>NC_064931.1:832472853-842472853 GCF_023897955.1 Schistocerca gregaria
ACACACGCGAGACAGATGTTGGCACACGATATATCTACGTATGCCATACAAGAGCACAACTTCGCAATACAAACCATTCTCTTCCAACAGTGAAGCATGGATGTTATGTAATGATTTGGAAGGCTACATACAGTTTGCATTGGGCCTTATGATCATGAAGAAAACAAAAATTACTTAAATGGCTTGTGAAACCATTTGCGTGATCATGTGGACTGAAGTTCACAAAATAATAATACAGCTGGAGATAATCTTGAGTGATTTAATGCTCATGAGGCTGAAATATCTCATCTTTTCACATGTTGGCAAGAGCCAGATTTGAATATCACTGAGCCTTCTTTTTTTTCTTTTTCTTTCTTTTTTTACACGTCAAGTTCCACAGGGACCAAACTAAGGAGCAAGTCTCCAAGGTCATGGAACATGTCAGTACATGAAATTATGACATAAAAGTAATAACAGATAAAAATAAAATGTTTATGAATCCAAAAAAGTCAAGCCACAAGTTTAAGTAAATGCAATCAACAATATAACATAAGAGTCAGCTTAATTTTTCAAGCAATTCCTCAACAGAATAGAAGGAGTGACCCATGAGGAAACTCTTCAGTTTCAATTTGAAAGCATGCAGATTACTGCTTAGCTTTTTGAATTCTTGTGGTAGATTACTGAAAATGGATGCAGCAGTATAATTCACACCTTTCTGCACAAGAGTTAAGGAAGTCTGATCCGAATGCATGTTGAATTTCTGCTGAGTATTAACTGAGTGAGTTAGGAATAAGCTGATATTGTTAACAAGAAACAACAGTAAAAAATATATATTGTTGCCGATGTAGCAAAAAAATAAATAATAAATAAATAAATAAAAAATTTACAGGCCCATTAGAATTCTTCAACATTTTCCATGGAACTGGAATAGTTTCTTCATGAGGAATGCTATAAAATCACATTTATTAGACTCTTAGAATCAATAGGGCTGCTTTATTGATCAGAGGTGGCCCTAAATCATCTTGGTTGACTGTTAATATTATTTTCTCCAACTCCTGTACAGAAAGAGATTCTTTTCCTTGTGATGCTCACTACATTCTAAAGTAAGACAAATCAGAGTAATAATAAGCTGAATTATCTCTAAATATTTTAAAGGCTTGTAGTTTTTTTTGGCAATATTCTAATAGTGAATACCTATTGCTAGCAGCTTTTGCATGTGGTGAAATACAAAGAAGAGTAACTAAATGAATATCACCACAAAATTGGTATTATGTCTGCATTCACACATAATTCTGATGGTTAACTGAACACACACTCTAAATACAGTTTGCATGGTCAAGCATTGATGTCTTGGAGGACAAAACTACTATCTACTGTACCAGCATAAAGATGTGCCTAAGCATACAGGAAGTTCTGTCCACACGGATAAAGTTGGGAGTCTATGCACCCACCATTCCTCACACAGTCAATGTAGCAACTGAAGATATCCCCTTAAAAGATGGGTGATGGATGACTATTCAATTTCTGTCCCACAAACTGGGGTATTTGTTGATAAATCTATATTTTACTTCTTTCAGAATGTCTTCAGAACATAGAATTTCATTATATTCATTTGCTGTAGCATGGGCTGATGGGAGATGGTATTGCATTCCTCTTCCCTCAAGTGATTAACAGCAAGTATTAGCCATGAAATTATGTTGTATCCCTGCCTTTGACTACAACCTCTAGATTTAAAACTTGTAGATCTACAATGTTGCCATAAACTTTGAACTACAAAGGATATCTAAGAACAAATGAAGACACTGCTTTAGTTTATACACTCACAAGATATTATTTATAACATTTTATTTTGTACTGATATGCCAAACAGATAATCAATTCTTAGACCACACATTAGAGAAAATTTAAATTTTTATTTTACAGTTAATTTTCTCACAAGTGCACTGACACAGAAAAAGTTACAGGATCTGAAGAAATAGCTACTTTTAGAATCACATAACTTCAATTCTAAGGCTCTCTCTCATAACTAGTCACTACTTAAACTCCATTTGTTGACTCTCAGACACGCAAAAATAGTGAGCAGTATGTTTACAAGGATAAGGAAAAAACTTTATAAAATGCACATCAAACAAACTGCAATATATGATTTAACACTAATATGGCATGAGCCAACTACTTATGTAAATGTACATTGTTACGAAGTTTATATGAAAAATTGGAGGGTGCGCGCAGAGAGAGAGAGAGAGAGAGAGAGAGAGAGAGAGAGAGAGAGAGATATTATTATTACTATTATTATTATTATTATTATTATTTTGTTTTTCATTTTCAGATTACCATACTACAAATACCATCAAGTCCATGAAAACCCCCACTAAGCTGCTTCAGTTTCAATATATCAAGGAAAGATGACCCACATGTGCATACCTCGAGCCCATTTGGGCAGAGGGCTGAGGGCAGCAGAACTGTGGGGTCGTGATCCGACAGGTGAAGCAGAAGTAGTAGCACCAAGGTCCGATCCAAGCTGCTCACGGAGAGGCTGTCCCACTGTGCCACACACACTTCATTCTCATAACTTCAGCTTTAAAAATTTTTCATAAAACATTCGAACCATAAATACAGAACCATTACTTATAGTAATTTGTGAATGATAAATTGTTTTGACTTAACTTTTTAAATAGTAATTAAATATTTATCCATGTTTCACTAGAAAATGATTACTGCATGGACAAAATCAAAGAATCCTTGCTTGTCCCGTTAGTATATTTCTGTGCCATGATTTCTCTGTTTTAATCTGAATATGAAGGAATAAATCCAATATGAAAAAGTGACAGTAAAGTTTTGAAGGGCAATGAGACAAAGTATGCAAAGAACTCTGCCACTAGGATGTGTGTACACAATACATAAACTATGTGAGTTATGGATTTTATAGTAGTATGACACTCTGCCTTCAGTACCATCATTATGATACTGTGTCTTTTACTTTCAAAAAAGTAAATGATAAACATGCAAGGAATTGCAATCACATTAAAAAAATTGCTAATACCTAACAAATATCAAAATTGCGAAGTAAGTTTACTGTGAATACAAATTTCTCTCTTGTATTTTATTTCTTTTCTAAATATGTCTTACTTGTGGTCTGTAATGAAAGAATAAATAAACAGGCAGCAAATGTTATCTACTTATGTAGGAACAGAACCATTTACAATCACACTAACTAATGAGAGCAATCATTCAATAGCAACAGAAGAAAGAGACAGTCTACTTTCAGGTCATCAGAAATACTGCAAATTTGAAATACTGCAAGGACAGGTCTTACTTGTCAGAAAATATTCCATTACTACCACATCACAATAAAAAGCTGGGACAATGGTAACAGAACAGGGAAATGATTTTAGCAGTTTCAAATTTTCTTACTGTATTGCAAAAGTATATTTTATTGTCTCAATTCAGTATCAAGGTGCTTGCCTGAAGTAACCTAGAACCACTTAAAGAAATTTAATACAGATTTCATCAAATGAATTTAGCATCTCACAGACTTATAACCTCCCTTAGTTGCCAAAAGCATGCCACATTTAGCATGCTGACAGACTAATGGTATTTTAAATACAACAAACATTACAGTCCAAAAGTTTGGAAAAATACAAGCATAGTACGAGCTACTAAATGAGCCTTGCGATCACTTACGTGGTACCAGTAATCTATTGAAAACTTCACTAATGTGGTAACTCACTTTGTAAGTTACGGTACCAATTTCCACTGTAATTACCAGATATTGTTGTTGGCATAAAAATACCACACATTACAGAATCAACAACAAATTGTGAAACTACGATGGAGTAATAAGAGTGTAGCACTGATGCTATATAGATATAAGTAAACAAATCGACAAGCAAAAACAAATCACTTTTGTGTTAACATTGTGTAAAGCCACCTTGAGCCCAAATAGGAGCTCCAATTGGTGTCATCATCATCAAAGATGCATTCATTATGTTTTGAAATATTACTTTCCTGTGCCCATTGGTGTGGTGGTTTTCCTTACTTCTTACAGAGGCCAGTAACAGGTCATTCTTAAGTGGCAACAAGACATTCGATACATGTCAGCTTGCAATGTCTGAAAAATAGCAAGGTCAAGGGAGAAACATTTTGTGGTGTGCTGTGAAGAAGTAGTAGTAGTAGTAGTAGTAGACATGAGCATATTGTAACAATCTGGTGTCAGTTGAAGGCTGTGACCTGAGCAAGAGGCTTTGAGAGTATCTGCAGTTCTCAATAACCACAACTGTGTGTCTACTCTTTGACGTGGATAATTCTTCAAAACATATGTTGAAACATTTTAAATTGTTGATAACTTAAAATCAACAATGAGAGCTGGAATAGAACCGAATGCATGGAAAAGTGCAACAGGTGTGTAACCCACAAAGTTTTGCTTGCCAGTAGATAAACTGATGCCTCCTTTTAGATTAGGTGACCACAATGTTCCAGTATACATATTTAAGCATCACTCTCAGTGAACATAAAGCATGACAACACAGTGTGCCTTGGCTATTTTTGATCTCCATCAAAACACAGAATATACACTTTAAGGTCAAATTTCCTTCAATATGTGATGTCTGCACTGTATAGCTTACATGTTACATGGTGTTATCTGGATACATAACGGTACTGACATACAATCTGTATACATTTCACTCACCTCTTTCAGTGACAAAAGGGGTAATTTCTCCTGGTTCCAAACAAGGATGCTCATCAAATTTTGGCTTGAGATTGGCACTACTAAAAGTTTGTAAGTAAACCAAGTATGAACTATCATTGTGGGAAGTTTACAGTTTAACATGAGACTGATGTCAGATGTGAAAAGTTGGCATGACATGGAAAAAATTAAAAACAAAGTGGACAAGGTTATGCTGCAGTTGAATCACCAATCCTCAGTAGTCAGTACTAATGAACTGTAAAGTATTGAATGTGGCAGCAGTCAGCAACTGTAGAATTATTGATTCAATGGGAATCATACAGGCAACCAGTTGCACATCAAAAGTTTATTCAAACCTTTACCTAGGTTTCAACACATATAAAGTTGTTTTTCTTAGAAGAAGTAATAAAATGTGTCACATATTACATGAAAAGAGAAACGAAGTCATAAGGCTTACTCAACAGTAAGAATGATCCATGGCTACGTGATATGGCCAAATGGGTATGCCACAGCATTTATATGGATAATTTTGTTGTGGACTACACCCAGTAACTTCATTTCACGCAATATATGACACAGGTTACTATTCCTTCCAAGAAAGACAGGTGTATATCAGTCACAACCTTCATTAAGGTTTTAATAAATTTTTGGTGTACAACTGGCTGGCTGTGCGGTTCCTATTGTATCCATAATGAACTGTAGGCTGAGATCTGATAAAATAAAGGTATTATTCTAAATTATTGTGCTGTCACAAAGTTTTGTGTGTACTTTTATTACCCAGAAACTTGAATAATTAGTCTCGTTACTATTCATTGTGGCTCAAACTTGATGCTCCAGTGATGATTCCTTCATGACATTAGAATTTTGTTGCAGTAGTGTACTTGAGAGAAAAGAAAGCTTAAAAACATATCCCATAGGCTCTTAAAATATTTTTGCAAAATGTTCCTTTACATATTTAATCTAGATTACAAGACTGACAGATGCTGTCTGCACAAGGAAATGTAACAAAACACTACTCAAGACATTCTTGATTAAAACAACTTGCACTACTGTAGCTGGATCACAATAATAAAGTGACTGACAGTGGGATGTTTACATGACAAGAAACCATGACAAAAATCAACAAAAGAATGAGTTTGATGCCCAGTTCTGCACTATTTGCTGTTTTCGTATTACTCGGATTCCTCAGGTGTCAGTTTCCACAGTTAGCTGTGTACAACAACTTTCATTTTATTAGCTGAGGATTAGGGAACTAAACAGTGATAAGTCCATTTGGAGTTAGTTACATCAGCTAGAAATCTGATCTAATGTGATAGTATGTAGGAGTGATAAAATTAATGCACTGAGAGCAATACTTATACCATGGAAACCTGGGGGAAACCTACATGGCAGAAATGAGCATATGGGTCAGGTTGGTGTGCAGCCCAGAGAGCAGTGAGAGCCCCTCAGAGCTCATTTTTGACCCCACCAATTTCATGCAGATGCTAAAACAATGAAATAAACAATTCCTGCAACCCAGTTGGAAAGGAGATCCATAACAATAAAAGTGAGAAGGCTAAAAGTGCAATGAAAACCATTAGGAATGAAAATAATGAAACAAGGTGACAGAAATAATCAGGTCAGTAGGTTGGCGGGTGAAGTTCAGAGTACCCCAGGACCCAATCCAATAAAGTCATAGTATTAAAGAAGAGAACAGAACCCACTTTCTTGGAGGAAGTATAAAAACCTGTTGAAGTGGGTTGTTGTCTTCTGTCATTGGTCAATATCTAGGATAAAGGTTGCTTAAGGTCTTGCATTTATCTGAGTGCTATATGAAGCAGCACTTCCAAAAAAGTAAAATAGCGTGCAGCAGAAAAAGGACCAACCTCACCAAAAGTAATTAAAAACAATAAAAGAGGGACCATAAGGGGCCAACATGAGGCAGGAAGTACCTCACCTACTAGTAGTCTGCTCCTGCCTTGAAAGTAGTTTCAAACATTACATTACAGAATAAAAATCACTTTCTCAGATGAAATGAAGAACCAGTTAAACTGTCTATGTGTCATCTGCCAACATTAGAGGCAGAGAATCCAGAAGGCCATGCTAGGCATGGGGAGTTAGGAGGAGGTGGTATTCCACCTGAATGAGATGTACTGTCTGTGAGGCTCAACAACCACATATTGGTGACTCATTACATAACTTGAAACTATGGGTTACTCTGATATGGCCCATGCAAGGGACAAAAGATGCTGGATTAATTCCATGAGGAAACGAAAGAAGAATGCCATGGAACCAGTCTCCTGAATAGCACATAGTTTATTAGAGCAGGTAGTAGCCTATCAGATGATGTTCCATATCTAAGAGAGTAGAGGCCTTATCTGCAACTGCAAATCAATGCCCACGATCATAAAATTGATCACTGGGCAGAAAATCATTTCTCTAGCCAAACTATTGGCAAGTTTGTTTCCCAGAATATCAATGTAGTTGGGACCCAGAGAAAGTCAAATGAGTGAGTAGTGCCATCAATATCTTAGAGAAGCCTGAAGGCTACTCATCGAGTCATTACTACATGTTCCCAGCAAGAAATACTGTTCCTTAATGATAGGAGATAAAGAATAGCTACCGAGTGAGGTGGCGCAGTGGCTAGCACACTGAACTCGCATTTGGGAGGACGATGGTTCAATCCCACATCCGGCCATTCTGATTTAGGTTTTCTGTGATTTCCCTAAATCGCTCCAGCCAAATGCCGGGATGGTTCCTTTGAAAGGGCACGGCCAGGTTCCTTCCCTAATCTGACGAGACCGATGACCTCGCTGTCTGGTCTCCTCCCCCCAAACAATCCAATCCAAAGAACAGCTCATCCCCATCATGGTTTTACAGCCATTTGTGTAGTGATGGTAGCACCCTGATATTGTTGAAGATTGGAGAGAAATAGATGTCAAAAGGTCATGGGAGTGGTGAAGCTTTAAGTCCTAATAGCTTGTTCCTAATTCATGGTCTGGGTACTGACCAATGAGGAAAGCACATACGTATATGGGGGGCAGGCTATAAGGGGGGTAGGAGAGTTCCTGGCCGAGGGTTGAGCATCCATCACTCGAAGGTGTCAGAGGATTAACACCTCCTGCACAAAAAAAAGGTTATTAAGCTAGATAATTAGGAAATTATGATATTGCAGTGCCTGTGCTGTTAAGAAGCATGATGCAATGTTCCTTTGAACATGCATACAGGTACTGCACCAATGTCAACCATCATGAAATACATGAAATATAACCACAGTTGTGAATACAGATGACCATCAGCTGTATAATGGAATGAATGCAATGAAAATTTGCATAGTGCTTCTTAACAACAGAGGTACTGCAATGCTATATTTATCCATCAATATCAAGCAGCAACCTTCAATTAAAATGTTCTTTCCCTGTACGGGAATTACATAATGTGTACGAGTGCAGTTTGTGACGCATGAGTGATGACATAAGGAAGTCATGAGTCGTAGATGAATAGGCAAAGCTGTTAAGGAGACCACTTGCGTAAAGCAGGAAATTAGGGTTTGAGTTGCAGTCTGGTACAAATTTTCATTGTCGCCATCCCATTGTACAGCTGATGGTTGCCTATTTGCAACTGCAAATACATTTCATGATTAGGGAATTATTGTGTGGTGACTGTTTAAGTCAGCAAAAACTGGTATTACTGGGATGATAGATGTAAGACCCCTGCTTCGGTGACCAGACTGCCTATGACACTAGTCCAAAAGGTGCCAATGGCAAGTCTTCCCACAACATGATGTACTGGGTCCAATAATTTTAAAGCCAAAGGTACCATTGAGCCATGAACCTGGTAACTAAAATCCAGTCAGGATGAGACCAGAGCCAGTTAAATATGTTGTAGTGTAGTGTGAGCCACAAAAGAGCTGTGGGCAAGGAAGCAGAAAGCATTCACCATTCACATGCAGGCAGCCTTAGGCTGACAAACGGGGCGTAGCTGTATTAGCTTTTTATTATAGAGGAGTCCCAGAAACCATAACTGTGCAACTATGTCCAAGCACTGGGTACCCAAGAAGAGTTCTCAGTTGGGGTGAACATTCTTATGACAGTAATGCATGATATGATGCGAAAAATGGAAGCCATAGCAAAGGAGTCAAGCAGAGGCCCTTCAGATGGCTCCTTGGAGGTGGTATTTAGTTAGGTTACACACTGGGTGCTATACCAAATGCAAAAGTCGTCTACATAAAGCATGGGGGGAACCAGTGGTCCAACAGAGATCACTAGCCCATTTATGGTGATAAGGAGTGTAAAACTCGGCACAGAACCCTGAGGGACCCTTGAGGGTGGGAGCTGAGTAACATACCAACTCTGATCTGAAACAATGGAAGGGATGAAAACCCACAAATAGAAAGCTGTAGAGAGAATTGAAAGCCCCAGTCACAGTCAGTACATAAACTGTGATAGCACCAAGCAGTGTCGTATGTCATATGGAGGTGAGAAAGACTACAATGAGATGTTGGTGTTTGGGAAAAGTCTGTCAACTGCTGTTTCCTACCTAACCAGATGATCGGTTGTGGACTGTGCCTCCCAGAAATAAAACTTATAAGGGGGAAAAGACATCATGACTCAAGAACCTTACATAATCATTGGGCAACTATCCTTTCAAGCAGTTTGTAGAGGGTACTGGTGACACTAATCAGTTTGCAACTGTCGATGGACATTGAGTTTTTGGCTGGCTTAAGGATTGGGATGATTACGGTATCAATCCACTGTCAAGGGAAAACACATTCTAAACAAATAGGTTGAAGACTGCGTAAATGGAGTCTGAAAGTCACCTTCAGATATTCGACCATTTGATTGTGAATAAGATCAGGGCCCAGGACTGCATCATGAGACAAGTCAAGAGCCTGAAGCAATTCTTAGTCAGTGAAAGGTTCGTTATATAACACATACTTACAGGGAGCAGTGGGGAGGTAGATGTCTTCAACTTGTCTTTTATATCTTTGGAAGGCAGCCAGTTAAGAAGAGGACACCAATGCTGTTGCTAAGTGGGTTGCAATGTGTTCCACATGAGCCAACACATCAGCAGAAATATCATCATGAAGGAAGAGATATGGGGAAAGTTGTTGATCTTTTGCAGGACATTAGACTTTGGAGCTTGATCCACACCTGGGAGAAGAGACGTACATTCCCAAGAAGGAGATGTAGTGCTCTCAGCATTACTTCTTACTGTGTTCAATTAGATAGCAAGCCCTTGCATTGGACCACTTAAAAGTGAAGAGGGCGATCTGTCAAGGCTGTCATTTGAAATGTTACAGGATCATTCAGTGATCCTCAATAGCTGTTGAAATGCCTTTGGTCCATAATTGTACCAATTGCAGCTCTAGGGGACCTGTAGAAATGGGGACAGCAGTGCAGGTGACCATGGCTTCTGATAACCTCATCAATACACTCTGACACAGAGAGGATGAAGGTGATGGCAAGGTATACAACTGACAGTTGGTCCCTCAAAGACAGCTGAACATGGCAATTGATTTATTAGGCAGTGACATGGACATGACAGGATCACTGGTAAATGATTACTGTCACAAAAATCACCATACAGTGACAACTGTAGTGAAACCAAAAGGAGTCACTGAGGAGAAGAGGATCAAGATCAGAAAGAAGTTCCTCTAACAGAAGGCATCTGCCAGATGATGTACACCCCCCATAGTGGGTATTGTGTATTCAAATCCCCAAGTACAAGGAGGTATCGTATGTGAGAGGGAGCAGTTGCTGGATTATGGTGGCCATATGCAACTACCTTGTCTGAGCTGGATAGATGCTACAAATGGTAGTTGCTGTGGTTGTTTGTAAATGATAGCAGTGAAAGTACAAAGTGATGATATCTGAGTACATCAATGCACAAAATGCTCCAGATGCTATCTTGGGGGCACTAAAATTCCTATAGAAGGCATTCTTAAGGGTTGGAGAATGGTCATCAGTAAAATGCATATCCCGGAGAGCAACACAAATCACAGAACAGAAGGACGATATTTGGCACAGTTCTGGCGATATACCCATTGTAGTTCCATTGAATTATCACATTAAGAGTTTCCTGGATGTGTTTGAAAGGTCAGAGAGACAGGTTGTGCACCACGATTGCAGTTTCACCTGTGGGCAGAGAACAACAGTAACAAACATAGGTTCCAAATCTTATGGTGTGGCGGTGATCTGTCAACATAGTAGCTTTCTCCCAATATTTCTTCCTTCTCTCCATATCTGCTTTACAAGGTCAAGACTTTTCCAAGGGCTTATCAGCTATAAGGGTATGAACTGAAGAATAGGCAGCCCTAGAATTCCCTCCAGCTAATTGCTGGTATTGGCTGACTGGTCTCTAGGTCTCCTCTGAGAGGGTGCTCTAAAAGGAATTTTGTCACCGGTACATACCAGAGGAAGACACTACTAATACTAATACTAATACTACTACTACTACTACTACTACTACTACTACTACTACTAATAATAATAATAATCTGACCAGGTGCAGAGTGTTGAGATCACTGAAGATGGTGCAGCAGGAACATTATGGGTTAGCCCAATTGCTAATTTTCTTCTACGACTACCAGAGGTCAATGTCAAGGAAATGGAAGGACTAAGTACTTGACGTACAGGGAAAGGCGTAACACCGGAAATAAATATAGAGTGTGGGGGAAAATCTTTAGCTAAAGCAGATTGTTCAAAATTTCTGGGTGTCTGTATTGATCAGAATTTAAACTGGAAGACACACATTGACAATCTACTGAAACGATTGAGCTCAGCTACCTATGCTATTAGTGTCATTGCAAATTTTGGAGACAAGCATATCAGTAAGTTAGCTTACCATGCATATTTTCATTCGTTGCTTTCTTAAGGAATCATCTTTTGGGGCAATTCATCACTAAGAAAGAACGTATTTATTGCACAAAAACGTGTTATCAGAATAATGTCTGGGGCTCATCCAAGATCATCTTGTAGACAATTATTTAAAGAATTAGGGATATTGCCAGTAGCTTCACAATATATATACAGCCTAATGAAATTTGTTGTTAGTAACCCAGATCACTTCAGAAATAATAGCACAGTCCACAGCTACAATACTAGGAGACAGGGTGACCTTCACTACCGTTCATTGAATTTGACATTGGCACAAAAGGGGGTGAATTATACTGCCACAAAGATTTTTGGTCACTTGCCAAACAATATCAAAAGTCTGACAGACAACCAATCAGCATTCAAAAGTAAGTTAAGGGAATTCCTGAATGACAACTCCTTCTACTCCATAGATGAATTTTTAGACATAGGCTAAAGAAATACAGTAAGTATTAACAATTGTACCGTATATAAGACTAACAAAGATTATTCGGGATAAATGAATCTTTTGTACTTTGACACGTTCCACATCATTACGAAAGAATCGTGTTCATGATCCATGGAACAAGTAATATAACTAACTAACTAACGTACTGTTGATGACATGGCAAATATAATTGCCAAATTGGATACCACTGGTCATATTTTTCCCAGGGCCCAAACTATGGAAGACAACTGGAGACTGTAATTTACTGGCCTTTGGGATTTCGCATTCCTTAATTAAAGTAGTACACTTCCAAGATAGGAGTGTGTGTGTGTGTGTGTGTGTGTGTGTGTGAGAGAGAGAGAGAGACAGAGAGAGAGAGAGAGAGAGAGAGAGAGAGAGAAAGAGAGAGAGAGAGAGAGAGAGACTGTCTCTTCAACTGACACACAATACACAACAATGGTTGCTCACATGGCACATGGGAAGTTCTCATGAAGCTGTCATCCAGTCTCCATAAAAGGTGGGATATACGACTTCACATCACAAGTGTACATCATGATTTTAACTTTCTCAGAACATGAAACCCCCTCAGATACAAGGATGAATATGATCAGGTGTCAAATTTATGCCTGGTGGGCCTTGACATACACAGTGTGTGAAAATGATTCCTTCACTTCAAGGTTTTGAATAATTCCTTATCTGTTCACAGCATTAAGACTCTGAGACAAATTAAACCCCATGTAACAGGTTTATGCTCTAATGGCTTACCAAGATGAAATATATGACACCAAGTTTCTTAAAAGACAGTACCACTTAAGACTGGGTAGGAGTCACTGTTTCAATTAAGATAGACCATACTGTAGCTGACGAAGGGAAGAGATTTCTCCACAAACATTTTTGGTATTATCTACAAAGAACATAAGACTTAGAAGTTAGAAAGAACCCTTCACCAGTCTGGATGCACCAGTCTGGATGCAAACCAAGAACTGATAGGGGACAGTTTCTGTAGTTCGCTTGATTTTGCTCCCCCCTCCCCCCATAGCATAGCCAAAGGAGGACAGTTCTTGGAGTCATAAGTACTGAAACATTCAAATGTAGCTTTAACTTGGGTCTTTTCACTTGGCAAGATATCCACGTTGATACTGCCTACTCGTGTAAAGGGATTTCTCCGCAGGCATCACCAAGCCACAGCAATTGTCACCTGGCTTGATGACTATTCCCTGGAGTCCCAGTGCCCCAAAAGGAGGGGCCTATTCCTCTGCATGTGCAGAGAGGTACCAGCTGAGATATCAATAATGCGATTCTTGTGTTGTCATGGGACTACCACAGAGCAGGTACCCCCATGTGGACTGACTAATATGGTTGATGCTGGGAAAGCTTCCCCACAATGCCCATACATTTGGAAAAGTGGTGGTGAAATGTGGATGTGGGGACCAAATACAAGTTTCAGATACTTTATGACAGCTGGCTGAATATAGACAATTTATTAATTTGCTAGGGGGCAACCTTCCATGTAATGCCCATAAATCTTTAAAACTGCACGCCAAAGGTGGATGTGGGCACCAAATGTAAGAGTTAGGATCTACATGGTACTTGGCTGCATTAGAACAATTTATTAATTTGCTACCGGTTTCAGTCAATGACCATCATCTGGCACATGAATCACCATTTTCAAACATAAATGACAACAAAACATCAATGTACGAAAGTGCATAAAGATATGTAATGCAAAAACATAACTTTCAAAAAATTGGCTACTGCAAGTCACATGTCAATCATGATTAACCATACAATTGCATTAACTGTCAATTTTATGAGAAATAATACAGAAAACCAATAATTTTTACACATAAGCAACCTTCTTCATGCACACGCTACAGGAAACTGGCCATATATATAGTCAGGACATGGCATGAGAAGCCACAAAACTTGTGGCCTCAAAGACAACATGAAGGGGGGAGGGAACCATATTTGATAATTAATGTTTGTGATTTTGGTACATTTTTTACTTATAATTGTACTGTAATTATGATTATTTTTCTTATCATAAAATTATGATTTAACAAGACTGACATGTGACTTGTAGTAACCAATTTATAAGTTATGTTTTTGTATTTCACATCTTTATGAGGTTTTTTGTGTTAGGCTTTTGTTGCCATTTCTGTTTTATAATGTTCATTCAAACTCCAGATGATTATCGTTGAGCAAAAGTGGCAGCAAATTAATAAAAAAAAGGATTAGCTGTAATATATGTCTTATAGGAAATCCTGCTTGCCAAAAACGAATATGTTCCCAGACCTAGTCTGAGAAAAGGTATAGTCGGAAAGTAAGATTGCAGGACAGAGGGAGAAGTACTGCAATGGATTGGGGTCCCATTCTCGCCATACGCGTACTTATGAAAGAGTTGTGAGTCCCAGGACCGGAGGGGGGATTTACGGCAATTGCAGCCATTACCCAATAGTTGTGATTTGTTTTCGCAGTATACTTTGTTTTTCTATGTAGCCTGGTTACACAACAGAATGTCTGAAGCTACCAGCGGCAGTTGGCAGGGGAGTGATAAGGCTATAACAGTCCTTCCTTTACCTATCTCTCTTTCCTCCCTAAGGAACAAACTAATAGTTATGAAAGTATACAATGCATTTTTGTCATCACTATGCAATATTCCAAGTTTCTTAGTTTAGTGCTTCTTTAATACATTTCTCTCCATACCTCTCACTCTTTTTCCATTTCTAACGCCTTTACAAAGTTTCATATAATTTTATTGAATCCTTAGCTCTCCACACAATCATGTTTCTTTATGTTGTAGGTGCAATTATTACAGCATTATTCAAATCTTTGCAATCTATCCATATTTTTGTTAGGCTTTCTGTTTCACACCAACACAATCCCATTAGCAAGTCTTATATTCTTATTCACTGTAACATAATTCTTTACCACTTTCTATGCTTGTCTTCTTCAGATTCAATGAAACTTGAATCTCCTCTTGTTCTGAGTTATTGGAGGTTGCCTGTTAGATTGTTGTCATAACTACATTTTTAGTGAATGAAACTTCGATTAATAATTTCTGATAGTTTTCTATAGCATTCCTATCTGCTCCTGCACTCACTGTTCATTTTTCTCACGATCAATCAATTCTTCATAAAGCATTACATTTTATCCAGCATGTCCTCTTACATTTTTACTGTTATGTTACCTCTCATAATTTAGCATTAGCTGTGGCCCAACTTCTTGTTGATTTCTTTCTTTGCCATATCTTCCATATTTCTCTGTCACAACGATTAGTACATGAAGCTCCCAACAGAGTTGGGTAGCACACAGACAACTTGTTCTTTATTGTACACTCAATACATGAAGAAAAGTGGTCTTACCTAAATATTAAACTTTTTCATAGCTTCCTTGAACACCTCCTAATATGGGCAGTTAGACTTGCAAAATATCACATTAGAGAATGCTCCTAAACTTTTTATACAATCTATCTTCCCTTCTTGATGAAAGGTAAAATATATTCCCTCTCTCAGGTTGCTGGGAAATTTCAGTCACTGCATTAACAGCTACAGGTTATGATGATGTTAACAGTGATATATAGGGTTTTCCATATTATTCAGAGGCGCTTAAAGATTTAGTGGGCAGTTTACAGCTAAAAACAGACAAGATACCAATTTATTACACAGCTGCAAAGGCAGACACATCTGTGTTATTGTTATTTAAGTTGAAATTGTTGTAGTGATTGTCACACTTCTTGGCTCTTGTTTCTGCAGCAAGGAATAAAAGAAACATCTCCACTGTATGTTGTCTGTTTGACATTCTAGAAGATAATTGATTAATATCATCACAATAACATGGCGATAAAGGATGATAGTAAAATAACGCTTGCCTGTACAAGAAAGTCCTAAACAATGCCAAGCAACTCCCCCCCCCCCCCCCCTTCTTGAAGTGGAGCCAATTAAGTAACTTTCCGCTGCACTGCAGTAACAAACGGACAGCATGCAGATTGTATATTATATAAAATTAGTGTAAGATTCTTTTCTTTTACAATTACTAGTTATTAAATAAATAAATGCAAACAATGAAAGTGACGGACCAATCTCAGTGTCTCTCTGAAATGCTTTATCAGAATGAAAACAAGGTTATCACACACCACAAAGCATGCAAAGCTAAATTCTCCTCTACCTTTCTCAGTGAAGTAATTATACTGAAGCGAAGGCTGGAAAGGTTCTACAATTTCATCTGGAAAAGAAGATATTTACAAAGTTAATTGCACACAGAAGATTAAAAAGCTCGATATGTTCCACGACTTAAATATGGACAATGACCTCAATAAATGCTTCATAGTACAGTACCCAAAACCAAGAAAGCATTGCTACTATATACAGCCAAACACTATAAACAGGTGGGTACATTAAGGCATCATAAAGCTGTAAGCCATTTGGAACTGCTTAAGACCTGAAGCATATTAATTAGACAGTTTAATATTTCACTAACTGCAAACCACATATAGCCCACAAAATAATGGTATCTCTAACACCAACTATTTTCATTTGTCTGTACATGCCTCAGATTTTGAACAGATAATGAGAATAATATTTATTTAAATACTCACAGTTGCTCTGATTGCACAGATCTTACCATTTATGTTAAGGCTGGACATATCTGGCGGTGGTGGCAGATCTGGTGAAACTGTTACAGCCTGTCGCACTTGTCCTACGGCTGTCAGGAGCTGAAAACACAACACAAAAAAATATATATATGCATGTAGGATGAAATTGTTAGTAAAGTGGTGGAGACTATTCTTCACATAATTCCACAATGTGTTCAGTAAAATTTGCATAGCTGTAACAGTCGTCTAGAGGAGTCATACACAAAGTTTCATATATCGATTGTACAAAGAATGTCTAAATTATCTGTAAAGCATAAAAGGAAAATTAGTAAAACACCTGCAAAGCGGTTTAGTAAAATTTGAATAATACATTAAGTCGCTACTGAATTAAATTTAGATCACTATCATGCACAGTAACAACCTCCAAAGAAATTATTCTGGAGTGAGAAATTTTAAAAGAACAACATGAAACTAAGGGATGTTCAGCCACTGGATCACAGACTGCTCTATAATGTTATGTTGGATGAGCTAATGTCATTTGACGTTCAGTTCATTCTACCTCTCTGACTTGGTCCAAACCTAATTCACGTGTCCGTGTACATGTTTGCAGGATCCACCTACATGACCTCCCTGAATAACAAAGCTCTTCTTCAGATTCAATGAAACTTGAATCTCCTCTTGTTCTGAGTTATTGGAGGTTGCCTGTTAGATTGTTGTCATAACTACATTTTTGGTGAATGAAACTTCGATTAATAATTTCTGATAGTTTTCTATAGCATTCCTATCTGCTCCTGCACTCACTGTTCATTTTTCTCACGATCAATCAATTCTTCATAAAGCATTACATTTTATCCAGCATGTCCTCTTACATTTTTACTGTTATGTTACCTCTCATAATTTGGTGAACACCATTTCCTCCCACCTGTGGGGCTGGCATGAGATTTGTCTTGCTTGGGTGGTCAACTTGATTGTCTGCAGTTTGTAGTTCACCACGTCTGGCTGCACATCTTCCCACTGAATATGATTCTTCTGTCTGTCAAACAGACAATGTGTTGTGAGATGGCACACTGAATCATGCCACCTTGGCTACTTTTGTCAGATTGTCATTACCTGTATCCCAGTGTGTCCCAATACCCAGCAGAATACCAGCTGTTTGCCTTGGATTTGCTTGCACTGTAAGGAATCCTGGATAGTCTGAATCCTCTCTTCTACAGATTGCAAGGAACTGAGGGAAGCAGAACAGATGAAAAACTTTCCACTACAATGGCTTCTCACCTACTTCAGATCTTTCAGGCTCCATATACCTCAGCATCATAACTTGTTAGTTGTCTTGGAGTGCATACTCTGAAGACCCCCATTAAGGAAAATTGCTGAACAACTGAGTATATTCCCTTTCTTAGAGTCATCCATACAGATGACAATAAAACGTTGACACAATTTTAAAACTGAAGAAGACCAGCTTTAAGAAATGAATCCTGGAGTACAAGATTTCTTACACTCTGACAATGTTAAAATCACTTTGAATCTTTGAGTACACGCAGGCAGCAGATTTTTTCATTGATGACTCATTATCATGAGGTCTGATACCTTCAGAAATACAAGACATTCTACAGCAGAGATCCCGAATGGCAGGGTTGCAAGTTGCCAATTCCCGAACGTCGACTGTTCATCACACTACACTGAATTTCTATGGCTGACACAGTACTAATATTTTCAGGGTTTGTCATGTACTGAGGCAGCACTGCAATATTCTGAATAATGGTTTGCCAGCCTCTCTGCACATAGAATCAAAACAGTGCTGTTCCAACAGGTCCCTGTAGATAGCCTGATACCATCATGGTGGACAGCATCTAGCATCTTCAAGTAGAAGGCTCTTGCAAATCAGTAAACAATGCTGCCTTTATGCAGTTGGGATCTTAAAAATGCTCTACAGAACTGCAGAAGACATAGCCAGTCACTGTCCCAAGCCTCAATGCTGAGGCATTTAAAATGTTAGACGATTTTATGCTCTTTGCCCTCAAGGCTTTCAGATGTGGTAGCCAAATTAATATTGTGTCAAACATTAGGCTCAGAAATTTTATACCACCCTTACTGACGGTCATCTGTAGTTGCACCTTTGTGGTTGTACAGTTGGATGAAGAGTAGAAATGGCAAAAGCACCCACAAACATTGGACTTTCAACAAGGTTTACAACTGTGGATGAGATGCTCTTGACAGCAATTAAAACAATGTTACACTTTGCACAGCTCCCTGGAAAATTAATTTCTCCCAAATGGGATTGCTAACATGGTAACTGTGTGTACATCTCATTCTTCTGACACACTACATACAGACATGTTGATTCCACCTGAATGCCTTGGCTGTCACAGGGATTGGTTACTTGCTTGCAAAGGTTGGGCAAATGCATGACCCTAACTGTTGCTCCGCCATTATCATTATATACTGCTGTCTTAAAGGTGGGTAGCAAAAAATCACACTTATGCCCTGCAATTAAGTTATTTGAAAGTAAATAGCTTTTGTAAGTGAAGCTCCTGATGAAATACTAAGTGTAGAAAATTTATCAATAAAGTAATTGATTAATGATAAATAATTGTGAAATAACTTTTGTAAGTGAAGCTCCTGTTGAAATACTAAGTGCAGAAGATTTATAAATTAAATAATTGGTTAATGATAAATAATTGCGACAAATCCCTTAGGATCACTAACGGTAGGCTACACCAGTGATTTAAGTTTTGATGAAATTTATTCATCCACTAAACACAATAAGTAGAATGGTAAACACAATAAGTAGAATGGTGGCCTTACAAAAAGTTTGCAGGTATAGTGTCAAATCAACAGACAACAACGGTATACACAGAGTAAAGTTTATGTATCTGCAGTTCACGTAGAGGTAGGTTCCCTCAGTCATCTATTCATTGCATATGTTCATAATACAAAGTCCCATAACACATTAACAATTCATAAACCAACAGCTAAACCATACAGTTAAAGCTCAATAATACATTAAACAAACTATAAGTTTCTTTAAGAACTAATAAAAAGTTTCAGACTAACAAATAACAATTATGAACAGCAGTGGAAATAATTCTAAGTCCCACACTGCTCACTGCCTGACACTCCCAGAAGTAAAGAGTTCCATCTGGCTGCCAGATTCTCTAATTTCAAGCTCATCACAGTGTTTACTAACAGAGGCATGTACATATGTTACTTTCTCGCCATCTACCAACAGATGCTCTCAGTATGGCTCAAGTGTGGCCATACACGCCATCATGAGCTCACCCACCAAACTGCAGCAACTTATATGTAATAAATACATGCTAACAGAAGCATATTTCTTCATCTGTCCTTTCCACCCATGGTTCATTCATAAACACATGTACTTAACGTTTATGACAAAAAAAAAAAAAAAAAAAAAAAAAAACATGTCAAAATGTAAGGATACAGATGAACATGGTTCCTTATGGAGCATTTTTTTATGCCCTTACTCATGATGGTTTCAGAATATGTATAAGCTGTTCCAATTTTAATTGGTTTGCATCTTTATTAATGGCCAACTGACTATTTAACCAACAAAAGAAATCAAGCTAAGACTTACACATACTGGGAAACAGGACAAGGTAATGGATAAATGTGCTGCTCCATGATGAGTGGATGTGTGGAGGGATCATTGTTCTGACAAATTTGCATAATTTGCTGTGATCAAATGTGCTATAATTCAGGCTGTGCATTAGTTAGCAATTATGACGATCAATGACAATAGCTGACTCCCACAGCTATCATCTGACACACTGGCTGTAATTATCACTCAATGCACTTACTAGTTATTAATTTTTTATTTCAATAATATGTATGTGGTATGCCAGGAGTAATTTTATTGTCTTGTTGTAGAACATACTTAGTAACTGGGAACCGTATACCAGTTTATGGTGCGAATGACCAGAAAACCCCCCTTCCCCCTTTCCAGTATTCTCCAATCAATACCCTCCTTGATCAGGGAACATATAATTCCAAAAACCCAGATTAATATTTCCACTTTAATTGTTTGAACTATGAACTTCATTTGGTGAAAGTAATTTCTGCTCAGCTACTGTTTTCTTACAACTTTAGAATGTGTGGTGATAATTTTATACATTTTATTTGACAATGTTATCTCCTACAGTAGCTGGTTCCACAGTAACTACAAGAAAAGGAATAACAACTCCAGCAGCCACCGGAGTAGTTGTATCACCTGCTGTTGTTGTTGTGCATGCCTACTGACTGATTACAACAACAACGACAACAACAGGAGCAGCAGCATTCTTGGCTGTTGCCTTCCTTCTATGATGCAAAATAAGACTGGTGCTCTCACATTCCCAACTGAGCAGAGCACACAGCTGTTTTCATGACAATGAATATCAATATCTCCCTGTAGGTTGCCTAACTAATGGCTTCCATGGGCGAAAAATTTGATTTTAAATAATTCACATGATTATTGACTGAACTTAAAAAATTGAAACTGTTGTCATAATATACTAATTAAGAGGTACAACCTAGCATTAAAAGTTTTAAGGCAGTAAGTCAAGTAAGTTAGAAACTGTGTGTATTTCTTGAGGCAGCATAAATCACAAAGTGCAAATTACCCAGACTCGATTCATCCAGTATTCAAGAATGAGAGCACTTGGCGACTTCTTACAAACTGTAGACCTAATTTCAAACTCAAATGAAATTTTTCCCACTGACACACCTCACAAAATGATAAAAGGGAAAAAAAAATTATCGCTTACTACTTTTTGCTGCCCATACAGTAAAACTTCAGCATGGAGCATAACATTTTAATTTATTACCTATTTACTACAAATCCATTCACAATAAATTTTGCAAATAGTATCCACATATACCACTGAATGTACCTGCAAAATTATATCATTTCATGGCACACATTTCATGAGATATGATGTCACAAACATTGTTATGTGTGAAAAACTAGATTTTGCTTACAACGGAGTGCAAATTACATGGACTATACATGTCCAGTGTTTGAAAATGAGAGTACATAGTAACTTACAACAAGCTTTACACATAATATATAACTTTTCTAAACTTTTTCTCACTTAAAAACTCAATGTCAAATATTAAACACATTAACTCATTTGCAAAGTAATCAGACACTTGAAGCTGATTTACACACGTGAGTTCAATTCCTTAAAGAATCAGGTACAGGGAGTTTACTGGAAGAGGACTAGTATACTGTTTTCTTGTCCTGGGTAGAAACAATATGGTAAGCATTGCTTTGCCAATAATCACCTTTGTATGAGCCAGTATATTTGCAGTTTGATGAAATTTGTACATTGTTTATTATAGTACACTTTAATCATTATTAGACACAGCAGTGTTGGGTGATGACAATGTGCGTGCAATTCCTCTGGGCAGTGAAGTCATTCCTCATTTGTGTCACCAAGCTCTGCAGTCTCTGGCATAGGTGATGTTTCTCTTGGGACTACCACAAATACACCAAAATTGTGTGGTAATCTACAATCAATGCATAAGTTAATTCACTGTCTGAATCAGCTCACCGGTTTCACATCAACACACTACAATTCAATGACTGGATCAGATGAAGTGCTTGTTGAAGTTCAGGTGTTCAATGCCAGGAAAACCGATTCTGTCTTGGAAAAAATTCATGTTGTGGTGTACATTAGTTTTCAGATGGTTACAATACTTCTAAAATAACATGAAACTTAAGCCTCACTTGGATTTACTGCACATTGTATGGTATGGCATGCAGTAAGATAAATCAAAGAGAGGGTGGGACTATTTGGATGCTACGCCTTACACAAGGGAGAAAATTCAAAATCGACCTGTGTGGTTCATCACACAGTTGTCAGTGGAACTGTTCAACCACCATGAGTACGAGACATCAAATGCCAAACATTATGTTTTTTTGAATGCTTCTCAGAAAATATTGAGAGAATAAATTTTAAGATAAGTCAAGACACATATAACTTCCTCCTACATACATTTAATGTAATGAGTCTGGTGGTAAAACGAGAGAAATTTGGGACATTTCCAAATAGAATAACTAAAGGTGCAATGTCTAAACTGAAACAGGATTAGCCTGACATTCAGCAACACATTAACAGTTTTGTTATGGCTGGCTCTCCAAAGGATCTCAATAATTCCTAGGGAATGGTATCTGTTCCAAAGCCTTTTCTAAGTCTTTCATTACTCTGTGAAAGTCTTCTTACACCACAAATCTCTGTATCATCTTCATCTACACCCTCTTCTCTTTCTATGATATTTTCTTACAGTCTGTTTCTCTTATATAGACCATCTTTCCTCCATCTTTCCCTCCTTTGCTTTGTCATATAAGCTCTTGGTATTCATACAGCCACTATTGTTTTCTCCAAATTCACCAATCTTTCCCCTACTCATGCATGTTTCCACATCCATTTTGAACCTTATGTCAATCTTATTTCTTAGATGTCTGTATTTTCTTTCACTTGGTTTATTTGGTATGTTTTTGTATTTTCTGCTTTCATCATTTAAATTCAGTATCTCGCATAATCCAAGAATTTCTTCAAAGCCTTGTCATTTTGCCTATGTGATCCTCCGCTGCCTTCACCATTTCATCTCTCAAAACTACCTATTCATCTTCTGTAGTATTCCTTTCCTTGTTTTAGCTCATCATTGCCCAGCATTTGCTTTGAAATTCTGTACACCTACTGGTTCTTTCAATTTAGCCAGGTCCCATACTTTCCTATGTTTTTGCAATTTCTTCGATTCTGTTATGCAATTCATAACCAATAAATTATGGCCAGATTTCACATCTACCTGTGTAATGTTTTGCAGTTTAAAACCTGGTTTCCAAATCTCTGTTCTAACATTATTTAATCCATCTTAAACCTTTCAGTGTCACCAGGTCTCTTCCATGTATACTGCCTTCTGTCATGATTCTTAAACCAAGTTTAGACACATACTGCACTGAAATTGTAGTGATTATCTAAAATATTATAACAGAATACTTTAAAAACTACAGCAGAAGAACCTTCTTTATTGAAGTTACTAAATCTAAAATAACTTTGTCTTGTAATAATAGCATAACACACGAATATCCCGACATTACAATGTCATTTTCCCAAAACATATTAAAGGTATAGAGCACAAAAATCTAAATGATGTTTTAATATTAACAAATGCAACATCAATTTCTACTACACAGATTTTTGTTCATATCCTGTAAGTCTCCTTTTCTAACAAAAGATTGTTAAAACATTGTTTGATGGGTAGGTGCCTGAGGTAATGAATAAATTGTCATATAGTGCATCTCATTGTTAATATTTACTTTATAGAGACCTGTACCATCCTCATACTCCAAGTGGTTAAGTTAGGATTCCAATAACACTACAGCACCTCATTGTGGAAACTGAAACATAGCCAGAGCTTACAGTTATAAAGGACTGATGGCAATCACCAGTTCCCAGATCAGAAACTTCAGGTTCATCAATCCTGCACACAGCCAACATTGTCTAAATACCCAGGGGA
Organism: Schistocerca gregaria; assembly: GCF_023897955.1. Taxonomy (NCBI): domain Eukaryota; kingdom Metazoa; phylum Arthropoda; class Insecta; order Orthoptera; family Acrididae; genus Schistocerca; species Schistocerca gregaria. The sequence goes on from NC_064931.1 coordinate 832,496,916, forward strand.
GTAACTAGCACATCACACCCTGCTTAACCACAAGCTAGGCATTAAAATTGTGACTGCTCTGGTATTGGGGAACTGACCAGCCAGGTTCACTGAAAAAGAATGACATACAATTTCCAGACTGCATTGGGTACCATGATGTGATGGACTGTTGCCTTCCTCCAACCTTTGAACTGACTTATACAGCCAGTTTTAGGGGAACCTACAGATTATGGGCATTCTGAATATGACTGCAACTCATCATGTTTCATATTAACACATCTTTGCAAAGGTGAAAGAAATGATATGTGACAGAAAAAAATCCTAGGACCATGTGTGCTACTACTATCAAGGATAATTTCTTGCAGTCTTTGTGGTAACTGCCCAGTATCAAGTTGGAAATGACAATGTCTTTGATTCTCCTAGTACAGGGAGATGTACCACCACCACCAAGAGGCAGTTGGGAGTACCTTCCAACTTTTTGTCTTACCTTTCCCGACTGCTTCTTACATGATAAATGGGATGTTTCTAACCCCTCATAGCAAATACAGTGAGATGGATTTGAACACTTTGGCTCAATAATGTAGACTACCTGTCATGGATATAAAATAATGAGACTTGCAATGACAAGGAAGGGAATTTGAAGATTTACTGGGCCAACCAATTGCCCCAAGAAGATTCATGTGGCTGCCTGCTCTCTCATTTGTCTTCTGACTTCCATCCACTGACTGGTTGTTAGCACCATTTGATGATCTGATGTCCATGTTCAACAGAAGAACTATAAAAGACGACTTGCTAGAAAACTTTCTCTGCATGATAATGAATTTCTCTTACTGGGGTCTTTCAGTAACAAAGCTTGTTTCCTCTTCATAACAATACAAATACCAACGACGCTGCTGTTGGCATAGGTTTAACCTTGTTCTAAAACTAGCTACACTTTCCTGAAACTTTCAAACTTATTATTCTTTAAATAACATTCTATGGATATATACATTCCACTTTTTCTTGTTAAATCTATCTTCCATCTTAAAATGTGATGATGGAGCAGTCTTTCAACAAATTTCACTTTTTCTAAATCTTTCCTATCTACTACTCCAGTCAATAATTTAGATTCACAAATTGTTGAATCAACTGTGCGTCAGTTCTCATATCTGCGAACTATACAAAATTACACTCTTGCAAAAGAAATGTATCAGTGCTACAGAAAAGTGAAATTAGGATTTACCAATTTTTACGTGTTAGCCACATTTTGACATAAAAAATAGATCATCTGCTTTTTACAAAAATGTTGATATCTGAAACTGTTACAATAGTTACCGCTCTGTTAGATTCTCGCCACCTTGCAACAGCAATAGAATCCTGAGTATTCATGGCAACTGCTTTTGCACCATGTACCATGGGTGGCAGACCTGTAGATTAAAAACACACTTTGAAGTTATTTTGGTATATTTCAATATTTTCTTTAAACTATCAAGATTTCCACTTAATGAACAGTCAAAAGCAAATGAAGTTGAAGAGATGGGTGGGGGTGGAGGGATGTGTGTTCACACTCATAAGAGTTCTCAGAATTACAGGTCTTACCTATCAAGTAATGGTAGACCATAAATTCAAGCAGAATACCAAAAGGCAAGGAACCATGTGAGAACAACAACTGGACAGGGATTATAAGGAGAGGAGAGTGAAAGCTTTGCCAGCAGTAGAAGTGTCACGAGTCACAGTGTTTACTCCCTTTGCAATGCAAAGCAGAGATAAGGGAAATATTTATGCTTCTTGCAGGTCACCTGTTAAAATTACGTTTGATATACAAAATTCATGAATGCTTAAATCAGAGCTGATGTGGCCTTGGAAATTGTTGGATCGGCATAATAAGAAAGTGTGTGCCAAAAATAATTTTATGAACTGGTTCCTTACACCAAACAAGAAAAAAGTTCATATAAACAAATGTCCAACAATCCTTCATTTTCTAGCTATTAATGGAAGTTTACAATTTAGGTGATATGAGCACATCAACATATAAACTCATAATAGGTTTACATGACATGAAGAGTTTGAGCATCCAGGTGGCGAGCTGCATAGACCAATTCTACAGATGATGTTGCTATGGGTAGCCCTCTGTTTGCCTTAGAAGCTAACCTTTTTATGGAAGACTTCAAGGACAAAGCACTTCAGTGGGTGTTTTTGGAGGTGTACAGACAACACCTTTATGGTATTGCCGCATGAAGCAGCAATGCTTCCTTCCTTTTTAGAATATCTAAATGCACCCTATCCAAACAGTCATTTCTCCATGGAAATGAGAATGGAGACCTCTCACTTCCAGATGTCATGGTTTGTACAAGAGAAGATGGCTCCTTGGGCCACAGTGTTTTTTGAAAACTAAAACACACCAGTCTGTATTTGCAAGTGATGACCTCTTATAACCCACCCCAATGCAGCTGTGTATTATGGACATTTTCCATAGAGCTCAGGATATCTCAGATCAAGAGGCTTTTAGCAGAGTTTAGCTATATATAACCTATGTTTCTTCAAAATCGGTATACCAACAAGCAAATTCATCATACTTTTCAACAAGCAGATGCTGAACCTCACGAGCAGCCAAAAGAAATGGAAAACTTCACTATGATGATTTTCCTCCCTTATAGTGACTGCATGTCCTTCAAGACTGGCATACTCTTCAGGAAACACCAAGTAAAAAGTGTTTTCAGTCTTATGGCACAAGTGCAAATGGCACTGCGTTCCAAAAAGATGACCCAGTTCTAAGGAGACCAGGAATATATATGATTCTGTGTGTGTGTGCAATATCTTACATTGGTTGGACATGTCACACTGTTAAACATAGAAACAATGAACACAGATGTTAAATAAGACTAGGTTGGCGAGCTAAATTTGTTGTTGCTGAAACTGTATTAATATGGGACACGACATCAATTATGAAGAGACCAAGATGATCTTGTCCACTTCCACACCCTGGGACTCAGTCATTAATGAACCAAATGACAATCACATAGTGTACAACTTAATTAATTGAGAGACAGACTTTCAGCTTAGTGAATTGGATTGACAGTACTAAGGCATTATCAGCCACAGACAAATTCAATAAGATAACACCAATACAGAATCAAAGCCAGGACAGCTAAGCTGGGCACCAACGCACATGCTGAGGTAAGCAGCTTGTGGTCAGGCTTTCCAGCACAGAGCGTATGGAATCCATGGCTTGTTCTTCTAGCAAGGTGCCCTGGACAATGTCTCCTGAAATGATGTTACAGCCATGCCTCCTGGTGCCTGCGTTTTTTTTGTGGAACAGTATATAAGTTGGTGAGCCACAACGGACTGATACGGTTCCATCTGAAGACGATGAGCAGCTGCCTCACAAAAATATTGCAGAAATATTGTGCTGTTAGGCAACTTACTTCCTGTCACATAGTGCATTGGGAGCAGGTGTAAATAAATAAGTGCTTTTGGAGATGGGGACAAGAAAACCCAAAAGGTCATCTTTGAATGTGAAAATTGACTGTAGGAAAAGAATTCCGCAACAATGATTATGTGCAGTGCAGTCAGAAGGAAGACTTCAGGCTTAATCTGCAGGAACTTTAGCCTGCAGGTATTTATAATTATGAATTTATGATTTTAGGTAAGTATAGCTGCTAACTGAACTTTATCATCTTTTGTGCGTGTTCTTCAGTGAATTATTTACAAGCATTTGCCAAAATAATTGAGTATCAATTAGGTATTATACTAGCAATGGAGAAAATTGTAGGAGTGTTTATCAAGAGGCTATACATGTTTGTAAGTAACTGAACTGGTGAGTTGGAAAAGGGGTCACCTCTCAGAAAGTTAATTTTTCAGTAGACACAAAAAAATTGTTCTGCTACACAACACATATAAGCATGGTGTTGTGGAGTTGGCATGTAGCAACTTGCCACAAAGTGATAAAATACATACTGTTACAACATAATTTAGCCATTGACTGTGGTCAGTAATTGAGTTTGAATGTGCTCAAGATGAGCCATTTTTGAACCTGATGATGTTGATGAGGCAACTGGCATTCCATTTGCACAGGAAAGATGGTGTTATGCAAGTTTGTATCATCATATTGATTACAGTAATAAATAGAGTGTTTTATGAGCATACAGGTTTATTCATAATGTAATCAAAATATGACCAGCAATAAAAAGAGTGTTTTATGAGCATACAGGTTTATTCATAATGTAACCAAAATATGACCACAAGACAAATACAGCAAAGCAGACAATGGTGGGTATGCTTCATCTATATCTTGTCCATAATTTGCAGGCCAATGGCAGCTACTGGTGAAAAACAGTTTTTATTCATTAGGTATGTATTGTAGAATTTTCTTTACATCATCTAGGTTGTTCTTTTTTATTGGAACAGGTCCACTGGAGCCCTTCTCTAACTCAATAATCTTCTAACAAGCACTTCTGTTGATGGGACATGACCCCTGTTATACCATATGATTTGTATAGATCTATATATCAGTTATCTCTGGTAAACATTACTGGAAAAAAGCAGACATGACCAATTTTTGCTACTCATTGATTCAACTGCAAAACGTTTCTGGACCATAACATTTTTTTCTGTTCGAGCTTATACTATCTAAAACTTACAAAAAAAAATTGTTATTTGCATGGGCCATGCAATCTGCAAGAATAATGGCATAGTTGTGAGTTTCTTTCATTTTGTGTACAATATTAGTCGCCATCTTCATGAGTTCTGAGCAGTGACCATATGTTCACTAGCAGCATAAATTCCAACCAGGAAACACGCTATCAATCAATCACGATAATAAAACCTCTGATATTACACACAGGGCATGAAATGATGTCATTTGAACCTTCAGAGGGGACCAGAGACCTTAATATCTAAATAAACTAAAGAACTCATAGTCTGGGTCATATTTTTATTTGTTATTACAAGTTTCAACTTTACAGCTACCATCAGATCTTAAAAACAGCAGCCACACTCACAGGCTGTATTGTCATGAACTCAATAGACAGATTGGCAAGATGCATGATACCTAAATGCCAGATAAAAGACACAAATCTTGATGCCCAGCTTAATAAACTAATGAAATGAAAAGATGTACAAAGTTGACCCAATGTGGCATAAAATACTTACTTCCTTGAACAGCGACAGAAGCACGATTAACACGGTCCACAAACTGGGGGTCTTCTGAGTTATCACTCTCCTGTTTGGCCACCATAAGTACACGGTTTGCAAGTCGTGCGATGCTCGATGTGTTGTCAACCATCTTCTGGCGTTGATTTGTGTGAATTGCATCCTCACAAAGAACTGTGTGTTTCTGTATTTGCTCCTCTGCAATACAGTAAGATTAGTTTTTACCAAGGGGAAGCAACTCTGTCTCACAATTTTACAGATGTGTATTATCTGTACATCACATATTAGTGAGGATTCGGATGAACATTAGTGAGAGTTCACATTCTTTTACGGTGTGTTGCATGCCAAACAAGTATAACAGTTCATTTAACAATCTTTACCTCAATAAAGTCTATAAAATGGATAACATTAAAAAAGTAGTTGTAACTAAGACAAAAGTCAAATACAACCACACGAACTGGGTGCTTCATAGCATCACAGCAAATGACAGTCAAAAACATCAACAGGGTATTTAGGCTTCACTAAGTACACGAAAGAAACAGACACTGGTGGTTCAGACAATAATCTATTGACAAGAGCAATGAAGTAATTGATATGGACATGCAATAGTATTAATTCATCGCTGTCTGTGGACCCTTATCAAGAAGGAGAACCCTCAGGAATGTGGAATAAGTTAAAGTATAGATCAACAAAAGACAAGCAAATAATGGAAACGCATTTGTATAAATTATCACTACACTGCTTAATGTTATTCATGCTTATGCAAACTAAATTTAATCAAATTAGGAAAAAAAGCTTCTGTTTATCTTCTATTAACGTTCTTGATTACATTGGTATTTTGTAAGAAAATAGTTACCTACATCATCAAATACTAAGTCCTGTTTACAGCACATTATTACTAGGCACACAGCTTCACAAATGAGACTGCTTCTTGCTATGTTGCTAACAGAACTTTTCAATCCTTGCCTCTAGATATTCAGATGCTTTTTCGAAGAGCAGTTATTGATACTTTTAATTTTCTTTTGAAGTGGCCAGGATTCTGAATATCTTGCTTCATGTTAGATGGGAGCTCATTGAATACCTTTGCATTGGGGCAGAGTCTCCACTCTGATCCCTATACAAGGACACAAAGTCTCTGTGAAAACTATTTGTACATCATGTGTTGTAATTCTGTAGCTCACATTACAGCTGAACTGATCCTTATCATCAGCAACAGAACCATGAAGTAGTGAATTATTGGGAAGAGAGAGTAAGAATTCCAAGATTCTTAAAAAGGCATCTGCAAGATGTGTGACTGTCTACTTTACACAATACTTGTACTGATCACTTCTGCTGATACCAAGGACTACGTTAGCTGTGAATTGTAGGCCTATTCAACCACCATCTCAGCTGTCTGGTAAGGTTGAGTTTTGACTTTTGATTAGTATGCTTGTGTTTTTCAGCTGTCATTTAAAGTCACTGGAAGATCATTTATGAAGGCTAAGAACACAAGTGGAGCCATTATCAATTCTTGTAGGATCGCCCCATGTTGTGTTTCCTATTCTGAGGTTATCTCCACATCTGTGACACAATTCTGTCAATGACACACTTTGCTTTCTGTTATTTTTGTTTCATATTGTTTTTAAGCACAATATGAAGTATAGTATAAATAACAACATCCTTAATTTACAAACAAACATTAAAATTTTTAATACAATCATGTCGTCTGTTGTCGTCACGAAATGATCAAAAGTTCTGCTTTCTGTTACGAAGGGAAGACTCCATCCATGCAAAATATATGTCACTAATGCCATAACACTATCGAATGCCAGGTGCTGTAGAATTTTGTGATTCATACAATCACTCACTTCCGCAAGGTTGTAGCTCCGCCAGAACTTCGTTAGTGAGGTCTTGTATTGCTTTTGCCAAAGAGAACCACTTACAAAAGTCAAACTGAGATGTAATTAACAAGTGCTGCATAGTTAAATGAGTCAATATTCTATCACAAATGCCTTTTGAAAAACTATAAGGGATGAAATAGGACTCTAATAAGAAGTAGTTTGTTATCTCTAGATGTCACTATAGCATATTTATGTCTGCCAGAAAATAAGTACTCTACAGACTATAACAAACTGCAAGCTGTTGTATAAACAGACAGTAAAAGAAATAAAAACAGCATTGTACTTTCATTATTCTAAAGTTTCCTCATACATGCAAAAAACCATGGGAAATGCAGAGATGTAAGTAAGTGGGTTCTCCAAAAATAAATGAACAAAATGCAATGTGTTGCTCAAAGAGTCTGTCATGTCTCTCTATATTCTTTAGCAAATGAAATATTACATTTCCTCAAACAGTACAGCTTTCATAATAAATTCCTGGAGTGTCAGTAGCAACTTAGAATATAGCTGAGGTGTTGACTGGCAGACAGGCACATAAAACAATACTAAACTTATAGTTAACTTTTAGAACAATGTCCTTCCTCACTTCATGGCATCCCTACCAATATTTTTTCCACATCTTAGAAATGGTATTCTGCTGCCCGTAAATATTTCTATGAAATATCCTTGCCTATTCTTATGCTACACCTACTTCGAAGCCCTTACCATATGAGTAGCATCTATGTTCGGCAAAACTTTAATCAATTTTTTTTTTTTACAGAATTCACATCTATTTTTGTCGAAATTTGCATCTATATTCTTTGTAAATGATTAGATGCACAAATTTCAACAGTTGTCATGCTACACAGTGAAGACAAACAGATTATTAGTTCTTTGAAATGGCCTGTTAAAAAATGGGCTGATTGAGAACTTTTTAACTGGAATGTTTGCGTTCCCAAATACTTCAACACCTTTTTCTTCCATAATGTCCTACATTTTCTTCGTTTGGCTGAATTTAAGCTTTCAAAAATGATTGATCTGTTGAAAAGCACCATTTTCACACCAGTTAAGTGAATTTGTCTCCAAATAAGGTGTTTCTGGACATTATTTGTCTTTTCCCACCCAATTTGGAGATAAAAAAAAATCTGCAGACCACTAATTTTGACCTTTTGTGGGCATTCATGGACCTATGATACATGCTTCACAACACTACAGATAGAACTGACAAGTCACTTAGAGTAGTAGTAGATCTGAGCATACAGCAACTCGTATTTAACGTTAGCGGAAGAATTTCAGTGCCATCGAAAAATGTTACACGTTTTGTTTTCCAATCGCTATACCGCAGAGGGCAGGTGCTGTAGGCTACTGTCATAGACGGTCATGAGTGTAAACAGACAAGAAGTTTGACCACCACAGGGGAAGGAGCAGTGCGGGGAAACAAACCCCACCTCTTTTTTGTTGGGCAGCAGCCTACAGTAGAACTGACACATTGTCACACAGATCGCCGATCGCTTCTGGTGTTGTAATGGAAATCCGTGGCAGACGACAATTAGTCGCTTCACTTATTTCAAAATAAGAAAAGAAAATGAGCAGTGCACAACACAAAGTATTCAGGGACAGCTACCGTGAAATTGTTTGTTGAAATCAGCAGAGTACTACTAAATTGTCCTCATTATACTACCTTTTGAGCTTTAGCTAAAAAACAAACATACGTGCATCTTTCTTATAAAATGCTAGGACCCATGACTAAGTACTACATTGCATTGCACGATGTGTATCTTAGACTATTCAACTGTCCACAACTGGCATGACACCAGATCACTGAGAGCACTGACACATCACTGTGTTCATACATTTTATTTTGCAAGGTGGTTTCCAAATTTGGCTTCACCAGATGGTGTACAATGCCAGTAACTGCCTACATTTTTGATGTTGTATTCAGAAAATAAAACTATTTCAAACTATCTTTGATGACCAGGTGATTTGGACACAATTCACTATGAAACAGTGTCTAATAAGTTATTTTGCACTTTCACATTTTGAGGCACAGTTCACACTTACTTCGCATCTACCACAAAATGCGAATTTTTCCGGCCTCTAGGTATGAGACATAGCCATGTGAGACATCCATTACAACCATACAGAAAATCAATTCCAGTATTATAACAAACACATCCTTCCTACCTGATTGGAGGCAGGGCCAAGTGTGAAAGCACTCACATCATATAATGACTACTGACTCTGCTGCAATTTCTGCACAGGCACGTGGGAATGATCAATGATCAGCTGCCCACCAGAACGAATGGCAGCTGCCAAAGTGTGTCCCATAGTACTACATGCTCAACTTCAGTGGCTGCTTCTCAACTTGTACTATCTGGATATCACCAATTTCCCACCACCAGCTGCTCTGAATTGCACAGATGGAACTCTCCTTCGATATCCCAATCCCAATGGTCTCAGCCTTTGCAAGCCTCTATACCACACCCACCTCCAGCCATGTCCACATGCCTCGGCAACCTCCTCCTCTAGCACTTCACTCTTGTGCCATCCATCTAACCCTACTCAGTTTTCTTTGTGCTCTTTGTCAATTCTATTCACCTTCTCTGATCACATGCCTCTTACTTTTTATGTGTAGCTCACACAACTTTACCTACCTGCATTAGGGAAAGCTTGTTCCATTCCTTTTCTGCTTCTCCCTCCCTTTACCTCCCCATCTCTTTCTTCCTCTCATCAGTCCTCGATTCAATCTTCCCACACTACCACTTTCTAGCTCTGATATTGTGGTAACGCTGGTTCATGTCATATCAACTGCTGTCGAGCTTGGCTAGCACATCAACGAGTGACCATCCAATTCTGATGAGCACTGTTGGCCAATGGGGTGCATTCAGCCCTTGTGTGATCAGTTGAGGAGCTACTTGACTGGGAAGTAGTGGCTCCGTTAATGAAAGCTGACAACAGCTGACAGAGCAGTGTGCAGACCACGTGTCCCTCCAAATTCGCATTCAATGACGCCTATTGTCTGAGGATGAAACAGCAGTCAGTCAGTCGGTTGGTACAACTGAGCCTTCAGAGACTTCATTGGATGGAGTTAGCTGTGAGGAAAGACAGTGTCCTAAAGCTTAACTGTGACTTTAATCTCCTTCTACGTGCCTGTTTACCACTCAACGCCACAATTATATGGTGAAAGGTTATCTTCACTTATTCCATTGTGTGGATTCCATCCACAACTTTCCAGTATTGCTTCGGCCAAAAAATAATAATCATGATATATTTCTGGTGTGCTGATAGCATTACTGACTACTTGCCTTTGAAGACTGACAAAATAAAGTACATTGAGAAGTGATGTATTGTGCAGCACGAGCTGCATGTAATGTGAGTATGAAATAACTAGTTTACAGAAATGGAATTTAATGAATGTTACAAGTAAAGATAATCCCTACCTTATACGAGGGCAAGATGAAAAGTTTTTGGCTCAGTAGTGAAAGACTGTGTCATTTAAATACTGTATTTACTCGAATCTAAGCCGCACTCAAATCTAAGCCGCACCTGAAAAATGAGGCTCGAAATAAAGGGAAAAAAAAAAAAAAAAAATTCCCGAATCTAAGCTGCACCTGAAATTTGAGACTCTAAATTCAAGGGGAGAAAAAAGTTTTAGGCCGCACCTCCAAATTGAAACAAAGTTGGTCCATTGTAATATGAGACACAATGTAGGTCGAATGAATGACGATACAGCTACAGTAGTTTGGTTCGAGTCGTAAGCTTAGCAGTTATGCTTTACCAGGTAGCCATTGCTATGCGTCAGGCGCTCCATCCATATTAATACGGGTACCCTTCCTTTTTCACGTGCTTCGTCTGGTTTGAATTGATTGCTTATTTTGCTTTGATCTGAGAAGTGCCGTTTTCTTTGTTATAGGTGTTTACGTCACTCTAAGCTGAAAATGCATTACTGTACTGTGTTTGCTGCATTCTGATAGTGCGTGTTTACGGCCTGTCGCCGCTTGCGACATGCTTGCTTTTGTGCGCTGCGCGTTACTGCCGCTTACAATTAAAAAACAATGGCAAGAGACTGCTATTTGTTGTTACTTACACTGCTGCTTTCTTTGCTAATAATCAACAAGAACCAAATAATAGACTGCGTATGATAGAACATGTTCTGAACGAGAGTTAGGCGAAAATTTTTCTACGTTTGAAAATCTTTGCGGCCGCTTCTTTAGCACATCAAATTCTGCACAAAAATTGGTCATCTTAGATTTAAAAATCTAGTCAGTTGCCGTGCTTCATTTCTGACTGTATCACTATTAGGCATAAGAATAATATGAATATAAACATGACATGATACGTATATTCTTCCGCGTTTACTGTTGTCTCACTATAGTTTCGTAGTTTATCAGGCAGACAGCATTTAAATGAGATAGCAGCAAACACGAAAGAATACATGGCAAAATGTTTATATTCGTATTATTCTTACGGTGAAGAGAATACAGCATGTGATTAGCAACCATCTCTTCTCACAGGTAGGAAAAAATTCAGAACGTAGAGTTGGCCATATTGACAAACATCCCAAACAGTCTTGCAGTCGGATTTTTGTATTACATTGAAATTCTGCTACATTTGAAGATGAACAATACGGAATTTGTATTTACTTCGTTGGATAATGTATGAAAATGCAGTGGTCGAAACTCAGGGCGGAGAAAAAAAAGCTCATCTTCCACCTTTTTTTTTTAAATTTATTTACTGGTGCACAGGTTTTGGCACCAGTATTTATCTTTGTGCCTGCAAAGCATGCCTGTGTAGCGCTACATATATCTGACGGCGGAACTTAATTGTGGCGGCACCTACTAACATTTTTTTTGAACTTCCGCTTGCTTTGCACTCATTTCTAAGGCGCAGGTGGTTTTTTGGATTACAAAAACCGGAAAAAAAGTGTGACTTAGATTCGAGTAAATACAGTACCTAATTTCAAAGTAGTTCCCATTTAGTTCACTGTATTTGGACAAACATTCTACTAATGAGTAGCTTCTTTACCTGAAGTGCGATTTTGGAAGATCAGGAAAATATACAATCTATGTTTATCATAACCTCTTTATGACACTCATAGAAATTTTTAACCACAAATCCATGAGATGTGGAAATATGAGGCACATAGAAGGTATCAAATATAGTGGACAGAGAGGATCTTCCAGAAATGCAGTAGACTCCCTGACAGATGAATTTAACTTTTGCTTCTTTGGTGTGGGGCCACTTGCTTCCATCATCATTTTTGAATGTTGTTTAATTTAAGACATGTGGAATCACAGTACAAAATCAGCACACAATATTAGCTGAATAACAGTTCAAACATTACAGAGTAATTTGGTTTTGCATTTGATTTTGATCAGCAAACTAAGAAATGTGGCACCAACTTTGCACAAAACGTCCTCACAATTAACTCTTCTATTATAATGTACAGTACTCTTACTTCTGATATATTATATATTTGGAACTGCAAATCATCCAATATCACATTCTGCTCTCTGTCTCAGTGTATTCAGCTATGGCTGTAAGAAATTCTCAACATGGATGATTTTAAAAAGAAGTAAGATCATATTGGAGTCGTATGGTCATTTTTCAACTGTAGAAAATGAAGAACAGACTCCATACAAAGCTTCACCAACACTGAATCAATTACCATTGGCAATCAACCACCCAAAAGAAAGAATTTTATGATGACACAGTATTCCACTTTATCAACTTGAACACAAAACTATTCCACATATAAAGTTGACACTAGGCTTAATTTACTGCATAGCAAATACCAATACAACAAAAACAAAATTTCATTGATACGAACACTTTTTCTGTGTTGGGCCAAGAACTTTTCACCTTTCAATGGCAGAGGGAAAGCACTGAGCTGTAGATATAAACAAGAAGTTTAAGATTACCTCACAGCTTACAAATTTTGCTTTAAGAGCAACAGGTCACTCTTGTCTTCTTCTTCTTCTTCTTCTTCTCTCTCTCTCTCTCTCTCTCTCTCTCTCTCTCACACACACACACACACACACACACACACACACACACACACACACACACACACACACACACACATTCACATTCTGGTTTTTTATTATTACTGTTATTACAAAATCCAACATTTGCAACAATGTAATAGAAATAAAAGTACCATAAATGTGTGCAAGTTCCCTTCACTTAACAAATTCCAACTTCAATATCAATTTCATGCTCAATGAAGTTGCACTTCTGTGACTTGCTTCAGTAAATGCTGTAAAAGTTGCAAAATGGGGAGAGAAATATATGCTTTTAATTCCAAGCAATAAAGTTCTTTTCTATTTAACCAAAGTATAATTAACATAACACACTATATTTTCAATACATGTCATTCATATTGGGCTCTTCAAGCATGGAACCGGACATGCCAACAAAATTAAATAATTTTTTCATTATAACACAAGGCAGAAGTCCAACAGAGCACTCACAAATCTGTTCCTACTTCTAATCAAACTACTGGGAGTAGTTACTTGCAAACTATAAATTAAGAAACAGTAAACCCCGCAGAATTTTTTGTGAAAACCAAAATATAATACAAATCATTTTTTTTAAATATTATTATGTAGATTACCCATTCAGACAAATGATATACCTCATTCTTGCTCAATTGATGTACAACATGGAAAGCCTTTTCTGAATACATTGTATGACCATTATTCAGAGTGTGTATGTTTGTTTTCTTTCTAGCTATGAAGATTTCACCACCTGCTTTATAACAATCTCACTGGTCCAGCATTTAATGTTCTTTGATTCCTGCCTCATACCAAACGTGAAAATTGACAGTTTTATCTCTGCCACTGACAGACTGGGTCTTCATAATGAAACCAATTCAGTTACAATGTACCGAGGGTGTAACTCCTTCTCCTAGAACAGTTACTATTTTAAAAATAAATTTAGGGTTACACTCACCAGACATCTTGATAAAGTCAGCAGAATCAGTAGCTTCATCACAGAGAGCTCGTACTCGTTGAATGCTATCAGAATATTGGGAAACTAAATTTTCAAAGTGTTCATCAGCAGCTTTGCTCTCTGGATAGCTTTTACGAATACGGCCAGCATTGATCAGCTGAGGAGTCAAGCTTTCCACCTATGAATCAACATGCCACAATTAATGAAAGTAATAATGATGCAGTAGTTATTCAACCCACATTGACTGATGTAATATGATGCATTATTTAGACGAATTTAAATTGCTTCATTTTAATGTGTATTCATTACTCAGAAAACAGACACTTGCATGTCAACAATTTAAATTAGCTCAGTTAACAGACTCTCCACCAAAAAATGCCTCTATTTTCTGTTAATCACAAGCGATAAGAAATATGGCAATGAACCATATTTACAACACTAATAAATTTCAATACTAAATTTCTCAATGGTGCAAGTAAGATTTGTGTCTGCATTTGTACACTATTTTAATATAGAGAATCACGATAGATGTGCTAAGAAAATCTGATGGCAATCAATAGCTTTATTCCAAAAAACTGGCAACTGATAGGAATAGTCACAAATCTCCAAGTACTGAAGAGTGTCTCAGAAACAATCTCAGTTTAAAAAAGTCTATACTGCGAACAACAAATCAGTTGTGTTTGGTATGTATTCTAGCAATTAAATATTTAGACCTGCATAACTAAGTTGTCAAAACCACCCTGTGCTCCACTGCTGGAATATTGTGGAGACAGAAGAAAAACACCTTTGCAGCAATAACAGTAAAGCCATTATCAATTTTCTTTATAGCACTAATGATTGCTATAATACCAAAGCATCATGACTACACAGAACAACTCACAAATGATTCCCACACAGGGGCTAGTAGCAACTAATTCAGACAAAGAACATTTAATGTATGTAGAGTCAAGTTCAGGCAAATAGTTCATCACACTCTACACAAAATTATATCAGAGACTTGCTCTAATACAGAAACAACATTAAGGCAGCAACTATTTATATGAAACTTCCTGGAAGATTAAAACTGTGTGCCGGACTGAGACTCGAACTAGGGACCTTTGTGTTTCGCGGGCAAGTGCTCTAGGTTGTCGCAGGAAAGCTTCTGTAAAGTTTGGAAAATAGGAGACGAGGTACTGGCAGAAATAAAAGCTGTGAGTCATGCTTGGGTAGATCAGATGGTAGAGCACTTGCCCATGAAAGGCAAAGGTCCTGAGTTCGAGTAATGGTCAATCACACAGTTTTAATCTGCCAGGAAGTTTCATATCAGTGCACACTCCACTGCAGAGTGAAAAATCTCATTCTGGAACTATTTATATAATTAAACTCACACTCGCGCGCGCGCGCGCGCGCGCGCACTCACACTCGCGCGCGCGCGCGCGCGCGCGCGCGCGCACTCACACTCGCACTCGCGCGCGCGCGCGCACTCACACTCGCACTCGCGCGCGCGCGCGCACTCACACTCGCACTCGCGCGCGCGCGCGCACTCACACTCGCACTCGCGCGCGCGCGCGCACACACACACACACACACACACACACACACACACACACACACACACACACACACACGCGTGCGTGCGTGCGTGCATGCATGCATGTGTGTGTGCAAATAGCAACTGTTGCATCATAGCTGCATAGTACCACACAGAACATCAAAATCCAATTGAAATTATGGTCCTATGGTAATGCAGCCAGTGATAAAAATTTTAGTTTCCAGACACTTATTAGTGACATGAGAACTAAATAGGACAACAAAAAAATAAATGCCAAAATGGTGATTTATATTTTCAAATATTTCATCATAACAGAAAATTATGTCATGTCACCACCATTCCAGCCAGTGCAAAGATGAATGATGCAGATTTTAGAAAAAGTGTACACAGAAAGCAGCTGAAACAATGAAACTCAACCAAGCCCCACTAGGTATTATGAAGTTTTATACTGAATTCACAAGTAAACAAATCAGCTCCTGAATTTGACACAGTTCAGCTGCAGAAATAACTGTTCCCCACTGATAGAAACTGTATGTACAGATATCACCTACATACAGTGAAGTATGCGGAACAGATTTACAGAATTATCACCCTGTGCTGTTTCCACAATGCATCTGTAAACTCAAGAGTCTATAAATAACATATAATTCCAATAATGAGTCACTATTTAATATCATTCAGTATTATTATAATTTTAAATAAGATTAAATAACTTAATATTATTCAATATTATTTAATTACCCTCAACTGTAATCTATTAATAAACATTATGGATTCCAATAACATAACAAAATCCAGTTCCCATTTACTGCTGAATGTTGTAATCCATGTAAATCAGACATTCAACTGTGTGCAAGATATTTTCAGTTATGATTTCCATTACCATAATGATAAGAAGAAAGAGCAAACATGATGTCTGGAATAGAATACTGTTAACATTGTAAGCTGCCCCAAGTGGAAGACATGCTTTGCTGGTGCTCCACAAACTTCTGGATTTTCCTTTGTGTGAAACTGTGTGAGCCAGCCTGAATCAATCTGAAATTCTGGTTTCTCATATTTTACAGTTTGTATGGTTTTCTTAGAATCTTTCGTGACTGTTTCAAGACTCATGTGTATCATGATATATTGTGTATTTTTGAAAATTTGTGAGTGCTGTGCAAAATTTCTATTATATTCTGAATTGTAAAATAAATTTCCTCCATTTAGAAACTTTTGGTGATAATATACTCATTTGAAAATACCTGTTGCCTAATTTCATTGTGTATTTACATTATAAAAGATATATTTCTGATAATTTTTGGATGTTTAAGAATTTTGCACGTAACACACCCGGAGCAAATTGCGAGCAACAGCAGTGAATTTTGTAAATTTTGGCAGCAACAGCTTTTCAGAAAATCATTTCCCTCTTATTGTAGAGTAAGTACTTACGTGTTTACTGCAATATTTACACTTTTTTTCTACTCACTGATCTGTTTCTTTTGTGTCAGTGTCTAAGCTATTATAATCACAGTGGGAAATTAGCTATTATATTTTCACACTCTGTGTTGCAATATTCTGTTCTGTAATCATTTTTCAGATGTTTCAGATCTTCTTACTTTCTGTCTTGCTAAGAAAAATTTGAAGAGAAATTCTGCCTTATACAAGACACCATATCACATAACATGGAATCTCCCTCCAAGTGTTCCATTTTACAAGTTAATACTGTTAACATTTGTTGTACATTAGCACTTTTCTCAACATTTTTACATGAGTTTGTTAGTGAGCATAATATGATGATGACGATAGTAAATACAGAGAGACTCAGCTACTTCTATCCTTCTCTTTGTTTAATAGTAATAAAACCATCATAGGTTATGTACTAGGTACATGAATTCAAATGCAACCCAGTCACTAGTGTAAAGTAATAGTAACGATTTTATTAACTCAAAAATGAAGTTATATACAGTACACATAAGCAAAAATAGTTGCCAAAGCTGTTGGCACATTTATCCCATTGCGACACTAGCCGGTCGATTCCATCCTTGAAGAAGGTGGCAGGCTGCTGTCAGATCCAGGCCTGGACCCTGTCACAAAGTTTGTCGTCCATTGCGACTCGATGTCTGTGAATAGCTTGTTTTAGTGGTCCATGCTCATTCTGCGGTTTTTCAAGACTAAAGCATTCACTTCCACAACCATTTCCAGTGCAATGACACGATGAGCCTGTATAGGACGAGCATCGTCTTCCAGTGACTCGCGCCCCGAAGGAATCGTTTGCGCCATTCCAAAACACTTGAACAACTCAGACTGTACTCACTGTACACAGCCATTGTCCGTCAATACATTTCATGGCCTCCAACTCCTTCCATAGCCAAAAATCAAATCACTCCTTGTTATTCCTGCTTACTCGCCTGCATGTTCGGTAGTGGACAATAACTTGTGTGACCACCTTTTCTTCAGCATGAAACCACACTGCTGTTATGCAACATCAAACAGTGTGCACGCGTCAGTCTCTCTGCCAATAGATAGCATCACTATACCCGCAGTTACATGGTGCCACCTTATGTGTAAGGCAAAGATAGACACACTGACCAGGTTTCATTTGAATGAACCTCATAGTTTACAAATTCAACTGTCAAAGTGCAAAACTAAGATAACTGCATAAAAGTTAAAATGGCAACCTCATATATGTAGTCAGTACTGTAGGTTCAGATATAGAAATAGGGATATTTTGACATCCATGGCATAGTGAGATATGAAGAACTGATACAGTGGTGCTTGGGGCTAAATCGACAACAAGACGTTTCACCTCCACCTCATAAACTTACATGTAACAGTGATGTCTTTAAATCTTGCTGCAGTATCAACATAATTCTAGGAAACATAGCACAAGTTTATACTTGTTTCATAAATCACTAGACACTCTTATATGTGGTGTATCAGGTCCATTTGATGTTGCAGGTAATCATACCATCAATGTTTCTCTACACACCGACCACAATGATTCTTCTTGTAGTAGTGGCGCTTCATTAGTTATTTTGGTATGTTCAATTCTGAGAGGGCATAAGGCAATACCTTCCCTTCTTGTGATTCGTAGTGAAGTCTGCCAAGACATCAGTGGTGTGTGTGTGTGTGTGTGTGTGTGTGTGTGTGTGTGTGTGTGTGATGGGCTCTGGATTATTGGAGTGTGTACTATCTTTCAATTTGTCTTCCCACTGCTTTAGGGTGTGGCACTGAATGTGTGACCTTAAACCAGCACTTAGAATAGCTAATTTGAATGTTTTCACCTCCATTGTTCTTTGGCTAGTTTGTAAACCAGCACATTACACTGAATGCACATGGTAACTTCGTTTCCACAGGAAAACTGTGGATATTCCGGCTGAGGAGCAGTCAGGTGGCTAACTTGCGTGACACTATTGTAAGAGATACGCAAGAAACTGTGAACTAGCTACTACAACCATCTACTGCTTTAATTAAAATTTGACAATTTTATGAAATACAGTAGAAATAGCATTAAATTCTATCACATTACAAACTTTTGTTGTATTTGAACAGGTTTGTAATAAACATTCTTGTTCACATATGGATACTGTATACAAACCTGAATGCTGTTTTTTAAGTAAAGGCAACATTAAAAAATGGAGATGATGTCCTTCAAAAGACATCAGTTGATTCAGAACCCAGACCAATATTTTATTTGGTTATGAGAGATTGTAATGATTTACTAAGTGGATTGCAAATGAAAAATTTGGTCGCTGTTGACATATTAGAGAGCCGGGTAAAAATGTTACAGCTTTTAATCAGGTTTAGAACAAGACAGTGACATTCAGTCGAAACAAGAAGGAAAATAATCCAGAATGACATGTCTAACAAAGGAAATAAATCATGTTAAACTGACTGAAGTTGTTATCATCAGTATAAATTACAGCACAAGAGCTGTCACAGAGATAATACCAATAGATATCAATAAATGACAGGATGAGCAAAAGTTTAAGAATGGGACTGAATCCTTACTGGGATCTTTTATTTATGTATAAGTTGCTGTGGTTACACATAACCTGCAAACTAGAAGATATTGCAGTGTTTTTCAGTCACTCAAGCACAGCACTATGGAAGGGATGGACAGTGAATAAACATCAGCTTGGCTGAGAACTAGGGTGATTGTGGGGAGGGGAATGACGAGAGAGCAGCAAATTTCATCATTCTGGCAACCATGGGAATCATTACCACGTACTTAAGCTTTTTATAAAGAATTTACCATGTTTAAACTGTGCTTTGCCTGAATCCATTTGTAGTCGGAATCAAACTGACTTCAAAACTAGACAAATACTCAAGAATAGCAGCTGAGAGCCAATGCAGAGATGCTTTGCTCTCTTGGCTGTTGTCTTCCTATCTGCTAACATATCCCTCTCCTGTTCTACATTCCCTTCGGAACTTTGGTCATAATGGCCCCTCCAAACATACAGTGGCTTATTATATTAATGGACTGAGATCCGCCTCGACTGCGAAAAAGCACCTAGTGTTTACCTAGGTTTCGGTGTAGATAACTACACCTTCTTCAGAACAATAAACTCAAAAGTGTCTATAAAGACCTTTGTCAATAATTAAAAGCTCAGCATAGCTATACATTTATAAAAGAAAAGGATGACACATAAAAGTACATGTGAACAAAGTCAAAAGAATAACTTAACTTAATGGTGTACACTCCACCTCACATCAGCATGTGTTCGATGGGCCGTGTCCCGTCGCAAACTGCGGCAACCAAACGGTAGCTCGCTTACCAGCTAGACACGCTATCTATGCACATGCGCAAGAAATAGGAAGTTACTTAATGCGCATGCGCATAAAAATACGAGAAAGCCCGTATATTCCCAAACGTGGATCAACGTATACCAAAATTAAAATGGACATAACCCGAGACGAGCTAAATACAAGATAAACATAAAGATCAGCACACAGGGTTACTGTATCTCGGAAGAGTAACATACATTATTGTTGATTATGACAAATTTTTTATTTATTTATTTATTTATTTTTTATTTTTATTTTTTTTATTTCTATTTTTTATTTTTAGAAGCTGTATGAAAAGTCAGTAGTTAGTCAAATGAGGGTGGGGGGGGGGGGGGGGGGGGGAGGGTTGAGGGGACGTAGTCTAAAGACGTCGTGGAGATAAGGATATAGGGATAAAACGTGAGATGTTCACCGGGCTAAAACCACCTACATCGTAAAAAGAATAAAAAGATAAAAAGTAGATGAACAGCTTGACCAACCGCGCTCGCCATATCCTCAAAACTACGAGTGAAAAGAACGAAGTAACGGCGCAAAACCATCAAAAAATTTTTTATTTCTTAGTAGGAGTTGGTCATTGAGGATATTGTCTCTATCATGTTGCAGATGCTTAAAGATCTGCATTTCTTCTAAGATATCTAATTTTAAGCCCTTGACCTCAGCATGAAGTAGCTCAATGTTAACTGGAGGGCTCGGCGCATGAGCCGCTTGCACAAGATGTTCCGCATAAGTAGAGCCTTTAGTACCGTCACCGCTTCGCGTAGGAATATGCTCTTTATATCTGAGACCCAGAGCTCGCCCTGTTTGCCCGATGTAAAATTTTGGACAATCCCCGCATGTAATTTTATATACTCCTGATTTGGAAAGTTTATCGCTCTTACTCTGCAAGGAGTGAATTAAATTCCTATGTAGACTGTTGTTAGTAGAATAGGCGATTCTGAAATTATGGGCTCTGAGTAAACGCCCCAATTTGTAACTTATATTGCCTATGTAAGGGATAGATATTGTTGCCACCTGTTTGTCATCTACCTCATTCCCTAGGGTGGAAGAAGTAAAAAGAATTTGTCATAATCAACAATCATGTATGTTACTCTTTCGAGATACAGTAACCCTGTGTGCTGATCTTTAGGTTTATCTTGTATTTAGCTCATCTCGGGTTATGTCCATTTTAATTTTGGTATACGTAGATCCACGTTTGGGAATATACGGGCTTTCTCGTATTTTTATGCGCATGCGCATTAAGTAACTTCCTATTTCTTGCGCATGTGCATAGATAGCGTGTCTAGCTGGTAAGCGAGCTACCGTTTGGCCGCAGTTTGCGACGGGACACGGCCCATCGAACACATGCTGATGTGAGGTGGAGTGTACACCATTAAGTTAAGTTATTCTTTTGACTTTGTTCACATGTACTTTTATGTGTCATCCTTTTCTTTTATAAATGTATAGCTATGCTGAGCTTTTAATTATTGACAAAGGTCTTTATAGACACTTTTGAGTTTATTGTTCTGAAGAAGGTGTAGTTATCTACACCGAAACCTAGGTAAACACTAGGTGCTTTTTCGCAGTCGAGGCGGATCTCAGTCCATTAATATATTAACAAACGATTGCTGACGCGCTGCAATGTTGAAGGTTCTTAAATACAGTGGCTTCCCTATGTGCATCAGATATGTAACGTAAAAATGCAATAAATGACGAGGGATTTTCATCACATTAAGGACCAAAATGTGCAATTATCCTGGATGCCCACCTGTTTGCCATACTCATCCCATCAGCACTTCTGGTGTCAACATAATGGTGTAGTTTCCACCATTCGATCCAATAACAGTTGTCTTTTTGCACTATGATACTGCCACAAATGTGTTAGCCATGGACAAAACCCGTAACCGCATTTGGCTTGTGTTAGCCAGTGTGGCAGGGCATGGGCTCTGTCTGTACCAATTGGTGAATTCCACTGGTGTCAGTCACTTGACACACGCACATGTGTGCCAGGTGTTCTCACCAACAGAGTGGGTTGCGGTCTCCAGACCATGCCACCTACCTGCTGGACACGGCCCCTGTGCTGCTACACAGTACTTCCTACTCAGCCCACTACCTACTGTCACCATCCCACAGCTCCATGTAGCATTGCATTCATTGTTGCTGCTAAGAGGGTCTGGGTGTCAATACTGGGGTCATCACTGTCCCATCCGCACAGTCACCACACTGCCGCCTAACTAAGAATCATCAAGGCCCCTATTGTGCAATGCTGCACCAGCTCCCTGCAGCCTCTGCGTTTTGTTCCCTGCTGATGGTGAATGTTTGCACCAGTGTAGCAACACAGATCAGGAACCATTCTCCCCATAGGCATCGGTTTCTGCCTTTGCCACGATTGCATTACCATCGTTAAGTTTGTAATTGTGCCTCTAACAAGCTTCCAGAAAAAATATAACACTGAAGGTGCTAGCAAATACCTTGATGAATCTTTGTGAAGAGCAAGTCCATAAGCTTACAGTATGGAATATGGAGTTAGAGTAGTAGCTAATGTAGCTGAGATTACAGGCAACTGTGCCGATGTCAAAGTTTTGTTTCTTGTCTAATGTGGCTTGGCTGAAATTGACAGGAGATGCACAAACTTATTTCAGATTGGTTGAGGTACTGAAAAATCCCAAGAGATTGGCAATTTTGGTGAATGGCTCAGTGGAGCAGTACACCAATAAGAAAGCAACCAGTTGTTACTGTGACAAACACTCTAACCTCAGATAGAGGTCAGAGAAGATTTCAAGATCTCTTTCATGTCAGAATTAGGCTTTTGGTAGGGATTCAGTTTGCAATGAAGAGTTCTTGGAGGAGGCTGTTCTGAGCAGTTGACGGTTTTATTCGGGGATTAACCCACAAAATGGTGGCAAAGTTAAGGTGGCGTCACCTACCTCCTTGCATGAGGCAGTTCACTTGCCACTATTGCATGGAGAAATGGGCTGATTCATTCCAACTCCATGCAATAATGAGCTGGGGTTCATCTTCACAAATCAAACTACTTGCAGACAATGTAGGCGAGCAAGTCATACAGCTGGAAGGTGTACAGCTCTCTAAGTGAGGCAATTATCTATGGAGGTGAGGCTTCCACATATGAAAATCCTCCAAAGATGACAGTTACCAGATGACAGAAAATCTCATTGTCATCATGATTGATGGCCAATTAGTTTGGGCACTAGTCGACCTAGGGGCTTCTTTTTCAGTAATATCGCATGCTTATCATCTCCAGCCAATGAAGACTATGTTTCATGATTCAAAAATGAGTGTGTTAAATGTAACAAATGAGAAAGACATCCAGCCAACAACAACATGTATTGCAAGAATAACTATCAATGACCGAACACAACCCTTTCATATTTGATGTTTTAACAGAATGCAGTCATGATGTTCTTCTCAGATAGAACTTCTTGCAGGCATCGAAAGTAATGAAACTGTGTGAGATCAGAGATCCAGATTGACAAAGCTGTTACAACGAACACACATAGCTCCGGACAGTTGTTTGCTGTTGAATATGATGATGTCCTGCTGCCAGCAACAGATGAGTTCCAGTAGTCAACTGAGACACACAGTAAAACTGTGAAGATTTGTAGATTACAAAAATCTACTGAGGTTAAAGAAATCAACTTGCCAGCGATGATCATAAGCATTGTAGGCAGTCCAGGAGAACTTTGGATCACTAACTGTCACGAGCAGCCACAAACCATCCCTAAATGTACGTGTGTTGGGGCATCTGAACCAGTCCATGAAGGGCAGCTTAGTGTCACTGAAGAATCATGCTATATTACCACTACAGACAACACAGGGAAAGTCAGTTAAATTTCAAACTGCCAATAGGATATGGCCTGCATGTTTTTTGTATTTTAGAAGTTTAATCTCTTTTTTTGTAAGTGTACAACCGGGTACTCATTGGCACAGTAGTTGCTCGTTGCTTGGTTTGGGGGGGGGGGGGGGGGGATTAAAGGGACCAGACTGCTACGGTCATCGATCCCAGTTGCTCGTTTGTTTGTTTTGAACACAAGTGAGCATTAGATTCAGCATAGTTAGCCTTTCAGTCCAACTCCTACTGTCACCTGTGACATCACCAGGGCAGCAAGTTACATATTTAGCTTTTTCTGTGTTCTCATAGTAGTACATATTGCTTTAATTTCATGCGTGTTTTTGTACTTAAGAGGTTTAATCTTGCATTTTGTAAGTGTACAGTCAAGCAATCTGTAGCTCAGTTGTCATTTCTTTTGAACAGCCAGCTACACAGTTTATTAAGGTATCAGTGTCCATTGGTCATACTTGGATATCTAGGTATCTCTTAGTTTTTGTAGTATACTTCTTCAGTTTGTCTTGCTAGGATGTGTGCATGCTGCATGCAGATGAAAGAGGAGCTGCAATCATTTAGTTTCAGATGATGGACATAGAGGAATTATGTGCAAAGTTTACACAGATTGTAATCATAATGTGGAAAAGTAAAGGAAGACAATTACTGAACTATATGAAAGAAATTGTCATAACTTCTGAACAGTTTCTGTTAGGGCATTCAAACTGCATGGTCGGCTGCAAGGCATGACGGGAATTAGTATCATTTGGTTTAGCAATGAAACCCACAGTCATTTGGATGGGTTCGCCAATAAGCAAAACTGCCGCATTTGGGGGACTGAGAATCCGTATTTCACGATCGAGCAGTCTCTTCGCCCTCAATAGGTGACTGTGTGATGTGCAATGTTCAGTCACAGGATAATTGGTGTGATATTCCTTGATGGCATGAACACTATCGAATAGTACATGAAGGTTTCGGAAGATGATTTCATCCCCATTATCCAAAGTGACCCTGATTTAGAGAAGATGAGGTTTGTGCAAGATGAAGCTCAACTCCATCGAAGCAGGAGAGTGTTTGGTGTCCTGGAGAAGTACTCTGGGGACCGCAATCTGACTCAGGGGTACCCAGAGGCCACTGGCATGGGCCTTGATTGGCAACCATATGCTGCAGATCTGAACAAATGTGACTATTTTTTGTGGGGCTATATTAAAGACAAGGTGTACAGCAATAACCCCAAAACCATTGCTGAGCTGAAAACATCCATTCAGACGATCATCAACAGGACTGATGTTCCGACATTTCAGCGGGTCATGCAGTACTTCGCTATTGATCTGCATCACATCATTGCCAATGATGGTAGGCAAATTGATCATCTCAAAAGCTAAACCCTAATATTTGTAGTGACATTTACATGTTGAATAAAGTATGTGAATGCCGTAGTTTGTAATTAATTTACTATTTTCATATAGTTCAATAATTGTCACCCTGTATGTGTGTAGTTAGTGGATTAAGGATGGAAAAGACCAACTGTGGTTAAACAATGGAATTCAGAAAATGTTAAGGAAGCAAAGGCTGCTGCAGACACTGTTCAAAGAGAACACGCGAATGTTGATAGGCAAAAATCAGAACAGATTCGTGCACCTGTTAAAATATCTATGTGCAAAGCATGCAACAACTGCCCCCATCACATCTTAACAAAAGATCTGGCTGAGAACCAGAGAAAATTTTGGTCCCTTGTAAAACTGCTGATTAGGTCTGAGGCTTATATCCAGTAATTCGTTGACCAGTACATTGTGGCAGTTGAAGGTAGCAAAACAAAAGCCAAGATTATAAATTCTGCATTTAAAAAAAATCATTCACGCAAGAGACTCTTACAAACATACCATCATTTCATCACTGCAGAGTGTGTGTGTGTGTGTGGATAACATAGAAATAAGCATGTCTGGCACAGAGAAACAACTGAAAGAGTTGAAAACAAGATAGTAACCAGGTCCTGATGGAATCCCAATTTGGTTTTACAAGGCATATTCTATAGCATTAGCCCATTACTTAGCTTCAATTTATCATGAATCTTTCACCAAGCGCAACATCCCAAGAGACTGGAAGAAAGCACATGAGACCCTGTATACAATGTGGGTAAAAGAACGGACTCTCAAAATCACAGACCAGTTTCGTTATCATTGGTTTGCTGCAGAGTTATAGAACATATTTTAAATCAGAATATAATACATTTCCTACGAACTGAAAAGCTTATGTCAACGAATCAGCATGGTTCTAGAAAGCATATGTCGTTTGAAACTCAGCTTGCCATTTTCTCAATGAAACTATGGATGAAGGGCAACAGGCAGGTTCGATATTTCTAG
This sequence comes from Schistocerca gregaria, assembly GCF_023897955.1. Lineage (NCBI taxonomy): Eukaryota > Metazoa > Arthropoda > Insecta > Orthoptera > Acrididae > Schistocerca > Schistocerca gregaria. The sequence continues at coordinate 832,523,313 of NC_064931.1, forward strand.
AAAGCGTGTGACACAGTACCCCATTGCAGAATGTTAATGATGGTATGAGTGGTACGAGCATATGGAATAGGTTCCCAGATATGAGAATGGCTTGAAGACTTCTTAAGTAATAGAATCCATAACACTGTCCTTGACAGCGAGTTTTCATCACAGACAAGAATATTGTTGTGTCACAGAATGTGTGATCGGACCACTATTATTTTCTTTATACATAAATGATAGGGAAGACAGGGTGGTCAGCAATCTGCAGTTTTTCAGTGATGATGCTGTGGTGCACCAGAATGCACTGAAGATGAGTAACTGTAGAATGATACAAGGTGACTTGGACAAAATTTCTAAGTGGTATGAGGAATGGTAACTGGCACTAAATGTAGAACAAAGTAAGTTAATATGGATGAGTAGGAAAAACAAACCTATAATGTTCGGATACAGCATTAGTAGTGTCCTGCTTAACACAGTTACATCGTTTAAATATCTGGGTGTAACGTTTCAAAGTGATATGAAATGGAACTAGCATGTGAGGATTGTGATAGGTAAGGTAATCTTCAAAATAAAAAACATCTAGTGGGTGTGATGAAATATCAACAAAGTTAATTAAAGAATATGATTCTGAGTTAAGTAACACATTAAGCTATCTGTGTTACCAGTCGTTTATCAGTGGAATATTTCCTGAACAGTTGAAATATGCTGAAGTTAAGCCACTGTTTAAGAAGGGAGAGTTACTTCTGCATCACTGACTGACAGGCAAGACATTGAGATATTAACCATTCGAACTCAGCAGTATAACGTTACCACTGTGTACAAACCCCAAAAATCAGATTTCGTCTTTACTGAGCCTGGTAATTTCAGTTACCAAGACTTTAATTTTGTATTGGGCGATTACAATTTTCAGAGCACTACATGGGGCTATAAAGAAACTAACAGCAGAGGAGTGGAACTAGAGACCTGGACTGAGGTACACGATCTACTACTCATACATGACCTGAAACTGCCAAGCTCCTTTAGTAGTGGCAGATGGAAGAAAGGGTACAATCCCGATAACATCTTTGTTAGCAAGAAACTCACTGCTCAATGTGGAAAACTGATTCGTGAGCCAATTCCCCATACGCAGCATCGGCCCATAATTTGCACAGTCAATGCAGTTGTTAAGCCTGAACAAGTTCCTTTCAATAGAAGGTTAAATTTTAAAAAGGCCAATTGGAAGAAATTTAGAGAGCTCATTGATGTAGAAATAACAAAAATCCCTCACAACCTGAGATGTACAACTCTTTTGTCAAACTCGTTCAGAAGGTCTCTAGCAAAACAATACCATGAAGATGCAGAACACAGTATGTTACGGGACTGTCTGAGGACGCAAAGCCACTACTGGAAACATACCTGAAGCTCTTTGATGATGAGACACTTCTAGCAAGCGATGAACTCATGTCAGTCATAGCTGAGAACCGCAAAGCCAAATGGTGTGACCTTGTGGAGAACCTGGACATGAAAGTGAACAGTAGGCAGGCTTGGAAACTGTTAAAGAACCTTAACGGCGACGCCACAAAGTCAAATGATAAATTTACTAACGTCACGGCAGACCAAGTCACCACTACATTCCTTATGAATGGCAAAATCCACGGCAGAAAGTACCAGGAACCATTAGCACCTGATCTGGCAGAGGAAAATCATCACCTCAAGGCACAACTTACAATGTCAGAACTTACTGCAGCCATTTCCAGCTTGAAGATTTACAGAGCTCCTGGCATCGATGAACTTACAGTTAAGCAAATCAAAAACTTTGGCAGTAATACCCTACAGTGGCTGCTAGATTTGATAAACGCATGTGTAGAAAGGCTCCATATTCCAAAGATGTGGAGGAAAGACCAAGTGGTTCCACTTCTGAAACCAGGAAATGACTCTGATGATCCAAAACACTTCTGACCTGTGTCTCTTTTATGTCACTGTTTTAAGATCTTGGAACGCCTGACGCTAAGTTGCACAGAAAGCATCTTGGAACAACAGATCATTCCAAGGCAGGCAGGTTTCTGACCAGGCAAATCATGCTGCGGTCAAGTCCTGAACCTGACCCAACATATCAAGGATGGGTTTGAGAGGAAAGAGATCATGGGAATGGAATTCATAGACCTTTCAGCTGCATATAATACTGTAAACCATTGGAGGCTCCTTAGGAAAGTATATGATGTGACAAGAGATTACCATTTAGCATCACTGATAGGTACTTTCCTGCATAATAGGAGATTTCTCGTCTGTCTCCAGGGCAAGAAGAGCAGGTGGAAAAATCAGAGGAATGGCCTACCTCAGGGAAGCGTCCTCGCCCCAGCTCTATATAATATATATACAGATGGCCAACCAGTGCCAAACATCATGTGCCAATTTATGTACGCCGATGACACTGCAGTTGCAGCCCAAGGTGACAACTTTATGGATGTAGAGGAGAAATTAATCAGTACCTTGGAAGCTCTCTCCGAGTATTTATTATGAGGCAAACCACCTAAGGCTGAACGCTTCCAAGATGTAGGTCTGTGCATTCCATTTAAAGAACAGCGAGGCAAATTGTGAATTAAATGTAATATGGGGAGGTGAATGTCTTGAGCATTGTAAAATGCCCAAATATCTTGGTGTCACGTTGGATCGCACACTGACCTATAAGCAACATTGTAATGCCTCAAGGGAAAAAGTCTCAACTAGAAACATCATCATCAGGAAACTAACCAGCAAATCCTGGGGTGCAAACCCAAAAGTCCTGAGAACTTCGGCTCTTGCGCTCAGTGTGTCAGCCGTGGAATACGCTGCTCCAGTATGGTCTGCATCAACACATGCGAGAAAAGTTGATGTCGTGGTGAATGAAATGGCATGGATTGTTACCGGATGCTTGAGGCCAACCCCAGTGCACAAGATGTACTTAATCATGGGGATCGCACTGCCCAACATACGACGTGACATCGCTGCCGAAGCCGAAAAAACCAAGCAAGAGAAGGACATGCATCATCCTTTGAATGGACACCAGCCTGCTGACTAATGGCTTTGTTCGAGGGAGAGTTTCCTGTCTCTTACCCGAGCCCTGGAAGGGTCGGCTGCAGAGAATCATTTGAAAAGGTGGGAAATCGACCTGAGAAACCCCCATAAAGATGTAAAAGGAGAACTGGCACCTGGTGGAGACCTACCATACACAGTCTGGAGAACCCTAAACCGTATGAGGGTAGAAGTGCGAAAGTGCAAGACAAACCTGCAGCAATGGGGTTTCCTAAAAGAGAATGAGAACACACTGTCTGTGTGGTTCTGTCCAGGATCCTCAACACCTGCTTATCTGTCCATATTTAGATCAGTCCTGCACAATGAATGACTTATGGTAGGCAAATGACAAGGCCATATTGGCTGCTGATTTTTGGAAGTCTGAAGTCTAGTTCCAGACACAGAAAGTAAGTAAGTAGAAGGGAGATAAAGGCTTTCTACACTTACAGTGAAAATGTGCTTAATTCATTTAGACAAAAAATTGCAGGCAACTGTTATACTTTGTGATCTGTCAAAGGCGTTTAACTGTTTAAATCACAATATCCTTTTAAGTAAATTAGAATATTATAGAGTAACAGGAAATGCTGCAAAATGGTTCAAATCTTATATCTCTGGCAGGAAACAAAGAGTGTTATTAGGAAAGAGACATGTATTAAGCTATCAGGCATCATCCAACTGGGAACTAATTACACGTGGGTTACCACAAAGTTCCATTTTAGGGCCCTCACCTTTTCTTGTGTATATCAATGACCTTTCATCAGTAACATTACCAGATGCCAAGTTCGTTTTTTTGCCGATTATACAAACATTGCAATAAATGGCAAATCAAGTGCAGTCTTAGAAAGATCAGCTAATAAAATATCTGTGGACATTAATCACTGGTTCCTAGCCAATCCTTTGTCACTAAACTTTTAAAAATCACACTACATGCAGTTCAGAACTTGTAACAGGTGTCCCACGAGTATATGCCTAACATACAATGACAAGCAGATAGAAGAAGTGGACCGTGTTAAATTCTTGGGATTACAGCTTGATAATAGCCACAGAACTGCTGAAGTGTCTTAGCAAATCTCTATTTGCAATGCGAATTGTGTCAGACATAGGGGATATAAAAATGAAAAAGCTGGCATATTTATGATTACTTTCATTCCATAATATCATAGGGGATTATTTTCTGGGGTAATTCATCAAGCCAAGCTAAAGTTTTCTGGGCACAAAAACGTGCAGTAAGAGTTATATGTGGTGTGAACTCAAGAACATCCTGCAGGAGCCTGTTTAGGGAACTAGAGATAATAACTACTGCTTCACAATATATTTATTCCTTAAAGAAATTTGTTATTAAAAATATATCACTTTTTCAAACCAACAGCTCAATTCACAGAATCAACACTAGAAATAAGAATTGTCTTCACAAGGATTTAAAGTCACTTACTCTTGTACAAAAAGGTGTGCATTATTCAGAAAAACACATTTTCAATAACTTGTCAGCAGCCATAAAAAGCTTAACAAACCAGTAAAATTCAGTTTAAGAGAAGCCTAAAGGATTTATTGGTGGCCAACTCCTTCCACTCCATTGATGAATTTCTCAGTAGAACCAACTGATATATATATATATATATATATATATATATATAACTTCTGCACAATTTTCATGCAGTAATGTGTTCATTGTAAATAAGTGAGAAATAAGTATTATAGTAGTTCTATTATATGTTTATTACCTTATAAATAAATAAAAAATATTTTAAATTCAGTGCATTAGTGTTTGTAAAATGATTCTTTTGTATAGTGTTCATTTAAAAAAATGATGATCATTCCACTTGGGACATGTAGAATGGTACATTAGCTTATTTATTTGAGTTGTAAATACACTCCTGGAAATTGAAATAAGAACACCGTGAATTCATTGTCCCAGGAAGGGGAAACTTTATTGACACATTCCTGGGGTCAGATACATCACATGATCACACTGACAGAACCACAGGCAACAGAGCATGCACAATGTCGGCACTAGTACAGTGTATATCCACCTTTCACAGCAATGCAGGCTGCTATTCTCCCATGGAGACGATCGTAGAGATGCTGGATGTAGTCCTGTGGAACGGCTTGCCATGCCATTTCCACCTTGCGCCTCAGCTGGACCAGCGTTCGTGCTGGACGTGCAGACCGCGTGAGACGACGCTTCATCCAGTCCCAAACATGCTCAATGGGGGACAGATCCGGAGATCTTGCTGGCCAGGGTAGTTGACTTACACCTTCTAGAGCACGTTGAGTGGCACGGGATACATGCGGACGTGCATTGTCCTGTTGGAACAGCAAGTGCCCTTGCTGGTCTAGGAATGGTAGAACGATGGGTTCGATGATGGTTTGGATGTACCATGCACTATTCAGTGTCCCCTCGACGATCACCAGAGGTGTACAGCCAGTGTAGGAGATCGCTCCCCACACCATGATGCCGGGTGTTGGCCCTGTGTGCCTCGGTCACATGCAGTCCTGATTGTGGCGCTCACCTGCACGGCGCCAAACACGCATACGACCATCATTGGCACCAAGGCAGAAGCGACTCTCATCGCTGAAGACGACACATCTCCATTCGTCCCTCCATTCACACCTGTCGCGACACCACTGGAGGCAGGCTGCACGATGTTGGGGTGTGAGCGGAAGACGGCCTAACGGTGTGCGGGACCGTAGCCCAGCTTCATGGAGACGGTTGTGAATGGTCCTCGCCGATACCCCAGGAGCAACAGTGTCCCTAATTTGCTGGGAAGTGGCGGTGCGGTCCCCTACGGCACTGCGTAGGATCCTACGGTCTTGGCTGCGGTCCGGTCCCAGGTCGACGGGCACGTGCACCTTCCGCCGACCACTGGCGACAACATCAATGTACTGTGGAGACCTCACGTCCCACGTGTTGAGCAATTCAGCGGTACATCCACCCGGCCTCCCGCATTCCCACTATACGCCCTCGCTCAAAGTCCGTCAACTGCACATACGGTTCACGTCCATGCTGTCGCGGCATGCTACCAGTGTTAAAGACTGCGTCGGAGCTCCGTATGCCACGGCAAACTGGCTGACACTGACGGCGGCGGTGCACAAATGCTGCGCAGCTAGCGCCGTTCGACGGCCAACACCGCGGTTCCTGGTGTGTCCGCTGTGCCGTGCGTGTGATCATTGCTTGTACAGCCGTCTCGCAGTGTCCGGAGCAAGTATGGTGGGTCTGACACACCGGTGTCAATGTGTTCTTTTTTCCATTTCCAGGAGTGTATTTGTCGTGTATTATTGTTTTTCTGACATGTTCTACATCCTGGAGGACCTCCTTACTATGGATCAATTGGAATGAAACTAAATCTAATCTAATCAAATCTAGAGGGAGATCACTCTGTAGTACATCCTTTATATTATTGCACAGGTGATGAAACGGCTGGTATCGAAATAAGTGAATGGACTGGTAAAGCAAATTAAATCACTTAACAGAGGAAAGGCCACTGGACCTGATGGGACACCAATTCGATTCTATGCAGAGTATGTGGAAGAACTTGACCCTCTTCTAGTAGCAGTGTACCACGGGGCTCTAGAAGAGTGAAGCATTCCTAATGACTGAGCACAGATCATTCATGTTTATCGAATAATTATCGAACAGACACACAATACTATACACTAAGGCGACAAAAATCATGGGATAGTGGTATACACACATACAGATGGTGGTAGTATTGCATACACAAGGTATAAATGGACAGTGCATTGGCAGATTTGTCATTTGTGCTCAGGTGATTCATGTGAACAGGTTTACAATGCGATTATGCCTGCACAATGCAAATTAAAACACTTTGAATGTGGAATGATATTTGGAGCTAGATGAATGGGACATTCCATTTTGGAAATCGTTCACAAATTCAATATTCTGCAATTCACAGTGTCCAGAGTGTACCGATAATACTGAATTTCAGGCATTACCTTGCACCACAGACAACACAGGTGCCAACAGCCTTCACTTAATGACCACAAGAGTAGTGACATTTACATAGAGTTGTCAGTACTAACAGACAAGCAACAGTGTCAAATAACCACGTAAATCAATGTGGAATGTACAGCGAACATATCCGTTAGGATAATGTGGTGAAATTTGATGTTAAAGGGCGATGGAAGCAGACAACTTATACGAGTGCCTTTGTTGACAGCATGAAATTGTCTGCAGCACCTCTCCTGGGCTTGTGACTATATCAGTTGGACACTAGACAACTGGAGAACAGTGGCCAAGTCAGATGAGTCCTCATTTCAGTTGGTAAGAGCTGATGGTCGGAAGCAGACCCCATGAAGCCATGGACCCAGATAGTCAATAAAATACTGAGCAAACTTGTGGTGGATCCGTAATGGTGTGGGCTGTATTTACATGGAGTGGACTGGGTCCTCTGTTCAAACTGATCCAAACATTGACTGGAAATGGTTATATATTCAGCTACTTGGAGACCATTTGCAGCTATTCATAAATTCCATGTTCTCAAACTACAATGGAATTTTTATGGATGACAATGTGTCATGTCATTAGGCCACAATTGTTTGTGATTGGTTTGAAGAACATTCTGGTCAATTCAAGTGAATGATTCGGCCACCCAGATTATCCAACACGAATCCCATCACGCATTTATGGTACATAACCAAGAGGTCAGTTCGTGTACAAAATCCTACATCAGCAATACTTTTTCATATATTGACATCCATAGAGACAGCATGGCTCAATACTTCTGCAGAAGGCTTCCAATGACTTTTCGAGTCCATGCCATATTGAGTTGTTGCACTACACCGAGCAAAAGGAGGTCCCATACAATATTAGGAGGTATCTCAGACTTTTGTCACCTCAGTGTAGACTCATATTTCTTATGTTGGCCTGATGTAGAATTTTGGAACATGTTTTGCACTTGTGTAGTATGACATTTCTGGAGACTGAAAATCTCCCCTGCAGGAATCAACATGGGATACGACAAAAACGGTCCTGTGAAACTCCGAAAGCAATAGATACTGGCGTCCAGGTGGATGCCGTGTTCCTTGACTTCTGTAAGCCTTCTATACGTGTCCATGTCCACACTGAAGTCTACTGAAAAAAATATGAGTGTACAAAATATCAGGCCAATTGTGTGACTAGACTGAAGAGTTGCTAGCAAACAGAACACTGCATGTCATTCTGAAAGGAGAGAAGTCTTTAGAAGTAAAAGAAACTTTGGTCAAACCCTGAGGGAGTGCCACTCATTTGACAATCAGCAGCTGTATGAATTATTATTCAGAAATTATTTGTAGAATGTACATTTCATTATGTCAGCTGCAATGTGTATAGATCTATTAACCAACTGTGACATAAGCAAATTTATGCTGGACTGGGACTCAAACTTCCATTTCCTGAGCAGTCGCCTTTACCATTTGACTATCCATGCATGCTCCCCTGCCCGATCCGAATCTCAAAATGTCCTTGTCCACTTAGACCTAATTCAGGCCTGATCTCTTCCAGTATTTGACGCAATGATAATTCAAAACACCTCCATCTCATCAACACCAAAAATTGCTTCATTAAAGCCAAGCTAGCAGACAAACATATGCATTTCTCTGTTCTAATATGCTACGTCCTGTGGTCAAATCCCATGTTGCATTACCAACCAATCTTTAACAGAGACCATTCAACTGCCCACAATTTGTGTGGCATCAGCCAATTGTGCACACTGATACATCATTGCATTCACACATTTTTTTTGCTTTTGTAACCCCCAAATCCTCCAAAAATAAAATAAAAGTATACCTATTCAAAAAAAGCAGATAAAAATTCACTTGACGCCTTCCTGAGAGACAATCTCCACTCCTTCCGAATTAAAAATATAACTATAGACCAGATGTGTCTTGAATTCAAAGAAATAATATTGCCAGCAATTGAGAGACTTATACCAAATACATTAACAAACGATGGAGCTGATCCTCCTTGGTACACAAAATGGGTCAGAACACTGTTGCAGAAACAACGAAACAAACATGCCAAATTTAGCACACGCAAAATCCCCAAGATTGGAGATCTTGTACAGAAGCTCAAAATTTAGCGCAGACTTCAATGCGAGATACTTATAACAGTTTTCACAATGAAACTTTATCTCGAATCCTTGCAGAAAATCCAAAGAGATTCTGGTCGTATGTGAAGTATGTTAGCGGCAAGAAACAATCAATGCTTTCTCTGTTTGGTAGCAATGGAGATTTTATCGAAGACAGTGTTCTCAAAGCGGAGTTACTAAATACAGCCTTTCAAAATGCCTTTACATAAATGATGAAGTTAATATTCCAGAATTCAAATCAAGAACAGCTGCCAACATGAGTAACGTAGAAGTAAATATCCTCGAATTAGTGAAGCAACTTAAATCACTTAATGAAAGCAAGCCTTCTGGTCTAGACTGTATACCAATTACGTTCCTTTCAGAATATACTGATGCGTTAGCTCCATACTTAACAATCATATACAACCATTCGCTCGACGAAAGATCTGTACCCAAAGACTGGAAAGTTGCATAGGTCACACTAACATTCAAGACAGGTAGTAGGAGTAATCCACTTAATTACAGGCCCATATCGTTAACATCGATATGCAGCAGGCTTTTGGAACATATATTGTGTTTGAACATAATGAATTAACTCGAGGAAAATGGTCTATTGACATACAGTAAACTCGGGTTTAGAAAACATCGTTCTTGTGAAATACAACTAGCTCTTTATTCACATGAAGTTTTGAGTGCCATTGACAAGGGATTTCAGTTTGATTCCGTGTTTCTGGATTTCCAGGAGGCTTTTGAGACTGTACCACACAAACAGCTTGTAGTGAAATTGCGTGCTTATGGAATATCATCTCAGTTATGTCACTGGATTTGTGATTTCCCACCATAGAGGTCACAGTTCATAGTAACTGATTGAAAGTCATCGAGTAAAACAGAAGTGATTTCTGGCGTTCCCCAGGGTAATGTTATAGGCCCTTTGCTGTTCCTCATCTATATAAGAGACAATCTGAGGAGCCATCTTAGGTTGTTTGCAGATGAGGGTGTCATTTATCGACTAATAAAGGCATCATAAGATCACAACAATTTAGAAAAGATATCTGAATGGTGTGAAAATTGGCAGTTGACCCCAAATAACAAAACGAGTGAGATCATCCACATGAGTGCTAAAATGAATTTGTTTAACATCGTTTACACAATAAATCAGTCAAATCTAAAGGCCATAAATTCAACTAAATACCTAGGAATTAGAATTACGGACAACTTAATTTGGAAAGAGTGCATTGAAAATGTTGTCGGGGAAGACTAACCAAAGACTGCGTTTTATTGGTATGACACTCAGAAAATGTAACAGATCTACTAAGGAGACTGCCTACACTACACTTGTCCATGCTCTTTTAGAATACTGCTGGGCGGTGTGGGATCCTCGCCCCAGAAACAGTTCAAAGAAGGGCAGCACATTTTGTATTATAGCAGAAGTACCTGGATCATGCTATATTAGTCGGAGGCAACTTCAACCTACCTAGTATAGACTGGGATGTCTATGGATTCATTACAGGTGGTACAGACAAGCCGTCGTGTGAATTACTTTTGAACACATTATCCGAAAACTGTCTTGAGCAGCTAAATCGACAGCCAACATGTAATGGAAATATTTTAGATCTGGTAGCCACGAACAGACCAGACCTCATTGACGGTGTCAGTGTTGAGACAGGGATTAGTGATCATGAAGTTGTCATTATGACTATGATTACGAAAGTTAAAAAGTCAGTCAAGAAGGCTAGGAGAGTATTCTTACTAGAAAGAGCAGATAAGCAGTTGTTAGCATCCCACTTAATAAATGAATCGACTTCACTTACTTCCGGTATGATGGACGCGGAAGAATTATGGCAAATTTTAAACACATTGTAAATCATGCAATGGACAAGTATGTGCCAAAAAAGTGGGTTATGGACGGAAAAGATGCACCATGGTTCAACAGACCAATTCGGAGAATGCTCAGGAAGCAAAGACAGTTGTACTTGCGGTACATGAAAGATCGGGAGAATGGCGACAGGCAAAAGTTAGTAGAGATTCGTGCTACTGTAAAAAGAACGATGGGTGAAGCATACAACCACTACCACCGTCATACCTTTGGAAAATTCTGGTCTTACGTAAAATTGGTAAGCGGGTCGAAGGCCTCCATCCAGTCACTCACTGATCAGTCTGGCCTAGCAATGGAAGACAGCAAAACGAAGTTGAAATTTTAAATTTAGCATTTGAGAAATCTTGCATGCAGGAGCATCGTACAAATATACTGCCGTTTGAGTCTCGTACAGATTCCCGTATGGAGCACATAGTGATAGACATCCCTGTGGTTGTGAAGCAGCTGAATGGGTTGAAAATAAATAAATCACCATATCCTGATGGGATTCCAAATCGGTTTTACAGAGAGTACTCTACTGCATTGGCTCCTTACTTAGCTTGCATTTATTGTGAATCTGTTGCCCAACGTAAAGTCCCGAGCGACTGGAAAAAAGCGCAGTTGATGCCTGTATATAAGAAGGGTAGAAGGACAGATCCTCAAAATTACAGACCAATATCCTTAACATCGGTTTGTTGCAGGATTCTCGAACATATTCTCAGTTCAAATATACTCAATTTCCTTGAGACAGAGAAGTTGCTGTCCATGCATTAGCACGGCTTTAGAAAGCATCACTCCTGCAAAACGCATCTCGTCCTTTTTTCACATGATATCTTGCAAATCATGGATGAAGGGTATCAGACGGATGCCATATTCCTTGACTTCCGGAAAGCGTTTGACTTCGTGCCCCACTGCAGACTCCTAACTAAGGTTCGAGCATATGGCATTGGTTCCCAAATATGTGAGTGGCTCGAAGACTTCTTAAGTAATAGAACCAAGTACGTTGTCCTCAATGGTGAGTGTTCATCGGAGGTGAGAGTATCATCTGGAGTGCCCCAGGGAAATGTGGTAGGTCCGCTGTTGTTTTCTATCTACGTAAATGATCTTTTGGATAGGGTGGATAGCAATGTGTGGCTGTTTGCTGATGATGCTGTGGTGTACGGGAAGGTGTCGTTGTTGAGTGACCATAGGAGGATACAAGATGACTCGGAAAGGATTTGTGATTGGTGTAAAGAATGGCAGCTAATTCTAAATATAGATAAATATAAATTAATGCACATGAATAGGAAAAAGAATCCTGTAATGTTTGAATACTCCATTAGCAGTGTAGCGCTTGACACATTCACATCGATTAAATATTTGGTCGTAACATTGCAGAGCGATATGAAGTGGGACAAGCATGTAATAGCAGTTGTGGGGAAGGCGGATAGTCGTCTTCAGTTCATTGGTAGAATTTTGGGAAGATGTGGTTCATCTATAAAGGAGACTGCTTGTAAAACACTAATACGACCTATTATTCAGTACTGATCGAGCGTTTGGGATCCCTATCAGGTTGGATTGAGGGAGGACGTAGAAGCAGTTCAGTTGGAACAAAATACTAAGCAGTAAAGACTCCATTTTAAGATACTGTGAATATAATTTGGTTTGCTTTTTCCTGCATGGCTTCAGTGATTTCTAGTAAGGGTCAACCACTCCTGTCTACATTTCAAATGGAAATGCTCTCTTATATCAATCTGAAAAACAATTATTCAGATTTACCAAATCATACCTGTGTAGCCGAACTTAGGAGTGCCTCAGCTAACTTCTTATTGCCACCACTGCCACCAGCTGCAACCATTCGAGCAGTTTTTGATGCACGGCTTGAAAAATTTTGCAGTTGTTTAGCCTTCTCTGCAAAGTTGTATTCAGCACCTGGAGTATCTGTAATACCATGATGCATAATTTAGTATGTAAATATACATGAGTTAAAGACTAATGAAACAGCACAGAAACAAAGTGTCATACTTCCTCAACATGTTTACAACACCTGAATTTGTTATTACACATATTTCTCATTTTCTGGCAAAATCTTCTACATTTTCAATTTGCTGAACACCACTTACACAGTGCTTGAATTCTGGGTAAGGTGGGGCAGTGCAGTCCTCACAACCACTAGTGCACCACATGGAATACTTCTTCATTATATCAAAACTTCACAATGCCAACTGCTTCTCCAAGTGGTCCAAAAACATGGGGAATATGTCTGGTGAGAATTATGTATGAGCAAGCATTGCTTCCTTCCCAGCACGCTACACAATCGAGGTAGAAAGGAGAGTGTCTGCAAAGTTCAGCAAGTAGGAGAGTGGGGGGATGGAAGAATTAAAGCTATTAGGGTGGCTCATGAGCTCTGCCCAGATAACTCAGAGTGTTTAATAAGTCATGGCTGCAAAATACTAACATGAATTATTTACAGAAGAATGGCCGAGGGAGGGGGGGAGGGGGGGGGGGGGGGAGTGGAGACTTGTAGAATTTGACCAAGGAGAAGATCAGTTTGGGTTCCAGAGAAGTGTTGGCACACATGAGTCCATATTGAATCCATGCCTTGTCTTAGAAGATGGGTTAAAGAAAGGCAAATCTATGTTTACAGCATTTTTAGGCTTGGAGAACATTTCTGATAATGATGACTAAAATTCTGAGGATAGCAAGGAGAAAATACTGGGAGCAGAACATTATCTACAATTGTACAAACACCAAATTGCAGTTACAGAGAGTTGACAGGCACGAAAGGGAAGCAGTGGTTGACCACGGGGTGACGGCAGCATTGCAGTCTCTTCCCAGTGTTATTTAATCTGTACTTCGGAGCAAGCAATTTATGACATCAAAGAGAAAATAGTTCAGTGGAAAGTAGCAAAAATCTTGAAGCTAGCTAATGACATTGTAACTGTGTCACAGATGGAAAAGGACTTTAAAGAGCAGTATCTTGATAGGTGATTATAAGACGATTATCAACAAAAGTAACACACTATCGTCAAATCAAATCGAGTGATGCTGAGAGAATTGGGTTATTATTCGAGAGACTAAAGTAATTAGATGAGTTTTGCTATTTGTGCAGTAAAAAACTGACAACAACCAAGGTAGAGTGGATATAAAATGTAGACTAGCAATAGCAAGAAAAGCATTTCTGAAAAGGAGGAATTTGTTAACATCTAACATAAATTAAAACTATATGTTTTCTGAAGGTGCCTGTCTAGTGTGTAGCCCTGAACAGAAGTTAAATGTGGAGGACAGGCAATTCAGACAAGTAGAGAACTGAAGCTTTTGAAATGTGGTGCTACAAATGAATGCTGAAGATTAGATGGGTAGATCAAATAACTGAGGAGTTAAAGAAATGAATTGGGGAGAAAAGAAACCTATGGCACAAACTGACTAAAAGACAAAAAGAAGGGATCTTCCGATAGGATAGTACACATCCTGAGGCATCAAGCAATACTCAATTTGGTAACTGTCAGGTATGGGGTTGTAGAGAAAGACCAAAGCTTTATCACAATAATTAGGTTCAAATGAATATATGTTCTAATAGTTATGCAGAGATGAAGAGGCTTGTTTGGTATAGATTAGTATGGAGAGCTATATCACCTAGGAGGAGGAGGAGGAGGACAATGACATTCTCAGTGGTGGTACAAAAAAAGAACAAGAGATAAGACCACATGTCTACCACAAAGATATCAGCAAACAATGGGAAGTCCAGGGTAGAATAACAAGTATTATGAAAAGCACAGATCAATATTCACCATAGTGAGGAGGTGATGTCACACACAGGCACAATGAAAAGACATGCACTTAAGGTTTCATCCGAAAGGCCTTCTTCTGAACTAGAAAATACACACACAGTCACACAAGGAGAATGCACATATACAAGACTGATGTTTCTGGCTGCTAAAGCCAGAGACTGAAGTCCAGCCTCAGAGGCCAAAGACAGTGGTCAGGCTTAAATGTATAGCAGTCTTCCCATTGTGCCTGTCTGTGACTTAATGTCTCCTCTATATAGTGATCAGCCCTCTATTCTTTTCATAATATTGACAAGGATACTAGCAAGTAAGAAGTATGTAATGAAAATAAGACAAGTGAGAAACAAATACAGCCAAAATGACTTCCACTTATCTCACGGAGATTCAAAGTTATGAGATTACAATAACATACATATTACCAGGCAGCATTGTGAGAATCTCTGAATGCCTCAAAGATATTATACACACGTCACTTGTCTCCATCCGAAGTTCTGAACATTAATGTATCCAAGCGTCACATATTACGGAGAATTTTCTATCAGGAGTAGAATGGAATAACTGTACTGCACTAAGGATTGTTAACTGCAGCATTTATGATTAATTTTAGAAAGCCAGAATAAACTAAAATTGTATATTTATCATATGTTACTCATGCTCTTTCAACTAGAAGCAGTACAGGAGTGTAGTCGTGATTACAATAAAATGAAGTATTTGTTTTAACAGTGATTTTCTTTTTGCCCAACGAGCTGCATTCACTCAAAAAAAAAGCAGGATGTAACATGATAATTAGCATCAAACATTAGATAATCTCTTACACACCATGAATTTTAGCCAGTGAACATCATTTTATTTTCCTTTTACATCCAGATTTCATAGATAGCTAGTGGCACACAGAACAGCCCACTAGCAGCAAAAGTTGTGGCAAGAACAGCGTTTCTGGACCTCAGCAGATGAGATTGTAGCAGTAGCCATGTAGTGAATGTTTAATGCTGAGCAGAGTGTTGTGATGCAGACTACAGGAGATTCAGGGCAGCAACTACAGTAGATTCAGGGCAGCAGCATCTTCCAATGCTACATATAGCAGCAGTGGACATAAAGACTTTGAAAGTTGAGTACATTTGCACATGTGGAGTATTTATTGTAGTGTGCTGCAAAGTTTCTGTGTTCACTGCAATAATGGAGAACCATAATAACTTACAAGCAATGATGCGAGTGACATGGGGTCAAAGATCATAATATCAGTATTATACAGATTCAAATACAACAAAGGAAATTATAAATGTTCCTGACAACTGCAGAGAAGTGTTAATGGAACTGAACACAGCAGGCAAGTGCAAGGTGAGTAATTATGAACCTAATCAAAACAGATGGACAAAGAGTTAAAAATAGCATGAGCAAAATGAGAAACAGTATTTACTATGTGGAGAATAATTTGAAAAAGATGCCGGCCAATATGGAACCCAAGCAAAAATCAGAAATAGAGAAAAGTGCACAGGGATGTGTTTGATAGAATAAGATATAAGGGGAGAAATTGTTAATCTGGGTGAAAAATGCACAGCTGAAAATTCCATATGGAACGAAGACTGAAAACAGAATTAGAAAGGAGACACATGGTGATATCAGAAACTGTTAATGGGGTAGGAATCACTGTGAATAAATTACAGGTTGTCAATACTGTAATGTAAAAAAAGATAAGAAATGCTGAGTCAAAGATTGCAGAAAGGAAACAGTGAAATGTTGGCAACATTGTAAATATGCTGCCAATAACTTGGTTCAATAATAATGATGGCAAGCATCACGCTGTTGATTTTATAGCATATTTTATAGACAGCCTTGTGAATGGCATGTGTGACATGCAAGAGATTTAAGTATACAAAAGGGGCATTGAAGGAGAAACCCTGTCACAGGCAAATTCATAATAGGGACAATTATCTTACATACAAAGATTCTGAGACAGGATTTCTGAATAAATATAGGGAAGACATAAAACAATTTATAAATATAAATGATTTTCTAAATGGGAGAAGATACAGATATGAAAAGAAAATGAGATGTTTTATGAGGAAAATTGAAAAGTTGGATGATTTGGACAAGCTAATAGTGCTATTAATTGTTACTTCTACTTTGAAGAGAAAAATCACCCAGGATTTCTTAAATACTCCAGGAGTTAATGTAGATTTATTCAACTGATTATGTAGGGAAGATGGACAGTACTTCACCATTCAGAAATAGCAGGCAATATGTCCACATTGACAGAAATCATGATGGACAAAATGGGACAGAAATTTCAACACAGGTTTCAGGAATGATGGCATGATAAATTAAGGACCTAATAATAGAAGAGATTACAACAGTCACATTACGATCACATCAACAGATCAACTGGCAGATCAGATAGACCTCAAAATGAAGGAAACTAGTAGGTACCACCCCCCTCCCAGCTGAGGTCTAAGGTAGGATTTTATCACTGAGCCTGGGAAAAGACCAGGAGAGACATGCTGATTAAGGAACCCATGCACAAGCAAGTCAATTCATTTCATACACAGAACATTTTGGGTAAAGGTCGATCTTGGAGAGATTTATCTTAAACTGTTGCACAGACAAGGAAAATAGGAAGAAAATTCAGGGAAAATACTGTAAATGAGAACATGAGTGAATTACTTCAATAGGCTGCAGCAAGTGATAGAATGGATGTTGAGAATTTTAATATGCAGGATATTTGTTTCAATAATTTTGTGTTTGCACTGGGGTTGTATGTGTGTGCTGATGGTGGTATGCAATAAGAGTAAGACACTGTACATGAACTTGTCGGTAATGATATTGGTGTATGATTGCATGTTGAAAAGTAATGCCTCAAAGTTTTTTTTCTTTTCTCAATATTGGTTAAGGTTTTACATGTTGTGTATATTACTCAGCCAACAGTCCCACTTCACTGACCTAAGTTGCAACCCTCTGCTGCTAGACGATTCTGAATTGTAGTGTGTAACATGGTGGTGTGCACAAGAAATGGAGTGCTGCAATCAAGTTTCTAACCACAGGAAATGTGTCTCCAATTGAAATCCTTGGAAGAATGAAAGCTATGTATGGTGATGACTGTAAAGAGATTGGTAATGTGCGACTTTGGGTTGTTCATGCTTGTAATAAAGCAACCAGTGGGCTAACCTCAACATGCGTGTCAGAGCTCAGAATGGAAATAGCATATGGCAACTGTTGAAATTCATTGGAACTGAGTTGATGAATTCATCAGAGAAAAACATCCGATACAACCCCCCCCCCCCCACACACACACACCTCTCAGGTAAGTGTGCCATATTACAAAGAGTGTGATCAGGCTGTCATTGAAGAACTACACTACAGAAAACTGTGTGCACAGTGGGTATCTCAAGTGTTCACTCCTGACGTGGAACAGTGGAGGCTGGACATCTGTGAACAATTTCTTTCACATTTTCAATGCAACAGTGATGGATTCCTTATCAGCACTGTGACAGGTGATGAAACTGGGTTAATAATTCTGACCCCAAAAACAAGACAACATCAATGGTGTTCTGCAAAAAGACTCGCCAACACCAAAAGTGTTCAAGACCATGCAATCAGCAGGCAAAGTCATGTTCACAGTGTTCAAGGATTTACATGGAGAGGTACATTTGGAATTCATATCTAAAAGCACCACCATAAACTCTGCAAGGTACAATGAGATCCCCAGGAAACTGAAAGCACAAATTTGGAGAGTTTGTACACACACTGACCACCCTCTTCTTCAGCACAACACTGTCAGGTGACACACGAGTGCTGTGACATCTGCAACAGTCCGATACCTTGGGTTCTCTGTCATCGATCATCCTCCATACAGTCCTGACTTTCCCCCAGTCAATTTTCATCTGTTTCCGAAACTTAAAAAACACTTTTGAGGACTTCACTTAGATAGTGATGAGGCAGTGCAAGCAGAAGAGAGGTTGTTGCTCTTTCAACAAAGTCAAACAGCTTGCAATGGTGGTATCAACAGAACTGGTCTCTCACTGGGTGATATGTGTTCATCGTCAGGGTGACTATGTTTTAAAATAAGTATGCAGACATGCAAAAAAGAAGGTGTAGAATGTTATTAACATTTGTTTTATTTAAAAAGCTTTAAGAGTTTTCACATAAAAAATTCAGAGGCTTTACTTTTCAGCACACCCTCACAGATAGAGACGTCAAGATGGTGTATATTTTGTGTGTCAATGTTGATTGTCTTGATGAAATTGCTGATTGTAAATGTGCTATTTCAAGTGTCATTGAAGCTCATGTACCTTGGTGCGAAGGATCAGTTTCAAGTACTTGCTGATGCTATGAACAATGAACCTTGTGCCTAGAAAATGGCTAGTGTTATTGGACTACTGTTCATTACAGAGAGGTGGAAGTGAATAGTGTAATCTAATGGATGAAAATACTGATCATGTAAACGATATTATAAGAGATTTTCATGAAGTCACTGTTAGGACTAATGCTCCCGATTATGGTTTTGATGTAAATGTTACTATTACAGGTGCAGGTACCTAGTATATTATTTATGTGATTGGTGAAGCAGCAAGTACAGGCACTCATTAAATTTGTTATGAAGAGGTGGCAGAAGCAGATTTGCAATGCAAAGGTGGTAACAAGATATAGTAAAAGCTGTCAACATGGTGGGATTTCATTTTCCTGTGTACCATGGCCAAGGATAGATGCATATAGTGGAGAATTTGCAAATGTAGTCAGCAGTTTAAAGGAACAGCTACAGAAGTGGCAACAAGAGAGAGGTGATGTGGCTCAATAGTACCTGTGACATGGAAATTTGTTACTCTCCCATTTGTTTAACGTGATCTTATTCAGTCCAACTTATCACCTTGCTGGACAAGGACTTCGACCTCTCTGATGGTTACAGCCATTCCCCCGTCTGCATCAAGGCCACTAACCATTAACAGCATCTGTATCATGAGAGCTGTCACCCCTTTCACAACAAAAAATCACTCTCATATTGTCTGGACATGTGTGGATGGCACATCTGCAGTGATAAGAATTTCCTTGCCCAATATACTGAAGGTCTCGCAAAGGACTTCACAGATAGGTACTACTAAACAAATCCAGTCTACAGACAGACTCACCGTGCCATATTGTCACACACCACTAAGGATGTGTTATGTTCCCACCTCACTGCTTGCTGGAGATGTTGAAATACACCCACTGAGTCTTACTGGCCCATATAACTTGCACTATTGCTGCTCAGCCTGCTGCTCACTATGACCTATCAGCAGGCTCTTCTTACAAGCTGCGGTCATTGGTGCATGTCCTGAAACTTGAACCATAATTGGCTGCTTGAAGGTCACTCCGGCAGTGCCATGTGTTGGCTGCTTCAAGGTCACTTCAGCAGTGCCATGTGTGACTCTGATAGCTATGTTTCAGCTGCAGCGTAATTACTCCCAGTGAGCAGTGACCCTGCAGCGTAAATTTAATACAGCTCCCAATGAGCAAAGGGGGGTGACATGCCAGCAGCGAGCCTGCAGAGCAAATGTACCCCATCACCATGACGACCCCAAGAACCAACTGCAAAGGAGCACCCAATAACAACCCATACTGGAACAACCGAAACACATCTTTCACCACAGCTTTGATCATTTATCATTGTGGCTACGAATCAGGAACATCATACTCACAACCCTTCCCACCCCACCCAAATGGTATTCTGCCACCCATTAAATTTACACAATATCCTAATTCATCCTTATGCCACACCCACTCCCAACCTCTAGCTGCATGAGTCATATCCCTGTAGAAGGCCCAGGTGCAAGACCTGCATGATGCACCCATCCAGTGCTTCCTATTCCAGGCCTGTTACACAATATCCTAACCCATCAGAGGCAGGGGCATGCGTGGAAGCAGTCATGCCAAAAGCCAGCTCTGGTGCAATTGCCACACAGCATTTTATGTGGGCATGATCACCAATCATCTGTCCACTAGAATGATGGCCACCACCAAACTGTGGCCAAGAGCAAAGTTGACCATCCAGTGGCAGAACATGCTACTGAGTAAAATGTGCTTGATTTAACCCCTTAACATTAAACCCCAAGTTACTTTGTTTTTATTATTTTGACACAAACTTAAAGTCCTGATAATATTCAGCAAACTTAAGGACAGGCCTTCGGAAAAATAAAATCCAGCTTATATCCATTTCAGTACTGATAGTTAAATGTTTGGCCACTAAAGAGCATCTGGTACTACTTTTGTAGCCTGGCTGTTGCATTTTGGTCGAGGTTGTGGCCACTATATATCATCTTTATTGTGTGCTGCTTTTGATACCCCAAAACAGAACTCCTGCTTTCAGATTCCCTCCAGTATTGTTGTTTAGGCAATGCTTTCAAAAAAGAGTGGATGTAGTGATCCTGAGTTTGACACTGAATTTAGCAGTTCAGAAAAAGAAAAAGAATGTGATATTAATTCATTAGAGACTGAAAGTGATGACAGTTAATCAGTTGTGTGATAAGGCCTTTGCAGACAAAGATTTATTCAACATGGAGGCTGCTGATCACAACAGAGGCTTTAAGTAGGGGCGCCTATTGTGTTTTTAAAGTGAAGGCATTGTAACTGGGTAGTCGATGGATGTCTCTGTTGGCACGCTAGACAGAAAAACGAAATGGCCAGTAGTCTTAGTATTCTACAGTTTCCCCTTCCAACAACTACAGCAAGGCCACTATACTATTGTCTTATTGTATGATAACATATCATGCTGAGTCCAGCTCTGGCAAAGTTAAAGAATTAAAGCAGCTGATTTAAGCCTATCCACTGGTTTTAGAGATGGTTACACAGCTCCACAACTTGCCTCAACTCTAAAGCAAGACTTCAACATACTAGTGCATTGTGTCGGTGTATTCTTGATGAGGATGGATAACTGCTGAAGAGAAAACTTGCAACGACTGGATAGTGGCAAATGTAGTGTGTCTCTAAAGGTATATGCTTAGTATTACTTTGGCTCTCTTTGCTTTGGTATCATGTTCAAGTATAACTGGGGAGGTGCTATGCCCTTAATGTCCAATTTATGAAGCCACTGTGTTTTTAAGTAAATGGTAGTTCTTTTCTGACTAACTGACTGACATAAATCCTTTCCTGATGAATGCACTTGATGTCCCTTATACACATGTATAACAGAGAGCACAAATGATGTGCTTGTGTTTGCAATGATCAATAAGCAGATAGGTGCTGCAGAGCTCAGGTCCTCAAGTCAGTGGGGTGATACACAATATTAAGAAATAATGCATTAACGAGAGGCTTCATTTGCACTCCATCTGAGCAGCAGCAGATAGGTGGAGCAAGTGTCTTCCTCATTCAGCCTATCTCACAGCTATGGCACACACTGGTGAGCCTGATATAGTAAAAATGTATTTTTTTTTCAATGTAATGTAATGTAGTTGCAGTAGCAGATGCACGCAATACTGTTGTAAATGTTAGTACCAACTGTGTTGAATCAGTATATAATGTCATTGTTGAAAACAGTAATAAGGGAGATGATAGTTGTGTTGAAATGCATACACCACATTCTGCTGACAAGATAAATGTTGTTGATGGTAAGGAAAATGAAAAGTTTGTTTTGAAGCACAAATGGCTGCAGATGAATATTGGGAGCTTTAATCAAGATGACTACTCTGAAGTGTTTCTTTAGGTCTCAGGGGATGTTATTAGTTAATCTGTGCCCACATAATTTCTTTAATTTGTTTTATGTGTTTACTGTCATGCTGTGAAGAAAGTATGGATGCTGAAGTGGGGATATCTTATGTGTAATTTTGGAAGGGAACAGATTTCTATCATTTTAAGAGGGCAATGTTTCAACATTTTATCTTGCATGTGTCAAATGTACTTTTGAAGTGAATTTTACAACATAGATTTTAATTTGTGTGTGGTTAATATACACCAGTCTGAAGGAAAGTTGTGCCATTTGACAGTTTATACATGGGAAACAGTTGAGAGGAGAAAAAGAGATATTTGTGTGATATATGAGGAAGTGAGGGAATTTTTGGTTTTATTTGTGATGAGATGTCTGTTGTAACATAACATTTGGGAGTTGTACGGCACTTTTCATTAGAGGTTCAGAACTAAATCCCATACCAAATGCTGGTTTGTGAATTGCATAAGTTTGTCTTGTTTTGATTGCTGACTGTTGTCACAGTAAATTTTTCTTTTTGAATAATATAGCTTGTCTAGCATTTATGGGTCTCTCCAAGTATCTGTATAAACTGGGATAGATGAATGGGCACAGACTTATAATGATGCTCTGCTTATGTTTGTTGTACAGTTACATTTTGCTCACCAAAGCAGAAGGATACACTTGAAGTTTCTGTGAAGTTGAGCAGTGAGCATAGGGCTGCACACAGTGAGTGACTAAGATTGATCAAACCTGAAGAATCAGGGAGTGTTGAATAGTATGTACTGTGAATAGCAAAACTGAAAGCAGAGTACACAAAAAGTATAACATGCTACAGTGGTGCAAAGTGTATATATTTGTGGTTCTAAAGGAACAAAAATTTTTATTCACAAAATTTTATAAATTGGCACAACTGTGACATAAAATTTATTTTTTCCCCAAATTCTCTGAGAGAGAAGCCATTCATTTAAAATTTTTCAAAATCTCAAACTGGGTGCAAGTAAAATATGCATTCATGCACAGGGATTAATTAGCACATTTTGGAAATTAATTTAAGTCCCTTTCACGTATTTAACATTTAGTTTAAGATTTTTCTGTACATATATGAAATTAAGAGTTTGTTATGTTTGTCTTACATGATGATGTCTTATATATTATTTATTTCTCATTTACTCTTCATCAAATGTCTGAGTGAAGCAAAAACAAAGACTCCGTAGAAATTACACAATTGATTTTTGTGCGAATTTTCATAGCCAAGTGAAGCCTGGGAAATGGTCAAATGGGGGTATCAAACTGATCAGTGTCAGGTGTAGTATTCCAGCAACAAAAAGGTTTACTTACTCGAAAGAAATCAGGACAATTAAGAAAAATTTAATTAGTTATTTCAGGGAAAATGGAAATATTTCACAGACAGCTGCTGATAGCTATCTAAATGCAGTGTCAAAAATATCAAATCACAACATAAATTGAAATTTGTCTGCTTCCCATTTATCTATATACTCTTAGTAACAACACAATACTGAGTGATACTGAAATATATTCTATTTCATGCTTTCTGAACAAAGCTCCGAGAAAAGGTCAAATGTTTTGTGAAATGATTTGTCTAAAGTAAGAAATAATACAGACTAATGAAACCTCTGACACATCTTTGAATGATGCTCAAAAATGAACTGCCAATTGATAATTTAAAGTTCAATGTTCAACTTACAATTTTAGAATTTTAAAGAGTACTTGAGGATTCTTGTCTGGTAGAATTTCACTCAGAGATCTCCTTACACCACTAGCATATGAACATCTCAGCTGATGTATGATCTTGTGCATCATGCAAAGGCATGTCAAATGCTTCTCTAATCTGTAACTTTCTTACTTTTAGACAAATAATTTCAGAAAAATTTGGTAATTTTTTCAATATTTTTTAATTATACTGGAATTTTCACTGGGAACACAAATTTTCATTCTCAAGTGGTTGTTTGAAGTTAGTGTTGCTTTTGCATTGGAAGTAAATTTCCAAGCTGTTCTTTAAATTCTGACTGAATACGGAGATACTTTTAGTTCTCATTTGTGATTTGGGCAATATCTCTGCAGAGGAATTATGATGCTATTGTAATGTAAATAAATGGCATTAACAACAGCATTAACAAATGCTGTTTTCTTCTTTGCAAAAGTCAACTTCCTTTGTGATTTGGACACACAACACAACCAAGAATGTTAGCACAACTTTATTACACTGTGGCATGTATGCCAATCTCCATGTCATACATTGAACACAATAAGATAAGGCAAATGTATGCAAGCAGTAATAACATGATAACTGTGAGCGAGCATGGCGCAGCAGGATTTAAAAAGCACTTGCCCATCACAGGTTCTATCAAAAGTTCACTGTATTGCTCTTCCAAGGCAACTCTTGCACATAAAAACTCACTGCTAATGCACATGGCTTTCAAGTGTGTGTGTGTGCATGCATTACTTCCTCTTTCCTTCAGGACAGCTCGGATTAATGAGATGTCCATGGTGTGTTACTTCACGCGGCTCTGACTGAGATGACGTGCTGATACTGGAGCGTATGGTTGGAGTACTTAGGGTGTGGGCAGCATTGCAGTCTGCCTTCTGATGTCAATCAATACGGCAGGATAGGTGATGCTGGGGCAAGCTGTACGTCCGCATCTGGTCCAGGGCCTCGTGGTGGTGGTGGTGGTGGTGGTGGTGGTGGTGGTGGGTGGTGGTGGTGGTGGTGACTGCACAATTGGCAACTGAGGTGGAGCAGACCGCTCCAGTGGGGATGGCGGCTGCATTGGAGAATTGCACCAGGTTCGTCCGCTGGTGACGAAGTGGGGGTGGGGGGTGGGGGCGGCTTGTACATTGTGGCAGGGACACAGCTGCATCAGGTAGTCCATCTAGCAATGCAGATTGGCGAGGCGATATTGGTGTCCCAACCAGGGTTGTCCGGCTGTCCACGCACAGGCGCAACTGGTCGTAGCAACATGCACAGAGGTCCTTGTCCAAGCAAACATCGCAGAGACATCAGGAGACGATGGTGGGAATATATTTTGGGTGAAAACCAAGCCTGCATGCCCAAACAGCCACTCTGCGCTGAAACAGGTGATGGCTGCACGAGTTGGCAGCCCTGGCTTGGCTGCAAGACATACAGGAGCATCTGGGATTGATGTTCATTGAGTAGTTTGGCAGGACCATTGTTGCCAAACAGTGTGAACCGATAGTAAGACAGAAACTGATCTAAGACAACATTGGACAGGGACCAGGTCATGTACTTTTTCATTTGTGTTTTGAATGTTCTAATCAACGTTTCAGCCTC
Source organism: Schistocerca gregaria (assembly GCF_023897955.1). Classification (NCBI taxonomy): domain Eukaryota; kingdom Metazoa; phylum Arthropoda; class Insecta; order Orthoptera; family Acrididae; genus Schistocerca; species Schistocerca gregaria. Next base: position 832,548,973 of record NC_064931.1, read on the forward strand.
ACTGCTGGACTGCAGGTGAAAGGGCAGGGCAAATATGTGGCAAATCCTGTGGGCTTTGCTGAAGGAGGCAAACTCTTGTGACACAAATTGAGCACTGTTATCAGATAACAATGTTCCCGGAAGTCCTTCGAAGGAAACTATTTTCTACAGGGCTGCCACAATGGCAGATGTCCAAGTTGACAGGCAACGAACAATGTATGGGAACCAAGAGACTGCATCAATTACTATTAGCCAGTATGCATTAGGGAAATGGAGGCGAAATCGATGTGGTCAGTCCCAAGCCTGTGAAGATTGCGACCACAGGGACAATGTTGTCCGCAGGACAGCTTGCTATGAAGTGCATTGAGAACATGCTATAACCAAATGAGTGATGTAACCATTAAAATCAGGCCAAAAAACATGACTGGGCTAATGCCTTGGTGCGTGACAGAAGCGACACTTTTCCAAATTGCATTTTAATGTGGTGGCCTGTAACACTGAAAAGAGCATACATAAGTTGTTGAACTGTTCAGGAGTGGAAGAGCTGAAGACCACAAAATCATCAAGACAGTTGACACAGCCATGCACAGACCTTGTGAGTTGTTCGAGAAACTGTTGAAAAATCACCAGGGGCACTGGCCATGCCAAATGGTAAATGGTAAATGCAAGTACTGATATAAGCCAAAAGGCATATTAACGACCAAGAGGTGTTGAGAGTCAGCATCAATGGAAAGCTGCAAATATGCATCAGAGAGGTCGACCTTGGAAAAATACTGACCACCAATGAGCTTAGGAAAAAGTTCAATCAGGACACAGTGATAGATAATGAACAGTGACAGAAAGTTTGAAATTGCCGCAAAGATGTAACCATCCCGATGGCTTCTTGAAAATGGCTAAGGGGGCAGCCCATTCACTGGATTCAATCAGTTGGATGACTCGTGAGGCTGGGAGGCGGTTGAGCTCCACCTTGACTTGTTCAGAGAGTGCCACTGGCACCAGGTGAGCTTGAAATAAATGGGGAGTAACTGAAGGTTCCATGGTGATGTGGGCTTTGAAATTATTAGCACAGGAAACAGGGTGGAAAATTCAGAGCATAAAGAGTTGAGTTGTGTATGCAGCACTTCATCAGAGACGAGATTAACTTCATTGGAAATAGTAAACCTGAAAAGGTTAAAGGTGTCCAAACCAAACAAATTTTCAGTGTGTGCATTGTTCACCACCAGAAAAGTCAGCAGACAAATCAAAGATTTATATGTGACTGGAGCGAAGAAACTATCTAAGATCAGAATGCTTTGTTTATTGTAGGTGACTAATGTATGTGACACTGGTGCTAAAGGGGGAGAACACAAGTCCATGTAGGTTTGCAAGTTGAGTAGTGACAAGTCAGCAAAAGTGTCAATTTGCACATGCAGTACTTTCTGATAAACCTTTACATTAATAAAAAGCTTATTGGGTGCAACAGAGAATGCCAATACACAATTGACACCCATGTCAGTATCTGCAATAGGCTGCTGGAATTTTACGCTACAAACAGGAGTCATGCGGCCTGTTTTGGTGCACTGGTGGCAAATAGCCCACCTCTTAGGACAATCCAACCTATCAGGAGTGACAGAACATGATGGACAAGAGGGAAGCATAGAACGCTTGCATTGTTGTTCATTATCAGGCATGCTGAGCTGCTGCTGGAACTGTGGCTGCCACAGTAGGTTGGTTCAGCCGCTGTGATGTTTTGCTCACATGCGGACCAGTGCCACCATACCACCTCCTGTGAACTGTCCAACAAATGGTGGGTGAGCAGATGATTACGACTGAACTTCTGCAGCCTCACATCATGATTCAATTTGAGTACCCGCAGTCCTCGAAACCTCGAACAATTGCGCAATAGCCAGAACGTAGGAGAGGGAGGGGTTTTCACACTGGAGGGACTGCTCACAAACCTCATGATTGGGGGCCAACCAAATGATTGCATCATGAACCATTTGGTTACCGCATGACTCCTTATGTACATCAGTGACAAAGTGACAACCATGAAGCTCAGCTGCTCCCAGTCTTATAGGAATGTTCTGGTTTCTTGTGACACTGGTAAAACAACTCAAGTGGCAATGATGTGTGCCTGCTTACAATAACAATAGTATTTTGAAACACAGTTGCACATGTTATCAAATAAGAGTAGAGACAGATCCTGCAGCAGGGTCAGTTGGCAAACATGCAAGGAGATAACAAGACCAAAAAAAAAAGCAGGGCATAAGGTAACGTCAGTCAATCCAAGTGCATGAATATGCTCCCACAAATGATTTTTGTAGGTATTCCATTCTTTGACAAACTCATTATAAGCCAGAAATGGCGGGGGATAAACAACCAGGGTAGCGACAGGCAAAACGAGGTGTAGGGAGCAACGCAGGAGGTGACGTAGATTGAGACAGATCCCAATTCGCCAAAACAGAGGTGAGCATTTGCAATACCAAGGTTTGATTGTGTTACGCTGTGGCAAATGCTTCCTGCTGTTGACTGAGATGCTGCAAGACACAGTAAGAACCCCTTGCTGATCAACTAGCTGGCATAAAAACTCATCAGTAGCACCATCACACATTGTAGACACAACAGAGGACCAACCAGACTGAAATGTGCACTGAGAACAATCTCACATTCATCATCACTTGTGTTGTGACTTGGTCACACAACACAACCAAGAAAATTAGCACAACTTTATTAGACTGTGGCATGTATGCAAAACACCATAACATATACTGTACATAATAAGATAAGGCAAATGTGTGCAAGCAGTAATAACATGGTAACTGATTGCGAGTGTAGCATGACAGAGTTTAAATGGGCACTCACCCGTAGTGGGCTCTATCGGAAGTTCACACTATTACTCTTTTGAGGTGCATTCTCATGGATGACAACACACTGCTGATGCACGCGACTATGACTATCAAGTATGTGTGTATTACTTGAACTTCTATCTCTGAAGATTTAAAAGAACTTAGTTGTGCATGTCAGTTGTCTCCGCCAGGAGTTCAGAGCTCTTAGAGACTGTAAGTACGACTCTATCAATTGTCACATAACGTAGACAATATGCCGCAATGAGTAGCACAGAATAATGAAATTTTTTAACAAGTACTTATTTTAGCATTTGTGATTAATCTCAAAATGTCAGAATGTGGGGAAATCATAGTATATTGCAGTTAGTTAGTAACTACTTTCTGTGACACAAGCAGCATGTTCTTGGAGAAGCCTAGGCACTAGTTGCTCATGGTCTTTACACTGGGAGCAGTCCTAGAGCACAACCATGATAGCAATGAAGAGAAGTAATTGTTAATAAAGTGAAGTAATTGTTGTAAAAGTGATTTTTTTGCTGAAGAGATTTTTAAAAAAAAGAGCATGAAGTAATGTGATAACTAGCATCACACATTACATCATCTCTAGACAATATGAATTTCAGCCAGTGTACATTTACATTTTGCCTTTTCCATGTACATTTCATAGATAGCAAGTGTTATGTAGCATTATAAAGTCAAGGAGAATTGGTGGATTTCAAACTAACTCAGGCATGATATGAAAACAAATAAAATTGCTATTTTGAATAAAATAATTTTGGGTATTGGGCCACGTCATTACATCTACTAAAACAACTAAACTGCGAACTTTTCGACTTGCTGTGGTCCTCTTGATGGCAGTGAATTGTGAAGAGGACCGCAGCAAGCCAGTCAGAAATGGCAGCAATTTAGCTGTTTTAGTAGTTACAATGACGTGGCCTAGTACCCAAAATTATCCTGAAACTTCCTGGTAGATTAAAACTGTGTGCCGGACTGAGACTCGAACTCGGGACCTTTGCCTTGCGCGGGCAAGTGCTCTACCAACTGAGCTACCCAAGCACGACTCACACCCCGTCCTCACAGCTTTACTTCTGCCAGTACCTCGTCTCCTACCTTCGAGTAGACGAGTTCCAGTCTCAGTCCGGCACACAGTTTTAATCTGCCAGGAAGCTTCATATCAGTGCACACTCCGCTGCAGAGAGAAAATCTCATTCTCAAAATTATCCTATCCAAAATGACTCCAGCTATGGACGCCTGTGAACTTAAAACCTTCTATTTCTCTAAGTAGTATTAATTTTGCATTATATATTCAAATATTTGTCTGTGAGAAAATCTCCGTTTTTATGTGTTGGGTGGCATTTGATACACTGATTGGCTTGTATATCATTATCACAATGTAATGAATGGCCATAAAGAAGAAAATGGATCCATGATGGAATTCCAAGGACGTAATGAATTTAAACTATACTGGTGTCTTTTATGACATACACTACCCACTCCCTTTTCAACTAATCATCCTGTTGACAGTAATGACAATTACTATTGTCAATATGAACATGTGAACACAGCACTGAATTAGCTACAAACATACTAAGTATTCAATATTTTCACCTTTACTGTCTTCAATTCCGTAAAAAAGTTTACATAAAAGAAACGGCAAATGGCAGCTATAGTTGATGACAGTGAAGTAGATGGTGGTATGTAATTTATGCACATATAGCCCGACCTGTAGGAAATTCAATTTTGTTTCTTTTGCTGTTCGATTTGATATAACTGAAAGTCTTGGCATCCACAAAAAGAAAAATTATTAATGACACTAAAGGAAGCCCAGTGATATGACTGAAGTCTCATCATTTAGTGCTAGCAAATAATATGTTTGCTACAACATAAACACTATCAGCATTGTACAATTTACATAAAATAAAATGAGCTAGTTTTTAATATTGTACTTGCAAGTCAATGAGTCTGAATGTAGTAAGGGTATTTTGCAAACATATTAAGTTCTACATTGATTCAATATTAGACATGAAAGAAAAGTAATAATAATATGATGAACTATTCTGTCTGTGAAACTGAAGACTACTCCAAGGAGTATGAACCTGATATGTTTGTTTCTGACAGGCACTGATCTTTTAATAGCCTACCTTCAGGCAAATGGACAGCATCCGTAAATTGTTTGAGAGGAGTGCTAATGTCAACAAAATCTTCTACAACACGACTAACAACTGCATCCTGGATACGGTTCTTCAGTTCATAGAGCTTCTGTGATAGTGCCCTGTACAAACAACAGTTGAAAACAAGTTTTAATTAAAAGTACTACTGGCAGACAATTGTAAGTTATGAATCATAAGGCTAAGATTGTCCAGAATGGCTTTAATATCCTCTGGCAGTCATCAACTATTTTCACAGAACACTAGTTTCTTCCAACACTAATATTCAAACTCCATCAAAAACAAATCCTAAAAATATAATACAGCAGTTAAATGTTTCACAACAGACTGCAGTGACAATGTACATCTTTACTTATTAGCAACTTTGTAAAACACCACATTTTAAGAAAGTACACAGTTTGGGCTAAGAAGTTACTTCCAGAAGTTGAATCTATGTAACTGAATAATAACTGTGATGACAATGATGTGCACTAAATTGGATATGCAGAATATAAGTACCTTGCAATATCTTGTGCACGGGCTGAATTACCAAGTCCCTGATGGCACAAATCACTTAACTGATGTGATAACATGTCAACCTCATCACAAAGCTGCAGTATTTCTGCTTTGTGCACTCCTGGCAATCCTTCAGCAACCTGTAAAAGGTCATGCAAGAATCTCTCAATTTTAATTTCAATTGATTTCTTACAATTTAAAGTAAAATCCCTTTCCAGTGAAAATCTGGTGACTGAAATAATTGTTCCTTTAATGGGGGAGGGGGTATCCTTAAATAGGAGTTTACCTTATTTACAACAAAGGGGTGACTAGAATGTAATTTCAGACTTTTCAGACGATAAAAGTTTTTGTTAATTACAAGCTACCACATGCTGGAATCTTCGAGTGAGTGTTGCCTAGCTTGAACTCGACAGGTTTCCACTTTCAGGTTACATATAAAATAGCCAGTTTGCATTGTGATTTAAAGAAAGAATCCAAAAGCAAGTACACATTGGTTTAATTCAGATGTGAGAAATGACACAGGATGAACATGATAATGGAAGTTAAAAAAGTCCATAAGTAAGGTGTTTTGTTCAATTTTAAAAAAATTAACAAATTTAGTTTGCTCCTTTCTTCCAAAATAACACAATGGCGAGTGTGGTACTCCAGTTGGTTGATTCTGGAAGAACTGACAGAACTGATGAAAAACAGGACTGACGAAAAATAGCTACTGGAAATATCTTGTAAGTCAATCACCCTTTTCAGCATCATGATCATCATCCTCACTGTCACACCACCACCACCACCACCCCCGTCGCCACCTTAATTTTAGGTTGTTCCTCCACAAGAGAATCATACATCTCACCTCCATCTGGGTTATGAATCAAATTGTCATGAGAAACAGTCCTGAACTGACTCCCTTATTAAAACATCAGTAATGATTTTCTATTCCTATTTCAGAAATTTAATTCAAATGATTTTGTAGCAAAGCCAGAATTAGCAAAACAGCTCAGTTTTCTGTTAGTCACACCTTAGTGAGCAGTCTGTAAAATGATAAAATTTCCTTTATTGTCTTTGTCTCAAGGAACGAAATTAAGCTGTGCACAAATGATGTGTTTTGCTTTCACAGAGTAAATTATGCTCCAGTCCAGAGGTGCAAGTGATTTGCACATTTAAGGATATAGTCTTCCTGACACATGAAGTTGTCTTCAACTGTAGTGTAATAAGAACACTATTCCTGACTCTGCTCTCATCTTAGTATTTAAAACTACTAAGTAATCTTCCAAAAATTCCTACAGTCATCCAGTCACTGCTATTAAAACTCAAGTGTAAGGCAGTACTCACATATTCTTACAGAGCCCAAGTTTACATTTTACAATTATTAATGTCATCATTTTCATCAATAGTATCACAGAAAAGTGCTGTCAATTTTTCTTTGCTCATTTTGTTTCTATCACATTTTCTTCTAGGTTCATTTTTTTAAATTTTCTATCATATATTTTTTGTTTGACAAGAGAAGACTTTTGAGGGAACTAAAATGTAGAAGACCCTCAATGTTTTGGAACTGAAATTTTTTCTGGCCCAGTAACACATTAGTCAACCTCAGTTGAACTTGGTAGACTGGAGTACCAAAATACTGGCCAAAATGTTTAAGATCTACCTAGAAAACATAAGGATCGAAGCCTTCTAACCAAGTAAAAAAAGGATTTAATTTGTAAACTGTTTCATATCCATTCATTAAAAGTGAACTTTTCCTAAATTAGGGTTCATTACAAGTGGAGAACGTTGTTCTAAAGGCAGTTACACTGGACCAAAGGAAACATCCATTAAACATGAAAATTTCTTAAATATTGGTTCACTGACATGGGGTTTAACTGTGTGTCTGAAGAGCAAGCAGAAGTTCATTTGCTATAAACAGCAAAGAACTACAAATCTATTGACACATGTTTATTTTCAAATTAAGGTAGTGATAGTGGCTGCTACAGCATGATCAGAACTTCCAGTGGTGGCTGGAAACATCACAAGTCTCTCTTTGATACAATCATTTGGCTAAAGTTTACATACTATGGCTACAATACTATGCACTGCCATGCTTGTGGGCATATTGCACTACAATATTTTGCCACGTACAGTATGTCAAAATGTGCCAAAAAACTGTAATTTGGTATAAACAGTGACTGGTACCACTTCTAGTGTTAGTTTGGGCAATTTACAGAACACTCAAACATGGTGCAAAACCACTTTGTGCAACTGATAAAATGTCTCAGTTGAATAATTAATGCATGCAAAATTTTAGACTGGGCAGCATCTACATGACTACACTAACTAGATACATGTGAACACAAGCACAACAATTTTATGGTAGTATAATTTCATTATAATGCTAGTAAGGTCACTACCAACCACCAGTTTATGATTGATTTAGCACACAAATTGGACCACTAAAACAAAATAAAATGGAATGCTTTAGCTACTGAAAATGAATATTACTGGAAAAATATACCCTGTAAGAAGGTAAAATGAGTCACAGTCAGACTCGACTCGACTCCACTCCACTCATTAGCTTCAAACAAAAGCTCTAAGGAGCACTGCATTTCACTTCAACATTCCTTTAGTAATCTGCTGTATCATCCACGAGTGCAGGGATGCTCGTGAGTTTGCACCTGACATTTATATATAGCTGTAACTTGGTTATTGGTGGTGTATATCGAGCCAGGCAGACCTTGACCACAAGAAGTGGGCTAAGGCGAATCACAATAATCTGTCTTTTCCTGTTCTCCTTATCCTCAACAGTCTTTATTTGGATTAAGTATCTCAAAAGCTCTCATCATCCCTCCTCACTGATTTGCTTTGTATAACTACCCTGACATCTGACCAATACTTTCTAAAATGGAAGATGATTGTCAGAACAGCTCTGAGAACGAAAGGGCCCAAAAGAGTCAACAATGGAGGAGAATTGTGCAAGCTTGACATCTCTGTGTGGTGCCAGTGAGGCAACCAAGATTAAAAGTATTACTGGTAGAAATAAAAACAGTTCTGGATTAGGTACAGGATTTAATGATGAGGGATTAGGCTAAAATGGAATAAAAGATACAACAAAAACAGTAAGATGATCATGAAATTTTAATGCATACACCATTCAACAACCAAGGGTTGTTCAGGAGACATTGGAGATATGTATTTAGGAAATTACTAGTCTTAGGACTGCTACAGCTGTGCTCTCTGCCTTCTGAGCTGAATTTCGCTTTATTGTAGCCGTGTTGCTTGACTAATGCTGCTATTATATGATTTTAAGAAAATGTATCTTGTGAAAAAAATTGACATTTGCACATCTCACAATCTGATATATTCCTCGATACAGGGGTTAATTCCCTTTCATTATTCGTCATAATTACTGTGTTGCAACAAATTAAGTAAAGCATTGTATGAAATTTTGAAGAGTTGGTAGAGGTGTGGTAGCTTTAGCTCATAAACTGCTGGAATCAAATGTAGGATACGATAACAAAATTTTATTTAAAACTGAGAGCAGAATAATATCTCATTTCATTCTCAAGTTACTAGTTTTTATCTCTGGTGGAAGCTTGTGTGCAGTTTACCCCATGTTTTCTCTCCAATGTTGGACTTGTCAAAGACCTACTATCCTTCTCCTGACCAGTGCAGTGGAAACATTGCTTTTCCATGAATACCCCAACCAAAGCCAACCCAGTCCCAACACTGAACCTTGCGTTTCCCAGCTTACACCACCATGTAACTGTGAACCTCTCCCCTCCCACTTAACCATCCCCCTGGTCACCTTCCAGGAATTCTTTACCTCCAACTTGGCTTCACTATCCTTCCCCAGGTCCTTTCCCTGGAACACTAACCTGGGCAGAAGAAAGGACAGCCATACATAACCTGAAAACAGATCCTAACCTAATCATCCTCTCTGCAGACAAAGGCTCCACCACTGTAATGAAGAACTTTAAAACACTGGCAAAGCGAGTCTTTCAAAAAGCAAAGGAAGCTGGATTAGAAGTAAATGATGAGAAAATAATATTTGTCAGGTTGGAATGAAATTACACAGAAAAAAGATGGGAAACTCTGCAGATCGATAACCACATGTTTGAAGAAGTAGATGAGTTTAAATATCTGGGGATAGTTGTAAATAACAAAAACGATGAGAAGCCAGTAATAGAGGTGAGAATCAAACCTGCATCCAGAGCATCACACTCACTCAACAAACTACTGTCATCCAAAATTTTTTTCAGGAGGAACCAAAGTAAGAATATATAAAACCACAATCAGACAAGTATTACTATATGGGGCAGAAATATGGAGAATAGATAAATACACAGAGAGAAAGATAAAAGTTTTTGAAAATAACATCCTGCAAAAGATATTTGGAACAATCTATGAGGGAGGAGAATGGCGAAGAAGAAAGAACAGGGAGGTCAGGGAGCTATACAATGAACCAGATGTAGTTGCAGAAGCCAAGACTTAGACGGGCTGGCCATGTTTATAGAAGAGAGCAGGGATCTTTACTGAGAGAAGTCTTAGAGAATAAATCAGAAGGACGAAGACCTCTAGACAGGCCGAAAATGAGATGGAGAGACCAGGTATCCAAGGATCTCCAGGTGCTGGGAACAAGGAAAGAAGAAGCCAAAGACAGAATACTGGGGAAGAGGCAACTTGATGAGGTCATAAACTGGCTATGGTTTGTGGGGCCAGGAAAGTAAGAGTAGAAGTAAGTGCTGTCATGATGAGTTGCTGTGACTATCTGACTGAAGGCCTCCGCCAACTGTCTGACTTCTTCACCTACAAGTTCGCCACAGTGATTCCATCCCAGAAATCCAAACCAACAACTTTCAATCCCCATTAAAGTCCATAGGCCCTTCTCAGAAGCTCTCTCCTGAGTCCATCTCCCTCCTCACCCCAGTAACATCCTGCACACCCATCTTCTACATGCTCCCTAAAATCCAAAAACCTGGATGCCCCACTGTAGCTGGCTATTGTGCTCTCACTGAAAGAAATTGCACTCTTATTGACCAACAACTCCAATGAAATGCCCAAAACCTAGCCTCCCACATTACAGATACTAACCACTTACTTCACCAACTTTCCACCATCCCCACACCTTTACTACCTGCATTCCTATGTCACTGTTCATACCACACCCCTCATGACCATTGCTTTGCCACTCTTTGACACTACCTTTCCCCATGTCCTTTATACTCCAAACCCACCACCTCATTCCTTAAACACCTTACCAACTACATCCTGACCCACGACTACTTTTCCGTTGAAGGGAAGTTAATACAAACATCCCACAGCACAGCCATGGGCACCCACATGACACCTTTGTTATGCCAACCTGTTTATGGGCCATCTAGAGGACACATTCCTAGCCTCCCAAAAGGCCAAGCCCTTAGTGTGGTTTGGGTTCATTGATGATATCTTCATGATTTGGACTCAGAACTAACACACCCTATCTTCCTTCACAACCTCGCCATTTTTTTCCCCATCCACTTCCCCTGGTCCTCCTCTACCCAATGCACCACATTCCTGGACATTGACCTCCACCTCTCTCGCGGCTCCACCCACACCTCTGCCCACATTAAACCCACTAACCACCAACAATTCCTTTATTTTGAAAGCTTCCATCATTCCATGTCAAAAAATCCCTTCTGTACAGACTTATCACTCATGGATGTCATACCTGTGAAGATGAGAATTCCCTTGCTCAGTATGCTGAAGGCCTTCACAGACCAGACCTAGTCCACAAAAAGGGTTGCTGTGCTGTATCCTCACACACCGCCAAACCTCCCACCACCATTAAGAATCAGCTACAAAGGAGTGCACCCCTTGTCACCCAGTAACATTCTGGTCTGGACCAACTGAATCATAGCCTTTGCAGGGCTTCTGGAACCCTGTCCTGAAATGAGGGATATCATAACCCCAGATCCTTCCCACTCCTCCTAAAGTGGTGTTCCGTCACCCACCCAACATGCTAGTCCATCCCTACCTACACTACTTCTATTCCTAACCCCTTGGCACAGAGATCACATCCCTATGGTCTTCCCACAGGGATCATATCCCTGTGGTAGACTGAGGTGCAAAACTTGCCGTATCTACCCACCCCCCACTTCGTACACCATTCCGGTCACAGGCTTATCCTACCCCACCAGTGGCTGTGCCACCTGTGAAAGAAACCATGTCATTTACCAACTCTTCTGCAAACACTGCACAGCTTTTTATGTACCAACCAATTATCCACTACAACGAATGGCCACCACCGAACTGTCGCCAAGAACAAAATTAACCACTCAGTGGCACAACATGAAGCTGTGTACAACATGCTCAGTTTAAATGGTTGCTTCACAACATGGGCCATCTGGACCCTTCCCTCCACCACTACCTCCTCTGAACTACAGAGATGGGCATTATCTTTACAACACATCTTCTGCTCCTGTAATCATCCTGGCCTCAATACCCACTGTCCCTGCACTCTCCACCCAATGGTTTCCCCTTCCTCTGTCTTGATGCCTTCTACCAATTCATGTCCTCACGTCATCTTCAGCATGTGATGCTCCCCATCAGCCCCTACAATCATGCTTTATGTGCCTCAATGCTTCTGCTTCACAGTGAGTGGTCTGCTTTAATGCAAAAGTATTTCTTTCAGTTTAGGTTAACCATTAACCAGAGCTACTTTTCACATCATGTTCACTAATTTCCCGCTCAGGTAGGAGGTATTCTTCAACTAACAAGGGCCTTTTTTTTTTATTAAAAAGATACAATAAGTTTACATGTTTTCATTCACTGATGTCCTATGTTCTAATGTTTTGGTAAAACTTTTCATGGCAGCTACAATTATTCATGGCACAGATATAATAGAATTAAAAGTATGTGTGGTGCTCACACATTTTTCTGGCATCCAAATAGTTGGGAATATTAATTACAGCTTCATGGTACATTATTCACTGATTAAGTTTGTTGACAACATTATATTTGAGGTTTACAAGAAGGTTGATGTTCCCAATCTACATTTATACACCACAAGCCACCTTACGGTGTGTCACAGAATGCAGATGGAGAAATTATAAGCACTACTCTTCAGTGAATCTAACTTAAAAACAGAAAAAAAAGTGAAGTATTAACACGGAAAGTTTCTACAAGAATTTAACCAGAGAAATGTAGTTTACTACCGTGCAGCCATGTTATTTTTTGATGTAGTATGTGCAACTTTTATTGACTGCAATGTTCCAAATCATAATTTTTATCTTGGATACGATTTATGGGACATTAACTAATGAAACTAAACCAATCCTGATGACAGAAAGAAAAAATTTCCATTACACCCATCAATGGGATCACTTCCATCTCCTCTAGATCCACCACACAATACAAGATCTGCCCAACTTTTACATTTTAATTCACATAGTTATTTAAACCTTCTGTATTGACTGTATGTCTTTTGTTAGAGGAAAATGGAAATTTTCAAGTTCCTGATATTGAAAATATTGGAGACATGTACAGAATTAATGTGACAATGAACTCATCACTGATACATCACTTTACCTCTGGGCTAATTTATAAAGATAGATTATATAGAAGTGTTTTAATGGTAAGTAATTTAAAAAAAAGTGATCACAGGGAAGACAATACTGTAATCAAGGATTTTTGTCAACTCTGATTCAGTTACATGTAGAACTAATTAGACCATATGTTTATCACAAGTGTTTCAAAATATATTCTACGGAGCAGGACTCATTAAAAGCAAATATGTGAAAGCCAACTATGTATAGTTAAAAACAGTTATAGGAAAAATGAAACTGTCTAAAATTAATAATTACATTCCATAGCACAATGACAGGAAATTTCAATATGCTCTGCATCTAATCCTCTGTTCCTCATAACATTTTTCAGGCTGTCTATTTGTATGTGTACTATATATTCCCCCACCCAACCCCCCCCCCCCCCCTCTCTCTCTCTCTCTCTCTCTCTCTCTCTCTCTCTCTCTCTCTATCACACACACACACACACACACACACACACACACACACACACACACACTTTTGCATATCAAAGATCTCTTTCAGCAGACTCAAAATCTTATGCAGGTAAAAAAAGTCACAGTTCGCGAAGGCTGTCATTGATAAAAAAGATCATTCATTATAATGCAGAAGCATACTCTGCTGATAAGAGTCAGTAATGTGTTGCCATATTAAACCTTGTAATCACACAACATCTTTGGACATCATTCTTATTGTAGATGTCTTTTATTCCCTCTGACACAGGAATGTTACTGCTCCTTGCCAATTACAGGGTTATCCGTTCCTGTATTTAGTCTTTGTGGTTTATCTAATCAGAGTTGACATTTCTTTATGTAGTGTTTGACAGTTATGAAATCTGAAATGGAAGTAGCGCATAATCATCAGCAATTATTACCGAATTATGACCTACTAACAGTTAGACATCTCAATTTTGTCACTACATCACATAAAGAATCTGTAATTGAAAAATAATACAGGGTGATTTTACACAACTGAAGTACAAAGAAATTGCCACCACCTTTTATGAATTTTTCAAAAGTATCTTTTTACAGGTTTTAGTAACTTTTCTAAACATAACTGCCTTGAATGAAACATTTAAAGCAAGGAAAATAATTTAGTTACTTTTTTTTATAAAAAAACTAACCTTTCTCTCATCCTGTAATACATGATGCATTCAAACAAGGAAAAAAATATGTCATTCAATGAAGTAAAGATCACTTCAATAACCTTAAAATATATTTGATGGGAGACAAAATGATTACAGGGAAAAAGTCAATACTGGTTTCAACGTCCTATTTATTGATACACATCTTGTGTTAACAGGACTACCATCAGTAGAATTTTGGTAATTAATTAAATTAAAATGGATTCTACAGATTGCAGCCCAAGCAGCATACTCCATTATTATTTCTGCCGAAGTTCTGAGTTAGTGTTTATGATACTTTGTGAATGGTTGTATAAATCAGTAAAAGGCTTCTTAAAAATGTTAGTACAATGAAACTGTACAGTAAATTAAACTACCAAAATTAATTCTATGACTAAAATGATTTAATAATAATATTAAGAAGAAAAAGTTAACACAGTTTCAGTTGTAACAACAATCTCAGGAAAACAGTTGCCCTCAGTCTAAAAATTGAAATGGTTGTAATAATCATGACATTGTTCAATTTATAATAGTGATGTGCACCAATAAGATAAGAAAATATTTCATTGCCAGAAATATGGTTTCCTTGGTGTGATTGTATGTAGTACAGAAACTAATAGTACAGTTCTATATTACAAAAACAAAAAGTAACACACCTGTGCAGTCAACAGCTCATAAAGTAAAATACATTCTCAAGATATACAAACACAGTTTGGGGTAAGTCCTGGTCATGTTTCTGTCCGCATGATTTTAACAATTTTCTGGACTGAATTTTCCTTTTTATACAAGTAATTGCTGCACATCTCACAACTGTTGCCATGAATTATTTTTATTGGTAGTGTAGTCAATACAAGTTCATCATAACTTAACCTCACTTTTCATTTGCACAAAAGGGGCTCAAGGCATTTTTAATCAAAAAGTCTATGTTTGATGGCATCCAACGATCTATATCGATTCAGCATACAGCACAACATAAGGAGATTATTTACACACAGTGACTGATACTTCACACAAATTTCAGATGGTGGGTTTTCAGATGCTTTATGCATAATAGTGCATTCATATTCATTGGAAAGTCTTTAAAATTCAGAAATGTGACCTTTCACAATAGGTAATCAACTATGATTTTAGAAACTCTACACATTATCTAAGATTTGTATATTTGTACGTGGGATGTTAAATAAGTAATGGAACTTTTTTTCCCTGAAAACAGATTGCTTTTATTCAGGATTCCAATATACCATGTTATTCCCTAGTCTTTTGGCAATAAAACCTTATTTTCCACAATAACCTCCGTTCAATGCAACAGCCTTAGGCCACCTTACTAGGAGGGCCTGTCTGCCCACACGGTACCGCTCCACTGATCAATGTCTGAGCCAATTTCTTGCTGCATCAATAACCTACCCATCACCCATGAATTGCTTCCTATGGTGTGCATCCACCATTAGGGAAACAGACGGAAGTCTAAAGGTGTGAGATCTGGGCTGTAGGATGGATGAGGAAGTACAATTTAATGAAGTTTTGTGAGCGCCTCTTGGGTGCGCAGACTTGTGTGCATTGTCATGGAGGAGGTAAGTTCATTTGCATTTTTTGTGATGATGAACATTCTGAAGTCTTTTCTTCAATTTCCTGAGGGTAGCACAATACACTTCCAAGTTGATCAATGCAGCATGTTGTTGGACTTTAACAGGGTGTATACGTGGACGAGGGGGGGAATGGATTTTTCCCAAAATTTCCGGTTAAAAGTACACTTCCTCCCAGTTGAAAATACACTTTTTCTGTGTTAAGTGAGAGTATACTTTTCCTCCAGTCTGTAAGAGTCATCAGTCTTTCGAACGGTTATGGCTTTATACATCGGTACAGAATTTCCTAGTACTTTAGCAAAAGAAACTCAGGGAACAAAACACATTTTGGGAAGATGTCCGATGTGCAGCAACATGTACACTGTATTTTCGTATTACGAAAGTACAAATTCAAATTCCACCAAACACTGCATGCTATTTTTTGAAACATTGAAATCGAGATTGCAATGTGCTTTTGTAAGCCAGTCATAGGTCACGTCACGTGATTTCGCCAGCCGACAACAGCGGATATTCAGAACATAGGACACGTGATGTAGTCAGCCAATATCAACATCACCGTTAAGTAGCGCGAACATACAGATAGGAAAAGTTAATAGTTTAAATTAATATATGTAGTGTTGCTACAAGGAAAAAAAAAAGCTTTCACATATAATGTTGCCCCTTTTTGCACGTGTTACACTGTAATGTACATTACACAAATGTGCCAGTAAAATTTTTAAGTACAATATAAATGTCAGATCTTCTGGCTTCTAATTTATTCTAAATCAATTACTCAAAGAGTTGATTTTTAAATGAGAGTCAAATGCTCTGTGATTTAAGAAAATCATCTTACATTCTCACACATAGTTCATCTTGCGTAAAAGGAAATTTACTTTGAAAGTAACGCTTTTCAAGCCACCATTCGCAACATTTTCCCGCAACCTGTTAGAAATAGGTTCATTTCAGCAGTTGCCAGAGAGCTCCAGATAACAAGCGTCACCGTGCTTGCACAGCTACGATGACACAGGAAGCCTGCACTTGTACAACATTAAAAGATCTTACATAATGTCATAAAAGAAACAAGACATTAGATACTCCAAGAGCACGGGAAGTTCGTGAACCATACTAAAATGCATAATCCAGCTTAAAGTGCACATTCGTATGTGCAGATTCGGATGTAAATTTTCTTGGAGTACCAGTACTGTATTATCTCATGTTTGGTTCTTTATTATGGCATAATGCCATACGTGCTAGAATATGAAAATGTGCACTTGAAATGCAGTGAACAGTTGAAACTAGCCAATAGGGTGGAATTAAGTGCTCCATTTCAAATAAATTACCTGGCTCAGCAGAAAAGATTAATTAAAGCCAAATTTCTTTAGCAAATTGACAAAAATAACTTCATTGTTCTGCAAGGCAATTAACGCTTGACTGTCAGAAAGGAGACATAAAATAAAATCTGAAACTAATAACATATTTCAGCCTTGTGTAATTATGTAAATGTATTTTTATTCACTTGATAGCTCCCAGCCACAGAAATCTGTATTGTTTTCATTTGATGTGAGAGCAATAAACGAAAAGGAAACAGCAAACTCACTAAATGTAAATACAGGTCACATGAGGGTACCCACCTCCCCATTACCAGTTAAGACTGCTCTGTGGATCAGCCCTGGATCTATGATATTTCCAAATCGGGGCAATACTAGATAGTGGTGCCCCTCCTCCCTCAAGCGCTTGAAGTAGGATGCCAACAGTTTTAAAATCTGACTTCTCAAAAATATGTCCATTTTGTAGCGCACATCATTCTGAAAAGTCTGATACATAAAATGTTTGTGTTTGAGGAAATGTTTGGTCTTAAATATGACAAAGTACAGTGCCACGCCTCTTCAAACAGCATTTTTCTATCACACGTCACTGTATTTCGCTCTGTGGAACTCAAATGGGTAACATTTTGTAATGGGTGCCATCAAACTGTGTTCAGGACAGTGGAAATTAAAATGTCCTGTGGTGCCTCTCCTGCTCCTAGTCGGTCGTTTTGACAACCTGTCCCCCCTGTCCCGCATTTATTCTCCAGTTAGGTGTTATTACGTGTTCGTAGAATGTGTTTTACACACTACTCCCAGAACAGAACTTTAGCGGGTGTTAGCTGGGGGCTGTACAACTGGCCCTTACCAGCGTAGTATTCTGGAAAAAAGTTTTCTGCCAAAATTTCATTTTCTTGGATGCGTTTCAAAATCATATAAATAATTGATAGACCGATGTGCACGTTGTACACTAGGTGTTTTGTGAAACAAGGTCCCCCCCCCCCCCCCCCCCCCCCCCCCCCCCAGAAATTGCCGCTGGGGGCGATACCCCGATTTGCCGCCCGCCCCCTATATCCAGGCCTGTTGCACATGCTTGAATCTGACAGCTTAGGTGCACCAGTAAAATTTTTTCCGGGTAGCATCTGGCTGCTATTGCTTATACAGCTAACTGTCACACTTCTGTAGCCAGAAGTGAGAGAAGGTGCTACTCATACGCGACTCAACTGCGCATGTGCTCACTCACAACAGCTCAAACAAATCTAATGTAAACAGTTGTGACATCACGCTCATCAGAGGCAATTTGTTGCTATGAAGCATTGCACAGTCTTCCTAAAGCCCTTGACACATTTTGCTGTTGGCAGACACTTGGGTGAGAACTGTGTTTTGTTGCTGTATATGGCGCATTTCCTTAGCAACTTAGCTTTTTTCTTTTTTTTTTTTCTCCTCTCCTTCGTGTTTTATTGTTGCAGTATTATTCTGCAGTAGCAAGATAAAGTAATATCTTTTGCTGGAGTATTGGTTCTTACCAGTCAATGTTACAAAAATTTAACTGAAAACTAAAACAACGAAAAATTCCCAGGTTTTTCCCAGTTTTCTCCTGGATGAAAAAATTCCCTGGTTTTTCCTGGATCTCCTGGGTCGTATACATCCTGTTTAAACAGAAAAACCTCTTCAGAGTCCCAGAAGACAGTTGCCATGACTTTACCAGCTGCGGGTGCAGCTTTGAACTTTTTCTTTAAAGGAGAGGTGGTGTGGCGCCACTCCATGGACTGCTGTTTTGTTTCTGGTACAAAGTGATGAATATGTTTCATCACCTGTGACATTGTTTGACAAAAAATTCTCACAATCAGCCACATAATGTGCAAGTAATCCTGCACAGATGGTCCTTTCCTGCACTTTGGATGGGTGAGTCAGCACTACCAACAGAGACATCCAGTTGTGAAGTGATGTGTTTGATTGTGATCTGTCGATCACCTTCAATGAGTGTGTCCACATGTTCCAACACTGCAAGTGTCAGAGCTGTGTACGGCCAATTGGCACACGGGAGACTGGACAGGTTTGCGAGACGTTGTCGTGATGATGACAGACACCTCACCCAATGACTCACAGTGCGTTTGTTCATTACCAGATCTACACCTTCATTCTGCAACCACCAATGAATGTCTGTGATGTTCTGGTTTTCCACCAAAAGAAACTCAATTACAGCACTCTGCTTGGAACACATCTACATTACAAATGTAATTTTAAAGGTTATGTGTAGTGCCACCATCTATCAGAACTTCATGAAACTGTAGGGGCAGAAGCGCAAATATTCTGTGTTGTCCCACGATAAATTCTTTTTTCCCAACCAAAATTGGCTGGAAAAAAGTATTACATTACACTGATTAGTTATGAGCACACAGTTTAACAGAATGATGTACTTTTGTTATGTTATGAGATTCGGAAGAATTCTCACAATGTCAAATGGTTTTGTTTTGTGACCAAAAGAATTGTTTTGAAAATTTTAGCAATTTGTGCAATGAGGTGTCAAGGGGGTAAAAAGGATGGCTTATTCACGATGGAATTGTTAACAATGGCAAGGAGGCACAAATCACTCCAGTAACAAGTGGTGGAAAGGTAGCAAGCAGGTTTCAAACAGTATATTGCTTAAATAACTACAGGGTATTTACAATGTTAAATTTAGTACTGTCAAAGAGTAGAGACTGTTCTAAACTTGTACATACTGAATGTAAATTATTTTCTGAACAGAGGAATAGTTCAATATATTAAAGATAGAGTTGGCTGAAAATAACAGAAACTAAAGAATGGGAGGGTCCATTGGTGGTGGAAGGCTTGGAGGATGTGATGCTACAGTCACTGCTAATGACAGAACTGCCTGGGAGACGCAGGTAGATTTGTTGACAGTGACAGTTGCACATTATGAGGTGAGTGATCTGGGACAGCGGATGAGGCTTCAGAGGGCTGCCACCATTCATCTCAGCCTCCAGCAATGCAGTCCAGCATATCATCAGCCAACACAATCAGCTATCAGATTGAGAGACTCCAGCCAGAAACACAACTGAAATCAGCTCATGGCACGCAGGTGGAATAGAGAAGAGACCCATCCTTAAAACTGTCAGCAGTTTATTGCAATAGTGGCTAGTAACAGTATAATGCATTGGTTCAGAACTGTTTTGTCAGTTAATGGGGAATAGTTTGTTCAAAATTGGTTTCTTGAAATGCCGACTTTTATTCCACAGAACTCTTAAATATTCTTAACCCCGTACTTCACTTTCTTGTGGAACTTGGCTTAGGGTATGAGGTAGGAGCATATAGGACACGGCCCGACATTGTTGCACAGACACCTGCATCTTTAAGATCACGAAAAATAAGTGGCCATTAACAGTACTTAGTGTTATAGCCATGTCCTTTCATTTGGTTGATTCTGTTTCTGATGTGGATTGTTGTCGGAGCTGTCATTATGCTCTTTAATCTTTTCCTCAGTACTAATAATCGTGCAAAAACTATTAGTAGTTTTGATTCTTAGTGGATAAGTTGGGCTCGACTTCTTCTTGGCTTCAAGATTGGTATTCTGGCACTGCTATTCTGTCAGTTGTGCATGGTGTTGTTGTTGTTGTTGACAGTAGGAAGTAGGAGCTTTGTGTCAAAAGTTAGTATGGTGAAGTATTTTGATGCTATGAAAAAGGGAGTGTGTTCCGTCTGGCTGACGGTGAGTCACCACGACTTAGTTATCTCTCTCTTTTGTGTGTTTTACAGCCCTGAGGTGAACAGGTAAACCATGCACCCAACTGACATTAACAGATATGACTGCTGAGAATTGTGATACATGCAACGAACATGCCCCAGGGGTGGAAAATGAGACCACTAAATCAAATAAATCAAGACTTCAAAATGGCATCCATCCTTAAACATTTTCCTAAAGCTGTCATCAGGCAGGAGAATGCCAATCACATGTCATGAGGACTGTTCAAACAAGAAAGGAAAATTAAGGATACTTTCTTATCTGTGATTGAACACATGCTATGATTGGGGAATGAATTAAGCAGTGCCCTTTTCAAAGGAACCACCTCAGCATTTGTCTTAAACAATTTAGGGATGCCAAGAAAAACTTAAACCTGGATTGATGAAAGGGGATTTAAGCAGCCATCCTCCCAAATGGGGATCCATTGTTCTCACCTGTCCTATCTGGTCTGGTACAGATGCTGAAGACTATCTGCACTTCAGAGTCTCTTATACCATGGCTGACCATCCAATTTACATCTTGTCCACCGGACATATGAGCTTTTGTCAGCATGCAATTATAATATTTGTCCAACAACTCGTAAATCTAAACTTTGACACTAAATAAACTATTAGCAGTGATAGTTTTCAGGGAGGCATTCACAGCCTTATTCGATTTGATGCCATTAAGTGTAGGGGCATGACAGCTAATGCAAGTATTGAATTTGATCATTTACTGTAGTTTTATTGTTTGGTACATCTAATCCTTTCTTTCTGTTATTATAGGCCATACACAGACTAATTTTCATCCATTCCCAATAATTTATTCATTGTATTATAACTTTCACAAATATTTAGGTTTATATGATCCAACAGATGTGGGCCAGGCAAACAGGTGGTCAAAACACCAAGGAAGTATTTTGCTGGATTCTTGGAGAAATCAAAAGTCAAAGAAAAAGACCTAATAGCAGACTTCTGCCATTGGTCTAAGGCATGCCTGGCAGCTGAGGCTCAGCCAATCAGGGCAAACAAGATTGTGCATGCCACTGTATGGCCTATTAGTTCAATTGATGTTTAATCTTTCTAGAACTGACTTAACTGGGAAAGGACTGTTTTCAATGAAGTAACACTGGTGTCTTTCTGGTTACTCACTAATGTTTATGTAATACTCAGTGCTACCCTGCTAGTTAAATAGCCCCTTTAAACGGTCATACCTAAGTTATTCAGTGTTGACTGTGGCCATAGCTCTATACTGTTTCGGAAATCTATGTAATGGCAATCATCACTATTTACTTTCCGATGGAGTGAATTTATTGATTCTTCAGAGTACATCTGCATAATGATATGACTGAACTTTACTCATTCCGGCTACAAACTGTTATGAGGATCTCATATAAACACACACATGCCTTGAGTAATGAAGATCTTTGCAAAACGTGGATTTATCCCCTCATTTGATTCATTAAACATGACTTTATTCCAGCCACACCACTGGCTATGCAGAATATTGCTCCCTACATTTCCATGAAAACACTGACAAATTTGGCATCCCTGTCATGACCTTAAGCTGTTGCCAATCCTGCAGGTTGGGGGGCTTATCTATCATCCATAACAGGGGTAATTAGTGGAGGTTCATCTGTTAGCAAAGCACCACTAAGATATGCATTTCCATATCTAGCCTGTTATGTGGGGAGAAGAGCAAATACCCAGAACTTGTGTAGCTATGTCGATGCAATTCAAATTCCATAAATGAAATTTATAGCTGTGTCCGAAGTCTGTCTGAATTTAGATTCTATATTAACCCTCATACTACACTTATAATTGAAGACTGTTCTGTAACTTTCATCTAACTTGTTTTTTACGAGACAAATCTGCCATGCCAAGGGCAGATGCTCAGTTAGTCATTATTTTTAGTGGAAACCACCAAAAATGCAATTGACATATCTTTGATGGAAGAACAGTATAAATGTAACCAATCCAACCTGGATATCAACTTAGTAAGCATTGAACAACCAGAAGAAATATCTATATGCCCTACTGTGATGCCACAGCCACTGCACTTGTGGTTGATCAGCATATTGCCACTGGTCAGCCACGCGGGTGTGCTGAAAGGAACCGCTGAGACACACATACCACAGCTTTGATCTGGAGCAACTCTATGCCACAGGTGCACAATGTCTGCCACTGTAATGACGCCATGCAACTGATTTAAGAATTTTATCTGCTAAAATCTGTGTATGTGACCCATTTAAGGATCACTGCAGTATTTCTTATTAATGAGCCTACCCTCAAGTAGCATCCACCATTTCTCTCCCATTTTATGGGAAGAGTTTTGTTTGCAAACTGAAAATGGTTAGGAAAAATTGGTACACCAACTAGTTTCCACCACGCTGCGACTCTGCCATCTTTCTTGCTTGACCCACCCTGCAGAGAATGCTATATGTTGTTTGTTCAGACACAGTTACAGGCCATGCAACTGCAGGGATAAAACTTGCCAGATGCCTCTCTTTGTAGAAGGAACTCCCACTGTGTCTTTCTACTGTCATGTTCTCTGGCCAAAGGAAGCCAGCCTTAGGAGGCATTAGGCCTCACATTAAGCTACTGAATGCAAGTGAAGTCTGAAGACCTTCACAATGAGACTGAAACAATTATCAGAAACTTCAGTACAGACAAGAATAGTGAAACTACCCACTGTATCCCATATTATTGCTAGACAAATTATGCAATACTAGGAAACACTTTGTACCTAACAACAAAATACTAACAGCCAAACCTAAGGTGTAATGACACTCCACTATATGGTTGACACAATATGTTCACTTTTATGCATCCTTTCTTTACTACACAGTGCATGATAGCACCAAACAATGTACATGGCTGAAACATACATGAAGGTCAGTTCATGAGCGAGCTCACTACCTTCACGAAGAAAGCGTGTGACAACACCAGAAAGTGGACTTCAGTCAGCTAACTTGGCAAAACGCTAGACGTTCTCATTGAATCAAGAACAGGAAACTAGCATGAAGTACAACATGTTTTGCCAAGCATCTTTCTCAGCAAGATGCCACACTTTTCAAAAGATATGGTTACATAGTCATCAGCTATTGTACAACACCTGAAACCATGACCATCAAGGATAAGTTTGTCGCAGAAGACACTGCTGTTGCTACTGCATCAAGACCACTGACCCAGTACAATGGAAAATAGGGCCTGACAAGTAGGTCGACAGACTATAAGCACAACAGTTACAAAGCTATGCAAGTGAGAGCTGAGGCACAGCACAAAACCTACTTGTAGAAAAGATGCACTATACACTAATTTGGTAGAATCAATGACGCTATCAACTAACCGGAAGAAGCACGTGAGAGAGACACTGAAAAGGTGTAGGTAGTTAGTTAAAGATAGCGTCTTAGTAGAAACATACAAGAAGCAATGTTGAGTTTCACACTGATTTACATGGTATTAATACACAAGCCATCTCACACATGTGAGTCAAATGTTCACGGTACCTTCACTCTGATAGGAAAAGTAGGAAATAGTAAAAGATTGTTCCGAAAATAATAGTGATGAGCTAACAGCTCCCTCTGCTGCTGTGGTTACTGGTAATACATGTTATTTTTATATATGTCACTTGTACTAGCTTACAGTTGTTGAGTTCTGCATTGCTATTTTGTATTGTGTTTTATACATTTCGCCCCAGAAAAAGTGAGAGCTTTCCTTCTTCCCTCTGAGCTTAGCCATGAGTGTGAGTTATCCATATCTCTACACATCATATAATGAACTGAATATTACTAAGACTGGTATATTTCATTGTAGTTAGGCACAGCCATGTATGGGAAAGTAAATGCAATGAGGTTACATGGAATGTATAATTCCTTATGTGTTTATTGGAAATAAGTACTTCAAGGGGCCTCCCAGTTGTAGGTTTACCCCTCCTGTTGCGAAATACTTAGTGATTGTTATTTTATGCCTATTAAGGAAGCACATACTATACACACTATAGCGGTATCTATTATTCTCCTTACTGAATTGTGCTACTGAAAAACGAGTGCACTCTGATACATGGCGTCGCACTATAGTCCCTATCATATGGCAGCCATTCACGTGCATAAGTGTGAAAGAGAGAGGTTGTTCCCATGAGATCTGATGGTAGTTACCTAGTGTTTCTTACTTTTAAGAGTTAATGGCCATGATGTTTACATGTTTTTTTTTAACATCTTTATCCTTAGACATAATTCTTTGTAGCCACGAAATAGATATCTATGGCTTCACAAGACAAATTTAATAACTTTAAGTCACTGAGTACATCCTCATAGTTATGCAGACAACTGCACCCTCACTCTGATTTACAACATAACGGATCTCTTGTGCAACACTGAAATTTTTGTCAGGCACTCCTTTCACTGCATATTCTTAACAGAAGACATTCTGATATTCTATCATCACTCAAGTTTGTCATTCGTGTTCAGGGTCACTTTTCATATTCCTATGATTACTACCTTTTCAGAGTAATGTCATTGTGTTCCACTGCTGATTTGATCAGTACTAATGGAAACTGACTAAAAAAAGTAGGTCCCTGAGTAGTTCTGAGATCTAAGATTAGATACCCTTTCAAAAACTGACCAATCCCCCATAATCACATACACCTTATTCTCCTACTGTGAACACTGGTTTCTGGTTCTTCGTGTAGAAGGCCACCCAGTGTAGATGTGCAATATACTGGATTACCAAAACTGCTATGAGTTGATCACAATTGCCTTCTTAGCTCACCTCAAATCCTTATTACATTTTTCTCTACATTTAAGTCTGAATTTATTGGCAATACCTATAAACAAGATCCTCATTACTTAGTCATTCATTACAAATCTATTCTACCTATTTCATAATTGAGCAACATTTTTGTAAACTTGAGCAAAGTTTGGGATTCCTAGCCTCTGACAATATACTGTCTCAGCTGCCTCCCTGTGAGTGCTAACTATTGTGACTTCAATCCATCTTCGCTTATTGACCTAGTTCACCACCACCATGCTATGAATGTACTTTATCTTGTGAAGATTCAGTCACTAATTGAGTCCTTCATGTACTACACTGACATCCTGTGAACACTGCCACTACTGTTAGCCACATAACAGTGCAAAGCTAACAATTTTCTGTCTATTTCAAGCTATCCTATGCAGGACATGCATTTACATCAGTTTAACAATCATCAAACATGGAACAATGATAGGATTTTCTCACTGTGACATGTTGTGTCATCGTATTCTAGGTAGTCAGAGTTGTGCCGGCTAGCGACACCACTGGCGCACTGCAAATTGGTGCTACTCAGACACACTGGAGTTTCTCACACTGCAGTACTTTCATCATTTGTCACCAGCACTAAACATGAGGTGCTATATCATATTTACTATGTTTGTTACTTTCGTGGGTACTAGACAATTTCAGGACCATCCCTTGCCCTCTGGTATAAGGTTTGAATGGTTAGACAATTTGCTGTACACCCCTCAATGGTCATAATAGTGGCCTACTAAAAGAAGTAGTACCATTACAAAAGGTTGCCAATCGCTTGATAGCATGTGGGCCTCTATTAGGGAGATCAGCTCAAAGCTTAATGCTTCATACACTATGTGACATTAAACAGATGCTTGCTGTTATCCAAGAATAACTGTGAGTATTTCAAATGCCATGCCACTTCATCACACCTGGTCAATGCAGGCAAAGCCATGTCATAAACATGATGCTGATCGTTTGAACACAGCCCCATCAGGCTATATTTTTTGCTGATTAAAATCATGAGACCTTTGTACACCAGCTTGCGTGACTTTCGTATTTGAAGGTAATCTTCTGGCCTCTACCAGACATTCCTGGAGTGTAGCTACTGAGATGATCAACAATTGAGGAACTTAAGAAATTGACCCAACGTGAGATAGTCACTGTGTACAGTGAACTGTCAAACCTAACTGCTTCCTTGGAAGTAACCGCGGTGTTGCAAATCCTGTTATACAATATGCACGCAACTCAGGTACATGTCAATACGCATACTACCATTCAGTGGTGAAACTTTCCTGCAGATGCTAAAAAATATTTATTTCCATTTATCGACACCAATGCAGATGATTTAGCCCATATGGAATTCAACAACTCTGCCATATTACTACACAAGTGTCAGTAAACAACTGTCACAATCCCTATCCATGCTGAACGTACAGATATTGATACCTGTAACTCATGCCAATTGTGAATTCAAATGCTACTATCTTCATTCCTTCCCAGTCACTTGAGCAACTGTCTAGAACTAGCAATCCAGTGATATTTTAATGGTTAGCACAAACTGTCAAACACACTCGGTTATTCCACTTGATGCTATTCAATCATGCATTCACACTAATTGCTACCTGTGTTCTACCTTACAATTTGGAACTAAGGTAAGCAACTGATAATGCGCTACTCCTGCAGGAAACTAAAACACCTCCTTGCCATTGCACTGTTGTCGTGATATAAGGACCTTGATTCAGTGTTATACTTTGTACCACAACCCATTATAGTGATTATACCTTGCTGTGCTCATGTGTTTATATCTCAGACCTATCGGGTTACTTTGGCTGACAGTGGAGTTCGGTTTAACAGTTCCTCCTGTGATACAGTCACACCCACTGTTAAACTGGCTGCCCATGTAACACACACACACACACACACACACACACACACACACACACACACACAATGCTAGTATTAAACCCTTTCTATTCTACCTGCCTGGAGCCCCCCTGGTGTTGCCTCACCCTGACATCCTGCTTGCCTGCTTGTGTTACCAAATAACCAAGGTTCATCTCCTAAAGACTATCAACGATCATGCAACTGCACATACTGTCGAACGGAACACTAAGGAATACCTACATCAAGTGATTATTCCTAGTGCTATATCTGTTCCTCTAAGTCCGATCAGTATCAGTTTTGTTATTTGGGTTCTACATACCCAGAGCTTTTGTAGATGTTGTAAATCACAATCACAAGCAATACCCGAGCAGCAACCATCAGGCGAATATCATGGCTGAAACACACTGGAATATGGTACCTTCCATGCATGACCCTCGCCTCCTAGATTACGATTAAGGACCTTTTCATTTTTTAATTATCATGTAACCAATCTGAGTTATCATACAAAAACTTATTATTGCTTTTGTCTAGAAACTTCTGAAAGTGTAACCACTGCTCCTTTTTGGTCACTCTGAAAGATTTTCTTTTCCAATTTAAAAAGCACCCCAACAGAATAAGGCCCCACCAAATGTCGGCAAACATATTCATGGAAGCCCCAAATTCTTGCTATCGATTGTAGCTGTTATCTCATTTTCAGCCCTGTACATGGCTCCCATGGAAGGGGAACAGGTGAGCATGGTGAGTACACACACTGAGAGAATTACTGTGAGCATTAAGGGAGTTTTCAAAATTTTAAAAATTGGTTCATTTTTATTCCTGTGACTCTGGTACTGCATCTTGTGGAACCCTAAAAACTTACACATAATTACACCAGTAACTTAAAGTTTTTTGCACTTAAAATTCTTTAATACAACTATGATGCCTTAAGATAAGCATAGCTTTGACACATAATAAATTCAATTGTAGTAATTAAATCATATTCAGAAAGAGTAAGTCAGGATGACTGGAAAAGGACCTCAAACTATTTAGAAAAAGAGGCTGGGGGTGTGGGCAGCTTGCCATGCCACAATGTGTTCCATAAACTACATGTCAACAGTGGGCCTAAGGCAATTAAGTGCATGGCAATCTTAGCTTAATGGCATGGATCGCAAATATGATAGAAGTCTCAATCTGAAGGCAAGATGCGAATCAATATAGTGAATAGATGTTGAAGCAAAGCACTAGCTACCAAGCTACCTATGAGACGTGCCACACACCAGTGAATCATGTTTGCTTACATGTTTACAATTTTCCCCAAATTATCATGAACTTTCCTCCCATTTAGTAACTTAACAAAGACAGGTTTATATATGGTAATGGAAAGTCACCGATGGAATATAAATAATTTAAGGAGTAAAGGTAACAACTCACAAAATTTGTAAAACCTTACATTGTTAGGTGAGGAGACACAGCAACATGCATTATTTATAAAAATGTTTAATGGTCTTGATTAGAATATAATGCATGGTATTACGTTATATTGTGACCAAGAAAAGCAAAATTTATAACAAGTTTACTAACACAAGACTGAGATCCTCTTTTAGCTTTCAGAAGAATCCTCCCCTCCTCCTGCGCGTGCACACACACACACACACACACACACACACACACACACACGCCTGTACAGCTACAATTGTTATCCAAAAGCTAACCAAGTTCCCAGTCTTCTTGTTGTGTCTATCAGCAACTCAGCCCCTCAACTAATCACTGAGCTGTTATCAGTGAACTGTTATCTTACTCATTAAATCATTCATAAATAGGTTTAGGATGGCCGGGAAAGAACTAAAACCTGTACCATAGGATAGACACTTGTGATGCTGGTTATAAAAATTGTATTTCAAAGATTCTGCCAATCAGGTGCTGAGAAATTATAAGCCATACAGAAACCTAGTGCTTAAGGTCTTTCAGATACTTGTCCAAAACAATCAGTACATCAAGCTGTCTATAGGAGATTTTCCAACCATTGTAACGTATTCCAATGTGTCCCCCACCCTCTCCTCCCCTCCCCTGCCGCAGTAAACACTCCATGTTATGGGTAGTCTAGTACTAGGTGTAGATGTTTTAGCTTGACGATTTATTGGAGTGAGTATTTTTGTTTCCACGTTATTGCTTCTGTCATCCATAAGCTCCCCAGTTTTCAATTTTCTTCCCAGCTTTTTGATTGATAATTTAAACTGTACAGTTAAAAGAATTTATTTGGATTTTTAACAAACCCAAATTAAAACTAAATGTAGCTCATAACCTGCTTTAGATTTAAAGTGGATCAGGTCTACAAATGAGAAAACTCATTACAAATTGTTATCAGTGCTCTTCAGATCAAAACGCTGAAGAAGACAAACCAAAAAACTCTCTTTTGAAGATTTAAGTGAAACTGCATATCAATTGATCATTCAGTTTACCATAATTTTGAAAGTCACAGAGGCTTCAGCACTGTGTATCTGCTTCTGACAGAGCAAAGGAATAGGACAGAAGATGAAATAGTGAAGGTAGCAGAGTGTCCAATTAATAAAATGACAAAGGCTACTATAAATCCTTGGATATCAGAGGAGATGCTGAATTTAATTGATGAAAGGATAAAATGTAAAAATGCATAGAGGGGCCTTTTGAGAAAAGACAAACAGCTCTATGAATATCAAGGGTTCAAATGGAGAAAAGTACTAAGCAAAGAAGGGAAAGTTGAAAGGTGAAGTGAATACGTACTGGAGCTATACAAGGGAAATGAACTTCAAGTCAATATTGCAGGAAGGGAGAGGAATAGATGAAGATGAGATGGAAGATACAATACTGCGAGAACAATCTGACAGAGCACTGAAAGACCTAAGTTCAAACAATGTCCCTAGAGTAGATGACATTCCCGCAGAACTGCTCATATCCTTGGGAGAGACAACCATGACTGAACTATTCCCTCTGGCGTGCAAGACGTGAGAGACAGGGGAGATACCTCCAGACTTCAAGAAGAACATAATAATTCCAATTCCAAAAAAAGCAGATGCTGACAGGTGTGAATATTACTGAACTACTGTTGTTGTTGTTGTTGTTGTGGTCTTCAGTCCAGAGACTGGTTTGATGCAGCTCTCCATGCTACTCTATCCCGTGGAAGCTACTTCATCTCCCGGTACCTATGGTAACCTACATCCTTCTGAATCTGTTAGGTGTATTCATCTCTTGGTCTCTCTCTACAATTTTTAACCTCCACACTGCCCTGGAATACTAAATTGGTAATCTGTTGATGCCTCAGAATATGACCTACCAAGCGATCCGTTCTTCTACTCAAGTTTCTCTTCTCTCCAATTCTATTCAGTACCTCCTCATTAGTTATGTGATCTACTCATCTAATCTCAGCATTCTTCTATAGCACCACATTTCAAAATCTTCTATTCTCTTTTTGTCTAAACTATTTATCGTCCACATTTCATTTCCATACATGGTTACACTCCATACAAATACTTTCAGAAACGACTTCCTGACACTTAAATCTATACTTGATGTTAACAAATTTCTCTTCGTCAGAGACGCTTTCCTCGCCATTGTCAGTCTACATTTTATATCCTCTCTACTTCAACCATCATAAGTTATTTTGCTCCCCAAATAGCAAAACTCATTTACTACTTTAAGTGTCTCATTTCCTAATCTAATTCCCGCGGCATCACCTGATTTAATTCGACTACATTCCATTATTCTCATTTTGCTTTTGTTGATGTTCACCTTATATCCACCTTTCAAGACACTGTCCATTCCATTCAGCTGCTCTTCCAGGTCCTTTTCTGTCTCTGACAGAATTACAATGTCATAGGTGAACCTCAAAGATTTTATTTCTTCTCCCTGGATTTTAATTCCTACTCTGTATTTTTCTTTTGTTTCCTTTACTGCTTGCTCAATATACAGATTGAATAACATTGGGGATAGGCTACAACCCTGTCTCACTCCCTTCCCAACCACTGCTTCCCTCTCATGTCCCTCGACTCTTATAATTGCCATCTGGTTCCTGTACAAATCGTAAATAGCCTTTCACTCCCTTTATTTTACCCCTGACACCTTCAGAGTTTGAAAGAAAAAGTTGGAAAAGAAATAAATGTCCAGGAGAAGAAATAAAAACTTGAAGTTTTTCGATGACACTGTAGTCCTGTCAGAGTCAACAAAGGACTTGGAAGAGCAGTTAAAGAGAATGGACAGTGTCTCAAAATGAGAATATAAGATGAACATCAACAAAAGCAAAACAAGGATAATGGAATGCAGTCGAATTACATCAGGTGATGCTGAGAGAATTGGATTTGGAAATTAGATCTTAAAAATAATAGCTGAGTGCTCTTGTTTGGGCAGTAAAATAACTGATTATGGCAGAAGTACAGAGAATATAAAATGTAGATTGGCAATGCCAAGGAATGTGTTTATGAAGAAGAGAAATTTGTTAAAACTGAAAATAAATGTAAATGTTAGGAAGTCTTTTTCTGAAGGTATTTGTCTGGAGTGTAACCTTACATGGAACTGAAATGTGGACGATATGCATTTCAGACAAGAAGGGAATAAAAGGTTTTGAAATGTGGTGCTACCGAAGAATGCTGAAGATTAGATGGGTAGATCGTGTACCTAATGTGGAAGTACTGAAATGAATCAAGGAAAAAGAAATTTGTGGCACAACTTGACTAAAAGAATGGACTGGCTGATAGGAAACACTGTAATACATCAAGGAATCATCAGTTTAGTACTGGAGGGAAATGTGGGATAAAATTTGTAGAGGGAAACTAAGAGGCAAAGACAGTGAATTAGTAAGGAAGGCCACTTGACAGATTCATTGGGAATAAGAGGCTAGTCAAAACATTTACAGGTTGGATATAAATACATGCTGCATACATTTGGTATGCTGTTGGTAGTGTTGAAGGACCTCATTATTCCATGTTTCTTTAACATTATCTGAAGCCTTCTGCATGCTGATTGGGAATAAATCCCAGTACTTCTGTTTTCTTCAATACGATGTCAACACTGTTGAAAGAGTCAGTAATATTTTGGTGTGTTCAAATGAATGTAAGAAATCACAAAAAAGTTTCATTTAAAAATGTGGAAATACCAAAACTGTATTACCTCTCCTAAATCATAGATTAAAAAAACACCTGCCACCTTGTGTTTTTGTGGGGGGTATGAAACATGTACTGAACCTGAGAGCACATCTGAGAATTTATTACACAACTTTAGAAAAGGAAACTCTAATTAGAGTAAAACAAATGGAGTAATATTAACATCAATGTTTAAAATTCTAAATTTACATTCACCCTACCTTTTTTATAAATAAATTACCTTTTTGCCCTCATCAACTATGAGTGCTATTGCACGCTGACCCAAACCACGGTCATCTCGCTCAGGATTTGCCAGCCATCGCCTTGCTTGCTCCAATCTCCCAGTAACAGTGTGAGCAGGTTGTTGGACACCAGATCTCTCCACAGACTGGACAGCTCGCCCAACAAGTGACTGCAATGCTGACAGTTTTTCCTAGAAAACATATATGTCATATAAAATGTGTGCTACTTCAAAATCCAATAATGAGTTAACAGAAACCACAGTGCAAGCAGTTTTCCTGATAAGCTTCTTACTATTATTTTACATGTATGTTGTGAATTTCATACATCTCTTGTGAAACAGATTCAGAACTCAACAAGAAAACTTTCATGCTAATTAAAAGTAAAATTATAAAGTATAATCTTATACTTTTTTTAGATCTGCAGCATGTGTTTAATGTATTACTACAAACAGTCAGTGTATCTAAGGCTTTTTTCACCTCTTAGTGCCTTTGGTTTTAGGTTAGTAGCTGGCAAAGAGCTAAAAACTCACTTTCTTAGTTGTTTGTATCTTCCCAAAAACATGATGAAATAAAATCATTCTACAGTCACCAGACCCTGCCTCATCATCTCCAATGCGCAAAAGATGTTTCCACAAAAAAACGTAAGAAACAGGAGTTTTAGCAATGGAAAGTGAAATTACCAGTTTTTACAATATTTTACCAAATTATGCATCTTCCCTGCTCTCACATAAAAAGTCATAAATCTGACAGCTACTTTTAGTTGCTGAGTGTTATTTAATACAGAAATTGGAGCCCAGCTTTCTCCTTTAATACTGAGGATTGCATATAACCTTAAAAATGATATTCACTTCCTACACAAAAAACTGAAGCCCTATATGTAATGTCAGGTGAAAATACCCTACTTGTATCTCTTGTTGTCATATTTCCCATAATTTTTCACAACAAAGAGTGCTCATTGAAAGTGTTTTGGAGGATTCTTTAATGTGGTACATCAATTAATTAACCTGCATATTTTCCTACTATGTAAGCATATATACTAAAACAACCAAATATGGCAATTTAGCTTGGAAAACAAGTAAATCAACATGGTGTCTATTCGGTTTTTTTTTTTTTATACCAGCCAGTCACTACACAGGATGTGTGACTTCACAAAAACACCTCTACTGTTACTGTTAATTTAAATCATACACAGTCTGAGCATACCAGCCAAGGACAACACAGTGATCATCTAGTAACAAAATTCTTTTATTATATTTTTCTGCCAATATATCATAGCGAGTTTAAACTTCGTAGCAAGTGATCATAAAATGAGCCAAGTAAAAAGAAAGAAAAAGGCAATGGCAAATACTAGGAAACTAAATTACTGAATGTAACTTCTATAAAGAACTACAGAAACTGGAATATGTTACATACTAACTAGTCAAAGTAAAATTAGCAGGTCAGGAGGGCCATTCATAACATAAAAATATCAGTACTCTGGTTGTTGGGATGAAGACTACCTGTGTAACTGTATGAAGTGTGTAATTACTAAATTGCAAATATAAGATTAAAAATATCTGAAATATAAACCTGATTGTGAGAGTGACTTAAGAATTACAAAAAGCATGGATGTGTTCACAATGAGAGCAATTGTGTTCTGTTTGAAATGTAGCAAGGTGAAACAGCTCCACTAACTATAACCCCACTCCTTAATTTTTCCTTCTTTTCTGCCCTCTATTTCATACATAACATATGTATCGTGAATATATGAAATATTCAATTTCTTATTCAAGCCGTATTTTTTAAAACTTGATTATTCTTATATAATTTGCAGTCTGCAGACAAAAAATGTGCAGATCAGGGATGTCCTAAATATGGGCTACAAAGGGATTTAATCTGGCTCATGCTTGAACAGGAGTAGTGCACGATTCTTTCTGCTCATGTAATTCTACGAGGTGCTGCTATGAACACTGTACACTCAAAGTACATCAACATCACTTTCACTTGTTCATAACTGCAGAGATGTCCTTACAATACTGCCATGGAAATCCCACTGGAGCACTTTGGCTGCAGGTAACTGTGACTTACTGGCAGTGTTTGCAGTGATAGTGTGCTATTATTTCAAGTTTTCTTTGTTTGTAATATGTGTGCAATATGTAGTGTGTTGTACCTTCAATGAAATGTAGACCATGAAAATTTCATTATTGAGAAAGGCAACATACCCAGGTGTCTGTAATGAAGTTATTGCTGTTCTTAAAGAATACAATATTCATTGCCACTATGGTGCACAGTTTGAGAAATTCAAGGACAAGTTAAGTGAACATAAATTCAAACACTGAAATGTGGACTTCATTTTTAACAATACTTTTTAGGAAACATATTCAGGAACAGGAAACCATTGCAAAAGTAAGTTTATGAACTGCCCATGAAATTACGAAACACGGGAAGCTATTCACTGATGGTTATTATTTAAAGAGATGCATTTCAATTACTACTGAAGAACTGTTTCCTGACAAAACAAACACTGTAAAGCAGTTACCCTTTTAGCAGATACAGATGTCCATTGTGTTGCAGATATTACTTGTAATTTATCAAATCAGTTACAAGAAAAGCCATCGAAGGTTGCTTGGTACTCAACAGCCCTGGACAAATCTACTGACATCTCTTGATATTACTCGAGTCCTGTTGTTTTTTAGGGGTGTTAACACAAATTTCAAAGTTAAAGAAAAACTAGCTTATCTGATTTCCTGCATGGTACAACAAGAGGTGAGTATATCTTTCGAGGGGTACAGTTAACTTCAGCTGAAAGGAACAACCTTACTCTTTCTCGGCTGAAATGTGCTATAACAGATGGGTGGAGAAACATGTTTGGCAAATATGCAGGATTCGTTGGAAGACTAAATTCAGAATTAGAAGCCGGAGGAGTTACGAAAACTTTTGCAACTCACTGTGTTCTTCATGTGGGAGAACTTAGTGCAAAGTTAGTCCATATGTCCTGTGTGATGGACCTTGTAATTTCTTTTGACCATTTCATTCGAAGTCATGGACTCAAACACTGTCAATTCAAAAAGTCTTTCCTAGAAGAGGTAGAATCGTTGTCAAGTGATCTCCCATACCACATTGCAGTACGTTTTGTAGAAGTAAGTATGGTAGAATTTCACAGGTCAAAGCAGACACGTCGAATCCCAGTTTTTGGTCAACCTAAAATGTGTTCGAAGTTCGAAGCTTGATATGAGGCCCTCATGGTCAAGTAATATGGAGACACCTCTTGCAGACAGTTCCTGTAGAAGCACTGTAGTTAGAAAAGTACTTAAAATTTACAATTTGTGAAAACCATGTGCACTGCCATTTGAGCCACAAACAATGGTTTATTTTAGGAGTGATGTATGTTATTTGAAGGCCCACAGCCCTTTCTTTCTAAAGAACATCTTATCTTCCTGAAAACTGTGTACTTCAAAAGTTATCTTTACTCAAAATTGTCGATTTCCTGAGTGTCTGACCCTTAATATGTGATCCTTTCATGATTTTAGTGTTATTGTATGACAGTTCAAATTCTTGTTTCCAATAATGTACAATTTTTGTAGATTACATGTTAGTGGACAAAAGTTTTCAGTAAATTCTTAGCAGTCTTTTTTAGACTAAAGTAAACACCTAAACTTCTGCCCCATAACCTAAATTTGTACACTTTAAGGACATTGAGCTAATTTTAATCAAAATAACGTCTCTCTCACTAATGTGTGTATGCAGTATACACTTTTACTATCCTTTATGTTTGTATCTAAAATGTAATAGTTTTAAATTTTAACATTGCATAATATCTGTTCTATGTGCACCTTTAAATATGTGTTCAACACAAAGCCATAGTTGGAGGTGAAACTTCAAAGCAGTCAGTCAGCACCCAGCATTAAGTATGTATAGTTCTGTGCCAATCAGCATATTTTCAAATGACCTTGTACTACGTAATTATTGATTACTGCCACTTGTATACAAGTTTGTTGTTCTGTTAAGTGAAACATGTGAGAACTTATCAGCTGATCACCATCTTGAGTGCTAATAAAGGCATATAAATGTGAAAGTGTCATGCCAATTGCTATATTTCTCAGAACTGTGACACAGATGTAGTAAAACTGAGACAAACTATAGTCCTATCCATGAACAATGGCAGTCTGCACAGCTCAAGACATGGACGGGGATTCCGTTGTTGCTAGTTCCAAGCAGCAATTGTAGTAAATGCATACATGTTCTCTGCACTTGAAAAAAGTATGTATACTAAAAATTATGTCCCTCGTTTGCTTGTGCAAAAATTGTTGCTTACGACCACCATCAGTTGTGACAACTCATAACAAATGGAATAAAAATTCACTGAATAATTCGCTATGATCACGTTTAATGTTCGCATGACTACGGAATTCACAGTAGAGCACTGAGAACACTACTGAACCCTCACTTGTTGTCAGAGAATGCCTAATGTAGATGAGCAGAACAGGTCTAACCTACTCCAACTATAACAAAATTTACACATAAACAACATAATAAGAGACAAAATAATAGCATACAAATACGTTGTCAGCATTGTGCAATACCTGAATACCACGTGCCAAGCATTCTGCCTGTGGAGTGGCTCCCTTTCCATCTTGACGCAGTTCACAAAGAGCATCTGTCATTGTTGTCACTTCACCACACAACCGGTGAAGGGCCTCAGAATCACCAGGCAAGGCACGATCGGCTACCCTGTTGGCATGTTCCAGAACCTGCCTGACAGATTTCTCCCCTACTCCTCCTCGGAGGGCAAGTGGATCCTAAAACCAAAGCATAAAGTTTCTTTTCACTTTATTATTAACTGCCATGTGCAAAACATCTGTATACACATAAGTATATATCTGTGCCATGTAATGACAAGTATTATTTACAGCACTCCTTACATAATAAACTTCTTAGTGTCATCTATTTTACCTTCATTAAGCTGCCGTTATCCTATTTCTATTGCCTAACTGCCAGAGACAGCAGTCATGCGAGTGTGAGTTGCATTTGCGTGAATGTGTGTGTGTGTGTGTGTGTGTGTGTGTGTGTGTGTGTGTGTGTGTGTGTGAGTTGGCTAATGCACGAAAAGGACTTTTGGCCGAAGGCTTCTTGTTTACCAGTCTTTTTGTTGTGCCTGTCTGTGACTCAGCATACAGTAAGTGACTATCTATCCTTTTCATAATATTGTCACTATTCCATCTTGGCTTTTCCATTGTTTCTGTCAGAGGTGGAATTTTTCAGGACAATTAAGACAAGAAGGGTTGTGCCAAAATACAAGAAAGGAGGAGTTAAGGATGATGCCAACTACAAACTAGTTTCACTGCTATCAGGTATCTCAAAAATCCTGTAAATGCTTATATGTAATAGATTAGTTGTTTATCTGGACAAACTTATCATCCTTGTACTTTCACAGTGCTGTTTCACGTAGGGCAAATCTACAGAATCAACAATTGCAAGTCTGACGCAGCAAATTATACAGGCCTTACATGAAAATTAAGTTTTATCTGCAATGTTTCTGGATCTCTCAAAAGCCCTCAAACACCACTCCCTATGAAATATTCATACAAAAATTGGAGAACTATGACATTTGAGGCCAAGCAGTAGAGTGGATACAATTATATATATATCAACAGGAAACAGTATTATTAATAAGGAACTCACACTCGTCCAAAACCAAAGCCTTCAAATATGAAGTGCTCCACAGGTCAGTAATGGGATATTGCTGTTTACTCTGTAAATGATACTGGTTTTGGAGACAAAGAGAAGACAATATCGTATCCAGATGACACAATAATACTGAGCAGTGACCAAAATATGGAACAGCTTGAGAGATGAGCATGTATTTCTGCAAATGTCACAGCTCAATGGCTCACAAAAATGAACTGATTATAGACCTGAGAAAAACCACGTTTTCAATGATCAGAAACAAATAGCATCTGTGCATATTGATTTAGATGTGGGATAATACAAAGCTGGAAGAAGTGGAGGGCACTAAATTATTAGGTTTTACTGTGGATAATGAACTGAAATGGTAATAGCAATTAATTCTGTCTGTTAGAAACTCAGCTCTATTATATTCATAATGAAGCAGCTATTGCAACATGCAGACAGCACAGGCGCTCTGAACCTTACCTGTAGTATAGAATGACAGTGTTGGCAAACAACTGTTCAAGAAACAAAATGATGGTTCACATTAAACAAAAAAGAAGCAAGCAGGTTCATTTTAAGAAACGCTTCTGAAACATGCAAAATGTCTTCAAAACTCTGCAAATATTAACTTTTACATCTTTGTAGATACATAAAAACAATAATAT
The DNA here is from genome assembly GCF_023897955.1 of Schistocerca gregaria. Classification (NCBI taxonomy): domain Eukaryota; kingdom Metazoa; phylum Arthropoda; class Insecta; order Orthoptera; family Acrididae; genus Schistocerca; species Schistocerca gregaria. Next base: position 832,587,975 of record NC_064931.1, read on the forward strand.
ATATCACAAAATATGGTTCAGAGTAGATTACAAATGTAAGCGTACACACCCATAACACATGAAGAAAGAACAATATACAAAGCCTAGCCCCCTGACAGACAAGGCTTAAAAAAAGGACCTCTGCATTTGGGTATCAAGTTGCTAATAAGTCTGCCCAAAAATCTGAATGACAGTATACATGCCACTTGTTTCCCAAAGAAGTTCAAAGATTATCTGGTGGAAAATATTAAAGTGTATCTACTAAATTTCATTTATATATGCTGGTCTTTATAATCAGTCAGGTTGGGAAGTGTAATCAAAATGGTCACTCCTCCAGAAATAAGTGATGGTGAATGTTTTCCGCTTTTTAAGTGTCCTATATTACACATACATTTACTGTACAAAATGTAATCCTACAGGATCAAATAAAATTCAATTGAACATATATTTAAGATCATTTAAACTTCAATATTATTTACTAAGTTACTACTTCAAGGTGTAGCACTATGTTCATCACTATCATTGCAACTGAAATGAATGTATACTTCAGAAATTTTCATGTTATGCCTTTACCTTTGTTAAAAATTGTACTTTACTGAAGCTTACAAATAGTGACCAGAAAATGTAGCATCCATTTTGGTAAAATTCAGATCTACACTCCTGGAAATTGAAATAAGAACACCGTGAATTCATTGTCCCAGGAAGGGGAAACTTTATTGTCACATTCCTGGGGTCAGATACATCACATGATCACACTGACAGAACCACAGGCACATAGAAACAGGCAACAGAGCATGCACAATGTCGGCACTAGTACAGTGTATATCCACCTTTCGCAGCAATGCAGGCTGCTATTCTCCCATGGAGACGATCGTAGAGATGCTGGATGTAGTCCTGTCGAACGGCTTGCCATGCCATTTCCACCTGGCGCCTCAGTTGGACCAGCGTTCGTGCTGGATGTGCACACCGCGTGAGACGACGCTTCATCCAGTCCCAAACATGCTCAATGGGGGACAGATCCGGAGATCTTGCTGGCCAGGGTAGTTGACTTACACCTTCTAGAGCACGTTGGGTGGCACGGGATACATGCGGACGTGCATTGTCCTGTTGGAACAGCAAGTTCCCTTGCCGGTCTAGGAATGGTAGAACGATGGGTTCGATGACGGTTTGGATGTACCGTGCACTATTCAGTGTCCCCTCGACGATCACCAGAGGTGTACGGCCAGTGTAGAGATCGCTCCCCACACCATGATGCCGGGTGTCGGCCCTGTGTGCCTCGGTCATATGCAGTCCTGATTGTGGCGCTCACTTGCACGGCGCCAAACACGCATACGACCATCATTGGCACCAAGGCAGAAGCTACTCTCATCGCTGAAGACGACACGTCTCCATTCGTCCCTCCATTCACGCCTGTCGCGACACCACTGGAGGCGGGCTGCACGATGTTGGGGCGTGAGCGGAAGATGGCCCAACAGTGTGCGGGACCGTAGCCCAGCTTCATGGAGACGGTTGCGAATGGTCCTCCCCGATACCCCAGGAGCAACAGTGTCCCTAATTTGCTGGGAAGTGGCGGTGCGGTCCCCTACGGCACTGCGTAGGATCCTACGGTCTTGGCGTGCATCCGTGCGTCGCTGCGGTCCGGTCCCAGGTCGATGGGCACGTGCACCTTCCGCCGACCACTGGCGACAACATCGATGTACTGTGGAGACCTCACGTCCCATGTGTTGAGCAATTCGGCGGTATGTCCACCCGGTCTCCCGCATGCCCACTATACGCCCTCGCTCAAAGTCCGTCAACTGCACATACGGTTCACATCCACGCTGTCGCGGCATGCTACCAGTGTTAAAGACTGCGATGGAGCTCCGTATGCCACGGCAACTGGCTGACACTGACGGCGGCGGTGCACAAATGCTGCGCAGCTAGCGCCATTCGACGGCCAACACCACGGTTTCTGGTGTGTCCGCTGTGCCGTGCGTGTTTTCATTGCTTGTACAGCCCTCTCGCAGTGTCCGGAGCAAGTATGGTGGGTCTGACACACCGGTGTCAATGTGTTCTTTTTTCCATTTCCAGGAGTGTATTTTTGTCAAAATTTGCATCTATTTTTTGTTTGTAAATGATTCCACACACAAATTTAAAAGGTTGTCTTGCTACATGAATAACGACAAACAAACCCTTAGTATTCCCAAATCGACTGTTAAAAAAAGTGCCAATTGGGAGCTTTTTAACTGTAATATTTGCTTTCGAAACTTCAACTGCCTCCCTCTGCCCGAAATGGCCTTTCTTTTTTCATAAGGCTGTATTTAAGATTTCAAAAATGATTGTTCTGTTGAAAAGCAGCAGCATTTTCTCGCCATTAACTGGATGGATTTCTGATTTAAGACGTTTCTCGACATTCTCTGTCTTTTCCCAGTCAATTCAATGATTATAAAACCTTAATAACATTAATTTCTACCTTTAATGGACATTCATAGTCATGTGACCCAAGCTTAAAGATGCTACACATGAAACTGACAAGGCACTTAGTGTAGAAGTAGAACCGAAAGCAACTCTATTCAAATGTTAGAGGAAGAAAAATATTACTTATATTGTTTTCCAGTAAGCAGTTGCTACAGCGCACAATGAGGACAATGTCTAGTGACTGCTGGCCGCAAGCATAAACAAACTAGAATTTTGAGAGCCCAATGGGAGAAGAGCAGTGCACGGATACAAGCACTGCTTCCCTCTCACATGGCAGCAGCCAACAGGGCATTGAGTGCATTGATACACTGTTGTATTCGTGTAGTTTTTAATTTGAAAACAGGTTCTGACGAACATTATCTTTCAAAATTGTGCTTTGCCAGGTGACGTAATATACCACTAACTGAAAATTTGTTACATTTTCATGTCAATACACTGAAAATAATACTATTTCAAACTACCTCTGATAAAATAGTTCCTCTCGATACAATTTACTACAAAATAGTGTGTAATAGGTAAATTCACATTTTGGGGCACACTTTACATATATTTCACATTTATCACTAATTTCTTCAGTTCATACTTATGTGTAACATATATATTAATGTGATTCACTCTCCCATCTTTCAGTAACTATTGGTATACAACAAAAGATGTACTTTGAAATTCTATATTGATAGTGCTTTGGGTTTCTTTGACTGTAGGTTTGTCTTCCCCCTATTATCAGTTATATGTGGCTTTTAATTATGTGTTATTGCTAGAGTTCTTGCTCCCATCACTCCACGCATGTTATATTTTAGATTGTGCACATTGATGATTGTGCTATGCGCAGCTAGGCATGACATGTGATTTCTTTTTGGCAAGTATATTGTATGTAATCACTGGCTGAGAAAACCGTACATGCACAACAGTTGTACAGACTTTTATGTTTTATGGTGTGTTGTTCTGTTTGTAGATGCACTTGAGAATGAGCAATGCTTAATAAACTAGTATTTCAAAATACAGCCTGATGGAAGAATGTCTTTTTCAAACTGTGAACATACTTAGAATTCAATTACATGATTGTAATCATTAAAGTAACTATTTCAAAATAGTTACAATTATACAAATAACAGTAACAACAACAGAGATGTTAACAACTATAATTAGAAACAACATCAATGATTGTAACAACTGTAGTATCTCTGAGGTTGCATTACTAGCATTTGGGGAGGGGAAATTATCACAAAAGAGACATGGGTGATATTGGAGGGGAGAGAGGGTATAATAACTGGTAATATCCAAGAAGGGAGATTTATTTCAACTGAAGGCTCTACTGGTAAAGAGCATAAGAATGCAGGTAACCAGAGTGAGTGAGATGCAAACACAGGGCAGAATTTGCATTTTTAATATCTATTTTTATTCCTGGTGACTTTCAGAGTCCTCCTCACTCAGCACCAATTTCCAACACATTTTACCCACTACTGTATCAAATGCTGTAGTCTTCTTCAACAAAATATCATTCCTGTTACATCCATTATTATCTACCATTTATCACAGACTTTGACAACAAATATTTATTCTTATTTATTCATGTTTACATCACAGTTGTGTGCTACTTCTTAGTGGTGACTAGTTTTGAACATTATTGTTCATTCTCAAAGTGTTGCTTACAGAAGTGCATTTATCATGCAGATCTGTTTTATGATGATGTCTTGCACGTGTATCAGTGAAATTACTCTCTAATAAACACTTGAAATGCAGGTATATCCTATTCAATATTTGAAGTACTGTGAGCTGTGCATATTGTATATTGATAATTGATGCAATATTTTTCATTCTTTGTCTTTAATAATTCTGTAACTTCTATAGGCAATGGCCTGAGAATGAATATTAATGTTAAAAACTAGTCACCACCAAGAAATTGTACGGAACTGTGATATAAATCAGAATAAATAACCACCAAATTTGAGTTGCTTGTCCTTTTACCAGCAAAATGTTGGAATTACATAAACATTTATTCATAAAAAGTATGGCTCCTAAAGTAATTACCTCAAGCCAGTCATGAGCTGCACGTATTTTTCCTTCAATAGCATTCTGAGCTTTCTTCATTACAGTAAGGTTATCAGCATCCCATTCTTCTTCATCATATGTTGTCAACTGTAGTACTCTAATAATCTCATTTATTTCATCTGTCATTCGTTGTGCCAAATAATTACGGTTCTCAGCAGCTTCTTCAGCACCTTTGCCACCTGGAATACATTGATAAATGACAACAACTGCCAATGAATTTAGGTATTATTCTGGAAAAGCATTATATTCCTCGGCAAAAGGTAGTCAGCTATCAAAAATGTGCATAATTTACGAACTAGAGTGTTTTGTAGATAAAAGGTTGTTTACACGGTCCAGCTGCTAAGCTAATCCCATTATCATGTTTAAAACATAATTATATACTTTAATCATTAATTATACACTATCATTAACATGTGTATGGATTTCATTTAAAAGGTTTTACTTAATTACAAAGAAATTTTGAATATGTAATGAAAGATCACTAGCAGCCAAATAAAAGTAGTGTGGAACTGTAGAAAAGAATGATTACCAAAAAGTGTTCTTAAATTCATATCTGCTCAATGCTGCCTCTATTTAGTGAATATTGATCTATTCTGATTTTTGTGTATATACAGGTATACACAGCTGGCCATTAGAACTGCAAAGCCTTGAATGTAGCATGCAACAAACATCAGACTGGGATGGAATGTACTACATGCTTGGATATATAAATGTTTATGATTTCAGCACAACTGCATAAAGAAGGTACAATCATTACCATCTACATTATGTACATAAGGAAAAATTACGCAGTAGGATTCTCACTCAGAAATCGTGTGTGTGTGTGTGTGTGTGTGTGTGTGTGTGTGTGTGTGTGTGTGTGTGTGTGTGCACATGACATCATCTCCAACTATTTAATAAGTTATCTTTGCTCCTTAAACTTTTTTCCATTACCATATTTACATAACGTTTGAAATGGAATATTTTGTAAAAATTATAATGAATTATGTTATTGCAGTCATTATAACTGGCCACTCTCAACAATATGTTGGAATTCCAATATTTTCATTAATTGGTATTAGTGCCTCCCAAGTCAAAATTATTATAAGATTAATATTATTAATCTTACAAGTATCTGATTGTGATCTGATTGTGACAAGAAAAAATAATGAGTTATAGGGACCGAATTAACGCAATATCAATCAATGAAAGGAAATTATGCAAAAAACTGTAAGACTGTGAAACACTTAAATACTCAGAAATGCTTATTGTCAGTTCTAATAAGTAATTTTTATGAGGTAGTTCCATTCTGGACTCCATGCAGACACTCGTGTTATGAACTTTGCGAAAAGAAATGTTAGCATGGTTTGAATACTGTAGAAACAAAATTTGAGGATGATTTAAAAGAGAAAACCTGAAGCATTTCATTGATAACAACATATTAATGCGTGTAAAAAAAATCAATAACCCTCTTGTGGAAAGGAATCAGTCCAGATAACTGATGCATAAAGAAAATCAAATTTAGAAGGATGAATAAAAAGTTTTCTGATACACAGAAAGCCTTTTCACTTCTCTTGATTCAAAGGTACATTACTCATTCTACCCGCCTCTCATATTCAAGGTATATTTCATTTGCATATGTTCAACTATAAGTTTCTATGCCAATGTACACTAGTTTATCAATCAGCAATGAACAAATACAAGTCAGATTAGATTTCATAATGTGTTATGGTGAGGAACAGTGAGATAGTTGACAAGAGAGTCGTGAGTTCAAAACTCACGTGCACTGAAACATTTTAATTTCTATCTTTGGTTCGAGTACATTCTAGAAGTATCCACAAATGGCAAGAATCATTGTACTGGAATGTTCTGTCACTATAATATACTGTATGTGTTCTGGCCGGAGGCAGTTTGCTCCGCGCTCTTGTATGTGCAAGTGCTGAATAAACCTTTTTTAAGCGAAGTGAGTGTTCATCATTCCTCTGCTTACACCTTCCTCTACCTGACATTCTCCTGGTGGAGGCGCCGTTTATTGCAACTTGTGATACTGCACATTATCGATGACACAGTGGCTCCCATCAGGCCACAACAGAGCTGCCGTTTACATGGCGAGAAACCCGAGTTCGAGCCATATTCAACAGATTGCAATCTATCAGAGACAGAAGACGAAGAGGACGTCACGATGACAGCAACGGTGTGCCACCACACAAGACATCTTTCCAGGTTCTCGTGGCCAAGATCCAAACAAGAGGCTGAAGGTATATGTGTGTATAGCTGAATTTAACAAATGGGATAACACCGTGTGTTTGGCTAACGTATTTTTCTACTTGGAGGGCAATGCCAAGCAATGGTATGAGAGCAACAAGGAGAAGTTCATAAACAGGGAAGTATTCCAGGTGGAACTGCACAAGTATTTCAGCGACACACAATGACGGAAGTGCAAGGCTGAAGATAAATTAAAGTGTAGGGCACAGCGTCCAGGGGAAACAACAGCATCCTACATTCAAAACGTCTTGGAGCTGTGTAAAATAGTGGATCCTTGAATGAAGGAGGAAGATGTTGCACATCTCATGAAGGGTGTTGCTGAGGACACGTCTCAAGCCCTACTCCTGAAAGGGGTTTTGACAGCAAACAACTTCATAAAATGGTGCCAGTATATTGAGATAATGAATCGAAAAAGAATTACACTCAAGAAGTTTGAATGGCTTCCAAACGCCCTATCTGCCGTGGTGCGCACAGCCACACAAACGCAACGGTCAGATACCGCGGAAGAGTTAAGCGGCCCCTGCAACTTAGTACCAGCGCGTTCCGCCAGCCAGCACTAGAGGCGTTCCCACCAAACATTCAATGAGCCATGAACTACGCATGCGCACGAGCCTTTTTCCATCAAGGATGGTCACACTATGATATCACCATCCGCCAATCAGGGATCGCCAACAGCTGCCAATCATCACTCCGGAATCAGCAGAGGAAGACTGGAGCCACCATGTTAAATAGGCGGAAGAAAGGAAAGCAGGCGTCTTTCGACCCGCCGCAGACTGTCACCTCGAATAGCCTTCAACACAGCCGGAACATCCAGGCGTTACGTCTTCGCTATGCTGGCCAACGACCCCGGACTCTGCGCCTGTCTATTTCCTCGGTATCCGCCGGAAATCGTTGAGAGAAAACCCGAGAAAGGAACGTAAACTCAGTTCAGTTGCTAATATTTCAATTCAATAAGGTGGCATAATTTTTTGGCTTGTTATAAAATTTTGGCAGAAGAAGAAGCTTATCTTTTTGTAAAACTAAGCGGTGGCCTTGCTCCAGCTAATACAAATTTTTTGTTTGCAGATGTGTGTTAATCTGTGGATGTAACAGTATCGATGTCTGTGATAGAGGAAGAAACTGATTTCACAACTGTTCCTCATCAGATAGTGAGAGAGGACGTTCAAAAGGCACTTGGATTGCGCGGTGAGCAAAAAACCAAGACACTTCAAGAAGTCATAAAGGAGGAAGTGGAACAGACATTGAACCCAGTCTCTCGTCCTTCATTTCCCTTTACAACAGTAAAAAAGTCGAGACCCAGGCGAAGTTACATTCCTACAATGCCGCATGAGGAACCTGTTTGGGCACCAAGGAAGACTGATGTCTGGAGGTCCCAGGATAACCAACCAGTATGTTTCCACTGTGGACAACCGGGATATACGGTGCACTATTGTCGAGAAAGGTGTCAGATATTTGATGACGCCTGCACCAGAAGACAACAGACTTAGCTGGAAACCACATCGATATCCCCATGTATGGCCCACCAGCCCAAGCTCTTGTGGACTCTGGAGCATCATATTCAGTCATTTCCGAGAAGTACCGTCCCCGGTTGCTGAAAACCATATTCGTCGACAACAAAACATCTCTGCTGAAGGTGGCTAATGGGAAATATGTAATCATTCTTGCAGTCAGCGGCAGAAATGTAACTGTCGTGTGTCACGCCATGCATCAACCCATGTATCTTGTAGTGGAATGTAAGAGAAGCATACCACTGATGAAAACTTTGTCATCCCAGCCTCTGTCGTCTCATTTACGAATGGATTTGGTGAATTGTGGATAGTTAACTGTCACCGAGAAGCGCAGATCCTTCCAAGATGCATGTGCATAGCAAACGCTGAGCCGTTAATTCCAGAACAGCTGAGCGTCATCGACAATTAGAAATTAGTGACAAGATCTTCTAGATCAAGTATCACCAGATCTCACAAAGGAACAAGAGAAGAAGCTACTTGCCATTCTTCACGAGTTCTCTGAATACTTCAATTCACAGGTGAAGAGCACATTAGACAAATCGACAGTGAGACACAGGATTAGCACTGGAGACCATCAATCAATAAGCCAGAGAGCATACCATGTGTCAGCAACGGAAACTCGACTAATTCACGACGAGGTAGAGAAAATTATGAAGAATGACATCATTCAGCCTTCGCAGAGCCCATGGTCGTCACCAGTGCTTCCGTCAGGAAGAAGGATGGCAGTTGGCACTTTTGTGTTGATTACAGGAAGACTAATAAGGTAACTAAAAAGGACATTTACCCCCTTCCACGAGCTGATGATACACTAGATTGTCTGAAGAGGGCTACATTTTTCTCAACCATGGACAGGTATTCGGGATACTGGCAAACCAAAGCAGATGAAGCTGATCGTGGGAAAACTGCATTCGTCACCCCTGAGGGCCTGTATGAGTTTAAGGTAATGCCGTTTGGTTTGTGTAATGCACCAGCAACTTTTGAACAAATGCTGCATAATCTTCTAAGGCACCTGAAGTGGATGATGTGTCTTTGCTATTTAGATGATATCATAGTGTTCTCCGAGACATTTGATGAACACATAAAAAGACTGAGATCTGTTCTTAAGTGTCTTCAACATGCTGGACTGAAACTTAATCCAAGAAAGTGTCTCATTGGAGCAAAATAAATCAAAGTACTTGGGCACCTTGTGTCGAACGAAGATGTACGGCCAGACCCAGAAAAGGTGAGAACTATAATGGAATTTCCTATTCCTAAAAGTATTTGGGATGTGAGAAGCTTCCTTGGATTGTGTTCTTATTACCGTTGTTTTGTATCAAAGCCAGGCCACTCCAAGAGTTGTTAAAAGCAGATGCTAAATCTATCTGGGATGGTGCTCAACAAGATTCTTTCGATGTGCTGTGAAAAGCTCTGATGACTGACCCTGTACTTGGGTCTGTATGATGAGAGAGCACCTACAGCTACACACAGATGCCACTGGGTATGGGACTGGAGTTGTTCTGGTGCAGATTTCGGATGGAAAAGAGAAGGTTATAGCCTATGCTTCTCACACACTTACAAAAGCCAAGAGAAACTACTCAACTACAGAAAGGGAATGTCTTGCTCTGAACTGGGCCATGTGCAAAGTTCAACAGTATCTCTATGGAAGGCCATTCACAGTTGTTACAGACCATCATTCACTTTGTTGGTTGACAGGTCTCAAGGATCCAACAGGACGACTCGCCAGGTAGGCACTATGTCTTCAAGAGTATGACGTTACCATAGTGTACAAAAGTGGAAGAAAACACCTAGATGCCGACTGTCTCTCAACAAACCCTGTGGAAGACCATCAGGACTTTGATGAAGATAGTGACTGTCTCGCTGCACTCCAGGATCTCTCTGCTGACGCTGCACTCCAGGATCTCTCTGCTGAGCAGGAGGAGGACACCAAGATATCTCAAATCATGCTTGCCTTAAATCAAGCAGAGGATGTGAAAGGGCAATTTAAGGTAGTTAATGGATTACTTTGCAAGAAAAACTTTGATCCATTTGGAAAGAGGTGGCTACCAGTGATTCCTAAACACATGTGCTTAGATATTCTACAGAAATTCCTGAGGCCACACATTTAGTATTTATTAAGACATACGACAGGATAAGCAACAGATTTTTCTGGCCAGGTTTATTTAGGAGTGTCCGTCACTGTGTGTCGCACTATCGAGAGTGCCAGAGGAGAAAGGCAGTTCCTCAGAAACCACCTTGCCAACTCATACCAATTCCACCAACTGATACGCCTTTCCAGTGTGTTGAGATTGACCTCCTCGGACGATTTTCAATGTCTACTAGTGGCAATAGATGGATTATTGTTTGCACTGCTTATCTAATGCGCTATGCCATTACAAAAGCCGTGAAAACAGCCAAAGCATTCGAGGTAGCCAAATTCATAGTAGAATACATTGTATTAAAACATGGTGCCCCAAGGTCGTTAATTACAGATCGAGGGCAAGTTTTTCAATTGAATCTTGTAACAGAGATAAACTGTCGGTCCAACATTACTCATCATATAATGACTGTCTACCATCCGCAAACTAACGGGCTTACTGAATGCCTTAATAAGACCTTGGCCGACATGCTATCAATGTTCATCAATGCTGAGCAGTGCAACTGGGATGAGGTGCTACCTTTCGTGATGTTTGCGTACAACATGGCCAAACAAGACACCACAGGATTTACGCCATTTTTCTTGGTGCATGGGCGTGAGGCGACGATGACAATATGACAATGGACACTGTGTTTCCATTACATCCTGATGACGTGGACGAAAACTACATCGGCCAAGTGTTAACCAAAGCTGAGGAAGCTCAGCAGTTAGCTCGACTCCACACGCTGCAGGCTCAAGAAAACCATCGCCGAAGGTATACCAGCCTGGTGACCTCGTCTAGATTTTCACTCCTGTTCGGAAGGTTGGTCTCTCTGAGAAGCTTCTCAGGCGCTACTTTGGACCTTATAAGGTTGTAAGAAGCTTGTTTGATGTTACTTGTGAAGTTGAAAACTTCAACCCCGACACAAGACGATGAAAGATCAGAGATACGGTCCACATCCTTAGAATGAAGCCTTATAAGGGTCCTGCAACCCAGGGTAAATTCAAAGCTCCAGCGACAGGCAACAAGCAGAAAGGTAACGAAAAACGTAGCAACAAGGGAAGTTCTAAGATCACCACCAGGGCAAACACCAGTCATTGGGAGTCGGAGTATGCAGGACCGATGACTCGTTCCCAGACTAGGAGGACATAACACCAAGACGCTATCCTCTTAAGGAGGGAGCAATTTCACACAAGAAGGTGAGTAGCGCAGTCACCGTAGGGTAGTGGTTATTATACTAGATTGTTGCATGGAGGGTCGTGAGTTCAAAACTCACCTGAACTGAAACATTTTAATTTCTAGCTTCGGTTCGAGTACATTCTAGAAGTTTCCACAAATGGCAAGAATCATTGTACTGGAATGTTCTGCAGCTGTATATATATCATATGTGTTCTGGCCAGAGTTAGTTCGCTCGACGCTCTTGTATGTGCAAGTGCTGAAAAAACCTTTGTTAAGTGAAGTGAGTGTCCATCATTCCTCTGCTTACACCTTCCTCTATGTGATAATATTTTGGTGAGCAGAACGAATCATTAAATACCATATTAACATTTGACTATCAGTAAACAGACTTTGTCTCGATTTCTTACCAGAGGGTTGTTGGTTCAATACGAATACTGACTGTTTGTTAGTGTGTTTCGTATGAATGAACTGGCAAGTGACAGGATGAATTAACAGTAACTTTTATATCACAAACTGTATATCATAAATGTATACTTGTGTTTTTAGTACTGACTCAGTCACAGGTTTTTGTGACTTTTTTATTTGAAAGTACAGCAGAATTTCCAAACTGCTGAACTCACTTAGTGAACCTAGACTTGACATATAGACTGAACTTTCAGATTAATAGCCAGATAACAGAATGCAATCTAGAGACACATACAATACAGCCAACTGAATAACCAGGTAGGCTACCAGCACCTGCAAAATGTACAGCAAGAAATTCATAGTATTTGTTTCTGGGAATACGAGAAGACTACTTACCCTGTGCAATGATATGAATGAATATCTTCATACTACATATAAGAATTGGTGCAAGTGTCTTAACTTGATCTAAGCATCTTATGAGGATTTCACGATGCACCTGATGAGTTAACTCTTTCTCTCGACCACCAACCTCACGAGAAACCTGAGCAGAAACCACATTAATATGTTATTTATCTGTATTTTAACACTCCAAATAACACACATACAAGATGTCACAAAGAAAACAAACAACCGGAAAGATTAACATGGGGCATTCCACAGACTTAACAATCCTCAATCAAAACATGCAATCAATAAAAAATACAATAGAACTATTAGAAGTTGGGCTACAATCTTTGAACTGCACAGTAGTTTGTGTTACTTATCACTGGTGTAGAGACAGAAATCCAACATGTAGTGTTATCATCGTATGAAGGGGCAAACTCTTGCTGCATAACTGCTTTAAGCAGTGGAGGATCATGCATTTATATCAGAAAAGGTACGGGTATGAAGAATGTCCAGTGAACGTCATCTGCCAACGTGTGTAGTACCAACAGTAAAATTCGGAGGTAGTGGTGTTATGGTGTGGTTGTGTTTTTCCAGGAGGTGCTTGCACCCCTTGTCTTGTGTGGCACTATCACAGCAGAGGCCTACATTTTTGATGTTTTAAGCAACTTCTTGCTTCTCACTGTTGAAGAGCAATTCGGGGATGGGGAATGCATCTTTCAACACAATTGAGCATCTTTTCATAGTGCACGGCCTGTGGGGTTGCGGATACATGACAATAACATTCCTGTAATGGACTGGCCTACACAGAGTCTTGACCTGAATCCTACAGAACACCTCTGGGATATTTTGGAATGCCGACTTCATGCCCGGCATCACTGACTGACATCGATACCTCTCCTCAGTGCAGCACTCCGTGAAAAATGGGCTGCAATTCAAGAAACCTTCCAGCACCTGATTGAATAAATGCCTGTGAGAGTGGAAGCTGTCATCAAGGCTACGGGTGGGCCCACACCATACTGAATTCCAGCATTACTAATGGAGGGCACCACAAACTTGTAAGTCATTTTCAGCCAGGTGTCCGGATACTTCTGATCATACAGTGTACATGTAGTGGACAGGATTCTGAGGGCTAGTTCTGCTGTAAGGCATTGGTATGGTGACTATTGTTGTTGCTTTCAGTTCAAAGTTTGGTTTGCTGCAGCTATTCATGTTAGTCTATCCTGTGCAAGCCTCTTCACCTCTGCATAACTACCACAACCTACATTCATTTGAACCTTCTTAATGTATTCAAGCCTCATTCTCCCCCAAGAATTTTGACCCCCTTACACTTCCTTCCATTACCAAACTGACGATTCCTTTATAACGTCAAAATATGTCCTATCAACTGATCTCTTCTTTTAGTCATGCTGTGCCATAAATTTATTTTCTCCCCAAAATTCAGTGCCTCTCCTAATTATTTATGCAATTTACACATTTAATCTTCAGCATTCTTTTGTAACACCACATTTGTGAAGCTTCTATTCTCTTCTTGTCTGAACTATTTATTTTCTGTGTTTAATTTTCATACAAGGCTACATTGCAGACAAATACCTTTAAAGACTTCATAACACTTAAACCAATATTAGATGTTAATTCCTCTTTTCCAGAAATGCAGTGCTAAGGTACAATATTAAATATCTGGAAGAGTCAGGCACAAGCACAGCTTCTGAGGTCACAACTGTTGTTGAATGTATATGTAAGGTGTAGTCAACAGCGATTATAGTGGTTCCATTGGAGACCCCAGAATCTGTACAAAGTGTTTACCAGCTAGCCAGTTGATTACTGCTAGTTGATTTCTCTGAGAATCTACAAGGCAATTTTTCCTAATATTCCTGTGTGTCCTTGGTCAGTGGCTTCACTCAAAGGCCCAGAACAGCCTCCTGATACAGCCGTGTCTATCTGGCCAATAGCTCCTCTTCAAGCCCTGGCAAAGTCCTTTCATACTGCTGCATTTATACTGGCTGTATCTCCTCTTGGAACCCTGGGCAGTCTGTCTGGAGCAGCTTGAACTATCCCAAATACATATCCATTTTTTGGGCAGTGGCCAATGGATAATCTGAGAACTAGTTTTGCAAAGGATTCAGTGTGAGCAGTTGCTGGCTTCTCCGAGTTTTCTTGCTGGCTGTTATATCATGTTAAGGAGAGGAACTGACCAACATGGAAGTGTCGAATTTGTCAAGACTCCAAAACATAGTGTTCCACTGACAAAAGCAGAGTATTGATGACAGCATGCTACTGTCTGCCTTCAAACTTTGGCAGCATCTGCTGTGTAATGGAATGTGTGCATACTGTACATCTCACTAACTGAAGACACAGGATTTTGTCAACAGGCAATATAGATAAACTTAGTACGCAGGTAGAACAATTTTGAAAGCCATTTCTCTGGGTTACTTTCAAAGCTGGTTTTATTTGGAGCTAAGATGTTCACATCCACTCACAGCAAGCTTCACAAAATACTGGTGTTGGATGCATGAGGCTTTTTATTACTCTCTATATTTGATTGTTTATTTTGTTGCTGAAGGTCATGTAGCAGCAAAAATTTATTCATTTTTTATGTTTTGTTTATGATAAGACAATTTCTACAAACGACAATACAGTGTGGTTATAATTAAACTTTCACTACTTGAGAGGGCCTATTAAAAACGATTGAGTGTAGGGCAATGAAACATTTGAAAGGACGTCTGGACGAGGAATAATGAATAAACAATTGAAAGAAACATTTTAATTTCCACGTGAGAAAGGGTAACATTTAGTAACTGTGTAGCAAGTTTAGATTCTAGCTCACAAATGCTGCTCAATGTGATGACCATATGCATCCACAACAGCCTGTAACTGCACTGGAGATACCATTTCACAATTATTGATGGCATTTTTTGAATGGTGGACCATGGAAAGTTCAGCTGTCTTAACCCTGTGGTGCATGAATTTCACTGCAGTGGACAACTTATAATGCTCAATTTTCTGGCGTGTTCAATCAGTCATGAGGCTGCAAATGCGTGCAGGACAAAACACTAGAAGGGAGTGCTGACTGCAGTGAACTGTGTGCATTTGCAGCCTCAGAACTGATTGTAAATGCCAAAGAAGCGACCATTAACAGCTGTCCACTGTAGTGGACCTTATGCGCCACAGGGTTAACACAGCTCATGCACTGCTTGAAGATTACACATTGTGTCCAGCATTCTCAGCCATGACAACAGTAACTTCTTCAATAATTTGTGGCACAACTGGTCATCAGCCACTCCCAGGAGCAATTCCCAAATCGGCAGTTAATTCAAACTTCCAAACCACATTCTTCAACCCCAGTCCAGAAGGAAGACCTCTCCTTATTTCTTTAATATGTCGATACTTGTGAAGAGTGGCACTACTATTGCTGTTGTTTTGATAAAACAGCTTTATAAGTAAAGCCCTGCTCAGCATCTCCATACCCATGTTGACTGACTGCAACTGTAATGCACATTGGTGCTTGTGTTTCAGCACTATGTTGTCATACCAGTACCAGTGCCTAACAGCAAGAAACGACACTAACACTAATAATGCAAATCCTGCAGTGCACAGTATGAACATCATTCCTATAAAGTTGGGTGCCGATATGGTAAGCAGTTTTCCATCTACAATGGCTCAAGTAGAGAAAGTTTAATTGTAGCCACACTATACACAAACTTGTGAATTATTTCTTATGTTGTCAATGCTGGGTTTTTGGTTAAGTTACAAGAGACCTATTTCCATACTTTTCCCACACAATCTACATATTTTACCCATCATATGAACCTCTAACTCATCAACAAATAACAGTGGGGTCCTTGTGGAATAATGCCTTGAATGTTGCAGAAATGATTATGGACTAAAGTAATAGTTATAACAATAATAATAAGGCAACAGAATTTGTTTAGCATAAATTTCATTCTAATTTATACTTCCCTGTTTAGTTTTGGGATTAGCAACAATGTGTGCCAGCTAATGACAAAACAATATTTGGCTTTGGTGCATCACATATGAAAGGGTAACAAATCTGATGTACTTGCATACCAACTGACTCACCTTGCTAAGGCAGGGGCTCAAATCTTTTAAGAATTGCACTAAATCCTCCATTGTCTCAATGACTTCTGCTACAGCCAGATAATCCAGCACTCTCTTGCATTCTCTAATGATCTTGCGAACCTCTGATTCATCAAAACACAGCAAGAGAGCTGATGTACCTTGCAGAATGCCACGAGAACCTTCAATCAATTTCTTTCTGCAAAAACATTTGTACCAAATGATTAAAATGAATAAACAATAACAAAACAATAAAAATCATATACACAGTAAATTTGGTTGCACTTTTACGGGAAATTTTCCATCTTGTTCTTGCTCTGGTACATACAAGACTGCAACTTCAGTAAAGATCAAAGACATATTGATGCTGGGGTTACATTTACTTTGAGGTGATCAGAAATTAACAGCAACCAAAGTTTCCCCACCATAGTGATTTATTTTGCCATAACAAATTTTGGCAACAGATTTTCAGATGGCAGTATAAATTAGATTAAACTATAAAAGTTTTCACAGAATTGTCCACATAAGCAAAAAGCCTTTTCTCCACATCACAAGGAATCACAGTGCTGGACTGAAGATGAAATTTCACCACTTCACTTACCTATATTCAATAGGCATCCACACTCAGCAACATGACGCCTCCTTTATTGTCACTGTTATAGGAAAAAGCTAATTCTGATAGCCCAAATAATTGTATTTGTTGTGTACATGTACTTTGTTGGAAAGACGTTAAAGCAAAGCCAATATTAGTGTGGTTATCGTGTTTGGACCCTAAAGAATATCCAGTCACATGCAACAGCCTTATAGTTTTATTTAAGTAATGCAAAGCACAAGATACACAAGACACAGTTCAAATACTTAGGGCACCTTTGCTATATGTGAAGACTATACAACATATCATTTTGCATGATCTCACAGTCACTAGTATCCAAACTAGTGACACACTAATATTTACTAAGGCCCCTCACAAAAAATACTATCAGATTTGCTGTAAAACATTCACAAATGCAGAAAAATTTTCAGCTGTCTCAAAATCTCATCAGAGTCTCTACATGACAAAGGAGTTTCACTACGACAGGTGAAATGTAACACAAAAACATACTCAAGCAGCACAGAAATGAAAGTTCTTTTAATTTAATTTAAGCCTTATTAGTAATTGTGGGTAATATGCTATATTTATAAAAGTTTCAACACCCAGAAAGAATACGTCACAAGAATCAGAAGTCAGCATGTCTGCACAGGACTGCACCAGTAAAAAGTGATCAAGACTGGAAAGAAATTATACACAAATGGACCTAGTAGCTGACCCTACTCTTCTTTTGTATAGCCAAGAAGGTCACTGTTACACCAAACTCAATCAGTGAATCATCTGCAATATTAACAACTGAGTAACTTCAAACAGGACAGAATGACTGGTCCCTTGGAAATGGTTTTCAGCTCATATGAGGCTTGATGCATGTTTGGAACCGTTGGATGTACTATGTGAGACAATTTGTGGTACCATTAGGTACAACATGAAATATTTACTCCTACATATTGAGGCCAATCCAACAGCAACAGATTTTAATAGCCTGAAACACTGCATTCATTCAAATAACTCGTATCATATCACTTCACCCCCCCCCCCCCCCTCCCAAATACCCCAGGCGGGCAACACGGCAACCACAAGCAGCAAATTTTGTACATGTCCTCATTTAGCAATGATGGAGTGCCAGTGATTTTCTGAAATGATGCATATTTTCCTGACATTTCAAGTTTTCAAATATATGTGAGATGTTTAGTGTGCAATTTGTTTGTTGCAGCCATCCTTCAACCTATATTTATGCTTTATGTAATTTGTAAACAGACTGCACCATGGGAGATTCCTGCGTAATATATCCAAGTAGTCCTTGAATTAATGCTGAGATATTTAAACATGCTGTTTGAAGTGTGTGAATATTTACATCACACTAAATTCACAGTCACAGATCTTGTAGGCTCACAGTTCTGTAATTCTGGGTATTTTCACGACTCTAATCCATTGTGTAAAGTCCATTTCAGTAACATGCATCCTTCTTCGTATGTAATTTTTACAAATGGCAGTTTGCCTAACCAATTTTTGTGAAAGGACACTGATCTGTGGCACTTTCAAACATAAACTATAGTAGAAGTCCTCTTCAAATAAAGACATTGTGAAATATCACTGGGTTTTTGGCACTGTATACTGAGTTCTGAATCACAGAATCCTTCTAAACAACAATAACAATGGTAAAAATACACAAAACCGTCCAAAAGGATATTCTGAACCCGAAACTGTTCAATGTCAGAAATGGGTGCAGTAATGCAGGCCACTGTGAAGGCAAATTAGTGTATTATTTCAAAGTATGGCCTGGAAGATGTTTTTCCATCTACTCATGATTGAATGCATTGGAAATAGTTCCTTAGAACTGAAACCTGTTGTGTTGGTAGCAACCACTGGAATGTTATTTGCCAAGGAGTGTATGATGAGCTACATGGTTTCTAATGTTGTTTACAAGTGTAATAGACATAGGATCTCTACTGAATTGGAACAGTGATATAGAACACATTTTGAAATATGAGAGGCTGGAGCTGTACTGTGAGAAACACATATGACATTTCAATATTTTTGCATGAAATAAGTTGATGCATATCTTTTGACTGAAGCAAATTAAAGTCACCCTTTCTCTGTTTTTACTTAATTTCAGTGAGTATATAGCATTCCCTTAATGTAATCAGACATCTGTGTATTAAAAAGAAAAAAATTTCTGAATTCTGTGGTCCATATCTCATGAAGAAACAGACTCCACAGCTATATAGATAGCTCAGCATGTCTGTCTGAGTGTAGTAACCTGAACAGCTCTTTGAAAATCAGTGCACACTCCACTGCAGAGTGAAAATTCATTCTGAGAATACCCTAAGCTGTGGCTAAGCCATGTCCCTGTCACATCTTTTTTATTTCTTCTCCCTGAGCTCACTCCCAATTCCCTTTACAAATATCCCTCTGGTTCCTTCAGTGCTTGGTCCAAGACACATACAGGTAAAATATCCTCCAGGTTCATTCAATAAAAACTTAATAATGGAACATGATACAAACTAACTAGCAAAATATTCCAAAGACAGCAGATGCTGACAAAATGAGAAAACTGGTAGAAGCTGACCCTGGGAAAGATCAGTTTGGGTTCTGGAGGACTGTATGAACACGACTTAGTTTAGAAGATAGGTTCAAGAAAGGCAAACCTATTTTTATACCATTCACAGATATGAGAAAGCTTTTGCCAATAGAGACTGAACTATACTCCTCGAAATTCTGATGGTAAGAAGGATAAAATACAGGGAGTGAAAGTTTATTTACAACTTGTACAGAAACCAAACTGTGGCTGTAAGAACTGAACAACATGAAAGAAAAGCAACAGTTAAGAAGGGTGTGAAACAGGGTTGTAGCATATTTCCTTCTTCTTCTTCTTCTTCTTCTTCCTCCTCCTCCCCCCCCTCCCCCCCCCCCCCTCCCTCTTTTCGAGCACTGCAGTGCATGAAGGGCCCAGATCTTGTCAACCATCAGTCTCCTCCAATCCTCTCTTGACTTTTCCAGCCTTCTCTAGTTCTATACATCCAATCGTCGCAATCTCAGCCTCGCCACAAAGTGGCTACCCTCTGGCTTTACAGTTATCACATTCTTTGGAACTCATTGTTCTTCCCTCCTCAACACAATATCTAACCACTGTAACATTTGTGCCTTCACATCTACATTGATTGATGGACTCTTATAAAGTTCATACAATTCTGCATAAGTACTAATTCTACTAGCACCATTTTCATACACTGCCCCATATATCTTGCATGTTACTTAGTGTTCCCATTCATTCAAGGTTATTTTTGCCCTCTTGTGTTACCTGTCCACTTTTTGGACCCACATGTAACAAATGGTTTTATAATTTTTTATAAACTGTCATCTTCAGCTGACTTGAAATGTTGGGGGATCGCAACACATTAAGGAAGCTGTAATAGCACCTGTTACGTGCAGCTATTCTTGCCTTTATCTCTGTTGGTACCACATTATCTTCAATAAGCATTCCTCTCAACTGATTTACTCTTTCCAACCCGTCAAACTGCTGAACTCCTCTCCCCCTTTTTTTGTTTCTGATGCTAATTGTATACTTTGTAATTTCCTTACTTATGACCAAGCCAAGTGCAGCTCCTTCGTATTCCAAAACTATATAGTTTTCCAGCAAATATTCTCTATTTCCCTATGTCATCTGCAAATGTCATATTCTGAATTGTCGTGATGAAAATAGTACCACATGTTTAGCTTGGCAGCTTTTGCATGACAGCCTCCAGAGCCAAGTTATGTATGTCAGTGATCCAGACTTTACCTACTTAAATTCTTGAAATATTGGAATATTTGCTATTAGCTTCTGAGGTATCCTCTGCTTCTGTAACAACTTGAAATGACCATTTCTACTGGCACCGATATAAACTGTTGTAAAATCCACATAAATTGAGAACCATTATACTGTACTCATAACACTTTTCTATTATTAATCTAAGGGGCCAAATCTGACCTATTGTTGCTCTTTCCTTTCTGAAACCACACTGGTATTCCCCAATCATGGCTTCTTCATATGGTCGTAGTTTCTTGTTCAGTATCTTAGCCAGTAATTTGAAGGCAGCATGCACCTGAGCTATTCCTTTATGGTTAATGGAATTTGTTCTATCATCCTTCTCATTTTTTTCACTTCTCTATATTTTCTGAACCACTTCACGCATTTTCTTTATCTCTATGTCACCATATCTGAAAATTTCACTTGGTATCTTATCTTCCCTACAGCTTTGCAGTTTCTCATCTCCTTAACAGCTACAATCACTTCTTCGAACATTGGTTCCTCCTCATCATCACTGCCACCAGCTTGCTCCATCTGCTCCTCTTCTTCAAATTCCTGAATTTCCCTAGATTCCAATAATTCTTTAAAATATACTTTCCATTTTTCTATGGTTTTAGTTTCATCACCATTCAACTTCTCTTTTTTATCCCTGTATATCATTGACTGGGACTGCAATCCCTGTTTTCTCTCTTTTATTCCCTTAAACATTTTTCTAACATCCTTTTCACTTCTACATTTCTTTGTGCATTTCAATCCATTCTTCTCAAATTCACTCTTTTTTCCTTCTGCAAATAATTTTTGCTTTCCATATCATTTCTTCATAATTTTGTCAAGCCAGTGTACATCACTAGAGCATCTTCTTCCTTGCACTATTTTGTTCCTCAATAGCTCTTCTCACGGTTATCATCATGCCACTCACTTTGTCTTACTCTGTTTTCCAGTTCCAGCTTGACTCCCATCACCTGCTGTATTCTTCTTTCCATTACTTACCACTGCTCTTCAGGCCTAGCTTGCTCTTCAATGAAAATCACTCTCATCCCTTCATCCATTTCTCTTTGAAATTCTGCCTTTTCCTTCTCACTGGCGATGATTGGGTCTACATTATACTTCTTATTCATTTCTACATGATTAAAGAGTTTTTATATCCTCTGCTTATACTTGACAATCACAATATAGTGGTCAGAATCTACATCAGCCCACCTCCACACCTGAAGACCTGAGCCATGCCTTCTTTGGGTAAGTACATTATCTATCTGGTTGACAGTGTCTCCATATGGAGATCTCCACATCCCTTTATGGAGATTCTTTTGTTGGGATATGTTGTCATTTACGATACGGTTTTTGCTTACAGCAAATTCAACCAGCCTCAGTATATTGCCATTACACTCCTCATTTAGAATGTACTTTCCCACCTCGGCACTCATATCTCCTAGAATCACTTTCACACCATTTTCAATATCGCATCGTATGTGACTTCATGCTATTCATAAAAGGTTTCTTACGCTTCATCATATACTTTCTTTGTTGGTGCATAAGTGACAATTAAAATACACTCAGGCTTCATTCAATATGATCATAATACTGGAAAATGAAATTAACTAACTAACTATTCCAAACGCACAACAAAAAGACTGTCAGAACGTGAGCTTTTGGCCATCAAGGCCTTGCAAATGCAACTCACACACACATATGAGCACAATCTCTGGCTGCTGGTCTGGCCTCAGCAGCCGGAGACTGTGGTCACGTGTGTGACAGTTGCGTTTAGGTGTGTGTGTGTGTGTGTGTGTGTGTGTGTGTGTGTGTGTGTGTGTGTGTGTGTGTGTGTATTTTGTCTATTTTTGCCCAAAAGCTCACGTTCTGACAATCTTTTTGTTGTGCCTATCTGAGACTCAGCATCTCTGCTACACGGTGAGTAGCAACAACCCTTTTCATAATATTGTTACATTCCATCCTCGATTTTCCATAGTTTGATTTTAACTATTCAAAAGACAGCAGACACTGATAGAATGAGAAAAGTGGTAGAGGCTGACCAGTTCAGGTTCTGGAGAAATGTTGGAACACATGATGCAACACTGACTTCATGATTTAGTTTAGAAAACTGACGATTTTCATTTTTATTCTCAGTATGCACAACCCACTGTTTATGGCCTTAAAATTTGATTTTGCCAACTTGTAAGCCCTGTATACCAGGAAACTGGTTACATAGATTAGCTGTACCACTGCTGTAGCAAAACATTCTGTAGTCACCAAAATCCAATGTACAGGTCTCCTTCCACCTAATCTTCTTTAATGCTGCTAATCCTATTTGGTACTTTTTCAGTAGGTCTTTCAAGTTTATGAACACCTCTGCTCTATTATGACTCAGTACATTCCAAGTAGCCATGTGTCTGTTGCTTGGTCATCATCATAGAGGTAGTCCTGTTTCCACATGTGCTCGACATTTTCATGGCACAGAAGTCATCCCTGTGCATTACCACCAGGGGGCTCCCCTTCATAGACCATTGGGTGGCTGACTTTTCTGTAAGGAATGGTTCTTTACCCATTAAGGATCCCTGCTCTTCCTATACGGCATCAGGTTCCTACTGTTACCTTCCATAGGTAGGTGCCCCATTTGGATATAAAATGGAAAAATGAAAGACACCCTCACACCTCCAAACCTGGTGCCAGAACAAAATAAGAGTTGGCCATGGAAAGCTGATAGGAAACAAAACAGAAGCCTGATACAAGTGGAAGTAATGTCACACTTAGCGAGGGGTCCATGTGGCTGCCACTCCACATGCTCCCATGAAGGGAGCCCCCTAGGGGGACTACACTGTGTCTGAAGTCTCACTAACTGACCGGTGTGGTATGGGTGGCCCTACCAGGAGCATCACTCTCACTTCCATAGCTCAGTGGATCACTCAAACACAGAAACCTTATGAGGCAGGCAAAATACTCTCGGGATTCATTCAATAAGAACGTAATGATGGAACATGAGGAGGAGGAGGAGGAGGAGGAGGAGGAGGAGGAGGAGGAGGAGGAGGGGGGGAGGGGGGCAAGAAAAGGGTGCCCCACCAGCCCCTCTCTGGCGGTCAATGCAGCCAAAAAGCCCAACCTTACAGGGATGAATAGGAACCACCAATGTGGGCAAAATGTAATGCCAGGTCAGCCACTTTGGTGTTGTTTGCTAGCACCAGAGGTTGTGTGTCTGGAGGATTAAAATGTCACCTCAAAGCAGTCAAATTAGGGCAGTCTATGAGTAACTGGTGCCCCGTCAGACAGGCTCTGCATTGGCACTGAGGGGGATCCTCATTTCAGCCAAGTGTGGCCAATGTGGAGTCGACAGCGGACGGTGGACTCCCTGCAAGAAGCACACGTGAAAGAATGCCACATGGCTGTGGTCTCCTTAATTGTCCATTCTGATTTTCAGACTTCCAACAATCCATGGCGTATAAATGACTGAACGTCCAGTTCTGGGATTCCCATTTCTAGAATCAGCATCCTGGTGGCCAGCTTGGCCAACCAGTCAGCTCATTCATTTCCCAAAATCCCAACATAACTGGGAGCCAAATGAAAATGACTGACCATCCAGTTTCATGGAGGTCAGAGACAATATCCTGGATAGCTGAAACCTGTGGGTGAGGAGAGTAGCATTGGGCTACAGCCTGAAGGCTGCTAAGGGAGCCACTACAGATTAGGATACTCTTGCCAGTGCATGAACGAACATGGCTAAGGGCTAGTTTAATGGCCATCAATTCAGCACTGAATACAACCCTGTGATTTGGCAGAAAGAGGAGTTCACAGCAGCGTGCATGTACATATGCAAACCCTGTTTTCCATTGACGTCTCAAGGACAGTCAAGAACCGATGGCAAAAAATTGTGAATTCAGTGGAATCTTTTGGACCAAACAATACTTTGAGATACATCCACAAGCCATGGGGGGGTTGGGTTGTTTGGGTGAGGAGACCAGACAGCAATGTCATCGGTCTCATCGGATTAGGGAAGGATGGGGAAGGATGTCGGCCATGCCCTTTCAAAGGAACCATCCTGGCATTTGCCTGGAGCGATTTAGGGAAATCACAGAAAACCTAAATCAGGATAGCCGGACGTGGGATTGAACCGTCGTCCTCCCAAATGCAAACCCAGTGTGGTAACCACTGTGCCACACAAGCCATGGAGGCAGAACAGAAGCCACAGTGGAGTAGTGTATGTGCTTGGATCTGACGGGCACCCAACAGTGAGGTCATCAGTGCCCTTACACTTATGAAAACAAACAAATGTGAAGATGAACTAAAAGTGTTGTACACGCATGCACTCAAAATGACCACACAGTCACTCTGCACCTCATGCACTGTCACACATACTAAAACCAGTTAGGAGGGAAGAGAGCTAATCAAACAGTTAAAATACAGAGAAAACAAAACACAGAAGAACTAAAAGAAAAGCACAGGGAAATATGACTGGCTGACCACTTACAAAAAACTAGGGTGAGCCAGCCACCCTTTGACAAATTAAGAGCATCTCCCTAAAATCTTGCTAAAAATGTTGGAAAGTTCACAAAACTTTAAAACCTTAACCTTATTTGTTTGATCATTATGTAAAATAGATGGCAGACCCACCGGCAAATTCGCTGCAGTCCGTTGGTTGGCAAGTAAAATGGAGTCTAATAAAATGTGTTGCACCATGATCTGGATGCCACAAGAACCAAACACTGGAGGGTCCTCTCACCGGAGTAAGAATCCACGTGTTATATGGCTGTGGGCTACACGAAGGCGACTAAGGAGGACCTCATCCCGCTGACTTTGCTGGAAGGAAATACTCCATGACCAAGTTATGAGCTTGATGACACAGAGCTTGTTATTGGTCACTGCCAGCCACTCGTCTTCCCATCGACACACGACTCTGTACCCCAACAAAGAGGTGATAGCATGCAGGGGGATAGCACACTGAAATACTAGAGGATCACAACACCCTTCCTTAGCTGCTTGATCCGCCCTTTCATTCCCTGCAGTTCCAATGTGCCCAGGTATCCAGCAGAAAGACACCTCCTTTCCCAGTCATTGTAGTTGTAGGAGGGCATCCTGGATATTCTGGGTTACTGTATCTGCTGACTACAAATATTGGAGAAAGTAAAGGGCACTCAGAGAATCTGAGCAGACGAGAAATTTAACACCAGGAGAACATCTCATCTGCTCCAATGCTCGCAAGATTGCATATAATTCTGTGCCGAAGACAGTAAATTCTGGAGGCAGTCTGACCTTGAGGACATGATCTGGGGAAATAACAGAGCAACCAAGAGAGTTCCCTTGCTTAGACCCATCCGTAAAAACAGCTATATGATCGTGGTACTCAGATAACATATCAGAGAATACTGCATTAAAAATGGAAGCAGGAGTGCTCTCTCTCCTGTACCGCACCAAATCTAAAATCACTCTGGGCCTCTCCAGTAACCAGAGCAGCAGACAGTTGAAATCCTGGGTTTTTGGGTTGTACTGGCTCCACATCAAGTGACTCTTGCACACGTTGCCTGCATATCTCAAATGGTATTGTGTCTTGTGGACAGCTGGAAAAAAGGCATTCCGGAGTTGGACGAGCAACAGTATGGTGTGTGGGTGACGTTGGAGCTACAACAAACTTACACACCTGACACACCACGAGGAGCTGGTATCAGATGGTACGTGGTGGTTCCCCCACCTCAACACAGATACTAGGTATGGGACTGGTCCGAAAAGCACCCGTGGCCAGCTGAATCCCCTCATGATGGACAGTGTCAGTGGTCCGCAAGTAAGAGGGTCTCCCTGACCCATACACCATGCAACCATAGACCAGCTGTGAATGCACAGAAGTCCGATACAACTGAAGGAGATGCACCCTGTCTGCTCCCCAAGACCTGTGGTTAATGCACTTGATGATGTTCAGCACCTTCAGGGTTCTGGCTTTCAGGTCTCTTAGGTGTGGTAACTACGAGAATCGGGAGTCAAAAATGAGGCCAAGGAACCGCACTGTGTCTCTAAAATGTAGGATGGTGTCCCCCATATTCCAGGCAGCCAAATTAAAAAAACAAAGAGAACGGCTAAATGAACACACATGCACTTATCTGCAGAAAACTGGAAACCCATCTTTGCAGCCCACTCCTCTAACATCCGCACTGTAAGTTGCAACTGACGGATCACCATTGCAACATTGGAGGAGGAACAGAAAACATCAAAATCATCTACACATAAGGAGCACTGTACAGGACTCCTTATCGTAGATGTGATGCTGTTGATGGATATGGCAAAGAGGGTAACACTTAAAACTCTGACCTGAGGAACACCATTCTCCTGCTCAAATTAATCAGACAGATTGTCACCAACTTAAGTCCTAAAAAACTGCTGGGACAGGAAAGACCATATGAGGATGGGGAGGTAGTCACGAAAGCCCCATTGATGCAGCTGTGTGAGAATACAGTGTCTAAAGTAGTACTGTATGACTTACTTATATCAAAGAATATGCTGATATAGTGTTGCTTATGGAAGAAAGCCTGTTGAATAGCTGCCTCTAGGAGGGTCAGATTGTCGACAGTGGACCTAAATCTTCGGAATCCACACTGAGAGCAGCTAAGGAGTTGCCTGGTCTCTAACAACCAGACCAGACAATGATTAACCATTTGCTCCAGGCTCATTAAGACGACACTCCGGTAACCACTGGGACATGAACAGTCCTTTCTTGTTTTGAAGAGAGGGATCAGAATTGCCTTCCTCCATGAGTTGGGGAAGTTGCCTGTCCACTGTACTAGACTAAAACATTCAAAGAGGATTTCCCTTATGCCGCTCGCAAATGTTGAAGCATGCACAGAGGAAGACTGCACTGTAGTTCCTTCTCTAGATTGTCGCACAGTTGACAAAATGGTAGATATCGAAATAGATGACAGAGGGATAGAGAAACAATTAAAGTCGCTCAAAAGAGGAAAGGCCGCTGGTCCTGATGGAATACCAGTTCGATTTTACACAGAGTACGCGAAGGAGCTTGCCCCCCTTCTTGCAGCGGTGTACCGTAGGTCTCTAGAAGAGCGAAGCGTTCCAAAGGATTGGAAAAGGGCACAGGTAATCCCCGTTTTCAAGAAGGGACATCGAACAGATGTGCAGAACTATAGACCTATATCTCTAACGTCGATCAGTTGTAGAATTTTGGAACACGTATTATGTTCGAGTATAATGTCTTTTCTGGAGACTAGAAATCTACTCTGTAGGAATCAGCATGGGTTTCGAAAAAGACGGTCGTGTGAAACCCAGCTCGCGCTGTTCGTCCACGAGACTCAGAGGGCCTTAGATACGGGTTCACAGGTAGATGCCGTGTTTCTTGACTTCCGCAAGGCGTTTGACACAGTTCCCCACAGTCGTTTAATGAACAAAGTAAGAGCATATGGACTATCATATCAATTGTGTGATTGGATTGAGGAGTTCCTAGATAACAGAACGCAGCATGTCATTCTCAATGGAGAGAAGTCTTCCGAAGTAAGAGTGATTTCAGGTGTGCCGCAGGGGAGTGTCATAGGACCGTTGCTATTCACAATATACATAAATGACCTGGTGGATGACATCAGAAGTTCACTGAGCCTTTTTGCAGATGATGCTGTGGTGTATCGAGAGGTTGCAACAATGGAAAATTGTACTGAAATGCAGGAGGATCTGCAGCGAATTGACGCATGGTGCACGGAATGGCAATTGAATCTCAATGTAGACAAGTGTAATGTGATGCGAATACATAGAAAGATAGGTCCCTTATCATTTAGCTACAAAGTAGCAGGTCAGCAACTGGAAGCAGTTAATTCCATAAATTATCTGGGAGTACTCATTAGGAGTGATTTAAAATGGAATGATCATATAAAGTTGATCGTCGGTAAAGCAGATGCCAGACTGAGATTCATTGGAAGAATCCTAAGGAAATGCAATCCGACAACAAAGGAAGTAGGTTACAGTACGCTTGTTCGCCCAATGCTTGAATACTGCAAACAGGTAGGGTTGATAGAAGAGATAGAGAAGATCCAACAGAGAGCAGCGCGCTTCGTTACAGGATCATTTAGTAATTGCGAAAGCGTTACGGAGATGGTAGATAAACTCCAGTGGAAGACTCTGCAGGAGAGACGCTCAGTAGCTCGGTACGGGCTTTTGTTAAAGTTTCGAGAACATACCTTCACCGAAGAGTCAAGCAGTATATTGCTCCCTCCTACGTATATCTCGCGAAGAGACCATGAGGATAAAATCAGAGAGATTAGAGCCCACACAGAAGCATACTGACAATCCTTCTTTCCACGTACAATACGAAACTGGAATAGAAGGGAGAACCGATAGAGGTACTCAGGGTACCCTCCGCCACACACCGTCAGGTGGCTTGCGGAGTATGGATGTAGATGAAGATGTAGATGCAGTATTGGATTTGGTCGTGACTGGGTGCTGTGTTATGAATCTCAGTCAGTGCTGATTTGAGCTCCGACATGGTGAAAGGGGAGTTGTAGCCCTCAAAACTGTTGGACCTGAAGTCCAACTTTTCCCTATCTAGTCGGACAATAGCAATGAAATGCCGGATCCTGACTTGCATTGGCTGTAGTTTGTGCAAAATGTTTGACCAGCGTCTGAGCAGTATCTCTATGTGTTGTTTGGAGGCACACCTGTTTCAGCACTGCTGCTATCATTAAACAGCTGTGGTTACTGGAAATCCTCCGGATGGCTTTCCATACTTTTGTAGAAGAAGTGGAGTGATTGATGGAGTCCAGGAACACTTGCCATGGCGATTTCTTACTCTCCCTAATGACGCGCCGAGCCTTGGCCCTTGCGACTCAAAAGGACCTACGGTTGTCTGCTGTCGGTCAGCATTTAAAATGTCGAAGAGCCGCATGCCTTTCCCGAATCGCTGAATGGCACACACCTGTCCACCAAGGTGCTAGTCGAAGATGACCTGAGGACTATGTGATGGAGAGATCAGCGACATGATGGATCACTCAATATGGACCACCCATCCTTGAGTGCTGTCGCAGTGTTCAAACACAGCTAACTGGCTGAAACTCATCCGTTAGCCCTGCTGACTATCCATTTTGGGTTCAGGTGGTGAGCAATTTAGTAGGTGAAGGTGCATTGGAAAGTGATCACTGGAATGAATGTCATCAATGACCTCTCACTGAACAGAGTCAGCGAGGGCAGGAGAACAGAAAGAGACATTGATGGCTGAGAATAAACCAGCAGCAGTAGAGAAATGTGTGGGGATACCTGTGCTGAGGATGCATTACAGCTCATGAGATGTCATCAGGCCCTCCAAAACCCAGCCCCAAGGGCACGTATTGGTCAAGCCCTACAGGACATGATGGGCATTGAAGTCTTCCAGGAGGAGGAATGGTCACAGGAGTCATGTGATAACGTCCGTGAGAGCCTCAGAGTATAGTGCATCTTGTGGAGGTAAATACAGTGCGCAAACAGTGATCCTTTGACACACATCGATTTGAAGTGCAACTGCTAACAGGTCATAGCCAAGGGGAGAGCAGAGGAGTAGTGCACATTAGTGACACACACTGTGACACCTCCCTTGGCCCTTTCCCTCAATAGGTCATCCTTGAGGGTTAGTGTACATCCCTGGAGCACGGGGACATCTTTATCTTTAAAATGTGTTTCTTGTAAACAAAAGCACAAGGGATGTCTCTGTGCTAGGAGTTTCAGTTCCTAAACGAGTCCTGAACCCATTCATGTTCCATTGTAGTATGGAAGCCATCTCATCAGTGTGGTTTTAATTTACTCCTATCTTTGCATTGGGGAGGTGAAGCACTTGAAGAGTGAGGGGGAGTGGAGGGGCTGCCTGGATCCAAGGCATCTAACTCCATGATATCCTCTTCATCAGTCAGATGGGAAAGAATAATGTCTGATAGTGGTTGGGACAGCTTTTGACCTGAACATTGTCAGCCTTTCCCTGCACCCCATCCCTTCGAGGATGAGGGGGAAAGGGGGGCTTTGAGAGACATTATACTTTTCTTGTACCTTCTGGATGCTCACTGCTGAACTGTTGTTTGTCTTTCTTGGTACAGCTGCTGGGCTTTGTCCTTACTCTTTTTCCCTTGGCATGTACATGTGCAAGTACAGGTGCTTGTGGTGGATACAGGCACACTAGGCGTCACCTGTGTCGAAGAGTCTGCATTGGGAATAGGCTTCTGCACCATGGAAGAGTATGAGGTGGCAAAGACAATGGGTTTCATAGCCTTATATTCTTTTTTGACTTCAGCACTGGGGATCCATTTGGCCACTTTTATCTCCTGTATTTTGCGTTATTCAGCAAAAACAGGGCAGTCTCAACTCCAGACTTGAGGGTTTCGAGAGCAGTTGATGCAGATCACAAGAGACGGGCAGTCAGTACCAGTGTAATGAGCAGCTTTTCTGCAGTACCCGCACATCACTTCACCTCCACAAATCATGGTTGTATGGCCAAAACACTGGCATTTATAGCATCGCATAGTGTTTGGAATGTAAGGCTGAACATTAAGTCAAAGGAACCCCATCATAAGATGTTCACGCAGTGTGGGAGAATTGAATGTGACAATGAAAGTGGCAATCTTTTCAGTTGCCCCATCATTCCTGCGAGTTCGTTGCTTCACATCGACTATTCCCTGGGATGCCCTTCAGTTCTGCTATGTCCATGTCCGTGATATCTTGGCATGTGACAACGCCCTTACTGCAATTGAGAGAGGTGTGCATCTCAACAATATCATCATCACCCAGTTTATGCGATTTCTTAAGAAAGTCTACCTGCTTTGAGCAGTTAGTTTCAACCAACAATGAACCATTACACAATCGTTTTATAGATTTGAATGTTCCAGCAAGGCCTTCCAAAACCTTATGGATATAAAAGTGGGACAATTTTTCAAATGTTACCTCATTCCTCTTTATCACCACAAAAACATTGTTATTCATGACTTCATGAGCCCTGTTGCTGCAATCCAAAGTATTCTTATTATTAGTAGAACGAACCTCTCTCATTCTTTTGGATGAATAGGTGTGAATACTCCTATGTGGTACACCCTTCCCGATGGGAGGAGAAGATGATTTCAAGGGTTCCATCTAGGTCCCACGAGCAGCTACAGAAATAAGGGTCCACTCTGACAGCGCTGCATGCCTGAGTAAGCCTTATACAACTGTGGTGCGGCAGATTCTACATCTACAGCTACATCTACATGACTACTCTGCAATTCACATTTAAGTTCTTGGCAGAGGGTTCATCAAACCACAATCATACTATCTCTCTATCATTCCACTCCCGAACAGCGCGCAGGAAAAATGAACACCTAAACCTTTCTGTTCGAGCTCTGATTTGTCTTATTTTATTTTGATGATTATTCCTACCTATGTAGGCTGGATTCAACAAAATATTTTCGCATTCAGAAGAGAAAGTTGGTGACTGAAATTTCGTAAATAGATCTCGCCGCGACAAAAAACGTCTTTGCTTTAATGACTTCCATCCCAACTCGCATATCATATCTACCACACGCTCTCCCCTATTACGTGATAATACAAAACGAGCTGCCCTTTTTTGCACCCTTTCAATGTCCTCCCTCAATCCCACCTGGTAAGGACCCCACATTGCGCAGGAATATTCTAATGGAGGACGAACGAGTGTAGTGTAAGCTGTCTCTTTAGTGGACTTGTTACATCTTCTATCTTCTAAGTGTCCTGCCAATGAAACACAACCTTTGGCTCGCCTTCCCCACAATATTATCTATGTGGTCTTTCCAACTGAAGTTGTTCGTGATTTTAACAGCCAGGTACTTAGTTGAATTGACAGCCTTGAGAAGTGTACTATTTATCAAGCAATCAAATTCCAGCGGATTTCTTTTGAAACTCATGTGGATTACCTCACACTTTTCGTTATTTAGCGTCAACTGCCACCTGCCACACCATACAGCAATCTTTTCTAAATCGCTTTGCAACTGATACTGGTCTTCGGATGACCTTACTAGACGGTAAATTACAGCATCACCTGTGAACAACCTAAGAGAACTGCTCAGATTGTCACCCAGGTTATTTATATAGATCAGGAACAGCAGAGGTCCCAGGACGCTTCTCTGAGGAACACCTGATATCACTTCAGTTTTACTCGATGATTTGCCATCTATTACTACGAACTGCAACCTTCCTGACAGGAAATCACAAATCCAGTCGCACAACTGAGACGATACCCCATAGGCCCGCAGCTTGATTAGAAGTCGCTTGTGAGGATTCCCCAGAGGTTGCCCACTAACGACTGTTCCACCTCAATAGCCATACATTCCATCAGCCCACAGCACACCTCGAGATTGAGTTTTCTTTTTTAAGTAAAGGTTTATCTCGTCCTCAAATCTGGGCAGTCAAGCCAATATCCCCATTCCCTGAGACACACAACATTCCACTGCCACACGGTGGTTGCTGAAGTATGCCCAGAGCTTACAGTGGAGGGGGATTGGTGGCACTTACCAGTCCCCAGCTCAGGAACCCCAGGGTTGTCAAGCCTGTACGCAGCACATCAATGCTGAGCCCCTGAAGGCGGTAGTGGAGGAAGTTACAGTTCTGAACAGAGACACTGCAGGCCTGCAGCAACAATAAACCCAGTTCTGAGTTGCTGTTGTGAAAGATGGAGCTCCCTTCCAGAGAAAAGGACACAGTAATTGGGATATTCACGGAAGCTACAAATGCATGTAGTGTAATTCAGTAGCTGCTGTTGGTGTCTGATAGGTAACAGAGGGACTCTAGCCTTGACTAGTAGATTCTTCACAGGACTACTTCGGAAGGCTCCTGTCATAAGTCAGACCCCATAATGATGAATGAGGGCTAGTACCCACATGTTGAGTGTGATGCTGAACCATACACAAGACAGAATTAGGGCTTTGCAGAGCCGCAAAAAGATAGAGCAATCTGCACCTCAGCTAGTGTTACTGAGACAGGGAAGTGTATTTAAGTGTAACAAGCAATTTTGCTTAAGTTGGTGTAGGTGGGGAAGCCACATCATTGGGAACTGAAGACCAGTCCCATAAAGTGGTGCTTCTCAACTATAAATAGTAATTAATTGTCTAGGAAAGCTCTGGATGCTTGTGGGCGGTACGACAGTGACAGAAATGCACAACACGAGTCTTGGTGGCTGAAAACCGAAAACCATGGGTGAGAGCTCATGACTGCGACTTTCGTAGGGCATCCTGTAGACAACATTCAGCAACACCCATACTACAGGGGAGCCATAAAAAAAGCACAAATCATCGGCATATAAGGAGGGTGATACTAAAGATCCCACAGCCACTGCTAGATCGCTGATGGCTACCAGAAAGAGAGTGATGTTCGGTACGAGCCCTGCGGAAGCCCGGTTTCTTCGATATGGGTGGTACAGAGTGAAGCACCCACTTAAACCCGGAATGTATGGTGTGATAAGAAGTTCTTGACAAAAATCGAGAATGAACCTCGGAGACCCCACTCATGTAACATAGTATGGATGAGGTGACGCCATGGCATATCATAAGCCTTCTGTAGATTGAAAAATACAGTGATGAGGTGCTGACGAAGTGCAAAGGCTGTCCAGATTGTGGACTCCAGGTGAACTAAATTATCAGCAGTGGAGCGGCCTTTGCAAAAACTGCCGAGATGCAGCCAAAAGGCCTGGAGACTTAAGCAGCCAGCACAGCCACTTGCTCACCATGCATTTGAGCAACTTACAGAGAATGTCAGTAAGGCTGATTGGGCAATAACTGTCCATCCGGAGAGGGTTCTTACCTGGTTTCAGTACTGGAACTATCACGATTTCTTGCCACTGAGATGGGAACTCACCCTCGTTCCAGATCCGATTAAAGAAGGTAAGGATGCGATGACACAGACAATCCACCGAGTGACGTTTCAGAATTTGGTTGTGTATACAGTTTGGCCCTGGGATTGAATCAGGGCAATGGGCTAGAGCACTGAAGAGTTTTTATTCACTGAATGGAGCATTATATGACTCCAGGTGGTGGGTAGTAAAAGATAAGCGCATTTGTTCCACCCACTGTTTTATGAACCGAAACTTGGGGTGGTAGTTCTCACATGCAAATGCGTCAGCACAATGCTCAGCAAAATGTTCAGTGACAGCATTTTCCTCAGTATGAATGGCACCATCTAAGGAAATACTTGGTACACTTGCAAGGGACTGGAAGCTGTAGAGGCATCTAATCTTTGCCCACACTTGAGATGGAGAGGTATGTGATTCAATGGTGGAAACATACCTTTCCCAAGACTCTTCCTTTTGTCATTTTATGAGGTAGCAGACACAGGCACAGAGCTGTTTAAAGGTAATAAGGTGCTCCACTGAAGGGTGCTGCTTATAGCATTGGAGAGCCTGCCTATGATCTCCAATGGCCACAGCGATCTCTAGGCTCCATCAGGGTACAGTCTTCCGACGGGGAGATCCCGAGGAAGAAAGGATGGCTTGGTTGGCTGTCAAGAGAACAGCCATTGTATGCTAAACAGCTGCATCAATACTGCCTTGCAATGGGGAGCTTAGGGCAAGAGCAGAGGTGAAGCCATCCCATTCATGATTATGGACAACTCATCTGGGTGGGTGTTCAGGGGAGCAACACTGAGGGAGGGGCAGGAAGATTGGGAAGTGGTCATTACCACACAGGTTATCGTGGGCCCTCCAGTCAATAGATGGTTGACCAGAGCTGCAAAAGGAAAGATCAATGGTCAAGTAAGTTCCATGTGCCACTATGAAGTGTGTGGAGGTACCATAGTTCAAGAGGCAACGATCAAGCTGTGCCATTAAAGTTTCAATGTCTTTACCACAACCAGTGATCAATGTTTCACCTCACAAAGGGTTAGGGGTATTGAAGTCACCCAAGATTAGGAAAAGTAGGGGGAGCTGAGAGATTAATGCAGACAGTTCATCGTGGGATATGCCATCATCGGGAGGGAAATAAACGTTAAGATAGTAAAATCCTTACGTGCCCTTAGTCAAACAGCCACAGCCTCATAAGGTGTATCAAGAGGCACAAGGTCACTATATATAGAGTCCAGGACATATGTACAAACTCCACCTGATACCCTCTCATAGTGGGTATGATTCTTAAAATAGCCTCAGTAGCCATAAAGGGCAGGGGTCTGAGTGCTGGAAGCCGTGTTTCCTGGATGAAAATACAGAATGCAGGGTAAGTGCTAAAAAGCTGCCATAGCTTACCATTGACATAGGTCCTGTGGTACATTGCTTGGGGAGATCTGTTACCTTGAGAGCTACCAGGATCTCTACCTTCGGCACAGAAGGAGTACATGCAGAGGCCAGTGGCGTGTGGGCCACTGGAGTTTCCTTCATCTTAGAAGCATTTCTTTTTTTCCTTCTTCTCCTCAGAAGACAGGGATTGGGAAGGTTTCCCTGAATTGGTTTCAGGGACAGTCAGCAGCCTGTAGTTCCTTCAGCCATCGGCTGGTGTCTGGTTATGAACCAGTAGAAGCTGTGGAAGGGAGAACCTGAGGGACCTCTTCCTAGCTAGAGAAGCTGCAGGAATATGAGGCACTCACAGCTGGAGGATGTGAACAGGTGTCTCCAGCAGGTGGGAAGCCAATGCTTTCAAAGTGGGTGTGGTGAAAGCACCAGAAGGGCCCCCAACTGCCTGCAGAGCAGGCATTAGTGGGTGGCTCTGAGAACCCACTGTAAAAGGTGCAACAGAGGAAAGCACTGTCGACAGAGAAGCTGACAACATTGCGGCTGCAGCATAAGATTGTGTCATATGTATGGGATTAAAACACTAATACTGTATTTTGGCTTCTCGATATGAGCCTGTCCAGGTCTTATACTCCTGAATTTCTTCTTACACTTAAAAATGCAGCAGTCTGGTGAGCAGGAAGAATGGAGCTCAATGCAATTTACACAGATGGGGAGAGGGGCGCAAGGAACATTTGCATGCAACTGACACCCATAATCCCTGCAGACAGGGACAGCTTTGCAATTAGAAGACATATGTCTGAACTTCATACACTTTAAGCATCTCATACGAGGAGGAACATACGGTTTCATGTCACACCAGTAGACCATTACGTTGACTCTCTCAGGCAATGTATCAGCCTCGAAGGCCAAGATGAATGCCCTGGTAGCAACTCTGTTTTCTGTTGGCCCCCTACGGACACAACAAATGAAGTGCACTCCCCATCACTCTTAAAAGCTGGCCTGTGCCTCATGGTGAAAGATGACGCCCTGGACCATATTGAGACACTTGTGGGGAGTGACAGTTACAAGAATGACACCCAACTTTTCACAACAGAGAAGCGTTTGTAACTGGACAGGAAATGTTTTAACCAGGAGGAAACCGCTCTTCATGTTGAAGATGGTTGCAGCTTCTCTGCATTTGTCTTCAATGTGTTCGACAAAAAATAAAGGCTTTGTGGCCAAAAAAGGTGTCCCCTATGATCCTGATACAGACCACTTGTTGGGGGGAGTATTTTTCTCTTTGTCGTCTAGTCCTGTGTTCCTCCCATGACATAGCCTGGGAAGAGAACACGTTGGGATCAGATTCCGTTGCATCATACAAGGTCTTTCCATTCAAAGAAACTGCTGGGGCAATGTGACCACCAGTGGGAGAAAGTTTAAGTCAATTTATGTACGAAGTATCTGCTATGGTGTCACCCGCGCTCAAATGGGGCTGTCCCCAATGGGTGCCAATCAGTTTCAGCAATGCCTGCCTAGCCAGTAATCCATTGCTGGGAATCTACATGCCCAGTCATGACGGGCACATACTCCATGGCAAACATAGGGAGTGTGCACCAACAGTGCGATCCCAGCGTGGTCAGGAAGCTGCTAAAGTGCAGATACTTGATGATTCCCCACCAACAGGATGGCTACTGTGCAGGGTTTTGGGCAATACTATGACAACAGGAAGGAAGGGCAGAAGGATATATAGGCAGAGCGTACACCACAGTGGGCAATCTGCATGGTGCACACTTCTGTAAAATTTGGAAAAGATGGGAGGTCAAACCCAATAATTGGTCCCATATAATTGTTAATAGAAGGTGAAGGCAGTGTTGGGAGCGAAACTGGAAATCAAGATCAAAATAGTGAACCAAGTCCAAGCACGGTCCGTGGACCATCCCACGGAAAGTCAGAGAATGTAAGAGATAGCTGAAGTGCAACACAGAGAGAGGAAGTAGTGTTACAAAGGCTGGGGCCCTGCAGTAGCCGAGTATGTACTCACCAATGAGTGGTTAGTCCCCTTGGGGGGAGGATGGGAGTGTAAAGTATTCTAACTACAAATTGTGACAAGTGGTAATAAACTCAAACTGATAATTATGGTAACTACTTCTACATTACTTCTGCATTATTTGTAGAAAACCAGCTACTTTGTAAAAAGCAGCTGCTCTTCCTCCTAAAGTACTACTCAGCTTGGTTACTATCCAGTAAGTTAAACAAAGCAATTTAACTTGAGACAGACCACTACTAGGTGGCTATATAATGGCAAAAATCAGAATTATCTGATACAAATGCTGGAGCTAGGCAGATTTTACATTCCTAATGAGATTTTCTTTTATTTTGTGTTTAAATAATTAAGGAGTTTCAACTTCCTGCCTGACGTACACTGGCCACTTGTTATAGACTTTTGCACCAGAATATAAAATTCCAATCTGAACCCTAGGAACAGATGCATAGCTTATACGAAAATTATTTCTATGTGAACTGCTGAGTTCATCCTAAAACCACTCTTGTTACTAATCACAAATACTGTTACACTATCTATACATTGACATGTAAATGTAAGAAACCCTGGGTCCCTGAAGACACTTCTGTAAGATGTTCAGTTTGCAACTTTACACAACACTATTATTGCACACTTCTGTAGACTAAACACTTTTTCATCTTATTTTCCAAGGCCCTAGAAGAGTATGCTAGATTTGAGTAAATGTATGCACAGTATGCTAACAATGTTGTCTGTAGGTCAACACAGTGATTCAGGTGCCTGAGTGCACAACAGGTCCACTAATATACTTTCCAAAAACACACAATATAATGGAAAACTACCTTGCTGAGCCACTCAATGGGTCCTGCTTGAGCATAGCAGATGCTTCCTCAAGCAGTTTTGATGCACCTTCAACTCTCATCAAAGCTGCTGGCATATCTTGCTTCAGAATTGGATCATCACTGCTGTTGATTGTTTCTCGTCCAACCTGAATATTCAATGGAAAATACAACTCTTCAAATATTATACAAAATACAAAAACTTTATCAGATATTAAATAAATTTATATTATAAAACCAACAATTCCAGTTTTTTTAAAATGAATACAACAGCTTACATTATAAATCCCATTGGTCATGGACCCCTGCACACTATTATAAGTAATTACTAGGAAGCCTTACAATAAATACAGAAAATGTTTCACCAAATACAAACGTCATGAAATGAAACATACCCCTCCAGAACATTAGCAGGTGATATAAAAAAAGAAACTGTTTTTCTGCTTGTGTTTCAACTCTAGCCCATTAGTTTCAATTTTTCTGTAATGTATAGTCAGGTGCTCTCCTTTCTAACTAAAACTGTTGCTATGTAGCCTTCTTGTAAATATAATCAATAGTATAATCCATTGTCATAATCATATTTTCCCATTTTGAACTTACGTATGACTATGACTAGGCCATCTACACGGATCAGCCAAAATATTACGACCACCAATCTACTATCGATATAAACCTGTCCAGGTGATAGCACTGTCACCTGGTTAGAAATGACTGCTAGTTAAACACACGCATGGTACATGTAGTATCAGTGAGCATACTGTCTGTGTGTAGAATGGGGAAGACTTGTGATCTACCCAAGTTTAACCAATGGCAGATTGTGATGGCCTGGAGGCTAGGTACAAGCATTTCGGAAACTGTATGACTAGTTGGTGTTCAAAGAGTGCTGTGGTGAGTGTCTTCAACATATGACAATACCAAGGTGAAACCATGTGGAGACGTCACGAGGTTCGGCGACCCCCCCCCCCCCCCCCCCCCCCCCCATTGAAGAGGTTGGATGCCGTAGGCTGGGCAGACAGGTAAAACAGGACAAGTGGTGAACAGTGGCAGAATTAACATCAGACTTTAATGCTGGGCAGAATAAAAATGTGTCTGAACACACAGTGCACTTAACACTCCCAACAATGGGCCTCAGCAGCCTATGACACAAGCATGTGCCGATGTTAACACCATAACCCCGGCAGCTATGACCGAAATGGGCATGTGGTCATTGGCACTGGACTTTGATGCTGTGGAAGAGCACTGCATGGTCTGATGACTCATGATACCTTCTTCTTCATGATGGCACGGAGCTGACATCTTCCAGAGGAACAGCTCCTAGACCTGTGGGACCTGTGTGATGGAGACAAGCTGGCGACGGCTCCATTACACTCTGGGGAACATTTACGTGGTCGTCCATGGGTCCAGTGGATATCATACAAGGCACCATGATGGCTAAGGAGTATCGTACACTGGTAGCAAACCACATACACCCTTTCATGACAATCATGTGTCTTGACAGCAGTGGCATTTTTCACCAAGATAATGCACCATATCACAAGGCCAGGAGTGTGATGGAGTGGTTCAAGGAACATAGTGGCAATTGATATGCTGGCGGCCCCCTCCCCCCCCCCCCCCCCCCATGCAACTCGTAAGATTTGAATCCGATCAAACACATCTGGGGTAAACATGGCATCAGATCTCATTGACCCCCCACCACCCCATCCCACACAGAATTTACAGAAATTAGGTAACTTTTGTAATGGCCAATTGATCGAAACTGAGCAAAGTATTAAGGAGCTACAGTTCAGTAGCATTCAGACTGCAGAAAATATGTTGAGTGCACTATTAACTGAGATGGAAGACACGCTAAAGTCAGAGATAGGATGTAATTCAACGGAATGCATCAAGCTGAATGGCAAGGTTAGAAGTGAGGAAATCAGAACAAAAGTGCAATTTAGGAGCTGAATGTTCCATATTGGAAGAAAGCAACGGGTATGAATGCACCAAACAGATAATGTGGGTGAATGTGCAAGATTGAATGTAGCTGTTACTGAAGTGTTCACTGATTTGGGTCATAATTCTATGGTTCAACAGGTAAAAGATATTTATTATGACAATGTTACTGATTTTACGATTAGTGCTGTCGATAATTTCATTTGTGATAATACTGAAGTGAGTCGTAGAAATGTTGGAGTTTACTGGGATGCAGGAAGTTCTGTAGTTATTGATGACGTTTTATAGTAGTGAAAAATGTTAATGAAGCAGACACATTTTAAGTGATGCAATCAGATGCAGCAGATGGGAAAATGATATTTGAAACTGTGAAACTAAGGGGATTACATGCTGTAACAGAAATTGTTAGAAAACATTGAGTGAGATGGCCGATACTGATGAAATAATGGAACTGGGAGATTTAGATGTAATGAATAATATGATACAGGAATGATATAAAAACACAGCTTGCTTATGAAGATTACAGTCAGAGGGACTGGGAAGAGTTTGCATCTGTGTCAGCAGATTATTGGAAAGTCGATAAATTCAAGTTTGACTGTGAGTTACTACACAAAGACAGACAGAATAGGTAATAAAAGCAGACTCATAAGAAACTATTTAATGGTGATGTGAAACGGAGCCACTGGAAAAGGAAACTAGGATAGCTACCACACAGCCAGTAATTTAAAAGGAAAAGTTTTAAGAAATTCTCAATTACTCGTTAGAATGAATGCCTAATTAGGCAAGTCATGGGAAAAAGGAATAAGAAGAAGAAAACAAAAGCCAAGTTTGACACTGAGGATCAAGGTTCAGTTAGAATCTAAAAAAAAAAAGTGTTTTTCATCAGTCATACATGAGGGGTATTCAATAAATATAAGACTGGTTTTATTTAGGATTTCAATACACCGTATTATTCCCCTCTCTTTTGGCTACAAAACCCTATTTTTCAACATAATCTCCAATCCATGTTAGAGCCTTACACCACCTTACTGTGAGGGCCTGTAAGCCCACATGGTACCACCCTACTGGTCTACATCTACATCTACATCTACATTTATGCTGCGCAAGCCACTCAACGGTGTGTGGCGGAGGGCACTTTACGTGCCACTGTCATTACCTCCCTTTTCTGTTCCAGTCGCATATGGTTCACGGGGAGAACGACTGTCTGAAAGCCTCCGTGCGCGCTCGAATCTCTCTAAATTTTACATTTGTGATCTCCTCGGGACGTATAAGTAGGGAGAAGCAATATATTCGATACCTCATCCAGAAACGCATCCTCTCGAAACCTGGCGAGCAAGCTACACCGCAATGCAGAGTGCCTCTCTTGCAGAGTCTGCCACTTGAGTTTGCTAAACATCTCTGTAACGTTATCACGGTTACTAAATAACCCTGTGACGAAACGCGCCACTCTTCTTTGGATCTTCTCTATCTCTTCCGTCAACCCAATCTGGTACGGATCCCACACTAATGAACAATACTCAAGTATAGGTCGAACGAGTATTTTGTAAGACACCTCCTTTGTTGATGGACTACATTTTCTAAGGACTCTCCCAATGAATCTCAACCTGGTACCCCGCCTTACCAACAATTAATTTTACATGATCATTCCACTTCAAATCGTTCCACACACATACTCCCAGATATTTTACAGAAGTAACTGCTACCAGTGTTTGTTCTGCTATCATATAATCATACAATAAAGGATCCTTCTTTCTATGTATTTGCAAATACAGTACATTTGTCTATGTTAAGGGTCAGTTGCCACTCCCTGCACCAAGTGCCTATCTGCTGCAGATCTTCCTGCATTTCACTACAATTTTCTAGTGCTGGAACTTCTCTGTATACTACAGCATCATCTGCGAAAAGCCGCATGGATCTTCCGACACTATCTACTAGGACACTTATATATATTGTGCAAAGCAATGGTCCCATAACACTCCCCTGTGGCATGCCAGAGGTTACCTTAACGTCTGTAGACGTCTCTCCATTGATAACAACATGCTGTGTTCTGTTTGCTAAAAACTCTTCAATCCAGCCACACAGCTGGTCTGATATTCTGTAGGCTCTTACTTTGTTTATCAGGCGACAGTGCAGAACTGTATCGAACGCCTTCCGGAAGTCAAGGAAAATAGCACCTACCTGGGAGCCTGTATCTAATATTTTCTGGGTCTCATGAACAAATAAAGTGAGTTGGGTCTCACACAGTTGCTGTTTCCGGAATCCATGTTGATTCCTACAGAGTAGATTATGGGTTTCCAAAAACGACATGATACTCGAGCAAAAAACATGTTCTAAAATTCTACAACAGATCGACGTCAGAGACATAGGTCTATAGTTTTGCACATCTGCTTGACGACCCATCTTGAAGACTGGGACTACCTGTGCTCTATTCCAATCATTTGGAACCTTCTGTTCCTCTAGAGATTTGCGGTACACAGCTGTCAGAAGGAGCAAGTTCTTTTGCGTACTCTGTGTAGAAACGAATTGGTATCCCGTCAGGTCCAGTGGACTTTCCTATGTTGAGTGATTTCAGTTGCTTTTCTATTCCTTGGACACTTATTTCGATGTCAGTCATTTTTTCGTTTGTGCAATGATTTAGAGAAGGAACTGCAGTGCGGTCTTTCTCTGTGAAACAGCTTTGGAAAAAGGTGTTTAGTATTTCAGCTTTATACGTGTCATCCTCTGTTTCAATGCCATCATCATCCTGGAGTGTCTGGATATGCTGTTTCGAGCCACTTACTGATTTAACGTAAGACCAGAACTTCCTAGGATTTTCTGTCAAGTTAGTACATAGAATTTTACTTTCGAATTCCTTGAACGCTTCACACATAGCCCTCCTTACACTAACTTTGACATCGTTTAGCTTCTGTTTGTCTGAGAGGTTTTGGCTGCATTTAAACTTGGAGTGAAGCTCTCTTTGCTTTCACAGTAGTTTCCTAACTTTGTTGTTGAACCACGGTGGGTTTTTCCCGTCCCTCACAGTTTTACTCAGCACGTACCTGTCTAAAACGTATTTTACAATTGCCTTAAACTTTTTTCATAAACACTCAACATTGTCAGTGTCGAAACAGAAATTTTTGTTTTGATCTGTTAGGTAGTCTGGAATCTGCCTTCTATTACTCTTGCTAAACAGATAAGCCTTCCTCCCTTTTTTTATATTCCTATTAACTTCCATATTCAGGGATGCTGCAACGGCCTTATGGTTGATGTTCAAGCATACGCCTTAAGAGTACCCCAACTGGTGTAAAAATGTGTCAGCACTAACAGATGTCCAGTTGAGCAGCGAGGTGTTTCACTGTGATCCATTGATCACCTCGAATGAGAGTGTGTGCACATTCCAACATTGCAGAAGTCACAACTGTGTGCCATTCGGCATGTGAGAGACTTGAGAGGTTTGCACAACCCTGATGTGATGATGACAAACACCATGCCCAACGACTCACTGTGCTTTTGTTCACTGCCAGGTACCTACGAATAACGGCAAAGCTCTGGTTTTTGATCAAAAGGAACTCAATGACAGCTCTCTGCATGAAATGCACCTCCATTACAGACACCATTTTGAAGGCCACACATTGTCCCACCCCTAGTGGAACTTCATGAAACTATAGGGGCTGAATAGGGAATATTCCATGATGAGTGGGAAAATTCCATGATGGCCCACAACAAAGTCTGCATTTTTT
Source organism: Schistocerca gregaria (assembly GCF_023897955.1). NCBI lineage: Eukaryota > Metazoa > Arthropoda > Insecta > Orthoptera > Acrididae > Schistocerca > Schistocerca gregaria. The sequence continues at coordinate 832,632,390 of NC_064931.1, forward strand.
TCTGTCTGAGAAAAAAAAATGTTGCATTACTTATGCATTACATACTGCATATCATAAATTGGCTAAAGATTTCTTTTAACTTTACCGTGGCCCACATCAATGCCTATATAGATAATTTCTCATCAGTCTACAAGACATCAGTCTACTGGTGACTGGAAGCTGCATGAAAGCTGAGAGGGTGATGAAATATTTGAGTAAAGACTGAACCTAAATGAATAATAATTAACAGTTTTTTATTGTGTGTTTGGTTGACTGCAAATTTTATTGCTTTGCTTCACTTGGAAAGTCTATTGGGAATTTGGGGTGGGGGAGTAGTATTTAATGTCTTCATAATTTTATATGTGGTGATTATTTGTATATGTTACAGTGGTGTAAAGGATATGCTGATTACTAGGAAGTGAGAGTTGTCATGTGACCACTGTTGAAACCTGGGGAAGGGGAGTATTGTGTGTTGATCAAATGGATGTTAAATTTATTATCTGTCACAAAGTTAATGTTTACTGAAAGGCAATTAAATATGTCTGCTTGTGTCTGTGTATGTGCGGATGGATATGTGTGTGTGTGCGAGTGTACACCTGTCCTTTTTTTCCCATAAGGGAAGTCTTTCCGCTCCCGGGATTGGAATGACTCCCTACCCTCTCCCTTAAAACCCACATCCTTTCGTCTTTCCCTCTCCTTCCTGAAGAAGCAACCATCGGTTGCGAAAGCTAGTAATTCTGTGTGTGTGTTTGTGTGTTTTGTTCATGTGCCTGTCTGCCGGCGCTTTCCCGCTTGGTAAGTCTTGGAATCTTTGTTTTTAATATATTTTTTCCATGTGGAAGTTTCTTTCTATTATATATATATATAAGATTCCAAGACTTACCAAGTGGGAAAGTGCCGGTAGATAGGCACAATGAATAAAAAAACACACACACACACAATTTGAGCTTTCGCAACCGGCGGCTGCTTCGTCAGGAACAAGGGAAGGAAAAGGAAAGATGAAAGGACGTGGGTTTTAAGGGAGAGGGTAAGGAGTCATTCCAATCCCGGGAGCGGAAAGACTTCCCTTAGGGGAAAAAAAGGACAGGTGTACACTCGCGCACACACGCACACACACACACACACACACACACACACACACACACATCCATCCGCACATACACAGACACAAGCAGACTTGTCTGTGTCTGTGTATGTGCGGATGGATGTGTGTGTGTGTGTGTGTGTGTGTGTGTGTGTGTGTGTGTGCGTGAGTGTACACCTGTCCTTTTTTTCCCCTAAGGGAAGTCTTTCCGCTCCCGGGATTGGAATGACTCCTTACCCTCTCCCTTAAAACCCACACCCTTTCATTTTTCCCTCTCCTTCCCTCTTTCCTGACGAAGCAACTGCCAGTTGCGAAAGCTCGTAATTCTGTGTGTGTGTTTGTGTGTGTTGTTCATGTGCCTGTCTGCCGGCGCTTTCCCGCTTGGTAAGTCTTGGAATCTTTGTTTTTAATATATTTTTCCCATGTGGAAGTTTCTTTCTATTTTATTTACATCATATATATATATATATATATATATATATATATATATATATATATATATATATATATATATATATACTGTCACATCATCAAAATAAAGAAATTATTTTCACTTGATATTTACAGATACCACAGTCTGTGAGTAACAACAAAACATTTTACCTTGACTAAATTAGCAACAGCACGACTAACAGCCATTACAGGCCGTTCAAGATCAGGCATAGGATTGCCATCTTCTGCTTCTTCATGAAGAATCACCAAACGTGACACCTGCAAAAACAGTTCAAGGTAAAATACAAGAATAATTTCTAAAACACAAGTTTTATAACAAACACTAAAGTGTGTATAGTGAAACATTTTAATCTGCATTCCACATCAACAATTGTCTTATTAAGAAATGAATGATATTAGGAACATATATAGAAAATTATTCTCATCCTGTAGAAGATATTCCTTCTACAAGAGATTCACAAAATATAATTTTTGAAAGCAATGAACTAAATACATCTGCTTGCAGTGGTTCTGGAACATAAATTGCGGTATGTGAGAAACATTTGTTTCCTAACACTACTTTCTGTAATATAAATCAATGAAACCACATCTTTGCATACACGCAATAATAAACTGATAACAATCTTAAGCCAATGCCTGGATTTAAAAGGAACCCATCATTCTTTCAGTGTCAGGCCTGGTGGTCTATTGGTAAAATGAGTGTCTGGAAACCAAGAGGTCACAGGATCAAATCCTGGTTGGGCCATGGATTTTTCAGTCTATGTTTTAACCTAGTCAGCACCTCTCAGTGACGCAAGAAGTCACCAGGAAGGACATTCGGTTTGGATTCCATGTTAAACGGAAGTCTACTTTCCCCAGTTGGGTAACTGTGGTAGGTTAGAGTCAAACAAGTAAGCAATGTGATGTACAAATGAAAGACCTGCACCACACCACTGAGCCAAATGAAATTACTATTCTTTTTTCAGTTAAATTTTCACCTTTTCACTATGTGAGTACAGTGAAACTGACTAGATGGACTGTAGTAGTACGTATCAATTAAAAACTATAATGAAGTCATGCTGTGAGATAATCTTTTTAAGAAAGACACTTCAAACATTTATTAAAGGTAGTACACAAACAAGATGAAAGTTATGTCATAACATTTGTGCAAATTGTTCAGTGAGTGGAGCACACTAATTCACTGAAGAGAGTAAAAAAGGGTCATGGTAAAATGATACTCTGCATACATAACACAGCTGAGGCACAACCACTCTTACCATGACAATCTGTAAATGGTGTTATACAACACATTTTGGCACAGTATCACTTATTTGGGAGGATGATGTAAAATTGTTAAATATAAATAGTTAAACATACAAATAATTATATAACAGCTTCAAATCATCATAAAACTCATTTCCCACAAATAAAAATATCTGGGATACTTCTAAAATCTAAAGGATATGAATGAATTGGGAAGCACTCTTAGGGTGTTTGCAGATGATGCTGTCCTTTACTGTCTACTAATGTTATCAGTGGATCAAAACAAATTGCAATATGATTTCACAAACATATTTAAATGGTGTGAGAAGGCACAACTGGTCCTAAACAATAAAAAGTGTGAGGTACATAAAAAGAGTAATATATAAAACACTTTGGTCACACAATAAACCACAAATATTTAAAGGTTGTTGATTCAACCAAATACCTAGAGATTACAACTACAAACAACTTAAATTGGAGCCATCCCATAAAATATATTGTTGAGGGGGGGGGGGGGGGGGAGGGGCTAACCAAAGACTGTGTTTTACTGGCAGAACACTTAGAAGATACTACAAACCTAATACAGAAACAGCTTATACTACATTTCATTTTTCACCCACTTCTTATTCAAGAGTGGAACGATTGAGAAATAGCCTGACACTGGTTCTATGAGCCTTTTACTGAATACATTAAGTGTGAGATTTAAAATTTTTTACTTATTCCATACCTTAGACAACCATTTTGTTTAGTTTATCCATATTTGTCATGTTACTGGCAGAGAGTATCACAATAATTTAACTATAAACTTCATTTCCACCAATGCTTATGTAAATTCTTTAATAACTAAACCAGTTTTGAATAACTAGTCATTATCAGCAACCCATAAATACTTCTTGGCTGATGGCTGTCAGAGAATGCTAGTTGTCAACATTTCCATGAAGCTCCTACTAGAGGACTGGTATTCTCATAAGAGACTCATGGAAATGTCTACCTCCAGCATGCTCTGATGCAGTCATCGGTCTACTAGAGGACTGGTACTTTGTTAGCAACTCAAAGTGGAAGATGTCCTTTGTTGGCGCTAAATAATTTTTGCCATTTTGAATGGGATAAACTGACACAATAATGTCCATTGTCACACACTGGTGCAGAAGGTGTCGTAAATTCAGCCAAGTAGAAGAATAAACTATGCATTTCACATGTAAATTTATATTTATAAGCTGAATTCCAGTTTTTCGTTTGTGTGAGACCATTTGTGCCCCACAGGTGTGTATCAAAATTCTGGTTTTAATATTTTACTTTTCATGTCTTTTTTCATTATCCTTCACTGAATGTGACAAGGCTTGTGTGTACTGTGTTATGTTGTGTATTTTTAAAAGTTCATTAGCACCGCACAAAATCTGTACTACACAGTCAGATGATGAAAAACTTGTGTGTTTCCTGCCTGATTGCAGTGTTAAAGTCCTGCGATGTTTCAAAGACTGCCATCTTCTGTTGAAGTGTCGAGATATCGCAGATGTAATATTTATACTAGCAGTGTGCTCCCCTCCACCTGGCTCCAGATGTCTGACCAGTGGGCAGAGAGAGTGTGAGGTTGCTGTGGTGGGGGTAGCATGTGCGGATTCATATCTTTGTCTGGGGATTCAGGCTGAGTCTTGTGAGATGGACAGTGCTGGGCACACTCTTGTCATATTGCTGCTAATGCACCAATCCATGCTTTTCTGAGCTACTATCCTTTGTCTCTGTTGATCAGATTCTAGTGAATCTGTATTTCAGTGGCTTCTTTTATTATGCTGTCCCAATAGCCAATTGCTCGGCGTACCACAATGGTATTTTGAAAGTCAAAGGTGTGGTCTTCCTTGATGCATGCTCTACTTAAGTGAAGACAACCTCTCTCCTCTATTTTCATAGGGAACACAATCTTAAGTATTGTCTACATAGTGGAAGAAGTGTTTGGATTTCTGATGAGTGATATGAAGGGCCACCTCCTCACAGTATTCCATACAGAGATTTGCCACCCCTGGGGCTAATGGGATTCATATGTCAACAGTACTGTTGTGGTATGGAAGTTTGGCAGATAGGCACTGGATAGGTTTCTGGCCCACCTTAACACCCTCCATCAAAACATAGCTTCCACTACAAGTAGAGGAGCATGGTTGTCTCCCTAACTTGGGCATACCAGTAAAGAAGATGGCATTCAGTACACAGGAGGAAGACTCATACAGACCTATACCTGCATGCAAAAAGCTGCCACCATCCAGTGCAATGGCAACAATGCTACCACCCTGGTACATATGATACATAGAGGGGGAGGGGGTTTCAATAAAGAATGCCTCTCAGTCAAACAATGCTACCTGAAGGCATCCAAGAGAGAAGACGTAACAAACCGGGAGGAGAAAGAAGAAGAGAGACTTGAGACCGATCTCAGCCAAAACTGCGAGCCTGTTTGAACAATTCGGTGTAAAAACCGTCTTCAGACCACTACTGAAACCAGAAAAGTGGCTTAGTTCTGTGAAAGACTAATTGAAACAAAGTACTTGAGATTTACAGCATCACTTGCGAATGTGGCCAACAATACACTGGGCAAATACAACTCTGTATTTCAAAATGCTGCAAGGAGTACATCAGATGTGTGGTTGGGACACACAGAAAAATCAGTGATAGCAGACCATGCATCAAGAAAGACAACACTTTGGACTTTCACACCACCAATAAGATGTTATACTGAGCAACTGTCTATGGGTACAGGATCATAAAAGAATCAATTAAAATATTGATTCATGGGATTCTAGTCAACAGGGACAAAGGATACCATCTGAATGCAGCACATAATACCATGTTAACGGCAATATGATGGGAGCTTGCTCAGCCTCATCCATCTCGTAATGTGCAGCCTTAATGCCCAGAGACGTGAATGCACACCCGCTACCCCATCCACAGTAACCACACCACCTCCCCACCCACTGGCTGGACATCCAGAACCAGATGGATGGGGGTCAAAACACTATCATAAATATTACAGCATCCACAATATCTCAACACTAACCAGAATATGAGGAATATGAAAACATTTTGAAAGGTTGTGGTACTTTAACACTACCACTCGGCTCGAAATCCGAAAGCTTCTCATCAATAGCATAGGCAGGGAGTGAGTGCATTCCCATTTCGTTATTTGCAAAATTGTGTTTGTGCTTCTTATAAATTTTGGCACCAGTATCCTCATTCAATCATTCCCCCATAATTTCAAGGTGTATTTAAGTGAAAAATGTATATTTTTGAGAATTTCTGGGAGCTTAAGAGTTTTGGGCACAATGCACTCAGAGTAAACTTTGAGTGCCAGTGGTGTATGCTGTTAACTTTGGATCCAATATCTTTTCAAATATAATTTGTCACCTTATTGCACTGTAATTACTTATGTGACTTGTGCAATAATTTCATATTTTTTTCACTTACTGGCTTATTTCTTGCAAATCAATGTTTCAATTTTTAATACTGTAACATAAAATTAACACTTATGAATTCAACTGCTGTGGTGTAATGTTGTGCTTTACATGTATTATAACTGTCATATTTTGTTCCACTTAGTTACCCCTTCAACAGTACAGCATGTTGCCGACACTTATCGTATGTTAACACTGTTTTTGACATTGTTACAGAAGTATGTTAGTGAGTATAGCTTCAACAAAAGTTTGCAACACAAAGTTATTGAGTCAGCTGCACCTACCAATACTGGAAGTCAGCTTTATCCTCAAACATAATGACAATGTGGCATGTAACCTAATATATGCACAAGTGGAAAGAGAGCAGAACACTAAGAATATTTATCTTGCGTCTGTATTAGTTTTTGGGAATTTTAAATTTCAATTCAATTTATTGCCATAATCAAAACTACACATGTTCATCATTAGGGGATGCCCACAATCCTTATTTGTACAAAAATGTCCAATTTCAGTCTTCAGATCAATTCATTTATCTTTAAATGAAAAAAAATAAATAAAAGTGATATATTTTTAAATAAAAAAGACATATCAGTTTTAAAACTGTTATCTTGAAACTCTTAAACAGGATGTACATATTCAGTACCTATGATAACACACACTGCTTCATATTACACAAATATGGTACGGGAAGTCTGTTAGAATTTGAATGATTTAGGAGTAATGGAGACAACTCACCGAATAGTGGAAGCATTATTAACAGCAATTATTAGGTAGGAGATGAGGTACTGGCGGAAGTAAAGCTGTGAGCACGGGGCGCGAGTCGTGCTTGGGTAGCTCAGTTGGTGAGCACTTTCCCGCGAAAGGCAAAGGTCCCGAGTTCGAGTCTCAGTCCGGCACACAGTTTTCATCTGCCAGGAAGTTTCTTAACAGCAACTATTCTTAATATTAATGAAGACATAAAAGTATGGTTAGAAATATAATCAATTAAAAACAACATGGAATACAGGGATGTAATTACAGTTCTAAGTGAACAGCTTCAAGCCTATATTATTCCATCTGTTGCTAGCAGCATCAAAAGAATGAGGTTTGCCAAATAACTGCAACTATACCTACACCTAAACCTATTGTTGACACACTATTCTACATTGCCTCCACTGGTATGTGCATGTATCAGAAATCCACAAGTCTACATGTACCTATGTGGGTGACCACTATATTGTTTTTATTTTTCAAATTTTTATAGTTTCACTTAATTTAGATTTATTTGTGCCTATCATTCTCTATTATGGATGGAACACTTCTTGTTAGTCTTCTACTTTGTTCTTCTGATAACTTTATTTTAATATTTAGGGAATCAACTTAAAGACTGAAATGAAACTTCCTGGCAGATTAAAACTGTGTGCCAGACCGAGACTCGAACTCTGGACCTTTGCCTTTCGCGGGCAGCAGCTCTACCGACTGAGCTACCCAAGCATGACTCACAACCCATCGTAAAGCTTCAATTCTGCCAGTACCTCATCCCCTACCTTCCATACTTCACAGAAGCTCTCCTGCAAACCTTGCAGAACTCTTAAAGACTGAAAACTTTTTAGATACTCAATGTATAGTCATATTAACTGTAGTAAACAAGTTTCAGTCATTTACAACTGTTTGCAGGTCATAGTCTGATTGTCTGCAGCCTCCCTCAACCTAGAAATGGGGATAACTGAAAATGATATGATCAGCAGGTCCTTCCTTCTCTCCACGTCCACAGACTGATATGTTCCTACATACCACTTAGTGTTGATGTTTGGGGTATGTTAATAGATGCGCCATATCTTGGGTAGGGTCAATGTTGTGCATACTGAGCATGTTCTTAATGCTTGGGACTATGCTGTATACCCACCCTGCAGTGCTTCTAGTGTTGCTATCAGTCTGTTACTTGCCTAATGTCCAGATTCATAAATTTCTTTTATTAGAAATATGAGCTCCTGTGTTCTTATACACTAAAGCACATCTTCACGCCCCAACCAATACAATGCTGCCCTGTAACATATCACAATATCCACTACACATGTCCTAAGAATCAGCAACTGCAGATTGTGGTGCATGTTGAAACAAACAATGTGTGTCATTTGGGCTCTGATGTCATACTTGGATCATTCCAGCATCTGAAAAAGAAGGTTGAGAATACCAGCCTTGCTCACAGAGGTTCAATAATGTCTGCAGCATTGGTTCCAAAACAGATAGTGACCCCTTGGTTCCGACTCTTGTGGAAGGCTTTACAGAGACTGTGAAGGTTCCGTGAAAAGTTAGGCTGTGACTCCCTAGACTTGTCCCATAGGGTCCAGAGCTGTAAGAGCTCTCTAAATGGATCAGGTGTACACTACACATCAGAGGCTGCTACCCAGGTAGCTGTGTGTGGGGTGCATGGATTAGATTAGGCAATTCTCCATTCAACCAGATAATGACAGCTGTAGGAGACCCAGAAGTGTAAGATCCAAAGGAATGCCTCAACAAGTGACAGTATTTAAACTCTAATAGTTAACTGCTGAGGATCCTCAACAAAGTGGCAGATGTTGAGCCACTCCTGAAAAGCAGTGAAGATCACATAATACTAGGTACAGAAATCTGGTTGAAAGCTGAAATTCATACCCAGACATTTTTAGGGAAAATTTAGGCATAAATCAAAAGGATAAGCTAAAGGGAAATGAAAGGGGTGTATCTATTGCAGTACACAAGAAACTCAAATCCACAGAGATAGAAATTACATGCAAGATCGTTTGGGCAAGGATCAGTATCAGGGACAGGAATAATATTACAACTGGGTCCTTCTACCGGCCAATAGACTCATCTCCTGATGTAATAAAAAACTTCAGAGAACAACCTCAGTATGTTAGTACATAAGTACCACACTCATATTTTAATCATCAGATGAGACTTTAAACATCAATCAATCAATTGGGGTTATTACAGCACACCCTGTGAAACATTTACTAAATGTCTTCTCTGAAAATGATCTAGAACAGATTTTTTGGACCCTCATTCATGACGGAAATATATTAGATCTAATGGCAATAAATGGACCTGACCTCTCTGGAGATGTCCATATCAAAGATGGTATCAGTGACCAAGAGGCAGTTGCAGCAACAATGACAACCAAAATACAAATAGCAACTAACACCAACAGACAGATTCATATGTTCAGTAAACATGTTAAAGATATAGCAGTGTAATATATCATTGAGAAACTTGAAACTTTTAGCTCGGGGCAATTGGTTTTAGGGGAACTATGGATCAAGTTTAAAAGAATAGTTGCCCATGCCCTGGATAGATACATACCCAGTAAAATACTTGGTGATGGGAAGGAACCACCATGGTATACAGTCACTGTAAAGAGACTCTTAAAGAAACAGACTACTGCATAACAGGTGTAAAACAAAGCATATGGTTACAGATAGAGAGATGCTGAATGAAACCACATTTGGCTGTCAAGAGAGCAATACATGAAGCCTTCAATGGTTGCCATAGCAAAATACAGTTGAAAGCTCTTTACAAAATCCAAAGGACCTTTGGTCATATGTAGAGGCTATTAGTGGCACCAAAGTTGCCATCTAATTACTCACAGATGAAACAGGGACTGAAATTGAAGATAGTAAAGCAAACACAGCAATACTTAGCTCCATTTTTAAATGTTATTTTTCAAAGGAATATCCAGAGATATTGCTGCAGTTTAATTCTTGTATCACAGAAAAGATGAGTGAAACAGATACGGGTGTCAGTGGCATGGAGAAACAGGTGAACTCACTAAAATCGAATAAAACTCTAGAGATTGATGGAATATGGAGTAAATGCAGGGCTGGGTCCCTGTACCGTTGGCCTCTCCTGTTTCTGGCACGATGCACGCACCTTGTGGGTTGCCACTCCGTACGCCGCAGGCACTACTCCTTCAGAGACAGTTACGCATCGTGCCAAAACTTTGTGTTATTGCATTCAGTGCTAACTGTAAACATTCTATTTACAGTCTCAACACTAGCAAGCACCACTAGGGACTACTACCATCAAAAGTGTGTGCAACAACTACAGTGGCACTTGTATCAGTGACTGTCTTCTATGAGCAGATCACATGTTCCTCAAGAGGCCACGGATACTCTTCCGCCGTGGTATACTTAAGCTGTGACAAATGTTCCAGTAGACAGCTGTAGTCGCAGCTCCACTCCGGGCCACTTGTGCCAGTTGCCTACAACATTCCGTCCGTTGGGGCCTCCATCCACCTATGCACTATGCTATATAGCTCCGCTTCGTCACCCAAAAGCCACCAGCACCTTCCCTGGGACCCAGTGCTATCGTGGAGTTGTCCAGCATCGATTATGTCACGACACAGGTCACAAGAGACTCTTGGTTTTGCCACACTCGTACTAGATCGATGATCATTTCTGTCACTGTTATCTTTTGTGTAACTTTACTACCCTGTTGTGGGGTTACAATAAACGTCTAACTGTAAAAACATCAATTATCTGTGTCCAGTACAGATTATTGTCCAAACTATGGACATAAAAGAATCCCTATCAGATTTGTAATGCCTCACTAATTTTGAGCACTACTGGATGAGAAGCAGCTTGACTGCAGCTATATGCCAGACCTGCAGGCAGGCGAGGAAGTACTGACTTGTAATTCCACAAGTGAGCCTGTTTGCACACCAGGGCCAAGCCGCACAGTCATTGTGACACTGCAGACTGGCCATGCAGCTACAAACTAGCCAGCAGAGTATTTCTACAGCACTGAGACTCGAAGATGTTGATCTGTATGTGCCTGGAAGCAATGTTGTGGCACAACAAGGTGCTATTAATCACTATAAATACCTTCAATTCCAGCAGCACTGTGTGCAGTCTGGCAGCACCCTCTGTGACATTGGATTCACACAACTCTCCACCATGCTATGGGTCAGCCAGCAGTCGACATCAGTGTGGGCAGCCAGGGCCATCAGACAAGGTCAAGGTTCTGGTCCACATCCACGGACTTGGAACAACACAACAAATTATCCATTGCCAGGCACCACTGTGGCAACAACCTCCTGCCTAGCAGGCCAGTGGTTCACAGTCAGGGTGGTACTGCTGCTATCCTTACACACCAGGGCAAGCTTCTAATCTGGGTGTCATAGATACCTACGAGAAGTCAGTGGATGTTCGCATCGTGGGCAATGCTCACTATGGGCCACATAGTGCTAACTCAGGCACATACTTGCTGAGTGGGGTAAACAGTGTCAGCAAAGCAGGATGCAGACATCAAATGGTCATCCTGCTGCCGTGACCTTCCAATGTCAACGGCACAACAGGTGGACCACACATCTAGAGAGGGCATATCCAGGAGCATCGCAGCAATTCAACATTGTAGCTCAAAACTACGTAAAATATGTTATATTTTGCAGCGGGATTTTCCTAGCCACACACCACACCTTGCCAGGACCACCACCACCTCTATACCATAGCAGCCCCACTCACCCTGGGTTCCTATAGCAGTATTTTGATATCAGTGGACCTCACCTGGCACAGCTTCCATGCAGCACAGCTTCACAATCACATTGCACAGTTTTGTTAAACAGTGGAGTGAGTGAGCAGACTATTCATTTTTGTGGCTGTTTTCCCTGTTTCATATGTACAGGACATGGAGTCTAAATGAGTGATGCACAGGAATTGAAGGGTTATGTTGGTGCAGCCAGGGGAACTGGCTGATCTTTTGCAATTCCTTGGTAATACAAAGGAGCATTATTTACAACCTACGAGATGTGGTTAACGTAAATTTCCGGAGCATTTCATGGAGTTAGTAGCAGTAGCAGTAGCAGTAGCAGTAGCAGTAGCAGTAGCAGTACCAGTACCAGTACCAGTAGTTTGTGTTAACTACCACTGATACGGACATGTAGCTAGTCAGCGCACATAGTTAATATGGATGATAAGATATAAGAGTTAAGTGTGTGTTGAATCATAAGGCCTGAATGTGAGTGAATTTTGTGTTCCTTAGAGTGAATTGGAGATTAACCCTCCAGTCGTGGACAACGTGAACATGTCGATCCTGCTCTCTCCAGACAATTTTGCGCGCCTTGCTGTTAATGCATCAGATGCAATTTCTGCTCTGAATCCATGTCAGAAATTGTGATTTTTGCGATGAATAATTTTCTGTTGCTCTGGAACAGAGTAGGCTATTTTCCAACCAAATATTTTTCTTTTGCTCTGGAACAACAGAGGTTGAGATTTTCCTGTCTGAAATATTGAGTGCTGTGTTTTACATGTTCTCCAACCTCACTCACATGCATACACACATGCCTTTTCGAGCCAGCAATTTTGTAATCTTATTCCCAATCTTGTTTATGGAATCTTGCTTTAATATGTACAACATTCAGAACAATTATGAATAACTTTATTCTGCTTTTATAATGTTGAATGCAATTTTTTGCATTTCCCGCATTATTTACATTAACTGTCAATTAAATATCAACTCTAAAACAAGGTTTTGGTTTTCCTGTTATGACCTTTTAATTCTATCCATACAACTATTTTAATTATTGAATAAAAATGCCCCGTGATTTTGTACAGAAAAATTAGAAAATTCCCCGCAGTTAGAGTATCAAGGTTCCACAATGGCAGATTCTTAAATACAGGGTGTCATTAGTCGGGAGGCAGTTCAATCATTGATTAATGAAATGGCACAATTGGGAGGATGTAATACAGACTTGTGTAATAGGCTAGCAGCTGCAGATAAAGAGCTGGAATTGGCTCAGCAACCCACTCCTTTATTAGATCCAGCCACAGCTACTTTGATCATGCCCTTCTCCAGAAAGTCAAGTGGCAACGTAATGTTTTTGTAAGTTACAAGTGTTGTTGATAACTTATTTCATAGCAAATCAGTGTCTGTGATTCACAGTTATTGCCAAAGAATCGATCACCCCAAACTTCAGTGTACATCAATGCAAATAAATGTACATTTCTCAGAACTTTTGGAGGTTACCATTGACCTGCACATAAATCAGTTCACAGTAAATCGGTGTTTGTGATTTAGTTACTGTAGTACATATTGTAACGAAGATATTGTGTTACATCTAGTTTTCCCTTTCACAAGGAGTAAAACTGTCTACATTTATCATAAATTAACTCTATTTTCAAGTTTTTTACTGACTATAACCCACCTCAAAAAGTTTTAGATAACTAGTAATTTTTACCATAGGTTTTTCTATTGCCTTACTAGAAGGCTCATTTCGTGTATTTGCTTTAATTTTTATAGAGAATTAATTTTTTTTACCTCAACAGGTATCAGGCTCAGTTTAAAGTTATTTGTTCACTGTCTGCACCAGCCACAACGCAGCCCCACTGTCAGTGGCCTTCTCGAATATGAGAAGAGTTAGCTGATGCTCGTTAGCAGCTAGAAACCGCTCTGAAGACTATCAAACATTTGGCAGCTGCTGCGAATTGGTCTGTTGGAAGAGCTCATGAGAGTCATGTAATGCTACCTGTAGCAGAAAAGGTACCTCCAGTAATATTCTATTCGGTTGATGCTATATCCTTTGCAGGAAGTGTGGGATCTGTCACTACTCGTTCACTTTACTGCGAGAGGTGTGTCAATGGTAGATCCAGGCATCATATACAGCAACCAGGGAGGGCTCACAGGGTGTTATAGCGATACCCTAATCTAATAAGTTCAAGGTGCTGTCTTTCAGTGAAACTGAGCCAGTGGGATTCACTTGAACTCTTTTGGGGAAACCTGCTGCCTCCAGAGGAGGCAAATGATAAAGGGTAGGGTCTATTAATTGTAGGCAGTTCAAACCTATGGAGAATAATGGTACCACCTAGGGGAATGGCAGAAAGGGATGTAAAGGAACATTAGGTGCTCTAAGTGTGTTCTTGACTGGGGGCATCATTCAACATGTTGAAGAAGCTTTTCCAACAGTCATTGAGGGAACAGGGTGCAGCCAGCTGCAGATTGTGGTACATGATGGAACTAATAATGACTGTCATCTAGGCTCCGAGGTCACACGTGGAGCATTCTAGCAACTGATAGAGAATACCTACCTCGATCACAGAGGTTAACGATGTTTACAATTCGTAGCACTGTCTTCAGAGCAGATCGTAGCCCCCTGGTTCTGACTCAAGTGGAAGGCTTGAAACAGAGACTTCAAAGATTCTGTGACAAGCTAGGCTGTGACTTCCTGGACTTGTCCTGTAGTGTTGAGAACCACAGGGTCCACTTAAATGGGTCAGGTGAGCAGTACACATCGGGCGCCTACTCAAGTAGCTGACTGTGTGTGTGTGTGTGTGTGTGTGTGGGGGGGGGGGGGGGGGGGGGGTGCACACAAGGGTTTTTTAAGATTAGGCTACTCTCCATCCAGTCCAAATAATGACAGCTGTAGGAGATCCAAAATCTCCCACAGGGAAGAATATTAAAATTCTAATAGTTAACTGCCAAAGCATTCGTGGCAGAATGCCAGAGTTTGAAGCATTCCTGAAAAACAGTAACACTTGACACAGAAAGCTGGTTAAAAGTTGGAATTGATAGCAGTGAAACTACTAAGGAAAATTTAAGTGTACGTCGAAACGATAGTCAAATGAGAAATGGAGGTGGTGTATTTGCCACAGTAGAGAAGAAACTTGAATCCAACACAATTAGAGATAGCAGCTACATGTGAGATTGTTTGGGCACGACTTTGTATTAGGGGAAGGCATAAACTGGTAACTGGATCCTATTGTCCACCAAACTAAACTCATAATATAAGCAAAAACTTTAGAAAAAACCTCAGTATACTTGTACACAAGTTCCCCAAACATACTGTAATCATCGAAGGAGACTTTAATGATCCAAAAATCAGTTGGGGAAAATTACAGTTTTGTTAGTGGTGGGCATGACAAGATATCTCTGAAAATTACCTAGAACAGACATTTGGGAACACCATTCGTGATGGAAATATATTAGATCTAATGGTAACAAATAAACATGGCTCTTTCAGGATGACTACATAGAAACTGGTATCAGTGACTATGATGTGGTTGTGGCAACAATGACTACTGACATACAATTAATTAAGGAGAATTAAAACAAGCAAAGAGATATATACATTCAGTATACTAAACAGAAAAGCAGTACAGTCGTACCTCAACTTGAAACTTTCAGCACAGGACAGGAGCATGTAGACCAACTATGCTTCAGTTTAAAAGAATAGTTGACGATACACTGGATAGATATTTACCCAGCAGAACAGTTTATAATGGGAGGTACTCTGAATAGTATACAGTCACCGTAAAGAAACACTAAAGGAACAGAGACTACTGCATAACAGGTGTAAAACAATGCATAAAGCTATAGGCAGAGAGACGCTGAATGTAACAATGGAAAGTCCAGATTGGACAATCAGCAGCCATAAAACAGACAGACTCTTACTCGCTGTAAATGACACGTTGGGTTGCAGACAGGTCACAGAAAAGGCTGTTACACACTAGGCTTTCCGCCAAATCCTCCTTCAGAAAATAAAATAAAACACACTCACATTCACACAAGCAGATACACCTCATTCACACATGACTGCTATCTCAGGCTGCTATAGCCAGACTGAAACTGTTGTGTTGAATGAAAGCAGCAACTAATAGTCGGTCATGGAATGGGGACAGAAAGCACAGTAAGGCTGGTGGAGGGGGGGGGAGTGCTGTCTGATGGAGCATACAGAGACCAGATGGAGGCAGGACAAGGCTGCCAGGGGAAGCATCAGGAGGCTATGAGGGAGAGAAGGAGGTCTGTGAGCAGAATAGACTGTTGGGTGCATTGACAGAGAGCGAGGACAATGAGAATGAAGTGATGTGAATCAGGAGGAGCTTATAGGATGTTGGATGGAGGATGTGGGGTGTGGGGGACAGTAGATTATCGTAGGTTGAGGCTGGGATAATTTCGAGAGTGGAGAATGTATTGTAAGGGTAGCTTCCATTTGTGCTGTTCAGGGAAGTTAGTGGTTGTAGGGAAGATACTGATGGATTGGGTTTTGAAGGTGCCATTAAATTAAAGCGTGTTATGTTCAGCTGCACATGCAGCCATAGGGTGGTCTACTTTGCTCTTGGCCACAGTTCAGCAGTAGCCACTCATCCTGATGGACAGCTGGTTGCTCACCATAGCAAAGTTTGTATATGACATGGTTGCTTTCCTAGGTGGCCCTGCCTCTGATGGGGTAGGATAAGCTTGTGAGAGGACTGGAATGGGAAGTGACGGGTGGGTGGATTGGGTAGGTCTTGTAACTGGATCCTCCACAGGGATATGACCCCTATGGTGTTAGGGCTGGAAAGGATCTTGGTTAGAATGTCCCTTGTTTCAGGGCATGAGTGGCTGGTTATTGATGGTGGTGGGAGGGTTGTGCGTGTGTGGGGATATGGCAAGGGAAATCTGTTTTGTGAACCTGTGAAGGCCTTTCTAAGACCTTCAGCATACTAGCCAAGGGACTTCTTGTCGCTGCATATACGCCATTTTTGGCTGCCTTGTCCATATGTGAGAGGGATTTTTTGGTGTGGAAGAGATGGCAGCAGTCAAAATACAGGCCTTGTTGAGGGTTGGTGGGTTTAATGTGGACAGAGGTGCGAATGGAGCCATCGAGAGGAAGGGGTCAACATCACGTAAGGTGGCATGCTGGATTGAGGACAAACTGGTGAAGCAGATGGAAGAAAAAGTGTTGATGGTGTGAAGGAATGAGGATAGGTGTATTGGCCCTCAGGCCAGATCATGAAGGTATCATCAATGACCCTGAACTAGACCAGGGGTTTGGGGTTGTGGGAGGCTAGGAAGGTTTCCACTAGATGGCCTATAAACAGGTTGGCATAGGAGGGTACCATGCAGGAGCATATGGCTGTGCAGCGGGTTTGCCTGTATACCTTCCCTTTAAAGGAAAAGTAGTTGTGTGTCAAGATAAATTTAGTAAGGTGTTTGAGGAATCAGGTGGTGGGTTTGGAGACTGAAGGATACTGGGAAGGGCAGTGTTCAACTGTGGCAAGAACACAGGCATGAGGTATGTTGGTATATAGGGAAATGGCGTCAACAATGATGAACAGGGATACAGGTGGTATAGGGATGGGCACGGTGGAGAGTCAGTGAAGGAATTGGTTGGTATCTTTCACCTGGGAGGCTAGAGTTTGGGCAACTGGTTGAAGATGTTGGTCAATAAATGCCGAAATTCTTTCAGCTACAATGGGATTGTTGGTGTTGGGGCTTTTGGGGAGCATGTAGAAGGTGGATGTGCAGGATGTCATGGGATTGAGGAAGGAAATGGATTCAGGAACAAGATTCTACAAAGGGCCTAAGGCTTTAAGCAATAATTGGAGGTTATTTTGGATTTCTAGGATGTGATCACACTGGCAGAGTTTAGGGATTGAAGAGTCACACAATTGGAAAAGGCTTTCTGTCAAGTAGTCACTGTAATCCATAGTGATAGTATTAGAACCTTTGTCTCCAGGTAGATAATTAAGTGAGGATCTGTTCTGAGGCTACGTATGTATGTCCTTTCTTCTGTTGTAAGTCTGATATTAGGAAGGGACTTGGGGAAGGGTGGAGAGGCCAAGCTGGAGGTGAGGAATTCCTGGAAGATGACTGGGGGGGAGGGAGGGGGGGGGGGGGATGGCGGCATCATCAACAATACGGGTTGGATGGTGGTATGAAGTGGGACATGTAGGGTCCAGTGTTGGGATTAGGCTGGCTTTTGTTGGAGTGATTAGTGGCAAAGAAAAGTTTCCATTGCAGAGATTTTAAGATAAGTAGGTCATAGGCCAGTCCAACATGGTTAATTTTAGGTGTAGGCCTGAAACTGAGACTTTTGGATAGGATTGAAACTTCTATGGAGCTGAAAATTTTGGTGCAAAGGTTCACACCAGTGTTCTGGGATTGTTACAGCTCTGGATTTGGTGGAGTGTTGGCGTGGAGTTTTGAGGGGGGTGGCCCTTATTGACCAACACATCCTAGAAATTGCTCAAAATCTGTCCTTCCACATCAAAGACACCAACGACTCTCTTCACCGACTCTCCATCATCCCCAGCTCTTTACCTCTTGGATCCCTACTTGTCACTGTTGACGCAACGTCCCTGTACACAAGCATCCCTCAGGCCCATGGTCCTGTCACTATTTAACACTCTCTCTCCAAATACCCTTAAGACTCCAAACCTATTACTCCATCCCTCATACATCTTATTAACTTTATCCTAATGCACAAGTGTTTCTGCTATGAAGGGAAGATCCAAACAAATCTGTGGCACAGCCATGTGGCACCCTCTTAGGATGGTTGGGTGTGGGATTGAAGGGACCAGACTGCTAAGGTCATCGGTCCCTTGTTCCACGATAAAATCACACGAAATAAAAACTGTCAGTCGTTAAAAATGGAGAACTGAGACAAGGGACGACACAATACAAGAAAGACAGACAAAGACCAGACAAACGGAACTAAAATCACACCGAGTGTGAAGGTGGTTGGCCGACCATGAAAATAAGGAAAAGCCAACCACCAAATGACATTAAAACCCACAGTTTAAAACCACAGGCCAAAGGCCCAAGTCAATACAGGAAATAAAAGGACAAACACTCAAATCATACGATAAAAACCCCCTGCCCGAATAAAACTCAACACGAGGTCCGCCATAGCAACGTCATCACATAAAAGGGCAGGGAGGGTATCAGGCAGCGCAAACGTCTGCCTGAGTCCTGTTAAAAGCGGGCAGTCCACCAAAATGTGGACCACCGTCAGAGCTGCCCCGCAGCGACATAGCGGTGGGTCCCCACGTGTGGCCAACGCGCAGCCGGCAGAGGACGACAGAGTCCTTCCGAGAGGCCCACATGGAGGAGCGCCACACACCGGTCGTCTCCTTCACCGCCCGAAGTTTGTTGGGCGTGGGCAGGGTGCGCCACTCGTCACCCCAGGCACCAAGCACTTTCTGGCGCAAAAGCGACAGGAGATCACACTCCATAAGGCCGAGTTCCAGAGCCGGTGAACTCACTGCCTGTTTAGCCAGCGTGTCAACCCGCTCATTGCCCGGGATGCCGACATGACCTGGGGTCCAAACAAAGACCACGGAGCGGCCACAACGGGCAAGAGCATGGAGCGACTCGTGGATGGCCATCACCAGACGGGAACGAGGAAAGCACTGGTCAAGAGCTCGTAAACCACTCAGGGAGTCACTACAGATGACAAAGGACTCACCTGAGCGGGAGCGGATATACTCTAGGGCGCGATAGATGGCAACCAACTCGGCACTGTATACACTGTTCCCGGGTGCCAGCGACCGTTGCTCACAATGATCCTCTAGAGTAAGAGCGTAACCAGTGCGACCAGAGACCATCGAACCGTCGGTATAGGCCACGGCAGATCCGGGAAACTCGGCAAGCAGAGAAACAAAGCGGCGGCGGAGGGCCGGAGGAGGGACCGAGTCTTTCGGACCCTGTGCCAAATCCAGCCGAATGCATGGTCGGCGCACACACCAAGGGGGCAGACGGAGATTGGCCCGGAAAACAGGCGGGAGAGGAAAAAACTCAATCCTACACAGTAGAGCCCGGATGCGAACCGCGATCGTACACCCTGACCGGGGCCGCCTGTCTGGAAGATGGACGATCGAGTGCGGGAACAGGAGACGGTAGTTGGGATGCCCTGGCAAGCTACAAACGTGGGCAGCATAAGCGGCCAGAAGTCGGTCGCGCCGGATCCGCAATGGAGGAACACCAGCCTCAAGTAAGCTGTCAACAGGGCTTGTCCGAAATGCTCCTGCGGCGAGTCGGATCCCGCAGTGATGGATGGGATCCAGCAATTGCAATGCTGATGGTGATGGTGATGCCGAACCATAAGCCACACACCCATAATCAAGGCGGGACTGGATCAGCGCTTGATACAGCCGGAGAAGGGTGGACCGATCGGCACCCCATCCGGTGTGGCTAAGGCAACGGAGAGCGTTTAAATGCCGCCAGCATGTTTGTTTAAGCTGCCTAATATGAGGCAGCCAAGTCAACCGGGCATCAAATACCAGTCCCAAGAACCGATGCGTCTCTACCACAGCAAGAGGTTCACCGTCAAGGTAAAGGCGTGGCTCAGGGTGAACCGTGCGACGCCGGCAGAAATGCATAACGCAGGTCTTAGCGGCCGAAAACTGGAAGCCATACGCTACAGCCCACGACTGCGCCTTGCGGACAGCGCCCTGCAGCTGGCGCTCAGCAACTGCAATGCCAGCGGAGCTGTAGTAGAGGCAGAAGTCGTCTGCATACAACGAAGCTGCGACGGACGATCCCACCGCCTCAGCGAGCCCATTGATCGCAATTAAAAACAGGGAGACACTGAGGACAGACCCCTGTGGGACCCCGTTCTCCTGGACCCGGGAGGAACTATGGGATGCAGCAAAATGCACGCGGAAGGAACGACACGACAGAAAATTCTGAATAAAAATCGGGAGCGGGCCCCTAAGACCCCACCCATGAAGTGTGGCCAGGATGTGATATCGCCAAGTCGTATCGTACGCCTTCCGCATGTCGAAGAAGACAGCAATCAGATGTTGGCGGCGTGCAAAGGCTGTACGGACGGCAGGCTCTAGGGAGACCAGATTATCGACGGCAGAGCGGCCTTTACGGAACCCACCCTGAGACGGAGCCAGAAGGCCTCGAGACTCGAGTAGCCAACTCAACCTCCGGCTCACCATACGTTCTAGCAACTTGCAAAGAACGTTGGTGAGGCTTATGGGGCGGTAGCTGTCCACCTCCAGCGGGTTCTTGCCAGGTTTCAACACGGGGAGGACGATGCTTTCTCGCCATTGAGACGGGAACACACCCTCAACCCAGATGCGGTTGAAAACATCTAGGAGGCGTCGCTGGCAATTCACAGAGAGGTGTTTCAGCATCTGGCTGTGGATGCGGTCTGGCCCAGGAGCCGTATCAGGGCAAGCAGATAGTACACTCTGGAATTCCCAGTCGCTGAAAGGAGCATTGTACGACTCCGCGTGGCGCGTGTGAAAGGAAAGCCTCCAACTTTCCAACCACTCTTTCCGGGAGCGGAAGGCCAGTGGGTAATTCGTAGATGCGGAACACTGAGCAAAATGCGCTGCTAACCGGTCCGCAATCGTGTCGGAGTCAGGACACACCACTCCATTCAGCGAAAGCCCAGGGACAGAGACAGGTGGCCGATAGCCATGGAGTCGCCTAATCTTAGCCCAAACCTGCGATGCAGAGGTACGGACGCCAATGGTGGAAACATACCGTTCCCAGCACTCCTGCTTCCATTGGCGAATAAGGCGTCGGGCACGGGCACGGAGCTGTTTAAAAACGATGAGGTTCTCCAAGGACGGGTGCCGCTTATGGCGTTGAAGAGCCCGCCGGCGATCTCTAATCGCCTCTGCGATCTCGGGCCCCCACCAAGGCACAGTCCTCCGCCGAGGGGACCCGGACGAACAGGGAATCGCAGATGCCGCCGCAGAAACGATGCCAGTGGTGACCGACTGAACCACCGCATCAATGGTGTCATGGGAAGGAGGTGCGATAGTGGCGAGAGAGGAGAACAAGCCCCAATCAGCCTTATTCAGAGCCTATCTGGAGGGGCGTTCAGAAGAGTGACGCTGTGGTAGTGACAAAGATGGGGAAATGGTCACTACCACATAAGTCGTCATGGACACTCCAGTGGATGGGTGGTGAAAGTCCGGGGCTGCAGATAGAAAGGTCGATGGCCGAAAATGTGCCATGGACTACGCTGAAATGTGTCAGCTCTCCCGTGTTTAAGAGGCAGAGGTCAAGCTGCGAGAGAAGTGTCTCGACATCTCTACCCCGGCCAGTAATCGCGGCGCTACCCCACAGAGGGTTATGGGCGTTAAGGTCGCCCAGTAACACAAAAGGAGGAGGCAGTTGTGCTATCAATGCAGCCAACACATGACGCGAGACATCACCATCTGGCGGAAGATACAAACTGCAGACAGTAATAGGCTGAGGCGTCCACATCCTGACAGCGACAGCCTCTAAAGGTGTGTGAAGAGGTACACATTCGCTGTAGACAGAGTTAAGGATGTAGACGCAGACTCCACCAGATACCCTCTCATAAGCTGCCCGGTTCTTGTAATAACCCCGATACCCACGTAGGGCAGGGGTCCGCATTGCCGGAAACCAAGTTTCCTGTAGGGCAATGCAGAGGAAAGGGTGACTGCTGATGAGTTGGCGAAGCTCAGCAAGGTGGTGGAAAAAAGCGTTGCAGTTCCACTGGAGTATCGCTTTGTCCATGTCCGAAAAAGGCGTGAAGGGACCGAGGAGGCAGATCACGCCACTGGGTCACCTGCTGCCACCGATGGAGGACCAGTACAATCTGCTTCCATGGTGTCTGAGGGTCCGGCGAGATCCAGGTCCTCAGCGGACGCCCGGATCTCCACCTTATCCTCGGACACAGGGCCTGTAGGGAGCAGTGGGGTGGATGCCACCGCATGTCCCTTGGCCTTAGAGGTCTTCTTCTTCGTCTTGTCTCTCTGGTCCTTGGGTTTCATTGGCTGGGAGGGCTCCAGCGAGTCAGTCTCTGGGACGGAGGAGGAGCAGGAAGCCCTGCGACCAGCCGCTGGTCTGCTTTTCTTCCATTGGCTGACGTCACCCTTCCCAGAGGCGGAAACCTGGGAAGGAAGGGACCCAAGGGACCCTTTCCGTGCTATTCGAGCCGGGGAAGTTTGAGGCTTCCCCAGCTTAGAAGTGGGGACTGATGTCCCCGATGGTTGGGGGGTTGCTGCTCCTAAGGCAGGTAGTGCAGGAGCAGCACGGAGTGAAGTGCCCCCCACCATCAAGGGGGCAGGTGTAGCATTCCGGCTCTGAGAGGTGGCAGTCTGAGGGAGAGCTAATGGGGCCATAACAGTAGTAGTCGCGGCGTAAGAGGCAGTCATTCGAACAGGATGGAGGCGTTCGAACTTCTGCCTGGCCTCAGTGTATGTCAGGCGGTCCAGGGTCTTATACTCCATGATTTTGCGCTCTTTCTGGAAGATCCTGCAGTCCGGCGAGCAAGGTGAGTGGTGCTCTCCGCAGTTTACACATATGGGAGGCGGAGCACATGGAGTATTGGGATGTGATGGGCGTCCACAATCTCGACATGTGAGGCTGGAAGTACAGCGGGAAGACATATGCCCGAACTTCCAGCACTTAAAGCACCGCATCGGGGGAGGGATATATGGCTTGACGTCACAACGATAGACCATCACCTTGACCTTCTCAGGTAAAGTATCTCCCTCGAAGGCCAAGATGAAGGCACCGGTGGCAACCTGCTTATCCCTTGGACCACGATGTACGCGCCGGACGAAGTGAACACCTCGCCGCTCTAAATTGGCGCGAAGCTCGACATCGGACTGCAATAGAAGGTCCCGATGGAATATTATGCCCTGGACCATATTAAGACTCTTATGGGGCGTGATTGTAACCGGAACATCCCCCAAGCTTGTTACAATCGAGTAACCGGCGGGACTGGGCGGAAGACGCCGATTTGATCAAAACCGAGCCCGAGCGCATTTTGGACAAGCCCTCCACCTCCCCGAACTTGTCCTCTAAGTGCTCGACGAAGAACTGACGCTTCATGGATGTAAAGGATTCACCATCAGCTCTCGTACACACCAGGTAGCGGGGCGAGTATGTTTCGCTGGCATCCTTAGTCTTTCGTTCCTCCCATGGTGTAGCCAGGGATGGGAACGATTTGGGGTCATATGTAGTTGCGTTGTATTGAGCCCTGGAACGCTTAGAGACTGCTGGCGGCTGGCTGCCAGCAAGAGATGATGTACCACGCTTCATTGCGGGTCATCCGCCCTGATGCCACCTACTCCGACCAAGGGCCCTCCCCACGGGCGCCACCCAGCCTCAGCAACGACCACCTGGCAGGATGGCCATTGCCGGGAGTCCCAATGCCCCAAGGAGATAGGCATCTACTCCTTGGCATACGTGGGGAGTTAACGGCGCTGGCATCAGCAGAGCAATCCCTGTGTAGTCAGGGGGCTACAACCAACAGGGTACATGGCGGCCCCACCACAACAGACTGGCTACCGTGCTGGATTTCAGGTGATGTAGTCCAATATCGTCATTGGTGCATAAAGCGACACAGCATAGCAGACTGCAATAAACTGCACCCAAGAACAAATCCACGCCCAAGAGATGGTAGGTGAGTGGGACTGCTAAGTGATGACGACAAACCTGGCTAGAGATGGTAATGCATGATGGACACATCGCTCCTTGTAAGGCGCCCTTCCCCAATCGGCTCGCTCTTCGGAAAATTTAGAAGGATGGAGGTCAAACCCGTTAGGGGACCATCTCACAAGGCCAAAACGTTTGAGACTCCTTTTAGTTGCCTCTTACAACAGGCAGGAATACCGTGGGCCTATTCTTACCCCCGAACCCACAGGGGGATGGCACCCTCTTACGCCAACCTGTTTATAGGCCACCTAGAGGAAACCTTCCTAGCCTCCCACAAAGCCAAAACCCTGGTCTGATTCAGGTACATTCATGATATCTTCATTATCTGGACTCAGGGCCAACACACATTATCCTCATTCCTTCACAACCTCAACACTTTCCCTCCCACGCACTTCAGCTGGTACTCCATAACACAGCGTACTACTTCCCTCAACATTAACCAGGTCATCTCTCATGGCTTCATCCGCAACTCTGTTCACATTAAACCCACCAACCACCAACAGTGCCGGCATTTTGACAGCTGCCATCTCTTCCACACCTAAAAATTGCTACCGCACAGCCTGGCAACCTGAAGATGGTGTATCTGCACTGACAAGAACTCCCTTGGCCAGTATGCTGAAAGTCTCACAAAACTCCCCAGACCTAGTCTACAAACAGATTTCCTGTTCCATATCCCACACACCCCCAATCCTCCCACCATCCTTCAGAACCAGTTACAAAGGAACACCCCTTTCATCACCCACTATCACCACGTACTATAACAACTGAACCACACACCTTTTGTCAGAGCTTTGATTATCTCTCACCATACCCTGAAATAAGGGATATACTATCCGAGATCTTTCCCACCCCTTTTAAAGTGGTGGTCCATCTCCCAGTCCATCCCTACGCCATCCCCAAACACAATCCCTTGCCACAGTGATCATATCCCTGCAGAAGACCCAGGTGCAAGACCTGCCCAATCCATCCAACCATCACTTACTATTCCAATCCTGTCACAGGCTTATACCACCCCATCAGCAGCTGGGCCACCTGTGAAAGGAGCCTTGTCATATACCAACTGTGTTTATAGCGATAAGAAGTGCAATAGTATCGAAGGAAATTGACGGAGATTCGAATTGTGAAATGATTTGGGTGAAGGTCACGGTTAAAGCAGGCTCAGACATGGTAATTGGATGTCTCTATAGGCCCCCGGGCTCAGCAGCTGTAGTGGCTCAGCACCTGAAGAATAATTTGGAAAATATTTCGAGTAGATTTCCCCACCATGTTATAGTTCTGGGTGGAGATTTTAATTTGCCGGATATAGACTGGGAGACTCAAACGTTCATAACGGGTGGCAGGGACAAAGAATCCAGTGAAATATTTTTAAGTGCTTTATCTGAAAACTACCTTGAGCAGTTAAACAGAAAACCGACTCGTGGCGATAATATATTAGACCTTCTGGTGACAAACAGACCCGAACTATTTGAATCAGTTAATGCAGAACAGGGAATCAGCGATCATAAAGCGGTTACTGCGTCGATGATTTCAGCCGTAAATAGAAATATTAAAAAAGGTAGGAAGATTTTTCTGTTTAGCAAAAGTGACAAAAAGCAGATTACAGAGTACCTGACGGCTCAACACAAAAGTTTTGTCTCAAGTGCAGATAGTGTTGAGGATCAGTGGACAAAGTTCAAAACCATGGTACAATATGCGTTAGATGAGTATGTGCCAAGCAAGATCGTAAGAGATGGAAAAGAGCCACCGTGGTACAACAACCGAGTTAGAAAACTGCTGCGGAAGCAAAGGGAACTTCACAGCAGACATAAACATAGCCAAAGCCTTGCAGACAAACAAAAATTACGCGAAGCGAAATGTAGTGTGAGGAGGGCTATGCGAGAGGCTTTCAATGAATTCGAAAGTAACGTTCTATGTACTGACTTGGCAGAAAACCCTAAGAAATTTTGGTCCTATGTCAAAGCGGTAGGTGGATCAAAACAAAATGTCCAGACACTCTGTGACCAAAATGGTACTGAAACAGAGGATGACAGACTAAAGGCCGAATTACTAAATGTCTTCTTCCAAAGCTGTTTCACAGAGGAAGACTGCACTGTGCTTCCTTCTCTAGATTGTCGCACAGTTGACAAAATGGTAGATATCGAAGTAGACGACAGAGGGATAGAGAAACAATTAAAATCGCTCAAAAGAGGAAAGGCCGCTGGTCCTGATGGGATACCAGTTCGATTTTACACAGAGTACGCGAAGGAACTTGCCCCCCTTCTTGCAGCGGTGTACCGTAGGTCTCTAGAAGAGCGAAGCGTTCCAAAGGATTGGAAAAGGGCACAGGTCATCCCCGTTCTCAAGAAGGGACGTCGAACAGATGTGCAGAACTATAGACCTATATCTCTAACGTCGATCAGTTGTAGAATTTTGGAACACGTATTATGTTCGAGTATAATGTCTTTTCTGGAGACTAGAAATCTACTCTGTAGGAATCAGCATGGGTTTCGAAAAAGACGATCGTGTGAAACCCAGCTCGCGCTATTCGTCCACGAGACTCAGAGGGCCTTAGACACGGGTTCACAGGTAGATGCCGTGTTTCTTGACTTCCGCAAGGCGTTTGACACAGTTCCCCATAGTCGTTTAATGAACAAAGTAAGAGCATACGGACTATCAGATCAATTGTGTGATTGGATTGAGGAGTTCCTAGATAACAGAACGCAGCACGTCATTCTCAATGGAGAGAAGTCTTCCGAAGTAAGGGTGATTTCAGGTGTGCCGCAGGGGAGTGTCATAGGACCGTTGCTATTCACAATATACATAAATGACCTGGTGGATGACATCGGAAGTTCACTGAGGCTTTTTGCAGATGATGCTGTGGTGTATCGAGAGGTTGCAACAATGGAAAATTGTACTGAAATGCAGGAGGATCTGCAGCGAATTGACGCATGGTGCACGGAATGGCAATTGAATCTCAATGTAGCGAAGTGTAATGTGATGCGAATACATAGAAAGATAGGTCCCTTATCATTTAGCTACAAAATAGCAGGTCAGCAACTGGAAGCAGTTAATTCCATAAATTATCTGGGAGTACGCATTAGGAGTGATTTAAAATGGAATGATCATATAAAGTTGATCGTCGGTAAAGCAGATGCCAGACTGAGATTCATTGGAAGAATCCTAAGGAAATGCAATCCGACAACAAAGGAAGTAGGTTACAGTACGCTTGTTCGCCCAATGCTTGAATACTGCTCAGCAGTGTGGGATCCGCACCAGGTAGGGTTGATAGAAGAGATAGAGAAGATCCAACGGAGAGCAGCGCGCTTCGTTACAGGATCATTTAGTAATTGCGAAAGCGTTACAGAGATGATAGATAAACTCCAGTGGAAGACTCTGCAGGAGAGACGCTCAGTAGCTCGGTACGGGCTTTTGTTGAAGTTTCGAGAACATACCTTCACCGAAGAGTCAAGCAGTATATTGCTCCCTCCTACGTATATCTCGCGAAGAGACCATGAGGATAAAATCAGAGAGATTAGAGCCCACACAGAAGCATACCGACAATCCTTCTTTCCACGTACAATACGAGACTGGAATAGAAGGGAGAACCGATAGAGGTACTCAGGGTACCCTCCGCCACACACCGTCAGGTGGCTTGCGGAGTACGGATGTAGATGTAGATGTAGAAACTCAATACACACCTCGCAGCAAAAAGAATACCAATACAGTGCTCACCTATCTCTCGCACCCGTCTCATGCACACAGAAACCAAGTAGCAGACTGATAACACCAATGATATGTTAACAACACAATATGCTGCATGGCCAGCCTAGCTTGTTCAAACCACAAACCTCTCCTAAAGGAACTCCAAACATTATTGTGACAACACCTCTGCATATACAGGTCTCTGGTTCAGCAATCAGGAACTCTGGTTAATTTCATTTACTTGCCACACTGGCAACACTTAACTCAATTGGCAATTAGACCCATACAACTGTAAAATTTAGTCTGAGAGGTTTTGGCTGCGTTTAAACTTGGAGAGAAGCTCTCTTTGCTTTCGCAGTGGTTTCCTAACTTTGTTGTTGAACCACGGTGGGTTTTTCCCATCCCTCACAGTTTTACTCGGCACGTACCTGTCTAAAACACATTTTAAAATTGCCTTAAACTTTTTTCATAAACACACAGAAATTTTTGTTTTGATCT
Organism: Schistocerca gregaria; assembly: GCF_023897955.1. Classification (NCBI taxonomy): domain Eukaryota; kingdom Metazoa; phylum Arthropoda; class Insecta; order Orthoptera; family Acrididae; genus Schistocerca; species Schistocerca gregaria. The sequence goes on from NC_064931.1 coordinate 832,660,914, forward strand.
GTTAGGTAGTCTGAAATCTGCCTTCTATTACTCTTGCTAAACAGATAAACTTTCCTCCCTTTTTTTATATTCCTATTAACTTCCATATTCAGTGATGCTGCAAAGGCCTTATGATCACCGATTCCCTGTTCTGCACTTACAGAGTCAAAAAGTTCGGGTCTGTTTGGTATCAGTAGGTCCAAGATGTTATCTCCATGAGTCGGTTCTCTGTTTAATTGCTTGAGGTAATTTTCGGATAGTGCACTCAGTATAATGCCATTCGATGCTCTGTCCCTACCACCCATCCTAAACATCTGAGTGTCCCAGTCTGTATCTGGTAACTTGAAATCTCCACCTAAGACTATAATATGGTGAGAAAGTTTATGTGAAATATATTCCAAATTTTCTCTCAGTTGTTCTGCCACTAATGCTGCTGAGTCGGGAGGTCGGTAAAAGGAGCCAATTAGTAACCTAGCTCGGTTGTTGAGTGTAACCTACATCCATAATATTTCGCAGGAACTATCCACTTCTACTTCACTACAGGATAAAACTACTATTAACAGCAACAAACACGCCACCACTGGTTGCATGCACTTTATCCTTTCTAAACACCGTCTGTGCCATTGTAAAAATTTCGGCTAAATTTATCTCTGGCTTCAGCCATCTTTCTGTACCTATAACGATTTCAGCTTCGGTGATTTCTATCTGCACTTGAAGTTCGGTTAAAAAAAGGGCACCCCATCACGAAATAGCAGATAGTTGAAAGTTGGGCGCAATGTGCATAAAGTGGTGGGGGAGCACCACTTAACAAATGGCGATGGCTAAAACGGCAGTGCCCAATACGCAACCTACTTTAAATCACCTTCTCACGGCCAAAGAACCGATAGGAGGTCGTCCAAGCCGCTGGGAGAGGCTTAATTACCCGTAGCTTATCCCATGAAGGGAGAACCAGTGGTGATGCCTAAGTGACATGATCTCCTGAAAGACGGCAACACAGAGATAATTGGAGGGAATATAAGAACTAGTGGGCTCAGGTACGAGGACTGCAGCCTTGGCAACAGCACCAGCAGCCTCATTTCCTGTCAGACCAACATGACCAGGAACTCACATAAACATCACGTTGGCCCCATCAAGAGTGAGCAAGTGACAGTTTTCTTGGACCCGTTGCACTAAAGGACGGACAGTGGGCAGTGTACAGCACACATAGGCTTTGAAGGATGCTGAGAGAATACAAGTAGATGACACAATTGAAAAGCCTGTGTCGCCAGATGTAGTCTGTGGCCTGATACAGAGCAAAGACCTCTGCTCTAAATACTGAGCTGTGCGCCGAAAGCTGATAGCGAAAAACGTTGGCGCCAATGATGAAGGCACACCCAACACCACAGTCAGTCCAAGAGCCACTAGTGTACACAAACGTACTGTCACAAAGTTCTGTGCGAAGATCGTGAAACCGAAGGCTACAAAGCGAGGCTGGAATAGTGTCGTTAGCAAGCAAATGAAGGCCAAGGTGAACAAGGACTGCTGTACAATTCCTAGGTGGTGAAGAGTTCACACCCACTGGGACAGTTGTAGGGAGTGTGCAGTTAATCTGCTAAAGCAAGAGCCAAAAGCGAACTCCACGAGGTAACAGAGAAGAGGGACACGCCCATACTGGCGATCAAAGGAGTCATTGATGGAGGTGGCATAGGATGGGTGGCCACGCATAGCAGAAAAACGGCATGCATATATGCTAAGGAGAAATTCACAGCGCTAGTGCAGTAGCTTCTGCATACAGACTCTCAACTGAGCTAGTGTAAAAGGCAGCAGTGGCTAAACTGATGCCACGGTGGTGGATAGTATTGAGACAGCATAAGAGGGACGGATGTGCAGATGCATAAAGCACCCACAGTCTAATTGGGAACGGACAAGGGACTAATACAAACAGAGGAGGGTAATTCGATCTGCACTCCAGGAAGTACCATTGAAGACACACAGGACATTGAGGTACTGCATACAGCGGGCTGCCAAGTAAGACACATGGGAGGACCAAGTGAGTTTCCTATCGAGCAGGAGCCCCAGGAATTTTGTAGCGGGAGAAACCAATTCTGCCACAAGAAATTCGCACAAACGGTTTCGTCTGTGGAAAAAATGTAAGCTATTGTTGATGCTCCATGGGTAAAGACAATCGAGACAGCACTGAAGATGCCGCTCAATGAGACAGTTCCATGGAGAACTGTAATAGATGGCAAAATTGTCAGCAAAAAGGGAGCTGGAGACAGGCCAATGGCAATAGCAAAGAGGACAACCCATAGGACAGAACCCTGAGACACACCATTTTGCTGTATAAAGGTGTCCAACAGGGCAGAACCCACATATATCTTGAAAACTCGGACTTTTAAAAATTTCTCAATGAAATGGGCAGACAGACACGGAAGTCACACGTTTAGAGTGTACGGAGGATACCAGTCCTACAGCTGGTGTTGTGGGCTTTCTGAAAATTGAAAAACACCCCGCCATTCTGGGATTTCCACAGAAAACCATTCACGACAGGAGTGGGCAAAGTTACAAGATGGTCAACTGCAGAGCAGCATGCTCAAAATCCACACTGTGCAGTGGTTAGTGCTTCACGCCAGCGTCTGGAAAATGTGCCCTCTGCCCAGATGAAGTTTTATGTATTAAGCAGAAAGTGCTTGATTGCAAGAGAAAGGTGCTGCAACATCTGAATTTTAAAAGTGTCTGGCCCTGGGGTGGAGGATCTGGATGAAGTGAGAGCACAATCTAGCTCCCTCATAGTAAAGGCGGCATTGTAACACTCACGATTTTGAGAAGAGAAGGGTATCACCCGAGCCGCCGCCTCTTGTTTCCGATGGAGGAAGGCAGGGTTATAGTGTGAGGAGCTCGAAATTTCCATAAAATGGCAGCCCAAGGTGTTGAAGATAGCAATGCGACTGTCGAAGAGGATTTTCGAGTTGGCAAAGGAGAAGACCGTTTGCATTTGTTGGACTTCTTCGAGCCTTTCTGGTTAGCAGAAGACTCAGGTGTTGGTTGACTGGAGGGACTTATGAAGTCTTCTCAGGGGTAGTCCTTCTGTCCCTCCCACCCTGCTGGTTGAGTAGCTGGTGACATCGCCCCATGAAGCAAGAATCTGATTGCATGTCTGCATGGCCATGTCCTTCATGGAACAAGATGTAGCAAGAACAGTACTGTAAGTGCCAGACGGTAGAATGCAGGGTTTGCGACTAGCCAATAACTTGCGAGCGACCGGGTAAGGTACTTCTTCCTTTATCCGGATCTCCTGGACAGCCCTCTCACTGAAGTACATCAGTCAATCTCGAGAGGAAGCAGTATGGTTACAATTGCAGTTGATACAGCGGGGAGGAGGAGGTGGACAATCGCCCTCGTGCACATCCCTACCACAAGTTACACATCTGGGCATGTGTCGACAAGACTGAGTGTGGTTGAAACGATGACACTGGTAGCAATGCATCGGGTTGGGAATGTATGGTTGGACTATGATAACTTCATAGCCAAGCACCAATCTATCAAAGGTGAGAAAAAAAGTGCATGTGGGCGCTAAGGAGGCCTCTACCTTCTTCGTCACCTGATGTACGGCAATGACAGCCTGATTAGAGAGATATGTTTGGATTTTGGCCTTTGTCAGAGTGTCGAGCATCCTAGTGTAAATAACACCGCAGGAAGAATTCAGAGTTCTATGGACCTCGGCACAAACACGATAGCCATGGTGGAGCAAAGCAGCAAGTAGTAGTTGTGTCTGAGAACCAGTAGTAGTCTCCAAAAGCAAAGTGCCATTCCGTAAATGAGAGCAGGATTTCACAGTGCTGGCAACTGCATCAACACCTTACCGCATAATTAACAGATTTACTGTTGCGGAGGACTGGCTGTCTTCAGTATGTAAAACCATGAGGAACCTAGGTGCAGCTGGGAAGGTCCTTGAATTGGGAGCTTCATTGCATTTACATTTGGTAGACGTGGACTGAAAAAGTAATGATTGACTCATTGCGAGGAAATCCCCCACGACTGCCAGCATCTCTTGAGAGCATGCTCCTCCCAACTGGGGGCCCCTTCACAAGGGGATGCATCTGCTTTAGGTGATTGTTCACACCTCAGGTTACACCTTCCAAACACCTGACAAAGAGGGACTAATTGGAAGTTTGTGAAGGTACCAGCTCGGCCAATCACCCTCCCCTGCAGCTTGCCTGTACCAGGAGTACATTCGAACCCTACCTGTCGGCCCATGGTTAGGAATTACACGTTACTCAGTCACCTGTTATGCATCAGATGTGGGAGGGGGGCTTCAGGAGTGCAAAGGGAGGAAGAAGAAAAAAGAGGAGCTTTAAGCACCAAAGCAGAGGAAGTATAGGAGAAGGTGAAGGAAGACAGAAAAAAGGAACAAAAAACAGGGGTGGGACTGTTCATATGTCAGCTACAGACAGTGCGGAACATTCCCAAAAGCACCCCTGACATGTTCCCCAAGGGAAGGGAAAAATTAGCAAGAGGACAGACATGCAGTACGGAAGTGAAAAGATGTTGCAAAGGATGAGGACCTGTGGTAGGCCAAGCACAAACCTGTCAAAGAGTGGTGAGCCCTTGGGGAGGGGGGGGGGGGAGGGGCTTACACAAATTCTCCTCCACGCACATCATGACAGCAGATATTTCTGCCTTGAACAGTGTAGCCTGCTTCCATAGACAGATTGTGCTCTCTAACTTATGGTGCAACCCTTGTACCCCATCATCTGCTTTCAACCCCCAGATTGTGCTCTCTAACCTAGATTGTACTCTATGTATCCCAGCACCACTGTCTGTTTTCAGCCCATCAGTAAAGCAGACTATGTCTCCTCACAGTGTCATGATTCATTCATGCACTGCTCCCTACTTTCAATTGTTACACTGGAAGGTTATTAAAACAGCTGGAAGTTATTTAATAGTCAGCTGTCATTTCCGTGACCATTCGTACAGTTACCACATTACCTATTTTGTTGTGGGATAGTGGATATCCTAATGGTACTCAATTATTTTTAGTTTTTAGCCTATATGCTCCTGCTACTGCCTCCATTTTAACCCACAGGTGTAATGAAGGCATGCCCAACATGGTCTCTATCTCAGCAATGGGCGCACTGCCAATTCTACCTGTTACAGCTAAGCAGGCTAGTCTCTGAACCTTGCCAAGCTCTTGGCAACCACCTTGTATTCTACTTTGTTCCAACATACTGTAGCCCTATAAATTATCATAGGTCTTGTTACAGTGGTGTGCATACAGTACATACTCCTAAGGTTTAGGCCCCAGGTTTTTCCCCACAGGATCTTCAAGTGCTCTTAAGGACACCTTTCACCTTGGAAAATACATTCCTTATGTGAGGGGGTCTATGTTTGTTTCACATCCAGGGTCACACCTAGACACTCACTACAATCTCTATTTCAGCAAGAAGCTTATAAATCCAGAATGTGGTGGATATACTTCCCTGTAAATGATACTACAGCCAGTTTCTTAGTATTGAGCCTTAAATCCTGTTTCCTGCACCAGTTTTGCACAACGTTCAATGTACATTGTGCCACAGTTATAACAGTATTAGCAAATTTGCCAAGATTTACTATGACAAGCTGTATGTGTATCCTTGGCAAAAGCAGCCTCTAGTATTTAGCTACTCATTGAGTTCATTCACCACTAGGTTCCAAAGTAGTGAGACAAAACCCCTCCTTGTGGACAGCCTTCTGTGGTGCTGGTCACAATTTCTTCCTTTATCATGGTGGCTTCTGCCTTTGGTCTATTCATCATGAAATACATCCACCTGTATACAGTTGTCTGATTGCCATGCTCTTCTGCAGATATAACCATGGATTCAAAGGGTGTACTGCTACAAGCTCCCTGGTATCCAGAAAGATGTAAAGAGCAATTTCCTGAAACCATAGCACTTTTCCACTTCCCCAACTGGTGAAGTGCTGTTTCACATGATTTGCCTGGTTGATATCCTTGTTGGTTTACATGTGGAGGAACGTTAGTTGGTTTCCTTTCCCTAACATGCACATTAACCAGATTTTCTAGTGTCTTTAAAACAAAGGAGGACAGACTGTTCTGCCCCATATCCTTGGCCTTAGTATGATCAATTCTGGCTTCAGAATGAAAACATCCGTCACTGTCCTCCAAGCTTTAGAAATGATTTCTTCTGTTAGGCTAATTCTAAACAGCCTACTTATGAGTTTAATTAAGCTCTCACCTGATTGCTGCAGTTGAGCTGGAAAGATTCAATCTGGGCCTGGTGACTAGTACAGATGAAACATTCCCACTGCCCACTAGATCTTTTTTACCAATACATTCTCTAGTAGATTCCCAGTTCTCCGTTTGGTTACCTGTAAATTCAGGGTCTGAATCTTGATGCATGTTGTCTAATAGAGTGCACTGAGGAGAGTTAGTCTTGAGGAGCACATCCAGCTGTACTTGTGAGATCGCCATCTCGCTTCCTCTTATATTTTGTGAAATCTGGCGCAAGTAGCTGTTATCTTCCACTTCCTCAAAAAATACCTTCCAGGATGATGGTTTCACTTGCTTCCCGGTTCGACAGAAGCGACCGATCCCACGCGTCTGCTTTGACCCGTGACGTAAGGGTGTTGTCGTGTGTGACGTCATCACGGCATGGAGTTAGGTTTATGAGTGTGGCGTGTTTGTAGATGTCGTCGTGTTGTGGTTTGTTGTGCTCTCTGGTGGTATGTTAAGGGTTTTCGTTTGTGTGGTGTAATGGGCTCAGTTTGGTTTCGCTCATTATCCAGAATTGTTCGAGTGCTGTGTTTGTAGTGCAATTCATTTCAGTGAGTTAACGATTTTGTGTGAAGGTTAATTTAGTGTTCTTCGCTGTACATCGTGTGGTAATTTTAGTAAAATTAATCTGTTGTTGTTTATGTTCACGAATGGATAAAATTAACAGTGCACAGGTCAAGGGAAGTGTTCAATCCCAATGTGTGGCTGTGTATGTTGATATTGGTATCGAGAGATGTTTTTGAGCTATATAGGCCAAGGGAAGTGTTTGATCCTAACTTATGGGATCGGGAGCTGCTGTTGAGCTATATAGGTCAAGGAAAGTGTACGATTCCAGATGATATTGTGTTTAGTGGTATTTGTGGAGTTTTGTGATGATGGTTTTTTTCGTCATTTTGTGTGGTTTGTATGGGGGTGGGTGTCTAAATTTGTTTATATTTAGTTTGCCCTCACCCAAAAACACCCCATTTCCCGTGCTTGTCCCATTAGTGTCATTAGGCTTTTTGTGGAAAGTGTGTGTGTTTGTTTTTCGATGTATTTTCGTTCTCATAATGTGTATGTACAGACTTTATATGCGCCATATTGGAATCGTGGTTTATGGTCGTTTCCACCATATTTGTGACGTCATGGGTCAAAGCAGATGGGCGGGATCGGACGCTTCCGTATTTCCTGCTTCCCTTTGGCAAAGGGCTTCTCGATTCTTCTTGCAATAGTGAATAGTCATCTTACCTGCCTCCTATGCAATTCCAGGTTGCTGTTGCACCAAGCTACATTACTGTTTGTGAACTTCTTGATGATTTTGCAGTTTTCTAACTATGAAGTCATTATGGTAGGTGTCACTATGTGTGACATTTCATTGAAATCTACTGGGTCTCTTATTGAAGCTTCAGATAAGCTGAACTGACTTTTTAACATTTGTTTTGGAACGGTGTTGTGTCGTCATAGTCCCATTACGTTATTGCTGGAGTTATGTATTTTATGTGTCATTGTTGGTTCATGGGTGTAATGAGAAACACCATGGTCGCCATATTGTATACGCCTGAAACAGAGGCATCCCCCCATCTTTATGACACCAAGGGTCAAAGCAGATGAGGTGAATCGCAAATTTTGCAATCCCATTTTGGCCCTATAGTATGCCATGTTCTTATTACTTTTCCAAAATTTTTGAGAAGGTAATGCAATCCAGGATGGTTTCTCACAAATGTAGTAATGAGATCCTTAGCCAATTACAGTTTGATTTCAAAATGAATACACTACTCAGACAGCTATTTGTAAATTTACTGAGCAATTAATAAAGTCTTTAAATAATAAAATATCACCAGCTGTGATCTTCTGCTAATTTTCAAAGACATCTGACTGTGTGGATTGCAAGATCCTATTAAGAAAGTTATTTTTTTATAAACTAGGGCTGGTTTTAGTTCTTATTTAGAAACAGAATGCTGGAAGTTACCTCAGTTTGTTTCAGTAGTACAAAGAGGGATGCCTGATCACCTGCTTTGGGAGAAATTAAGAAGTAATGGGAGTGTTCAACAATTCACCTCTCTGTCACCTTTCAACCTAAGCTGTACCTTGGGCTATGCTACCACTCAGTATGTGAGCACGCATAAAATTTTGTATTCACATTCATTGGTCATGCCAACTCTCAACCAAACTGTCAACTTCAAATGTAACCTAGACTTAGGGCTATGCACAAAGTAATGTCTCACATGCTGCACCATCATTAAATTAGAGATCAATGCCTACATCTACAATCATTCACCAACTCCTTTCTTGCTTGATGTTAATGCTCTAGTATTTTATCTGAATCATGAAGCAGAATTAGAATGATTTGCAGATGATGCAAGCATTATTTTTAAGTCGATTACAAAAGATAGTACATGATGTTTTTGTGAATGTTACTGACTGCTATTGCACAAATAGGATAGCTATTAACTTTGAGAAAACATAGCTCACCAAAACTGAGACTCGAACTCAGGACCTTTGCCTTTCGCGGGCAAATGCTGTACCAGCTGAGCTACCCAAGCATGTCTCACGCCCCGTCCTCACAGCTTCAGTTCCGCCAATACCTCATCTCCTACCTTCCAAACTTCGTAGGAGAGCTTCTGTGAAGTTTGGGAGGTAGGAAATGAGGTACTGGCGGAACTGAAGCTGTGAGGACGGGGCGTGAGACATGCTTGAGTAGCTCAGCTGGTACAGCATTTGCCTGCGAAAGGCAAAGGTCCTGAGTTCGAGTCTCGGTCCGGCACACAGTTTTAATCTGTCAGGAAGTTTCATATCAGTGTACATTCCGCTGTAGAGTGAAAATTTCATTCTAGTAGCTCACCCAGTTTTCTATTATCACAAACATCCCACCTCCTGTTAACATAGGATAACAATATCAAATAATGAGCAGGATAAAAAATTCAGTATTCTTCAATGTGCATATTGATGGAAAAAAAAACTATGGTAGACTTGCTAAATCATACAGGTTTGGCTGTTTCGGTCATAGGAATAATTATTGACTTTGGGGATACAGAAGTCAGCAATTCAACAAGTTTTGCATATTTTCGTTCACTGAAATCTTGTGCAATAATATTCAAGGATAGCTCCTCACTTCGGTAAAAAGCATTCACTGAACAAAATAAAGTACTTAGCATTATTTGACAAAAAGAGGTAAAATGTACAAAGACTCTTACAACCTACCCATGGAAATAAAATACTCGATTGACAGCGGAAGTCTTTTTAAACGTCAATTAAAGATGTTTCTCCTTAACAACTCTCTATTTACCACATAAGAGTGCTTGATTAGAAATAATTGCCATTTCTGCAGAAAAAAGCCTGTAAATGGCCAGCATGTAGCGATATAAACATTTTTTATAGGTATGTTCTATGTTGGTTCTGTTGAAATGCTGCACCTCATAACGCTTATCAAAAATGAGATTTGTTGGACATGTAACTAACTATGTGAAAACACATGAAGTCTTATTCAATTCTGGTCAGTAGTGGAAACTCTTGATAAAAGTTCACCTCTCCCTCTTACATTTCTCGATAAACACACGAAATCGCACCACAGGTGTCACCTGAGAAATGTCTATTATGTAATATAGGTCCTCTTAATTTACCTTCCAGTTGCATTTTTTTTAATAACAAAACATGTTATATATGGTGTGGAACTAGACATCAGGCTATGTTCCAGTACATAACAACATCCTAAACATCTCATTCACATTCATTGACCTCTCCAACTCAACCAAATTGTCTCCTTCTAAACTAATGTAGACCTCAGGGTAAATGAGAAAGTAAGGGAAGACGGCAATCACAGCCTCATCAACTTCTCTGTGAAATAATTCTTGTATCTATGTTTAGCATTTTTGGAATATACACAGCCTTCACTTTCAGTTTCAGCTGGGAGGATGAAAGGTGTCAGTACATAGCTGCATAAATAGCAAGATTCTGTCAGGATGTTTTGAGTGTTGTGGTGAGTGTGACATGGAAATTTCTGCAATTTAAACTAACTGATTAATAGACGTTGCAAGAAGGTGAGGCAGAATTAATGGTGCTCATTCCATTCACCAAATTCACTAAATATTATCAGCAAATACTTAAAAATGTCTAACCATCAAGTAATGGCACTAGTGTCTATTACGCCATGTGCTTTATTTGATCGTATTTTACTGCATGGTGGGCTCCAACAGTTTTTTCCACCAGATACTGTGTTTATACAATTGTTGTGTACTGTGTTGCTTGGCATCACAACTGTAATAAATTAAACTTTAAACATTGGATAATTTGCACAAAATATTGCAGCTGAACTAATTCTGCATTTATTTCAGTACAATATTGGCAGCAAATATATACGCGGGAAACACAAACTCATACACAGCAATGGGTTAGAGATGCTGTTGTTACTAGCAATGAGTTTTCACATATTACACACGTTTGATATCCCACTGTAGAGATCTACATTCAAGCAGTAGTAGTAGAGGGGTTTTGGGCGCACGACAGCAAGGTCTTCAGCGCATTCAAACAGTAGTGCGGTCCTGGCTTTAAATAATATTACGTATATTAGTTAATAGAAATACTGATAATGACAATAATAATAATAATAATAATGTATATTTATACGGTATCTGGTGAACCAAACTGTGTTCCATCAGGTATAAACAGGTGTCCACGTAAGTTTGAATGTCTCATGTAGCTTATAAAACCTCTACACACTAACAGCAATTATGGTAAATTTCTCATCAACCACTTGTTATGATATTCGGGATGTTCATCTTAAAGGAATCGATAGTGCCGTTCTCACACAGGGACATGATCGACAGGGCTTGCGTCTATTTATATATGACGTATAAGATGCGTCAAGAGTAACATTTCACGTGCCTTTGTTTCCTATTATCTAGATAAATTCCACGAAAAATACGAGAATCTAAAATGGGGATGGTGTTTAAAAGTTCGTGAAGAACTTTAAACAATTTAAGACAAGGCTTCCTAGCGTTTCGTGTTTTACATGTCAACTGTGAACTTGGCTTGGTAACGCCCTTTATTGGGAAACGAGATCCAGAACTTATGAATTAATGAATGCGCTTCCCTCATGTCTAAATATGGGTTGAAACACAGTACTTTATGACGTAAAGTCACGTGACCTCCATCGTTTACCAAACGACACGCCCATTTGTCAACACTAAGCAAAGGGTCTGTTATAATGGACATGTTATTTGACAGTTCAAAATTTGATACATTAAGTACAGGCGATTTTAAACTTCGACCAAAAAACGTATTGAAAATGACTGAGTAATGATTACAATGAGGAATACATTACCTGCTGAGCAACAGGTTCCAAAATGCTCTCTATCGTTTTCGTATGAAACACAGGCATCTTGGCAATATTTTTTGACTTCAAACAATAAACAATTTACCGATGTAATAACAATAACACAGAAATTTACACAACAAACACTCTTCCCAACCTCCGCAACTTCCACCACTTCTATTCGATCAAAGTCGTTTGTCAAAACTAAGCATTCCACGAATCTCGGCAAAGATATAGAAAATCTAACATCTTTGGCGAAATTGATTAATCGTACACTCTGGTAATGTGTGAATTAGGGCTCTTACAAATCCAATCCCAAAGAAAGCAGGTGTTGACAGATGTAAAAATTACCGAACAATCAGTTTAATAAGCCACAGCTGCAAAACACAACTGCACGTTCTTTACAGACGAATGGAAAAACTAGTAGAAGCCTACCTCGGCGGGGAAGATCAGTTTGGATTCCGTAAAAATACTGGAACACGTGAGGCAATACTGACCTTACGACTTATTTTACAAGAAAGATTAAGGAAAGGCAAACCTATGTTTCTAGCATTTGTAGACTTAGAGAAAGCTTTTGACAATGTTGATTGGAATACTCTCTTTCAAATGCTAAATGTGGCAGGGGTAAAGTACAGGGAGCGAAAGGCTATTTACAATTTGTACAGAAACCAGATGGCAGTTATACCAGTCGATGGGCATGAAAGGGAAGCAGCGGTTGGGAAGGGAGTAAGACGGGGTTGTAGCCTCTCCCCGATGTTACTCAATCTGTATATTGAGCAAGCAGTAAAGGAAACAAAAGAAAAATTTGGAGTAGGTATTAAAATCCATGGAGAAGAAATAAAAACTTTGAGGTTCGCCGATGACATTGTAATTCTGTCAGAGACAGCAAAGGACTTGGAAGAGCAGTTGAATGGAATGGATAGCGTCTTGAAAGGAGGATATAAGATGAACATCAACAAAAGCAAAACGAGGATAATGGAATGTAGTCGAATTAAGTTGGGTGATGCTGAGGGAATTAGATTAGGAAATGAGACACTTAAAGTAGTAAAGGAGTTTTGCTAGTTGGGGAGCAAAATAACTGATGATGGTTGAAGTAGAGAGGATATAAAATGTAGACTGGCAATGGCAAGGAAAGCGTTTCTGAAGAAGAGAAGTTTGTTAACATCGAGTATAGATTTAAGTGTCAGGAAGTCATTTCTGAAAGTATTTGTATGGAGCTTAGCCGTGTGTGGAAGTGAAACATGGACGATAAATAGTTTGGACAAGAAGAGAATAGAAGCTTTCGAAATGTGGTGCTACAGAAGAATGCTGAAGATTAGATGGGTAGATCACATAACTAATGAGGAAGTATTGAATAGGATTGGGGAGAAGAGAAGTTTGTGGCAAAACTTGACCAGAAGAAGGGATCGGTTGGTAGGACATGTTCTGAGGCATCAAGGGATCACCAATTTAGTATTGGAGGGCAGTGTGGAGGGTAAAAATCGTAGAGGGAGACCAAGAAATGAATACACTAAGCAGATTCAGAAGGATGTAGGTTGCAGTAGGTACTGGGAGATGAAGAAGCTTGCACAAGATAGAGTTGCATGGAGAGCTGCATCAAACCAGTCTCAGGACTGAAGACCACAACAACAACAATATAGTTACAACATTACGAGTGACTTGTATGGTACATGATCACTGTAAGGTAGTAATCCAGTTATGGTCGTAAATCATGAGAAGTCTCTAAGCAACTGTTGCTCAAAACGACCACAAACATCACTAACATGCTGACAATTCTGATCGTTTGGCGAAGCGTCTAAACGGAGATATACGATTGCTGTATGGCCAGCGAACACTCCTGGTCATTCCAGCTGATAGCCATGGACGCAGAATCGTGTTAATGAAACATTAGCTGAGAAATTCACGAGTTTCGTCAAGCATGGGCCTCCCTCTCAGAGACAAGAATGATCAGCCTGACGAAATTCTCAAGTTGTCCTCAGACGACTTCGTAACCCTGTACGGCGGCACGAACGACGTATAAAAAAACAAAACATTAACAGCTTGCTGTGAATGAAAGACGCGTCTAGCTCATAAATCCCGACATAAACGTTCTCTTCCTGAACATTTCGCACTACCGCTATCTGCCTCCATGGTATTGTGTAAGGTTTCCGGAAAGCATTCGACGAAGTGCTCCACTGAGGACTGCTGACGAAGGTCCGAGTATTCCCCCTCCCCAGCCCGCTCACCCCAAGATGGCGCCTAGAAATAGACGTTCTGTAACTTGAACTTAGAAAAATAACGGGTCTAAGGGTATTCTATGCAAAAAGTGCTCCAACATAATTGTACAAGGCTTGGTGTTTGTAGTGGCTGTGTAAAAACTAAAAACTATGAGTCCTATAACAGCCGGCCAGTGTGGCAGAGCGGTTCTAGGCGCTACAGTCTGGACCGCGCGACAGCAGGTTCGAATCCTGCCTCGGAAGTGAATGTGTGCGATGTCCTTAGGTTAGTTAGGTTTAAGTAGTTCTAACTTCTAGGGGGCTGTTGACCTCAGATGTTAAGTCCCATAGTGCTCAGAGCCATTTGAACCAGTCCTGTAACAAGAAGGTCGAGAAATAAGGGTGTTGGAAGTGGAGCAACAGGCGTGAGACCTGCATACAGCGTAGCGTCAGAAGTATTAACTTTAAAGTGTGGTGTTAATTGTGAGAATGGATTAGCGAGAAAAGAAAACATTATAAGCATTCTTTGCAAAGAAAAAGACGAACTGGTAGGAAAAACAAAATCCTTAGAACTCTACATCAGTGAGCTGTCGATATACATTAAGGAAACGAAAAACACATGAAAATTGAACTTTGTTTTTGATTTTAAGTGAGACAGCATTCGGAAATCTGATAAACAAGATGCAAAAACAGACAGTGAAAGTGAAATCACGATAAGAACTAGTGAAGCGATAAAGTTCAATTACTTATGCACTACTAATATGATTGACCAAAGTTAAATGCTCACAAATGAGAAATTCAATAAAAGTAAGGTACTTCCTTTATCGGATAGCCGGGAAAGAGGATGTGGATCACTTCTACAGGGGAAGTTAGAATCTTCTTATCAGGTGGAAGCGATCATCAGACTTGATGCACCTCTAATTGAAATCACAAAAAAGTGATAAACCTAACAGAAACATTCACAACAGCCGATACATTAGTGTTAATGGAAGTTAAAATGAGTTTGATAACCCCATTCAAGGGGTTAAAAACCACATGCACAAAACATTACAGACTATATTGAAACGTACTCATAAAATGAATACAATTTTTAATCCTACCCCAAAACGACATGATGTACAACATCTTAATTAAAAAACAGAAGCAACAAATCGTCATTTGGTACTGACAGTAAATGAGTTAAGAAATGCAAACAAAAGAATACTCACTGTTAATTTGGAAAAAGGATAGACTAGGTTGAAACAAATTTATTTTACAAGGCTTCCATTTAAACAGGAAGGGCAAAAAACAGGTATATGAACGACTAGCTTTTCGTATTAGTAAGAACAAGGTAAAAATCTCAAGTGTTAATATTACACCACAGAAACCAACACATAGGGAAATAAGAAAGGAGAAATCAGGAGGCATAGGGAAAAATGTCTAAAACAGCACAACTACAACTGATTTGTAGATTTCGAAAACAATGGCAGAAGTCGTGGGAAAGAAAGTAATCGGAACAATGCAAACTACAGTCGAGCAATGCAAACTACAGTTGACCAGTGAATCAGCGTTACATAAAAAAGAAAAAAAGACATTCAAGGAATTAACCAGGAACTGGACCAAAAAAACTATGCTGTAGAAAGAAGAGAGGAAGAAGTCAATCAGTACAACTGTGAACCTATCTTGTTAGTAAAAAATGTTGTCCCAGTGACTAAAAAGTCATATACAGTTACAAGACCTGTAATTTCTACGGAGACAAACTCTTAAGCATCGGAAGAAATTTCAACAGGAACTGCAACGACCCCTCAAGGATCAAGAACCATCTCACCCACAGCATCTGCAACGACTTTAGTATTAGCACCAGACTCCGCTGCCACAGAACGTGGTTCCACACAAACTGTTAGAGGAAACATGAGGCAGCTAAGTCATCTGAAGGTTTATTTATTGTCAAAAACATGAGCTACAACAGTTCAAAAGCAGCTACATTTAAGTTGAAGGTAAGTGGTACTGTAGATATTGCCACAAATTTCAGAATGAAGATCTTTCACCAAAATGTTCAGTCGCTATATAACAAGTTGATGATTCAAAGTTAGTAATAATGCATGAACTAAAATATATTTCTGTAATGTGTCTTTCCGAGTGCTGGCTTTTCTTAACTGTCACCCTACAAAATTTCTCTCTGGGTGACTACTATTGTAGACTGGGTAGTCAATATGGGGGGGGAGGAGGTAGCTATATTTGCCAAGGGTGATACAGAAGTTACTAATATAGCTAATATTACCCACCAAAGTTTTGAAAAAGATTTCGAGAGGGCAGTGGTAAAAGATAGAAAATTAAAATTGATAATAGCTTCAGTGTACTGTTCCCCATCAGGGAAATTTGAGGTATTCCTAGAAAAAATTTAATGGTTCATAAATAGTCTAACTGCAAGAAGAAATTATGTTGTAATTTGTAGTGACTTTAACATAGACTTTCTCAGTAATAGTAAACAAAGAGCCACTCTAGTCAATCCCATCAAATCACATAGTGTTACTGCCACAGTAGACCTTGCAACAAGAGTACCACCAACCAGTGGGACAGCCTTGGACCAAATCGTGTTTGACAAAGAGAAACTTAAGTGGTCTGTAAAAGTATTTAACACAGGTTTCAGTACCATAAAGCTTTAATAATGGCCATTACACTAAACACAGTCAGCAACATACTTTGGATTAAACGAAGGATGTTCTGTCAGGAAAGCATAAACCTCATTAATTCGTTACTGCACAATGAAGATTGGTCCACTGTTTACAAAAAGCAAAGTCTGAACACAAAATTCACCATAGTTCTGGAAAAACTGATAAACCACTTTCATGCAGCCTTTCATGTAAAAATAGTAAATATCAGAAAGAATGGAAGAGGCAATGGCTGATTACCAAGAGTATTACAATTTCTTGCCAAAAAAACAGAAATGCACAAAATTTGCCAGGAAAATAATGTCACAGCAGATATGCAGACCCACTACAAAACATACACAATTTTTTTTAAAAAAATTATAAAACAGTCAAGAAGACTGCACAATGATAGGCAAGTAAAAAATTCTGCAAGTAAGGTAAAAGCACTGTGGAACATCATAAATAAAGAAACAGGCAAGAAAAAGAAAACCTATGAGAATATTGTGTTATTACATGACAATAAAATTATTACTAAACCAAGTGAAACAGCAGACGTATCCAACAGCTACTTGCCGGCCAGGGTGGCCGAGTGGTACTAGGCGCTCCAGTCTGGAACCGCACGACCGCTATGGTCGCAGGTTTGAATCCTGCCTCGGGCATGGATATCTGTGATGCCCTTTGGTTAGTTAGGTTTAAGTAGTTCTAAGTTCTAGGGGACTGATGACCTCAGAAGTTAAATCCCATAGTGCTCAGAGCCATTTGAACCAACAGCTACTTCACTGGTGAAGCTGAAAATTTTATAAAAACTAATTTAGTTGAAAATCAACAGGCAGTAGAAAATCAGATCAACAGGTGTAAATTATCAATGTTTGCGGATCATGTAAGCAGGGAAGAAAGAGTGAATGCTGTTACAAATCTAAAACAACATACTCACCAGGAATTGATGACATATCCAGCAGAGTATTACAGTTGTCCTTTCAATACATAACTGATACCCTCATTCATATGCGTACCTGCTCATTAGAAACAGGCATCTTTCCTGGTCAGCTAAAAACATTCGAAGTTGGTGACAAAGACCAAATGATGAACTATTGCCCAGTTACATTAACACCTTGTTTTTCAAAAGTGCTGTAAAAATAATGTACAAAAAGTTAATAAAGTTTACAAACAAGAATGGAATATTAGCTAGTTCTGAACATGGTTAACGAAGTAAGAAATCAACTGAGATAGTAGTAGTAGTAGTAGTAGTAGTAGTAGTAGTAGTAGTAGCTTTATTCATCTGTAGATCTCTTATCTCAAGGATATAGGACATATCAGAGTTTTTACAAGTTTAGACCAATTTAAAATAAGCCAATTGGTATACACATATATTTATAGACTTCTAGTTAGACATAATCATTAGATTTACTCCTGGTATACAATACATTTTTTACAAATGAATTATTAAATAATGTAATGCCAGACTGTTCACTCATACTGCACACACTACACACATTGTTTCATAACACTTCACTCACTACACACACACACACACACACACACACACACACACACACACACACACACACACACATACACACACATACACTGGTGACCTCTGGGCCATTTTCTGTACCCCAACTTCACATTTGCTATCCAGAAAAACTGAGTCAGCATCTCTCCATAATGAGTGAGATGTTGAGGTCAGAAAGAGAAAGATGTGTTCGTATTGTGCTACACATAGATTGGGGATAAGTATTTCTAGAAAAGAAAAAAACAAGGAAAACAATGTAAAGTGATGATGTTATGTGGAATGTTCGATATTTTATATTCATTACTATAATTATTTATTTGTACAACATTTTTTATCAAACCCCTACTCTGTTTTATCTAAGTAATCTTTCGATGTATAAAATGTATTGCTTAACAGGTACTTTTTATCTGCCTTTTTAAATAAGTGTATTTTTGCAATTTCTTTTATTTCTTTTGGTAATTTATTGTTCAGTTTTATTCCTTGGTAGAAAACGCTGTTTTGAGTTTTACATTATGTTTTTATTGGTAAATGTAAGTTGAGTCTATCTCTTGTTGCATGGTCATGGACAGAGCTGTTTGTGCAGTAATTACTAATGTTATTTTTGATGTGTATAACTGACTGGTAAATGTATTCACATGGAGCAGTTAAAACCCCAGTGTTTTGAAAAGATCTTTACAATGAGCTTGACTAGTATTTTTGGTTATTATTCTAATGCCTCTTTTCTGGAGACTGAAAATTGTGTTCATATTTTGATCATTTGTTTCCCAAAAAGGAATTCCATAGCTAAGAATTGAGTGTACATATGAATAGTATAGTATGCAGTATAGTATAGTATGTAACTAAAAGACACTATATGTTACACACTGATGAAAGGATTCTAATGGCATAACATGCTGATGACATTCTGTTTGCAAGTGTGTGTTTGCACCAGTTCATGTGAGAATCAACATTCATTTCTAGAAATTTTCCATTTGTTACACAGTCTATAGATGTGCTATTTACATTTAATTTAAAATTGTCATTTTTCCTCTTCAAACTGAAATTTATGGCATTAGTTTAATCATAAACTTTATTGACGTTCATCTGCTTTCTCTGCAAGGATTTCTCTTGTTTTCTCAATGACTATAATATTGCTGTCATCAGTGAAGAGAATTTTTTCACCATGAGTAACACTACTGAGAAGGTCGTTGATGTGATTTGCTTAAAAGATTGTATTTATTCAAGTAATTCATTAATCTGTCTTTCTTAATTGTTTCTATTATTCTTGAGAATGGTGACAGCAGGGAAATGGCCAGTAATTTTCTATGTCTTCTGCATTACGTTTCTTGAGCAGAGGTACAGCTCTTGCCTGTTTCAAGTGCTCTGGAAATGTCACCGATGTGAAGGATTCATTTATTATATTTGCTAAGAGGCCTTGTATGATCTCTATGCATGGTTTCAGTACACACATTGGTACTTCATCTAAGCCTACTGACTTCCTTTTTTTTAGTTTTTGAGCAGTTTTATTGACTTCATTTTCAGTGGTTGAAAGTGGCATCAATGTATTCACTGTAACATTATTTACAGTTGTTATATTTGTTTTGGGGAATTTTTGCTGTAATGTCTCTGTAATACTTGAAAAATGCTCATTTACATAGTTTGCTAAGTGTTGTGGATCATTTATTACCTTATCCCCCTCCCTTAGCTGTATGTTATTCTGTGTTTGGTTTGTTTGGTTGCCTCCTTTTTTATAACATCCCAGACTGTTTTGCTTTTATTCTTTGCAGCAATCAGCATCTTCCTATAAATCTTTTTGTATCTGTGGTAGAAATTTAAGAATTCTGGGTCACTGCGATTTTTTTTCATGGAACTGAGGTATTTAAGTGTTTGGGGGGACTTCTTAATACCTGCTGTTTTGTGAGATGTTAATACAGACATGCATATTTTTGGAAATGCCTTTTCAAAGTTCAATTTAAATAATGTGGGGAATTTAGATAATTTCATATTCACATTGGTTTCATCATACGCTTCATCTCAGATTTGTTTGGCTAGTTAATTCGAAAAATCTTCTATTTTGATTCCTGATAGATGCTGTTTGTAGGCTTGTAGTTTAGGGAATGATTCAATGCCTGATATTACTGTTGTTATTTGACAGAGATGGTCTGATAGTTCAAGATGTTTTACAGCTACATCACATTTTTCCCTGTCCATATTTGTGGCCACATGGTCAATTACTGATGCAGTCACTGTAGTAACCCTTGCTGCACTATTGAGCAATAGGCTCATGGCAAAACTTTGGAGGATATTTATGAGGATACTACTGGATTCATTTATGATATTAGTGTTGATGTTAATGTTCCCACACAGAATTATGTTGACCTCTGTACTTGAGACTTTATCTAAAACTTCGATTAACTTATTGAAAAAGGTGTCCACACTACCACTGGAAGATCTATGCACACACAAAATGATTAATTTCTTGGTGATGTCAAGCCCTGGTAATTCAATAGCTGATATTTCAAAGTGTTTGTCTTCATGTACTGTACTGAGGTCAGGTCTTGATTTGAACTGTGTTCCTTTTCTAATATAAATGCGTGATTCTCCATCCCATAAGGCAGTTCTGTAGTAAGAGTTTGCCCTTTCAAATGATGATAATACTACATGTTGGATTTCTGTCTCTCTACACCAGAGATAAGTAACACAAACTACTGTGCAATTCAAAGGTTGGAGCTCAATTTCTAATAGTTGTATTTTATTTTTTAATGATTGCATGTTTTGATGGAGGATTGTTAAGTCTGTGAAATGCAGCATGTACTCTTTCCCATGCTTTGTTTTCCTTTGTGACATCTGGTATGTGTGATATTTGAAGTGTAAAGTCTGTCTTGTGAGTGATTGTTTCAGTAGTTTTTAAAGTGCTGGAGATACTCTTTAGGTGGAGGAACCTGTTGTCTGGATTTATCCTTAAAAAGACCTACTTCTCCTACGTATGGCAAGAGGTATTTGATCATGTGTGGCCCGAGATCCACCCCTTATACTTTCATGAATCAGTTGTACCAATCTTCCCTTCCCATTCCTGTTTAAGTGTAGGCCATTCCTAGTGAGACCCCATCAATTGATAGTCCCAACGGGCATAAGAGAAACATGAGCATCATCCACCCCCACAGTCAAAATATTTCTTCCAAGATTGGCAACAATTCCCTTACTCACTACCCTATAACAGCTCCCACATTTCTCACTCATTGCCAGGTTCGAAAGAATAATTACGTTTAAAGATTGTTTTAAATTTGTCAAGCATGCGAGATTGGCTGTGTCTAAACAAAACATGGCAGTGGTTGTTGTTTTTGTACTGATTTAGATATACAATGACACAAGAATGAATTCATAATTACTTTGATTTTAGAGAATTTACGTTATCAGGCTTGTTTGGTCAGGTTTTGAAACGTTTATAATTCGGAAAATTTAGGCCTAGATCGCGTCTAACTAACTGGTAAACAGTATGAAAGGTGTTAGTTAAATACGGTTTAGAAACGTTTAATTACGCTTTTATTGTGACAATAGAAACTGATGGAACTAGTAGCTGTCTTTTTTAAACGAATTTTGAACTGTAAAAAAACTTGAATGGAATTTTTTGTGTTTATGTCACGCAAAATTTCGGGTTATGTCGCGATTATCGGGTCTTCAGCTAAAGAATAAGGTTTTTCAAGAACAAGCTCTGCTGGGACGCTAATATTCAGTTGTGTGACAAGAACAGACACTACAGCAAGTATACAATACAAAGAAAATTACATTTGACTCTATTTCCTCTTAAATTAATTATTTTAGCAGACAAAGAAAATACCTGTGATCTCACTCGGAGGTCATCTTCAAGAGACCATAGAGATAGTACTCTATAAACGCATAAGCACTGTTTTAAAACCCACTGATGAAAAACAGCAAACAGCAGGTATATTTTTAGACCTAACTAAAGCTTTCGACATGGTAAACTACAGAACTCTTTTAAAAAAGCTTGAATACTATGGCATTAATGGATTAGCAAATGAGTGGATTCGTTCACTTCTCAGTGACAGCAAGCAAAATGTACACATTAGACACATACATGAAAAAAACAAAAATAGTCTCAGAATACATATCAGAAAAATGACAAATCACCTATGGTGTACCTCAAGGGTCGGTAACGGGACCTCTTTCTTTTCTAATACATCAATCATTTGGATATGCATGTAGACTCACACAAAATAATTCTCTTTGCTGGTGACTCAACAATATTAGTAAAAGCAGCAAAAATGTTGATATGCAACATAAAGTAAACTCTGTTACAAATCAATTAAGTAAATGGTCTGCAATGAATCACCTTATAATAAATAACAAAAAGTCTAGTATTAAATTACATAACTCTAAAAACAATACTCAGCATTACGCAAATATCACCATCAACCAACAAACGATCACCAATAAAGAAGTAACAAAATTTCTTGCCATTTGGATTCAAAGCTACTAAAAATGGGACGAACATATTGAACATGTTAAAGCCAAGCTGAATGCAGGCTATCTTTTAAGAACTCTAAAAGGATGCATAAATCAACAGGCTCTAATGTCTGACTATTATGCATATTTTAATGCACACCTATTCCATGGGAACTCACCAGAAGTTCCGGGGACCTTTAAAATCCAAAAAAGAGCTATTAGGATTATTACAGGGAGTAGAACTAGACAGTCACATAAAACGATATTTAAAACACTGAAAGTGCCAGCACTACATTGCATATTTATTCTTAACACACTCATGTATATTAAAAGAAATGTGATCGGAAATGATAACAGTCCTAGAAAAAATTGTGACTTAT
This sequence comes from Schistocerca gregaria, assembly GCF_023897955.1. Classification (NCBI taxonomy): domain Eukaryota; kingdom Metazoa; phylum Arthropoda; class Insecta; order Orthoptera; family Acrididae; genus Schistocerca; species Schistocerca gregaria. Next base: position 832,683,594 of record NC_064931.1, read on the forward strand.
ACAATCACAGCAGTAGATGAAAAGGTCATTTTCATTTACTCCCAGCTAATACTAGTTCATATCAGAAAGGTGCATGCTACTTGGGAATAAAATCATTCAACAAGTTGCCAAATGATATAAAGTGTATACTGAATATTAATACTTTTTAAATATCTGTTAGAAAATATTTAAGTACTACTGATTCTATCCAGTAAATGAATACTTGAACTGCAAGAAATGTATAGAACTGTAACTTCTGTAATGTATGACACACACAACTATATACACTGAAGTGCCAAAGGAACTGTTATAGAAATTTAAATACAGATATATGTAAACAGGCAAAATACGCTGCTGAGGTTGACAACGCCCATGTAAGACAACAAGTGTCTGGTGCTGTTGTTAGATCGGCGACTGCTGCTACAATGGCATTTTATTAAGATTTAATTGAGTTTGAAAGTCATGTTATAGTCGGTGCGCGAGCGATGAGACACAGCATCTCTGTGGTACTGATGAATGGGGTTTCTCCCATACGACCATTTCACGAGTCTACCGTGAATATCAGGAATCCTGTAAGACATCAACTCTCCGACATCGCTGTGGCCGGAAAAAGATCGTGCAAGAACAGGACCAACGACGACTGAAGAGAATCGGTCAACGTGACAGAAGCGCAAGCCTTCCGCGAATGGCTGCGAATTTCAATGCTGGACTATCAACAAGTGTCAGCATGAGAACCATTCAACGAAACATCATCGACATGGGCTTTAGAGCCGAAGGCACAACACAAAGCTTGACGCCTCGCCTAGACCTGTCAACATCGACATTGGGCTGTTGATAACTGGAAACATCGCCAGGTCGGACGAGTCTCATTTCAAATTTATCGAGCTGATGGACACGTACGGGTACGGAGACGACCTCATGAAGCCACGTCAGCAGGAGACTGTTCAAGATGGTGGAGGCCCTGTAATGGGGTGGGGAGTGTGTAGTTGGAGTGGTATGGATCCCTGATACATCTAGATGCTACATGACAGATGACACGTACGGTATCCTGTCTGATCACCTGCATTCATTCATGTCCATTATGCATTCCGATGGACTTGGACAATTTCAGCAGGACAATGCAACATCCTGTATGTCCTGAATTGCTACAGAGTGGCTCCTGGAACACTCTTCTAAGTTTAAACACTTCCGCTGGCTACCAAACTCCCCAGACTTAATTGAGCATATCTGGGATGCCTTGCAACGTGCTGTTCAGAAGAGACTCCAGCCCCCGTACTCTTCGGATTTATGGACAGTTCTCCGTCGAGCTCTATATCAGACATTAGTTGAGTGCATGTCACATCGTGTTGCGGCACTTCTGCGTGCTCAAGGGGGTCCTACACGATATTAGAAAAGTGTACCAGTTTCTTTGGCTCTATTATCGAGATGCTTTGTAAACTGTAATGAGAATCCCTTGGAGGGAAGAGGCGTTCTTTTAACGAAATTTATAGAACCAGCATGTGAGGCCAATGGCAGAACGATTTTACTGCTGCCAACGTACACTTTACTCAAGGAGCTGGAAGATTAAAAAAAGAGAAATTAGGGCTTGTACAGAGGCTAATAGATAGTCGATTTTTCCTGCCTCTACCTGCGAGTGGAACTGGAAACTTAACGATTAGTACTGGTATCCTCCGCCATGAACTGTACGGTGGCTCCTAGAGTACATATGCAGGTGCAGATGTAGATCAAAGGTGCTAACGAACGTTTTTCGAGTATACGCAAACAATTAAAAATATTTTTAATGTAGGTATTAGTGGCGTCGGGCAAAGATTTCGAACTTCATATGTACTTCATTTGAATGGTCTTAGGAGCAAATTGTGGCGACAGATTACTGGAAAAGATCAAGAGGTACCAGGAATCATTTGTAGCACCAACAGCAGTAACAGTAACATTACCAAAAAAAGCAGGAGCAATAACAACACAAATAGCAGCAACACCACTACCATGAATTGGATCTTACGCCACGAAATTCAAATTAAAGTCAATAGTATATTGATAACTATTCTTTATTTGATCAGTTTGTGGGACACACAATTCCCCCATTTGGGCAGACATCATGACTGCACCCCCTCTCCTTACTCTGCATGACAGAATGACCAGGGAATGGAATGAAGTACGGTATAGCTGCCAGCGTTTGGGGTCTCCCGCATTTTTGTCGATCATCGTGGCGCCGTCACGAAGTTCAAACCAGTATAATGTCATAATTACAGATGACGTTACTAAGTACCACCGAGCAGGAACCTCCTTTGCTCCTGTGGCCCCCAAACAAAGCATTAAGTTGCGGCATTCTATTGATCTGCAAATTCCAGACTTGGTTCTTGTTTCTGTCTCTCTCAAGTGGCCACTCCCTGTGTATCTGTGTGAACCAACGTCTCCAAACTCGAAGATGGAGGTTTTCATCTCTTCTTAGAAAACTGTACTCCTATTGCCTTATGCTGGAGACAAAGGGTAAGCTGACGCAATGCCGATAAATAAATGACTGAAATAGTCCATTTGCACAACCCTATCAGATTAATTGTTTAACAATATACAGGATTCAAATGGATAGCTTACAATAGTCACTTCTACATTATGATGATTCTTTTTTATAATAAAACATAATTTCAGTGTTTGAGTATCACATGCAAACATTATGCAAATAAAGGAATGAAATTCCGGTCACAAATAGATCGTAGCGCTAAATATATCCGAGGTCATGTATGCACTGACGTTAGAGTTGGGGTTGCTTTGGGGGGAGGAGACCAGACAGCGAGGTCATCGGTCTCATCGGATTAGGAAAGGAAGTCGGCCGTGCCCTTTCGAAGGAACCATCCCGGCATTTGCCTAGAGTGTGTTAGGGAAATGACGGAAAACCTATATCAGGATAGCCGGACACGGGATTGAACCGTCGTCCTCCCGAATGCGAGTCCAGTGTGCTAGCCACTGCGCCACCTCGCTCGGTTCACTGACGTTAGAGAACACAAACATCCTCCTCCACAACAACGTTTCCACTAAAAATATCTGGTGGAAGAAAAAATCCTGCAGATCACACGAACTCGCGATCATGGAGCGCGTCGTCTGGCGACTGCAGGGTAGTCTCGTCATGCCCACCCGTACCAAACACATGTGTGCACGCAATACAATCATCGCAAACAATAAGCTGATCAATCGAGAATCTGACATCGCGTTTAGATTTTTAAAAGTTTTATAGGCTTCGTAAATTGGTTCTCGCCACTACATTCGGAAGGAGGGACGAGGGTTCTACTGCGTGCCAGAATAGAGACATCAGCAAAGACCACTGAAAGACAGAGCCCACTTGGATAGACATCACGGTTGCACCCCTGGCTTTGACATAATAACTATAATAATCAGGGAATGGAAGGAACAGCGATGTAGTTGACAAGGTCTGGGGTCTCCCGCGTGTGTGTCTATCGTCAAAGTGCCGTCACGAAGGTCAAAACAGTCCAATGTCCTAATTACATATCACGTTACTAAATGCCACTGACGACAGACCGGATATCAGCCACCCAAACAAAACATCAAGTGGCGCCATTCTGTTGATCATCAAATTCCAGACTCGCTTACTGCCTCTGTCCCTCTCAAGAGGCCACTCCTTCTATGTCTGTGGGAACCAACGTCTCCAAACATGAAGATGGAACTTTTTATTTCTCGTCAGAATACCATATTCCTATTGACTAGTGGCGGAGACAAAGAAAAAGCTGACGCAATTTAGATATCAAAAATAGAATGAAATAATCCATTTGCATTACTCTATCATATTAATTGTTTAACAACTTACAGGAGTCTAATAGATGGCTTCAAACACTCACTTCCAAATTATGATGATCCTTCTTCACAATAAAACATATTTCCAACGTTTCAGTATCACACGTGACCATTATGCAAATCAAAGAATGAAATTTCCGTCTCAAATAGTTGGTAGCGCTAAGTATATCCGGGGCCATGTATGTACCGACGTTAGAGAACACAAACACCCTTCTCCACCACGAAGTTTTGACTAAACATATTTGGTGGAGATAAAAATGTTGCCGATCATAGAATCTCGGGATCATGAAACGTGCCGTCCACGCCGACTGCCGGGTGGCCCCCTAGGCCCCGGCAGAGAGAGAGACACACACCAACGCCAGCCATGCCCGCCCGTACCAAGCACATTCGTGCACGCAATACAACTATAGGAAACAATAAATTGATCAATCGAGAATTTCACATCGCGATTGCGTTTTTAAATCGGTTCTCGTGACTACATTCGGAAGGAGGGACGAGGGTTCTACTGCGTGATAGAATAGAGACACCAGCAAATACAACTAAAAGACAGAGTCCACTGCGATGTACTGACAAGCACTAAAGACGACACACTTAAGCAATGATCCACTTCAACAATAAGTTGTCAAGGCTAGATGTCAGAGATCGCTATCAATCGGAAATTTGGCGACGGGATTAGGTCTTTAAAGCACTGTAGAATTTCTAATTCGGTTCTCTCCGCTACATTTCGATGGAGGAAGGCCTGTGGCATGATAGCACAGAGACAACAGGAAATACCACTGCAAGACAGGGTGCACTGTGATGTATTGGGAAGCACTAAACATGATACATTTAAACCATGACCCAGTCCATAGCAGTAGTTGCCGTGGGTAGATGTTTGAGATTACCGAAAGACTTGCACATCCTGTGCACTCATCTCCCAGACGTCCACACACAATGCGCCCGTTCGCTCGTACACTGCCAGCGCGGAATGTCAGTGAAAACTGTCGTCGTGGCTGCAGCCACTGTCGTGGGCGCGCCTGAATGCCAGAGTGCGCCTTCCACGAGCGCGGTGAAACGTCCCCTTAGAAAAATTATTGAATTACTATGCTGATAAATATCTTACATTATTTGATTTTCAAACAGCTGAGCAAAAATGGACATACTCAGACATTTCGCTCTTTACCTATTCTGATCAACACTAAACTGACACACAATATATTTAGCGCAACGCAATCTGACTTTCAATAATCCCTACAAAAGAATGGCCCTGGCTAACATTAACCTATACCTTTCTCAAATCACTAACCTCACAAAAATCTTCGTTACTCGAACTACTGGAATACAGCGAGTGCCACTACTGCCAGCTAAATAAAAGATTCAAACTACTGAAGGCACTAACTACTGCTGGACATAGTTAGCAAATGAAAGATTTTGATACAGAACAAACAATATATTTACCTTAATAGTGTTCAAAAGTCATAATATATATAGCAGTTCATGGCATCCAGTCTTACAAATTTACTGTCTCTGATGGACACACGTCCAGATCATCCACTCTCAAAACTGCGCCATTTCTCTGCCCACATCCACCACTGCTGGCGGCTCACCTCCAACTGCGCAACGCTATGCGCTGTTAACATCCAGCTGTCCAACACTACAATAGCGAACAACAATGCAAACCAGCAACAGACTGCACACAGCACAGCCAGTGATTTTCATACCGAGCGCTACGTGGCGTTACCAATATAAAAACCCAAACAGCCTACTTACATAGCCCCCATGCTCCCCACAAAAAATTTTACAAATTGTTTTGGGCAGTGGCTAATACAGGTTTGGAAATTTTTTTTATGATTACAACAACAAAGAAATCAAATGCACAAACTTAATGATACAATGTTGGTCAAAAGCTAAAAAGCTTTCATAGTCCATGAAGACAGTCCTGATCATTCATCACAGTAAAATTGCAGTGTTTTTTTTCTCAAAGTCTGAGCAGTAAAAGAAAATGCACACAGAAATAGTGGATTTCCATGCAGTCTTGAAGAAATAGTGTTGTCTTTGCTGACTCTTGACATGCAGACAGGTAATGGGCCACAACAGAGCAAACCCACAGCAGAGTCAGTCGAAGTTTCGAAGAATATTGGTAGGTAGGTCATCACAGAGCAGCCCACTGTAGTCCTGGTAGAGATTACAGTATTGGTGGGCCACCGGAGGTGCAGACCCACTGCAGTGCTTGTAGAAATAATGGTATTGGTGGGCCATCAAAGATGCAGACCCACTGTAGTCCTTGTACAAATAATGGTATTGGTGGGCCATCAAAGATGCAGACCCACTGTAGTCCCTGTAGAGACGGCCAGCTGCCATCTGTTGCGACTGTGCAGGTGCAGAATCACCATCGAAGAGTCTTGCGGACAATATAGCAAGTCCATAAACCACCACTTGTGCACTCACAAAGTTTTTGGAATTGTCCTTAGAACCAGCAATGTTGTTACTCAGTCCCTTGTTGAATTATCAACACACATGCAAACACTAACGGTCCCAACTTCTCACATATTGTGCATATATTATGACCCACAGAAACACGTGCACTGAAATGAATGCTTACAATTTACATAATTTGCTGAACTGGTGTCCATTGCAATTTTATAACATGAGAATACAATAACAGAGGTACAAAATACATCATTAAAGAACATAACAATATAGATAACATTTGTAGTAGTAGTACAGACTTTGCAAAAGAATAGAAATAAACAGATACATCAGTGTTACAGGAATTATGACATAAGTAAATATACAAAATAATGAGAATAGTTTTCGAAACATTAATTTCACACATGAGCATTAAAACAGGACAGTATAAATAATGTCTAAACATCTTTACAAAGAAAATAACATAGTATTTGAAAAATTCTACAACATAAATCTTATTAGCTAAACACATAAAGACAGGAAAAAGACAAATACACAAGGGTACATAAACACATAGCGGAATAATACAAAAGGAAAGACAGGGTTCGTTTTCAGTGTAACATTTGGTACTGCAGTCCAACCCAAAACTTCATTCCATAGATCTTTCCTCTTATTTCAACATTTGTTTCCACCAAAAAAATCCTATCCAAGCATGCTTTCTGTATTTATATGTTCACATATTTCTTACCTCATTATTTGTTTTCCATTATCTTACCTCATCATTTATTTCCAAGAAAATCCTACCTAAACCTGTTGTCCCTGAACCCTACTTTTTTGTTCATATCCTCTTTCAAAATACTTATTTGGCCAAACCATTTTCTTATAGCTTCTCAATACATTTCTTCCAATTCATCGCACCTCTTTCTCTTATTAGGCTACCCCATCTTAATCTAACTTAAATCTACTGAGCTCAGATGCATAAACTAAGGGACGAGGCAGTGCAGCATCACAAAACAATTAACACAAACAGCAGTGACAAAAAAATGCAAATTGGCGAAGCAAGCAGCAGTATATCTAAATTAGCAGTGCAAATGCACATTGCAACTAATATGTGCCAATGTGCAGCAACAAGAAAAACAAATCAGTAGTAAAACTGGCTTAACAGAGTAATAAATAGTGAAATTCAGTAGCACTATGCCTGGCAAACAGCAGCAGCAAATACTATAACTTATACCTAAACATGGCAAAGCTCAAGCAGAAAAAAATATTACAGTAAAGATGTCTAATACCTATGTCACATCTTAGCGTCTATGTAATTAAAGTGGTACACCACAACAACTTATTGTAAAAAAATTACCATGTACTTGAAAAGAAAATTATGTATGCAGTTATTGTTACTAGTCCCTTCTTATTGTTCTTTCCGTTCCAAGTGCTCCTTTTTTGAAGAATGAGGATCATAAAATTATTATTTAACAGATCTGTTGACAGAAAGCTTTCACATTAGCAAATGCATTTAATTTTATTTTATAAAACTAATGCTGTAACACAGCTGGAAACCAGATATCAAATGAAATAAGCAACTATCGAAAGTGAAGCATAAAAATATCATTCAATAGTCATGTGGCATTTCATAAGGTAGTAGAAATTCTGTCAACTCTCGTAGAAAGACACTTGTCATAATCAGGTGTGCAGATGTAAGAATATTTCCCATCAGTTCATAAGCATTTCAGTAAGTAGCACCAAGTACAATATGTTTCCATGTAATGAACGTGTCGTATTTGCAATACTTTCTACAAAGGAATGTCAATAGCGAGGATAATGGTCTCCTTTTTTTTCTCCACCTGTGCCTCTGAAAGGGACACACTAATGGCTTTTCTCCAGGCGACTGTCGCGTAGCTGGGTGCTTACAGTGCATTACGTCAAGGTGACCTACCTTCCTTACCGAAATATTTGCATAAGTTTCCGTTACAGTGACAGTTTGATAGAAATAAGATTTCACAGGTCGAAATAATTGCATTACAAATATGTAGAAACAAAATCTTATAAATATAACAGTGTCCAAAACATTTTCACCGGCATTGTGATTCACACATTTACACACATTTCATAACTCTCAAAGTACGATTCTCGGTTTCCAACATCCTTTTTTTACAAGTCAGAGTCCCTAACCGCTACTCATTATTCCTTACCTTATTACACACATACATATTCGTCGACACTTCTTCAATATTTCATGATAATAAATACATAGCATAATCAAATTCCTCATATAACATCAGCTTATTGATCATAATCATACCTCAACAGCATAATACACATTGTCATCATAATAATAACATCATAAAAACTCAGCCAAATCTCAAAATCGACGTAGCTTTCTGCAATAATTTCAAAACCTAAAAAGAACTCTCTGCTCATTTTAATAGTGTCATCTACCGAAAACGTACTTTAAAAATCATGATTCCATACCAAATACATCATTCAAATATCTCATAGTATCACAATGGTTCCGAAAAAATATGAACAGTTCACAAAGTACAGACAAAACACAATTTCATAAGTGTGAAGTTATCCAACTGTGTAATTACGTAAACATCTGTCAGTGATGTAGTAAAATAAATGTTTGTCTCTCTCAGTTAAATGATCAGATAGCTGTGTAATTTCTACATTCTGGATGAAGTTCGATCTGAAAAAAAAATGGATCTGAGATCAATAGAAGACAACACTTTTAACCATTAAAATTGTGAAGTTCTTCCAAAGTTTGCGGCCTGTCTCTTTCAGGAATAATGATAGTATTGATTTGTCTCGAATCTAAGACAAGCCTGATCGATCCATTTTTCTTCTCAACAACATGTAATGGATTGTTGTATGAGCTTACTGCAGGCTCAATAATGCCCTCGTCAAGCATAGATTGTATTTCTGTTCTAACACTGTCCCTTTAATGTGTCGGAATTATGTATGGTCCAACACGAAATTTAGTATGCTCACGAACAAGAAATTGGTATTGAAATCCCTTTATTGTTCCTGTTTTGTGAGTAAAAACTGTGGAATGTGCTTGTAAAATCTCAAAAAGGTCCTGCCTATCAGTGTTTCTCAATTGCTTGAATTTTATTCAGAATTAACTCATTAGTATCAAATACGCCGTCGATATCATCCCTGTCAGTACTTGCAGAGTGATTGCTAGTGTCAAGATCCGTCGAAAATTCCGAACTGTTGTCTAACAGGAGGTAAAGCCGATTAATTTCCTCGTCATGGTTTGAGAGCCAATCTTCAAATTTCAAAGCCATTGACTTACCTACTTTCTCTAAACTTATTTTAGCATCGTGAAAGTTAAGATTGCTTTGTATTCATTCAAAAAGTCTACTCCCAATATAATTTCCGTCGACAATAATGAAACAATAAGGAAGTTCATAGAGAAGCTGTGGCTTTGACAAAAGAATTCTAAGTTGGTTTGTTGGCGTACATCCACACTTTTTCCAACGATTGCACCTTTTAATTTAATCTAATGTAACGGAAGTGTAGGGCAATCGTTCGATTTGTTGCATTTGCTAAAGGCTGTTTCACTAATTACTGAAATGGGACTGCCAGAGTCAAGTACTGCCGTAAATTTTACGTCATTTACTGTAATGTGAATCACAGGATATGCAATGTTCTTATGTTTTACGTCTTGTTCCTAGAGTAAGATGTCCCTAATGTCTTCCATTTTTACGTAATTACTAGCTACGGCAGCTGCGTCGTCAGTTTCAGAAGTACGTTTTGTGGCTGCCAGCGGTATGAGTCATTGCCTATTGTCTCTTTGTTGGCGCGCGTCGTTATTAGGATTTGGAGACCTAACTTCTACAAATTCACATTGTCGAGAGGGCCCTGCCCTGTTTGAATCCCGCCAGTTCTGATGCAATTCAGGTCTATCGTTACGATCATATCGTCTGTCGTCATGACGGTAGATTCCAAAGTTTCTTTCTTGTCTGTCACGTGGTGGAGAATTTCTCCCTGAATCGTAACAGCGCGCTGGACCGTCTGAAGTTATTCTGTCTCCCTTGATAATAATTATTTTGGTTGCCATATTGTCTCTTTGTCTGATTGTCTGTGTGATAGTCATTATCGCAGAGAGGTGATCTTTCCCTGTAATTATTACTATTCTGCCAACGGTTGTCATACGGATGGTGTCTGTTTTGGTCACGATTTACGTTGTAAGAATAGCCTTGTCGTGTCCATTTATTATTTCTGTCATCACGGAATTGTGACGGATGTGACCTGTAATTGTTGTGCTCCTGTTTTCGCGTTCTGCGATTGTCGGTGTCAATTTCCAATTCTTGTAACAGTCCCTGAAAAGCTTCAATGTCGTCCTTGCAACGTCCTGCCTAAATAATATGTCGTAAATGTTCAGGCAATTTGATTAAGCAAATGCGGATGAGTTCTGAGGGGCTGTAAGGATTTGACAGGTACTGATTCTTGTGCAACATGTCTTCAAAATGTTTCACAAGACTGGAAATTCAGATTGTTCGAAATGTTTCATCATTATGATGCTATGTTTTACTCGGTCTTATGTGGCTTGAGACCAATATGCTGAGAGGAAGGCATGGTAAAATTCTCCTTCACTGTGGCAATCGTGAATGACGGATTGCATTCTTACAGCTGGTTCATTCTCTAAGTAGTCACACATAAATTCTAATCTGTGCTCTAATGACCAGTTGGGAGGAAAACAATGAGAGAATTGATGAAGCCACGCTTGTGGATGAATGTCGTTGCCGGAATTCTTAAACGTTTCGAATTTACGTGTAGTAATATACAGCTTATAGTCAAAATCATCATGTCGGCGATTCGCATGTCGGTCATTGTTACGTCGTTTCGGCGGATCCATCTCAAAATTCGGTGTACCTTGGCAATTTCTTTCATAATTTCCGAAGTGCCCTGTGTTATTATTTTGTGACTGTTCCGTATTTCTATGTCCGTCTTCCCGTATTGGAGCGCGAGTGTCCTCTGAAATATGTAATTCTTGTATTATCTGTGTCAACTGATCTTGTACTTCCCGGATTTCTCTTTGGTGTTGCGTATTAATATGATTCTGATTTTGTTTGAATTTCCTAATTTGTTCGTACTCTTCTATGTCAGTGAAGGCTACAGGTCTTGTGTCATTCAGATCATCATCCACCTTCGTAGATAAGTTAGTGAACTGATCCGAAAGTTCGGCTACTTTCTCCGATAGTGAACTTATTTCCTCAGTGTGTTTTTCTGAACCAAGTTTCAGAGTGTCAAATTTCGTTGAAATCGTATCTACTGTGTCCTTTAAGTTTTCCTGAGTTTTTGCAAGTTGCGTAACCAAATCGGTAGATGCAACTGAGCCAATCTTAGCTTGCAAGGTCTCATGATTTTCATGAACAATAGTTTGCAGTTCTTTTATGGCTGCTTCGTGATTCTCTAAAGTATTTTCATGCCGCGAAAAAGTACATTGGAAATGCTCACAAATTTGTGTTTTTACGTCATTACAGACTCTTTGACATTTCGATTCGATTTTATGTAACTCAGTAGTTAAATCTTCACGTGTTTGTTCAAATTTGTGTTTTTACGTCATTACAGACTCTTTGATATTTCGATTCGATTTTATGTAACTCAGTAGTTAAATCTTCACGTGTTTGTTCAAGCGTGCTGTCTAATCTTTGAAGATTTTGTTCCATTGTGTCTAACTTTTGAAGATTTTCTTCCATTGTGTCTAACTTTTGAAGATTTTGTTCCATTGTATCTAACTTTCGAAGATTTTGTTCCATTGTGTCTAACTTTTGAAGCTTTTGCTGTGTTTGTCCCATTTGCTGTATTAATTGTAATAACAATTCACTGGTGTCTGAAGCATGTTTCTCAGTGCTTTTCGGCAGTGAATTTGCACCGGCAACATTCACATTTTGACAAGCAGAAAATGTGTCTTGACTTATTTGAGAAAACGGTGAGGACCCAAACCTGAATCTACAGTATTTGCGAGATTATGTCCTGTCATTTCGGATTCCTGAGGCGAGCTGTTGCCGACCGATCGATCGTTAATGCTTCCCTGTTCACTAATTGTTTCACTGTCTACGTCATTAATTGCCACCCGCTCCATTTCCCTATGCACAATTACCAAATTACTACTTTGAATGTCTGTTAACTCATTACATAGTGGTGCTGATAAGCTACGCTCGTCGTCATTATTATTTCTCAGTTTACTTGGGAGCCTAGTGTTACGTTTTTCTCACGCCATTATTGTCGCAATATTTTACACGATAACACAGACAATTTGAAGAGCAAAATAAAAAAAAAACACATTAACATAGCACTGAAAATAATATCTAGTTAATTGCAAGCGCAGCTGTGAAATACTTGGTGCAAATTTACATGCATGCCAAAACTGTGTAACTGTACAACAATGAAAAACTACAACTACAAAGGAAATTCTCTCTATGATTAGGCGCTAGCAATAAACAATAGCTACTCTAATTACACAAACTACAAGAAAAAAGTCAGAAGATTGCAGTGAGGTATCCTCGGCTAAGGGTCGACATATGAAACGACCCCTTAGAAAAATTATTGAATTACTGTGCTGATAAATATCTTACATTATTTGATTTTCAAACAGCTGAGCAAAACTGAACGTACTCAGGCATTTCGCTCTTTACCTATTCTGATCAACACTAAACTGACACACAATATTTTTTTAGCGCAACGCAATCTGACTTCAAATAATCCCTACAAAAGAATGGCCCTGACTAACATTAACCTATACCTTTCACAAATCACTAACCTCACAAAAATCTTCGTTACTCGAACTACTGCAATACAGCGGGCGCCACTACTGCCAGCTAAATAAAAGATTCAAACTACTGAACGCACTAACGACTGATAGGTATAGTTAGCAAATGAAAGATTTTGATAGAGAATAAACAAAGTATTTACCTTAATAGTGTTCAAAAGTCATAATATATATAGCAGTTCATGGCATTCAGTCTTACAAATTTACTGTCTCTGATGGACACACGTCCAGACCATCCGCTCTCAAAACTGCGCCATTTCTCTGCCAACATCCACCACTGCTGGCGGCTCACCTCCAACTGCGCAACGCTACGCGCTGTTAACATCCAGCTGTCCAACACTACAATAGCGAACAACAACGCAAACCAACCGCAGACTGCACACAGCACAGGCAGTGATTTTCATACCGAGCGCTACGTGGCGTTACCAACATAAAAACCCAAACAGCCTACTTACATAGCCCCCATGCTCCCCACAAAAAATTTTACAAATTGTTTTGGGCAGTGGCTAATACAGATTTGAAAAAAAAATTTCATGATTACAATAACAAAGAAATCAAATGCACAAATTTATTGATACAATGTTGGCCAAAAGCTAAAATTTTCTCACCGTGTATGAAGACAGTCCTCATCATTCATCACAGTAAAATTGCAGTGTTTTTTTTCCACCAAAGTCTGAGCAGTAAAAGAAAATGCACACAGAAGTAGTGGATTTCCATGCAGTCTTGAAGAAGTAGTGTTGTCTTTCCAACGGAAAGACAGTGCTGACTCTTGACATGCAGACAGGTAATGGGCCATAACAGAGCAAACCCATAGCAGAGTCAGTCGAAGTTTTGAAGAATATTGGTAGGTAGGTCATCACAGAGTAGACCCACTGTAGTCCTGGTAGAGATTACGGTATTGGTGGGCCACCAGAGGTGCAGACCCACTGCAGTCCTTGTAGAAATAATGGTATTGGTGGGCCATCAAAGATGCAGACCCACTGTAGTCCCTGTAAAAATGGCTAGCAGCCATCTGTTGCGACTATGCAGGTGCACAATCACCATCGAAGAGTCTTGCGGACAATATAGCAAGTCCATTTAAACCAACTGGGCAAAGCATGGTCCTGTCGCATTAACTCAGCACACCCTTTTTCTCCATGGGTTGCAGAAGGTGGTAGATACGACTCTCTCCAGCTTTTGGTAATTACGACTTAAATTGACTGACAACACGACAAAACTGCAGGAAGGGGGCGCAGAGACTGAGGGCTAGTTACCAAGATGCAGACTCTATAAAACCACGCTGGAATTTCACTGTTTGGGGTCCTTATTAGATAGATTCGAGAAAGGTGACTGGTTTCGAGATGTGGGAGTGCCACGAATATGATCCATCAGTGGCTTTGATCGTTAAAAGACATCTCCATAGGATCCAATGCAAGTATGTAGTTGTACAGATAGTCTTGGTTCTAAATCACAGGTGGCATATTTACTGGAAAGCATAACACTATAGATCTGAAAAACTGTGTACTGGTCATATGATTTTGTACATTTGTGCAGCCTCAATTTAGTGACAGATTTTTTTTATAATGGTTGGTCATGTAGCACACCATCTACTGTAAGTGATCATTCCCTAACAACCCTCATATATCTTCTTAATACCATTTTCCTTAGCTGAATCACTTTGTGAATACAATGATAAGGGCGATTTTATTCTGAGCTTACACCGGCGGCGACGTGCACCCGCCCTTTCCATCTATTAATGCACACCCCAGCGATCACGATGCCGCTTTATTGATCTGGAATGCCACTTCATTTGGAAGCAACACCATACCTCAATTTATAACGCAGCTAAAATTTTAATCGCGGATATCGTTAGCGATACTTGTGTGTGCCTGTAGAACCAAGACCGCTTTCTATGCAGGGTGACAGTAACATGGTCGCTGCTGTCTTGTTTTTAGCATCTGGTCGCTTATAAGACGATTACGTCCCTTCCTAAGACACAATGGTACCACTCACAAGAAAAACAAATGAAGCCTGTCCATCCATCGCAGGTAATCGCTCAATATTGTTTGGTGCCACCAGCAATCAGTTATTGGCCAAGCATTATACTTAGTAGGGGATATGTGATAGATCTGCAATGATCGTCAGGCTTATAAAGGATGTGTTGGGGTGTACAGTTGCTGTGGTCATTGTTCTGACATGTGCACAGTAAAGATTATCTGTGTCGTAAGGGAGGCATGAGTCTGTCATGGACGATTGCGATAGCTCTAAGAGGGATGAAAGATTTTATGTGGAAATTTATGTCCAGCCATAAGAATGGTATAGTTACTGATAATTCCAGAGCCACAAACATCAAGGGGAAGGCATTTTCGATAATTCCATTGTAAGGTGTCAGGCAAATCCAACACCTTCCATGAAAACCCTGACGTGATAGCAAATCCGGCACTATGTCACATAGCTCCGAATAAATCCTGACATTAAATTAACCAAAGTAATACCATCAACGAGTGAGCAAATGGAATACCACAGACTAACACCAGAACGCCTAAATGCATGTCATACCTTCCCACTGTGAAACCGCCGCAGTTCCGATGGGAGAAACGAGAACAGAATCCGAGAGCAGAGTCGTGTAAGCGAGAAGGCCCTACGATAAGGGACGGACACCCACGTCGCCAGCCGACCGCCAAATCACCCCCAGCCCATGTTAAAAGATAGAGCCCTCCAGCCCATGTTAAAAGATAGAGTCCTCAGGAAGAACAGTATAGATCTTATGATAACACTAAAAGGGCCACACCAGCTGCAAGTTTTAGTGTGAGACTTTTTTGCGTCTCTGTTACGTTGCAAACGTTAAAAAACATTGCCCCACCACAAAAAGCATAACGTTACTAATTGGTCAGATACCCTTTTTTAAAACCAACTACGGTAAATTGTAGTAAGGAGAAGTTAGGAGAGAGTTGCTTCTCAGACAGCGAGGTGTGTGGAGCTGCGCTGCCCACCGCACCCTGATACTGCCTAAACACCGAAAAGGTAATGAACGCACGCGATGCCGCATAACAGCGCATACGGCTTCACTCAGAACTGCAGAAGTCTCATCTGTTACATCCCCTTTTTACGTAATACTAGAGTTGATCGTCAATTAAATCTCATGGTGTTCACATTTGCTACTTGAAGTAAAAATCTGAAAGTCGATGATTTTTCTGTTATATAATTATTGAGAAGCCACATCAGTCACTGTAATTTACAACAAGTTAAATAAGTAATTAAAAATAATTGAGGGTCACTGTAGACCATTTTGATACTTTTCTCTTTTTATGAAAATTAACTTAAGCGTTGATTATAGATGTGATATGGCACAGGTCATCCTTCGATCCATTGTAGAACTTGGAAACCCATTCAGAGAATATTCGTTCACATTTTTGTTGAACACAGTTTGTTTTTAACATCCTGTATTAAAACATTTCCTTTTATCAATAGTGCAATTTATAAACAATGTTTTGTGAGTAGAATAAAATTTCCAATGGTAAACTTAACTGCTTTTTCGACGTTATTTTACCAGCTAACTAAAAATAGGAAAGCCTTGTACCCCTTCCACTAAATTTAGTTAGTATTAAGATTCTTTTACAGGGAGTGCAGTGGAACTGACGCTGAAATCATTAAGTATTTGGTTATATCATCGCTAGTATCACTGAACTCTACATGTCGTGTGGTCTGCCGTCTCCTTACCAGCAACAGGTTCCAGGTTCAAACTAGTCACTTCCCTAAAAAACACGATCAGAGCGTCGTTGCGCGCAAGTGGTAGGGAGACACGACTTAGAACAAACAGACACCACGCAGAATGTTAGACAGTCATTGTCAAATGCCATCAGATTGGGAGTGCAATCGTAATGTTTAATTTTAGTTATAGTGATACATGTGTGGGGGGTTTCCAATGAGGACACCTTTTGGCATCTGCATTTGTGGAACATGGAAATGGTGGGCACAAAGAAAAGTTCCATTCAGGTGGCTAGTTAGTTCCTGCCTGCAACTGCAGGGACAGGTCCCAGTGACAGCACTATCTGTAGAGATGAATAGCGAACTACTACTTAGTATGTGTTGTGCTGTCTACGCGATTGTGTGTGTTGCATGTATTTTTCATGGAAAACAGATCGATTAAATATCGATCCCTGAAAAGTGTTGGAGCAGGACATATTGATAACTCCGAAATCCTACGATTCCAATCATGCCGGATGCCCTCCATGGCCAGGGATGGTGCACTCTGGCAAACACGCGTGTCCACGAATGCGGCTGCGTTCGTGGTGGTATTTTTCACCGACCATTGAGCTTTGGCGCCAACGGTGTATGAGGGGACGGGCGCATTGCATGTGGGCATCATGACATGAGTGCGTGGGATGTGTGTCAACGATCTCCAAAATCTAACCATGACAACTACTGTTACCTTTTGGATTGTGGTTTAATTATGTCGTGTTTCGTGCTTCGCAATATATCGCAGTGGACTCAGTCTTGCAGTTTTACTTTGTTGTCGCTATTCTATCACGCAGTAGGTCCCACCTCCTTCCAAATGTAGTAGAGGGAACCAATTTAAAAACCCAATCGCGAAGTCAAATTCCCGATTAATAGCGAGCTCTGATATCTAGCCATGACAACTTAATAGTGCGGATTGGATCGCAGTTTAAGTGTGCTCTGTCTAGTGTTCTCAATACAACACAGTGGTGTTGTTACTATCCTATCACGCGATAGACCTTTCCTCCCTCTTTCTTCATCCTGGTGTGACTGAAACAAGTCAGCCTAGAAATTCTATAGCACTTTTAAAAAGAAAATACACTTAGTAGGCCTGTAGTGGTCAGGAACTCTGTAACAGTGATGGTCGAAATTTACATTGAAATTTGAAATTCCAACTTTCATTTCATACATCGCCACTTCCAATCGTGACGTTAAATAATAATACGTTTGGATTATTTAATGAATTTTCTCGTCAAAAACATAACACTATTGTTTATGCACGCAAACTATTGTTGAAACGACTATTTTGACGACTTAATTAATATTACCTGTGCCGCGTCTTTTGGAGCAACATTTGCGACGTCTTCAAGGTATGATTTTTCACAACAGATTTAATAACTCCTGACGAAGTTCGTGAAGCGTATCAGAAGAAAGTGCGCCAGGAAGGCAGGGGCAGTTTGGAGCCCATGACAGAATGAAAAATTAAAACTGTTTAAAAATACCATGCTAGTTCCTATTCCATCTGCATAGCAAACGACAGCTCCCATTCTTTCTTTGTATACAACGATCATTTTTAAAGTGTAGCTGGCCGCTGTGGCAGAGCGGTTCTAGGCGCTTCAGTCTGGATCCGCGCGACAGCTACGGTCGCAGGTTCGAATCCTGCCTCGGGCATGGCTGTGTGTGATGTCCTTAGGTTAGTTAGGTTTAAGTAGTTCTAAGTTCTAGGGGACTGATGACCTTAGATGTTAACTGCCATAGTGCTCAGAGCCATTTGAACCATTTAAAGTGTATTTTGAATCAGCCTGTTACCAATTTTGTGACATCATCAGTTTGTGTGTGTGTGTGTGTGTGTGTGTGTGTGTGTGTGTGTGTAAAATAATTGTCTCATCCGCGTTATATCCCCGACATCACCATTATATGACCAGAAATTAATTATCTATTAACTTCAGCAGTATTTATTCATCGATTCCCTATCAGGTATTTGCTTAGGAAGGAATGTGTCTTTCGTATGCACTGCTATCTGATAGGTTGGTTCAAGCATACTGACCACTTGAGATGGCAGGGGACACCGGCAGGGTGTCTGCGTTTGTTCTGGGGATTAGTGCGGTACTTCACGGTGTCCGGCAGTCGACAGCGATGCGGCGAGCCCGTTGTCACTTCCAAGTTCCACTGGTGCGCCCCGACTCTTGGCAGTCTGCGCGGGTGGCGAGACGCGAGAAAGTTTTTCAGGTGTGTTTAAGCGATCTCTGACAGTGTAATTACGTGTTTTATTACGCGACCGGAATGAAAAAGTACTACAGTTCTTTAAATATTTCGTACAGATCAATCGATTGGCTCAAAAATTCTTTAAATAAACTGCATTTCATACACCATTCACATAAATTGTTTAAATAAACAGTATTCCATGTACAACAGTCAATTTCCTGACAAATTCTTTAAATAAATAAATAAATAAACTACATTCCAAATACTGCCTTGTATCCCAAAAATTGTTTAAATAAACCATATGCCACACATTTTCTAAATTGGCTAAACAATATTCCATACACTGCAATCCTGTCCAATGGTCAATCAACTGAGTGTTTCCCCTCCAATTTCCAGGGGGCAGGGGAAGGGGAGGAGGAGCGCTGGGGAGCTTTCCAGAGGAGGAGGAGTTAATTCAGTGATCAAGTTAATTAATTAGTCAATCATATTGATATCAAAAGTGTGCTCGTATCGGCCATGGGAGTTCCCAGAGGGGTTTTGGAGTGCTAGGGAATGGGGGAGGAAGAGGGGCTTGTATGGGAGTGATTTGGAAAACCACTTATCCTAACAATAAGTTAAGGACCTGTCATTCAGAAGGATGGATTATCTCCAGAGCTCATAATCCTCTTAGCAGAACAGTAGGTTAAGGACCTGCCAATCAAAAGAGAACGAAAGGTTTGCCCCTCAGTGTATACTTGCCCCTAATATAGGTAATCCACAATGTGGGGTGACGCTGTCTCTGTCCAACTTGTGCTACGTAGATGTAGCCGTGTTTACAAATTAATTTGTTATGTGAATATAAAATGACTCATTACAATTCATCACACTTCTACCACTAATTCGAAACCACCACAACCCGACAGCTGGACGTTCCATACACATTTCTGACGAGCTGTGCAATTTTTCAAATGGTAGACCATTATTTCGTCCTTCTTCAGAGTCAGATGTATGCACACAAGGTGAGCGTGCAGAACACAAACAATCCAAAAATGTTGATGGTGACTTAACGCCATCCAACAATCCTTAAACATACATCCAATTATCAAGTTCCACACACTATAGGTGCAAACTTTAAGCGGGTGAAATTACTACTTTAGACACCCAGTGCAACATTGATTCTGTCTGATACAACCCATTTATAGGTTCCTGAAGGTGTATGACAGCAAGTGTCACCAGCTCTAGACCAGAGCATATTTCTACACGGCAAACAGTCAGTAGGCCACAGCACACCGTGTATTTAACACCGACCGGAAGTCAGGAACGTTACTGTCGTGTTCCAGCAAATACTTGACAACATAATCTAAGAGTCGTTTTAAGATATGTCCACGACAGAATGAGTCTCTCCAAAGTTATGTATATCACAGATGACAAGTCATTCAGGTTCACCGCAATTGAACCCTTAAAGTTACTTGACAGAGGCACAGTTTCGTTCTTCCGCTGCTCCATATGCATGTTGCACAGCAGAAGGCGTCAAACCATTCATCTCTCTCTCTCTCTCTCTCTCTCTCTCTCTCTCTCTCTCTCTCTCTCTCTCAGTTAGTACACCATTCATTTAATACCAACCAGAAGCCAGGAACACTAATTTTGTTCTCCAACAAATACCTGATAACATAATCGAAGAGCATTTAAGATACAAGCATCATAGATTCAGTCTCTTCATAGTGTCCATATTGCAGAGTACAAGTACCACAGGTTCAGCACAATTAAACGCTTAAAGTCACCTATCAGAGTCACATATTTCTTCTTCCGTTTCTCTAAACGCAAGTGGAAGAGAAAAAGTGACTGACTAGCAGTGACATAAGATATTCTTCACAATGTGTTGTATGAAGGCTTACTACCCATGAAGAATATATTGGAGCTAGATAGCATCGAAGTCTTTAACACCACACACAGCACTCACCAGAAACCACACACTGCGCCTCTTATTTCTGATGAACTATAGGGTTGTTCCTACAGGAAAATGTGCTGTAATAGTTCATACAGATGTGTGGGTCACTTTGAATCTGTTGTTTATAGTGCCACAGTAACTTCTGTGATAGTAGATTCAATAGATTCAAACATTATGAACTATGAAAAATTTATATTGCAATAGAGTCCATACACTCTTTTCATGGGTGACAATATAACTTTTTAACTGACACAGACTTTTGCTGTAGCCATGTCTTGGTGTGATGGAAATTGGATATCGATGCAGTGGAATGTAAAATGCCAACCGTCCTTCCTATAAACAGTACGTGGTCTAATTTTGGAACTGGCATTTTTAATTGATTTCTCACCCGAATTATGAGTGTTTTTCGTTGTACATAGGACAGATAAGATTTCCAGAAGATTTTTACCCACTACTCACATGTAGCGACCAGGCTTACTACCCATCAAGAACAAAGTCTGTGCTATGAATTTCTGACATGTTATTCTCATCTGACATTCCAACATAGTAAACCATCGAGTAGGCAAAAGATATATCCATGATATCATCCTGCAGGTACTAACCTAACTTTAGAATCCATGGCGTTTTCAGTGACGCCAGAATCCATATGGCAGACCTGGGGATATGAAGACATTAACACAGGTCAAAATAGTTGTTTCCAATCCCCATGGCGTTAACCCCCCTCCCCCGTTTTCATTCATATAGGCACGAAACGAGGATTGCCTTGTTTCCAACTAATAATCTGTGTTAAAAGAGGCTAACAAAGACTTCGATTCTTCATGTGGGACGTCTTAAACCTGCCGGTGTACTGTCGTAGATACCAGTAGCATCTGCAGTACAGAACGCGAAGCCTCGTGGAACAAAGAAGAAACAGAAGACTGACGACTGGTGTACGTCTAAAATGTCTTATGTACTTAGGCCACGTCGATGCATAATATCTGAGATCGTTGTGTGTCTATATTGCACTTCGTTTGTTCTAGTATAGATTATTAGGAAGTCATACAGTTCTGTTTTTTCTATGTATAGTGTGTTTAAAGTTTTTCTTTTTTCATTTTCGAGGGATCAATACATTGTTGTTTTCGTTTTGGCCAGTTAATCTCACTTTCTGAAGGGAGAAGCAGATAGTGATAAAATTTCCTTTCTCTCACGACGCATACCAAAATGAGTACACGCACGGATCAAATATGTATTTAGAATTTCTGGGTAAATAGGTGGCTATACTGTAACGTCGTTGGAAGATCTACAGAGATTCCTAAGGGAAGGTGATACGATACGCCCAAGTGTGATGATTCAGACTGGCGTACAGTCATACGAGCTCCAGGTATTCCTGGGAAACGCTGAAGTAATTGTATATCAGAGGGAAGTGCCAACGCTGTATCCACATTTCCAGATCGTAGGCATCCACTGGGTCTACTCAGTTTCTTCGCCAGAAGAAGTCATAGTAAACTGTTACGAACACAAGAAACCACAGGTATGAACAGAGTGGCATTACGGGATTGCAATTGATATAATAAATGGTATGACTTGTGAGTCAGCAGGGGACAGTTTTGTATACCAGCTACGGTCCCTCATTCAACGACACTTAACTGGGAACAACCAGTACTGTACTGCCCCAGAAGCCGCTAGAGGTACTGCCTACCTAAAACTTAACCTTCTTAAATAGTGCCCTGAATCGAGACATTTTAAGCTCACTAGACGAATTAGCAGCAATATAAAAAGGAAGAATTGCAGTTGAACAAATGTTCCAGCACATACA
This sequence comes from Schistocerca gregaria, assembly GCF_023897955.1. Lineage (NCBI taxonomy): Eukaryota > Metazoa > Arthropoda > Insecta > Orthoptera > Acrididae > Schistocerca > Schistocerca gregaria. The sequence continues at coordinate 832,706,166 of NC_064931.1, forward strand.
GGAATACTGCAGTAGGCAACACCATAGTGTCAACACTATGAGCGTGACATCTACCATCACTGTAGTGGTTCTGATTGACATTTGTGTCATTTACTTCTGTTTTAAACGAAAGTCAATGCACAATGCAGATTTTCTTGTGCACCAAATTCTCTTCGGCTGGTTACTAAATAAAGCGCAGACATGTTAAAGGAATTAGGTGTAAATTAATATATGAACCTATGAGTATATGAATAATTGTGTTGGTCTATAAGAAATGACTTCTCAAAGACCTACGTTATCGCTTAGATATATCTACAGCTGAACATCATGTAAATTTGCTGAAAGGTAATGGAATGATATATGAAGTGGTACACTCCTGGAAATGGAAAAAAGAACACATTGACACCGGTGTGTCAGACCCACCATACTTGCTCCGGACACTGCGAGAGGGCTGTACAAGCAATGATCACACGCACGGCACAGCGGACACACCAGGAACGGCGGTGTTGGCCGTCGAATGGCGCTAGCTGCGCAGCATTTGTGCACCGCCGCCGTCAGTGTCAGCCAGTTTGCCGTGGCATACGGAGCTCCATCGCAGTCTTTAACACTGGTAGCATGCCCCGACAGCGTGGACGTGAACCGTATGTGCAGTTGACGGACTTTGAGCGAGGGCGTATAGTGGGCATGCGGGAGGCCGGGTGGACGTACCGCCGAATTGCTCAACACGTGGGGCGTGAGGTCTCTACAGTACACGGATGCAAGCCAAGACCGTAGGATCCTACGCAGTGCCGTAGGGGACCGCACCGCCACTTCCCAGCAAATTAGGGACACTGTTGCTCTTGGGGTATCGGCGAGGACCATTCGCAACCGTCTCCATGAAGCTGGGCTACGGTCCCGCACACCGTTAGGCCGTCTTCCGCTCACGCCCCAGCATTGTGCAGCTCGCCTCCAGTGGTGTCGCGACAGGCGTGAATGGAGGGTCGAATGGAGACGTGTCGTCTTCAGCGATGAGAGTCGCTTCTGCCTTGGTGCCAATGATGGTCGTATGCGTGTTTGGCGCCGTGCAGGTGAGCGCCACAATCAGGACTGCATACGACCGAGGCACACAGGGCCAACACCCGGCATCATGGTGTGGGGAGCTATCTCCTACACTGGCCGTACACCTCTGGTGATCGTCGAGGGGACACTGAATAGTGCACGGTACATCCAAACCGTCATCGAACCCATCGTTCTACCATTCCTAGACCGGCAAGGGAACTTGCTGTTCCAACAGGACAATGCACGTCCGCATGTATCCTGTGCCACCCAACGTGCTCTAGAAGGTGTAAGTCAACTACCCTGGCCAGCAAGATCTCCGGATCTGTCCCCCATTGAGCATGTTTGGGACTGGATGAAGCGTCGTCTCACGCGGTCTGCACGTCCAGCACGAACGCTGGTCCAACTGAGGCACCAGGTGGAAATGGCATGGCAAGCCGTTCGACAGGACTACATCCAGCATCTCTACGATCGTCTCCATGGGAGAATAGCAGCCTGCATTGCTGCGAAATGTGGATATACACTGTACTAGTGCCGACATTGTGCATGCTCTGTTGCCTGTGTCTATGTGCCTGTGGTTCTATCAGTGTGATCATGTGATGTATCTGACCCCAGGAATGTGTCAATAAAGTTTCCCCTTCCTGGGACAATGAATTCACGGTGTTCTTATTTCAATTCCCAGGAGTGTATGTCAGAATTACACCTGTTCTTTCAGTCTGAAGTTATTGTAGAAACGCAAAGTGTAGTATGTGAAGTATCATCAGTTTCATCCATACAGTCAAAGGCCTGTATCGCTAGTGCTAGACTGCTGTTCAGTTTTGAAGAATAGCTTACTCCCTTTCTGGGAACAGAAAAACAACAACATGCATTCATCCTTTCAGTTTATCAAGAACTTAGTTTATCCACGTAACACAGAATAGTGACGCTGAAAAGTGGTGGACTAACACAACAAAATTCAGTATTAAGTTCCGAGATGTTACAACATGAGCAAACTACGGAATTATAAATGAACTGATGATTCCTAGCAAATGCCATTTTGTTATAAAGTCGGGAGCTCACTCTGTTCTTTCACGACCCTGGATAGCGTAACTTTAGACATGTTATTCGTTGATTTCACCATAAAATTGCCGTGAACCATCAATGGCTTGCTGATTGTATAATGCCTGTCGGCGTTCAGAAATCCTGTGGTGGCGGCTGACGTTAAGTATGTACCATACAATTTCTGTGACATGACGGCAAATTCGGATGGCTATGTCATCTAGGCATGCGCTGGCCCACAGATCGCTGGTCTTCAGAGCTGTTGATGCCCGGAGAGATGTAGTGCAGCCAGTGTGCATGAATCATACACGACGCTACACCGTAGACAGAGATTTCACGTCGTTCTTATTAGCCTCTGCTCCCATTCTTAGGGCGTACCATTCATATTCCTTCCACCAGGGCGAACTAGCAACCTGTGCAGTGTCGCAGGGGAATATTACACTCGTCTACCACAAGTTGCCACTGCACCCTGTTGGCGGTGGCAGTTCAGTTTTTCGTCTTGAAATGTGATGTTAGAGTGTAGAGTAGACCGTTGCTATCGTAGAAAATATGATACTCCCCTGTCATATGTATTTGTCAGATTTTAATGCGATTGTTTCAACTTGCAAATGTGTATAAGACCGTTTCAGTCTCATATGTCGATGCTACATAGCTTCTTCATATAAGTTTGCGTATGTGATAGCTGTGTGGTTGTTTGTTACGTTGCTGTCACCATCCTCTCCACACACATTTGTGTCATAAAATTTTGTAGGCATAGTACCCGAATGTTCTTTTCGTCTTCCTCCCTTCTTCATAGCCTGCAAACAGTGTCCAACGTCGGGAAGATAAATGTGCATCTCTTGATTTTTCAATTTCCATTCAGAATGTATGTATCTGTGGATTGCAGCTTCTCATTAGGTGTACTAGAATTCCTCTCTCATTCCCTATCGGGTAGACTTAGCTGGAGCAACTCTAGTGATTCTCAGTACTAGACATCCCAGTACATTCCATATTGAGTAGACTTGGCTAGTGCTTCTCTATCCCAGCATTCCTCTCTCATTTCAGTTGCTGTTAGCCCTTGCCTACCACTTGGGTTAAAGTGGAAGTGTTTTCATGTCTCTCATCATTTTAACTCGTGACCATCGTGTCTTACGCAGCACGGTGAACCATGCGGCCTTGTCTTCTCACGTTGGGCAGTGGTGCACGGTGACACAGCTCTTAGCGTCCACGGCTGGACTTCTCGATCACGAACTTTACGATCATGGAAAGGAGGCCTGGTATTTGTTTGTTTAAACAAACATGAATTCTGACTTGTTTTTATCCCACTCCCTTCAATTGTTTTAAACATAGCACATGCTGAGTTAAACTTAGGACAAGGAGTGAGGCTGTAGTGATATCCTTCGCTTCACTTGAGGCAGCTGAATCAACAGCATGCATAAGATTTCTGTATGCATGGAACTGTCACTGGTGCGGCTGCGGTCACCGGGCTTCTTAGAGGAATTTAAGTTACGAGAAGCAGAATGCAGTCATTCTAAAAGTAACCATATAACTCTGAGTTAGAACCTTTCGCTCACTGTGTGATGTTAAAGATATGAAGGATAAAGAACCAAACTCAGAGCTAGGAGAAGAAGTGACCACACACCTGAGTGAATCATAGCTGAGGAAAACCTTGAATAAACATCCTTTGTCTCAAACGTTGTAGTGACAGTATGCTGGAACTTGGATTATGGTGTCATAGAGCCTGTACCAGCATTCAGAGACTTGGATTCCCTCACCACCACCACCAGTACCCCAGATTGGCCATCTTGCTTCGTCATCTCGTATTCTGAAGTCATAGCAAGGCTGCACCAGTATTCCGAGTCTTTGGTTGTGATGTCACACAAGGACTGACTAGAATTCCAGGTCAGCCATCTTGTGTCGACTATATTTTATGTAGGTAGGCCATCTTGCATCGTCATCTTGTATTCTGATGTCATAACAAGACTACACCAGTATTTCAAGTGTCAGATTCCCTGTCCCAGTATTCCAAGTCAGCCAATGTCACAATGCACCATTTTGAATTTGATGCCAATTTATACTAAGGACAACAACAACCAGTGCATCTGGACTATTTTTGAGTTTTCCGCCAGAAATTTAAAAGTCTCACAAAAATTTGAATTCTCACAATTTTATACATAGGGCAGATGGCCTTTCTCAGATGGGAGTGGCGGTGGGCGTGACTCATCGATGACGTCATCAGTGACACACACTATGTTTGAGCTGGCCCATTATACTACTATAAACAACGTCCGAGTAAGGGTTTCTTAATCGGAAACAGGGGTGCCTCAACCATCGCATGGCATACCCAGTAGAATAGAGCACTTCATCAACGTGTACTTGTTAGACATAGTAAATGAGTTAGGTGTAGTAAACAGTGGGGAACAAGTTTTTAATAGGCATTGTTGCTCATGTGTCAGCCGACTATATGGACCTCTTAGACAAGAAGAAACTGAAGTCTCCATGACATAGGTTATGTGAGATAGATGAAAAAGATGTGACGACTTTAGGAACAACAGTGAAAACTTTAGCATGGGAATTAAAAGGTTCTAGAATCATGTGGAAATGTTGAGACATGTTACTGTGCTAACTGTGCGACATAGGACTCGACTATGAACATGACGAAAAACTGATCTTTCACAGTATACAGCAGAACTTTGATGAACATTGTTTTGACAGGGGAAAACAACAGGGGCCAACACCTAAAAGTGAGACATTGTTGCAAAGTTCACTTATCATGAAGGTTGTACAAAATAAACTACGGACGCATACGCTAAAAATCATTTCACATGGTACCATACTGGACGGTACAGCAGAGTTAGTCTGGGTTACGATAGGTATGACCTTAACAAAGGTATGTCTTAATTGGGAAAAGATTGGGAATTTGTATGGGTATTGACAACCGCGAAGTTAGCGCCCAACAAACCAAATATCATCATCATCATTATGTTAACAAAGGTAGTAGTGTCTGTTGTAGAGCAATCGGAAAGCAATAACGAATAGCATAAGTCACGCTGTTTTGTATACATATGAGATATAAATATTGCAAAAAAATAGTTAACACTGGTAGTAGTGTCTGTCGTAGAGCAATCGGAAAGCAATAACGAATAGCATAAGTCACGCTGTTTTGTATACATATGAGATATAGATATTGCAAAAAAAAAGTTTTTTATGGTTACAGTTAGACTTGATAATTTGGCTATGGACGAGGTGAGTCTGCTAAAAGGTTCAGTGATTTTTACTTTAGATGTTCGACAGGAGTAAGATGTCGTTGGGTAACTTGAGGATCTTTCCTACAAGCAAACTGTTGATGTGTCTGCGTTATGCGAGAGAATAATGCACTTACAAGGAAATGATAGAAAAGCAATGTGAGGCGGCGCGGTTCTTTCCGTCCCTTTACGACGAACCTGCACCTACCAGTGAACATTGTCTCAGCATATCATCAGTAGGGAAGCCGAGCGAAACCTACTGTAGTTCGAAGTGAACCAGGCTGCAATTACATTCACTAAGCTACGTTTCGGGAGAAAGTTTTCACACGAAATGAAAGGTTGGAAATTTTGTCCTCAATTAATATATTCTGAAACTTAGGTGAACAAATATCACTGCCAAGCCCGTGCTAGTCTTAACACAGTCACTCACAATCCTTTTAACTCACGTTGGCAAGTTTATGGTGTTGCATTTCCCGAAAACGTAATAGCTACAAAAATACTGATTGTTTTTGACTGATGATGCTCGACAAAAATTAAGTCTGTCGGTACTAAATGCAGTGACAGTTTTTAGCCACCGACTTTCTCAATACACCACGCGGAATTTATGTCATTTCTCGTCACAAAATTCACTTAGAAATTCCGAAATTACTACACACCCATCGGAATAATTATGCCGTCACTTTACCACACTTTTGATGTATGAAACACTACTAGATCAGGCAACTTATCGTTTCCATCGGAACTACTACTACACACGTCCAAACTGTTTCATGGCTAGGCTCCCACTCTTCTCTAGAATACTCTAAGTCTTCTCTATCAGCAGAGAAACATGCCCGGAGAATATTGCTGTACCATTGGTCAGTTTATTCTACAGCCAACAGCAAAACAACATTATCCCGCGTCAATCCGCGCTTTTCATCAATAACCAATCGCAAAATAGTAAACCTAACGACTGCACTTTTTACCGACGTAATTATCTAATATGCTGAAGTTTTGCTTATGCATAAAGTTATTTACTGTTGTTATTTATACCTGAATTAACTTTCTCTTTACCATAAACTTACTTTACAAATCTATTCCACAAAAACCCCCTTTGTCCATATCCACATTTCTTCGAAATGTTCGCATACTAAATCCTACTACATAACTCGTTAAACAATTATTTTCATATTAACCTTAAACCACACTCACGCATCATTCATACTGCTAAAACACATTTATAACATTTTACATACACAAAAATACATAATAAAATTTTATGAAAATACTAGAACAGTTTATGAAAAACATTCTATTACTTTAGTGCACTCTAGTGGGCACAATCGAATCTAAAATCCAGTCTCGCATCACCATCTGTCACTATCCAGCTCTGAGACACCTCTCCCACCTTAACATCCTCCAAGGCAGGATCGTTATACGGCGCTACGCCGCAAATGGAAGCCTTGATACTGTAATTTACGGATTTTTTTATGCAAGTGGCTCACTACCAACACCAGTCACACAGCACAGAATACCAAAGAACAATAATGCACTGGTATGTTGGAAACTGTACAGGATCCCAAGATGTCTGAAATCGTTGATGGAAGAGTTTATTAATCAGCAGGTGGCTGAAGGCATTATTGTACATAACGACAGTTCATGGGGTGCAGCCATGGTACTGATCCCAAAAGAATCATCAGACAAAATTAAATAATTGATTTTGCTGTGATTATTGACACCTTCATACAAGAACTGTTACAAATGCACATCCCACACCGTATGTAACAGTGACTCTGGACAACTTGATTTAGGGTAAATATCTTTCGACAATGGATTTGAAAAGTAGCTATTGCTAACTAAAGGTAGTGAAAGAGGACAGGCCAGTGACAGCCTTTAGGGTTCCCGTGCGACCATTACCACTATTGGTGATTGCAGTTAAGATTCAGAAATGCACAAGCTACTTTTCAGAGACTGTTGGATGGAACGAATATGGGTTAAAACAAAACCCATGCATGGTGTATCTGGATAGTTGGTTTCATGTTCCATCATCTGCACAATAAATTGTTATGAAGTACAATGATTAATTTTACATTCACATCGCAAGTTAATTGGTAAACACGTCTACATCTACCTAGCACTAGTTGGTCAAAGATAGCGTCACCCCACATCGTGGCTTACCTACATCAAGGCAAGTATACATTGAGGAGCAAACCTTTCGTTCTCTTTTCATTGACAGGTCCTTAACCTATTGTTCGGGCAAGTGGTTTTCCAAATCACTATAATCCCACCCCCTCTTCCTCCCCCATCCCCTAGCACTCCAAAACCCCTCTGGGAACTCCCGTGGCTGATACAAGCACACTTTTGATATCAATCTGATTGACTAATTAATTAACTTGACCACTTAATTAATCAGTCCCGCTTTGGGACACTCTCCAACGCTCCTCCTCCCATTGCTCCCCCTGGAAATTGGCGGAGAAACACTCAGTTGATTCTAACATTCTGCGTGGTGCCTGTCGTTCTATGTCGTGTCTCCCTACCACTTTTGCGCAACGACGCACTGAGCGTGTTTTTTAGGGAATTGACTAGTTTGAACCTGGGACATGTAGCTGGTAAGGAGACGCCAGACCACACATGACATGTAGAGTTCAGAAGAGTTCAGTGAGACTAGCGATGATATAACCAAATACTTAATGATTTCAGCGTCAGCTCCACTGCACTCCCTGTAAAAGAATCTTAATACTAACTAAATTTAGTGGAAAGGGTTCAAGGCCTTCCCATTTTTAGTTAGCTGGTAAAATAACGTCGAAAAAGCAGTTAAGTTTACCATTGGAAATTTTATTCTACTCACAAAACATTGTTTATAAATTGCACTATTGATAAAAGGAAATGTTTTAATACAGGATGATAAAAACCAACCACGTTCAACAAAAATGTGAACGAATATTCCCTAAATGGGTTTCCAAGTTCTACAATGGATCTACACTAGTATTACGCAAAATGGGGGTGCAACAGATGAGACTTCTGCAGTTCTGAGTGAAGCTTTATGCGCTGTTATGGGGCATCGCGTGCATTCATTACCTTGTCGTTGGTTAGGCAGTGTCAGGGGGCGTCGGTCAACACAGCTACATGCACCTCGCTGACTCAGAAGCAACCCCCTCCTAACTTCTCCTTACTACAATTTACCGAAGTTGGTTAAAAAAAAAGCTATCTGGCTGTGTTTTCATCTGACCAATCAGGGTCTCATTGTTAACCTTAAGCTCCGACTACAAAAATTCTGTCCATACAATGAGAAACGTTATACTTTTCGTGGTGGGGCAATGTTTTTAAAGTTTGCAACGTAACAGAGATGCGAAAAAGTCTCACTCTAAAACATGCGGCTGGTGTGGCCGTTTTAGTGTTATCCTAAGATCTATACTGTTCTTCTGGAGGGCTCTTGCTTGTAACATGGGCTGCGGGTGGTCCTGGTGGTTAGCTGGCGACGTGGGTGTCGTCCCTTATCGTAGGGCCTTCTAGCTTAACATGGTTCTGCTCTCGACTTCTGTTCTCGTTTCTCCCCTCGGGACTGCGTCTGTCTCACAGTGGGAACGTATGACATGCATATTGGCATTCTTGTGTTAGTCTGTGGTATTCCATTGGTCACTCGTTACTCGTAGTACTTAGGTTAATTTACTGTCACGTTTTATTCGGAGCTACGTGACATACTACTGGATTTGCTTATCATGTCAGGGTTTTCATGGAAGGTGTTGGATTTGCGTGACACCTTACATATCACCACCCTTCGAACTTAATTTTTGCACTGAAGTTAGGCAATGATTGAATCGTTGACTAAGTCAGTCAAAAATTTTTCCTTTATCTAAATTTTGTTGCCTACTGTTCAGCCACGTTATTCTGGTTCTATGCTAGTTTGTATTACTAATTTATATTTCTATGTTCTTCCATATTATCTCGAGAATATGTTTATATTGACAAGAGAAGAATATTTTTATGCTATTATTATTAATATTAATTTTTAATTATTTTCTTTCTTTACTTAAGTGTGAAGTTTGTTATCGAAAGTGGGGAGTCTTTCACATCGATTTTCTTAGAAATATTTTTTTAAATAAATGTAGTAATTAAGTAAAATACATTCCTAACACACTTTCTAAATATCATGTACAAGTAAAATGTTTTTGTTTCCAGACACTCATTTCAACAATGTTACACCAACAAATAAGAATTATTTCCAAGAATTGCTTTGACAAAGAAATATACATACACAAGTAATGAGGTATTATGCTAACAAATGGTACAAATGTTAAAAATAAAGGGAAAACATCCTGCAAGATAATTTTTTTATTATTTGTTTTTATAAGGAGAAAATAAGTAAAATATAGTTATTTTATTTTTATGAGGAGAAAATAAGTGGCATATAGTTTTAGTGTTTATTATGCCTTAGTTTTGTTCTTTCTATACTGTCCATTTCAGAACTAATGACTTATTTTTATTGATAGTCTATTATTTACTTAAGTCCATAGCCCATGACTTATTTTGTAGTTTATCAGCTGTCTGGTGTGTTTAACTTAGTTTTCCACACGTTTCTTTTGCACAATTCCTACATCACATAATTTGATTTCACACATTCACAGAATCCTATGAATGTTTAAGCATGAGGTTGGCAAATGTTTTTGCATGAAGGTGATGGACTTGAGCGAGATGGATGTGGGCAAGTATTTGATCGATGTACAGCTTCGTTCGTCGTTCCTTGTTGGCTTTGCAAGTGTGTGTTGCTGTTGTGGAGGTCCCATAATGGAATGGAGCTGTGAGTGCAGAATCTCGTGGTTTACTGGATTTGTATGCATGACACTCATCGTTATGTGTCGCTGAAAGCGGTCGTTTTTCGTTGTAATACTTCGCAGACGACTAGTTTACAATAGGATAGTGATTTGGGAAAGTATGTCGTCTATTCTTCACCCATCTTCTTTCTTGGTCTCAATCTTGCGAATCTTCAACTTCTGTTCTTCCTGCTTTTTCTCTGCTTCTTACTTGCTTCTTGGTTCTTCTCTGGGCAGGTATGGAAATATTTATTGATAACTAGTCGCTTTGAAGGTCTCTTCTTAGCAACAGTTTGATAAATTGTTTGGGCATGTCATTTTTACTTTGTGGAAGTTTTCTTCAGTTTTGTGCATCAGCATAGTGTGACTTAACTTTTTTTTGCGGTGGTGGCTTGCCCAAGCGGTCTTCTCGTCGTGCCGTTTTTTGCTCACTCCACTGAGTCGGGGCGTTCCAAGACCCTCTTGGCCTTCTGTGTTCCGCCACTCTGTGGTTCCGTGTTCTGTCCCAGCAGGGTTCCGCCACCCTGTGGTTCAGCAGATTTACTGCCCCTTTCGGCTACAAGGGCCCTCTGTTCGTCTCGCCGTCCTTTCCCTTCTCTCGACGCTTCTGCCTTGTAGCAGTCGTATCTTGCTAATTACATTCTTTTCTTTCTTGATACTTCTTGCGTTGCAACTTGTGGGTCTTTGCATCTGGTCTTTGCTGGAGTTTTTACAATGGTTCTTACAAAAAGTTTTACTTATAATCATCTAACATATGTCTACTACCTACATTGTTTCACGCTGCCTTAAAAAGCTTTACAAATTTCGGCGCCCTTTCTATGTTACAATTCTAAGACATTTTGAGTCTTAACTTCTACAAGAATCCTCAAATTCGTTTTTATATTTTGTGTAGTGTCGTGGTGTATAGCATTTTAGTATTTCATGCTGTTAGACTATTTATGCTATATCCCTTCACCTTAATCTATGGTACTATTGGTGTTATTTTTGTTTTTGTTTTTATTGAAACTACTTTCTTTTTCCCACCTTCCTCTCTCTTCATTCTTCTTTCTCCTGACGATCTTATCTGCAACATAATCTTGAAATATTGCGCTGATTATTTACCAGTAATAAAATTAATCTTCAAACTTTTTGTTATGGCTCACATGGTTAAGTCATAAGGTTTTGCCTGTTTTTGGGTTCATTAGTTCCACAGCATTATCATGAGCAATACGGCTAATTATGACAGGTCCTTTGTATGCAGCATAAAACTTATGTATTTTGTAGTCCTGTTTGCTGGAGGGATCGTGTGTTTTTACAAATATTTTCTGGCCTACTGAGAATGTTCTTTTAATTGCTGTTCTATCTCCTCTTTCTTTTCTTTTAATAGCTGCCTTTCTGTTTTGGAGAGTGCTGTTGCTATGACTTGTTTCTGCTGTCTACGTGGTACAATAGGAAATTTAACATTTTCTATGGTTATGTTTGGGGGTTCAATATTTTTAAGTACATTAACTGGAGGTAGTAGTGTAGTGCTATGTGGCATTTCATTTATTACTTCTTGAAAATCTTTAAGGTATATATCCCAAGTGTTGTGTCTTTTGCCTGCATATAATTGGCATAAAGTGCCTATGTCCTTCATAGATCGTTCTGCTGGATTTATACTAGGTTTGTACTTAGATATGTAGATGGGTTTTATTTTGTGTTGTTTTAATGTGTTCTGCCATTGTACTGATTTGTATTGTGGGCCATTATTCGAAATTATTCGTTCCACTCGACCTACTTGTCTGAGAAAATCTTGTCTAAATTCTTTACTTAAAGTAAGATCTGTTGCCCGTTTTAATGGTGTCAAGGTAACATATTTAGAAGTAAGTTCCAAAACGACAAATATGAAAATATATCCATTTTTGGGCGTGGGAGGGGCCCCATCAAATCTGTTGCAGCTATTTGTTTTAATTTTTTTAGGGATTATTGGAAACATAGGTGGTATGGTTTGGAAAGTGACGTGTTTAACCCTCATACTTTTTTGCATTTGACTAATACTGTTCTAATTCATCTTTTCACATTAGGAAAATGGCTTGTTTGTTTTATTTTTAAAAAGCATTTCTTTGGTCCAAAGTGGCCATTACTTAAATGTGTATACCATATGTACTTATTTATTAGTTCATCTGGGATATAAATTAACCATTCATTCGTTGCAACATTTCGTCTAAAAAAACATTGTTTTTTCGAGATAGTGCTGTCGAATGTCTGCAAAATCGTTATTTCTCCACCTGTGTTTGATTCCTAGTATTTTGGGATCCTTGGCCTGCTCTTTTCCCATGTTTTTCAATGCTGTCGTAATGTAGTTTTCGAAAGGTATTTGTTTCATATAGTACATTGTAAACTGATCTTCTGCTGCTTCCAAACCTATGTTATTGGATGCACCCTGTGGACATCGTGATAAAGCATCAGCTAACACATTCACTGGACTCATCCATCTGGCTAACCTCCCCTGAGTTAGTTTGGCGGATAACAGAAATTTTAATGCTTTGTGGTCAGTGTATACTTTTATTTTTCTTCTGAATAGGAAGCATCGAAAACGTTGGAAGCCCCATACAATGGCCGATGCTTCCAGCTCCGTGACTGAATAGTTTTTCTCGGTTTTTGTGAGTACCTCACTGGCAAATGCAATTGTTCTATATGATCTTAGCCCTGCCTGTTCATATTCTTGGAATAAAACAACTCCTAAACTTGTTTCCGCGCTATCAGTGGCCATACAAAAATTTTATGTTAGATCAGGATGTGGTAAAATTGGTGCTGCTGTTAGCGCGTTTTTCACTTTTAAAAATTCTTCATTGGCTTGTTGATGCAATACCCATGGCTTGTTTTTTCCAGTCAATGCACATAGGCGTGGTGTTGCTAGAGAGTCGATCCAAATAAATTTTTTATAGAATCCGGCAGGACCTAGAAATCCTCTGAGAGTTTTCTTATCATATGGAGTACAGAATTCTTTGATTGCCGTTAGTTTTTCTGGGTCGGGCATTACCCGCTTCTCTGAAATTATGTGTCCTAGAAATTTGACCTCTCGCCTTCCAAATTTGGATTTTGTTTTATTTACTGTGACCCCATGCTCATTCATGATCTGTAAAAACTGATTAATGTGTCGTTGTGATGTTCCCAAGAGGGTTCTGCTATAATCACATCATTAACATAACAAGTAATTTTTTGTAATATTTCAGGACTAAGTATAGTATTAAATCCCCTAATAAACGCTGCTGATGATATGTTTAAACCAAATGGCAATCGTTTAAACTGGAAACATCTACCAAATACGATAAATGCTGTAAATGTTCTACATTCTGGGGCTAATTCTATTTGCCAGAAACTACTCCGTAAATCAATCGATAAAAATATCTTAGCACCGTGGAAATTTTGAATCAATTCCTCTAACTTTTCTGGGCGATCTGTCTCAATGATTATGACTGTGTTGATCTGTCTGGAATCAAGCACTAACCTGATGCTCCCATCTCGGTTTTGTACAATATGGAGTGTGCTGTTATATGTGGAGGTGGCTGGTTCAGTAATGTCATCTAAAATTTCAGATATCTCCTGGAATACTTTATTCATGTAGCTTAATGGGATTGTATAATATGGCACTCTCAATGGTTTGTGCTGTTTTACTTTAAACTTGTACTGAAACTGTTTAATACTGCCAATCTTAGGTAAAAATTGTTGTGGTTGGCAGGAGAAGCAACACCGTGTTACTAGAGGAGGCCGAAAGGCACACGTTTTAGCTCACGCAGCCTGGCATGAGGTCTGGAACAGGACAAGGAAATTAGAATTGAGGAAAACGGACGTAGCTGGTGGAATACTTAACTTCAATCCATTAATGACGAACGTCGCTCGTGACAGTACATGATTCACAGTATCAATGGTAACTGAATGTGGCGCCTTGCTAGGTCGTAAAAAATAACGTAGCTGAAGGCTATGCTAACTATCGTCTCGGCAAATGAGAGCGTAGAAGTCAGTGAACTATCGCTGGCAAAGTCGGTTGTACAACTGGGGCGAGTGCTAGGAAGTCTCTAGACCTGCCGTGTGGCGGCGCTCGGTCTGCAATCACTGATAGTGGCGACACGCGGGTCAGATGTATACTACCGGACCGCGGTCGATTTAAAGGCTACCACCTAGCAAGTGTGGTGTCTGGCAGTGACACCACATTCCTCCCCCGCAAATCGGCGTACGGTTGTGGCATAAGGCTTCCACCAGCCGTGGGGAGGACCCCATGTTGACGTACGCGACGAGGTGGGGAGCCCAACAGGCGAGGCTGTGCCACGTGCACCCTGCCATTCTGATCGCGGGGAGCTAGAAAACGCGTGAAAACCTGTTCCAGGGTGCACGCTAACATGCGGTGTATGCGCCCGTAGACAGACAGGAGGGGCCGAAGGGTCGACCTCCAACGGGCGGGGACACCCGACGGGCGAAGACGACATATGGTCCGGAGCGGGCAAGAGTTCCATGTTGGAGGACAACTGGTCACGGGAAGCGATCGGCGGCGAGTGACCCAGGGAGGCACCCGGCGGTTGCAGCGACGCGTCCACTGCGGGCGTCGCCGGCGTCAGACAGGTGGCGGCGGCTGTGGCGGCGGCGCGTCATCATGGGGAAAAATGGTAGGCAGCGTCGGTAACACCTGGGGCTGAGGCGAGCCAGTAGATGGGTCCCCGGGGCGCTGACCCGACGGCACCGTCGCTGAAAGCAGACGGCGAGCGGCAGATCCCGTGCGACGACAGAGGCGCAGCTGGTTGAGATGCCGACGCACCTCACCAGAGGCCCCCAAAACCAGGTACATAGCGCGTCCGAGGCAGCGCAGAATGCGTCCTTCGAGCCAACGCCGTGAACCTCGGTAGTGGCGATAGTAGACAGCGTCGCCAGGAGCAAAAGCAGGTGTCTGCCGCTGCACAGGAACCTGATGCGGCGGATCGATCAGCGGCACCGTTTCACTGTGGCGAAAACGGCGCGGACGTCAGATGTTGAATACCATTGGCCTTGCAGAATGACAAATTCTGCGGACATGAATTGTGGGCCATTGTTGGAAACAATAGTCTGTGGAAGACCTTCAATGCAAAAGATAGCAGATAAGGCTTGGATGGTGGCAGATGGCGTCGTGGAAGGTATCCGGACAACAAAAGGAAAACTACTGAATGAATCTACCACAACCAACCATCGAGCATTCCAGAATGGACCAGGAAAATCGATGTGTAAGCGTTGCCAAGGGGAAGTGGCTTTTGGCCATGCAAAGAATTTCCGCGGTGGTGCTGATTGTTGTTTGGCACACACCATGAAAGAAGAGCACATATTCGTAATCGCGGCATCGATTCCGAACCAAGTACAGTGCTGACGAGCAAGTTGTTTCGTTCTCACTATACCCCAATGTCCTTGGTGGAGACGCTGTAAGACAGAGGACTGTTACGAACGTGGGACCACGACCATGGACTGATTATTATCAGAACGCAACAGCAAAACAACACGTCGAACAAAAAGTCTCTTCTTGTGAGCAAAAAATCGGCAAACCAACGGGTCCCCTATCCGTGACTTTGACAAGGGCCATTGCGTAGCAACAAAACGCAGAACGGGAGCAGGGTCGGCAGCTGTGGCTGTAGCTACACGACGAAAATCAATCGGAAACGTTTCGACCACGTTATCGGTTTCCGCATCAATGAACATGTAAGCAAGTTCGGAGGAATCGACTGCCCTATCCTCAGCAACAGGAAAGCGGGACAACGCATCGGCGTTTCCGTGCTTAGCAGTGGACCGATACAAGATATCGTAGCGGTACTGCGAGAGGAAAATAGACCAGCGAATGAATTTCTGCGCTGTACGTGGAGGTACAGGCTTGGTCGGATGAAAAAGCGATGTCAAAGGTCTGTGGTCTGTGATTATGATAAAGTGACGACCATACAAGAAATCATGAAACTTTGTAACACCAAATACGAGAGCCAATGCTTCTTTCTCGATCTGTGAATAATTTCGTTGTGCAGACGAGAGCAATTTGGACGCAAAGGCAATAGGGCGATCGTGCGATCCATCTTTGTGCGCAAGCACAGCACTCATCCAGAAATCCGATGGATCCACCATCAACAAAAGGAGCTTCTGGGGATCGAATGGCGTAAGGCAAGTAGTGGAAAGCAACGCCGATTTCAACCGGCGAAAGGCGCGGTCGCATTCCGTCGTCCAGACGAACAGAACGCCCTTAGACGGCGTAAGCGATGAAGCGGAGTTGAAATGGAAGAGGCATGCGGCACATAGCGGTGGTAGTAATTTATTTTTCCCAGCACACTCTGTAGCTGCTTCAAATTCTGCGGCGACGGCAAGTCTTGTATGGCACGGAGGTGCGTTGGACTGGGATGTATGCCTTGGGCATTGAGTAGATGTCCCAAGTATGGCAAGTCACGAGCAAAAAACACACATTTGTCCTTCCGCAAGCGAAGACCATTTTGTCGCAAGACCGGAAATAATGTTCTGAGATTGTCAAATGTTCTTCTTCCGTCTTTCCGGAGATCACAATGTCGTCCAGATAATTTGCTGCAGTAGGGACCGACGCACAAACTGTTTGTAGATATTGCTGAAACAATACAGCGGCGAATTCACACCCGAATGGCAGCCGTTTGAATCGATACGAACCAAGATGCGTGTTAACCACCAAAACGCGCTGGGATTCTTCGTCCACCGGTATTTGCAAGTACGCATCTGCGAGGTCCAACTTCGAAAAATATTTACTGGGGCACAGTTTGTCAAAAAGATCTTCCGGTTGGGGTAAAGGAAAAGTTGCAATAAGTAGTTGTGGATTCACTGTTGCCTTGAAGTCCACACGAAGTCTCAACTTTCCGGAAGGTTTTGGCAAAATCACTAAGGGTGATGCCCAGAGAGAAGCCTGCACACGTTCAATTACACCTTGTGATTCCAAATCGTGTAATGTTTTTGCTACCCCATCACTCAATGCGTGGGGAACATTGCGCGCTCTGAAAAATTTCGGTTGCGCGTTTACTTTCAGTTCCAAATGTGCTTTATAGTTCTTAGCGCAACCGAGGCCCGTTGCAAAAATGTCTGCAAATTCTTCACATAGATGAGAAACACTGTCTGAAGGCACTGTCTGGTTCACTGATAGGACCTGATTTACTATAGACAAGTTAAACAACTGAAATAAATCGAAACCAAATAAGTTCACTGCAGAAGAAGAACGAAGGACGTAAAATGACACAAGTTTTGTTTGTCCTTTGGATGTTGCAAGAAGGCTGCACTGTCCTAACACAGGGATCTTTTGACCTGAATAGCTAGCTAACATTGCGGCACGCAACGGAGGTGATCAGTGAAACTGCAGCTCCGGTATCGAGCTGGAATTGTACCACTTTGCCGTTAATGTCCAAGTCCACAAAAAGTTTATTGTCCTGCTGACGACAAGAGCGACTGTCTCGTGCAACGTGAACTGACACTGGTACATAATCACTTGCGACTTGACGGGAGTTCCAGCGATGTCGACGCAATCTATTTTTGGGACGAACACAGTCACTGTTAGAGAGAGTGGCACTGTGCGGAGTGGAATGAACTACATGAATTTCCATCGGCAAAGTTTCGCGAGCTTGAGTATCCTTGGTTCGATTCCGATTCCGGTGCGAAGCAAAGGGCCTGGAACGGTTTTGAGCTTCAGATCTGACCTTTTTCTGGCAAACACTCTGAACATGTCCTTTCTTATTACAATAAAAGCAAATAGCTTGGCATGACGGACAATTCTCACGCGAATATTTAGTAGCACACCGCGGGCATGATTTGATCAATGCATTTGCTTGCCGGCGCGGCACACGTGGCTGAGAGCCTGGCGGCAGCGGCGCAAACGGGCGCGAGGGCTGTTTACTGCTCCGTGCAGCTCGCCCGGCGGGCCGGTTAACCTGACACACTGCTGGCGAAGTTTCGAATGATTCCTGAGCAAAGTCATGTGTGTCCTGCCGATCCAAAATGTTGAAGGGAGGGATTTACCAGTTTCAAAATCTGTTCCCTTATACAAACATCAGAAACGTTCTGTGCAATTGCATCACGTACCATAGTATCTGAATAAGGGAGTCCACATTGACACTCAAAAGCACAATCCCTAGTAAGGCCTTGAAAGGTTGCAACCCACTCCCGATTAGTCTGATCTGCCGTACGTTTTGTACGAAAGAAGGTATACCGTTTGGCAACTACATTGACTTATTCTTTGAAGTATGCATTTAATGCAGAAAAAATTTCTTCGTAGGACAGAGTTGCTACGTCGCGTCGGGGAAATAATTTGACTATCACACCGTACGTTAGTACGCCGACCGAAGACAACAAAAATGGCTGCCGCTCGTTACCTTGACTTCTGTAGGCGGCAAGATGGAATCCAAATTGGCGTGGCCACTCCGTCCAGCTTTCCAGTGCAGCATCAAAAGGTCGAAAAGTGGGTGCAACAGCGTGTTGTGGCTGCGTTAGCGGTGGAGCGGCGGCAGCGGCATCGTTTTGCATTGCACGTTGACCCTGGACGAGCTGTCCAAGCGCATCCAGTAATGCCTGCGTCTGCTGATTCTGTAAGCGATAAAATTCGGACAGTACATCTGGAGATTGTGGCGAAGCCTTTACACAAGGAAATCAGGGCAATATCGATAAGATCACGGTTTTGCCTGGTCGCCAATGTTGTGATTGTCAGGAGAGTCAACACCGTGTTACTAGAGGAGGCCGAAAAGCACGCGTTTTAGCTCACGCAGGCTGACGTGAGGTCTGGAACAGGGCAAGGAAATTAGAATTGAGAAAAACGGACGTAGCTGGTGGAATACTTAACTTTAATCCATTAATGACAAACGTCTCTCTTGACGGTACATGATTCACCATATCAATAGTAACTGAATATGGCGCCTTGCTAGGTCGTAGCAAATGACGTAGCGGAAGGATATGTTAAACTATCGTCTCGGCAAATGAGAGCGTATTTTGTCAGTGAACCATCGCTAGCAAAGTCGGTTGTACAACTGGGGCGAGTGCTAGGAAGTCTCTCTAGACCTGCCGTGTGGCGGCGCTCGGTGTGCAATCACTGATAGTGGCGACACGCGGGTCCGACGTATACTAACGGACCGCGGTCGATTTAAAGGCTACCACCTAGCAAGTGTGGTGTCTGGCGGTGACACCACAAAAATACCTCTGCTTTATCTCGTAAAATACCCTCTAATTCTCTTTTACTGTGTTCCGAAATACCTTGAACTTCTTGCAATTTTTAGTCGATTTCTTTATGTACTTCTAACTTGAGTTGAGGCGATTCCCCCTTTTGTGCATACCATTCTAATTCTTCATCCTCTTTATCTCGCATCATTCTTAATTGTTTGTTTATAACTGGTATTTCTTCTAATTTTAGCTTTTGCTCAAAGAGAAGTGTGACATTCCCGAATGTTACGCTACCTTTCCCCATATCTATTATCGCTCGTTTCTCATTTAAAAAATCTGCACCTATAATCAAATCTACAGTTAGTTTAGGTATAATCACGAAGTTGGCTTCGATCTTTTGACCTTGACACGAAAGAGTTAACCTTGTTTGTCTCGTAACTTCCGCAGCATTGTTTCTAATAGGACCTCTTACTTTAATCTTACGTGTTTTCAGAACTGGCAATTCCTCATTGACATTACACTGAATGAATAAATTTTCTTAGATTGCAGTCAGTTCACTTACGCTATCAATTACAATATTGACTGGGATATGTTTTACCATGGCCTTCACAATTGGTTGAATTTGAAAGGGTTGGTTCTGTTCTTCTTCTTCTTGCATCAACGGATCCTCCACTGAATCATACATGAGTCTTTTCAGGAATTTCCCTTGTGAATTCGAAGTTTCTGTAGGTTAAGCTTCGACTGCTACTTCTCTCTCTTTTATTTCCTCTTCTCTATTTTTTCCTTCATTTACACTTTCTTCAAAATCCTCTACTTTTTCCTCATCCTTGTCTATCTCCTCATTCTTCGTCGCTACTTCCACATAATCACATCTAAATGCTCTAATTATCGCTTCATAACTTCCTTCATTATATCTGTTGGGTTGTGTGCCCACTAACTTCTCTGTTCAAGGTGCTGCAATTGTCCTGGGTCGGTGCGTCATTCCCATTGGCATGTGTGCTTAGCTGTCAATTCGAACGTTTTTCGTGGTTTGCTGGTCTTACCTCCACCTCTTCTATCTGTATCCTCTTTTCTTGCTCCGCTTGTTGATATTGGTTTCTTTGTTGATAATTTGTCGGTCTATTGGAGCTCCAATACCCGTTCCGGTTGTCGTTATTCCCTCTGTAATAGTTGTTGCTGTTCCTGGGTGAATTATAGTTATTGCCATATTCTCTTCTAAATCCATAACCAGTTCTTTGTTGAAATCTATTGTCGTTTCTTGGTGCGAAGTTATCACGTGGTTCGTAATTATTGCTTCTTCGTACTGTGTCTTGTGAATTCCACTGTTGTTTGCTTTCGTTTTCACGTCCACATCGTCTTTTTCTTGCACCATCTTCCGAAAATATGATCTCTAGTTCTCTTAGAATACCTTTAAATGCTTCGACGTCATTGCCTCCGCGACCTGCTAATGACTGCTGGTATTTCAATGGTAACTTCGTCGCGCATAATTTAATCAACTCTCTGTCACTGTATGGTACATCTAAGCATTGATTTTTCCTTGCCATTAATTCGAAAAAATTCACGGGACTCTTCTCTCCTGAATTTTCAAAATATGGGTTCTGTAATAATTCGTACTTCACTCTGTTCTGTGCTTCGCTGGACCAATATCGTGAGAGAAACTTTTCTCTGAAATCTTCGTACGATCGACATGTCGCTGCAACATTGTGCATGGTTTCTGCGACTGTTCCTGACATGTGTGCACATATAAAGTCTAATTTGTGAGCTAGCGTCCAGTGTTCTGGTAATCCTACTCGGAATTGATCAATAAAAGTTCGTGGATGTAATGAGTTTCCTTCTCGAAAGTGTTGAAATTTTCTGACTGTAAGGAAATGATCGTTGTCGTACTTCGTCATAGTTCCATATTCTTCTCCACTTTTGTTTCTAATCATTTCTCCCGTTGTTCTTTCCGGTTGTGGTAGATCCATCGGATATTGTCCACTGTAACTTTCGCGTACCCTTGCGTAGTATCGTTGGAGTGGTACGCAATAATTTTCTTCCATTGGTTGTGAATGTGTAGCTGAATGCATTGCACTGTACTCTTCGCGATCTGGCTTTCCATTGTCATGTATTGGTTCGGTATCTTGTCTGGCTAACCTTGCCGCTTCATTGCACGATCCAAACTGTCTTGACACATACATTTGTGGTTCTGCATGTGTTTGTGGTGCCGTTTGTTCATCAAGAATTTCGAAACGTGTTTGTTGCGGTGCTGGCTGTCTGATTTCACGTATGTTATTTTCCGCCTGTGATTGGAATCGAAAATGCATGATATCTTCGTTAATTGCTTGTTTTTACGGTGCTGTTACAGATACGGATGTGGTTGCAGACTCAGTGCTTGTTCGATCTTGTTCACTATGCTCTTCAATAGTTTGCAACAACTATGTGCACAATTTCTGAAATTGTTGCTTCGTTTGCGCTTCTATTTTGACTATGCGGTTATCGTATCTTTTCAGCGCTGCTTTTGTGATACGTTTGTGTAGCACACTGTTTTCAACAATTTCACGCGCTGTACCTGCTGCTTGTCTAGTAATTACGTCTATCTGTTTCTCTAGTTTCTTGACTTCTCCCTGGGTGTTGTTACCTAATGTTTTGATCTCGCCCTGAGTGTCATTACGCAATGTTTGTACGTCCGCTTGTACCTTGTCAATGTCTGTTCTCACTTGATTGTACCTGTTATTAAGTTTCCTATCACTTCTTGAGATTCTTTTATCTCGTCTTCAATATGACTTAGGTGTAACTGAGTTTTTTTGTTTTTTTTTCTTTAATCTCACGCATTTGTCTCGTGGTTTCTGCAATTTGTTTCGTAGTTTCTGCATTCCGAATTTTAATTTGGTTCACAATTTCCTTATTTTGTCTTGTCATGGTTTCCGTCATTAATTGTAATAATTCTGCCAGACTGGTGGGTCCTATTGCGTTTTCTTCCGACGTCCTACGCTCTGTGTTTTCGCCCAAGTGTTGGTTTGCAACCGATTGCATTGAACTGTGCAGTGACACGTTTCTGCTCGAATTCCTTGTACTCTGTGGTGAGGGAGCTCTGATTACTTGTACTGTATTCAAGACGCAAGTTAGAATCCTCATCGGCTGTCTCTCAACTTTCCTGCTCCTCCGTCGTATGCCGACCTAGGTTTTCTGTGCCTTGGCGTACATTTTCCTCGTTATGATGCGTTATCTGTCCTATTTCTCGCGATACTGTATCGTCTGTTGTACTGTCCTCTATTCTCTGTCCATCTTCATATTGGGTCTCTACCTCAATTCGGTCAAGGTCTCGATCTGCCATTGCTAATCTTTCCGTATCCCTTATTTTCTGTTTTAAAAGCAATTCACGTGCCCTACTTCGCGTCAACATGCGCTCATACGATCTCACGTGTTTCATAAACGTTTTGCGCACACGACTTGACAATCCATTCACTTACTTGTTGGGTCAGAATCAACTTGTCAACGATGAATCCGCCACCTGTGCGCTTGCATTGGAGAGAAAACTTAATTCTAACAATATTAAAATTCATAACTTAATTATGCTATTGTCTCTGCTAGAATGTCTCACCATCTATTGAATACTTTCTTACTATCTATCGCTGCACCTACTGTTTTCGACTATCTATAACTTTAGGAAAAAAAATGTTGTTACAAACATTTTTCAACAAGATATTTTTCTGACCTAGTTAGACATGTGGTCGACCTTCAATCATGGTATTTTACCATCCTGGCAGGGTCGCCATTCTCTAACAATCTGCGTGGTGTCTGTTGTTCTATGTCGTGTCTACCTACCACTTTCGCGCAACGACACTCTGAGCGTGTTTTTTAGGGAATTGACTAGTTTGAACCTGGGAACTGTTGCTGGTAAGG
This sequence comes from Schistocerca gregaria, assembly GCF_023897955.1. Taxonomy (NCBI): domain Eukaryota; kingdom Metazoa; phylum Arthropoda; class Insecta; order Orthoptera; family Acrididae; genus Schistocerca; species Schistocerca gregaria. Next base: position 832,729,228 of record NC_064931.1, read on the forward strand.
AGACGCCAAACCACACATGACATGTAGAGTTCAGAAGAGTTCAGTGAGACTAGCGATGATATAACCAAATACTTAATGATTTCGGTCTCGCGGTTCTAGGCACGCAGTCCGGAACCGTGCGACTGCTACGGTCACAGGTTCGAATCCTGCCTCGGGCATGGATGTGTGTGATGTCCTTAGGTTAGTTAGGTTTAAGTAGTTCTAAGTTCTAGGGGACTGATGACCACAGCAGTTGAGTCCCATAGTGCTCAGAGCCATTTGAACCATTTTGAACTTAATGATTTCAGCGTCAGCTCCACTGCACTCCCTGTGAAAGAATCTTAATACTAACTAAATTTAGTGGAAGGGGTTCAAGGCTTTCCTATTTTTAGTTAGCTGGTAAAATAACGTCGAAAAAGCAGTTAAGTTTACCATTGGAAATTTTATTCTACTCACAAAACATTGTTTATAAATTGCACTATTGATAAAAGGAAATGTTTTAATACAGGATGATAAAAACCAACTGCGTTCAACAAAAATGTGAATGCATATTCCCTGAATGGGTTTCCAAGTTCTACAATGGATCGAAGGATGACCTAAGCCATATCACATCTATAATCTAGATTTAAATTAAGTTTCACAAAAGAGAAAACTATCAAAATGGTCAACAATTATGTTTAATTACCTATCTAACTTGTCGTAAATTACAGTGGCTGATGTGGCTTCTCAATAATTTTATAAGAGAAAAATCATCGCGTTTCAGATTTTAACTTACATAGCAAATGTGAATACCATGAGCTTTAATTGAAGATCGATACTAGTATTACGCGAAACGGGGGTGTAACAGATGAGACTTCTGCAGTTCTGAGTGAAGCTTTATGCGCTGTTATGCGGCATCGCGTGCGTTCATTACCTTGTCGTTAATTAGGCAGCGTCAGGGGGCGAAGGTCGGCACAGCTCCACGCACCTCGCCGACTCGGAAGCAACTCCCTCCTAACTTCTCCTTACTACAATTTACCGAAGTTGGTTTAAAAAAAGAACTATCTGGCTGTGTTTTTATCTGACAAATCAGAGTCTCAATGTTAACCTTAAGCTCCGCCTACAAAAATTCTGTCCATCCAATGAGGAACGTTATACTTTTCATCGTGGGGCAATGTTTTTAAAGTTTGCAACATAACAGAGACGCGAAAAAGTCTCACTCTAAAACTTGCAGCTGGTGCGGCCCTTTTACTGTTATCGTAAGATCTATACTGCTCTTCAGGAGGGCTCTATCTTTTAACATGGGCTGGGGGCTGGTCCTGGCGGTTACGTTTCGTGGTGGAGCAATGTTTTTAACGTTTGCAACGGAACAGAGATGCGAAAAAGTCTCACGCTAGAACTTGCAGCTCGTGTAGCCCTTTTAGTGTTATCGTAAGATCTATACTGTTCTTCTGGGGGGCTCTAGCTTTTAACATGGTGGCCCTGGTGGTTAGCTGGCGACGTGGGTGTCCGTCCCTTATCGTAGGGCCTTCTAGCTTAACATGGTTCTGCTCTCGGCTTCTGTTCTTGTTTCTCCCCTCGGAACTGTGTCTGTCTCCCGGTGGAAGGTATGACATACTTATAGGCATTCTTGTGTTAGTCTGTGGTATTCCATTGCTCACTCGTTACTCGTATTACTTTGGTTAATTTAATGTCACGATTTATTCGGAGCTATGTGACATACTACTGGATTTGCTTATCATGTCAGGGTTTTCATGGAAGGTGTTAGATTTCCCTGACATCTTATAAGATTGGCCATTTGACGGGAAGTCGATTGCAGTGTATGGAATATTGTTTAAACAATTTAAAAAATGTGTGGAATGTGGTTTATTTAAACAATTTTTGGGATACAAGGCAGTATTTGGAATATAGTTTATTTATTTATTTGTCAGGAAATTGACGGCTGTACATGGTATACTGTTTATTTAAACAATTTATGTGAATGGTGTATGAAATGCAGTTTATTTAAAGAATTTTTCAGCCAATCGATTTATCTGTACGGAATATTTAAAGAACTGTAGTACTTTTTCATTCCGATAGCGTAAGAAAACACGTAATTACACTGGCAGAGATCGCTTAAACACATCTGAAAACTTTCTCGCGTCTCGCCACCCGCGCAGACTGCCAAGAGTCGGGGCGCACCAGTGGAACTTGGAAGTGCCAGCGGGCTCGCCGCATCGCTGTCGGCTGCCGGCCACCGTGAAGTACCGCACTAATCCCCAGAACAAACGCACACACCCTGCCGGTGTCCCCTGCTATCTCAAGTGGTCAGTATGCTTGAACCAACCTATCAGATAGCAGTGCATACGAAAGACACATTCCTTCCTAAGCAAATACCTGATAGGGAATCGATGCATAAATACTGCTGAAGTTAATAAATAATTAATTTCTTGTCATGTAATGGTGATATCGTGGATGTAACGCAGATGAGGCAGCTTTCTACACACACACAGACACAGAAGGTGATGATGTCACAAAATTGGTAGCAGGCTGATTCAAAATACACTTTAAAAAAGATCGTTGTATACAAAGAGAGAGAGGGAGCTGCAGTTTGCTATGCAGATGGCATAGGAACTAGCATGGGATATTTAAACAGTTCCACTTTTTTATCCTGTCATGGGGACTAAACTGCCCCGAGCCTTCCTGGCGCACTTTCTTCTGTTACACTTCACGAACCACGTTAGGAGTTATTAAATCTGTTGTGGAAAATCATATCTTCAAGACGTCGCAAATGTTGATCCAAAAGATGTGGCACAGGAAATAATAATTAAGGCGTCGAAATAGGTGTTTAAACAATTTGCCTCAAACACACACACACGCACTCACACACGCACACACACACACACACACACACTCACTAAGTATTAAGCTACTCAAAATAAAAATATCGACACTATACGGTAGTTTGCGTGCATAAATATTAGTGTTATATTTTTGACGAGAAAATTCATTAAATAATCCTACCGTACTATTATTTAATGTCGCGATTGGAAGTGGCGATGTATGAGATGATAGTTGGAACTTCAAATTTCGATGTGAATTTAGACCATCACGGTTCCTGACGACTACAGGCCTTCTGAGTTTACTTTCTTTTTAAAATTACTATAGAATATCTAAGCTGACAGGTTTTCTCAGTCACACCAGGATGAAAAAGGAGGGAGGAAAGGTCTATCTCGTGACAGGATAGTAACAACATCGCTGTGTTGTATTGAGAACACAAAACAGAGCACACTTAAACTGTGATCCAATCCGTAATAATAAGTTGTCATGGCTCGCTATTAATCGGGAATTTAACGTCGCGAACGGTTTTTTAAATTCGTTCACTCCGCTACATTTGGAAGGAGGTAGGGTCTACTGCGTAACAAAGAAATGGTTCAAATGGCTCTGAGCACTATGGGACTCAACTGCTGTGGTCATTAGTCCCCTAGAACTTAGAACTACTTAAACCTAACTAACCTAAGGACATCACACACATCCATGCCCGAGGCAGGATTCAAACCTGCGACCGTAGCAGTCGCACGGTTCCGGACTGCGCGCCTAGAACCGCGAGATCACCGCGGCCGTACTGCGTAACAGGATGGAGTAAAACTGCAAGACAGAGTCCACTTCGATGTACTGGGAAGCACTAAACATGACACACTTAAACCACGATACAAAAGGAAGGAGCAGTTGTCATGGCTAGATGTCGGAGATCGTTGAAACACATCCCACGCACTCATGTCCTGATGTCCACATGCAATGCGCCGGTCCCCTCATACACCGTTGGCGCCAAAGCTCAATGGTCGGTGAAAAATACCATCACGAATGCAGCCGCATTCGTGGTGGTCACGCGTGTATGCCAGAGTGCACCATCCCCTGCCATGAGGGCATCCGAGATGATTGTAATCGTAGGATTTCGGAGTTATCAATACGTCCTGCAGCAACACGTTTTAGCGATCGATACTGAATCGCTCAGTTTGCCATGGAGAATACATTGAACACATACAGAGTAGTGGTTCGCTATTCAGCTATCCAGATAGCGCTGCCACTGGGACCTGTCCCTGAAGCTTTGGGTATGAACCAACTAGCCACCTGGCCAGAACTTTTCTTTGTGCCCACCAACAGTGAGGGCCTTAAGCCATAAAAGTCAATTTGTCCTGGCCACCATTTAGCTGTGGCACACATGCAAATGCCAAAAAGTGTTGTCCTTGGAAACCAGCCACATATGTGTCACTGTAACTGAAATTAAATATTACGATGCACTCCCAATCTGATGACATTTGACAATGACTGAAGTATCGAAAATACCTCCCCCTGATGAAAGTGGCTCTGGAGTTATCAGCATCTATACCATTCTTATGACTGGACATAACTTCCAACGTAAGCCTGCCAACCATTACGGATCTATCACACGTCCCCTACTAAGTATAATACTTAGCCAATAACTGATTAATGGTGGCACCAAACAACATTGAGCGAAAATCTGCGATGGATGGACACGCATCATTTGTTTGTCATGCGTGTGGTACGAGTGTCTCTTAAAGGGACGTAATCGTCTTATGACCATGTTACTGTCACCCTGCATAAAAAGCGGTCTTGGTTCTTCAGGCACCCACAAGCATCGCTAACGATATAAACGATAAAAACTTTGCACGCGTTATAAATTGAGGTATGGTGTTGCATCCAAATGAAGTGGTATTCCACACAAATGCTGTGGCACTGAATATAGGTGGTGATCGCTGGGGTGTGTATTGACAGACAGAAAGTACCTGTGCACGTCGCCGGTGGTGTAAGATCAGAATAAAATCGCCCTCACCATCGTATTTTGAAAATGTTTAAGCTAAGGAACGTAGTATTAAGAAGATACATGCAACTTCCACTGGCCGCTGTTAGATATTTCCCATACTAACAAACAGTATTTGCATGCATTCTATATCGATGCCATGTCAGAGATTCTGCAAGGGATGATGATGGTTGCTTAAGAATGATTGCATTGATGGTGTGCTACATGACGAACAACTTAAAAGAATGTACAAAATCCTATGACCAGTACACTGGCTTTTCAGAGCTATAGTTTTATGCTTTCCGGTAGAGATACCATCTGTGATTTAGAACCTTGTCTATCCATTCAACCACATACTTGCTTCAGATCCTATGGAGATGTCTTTTAATGATTACCGCAACTGGTGGATCATTTTCGTGGCACTCTCATATCTCGGAACGAGTCACCTTTTTCGAATATATCTGGTAAGGACCCCATGCAGCAAAACTCCTGCGTGATTTTGTAGACAGTCCCTCTGCATATTGGTAACTGATCCTCAGTCTCTGCACCACCTCCCTGGAGCACTGTCCCGTTGTCAGTTCAATTTAAGTCGTAACTCACCAAAAGTCGGAGAGCACCATATCTACCACTTTCTGCAACCTATGGAGGAACAGGATGAGCTGAGTTAATGCAATAGGGCCATGTTTTGCCTGCTTGGTGTAAACAGGAGCATGTTTGGCGCTGTGGCCTTACTCTGCATTGTTGTCATATTTATTCGAGATTGTGGATCCAAGATGGCGGCCATAAATGTGGTAACATCACAGTGATGTCATGGCGGAAATTTCAGATTTTGATGAAAAAATAGGTGAGTTGGTTTACCTCCAGTAACCTGACTCCACAACCCATCTCTCCCTCCCCACGCCGTGTCCCCCTTCCTCCCTTTCCCTCAACCTGGAAATTGGGTGGAAAAGGACTTACTCTGTGCTGGGTTGCTGGACAGGGTGGACGTAAGTATTGGGACAACAGCATTCTGGATCACTCTGCATTGTTGCCAGATGTATCCAAGATGGCAGCGGTGACGTCATCCAAGACGGCGGTGTGTAGACTTGGCAACAGAGCATGACATCATCCAAGATGGCGGCTATGACATCATTCACGATGGTGGATTTTGGAGGGAAGCAATTTCATGCAGGTGTGTTTGCCACTGGGTCTGGACTCCAACTGCCTGCCACCAGCAGAGGGCGCCCTCATGACGTCAGGTGGTGACGCAAGTACCGATATTCAAACTGGTGGCACCCGGTGTGTCCACCACGAGGTCCAGAGTCCAACTGACTTAGTTCTTATCGTCGCCACCAGAGGGCGCTATTGTGATGTTGGGTGATGACACAAGTACCACTATTCAAGATGGTTGCATACATTTTGTTTTCCATGTGATCTAGGACACAGAGCCACTACACAATTCGATTACATAACCCAAGATCATCCGCTTTCTCTCCCATGTGTTTATAACGGCATACGAATGTGCGATCACTGATGTCACAACCTCCAGCCCGCACTTTCATATTCGCACCAGAGGTAGTCGTCTGTAAATGTCCTAACTGATGTAACACCCACATTGCATATCTAACGTATAAATTACCCAAGTACTTAATTCTATCTCCATTTTAAGGATATTCAATAACTGGATGTACCACTTAGATATTCAATGATCAAATGAAAAGTTCCATCTTTTCCTACTAAGGACGCAAGGCTCATACATGACGTAGCATCCCCCCACCCCTAGAATGCTGCTCTCCTATTGGCTACTGCATTAGTCATGTGATTCGACATCATAGACCCTATATAAACCAAACCACATCCCAACTCACCCTCACTCTGCTCCTATACTTGCTTGAGTACATGTGTCGTCATCATCATTAAACTTTACCGTTCGATACGAAACGAACAGGATCCACCAGCAGCAGCGACAAGGCCAGTGGCAGCACCAAACGCTGTTGCGTAGAGGAAGTTCAATTACCTGGTAAGTATATTTTCAGTGTTCAGATTGGAGAGTCGTTTAACAGGTTTTGTGTTTGTGTTACATGTTACATTTGTTTTGGACCGCATTCTATGCAGAATGCTGTGACATTTAACAGTTTTTGTGTCTGTGTGTCTATGTGTTCTGTGACACTATGTTATATCTGTTTTGGACTGCACTCTACCCAGAATGCTAAGTCATTTAACAGATTCTGTGTATGTCTGTATGTGTGTTCTGTGTCTCTATGTTATATCTGCTTTTGGCCCACTGACTGCTGTACCCTTTAAGTGATTGCTCTTGCTCTACAGATTTTTTTTCAATACTCGATATTATAGCCAGTCTTTTCCATCTTTATAGATTACATCCCGCAAATGCTGGATGAGCTATATTAGCAGCTATAGATGGAGAGGGCTCAAGCACAGCGCGAATGTAAGTACATTTGTAATAAAAACGTAGCTCTTAAATTAAATAATTTCCTTCAATATATATACTCCTTTTCCAGTTATCTGAATTGAGCTTTCTTAGACATATTCTTTTCTTTTCTTTCTAGATGATGATGATTCCATGCATGGGGAGGGGGACACCGAGGACGGCGTGCAAGGCAGGGGTAAAATCCCTGACTGGGTACATGAAAGGGTGGCCGCTGCAGAGCAATTGCGGTGAGAAGCAGAAAGGCGTTAAATTATGGAGCTTTTAGAGGAGGAAGTCCAAATGCCTGAGTGGGTGGGAGACCTGACTGAATGTGCCAATGAGTTGCTCAAGCCATGGAGCCAGAGTGGAGAAGGTGAATACTTTTGAACTTTATCATTACAGCAAATAATTACCATTATTTAGTCTTATTATTACTATTTATTACTCTTTTAAATCTAGGTCATTCCATTTATTTTTTTCTTATTTATGTTACAGGTATATCACATGGCATGTGCCAGATACCTGGAGTGGCGGTTGCGGGGACAGGAATCGGGGACACACAGCCACAGAGGCATGCTGCGCCATGTGTAGCCCCCATCAGAGCTGTGTGAGAGGCAGCAGGCGCAGTGCCTCCCTCAACGCCACCCCAAGCCCTCTGTCGCCCATGGGCAACACAGACGGCAGGAGAAGAAAAGGTGCAACAGTCTCCTGTCCGGTAGTGGGAGCATTACACCACGGGGGCCATCACCGCAGCCCGGTTGATCCAGCCAGCCATCATCGCCTCCACCTCCTCCTCAATCAGCACTCCCCCGCCGCCAACGCATGGTGCCTGTGCCCGTGTCATACCACTCCCTGCAAATAACGCACCATCGCCAGCCCCATCTTTGACCTAGTTGTAGTACCAATAATAATAGTGATTATCCTGTGGCTAGTGGTAGTGCTGTCCCCTGACCTATTGTTAGAGAAGTCGGTCAGAATAATTTCGTAATGACCCCCTAGAATACTCAGCAGTTGCTAGGGCTTTTGAGGGGTGCATCTCTTTCACGAGGATTGGGAATCCGGGAGGGAGGTACCACAACCCTGTCGGATTTTTAGAGGCATGGCTCCCCGTCTTGGAGACCAAGCTCCTCAAAGTCCTAGAGGATCCGAAATTTAATGCCGTTAAGTGCAGTGCAGTATTACGCTGAGTTGAGTCACCCCCCTAAACATTAAGGTGATGCAAAGACAACCACTCTGCACTATATACTAGGTGACAATGGCGTTATTTCTCGGAGCACATCCATTGCTGAGTGGTATCGAGAATCCACCTTGAGCACTTTATAGCCTGATTTTCCAAGATGGAAGTACGCGGGTCAGCTAAAGCGCTCAGCTGTATACCACACCTCAACATCCATATACATGTCTATGATCGAATAAATGGAGGATCCAGTTATATTAAACTCTCTAAAGATATAGCAAACAAGAATGCATGCATTAATGTCCAAAATACAAACGATCAAGCTTGTTTTGCATGGTCAGTCCTGACTTGTGAGAGAAATTACAAATATAATCCTATGCATCCAGGCAGTTACAAAGTCAATGATATTAAGACATATTATAACTTTGATGGTACAAAGTTCCTTCGAGCGGTTCTAGGCGTTTCAGTCTGGAACCGCGCGACCGCTACGGTCACAGTTTCGAATCCTGTCTCGGGCATGGTTGTCTGTGATGTCCTTAGGTTAGTTAGGTTTAAGTAGTTCTAAGTTCTAGGGGACTGATGACCTCAGATGTTAAGTCCCATGGTGCTCAGAGCCATTTGAAAAGAGTTCCCTGTGAAGATCCAGGACATAAATAAGTTGGAGGCTCAGAATACCAGAATATCAGTTCACATTTATGGCCTGGAGAAGAATAAGAGGAGAAGCCAGATGAGCAAGACAAGCACACCGTAGTCAGTCCCCTCCATTTTCCCAAATTTGCAGGTGAGCTAGAGTTGCATGTAAACATGCTGCAGAGGTGCATTATTCATTATCGTAACATCCAGCAGTGCCTCAGATTAGGGATGAAGCTTTTTAAAATCACCTCTCCTTCAAGCAATCCCCCTGGTTGAAGGAGTATATTGAACTAAATACCGAAAAGAGAGCTGTCGCAAGTAATGATCTTGAAAAAGATTTTTATAAATTAATGAATAATTCCATTTTCGGGAAGACTATGCAAAGTGTAAGAAATTAATGCGATATTTTGGTTAGAACCGAATGGGAAAGGCGTTATGGCGTGAGAAAGTGTATAGGCAGGCCAAATTTTAAGCATGACACCATTTTCAATGAAAACTTTGTTGCTTTGGAGATGTCGAAGACTGCAGTAGAGTTTTTGAAGCGTATTTACTTTGGGATGTGCATACTGCATATCTCCAAATTCTACATGCACTGATTCCACTACGAGTTTGTGAACCCTCATTTTGTAGAACCAAACTTGCTTTGTATGGATAAAGACAGCTTTATCTACTGAATCAAGAACTGCGATCCATATGAAGTAATTAGGTGCAACGCTAAAGAATTCGACATATCTTCTTATGAGGCTGATAATCCTTACGCTATTGCGCCTCAGAACAAGAAAGTTATTGATCTCATGAAAGTCGAGGCGAATGGTTTACCGATTGTAGACTTTGTGGGATTGAGGTCCAAAATGTATGCGTATCATACAATAGATGTAGGCACTCAGAGGTGGGCAAACGGTGCTAGACATGCGGCATCTCGAGCTTTTACGGTTGAAGACTATTTGCAGTGCCTGTGTGATCCCGGCATTCAAAGCGCTCATCCACACATAGTTCAGCAAACTAGGATTCGATCATGATGTCATGAGGTGTACACTGTGTTGCAGTCTAAAGTCGGATTGTCTCCCCATGACGATAAAAGAGTCATTTGTGAGGATGGGGTGGAAACCCTCCCATACTCACACTATTTACTTGAAGAGAAAGTAGGGGTGAGGGACTCTGGTTGATTAATAGTGAGAGAATGAGCGTGTGAATGGGGTGATGGGGGTTTATGCAGCGAATAGTATGGCTCTTTTATCATAGGGTAAATATTGGATGAGTGCCTTGTGTGTTGCTGCTACATGACGTAGCGCCTTGAGCGCCCACACTTTCAGAGCCATCCCTCCAGACGAGGTGAAGGCGCATCTATTAATGGCGCACGTAGTGTTACTCATCAGGAGAAAGCACGCAAAGGCTGCGGTAGGTGGCTCAGACAATTCCAGTGGAATGCACTTATAGATGGATTGAGGTATACTATCGCCGATAAACTTACTTGCTAAGGACATGGGTGTCAAAGAAAAAAAAGTAAAAACATTGCTATGGAAGAAAAAATTTTTCATTTCTTATCCAACTTAAAAGTAATTTTACATTCTCATAAGCAGATACAATATCACATTTCTGATAAATATTCTTGAGTCGATGGATAGATGGATAGCCACATAATTTCAGGTCTTGAAATGAAGCAAATTTAAATATTCGTCGTATCCAAGAGATTTTGTCCTTTCCTTTCACATATACGATGGTGTCTATGTGATCGAATATTTCAAGCGCAGTCACCATATCTTTATAGAGTATGCCTGCCGAGGTGGCCGAGCGGTTCTAGGCGCTTCAGTCCGGAACCGCACGACTGCTACCGTCGCAGGTTAGAATCCTGCCTCGGGCATGGATGTGTGTGATGTCCTTAGGTTAGTTAGGTTTATGTAGTTCTAAGTTCTAGGGGACTGATGACCTCAGATGTTAACTCCCATAGTGCTCAGAGCCATTTGAACCTTTTTTATAGGGTATGCCAGGATCATTCCAGTGAATTCCATGGTAGAAATGTGTCAACCACTTTGCGCTCTTCCTTGTCTTAGCGCACATCACTTGCTTGAAGGGTCTTGGTGATGAAAAATTTGCAGCAAATGTCTCTATTATTCCAGAATCCTCTGTGTACACTACAAAATCGAAATCTTTAAATTCGAACTGTCTACACTCACCATCATAGAATTCTTCAGCATCTGCAATTATGCTCACTTGGTGACATGTCATCGGAGAATGATCTATATATGGAGCACTACGTATTCATTTATATAGCTTGCTGCACAACACCTGTGAGCAGACAGTAGTTGATTAGACGATCGTGTAGAACTAAAGCATACATGGCAGTGTGTTCTGGTAAATTTGTCGATGATTCAATTTCAGTTCACACATCTATAGGTCCAGACTTAATTATCTCATTCTGTTTAGAGCAGTCTATTACAATGATCGCTGAAAGCTCTTTGAACTTACGTGGACTGAGTAAACACCCCCCTCCCTCTCTTTCAGCAATTTCATAGTAAGAAGGGCGAAACCTTGCATACATGTCATACGCTGGGCTCTATAGAGTTTTATTCCACTGCGGATGTAGATTGTCATATGGGTAGGATTCTGAATTGAGGTAGACTTTGGTATTAGTTAACTTGCAGTTATCGAAGACGGTGGAATCATTTGCATTTGCTGTATTACCTCTTCTATCAGTCTGAAACGCAAGTATGATGAATGTGGATGTCTCTAGATGGCTGGATGTTTTAATAGCCCATGTTTGTTTGCTTGCTGTCGGTAACACTGGGTACTCGAAAATCTTCCATGAGTGAATTGTCAGTGACAGAAATGTACCTGAATGCAGGACTTTTAAAAGCTTCAAACGCTCCTCGTCGATACACTGATGTGTGGCATTTTTCATATTATTTTGCTGATTGTGATCATATTCTTGTCATGAGCTCCTTGAATGTATGAGTTATTGTCCGTCGCTCTCCGCACCAGAATGAGTTCATGTTTACCGTTCATAATAATCTGCCTCATGTCCTCAAAGTATCCGATAAGCATTTTTAGAGGTATGCATGCAGTAAATCGCTTGTACACTTCAATTACTCTATCCTCTTGCTCGTCTGTGAACAATCCAGCATTTTCTAAACTATGCAAATCCGCTGGTGATGCCGAGACGTATGTTTTAAGGGTTGATGTTATGCCTACATTGCGTGTACAGTCGATCTCAGACCCATTTAGTTCATAGCGTATCTCTTGGAAGAGGAATGCTAAAGAGTTACGTGTCAGCTTGGATCCCACTGCATCGCTGCCGTCCGTTTTCTTGAATGATCCTTCTAGATATACGAAACACTTGCACAGAAGTGTGAGTGCGTCTTGGCGCTGGATGACAATCCTGATTTCATCATTCTTGTTAAACGTGGTTGACGCGTATGATTTACGAGAGAAGTATTCCTGACGTATAATTCTCTCATCATACGCTACTGGACTGGTTATATTGCGTGATGACAGTATTGCGAGGCTTCAGACCAACCGATTTAAGAAATTCGTAGTTCGCAGGTGTTATCACTCTGCTGTTCGGTAGCGAAGTGGCGCACTGTGGATTGGGTGCACTTGTCTTATACCGTATGCCCATCCTGTCTTAGATGAAATCGTACAATGATTTCCTCACCACGAAAGTCTACGAGTTGATTATTCTGGTCAACAATACACAGCTCCTTGTCCAATGTCTGAGCTGTCACTGGATGGTATATTGCATTGGCAGGGGTCTTAACAATCTTATATCCCGTTGCAGCTGAGGGGAAGAATCCGTAAATGGTGTGAATGAGACTATCGTTGAGGTAGGAGTTCGATGCAGTGTTACACGACACGGATTGTGCTCATTGGGAATATGTCCACTGTCTGATTCGACTTGTACAATTTATTTGGATCCTTCTTCAAAATCTGTTCTTTTGTGAATCCCAGCAGGCGCCCTATTGATTCTTTCTGGTTAAAGTCAATCGTTGCATTTACACTCCTTATTTCAGATTTAAGTGTGTTGATGTTTGCACATAGTTCAATACCTTTTCCAGAGTGTTTTAAGACTTCGTTTAAATCGTCGATATCGAATGCACCCCGTTCTATTTCCACAATATCTTTTTCACCATTAATATCCAGATGCAGTTTATTGTTAGTCTCGGTGATATTCAGGATACTGTTGTATATCTCCAGTCCAATCAATGCAATACTTCATTGACCAGCATTCAAATCTATTGGCGGGAAGCAAATAGCACGCAATACAGATAATCATCCTTTTAACGTCAAAGTGTACGACATTGCATCTGAACCTAAACTGATGAATGAATCTTTAAACCTCCTCCTTATATACCGTACTTCTTCTTCTTCTTCTTTGTGAACGTCAAGAGAAACATGATGCATAGATGTCCACAGAGGTGGGTATTAAAGTCTTGATAGCGTCGATAATTGTAGAGCACATGTATTCTGTGAGTGAAGTATTGATGTAATTCTTCTGGTGGCTCCAGGTCACCAAATGAGTTGAAATAGTAGACGGTATCCGGGTCTTTCATAATAGATGACACCCAGTGGGTGCCGGGGCCTCCAGCAACATCTAAATTCACAATAACGCATTCACCAGTTTTCCACATAGTCTTCGGTAATGTATCCCGCATAAACGCATCACGGGATCTTGGTATCTTGAATTTATCCTTAACAAACTAAAGAAGGTCTGTATTTGTGAGTGGTCGATTTGGTAGGACCGCTAGTGGGCTTTCTTTTTAATTTATGACTAGACCAAGCCCTTTCCTGTACTGTTTCAAGTATAGTCGTTTTCCGACGGCTGCGGCTTCCGTCATGAGGTTATGTCTCCTCGCCTCTTCTAACTGTGCTTGGGAGTTTTGCGCGTTCTCGACCGTTCGAGCAATAGCTGCACCACAACTGGCGAGGGAACCTATCGCCGGAGCGTGGAGAGGACTGGGATGAGAAAAGGAATAAAACCGCCGGATATCTTGGGTATTCGTAGAACACGAGGTTCTTTAACGGATCTTCTTCTTCTTCCCGCATCTTTCTGATTCATTGCATTTTTAGCTGCAAACATCGCTGTCAGGATATAGTTTTTCAAACAGCACTTCTTGTTCCTGTTCTTCTTGTTTAGTGCGCAACGTGCAGCGTTCATACCTCGCTTGAAATTCATCACCCCAACTGCCTCGTGATGACTGGGTGTTGTGTGCTGTCCTTAGGTTAGTTAGGTTTAAGTAGTTCTTAGTTCTAGGGGACTGATGACCATGGATGTTAAGTCCCATAGTGCTCAGAGCCAGAGAGCCAAACCCAACTTGATTTTTGCATGAATGGTTTTATCAACTGCAAATGCTGCGATGCGTTGACCTATACCAATATCCTTTCATCTCCGTATTGCCTTAGCCTTATCAGCTAAAATCCTATCTGCAGTCTGACGACTAGATAGATCTTTATTTGCTGCATATACAGTGTCGTGTTCCATACACGCTTCGTCGAGCAGATTGACTTCCTTATCACCTCGCGCCAAGCGCTTCTGAAGCTTTGTGCCAGGTCCACAGTAGTTATACCCAGGGATGTGTAATTCCACAGGTAGTTTGTCTAGAATACCACCACCTCCTCTAATGTGTGTTCTAGTGTGCATGTTACGCTACTGTGGTACGTGTGCACAATGCACGCCCATTAAATAGCAAATCGCCTGCATAAATCCAACTGTTTCGTGTAGCAGGAAAACCGAGCCATTTAACTAGTGCCTTATTTCCCCGACGTCTTATGACTCTCTTCACGAGAAAAGCAACTGGTTCTGAGCTTTTCTGCATCTCCTTAGTGTAGAAGGAGCCTGCAGTTTCTTCACCTTTACTGTCCTTCAATATATAAGTTCTAGGATTCGTTCGTTGCAGCTTTGAAACTGCAAATATCTCAGTTGACCAGTTCGGTAGGTATGATTTCTCAAATGCCGTCTTGTGGTTTGAGATACACAGCAAATCAACTACATTAAATTTCTGTTTGCGTGGACCCAGCATCTTAAAGCGATAGTACACCGTATCCATGAATCCATTATCACGAACATCGATTGGTCTCATTTTTATTGTGCTATGTTTTGTTCTATTGTACAGATCAATTATTTCAGGTAGGATATCTGTCCATTTGTACGAGCAAAAATGGTTCAAATGGTTCTGACCACTATGGGACTTAACATCTCAGGTCATCAGTCCCCTAGAAGTTAGAACTACTTAAACCTAACTAGCCTAAGGACATCACACACATCCACACGACCGTAGCGGTCGCGCGGTTCCAGACTGAAGCGCCTAGAAGCGCTCGGCTACCAACGGCAGGCCATTTGTACTAGCTGCGAAGGCTAAAATGCATCCACATTCAACCTTTCATTGTTCTGTTAAGGCGCTCCACGATACTCGCCTTCAGGTGAGTGAATGTCGAGTAGTGATGTATTCCGTACCGCTGCATCACTGTCTCGAAATACCTATTGTAGAACTCTCCACTGTGAGCCGGCTGAAGTGGCCGAGCGGTTCTAGGCACTACAGTCTGGAACCGCGCGACCGCTACGGTCACAGGTTTGAATCCTGCCTCGGGGATGGGTGTGTGCGATATCCTTAGGTTAATTAGGTTTAAGTAGTTCTAAATTCTCGGGGACTGATGACCTTAGAAGTTAAGTCCCATAGTGCTCAGAGCCATTTGAACCATCCCCACCGTGATCGGTTTGGAGGTTGTCTGGGCATCGATTCGTTCCTGTCTGTAGCAAACGCTCAAAAACATCTGTGAAATTTCGACCCGTAATGCCCAGGCAAATTTGGAGTATGCATCAATAAACATTAAAATGTCTTTGAATCCATTATTCTCTTGTGAACACTGCCTCATATTGAAAAGATCAGCTTGCCACAAGTCATCCATCCCTTTAATCATAACATGTATGCGAGGGTATGTTTTGCGTGCTGGCTTGTGCAGTTCTCGAACTACCGTCTCCATACTTATTCAATGATACCTCTCTCTCTAAGTTCCGAGATTATCGAAACAACCTCATTCGAATGATTTGTATTACCTTCAGCAGCTGATGCCATGAGCAGCCATAGTCTATCTATTAGTTCGTTGGGGTCGTCATAATATATATATATATATATATATATATATATATATATATATATATATATATATATATATATATATATACTGTGGGATTTGGTTGTTCACTGCTTTATGCTCCTTGTCAATACCATCACCGCTGCTGCTGCCGTTGTTGTTGTTTTCGCCTTCAAGTATTGTTTTATATTTCTTGTTGGTCAGGCTTTTCATGATCCTGTGTACACCAGTCATGTTCAGTATTTCACGGTACATTTCCCAATCATTAACTGATTAATTTATAGGTTTTTTGGTTGGTCTTAGGAAAATAAGATTCATTAAGCCGGGTGTTCTCTCAAACTATCACCAGTCTGTGTTGTGTCTTCAGTTACAGTTATGGGATGCGTACCCAACATGTGTGGTCTTCCCCTGCTAACGCCAAATGTTCTATCTATCTGACCTGCGGTGTGACGAATAATGAATTCATCAATGGCAACACCCTCGTTATCGTGTGTTTTTGTTTTTGCTGAGAGCTGCTGGAGAGATTCAGTAACTGGTTTAAATGTCTCTCTTAGTGCTTGCTGTCAGTCCATATGACCTAACCTCAGCAGCCGTAATTTCTCACGAACTGCTTTACGCGCCTGAATAACTTTCTGCTTCGTCGACATCTCGGTGTGTACTAATCAGATATCTCCGCAGCGTGAGGCTTTATATATCCAGTCATTTTCTTCCTCCTCTTACTATGATCGTGATCGCCCTTCTCAACAACAACAATGTCTACATCTATTTTCTCCTGAATAGCATCGACCTTTTCAGTTAAGTTGGTTACTTTCGTATTGACTTGATTAACTAGCTCATTTAAGGCATTCACCATTCTCAGAAGAGTCTTGTAATACATCTCTAGTTCCCTATGCATACCTGCAACTTTATACGCCATAGCCTGAATTGTAGCATCCAAGTACAAGTGAATGTTCTGTCTGTGTACACCCATCCTCTTGGGTTGAGAGGTGGACATACGCGCGATTTTGTCCATGGTGTAGCGTAGACTGATGAACTAACCTCTATTACCGTGTTATATATGCAAAAACTCTTGAAAGTTTCGCCTGTATCTTCCATCACTCAGTGTTATTGTTTTATCAAAAAGAGGAACCCATACTGTGAATGATTCCAGCAATCTGCATATATCTTTACAAAATCATTGAAGGACATGTCCGTTTGGACATGTGCTTGGAAAATGTGTTTTCAATTCAGCTTGTCTTGTTTGAAGGCTGTAATGATGTTTGCGTTATCCCTAAGAAGCTGTTTGGGGATTCTGAAATATGTTTGACTTAGATAAAATACATCAGCACCCATATGACGACTGAAACAGAAATATTTTCGAATTTGGTCTTGGTTTTCCACAGCAACATCGCCAAATATGAAGACTGTGTATGGTTTTGATTTTTCAGGTGGGGGGGATATCACTGCTTTCCCTAAATGTCGTGTATGTAACACCATCTACACCTCGCAATGTCTCATGCAATAGCTGATACTTGGGTTGAAACAGTGTTTTTCAGAATACACAAACATGTTCAAATCGGACCCCATCTCCGTGTGTTAGCAGAGTCATGAGGAAAAAAGTCTTCCCGCAATTGGATGGGCCTACAATAATTGCTCATATATTATCAAGAAGGAGAATTCCTTTCTTCTTGTTCTTCTACTTCAGGTCTTGATTTGCATTTTCACAGGACCAGTCACCAACAACAACAAAGTCCTTATGGCAACGGTGCTTCACCCAGCCTGCCATGATACTAAATGCACCGGGTACAAACATGTAGTTGGCATATATATATACTCCTGGAAATTGAAATAAGAACACCGTGAATTCATTGTCCCAGGAAGGGGAAACTTTATTGACACATTCCTGGGGTCAGATACATCACATGATCATACTGACAGAACCACAGGCACATAGACACAGGCAACAGAGAATGCACAATGTCGGCACTAGTACAGTGTATATCCACCTTTCGCAGCAATGCAGGCTGCTATTCTTCCATGGAGACGATCGTAGAGATGCTGGATGTAGTCCTGTGGAACGGATTGCCATGCCATTTCCACCTGGCGCCTCAGTTGGACCAGCGTTCGTGCTGGACGTGCAGACCGCGTGAGACGACGCTTCATCCAGTCCCAAACATGCTCAATGGGGGACAGATCTGGAGATCTTGCTGGCCAGGGTAGTTGACTTACACCTTCTAGAGCACGTTGGGTGGCACGGGATACATGCGGACGTGCATTATCCTGTTGGAACAGCAAGTTACCTTGCCGGTCTAGGAATGGTAGAACGATGGGTTCGATGACGGTTTGGATGTACCGTGCACTATTCAGTGTCCCCTCGACGATCACCAGAGGTGTACGGCCAGTGTAGGAGATAGCTCCCCACGCCATGATGCCGGGTGTTGGCCCTGTGTGCCTCGGTCGTATGCAGTCCTGATTGTGGCGCTCACCTGCACGGCGCCAAACACGCATACGACCATCATTGGCACCAAGGCAGAAGCGACTCTCATCGCTGAAGACGACACGTCTCCATTCGTCCCTCCATTCACGCCTGTCGCGACACCACTGGAGGCGGGCTGCATGATGTTGGGGCGTGAGCGGAAGACGGCCTAACGGTGTGCGGGACCGTAGCCCAGCTTCATGGAGACGGTTGCGAATGGTCCACGCCGATACCCCAGGAGCAACAGTGTCCCTAATTTGCTGGGAAGTGGCGGTGCGGTCCCCTACGGCACTGCGTAGGATCCTACGGTCTTGGCGTGCATCCGTGCGTCGCTGCGGTCCGGTCCCAGGTCGACGGGCACTTGCACCTTCCGCCGACCACTGGCGACAACATCGATGTACTGTGGAGACCTCACGCCCCACGTGTTGAGCAATTCGGCGGTACGTCCACCCGGCCTTCCGCATGCCCACTATACGCCCTCGCTCAAAGTCCGTCAGCTGCACATACGGTTCACGTCCACGCTGTCGCGGCATGCTACCAGTATTAAAGACCGCGATGGAGCTCCGTATGCCACGGCAAACTGGCTGACACTGACGGCGGCGGTGCACAAATGCTGCGCAGCTAGCGCCATTCGACGGCCAACACCGCGGTTCCTGGTGTGTCCGCTGTGCCGTGCGTGTGATCATTGCTTGTACAGCCCTCTCGCAGTGTCCGGAGCAAGTATGGTGGGTCTGACACACTGGTGTCAATGTGTTCTTTTTTCCATTTCCAGGAGTGTAATAAGATACCCTTGCTCAGAGTTCATTATGGTTTAGAGCGAACGGTTTTCTACTAAATGAAAGTAAGACTCAGGGACTTTCCTTTAGCTTAAGAGAGAATTATGACTTAGAAAGTATAAAATTTTTAGGTGTTATAGTAGACAACAAGTTGACATGGGAACCACATATCAAACATTTATCTGCCAGACTCTCAAGAGTTATATATTTAATTAGAAACTTAAAAAGACATGTCCCTAATAGTTATGTAAGATCAGAATATTTTGCTTCCTTTCAAAGTATCATATCATATGGAATCTTACTGTGGGGCAATAGCAGTCACGTAAAGGGCATTCTACTTTTACAAAAAAAAAAAAAATAGTAAGAATAATAACCGACTCAGATAAGTTAGAACACTGTAAACCCTTGTTTGTTAAATTGCAATGCCTGACAGAAATAAACTTGAACATCTATAATGTTCTATTGTATGTTAGGAACAATATTTCAAATATATCATTAAGAAGGGATGTACATAGCCATAACACCAGGAACAAATCATGTTTAGATGTACCATATCAAAGACTATCCAAATCACAGAATTCATATTTAGTTCTTGGACATAAGTTGTACAATAAGTTAAGTATAGATTTAAAAGAGTTACCTGTCAATATCTTCAAAGCTAAGTTGTACAGAATACTAGTAAACAATCCTTTCTACCCAGTAGAGGAATTTTTTGAAAGTGAAAATACTGTCTTTTAACACTGTATCTAGCGGATGGCCTTATGTAATCCAAACTAAATTGTATTTAGTAATTAATGTTAAAAATGTAAGTTATTTTGACGTTGTCTATTGCTTTATGAGCTGAACGACAATAAAATTTGATTGATTGGATATGTGTGTGCTTGGGTTCCATGCGCCGTCGCGACGCGCAGCGCAAGGCCCAGAGGAGCCGCTTGCATTTAACAGAAAGATACTTCCCACAGCGCGGGATTATCATGCAGCTCATGCCAGCATATTGCCATCTCCATGTCATTCAATTTCTATTTGTTTATTTGTTGTATGTATTTAATTGTAACGCAGTGCGATGGATCCATGCTTTATTGTATTACAATGCAAGTCGTTCAGCATAATGACTCTAGCGTGAAAGGTGAAAACCAGACACGCTCTAACATTTGATGAGATTTCTGTCGCAACATACAGAGGCATCGAATATGTACCCTGCAGTCGTCGGAGAAGACATTTTACCTTCGCAAAGTAGTGCATGAAACGTTGATTGAAGCATGTTAGGATTAATTTGCATGTTAGAATTTAAGGGTTGGGTAAAAGGTAGCGAGTGCACAAAGTTAGGTATACGAAAGATTAGTTTTTAGATTATTAACATTCGAGATCGTTTTCGCGGCTCGCACAGCTGGACTATTGAATTTAGTTTTTAAAAAATGCATGCTTACATCTTCAGCAAGGCGTTGTACTCCATGTGCAAAGCATGTCACATGAATCAAATTGGGATAAAATATTCAGAGGGCTTTTCCTGCTTTGATCATATTGGGAGCAGCATTCGAAATTAACATAAACGCCCTTTCATCTGCAGAAGATTCTGGAAATATTTTTCTAATACCCTCATTCACGAATCTGGTGATTGTAGTGCATTAAAGAGTTTGATGCCTTGATTATATACATATTTCTGACTTCGGGTCCTTGTTACAGCTTGTAACTGGAGATCTTTACATTGCCATTATCGTAATTATGGCAGTCTGTATTGGTTTGCATTTTGTCCTGATTTCTTTTGATCACCAACAGACATTTCAGAGTGTATAATGATGGAATTGTTAAAATTTTCAATGCTTTAAAAAGGGGCCTACAATGTGTTTGAGGTGGGCTCTGGGTCATTACCCAAATAGCGCATTTTTGTAATTTGAAAATCTCATTTTGACGACAGTTTGTTTTTCCCCAGAATACTATCCCATAGGATGCAATGGACTGAAAACAGCCAAAACATACTAATCTGGTACAGTCATTACTACAAACTCTTGAAATTATTCTAAGTACAAAGCATGCTGAATTTAGTTTTAGTGCTAAGCTCACCACATGGTCCTTCCAGTTTATCTTCTCATCCATGTGCATACCCAGGAATTTTTCACACTGTACTCTTTGATATTGTTTGCCCTCCATGGTGGGATTTAGGTCGTCATGGTCACTTATTTTTCCATATTGCGCATAATTAGTTGTTTGCACTAAACCCTTTTTGTATATCTTGTAGGACATGGTCCACACTACTGTGCAATGACTGCTTCATATTACCAACTATTAAACTAGTATCATCAGCAAATAACATGATTCTAGCTTTTCTCTCTGATAACTGAATATCATTAATGTAAATGAGGAACAGCAATGGGCCTAACACACTTCCTTGGGGTACTCCTACTATGACCTCTCTTGGATCTGATCTTAGTTTAATTTTTTGGTTAATATTTGGTATGTAATTTCAACCACCTGTATCCTCTTTTCCAGATACGACTCAAACCCCTTTTTTCCGGTCCTCTGATACCTATAGCTTCAAGCTTTTCCAAAAGTATGCTCTGGTCAACAGTGCCGACGGCTTTTGACAGATCTAGATTTATCCCAACTACACTTTTTCCCTCTTCCAATTTACTGATTATTTCTTTTATGTATTCCAGTACAGCTGTTTCAGTACTTCTCCCAGCTTGAAACCCATGCTGATTACGGTTTATCAGATTGTGGATATTAAGAAATGTGTGACTCTATATTTCATTAGTATCTCTAGAACCTCAGAGAAAGTTGGGAGAAGGGAGACAGGTCTGTTGTTTTCTATTTTAAGTTTATCACCCTTTTTCAACAAGGGAAGGACTTTAGAAGTTTTCAGTTTCTGTTGAAACACACACTCAACCATTGACAAGTTTGCTATGTGCGTAAATGGTTTCGCAATTTGATTAGCTGTTTTCTTTACTAGTATTATCGGCACCTCATCTACTCCAGCTGACATCTTGGAATTCAGACTTTTAATCACTTGTAAAATTTCTTTTTCTTTTGTTGGGACTGCCATCATACCGCTGGCTGCCTTGGGTGCTGCTCTCTTAATCTGCTCTCCAAAATTCCTGCTTAACGTCTGGGGTATATTTAAAAAGTAATTATTATATAATTAGGCATGGCATATTTAGCTACCATTTTATTCTCCTCATCTTTTAGAATAATTTCCTTATCTTTGATAGGTACTTCGGTTTCTTTTCTGTATTTTGTAAATACAATACCAGGATTTTTTAAGTTAAAAAACATAAAGATATGTGAACCTAAAACAAGCCATATTATTTAAAAATCATGTTGGTACCCAAACATTCTCTAAAGATAGAGAACATATAGTCATAAAAAACTTGGTTTTAATTGGTCAACTGATCACTGAGTAAGTGAGTAAGACATCGTTTCTGATATATAAGTACATAACAATTTCAGTTTCTTGCAGGAGGTTAAGTGTCCTCCCTTTGTGAGCACCATGTAAAATCATTAGGTTCCTGAATGTGAGTGGCAGGTGACCACTAGATTTGCGATGGAATAATAAAGTTTCAAATTGAGGAAGTTGACAACTCCCACTATTCAAAACTTCATGTGTCAAAATCATCTTACCATGGAATCCATTAAACTGTTCTGCCAGATGTGGAATGTCACACACATCACTATAAACCGCCATGCAAATATCATCCACATAACATCTATAAAAACAGATTTTAGTGGAAGTAACGGAGGTGACAAAAAATAATTACATTTGAAATAGTTGAGAAATATGACAATGATAAGGCCCATGGATAAATCATCTGACTCGCTGTAAAATTTATTATCAAAAGTAAAATAATGGTATGACAACAAAAGTTTAACTATTGTTATAACCTTCACAGATGCATCAATTCTCAGACATCACTATCAGAAAAAAAATTTTCTTGAATAAGGGAGATAGTCTCTTCTAATGGACAGATTTGTTATCTCCAAAGAGAACAAATTACTGTCCACTGGGAAAGATTTGCTGTGCAACAGTTTTATGAGCTCATTTGCATTACATATAGCAAAATTATCACAAGATAAATTCGTACTGTGGGTCAATCTAAGCGAATACCTGGAGATATGCTCACCTGAATTCCCAACCCCATTAATAACTGGATGTATTGGAAAGTCCTTCTTATGAGTCTTCATTTGCGCTCACGTATTAGGGGCGTTTGGATTCATTACCCTAAAATTCTGTACTCTGTCACGGAGATGATGTATTTACATCCTTTGAGGCAAACCTTAAACTTCTTATTGTTGGTTTTTGAAGCGTCATGATTTATTTCATGCATATCGCTTGGTTGGAAAAGCTGTGAAGTTTTGTCAATTTAGTTTGTTCATCAACAATAACCACAGTATTCCTCTTATCCATTCATACAATTATGCCATTCTCTGCATGGAGCTTTTTGTTAATAGATGTCAAACTCATGTGGTCCCTTTTATCATGTTTCATGTGGGCAGACTTCTCAATGAGTTCACTAGGTTTGGAAGTGACTCTCAGTTTGTTGGAGTTATGGCAAGTGGTGGTGTCAAGGGCAGTTATAACATCTGCTACCAAGGAGATGGCATCAGCTTTATCCAGACACGGTTATATGCAATATTTAAGGCCTGTGTTGATGATATGAAAGCAAGTTGCATTAGGTTCACAACATATTCTGCAAAAGGAAATTGGGCCTTCAGTTCCTAATCTGTTGCTGGGCTATACTGGAATAAATGTTTCTAAGATTTTGAAGCTCTTCTGTACTATTGATCAGCTGGCTAGTCTCCCAACTACAGCAATTTAAACACTAAGTGGGTCATCAAAGACAGTATCTGCATTCATCTTGC
This sequence comes from Schistocerca gregaria, assembly GCF_023897955.1. Classification (NCBI taxonomy): domain Eukaryota; kingdom Metazoa; phylum Arthropoda; class Insecta; order Orthoptera; family Acrididae; genus Schistocerca; species Schistocerca gregaria. Next base: position 832,753,375 of record NC_064931.1, read on the forward strand.
ACCTAAATATAAGTAGTAAAAGCTAAATAGTTAATATTATCTCTCACTTTGTACAGACACCTCATTTCCCTATTAATAAGGATCTTCACACAGTGAAACACACAGGAGACAGCCTTTGACGCCTCAATATCCTGAAGTGCTGGTGGATAAAACTTGGGAAAAGCTTCTTAGTGGGGCATTGCCTATTAAATCTTATATCATATTTAATTTCATTATCTTGTACTTCATTTTATGAAGAAAGGATACATGAAACAGCAAACCATCATAAAATTTATTTCAATACTTCGTGGCTTCATGGTAAGATGGTACAACAACCTTATAATGTGATCAAAAAAATGATCACAGGTTGCAAATGTATTTTATTGGTTCAAAAATGATGCATTCTACCCAGGTAGGGCATCGTCAGGTTATATTGAAGTACAACAGAAAATGATGAAGATCTGAACATAGACTGCAACCAAATTGAAACAAGAAAGGGAACACCATATAAAGCAGGGTGATTGCGTTTCAGTGATCTTATTCTTTTTATAGATAGCCTCTAAGACACAAGTTGAACAGGATAATGTCTTACTACAGTACAAGAGAGTGAACTTGTGTAAAAGACATAGAAGGAAGAAAGATGATAAAAGTAAATGAAGATCTGTGTCCATTTCAGTCTACATAAGAGAAGATGATGATGAAGAAGAAGATGATGATAGAGAGATTCCTGTATGTCCCACAAAATTAAAGATGGAGGGCGTGCCAACTAAAGAGAAATGAGATGGACAGACTGAGAAGCTGCAGAAAAGGGATGAAGAGCAGAGACAGTTAATTAAGAAGGATATACTTAAGTATAAATGCAAATTTTGCGATTACTCTAGAAGTAAAGTTAAGTGGTCACATTTTCCTCCAGAATTAAATTTAAAAAAATGCGTGATAGGTACAATACTTCTTGAGTTAAACAGGGGCAGTTAGGTTGCTCTCTTTTGAAATATAGAGGGGCAGTCTACAAACATTTCAACCTTGGCTTTGAAGATCCTCATACTGATAATTGCACAGCTTCTGCACACTTTGTTGTTGAGTTAGAGTCAGCTCAAGGTTTGAAATTAAAACATAATATAAGAAAAGATTACAGGTTACATAAAATAAGGACAAAAGTTTTTTCAATATTTTAAATGAAAATGAAAACAATTTGTTTTGACTGTCAGGAGAATCAACCCTTATCCAGACAGTTTATTGGACAGGTATTTTACTCCAGACAGGTCTGGATGTATAACTGTATGATCTTAAAATACTCACAAAAGAAAGCACACAAAGTGTTTAACCATACATGGCCTGTGGGACAAATGAAATTGTATCTGCTGTGAGAGACTGTTTAAATTCTTTAAAGCAAGACATACTGTAAAAAGGTGCAGAAAATACTTAGTGTCGTATGATTTTCTGATTCTTGTGGCTCCCAAACCATACACTAAACAATGATATAAATGCTTAAGAGTTGCATTAAAAGTTTAAAGATATCAGAAGGAATTCAGAATTATTTCCCAATACATGTGTATAGCTATTTTGCCTCCTGACAGGGTTTTTGGCCTTATTGAAAAAGAAATACTTTGGGAAACTTTGGGGAGGTTAAAGTTTGTGGTAGAGACTGCTTTAGTTATAATGTGAAATCACTCTCTAAAGATGTGATGAAAGTGAAATTGCTTTTTAAGATATCTGAGGCAAGAGTACTGCATTATGTAAGAAGATCTCTAAGACCAGGGCCAGAATGCGTTTTTCAAAATAATTTGCTTCAGTGACAGATACTGAGGTGCTGAAACCTGGAATGAGAAGTGCTTCAATAATGGCTGAAGCACTTCCATCAGCGAATCACCTAACCAAAAATAAAGCTAATGACTTGAAGAACTTCACGTCATATTTTTGAAATGAATCAGAAGCAGTTAAAGAGCTCTATACAAAAGTTGTCAGAGGTAATGCTAATTATTCTGAAGACAAAGTTCTGTATGAAGACTATATGTGTGTGTTGTTTTGTACTTCATACAACACTTAATACAAACATTCTGCTAAAATACACTCCTGGAAATTGAAATAAGAACACCGTGAATTCATTGTCCCAGGAAGGGGAAACTTTATTGACACATTCCTGGGGTCAGGTACATCACATGATCACACTGACAGAACCACAGGCACATAGACACAGGCAACAGAGAATGCACAATGTCGGCACTAGTACAGTGTATATCCACCTTTCGCAGCACTGCAGGCTGCTATTCTCCCATGGAGACGATCGTAGAGATGCTGGATGTAGTCCTGTGGAACGGATTGCCATGCCATTTCCACCTGGCGCCTCAGTTGGACCAGCGTTCGTGCTGGACGTGCAGACCGCGTGAGACGATGCTTCATCCAGTCCCAAACATGCTCAATGGGGGACAGATCCGGAGATCTTGCTGGCCAGAGTAGTTGACTTACACCTTCTAGAGCACGTTGGGTGGCACGGGATACATGCGGACGTGCATTGTCCTGTTGGAACAGCAAGTTCCCTTGGCGGTCCAGGAATGGTAGAAAGATGGGTTCGATGACGGTTTGGATGTACCGTGCACTATTCAGTGTCCCCTCGACGATCACCAGAGGTGTACGGCCAGTGTAGGAGATCGCTCCCCACGCCATGATGCTGGGTGTTGGCCTTGTGTGCCTCGGTCGTATGCAGTCCTGATTGTGGCGCTCACCTGCACGGCGCCAAACACGCATACGACCATCATTGGCACCAAGGCAGAAGCGACTCTCATCGCTGAAGACGACACGTCTCCATTCGTCCCTCCATTCACGCCTGTCGCGACACCACTGGAGGTGGGCTGCATGATGTTGGGGCGTGAGCGGAAGACGGCCTAACGGTGTGCGGGACCGTAGCCCAGCTTCATGGAGACGGTTGCGAATGGTCCTCGCCGATACCCCAGGAGCAACAGTGTCCCTAATTTGCTGGGAAGTGGCGGTGTGGTCCCCTACGGCACTGCGTAGGATCCTACGGTCTTGGCGTGCATCCGTGCGTCGCTGCGGTCCGGTCCCAGGTCGATGGGCACGTGCACCTTCCGCCAACCACTGGCAACAACATCGATGTACTGTGGAGACCTCACGCCCCACGTGTTGAGCAATTCGGCGGTACGTCCACCCGGCCTTCCGCATGCCCACTATACGCCCTCGCTCAAAGTCCGTCAACTGCACATACGGTTCACGTCCACGCTGTCGTGGCATGCTACCAGTGTTTAAGACTGCGATGGAGCTCCGTATGCCACGGCAAACTGGCTGACACTGACGGCGGCGGTGCACAAATGCTGCGCAGCTAGCGCCATTCGACGGCCAACACCGCGGTTCCTGGTGTGTCCGCTGTGCCGTGCGTGTGATCATTGCTTGTACAGCCCTCTTGCAGTGTCCGGAGCAAGTATGGTGGGTCTGACACACCGGTGTCAATGTGTTCTTTTTTCCATTTCCAGGAGTGTATAACTATATCTGTTAATTTCATCATTCAAACAAATAACTCGGTGTAACCTTTGTAGTAGAAGAAACTGTTAAAATGAAAGAATTTTTCCATGTTTACAGTTAATTTAATGAAGTATGCTTTAATTGTAATTTCTGTAAATTAAACATTGAACAATATGTAGTTTCAGTGCCTATTATATAAGGGCCCGATTTTTGGCCCCGGAACAGTCAGTCCATGGCTGAGTTTTAGACAAGGAACCTGTATTTGTTAGATCAAAAACAATGCATCAACTTAACTGTGAAATAAGTGTAACACAAATAGGCCACGTGTCAAAACAATGACAGTGTCTGTTCAATATGTACCATAATATTCTGCAAGAACTGTGAACCATGTGGTTAGGGTTTTACTGCTCATAGCAACAGAAAACTATTGTAGCAGTAGGCTGACGTATGCCTACAACCTATTAATGAGGCTTACCATTTGCTAATAGTTAACTGGCCATATTAACTGTGTATATTGAGGAGTTATGAATAGTGAAAGTAAAGAACTGTGAAACATAACTGTGCAACTGTCAGCTACATCATTTGCAGTAGTCAATTTTGAAATTCCACTCCACACTTTTCAGCCAGTATCACAACACAGTATGTCAACACTGAGGACCATCAAGCAGGTGAATGTCTCACATTGACAGTGTCATCAAATATGATATTTACCATAAGCCTTTGACAAGAAATCCCATCATACAGGTCACATCTTTTCATTCTCATAAACATAATGTGGTTAACTTACAGCCATATACATTGTATTAGTGAAATTGTACTTATGGTTAAATCAATTAATAGGGAGCTGAAAAATTTAAAATATGTGAGTTCCAGTAATGAATACAGTCTTTCCATCACTGACAAGTTTTATAGGCTAAAATGAATGCCACGTGACCTTGGAGATGCCATCAGCTCTTTATTGCAGGATTATAGGTGTTCTAAGCTCCCATGCTCGGGAGCCTAATGATTTTACACCATACTCTCGAAGGGAGGAGGCAACCTTCTGGAAGAAATTGAATCATTAAGGTCTCATACACTAGAAAGGCTGTCTTACTTGGTGATTCATTGGACTGTAAAAACCAAGTTTTTTATGACTCTATGTTTCCTATCTTTAAAGCCAGGTATTAGAGATAAAGTTAGTGAATTGCTTATAGATGTTGACTCTGAAATTATTGGTGTATCTGAACACTTCTTAAATAAGGAGATAATTCAGAGGCTTCCTTTACCAGGATACAGGTTGGCTAGCAGCTTTTCGAGGAGCTCTTTGGGGTGTGGGGGAGTAGCCATGTATATGAAAAACGGAATCCCATTTGAGTCAATTGATGTTTCAAAGTACTGCACTGAAAAGGAGTTTGAATGTTGTGCAGGTGTGGTTAAATTTAATGGCGCTAAGCTTCTAACTGTTGTTATTTATAGATCCCGAGACTCTGATTTCACTTTATAGGAAATACAAAAAGTTAGTTATATGTGATGACCTCAATATTAATTGTATAAGTGATTGTGCAAGTAAGAGGATGCTGGTAGACCTCCTTAATTCATACAATCTTATGCAAACCGCATTCTTTCCAACGAGAGTGCAAGGGAACAGTATAACAACCATAGACAACATGTTTGTTCATTCCTCATTACTAGAAGGGCATTCTGTTAGCAAAAAGGTGAATGGACTTTCAGATCATGATGCACAAATTTTAACTTTAAAAGATTTTTGTGCTGCAACACGTGTTAAATATAGTCATCAGCTGTTTAGGAAAGCTGATCCAGTTGCTGTAGAGACCTTTGTAAACCTGATCAAGGAACAAGAGTGGCCAGATGTTTATAGCGCTGATACAGTAGACGATAAATATAATGCTTTTCTCAATACTTTTCTCGTGTTCTTTGAAAGTTGCTATCCGTTAGAACATTCAAACCAGGGTACTAGCACAAATTGGCAGTCTGGGTGGCTAACTAAAGGAATAAAAAACAAAGTGGAAATTATATCAATATGTTAGAAACAGTCAGAATCTAAATGCAGCAGCCCATTACAAACGGTATTGTAAGGTGCTTAAAAATGTTATTAGGAAGGCAAAAAATATGTGGTATGCAGATAGAATAACTAAGTCTCACGATAAAATTAAAACCATATGGTCAGTCGTAAAGGAAGTGGCTGCTCTGCAGAGACAAGTCGAGGATATAGAATCAGTGCGTAGTGGGAATGTCCGTGTTACTGATAAGAAGCATATACATACAGTATTTAATAATCACTTTCTGAATATAGCAGGTGAACTAAATAGAAACCTAGTCCAAACAGGGAATCATATAGCGCTCTTAGAAAAAAGTGTTCCGAGACTGTTACAGTACCTGAAATGCTCCTCCATGATACTGATAAGAGGGAGATTGAGTTAATAATTAAATCACTAATGACCAAGAACTCTCATGGATATGACGGGGTATCTAGCAGAATACTGAAGTAATGATCTATGTATGTTAGCCCAGTACTTAGCCATATCTGTAACTTTTCCTTTAGGAGAGGTCGGTTTCCTGACTGATTAAAGTACTAGGTAGTGAAGCCACTTTATAAAAAGGAAGACAGGGATAATACTGACAATTATAGGCCTATTTCTATGCCATCGGTGTTTGCTAAAGTTATCGAGAAGGTTGTATATACAAGGTTACTGGAGCATTTAAATTCACATAATTTGATGTCAAATGTTCAGTTTGGTTTTAGAAATGGTTTAACGACTGAAAATGCTATATTCTCTTTTCTCTGTGAGGTTTTGACCGGATTAAATAAAAGGCTGCGAACGCTAGGAGTTTTCTTTGATTTAACGAAGGCTTTTGACTGTGTTGACCACAAAATATTACTGCAGAAGTTGGACCATTATGGAGTAAGGGGAGTAGCTTACAATTGATTCACCTCTTAGTTTAAGAGCAGAAAGCAGGAGGTAATCCTCCACAATATTGACAGTGGTAGTGATGTTCAGTCCCAATGGGGCACTGTTAAGTGTGGAGTTCCCCAAGGGTTGATGCTGGGGCCACTGCTGTTTCTTATTTATATAAATGATATGCCTTCTAGTATTACAGGTGATTCAAAAATAGTTCTGTTTGCTGATCACACCAGCTTGGTTGTGAAGGCTCTTGTGTGTAATATTGAAACAGTATCAAATAATATAGTTCATGAAATAAGTTCGTGGCTTGTGGAAAATAATTTGATGTTAAATCACAGTAAGACTCAGTTTTTACAGTTTCTAACTCACAATTCAACAAGAACCGATATTTTGATCAGACAGAATGGGCATATTATAAGCAAGACAGAACAATTCAAGTTCCTAGGCGTTCGAATAGATAGTAAGCTGTTGTGGAAAGGCCATGTCCAGGATCTTGTTCAGAAACTAAATGCTGTTTTATTTACCATTGAACAGTATCTGAAATAAGTGGCACTTCAACACGAAAAGTAGTCTACTTCGCATATTTTCATACGCTTATGTCGTATGGTATTATTTTTTGGGGTAATTCTTCTGATTCAAAAAGGGTATTTTTGGCTCAAAAACGGGCTGTTCGAGCTAGATGTGGTGTAAGTTCAAGAACCTCTTGTCGACCCCTACTCAATAGTCTGGGAATTCTGACATTGCCCTCCCAGTATATATTTTCTTTAAAGTCGTTTGTTGTTTGCAATATTAGCCTATTCCCAAGAGTTTGCAGCTTTCACTCAGTTAATACTAGGCAGAAATCCAATCCGCATGTGGAATGCACTTCTTTGACTCTTGTGCAGAAAGGAGTGCAGTATTCTGCTGCATCCATTTTCAATAAGCTACCACAAGAATTCAAAAATCTTAGCAGTAGCCCAAACTCTTTTAATTTTAAACTGAAGAGTTTCCTCATGGCTCACTCCTTCTATTCTGTGAAGGAGCTCGTGGAAGATCTAAAAAATTAAGCAAATTCCTGTTTTACATTGTTGATTTTCTTTATTTAAACTTACTTGTCACCTGAATATGTTTTTTATATTTCATTTTATCTGTTTCTAATATCGTGTTATAATTTCATGTATTGACTTGTTCCATGACCATGGAGACTTCTCCTTAATTTGGTCCCATGGAACAATAAATAAATAAATAAATAAATAAATAAAAGAATTTTTGGGTTCAGTCAATGATTCTTAATCAATAAGGTTTGTTTTAGGTTTTTATCTCTTCACGTTTTCCACCTTAAAAAATCTTTGTTTTGGATTTACATGAGTCGCTGTAGTACTTGGGGTTCATAGTTTGTCTTGTTTCATCCTGAAGGTTCTTGCTATTTACACCAGAGTCATATGGCAATTCTTAGCAAATGAATTAATCCTATAGTCTATATATTGTTCACAGTCATAGTTTCTGCTTTTGCTGCAGTCATTTTTCTTAATTTTACTGATATGTGCTCTTACTCATGTGCCTTCTAGCCCACCCCTCTTCTGCATAATTTTTTATTGATAGACATTCAAATTTATGTACTTTTTAACTCATGGCCTGCATAATTTTAATTACAAATTTTTGTTTTGATGTCGTATTGTATAACTCTTTTTACTTTACCTTCTTATTGTATGTCAGCTTTCCAACTCTGTTTATTGTATTTTGTACCTCCACTGCATTTCATTCCTTGTTTTTTCTGTAATAATATTTATACAATTTATTTCTTATTTTTATGTGTATGTAGCTCACTTGTAGAAATTTATTTGTCTCTATAATAATAATTCTTTACCTATGACTTTTTACCTACATTTGGCGCCACCTATTGCTTGTTATTTTTACTGATGCTTAGTGTCACTTCTGATTCCATCATTATTGTGTATACACAGTGTGAATGCAGATTGGCCCCTGGAGCTTTGGCTTGGGGTCATGTTTACAGTGTATCACAATAGCCCTATTCTACACTGGTGTGGCTTATGACACACATCACATGAGGTAAATGAATGGTTACACTTTTTAGGTATTCTTCTGTAGATTTATTCTTGGTGGTCTTTATGCTATCTCCTGTGGTGTTCTTCATGTTTGGTTACTGGGTATTTGAGGCATATTTGACAAATGCTTTTTGACAGTAATTATAATAATTTGTACATGCTTTCCTGTCTTTTTCATCTTCTATATTTAATTTTTTTCTTTTAACTATTGAGTACAGTAGTTTAGGACACTACAGTGGTTGGTTATTTAATATTCTCAGTGATTTTATGTTGTATATTGTATTTTATATTTTATGTTGTATTTTCAGATAACTTGATGATGACCTACCTGGGTGAAATAAATTGTTTTTGAACCAGTAAACGACATGTTGTCACCTGGGACTGTTTATTAATATTAAGGTATTTAATTGCTCACTTTTTATCAAATGTTTTCCAATATGGTTAAGAGTATCACTGTTCAGCACAACCTCCATGACCTTAAACACTGACTGTCACCCAGGAATACATGTGTTGCACAATTTTTCAACAAAGAGAAAACGATCAAAATTTTATATGCACATTTAAATATGGTTTTATTAAACAATAGATCATATATAATACATTAAAGGCCATATTGACTGAAAAATTACCTTTTGATCAACAACAAAATTTGCAGGCTGAGTTTATGTGATTAACCATTCAGTAAACTTTCTGAATATATGGTTTCCTTGCGGTAATGTTCCTTACAAATGTTATGTTGCAAAGTGTATAAGGGTAATATACACTCATCAAAAAAAGTTTTGCATCACCCCGGTTCCCAGAATTCCTGAAGATAGACGTTGACTGTTCACATTGTATCACAGACACAGTCACTTTGACTGTTCAGAGATGTCATTAAACCCACCCAAAGATGTAAGCAACCATGCAAGAGCAGCGCTTGTTACATGGAGGGGGTGTGACAGTGGATCAGTTCCAGTCATTCCACCAGGTCGGGGCGAACCAAAGCTATGTTGTTCGGACATAGAGGAGATACACAGAGACCAGAACTCTTGATAACATGCCTCGCTCAGGCTGCCCAAGGGCTACTACTGCAGTGGATGACCACTACATACAGATTATGGCTCAGACGAACCCTGACAGCAACGTCACGCTGTTGAGCAATGTTTTTTGTGCAGGCACAGGACATTTGATTTGATTTGACTTGATTTCGTGTTCCTTAGGTCCAGCTGTGTTGGGTTCACGAGGATGTGGAAGTCAGCTTTTTACAAGTACAGTGATAACCTTATAGCATATACAGATATTTGAGTACTTAATTATATAAAAATTTACACAGTAAATTCTTAGAGCACACACAGATACAGAGCTCAAGTTAAATAACATTCTTAGTGGCATTTTGTCAACTTGTATTATATAATATTAAAATTTTACAATTGATTTTGTGAAAAATTCATCTAGACTCTAAAAAGCTTTTTATAGCAGAAATATTTTTTGTGCTTTCCAAAACTTACTCTTTTTATGAATATCTGCCTTTATTTCAGTAGGAAGAGCATTGAAGAGTTTTGTTGCAGTGTAGTGGACACCCTTTTGGGCCAAGCTCAAATTTCTATGCTCACTGTGTATATCATTCTTCCTCCATGTGTTATGCTCATGATAATTACTGTTTGGTTGAAATACCTCTATATTTTTACAGACAAAACACATGAGAGAAAAAATATATTGGCATGTAGTTGTGTATATTTTAAGTTTTCGAAAGCTATTTCTACACGAGTTTCTTGGACGCAATTCACATGTAATACTTAAAGCTCGCTTCTGTGCAATGAAAACTTTCCTTGCCAATGGCTGGTTGCCCCCAAAAATAATGCCTTATTCAACGAGTGAGTAAAAGTAGCCGTAGTATGCCACTTTTGCAGTGTTGGGTTCAACACATGTAGTGACAACTAGTAAAGCATATCTCTTACTGAGATCTATAATATATGAAGGTCAGTTCATTTTCTAAATCTCATATAAAGATGTGAAACAAATACTAACAAAGAGATAGAGGGGCTGGCTAGTACTTACCTCAGCTCAGTACAGCCGATAGATACACAAAAAAAACAACTGAAACTTTACGTTCCTAGCTTTCAGAATAAATGTTCCTTCATCAGGGAGGAGAGAGGGGAAAGAAAGGGAAGAAGGGAAAGTGGATTTAGTTACTCACAACCCAGATTATGAAGCAACAGGGAAAGGAAAACTGGGAGGGTAGCAAGGATGGAGGCATGGTTGTCAGAGGGAAGCCAAAGATATTCTACTGTAAGTACTGTGCCAGCTTCAAACCAAAGAGGATGCATATAGAAGTAAAGAAGTATATAGTATAAAGATGTATGATGAAAAGATGCATGAGTGGCTAAAGAGTAAAGGGAAAGAGGAGAAGACTGAAGAGTAAATGGGAGTGAGGTTGTTTAATGCAGGTTCAGTCCAGGGGGATGGCGGGATGAAAGGATGTGTTGGAGTGCAAGTTCCCATCTCCGCAGTTCAGAGGAACTGGTGTTGGGTGGGAGAAGCCAAATGGCACATACAGTGTAGCAGGATCCTAGGTCCCTAGAATTATGCTGGAGGGTATGCTCCACTACTGGGTATTGGACATCTCCTAGGCAGACAGTACGTCTGTGTCTGTTCATGCGCTCAGCCAGTTTAGTTGTTGTCATACCAATGTAAAAGGCTGTGCAGTGCAGGTATGTCAGCTGATAAATGTCATGTGTAGTTTCACACGAGGCCCTGCCTTGAATTGTGTATGTTTTACCAGTAGCGGGGCTGGAGTAGGTGGTTATGGGGGGATGCATGGGGCAGGTTTTGCAGCGGGGTCGGTTACAGGGATAGGAACCACTGGGTAGAGAAGGTAGTTTGGGAATATTGTAGGGTTTAACAAGGATGTTACGGAGGTTATGGGGGCGACGAAAGGCAACTCTGGGTCATGTGGGGAGAATTTTGTCAAGGGATGATCTCATTTCAGGGGTTGACTTGAGAAAATCATATCCCTGGTGGAGTAATTTATTGATGTATTCGAGGTCAGGATAATATTGGGTGACAAGGGGGATGCTTCTGTGTGGTCTGAAGGTAGGAACATTGTTGTTGGACGGGGAGGAATGTATTGCTTGGGTGATCTGTTTTTGGACAAGGTCTGCAGGATAGTTGCGGGAGAGGAAAGCACTGGTCAGGTTATTGGTGTAATTGTTGAGGGATTCGTCACTGGAACAGATACGTTTGCCATGAATACCTAGGCTGTAGGGAAGGGAGCGCTTGATGTGGAATGGATGGGAGCTATCAAAGTGAAGGTACTGTTCTTTGTTTGTGGGTTTGATATGGACAGAGGTGTGGATGTGAGCTTCAACAAGATGAAGGTCAACATCCAGGAAGGCGGCTTGGGTTTTGGAGAAGGACCAGGTGAAATTCAGATTCGAAAAGGAGTTGAGGTTCTGGAGGAAATTAAGGAGTGTTTCTTCACCATGAGTCCAGACCAGGCCAGGGGAAGCAGCTGTTGGGTCTTCAGGAAAGCGTCCTCCATGAGGCCCATGAAGAGGTTGGCATAGGACGGAGCCATCCTGGTTCCCATGGCCGTTCCCCTGATTTGTTTTTAGGTCTGGCCTTCAAAAGTGAAGTAATTATGGGTGAGGATGAAGTTGGCAAGTGTGATAAGGAATGAGGTTTTTGGAAGATCTTCGGGTGGGCGTTGGGAGAGGTAGTGCTCAAGGGCAGAGAGACCATAGGTGTGTGGGATGTTTGTGTAGCATCTATGGTGACAAGAAAGGTTTCAGGTGGGAGAGGAGTGGGAATGGATTTGAGGCATTCTAGGAAGAGGTTTGTATCCTTGACGTAGGATGGGAATCTGCAGGTGATAGGTTGGAGGTGTTGGTCTACCAGAGCTGAGATACGTTCTGTTGGGGCTTTGAAGCCTGCTACAATGGAACAACCCGGATGGTTCTCTTTGTGGATTTTGGGTAATAGGTAGAAGGTAGGTGTACGTGGCTCAGGTGGAGAGAGTAAGTCTATGGAAGCCGTTGTGAGGCCTTGTGAAGACCTTGGATTTTTAGGATTTTCTGCAGCTCGGTCTGGAGGGAGGGAATGGGATCCTGGGTAACAGCTTTGTAGTTTGAGGTGTCAGAGAGTTGACGCAGTCCTTCTGCCACATACTCCACACTGTCAAGTACCACAGTCGTGCAGCCTTTATCCGCTGGGAGGATGACAATAGAGCGGTCTGTTTTCAGCTCCTTAATGGCATGGGATTCAGCTGGGGTGATGTTGGGGGTTGTCAAGATGTTCTTCAAGAAGGACTGGGAGGCAACACTGGATGTGAGGAATTCCTGAAATGTCTGCAAGGGATGGTTTTGGGGGAGGGGAGGAGGATCCCTTTGAGAAGGCGGTCAGAATTGTTCTAGACAAAGTTTAACACTGGGTCTAGTATTTGGGGGCTGTGTTTGGGTAGTGAAGTGCTATTTCCAGTTGAGGTTCCGGGTGAATAAGAGGAGATCTTTAACCAGGGCAGTGTGGTTGAATTTAGGTGTGGGGCTAAAGGTTAAGCCTTTTGATAGAACAGGTGTCTCTGGAGGAGAGAGGGATCTGGATGAGAGGTTTAGAACTGAATTGGGGCTGGTGATATGTGGCATTTGACTGTGGTTATAGTTGAGATTTGGTCTGTGTGGGGTATGTGCTGAGATGGGGAGATTGAGTAGGGTGGCTAGGCCAGGTTTGTTGGCTATGATGGAGGTTTGTTGACGGTTCTGTTGTGGTAGGTGTTTATGAGGGATAGGGAGAGGGACCCCATTTCTTAGGTGTTGCACTAGCACTGTGGATAGTTTTTCCAGGTGGTGTGTGGCATGGGACTCAAGTTTGCAGCTGGCTTCTAGGATGATGTTCCTGAGTGTGTTCTCCAAGTAAGGGTTTGAGAGGTGGAGGACTTTGCAGAGAGATAGGAGCTGTTGGGAGTGGTGGTTAGATGAAGTAGTGTAGAGATTCAGGACAAGTTGGGTAAGGGCTAAGGATTGAAGGTTCTGGAAGTCCAGGAGAGATTGGTGGAAGGAGGAATTGCACCCAGAGATGGGAACTTTTAAGGTAAGTCCTTTAGGGGTAATTCCAAAGGTTAAGCAGGAACGGAGGAAAAGTATGTGGGATTGCAGTTTGGCTACGGTGAATGCATGTTTCCGGAATGAATGTAAATAATGTGGTATGGGATTAGGGTACATAGTGGGTAACTGGTGGATAGGGAAATTACATAAATAAAGTTAAAACAATAATCATAAGAAGGAATAAAACACGGAAGGAAGGACGAGAAAGAAAGAAATTGTGTTGGTAATGTTCAATACCAAAGGAAGAAAAATACGGAAATAGTTGACCAGACCAAGCAAGTATGTCCAGATCAGGGGAAAAGAACACACGTTGCTCAAAAACAGAGATAGCGAGTAACGAAAAAAAGATCGCGCGCGCCGCAAAAAAGTTCGCGCGTGCCGCAAAAAAGTTCGCGCGTGCCGCAAAAAAGTTCGCGCGTTGCGCAGAAATGTCCCAAAAAATGCTTCCTGTGACAGAGAAAGGTAGCCAATGGCACAAAAATATCACCAGCAACAAAAAATCGACGGAAATGGATGATAGTGGTAGGTGTGGAAGAGATTGTTGGCAGTGATTGTTGGCTGGAAAACAGCGAATTACGAACGTTAAAACTATGGAATGTTAAATAAATAAATCAATAAATAGAAAAAGAGAAGTGGACTATAAATGGAACAAGATAATAGGAGGCAAATGAAACTAGCACAGTTGGTGACGAAAATATTTATTTTGTATATATAAAACACTGAAAAAGAGAAAGTGTTTAGATGACAGATGTAAGTGATAGCTAACAAAAGGGACAAAACAATGAAGAATGTGGACCATATAGGTGATCTAAATAATTAATGGAAAATCTCATATAAAGATGTGAAACAAATACTAACAAAGAGATAGAGAGACTGGCCAGTACTTACCTCAGCTCAGTACAGCCGATAGATACACAAAAAAAACAACCGAAAATTTACGTTCCTAGCTTTCGGAATAAATGTTCATTCATCAGGGAGGAGAGAGGGGAAAGAAAGGGAAGAAGGGAAAGTGGATTTAGTTACTCACAACCCAGGTTATGAAGCAACAGGGAAAGGAAAACTGGGAGGGTAGCAAGGATGGAGGCATGGTTGTCAGAGGGAAGCCAAAGATATTCTACTGTAAGTACTGTGCCAGCTTCAAACCAAAGAGGATGCATACAGAAGTAAAGAGGTATCTAGTATAACGATGTATGATGAAAAGATGCATGAATGGCTAAAGAGGAAAGGGAAAGAGGAGAAGACTGAAGAGTAAATGGGAGTGAAGTTGTTTAATGTAGGTTCAGTCCAGGGGGATGGTGGGATGAAAGGATGTGTTGGAGTGCAAGTTCCCATCTCCGCAGTTCAGAGGAACTGGTGTTGGGTGGGAGAAGCCAAATGGCACATATGGTGTAGCAGGTTCCTAGTTCATTATCTTGTCAATATGCACTCCAAGAAATTTTGTTGTTTCCATTCTTTCTATTGGCTGATTACCACATGTCACACTTATCTCTCTCTCTTTTTTTGTTTTTGTACACAACTGAATAAAGCTGGTCTTACTGGAATTTAATGAGAGACCATTCACCTTGAACCAATTAACCACATCTGAGAGTATGTGATTAATGAGTTCCTCAAGATCACTATGTATTCTACTGCTCATAAAAATTGTGGTGTCATCTTCAAATAATGTAAATTTACACGGCAAGCTTGTACATGATGGTAGATCATTTATAAAACATTAGGAATAATAGTGGCCCAAGAAATGAGCCCTGAGGCACTCCGCATGTAATGGAACTCCATTCAGAATGTGAGGAAACGTCACATACTCCACCTGAGCTGTTCAAGACAACTTTTTTTCTGTCTTGGAGGTACGACTGTAGCCAACTGTCTGCAATACCACTTATTCATACTAATTTTGCTTTTTGCAAGAGAATCTGGCGATTAACACAGTCAATTGCTTTGGAAAAATCACAGAAGACACAAAGTGCTAGCATTTTTCATTAAGGGTTTCTAGGACTTCATTTGCAAGTATTTAGACTGCGTCTTCTGTTGAATGGCCCTTTTGAAAGCCAAATTGTCTCTTGCTGAGACCTCCATTCTTCATGACATGATCAGTAAGTTTTACATGTATTAGCTTTTCTAGAATTTTGGAGAAAGCTGTCAGGAAAGAGATAGGTCAATAGTTAGTTAGTTCAGCTTTATTGCCCTTTTTGTACAGGGGCTTCACAATGGCATACTTAAGTCGACTGGGAATAACATCTTTGTGTTATGACTCAAACTGTGCACAATAGGCTGCATGATGCACAACTTCACCCTCGACATTCATGGCGAAGTCTTTGTGACCACAACACATGCAGCACAGTACAAATGGGCCGAGCAACATGCCAAATGGACCGTCCAGGATTGGCATCATATTTTCTTCACCAATGAGTGTTGCATATGCCTTCCACCATACAACCATCAGAGATGTGTTTCGAGACAACCCGGTGAGGCTGAATGCCTTAGATGCACTGTCCAGTGAGTGCAGCAAGGTGAAGTTTCCCTGTATTTAGGGGTGGCATTGTGTGGGGCTGCAGTATGCTGCTGATGGTCTTAGAAGCTGCCGTAAAGGCTGTACGATACGTGAATGCCATCCTCTGCCCGATAGTGCAAGCATTTTGGCAGCATATTGGCGAGTCATTCATCTTCATAGACAACAATTCGTGTCCCCATCATGCACATCTTGTGAATGACTTCCTTCAGGATAACAACATCGCTTGACTAGAGTGGCCAGCATGTTCTCCAGACATGAACTCTATTGAGCATGCCTGGGGCAGACTGAAAACGGCTCTTTATGAACTATGTGTACCACTAACCACTCTGAGGGATCTATTGCCATTGAGGAGTGGGACAATCTGTACCAACAGTGCCTTGATGAACTTGTGGATAGTATGCCACGACAAATGCAGGCATCCATCAATGCAAGAGGACATGAAACTGGGTATTAGAGGTACTGGTGTGTACAGCAATCTGGACCACCACCTCTGAAGGTCTCACTGTATGGTAGTACAACATGCAATGTGTGGTTTTCATGCGCAATAAAAAGGGTGGAAATAATGTTTATGTTGATCTCTGTTCCAATTTTCTGTACAGGTTCTGAAACTCTCAGAACTGAGGTGAAGCAAAGCGTTTGTTGATGTGTGTATTTTCCAACAATCCATGACATTGTAAAGTGTGTCAAACATTCATAATACAAAGAAAACTGAAATAATCATCATTGTGTAGTCTATGTACAGCACAAACCACAATACTTAAATCTAAGTAGTTATAGTGCAGCACAGCTTTCTATCTTAGTATAACACAGTAAAGTCTATAGATCATACAGTAAAATATCAGCAAAATTGTTTTAAATTCTCAATAAGAGATGTTTATGTTCATCAACGATGTTTTTTAACACATATCACCTGTCTGGTGGTTTCTTGAGTTTTTTAATAACTGCATCATGTGGTGTCTTTTTCATTACATGCTTTGATGTAGTAAGGCCTTTTCAACATCACGGAACTCTGTATTTTTATTGTTCAGAATGATTTTATATCTATTTATAGTTGAATCACTTACCTTCTTTATCTAATTAATGCCTGTATCAAAGTCTTCCCTAAAAACGCAATTAAATCTTTAATCACCACTTCCTAACCTTTAGATGATACATAAATTTTATTATAATTTTTCCTCACCAATCAGGGTAAATTCTTTTGCATAAGATTGAAAAGTTTTTCCAAAGTATGTCACTAAGAAACTCTTCCCAACATTTGTGAAATTGTGAACAAAAAAGTTTCATTGCCAACTTCAGGATTTTGAACTGAATACTGATCAGACAATTCTGATATTGATTTGTTCTGAATATTAGTATAACTAAGTCATTAGCATTATTGATATTGGTACATATAACAGACACAGACCCTTCGTTTACAATTCTAATTATGTCTGTCAATGTAATGAATGAGATGGACTCCTTTTCCTCCTCATTTAATATATAATCCTTAAAGGTAACAAAATGATCCACATTTCCTTTTCATTATTATTAATTCCTTCCTCATCAATTATATCACAAACATTAGTTTATCTTCATCAACCATATGTTCCTCATTCTGCTCATGTTCTGGTATATCTCCACATTCGGAAAGATCTCATAAATATTTCAGCTTTCAATACCAGTCTCATTCAGATTTTCTCCCATATCAAAATTTTAAAATCTTTCTAAATCCCTTTCTGCAGCTCACAGCTGAGATTACTTACTTGATATTCCTGTGCAATTAGCAATTGTTTTGTGTAGCAATTCTATTGTCCTTATTAGTCCATGTATTGATACTATTTATAGTGGAATCATTTATCTTTTTTCCCCAGTTTCCTTCTCCCTTACATTGTGAACCTCCATTGGAGAGATACTTAGTTTAAATGTTAATTTTAGCATCCTGGTTGAAATTTTGAGGTTGATGTTGATTATGATTACAGTTTCTGTAAACTTGTTCATATTCTCTATTTTAGTGTATCATTGTGCTATCAAAATCTCTTGGTGGTTCCCCTTGTGCATTTATACTATTTTTATGGTCATTCCTGCAATGATAGTTGTTGTTTCCCCAGTTTCCACTGTAATCACCTTCTCTAAAAAGATTTGAATCAATACCCTATCTTATTTCTATCAAATGGTCTATCCAACTTATCTACATATTTAAGGATCTGTTCAAATTATTCATCAGGCTCATACACCAATTCCATCGAACATTTTCAGGTAATCAGTGTCAGTCAATTTAAAGGTTACTTTAAATAAACAAGTTTCTTTAATTGAGTGTTATGAAATTCTTTCAGGGCACCATATAGTGATCTCTGGAAGTTGACCTACTGAGAAATTCACTTTTAGTTCTAGCTTGTTCTGACTGACCAAGTTTGGTAAAATATCACATCCTACTGTGTGAAGAAGTCTGTAGCTACCAGCTGCACATCCTCATCCAACAGGAATCGTTGACCCTTCAACACCTTTTTTTTGAGGGACTGAAAGAGTGACAGTCACATGGACTAGAGATCAGAACTATAGCCTGGGTGTGCAAGTATCTCCCACTTATGCTGACCAGGCTTCCAGATTGGCCAGCATATTGTGTCAAATTGTGACCAGCAAGGAACTCTACAAAACATTCCACAACTGAGGTTTTTCACATACCTGTTGCCACATATACATTCTTCATTCTCTGGTGGATGTCTACCAGTGTTTGTCCTCCGGCAGCCAAGAAAGAAATAACAGCATGTCGGTCCTCTTTGGACACATTTGATAATAACTTCGCCATATTTCACATTTACACATTTGCCTCATGTTCACTGGAAAGATACGAATGCATCACTAATCCCTTGCCAACATGTCAGTGCTTATATACCTGCAGCAATGCCATCACATGGAAACTTTTTGTCACCCCTTATATGTTCACTAATATTTACACAAACGTAACTATGAACAAAAGATATGGCTACCTTCAAAAGTACTAAAAACACAATAGTTCCATTTACAGTATGTCTTCCACCAAGACTGACCATTTCATGTCTTTTCCCCTCTAAGACTGTCGATTTACAACTAGTGTCCCACAAGTCTGTGCACAATAGAGAAGGACAGAGATGTAATATAAAATCAAGTGTTTACAATTTTGTTGACAATAATTGCTCATACATCTTTGAAATGATAAATAAATATGAATTTACAGAAATATAAATATCTACATTTACATCTACATCTACATCCATACTCCGCAAGCCACCTGACGGTGTGTGGCAGAGGGTACCCTGAGTACCTCTATCAGTTCTCCCTTCTATTCCAGTCTCGTATTGTACGTGGAAAGAAGGATTGTTGGTATGCTTCTGTGTGGGCTCTAATCTCTCTGATTTTATCCTCATGGTCTCTTCGCGAGAAATATGTAGGAGGGAGCAATATACTGCTTGACTCTTCGGTGAAGGTATGTTCTCGGAGCTTTAACAAAAGCCCGTACCGAGCTACTGAGCGTCTCTCCTGCAGAGTCTTCCACTGGAGTTTATCTATCATCTCCGTAACGCTTCTGCGATTACTAAATGATCCTGTGACGAAGCGCGCTGCTCTCTGTTGCATCTTCTCTATCTCTTCTATCAACCCTATCTGGTGCGGATCCCACACTGCTGAGCAGTATTCAAGCATTAGGCGAACAAGCGTACTGTAACCTACTTCCTTTGTTGTCGGATTGCATTTCCTTAGGATTCTTCCAATGAATCTCAGTCTGGCGTCTGCTTTACCGACGATCAACTTTATATGATCATTCCATTTTAAATCACTCCTAATGCCTACTCCCAGATAATTTATGGAATTAACTGCTTCCAGTTGCTGACCTGCTATTTTGTAGCTAAATGATAAGGGACCTATCTTTCTATGTATTCACATCACATTACACTTGTCTACATTGAGATTCAATTGCCATTCCGTGCACCATGCGTCAATTCGCTGCAGATCCTCCTGCATTTCAGCACAATTTTCCATTGTTGCAACCTCTCGATACACCACAGCATCATCTGCAAAAAGCCTCAGTGAACTTCCGATGTCATCCACCAGGTCATTTATGTATATTGTGAATAGCAACGGTCCTATGACACTCCCCTGCGGCACACCTGAAATCACTCTTACTTCGGAAGACTTCTCTCCATTGAGAACAACATGCTGCGTTCGGTTATCTAGGAACTCCTCAATCCAATCACACAATTGATCTGATAGTCGGTATGCTCTTACTTTGTTCATTAAACGACTGTGGGGAACTGTGTCAAACGCCTTGCGGAAGTCAAGAAACACGGCATCTACCTGTGAACCCGTGTCTAAGGCCCTCTGAGTCTCGTGGACGAATAGCGCGAGCTGTGTTTCACACGACCGTCTTTTTCGAAACCCATGCTGATTCCTACAGAGTAGATTTCTAGTCTCCAGAAAAGACATTATACTCGAACATAATACGTGTTCCAAAATTCTACGACTGATCGACGTTAGAGATATAGGTCTATAGTTCTGCACATCTGTTCAACGTCCCTTCTTGAAAACGGGGATGACCTGTGCCCTTTTCCAATTCTTTGGAACGCTTCGCTCTTCTAGAGACCTACGGTACACCGCTGCAAGAAGGGGGGCAAGTTCCTTCGCGTACTCTGTGTAAAATCGAACTGCTATCCCATCAGGACCAGCGGCCTTTCCTCTTTTGAGCGTTTTTAATTGTTTCTCTATCCCTCTGTCGTCTATTTCGATATCTACCATTTTGTCAACTGTGCGACAATCTAGAGAAGGAAGCACAGTGCAGTCTTCATCTGTGAAACAGCTTTGGAAGAAGACATTTAGTATTTCGGCCTTTAGTCTGTCATCCTCTGTTTCAGTACCATTTTGGTCACAGAGTGTCTGGACATTTTGTTTTGATCCACCTACCGCTTTGACATAGGACCAAAATTTCTTAGGATTTTCTGCCAAGTCAGTACATATAACTTTACTTTCGAATTCTTTGAAAGCCTCTCGCATAGCCCTCCTCACACTACATTTCGCTTCGCGTAATTTTTGTTTGTCTGCAAGGCTTTGGCTATGTTTATGTTTGCTGTGAAATTCCCTTTGCTTCCGCAGCAGTTTTCTAACTCGGTTGTTGTACCACGGTGGCTCTTTTCCATCTCTTACGATCTTGTTTGGCAAATACTCAACTAACGCATATTGTACGACGGTTTTGAACTTTGTCCACTGATCCTCAACACTATCTGTACTTGAGACAAAACTTTTGTGTTGAGCCATCAAGTACTCTGAAATCTGCTTTTTGTCACTTTTGCTAAACAGAAAAATCTTCCTACCTTTTTAAATATTTCTATTTACGGCTGAAATCATCGATGCAGTAACCGCTTTATGATCGCTGATTCCCTGTTCTGCATTAACTAATTCAAATAGTTCGGGTCTGTTTGTCACCAGAAGGTCTAATATGTTATCGCCACGACTCGGTTCTCTGTTTAACTGCTCAGGTCGTTTTCAGATAAAGCACTTAAAAATATTTCACTGGATTCTTTGTCCCTGCCACCCGTTATGAACATTTGAGTCTCCCAGTCTATTTCCGGCAAATTAAAATCTCCGCCCAGAACTATAACATGGTGGGGAAATCTACTCGAAATATTTTCCAAATTATTCTTCAGGTGCTGAGCTACAACAGCTGCTGAGCCCGGGGGCCTATAGAGACTTCCAATTACCATGTCTGAGCCTGCTTTAACCGTGACCTTCACCCAAATCATTTCACAATTCGAATCTCCGTCAATTTCCTTCGATACTATTGCACTTCTTATCGCTATAAACACGCCTCCCCCTTCACTGTCCAGCCTGTCTCTGCGGTATACATTCCAATCTGAGTTTAGGATTTCATTACTGTTTACATGTGGTTTCAGCCAACTTTCTGTCCCTAGCACTATATGGGCGTTGTGACCATTTATTAATGAGAGCAGTTCTGGGACCTTTCTATAGACGCTCCTGCAGTTTACTATTAGCACATTAATATTGTTATTCCCTGTTGCATTTTGACTACTCCTGCCTTGCCGCGTCTCAGGCGTCTTGTCGGGCCTAGGGAGGGAATTCTCTAACCTAAAAAAAACCCCATGTGCACTCCACACGTACTCCGCTACCCTTGTAGCCGCTTCCGGCGTGTAGTGCACGCCTGACCTATTCAGGGGGACCCTACATTTCTCCACCCGACAGCGGAGGTCGAGAAATTTGTACCCTAGCTCTCCGCAGAATCGTCTAAGCCTCTGGTTTAAGCCTTCCACTCGGTCCAAACCAGAGGACCGCGATCGGTTCTGGGAACGATACTACAAATAGTTAGCTCTGATTCCACCCCGCGAGCGAGGCTTTCTGCCTTCACCAACTCCGCCAACCGCCTGTACGAACTGAGAATGACCTCTGAACCCAGACGGCAGGAGTCATTGGTGCCGACATGAGCAACAATTTGCAGTCGGGTGCACCCAGTGCTCTCTATCGCCGCCGGTAGGGCCTTCTCCACATTTCGGATGAGACTCCCTGGCAAGCAGACAGAGTGAACACTGGCCTTCTTCCCCAACCTTTCCGCTATATCCCTAAGGGGCTCCATCACCCGCCTAACGTTGGAGCTCCCAATCACTAATAATAAAATGCTTCAACATTAATTCAAATTGTCTCTTGTATGTACAGTCTAGGTACAGTTAATAATCTACTTTCTTTCAATATATTCTTACAGGATTCTCAAGGCCCATGTACTTGATGGATTTGTTTTGAAGATTCAAAATTTTCTGAATATGTACATCTACTGTTCCTCTCCATATTGGTATGCAATTTAATATATGTGGGAAGAAAGGTCTATAACATATTTTAAGAAAAGTTTCTGTGTACACTGGACAGGGCATTTTCTACATCAAAACTACACTAATGACCTAATATATTTTGACAATCTACTAAATAGTGTGTTAATCCACATTTGGAATCCAATAATGCAGCAGTTCTTCACGTAATTAAGAAAAAAACAACAACAGCAAAAACAACAACAACAACTTGGTAGGTTTCCAGAGATATGTGTCACCAGATATTTACTCTCAGATTGTGGAATTTCCTTAAATTATGGGTGTGGAGACACCATCTGATAGTTTCCCAGCCATGCAGAGCGGCCGAGCAAGTGGAGGCGCCATGTCACAGATTGCGCGGCCACTCGTGCCAGAGGTTCAAGTCCTCCATCAGGCCTGTGTGTGTGTGTGTTTCTTACATAGCATGAGTTAGTTTAAGTAGTGTGTAAGTCTAGGGACTGATGACCTCAGCAGTTTGGCCCCTTAGGAATTCACACATATTTGAACATAGTTTCCCAGATGTATTCCATTGGGTTCATATTGGGCAAATTTGGTGGCCAAGATGTCAACATAAGTTCACTATCCTGCTCCTTTAACTAGTGTAGCATGATTCTGGTGCAGTGACACGGACAGTTATCCCACTGGAAGACCTCATTGCTGTTGAAGAAGAGTACAAGCATGAAGGGATGCATGTGGTTCACAACAATGTTCACACAATCCACAGCTATCATGGTGTCTTTGATTACTACCACAGATCTCATGGAAGCCTATGTGAGTATTCCCCATAGCATAATACTCTACCTGTGATCTATGTCTGTAATGCAGTGCATGTTTTGAAGAGCAGTTTGCCTGGATGACAGCATATCTGGATTTGACCATTGGCCTGCTGTAACAAGAAACATTATTCATCTTATCACATTCATTTCCATTGATCCATGGTCTAGTATTGATGTTCTAACAGTTGCTGCAAATGTAATCCATGATGCTGTTGGGTAAACAAGGCAATACTTAGGGATTGTTGGCTGAGGAGCACCATGTTCAACAATCTGTACTGGAGAAGTGTTTCAGTCTCAAAGAATGGAAACCTACACCATATACATTATGAAGTCAATATATATATATATATATATATATATATATATATATATATATATATATATATATATATATATCTGTATCTATTCTACCAAATAATGAGGAAGAGGTAAGTGCCATTAATAGAGACTGTACATATTCCCTCCCAGTGACTACTATAGTGTGCTATATTGGTTGTTTATCAAACCATAACTGCAATTATAATGGTCCAAATTGAAAGTTCTATTCAACAGTATTCAGCTACAAGTGAACATTTTGAAGAGTGAAACATTAATATTTAATGTTGATAATTTGGGGAAGGAAAATTACACACTGAATATCATTTATCTTGCTTTATAGAGTGGGTAAGCCTCTGACCTCCACATTCTATGGGGAGGCAAGGATATCTAACACCTTGTTGCCTACTCATGGTCTCACCACCCTTCAAGCTCTTTCAATAGATGGTAATGATGGTACTCATGAACACTCAAACACCTTCATTGTTTCCAAGAAGCTCATTCCCAGGCACTGGGCCATAAGAGTCTGCTGTTTGTCAGAGTAATCTCAGTCAATGTTTTTTCCCATTTGCACCCCATATAATTGTTACCCACTCATCTTTGCTCCACGTATATACCTTTCTTACTATGTCACATGCCAAAAACACCATAAAGTAGGTTTGACTCTCATGATGACCATTTCTTAAGTTTGTCCACCTCTATTCCTAAGAATTTATTACAGCCCACTTCTCTTAGGTCTGCATCACCAATGCTAATCCTCTGTGTTGTTAGATGTTTCAGTATTGGTGCTACCTTGCTCCTTTTTAGGCCATTTTCGCAAAATTACTTCTTTTGTTATCAGATTTATCAAATATGTTAGAACCTTTGTAAGATATTTAGAACAGTATTTAGACTTTTTTTTGATAACCTGTAGCATTTTATTTAGTAGCATCATAATGATGTCTGAATCTTCAAAGACATCCACTGAAAATAGGAACAAAGTGCTTGCCACTGGTTTGGGACTGTTTGTGCTCTTTGGTACTGCTACAGGTTTCTTAGTAGTTTCTCAACTATGCCTAAGTAGTGCTGATTCGAGGTACTGCAGATTTTTCATGAATCTGTCTCTGTTTTTTTTAGTAACTTTGCCATGTGTGAAAATGGAAGATATTGTCATCATATCAATAAGTGTAACATCATCCACATGTTGTAAGGGTCTTGTAGCAAGTACACTGCTAATATTGCTGGTTGGTCAAGTGAATTTCCATAGTGAGGAAATACAAGGCCACACAGTGGCAGCCTCTTCCTCAGTTGCTGCTCTCTAACTTACCTCTACCTGTGGACTCTGACTGACATGACTGTTTACTGTGTACATTTTGATATTAATTACAAACTTGTGGCTTCCACCACTTCTAGGCATGATAGTACTTTCATTACTAAATGCTTGCTAATTGGATAATTGGTGCTTGTAGTTTATTCAACTCAATTAGGAACTATTATATGACATATTCAGAAATGAAACTTCAGAAGTCACTCACGACTTTAAACAAAATACTGAGGACACTTCACTCATGCAAATGTCCTGTTAATGACCATTCCACACTTATATGACTTGCCTCCATGGTACTGTGTAAACAGAAGGATAAATGCTATAACTGTAATTTATCTCAAAAATACCAAAGCAGTATGAAAATAAAGAAGCTATTGATCTTAGTGGTATAGGTCATACACTCCACACTATGCACAGACTACACTTAAATCAGCTAAGGAGGCAGCTTTTGCTGAAAAAAATATTCAAATGTGTTATCAAGAAATCTGAGATAAGGTATACAGCAACTAAGGCAATAGCTGGATCATCATGCCTCTTATGCAAAAGTGGCGCAAGGCACAGTGTCAGAACAGACTTGGACTCCAACATGACAGAAGAAGATTCCAAGCACCCATACAGATGATTTTTTTGTTGATAGGTCCTTAACAAACAAGAATGAGGTAGGTGGTGTAACAAATGTCCCTTAGGAAATTTAGATGTTAATTTAAAAATCAGGATTGGTAGTCATTTAAATTACAGCAACAAATGTCTTTCAGTTTGATATCAAAATCTCAACTAAAACAAATTTTTAGATATAGGTATTTCGGTAAATGTGGAACAAATGGCTAGGGATTGAACAGATTTCATCCTTTTCTAGACCAGGATACCTACTACCAAATTATTTCTCTAGAAACACTTATAAAAATGGAGGTACTGTACTATTAATAAAAAAGGTTGAAACAAGAAACTATTAATATGTTTCAGCATCCCAAAATACAAAGAGACTTGGAGCTGACACTCATTGAAGTCAGTGATGAAAAGACAATTGTAATACAAATATCACTCACCAAATGGAAATTTTGACTCATTCCTAAAAAAAAGTTTCAATCTGTGCTAAATAGGCTTCATCTAGACAACTAATTAATAGACTGTGATAGCTGTGTGGAGACATTGATTTTCTTGGAAACAGCAATAGGAAATAGTTATTGCTGAACTTTAAACACACTTTCAAATTAAAACAGACAATAACAACTCCAACAACAATGACAAAAACTAATATCATTGTCCTGGATTAGATATTTGTAAACACAAGTTATACTGTTAAAAGTGTAAATCATTAAGGCAAAGTTGTTAACCACCCCACCCCCAAGCAACTAGCTGTCCACCACAACTATGAAAGAATTGAAACAAAGGAGAATCAATGCAATTAATATAGAAACATTCAAGGTGGGGAGAAATTTTACAAATAGATGACAGCAGACAAAAAGTCTGAGAAATTACCTAACATTTTCAGTGCTTACTTTGAAATTGCTTACCTTATTGAGGCATGTGTAATAAGAGCCACAACTCCATAAGTAAAGAAATGATTAACAACAGGAACCAAAATCTCAAGTGCAAGAAAAAGACAACTACTCAAATACAAATAAAATGATAACATATCCCCCCCCCCTCCCCTGAACAATTACATTCAGAAATACATTCAAATCTACAGAAAAACTATACACCAGCCCAGAAGATGGGTAATGATAAGTTAACAAAAGAGTCAATAAATGAAAGCCAAGCCCTCTGGAAAGCAATAAAGAAGGAAGCAAATACAGTGTTTCCTAAAATGCAAAATATCACTCTGAACCATGAGAACAAGAGGGTTACTGATTCCAAACATACTGCAAATCTTTTCATGTTTTATTATGCACATATTACAAACAATTTAAAAGTCAATGGTAAAAGTAATAGTACAAACAAACAGAAAAATACATTTCAAAAGTGGACTGCTAGATTCATTACTAATAGGTTCGATCAATATGGAGTTATTATCAGATGTTTCAGGAACTCTAAGTGGGATCCCTGGAGGGAAGGGAAGGTTCTTTTCAAGGAACACTACTGAGAAAATTCAGAGAACAGGCATTTGAAGCTGACTGAAGATCACTTCTGCTGCTGCCAACATAAATTTCACATAAGAACCACTCTATTTGTGAGTGTAACAGGAAGCGGTGGAAGGTACCATCTGCCATGCGAGACACAGTGGCTTGTGAAATACGTATGTACATATATAAAAGTATGGTATGTCAGGTTCGCGAAAGTTATGGACAAAAAAAAAACACTGATATTCAACATGGCTTTGGGCAAAACAAATCAACTAGTGGCACCTATGAAATTGTAAAAAACTTTTTAGAGATAGTGAGAAAAAAAAGAAACAGCTCTTGTGCTGCATTTAGACCTTAGCAAATCCTTCACCATTCTGTAGCACGACACAGCATTGGAGAAGTTTCCGGTATATGGCACTGTATTGAAATTGTTCTTATTGTAGCTGACAAACAGGTAGCAGAAAATAGAAATAAAATGAGAACGAAAGGAAAATACCAGGACATATTTCCCAGGTGCTGACATTATAAAAAATGAGTTTCCCAAGGTCCCATTCTTGGCACAGTCCTCTTTCTCCTGTATATAAACGATCTATACCTGAACACTGAGTTACAAACAAATACTTTTCTTGCAGTTGATATAAGCATGCTTATTACAAAACATATCCTAAGTCAACTACAAGCAGCATAGAGCTTAATAAATCTTATCCAGAGCAGCTAAACTAAATGGATGGATGGATTGTTTGTGGGAAAAAGCTGTTGATTAAAAACAAACAAATAAATAAATAAATAAAAACTAAGCTTTTTTAAAAAAAAAAATGTGATGGATGCAACATCAGTGTGACAATAGTCTACATCTTCTTTAGAAATAAAATTTTTGAGCATTTGGTTTATAAACTGCTTCAAGTGGCATTCACATATGAACAAAATAAATCAAACACTAAATAAAATATGTTACAGTATACATTTACTTCCTGTTAAAACAAGTTTTCACACTGGCTGAATTGCCTACTTTGCCCAGTCTTGCAGTATCATGGAATATGGAATCATATTCTGGGATAATATTCCACTTAGTTCAATCATTCCCATAATTCAGAAAATTACTGTAAAAGCAATGCAACATGTTCAAAAACATTTTTCCAAACCCCTCTTTCAAAAGTTGTCAGTCCTTCCACTTCTGTGTATGTATATGCTAAAGTAAAAGCTCAGGCCTGTGACACAAACCTGTGACTGGGGTATTGTCCTGTTTGCATGTAGAGTGATACCTTTCTTCATTGTGGCACTAGGAGAAGGAGGGTAGCAGCCTTATGGAGGGACTGGAATGAGTAAAAGTACCTGTCCCTATCTAGGATTTAAAATGAGGCCTCCAAGGCCAGAGCCTATTGCTCTACTAGACCATCCTGGCCACATGTATAGACAAGAAACTTGTAAATGTGTTAGAAGGACTTCACTAAGAAAGACATCCTGGTTGTAGTGAGTGGGCTGGGCAATAGTACTGGCAGAGATCCTTGGCAGAATAGAGAGCATGACCTGGCAAAGACTGCACCAGCATTGAGGCATACCAATGTTGATTTTGTACCTATTTTGAGATACCATGACTGACATTACTTGAAATTTTCTGTCAGGAAAGTTAATTTGAAGTTGGGACAGCTGCTTACGTCAGGTGTAGAGTCACATATTGATTAGCAAGGTTCCTGTTGATTCTTGTAGAAGACAGGGTTATACTAGGCAACACCTTCATGTCAAAAGGAAAGGGAAGGATAAACTGCCTGGACTAGTAGCAGAAAACCTAGAAGTGGCGGTGGGGGCAAGCACTGTTGTGAGTGGTTGCAGGTGTCAGGAACAGGGAGAAAACAGAAAGAAATAAGATTTTATGGAGGTAGTTAGGACTGAAACAAATCTTCAGAATGAGAAAGAAACTTAATAACATAATTCTGCCATGCTGCGCTAGTACAAATTGTTGTTAGTTAAAAATTGTCAGCAATTGGCAGATATTTTATTTCCTCCGAATTATATCTGTCACCGTGAAATGCTGGCTATCTTTATTGCATTGGAATATTTGAAGACTAATAAGCAAAATTAATGAACTACTAATCAACATCGATGAATGAAAATCATCAACCCCAGTTGACATGATCTGCTCCTCTGGCAATTATGTGCCCACTGGTATGAATGGGTTGTATGTTAGCAGGATTTACAATAGCATCTCTCTTTTGTAGATCAGAAATGGAGACAGGAGGAGTTACCATATTCATAAGCAATTGTCAAAAATTTAAGAGCATATACCTTAATAAATTTTATCTAGAGCAACAGATGGAAGCATTTGCATCAGAAGCAGAATTTCATAATGAATATACCTGGACTTGCAGGTAATTTTAACCATTTTCAGTCTCATTTGGTGGCATATTAGATCAGAGTTTCATGAATATGTTACATTTATGCACTTCACTTAGTCACTGATTCATAAAGACATGAAGTTAATGTGTTATTAAATATGCAGAGACTAAGTACATGTTATTGTTAACCCACGACTGACTAAACATGATGTGTACTTTTCGATAACTAAACCAGAAGTACCTGATATACACTAGTGACATAGACATGTTGACAGTTTAGCTGTTGGCCACCTACTGACAGAAGAATTGTCCTGTACAACTACTTATAGATCTGCATAAGAATAAAAATCAAAATCTGTTACTATATTTTCATTTACAACAGGGAAGTGAGCAAAGTCAGAGGAAACGAATTTATAATAAGCAAAACAATAATTCTGTTTAACTATGACCCAGATAAGGAGAAAATTAAGAAAATAATTTATTTTTCCATGACAATTCACAGAACCCAACAAAGATCACTAGAAATGAAAATTTCCTGACCAAACAATTCGCTAACTAACAAGTTTTTCTGGTGTAAATAGACATTTTTTTAATCAGAAAAATCTGAGCTACAAAATAACGGAATTGGATTTTATAAATAACGGTTACTTATGGTTCAAATACTCTGGGACATGAGAACTTTGATTATGAATAATTTTTGAAATAGAATGTTTTTGGAAAAAGTAAGATGTTTATGGAGAAAAGGAAAATGAGGATTTTCAGATGAGGTCTACCAATTTATATACAAACATTTATTTGTTCACTAAGAATTTAACTCTATGTGCTTCTTAAAACTCTTAAATTATGAATATACTTTATGAAAATTATTTCTGGGTTCAGTAATTAGACTGTCATCTTCATTAATAAGTAAATATAATAGAGGGAAACATTCTACGTGGGAAAAATATATCTAAAAACAAAGATGATGTGACTTACCAAACAAAAGCGTTGGCAGGTCGATAGATACACAAACAAACACAAACATACACACAAAAATCGAGCTTTCGCAACTGGCGGTTGCTTCGTCAGGAAAGCGGGAAGGAGAGGGAAAGATGAAAGGATGTGGGTTTTAAGGGAGAGGGTAAGGAGTCATACCAATCCCGGGAGTCGACATGTCTGCTTGTGTCTGTGTATGTGAGGATGGACATGTGTGTGTGTGCGAGTGTATACCTATCCTTTTTTCCCCCTAAGGTAAGTCTGTCCGCTCCCAGGATTGGAATGACTCCTTACCCTCTCCCTTAAAATCCACATCCTTTCATCTTTCCCTCTCCTTCCCTCTTTCCTGATGAAGCAACCGAGGGTTGCGAAAGCTCAAATTTTGTGCTGTGTTTGTGTTTCTTTGTGTATCTATCGACCTGCCAGCACTTTTGTTTGGTAAGTCACATCTTTGTTTTTATCATTAATAAGTAAATTACACAGAGTAATACGACTTCCTCAATTTATACTTCAATAAGAAAGTACATAATTTGTGTAACAATATTATATGTGTCATTTGTAAAACTGGATCAAATGAAGAAAAACATTACGTTGTTGTCAGAAGTAGTTCAGTAACAAGTAGGATGGTTTCACCTTGCTCTGTTACATGTTCAAAAATTAACTTGGAGCCTTATCAAACTGCAACAAGAAGCAAGGAAATAGTGGTTGCTGCTGAGTTTAATGTAGATGTTCTTAAAAACTCTTCCAGTAAGAAATTATTGCAGTCAATAGTATTGTCATCCAACTTAACTTCTACAATACACTTCCTAGCTAGGATAGCTAATAGCTCAAAAAACAGTCATTGTTAATATCTTTACAGAAAGGTCTAATGCATAAAGTTATACAACAAACCTGATAGTCAATGGCCTCTAAGACTTTGACCTGCAGTTCCTTTGTTAAATGTTAAAACTAATCAGAATAAATCTACTAAATCTAAATTCAAGAGAGTAGTCAGCCTGGAATCCACAGAAATTTTTTCAAGATGGGGCAAGATTCAGAACATTCCAGTTTTTGTATAATTGCTTTTATGAGTTTGAAAACAAGTTGTACGGTAAGAATAAAATTTGGCAAGGAATACATAAAACTTATTGTATTTCATAAGTTGGTAGTTATTCACTTATTATTTTTGAGGTGGGTTGCTTAAGGTACCTAATCAGTAAGCATATTTCAATATTATATACAAAGTACAACTATTTACATTATTAATGTGAATATAACATTCTCATGTGACTGAATCCAGGGGATCCAATGAGTTACAAAATAAAGGTAGAAAATATTCACAAATGCAATTTGTTCCTAGATCTACACTCCTGGAAATTGAAATAAGAACAACGTGAATTCATTGTCCCAGGAAGGGGAAACTTTATCGACACATTCCTGGGGTCAGATACATCACATGATCACACTGACAGAACCACAGGCACATAGACACAGGCAACAGAGCATGCACAATGTCGGCACTAGTACAGTGTATATCCACCTTTCGCAGCAATGCAGGCTGCTATTCTCCCATGGAGACGATCGTAGAGATGCTGGATGTAGTCCTGTGGAATGGCTTGCCATGCCATTTCCACCTGGCGCCTCAGTTGGACCAGCGTTCGTGCTGGACGTGCAGACCACGTGAGACGACTATTCATCCAGTCCCAAACATGCTCAATGGGGGACAGATCCGGAGATCTTGCTGGCCAGGGTAGTTGACTTACACCTTCTAGAGCACGTTGAGTGGCACGGGATACATGCGGACGTGCATTGTCCTGTTGGAACAGCAAGTTCCCTTGCCGGTCTAGGAATGGTAGAACGATGGGTTCGATGATGGTTTGGATGTACCATGCACTATTCAGTGTCCCCTCGACGATCACCAGAGGTGTACGGCCAGTGTAGGAGATCGCTCCCCACACCATGATGCCGGGTGTTGGCCCTGTGTGCCTCAGTCGTATGCAGTCCTGATTGTGGCGCTCACCTGTACGGCACCAAACACGCATACGACCATCATTGGCACCAAGGCAGAAGCGACTCTCATCGCTGAAGACGACACGTCTCCATTCGTCCCTCCATTCACGCCTGTCGCGACACCACTGGAGGCGGGCTGCACGATGTTGGGGCGTGAGCGGAAGATGGCCTAACGGTGTGCGGGACCCTAGCCCAGCTTCATGGAGACGGTTGCGAATGGTCCTCGCCGATACCCCAGGAGCAACAGTGTCACTAATTTGCTGGGAAGTGGCGGTGTGGTCCTCTACGGCACTGCGTAGGATCCTACGGTCTTGGCGTGCATCCGTGCGTCGCTGCGGTCCGGTCCCAGGTCGATGGGCACGTGCACCTTCCACCGACCAGTGGCGACAACATCGATGTACTGTGGAGACCTCACGCCCCACGTGTTGAGCAATTCGGCGGTACGTCCACCCGGCCTCCTGCATGCCCACTATACGCCCTCGCTCAAAGTCCGTCAACTGCACATACGGTTCACGTCCACACTGTCGCGGCATGCTGCCAGTGTTAAAGACTGCGATGGAGCTCCGTTGGCTCCCCAACTGTTGCCAATCAGCTTCTTAAGTATCCCATTGTGAGCAATGATTTTCTGTTTCACATTTAGACATCACTGTCTGCACATTAGAGCCCTGTCCAGTGTGACACCTAGGTAGACTGGTACTGGGCAATGTTCCAGTTGCTCTCCTTGCCATGTGATGTCCAGCTTTCTAGGCTTGTCTACTGTTCATCTTCATATCGAGGTTCTCTAATAGGTTACTTGATGTTGTTAGAGTGGTAAACCACCAAATTTTAAAAGACAATGTCCACAGATATCTGGTTCAAATCTAACTCAAAACAAAATTTTAACTTATTTGTAACGCAAATCGACAGGCCTCTCAAATGAAAACCAAATCAAAATTACAAAACTTCCCACACAGAACAGAAACAGAATATTATTGTGTTTTCCTTGCTGTTTACATGCATTTACATTTGTAAGCGATGTTCACACACATTACGTTCAATAAAATATTTTCTAATTAATGTGACCATACAGTTTTTATGGTATTATAAGCAATGTTTTGATCTTCATACTGTCTAGCAGGGATCGTTATTGTTTGAACATTTGCAGTTTCATCATCTCACATAAAGTAAGTCTGCACACAAACATCATAGCACTTAATGTCTGCGTCACCTGCATGTTGTACACGCATTACATCTCTCAGTGAAACATCATCATCCTACACCTTGTTGTACTGTGGACATGTGGTGATATTTTCAGTACTAGCAGTGCTTTCCAAGAAAGTGAATTATTTGTTCACAAAGTAAATGCATTTTTCCTCTGCTGTCCGTTTCCCTAAGACTAATGTGAAGCTATATACGGTATAACACATCCTACAATCGAAACAACTGCTACAATAAATTCTTGCTTACGCTATTTTCATATTCTATGTAAAACTTTTAAAAATATATGATACTTCCATGATTCAAAAGTGTAACTTCTGTACATACAGCCAAATGCACTATTGATTGCACTACAGAACTTCTCCCAGATGCCATCCGTCCTGCCTTCCACAAACAAAATCATCACTAAGTTTTGTCAAGAAAAACTTCGTTGTGCTTTGTGTCATAGCTCATGACTGATAATTGACAATCTAGTTATAATATAACGGCAAATTTGCAAAAGTTCCACAATTCCTTAGTTCTGAGCGAGTTTAATAATGTTGCAGGGAGCAGGGAAAAGAATGTACCGTTGTCCATTGTGGCACATAGCGATGCTCTAAATGGGTGGAGCATAAACGCATGCTGGCTGGGGTGGCTGAGCAGTTCTAGGCACTACAGTCTGGAACTGCGCGACCACTATGGTCACAGGTTCAAATCCTGCCTTGGTCATGGATGTGTGTGATGTCCTTAAGTTAGTTAGGTTTAAGTAGTTCTAAGTTCTAGGGGACTGGTGACCTTAGCAGTTAAGTCTCATAGTGCTCAGAGCCATAAACGCATCAACTTTTGCGAGGCTTCCATCAGTGTACATAAAATTCCTTTCTATTGTTATTTAAAATTGTTATTGCATTTTCCATCAATAATAGCGAAACTGATTGCATTAAAAGTACATAAGAACCTCATAACTTTGGGTAATGCTCCTACTACACATGTATAGCTTCGTCTTAGTGCTAGCCTGTGATTTAATGATTTTTAAGCTTTAATTAGATGAAAACAACAGATATTTTGTGAGAATATTGACCGTAAATGCTATTTACATGTTATAATCAATCTGAATAACAACAATCTGGACAATATTTTTAACAAAGGAAAATAGCTTATTGCCTATTTTGCTTTAGTGCTAACTAGATACTGACTTTTAACACTGTGCATTTCTCATTACTTTTTATCTGAATCAGGTGATGCATCTCATTAATTAATTAAGCAACTAATTAAAATTTTGCATAAATTGTCTGTCGTTATGTTAAACTATTTTGAAGATGCAAGCCACAGTAGTAAACAGGGAAATCCCTTCTCAGAAGCATGATAATGTTCGATATATCTTTATAATTTACTAATCTTTAAGGTTTTTCACAAATCAGACAACAGTCAAGTATTATAGTCCATTCAAAATTAAAAAATCTAACCTAGCCAATTTTCGAAACAGTACCACTATGTAGTTTTCAAGACCACATTATGTTCTTATGCCAGTCTTCAAATAGTCAACCCTCCCCAAAATTACCAGTCTACAGAATTCCAGTTACAGCCACTGGAGATGGCAGTCATGTGTGCTTGAGGTGTGCTTGCTTGTGTGGATGTGTGTGTTTGCTTTATTGTATGAAGAAGGCTTTGGCCTAAAGCTGATATCTACAGTGTTTTCACTGTGCCTGTCTGCAACACCAGTGTGTCATCTTTGTGAAGAGTAGCAATGTACCTTTTTCATAACACTGTTAATTGGTACATCTGTGGCCACTAATCATAAAATTAAGATCTGTGTCAAAAAAGCCTGGGTATGGATAGCAACTGTGTAATGTTTATGAATCTGAGTGAGCTGATAGTGATGCATTAGTAATTGTGCATGCAACAAATATGTCAATCTGTATGGAAAAGCTGCATGCAGTAATTCCAGGAGACACAGTTAACTAGTGTGAACATCCTTCCACTGTACAATCATATTTAAGTGTCATGTTTTTTGCTCAACATAAAAAACAGTGTGTTATTCCAATGAAATTACTCTACCACACTTAACATAGTGGTTAATATTTTGACTGTTATATCCCTTTATTTGGCAGTGTTGCTCCCAAGCAACATCAAATTTACGTTGGCCTTATGGGAGAACAAACATTTCCCAGTGCCTTTTACTGGCATTGTTGCCTCCAGGCAACATTCCTTTACACACTGCAAATGGCAGTTGTTGTAATAGTTCAAGGTTTTCCATACGAGATGGCAGTTTTTGCAGTGGTGTTACATTCCATACGAGATGGCAGTTTGTGCAGTGGTGTTACAGAGATCTCCTTGTGTGAGCAACAGGGGTGTCTTATTTTGGTTCTGAAAGAGTGGATTTCAATAAATTGGCAGTAATCTTAGCAGATTTTCTTCAAGAAATACCCAGAGGTGAGCTTACAGCAGAAATATTTCAATCTAATATTGTTATGGATTCCAGAATATTTTATGGAATTAAACAAGCAAGAGGAATAGTAGTTCCACCAGAAAACCCAGCTTTGTCTGATCTAAGCAAATCTGAAGACTCTGAACTCAAAGTTTTGGCAGACTGTAGTGATGATGATCCAGACTATATTCCAGAGCGTCAATCTCAGTTCCATAACCTAGTTATAACAGAAACTGATTCTGATTCAGGAAGTGAAATCTCAGAAGCTGAACATGTGCAAGGACTGTCTGCAGTGAATCCTTCTAGTGCAAGTGCCAGTCAAGTGAAAAAGAAAATTACAAAAGCAGTCACTAACATGTGGGTAAAGGAAGATATAGCTGCTAGGGCAGAAAGTCTCTCTCCTGTGTTTTCTGATGAAGGCAGTAAACCACTGGGTTATTTCAGAAGATTCTTTGATTCAGAACTAACTGACAAAATTGTGCAGGAAATGAACTTATACTCTGTGCAATGAACTACTACGTCAGTAAACACTAATATAAATGAAATGGAACAATTTTTCGGTGTTCTGATATACATGGGTCTTGTTTCTATGCCTTTGTACACTGACTACTGCTCTCAGTCAATGAATTGTGAAAAAATCACCAGCATTTTCAGTTTGAAGTGCTTTCAGAATCTCCGCTGATACCTGCATTTTACGAACAATGAGAATGCTGTGAACTCTTCTGACAGACTTTTCAAAATAAGACCTGTTCTTGAGACAATTGTAAAGAACTGCTGTGAGCAGAAACAAGAGTCAGAATTTTCTATAGATGAGATGATGGTTCAATATAAAGGTACAAGAGCAGGCAATTTGTGCCAATATATTCAAAACAAGTCACACAGTGGGGTTTTAAGATTTTTGTTCATGCTGGTGTGTCTGGAGTTGTTTATGATTTTCTTCCCTATACTGATGACGAGAAAGTATTTGGAATTGGAGGCCAAGTTCTGGTTACACTTCACAAAATAATTCCAAAAGATATTTCTCCCAGAGTTTATTTTGACAATTTCTTTTGCAACCTTGAACTTATAACATACTTTAAAAAATCAAAACATTGAGTCCATGGGCACCATAAGGAAGAACCGAATAAAGAACTGTCCTCTACAAGATGAGAAACAGTTACTGAAACAAGGACGAGGCAGCTATGAGTACAGGAAGGACAGTCACTCAGACCTCATTTTAGTAAGGTGGGCAGATAATAAAGTCGTGACACTTGTAAGCTCATTTTGTGGTGTCCAACCACTCTCAACAGTAAAACGATGGGACAGCAATGAAAAAAGAAGAATTTATGTGCCCTGTCCCAGTATTGTACGTCAGTACAACAAGCATATGGGAGGAGTTGATCTTGTTGGTATACTGATAGAGCTCTACAGAGCACCAATGAAAACTAGGCGTTGGTACATGAGATTGTTTGGATTTATGCTATATCTGAGTGTTATAAATGCCTGGCTGGTATTTCAAAGAGAATCTCTGGACAAGAATACCTTATTGAAGTCACTCAGGGCAGATATTGCCAATGGTTTGATGTTTTCAGAGAAAAGGAAAGTAGGAAGGCCCTCAATAGACATAACACCACCACAAAAGAAGAGGAGGAAGTCAACAGCTCCGACTGTTACACTAGATGTCTGATTTGATAATATGGAGCATTGGCCTGTATACGGTCCCAAAGGTTGTTGTCGTTATTGTCCATCTGGATATTCTACAGCCATGTGTTCAAAATGCAGTCTAGTATTGTGCTTTGTTCCAAAGAGGAACTGTTTCCAAAAATTCCATCTCAAGAAGAACTAGAAGGGAAAATGAAACAGTTCTATTACACAGCAGGAATGCATAAATGTGTTTATAAATTAAATTATTCATGTACAGGAAACCTTTTACGTGAGGTTATTGGCAAACAATTGTTTTCTATAATATGTATAAATGTGGTCTACTGTTGGCAATGTTGCTTGTAAGCAACATTTCATAATTTTCATAATTTTTGTCAAAAATTTCTAAAACTGACTGAATTGTATTTCTTTAAGCATAATAAATAAATATAAGCACTGAAAATTTTTTTGTTTCTATTTTCACCATTTGCCAAATAAAGGGATATTGATAGTACTTCTGACACAATAAACAATTTTAATTATTTCATCAAGGTCTGCTGCATAAAAGCTGTAGCTAAGTTCAGTATGTAACATTCGAGTGAAGCGGGACTGGTTGTTGCGGCAGAAGGCCAAAGTGGTCACGGCGGTTGCTCGACAGGTTATTATGCAATTGGTCCTCCACATCTGCAGCAAAATTTTCCATCACAGAGTCACTCATGAGCTTGGTGGAACCTGACGCACTCAAATTACTGCACTGATGAACACTCGGAGTAGCAGGCTGCTGAATGTCATTCACGTAGTGTGCAACCGGCGTGGAGTGATACACATGTGGAGCTTGCACATTCAAAAAGGCATCCTGTTGTGGCACATTATGAAAACTATGCTCCCCACTATTTACAGTACTTGCATTAAAGTTCAGTATCAGTGTGTAGTGGTTTCTTGTACTGATGTGCGGCGAAAACTGAAGCACTTTTGGGCTAACAAAGCCAGAGTTGGAGGTCACTGGCATCATGTTCAAAACCACTGCAACTGACGAGGTCCCTGGGTTCTTGAGGCTATAGGACTGCAGAAATTCACTTCAGGCACTGACTACAGCTGGCGTGCTTGAATTTAGTTGCTGTTGCTGGTGAAAACTGGGCAGTGGCCGGCATGTTGTAGAAGGCCATTGTGTAGTGGACAAAGGTCTACGTGGAATGCGGAAGCTGGCGCGGTAGTCAGTTTGTACTCGGTTCGACAGATTATTCAAACTGTGGGGTCACCACTAAAGGAGATATCCAGGTGGTAAGCTGATGATCATGGTTCTCTCTTCTAATCATCAATACTTTTATTACATGACAAACGTACAGGTAGAAGGCTAGGCGGGAACTGAGGTCTCAGAAGTATATAAAACAAAGATCAACTCAAAGAAATAATACACATATGATGTTCTGGCCTATCGATCCGTGGATCAATGCCACAAGTTAATATTGTTAAATTATTGGGATTAAAGCTTGGTAATAAAATTAGCTGGCAGGAGCATACCACAGAACAGCTGAAGTGCTAAAAAGTCTGTATTTGTTATGCAAATGTCGGCAGACATAGGAGATATGAAATATAGAAAGCTAACATACTTTGCATGCTTTTATTCCATAATGCGGTGGTGGTGGTGGTGGTTGTTGGGATGTTTAAGGGGGACTAAACAGCTAAGGTCATCAGTCCCCCACCATAATGCGAATGGGGTCACTATCATGTAGTAATTCATCACGTCAAGCTAAAATATTCCAAGTCCAAAATATGTATTACGAATCATTTGTAGTCTGAACTCAAGAGGCCTGCTTAAGGGACTGGTGATAACAAGTACTGCTTTCCAATATAATTATTGCTTAGTGAAATTTGTCATTAACCTGTAGTGTGAATGACCTGTGTAATAATTTCACTGATTCAGAATCACTTACCATAAAGTATTATGATTTGTAGAGAATGAAAGGCAAAGAAAAATAGATCAGTATCCCTTAGGATAAGGTACCTAACTGTGCAATATCTTAGAAATAAGCTCAATTTCCTCAAGTGTTTGTGGATGATCACTCATCACACCTATTAGTAATAACAGAACATGGACTGAAATAAATGAAACTGAGTATCACAATTAGATGGCCATGTATTAACATATAGTTACCGCAAGCAATGACACAAAATATATTTAAAAGAATCTCATTTGCTGAACAAAACACAAAAGAGGGAACAAGTGAAATGGCTGGTGTTGTGGCCTACATAAACATACATTGAAGTGGATTAGCTAATAATAAAGGTATTGGAATGTACCCCTCATTCAAATACTGAAGTGTTATGCTATCTTGATAGACTTGACAGGACCATTAGGCAGACAGGCACCACTGACATTTGTGTAACTGGAGACCTAAATATAAACCCAAACTTCAGTAGTATAACCTGCATGAGACTATCAGGTATGTTAAATTCATAGATAGTCTTTAAAACTCAGCAGAGTCATGTAACTGGGGAGGTATCAGGAATGGTGTAGCACAAGGTTCAGTCTTGGACCCCTTATTGTTCTTGGTATACAGGATGGTCCACTGATCGTGACTGGGCCAAATATCTCACAAAATAAAGGTCAAACGAAAAAACTGCAAAGAATGAAACTTGTCTAGCTTGAATGGGGAAACCAGATGGCGCTATGATTGGCCTGCTAGATGGCACTGTCATAGGTCAAATGGATATAAACTGCGTTTTTAAAGAAATAGGAACCTCCATTTTTTATTACATATTCATATAGTACATAAAGAAATATGAATGTTTTAGTTGGACCACTTTTTTCAGTTCATGATAGATGGCGCTGCAATAGTCACAAACATATGGCTCACAATGTTAGATGAATGGTTGGTAACAGATAGGTTTTTTTAATTAAAATACAGAACGTAGGTACGTTTGAAGATTTTATTTTGGTTGTTCCAATGTGATACATATACCTCTGTGAACTTATCATTTCTGAGAATGCGTGCTGTTACAGCCTGATTACCTGTAAATGCCACATTAATGCTGTAAATGCTCAAAATGGCATCCGTCAGCCTCAATGCATTTGACAATATGTGTAACGACATTCCTCTCAACAGCGAGTAGTTCGCCTTCCATAATGTTCGCACATGCATTGACAATGTGCTAACGCATGTTTTCTGGCATTGTCAGTGGATCACGATAGCAAATATCCTTCAACTTTCCCCACAGAAAGAAATCCAAGGACGTCAGATCAGGTGAATGTGTGGGCAATGGTATGGTGCTTCAACGACCAATCCACCTGTCATGAAATATGCTTTTCAATACTGCTTCAACCACACACAAGCTATTTTCCGGACATCCATCATGTTGGAAGTACATCGTCATTCTGTCATGCAGTTAAGAATCTTGTAGTAACATCGGTAGAACATTACATAGGAAATCAGCATACATTGCACCATTTAGATTGCCATTGATAAAATGGGGGCCAATTATCCTTCCTGCCATAATGCCGCACCATATATTAACCCACCAAGGTTGCTGATGTTCCACTTGTCACAGCCATTGTGGATTTTCCGTTGCCCAGTAGTGCATATTATGCTGGTTTACTTTACCACTGTTGGTGAATGATGCTTCATCGCTAAATAATACGTTTTTGATATTTCCAATTCTCACACAATTTGTCTGCTACTGATGTGTAGATTAGCTGTGACAGCAGCTAAAACACCTACCTGGGCATCATCATTTGTTGCAGGTGGTGGTTGATGTTTCACATGTGGCTGAACACTTTCTGTTTAACGTAACTGTCCGGCGAACAGTCCAGACACTTGGATGATGCCATCCAGGATAGCGAGCAGCTTACATAGCACATGCCTATTGGGCATTTTGATCACAATAGGTATACATCAACGCGATATTGACCTTTTCCGCATTTGGTAAACGGTCCATTTTAACATGGGTAATGTATCATGAAGCAAATACCATCAGCACTGGTGGAATGTTACGCGATACCATGTACTTATACATTTGTGACTATTACAGCGCCATCTGTCACAAAGCAAAAAAGTAGTCCAACTAAAACATTCATATTTCTTTACGTACCACACAAATGTGTAATAAAAAATGGGGGTTCCTATTTAAAAAAAAAAAAAAAAAAACACAGTTGATATCCATTTGACCTATGGCAGCGCCATCTAGCAGGCCAACCATAGCACCATCTGGTTTCCCCCTTCAAGCTAGATGAGTTTCGTTCTTTGTAGTTTTTTCGTTTGACGCTTATTTTGTGAGATATTTGGCCCGGTCCCTATCAATGGACCACCCTGTATATTAATGAATTGCAACACTATATTACTGAAGATGCAAAGCTAATTCTTTGTGCTGATGATGCAAATACAGTAAACACACCCAACAAACAAGAATCAGTTGAGGACATTGTATACAGGGTGAGTCACTAACTATTGCCACCTAGAATAACTCTGAAAGTATGATAGGAGCTGAAAAGCTTGTGGGACAAATGTTGCATGGGACAACTGGGGCCATAAGCTAATATTGGTTTTTTGTTGCTTGGTGGGGTCGCTTCAGTGATATAATGGTCAACTTTTTTTAAATTTTTTTATGAGCTACTGTAGTTTGGTATTTATTTTCTGATAGTGGTTATTGAGACAATTCCAGTGATGTGTAAGAGTAAAGATCAACAAAGGTCACAAAGGTGGCATGAACGTCCATTTACAGAAAGTGTTCAAAGTGGTGACTGTTGGTTTAAATGCAGTGCCGCAATCTTCTTATCATGGATTGAGTGGTATTCCTCATCTATCTTTAGGGAATTGTCTCTGCAATTCATTTCTAGCCATCAGCGAAAAATGTGCGAGAAACTCATTGTGTTGATACCACATTCTGTTCCTTGTTCCTAAAGGTATATCTTCCAATAACAGACCTGATGTTTCTTGCAGGAATGTGGTGTTGTTCCTACCATTGAGATTTCCTTCACTGAAATAGGGACCTATAATTCTGTCCTCCATAATCCCACACCATACAGTCACTGGTTTTTGGTGTGCAACTTGCCGCAGCCAACATGGATTTTCAGTTGCCCAATAATGCATGTTATACAAATTAACATTTCCATGGTTCGTGAATGTAGCCTCATCAGTAAATAAAATCAAATTAATAAATGTGTCATCTGTCTGAATCTGAAGTTGAACCCATTGGCAGAATTCAACGCGATGCATACAGTCCATACCAGTTAATCCTTGGTGGAGAGGGATATGGTGACGACAATCAATATTTTTGGTGATGCAGAAGATGGACAACACTACTCTGGCTCATGCCAGATTCCCTTGTGATCTGAGATGACCTAACACAAGGAGTTCGAACCACAGTGGCAAGAGTACCAATTTCAGTTTCCTCGTTAGTAACTTTCCTTTTCTGGATATGTTTCCGATGCTTTAAAGATCCAGTTGTTCTCAGTTTATCATACACATATTTAAATGTACGATGTGTAGGGTGAGTACATAGAGGATACCTTTCAGTGAATAAATCTCTAGCTCTCACTGAATTTAGTTGGCATTCTCTGTAAATGAGAAGCATATCGACTTGTTCTTCAAAAGAATACATCATTTATATTCGCTTGATTCAGTGATACTAGTCTTACTGTTCTTATTAGTATTGTATTGCGAAACTGTCGAATGGTGTTTACATGTCAATTGCACATTAGATAGATGAACCGTATTCGGCGAATATTTACTATTTGCATGATGTACATGAGGGAATTGTCAGAGCATGTGCTTTGATAAGTGCAAAAGTGATAAGGAATACCACTCAATCCATGATAAAAAGATTACAGCACTGCATTGATACCAATGGTCACCACTTCGAACACCTTGTGTAAATTGACGTTCATGCCACCTTTCTGACCTTCGTTGACCA
Source organism: Schistocerca gregaria (assembly GCF_023897955.1). Lineage (NCBI taxonomy): Eukaryota > Metazoa > Arthropoda > Insecta > Orthoptera > Acrididae > Schistocerca > Schistocerca gregaria. The sequence goes on from NC_064931.1 coordinate 832,797,069, forward strand.
TCAAAGACCTTACTGTTGCACATCATTGGATTTGTCTCAATAGCTGCTATTAGAAAATAAGTACCAAACTATAGCATCCCATTTAAAAAAAATAAAGCTGACCTTCATATCTACGATGTGACTCCACCTAGCAACAAAAAAACCAACGTCATATTATTGGCCCCATTGTCCAATGCAACACTTCTCGCACAAACTTTTCACCTACTATCATACTTTTGGAGTTATTCTAGGTGGCAATAGTTAATGACTCACCCTGTATAATGTCTTTCAGAAAACTATTAAGTAGTTCTCTGCAAATGCACTTTCACTAAAGTTTGAGAAAACACACTATATATAATTCTGTAGAGTAAATGGCATAACATTATTGATAAATATAGACTACAAACAGAAGTCTGTTGCTAAGGAAGACTATTCAAAATTTCTGGGTGTGTGATTTGCTGAGAAATTGAATTGCAATAAACACATTGATGATCTGCTGAAACAGGTAATTCATCATTAACAGAAAAAGTATTCATTGCACGAAAGTGTATAATCAGAATAATAGCTGGAGCCCAGCAAAGATCACCTTGCAGACATTTATTCAAGGAATTCGAGACATTCACAGTACCTTTGTAATACATACATTTACTTATGAAATTTGTTATTAATAACACATCCCAGTTAAAAATAACAATGAAGTGCATAGCTACAACACTAGAAGAAAGGATGATCTTCACTATTCTGTGTTACATCAGGCTTTGGCATAGAAAGGGGAGACTTATGATGCCACAAAAATCTTTGGTCATTTGCTAAATAGCTTTAAAAGTCTGACAGATAGCCAACCAATATTTAAAAATATATTAAAAGAATTTGTGAATGACAAATCCTTCTACTCAATAGATGAAGTTTTAGATATGAAGTTGTAATTGAAAAAAATATTGCATAAAGAAAACTTACAGTGAAGTAACATGTTCTACATCATTACGAAATGTCATAGTCGTGATCTATAGAACAACTATTAATGTAATGTAATGTATAATCTTACAAATATACTAAGCTCTAATACTAGAGTAAGAGAGTCAAGCTCTAGTAAAATAGATTATGCAACAGTTAGCAGAAATGTAAAAGACTGTGCTCACTGCCATACTGTTGATTATTATTACTTTGATCTCTGTTGCCAGTTGTTAGAGTACTTAAGCTTTACTGTACCAAAAGCGACTAAAGTAATTGAAGAAGAAGCGGATTCTGAGTGGTGCTAACATCAGCACCTTCAAAAATAAGTTTTCAGATGAAAAGTGGGACACTATTTACCAAACTAGAAGGTGAGATGACTTCTATAGAACCCTGTTGAAGCAGTTTGAATACTGCTTCCATTTCAAAGAAATAACTAGGTACTAACAAACTGTCACACTAAAAGTAATACTAGACTCAAGCTTCTGCAATGGCTGATTAAGTTAAGGCAGAATATTTACAATCTTGACTACTCATATAAAGAAACAAAGCTTCATGTATTTAAGGGCAATGAAGCCAAAAAAAACTTAAAGATGGATCTTTTGAACTTGAGGAACCAGACAAACAATGACACAATAGAGCATTCAGCAATTGTAGGTAAGTTACCCTGGAGACTAATCAATAATTATTGTAAAACCACCAGCAAGCATCCTCACCATAGATAAATTGTGCTGCAAAGCATCTGACGTCTCCTTTTAATGTACTATGTAGTCCCAACAAAACTAATGGTAGGGCAGCCTGCCATTTCATTGCTACAGTGATGGTAGCTCATAGTTTGCAAATACTTGCAACCTTTCGGGCACATTAATTTGTGAAATAATTGAGAATCAAGTTGCCAGCCTCTGTCAGAAGTAACTGCCATTGGAATACCAAACTGGGTGAACCATGATGATATGATAGCCCTGGCAATGGAGCAAGCAGAAACGTCAAATACTGGGCACGTCTCGGGCCACCTCATAAATCTGTCCCTTTAGAATGATCGGCATAACAGATCCCCTCTGAACATTGGAAGGAAGGGTCTTGCAGAGTCAACATGAATGTGAACAAAGTGGCCTGCAGGTGACAGGAAGGAGTCCACAGGAGAAGTCATATGATGGGCTACTTTATTTTTCTGACATAGAATGCAACTTCGTGCCCAGCACTGACAGTCCTTCCATACTACCAGCCATACCATACTGGAGGCTACTAACTCAAAGAGTAGATGGCAGGGTGTGATAAGATGTGTAGAACATCAAAGATAGCCTGTCGCCAATGAAATGGAATGAGATGTTGCAACATATTGTGAGATGTGTCACACTATAAGCAGCATTGAGAACCCCATAATAGAACATATTCAAGTTTCAGACTGATAGTTGCAGGACTGAAGTGTCATTTCTGCAAAAATGCATTGGAATCATAGTCTGTTCTGATAGCTACCCAACTGATACGTGTCAAAGCTGGACAACTGGGGGACAAACAGTCTGCAAGAACATTGCTGGACCCTGAGATGTGGTTGACATCAGTAGAATACTGGGCAATAAATTCTGTAGGACATACCTGATGTTGAGAATTCAATTCAGAAACCCATTAAGAAAGTGAAGTTAAGAGTTTGTGGTCTGTGTATATTTTGAAATCCGCACCTTACAAGTAGCACAAAAAATGTTTGATAGTGAGATACATTGCAAGCAGCTCTCTGTTGAATACACTCTAATTCTTTTTCTGTGGAGATAGGCCTTTAGAATAGAGGGCTACTGGTTGCCAAGCTTCTGAAGCCCACTACTGATATGATGCACCTATGGCAACCGGCTAGTATTGACAAAAAGTGCTACCTGAGTACCACGGACAGGATGAACCAATAATACAGCATTCACTAAGGCCAGCTTAAAAGGTTTTGAATACCTTACTGGCAGTACTCATCCACAGAACCTTCCTGACACTGGAGTTACGCTTGCCTTTCAATAGGTCATTGACAGGTTCTACAATTCCTGCAAGCCTTGGTATGTGTCGGCGCTAATACTTAACCTTTCCAACACACCTACCTTCCTTTATTACTTTAATACAGCATATCCTTTTGAAACAAGCAATCAAAATAGAAAGTCGTGGGTAACAAAAGGAATCAAAATTTCTAGTGAGAGAAACAGATTTCTCCAATATTGCTCCAAAAAATACATAGTCACTGAAGAATTTTTGACTATTGTAAAGCCTACAAGAAAACTTATCTTACAGTGATTAGACGGGAAAAACTTTTATGGAATGACAATTTCATAAGAAACTCTTCAAACAAAATGAAAGCTATGTGGAAAGTTATTAAAAAAGAAACTTGTAGTTCAACACTTAAAAAGGAAAACATTTCTCTAACACTTAATGACTCTAAGGTCACAGATCCATACACAGTTGTGAACAAGTTCAATGAATACTTCACCTCACTAGCAGAAGATCTCATTCAGGCAAACTGCAAGGTATCGTTCTTCAGTTCCACCAATACATCAAACAGCAATAATGCTACAATGTTTGTTTATGAAACAAACCCTGATGAAATTATGAACATACTAAAATTGTTACGCAATAAAATCTCTAGTGGCTATGATGAAGTACCTGACCTCATATTAAAGGTGTGTGCTCCCCATATAGTAAAGCCATTAACAACCATCTACAACCAATCATTAAAAACTGGCATTTTTCCAGATGCTCTCAAAATAGCTAAAGTCTCACCATTACTAAAGAAAGGTTCCCCTGATTTAGTATCCAATTATAGACCATTATCCACATTAAGCATCTTTTCAAAAATCCTGGAAAAACTTTTTTATGACAGGCTTATAAATTTCATAAAAAACCACGCACCAATCAGCATTCAACAACATGGTTTTAGTAAATCTTTATCCACCCAGACAGCAATTTTTGAACTGTTGGACCACATACTGAAAGCAATTGACCAACATAATATAGCTGCAGGTATCTTCTTAGATCTCTATAAAGCCTTTGACATACTAGATCATAAAATACTGCTTGCTAAATTGGAAAGAAGAGGAATAAGAGGTGTGGCTCACAACTGGCTATGCTCTTACCTACAAAACCGCAGACAGAAGGTATCGCTTCAATACGATGTTAATGTACAGAATAAAATAAATAACACAGTTTTCCTCTCAGAGGAAAGACCAATAAGATATGGTGTTCCCCAGGGTCCTGTTCTAGGGCCATTACTTTTCCTCATTTACATAGATGATCTTGTTGAATGTGTGAGCCCACAAAAAACTATCCTGTTTGCAGATGATACAAGCATAGTGTTGACTGGATCTAGCCCTGAATGCCTTCAGACAATATCTGATAACTCAATGAAAAAACTTTCTGAGTGGTTTAACAAAAATGGCCTAATTGTTAATAGTGGGAAAACTGTATGTATCAACTTCCATCTAATTCCCACATCCAGTCAAAAAACTATCGAAGTAAAGTTAAATAATGATAAAATTGAAAATGTAAATGCAACAAAATTTTTGGATCTATGGGTCAAACAAAATTTAAAATGGGACACACATATAAACAACTTATCAAAGAAAGTCTCATGATTGTGCTATGGACTAAGAATACTAAAATCTACTACAAGTAAATTCACACTAATGCAAGCATACCATGTGCAGTTCCACTCATTGCTCCGCTATGGAATCATCTTTTGGGGAAATTCAATTTAATCATATTTTAACTACAAAAAAGAGCACTGAGGATAATCTGTGGCCTCAAAAATCTGGAATCCTGTAAATGTCAATTTATAAAACTTAATGTTCTAAGCATCCCATCCCTATTCATTCAAGAAACAATACTATTCACCAGGGAATACCTCTCAAGAACAGGCAAATTAATCCAAAACAATGATATATACGCTCATTATACCAGAGGGCAATCTAATATCCATCAAATTTTTTCAAGGACATCATCATACCAAAAATATATAACTCATCTGGGTGTCGTATTACACAATAAAATTCCAGAACAAATTAAAACTGCTCCAGATCCAATATTTAAAAATAAACTAAAGGCATTTCTGACAAAGCACTGTTTCTATTCAGTACAAGAATTACTGGAAATGAAAAATTATAAAGTTCCTTTGTAAAATACTGTGATTAGAGTAAAACATTCTGTATGCAAAATAATAACTTAATTTCTACTATACACAACTATGTTTCAGTTTCACTTCCCAAAATTTTTCAACTCGCTTTATGAATGTACAAGTACACATTCTATTAGTATTAAAACTTAATTGTCTGTGAAATCTCAATGTTAATTTCATGTTTAATGTGGTTTTTAAATGACATTGTCCTTCTGTTGTGTTTCCAGTTGACATTTTCACTATTCTGTAATCTCAGTGATTATTTGTGTAAATTTAAAGTAGCACTAATTTGCCTACATGTTTCTTAGTTCCCCATCTAAATTGTTTGTATTCTCTGTATGTGAAGTTACTATATTCATCAATGAACAATTTTGTGTACATTTTTTTTAAATGGCAGCCCATTGCCTATTTTTTTTCTCCAAACTACATATTTGTTAAGAAAAATGAATTGTCCTATATCATGTGTACTTTGTACAATATGTGATCCACAGGATAAATAAATAAATACAAATACAATACAATACACCTGACTAAGTCTTTGTAAGTGGTGGGATGGAGCGTATTAAAAATATCCTCCACCTTCTGAGGGGTAGCAGACATACCATCTTTGGATACAAGGTAACCCAAGAAATGCACTCTGTCCTAAGGAAATGCACGTTTGTGTGTATTAATTTTGGTGCTGTATGCATTCAGATTGGAGAAAAGATTGCATGTTCAAATTGTGTCAGGGTCACCACTACTGGATGATTAGACATGCAACAATCATTTTAACTCGCCTTCTTTATTTCACACAGATAAATCTCATTACATCCAACAGGAGCACATATACAGCAATCATCACATCACAAGTGGGTACAAAGTGACTGAACTCCTCCGTTCAAAGGTGTGACATACATATACTGTACACTTGTGACTAATATAACCTATCTCAGTTATTGGTTACTGCACTCATTGCACATGCCACAAAAACTTACATCAAAGTGTCTTAGAAACAATGAAGTTCAACTAGTCCATAAGAAGGGAAGTAATGAAGTAGTTTCTAATTATAGACAGATATCACTATCCCCGGATCAGAATAACAAACTGATTGACACCTAGCTGCTCACAGGGCTGCTACGACAGCAACAGCCAATCTTAAAATGTGGCTGGTCAGGCTTCCTGTTCCATTCACCATTGCCAAATCTCCCTGCTACTGCAGGTAGCAGTTACTGTAGCCAGTTGTAGACGATGCTCACAGCTGGTGACATAAATAGCTGTGATTCGTTTTGGTGTGTGCTTTGTTTCTCTGTGTGGCAAGTTTATTTTGCACTACAGAATGTCTGAAGCTTGTAGTGGAAGTGTGCAAAAAAGTGTGGCTCCTAAACGGAATGTTCAGTGATCTACGTATGTTTTGTGTGGTCAGAGATGTGAGTTTGTGTGCTCAGTGCAAGAACACTTTGACAAAGAGACAATGGTGCAAATCTATTGCCTTTAACAAAGGTAGTCAAAAGAACTGCAGATGCCTTGAAGGTACACAAAAATACTTTTGTCAAAATTTGTAAGGAGAAATACTGTGCAGAAGGGGAAGAGCCTGCTGGCCGAACAGGAGAGACATCTCAAGCTAGTGCAGAGGTATTATCAAAACTGGGTAGCAACTAGTAGTTGTTGCTAAGGTATAAGGAGATAGCCCTGCAGTCCATTCCCTCTGTTGTCTTCTGCCCAGTGACACATGAACCCTCCACTGTCCACCATTCACTATCAAGAGAAGATAATCTTGTCAGATGTTGCTTATTGAACGATGCAGTGATATCCATATCCCCATGGGATTCCAACAGCACCAAAGGTATCACAGGTCTTATCACTGGCCCTCAGATGTTGCTACAGCTTTGAACAGTAGCCACAAGCATGCCAACTGTGGTCAACACAGCCTCCAGCAATTTATGGACAGCAGCCAATTTTCCTTGTGTCCATTCACAACAAGCACAATAACTATCCACATTGCATTGCATAAAAAAACTGAGTAACATTTCCAAACAAAGGGGTGAGTAGTAACTGAGAAAGTATAAACAGACTCCTGCAAAAGTGAAAATTACCCTACTGTGGCTCTACTGAGGATGGAAAATATAAATGAGGAGAATAAACAAACTCTAAAATCTGTTTTGCAGAGTTCTCACTAGAAATAAATTTCTCTACTGAAGATGGCTGTATCAACAGTTACTTTTTACTAGAAACTTTGCTTACACAAAAACTACTGTGTAAAATAAATATGCAAACTGTACAGCACTGTTCTAAATTATATGATGTATATTAACAAGAGATTTAAATGGAGTCATGTGACGTAGCACTTCTGATAGCTGGAAGCTACCTGAGAAAGTTGCCTCACACAACATGCACTAAAATTTATGCAAAAGACCTTAGAGTAAGTTAGTAACACTAGTCTACACAGTAAAATACAGCTACAATCCATTTCCTTACCAAAGTAGTTGAGAAACAGAAGCTAAACCAAAAGCACTGATGACCTTACTGTTTACTGCCCTCATCCAAAAATAATCATCATGAGCTAAACTAAATTAAAGAAGATAAACTGGTACTGCTACAGGTGTATCCTCACTGCTCTGTGATTCAAGAAGACTTAAAACTCAATTTAAACTGTCATGTGCTGGATTTTCAAGCAAGTGAAACTAAAGGTTCAGATAACCAATGGGCCTTTTTTCCATCTAACAAATCCACAATTATATTACTTGGTTCAAAAGTTAGCCGTGTTTTCTGATTCATTAGTGTTAACATTGTCACATATATATTTTTTATTATCTGAGCATTTTTCCAACAAAACACATCAGGTAATGGCAAGTGTAGAATTCTTACATTAAAAGATAAGCACTGTAAGTAACGTATCTTGGATTGTGGATTTGTAGGGGTTGAGTCAAAAATGTTCATTCATATGCCAGTTAGTTAGTTCATGTTCCATGGATCATTTGCATATAAATGATAATGATGTGGAATGAGTCACTTTTCATTCACATTACAAATTAATTTGTAAATATGCCTACGTGCTGAACATTTATAAGTTTATTACTACTACTGCTACTACTGCTACTAGAGTTAGTAATTCCTACCCACCACATTTTACACATTATAATAACAGAAACTTTTCTACAGCATAGAAAGAGTTGTCGAGGAGAAACTTTTTCAATTTTTTTTTCAAATTTCTTTATTGTTTATCAGTCATTTTGTATCACTGAGTAAGCTGTGAGAAATTTTACTTGTAGCATTGTCCATCCCTTTTTGTGCTAAAGACAACCTTAATGTGGGGTAATGAATGTCATTTTTCCTTCTGGTATCATAATTATGAACATTATTGTTATTTTTGAACTGCAGTGGATTATTTACAAAAAAACTTTGTAAGGAAATAAGTATAATGGAAGCAGTAGTCAGAATGCCCAATTCCTTAAACAGATGTCTATAAGATGACCATCAGTGAGCACAACATATTATTCTTCCCAAATGTTTTTGAGTAATTGAACTTTTCTTTTTTAAAGATGAGTTTCCCCAGAACATCATTTCATGTAATACTATTAAATGAATATATGCCACATATATCAACTTTCTGATTGGCTCTCTCCAAGATTTTAAATGATTATAAGTCGAAATGTGGCTGTTTTAGGTGATCCAAAATGTCCTCTTTCCAGTTTTAACTTCTCATCAGTTTGGACACCTAATAATTTTGAAATTTCCACCTTATTTATTACTTCATCATTGTGGTAAATCAAATGTGAAGGTTAAAATGTCCCTTGGCAAAGATCAGGAAATCTGCACACAAGGTTTATGGCAGTCTGATCCCTCTCTGGCTGAAGTTGGTACTGTGAATTGCACATGCATTTGAAATATTGTAACTGGCCAAACAAACTTTTTCAGCAGACTTTGACATTTCACATGGGGCCCAAAGTCATACTGATGAAATACAGTGGGTTTCTCCAATAAACTCTAAAGTAGTTAATGAACCCAGTTCAGTTATGTTCATCCAGATGTGTTCTGCACAAACTTGGGCTAGTGGCAGCCATTGCTCATGGTGATATACTTTATTCCCCAGTCACTTAGACTGTTTCATTTCTTGTGTATCCCAGATGGTAATTCCACATTATGAGACCAAGTATTATAAGAGTTTATTTTGAGGCCACAATGCAGAAGTAAGCCGTAGCACAGTGAGCACCAGACAGCACCCACAGCCAATTTAGATCAATGGCATTTCATGCTAGCAGATACTGGCACTGCACAAGATTTTGTTACAGGCAAGAGGGCAAGATATTCCAGTGACTTTTTGTTTAAATAGTGGAGCATCAGTCTCAGCTATAAAGAAATCTACATATGATAGTGTGGTCACTCCTCTGGGTCTGTGAAGTACAATTAAAGTTGTGATTATATGGCTACAATGAGGTGGCTCTTCTTGGTCATGAGCAACTGATGATCACTTCAATCAGATATCTTGGAGATTATTTTTGGTTGTACCAGATCCATTGGCCAACAATGTATGTGATCCTTGGCACAAATTCTGCATATGAATTTCATTAAATCATAAATACACTTCCTCAGCATGTTAGTACCACATGTTACTATTGCTACACTTTTTATTCACTTTTCACAACTGCCTGAAACTAATTTGTTGAAACCAGTTGACTTTTAAGCCATCATTGACTTAAAACCAACAGAAAGTCTGAGTTTTTGAAAAGGTCCACCCATTTCCATTGGTCATTCAGAATGAGGTTAAGAATAAACTAAATACACTAGCACAACCACAAGTTCTGTCCCCCATGTCCTACAGTCAGTGGACTTTACTGTTAGTGCTGGTCAGGAAGCCTGGGGGATCTCTTTAGCTGTGTGAGGACTTTAAGGAAACAATGAATGCCCAAGTGGACACTGATCCTTATCTGTTGACTCATTCAGATAAACTCTTTTATAAACTTTCTGAAGGTAAACTGTACTCAAAGATCAATGTAGTAGAGTTTCAGTTTCGTTTTGATGAAGAAGATACTAGTCTCGTATGAATAAAATAGGTTGCCTTTTGGCATGGATAGTGTGCCACTATACTTCAGAGATTTCTTGAACAGACTATTGCAAAGAATCTGTATTGTATGAATTATCTTGACAATATTCTTGTGTCTGGTCACATGAAATATGGTCATTTGTGCACCTGGTTTCGTGGATCTTGCACAAAAAGGCCTTAAGTGTAACTTTTCCAAATGTACCATACCTTCTTTCAACCAGTGATCACTTATTTATGTTATATCCTCAGTAAAGAGGCTTTCAGCACACCACTGAATATGTAGAGGCTATCCAAAATATGCCTGTGCCTAAATTCATTAATTACTTTCAATGATTTCTAGAATAAGTGACTTATTATGTGCGATTTATTCCCCAGGCAGTTTCTGTAGGCCATCTATTAAATCGCCTCTATTAAAAGAGAGTTACTTTACCATTTGCCACTGTTATTGCCAATAGATGTATTCCAAAACAGCATCAGGGCTGTACTCTCTCATAGATTTGAGGATGGTAGAGAGAGGCCAGTTGTGTTTATGTTACAGGCATTTCCTCCAACTCAGAAACTTTATTCTCAGATTGAAAAGTAACTATTGGCATCATCTTTGGTGGTCATAAATTTTGCATTTGTTTTTATAGTCACAAATTTAACCTTGTCACTGATCATAAACTGCTACTGTAAATTTTTGGACCCAAGGCTAAACTTCCAGAGTCTGGGCTATCTGTTTCATGAATTTCAAACATCCTGTTCTCTATCTATCTTCTGCTTGGAATTCTAATGCAGGTGTGCTGTCTTATGATTCAGGAAGTGAATTTGACCACTAGGAAACAATTTGTTTTCAGTTAGACAAGCAAATGGAGCAATTGCTCAATGAATTCCCTATAAATTCCCAGGATTTGGCTTCAGCATCTAGGTGCAACTCACTTCTTCATTGCTTCCTGGCTGGGTTGGTCTTCCAAGCTCTCTGGCGCAGGTCCACCTGGAGTTCACTGTTTCTTCTCATTGGCAGCAACAGGTTCAGGTTTGGCATGATACGATGCTCCTTACAGAAGATGATGAAAAGTGCTAGGTGGTCATATCATCCTCCTTGCAACATCAGCTGCTTCAGCTCATGCATCATTCCCATTGGTGGATTTACAGGGTGAAGCAACACATGTGCTGCTACATGCCTTACCGTGTATGAAAAAAGATGTTTTGCACAGGTGATTCAACAGTATACCATCTGCCATTTGTGTCAGCTGATCCCACACTAGTTGTTCTCGCCATGGCCAGCACTGATGCAGATTTGGGTTGAGTTCATGGTGAAGCTGTAGACTGTTTCTTGGGTTCAACATTGTTAATCATCATGGACTGTTTCTCCCACATGGTGAGAGTGAGACGGCATCTTTGCAATAAGAGGATGCATCAGGCACACTACATCCACAATGAAATTAAACATCCTAACAAATCCCTTTCCTTCTAGCCTCTAAGAGACTAGCAGAAAAGTTTTTTCACACTTTCAAAGTGCAAATGCTGAAAGTTTTAGGGTCTGCTAAATTGATTGCGGCATTAAGCACTTCCCAGCTCTCTATACCCATCAGTGGTCGAAGCTCATTGGAACTCCTGTTTGTCCGTCCTGCCAGACACTTCTGGATCTTCCTGTTTAGTCTCCTAGAACACAAGAACACATAACAGATGCAGGCACACCATTTCATATGGGTGCCCCAGTGTGAACATGCACATTTTGGTTAAATGCAGGTTGTATCCATGGTTCATGGCATAACAACAGTGATATCAGGTGGTGTTGGGGGCTACAAGATGTGAGATACTATGCTGGTAAAACAGCCATCTCTGGTTATGGTGCTCTGATCAGCACTCTCCCTCATCAAGGAGTCCACTGTCACTGCCATCACAACCACATCATAGCTCTTACCACTCCTAGGCAAATGGGCTGAGCGCCTAGTCCTCGCTTCCTGAAAGCTTTGGAACATGACCATGGATATCAATCTGGCTTCACTGACGGTTGAATCACTAGACGTGTCATGTCCCTAAGGATGCCTTCACTCCTAGGGGTCTTCGGGGATACTCAAGAAGCTCCAGAAACTGTACCATTATCATCAGCTGTCCCGTGTATCTTCCAGGAGGCTAGCTCCTTGTCACTTCTACCACACCATCTTCCCCTACACTACTGGACAGGCTTCCAGTACTATGTGCCAGTTCAGGGGGGGGGGGGGGGGATGAAGACTTTATTAACTGCACAAAATGCGCAAATGGAAAATACAGGCATATCTGAATGTGCAATATCACCCATGCCTGGCAAGGATGCTTCCAGCAAGAGCACTGCTGATATCGCCAGCTGGTCACATCACTTTGTATAGTGGATAAATACAAGATAACCCACAGATGATCTCTACCTTAGTTGCTGTTCTCCAACTCACCACTGCTTGCTGACTAACTTCCACAACTGTTAGCTGTGTGCATAGTGCTACAACTTATGAATTTGTGGTTTCCACTACTGCTAGGGTTAATGGAACTTTGATTACTAAAGTTGCGTTCGTCAGATAAGTAATGCTTCGACTTTATTCAGCTTAATCAGGAACTGTGTCATATTAATTTCTGTTGTGGCTCAGATGAATATATCACGGAGAACTATTGCTGTTTGGTTTGTGGGCTAATAGACAATTTTAGTTTGATGTTACAAAATGCTGTGTTCAGTAAATTTTGTTGGCCCTAATTGAATGATATTACAATTTCCCCTACCTTATTAAGATTATATTGGCACATTTAAAGACATATGTTACTTTTTTATTCTCATTTTTATAATTCCAGAGAGCTTTAGAGACATTTGAATAGATTCTTATTTTCAGTTTTTAGTGACTAGCTTTAACTTCTCTTATGATTGGAGAATACATTTTCTTCTTCCTCTTGATAGTTTCATAACTGCCCATCCTCTATCTTATTGGTAATTTTCATATAGTGCGTTCAGTTCATTTTCAGCTTGTTTAATTTCAGTGGCAATTCATTTCTTGTTTAATTTATAGCGAGCTCAGAATCAATCAATCAGCCGTGAACAAACAATAGACAAGTTGGATGTGATATTTTTTTAAACTGTACTTGTTGTGCTTTCTTGCTGATGGTGCACTTTTGCTTCTTGTAAGGAGTTTTCATGTGGTATAAAGCAATAAACATGTCGTATTAGTAGACCATGTCTACATAATTATTATAGTGTCTCTTTACTTTGTGAACATAACAATCCTGCACTGGTGATCCCAGAAAGGAACACAGGAAGTGAATAATCTCAAAGATGGCATCAGAGTCAATCAGGAGGATACTCATCAGCAAATGCATTTGGTTTAGCTTTCCAAGGCAGATACATCAACAAATGAGCATTCCACGCAGCCTACAATGCCAGCACAAGATACAACCTCCAGCCATGCTAAAGTGCCTACGTTCTAAACTGTGGAACCAGTGTTATAGTTCACTCAGGCAGAAAGCATTTCAGTTGGCATGACATCAGGAATGAAACAGAAAAACATCATTATGACATTACCCACTTCATACGCCCCTGGTAGCTGAGTGGTCAGTGCGACAGAACGTCATATCTAACGGCCCGGGTTCAATTCCAGGCTGGGTTGGAGATTTTCTCCACTCAGGGACTGGATGTTGTGTTGTCCTTCTCATCATCATTTCATCCCCATTGACATGCAAGTCACTGAAGTGGCGTCAAATCGAAAGACTTGCACCAGGCGAAAGGTCTACCCGACGGGGGGCCCTAGCCACACGGCATTATCATTACCCACTTCAATGAAATTCAGATTGGCTAAGCAGAGGTACTGTTGCTAACACATAGTTGCATTACCTTAAAATTTGCATTATCAGACATTTAGTACCATTGCCCAAAGTCTGGCTTTAGAGATTCCTTACAGATGAGCAACTGGGAAACAGATCACTCAAACAACTATTGAGTGACCTAGGGTTACTGGTGAGGATTGAGTTGTTACCAGAAAATTCATTATAGATGTTGTGGCTCAAACAGCTTCCTAAAAACATTTGGACTGTTTTGGCAGCAGAGTTGTCACTTGGCATGTTAATGTATAATGTGGAAACCATTGCAAGATGTTTGCAGTACAATGCTGGAAGTGCAGAAAGAAAATGATAAGGGGTAGATGGACAGGGTGCATGGCCCCAAACTATGCATCCTAGGGTTGGAGCAGCCCAGCAGCCCTGGACCATGCATTCTAAGCAGTGTACACTTAACAACAACATATCAACTGGCTGTGAGCAAGAAAGATCTGAATGCTGAAACTGTGACACTTAAAAACAGCCTGGTGATGTGAGGCATACTGAGTGGCATAAAGCATCCTTTTTCCATGATCAAGGTGATAAGAGTCATGTTGAGAAATTCAGCTGATGCTGATATCACCAATGATTTGGAAACAAAACTTAAAAATGTGTGTCACTCTGCAGTGACACAAACATTTCTGATGGCCACTAAAGTGTGCCAGTAGCTGACACACTCTTTTAAATAGCTGCACTACCCACTATCCTCCTTCAGCAGCCATTTGTTGGGAAGCCTCAAGAATTACACTCCCAATATTTCCCAGGAAGTGCAGCTGGCCGCACCATGCAAGGAGATGTTCATGAACATCTTGTTATGGCAAATTCCCTTCAATGCTACTATCTTGACAGATCCGGTGGCACAACATGGAAAGCAACAAATAAACCAGACGTGAGTGGCTCTGGCTTCTCATGCAACTGATCAGCTCAAATCCATTTGAAACCAAATGGAGGCAAGTGCCACAGACTTTTCCTCAAGGTAGGATATTGTTAATATTCACAAGCTAAAGTTCACTCCTATTCTACCTTCCAATACAACAGCTATGGATGTAGTTCCAAAACCAGTAACAAGAAGATACCATTATTTAACCTTCATGGCAGGTTTTGGTGACTTAAGCTTCAAAGAAATGAGCTTCATAAATCAGAAGAATTTGGGTCCTCCCACAATGACTTGTTAGGAGAATTGGTTTCACACAGTCAGCTGAAAATGCCTGTAAGAGATTAGTTGTGGGAGATAAGTTAACAAGATACAAATTCCTCATTGACACAGGATCTGATCTCTTTGTACTCTCACATTGCAGTTTCAGTGCAGACAATTTTACAGGTCACAATGTTTAATGACAGCTAATAACTCACTTATTCAAATGTGTGGAAGGAAGCAGTCGTATTTGGAACTCGGTTTGGACAAGATGTTCTGGTGGACCTTCACAGTTGTGAATATTTCCAAAGCTCTGATAGGGAATGGTTTCCTTCACCACAATGGCAAACTATTATCATTAGCAACAGTAGAATCAACATAGTGCAAATGGACTTGGATAGCATCACAAAAGAATTTGCAGAGATTAGGGCAATAGAAAAAGCAAGGCACTTGGACAAACACAATACTGTGCATTGCATTTGGACATTGTCTAGACTACTGGTGGCCACCAAGCCATGCCCTGTAATGCTCAAAAATTTGCAGCTGTGCAAGAAGACATTAGTAAGCAAGACCAAAAGGGTACAATGGCACCTTTGGGCAGTCAGTGGCTCTCACCACAACAAATGACATTAAAGTGGAACAATAGCCTACATATAGGTTGTGTGGTGACTACAGAGTTCTGAATGCTAGAACTGCACTGTACTGATATCATATTACCCATGTAATGGATTTCAACAAAGCTACTGCAAAAGCTCAAATATTCAACACAATCAATTGTTAACAGGTGATTCACAAATACTAGTTGCACTCACAGGTATAAAAAAGACAGTGATCACAGTTCTGTTTGGCCTGATTGAGTGGTACCACTTCATTCCTTATGGTTCGAAAAAATGGGGTACAAACATGGCATGGAATAGAAGGGAGAGCCGATAGAGGTACTCAAGGTACCCTCCGCCACACATCGTCAGGTGGCTTGCGGAGTATGGATGTAGATGTAGATGTAGATGTAGAAATAGTAGAACTGCAGGCACCACCCATGGAGTTGTTGAAAGGAAAATATGCAGCCAACAGAAGAAATGTGAAGTGGGTTCAAGAACAATTGGTGGCATTCAACACAATTAAGTAATATACAGCTAAACCAGTGCTCCTCACACAACCACATCAGAATGCACTGATGGCATTAGTGGTGGACATGAGCCAGATAATGGTCAGAGCCACCTTGCATGGAGCCTGGAAACTCTTAGTGCTTTTCTGTTTTTTTGTTTTGTTTTCATAAATTCAAATTCTTATGAGAGTATAGCAAAAATGGAGCGCAATAGTCAGGGAGTTGAATTATATATATGCTGCAATACAAAGTTTCTGTGACTCAGTAGGAGGCAAACACTTCATCATCCACATAGACTATTCTGTACCTATGTCCTTATTTTTTACAGTCACTACACATGGCTCACCAAGACAATGTACATAACCTAAATATATTTCTTAATTCACTACAGATGTAAAACACATCAGAGGCTGCAGAAATGTTGTTACTGTTTTTTCTCACATGGTTGTGCAAGCATGAGGACCATTTTGTGCAATAGCATTGCATAATAACAACAGAATAACAACAACCTATGTTTTCTGCATCTGTGACAGAAGTCCAGCTTCAACTTGTCACACATAGATGTACCTGAATTGTAAGCTTCACTGTTGTGAGACACATCACACAATCTACTGTGTGATTTTTATACCCACAAAATTCCTGTGTCAAGTTTTTGTGGTCTTACACAATTTAGCACATAGCAAGTGAGAACTACTATTAAATTAACAAAAAAGTGGTTTGTCTGGGCATTAAGAAAGAAAATGGTCTCAAGGATGCACTAGATGCCAACAGTGCAAGATTGGCAGGCATGTATTGATGCCCCTCAGCACCATTATCAGAGCTATGGTATGCTTCAAGCATGTTATGTTGACTTCGCAGGACTGTATAGTGTATAGTGCAGGCTGCGTGGAATGCTCATTTGTTGATGTATCTGCCTTGGAAAGCTAAACCAAATGCATTTGCTGATGAGTATCCTCCTGATTGACTCTGATGCCATCTTTGAGATTATTCACTTCCTGTGTTCCTTTCTGGGATCACCAGTGCAGGATTATTATGTTCACAAAGTAAAGAGACACTATAATAATTATGTAGACATGGTCTACTAATACGACATGTTTATTGCTTTATACCACATGAAAACTCCTTACAAGAAGCAAAAGTGCACCATCAGCAAGAAAGCACAACAAGTACAGTTTAAAAAAATATCACATCCAACTTGTCTATTGTTTGTTCACGGCTGATTGATTGATTCTGAGCTCGCTATAAATTAAACAAGAAATGAATTGCCACTGAAATTAAACAAGCTGAAAATGAACTGAACGCACTATATGAAAATTACCAATAAGATAGAGGATGGGCAGTTATGAAACTATCAAGAGGAAGAAGAAAATGTATTCTCCAATCATAAGAGAAGTTAAAGCTAGTCACTAAAAACTGAAAATAAGAATCTATTCAAATGTCTCTAAAGCTCTCTGGAATTATAAAAATGAGAATAAAAAAGTAACATATGTCTTTAAATGTGCCAATATAATCTTAATAAGGTAGGGGAAATTGTAATATCATTCAATTAGGGCCAACAAAATTTACTGAACACAGCATTTTGTAACATCAAACTAAAATTGTCTATTAGCCCACAAACCAAACAGCAATAGTTCTCCGTGATATATTCATCTGAGCCACAACAGAAATTAATATGACACAGTTCCTGATTAAGCTGAATAAAGTCGAAGCATTACTTATCTGACGAACGCAACTTTAGTAATCAAAGTTCCATTAACCCTAGCAGTAGTGGAAACCACAAATTCATAAGTTGTAGCACTATGCACACAGCTAACAGTTGTGGAAGTTAGTCAGCAAGCAGTGGTGAGTTGGAGAACAGCAACTAAGGTAGAGATCATCTGTGGGTTATCTTGTATTTATCCACTATACAAAGTGATGTGACCAGCTGGCGATATCAGCAGTGCTCTTGCTGGAAGCATCCTTGCCAGGCATGGGTGATATTGCACATTCAGATATGCCTGTATTTTCCATTTGCGCATTTTGTGCAGTTAATAAAGTCTTCATCCCCCCCCCCCCCCCCCCCCCCCTGAACTGGCACATAGTACTGGAAGCCTGTCCAGTAGTGTAGGGGAAGATGGTGTGGTAGAAGTGACAATGAGCTAGCCTCCTGGAAGATACACGGGACAGCTGATGATAATGGTACAGTTTCTGGAGCTTCTTGAGTAGGCCCGAAGACCCCTGGGAGTGAAGGCATCCTTAGGGACATGACACGTCTAGTGATTCAACCGTCAGTGAAGCCAGATTGATATCCATGGTCATGTTCCAAAGCTTTCAGGAAGCGAGGACTAGGCGCTCAGCCCATTTGCCTAGGAGTGGTAAGAGCTATGATGTGGTTGTGATGGCAGTGACAGTGGACTCCTTGATGAGGGAGAGTGCTGATCAGAGCACCATAACCAGAGATGGCTGTTTTACCAGCATAGTATCTCACATCTTGTAGCCCCCAACACCACCTGATATCACTGTTGTTATGCCATGAACCATGGATACAACCTGCATTTAACCAAAATGTGCATGTTCACACTGGGGCACCCATATGAAATGGTGTGCCTGCATCTGTTATGTGTTCTTGTGTTCTAGGAGACTAAACAGGAAGATCCAGAAGTGTCTGGCAGGACGGACAAACAGGAGTTCCAATGAGCTTCGACCACTGATGGGTATAGAGAGCTGGGAAGTGCTTAATGCCGCAATCAATATAGCAGACCCTAAAACTTTCAGCATTTGCACTTTGAAAGTGTGAAAAAACCTTTCTGCTAGTCTCTTAGAGGCTAGAAGGAAGTGTGTATAGTGCAGGAGTGTATAGTTACTTATTAACAGCAGCTGACAGGTTTACATAATCACATGAGGCCTTACTGAGTACTGGCCTTGCCGCAGAAACTATGGCAAGAGCTTGGAAATTTTCTGTAATACATGTAAGACATCGCATTAAGGCAGCGTGCCCAAGTGTATGTAGAACTGTTAGTAGAAAATTTGTAGGATTTTTATGTTCACAGAGTATACTGACAATACAATGCTTAGTTAGAAATGATCTGCAACACATATGTTTATTTTACTTTAGTTTACACCACATGAAAACTTCTTACAACAACTGAAAGTACAAGATGAGCAAGAAATCGCAAAGGGTACAACACAGAAAAATATTGCACAGAATTTGTCTTTTGTTTCTTTACAACTAACCAGTCAGTCCTGAGATCACTACACCAGTCCTTTCCCTTTTTGAACCCTTGAGAACTAGGAATGTCAGGCAGCTGGTGTTTTACTGCTCTTCTCACTCTACCACTGCTCGTCATGTTGATGGAGGTGTTTGTAGCTGTGGTACTTGTGCACCAGCGAATCTGTTGTTGACATAAATATCAACCCTGTTTCCTGTTTTAGCAAGATTTATAGCCCACTCAAATTTCCTAGTTAAGTTTGTTTTATTTTTTTATTTTTATTTACTCATCACTGTGCTTTTGTGTTACTTATCTCATCTTACACTTCAATTGTACACCCAAAATTGTCTTTGAGAACAGTGTTTAAAAATCTGTACTTACTGTCTGTCAATGAGCATACATGACAGAACATGGTCCACTAATGAACATTATACATCCATTGCCTTACAGCGTATCACTATTAAGGTCACGTGTTATTGCTACAAAAGTGAATTTCTTTGTGACTTTGTCCAATAATACAGCAAATTTCAGTAAAAATCTTTCAATGGTTGAGCTAAGTGATCAACACATTCTTATCATAAGACAGTTATACCCCCATAAACTTAATTTGTGCTGCTGTTACTTCAAGGATGAATTTTGTGTAATTTGAAATATGCTGCGGAATGCAGTCACTTACATTGCTATTAACATATATTGCTATTCCTCACTTTTGTGGTTAGTTCTGCAATAGTATGCTATGTTTTTTCATCTCACTGGATTAAAAAAAACTTGATTCACTTTTCTTTGATGCATGATCTGCCATTATGAAAAAACTGGATACTTCAGCAGCTAAAAACACTTATTTCTGAGTTTCTTAAAAAATTATCCAAAACATTCTATATTTGTAACAAAAAATCAGTGATATCTTTAAAAGTCTCACAAAAAACTGTGGTGTGTGCTTTCTTTGTATCCTACTTTATTTGTTACAGTGTTTATGTGTTCAGCAAATACAGCAAATAAAAATGCCTTGTTCATTGAGTTTGATTTTTTATTCATTGACCAAAAACTAACTACTTTTAAGGTATTTATATTTTGTGAAGAGTTAGTGTTGGACACATAATAGTAACCCACGTGTAACTGTGTCTCATGAGGTTAGTTTTCAAGCCATGCAGAAAGAGAAAAGTAATTTAACCTCAAGATGGATCAACATAAATAAGCTTAAAAGTTAGAAAATTGGACTGCTTGGATGATTCAAGTATACATAATTAAAAAATCTGTTGTGGGTGGTAGGTATAAGCCTGGACAAAGATGACAGCTCATCAAATCACTGTCATATCAGTTGTGGTTGAAAGCTCAGGCAGTTTACAAAATCAAGTAGTTGTCACTACTGTCTAGCAGTCTGGTCCAAGATGTACCATTGAGAGAGAGACAATGAAGACAAATGTGAACAGATGAAATTTAGCATATGCTCCAATTAATAGATTTCATGAAAACTGTGGCAAAATAACCCAAGGATGTTACAAAATTGGGTGTTACCCACTATTATTATAAGGCAGGTCACAGGATCTGTGATTACAGAAAGGAAAAATCTGCCACTACCAAGCAGTCATCAGCTTATGAAAAAGCTCTCACTATGGATGCAATATTCACTGCAGGTGATGCAGGTGCAACTGGAGAAGCATGGTACAGGGATTTAGGAGCAACTCATCACATGTTCAGTCACTGTTCATGGTTCACCATCTACAAAGAATTCCAGGGGAAAGATTTGTTCATATTGATGATGAGAAATGCATTCTTGCTTTTGGCTCTGGATATATTAATATGCTGAGATATACTGCAAAGAAATGGAAGGAAGAGCACTTCACTAAAGCTTTAGATATGCAGGAGTGATCCTCCAACCTTTTTATTTCAGGTGCAACAATCAATAAATGTATAGCACAATAGTCTAATAACGAAACATATAATTTTTTAAAGGATGGAAGTGTTGCTGCAGTGTGAGAATGATAGGACAAACTGTTTGAGATGAAATTTAATGATATGTCAATTCATGAGTGTTGTGCAAATATTGTTCGAGTATAATGTCTTTTCTGGAGACTAGAAATCTACTCTGTAGGAATCAGCATGGGTTTCGAAAAAGACGGTCGTGTGAAACCCAGCTCGCGCTATTCGTCCACGAGACTCAGAGGGCCTTAGACACGGGTTCACAGGTAGATGCCATGTTTCTTGACTTCCGCAAGGCGTTTGACACAGTTTCCCACAGTCGTTTAATGAACAAAGTAAGAGCATACGGACTATCAGATCAATTGTGTGATTGGATTGAGGAGTTCCTAGATAACAGAACGCAGCATGTCATTCTCAATGGAGAGAAGTCTTCCGAAGTAAGAGTGATTTCAGGTGTGCCACAGGGGAGTGTCATAGGAGCGTTGCTATTCACAATATACATAAATGACCTGGTGGATGACATCGGAAGTTCACTGAGGCTTTTTGCAGATGATGCTGTGGTGTATCGAGAGGTTGCAACAATGGAAAATTGTACTGAAATGCAGGAGGATCTGCAGCGAATTGACGCATGGTGCACGGAATGGCAATTGAATCTCAATGTAGACAAGTGTAATGTGATGCGAATACATAGAAAGATAGGTCCCTTATCATTTAGCTACAAAATAGCAGGTCAGCAACTGGAAGCAGTTAATTCCATAAATTATCTGGGAGTACTCATTAGGAGTGATTTAAATTGGAATGATCATATAAAGTTGATCGTCGGTAAAGCAGATGCCAGACTGAGATTCATTGGAAGAATCCTAAGGAAATGCAATCCGACAACAAAGGAAGTAGGTTACAGTACGCTTGTTCGCCTAATGCTTGAATACTGCTCAGCAGTGTGGGAACCGCACCAGGTAGGGTTGATAGAAGAGATAGAGAAAATCCAACGGAGAGCAGCGCGCTTCGTTACAGGATCATTTAGTAATTGTGAAAGCGTTACAGAGATGGTAGATAAACTCCAGTGGAAGACTCTGCAGGAGAGACGCTCAGTAGCTCGGTACGGCTTTTGTTAAAGTTTCGAGAACATACCTTCACCGAAGAGTCAAGCAGTATATTGCTCCCTCGTACGTATATCTCGCGAAGAGACCATGAGGATAAAATCAGAGAGATTAGAGCCCACACAGAAGCATACCGACAATCCTTCTTTCCACGTACAATACGAAACTGGAATAGAAGGGAGAACCGATAGAGGTACTCAGGGTACCATCCGCCACACACCGTCAGGTGGCTTGCGGAGTATGGATGTAGATGTAGATGTAGATATTGTAGTTTGAGAACCTCTTGTTTTGTGGCATGGTAGAATGGCACCTCAGAATACCACACGTTACATGGATTTTGAAAACTGCCAAGATAAAGTTTAGAGGTCAGAAATTTCAGTATGAACATTACTGCATTTTTGTAACATGCATTAATTGCCATTTCTGTCCAGTGATACCAAATCATACGAAGTCAGTGAGCTTGTGCATGAATATTTGTATGGGAAAATTCAAGAAGACTCCACGGGTGGTGCAAGATATTTCTTAATGTTAAAATATGACTAAAGTCACCAGGGAATTTTGTGCTTCATCAAGAATAAATCTTATACAACCAATCGATTGAGAAAGTTTTTTTTAAAGTGAGTGAGAGCATGAAGAAATTAAGAGCAGATAATGGATTACAGTTTTCTTATCGTGAGGGTAACAAACTGATTATTCGACAAGGCATTTTGCATAAAATAACAATGCCACAGAGCCCACAACAAAAGAGAACCAATGAAGATGAAAATAGAACTGATACTGATTTGGCCATGAATTGCCTGCATGCATGTTGATTGCCAATTCAAATGTGGACAGAAGCACAGCATTCACACTCTAATGGAGTGGGTCAAGTAGGAAAAAATAGAGCTGTGCCATATGAACTGTGGAAAGGGGAAAAATGAAACTTAAAAGTCCTCAGAAGATTTGGTGTACAAAATTCTGTAAAAGTTTTGTTGAAACCAAAATCCAGAAAGTTACCATTTATCATTTCTGGAGCTTTGACAAGTAAGACTCCACAAACATGTTACTTTTATAGGAAAACTGTTTAAAGCCATTTGCAGTGTAGGCAATATGTCAACATTGAAAGTAGTGAGTTTTTTTTTTCCTACAGGAAAGTAACTTGTCACTTACAGATGACCTCCTTCAGCATGCTCCTTTGATGCAAAATCCTACAGAAGCAACTGAGAGGAGAGAGAACCATACACTTTCTCATGACGTCAGTGAACAAGGAGCAGTAAGATGATAGACTGTGCCGTCTAATAGCCAATATAACTTAAGTGATTAAGACTGACAGCACTAGATGAGAAGCATTTACCTGTTTTAAATATTGTTGATTGTTGACCTACAGATACATCCCCCCCCCCCCCGCCCCCATGAACCAAGGATCTTGCGTTGGTAGGGAGGCTCGTGTGCCTCAGCAATACAGATGGCCATACCGTAGGTGCAACCACAATGGAGCAACGGAGGGGTATCTGTTGAGAGACCAGACAAACATGTGGTTCTGAAGAGGGGCAGCAGCCTTTTCAGTAGTTGCAAGGACAACAGTCTGGATGATTGACTGATCTGGCCTTGTAACATTAACCAAAACGGCCTTGCTGTGCTCGTACTGCGAACGGCTGAAAGCAAGGGGAAACTACAGCTGTAATTTTTCCCGAGGGCATTGAGCTTTACTGTATGATTAAATGATGATGGTGTCCTCTTGGGTAAAATATTCTGAAGGTAAAATAGTCCCCCATTCGGATCTCCGGGCAGGGACTACTCAAGAGGACGTTGTTATCAGGAGAAAGAAATCTGGCGTTCTACGGATCGGAGCGTGGAATGTCAGATCCCTTAATTGGGCAGGTAGGTTAGAAAATTTAAAAAGGGAAATGGATAGGTTAAAGTTAGATATAGTGGGAATTGGTGAAGTTCGGTGGCAGGAGGAACAAGACTTTTGGTCAGGTGAATACAGGGTTATAAATACAAAATCAAATAGGGGTAATGCAGGAGTAGGTTTAATAATGAATAAAAATATAGGAGTGCGGGTAAGCTACTACAAACAGCACAGTGAATGCATTAATGTGGCCATGATAGACACAAAGCCCATGCCTACTACAGTAGTACAAGTTTATATGCCAACTAGCTCTGCAGATGATGAAGAAATTGAGGAAATGTATGATGAGATAAAAGAAATTATTCAGGTAGCGAAGGGAGTCGAAAATTTAATAGTCATGGGTGACTGGAATCCGTCAGTAGGAAAAGGGAGAGAAGGAAACATAGTAGGTGAATATGGATTGGGGGGAAGAAATGAAACAGGAAGCCGTCTGGCAGAATTTTGCACAGAGCATAACTTAACCATAGCTAATACTTGGTTCAAGACTCATAAAAGAAGGTTGTATACATGGAAGAATCCTGGAGATACTAAAAGGTATCAGATAGATTATATAAAGGTAAGACAGAGATTTAGCAATCAGGTTTTAAATTGTAAGACATTTCCAAGGGCAGATGTGGACTCTGACCACAATCTATTGGTTATGAACTGTAGATTAAAACTGAAGAAACTACAAAAAGGTGCTAATTTAAGGAGATGGGACCTGGATAAACTGAAAGAACCAGAGGTTATAGAGAGTTTCAGGGAGAGCATAAGGGAACAATTGACAGGAATGGAGGAAAGAAATACAGTAGAAGAAGAATGGGTAGCTCTGAGAGATGAAGTAGTGAAGGCAGCAGAAGATCAAGTAGGTAAAAAGACGAGGGCTACTAGAAATCCTTGGGTATCAGAAGAAATATTGAATTTAATTTGTGAAAGGAGAAAATATAAAAATGCAGGAAATGAAGCAGGCAAAAAGGAATACAAACATCTCAAAAATGAGATCGACAGGAAGTGCAAAATGGCTGTGCAGGGATGGCTAGAGGACAAATGTAAGGATGTAGAGGCTTATCTCACTAGGGGTAAGATAGATACTGCCTACAGGAAAATTAAAGAGACCTTTGGAGAAAAGAGAGCCACTTGTATGAATATCAAGAGCTCAGATGGAAACCCAGTTCTAAACAAAGAAGGGAAGGCGGAAAGGTGGAAGGAGTATATAGAGGGTTTATACAAGGGTGATGTACTTGAGGACAATATTATGGAAATGGAAGAGGATGTATATGAAGACGAAACGGGAGATAACATACTGCGTGAAGAGTTTGACAGAGCACTGAAAGACCTGAGTCGAAACAACATCCCAGGAGTAGGCAACATTGCATTAGAACTACTGACAGCCTTGGGAGAGGCAGTCATGACAAAACGCTACCATCTGGTGAGCAAGATGTATGAGACAGTTGAAATACCCTCAGACTTCAAGAAGAATATGATAATTCCAATTCCAAAGAAAAAAGGTGTTGACAGATGTGAAAATTATCCAACTATCAGTTTAATAATTCACAGATGCAAAATACTAATGCAAATTCTTTACTGATGAATGGAAAAACTGGTAGAAGAGGACCTTGGGGAAGATCAGTTTGGATTCCGCAGAAATGTTGGAACACATGAGGCAGTACTAACTGCATGACTTATCTTAGAAGAAAGATTAAGAAAAGGCAAACCTACATTTCTAGCATTTGTAGACATAGAGAAAGCTTTTGACAATGTTAACTGGAATACTCTCTCTCAAATTCTGAAGGTGGCAGGGTGTAAAATACAGGGAGCGTAAGGCTATTTACAATTTGTACAGAAACAAGATGGCAGTTATAAGAGTTGAGGGCATGAAAGGGAAGCAGTGGTTGGGAAGGGAGTGAGACAGGGTTGTAGCCTCTCCCCGATGTTATTCAATCTGTATATTGAGCAAGCAGTAAAGAAAAGAAAAAAAAAAAAATCGGAGTAGGTATTAAAATTCATGGAGAAGAAATAAAAACTTTGAGGTTCGCTGATGACATTGTAATTCTGTCAGAGACAGCAAAGGACTTGGAACAGCAGTTGAACAGAACGGACAGTGTCTTGAAAGGAGGATATAAGATGAACATCAACAAAAGCAAAACGAGGATAATGGAACGTAGTCAGATTAAATCAGGTGCTGCTGAGGGAATTAGATTGGGAAATGAGACACTTAAAGTAGTAAAGAAGTTTTGCTATTTGGGGAGTAAAATAACTGATGATGGTCGAAGTAGAGAGGATATAAAATGTAGACTGGCAATGGGAAGGAAAGCGTTTCACAACAAGAGAAATTTGTTAACATCGAGTATAGATTTAAGTGTCAGGAAGTCGTTGCTGAAAGTATTTGTATGGAGTGTAGCCATGTATGGAAGTGAAACATGGATGATAAATAGTTTGGACAAGAAGAGAATAGGAGCTTTCGAAATGTGGTGCTACAGAAGAATGCTGAAGATTAGATGGGTGGATCACATAACTAATGAGGAGGTATTGAATAGAATTGGGGAGAAGAGGAGTTTGTGGCACAACTTGACAAAAAGAAGGGACCGGTTGGTAGGACATGTGTTGAGGCGTCAAGGGATCACAAATTTAGCATTGGAGAGCAGCATGGAGGGTAAAAATCATAAAGGGAGACCAAGAGATGAATACACTGAGCAGATTCAGAAGGATGTAGGTTGCAGTAAGTACTGGGAGATGAAGAAGCTTGCACAGGAGAGAGTAGCATGGAGAGCCGCATCAAACCTGTCTCAGGACTGAAGACCACAACAACAACAGATATATCATGAAACAGTGAAAAGGCAGAAAAATGGAGAAAAGGCCATGGTGATGTAGTTTATTTCTGGAAAGTTAATCAACCTCAGAACTTCATTAATCCTCCTATACTTCATCTGGTCATAGATAAGAACCGAGTGTACAAAATCAAGTATTCTAGGCTTAATAATGCTCCATATTTCAAGACAAGACTTTGGGCTTGAGGTTTCATGTAAGTTGTATGTATATATTATCATAAAACATATAGATCATTGTCTAGATTTGAATCAGTTTGGATTATATTATCAACTTAAGCCTTCAGAAACATGTGTTTTGAGGAACTTGATTTCCAAACTGCTATTATTTACTGAAATTAAGCTGAAACTATTTCAATGAATCAGTCAGTATGTTTTTAAGATGGAACTAAGCGTGGATATAAACTAAATGTATTGCCTGGAGCAAATTTCTAAATGCTGGAACCAACATTTCAGAACAGTTTTACACAATAGTTCATCATTTTTTGAGACTACGTCTAGGATATTATTAAATCATGTATCAATATTTCAACTGACAGCATTTCAGACAATCTCTAGGTGACTCCCATGCATGATTTTTAAGACGCTTTACTCTGTGGAGTAAACATGTGTGAATCAAAGATAATATTCCTCTAAGAGGAAAACAAAGCGTGTGCAGAATCAGTAAATCTACAGTGCTTACGAAGTATTTGCTTGATTATTATGGATGCTATATGCTGTAGTGCCAGGCAGTAAAAATCTAGAACAGTATTCCCTTTGAGAGTGCAGACATGAAATGAAGGCTTTCTATGATTTGATAAGCTGGGAACTTTCATCTTGGTTGAGCAGGTTGTCTACTAACTGTTTTTCCACTACTTCCTTGACCACTGAATCCAAGTATGAGGAGGCTATGACCAGTATCTTAACTTTCCTGTAATCCATGAAGTGACCAGTGGGAATACAATGTTCAGCCACTGGTCTATAGTAGTTGAGTGTATCACTAGTGTTCAACACAACATTCTTTTACAGTGTATACTTACAAGGAATTTTGTATATACTTGCCTTTTCTAAAAGCAAACCATCCTTCACAGATCTCAGAAGAGCTGCAGTCTTGCTGCAGACTTGACATAAAATCCTACGAACTTCTGGTCTTATGTTAAATCAGTAAGTGGCTCGAAACAGTATATCCAGACATTCCGGGATGATGATAGCATTGAAACAGAAGATCACACATGTAAAGCTGAAATAGTAAACACGTTTTTCCAAAGCTGTTTCACAGAGGAAGACCGCACCGCAGTTCCTTCTCTAAACCCTCGCACAAACGAAAAAATGGCTGACATCAAAATAAGTGTCCAAGGAATAGAAAACCAACTGGAATCACTCAACAGAGGAAAGTCGACTGGACCTGATGGGATACCAATTCGACTCTACACAGAGTACGCAAAAGAACTTGTCCCCCTTCTAACAGCCATGTACCACAAGTCTCTAGAGGAACGGAAGGTTCCAAATGATTGGAAAAGAGCACAGGTAGTCCCAGTCTTCAAGAAGGGTCATCGAGCAGATGCGCAAAACTATAGACCTATATCTCTGACGTCGATCTGTTGTAGAATTTAGAACATGTTTTTTGCTCGTGTATCATGTCGTTTTTGGAAACCCAGAATCTACTCTGTAGGAATCAACATGGATTCCAGAAACAGTGATCGTGTGAGACCCAAGTCGCTTTATTTGGTCATACGACCCAGAAAATATTAGATACAGGCTCCCAGGTAGATGCTATTTTCCTTGACTTTAGGAAGGCGTTCGATACAGTTCTGCACTGTCGCCTGATAAACAAAGTAAGAGCCTACGGAATATCAGACCAGCTGTGTGGCTGGTTTGAAGAGTTTTTAGCAAACAGAACACAGCATGTTGTTATCAATGGAGAGACGTCTACAGACGTTAAAGTAACCTCTGGCATGCCACAGAGGAGTGTTATGGGACCATTGCTTTTCACAATATATATAAATGACCTAGTAGATAGTGACGGAAGTTCCATGCAGCTTTTCGCAGATGATGCTGTAGTATACAGAGAAGTTGCAGCATTAGAAAATTGTAGTGAAATGCAGGAAGATCTACAGCGGATAGGCACTTGGCACAGGGAGTGGCAACTGACCCTTAACATACATAAATGTAATGTATTGCGAATACATAGAAAGAAGGACCCTTTATTGTATGATTATATGATAGCGGAACAAACACTGGTAGCAGTTACTTCTGTAAAATATCTGGGAGTATGCGTACGGAACGATTTGATTTGGAATGATCATATAAAATTAATTGTTGGTAAGGTGGGTGCCAGCTTGAGATTCATTGGGAGAGTCCTTAGAAAATGTAGTCCATCAACAAATGAGGTGGCTCACAAAACAGTCGTTTGACCTATACTTGAGTATTGCTCATCAGTGTGGGATCCGTACCAGATCGGGTTGACGGAGGAGATAGAGAAGATCCAAAGAAGAGCGGTGCATTTTGTCACAGGGTTATTTGGTAACCGTGATAGCATTACGGAGGTGTTTAGCAAACTCAAGTGGCAGACTCTGCAAGAGAGGTGCTCTGCATCAAGGTGTAGCTTGCTCGCTAGGTTTCTGGATGAGGTATTGATTATATAGCTTCCCCCTACTTATACCTCCCGAGGAGATCAAGATTGTATAATTAGAGAGATTCGAGCACGCATGGAGGCTTTCTGACAGTCACTCTTCCCGCAAACCATATGCGACTGGAACAGAAAAGAGAGGTAATGACAGTGGCACGTAAAGTGCCCTCCGCCACACACCATTGGGTGTCTTGCGGAGTATAGATGTAGATGTAGATGTAGTCTTTGCACATGGTAGGAAGATCGCATTGACTTTATTCTTCTTCATTATTCTTGCAAACTATAACTGCACTTAAATACTTAAAACTGTAATACACAGGGCTCATGTAATGTCTGATACTGGTAGACTACAAAGTGATCTGCGACACCATGAAGAAATATCCTGTAAGAGTGGATACACAAAACAAATTAAGAGAGCTCTGCAAGCAAATATGTCAGAAGGAAGACATAGAAAGTCCATGCCATATGTGGGAAACATATCTTCAAAAATTGCAATAATAATGAAGAAGAATAAAACTGATAAGGTCTTCCTGCCACCAGGATTCATTGTTGAAGGAAGCTGTGGAAATTCAGTTAGCAGACAACCCGTCCAATCAATATGAGGGTTTTCAGCCTGACAAATCATTGAAAACCCTCATTTCACATCTGTACTCTCAAATGCTGTATTGTTCTAGGTCTTCCCTGCCTGGCATTACAAAATATCCATCAATAATAATCATCAAGTAAATACTTTGCAAACACTGGGGATTCAATGACTCAGCACTCTCAGAGGCATAAAGTTTATCTAAGACTTCAGCTTGAGAATGGCTGAGAGGTTGTTAGCCAAAATATCAGTACATGATTTAATAATATCTTAGATGCACTCCCAAAAAATGATGGAATATTTGATCTGCTGGGGAAACTTCCAAAACACAGTTTTATTCAAGTCTGGATGAGACCAACAAATGCAGAACCATGTATATTTATCAACTAGGGCACAAATAACACATTAATATTGACAGTTGTTTTGGACTGTGGTCTGATAGTTGCTAAGGATCCATTTACCATTAACCTTTTGTGGAATGAGTAACAAAGAGAATTTGACATCACATCTAGAAAACTAGATACTTACTTGGGCCTGCAGGTAGAATGGGTATCAGATGCTTCTATTTTTCTGCCTCAAGAAGCCTTTGCCAGGAAGATTCCAAGGTGCTTCAGAGTAGAGGATTTTAACCTTGTTGAATTTCCAGCAGATTATCATCATAAAGTGCATGCTGAGATGCACAGTCTCCAATGTACATGTCAAACAGACCATAAGGCAAGCTTTGTGTAGCATATTTGTCAATAGAAACAGTCACCAGTGCTTGTCAGAATGTTAAAAAACCAATGCAGATTAATTGGAATGCTAGGAAAAGGGTCATGGAATGTGTTAAGGGCACTATCGATTATGGACTGAACTTTCCTTCAGAACAAAAAATTACTTTCAGACTGACAGCAATACAGACTATGCTGGTGAAATGGGATCCAGGAAATTCAGAACTGGTATGTTTTTAATGCTTGGTGAATCCACTGTTACATAGGGTTCAACAAAGCAAAGTGTGGTTGGTAGTGCTCTCTTCAATTGGGGCTGAATACATTGTAGTCAGAGGAACAGTGAGAAAAAGTGTCTGGGCTATGAGTTTGCTCAATGACTTAGCTTTGTTTGCAAACATAAAAATAATATTAAACACTGATAATTTTGATACAGTGAAACATATGAAACTGAAAAAATGAGCACAGCAATGTGTGTTATGATACTGTGCATGATAAGTTCTAGGAGAATGAGTCCATAAGGGAACACGTTCATTTAAAAGATCAGTAGGCTGATTTCTATTGAAGTAAGCACCAAAAGTGATACTTCAGACACAGAGTAAGATGCTGAATATCTGAAGCTTTTGGAAGATTTGTGAGGGATAATAATAAATTTATGCTGAGATTGAGTGGATATGTTAAAAGTATGTTAAAAAAGGACAAATTTATTTATGTGAGAAACTCAATGATTTTTGTTGTTGTTGCTGTT
This sequence comes from Schistocerca gregaria, assembly GCF_023897955.1. NCBI lineage: Eukaryota > Metazoa > Arthropoda > Insecta > Orthoptera > Acrididae > Schistocerca > Schistocerca gregaria. Next base: position 832,828,762 of record NC_064931.1, read on the forward strand.
GTTGGTGGAACTCATAAAAACCCTACAGTCTACAATTTATTTATCTTGTTATATCCTGCTATAAGTATTCCAGTGCTTAGATTTCTAGTAAATAAAAATCCAACTTGATATTGTTTGGTTTATTATTTGTTGATCAAAAACTAATTATTTCTAACAGATCTGTGAGATACACATTGAACATTTTGATACAGTATTTTTAAATTAAAATAATTTTAATATTTTATTCTGCTCATTACATTGCTTTTTTTATACCTTTGGACACCAAACATTTTGATCCTGTTTTGTGAATTTCTTGCTTCTAATGCCCCTTCTCAGGGTCCATGTGCTTCCCAGCAGCAAACACCAGATCTGTTGCTGAATTTCATTCTTCCTATCGTAACAGCAATTAATTATCCTAAGGAATATTTCATTACTTATTTCTTGACAGACAGAATGAAAATTATAAAGTGAATTGAAGTTTAAGAAACAAAGAGATGGTCAAAACTGTTTCAGAGTCACCAGCTGATGGAAACTCACAGATTGCAATAAAGAAACAATTTTTGCATTGTGAAAAAAAGATAAATGTTCTTATGTAGTTTTTGGAAGAAACTTTTACTGTCATCCAACTTGGACTCAAGTAACAATTGCTTTTCATTTGGATGATAGCCCACACAAACAGTTTGCATATCTTTATTGATATTGTCCATCTTGTGATTTGTCAGTTTCCACGTCTAGTGAGAGTGTCTCTGGTAGGTAAGCCGCCAATGTCTCAGACCTCTCATGTGAAATTCCATTGTGGGCCAGTATGCCTCCACAGCAGCTGATTTTCCCTTAGTTTCTCCTGCGCTAATTGCCGTTAGCCAGCTCTGCCTTTACAAAGGGAAATACAACTGCCACTACTGTTTATCTGGGCTAGATTGGACTTGAGTATGGACAGCGACTACCATGCTTTCCAATTTGCTGTATGACTAGAGTAATGGGCCTGTTATTTGCATGCCAAGGGTTGATATAACATTTTTATATAGTGTTGTATATGCTGAGTATGTGGTTTCATCACCATAAGACTTATCTGGAACTGTGATTTATGTTATAACTGCTATATGCATACACAACAAAGTAGTCATGCTTGGACTTATATTAATTTCAATTTCAGTTAATATTTGGTCTTGTTCACTAATGGGCAATGTAATCTGTTGTTAGAGAAAACTAATTTTGTGTTCAATATGTTGTGGTTGGCAGGAGAGCCAACACCGTGTTGCTACAGGAGGCCAAAAGGCAAGCGATTTAGCTCATGCAGGCTGGTGTGAGGTCTGGAACAGGACAAGGAAATTAGTATTTAGAAAAACGGATCTAGCTGGTGGAATACTTAAGTTTAATCCATTAATGACGAACGTTGCTCTTGATGGTACATAGTCACAATATCAATAGTAACTGATAATGGCGCCTTGCTAGGTTGTAGCAAATGACATAGCTGAAGGCTATGCTAAACTATCTTCTCAGCAAATGGGAACGTAAGTAGGCAGTGAACCCTCGCTAGCAAAGTCAGCTGTACAACTGGGGCGAGTGCTAGGAAGTCTCTCTATACCTGCCGTGTGGTGGCGCTCGGTCTGCAATCACTGATAGTGGCGACACGTGGGTCCGACGTATACTAACGGACCGCGGCCGATTTAAAGGCTACCACCTAGCAAGTGTGGTGTCTAGCGGTGACACCACACAGTAAATGGTTGCTGGTCCTAAAAAATGGTTACAATCGTTACTATCACGGCTCAGATCAGCTGAGAAATAAATGACAAATTATGAAGTCAACAGAAAGACAGGTAAAGATTTCTTTACCTGTCTGATAATTGGTTCCCTTCACATATAATTTTATTTTGGATTGGCCAGTGAGAAGCTGAGCTTATTTATTATTTATTTATTTATTCACTTCATTCAAGGATCATCTCACTATGATATAGAAGATGTTAGGGTAACACAATAAAAACCAATACCTCAAAATTTATATATACACAGAACACTTAAGCATACTCTATAAGGACAGGACAAGTGGTCAGCTGTGGCCTTAATGAAGAAACCAAATCAGCAAATCAGGATGGCTGGAGAGAGCAAACTTCATCCTCCCAAACATGAGGTCAGCACCTTCACAGATCCACCTTGGTTAGACCCTGTTATGCAGTGTTCTTTGATTTACACACAAATATTTTCTGGTAACTAACAATATAAAAATGTAGCTTTGCTCTCCATTACTGCACCCACTAAAGAAACCTGCTGATGACTTCGGGGCCATGAAGATGCTGTGCTGCCACTTATTATAAGTCCAGCCTGTTCAGATGACCAATTCCTGGGCTTCCAACGTTTAAGGGTGCTCCATGTTTCCTTTGCATACTCCCCTCTGTCAATTTGAAAAAAAAACAAACTCCATTGGCTAGAGATTACTAGCATGCCCTTTAAATGCTGACAAAAGACATTCTCACAAAAGTGGTAAACCATGACTACCCATTGAAATTTGACAGGGTGTTGTAATTAACCCCTTTCATTATTATCCACTGTTCTGAGTCATCCAAGTAATTTTTGATTATGTAGTATGCATCAGTTATGAAGAATCTATCAATTGTCTTTAAGTGGATGTATTTCAGTAATGCCTTTTATTTCATTGGGAAATTTATTAAACAATTCTATGCCCTGATAGAAAATAGTAATTTGAGATTTAAAAAAAAATACAAATACTGACTTTTGTTTGATGATTATCTATAGAATAGAACTATTTGTGGAAAACTTAGCAATATCACCCACAATATGCACCACATATTGGTAGATGTTCTCAGTTGGTGCAGTAAGAATAACCAGTTTACTAAACAGATCTTTACAATGAGCCCAACTGCTATTTCTAGTTGTTATTCTTATGGCTCTGTTTTGAAGTATAAAAATTGTGTCCATGTTTCCTGCCTTTGATCCCCCAGAACAATTTACCATTGCTCAGTACTGAGTGTATGTAGGAATGGCATGTCACCACAAGGCACTGACTGTTACAAACCCTAAGAGCATAACATGCTGATTGCATTCTTTTTTGATTGTATCTTTGCATTCTTATTTCACATTAATCAGTATTAATCCCTAAGAACTTTATACTTTTTACACAATCTATAGATTTATTAATCAAAATATCCACGGGTGTACTGTCGGTCTATAGTGTCCAACGGGCACAATATTTCGGCGATCAACCATGTCGCCATCATCAGGTGAACTGACGGACTGAGCTCCTGAGAACGCGCCGGCACGGAGATCCGTACGCTATGGCTGCTCAGGGGGAACTTGGTTCGGTCGCGGCGGCGGCCGATTTAAATACCCTCCGCCCGCGGCGCGCTCCCTCCGCCGTCCGCGCCCCGCGCCACGGTAGCGCGGTGGAACAGATTGCGACGGCGTCTGAGATGACGTCGGTGTGATGACTCTGTCCGCCGTGGTCATCACAACTATGCTATAGGAAGCCTGGAGAAATACTTGAACTGATGGATTCATTTATTATATTTGTCTTCTATATGCTTAGGCTAAACAATTTGTATGGATTTAGAGGGTTTTGTGAATGCAGGCACTACTTTGATGGGGTTCTACTTTGTATATATGTATGGTCAATTCACTTTAAGTTCTCGGTATGTTAACTGCTATACAATGCATATATTATGCCATTTTTGTGATGGGTTACAGATAATGGTTCTCTGATGAAGCTGTGTGAAGCCTCTGATGCTCAGATACTGTACATTATTTTTTAACAAACTTTTTATTCTTTTATGATGCTCAGAAGTTGTTAATTTGTTCTTAACAAACTTCATATATTTATTTGCTTATGCTTTGTAGGATGTTATCTGCTTTTTTGATGTTGCATTACCTATATTTTAAGCCTGTACCAAGCTTCTCAAAATGAATGGCTGATCTGTTGAAACCAGTAAAGGAGGGGGGGGGGGGGGGGGAGGTGGCAGCTGATGACTGATTATTGATATTGATGAAAAGAATACACACTGCAGCTGCTATATATAGGTCAGATGACAATGTAACTACATTGTAGATGGGCACATTATTGGTGCAAATGTAAATGATTTGAGCTGCAATTTTCAATGATAGGTAGAATGGCCACCAGAGTTCTTTAGTGCTGTTAATGTCTAGTGCTGGTACCACACCTGATAGAGTATATAAATGGTGTGAACAGTATCTGATGAGTCATCACTGTGGAGGCTGTAGGGGTACTGCTTACTCATGTGAGACGAAAATTTAATTGTCATGGGTGACTGGAATTCTATACTAGGAAACGGAAGAGAAGGAAAATTAGTAGGTGAATTTGGAATGGGAGTAAGAAATGAAAGAGGAAGCCGCCTGGTAGAATTTTGCACAGAGCATAACTTAATTATAGTTAACACTTGGTTTGAGAATCATGAAATAAGATTGTATATGTGTAAGAGTCCTGGAGATGCTGGAAGGTTTCAGATACATTATGTAATGGTAAGAGAGATATTTAGGAACCAGGTTTTAAATTGTGAGACATTTACAGGGATAGATGTGGACTCTGGCCCCAATCTACTTGTTATGAACTGTTGATTACAACTAAGGAAACTGTAAAAAGGTAGGAATTTAAGGAGATGGGACCTGGATTAACTGAAAGAATCAGAGATTGTAGAAAGTTCCAGACAGAGCATTAGGCGACAGTTGACAAGAACAGGGAAAAGAAATACAGTAGAAGAAGAATGAGTATGTTTGAGGGATGAAATAGTGAAGGCAACAGAGGATGAAGCAGGTAAATAGAGGGCTACAGTAGAAATCCTTGGGTAACAGAAGAGATATTGAATTTAATTGATGAAAGGAGAAAATAAAAAAATGCAGTAAATGAAGCAGGCAAAAAGGGATACAAATGTCTCAAAAATGAGATCAACAGGAAGTGCAAATGGCTGAGCAGTGACGGCTAGAGGACAAATGTACGGATGTAGAAGTGTGTATAACAACAGGTAAGATAGACACTGCCTACAGGAAAATTAAAGAGACCTTTGGAGAAAAGAGATCCACTTGTATGAATATCAAGAGCTCAGATGGAAAACCCATCCTAAGCAAAGAAGGGAAAGCAGAAATGTGGAAGGAGTATACAGAGGGTACATACAAGGGCGATGTACTCGTGGGTAATATTATTGAAATGGAAGAGGACGTAGATGAAGATGAAATGTAAGATGTGATACTGCGTGAAGAATTTAACAGAACACTGAAAGACCCAAGTCAAAACAAGGCCCAGGAGTAGACAACATTCCATTACAACTACTGATAGCCTTGGATGAGCCGGTCGTGACAAAAATCTTCTATCTGGTGAGCAAGATGTATGAGACAGGTGAAATACCCTCAGACTTCAAGAAGAATATAATAATTCCAATCCCAAAGAAAGCAGTTGTTGACAGGTGTGAAATTTAGCGAACTATCATTTTAGTAAGTCACAGTCCAAAAATACTAACACAAATTCTGTGCAGATGAATGGAAAAACTGGTAGGAGCCAACCTCGGTGAAGATCAGTCTTGAATCCATGGAAATGTTGGAACACGTGGGGCAATACTGACCCTACGACTTATCTTAGAAGCTTTCTGACAATGTTGACTGGAATATTCTCTTTCAGATTCTGAAGGCGGCAGGGTTACAAGCCAGGGAGAGAAAGGCTATTGCTTATTCTTTTCATAGTTCCACACAACTTCTTCCTGTTTTCTCGAGTGATCTGTGTTCAGTTTTTCAAGGCCTATCCACTGGGCCAACTTATAACTAAATTTGAGTGGGGTGTGATGAGGAGGTTCCCTTGAGAGCGGAGCACCAGGTAGCCATCCACAAGGCGCAGTCATGGGCTCTAGACCACGGCTTCCAGTTTGCAGCCGCAAAGTCGTGTGCCATGCACTTCTGTCGGCGTCGTACCGTTCATCCGGAACCCGCACTTTACCTTAATGACGATCCACTCACTGTAATGGAGACTTATCAGTTCCTAGGACTGGTTTTCGACACTCGATTGACTTGGCTCTCTCATCTTCGTCAGCTTAAGCAGAAGTGCTGGCATCACCTCAATACTCCCCATTGCCTGAGCAACACCAATTGGGGTGCAGATCACTGGACGCTGCTGCAGCTCTACAAAGCCCTTGTCCAATCCCGAATTGACTATGGAAGTGTGGTTTATGGTTCGGCAGCGCCTTCAGCATTGCATTTGCTCTACCCTGTGCACGACTGTGGGGTTCGATTAGCAACACGAGCCTTTAGGACGAATCCAGTGACCAGCCTACTGGTGGAGGCTGGTGTCTCTTCACTGCAGATCAGACGTGCGTAAATGCTCGCCAGTTAGGCAGCACACGTTCGTGGTTCCCCTGAGCATCCAAATTACCGGCTGCTTTTCCCGCTTGTGGCACTCCATCTCCCACATTGGTGGCCCAGATCTGGGCTAACGATTGCGGTTCGCGTACGGTCTCTTCTCTCCAAACTGGAGTCCTTCCCTTTACCACCTCTACTTGCAGTCCATTCACGTACGCCTCCATGGTGTACACCTCAGCCATAGCTTTGTCTGGACCTTTTGCATGGCCTTAAGGACTCCGTTAACCCCGCCGCTCTCTGCTGTCACTTCCTCTCGCTTCTTGACGTGTTCTGGGGCTAGAGGTGGTTTACACCGATGGCTCAATGCCTGATGGTCACGTAAGCTTCGCATATGTTCATGGAGGACATATTGAGCAGCACTCCTTGCCAGTTGGTTGCAGTGTTTTCACTTCAGAGCTGGCAGTCATAACTTGTGCTCTTGAGTACATCCGCTCATGCCCTGGTGAGTCATTTCTCCTGTGTAGTGACTTATTGAGCAGCCTACAAGCTATTGACCAGTGCTACCCTCGTCCATACAGGAGTCTATTTATGCCCTGGAACAGTCCCGCCGTTCCGTGGTGTTTGTGTGGACCCCAGAACACGTCAGAGCCCCGGGCAACGAACTTGCCGACAGGCTGGCCAAACAGGCAACGCAGAAACCGCTTCTGGAGATAGGCATCTCAGAAGCTGACCTGCGTTCTTTCTTACCCTGCAGGCGTTTCCGGCTTTGGTAGACGGAATGCCATAACAGCACGTACAACAAACTGTGTGTCATTAAGGAGACTATGAATGTGTGGAAGTCTTCCATGCAGGCCTCTCACAGGGAATCAGTTGTCCTCTGCCGGCTCTGCATTGGCCATAGGTGGCTAATGCATGGTTACCTACTCCGTCACGAGGGTCCACCTCGCTGTGGCTCTTCTTGCTGGACCGCCCACTTTTAGCCGCTCTGCAGCAGACTTTTAACTTTCCTAGCACCCTGCCTTTGGTGTTGGGCGTCAATGCCTCCACAGCAGCTTTAGTTTTACGTTGTATCCGTGAGGGTGGGTTTTATACTTCTATGTAGATTTTAGCGCATGTCCTTTGTCCCTTTGTGTCCTCCACCCTAATGCTTGTAGGATGGAGGTTTTAATGTGTTGCAGAGTGGCTGGCTTTCCCTTTTTATTCTCGTGGTCGGCCAGCCACTGTAATCTACTCTCATGTTTTACTCTCTTCTGTTTCTAGTGTTTCTCTGTTTTCTTGTCATCTTTTGTTCCTTTTAGTGTTTTTTGCCATCCTTTCGTTCTTGTGGCTTTTCCTTTCTTACTATTTTGTGTTGTATGTTTGACATTTTATTCTCACACTTGTGGTATTGTTTTATTAGGAACAAGTTCCTGCAGCAGATCAGATGAGTACAGCATTCATTTGTGAATTACTTTTCATGCTCCAGAGAGGAGCAACTTATTTTCAGTTATCTGTGTGTTCACTGTCTAGAGTGTAGTTCTGCCATCTTTAGTGTGGATTGGAACTATGATTACTGTGTTCGGATGTCAGCTGAATTAGTGACCCTTTGCTCACAGCTTCAGGTGGTGTTGGCTTCAATTGCACAACTTCAGGCTGTTTCCAGTGGGCGTGACTGTGGGGGACCAGACATGGGGATCTGAGGGACATCCAGCACGTCCCACATGTCCCACAATCGATTCACTACTGTGGCTGCCAACGTTTCTACCTACACTGAGGTTGATCCCTCATCTGTGGTCAAATGGGAGGTCATTCCAAGGTATTGTCATACCTTCAAACGACCCAGTGAAAGAATTTCCGGGGCCAATCGGAGAGTCTCCTCAGAATGTCTGACAAACTACCTGTCACTGACAAAAACCATGAGCCAGATCCAGTCTCTCACCCTGTTACAGAGAAACCCTTCTGGCCCGCAAGGTCTGGGCATTCACAGAGGGTGCGATTACTGATATTAGGGAGCTCTAATGTTAGGTGTAATGGGGCATTAACAAGCAACAAAGGATGCCATCCCCCTCCTTATGATGTCATCGATAATGTCATGGGACTTCCCCATCTTCTAACTCTGAGTCTCTCCACACGCAACTTCATTTAAGAGCAAACACTGGGAGGGACAGACCTACTGGACATGACCCACTCCCCCCCTCAACTTATTACCCTAAGTTGAAGTCCAAACTGCGCACTGTTTAATACCCTAAGTTGAGGACCCAACTGTGCACTGTTAAGTAGGAACACTTGTCCCTTTAATTAAACTAATACTTTCCCAGGGAGATCCCTTTCCATGGTCGAGAAGTTCGTCACCGCGCACCGCTAATACTCTCAGAAGGTTGGTCAGAGCTGTCAGCCGCTGGAGTCACTGAGCTGCCTAAGACATAATAGTCGGGCAGACAGTAGTCTGCCAACCATCCTTCAGTGTCAGCTCTGGACAGACAGGGACACCACACACATACAATGGATTTGATAACCTATTGTCAAATGAAGTAGAGAATCTCTGATTCCAAATGCTATGGTGAATACCTGTGTGATGGTTCTGAAGCCAAAAAAGAAAATCTCTTAAGGCGCCATGCTTGTTAAATTCATCACAAAACGAAATTGTGTGAGAAATGGACGGTGGCTATTTACCATCGAGCACATAACCAACATAAACAGAGTTGTCAAACACGTTTACTTATGTGTACCAGGCATGTAGCAGCAGCATTTTGGAATGAAATACGTTTATACCTATTTAAAAATGGTATAGTAGCCATAAAAAAATGCGGCAAATACATATGATGGGAAAGTACCATTTTTTTCTACAAGAATTGTTGTTAATACCGTACTTTTATACGAGATTTCAAAACAAAAGTTAAGCTGCAATCACGAACAGTGTCTTGTGCCATCTAATGGGTGTAATATGCAGTCAACAGCCTTCACCACACTTTCTCAGCACACGAGAAAAGCTTCACGTTTCCACAAATAGACTACATGTACATGATTCACACTCACCCCTGAGCTCATAGTACAGGAGGTCTGTGGCGAGTGACCAGTTTCCAGCATCGGCCACATACGCAAGCTGATCGAATTTTCTGACATGTATGGTGCTTTTACATCTAAGGGACTGCTGTTAAATTTTCAACCGACACTCGTTTGCTGTGAGCTAAAATAGTTACTTGATGGTTTACAGCAGAATGATTTGTACCTCATAAGGGCCTCTGCTAAGATATCGTTATTCGATCTCCACTCTTTCACTCTCTCACAGTCCCCAGGTGTGAGCTTATGCTTGTTACAACGAATGTTGTTCCTACAGACAGCACCTCATTATGTCAGTTAGGAAGATATCAAAATAATTTTTGGAAGCATCGAGTATATGTAGTACCAATATCAAAGAAAATTTGCACCTGCAGAAGTGTAAACTCCCCTCTCCAGATGCTTTTGAAACGAATATTATACCGACTACACTGAATTCCCTGTTGCAGATAACGAATACAGTACCGAAATCAGCCGCTTGATTTGCAAGCAGTATCCTAATTTCACCTCTCCCCTTGGACATGACTGTGTGAGAATATAGCATTTCGATTCCGCCTATTAGTCTGTATTACGCACACACCTCTGAATTAGTCCGTAATTCAGAGTGTGTGGACATTTACTTTGCGAAACATTAATGCTAAATTTTACAAAACCTACAGCTGGGACACACAATAGAACGATCCACATCTCGTATAAGTTCCTCGCAAAAGGGGCGGGGAAGACGATGTAATTACAAAGCTTCAAATAAAATGCTCGCAAACTTTAAGAGGATGAAACTACTACCTTGTACATAAAATACAACATCAATTCAGTCTCACACAAACTATTTATACGTTTCCAGAGGAGTTTGTCATTCCTATACCACTCGTATAACGTTTGTGATGGCGCTTTACCCGCAGTCCAGTGTGTCCTAATTTAAAATGATGGGGAAACATGAAACTCATAACCCACACATATGCTCTGCTTGGAAACTAAATTCAAGCCAAATTTGCGTAGAATGAACAGTGGCTGTTTCACTGGCTGTTATGAAATTGTGCTTATAAGCCACTGACATGGAGTGGTACTTTTATTAGCAGTTTGAAACAGAGCATGGTCCATCTCTTTCCAGTGTCGCAATACTGTATTACATGGATTGGAAAAGCTTTTGGTCGGTTAAAAGGGAAGGAATAAACGTTGTTGTTATTCTGTCTCCAGAAAGGGCATAGGGCGTTTTACAATACTGAGCAGCAGCCGAGTATAGTTGGAGCCATGAACGACAGCGGTCGAGATTAGGCTTGTTCTGCGCATCTGGCGTGACGTCATCCTCTGACAGCCAGTGAACTTACAGTAGTTTTATCAGCGCACTGCTGTGAACGTCTTGGCCAGTGTGAGCGTTCAATGTGGTCGTGGCATTTATTCGGTGAATTTTTGTTCAGTTTGTTGGGATATGTAACGGGTTATGGTGGTGGGAAGCCAGAAATTCTCCATAATCAAGCGAGAGGCAGAATTTACAGGATACACCCGTTCTTCAAGTGTGAAGCACAAAACGGTGGACCTGTCACAGATGTTGGCAGTTCTCAGAAACGCACTGCAGAGGCGAGTGGCGTCAGCTTGGGAACTGTTCAGTGGATTGTCAGTGAAGGTAATTTATCTGTCCAGACCAGTGGAAGTCCAGTTTTCACATCCCCAGGGAAACATCACAGTCGTGAGAAGCCTATCTCGAATTTAGACGATTTTGAAAAAGATGTTCTAAGGCGAGTTGTGCTAAATATGTACAAGACAGGCGAATTTCCTATTGTTAAAAAAATTACGTTGAAAATGCGAGAAACTATACATTTTGAAGGAAGTGTTACCTCAGTGCGAAGAATAATGAAAGGCATTGACCTCAAGTACGTAAATGCAAATGTTAAACGAAAATTTTGAATGGAACGTTGTGATATATCTGCTTCAAGGTCACAATTTTTAAGAATTAATCTTCAAATAAGAAAATCTGGCAATCCGAAAATTCTTTACTTGGACGAAACATGTGTAAACCAGGTTCATACAAGGAAAACGTAATGGAATGTGTGGTTCTAAAGTACCAATTCGCAAAGGGGAACAAGTAACTGTTTTTCACGCTGGTTCTGCTCCCCCATTCATTCCAGAAAGCAAATTAGTGTAGAGTGTAAAAAAGATCAATTCAGGTGATTATCATTCTGAAATGAACTCAAGAGACATGTACATTATGGTTTAGGAAACAGTTTCTCCCTTACTTGAGTGCAAATCAGCGATTGTTATAGACAGTGCGAGTTATCACTCAGTTGTTGATGACAAGGCTCCCACAACAAGTACAAAATAAAGCCGATATCATGTTGTGGGTTGCAACTGAGAAGATTCCACACACTGCAATTCAAACTAGGGCTTAATTGTTAAATCTTGTAGAGATTCATAAGTCTCTTGTAAAAGTGTATGAAATCGATTGTATTGCACAGGAACGTGGACATACAGTTTTGCCTTTGCCACCATATCATTGCTAGTACAATCCGATAGAGCTCAAATGGGCCCAGGTGAAAGGATATGTCACAGAAGGAAACACGATATCTAAAACTGCTAACACAGAGAGGCATTTGCACAAAGCGCTTAACAGAGTAACTCCTTCAGCATGGGCTGAATGTGTTTGGTACACGGAACGGCTACAGGAGGGGGACTTGGAGAGGGAAATTTTAATTGATATCTGTTTGATCCCATCGTCATCACTCTACGACTAGATGAGTCAGATAGTGACATGGACTGCAGCGATGTAGATGACGGTCGCAGTGATTTAAAAGAGCCAAAGGTGAGCCACACATACAAGATTCATGTTGTCTTTTCTTTTTATGTAGATTCTCTTTCGCAGTTGCAGATTTACCAGTAGTATTGTGATATATTCTGTCTTTTGCTACTTTAATGACACTCTTATTTATTTCAAGCACGTTTTGCTTTATTTTGAATCATCTTCAATGGACAGTACTTTAGCTTCTACACTGCCACTTGATTACCTGTCGTAGTTTGATGCATCGCTGCAGTTGTAGGATAATATTCAACGTTTGTCTCGAATGATCTATATTTTAGCGAATAATTACTGTTTGTGTGTGACAGACACACTCAAATAAGTTCGTTTTTTGGCAGACTGAACTTCACTGACACCCGATATATTTTAGTCTTTATGTTTTTATGAGTTGACAACTGACTATGTACTTGATCAACTTTGTTGTGATCGATGTGCTTTAAAAAAAAGTGAAATGCATCTGGTATAAATAAAACTTTTATCACAGTCTCCAAAGTGGTAAAATTTTCCAATATTACATACAATATTTTTGTGGTATTAAAATTATTCCATTCAAAACGCTACATAACATGTAATTTGTGGTAGACTGTGTCCATGTTGGAAATCGTTAAGCACTGTACATAGCAGCAATCTTTTGGTGCTTTACGAAAATAATTATCTGTAAACTTTAATTTTGTCACTGGACACAAGCATTCATACTTCCCTGTATGTAGATGCTCGAGGCAAAGCATCGCAACATGCTGTGTTAGAGGACATGCGTACCTTATTACTTTCGATCTGGCTATCTCACTGTGGTAGTCATGTGGTGTGGGGGCTTAGCTATCTGACAAATTGCAACAAACTGAATAAAAATTCAGCTACTAACTTTCTTCACTGCCCGCTACCCCTTAAACACAAGCTGATGAACTGTTTGGTATCTACATCTCTACATGTGTACTGCAGCTGTTGTTTGCAACCAGCAATGCTGCAATCCCCGCCTGTGCATCTACACTGTGCGGACTTGCACAGCCTGCTACCGTTCATGGATTCAACTATAGCGATATACGCCGTTGGTTGTTTGCATCAGCTTAATGATATTTCACACAGTACGTTTTTCATTTCTATTATAACTCAAACTCCCTGATACATGGTAGTACTATCCATTGAATTATCACATTAAGGCACTCTCAAATTCCTAGGCAGACCCAAAACACCATAACTTGAAGGCTGAACATTCCATGCACATTTCTGACGATCAGTGCAGTCTTAGAACAGGTAGACCATTTTATCTTCCTTGAGAATCAGATGTATGTGCACAAGGTGGGAGTGCAGAACATATACAACACGAAGATGCTGATGGTGATTTAATGCCATGCAACAGTCCTTAAACATACATCCCGCTAGCATGTTCCACACACTATGGTCACAAACTTTAAGAGGGTGAAATTACTGCCTTGGACACCAAATAACAACATTGATTCTGTCTGACAAACCATTTGTGTGTTCCCAAATGTGTATAACGGCAACTGCTTCCGAAATTCGTATCCAATTATAGTTTGGAAACTATGGTACGTTTACATCCTACCACAGAAAATGATCCTCAGATATGGTAAGCGTATGTGACAAAACAGGAACGTCTTATGAGAGTAATAATCCGTTCCCTTCATGTCTATGACATTTCAAAACAACAAAACAGTCGCCAGTGCCAGATGCTAGACTACAACGCTCCCAACAGTTAGCACCAATCGGAAGTCAGGAACGCTAACTTTGTGTTCCAAGAAATACTTGACAATGTAATGGAAGAGCAGTTATGATACATCCACCATAGGTACTCTTGCCATAGCAGTCCATATTACAGAGTACAAATTGTACAGGTTCACCAGACTCGAACACTTAAAAGTTACCTGCCAGAGACACAAATTTGTTCTCCCATTGCTCCATATGCTGGTGGAACAGGAAAAGAAATCAACTAGCAACGATTTAACATATTCTCCACAATGTGTATAGAGTCTCTCCATAGCAACCCATATTGCAAAGTACAAGTCGCACACTTTCACAACAACTGAACGCTAAAAAGTTACTTGTGAGAGGCATATATTCATTCTCCCATTGCTTCCTGTTCAGGAGGAACAGAAAAAAAAGAGATCGATTGCGGATATATAAGATATTATCTACCCATCAATGATATATTGGAGCAAAAGAGCATCAAAGTATTTAACACCACACACACCCAACACACACCATAAATCCCACATCACACATCTCATTTCTGATGATTTGTAAGGGTGCTTGTACCGGAAAGTGTGCTATAATAGTTCATACAAATATGTGGGTCACTGTAGCTCAGCTGGTCTTGTACTAATGGTTATAGTAGTAGAAATCGTAGTAGTAGATTCAATTCATTTTAACAGTAGGTATCATCATGATTTCAGATTGCAATAGGTTTACAACTAGCTGTAGGATTCTCAGCCAGTTGTGCAGCAGCAATCAACTCTCTGTTTTGATGGATGAGAATATGATTTTTTAACACCGATTTTCGCTGTAGGTACACCTTCGTTTGACGGAAATTTGATGAAGACGAAATGTTAAAATCGAAACATCCTTCCTATAAACAGAATGTGACCTAATGTCCAGGCTAGCACAACATATTTAAGTATTGCCTCACATAAATTATGTTTTCCGTTTTTGTAGGACATCTAACATTTCCATCAGATTTCTATCTACCTCTCACCTGTAGCGTCCAGGCTAGCCATCAAGAATATACTGGCCAACTTCACTACCCTGATATAAGACTCCATTGCAGTGGTGTAACTGAGAGATCACCAACTAGCATTGTAATGTATGTAAGGCTCATGTGGTGGTGAGAACACAGAGTGTCGATGACGATGACGACGACGATGATGATGATGATGGAAGCTGTAGTATATGAAGCATTTTGCTGCAGGTGAGGTGTATTTTGTTGGACATTTTGGCTTATTATGGAGACGATTTGATACATAGTTTTCTGCTGTTCATCTATGAGGTGAAGTATTATGTAGTCTCCATTGATCAGTTTCCAGCTTCATATAAATTCCTCAAAGTCCAAACTTATCTGAAATATTTTAGATTTATTAGATTACTTCAGAAGAAGTCTCTGCTATGAGCTTACATCATGTCATACACATGTGACATTCGAACACAGTAAACAACGGGGAAGGTAACATTATTTCTATGACAGGCTACAGGTATGAACTTGCTCAGTTTTAAGTTTAGAATCCATGCTGTTTTCAATAACGTCAGAATGCAAGATGGCTGATCTGGGGATATGAATGCAGTCCAAAATAGTTTGTACAATTCCCATGGCGCTGCAGTCAACTACCCCCACAACTCATCATCAGTGCACGCTTACTAGCCATCAAGTGAACTCACCACTCATGCTCTGTTCTCCATGGTGAAAGACTGATCATCATCATCATCATCATCATGAAGCAACATCAGATATCTACTGCCTCGAGGAAGAAGAAAATGACGTGCACTCTTGACTGTAAGTATTAAACCATTCCTTTACCTCAATGTTTATTATTCTTTACGTGTGTAGGCGTATGTATATGTTTTTCATGGTTATCTTTTATTTCTCCCACACTTCAACAGCTCCCTGAAGTATATAATGCAGTGCCTGATACAACTGAGAAGCAGCAGCAGCAAGAGGTATCAAGCCAGCATGCATACAAGCTCTCCACATGCTAGAGTGGAAATCAGGTCAGCATGGAGAACTGTTTCCACAGTTCGAGTTTCCACTAGGTCCACCAACTCAGCATAGGTCCACCAACTCAGCATGCAGACAAGCTCCGTGATGCAGTGCCTGATATATTGGAGCAGGACATGAAATTGTTTTCAAACTTTAACTTTTCACTACATCCAGCACCTGCACCATTCATTGAACCTCAGCAAAGTCACTAAAGAGTGTTGTTATTCATCACCACTTATCAACTGACTGCCTATGGATCGAAGCATGTTAATATAGTTTGGCACCTGGCATAGACCTCATAGTTATAGTGGAAATAGAGAATGTGTAACTGGGTATAATGCTGCATTTTAGTGATATGTAGTGGGCTCAGCTGAGCAGCAAGCTGAAATAAATGAGGATTGCATGCCAACTGAGAACAATCCATTCCTCTGAGACATCAGTATCTTTGCCAGCAACAGTGTATCCATTATTGACATGTTTTGGGTATGATATGATGATGTTATCATTTCAAGACCTGGTGGAATGTGTATATTTCAAGCATCCAAGTATCATAAACCAGCATGGTCTGTAAATTGCAATAAGGATTACCATGGAGAGAGCCAGTCTCTGATGAAGATATGTTAAACCACTCTTTGATCATACTGTCAAGTATCTATTGGAACATGAAGTTCATCATGAAGATGAGGAATTAAATGTGTGTATAGCTGTGTGTATGTATACTATACCTAAATCTGCTGGTATTACTCCTATAAACAAAAATTCCATGCAAGTGGAGTTTACAGAAGATATTCTTAAGTCTATTAGTGATCCTGTTGGACTGCATGAAATAAATGCTGATTTAAAGCCAATAAAAACAGTTATTTGGGCAGCATTGCAGAGTGATGAATGGGGTTGTTGTAGAAAAAAGAGAATGACCGTTTTTTTAAAGGTGGTGATTTATTTCCCACAGTTCATGCAGTACCAAATGTATATTGACAGTGGATAGAAATTGTATCCGAAATATATATATAATAAATAATATTTCTCTTTTAGAATGTTTAATATGTTGTATTCTATCATACACGTTGATTATGAGACCTAACACTTCAGATGTTGCAGAGAGAGCTTTAGTAGTTCACACATTTTCACTGTGAAAGAGACTTCACAGTTCATTCACTTCTATGTCAGAGGGACTTAGCACTTCCATAACCTTCACAGTCATATACTGTTCAAATAACAGTACACCCAATGCTTTAGGAATAGCAACCATTGCAGATTCCTGAAGTTTAACATTAGCTGTGTCACTTACTGTAATTAATATGCCTTTGATTCAACATACAGTATGTATTAAAAATCATCCTCATGAAATTTACTCCATATGTGACTTCTGTGGCATTCATCCAGCACAGGTGACAAAATTTTGGACAGGTCTTTGATATATCCGTGGAAGCAACTATGATCATGACCTGCCTGTTCCCATGGGCGAATATGTGCACAATGATAGGCAAACTACTGAACAATTAATGTGTAAACTGTCTCACATTCCTGTTCTTCTGCAAAATACACTTTTTGCTTTTTCTTACAAGACAAAGCAAAAGGTGTACTCATGGCTTAAGACTTCTCACATATACTTCAAAATCAAAGATAAGAACACCTCCTACGGTAGATAGTTCATCCTACATATACCAATCTGATGTAAGCCCGAAAACATGTGATATAATGAATGAAAATCATGTATAACTGGAATTATATATGAAACAGGTGAACAACACAAGGCATTTGTGGTGGGGAGAGGGTGGCACTACCCCTCGATGGTGGGTGGTTTCACTTGATGGCTAGTAAGTGTGTGCTGAGGATAAGTGGTGACGGTAGATGACCAAAACGCCATTGGAGTTGGAACAATTGTTTTGGAGTGAGTTCATATCCTGAGGTCAACCATCTTGGATTTTCACATCATCGAAGATGTCATGGATTCTAGAGCCATGTTGGTTAGCAACTGCGGGGCAATGTCATAGAAATATCATCGCACTACTCATACGATATATATCTATATGTTCTGCCAGTGTTCATTAAAAACTTGACTTCGACATATGTACAATATTAACATGGTTTGCATGCTGTTATGGAATACACCATTTTGTCTGTTTAGAAGATTTGAGAATGGGTTCAAGTAATCTAAAAAAATAAAAATACTGAATTTCGCAACTTGGGCTGTTTACTACAACTAACTTCAGAAACTGTTTTAATGTCTTCGTAAGTGACATAGTGAGGTGGGGCCTTTTGGTACAATACTCATTGTAGCATGCATAAGATCACATCTGAAGAGTTAGTTTATACTTATGAAGTAATGACACTTTAGCAAGGCCCTTAAGTGAGGTGTGGATCATTATGCTGCAAACCGTCAAGTAATTACATTTAGCTCAAACCAAATGTGCATCAGTCGAAAATTCAATAACAGTCCTTTAGACAAAAAAGTAGCCATGACACGATAGAAAATTCGTTTGTCTCGTGTATGGGTGCGATGTTGGCTACCAGCCACTAACTACATGCAAGTCTCTTTCACTATGAGCTGAAGTGTTTGTGTGAATCATATAACGGTCTATTTGTGGGAGGGTAAAGCTTTTCACTTGTGCTGTTGACTGTATATTGCAACTTGCAGATTGAACAAGACTCTGTTGGTGATTGTAGTTCAGTTTTTCGTCTTTAAATGTGTATAAGTACAGTACTGAATTCAATTCTTGTAGAAAAATCGTACTTTCCCATTATATGTATTTGCCGCATTTTTAAAAAATAAGTATAAACGTGTTTCATTCCAAAATGCTGTTGCTACATGTCTGGTACATATAAGTTAGCGTGTTAGACAGCTCTGTTTATGTTGGTTATGTGTCGGATGGTAAATAGCCACCGTTCATTTCTCACACAATTTCGCTTTGTGGTGAATTTAACAAGCATAGAACCTTAACAGATTTTCTTTTGAGGCTTCAGAGCCATCACACAGGTATTCACCATAGCATTTGGAATCAGAGATTCTATACTCCATTTGACAATAGTTTATGAAATCTGTAGTATGCATGTGGTCTTCCTGTCTGTCTAGAGCTGTCACTGAAGGATGGTGGGCAGATTACTGGCTGATTGACTCTTATGTCTTAGGCAGCTCAACCACTCCAGCGGCTGACAGCTCTGCCCAACCTTCTGAGAGCATTAGTGGTATGCAGTGCCATGGAAAGGGTGTTCAACCTGAACAAATATTTGTTTAAATAAAGAAACAAGTGTTCCTACTATGCAGTGTACAGTGTGGACCTTAACTTAGGGGATTAAGTCGAGAGAGGATAGCACGTGGGTCTGCCCTTCCTGGAGTTTGTTTAAATTAAGATGCATGTGGAGAGACACAGAGTTGGGAGGTGGGGGAACCCTTGACTTCATCCATGACATCATGAGGTTGATGGAATCTTTTGTTGTCCATGAATGCCCCTTTCTATACTCCTTAGCGATGTATCTGCCAAGGAGGGGAAGGAATCCAGTGTGCACACTGTATGTGTACCGGGAGGAGCCATTTCATATGTGGAAAGGCTGCTTCCGAACGCCATGAAGAGCACGGGGTGTAGCCAGCTGTATGCAATGGCTCATATAAGTACTAATGATGTGTGTCGCTTTGGATCAAAAGAGAGTCTTTCTGGCTTGTGAGATGAGGCAGAGATTACCATGTGTATCATCATCAACAGAACCATCTGTGGCCCTTTAGTACAGCACCCGGTGGAGGGTCTGAATCAGCAGCTCAGATGGTTCTGTGATAATGTAGGCTGCAGATTTGTCGCAGGGGTCCAATAAACACATAAAGTGTCTACTTTACCTCCACTTCTTCTCTTGCCTATTGATGGCGGAGACTTGCCATGAGTATGTACAAGTGATAATTTGTGCAATGGATATTTTAACGCTACTGAGGTCGCCCTGACATTTATACGTCCCCTGGTAGGAGTACGTTATTCTCATTAATTATGTAAATTGTCGTGTGATAGCCTAGCCGTTTCTTAATGTCAAGATACACTGACAAAATGCAGTCTCCCTTCTAACGAATAAGTTATAAAATGTACACAAGAGACAAGATTAATTGGTACAGAAAAATATTATCTACTAAAAGATAAATGCTGTGATATCACACACATTTATTCATCGTAAAAAGAATTTAAAGACACTAAACAATAATTACAAATCTCAGGTTCTCCCTGTATTAATACTGGCTCTTAAACTGTCTGGCTCTG
Source organism: Schistocerca gregaria (assembly GCF_023897955.1). Classification (NCBI taxonomy): domain Eukaryota; kingdom Metazoa; phylum Arthropoda; class Insecta; order Orthoptera; family Acrididae; genus Schistocerca; species Schistocerca gregaria. The sequence goes on from NC_064931.1 coordinate 832,848,815, forward strand.
CCCTATAATCTACTTGTGATCTTTGATTAAGCGCGAGTAACTGACATCCCCAGCTGTATTAAATAGCAAGAATGATCTACTATCTCAATGAGCAGTGTGAAACCTCAGTGCAGAACGGAGTAGAACACGTGATTCGCCAATGTAAATTCATGCTCCTACACGTCGGTGCATAAGCAAGAGCACCGTAACGATCAGAAGCTATAACCGCAGAACTTCTCAGCTAGATAATAGCAAAATGGTACTTCACCAAAATTACAGCCGAAGACGTCCGTCGACTGCCGTGGACATCCAAGAAGTCTCCCCTGTTCCACTATCCAGCAGCGATTCCTCTTTTTTTCCTCTTTTCGCTGCTCAAAGTTTTTTCTCCCCCTTAAATTAGAGTGGCGCTCGTTCCTAAACGCCGACCAATTGCAGTTTAGAATCCAGACCGAATTTTCTGCAAGTTTTTTTATAGGTCCTTAGGGAAGTACGCGAATGCCTGCTGGCATATGTTTTTGGTCGACCAGGCAGCCTTCTCACACCTGCCCGCCGGACACACGTTCCCGTTTTGCAGGTGGTAATGTGCTAGACGATGTCAGTGACATACATATTTTTAATGAACGAGCAAAAACCTGTCTTTTCTATCATTGAAGGGGCTTACTTATGTCCTATTAGATGTAAACGTGGTTTGTAAGTTGTAAAATACACCACCTTAAAAGTGGCTACACATGTTGTGGGGGCTGTGTGGAGAGAGCTGGGCAGTTATTTAGTTTAGAGAGTATCTGGAAACAACAGAAGGAGCTTCAGTTTACAAGAGCGCAGGGCAAATACAGGAAGGTAGACCTAGAACAAACGGTATTGTAGTTGTAGATTGTTGTAGCTGTGTTTGGAAAGAACTAGACTCCAAACGCTAATAGAAAGCACTGAAGCTCAAATTGTTGTAGGTATTGAAAAATAACTAAGGCTGAAATTTTTCCCACCAGATCATCGGAGTAAAGTGCTGTCGGGCATGGCTTCCAAAATTGGTTCAAATGGCTCTGAGCACTATGGGACTCAACATCTGAGGTCATCAGTCACCTAGAACTTAGAACTACTTAAACCTAACTAACCTAAGGACGACACACACATCCATGCCCGAGGCAGAATTCGAACCTGCAATCTATCAATTGCTTGATTTGTCACTCTTCATATTCCTCCAAGGATCTTACCATCACTAAGCTTCTGGGATCCTAATGTCTGCCTTAGTTTGAACAAGCGAGCCTGCATGGGCTTCTGCACATGTCCAATGCAGTCCTGTTTTTTTTTTCTTTAAATTTCATTGCCAGAAGGTTTGTGTTCCTCTACAGCTTTATATCCCTTAGAATCACCATCTCCTAGATAGTTAGCGTATCGTATGTTATAACACTTCTGTGATCTGGAAAAAATTCCTTTCACTCCCTCTACTTCCATCGCTCCACTCATGCCATGAAAATTTGCTTCACAACTTTCACTATGTTCGTTCTTGGTATTTCCCTTACATCTACAATGTTTTGAGAGATTAGCAACATCAATTGCTTTGCAATTGTCTCCACTGGTAGCTGTCACAACTCCATTTACAGATTTATGACCTCTATGTTGCCATGATCCATCTAAAGCAACAGTTAAATCTCTTCGATTCCCATTATCTGTCACAGCTTCTTCAACTGCTTTCTTCATTGTTGCTTGAGCAATATCTTCAGCATAAGATCCCACCAATTCATTATAAAATCCAAACTTGGTTGGTGGTTTTGGCAAGTTCATAATTCCACATAACATTGTCCCTGTAGCACTGCCCTTGCCATTGTAACGCAAGCCATACACTAGCCTAACATTTACATCATACACCTTCTTTCCACTATTACCACTATGACGAATACTTTTAGAGTTAGAAAACGAAACTTTTGCAGCACATTTGTTGCACTTCAATAACATTTTACGCGCCAAACCAATGTGTGTAGTTATTTTCAACTCCAGTCCTCTTTCTTTGCAAACTTGGCACAATACGTTATGTTTCAAAATAAGAGAGAATAAGGAAATGTTAATTATTTCAATCACATCATTACTGTCACTTTCATAGTTTTCAAATTTTTCTTTGCTGTCACAAAGTTTCTCGCTGGAAGGACTTTTATCACAGTCATTTTGAGTAGCCGGTGAAGCAGTCTGAGCAGCATCTCCCTTTGAAACAACAAAAGATTTCTGCTTCGACTCATTGTGCCTTTTCTTAAACACTCGATTGCTGAAACGGGGCATATTGATATCCACAAACCAAATACGTAACACAGGTACGAGTAAAATTCGTCAAATACGCAAAATTGAACAGCTAAACAACACAAAGCAAACTCCACATGTCAACACACTCAACACACACAGTATAGCGTTTATGTTTACCGATATGAACAGTCACTTGTCACAGAGACAAAGCCATACAACGTCGGAAAAAAACACTGTCTAATTCCGCAAAAAGACTCTGCTTGCAGCCAGCGAGCGGCGCCCTCAAAGGTGACACACCAAGTCGCTACAACCGTTTACGCGGCCCGTCAGCTTTGCAGCGATAAAAAACGCACTTACAATTCACTTAGAAGGGTGAAACTTGATTTGTTTTATCCAGAAAACGACAAATAATTTTATAATGGAAAAACCAAAAAACGTTTATTTGGTCATTTTCATCGTTCCGGCTCCCCTTAATGTTGTCCACCCAAGTCCTGCATCTTGTCCGTGACACTCTCTCGCCTCTTTCGAGATAATACAAGACGTGCTGCTCTTCTTTTAACGTTAGGCATTCTCTTTAGCAGATCTCTTACATTTTCTAAGTATACTGTCAGTAAAACGTAAAATTTGGTTTGCCTTCTCCACAACATTTTGTGTGCGTTCTATTCAATTTAAATTGTCCGTAATTGTAATTCCTAGGTATTTAGTTGAATTTATGGCCTTTACATTTGACTGATTTATCGTGTAAACGAAGTTTAACGAGTTCCTTTTAGCACTCATGTGGATGACCTCACACTTTTCATTATTTAGGGTCAATCGCCAAATAACGCACCATTCAGATACCTTTTCTAAAACGTTTTGCAATTTGTTTTCATCTTCTGATGAGTTTACTAGACGTTAACCGACAGCATCAACTGCAACAAATCTTTTATATAGATCAGGTACAGCAGAGGGCCTATAACACTACCTTTCGGAACGCCAGAAATCACTTCTGTTTTACTCGATGACTTTCCGTCAGTTAGTACGAACTGTGGCCTTTCTGACAGGAAATCACGAATCCAATCACATAACTGAGATGATGTTCCATTAGCAAGCAATTTCGCTACAAGCCGCTTGTGCGGTACATCGTCAAAAGCCTTCCGGAAATCCAATAATACGGGATCAATTTGAAACCTCTTGTCAATAGCACTCAACACTTTATTCGAGTAAAGAGCTAGTTGCCTTTCACTAGAACGATATTTTCTAAATCCAAGTTGACTGTGTGTCAATAGACTGTTTTCTTCAAGGTAACTTATAATGTTGGAACGCAATATATGTTCCAGAATCCTGCTGCACATCGGCGTTAATGATATGGGCCTGTGATTTAGTTGATTACTCCTACTACCTTTCTTGAATATTAGTGTGACCTGTGCAATTTTCCCGTCTTTGGTTACGGATCATTGGTCGAGCGAACGGTTGTGTATGATAAGTATGGAGCTATTGCATCAGCATACTCTGAAAGGAACCTAATTGGTTCGTTGAAAGATCCGTACTTAACGACTGGGAAGTTGCAGACGTCATTCCAGTACCGAAGAAAGGAAAACAGTAGTAATCACCTGAATTACAGACCCATATCACCAACGTTTAATTTGCATTAGGACTTTGGAACATGTACTATGTTCATTCGAATGTTACGACTTACCTTGATGACAATGGTTTATTGACAAACAGCCAACATGAATTAAGAAAATATCGTTTTTGTGAAACAACTAGCTCTTTGTTCTGACGAAGTAATGAGTCCTATAGACTGGGAATGTCAAATTGATTCCATATTTTTAGATTTCCCAAAGGCTTTGGACATCGTTCCTCATAAGTGACTTCTAATAAAATAGCATACCTATGGAGTATCGTCTCCTCCTGTGGAGCATAGCTGCGTGGTGTGGGATCCACATTAGATAGGATTGATGGAGGACATCTAAAAAGTTAAAAGAAAGTGTGGTGTGTGTACTGTAAGACCTTCAGTACACACACCATCACATTATTTGACTTGTCGCTCTAACGAAGTAGGCGAGTGTCAGCAATATGTCTCGTGGTCTTATCGTGGCGTGTATCTTCTGCCGTTAGGTCAGACGATAGAAATGCCACTTGCACGCTTAGAGTAGCAGATTGACGGTGACCAACTTTAAACAGAACTTGGTTAATTTTCACACACATTTATTAAAATAATAAAAAGCATAGACTTCACGTAAGTTGATTCTGAATGCTATTTACAATTGGCAATCTGAAGTTCCTTTTGTCTTGGTACGTTAATCCTATTCTCACATTTTTCTGATACTTCATAAAAAGTCTATACATTTATCTTCATGGCTATGTACAGAAATATGATAATCTTATTAGGTGCAGACTGAAACTTGACTATAGACTGGTACAGACTGATGCAGACTGGTACAGACTGGTGCAGAAAAAAGCAGACTAATGCAGACTGCTGATCGGAGGTCTGTACACTCGTTATAATACATCGAGCGTTCAGGTATCACTGTGCGAGTGTGGTCCGCGAGGAGAAAAGGTTCTACGTTAGCAGCAATCTCATTGGCTGCGTTATATATTAATACGCAGATCGGTGGAAGCAAAATTTGGTCCGTCTCTAAGACAGCGCCATCTCGTAGTGCAGAGATTGACGAGCGCTGCGCCTGCACTGTTGTGCTTAGTGGGGCGCGCTCTATTTGGAAAGTTGTGTATGCGCTGACTACGCGGAACTATGTACACAACAGAAAGGTAGCTCGATTTGTGTTATCGCGAAATAGGGGAGAGAATGGCACAGATATGATAAGTCGGGTGGCTATGATTAAAACAAAGGCGTTTTCCGCTGTGGCAGGATCTTCTCATGAAATCTCAATCACTGACTTTATCCATATACTATTATAATATTGGCATCCACCAACATAGGGAGAAATAATCATCATTATATAAAAAAAGCAGGTCTCACACAGAATGATTTGAGTTCGTTTTTCCCCATACACAGTTCGAAGGTGGGAAGGTAAGAGTAATTGCATGAACGTGGTTTGATGGACCCTTTGTGAATTGCAGAGTAATCACGTAGTTCATTTATAACTGAAGGAGAATTCACTGCAAATACGAATGAGGTGAGTGGGACTAAGGTCATTGTTGATCTAAGGGGCTTTTCAAATTTCTGAATACGGGTTGCTGTTCAGTTCAGATTCTACTTCCTCATCTGTAATCTCAAGGTGGACTTTGGCGATTATTGCAGTGAGTTTGGAAAGTCAGGAGGGAGACTGGGGTTGTTTGACATGGGTGTTGTGGTGAGAATTATTAAAGAGGCTTGGGACCAAAGGTAATTCGAGGAATTTTGGAACAGTGGCCAGTGTGAATGTTGGGTTTGGGTCTTTAGTAATATAAAGTATTTGCTTGGGATGATTTGTTAGATGTTAGGTACTGTGTCTTTGTAGGCATTTTTTGGTTTTGAGGATGAGGGATTTGGGTTTCAGGAATTTTGGGTCTGTGTTGGAGAGAATGAAGGTGTGGATGGTAGGGGAATATTTTGGAGGGGAAGGAGTTGTTTCTATATTCTTAGTGTTGTTGGGTTCAGTTTGCAGCCTTTTGGTGTGAGAATGGGGGAGATGTCAATGCTTTGACGTTTTGTTGGTGTTTTTAATGACATTTGGAGGGAAGGGTGGTTGTGGGACGTGTGGTGGTAGGATACTGAGGCTTATCTGGGAGATGTGCACGACCTTCAGCAAGGCTTATGCTGGTTGCCATGGTGAGGCTTGCAGAAGTGGTGCTTGGTGTCATCCTGTTGTGAAGGTAGCTGAGTTTTTTCGTGGTGAAATATCTCGCGCAAAATGGTTACAGACCGCTGCTCTCGTGAAAATGCCGTTCTTTTGCATCATATGTATTTACCGCGATGTTGATTGTTGGGATTCTCTTTGTCATTTCATATGAATGTGTTTAGCTCTCATATCTTATTGCTGCATGCCTCGTATGGATAAGTTCTCCGGTTTGATGTCTCTGTGCACCCCTCCGCTGGGAGAGGGGGTCAGTGCATGAGGAGACCATGATGAGCCATTCCTCCCTTCCTCCCACTCCCAGCGTTCGTTTAAACAAAAATGCAATTGTTCCTGCTACACACCCCATGCAGTTTGAACTTTATGTTAGGGGGATAATAGTCTTATGATGCTGTACGATAATGTGCAGGCCAAACTTAAACAATTATTAAGAGAGGAGAATTGCTGAACTTATGACAGACAGGATGGAATGCCACAATGACATGACTGTTATAAATAATCCTGCATGTCTCTACAGGCAGGATACTTCCCTTTGTCCTAGTATCTCGGATTCTGATTTCATAGAGCTGTGCCAGTATACCACAGTCAGCAGTCTCGTTTTGTATTTTCATAGAGTATTTGCTGGTTAGTTATTTTATTTTTGGTTACAGATCTGAGGATGCTACATGTTGAGCCAAAACTGGCCTTTTTAAGAAATTGAATAATTAATGCAATCAGGATGGATAATAAAACAAAGGACAGATTCAGTCTGGGTCTGATTTACCTCCCTATCACACAAGCTCGCATACTAACAGGTTGTGCGCGAAAATATTTATAAAATAGTATTTCTAGTTTTTCTGCATCTTCACTGATTTCATACAGATGTGATACATGGCCTGACAAAAAAAGTGAAAGACCCAGAAGGAAAGGAGGAAAACGAAATTAAACTTCATGGATTTAAGATGTTATTTCAGTGATTACAAAATCGACTCAAATTTACAAAGAACTTTGCAATATGTGTCCCTCAATCAGTATGACGTAACACCCTCTCTGGCCTGAGTACATGTACTAATTCGATTGGGAAGGGTGTCATACAGCCATTCTATCCTGCCTTGAGAAAAGCTGGTCCACAACTGTTGTAACTGTTCCTTTATATCCTGGATATTGGCTCTGGGACGGAGTTGATGTCCGAGCTGGTACCACAAATGGTCTATCAATGACAGATCTGGGGATCTTGCTGCCCACGGAAATTCCTCAATGCCACATGGACAGTCCATAAACACATATGACACGCGTGGGCAAGCATTTGAGGCGTATCGCCGTATACCGATCCTGCCTTGGAGGCGGTTAAGTGGGAGATGTGTCTCAGAGCTGGGATAGTGAGAGATGCTGACGCGAGACTGGACGCGCACGTAGTTTATGTATCAGCCGAGAGGCCAGTATTGGATAGGGGACTGTGGTTTAGTTTTGATTGTGCCCACTAGAGTGCAATAAAGTAATAGGATGTTTTTCATAAACTGTTCTAGTATTTTCATAAAGTGTTATGTCTTTTTGTGTACGCAAATGTTATAAATGTGTTTTAGCAGTATGAATGATGCGTGGTTTAAGGTTAATATGAAGATAATTGTTTAACGAGTTATGTAGTGGGATTTAGTGAGGGAAAGTTTCGAAGAAGTATGGATGTGGACAAAGGCGATTGTTGTAGAATAGATTTGTGAAGTAAGTTTAAGGTAAAGGGAAAGTTAATTCAGGTATAAATAACAATAGTAAATAACTTTATGCATAAACAAAACTTCTGCATATTAGATAACTACGTCGGTAAAAAGTGCAGTAGTTAGGTTTTCTATTTTGCGAGTGGTTATTGATGAAAAGCGGGGACTGACGCGGGAGAATGTTGCTTTGCTATTGGCTGTTGAGTAAACTGACCAATGGTAAAGCAATATTCTTCGCGCGCCATCCTCTGCTGGTAGAGAAGACTTAGAGTATTCTAGAGAGGAGTCGGAGCCTAGCCATGAAACGGTTCGGACGTGTGTAGTAGTAGTTCCGATGGAAATGATAAGTTGCCGGATCTAGCAGTGTTTCATAAATCGAAAGTGTTGTAAAGTGACGACATGATTATTCCGATGGGAGTGTAGAAATTTCGGAATTTTTAAATGAATTGTGTGACGAGAAAAGACAAATTCCGCGTGGCGTATTGCGCAGGTAGGTGGCTAAAAACTGTGACTGCATTAGATCCCGACAGATTTAATATTTGGCGAGCATTCTCAATAAAAAACAAGCCGTATTTTTGTAGGTATTACGTTTTCGGGAAATGCAACACCATAAACTTGCTAACGTGAGTGAAAGGGATTGTGAGTGACTGTGATAAGACTAGCACGGGCTTGGCAGTGATGCTTGTTCACCGAAGTTTCAGAATATATTAATTAAGGACAAGATTTCCAACCTTTCATTTCGTGTGAAAACTTTCTCCCGAAACGTAGATTAGTGACTTAAATTGCAGCCTGGTTCACGTCGAAGTACAGTAGGTTTCGCTCGGCTTTCCTACTGATGATCTGCTGAGACAATGTTCACAGGTAGGTGCAGGTTCGTCGTAAAGGGACGGACGGAACCGCGCCGCCGCACATTGTCCTGCTGATACCGTCATGTGGGAGGTAACACATGGGAACACAGGATGTCTGTGATGTAACATTGTGCTATTAGAGTTTCTCAAACACTACCAGCTGTAATCCGAAGCCACGACCAATGGCTCCTCATATCATGAAGCTAGGAATAACACCACTGTGCCTCCCACAATAGCCGGCCGCGGTGGCCGTGCGGTTCTGGCGCTGCAGTCCGGAACTGCGAGGCTGCTACGGTCGCAGGTTCGAATCCTGCCTCGGGCATGGGTGTGTGTGTGATGTCCTTAGGTTAGTTAGGTTTAAGTAGTTCTAAGTTCTAGGGGACTTATGACCTAAGATGTTGAGTCCCATAGTGCTCAGAGCCATTTGAACCATTTGAACCTCCCACAATATTGGGTGAGTGGGATCTCTCACCAGATGGCCGCCATACTCTTCGTCGATGGTAATCCAGTGTAGTGTAGAACCGTGAATCACAGTATGAGGCCATTCATCAGCAATCCATGCTTCTTGGTCACAGCACCACTCCTAACGCAGCAGTTCATGTTGTAGTGTTAATAGCAACCTATGCATAGGATGATGACTACTGGTGCAAGATGACACAGAATATTGCACGGAGTCCATTACTTGTTCTCAGACAGGAGGCGCAGATGTGAAGGGGTTACGATATGCTTGGTACACAATACGGCGATCCTTCTTTGTGGTGTTCGCCGAGAACCTTGACGACGAGTATGCCTGCCACCACTTTCTTATGTAGTCAAAGATCGGGTCAGTGTCACATCCGAATACCCCACAAATCTGGATGTTGCATCATTCGACCAGCCTGATATACTGAGACCCACAACGAGGCCCCTTTGAGGCCCTGTCAGTTGCTGATAATACTGTCTCGCACGAGTATGTGGCATCTCTGTATGCTTCACAGACGTCGCACACCATTTGACTCTGTTCGCGCCACTTATATATTCTACTAGGACTAATGACCACGCTAAACACTTACAACAGTAATTCACGCTAGCGGCTGTTCTGTCACAGAGAACTGTAACCCTAATTATTACGTAGCTGCCAGTGGTGTGTATGTATACAAAGTCACAGTGACATGAGAGCATGTATTTTTGGCGCTTCGCTTTTATTGCCAGGCAGTGTATACTGCTGCTGAGATACTAAGTTTTCCGTAGAGAGAGCTATCAGTTGCTTGAAAACAGTGAAATTAGCCAGGTGCCTATCTGAACAGAAAATTTTTTTTAGTTTCAGAATCTCTTGTTCTGTCGTCATCACGCACTCACAAGGAACACGGCCAAAAGACTCGACTCATATTTGGCAGGTCGCTAGTGCAGGCCTACAACCTAAAATGAAAGACTCTAAGATATTTTAGGTTAGCAGCCTTCCCCGTCCCCATTGCTTTTAAGAAAACCAGCCCTGTAGACCATGACGCGTTATCGACTCAAAATTGACGGGATCGATAGGTAATTGACAACTGAGCATTTTTCGGTATCATATGTGGGATCGACGAACACGTATTTTCCTACAAATCGAGGGAAGAAAGTGTTAAGGCTGTTGCTTACGTCAGCCAATGACAGACCTGTTGGCTTAGCGACCATTGCATCTGACTGGGGAGCAGAGAATATTTATTCGATTCCAAATGCGGTCTGGAGTTCTTTATTTGTATTTTTTTCCGAACTGGAATTAGTAGGAGTAGGAGCGTTGATACAGTAATCAACAAGTAATAATAACGAAGTACCCAAATAAATTTCTCAAACGACTTGGATTAGTAAAGAACTAACATTTTAATCCTGGTTGCTTTGCAATGACTCACACTCACCTTGATAAATGTCGTCTCCTCCTTCGAACAACTGTGTGGATGGTACTTTTCATATAAAGAATCGGAGAAAATATGCTCTAGGCATGAAGGACTCTAATGATTGCAATTTTCGCGCAGCTACATCGTTCTTTCAGATTATTGGCGGTAAAAAGGCTACGTTTAAATATTAAAATATTTCAGTTTCGGTAATTAATTTTAATGCGTACTACGCATGAAAAATCGGTGCTGGAAGGTGATCATGAATTACGCGCCGCGCTGTTGTGTAATTGCCGTTTGGTCTCTGGTAGCACATTTAAACTTTGAAACCTTCAAATGAAATTCTGCAGCCGGCTGTATGTGGTCTGTCGTGAAGAATTCACAGCAGTTTTACTCGGAATTGTTTTGATAGAGTGAGGCTTAAAATTTTAATTCTTTACTAAAAAAAGCAGTTTGAGAAATTTATTATTATCCCTTATTGATTACCTTATTAACCCTGCCATTCCTACCAAGTTTTGTAGGGAAAAATTACATATAAAGGAACTGCAGAGTGCATCTTGACTCGAACAAAGATTCTGTGCTACGCAAACACATGCTCAATTGGCACTTTCGATGGATAAGGCTTACCTTGTGGTACATAAGCAGCAGACGTACTGCTTTCTTCCCCCTATTTCTAGGAAAATATGCGGTCGCAGACCACACATATGATGATGAAAAATGCTAAGTTCTCAATTATCTATCGACCCCGTCAATTTTGAATCGATAAAGCGTCATGAACTTTAGGCGTGATTTTCTCAAAATCTGCGAGGGGAGGGAGGTATTGACAGAAAACGTTAGAGTCTTTAGGTTGTACACAAGAGATCTGACAAACATGAGCCTAATCGGTTGACCGTGTTTGAGGCCTCTCCCTTGTCAGACCCGACGAATAGCATGTAGCGTCTCAACGGTCATCACAAGCTCCTTCCATGCTAAACTCTGGCGTGACCGTTTCAAACTTCACATATGAGAATTTCATTCACTAAGCAGCTCGATGTGGACATGCATTGTTATCCACGAAAAGGATCTTTGGACCAACAACGACTCGGAAGTTTCGCTTATGTGGTTTCCTAGTGTCATATCTCTAGTTGTGGGCTGTAAGAGGTGTGACATAAAGCCTCCACACATCAAGACCCTACTGCCACAAACTTGTCCTCTTTCCTTGACCCTTCTGTGATTGTAATGGCTATTATTTTCTCTTCACACGGTTTTGCAATTCTGAGAATCGAAGCGGGATTTAGCTGCCAAGAGCAAATTCCTCTATTCGTGGTCCAGTTCCGATTTTACTGTCATACGAGCCGGATTCCGCATAGCCGAGAGCAACACTCACTGTGAATTTGTGACATGGAAATTATTCTGAACGTTCAATGTAAAACGTGCAACTTCTGACACAGAATATGGTCTGCTGAGAACTGCCTTTCAGACAACATCGGATTACATAGCGAAATTAATGGTTACTCTTGGTCGACCTGAACATTTCTTGAGACGCAGAAACATTGGCAAAGCCTTAAAACTGCACTTTGTAGCCCTGTCACCGCTGCTAACTTTGTATCCTGTCTGATCTGCTCATGGATTCCGAGGAATCCACTACACAGAGAAAAGTATAAATAGCGCCTTTCTTGGCTTTAAGTTGTAAACTTTGCCAAGAGACTGCTCTCTATGATGAAAATGTAAACTCCATCAGGCAGTAGGGATCAGATGCATAGCTTTACGTTAGCTTTGAGATATATGGCTGTTGGGAGTAGGGAAGACAGATAGCACAATTTCATTAATCCTAACGGCAAATTACAGCGATTGCGATCCTTTCGTACTTTTTCGGACTATGATTGCTAATTAATAGAAACAATGCCTATCAACACAAGCACTTTCTATTAGGGTGTAGAGGAATAATATTTCTGATTTGTTACTTTGGGTGTAAGTGCTATTTAATCCACCACTATCACTTTCGTCTTAATTGTCAAGCCCACAGACGCTCTAGAGCCATAGTTTCGTGTCCCTATTCGAAAAAGGAGTCCTCAGTTAGAAACCTTTGTAAATGAGCGTTCCTGTGATAATTGTGGATGTAAATTAGAGAGGAAGGAAAGTTGATGGATAATGTTTCTTAGACATCAACGTCACAGGGGACAGAACTTGAGTTCATACTGGACAAAGATGAAAACAAAATCAGACTGACTTTGTGTGTGGAACAATTTCGACAGTGGTCTCATGCGACTGAAAAGAAATGAGGAAATATGGTCGGATGCTGAACTGAACATACGAATCCAATGTCGTAAACACTGGGTCAACTATCTCGATTTCTGTCAGTGCAGTAGTACAGAGAGGCTAGAGAAGGAAAAGGAGAAATTTGAGACCTGAATGTTGATTGTCCATGCAGTCTCAGTAACGTGATAAATTTTCACAAAAAAGTTAACTTTCGGTAGCCAGCGGCTGGCTAACTTCTGAAATTATGGATGAATTGCATTAATGGTGAGTGTCCGTTGTGTACATTTGAAGAAAACTCGGTGTGTGGTAGCCAAGCGTTCCTTTTGCCTCCTGTTTCCGTACTCATACGCTCTTCCCCTTCCCGCAGTCGTTCGAGCCCTCAAGTGGCTCGGTTTGGGGTTCTTTGCGGTAGAGCCGTGACCTTTACAGCGGAAGTTGGAAGCAGGGAGCCGCTCCTGCTGTACGATTCTGGAGAAGAGGTGCTGCACTTTGCAGAGCCGCGGGATCGTAAAACCGGCGCGCCGCGACAGTGACAGACCAGTCCTTTCATCTCTGCCGCGCAGCCGCCCCCATCTCCACTTCCCGTGGGCGTCCGCGGTCAGAGATAAGCGCCCACCTTACTTTCGCTGCAGAGATCCGCTACAAGTAGGATTTATAGCTAGCCTAGGACAAGTTTGTATAAGGAAATTCCGAGTATGTGCACTTTTATCGGTCGAAGTTACATATACGTTTATTTATGTAGATGAGGATAGCGGTAATGTATCTGCAGGATTTCAAATGAAAATTGCACTTGATTCTACTAGGGTCGAGACTGCTTGTAATTTGCTTTCACATTGTGAGAGGAGTTAAAAATCACAACTTCGATCAACGCATAGCCTTTCGCGGGCAATGGTGACTCTTCTGACGACAGTCTCGATTATACACAAAGCATCAGCACATCACCGAATCCTCCGTATAGGAGACTTGTGAGTGAGTCCGTCAGGTGCAACCTGGTGCCTAGGGCAGGGCTCCATAACGACAGGCGCTTGGATTTGAGCTCCGTGGCGTACCTGCTACACTACGTAATCAAACGTATCCGGACAACTGCCTACAAGTTCGTGGCGCCCTCCATGGAATTCAACATGGTGTTGGCCCACCCTTAGCCTTGATGACAGCTTGCACTCTCGCATGCATACGTTCAGTGAGGTACTGGAAGGTTTCTTGGCGAATGGCAACCCATTCTTCACGGAGTGCTGCGCTGAGGAGAGATGTCGGTCCGTAAGGCCTGGCATGAAGTCCAAAACATTCCAAAGGTATTCTATGGGATTCAGGTCAGTTCTCTGTGCAGGCCAGTCAATTACAGGGATGCTATTGTCGTGCAACAACTCCGCCACAGGCCGTGCATTATGAACAGGTGCTCGATCGTGTTGAAGGATGTAATCGTCATCCTCGAATTGCTCTTCAACAGTGGGAAGCAGGAAGGTGCTTAAAACATCAGAGCAGGCCTGTGCTGTGATAGTGCCACGCAAAACAACAAGGGGTGCAAGCCCCCTCCGTGAAAACCACGACCACGCTTTAACACCATCGCCTCCGAATTTTACTGTTAGCAGTACACACGCTGGAAGATGATGTTCAAAGAGCATTCGCCATACCCATACCCTGCCATCAGATCGCCATGTTGTGCACCGTGACTCGTTACTCCACACAACGTTTTTCCACTGTTCAATCGTCCAATGTTTACGCTCCTTACACCAAGTGAGGCGTCGTTTGGCATTTACCGGCGTGATGCGTGGCTTATGAGCAGCCGCTCGAAAATGGCACCCAAGTTTTCTCACCTCCCACCTAATTTCCATAGTACTTGCAGTAGATCCTGATGCAGTTTAGAATTCCTGCGTGATGATCTGGATGGATGTCTGCGGATTACACATTACGACCCCCTTCAACCGTCGGATGTCTCTGTCAGTCAAGAGACGAGGTCGGCCTGTACGCTTTTATGCTGTACGTGTCCCTTCGCGTTTCCTCATCACTATCACATCGGAAACAGTGGACATAGGGATGTTTAGGAGTGTAGAAACCTCGCTTACAGACGTATGACACAAGTGACACCCAATTAGCTGACCACGTTCGAAGTCCGTGAGTTCCACGGAGCACCCCATTCTGCTCTCTCATGATGTCTAATGACTACTGAGGTCACTTATATGGAGTACCTGGCAGTAGGTGGCAGCACAATGCACCTAATGTGTAAAACGTTAGTTTCTGGGGGTCTCCGGGCACTTTTGATCACATAGTGTATCCGTACTGGCGGATCTCCCTAGACGAATCTCACGAACGAGCTATTGCAGCAGTTTATTGAACAATCAACAAAGGGACGGACAAATAAGCCAATTGCCTGTAGTGTGAGTCGATAAACTGAGATGTGCTTTATGTCAAAGCAGTTACACGGGTTAGGTTTAATTCTGTTCTGGTGAAAGAGATAACTGAAGTCGGAGTAAATTTTGCTACGGTTGTGATAGTAAGGCCACATCGAATCGTCCTACACGCATTGTTAAAGATGATCTTCATCATTGTCAACCAGTTGGCAACCCACTGCTGGACAAAGGTTTCCATCAGACTTCTGCATACATTAGAATCTTTAGATATACGCATACATGTTAATCCTGAATGTTTTCTAATCTGGTCTATACACATTACATCACGTCACCGTCTCCGTCTCTTATTATATCTTGAAATCCAGCAAAGTACTTCCTTGATCTAACTAGCATCTATTCGTCTTGTTCCATGTCCCGACCATCTCCATCTGAGTTTCAATACAGTCATACACTCTTCCCCTGTAGTATGTTCCTTTATCTGTTTGTTTTCCCGTCTCTCCAAGTAATTGCATACATGGATCTTTCTGATGCGTACTTACGCGTCACTGCTGAAGGTGAAAACTGGTAAAACAAACAGAATGTAAACTTTCCGTGTCAGTCACACCGCAATTCTGGTTTTGCAAGTCCCGTATAGTTGACCGAGAGAACTCGAGTTCATTTTTACTCTTCCTGTTCGTTAATTTTGCTTCCCATCAAGTGATTGTCTTTAATATTATTTTCATTTTATCTACATCTACATGGATACTCAGTAAATCACGTTCAAGTGCCTGGCAGAGGGTTCATCGAACCACCTGCACTATAATTCTCTATTATTCCAATCTCCTATGGCGCACGGTAAGAACGAACACCTATATCTTTCAGTGCGAACTCTGATTTCAATTATTTTAACATGATGATAGTTTCTACATATGTAGGTCGGTGTCAACAAAATATTTTCGCATTCGGAGCAGAAAACTCGTGATTGAAATTTCGTGAAAGGTTCCGCCGCAACGTAAAACGCCTTTGTTTTAATGTTATTTGCCCAATTCCTGCATGAGGTTCGTGACACTCTCTCGCCTCTTTCGGAATAATACAAAACGTGCTGCTCTTCTTTGAATGTTCTCGATGTACTCCGTTAATCCTACCCGGTAGGGATCTCAGACCGCGCAGCATTACGTAATATTTGGTTTGCCTTCCCCACAATATTTTGTGTGCTTTTATTCAATTTATATTGTTCGTAATTGTAATTGCTAGGTATTTAGTTGTATTTATGGCCTTTAGATTTGACTGATTTATCGTGTAAACGAAGTTTAACGAGTTCCTTTTAGCACTCATGTGGATGACCTAGCACTTTTCATTATTTGGTCAATCGCCAATTAACGCACCATTCAGATATCTTTTCTAAAATGTTTTGCAATTTGTTTTCATCTTCTGATGAGTTTACTAGACGATAAGCGACAGAATCATCTGCACACAACCTAATATGACTGCTCAAATTGTCTCCTAAATCGTTAACACAGATAAGGAACTGCAGAGGGCCTATAACACTACCTTGGGGAACGCCAGAAATTACTTATATTTCACTCGACGACTTACGGCCAGTTACTACGAACTCTTGAGCTCTCTGACAGGAAATCACGAATCCAGTCACGTAACTGAAATGATAAGCACGCAATTTCACTACAAGCCGCTTGTGTGGTACAATATCAAAAAACATTTTTCGAAAATGATTCGTCTAAAAGCAAAAGTCAAATAGATGAGACGAACATTTGACGAGGCTTTGAATGATGCTCGAGGTCATGTACAGCAAATGAGGTGTCGAGTGAGAATTTAAATCTGCTATAGGTATGCTTATTGAAATTCAGAGATATGTAAACAGGCAGAATACGGCGCTGCGGTCGGCAACGTTTATATGACAAGTGTCTGGCGCAGTTGTTAGATCGGTTACTGCTGCGACAATGGCAGGTTATCAGGATTTAAGTGAGTTTGAAAGTGGTGTTACAGTCGGCGCACAAGCGATGCGACACAGCATCTCCGAGGTAGCGATGAAGTGGGGATTTTCCTGTACGACCATTTCATGAGTGTACCGTGGAGATCAGGAATCCGGTAAAACATCAAATCTCCGACATCGCTGAGTCCGGGAAAAGATCCTGCAGGTACGGGACCAACGACAACGGAAGAGAATCGTTCAGCGTGACAGATGTGGAACCTTTCCGCAAATTGCTACAGATTTCAATGCTGGGACATAAACGCCAGCGTAAGAACCATTCAACAAAATATCATCGACATGGGCTTTCGGAGCCGACACAAAGCTTTACGCTCGTCTGGCCCCTTCAACACCGACTTTGGACTGTTGATGACTGGAAACATGTTGCCTGGTCGGAGTATCGTTACAAATTGTGTCGAGCGGATGGACGTGTACGAGTATGGAGACAGCCTCATGAATCCATGGACCCTGCATATCAGCAGGGGACTGTTCAAACTTCTGGAGCCTCTGTAATGGTGTGGGGCGTGCGCAGCTGGAGTGATATGGGACTCCAGATACGTGTAGATACAACTCTGACAGGACACACGTACGTAAGCATCCTGTCTGATCGCCTGCATTCATTCATGTCCATTGTGCATTCCGACGGGTTTACAATACGACACCCCACTTGTCCAGAATTGCTACAG
Organism: Schistocerca gregaria; assembly: GCF_023897955.1. Classification (NCBI taxonomy): domain Eukaryota; kingdom Metazoa; phylum Arthropoda; class Insecta; order Orthoptera; family Acrididae; genus Schistocerca; species Schistocerca gregaria. Next base: position 832,866,429 of record NC_064931.1, read on the forward strand.
AGTGGCTCCAGGAACATTCTTCTGAGTTTAAACACTTACGCTGGCCACCAGACTCCCCAGACGTGAACATTATTGAGCATATCTGGGGTGCCCTGCAACGTGCTGTTCAGAAGAGGTCTCCACCCGACCGAACTCTTACGGATTTATGGACAGCCCTGCAGGACTCGTGGTGTCAGTTCCCTCCCGCAGTGCTTCAGATATTAGTCGAGTGCATGCCATGTCGAGTTGAAGCACTTCTGCGTGCTTGCGGGGGCCCTACACGATGTTAGGCAGTTTTACCGGTTTCTTTGGCTCTTCAGAGGGAGAGAGATTCTGACATGATACTTGGCCTTATATATATGTATAATCATTTGTTTGTCTGTACATGTAAATCACATCTACCGATTTTGGTCCCTTATAACGACGCACCGCGAAGGAATTATCCGAGTTGTACGGAAATTAGTAGATGTGATGTACATGTACAGCCAAGCAAACGAGGAAAATTTCAGAAAAATTGGATGATTTATTCAAGACGAAGTGTTTCACAAATTGAGCAAGTCAATAAGACGTTGGTCCGTTCAAAAATGGCTCTCAGCACTATGGGACTTAACTGCTGTGGCCATGAGTCCCCTAGAACTTAGAACTACTTAAACCTAACTAACCTAAGGACATCACACACATCCACGCCCGAGGCAGGATTCGAACCTGCGGCCGTAGCAGTTGCGCGGTTCCAGACTGAAGCGCCTAGAACCGCTCGCCCACTCAGGCCGGCGACATTGGTCCGCCTCTGAACCTTATGCAAGCAGGTATTCGGCTTGGCATTGATTGGCAGAGTAGTTGAATGTAGGGCGAATTCTGTCCAATTGATGCACTACATCGTCAAAATCCCGAGTTGGTTGGTGGGCCCTGCTCTCAATAGACCAAATGTTGTCAATTGTGGAGAGAAACTCTCGCTGTGTGCGGGCGGGCATTACCTTGCTGAAGTGTAAGCCTAGATGTCTTACCACGAATTGCAAGAAAACGGCGTTTAACATATCGTTGACGTACCGCTGGGCTGTAAGGGTGCCTCGGAGAACAACCAAAGTGATCCTGCTTGACAAATGTCGTGTGTTGCGAATGCATAGATAGAAGGATCCTTTATTACATGACTATATGATAGCGGAACAAACACTGGTAGCTGTTACTTCTGTAAAATATCTGGGAGTAAGCGTATGGAACGATTTGAAGTGGAATGATCATATAAAATTAATTGTTGGTAAGGCGGGTACCAGGTTGAGATTCATTGGGAGAGTCCTTAGAAAATGTAGTCCATCAACAAAGGAGGTGGCTTACAAAACACTCGTTCGACCTATACTTGAGTACTGCTCATCAGTGTGGGACCCGTACCAGGTCGGGTTGACAGAGGAGATAGAGAAGATCCAAAGAAGAGCGGCGCGTTTCGTCACAGGGTTACTTGGTAAGAGTGATAGCGTTAAGGAGATGTTTAGCAAAGTCAAGTGGCAGACTCCGCAAGAGAGGCGCTCTGCATCGCAGTGTTGCTTGCTGTCCAGGTTCCGAGAGAGTGCGTTTCTAGATGAGGTATCGAATATATTGCTTCCCCCTACTTATACCTCCCGAGGAGATCACGAATGTAAAATTAGAGAGATTCGAGCGCGCACGGAGGCTTTCCGGCAGTCGTTCTTCCCGTGAACCATACGCGACTGGAACAGGAAAGGGAGGTAATGACAGTGGCACGTAAAGTGCCCTCCGCCACACACCGTTGGGTGTCTTGCGGAGTATAAATGTAGATGTAGATGTAGAAAAGGAATGGCACCCCAGACCATCAGTCTAGGTTGTAGGGCTGTATGGAGGGAGACAGCCAGGTTGATATCCCGTCGTTGTCTGGGGCGTCTCCAGGCACGTCTGCGGCCTGGAATCTCACTGACGTCGATACCGAGGATGTTAGACTGGTGCCTTGGCCGGCACGTTTGCAGATCCTCATCCATCGAAAACATCTGGTAATGGGATGCAGATAGACAGGTTGGTTACCACTCACCGGCTGCCACGATTAACGAACTATGTTTAGCAACTATGTGAAGCAACAGGGAGTGACGTCTGCCTGTCTGCCATGTAACAAAGAAACCATATGTCAATTGGGTACATGAAGTTCGGAACTCAAATATCGATCTTTCAAAGAAGTTAAATGAAATCCTAAGAAGTTCTAGGGAAAATTGACTTTGAATCTGTCCGAGCAGCTTTAATATCCAAATGAAGATAATTTTTGCAACAAGCAGTGTACTTCAGTGGTAGGTGCAAAATTTCTAAACAAAACTGCATGTTCAATGAACATTCTCGCGAAGCTTAAAATACTTAAAAGGAAGGAAAAATCTATGGTCTTCCCCCCTCCCCGCCCCCCCCCCCCGAACTGGTAACTGCAGGATCATTAGTTCGAGTCTCGTTTCTATCATTTTTTTGTTCATTCTGTTCATTTCGACGACCTACGTCATTTACATGGAAAATTAATCGCATGTATAACAATTAACATAATATATAATTGTCATATTTATAAGGGTACAAGTAGACCACACGGCAATTGGATTTATGTAATTTTTTTATATTTGTTGTACCGGCTTCTGTGGGAGTCTGCAAGGACACAAAAGAGGCAGGAATCCAAAATGGTCTGTACTTTAAACTTTCTAAATACAGTGCGGCGCACGAAATATGTTACCAATTGTTTCTTTCACAATTTACGACGCACTTTAGATATCCCGCTGGGATCTCTACTGCAGTACCAGCAGAGCTTGGAAAAACAAGTGAGTTACGAAATGACGTGTAATTCACGATACTGCCGCTAGGAGACTAGTAAGCAGCAGTGGCTGACAATGGAAGACTATCGACACAGCAACGATCGGCAATTGTGTTACTTTTTCATGAAACGATAAGCCTTGTTGTGACTCAGAGGCGTTTTCGACAACAGTTTAACACACGATGGGTCCCTTGCAGGAAGACCATCCACAGGCTGTACAATAAATTTGTACAGGGAGGAACGTTATTGGAAGCGAAGCGACCTCGGCCTAAGCCTGTTTGTTCGCCGGAGAATAATGAAGCGGTACAAGTTGCTGTACAGAGAAGTCCCGGGAAATCGTGTAGAAAGGCAGCAGTGCAATAGGGAATATCCAGACGCTGCGTTCAACGCATTCTTAAAAGTGACCTCCATATGTACCCATACAAGATGACCTGTGCACAGAAGCTCACTGAAGAACACAAGCAGCAGAGACAACTGTTTGCTCAGTGGGCGGAGGATAGGGAAGAAACTCTCAACAACGTTTGGTTTTCAGACGAGGCGCATTTTCATTTAGACGGTGTGGTTAACAAACAAAATGTACGGTTTTGGGCCACAGAAAACCCACAAGTGTTTCATGAACGACAACATTATGCTCCAAGGATTACAGCGTGGGCTGCAATTTCCAGTCACGAACTTACGGGACCCTTTTTCTTTGACGAAACTGAACAGCGAGCGGTATTTGAGCATGCTTCGCAGTAGCTTCATTCCACAGCTTCTTGCTACTGTTTTACCCTTTAACACGCAGTGGTTCATGCAAAATGGAGCAAGGCCACATACTGCAAACACTGTGTTTGAGTTTTTACACGAGCATTTCGACATGCGGATCATTTCACTCAGGTTGCCAGGTCGCTTCAATGACGGAAAAAATTGCCCCCCCCCCCAATAGTCCAGACCTCAATCCATGTGACTTTTTCCTTTGGGGATACCTAAAGGAAAAAAATTTCCCGAAACGTCCACGTGATTTAATGGAGCTCATAAGACTTATTCTTCAAGCTTGCAGTGAAATTACGGAAGACATGTGCCGTAGGGTAATCACTAACTTCAGTGTTCGTTTGAAGGAAGTTAGCAAACGAAATGGTGGACATATTGAGCATGTGCTGATTTAGAACAAATCTCCACGGAAGGCTCTTCATTGTAGTATATGTTCCTTTCATATTGTATTGACAATAAAGTTTATATTCAAAAACAAAATGGTAACACATTTCGTGCGCCACCCTGTAGTAGGATACTTTATTTCTAAAGAGAAAATAAACATAACTCAACTTGCTTCCTGTGACTCCCACAAACAAGTACTTTTCACTATTACTACTCAAAAAACGCATGCTAATCATCGGGTTTCTATTACTCAGTACTTACGCTCTCGATGTCTGCGACTGAACTGGGGCCGACCAGCTATGGGTGGCTGGTTAAATTAGCGTTGACAGAGGGCGCTGAACTCAGTCTTCCCGGAGGTTTGGCGTTGCCCGCTCTTTCCTTTGGCTCGCGGGTCGGCGCCTTCTTGAGGCCGTTTCGTGGCGCTGCACTGTTCGGTGTGCACTCGATGCTTTAGGACTGAGTATTTATGATACCCGAACTTTAGAACTCAAACATAAATCCAGCAGAGGAGTTCGATGGATTGATGGTAGAAACGTCTAAAAGATAGAATGATCGTTTTACTAATTCTATTTAGGCCACGGAGGGCATAAACCCACAACTAGAAAAAAAAGAGAAAAACTTCACAGGGAAATGACTCTGAAATTACAGGATTGTATGCGACGCACCCCAGGGTTGTACTAACTTGTACCACATGTGAGGTGAAATGACATGGTTGTGACATTTTTTACAAACTGAACGTAGAATTTTAATTGATATTTCATCACCAATTACTAACGGAAGAGTAACACTATCAGCAACTTCACTCACAGACAGGTAGGCCGTAAGTATGACGTGGAAAATTAAACAAGTCAAAATTAAGGACAATGCGAACTACAGCCGGTTTCCCACAATCTTTCTTTTCATTCTGCACCCCAATGGGCACACGGGGATGTTTGAGGTCCGGCCAATTACAGAGTTTCGTTTCGTTTCCGCCGACTACCAGAAGAGCTGATGGTGGGGCAGACTTTTCCCAATGGGAAATGAGAGAAATCGCTCAGTGACTTTGAAAATAAGATTTTGTGGACCGATCTGAGTAAAAACCCTAAGAGGTTTTGGTTTTATGTAAAATCAGTAAGCAGTTCGAAATACTCTATTCATTAGCGTTTGTATCATACTGGCATTGAAACGGATGATAACAGAGAGAAGATCGAAATACTGAATTCGGTCTTCCGAAATTGTTTCATCGCTGAAGATCGTGACACAGTCCCTCCTTTCAATCTTCATACGATGTAGTGTGATAAGATATAAAGAGGAATAAGGAAGCACACAAAATTTGTGAGAGAGGTAGCGATTAAAGCGGCATAATTGATTTCAGGAGATGGACAGATCGTGATAGGTGTTGCTTTGATATATAAGTGAAGTTCGAATTTCTGCCCAGGGAATACATAATTTTAATGGAAAATCAATTGGAATATTTTGATTTATCATGTATATTTTGTAAGATGTTTGGAAAATGATGATGGATAATTGTAAATGTTATGTTAAAAAAGGGTAAATTATTTGCTTGTAGAAAGTTCTAAGTGCATATTAAGTTATGTGTGGAGTAGCCTATAAGTTGCTGAAAGAATGTCCAGTGGGAGGAAACCTACACAGCATCTTTATTTGAAAGTTATAGTTACATGATTTATGATAATGGATACTAATTGTTGCCTGTTTACCTGATGGATTCCTCTAATACGAAAACCTCGTTTTCTAGTAGGAGAATGAATGAATGTTGGAAGGCTGGCCGGAGTGGCCGAGCGGTTCTAGGCGCTTCAGTCTGGCACCGCGCTACCGCTACGGTCGCAGGTTCGAATCCTGCCTCGGGCATGGATGTGTGTGATGTCCTTAGGTTAGTTAGGTTTAAGTAGTTCTAAGTTCTAGGGGACTGATGACCTCAGATGTTAAGTCCCATAGTGCTCAGAGCCATTTGAATGTTGGAAGGATTTACTCTGTAAATGAAGTGTATTTTGCCAATGTCGTAAGTAATTTTCCATTGCTTTTTAGCTTGCGTACTCATATCTTTCGATTCTACTGGGGAGGGTGTTCAGAACCTGATCTACGGTGTTCTACATCTACATCTACATCACTACTCTGCAATTCACATTTAAGTGCTTGGCAGAGGGTTCATCGAACCACAATAATACTATCTCTCTACTATTCCACTCCCGAACAGCGAGCGGGAAAAACGAACACCTAAACCTTTCTGTTCGAGCTCTGATTTCTCTTATTTTATTTTGATGATCATTCCTACCTATGTAGGTTGGGCTCAACAAAATATTTTCGCATTCGGAAGAGAAAGTTGGTGACTGAAATTTCGTAAAAAGGTCTCCCCGCGACAAAAAACGTCTATGCTGTAATGACTTCCATCCCAACTCGTGTATCATATCTGCCACACTCTCTCCCCTATAACGCGATAATACAAAACGAGCTGCCCTTTTTTGCACCCTTTCGATGTCCTCCGTCAATCCCACCTGGTAAGGATCCCACACCGCGCAGCAATATTCTAACAGAGGACGAACGAGTGTAGTGTAAGCTGTCTCTTTAGTGGACTTGTTGCATCTGCTAAGTGTCCTGCCAATGAAACGCAACCTTTGGCTCGCCTTCCCGACAATATCATCTATGTGGTCCTTCCAACTGAAGTTGTTCGTAATTTTAACACCCAGGTACTTAGTTGAATTGACAGCCTTGAGAATTGTACTATTTATCGAGTAATCGAATTCCAACGGAGTTCTTTTGGAACTCATGTGGATCATCTCACACTTTTCGTTATTTAGCGTCAACTGCCACCTGACACACCATACAGCAATCTTTTCTAAATCGCTTTGCAGCTGATACTGGTCTTCGGATGACCTTACTAGACGGTAAATTACAGCATCATCTGCGAACAGTCTAAGAGAACTGCTCAGATTGTCACCCAGGTCATTTATATAGATCAGGAACAGTTCCCTGGGGAACACCTGATATCACTTCAGTTTTACTCGATGATTTGCCGTCTATTATTACGAACTGCGACCTTCCTGACAGGAAATCACGAATCCAGTCGCACAACTGAGACGATACCCCATAGCTCCGCAACTTGATTAGAAGTCGCTTGTGAGGAACGGTGTCAAAAGCTTTCCGGAAATCTAGAAATACGGAATCAACTTGAGATCCCCTGTCGATAGCGGCCATTACTTCGTGCGAATAAAGAGCTAGCTGCGTTGCACAAGAGCGATGTTTTCTGAAGCCATGCTGATTACGTGTCAATAGATCGTTCCCTTCGAGGTGGTTCATAATGTTTGAATACAGTATATGCTCCAAAACCCTACTGCAAACCGACGTCAATGATATAGGTCTGTAGTTAAATGGATTACTCCTACTACCCTTCTTGAACACTGGTGCGACCTGCGCAATTTTCCAATCTGTAGGTACAGATCTATCGGTGAGCGAGCGGTTGTATATGAGTGCTAAGTAGGGAGCTATAGTATCAGCGTAATCTGAAAGGAACCTAATCGGTATACAATCTGGACCTGAAGACTTGCCCGTGTCAAGCGATTTGAGTTGCTTCGCAACCCCTAAGGTATCTACTTCTAAGAAACTCATGTTTCGTTGTAACATATCATTAGGAGTAGGAAACTTTACTAGGGTCGTATATCGATAGCTTTTAATCTTCAGTCCTGACTAGAGATGGGCAAACCGAAACGTATAACTGTTTTGAAGCAAATGAAACAGTACAATGTAATATTTAGAAACTCTGTTTCGACACAGTGAAACATTTTGTGTGTTGTAGTCGTATAGGCGTACACAATATATAATTTTGAGTGTCCACTGCATAAATATTGCCATATAAACATAAATGAAGTGCCCGAGCGCCAATCACATCGCAGAAAGTATTAAACTTTCAGTCAGGTGACTTGGCAGTTTCGTATTTCCTGCGCCAAATGCGCTGCTTTCGTGTCATGTGCCTTTCATACTTTCAATTGGCTGAGGATAGACGTTTATATGTTTGACATAAAAGATTTTGAAAAACTCAGTGCCCTGCATTCTCGTGCCTAATTGACTCTTTCCACATCCCAGAGACTCCTCTCCAAGGGATCCATGGTAAACGATATATATAATGTAATGTAAATGATAGATTTTTTAAGTGACAATCTGCATGTGCTCTTGAAAAGGTATATCATGAGATATAATTTGTTGAGATAGCATTCTGGGAGCGAGGCACTGAATTAAGAAATTATACCATAAGGTTTGCAGTACTTTAGCCATCATTTATTTAGTGACTGGATGGTAACATAACAATACGGACACGAATTTGTTTGCTCCATTTTACCAGCATGAATTACAGCTAAAAATGTGCTTTTAAAAATTCTTCATATTGGCAGCATCCAGAAGATATTGATTCTTGTAAACTTGGAATTAAATCCCAGAAAAATGAAAAATTTTGGTATCAGTCCAGTGATCTTAATTCAGTCACATTTGTTATACTGCATAATAATATGGACCAGAGCAGCAAATATATGTATATAAACAGGCTGTAAAAGCATAAGCAGAAATCAATAATTTGTGTTGCATGGGCTGTTACCCAGACAGTCCTGCAGGAATAATTTCAATGAATACTGAATACTAACGGTTCCCTACGTGTACCTATATAGAAGGACCATGTTTTTAAAAATAAACAGTATGCTTATGTTAAACAAAGAAGGGCACAGTTATCACACAAGAGACAAAAATAATTATTATATTAAAATTTCAAGACACAAACTTGCCGATATAGACCCAACAAAGGTACGAGGGTCGGTCAAAAAGTAATGCCCTCCCATTTTTTTTCTACTTAAAAAAATTAAGTTAAGTGAAAAATTTGAATTTGGCGCCATTCCTCAAACCTTCTTCTGCAATCCACTGCAGTAGTAACTTTCTGTGTCAACAGGTGGCAGCACAGCAGAAGTTTGTAAGATGGCTGACATCGATGTTCGTTTGAGACAGCGTTGTGTGATTGAATTCTTGAATGCAGAAGGTGAAACGCCCATACGCATTCATGAAAGACTGAAGAAGGTGTATGGTGTTGTGACAGTGGATGTCAGCACTGTTAGACGATGGGTTCGTCGTTGTAAGGAAGCTGAAGGGCAAACACCGTTGACTGACGAAAAGCGGAGCGGCAGGCCGGTGAGTGCAGTGAAACCACACAACATTCAGCAAGTTGATGACATCATTCGTGGTGACCGTCGGGTGACTGCAGATGAAGTGTGTCGCATTATTTCTCTTAGTAAAGGCAGTGTGATCACGATTATTAAACAATTGGGGTACTCAAAAGTTTGTGCACGGTGGGTTCCAAGAATGTTAACCGATCAGAATAAAGAGGCTAGGAAAACAATAGCCTCCCAACACTTGCAGCGCTTCCATTTGGAGGGAGATGAGTTTCTGAAAAAAATTGTGACCGGGGACGAAACATGAGTGCATTTTTTTGAACCCGAATCAAAGAGGCAGTCAATGGAGTGGCGTCACACAAGCTCGCCGAGGAAGAAAAAATTCAAAACTGTGCGATCGGCAGGGAAAGTTATGGCAACAGTTTTCTGGGATACAGTGGGTGTGATTCTGGTTGATTTTTTGGAGCAGGGATGCACAATAAATTCTGTTCAATACGTCACAACCCTCAAAAAACTTAAAGCACGTCTTCAGCGAGTTCGCCCAACCAAATCAATGGCAGATGTTCTTCTTTTGCATGACAATGCAAGACCACACACCAGTCGTCACACCTCTGACGAGATTGTCAAAATTGGATGGGAAGTTTTGCCTCATCCCCCATACAGCCCTGACCTGGCACCATCAGACTTCCATCTGTTCGGGCCACTAAAAGAAGCTCATCGTGGGATTCATTTTGAAGATGAGGAGGCCGTCAAAACATCCGTGCGTCAATGGCTTAGGAAGCAGAGCTGTGATTTTTACCGTGCTGGGATACATGAACTTGTTCAAAGATGGACCAAAACTGTAGAGATGGGCGGAGATTACACTGAAAAATGACAAAATGATCCTCAATGTTGTGGTTTTCAACCTATGTAATTGCATTTAAATTTCCTGACAATTAAACGTAGAAAAAAAAATAGGAGGCATTACTTTTTGACTGACCCTCGTATTATGCTTATTATTCAGTAGTTTAACTGAGAGTGTGAAGTATGTGCAAACGTTACCAGACTTCATAAGATAACTTAGAGAATACTTGAACACAGCAGTTTTCTTCAAATGGTTCAAATGGCTCTAAGCACTATGGGACTTAACATCTGAGGTCATCAGTCCCCTAGACTTAGGACTACTTAAACCTAACTAACCTAAGGACATCACAACATTCATGCCCGACGCAGGATTCGAACCTGCGACCGTAGCAGCAGCGCGGTTCCGGACTGAAGTGCCTAGAACAGCTCGGTCACAGCGGCCGGCACAGTTTTCTTCATTGTGGAGAAATATTTGGAGGTCAGTCCAAAAGAACGAGAACAATAATTGTGGCTCTAATCCAGTTCGAGTAATTCTTTTATTTATAGAGTTGCTTAAAAAATTCTATTTTTTAATGAAGCTTGTATTTCATTAATTTTAAATACACAACTGTAGAACATCCCAAGTGCTCTGATTGTGATTTACATTTTATTGACAATCATTTTGATGTATTCGATATCACTCTAGACATTAGTCAGAAGATACATTAGTACACTCCTGGAAATTGAAATAAGAACACCGTGAATTCATTGTCCCAAGAAGGGGAAACTCTATTGACACATTCCTGGGGTCAGATACATCACATGATCACACTGACAGAACCACAGGCACATAGACACAGGCAACAGAGCATGCACAATGTCGCCACTAGTACAGTGTATATCCACCTTTCGCAGCAATGCAGGCTGCTATTCTCCCATGGAGACGATCGTAGAGATGCTGGATGTAGTACTGTGGAACGGCTTGCCATGCCATTTCCACCTGGCGCCTCAGTTGGACCAGCGTTCGTGCTGGACGTGCAGACCGTGTGAGACGACGCTTCATCCAGTCCCAAACATGCTCAATGGGGGACAGATCCGGAGATCTTGCTGGCCAGGGTAGGTGACTTACACCTTCTAGAGCACGTTGGGTGGCACGGGAAACATGCAGACGTGCATTGTCCTGTTGGAACAGCAAGTTCCCTTGCCGGTCTAGGAATGGTAGAACGATGGGTTCGATGACGGTTTGGATGTACCGTGCACTATTCAGTGTCCCCTCGACGATCACCAGAGGTATACGGCCAGTGTAGGAGATCGCTCCCCACACCATGATGCCGGGTGTTGGCCCTGTTTGCCTCGGTCGTATGCAGTCCTGATTGTGGCGCTCACCTGCACGGCGCCAAACACGCATACGACCATCATTGGCACCAAGGCAGAAGCGACTCTCATCGCTGAAGACGACACGTCTGCATTCGTCCCTCCATTCACGCCTGTCGCGACACCACTGGAGGCGGGCTGCACGATGTTGGGGCGTGAGCGGAAGACGGCCTAACGGTGTGCGGGACCGTAGCCCAGCTTCATGGAGACGGTTGCGAATGGTCCTCGCCGATACCCCAGGAGCAACAGTGTCCCTAATTTGCTGGGAAGTGGCGGTGCGGTCCCCTACGGCACTGCGTAGAATCCTACGGTCTTGGCGTGCATCCGTGCGTCGCTGCGGTCCGGTCCCAGGTCGACGGGCACGTGCACCTTCCGCCGACCAGTGGCGACAACATCGATGTACTGTGGAGACCTCACGCCCCACGTGTTGAGCAATTCAGCGGTACGTCCACCCGGCCTCCCGCATGCCCACTATACGCCCTCGCTCAAAGTCCATCAACTGCACATACGGTTCACGTCCATGCTGTCGCAGCATGCTACCATTGTTAAAGACTGCGATGGAGCTCCGTATGCCACGGCAAACTGGCTGACACTGACGGCGGCGGTGCACAAATGCTGCGCAGCTAGCGCCATTCGACGGCCAACAGCGCGGTTCCTGGTGTGTCCGCTGTGCCGTGCGTGTGATCATTGCTTGTACAGCCATCTCGCAGTGTCCGGAGCAAGTATGGTGGGTCTGACACACCGGTGTCAATGTGTTCTTTTTTCCATTTCCAGGAGTGTATTTTGTCTGATCGGACTTTGTTCACCAATAAGTCACAGCACAATGAACACATTAAAGACATGAAATGCACCTACTGGGAAACCTTGAGTCACCTCAAAGTCAAAAGCTGAATCTCTGTTCTTTAATTTTTTCAACTAACTACTTGCGGTCCTTGCAGTATAGCACTCCTTGTGGATGATTCACATTTATGAATGTGATGAATGTGCCAGTCACTCTTTTCTTACTCACAGTTAAATTTTCCATTGTTTGTCACACAGAGCAGGCCTGCAAAGTGACTGATGCACACAGATCAAAAAGTTACCTTAACAGACTAGAGCATGTAACATAGTGGTGAAGTATGGCAGTTTTTCAACAAACATTCAAAAGTCGGCTGGATACAGCTAATAATATGTACACTTGATAGAAGTGGAAAACATGTTAAAACATTTCAAGCCAATTGAAATGCAGAGATCGGTATGTTTCCTTGAAGTATAAAACCCAGTCTAAAATTTAAAACAATTCAAACTGTGTAATACCTTTGTGATACCTATGTATATCAAGGGATGGGCTGTTTTGGGGAAGGAGACCAGACAGCGAGGTCATCGGTCTCATCGGATTAGGGAAGGAAGTTGGCCGTGCCCTTTCAAAGGAACCATCCCGGCATTTGCCTGGAGAGATTTAGGGAATTCACGGAAAACCTAAATCAGGATGGCCGGACGCGGGATTGAACTGTCGTCCTCCCCAATGCGAGTCCAGTGTCTCGCTCGGTGTGTATATCAAGGCTTTCTGGCTCTACACCATTTACAATTCCTTCTAAAGAAGTTTGTTTGATGTTCAGGTATATGGAGCTCCATGAAGTATTCACAGCAAGCAGATGTATTATCATTTTATTATTAAAATCGGAGACGAAGTTAAGTTGCTGTTGGAATGCCATTTTTATCACAGTATATGAACGCCAAAAACAAAACTATCAACGTACCATTGTTGATTTGCCTGAAAATTATTTGTGATACACAAGTATTAAGGTGAAACTTCCTGGTAGATTAAAACTGTGTGCCGGACAGAGACTCGAACTCGGGACCTTTGCCTTTCGCGGGCAAATGCTCTACCAACAGAGCTACCCAAGCACGACTCACGTCCCGTCCTCACAGCTTTAATCCCGGCAGTACCTCGTCTCTTACCTTCCAGCTCTGAGGAGAGCTTCTGTGAAGTTTGGAAGGTCTTCTGTCACCCCTTTGCAGATATCTGCATGGAGATTTATTTACCGCAGCATGTACCGGTTATCGTTTACTTCAAACACACGCCTTCTACGTAATTGTTGTCTTGCGCTACATGAGACGTGATTTGTTGTTATGTTCTTCGTATTTTATGCTGTTTGGTTCATTACTCTTCTTAAATAATTGCCTGTTTTCTTATTGCCTCTGTTATCTTTATTTTCTAAAATGATGACCTTTTTACTTAGTTTAGTCTGGTATACCTTATTATTCTTAGAAAAATTCTCATAAACTACATTTTTTGAGTTTCAGTATAATGAGTCTGTTTATTTCTAGCTTTGTACCTATTTTGCTCTGGATACTATTACTCTACGATCACTTAAATTTCTAAAGTTTTTTTAAAGACTGTCGGACCCTGTATGATTTTTATATTGCTTTTCTATTTGCTTCCTGTCAGCAATGAGTAAAATTACAGTTTTAAGTAGAATATTCACAAATTTAAAAACAGAACATTTTTTATCCCTTGTTAACACATTCTGCGCTTTCTGCAGCTTTCTGTTTTTTGCATTGCAGCAGTTTTTCATTTGCAATTTGTTACCTGCAACCATAGAGAACTGAGTATAGAAAACCTATTTATTAAATTTTCTCGTTATGAGAGTACTACAGGGCGATCTGTTTTAATTCCTAAAAAGCAGTCAAAAGCCATGGTCGTACAAAATATTTTTAATTCAAGACAACCAGTTTCAGCAGCCCTAGCTATCACCTTCAGTTCCTGAATTTTTTGGAGAAAACCATGTTCATTTTACGCTGAATCTCATGCACAATATGTCAAGTGGATAAAACTCAGCACATTATAAAAGCTTAAGTATTGATAAACACACAACACTTTGTCCAAAAGTCCTTGTCTATGTACGTAATCCTCACAGACGCTTGCTACATGATACAGATACTGAAAGTTTGTGGACATAGACTTTTTGACAAGATCCTATGCATTTTTAAATATTTTAGCGATGATAAACGTTTATAATGCGGTGAGTTTTATCCATCTGACATCTTGTGCATGAGGTTCAGCGTAAAATGAGCATGTTTTACTACGAAGACACGTTTAACACGTGAAGATGACAGCTAAGGCTGTTGAAACCGGTTCTCCTGAATAAAAAATATTTTTTGCGATGTTGCCTTTTGAATAGTTCTTAACAATTAAAACTTATTTATATCGAAAATTACGCTCGGGAATGTTAAATTGTTGTTGTAACATTATTTTACGCTGTATGAAAGATGGTGTATCCTAAACAAATAACTCAGTACAGAGGAAAGTGAGGACAACCAATACCCACACAGACAAACACAGTGCATGTAGTATTTTCAGCTCACATGTCAAGACTGGAGTGCAGTTTATACTGTACAGGACACAGAAATTTCAGTACACATAACACGAAAAGCACTTTGTCGTGCTACATTTACAGAACACCTTACGGATGAGGATCACAGACCAACAGACACAAAAAAACACCCAAAAATTTTCAAAGGCAGCAACAGCCTCCCACAGAAACTAGTAATTAAAGAAAACTACCAAATACAGAAAGGAAGGAAAAGAAATAGTAAAAGAATACACGTCTGTCTGCAATGGAACTCTCTTCTCTGACATCAGAGGACTATCAGGTGACTCAACCCATAAACAAACACACAAACGTACACACACACAAACACACAAAACACACACACACACACACACACACACACACACACACACACACACACAGCATCTCTCAAAACCTAAGCCCAAAACAAGCTTCAAAAATCCCGTATAGAACCCATTCAGCTTTTCGGCGTCTTGTAAACAGTGAGACAGAATAGAGTGCAGTTTCAGAGTGAAGACAATCAGCACACCTGCTAAAGTTGACACATATTGCATATGTACACACAAACACGCACACAGGCACACAACCTTTCGTATAGAGCAGAATAATGTAAAACACAACAGTCTAACATGCCCAAATGTAATTTTAGATGTAAATAAATTACTATATTAAGTTCTTTATAGTTGCTCATGACAAAATATAAAAGAAAAATACGTATAATGCGAATTACAGAAAATTACAGAAACGGCAGCTAATGTTAACAAGGTATAAACATGTTTCTGTTTCAAATTTGTGAGTAATTTACTTAAAAAACTGCAATTCTGTATAAACAGAGAGTAAAAAGCAATTTTTTCTCTTATTTGACAGAAAGGAAATAAAAGAGCCAGTGATGACGTTGTGACTTCAGTGAAACATAACAGGGTGAAAAAAAAAGAAAAAAACTGTATTTGTTCATGGGGGAACCTATTCATAAACAAATTTGTTTTCTCTGAAATACCTTTTGGCCTATTAAATGTCTTGGCAGTTTGTTTTCACTTAGGAGAAGAGTCGTAAGGGATTTATGAAACAACGACTAATGTAATTTTTTCAAACTTTAATTTGTTGGCATCTGATATAAATAACAGACAGTCAGCCCCTTATTTTATGAGTGATACAACTGACTATTAAACAATCGTAAGGAAATAAATACAAATCTCGAGTAAAAATTGAAAGAATGGTACAAATTAACTATTTTATTCTGAAAGAAAATCGTACAGATGAATGGTGCAGATTGACTATTTTGTTCTGAAAAGAAAAAGCTATCTGATTTTCTGATTATACAGTTAAGTGCCCACAGCAAAGATGAAACAAGATGTTGTGGTGTAACATTCTACTACTGCATTATAATGCCCTTCGATGGAGCCGAAATTGCTGTACATAGAAAACGCGCTGATGTGCAGGGAGTAACTAATCATTATATTTTTGCTTCGTGCCAGGCGTGATCATCATTAATCAAATGGACGTTTAGTCTTGGATGTGCGTAATGTACCTGAACATCTAAGAAGTAAACAGGGGTAGTTGTACCAAACATCACTTTATTAAAATAAGGAAGTGGATACAAAATTCATAAAAGGATACTGTATTTCAGGTCGCATTGACTGGGCAGACACGTTACAATGACACGGTTTTAGGACGCTGATGAGCTAGCTTCGCGGTTTGATCTCACCCACGTATTGCATCGGCTGTCAACGGCGAAGAATTGGCGGTCGCAGCGCGATGACGCGCGCTGGCATGTTTTATGGATATCTGGGAGAGCGGTTGCCTTATGATTGACTGCTGTCGCCAGTTGAACGCTTCGGTCCTTTTGTGCGGATAAAACGGATTAACACCCTTGTCTGTTGACGGAGGCTACTAGGCAAGGCCTAGCCGTTAGAGCAGGATTGGAGTGGCATGTAGAAAGGTTAAGCATGGAACGGAATTGCAGAAGGAGAAACAATGTAACCGGAATTGAACACGATGGGAGTGCTCGTGAGATTGGCTCATTGACGGTAGAGTCAAAAGGTGAGTCCGTAATGGAATCTGATGGCAAACGCAGAAGCTGGATGAGAGTCGGATGAATGGTGTCAAAAACGGAAACAATATCGAATGATCGTGAAATTGAGCATCAAATGGAATGAAATCCAGCATAGACTGGAAGGGTAATCGCTTCAGCATGGAATACAGTAAATCAAAATCGGATCGAATCATCATGAAATCTCTCATAAGAAATACGTCAAGACGAAGTTTAGGTACCAAGTTTACTTCTACTCCTCGGGTCGGTGGTTTTTGACCAACATCTTCCACCTCTTGTGCTTGAAGAACGCTGAACCTTTGTCATTTCATTTTATCATCAGCTAACGACCTAATGGAGCCAGCCAACAGACCTTCCCTACTGTACAGTTCTCTCTACTTCATTTCTCGTCATAGGGTGCCAACCTTGTTCTGGACTACGCCAGAAGCCGCTAAAGTTCTGTATCTGCTGTGAACGGTCACATCCTCCAATCCCGCAAACGTTCTCTCTGTGTCGTATTCACTAAAGGGCTCTCCTTCGGCGCCAGGTTTATGCGACTGAATGATGCTGAATGGTCGCAGGGTGGCGGAACACCTGTAAGAAAGTAGCCTGTCCGTTGTGTTTCTGTGGGACGCAATGGAATCCATCAACATCTACATGACTACTCTGCAGTTCAAAATTAACACCTGAATACATTTCTAGATGAAAGACAAAAACAAAAAATCGTGATGCTTTGGAGGTACCCGAAACACTCAGGGGCATGCAGCACTTGTCAGAAGCGTTGGTAACTCACGAAGAAGCAGCATCTGCCGGCTCTGGCATTCAAAATCAGTTAACCCTAGTTATTAGCACAACAATGGTATGATGCGAATTCGCGACACTCGACATTAAGGGGTTAAATGCCTGCCTGACGATTCATCAAACCACTTTCAAGCTATATCTCTACCGTTTCACTCTTGAACAGCGCCCGGAAAAAACCAACGCTAAATCTTTATTTCGTGAAAAGATCCTACCGTAACGAAAAACGCCTTTGCTGTAAAGATTAGCACTGCAACTCCCGTATCATATTCGTGACACTCTCTCC
The DNA here is from genome assembly GCF_023897955.1 of Schistocerca gregaria. NCBI lineage: Eukaryota > Metazoa > Arthropoda > Insecta > Orthoptera > Acrididae > Schistocerca > Schistocerca gregaria. The sequence continues at coordinate 832,884,115 of NC_064931.1, forward strand.
TCTTTTTTCCGATGACACAAAACGAGCCACTCCTCTTTGAACTTTTTAGATGTTGTCCAAAATCAATCCCATCTGATGTGAATCCTACACCGCACAACAATACTCCAAAAGAGGACGCAGAAGCGTCGTTTAGGCTGTCTTTTTGGTATGTCTGTTGCATCTTCTAAGTATAGCCTAATACCAATAAAACACTGTCTTCTGTTGGCTTGCTCCACAACATTATCTATAGTATGGTTCCAATTTAAATTATTCGTGATGTCTAAATATTTCACTGAATTACAGCCTTTAACTTTGTGTGACTTATCGTGTAACCGAAATGTAACGAATTCCTCTTAGTATTCATGTGAATGCCTTCACACTTTTCATTAATTAGAGTAAATTGCCACTTTCCGCACCATGCAGATATCGCGTATAAATCATTTTGGAATGGTTTTTATCTTCTCACGACATTAAGAGACGGTAAAGGACAGCATCATGTGCAGATAATCTAAGAGTGTTGCTCAGATTATCTTCTAAATAGTTTATGTAGACTACGTACAGCAGTGGGCCTATAATACTTCCTTGGGGAACGCCTGATAGCACTTAAATTTTTCTCGATGTCTTCCCGTCAGTTACTACAAACTGTGACCTTTCTGACAGAAAATCTCGCGTCCAGTCGCACAACTGAGACGATACTCGGAGGCATGCAATTTGGTTGAAAGTTGCTTGTGGAGAACAGTGCCAAAAGCCTTCAGGAAATTTAGAAACATGGAATCAATTTGAGACTCCCTTGTCGACAGCACTCATTACGTCTGTGAATAAAGAGCTATTTGTGTTTCACAAGAACGATATTTTCTGAGCCCGTGGTGACTATCTGTCAACAGATCGTTTTCTTCTAGGGAATTAATAATGTTCGAACACAGTGTAACGTTCCAAAATCTTACGGCAAATCGACGTTACTGATATGGGTCTGTAATTCAGCGGAATACTCCTATTATTTTTCTGGGGTGTTTGTATGAGCTGTTCAGATCTCTAGTCCTTGGTACGGATCTTTCGTTGAGGGAGCGCTTGTGTATGATTTCTAAGTATGGAGATATTGTATCAGCATACTGTGAAAGGAACCTAACTGGCATACGATGTGTACCTAAGGTCTTGCGTTTATTAAGTGATTTAAGCTGCTTCACTATACCGAGGATATCTACTTCTGAGTTCCTCATGTTTGCACTTGTTTTTGAAATATTTACTTTGTCTTCTCTGATGAAGAAATGTTGGAAAACAGTGTTTAGTAACTCCTCTTTACTGGCACTGTCATCGGTGACATTACCAGTACTTAGCAAAGGATGTGTTTCTCAAGTGAAGAAAACCGTAAGCCGATCTGAGCTCCAGTGGTCATAAACCCAAACAACAAGAATCTCTCCTGTTTGGTCATGCTAAGCTGACGGCGCGTTCTTCCTGCCAGTCACCTTTCTTCCGCGGTAAGTTCTCTCCAGGGGGAAACTGTAAGCTGTCCGTCAGTCCACCCTGTCCATTACTGGCGTTTCGAAGAATGTTTCCCCAACACAACGGCAAGAGATTAAGTGTCCCGTTTTGTATATAACGCCTGTTACACGCTACCGTTCTTTCACATTCACGACAATGTAGACATGGCACCATGGCTTATTGCAGGGAGTACACTATTTATTCCTGAATGGCAGACACAGATGTGGGGGTCACCACGTACTCTGTGCACAGTACTGTGGTCCTCGCTTCTTGTACTCAGTTGTGGTCGCACTGGAACCTGGAAGACGAGAATACCTGCCCTCACATTCCAATGTAGTCTAATACTGGACCACTATCACATCTGAATTGCCCACAAATTTGTAGATTCAACCTGTCTGATGTACTGAGACCCACAACGAGGCCCCTTTCAAACTCCGTTACTAGCTGGTAACGCTGTCTCACACGAGTACGTGGCTCTTCCGTTTGTTTCACAGAGATCACACATTTGCCGCTGTTCACTCCCCTTATATACCCTACCAGGTCTGCTGACAATACTAAACACCAACAACAATAATTCGCTCTGGAGGCCGTTCTAACTGTCACAGAGAAGTGTAACTCTAATTATTACATACCTGTCTAAGGTGTGTAGGTGTATGAGGCTACAGTGACAAGCGACTTTGTCTTCTGGGTGATTCACTTTTATTGCCAGGTGTGTATACAGCTGCTCTGACAGTATGTTTGCCCTAGACATAGCTATTTGTTACCTGAGAAACAGTTGAATTAACTAGGTGACTTTCTAAATAGGAAAACTTGCGTAATTTCCGAATCTCTTGTTCCGCCGTCGCCCTGCACTCAGAAGGGGAAGGCCATAGGGTCACAGGGCCTGAATTCTCAGTCGGCCCCTGGATTACTTTTTCAACTATTGCTTCTTACCACGCTGCTAACCATTTGTTAACGTGAAAAGTGCCAAGTTCACTATGAATTGGAGCCCCACGTTAGACTTCAGCTCCTATATAAGTGGCTAAATAAAGGACACCATTTACAATAGCATCACACCTCTTAAAGGCCGAGTTCAGGAAACCAACCTTCGGGCTGAAGATATCTTTAGTTTTATTATACACTCCTGGAAATGGAAAAAAGAACACATTGACACCGGTGTGTCAGACCTACCATACTTGCACCGGACACTGCGAGAGGGCTGTACAAGAAATGATCACACGCACGGCACAGCGGACACACCAGAAACCGCGGTGTTGGCCGTCGAATGGCGCTAGCTGCGCAGCATTTGTGCACCGCCGCCGTCAGTGTTGGCCAGTTTGCCGTGGCATACGGAGCTCCATCGCAGTCTTTAACACTGGTAGCATGCCGCGACAGCGTGGACGTGAACCGTATGTGCAGTTGACGGACTTTGAGCGAGGGCGTATAGTGGGCATGCGGGAGGCCGGGTGGACGTACCGCCGAATTGCTCAACACGTGGGGCGTGAGGTCTCCACAGTAGATCGATGTTGTCGCCAGTGGTCGGCGGAAGGTGCACGTGCCCGTCGACCTGGGACCGGACCGCAGCGACGCACGGATGCACGCCAAGATCGTAGGATCCTACGCAGTGCCGTAGGGTACCGCACCGCCATTTCCCAGCAAATTAGGGACACTGTTGCTCCTGGGGTATCGGCGAGGACCATTCGCAAGCGTCTCCATGAAGCTGGGCTACGGTCCCGCACACCGGTAGGCCGTCTTCCGCTCACGCCCCAACATCTTGCAGCCCGCCTCCAGTGGTGTCGCGACAGGCGTGAATGGAGGGACGAATGCAGACGTGTCGTCTTCAGCGATGAGAGTCGCTTCTGCCTTGGTGCCAATGATGGTCGTATGCGTGTTTGGCGCTGTGCAGGTGAGCGCCACAATCAGGACTGCATACGACCGAGGCACACAGGGCCAACACCCGGCATCATGGTGTGGGGAGCGATCTCCTACACTGGCCGTACACCTCTGGTGATCGTCGAGGGGACACTGAATAGTGCACGGTACATCCAAACCGTCATCGAACCCATTGTTCTACCATTCCTAGACCGGCAAGGGAACTTGCTGTTGCAACAGAACAATGCACGTCCGCATGTATCCCGTGCCACCCAACGTGCTCTAGAAGGTGTAAGTCAACTACCCTGGCCAGCAAGATCTCCTGATCTGTCCCCCATTGAGTATGTTTGGGACTGGATGAAGCGTCGTCTCACGCGGTCTGAACGTCCAGCACGAACGCTGGTCCAACTGAGGCGCCAGGTGCAAATGGCATGGCAAGCCGTTCCACATGACTACATCCAGCATCTCTAAGATCGTCTCCATGGGAGAATAGCAGCCTGCATTGCTGCGAAAGGCGGATATACACTGTACTAGTGCCGACATTGTGCATGCTCTGTTGCCTGTGTCTATGTGCTTGTGGTTCTGTCAGTGTGATCATGTAATGTATCTGACCCCAGGAATGTGTCAATAAAGTTTCCCCTTCCTGGGACAATGAATTCACGGTGTTCTAATTTCTATTTCCAGGAGTGTAGTACATAATGTACAGTATGTACATTCTTCACTGTTCAATCTACAGTGGCAGCTCCTCCAGCCAAAGAACCGATTGCTTATAGTGCTACAATCTCTGTAATCAGAAAAACAATGATTTCACCAGATGTCTTAAGTAGTGGTAGAGCCCTTGGCATTTGAACATGCTTCTTATATTTCCTTTCTGCTTCAAAGGATTTTTAGTTGCTGCCACCGGTGACTGGATGCAATGTTTTTAAAAGCACACACCTTTAGTATACAATGAGCTGCTCACATAATTTGTTTGAAATTCAGTTCATCATCCAATTTAAGTTTGGCATGCATTGATTTATCAACTACAAATGTTGCAGTATGCTGTCCTCCAAGCCTATATAGAAATATAGAAAGCTAAAAGGCATAAGAGAACATTGGAAGCCATTACTATCGGTAAAGGAATACAATTAAAAACAGACCTCTTACCAAAACAGATATGTGTAAGTTCGTCAAGAAACTTATAATCCCCAGTTTTTGTGGAGTTTTTATGCGGGATTCGTTGCCAAAGATGATGTTGAAATGCAAGGAATCTGGGGCTTTATTTATGTGTTACATTAGGATACCGAAAGCCCATCGACTAATTCCACTTATTTGGTGATTTCAGACCTCCTTGTGAATTGGGCCAATACTTCACTGACAAAAACCATGTGTCTTGCAATTATCAACTTTACTAACTTCATATTGCTGCTGTCATTTCTGTCTAATGTTTTCCTGATGAATGTATAAAAAAATGTATAAAATGTAAAAACAAAACAATGTATGTAAAAACAAAATGTATAAAAACAAAACAACTACATCAGTTGAGGTTGAGATGTGATGTACACTCTTACTTTAAAACAGTGCTCATAGATATTAAGAGGGAACTATTCTCCCACAACACATTTAAGCACAGTGGACTGGAGTATTGCACTGATCATCTGGAAACCTATAACAGCATACCTATCATCACAGAGGCGAATAGCAAACTATACCCAGGAAGTGACTCCTAGTTCACACGATATTGAGATTAAAGTGTGTAAATAAAGCAAATTGTACATGGCTTTGTGTTATGTGCAAACACTAATACGCTTAAAACAGAGTTAAAAACAATAAAACAGAAAACAGATTTTAGCCAGGAAGGTTCACTGGATCGCTGCTAGGTTTCTCGAGCAGCCAAGTGTTACTGGATAATACAGAATTCTGTCATTCAGCATCTCGACTTTTCTAGCTCCTACCTCAATAAAACTTTCGTGTCCCATTACTTCTGCGTTGATTGTCTCGGTTTTTCTGTCAATGTATATACACATGTACTCTGCACCTCCAGAATGAGTGTACAACACAGATGTAAATTTCTCCATTGTCTGCAGTATGCTGATATAGTTGCATATTGGTGCATTACCTATTAAGCACAAATTCATGGAAGTCTTATTTATATTGATCATCAATTTCCTCATGTTACCAGTCACCACAAAGCCATACTGCGTGCAATTCCAGCAATCAGCGCATGTGCTAAAAAATTTATCGAAAATTACTTACGGTTCATACATGCTCTTGGTAAATATGTTTTTAATTTATATTTTTCTCCTTAAATACGATAATAAAGTTTGCATTATCCCATCCAGCAGCTTTGGAATCCTGGAATATGTCTGGCTCAAATAAATGGCAGTTCAAGTATATCTGCATATTGGATCCTGGTTTTCCACTAGGTTGTCGTCAAATATGACTACCCTGTTTCATTTTAGGTTCTCAGGTGGTGAAATAGCAGTGTTTTCATTGAATTTCTGGTAGGTTACTCTATCAATGACATGGAAAATTTCCTGTAATAGTTATTTATGATGAAATAGAGTTTTTGAAAATATAAATACATACTCGAAGTGAATGCCTTTAGTATGTCTAAACAACGACAGAAGAAGACTACCCTTCCTGCAGCAGATGGTCTGAAATCAAAGAACGTATATTATCAGGATGTAGCGAACCATTCATCTTTGTCTTCTATTTTCCGTTATCTCTACAGGACCAATCGCTTACCAGAAGATGAGAAGGTAACGTTGCCGTAGACTCAATTCACTTGTGAGTTTGCTAGTTTAGGAGTCAGACCTGCTGCTTGTTTAGTGCTCTCTCTCTCTCTCTCTCTCTCTCTCTCTCTCTCTCTCTCTCTCTCTCTCACTTTGCTCTATTGACGTATTCCGTGTGCTAAGACGTCATTGGTTTGTGTATGGTTTGAATTGGTTTAGTTCTTTGGACGTTATAACACTCGATATTGACAGCTTGATATGATCTGTGTCCTGCACCAATATATGAACTGCTGCAGCAAAGAGTCTGTTTGTGTACTCCTCCATTGCATCAGGAAGCCTTTACACTAAGGGAAAAGTAATAAGTGAAAACCGTGAAAACACAATCAATACTACTACCACTAATAATAAGAAACACAGAGCGGTGTTAATTCTCACAATAAAGTATGAGAGTCGGTTTCTTCAGTCTGGACGAAGTAACTTTTTGATGTTTTATGACGATCAATGAGCACTATGAGCAAATGATGTGGATGAGTGGTGGGTGTAGGCAACTGCAGCATCATAGAAACTGGAACAACGTTTTCGGCCTCACCCATGTCCCCAGGTTTACCATCCTGGATTGCCGTCTTGGATTCTAGCACAGGTGACCTCCTTCCACTGCGACGATACAGGAAAACCTAATAGGACAAGCGAAATCTGGCAACCAGGCAGATTGTACCAGCTATGGAATGTTTGTGAGCTATGAATAGATCCTAGAACTGTTAAACCATGTGGCATGTGACTGTGTTGGAGTTAAGATGTCTTTGGTAGCAGCACCAAACACTTATGAATGCTATGACACTGCATCTATTAATAGCATCCATACCAGCAATGTCGGTAAGTGACACAGAACTTGTACCATCCTGTCACGTTCGGTCAGCGGTCTGCATTGAATTTTCATGTAACATAGTGGTGTAGTGAATAACTTGCTAACATTTTGCTGTAACATTCGCCATTTTGTTACATATTACAAATGAATGCATTTTCATTGATTGTGAATGTAACTCTAACAGGTAATCTTTATGATGACAGTCTACACTGATATCCAGAAGGAACTATGGATTCCGTAACATGAAGCATGCTTGGCACTGATGACAAATTACTATAGCCATAACATCTAGAAACTTTATACTGCCGAGTGCAAACATTTCTGCATGGGATTACATTGAATATTCCCTGTCAAGTAGCTCCATATACATTTTGAGGAAAATGTTAGAAGTTTATACAATGCTGATAGGCATGTGTCTCTGAGACCAATGCAGCACTGTTGAGATGATTTTTCTTTTGTAATAGGGTAAACCACATCAGTGCTTAAACCTGAAGGCAGTGCCCAGGGCCAGGGCACTGTCTGCCAATCTGTTGATGGCCCAGGTATTTTCTGTCTCAGCAGAAGTCGCTGCTCCCATGTCAGCACACTTCTGACCGTCAACATCCAGCGAGTGGAACAGTTTACAGGAAGCCTTCCTAGTTTGGCCAACTGCTATGTGCTGAAAGCCTCTATTGTCATTGCCTCTGTTCTAGAGGTTTCTGTGGTGACACAAAAACGCTGCACTTCTGCAACGTCAGCTCGGAGCAGCTGCATTTAAACCGGACAACACCCATTCAGGAATCGCTGAGCAGCTGGACAGCTATGTGATGTCCTGTCTGTATCGTCCAGCACTGTGCTGATGTCGTTACTGTCTCTACCATTACCGGTCCCCGAACATGACCGCCTGGTCATCTTGGAAGTTATTAATAGTCGGCTTCCTCGCCCTGTACCACTGGGGCGTGACGCAGCCTGGTGTATCCCCAAAAGAGCAGCCGCCAGGCCATGGTGACTACGCCTTCTTCAACGCAGTAGACTCATCGGGAGTGTGCAGTCAGTGCTTTTACCTAAATGACTCGCTGGACCTTGGCTTACCGGAAGATGCTGGGTGGCTTATTCACTTTGCTTGTCATCGATGCCAGCAGCTCAATCTAATAATTGTAAAGAAACAACAATTAAGGAGTACTTGTCTACATAAACTGTCTATTTCTGCTGCCTCTGCATCCATCTTTGGCAAAGTACCGCCGCCTACATCCACTCTTCCACAGAAACTCCATTATAACTGGTGCCAAAAGAATCACCTCTCCTGCTGCACCCGTTGTAACTAGTGTCAGAAGAACAACTGAAGATGAAGTTGGTTCTGTAGCAGAGACATCCTACGCATAAATATGAGTAATGGCCGAATTTATAATTTTTTTTTCGATATGTTCGGTTGTGTCTCTGTTCTTCCTTCTTCCTTTTCATTATATGTCGGATATACAAACATAAAAAATTTGTTTGCATCGCCTCGGTTCCGAGAGTTCTGGAACCTGCACATATAATTGGAATAGAGATCAACATAAACATCATTTCTGCCCTTTTTATTGCTCATGAAAACCACACATTGAATGTTGTATCACCATAAAGCGAGACCTTCAGAGGTGTTGATCCAGGTTGCTGTAGACACCAGTACCTCTAATACCCAGTAGGACGTCCTCTAGCATTGTTGCATGCCTGTATTCGTCGTGGCATACTATCCGCAAGTTCATCAAGGAATTCCTGGTCCCGATTGTCCCATTGCTCAACGGCGATGCAGTGTAGATCCCTCAAAGTGGCTGGTGGGTCACGTCGTCTATAAACAATCCTTTTCAGTCTATAACATACATGTTCGATAGAGTTCATGTCTGGAGACCATGCTGGCCACTCTAGTCGAGCGATGTCGTTATCCCGAAGGAAGTCATTCACAAGATGTGCACGATGGGGGCACGAATTGTTGTCCATGAAGACGAATGCCTCGCTAATATGCTGCCGATGTGGTTGCACTATCGGTCGAAGGATGGCATTCACGTATCGTGAAGCCGTTACGGCGCCTTCCATGACCACCAGCGGCGTACGTCGGCCCCACATAATGCCACCACAAAACAGCAGGGAACCTCCACGTTGCTACATTCCCTGGACAGTGTGTCTAAGGTGTTCAGCCTGATCCGGGGTGCCTCCAAACACATCTCCGACGATTGTCTGGTTGAAGGCATATGCATCGGTGAAGAGAACGTGATGCCAATTCGGCATGTTGCTGGGCCCATTTGTTCCGCACTGCATGGTGTGGTTGCAAAGATGGACCTTACCATGGACGTCGGGAGTGAAGTTGCGCATCATACAGCCTATTGTGCACAGTTTGAGTCATAGCACAATGTCTTGTGGCTGCAAGAAAAGCATTATTGAACATGGTGATGTTGCTGTCAGGGTTCCTCTGAGCCATAATCTGTAGGTAGTGCTCATCCATTGCAGTAGTAGTTCTTGGGCGGCCTGAGCGAGGCGCATCATCGACAGTTCTGGCCTCTGTGTATCTCCTCAATGTCCGAACAACATCGCTTTCGTTCACCCCGAGACGCCTGGACACTTCCCTTGTTGAGAGCTTTACAAGCGGACGCGATCGCCCGCGGTATTGACCATCTAGACATGGTTGAACTACAGACAACACGAGCCGTGTACCTCCTTCTTGGTGGAATGACTGGAACTGATCGGCTGTCGAACCCCCTTTGTCTAATAGGCGCTGCTCATGCATGGTTGTTTACATCTTCGGGCGGGTTTAGTGGCATCTCTGAACAGTCAAAGGGACTGTGTCTGTGATAAAATATCCACAGTCAACGTCTGTCTTCAGGAGTTCTGGGAAACGGGGTGATGCAAAACTTTTTTTGATGTGTGTGCTGTATGCTTGAGTTGGTAGTAAGTATGCAATAAGGATAAACAGGTTTCGGCTCAAGATGCAGCTCAGCATCTGATAGAAGATGCAGTTCAGTTACAGACAGAGTTAGGAGGACTAAGGGAGGAAAGGTGGATATAGTCTCATTCTAGTGCGCCTATTATTGATACTAACATCTCGTCGCTTTGTCACACCATTATCAGGGAAACCAGGAGGAAATGTTTTTGCGTTATTTGATAACTTAGATGCAGCTGCTAGGTTTGTAAATTAGAGTAATGAGCAATTACTGAGTGCAGCTAAACTGAAGTTAACAGGAGATACTAGGGCATATGTAATGTACCACTAGAAATGAAGAGATGAAGGCAGAGCTCATCATCTGCAGCATCGTTGACAGAACCGACTGCGGATCTTTGGTGCAGGGCCGGGCGGAGGGTCTGAATCAGAGGCTCAGACGGTTTTGCGACCGTATTGGCTGCAGATTCCTTGACTTGCGCCATAGGGTGGTGGGGATTCGGGTTCCACTGAATAGGACTACACTCAGCTAACGGCTGCGCGTGTAGCGGAGGCTGTGTGACGTGAACTGGGCGGTTTTTTAGGTTAGAAGGCCTCGGGAAAGTACGGCGTGGGCTGCAATCTCGAAGGGTGCATGGCAAATACAGGACGTGTTTCGATCAAGGAACAGTCGGATTTGTAGTTGTAAATTGTTGTAGTTGTGCTGGGAAAGTCCCTGAGCTTCAAGCGCTAATAGAAAGCACAGAAGCTGAAATCGTTATAGGTACAGAAAGCTGGCTAAAGCCTGAAATAAATTCTGCGGAAATTTTTACAGTATCAAAGGGTGTTCAGGAAAGATAGATTAGGTAGAATTGGTGGTGGAGTGTTTGTGTCTGTCAGTAGTGGTTTATCTTGTAGTGATGTGGAAGTAGATACTCCGTGAGAATTGGTATGGGTGGAGGTTATACTTAACAGCCGAACTAAGTTAATAATTGGCTCCTTCTACCGACCCCCAGACTCCGATGATATAGTTGCTGAACAGGTCAGACAAAATTTGAGTCTCGTAACAAATAAATACCCCACTCATACGGTTATAGTTAGTGGGGACTTCAACCTTCCCTCCACATGTTGGCAAAAATACTTGTTCAAAACCGGTGGTAGGCAGAAAACATCTTCCGAGATTGTCCTAAGTGCTTTCTCCGAAAATTAATTCGAGCAGTTAGTCAACGAACCCACCCGAATTGTAAATGGTTGCGAAAAGATACTTGACCTCTTAGCCACAAACAATCCAGAGCTGATAGAGAGCATCATGATTAGTGATTAGGATTAGTGATCACAAGGTAGTTTAGCTAGGCTCAATACCGTTTCTTCCAAATCCACCAGAAACAAACGCAAAATAATGTTATTTAAAAAAAAAACGGATAAAGTGTCACTAGAAGCCTTCCTAAGAGACAATCTCCATTCCTTCCGAATTGACTATGCAAATGTAGACGAAATGTGGCTCAAATTCAAAGATATAGTATCAACAGCAATTGAGAGATTCGTAGTTTATAAATTGGTAAGAGATGGAACTGATCCCCCATGGAACACGAAACGGGTCCGAACGCTGTTGCAGAGGCAACGGAAAAAGCATGCGAAGTTCAGAAGAACGCGAAATCCCGAAGATTGGCTAAAATTTACAGACGAGCGAAATTTGGCACGGACTTCAATGCGAGATGCCTTTAATAGGTTCCACAACGAAACATTGTCTCGAAATTTGGTAGAAAATCCGAAGAAATTCTGGTTGTATGTTAAGTACACACGCGGCAAGACGCAGTCAATCCCTTCGCTGCGCAGTGCCGATGGTACTGTTACCGACGACTGTGCCGCTCAAGCGGAGTTATTGAACGCAATTTTCCGAAATTCCTTTACCAGGGAAGACGAATGGAATATTCCAGAATTTGAAACACGAACAGCTGCTAGCATGAGTTTCTTAGAAGTAGATACCTTAGGGGTTGCGAAGCAACTCAAATCGCTTGATACGGGCAAACCTTGAAGTCCAGATTGTATACCGATTAGGTTCCTTTCAGATTACGCTGATACAATAGCTCCCTACTTAGCAATCATATGCAATCGCTCGCTCACCGATAGATCTGTACCTGCAGATTGGAAAATTGCGCAGGTCGCACCAGTGTTTAAGAAGGGCAGTAGGAGTAATCCATCGAACTACAGACCTATATCATTGACGTCGGTTTGCAGTAGGGTTTTGGAGCATATACTGTATTCAGACATTATGAATCACCTCGAAGGGAGCGATCTATTGATACGTAATCAGCATGGTTTCAGAAAACATCGTTCTTGTGCAACGCTCTTTATTCGCATGAAGTAATGGCCGCTATCGACAGGGAATCTCAAGTTGATTCCGTATTTCTATATTTCCGGAAAACGTTTGACACTGTCCTTCACAAGCGACTTCTAATCAAGCTGCGGGCCTATGGGGTATCGTCTCTGTTGTGCGACTGGATTCGTGATTTCCTGTCAGGAAGATCGCAGTTCGTAGTAATAGACGGCAAATCATCGAGTAAAACTGAAGTGATATCAGGTGTTCCCCAGGGAAGCGTCCTGGGACCTCTGCTGTTCCTGATCTATATAAATGACCTGGGTGACAATCTGAGCAGTTCTCTTAGGTTGTTCGCTGATGATGCTGTAATTTACCATCTAGTAAGGTGATCGGAAGACAAGTATCAGTTGCAAAGCGATTTAGAAAAGATTGCTGTATGGTGTGGCAGGTGGCAGTTGACGCTAAATAACGAAAAGTGTGAGGTGATCCACATGAGTTCTGAAAGAAATCCGTTGGAATTCGATTACTCGATAAATAGTGCAATTCTCAAGGCTGTCAATCATGTACCTGGGTGTTAAAATTACGAACTTCAGTTGGAAAGACCACATAGACAATATTGTGGGGAAGGCGAGCCAAAGGTTGTGTTTCATTGGCAGGACACTTAGAAGTTGCAACAAGTCCACTAAAGAGACAGCTTACACTACACTCGTTCGTCCTCTGTAAGAATATTGCTGCGCGGTGTGTGATCCTTACCAGGTGGGATTGACGGAGGACATCGAAAGGGTGCAGAAAAGGGCAGCTCCTTTTGTATTATCACGTAATAGGGGAGAGAGTGTGGTAGATATGATACGCGAGTTGGGATGGAAGTCATTAAAGCAAAGACGTTTTTCGTCGCGGCGAGATCTATTTACGAAATTTCAGTCAGCAACTTTCTCTTCCGAATTCGAAAATATTTTGTTGAGCAGTAGAAACTGCGGTAGCACTAGTTGAAAGTGATGTGGTCGTCAAATCACGGGAAAAGAGAGTAATATTTAATACAGGTATCAAATTTTTTAGATGTGGTCATACATGTCATGTGAAGCCTACTTTCATGGAATAACAGTGTCGTAAACGAACATTTTGGACATTTCAAACGGAATTGTACAAACGAAAGTTCGCAGTGACAAGAAAAGTTGCCACAAGGTGTGAAACGTCCCCTTAGAAAAATTGTACATGACTGTTCTTAGACTGACACACAATATCTTTAGCGTAACGCAATCTGACTTCCAAAAATCCCTACGAAAGAATGGCCCTGACTAGCATTAACCTATACGTTTCACAAATCACTTACCTCACAAAAATCTTCGTAACTCAAGCTACTGCAATACAGCGAGCGCCACTACTGCCAGCTAAATAAAAGATTCAAACTACTGAAGGCACTAACTACTGATAGGCATAGTTAGCAAATGAAAGATTTTAATAGAGAACAAGGAATGTATTTACCTCACTAGTCATAATATATATAGCAGTTCATGACACCAATTCTTACAAATTTCAAAACTCCGCCATCTCTCTCCCCACGTCCACTACTGCTGGAGGCTCACCTCCAACTGCGCAACGCTACGCGCTGTTAGCATCCAGCTGCCGCTGCCCAACACTACAATGGCGAGTATTACAACAATGCCAACCAGCCACAGACTGCACACGGCACAGCCAGTGATTTTCATACAGAGCGCTACGTGGCGGCGGCGTTACCAATTAAAAAAAAACTAAACATCCTACTTACATAGCCCCCATGCTCCCAACAAAAAAATTTACAAATTATTTTGGGCCGTGGCCAATACAGATTTGAAATTTTTTTTTATTATTACAATAACAAAGATATCAAATGCACACACTTATTGATACAATGTTGGTCAAAAGCTAAAATTTTCTCACAGTCCATAAAGACAGTCCTGATCGTTCATCACAGTAAAATTGCAGTGTTTTTCTCAGAGTCTGAGCAATAAAAGAAATTGCACTTGGAAGTAGTGGATTTCGAAGCAGTCTTGAAGAAGTAGTGTTGTCCTTCCAACGGAAAGACTGTGCTGACTCTTGACATGCAGACAGGTAATGGGCCACAACAGAGCAAACCCTTAGCAGAGTCAGTCGAAGTTGAAGACTGTTGGTAGGTAGGTCATCACAGAGCAAACCCACTGTAGTCCTGGTAGAGATTAGGGTATTGGTGGACCACCAGAGGTACAGACCCACTGCAGTCCATGTAGAAATAATGGTATTGGTGGGCCATCGAAGGTGCAGACCCACTTCAGTCCTTGTAGAGATGGCCAACAGCCATCTGTTGCGAATGTGCAGGTGCACAATCACCCTCGAAGAGTCTTGCGGAGAATATAGCAAGTCCATAAACCACCACTTGTCCAATCACAAAGAATTTGTTTGAAATGTCCTTAGAACCAGCAATGCTGTTAACCAGTCCCTTGCTGAATTATCAATACACTTGCAAACACTATCAATCCCTACTTCTCACATATTGTGCATATACTATGACCAACAGAAACGTGTGCAGTGAAATGTAATTTACAAGTTACTTAATTTGATGAACAGGTGTCAATTACAATTTTATAACATGAGAATACAATAACAAAGGTACAAAAAATATCATTAAAGAACATAATAGTACAGATAACATTTGCAGTAATACAGGCTTTACAAAAGAATCGAAATAACATATACATCAGTGTTACAGGAATTATGACAGGAGCACATACATAAAAAATCAGAATAAATTTCTAAACATCAACTTCACGAATGAGCATTAGAACAAAACAGAATAAATAATGTGTAAACATCTTTACAAAGTAAATAACATGTTATTAATGCAAATTATATTTGAGGATAACAGTATTCCTCATCATAGTGAATGTAGCTTAGTATTAGAAAAATTTTGCAACATAGGTCTTATCAGATGAACATATAAAGACAGGAAGAACATAAATACACAAGGGTACACAAACACATAGTGGGATAACACAAGGAAAGGACAGGGTTTGTTTTACTGCAGTATTTTGCAAACAAAACTTTCTTTACTTCTCGGAGATCTCCCTTCGTTCTTCATTATTTCCAAAAAGTCCTATCTATACCTGATTTCTGTACTTTTTTCGTATAACTTCTCAATGCATTTCTTCCAATCCATTGCAAATCATTCTCTTATATAGGCTACCCCCTCTTAAGCTAACTTAAATCTACTGAGCTCAGATGCTTAACTAAGGGATGAGGCAATGCAGCAGCACAAAACAATTTACACAAACAGCAATGTTAAAAAATGGAAATTGGCAAAAAAGGCAGCAATATTACAACTAATATAAGGCAATGCGCAGCAAACAAGAAAAATAAATCAGTAGTAAAATTGGCTTAACCTAGTAATACAAAGTGACATTCAGTAGCACTATGAATGGCAAACAGCCGCAGCAAATGCTATAACTTATACCTAAACATGACAAAGCTCAATCAGAAAAAATGTTACACTAAAGACAACAATGCCGATAAGGACAATGTCTATTCACATCTTAATGTCTATGCAATTAAAGTGGTGCACCACAAAAATTTATTGTAAAAAAAATATTACGATGTACTTGAAAAGACAGTTCTGTATGCAATTTCTGTGAAGGGAAATGTCTTTTTGTGCTACTCCGTTTTTTTTAAAGTACATCATAAAGTTATTCTTTACTGGATCTGTAGGCATAAAATATTTATATTAGTACATCCATAAAATTTATTTTAACCATTGCTTCAGTGCAGTTAGAAACTAGTTATTAAACAAAATGAGTAAATAAATGCATAAAGCAAGCCACATGGCATTTCTCTCAACTAGAAGGACAATAGCCATGAAATGTTCCTTGTCGTTTCATTAGGCATTTTAGTAAATATCATAAATTAAGAGCTCCACAGTGTAATCATATGTTTTCAAGTTTGAGCGTGTCGTATTTGCGACGCTTTCTACAAAGAAATGTCAACAGCGAGGATAATGACACCCCTTTTTTTTTTACCTGTGCCTCTGAAAGGCACACAATAATGGCTTGTTTCCTGGTGGCTGTCGCCCAGCTGGGCGCCCACGACGCATTACGTCCAGGTGGTCACTTACTTTCTTACCGAAATATTTACGACACCAGTTTCCGCTACAGTGGCAGTCTCATATAAAAAAAATTCACAGGTCAAGAATTTGCGTTACAAATCTGTAGAAATAAAATCATTTAAATATAATTGTGTCCAAAAAATTTTCGCCAGCATAGTGATACATTCACGCATATACACTCATTTCATAACTCTTAAAGTACGATTCTCGGTTTCCAACATCCTTTTTCACAAATCAGAGTCCCTAACCACTACTCATTATTTCTTGCCTTATTACACATATATATATTCGTCGACACTTCTTCAATATTTCATCATAACAGATACGTAGCATAACCAAATAACTCATATAGCATCAGCTTAAACATACCTCAGCAGCATAATTCACATCGTCGTCGTAATAATATCATAATACCTCAGTCAAATTCTCAAAATCTCTGTAGCTTACTCCAATAATTTCAAAACTTAAAATAAAATTCTCTGCTCATGTCAAAAGTGTCATCTGCCTCAAACGTACTTTAAAAATCGTGATCCCATACCAAATACACCATTCAAAGCTCTCATAGTATCACAATGGTTCTGAAAAAGTATGAACAGTTCACAAAATACAGACAAAATACAATTTCATAAGTGCGAAGTTATTCAATGGTGTAATTACGTAAACATCTGTCACTGATGTAGTAAAGTAAATGTTTGTCTCTCTCAGTTAAATGATCAGATAGCTGTGTAATTTATGTGTTAGAGAAATATGGTACCGATGTGTAAAGTTGTATAAAGAAATACCATATTAGCTAGGGCTCCTTGTGCTTGCCAAACACATGGTACACAAAGTAAGCGTGTACCCCCTGAGGAATAATGTAATTATATCCTCAGGTGTTACAGATTACAGCAATGGAATGAAATGTATCACGGAAAACTTTCTTTGTAATTCAAATATGTTGAAAAATAAATAGCTTAATGCGTGTCCTGTAGCGCTAAATGTGCGTCTTGCTGTAAGACAATCTCTGTGGAAGTGTCGTAGTTATTGTCCTCCGAAAGCTAAGTTCTGCAGAAGTCAATGTACTTACCTCATGATAAACGAAATTGAAATGCTTTGCGTATAGATATCTTAGTTATTACGCTTATTGCCGTGATGAAGTAAGTACTGTACTGTAACTGTGGCGTCGCAACTAGTGCGAGCGCACAGTTTTCTATCAAATATTTACTGTGAAATGTAGACAGACTGTAAAGTAGCCATCAGATTAGCATATGTGCTGTAGCGGGCAGATTACCGGTGTCCGTTCGTCTGACGTCACGACCATATGGCATGTCTGTACCGTGAGAATGTAAGACCTGTGCGCTAACTAGCCGCGTGTATAACGTGGAACTTTCATATTTAATAACTTCTAACTGAGGAACCTGAGGAAATTAAAAGTTAATATACTAGTTTCTGTTATGAATAAAAATAAGTCATCCAAATTTGAGCTTTGAAACCTGCATATTTTGGAAATTAGAAAAATCTTACAGAAAACGCAACTTTCTACAATTTTCGAGTCTAAATAAATACCATTATGTATAGATCACCTTCAGTGACCATCCAACTATGAAACAAAATCACCTTCCGTGCTTTTGTATTTATTTTGAGAATTTTACTTTTAGAAATTCACCTATAACTTTGTTAAAACCATAAATGTTTTGAATTTTTGTGAACAGTTATTTTATATGAGTAGGTGAGAGTGAATGAGTGTGCCTGAGTGAATGAAAGAGGGACATTCGCCATTCTTTGCAAGTGTATAAAATCTAGGTTGGAACTCGCAAGTGTTCAGACGATGTAACCGTGGGAACAGAATCGCCAGTGGTTCCCCATCTTAGTGAATGTCGGATGTCCAAGAGTGTATGGTATTGTACAAGCAGCCAGAACGTTCGCGAGTATTTAAATAATTTCTAGAAATAAAGTAAAGTCTAGTTTTCCTTTCGGTTTGTTAAATTATACAGTAAATTTTGTGTAACAAGAAATCATGACGTAAATGATTCAGAAGTCATGACTGGTGCGTGCTAGATTTTGGCGCGAGGCGCACCCAAAGAGTTAATTCTGATTGGCTGTGTGATGTGTGAGCCAATGAGATGCGAGGACGGTTAGCAGACTAGGAGAGTGAGTCGCGAGTGGATGAGGAGTCGCGAAGGAACTGTGATCGAGAAGAGACATGCTTGATGTGTCCTCGCGAATAATGTGTAAAATGAAGTCATAAAACGGCTTCATCGGTTCGGTACTGTGCGATTTGAGACTGGAAGAGTCCAGTAACGCGTAGTGTGAGTTTGAGCGAGTTGTGACTTTTCGTTCCGCGAAAGACGCGAGTAACTTTAATAATTAAAAGCGTGGCGGTACTTCGTAAACTTTTACTAAGTGCTTATGGCGAGCATTAACGTTAAAAAACGAACTATTATTGAACATCGACTGCAAACGTGTATGTTAGAAAATCGTCTGTGTTGCAGTTAAGTAAAATCCGTAACTTTGAAAGCTAATTCTGGCGGGGTTTGAGTGTGGATAGAATTGTGAACTGAACTTTCTTCAAACGTAGATTAGCGGGCTGATGATCAGGCTTAAAGACAATAAAGAGCTTAAATAGAATTACCAACTTCGCGTTCTCGTTTGAGTAAACAATTACTACCATTCCAATAACTCAATTTATTTAGGAAGATTGCTCATAGATTGTATTTCAGCAAACATGTATCGCGGCCTCCGGTGAGCGGCTATTAAATTGCAGTTTCTTCAACACTGCTTTTCTGCAATTTTTCCAGTAGCTGCTATCAGGAGAGGCGAGTGCAGCAACTACCTAAGAAACGAGGTAGGTGGATTTTCTTTCAGGGAAAGGAAACTGCGCGATAAGAGCCTGACCCGTCGCAAGTGGTGCATCGGCCGGGAAATAAAAATAGTAAATTCCAGTGAATTTCAAAAAAAGCAGTAGTGACAATTACCGGACAATACAGAAGTGCTCGCTATGTGTAGGAACTGTGTAGCGTACAAATTGATATCGCCACGTGAATAGGAAGGACAGTGAAAGTGTCTGTGAACTGTAATGTGTTGTACGGAACGGAAGAATTTTTCGGTGACTACGCGCCGATTGGAATAGCAGTCTACGACGGCGTCTGGCAGACGACGAGCTACGGAGACTACGCAGAGGCGACGACAGCAGTGGCAGTTGGCAGCGCTGATTCGAGCGGGGGCCCGGAAACTGGTACAGCATTGCAGTGTATGGTGAACGGACCCGCAGTTTCATCTAGCAGCAACGCAGAACGCCGAAGCACAAAGTTAAGTACAGTGCTTTTGAAAACTTTGTGTGTTTGTGGAGTCAAACTGAGAAAAATGGCTGAGTTTCAACCAAGTGACAAAAAGGCGGAACTAAGTTGTGATAGTGGGATGGAGACAGGGGAAAATGACCCCATGAATTTTAGTTTAGACGTGTCTCAACCCAATTTCAGTAGTAGTTTGACTGATTCATCCTATGTTAATTATAGTTTGGAGTCAGATCCAAATATGTCAGTGCCCAGTGAGTTACAGTTACCCATGCCGGTAGTTAATGTTAATAGGGACATTGTATCAGCAAATGAGGGGGCGAAGGATAATGTCGCCAGTATGCTGATGAATCTATTAACTAAGATGAACGTGTTGGATTCCAATATGTCAAGTAAGATGGATTCCAGTATATCAAAATTGGAAACTAATATGTCACAAATGGAAACTAATATGTCAAGTAAAATGGATTCAAAAATGTCTAAATTAGGATCTGATTTAAGTAATGAGATGACTAAAATGGGCGCTGATTTAGATTCCAAAATATCCGATCTCAGAAACTGTTGGAAGCAAGATTTAGCAGTGCTCAGTAGTAAAGTAAATGTTGAAATACAGCAGGTTAAACTAGAATGTACAGAAAATATTGTTCAAGTGCAAAGTGAATTGACGACACGAATCGAACAGGTTACTGAGGATCAACAGCAATTTAAATCCCATGTTGATGCAGAATTAGATAAAGTATGTGAGCACATAAAAGTGGTAGAGAATTCCAATGAAATTAATCATGCCGCCTTAGAATGTAAAGTAAATGATACCAAAATTCGGTGTGAGAAACTTGGAGAGCAAGTTGTAAATAAGGTCAATAATTTAGAGACTCACATAAGCCATTTCAGTGAAAGTGTGAATGAGCAACTTTGTGGGCATGAATGCAGACTAACCAAAGTAGAACAGTGTGTTTCTAACCATAGTGGTAGTATAATTTCCAGTGGAATAATTGAATCTACCGAGGTTGCGTATGTTACCCACAGACAGTTTTTAAAATTTGACCCAAGTAAGAACATGCACCCCAGAGAATTTTGGAACGATTTTGAAGACGTTTTGCCGAAAGTATGGAGCGATAAACAAAAGATAGGCTTTATCACTTCAAATTTGATGGGAGAGGCCAGAGTATGGGGGAATTTAGCCTCTGAAAAATACGCGAAATTGTCAGAATTTAAATTAGCATTCTTTGAGGAATACTGGGGAAAGAGAAAGCAGATGGATGTTCTTAATCGGTTCTGGTCGGGAGAGAAGTATGACCCCAAGAGAGAGGGCATCAAACGATTTGTTCAAAGGTGGGTAACAACTCTGTCCTACCTTAGTAATAAGTTAGAAACAGAACAGATCATATTAGGGGTAGAAAATAAGCTACCGTGGAACTGGAAAACTAAGATCATATCTGCGCCCCGAGATAACATTGACAAGTTCGTACAGTATTTAGAAAGGGTTGAATCCGTCCAAAAAGAAGAAGAAAACATGAGGAGGGAGCATCGCCCGCCTGCTAGGCAGAATGACAATCGCGCGGATGTAAACATTAATAGGATGGGTGTTCAGAGAGGCGGCGGATACCGTGGCAGTTCACGTGGTAGAGGAAGAACATATGTTAACAGGTTCAATGAACGCGAGCAGTATGACAGCGGCCGACAGATGTCAGGAGGTGAGGCGGTCAGCTGGAGGCATAGTGATGACGCACCGCGCTCGGAAAACCATTAATTGTCTACGAGTGTGCTGGCGATCGTAGGCAACAGCGTTTAAAGTTAAATCCGCTGGCAAAACCATTCATAAGAAAGCAGCCTGAACGACCACCTAACATAAATGTTGTTGCTACAAAATTTAGGGAGGATAGCGTAAAACAGACAGAGATAGTAGCTTTAAGTCAAGTGGAGGTTAATGAACCAATTAACTGTAAGAATAATCATAAGAAGCCACTTATTGAAGAACTAAGTACTAGTTATAAGGGTAATAATCAGAAAGACATTATGCACAGTAAAACTAATGAAGAGCTGTCGGATAGGGGTGAGAACAGTAATAATGGCAGGGTTGTGACTGTGCTTGATAAGATAATTGATGTTGTAGATAGTTACGAAGAAGAGGATAGATTAGAGGAGGAGGTAGAGGTTAATGACGACGCCTTGGATAGGGTCGTAGAAAAGGAGGTTAATGAGAAAGAGGGGGAAACATTGGAAAAATGTTTTGACTTAGCAATAGTGGATAGGCTAATAGGAGCTGCCACTAGAATTGAGGGTGATAATAAGCATGAAATAAACCCTGTAAGTGTGAATGTGATTGCCACCCAAAAGACAGGCTTCGAAAGGAGAGAAATTGTGCAAGATTTATTGGAGGAAGCAGAACCCAAAATAAATAAAGAGTACTTAGGGCAACCGATAGTAGAGCTAAGAGTATTAAATGAACCAGTTAAATGTTTGATAGATACTGGATCGGAAGTCTGTGCAGTATCCCAGAACTTGGTAAATGAACTCCCTAACAGTAAACAGATTGTTAAGATGCCAGTAAGTGGCTTGAACATTGTAGTAGCAACCGGTAAGACTAAGAAGACAGTAAAACAGGAAGTGTTTCTACCCATAGCATTTAAGGAAGTAGAAATAAGACAGAACTTCTTAGTTATAAATGGACTGAGTGTAGACATATTGGTGGGGGCTGACTTTTTGAATAAATATGAAGGATGGGTGAATTTTTCTACCAATGATGTTATGGTAAAAATTAAGGGTAAACTAATTACTATACCTTTCATCGGTAAGCAGCTATGTGAGGATCCTGAGCAGAATGATTTTCCTATATGTATTTGTAAAACAGAGAAATTCTTGGAGGGCTATGATGAGTACGTGGGCCCATTTAGAATCGTAGAGAAGCCTCACCCAAATGCTTATAGACTGGAGTTTGTGAAATCACATAAGGTGTTAGGGCTTAGGAACATTGTGGATTTGAAAAGATATGTTCAAAAGAGAGACGTGGCCAGGAGTGAGTAGATACCTCAGAGAGCTTTGCACTCTTTGCAGAGCTAAGTGCGTGACGAGCACTAGGTCTCGAGTCGTTTGACAATATTTCTTCCACTTTCTTTTCCGTATTGTCAACCTACCTCTTCTTTCATTCAGAACTAAAATTCTATCGTCTTTCCTTCTTCTCTATCGTAGTTTTTAAGTGATAAAGTGTTTAAGTAATGAGTAGGAAAGAACCTCAGTGCAGTATAGGTTAAGCGTAAGGAATGAGTGTAAGAGAAAATCAAAAAGGATTAAGATACCTCAGATAAGTAATAAGTCTCAGTAAAGTAAATGTTTGGCCTAAGGTGTGAGTAATGCCCTTAGAAAGGTAAAATAACTAAGAAATGTAAGAGCCTCAGAAAATATGGTGACGAACATTGAAGCTGTTTGTTAAGTAACAGAACGATATGTTAAGACGTAGCATTAAGCTAATGTTTAGGAAAGGAAATGGAGCAGTACAGCAAAACTGTCTGTTCAATGAAGTCAGAGCCTCAGGAGGTGATTTAGTGGTAAAATGAGTAAAGGTACAGTGCAACAAGGTTGACTGTCAAAGGGGTAAAGGAAGTTAAGTTAAAGGGACAGTGCAGCAGGACTGACTGTCAAATGAAGAGAAATATGTGAGAAAAGGAGAAAGAATGAGCATAGTGTTTGGCTAGCTCGATATTAGGAAAAAGTGAGGCTACGAAGGTGAGTAAATAAAAAGCTTAATGTTGGTAACCAGAGGTGGCGTTTGTTGGTAAACAGAGGAGATGTTTGTAAACAAAAGGAAGTGAGGCTACGAATGTAAACAGAGCTGAGGCGACGTTGGTAACTCAGGAGGTGGATGTATGTTAGAAAGTATGGGTAACGAGGTTTCGCAGATTAGTAGGAAACGCTTTAACAAATACTAACCTGAGTGTGTGAAGTATGAGTATGAGAGTTGTAAATTAAACCCGAATGTGACTAGAGAAAACCTGATGTTGACAAGAAATTGAAGTAACTCCAGATATGTGAGATGAGGAAAGTACCCATGACATCGATTCCATTTTTGACCAGAGACACACAAAGCTCCCCAAGTTTGTCGTAGAGATTAGTATAAGGATTGTAGTGTTGATAAATGAATAAGTAAATATGTATTTTTCAGTGTTTAATTTATGATACAGGACTACAGGAGATTGCCTGGAGACAGAATTGTAATATTGATAATTTTGTGTATATTTTATATTGTTGTGTATTGTACAGGAACTGGAGAGTCACCAGTGCTGGCGGAGATTTATTATGTATTTGTGAACTATTTGTAGGAATTGTTTTTCTTAGTATTTCTTATGTAACCATAACTTGTTTGATTATGAGATGAAGAAGTAATTAAAGAGTAAATGTGCCACTTCGGTACTGCATTAGTAAAGTCAATTCACTTTTCACTTAAAAAAAAAAAAAAAAAAATTTTGAAAATTGTACATACTGTAAAGTAAATTTTATCAAAAATATGAGACTTTAGAGTCAAGCAGATAGCGCCATTTATCGCTGCTGTAGGTTAAGACGTAGCAGTTAGAAAGGGAACTGAGGCCAGCTGATGTTTCAGGTGCGCCGAAGTAAACAGAGGTGGTAGCACGAGACTTGAAATGGACCTCCCAAGCAGGACCCGGTCGAACTACGAGTGCTATCAAAATCTTAAGTGTAAGTGGTAAAAAAGTGACGCTCACCATAGCGATAGTAGTGTTAGTGTGCGTGTGACGTACATCAAGATAGTATTTAGGTTTGTTTTCTCTTTCAGGAATTTGTAAATAGAATTTTGTAATCTGAAAAATTTTTTTTGAATGATGATAAAAGTGCATGTTTAGATATAAGATGTTTTGTAGGTCGTCAGCCCTAGGTATAAGTGGATGATTGATGTACAGGAACTATAAATGTTAAATAGCTGTTTGAGTAAATCTTTAATAGAAATTTTTTTAGAAAACTAAAAGTTTGTCATGAATGAAAAAATTTAGTTTCCTCAGGAGGTGTGTGGCGTCGCAACTAGTGCGAGCGCACAGTTTTCTATCAAATATTTACTGTGAAATGTAGACAGACTGTAAAGTAGCCATCAGATTAGCATATGTGCTGTAGCGGGCAGATTACCGGTGTCCGTTCGTCTGACGTCACGACCATATGGCATGTCTGTACCGTGAGAATGTAAGACCTGTGCGCTAACTAGCCGCGTGTATAACGTGGAACTTTCATATTTAATAACTTCTAACTGAGGAACCTGAGGAAATTAAAAGTTAATATACTAGTTTCTGTTATGAATAAAAATAAGTCATCCAAATTTGAGCTTTGAAACCTGCATATTTTGGAAATTAGAAAAATCTTACAGAAAACGCAAATTTCTACAATTTTCGAGTCTAAATAAATACCATTATGTATAGATCACCTTCAGTGACCATCCAACTATGAAACAAAATCACCTTCCGTGCTTTTGTATTTATTTTGAGAATTTTACTTTTAGAAATTCACCTATAACTTTGTTAAAACCATAAATGTTTTGAATTTTTGTGAACAGTTATTTTATATGAGTAGGTGAGAGTGAATGAGTGTGCCTGAGTGAATGAAAGAGGGACATTCGCCATTCTTTGCAAGTGTATAAAATCTAGGTTGGAACTCGCAAGTGTTCAGACGATGTAACCGTGGGAACAGAATCGCCAGTGGTTCCCCATCTTAGTGAATGTCGGATGTCCAAGAGTGTATGGTATTGTACAAGCAGCCAGAACGTTCGCGAGTATTTAAATAATTTCTAGAAATAAAGTAAAGTCTAGTTTTCCTTTCGGTTTGTTAAATTATACAGTAAATTTTGTGTAACAAGAAATCATGACGTAAATGATTCAGAAGTCATGACTGGTGCGTGCTAGATTTTGGCGCGAGGCGCACCCAAAGAGTTAATTCTGATTGGCTGTGTGATGTGTGAGCCAATGAGATGCGAGGACGGTTAGCAGACTAGGAGAGTGAGTCGCGAGTGGATGAGGAGTCGCGAAGGAACTGTGATCGAGAAGAGACATGCTTGATGTGTCCTCGCGAATAATGTGTAAAATGAAGTCATAAAACGGCTTCATCGGTTCGGTACTGTGCGATTTGAGACTGGAAGAGTCCAGTAACGCGTAGTGTGAGTTTGAGCGAGTTGTGACTTTTCGTTCCGCGAAAGACGCGAGTAACTTTAATAATTAAAAGCGTGGCGGTACTTCGTAAACTTTTACTAAGTGCTTATGGCGAGCATTAACGTTAAAAAACGAACTATTATTGAACATCGACTGCAAACGTGTATGTTAGAAAATCGTCTGTGTTGCAGTTAAGTAAAATCCGTAACTTTGAAAGCTAATTCTGGCGGGGTTTGAGTGTGGATAGAATTGTGAACTGAACTTTCTTCAAACGTAGATTAGCGGGCTGATGATCAGGCTTAAAGACAATAAAGAGCTTAAATAGAATTACCAACTTCGCGTTCTCGTTTGAGTAAACAATTACTACCATTCCAATAACTCAATTTATTTAGGAAGATTGCTCATAGATTGTATTTCAGCAAACATGTATCGCGGCCTCCGGTGAGCGGCTATTAAATTGCAGTTTCTTCAACACTGCTTTTCTGCAATTTTTCCAGTAGCTGCTATCAGGAGAGGCGAGTGCAGCAACTACCTAAGAAACGAGGTAGGTGGATTTTCTTTCAGGGAAAGGAAACTGCGCGATAAGAGCCTGACCCGTCGCATAACGTATTGTTGTGCTACAGAAAAGGCTGTTTCATTGTAGCTATACCACAAGTTACTACTAAAACATGTTTTCCTTTACAGAAGAATTCAGAAAAACTGTGCAGAAATAAAACAGATATACCGCAAAAGCAACATTGTAAATTGTCACTCATTAGTAGCGTCGTGATATAATCGTGTAGCTATCAAAGAAACCAAACGCTAAGTCATCTTTAATCACACAGGAAGTACTTTAAATCCAGAATGTATTTTCAAGTAAACCAAAATGTTGCATTAAAATCTCATTAGCAATACTGGTAAATGTTCTAAGTATGTGAGCCTTATAGTCGTTACGTAATCGTGCAACTAACAAGCAAGAATGTACAAATAACAACACTGTGTCGTCTGTTCATTATAACAATGCATTCGTAATTTCTGTTTAAAAATGTTCCCTAGGTTCTAGACTGTATAGTTAACTTCAAAACATTGTTGCATGTTAACGGTTTCTCAGTGTGACAAAGCATGCTAGAAATGTGAAGTGAAATGTTTTATGGCAAAGACAAAGTTAAAATGCAGATTATCTTTCAATAAACGGTGTAAACCTTTTACCCTTTATAGTACTCAGAGTTTTAATTTGAATGCAATTATCATGCGGTATACGTCGGTAAAGAATACTGGAATTTTTCTCAAGGTTAGCTTATGTTATTTTTCTCTGAGCCAGCCGGCGCACGCGGCTGCCTGCGGTGCGGGTCATTGTCTGTCTCTTTGTTGGCGCGCGCCGTTATTGGGATTAGGAGACCTAACTTCTACCAATTCACCTTGACGAGAAGGCC
This sequence comes from Schistocerca gregaria, assembly GCF_023897955.1. Lineage (NCBI taxonomy): Eukaryota > Metazoa > Arthropoda > Insecta > Orthoptera > Acrididae > Schistocerca > Schistocerca gregaria. The sequence goes on from NC_064931.1 coordinate 832,911,127, forward strand.
CTGACCTGTTTGAAGCTCGCCAGCTCTGATGGAATTCAGCTCTGTCGTTTTGTAGGTAGTTTACATAGTTTCTTGTTTGTCGGTCATGTGGTGAGGAATTTCTCCCGGAATCGCAACTCCGCGCTGAACTGTTGCGTCTGAAATTATTCTGTCTTCCTTGATAATAATAGTTCTGGTTACGATATTGTCTGCTTCTATGGTTGTCTTTGTGATAGTGATTACTATGGAAATGCGGTCTTTCTCTGTAACTATTACTGTGCCAGTGGTTGTCATACGGGTGGTGTCTGTTTTGATCGCAATTTGTGTTCTGAGAATAGCCTTGTCGTGTCCAGTTATTATTTATTTCATCGCGGAACTGCGACGGATGAGACCTGTAGTGATTGTTTTCCTGTTTTCGCATTCCGCGACTGTCTGTGTCAATTTCTAATTCTTGTAAGAGTCCCTGAAACGCTTCAGTGTCGTCTTTGCAACGTCCTGCCAAAATAATATGCCGTAAATGTTCCGGTAATTTGATTAAGCAAATGCGGATGAGTTCTGAGGGGCTGTATGGGTTTGACAGGTACTGATTCTTGTGCAACATGTTTTCAAAATATTTCACAAGAATGGAAAATTCAGATTGTTCGAAATGTTTCATCATTATGATGCCATGTTTTACTCGGTCTTGTGTAGCATGAGACCAATATGCCGAGGGGAAGGCATGGTAAAATTCTCCTTCACTGTGGCAATCGTGAATGACCGATCGCATTCTTACAGCTGGTTCATTCTCTAAATAGCCACACATAAATTCTAATCTGTGCTCTAATGACCAGCAGTTGGGAGGGAAAAAAAATGAGAGAATTGATGAAGCCACGCTTGTGGATGAATGTCGTTGCCAGAATTCTTAAATGTTTTGAATTTACGTGTAGTAATGAACAGCTTATAGTCAAAATCATCATGTCGGCGAGTCGCATGTCGGTCATTGTTACGTCGTTTCGGCGGTTCCATCTCAAAATTCGGTGTACTCTGCCAATTTCTTTCATAATCTCCAAAGTGCCCTGTGTTGTTATTTTGTGGCAGTTCCGTATTTTTATGTCCCTCTTCCCGTATTGGAGTGCGAGTGTCCTCTGAAATACGTAATTCTTGTATTACCTGTGTCAACTGATCTTGTACTTCCCGGATTTCTCTTTGGTGTTGCGTATTAATTTGATTCTGATTTTGTTTGAATTTCCTAATTTGTTCGAACTCTTCTGTGTCATTAAAGACTACCGGTTTTGTGTCATTCAGATTATCATCTACCTTCGTAGATAAATTAGTGAACTGATCTGAAAGTTCGGCTACTTTCTCCGATAGTGAACACATTTCCTCAGTGTGTTTTTCTGAACCAAGTTTCAGAGTGTCCATTTGTGTTGAAATCGAATCTACTGTGTCCTTTAAGTTTTCCTGAGTTCTTGCAAGTTGCGTAACCGAATCGGTGGATGCAACTGAGTCCATTTTAGCTTGCTATGTGTCGTGATTTTCACGAACAACAGTTTGCAATTCTTTTATGGCTGCTTCGTGATTCTGTAATGAGTTTTCATGCAGCGCAGAAATAGGTTGAAAATGCTCACAAATTTGTGTTTTTACGTCATTACAGACTTTTTGACATTTCGATTCGATGTTATGTAACTCATTAGTTAAATCTTCACGTGTTTATTCAAGTGTGGTGTCTAACTTTTGAAGCTTTTGTTCCATTGTGTCTAACTTTTGAAGATTTTGTTCCATTGTGTCTAACGTTTGAAGCTTTTGCTGTATTTTCTCTGATTTTGTTCCATTGTGTCTAACTGTTGCTGTGTTTGTCTCTGAGTTTGTTTCATTTGCTGCATTAATTGCAATAATATTGTATTAGTGTCTGGAATCTGTTCCTCTATGCTTTTCGGCAGTTCATTTGCACTGCCAACATTCACATTTTGACAAGCAGAAAATGTGTCTTGACTTATTTGAGAAAACGGTGAGGACACAAAACCTGAATGTACAGTATTTGCAAGAATGTGTCCTGTCATTTCGGAATCCTGAGGCGAGCTGTTGCCGACTGATCGATCGATAATTGTTCCCTGTTCACTACTTGTTTCATTGTCTACACCATTGTTTGCCGCCCGCTCCATTTCCCTATGCACAGTTACCAAGTTACTACTTCGAATGTCTGTTAATTCACTACACAGTGGTGCTGATAAGCGACGCTCGTCGTCACTATTATTTCTCAGTTTACTTTGGAGCCTAGTGTTACGTTTTTCACACGCCATTATTGTCACAATATTTCACACGATAACACATAAAAGCACAATTTGAAGAGCAAAAATTAAGAGAACACATTAACATAGCACTGAAAATAATATCTAGTTAATTGCAAGCGCAGCTGCGAAATACTTGGTGCAAATCTACATGCATGCCACAACTGTTTTACTGTACAACAATGAAAGACTACAACTACAAAGGAGATTCTCTCTACAATTACGCGCTAGCAATAAACAAAGTCTACACAAACTACAAGAAAAAAAAAATCAGAAGATTCCAGTGAGGTATCCTCGGCTAAGGGTCGACATATGAAACGTCCCCTTAGAAAAATTATACGTGACTGTGCTTAGACTGACACACAATATCTTTAGCGCAACGCAATCTGACTTCCAAAAATCCCTACGAACGAATGGCCCTGACTAGCATTAACCTATACGTTTCACAAATCACCTACCTCACAAAAATCTTCGTTACTCAAGCTACTGCAATACAGCGAGCGCCACTACTGCCAGCTAAATAAAAGATTAAAACTACTGAAAGCACTAACTACTGATAGGCATAGTTAGCAAATGAAAGATTTTAATAGAGAACAAGGAATGTATTTACCTCACTAGTCATAATATATATAGCAGTTCATGACACCCATTCTTACAAATTTCAAAACTCCGCCATCTCTCTCCCCACGTCCACCACTACTGGCGGCTCACCTCCAACTGCGCAACGCTACGCGCTGTTAGCATCCAGCTGCCGCTGCCCAACACTACAATGGCGAGTATTACAACAATGCCAACCAGCCACAGACTGCACACGGCACAGCCAGTGATTTTCATACAGAGCGCTACGTGGCGGCGGCGTTACCAATAAAAAAACTTAAACAGCCTACTTACAGGTGGACCTTGTACCCTGCCATCAAACGAGGCAGGGAGCGGTGTGTCCAATATACAATACACCAGTAAGCGTTAGCATGGGTCACCTCTGGGTGGAATCAGTGACCGACTTTTTCCTACCGGTTACGTGAAAGGAATGCTGCAAATTCTTATTAGATACGGGTTCTCAATTTGATGGTGCTAGGATTCCAAGTGCGGGGAGTTAACTTCTGGGTCACTGTAGAAGTGCCGGCTTGTGTGGCCGAGCGGTTCTAGGCGCTATAGTCTGGAACCGCGCGACCGCTACGGTCGCAGGTTCGAATCCTGCTTCGAACATGGATGTGTGTGATGTTCAAATGGTTCAAATGGCTCTGAGCCCTATGGGACTTAACTTCTGAGGTCATCAGTCCCCTAGAACTTAGAACTACTTAAACCTAACTAACCTAAGGACATAACACACATCCATGCCCGAGGCAGGATTCGAACCTGCGACCGTAGCGGTCGCCCGGTTCCAGACTATAGCGCCTAGAACCGCTCGGCCACCTCGGCCGGCTGTGTGTGATGTCCTTAGGTTAGTTAGGTTTAAGTAGTTCTAAGTTCTAGTGGACTGATGACCTCAGAAGTTAAGTCTGATAGTGCTCAGAGCCATTTGAACCATTTGAACTGTTGAAGTTCTCCCTATGGTTGGCAGTGACTGTAATGTCACGCTTAGTTTAGATTTCCTAGTTGCACATCATGCCAAATTTGACTTGGAACGGCATGTAGTAGAACTGGATGAGACATTTTGTCTTCTAGGTTTTACGAGCAGAAACCATTGCTGTCGTAAACCATCTAAACTGTGTACAAAGTCCCTTAAAGTCAATTCATGGGATATCATATCGAAAAAGTACCGGAAAATTAATCTGGGCTGACTTAGAAGCTGATCTGCCAGGTAACTCTGTGTGTATTGTTGACCCATTGCCTGAGGATGAAGATTTAGATAAAGCACAGTATTTTACATGATGTAATTTACCCTATGTATGGGAAATTGAGGGAATACAGTTGTGCCTGCAAAAACTGATAATTTTAGTACTGAGGAGGTGGAGCTATCACTAGGTACTCTGATAACCTGTTTAGAGAGGAGCTACGTAGGAATTTCACAGCAACCTATGCGACACCGGGACGCTCTGTTAGATTAACTGCGCTGAGGAGGAAAGTATCACATCTAGAGAGACAGGATGTGGAGGACAAGAAGAGACTATTAGAAGAATAACTAAAACTAACTAAACCGCTCCAAACAGGCCATGAAGGCCCAACGGTACTGATCGGCCGCTGTGTCATCCTCAGCTCATAGGCGTCACTGGATGCGGATATGGAGGGGCATGTGGTGAGCCCACCACTCTCCCGGCCGTATGTCAGTTTCCCAGACCTGAGCCGCCACTTCTCAATGAAGCGGCTCCTCAGCTTGCCTCACAAGGGCTGAGTGCACCCCGCTTGCCAACAGCACTCGGCAGACAGGATGGTCACCCATCCAAGTGCTACCCCAGCCCAACAGCTCTCAACTTCGGTGATCTGACGGGAACCGGTGTTACCACTGCGGCAAGACCATCGGCATTAGAAGAATACAAGGAGTTATTTGGTCCTCTTGGACCACTGCTTGCCAAGCCATCAATTCAACACCATATCCCCACTGGAAATGAGTCCCCTGTCTACAACAAAGCATACAGTACCACAACATATTCAAACTGTCATAGAAGAGTTTATAAATCAACAACTTCAAGATGGGATCATACAAGAGAGTAATTGCCACATGTCTGCACCTCTTATCATCATACCAAGAAAATCATCAGATGGAAGTAAAGCATACAGGTTTTATTGCAACTACCATTACCGTACTTAAACCTGAAAACAACTACAGATGCCTAACCTATGTCTAATGTAACAGAGATTTTAGATAATCTAGGCCAGTATCATTATTTTACAACTGTAGACTTATGAAATAAGTACCATTAGTCAGAGGCAGTGCCTAAAGATCGACCAAAAAAAGCGTTTTTTAATCTGTGTACCCATTATAAATATCGCTGCATGCCTTTTCTACTGAAAAACGGGTCAGGAACTTTCCAGCACATGTTAGATGGTGCACTGCGCGGTTTGAAACCAAAGTAAAGAATTGTCTACTTAAATGATAGCATTTTGTTCGTCATGGATATCCAGGAGCGTATAATACGTTTACACAAACTCTCTGACTGTTTATATGCAGCACAGCTAACACTCAGCTTCGAAAAATATCATTTTGTTTCGCAAGAAGTCCGTTACTAATGTCATATTATCAACCAGAACGCTGTATGCGCCGATCTGTGACTTGTTAACGACGTAAAAGATTATCCAAGACCCCTTACAGGAAAGAAATTGCAGTCATATTTAGGCCTAGTCAATTTTTATCGGAAATTGAATACAAAATCCTTACTGCATGACACGTCTCATACATTTACTGAAAAGAGTGAACTTTCAATGGTCTCCAAATTGTGAAACAGCATTTGTAAAACTAAAAGTTTTATTGACCTGTACTCCAGTACCAGAAAGAATTTATACTGGCATGTGAAGCTAACAGTTTATTTGGAGTGCATTTTATGTCAAGAGGCCAATGCACAAGAACATTCAAAAGCATGTGTGTCAAGACAATTTAATAAGGTAAAGAAAAATTATTTGACCTCTGAGAAAGAAATGCTAGTAGTATTATATGGAATAATTTGTTTCTGCTTCTATTAGTATGGACGATGATTTAAAGTAATGACTGATCATGCAAAATTGAAATGGTTACTAAGACTTGAAAATCCAACTAGTCGTCTCGCTTGATAGTGTTATGACTTAGTGAATTCAATTTTGAAGTAGTACAATGACTGGGTAAGTCACATGGAAAAGGTGACTGTCTCAGTCGGAGAATCCGCCCCATGCCATGCGCTTGGGTACAAATGACAGAATGAAGTGAGGCCGAAAGCACTGACCAAGACTGTCAGCTGTTTGCTAAGCAACTGCAATTTAGCACGGAAGCGGAGTCCAGTACAGGAAGACAATCTTTGGTACACATAGTGGTACCTGCGAAATTACGAAACGAGGTGTTGAGGCAGGCTCATGGTCGAGTTCTTTTACATTTTACATGTTCCAGACAGAAGCGCCTAGAAACCGCTCGTCCACACCGGCCGACTAACTTATCAATAGACTAATTTTATGTCCAATTTAATGAAGCAGTTGTGCCATTTATTACTGATTCAGAAACTCAGAACCACTTCGTTATACCCGCAAGCAGATGGACCTACGGAGACAGCCCATTGTATGGAATAAAAAAATGTTGGGTTGCCATGTTAACAGCCAGGAAAATGACTGGGACTCCTTACTCCGACATGTTTTTACAATACGCAATTAAAAAATTCCACAAGAGTACAGAACTATTCCCCTATGAGGTTGCCTGCAGTTAGACGATGCCATCTCCTTCTGAACTACGGAAGATAACTCAAGGGAAAGCTATGCCTTGAGTAAAAACTTCTCGTCAAAGTTAAAGAATATTTGGCACCAGGTTGAAAATATGAGTACAAAATCCTTGAAATGACAGGAAAGTACTCAGAACAAAAAGCAGTATGGCCAAAGTATAATTTGGGACATTGGGTTATGTTAACCAACTCCTATATATCAAACAGAAACACAAAAGGACTTGTTACGCATTGCGAAGACCCTGTCAATTGACAGAAATTATATCAGCTGTTAACGTCGAGCTACAGCTTCCAACTAGCGGCACGATGGTTCACTTAAAATCATGTCTGCCCTTTTAAAGGAACCCCAGGGGTGCTGCCTCAATTTCCAACGGTACCATTAGAAGGGAGGAGGAGAGTGCCTGAGAAAAAGGAAAGGGACAATTAGGCAAGAAAAGCAGGCCACTTCTCCAGATATTTTGCCACATCGCCATGCACATAGTCCACAAACAGGAATAATAAACTAATGACATGAAGTCCTATTTATTTAGTGTACTATTTGGTTCTATCCCTGGAAAGGAGGGAGCAGCTCCAGCTCCAGGCACTGAACGCATGGCAAAAGGGAGAAATTCATAGAGAATCAGTCTCCTATGCTGTTGCAGGTTGACAGAAGCCCTTACGCATATCCTCTCACAAGTGGCATATTGTTTACCCGACAAATAGCCGTAATAACGTCAGATCATCAGTGGACCCTAAAGTTGGATCGGAATCTTTGGGTAACTCATGATGGAAAACCAGACAAGACTGCACGATATACAGGGAGAGTATCCGTTGCTACAGTTAGCTTTTACACTAATACAGAAACAGCTACGCCAAACTACGTAGGTAGCCCCCCCAAGTCCGACCTAAAGGAGGGTGGTGAGACGCTGGCGGTCGAATATTGACAGCCGTTTCCGGTACTTCCGACTCAGAGGATCTAGAAAAGATAAGGCTTTGCTGCAAGGATGTAGAACGCAACCAGGGAACAGTAAACGTACACAGCACGCGGCTCGCCAGCCTGAAAGAGGACGTAATAATACCAGACAGCTACGTCAACTGGCTGCGACGGTAAAATCCCACAACCGCAGACACAACTATCACGACCTGGACATTCTCAGGAACCCTCAGATATTGCAGATATTTAGTTAACGGTTTAAAAGCTACTCCATGCCTTCGCTGATGGCATTACTGACACACGTATAGAAGTGTGAAACGAAATTACCCGTATCACTAGAATTACTAACAGCAGCAGTGAAGCAGGAATTTATCGCTATGCTACCGTTAGCCACCGTAACGAGCATGCAAGTGGTTTCCGGACTGAAAATTCATATGCAAATGTCATTCATTTGCAGAGACTGCGAATTTGTGTGTTTTGACCCCTGTACTTACCCAGTAATCTGGAAAGTCCTGCAAAAGTTGATGTGTCTGAAAGTACACGAAATACTACTAGTGAACCTGAACGGACAGTCCAATGCTTTGCTCTCCATCCAGGAATTACTGCACTGATGAGCCGCTCCAATCACCATCTGCCCTACACAACGAGTACACACCGGCTGGTCCCGGCGGAGGTTCGAGTCCTCCCTCGAGCATAGGGAGCAGTGTTTGTCCTTAGGATAATTTAGATTAAGTAGTAAGTATGCTTAGGGACTGATCACCACATCGACTCCAGGTCGCGTAAGATCTCCTAGTTCTGTTCCCTGAAATCTACGACAGAATGTTCTGAAGACATAATCGCAGACAAAACAGATTTAGTCTAGCGAGTGGATCTGTTTTATATATAGCAAACCCAGTGGCTATTATCTTTTACGACCAGAGACGTTACTGTGGTACACAGAGAATAAGTTACAGGGTAAAGGGTTATTGATTAACGGCATCCAATGCGATATTTCCCTACCAACTTTTCGATTACCCACTACCATCACTGAACCTACTACCCTTTATGTCATCCAAACATTAATTTACCCACCAGACGTACCCTTAGAGATCCTACCCACTGAAAAGCTGACTTACATGGACAACACTTTAGACCCGACCCTGCTCACCTCCCTAGATGTTAGCTGCACACAATGGCATCATATCGATGAAGCACTTTGTAGACCACAAAAAAAGGAATCATATGGAACATCATAGCCAACTAGAACTATATGAACCTCAGCATCAGCTGCCTGCACGATTTTAGCCGTTATAGTTGTTGCTCATTACCGGTTCAAACGGAAAGTTGCTCAAATTCCATCTATGCCAGTGTTCAACCTACGATTTCAAACCAGTAGTAATGGCACCAACGAGGAAAGGTCTGACAATGAACAGAATACATAGTGAATAAAAACTCAGTGTGAACAAGAGCTAATGGGGCCGAAAATGAAGTGTAAATATTGTAAAGGGCCAAGTGTCACCGTAAGCGAAGTAGGGCACATAAAGCGTAAATACGTCTAAATAAAACGATGTAACAGCTAGCTTTCAACAGAGATATGGAGACTAGAATATACATGACGATAGTATCTGTTCCCGAAAAAACAGTTACCGTAGATCACCATGCAGCTTTTGCTAGAAATGAAATGTTAATTAAATGGACACCCTAGCTGCAAACAGGCGTTGATGTACTTCATTAAGGACATGTTAAAAATGTGTGCCCCGACCGGGTTTCGAACCCTGGATCTCCTGCTTACATGGCAGACGCTCTATCCATCTCAGCCACCGAGGGCACAGACTACAGCCCCAATGCAGGGACTTATCCCTTGCACGCTCCCCGTGAGACCCACATTCTCAACATGTCCACACCACTACATTCGAGTGCGCCTAAGAGATGTTTGCCCATCATACTCATTACTCGTACGGGACTTGGTAGATTAATCTGCCACGAGTAATGAGTATGATGGGCAAACATCTCTTAGGCGCACTCGAATGTAGTGGTGTGGACATGTTGGGAATGTGGGTCTCACGGGGAGCGTGCAAGGGATAAGTCCCTGCATTCGCGCTGTAGTCTGTGCCCTCGGTGGCTCAGATTGATAGAGCGTCTGCCATGTAAGCAGGAGATCCAGGGTTCGAGTCCCGGTCGGGGCACACATGTTCAACATGTCCCCAATGAAGTACATCAACGCCTGTTTGCAGCTAGGTTGTCCATTTAATTATCATTTCAAGGCGAGAATATTTTTATGAGGGAGGGACTTTAAAAGGATAAACCACAGGAATGCTTAGATCCAAAGGCAGTGGTCCAGGATTCAGGCATTGTCCACCAGTTGGTCGACCACCCCATGTATTGTGCACCTCAGCAGAAGTCACGACTCTCTTGTCATTAGCCTTCAGTATGTCAAGTGCAAGGGAGTGGAACAGCCTACGAGAAGCCTCCATGGTTTGAGTGACTGCCGCGTGCTGGCAGTCGTTACTGACATTGACTCTGTTGTAGACACAAAAACACTGCACTTCCACAGTGTCAGCCCAGAGCAACTGCATTTAAAACCGAGCGTGACCAGCCCACCGTCGTCGAACAGCTGGATAGTTATGTGACGTACAGCCTGTGTCGTTGAGCGCAGTACCAATGGTGCTGCCCCCTCTACCGCCTGACCACCTGGACAGCACAGCACCCTGCCACCTTCTCTGGACTACGATGTTGGGGCTCCTCCAGCTTCGGCCCTGCCGAGGTATCAGCGAGGACTTCCTCGCCCCGTACCACTTTGGGCTAGATGCAGCCAGGCCTCTACACAACAGGGGAGCCGCCTGGCCGCGCCGACCACGTCACGGCCGAAGAACGCGAGGCTCCCCAGACACAGCAGCCCTTTTAGCCCTATCACTGTTTTACGCTAGAAAAACGTCGTCTTCCCTCCATGGATTCTCATTTGAGTTCCTGAAGCATCTCCCCTAATACTCTCGTGTTGATCGAACTTACCGGTAACAAGTCTAGCAACACGCCTCAGAATTACTTCGATGTCTACCTTTAATTCGACCTGGTGTGGATCCCTTATTTTCAAGCAGTACACAAGAATGGATCGCACTAGTGTTCTACACGGTGTCTCCATTATAGATGAGCCACACTTTCCTAGAATTCTCCCAGTAAACCGAAGTCGACCATTCACCTTCTCTATTACTGACCTTATTTCTTCTTTCCATTTCACATCGCTTTGCAGCGTTGCGTCTAAATATTTAATCTAAGTGACTGTTCAAGAAGCACAGCACCAGTATTGCAGGATTACTTCTCCTGCTCCTCTTTGTTAACCTGCGTTTTTCTACATTTGGAGCAATCACTCATTCATCACAACAAATAAAAATTCTGTCTAAATCATCGTGTATCCTTCTAGAGCGTCTTCACCGGGCGCGATGGCCGAGCGGTTCTAGGCCCTTCAGTCCGGAACAGCGCTGCTGCTACGGTCGCAGGTTCGAATCCTGCCTCGAGCGTGGATGTGTGCGATGTCCTTAGGTTAGTTAGGTTTAAGTAGTTCTAAGTCTAGGGGACTCATGACCTCAGATGTTAAGTCCCATAGTGCTTAAAGCCATTTGAACCATTTGAGTAGCACCTTCAGCAAACAGTCGCTCAGTGCTGCTCACCTTATCCGTCAGGTGGTTTATGTATATAGAGAACGGGAGTGGTCCCATCACATTTCCGTGAAGCACTCGTGGCTGTACTCTTCTGTCTGATGAACACTCACCGCTTAGGACAACGTACTAGGTTCTACTACTGAAGAAGTCTTGGAGCCATTCAGATATCCGAGAACCTATTCCGATTGCTCGGACCTTCGTTAACAGTCTCCAATGGGGCACTGTGTCTAACGCGTCTCCGTGAATCTAGAAATATGAAACCTGCATGTTACCATTCATCCATCGTTCGCAGATAATCGTACGAGAAAAGGATAAACTGAGTTTCACACGAGCGATGGTTTCTAAATCCATGCTGATTTGTGTTAAGAAGTTTTACTGTCTCAAGGGAATTTATTATATTCGAACTTGCGATACATTCAAGAATTCTGCAGCAGACCTATCTGAAGATTACTAGACAGCAAATTTTGCGTCTGTCCTTTTACCCTTCTTTTGTTAAGCACCCACCTGCTCTTTTCATTTCAAGTGGGTCTTTGGTCTGGGTGAGGGATCGCGATAAATACTAGCTAAGTGATGGGCTAATGCCGAAGAGTACTCTCTGTCAAATCGAATTTAGTTTCCGATTTGTTTTCAACTCTTTCAGTAGCTTCCCAACGCCAGGGATATCTATGTCTATGTCCTCTAGACGGGAGTCTGTGCGACTGTCAATCCATGGTATGTCTTTAAGATTCTTTTGCGTGAATGATTACTTTAACGTGAATTTAAAACTTCAGCTTTCCTTTTCCTGCCCTGCGGCACACAAGACCGGCCGACAAGTGACTATATAGAATCCGCTTAATGAATTTACGTAGGAGCAGAATTTGGTCGGGTTGTCTCTATCACTCAGATATGACGGTGGAAGTCGGTGTATGCTTCGGGCATCGATCTTTTTATAAACGCAAGAATTTCTAATAACTTTTGCCTGTAGACATTTATGCGATCTTTTTTTTAACTGTTAGTAAAGCAATCTCTGTTTTCTCAGCATTTTTCGAATTTTGATCCGAGGAAAAGGATTATTTCCTCGGCACATACTTTCCTGGAGCGTGATTTACAATCAGTTTCAACTTTGGCCTTAAGTCCTCTACGTCCATCATATTTGACCATAATGATTCCCTTTAACTGTCGTAACAGGAAGCTAATAACTTCTTATCTGCTCTTTCCAGCATAAAACTTTCTTAGAGTTCTTGGCGAATTTATTAACTTTAGTAACCGTCGTCAGTACGTTGATATCATTATCACTGACCTCTGTCTCTATGCTGATACTTTCAGTAAGGTCAGGTGTGTTTGTGACTACAAGGTCTAAAATATTTCAAATGGGTGTGGATTATTGTATTAACTGCTGAAGACAGTTTTGGGAAATGTGGTCAGAAGTACTTTCGAAGACTGTGTTTTCCACCTGCAATGAATCCATAGAATTCCTAGTCTATACTCGGTAGGTTAAACTTGTTTCCAAATAATACTGTACGATCGGGACATCCTTCGAATGATCCTGTAAGCTACAACTATTACGGCTGTATCGGGTGACCGATAAAAACCTCCGACGATTAGCTTGAGTTAACATGGGCCGGTTACCCGCGTCCACATAACTTTACTGTCAGAAACAATTTTGACCTTGTAACCTTCCAACAGAAAAATATAATTATAATATTCACATTTAGTGTAACCTCCCAACAGAAAAAAACTCGTTTAAGTTCCCAGCAAAAAATTTCTTTCCAAAATAAAATTTCAAGTTTTAATGTGACCTTCCATTAAAGACTGACTGCATATCGAGATTAATAAGTTTTGACGTCAGCAGCGCTGCGTCATGGCCCTGTGAAAAAATCATCCTGAATAAACTGAAAAATTCTTACCTCACAATGATGTCGCCGGATAACGCTATCTACATAACTGCTCATATAAGAATTTTTTTGGCACAGCACAGGGCAATGCTGACCACTAGATTTTCATTTGTAGGAAAATAACTAATTTTCTTTTGCTTAATCAACATAAGTATGCACAGGAAAAATTCGTAAAATATTTAAACTCAGATAAATGACTGGCAAAAGTTTTCTTCAGAACAAAATTTATTATTGAAACATTTCTCCAAGTAATTACATGGGACTTTAACATTATAATTGTGGTTAAATCAGTTTTGGGAATTAACATATGTGCGCGGCAACAAAGAACAATAATATGTTTTTTTCATTTACCTGCACGACCGGCCCAACACAAGTCAACCGCTGCACTGCCCTGTCCGAACTCCTTAACTCAAGTGCTCTGTGCGAGCTACAAAACACGACTGCTCTCTGCGAGCTACTAAACTCGACTACTGCCAACACTGCTCTGGCCTGCGATTCTATTTAGCATAGATATTCTATATAGCAGGCAGCGCGTAAGCAATCCATCGAAATTACATCTGCTCAAGTGCGCTAGCGAATAGTAGCGAACCCCTAATGAACCCCTTGCATAACCTTCCACTGGGGGTATAAATTTGGCAGCGATGGTGAGTCAATTGGACTTGCCATGAGCAACAGCTTTTTCTATTTCAAATAGATATAACGTATTTAGTTTACTAAGTCTACAGTCACAGAGTATATATGACATTATTGATTAATAATAAGTGCAGAACATATTAAGAAAGTCATAAAGTGCACAAGCACTGTAAAAGTCTTTAACATTTTTACGAGAATTGAACATATTAAGAAGTGAAATGAGGCGCACATGCACTGTAACTGTCTTTAACATCTTTACATGAACTGATCACATTAAGAGATGGAATAAAGTGCATACGCACTGTAAAAGTCGTAAGCATTTTTACAGGAACTGAACAAATTAAGAAATGAAATGAAGTGCACATCCACTGTATAAGTCTTTAGCATGTTTAGGAGAACTGATCATATTAACAAATGATTATCAGCGTAGCCAAGACACGGAAATGTTGTATTAATACTGTATGTTATCATTTTGGTAGTATATTAGGTACACCAAACAGTAGCTGAATAATAACATCTCCGTCGTTTAACGTGGTGGACAGCTTGATATGTCAACGCCATATTATTGTAGAATCCATACTCTCACATCAACGTAGAATTAGTGCAAAAACCAAACAGAGTGCTCTATGACCACGAGGATGGACAGGATAAAGGGATACCTCAGTAATTGGTGGTAATTAGGTCAGAAGGCGAAGAATACATTGAGTCTTATACTAAGCATCATTCAGAAGTACATATTGGTATATCATCTTAATTAAATAAGTGTTGGCACTCAGTGGCCTGTTGTTTCATTATGTATTACAAATGATATAGAAGTCATTCTCCACAAACAAGAGTTATTGCATGTAGCAATAAGCTGCTAGTGAGTACATGCAAGTGACATAAGACATACTTAATATGTAAGACATTTGACCTAGTACTCAAGGTGCTTAGCGTAATAATACATACAGGTAATGGAATCAATGCATCAGACAGAATGGAATGTTGCATTATATTTTGGACTAGACTGGTAACGTTATTTATTTGTGTACTGGTAATATTTGGGACTAGTAGTAATTTTTTGTGTACTAGGAATGCATTGAATTGGGATTAATATTTAATTGCTGGAACACGAAAATTTTTGTCTTTTATCTATTGCTGCAAATAAAGTAATCAAAGTCGTTTGTCACTCGACATGAGTCAGCTTTCAGCAACGTTAGCAAACAAGTAGAGTAAGTTTTATCACGTTCATGAATCACAGAAACAAGTGGGTAAACTGCAAGTACTGGAACAGGTTTAATAACTAAGTGCCTGTAGCATATAACATAAGGACATATTTCAGAAATGATCTTAATATCTTGAAAAGCTTCTCCTGAAAAAAATACAAAGTGGATTATTGAGCTGAAAGAAGAAATGTGTTCATATTATGCTGAAAAGTAGTAAACTTCGAATTAATGGGTAATGAAACGTGTACTTAATATGTATGTACTCTAGCTGTATTTCCCAAAACATTCAGTCACTATACTACATGACATATGACATACTGTCAAAAAGAAATGCAATAAATGCTTAAATAACTGCATAGCATCTCTTAACTAATAGAAAATACATAAACTTCATCATTATCATCATCTGCAAAGAAAACAATCGTTATTCATACTACCATATTCTTCATACAACTATTCATCATCAATTATTATTTCATTTGCAAAGAAATAGACACTTTGTGATTCATTATTCATATTACCACTTTCTTCATAGAACTATTCATCATCATTCATTATTTCATATATTATAGATTTTCTTACTTCTAGCATACTTCATCACTAAAATTAACATGTGGAGATTTGTTTGACAGCCTGCCACAATCGTTTCATATTCTGAAAGAAAAATAATTAGCCAAGACTGCTATCATATGGTGTGTATGGTATATTATAGTTAATGCTTGTTAATTCCGATCCATTTACTTTTCATGACAAAGTATTGCATCTTCTTTCTTTCATTCTAATAGTAAAATATCCACGTCATTGTACAGTAAATACTGTGGTTGTTTAATTTATTTCTTTTAGAGGGTATTCTTTTCTGAAAATGATGAATATAGACTATTATCTTGCATTTATGTCATATACTCATTGAAGGAACTGATGTTTCTAATGATACAACTGAGCGTACAACATAGAATGACAGAAAATGTATGAGGTCAAATCCATAGACAAGAATGTTTTCAACTGCAGAAGTAAATACACAATATCACAATGTAGTAACATAAAAATGTAGAACAGTCAAGATAGTGGGATATCATAAGGCAAAATGTTAAGGTCAACCGGTGTTTTTTATATCTTACATGGTGCATATAAAGAATATTCTACTTCCTATAGGAAAACTATCGTATATACATTATAAAGTGGAAATGTCTCAGGTCTGTGATTATAGTCCGTGGATTGACTTGCTAAGTTCAACTTATTGCGGCTTTCCCAAGAATATTATGTCATTTAGAATATGTGCACGGTCTGATATATAAAGACAAGAAAAGCGACCTGCTAAACTTACCTTGCCAGGCACTTGCCAAGAAAAATACGATCATCAGTAAGTGCTCATATAAATGTAAGTTTATCTGCACAAAATGGCATTACGGTCTGGTAAATCATATAGTAAGTTCATTCTATAAAGGGTTTAATATTTGAAATGTGGTGGTTGCCCTTGGATTTTCTGGTTCTTAAAGTTTCAGTGTGTATTACATTGGGGTAAGGAATGCTGCGAATTCTATATGGGCCAGCGTAGAGTAGCTCAAATTTACTGCATCTGCTCTTTCCTCTGTTGGATAAATAGTGTGTGCGTACTAATATCTTTTGTCCTATGTGAAATTCACAGCAATTACAAACCTGTTTTTGCTGTCTTCTGCAGCGCTGCGCGGCGCGCTTGACATTGTTGAGCGCAATGCCAATTATTTCATGGTGGCGTAGTCGACGAGATGTAGGAAAAGATATCAATTCTTTAATTTTGCTGGGTGGTTCAACGTTTTTCAATATAGCAGAAGGAGACAACATAGTGGATTCATTTGGTATAGAGTTAATTACATCCTGAAATAAGAATAGGTGTGAGTCCCAATCAATATGTCTTTTATGGCAGTTTACCCTACATAACTTATCAATTTATTGCATCAGTCGTTCAGAAGGATTCGAAGAAGCGTGATACTTGGATATATAGATCGGAGAAATGTTTCTAGCTTGTAACATGCGTGTCCATGTCGTAGATCGAAATTGTGGTCCATTGTCGGAAATTACTTTCAATGCATGACCTACATGAGGTAGAAAATATTTTAAAATGCATTTGAAATAGATTTAGCAGTAGCTTTGAGTAGCGGAGTGAATATAACAAATTTTTAAGTGAGTTCAACAGCGACAAAGATGTAACAAAAACCTCTATTAGATCTGGGAATAGGGCCAAATATGTCTACATCGGCCATATGTCTTAATTTAATGAATACAATAGGATATAACCGTGGAATATGTGAAGTCGTGTCTGATTTAGATTTTTGGCAGATTTTACATGACGCTAAAACTCGTCGAATACGTTTCTCCATATTGGCAAAATAACAATTCTGTCGTAGATAAGAAAACTTTTTCTGGCTCCATAATGTGCGTAGCTTAAATGAGCATACCAAATTAATTTTTGCGTACAGTATAATTGTTTCTAATGGTGGCATAATTCCTATCTTGCCAAAGGTATTTAATTTCTTTCCACACGTTGTCTGTGCTCTGTTCTTTCGCTAGGTCTCGTAATGACAACGAAATAAAATTTTCAAATGCAACTTGTTGAATATACATGAGGCTGAAATTTGTTTGGCAGAAGTTGGTTGTGACGTCTTGCCGATTGTTGCTGAGAGAAAGGGATAGTGCGTTTGCTACAATATTTTTTGTACCGGAAATGTGAACAATTGTAAAATTAAATTCCTGTAAATGAAGTTTCCATCTGCTTAACCTGTCATGTGTAAATTTAGCGGAAAGTAAAAACTGTATAGCTCTACGATCTGTACAATCGGTAGTATGTCTCCCATAAAGAAAATACCTAAATCTGGTAAATGCCTATGCAACACATAATGTTTCAAGCTCTGTAACAGAATAATTGCATTCAGCGGGTGACAGAACGCGAATTGCAAAGGCGATGTTTTTAATTACTGTAGTACCATCTTCTTCAATTTCCTGAAAAATATGTACGCCTAGAGCGGCGTTAGAACTGTCAGTGGCAATGGAAAAATTTCTGGTATGATCTGGGTGTGATAAAAGTGGTGCATTCAACAAGGCATGTTTCAGATTAACAAATTCAAACTTGGCTATCCCAGGACCAAATAGTGTTTTTACCAGTCAACTGGCATAATCTAGGGGTATCTAAAGCAGAGTAATGAATAAATTTACGAAAAAAAGTTAATGAATCCTAGAAAGCTGCGTAGTTGTTCTTTGGTCGTTGGAACAGTAATGTCACGTAACGCTTGAAGTTTCTCCGGGTCAGGCGCAATGCCTTCTGCTGATATTAGATGTCCAACAAGTTTTATGGAGGTTCTGCCAAAGTGCGACTTGCTGAGATTAACTCTGAGTCCTTGTGCAAAAGTTTGAAACAGCTATTTAAGAATCAAATTATGTTGAGACCAGTTAGCTTCTGCGATATGGATGTCGTCTACGTACGTTGTGATTCTGTCTTTAAATTCTGTCGGAAGTACTGAATTCAGACCACGAATAGATGCTGCTGAAGAAATAGTTAGACCAAACGGTAATTTGTGAAATTGATAACAATCACCAAAACAGAGAAAAGCTGTGTAATTTCTGTAGTTCGGATGGAGCTGAATCTGCCAAAACCTCGATTTTAAATCTAAGGTGGAATAAATAGCAGTACCATGAAATTTCTGTAGAAGTTCCTCTAGTGTCTGTGGGCGATCAGTTTCATTAATAATAATGTCGTTGACGTGACGGGAATCAAGTACGAGGCGAAGTGAGCCATCCTTTTCGTAACAATATGGAGCGGGTTTATATACCTTGTGGCCGAGCGTTATTATTCGGCGGAGCCGATGCTGTACGTGCATTAAAGCCTGCCAGATCTTGTAAACCAGATTGTTGGTTAGGTATGCCAACTGGCTGGTTTTGTTGCTGTTGTGGGGAAAAGCCTCGATTGTTGCCAAAATGTGTTAGCGGTTGCTGATAATTTTGAGGATACTGATGATTCAAATTTTGTTTGTTATTAAAGTTGTGGTAGTTGTCATTTCTGGAGCGTCTATCTCCTTTGCTATTAAAATAGCGTGGCTGGTCGCAGTTGTCGTATACCTGTTGGCCTTGGTTATGTCATGAAATTTTTTTATTGATGAAAGAATAATCTGACTGCCGAACTTCCAAAAGCTGTAATAAATTTCTAAAATTCGAAATGTTTTCTTTCTGTTGTCCAGTTAAGAGCAAAACTCTTAACGATAGTGGTAATTTTGAAATATATAGTTGGATTAATGCTGACTCACTGTATGGTTCGCATAAATATTGGCTTTGCTGTACCATATGTTCGAAAACTTGCGTGATAGTGGAGAAATTTGTGTTTTCATAATTTGGTAGGCTAATTATTTGAGGCTGGCCGCGGTGGTCTCGCGGTTCTAGGCGCGCAGTCCGGAACTGTGCGACTGCTACGGTCGCAGGTTAGAATACTACCTCGGGCATTGATGTGTGTGATGTCCTTAGGTTAGTTAGGTTTAAGTTGTTCTAAGTTCTAGGGGACTGATGACCACAGCAGTTGAGTCCCATAGTGCTCAGAGCCATTTGAACCATTTTTGAACTATTTGATCTTTAATTCCGTGCTGTGTCGTCTTCGACCAATACGCTGACAGAAAAGCATTTTGAAATTCTCCTACCGAGTAATATCGTATCGCGATCGGTCTCATACGAGTTGCCGGTTCGCCCACCAAATAACTACAGATAAATTCTAATTTGTGTGTTACAGGGCAAGTTTGTTGAAATGCAAAAGTAAATTGTTGTCTCCAGTCCAAAGGGTGAATCTGTGTTCTGTCATTCTTAAATACCTTAAATTTTCTCACGGACAGAAAGTGCCTGTAATCAAAATTGTCGTTTCTAAATATCTGACCAAGATCAGGGTTGTATAAGAATCTGTTTGTCTGTGTCTTTCTCGGAATCTAAGTAACGTAATCTCTGTAATATGCCTAAGTTGTATTGGCTGCGGCAGTGTGACAAATGTTCAGAATGCGGCGTATGCTGTGACGTGTTAGAGGTTGAAACATTTATTATTTCTGTCACTTCATGCTGTAGAGATGACTTTTTCGACGTAGTATATTATTTGATATGTCTAGCTCACTGATGTTTTGCTTTATATTTTGGAATTCGGGTGTCTGATTGAAGGAAACTGGTGACGTATTGTCTGATTTAGTCTCATTTTTTTTGTGGTTTAAGGGCGCACAACTACAATGGTCATTAGCGCTCAGACTAAGTTAGGAATGCACCGCGAGGCACAAGGTTAAAACAGCAACTAAAAGGGAGAACGCTATAAAAGACACAGACAGGCAGAGAATTAAAAAAAGCATAATCAAATGTCCTTAGACAGGTTTGTCAAGTTGATAAAACGAAGAACGCGAGCAGCTGCTCCTGGGTCATCCGCTAAAATGGCATCCAGAGTATATGGCAGGCCAAGATCAAGACGCAGTGTAGTAAAATCCGGACAGGACGTTAAAATGTGGCGGACCGTCAGCAATTGCCCACATGGGCAGAACGGCGCCGGCGCAGCAGATGCGACGGCTGAACCGGCAGTGTCCAATTCGTAGCCGGGCCAAAACGACCTCCTCCCGCCGGGTAGGACGTGAGGAGGACGTCCAAGCCGCGGGAAGAGGTTTCAAGGCGCGAAGCTTGTTTTCCGTAAGTGCAGCCCAATCGGCATGCCACAGCGAGAAAATGCGCCGACAAATGACCCTGCTACAATCTGATGAAGGGACACAACAAGAAGCGGTCCGAGGCTGGAGGACCGCAGCCTTGGCCGCGGCATCTGCAGCTTCGTTCCCAGGGATACCGACATGGCCAGGAACCCACATAAAGCTAACCGGAGAACCATCATCCACCAGCTGCTGAAGAGAGCATGGGATCCTGTGCACGAAAGGGTGAACCGAATACGGATCACTGAGGGTCTGGATGGCGCTCTGGGAGCCTGGTAGAGGGCAAAGAGCTCAGCTGTGAAGACCGAACAATGGCCATGGAGCCGGTATTTGAAACTGAGCCTGGAGCCAAGGTGGCGTGTGGCTCTCGCCCACTCTAAAGGTTGCAGGGAGTGAAAAATCAAGGTGTTGAATGAGGCGACGGAAGCGAACTCCAGGGGGTAGCAGGGAAGAGACGTACAACCCGTATTGACGGTCGAGAGAGTCGTCCGAAAAGGAACGATAAGACGGGTGGTCGGGCATTGACAGTAGCCGACAGGCATACCGACAAAGCAGTATATCGCGCCGGTAGGTTAGTGGCAATTCACCGGCTTCAGCATGAAGACTCTCGACGGGACTAGTATAAAACGCTCCGATCGCAAGACGTAAACCCCAATGTTGTATGGAGATGAGGCGGCGTAAGATGGACGGCCGTGCAGAGGAGTATACGAAGCTCCCATAATCCAGCTTGGAGCGGACGATCGACCGATATAGGTGAAAGACCTAAAAATTTTGTTGTCTCCACGAATGGGAGAGAAACGGGACCGAGTCGTAAGGATGGTGGGAGAAACTCTTTGTAGCGCCAGAAGTTAATACAGACCGTCTTCTCGGCAGAAAAACGGAAGCCATTGGCGACACTCCAGGAGTAAAGTCGGTCAAGAGAACACTGAAGACAGCGCTCCAGGAAACATGTATGCTGCGCGCTGCAATAGATGGTAAAATCGTCCACGAAAAGGGAGCCTGATACATCAGGTGGGAGGCAATCCATTATTGGGTTGATCGCTATGGCGAAGAGAGCGACGCTCAAAACTGAGCCCTGTGGCACCCCATTCTCCTGGCGAAAGGCGTCTGACACGACAGAACCCACACGTACCCTGAACTGTCGATCCATTAAAAAGGAACGAATAAAAAGAGGGAGGCGACCGCGAAGGCCCCATGTATGCAGGGTGCGGAGAATGCCCGCCGTCCAACAGGTGTCGTAAACCGTCTCCAAATCAGAGAACGCAGCCGCGGTCCGGCGCTTCCGCAAGAAGTTATTCATAATGAAGATCGACAAGGTAACCAGATGGTCAACAGCAGAGCGGCGCCTACGAAATCCACATTGTACATTGGTAAGTAGGCGTCGAGACTCGAGCAGCATAACCAAACGAGAGTTAACCATTCGCTCCATCACCTTACAGACACAGCTGGTAAGCGAGATGGGTCGATAACTGGAAGGCAAGTGCTTGTCCTTCCCCAGCTTAGGAATCGGTACAACAATAGACTCGCGCCAGCATGCGGGAACATGTCCCTCAATCCAGATGCGATTATAAGTACGAAGAACGAAACCTTTACCCTCAGGAGAAAGGCTCTTTAGCATCTGAATATGAATAGAATCAGGCCGTGACCGGGCAAGTGCATTTTCAAGTTCCCGCATGGTGAATGGGGCATTATAACTTTCACGATTCGAGGAACGGAAGTTAGGTGGCCTAGCCTCCTCTGCCTGTTTTCGGGGGAGGAAGGCAGGGTGGTAATGAGCGGAGCTCGAAACCTCTGCGAAAAAGCGGCCGAAGGCACTGGAGACATCCTTAGGGCCCACAAGGACGTCATTCGCGACCGTCAAGCCAGAAACTGGTGAGTGGACCTTAGTGCCAGATAGCCGGCGCAGGCTACCCCAGACAACAGAAGAAGGAGTAAAACTGTTGAAGGTGCTTGTGAAAGCAGCCCAGCTGGCTTTCTTGCTTTCTTTAATAATACGACGACACTGAGCACGTAATCGTTTATAATTGATACAATTCGCCACTGTAGGGTGGCGTTTAAAGTTGCGTAAAGCACGTCAACGAGCACGTCTCTACATGCTGCGGTCCACCAGGGGACCGGTACGCGACGTGGAGAAGAAGTAGTGTGAGGGATGGAATATTCAAGAGCAGTGAGAATGACTTCCGTGAGGTGTGCGACCTGACTATCGCAGATTGTAAAGGTTTGATCCTGAAAGGTCGCCCTGGAAGAGAAGAGCCCCCAGTCTGCTTTGGAGATGTTCCAACTAGTTGAGCACGGAGAGGGGGTATGATGCAGGAGATGGATAACACACGGGAAGTGGTCGCTCGAATATGTATCAGAAAGTGCATACCACTCAAACCGGCGTGCAAGTTGGGTAGTACATATAGAGAGGTCTAAATGGGAATAGGTGTGAGTTGTGTCCGAAAGAAAAGTGTGGGCGCCAGTATTGAGGCAGACAAGATTGAACTGGTTGAAAAAGTCTGCTAACAGGGAGCCCCTCGGGCAGGATGCTGCAGCGCCCCAAAGGGGATTGTGGGCATTGAAATCTCCAGTTAACAAAAATGGTGCAGGTAGCTGAGCAATAATTTGCATGATGTCTGCTCTGGTAACGGCAGACGACGGTGGAGTGTAAACGGTACAAATTGAAAATGTAAAAGTGGGGAGAGTAGTTCGGACGGCAACTGCCTGCAGGCCGGTGTGCAATGTGATGAGATCGTAGTAAATATCATCCCGGACCAGCAACATAACCCCTTCATGAGCCGGAATACCTGCCACAAGGGGTAGGTCAAAACGCACAGAGGTGTAGTGTGCCAAGGAAATTTGATCGCATGGGCGTAGCTTCGTTTCCTGGAGGGCTACGACGAGCGGACGGTGCAAGCGGAGCAGCAACTTTAAGTCCTCTCGGTTGGAGCGAATGCTGTGAATATTCCAGTGAATAAGAGCCATCGTGAGAAAAAAAGGAAAAGAAGATGCAAGAAGGGGTCACCTCGAAGGCCGCTGAAGGCCTGGCTTCGAGCGAGCACTGCCGCCGCTTTCAGTAGGCGGACAGTCATAGTCCATTGGTTCTATAGGTTCATCGGCCATCTTGTTAAGATGGCCGGGAGGGGGAGCTTCCTCCGCCGGTGAACGGCCAGATGTTCGGCACCAGTGGTGCGGCCAGGCGAAACGGATGACGGCCTGGGGCGGCAACCACTGGGTGGCGCAGGAGAAGAAGTGCGCCGTGGCGGAGAAGGAGAACTGTGCTTCCTATGAGCCTTCTTGGAAGGTCGTTTATTGGAAGTACTGGTCGATGGCTGGGAGTTCGAGGTACGTAGGAAGTCTGCACAGGACGGTTCCTTCTTGAAGGCCCGTGCATCTGACTTCTGGGCCTTCGTCTTGGCAGAAGCTGATGAAGGTGCTTGTGTCTGAGGGGTGACAGGAGGAAGAGGAGACGTCGACCGGGCCATCTTAGCACTGGCCGAACGGACGACCGTAGTGCTGAAGGTCCGATCGCATGTCTGCATCGCCACCTCCCTGGTAGTCCGAGGAGAGGCGAGGACAGTACTGTATTTCCCCGCTGGGAGCAGCGTGGGCTTCCTACTAGCAAATAGCTTGCGAGCAACCGAGGTGGACACTTTCTCTTTGACCCGAATCTCCTGTATACAGCGTTTTTCCTTGTAGATGGGACAGTCGCGGGAGGACGCTGCATGGTCACCCTGACAGTTCACACAACGAGCAGACGGAGGTGGACAGTCACCCTCATGGACATCCCTGCCACAAGTGACACATTTAGCCGCATTGGAACAAGACTGGCGAGTGTGATTAAAACGCTGACACTGGTAGCAGCGCGTAGGTGTCAGGACATAGGGGCGAACAGAAATAACCTCGTAGCCCGCTTTGATGCGCGACGGCAGCTGAACACTATCAAAGGTCAAAAAAAGTGTCCGGGTCGGTACAACGTCATTGTTGACCTTTTTCATGACCCTATGGACAGCCGTCACGCCCTGCTCAGCGAGGAAAGACTGAATCTCCTCGTCAGTCAATCCGTCGAGTGATCTAGTATATACCACACCACGAGACGAATTCAAAGTGCGGTGAGCCTCCACCCGGACAGGGGATGTGTACAGGAGTGTGGCCTGAAGCAGTTTTTGTGCCTGAAACGCGCTCTCAGTTTCTAGTAACAAGGTATCGTTACGCAACCTGGTACAAGACTTGACAGATCCGGCTATGGCATCTACGCCCTTCTGGATAACGAAAGGGTTGGCAGAGGAAAAATCCTTTCCGTCCTCAGATCGAGAAACTACGAGGAACTGCGGGGCAGGCGGTAGTACTTTTGACACTGGTGGCTGGTCAAGTTTCCGTTTTTGGGCAGAAGTCGAGAGAGAAGAAGAAGAGAAGTCCATTGCGGAGGAATCCCCCATGATTTCCAGCGTCTCCGATGGCGCGCTCCTTCCCTGTGGGGAAGTGAATGTTTACACCTCAGGTCACACCTCCCGAGAAACGGACGGAGGGACCAATCGGCACGATCGGAAGGTGTCAGCTCAGGCAATCACCCCTCCCTGGCCTGGCCTACGTGCGTGCCTTACGTGTCTACCCAGGGCGGGGAATTACGCGATACCCCGTCACCAGCTACGCATGCGAAGAGAAAGGACAGACTGTCTCAAACGCCGAGGCGGAGACCAGAGAAGGCAAGGAGAAGAAGGCAAGGTAAAAAGTAAGAAAGACAGTGAGATGGAGAAGAACAAAGAAAGGAACCAACCAAAGGAAGGAAGAAACCAGAAGAAGTGAAAAAGCAAAATGACCGAAAATATAGGTCGTGGAACCGTCTGTCACCCGACGCAGGCGCTAACTACCCCTTTGAGGGGGAGTCTCATTATTGTTTTCGATAACGTCAATTCGACTGGTCAATTCCTCAAATTTTTCAGTCAGTGCTTTTACCTGTCATTTTTGGTGTCACAAGCATCAATTTGTTTTTGCATTTTACGTGTGGTTTTGTTTAATTTCTTAACATCTGCTTTAATGGTATCGGGATCCTGTACTAATTGCAGTTGTTCAAGTCTGTTGCTAGCTGTCAGAAAGTCTTCTATGTATTTATTTTCCAAGGTCTGAATACTAGTGTTTTGTTTTCAGATCGGTAAGTTCATTCTGTAGCTCTGTGTTCGATTGTTTGACTGTTTTAATCTCATCTGATATTGTAGCAATGTTTGTGTCTACATATGTTTTTACTTTCGCGAACAATTTATGCTTGTCTTCCTGTCTTTGTGTAGTAATTGTTTCCATGATTTGTTTCTTTACTTTATTCTATTCCTGTATGAATCTGCGGTAATGCGTTTCGTTGTTTTGTAGGTGGTGATTAAAATAGTCGACAATTTGGGTGTTCTGTTGTTCAAATTTCTCGTCAACTTTCGCATCCAAGGTGCGTGAAAGTTCTGCTACTACTGCTTTAAGCTCATCGTGTAACCCTGTTGTTTTTTCCGAACATTGTTTAGCGACTGTGCTGATTTCATCTCTAAGCAATTTTCTTGTGGCTTCGTGTGCATTGCGTATCTGTTGTGCAACGGATCTAATTTCCTCACTGCTGTTCCTGGCACAAGTCTTAATTTCCTCACGTAATTGTTCTTTAGTTTCATTACATTGCACAGAAATGGCTGTAATCTGTTCATTAATCTGTTTGAAGTTTTAATTAGTTTGTGTCATCGACCTGTCGTGTTTTTCATTCGACTGTTTGATATTTTGATGAAGTTGTTTGTTCGATTCACTGAGTTGTAGCAATATTGCCATAATTTGATCAACGTCAAATTTAGCGTCTTTGTTTCCTGTGCTGTGTGATAGTGTATCTGCATTTGATACGTGTTCTGCAACCATTTTGTCATTGTCTGATTCATGAAAAGATTTGCTGATTGGTTGTGCACTGTTGGCCACTACATCGGAATTAAATAAACCTGACACATTTTGAGTAAATTGTTCATCTTCATTATTAACATTTATCTGCTCACTGTGTAAATTTTGCACATCTGATGTGTCAAACTGGGCAGCGTCGTTGTGGTGGAACGCGCCACGTCATCAATTATTGTTAAATTTACAGTGGACATAATTAAATTTGTTTGCTCATCATTTAAGTTTGAATTGTTACTGGCGGCTGGCACACACCGATTGTCTAAAGTTGCAAGATTAGAATTTTGACACTGAGTATGTCTAATATTGTCAGTCAAACTGTTCAGGTCGGTGTTTTCATTAATTACACTTCGTGATGTACTATTTGCAGTTTTTCGCGGCCTTTTTTCATAAATCAAAGGTGGACGCAAAATCAAACAAAGACAAAGCGGACACAAAGTGGAACGAGTACAATGACAACAAAGAGCAATAAATTGCCAATGATCTGTGAAAAAATATGACAAATGGCAAATGCGTTACACCAGATTCAAACTACACTTAACACTAGATAAATAAGAGTAGATATATAGCTGACTACTTCTCAGAAAATTCTCAAAATACAATCCTGGCCATATGTCGACAAGTGTAACCTCCCAACAGAAACATATTATAATATTCACATTTAGTGTAACTTCCAATATTCACATTTAGTGTAACCTCCCAACAAAAATCTCGTCTAAGTTCCCAACAGAGAAATTTCTTTTCAATAATAAAATTTCAAGTTTTAAAGTGACCTTCCATTAAAGACTGACTGCATATCGAGATTAATAAGTTTTGATGTCAACAGCGCTGCGTCATGGCCCTGTGAAATCATCCTGAATAAACTGAAAAATTCTTACCTCACAATGATGTCGTCGGATAACGCTATCTACATATCTGCTCATATAAGAATTTTTTTGGCACAGCCCAGGGCAATGCTGACCACTAGATTTTCATTTGTAGGAAAACAAATGATTTTATTTTGCTTAATCAACAAGAGTATGCACAGGAGAAATTCGTAAATTCTTTAAACTCAGATAAATGACTGGCAAAAGTTTTCTTCACAACAAAAGTTATTATTGAAAAATTTCCGCGAGGAATTACATGGGACTTTAACATTACAATTGTCGTTAAATCAGTTGTGGCAATTAACATACGATCGTGGCAACAAAACACAATAATAATTTTCTTTTCTTTTACCTTATACCACATCGCTATGACATCGCCATCGTTTCGCACGACTGGCCCAACACAAGTCAACCGCTGCACTGCCCTGTCCAAACTCCATAACTCAAGTGCTCTGTGCGAGCTACAAAACACGACTGCTCTCTGCGAGTTACTAAACTCAACTACTACCAACACTGATCTGACCTGCGATTCTATTTAGCATAGATATTCCATATCGCAGGCAGCGCGTGAGCAATCCATCGAAATTACATCTGCTCAAGTACGCTAGCGAATATTAATGAACCTCTAATGAATCCCTTACAACCATGACAGAACCAATATTTTGGTGGGGTGCAATGAATACTCCCCCCTTCCCTATGGCGTGTAACCCTGCTTTTCGATCTACATTCTATGCCTCGTGAAATATTTCGGCGCTTTCTGCTCCGGGCTTCATCCAGCTTTCGGTTCGGAATACAATTTTAGCTCGTCGCTATCACACAGTGCAGTATATGCAGTGTCTTTGCTACGAATGCTTCGGACATTTACTGTTACAGTTTTAACATCCGAAGTTTCTTTACTTTGTAATCGACCTGAGTTTCTTTTCTGGGTGTCGACTGTTGAGCGTTTCTCAGAGGACCCCAAACTATCTCCTAGCCTACAAAACCACATGTGCACGCCACATGTACTCTGCTACGGAAGTAGCAGTTCCTTCTGCATAATGCATCCTTGATCTAACCAAGATAATCCTACATTTCTCTCATTCATAAAGCACTTCCAAACTCTGCAGTCAAGATTGTCACAGACCTCCCACTTGGTTACCTTACTTCCGCCAGCCACCCATGGGAACTGTGGATAGCCTCAGATCCTAAACGAAAGGCGTTGTTGTTGCTGACTTGAACCATAACTTTGGAGATGCACCCTCGATAGCCGCACAAAGGATCGCCTGCGCATCTTGGATGAGGCCCCTCCCCCCCCCCCCCCCCCCTTCCCATCCGGCAGAAACATCGAGTGCACATTGGTCTTCCATCCAGTCCTGGACACCATTTCAATGAGGGGCTTCACAAGCGCCTAACATTTGAACACCAGATAATTATCAAACCCCTTCCCCCGTGTGCCTGCTCGGACCCCACTGAAGGAGCGGTTATGTGTCCACTCACAGCGTGAATAGCCGAGTTCAGACGGCTGTTCGCTGTTTGTCTCAACCGATGCGAACGCGTTACAACCTGCCAATCCCTCTGCAGTGAGCGCGTTTCCTCCGCATCGGGCACGCTGGAAGATACTTCGGCAGCAGAGTTCGTGGCCAGCGCAAACGACACGCGACGCGCGACGCGCCAGTTTCTCCGCTGCCGCTACATCCCGAGACAGCAGCCTGCAGACAGCTGACCGTAGCCATAGGCGTCTTCAACTGCCCGCGAACTGGGGCCAGCTCCTCGTGCGTCCACACACAGCATGCAGACTCCCTCTCCATCTTGCTATTAAAATTCAAATGAAAACAATGGGTAAAAATAAGCCCTGTTGTCTTTTGGACAAGGATTTGTACTTCCAAACATAAAAAACAAAACAACGCAATGTACTATTAAACACTAAACCTTTCATCGACCCTAGTTCACCGTTCACTGGTAGACAAGTAACTGCAAATAGGTCGCGGAATCAAATAAATAAAGAAACAATAACGACTGCTGTGGCAGAAGACATCACTACAAAGTTAACTGACTACACAAACTGTTGAAAACTACACAGTCTCTTGCAACAAAATATACAGTACTGCTGAAAACAGATAAATAAAATACTTTTCACTTCGCATGCAAGAACACCACTTAATTAAACGATGTAGCCTGCCGGAGTGGCCAGCGTTTCTAGGCGCTACAGTCTGGAGCCGAGCGACTACTATGGTCACAGGTTCGTATCCTGCCTCGGGCATGGATGTGTGTGATGTCCTTAGGTTAGTAAGGTTTAATTAGTTCTAAGTTCTAGGCGACTGATGACCTCAGAAGTTAAGTCGCATAGTGCTCAGAGCCATTTGAACCATTCTTAAACGATGTATACAGCGTGTATACAAACGGTAAGCTGGTGCTGCTGAACTCCGCCCTGTTGTGAGGCTGTAGCCCAACTGAATGTCTACTGTTTGCAATGGCCATAGAATCTGTGGTGTGGCATTATTGCACAATAACTGATTAACAGTTGCTTCGTTGACTGTGGTACGAAGGGCAAAATTAAAATCGTTTCTTGATCAAGATTTAAACATGACTATTAGCTGATAAACTTTTGAGATGCATAAAACGATGCGGGTTCAGCACAATGGACACACTGCCTACAACGCTGTAGTCGCAAGTGCTGCTTTCAAGTATATGGTTGGCAAGAGATATTCCAAGTCATAAGTTTCCAGCACAGCAAGACTGCTGGACATGTTTCAGTTGATTTCTTTCTTGCACTTGGATCGCGTAAAAGTTATATTTCACAAGGATGTTGGAACGGGGGTGGGGACACGAGAAAGAAACTCACTGATGCATGTAAACTACGAAAATGAACTGGAAAGTAACGCCTCCGAATTTTTTCGTGGAAACGCGTAAAGCTTTTTAAATAAAACAAACGTACTAACATTCTACATCTTTGTTCTTCATGTCTTCGTATTTATTTGCCAACACAGTCACTCTGGCGATGAACACACTTACCTCACGACAGACCAGTTTGCTGATACTGTCACCGTAGAATGATCGATTTTGTTGACGGAGCAGCGACCTCACCTCTATCAAAGTAAATTCGTCGAAAGTGTTGTCTAAGTCCTGGTTCAAAAATGGCTGTGAGCACTACGCGACTTAACTTCTGAGGTCATCATTCGCCTAGAACTTAGAACTAATTAAACGTAACTAACCTAAGGACATCACACACATCCATGCCCGAGGCAGGATTCGAACCTGCGACCGTAACGATCGCTCGGCTCCAGACTGTAGCGCCTAGAACCGCACGGCTACTCCGGCCGGCCCTAAGTTCTGAAATCAGATGAAAATCAGGTGGGGCCAAGACAGGGCTGTATGGAGGAAGACCGATGACAGTGAACGGATTGTTGCAAATGTCTCTGCGCTCGTGCGTGGTCTGGCGTTCTCATGCTGAAGGAGAGGGAGCTCTATGTGTGGCCGAAAACTTCCAGATCGAAACTCAACTACGGCACTCTTTTTCTCACGGACCGATATAGTTACGATACACATCGCCATGTGACATGCTACAATTCGGAGCCTTCTAACGGCAGAGGGCTGATAATATGTAGACATGAAGAGTAAAGATGTAGAATGTTAATAATTTTTGTTTTCTTTGAGAGTTTTCACATAAAAATTTTGGAGGCATTACTTTTCAGCACGCCCTCATAATTTTTCTGTACGTGTTTACAACATCGACGCAGCGAACTCTACATTTTTGTGATACAAAAGGGCTTTAGAAAGCGCTCCTACGGAAATGTGATTGTAAAGATAGTGGTTTTGACTGTACATTCTTTGATTTGAATGATTTAATATGTGGTGTTTGACTCATAAGCTAATGAATACAGTGTAAATAAATTGTCACAACACGAAATAATTTGATTGTAATTTAAAACAGTGAAGCTTAATTTGCAAATCGGAATAATTATATGCATGGGATGTAAAACTCTTAAGTGCCTCTCCTTTCGTACCAATTTGATAGCAGAGGATGTTTGCAGCAAGAATCGGTCGAAACCAGAAGCAAACGTGGACATTACTTAATCAAACAATAACCCTCGATCAATGTCACATAAACTTGGGGGTTGTAACTAAACGACATGCAGTCTGGTTGATCTCTCCACTGACTGAATAGCTTTCTATACTGTAATCAAGCCAAAAGCTCTAAACAACCCGGACAGTACATAAAGAGAACACGCACTGTAAATGAGGAACTTTCTCTCCCTTTCAATGTGGCTGACATCGATACTGGTGGACTGAAACTATACGTGCCAACCCCCAAGCTCCGTCTGGGTACAGTCTACATTTCTACTCCGTGCTGGAAATTTAGAACACTTACGTTTACCATCACCTTCCAATAAAACGTGCTAAAGTTTTCACATTTCTTAAACCAGACAGACCCACCGAGATCGTCGAAAATTGCCAGCCCATAGATTACTAAATATTATGCATAAAGGCTTTAAAGAGACTCATGTGTCCTCTAAACACGCCAGTGACTTATCTCGCCTCATCACGGCCATTTTTCAAAATCGATTAAAAACGTCATTGTGTTCACTGACTTAACTGCTGCCGTCAACAATATGTGTAGGAGACCTTTCTGAGGTACGTCAAACATTATTATGCAAGGTATTTCGTAGTGTCACCTATAATAAGTTTCATTTTTGTAGCCTTAAGCTCATTATAAGCAACAAGACCAGTTGAACAACGAGTCAGCTGTAGCTATGATACGGTGCGTCGTCTGGAAGGTGCGCGGCAAAGCGGCGAACGCCATCCACTGGATGGCGGTACATCAAAGGAAGAGCGCCTTGTATTTGGACTGAGTTTGAGGCATTGGCCTGGTGCGATGTTCGAGTGTAGTTTAGCGGGTACGTGCATTTCCATTGTACGTGGACGGTGTTGTTATTGGGTTGTCAGAACGGTAACTGAGTGGAATCCCAGAGAAATTAAATACTTAACAAAACTTTACGGAGGAAAATGGGGTCCTTAAGAAAATAAATATCTATAATAAAAAGAAAGAAAAAGCCTCGGAAGCGATGTGCACGCGGTTGTAGTGTATTCCTGGATTCCTCATTTAAAACCGGTTCTTGAAACTTTGTAAGCAGACTTTCTCGGGATAGTTTTCGTCTATCTTCAAAAGTCTACCAGTTCAGTTTCTTCAGCATCTCTGTGACACTTTCCTATGGGTCAAACAACCGTGTGACCATTCGCGCTGCCCTTCTCTATATACATTCATTATCCCCTGTTAGTCCTATTTTCTATAGGTTTCACACACTTGAGCAACATACTAGAGATATTATAGTCATAGGATACTACGTTTTTTCGTTCTGTGAAGTGCACAATTTTACATTTCTGAACATTTAAAGCAAGTTACCAATCTTTGCATGACTGTGAAATCTTACCAAGATCTGACTGAATATTTATGTAACTTCTTTCAGACAGTACCTCGTTATAGAGACCTGTATCGTCTGCAAAAATTCGCAGGTTATTATTAACAGTATGTGCAAGATCATTGACATAGAACATGAGTAGTAAGGGTCCCAACACACTTCACTTGGGCACAAGCAAAGTCACTTCTACATCTGACGACGACTCTCCGTTCAAGATAATATGCTGCGTGCTCCATATCCAGACACGAATATAGTTTGATACCCTATATGATCGTACTTTCGACAATACTTGTAGGTGTGGTACTGAAACAAGTGCTTTCTGAAAATAAAAAGTTACTGTATATACGTGACTGCCTTGATCCAAAGCTTTCAGTAGGTTATATGAGAAAAGTGTGAGTTCGATTTTGCATGTTAAATGTTTTAGAATCCATTCTAGGTGGCATGGAGGAGGTCATTCTGTTTGAGACACCTCATTATGTTTAAGCCCAGAATATGTTCTAAGATTCTACAACAAATCGATGTCAAGGATACTGAATGGTAGTTTTGTGGATCACCCTCCTTGATTTTGATTCTAATTTTGTGGTAAGTTCCTATGGGACCAAACTGCTGAGGTCATCGATCCCTAGGCTTACACACTACTTAATCTGACTTAAACTAACTTACGCTAAGGACAATACACACATCCATACCCGAGGGAGGAGTCGAACCTCCGACGGGGGGAGCCGCGTGAATCGTGGCAAGGTGCCTTAGGCCGTGCAACTACCCATCGCGACCCACCCTTCTTGCAAACGGGTGTGACCTGTGCTTTCTTCCAAATAATGGGGACCTAAGATAGATTATAGTTGATCGAGGGGTTGACTCAGCGGCAAATTTAGCGTGGAATCTTAACGGGGTTCCGTTAGAACTAGTAGCTTTGTTCAGTTATAACGATTTCAGTTGTTTCTCATTTCAACTTTTGATTTGCTACCCTCAATTTCCGTTCTTGTCTTATTAGCGAATGACTGGACAATAACTCTGATGCCACTAACAGCTTTAAATATGAGCAGAATTTCCTTAGATTCTGTGAAAGGTTATTTGACATTATTCTTCTACGATAATCACTGAAGGCTTTCTTGACAGCCAAACGCATTTCATTCAGCATCTCTCTATCTATAGTCCTATGCTTTGTTTCACTCCTGTTATGCAGTAGTCTCTGTTTCTATAAAGTTTCTTTACAAGTGATGTATACTATGGAAGGTCGCTTCCATTATGAACTGTTCCAATGGGACATATCTACCCAGTGCGAGGTCAACTATTTTTTTTAAACTTGAGCCATAGTTCCTGTCCTGTGCTGAAAGTTCCAAGTTCCTCATTGAGATATGACACTACTGCTTTTTTCCTAGTTTATTGAACATATATATCTCTCTACTTGTTTTAATCGTCGTTTTTACTTTGGTAATCATTGTTGCAACAACCGCCTCATGGTCACTGATGCCAGGATTAGATGTGGACATCCTCAAAGAGTCAGGTCTGTTCGTTGCCATTACATCAAATACATTTCCATCATAAATGGGGTTCCTAACTATCTGCTCCAGGTAGTTTCCAGAGAAGGCGTTTAGTTATGTTTTACAGGATGTCTCGTTACGCCCACCACCAACAAAACTGTAATGCAGGTTCAAAAAGTGCGGAATTTATTGCGAGACAGCGTGGAATATGCCCGATTCAGCTCCTATAGCTTTACAAACTTCCGAATGGTGGGGGCAGTGTCGTAGCCTTCAAAGTGGCGCCTGTAACGGAGGAGCGTCCCAAGCAGAGAGCTGTCAGTCAGTTTATTTTGGCGAAAAACCAGAGCATTGCAAATATTCCTAGGTGCTTCCAGGCCCCTGTTTCCCACTGGGCACTCTGGGAACGTGCCTAGGGCCCCGCGATCGATAGCGGCCCCTAGCTCCTGCCAGATCACTAAACAATAACCGATATTTGTAACCGTAAAATAAATTTATTTCGAAAATATCGAACGATAATGATTGACTACAATATCTACTTGCTTATTTGCATTGCGCAGTGCACAGTTCTCCACGGAGCGAATAGTGACGTAAAACTAAAGTGACCGATCGACTTAAATAAACCGACTCGACGATCGCGAATTGTCCTGTATTTGTCTACATCTACATCTACATCTAAAATTATACTCCGCAAGCCACTCAACGGTGTGTGGCGGAGGGCACTTTACGTGCCACTGTCATTACCTCCCTTTCCTATTCCAGTCACGTATGGTTCGCGGGAAGAAAGACTGTCGTAAAGCCTCCGTGCGCGCTCGAATCTCTCTAATTTTACATTCGTGATCTCGGGAGGTATAAGTAGGGGGAAGCAGTATATTCGATACCTCATCCAGAAACGCACCCTCTCGAAACCTGGACAGCGAGCTACACCGCGATACAGAGCGCCTCTCTTGCAGAGTCTGCCACTTGATTCTGCTAAACATCTCCGTAACGCTATCACGCTTACCAAATAACCCTTTGGCGGAACACGCCGCTCTTCTTTGGATCTTCTCCATCTGTCAACACGACCTGGTACGGATCCCACACTTATGAGCAACACTCAAGTATAGGTCGAACGAGCGTTTTGTAAGCCACCTCCTTTGTTGATGGACTACATTTTCTAAGGACTCTCCCAATGAATCTCAACCTGGCACCCGCCTTACCAACAATTAATTTTATATGATCATTCCACTTCAAATCGTTCCGCACGCATACTCCCAGATATTTTACACATGTAACTGCTACCAGTGTTTGTTCCGCTATCATATAATCATACAATAAAGGATTCTTCTTTCTATGTATTCGCAATAGATTACATTTATCTATGTTAAGGGTCAGTTGCCACTCCCTGCACCAAGTGCCTATATGCTGCGGATTTTCCAGCATTTGGCTGCAATTTTTTAATGCTGCAACTTCTCTGTATACTACAACATCATCCGCGAAAAGCCGCATGGAACTTCCGACACAACCTACTGGGTCACTTATGTATATTGTGAAAAGCAATGGTCCCATAACACTACCCTGTGGTACGCCAGAGTAGACGTCTCTCCATTGAGAACAACATGCTGTGTTCTGTTTGCTAAAAACTCTTGAATCCAGCCACACAGTTGGTCTAATATTTCGTAGGCTCTTACTTTGTTTATTAGGCGACCATGCGGAACTGTATCGAACGCCTTCCGGAAGTCAAGGAAAATGGCGTCTACCTGGGAGCCTGTAGCTAATAGTTTCTGGGTCTCATGAACAAATAAAGCGAGTTGGGTCTCATACGATCGCTGTTTCCGGAGTCCATGTTGATTCCTACAGAGTAGATTCTGGGTTTCCAGAAATGACATGATACGCTAGCAAAAAACATGTTCTAAAATTCTACAACACATCGATGTCAGAGATATAGGTCTATAGTTTTGCACATCTGCTCGACGACTCTGCTTGAAGACTGGAACTACCTGTGCTCTTTTCCAATCATTTGGAGCCTTCCGTTCCTCTAGATACTTGAGGTACACGGCTGTTAGAAGGGGGGCAAGTTCTTTCGCGTACTCTGTGTAGAATCGAATCGGTATCTCGTCAGGTCCAGTGGACTTTCCTTTGTTGAGTGATTTCCGTTGGACACTTATTTTGATGTCAGCCATTTTTTCGTTTGTGCAAGGATTTAGAGAAGGAAGTGCAGTGCGGTCTTCCTCTGTGAAACAGCTTTGGAAAAAGGTGTTTATTATTTCAGCTGCGGTGTGTGACGTTTGTTTCGTTTGTACTTCTTACTGACTGTACTCTGAGATATTCTTTGGTTAAATCGTCGTTTGCCTGTTTTGTTCTGTGTTAGCGACTATTTTCGGTTTAAAAATATATACTGAATTATAATATAAAATGTCGAAACGGTCATATCCTAGTGGATCTGCAAAAAGAAAAAAGGCTGTATATCAGAAAGAAGTAATTGAAAAGTTACCAAAATTAATAACATATTTTACTACCACTACTACTGGAGCAACTTCTGTAAGTAGTAATCAAATAATAAATGTTCACATGATGAGTCGTGTCGGTTACAAATTACGGGAATTTCTGAATCTTCATGTTCCACACCAATGCCAGATTTATACCAATTCCAGAAAAGAGATTGAATCAGAAAGCGACTGTCCCTGTGACGAAAGTGCACCAACTTTGGTGACTTCACCAACACAGACAACTGTGTCAGTTGAACAAAAGTTTTCCAACCTAGAAGAGATATCACACGATCCCGCTGATTATTGTCATGAAAATTTTACTGAAATAAGTCGCGAAATTTTGATTTGTTCCGGCCGTTGTGACCGAGCGGTTGTAGGCGCTTCAGTCTGGAACCGCGAGACTGCTACGGTCACAGGTTCGAATCCTACCTCGGGCATGGATGTGTGTGATGTCCTTGGGTTAGTTACGTTTAAGTAGTTCTAAGTTCTAGGGGACCCATGACCTCAGATGTTAAGTCCCATAATGCTCAGAGCCATTTTTTTTATTCGTAAGGGATCTGTATATTTTCAGAATAAAGATAAGGATTTTTTGGGGCATCCAGAACCTACGAAGATGGTTATAAATCAGTAACCAGGTATTCCAACAAAGCATTATTTATTCGCAAACTAAGAAACAATGAAAGCGTCGAAAGAAAATGATTGTTGTACTCGCCTTCCAAAACCTCTGTATTTTGATTTTCATGCTGCTTATTTAACTCTTTGATGTAAATTTATGCTCTCCGAGTGAATATAATGCACATTAATCACATAATTTTACCACGTGTAAATAGCGCAGCACAAAGGCGATCTATGATGACTTACCAGCACGAAGTAATGCAGTTGGTAGAATAGATATAGCCTTATTATCTCAACATAAAAAAGAAGTGGATTATTGGAGAAATATACTTAAACGGATGGTAGCTGCTGTAAAGTTTTTGGTATCGAGAGGGATTCCATCTTCCATTCCGATGTGACAATGAAGTCCTAGGATCTCCCAACAAAGGAAACTATTTGGGATGTGTAGAATTATTGAGTGAATTCGATCCATTCTTTGCTTACAGAACTTTGGGAATCATGGAAAAGATACACTTCTTACTTATCAGCGAATATCTGTAAGGAGTTTATGGATGTAATGGGACAACAATTCTAAAAAAATTATAAATTAAGTTAAATTAGCAAAATATTTTTCCGCTAGCGTCGACAATACACCCGATCTATCTCTTATTGATCACCTAACTTTTATAATTCGATACGTAAGAGACCGTGTTCCTGTTGAAAGTTTCCTGAAATTTATACCTATTAAACAGCATAAATCCGAGTATTTAGCGGAAACCATCTTGAATTTTTTAGACAATCATGATGTTCCCATAAAATATTGCAGAGGACAAAGCTACGCCAATGCTTCAAATTTGTCGGGGAAGTATACTGGTCTAAAAGCAAGAATCATGGAGAAATGTGAATTTTCCACCTTTGTACCATGTGCGACACATTCACCAAACTTGGTAGATGTCCACACAGATTTTAGCTGAGGCACAGTGGAGAAATCAAGAAATTAGAGAAGGAGATGAATAAAGACTACAAAAAAGTTCACCAGGATATTATGTAACCAATTAGGTGAAGACAATGAAGAAGGGCTTTTATAAAGTATATTAAAAATATTGAGCAACAATTGGATAATAAAATAAAACTTGTATGCACTGAAAATTTCAATTCTGTTATCTATTGTGGTCCTGGGAAGAAATAAAAATACTTCTGTATAAAAAAAATCACAACTTCTTCTATGTAATTTACAAGACGTCACCATTCTTAGAGGGTGTCAATCATTGAACTACATGAAAAGAAACATACATTAGTTACAAACTACAGAGTGCAAACACTTTATGCAACATGTAAACGTCACTACTGATGTTCGGATTTAGTTTAAGACATGTTCGATATGTCTGCGATCATTGGAGATGATGTGCCACAAACGAATAGCAAAATTCTGCAAGACCTGCTGAAGTGTCAGAACGTCGATGCTGTCGATGACCTCCTGAATGGCTGTTTTCAGCCTCAGAAATGGTTTTGGGTTTATTGCTGTACATCTTGTCTGTAATATAGCCCCACAACAAGCAGTTGCATGAGTTCAGATCCAGATAATATGGTAGTCTGTTGGGGTCCATGCCAGTGGTCTCTGGTACCCCATAGTCAGAATACGGTCCCCAAAGTGCTCCTCCAAGATATCAAACACTCTCCTTCTGCGATGCAGTTGAACTACATCTTGCACGAATCACATCTTGTCGAAATCAGTTTCACTTTGGTTAATGTGGATGAAATCATCTTACGAAACCTTCATGTACCATTTGATAGTCACCATACCATCAAGAAATATCGCACCGATTATTCCGTGACTGGACATTGCACA
This sequence comes from Schistocerca gregaria, assembly GCF_023897955.1. Taxonomy (NCBI): domain Eukaryota; kingdom Metazoa; phylum Arthropoda; class Insecta; order Orthoptera; family Acrididae; genus Schistocerca; species Schistocerca gregaria. The sequence continues at coordinate 832,950,200 of NC_064931.1, forward strand.
CTGCACAGTCACCCATTGAGGGCGAAGAGACTTCTGGTGGCGATATGCGGATTCTCAGTCCCACAAATTCACTAATTTAGCTTATTGACGAACCCATCCAAATGAAAGTGAGCTTCGTCACTAAACCAAACCATACAGTACATAATAATTCCCATCACGCCCCACAGTCAACCGTGCAGTTTGAACATCCTAACGTAAACGGTTCAGAATTGATGATGATTTTATTTCATGTAGTTCAATAATTGTCATCCTGTAGGATCATCATATTTCTGTGATAAATGTAACAAAATACAGGGTGATTATAATTAAAGTCAAACTTTCAAACCGCTGTAGAATGACGTCAAGTTGCAATGAAATATTATTGGAGAATGGGGAAAACGTATCATAGAAGAAAAATAATTGGTTACATAATTTAGCAATTGATGGCGTTGTAAACACAATAATTATTTCAACAGTGGTCGACTACAAATTACAAATGAATCATACAACAATGCCTCAGGTGTACGTTTGATGTTCAACAAACTGTACAGTGTGCATGGGTGTACAGGTGTTATACTTTTAGTTACGTAAGCTCATCCACCATGGCAATATAATATCACATTGGAAGGGAAAAAACGGGTTTTAATTGTGCCGAAGCGAAAAACCTCATAAAAAGAATCAATCAAAATCAAATCGTATTATTAATTTCCGTGTGGCTGGCGCAAAACATGTTCAATATGCTCTCCACCGTTTTCTGCAACAAAGCTGAAATCGAGAAACAGCATGATCCACAACTGATCGAAATGTTTCCTGGCTCACGTTCAGAATGTGTTGCCCAAAGCATGTCTTCAGTGCAGCTAAGTTTGCAGTCGCAACATTAAACACAACATCTTTCAGGTAGTCAAACAGTCAGAAGTCTCACGGATTAAAATCAGGCGAGCGGGAAGGCCAGACTGTAGGGAAATGGTGGATGATAATTCTAGCATTTCCGAAATCGCTCTTCAGCAGCTGCTTAGCTGGATTTGTAATGTGCGGAGGTGCGGAATCTTGCATAAAAATGATCCCATCCACACATCCACGCTGTTGGAGAGCTGGAATTACGTGGTTGCCAAACGACACTTACAGCACTTACCAGTGATGGTACAGGTAACAGGACCAAAAGAACCTGTTTCTTCGAAAAAATGTGGCCCTATGATAAATGATGACGTAAACCTGCTCAACACAAAGACCTTTTTAGGATGAAGTGGTACTGGTTAATTTGCGTGTGGATCTTCCGTCGCCCATATTCGACAATTCTGTGTAGCAACATCTGTATCTACATCTAGATCTACATCCATACTCCACAAGCTACCTGATGGTGTGTGGCGGAGTGTACCTTGAGTACCTCTATCGGTTCTCCCTTCTATTCTAGTCTCGTATTGTTCATGGAAAGAAAGATTTTGGGTATGCCTCTGTGTGGGCTCTTATCTCTCGTATTTTTTCCTCATGGTCTCTTCACGAGACATACGTAGGAGGGAACAATATACTGATTGACTCCTCGGTGAAGGTATTTTCTCGAAACTTCAACAAAAGCCCATACCGAGCTACTGAGCGTCTCTCCTGCAGAGTCTTCCACTGGAGTTTATCTATCATCTCCGTAACGCTTTCGCAATTACTAAATGATTCTGTAACGAAGCGCGCTGCTCTCCGTTGGATCTTCTCTATCTCTTCTATCAACCCTATCTGGTACGGATCCCACACTGGTGAGCAGTATTCAAACAGTGGTCGAACAAGTGTACTGTAACCTACTTCCTTTGTTTTCGGACTGCATATCCCTAGGATTCTTCCAATGAATCTCAGTCTGGCGTTTTCTTTACCGATGATTAATTTTATATGGTCATTCCACTTTAAATCACTCCTAATGCCTGCTCCCAGAAAATTTATGGAATTAACGGCTTTCAGTCGCTGACCTGCTATATTGTAGGTAAATGATAAAAGATCTTTCTTTCTACGTGTTCACAGCACATTACACTTATCTACATTGAGATTCAATTGCCATTCCCTGCACCATGCGTCAGTTCGTTGCAGATCCTCCTGCATTTCAGTACAGTTTTCCATTGTTACAACCTCTCGATATACTACAGCATTATCCGGAAAAAGCCTCACTGAACTTCCGATGTTATCCACAAGATCACATGTATATATTGCTAATAGCAACGGTCCTACGACACTCCCCTGCGGCACACCTGAAATCACTCTTACTTCGGAAGATTTCTCTCCATTGAGAATGAGATGCTGCGTTCTGTTATCTAGGAACTCTTCAATCCAATCACACAATTGGTCTGATAGTCCATATGCTCTTACTTTGTTCATTAAACGACTGTGGGGAACTGTATCAAACGCCATGCGGAAGCCAAGAAACACGGCATCTACCTGGGAACCTGTATCTATGGCCGTCTGAGTGTCGTGGACGAATAGGGCGAGCTGGGTTTCACACGATTGTCTTTTTCGAAACCTATACTGATTCCTGCATAATAGATTTCTAGTCTCCAGAAAAGTCATTATATCCTGTCAGATGGGAGTGGGCTTCGTCTGTCTACAAAATCTCCCACCGCCAATCATTGTTCATATCCATGCGAGCAAGACATTCTAAAGCCAATGTCTCTCTTACTGGCAGGTCAACAGGAAGCAACTCGTGCACATGGGCCAGTTTGAATGGATAGCAAAGAAGGATGTTTCGTAGAATTTTACGAACAATGCTTACGGGTATGTCTACTGTTCAGCCAATTCTCTGTGCGCTACACATTTTCTCACCACCACTCGTATCCTCTGCAGTGACTGATGTGGAATCTATTTGTTTCCTCCCTCTACCATGTTGCACACCAAAAGAACCCGTCCTTTCGAATTTCCGAATCATTTTCTCCAGACTCAGGGCAGTCATAGGACCAATGCCTTTCTTCAAACCCTTCAGTGTCCGGGACTTGTGGAACGACATGTGCACAATCATCGGTCTTGTAATACAGGTTTACAAGCAGACCGCGATCCAGCAATGAGACAGTCATGACGAATGTCGCAGACGGGAAAGGAGGAAAAGCCGTGTATCCGACGTGTTTATACCAACTGCAGTGGGTCGTGTGCATGACAGGTGTTTTCATTTTCGTATTCTGACACGTATAGTGCGCCATCTATTGATCAATTTTCGCAATATAATTTTTCTTCTGCCATACGTTTCTCCCCTTCTTCAACAATATTCAGTTGCAATTTGGCATCATTCTGGTGAGTGTAATTATAATCACCTGGTATATTTCAACAAGAACGAAAATAAATGGAAAATACAAAAAAAGTATGTATGTTATCCAATGGCACAGAACGCAATACTGTGGAAAATAAGATATATTGTGAAAACTAACAGATATTGTTGGCATGAAGAATGATTGAACAGTTACCAAGAAGTTTGTAATGTTGCTTATAAATGTGAAAAATGTAAAACAATTTCTTTGTCATCTAAAGAGCATAAGTCAGCTTTGAAATATGTGGACACTGTGGTCTAGGAGTAGAAATTAAAAACTATACATGTCACATAGAATACAAATTCAAAAAGATGGTGTAGAATACGTAATAAAAGGTAGTCAAAAATGTAATAAAATGGTAGTACTGTTAATAAATATAAAAATAATTATATTTTTGAATGTATAAAATGCAGTGATATAGTTACAGGAAAACAGCTTAAGTGTTGCAAGAAAGGATTCCCAAAGAGAGTTCCTTGTTCAAATGGCTCTGAGCACTATGGGACATAACATCTGTGGTCATCAGTCCCCTAGAACTTAGAACTACTTAAACCTAACTAACCTAATGATATCACACACATCCATGCCCGAGGCAGGATTCGAACTTGCGACCGTAACGGTCACATGGTACCAGACTGAAGCGCCTAGAACCACACGGCCACACGGTCCGGCGAGTTCCTTGTACCTATACTGAAAAGTACATGCGGTTTGATGCTGAAGCTCAATAAGAAACAGGAATAATCTTTCAAATCTCATAACAGTTCACAATTTTAATTGTGATACCCTTCACAAATTTAAAATAAATGATGAATTCTGTAGGTGGATTATATCTAATGATCGTAATGATTATTCATCTGAAGCTCATTATGCTACGGATTAAGATTCACAATTCATTCTGTAGTACTGTGTTGAAAATACAATAAAGCCATGTACTATTTACACAAGAATTAAATTAATCACTGGAGATAAAACAATTGGGTCTAAAAATTATAAATAGCAGCAATTTTATACAAAGAAAACATAGTATATTTCCAGGAAGGTCTGATTTGAAAGAATTGAACAAAGGTTACTTCCCACATTTATTCAACATATGGAAAAATTACATAGGACTGAGGCAGATATTATTGTGTTGGTACTATGAAACTGGAAGAGAGGGAACTATTTTTCACACGGAATAGTCAAAAAGTTAAGGAGAATTGTGTGTTCAATGTGAAGAAAGAAATTAATGAATTCTGATGGAGATATAGCAAGAAGAGGTTTTTTAGGTCTAAGAAAACAATTTCTGGAAGTAGCTAATATAGATTCATTTAAAAATCGCTGGTGTTTTTATGGCTATATACAGATCTAAATATTTGCTTAATAGAAAAACAGCTTTATTGGACAAAGGAGAAACAGAAAATGATAGTAAAGAATCTATAGCTTGGTGAAAGAGTATAAACAATAATAACATTCAACAAGCTCTTAATGGTGGTGAAGTAAGTATAGCTGGAGGCAAAGTAGATGGTTTTGATGAAGAATCCAACACTGCTTATGAGTATCATGGCTGCTTTTGGCAAGGTTGTGAAAATGTATTAAACATGAAATTGTTAACTACAAAAATCAATGGTTCATATCGGAAGACATTAACAATAAGTACAGAAATACGAAATTCAGGATATATTTTAGGAGACATGTGGGAATGTAATTCGATAAACTCAGCAGCCCACAAAAAGCTTAAGAAATTAAAACAGTTACCAGAAGTTGTTGAACCACTGAATCCATAAGATGTTTTTATTGGGGTCATACAAATACAACAAAATTAAGAGCTAAATCAGATAGTGTTTTCACAAAAGTAAAATATATCAATGTATGTTATCTTTATCCAGCAGTATAATATTATGATTACTACCCTGAGTAAGACCCATCAAAAATATGTGAGCCAAGATATTATTCTAAAAATTTTATGGACTCATAAAATGTAAAGTAGAGGCACCTAGTGGATAGTGTCATCCTGTTTTACTTGTACTAATGAAGATAGATAAAAATGAAAAACTGTTCTTTCCTTTATGTGTAAAATGTGCAGAAAAAAGTATAAAAAATGTAATCACAATGATGATGAAAGAAATTCTATTGGAATCTGAACAACTAATGAAATAATTTTAGATATCTACGAAGTGTAGAATTTCAGAAATAAAAGCAAGATGTTCTTTAAAAATTAAGTGAAAGATTATATGAACATAAAATTGGATACCAGTCCCCCACCATTTTGAAACTAATAAAATGTATATAAAATTTGTAAAAGAAAAAATAGGTATTGAGTTAGATTTAGATAGAATAAAAGTAACCCCAAAAAACAAGCTGTTGCTAAGATATATCTGAATTCATTGTAGGGAAATTTGGAAAACATCAACGTATGAGTAAAACTGAGTATGTTGCGGAATGAAGCTCAGTGGTGAATGTGTGATAAGGATGAGGATGAAGTGAAAGAAGAGATACAATTAGAGCCCAACCAAATAACTAGTGATGTAAATACTAAAAATATAATGAACAAGCAAGTTAAGAAAGAATTCTCATTTCAGTATTATAAAGTAACAGTTCTAGAAAATTATGATACCATGCCAAACACATACATTAAATTTTATTAATAAATTTTTGTTCTGTGCAAATGGAAGTCTTACTGAAGAAGCTGAACAGTGCTAATAATACTAATTTGACCACTAGTCATGGAGAGAATATATCTTTGGAATTGGATAATGAATTTAAAATTATTTTGCCAGACAAATTGAAATTAATTAGTGGTTGGGATTTTCAGTTTTTTGAAAGAAGGAATATTAAACTGAGATATAAAGGAGTGGAGAAATTTAAAAATAGTGGTAATGAATTTCATGATCTATGAATTTTTGGTTTAATTTTTTTTTCAGATTTTTACATATTTATTTTCAGTTTCTTTTTTAGCTTGTGGAGGTTTGAGAAGAATATTAACAAATTTGCACCCAAATGTATCAAATGGACCCACTTAGTAGTTAGAATTAGGGATGACAAAAAAATCATAAAATTTATTTGTTTTCAAAAAGTAAAGTGATTTTTTTAACCTTTGGTTCAATTATATGCCTTAATTAAAAAAAATGATTCTAGCCCACTCAAAATTGATGTCACTTTATATATAGCAGTAATGAGTGGGAATGTTGAGCACAAATTCCATGTTTTTACTGCATACCATTTTTATGGTGAACTAATTAAATTAATATTATTTCAATATGAATTAATTAAACTGATTTTTTAAATTAATTTTTTAAATTTTTAATTTCTTTATCAAAATAGAGTGTGCAATAAAAACATATCAACTGCACTCTAAATACCCACTTAATTCTATCACACTTGACGTTTATCTGCTACGCCACTTAACAAGACAGCTCGGTCACTCGCTTTTCTCCATGGCGGCGCCTAGTGCGTATGGCGTCACTGTAGAAGGAGCTGGAGTGGGACTTGTCCAAAAACACTACATTTTGCCACTCACCACACTGGTGTTGGCCTTCATGTGTCATACAGTAACCTGTCGGCGCTGTGTACAGCCCTCTTCCCTCCATTGGTTCCACATAACGCCTCACTGTTGAAACAGTGCGTCCTGTACGAGCCGCAATATCACGAAATGACAAACCCGTCTCCGTGAGACCAAACATACAGCCCCATTTGAAGGTACTAACATGCCGATATTCCACTCTACGATGTCGACGAGGAATAATGACACTTGGTTACACGTTTCTTCTTTGTATGATGCCTCTGCACAGAATGCGAGTTGTGTAATACTGACATGTCCAGTCACATAACTGAGGGCGCTGTTGGGAGTACGTGCAGGCCACCTCCCTGCCATTTAAATCACATATTTGTTTCCTCTGTTCTACACGTTCTCTTATCGTAGTGCGTTGCAGACCATTGCTCGTGAGTGTTTCAGCTTATACAAACATTAATGTATCAGATTTCAAGAAGCAGCAAACTGGAATTACGCAATTGCAGTTACTTCACATCCAAACATTATGAGACAGAGTACAGAATTCCTGCCCCTTGTGACTCAGCAGCCAGTCAATGCAAATATCAGCACCACCACCTACGATCTGCCATAACGAGAATGCTGCAGATGTAAGGAACGCTGGCTCCAGTGGCTTAATAGTCGATACTACCGCCTCCACCTCCCATAACACATGCCCAACTACACGATCAACAACGTGTACATTTTATGGAACACATAGGACCCCAACAAAGCGTCGTCCCCTGGGACCAATTGCACCAGCCTGAACTCGGCCTCACTTTTGCTCCAATGGCTCCCAAACCCTATCCACCACAATATCACAGACTGATCTGGATTTCGTCCAAAATATACTGATGGAGAAAAAGTAGTACACTCTTCTAGAGTTTTCCAATTCACTCAAGATTTATTGATGCAAGAGTGCATATGGAGTACATGAAATAACTACATTTACATGTCAAAAGCGCAAGCGCTTCTGAGGTGCCAGGTGGTGACCCATGCTGAAACACCCATATTAGTATGTTGTGTAGTTTCCATGGGGGACAATGCAGGCGCTGACTCTAGCATCTGGTCGATCGTATAGACCGCGAATACTGTCCTGAGATCCAAGCACGGTTGCCTGCTCGGCCTATTCACGTAGTTCTGTAAGAGTTGCCAGCTGATGAGTTCCATGAGTCACTGCTCATCCCATTATATTCCACACATACTAGACTGAAGACAAGTCCAGAGATCATGCTGGCCAAGGAACTTGCTGCACATGTTGCTGAGCACGTTGAGTTTCATGAGCAGTGGACGAGTGAGCATTATACCGTTGCAACTCATCACATTCCCGTTGCGCCGCGCGGGGTAGTCGGCGGTATGGGGCGTCTTGTCACGCCCGCCCGGCTCCCCCCGTCGGAGGTCCGAGTCCTCCTCCCTCGGGCATGGCTGTGTGTGTTGTCCTTAGTGTCAGTTAGTTTAAGTTAGATTAAGCAGTGTGTAACCTTAGGGACCGATGATCTCCGCAGTTGGGTAATAAGAGACCTTACCACAAATTTCCAAAAAATTTCCATTCCCCTTGCAAGAAGAGCAATCGAAAGGATGTAAAACGTTCTACACATACTGAACGCTAATTAACGCCCCCTCCAGAAACTTCAAAGTTGAATGACAGTTGTAGCTTATCGCACCTGGGGTGCGGCCAGTGTATCTTGGACGAAAGTACTGAACGAGATAGCGCTCACCAGGTCTAAATTGCACAAGCAGACGACCATCACATGCGTGCAGGTATAATCTGCTTTCATTGCTGAAGACCATGGAGTGCCATTCCATCTTCCAAGAGATCCTCTGACGGTAACAATGAAGCCTCGCTCGTCGATGCTATAGCGTGAGTGGAAGATAAGCGAGATTTGTGCGGCCTCGTTCTCCTGCTGTTAATAAATGGTTCGCAACAGTCCATGTTGATATGTCTAGACCCACAAGCCCTCTTATCTGTGCTGTGGTAGCCGTACGATCTGCTACTACTGCCCTCACAATACTACAAACCTGGCGGCCATCTGCGTTGCATGGACATGCAGAACCTCGTCTATGGGTGTGAGAATGTTCACATAATCACTGATTCCGGCATCACTGCACAACTGACACAGCATATCCATCTTAGGTGGAAGGCCAAAATTTGACCCCTTCAAACTCGCTCAGTTGGTTGTAGGAAGCACGATGCGTCACAGTGGCATGGTTACCTGCTTGCTTCACACGTTTCCACCAGACTGAGCCTTCTGGCTGTGAACATTCGTTATTAAAGGGTAAACACAGATGGAGCTCTGGTTCGAATGGTTCAAATGGCTCTGAGCACTATGGGACTTAACATCTGAGGTCATGAGTCCCCTAGAACTTAGAACTACTTAAACCTAACTAACCTAAGGACATCACACACATCCATGCCCGAGGCAGGATTCGAACCTGCGACCGTAGCGGTCACGGGGTACCGGACTGAAGCGCCTAGAACCGCACGGCCACCAAGGCCGCCTGGCGCTCTGGTTCAAATGGTTCAAACGGCTCTGGGCACTATGCGACTTAACTTCTGAGGTCATCAGTCGCCTAGAACGTAGAACTAATTAAACGTAACTAACCTAAGGACATCACACACATCCATGCCCGAAGCAAGATTCGAACCTGCGATCGTAGCGGTCGCTCGATTCCAGAGTGTAGCGCCCAGAACCGAACGGCCTCTCCGGCCGGCGGCGCTCTGGGAATTATGACATTCCACTATCTGTTGCTGGAAGACGTTGAAACCATTATCAGTACATCTACTATCTCCTGGGTGGCATATGCCATATTGGATCGAAATCGACGCCGTTTTATCAGACGTACTTATTTGTTTTTTAGCAGTGGATGTTGACCCCACACTTTACACCCCAAAATGGCCTATAAAACCATCCAGTGAAACCTAAGACCTCTCAAGGGTAACAAAGACAGCCTTCGATATTTTTCTGCTCGAAAGTAACGTGGAAATTTGTGCCATCCCTGAAACACGGTTAAAAACAAACTAACCGGATACTGATACTGTGTCATTAGTGAAGGGAGAGGTGACGGTCACGGTGATGCCACGTTGTTGATAAATCAAGATATTCACTTTTACGTTGTCCATACTGGCAATCAGCATGATTCATCGCATATGACGAGTATCTGCCCGCGGATCAAGGACCTCTGAATTTGGTCTCAGCGTAAAAAGCAACTAACGACAGACTTTTCATACGACAGTTAACAACAAAAATGGACTCCATAGGGAAACACCATCTGCTACTAGGTTACTATAACAGCTGTCAAACACTGTGGGGCTGCAGAAATGGTGGCTCAATGGGAAAAATTATAATGGATCTATTAGATTCAGAAAACCTTATAGTTCTAAATGATAGCTCAACAATACGGATAGTCAGATCAAAAGAAGTCCTGACGGCAGTAGACGTGAGCACAGCATCCCCTGCACTGTCTACCGGAGCAGCATGGGATGTGGCAGCGGATACTTTAGGGTCGTATCAATTGCCAATTTAACCCGTAATAAACGTACAACGTATGGAGGCCGTGAAATACACTATCAGCCGGAAATGGAACACAAACAAAGACAGTTAGCGCTTATACAAAATATTACTGGAAGAAAACCTGAAATCGATCATGGAAACTGAGGATTCCGAAAGAGATTGTGGAGTTTTGGTGTCGCTTAGCAATGAAGCAGCGAAAGTCTCAATACCTCAAAGAGGATATAAGCGGACTACTGATAATCCATCACTCTGTTGATTGGATTCAGATTAGAGATTAGATTATATTAGATATGTTGGTAGCCCTGCGCCTGCTACACGGACGTCTGAGTCACAGCTCTTGTACAAGATAAGTAATTTAAGTAGTAATAAACTGTTTTTTAACACTTTAAACTAATTTATTACGTTAATTATAGTGCTCTGCAAGCGTACCATTAAAGGTTTTTGTCTTACTCGCGTATTTTCACAGTAATCACGTAAAGTTCGTTTTGTTTACATATCGCGGCCAGGCCGAACTTTTGAGTTTTCAGATTAAACTTCATACCGCAATCTTAAGTGCATTTACTGATAGTTTAGTGTGCTAAATACGTTTGCTGCCCCTTTATATCTGTAGAGTATCGTCATCTCTTAAGTAATTTCCAGTAAAAAACTTCTGAACCACTGTTTACATAGTCGCGAGTAGGCCTAATTTTTCGTACACGTATTTTCATTGTTTTCCGGTAACTTAATTGTCTTTCTGTCACTAAAATAGATTTGTACCATGAGTGTAAAGTGCCTGACGTGCCGTAGGATCGTTAGCTCCGGGGTCTGGTGTGATGGATGTAGTAACTTTTTTCATTGGGGCGACTGTAGTGGCGTGGGAATTGGGAAAATGAGCGAGACTCATCAGTGGTTCTGTAGGCTATGCAGTAGAGATAGGAAGATTGTGGAACAGGAGGGGAAAATTGCTGCCCTTCAGGCTGAGTTAGATGAGGCTAGGCGAGAACTGGGCAGGTTAAGGGGGGAGAAGGGTAAACAGGGGTGGGAAGTGGCAACAGGCATAAGGAACAGGCCAAGAAATTCTTCTGACAGCTTTGTTATTAATGTACAAAATAGGTTTGACCTGTTGCCTCAGTCAGAAACTGATTAGCCTCTCACAGAAGTAGATGTAGACAGGGCTCAACAAGCTTTCAGCAGCAAATTGATTAAGAATGTAGGGAAGTCTGCAAAGAGAAAGAAAGTCTTGTTGCTAGGTAGTTCGCATGCTAGGGGTGTGGGCCAACTTCTGCAGGATGAATTAGGGTTGGATTACCAGGTCACAAGTTTTTTCAAACCTTGTGCTGAACTTGGGCAGGTTACAGAGGATTTAGGTTCACTATGTAAAGGTTTTACTAAGGAAGACACCGTGGTTATTGTGGGTGGGCCGGGCAACAGTATTGACAGAGATCTGGGGTACAGCATAAAGTGTGACCTGGCAAAGATTGCATCGGCATCGAATCATACCAGTGTTGGGTTTGTGTCGGTTCTGGAGCGCCACGACCGACCTCATTTGACCTCTTCTGTCAGGAGAGTTAATTTGGAGTTGGAACGGCTACTTGGATCTGGTGCAGGGTCACACATTGGTGTGGTTCCTGTTGATTCACTCTGTAGGTGGGACTATACTAGACATGGCCTACACCTCAACAGGAAAGGGAAGGGTAAACTGGCTGGGCTGATAGCAGGAAATTTAAAGGGGGGAGGAACTACATCTCATGGTGGAAACTCTTTTTTAGTGTAAGATCAGTGTCCAGTGGGAAACTCAGCCAGGCAAGTACTAAAGATGTTAAAAAAGTTCAAGATACTCACAAAAGTAAAGTGAAAAATAATGTTAGTATATTTCATCAAAATATTGGGGGATTGAAGAATAAAATTGATGAGCTTCTGCTTTGTTTAGAAGATATAGAAACCAAGAATGTAATAGATATACTGTGCCTGTCTGAGCATCACATTGTCACTGATATGCAAAAGGTTAGCATCAATGGGTACAAATTAGCTGCACATGTAAGTAGAGATAATATGATGAGAGGAGGAGTTGCCATATATGTCAAAAGCTTCCACAGTGCAAAAAATTTAGAAACTAAAAAATTTTGTGTAGAGCAACATATGGAAGCATGTGCCACTGAACTTAAACTAAATGATGGCACTTTCATAATTGTAACAGTGTATAGGTCCCCCTCAGGGAATTTCCAGCTATTTCTAGAAAACTTGGATGCTTTGTTGTGCTATCTGTCAGACAGGGGGAAGCAAATTATCATTTGTGGGGATTTCAATGTTGATTTCCTGAAAGAGTGTAATAGGAAGAATGATCTTTTAGTATTACTCAGTTCTTTCAATTTGAGCTCCGTCATTGATTTTCCTACTCGGATAAAAAAGAACAGCAGTACATTGATAGATAACTTTTTTATAGACCAAGATAAGTTTAAGGACATAAATGCTTATCCTGTTGAGAATGGTCTTTCAGATCATAGTGCACAGCTTGTTACAGTACATGACATAGCTCCATGCAGTATAATAAATCAGACTTTCAAAGCAGTGCGTTCAATTAACAATATAAATATTGCAAACTTTAGGGAAAGCCTACAGCAGCTAGACTGGGATGAAGTGTATAAGGAACCCGATGCAAACTTGAAATATAACTTATTTCACAATACATTTTTAAGGGTATTTGAAAATTGTTTTCCCAAGAAAATAGTTAAACATAATTCCAAGAAAACATATAAAAAACCTTGGCTAACTAAAGGAATAAGAATATCTTGCAACCGCAAAAGAGAACTGTATCTAACAGCAAGAGGGAGTACTGACCCCGAAATTGTTCAATATTATAAAAACTATTGTGCGGTACTAAGAAAAGTTATTAAAAAGTCCAGAAGCATGTGTATCATGTCTGAGATCAGTAACTCTGATAATAAAATTAAAGCAATTTGGAATATTATTGAAAGGGAAACAGGGCAACCAAGAGCACAGGAAGACTTTAGTGCAATAAAACTGAATGACAAGTGCACTAACAAACAATCAGAAATTGAAAATATTTTGAATAATCATTTTTTAAATTTTGTGGAGAAAATAGGATCTAGATCTTCACTAGAAGAGGCAAGGCTATTAATAGAAGAGGCCATACCTGCGCAGTTTGAAACAACTGTAATTCCACCAACCTCTCCCTCTGAAATCAGTAAAATAATAAACTCACTGAAAAGTAAAAGCTCTTACGGAATTGATGGCATTTCCAGCAAAGTACTTAAAGTTTGTTCCCCACAGATAAGTAGGATTTCAGCCACGTATGTAATAGCTCTTTGGAGCAGGGTGTTTTCCCTGACTGAAATATGCCATTGTAAAACCATTGCATAAAAAGGGGGATACGTCGGATGTCAACAACTACCGCCCAATCTCTCTTCTGACAGCTCTATCAAAAATTTTTGAGAAAGTAATGTATTCAAGAGTAGCCTCCCATATTTGTAAAAATAAAGTACTAACAAAATGTCAGTTTGGTTTTCAGAAAGGCTTTTCAACAGAAAATGCTATATATGCTTTCACTGATCAAATATTAAATGCTCTGAATAACCGGACATCACCCATTGGTATTTTTTGTGATCTCTCAAAGGCCTTTGATTGTGTAAATCATGGAATTCTTTTAGATAAGCTAAATCATTATGGTTTGAGTGGGGCAGTGCACAAATGGTTTAATTCATACTTAACTGGAAGAATGCAGAAAGTTGAAATAAGTGGTTCGTGTAATGTTAAAACAACAGCTGATTCCTCAAACTGGGGTGCTATCAAGCACGGGGTCCCACAGGGTTCGGTCTTAGGTCCTTTACTGTTCTTGATATACATTAATGACTTACCATTCCACATTGATGAAGATGCAAAGTTAGTTCTTTTTGCTGATGATACAAGTATAGTAATAACATCCAAAAACCAAGAACTAAGTGATGTAATTGTAAATGATGTTTTTCACAAAATTATTAAGTGGTTCTCAGCAAACGGACTCTCTTTAAATTTTGATAAAACACAGTATATACAGTTCCGTACAGTAAATGGCACAACTCCAGTAATAAATATAGAATTTGAACAGAAGTCTGTAGCTAAGGTAGAATTTTCAAAATTTTAAGGTGTGTCCATTGATGAGAGGTTAAACTGGAAGCAACACATTGATGGTCTGCTGAAACGTCTGAGTTCAGCTACGTATTCTATTAGGGTTATTGCAAATTTTGGTGATAAGAATCTCAGTAAATTAGCTTACTATGCCTACTTTCATTCACTGCTTTCGTACGGCATCATATTCTGGGGTAATTCATCGTTGAGTAGAAAAGTATTCATTGCACAAAAACGTGTAATCAGAATAATTGCTGGAGCCCACCCACGGTCATCCTGCAGACATCTATTTAAGGATCTAGGGATCCTCACAGTAACCTCACAGTATATATATTCCCTTATGAAATTTGTTGATAATAATCCAACCCAATTCAAAAGTAATAGCAGTGTGCATACCTATAACACCAGGAGAAAGGATGATCTTCACTATGCAGGGTTAAATCTGACTTTGGCACAGAAAGGGGTAAATTATGCTGCCACAAAAGTCTTTGGGCACCTACCAAACAGCATCAAAAGCCTGACAGATAGCCAACTAACATTTAAAAATAAATTAAAAGAATTTCTAGATGACAACTCCTTCTACTCATTGGCTGAATTTTTAGATATAAACTAAGTAAAAAAAAAACTTAATCATTAGTGTCATGCAATATTTTGTGTAATGTAATTTCTTGTACAGACATATTTTATTAACCTGACACGTTCCACATCATTACGAAGTGTCGTATTCATGATCTATGGAACAAGTATTAATCTAATCTAATCTAATCTAATCTGGGTTTCCAGAAATGACATGATACGCGAGCAAAAAACATGTTCTAAAATTCTGCAACTTATAGATGTCAGAGATATACGCCTATAGTTTTGCGCATCTGCTCGACTACCCTTCTTGAAAACTGGAAGTTCCTGTGCTCTTTTCTAATCATTTGGAGCCTTCCGTTCCTCTAGAGACTTGCGGTGCACGGCTGTGTACAAGAGACTGTACAGAATATCATTGTCTCCGCAGACAATTTTAGAACAGTTTATCACCGAACAGTTAACTGATGGCATAATACACACATCAAAATAAGTTTTGCATCACCTCGGTTTTGAGATTTCTGGAACCTGTACAGAAGATTGGAACAGAGATCAACGCAAACATCATTTCCGCTGTTTACATTGCTAATGAAAAACACACGTTGCATGTTGTATAACCACACAGTGAGACCTTCTGAGGTGGTGGTCCAGATTGCTGTACACACCGGTACCTCTAATACCCAGTAGCACGTCCTCTTGCACTGATGCTTGCCTGTATTCGTCGTGGCATACTATCCACAATTTCATCAAGGCACTATTGGTCCAGATTGTCCAACTCCTTCACGGCGATTCAGCGTAGATTCCTCAGAGAGGTTAGTGGGTCACGTTGTCCATAAAGAGCCCTTTTCAATCAATCCTAGGCATGCTCGATAGCCTTCATGTCTGGAGAACATGATGGCCACTCTAGTCGAGCGATGTCGTTATCCTGAACGAAGTCATTCACAAGATGTGCACGATGGGGGCGTGAATTGTCTTCCATAAAGACGAATGCCTCGAAAATATGCTGCCGATATGGTTGCACTATCGGTCTGACGATGGCATTCACGCATCGTACAGCTGTTACGACGCCTTCCATGACCACCAGCGGCGAACGTCGGCTCCACATAATGCCACCCCATAACAACAGGGAACCTCCACCTTGCTGCACTCGCTGGACAGTGTGTCTAAGGCGTTCAGCCTGACTGGGTTGCCTCCAAACACGTATCCGACGATTGTCTGGATGAAGGCATATGCGACACTCATCGGTGAAAAGAACCTGATGCCAGTCCTGAGCGGTCCATTCGGCATGTTGCTTGGTCCATCAGTACCGCACTGCATGGTGTCGTGGTTGCAAAGATGGGCCTCGCCATGGACGGCCGGAGTGAAGTTGCGCATCATGCAGCATATTGCGCACAGTTTGCGTCGTAACACGACGTCCTGTGGCTGTACGGAAGGATTATTCAGCATGGTGGCGTTGCTGTCAGGGTTCCTCCGAGCCATAATCCGTAGCTAGAGGTCATCCACTCAGTAGTTGTCCTTGAGCGGCCTGAGCGGGGCACGTCATCGACAGTTCCTGTTTCTCTGTATCTCCTCTACGTCCGAACAACGTCGCATTGGTTCACTCCGAGGCGTCAGTCCACTTCTCTTGTTGGGAGCCCTTCCTGGCACAAAGTAACAACGCGGACGCGATTGAACCACAGTATTGACAGTCTAGGCACGGTTGAACTACTGACAACACGAGCCATGTACCTCCTTCCTGGTAGAATGACAGGAACTGATCGGCTGTCTGTGTCTGTGATACAATATCCACAGTCAACGTCTGCCTTCAGGAGTTCTGAGAACCGGAGTGATACAAAACTTTTTCTGATATATGTAGCAAGGAGCCCATGGGGGTAAAGCTGCAGTTGTACCAAAAAAATTCAATGGAGGGTATCGATATTGCTGTGACTCCTTCCATTTAACAGTAAAACAACAGTTGCTTATCATATTCCCAGTGTCATGGAAACCATTAATAATCGTGAAGAGTGCAAGTATTTCTCGATGATGTACATGAGGAGTGGGTAACATGAGTTTAAGATGGCTACAGAGGATAGATCAAAGACTATGTTCTCATTAACTTGGGGCACATTGTCTGCATAGAAGAGTACGATTTGGTTCAAAGAATGTACCAGCACCATTACTGCATATGTTAAAAAGAGTGCTGAAGGATTGAAGCTTCGTCAACATTTAGTGCATTTTAATAACATAATTATTTTCTCAAACGAAATTCAACAATGAAGGAAGCATTTAAGGGAATATGTCTGGCCATGGAGGGTGCAGAGAAACAAATTGGATCATGGCAGAGGAGTACAGGTCGAAATAAAGGTAAGGTGACGTAGATCAGTACGTCAGTAAATGTGTGCAATCTGCCCAAGGTGCAAATGAAGAACGAAGACAGGTACGATTGCTTCTGGCAACTATTTGGTTTTATTGGATTGGATGTGTTAGCACCATTTAAACAGACGTCAGTAGGAAATCGTTTTGTGTTGACTATAACAGACCATGTTTCACGTTATATTGAGATGATGCCGATGCTGGACCATCTGGCAGTTACAGTCAGGTAAGCGTTAGTGAATAGATGAGTGCTGAAGTTTGGGGTGCTAGAGACAATGATACAGATCAAGGGACGAACTTCACGTCAAACCTGATAAAGCAGTTGAGTCAGTTGTTGAGAGTGGGAAAGTTAAGAGCTAGTCTCTTTATCCTCACTCAAACGGTAGGTCAGAGCAGGTTCGGTGGATGATAGAGAGCAGGCTTGGTCATTACATTAACACCTGCCGTAAGTCTAGGACACATATCTACCTTTTGTGGTAAGCGCATATAATTCGAAAGTATGCACCATGACACTTCATTGGAGGTGATGTATAATTTAAAAAAAAAAACATCGCCTTTCAATGTGATTAAGCAGAAAGGAAGTAGGAATGGGAATCAGTTCGTAAGTTTGCGAGATGTATGAGAGCAGTGTAGAAGAGAGTGTAACAAGTGTAAGCATGAGGAGGTTGTAAAGTGCCCGGGAACTTTGCCTCAGTACAAGATGGGCCAGTGGGTGATGCAATCGAATCCACACATTGAGAAAGGGTAGACGAAACTTGGGGGTACTGTCCTAGGCTAATACCAAGTGAGTGAAACCACGCCAACTGTGAACTTGGAGCTACACAGTTCGCAATGATATCAACGTTTTTAAAGGCTGGTTAGAATTAAAACTTCCCACTTGAGCCAGTACCAATAATGCTGGACTCAATGTGCGCTCTTCAAGCAGTGCCTGAGCTGTGTCTTGACAGCTAAACATTCCGTGATCCATTCTTCGAAAGTGTTGCGAACGTTTGTAATATGGAATATTCAGCGGGGTCCAGGCTGTCTTGGAAACGGGTGGTCGTCACATTGAGCCACGTTGTCACTCGTTTTTCGTGGGGGTTCTCTCAAATATCAAAAGTTTAATTACAACTGTCCTGTAGTACACATACCATTAAACATCCCTCAATATCCTTGTTGACTTCATGAGCCCACAGACCCCTGTTACGTACGACAAACTTGTGATTTAACTACTGTGTAGTCATTATACTGCTCTATGTAACCAGTGTATTAAAAAGGAAATTGATAATTAAATTACGCATTAATGTGAAACACTTGTTTCGATTTTATTCCGACGTTTTCAAGAAAAACCTATGACGTGACTGAATCTGTGAACACAGAATTTTATTAATTCTCCGAGGATATCCAACCGCCACTGAGCATTTACTTTCAGTTATTTCACGCAAGACTGAATAAATAGTCTAGTCAACTGGAGAGCCATTCTGAACATTATAGTGTTAATCGATTAGCAAGTTTTATTACACAAGTAAATAATCGTTTTATATGGTTCTTCTTTCGGAATTTTTAATGTTACTGATAACAGTTTGCATCTTTTCCTTTCTCCTCTTACTAGGCAGTTGAGTTTGTGTGTGAGATGGCTCACCTCAAAACTAAGTTACATAAGTATCTACATCTACTACTAATACAGTATGTAAACATTTGTAATTTCAAAGCCGTCGTAGCCAGCACACTCTTTTTTAATTCAATGTTTTAATAGTTTCAATAGTTCGGGCCATCCTAATCTATGATTTCCGTGATTTCCCTAAGTCGTTTCTGGCAAATATTGGGATGGTTCCTTTGAAAAGGAACGGCCGATTTCGTCCCCCATGCTTCCCTAATCCGAGTTTGTGCTTCGTCTCTAGTGACCTCGTTTTCGACAGGACGTTAAACACCAATCTCCTCCTCCTTAATAGTTCATCTACAGGACACTGGAGTTGCATTCGGGAAAAGCGCCCATCCAGGGTTTGGTTTTTAGTAACTTCCCTGAATCACTTCAGGCCAATGCTTGATTTTACAGGGCAATGGATGATTTTCGTTCCCTCCCTCAAATTCTTGTCGACTATGCTGAAGGCGTACAGTGATTTCTGTGGTAACAAAATGCTATACTATATAACCCACATGGTTCCTTCCTTCGCTATTATGATCAATTCTGATTCTGCATTTACTGAACTGTAATGAATTATCATAAGATGTTCCCTATAGTGCTGTAATATCACTATTAAGTTTATATTCCTGTCTCAGTTACTTTATATCATAAGTTAACTTCACGTGTTCCAACACTGCACACTTAATATACCATGACACAGTGCATCACCATTTTTATTATTTCATGATAAGAGAAGAGAACTTGAAGACGATATTGTAAAAAGGGAAGAAAAAGCAGATGAAGATGAGAAGAGGCATATGATACAGCGAGGAGAATCCGACAGAGCACTTTATGACTTGAGTCGAAATGCAGATATTCCCTCAGTATTACTGAGATCCATGTGGAAGCCAGCCATGAAACAACTATTCCACATGGTGTGCATTTTGTTTCAGAGAGGCGAAATATCCTCAAACCTCAAAAAGAGGGTCTTACTTCTAATTCCAAAGAATACAGGTGTGAATATTACCGAATCATCATTTTAATAAGTAATTGTTACAAAATAGTAAACGTTTTGTTTACGGATGAATAGAGAAATTGGTAAAAGATGACTTTACGGAAAATCATGCTGAGTTCCAGAGACGTAAAGGAACGTGGGGGCATAGTGTCTCTACGACTTACCTTAGGTGACAGTTTGAAGAAAGGCAAATCAGCCATAAAAGCAGTTTTAGATTTACGAAAATCCGTGGTAATACTGGCTTCGAAGTACTCTTTGAAATTTTAAAGGTAGCATGGATAAGCTACCGGGACCGAAAGGTTGTCTACAACTTGACTGCATTTTTTGGAGTCGAAGGGTATGATAGGAGACAGTGCTTGAGAATGGAGTAGGACAGGGTTGTAGCATTTATTAGACATTATTCAATGTATAGCCAACGACCTTGCCGCAGTGGTAACAGCGGTTCCCGTCAGATCACCGAAGTTAAGCGCTGTCGAGCTGGGCTAGCACGTGGATGGGTGATTATCCGGTCTGCCGAGCGCTGTTGGCAAGCGGGGTGCACTCAGCCCTGGTGACGTCAACTGAGGAGCTGCTTGATAGAGACGTGGCGGCTCCGGTCTCGTAAACTGCCATACGGCCGGAAGAGCGGTGTGCTGACCACATGCCCCTCCATATTCGCATCCAGTGACGCCTGTGGGCTGAGGAAGACACGGCAGCCGGTCGTTACCGTTGGGCCTTCCAAGGCCTGTCCGGAAGGATTCAATGTATACGTTAAAGTAGCAGTGAAGGAAATTAAAGAGAAATTTACTAAAGGAGTTATAGTTCAAAGATAAGAAGTTAAAACTTCGAGTTTTGTCAAAGCCATTGTCATTATGTCAGAGACATCTAATGTCAGAAAAACATCTACAGAAATAAAACACGGTCGATGCAGTATATTTGAATTAAATCACGCAATGTTGATGGCAATAGAATTAGCAAACGTTGCGCTACATCTAATAGATGGGATTTGTAACAGAACGTGGTGGAGGTATATGGGATACAAAATCCATACTGGCCACAGCAAAATAAGCTTTTCTGTTAAAGAGAAATTTGTTATCACTCTATGTAAATTTATATGTTGGAGCTGTTTTCTAAAAGTATTTGTCTAGGGCGTAGACATTACGGAAAAGAAACGTGGCCGAGAGAAGTTTAAACAATAAGAGAAGGTTTGAAATGTGACGCTACAGCTATGAGTAGGCTGAATAACTAATGACAAGGTAATGAATCGGATAGAGGAGAAAATAAATTTGTGGCTCAACTTTACAAAGAGAAGGGATCGCTTGATAGGGCACACCCTGCGGCGTCAAGGATTCGTCAGTTTGTAATGGAAGGTAGTTTAGGGGCTGAAAATTGTACAGTAGAGGACGGATTAGTCTACATACTGACGACCACAACAACAAAAATTAATTACAACGATATAATTATTAAATGCAGTTAACTCGGCCTAAGCCTTTCCGAAGCCAGGTTGAAAAAGGACGAGGGGGAAGAGTAACACCTCGTTGAAAAACCTTTGTGCACCTGACCCGGGTGACAGTAACTTGTAAGCATGACCTGCCAGGTTAACGGCGAAGACCTCAACGGCAGTGAAAGAGGAAATTCAGATCGTCGGAACGGTGGAACTGGTGGAAGAGGCAAGCTTTATAAAGAAGATTAAGCATATTTAAAAACCTAGACACGTATGTGTATTAACCACCGCTACGCTGGCCAGCGTCTGTCCGCCATGTGATGTGCGGCTGGACGCCGGGCTCCAGGAACTAAAAGTCCCTGGTTCTATCAAACCATCATTAGCTGGAAACTAATTACAAGCGGAATGATTCGTACACCTAATATTAACATTACCCAGGTGGTCAATCCACTCGCCCTGTGGCGACAACCAAGACATCGGATTTTGGGGAGATTGGGCTGGTACGGCGGAGAAAGTCAGAGTTCTCTGCTAAATTTCCACGGAAATCTCACACATATATTGTCATTTATAACATCCGAACACTTTTCAGACTGGAAAATTACACAATCTTACTACAGAAGTCAACAGACAGAAAATTCAAGTCCTTGCACTTCAAGAGATTAGATTCACCGGTTCGGAAACAACAGACTGCCACTACTACCGTATCTTTAAAAGCAAAACAGACAGGAAGATATACAAAGGAGCTGCACTATTTGGAGTCATGGCCTTTATTGTGAATAAAGACATCCCTGACTCTGTTACAGATATAAACCAAATCAGCGACAGACCAATAACCATTAGATTTAAGCACGCCAACGAAACATAGTTATTAATGTTCACGCACCTACTAACATTGACAACCAGAAAGAACCTCAGAAGACTTGAATTTTGGGAAATACTTGAAATTTAAATGTCCAAAACCCCGAAAGAAGACGTAAAAATTCTTCTCGATGATTTCTTCTCAGAAATTGGCAGAGAAAGGAAACATAAGAAAACCGTCGGCAATTAACCTGCTCAGAAATTCACGAACAAGAATGGAGTCCAGCTCATCGAGCTGCGCCAACGAAACAATCTAAAATCATGTCGACATAACTTCGAAAGAACCATAAGGAACAAAAAATTTGGCGATCCCCGATCCTTCAGCTAGGTGAATTTCAAATAGACCGTGTTGCAGTCTCCTATGATTTCCAAAAAATGTTCAAATGTGTGGGAAATCTTATGGGACTTAACTGCTAAGGTCATCAGTCCCTAAGCTTACACACTACTTAACCTAAATTATCCTAAGGACAAAGACACACACCCATGCCCGAGGGAGGACTCGAACCTCCGCCGGGACCAGCCTTACAGTCTATGACGGAAGCGCTCTACACCGCTCGGCTAATCCCGCGCGGCTATGATTTCCAAAAAGAAACACACGCACAGGTGCAAATACAGATTCTGACCAGTATCTTACCGGATTCAGAATTAAATTCACACCAAAAAAGAAATACTGAAGGAAAACGCCACTAATTCACAAATTTGATTTGAAGAAAATCCAAGAATCGAAAATTACTTAAGCATGGGGAAAACAGCCTACAAGCAACTGGAGAGATTTACAAACGTAAATTATACAGAAAGCCAGAGAACTGATCCCATTAAATAAAAAATCCAAATATCTATGGAGAAATTCAAATTATGATAAAGCAACAGAAGATAGACAGCGACCCTTCTTAAACCACAGTTGTGACGAATCATAAAGGTAACAAGAGAAATTTCTCGACGTCAGAAAAGAAACAGGTAAAATACTTAGACAGACTAAGAGAATGTATCTTAATGAGGAACTAAAGTCAACTGAAGAAGGCATTAGGAACCACAAAACACACGACTTTTACAAAACCTTTTTCACATCGTATCAAATGACACACTCCACGAAATCTCTGTTTCAGAAAACAAAATGGGAAACTGGTACTAGCTAACGGAGAATATTGACCGGAATAGCCAAATATTTCTCACAAGTTCCAAACTGCTCACAACGAAGTACGAGATTCCTCAGATTACAACCAGAACACAGGAATGAAATTTCAGTTCCACCAACTCAAGAAGAAATTTGTAGCCACATTAAAAAAGCCCAATCAAAGTAAGTCATCGGGGGTAGATGGAACTGTAGCTGAACTACTGAAGAAACTTGGTCCACATTCCTTAAAGGAGATCACTCAAATCATCCAAGAAATCTGGCAGACAGAAAATATTCCAGAGGACTGGAAATGTTCACTAATTCATCCATTGCAAGAAGAAAGAGAGGAATCACTTGCAAACAACTACAGAGGCATTTCCCTTTTGCCACTCACTTACAAAATTATATCCAGATGTCTTCTAAACAGGGCACAATAACTACTATAACATACAATTTCAGATTACCAAGCAGGTTTTCGACCTAATAGATCATGCCCGTAACAGATCTTTAACCTTAGAACTATTTTAAAAAGAACAAAATCAGGTCTAAATCAATAGTCCTCGCATTTGTTGAATTTAAAAAAGCTTACTATTCTATACCTAGAAATCTCTATGCAGTATTCTAGAAGAACGCCAACTGGAGACAAAACCGCTAAAACTGATCGAGCAAACACGGTCAGAAACCAAATCAAAACTTAAATTCATAGATGAAATTTCGGAACCATTCTTAGTTAAAACAGAAGTAAGACAAGGATATGTGATCTCACCACGATTGTTGAACATAGTTCTAGACAAAGTAATGAAAGAATGGAAATTCGAACTTAAAAAACAAAACTTTTGGAAGCCAATAGAACTAGGAAGAGGTCAAGGAAAATTGAACGTTTCATATTTAACGTTTGCAGATGACTCAGCGATTCTAACAGACAGTGAACAAGAAGCACTAAAACAAATCGAGACTCTCAAAGAACGTGCGGAGGAGATTGGTCTGAATAACTCATCTGAGAACAGTGAATTCGTGTGTTCCCAGTTAGATATTCCTAAACTTGGAACAAATTATGGTGAAACCAACAGAGTCAAACAATTTAAGTATCTAGGTGAAATTATTGAACAAATAGGTGTTGAAAATAGCACAAAAACAGATTGCAGAAAATCAAGAAGCGCCCGTACTTGTTTCAGATTTGTGTAACAAAAAATGCTTGTCAAAAGATCCTAAAATGAGACACTACAACACAGTAACCAAACCGACCGTCACATATGCAAGTGAAGCACTCACTGAATCCAAAACTAGATTTCCAAAAAATTAAGAAAGTGGAGAGGTGGATTGTAAGAAAAATTATGGGACCACGATACACAAAAGATGAATACAGACTGCAGATCGTCGAGACAACATTCGAAGTATTAAACATCGAAATTTCCATCAGAAAAGGACGAATGAAATTCTATGGACACCTCAAAACATACTAACTAAACGTCTATTGGACCATGTGACATCACTTATCAGTATCATTCATCACTGAAAAAAAAATGGCTCTGAGCACTATGGGACTCAACTGCTGTGGTCATTAGTCCCCTAGAACTTAGAACTACTTAAACCTAACTAACCTAAGGACATCACACACATCCATGCCCGAGGCAGGATTCGAACCTGCGACCGTAGCAGACGCACGGTTCCGGACTGCGCGCCTAGAACCGCGAGACCACCGCGGCCGGCTCATCACTGAAGTTAACAAGAATTTGGTAAAAGCAAAAGTTGATGTAACAAGCACATCAGACAGGCATACATTCAGAAGCAAAATTGATAAGTGGAAGTTTACTTCAGAGATGGGGCCAAAACCATACCGACCAAAATGGACCGAAGAAATAAAGAAGGTGTTCTGGAGAAAATGAAGAAATATTAGGAAAATACGAAAAACTCTGAGAAAGGCTGAAAAAAACCTCCTTATCGTTATCCAATAGGAACATTCGCTAATAATAATAATATTAAATACAGTTATCGACCTCTTTATTGAGAGTTTTTGCCTCATTTTAAAATGAACTTATTGTTGAGGTATACATAAACAAAAAAGAATTTTCATTTTGAATACTGATGTACAATTGCAGTTTGTGTAGGTCTGTTTACGTTGTGAAATAAATTGTGCTGCAGCGTCAGAGGTACTTATTTCTAAATTTTTACAACGAAAACTAAACGTGTAAATGTAATTTAACATATTTCACTTGGTGAATGGAAACGAAACCGTTATTATTTCAGTAACCTGTGAAACACGTACGATTTCAAGTATGGATGATTCTCGCAATTGCTGGTTTACTCAGCTGCCAGAAAATTTTGCTGGAGTGTTTTCTGGAACAGTTGGGAAATGTTCTTCCATCGATTTCCATCCCGCATGCAAGGACCGCCTCGCAGCGCTGCGAAAATGTGTAGAAGGGGAGGGCAAAACGTGTTATGGGCAAACCAACCGCGGCGCCACAGAACAATCTTCTGGAGGTCGTAGATCGGGACAGCGTCTCTCTCGGAGGGTGCTTCTTCAGGCAACAGTGATATCCCACGACTGAAGCTACCTAAAACAAATGTTATAGGAAAAGGAAACAGATAACTATTTTACGAAATGTTAGTGGTACATAATTCGTTTACTGCAGTAAATGTCACCTGCTCCGACGGCTTTTTGTTTTAATTCTATTCTCTCGTGTTCTGTAAAACTGCATAGGCCAAAACTTCTTGGTCATGGAACCCACATAACTCGCAGATAAATAAAATATTGTAACATAGTATTAAAGAAGAGCTCTCGGCTCTGTGCCTCGTCCACATCTTGCATGGCAGTGAAAGGGTTGCATCAGATTTCTTATGTCGGTATTATAACGGAGGACAGAATAGAAGTGCCTTTCGTTGGCGAAGGAAGAGTGACAACTCAAAATTCGAAATGCGTTGACTACTATTAAAATGATAAAATCATAGACATGGATATTATAAAAAAAGGCGGCATGTTAAAAAGACAAGTGTAGACTGCTTTATTAACTATTACGTAATATTACCAATGAATGACTTTATTGTACTGTGCGATCTGGAATAGATCTTGTCAGCGACATACTGATTAAATAGGCGAGATAAAATGTAATAGCGTGTAGTGGATGATGCCATTTCAGACTCATTGCAATCAAGCTCCCTCTAATGGAACACTTTGTCCCCAGTTTCTGGTTCGTAATCTATATTTAAGAAGCTGTAATAAAAAGATATGTTTATGTTTTTTTCTCGTTTTAATTGTTAGTCTTCATAAAAGTTTCATTACTGTCTTGAAGTAAAATGAATCTAAAGTATTATTTTCCCAGTTAACCTGCTTGTAAAGGGAAAATATATAATTGAGTATTTGTACATATTTTTAATAAGGAAACAAAATGTCACAGTGAAAGGATGAGTCCAAAAGCATTCCACGCCCAATAAAGAAACTGATAAAGATGGTGTTGGAATTTGTTTCTGAGACAATGCTGCTTGAATTCCGTAACCCGTAAGACGTAAGAACGTTCACGCCCCTTGTGTTGCCTACTGATTGCATGCCACCACTATTGTTTTATAGAGTGGTAAATTCTCCATATTTATTGAAAAGATCTTGCAGTGACGGTATTTGACTTATTCTTAGTTTGATAATTCACAAAGATTGGCTTCTTGAAAATCTTTGCACATCAACATTAATATGATTAGTTATTTATTTGCTGCGACCATCAGAGGTGATATCAGTACCAAATTTTAGTACGAGGTCTGCTCAAAAACCTTTCGGAACTTCGTCCACAAAATTTTTCTGAGCTTACCATTTACTTATTTTTCATGATCTCCTTCGAAATACTCTCCTCCACAATTAATACACCGCTACCAATGCCGTTTCCACTTCCTGAAGCAGACATTGTACGTTTCTTACTGGATCGCGTGGAGCGCCGTCTGCGAATTTTCTTTTGTCTCGTCTACCATTGCAAATATTCGTCCATTCAATGGGGTTTTCAACTCTGGAGATAAAAAAGTCTGGAGGGGTCACGTCTGGAGAGTACGGAGCGTGACGCAGCACAGTGATTTCGTTTTTTGAGCAACAGTGACGCACCGACAGGGATGAGCAGATACGTTATCGTGATCCAAGCGCCATGAATTATCCGCCACATTTTACGCCGTTTCCTTCTCACATTTTCTTGCAGGAGTCACAATATGTTTTGATAGTATCATGAATGAACTTTTTGTCCCTGTGGCACGAATTCATGATCCTTCCAAATCAAAGAAAAGTATCAGCATAGCTTTGACATTTGAAATGATCTGATGAGCTTTTTTTTGTTCTTGAGGGTATTTTTCGTCTGTCGTTGTAACTACAAAAATGCGTGATTTTTTCACCAGACGTGTTTGCTTCATTGAGGTAAAGCATCATCAGTAGTCTGTAATTAAGTTATTTACTTTTTGATTTGCTTTTTAAATCAAAAACAGTTCGTTAAGAATAGGCTGATTTGTACTTACGGTGATTTTTCGGCTGATTTCTCGTTTACAACGGGAAATGCGATCTGCTAGCACATCGATGTTTTCTGTTTTTGACACTGATAATTTTCGTCTAAATTTGAGATGTTCTGCAGCACTACGCATTTCTCACACCACATTTTTATGCACAACTCTGTATTCTGTTTCTTTTTGTACTTCGAGTGTTGTTGTTTGTGTTTTGTAATGTTGCCAACTTGACTTTCCGCTACTTTGTCTTTGACCTACAACTTTTTTTTTTAAAATTAGATAGTTGAATGTATCTAATTCTATTTAATTATGTTTCTGTATATTTATACACTGTGTAAGAGTAGAGAAGCAATAGCGATGTAGAGATTTTATTATTATTATTACTTTTTTTTAGGGGAGGGGGAAACTATGATGAGTGGACATAAGTATATAGCAGTGTGGTGGAATGTGAGTTAGAGGAGGAGGTGAGGAGCCAGAAGCGAAATGATGTTTTGAGCGGAGAGGGGTGGAGGGGTTTGTAGAAGAGTGGGAGGGGATGAAGGATGGAAATGGCCCTTCTCTTTTTAATGTAATTTCATCGATTATTCTATAGAGAGTCTGGTTTCCAATATTTATCTGGTCATTGAACAACTGTTTATTTTTTGTTAATGCTTTTTGTATTTGTAAATTTTCCTGGAAAGGGAGCAGGTGTTTGTCTTTACTGATTTTTATGATTTACATACCGTTTTCAATATTTCTTGGCCTATGGTGTTCTTCTTATAGATGATCCGCAAATGTTGAATGCTCTGATGTGTTCTTCATATCTTGTGTCAAATATCCTGCCAGTCCTTCGAATGTATATTTTCTCACAATATGTGCAACTGAGCTGATAGGTACCACATTGTTAGTATCTGTCTGGCTTTGATTTTAGTTTTGGGCTGTGCTTTTGTATGGAATTGTTTGTTTGGTAACCAATGTTTATGCCTTATTTTTTGAATATGTTTCCTACTTTATGAGTGAATTTATTGTGGTAGGTCAATGTATGCCATTTTTTTGATGTAGTGCAAGTTGTATGAGTTGGGTGGTTTGGTTAGAATTTTTTCACTATTTGTCTCTTTATCTTTTTGTTTAGTTTGTCTACCATTGTTTCTTTGTGTCTACCATTGTTTTCATATGGTTCAAATGGCTCTAAGCACTATGGGACTTAACATCTGAGTTCATCAGCCCGTTAGACTAAGAACAACTTAAACCTAACTAACCTAAGGACATCACACACTTCCGTACCAGAGGCAGGATTCGAACCTGCGACCGTATCAGCAGCGCGGTTCCGGACTGAAGCACCCAGAACCGCTCAACCAAAGCGCCCGCCTTTAATTTTACCAATAGAAACTATTGACAATGGTATTTATGGAGTGGTACACGCCTTTTTGTGCAATGGTTAAGGAAGTCTTATGCATATTCGGCGTCATACTCATGAAGCGAACGTTGAGGACAGGCTCATACAGAGTTAGGCGTCGTTTATTGGAGAGACGACTAACAAATGCACAAATTATTATTTGTTATTCCTGAATGGCAAATAAAAATATTTAAACGAAAAATTATGAATTTAAATCAATAAAAACATTTATTTGTTATTCGTGAATAAAAGAATATATCATTCACAGATAAAATTAAAACCCAAAAAATTTACTACTGCAGTTAACTGACATTTACAAAATAAGCGTACTCCTCATTACATTTAGATTAGATTTCAGAACAACTTTTTTCAAATACCACCTCTGAATTTCTTTTGCATTGGAAGATTTGGCATTTTTATATTTTAAAAAAAATATAACACAGTTGCCAATGAGCGTATCGTTGTTACATTGTGAAAATCAACTTCATTTGACGATAAATACCTTAAGACCGTCACATTACTATCTTAGCCATCCAAAAAGAATGAGCAGTCGTCAGTTATACTCTAATTACCTTCAAATATCGAGGTTCACCGTCAGGTAGAATTTTTTATAAGATATCATATTCTCCATTGACAGTAGATGTTATATACACTCCAGGAAATTGAAATAAGAACACCGTGAATTCATTGTCCCAGGAAGGGGAAACTTTATTGACACATTCCTGGGGTCAGATACATCACATGATCACACTGACAGAACCACAGGCAAATAGACACAGGCAACAGAGCATGCACAATGTCGGCACTAGTACAGTGTATATCCACCTTTCGCAGCAATGCAGGCTGCTATTCTTCCATTTAGACGATCGTAGAGATGCTGGATGTAGTCCTGTGGAACGGCTCGCCATGCCATTTCCACCTGGCGCCTCAGTTGGACCAGCGTTCGTGCTGGACGTGCAGACCGCGTGAGACGACGCTTCATCCAGTCCCAAACATGCTCAATGGGGTACAGATCCGGAGATCTTGCTGGCCAGGGTAGTAGACTTACACCTTCTAGAGCACGTCGGGTGGCACGGGATACATGCGGACGTGCACTGTCCTGTTGGAACAGCAAGTTCCCTTGCCGGTCTAGGAATGGTAGAACGATGGGTTCGATGACGGTTTGGATGTACCGTGCACTATTCAGTGTCCCCTCGACGATCACCAGAGGTGTACGGCCAGTGTAGGAGATCGCTCCCCACACCATGATGCCGGGTGTTGGCCCTGTGTGCCTCGGTCGTATGCAGTCCTGATTGTGGCGCTCACCTGCACGGCGCCAAACACGCATACGACCATCATTGGCACCAAGGCAGAAGCGACTCTCATCGCTGAAGACGACACGTCTCCATTCGTCCCTCCATTCACGCCTGTCGCGACACCACTGGAGGCGGGCTGCACGATGTAGGGGCGTGAGCGGAAGACGGCCTAACGGTGTGCGGGACCGTAGCCCATTTTCATGGAGACGGTTGCGAATGGTCCTCGCCGATACCCCAGGAGCAACAGTGTCCCTAATTTGCTGGGAAGTGGCGGTGCGGTCCCCTACGGCACTGCGTAGGATCCTACGGTCTTGACGTGCATCCGTGCGTCGCTGCGGTCCAGTCCCAGGTCGACGGGCACGTGCACCTTCCGCCGACCACTGGCGACAACATCGATGTACTGTGGAGACCTCACGCCCCACGTGTTGAGCAATTCGGCGGTACGTCCACCCGGCCTCCCGCATGCCCACTATACGCCCTCGCTCAAAGTCCGTCAACTGCACATACGGTTCACGTCCACGCTGTCGCGGCATGCTACCAGTGTTAAAGACTGCGATGGAGCTCCGTATGCCACGGCAAACTGGCTGACACTGACGGCGGCGGTGCACAAATGCTGCGCAGCTAGCGCCATTCGACGGCCAACACCGCGGTTCCTGGTGTGTCCGCTGTGCAGTGCGTGTGATCATTGCTTGTACAGCCCTCTCGCAGTGTCCGGAGCAAGTATGGTGGGTCTGACACACCGGTGTCAATGTGTTCTTTTTTCCATTTCCAGGAGTGTATTTCGAAGTTACAATTTTGGCTTTTGTGCTATTTCCAAGTGGTACTGGACAAGATTTTGCTTCAGCACATGTTAGACATTACAATCTGCCGACATGTATATGTCTTCTTTAAAAATACGAATTTTCGCCATAGAAATACTTTAACACAAAACGAATGCGAAGCTCTGTACATCGTGAAGCGTTGTAAATTTCGTGGGCTGTACCACTGTTAACATCCTTCACGTAAATCGCTTCAACAACAAAGTTAGGAAACCACTGCGAAAGCAAAGAGAGCTTCACTGCAAGTTTAAACGCAGCCAAAACTTCTCAGACAAACAGAACCTAAACGATGTGAAAGTTAGCCTAAGGAGGGCTATGCGTGAAGCGTTCAGTGAATTCAAAAGTAAAATTCTATGTACCGACTAGACTGAAAATTCTAGCAAGTTCTGGTCTTACGTTCAATCAGTAAGTGGATCGAAACAACATACCCAGACACTCTGGAATGATGATGGCATTGAAACAGAGGATGACAAGCGTAAAGCTGAAATACTAAACACCTTTTTCCAAAGCTGTTTCACAGAGGAAGACCGCACTGCAGTTCCTTCTCTAAATCTTCGCACAAACGAAAAAATAGCTGACATCGAAATAAGTGTCCAAGAAATAGAAAAGTAACGGAAATCACTCAACAGAGGAGAGTCAACTGGATTTGACGGGATACCAATTCGTTTCTACATAGAGTACGCGAAAGAACTTGCTACCCTTCTAACAGCCGTGTTCCGCAAGTCTCTAGAGGAACGGAGGGTTCCAAATGATTGGAAAAGAGCACAGGTAGTCCGAGTTTTCAAGAAGGGTCGTTGAGCAGCTGCGCAGAACTATAGGCCTATATATCTGACATCGATGTGTTGTAGAATTTTAGAACATGTTATTTGCTCGCGTATCATGTCATTTCTGAAAACACAGAATCTACTTTGTAGGAATCAACATGGATTCTGGAAACAGCGATCGTGTGAGATCTAACTCGCTTTATTTGTTCATGAGACCCAGAAAATATTACATATAGGCTCCCAGGTAGGTGCCATTTTCTTTGACTTCCGGAAGGCGTTCGATACAGTTCTGCAATGTCGCCTGATAAACAAAGTAAGAGCATACGGAATATCAGACCAGCTGTGAGACTGGATTGAAGATTTTTTTAGCAAACAGGACACAGCATGTTGTTCTCAATGGAGAGACTTCTACAGACGTTAAAGTGACCTCTGGCGTGCCACATGGGAGTGTTACGGGACCATTACTTTTCATAATATATATAAATGACCTAGTAGATAGCGTCGGGATTTCCCTGCGGCTTTTCGCGGATGATGCTGTAGTACACAGAGAAGTTGCACCATTAGAAAATTGCACCGAAATGCAGGAAGATCTGCAGCGGATAGGCACATGGTGCACGGAGTGGCAACTGACCCTTAACATAGACAAATGTAATGTATTGCGAGTACATAGAAAGAAGGATCCTTTATTGTATGATTATATGATAGCGGAACAAACACTGGTAGCAGTTACTTCTGTAAAATATCTGGGAGTATGCGTACGGAACGATTTGAAGTGGAATGATCATATAAAATTAATTGTTGGTAAGGCGGGTGCCAGGTTGAGATTAATTAGGGGAGTCCTTAGAAAGTGTAGTCTATCAGCAAACGCGGTGGCTTACAAATACTCGTTCGACCTATACTTGAGTATTGCTCATCAGTGTGGGAGCCGTATCAGGTCGGGTCGACAGAAAAGATAGAGAAGATCCAAAGAAGAGCGGCGCGTTTCGTCACAGGGTTATTTGGTAAGCGTGATAGCGTTACGGAGATGTTTAGCAAACTCAAGTGGCAGACTCTGTAAGAGAGGCGCTCTGCATCGCAGTGTAGCTTGCTGTCCAGGTTTCGAGAGGGTGCGTTTCTGGATGAGGTATCGAATATATTGCTTCCCCCCTACTTATACCTCCCGAGGAGATCACGAATGTAAAATTAGAGAGATTCGAGCGCTCACGGAGCCTTTCCGGCAGTCGTTCTTCCCGCGTACCATACGCGACTGGAACAGGAAAGGGAGGTAAAGACAGTGGCACCGAAAGTGCCCTCCGCCAAACACCGTTGGGTGGCTTGCGGAGTATAAATGTAGATGTAGATGTAGATGTAGATAAATGTTCTAACACACTGTTTACACGTAAAAATGCAGTGTCACTCGAAAAATGCGCAAAGGTCGAAATTGCAATTGTGGATTAAATAATTTCTACAGTTAATGGGGAATATAGTGTCCACTAAAAAATTATACTCTACTTTTTGGCGAAAAACTTAGCTGTAGTTACATGTCGATTTCACTTCCCAAATACAGTTGAAAACCTAAAAATTAATTTAAGTTATCTATCATCTAAACATGTCGTAGTTGAAGCTTCTCATTTGTACTCTTTTGATGATGAGTCTTACCATCTTCAGAGTCCTTACTGTGTTCATTCATTTTGTAGTACTACAAAAATCATGGAATTGCGTAACTATAAGAAGTGGATTCACATCGTATACCATTATCATTGCTTCCTCTGTTGGCAGGGGTTAGGGAATGGAAGGGGAAGAAGTATTGGAACGTGTAGTGTCAGATGAATTGGACTTCGCTTGTAGCGTAACTGGTAAGGCCACTTTTCTACAAAACACTTAAAGTTAAAATTTGTTACGCTATAATACAAGTACACATGTGTTCCACCTGAAGGTAGATTTGAATACGTAGAGATGTGCTAGATATAGTCACACTGGAGATAGTATGATATTCTCTCCCTGTTACTTACACAACTAGTTACAGGAAACATGTAGTTTAGAGCTGACCCATGGTGCTGCTATAATTTTTAAGAATAACAAATCAGTGACAGGACTGAAATAAGCAAGTTGTCAACTGGGGCTCGCAACCCATATCTTTCCATTTTTAGAATGTAAAGTTCGTGCTATTTTCCGAACAGGATAATTTATCTGTCGTGTACATGAAGAACTTTTCATCTGATTTCAGTAAACTAAGAATAATTTTGAAGCTGAATATCTGTTATTTATGGAGCTATATAAAAATATTACAATACTAAATTTTATTCATTTAAAAAAATATTATTCACTTATGAAACAAAGGATTAAACGTATACAGGCTTGACCCTCAGTTTTTAGTATTATGGAGACCATTGTCTGAAAAGTGGAAGAAAATAATTGAGTAATACATACGTAAGCTCACAGTGTGCTTAGTTTACAAAGGGCTGATGTGAAACAGCAGGTGATCAACAATGGTCTCAACATGATCCATGGCCTCTCATTCTACTAATTTTGTATTTTTTCTGCAGCTCTACACTGAAGAGACTATAAAAAAATTTACTCGTAAGGTTTGTAAATCAAATTCTGAATAATATGAGATAATTTTTTTTAAATTTAAATTTGGATTTCTCAGAAAAACAATGAAACGTCTTCGAAATTGCAGAACATTTCAGTTTTAAGGCTACCACCTCTCTATATATAATATTACCAACATTTTGAATTCAATTTGAGAACATTATTTTGAATAGGTTCTGATTTACAATTCTCAGATTCGCGTTATTCTATTAAATTACGGTATCTTCTACTTTAAGAAATACCAGGGTACTTGCTTATCAGCGCTGCAAGTTTGCAAAAGCTTTTAACTTAACTTCTACTTTCGACAACAGAAAACTGAAGTCCGACAAACGAGCAAGGTTTCTTGTTGTACGGAATGAAATGGTACAATCCGAACTTAAGCTTAACGTCTACTTTAGATGAAATCAAACGAAAGCCCTATTAAAAAACAAGGTTTCCTGTTTCCCAAAGTACAATCGAACAACCCAGACGTAAGTAACGATCCACTGAACCACGCATCTATACTAAGAATTAAAAAATTATTTATCTAGCAGAAACCATGCTGAGTCACAGGAAAAACAGACTCGCTATACGAGAAAGAGGGTTGATCCAGAAGTAAAGAAGAAAATACCTTGGTAGTCTATGTTATTTATTAGCTACAATTATAAACAATGAATAAATAAGGATTATTTTTGTTCAGAGAGAGGAATAATTACTCTATTCTCAAAACATTCATTTGTGGACAAAACATTTTGAATCATCACTTTATCCACTTAATCTCACCCTTAGAAATGTAATCGAATAATTTCCATATATGGACGCAATAATCACTCACTGCAAGGTTACAGTGGTCAGGGTTCTCACTGTTTCCGTCTGAGTGTCATGAAGTCCAGAGTGTGTAGCTGTATCATGTGGATGTGTTCAATGCGTTCTGGAACACTTTAGTGTAGTGTTGTGTTCGCGTCGCTGTGTAGTTCTGCCTTGGTGGTCGTAAGTAGATACATTAGGTAGGTCCATGCTCATATTTCCCAAATCGCTAGAAAATCATAAAATTCCTCTGATTCCCTCGAAATTTCATGATTTTTTCCGATTTTTTTAATCACTCACTGCAAGGTTACAGTGGTCAGGGTTCTCACTGTTTCCGTCTGAGTGTCATGAAGTCCAGAGTGTGTAGCTGTATCATGTGGATGTGTTCAATGCGTTCTGGAACACTTTAGTGTAGTGTTGTGTTCGCGTCGCTGTGTAGTTCTGCCTTGGTGGTCGTAAGTAGATACATTAGGTAGGTCCATGCTCATATTTCCCAAATCGCTAGAAAATCATAAAATTCCTCTGATTCCCTCGAAATTTCATGATTTTTTCCGATTTTTTTGGGAAACTGACCTTTAAGAACTTTTCATCAACTTTCAAATTTTCATTTTATTTTTTTCTAATATTCCCGAGAGACGTTATAAGAGAAAAAGGAAATTGACTTTATTTAACAGAAAAGTAAGCAAAAATCTCAATTAATCACAAAACCCTCGGACTTCCACAGAAAAATCCAACAGTGTTTCGAAAGGATAGGCTAAACACCGTTGGCGGTGGCGTGTTTCTTGCTGTTAGAAGTAGTTTAGCTTGTTGTGAAATTTAAGTATATAGTTCCTGTGAATTAGTGAGGGCAGTGGTCGTTCATAGCAACTTAAATAACATAATAATTGGATCCTTTTATCTACCTACCAATTCAGATGATACAGGTGTTGAAAGTTTCAAAGTAATCTTGAGTTTAATTTCAAACACGAACCTGACTCACACAATAACAATAGTTGGTGGTGACTTTAATTTACCCTCGATATTCTTCCGAAAATACATGTCTAAATCCGTAGGTATGCAGACAACATCATCCGAAATTGTACTTAAACCATACTCTGAAAATTATTTCTAGCAGTTACTTCATGAGCTTACGTGAATAACAAACAGTTGTGAAAACACACTTGACCTCTTAGCAACAAATAGTCCTGAGATAATAACTAGCGAACACATGGTTGTCGTAAGTAGACTGGAAATTGTAACCCCCAACGTCTCCAAACGTAAACGAAAAATATACCTATTCACAAAAGCAGATGAAATTCACTTTACTCTTTCCTGAGGGATAATTTCCACTCCTTCCAAATTAACAATATAAGTGTATAGCAGATGTAGTTTGAATTCAAAGAAATAGTATCGGCAGCAATTGAGAGATTTATACCAACTAAATTAACAAACAACGCAGCTGATCTCCCTTGGTACACAAAACGGGTCAAATCACTGTTGCAGAAACAACGAAAAAACATGTCAAAATTAAACTGAGGCAAATCTCAAAGACAGGTGATCTTTTACAGGAGCTCGAAATTCAGCGCGGACTTCAATGAGAGGTGCTTATGAAAGTTTCCACAACAAAACTTTGTCTCGAAACTGGTAGAAAATCCAAAGAGATTCTTGTCGCAAGTGAAGTATGCTAGCGGCAATACACAGTCAATGCCTTCTCTGCGAGATAGCAATGGAAATATTATAGACGAC
Organism: Schistocerca gregaria; assembly: GCF_023897955.1. Classification (NCBI taxonomy): domain Eukaryota; kingdom Metazoa; phylum Arthropoda; class Insecta; order Orthoptera; family Acrididae; genus Schistocerca; species Schistocerca gregaria. The sequence goes on from NC_064931.1 coordinate 832,987,305, forward strand.
AGTGCTGCCAAAACAGATTTACTAAACACAGCCGTCCCTCATTCCTTCACCAGAGAAGACAATGTAAATACTCCATAATTCCAATCAATAATAGCTGCCAACATGAGTAACGAAGATGGAGATATCCTCGGATTAGTGAAGCAAGTTAAATCACTTAACAAAAGTATGTCTTCCGGTCCAGACTGTACACCAGTTACGTTCCTTTCACAGTATCCTGATCAATAGCACCATTCTTAACAATCGCTTGACGGAAGATCGGTATCCAAAGACTGGAAAGTTGCACAGGTCAGACAAGTATTTATGAAAGGCAGTAGGAGTAATCCATTAAATTACAAGCTCATATAATTAATTTATCATTTATTGATATTGGAACATGTATTGTGTTCGAACATTACCTTGAAGAGAATAGTCTATTGACACGGATTTAGAAAACATCGTTTTTGTGAACACAACTAGTTCTTTACTCACATGAAGGGTTGAGTGCTATTGACAAGGGATTTCAAATTGATTCCTTATTTCTATATTTCCAGAAGGCTTTCATACTGTATCACACAAGCAGCTTGTAGTGAAATTGCGTACTTGTGGAATATTTTCTCAGTTCTGTGATTGGATTTGACGTTTCCTGGCAGAGATGTCACAGATAGTAGCCACTGCCGGAAAACCATGAAGTAAAACAAATGTGATTTTTGGCGTTTCCAAGGGTAGTGTTATAGGCTCTTTGCTGTTCCTTTTCTGTATAAACGATTTGCTAGACAATCTGAGCAACCGTCTTAGGTTTTCTGCAGATGATGCTGTCGTTTACCGACTAATAAAGTCATCAGAAGATCTAAACACATTGCAACAAAATTTAGAAAAGATATTTGTACTGTACAAAAATCGGCAATTACCCCTAAATAACGAAAAGTGTGAGGTAATCCACATGAGTGCTAAAAGAAATCCATTAAACCTCGCTTAAACGATACATCAGTCAAATTTAAAGCCCATAAATGTAACTAAATGCCTAGGAATTACAATTACGAACCACTTAAATCGGAAGGAAGACGTAGAAAATGTTGTGGGGAAGGCTAACCAAAGACTGTGTTTTATTGGCAGGACACTTAGCAAATGTAACAGATCTACTAAAGAGGCTGCCAACACTACGCTTGTCCGTCCTTTTTTAGAAAACTGCTGTGCATTGTGGCATCCTTACCAGATAGGTTTGGCAGAATACATTGAGAAAGTTCAAAGAAGGCAGTACGTTTCGTATTATCGTGAAATACGGGAGAGAGTGTTACTGAAATGATACAGCATTTGGGGTGGACATCATTAAAACAAAGGAATGTTTTGTTGCTGCAGAATCTTCTCACGATATTTCTATCAGTGATTTTCTCCTCTGAATACGAAAATATTTTGCTGATGCCGATCTACATAGGAAGAAACGATCGTCATAATAAAGTAAGGGAAATCAGAGCTCGCACAGAAAGATGTAGGTGTTCCTTTCTTCCTCGCGCTGTACGAGATTTGAATAATAGGAATTATTGTGAAGGTGGTTCGATGAACTCTCTGCCAGGCAAATGTGCTTTTGCAGAGTATCCATGTAGATGTAGAATTTCGCAATTAATGATTTTTTTTAGAAAATATAACCCAGAACCAACGAAACTACACTACTTTCTTTCGAATCATTCCCCTCATTCACTTCAACCCTAAGAAAAATATATAAGTAAATGAGCAGAGAACTTATCAATTTTAGGTTTAATATATATTTTGTTATTCATTTATTTATGAAGATTTCCATGTTGTCAAGATTTTGACAACCTGCAAACACACTGACGTTAGTAACCACATTTCATTTTATTTCTTCGTTTAGTAGGAGTAATCCATTAAATTAAAGGCCCATATCGTTAACGTCGATATGCAGTAGGATTTTAGAGCATATATTGCGCTCGAACATTTTAATTACCTTGGAAAAAACGGTCTATTGACACACAGTCAACATGGGTTTAGAAAACATCGTTCCTGTGAAACACAACTAGCTCTTTATTCACACGAAGTGTTGAGTGCTATAGACAACGGATTTCATATCGATTCCGTATTTCTGGATTTCCGGAAGGCTTTTGACACCGTACCACACAAGCGGCTCGTAGTGAAATTGCGTACTTATGGAATAACATGTCAGTTATGTGACTGAACTTGTGATTTCCTGTCAGAGAAGTCACAGTTAGTAGTAATTGACGGAAAGTCATCGAGTAAAACCGAAATGATTTCTGGCGATCCCCAAGGTACTGTTATAGGCCCTTTGCTATTTCTTATCTATATAAACGATTTGGAAGACAAGCTGAGCAGGCGTCTTCGGTTGTTTTCAGATGACCCTGTCGTTTATCGACAAATAAAGTCACCAGAAAATTAAAAAAAAACCTGCAAAAATATTTAGAAAAAAATATCTGAATGGTGCGAAAAATCGCAGTTGTCCCTAAATAACGAAAATTTTGAGGTCAACCTCATGAGTGCTAAAAGGAACTTGTTAAACTTCTGTTACACGATAAACCAGTCTAATCTAAAAGCCGTAAATTCAACTAAATACCTAGGTATTACAATTACAAACAACTGAAATTGGAAGGAACACATAGAAAATGTTGTGGGGAAGTCTAACCAAAGACTGCGTTTTTTTGGCAGGACACTTAGAAAATGTAACAGACCTACTAAGGAGACTACCTACACTACGCTTGTCCGTCCTCTTTTAGAATACTGCTGCGCGGTGTGGGATCCTTACCAGATACGACTGACAGAGTTCATCGAAAAAGTTCAAAGAAATGCAGCGTGTTTTGTACTATCGCGAAATATGGGAGAGAGTGTCACCGAAATGATGCAGGATTTGGGCTGAAAATCATTAAAAGAAAGGCGTTTTTCGTCGCGACGGAATCTTCTCACGAAATTCCAATCACCAACTTTCTCCTCCGAATGCGAAAATATTTTGTTGACACCCACCTACATAGGAAGAAACGATTACCAGGATAAAATAAGAGAAATCAGAGCTCGTACGGAAAGATATAGGTGTTCGTTCTTTCCGCGCGCTATACGAAATTGGAATAATAGAGACTTGTGAAGGTGGTTCAATGAACCCTCTGCCAGGCACTTGAATGTGATTTTCAAAGTATCCATGTAGATGTAGATGTAAATCTTAGCTGAAAATTTACTACTCAGAACTTAGTTTCATCAGCAAAACTCCCATCTCATGTGAAGAAACCCTGGGCTACGTAACCCAGGATTTTTAAAAAATGCCCAGTGTTTGAGCAAGATTCCAACTATGAAATGTCTCCAGGAAATACTACATGATTGGAAACAAAATCATTTTAAATGCTGAGCAAACCACACAGAGCAGTGTAAGTTACTTTAACTACATATCTCAGGCAGCACAAGTGCTCGGCGTTGTTTTGGAACACCTAATATTAACCTTTGGGCTGAATCTCATTTTCTCTTCCACTTTGCAGCCATACAGCTCCAGTTTCATTCAGCTGACTAACGATGCCTGTAAAGGAAAGATCTCTGCTGGTGTAAGCTCTGCGACAACTTAAAAAGTATGAATAAAATATTAGAATGGAGCATAAGGAGTCATATTTTCATATGCTCAAAAATTTTCTGTTAATGTTCTGTGTTATGCATCATATGTTAAATTTTCCTTTATACTTGATAAGACATGCTAGGGTGTCTGCAGGAATTTTACGAGTAAAAGCTGCACACAGTTTCATCATCTTGTGACCTGTAAAAATATTTTTTTCAACGAATCATATTTATGACGTAATTTGGGTAATTCGTTATGAAGTTTAATGGATTTACATCGACATGTGTTTTTCAGTTGTGTAAATCGTTTAAAAGCTAGAAATGAGTCTTGAGCCTTCACATAATTATTAGGCAGATCTTAGTACCACCTTTCTTGCAGAAAAATGTTCTTCCATTCTTCAGATAAGGTGTGCATAGCTCAATATGACCAAATAACGATGAATCAAACAACTGATTATTTTTTCGATTTGCATGACATGTAACAAATATGAGGCAACAGATACCAAATTCTGCTGAGTTATAGAAATTCATAATATCTAACTCAAAATTTACCAGAAGACAGTTGCAAGAGTCAAGGGGCATGAAAGAAAAGTAATGGTTTCGTAGCAAGTGGGACAGGGTTGTAGCCTATCCCCAGTGTTTTTCAATCTGTATACTGAACAAATAGTAAAGGAAACCAGAGAAAAGTTTGAGGTAGGAATTAAAAGCCAGGGAGATGAAATAAAAACCTTAAGGTTTGCCGAAGACAGTGCCGAGACAGCAAAGTACTTGGAAGAGCCATTGAATGGAATGGACAGTATCTTGGAAAGAATCTGTTAGATAAACATCAAAAAAAGTAAAACTAAGCTAGTGGGATGTAGCCAAATTAAATCAGAAGATGCTGAGGGAATTATATTAGGAAATGATACACTTAAAGTAGGAGATGAGTTTTGCTATTTGGGCTGCAAAATAACTAAGGATGGTCGAAGCAGAGAGAATATAAAACGTAGATTGCCGATGGGAAGGAAATCGTGAGTTTTGCTATTTGGGCTGTAAAATAACTAAGGATGGTCGAAGCAGAGAGAATATAAAACGTAGATTGCCGATGGGAAGGAAATCGTTTCTGGAAAAGAGAAATCTGTTAACATCGAGTATATTTTTAAGTATCACAAGAATTATTTTCTGAAGTATTTGTATCGAGTTAGCCATGTAAGGGTGTAAAACATGGACTATAAACCGTTTAAGCAAGAAGAGCATAGAAGCCTTTGAAATGTGGTGCTACAGAAGAATGCTGAAGATTAGATGGGTAGATCACGTAAATAATGAGGAGAGACAGAACGGAATTGGGGAGATGAGGAATTTGTGGCACAACTTGACTAGAAGGAGGGATCAATTGGTAGGGCACGTTCTGAAGCATCAAAGGTTCACCAATTTAGTATCAGAGGGAAGCGTGGAGGGTAAAAGTCGTAGGGGGAGACCAAGAGATGAATGCACTAAGCAGATTCAGAAGAATCTAGGTTGCAGCAGTTATTTGGAGATAAGGGGCTCGCACAGGACGACGTAGCGTGGAAAGCTGCATCAAACCAGTCTTTGGAATGAAGAACACAACAACAAGTGAATATTCTTCGTTGCACACAATTTAGCAACTTCCACAGTTTGTAGTCCATATAAGATATCCAAATATTGCCTTTTCGAAACATATTGTTCAAGCTCATAACTAGGTTGGCATTTACCTATAGATATACGAATTTCCATAGGTTCTACAACAATTCTACCCTCATTTGGATGAGTATCCTTTATTTCAATTCCAGCATCATGTCTATCATCACTCCTAAGAACGCCGGCCGCGGTGGTCTCGCGGTTCTAGGCGCTCAGTCCGGAACCGTGGGACTGCTACGGTCACAGGTTAGAATCCTGCCTCGGGCATGGATGTGTGTGATGTCCTTAGGTTAGTTAGGTTTAAGTAGTTCTAAGTTCTAGGGGACTGATGACCACAGCAGTTAAGTCTCATAGTGCTCAGAGCCATTTGAACCATTTACTCCTAAGAACAAGATCTCCAGCACTTGAAGACCAGTAAAAACTACATAAAAGCTGCCATACCACATAACCTCTTCACAGTCTTTGAAAACAGATGGATGAAGTACCTCATTTTTCGTCCTCTTTTCATCTCCATTGTTAAGTATATGACATTCCATGCTCATTTTGACAGCAACAGATGAAATAGAATGCAACAAAACTGATGATGAAGTAAAAGGGTGTTCAGTTCGAAGTAAAACATTTTTTTCTTTACTTAACGATTATCCACTGAAGCGCCAAGGAAACTGGTATAGGGACATGTATTCAAATACATGGATATGTAAACAGACATAATACGGGCCTGCGGTCTGAAGTGCCTATTAAGACAACAAAGGTCTAACGCAGTTGCTAGATCGGCTACTGCTGCTACAATGGAAGGTTATCAACATTTAAGTAAGTGAGTTTGAAAGCGGTGTTACAGTCGGCGCACGAGCGATGGGACACAGTATCTCCGAGGTACTTATGAAGTGGGGATTTTCCCGTACGACCATTTCACGAGTGTACTGTGAAAATCAGGAATCCGCTAAAACATCAAATCTCCGACATCGCTGCGGCCTCAAAAAGCTCATGCAAGAACGGGACCAATGAATATTGAAGAGAATCCTTCAACGTGATTGAAGGACAACCCTTCCGAAAATTACCGCAGATTTCAATGCTGGACCATCAACAAGTGTCAGCATGCGAACCTTTCAAAGAAACATCATCGATATGGGCTTTCGGAAGCGAAGGTCCACTCGTGCACCCATGATAACTGCACGACACAAATCTTTACGCCGCGCCTGAGCCCCCTAACACTGACACCGGACTGTTGATGACCGGAAATCTGTTTCCTGGTTGGACGAGTCTCATTTCAAAATGTATCGAGTGCATGGACGTGTACAGATATAGAGATAATCTCATAAATGTATGGACCATACACGTCAGCAGGGGACTGTTCAACCAAGTGGAGGCGCTGTAATCGTTTCGAGCGTCTGCAGTCAAAGTGATATGGGACCCTTTATACGTCTACAGACGACGCTGACAGGTGACAAGTACGTTAGTATCCTGTCTGATAACCTGCATCCATGGCGGCGCGGGGTAACTGCGAGGTCCTGAACGCCATGTCACGGTCCTCGTGGCTTCCCCCGTCGGAGGTTTGAGTCCTCCATCAGGCATGGGTGTGTGTGTTGTCCTGAGCGTAAGTTATTTTAAGTTAGATTAAGTAGTGTGTAAGCTTAGGGCCCGATGATCTCAGCAGTTTGGTCCCATAAGACCTTACCACAAATTTCCAAACCTGCGTCCATTCATGTCCATTGTGCATTCCGACGTACTTGGGCAATTCCAGCAGGACAATGCGACACCCCACACATCCAGAACTGCTACAGAGTATCTCCAGGAACTCTTCTTATTTTAAACATTTCTGCTGGGCACCTATATCCCCAGACGTGAACATTATTGTGCATATCTGGGATGCCTTGCAAAGTGCTGTTCAGGAGAGATCTCCACACCCTTATACTCTTACGGATTTATGGACAGCCCTGCAGGATTCATTATGTGAATTCCCTCCAACACTAGTTCGGACATTGGTCGAGTCCATGCCACGTCGTGTTGCGGCACTTATGCTTGCTTTCGTGGTAGCCTACACAGTATTAGGCAGGTGTATCAGTTTCTTTGCCACTTCAGTGTAAAATAAAACAGCTTTGCAATATAATCGTCCATTAACATTTTAGTGGAATTTCCGTTATGTAATTGGTAATCTGATCCACCAGCTTTGACAATAATAAAGCTTGTGTAGCACTGAGCATGATTAGGGTGAACCTATCTCCTTGATAGGAACATTTAGATTACTTTTATTTGTTTTTCATTCACAGGGAAAGACTAAAACTAATAGCTTTCAATCTTGTTCATTTAATAAGTATGAATTGTATTAACCCATCACTAAAAAAACTGTGACACTAGTACCAATGAAGTCAATCCAGTTACCATTATCAGCAACTTAAGTTATTTCGAAGTCCTGAATTTTATCATCAACTCTAATAAATACAGGATAATGTGATTCATGAATTAGTTGTTCACCAGATTCAGCATTAGGTATGAATGAAGGAATGATAGTAGTTTCTCAATGAAAGTAATCAGTATGCTTCCCGAAAATTCCATCAGCTAGATAAAACTTTAGGAATATTGTTAACAATATTCTTTTCATTAGAAAGAATAGTTAATCTACTGAATCCAAGCCCACTTTCAATACTGTCATTTATATCCATACACAGTTTAACATCAGTTTCGTTAATAATTCTATTTAAAGTTTCATTTGTCTTAATGTTTCTATGCTTATCAAACTACACTTGCTAATACGAATCTAATTTAGTCCCTCCATCACAATACAACTTATTGATATTTGATGTAGTACTTGGAATTAAAAATGTTGAATAAAAATGGACTCGTTCAACAATAGTATAGCTGTGTCCTCTTGGTACAGTTAATTCTTGTTTTGAGAACAGATGACGTATGACTCAATTCCAATAGGCAAATCATATAGTATTAATGAAAGTATTATTACTTAAAATGAAAGTGATTGGGAACCAAAATTAAGAATTCCAGACAAATTAAAAAAATAAGAATGACAAACTTTTACATAATTCTCTTCAATGTAGAGTGATAGCTTTAAGCAGATGAGGGAAAAAAGACATTAACAATTGACAACTACATTCCATGTCCAGGGTGGCTGAATTGGAGTAAAGAGATTGATCAGTATGTTTACTCTAAAGGTTCATATTAACCAGAACATCACCAGTTTATAAAAAGTGTAAAAAGTGGAAGAGAAAAATAATGCAAAGTTTATTACCATTTTACTGGAAATAATTATGAGATCATACCACTGGATCAATGTCAAAAAATTTACTTGTAGTATTCAATGATTTCCTTTTCGATAATCAGGATTTGGTCAGACAATGTCTTACATGAGATATATGAAAGGAATAGATTGTTTTTGTTTGGTTCAAATATATTCAAAAGTACCAAAACAATTTGTGTGGGATATTCCGAATTTTTAAATATATTAGACAATGGAAAACAAATGTAAATCATTTTTACCATATTTTGGTTGGTGGTGAATTAAGGTTTGATGGTTTTAAAGAATATTGTAGTAAATGCTGGAGTGGGAATTAGTTTGGATTTTTCACGACAAACATGACTATGAAACCAAATAAAGGAAAAATAAAAAAAGTTACAACATTATCATAATCATAAATGTAAAATATAAAATGTATTTCATTAATGTTCCTTTTTGGCTTTGGTAATATTCATGAAAAATTACCATCCTAAAAAGCTTAGTACACAGAATGGATATGACTCAGATGTTGTTAAAAAATAAATTAATTAGAAAAAAATTTAAAGAAATGAAAAAAAGGATTGGAACTTTGGGAACAACAGCCAAGAACAGAGTATGTAAATTATAAGAAATATTACCCTGTTACTGAGGCAATCTGTTGTTGTTGTGGTCTTCAGTCCTGATACTGGTTTGATGCAGCTCTCCATGCTACTCTATTCCGTGCAAGCTTCATCATCTCCCAGAACCCACTGCAGCCCACAACCTTCTGAATCTGCTTAGCGTCGTCATCTCTTGGTCTCCCTCTACGATTTTTACCCACTACGCTGCCCTCCAATACTAAATTGGTGATCCCTTAATGCCTCAGAACATGTCCTACCAACCGATCCTTTCTTCTGGTCAAGTTGTGCCACAAACTTCTCTTCTCCCCAATCCTATTCAACACTTCCTCATTAGTTATTTGATCTACCCATCTAATCTTCAGCATTCTTCTGTAGCACCACATTTCGAAAGCTTCTATTCTCTTCTTGTCCAAACTATTTATCGTCCATGTTTCACTTCCATACATGGCTACACTCCATACAAATACTTTCAGAAATGACTTCCTGACACTTAAATCTATACTCGATGTTAACAAATGTGTCTTCTTCAGAAACGCTTTCCTTGCCATTGCCAGTCTACATTTTATATCCTCTCTACTTCGACCATCATCAGTTATTTTGCTCCCCAAATAGCAAAACTCCTTTACTACTTTAAGTGTCTCATTTCCCAATCTAATTCCCTCAGCATCACCAGACTTAATTCGACTACATTCCATTATCCTCGTTTTGCTTTTGTTGATGTTCATCTTATATTCTCCTTTCAAGACACTATCCATTCCGTTCAACTGCTCTTCCAAGTCCTTTGCTGTCTCTGACAGAATTACGATGAGATCAGCGAACCTCAAAGTTTTTATTTCTTCTCCATGGATTTTAATACCTACTCCGAATTTTTCTTTTGTTTCCTTTACTGCTTGCTCAATATACAGATTGAATAACATCGGGGAGAGACTACAACCATGTCTCACTCCCTTCCCAACCACTGCTTCCCTTTCATGTCCCTCGACTCTTATAACTGCCATCTGGTTTCTGTATAAATTGTAAATAGCCTTTCGCTCCCTATATTTTACCCCTGCCACCTTCAGAATTTGAAAGAGAGTATTCCAGTCAACATTGTCAAAAGCCTTCTCTAAGTCTACAAATGCTAGAAACGTAGGTTTGCCTTCCTTAATCTAGCTTCTAAGATAAGTCGTAAGGTCAGTATTGCCTCACGTGTTCCAACATTTCTACGGAATCAAAACTGATCTTCGCCGAGGTCGGCTTCTGCTAGTGTTTCCATTCGTCTGTACAGAATTCGCGTTAGTATTTTGCAGCTGTGTCTTATTAAACTGATAGTTCGGTAATTTTCACATCTGTCAACACCTGCTTTCTTTGGGATTGGAATTATTATATTATTCTTGAAGTCTGAGGATATTTCGCCTGTCTCATACATCTTGCTCACCAGATGGTAGAGTTTTGTCAGGACTGGCTCTCCCAAGGCCGTCAGTAGTTCCAATGGAATGTTGTCTACTCCGGGGGCCTTGTTTCGACTCAGGTCTTTCACTACTCTGTCAAACTCTTCATGCAGTATATTATCTCCCATTTCGTCATCATCTACATCCTGTTCCATTTCCATAATATTGTCCTCAAGTACATCGCCCTTGTATAGATCCTCTATATACTCCTCCCACCTTACTGCTGTCCCTTCTTTGCTTAGAACTGGATTTCCATCTGAGCTCTTGATGTTCATACAAGTGGTTCTCTTATCTCCAAAGGTCTCTTTATTTTTCCTGTAGGCAGTATCTATTTTACCCCTAATGAGATAAGCCTCTACATCCTTACATTTGTCCTCTAGCCTTCCCTGCTTAGCCATTTTGCACTTCCTGTCGATCTCATTTTTGAGACTTTTGTATTCGTTTTTGCCTGCTTCATTTACTGCATTTTTATATTTTCTCCTTTCATCACTTAAATTCAATATTTCTTCTGTTACTCAAGGATTTCTATTAGCCCTCGTCTTTTTACCTTCTTGAACCTCTGCTGCCATCACTACTTCATCTCTCAAAGCTACCCATTCTTCTTCTAGTGTATTTCTTTCCCCCATTCCTGGCAATTGCTCCCATATGCTCTCCCTGAAACTGTGTACAACCTCTGGTTTTTTTAGTTTATCCGTGTCCCATCTCCTTAAAATCCCACCTTTTTTGCAGTTTCTTCAGTTTTAATCTACAGGTCATAACCAATAGATTGTGGTCAGAGTCCACATCTACCCCTGGAAATGTCTTACAACTTAAAACCTGGTTCCTAAATCTCTGACTTACAATTATATAATCTATCTGATACCTTTTAGTATCTCCAGGCTTCTTCCATATATACAGCCCTCTTTTATGATTCTTGAACCAAGTGTTACCTATGATTAAGTTGTGCTCTGTGCAACATTCTACCAGGCGGCTTCCTCTTTCATTTCTTTGCCCCAGTCCATAATCACCTACTACGTTTCCTTCTCTCCCTTTTCCTACTACCGAATTCCAGTCACCCATGACTATTAACTTTTCGTCTCCCTTCGCTATCTGAATAATCTCTTTTATTTCATCATACATTTCTTCAATTTCTTCGTCACCTGCAGAGCTAGTTGGCATATAAACTTGTACTACTGTAGTAGGTGTGGGCTTCGCATCTATCTTGGCCACAACAATGCGTTCACTATGCTGTTTGTAGTAGCTTACCCGCATTCCTATTTTCCTATTCATTATTAAACCTACTCCTGCATTACCCCTATTTGAGTTTGTGTTTATAAACTTGTAGTCAACTGACCAAAAGTCTTGTTCCTCCTGCCACCGAACTTCACTAATTCCCACTATATCTAACTTTAACCTATCCATTTCCCTTTTTAAATTTTCTAACCTACCTGCCCTATTAATGGATCTGACATTCCACGCTCCGATCCATAGAACACCAGTTTTCTTTCTCCTGATAACGACATCCTCTTGAGTAGTCTCCACCCGGAGATCCGAATGGGGGACTATTTTACCTCCGGAATATTTTACCCAAGAGGACGCCATCATCGTTTAATCATACAGTAAAGCTGCATGCCTTCAGGAAAAATACGGCTGTAGTTTCCTCTTGCTTTCAGCTGTTCGCAGTACCAGCACAGCAAGGCCTTTTGGTTATTGTTACAAGGCCAGATCAGTCAATCGCCCAGACTGTTGCCCCTGCAACTACTGAAAAGGCTGCTGCCCCTCTTCAGGAACCACACGTTTGTCTGGCCTCTCAACAGACACCCCTCCGTTGTGGTTGCACCTACGGAACGGCTATCTGTATTGCTGAGGCATGCAAGCCTCCCCACCAATGGCAAGGTCCATGGTGTATATGGGGGAGGCAATCTAGCAGGTAAAATAATCAGTTGAAGGCTGAGGTGACAATGTTCTAAAAGCTGTTGAATAAAATAGAAAAGCTGAAAAAAAAAAGATTCCATATGCCCACCATCATACCCCTTCTCTTTCAGAAGAACTTTGAGATATGTTACAAAATAAACATTATCAAAGTCCACTGTTTGTTTACACAACAGGATGCATTGAATAAATATTAAGAGGAGAGAAAAAAGTAAAAAAATACAGACTGAAGAGAATAGAGAGTGTGGTGTTGAAAAAGAAGATTAAGTGATATAATGTTAAAATGAACTAAGGATAGGAATGATAAAGTCCTTAGATTAAAACTATTGATATATTTAAATTTATTGGTACTTTGTCAATAAAATTCAATAGTGATAAATTAACTACTGGTGAAAAATAACATGAAAGAGCAGATGGACTGCTGAATCTCTTAGCTAAAAAGCAAATTACTGTGGATGTAGGGCTACAAAGTTTATTAGTGTTGATTTATCAACTTTGCAGATATATCATGTAATTCAGGAACATAATATTTTGATACCAATCTGAATAAAAGGAAATCAGGTAAGGTGAAAAATACAAATGTTTGACAAAAGATGTAGTGAGTATCTACTTCCCACAATTAAGGCAACTTCAATCAAATTCAGAGTGTTCAGATTATTTGGATGCAGATAGAGGTGAAAGGTTAATAAGAAAGTATACTGAAAAACTAGTTGATTATAAATGGATGATTGAATAAGTAAGTATACTGAAAAGCCGGTTGAATATATTTGATGAATTAATCATTAGATTAGCAATACTTCATGGTGAAAGAGTAGCTGAAATAAAAATTATCATAAGGAAGTAGGAATAATACAAATGTTAACAAATAAATGTAGTGATATCATTATCAATAAATCAAAAGGACTTACGTACTTGATTAAATTTTCATACATTGTTGTGTGTATAAATGCCTACATTATAAATAAGATAATTAACACTCTCAGGATTTCTTATCTGTATTTTATCCTTATGGTGAAGCTATATCTACATTCATAAATTAATTAACCGATGAGAATGTGAATTATTTATATGATCTACATGGAGAGCGAATATGTATTGTTCATGAATACCTTAAAGAACACACTACTGCTACTTAAAGTTTAATTGTACATTAACTGCTGTTACAATATTCCTTCCTACATTCCATATCATTATCTCTACATTAATCTTGTATCCTATAATTTTCATTGCGATAGGGCGTGCTGCTGTGATGAATCTTTTGGAAGACCTCTTGATTCCTTCATTTGCCATTCTCTTTATTTCACGTGCAATTCTACAAGAACTGCTCATAACCTATATGCTCCTAAAATAGGGTGAACATCTCGGATTTATTTTGTGAGCATAACATGATATCACAGGATCTACAAAGTACATCTACAACTAAAAAATGATCCATTAAATACTTGAAAATTTCCTAAGGCCGAAATTGGACAATCATACATAAAATAAAGAAATGGCAGCTGAAGGAATCAAGAGGTCTTTAAAAATATTTCCATCCTTTAGACTGAAGAGGGTCTTCTAGTGCCTTTCTAACAAGAGGAAGCTTTTCTGGATAATTTTTGTCTATTTAAAAAATAATTGAAGTTATTTTCACTCTATGAAAATTATCTAACAGAATAGGTTTTGGGTTTCTTCTCAGTCAAAATTTCTTCATAATTACTTTTTCCCCTCTCGCGTATTTAATCAACAATGTTGCTCGTTTGTGTGGATAGTTTCTCAAGAAAGTTGGACAGATTATTGAAGTGATTTACTTTTACCTACTCTGTATACACCAAAATATGAGATTTAAGCATATATTTTATTAACTTATATTCTGTGCAGTCGTAGATTCTGACACAAAATGTTTATCTTCTTTAGGTCTTCGACTGCTATAAATTGGTAACCTTCCTAATAAATTATTTTTAGACAATTTACTATCAACTTTAAACTAGTTTTTCTCAGCATACGCTTGTTGTTGTTGTTGTCTTCAGTCCTGAGACTGGTTTGATGCAGCTCTCCATGCTACTCTATCCTGTGCAAGCTGCTTCATCTCCCAGTACCTACTGCAACCTACATCCTTCTGAATCTGCTTAGTGTACTCATCTCTCGGTCTCCCTCTACGATTTTTACCCTCCACGCTGCCCTCGAATGCTAAATTTGTGATCCCTTGATGCCTCAAAACATGTCCTACCAACCGATCCCTTCTTCTAGTCAAGTTGTGCCACAAACTTCTCTTCTCCCCAATCCTATTCAATACCTCCTCATTAGTTACGTGATCTATCCACCTTATCTTCAGTATTCTTCTGTAGCACCACATTTCGAAAGCTTCTATTCTCTTCTTGTCCAAACTAGTTATCGTCCATGTTTCACTTCCATACATGGCTACACTCCAAACAGATACTTTCAGAAACGACTTCCTGATACATAAATCTATATTCGACGTTAACAAATTTCTCTTCTTCAGAAACGCTTTCCTTGCCATTGCCAGTCTACATTTTATATCCTCTCTACTTCGACCATCATCAGTTATTTTACTTCCTAAATAGCAAAACTCCTTTACTACTTTAAGTGTCTCATTTCCTAATCTAATTCCCTCAGCATCACCCGATTTAATTTGACTACATTCCATTATCCTCGTTTTGCTTTTGTTAATGTTCATCTTATATCCTCCTTTCAAGACACTGTCCATTCCGTTCAACTGCTCTTCCAAGTCCTTTGCCGTCTCTGACAGAATTACAATGTCATCGGCGAACCCCAAAGTTTTTACTTCGTCTCCATGAATTTTAATACCTACTCCAAATTTTTCTTTTGTTTCCTTTACTGCTTGCTCAATATACAGATTGAATAACATCGGGGAGAGGCTACAACCCTGTCTCACTCCTTTCCCAACCACTGCTTCCCTTTCATGCCCCTCGACTCTTATTACTGCCATCTTGTTTCTGTACAAATTATAAATAGCCTTTCACTCCCTGTATTTTACCCCTGCCACCTTTAGAATTTGAAAAAGAGTATTCCAGTCAACATTGTCAAAAGCTTTCTCTAAGTCTACAAATGCTAGAAACGTAGGTTTGCCTTTTCTTAATCTTTCTTCTAAGATAAGTCGTAAGGTCAGTATTGCCTCACGTGTTCCAACATTTCGACGGAATCCAAACTGATCCTCCCCGAGGTCTGCATCTACCAGTTTTTCCATTCGTCTATAAAGAATTCGCGTTAGTATTTTGCAGCCGTGGCTTATTAAACTGATAGTTCGGTAATTTTCACATCTGTCAGCACCTGCTTTCTTTGGGATTGGAATTATTATATTCTTCTTGAAGTCTGAGGGTATTTCGCCTGTCTCATACATCTTGCTCTCCAGCTGGTAGAGTTTTGTCATGACTGGCTCTCCCAAGGCCGTCAGTAGTTCTAACGGAATGTTGTCTACTCCGGGGGCCTTGTTTCGACTCAGGTCTTTCAGTGCTCTGTCAGACTCTTCACGCAGTATCGTATCTCCCATTTCGTCTTCATCTACATCCTCTTCTATTTCCATAATATTGTCCTTAGATGTGGCAATATAAATAACCTGTCTTTTCTTCATCTCTACAACATCAGTTATAGTAATTTTCAGTTGTAAGCATTCATTAGTGTCATCTTTTAATTGTCATTGTAGTTGTTTCATTTGTTCATCTTATATTTTTACTCTGTTTTCAAATTCTACAGCATGTTCAATAAATTTTTTAAATTTTATTTCAACGACTGCAGTACACTTCAGATAATCTAGTAATATACAATCAAGCTATACTGTAATGGAACTGAAATCTAAAGCAATGCAACTAGGAATTCAAGCATACTCTGAACCAAAAAAGGAACAACTTATTTCATTGATTAATTACGATTTTGAAAATTTTTATTTTGTGAAATATTATAAATTGTATTCAACAACTGCAATGTATGGAACAAAACTCCTCAATCCTATTAAAAAGAATAATAAATCGAACAAAGCTGAATGAAAGTTTATATCAAGATATTACACGTTGTCTCAAGATTTTATGAGAGAAGATGAGTATAGAGCAAATTTCGAAACTGCATTAGTCAAAAAAAAATTATTTGAAGATTTTAAGAGAAAATTTCAGGGCAGAATAAATTGGAGTACAATATCACAAAGCAACTTAACTAAAAATCTGATAAGTCAATTTCATGATAAATTAAATGGGACATATATACCAAACAAAAAATTATCTGAATAGTTTATAACAGAATTTCAGAATACAATAAACTGGAAAAATATATCATCTACACAGAAACTGTCTCAAGATCTTATTAGAGAATTTTAGGACAAATTAGACTGGCAAAATATGTCAATTGCGTAACAATTCTTAGAAAATTTCAAGAAAGAATAAATTGGAATACTATATCTGTAATGCAAATTTTATCTGTTGATTTTGCGAAAGAATTTCAAGATAAATGAAATCGGGAAGATATATCAGCTGATCAATTATTGTCTGAAGATTTTATAATAGAATTTAAAGATAAACTTTATTGGGATGCCATTTTGGAATGTCAAAATTTATCAGCATCATTCACACAAAAAGTAATAAAGCCTACAAAATAATGCAACAGCCTTAAGGCAGCATTTGTTCTACACGTTTACTTGATGAAAATCGTCAGTGTCAAGAAAAGGAAAGTCAGCATATGTTCAATATAAAATATGTTGATAAATGATTAAAAGATTCTTCTTCTTCTACAGTGTGTAGAAATGTTATTAAAAGAATGTAATGCTAAAAATTCTGTGTCTAATGAAGCGATAGCTAAAGCAATCTTAGACTGCATCAAAGATTTGATATATCACTACGCAGTAATTCTAGCGTGCAATCACTCAAAATATAAAAATAATTACGGCAGCAAAGTG
This sequence comes from Schistocerca gregaria, assembly GCF_023897955.1. Classification (NCBI taxonomy): domain Eukaryota; kingdom Metazoa; phylum Arthropoda; class Insecta; order Orthoptera; family Acrididae; genus Schistocerca; species Schistocerca gregaria. The sequence goes on from NC_064931.1 coordinate 833,004,570, forward strand.
TAAATTTTCTTTCGTACTTGGGTACAAATTTATCAAATTAGGACTACAACTAAGTCTTAATATTCGTTCAAAATTGGGATGTCTATTGTCAATTTTTTAAACTACTGGTGTAATAATTATATTCAGTAATTTTGTCAAATAATCTTAGAAAAACAAATGCTAGTGTTAACCCTTTGACTACTGCGGGCATGTTAACTCATCATGCCTCGCCGTTCCCCTGGCGCGCCTGACGTGTCTTCCCTACAGCGCTAAGGATGTGTTAACGCGTCACGCGCCAGCGGCCTTCTCATTGCTAGTGACGTGTTTAGGTGCGCTGTCACAGCTACCTGAGCGCTACCGACGTGTATACACGCAGAGCTGTCTTTCCGCCCTGCTCTTGTAGTTACTGTTCAGTGGTTTCGAGTGCGTATATCATTGTTGCTGTGTTCGCTCTTTGCCGAATTCGACTTAGATTCCTGTATTTTCGTCAGTTTTCTTGTTTTCTACGAGATAAATGTCACGTCGCCGTGGTTGCACATGTAAAGAAATCCTGGATATGGTCACGAAGAGCGACAGTGAGTGTGAATTATCTGACGTTGCTAACAGTGATAAGTCTTCAACAGAATATCGAAGCTGTAGTCCTCAGCCCTTTACATCAGAGGGGAGAGCAAGTATTACAGTCAGCAGTTCCTCTGAATCCGAGAAATCAGGAAGTGACAGTGAAACGATTCAGAAAAAAGCGCGCTTGAGCGGCACATTTGTCTGGAAAGAAACCGATTTCCAGCCTTTAAACCAATACTTTGATTACTCGAGTTCAGGACACAAATGTCAGTTACATACTGACCCAATCATTCTTCCATTTTTTGTGATATTTGTGTCTCAAGAACTGTTGCAATTTATTGTAGATGAAATAAATCATTTTTACGTTTACACCAGAGAAAATCCTACAGAATCTGTGAATTCTCGACTGCCAAAGTGGAAAGGCATTGGATTTGAGGAAATGTATTGTTTTTTCGCTGTTTGCCTTCTAATGGCGCAAGTTAAGAAATGGTTGAAACAGAGATGGCTGACAGAAATACTGGCGAAAAAATAAACAAACGGCAATGTATTGTAGATTACAGTTCGAGTATGGGTGCAATTGACCGTTGTCTATGTTACTGAGCTCAGTCGGGTCAGTGCGTAAGACTGTAAAATGGTATAAGAAATATATTTTTTCACATTCTGGATTTGTGCATTCTAAATGCTCATGCTCTCCACCATTCGGTAATAGGGCGGAAAACGGCACTCGCAGAGATTCACCTCTCTCTCATAAGGGAGATTTTAGAAAAATATCCTACAGAACGGAGAAAACCTGGTAGGGGAAGGCGCTACGATGACGAGAATCCTCTGCGATTCACAGGAGACATTTTCCTGCTGTGATCGTGAGTGAACATTCGCAGGAAAGTTCGCTAATGCGCAGATGCGTGGTTTGCACGAAACAGAAAGTGCGCCGGGAAACTAGTTATCAATGCAAAACTTGAAACGTTCCATTATGTATTGCACCCTGCTTTGAGACTTATACAAAGAAGCATTACTAATCATTCGGAACTGAATCTGAGAAAATGTATTGACGCTTCTGAATGAATTACTAAAAGAAAGGCAAAAATGTAAAAAAAGAAAAGTAAATCTATTTTTCACTTCGCCACTGCTGGTCCAAAGCCCGAATCGAAAAGAAGGGTGGGAAACAGGAGCAACAGGTGTAAACTTATTCAAAAGAAGCTTGACTTCTTCATTTGTAGCAGTTTACTGGCAAATGAACGGACTTGGTGATTGAAATGGCGCAATATCTGTACTATGGCAAATGTAATTACGCCGAGTACACTGCGCCAGTATAACAAAACTCATACATTAATCTGCGTACGATAAATTTAAATTATTCACACGTAACATGGACAGTTATATTCTTTTATCCTTAGTAGTGCAAATGTAGATCACACTGGGTCTACTTGTAAAAAACATGTTTTCCATAAATGATTTAGACGCCTTTGATCAACGAGAAACAACATTCCAAAGTTAAAACTCTTTTCTCAGTGCAATTTTTCTTGCTAAATTGCCTCTGTTGTTATCCAATATTGAAAATTAAACTCATGGTTCTGGGAGCGTGGGGGCTTAAAATTTGTTGTTCGAATGAGACTGTCTTTGAAGCATTAACAGAAAACGGTATTTGGAAATGAAGTATCGAATACACCCTGTTTTCAACTTTTCTTAAAAATCAAAATCTTTTCGACTAATTTGTAGATTATTGGAAAATAGTAGGGAGATAACATTTTTTATTCCTTATCGTTGTGCAGTCAATCTATCCCACTCTAAATGCACTCACACTACTAGACATGCTAAGCCGAAGTTTATATTGTTTCCAGGCCTGATTTTCGCTCCCAACTTTCATTACGGTTCTACAGCTTGGTTTGTTTTATTGAGCATAGTTTTTTAAGCAATCTCGGAACGAAAATATCGCATTTTTGCCGTTTTTACAAATTCTTCAGTTTTTGTGCTTAATTCATTCAGTATTGAAAAATGCTATGGAAATGAAACTTTGTATTTAAGAACCTTGCGTTCTTCGGTTACTACATGTTAAGTTTCACGATTGTCATAGCACTAGTTCAGGAGATGCAAGAAGGTAAACTTCGAAATTGTTTAGGGCGTCTATTTTTTTAGCCGGTTTACCTATAATTTTCTGGCTCAATACGGCTCGTAAAATTATTTTCCTTATTATTCTTACGAGAACGCATAAAGTTGTACAAGGTGGCCAAATTTTACTTCTTTACAAAAACTACTGCCCGAGATATTACAGCTCAAATTCGTCAAACGTTCACGCTGCTGCGCGCAAATCGTATTCAGCCGAGAAATATTCAGCAAAGGGCGGGTTGAGCAACGCGGGCCTATCCGGCCCGGCGGCGGCTCCGTGATACAGGCACGTAGCGCAGGTAGACGGATTACGCAGCAGGCCTCAGTGCGCCAAGCAGGTGGTGTACCTTCAGCAGTCAAAGGGTTAAATCTTCATTAGATGTTTGATAAAAAATATGTTGATCCCTTTCTTCCATTATATTATTTCTTGTTGTTAATATTTATGTAGATTTATTAAAATACTCTTCCGATTTTTGTTTGTAATTATCTTTAATTTTGTTTAGATCCTTTAAGTGATGTACTTGAATTTCATTATTCTTTCTTTATTATATGTTACATCTCCATAGAAATACCTTGCATCTTCCTTTATTGTATATTCAAAATGTTTTGTAATTTAGGCAAAAATTCACTATCAACCCCTTTTTTCAAATAGTTTTGCTTCTTCGTTTTGTGATTTAACCCTTTTAGACCCACTGGCTACAATTGTGTGTATTAAATTTTATTCTGTGTTACCTGCAACAAGAGTAGTTTTTCCCAGTGGCAACCTGTAGTACACATTTGTGAATATTCAACCTTTTCATCGCGTGCTAGTGCTTCTGACTGTTGGGTCTTACTATGAAAATATTGGCAAGTCAGTCTAGTGGTGCATAGCAGCTTGTGACCACCAGAATACATGGATGTGGTTGGTTTTCCGTATTCCCCTGCATATTTGGTTATTGTTATTTGGCATTTTAATTATTGATTACTCATTTTATTATATATTACAGTACAGAATATTTCGTAGTTAGTTGTTTTAGTCAATAAAATTAATCCAGATGTAGAAGTACATTTTTTTAAAAATTGGTACTTATTGTTGTGTTGATATTGCATATAAAATCATTAGAAAATCAACTACGAGCATTACCACATAAAGAAACATTTCCTTTCCTCCAGAAGAAATTCAGATCTGTGAGGGCTAAGCATTAAAGAATTTAGACAGATTAATTTGTAAATATTGTATGAGGTTGTGAATTGTGAGTGATCGCTGGATCGGGAATCCCTTTAAAATCAGCAAGATATACCTTACGTTCACAATCTACATGTTTCTGGATAGCATTTAGACACTTCTTATTTTCAAAAGTTCCAGCAACATTCTTAGACCTAAACAAAAGATTAATCGTTTTATCGGTCATCACAGATACTAGCTTTCCATGGGTGGGAGAAACATGTCAGGAATGTGGGTTGGAGTTTCACTGTGGCGACTGCAGCGAAGAAGCTACACAAATGTCAGATGAGGCTATTCCATGGAGCTGTAGATTATATAGTCAAGACAAGAAAATCGTGGAATGGAGAAGAAAGATTTGCACCCTCCAGACAGAATAAGAAATGATATATTTTGAATTACATGGCCTAAATTGAGAAAGAGACAGTAGCATCTGGGAGAGGGTGATCGTTAATAGGCAAAAACAGCAAACCCCAGACATCAGATTTTAGAAGATTCCAAAGCAGTCAATTCGACTTAATACATGCAGCAGAAGATCCTCAACCATGTTTTCAGCTTAATAGGGTGCAACATAGCTGTCGGACCTATGTTAAGGATAGATCTTAGAAAAGTCATGCAGAAAGGAAAGAGTGTTGCTAGAAATGATCAGTATTTACCTCAAGTTTATATGGATTCGCTACTACATTTTTATACTCTTTGTGTACTATTTCGTTATCTTTGCATGTTATTTGTTCAATTCCCTTTATTTGACTAGTTCGTTATCTAAATATGTAGCAATTTAGTTTAACAAAATTTTTTTCTAATAGAAATTTAGAAAATTGACTTCTTATATACCTTGTAAGTAGGCTGTTTAGGTATTTTTATTGGTAACGCCCCATAGCGCTCTGTATGAAAAATCACTGGCTATGCTGCACGCAGTCTGTGGCTAGTTTGCATTGTTGTCTGCCATTGTAGTGTTGGGCAGATGGATGTTAACAGCGCGTAGCGTTGCGCAGTTGGAGGTGAGCCGCCAGCAGTGGTGGATGTGGGGAGAGAGGTGGCGGAGTTTTGAAATTTGTAAGACTGGATGTCATGAACTGCTATATACATTATGACTTTTGAACACTAGTAAGGTAAATACATTGTTTGTTCTCTACCAAAATCTTTCATTTGCCAACTATGCCTATCAGTAGTTAGTGCCTTCAGTAGTTCGAATCTTTTATTTAGCTGGCAGTAGTGGCGCTCGCTGTATTGCAGTAGCTTGAATAACGAAGAGTTTTGTGAGGTAAGTGATTTGTGAAAGGTGTAGGTTAATGTTAGTCAGGGCCATTCTTTTGTAGGGATTATTGAAAGTCAGATTGTGTTGCGCTAAAAATATTGTGTGTCAGTTTAAGCACAATCTTGTATAATTTTTCCAAGGGGAAAAATGACCTCAGGACCTTGTTCCAATATTTTTCCTTCTAAAGCTGTAGAATCTCATGATATTATGGGAAAAATATTCTTTTATTCGTTTCAATATCCATAATTTTTTTCCAAATGGATAGGAAAGGATGGTTGCTATGCTACTTTTCAGTTACCTTAAAAACTCTAATTGTTGGCGAATATTAATGAAATTAATAAACATTTCCAAAAATAACAAATAAAATTCCAAAAACTTAAGTAAAATACGTAACTTATTAAGTCAATAAATTTCAGCTATCTTATAATTCTAACATAATTACAAAAACCTTAGCTTCATTACACAATTCTATAAATCGAAGTAATTCTCCATGACTGATTCGCTCTCCTAACTAAATATACAGAAGACTACATAGAATTAAAGTATAAGAAGTTGTACTCTTACACACAAATATATATTTTATTAATAAAATTGGGTTATATTCTAAATTCTAATAAGAACCAAAACCTTTGAAATAAATTACACATGCCTATATTTGTTTAGAAATTATTAAATTTATTGATTATTTCTATTAAAAATCTATATTATATTTCGATAATTATAGATATATCTATAAACGACATAATAAAATTCAAATTACAGTTTTTGCTGAGTAAATAAGCGCTGCAAATATAAAAAATGATTTATAGTTACTGATAATTACATAGCAACAATTTAATATTAAATATTGATTACATATACTTTTCAAAAGATGAATAAACAAGATTAATGAAATTGAAATAAACAACACAATCTTTTTGCGATAATATTATGAATGTTTAAGTAACAAATTCTACAGATTTATGGAAAATAGCTATAAAAATGCTTGTAGATCATTTAACAGTTACTTAAAAGGCAAATTTTCTAAATTATCATTAGCAAACCGTGATTTTAATTCCAAATTGCCCCAAATTTAAAACAGAAATGCTAATATAATAAATGTAGTTGAACAATTTATATGCAACGTTCGAAATAATTGAACAATTAATATGCAAACATAGTAAATTAATATACGAGATATAAAATCCACTAGCAATTCCACATAAAATTGAACTTGCAGATGTAGCACTACTAACATTATTAGAAGAAATGCCAGATATATTAGAACAATTAGCTTCTGAATATTATAATAAGCTTGATTCAGTTATACCATAAGATCTTTCAGAGGTTCCTAACATAGTAGAAATGACATATTATTCGTTAAACATTTTAACTTCTGCAAACAAAATGGAATACAAAAAGCTTCTATAATTATTGTTGATAATGATGAAACTGTTGGAAAAGATTGTTTAAAATTGGTAATTCATAGTTATTGAATAAAAATCTATAGTGAATTTGTTTGTCAGATCACAGTTCCTGCAATAAATAAAAGCTTAGCTAATCATATTGTAAATTTTGCTAACTGTCTTCATAAAAGATTAAAAGAAACACTTATTTCTGAGTGAGCTAAAATAATTGAATTACAAAGTTAGAAGCAACGATTTATAATTATATTAGCGAACATTTACAAAATAGTAAAGAATTGGAACCTATATATGATTGCATCAAATTACAAAAACCAAATTAAGAATAATTATTCAGAATTTTATTCTATTCCTATATATAAATGTGGAATAAACTAAAAACTTCATTAAAAAAGATTAACTCGTTAGATATTACTTTTAGTTTGCAGTATATTTTGTATGGAATTTATAAACATCAAATTTAATAATAATACAAATAAAATTACCACATGATAAACAAGAGGAAATAAATTAATATAAATTATGAAATATCTTCTTTTAACTTTAACCTTTTACCAGTGAATTTTATTTAGGTTGAAGAAGCAACAGATACTTAATATCTGTAAAAAATTAATATTTTATAAAACAAGAAAAAACGTAGTTTTCTAAATTTAATACTCTACTTCCTACTACTCCTGAAGACAGAAATTTGAACGATTTTTTATTAATAGAAAGAATCGAGATTCTTTCTACAATTTCAAGACAAACGATAAATAATAAATAAATTGGTTTTGACAATGGGCTCTACTTCCAAGGCACCGTAGACTATCAAAGGCAGTCTAGGCTGAATAGCATGTAAATACCCAGATCATGCAATACCATATGGAGGCCACTGTTACCTACCAAATATAGACTGGTATGTCATTGAATTCATTGTGGAGGGTACAGGTAGACAGAAATGCAAAATACTTCTGAATGCGTTTCCTGAAATCTGTCCTGAATAGCTAGCTCAGATGTTCACATTCAGTGGAATTATCTTAGACCCTGTAGCTACATATAGGCCACAGTTAATCTACAATGTTAGTAGGGAAACAAGAATTAGTGCTCGTGTTGTTATTCTAGCAAAGTTAATAAATCAGTGGAGAAGGCTAGGAGAGTGTTTCTGCCAGAGAGAGCAGATAAGCAGTAATTTGTATTTCACTTAGATAGGAACTGGATTCACATAGTTCCAATAAGATGGATATAGTGGAATTATGAGCAAAGTTCAAGTAGTCTATAAGTCGTGGTCTGGAGAGTTATGTGGCTAGTAACCACTAGGATGCGAAAGACCCACCAAGGTCTAATAATGAATATCAGCGGATATTGAGGAACCTGTGGTTGTTGAACTCTCGGTTTAAAAGAGAACGCACAAATGACGACAAGCGAAGATTTGTACAAATTTGGGCATCTATGAAAATATCTATGCCTGAAGCATACAACAACAGTCACTGCCACACCTGCGCAAAAGATCTTGCCGAGAACCCAAGGAATTCTGGTCTTTCTGAAGATCGCTAAGTGGGTCAAAGGCTTCCATTCAGTCCCTTGTTGACATGTCTGGTGTGTCAGTTGAACATAGCAAAATGAAACCCGAAGTTTTCAGTTTCACGTTCAGGACGTAGTTCACATGGGACAATCGTACAAACACAACCATTTGTCCTTTGGACAGACTCCTGTATGGCACGACATAGTAATAAGCACCACTGGTGAGAAACAATGGCTTCTTTTCGGGGGGACTGACATGTGCATGATGCTGGCATCGTGTGGATTTTCTGTAACTGTTTTGGCATTCTGATGGACAATCCTCACTTACTTAAAAACACGCACTAACTCGTGGCGCCTAAGTTTTCTGTCGTTTCTCGTCGTGGTAACAGTGCGTTTTCCGATAAATATGTGAAACGTTTTTACCAGTTGTGAGATAGAGAAACTATTAAACGTACTATTTGAAGACTATGTTTCCCAAGTGGTCGTTTTTGAAAGCAAGCAAAGAGATTATGTTTCTGAATCAGACTCGAATACGAAAATATTATTATATCAATATTACTGTTCCATCTACCTGTATTATTTTGTTTGATAAGTCAACCATGTAAGTTATCTTTCAATCGCATTTGCAGACGAATTTCTACCTCAAAAAATACATAATATGGTATACTTCCTAATAATCAAATCAGTACTTCGTATGAAGTGCCATCTTTTCAGCCACCATGTACGAGAAGATGTACCAGTGTTGCAAAACATTCAGATGCGGAATTAGAATGGACTGCATTAGACGTGCAACCGTTATTGCCTGAGCTCGAAACAGAAATTGGGTGTGTGGTAGTGTTCTGGACATTTCATCAATTTTTCCTCACTAAATCAATAATAAACCACATCAAGGTATATACTAAGAGGTATGCTGAAACGAAAAATAATAAGGGCAAGGGCTGTCATTTGGCAAAATATCTTCTTCAATAAGGTGAGTAGTTTGCAAAGTAAGGGATATGCCACAGTGCTTCAAACTGTGCCATAAAAGGATGAATTGTCGTTAATTTTAGTAACAAGAATGTACAAAGAAATTTTACATTTATTGAAATTTGCATAAAATCATAAACAAATTTGTAATAAATGTGCCTCATTTTGTAGTTAGATTAAAGAAGAACCTCTCGACCTCCAGAATTTGTACCAGTGTTTGTAAATAAACTTATAAGACTGTTATGGTAAGTACTGAAAGATATACCAAAAATGCCTCTAATGCTGTGATAAGCATGCTGCAAAGGCCCTGGGACTCATAACATGGACGACGTAGATTAAGTAACATAACTTATTACCTACTTGGTGCATATGAATTATTTGCAGCAGCAAGTTATCAGAAGGTCACATGGTGTGAGGTCAACGTGATAAGAGCGCCAAGTAGGACTGGCCCTGCAACATGGGAGAGTAGAAGGAACAAGAAAGAGAAGATATGTCAATCAGCGAGCAGTCATAGTGCATTGTGAGCAGAGGTTCACTCTGGTTTCTGGCTCAGATTCCTCACTCACCATCTGTCAGCTCATTTTGGCCAGTGTCACATTACACCTGTGCATATCATATTGAAGGTCACGGGCGACACATGACAAAATCACGTGGGGGAGAGGAGTAGAGGGAATCGAACCATATGGAAGGGGTGGAGGGGAGGTCATCAAATGGAAACTGAGCTCCCTCCTATCCTCTCTTTTGCTCTCATCCAACAAGAATCATTCGAGTTCTGTACTCTGCAATGAGACGGCCCTTTGATCACTTTCTTTATTGCTGCAAGAAATTATTCCAATTACATGAAACAATCGCCTCCCTGACACGTTGCCGACATCACACGAGCATTATGCTGGTGCTGCCTATGTCAGTGATATAATGCGCTGTTACCTGAGCTGTATCACGATTGTAACATTCCCTTGGCCTTAGTGTACACGCTTGCTGTGGGTTTTCTGCAGCTGTAGCGTCATGACGCGCTACTCTGACACGCTACTGGCTTGAAATTTTGCGAACACATGGAGATGATGCGCTGTGTGCGTGATTATTCAGTCCTTTGCATACACAGAAATTACGGTTTTCTGCAAGTGTAGCATTGCATAGCAGCTCTATGAGATGACGCCAGTGCATGTAGACATGTGTTGTGTCATATGTGTTACACCTTAAACTAGAGCCCCTTTAAATGTGTCAGCATGGTGGCGGTATTCGAAAATACGTAGTATAGTGACACTGAAGTAGTATACTCCCTAGATGCGTGGAATTGTCTATGTTGTGATTCAATGCAGATTCCAGCATTTTCCATGCAAACACATCTCATGTTCCACATTGATGCAAGAAGAAACGAAATCTATGAATTAAACATGGGCATATAACTGCAATCTCAATTTAAGTACCTTTACATACTCTGCTGTATGTGAGAGTTTATAAAGCAAAAGAAGTGTAGCCATAAAAACTCCTGCATGTTAATGCAAATATATAGTCATCAGCATTACTAAGTGGATGATGCTGCCCAACCACAAGACCGTTGCAGTAAGTGACTGGCTATAAAGTGATGCTGGAAACTGGGAGGAGATGCGGAATGGTTCACTACTGCCTGATAATATACATACTTCGATTTTCAGGCCTGCAGGTTGTGAGAAAGTTAATCCTGTTCTGTCACTGTCAACAAACCCTGAGGGGATTCCCTTCGAGCATGTACATATATTTTCAAAAACTCTTTTTAATCCAGAATGAGATTTTCACTCTGCAGCGGAGTGTGCGCTGATACAAAACTTCCTGGCAGACTAAAACTGAGTTCCGGACCGATACTCGAACTCGGGACCTTTGCCTTTCGCGGGCAGGTGCTCTACCCACTATGCTACCCAAGCACGACTCACGCCCCGTCCTCACAGCTTTACTCCTGCCAGTACCTCGTCTCCTACCTACCAAACTTTACAGAAGCTCTCCTGCGAAACTTGCAGAACTAGCACTCCTGAAAGAAAGGATATTGCGGAGACATGGCTTAGCCACAGCCTGGGGGATGTTTCCAGAATGAGATTTTCACTCTGCAGCGGAGTGTGCGCTGATATGAAACTTCCTGGCAGATTAAAACTGTGTGCCCGACCGAGACTCGAACTCGGGACCTTTGCCTTTCGCGGGCAAGTGCTCTACCAACTGAGCTACCGAAGCACGACTCACGCCCGGTACTCACAGCTTTACTTCTGCCAGTACCTCGTCTCCTACCTTCCAAACTTTACAGAAGTTCTCCTGCGAAACTTGCAGAACTAGCACTCCTGAAAGAAAGGATATTGCGGAGACATGGCTTAGCCACAGCCTGGGGGATGTTTCCAGAATGAGATTTTCACTCTGCAGCGGAGTGTGCGCTGATATCAAACTTCCTGGCAGATTAAAACTGTGTGCCCGACCGAGACTCGAACTCGGGACCTTTGCCTTTCGCGGGCAAGTGCTCTACCAACTGAGCTACCGAAGCACGACTCACGCCCGGTACTCACAGCTTTACTTCTGCCAGTACCTCGTCTCCTACCTTCCAAACTTTACAGAAGTTCTCCTGCAAAACTTGCAGAACTAGCACTCCTGAAAGAAAGGATATTGCGGAGACATGGCTTAGCCACAGCCTGGGGGATGTTTCCAGAATGAGATTTTCACTCTGCAGCGGAGTGTGCGCTGATATGAAACTTCCTGGCAGATTAAAACTGTGTGCCCGACCGAGACTCGAACTCGGGACCTTTGCCTTTCGCGGGCAAGTGCTCTACCAACTGAGCTACCGAAGCACGACTCACGCCCGGTACTCACAGCTTTACTTCTGCCAGTACCTCGTCTCCTACCTTCCAAACTTTACAGAAGTTCTCCTGCGAAACTTGCAGAACTAGCACTCCTGAAAGAAAGGATATTGCGGAGACATGGCTTAGCCACAGCCTGGGGGATGTTTCCAGAATGAGATTTTCACTCTGCAGCGGAGTGTGCGCTGATATGAAACTTCGTGAGTCGTGCTTCGGTAGCTCAGTTGGTAGAGCACTTGCCCGCGAAAGGCAAAGGTCCCGAGTTCGAGTCTCGGTCGGGCACACAGTTTTAATCTGCCAGGAAGTTTCCATTTAATCCAATTACTGGCTATTACATGAGATACTTCATGGCATTGATTAAGTAACCTAGCAGAAATTTAGTGCGGGCAATGATATTCCATGGCCCGGAAAAGGAAATCCATAAAGCATGTTCATTTTTGATTATGTAGTAGTATAAGACCAAGTTCACATATGCAAATATTTTTGTTTTTGTCATCACATGAAAGATGTCATGTACTTGAGACAGATATATTCCAAGATTCAAAGTAGTTTGCGAAGGACAACGTGAATCTTATTATCGGATTCAAACAGGATAACACGAATTTAAACCATATTTCGCATGCACATGTAGGAACCAACATGGCGTTTAATGAAAATGTTAGCATATGCACTGGTTGCTGGAATCACAGGCAATATAGGTTTCTGGTAATTGATAAAAAGAGGAAATTGATTGAAGGGCGATACAGACGAAGTTTTCGTTAGAGTCTGATTAAAAGGTAGTATAATACTGTGCAACTATATCAGTATACTACAGTCTATATGCAAATTTACACATGTGTGATACTCTTGTTCGCACACATGACGCACAAGCATCTAAATTTTGACAGAGAAATCGAGCCAATCAGTGCAAAGTTAATGCAACTGGGAAGGCCTATCTAGGTGGTGGATAGAAATGGTGATGTGCTGCTAGATGTTGAATGCAATTTGAACTGTATATCATCGAGAAATACGAAGAAGTGAAAACAAAACTAACAGATATTTATGGATGTATCAAGGTGATAGCTAAAACACATGACTCCCATCACCATCAGGATTCTCTGAATATATATAACAAAGACGTTATCTCGACATCATGTCGAAATCAAAGCATGAAGTTATCAAAGCATGAAAAACTGTTAGATGGATATTACGATTGCTAATCTTGGGACATTTCCAACAAGAACAGTCGCTCTCAGTAATGTTTAAACCAGTAACTGGAAACACTATGACAAATCATTAGGCAGAAGAGGAGAAAAGAAGGAAGCATTATTTCTGATTAAATTATCGTACAGAACGATAGAGAATTAGACCATAAATGGTGCCACCAAGGATGAGCCATATCTGCTGAGTATCAACCCTATATAATTAGCTAAGAATGCAATAGAGTTTGAGGCTACTAAATATGAGATAACACTGGGTTTATTGAAACTGACATTCTTCAAAACTTCAAGTGCTGATAAGTGTCTGTAGAATGGGAAGCAGGCATATCCTGAAATATTTCGAAAGACTAATGCCCATAGTGAAGACAACAACCCAAAATGATGAATAAAAGATTCTAAGAGTAATAAATACGTAATAATATTATGAAACATGCTTTAAAAGGTATGTACACTGGAGGTGAAAGCACTGACTCTCAATATAAAAGACTGAGCACTCTGCCTCTTGAGTATACGTACTATGATGGCTTGAATGAAATCATAGAACGCCTATTAACAGTCTCAGCTGCAGCAGGGAATACAGTGTACATGAATGAAATCATATCAGTAATTTCAGAGCTTAAAGACAGACAATTATCTGAACTGGAAGGAAGTGTTTATAATCATATTCTTGTTCCTCTCGTTCACTTCTTATTGTTTCATAGGATGAGTTATAAGTTCCACGTAAGATACGTGAATTGATCTTATGTTCTGGACCCAGGCTCTCTCGTGAGCTACTACTGCTTGCCTTCTGCACGTGACTTCAACTAAGAGGAATGAAATTACTGCAACATTCACTGCTTCCTGCCAGCTACACACTTGCACTACTCTCACCCTAATTGCACCACACTCTTGCAGAAACATTTAATTAATCTTCTCTTGGCGCCTATTTAGTGCCTCTTGTGTTCCTTAAATGCAAAAAATTCTTGTACTTCTGCGGATTATGCATTCAAAGCAAGACATTTTCCATCTGAACTCCCAAGTACTATTCAAACCACGAATTCCACAATTTTGACGTTTTCAATTCCAAGCAGCTTTGTAGTTTCACGTACGTGTGTTTCTAAGATGTCTGGCGGGATAATTAGCCTATCTCAGAGTCTATTAACGTGTTTTTCTACTTGCTCTTTTTTCCTTAGCTCTCTTGTACCTCGCTGACGTCTGTCTGTAACCTAGGGATTTGTTGTAATTGCCTCGTTATTTCGTCTAGACACTTCATCCCATTACATCCTTGTGTGTTCCTTTCATATCCTCTATCGCCTCTTTAGCTTCCTCTGTTGTTCACTGCTCCAGGTTTTCTAGACGTTTCTTCGTTTGATTTCTTCTTTACAGCCCTTGTGTGATCTACTTAGCAATGGAGTGGCCAGACTCCATTTGGTATCTGATATAGTTTATCACGTTTAAATGCTCAGTTGGAAACGTCATCTATCCTCTGTCACAATTTCTCCTCTACCCTCATCTTGGGATAACCGTAGTTATGCAGATGATATTGCTATAGTCACGGAGACAGAAGAAGATCTAGAGGAAGTCCTCAGAACAACGGAAAAAATTCTATACAATCAGTATGGAATGAGAATAAACAAGAAAAAGACTAAAGTGATGGTATGCAGTACAGGAGCAGAATATGAACCTCCGAGAATTAGAATTGGAAGAGAGGAGCTGGAAGTGATACAGGAATTTACTTACCTGGGAAGCAAAATCACAAGGGATGGTAGAAGCCGGAAAGAAATTGCGACCAGAATACAAAAGGCCAAAATTGCATTTAATCGGACAAGGAACTTACTCACCAGCAACAACATCAGTCTGAAAATAAGGAAACGCATCATGAAAGGTTTCGTTTGGAGTGTGGCCCTATATGGATGTGAAACTTGGACAGTTGGAAGAGCAGAGAGAAGACGGCTAGAGGCCCTGGAGATGTGGTGCTATAGAAGGATGATGAAGATCAGCTGGACAGACAAAGTAACAAATGAAGAGGTGCTTAGAAGAGTACAGGAAACCAGATCTCTGTGGAGGCACATCCAAACAAGAACAGACAAACTTGTAGGGCACATCCTACGACACAACAATATCATTGGAACAATAGCAGAAGGAGTTATTGAGGGAAGGAATCGGCGGGGGCGACCAAGGATATCATACATGCAACAGATCATGAATGACGTTGGATGTAACACATATGTGGAAATGAAGAGGAAAGCAGACAGAAGAGAGGAATGGCGCTCTGCTGCAAACCAACCTCAGGGTTGAACACTAAAGAAAGAAGAAAAGACCCTCATCTGCTCCCTTGATTTTTGAATGATTATTTTCCACTAGTATTATGTGTCATCTGGCTGGCTTCTAGTTCTCATTTGCAAAAAAAAAGCCTTCACTTCAACATTTTTCATTGTCACACATACGAAAAGAACCTCTCCAAAATTACCGATGCTGGTATCAAAGCAGGTAAATCAATGTGAAGTGGAGCAGAATCCGTAAACCCTCTGTGAAAACTGGAAGAGAAAATATGTGTAAAGCATTGGTGCCAGGAACTTATTCTATGTTTGTGCTTGTACAGAAATGCAATCACAATCTACTTCTCAATCAACGGTTCTTCACTAGATCACTTAATATCCTATTAATAAATCCCTTGCTAAATTTTGTGTCTGCATCACAGAATATCCAAGTAATAAACACTACCCAGGCCAGGGTCGGAAAATTTATGAAAAATGCCTCATTTGAGCATGCCATATCCTAATACCTAATGTGGTTATGCAAACTATTAAAAGTCACCTTTATTACAAGTAATTGTTTGTGTACAGATTAATAGAAAAAATCGCAACATTTAATTACCCTCTTCCCGAACGTTTAACTGACGCATGACATCGATTGCATGATAGACAACACTGAGAGTCTGGGAACGATTCTGTTATGGATATGTATGACAATAATAAACCACTTGCTAACTGATTCATTATATATAACAGAGTTGTGTGCATACAGTAAGTGCATGATCGAGAGAAAGGGGAGGAAGTACACGTGTACTATGTCTCTGAACTCAGCCATGGTGAGACTGCCTGAGTTTACTTGAGTCTTTATTTCGACTTAAACCGTAAAAGCTGTTGTACGGTCTTACTATAATTGTGATAATAATGATATGACTGCAGACTTGTAGGTGGAGGTCACCAGAATTCATAATGTTACCAGTCTGATTGCAGATATCGCCTTCGACTCTCTCCATCTCTAAGTTCCAGACTGTCCTTCATAGGCAGTGAAGTGAAGCGAACAGTGCACTGCCTGCATCTCAAGTCGTGTATTTTGTAACAAAGAGTGAAGTGGAATGAACATCGTGCTGCCAGTGTTGGCCCTACGTGTGTTTTCGTGATAAAAGCAAAGCTGTGTCCACAGGTGGCAGAATTTTTGCTGGCTTCTGCGAATAATATTTTTGTTAGTTTGCAGCTTCACTTCCACCATGGAGTGCGCAAAACACAATTTCCAGTCCAGTGTCTGTTAGCCCACTCTGTTCTAAGAATTCTGGGCCCTGAGCCTCCATCACGAAAGCATTTCTTTGGTCGGCCAGAACCCAGTCGTTTCGCATGAAAAAGAACTGCCAGAAAGGCACTTTGTTTATCATGAGTTCTGAGGATGCGTCTTTCTATCATCCCACTTGCATCGTGCCACATGTTAGTTTCTGCTCTGTGTGGTGAGGACGACACACAGATAGTTTGTTGGTTCAAATGGCTCTGAACACTATGGGACTTAACATCTGAGGTCATTACTCCCCTAGAACTTGTAACTACTTAAACCTAACTAACCTAAGGACGTCAGACATATCCATGCCCGAGGCAGGATTCGAACCTGCGACCGTAGCGGTCGCGCGTTCCAGACTGAAGCGCCTAGTTTGTTAGAATATAATAGTTGTTTTCAGACTGGGGGAAAAGGTAGGAATCTGTAGATAGGTGTGCCACTACTCCCTCCTTCCACGAATTCGCCGAACGCACAATAGCTCAGAAGACAGTCCATGTTTTCGTAGAAGGGGCAAACCCCACAGAAGGTCACTTCTCTTCTGGGAGTATTTGTTATGGTGCCGTTTCAATGGAGGGCCACTCTGTTAGTTAGCTGGCAAAAGCTGGTCCAGACTTCAAAGTGTCGACTTCCCGGAGTACATTTGCTGGGCGCCTACCTCTGTCCTTTGTCGGTTCGCCTTTCCGCTGAGAGGCCTCCCTGCGGTACGTCTATGCGCCTGGAGTTTACTGGTCCGCTATCTGTGCTTCGCTCTCACAGCTCCATCAAAATGCGTTTCAAAGCGAAATACAACTTCTACATAACACCGTATTGTTAAGTACAGAAAAAGAAGGGTATTAAGCTTACAATACCAGATGTTACTCTCTCACTAAATCAGAAAAAAGATTAGCACTATCTGAACATGATTTGTTGAGTTACTGATTGCATATAGTTACAAAAAAAACGAGAAGGTGCAGGTTATGAAAGGCCTTGCACTTCTCAAGTTATTTGGGTTTACTGATTGCCCGAGTTGTGAAAGAGACAATAGTGGCATCTCCCATTCTGATTGCTGAACTCGACATAACCAATGCTCAGCAAATTGGTCTACATATTACCACTTTTGTCAGGTAACGAACCTAGAAGTTAGGGAATCGAAGGAAACCTACCACAAATCAGGGACTCTTAAAGCTCAGAATTCATGAAGTTCAGGACAAGTAGAGAGTGCTGACTGTTGAATCTGTTAACGTCGGTCCCGTCCTCAGTATTGACTGGTTGACTCAGTTTAAATGTACTACAGCTTCTGAAGAGAGTTGTCTACGTGTGGTGCAAAATAATAGAGGCAAGAGAATTATATTTAACGGAATCGTCAGTGAGGATGGTGCAGTCGCTGTATGTGTCTGTATGAGGCTACTGCATTTTGGAGAAGGAGGGGGAACTCTAGTCTTAAATATCTCAGAGGAGAATAGAGAACTGTTAAAGAATAATGATGATAAATATCCTCTGACTAGTATTAAAAATAAGATTCAAACGTTAGGTGGCCTGCCTGAAGTTAAACAGGAAGAGAGACTTATTGAGGTACTATATCGATTTATTTTCCTAAACACTCAGTTTGTTCGAATGATGCACCTGCAAATTAAAGGTCAAAGATTATGAACCATTACACTGTGAACCTTATCTGATACCTTTCGACAAGAGAGAAGCCATCAGTAAGGAAATTAAGAGCATATCGAACTATCATAAAACTGAATGGTCATATCCTAGACGGCATAGTCCTAGACGGCATAGTCCAAATAGTTATCGACACTCATACAGTGAACGGCACCATTTTGCCACAAAGTAACCAACAAGAAACTATGGACTGTCTCCTACAAAAATTCAAAGGAGAAAACACTGAGTACATGAAGAACCTTGTTCAAACGAGCAGTTAACAGCAACCACTGTTAGATTAAGATAACAGAAAACACACCAACTTGTTTCGTAACAGAAGATGCTACCAGTTTAAAGGATGTTTTATGGTTATTCACTGTCATCAGCAGCCTTTATGAGAACATGCTATTTGTTTATAGGGCAGCCACATTGTTAATATTTAAGGAACTCTCTATTAAAAAGGGTTTGAACATTCTTAAATATTAACTTAATGAGAACACTTCTGGAAGAAGAATTATTGAAACATGTAACACTTTACATAGATAGTATTCCAATTAGCGCCACTTCATGGGAAGAACACTTTGAAATTCCATGTCAAGTACTACAAACTTTTACGAGATATGATCAATCAGTTTGGACAAAGCAGAATTCGCTATATCATAGAAAAACTTCCATGGATATACAATTTCTCCATGTGGAATTGAATCTGATCCGATTAAACTGAAATCAATGTGAAATTTCTCCACACTAAAGGCCGACAAGATGGCGCATTCGGGAGAACCACGGTTCAAACCCGCGTCTGACCATCCAGTATTAGGTTTTCCATGATCTCCCTCAATCGCTTCAAGCAAATGCTGGGAGGGATCCTTTGAAAGGGAGCTGCCGAATTCCATTCCCATCCTACCTTAATCCGATGGGACCAATGACTTCACTGTTCGGTTCCCTTCCCCAAATCAGCCAGGTAACCTACCAATCTCAAACCTTATCTTGCATTTTACAATTTCTATCGCTCATTTCTGGATACTGTGTATCATTGCCTGTTCTCGTGGAACTTTTAAAACATTATTATTGTGGAAATGACATAATGCACATCAAGAAGTGTTAGAATCAGTTAGAAAACATGGAAATTTCTAACTTAGTATAGACTGCAGCGAGTATACTCTTCAGTCAGAACTGCACCAACTAACTGAAGTTAACAGAGTAATCAAATGAAGCTATTAATGTTGCTCTCCACAGGCAGAAAGACGTGACAACTTCCACGCCAGTTACACTCATTTCGGATCACATAAAAGAAATTTAGAAGAGCCAAGCAAGTGCAGTTTTCAACAGCACTACCGGAAAGTAAGAGTATCGTCAAAGTCTTGCGACATCTGTCAAAGAACTGAAGTTTCAGCACCGTAGAATGAAGGCTTTCACAGCAGGTGTTGTCATCTCTTAACACTTCCGGGCTGAGATGCCGTGGTCCATACATAAGACTCTCCCCTAATGTTTCGCCTTCGAGTGCGGAAGGCATCCTCTGATGACAATCGGCGAACTGATGAAGTTTCTGCAGTTTAACGTAAAAGTTGTAGGCACAGCACCATATAAAAGAGCCCTGCAGAAATTTTAGCAGCTGATATTAACAGCCAATTGCAGAGATCTAAGGGAATCTTAAATCAAGTTATGGTCATTCTGGACAAAGTTTCGATTTTTGCAGACCTCTGAATCTTACAACAATCTAAAGTCAAAATTGAGATAAAAATTTAAAGATGAATACTTCGTAAATACCATCAAACCAGGTCACACTTTGTCAGACAATGGGTCTCTGTTCCGTTCAAATTTTTGGAAAGGTTTTATATAAGAATACAGTACATTTTGTTCTTCTCAGGCCATCATCGTATCAATCAGAATGGTTAATGCGTGACTTGGAACATTTGTTATGTGGTCACTGTGGAAAAAGTCACAAGACGTGGATTGAAAAATTAGACGACTTTGGAATAGTTATCAGTAGTTTATATCATGATTCAGCTGCAACACAACTATGCAGACGGCCGGAGTGGCCGAGCGGTTCTAGGCGCTTCAGTCTGGAACCGCGTGACCGCTACGGTCGCAGGTTCGATTCCTGCGTCGGGCATGGATGTGTGTGATGTCCTTAGATTGGTTAGGTTTAAGTAGTTCTAAGTTCTAGGGGACTGATGACCTCAGAAATTAAGTCCCATAGTGCTCAGAGCCATTTGAACTATTTTGAAACAACTATGTAACTATGCCCTGTTCCCTTTGGTAAGAAACTGTGCAGAATTTTGATGAGTGTATTAATTTTCCACTGAGGGATGAGCTAATATAAGAACAACGACTAAAAGCATTAGAGACGATAACGAAATAAACAGAAGAAAGGAAATGTGCACATGTCAGAACCGTGAAACCAATTACTTATGAAGATTGTGACTGTGTATTAATGAAAGTCCATGCGAAACACTCCAGAAGGAACAAACAAGTAAATAAGTTTACTCAATATTACAATTGACAGTTTTGAAATAAGATATACCGTGTATTCAAATTCTGTTGGAATCATGTAAGTAAAGTCTGGAAAACACTATTTGAATTTTGGTAACTATTGTGAGCCTAGGCTAATCGATGTTAACATGTAGTTGCTGTGAATTAGAAGTAAGCTCCATCGAGCTTGTTGCCTATTTGACTGCTGCACCATCGCCTTCAGATACTGTACTCCAGCGAGCATTGCTGCAGAAGATAGTGGCAGTGCACCTCGTGAGAGTTTTTTTACCAACTTCCATATAGACAGACAGCAATGTGTGTTGACGTGCTTTTAGTCTGACTGAGTATTATTCACAATTCTGCCATAATTTTGTGTGCCAGAAGAAGCTGAAGTCACTGGCACAACACTTGTCTACAGACAGAAGAGGTGTTAAGACACTACTTCTGTCCCAGACTTCTTAAGCTACCACACTCACAAGAGTGCCTTCTGCAGTATCCAGTGATGTCAATGCCACAGCACATTGCTCCAAGAAATCATGTAATGGAATGTGAATTATGGCTCAACCCACAGGCAAAGTATTAAAAGCAGAACTGTTAGAGATGTGCTTGTTACCTTTTTACGTTTTTCCCATTTCCCAGCGTCAATATATCATAACTTACTACCTGAAGAAATTGTGTAATTGCGTGTGGAGAGTCGTTCTACATGTAGGCAGGTTGTTAAAGGCATAATAACTAATGACGTGTGCTATGTTACAGTGCATACCATTGATAACCAGTAGTTCATAATGTATTATAAATGAATTATGGATCAATTCAAGGTATACGAATATGTATATTCTTGAATTGTTTGTTAATTTTTTAAAATGATAACATTCATTCAGTTGATAAAACATATAAAATGCCATGACATTCTTTTCCAACAGTGAGATGCATATATTGACATACATATTCTACCCAGTAAAATTTTATTCAACAGTCATAAAATACCACAGTTACAAATGTTTATTGTTTATTCCTACCTTTTTGACATACTTGCATTTATTACAAATGAAATGTGTGTATTATTTTCACTTATATAATTAAAAAACAACTTATCTACTTACCTTTGAGGGTTTTGAAATATTATGCTGATGATACTGCTTCAACATACATATCTCAGTTTTATTGTGTCTAAACATTACACTATTTTCAGTCATTTGTTAACTTTAGGGGTGAATATAAACGAGAAGGTATAAATGAAAGTACTCTCATTTATGTAAATATTTGTATTTGCATTATCATATTTATTTTCATGATTATGTGTTTTGTCAGCTTTGCACTTTTAATGAGTTACTGAAATGTAGAGGGAGTAATTAAACTTATAAATAAAAAAAATACACTATAGTAGACTGCCATTGTAAAGGTTATTTGCCATCGTTTGCTACTTTTGATTAAGAGAAGTGCTTCACGAGAAATATACATATTCTTTACAAATTGTATATGACACTTTACTGTTACATTTATGTGCATTCAGGCACTCTGTGTCAAGCTTTGATCTAACTTAGAGTAATTATATGTTGTGCATCTGTTTCTAATTGGGCATTGGTTGCTGTGTTAATGTAACTTGTAGAATATTTAACATAACTTTTATCAGATTACTTATTACTTCGTTTCAGCAAAGTAATACAACTTTCTTAGACATAGTGCAACCGTTGTTAATGTTTAATGCTTATAAATTGTATATGTGTGCAGCTAATGTATAATTACTCTATCATACACGTAGTTTTGTCATTTTATATGTGACTAGATATCAGTATGTCACTCATTCATGGTAATTATTTGATGATGGCTAGAGCAGTTACTAATTAAACATGAATAATTAATAGCAAATTGTTATGAAAGTAACCAATATATTTCATTTCTGAGTGATATTATTTTCACATTCAATTCAAATTTCATATCATAATACATATTGTGTAAAAGAAATTAACATTGGTGAGGCTGTGTAAGGCAACAGTACCTTCATGTAATGAATGCAATATAATCGTTGATGCCAAAAATTACGTGTCGTAGGCTTTGGCAGTATGTGAGAGACTCTTGCGTGAATCATGATGAACTATGATGGAAAGACAGATTCTTTTTCTTCTTCTTCTTCTTGTGTTACGGCCTCAGTAGGACCACGGGTAGCCCCTTCATTGTCTGCATTTTCCTCTTCTTCTCCCAGAACCTCTTCATTCTTTTCCTTCTTTTCTCCTGGTCTTCTTCCGAGATCTTCAGTTTCCGTTTCTCCTGTCGGCTCCACCGGTGACACTCTAATTTTTTCCTGTATTCTTCTGTGCCATTGACCTCCGGCATTGTTCCTCCAATTTTCCTTTCCTTCGACCTTGATTCCCAATTCCTATTAGTCCTTCCGAATTTCAACAACCCACTTGGTTCCTGTGTTTCCCCTTGTCCTCCGTGTTGTTTCCCACACTCTCTTCGTCATTCTGTCAATACTCATCCGAACTGCATGTCCAGCAAACCTTGCCGTTTTGAGTCTGATTTCCCCAGATATTGTTCTCATATTCCGATACAATTCTTCCCTAGGTCTTTGCATCCACCTCTCTTCACCTCTTTTGGGACCTAGACAGATTCATGTTTATAGAGCTAATTTGTGACATACAATATTAGTAAAATTGTGCATTCTGAAGTGTTTGTGCAAAGGTGTACTGATTTATACTAATAATGTTCAAAATCGAATCAATCTGACTTTTGTGATTCAATAGTAGAAGAAACTTAATTCACAATATGAGTATACAGAGCTTTTGGATCAGGAAAAAGAGAAACTTCACTACAACAATCAATGCTGGTAAATGTTACAACCTGCCAGAATCTGATGATCACAGCCTTCCTTTCCTATACTGGAATGCGTTCAGTGTTGGACACAGCACTTACGCACACCCTGTACAAAACTTGAATCAGGGTCCAAAGATCAGGGTGTAGCATATGAGGTGATTGGAGCCCACCTCTACTGTACTGGAAAACAACTAACCCAAAAAAAATAATGACTCAGTGCCCTGTAAATCGCTATGTTAGAATCAAAAAGTAACCAACTGACCTATTCATCGTCATTTTATACCAAAATTGTAACAAAGTTCCTGATATATAGCCATGTTACACGAAATAAAAGAAAATTACCCTATGCTTCACCACACTTATAAGAAATTTTAACAAATTATCTCATATATCACCATTTCTATACGCAGTTGTAACAAAGTACCCCATACATCAGGATGTTAGAATTATAACAGTTTTACCCTTACATCGCCAACCATAGGGGTTGACATTGTTTCATCGAAGCTGTTAATTGTTTCAACACGCAAAAGTGATCGGTCACCAACTTCAGACTTGTAAGTGCCAGCAAGTCAAGACTTGATCCAACCAGCAAAATGGTTAGTCAGATTCGTGAAGTCATGTGCCTCACAACACTATCCAGTCCATGACATCACAAGCAGTGATCCCGTTACTGCGATATCATCGGGACATCATGTGTGACTCATTGATCTTGCCTACATGAAGTCACAATCGCAGATGGCTGCTATAACATGATTGGCTCTTTTGTTTTAATGGATGGTAAAATAAAGCTATTATTATGATTTTATGCAGTGTCAGAAAATGTGTTGTCAGTGTACGGAACACCAGAGGAGTATAACCCTTGGTAGGTGTAAGATAAAAAGAATAATTAAAAAGTGTATTAGCCAATAAGTGTTGTCAGTTATATTTTTCTAATATAGAATATGGTGCCTTATTTTATCCCCCCTAGAATGGTTCTGCCAGACACTTTATTGTGAATAGCAGAGTAATCGCGGACATGTGTAAATCATGTAGATGAGGTGAAGAATTATTGTAAACGGTTAGGTGACGAAAGTTTGATCTATTTACCACCAGTAGCATAGCGTCAAGTAAGCCTGAGATTGAAATGGACACTCTTTATGTATTTCCATAGATATTCTTGATGTGAAAATATCATTGTGAACCTTGATATACGTTATGTGTGTTGTTCGTGTAGTTTTGACATACATACTTAGCATGTTATTTTAACAGAGATACTGATGTGTTGAAGTTTTAGGAACTTACATATTTTTCATAAATAATACAAATGTACAGATAAAAAGTTGCACATATCAAATAATTGTTCAAGAATAGTTATTATTGTTGTGACGTCAAATTAACAGGCAGGGGATTACGCCAGTGTGTGTGTGTGTGTGTGTGTGTGTGTGAAGTGGGAATGCTGTATGTCAAGTTCTATACATATTTTGATAAATAATTCAATATGACACCAAACGATCACTAGCACATGTCGAATGATTTCATCACATTGGAGGTTTTGTGTTCCCTGTTAACGCAGTGAGACTAGTGGCTAGTCGTACCAGCTTGCATTCTTAGATTTTCCCGTCAATACCATCTTGCATTTTTCTAATTTCCGATAGGGGCCACTTTTTTTATGCCTGTGGCACCAGCTAGCAGTGGCTGCTTGAAATGGAATTGGATAGAGAGAAGAAAGAGAAGGAAATACAGTAGCAGAACGTTGTCTGAGGGAAAGGAATCTAAGGGGAAGCCACCTGGTAGACTTCTGCACAAAACGTAATGTACACAGCTAAACACATGTTTTAGGAATCATTAATGAATTTTATACACGTGGAAGAGACTTGGAGACATAATGTTTCAGATAGTTTACTCAGTCATAAAACAGAGATTTAGAAACAGGATTTCAATTCGCTAAATATCTCCAAGGTCAGGCGTGGACGCTGAACATGATTTACTTAACATGAACTTCAGATTTAGAATGAAGATATAGAAGAAAGTTAGGAAATTAAGGTGACTGAACCTGAATAATTTTAGGGAACTAAAAGGTTTTTGAGATTTAAAAAGCGAGGGCTAGACAATGATTTACTCAAGCAGAGAAAATAAACACACTAGAAGATGGATGGTTAACTGTTGAGCCCTGTTGGTAAACGGACTGTACTCATTCCTTGTGAACCCAATTGAGGAGTTACTTGATTGAGAAGTAGCAACTCCGGTCATGAAAACTAGCAACGGCTGGGGAGCGATGTGCTCTCCACATGTCCCTCCGTATCTGCTTCCATTTATGCCGGTGGGCAGAGGATGACACGGATGTCGGTCGATAGCGTTGGGCCTTCAAGGCCTGTTCAGCCTTAGTTTGTTTGTTTGATTTGTCTGCTATCTAAACATGTAAGGAACGGAAACGTGGACGGTAAGCAGTTCAGAAAAGAAGCGACTGGACGCTTTTTAAATACGGTTCTAAAGAAGTGCACTAAAGATTGAATGGACAGATAGACTAACTGGTGAGGAGGTACTGAATCGAACTGGTTGGCAAGAAATTTATAGAACAAAGTGACTGTAAGGTGTGATCGGTTTGTACGAGACATTTAGGGCCGTCAAGGTATCATCTAACTGATAATGGAGGGGAGAGCGGCGGATAAAAGTATTAGACGGAGACCAAGGTTGGAGTACAGTAACCAGATTCAAATGAATGCAGATTGCGGGCGTTATATAGAGACCTGCGCAGAATAGATTTCCGTCGTAGTAATTAACAATATGGTACCTAATGTAGTTTTTTTCTTCTCCTTCTAAAAAGAATACAGATTTTGAGTCAGGAATTTATTTCAGTGTATTTTAATTCCATACGATCACAGTAATGTGGTCACACGGCCTTGGAACACACTTCATGCAGACGTGGCCTGTACTCCTAAAAAAGACCCGAAAACTAAAGAAAAAGAACAAATAATAGAACAACACAAAAACAGAGGAACAAATAACGAAAACGTACGTAGGCAATACACGAAGGGTGCGACAATACTAAGAATGTGCAATATCAGGAACGAAAAGCTGTACATTCCTTTAAACCGAAACTACAGATTATCAAGCAAACCTTCTTCATGATGTTGCGCAGATACAATGACTTAACACTGTCGCTGTCGTATGTTGAATGCTGTTGACCGGGGGAATGTGCATATTATACTGTAGGCTGCCGGTGCATATAAATTTCTGCAGGGCGCTATCTCTCAGTAAATTATTAGCACATAGAAAACTGCTCGCTACCCGCGAGAAGCGTGCAACAGGCTTTCTTCGACTCCCTTTCCATGTTTTCAACTGAGGAGGGGGGGAACGCAAGGGGAGGAGCGAAACAATGGCAGCCACCCCAAAACAGTTAAACTTAAGCTACTTATTCCAGCATTTCAGATGAAATCAGGCTCCGGGTACGACCATTAGACAAGAAAGCTAAAAGACGCAACTAAACTTCTCAGAAGTTATATACAGCTAATAGTAGTAGAAGAGGCATAAAGTGTTTTCTGGTCCACTCAAAAATGTTACGTATGGATGTAAGTGTTTCGGCAGTAAGTTAATGTGGCAGAGTTAACTAATAAAAATGGCAATCAGTACTGATGCAACAGTTCAGTTCTCCAACAGACTTTGCTGGTCACAGTTCTGTGTTGGTACTGAATAGGCGATATTTTCATATGGGATACCACTTCGATCTATTGCACATTTCCACCCATCAAAATGTCAACCCGCTTATCAAAGACATTTTCCTGTGACTACGTATGTAAATTTTGTAATTATGTATTAAAATGTATGTTCGTCGCTGTTGTATCATATGTTGCATGTATATCACGGCGCATCAGACAGTAGGGCCGATGGCAGAGTCATCTAGCGGATGCGCTAATAATAAGGACCAGGATGGTGCCTAATACTGACGTCATTGCGCGATAACTACAGTTAAAGGAACTGCGAGAATAAACACGAATATAAACTGGCCGCTAAAGCTGAAGACCGTCATTATAGTTGTAATTGTAAAAAATCAAAGCACTGGTCGTTTGTCCGTTTCGGTAGTTCCATGCTAGAGTTCATGACAGATCTAGCCAGAGCCAGCACATCGAGCATTGATGATATACTAATAGCTGGTACTGCACGAGTAATCTACGGTGCCGTAATATATGCAAACTAGTATGCTTTGACTCTCTGATACGCGGATGCTTTTGAGCGTTAGCTGCAAGCTAGTGGAGAGGAATAGTGGCATAGTCCATGTCTGAATGGGGTAAAAGGCTCTTAATCTTCTTTCGTACGAGGAAAAGTTGGGGAGAGATGTAATATGCGCCGACTTTTGTATTATTTCTTTTCAGTAGTAAGCACAGGTTAGAAATGAATAGGCGATTGAAATTTCGTGGGGTAAGTTTTATCTCAACACTACGCCAAATGCTATACGATGTACGCATTAAGTAGGTCCTATGTGTCGTTCCATCTTACTCGTGTTAATTTGATATACAAGTACTCTACAGCATCGCACGAACAAAGATATCGCTCCAGCAGCTAGGTGAAAATTAAATTTTTATGATCTTAAACCATATGAGGTTAAAAATTACTCAAACGTGGCTGCTCAGTTCTGAACGTATTGCACCCGACGTATCTCGCCAGTAAAATAACAGAGAAATTCGTGTTACAATCAGTGATTATCACTCGATGATTTTAGTATAATAATTATGAAGTATAAAATTCACAATCCATAACAAATAATAATGGCAGCGTACATTTTCGGTTCCTCTGGACGTATCAGGTACAACCTTTTAATATATGCATGGCACATATTAGAAAACCGACTGTAACTTAAGATATATAAGACGTAACCGCCATATTAAGTAATTATTTTAGTATCAGTACACAGCGGTATCATCTTTTCAGTCCTGTGGTTCGTGAGTTGTCTCCAGAAGATACCTTAGTTGCTCAGCGATTATTCTCAGTCTACAGTTTGAAAGACAGTTCGGGAAGGAGTGGAATCACTAATTTTAAGATTTGAATTGAGGGATATATCTGTAATTGTAAGTCCCATATATTTAATGGAAAGTAAGCATTATGCGCTTGAGACCATGAAGTGGAACTATGGACCACAACCATGCCCCTGTTAATAGTTAAAGCGTCCTTCTCTGATTTCCTTAAGCTGTTTCAAATAGAGCGGCAGCGTTCTTCCTCTACGCTGTTGCGCAAATGGCAACCATCAACATCCTAGAGATTAAAACGTGTCTGATCATTACACTGGTCAGCAGTGAAAGTATTTGCTATTTGAAAATAAATGTATTTTAAACATTTCATCATACATAAAGCGAAAATGACATTTCGCCCTAGTATTATCAAGGGGGATTGGGGGCCCCTTTATATAAACTTGACGTTGTATTTTGATTTCTAAAGATATTTTAATCTAGTTAGTTAGTTTACAGTCTGAAATTATGAATTTTTTGTAACAAATTCTTCTACCAGAACCCATATCTATTTCAAATTTTTCAGTTACATTTAACGCATAAATTTGAGTGTCAGTAGTGGATGTCGTAGTCAATATTTGCAGGTTAAGTACCTTGCACATACGTCAAAATCCCTTTAAGAAGTATGTTAACGGTGAAAGTCAATAACAACGAACAAAATTTACATTGTTAAAGTTTTCATCGACAGTACACGTAATTGAAGTGCGTCGATATTGCTAAGATTATGCTAAAAGGTATTTTCGGTTTCTGGACCGTACTTTACAAATCAGTGCGTCTTTGAAACGTATGTTGTTTATATGATTCAAAACAATTAACGAATTTTGTTTCATTCACATTTGTTCTTGGGGTAGGCACGAAGTTCACCCTGCCCCTTCATTGGTAATGGGCACTATGGATAATGCCTTGGTACTGCTGAGGTTAAAACTTCCAGCTATCTCTTGGTTCTCAGATATGGCCCATTTACGTTATAAGGATAATTTTTACAATATTTGAAGCCTGGAGACCGAGTTGGCACATCAGAACACAGCAGTGATAGGTTAGCAGCAGTTCTTATAGCTAGTAGTAGGAAAACTTAGAATCTAGAGATTAAGTTAGCGAAACTGAATGCAGGCATTACCTATCATCCTTGCTAATGTTTTGTGAAATTTGTCATTATTGCTAATGTTTTGTGAATTTTGCTTTGAATAGCTTGTGTCAGATATTTAATTGAATTTAGTTTCTTTTACTTAGTTGTTGCGGTCACATGTAGTACTCGTTGCTTGACGCAGTGAAGAATGGCAAAACAGAGGCACGCCGGCGACCGAAGCGTTGCGAAGTAGGCAGGCACAGATAGCCTTGCTGACAGCAGCAGTCTACCAACAGGCTGACGCAAGGACGCACACAGATCGAGCACCGAGCGAAGCATGGAGAGTACTGAGTGAGCGGAATTGAGGCCAGCACGATAAGTTACGCTGCAATATACTGTGGGAGTAATAACAAAAAGCTACCACCGAGGGTAAAAAACGTCCTACTACCGGATATAGATAGTGAAGCGCACGGAGCAACAGACAGAAGCCATTAGGAAGCAGTTCGGATCTGAGGATGGACGTGGTCCGTATCCGAATATTCAATCTTCGTAGGTGACGATTCCGGAAGTCTGTTCTAGCTCGCAGGAGTCATCCGTTCGCCGCCAGATGTCAACTTCAGCTCTGGAGGTCGACCCGAGCTCGGTAGGCACCATGGCTCACTAACTACAGCGAGAACTTCCAGCAGGACCGGCCGCAGCGCGGTCTTGGTCACAGGCGCCGCCGGGGACTGACGCCCGGACTTCACGGCAACCCGGCCCCACGGCGCGTGGTCCGTCTATGACGGGACCTCGCGGACATCGCGACTGACGTCTTCCCAGCCGCCGGTGCAGCAGGCATCGGCAGCTGATCTCACGGCGACGCGGCTCCGTGGGCGTGCCGTACTGGGGCGCCGAGCGGCGACCAGTTCATCTCAACCACAGGCATCAGCGGAGTACTGGAGGCCTGAGGCTCCCGAGTGCGATCAGCGGCGCATTATAGGAGAATCTACACAGCAGCAGGCAGACGGAGGGATCCGCAGGGCTGGGCAGCGACAACGATGGAGAAATTGTAAAGGAAGTTCAATAAATAATTGTAAAACTCCACGCCCTCTCAGTCTTTGGCGCAGCCACTGTGCCTGCTGCTAACAAGTGGTACCAGAAGTAGTAACATAGTGTAGAAGTCACGTTTTTGCTTTTATTTCAGGATACATAGAAACAAGGCTTCCACATCAAAACTCCCTATATACTTCTTGTGATGTGTGTGGTGAGGTGACATTAGCTCTCCACAAAATTTGAATTACTCCATTCATAAAAAAGCATATCATCAATATTTAGGGATACAATTAGGAGATCTGTATAAGTAGCGGGCATCGCATACAGTCTGTAATACACGTACTGTGAACCTACAAGGATGGTTAAAAAAAAGTTTGTCCAGTGCCATTTGCAGTGCTAATGATTTGAAAATTTGAAATAACCTTCAAACCACATAAGCGTTTGCTATTTCTGCATGTGCCGCCCCCCCCCCCCTCTCCACCCCGCCCTCTCCGTCCTGTATGACATACACAGAAAAAAAGAAACAGACTGTAAAACACCACAAAATTCCATCAGCCAATCGACCAGTACCACAAGGAGATTGTCTCCCTGGAGACTCTCCAGGAGAGTTCACTCAGTAGTCAGACGTATAAAAAGACTGTGGAAGGGAGAAATTATGTCATTGTTCATCTTCAGAGGATACTGATTTTTTGCCTGAAAATAAACTAACCATTTAGCCACAGATGTTTATCAAGACTGAACGAAGTGGTTTTGTTAGAGACTTGGACCTGTCTAAAGATGAAGAAGAGCATCTAGCATCGATGCTTCAAGAACGAATTTTTTGCAACCTAATGTCAAAGTGTCTATGTATAGAACACGGCAAGCGGTTAAAAAACAAAAAACCACTTGTTGCCTGTTGCAACGTGAGTGGTTCAGGACAGCTTTACCCCTTGCGTCCACATTGGGTTATCCGAATAACCTTTAACACTACAATAGTCAATTTTTCGGGTGTACTGAAACTAGTGTACACAAGCCTCAGGTTCTTCCTCATTTGTATCTTGACAAATGTCACAATAAGGATATCTGAATACTTTCAAAGTAGAGCATTTAAATGGGAAGGAACATAATGCAATCTCTAAACTATGTTCAGGATACCCAAAAAGCCAAATATCATCATTAGAACAGGTGTGAAGTGCACAAATGAAATACTTTATTTTATATAACATACTAACAGTTTTATTCCTTATTAGTCAACCTGTAACACCATAATTAATACTATAAATATTTTCTACTGATTCATTCTGTTCAATGCCAAGTATGTATTTTTCACCATGTAATGTCTTTGACCTATCGTAATGAAGTGGAAAGTTGTCTAAAATGTTTTCTCTTTACTATTTAAATTCCTTGTATTAATTGAAGGAAAATGTTATGTGATTTTGTGGCTTTTGTGTTGACATGTTAACGTTATTAAATATTAAGATTTTTTAAATACGTTTGTTTACAACTACGTACAAGTTGGTTCATACCTAGGAACTTGCATTCTATTAAATTAATAGCAACAGTACTTACCATTTGTACGGAAGCGAGTTGGTGGGCACCAAACTATGGTTGGAGCGGGCTAAAAGGTTGATGTGGCCCTCAGTCTGGGCGCCAAGTGAGAGAACACAGTCAGTCAGCAGCTAGCTACTGGATAGTTTTCGTCTCAACAGCAATAAAGTGAGCTTCGCAGGTGCAAGGTGAGGTTTCTAGTACCTAGATGTAATATGGAAAGGCCTCAGATGTGTGTACGGCTATAGAGTGATGCTCTATTAATGGAAAAGGCTCTAATGTTGGAAATGTCGTCGCCAAGAAGAAGGTATTAGAGCCAATTACATCCAAATGAGAGAATAGGTAGGCGCTATGTACTCACCACCAATATTGCGCAATCACTTCGGCAGTTATAAGAGGTCAGAATTTTGTCAAAGTATGAACCACTACATTTAAGTGTTGTTTAATCTGCAATAATAAGGCAAATTCTGTGAAATTTGTGTCAGATCCTTGATTTGGTGCCTCTCATGATACCTCTTAGGATCCACTTCACATAAATACTGACATCCGAGTATCCTGTGTGTTAAAATCTAATGAAAATAAATGGTTGATTATTTGCACAATTCTGATTGGTAAAAGACATCTAGAGGTACTGTGGTTTCAATTGAAGTTAAGGGAGGAAGTTAGTGTTGCATTTATGAAAACCTCCATAGTGACTGATTTGCCTTATTAAGATTAACTGCATTAAACCCTGTTAGTGAAAATTACTGGTTGTATAAGTGGCAATAAAACAGCATGTTATTTTGAGATTAGTTAGAGTAAAATGCATTTAAAGTCATACTTGAGAACCTGTACGAAAAATCACTGGCATTAACTCTTTTAAAAGTCCTGCAAGATGAGTGAATTTAGTGAAAGAGTAATACCTAAATTTGCATCTTACAAATTGTCTCAGAAATGTGTGTTTAGTTTGCTTTATGGTAATAAACAGTTTAAGAGTCTCCAATTTAGAGTTGCTTAAAATGAATAAATGTACTTGAATAATGAATATATTAATTGCAGTTGAAGTAAATTTTGAGTTTTGTGTGCTTTGTGTAGTAAAAATTGGAAAGAGTCTGAGGGCCCCACCTAAAAAGATATAGTTACAGTAATTGCTTTTATTCATAAAAATAGAAATAAGATTGTTTCACAGTAAGTCTAAAAATTTTGTTCCCAGTGACATTTAATTACATTTGTACAATATGAAAAGTAACTGTTGAAACAGGACCATGTCCATGTCCATTTTTGGTTTAGTAGGGTCTTTCACAATACTTGATTATGAGATAATTTATATATGACAAAGTATGTTGAGAAGGGATAAAGTGTCAATTGTTTCTGTGAGAGCTTGCACATATTATTTATGACTGCTAGAATTCACTGTAACCTATCTTATTATAGTAGAGTTTCATTGCACTTCTCTGGGAAAGAAGTAATGGTAGGTTTCCTTTACCAAAATTCAATACAGATTCTTTAAAAGTAATGTTTCGTATTACTATGGCTAATTAGGCTGCCAATCGAATTTTATTTCATTCAAGTAAACTTGGTGACTTAGAATATTTTCCAAATTTCAGTCTTTAGCTTTCTGGTTTCTTCTGTAGTACTAAATTCAGATTCGATAAGCCAAACCCATTAGGTACCTCACGGTCAATTTTACTTAAATCCTCCGAGAGGGTAACATTTACTGCATCGTAATACCATATTTAGTAATACACACTGTACGTTGATATAATACGCGATGCAGTATGGTGTTATAAACCGAGCAATAGTATAACAGACATAGTAATAAATATGTTCAAAAGCACGTCAGGTTTTTACTGCACATGACACAGTAAGTTACATAATATTATGTAGCTACAAAATTTTGCTGCTCGTTACAATCGAAAGATAAACTAGGAATTCGGTTAGCCCAGTAACCTGGTTATAGAAGAAAGTATAACTTTTTGAGTGTTCACAAAATGGTTCAAATGACTCTGAGCACTATGGGACTTAACATCTGAGGTCATCAGTTCTCTAGAACTTTGAACTACTTAAATCTAACTAACCTAAGGACATCACACACATCTATGCCCGAGGCAAGATTCGAACCTGCGACCGCAGCGGTCGCGCGGTTCCAGACTGAAGCGCCTAGAACCGCTGGGTCACCCCGGCCGGCTGAGTGTGGACACAAGGGTTGAATTTGCACATCAGTCCAAAGAACTAGAGACTATTTATAAACTATTCGAAGGTAAGTTTAAAAACTATACTTTTACACCAGAGCAATTTCTCTCCATCCAGTTTCTATCGACCATTCTGTCCAGATGAAAGAAACTAATGAAAATTAAATACTTCGAATATCGGTGACATTTCTGTGGAGACTTTAAGTAGGGCAACACAAAGTACTGCTGTTTTTTGTGCAGTGGGAGAGTCGGCTTAGCTTATCTCACTCCACGGTAAAGGTCAAGACCCCAAGAGAAATTCTCTCCCCGGGAGAGAAAAATGTCTAGCATGATCCTCT
Organism: Schistocerca gregaria; assembly: GCF_023897955.1. Lineage (NCBI taxonomy): Eukaryota > Metazoa > Arthropoda > Insecta > Orthoptera > Acrididae > Schistocerca > Schistocerca gregaria. Next base: position 833,039,106 of record NC_064931.1, read on the forward strand.
GGTATAAAGGTGCAAAATTCCTTTACACGATCTATTCATAAGACTTGAGGTAACGAAGGACTTTGTAAAGGAATGGAATAGGGTAGAGAAGTCGTTCAGTATCTCTAAGGACAATTTTCACTTATCACTAAAGCTGAAGTTAAAGAAGGTACTTTTTCTCTCCCTCTTCGTCTACTTAAAGAGACATCAGAAAGCAACATGGGAAGCATTTGAAGATACTGTGAGTGAGTTCTTTGGAGATAGAAGAGTTAACAACTGCTATGCGATGGTAAATAATCTTCCAGGGAAGTATCATAAATATTGCTGCAACATGTCACTTAACCCTCCATTTCCTAGATTCTCACCTGGACTTCCTTCCTGACAACAGGGCGCTGTAAGTGAACAATGGCAAGAGAAGCCCCAGAAAATGAGTAGAGCGACTAGCAAAGAGAAGACGTCCACGTCAGTAAGTTCTTTTGTTTAAAATTAGTGAAGCTATAAACCCAGAGTTAGATCTACTAGACTTTATCTAATGTCGCATTTATTTTTCTCGATCCAAAATTAGAGTAGTTTAGAATTTTCAAAAAGATGGCTCTGAGCACTATGCGACTTAACTTCTGAGGTCATCAGTCGCTTAGAACTTAGAAATAATTAAACTAACTAACCTAAGGACAACACACACATCCATGCCCGAGGCAGGATTCGAACCTGCGACCGTAGCGGTCGCTCGGCTCCAGACTGCAACGCCTAGAACCGCACAGCCACTCTAGAATTTTCAGAAAGAAAAGAATTTAGAAGTGTATTTGTAGTATTTCTACCTTAAATCATTATATCTTGAAAAATAGAGCTTACAAACAAAATTCGATCTGCGGCCTCAGTTCCATTGCTTCGCTCCAATAAGAAGAGTTCTTGTTGCTTCCCTTTTACACTTCCCTTTTCCTTCAAGAAGGTAATCAATTGAAGGGGTCATGTATTCACATAAAGTTGATATCTTACCATGACAAATGAAACAATCATTACAATATTATCTATTTGCATTCAACAACAGCTTAAACATTTATCATAAATAGGAACGTTTTGGATTTCTAAATTACCCACCACTGACACTTTTCTTCTTGAGCTAAGTAAGCCACACCAATGTATCTGTCTGCATTCTACGAAAATGACTAGAATTCGTCCATTTTTGTAACTCTTGGGAATTTGGTAATGGACATCTTGAAGATCTGTACATCATGAACTGTACTTCAGCAGTATTTATTTACTAGATCGGTATTTGGTCACGAAGTCTACCACCAGTGACACATACTGTGCAGTTTTACACTATCTGATCAGAGGTACCTGGACACCTATTAGTGGACATTCTAAAGGATTGTGTCCACCTTCGCCATTAAGACGTCTTGATCTCTACTGGCCGGCCGTAGTGGCCGAGCGGTTCTAGGAGCTACAGTCTGGAACCGCGCGACCGCTACGGTCGTAGGTTCGAATCCTGCCTCGGGCATGGATGTATGTGATGTCCTTAGGTTAGTTAGGTTTAATTAGTTCTACGTTCTATGGTACTCATGACCTCATAATTTAAGTCCCATAGTGCTCAGAGCCATTTGAACCATTGATCTCTACTGGGTACACTTTAATTGTGGTGCCTGAATATCTGTGGAGTTATGGCAGGCCATTATTCCTCAGGAGCCGACACCAGAGGCCGCTGGTGCCTGGGACAAAGTCGACGTTCAGACACATCCCAAAGGAGTTCCACTGGGTTCAGGTTGAGCTACGGGCATACCAGTGCATTTCTGGGAATTTTATTGTTCACAAACCATAGTGTCACAAATGCTACTTCTCTACTGGTTGCAAACAATCGTTGTCTCTGAAATGTAGCTCTACCGTACTCCGTACACAATGCTGTAGAATGTGCTTATATCCTTCCGCATTTAGCATTCTCCTGAGCTCAATAAGATGGCTGCATCCTAACTATGGAGAAAAAATCCCTATACCGTAACAACACCTTCTCCGTACTCAAGGCTTGGCATTCCACGTGTTGATAGGCAACGTTCTCCAGGAATTAGTCAAAGGCATACGACTTCATTGGATTTCCACAGGGTATAGCTTGGTTTATCACTCGTTTCCAGCCACCCACTGCCTAGTGGTGTCGCTCTTTACACCACCTCATGCACCGCTTAGCCATGACTACATGGATATGCTTGCTGCTTATGAAGAGCTGCTCAATCATTGGACCCCACTTCCTTAGGTCTATATGCATAGTCATTGATCTGGCTGTATTGCTGCTAGCACTTTGGAACTCACGAGTGATTAATTTGCTTATCTCATGCGATTTTTACAAGCACTCTACGCAAAGCTCGACGGTCCCTTCCCGACAGTGTATGATGTGTGTCTACTATTGGTTTAGCTGTTGCTGTTGCCTTGCATTTTCACTTCACAATCATGTCACAAACAATGGACTTTGGCAGCTTCAGAAGGGTTGAAATTTCCCTGATGGATTTGTCACTCAGGTGACAACCAATAATTAGGTCACTTTTGAAGTCATTGTGCCATCCTGACCGACCCATTGTGTCGGTACTGCTTCTCTAATGAGAACACGATACTCCTCGTCTCCTTTTATACTGACGGGTACATCTCTCGTGACGTCTAGTTTTTAGTTCTGATTTACATAGATCTGTTGAAGTAATTTTGATCAGATAGAGTACATCAACCGACGTGTCTGTCAGGTACACAGTCTTTATGATGATTAAAAATGATGAGGATACTTGAGGACACAGGTCGTTACTTTGAAGCACTAACGGTCACACTTCCCAGTCGTATCGGAGAATACCGTTCGTTTCTAAGGATATTGCACAATGTCAAGTAAAGATAAGTTTTATCGTAGCAGAAACGCTACATCATGATGTTCAATCAAAATCGTCATAGAGTCCTTTCTGGGATTATGATTTTCTTCAGCTTCAGTGGTTCTGTAATTTTAGTTATTTCTCTAGCCAAAAGTCACCAGGTACATTCAATGGCTACAAATTTGTGTTAGAGTCTTCCGTTACTCACGTAAGACGGTGTTAATTTTCTTATCAACTAACTAGTCACTCTTGTAACCAATTTGTGTGCCTGTCAGTAAGTTATTATGGCTGAAGTAGGCTACTTTGCTATTGTATACTCACTTTTCCAAATATTTCCACAATACAGATAATAATGATATCGGAGTGTAGTAGTTAGCGTACTTCGTCATTCTCGTGAAGAGCTCTAACTGTAGCATTTTTTTGGACTTTAGCAACAATTTGTTTTCGAGATGCTGATTGCTAATATGATCCAATATTCCATTTTATAAATCAGTCATGTAAAATCAAACACCTTCTAAATTTACAGTCTTTTCATTCACAAATAGATCAGTTATTAAACTTCTGTTGCCACTATTGGTATAACGTACACAAGAAAAGCACTGCATCAACAAAGAGGCCTATACAACGTCGAATTTATATCAGGGCAACAAAATACAAATACGATCGCAGTTTCTTCGCTCTACAGAAAAAATTCTGTTTCGTGGCTTTTATATACGAAAGAGTACAAGTGTGACATTTTGTGAACTGTAAAATGAATACGTCTTCTGTGAGAATATTTCTGGAGACGTTCTGATGGCGAAAACTGCTTCGGAAAAACCGAGATGCACACAAGAAATGACTGAAAAATTGAAACTAAGAGAAATTGTCTCGAGAGCCGAAAATGAAAATATTAAATATACGTATCGAGGATAAAAGGCCGAGAGTCGTGATAAATGACGCTATTCAGCAGCTACGTCACGCGCCAGGGTCGGATCTGGCAAATGAGAGGCGATGGAGAGATAACATTAAAGAGGCGAAAAAAGTGGCTGGTTGCGAGAGCAATCGGCTGGAAGGCGCCGGACGAGCACCATCTGGAAGAACAGCGGAAAGCTCTCCGGAAACATTTCCCTCGATATCCTAAGATAATCCTCCTAATAAAAGAGCTTACTGCGTGAAGCGAAAGCGATTAAGAGCGTTGCCGGCAACTTGCTCCAGTCAATGAATGTCACAGCTGTGTAGAAATCGCTCGCACTTTAATTACTGGACAGAAATTAACATCATATTTTTATTCGAAAACTAAGAAGAATTGACGCATTGTTAGTAGAAATACAACTCAAATTTTCTAAAATTTGTGAACACAAAATATGTAGCGTTATTTGAAGTAAGTTCTTAATTGAAAATTTGACTGCAAAAGATTGAAAATCATTCTTACAACGACCAATGGATCCTCATCCTTTCACCTTAGAAGAAAAAATTATGTGCATGCTGGTAGTCTCCATCTTATTTGACTCTGAAGCATTCATTGATTCAGGTACAAACATCCTGATTTTACTTAGTGACAATAAGTATTTACTAGCTGTTTGCAAGGAACTCAGGAAAGCCTATGACTGTGTGCCGCTCCCACGATTAACGTCACAATTACAGGACCTTGTCATGCTATGTATGTTTATCCGCAATCTATGTTACTTACTGATCAATGGAGCAACAATTTCACGTCAAGGTGATACATGAACAAATGTTTGTCACAAGGATCGACATTATCGCTGCTATTACGTATTTAATCTATACACTGAGTATTTACATTCTCTACTGCATCGCAATATTAACGTGATACAATATGCAGACGATCTGTGCTACTATACTAGAAGCGAAAGTATTATGTAACACCAACTTCAGATTCCGCTTGATACAGAAAAGTTTCAGTATTGCATCGGAGTTCCTTGGAAATATTGTCAGATAAATACGCGGCATGGGTTTGCACACGACATAGATGGCAAGAACCAAGAACAATGTTCATGGGTTCGATTCGTATCTTCGTCGATCAAACTGTGAAACAGCTTGGTCTCTAGATCCACGCATATAAATTACAATCTGCAAGAAAGTGAAATGGAAATTAGGTTTTCTCATTCCGTTACGATCAGCGGGTTGCTAACTGACTCACTCTGTATTGTATACTAATTGGGCCATATGTGGTCTATGGTTTCCTTTGCTGCGGCACAGCTTCCTGATACATTACAGGAATACGACAACATGTACAGACATTCGTACCAATTCACCATACATGAACCCTAATTTGAGCACGCAGTTGTTAAAGAACTTTTTCCCGACGAACGTAGATGTCATAGTGGCCGATGTCACCTCCCTCCAGAATCCTCAGTACTTGTAGAAGAATAAGTGGCGTCTATTTTACCAGCATAGGGGAGGACATTACGCTACTATACTACCAAGTCTCCCTACACGATCGTAACACTCCCTTGGTATGTACCGCGGAAAGTTCCTTTACACTATGTTCCGCCTCCGATTTAAACACGGACGGTTCCGACACCAGCTCTATCGTCTAAAACTGATATTTACGCTAACGAGGATATCGACAGCATCATTTTCGGCTGCTCAGTCTGATACCACGTGAATACCAATTTACTACAGTACTTAGTGCTTAGCGTACAACTACTTTCCATCAGAATGAAGACTCTATTTACAACATATGAAGTGTCACTGTGTAAATATATACACTGAAGCGCCAAAGAAACTGGTATAGGCATGCGTATTCAAATGCAGAGATATGTAAACAGGTAGAATACGGCGCTGCGGTCGGCAATGCCTATATAAGACAAGTGTCTGGCGCAGTTGTTAGATCGGTTACTGCTGCTTCAATGGCGGGTTATCAAGATCTAAGTGAGTTGAACGTGGTGTTATAGTCGGCGCACGAGCGATGGGACACAACATGTCCCAGATAGCGACGAAGTGGGGATTTTCCCGTACAACCATTTCACGAGTGTACTGTGAATATCACGAATCCGGTAAAACATCTAGACTTCGACATCGCTGCGGCCGGAAAAAGATTCTGCAAGAACGGGACCAACGACGACTGAAGAGAGACTTTCAACATTACTGAAGTGCAAACCTTCCGCAAATTGCTGGAGACTTCAATAATGGGCCATCAACAACTGTCAGCTTGAGAACCAATCAACGAAACATCATCGATTTGGCCTTTCAGAGCCGAAAGCCTACTCGTGTGTCCTTGATGACTGCACGGCACAAAGCTTTACGCCTCACCTGAGCCAGTCAGCACCGACATTGGACTTTTGATGACTGGAAACATGTTGCCTGGTCTGACTAGTCGCGTCTCAAATTGTATTCAGCGGATGGACGTGGACAGGTATGGAGATAACCCCATGAATCCATAGGCCCTGCATGTCAGCAGGGGACTGTTCAAGTTGGTGGAGGATCTGTAATGGAATGGAGCATGAGCAGCTGCAATGATATGGGACCCTTGATACGTCTAGATACGACTCTGACGGGTGACACGTACGTAAGCATCCTGTCTCATCACCTGCATCCATCAATGTCCACTGTGCATTCCGACGGTCTTAGGCAATTCCAGCAGTACAACGCTACACCTCACACGCTCAGAATTGGTACAGAGTGGCTCCAGGAACACTATTCTGAGTTTAAAAGCTTCCGCTGGTCACCAAACTTCACAGACGTGAACATTACTGAGCATATCTGGGATGCCTTGCAACTTTCTGTTGAGAAGAGATCTGCACCTATTCGTACTCTTATTACTTATGGACAGCCCTGCAGGATTCATGCTGTCAGTTCCTGCGTGCTTGCGGCCCTGCACGACATTAGGCCTGTGTACGAGTTTCTTTGGCTCTTAGCTGTATATATGTACCTTTCTATCGGGACAACAAATTCTGTTTAAAGGTAATCTTATATTTTTACTTTCTAAAGGTGTACTTGTTTCTGGTACTGAAAAATCTGAGGCTTGAATGTAATTTAACTTTTCAGCAGATGATTGTAATGATTCGAAGAAGTATTCCAAACATAAGACATGATTGTCGTCCTTTGATTCAATGTGCCAGAAAAACAGTATGAAACCGTATGACCTCTCCCGGCTTTTTAGTCAGGCCACGTTTCTTATCTTTCAAAATGGAGAGTGAGTCACTAATTATTGCCACCTAGAATATCGCCGAAAGTATGATAGTAGCAGAAAAGTTTGTGGAACAAATGTTGCATGGGACAACAGGGGCCATAATACGATGTTAGTCTTTTGTTGCTAGGTGGGGCAACGTCAGAGATATGAAGGTCAACTTTGGTATTTATTTTCTGATAGCGGCTATCGAGACGAATCCAGTGTTGTGTAACAGTAAGGTCTTTGAAGGTCAAAAAAGGCCAAAAAGGTGGCATGAACTTCCTTTTACAGAAGATGTTCGAAGTGATAACCATTGGTATCAATGAAATGCTGCAATCTTCTTATCATTGACTGAGTGGTATTCCTTATCACTGCTGCACTTATCTAAGCACATGCTCTGACAATTCTCTCTCGTATATCGTGCGAATAGTAATACGGCGTATCCATGTATCGTGCCATTGACACGTAAACACCATTCGACGGTTTCGCAATACAACACCAATAGGAACGGTAAGACTGGTATCGTCGAATCACGCGAATGTGAATCATGTATTCCCTCGAAGAACAAGTCGATTGAATTCTGCCGATGGGCTCAACTTCAGAATCAGAGGGATGACACATTTATTAATTTGATTTTATTTACTCACGAGGCTACATTCACGAACCATGGAAATGTTAAATTGCATAACATGCATTATTGGGAAACTGAAAATCCATGTTGGCTGTGGCAAGTTGCACACCGAAAACCGTGGTCGGTGAATGTATGGTGTGGGATTCTGGAGGACAGAAATATAGGCAGCTATTTCGTCAAAGGAAATCTTAATGGTAGGAAGTAAACCACATTCCGGCACGAAACATTAGGTCTGTTATTGGAAGAAATACGTTTAGGAACAAGGAACAGAATGTGGTATCAACAAGATAGTTGTGCAGCACATTTTTCGCTTATGGCTAGTAATGAGTTGCTGACACAACTCCCAAATTGTTGGACTGGACGCGGAGGAGATGGATCGTGCCCGGCTCGTTCGCCAGACTTGACGCTTCAGGATGTTTTTCTTGTGGGGATTCGTAAAAGACGTTTATAAAGACATTACAACTACACCTGAAGATATGCGAGAGAGAATTGTCAGTGCATGTGCCGATGTGATAAGGGATCCCACTCAATCAATGATAAGAAGATTGCAGCAGTGCATTGATGCACCAATGATCATCACTTCGAACACCTTCTGTAAATGGACGTTTATGCCACCTTTGTGACCTTCGTTGCCCTTCGTTGACCTTACTGTTACACATCATTGGATTCGTCTTGATAGCCGCTATCAGAAAATAAGTACCAAACTATAGCATCCTATTTTAAAAAAAAAACAAAGTTGACCTTCACATCTCTGAAACGACCCCACCCAGCAACAAAAAGTCAACGTCATATTATGGCACGCGTTGTCCTTTGGCAACTTTTGTCCCATAAACTTTTCAGTCCCTATCATACTTTCGAAGTTTTTCTTAGTGGCAATAGTTAGTGACTCACCCTGTGTAACTGCAGATATCAAATAACTGGTATCAGAAGAAGGAATAGATCGTTACTAAATATATTTGATATTGCAATGATCAAACGCCTACTGTCTGTGTTTGCTGCTGGAAAACTTGTCTCTAAATATTAAGTGTTGTTAGTTCTACCCCCCCCCCCCCCACCCCCCACCCATGAACCATGGACCTTGCCGTTGGTGGGGAGGCTTGCGTCCCTCAGCGATACAGATGGCCGTACCGTAGGTGCAACCACAACGGAGGGGTATCTGTTGAGAGGCCAGACAAACGTGTGGGTCCTGAAGAGGGGCAGCAGCCTTTTCAGTAGTTGCAGGGGCAACAGTCTGGATGATTGACTGATCTGGCCTTGCAACATTAACCAAAACGGCCTTGCTGTGCTGGTACTGCGAACGGCTGAAATCAAGGGGAAACTACAGCCGTAATTTTTCCCGAGGACATGCAGCTTTACTGTATGATTAAATGATGATGACGTCCTCTTGGGTAAAATATTCCGGAGGTAAAATAGTCCCCCATTCGGATCTCCGGGCGGGGACTACTCAGGAGGACGTCGTTATCAGGAGAAAGAAAACTGGCGTTCTATGGATCGGAGCGTGGAATGTCAGATCCCTTAATCGGGCAGGTAGGTTAGAAAATTTAAAAAGGGAAATGGATAGGTTAAAGTTAGATATAGTGGGAATTAGTGAAGTTCGGTGGCAGGAGGAACAAGACTTTTGGTCAGTTGACTACAAGTTTATAAACACAAAATCAAATAGGGGTAATGCAGGAGTAGGTTTAATAATGAATAGGAAAATAGGAATGTGGGTAAGCTACTACAAACAGCATAGTGAACGCATTATTGTGGCCAAGATAGACACAAAGCCCATGCCTACTACAGTAGTACAAGTTTATATGCCAACTAGCTCTGAAGAAATTGATGAAATGTATGATGAGATAAAAGAAAATATTCAGGTAGTGAAGGGAGACGAAAATTTAATAGTCATGGGTGACTGGAATTCGGTAGTAGGAAAAGGGAGAGAAGGAAACATAGTAGGTGATTATGGATTGGGGCTAAGAAGTGAAAGAGGAAGCCGCCTGGTAGAATTCTGCACAGAGCATAACTTAATCATAGCTAACACTTGGTTCAAGAATCATAAAAGAAGGTTGTATACATGGAAGAATCCTGGAGATACTAAAAGGTATCAGATAGATTATATACTGGTAAGACAGAGATTTAGGAATCAGGTTTTAAATTGTAGGACATTTCCAGGGGCAGATGTGGACTCTGACCACAATCTATTGGTTATGAACTGTAGGTTAAAATTGAAGAAACTGCAAAAAGGTGGGAATTTAAGGACATGGGATCTGGATAAGCTGAAAGAACCAGAGGTTGTACAGAGTTTCAAGGAGAGCATAAAGGAACAATTGACAGCAATGGGGGAAAGAAACACAGTAGAAGAAGAATGGGTAGCTCTGAGGGATGAAGTAGTGAAGGCAGCAGAGGATAAAGTAGGTAAAAAGACGAGGGCTGCTAGAAATCCTTGGGTAACAGAAGAAATATTGAATTTAAATGATGAAAGGAGAAAATATAAAAATGCAGTAAATGAAGCAGGCAAAAAGGAATACAAACGTCTCAAAAATGAGATCGACAGGAAGTGCAAAATGGCTAAGCAGAGATGGCTAGAGGACAAATGTAAGGATGTAGAAGCTTATCCCACTAGGGGTAAGATAGATACTGCCTACAGGAAAATTAAATAGACCTTTGGAGATAAGAGAACCACGTGTATGAATATCAAGAGCTCAGATGGCAACCCAGTTCTAAGCAAAGAAGGGAAGGCAGAAAGGTGGAAGGAGTATATAGAAGGTTTATACAAGGGCGATGTACTTGAGGACAATATTATGGAAATGGAAGAGGATGTAGATGAAGACGAAACGGGAGGTAAGATACTGCGTGAAGAGTTTGACAGAGCACTGAAAGACCTTAGTCGAAACAAGGCCCCCGGAGTATACAACATTCCATTAGAACTACTGACGGCCTTGGGAGAGCCAGTCATGACAAAACTCTACCAGCTGGTGAGCAAGATGTATGAGACAGGTGAAACACCCTCAGACTTCAAGAACAATATAATAATTCCAATCCCAAAGAAAGCAGGTGCTGACAGATGTGAAAATTACCGAACCATTAGTTTAATAAGTCACAGCTGCAAAATACTAACGCGAATTCTTTACAGACGAATGGAAAAACTGGTAGATGCGGACCTCGGGGAGGATCAGTTTGGATTCCGTAGAAATATTGGAACACGTGAGGCAATACTGACCTTACGACTTATCTTAGAAGAAAGATTAAGAAAAGGCAAACCTACGTTTCTAACATTTGTAGACTTCGAGAAAGCTTTTGACAATGTTGACTGGAATACTCTCTTTCCAATTCTAAAGTTGGCAGGGGTAAAATACTGGGAGCGAAAGGCTAATTACAATTTGTACAGAAACCAGATGGCAGTTATTAGAGTCGAGGGCATGAAAGGGAAGCAGTGGTTGGGAAAGGAGTGAGACAGGGTTGTAGCCTCTCCCCGATGTTATTCAATCTGTATATTGAGCAAGCAGTAAAGGAAACAAAAGAAAAAATTTGGAGTAGGTATTAAAATTCATGGAGAAGAAGTAAAAACTTTGAGGTTCGCTGATGACATTGTAATTCTGTCAGAGACGGCAAAGGACTTGGAAGAGCAGTTGAACGGAATGGACAGTGTCTTGAAAAGAGGATATAAGATGAACATCAACAAAAGCAAAACGAGGATAATGGAAGGTAGTCAAAGTAAATCGGGTGATGCTGAGGGAATTAGATTAGTAAAGGAGTTTTGCTATTTAGGAAGTAAAATAACTGATGATGGTCGAAGTAGAGAAGATATAAAATGTAGACTGGCAATGGCAAGGAAAGTGTTTCTGAAGAAGAGAAATTTGTTAACATCGAATATAGATTTATGTATCAGGAAGTCGTTTCTGAAAGTATTTGTTTGGAGTGTAGCCATGTATGGAAGTGAAATATGGACGATAACTAGTTTGGGCAAGAAGAGAATAGAAGCTTTCGAAATGTGGTGCTACAGAAGAATGCTGAAGATTAGATGGGTAGATCACGTAACTAATGAGGAGGTATTGAATAGGATTGGGGAGAGGAGAAGTTTGTGGCACAACTTGACTAGAAGAAAGGATCGGTTGGTACGACATGTTTTGAGGCATCAAGGGATCACAAAATTAACATTGGAGGGCAGCGTGGAGGGTAAAAATCGTAGAGAGAGACCAAGAGATGAATACACTAGGCAGATTCGGAAGGATGTAGGTTGCAGTAGTTAGTGGGAGATGAAGCAGCTTGCACAGGATAGAGTAGCATGGAGAGCTGCATCAAACCAGTCTCAGGACTGAAGAAAACAACAACAACAAGTTCTACACATTTCTGTGTAACACACTAAATTCTCTTTGATCTCTGGAAAGGTTTCATACACACAAGATACAAACCATTACTTATGATTCCATATTTTTCTTACATTGCAGATTCGAGATCTAACTTTATGCTCTCACCATAACAAAAAAGTAATTACGAAATCATTACAATCCTTCGTAGGTAATTATATTAGCGCAACAGGCTGCCTGAAAACAATTTCCAACTCCAAAATGTCCATCTGCAAAACAGCCTTTTGAACATGCAAGTACGATTTACCCTATCTGGCACCAGACACAGACACCCGTTTGTAATTTTGTTCCTAGTCCTCTGTCCTGCACCTAAACAACTGGTACAGCTTCCATAATTTTCAGTCTAAGTTATTTTTAATGTTACTTACCTGGAGAAGCTTGTGTCTCAACATAGATAGATGTGACAGTTTTATTTTCAAAGTGTCACATGAAGGCCCTCAGACGGGAGGTCGACAGAAATTACAAATGAGAAAGCGCTGGACAAGCTTGTGTCTCAAAATATGTAGTTGTGATTTTTTTTATTTACGAAGAGTCACGTGACGGCCCTCAGATGAGTGATCGACAGAATTGATAAACGAGAGATCGCGGTATTTTTTATAACAAACTCTCAAAAACGCACCTGCTACCACACGTACATCCTGCTGTAATGTTGCACAACATCGTAGTTACAGGCTGATAACGGTATCCAAAACATGTCGCTGGGAACTGCCACTCACCCACAGGAAGACTCTTAGCCCCAGTTACATTTTTGTATTTGATGAACGTTCATGACGGAATTTTTATGCCTCATAGGCCTTGGACTTAATAATCTTAACTTAACAAGCTGACTGAGAAGGATAACTTTTAATATTTTTCCGAGTTTTAAGAAGTGATATGAGTTATGTAATGACGAACAGTAGTCCTTACGAAATATGTCTATCACTTTACTTTATCATTTAACTTTTAGTAGAAACAAGTGACTAGATCTTTAACTTACCGAAAGATAATCTACAGGTAAATAACATCAACAATACATCACCTCCGAAGTAAAGTTCCTCCTATCATTCATACGAATACATGAAAACAACCATTTTCTCTTATTTATTTATTTATTCACACGTCAAGTACCGTAGGATCAAACTGAGGAGCAAATTTCTAAGGTCGTGGAATGCGTCATTACGAGTAATCACAACATAAAAATAATAACAGATAAAAATGAAATGTTTATGAACCCGAAAAAAGTCAATGCATAGGTTTCGGTAAACGCAGTTAACAATACAAGAAGAATCAGCTTAATTTTTCAAGGAACTCCTCGGCAGAATAACAAGAGTGGCCTATGAGGAAACTCTTCAATTTAGATTTGATAGTGCACGTATTACTGATAAGATTTTTGAATTCGACGTTACTGAAAATGGATGCAGCAGTATACTGCACACCTTTCTGCACAAGAGTTAAGAAGTCCGATCCAAGTAAAGGTTTGATTTCTGCCGAGTATTAACTGAGTGAAATGATATGATATTGAAAGCTGCTAATTCTTGGGAATAAGCTAATATTGTTAACAAGAAATGACAGTAAGGAATATATGTCAAAATACTCAGACTCGTGAACAGGGTTCGACAAGAGGTTCATGAACATACCACTCATTGCCAGAACCGCCCGTTTCTGTGCCAGAAATGTCCTTTTAGAATGGGAAGAGTTACCCCAAAATATAATACAATAAGACATAAGCATATGAAAATAAGCACAGTAGACTAATTTTCGTTTCGAAGATCACTCACTTCAGACACCGTTCGAATAATAAAAATGGCAGCAGTAATTCTTTGAACAAGACCCTGAACGTGGGATTTCCACGACAGTTTACTATCTATCCGAATACCTAGAAATTTGAACTCTTCAGTTTCACTAATCATATGCCCAGTCTGTGAAATTAAAACGTCAGGTTTTGTTGAATTGTGTGTTATTGAGTCTTACTATGATTTAGAGTTAGTCTATTTTCTACAAGCCATGAACTGCTTGAAACCGAGTCAATGCTGCATTCAGCCTTCTTTACTACTAAGCTAGTGTCATCAGCAAACAGAAATATTTTAGAGGCACCCATAATACTAGAGGGTATATCATCTACATAAATAAGGAACATTAGTCGCCACATCACTTATCCCTGGGCACCCTTCACTCAACTGTACCCGACTCAGACCCCACATCACAGCGATTCTCAACATTGTGAATAATAAACTTTTGTTGTCTGTTGCTAAAGTGAGAGATGAGCCAGTTATGAGTTACTCCCCGTATTCCGTAATAGTCTAACTTCTGGAGCAATATTTTGTGATAAACACAATCAAAAGCCTTAGTTACATCGAAAAATATGCCTAGCTTTCGAAACCTTTTGTTTGAGCCATCCACCACGTCAGAGAGAAAAGAGAATATAGCATTTTCAGTTTTTGAACGGCTTCTAAAGCCGAAGTGTACATTTGATAGCAAATGAAATTGATCAATTATCCTTACATACACCGCGTTTTCAATAACTCAATAACTTTAGGAAACACCGACGGCATAGAAATAGATCTAAAATTGTCTACATTATACCTTTCTCCCTTTTTATAAAGCGGCTTTACTACTGAATACTTCAATCGTTCAGGAAACTTGACCATTCCTAAAGGAAAAATTACAAATATGGCTAAATAAAGGACTAACATGTGCAGCACAGTACTTTAATATTCTGCTAGGCATTCCAACATATTCATGAGGGTCCTTAGTCTCCAATGATTTAATTATTGACTCAATCTCCCCCTTGTCTGTATCACAGAGGAGTATTTCAGACATCAATCTCGGCACTAAACAAACTATTTGCATATCACATACTCTTTGCCTTCCTAATAACATTTTCAGTACCTTACAATACTGTTTGTAATGGGCAACTGCTAGATCGCTCTAAAAAAAAAAAAAAAAAAAAAAAAGGAATAAATTAAGGTATGCGTTTGTGTTCAACAGCTTTTGCAAGAGATTCCACTATGTAGGAGATTGTGATGTTATTTGTAGAGGCGGCGGTTACATTAAATATAGTAATAGAGTATTTTGCAGTTCCTGAACATCAAAAAACTCATTGTTTTTTTTCACATCAGACATGGAAACATTTCTTATGCCGAAAAGAAGGCGAATAGAGAATTTCAGACAAAGAAAGAGGATGAATCTGTGTTACAGGTAATCCATTACTCGCATTATGGTTGTCCATTCGACATTCATATTTGGTGCAAGTTTTGCTCTAAATGAGAACACAATGTTCCATTCAACTACATGGCTGGGTCTCAGTGCACCTGTAATAGATAATCCCTTAGTCGGTACGGATCCCTCTGTCAACAAGCATAGCGTCTTCTCCCAGGTGCCAGTCGCTCTCACACTGACGCGGCTAGAAGGAGCGAGAGAGATAGGGAGAAGGGTACCAGACACGGAGAGGCTGTGAAGCAGCGGGCGCGAGAAAACAGGCCCAGCATTCAGAGGATACGCTGCGCACTAAACAGGGCAGAGCCGCTAACTGGCGTCGCCAACGCCGCCGCTCTGGCTAAATGAAGCAGTGCCCTCATGAAACGGAGGCCCAGAAGCTGCGCAATCGATATGGATTATGGCGGCGTGTTCTCGTGCCAGAGTAATGTCCCAGGAGCTCAGGCCGCCCGCCTAGATTGCAGCCCCGCCGAAAGCCCCGACCGTTGCTTTAATATCAAGGCGCATTCTGTGCGGCTGGCATCGAGAAATAATTACACACGAGCTAACATAGAGGAATTTCGTGAAGAAGTACAGAGTTAAAACGGAAAAAACGACCATAACTTACCAAATACATTGAAAGAGAGGCAAAAGAGTTCCATTTTCTAGTCTTATATTAAACTTCAGGTGTTGAAACTAATGTTGCAAAACATTACTGTGCACCTACACGTGCATTTACTTTAGTTAACCGAGAATCATTCTGCTATATACGATGGAGGGCGCGTCTTCTACGAGTTTTTCCCACTATACTGCATGATAAACTACTATTAGTACATCAAGAATTCCTCCAAAAAGTCTTTAATCGTTCTTACTCGAGTTGAATGTGGGAGGGAGAAGTGTGTTTTGTGACATGGATTGGCTCTCTATGAATCTCTTGTGCTCACTAAAAAACAACTGCTAGTGCATCCAAGAGATCTTCTCTGCATATTATCTCTCTCACGCGTTAATACAACTAGGTGATGGTCCACGACGAATAAAAATACTCAAAAATAGGTAAATCGAGAGTTTTATGAGTTGCCTCTTTGGACAAGGAATTACATAGTGTGAAATTAAGATCGAGCCATCGCTATAGCCCTGTGGATGTCAGGAGGATCTGTACCAGGTGACTTTATCGGTAAACAGATCGCTTCCCATAGCATAACACGAATTTGATTACTGATGTCGCTCAACACATAACTTAATGAATTGAGTTTATTAACCAGGGTATCCCTAGTATAAGTGAAACATTTGTTCTGTAGCTCACGAGATGACAAAAATAGGGAGTTATTTAAACTATTGAATGACGAGAGGGTCACTATAAAACCATATGTATTAGAGGTCCGTGTGAACTTCAGATCGAACACGGATGCACAAAGACAGGAAACTGTTACACTCCTTAAGTATTAACACTATCCAAAAAGGAAATATTATATCAACAACTTGCCAAAGATGGGGTGATGGGTCTGAGGTGAATACGTTAGAGTCAAGACAACATTTGTGGAAACAATTAGATTCACTGAAGTCGCACTATGATTGTTGAATGTTAATGAAAGAGGAAAGAAAGAATTACCAAATGAATCACACATGGACCTAGTGTTCTTATGGGACGAATATTAAGCTAGCCCATTAGGTTTCCGTCATTTAGGACGCAATCACAGATGGCACCTGCCAGGAGGTGCTTTGAACACAGGCAATATACTTGAATTAGAAATATGAAAGCTCTAACGTCAACCTGTAACCCTTGCGAACTCTGCAGTTGCTCACCAGTGCCAGCGAGTGGCTGCTGCAGTGGCCAAAAAACTGTCATCTGACCAACACCCTTCTGTGTTGGTCTCCATCAGGGTCCAGAATCGAAGTCCCTCTCTTGGCTAAAGCGTCGCCTGGTGAGTCTGGGATGGAAGAAGTACTTCTACAGAGCGCTCCCAAAAGGAGTTGAACCTTTACACTATCTTTTCCAGTGTGAGACTTTTGCATCATTTCGATCAACATTCAGTGTGATTCTTCCGAGTGCCACCCAACCAGATACATCATAATAAGGCATCATGCTTGGTTTTAACATAATTAACCAATGTCAGAGGTTTTTAGTGCAGCAGCTCAGGAACAGGCTACCTCTGACACCCAGTATCTATCCTACTTCACGTTTCCACTAATAAGGCCTTTTCCACTTACGAACAAGCGAGCTCTGCTCACCCACACCTGAATTTATTTACATTAGACAACGATTGCTGCTCTTGCATTTTCTTAGCAGCGTCAGCCACAATTCAGTTGCTTGGCACCAGCCTGATAGCTGCAGATACCATGAGCGTTATGATACTGCACGCCCCATTGCTGTTAGCTTGCGATGTGGCTCCTCGGTGCCAGTGGACGCAGATCATTAAAAACAGTGCCCATTAGGTTTCCGTCATTTAGGACGCAATCACAGATGGCACCTGCCAGGAGGTGCTTTGAACACAGGCAATATACCGTCACCAGTTCTTGTACCTGTATCCTCCTTGCCTTCTGGTAGTGGCGGTGCCCATAGTATAAAGAGGACTGCGGATTCTAATGGCCCAAACTGGCTCACTGGCCCCTTTGCTGCTGGCGTCTGCTCAACATCTATTCAACAGCATTTCCAATTACGTATTTACACAAAAACCCACAATAAGAAATTAACATGGAATTGTAGTACTTTGACACGTTTATCACTGATGTTAACTTTAACCATACTGGAAGTCCCATTTATAGATGGGAATTTATTTAGTTTGGCTGGGTTTCCCAATTTACAACGTAACAACAACTTCAGCTGACACGCGTCATGCAGGCAGAGCTTATGATCAGCAGTACCATACCTAGAATTTATTGGACCTTTGGTTTAGAGCTGAGTTTGTAGGGTCTCAACCACAATTTCCATCGATTTTGTGACTTAAGTATTTTGAACATGGCTGTACTTAAGCAACTGTTACAGAACAGCAGGTGAATAAGACAGCCAATCGGTTGCAATAAATAGTTATATTCAGTTAACCTTAACCATGGATTCAACGGATTTAACCCCGCCTTTTTCAGAAGGACAAGAAACAAATTTTACATAAGCAAACAGTCAGCTAGTAAAGCGATCTAACATATCCACACGAAATGTGTCAGTAATGATGCATACATCCATTTGTAAGACTTAAGGCAGCTCTTAACATGGTCTAGCATTTTATGTGATTCATTTTACTGGCCTGACAAGCCCTTCAATTTAGAGTCCTTAAGTTTTACAAATAGATGTACAGATCGTTGCCTACTCATGTCTTGTTGAGATGTTAGATCGCTTTAATAACTGACTGTTTGCCAATGTGTAGTTTGTTCCTTGGCCGTCTGAAGAAGACCGGCTTAAATCTGTTGAAACCATGGTTAAGTTTCATTGAATACCACCATTTATTGCAACTGATTGGCTGTCTTATTCAACAGGGATTTTGTGACTGTCTTGGTGGCAGATTCCTGAACCAGTGTTATGGGGTGGGGAATCATAGAATTCCCCATGATAGTTCGTGGGTGCTCCACACAAAGGTAGGAGCTACTCGGGAAGCAAAATTCCAAATAATTATTTTTTCGTTATGCATTACAACCTGAGGTCCTCTAATGAACGCTTGCCACACGATACGCAGAGATTGATATCAGACAGTATACAAAGTGAAAACACTTATAATGTCTAAAATTTAACTATAAAGTCCCGAAACGTTTGTATAATCGTTTCTGAATTTACCGCCCTGTAGGATTGCTGTCCTACTCAACTTATAATCGGAAGTAAGAGCTTGATGAAACCCGAAGTAGATAGTGACAAATATTTAATGACGTATTAATAACGTATTGGAAAGACAAAGAAGGTTCTAGAATGTTCCTGGTCGCGTCACGTGTTCAGCACTATCGAACATGATGGTTTTGGTGTTCCAGATTTTATGATGTTCGGAGGCATAGTGTTTCACTGAAGTACTGACCTCCAAATCTTTGAACATTTCAAAGTTACTGTGACACTCTACACCGTCCCCATTCGCGTTATTTTAGGGCTTCATTTGACCCTGACTTCACTTTAATGGATGTTTGTGCGCGAATGCGTCGAGCAGCGCAGGTGGAAGAGCCCTTGAAACGAGAGGCTACTCGGAGAATGTACTGCTCCACCCGTTTCCGCCCATTAAATCGCATAGACCACGTGGGAGATGCGTTAAAGAGACATACTGCTGCACCTCCACATGCACAAA
Source organism: Schistocerca gregaria (assembly GCF_023897955.1). Taxonomy (NCBI): domain Eukaryota; kingdom Metazoa; phylum Arthropoda; class Insecta; order Orthoptera; family Acrididae; genus Schistocerca; species Schistocerca gregaria. The sequence goes on from NC_064931.1 coordinate 833,058,446, forward strand.
CGACCTTCCAACAGTTGCTAACCGCGCTGGTGGAGGAACTGAACGTGAAACCACAGGAACAGCTTATGCACCTCGTGACCACCTTACGAGCACGTTGCACACCATGCACTGTTCCCCATTGTGATCACAAACCCTTTTCAGAACCACGTCACGCCTTTTGTAATAACCATGGGACCATCACGAATCACAGTAACTTCAGGGTGATTATTTTCTTTGGATAAAATTGTTGCTTCTGTTGGCCTCATTGCGTCTTTGTTTCAGTTACATTATTTACTGTATAGTAGCAACTCTTCCTATATATCGTCCAAGTTTCATCGAGCTATGTTACTTGACAGTGGCACATCATACGGAAGTTACTTTATTCCGCAAATTTTGCACATCAGCGCAGATGTAGGTGTAGAATCAATGTCACTCTAGCACCTGTTTCTTTAAAACTAGATTTATGTATTTATTTCCACATTTATTTGACGTGGCAAAGTTAGAACGTTTAGGTTCTCTCTTACATGTAGCCAGATATCCTTCATGACTCATGGACCGATGACCTAGCAGTCTTGTCCGTCCCTCCCTCTTTGAAACCAACCTTCGTGACTCAGCACTACAATGTGCAGAGTATTTGAGAAGAACATAATGACAGTAATAACGCCATCGAAGGCAGACTCGAGAAACCCACTGCTCTCAGAAGAGATTCATTCTGGTAATTTTTGATGTTACGATGGCTACAGAGGCAAAACCGATTATCAATTTTAGTAAAGTGAAATATCACGGAGATATAGATCGTTTTAATGTAATCCGATACGACAGCCACCATCTCCTCAGGAGGTACAAGCAGCCACATTTGGGAGATTTGGCCACCTACTAAAAAGCGTGTGCAATTGGGTTATTAATTGAACTCAAAGCGCATACCCCGTAAATGACGTAGACCCATACACACAGGTTTCGTTGCTCTCTATTTCAGCCATATTCGAGAATACCGTATATTTTGTGTTATCAGCGTGGGTGACAGCGGAGCACCATCACTGTTGAGGAAAACTCAGCAGACATAGCGATTTTTGAGATCAAAGCTAACTAGATAGCAATCCCCTTGAGAAACATTTGGAAGCTATCGAGTGAGATGCTTTCACCTAGGTTCCAGCTTTCCCTAACTAATGAGAGGTGGTAGAGTTGCTATCATAAGGTTGAAATTGAATTTTAAGCTTCACTACATAGGTGTGTCCTTTTCAACTGATGATGAATGTATTATGGTAAAACCCATAGGCATTCCAGACGAGCATGTAACCTGTATCGTAACAGAACATGCAGATACGAAAAATATTCTCCCAAGATGAATGATTTAATGAATTAATTGATAAAAGAGGAGCAATACTCAGCTACAATATTCAGATGGTGTGTGTCTTACTTTGGATTACTGTACTATATTTGAAATGAAACAGCGTCTAGTTATGTACGTTTGAATTTTCTGTGGATTCGATAAATCACTTACGGGGAATACTTAAATCTTCACGTCGTCGACAAAATGTTAATTACTTTCTTTTATATTAGGTCTATATTTGTCAGGAAGTGCAAACCTTTCATGGTCAATGATATTCCTCTGCAGCATAAAGAGAAAGAGAGGTAGAGTGTTTTCAGAGGTTGTAGTACATACAAAGAAAATAAAAGCAAGTTCAATAATCATTGGTCCAGAAAGTGGGACATTTCACATCAACCTACCTCGTCGTCCCTGCTCGACCAACACGGATTTCAACGAAATTTTACGTGAATATTTACACATGTCCCCGATGAACATTAGTGAAGATTAACATTCGTCAAAGCAATGCTGACCGAGATATTGTTACTCGTTTACTCCATACGTGATTTTGCGCAGAGCGAGCGTGAATTTCAGGCGACTTTCACCTGTTATATCTCCGGCAATATTTTGTGGAAAGAAATGAAATTTATCCAGCTTCTACAAATGTGAGCGTAGCGTTCTCTTAAGCATAAGAATTGAATGAATTTTACAAGCCGCATTTAGCCACAAAAATTTAGACAAAGTAGCCTGAAAAAATCTGCGCAAAAAGAAATTCAAAGTTTAGCCTCTTATCGCTCAAGGAATAAAGATATGAATAAAACGAAACTTGGAATGTAGTAAGCTAACAATACAATGTTCTCAGATATGATATTTATTGTATGTCTAATTTTTAATACAGAGTAAATTAACTGCAAAGCTGAAGATTCTGTAAAAAGATAAGAAACGGGCTATTTTCGTCCGAATTTTGCAAAAAACACAGTTCTATACAAACTCAGGTTATTAGAAATACCACAGTTATTACCGCCTAAAAACTGAATTTCATTATGTAATGGAGTCTTACAGTACTAGATAATTTGAATCAAAGTTGGGCGCGGAAAACAAGGAATAAAAAGCATAAAAATTTTGGATTCTTACGAATCGTAGAGTAAACGCTTGGTGAACTTGAAACTTAATATGCAATAGCTTGGTAGCACAAGGATGTGGAATATAAAACTTCATTCACCTACTATTTTCCAGTAATCTACAATTTCATCGAAAAGACGAAAATTATTGTGAGAAGGTGAAAATAGTGATATTCCACACTTCTTTTAAAAATACAGTTTCCTGTTAAAACTTCAAAACCAATTTATTTTCAAACAATACATTTTAAGGCCCTCGAGAGCAGAGGGTAAGATTTCCAACATGGGCTAATAATTCCATATAAATTGAATCAAAATAGCCGGGAAAATGTCCCTGTAAATAAAGTTTTAACTTTGGCTTCTTATATCTCGTTGGTTAAAGCTGTAATAGACATGGAACTTTGGACACAGTAACTTAGTAACGTAAGGATTTCGAATGCAAAATATCATTCACTTACTGCTTTCTGATTTTCTACATCAGTTCAAATTTGATTTTCATAAAAATTACAAAAATAGATCACATTCAGTAAGCGCACTAATAATACCAGAAAATGACGGAAAAATTTGAGGGAATGCCCCACCACAACAGGTTGCAGCATATGGTTTTTATTTTTAAAGTGAAAAGTAATATCTCATTATATTGCGTTGGTCCATGGTGATATTGTCTCTATCGGTTCGAGAACATGAACTAGCAACCCCATCGTTTTAGTGGTCACGCCCGATAGCTTTGCAATACCAAACATGTGTGGGTTCTTCATAGAGGTCTCCAATCCTACAATTTAGTAAAATTAACTGAAATTCCAGAGCTTTTGATGGTACCTGTCTGCTTACAAAACTGTTTTCTAAGTACCTTATCTCCGATTCTCAAATATGTAGGAGATTCTCACATAGACAGCAAGCAAAAAGTAATATGAATTTTGATTTTAAACTTCTCAACATGGCGTTTATATTTTCCAAAAAATTTTAGCCACTTTCTGCTGTTCATTTTCTTGAAAGTGATATCGTCACGTAAGTGAAGACATTGAAGGAACGGAGAGCTTAGGAATGAGGTGTTGTTCTGATACCCAACAAGTATTCTCTCTTTCGAGCCAATAAAATGAATGAGCCGGTCGTTGAGGATGCAAAAATTTGGTCAGTGCATCATTCTTTCCGTTCATCTGTCACTAATGTTGCAGTTTTGAGAAGTTTAAAATCAAATTTGATATTAATTTTTGCTTTCCGCATACTTGAGATAGTCATGCATATTTGAGAATCAGAGATAAGCTACTTAGCAAATGGCGTTGTAAGCAAACAGGCACCACCACGAGGCCTTAGAACCTTAATTAAGACACCAAATTGGAGGGTAGCCACTGGTGGCTGTTATTGCACAGATGTCGGGCATGACAGCAAGGCGTTTGAGATGCCCGGTTGATGTTCTTCTACTACTAGTGACAGTGTCGCCAAGGATCAACGCAGTATAGTGAGATATTACTTTTGAATTTAAAAATAAAGACCACGTGCAGCGAAACACGGACAACAGGTCGCTGCAATGTAGCCTGTTCCCGTGGCACATTCCTTCAAATTTGTCTATCGTTTTCAAGTATTGACATCGCGCATTGGAAAATCGAGCGTCGTATTCTGAATGCTTGAATGATGCTCTTTACAATTTTAATAGTATGTAATCAATTATGGAAAACAGATTTTCTGGAGGAATACTGAACATGGTCCTTTTTTTTTTGCAATTTTTATGAAAATCAAGTTTGAACTCATTTTGTAGAAACTATAGAAACTTTTCTTCAATGATATTTTACTCTGAAAAACCTAATGTTACTAAGTTCTTGTGTCCAAGTTTCACGTTTATCATGCCTTCAATGAAATAGATACAAGAAGTCAAATTTTTAACCTTATTTGCAGCGCTACTTTTACAGCTAGTTTGCCTCAATTTACGTAGCATTGTTAGCTTAAGTAGGAAATTGTACCTACTGCTACAGAGTGGCTTAAAATACGATATTTCTAATTAATCTGGTTTTGAAGCTTTAATAGAAAATTGTATTTGTAAGAGAAGTGTTGAAGTTACATTATTTTCACTTTCTTACAAAAATCGTCGTCTCTTAGTCGAAGTCGCTCATGAAGCGAAAATAGCTGATGAATGAAATTTTGTATTCCACATCCTTGTGCTACCGGGCTATTGCGTGATAAAGTTCATGTTCAGCATGCGTTTAATCTACGAGATGTAAGAATCCAAAATTTACATTTTGTCATGGAGCGATTTTCGTGCCCAACATTGATTCAAGTTACCTAGCATTATTAGTCAGCGTTGGATAATCAAATGCACTTTCTCAGGAGTTTAAAACCATGGTTTCTCTAATGAGCTCAAGTTGGGGAGTTTTGTAGAATACAATATTCGCAAAATCAGGTGGAAACCAGTGTTTTCTAACAAAATCTTCAAATCGACACTTAATTTATTCTGTATTGGAAAATGGGACATAAATGAAACATTATATTTCAGAATATTGGGTTCTTAGGTTACTACATTCCAAGTTTCAAGTTCGTCATTCCTTTAGTCCCTGAGAGATAACAAAATTATCTCTGAAATTAATTCAGGTGCGATTTTTTTAGCGATTTTGTCTAAGCTTTTCTGGCTGAGATGGCCTGTATAATTCACTCCATTATTATTCTTTAGAGAACCTTTCCAGTTCTACTACAATTCTAAAAGGTGGCCCAATTTCATTTCTTTCAACAAAACGGTGTTGGAGATATGGCAGCTCAAAGTCTCCAGAAATTCACGTTCGCTCTGTACAAAGTCGATCATGCGGTCAAACAGCTAACTATATTTTGGCCACTACTGCTTCGACGAACGTTGATATTCACAAATATTCATCGGGAGCATCTGTGAATATTGACATAAAATTTCGTAGAAATCTGTGATGGTCAAGCGGGAAAAATGTTCTGAAATTAGACGATTTGACATGTAATGACCTGTTTCACATTGACCATTTGTCCGTAGGAGTGGCTGAAATGTGTTTAGTTGCCGATATGAGCTCAGTCTTTGCCTCTCCGCTTCGTCAACAGGCTCAGCAAAAACATGCTTCAAATGGCTCTAAGCACTATGGGACTTTACATCTGAGGTCATCAGTCCCCTAGACTTCGAACTACTTATAACCTAACTCACCTATGGACATCACACACATCCATGCCTGAGGCAGGATTTGAACCTGCGAGCGTAGCAGCCGCGAGGTTCCGGACTGAAGTGCCTAGAACAGCTCGGCCACAGCGGCCGACCAGTCTCAGCACCGTGTTTAGGTATCTGCCCGTATCACGGATTAGTCTGAGTATTACTTAGTCTGCAATCTGTTGGGTGGTTGGAGTTGTATTATACCGTTGTTTCGGTCACGTTATCGTGTGTTACTGTACAGAAATTTACTCACAACTTTGGGAAGATATCATGGTACCTTACCTACTTAAACAGATCACTCCAATTTATGAATTTACCGTTTGTATGTACGAATGGCTCATTAATATATCAATTGTTAGCAATGGAAGCTTACTATCTCACAAATGACAGGGAGAACATGAATGTGTGCTGAGATTTAATAAATGGGTGTCGCCTGGAATTCCATACTCTGTATGCTGAAAATATCCATGTCGCACAGAGCCACCTAATAAGCGTCTTAGGGACGCAGGTTCTCTGTTACCCTAAGTCCACGTGCCTGAGATGTTGGAGTGTGTACATTTTAGTGAAAGAAAATCATGTGACGAGTGTATAACGATTAATAGCAGCGGAAGTTGAGGGTAGTTTTGTGTGTGCAGTATTTCCTCTTCTGTTTAAACTGTCACATAATAAACTCTTTGGTGGAACAGTAGAAGGGAATTGAAACTAAATAAAGGATGAAGCCTATGGCTGTCCCGACTAGAGGGAAGGTAATGGTTGAGGTTTTAAAGTGATGTAAACTATCTGGACTGGTTGCAAGAGAACGTTTTCTGTCACACACACACACACACACACACACACACACACACACACAGAGAGAGAGAGAGAGAGAGAGAGAGAGGGAGAGAGAGAGAGAGAGAGGAAGGAGATCTGACAATAAACGGATTACGAACAGGTTTTTTTTTTTTCGTGATTCACTGCTCTCCCCTGTGTTACTGTTGTACCATTACTTTCTCCTGGACATTAAAACAAACCTATGGCGAAGCTTAATTACACCTAAACCGTAGCTCGAAGTCCGAGACATCACATGCAGGCCTTGAGACCACAACAAAACCGTAACAGATGGCATTTTTGCCATTGGTTCTTATCGATGTCAGATGAAGGTCCTCTGCTTCTTTCTTTCGAATTTGACCAACTATGGACCAAGCAGCACTTGCAGCTTCTTGGACTTGATCTTCTTCTCTTCCCAGAACCTGTTCATTTTTTTTCATTTCTTTTCTTCCTCTCTTCCTTAGAGATATAGTGATTTAACCTTCTTTATGTGGTTTCTCTTCAAATAATTTTATGCTGTTGACTTCATTTCTGCATTATTTTGTGCTTAGGATCATGTGAATCTTCTTTGACCTCTTCTTCCCATTTGGAGGTGGACTTTAATGATGTGACGTAATTGAAGATCTTTTTACTCGGTTGATTTTCGTCCATTCTTGCTAGGTGTGCATAAAATTTCAAGCCCCGTTGCCGCACTGTGTCCGTGACTTTTTCGGAGTTCTTGTAGAGATCGCCGTTTTTTCCACAAGTCCACGTCTCATCATTAGTCTTCTGGGCTTCCAGAATTTTTCTGAGACTCTCTCTTCCATTGCTTCGGTCTTTTTCCAACTACCCCTTCTTCTTTAAAATAAGACACTCCGAAGTATACAGTCCTGCTTGTTTCATAACTGAGTTATGGTGACCGATTTTGGCATTATAAGGTATCGCTCGTTTGTTGTACCTGTTCTGTGTTACTTCTTAAGCAAGTTCTAACTTCCTGGCTCTTCGTTTGATCGCCTGTTTATCCAATCCATTCTCCTAAGTATCTGAATTTATCTGTCGTTTTAAAATTCCGAGAGTTTAATTCCAAGTATCTCTCCCGTTGGTGTCTGTGTTCCATATATTTCGTGTTTTCATATGAGACTCGTTTTATAGCGATGCCATGGGAGATCCCCAAGATTCTTTTGAGCATTCTTCCGGTTTCTGGCTAAAATGGCAAGCTAATCGACAAAACATGAACACCTGATTTCCAAGTTGTTTCCGTTCTTTCCAAAGTGCTGCACACGTATTCCTTCCAACTTCCGGGCTTGTTCCCAGGTTTTCACAGTTTTTCCAGGATGACATTGCAGAGAATTTTGCAATAATCCGTCTCCTTGTCTGACACCTTTCTTTATCTCAAAGGGCCGGAGAGTGCTCCATAAAAACTTAACTTTCGAGACGGTGACTGTAGATTTTCTTTTCATGATGTCCCTCTTTCTTGTGTCAATTCAAAATGCCTCTAAAACGTTAGTTAAATTTAGTTTGTCATCTGAGTCGTATGCTTTTCTGAAGTAGACACAATTATTATTGCGTTCTCGCTTCTTACTGCTCTAATTCTCAGAATGTTCTTGAGCTTGAATATCAGTTTCCTACATGACCTGGCTTCTCGGAAACCAACTCTAAATTCTTCAGTGATGTGGTCAGAGTGTTCAACTCTTCTCAGCGGGACTTTCAAGTGTACCTTATAAACAACTGAAAGTAAAGAGATACCTCTAGAGTTGTTCGATTGCCTTTCTTGTGAAGTGTCTACATGAACGCACATATCCAGCCTTTCGGTATCTTTTCATGTTTCAATGATTCCTCTTTAACGTGGTGTATTACATATGCAGCAACTTCCTTTCCAGTCTTCCGCATTTCTGTCACTATACCATCTCCTTCATTAGCCGTTCGATTTCACAGGGGATTGATGGTTAGTAACCTAAATTACTGTGGATTTGCTTCTAATCGTCTAGTCTCCCCCGAGGCTTTTCACAGTTTAGCAGCACTGTGAAGTAATCTGACCAGAGCTCATATTTGCTTTTATCGTTTGATCATGCTTCCATCCGTTTGAATAAATCAGAAATATAGTGGTTCATACCCTTGCAGTTCCTCTTTGGAGGTCCGGTAAATCTCCTTGGTGTTGTTGTTTCTGAGATATTCTTCCATCTTTTCCATTTAAATTTTGTCATGTTTCATCTTCTGTGCTTTTACGGGCTTGACTGTTTCTATCCTTTAATACTTGATATCTTACCATTTTTCATAAGTCTTTTTAGAGTTTCCAGGATTTTAATCTTCTTTCAATCACTTCGTGAAACTTTTCGTTCCACCACTTGTGCTTCCGTTTTCGTGGAGGGTCTACAAAGCTTTGGATGCCTTTGTAAAGGTTTCTTTGATTTATTCCCGGATGTTCATCTCCGTATTAGACAAATTGTTAATGTACTTATCTTTTCTTTGCTTCAATGTCTCCGTGTTGATTCTGTGTCACTTGTTAATCTACGACTTAGTTTGATCTCTTACAAGTAGTGACTTGAATTGGTGTAGGCGTTCTTTCTTACTTTAACGTTTAGTATTTTTCTTCTGTATCGGATTGTTATTCCAACATGGTCAATTTACAATTTCCCTAGCACTGTGTTGTGAGAAACACATGTTTTCCTCTTGCTTGGGGAAGAGGGGGGGGGGGGGGGAGGGAGGGGCGAGGGCAGGGCTTTGAAGTATGTGGACATTAGCTGCAGATTACATGTCTACCGAATGCAAAAAGGCTTTCCCCATTTTTATAAAAAAAATGTTCAAATGTATGTGAAATCTTATGGAACTTAACTCCTAAGGTCATCAGTACCTAAGCTTACACACTACTTAACCTAAATTATCCTAAGGACAAACACACACACTCATGCCTGAGGGAGGACTCGAACGTCCGCCTGGACCAGCTGCACAGTCCATCACTGCAGCGCCCTAGACCTCTCGGCGAATCCCGCGAGGCCCCATTTTTATCGATATTTATTCTCCCTTCCCACTTGGGCACTGAAATCACCGAGCAAGTTTTTAACATACTGGTGTGTAAGGAATTTTAGATGTTGCATCTTGGGGTTCCCTAAAACACGCCCCCTTTTTCTGAGTTTCTTTTTGTTATTCTCATTTATACTGGCATTCGCATTGGTAATAGAGTATTTCCAGGCATACAGAACAGAAATGAAATTCTCTCTGATGGTGACATGAAACTGATCATGGATTCAGTTATTTTCTTTTCGACTGTAAAGAGTTCCTAGAACAGTTACGTTTGAGCTGTTTTTTAACACAGGTCTTTCCTTACACATTCTGTACCTTTCTGAATTCATAGGGTGCTCTTCCAGGTATATAGATGTTTCTCACATCCAACCCATTGATCAATGGCTTTCATTTTTCTGTCTTCAGGCGCGTTTTGATGTTTAAGTTTCCGAGCAGACCATTTCGGTTGGTTCTTATCTTCTGTGTGGAGATTCCGAGAAGCTTCGACTATTCAACCCGTGATGTTGCAAGCTCTCTAATATCCGATGACCTGATTGCACCTCTCTTTGCGGTGAAGGATTTCCGTTCACGGTTAACTCCTGCAGCAGTCTCTACCGAAAGTGTTTTCATTATGACTGAAGTTGAAAACAGAGGATGATGACTGCTAATTCCTCAGATTTAAAACTTTTGTTGTAAGCCTATGACTGCTGATTCCTCAAATTCAAAACTCTTGTTGTAACCTGTAGAACAGCTGCTCCTAACGTGGAGCACAGAGGCTACACGGTTTTTATTTCACAGTTTTTAGTCTCCTAAGCTTTTATACTGCCCCTGAGAGCAGGATTTCTCCACCCATCATCGCAGTCGCATTATAGAGATACCACCAAGACAAAGCGATGTAGGTGCTTCCTATAGCAACCATGGATGAACATGACTTGTGTTACAGTGAGCTTTAATGTTTTTATGCATTCCTCATGTCAGGATTTAGTCGACTGTACTGGGATTAATTTTGGAACTTTTTGGATGACCCTTTGCCGTTATGCATTCCATTTATCTCTGAATACCAGTTTGAGGACATGCACGAGAGCCGCTCTTGGTGTTGGTATATGTTCCTATTCTCTGTCGTAAGTGCTTGCTTTCGTCATCTTGCCTTCCGTCTCGCGTCACGCAATAATGCAGTGAGCCTTTACCCAGAACATCTAAACACCCAGACGCCTCTTTGTGGGTTTTAGTACCAGGTTTCTGGTGTCTTACGCCACTGGCTGACTGTTGTGTTCACCATAGAGGTATCACAGTAATTTAAGTTGTCTTTTACGTTAGTCATAATAACTGATTTGTTTCCAAGTATAAAATTGCCAAATCACTGTTCGGAGTACTATTAGCAGTAGCCATTATAAGAAGCGGAGTAAATGTCCTTCGTATTGATAAACAGCACAGGTATGGAGCGAGAGAGAATGTTGGAAAAAGTTTTGCAGATAGAAATGCGTTTAGTGGTAGAATGACGCTTCAGCGGAATAGTTGCACTTACACTCCTTGTTTCAAAGAGTTTCATTTGTTTTCACAAGACTATATCCTGTATACGATCGAACATAAAAACTTGAGGTTAATTATAACTCACACATTGAAATTAATATTTATGTTGTATCCGGGAGTAAGTTGCCAGTTCTTGTGGTTCATGTGGTAGAGATCAACCCAGTAAAGCCAGCTCGTTCTCGCGTTCCTTCATTACCCAATGTGCGTTGAGTTGCGATGGCGATAAAACAGCAACAGAAGGCGTTTTGCGTTCTTGGTTTCAAAAGCTCAAATTCGATTATTACTATAAGGCGTAATTTTCTTCTAGAGCACGGCACTGAACTTCCTTCAGCGTAAGGGTGGTACTGATTTTGCATTATACCATGGGCCTCTAAAGTCACCTCATTTCACAGCGTGTGATTTTTGTTTCCTTGCAGAAATTTGTGAAAGACTCATTGTGTATCACCTTACAACAACTTTTGGTACACTACTACGCCGCGTAGCAACAGCATCGAACGTAGGAACTCGAGAGACGCTCGAAAAGGTTTCAGACGTTTGTCGTGCGTGTGGTAGACGACGATGCACATCAAACATTTGTAAAAAGTAATAAAAACATTTATCCTAAACGTAACTGTAAAAAATATGTCATCATTGTATGTCAATGTATGTAAACAATATACCCTTACGAAATCGAATGATTATTTTGGAAAGAAGAATTTTGCTGTCCCACACATAAATTAAAATTTACCCAAATTTCTATATTCATTCATGCAGAAGATGCAGTCTTCTGAAATCGGTTAATTCTTTTTGAGACGCTCTGAATGTTCAAGTATCGCCGTAACTTCATTGCCTGGAAGACAGTGTTTCCAACCAGGGGTAATCACCCCTTAAGGGGTGAAATTAAATTTTCTGAGGAATTAAAGCACTGTGTTTAGGTCACGAAACTAAATTATTTTTGAGAGATCATTAGTATTTCGCAATCCTGTAATACTGATCACATAGATTACCAATAATTACATTTATTTCAACTGCTACCATTAACATGCGACGCAGTGCGGTGGAGGTTACAGCCTGTGATAATAACGTATGATCATCATATTCATTACATTGTTCATCCAATACACTTATACTTTTTACTTTGTACATTGCCGTCTGTGATAGTAAAATCGAGACTTATGTGTCAAATTCGCTTAAATATCTCATGAAAATGCCTTCTTCGAGTTATATGTAATTCTCGAGATGGGCCAGGAATTCATTAATTATTTACAATACATAAACGAGCTACGTGACAGCAAAAGACAACAGTAACAATAGCAGCATTGCAGTAGAGCCTACAAGTATTATTACTGTTACTATTATTAGTGACATTAATTAGAAAAAAGGCATTGGCGGCTTTAATTCTTCCACTTTCTACTATTTCATAAGTAAGGAGTCCAAAACTCAAGTGATTTACATACAGTAAGTATAGTGCACACATTTGAACTTGGAGCTGGTTATGGGTAAATCAAGTGCCTCTACGGTGAGGAGTACTGCAGAGGAAGAAAGAACTGTAAGAAATATCTACCCTCAATGCTGATAGCCACATTTCCTTTTTAAGAAGGAGTTGTAGGTAGCACTCGCAATTCACTGCTTCATAATTCTGTAAAACAGGTTGTCAATAAATATGCTATACCATCTGCTTGTGATCTGAGGCTTTCCTTGCGTATATGCTGTTTTCAAGGTTCTCTATCGTACTACCGCATCCAGTCGTCAAAAGTCAACGATATTTCGTCGAATTATCGTTCCTCCATCATCAGGTGGTGCTGATTGAATGATGTGTCTGATGCGTGCTGGCGGTATTTATGCCTACCAGTCCAGGGATGGTAGCAGGCGGAAGCATGAAAAATGAATCCACTTGCGTTAGCCTGCGGTGTCCACTGTTGGCAAGCGAGCTGTCGGACCTACAATTCGGACGTCGAGAAAAGGAAGTTTGTCATCTGTTTCTACTGCCATGGTAAACTTGATGTTTTTATGGATCGAATTCAGATGTTCTAAGAATTTCTGTAGTTTTTAGGGTCTACGAGGTCAGATGACAAAGGTGTCGTTGGCTTAGGTCTACAGACAGAAAGAAACAGGTTTTAGTTCGGCGGTTTCCAGTACTCTGTCGTCGAAGTACTCCATGAGCAAATTTGCTAAAAACAACGAAAGGAGGCAGCCCATGGCTACGCCACCAGTCGGCTCCTAGTATTGTACATTGAACATTAAAGAGGTCCATATGAAAACGGGTCTATAGAGCTGCGTCAGCTCAAGGCTGAACTTCTTGTTGGTTAGTTTCTTGGAGTCTTCCAAATGAACAGTGAGACGACATTAAAGCTGACCGTAATATCGGGCTCCTGCAGCCTTAGCTCCTCCAACCGACTCATGAAACACGAGTTACGTACGTCACGCCAGCGCATTGGTGATTGGTGTGCCACTAAGATTATATGGCCTGCCAAACATCCACAAAGATGGTATTCGACCAACAGTGAGCAACATTCGGGATCCAACATATACCCTTGCAAAGCATCTGGCTTATCTGTTGGGCCCTCACGTCGGCAAGAGTACACGTCACATACGAAAAAATAATTATAATTTTCTCAATAAAATAAGGTCCGCCTTTGATGTAATTTATGCTGCATGTCTCCCGACGCCATGGCAATGAGTTGCTTTCTTATGCACGTACAGTTCTTCACGAACTGCATTACAGCGCCGAGGCTCTATGACGTCCTCATGTTTCCACAAACAAAAACTACTTTTCGTCGGCGAGTGGGAATGCCAAGGTTCTATCTCTGGGAGGCAGGGTTGCTGTTACTTCCACGACAAAGTAGGAAGCGCACAAGCGAGAGGCTCATTTCCGCTCGGCGAACTCAAACTCTGCTCAGGTGGCGGCTTGGCTGCCCTGCGAGAGAGGCAGGCGCGCCGGCTGAGGGCCACGTCGTGTTTTAACGCCAACTCACATCCAGTATCACAACCTATGAATATGTAAGTGACAATCGTCTACTTGCATCTGTAGTTCCATTTCCTCAGGCGTGCATATGTGCTTAGGTTTGTCACTTCAATTACATTAAGTCTCGTTCTTATCAAGGAAAGAAAGTTTTTAAGGAAATTAAAATTATTTTAAAATACGGATATGTGTCTTTTCTATTACCTATGAGGGTCATGTACCTGTTAACCTCTGCATTTGTGTTGAAACGATGTTTCAACGTTAACAAAGCTAAATATGCAGTTTCACAAAACGATGAAAAAACAATTCCGTCTAACAAACTGTTCTGACCAGCAAATCCAACACAGCCAAAAACGAAGTATTACCTGGCGAAAATATTAACATTTTCTTGAAGCAATATATACTGTAAGGGTACCACATCGATCGGGATTACAAATTCCTGAAGGGATATCGCCGTCCCGAAATTGCAAGTTTTTCGAGTTGAACACGTGTCTGTTTACTGACAGTTAGATGCTGCAGTCATAGGGTAGGTGCCGAAAGTAAAGTACGGAAGAATGGCGCGATGCAAGGCAGAAAGAATCTTGACTGAAACGAGTTACATTGAATACTATGATTATTGAAACTGAGGCAGATGCCAGTGGAATGTAGTAAGTGGTATTTAGATCAAACGAAACTTATTAATAAATCATATTGGGGGAAAGTAATGTAATGAGATGTTACACACGAAATACTTCGGAAATGTCGTGGCTCCTGAATTTGGGATTAATACTGATATACTTATGGTAGGTTTTCCTTACAGTGAGGATATCTGAAATGACGTATTCCTACATGACATACAATTCCAATGCACGTTTTCGTCTGTGGAAGATCGAATATGCAGTCCTATGTTGAATGAATTGTACAGGTAAATCCAAGCCAACTGCGCGTGATTACTCCATACATAATCAAGCAGAGGCTTTCTAACCTCGTGTCTTCCAAACCTGTCCTTAATTCACCAAGGATTTTTTTCTCTGCACGCCGTGGCTCTTTTGTGTTCCTTCACGAATAATGCAGACAAATTTATGGCAATTAATTTAAGGATCCATTGTGCCTTGCACCTAATAGGTACAACGCTCGAACTACAGTCGGATTTTGATGTACAACAAGTCTTTGCGTATTTCGATAAATAATACAGACAATTTAGATATGTAAATATCACTGTGATCCTTGATTTGAAGGTTCAATGTGCCTTGCACCAAATGGGCACAAATATCAAACCACATTTGGATTTTGCCACCAAATGGGGTACAGAGAACAAGATGATGGCTCCAGAATACATACTGATTGGCTCAAAATAAACAAATGTAACGTAGTGCACACAAACAGGCGTAAAGACCCATTATTGTATGATCGAACAATTTCCGAGCGCTCACTGGAAGCAGCCACACCCATAAAATATCTAGGAGTCTGCCTACGGAGCGATTTAAAGTGGAAAGACTACTTAAAACTAAGTGCAAGTAAGGCTGATGTTACACTGAGGCTCATTCACGAAAAGCAGTTTATCCGCAAAGGAGGTAGCTGACAACATATTCTCTCTAATTGTGGCTGAATAGAGCTCGTAAGTCTGGAATCCGTGCTAGATACGACTGAGAGAGGAAACAGAGACTATACAAAGAAGCGCAGGGCGTTTCGTTAGAGATACATTTAGTAACACTACAGCGTGGCGGAGATGCTCCTCCAATTCCAGTCGGAGGCATTCTGCATCACGGAGTGGTTTACTGCTAAGGTTCCGAAAGCAGAGTACATGTTCCTGGAAGAACCAATGTATTGTTTCTCCTACAGACATCTCGCGAAAAGACCATGAAGGGAAAATATGGCAGTTTCGGGCTCACACGGAGGCTTGCCAGCAATCGTTCGCCCCGGGAACCATTCGCGCCGGGAAAATAAAAAAAGAGTGAAACTTATACACAAGGTACCACCATACGACATAGTATGACTTAGATGCAGATGTTAAGTAAGGTCGTAATCCACGAATGGTTGCAGTTGTCCACCTCGTAGGTCTGTGAATAGAGACCAAGGAATTATTTACGAGTCACAACCACCGATAGACAGAAACGGAGGTCTATATCCTAGACAGACTGTGGGAGCTACGTTTGAAAATAATCTAGCACAACACAATTCAGGAAAGGAAATTAGCACTGTGAAGTTAATAGTGTTTGCAGAATGGGTAGCAAAAGTTGTAATCCTCTGGCTAAACTTTTTTTGAGAAACAAGCGTGCCAGGAATAGAATATAACGTAAAGGGTGGTACAGTTGAGAAAGTCTTTCAAAACTATCGCTATCGCTGGAAATGCTACATGTATTAATTAGAAGACTTCTATGCTTTGAGCGCTAAACGTAATTAATCTGCGACCTAAGGCCAAATCGAAACATTTCGCTAAATGTGAATTCTCTCTTTACATTTGAGCGTTTTAATTATCTTCTTTTACCTTGTTTTCTACATTACTATTTACCCTTCTGACTGTACATAACGGACCCCAGCAACTCTCCATTATCTGTTCTTTTTCAGGAATAAATACGCTACCTTTAATTTCTAGGCCGGCCGCAGTGACCATGAGATTCTAGGCGCTTCAGTCTGGAACCCCGCGACCGCTACGGTCTCAGGTTCGAATCCTGCTTCGGGCATGGATGTGTGTGATGTCCTTAAATACGCTACCTTTAATTTCTAAGCCGGCCGCAGTGGCCGTGAGGTTCTAGGCGCTTCAGTCTGGAACCCCGCGACCGCTACGGTCGCAGGTTCGAATCCTGCCTCGGGCATGGATGTGTGTGATGTCCTTAGGTTAGTTAGGTTTAATTAGTTCTACGTTCTAGGGGACTGATAACTTCAGATGTTAAGTCACATAGTGCTCAGAGCCATTTGAACCATTTAATTTCTACCCCGTCTTCTCCAAGGCTTCCTTATTTCTCCTTCTGTATGCCCCCACTATTTACGCTTCACCCAACTGCCTGACAAAATTTTGCACTAATTTCATTTTGATTCTTATCTTGTTGGTCTAATAAATTATTTCTTATCCTCCCATTCATCCTTCCATACTAACATTTCATTTTGTAGTTTTTCTCCGCCACAGAATTTTCCTATGTCACCACAGAATTTACGTATTGGGAGCTTCTGTGTCCAGCTTGACAGTAGTAAATTTTTCAAAACTAGAATCTCGGTGTGGTGGGGAAGCCAGTAAGGCCTTCTCCTAGTCACCACCACCTTTTAGACACAAGCAACCACTCCGACCGCCGATGTCACTCTGAGCTAGAATATTAAATTTAAACTAATACTGCGAAAATTTTGTACTTGGATAGCTTAGAATGAAAATCTTTTTGTTTATTTCAAAGGAAAACAATTGATGTTCTAAAACATTGTCTGTCATACACAACTTGAAACAGGTCATGTCGACCAAATCATATGGAAGAACTGACAGCGACGTATATCGGAAGGCAGTAAGATCTCTTGCCTTTTTGTTTGGCAGTACTCGATAGCCATTTCTAGGCGCAAGTAAATGAAGAAAGGCAGCGCGTGTTTGTTATCAAGTAACGTCTTCATCAATTACTTTAGTTTTAATGTAAATTACGAAAAACGGCTGATGTTTGATATTAACGTGAAAAGGATTCCGTAGACAGGGAAAGATTCTGTTCTTGGGAAACTATTTCTATATTGACCAAAAGGCATTAAATGATCTTCAAGCTCGTGTGTTCTAGCAGCGGTATGAATAAAATGATAGTAATATTTACCTTAGTAATCGAATTATCCAGTAACTTCACACTTCACAGTGGATTTTCTCGAAATAAGAAATTTCCTCAATTTGTGAAAATTCAAAATGGCTTTACTTCGAGCCTATGATGCCTAGAAGAGTCTTTACATCCTGCTGACATGAGAATAGCATAATCTCCGCGCCAGAAGCTTGCTTCTGCTTAACCATTTAATAGACTCCCATTTTTTCCACCGTGACTAATTTTGTAAGCTAAGCACATCATCCGTTTCAGCACACTCTTGGGGCTGGGAAATGTGGCCACAATGGTCTGGTGGAACGAATTATCACAGGTGCACTGCGTGGGTTCAGCAACTTACTTTCAAGAGGCAGAAACAGATTTATTTTACCTCTGGTAAGCTCAAGAGGAAGACGTTAAAATCCATAATTAAACATCACGTTCATTCATTACCAACTGGGAAGAGCCGGTTTACGTTGGGAAATGTCATAGCGGAAGTCATGGCAAACAGAAATACAGTCGCCAGAAAGCTTACTTACATTAGAAAATTTTATTTTGTTTGATGAACCGATAGCCATTTAAAGGAACAGGTCTCTTATTTTACTTGTACTTGATTGAACAAGAGACGTTGAAATATTTGGTGCTGGACTGTGATTCGAATTCGCATCTCCTCTTTCGAGGATCTGAATCTCTCAGAACAGTATAGTTCAATCATTTTGTTCCTTTTTTTCAAGACTGCAATCTTCTCTAGGTCTCCTCCGAAGGATCGAGTACAAAAATATTCATAATTTCATTTCAAGCCCTATCAAGTGCACACCCACCTGCTAGTGAAAATTAACGTGCATTTTTAATGTCTGTTGATGTGTTGCGAACAATCGCAATAGCTGTCGTTATTTCTGGTCAACCACGCACACATCTTACTGTTGGTCAGTAAGCAACTGATACTTAGGCTATATTCGTGGATGCACGGTAGGTGTGCAGATCGATTGCCGCTTAGGCACAAAAGTTTGTTTCCTTATTTTGGATTCAAACATCTACCAACCAGTAAGAAAAACTGATTCGTAACATTTTATTTTTCTTAGTTAACAAGTCGATTACGTGTTGGGTTCGTATCTCCGTCACAGAACTTCACATCATGCACTTCATCTTTAATTGCATGCACACTTTGTTACTTGAGAATGGAGGTATATCAGACATCTTACGTGGATAGCTAACAGGGACGAAAGTGTCTTGATAGGAGCCCCGGTTTATTACATAAATTGTCGTCTTTTATTTTCAAGTTTAGATTTGGTTACTGGTATTGGAAAAAAATTTCGGTAATTCACGACTCTTCATGGTTAGTTATTAATATGATTAGATTAGATTAGATTAGATTAATTTTTGTTCCATAGATCATTAATACGACGTTTTTTATTATGTGGAACGTGTCATTTTAAATGAAAGATTTCTTTGCATGCCATGAGACAACTTCTTTACAACAATTTTTTGCACTCTCTCTCTGTCTCTCTCTCTCTCTCTCCCTCTCTCTCTTTCTCTCTCTCTCTCTCTCATTCTTTTTTAATTCTCTCCCTCTACCTCTCTCTCTCTCTGTTTCTCTCTCTCTCTCTGCCACACACACTCTCACACACACACACACACACACACACACACACACACACACACACACACAAACTCACACACACATTCTTTTTTCTTTTATTTGTTTTTTGTGCTCGACTATCGGTGAGGCACGAAAACGCCTGTGAATGACTTTCTTATTTTTTAGTACAGTTACGAATGAAATATAAAAACAAATATGAGAGTTACTGATTTATAATGCTTAGTTTGCAGTCAATTCTGAGTATTTGTAGTAACTACGCCCCAGTCCCTAAACCTAGTTACAGAAATGCGAATCAGACGCATTACTTATTCCAGGCCATAGGAGCTGCGACTTGGAGACATCAGCTATTTTCACTTCCCATCCCGCTGTAGGATCACATTGGTTCGTCTTCTTCCTGCTGGCACTGTAACTGAGACTTGGCAACAAGGCAACGTATGTTTGGCGACTCTGTGATCGACGAGTTACATCCTTGTGTGCACGGAATTAAGCCTCAAAGTTCACTTGATTTTACCTGTCATTTCCATTGAATAACCTCAGTTATTATCGCTTGAGGTGTAACAAAAGATTGTAAACTTACGGTTTTCAGCCCAGGAAAGTCGTTGCAGGTGGAAATCGCAACTAATCTCGTCCTTTAAATAGCGGTTTATGAGTTCTAGCCACTATTCGCCTCGTAAGAGGAAGCTCTCACACACACATACTTGTTCGCCAGCTCTGTGGTAACGTGCTGACCTGGGAAAAAGAGTCTGTTGTGGTTTGTAGCTCCAGTCTCACTGACTTCAACGTTTTTACCCCTTCTGTGAAAGAGCTACAAGCAGTCAGATCAAACATCAATAAGGAAATTGCAAGAAAATACTTTCGGCTCAGCCCGCATCTAGTGGTCGTGCGGTAGCGTTCTCGCTTCCCACGCCCGGGTTCGATTCCCGGCAGGGTTAGGGATTTTCTCTGCCTCGTGATCGCTGGGTGTCGTGTGCTGTCCTTAGGTTAGTTAGGTTTAAGTAGTTCTAAGTTCTAGTGGACTCATGACCTAAGATGTTAAGTCCCATAGTGCTCAGAGCCATTTGAACCATTTTTTTGAACTTTCGGCTCATAGTGCAATGGTGAAAAACTTACAATGCTCCACAACAGGTAACGCCTCTTTCCGCTGCTGATAAGCACATTTTGGGTTTCTAGAAATACTTAACTATATTTGTGAAATGCCACATTTGCATACCTCTTGAGTGTGACACAGCATACCAATTAAACACAGACCCAATCAAAATGTAAATGAGTAGTATTTTACTAATTCGTGTCGATAGAGGCATGCTTGTGTACAGATATTCAGTTTTATTAAAACAAACTGTCGTCGTAAGGTTATCATGGGTAGTTTTTGTTTCATACAGTGCACAATTTTCGTAAGGGTTCCTTTACCGTTGTTGAAACAATAGTAAACACGAGAGCGAAATTAATCATCAACGACATATGCGAATTCTCTGATGTTATCTATACCAGTCTGATGATGCACATGCAGTTTATCGATTACATGCACGTAGAAAACTTGTTCTCAGTTAAAGCTGTCAAACAATGTTTGAAGGAGAATCAAATGCCACTACCACACGACAGCTAATGTAGAAAACACTTTTCTGACGTATTTGGGCACGATGCGCTCTCCCCATACATAATACAAAAGCTTCGAGATGCATCTGCTACCTGGCTGTCTATTAAACCTGAAAAGAACAAAATGTCACAGAAGGTAGCCCTTTCTCCCCATGCGACTATTTTGGGTTGAGAAGTGAAGGGAATTATGTTCAACGTTCCATTAGATTGGTAACTTCAGCAGACAGCAGAATTCCATTTAAAAAAAGTTGGCAGTAAATATATTCGAACTCGAGACATCTCATCTATGATATACGACATTTAACATTACGCTAATAGCTGACACATAGTTATAACAGCTTCAGAGCTGAACAACAATGCCTCCATAACTTCTGCATACCACAGCGCAGCGAGATAATGCAAGTGGCCGGGTCTAGACTTCTGAGAGAAACAGTTACAGCTTTTCTGTTGCACTGCATGACGTTTTTTTACAAACAGATAGCGCAATAGAATAGCTCAAGTGGAAAGGAACACTTCCTATTTAAATTTCTGCGTCCTACACTGTTGGCAGTTCTGTGTTGCTGGCAGTTACGTGATTTTATTTCGGTGATTACAAAATAGAGTCGAATGTATGCACTGGGTATTCGAGGCAGCTAGTTCATGGTTATTCGGTCAACCAAGTAAATGTATTTACTGAAAATGCTGCAATTTACTATAGGGAGCCTTTGTGTCACAGAAGAGGGTTTGGTGGTGTGTTGGACTGATGGTAATTTCACATACCTGTCGTGTGGGGTCGATTCCTACTTCTGTCAATGATTTTAGATAGGGAGAGAAAGATTCCATTCTCTTCTAACTACACCAAGTGAAGAAGATATAATGGCAGTGTGGTCTGAAATTCACATTAAAGATGATATTCCTTCTCTGCCAAGTAGACGTTAGGTTGAACCACAATACAGTCTGGAGTGGCGACATGTAGAAACTCTGTCACCAGTAACCTTTCTTATACTAATTATTTATTTCTAGTGACGAAACAATCCCTGTGTGGGGTCACAGGACACTTATTCCCTTTTTTATCTGAGCTTCTGTATGTTGATAAAATTGGTTCCGAACTGAGAATGCAACTCAGACCGCCCTTAACGCGGAATTTGATCTCTTCGTGACAATACAGCTCGGCTACAATTTGTTCTTAGTTCAAAACAGCAGATTCCTCAACATATCCACATATTACACTTGAATGGGTTCGAATCCTGGCCCGGCACTAAAGATGTCATTATGTATCATCAAGTTCTAGCATGAGAACACCTATATGCTGGTGGATAATAATTTTGATTTTTAATGTTTTTTCATTCGTTGTCAACACTAACGATGTCTGACGTTTTTGACTCCCAGTGGGACACAGAACTATTTGCGAGATCACTGTTACTTCAAGATATTATTCCGAGCTGCTGGTGGAGAAAAATGCGGTACCTGACGTCTCTTTGTGTGTAGTCAACAGCGTTAAGTGCGGGGCTCTATTCCCAGTTAGCACTGAACTCTTCGACATATTTCTAGTTTAAACATGCTTACATGTCACTGCTGGTGCAACAAACTCGTATTTAACGTTCGTTTTCTCTAGAATATAACAGCGATAGGTGCCGGGTTGGAGTCCTGAGAAGGAAAAAATTAATGTTTCGTCTCGTCATTTCAGTTAAAACATCTAGCTACTGCCGAGAAAATCCGATATGTCACGGTCGGTTGTGCTTCGATACAATCTGATTAGGTACTTAGTTCGAATCCCTGTCCAACATTATGCTTTGCCTCACGGCCTTTCATGTAAGTTACCTGTGAAAAAGCAATATTTAACATCTTTCGTAGTTCGATCTCTCGTAGTAATAAATGCTGGGTAGGAATTCGCGTCCGAAAAAATGTTTGCGTTATGTAACTTAAAGTTGATATTTGTTAACTGATACTGTCTAAAATCGAGGTATATCTCTCTGTATGTCTAATGAGGAATGACTGCTAGTTTGGGTCAGTCACGAAATCATTCCTTAGTCTTCCTGACCTGGGTTTGAATCCATATGCAGAACGAGACGGTTCGTCGTGTCATTTGAAGTTCATACATATTCTCAACTTACTGCTCGTGAATAACCTAAATTTTTAATGTCATTTTGTGTTAAATAATGAGTACTGTATGTTACTTTGAAGAGGAAATCATGAATACGACGAACATACTACGTGCATTGCCTACCTGACGTAATAATGAGAGTGGTAACATTTCAGGTATGTCATTTATTGTAATAAATATGAGCTTACAAGCCTTAAGGACAGTCTTATCTGTGATAAGGTGTTCCCTGATATTTGTAGCATCGTGGTATTACTTTATATCTTGAGTTACTGCGATACACAGCAGTTTTTTCTAGTGGTGACATGTTGGACCCATGTTCAATAGTCAAACCAAACGACTGTACCAAGGAGTAATTAGAGGACCTGCTACACAGCCGTGTTATGCCGCTTGCATGCGGATCAGGTGAAATGCATTTAAGGTCGTTCGGATACTTTTGAGCACGACTGTACAGCGCCATTCTGTCATGCAGTGAAACATCTTGTAGTAATATCGATAGAACTTCGTAGGAAATCAGCATACATTACACCATTTAGATTGCCATCGATAAAATGGGGACCAATTATCCTTCCTCCCATAATGCCACATCTACATCTACATCTACATCCATACTCCGCAAGCCACCTAACGGTGTGTGGCGGAGAGTACCCTGAGTACCTCTATCGGTTCTTCCTTCTATTCCAGTCTCGTATTGTTCGTGGAAAGAAGGATTGTCGGTATGATTCTGTGTGGGCTCTAATCTCTCTGATTTTATCCTCATGGTCTCTTCGCGAGATATACGTAGGAGGGAGCAATATACTGCTTGACTCTTCGGTGAAGGTATATTCTCGAAACTTTAACAAAAGCACGTACCGAGCTACTGAGCGTCTCTCCTGCAGAGTCTTCCACTGGAGTTTATCTGTCATCTCCGTAACGCTTTCGCGATTACTAAATGATCCTGTAACGAACCGCGCTGCTCTCAGTTGGATCTTCTCTATCTCTTCTATCAACCCTATCTGGTACGGAAACCACACTGCTGAGCAGTATTCAAGCAGTGGGCGAACAAGCGTACTGTAACCTACTTCCTTTGTTTTCGGATTGCATTTCCTTAGGATTCTTCCAATGAATCTCAGTCTGGCATCTGCTTTACCGACGATCAACTTTATATGATCATTCCATTTTAAATCACTCCTAATGCCTACTCCAGATAATTTATGGAATTAACTGCTTCCAGTTGCTGACCAGCTATTTTGTAGCTAAATGATAAGGGATCTATGTTTCTATGTATTCGCAGCACATTACACTTGTCTACATTGAGATTCAATTGCCATTCCCTGCTCTATGCGTCAATTCGTTGCAGATCCTCCTGCATTTCAGACAATTTTCCATTGTTACAACGTCTCGATATACTACAGTGTCATCCACAAAAAGCCTCGGTGAACTTCCGATGTTATCCACATGGTCATTTAGGTATATTGTGAATAGCAACGGTCCTACGACACTCTTCTGCGGCACACCTGAAATCACTCTTACTTCGGAAGACTTCTCTCCATTGAGAATGACATGCTGCGTTCTGTTATCTAGGAACTGCTCAATCCAATCACACAATTGGTCTGATAGTCCATATGCTCTTACTTTGTTCATTAAACGACTGTGGGGAACTGTATCGAACGCCTTGCGGAAGTCGAGAAACACGGCATCTACCTGTGAACCCGTGTCTATGGCCCTCTAAGTCTCGTGGACGAATAGCGCGAGCTGGGTTTCACACGACCGTCTTTTTCGAAACCCATGCTGAATCCTACAGACTAGATTTCTAGTCTCCAGAAAAGTCATTACACTCGAACATAATACGTGTTCCAAAATTCTACAACTGATCGACGTTAGAGATATAGGTCTATAGTTCTGCACATCTGTTCGACGTCCCTACTTGAAAACGGGGATGACCTGTGCCCTTTTCCAATCCTTTGGAACGCTACGCTCTTCTAGAGACCTACGGTACACCGCTGCAAGAAGGGGGGCAAGTTCCTTCGCGTACTCTGTGTAAAATCGAACTGGTATCCCATCACGTCCAGTGGCCTTTCCTCTTTTGAGCGATTTTAATTGTTTCTCTATCCCTCTGTCGTCTATTTCGATATCTATCATTTTGTCATCTGTGCGACAATCTAGAGAAGGAACTACAGTGCAATCTTCCTCTGTGAAACAGCTTTGGAAGAAGACATGTAGTATTTCGTCCTTTAGTCTGTCATCCTCTGTTTCAGTACCATTTTAGTCACAGAGTGTCTGGACATTTTGTTTTGATCCACCTACCGCTTTGACATAAGACCAAAATTTCTTAGGATTTTCTGCCAAGTCAGTACATAGAACTTTACTTTCGAATTCATTGAACGCCTCTCGCATAGCCCTCCTCACACTACATTTCCCTTCGCATGATTTTTTTGTTTGTCTGCAAGGCTTTGGCTATGTTTATGTTTGCTGTGAAGTTCCCTTTGCTTCCGCAGCAGTTTTCTAGCTCGGTTGTTGTACCACGGTGGCTCTTTTCCATCTCTTACGATCTTGCTTGGCACATACTCATCTAACTCATATTGTACGATAGTTTTTAACTTTGTCCACTGATCCTCAACACTATCTGTCCTTGAGACAAAACTTTTGTGTTGAGCCGTCAGGTACTAAACAGAAAAATCTTCCTACCTTTTTTAATATTTCTATTTACGGCTGAAATCATCGATGCAGTAACCGCTTTATGATCGCTGATTCCCTGTTCTGCATTAACTGTTTCAAATAGTTCGGGTCTGTTTGTCACCAGAAGGTCTAATATGTTATCGCCACGAGTCGGTTCAAAAAATGGTTCAAATGGCTCTGAGCACTATGGGACTTAACAGCTGTGGTCATCAGTCCCCCAGAATTTAGAACTACTTAAACTTAACTAACCTAAGGACATCACACACATCCATGCCCGAGGCAGGATTCGAACCTGCGACCGTAGCAGTCTCACGGTTCCGGACTGCGAGCCTAGAACCACGAGACCAAATCGGCCGACTACCACGAGTCGGTTCTCTGTTTAAGTGCTCAAGGTAGTTTTCAGATAAAGCACTTAAAAAAATTTCACTGGATTCTTTGTCCCTGCCACCCGTTATGAACGTTTGAGTCTCCCAGTCTATATCCGGCAAATTAAAATCTCCACTCAGAACTATAACACGGTGGGGAAATCTATTCGAAATATTTTCCAAATTATTCATCAGGTGCTCAGCCACAACAGCTGCTGAGCCCGGGGGCCTATAGAGACATCCAATTCCCATGTCTGAGCCTGCTTTAACCGTGACCTTCACCCAAATCATTTCACAATTCGAATCTCCGTCAATTTCCTTCGATACTATTGCACTTCTTATCGCTATAAACACGCCTTCCCCTTCACTGTCCAGTCTGTCTCTGCGGTATACATTCCAATCTGAGTTTAGGATTTCATTACTGTTTACGTCTGGTTTCAGCCAACTTTCTGTCCCTAGTACTATATGGGCGTTGTGACCGTTTATTAATGAGAGCAGTTCTGGGACCTTTCTATAGGCGCTCCTGCAGTTTACTATTAGCACATTAATATTGTTATTCCCTGTTGCATTTTGCCTACTCCTACCTTGCCGCGTCTTAGGAGGCGTATTGTCGGGCCTAGGGAGGGAATTCTCTAACCTAAAAAACCCCCATGTGCATTCCACACGTACTCCGCTACCCTTGTAGCTACTTCCGGCGTGTAGTGCACGCCTGACCTATTACGGGGGAACCTACATTTCTCCACCCGATAGCGGAGGTCGAGAAATTTGCACCCCAGCTCTCCGCAGAATCGTCTGAGCCTCTGGTTTAAGCCTTCCTCTCGGCTCCAAACCAGAGGACCGCGATCGGTTCTGGGAACGATACTACAAATAGTTAACTCTGATTCCACCCCGCGAGCGAGGCTTTCCGCCTTCACCCATTCCGCCAACCGCCTGTACGAACTGAGGATGACCTCTTAACCCAGACGGCAGGAGTCATTGGTGCCGACATGAGCAACAATTTGCAGTCGGGTGCTCCCAGTGCTCTCTATCTCCGCCGGTAGGGCCTCCTCCACATCTCGGATGAGACTCCCCGGCAAGCAGACAGAGTGAACACTGGCCTTCTTCTCCGACCTTTCCGCTATTTCCCTAAGGGGCTCCATCACTCGCCTTACGTTGGAGCTCCCAATAACTAATAACCCCCCCCCCCCCCCCGTGTGCCTGCTCGGACCTAGCTGAAGGAGCAGAAGGAGCAGCCACATGTCCACTCACAGGCAGAGCGGGCGATGCTACACGGCCTGCCTCCACATTTACCCTCCGCCTCGTGCGCCGCGAACGCCGTTGAACCCGCCACTCCCCTTGGGGAGAGGGTGGCCCAACCGCGCCCGGTACCCGCGAAGATGTCTCGACAGCAGGGACAGTGGGTGAAGCATGTAACACCTGGGGTGTACCTTGCGACGCAGCAGACTCCCCACTGCCGCTACACTCCGAGGCAGCAGTCTGAAGACGGCTGACCGCGGCCATCAACACGCTCAGCTGTTCGCGAAGAGTGGCCAGCTCCTCCTGCGTCCGTACACAGCAGTCACACATCCTATCCATCCTAGGGAATCAATTTACTGAAGAGACTTAATCAACTTTTAACTAGACTGCTAATTCACTAAAGGCGGCTGATTTTTGACTAAACTGTAATTGCTAGACACTTCTTGTAGAAAACAATGAAAGTAGCACTACCTGTCTCTGGACTGTGTTCAAAACAAACACTAGCACTACTGGCACTATGGTTGACTAAAGGGACTCTCTCTGACTGTATTCAAAACAAACACGAAATCTATGGAACACTATTAGTAGCACTCGACAATTAAAGCTTCCTAAAAGCAAAAACACACGGAAGAAGAAGTGCCAAGTAGGAAAAATACAGTTGTAGCTCGCTGCACAGCAGACGAGAAGCAGACGGCGGTTAGGACGACAAATTATACATTAACCCGCCAAGGTCGCTGATGTTCCACTTGTCGCAGCCATTGTGGATTTTCCGTTGACAAATAGTGCATATTATGCCGGTTTACGTTACCGCTGTTGGTGACTGACGCTTAGTCACTAAATAGAACGCGTGCAAAAAATCTGTCATCGTCCCGTAATTTCTCTTGTCCCCAGTGGCAGAACAGAACTGTACACGACGTTGAGAGTCGTCGCCGTGCAATTCCTGGTTCATAGAAATATGGTACGGGTGCAATCGATGTTGATGTAGCATTCTCAACACCGACGTTTTTGAGATTCCCGATTCTCGCGCAATTTGTCTGCTACCGATGTGCGGATTAGCTGCGACAGGAGCTAAAACACCTACTTGGGGATCATTATTTGTTCCAGGTCGTGGTTGACGTTTCACATGTGGCTGAACACTTCCCGTTTCCTTAAATAACGTAACTATCCGGTGAACGGTGCGGACACTTGGGATGATGTCATCCAGGATACCGAGCAGCATAAATAGCACACGCCCATTGAGCATTTTGATCACAATAGCCATACATCAACACTATATCGACCTTTTCCGCAATTGGTAAACGGTCCATTTTAACACGGGTAATGTATCACGAAGCAAATACCGTCCGCACTAGCGGAATATTACGTGGTACCACGTACTTATACGTTTGTGACTATCACAACGCCATCTATCACAAAGCGAAAAAAATGGTCCAACTAAAACATTCATTCATATTTCAAATGGTTCAAATGGCTCTGAGCACTATGGGACTCAACTGCTGTGGTCATCAGTCCTCTAGAACTTAGAACTACTTAAACCTAACTAATCTAAGGACATCACACACATCCATGCCCGAGGCAGGATTCGAACCTGCGACCGTAGCAGTCGCACAGTTCCGGACTGCGCGCATAGAACCGCGAGACCACCGCGGCCGGCTATTCATATTTCTTTACGTACTACACGAATATGTAATAAAAATGGGAGTTCCTGTTGAAAAAAAAAGCAGTTGATATCCGTTTGACCAATGACAGCCCCATCCATCGGGTCAACCATAGCGCCATCTGGTTTCCCCCTTCAAGCTAGACGATTTTCGTTCTTCGCAGTTATTGCTTTTGATGCTTATTTCGTGAGATATTTGGCCTTGTCACTATCAACGGACCACCATATATATAGTCGAGGCTCCTTAATTACCCAGCGTGATGTGCTCTACGTGACAACGATATTTTGTAAGCAGTGGAGAATTGTCATTGGATTAAGCGGGTCATTTATTGCACGCATTATGGCAGATTTGACACAAAAACACAAACGAGATTAACACCATTTATTAAGTAGCCGAAACATGACGATATAGCTATTCTGGAAGTTACAAAAACGAGTGCAGCGAATGTAAGAAAGCCTAAGTTGGACAGACGGACGTTTAAGAGGGCCTGGACGTGAAATGACTGAAATTTTCTAAAACATATTTTTGCACCATCTGAAAGATAAATTTCTCCCGTCTCAGGAAATGTATTTTTTATCTACTTTTCAGTTGTTGATTTGGCCTTAAAGGCTCTTTGAACAAATGTCTGTGAACCAGCCACGCTCATACGAGAGGGAATACCATAAATATTTCTTGCCTGCTACAGTCATGGAAACAATAAAGCCTATATACAGGGACCTTGCAGATAAAAAATTACTTATCAGATGTCTACATAGCCATACACCAAACCGTAAGGAGAGTTTCAACAGCTGCGTGTGGCAAAGAATACCAAAAACAGTGATTGACAGTACTCAGGTGTAATGGATGCTGTCATCTGTTCCAGTGATGGTGAAATACCAAGACAAAACTAATGGACAATCTAGTCATCCAACCAAGAAATAATGTGGTAGCGGTGTTGAATGCCAAAGATTATCACCAAATAGTTGAAGCTGAAATGGTTGCGAAAGCGGGCACTGACGGTCCAGAGTAAGGAAAAGATTCCTGAAGGTGTCTACAGAGGACGAAGAACCAGCCAGGCAGCAAGAATAATGCTACTGGAATGTTCTGAAAGAGGCATACGGTAAGTCAAAAACACTCACAACAATCTTTTCTTATTTTCTGGAAACTACGCTAGTTACATATACCCTCAAAGTGATTAGAGCTATGTTCACCAAATTCATCCAAAGTGAACCATCTCTTATATAGAATATCATATTTCGTAAACTATAATAGCTAATTAACTAGCTTTCCTTGTACAGCTTTAGTTAATGTTATTCAGTGTTGGTACCAAACTGCAACTTCCTTCGCAATCTAGTCAAGAGTAACAGGCGATGAAAGCGAGGCGTGGATATGCAGCCCGTTCAACACCAGGTCCCATTCAAACGAGATATATACGCTACTGGCCATTAAAATTGCTACACCACGAAGATTACGTGCTACAGACGCGAAATTTAAACGACAGGAAAAAGATGCTGTGATATGCAAATGACTAGCTTTTCAGAGCATTCACACAAGGTTGGCGCCGGTGGCGACACCTACAACGTGCTGACATGAGGAAAGTTTCCAACCGATTCCTCATACACAAACAGCATTTGACAGGCGTTACCTAGTGAAACGTTGTTGTGATGCCTCTTGTAAGGAGGAGAAATGCGTACCATCAAGTTTCCGACTTTCATAAAGGTCGGATTGTTGCCCATCGCGATTGCGGTTTATCGTATCGCGACATTGTTGCTCGCGTTTGTCGAGATCCAATGACTGTTAGCAGAATATGGAATCGGTGGGTTCAGGAGGTTAATACGGAACGCCGTGCTGTATCCCAACGGCCTCGTATCACTAGCAGTCGAGATGACAGGCATCTTATCCGCATGGCTGGAATGGATCGTGCAGCCACGTCTCGATCCCTGAGACAACAGACGGGGACCTTTGCAAGACAACTATCTGCACGAACAGTTCGACGACACTTGCAGCAACATGGACTGTCAGCTCGGAGACCATGGCTGCGGCTACCCTTGACGCTGCATCACACACAGGAGCGCCTGCGATGGAGCACTCATAGACGAACCTGGGTGCACGAATGGCAAAACGTCATTTTTTTCGGCTGAATCCAGGTTCTGTTTGCAGCATCTTGATGGTCCCATCCGTGTTTGGCGACATCGCGGTGACCGCGAATTAGAAGCGTGTATTCGTCACCGCCGTACTGGCGTATCACCTGGCGTGATGGTATGGAATGCCCTTGGTTACACGTCTCGGTCACCTCTTGTTCGCATTGACGGCGCTTTGAACAGAGGACGTTACATTTCATATGTGTTACGACCCGTAGCTCGACCCTTCATTCGACCCCTGCGAAACCCTACATTTCAGCAGGATAATGCACGACCGCATGTCGCAGGTACTGTACAGGCCTTTCTGGATACAGAAAATGTTCGACTGCTGCACTGGCCAGCACATTCTCCAAATCTCTCACCAACTGTAAACGTCTGGTCAATAATGACCGAGCAACTGGCTCGTCACAATACGCCAGTCACTACTCTTGATGAACTGTGGTTTCGTGTTGAAGCTACATGGGCGTACCTGTACACGCCATCCAAGCTCTGTTTGACTCAATGCCCAGGCGTATCAAGGCCGTTATTACGGCCAGAGGTGGTTGTCCTGGGTACTGATTTCTCAGGATCTATGCACTCAAATTGCTTGAAAATGTAGTCACATGTCAGTTCTAATATGATATATTTGTCTAATGAATACCCATTTATCATCTGCATTTCTTCTTGGCGTAGCAATTTTAATGGCGAGTAGTGTAGGATACATAAAAAGAAGCACGCACGTCAGAGAATAATACACACGCCATTGATAATATCGACAGAATTTTCAGTACTTTACAGATGTCTTCAAAGGCCAATTGATGGACATTCTAGAAGAAATAACTGCACAAATCTACATTCACATGACTAAGCTCCCAGAACAAATGATAAATCAACAAACAGAATCGCCCAGCAGAATCTCTTAGAAAATTTCCATAGCTCTTTCACTAACACATGAAAGGCACTCGACCATGCTTTAATCGTCAAATACAGAACTACAAACGATTCATAGTAACCTGCCAGAGTACCTTATCTGCATATGAATCTCAATCTATACAGGGAGAATTGTAACAGCAGAATACTACTGTGCTTAGATTTAATTTAAATACAAATTGAATAGTATGATTGGTTTCAAAAAGTGATAAAAAGAAATGAAATATTTATTGTACATCTGGGACGTGATGAAACACTGTCTTACACTGGATACAGTCATTGATCTTAATACAATAACGAAGTAAATTGAATACATTAAAGAGTATATAAGAGATAATAAAATTAATTGCATCAACATCTGTCAAAATTGTGATAATATTTACGATAAGTAAGCCTGCGTGACGCACAGTGAAGTTCATTAAGGAGCTTCTCCATTGTATATAAAATGTCGTTGTCACGTGAATCACATCATGCAGGGTAATGAAGGCACAACAATTAAGGAAAATGTGTATTATACAGATATGTAAACATAATACAGTAAGGTGTAACTACCATTGTGAGTTATTTTGATGCAGATCTGAGATACATTTAAGTATTATGAGATAGATAGAACTGTTCACACCAAAGACATCCTAAATACAAAATAGGTAATTAGTTTCCATGTCAACCATACTATTACCGATAGGCTACATTTATTATCCACATTCAACTCATTGACTCATTACAAATTTTGTTCTCTCTAACAGGTGGCATCTGAAAATAGGCAAAGCCCGAAACTTGTCAACAAACACTAAATAACTAGCAGCTCTGATGTAAACTTTCAAAAATGTAATTTTTTTTCGGCTCTTGAAAGAGACCTCTGTATCAACCGCCACTAGCCGAAAACTGGACGGTTGCAGCTCGTATATAGTGGATAATAGTGGAATTGTTTTCACCAAATCTCGGAGGAATTACCATTAAACGATATATTCCAGATCGGATTTCAGCATTCTGGAAAAGGTACGTTCCCAGAATCAGTTAAAAAGCTAAAGCTTCGAAAGCAGTTTGCCTGCTTTAAAAAAGAAGGCTTCCATGATGCCCTTTTTTTTGTTCTTGGTAATTTTTTTCCGTGTAGAATGCTAATGTAAGAGAGCTCGACTCACATCTTCTACCTTGCTTTTGTTCATTACGTGGCAATAGCGTGGCACATTTAACACATCTGGCTCTGAAATGATTTGCCGCAAACATTGCTGGGCAACAGTGACTGGCAATGTTGCCATACATTTGGCTG
This sequence comes from Schistocerca gregaria, assembly GCF_023897955.1. Lineage (NCBI taxonomy): Eukaryota > Metazoa > Arthropoda > Insecta > Orthoptera > Acrididae > Schistocerca > Schistocerca gregaria. The sequence continues at coordinate 833,091,486 of NC_064931.1, forward strand.
TAATTAGTGTGGCCGTGATATTGCCGGACAATACAGCTAGCCCATACTGTCAGTAATAGCCAACTTTTACAGTCCGCGTAAACGTACTTTTACGTGGTGTACAGGTGAAGGGGACTAGTATGATCGAATAAGATTCGTAATGCCACATTACTTATTATGAGAAGTGATAATTTTTTCTGTGAGATGATTTTTAATTCGTACTATATCTTCAGCGACTACAATCGAAAACACAAAAACCAGTTTACAACCACCGAATTTAAAGATACGATCCCTTCTACTTCACAAAGAATTCTTTAAAATAAACGTAAAGTAAAAGATGGCCCACAGCCATAGTTCCGCATGTGGTACATGTGTAAGATGGGAGCTTGAATGAATGTTAATTTCGCACCTTACGTGAGATTTTATACGGCGTAACAAGTAGAGGGATATGTCACCTTGTAATGTTGATGCAATAATTTGTTCTGAAAGCGGTGCTGATATTCAAGACAATAAAAGCGGGTTAAAAGCTGTGAGCTATCTGGGGAAGTTAACCTTGCATTACTGAGCAACTGTTTTTTATCAGGTATCCAGACTAGCTTACCAAATTCCCAACCAGACTAATATCAAGTATAATCTTTTAGTAGCCATCTTACGATAACCGGTGATACATGTATGACAAGACAATTTAAATAAAAAGAAATAAATCAGTTTATATTTGGACACTTTTTTTTAACATTGATCATTGTTCCGTTAAAATTTCAGCATATTAAACTTGATTCATGACTAAACTGGTGCCTTATTTAGGATTGTGAAAATGTGAGTTTGTAATCTTACAGAATACATCAAATATGGAGCCAAGATTGGGAGACTGCATACAACACTGCATTCATAAAACAGCACACGAAGAACGTTGAAATATGTTGTTGTTGTTGTGGTCTTCAGTCCTGAGACTGGTTTGATGCAGCTCTCCATGCTACTCTATCCTGTGCAAGCTTCTTCATCTCCCAGTACCTACTGCAACGTACATCCTTCTGAATCTGCTTAGTGTAGTCATCTCTTGGTCTCCCTCTACGATTTTTACCCTCCACGCTACCCTCCAATACTAAATTGGTGATCCCTTGATGCCTCAGAACATGTCCTACCAACCGATCCCTTCTTCTTGTCAAGTTGTGCCACAAACTTCTCTTCTCCCCAATCCGATTCAATACTTCCTCATTAGCTATGTAATCTACCCATCTAATCTTCAGCATTCTTCTGTAGCACCACATTTCGAAAGCTTCTATTCTCTTCTTGTCCAAATATATGCAAGAGGAAATTAACTACAACCAACCGATTCAATGTTCACCCAAAGAAGTTACGTTCGTAGTGCAAACCTGTCCGTCATGAAATTACCACACAATGGTATACTAAATTCATACTAACTCTCTATGAAATCTTCCCGAAAAGAATAGCTGAGGGCTACTTTGATGATTACACTACATGCTTCACGTGGTCAACTTGGTTTACACAAAGAGTGTAACTCCACAATAATTTTGATAATTAAAATAAACTCTATTACAAAAGAAAACTTCAAACTAGTTACTATCGTCTCACTATTAACCCGATGGGTCAAACAATTGTATAAGCATGTGGTACTGGTCTCACAAAGTACACCATAAGTGGGTTGAACATAAAGAAAAGTTGCTATATTGAAAAATATTGTCAAGACGAGACGTTATAATCTCACGCACATTCGCGTTTAAGATTGATCTTAGTTAGAGTTACGGATCCTCCACATGTGGTTCCACTTTACTCACAAAGAAGTGACAAAGCAACTACTGGAAGATATTCTGAACTTTACACTCGAATTACACACTGCAATTTAAGATAACATTAGATATTTTAGATCTAAACCTGAAATAAAGGTGGTTAAATTTTCAGTTAGGCAGAACTCCATTGTCCTACGGACTTAGCAGACACGCGCTTAGCCGGAGATCTTACCATTTCAGACAGCTCGCCGCGGACAGATTGCCTGGGCCCCTACGGAGGGTGCTTAACAGATACAAACGGAAGTGACCAGAGAGGCAGCTTCCTATACCAATATGACAAGGGAAGGACAGGACCATCCTAAGAATAGAAACCTCTTTGCTTCTAGAAAGCGTAGCTATCTGTTCCGACGTTGGTCCTAGTGTTATCTAGCAGACAGGCTTGTCTGCTACCACCAAGCATGCAACTAGAAATACATTTCCTCATTCATCCTTTCACATAGAATGGAAGGGGGATGACAGTATCTTATAATTTTTTTTATTTATTTATTTATTTATTTATTTATTTTTTTTTTTTTTTTTGGCATCAGTCTACTGACTGGTTTGATGCGGCCCGCCACGAATTCCTTTCCTGTGCTAACCTCTTCATCTCAGGGTAGCACTTGCAACCTACATCCTCAATTATTTGCTTGACGTATTCCAATCTCTGTCTTCCTCTACAGCTCCCTCTAGTACCATGGAAGTCATTCCCTCATGTCTTAGCAGATGTCCTATCATCCTGTCCCTTCTCCTTATCAGTGTTTTCCACATATTCATTTCCTCTCCGATTCTGCGTAGGATCTCCTCATTCCTTACCTTATCAGTCCACCTAATTTTCAACATTCGTCTATAGCACCACATCTCAAATGCTTCGATTCTCTTCTGTTCCGGTTTTCCCAAAGTCCATGTTTCACTACCATACAATGCTGTACTCCAGACGTACATCCTCAGAAATTTCTTCCTCAAATTAAGGCCGGTATTTGATATTAGTAGACTTCTCTTGGCCAGAAATGCCTTTTTTTGCCATAGCGAGTCTGCTTTTGATGTCCTCCTTGTTCCGTCCGTCATTGGTTATTTTACTTCCCAGGTAGCAGAATTCCTTAACTTCATTGACTTCGTGACCATCATTCCTGATGTTAAGTTTCTCGCTGATCTCATTTCTACTACTTCTCACTACCTTCGTCTTTCACCGATTTACTCTCAAACCATACTATGTACTCCTTAGACTGTTCATTCCGTTCAGCAGATCATTTAATTCTTCTTCACTTTCACTCAGGATAGCAATGTCATCAGCGAATCGTATCGTTGATATCCTTTCACCTTGTATTTTAATTCCACTCCTGAACCTTTCTTTTATTTCCATCATTGCTTCCTCGATGTACTGAGTGAAGAGTAGGGGCGAAAGGCTACAGCCTTGTCTTACACCCTTCTTAATACGAGCACTTCGTTCTTGATCGTCCACTCTTATTATTCCCTCTTGGTTGTTGTACATACTGTATATGACCCGTCTCTCCCTATAGCTTACCCCTACTTATTTCAGAATCTCGAACAGCTTGCACCATTTTATATTGTCGAACGCTTTTTCCAGGTCGACAAATCCTATGAACGTGTCTTGATTTTTCTTTAGCCTTGCTTCCATTATTAGCCGTAACGTCAGAATTGCCTCTCTCGTGCCTTTGCTTTTCCTAAAGCCGAACTGATCGCCACCTAGCGCATTCTCAATTTTCTTTTCCATTCTTCTGTATATTATTCTTGTAAGCAGCTTCGATGCATGAGCTGTTAAGCTGATTGTGCGATAATTCTCGCACTTGTCAGCTCTTGCCGTCTTCGGAATTGTGTGGATGATGCTTTTCCGAAAGTCAGATGGTATGTCCGAGACTCATATATTCTACACACAAACGTGAATAGTCGTTTTGTTGCCACTTCCCCTAATGATTTTAGAAATTCTGATGGAATGTTATCTATCCCTTCTGCCTTATTTGACCGTAAGTCCTCCAAAGCTCTTTTGAATTCCGATTCTAATACTGGATCCCCAATCTCTTCTAAATCGACTCCTGTTTCTTCTTCTATCACATCAGACAAATCTTCACCCTCATAGAGGCTTTCAATGGATTCTTTCCACCTATCTGCTCTCTCCTCTGCATTTAACAGTAGAATTCCCTTTGCACTCTTAATGTTACCACCGTTACTTTTAATGTCACCAAAGGTTGTTTTGACTTTCCTGTATGCTGAGTCTGTTCTTCCGACAATCACATCTTTTTCGATGTCTTCACATTTTTCCTGCAGCCATTTGGTCTTAGCTTCCCTGCACTTCCTATTTATTTCATTCCTCAGCGACTTGTATTTCTGTATTCCTGATTTTCCCGGAACATACACTCCTGGAAATGGAAAAAAGAACACATTGACACCGGTGTGTCAGACCCACCATACTTGCTACGGACACTGCGAGAGGGCTGTACAAGCAATGATCACACGCACGGCACAGCGGACACACCAGGAACCGCGGTGTTGGCCGTCGAATGGCGCTAGCTGCGCAGCATTTGTGCACCGCCGCTGCCAGTGTCAGCCAGTTTGCCGTGGCATACGGAGCTCCATCGCAGTCTTTAACACTGGTAGCATGCCGCGACAGTGTGGACGTGAACCGTATGTGCAGTTGACGGACTTTGAGCGAGGGCGTATTGTGGGCATGCGGGAGGCCGGGTGGACGTACCGCCGAATTGCTCAACACGTGGAGCGTGAGGTCTCCACAGTACATCGATGTTGTCGCCAGTGGTCGGCGGAAGGTGCACGTGCCCGTCGACCTGGGACCGGACCGCAGCGACGCACGGATGCACGCCAAGACCGTAGGATCCTACGCAGTGCCGTAGTGGACCGCACCGCCACTTCCCAGCAAATTAGGAACACTGTTGCTCCTGGGGTATCGGCGAGGACCATTCGCAACCGTCTCCATGAAGCTGGGCTAAGGTCCCGCACACCGTTAGGCCGTCTTCCGCTCACGCCCCAACATCGTGCAGCCCGCCTCCAGTGGTGTCGCGACAGGCGTGAATGGAGGGACGAATGGAGACGTGTCGTCTTCAGCGATGAGAGTCGCTTCTGCCTTGGTGCCAGTGATGGTCGTATGCGTGTTTGGCGCCGTGCAGGTGAGCGCCACAATCAGGACTGCATACGACCGAGGCACTCAGGGCCAACACCCGGCATCATGGTGTGGGGAGCGATCTCCTACATTGGCCGTACACCTCTGGTGATCGTCGAGGGGACACTGAATAGTGCACGGTACATCCAAACCGTCATCGAACCCATCGTTCTACCATTCCTAGACCGGCAAGGGAACTTGCTGTTCCAACAGGACAATGCACGTCCGCATGTATCCCGTGCCACCCAACGTGCTCTAGAAGGTGTAAGTCAACTACCCTGGCCAGCAAGATCTCCGGATCTGTCCCCCATTGAGCATGTTTGGGACTGGATGAAGCGTCGTCTCACGCGGTCTGCGTGTCCAGCACGAACGCTGGTCCAACTGAGGCGCCAGGTGGAAATGGCATGGCAAGCCGTTCCACAGGACTACATCCAGCATCTCTACGATCGTCTCCATGGGAGAATAGCAGCCTGCATTGCTGCGAAAGGTGGATATACACTGTACTAGTGCCGACATTATGCATGCTCTGTTGCCTGTGTCTATGTGCCTGTGGTTCTGTCAGTGTGATCATGTGATGTATCTGACCCCAGGAATGTGTCAATAAAGTTTCCCCTTCTTGGGACAATGAATTCACGGTGTTCTTTTTTCAATTTCCAGGAGTGTATTTGTACTTCCTCCTTTCATCAATCAACTGAAGTATTTCTTCTGTTACCCATGGTTTCTTCGCAGCTACCTTCTTTGTACCTATGTTTTCCTTACCAACTTCTGTGATGGCCCTTTTTAGAGATGTCAATCCCTCTTCAACTGTGCTGCCTACTGCGCTATTCCTTATTGCTGTATCTATAGCGTTAGATAACTTCAAACGTATCTCGTCATTCCTTAGAACTTCCGTATCCCACTTCTTTGCGTATTGATTCTTCCTGACTAACGTCTTGAACTTCAGCCTACTCTTCATCACTACTACATTGTGATCTGAGTCTATATCTGTTCCTGGGCACGCCTAACAATCCAGTATCTGATTTCGGAATCTCTGTCTGACCATGATGTAATCTAATTGAAATCTTCCCGTATCTCCCAGCCTTTTCCAAGTATACCTCCTCCTCTTGTGATTCTTGAACAGGGTATTCGCTATTACTAACTGAAACGTGTTACAGAACTCAATTAGTCTTTCTCCCCTTTCATTCCTTGTCCCAAGCCCATATTCTCCTGTAACCTTTCCTTCTACTCCTTCCCCTACAACTGCATTCCAGTCGCCCATGACTATTGGATTTTCGTCCCCATTTACATACTGCATTATCCTTTCAATATCCTCATACACTTTCTCTATCTGGTTATCTTCAGCTTGCGACGTAGGCATGTATACCTGAACTATCGTTGTCGGTGTTGGTCTGCTGTCGATTCTGATTAGAATAACCCGGTCACTGAACTGTTCACAGTAACACACCCTCTGCCCTAACTTCCTATTCATAACGAATCCTACACCTGTTATACCATTTTCTGCTGCTGTTGATGTTACCCGATACTCATCTGACCAGAAATCCTTGTCTTCCTTCCACTTCACTTCACTGACTATATCTAGATTGAGCCTTTGCATTTCCCTTTTCAGATTTTCTAGTTTCCCTACGACGTTCAAGCTTCTGGCATTCGACGCCCCGACTCGTAGAACATTATCCTTTCGTTGATTATTCAATCTTTTTCTCGTGGTAACCTCCCCCTTGGCAGTCCCCTCCCGGAGATCCGAATGGGGGACTATTCCGGAATCTTTTGCTAATGGAGAGATCATCATGACACTTCTTCAACTACAGGCCACATGTCCTGTGGGTACACGTTACGTGTCTTTAATGCAGTGGTTTCCATTGCCTTCTGCATCCTCATGTCGTTGATCATTGCTGATTCTTCCGCCTTTAGGGGCAATTTCCCACCCCTAGGACAAGAGAGTGCCCTGAACCTCTCTATCCGCTCCTCCGCCCTCTTTGACAAGGCCGTTGGCAGAATGAGGCTGACTTCTTATGCCGGAAGTCTTCGGCAGACAATGCTGATTATTTATCAAAATTTAGGCAATGGCGGGGATCGAACCCGGGACCAAAGACGTTTTGATTATGAATCAAAGACGCTACCGCTTTTTTTTTGTCATCTCATTTTGTTCGATTTTGTTCGTTGCTTCTGCTCGGGGCGGACGTCGTAAGACATCCGTTTAAGTTAGTTGATGATCGATTAACTCAGTTTTTTTTTATTACAGAGGGCAGCTAACCCTCTGACCGAACACGCTGAGCTACCGTGCCGGCTAAACTGTGTTTTGAAGTGTAGTAGTGTGACAGATCGTTCTTGATTATGTGTCAAAGTAACACGCTCCACTGCACAGTCTCCTCCCAGATAGTCAGAAACACCACAGTAAATTTAGAAGTGGAATGTATGCCGTAAATGATAACAGTTTTAAAAAATTAACATGAAAAGAATCCAACAGAGACCTTTCAACCTGACATACTTCGGCGATAGTGAGCAGATTTACCTATCAAACGTTCAAAAACGGTTCATATAGGTGGGGCTTAACTTCTGAGGTTATCAGTCCCCTAGAACTTAGAACTACTTAAACCTAACTAACTTAAGGACATTACACACATCCATGACCGAGGAAGGATTCGAACCTGCGACCATAGCGGTCGCGCGGTTCCAGACTGTAGCCCCTTGAACCGCTGGTCACTCCGTCGGCCCTACAGTACAGTAGGTATTGCCAAAAGGGATGACATTCGATTCGACTGTATTAACACACCGAACCCAAATCCTGCATGTCCGTGAGCAAAAAGTGAAAAAAACTGCTGGAAGAAACATTTTAGATTGGAGGCAGACGCGAGTTGCGCCTTCACGGCCTGCATACAACAGAAGGATACAGGTGGGGCACAGTTCGTTACGAAAGCCACAAAACCAAAAACTTCTTCTGAACCAGTGTCAAGTGTAGAACAGGATGCAACACGCTCCGTACTACGCCAAAAGTGGAATTTTTGTGTGAACAGTGCGTTCAGTTTGGCTGACATTCAGCTAGAAATTGGCTGAAGAGTCGTTGAGCTCCGATAGCGGAGAAACGAAACAGCCACGTAGTTAACCATTCTTGCGAGACCTGAGAGGGCATTGAATCATACACGCTGCTCCACCTATACACGTGTATATCGCCATATTTTCCAGACTAGGGATGAGTGCGTGTTTTCTAACCTAACGAGACACATAGGACAGTTTCAACTGATAAAATCAGTGGAGATTTTGATTAGCTTTTTATAGGATTTCCACAGTGCAAGGGCAGCCATGCAGCCTACAGCACGTCGCAGCTAAAGGTAAATGCCACTTGCAGAGGCGTAAAATTCTTGGATCATCAGCTTGCGTCCACTGCGAACTCGAGCAACCTTGAGTAATCTTTTGCTCATCTTGTCACAAAAACTAACCATCCTCCGTATACTTGATTGTCATCCTAAATAGTACCAAACCTAAAATTGGAATAGGAAGATCTGTCGTAATCTTCAGTTGAAACTTCCGGGCTGAGAGACCGTGGTCGATGCATGAAATTTTCACCTAACGTTTCGCCTCCATCTGCGGGAGACATCTTCTGAGGTCATCCTACTACTACCACTGAGGCTCCACGTACTCTCGCATTTATAGAGGGCACCACCATTCGTCACGTGATGCCGACGATATGCCTATGTTTGGAAGGTGTCATCATTCTCGATTAAGAGTAATCGATTGTCATTCTGCTGGCGCAACGTCGACATCCATATTTCGTCTAACTTTAAAACTTCCTCTTTTCTATTAAAATTGTTATGGTGTTTGTGAATCTCTATTGCTCCTCTATACATGCGCGCATGATAATGGGATGTTCGTGCTAGAACACTTGTCTCATTAAATTTAATTTCTTGGTTCCCATCTTGAAAAACCTGCTCAGCTACGGCCGAGTTTTCGATTTGTCCTAAGCGACAATTTCTTTTATGTTCGGATAAGAGGGTGTTTACACTTCTTTTTGTTGTTCCAATATATACTTGTCCACAACTGCATGGAATTTTGTATACCCCAGATGTTGCTAGGAGATGTCGAGCGTCTTTTGCAGTTCTTAAATATTCCTTAATCTTCTAGGTGGGTCTGAAGGTTGTTTCGATCCCATACTTGGCCAGAACTTTCCCAATACGGTCCGTGACTTTATTAATGAACGGGAGGAAAACTTTTCCAGTAGGTGACCGTTGTTGCTCTGGACTTCTGACTTCTTTTCTTCTTTGATGTAGGTCTCGATTAATTTCCTCACTGGTATATCCGTTTTTGATGAAGGCTGACCGTAAGTGATTTAGTTCATCTTGTAAGTAAGCTGGCTCGCAGATTTTATTGGCTCTGTCCACCAAGGTTTTGATGACACCTCTTTTTTGCCTAGGATGATGGTTTGATTCCTTGTGGAGGTATCGATCCGTAAGAGTGTTCTTTCTAATATACCTTGTGGCCCAGCGTCCCGGGGTTGGGACACTTGTGAGGAGAGACAGTTGTGAGGAGGGACAGTTGTGAGGAGACCCGGCCGAACAGGTAGCGGGCGGTCTACAGGGGCCCCAAACAGGTTGCGCGCCGCAGTTCAGTATTGCTGGGAATTTAGCGGAATATACCAACAATGAAGGTGTAAGTTACTGGCGGTGCGTAAACGTAAACAAGAAGTGTGAAGAAAGACTAACTACCAGAAACAACTTAGTTTTAGGTGAAGGCAGCCATACATGTATTCCGGACGTCGCGGTTAATGAAGTGCGAAAACATGTGGCAAACGCCAAAAGGCGTGCAAAAGAAACGGACACTTCAGTTTCTTCTGTTTAGGCCGAAGAAGTAGGGCCGCTGTTCAATCAAGGGTACGACATCGTCGTCACATCACCGCCGTCACACAGGAGTGCAAAACGATCGCTGCAACGCATCAGGCAAAAAAAAAAATAAATAAATAAATAAATAAATAAAATAAAAAAAAATAAAACTACACAAGATCCGACCGATGGTGCAGGAATATTTCTGCAAGAACATCATTTGCTAATGAATGATAGGAGCAAATTTTTACTTGCAGATGACAACAGACTACCAAATGATAGGATATTGGTGTTCGCCAGCCAAAGGGGAAAATCCTGTTTAACAGACGGAACGTTCAAAAGCTCCAGCAAGCAGTTTCGACAGTTACTTATTGTTCATTCCGATATTTCTAGTTCTGAGGAGAAAACAAACACAGTTCCAACCGCGTACGCCTTGCTACCCAATAAAAAGCGAGAAACGTACGATCGCTTTTTCACAGCTGTTAAGAGCAACGTACCTGGATGGAATCACACAGCTATCATGATGGATTTTGAAGCTGCAGTCATCCAATCAGTAATACATTTGTTTCCTGTTGCAAATATTAATGGCTGCAACTACCATTTCAACCAGTGCAACCAGAGCGTACTGTCAAACCACCACACGAGCCAGAAAAGAGGCATGATTAGTACGCTCATAACGAGAGCAGGACGAATATATGAGCCGCAACACCTCAAACGAGAAATGCAACACCTGAAAACTGTTCTGAGGAGCAATGGGTACTCCACAAATTATATTCGAAGTGTAACAGAGTCAAACACTCGGCGAAGTAAGGAACCAGGAAAAGAAAAGTCGGGTACGGCCTTTCTGCAATACATTCGCAGAGTGACGGACAGAATCGCCCGTATATTGCGCAAACACGGCGTAAAAACGATTTTCAAACCGACAAGGAAGATCAGAAAGTGTCTTAGATCGGCCAAGGAGAAAAGATACCCACTTGCAATGTCGGGAGTATACCGTATACCATGCATATGCGGAAAAGTTTATGTCGGAATGACTGGACGATCAATTTACACCAGGATCAAAGAGCATAAGCGACATTGCAAGTTGGGGCAGGTGCAGAAATCGGCCGTGGCAGAGCACGCACTGAATGAGACCGACCACGTAATAAAGTTCGCCGACACGGAAGTTCTGGCTGTAGAGAAGCACTATCACACGCTCTTCTTCAGAGAAGCTGTAGAAATACAAAAACACGCGAACAGTTTCAACAAGAACGAGGAAAGCCTTAAGGTAAACGGATCCTGGCTTCCCGTACTGCAGTGAACGAGCGTCGCAGGTAGTAAGAGGAGAACCGCACCGGAAATGACCGCGGAGAAGCTCTCGGACGTTGGTGCACCAGGTACATATAGTCTGCGGCCGCGAGCTCGGCTCCAGTTCACCACCGGCAATGGAAGGTGAAGCTTTGACAATGCCAGCCACTCGTGCTGGCGAAACGTCAGAAAAATCATTAGATGAACGTCGGCCGAAGAACCCGAGACAGAAGCCAATAGGCAGTTTGGCAACAAGTGGCCACGAAAGCCTTAATAAAATCTCAGATTGTTGTGATGTAATATCAGATAGTTGAGAAGAAGAAGAAATGGGAGGTTTTTATGCATGACGGAGCTCCAAGTGTATGGAGTGAGAAGCATTTTACGTAAATCAACTGCGCTATCAATTCTAAAGTGTTTTTCTAGTGTCTGGGATCAGTACCAAGATAGTATTTTTAAGAGAGAACATAAACACATCCACTCCTAAGGCTATACGATTCTGCACTTAAAACAAGCTGTAATGTTAGAGCGGTGCCGTTTCAGACCTGTTACTCATGTGGAATGCAATATTCCAATGTAAGAAGTATATTCCCAGTACATGACATACATTCTCCTTGCAGATTTATCTCCGATAAACTATGGTGACAAAGTGTAAAATGAGAAAACTACTTCCTTAAAAAATTGATTCTGTGTGCTACATGCACAATATAGCTTTCCAGAGGTGTGTCGTTCCCCCTATTCACATCCGATCACGGTTCAGAAATTATACTACGGTCACATCAGTCCTAAATAAAATGATCGTTAGTAACAGAGAATACCTCTTGCAAAGAATGAGACAAGCGCATAGCAGTGATGTTTGACATGTGAAATTACACATGATGATGCCACTAACTGTATAAAAATGACATCTGTCCAGCAGATGCATGCATTAGGATAACTGTGCCTCACAAACACCTGTCGCTAACGTGGATTGACCGTAGTTATGTATCTGAAGCCGCAATTTTATGCCTAAGGTGCGGCAGGGGGATGGAGTACGTCGCATAAATCTTCGTTCGTCTAGAGGAATTTGGCGAAAAAGAATGCACATGAAATGGATGTCCTCTGATGACTGAGAAGTTTGCTGTTAACGGTCGCAAGTAGACAGTGCTCCAAGTCACGCACAGAACACGCAGTTGTATGAGCCGAAAGCAGATTGTGTTAGAATTGATGCATGCTGACGGAACAACAGAAAGAAATTCTGAAATGACTTGGAGCAACATCTCCCTCTCTATCTAGAATGCACCATCAGTCTACCATTAAATCATACTTCGTTACAACTCCATCTCTACCGATCACTCCATCCACTCTTCTTCATCCTTTAACGCAGATGCAACAATGTTTAGAGGCAGATGGTTCTCTTTTTCCTGGAAAGTATCAAAGACAGCAGTCAAATAGCGTGTATCACTATTACCCCAATAGAGCTACAGCAGACTGTTGCCCTGACGAAAAAAAATGACTGCTTCCCTGGTTCTTTATGCTGCCATGTCAACGTTTCCTAGTATTCCTCTTGCTGTTGCATACTCGTTCCCATGTACAAGAATTGTTCTGCACCAAGCAGAAGACATGCAAGCATTCATTTTCCCTCATTTCGACGTATTTTCCCTCAATTTATACATATTTTCCGTCATTTTTCGTAATTTTATCGATTTTATGTCACTTCTACCATGCAATCATGACATTACTTCTCATTCCGTATTCTAAAATTACTTCTAGTACAGTTGCCAATAGAGAACGCAAATGCACTATTTTTCTGCTCGGGTGCCATAATACAGCACTGTACTCGAAGCCATTCTGTCACCTCTGTCCATATAATCTGCATCTGCAGCGCTTTTGCTCTGTTTTCTGTATCTCTGTGTCGTGGAAGCCTACCATGACCCGGTCTTACCGCTGATGGATCCAACTTCGATCATAGAACACATCTCCGAACGTAACGCGGGGCAGATCTACCTTTCAAACCCTATCCTGGATGTAATATACTGTGGATCTGCATCCCCAAATCGCTCCAGATATTACGCGCGGCAAATCCACACACTCGGGTCTACTCTGCCACTCGCTGCCATGTGGCGTCAGTTAACAGTTAACGTACAGAACAGCTGTTGTGATCTGTTTAATAACGTTCTGCTGTTTGTGTGATGGGGTAATAAGAATACCCGAAAATTGAGAGGTGTACAAGTACGTCTTCCAGATGCTCCAGACCGAAGAAAGCTTATCAGGTATGTTCTGTCTGCGAACAGTTTCAATTAACTACCTGTAAACTACATGAAGGTTCTTAGTTCTGACTCCAATAAAGACAATGTAACTATTACACAAAAGTGTTATGAAAGTATGAAAAACTTATTTTGTCAGCCTAGAACATTGTTCTCCACAATACTGTTCGATATAGATGTTGCAGAATTGGATCTGGTTGACATGTAGAACGTAATTCCACAAGTCCTAAGAAAAAGAGTAAATGTATCACAAGGACTTAAACCATTCCCCATTAAAGGTATTGCACCTTTAGGTACAGTTAATGTGTTATTTGCATGGAAAAGAAACTAGAAATGGAAGACACCCAAGTAAAGAAAAGAAAACTGGATTATATGGAGAAGACAACTTCCATAAAAAGAAAATATGGAACTGGAAAAGGAAGAGGCTATTGCGGATGTGTAGGCAAGTTTTTGTAAGGGATCTGTGATCCCACGAACGTAGATATTAGTGTACAACATAATAATTAACTCTTTGGCGGCTTCGGTAAATCACACAAAACCCAATAAAGGACATAACGGGGGTGTTTCAATTTACATATGGCTTCAACCACAGTGTACGGAGAAATCTGGCTACAACTGGGGAACATAAGAAAATAATATTTACTGTAAAGAGCAGTGGTAAGTGGCCATATGTTAGAGCGCTGGCCGAAAACGATGGATTGGAGCACGATTACTATGTAAAGGACACACGAAAAATCTGTTTATTAAACTCCATTCCTCCTCGGATCTGCTTAAAAAGGAAAGATGCATTATATCGAAATGTGGTGGGGCATGATGTCATACACTTAGCAAACAGAATAATCGTTTGCAGAGCTTGAAACCGACGGAATAACACCGTTTAATGGCAATTCGTTTGCAAAAGTTGTAAACCTGAGGTTCTATACCGAAATTCCTCAAGAATATGCAGCAGAAGAACTAGCAGCCTACACCCAGGAAGATATGGAGTGTTATAACAATAGTGTCATGAAGGAAATAAGAGGAGGAATTAAAATCTCCGAATGCTATTGTCTAGAAGAACTGCTGGAAAGAACAGAATTAATCGCTAAAGCCATAAAAGAGGTAATTTACAAGAAAAAATTAGTTAGGCATTGGAATTCATGAACATACCTTCTCTGTATTTGTCAAACTGCTGGCTGGAGAAAGAATTAGATGATTCAAATTTGGATTTAAGTCATAAGTTAAAAATGAAATTGGACATTATTAAAACTACACCTAACAAAAATAAGGGACGAGTTGTTTTCTGTATGTAAATGTATATGCAAAAGTTGATAATGATATGGCGCAAGAATATTTTCTGGTCTTATTCGCTAATCTACGAAAAATAGTAAGGCATTTCCTATACAATGACCCAGGTCAATGTATTTCGGATGGGGAAAGTGTGTAGTAAGGTGACCTTACATCACGATAAAATGACCAGAAATTAATTGTTTATTAGCTTCAGCAGTATTTCTGGATCGCGTTTTAGTCAGGCATTTGCCTTGGAAGGAGTTCTCGCGTTCTGCACGGATTTACACGATAAATACTGTTTTGTTCACTGCTCTTGCGCGTGCAGAGCTGACAGGACACGTGGAGAAACAGAGAAAGAGCACGTGTTTCAACAGGAATTTCTCAGATGCTTTTGTTCAGGGATTAGCATGAAATCCAGTCTGTCAGTTGCGGGACTCAAGCGGACACCTGTGTGTGGTGTGGTCACTCCTCAGGTTCACGTCAGTGCACCACCACTCCACGCAGCCTGTGCGGGTGGCATTCTGTATGGTCCAGTGGTCAGTGCATCATTCGCGATCGAACGATCTTTAACATCCTAATTACATGTGATGGGTGTTTCATGATTGTATTCCTTGCGCAATCGGAATAAAATAGCGATAGATTTAATTACTTCTTTATAAGACCCACATGTTCCCAAACAGCAGAGAATGATGAACAAGAGAAGTCCAGCCCTTGCAAACTAATTTTATTTACAAATAAATAATATACCCTCTGCTTTGTAATTGAATTTCCTGCCAAATCCTTGCTCTCCACTATAGAGCCGCCTTTTTCCAGGTAGGGTTGGGGATGAGGGGAAGGTTCAGTTTGAGGGGTTCTAACAACCCTACCACAACAAAGGTCAAAATTTAATCATGATTGTGGAGTTGCTCACACTGCTAAATACTGCATTTTCGGGCAACAGCAAAGTTATTATGTGGCAGGTGTCATTAGAGCACAGTTATATAAGTCATTTCATATGATAATGAATAAACTAGGCACTCATCTTTTCGTGTTTCTCACGCTGGCCTCGTTGTAAAATCATGTCTCAATCATCGAAAATCAAGGTGTTGATGATTCCCAGCTCGGATGCAAAGAAGCCTAGGTTTTATTCTGCTATATTCAAAAGTTTTGTAGATGCGCTTCACAAACCATTCTTGGAGATTAAACCTTTCAAAGTCAACACAATGGTGACGTAAAAACATAATCAGCACTCCGAATTTAAGTTACACTTCCTTTTTATTGCTTTTGTTGCAATATCACATAACACACAAAACATCCAGTTCACAATACAAAACATACTTGAAAACATCTTCCTCACTGTTAAAGTTCACCTTTTATAAGCTGACTACAATATGCGTCTTTCCAACTGACGTCCAAGACATGACTTTCTCAAGATCCGACTCTCTAACTCTAATAATCGCTTACGCGCAAAAAATCTGAGTTACAAGTACGACAAAGATCATAGTGACAAAAGAAAGAATACACATAAGAATAATATCATTGCAACATAAACATATCGATGTATCAAAGTATCTCTACATTAATGAAATCAAATCGGAATATAGTCTCAGGAACATGTTAACTACTTTACAGAATCACAGTAGAATATTGCTGGTATCGAGAGGTTCAGGTGAGCTGCCGTAATGGTTACGTAATTCAAGTACCATTACAACATCCCCGCCCCCCCCCCCCCCCACGCACACACAATTCCATGCACAAGCTGCATGGGATTGGGTGTCCCAAACAGCAAGATAATAAGGTAGTAAGTTACAGTAATCATTATATACAATAATAGTATCTTTGAAACAGTACATAGAGATTATTAATCCTCATGGCATAATATTAAAGAAATGAAATGTAATAGATTAGAAGTTACTTCAGCCATAGCTTTTCAAACTTGCAAAAATTATTAAATTTTACAATAGGCCTCCCTTCACTCTTTCACAACAGTGCACATAAATATCAAAATGTTATCTGTTAATCTTAACATATTGTATGCAAAGAAAAACTCATGAATTTTTTAAATCATAGTTACAACTATATACATGAGCACTGAATATGTCTCCTGGCAATATAATAAGAAGGTATTAATACTTTTTCAGACAAGAGTCCAATTGTTATTTTCATCCCATCATTTATAAATAACTCACTGTCCATTTCACTGCTGTAGTTCCTGCTCTCCTTGTTAAGTTTTTTCTCTAAAACAGGCCCATAGGTATTTCCTTTAGCTGGTGAGTTCTTTATCTACACAGATACTTGACCTGAAATTATTACATGGGCTTTACTCTTCAGTTAAGTATAAGTTCCTACACAAATATTCAGTGTTATACTGTGTCACCAATAATGATCAAACGCTAGTAGAATGACATAAAAGAAACAATATGAAAGATTATAATAGTTTAACAATTATGATTCATATTCAATAAAAATTCTATATACTACAACACATATTAAATTTCTCATTTTCTAGCATTACTTTTAAAAATCTTGTTTGTGAAATGTCATTAGCACGATTTTTATCATCCATGAGCCTTCAACATTCTGATGTGAAAGTAATTGGAATTTTTACTCTACTAAAATATGGTATATAAATAAATTTGGAAATTAATTTCAAAGTTATTCAACCAGATACAGTTTACTACATTAACATGGAAATTTGTGACAAAGAAAAGTATTACCAGACAGCATTTAAGAAAACAATTGCTTGTTGATCTGTATTGAAGAGCATGATGACATGGTACAATTATAGACACTGCAACAAGGCAGGAGCATTACCTCAAAATATGTGGATGGAAAAGAAAGATAGAAATAGGTACTACCGGAGAGTTCAGCCTGGCCCCCTCTTATCAGCAGCAGAAGAAAAATAGAATAGAATCAGTGACAGGCAGTAGGATAAGAAATAAAAGGGGAGGGCTCAAAAAATATAACTGGGTGCAGAATATCCACAGCCGCCCACCAATATAAATACAATGCAGACATGGCAGAATGGACGACTGTGATAAGCCCCCTACAGTTGCTTCAGAAACCCATCACTGATACATATTCTCTATCCCAATATTCACCTACCCCCCCCCCCCCCCCCCAATACAGATCCAATCTAACTGTAGCATAAAAACCTACAGTTTGACATGTACAAAGGAAGAAAAATGACAAAAGTAAAGGTTGGATTTTACAACAAGCATCCTCTTAATTTCCTCAACATAATATGCAAAATATCAAAAGGTATCACACTAATCCTAAACATGTTACATAGAAAGATAAAATTAAGAAAAATGACAATTGTTAGTATCTGTGTGTTGCCTCCATAGACAGACAGAATGGTTCACCAATAATACACATAGACTCCAAAAATATAACAGCTACAAAATGTTTTCAGCATAAATGACATCAACACATGAAGAAAATGGTCACAAATTTAAGCCTGTATACATAATAGGCTCTTCCATAAACATTATGTTACCAAAATGAGTAATTGTTCATGACTCTACTGCTCACCACACATAACTTTCTTAACAAGTCACACTACTAATACTTCAAGAGTATTTTTAAACAATAGTAAGCACAAAATATGAAAGTCAAAATGTCTAATAACTAACATGAGTAAGCTACAACTAAAATAGCACATGTCCTACCACATAAAGAAATTAAAATGCAGAAGCAACCATCAAAATATTTTCTTACATCTAGGCATATATTCAATGAATAGTATGTATATTATATGTGTACATGGTTCATCAAGCAAAATCATTTTTCACTTCCTTTCAGCAATAAGTAAGCTTCAGTACCATATATAGTTTTCATATCACATGATAGGAAACAAACTTCATAAACAATATAAAATGTGAAAAATTTTCCTTGCTTTCCAGGTTATTGAGATTTACAAATTTCATTCTAGGTATCAGACTTATAAGGTTTCAATTCAGTTACATTCCTCAAACCAAATAATTTTCTAGACTTTGGATAAAGCAATCTGTAAGCATTTGGGTGAGGACTTTCTTTCAACTCAAATAGTCCTATATAAATGCCAAAAAATTTCTTTAATTCTGAAGTCATAAGTTTAGATTTTTCTTTCATTTTAACCAAAACCAAATCACCAATATTAAAGTGTGAAAACCGGCATTTTGCATCGTGTCTTTTCTTTCTGTAATCTGCTTGTTTTTTCGTGGTGTCTTTTACAATTTGTTCTCTCTCCTGAGGTGACAAAATTTGACAAACTGGAAAATCTATGTGTTCAGTAATAAAGCTAGTAGGTCTTGTGTTAAACATAATTTCGAATGGTGAAAAGCCAATGGATATATGTTGCAAATCCAATTTACATGGTTCTTACTACAATATGTTCTGCACAACCCCCCTATCTCTCTCATGTACCTCTCTGCCGGATTACTGGACGGGTGATAAACTGAAATCAAAATATGTTTTATGTTTGTATTTTAAACAAAATCTTTCCATACTTTTCATGTAAATTGTGAGCCATTGTCTGACAAGATTGCTTGTGGAGTACCTACCTTATTAAAATAATCACTGATTAATTTAGATATAATCTGTTTACTTGTGGCTTTCCTTAATGGATTCAATTTGATGAATTTTGAGAATATGTCAACAATCACAAAGATATAACTGTAACCTCGTTTTAACTTGGGGAGGGGTCTGTAAATGTCACAAGCTGTCAGCTCTAAATTTTTGGTGGGTGAAATATTTAGCATCATCCCTCTGCATGTTTGATTACTCACCTTTACTCTTTGGCATCAGTCACAGGCTGGCAATATTATAAAAATAGACGTTTTCCTGAATCTTTTGTATGCATTTGACAGAACCACAATGTCCAAAGCTCTCATGTATGTACTTAACTAATGTGTCTATGTGCTCCTCACGCCAACATAATTTCCAGTTATCCAAATCAGGTCTTAATCTTCTGAGCAGAATCCCTTTGTTTACCTTATAATAATCATCTGCCTTTAGATTAACGCCCAAATAACTTTTTACCAATTTCCAATTTTCATCACGATTTTGGTGTCTCCTAATGTCATTACAAATTTTTAAAATTTCTCCTTCCTCTTTTATCCCCTTCAAATACATAATTTTGAAATTTTTGTCATCAATTTCTGTTTCATTATCAAAATTTAGCCCAATAGGTGACCTAGAAAGTGCATCAGCAATAACATTTTCCTTCCTCTTAATATATTTCATTTCATTATCAAATTGTTGTAAAAATAATGACCATCTGATGATTATACTATGATAAACCCTACACTCCTGCAAGTAACTTAGTGCTCTGTGATCAGAGTAAACAATTACTTTGTGTCCAAGAAGATAATTTTTAAATTTGTTGCAAGCCCAATGTATAGCCAAAAGTTCTTTTTCAGTCACATTGTAAGTCTTTTCATACTTTTGTAATACTCTACTAGCAAATGCAATGTAATGGTGTTCAATATGATCTCTTACGACTTTCTCATGAAACAAGTGTGCTCCTAATCCTGTATCACTGCTGTCAGTCATTAAACAGAAGGGTAAAGACACCTCAGGCCTATATAGAATTCTGAACTGTGGAAGTTGTTTCTTTATCCCATCAAATGCTTTTTGAAAATCAGATGACCAATCCCAGACAGTATTTTTCTTTAATAGATCACATAAAGAAGAAGCGTTCATAGCTTGAGTACTGACATACTTTCTGTAAAAACCAGCAAGACCAAAAAAATTTTAATTGTTTTTTTTTATTTTTAGGAACAGGAAAATTTTCTATAGCTTCAATTTTTTCTCTGTCAGGTTCTATCCCCTTTTCCGAAAAAAATGTGTCCCAAAAATTTCAATTCACTTACTCCAAATTTACATTTTTCTAACCTTAATTTTGTACACGCCTGTGTTAGCAATTCAAATGTTCTTCCCATGTTTTTCCAGAAATCAAAATATCTACATATACAGTAAGTTTAGACAGTAGTTCATCCCCCAAAACAAGATCTAATGCTCTAATAAACTCAGCAACAGAAACAGTTAGTCCAAATAGTACAACACAGTAATTATAACTTTTTCCCCCATACAAAAATGCAGTGTATTTTCTAGAATTTATTTCTAAAGAAATTTGGTGAAAGCCTGAAGTTAAGTCTAAGCTGCTCATGAACTTCACACATTCAAATTTATGTAACAGTTCATCTATGTTTTCTAGATGATCATTTTCTCTTTCCAAAAATTTGTTAAGGTGCCTAGAATCAAGTACAAGTCTAACACAACCTCTACGTTTGGAAACCACCACCAAAGGATTATTATAATCAGTGTTACTTCTTTCGATTATACCCCATGCTTCAATTTTTTGTATTTCACTCTCTACTTCTTTTCTTTTTGCAAAACGAATACTATAAGGCTTGAGGAAAAAAGGTTTATGATTTTTAAGGTGTAAAATGCATTGATAATTCTTTAGTCAGGTTTTTCATTGAAAACATCTTGAAATTCCCACAATAAATTTTCCAACTGTCTCTTTTGATCACTGTACAAATTAATTGCTTCCTCTACTTTGCTTTGAACTAGGTTTTCATAATTTTGACCAGAAAAATGTAGCTCAGATTTGTCATCAAAACAGTACAAATTTTTTTCATAGTCTATGATTTTCCTGACATGATTGCAACCTTCTCCACAATGTATGATAAACAGTTGTGTATACACAATAATATTGCTTTTGGGTTCACACACAACTACCTTCATCTCACTCCAGCTACATTCAGCACTTACCTTTAACAGTCCATGCTAAACAATATGTTCTCTTCTAAACTTGGAATAACAAGACAACCCTGCTCAAATCTTACATTTTCCATTTCAAATGATAAAAATACTTGACTTTCGATGACTTTGCTGTGTTTGCCTGTAGCTCCTCTTATTGTTACTCCCATCACACGGGCCTAAACAAAATCAACCCTGTCTTTAATTTTATTTCTGAATTTTTCTGAAATGGCTGAAACAGGACTCCCTGAGACATTTACCCTCCCAATTGTTTACTTTAGCTTTAATGTATGGCACCCTAATTCACATTCTTCTACTTTTTCTTTTAATAGTGCATGTAACAGGTCATTTTCAATTTCTCTAAAATTACCCTAATTATTTTCCTGATCAGTTTTTAATAGCTTGACACATACATTGACACTTTCATTAACATCATATATGAATACAACAGGTTGAGCATACAACACATATTCATTACATTTTACACTTTGCCACCAGTGAGGATATAACCTTCTACAAATTTTAGCTAAATAGTTCCAAGTCTCTTCCCTATCTGTTTTGTAATTGCAACTGTTCCATAATATTTTTTAAAAATTTTTCACCTTTCCCTTCAGAAATTGTATGTGGGTTTAAAAACTTCATACTATTAGCTGGCACAACATCACAGTCCTCTGCTACATTAAATTTGTTACACTGACTTAAATTTACCTGTTCTTCAGATGCATGAGTGTTCTCTTCCTCGTTACTAAACACACTTGCCTCATCATGATGCTCACAGTTATCAACTTCATTATCACATAGTTTCACTACTTCACTTGAAATAGTCTTGACGAATACCTAATACTCAACCACAACATTAATCTCGCCATTACTTACCTCTGTACAGCTCTCAAAAACATCATTAGCTTCCATATTTCCATCAAAATCAAAACTTTCCTCATCATGCATCCTATCCACAGTCACATTAAGCTCCATCTCTCTCTCTTCACATAACGTTTCATTTTCATTAAATAACTTATTCAAATCAGAGCTGTAATGCTTGTCAGATACTTCAGAATTACATAGATTATCATTCTCTACCCAATTATAAAATTCTGGCACAATTGCAGTATCCTCTGCTGGCTTGTTCTCAGAAGTAGTTACCTTATTGCTTTCAACATGATTATTGTCTCTTATTGAATCCCAAACTTTCTGATCAAAATTTAAAGTATTAATTTGGTGTTGTACATGAGTGTCTGTTAGTTTTGTTGTGTATTTGTATAAACATATTGATGTATCAAATTATCTCTACATTAATGAAATCAAATCTGAATATTGTCTCACAAACATGTTAACTACTTTACAGAAACACAGTAGAATATTGCTGGTATCGAGAGGTTCAGGTGAGCTGCCGTAATGGTTACGTAATTCAAGTACCATTACAGGGTTTACTAGATGGAGAGAATATTAATTAATTGATCACTTTAATTATGTAGTCAATGAAACAGATAGAGTGAGAGGGAGCTATTCGAATATCTCAGGCCTGAAAGTGTACTTGTGTCAGCACGGTTCTGAGGAGTTGGTAGGAGGGGATGGAGGTGTTGTGGTTGGCAGGAGAGCCAACACCGTGTTACTAGAGGAGGCCGAAAGGCACGCGTTTTAGCTCACGCAGGCTGACGTGAGGTGTGGAGCACGACAAGGAAATTAGACTTTAGAAAAACGGACGTAGCTGGTGGAATACTTAACTTTAATCCATTAATGATGAACGTCGGTTTTGATGGTACATAGTTCACAATATTAATAGTAACTGATAATGGCGCCTTGCTAGGTCATAGCAAATGATGTAGTTGAAGGCTGTGCTAAACTATCTTCTCGGCAATTGAGAACGTAAGTAGGCAGTGAACCATCGCTATCAAAGTCAGCTGTACAACTGGTGCGAGTGCTAGGAAGTCTCTCTAGACCTGCCGTGTGGCAGCGCTCGGTCTGCAATCACTGATAGTGGCGACACGCGGGTCCGACGTATACTAACGGACCGCGGCCGATTTAAAGGCTACCACCTAGCAAGTGTGATGTCTGGCGGTGACACAACTGGAGGGGTGGGGGAAGAGTGGGTTAAGAGCCTGCAATCAAAGTGAGGATTATCCCCAGGGGGTTATAATCCAATTAGCAGAGCAGTAGGTTAACGACCTGTCAATGAAAAGAAAACAGTAGGTTTACCCCTGAATGTATGCTTACCCCTGATGTAAGCTACCCCCACTAACAACATGCATTGATGTCTTTGTCCTACTACTGACCTCAACCAACAAGGATGGCTTTTTGGTAAATATGTTCCAACTCAGTTGAGGAACCTTCCCTTGTAAAATAGACATACATGCCAGGACCATATTGAATCAAAACTGACAAAAGGGAGGTTCAGATTGTTGAAAGCCCCACAAACATCTACTCTGATGCTGTCTGGAACCTTGGCCGACACTCGTAACTGAGATGAGGAATTTATATCTCAAGGAGATTTTCTTTATAGGTGCTGTATCGTACATTTGATACATCCAGAGAAGGAGACTTTACTCATTGCCATCAACTCTTTATACTGCGATGAGAGAAATACTGTGACAGGAGGACAAGGAGAACACAGAAACACTGATAACGATAAGTGACAAGAAAACACAAATTTATTGACGATTAGTCAATTTTGTACAAATCGGATCAGGCAGCAAATCCAAAAGTTCAACTACTATTCCAGAAGCTAAGACTGGATAGTAAACAGTTCTTGTCCCACTAGAATGGAATGTTCACTGAAGACAGGCTAGTGTGGACTCGCTAGAAGCAGACTATGTGGTGTGAAGTGCACAAGTAGAAGGCGATCTCCTCGCCTTCCAGCTGAATTGGAACTGTCCATTCTGCTCTAACGCTGGTGCATATCACTTCTTAGGTGGCACCACCACTATAACTTTTTGGTATGCCAATCGCTGGGCTATACGCCGTCTCTGGAATGGATTGTCGACCTGTCGACGCCTGTGGTACTGCCTGGTAGTGCGAGCTGTACTTACAACACCACACTCCTCTCTCCTCCCCTTGCACTCCACGCACTCAAATCTCCAGTCTGTGATTGCAAATGGTTGTGGTGAGAAAAGACGACAAGGGGAAGGTCGGGGTGCGGTTGCAGGAGATGGTACGGGAAGTGAGGCTGAAGCCGGCGACAGGCTCCCACCTGCACCGTGGATTTCACCCTGAACCCCCGCCGGGAGTCCGCACGCCTTCATCCAGGGCCAGAGTCTCGAACACTAGAAGACCCCCTCGGAGAGGAACACGGCAGGGTGCAGAGGCGTTGAACCAAAGAACGCCTTCTCGTGCTGCACTGTACTTTATTCTCCCAGAAGCGTTTCGCCTTTTTTCGCTTTAATTCATCATAAGTGGGATCTATAATGAGACAGCTATACATTTTCTTTTGATGTGTATTATTCGTACATTATAAAAGAATTCACTTCCGTTGAAATTTGCAAGACTGACTTGTGGACTGACAGTCCGAAAATTTGAAAAGAATCTACGCCTGGGATATTCTGGGAAGGTTTGGCAGAAAGCACCTTGTTTACAACTGTCTTCGTTACACCTTGAAAAGTAACTTGCTTATTGAAAGTTCCTAAAACTAGAACTTCCTGTCCGTTATAAGCTGACAATACATTTGTGGCTGGACTCAGTGTTGCTGAACTTAATCGTTCATAAGTAAGTTTGTTGAGAAGTGTAACTGAAGCACCACTGTCCAGCTGCAATTTGATATCGTTCTTACCTAATATCAAATTAACTTACATTCCACATCTAACAAGGGAACCTCCCCATCGCACCCTCCTCAGATTTAGTTATAAGTTGGCACAGTGGATAGGCCTTGAAAAACTGAACACAGATCAAATCGAGAAAACAGGAAGAAGTTGTGTGGAACTATGAATAAATTAAGCAAAATATGCAAACTGAGTAGGCCATGTGAAAGATAGGCAACATCATGGATAGCCTGAGCTCAGGAGTGCCGTGGTCCCGTGGTTAGCGTGAGCACCTGCGGCACGAGAGGTCCTGTGTTCAAGTCTTTATTTTTATTTTTCTTGTGGTATAAAGTAAAACCACATTAAGAATGTATTAAAAACAGGAAATAAAAATAAATAAACAAATAATAATTCCCACAAAAGATTTCCCCTTCTCATCCCTGATTCCTTGATGGACGGACGGGGGAGGGGGGGGGGGGGACACTGCGACCAGGCCTCGGGTTACGACCCCTGATCGCTCTGCCTTCCCCGCCCTCCCCCACCACACCCTTAAAAAATGAAAAAAAAAACAACACAGAAGCGAACAAAATGAGATTTAAAAAAAAGTCTTCCTCCGAGTGAAATGTTCAGCTTTTTTATGTAATCTACTTCTCTCTCCAAAATTCCAGGACATGTTCAGGTTTGCTTGGACATATGAAGGATTTGACGGTCTACTCACGGAAAAATTTGAAAACGTTAGAAACATACGTTTTGTCACAGCACAGGGAAAACTGTGCGACTGTGAAACTGTTGCATTCATTTGTTGCAGTTTATGTGGCAAACTCCTATGTTTTCATCACTTTTTGGGAGTGATTACACATCCACAAGAAAACCTAAATCGGGCAAGGTAGAAGAATCTTTTTACCCATTCGCCAAGTGTACAAGTTAGGTGGGTCGACAACATATTCATGTCACGTGACGCACAAGCCGTCACCAGTGTCGTATAGAATATATCAGACGTGTTTTCCTGTGGAGGAATCGGTTGACCTATGACCTTGCGATCAAATGTTTTCGGTTCCCATTGGAGAGGTACGTCCTTTCGTCTTCTAATCGCAGGGTTTTGCGGTGCGGTCGCAAAACACAGACACTAAACTTATGACAGTGAACAGAGACGTCAATGAACGAACGGACAGATCATAACTTTTGTGAAAATAAGGAAAGTAAACTTTTCACTCGGAGGAAGACTTGAACCAAGGACCACTCGTTCTGCAGCCGCTCACGCTAACCACGTGACCACGGCGCTCCTGAGCTCACACTACCCATGATGTTGCCTATCTTGTACATGGACTATTCAGTTTGTATATTTTGCTTGTTTTTTTCATAGTTTCACATAACTTCTTCCTGTTTTCTGGATGGATCTGTGTTCAGTTTTTCATGGTCTATCCACTGTGCCAACTTCTAACTAAATCTGATGGGGGTGCGATGGGGAGGTTACCTTGTAAGAGAGAACTATCACTTTCTGCCTGTTGCTCTGAGCTACTGCAATGCGTGACTGATGAAGTGGGCAAATATTTAGTAGTGGGCCTGTGTTTGCGTCGGTGTGACTGGTGTGGCACATGAAAACCACCCGACTTGTATTTGCTAAGTTGTGTACTTGGGCGACCTTTCACAACATTTACTACAGCCACTGGGTCGCACTGTTCCATGTCTGGGTGTGCCGTGACAACATTAGTGATTTGAACTGGTTTAGTGGCACGTTGCTCGGGAATTTGCTGTCCAGAGAGCTTTTTCATGCACACTGACTGAACGCGGGCTTTTGTATGTAGCATAGCTACTTGGGCATTGAGGAGGCTTATGGCGACTAAAGTATTTTGGATAAGACTTTGCTATGCTTTTCTGTCTACCGGCGTTCAGCCGGCGTAGCATGGTACTGTTTGTCTCTGTACGTGACTTCACACGCTGTGGCAAACGAGCCGGAGTCGCACGAGACTGTTTACATTCTACAGCACTTCTATCGCAGTCACTGTGCGATTTCGTTAACATTTCGCATTTGCATCTCACACTTAGCTAAACCATAAGTGTCCTGAGCCTCAATTAGCTGTAACACTGTATCTGAAGAGGGATTAAGTTGTTTCAAAGTAGCAGCACGAATTCTAGCGTCACAAATATTTTGAGTTACATCGTCACGCAGCATGACAATACGCATAAAAATTTTCAATGCAGTTAAACATTGTTCAAATGGCTCTGAGCACTATGGGACTCAACTGCTGTGGCCATCAGTCCCCTAGAACTTAGAACTACTTAATCCTAACTAACCTAAGGACATCACACACATCCATGCCCGAGGCAGGATTCGAACCTGCGACCGTAGCAGTCTCACGGTTCCAGACTGCGCGCCTAGAACCGCGAGACCACCGCGGCCGGCATAAACTTTGTAATTCAGTGATCCACTGCTTATGGGTTTGGCCTGCTGCCCGTTGATGGCGGAAAAACTTGAACCTTGCCGTAGACACTAGAGTTTTAGCTTGCTAACTAAAGTCTGAAACTCTAACTGTTCTGGTTATTTGCCACGGGACAATTTCACTATGACCCCATAAACCTCCTTACCCATTACAGAAAGAAAAATGCTTTGCTCTTCGTACCTAGCAATTGGTATGCCTTCATATGATTCATCAGTTGAGTTAAATATTCAGGCCAGTCCTCATGTTGTTTGTTGAAACTGTGGAATATTGGAATGGCTTATGGAGGT
Source organism: Schistocerca gregaria (assembly GCF_023897955.1). Taxonomy (NCBI): domain Eukaryota; kingdom Metazoa; phylum Arthropoda; class Insecta; order Orthoptera; family Acrididae; genus Schistocerca; species Schistocerca gregaria. The sequence continues at coordinate 833,119,174 of NC_064931.1, forward strand.
TGCAGTTAATTCTGTGTTGTTGTTGTTCTTTAAGCTACAACACGGCTTGCAGCAACTGCCAGATTTGCTCGCTCTGTAACTGAATACCACTCATTAGAGAACCGTCTTGTGGCGCAGAAGCCATGCCTGTAAGGAATTTGGATTAGATGGAACACACAAAATATCACATTTTCGTCTCAGTAGTGGTGTCCGTCCTGAATCAAAAATCCACACATAATGTGCTAGACATATAAAAGAAACAGCACGAAATAAATAAGAAGTAACCAGGGTGGGTGGATGGACAAAACAAATATTAATCGTGTAACGTAGGCAGATCCTATCGCTCCTCGGCGCCAGCTGTTGTATATTACTTTTGATACAACCGCAGAAGGAGACTTTACTCGTCGCCACCCTTAACTATTTATAGTGTGCTGAAGGAAACACTGTGTGACGAGAACAAGGAGAACGCCGAAACTCTGATAACGATTAGTAAATAAAAATGTCGTATGACTAGGGCCTGCCGACGGGTAGACCGTTCGCCGACGGCAAGTCCTTCGATTTTATGCCACTTCTGCCACTTGCTCATCGAAGGGGATGAAATGGTGGTGATTAGGACAACACAACACCCAGTCCCTGAGCGGAGAAAATCGCCAACCCAGCCGGGAATCGAACCCGGACACTTAGGATTGACATTCTATCGCACTGACCACTCAGTTACCGGGGTCGGACGTAACAATTAGTGACAAGAACACACAAATTTATCGACGAATAGGCGACCTTGTACAAATCGGATCAGGCACAAAATCCTGAAGTTCAACCACTATTCTAGAATCAGAGGCTGGGTACTAAACAGTTGTTGTGCCACTACAATGTTTATTCTAAACGGGCTGGTGTGGACCCGCCATTAGCAGATGATGCGGCGCGAAGTGCACAAGTAGAAGGCGGTCTTCTCGGTAGTCGCGCTGACTTGGAACTGCCCGCTCTGCTGTGGCGCCAGCGCAATCGCTTCTCTGGCGACACCCCGGCTGCGACTTCTTGGTGCAGCAATAATTGGGCCATACACCGTCTCTGGCGTGGGGTGTTCACCTACTGGCGCCTGTGGTGCTGCTTGGTGGTGTGAGCTGTGCTTAAGACACCACAATAGATATTCACAGTAAAATGTCACTACAGGTCAATCAATTTTGTTCTGTATCCAGTATTTAATAACAAATTACACGAAATAAAATTTAAATATTTTGTTTAATCGTCTCTTTTATACAGGGTATTACAAAAAGGTACTGCCAAACTTTCAGGAAACATTCCTCACACACAAATAAAGGAAAGATGTTATGTGGACATGTGTCCGGAAACGCTTAATTACCATATTAGCCCGCATCTCGTGGTCGTGCGGTAGCGTTCTCGCTTCCCGCGCCCCGGTTCCCGGGTTCGATTCCCGGCGGGGTCAGGGATTTTCTCTGCCTCGTGATGGCTGGGTCTTGTGTGTTGTCCTTAGGTTAGTTAGGTTTAAGTAGTTCTACGTTCCAGGGGACTGATGACCATAGATGTTAAGTCCCATAGTGCTCAGAGCCATTAGAACCATTTTTTTCATGTTAGAGCTCATTTTAGTTTCTTCAGTATGTACTGTACTTCCTCGATTCACCGCCAGTTGGCCCAATTGAAGGAATGTAATGTTGACTTGTGCAATCATGTCATCGACACAGATTTTCTGTGAACGTTTGGGGAGGCATTGTTGGTGATGTCTTGATTGGGCCCCATGTTCTTCCACCTACGCTCAATGGAGCACGTTATCACGATTTCATACGGGATACTCTACCTGTGCTGCTAGAACATGTGCCTTTACAAGTACGACACAACATGTGGTTCATGCACGATGGAACTCCTGCACATTTCAGTCGATGTGTTCGTACGCTTCTCAACAACAGATTCGGTGACCGATGGATTGGTAGAGGCGGACCAATTCCATGGCCTCCACGCTCTCCTGACCTCAACCCTCTTGACTTTCATTTATGGGGGCATTTGAAATCTCTTGTCTACGCAACCCCGGTACCAGATGTAGAGACTCTTCGTGCTCGTATTGTGGACGGCTGTGATACAGTACGCCATTCTCCAGGGCTGCATCAGCGCATCAGGGATTCCATGCGACGGAGGGTGGATGCATGTATCCTCGCTAACGGAGGACATTTTGAACATTTCCTGTAACAAAGTGTTTGAAGTCACGCTGGTACGTTCTGTTGCTGTGTGTTTCCATTCCACGATTAATGTGATTTGAAGAGAAGTGATAAAATGAGCTCTAACATGGAAAGTAAGCGTTTCCGGACACATGTCCACGTAACATATTTTCTTTCTTTGTGTGTGAGGAATGTTTCCTGAAAGTTTGGCCGTACCTTTCTGTAACACCCTGTAGTTGGCATGTTTGATGGGAACGACGACCTCAAAATATACAGTGTGGAGAAAAATTCTCTCATGAAATTTTAACCCTGAAAAGCTGATGCTAGTAGGTACCAAAATTGCTAATGTTGTGTAGTTCGACAACACACCATTTTTAAACTACGGACACTTGTTGGCAAGCGCTCCAATTAGCCGTGGGATTGCCCTGTTGCCTTTCGGCGGTTGACGAGCAGCGCTATGGTTGTCGTTTCACACATGCAAACGTCCCTCGCCCCGTCACTGCCCCAACGTGATACGCTCACATCTCGAATAGGTCTTGCTGTTCCTCTCCAACTCACGTCAGAGGCATTCACACGTAAGCTTCGCTTCGGAGCACACACCAGTCAAAAATGGTTCAGATGGCTCTGAGCACTATGGGACTTAACATATGAGGTCATCAGTCCCCTAGAACTTAGAACTACTTAAACCTAACTAACCTAAGGACATCACACACATCCGTGTCCGAGCCAGGATTCGAGCCTGCGACCGTAGCGGTCGCGCGGTTCCAGACTGTAGCGCCTAGAACAGCTCGGCCACACAGGTCGGCCCCACACACACGTCACCTGCGATTTAGTCATACAGTAAGTATGGTGACACAGTATTCGTTTCAATAACAGCAAGATATGTTTTTTGTTTATGGGCTAGCCGACGGTAATGTGCACGAAGCTCGACGGTTTTCTGAGAAACAGTGCCTAGCAAGACGCCACCTACACCCGCAAAGGTTTACTGCGATTCACCGGCGGCTTGGAGAAATAGGCTCGTTAGCGGGATATCATGGTGATGCTGGAAGACCTCGAACATGATGGAACGCTGCATTGAAGAGACTGTTCTCGAGCGCTTCGAGGAAGCACCTACGACAAGTACTCGAGTGTTTGGACACGACGTGGGGGTCACTCATCGGTTAGTCTGGGAGGTTTTGAGGGGTGACAGCCAATCCATTTAGTTTCCATCTTGTCCAAGACTTTAATCCTGTGGCGGACTACGAATAGAGGCTAGGATTTTGCCGGTGGTTCCTGCGACGTGTTGCACAAGATCCCGACTTACAGCCATTGTGTTGTTTACTGGCGAGTGCACCTTCCATCGCGAGGACTTTAGAACATTCGAAACGTTCATTACTGGGCAAGGGGAATCCTCACGGCAGGTACGTCCACGGACACCAGGAACGATTTTCGCTTAACATTTGGGCAGTCATTGTGGATGACCATTTGATTGGGCTGGTCCACCTACCTCATCGACTTACCTGGGAAAATTACCTTCACTTTTTGCAAGAAACTCTACCCGGCCTGTTGGAAGATGTTCTCATGGACATACGGCTACGCATGTGGTTGCAGCATGATGGTGGCGCCCACAGATAACAGTCGTGCTGTGCACGGATATTTAAATGAGCTCTTCGACGGCCAGGTAATTGGCAGAGGTGCTCGAAGGTCATGGTCCCTACCATCACCGGACCTCACGCCACTGGACGTTTTCATATGGGGATTGGTTCAAATGGCTCTGAGCACTATGGGACTTAACATCTGAGGTCATCAGTCCCCTAGAACGTAGAACCACTTAAACGTAGCTAACCTAAGGACATCACACACATCTATGCCCGAGGTAGGATTCGAACCTGCGACCGTAGCGGTCGCGCAGTTCCAGACTGAAGCGCCTAGAACCGCTCGGCCACACCTGCCGGCCTGTGGGGTTTCTTCAAGGTTATAGTTCACCCACCTGGACTAGAACCACCTAGAAACGAGGAGGCATTAGTGGATCGCATTCAACATGCCTCTAATTACATCAGGGAAATTCCAGGAATCTTTGAAAGAGTTCGGCAAAACACCGTTCGACATTAACAAGTTCGTGTCGTGTCAGAGGGTCGTCACTTCGAGCACCTGCTTTAAATAAACAATGTCCTAGCAACAAAAAAGGTCCTTTTCAGGGCCGACACAATTTGTAAAAGACTTTCTGTACACGAACTAACAGCTGCTGACGGGTTTGTTCCCGTTACGTCTTATCATGAAACTACAATGGGTGTGTCCGGACCTTGGCGGATTCGCCCCAGGCCCCCACAGTGAAAGGCTGGCGCCCTACCACCGGACCTGCGGGACGCCTTGGATACATCGCCATCTCCGGCAGGCAAAGCATTCGCTCTCATGCGTTATCCAGAGAATCCGGCAACAACGCAATCCCGCAGCCAATCGGAGCGCGTGGCGCCAAGTTCCCGTAGTTTAAAAATTGTACGTTGTCGACCTACATAACATTACTATAATTTGGGGTTCCTGCTGGCATCAGCTATCCAGGGTTAAAATTTCGTGACACATTTTTTCTCAGCCCTCTATATGCATATTTCTGCATTTATTTACATGTAACGCACTAGTATTGCTAATAATGTGCTCCTCGTGAATATGTTTATCGCAGATATGTTTTTACATATCTACCTCATAATTACTATAAACTAACTAGTTAGAAAGCAATAACGTGTGAGCTCTCACCTTCATATATTCTTGCAATGCTGTAGCCATTGCTGTAAGTACTTCGGGCATAAAACTTGAAACGGTTTTGGTTGCTGTTGGAAACATTATGGCTAGAGTTTGGTAACTGTCACCGCTAGCTAAAAATCGTAAAGTAGCCTCTGGTTTTGGACGGGGAGGAATTGCATTTCTCATTCACACATGTGTTTTTGATATTTTATGTTCAATTAAACTATTCATTTCGTTGAATTTCCCCTCTCCGGTCTATTGTAGACGAAGCTCCCAATTCATCTCTACGACACACTTCGTCTTTAACACAGCACGACCTATTTTTGACTAATATTTCTTCGAGACCGCCACTTAAACAATGTAAAATTTCGCACACAGTCTCATGAACAGCTTCCTCTCACTCTACATCATTCTCCTCCATGTTCTCACACACCCTCGGACAATGTTGCACTTATCACGATCACTGACAAACGAGCTACTGGCTGCCACTAGAAAGAACACTTTCACTGAAAGCCGTTACTATGTCCGTGTGTAAACCTACTGTCCCTCCCAGTTCACTGGCTTCCAGCACTGGCCGCCACTATTGTCCCTGTGTGCAGCGGGCTTACGCGATTTCGCTTTGTGCTCATGGAGCTGTAATGCTATAATGCCTTGTATAGGTCTTCGCACTGAATTGCGTACAACTTTGTACCAATCAACAATTTCGGAATCCATACTATCTATCAAACTTGCTAGATGTCTGACAGGAACTTATTTTCCTCATTAAATTTAAGTGCAGTGCTGGATTTAAAAAAATCTCGATTATCATTGTATACATCAGATTCGTCTGGTTAACCCATTCCCTGTGTACCATTTACCTCCCAACTGTCAGTATATTGTTAGTTGACTGCACTCCTGTTTATTGTAAGTAAAATAAAGTTATTATTTCACTCACTTTTATACAGTGACTTTGGTGATGCTACTGTTTATCACTGATACTGAGAAAGTCTGTTCTTATATTCATCATGTCTGCTTCGTTTTATGCCCTACGTTTGTCTCTGTGTTCTGTGCAGCATCGGTTTTTCTCGTTGCTAAAGAATGAGATAACGATACGAGTAATTACAGCAACTAACAGTCAGCTAAATATCCCAAAGTTTTACATGCTAGCTGTTTCATCTAGTGAACAAACATCGAAGACACAAATGTACATTTATATTTGGAGCTTGCAAGTAGGTTTCTAAATTACACCTTTTTTTATCTAGCGATGGTAATGAGAACAGACAATTGATCGAGTCTCAGCTTTCTTCCGTTAAAATACAATCAGTACGAGAATCATAACCACAGTGAGTTACTGACAAATTTAAGGACAAAAACGAATAGAGGCACAGGCATAATCCAATAGGGGACCTACCTGAGCAAATTGCCATGAGGCACCTATATGTAACTGGGCTGCAGGAGATGCAAATTAATCGTAATTGCAGCTAACGTGGCAGTGATAGAACACTTAATCACCCCATTGCCAATGAAAGAAAAGTGGTGCTAAGTGCACCCGCTATGAAGACAAGACTACTGCGTTGGGCCGTGAAATCGACTGATCGATTCTCTGTTAGCCGGAGCAGCGTGTATTACAACAAACAGCAAATTTCGGCGTCTAGACTGCTGCTACAACTCGCGGCTGGATGCGGTGTGATGAGGCTGATGGCGTCCGAGGTAGAGAGCTCCAAACTCGACCGCGAAACTCTATTCGTCCGGATAGATTCCAGTATCTCTCTTTTCACAGGAGGTCGTCTGTGTAGTTTTTAAGGTAAGAGACGAGGTACTGGCGAAATTAATGCTGTGAGGACGGGTCGCGAGCCGTGCTTTCGTAGCTCAGTCGCTAGAGCCCTTCCCCACGAAATGTTAAGGTTCCGAGTTCGAGTCTCGGTCCGGCACACAGTTTCAATCTGCCAGGAAATTTCAACAAACAAATTCTTTGGAGATGACCTAAATCCAAACAACATCTTTACATCTTTAATGGTTAAATTGGTAATAAACAACCCGTATTCGGCACACACACACACACACACACACACACACACACACACACACACACACACACACACACACATATATATATATATATATATATATATATATATATATATATATATATATATATATATATAATTATGTTAAAGGTAGCTAAAGTGAGGATCAAGAATTAAGAAAATATATTTTGCAGTATAAATTACATACAACATATGATACTTTGCCACAAATGTAAGAAGGAAATACTGAAGAATATAAATGGTGTACACGTAATATGTTTGACATTTTTTCTACCAAGATGAGTTGTGATCGCAGAATATGTAACTTTGTGCCCTGACCTTACGTTTGTAAGAACTTAATCTGCAGATACAGTCCTTACATTATACACGTTAATCACATGCTGTGTCTTTCTTTTGTGATGCAAACTCAAACGATGTGACGATGGTGTGGCGAGAGATCAGATGGTGCAGAGGGTGAGTGGTTGGCTCTGAGCACTATGGGACTTAACATCTGTGGTCATCAGTCCCCTAGAACTTAGAACTACTTAAAACTAACTAATCTAAGGACATCACACACATCCATGCCCAAGGCAGGATTCGAACCTGCGTCCGTAGCAGTCGCGCGGTTCCGGACTGAGCGCCTAGAACCGCTAGACCACCGCGGCCGGCTTTGGGTGGTGGTCACATGAACCCTGCCCACAAGGGAGCATGCGGGTGTGTTGCAGCCCTCGTGTTTGTGTGGGCTTTCGCATGGCAGCTCTTCGGAGGTGAATCAGTGTCAGAACCAGATTTCTCACAATTTGCAAGTTAGCTGGCGTCTGTGTAGCAAGTGGATGGCACAGAGGCGTCTTGGCTCCCCAGCAGTAATGCCCACAGAGAGGCAAGTGAGGCATCCTGCGCGTCAGCGTCATTGTAGACGCCCAGTTTGTCCATTGGCCACGTGTGTGGGAACTGGCCTGCTGTAGGTGGAAGCGTTGAAAGATGAGATGCCCTGCTCTTAGACTATCAGGCTTACGGGTAGCCCTTGATTCTCAGCGTGTTACAGGCGCCCCTGACCGCGGTGCGGCTCGACAGTTTCTCTCGGCCTCTTCCCAACAGAAGGCGTGTTGACCCTGAACTTTGGCGTGGCCCATTTTCCATGGTGAGGTGCGGCGCCATGCTATGGGGCGAGGCCTGTGTTGGGAAACAAACCATTCGCTGGTGTGGAATACGCCATCTCATTGACTGAGAGGATGACTTGGCGCTGGCAGTGGTCGTATCGGCCGCTTGGGGACCCCTCCGTCCTTTGCCTGCTCGCCTGTAGGCCACCAGGAACGTGCCTCCTCCAGCTCGCCGCTCCCTCTTGCCAGGCAGTGGTCAGTGCCCCCACATTTTGAGCAGCACTCGTCAAGTGCTGCTCACAGTACACATACGTAAATGATTCTCCTTCTCCAACTCGCTTGTCTCCTGCACAATACTAGGACGCAAGTTCGTCTATGCACTAACCACAACCCTTACCAACTGTTTATCTAAAATGTTATCAATGGCAGCGATCACTAGCTGAATCACGTAAGAAAGTAGTTTTGAGGATTATGAAATTTACTTATGTTCTTCACTCTTGTGACGTGATCCAAAATGTGCATCGAAATACAATCATTTGACATAGTTTATAATGGTAATGTGCTTCTATGACAATGACAAAGGAATATTCAAAAATAACATGAAATACAGCAAAGAAAATTCATATCGTCTCCCTTAGGGGTCTTAGTTTAGTGTAACTAAAACTAATTGTTTGTGTTTTACTGACTATTTTGGGACTGTTAATAATTGCTCATGTAAAGTGATATGTAAGTCTACCCTCCACCATTCACTCTTTCGTATTATAATTATGACCCAACATGCAAGATGAGAAAATCAATGGAACTAGAGGTGGGACTTAACTGCCTGTCGCCCAGTTCGAACGTGGGTTGTGTGCTGGGTGTGGGGAAGAGGACGCCGGGACTGTGTCTGTGGATCGCTCCTGATGTCAGAATAACAACAGTTATTAATCTGCTGCAATACATTGCTTCTTGGCCTTCTGGGTAAGGCTTGCTTCTGTTTATAATACTCTTGGCGCCGACAAAGGTAGCCGGCAGACGCTTAGGCGTGCACCACTGCTGCGACTGCAGTTGCGCTAGCATTAACAGGTATCTGCTGCCTCAGCAGCGGCGCAACAGCTTTGATGTGTTGCACTTCGGTTGCTGGAACCACACACCACGGGTCTCTGTTGTGATTGTGGCAGCAGCAGCAGTGGGACTGGTCAGTGCCTGTCTCAGCGACCATCCTCGGGACAGTGGCTGTCTGGTACTGGCAGGCCAGGGATCTGCTGCTCCAGCCTCGGTTATGGTGTATGTGGCAGCAGCATTCCAGAACGAGAGCAACAGTGCATTACCACAACAAACCCGAAGCGATGACTCCCATTATATCCGGCTGCCTACTGACAATGTCCAACGATATTGACGGAGATGACTGCAGAGGCTGTGTCATCCTGGCACCTCCAAGGCGGTGACCTGTAATGCGATGGTGACTATTTCGATGACTGTGATGACACTGACGACTCTGAATTGGTGGCGGTGCTGTGTGGCACAGCCTCTGTGTCACTCCAACGCCTCACGACCATCAAGGATGACAAGCTGGTCGCCGGTCCTTAAATACGGCTTTCTGCTACTGATGTTTGCTATTCTTCATCACTAGTAATTTGGTGGAATATTCTGGTGTTGCTCGGCTGGCGTAAGTGACCCAATTACCGCCCTCAGTTTTGACACCGTGGCACATGGCGAGCTGCTTCTTGTCACGTCCCCTTCTGGTCAGTGACACACAGGAGTCACACACATACGGCTTATTGCTCCAAATATTCCTTCACATTTTATCTATCTTCATTACTGTCAACCTCCTACCTTTAGCTGACTTAATCGCTCTAATCATTCGACCCTCTACACTAGTGTCCAATATGATAAAGCTAGAAAGGAAAGTAGGGTGTGTATAAATACGGTATTTCAAACCTAAAAACTGTTACATAGTCTGACCTTTTTTTTCCTTTTTTTACTAGCGCCCTGTGTAGGTATATATATCCAGGCTCTCTCCTACGCATTTCGTGAGTGCAACTCCTGTGAACATATTCAAAATGTATCCCCAACGAAGAAAACTAATTTTCTCATATCGTTGTTGAGGACGATTCCTCAGTAGTCACATCGGGAAAAAAGAAATGCTATGACTTCTATGACATTACGAATAAATTTACCGTAACGGATACTGAGAGCTAAGGAACATTGAATGGTACAATACATTATACCTCTTTAGCGTCTTCATTATGCTTATTGGTAAGGCCACAGAGCTAGCACCATGATGAGATGTTGTACCTTGTAATGAAGCACCGCTGTCAGTGTTCATTACGTTGTGTGGACGTCTTCTTGCCCGTTCATTGTTACTCCTACGCCCTCTCCTGAAACTTGTCACTGCATATAAATAATTGCTCGTGATTGATTGTACAGCTGCAGAAGAGTTAAGAGTGAAATTATACTGATAAACAATTAAAGCCTGAAGGTAAGACGCGCAAAATTATCAGATGGTCGACTTAACATCCCTTGTGCCCGTTCCAGACTTTTGGGTTTGTCGTCTCGTAGTGCCAACAACTAGTTTGATTGCTAACAGAAAATTCGTTTCTAGACGTTGCCCTTGACAAGAAAACTTGAGTCTCTTCTGCAGGTTCACCTCTGATGGCCAGTTCCTATTTGCTGTATATCGACGGAGTACCTATTTGGAAGTGGGTGTTATGTACTCGTAACTACCACTGTTCACAATGCAAAGTAACGTAACCTCTCGACAGGATGCAGGCCCTCACTGCCAACATCTTCTTTTTCCTCTTCCTCGTCCATTTGTATTATTTCGTTTGAATGCAGCTCTACTGCGTTCTGTCCCTCTCGCAGTCGTATGATCAAAGCCTTAAAAAGTTTGTTCGCTGTGTATTTCACGAGTTTTTCTCGGTCGTCTGCAACAAGAGCCATTTCCTCTGCCCCTGCTGTGTCTATTCAAGCCAGCTGCTTTTAGCGGCAAGCGCCATTTGTCTCGCTTCCCCACTCATTCGTGCCACCTCCGTTACCCTGCCCCGAAGTCGACAATATGGCCGATGATTTGTTTCTGTAGTTCTTTAGAACTCTCCTCCCTTTTTTTCGCGGCGCCCGGAACTTACTTTCCTGTTTCTACCATACTCTCTTCTCTGCTTTTGTCTTTCTCTTTAAGGAGAGCAATCATCAGATCTTGTGGTAGTTCGTGGCGCATACCAATAACCGATAATATGATTCGCCATTCCGGAGCGCTATCGAAATGCCAACGATTGAGCCACCCGTCTTCCATATGTCGTCTACCGTCTGTCATGTCTAATATCTCGTCAGTTTTAAGTGTCGGTGCTTTCTGTCCATGATCTACCTGCTCTGTGTGGTAATCACCGACATGCGGTCCTGACTGCTCTGTGGTACTCTAAGTCAATTCGTCCCCTTTCAAGTCCTCGTCCCTGCCGACAACGTGCTCCATGATGACACATGATTCTGAGCGATCTTCCCTTCTTAATAATCGTCAGCATCCATGCCTCAGTGATATGACGCAAACAAAAACTCTTTAAAGCGAAAACAGACCCTAACATTTACTCCTCTCTGTGTGCAGAATTTGAACACAGAACATCACCCCAACAAAGTGCAGAACGGTTAGAGACGATCAGGACGACTCTACTCGTGTTTTCTTCGTCACGACTCCGCCAAAGTTTCTGCTTTGTTTCCATAGTGACCAGCAAATCCCGGCCCAACTACAATTTTTCCGCCAATCACGGGTATTGAACAAAAACGGCAAGTCGCCCACCACAAAATTACGTCACCGTATCTGCCAATGACAGCTTTTCCCGCCAGTTTTCAAGGCAGCCGCAATCATTAGCTGACGTAAGAGTCAGCTTCCGTAAGATGTCTGTACAGTAAACTCTCGGGCGTGGAATACCAGCGAACTATGCTAATCACCTGGTCTACGTGAGATGCCGCTGTGGTGTATTCCCCGTCTAGACGAACGCCCGCTTCCGCGAAGCCCCAGCAGACAATACCACAGGCTACAGCGTCTGTCCTATGTTCTTTCTCTCAAAACACACCGTTCTGGACAACAGCGTTCGCCCTCGGTGTCTGGGGCGTCCGCTAGCTGCCGATTGTTGACATCAGAAGGCGAGCCGTGTTTGACCTCAGGCGCCTGCCATACAGTGGACTACCGCCCACCCCAGTCTATTCACTGTTGGGCCGGTGCGGTTATTGTGTATTTCGGTCGCATTTCTGGGAATCTGTCACCTTTTTCCCCTCGTCGACAACGCTCAAAGCTGGCAGCTGAAACCTCCATAGCGCTCGCAGGATGGAAGGAAAAATGATTTAAGAAAATTATATCCGTCAACCATTCGTCACATGTCAATAAAGAGCTCCCGATTACTGATTTGCATAATGAAGTATCTCCATCGCTTATTAAAATCAACTTGCATGTAATCTGAATCAGATATAGTAATGGAAGATGGACTGGCGTGACGGGTCTACTACATTGCGTGGGAGGGCCACAAGGCCTGACTCTTACATTTACCCCCACCCTCATTAACTTTTTGTGCTGTATGTGTAGCACTTAGAAAAGGATTGGTAGTGTGCCAAGTACAAAGGAAGATCTGCGTAGTGCAAAAAATAATTTAAATTTTGCCAGTTCATTGTCAATATATGTAGTTGTACTGGCAACACAGACTTATCCTCTGGGTCACCCACAGACACCCACGCACTTTGTCGCACATATGCACGAATACTGGGCTCCAGGATGGGGGCTAGGTGCACATCACAGGTGTGTATCATTGCATCTTGCGATCCTTACTATGTTTCACACTAAAGAATATAACAATGAAGAAACCTCGATGTGTGCCCAGGATAAGCCCGGATGTTCTAAATGTGTGGGAGGTCGAGAAGGCCTGCCATATTAGACACAATACACTTCAAAGTTGATCGTTGCACCATGAAGGAGGATATCAAACAGAATAACTCCTTCAGAGTCCCGGAAGACCGTCGCCATGAATTTACCGGTTAGGGTGCGGCTCTCAATTTTTTCTTGGGAGGAGAGGTGGTGTGATGCTACTCCATGGATTTCTGTTTTGTTTCTGGTTCGAAATAATAAACCCATGTGTCATCATCTGTGACCATGTTCGACAAAAAATGATCACGATAAGCTTCGTAAGGCACAAACAATGCCGGCCGCGGTGGCCGAGCGGTTCTAGGGGCTTCAGTCCGGAACCACGCGGCTGCTACGGTCGCACGTTCGAATCCTGCCTCGGGCATGGATGTGTGTGATATCTTTATGTTAGCTAGGTTTACGTAGTTCCAAGTCTAGGGGACTAATGACCTCCAATGTTATGTCCCATAGTGCTTAGAGCCATTTGTACCATTTTTGAGCACAAGCAATTCCACACGGATGGTCTTCCTTTAGGAGACGAGGAATCCAGCGGGCCCACTCAACTGGTGGACGAATCTGTCAGTACAGCCAGCAGAGACTCCAGTTGAGCAGCGAGGTGTTTGATTGTGATCCGTCCATCAGCTCGAATGAGTGTCCGCCCGGTCCATCGCTGCAGGGTCACAGCTTTGTGTGGTCGGCCGATACGCGAGAGAGTGGCAAGTTTCCACGAGCTTGTTGCAATCATTACAGACGCCTCACCCAAATACTCAAAGTGCCTTTGTTCAAAACCAGTCCTCCGTTGACCTTTTTCAAGCGCTATGAATATCTGCGGTGCTCTGGTTTTCTGCCAAAAGAAAATCTTTAACAGCTCTGTGCTTGGGACCCACCTGCGTTACAGACGCCATTTTAAAGGCCACATTTAGTTGGTCCACTTAGTGGACCTATAGGAGCGGAAGCGGAAATATTCTGTGACGTCCCGCAACCAATTCTGCATTTATTTCAGTCGGTACTGGTAGAGAAAAAAAAGTGTTGCATTACTTTTTGAACCCTCGTCATAATACAAGAATATGAGCAAAAAAAATGGCTCTGAGCACTATGGGACTCAACTGCTGTGGTCATTAGTCCCCTAGAACTTAGAACTACTTAAACCTAACTAACCTAAGTACATCACACACATCCATGCCCGAGGCAGGATTCGAACCTGCGACCGTAGCAGTCGCACGGTTCCGGACTGCGCGCCTAGAACCGCGAGACCACCGCGGCCGGCGAATATGAGCAGCCACAAAGCAATGAGTTCTACGAGAAAGTTCGAAACAATCACAACGTTAAAAAATTGTGTTGCTACAATCAAATGAAAGGAATGGCACCTGAGAGAACATCTAATAAAAGTCTTATATTAATGGAACATAAGAAGGCACTTCTCAATCAAGTGAAGAAGTAAAAGAGAGTAGGACAAAAAAGACATAACGCAGGAGGTTGTATACAGCTAGGTTGCAATAGCAGCACAATTGAGGTCAGATAACTCGAATACCGCACAACACGAAATAGTGCTGAACGTGATCCGTTCTTGATCCCACAAAACATTAGAGGTACAAATAATAATAATAATACAATTACACGAATTTTTTAATTTATAAAAGTTACAAGGATAAACAGTAGTAATGATAATCCAAATCACACGAAACGTTTACTACAGAAATTTCTTTTCCATGCATACCAAAATTAATCATTCTAAGTGTATGATAAGGTCAAGTATTTACATGCATCTGAGTGTCTTATTTTCTCTGAGAGATGGCTTCTAGAGGATTACAAAAACAAAACAGAGTAAACCTTCCACGGTGTCCTGGTAAAAATTCAAGAAATGGGATTATATAAAAGACCGAAACAAAAAATATATTCTAAAACGTACAAAATTATGGACTCAATATGCAAATGTAGAATTCGGTTTTATGGCCACATATGAAGGAGGAGTATGTTCTAACATTCAGCTCCGTCTTCAATGTCTCTGACGCGAAACTGAAAAAAGTAATATGCTGGTTCATGAATGTGAAAATCCATCTAGAGCAAATGGGTTATGCAACCAGAAGATGCATCAAACCGCGAAGTATCCATAACAGCTAATTTTCGGGACAGCGTTCGCATAACCGCGTTCTATACGAAGTGAATTGACGGAAAATGTCTGGCTTAAAAGAAATTAGATAAATGAGGACAACTGTCATAGTGCTAGAAGCTTACCATGGTCCTTAAATTTCTGATTGACGAAATAAATGAACAACTAAAATTTATTTAACAATAACCCCTTAAACACTTACAAGACACGTATGCTTTATTTCTGTTGCAAATTTGTTCTTGAGTGAGTTTTTTTTTTCTGTGCAATCATTTACTCGTATCATATTTTTAAACAAACCAAGATAACATGCACGTAAACGGTAAATACTCAACAGAATGTAAATGATAAAAGAAGACACAGCATCCATTTACCACAGTAACATAATCACAAGACATACTGAGCTCGTGTCTTCCGTTGCCGAAATGGGTTACCACGAGGCCTGAGTTTCTAGCCTGCTCGGGTTTTTATTGCATTCCATGCGTCCAAACACGCTGAGAATGTCGCTGTGGGATGGGTGAAGGGAGGAATATGAGAAACTGTTAAAAGAATTCACAAGTAGCTATAATCTGTTCAACAAATCTGTTGCTTTCTCGCCGAAACCACTACAGGGTCAGAGACAACCACCAGATTTTCGACGATGTTTAATGTGTTTTACTCAACCGTAACTAAAACGTTGAAATGTGGAAACTGTGGCCACTCGTATACCATACTTGGAATTCATTCGTGATCTATGGGAATCTCTCTTAGTTGAAAATATAACGAGGACCGTTAGGCAGCTTTTAATAGGATAAACTTTTACTACATAAATAATATAATAGTGGACACTGACTTTATAAATTTTCTAACCAACGCTATCTCAAAAAAAGCAAGGCGTAGTTATAGTCAACAAGACACCAGAGCACAGACGAGAAAGGTCTGTAGGCGAGCCTATGGAACGAGAACGAAGCTTGATAAATCTACGGCCGCTTGGTTCGCATGCGATACACGAGTATCTGAGAAGAACGAGAAGAATCAGTGGTTCTCAGTGATGCACCCTCATCAGCTGGCTTGCGGTCTGGAAGCAGCAACATATCTGTACTGAACGTAGTGAGAAACCAGAGAAGTTATATAATCCAATAACAGCAACGTAGGTTTGTCTCTCTCAGCTTCCAGCGAAGAGAAAATGAGTGTCATATTATCAGACAGTGTTCTGTTCAAGTATATTCTTAGGAGGAGCGACCTAAACGTTATCAAAAATTAACAACTGTAGAAGTTCAGCATTACCCTAAAAGTGGACAACTTTGGGACACTTTTAGCGCTTTCTCTCACATAACTAGTACAAAAGTGGTCTGCTACATTTAATTTTCACCTAGATGGAATTTCATAAATTTTGTTTTTTAATATTGACATAAACAACGTTTTTATGTTCAATGAGATATTCAGAATATGGAACATTGTCACAAAGCTGCCCTCAGCTCAAGACAACATTGTGAGATGAAGTCGAAAGTAGGGAAAGTATATCGTAGTTAAATTCTTCTGTCACAACGACAGGGGTGGCCTTGTATTTCTTTATGCTACACAATTATAACTTCGTCGCAAATTTGTCATGTTTCATGAGATTTGGTTTATCTATACACGGAAAAACATTTGTCTCAAAGCTTACCAGTTTGGTGAGATTTATTTTCCTGATTTTCTTCATATCCAAACAATTATAGACCTATCCTCGTCCAAACCAAATAACTGAAAGAAGTAAACTGCATTAAGCAAAGTAACAAAATAAAGCCTTTGTACACTTATTTACGCATCTATTTATTAACAGAAAGAATAGTCACAACACATCTAACACAAAATCCTATGGGCAATGTAATTCGTTCAAAGTATTAGACTTACAGTTTAAGTGGTATGAGAAAAAATAAAGCCGTTACACATTAACCTCAACATTCTGCGTAATTGTATGTTACACTTAGAAACAAAGTTATAACGAAAAATAAAACTTTCTCTTTTGTGCCATCTCATTCGAAAATGACAATATTTCATTTCCTACGATTTCAATTGCCACACTTGTGTCTGCAGATAAATGTGCTGTCACAAAGTTACCCATCTAATCCATGGAAATAATTTTTTCGCTGAAGATATTTTTTGGAAATTTTGACTCCTGTACAGAATTATCGGAATATGTAACTTAATAATATCCGCTTACCTTCAGTTAATTAGCTCTTCGAAGTTGTCGGCAGTAGCAGAAAGTTTCCAAGAACTCTACAAGCACGTGGTTTAACCTTACAACTAAATGGCTTTGTGACCAGCTCAAGTGAAATACACGTACTTGTAGCTTCCATAGGTAATGGTAGTACGTTGCATGATCACACAACAGCAGAGCTATACGTTGGATGTTGACCCGAATTACGATATTTAAGAATTAAAAGATGGAGTACCATGTTGTCACAACATAATACCTCAGTCACAAGGCTGACTACATTTATGGTATTATTGGAATTTATATCTTAGATTCTAGTATTTGTAGTCACTGCGTATAACCAGAGTTGTGATGGTAGTAGTTACATAGCCTTTTGACATTTGAAATGGTAGAAATTGGTGTTCTTGTCTTTGCTGTTGTTGTTTTTTTTTGTTGCTATTGGTTTACATGTACTTGTAGGTATTGCTGCTGTAACATCAATAGGTGACATAGTAAAATTAGTTAAAAGAGACACATCGTAACGAAAACCTAACGTTCTTTTTCAGTAACAGGAAAACAACATCCGACTCAGGGTGGAGTAGGTATCATAGCAAAACTTCATGTACAGTAAGGCATGTATAACCATAGAAATGTTAGTGTCAGTAACGGATATAAATAAAAAGAAATATTACAAAATTCTAAACAGTTCAACATGCAGAACAGAAAAAAAGAACTCTACAGTGATTTCTATAATGATTTACACAAATGAAATATGATCTGTAACGGACCCTTGTTGCTATCATACAAGGGTACTACAATGAATAAATGAAGTTCAGTTCACCATAATCACTGATTACACACTGCTCTCTACTCCTGGCTATACATCGAGGTAATGAAGTAATCTAGACCTTACCTAATGCGATGACTAAATATTCGTCGTTGTGTGAGAGGAATGCATGAGGACGGTCCATAATATAGGTAGGCAGTCGGAAATGAGACAGAGCTAAACGATATGGTAGTGCCTGCTGTACCATCGCTTTAACTTCCTTCTTTACGATATTCGATAGAGTTAAGTTGGTCGGAAATTTCGCGAGAGTACAAACTTCGTTAATTACTTCCGTCAGATTTCTTTTCGGTGAAGACGACCGCAGCAGCAATAGATATACTTGTTAGTGAAGCAGTATTTCTTTGTCCTGGAGCAGTAGCCGATGACATCGTTATCTTGTTACAGTAACGGCCGCTGTGTTACGCCGCCTTTGAGAGATGCTATTGGCAAAACAATGCCCTACCGCTCGTTCCACTCTCTTTTGCCTTCCTGCGTCAATCTTGTTCTTTCTGCGACAGAAGGGAGGGAGTTAAAAAACCGGTTCATCTTTTGAGGTCTGCGTCACTTGTACAATATCAGCGATTAACGAAAGACACTGGGCTTTGTACCATTTGTTGATTCGCAAGGCGGTACGTTGTTCACGTAGTGACGAGCCGTTCGCGATCACTAAAGCAGGAACATAGTTACATACTTTATCTTTCAAAGTGCGGAAATTTAAAATTTTTGCTCGTTAAATTATAACCGCGAATGAAGAGCGTTCTATCCCTGGTTGTCTTCCTGAATACTTCTTGCCAGCTCCTAGTTCAAAACACTCCAGCATTAGTGGAATACTATAATGAATAAATTCACTAGAGGCCAAAGCTATAAAATCCTTCTAAATAATCAAATAATTGCTTGATATTTGTAAAGCAGTGATATGTGTTGTATAAGAAGCCAACATAAAATTATTTCACATTTCATCTGATTTCATATTGTGATACGTTTCACATAAACTCTTCTCAGTGACTTTTTCTCAGTTCTACTGGCTGCTAATTTAGATATCCTTTTACGTGCCGTATTTTTTTCTTAAACTTTTATTTCTTCCCCACTTCTAATAACTTTTCTTTACCTTTTTCTATCTTTTAGAGATAAACTTTGTAACAATTTTCCATCCCTCATGCTTTATACTGCTTCATTTCTTACCTATTTTCTTATCTAACTATAACCTTCATAACATTTATCCATTCACTTTGTTTGTAGCTATACGTCAGCTGCTCCTGTCACTCTTCATCTAAATATCCTTCACCATTTAACTTATTTTCCTTAACCACACATCTCTTTGAAGAATTCAAAATTAATATTTCAGAATTCAGTCCATACAATTTCTTTAAATGTTGCACATACATTAGAAAGCACGTTACATGCTGATCTTTTGATCTAAGCATGTATGAAAACTTGGAATATCGTGCGCATTTTCCTCAAATTGATGAAAATCATTTTAAGATAACCCCCTAAGAAATCGAAATCGATTATGACAACGTTGGAGAAATACAATAAGTGAATGTTACAGTGGTACACATTCTTAAAGACATTTGGATGGCATATAGTGATGAAACTCCTACAAAATCAGGGGTTGAAATTCTTACCAAAAATTATCTTGGAAATACGATAAAAATGAGTGCGAGACAGTCGGAATTCACTGCCCGTGGTGCCTCTCTCTATTAGCATTTGGCTTCGATCATGTAACAAAGCGTGGCCTATGGAGGCGGCATCCCGCTAGGCATCCTGGCATACCCTGGCGACGGAGTAACCCTAGGTAAGCAGTTACGTTTGGCCCATCTGCGTCGATACCACTCTCGTCTGCTTTCTCAATTTTAGCGTAGTCCTCAGACATGGGAATGCCACTTTTTGATTGTTCAAAGGTCATTTTTGTCGTTTGAGTCAATCCAGCTACTTTTTACAATGCTGGCTTTATTTCCGCCAACTAACAAGATTGCTTTACATTATTTTGGACTCAAGAATTCGCCCTAGTTGAGAACATCAGTAAGTTTGCAGTAACTTTTATTCAACCTTTACAGAAATACGTCATTAACGCCTATTCAGTTATCTCCAACCTGCCTGTGTAGTGACCTCGCTTTATTTTAATTTCTATCTGGCCTGTGCAGAAAAGCTTTTATATCAATTTCCATTCTGCTTTTATACCAACGTATCTTTCTAGCCATTTCCATAGATTCAGTATTTTGTGCCTTATCGAAATGCCACATTTTCTGTGCCAGTGGACGTCATCTTTATTTCTAGAGGTCCAGACACTTAATATGAACAACAAATGAATCCTTTCTTGCATGTGCTAGTATGCAACTGCCTCTGTATTTTGGCCTGTAACCCACTTTCGTAAATCGTTGATGTGAAATGTGTACAGCCGTAGAAATGGTTCAGGTCTTGCTCATTCAAATTTCTGCCGATTTGCCTCATTAGTCACATACACTCCTGGAAACTGAAATAAGAACACCATGAATTCATTGTCCCAGGAAGGGGAAACTTTATTGACACATTCCTGGGGTCAGATACATCACATGATCACACTGACAGAACCACAGGCACATAGACACAGGCAACAGAGCATGCACAATGTCGGCACTAGTACAGTGTATATCCACCTCTCGCAGCAATGCAGGCTGCTATTCTCCCATGGAGACGATCGTAGAGATGCTGGATGTAGTCCTGTGGAACGGCTTGCCATGCCATTTCCACCTGGCGCCTCAGTTGGACCAGCGTTCGTGCTGGACATGCAGACCGCGTGAGACGACGCTTCATCCAGTCCCAAACATGCTCAATGGGGGACAGATCCAGAGATCTTGCTGGCCAGGGTAGTTGACTTACACCTTCTAGAGCACGTTGGGTGGCACGGGATACATGCGGACGTGCATTGTCCTGTTGGAACAGCAAGTTCCCTTGCTGGTCTAGGAATGGTAGAACGATGGGTTCGATGACGGTTTGGATGTACCGTGCACTATTCAGTGTCCCCTCGACGATCACCAGAGGTGTACGGCCAGTGTAGGAGATCGCTCCCCACACCATGATGCCAGGTGTTGGCCCTGTGTGCCTCGGTCATATGCAGTCCTGATTGTGGCGCTCACCTGCACGGCGCCAAACACGCATACGACCATCATTGGCACCAAAGCAGAAGCGGCTCTCATCGCTGAAGACGACACGTCTCCATTCGTCCCTCCATTCACGCCTGTCGCGACACCACTGGAGGCGGGCTGCACGATGTTGGGGCGTGAGCGGAAGACGGCCTAACGGTGTGCGGGACCGTAGCCCAGCTTCATGGAGACGGTTGCGAATGGTCCTCGCCGATACCCCAGGAGTAACAGTGTCCCTAATTTGCTGAGAAGTGGCGGTGCGGTCCCCTACGGCACTGCGTAGGATCCTACGGTCTTGGCGTGCATCCGTGCGTCGCTGCGGTCCGGTCCCAGGTCGACGGGCACGTGCACCTTCCGCCGACCACTGGCGACAACATCGATGTACTGTGGAGACCTCACGCCTCACGTGTTGAGCAATTCGGCGGTACGTCCACCCGGCCTCCCGCATGCCCACTACACGCCCTCGCTCAAAGTCCGTCAACTGCACATACGGTTCACGTCCACGCTGTCGCGGCATGCTACCAGTGTTAAAGACTGCGATGGAGCTCCGTATGCCACGGCAAACTGGCTGACACTGACGGCGGCGGTGCACAAATGCTACGCAGCTAGCGCCATTCGACGGCCAACACCGCGGTTCCTAGTGTGTCCGCTGTGCCGTGCATGTGATCATTGCTTGTACAGCCCTCTCGCAGTGTCCGGAGCAAGTATGGTGGGTCTGACACACCGGTGTCAATGTGTTCTTTTTTCCATTTCCAGGAGTGTATAATATGTAAAACTCTGATGAGCATACAAAACTTGACAACTGCACTTCGTTGTTTATTGATTTGCTTCCATTCTAGTATTATACAGACATTACACACGGTATTTATAAATGCTAGAGTGTCACAGTGAAAGCCTGTTTGGATTACAACGCACTTTTACAAATCGCTCAAACAGACGATGAATGTTGCCGCAACATAATGAAAATGTTTAGGAATTGCACAGAAAACTGTTAGTATCAGCAATTTTGCATTAAATTGATGCGATAATCCATGAAAAGCTATGTAGAACAAAAGTTAGATCTTTGCGCCTCACTAAAAATCATGTTTTCTCTGCTAATAAGTATGTAATGCAACACAAGCGATGTATTTCATTACGTTACTTCAGTTATATTGGTTTCAGTAGCATGTGTAGTTAATTACGATAAAATAGAGAGGCTTGTCATATCTGTGGCAGCCACCATATGTCATTATGTGGATTTCTGTAAAAGCTGTGTTTTCGAACTGAGACTGGACTGGAATCAATGTAATGTAAAAGTTCACAGTGGATGTACACCTTATTTCAGGTTGGAAATCTTAAATTTGCAGGTTTTGTAATCCAAGTTTGAGGCTCTAGTCAACAACTTCAAAGAAGAAAAGAGTTGAATGTCCCATCTGCACAATGGACATTCGAGATCTAGCATAATTTCAGACTGAAGGCGAATGTCCGAAAATCTGCTTTGTTCCTTGGAGAGAAACTATCATAAAATTTGTTTTAACCGTTTTAGGAAACCATAGAAAACCTAAATGTAGAAAACCAAAGAAAACCTAAATCCAGATAGCTGTATGATGCTGCGGTGAGTCTCTGTTAAGAACTAGAGATAAGAAACTGAGTATGTACGAATCCACTGTTGAGGACTGCATACATTAGAAATCAAGGTGATGCCATTACATCAATGCTCTACTGTCTTCCCCCCTCCCCGCAATATTTATATACGTACGACGAGTCTGAAAACGATGGCGCTGCTGTCATATTGTACTTGTTAACTCATTACATTCATTACGTGGGAGGTAGTGTGTAATCAGCGGCGAGTTATTAGTAACGCCTACCCTTTTCTTGTCGCCATGTTGGAATTTGCATGTTTTACCAAGGTTTATGGGCTAATAGTGAGTTACGTAATTTATCATTAATTTCTGTAATTTTTAAGGCTGCTGTAAATTTATTTTAATATTTAACGACTGTATAGAGAACATATGTCATCCTTCTTCTACCACTGCCGTTATGTACTCGGTAACTTGTCGAAAGTGTGGAAGTCAACTTAATTGTTATACTTTCCCGGAATAGAGAGCATGTATTAAAATAGATTTACAGCTGTCTCCGAAAATGTTTTATTGAAATATTTATACACACGCACAATACAAATAAACACTTATAGTCACCGTCACCTTACTAAAACAAAGGTAACTCAATTTTTCCATTTTTGAGTTATCTGCGTGGGTCTAACCAACTTGATGTGCTATGTTCATTGGTACAAAGGGATGCCTTTCGGGATTTTCTGTTGGGACACAATATGCTGTCCAACTAATAGTTAAGTATGAAACCAGTAAGTATTTGTACGCTACAAACACATATCTTGAGTTGCCCAACTGTGCCTCAATACGAATGGCCACTGATGAGGTAACTATAATGCTTCAAGTAGATATCTTGAGTTGCCGGTAACTAGATGTAACACGTTACTACCGTACAATACTAGGATGTTTTTGTAGCCTGTACATAAAATACTGTCTACATTGTCAACAGTGTTTGGCAAGTATTCTTTCTTATAGTGTTAACTTTTTTGTTACGGATTCAAGAGGGAAAAAAATTTAATGGTGGAAGCTTTTCTATGGAATTTAGACTCTTATGCTGGTAAGCATTACAATATTGTTCTGAAATATCATAGTTTTGGAATCATATTGCTGCGCTTTATTTCTCTTCCTTTTTTTCTCAGATCTTTAGAGAAGAGAATTTAAAAGACATCAGAGAAACACCCTTAAGAACAAGCAACTCTGGAACAAAATTAAAACAGATAGAACAGTGTACTAGAAATGTTTGTAATATCAGACGGCAGCACGAAGAATCCTACATTTCATCCAGGACAGTGGATGTTCCAAGAGCATGCATGAAAAATCAATGTCGAGACAACTGCAGAACGAAGTGTTATATAAAGTTTACACATGCAGAAACGCTGAATGTTTTTAAAAGATATTATAAAATAGAGACGTCTGAGACAAAAGGGGAATTTCTTCACAGTAGCACAGACAAGAACTTTTAAAAGAGTAGTACAGCTACAAATTCAAAAGGAACATCACTGTTGTCTTCTACTTGCCACGCAGAACAGGACGAATCCAAGTTGTAAGAACACGATTTTGAATGCACTTGGAATCCATGGATTGGCGGATATAGGAATGAAGAAAAGATTGTCTGAAAATACAGATGAGTGAGGAAAAGGGATCATCACGTAAAGAAATCCACTTCACCGGAACATCTGTATAGTATGACGAATCACAGTGAAAATACTGTAATTTTTTAATTCCACTATTGTCAGTCTAGGATAAAAAGATAATTCCTAAGTCCTTCGCTTAATATCACACTCATGTTCTTCCTTTGCAAATCTGCATGCACAGAAAATTGTGTTGAAGAACTGAAGCCCATATTTACAGGAAGCTACTTTCAGAGGAGTACAATCCCGGTTTTCACAATGTCAAAAACGACCTGTATCGTCTATGCATGGCCAAAAATACCACTGGGAAAAAGCAAAAGACAGGATTTGAAAGGAGAAGAAACAAAACAACAAGTGAGAACAGAACTCCCGTTTTAGCATAAATGAATCAATTTTGAAAGGAAAATCAGAAAAAAACCTGAAAGTACTGATCTTCTGAAACAAAATCGACATATCTAATCAGAATTACTTCAAACACTTTGTGTACAGCCTTAAAAATCCCAGAAATTTTCATATGCACTTCTTTAAACAATATCTATTTTAAGTTATCTACTTGTTGTACTTTGGAGGCGATAGATCAGGTGGTCCGAAATGGTGTTTCACAATAGGTTGTGTTGGGAAATAATTGTTAAGATAAAATTTGATACGTTGCGCCATTTCCGAGTTGATTAGCATTGAAGTTAGCCAATCAGGCCGTTGCATGCGCAAATTGAAGCTGCTCGAAAGATACAATTTGTGTCAGTTGTCCTCATTGCGCACAGTACTACTCAGCCTTTGGCTCGGGCTCGATCGCTACTACGGTCCCATTTCCCAATTTTGTATGGCTCTCTTGTTCGTTTTAGGTAAATAAATGAAAATCACGTCTGGTGACACCGTCTCCGCACTCGGAAACAGCGCAACGTATCGAATTCTTCTTAACGATTATTTCTCAGTACAATGTATCCTGCAACACCGTTACATGCTTCTCAGACTGTTCTTGTCAACCGTATACTAATAGCGCAAAAAATCTGAGCGTCTTTGTTCTGCTTGCCTCAAAGGAAAGCAAATGGATAAAATTATTGATATTAGTGTTTCCTTTTAATCTCTCTTTAATCTCTTTTATCTGTGGTCCACAATAAGACAGATTTTGTGGTACTAACTACAATTATACTACACTTTAATTAGACTCTTGCAACTGCTAGAACTAATTTTTTATTTGATATTCACTGCAAATGCCACACTCAGATATATTGTTATTATTACCTTTAATTTCCCCTTGAGGAGAGCGTTAAAACACAATCAAGTTTTGTAGCAGTTTTACGTCTTTATGTGTTCTCTTCCCAAAAACCTCTCATATATTCAATGTGCTTCTTCGTTCATTTCTATCCTGTTTTCTTCTCTTTGTGAATTTGCTAAAATTTCTGTTTCCTGATTTTTTTCTCTGTATTTTTTCGTGTCTGTCATGTCTTCTACGGAGATGTATAGGTTCTTGAGATCTTCCATGGCTACCTTTACCAAGTTGGTTTTCACTCTATTAATCGTCACTATGTTAAAAACGTTCTTGGTCAGTCTGGTTTCGTTCATGCAATGTACGTGTCCATAGCGCTTTGCCCTTCTTTTCCTGCCGGCCGGAGTGGCCGTGCGGTTCTAGGCGCTGCAGTCTGGAACCGAGTGACCGCTACGGTAGCAGGTTCGAATCCTGCCTCGCGCATGGATGTGTGTGATGTCCTCAGGTTAGTTAGGTTTAATTAGTTCTAAGTTCTAGGTGACTGATGACCTCAGTAGTTAAGTCGCATAGTGCTCAGTGCCATTTGAACCATTTGAGCCTTCTTTTCCTGATGTTGTTTACTCGCGTGGGCAGTGGTATAGTATAAACAGATGGCGCTTTCTTATAGAAAGGCCACGATTAAATAAACATTTCATGCACAGTATGCAAGACTTAAGACATACGAAGTAGAGCGTTTCCTACATGAAGTAATGCACGTCGATCCACAGGAACTTCTCGGCATACATCTTCAGATCGTCTCCAGCACAGTTTACCTGAAATTTGTCGATGTATCAGTGTGCAAACGGCTTATTCGCCGTTCCACCGATGGATATCGTTTCCACCACTCGGACGGAACCGTGGATGTAGTGACTGTCGACCATGCAGGACTCGGCGTTCGGAACATCGGAATTTTCGTGCTGCCGTTTGAAGTTCCGGCCACGCTTGTCGTGAACGCGCTGTGGCCTTACGAGGAAGTACTAAGTCACGTGGAAGAAAAGTGGCATACGTTCGAGACGTATCCTGTACTGAATGGAGTGCGTCAGGTGCGAATCGAACTGCAGAATCACATCCAATCGTACATGGCCGTTGTTGGCTGTCGAGCCCACATCATTTATGACCATCAACCGTGGACTTGTTCAGGGCGCGGGCAGGAAGAGCATGTACGCTCTCAATGCCAGCAGCGATACCAGATATCACGTGCGGACACGACGCCTACGTCGTGACAGACGACGCTGCCTATTTATTACATACGTTGAGGCATGGAGCAACGTGACGGACGCAGACGTTGTTGCGTTCCAGTTAACGACCTCCGCGGGCCCATTTTCCGCGTCCACGACGCCATGGCCTTCATCGGAACCGTCGGCATGCTCAGCCGCAGCGACCACGTCAGCACTCCAGCCGTGTGAGGAAGGAGAACACTAATACACTCCTCTAAATGGCAAAAAGAACACATTGACACCGGTGTGTCAGACCCACCATACTTGCTCCGGACACTGCGAGAGGGCTGTACAAGCAATGATCACACGCACGGCACAGCGGACACACCAGGAACCGCGCTGTTGGCCGTCGAATGGCGCTAGCTGCGCAGCATTTGTGCACCGCCGCCGTCAGTGTCAGCCAGTTTGCCGTGGCATACGGAGCTCCATCGCAGTCTTTAACGCTGGTAGCATGCCGCGACAGCGTGGACGTGAACCGTATGTGCAGTTGACGGTCTTTGAGCCAGGGCGTATAGTGGGCATGCGGGAGGCCGGGTGGACGTACCACCGAATTGCTCAACACGTGGGGCGTGAGGTCTCCACAGTATATCGATGTTGTCGCCAGTTGTCGGCGGAAGGTGCACGTGCCCGTCGACCTGGGACCGGACCGCAGCGACGCACGGATGCACGCCAAGACCGTAGGATCCTACGCAGTGCCGTAGGGGACCGCACCGCCACTTCCCAGCAAATTAGGGACACTGTTGCTCCTGGGGTATCGGCGAGGACCATTCGCAACCGTCTCCATGAAGCTGGTCTACGGTCCCACACACCGTTAGGCCGTCTTCCGCTCACGCCCCAACATCGTGCAGTCCGCCTCCAGTGGTGTCGCGACAGGCGTGAATGGAGGGACGAATGGAGACGTGTCGTCTTCAGCGATGAGAGTCGCTTCTGCCTTGGTGCCAATGATGGTTGTATGCGTGTTTGGCGCCGTGCAGGTGAGCGCCACAATCAGGACTGCATACGACTGAGGCACACAGGGCCAACACCCGGCATCATGGTGTGGGGAACGATCTCCTACACTGGCCGTACACCTCTGGTGATCGTCGAGGGGAGACTGAATAGTGCACGGTACATCCAAACCGTCATCGAACCCATCGTTCTACCATTCCTAGACCGGCAAGGGAACTTGCTGTTCTAACAGGACAATGCACATCCGCGTGCATCCCGTGCCACCCAACGTGCTCTAGAAGGTGTAAGTCAACTACCCTGGCCAGCAAGATCTCTGGATCTGTCCCCCATTGAGCATGTTTGGGACTGGATGAAGCGTCGTCTCACGCGGTCTGCACGTCCAGCACGAACGCTGGTCCAACTGAGGCGCCAGGTGGAAATGGCATGGCAAGCCGTTCCACAGGAATACATCCAGCATCTCTACGATCGTCTCCATGGGAGAATAGCAGCCTGCATTGCTGCGAAAGGTGGATATACACTGTACTAGTGGCGACATTGTGCATGCTCTGTTGCCTGTGTCTATGTGCCTGTGGTTCTGTCAGTGTGATCATGTGATGTATCTGACCCCAGGAATGTGTCAATAAAGTTTCCCCCTCCTGGGACAATGAATTCACGGTGTTCTTATTTCAATTTCCACGAGTGTAGATCTATTCCAGCTCGGACACGGAGATGCAGGAGGTGCCTACTGTTTGACGTGATCCACAGGACCCGGACGCACGTTCCCGCGAGCAGAAGTCTCCCAAGCGACAAAAGAAGAAGAAATGCTTCTCGAGCTTGTGACACGTTGCAGGAGGATGAGGAAAATCCATCAGGAGCCCGGGCTGTGGACCTCACTCCAACGGTTACTGGTTCGCTGCTGGCAACGTCCGCCCAGGGACAAAGCCAAACTGACGATGGTCGAGTGACCGAAGATCCCCCTGGCGATTTTGCGGCTAAGACATCAGATCAACGTCGTGCTTCCCCAGATGTACTACCCCTCAAGCTTGGTGATTGGACGTCCGAGCTGGAGATGGAAAGAATGATATCAGACTTGAGGGACAACCAGAAGCCCGTGGCTGGCGATAGTCGAGCGAGCATCTGGTCTCAGCCGATCAATAATATATACGGTGTGGGTGGCAGCGACGGTCGGACGGGAGACGTGGCGCTTACTGGCTTAAACGACAGCAGGATACGTCATCGTACTATAAATGACCCAGGTGTATCGGGCAGGAACCGTCAGTGTCAACGGCATTAGTTCCATGATCAAATTCCAGTTTCCAGAATGAGATCTTCACTCTGCAGCCGAGTGTGCGCTGATATGGAACTTCCTGGCAGATTAAAACGGTGTGCCGGACCGAGACTCGAACTCGGGACCTTTGCCTTTCGCGGGCAATTGCTCTACCAACTGAGCTACCCAAGCACGACTCACGACCCTCCTCACAGCTTTACTTCTGCCAGTACCTCGTCTCCTACCTTCCATACTTTTCAGAAGCTCTCCTGCGAACCTTGCAGAACTAGCACTCCTGAAAGAAAGGATATTGCGGAGACATGGCTTAGCCACAGCCTGGATTATGTTTCCAGAATGAGATTTTCACTCTGCAGCGGAGTGTGCGCTGATATGAAACTTCCTGGCAGATTAAAACTGTGTGCTTGCCCGCGAAAGGTAAAGGTCCCGAGTTCGAGTCTCGGTCCTGCACACAGTTATAATCTGCCAGGAAGTTTCAAATCCCAGTTGTTGAAGGATGTGATTCTGGCGGCCGACATTGATATCGTGTTCCTTCAAGAGGTACGGCCTAATCTGCGCCTGGATGTTTATAGATAAGCGTCTTTCGTCAACCCAACTTCCGACGGTGGTGGTGGTACGGCCATAGTACTACGCTATGTCATCAAGCCAACAGATATTCAGTATTTGCCAGCAGCGAGAGGCTTTGCGCTCCCCATTGGCACAGTCCGCCTTGTGAATCTGTATGCCCCGTCTGGTACTGCGGATTCCACAACTCGATTGTGGACGTACCCCACCGCACGCTCAGGGCGTATGGACGACACAGGGCGTTTCGGCTCCGATCGACCTCTGAGTTTTACTACACGGTCTTGCGAGAACTAGCGCCGCTACAGCCTTCGCCAGAGAGCCAAATGGCCGTCCACCCGACACAGGCACGGCTTCTGCAGAACACGGCTGACAGATTGGACGGCACGCGAGTTCGTGCGAGGCTGCAAGATTCCATCCAAGAGGAACGTGCTTCTCTTTATCACATCATCAGAGAACGGAGACACCGTAAGGGATGACTCACGACAGCAATTATTTTTGCAGACGGCCAACGCGCAGATACATACAACGCCACTTCCCGTGCTCTCACAGAATATTACCGCACTCTCTATCAAGCAGATGAATGGCGTGACAATGACATTGAGGGCGTCATGCACGACATGCCACTTTCGGGTAGGGCGCAAGGCGACCCCACATTCTTGGAGGCCGTGCCCTTACGTGGGAAGAAATGCACAAGACCCTGGAGCCGGGCGCTACAAACAAATCCCCTCGACCTAATGGTCTTCGACTTGAATTTTATTGCACCTTTTCTTACCTGATGGGGGAAGTTTGACGGCAGATGTGCTGTGAACTGCTGGATCCGAACTTTCGCGTCCCCTCCACCCCCACCCCCCACCCCCGTTTCTGTGCCAAAACAAAACAGGGGGTGCACACCGCAAGACTTCCGGCCCTAGACGTTAGTGAATTCGGATTACAAGTTGTTCGCCCACCTCCTCGCTATTGGCAGGGATGCCATTCATCTCGATCAAACATGTCTGCGAGGTGGCAGTAATATACACACGACGTTAAGCTCGTATAGAGATATTGTGGTGCTCATGTCGGCATGTCGCCTAGAAGGCGCCCTCGTGGCAGTTGACCTAGACCACGCATTTGACCGAGTTGAGCACCACTTCTTGAATGCTGTCTTAGAGAAGATGGGGGCCGTCCCTCGTATCGGCAGGTGTGGTTCTCCGTCTCATCCACGGAGCCCGTTCCACAGTCTTGGCGAATGGCTATCGCTCGGCACCGTTCACTATTTAGCGCTCAGTGCGACAAGGATATCTTGTGTCTGCCTTTCTCTTCGCCGTTGCCGTCGAGCATGCACTTAATGGTTTACGACAGCGTTTGGAGGGCATTCGCTTCCCCAATGTGCACTTTAAATGTTGTGCCTATGCGGACGATGTAGTTTTCTTGGCGACGTTGTCAGAAAATATAAGTACGGCGATCGCGTGGCTTCAGCGATACGGCGAGGTGGCCAGAAGCCGTATCAACTTGCGAAAGTCACACTAAATGGATGTGGGCAGAGGATTAAATATGACTACGCCAGTGCTTATTACCAATGTCACGGTGATGAACTACTTGGGAGTGACCTTCTGTGCGAAAAAGTAGCGTACAGTAGCAGATACGTATCGCAGACTACTTAATGTGATCCGCACGCTAGGTCGTCTCCATAGCTTACCAACACTTGA
Organism: Schistocerca gregaria; assembly: GCF_023897955.1. Taxonomy (NCBI): domain Eukaryota; kingdom Metazoa; phylum Arthropoda; class Insecta; order Orthoptera; family Acrididae; genus Schistocerca; species Schistocerca gregaria. The sequence goes on from NC_064931.1 coordinate 833,150,363, forward strand.
CCATGCCGGTACATTTTGTCAACGTCTACCTTGCTCCGAAACTTAATCATTACACACACGTTGTCCCAATGGCTGCCAAGTTCCAGGCTGCCTTAGGTCACCTCGTCAGTAAGGGTAGGGTGTTCAAGAACCGTTACGCGACGCTAGCGTTGCCCACACATGCAGCCAGCACTGGAATGATAAACGTACACAACAGGGCGCGCGCTCTCTTCCGGCGGACGATGCATCGCCTACGTATTTCGGACAAGGACACTTTCTCTGGTACAATGATTCATTAGGTGGTGCCTCCGTCCCTCCTGCCGTCGATTCCTGTTGGGCATATCACGCCAGCACTGTGTCACATTCGCACCTATCTGGTCGACATGAGTCAGCTGTTGGATGTCCTACCGAGCACGTGCGATCCTAGAACCAAGGGCTTCTACCGCCACTTTCTACGGACGCTACCCGCTAATGTTGTCGAACGCCGCCACCCGACGGTTGGCAGGAGACGGGTGTTGAGTAACATACACTCGCCTTTCCTTCCCACCACGGTCAGGGCACTGTGATATGTGATAACGATTGAAACTTTCCCACAACGCTTACACATGATACATCTTGCCGAGGACCCTCTCTGCAACAGATGCGCCGCTGTCGACACCGACTTGCACCGTTTCATTTGTGGTACGGCTGCCGACTGCTGGCTCCTCACACAACGCTGCGACGGAAACCTGAGTCCGTAGAGCCCACCGAAATGATCAATCCCGACGTCACTTACTTCCCTGTTACTCCTCACAACGCCACGGTGTGGTTTAAGGGTATGGCACTTCATACTTTTTTAGTGAGAGCGTTACAAGGTTGTTAGATTTTCGGCATTATTTAACAAGCAACTACACCGTTTTACGGCGCAAATTACGAATTACTTGGAGTCGTTGTTTACGCGCCATTCAGACCATTGGGGTGTAGTGGGCGTGAGAAGAACTGAGATGTAGCACATGATGCACAGATGAGGGACATCAACGGTAATTATGGGGTGTTTCACCCTCGCTGACCAAGAAGAAGACAAGGACATCCCGCCGTCAGGCTGCTCTGGACACACCCCGAAAGAAGAAAAAATTAAAAAAGTTAAAAAAAGAATTAAAAATAAGAACATAACCAAAAAATAAAAAACTAATAAAATATAATAAAAGTATTGGGAACCTTCCTTTATCTTTTGCTTTTTTTAATAAAACGTTAAGAGGCGTATTTAATTTTTGCTCGTGGGCGGAGCCTGAAGTGTTGGCAAACAACCGTCATCGTTAGCTTTTAGGATGAAAAAAAAGTGAGATGAGACGATGTCGTGAGGAATAGACAGACAGACTCACTGATGTTCAAGTCGCTGTCGCGCCAAGCACATCATGTTTCAGTTACAGCATCAAATTGTGTCCACTTTACACCACCACAATGCGGTATCTTGTGTATTTGTTTCTGTTACCATTACCTTTGTTTAACCCTTGAGACATAACATGAAATTCTTACAGGCGTAATCGACAACTTTGTTTGCCCATGACACAAATAAATCCAATAGAAAATAACAGATACAGTAACATCATCTGTATCCATTGAGGTACAAAAGTACAACAGATAGGCTACACTACGTTGCGCATTATGAAATGCACAGTAATTCCATTCTGTACGTTCAACGTCCAGGATTACCTTCACAGACCTGGTAAGTACATGTACGAGCAACGTTCGCTTTGTAAAAGGTGTTTGAAGCGACCACCTTGTATTTGGAAACACTTCGCCACTCTCCGAGTCATACACTCCTGGAAATTGAAATAAGAACACCGTGAATTCATTGTCCCAGGAAGGGGAAACTTTATTGACACATTCCTGGGGTCAGATACATCACATCATCACACTGAAAGAAGCACAGGCACATAGACACAGGGAACAGAGCATGCACAATGTCGGCACTAGTACAGTGTATATCCACCTTTCGCAGCAATGCAGGCTGCTATTCTCCCATGGAGACGATCGTAGAGATGCTGGATGTAGTCCTGTGGAACGGCTTGCCATGCCATTTCCACCTGGCGCCTCAGTTGGACCAGCGTTCGTGCTGGACACGCAGACCAAACATGCTCAATGGGGGACAGATCCGGAGATCTTGCTGGCCAGGGTAGTTGACTTACACCTTCTAGAGCACGTTGGGTGGCACGGGATACATGCGGACGTGCATTGTCCTGTTGGAACAGCAAGTTCCCTTGCCGGTCTAGGAATGGTAGAACTATGGGTTCGATGACGGTTTGGATGTACCATGCACTATTCAGTGTCCCCTCGACGATCACCAGAGGTGTACGGCCAGTGTAGGAGATCGCTCCCCACACCATGATGCCGCGTGTTGGCCCTGTGTGCCTCGGTCGTATGCAGTCCTGATTGTGGCGCTCACCTGCACGGCGCCAAACACGCATACGACTATCATTGGCACCAAGGCAGAAGCGACTCTCATCGCTGAAGACGACACGTCTCCATTCGTCCCTCCATTCACGCCTGTCGCGACACCACTGGAGGCGGGCTGCACGATGTTGGGGCGTGAGCGGAAGACGGCCTAACGGTGTGCGGGAAGTTAGGCCAGCTTCATGGAGACGGTTGCGAATGGTCCTCGCCGATACCCCAGGAGCAACAGTGTCCCTAATTTGCTGGGAAGTGGCGGTGCGGTCCCCTACGGCACTGCGTAGGATCCAACGGTCTTGGCGTGCATCCGTGCGTCGCTGCGGTCCGGTCCCAGGTCGACGGGCACGTGCACCTTCCGCCGACCACTGGCGACAACATCGATGTACTGTGGAGACCTCACGCCCCACGTGTTGAGCAATTCGGCGGTACGTCCACCCGGCCTCCCGCATGCCCACTATACGCCCTCGCTCAAAGTCCGTCAACTGCACATACGGTTCACGTCCACGCTGTCGCGGCATGCTACCAGTGTTAAAGACTGCGATGGAGCTCCGTATGCCACGGCAAACTGGCTGACACTGACGGCGGCGGTGCACAAATGCTGCGCAGCTAGCGCCATTCGACGGCCAACACCGCGGTTCCTGGTGTGTCCGCTGTGCCGTGCGTGTGATCATTGCTTGTACAGCCCTCTCGCAGTGTCCGGAGCAAGTATGGTGGGTCTGACACACCGGTGTCAATGTGTTCTTTTTTCCAGGAGTGTACTTCGCTGGACCCTACGCAACGCACCTGTATCCACCATAGCCGAAGCGGCATGCATGCTAGCTATTAGGTTTTGCACGTCCAAGGGGACTATAAACTTGTTTCTTTAAATTCCTCACAAATATAAATGTAGTGGATTAAGTTCCGCGGAACGTCGATGCCCGAACTTTGGACCTCCATGGACAATCAATTTCCATATAAAAACGTCGTTTAAACAGCTACGCACATTCACTCCAAAGTGTGGCAGTGCACCATCATGCTGAAACAACAGCTATCGCCGAATACCTAATGGAACCTTTTCTAAGGCGTCAGGCAAGATATTGCGAAGATACAGGGACCTATTCAGCTTGTCGAGTAATAGGCAAGGGCCCAAAAGTACTCCTCCCACGATTCTAAACCGCGGGTTTATGCCAAAGCGAGGCTGAAAGCCACGTTTACGGTTGACCAATAAAGGCTGTTGTTGAGGTTGAAAATACCTCCACGAGTGAAGCTATATTCGTCAGTCCATACCACGTTATTTCTGAAATGTTCATTGTCTTCCACGTGGTGCAAAATCCATTCACAAAATTGTGCTCATCGAATGCGGTCAACTGGCCGCTGGTGATTAGTAATGTGTAACGTTATGGACGCAGTTCTTCATTTTGCTATACTTCAAAAGCCAGTCTTTGAGATGTCTGGAATTGCTTGCAATATCACGGGTACTTCGTCGAGGAGATAGATGAATGGTTTCTAGAATCGCGTCCTAAGTGGTAGTGGTTATTTAATACTCTCCTACTTTCATGTAATCTGTTCTTATATTAACTTTAAAATAAATTACTCTGAATTTATGTCAGAGAAAGTAGACTATTTGCCGCCGAATATGTAGAATTTATGGTATATGATATAGGTTGAGTCTTCAAATTTCATCACATGCATTGAACTGCTTTAGTCAGATTGAAATCGCATTTAGGGACATTTATCGGTCAAGTACATAATATTAAAAAGAATGTCTGTATGAATATAGAAGCCCTGAAACTGTGTAGTTCTGTGTTTAAGGCCTTGTCTAATTTGTCTCACTATACTAAATAACCTTGATCTTCTTACTGTCTGTTGTGCCAGTCTTCCAAGGGAAGTGCATTGTCTCGAGGGCTCAGAAACACACGAAAATGTACTCACAATATAAATCGCTCGTCTGAAATACAACAAATGATCACTTATTCAAGATCTATAAGGGAACAGAGAGGGAAAGGAGGTGGGCAGACAGGCGGAAGTATAAACCTGAGCAATAATGAGTACTCTGCTAGTTGGCACATGATATTACAACTACATTTTTATATATTGTTCAAATTTTGTTGTATGTTTGAAGAAATCAACTATTTTTACGCTTGTTACTTTATTCTTCATGATCGGCATCCGAGTACGATCCTGAAGGGAAATCAATAACGAGATACAAATATGAGTTACGGGAGTGTTTGTAGTGTCACACACACCTCTGTAAGTGAACGTCCCGGCATAATAAGAGCAATTTAATTTTGCCTGAACGTTTAACAGAATGTTCTAGAAATTTTTGTCATAGAAGTCCGTATCACGCTACTCATGTTATGATATGTCAAAAGGCACACTAACATTCAAATAACCTAGCTCAAGTCATACCTGAATCCATGTAATACGCTAAATTATAAAGTCATTGTTTCGTGCTCGCAGGTCTTATAATTCCGCCATCAAATACACACACTTGCTTGTTCTCAGGTGCGTTAAAAATAAAACATCTTCTTGAACTCTCACTATTTCGATATGTTTTTTGAATATCATTAACTATACATTAGTTTACAGTTACTAATTAGACTAAATCACTTTCTTATGATTCAGATTTTTACACAGTCAATATGCAACGAAAAATTCGGTAGTGATTCTGTGAATATCCAAGTGATATTTTCGGAGAAATATATCCAGACAAGTACAAAGAGGTTCGATGCCTACTAATCTGACTCATCCTTGGACCTGATGGCCAGGAGGGTGGGTGGGGGCGGGGGGGAGGGTACTAGAAGTTGTGTGTTAGTGATGTGTAAAGGCAAACTAGACAGGGAGGAACTTACATGTTTTTAAATATTTGGTTCATTGCTGCTGTGATTGAGCTTTGTCCGACTTACAAAGTAGAGATGATCACAAACTTACGGGTCGAGGGGCTCAGTTTAACTAGATCGGCGCGTTTTACGAACTGTTGAGTCGAGCGTTACGGTCAGGAGAATGTTTCTAAGAAATACTCTATCATGGTCAATAAAATTTTTCGGAATATGTGACTGCCAACGTTCAGTCTGCATGATGTTTGTAAACCCTGTGCAACTGTGCAAGGGCAAATTTTTCGGGAAAATAATGCACCTACCTGTAGAACCGGTCTTGAATAGTGAAAGTGACTGGAAGAGATCGAAAAATTCACCAGTAAAAACGGTAATCGACCAAATTCGTCCATCAGATAAACGCCTCCGACCCAACCTCGACCGTCGTGGTCCCTTCAGGAAGCCCGCCTTCAACCATTAGCTCATTATAGAAACATGGGTGGAAAGAGAAATGACTCAGTGGATGATTCGCCACCCGTAATGGTGTAGACTTCATTATAAAACAGAAAACAAAGACTTCCAATGTATCGCAATTGCTGTCAAGTAGAATCATGATCAACTCTATCATTCGCTCGACAGTATTCAACACTGATAGCTGGGAAGACTAATCAAAGTAAGAAGAAATACTGATGCGATGGATTATCACTCCTGTATTAATAACAGTGATGACAGAAGCCATGCAAAGAAAATTATACACTGAACCACCAAAGAAACTGGTATAGGCACGCGTATTCGGAGATATGTAAATAGGCAGAATACGGTGCTGCGGTCGGCAAAATCTATATAAGACAACAACTGTCTGGCGCAGTTGTTAGATTACTTACTGTGCTACAATGGCAGGTTATCAAGATTTAAGTGAGTTTGAACGTAGTGTTATAGTCGGCGCACGAGCAATGGGGCACAGCATCTCCCAGGCAGCGATGAAATGGGGATTTTTCAGCACGACCATATCACGAGCGTACCGTGAATATCAGGGATCCTGTGAAACATTAAATCACCGACATCGCTGCGGCCGGAAAACGCTCCTACACGAATGTGACCAACGACGACTGAAGAGAATCGTTCAGGGTGACAGAAGTGGAACCCTTCCGCAAATTGCTGCAGATTTCAGTGCTGGGTCATTAGCAAGTGTCAGCGTGTGAACCATTCAACGAAACATAATCGATATGGGCTTTCGAAGCGGAAAGCCCACTCGTGTACCCTAGATGGCATTCGACACAAAGCTTTGCGCCTCGCCTGGGCCCGTGAAAACTGACATTGGACTGTTGATGACCGAAATATGTTGCCTGGTCGGACGATTCCCGTTTCAAATTGTGTCGAGCGGATGGACGTGTACGGATATGGAGACAACCTCATGAGTCCATTGACCCTGCACGTCAGCAGGAGACTGCTGAAGGCGGTGGAGGCTCTGTAATGGTCTGGGGCGAGTGTAGTTGGAGTGACATGGGTCCCTGATCCGTCTGGATACGACCCTGGCAGGTGACACCTACGAAAGACTCCTGTCTGATCACCTGCATCCATTCATGTCCATTGTGCGTTCCGACGGACTTGGGCAACTCCAGCAGCGCAATGCGACATCCCAAACGTTCAGAGTTACTACAGTGTGGCACCAGGAACACTCTCCTGAGTTTAAACACTTCCGCTGTTCACCAAACTCCCCAGCCATGAACATTATTGAGCATATCTTGGATGCCTTGCAACGTGCTGTTCAGAAGAAACCTCAACCCCCTCGTACTCTTACGGATTTATGGACAGCCCTGGCAGGATTCATGGTGTCAATTCCCTCCAACACTACTTCAGATATTAGTCGAGTCCACGCCACGTCGTGTTGCGGCACCTCTTGCCTGCTCGCTGGGGCCCTGCACTATATTGGGCAGTTGTAACATTTTCTTTGGCTCTTCAGTGTCCATTACGATTGGCTGTTAAGAGATCACAAGTATCTAGTATAATTAAGCGGAACTTGTAGAGTGGCATCTGCCTCCGTAACTAAGTGGTGTACGTGTATCTGTCTGGTATAAGAAAGTCTCGGGTTCAATTCCTCATACTGCTAGGTACTTTCCCTCTGTGAGAGGACTGAAACTGAATAATTTTCGCTTCGCATTTTCAGTTGAGCAGCTGTTTGGGCGATACCTTGAGTCTCAAAGGTCAGGGAATTTGATGACTTCTTCAAGAGGTGTGCTTTGTTCTACACCCGAATGAAGCCACAGGCAAGAGATGAAATGGCAGGCCGGTGAGTACTGAATGGTCCCTCGTGAAACTAGTGAAACTAGGACGTTGCTTAACTACTGGTCTGGTCTTAACTCAAAGACTGATAGCCTGAGCTGAATGGTGATGGTGAGGATATCCAGGAGCCCTCATCAGAGGCTAGACATAATAATCCCCAGACGCTCACAGATATTCCGAACATGAGTAAATATGAAGATTAACTAAGGTCACTATTGCACAGGATTTGCTTCTTGCGACCAACGAGCAATAATTACTGATGGTTCCTCTTTTCTTTATTCACACATCTACTGTTTAATAAAATCCTATAATTTTGTAAAAACTAGTTTACCAACTACTAGATAACTAAGGTCACTGTTGCGCCGGATTTGGTTCTTTATTGACACATCCAGTGTTTAACAAAATCCTGTATTTTTGAAAAACTATTTTACTATATCTTTGTAGGAACCAGAGTGATGAGGAGGACAAACAAAGGCCTCTGTATTTCGATGGTTTATATCTGAATGGTTCACTTGTCTGGTTACACTGAGGAGTCAAAACATTATGACACAGTTTTAATCTGCCAGGACGTTTCATATCAGCGCACACTCCGCTGCAGAGTGAAAATCTCATTCTTTATGACAACTGCCCACCGCGGCGTTGGATGCCACCTTGTGGCGCTGCGGGAACGTTACGTCGTAACAAAAGTATGTAAGGGGAGCAGACACGAATCGGAATTCCCCCTAGAGAAGATATGATGCAAACGGGGAAATCCACTCAGATAAGCGACTTTGATATAGGGCAGATTATTATTACGCACAGCCTGTGAACGAGTATCTCGTGGACGGCTAAGCTGGTCGAATGTTCAAGTGCTACCGTCGTGAACATCTACAGCAACAGGTATAAGGACACTGGAATCTCCAATAGACGCCAGATGGTTGGACGAACAAGACTCTTTACAGATTGTGGGGTACGGAGGCTTTTCTGCTCCGTGAAGCAGATGGTGATCTGTGACGTGGCTGCCGAAAGAGCACAGTGCTGCTGCACGCACAAATGCTTCGGAGCACGCCGTTTAAGGTACACTGTTCAACATGAAGTTTCGCAGTAGACCACGCCTACATGTTCAAATGTTGACCCAACGACATCGTCAGTTACGATTGCAGCGGGCTCGGGGCCCTCAGTGTTCGACCGTCGATCAATGGAAACGTACCAGCTCTTCGGGCGAATCACATTTTTGTTACACTAAGTCGATGGTCGTCTCCACAAAAGCCGTCATCGACTCGAAACATTCAACGCGCCACAGACGCAGGCTGGTGGGAGCGGTATCATGCTATGGGAGACATTCTCCTGCGCTTGCATGGGACTTGTGGTAGTTTTATTTAGTTTTGTTTTACACATCTAGTTCCGTAGGACCCAGCTGATAAGCAAATCCCTAAGGTAATGGAACGTGTCAGTGCACGGAATTACAACATAAAAGTAATAACAGATTAAATAAAATGTTTATGAACCCAAAAAAGACTACCCATAAGTTTATGTGAACGCACTCAACAGTATAACATAGGAATAAGCTTAATTTTTCAAAGAACTCCTCGTCAGAATAGAGGGAGTGACCCATGATGAAACTCTTCAATTTCGATTATTCCTAAGATTTTTGAGTTCTTGTGGCAGCTTATAGAAAATGGATATTGTTAACAAGAAACGACATTGAAGAATATATACACTGAGCATCCAATGTCAGAATACCCAGACTAATGAACAGGGGTCGACAAGAGATCCTAGAACCTACTCCACTTATTGCCCGAACCGCTCGTGTCCTTTGAGAACGGGAAGAGTTACCCCAAAATACAGTGCCTTACGTCATAAGCGAATAAAAAAAGCAAAGTAGACTACTTTTCGTGTCGAACTATCATGTACTTCAAATACCATTCCAATAGTGAAAATGGCAGCATTAAGTCTTTCAACAAGATCCTGAAGGTGGGTTTTCCACGAGAGTTTACTATCTCTCTGAACACCGAGAAATTTGAACTGTCCGGTTTCACTAATCATTCTGTGAAATTGGAACGTTGCGTTTTGTTGAATTCTGTGTTAGAAACTATAAAAACTAAGTCTTACTGTGATTTAACGTCAATTTATAATCTACAAGCCATGAACTTAAGTCATGAACTGCACTATTTGAAAAATGCCAACGTTGCACTTCCAAGATAGTGTCATCAGCAAACATAAATATTTTAGATCACCTGTAATACCAGAGGGCATATCATTTATATAAATAAGGAGCAGGAGTGGCCCAGCACTGATATCTGGGCACCCCCATTTGACCGTGTCCCACTCACAACCCACATCATAGACATTCTCAACACTATGGATAATAATAACCTTCTGCTGACTGTTGTTGAACAAAGAGGAAAACCAATTGTGAGTCACTCCCCGTATTCTATAATCATCCAACTTCTGTAAGAATGTTTTGGGATCAACACAATCAAACGCCTTAGTTACATAAAAAATGCCTAGCGTTCGAAACCTTTCCCAAAAGAGTTATATGATTCTCTTTAGAACCTAAGTTTTTACCTAATTCACCAGCAATGTCGGAAGGTTATTGTTAAATACCGTACATATATCTGACTACCCAGTAACAGAAATATTTTTACCATGAACTGATTTTATATTATAACCTTGTGCTACTGATCAGGCACTTCCTTCACGACTGACCATAAGGTTTTAATTTTATCCTGTGAAGTAGCTATTCTATTTGGGCACCACATATTCTTTACCTTCCTAATAACATTTTTAACCGCCTTACAATACTGTTTTTAATGGCCTACTGTAGCTCGATTGTGACTACGTTTAACAATTAGATACAATTCACACTTTGTTCTACATGATATTCTTATCCCACTAGTCAGACACCCAGGCTGCCTTTTACTGACACTACCCCATTTAGAACGTACTAATGGAAAGCAACCCGCAAAGAGCATTATATTTGTCATCTATGTTATCGACATTATAAACATCCGCCACTCTTTTTCCTTAACGAGGTTTAAAAACTCTCTGTTGCCCTAGGATTAGTTTTCCCATTTAGTTTGAAATTATATATGACATTTGTTAGAATACAAAAACCATTCTGTGTTAAAAATTGTCGATCATGGTCTGAAGGACCATTCACCATTTTACTAACAGAATGCCCGTCTAGTAATGAAGAACGAATAAAAATATTCGCAGTGGCTGTGCTACTGTTCCTCTGCACCCTGGCTGGAAAAAATACAGTCTGCATGAGATCATATGAATTTAGGAGATCTTCCAACATCCTTTTTCTTGAGCAATCACATACAAAATTAATATTGAAGTCACCAAATATAACTAATTTTTGGTACTTCCTATAAAGTTAACCAAGGACCCTCTCTAGCTTGAGCAGAAATGCTCTGAATTCAGAGTTATGGAACGTATAAAAGACAATAATTTCACTATATTCAACTACCCCTGCACAACATTCAAATATCTATTCAGTGTAGCGTCGTGGTAGATCTGCAGATTCAAATGAAATACTGTTTTTTTACCTACACGGTCACTCTCCCTGTACGCCAAGAACTCCTTGAAAAACAGCCAGCTAATATGTACTCTGGTAGAGGCAGCCACTGAATTGTCATATTATTTAAGTGGTGCTCAGACAAACGAATAATGTAAGCGTCAACACCTATAAGCAATCCACTAACTTTATTTCTATTACCTCTTATATTTGATGAAATATGCTAATTCTAAAAAAACGGTGCAGCTCTAACACCAACTACTACTGGAATTTTCCCACGACCACACACTACACTGTCACCTATAAGCTTTGCCAGTTCCCCTTCCCATATCTATTGAGATTCAGGTCATGTCTAGTGAAACCAGATCTATTGATAGCCTCAAGTGGCACCATTGCAATGTGAGCAATGATCTCCGCCATCAGCGCCTTCTCCAGCCACATGTTAACACGCCTAACAGCAGCATTAATATGAGACTGATCATGACGCTGAAACTGTGGAACGAAGTGCACATTAGTGCCACCAGGTTGAATAGCTATCTTTACCAGGTCACCACCTAATCGAAGAAACGCTGACAGTTGCGAACCACCTGCATCCCTTCATGTTTGATGTCATCCCCGACGACGATGTCATCTTTCAGCAGGATAATTGCCCTGCCTCGGAGTCAGAACCGTGCTACAGTGGTTTGAGGAGCATTATAGTGAACTCACGCTGATGTCTATGCGACCAAATTTGCCTGATGCAAATCGTATAGAATCCATCTGGGTCGCTCCCGGGTGAATCACCGGCTACGCAGATCAACGGCCCGCTATTTACGCGCACTACATGACCTGTGCGTAGAAATCTGATGTCATATACCTCCACAAACCTGACAGAAAACTGTCGGATCCCTGTTACGCAGAATAAGTGATGTATTTCTTTCCAAAGACGTACAAACGAGGTGTTAAGCTGGTGATCATAATGTTTTGGCTCATCAGTGTATATTGGATATAGAGAGAAATTTAGAAAGACAAAAGATATTCCTAAATACAACAAGAGAAATAGACATATCTGAAAACTAAATTTAAAATGAAGTGAGATTATATACGAAGCAACTTTTTTCGCAACGCGTTATGCGTAAACACAAAACTTTTCATTTTTACTTTCTGGGCGTAATACAGGAGGAGCAGGTTCGGTTATTGCTGCGGAAGTATTCCGCAGGAAGGGCAAGAAAGGAGGGAACGCACAACTCCCCAGGGCCGCGTCGGATTAATAATAATTCTATGCAAACGCATCTCGCCGAGCCCTCGCTGCGCCGGGACCAGCCTTCGCCTCTTCTCCATTTTTCCATGCCGCTAATTATGCACGGTAGTGTGAATTTTCGCAGTTTCCACTCCCCACTTTCGTCTCACTATTACTGCGATTTAATGGAAATTATGCCGCCATACTTCGAAACTCTGCTTGCGCCGCAAGCTGTGTACCACACCGCTACTACATTCTCACCACTCTGTATTCAGAACCGAACTCTACGAATCTTCCTTTAAGAATATTATCGGAAACAGTTACTTCACTTCTCATCGGTTTTAATTTCTGTAGAATTCTCCTTCGTCTGCAGGAGATGCTAACAAAATTTTCAGAAAAGGAGGAAGAGAAAGGCACAAATGAAATTTGTTCGGAGCGACCGATAACTGCCCTGAAATAAGTGGTACAGTAGAACGCCACTATCTACACGAAAGGTAGCACAGTGTCAGAAGTGAATGGCAGTAGCTAGCATCACAGAGATTAATGTTCCATTGATCTCGAAGTCTGCATCGATGTCTGGAAAATACTCTGCACGCCGCCGATCATTGCACAACAGCGTCGTTCGTATCAATATCACGATCGCTCTCTCCAATTTTGTTCGTGGACAGAGTGAATAATGATAACACAGAACGTGTAGTAATATCTCCTACCTTGTGCTGATGGTTTGATACACGATGCAAGCAGTAACATTGATGCACGCTAGTGGTAAAGCTATAGTGATTCTGGGTCACAGTTCATAAACTTAGTGCCATACCATGCCTAGAACAAAAGCATTACAATGGTAATTCATTCTATGAACCACAGAGTAGCCACTTTGACTTCCTAAGTCGACCTATGCCCCTGTTAAGCCATCTTTGTCCTTGTACTTCGGTCTCTGAACCCCTTCTCCACCATTTGCTTTCTCCTACTTCGTTCTATGTGTCTAGGGAATTTACGCTCCATAAACTTGTGACTAGCTGTCGTCTACGTTTCAAGGTTCATGCAGACTGTTTTCCACATGCCATAGTACTCACATTATCATTACGTATAAAGCATGTATGTTGTTTTGCGAATAGTGCCAATTTACACTGCTTTATAATGGAAACGGTATTCAGCCTAGATCAAATTACGCACTAAAGAATCGTATTATGAACATTATTTAATACCTAATCTAAGGTACTATATGGTGCTACGATTTTCTCAAACTTCTAGTCAAGCTCCCTATTAACTAATTGGATGAACAAATATGTCACTAGCCAGAGTTCGACGATGAGATCACAGTGTGTACTGCTATTAGATCCTGCCTTCCAGGTACTGGAATCCACACATTGTCAGACACAACCCTTGTGTCATGTGTTAAACAACCTGTAAAGAACTCACCTCTGGAGTCTGATGATCAGGCTGCAATGTACGCAGCAATTGGAGTCTGCTTCTTTACTAGATTTTCTGATATAGCTATTGTCAGTAGTGTGTCTCTAAACATATATATGCTAACTCAGTAGGTGTCGCAAACAAATGGTAGCTTGTTCCCGTATTTCCAGATTTTCAGAGAAAAAAGTTTGAGGCTGTAGCTATTTCCACAGCTAAACCAGTAACTTACTTTTGTTTTGTCATATTTCAAAAGTATTTGTAAGCAGGAGAGCTTCTGTAAAGTTTGGAAGGTAGGAGACGAGGTACTCGCAGAAGTAAAGCTGTGAGGACGGAACGTGAGTCGTGCTAGGATAGCACAGTTGGTAGAGCACTTGCCCGCGAAAGGCAAAGGTCCCGAGTTCGAGTCTCGGTCCGGCACACAGTTTTAATCTGCCAGAAAGTTTCAAAACATAAAAAAGTTTTCTGACTACTACATACTACAGTTTTGAGCTATTAAGTTACTATATTGCAAGTAAAACATGCGCAGTATTTATGATGGTCTTGTCTCTGGTGTGAGGGCAGCTTCTGTTATTGTTAATAATAATATTCAAAGGACGTTATGCACAATAAATGCGCTATTATCACCTGATGTTTTTATATGGTCTTCAGTAATGCTTCACGTCACAATACACCACTTAAGGGCGGGAAGGGGACAATGAATCATTTTCTAGGCAAGAAAAAATTATTGACGTTATTCACTGACTAATATTGATTCATATTATTTTCAATTTTGGGCGCACTGGTGCTTCAGTAAACGAATTTTCATCACCTGAAATTTTTAGACGCTTTTACTAACACTGCACCTCATATAGGTAAGAAAAAGAGCATGCTATGTTTTCACCTTCCTAATTCTGCCTACTCATCAACTTCACCCAACTACTCACTTTCAACTACTTTTGAAGGTCAACATTGAAAGACACATGTAGGTTATGTTAAATAGGAACTCTTTTCAGGATCTTTGGCAGGGTGACGAATAAAAAAAAAAACAAGTATTCTGGGACAAATATCTTTATTAATTTATGGATACAAATTTACACAGAAAAGAAATTCTTCCTTCAAGTGTTTATTGATATAGTCCTAGTAATATTTAGTTAAATTTTTACTTTTTAATTTCCATCTACATCAGACCCCTCTAATTCTTTCTCCAGCCAGTAATTAAGCAAAAAAGAAAAAAAGAAGTTAGGTTCTGAATTCTAATAAATACATAATCTTTTTCCTATCAAACACTTTCTTGTATCCCTTTAACAATTAGTTCAAAAATCAAATGGGTTCAAATGGCTCTGAGCACTATGGGACTTAACATCTTAGGTCATCAGTCCCCTAGAACTTTGAACTACTTAAACCTAACTAACCTAAGGACATCACACACATTCATGCCCGAGGCAGGGTTCGAACCTGCGACCGTAGCGGTCTCGCGGTTCCAAACTGACGGGCCTGGAACCGCTCAGCCAAACAATTAGTTCCGTCCATTCTTGTAACTGCTCTGGCTGAGAGTTCTTATTTCTGCATATAAATACTGTTAAGACATTATCATCCTCTTTGGCTTATATCATTCATATTCCTGCGGAATTTGATAATAGAACTTTGATTTTACCACTCTAGTAAATGCATTGCTGCTAAATATAATTATTCGATCAGTTTCAAAATCTACAGTTGGGGTCCATGTTGCAAGATGCAAAATGTTGTGGCCACCACATGTTGATACAATATAAGCATACTTATTAAGCAGGTCCAAATTGTCAATGTAGGTTTACAAACTGATTAATTGTACATCCTCTATTGTTGTAAACAATGTCAACGTAGGTTTACAAACTGATTAATTGTACATCCTCTATTGTTGTAAACGCCCTTTCCGCCACTGTTTTCAGCAAGTACTCCAACATGCAACCATATTCCACTGGTATGCATAGTAAATGCTGGTATCTGGTATAGATCAGTAGTTCTCCATAAACTGTGTTTGAAGTTAACTTTTGAAAACATGTTGAGGGCAGCAGCGATCACAATGAAGTAGTAATAAAATATTGTAAACAACAGTGCTGATTGCATGTAAGTACACTTTTTTCATGAGTAGTGACCAGTTTTGACCCAACATGCCTCATCTTTGGGACCACCCTCTGAAATTTAGAGTACAGCATAACAGAGCGAAAAATGTAATGTAGTTAACATGATGTGAAACATACATTATAAGATGTTATATCCAGTGATCACGTGTGGAGACACTTGTATGGATCAGATTCTGACACTGATGTCGACTGCCGAGTATTTACAATGTATGCGATACATGTCATACAGCATGAATATAAACCTTAATACAATGGGTATTTTCGTTAGTTAATTGTAAGCAACACTTAATATGTCATGCAGTTAAAATTTTACTTAACATTATGTCAAAAAGTATAACTGGGCATCCAGTGGCAGTATGTTACTAGACGGCCTCTGTGGGATTTTGTGTACACCAAAGATAGGTTGTAGGGCGCCGCTGGCTACCTAGCGACGTAAACGCCTTACCGACAGCGATCAAAGAAGATACATTGCACCCATACTGCTTTCAGTCTGGCGGTGTATGATATTTATATTTGCGATTGTTCTGCGTCATTCTCCAGTGTCGACAGCCAACATTTTATGCAGTGCCATTTGCTGCAGAAAACCCGTGTAACCATCGTCCAGCATCGCCAGTAACACAGCTACCATAGTAAAACGTTTCGTGCATTAGAGTTAAAATATATAGGAAGTAACACCACATAAAATAAAAATTTATATGTTACACAGTTAAAACTTTATATAATATAACATGTGAAAATGTACTTGAGCAACAAAGGCATTCGTTGACACATAAGTGGACTGCATTCTGTGATATGTTGTGGATACCAGAATACATTCATGAAAAATTCTTTTTCAGTGAGTCAGTTCCTATATATTTAGCGGCAATGGAAAAAAATTTAAACAGTAATTTTTAATGAAATTCATAACAATGACTACACAGAATTCCGTATGTGTGGTTGGAGTGGTCGTATCTCTTTTAAGGCTGGACTATGATTTCCTGCAATGCACGGCATTGAATGCAATATTTACGGTCAGCGCTTAAGGATGACTTGCATCAACGAAAATATAAGATGATACACGGCCGAACCGAAAGCAGTACGGCAGATGCACAGCATCTTTGATGCTACTGATAAGGCGTCCACGTTGCTGGCTAACGATCGGCGTCCTACAGCCCACTTCTGGTGTCTACTAAATTCCGCAGAATGCAATGCATTAAAGTGTCGACGAATGCCTTTGGCTGCATAATTACATTTTTCACACTATATTATATAAAATTTTAACTGCATATCATATTGAAACACGTGCATTCATTATCATACATTTTGCACACCATACACATTTTTTTATTTCAATTTTCTTATTTGCTAACCAATATATAGTATTATTTCATCAATCTATAATTTGCATTAACATGCCTGTATGACTAGATAATTTTCTGTGCTAATTGCAGACTGGTTAGTGAGAGAGAATGGAAGCAAGACTTTATTTTTTTTACATTCACTTCTGTAGGCCCTCTGGTGTAGCCATGATGGCTCGTTGTTCTCGAACGCATGGGCCAGCAGTTTGAATGCTCTGTAGAGGCCAAAGTAATCTCTTTCCTTATTCTCTCAAGTGGTTGTACCAACTTCACCACTTTCACTTCTTACACAATCCTTTGCTACTTTGAAGAGGTATCCCCGACGAAACTCCTGATTGAATTTTGGCAAATTACATGTTATCCCTCTAAGTTCGGGCTACCAGCTACAACGTTACCTAGTTCGTGACAAATAACTGTGCCCTCTGATTGGCCGGCTTAGGGTGAGATGGTTCTCGGCCCCACGGAGCCAGCTCTCCTCTGGAGACAAGGGAAAGACGTCAGTTGCTCCTAGTGGGTAGAAGCGAAATGTTGTAGAACTTGGATTCTTTGGAATATTTGTTTTCCATGAATAAGAAATTCATTTAGTTGCGAACATTTTGAACGTTAGCGGAACTGTTAGTTAGCAATCATTCGTATTTTCCGTTTATTTTGCAAAGGCAGTGATTTGTAAGTGATCCTCGACGTGGCATCAGCCCTTTGTCCATTAAGTAATTCAAGTGCGCCTTAGACCAGAAATTTCTGTTCTTAAAGCTAGTGTATCGCCTTCAGCGTCTTTGCTTTGCTTTCTCGATATGTGCGTGTGGACTAACATTTAATAAAACTTAGTGTTTCTGAGATATGCCTGTGTTACTTTATATTAGATCAAGCTTCTACGTGGCGAGTGGTTGGTCTTACATTAAATTATTCTCGTAGCAGCTGCTTGCACTCGCTGTGGTGAAACCTATGTTTTTCAAACGAGAAACCGTGTGATGTATTTCATCGATATTTCCTTGTTTTGCAGATGGGGCCAACTTTGTACCGATCTCTTTCTCTCTTTATTCTTCATTACTGATAGTTGCACGATGAAAATTTCATTCTCTTGTCGAGTAATAACGTAATTTTTTAGTCTCAACTATCGGATTACATGATTCCTTTCCCGAAACGTTTCCTTCACTATTGTGGAGAGGCTAGGCTGCGGAGATAATTGTTTCTTGCCCCAAATATCATGTCAAATTGCATCACAATAGATCTCAGTAAGGAGATCTTTCTGCGTTTGTATAAGACCAAGTTTTGTTGAAACTTCCTGGTAGATTAAAACTGTGTACCGGACCGAGACTCGAACTCAGGACATTTGTCTTTCGTGGGCAAGTCCTCTACCAACTGAGATACCCAAGGCCGACTCACGCCCCGTCCTAACAGCTTTACTTCTGCCAGTACCTCGTCTCCTACCGTCCAAACTTCACAGAACCTCTCCTGCGAACCTTGCAGAACTAACATTCCTGGAAGAAAGGATATTGCGGAGACATGGCTTAGCCACAGCCTGGGGGATGTTTCTAGAATGAAATTTTCACTCTACAGCGGAGTGTGCTATGATATGAAACTTCCTGACAGATTAAAACTGTGTGCCCGACCGAGACTCGAACTCTGGACCTTTGCCTTTCGCGGGCAAGTGCTCTACCAACTGAGCTACCCAATCACGACTCACGGTCCGTTCTCACAGCTTTACTTCTGCCAGTACCTCGTCTCCTACCTTCCAAACTTCACAGAAGCTCTCCTGCGAACCTTGCAGAAAACTGTGAGGACGGATCGTGAGTCGTGATTGGGTAGCTCAGTTGGTAGAGCACTTGCCCACGAAAGGCAAAGGTCCAGAGTTCGAGTCTCGGTCGGGCACACAGTTTTAATCTGCCAGGAAGTTTCATATCAGCGCACACTCCGCTGTAGAGTGAAAATTTCATTCTAGAAACGTAATGTTGATTTGCATCCTTCTTTTAATAATATATATTCCCACAGAAAAATAGATTTTCACAACCCAAGTAAATGTTTTTGCTAAGTAAATAAATTAAAAATAGAAAGAATTATGGTATTCTGTTTTCGTATGGTCTTACGAATCACGCATTTTCCGTTGCATGGGCGCAATTATTTTTCTCAGATCCGTTTAGACCATTACACATACGGAAAAACTAACAATCATACATACCTGGTTAATAAAGGGAAATCTCGTGGTTTACTGGTAGACATCAGTAAAAATCCCACTCGATTTGGGGAAAGCTGATAGCCTTTTTCTGAGTGGGTTGGATTGGATTGATTTGTTTGGGGGAAGACACCAAACACCGAGATCATCGGTCTCATCGGATTAGGGAAGGACTGGGAAGGAAGGCGGCCGTGCCCTTTCAAAGGAACCATCCCAGAATTTGCGTGGAGCGATTTAGGGAAATCAGGGAAAACCTAAATCAAGATGGCCGGACGCGGGATTGAGTGGATTGTAATTAGTGTTGAGACTCTAGAGCTATTAACTTTTATAGAGGCAGCTTTCTGAAGTCAGATGCGTAAAATCACTTATTATAATAAAGCTGCACTGCCAAAATAGCCACAGCCTGTCCACTCAACCTGTTTGTTAGCAAATTTGCCGAAAACTGCCTTTTACTAGAGAAATTAAATCACAATGCACTGCTTTTACCTGGCGTCAGCCTGCCAGGTCAGGTCAACTAACCCTTCCTGCTCCCACAGGACAACGCTGTGGCACAAACACTCACAAGAGAATGGTCCAATAAGACATGTTGAAACCTACCCAGAAATTTTTACACGGCAAGAAGGCAACGAAAGAACTGCACTGACAACGTAGTAGCTGCTATGAGGCACCGCAAGTACTTTGTAAACAGTGTTGAATTAACACATTTTTGCCGCGCAAAGAACAGATATTAGCGGTTCGTGCAGCTAGGACGCGACTCGGCGAATCACTCACGCAGCGCCCCGTAGCGGAATTATCCGGAGTTTGTTGTTGTTCTGGTCTTCAGTCCTGAGACTGGTTTGATGCAGCTCTCCATGCTACTCTATCCTGTGCAAGCTTCTTCATCTCCCAGTACCTACTGCAACCTACGTCCTTCTGAATCTGCTTAGTGTATTCATCTCTGGGTCTCCCTCTACGATTTTTACCCTCCACGCTGCCCTCCAATACTAAATTGGTGATCCCTTGATGCCTCAGAACATGTCCTACCAACCGATCCCTTCTTCTGGTCAAGTTGTGCCACAAACTTCTTTTCTCCCCAATCCTATTCAATACTTCCTCATTAGCTATGTGATCTACCCATCTAATCTTCAGCATTCTTCTGTAGCACCACATTTCGAAAGCTTCTATTCTCTTCTTGTCCTAACTATTTATCGTCCACATTTAACTTCCATACATGGCTACACTCCATACAAATACTTTCAGAAATGACTTCCTGACACTTAAATCTATACTCGATGTTAACAAGTTTCTCTTCTTCAGAAACGCTTTCCTTGCCATTGTCAGTCTACATTTTATATCCTCTCTACTTCGACCATCATCAGTTATTTTGCTCCCTAAATAGCAAAACTCCTTTACTACCTTAAGTGTCTCATTTCCTAATCTAATTCCCTCAGTATCACCCAACTTCATTCGACTACATTCCATTATCCTCGTTTTGCTTTTGTTGATGTACATCTTATGTCCTCATTTCAAGACCCTATCCATTCCGTTCAACTGCTCTTCCAAGTCCTTTGCTGTCTCTGACAGAATTACGATTTCATCGGCGAACCTCAAAGTTTTTATTTCTTCTCCATGGATTTTAATACCTACTCCGAAATTTTTTTTTGTTTCCTTCACTGTTTGCTCAATATACAGATTGAATAACATCGGGGACAGGCTACA
Source organism: Schistocerca gregaria (assembly GCF_023897955.1). Taxonomy (NCBI): domain Eukaryota; kingdom Metazoa; phylum Arthropoda; class Insecta; order Orthoptera; family Acrididae; genus Schistocerca; species Schistocerca gregaria. Next base: position 833,171,285 of record NC_064931.1, read on the forward strand.
AGACTGTCTTACTCCCTTCCCAACCACTGCTTCCCTTTCATGCCCCTCGACTCTTATAACTGCCATCTGGTTTCTGTACAAATTGTAAATAGCTTTTCGCTCCCTGTATTTTACCCCTGCCACCTTCAGAATTTGAAAGAGAGTATTCCAGTCAACATTGTCAAAAGCTTTCTCTAAGTCTACAAATGCTAGAAACGTAGGTTTGCCTTCCTTAATCTAGCTTCTAAGATAAGTCGAAGGGTCAGTATTGCCTCACGTGTTAGAATATTTCTACGGAATCCAAACTGATCTTCCCCGAGATCGGCTTCTACTAGTTTTTCCATTGGTCTGAAAAGAATTCGCGTAGTATTTTGCAGCTGTGACTTATTAAACTGATAGTTCGGTAATTTTGACATCTGTCAACGCCTGCTTTCTTTGGGATTGGAATTATTATATTCTTCTTGAAGTCTGAGGGTATTTCGCCTGTTTCATACTTTGTCAGGACTGGCTCTCCCAAGGCCGTCAGTAGTTCCAATGGAATGTTGTCTACTCCGGGGGCCTTGTTTCGACTCAGGGCTTTCACTACTCTGTCAAACTCTTCATGCAGTATCGTATCTCCTATTTCATCTTCATCTACATCCTCTTCCTTTTCCATAATATTGTCCTCATGTACATCGCCCTTGTATACACCATCTATATACTCCTTCCACCTTTCTGTTTTCCCTACTTTGCTTAGACCTGGGTTTCCATCTGAGCTCTTGATGTACATACAAGTGGTTCTCTTATCTCCAAAGGTCGCTTTAATTTTCCTGTAGGCAGTATCTATCTTACCACTAGTGAGGTAAGCCTCTACATCATTATTTTTGTCCTCTAGCCATCCCTGCTTAGCCATTTTGCACTTCCTGTCGATCTCATTTTTGAGACGTTTGTATTCCTTTTTGCCTGCTTCATTTACTGCATTTTTATATTTTCTCCTTTCATCAATTAAATTCAATATTTCTTCTGTTACCCAAGAATTTCTACTAGCCCTCGTCTTTTTACCTACTTGATATTCTGCTGCCTTCACTACTTTATACATCAAAGCTACCCATTATTCTTCTACTGTATTTCTTTCTCCAATTCCAGTCAATTGTTCCCTTATGCTCTCCCTGATACTCTGTACAACCGCTGGTTCTTTCAGTTTATCCAGGCCCCATCTCCTTAAATTCCCACCGTTTTGCAGTTTCTTCAGTTTTAATCTACAGGTCATAACCAATAGATTGTGGTCAGAGTCCACATCTGACCCTGGAAATGTTTTACAATTTAAAACCTGTTTCCTAAATCTCTGTCTTACCATTATACAATCTATCTGAAACCTGTCAGTATCTCCAGGCTTCTTCCATGTATACAGCCTTCTTTTATGACTCTTGAACCAAGTGTTAGCTATGATTAAGTTGCGCTCTGTGCAGAATTCTACCAGGCGGCTTCCTCTTTCATTTCTTAGCCCCAATCCATATTCACCTACTACGTTTCCTTCTCTCCCTTTTCCTACTACCGAATTCCGGTCACCCATGACTATTAAATTTTCGTCTCCCTTCACTATCTGAATAATTTCTTTTATTTCTTCATACATTTCTTCAATTTCTTCGTCATCTGCAGAGCTAGTTGGCATATAAACTTGTACTACTGTAGTAGGTGTGGGCTTCGTATCTCTCTTGGCGACAATAATGCGCTCACTATGCTGTTTGTAGCAGCTTACCCGCATTCCTATTTTCCTATTCATTATTAAACTTACTCCTGCATTACCCCTATTTGATTTTGTGTTTATAACCCTGTAGTCACCTGACCAGAAGTCTTGTTCCTCCTACCACCGAACTTCACTGATTCCCACTATATCTAACTTTAACCTCTCCATTTCCATTTTTAAATTTTCTAACCTACCTGCCCGATTAAGGGATCTGACATTCCACGCTCCGATCCGTAGAACACCAGTTTTCTTTCTCCTGATAACGACGTCCTCTTGAGTAGTCCCCGGCCGGAGATCCGAATGGAGGACTATTTTACATCCGGAATATTTTACCCAAGAGGACGCCATCATCATTTAATCATACAGTAAAGCTGCATGTCCTAGGGGAAAATTACGGCCGTAGTTTCCCCTTGCTTTCAGCCGTTCGCAGTACCAGCACAGCCAGGCCGTTTTGGTTATTGTTACAAGGCCAGATCAGTCAATCATCCTGACTGTTGCTCCTGCAACTACTGAAAAGGCTGCTGCTCCTCTTCAGGAACCACACGTTTGCCTGGCCTCTCAACAGATACCCCTCCGTTGTGGTTGCACCTACGGTACGCCCATCTGTATCGCTGAGGCACGCAAGCCTCCCCACCAACGGCAAAGTCCTTGGTTCATGGGGGAAGTCCGGAGTTTATAGACACCAATTTTAAGCACCTAAAGCCTGATTTACAATGGAGCGAATGGAAGCGAACACGTGCGAATGAGCATTTGCAGAAAATTCACTGCTATTTGCTTCTATATGGGTGCGATCGTGTATACTAGAAGGAACGAAAGAGAACACGAATTAGCGAACATCGCCCATGACGGCTGTGTAATTAGTTTTTAGTTTTTGGAGTTAATATTCGGAATAAAGGATACAGTTCTATCTTGTTAGAGCGAAACTTTTATATTCGGTGAGGAGCCCACTGCTCTTGACGGAGTATGCAAAATGACGCCGAGAAGGAAGAATTTAAGTGTCGCAATTTGTTTGGAAGCGTGACATCCTTGGATACGGTGCACTTTACACGGAATTGCATCTCCATTTGTCCTTAGCACTTGTAACGTAGCACGTTATTACGAGATGACATGCGTTGCAGTGAGGCATGCCGCCGTTAGGTACAGTGGCTGCAGGATGGCTACGTTTTTTCGTCGCTTTACTCACAGCGCTGTCAAAAAATGGTTCCAATGGCTCTGAGCACTATGGGACTTAGCATCTAAGGTCATCAGTCCCCTAGAACTTAGAAATACTTAAACCTAACTAAGCTAAGGACATCACACACATCCATGGCCGAGGCAGGATTCGAACCTGCGACCGTAGCAGTCGCGCGGTTCCGGACTGAGCGCCTAGAACCTCGAGACCACCGCGGCCGGCACACAGCGCTGTTGCTGCATGCCGTGAGAACTGCATAGCGTAACAGTCAGTCAATACGAAGATTCATACCCTCTACGAATCTAAATAATCCATGTTAGTTATTCTCCGATTTTGTTCAATTTTGGTACACAGCCTTTCGTTATTATTGCAATGATGCTGTCAAATTTCAGATTTTTATTTATTATAGTGCCGGAGACAAATAAAACTACCTAAAAATCCTAAAACCAATGCTTGTTTTTTAAAACCATGTTAGGAACAAATTCAGATTGACTTGCATTATCATTTGAAGCCATTACAAATTTACCAGTGTATAAAAATCAATTAATTAGAATATAATTTTTAACACTTTAGACACTGTGCATTACGTAATACAAAAATCAGTCAGAATTATTATTTGATTATTTTTGTTGTGTGAGTGTGTGAGAATGATTGAGAGAGTGTATGTGAGACATACGTTAAAACTTAATATGTCATTTTTCATAAAACGTGTACAAATAGACCGTGGGAAAATTAGTCGAGTCGGACTTGCATAAATTCTGGCTGCTTTTCGAGTGAAACTATGTTGTGCAGACAGTGAACTTTGAATGATAGAGCATTACCATATTAATTACGGACTTGATAGCCATTTTATGTGATTCCATACGAATAAAAAGTAGATTCAATCTAATTGTAAATGGTTTCTGCTGCTAGACTGAATTCTCCGAATGCCCGATTTTTTTAAATATGAACTTCCAGAAACTGAATTTTAACTCGAGTTACGTGGTCAAAGCTGCTTTATACTGTCTAGCGCATATTTCCTACTACAGAGTGAAAGGAAGTCGGAAAGAAGCATATTGAGGAAGGTGGACTTTCGATAAGGGTAAGAGAGAAAGAAGACGACCGACCACGTCCTGCCGCAATTGGTGCATTTAGCGTCCGGAAAATGTGAATTTTAAGTCAGTGCGAACTTTAAAGGCGGTAGTGCAGCTAACCCGATGAAAGAAAGAGCCACACGTGCATAAATGAACTTTAATAGAAAGACAGAGGAGCCATTGTGATCTAGGGAAAGATGATTCATAAAGGACAGCAATAGCGAAGTGCAAGATTTATCGGCTAGAGCAATCGGTGGAGAAGGCGGCTGACAATGTCGGCAACAGCTGAACATCACACGACAACGAGCAACAGCAGCCGGGAGTCTGCAGCAGTTGGCAGCAGTGGACGGAGTGTGGACCCAGAAACTACATAAGTGGGTCCAGATCTCGGCGAATGGACCCGCTGTAACATCTCACTGTGCTGACGACGATCGAGTAAAGCTAAGTTGTATTTTACCTCATTTGGTGTATATGTGTGTGTGTGTGTGGGGGGGGGGGGGGGGGGGGGTGCAAAGTCACTTGTGAATATGGCGGAAAATAATAACCATGCTATAGTAGACGAGAATGTGGGGTTAAATTTTGGGAAGGTAATATATGCAGATGAGCCAGTGGCTGGTGAATAAACTTTTGATGCATCACATGCAAGTGGTTAGCCAGATCCAATGTATGCTAATCACGGGACAGAGAATGAGCAGAACACGGTGGAAACTAATGTCAAGTATATACCTGTTACTGCTACAGAGATACAGCAGGAACCATTGTCAATTGCTTGCGAGGAGAAGTAAAGTAGAGTGTTACAGAAATTCAGCAAATATTTTGAAACATATTGGCGATATGAACACTAAAATGAATGGATTGCATACTGAAGTTAACGGATTGGGTTCTGATATGAACACTAACATGCATGGCTTGCATTCTGAAGTTAATCAAGCGTCTACTAACTTGTCAATAGATACGGAATGCAGAATGGAAAACAAAATTTCTAAATTAAGAGATTCGTGGAAAAACGGTGTGATTTTGTTTAGGGACAGTGTAAAAAGTGAAATTAGTAAAGTAACGCAGTTGTAACAGTAAAAAATTAATTGACCTCTCAGATTAAACAAGTTGCTGATGACAGCAAACAGTTAAGGGAACAAGTAAATGCAGATTAAATGAAATGCAGGAACAATCAAATAATGTGGAAAATAATGTGAGGATAGTCACATTATTATGGAAAATCAAATCAAGGAAGGAAGGGATGTGTGTGAGAAATTTGGCGTGGAAGTGGCTGCTGAATTTACTAACCTTGAAACTAACATAAATCAGTTTAGTGCAGCTGCAGATGAACAACTGCGTAACCATGATGGTGGACTAAAAAGAGTAGAGCAATGTGTTACTAACAGTAGCGGCTATGTAATATCTAATGGTGTGGTAGAATCCTCAGAAACTGCATATGTGACACATCAATTCGATCCAGGTAAAACTGTACATCATAAAGAATTTTGGGGTGGTTTTAAGGACGTCTTGCCCAAATCATGGAATGATAGGCAAAAAATTGGTTTCATTAGATAAAATTTGATGTGAGAAGCTGGAGTGTGGGGAAACTGGGTAGTAGATAAGTACGACAAGATGAAGGATTTTAAACAGGCATTTTTTGAGAATATTGGGTCAAACGGAAGCAGATGGAAGTTTTAAACAAATTTTGATCAAGTGAAAAATATGATCCGAGGAAAGATACTATTAAGAGGTTTGTGCAAAAATGGGTCACAACTGTCATATTTGAGCTCTAAAGTGGAGACAGAACAGATCATTATGGGAATAGGGAATAAGTTGCCTTCGTACTGGTGTAATAAAATAATATCGGCATCTAGGGATGATATTGATAAATTTATTATTATCTTGAGAGGGTAGAAAATCTTTTGAAGGAGGAAGAGAGTGCCGAGAGGGATTATAAGCCTCCCGTTAAGACAAATGAAAACAGAACCGAGGGACATGTAAGTACAATAGGAGTGCAAAGATCCAGTAATTGCATAGGCAGGTACCGAGGGAGAGAGGGTCCTACTGGAAGTAGATATAATGGCAGAGACCGAAACCTTGAATATAGATAGCAGCAATCCACTGACTGGGCGGAGTGGCGTAGACCGCCAGCAGAAAGGAGTATCAGTGACAATGACCAAGTAAGAGAGGGGGAAAACTAATGGCAGACTGCAATGATGCTAAAGTTTGCAGGCTGCGCCAGCGCAGGCTAAATCCGCTAGTAAAACCTTGTGTAAGGCAGCCACCAGCGGAACATCTTCAGGGTGATATCGTAAAAACAGATGCTGCAGAGGAGATGGACACTGTTCAACATTTTTTTTAAGGAAGTATAGTAGATTCTTGTGAAATAAAAGGTCATAAAAGGGATTTCAGGAAGCAGGTTAATGAGAAACAGCTACTAGAAAATAACTATTCAGAACAGGATGTTGTGTGAGAGAGTACTGCAATGGAGATGAGGAACTGACAGTGAACTGTAGAGTAAGCACTATAATAGGGGAAACACTATTAGAGGTAACTGAGAAAGAGCCGCACCTGATTAGCCGAGTGGTCTGAGGCGCTGCAGTCATGTACTGTGCGGCTGATCCCGGCGGAGGTTCGAGTCCTCCCTCGGGCATGGGTGTCTGTGTTTGTCCTTAGGATAATTTAGGTTAAGTAGTGTGTAAGCTTAGGGACTGATGACCTTAGCAGTTAAGCCCCATAGGATTTCACACACATTTGAACATTTAAACATTTTTGTAACTGAGGAAGAATATAGAAGGGCAGAGGAAGTTTTGCAAAGAGTAGAAGGAGTAGTTTCTGATAGTGATGAAAAAGAAACAGAAGTGGAGAAAGTAGGGGATTATTTTGCTCGTTCTGACAACACGGTAGGAAGGGTAGCAGACTCTGATATTATTATTACAGAAGGAAAGGGCTTGGAGAAGTGTTTTAATATGTCAGTGGTGGACAGACTAATTAAAGCTGCCAAAGTTAGAGAGGAAGAAGACTCCATGAATATTTCCACAGAAGGTGTAGGATTCAGTAGATGTGATGTAGTACAAGATTTGTTAGACGAACCTGATCCTGAAGTCAGAGAAAAAACTGCAGGACAGCCTATAATAGACGTTACTATTTTTAATGAGAATTTCTTTGTTTACTGGATAGTGGTTCCGATTTATGTGCAGAATCACAGGGTTTTGTAAATGCTCTCCTTGCTAATGTGGTTACAATGCCAGTAAGTGGCATAAATATTATTGTAGCCACAGGGAAAAGTAAGAAAGTAGTCAAACATGAAATTATAATACCTGTCAGAATCGGTGATGTACAGTTGGACCTACATTTTTTAATAATACATGGCTTAAGTGTGGAAATGCAGGTGGGAGCAGATTTCTTACAAAAGTACAAAGGAAAAGTGGATATTTGACGTAATGAAGCTGTCATTGTGGTGCAAGGAAGAACAGTAGCTATTCCTTTTATTGGTAAAAGGCAATATGCATCCGACGACCAAAGTGACATACCTATACATTACTGCACAAAGAAAGAAGGTATTGTGGGGTATAATGAGTACGGCGAAAGTAAGGAAGTAGATCCTTGCGAAATATCACTGATTGGAAGAAGTACATACAGAAGGATGATGGGGACAGTAGTAACTACCTGGCCTGAGGGGATGCGCATTCATAGCGTCGTCAGGTGTTTGACAAACTCCAGGGATCCCGAGTTGTTGGCAATATTATTTCCTTTTTGTTTCGAATTTTCAGTGTAACTTTTCATCATTTGGAACCTTTTTTTTAAGTTTCTTTCCTTCCTCCTATTGTATTAAATAAGGTATATAAAAAGTACATAGAAAGTAAATACCATTCGAAAATGGATATTTTAGGAGGTATATGATTACTAAAGACTGACACAAATGAATGTGCAATGAAAGTGATGTAATAAGGTATAGTGGAAAAAATAATGTAATGTGACTCCATGATATGTGATTTCTAAACCAATTTCATGATACGTAGAAATGATGTTAGAAGATGTTTGTGGTAAGAGGCATAAGGAATGTGCCTAATAGAAGCAAGTAAATAGATTATGTACCTGATGTTTCTTTGAAAGGCACATGAGGTGGAGTAAATATTTTCAAAATTTTCTGTTATTTTGCATTCTCTGTGTATAACAGCTTGTTTTATGTAAAGTCATGAGATATTTAATAGGAACTGAAAAGTAAATATTTATTCTGAATGTTTATAATTTTTTGAAATTTTTTTATGTTTGCTTGCATAGTAATAAGTATTGCTTTCAGCAGGAACTTGCTTGAGAATTCACCCACTACAAAATGCAAATAATAATTTTTTGAAAAAGAGTAAAGTTATAGTGCCAATTTGGATACTGTTGTTATTTTTGGATAATGGTTAATTCATTCTTTATTGGAAATAATTAGTACTGTATAAGACTGTTTGAAAAAATATGTTGAATTTCAATGAATACTGAGTTTTCTTAAAAAAAGTTTTCGGAAAATAAGAATTATATTTTAAATTCACTAAAATTCTGGAACATTCCTCGCAAAGTTTTTCCTTTAGATTTGAGAACAAAAAATACGAACTATGACACTTGTATATGTGTAAAGGTAAATTGCAAAATTTAAGAATGGTGTCTTAGACATACTGTATCATGCAGGTACGAAATTTGGAGAAACCTGATACAAGACTATAGGAAACCAGGTGTTGGACTGATGACTTGTTTTTTTAATATGTAAAAAAGACGCTTCCCTAAGCAAGAATAATGTAACAAAAGTAACATTTAATCCACAGCAATGATGAAAGCTAGGGTATTCGTGCTAGAAAATTTTGTGAAATAGCGCTGGTAAGGGCAAATCTTTTGCATAATAATACATATTAGATTTCATGAACGCTAACATAGCGAATGCAAAGAGCAGTAAATGGTTTATTTCATGTCAAAACGATATAGAAAGTAATTGTTTAAAGTAAAAATTTAATTTCGAAGAAAACTTGTATATTAACTAATGTAAATGGTTTCATAAGTATTGCTCCTTTTTGGAGAACGTTAAAACGTGGAATTTGGACCAAAAATATTATTTCTGAAGAAATGGAGATATTTGGAAAATCAGTTTTGTTATTCGTTATGAAGTCCAAGCCTTTGAAATATGATGTTACACTGCAAAAAATGTAATGTATTTTTGATATTCCGTTCATTTGAAGAAAATGTAAATAGGGACAATTTTCCTTAAAAATCACATAGATAAATTTGTCGATTCAGTTAGGGAATTCAGTTATATGTACCTTAAATGCACTTAAAAGTAATTTTAGGTACGTAGGGGGTGTGTAACGTTGTAAGTTATTAGGAGATGGCATTCGTTGCAGTAAGGTATGCAGCTGTTTGGTACGGTGACTGCAGGATGGCTGTTTTTTTTTTTTTCGTCGCTTTATTCACAGCGCAGCTGACGCAGCCTGCCATGAAAACTGCATAGCGTAACAGTCAGTCAATACAAAGATTCATACTCTCTACGAATCTAAATAATTCATATTAGTTATTATCCCATTTATTTCAATTTTGATACACAGCCTTTTGTTATTATTGCAATGATGCTGCCAAATTTCAGATTTTTATTTATCATAGTGCCAGATATAAAAAAAATTATCTAAAAATCCTAAAACCAATGCTTGTTTTTTAAAAAAAAAACATGTTAGGAAGAAATACAGGTTGACTTGCATTATCATTTGAAGCCATTACAAATTTACCTGTGAATAAAAATCAATTAATTAGAATATTCTTTTTTAACACATTAATCACTGTGCACTACGTAATACAAAAATCAGTCAAAATTATTATTTGACTATTTTTGTTGTTGAGTGTGTGAGAATGATTGAGACAGTATTTGTAAGACATACGTTAAAACTTAATATATCATATTTCATAAAATGTATACAAATAGACCTCGGGAAAGTTATGGTGCAACCATGATTCATGTGACGTAAGTGCTTGCTTTTGTATGAAAGTAGCCAGAATGAAAGTTAGAGACGGAATAAGTTTATTTATCAATTTGGAGAATAATCCGTTCTTCACATACTTTGATCAAACAATATACTAGAAACTGAAGTTTTAATGACGTTAATTACTATCAGATTATTGATTGGATAAAGCAAGTTTTGTCTCGAAAATGATCTGGAAGGAACATTCTGACTGGTCGTTTAGACCAACATCCAATCAGAACTAAGCTGTTCCCTCACGAATATAGTGGAATAGGTAGTGAATAGAATAGTTCGATATAGTCGCTTGCTAACCGGCCTACGGATAACCCCATGTTAGATAGCTCCGTAAAAATACTCTGAGAAATGAAGAAACAGTGAGTTAATTGCGGTTGGAATACTTCGTGACTGGAGCGACTGGAGTTACGAACATTATAATGAAAGTTTGGTGTTTCTAAACTAAATAGTTTGAAAGTTATGAGCGTGTGAACTTTCTGGTCGTAGTAACAATTCCGTGAGGCATGTTTCATGCTCTGTACGAAATACTTTGGCGAAAACTTCTTTCGAAGAAGACCACTGAAACGATCGAATGTTTAACTAGCGAATAGTTGTGGGTCAGTACCTGGTAGAACGTGAAAATTAGTCGGGTCAGACTTGCATAAATTCTGGCTGCTTTTAGAGTGAAACTATGTTGTACAGACAGTGAACTTTGAATGACAGAGCATCACCATATTAATTACGGACTTGATAGGCATGTCAGTTGTTTCCATGCGAATAAAAAATAGATTCAATCTAATTTCAAAAGTTTTTGCTAGTAGACTGGATCCTCCAAATGTCCAATTTTTTAAATGTGAACATTCAGGAACTGTCTTTCAACTCGAGTTACGTGGCCTCTGTGTGGTAGGTATTAGGTAGTGGATTCATCAACGCTGATTTAACTGCCTAGCACGTGTCTGCTACTACAGAGTGAAGGGACGGCAGAAAGAAGCACATTGAGGTAGGTGGACTCCCGATAAGGGAAAGAGAGAATGAAGAAGGCACACTGGTCCAAAATTTGCCCAGTATGTCGGCTGCCATTTTTCCCAGGCTTCTCATTAGCACTGAGGGGAAATACACTCCTGGAAATGGAAAAAAGAACACATTGACACCGTTGTGTCAGACCCACCATACTACCTCCGGACACTGCGAAAGGGCTGTACAAGCAATGATCACACGCACGGCACAGCGGACACACCAGGAACCGCGGTGTTGGCCGTCGAATGGCGCTAGCTGCGCAGCATTTGTGCACCCTGTTCCTGTTCAGACCACAACTGTTTCACTATGATTTTTAGCCAAGTGTCATTTTCTCACAGATGATGGAGTGGCCACAAAATAAATGTGGTTCGGATTCTACGTTGAAATGCAGGTCTCCATTTCCCGATTAGGTAACTGGGTAAGGTTACGAACACGTAAGTAGCTGCAGTGGCCTCCATTTGAAAGACCTTCAAGAGGCATACCGGGTACACCAGAATGAATTCTCTTTTGCTCGTGCTTGTTAGCTTGTTTGCTCCAATGAAAACCTAGCTTAAACTAGGCAAACATTTTTTTGAATACCTTTGTATCACCAGTTCAATTCTTGCACATTTAATTCTGATAAAAGTGGATATCAGAGAAAAGAAAATCACGGCAGTGTTTGAAGTCACAGACGACTTCCATCAACGAGGACTTATAATTTATTGAAATGAAATGTGTCTTGCAGTACTTCATTTTCTAATAATTCCTGTGGCCATTCCTTATAATAATGTTTGAATGTTGTACATTTGACTCTCGTAGTCGTCACAAAAATGCGATGTGTCTATTAAATGACAACAAACATGTTCTTTGCACCAGGCACAACGGACAAAGGAAAAATTGATGCAGTCAGGCACTTCGCAGTAAACGCTAGTTCTATTCAGACAAAACTGGGACGGAGTCAGAGATGGTCCCGGCCGTTGTTCTGCGCTGCATATCAGGCATACTTGATTAAATTCGTAAAGCTTGACGAAGAAAACTGGTAATGAACAAACGACCGGAGCTCAAGAATATTATTCCGCTGATATACGTAAAATGCGAGAGAGGTAGCGGAAATTTCGTCGTCTAATCATTTCCTGAAAATGCTTTCCACAGTGGAATCACACTTGTAGTTCCAGGCGAAATGCACATTACATCTACAGATTTTTTGTCATCCTCCACAAAACCGGAGACGTCTTTATATCCAGACCATGAGTACAAGAAAAGCAATGAATTAGTTTCTGTAGATCCTATAAATACGTTTCGAACGATATGTTGAAAATTATTCCATCCCACTTCTCCAGATTTTTATACGTTGATTACACGATTTTTGCTACTAAACAGTCCAGTTTTTATTTTCGGTCCTAATTTTCCTTGCGGTTCTTGAAGACAGATATAAAGGTGCTGAAACAATAAACCACTGATACTTATCACTAGCTTATCGTATATAAATGTGTCATTGCATTCATTGATTGGGCAACCGACTCCATCTTTTGTTCACCCTAAAATGATAAAGTGAGGTATGCACGCAGTTCTTTTACGAAGCATCACTGATCAGCATTATAAACAGCAGTTGCAGGAGATAACTGCAAGTTCCGCCTTTGCGTCAGCTATTAATTTCTCTATAGCATTGTCTATCACTGGCAGCTGCTCTACACGTTTACGTGACATAATCTTCGTAATAGTGCAACTTCCTATTCTGTACGATTTCTTGAACCTTCGTACCCAGGTCGACGATGCCCGGAAATTAGCAACATTCATGTCAGAGGCAATTCGGAGGGCCCCGTCTCGTAGATCTCCATCGCTATTGGTGCAAAGCCTCTCACGAGCAGCTCTAAATGTTTCGAACAGTTTTTCATGCATATGGTTTCGGATTTCCGTTTGGCGCCTGTTTCTTACTTCATGTAATTCGCTCTTCCATTTGTACTTTACGAAACGAAAACGCCTTTTCACGCTTTGTAACTTCAGGCGTTTTTACACTCCATCGTTTATCCGATATTTCACTGCCTTTTCTTTGTTGCCGGAAGCTTTTGCAGTGCGTATTTTTTAAGTTTTTAAAGGTATTCTTTTTCAGAACTGTTACTGGGACAACTGACGTCGCCCGAACCACAATTCGTGGAATCGTCAGCGTTATATCCTATTTCTTCTAACGTATCCACAATTTCAAAGAAGAAATAGGTGATTTCGGCTGGAAACCACGTTCTCCATACTTCATCATTGCCAAACTGAGAATGTTAATTAGATTCCACATTACTGTGAAACTGGAAGAAAAAAAGGTACTGTTAGCAGACATGAATTAGGAGAGTACAATAAATATTAATTCAGCTTTAGCTGCTCGAGGTAGCCGAGTGATCTAGGGCGCCTTCTCACGGTTCGCGAGTCTCTCCCCGCCGAAGGTTCAAGCCCCCCTCGGTCATGGGTGTGTGTGTTGTCCTTAGTGTAAGTTAGTTTAGGTTAGATAAGGAAGTGCGTAAGCTTAGGGATCGATGACCTTAGCAGTTTGGTCCCATAAGACCTTACCATAGATTTCCAATTTCGAGAAACTATCAACGAATGGTAACCTCAAACGTCCTTTACAAATTCCGATCGGGTTATGTCGCGTTTCCTGTTTACAAACGTACCGCCGACCTCGGTTGTGTGTGTGTGTGTGTGTGTGTGTGTGTGTGTGTGTGTGTGTCCAGTTGCGCATGCGCAGCAGCTACAGTGCCAGTAGGTGTGTACATTTCTACCGCCGCCTGGCGCGCTACGGATTTAGCAATTTTCTGCTATTTTTTATAATACATGCGCTGCCTCTTAGCTACTAAAATTTTGACAGTGTGTTTCTTTCGTTGACTTATTCGTGTGTAAAAAATTTCAGGGTTGTTTTCGATATGCCTCATTGGACCATTCCCTTGTTAGCTCATGTAGGTAGAAACAGATACCCTTGAACCTACAACCTCCTATGGGACGCATTCCGCTAGCGGAACTGCAACGATTGCCTTCTACCTGTCAGTGCTGTAGGCGTTAATTATGCTGCAACTGGCAGGAAAAATGTGTGTGAATTCCTAAGGGACTAAACTGCTGAGGTTATCGTCTCTAGACTTACTCACCAGTTAAACTAACTTACGCTAAAAACACACACACTCACACACACACGCATGCCCGACGGACTCCAACCTCCAGCGGGAGGGGCCGCTCAATGCGTGACACTGCGCCTCGAACCACGCGGCCACTCCGCGCGGCATCTGTCAGGACAGGCAGCTGTCATGGACATAGCAAAAGTTGCTGCAGTAGAGTGGAAACCTGTGACTCTGAAGCTCGAAGAGAAACTAGATAACCAGAACACTAGGTTAGACTCGTTCATAGCTGAGACTGAGAATGTGGCAAGGAAGTTGATGAGGAAAAATAGGGTCTAGAAGTCATAGAATCTCGAAAGGTGGATATCTGCAAAAATGTAGGCGGGCTAATTGAGAGTTTAAAATGTGTCTGGAAGAACGCATAAACTCTATCGAAAGTGGTGCAGTAGATGGTGCAGTGGATTTTAATGAGGAACAATTTGCATTAGTACATGAAGTTTGTCAAAAGGTCTCCCGTAATGACGAAGAGGTTAATCGAGTCACTGAACACCTGCAAACTTTGACAACGGCAGTCGAACAGATGTCCACGAGTAATAATGAAGTCTCGGATTGAGTTTAACCGATAGCAAGCCGCGATGTTGATAAGGGTGAATCGCTGCTACTTTTTAAGGAAAAGCAGGCGGAAGTTAACAGGGTGAACCGAGCAACACTGCATGAGCTGCATAAACTCACAAGGTAAGAAAATGTGATGCAGGGAGAGACTCCAGCTCTAAGTAGAGAAAGCAGTGATTATCGTATTACAAGGACCGTAAATGAGTGTGAATTCAAAGATTTTGACGAGAGATTACGTCGACTACAAGAATACAGTCCACCAGATGAGTCACGACACGATGAGCTTTTCAGTGCAGTTGAGGAACATGACAACCGTACGCACTTCAGTGTATAAATACAGTATTTTTCTGACTCCTCTGTTGAGATACATCTGCGTACATTTGTTGTTCAATTTCAAATGGTTCAAATGGCTCTCAGCACTATGGGACTTAACTGCTGAGGTCATCAGTCCCCTAGAACTTAGAACTTAGAACCTAACTAACCTCAGGACATCACACACATCCACGCCCGAGGCAGGATTCGAACCTGCGACCGTAGCGGTCGCGTGGTTCCGAACTGTAGCGCCCAGAAGCGCTCGGCCACCCCGGCCGGATTGTTCAATTTCAGGGAGCATTTCCGTCATCATAGAGCTCTCCCCTTAAGATTAATTTCGCCTGCAGGCTGTAATGAACTGAGGAAAAGTTAATAATTTAAATTGTATTTCGGATCGTAACATAAGAAGTGAGCCGGGTTTCGTACGAAAGACGGCCTGCAGGTGTGACAGGGGGAAGGTAAACGGGACATCGGGGACAGATAACACGTCTCGAAGCAGATGGATACTATTTGCGTCTTCGAGGCTAGTCTAGAACTTCTGCAAGCAGTTCGTTTGACACCTTGCCAGCTGTGCCGAGGGAAGAGATCAATGGAATGATAGGCAACATTCCAACGTGTGTAATAGATAAAACCCTGAGTACAATCTAGAACGATAGTCGAACACTAAAACGATCACATGTCGAGGAAAGCTTCCAAGAGAATATTCCTGACAGCGATTGCAGAGGGGCGTGTGCACCCAGAATCAATGTAGGACGAAGTAAAAGCTCAGAGAGTGGTAGATTAAAGGGCAGTAACATGGACGTAAGGAATGAGATACAGGGAGTAATCCGACCAGCTGAAGTAAAGTAGTAGTGGGACAAGGGGTTTAAAAACAAAATTTAGAAATGAAATTGATATCAGATTAATTTACTAATTAATTAAATTAATCAGTTAACTGCTCCTCCTCCTCTCTCCTCTACGTCGACCAGTGGCAGAAAATTCAAATTAGGCAGGAAATTCAAATTATCACGTTAAATTCGAAATTTAATCGTAAATACAAACGCTAATTACATTACTTTGCACTACGCAGGACGTAATAATTATAGTAATGTATTCATTATTTATAAAAATCGATTTTTATTTCCCTGCTGTGGAAGGATGAGAGGTACTCTCGTTATTTCATCACCTTTGGAATAGTAGAACAGTTTAGCTATGGTGTCACAGTCCAAGATGGCCAACCCAGAATACTGGTGCAGTATTATTCCCCTCCTCCTATTGGCGGGAAGTTAAAAATTTAGTGGGGAAATTAATTTTTTTTTCCTCTGGCTGTGAAGTATTGGGATTGGAAAGGGGTAGTTGCCACTGATCGAGGGCTAGAGAGTAGCTTTACCCAGTCTCGTCAGTAAGTGCTGTATGTAGAGAGGATATTTTCGCTGTTAGACCAGCACAGAGAGATTTTGCAGGCAGTCGAACCAACTGCCATGTATGTCAGCAAGACAGGTAATAATAATGTGACAGCTGACTATTATTTAAGTGCAAGGGAGTAGCCTCCTGCTGATCTACAGCTGCTGAGAAGGTAATTAAATTGCGACAGTGCCCCACTGCCCCACTGATGCTACTTTTTTTCTTTATTGTGATTTCCTCCACCCTCACCCCATGTGGGTGGGGGCGGGGGCTGGCAGCAGTACACTAAGTCCATTTTTCAGCCAGAGGACTACACACACTTAGGCACTAATGTACAAACATGAAGACATAATGTCAGTGATTTTAAAATAGTGGTGAAATATGACGATTGTGAAAGACTAATGTAATAAGGCTCACTGAATACCTCACAAGCAGTGATAAAAACAGGGTCAGACACCACAGCTAAAAAAAAGAAAAAAAGACATTAAGACATTAAGAAGACTGAAAACTCTTGAAAACACACTCGAACAACACCTAACAATACAGAAGAGACACTGGCCATTAAAACGAAGCACAGCACACTTTCACTAAAACTCGAAGGACCCTCCCTGGGATCGTAGGCGAAAGCAAAAGTAATTACAGAGGGACAGAGGCGAGTGATGGGGATAGGAACTTAAGGCCAGTGAGAGGTGACAATGACAACGAATAGCGATGGGCTGTTGGGGGACGAGGGGAGATGGGTAGCTGTCAATGGGATCTGAATTTAAAGGAAAAGTGAGTGGGGAGTGATTGGGAGGAGGAAGAGGAGGAGGTGAGGAAGGGGGGAGAGGATTGGGATGGAGCCCCTGAGGGATGGAGAGGGTGGGGTGGATTCAGAGTTGGTGGCAGAGGTATATTTTGGGATGAAGTTCATGATCTGGGAGAGGGAGATGGTTGAAATTTCTTTGGGAAGGATGTGGAGTGTGTGCAGGTGAAGTTTCGGTGGGAAGTGCAGGTAAAGACGCAGCAGCACTGTACGATTGGAGAGGAGAGGGGAGACAAGATTATTGTTATAGCCGAGTTTAAAGGTGGTGTAGACTATCTAGACATGTTCTATGTGAGTGAGGAGAGGCGAGAATGTGATGGCGAGTTGGTAAAGAGTCCTTGTGGGAGAAGACAAGCGGATGCATGACGTTCAAGGATCTGGAGAGACTTATAGAACTTGGATGGGGTAGATATCTAGGTAAATTTCGCACAGCAAAGGATGGGGCAGAGCAGGAATTTGTATGTGTGAAGGATAGTGGAGGGTTGTAGTCCCCATGTTTGGCAAGTTTTAGTAGTTTTAGTCTATTGGGAGCATTCTGTTGGATGGTTAGTAAGTGAGGTTTCCATGTTAGTTGCCAGTCAAATGTTAGTCCAAGATATTTTGATGTTTTAGTGATGTGGATAGGATGATCATAAGGGTCACAAAGAAGATCAGGAGATGGTAGCTGTGGGTGGTGTGTTCTATAACTATTGCCTGGGTTTTGGATGAGTTAATCTTGAGGAGCCTATCATTACACCAGGAGGTTAACTGATTGAGGTGAAGTTAGAGTCATCTTTGGACTTCTGGAACATAGGGTAGAGGGCTAGGAAAGCAGTATCATCAGCATACTGACAGAGGTGAATGGGAGGAGATGGTTTGGGGATGTTGCCAGTGTATAAGAAGTAAAGGAGAGGGTAGAGAACAGGACCTTGGGGCATTTCTGCAATGGGGTGGAAGGTATAGGAAATGGTGTGGTTTACAGTGACAAAGGACAGGCAACTGGAGAGAAAGATGCAATAAGGAGGATATAGTTGACTGGAAGGGCATAAGTCTGGAGTCAGAAAAGGAGGGGTGAGTGCCATACACAGTAATATTCTTTCTCTATGTCAAGGAAGACAAATATGGTGGATTTTCTGTTGTTGAGCTGTAGAGATAGGAGATGAGTGAGGTTCAAGAGTTGGTCATCAGTAGAGAAGGAGGGATGACAGGCACACACTACCATATGAGGCAGTATGAGGAAGTATCAATGAGGTTTGTTTGGTTTGAGGTAAAGGAGATTTTTGGAGGTTTTCCGTAGGTCGAGATAGTAGGTGGTGCAGAACATAGTGGTACACAGGCTGGCAAGGGCGATGTGAAAGGAGAGAGCATTCTTTCAGGTGTCTATACATAATATGGTCATGACCAGAGGACATGTTGTGCTTTCAGTGAAGTACTTGTTTCATATTCTGTGCTGTGATTGAAGTATTTAATTCTCTATCTAGTGTGCTGTTCAAGTGATGGAAGCTGTGGGCCAGGACTGGGACAGTGTCATCTGTACATTAATTGGCAGTAGGGAATTGGGAGTAGTCGAAGTGAGGACGTGTAGGATGGAGAAGATGTTAGAAAGATAGGATGCAAAGTGTTCGGTTTTGCTAAAGTCATCAGGTAATGGAAGATTGTTGTGAAAGTTCTGTTAGTGAGGGATGGGATGGGTATCAGAAAGTCAGTGAAATCCTTTCCAGTGCATAGAGGAATTAATGGGGAGTGTAGTATTGAGTCTGGTGCATATCTGTCGCCAGTCCCAGCGTTTCTTGACATTGAATAAATCTCTAATGTGTCGCTGTATCTGCCAGTGGTCTCTGATTGTGCCCTGGTCTTGAGTCCACTCGAAGGATTCATGGAGAACGAGTACAGCCTGCAGTGGGAGTGAGGGGCGATGAGGATATATGGCTTTAGGAGGGATGTGGGTGGAGACAGCATCTGACAAGGTCTGCTGCAGAAAGGTTGTGGCATGGGTAAGATTCTTGGGCTGTTGGAAGATTAGGGGATAGCTTACCACCAGGTATCTATGGATTCCCCGTAGGCATTCTAGTTGGTACAAGAATAGTCATTCACAAGTTTGGAAAGGGATTTGGATGGGGTGCATGCTAGTGGGGTAAGGTTTGGGATAAAGTGAGGAGCAAATTTAGGTGGTCACTTCCAACTGGCTTGAGAACTTCTGCAGTGACACACCCAAGGAAGTAGGGAGATGCTAGGACAACATCTAGGTTAGTATTGCTTTCAGTACAGATGCTGTGGGATGGGGACAACATCACCTTGGAGGAAGTCAGTAAACTGATGCCACCACTGGTGTTTTGTAGGGGATCAGCTACGGATTTTGAGGCTGGTAATAATAATATAGGTGAAAAACGTATGGTTAACGTGGGTAAGGAAATCATAGGGGTTGGGATTATTAGGTAAGATGTAAATGGTAGCACAGGTAATGATTAGAGTTTTAAAGAAGCAGTTGAGGATCAGATGTTTGGTGGGGTTATTGAGTAAAAGTTGTGGCTGAATGGGGATATTCCTGTGATGGCCAATTGCTACTCCACATCAGGCCAGGGGAAGTGGTTATCAGTGTGGTGGAGGAGACAGAGACATGTATAGATGGTGTGGTGTGTTTGGAGGAATGTTTCATTGAAGACGAAAGAATCAACGTTGTGCTGGGAAAAGGTATGTGTAAGAAGAGGCCTTTTCCTGAGGAGGAAACAGATGTTGCTTTATAGGATACTGTAGCGCTGTCGCGCCATGGGGAGAGGCTAAGTATCTGGTTGGATGGGTTAGGGTGGAGTGGTTTACACTAGGGTGTCGATACGAGTAAAAACAAATTGTACTTGGTTTCAAGAGTAAATGGGTTAGGTATTTAGGTGGAATACTGAGTGGTCAGCAAGGAAAATTTTGGTTAAGGGTGTGTGGGCGCTGGAAGGGGTGGGTATTTAGAAGTACTATAATAAGAAACAGATTATGTCCTCAGCAGTGGTGGGTATGCAGAGAGTGTTGTTAGAAGGGAGGGGATGGTCAATCAGACAGAGAGGTATAGTTGATTCAGGTTTTATAGGTGTAGGTTTGGACTTGCACTTGATGAAATATGTAGAGTGTACATCATTACAGGTATTGCGAATGGCCAGGGAACCTATGTTAGGAAATTGCCTAAGGAAGTGGGACTGCGTACTTGTGAAGGCTTGTGGGAGGATTCTTGCGGTCTGGAGTAAGGTGATCATTATAGAGAAGGCATTTTTGGGATCTGTAGGAATGGAAGGAAGGAGGATTTGGAGGGTTCGACTTCCTGATAGTGGTTGTAGATGAGGGTTTCCTCCATGAGGAAGTGGTCTATGGTGGGAGCATGCTATGAAATATTCACATGAGGAAGTACGCTCTAGAATCACTGTAAATACTGTAGGCAGTGTGGATATCTAGGGAAAGATTAGAGTTAAGTTTGGCAGCCATGTCCTCTGCCATAATCTCCTGGGCCAGTTTGAGATTTCTTGATGGTAGTGGTGGCTGTAGTATCTGTGTTGTGAGGCTTCTGTAGTGTATTAATGACCATGGGGTGGGGTGGTATTTGAGGAGTTGGAGATGGAGGAATATGGCTATGGGCATGTCCTTGCTTTGGGCAGGAGCCAGTGCAGCTGCTGGTGGATCGTGTTGCAGTGTCTGGCATAACAACAGTGGCACAGTGGGAGGTAATCCTTGCAGGTGTTGCAGAGGCAGTGGGGAGTGTGGGAAAGGGTGGCAGGGGAGAATAGGGAAACGGAAATGTGGGGTGTGGAGAAGGCGTCAAAGGGAGGAAAGAGTGGGCAGTTGATGTGATTGTTGATAGGGAGGAAGCTGTGGAAAAGGGGGGTTGACATATGGTCATGGGCCATAGGAAGTGCTCCGTTTGGTGATGGTACAAGCAGGGGAGGGACTGGTGTAAATGATGGTTGCTTGGGGTGTCCATTGTGGGTGAGGAGTAGCTTATGGTGGTTGATATGTCCCAGAAATCGAGTGTCACCAAACTGTTCGATGAAGGTTGCTATGATGTCCAAGATTGTGTGACGACAACGAATAAGGAGTGGCAGCAGCTGCAACAGTGGTCACGAAGGTGAGTAGATGAAAGGAGCTTGTGGGCAGTGACAATGACGGCAGCAGCTGCGAAAGCAGACGTGGCAACAAGACTGTCGATGGAGACAGATGTGGGGAGGCGGCGACAGCAGGCTGCAGCGATCTCAATGGCGATGGCGATGGTGATGGCAATGGCGACAGCTACAGCGACAGTGACGACATGTGGCGACGACCACGGCATTGCGACGACGGCAGGCAGCAGCAAGACGACAGTAGGCGGCGGCGAGATGCCGGCAGGCGGCGTCGGCAGCGGCGGCGACGACGACGATTGGAAATGAAGATGACAGCAGGCAGGCAGTGACAGTGGATGGAATCGAAGGCGAGACTAGGTTGTGGCAACTGACAGGGAAGACTGGCAGTGACGACGTAAACTGCGACGCCCAGATATTTTTCCCTGACGAGATCTGAGCCCTAAGATCAGTCCAGGAAGTCATCTCACTCGACAGGGAGGGAGATTCCAGCCGTCGATTGCCAGTGCTGCTATAAATCCGTGCTCCATATATACAGTAGTCATGTACCAAAGCAATGTGAGGCAGCCCTGCGGTCTAAGGCGTCTTGCCACAGTGTGCGGCTCCTCCAGTCGGAGGTTCGAGTCCTCTCTTGGGCATGGGTGTGTGTGTTGTCCTTAGTGTAAGTTACTTTAAGTTACATTAAGTAGTGTGTAAACCTAGGGACCAATGGCCTCAGCAGTTTGGTCCCATAGAACTTATCACAAATTTCCAAAATTCCCATGTACCAAAAGCATTGAGGACTGAAACACACTTTTAAGTCACAAGTCGCATCCTAGTCAACAAAAACGTGGGAAATATGTCCTAAGATTTTTTTATGAGTTTAGTGCTCGTTGTGTTACTTGAACACGACATTTCAAGACGAAAAATATGGCCAATTACCTCCAGCCTAGTTCAGCACCATCTACCAAGTGTATTGTGTACCTAAAGAGCTGACCAGCCAGAACTTTTATTTGTACCTGCCTGGTCATGATAGGTCCGCTGCAACACATGCAGGTGAGGCTTCGACATAGAGTTCTAATTGCAGTTCCACCTCTGACATAGACTCTCCAGTTTCAGATATCCACCTTACCCAATCCAACACGGTTATGTTGTTGTTCAGACACCTCAAGTTTATCACACGAAATGTAGATTCCTCCCTTTGGAGTGTGTTATTTTCGAAGACAGATCAAATCGGAGCGTACACGCCTTTTCACATCCATAGAGTATTTTAAATTGTTGATTCTTCGTGTGAAAACCTTGTGGAACACTTGGACATAGGCTCTATTATCTCTAAGAATTCTCTCATCGCTAAAAAAATCTGTTCTTAACATCTTAAGATCTGTTAGGTCCTGCATTAGGGGACTAGTATATTAATCGATTTTGGACTAATGACAGATTGCTAAGAGCATGCTCTACCTCTGCCACAGAATGCGTCCTCTCTTTAGAACTATGTTAAGGTTGCCAAATGCTTTACCACCTACAAAGTCTCTTAAGGTAGCCATATAACACCATAGATTCACTGCCACTGTGTCATATGGGAACAGCTGCCACTGTTGTCAACTCATCATGAACCTCCACCCCCACATCAGGGCTGCACTGATCCCACCCAATGAGCCTCCTCTCGCTGTGCCAGACAGCTGCTAATGATTCCAGACTTTCAAAAGCTGTCCTATCCTTCTAAGAAAGACTGAATGCTTAAATTTCACTGATGTAAACACCAAGATGTTGTACAATATGCCTCCCCTCGTCCCAACTGCAGACTGAAATGTTCTGAAATGTGTTTTCGAGAAATGCCAGAAAGGCTGACCCAGAGAACAATAGCAAGATATCTGTCTGCTGACCACCCCATCCAAATGGTATGAGCCCACAGAATACATGTAGAAGCATTCCTATTGGCTCTCACCAAATTACTGGGCAGATGATTTGACAACTTAAATGGCAATCCCTGCAGGGAAAGATATGTTATTTTCAAGAAACACTACTGAGAAAAATTAGAGAACTAACTTTTGAAGCTGACAACAAAAGGATTCTACTGCCGCAAAGAGACATTTTGTGTAAGGATCACGAAGATAGGAGAAATCAGCACTCACGGAGCCATATAGTTAGTCTTTTCCCCCCTTGCTTTATTTAGAAGTGGAATAGGGAAGGAAATGAGTAGTAGTCACCACGCACTGAACGATGGCCTGCAAAGCATGTTCATAGATTTAGATTTAAATTTAGTCTGCCTATTTAATGTGTCAGTCCATCCAATTATAGGCACACGAAACTCACGTAAGAATGTTCTCTCTAATTTACAAAAAAAAAAGAAAAAACAGGTGATGGAACTTCCACTGCTGATTGTATTGCAGTAAAAAATCATTGTGTTAGCCTCTAATTTTCGCATTGCAATCACTTCACAAGATACACTCCTGGAAATGGAAAAAAGAACACATTGACACCGGTGTGTCAGACCCACCATACTTGCTCTGGACACTGCGAGAGGGCTGTACAAGCAATGATCACACGCACGGCACAGCGGACACACCAGGAACCGCGGTGTTGGCCGTCGAATGGCGCTAGCTGCGCAGCATTTGTGCACCGCCGCCGTCAGTGTCAGCCAGTTTGCCGTGGCATACGGAGCTCCATCGCAGTCTTTAACACTGGTAGCATGCCGCGACAGCGTGGACGTGAACCGTATGTGCAGCTGACGGACTTTGAGCGAGGGCGTATAGTGGGCATGCGGGAGGCCGGGTGGACGTACCACCGAATTGCTCAACACGTGGGGTGTGAGGTCTCCACAGTACATCGATGTTGTCGCCAGTGGTCGGCGGAAGGTGCACGTGCCCGTCGACCTGGGACCGGACCGCAGCGACGCACGGATGCACGCCAAGACCATAGGATCCTACGCAGTGCCGTAAGGGACCGCACCGCCACTTCCCAGCAAATTAGGGACATTGTTGCTCCTGGGGTATCGACGAGGACCATTCGCAACCGTCTCCATGAAGCTGGGCTACGGTCCCGCACACCGTTAGGCCGTCTTCCGCTCACACCCCAACATCGTGCAGTCCGCCTCCAGTGGTGTCGCGACAGGCATGAATGGAGGGACGAATGGAGACGTGTCGTCTTCAGCGATGAGAGTCGCTTCTGCCTTGGTGCCAATGATGGTCGTATGCGTGATTGGCGCCGTGCAGGTGAGCGCCACAATCAGGACTGCATACGACCGAGGCACACAGGGCCAACACCCGGCATCATGGTGTGGGGAGCGATCTCCTACACTGGCCGTACACCTCTGGTGATCGTCGAGGGGACACTGAATAGTGCAGGGTACATCCAAACCGTCATCGAACCCATCGTTCTACCATTCCTAGACCGGCAAGGGAACTTGCTGTTCCAACAGGACAATGCCCGTCCGCATGTATCCCGTGCCACCCAACGTGCTCTAGAAGGTGTAAGTCAACTACCCTGGCCAGCAAGATCTCCGGATCTGTCCCCCATTGAGCATGTTTGGGACTGGATGAAGCGTCGTCTCACGCGGTCTGTACGTCCAGCACGAACGCTGGTCCAACTGAGGCACCAGGTGGAAATGGCATGGCAAGCCGTTCCACAGGACTACATCCAGCATCTCTACGATCGTCTCCATGGGAGAATAGCAGCCTGCATTGCTGCGAAAGGTGGATATACACTGTACTAGTGGCGACATTGTGCATGCTCTGTTGCCTGTGTCTATGTGCCTGTGGTTCTGTCAGTGTGATCATGTGATGTATCTGACCCCAGGAATGTGTCAATAAAGTTTCCCCTTCCTGGGACAATGAATTCACGGTGTTCTTATTTCAATTTCCAGGAGTGTATATGTTAGTGGAGATAATATGCTTACCCACAATACTTAGAAGAAGCTGTATAGAGCTCACCTCTCACCTATCAACTCCCATTTTGATTCCATAGCGCTGGAAGTGTGATATTAAAGGGGTATTGTGACTACCAATGCCACGTCTGCATGAGGGGTGGGGTGGGTGAGGCAAACATTTGGTCTGTGTGTGTTTGTACATGTTGGTTCAGACACAGTTGAGCATTTTAGAGAGGGAGAGAGAGAGAAAAAGAAAGAGAGAGAGAGAGAGAGAGAGAGAGAGAGAGAGAGAGAGAGAGAGAGAGAGAGAGAGAAAGGTGGTGGTTCCATAGGTATCAAATATCATAGGATTGCTGCCACCTGATACTCTCTTTGAGAGGAAGTAGCCACTTGAGAGTGGTTGAAGCACATGCGGACCTCCAGTCCTATCCGAGCTGGTGCCAGTGTTGCATGGTGGAGTCATAGTCAAGCAGCTATTGCATGGGCATGCGAAGACACAATGTCCTGGCCAGAGTGGCCTCTGGCATGTCTGCCCTGTGGTCGATGTGAAGGCGCAATCAGAAGATACAGAACAGTGTACTTGTGTGTGGTGAGTTACAGTGACAACAATTTTGTGATGTTCCTTGTGTGATCGAAAAACGTGTGATCTACTTACATATTTGGTACCTTTTATGATGTATTTTACAAGATTTGCATCTTCCAAAATTAAATATATAGCATAGAATGATGGGATTTTCCCACCAAATAAAAGAGAGATACAGCCACTTTGTGTTCTGAGATCCTTTCTCTGCAGCACAGGTTGAGCCTTTTTCCCACCAATTTTTTCCTGGGTGGGGAGGAGGGAAGTGGGGGAGATGAGCACGTGGGGATTTTCCAAGATGGGAGGGGTAGTTAATTCACTAATTTAATGAATTAGGCAATAAAATTTACATCAAAAGTGTGCTTGAATTGGCGAGAGGATGGGGGAGGGTTGGGACTTTTGCAGAGAGGTGGTGGAGGAGGAAGGTGAGGATGAAGCGTGGGGATTTCTTAGGAGGCTGGATTATCTCCAGCGGGCCATAAATCAATTAGCATAACAATAGGATTGCCCATGGATGTATGCTTGGCCCTGAATGTATACAACCCACACAAACAAAATGTGTCAAAACAGACTACTTATAGAAACAATGCTGGGGCACCTCAGATATGAAGCCATGGTGCTAATGTTATTGTCATTGTTACACTGAGGCGAGGAAAGTAAAGTGACAGCGATATGCACATATACTAATGGTGTTAGTATCATGCACACAGGAGCAAGAGACTAGCACATGGGTGTGGATGGCAACCGAACAGGGGGTGGCCATTCTAAGGGTTTATGAATCAGAGCTCTTAGAAATAAACAGCCCCCTGGCTCTAGGTAATTAAATGTAATGCTGGATTTCATATTGAGCCTCCTAACCTAAGAAGCCTGCTGACTCATCATAGAGAGGTTTTCCTTGGATGCTGCCTCTATGATTAAGGATTTCCTGTACAAATTTAAAGCACATGGAAAATTCTTTGTACCCCCTGTACTCGAGCCCTCTGGTATTTAAAAGCCAGGTGGAAGCTGAAATAAAAGCCATGTTAGAACAAGGAGTGATGGAGCCCATCACTTCATCAAAATGGTTCAAATGGCTCTGAACACTATGCAACTTAACTTCTGAGGTCATCAGTCGCCTAGAACTTAGAACTAATTAAACCTAACTAACCTAAGGACATCACACACATCCATGGGCTTCGAATCTGAGACCGTAGCTGTCGCTCGGTTCCAGACTGTAGCGCCTAGAACCGCACGGCCACACCGGCCGGCATCACTTCATCCTACAACAATCAACCAGATATTGTAATGAAGCTCAATGGCTTAGTCAGGTTGATCCTCGATTCTTGGCAGGTAAATAAGATCAATGCCACCGAGAATGATCGACCAGAAAAGATGGACAATCTGTTTCATGGTTTAAGAGTCTTAACATCCGTTGACCTCCGCTCTAGCTAATGGAAAATGGCTTTGAACCCTGAGTGCCGCGATTTACCGCCTTCTCGTGCTACAGCCGATGTTTCCAGTTCCAAAAGTTGTCATTCGGACTGAATATCTCTTCGACAGCTTTCATAGATGGTTTTAACACTCTGATTCCTGAAGAACCGATTCGGCTGCACCGAGACCTGGAGCAAGTGTTTTGTCTTGTCTCAGACAGCTCCCAGGATGGTAATGGAGTCCACCTATTCCAGGAGTTGCAAGATGGCACTATAACACAACATACAACTGCATTCGCCATCTGTGTTTTACACATATCAGAGAGGAACTGCTTGCTGGCACAGTTGGAGGCTCTAACCATTGTGTGAGTTTTCGCCAAATTCAGATTATTTTTATATGTGCAGACGTCTAAAGCCCTACAGGTCATCATAACAGTGAAACTTACACATCAGCGGCCTGCTCGCTGGCCTATGTACTTGCAGGATTTCCGATTCGTCATCCACTATCTGCTGGGAAAAAGACAACATAATGACTCGTATGTGTCTCGAGTGCCGATAGGGTAGCCATGAGGTGGTGCTGACCACGTGAGTGAACAAAGATTGATGTCATGTTCTTGAAGCAGGTCCATTTGGAGAACTGCGTGTCGACAGGACTGATAAATATCAGTGAAGAACAGGGCAGAGACCAAGTGTGGAAATATGTAAGGGAAAAGTGGACAGACAAGAAGTAGGTCAACATTCAGCGATTCTATACGATGAGCAGTGGACTATTGTTCCACAGACAGCGAAAACAAGGATGTGTGGCTATTACTTACACGAAAAGAGTTTATCAACAAGTTAGTGTGGTGCACACATCTTAGTTATGCTCATTTCAGGTTGCGCAAGTGTTTTCTGAGGTTTAGATAATCACCCTACTTCAGTAATACTGTGTCCTGGAAACCTGCCTGACATGTCAAAAGCCTAATCCCTCGACGGTTTCCCACCGCGGTTCACTATTTCCCGTAATTCTTAATAGACTGAAACGATCTGCAACAGCCGATTTGCCAGGGCCTGCTGCCAGTAACTATGGCAGGTTTTTGTTACTTGCTCATGGCAGTAAAATTAACATCCAAGTATGTGCTTGTAACAGTAGACTTGACATCTAAATATATAATTTTCGCCTTACTGTGGTATGCGACAATAAAATAGGTGGCTAAGCTTTTGTGGAAAAGAACCCATTGGCAAGGTAGATTACCTCTGACAGTGGGGTACAGTTTCGATCCCACAGACTGCAAGAGATAGGGGAGGCATAAAGACAAGTGTATAGCTCCTTCTTTCAACCCCATTCGAACATGAGTGAATGAATTATTAAGGCTCTATAGAAACAAGCATCACCAAAAATGGGATGAGTACCTCGATGAACTGCAAGAGATAGTTAATAATCTGCCATTTAAGTCCACGGGCAAGACTCCTATCCTCGTAGTGAACGATAGGCCGCCAACTGATCGAATTCGGGAACTACTTAACTTTTCCACTACAGCATGCAGTAGACACATGGAGGTGGGATGGTTTGCCCAGAAAACAAAGAAATAATACAAAAGGACCACTAGGAAATGCACTTGGCAGTAGAGAAAGAGATTTTGGTATAATTCCGCTGGCTATCACAGAAGCAGTAGTGGCTCAGCAAGAAGTTCTGTGATGTATTCTCTGGTCTGTTTAGGATCCATAAAATTATCCATCCGAATGTGGCAGGAACTGAAACGCTAAGAACCAAATGCTCACATGGTATGCAACTTACAACAAACGTGATGGAGTTCTAAGGGCTGCGACCAAGGTGATTATGCCAATGAATAGCAGATGCTCAGAGACATTCTTATAAAAATAGTACTGGTAAGAGTTGTATTGTTTAGTGCTATAATGTGTCCTCATATTACTCTTTTTAATCTTGTAGTTTAACGTTTTCTGAATCATATACATCTCATTGGACCTTCGAGGTCGGAGATGCTGTACAGAGTTAGTTTTTCTGCTGTGGGTTGATCTTTGGGTGGAAGAGGAGGAATCACGAGTTGTTAGAGGAGGTCTAATGGAATAAGGATTAATAGAAAATTGCTAAGGTGCATTGTACTGTTGATTTATTTTCCAGGTACAGGAATGGACGCTCTGTGCACAGTTTATCAAGTAGACCTTTTTTCAGAAGACGAATGACTAATCTGAATTCATCTGGGAGGACATTTCAGGAGTGCAGATAAAGTACGGTATTGATATATTGATGAAAAAAAGCCCAGAATGCTGTTAAATGTTGAATTATTGAAAATAAGAATGGTACCAACTACAACATATTAAGATATACCAACTAATAAAAGAACCAAGGAGGTGAGTAAATACACCAACAGGAGAGCAGACGAGTTCACTACTACAACTCAGTTTCCTATGGAAGATTTATCAATCCAAACCATATTGTTAAGTGTTTGTTGAAGTGATCTTTTATGTGTGTTTCAGAAGCCTAACCTAAGTTGAATGTATGGGATAACAAAATATCTGTATTGAAATTGCTGGAACCTTGACACTAAAGGTATGATGATGGGATTCCATGTTGGCATGCCGAAGCAAAGGCCAGTAGTAGTCCCTAGAGTAACCTAAAGATATGGTGCTTAACTAAGAAACAAGTGATGTCAGACCTAAATTGGGATAATGGGGTAATCGGAACAGGAAGTAAACAAAGACTATAACCATCTGATGCACTTTATAGTTTTTGTTGAAAGTACACAGCGCCATGCTGCTATGACAGCAGGTGCTGTGTATTAAATATAGTTGCATTCTGACTATAATGGAAACTAAATGGTGACTCTGCCTCCAGATGATGGTATTGAATCAGTGTAATATTTACCTCCTTCTCTCACGTAACATCCCCCTCTCCTCTTACTCTATATTCTCCACAATGTAATTGAGATGTTGACTCACCATTTCATCAGATGCATAATGTAATTCCATCTTTATGTTAATTAACGCTCTCCAACCTTGTGGTGTAAAGCGAGAATTCTTTGTTCACATATTCTACAGGGTGTTTCAAAAATGACCGGTATATTTGAAACGGCAATAAAAACTAAACGAGCAGCGATAGAAATACACCGTTTGTTTCAATGTGCTTGGGACAACAGTACATTTTCAGGCGGACAAACTTTCGAAATTACAGTAGTTACAATTTTCAACAACAGATGGTGCTGCAAGTGATGTGAAAGATATAGAAGACAACGCAGTCTGTGGGTGCGCCATTCTGTACGTCGTCTTTCTGCTGTAAGTGTGTGCTGTTCACAACGTGCAAGTGTGCTGTGGACAACATGGTTTATTCCTTAGAACAGAGGATTTTTCTGGTGTTGGAATTCCACCGCCTAGAACACAGTGTTGTTGCAACAAGACGAAGTTTTCAACGGAGGTTTAATGTAACCAAAGGACCGAAAAGCGATACAATGAAGGATCTGTTTGAAAAACTTCAACGGACTGGGAACGTGACGGATGAACGTGCTGGAAAGGTAGGGCGACCGCGTACGGCAACCACAGAGGGCAACGCGCAGCTAGTGCAGCAGCTGATCCAACAGCGGCCTCGGGTTTCCGTTCTCGTTTTGCAGCTGCGGTCCAAATGACGCCAACGTCCACGTATCGTCTCATGCGCCAGAGTTTACACCTCTATCCATACAAAATTCAAATGCGGCAACCCCTCAGCGCCGCTACCATTGCTGCACGAGAGACATTCGCTAACGATATAGTGCACAGGATTGATGACGGCGATATGCATGTGGGCAGCATTTGGTTTACTGACGAAGCTTATTTTTACCTGGACGGCTTCGTCAATAAACAGAACTGGCGCATATGGGGAACCGAAAAGCCCCATGTTGCAGTCCCATCGTCCCTGCATCCTCAAAAAGTACTGGTCTGGGCCGCCATTTCTTCCAAAGGAATCATTGGCCCATTTTTCAGATCCGAAACGATTACTGCATCACGCTATCTGGACATTCTTCGTGAATTTGTGGCGGTACAAACTGCCTTAGACGACACTGCGAACACCTCGTGGTTTATGCAAGACGGTGCCCTGCCACATCGCAAGGCCGACGTCTTTAATTTCCTGAATGAAAATTTCGATGATCGTGTGATTGCTTTGGGCTATCCGAAACATACAGCAGGCGGCGTGGATTGGCCTCCCTATTCGCCAGACATGAACCCCTGTGACTTCTTTCTGTGGGGACACTTGAAAGACCAGATGTACTGCCAGAATCCAGAAACAATTGAACAGCTGAAGCGGTACATCTCATCTGCATGTGAGCCATTCCGCCAGACACGTTGTCAAAGGTTTCGGATAATTTCATTCTGAGAGTACGCCATATTATTGCTACGCATGGTGGATATGTGGAAAATATCGTACTATAGAGTTTCCCAGACCGCAGCGCCATCTGTTGTTGAAAATTGTAACTACTGTAATTTCGAAAGTTTGTCTGCCTGAAAATGTACTGTTGTCCCAAGCATATTGCAACAAACGGTGTATTTCTATCGCTGCTCGTTTAGTTTGTATTGCCGTTTCAAATATACCGGTCATTTTTGAAACACCTTGTATGACATGTAACTTGTAAATTCTGTCAGGCCAGTAACTTTGTAAAACTTACTGGCCAAAGATTAGATTATGTGTTCAGTGCTCCCACTTGACATTGAATCATTGTAAACTGTTAAATGAAATGTGCAAAGTTTCATGTAAAGTCAGATAGGCCCATGATCCTTTCAGACTTATGTTATTGTAAATATTTTTGTGATCATTGAAGTCTTGTTTGTTTTTCTCTCCATTAGTGCTCTTTTCGTAGGTCAGTTTATCATCTTCTAGATTACTCTTATTGTGTGAGTTGCTATGATGTTGTGGCACCATGTTACATGTCGGACGAACGCACTGCGGATTGGAGATGGCAGCCGCGGACTTATCAGTGCCGGTGCTACCGGCGTGGGCATCCTGTTACATGCCACCTCCCTCCCCCGCAGTGGGCCGGTGGTGGCCCAGCTGTGGCAACGTCGGCAGGTGCTTTCTTGATGCTGTGCAGGCGTAGCTGCCTTCTGCCAGCGATCACGCCCCCCTGAGCCATCTGCTGAGAACGCAGCAGCAACGTCCTCCGCGCCACGCGCGCCCACACGTCATACAGGAGGCCAAAGGGATGGATTTCCTGGCATCACCCTAGAGTCTGTGAGCCTACGAGATGCTGCCTGTATTAACACCACGAGTAGCTAGGCACTGAATGCTGCCAACGAGTCTCACTCTCTGTCATTTCGTATTCAAGGAACTTTGTATTAGAGGGGTAGTTAATGCCCTACAGATATTAAGATATTACCTTATACCTACCCTCAGTCGTATCGCACAAAAGGAATGCTCTGCAGTGATAAAACTGCGCTTTGTCGACATATCGAGCTATGACGCCTAGCAGGTGACACTGCTGATCATATGAGGAACAACGAACTTCTGTGGACTTCATGAAATTCTCATGTATTAACGCTACATAACGTCTACCCTTCAGCTGTGTATTTTCTACAGATTGTGTAGATCAAAGGAACGCTTCCTGTGATGAATTTGTGTTTTGTGTAATGATTGGGTGACAAACTTAAGAGCCGGCCGGTCTGGCTGAGAGGGTCTAGGCGCTTCAGTCTGAAACCGCGCGACCACTACGGTCGCAGGTTCGATTCCTGGATCGGGCATGGATGTGTGTGATGTCCTTAGGTTAGTTAGGTTTGAGCAGTTCTAAGATCTAGGGGACTGATGACCTCAGATGTTAAGACCCATAGTGGTCAGAACCAACGGACTTTAGTGTTTTTATTAGTGTTGACTGTTTTTGTTTTAAGAAGGTACTATATGTCTCCCCTGTAATATTGTTGAGGTAATAGTATCATGATAATTTTTAGTCCAGTCTATTGAACCCAATAGTCCTTTTTGTACGAAGATCAGCAAAATTTTTAGAACCTTATTGCGACTCTCTATTATCCATGCTGATTGTGGATCAATTGAGTTTGAACATGCATGAGCGCTCCACTCATTGGAGAATCGTGGCTGCATTTGCCACTCATGTCAATAAACGAACTGTGCAGGAGATCTTGTGACAACAGTTCCGAATTGATGTTATCATGATGAGGACAATTCTACTACTAACTCTAATGGACACGGTGCGTAGTATTGGGGGAGGCTTGTCACTGACGCTGTAACATACAATGAAGGATAACTGTGACGTTTGCACCCAATGGGAGTGCTCCAGTAAACGAAACTTTACCAGCCCCACATCTGAGACAACAGTTCGAGCCCCCCTGTAACCTACAAACTCTTCGACTCATAAGTCAGTGATTGTTCCCTATCTAGTGCCCTTCTGAGTGTTTCATTCCTTTTCAAGTGTTTATCTTTTTATTGCGTGTGTTCATAATTCCAGAAGAGTAAAACATGTGCACCATTCTGTATCTGATCACATTGTGCAAGGAACAGTGTTTTAATGTATGTTGTTTTGATGTGCTCTGCTGGCACATTTGTGTCTTAGTTAGAATGTGTCTGAACATTTATTTGATACAAATTTACTTTAGTGTGTCGTGTTTATTTTTTGTGTGTTTTTATGTTTAATTAGGAGTTCTCTTCTGATTTTTCTTTTTGTGTCTTCTCCCTTTTGTACAAACGTACTCTTCGCTCTTTTGACTAGCTTTCGTATACTACTACTTTCACCCGTTCTGTGTTTCTGATTAAAATCAACGTACCCAGGGTAATTTGTGGTACTCATTATCTATTAACTAAGGATATCATATATCATGTACCTTCGTGTATACTGTCTATCTGGTGTTGTGCTCTAGTAGTAGTCCAATAAAATAAACCCTTAGAGCTCTACCTTCCTTCCCTTCATTACGTAGTTTTTATACATAGTAAACAGTGACATACATAGCCGACAAATTTCATCCTAACTTTAAGTCCATACTAACTAAGATGTTTTGTTGTTCCTAGAAACGTTCATGTTTTGCCTCCAATATACAATTTTAACATGCAGAAGGCCATGTCGTTGGTCAGTAGTAATTTCTGTAGCTTTCTTTTATTTCCAGGTCAACTTATCCTGTATTGAGATGTATCCTATGTCATGTAGTACCCAATGGGGACAATACTTGTATGTCAATGTTCTCGTTTGTATTCCTGTTACTTGTCTCATTGTACATTGTCATATGTTTATCTATGAAGGAAGGAGAAATAACAATAAGGAGTAAACCACCCACAAAATAAAACGAAAAAGGTCAAACTTGGCTGAGTCCATTCACCCCCTTTTTGTCCCAAACGGTATGTCGGCACAAAAAGATTATCGAAATCGTCATATCTTTTCCAAAATGCGAGTCCCGCTAAAATCTTCTTTCATATGCCAGTGTGGTGCAAGACATACATTCGTTTTCATTCACTACATACGCCTTTCAAATTTTTTAATTTTCTTTTTTGTTAATGAAAATATGTATTCTGCCGTGAATCTATAATTTGCAGTAGCATGTCTGTGTGGCTAAGCAATTTTCTATGCTGATTTCACGCTGTTTATGCGAGAGAGTAAGGGAGCAAGATTTTTATATTTATTTTGTTTTACTTTAGTTTATTTTATTTCTTTACGTTCAACTCAGCAGTCTCCCTGGTGTAACGATGATAGGTTCTTTTTCCCTCTGTGATCTTTGTTCTCGACAGATTGGGCCAGCGGTTTGAATGCTCTGTAGACACAAAAGTAGTCCCTATTCTTATTCTCACAAGTTATAGTACCAACTTTGCAGCTTTCACTTCTGACCCACACTTTTGGTGCTGTAAAGACGTCACCCTGGCGAAACTCTGACCGAATTCTGGCGAATCATGGGCCATTCCTCTAAGTTCCAGCTGCCAGCTAGAGCGGCATGTAGTCTGCAGCAGAAAACTGTGGCCTGCGAGTGGCCGGTTTAGGAGTGCGCCAGTTCTCCACTCCTCTGAAGACAAGGTAGCGGGCGAAATCTATATGTTGCAGACCTTGCTTGATAAACATCCGTGTTTTCAGTGAACACCAAATTCGTTACTTTAGATACATTTAGAGCGTGGGAGAATCCGTTATTTATCAAGCTTGGTACTTTCCGTTTATTTTGCAATTCACTTCGTGAAGTCAGTGATTTCTAAGTTATTCTGCGCTTGGCGTCAGATCATTCCCCATTAAGTAATTCAAGTTCGCGAAGCCTGTCTTTGTTCATGTTAGAAGAGAAATATCTGTTGTTGAAGTTAATGTATCGTCTTTAGCGTCATTTGCTACTAATTTTCCATATATGCGTGTGGAGTTAGCATTTTATCCACGTTACCACGTGTCGTGTGGTCGGTCTTATTTTAAATTAATCTCAGAGCAACCGCTTGCACTTGCGGTGGCGCAATCTGTATTTCTCAAACAAAAAGCATGTAATGGATTTCATCCCTATTTCCCTAATTTGCGAATGGGAGACCACTTTGCACTTTACTATTTTTGTGCCGACCTTTTCTTTTGTTTATTTATCACTAATGACGGTTGCATGATGCTAATTTCTTTTTATTGTTGATCAATAACGTAACTGTTTGGTCACAACGATCGGATTCCATGATTCCTTTCCAGTAATGTTTCCTTCGCTATTGTGGGGAGGTTAGGCTGCTGAGACAGTTGTTTCTTCCCCCAAATATCATATGAAATTGTACTATGATAGGTTTCAGTACGGCAACATTTTTGTGTTTGTAGAAGACCAAGTTTCCTTTGTATTAGTGTACGTATGAGTAGCAACATAATTCTATGTTTGTATGAGACCAAGTTTCGTTTGTGATAAAACGTAATGCTGATTTGCATTCCTTCTTTTACTGAAATCTACTCCCACGTAAGAACAAGTTTGCAATTCCCCTGTACATATTTTTTGCTAAGAGAAGAAGTCAAGAAGTCAATTAATTAAGTGTTCGGATTTCGTGTGGTCGTACGGATCTTGGGTTTTCCGTTTCTGGGGTTCAGTTCATTTTCTCAAATCCGTTTCCACCATTTCACTCACAGAACCACTGATAACTATCACAGATACTTCCGTTCCGAGTAAGGGAAACGTCGTGGCTTACTGTTAATCACAACTGAAAATTCCACACTATGTGGTGAACGTTTCTTGTCTTTTTTTTCGGAGACTGTAATGAGAGTTAAAACTGTAGAGCCTGTCTACTTATCCTATTTTTAGGAAACCTAGCAAAAGTTATCTTTTACGAGAGAAATTAAATTACAAGGCACCGCTGTTAATATAGCAAATCTCAATAATCACAGAGTTAAAAATCTCATAGCCTGTACAGAACTTGCATGTGACACAGCAAAACTAGACACATGTGAAAAAAGGTACTCGCATACAAGGCAAATAAACTGATGATGAAACAACTAAAAACAAATAATACCCACCAAAGCACTGAACTTAAAGATTTGAAAATTTTAACAGCAAACTATTTGAAAGTAAAGCACTCATAGTAAAGGCCGACAAAGGGAATTCTTGAGTCGTAATGCATGAAAGAGAATACATAGAGAAAACCTTACTATTTTTGCATAGCAACAATATTACTGAAATAAAGTCAGATCCTACAATAAAATTCCAAACTAAACTCCGTAATATGAAGGCTTTCACGACCGGATGACATATCTTCTGGTAAACCTTCCGGGATGTAAGGAACTGAAGAGTTTCATGGACCACGACCTTACATCCCGGAAGGTTTACCAGAAGATAAACTCCGTAAGCTACCACAAAACTGTAACTATTTACTGAACAATTATGAAGTACGTAGCTGTATAACAATGAACCATGCACAGCCAAAGATTCATAAAGAAAACTGTCCCATTCACCTGATTGTCAACGCAAGAAACAGCCCTACACACTTCATAAGCCGTAAACTAAAAGACCTCATTACCGTATACTATATATTTGAAAATAAATACACCATACGTAACAAACGTGAACTCATAAGCTTAATTAAAGATATCCACATCCCACCAACAGCGAAATTAACGTCACTAGACATAGACAACATATACATGAACATCTCCGTCAAAGAGACTATTAACATTATAAGAAAGAATTTGCTTAAATATAAGAAAATTAGTATTGCACAGATCTATGGACTTATAGAAATACTTCTAGAGCATAATTACCTTAGCTTCAACAACATGCTGTACCAGCAACATGATGGTTTGGATATGAGAAGTAGCTTAGCTGGGATATTGGCTGATATTTACATAAACCATATAGAACAAAAATTATTCTCAACCAACCAGCACATCCTAAACAAAATAATCTAGTACAGAAGATACATTAGCAGCAGATCTAAGCAAAATGCACAAAAACATTAAATTCACAGTTGAACACGAAACTAATAAAAGCATTAACTTTCTTGACCTGAAGATTTGTAGTAGTAATCATAGACATCAATTTAGTATTTTCAGAAAACCTACCACCACAGATGTTAGCATTGACAAACTCATCTTGCCACCTCCGAAAACCAAAAATGGCATATTTCAGAGCTGTGGTACACAGAATTAAAAAAGCACCAATGAGTTACACAGACCAGCTTTGTTCCTCTCCCAAACAACTCATCCGCCCTGAAAGTAACTCCAACCCATACGTTATCCTCGCTTCCCTCAACCTCCTTGGTCATATCACCACAGATGTTCTCGATCCCATTGGTAGTGACCACCTCCCCATCCTTCTCACCATTTCCTCTGTTTGTGACCCTCCTCCATCCCCCCTCCCTTTGCCCATCTGAAGTCCATCCATCACTGCCACCACACAGACTGGGATGCTTACCTAGAATCCGTTGCCTCACAGATCCAAGGCCACCCTCTTACCTTTCACCATCCCGTTGACATCACCTATGCCTCTTCCTTCATCCAAAAGACCACCAATGACATTGTGGAGGCCAACATTCCTAGCAAACTCATCCACTCTCACCACCCTATGATTCCTCCACAGACTGCCTTCCTTCTTTGTGAATCCCACAGGCTCTACCGCTCCTTCCTCTGTACCCATGGGCAGTATACACTCCTGCACCACCACCAATAACAGTGACACACCCACGGGGACTGGTGCCAGATATGTACACACCTCATCTCTACCCTCCCTGTCAACTCCTCCAAGTACTGGTCAGCTTTCTACTACCTTACTGGTAGCCATCTCACCTTGCATTACCCTCTTCTCTGTGACAACTACCCCTTCCTTGACAACCTCAGTAAGGCTAACCATTTTGCTTCCCACCTATCCGCCGGCCGCAGTGGTCTTGCGATTCTAGGCGCTACAGTCCGGAACCGCGGGACTGCTACGGTCGCAGGTTCGAATCCTGCCGCAGGCATGGATGTGTGTGATGTCCTTAGGTTAGGTTAGTTTATTCGGAAGGACGACGATTCAATCCCGTCTCCAGCCACCCTGATTTAGGTTTTCCGTGATTTCCCTAAATCGTTTAAGGCAAATGCCGGGATGGTTCCTTTGAAAGGGCACGGCCGATTTCCTTCCCAATCCTTCCCTAACCCGAGCTTGCGCTCCGTCTCTAATGACCTCGTTGTCGACGGGACGTTAAACACTAACCACCACCACATTAGGTTAGTTAGGTTTAAGTAGTTCTAAGTTCTAGGGGACTAATGACCTATGGTGCTAAGTCCCATAGTGCTCAGAGCCATTTGAACCATTTGAACCCACCTATCCAGGGTCTTCTCCACTCCTGCTGTTCCCCATTTTGATTACTCACTCTTCTCCACTGTTCTTGAACGCACTGATACCTCTGTCCCACTGCTTGTCAGTAGTTTGTAGTACTTAGATCAGTTACCACCCCCCCCCCCTCTGAAATAAACACACCCATCACCGCTCACAATATCACACTCATCCTCCATTCCAGATACAACATCACCCCTCATCAGGACAGCGTCACCTACTATCATCTCAACGAATCCTCCCCATCCTTCCTGGCAGCCCTTGCTGCACTGTACAATGCCCTCCTCTCTACTGGCTTTTACCCTGACCTGTGGAAAACTTTCAGTGTCCTGCTGTTCCCTAAACCCAACAAACCCCCCTCTGACCCCTCATTCCAACGTCCCATCTGCCTCACTTCTGTGTTCAGTAATGTCTTCGAATCCATCCTCTCCTGCTGTATTCAACTCCACCTTAACCAGCACCAACTCCTTCCCTTTACCTAGCCCTCCTTGTCAGCTGATGACCAGTTCCTTAACCTTATCAATCTTCTTTCCCCCGAACTTAACTCCCATTGCTCTGCTACCTTTGTTTCCCTCGACCTCCATACATCTATGATCATTTCTGGCATCCCGGGCTCATCTTAAAACTCCAGACCTGTGCTCTCCCTATCAATTTCGTCCATCTCGTTGCCTGCTTCGATCGTCCCTCCTATGTTACTATCCACAATTCCAAATCCTGTACTTTCTATCCCACTGCTGGTGTGCCCCTAGGCTCTGTCCCCTCTCCTCTATCTCCTGTGTGCTGCCAATATTACCAAACCTCCCCCTCCCCCCACCTGTTCATCTCCTCCAAATTGCTGATGATACCGCCTTCCTGGCCCTTTATCCTAACCTTCAACAGTCCCAACATACCCTCCAAACCCACCTTGACTAGTTCACCACTTGGAGCAACCAGTGGTTCCTCCATATCAACTTGTCCAAGATACAGGCAATCATCATAGGCTACACCATATGCTCCCTCCGTCTCCATGATTTCTACCTAACCATTTAAGGCTGTCCTATTCACCTCACCCCTGCCCTAAAATACCTTGGCTTCATTGTTGAGTGCCACCTCACCTGGGCTCCCCATCTCTTTAAGAGCCAATACAAAGCCAACAATAGACTGGAGACTGCATCCTTCCACCATCCTTCACACGTACAAATCCTTCATCCACCCCATCCTTTGTTATGCCAGTTTTGCTTGGATTTCCTTCCCTCCCAGATTCCATAAAGCCCTCTAATCCTGGAACACCATGCCTCCATCCTCCACGCACATGCTCTACCACCTCATCCCCTTCCCCCACCTTCTTCTTTTCCTCTTACACATCCACACCCTGAACATTGTCCACCAACTCGATCCCCCACACATCCTTGTGCCCCCTGCCTGTTGCCACGCCTTTACCGTTGTGACCTGCCCTCTCTCCATCTCCATACCCTCCACCTCCTTGCTCAATACAAGTTCCAGCGCCGGCCCCTCCCAGATGATGAGCTTTGATCTGATATCTGCCCCTCCTACCAATTCTAACCCTACCTTCCTCCCCCTACTCAGCAGGGCTGCCTCTCACCTCCCCTTTCCTTCCCCTTGGCGATTTTCCTCCCTCCTCTACCCTCTATCTTTCCCACACCCACTTCTGTGTCTCTGCCCTCCCTCCTGCTTTGTCTTCCCTCATCATCTCCCACCCAACATATCTCCTGCGTCTTGGTGCGCCCACTGCTCCCCTTTTCCTCTACTCCTTCCACCAGACCCCCGTCCACACCTTCCTCCCCTCTTTTTCCTTCCTCTCCAGCGTCCCGTCCCTCAGCAGGACCCTAGCAGTGGTTTTTATTCTTTGTGTGTGTTCTGTCATTTACAGTGGTTTATTAAGTGGCTTGCTCTGTGTGTTTATCATACTGTGGCCAACTCTTAACTTGTGTCTGACTCCAGTGTATTTTAAGTGTCCCAGGAATTGCCAGCTGTGTTCTTTTAACTTTATATCGACTTTTTAACCATCTCCCAGCATTTCCCCGTATTAGTGT
This sequence comes from Schistocerca gregaria, assembly GCF_023897955.1. Lineage (NCBI taxonomy): Eukaryota > Metazoa > Arthropoda > Insecta > Orthoptera > Acrididae > Schistocerca > Schistocerca gregaria. Next base: position 833,212,027 of record NC_064931.1, read on the forward strand.
ATATTTTAACTTCCATTATCTCCATTTTCTGTGTTATGTTTCCTTTTTTCCCTATTTATGTATGAGCTCCTCTTTTCATATGTTTCTGTGAAGCCACTCGGCTGAAGAGTGGCGAACTGTGCCATTGTCAGTCCTCCCTTGCCCATATGGGGCAGGGGCTTGAAATTATAATAAAGAAAGGAAGGTCACAGTGAGGTCTTCGAATCCATCCTCTCCCATCATATCCATCACCACCTTAATCAACACCACCTCCTTCCCTTTACTGACCTTCCTTCTCCATCAAACACCAACTCCTCAACCTCATCCACCTTCTCTCCCTCTAACCTAACTTTGATTACTTTATTGTGTTTTGGTGTTCATCAAGTATGTTCCATAAGTGCATTGAGTGCTCAGTTTCGTCGTCCCTGACTGTGACCGCCTTTTTTAACAGTGCTATTTGTGCCGCCTGTGTTTATGAATATGTCTTCATGGAGTGTCATTTTAATTACATGTGGATTTTACATAAACGCGCCTCATAATACTACCCCTGTTTTCTATATTTCAACACCAATTATTTTTCCCCTCTCATGTGTGAAATTCATCTTTTATCCTTTTATCTATGTACTGTGCTCCTGTGATATTTTATGTAGTCTCTTGGGTGAATAGCGGCGAACTGTTTGCTGCCAACCCACCCCTGCCACATGGGGCAGGGGTATGAAACAACAATAAAGAAAAAAGAAAAGAGGCGCAGTGTAACAGTGGATCACCTAATATCACTATTGGCCATCCTTATGTTCCATACCGCAGCAGCTAATACTTGTAGATCTGCACAAGGCTCCTCTCCTGCACTTCAGTTATAGTTTGCTATCACCACCACAGACGCCAACAACCATACTTCCCCATATAGGGCTATTGGCTAGACTGGCTGGAGCAACTCTCCAGTGGTAGACCTATAGTGAAAATACGTTAAATGTATTCGCAATTGCGAGTAAGGGCAATCATCAGCTGTAGAATGGAATGTCAAAAATGAAAATTTGTGACGGACCGAGATTCGAACCCTGATTCCCCACTAATCGCGAGCAGTTGCCTTACCATTTGGCTATCCGTGCACGACTCATAGCCAGACCCAAACTTACATATGTCGTCACCCATGTGTCTATCGTATAATAGTGAAAATATCCATTGAACATCTAGCAGTTTTTGACGAAACTGGATGGAGCTATGGTCTAGTGCTTGATCAATGACAACAAAAATTGTTTAAATAAACAATATACCGCTCTGCATACAAAAGAATAAAAGGCTTATCCTTCAGACCAGCACAGATTGAGCTATTTTCCCACCAATTCCCAGAGGGAAGGGAAAGGGGGATCATAGAAAGGGGGAGGAGATGGGGAGGGTGAGCAGGGGGGAAAGGGGGAGAAATAGGGGGGAAGGAGAGAGAGTCAACAGCGCCCTCTGATGGTGGTGTGAACCTGAAGGTGAGCACCCAGAATCTGATATTTCCACCAATAAATTTGAATTTCTCCCCATTTTACCCAGGCCATCCTCGGCTTATGTCATGGGAGTGGAGAGGGCTGGGTGTTCCCTGGGGAGGACCCACGTGCTGTCTGTGTAAAACCCATGACACCTTTAAGGGGTGGGGGTAATTAAGTGATCAATTAATTAATTTCCCACCACTGATTTAATACTAGAAAATAGCATGCTGTATTTCACTTACGTCAGTGTTGAACCGAACTTTGACTCTGGCCGCGATTTTCGTGCGCCACATTTTGTATCTTCAAATGGGTCAGCTTGAATTCCAACGAAAATAAAATTCCATGATTCTTACTTCCGATGGACACACAACGAACATTGTAAGACGAGAAGAGTACTTTTGGCGACCTTGATGTGCCAAAGCTGTCCTGGTTCCTCTACGAGCCCCTTTGCTTGATCGTTGCAGAAAAGAAGAGGCCTTGCTGAGAAACTTACACAATTAGATCTGACAGAAATATGTTGTCAACGATGCAAAAATCCTGGTTACCCATCTAAAGACACCTGTCAGTGTCGGGAGTTCAACATCACCTCAGAATTTCCCGTGATATCCAGCACTCTTCTCCAGAGTTTGCAAGCGGAAAGTAAAGAGTAAAGTAACTCACATCATGTTCAAATGGCTCTGAGCACTATAGGACTTAACATGTTAGGTCATCAGTCCCCAGGAACTTAGAACTACTTAAACCTAACTAACCTAAGGACATCACACACATCCTTGCCCGAGGCAGGATTCGAACCTGCGACCGTAGCAGTCCCGCGGTTCCGGAATGCTGCTCCTAGAACCGCACTGCCACCGCGGCCGGCTCACATCATGTAATCAAATGTTTCTAAGTAGGACCCCAACAACTTTCATACATACACACCAACTCTGGTGTAATTTGAATAGCGTATGTATTTTTGAAAATATGTTATCATTTTAGCGCTTCCATTCCATGGACCTCTACTGTGTTATATGTCTACAAATGAATGCATATTTCAATATTCTGCACTACTGACTGCAAACATTAAACATCGTCCAAGTGTTTTGTTCTACAGATAAAGAAACATGAATTAGTCATCAGCTTACTTTACTGTAGCTAACTAGAGCTATAAGAGCGTGCCAAACTTCTGGGTTGATGTTCCGAGGCTATCGGTGCAGTGGATACACTGAAATGTAAATCATACTCAGGAAGCTGTTCACATCAGAGCTAATGTTGCCACGTCTGGTGTAGCCTTTCGGTTTATTGTATTTTCCCCCGATGTCAATGATCGGCTAAGATGAAGAATTGCTTCGAAATAATTCGCTAACATACGAGTCACGTTTTTAAATAGCATACTAATTACATCTATATCTCTTTCACTACATCCACACATGGATTACAACGCAAAAGGTATTCCATTAACTCAGCAACTGGAATTCTTTCTGGGATTTTACCTTTCTCTCTAACAATTTTTCCTGCTGCAGCTGCTGCTGCTAGTAAAAAGGGCACTTTTATATTGGAGTAGTGTGAGGTGCTTCTACCGGGGTTTGACTGCAATCGCTTGGCATGCAGTTGTTCGTTTGCTTGTGTCTTGGCGAGAGATGCGCAGGTGCAAGTGCACTCCTCTACGTTTCTGTGGAATCCCTCTTTCCTGCGGGATTGCAGCAAGATGCTACTGTACACCATACCATGAAGTAAGCTTTCAACATTTTGAGGTTTTCAACACCGAATTAGCAATCAAATTCAATGAAAATGTGGTTGAACCTAAGAGATCTAGGTCTGTAGTAGGTGACTGAATTCCAAGAACTTTGGACATTTAGTTTTATATGTTTCTTTTTGCCACACGCTAGTGGCGAAGATTTTGAACCAAAATTTCTGTCCTCAGTCCTTCTGTTTATGCGAGTCTACTGGGTCACATTATGATTCGTGCGTCTACAGAAACAATTACTTTTTCATTTTTATTAGTATTTTTTGGGACGTCAAGTATGTACAGAAACCACAGCAGCAGTGAACCCAAATTCGATCAGTGCTGAACATATGTAGCTCTATGCCATCAGTCAAGAGGTGATTTGTCATCAAAACTTTCTCAGCCGTAGCACGTGATTCTCTGCTTCCTACCATTAATTGTTAAATTAACCATGTACTCACTGTACCTTGAATTCCTACAACTTTCTGATGCTGGGCATTATTATTCCACAGACAAATGTCCCAGATAAATCACAAATAGCACCTTTAGGTGAAATTTTGCAGTTTTCGTCTTTTAATATTTAGTCAGTCAGTGAAATGGAATACGTACATAATATTCAGTATATAGGCCCTACTTAAATCTAAATTGTGAATGACTCAGAGCATTACATGCGATACCTCTATTAAGTACATCACTTTTCCCACATTTTAGAGCAGAACGGTCATAACGAAAACTGTCGGTGCATTAATAAGAATCCCAATACTTTGCTTAGAAGAGGGTCGGACAGCGGTAAGCCTAAGACTCCCTATGAAAATACATTCTGAAATTAGAGCCATTACTTATTCACATACGTGATGGATATACAGCTGTACTACGAGACTATATTTTTAATATTTTACTTCAAATTTTAGTAACCTCATGATTAAGTTTCCTTTTAAGAGAGCTAAATATATTCTGTGTTTTCCTGTCTGAATGGGAGAGAGATTTAAAAGCTATGAGATTATTCCATGACTTTCACCCTTCTCTGGCCCACAGCTGCACCAGAAATTACTAAGTAGCGGAAGGTAACGACTAGTTTGCAAGACAAACAGAGTGAGAGGTAGTAATAAAGTATCGATGCAAGAAGGGAGACGTAAATCACAAAGAGATATTAACTGCATCGACAGCTGGCTTCGAGTTGTGAATGTGAGCACTGATAAGAGCAGAGAAGATTGAAATGGAAAGACATGCAATAAATTTTTGCTTGGTTAGAAGTACAATGAAGCGCAAACAGAGTGTGATCTGATATACTAGAACAATGAGGAAATTGCGCCGTTCGGCGGAAAGATACACAGAATTTAATCGCACAATACTGCGTAAATAGACAGTCATCAGGTAGCCTGGAATTGAGCGGAAATTGCGCTATTCTGGAACGTGCATGAAGGGAATTTAATTTTCAGTTGTACCATCCTGGCAAAACGGCCTCAAAACAGAAGCACGCAAAACAGACATGACCGTTAAATATTGAAAATAATGGTCGTTGCGTTGGAAATTATCATTTATTTGTCATCGATATGAAATTATATAGAGTGATTCTCTTCAGATACATCCTGAAAGATATCGTAATTCTGTTTTTACGCAAATGATATGTCAAAACATCCTCACTAGATAACGTATAGGTTCTTTTCGTACGTATATTACTTACAGATATATCGGTAACAATTTCACTTTTTTTAATGGAATAACACTAATTTCTGCTATTAGTAACGTAATACTAAAAAAGGTAAAGTTCAACGTGTCTGACACTTTAACCTCTGATCATCGATTTCGGAGAAATAACAGTATCAGGAACTTAGGATTTTTTTCTATTTTCAACATGAAACAGATGGCTATCCTATATTGAAGCTCGTCTTGTTATACAGAACTGTGAAGCCAGGCAGTCAATGCTCTATTTTTTGACGCAGGGAAAAGAGTGTATTTACGAAAGCGGAATAATGGATAAAGTATAATTCAAAATTGACAGATGCTATATGTGACTGGACCTACACACCAACTGGAAGGCAAAGACCATGGAATCTCGGGGTAATTCACCGCTTAACTATAGTAAAACTTCTTCTCTAGTTTTTGCTAGAACTTTGAAAAATAGGTGCACAGCAATCACTGCATTGATTGCTAGAATAAGGAGGTATAAAGTTTATTAAATAGTAACCTCCTGACTTGAGTTTAATGTCAAGATATACTCTTACGTTCAAAAAACATACGTCGACCACAAAAAAAAAAAATCTAAAAATATTGAGGTCATAAACACTTCCACAAAATTTCATTTATATTATGTAGTATCCGGAATGCTCATCGTCTATTGCGATACACGTTTGCAATCGCAGGTACAAGTATTTCTGGAGAAACTGATCATATTCCTTCGATTTCATTGTACATTCTGCAACAATGTTACGTTGTAAATGCTCTTTGGTTGTTGGGATTTGTGTATTGATGTCATCTTTGAGTTCATGCCAGAGACAAAAGTCCAAGGATGTCAGATTAGGTGACAACGCAGGCTAGCAGATAATGCCTTCACGCCCTACCGATTGATCAGGAGAGAACCGTGTGACAGCTTCCCTAACTAGAAATGAACGGGGCGCCCATCTTGCTGGCACTGTCATGCTCAAAAGCATCCGAACGAACTAAATTCCGATTGGCTTGGTTTATATGCAACCCTAACGTAATTGCCTTGCAAGTCCTCTGCTCTCTTTTCGGTAGTCATTTGACTGTATAATATGCTTACTATAAGAAACTTTTAGAGAGAGCAAGTCTATTTCCACTATCAATGCGACTGTAAATTAATACCACAACGATTCAAATATCAGAAAACATGTTACAAGAGATGACACAATCTTTAACAGATTTAAACTAGATTTTATTATAATAAATGACATTCCAAAAAGCAAATTTCAATTTGAAATTACATGAAGAAATGTTTTATACTGAACTGGCTACCGTCTCTCCAGTCCACCAGCTATTGTCCCTGTGAACTAACCACGAAATCTCTCATATGTGTAATGAAGAGGGACACTTACAGCTGTCCTTACGATGTTATTTATTACATGGCTACCAGTTTCCGTTCTTCAGTGCACCATCTTCGGTGCTTAACTGACGCTGAAGGGTTTAACTCCAATCAAATGCACAGTTTGTCAGTGGCCAGCATCTATAAACTGGTTTACGCAGACTACCTGTAACAACGATGTTCTGTCTCCAACCATCAGTATCGTTGGAGGCAACATCATAGTTAGAGGGAGTGTGCGAATATCCGTTCATAGATTTTGGCCACTGATGATTCCTGTACATGATTGGAGTTAAACCCCTGAGCGACGCACTGAAGCACCGAAGCTGGTAACCACATAATAAATAACATCGCAAGGACAGTTGTGGATGTTCCATTTCATTACATAAGTGAATGCGCATAATCCCTCAGATCTCCAATCAGAAGGATGGACACACAAATGAGTATCTCGTACATGGTTTCAATCACAATGTGTGCGCATATTTATACTTGACAGGGCGTGACGTAAAGTTCTGTGTTGGACGTGGAGTCGAACCCAGCACCTGATTGGATTGTTAATTAAGCACAGTGAAAAGATAGGTATCAATATTTTACGGCAGTAACGAAATGATTGAAACTAAAATAACGAGACGAAAACGTTTTGCCTCATCAGGATTCGAACCCAAAACATATCGTCGCTGTTTTCTAATTACGAATAGACATTAAACATCGGTTTGTTTCACCAGTAGTGAGATGTGCACGTATCTGAACTGGACATAACGTAACGAAAGATTATGTGCTGACTAGGAGTCGAACCCTGCACATATTAGCATTGTTGATTTCATATGAAGACACTTTGACTATGAAATTCTTCCTCACCGTAACTAGTAGTAGTATGTATGAATCTGAAATATGACCAAAAGTTGTACATCTGACAGGAGAAAAGGGCTCGTCTCGTTCTGCTTGCACATGCATACCTTGATCCCCCTGGGCGTTCGAGTGTTAAAGGGCGCGCGCATGGCGACCGGGGAGGCCGGCTCACAAGCCAGGCAACGGGCTAGAGTGGGGAGGGAGACGGCGCCGAGCGAGTCGTCGGCGGCAGGTCGCTCTACGTGGACCTGTCAGTTGAAAAAAATGATTGAAATGGCTCTAACCACTGTGGAACTTAACATCTGAGGTCATGAGTCCCCTAGACTTGCAGCTACTTAAACCTGACTAACCTAAGGACATCACACACTTCCATGCCCGAAGCAGGATTCGAACCTGCGACCGCAGCAGTTCGCGCGGTTCCAGAATCAAGTGCCTAGAACCGCTCGGCCACCGCGGCCGGCCCAATGGAAGGTTTTAGGTTTGGCAAATGTCTGGAGAGATTTACCTGTTATCACGTGTAGTGCCAACATAAAGCACCTGGACAGCCGCGTGAGTATAGACGCCGGTTCTGGGACGTGGAGGTGCGCCGGCCCCAGATTTAATCCGTATGCTGGATTTACGACGATGGGCAGTGCGCCTGGTTGTGGGTTTTAGGCAGTTCACCACATCCCACCAGGAGAATACCGAGTTGCTGCCCTAATGCCACCCCTGTCTCATTATTCGCAAAGATTGAGAAAAACTTTCGCTCCCTTTCACATGAATGAAACTGCATGCAGACAGTTAAGGTACACGTATCCTGTCCGAGGGGGTACGGGTTGCCGACAGGAAGTGCTTCCGTCTACCCCTAACTTACCTATGTCAAATCCGTTAATAGCCTTGCCAACACTGGACAGGCACAATAAATAGAAGGAAACAAGAAGACCTATAGTGCCAACAGTGAAGCTCGGATGAGGTGGTGTTACGGAATGACACTGCTTTTGTGGTTAGGGTGTGGTCCCATTTTTACGCTTAAGAGAACTCTAAAGGCGGAAACATATGAATACATTGTCCACCATGCGGAATCATATGAATACGTTATCCACCCCTTTATTTCTTAAGGATCTCCTAAAGAAACAGCATACACTCGGCAAATTTGTGGCAGAGTCACGTCCAATGATCACATTCAAACACAGAACGATTTGTGGATATACTCCACGGAATCCACAAATTTCATAGTGCTGGCTGTAAAATGTGGCGTTGGTTAGATAGTTCGTTGGTTGCATGTTTCATTGATCAGTCGCAGAGTACGGTAGTTGTTATCATGTGGAATTTTTCAAGTGCACAAGAAACGCACATATGGATAGGGGAAAGCCTCCCTGTTGCAGCCACATGTAGTAAGCATTGCTTCACGCAGTGGAGAATAGCAAAACAGAGGCACGCCGGCGACCGAAGCGTTGCGAAGTAGGCTGGGACAGATAGCCTTGCTGACAGCAGCAGTCTACCAACAGGCTGACGCAAGGACGCACACAGATCGAGCACCGAGCGAAGCATGGAGAGTACTGAGTGAGCGGAATTGAGGCCAGCACGCTAAGTTACGCTGCAATATACTGTGGGAGTAATAACAAAAAGCTACCACCGAGGGTAAAAAACGTTCTACTGGCGGATATAGATAGTGAAGCGCACGGAGCAACAGACAGAAGCCATTAGGAAGCAGTTCGGATCTGAGGATGGACGTGGTCCGTATCCGAATATTCAATCTTCGTAGGTGACGATTCCGGAAGTCTGTTCTAGCTCGCAGGAGTCATCCGTTCGCCGCCAGATGTCAACTTCAGCTCTGGAGGTCGGCCCGAGCTCGGTAGGCACCATGGCTCACTAACTACAGCGAGAACTTCCAGCAGGACCGGCCGCAGCGCAGTCTCGGTCACAGGCGCCGCCGGGGACTGACGCCCGGACTTCACGGCAACCCGGCCCCACGGCGCGTGGTCCGTCTATGACGGGACCTCGCGGACATCGCGACTGACGGGTTCCCAGCCGCCGGTGCAGCAGGCGTCGGCAGCTGATCTCACGGCGACGCGGCTCCGTGGGTGTGCCCGTACTGGGGCGCCGAGCGGCGACGAGTTCATCTCAACCACAGGGCATCCTGGCTTCAGCGGAGCACTGGTGGCCTGAGGCTCCGAGTGCGATCAGCGGCGCGCGTAGGGCACATTGTCGGAGAATCTACACAGCAGCAGCCAGGCGCACGGATCCGCAGGGCTGGGCAGCGACGACGAGGGAGGAATTGTAAAAGAAGTTCAATAAATAATTGTAAAACTCCACGCCGTCTCAATCTTTGGCGCAGCCATTGTGTCTGCCGTAACAAGTACAGGGTGGTACCGGGGTAATCAAATACCCGAGGCAGACCAAAACTAGCGCTAATGGCGGCGTCTGTACTCCAGTTAGGCGGCCAGCATGGGCGTCTGTACCCAGGTTAGGAGGGGACTCAAAATAATATCGCCAATCCGTTCTGAAGCAAGCGTGGCGATTACGCTTCAAACCTTTAAGACTTATTATTGTGATGAGTACCGTTAATGCAAAAGATTCCGAATTAGTCCCCCAACTACCGGATCTCCGGGAGGGGACTTCTTTAGCGCCACACATACAGAAATCCGTTAAAGAGGAAAACATCAGATCTCTGTACATCTGTACATATAGCTGCAGGTCACTTGTGGGTGAATACAGACTAATCGAAATTGAATAATAATTGAAGAAAATAAAATGGACTGTAGTTGGTCTGAGTGAAGTACGTCGTAAGGGGAACAGTGTGTAACTCTGAAGTCAGGAAATGTTCGGTGTCACTTAGGAGAAGAAGATGGTAGAACAAAGGGAGTAGGTTTCCTAATAAATAAAGATGTAAAAGACAATGTATCAATACTAGAAGGAACATCAAGTAGAGTAGCTAGGCTTGTTATTAAAATATCGAAAAGATACAAACTACCAATTGTTCAGGTATACGCTCCTACAGCAAGATATTCGGATGATGAAGTAGAAGCATTTCACGAACAAGTAAAAAATGCACATAACAAAGGACGAGACTGCCACTTTAAACTGGTAGTTGGAGACCTAAATGCCAAGGTTGGTATCAAAAACTAGGGTGATGTCTCAGCAGGCTGCCATGGAATTGACGAGAGAAACGAAAGGGGTGAAAGGCTAGTTCAATTTGCGGAAGAAAATAAATTATTCATCATGAAAACCTTTTTTAAGAAACACTATAATAGGAAATGGACATGGAGAACCCCAAACCATGAGACCCACAACGAAATAGATTTTATCATCTCAGATCACACCAAAATAATCAAAGATGTTTTAGTTTTAAAGCAATTTAATACTGGTAGTGACCATAGGCTGGTAAGAGCGAAAATAAAAATTAATACTCAACAAGAACGAAGAAAACTAATATCACAGAAAAAAGAAATTATAGGTATCGATAAATTGAACGAAAGGAAAAAGGATTTTCAGTATGCCCTTCGAGTGAGTCAACAGAAGAAAATCTAGCTGAAACGATAATGGAAACTGCAAAAGAAATAGGTGGACTGACAACAATTATTAAACAAACAGGAAAGTTAAGGGCGGAAACCAAAGCTGTACTCGTAAAAAGACGGGAGATGAAAATTAAAACTTCTTGTGAGAAGATAGAATATTCAGAACTGTGTAAGTGTATAAGGAAGAATATGAAAGCCAACATACAAAAATACAATGAAAACACCATAAAATTAGCGTTAGAGAATAAAAGGAACTGCAAGAAAGCTAAGCAAAAGCTTATGATTGGTGAAAAGGAAATCATAGCAATTCACGGTGATAATGGGCGCATAACAGAAAAGGAAGAAATTCTAAAGCGTGTAAAGAATTTCTATAGTAACTTATATGAAAGAACACATGAACCACTACTAAAACCTTACGCAGATGATGATGAAATCCCCAAAATCCTCCCCGAAGAAATAGGAAAAGCTATAAAGAAGGTGCAGACTGGCAAAGCAGGGGGTCATGATGGTCTGACGATTGACGTACTGAAACTTACAGGGGAGGAAACAGAAAAACATCTGGATAAAGTCTTTACTTAGTGTATACAGAATGGCAGCATCTCAACCTGCTGGAACAAAGCAAACATAATCTTACTACATAAGAAGGGAAGTATTCACGATCTGAAGAACTACCGCCGCATTAGCTTAGTTTCTGTTATATGTAAATTGTTCACTAAAGTCCTGTTAAGTCGCATTAAAATGGCAGTGGAGACTGCACAGCCCATAGAACAAACTGAATTTCGCAGTGCTTTCAGTCCAATTGACCATATAAACCAACTCCGTAAGGTAATTAGACGAGCCAATGAATATGAAATGCCACTATGCATAGCCTTCATTGACTTTGAAAAAGACTTCGATTCTATCGGCCACACTGCAGTTTTACAAGCACCTGCCGAGCAAGGAGTGGAAACAAAATAGATAAACATATTGTGGAACATTTATGACACGTCTGTAGCATCAAAACATAGGAAAAAACAAGTGCGAATTTTCTATTGGAGAAGGAGTAAAGCAGGGCGATCCTGTATCCCCGAAGTTATTTATAGCAGTTCTCGAGATGGCTATGTCCATAATTATTTGGAACAGCAGAGGAATAAGGATAAATGGTAAAAGGCTCACAAACGTGAGATTTTCTGACGATATAGTGATCCTAGCTAGCAGTATGGTGGAAATGCAATCCTCTATAAAAGACGAAACAGATCTTTGTCAGGAAGTTGGACTTAAAATAAATCACTAAACTAAGGTTATGCATAATAATTGGGTAGCTGCAGGACAAGTAACACTGAACGGCAACATCCTCCACAATGTTACAGAATACATTTATCTGGTTCAATTAATTGATATAAAAGAGGATTTGAAACCTGAAATTTTTCGTCGGATTAAATTGGGTTGGAGGGAAGGAATGCAACAGTTTTCATATTTAACATGCCAGACTACTTAAAGAAGACAGGTTTTGATCTGTGTGTCCTAACGGTTTTAACGTACGGATGTGAAACTTGGACATTAAATGGAGGAAGTGCAATGGACAGGACATATTGCACGAACGAAGGATGGAACAGGGACAAAATCAGTTTTAGAGTGGAGTCCCAGACAAAAACGAAGACCACCAGGGAGACCACCTGATCGCTGGGATAAACTCAGGAAAGATGCGGGCTTCAACTGGAAAAAGACAGCAGCTGACTGAGATGCATCGAAAAACCTCTTAAAAATGTATTTCATAACTTAAAAAGGCTACGTCTTGTATAGATTGAATTAGCTGAACAATAAATAAATAAATAAATATTACAGTACAGTGTTAAAGATTAATATTTCTATTACTTACACCATTACCTTAAATGGCACAACATGCATTTAGATATTTATAGATTTATTTATTCCTATTCAAGAACCGAGCGAGGTGGCGCAGTGGTTAGACACTGGACTCGCATTACGGAGGACGACGGTTCAATCCCGCGTCCGGCCATCCTGATTTAGGTTTTCCGTGATTTCCCTAAATCGTTCCAGGCAAATGCCGGAATGGTTCCTTTGAAAGGGCACGGCCAACTTCCTTCTCCGTCCTTTCCTACTCCAATTCGTTTATGGTATAGAAGGAGTTTTCAAAGAGATTTGATTTCAATTTATTTTTGAAGCTATTACTGCTGTCTGTCAGACATTTTATTTCGTCTGATAATCTCTCAAAAAATTTTATAGCAGCATATTTTACCCCTTTCTGTGCCAAATGTGCGGAGAGACAATGGAAAGTTGAATGTCAATACCATCCTATGGAGAGTTGGGACAGTGGATTGGCACAGGCGCAGCTGTTCATGAAGAACATTTAAGTGCAGTGAAAAGACTCTGTCAATACGATTCCCCCCTATATCTGTCCACTAACTACTCGTAAGTTGATAACACAGGCCAACGAAAAATTTTTTTTAAAAAACTTTTTTACTTTGATAGTTGATCTTTACAGATTTTTATGAGCTGAATCCAAATCTAGCCTTAGTTTATTTGTATCACCTACAGTTTTCGTGCAGTATGTTTTTTATTATATAGTATAAAATTCCTATGCTACACGGAAAACGGGGAAATTATTGAAACGCTTTGTTACAGCTTAAGCTTGGTTTGTATTTTCACTAAGCTACCTAAAATAATGATATGTGTTAATAGAGGTTTCACTTGTCAGCTGGAAATGCTTTGTATTTTCTTTCTCTTTTTTCTTTGAAGCTTCTTGTGTAGCTTTTTCTACGATGAGTCCCTTGCTTAACTTCTCGGTGAAGTGACCAACAGTAGTGCCCCATCATGTTGGTGTTCCAGCAGCCCTGGTAGCGTTTTTCCATCACTTTAATGTCCTGGTGAAAGTACTCTCCTTGCTACTCACTAACATCTCCCATATTCTCCGGGACGTAATCAAGGTGACTGTTCAAAAAGTGAACTTTCAGGCCCATTAAACATCCTAAAACTTTATCAATTCTGGATTTGGAACACGGCGGCCGTCTTGTTAAAGGTTTCTGGAGTGACTGCAACCAATCACCGTTTTTTCTTCAATTTTTATTTATTCATGGCCGGTTGTGAATCGCATAGCGATTCATCATCAGATGATAGAATTTAGTTTGGAGTATTGTGGCAAATATAGAGACGAAAAAGTGAGCCTGTATGTGGGAAGGATATTGAGAGTAAGAATAATTTGGTGGTATTATTCACTGTTTTTATTCTTGTTGCAAGCACTGCTCTGGAAAACATAATGTATGCTTTCCAGTATCGTAAAATATCAAGAGAAACAGGCACTTTTCCTCCGATGGCTACTCCCACATACTTAAAGAAATATAAACAAACCAAAGAGTGTGGCTATTGTCTACAAAGCGTTTTGTGGAAGCAGATATTTTCTTTGCTCATTTTTCGTTTAGTGTGGCATTCGTAATAAGATATATATTTATTACATTACTTTCTTTATAAAAATTAGTATTATGTTTTTTACATTGCAATTTTTTATGCTATTTACAAAATCTACAGCAAAGTGTTTAGGACAATATTTCTGGTAGTGAAGTTATGTTTGTCATGTTTCTCATTGCTCAATAAAGAGGATAGTATACATATGGGGAGGGGGAATGAGGGGGGGAAAATAGGGAGGAAGGGATGGGAGGGGGAAGGGAGGGGGGGGAGAGAGAGAGAGAGGGGGGGGGAAATTATGTGTGTGTGTGTAAAAAAGAGGTAGAGAGGATGGTGTTTAGGTGTGGTATGAGCGAGGTGGGGAATGGGTATGGGAGTGGATGAGTACAGTATTTATTAGTGTTTCAAATTTAAGGACTCTTTAAAATTTTGGAAGAATAGGTTATTTGCTAAATTAATTTGTTCATTTAAGATGGTGTCGTCATTCAATTATGGACATAAAAACCAACCTCTACACTCTGCATATTGTAGACAAATAAATAAAAATGGACCTCTTCAAACAACTAGAAATTTTCATGGATAACAATACAACACCCCACACAATCATCATCTGGTTCATGTAAGTCAGATTGTACATCAGAAAATATTACTGTTGGAATAGAATTTAAATCATCTGGTCGTTAAGGAACTGTCAAATCTACACACGCCCTACTGGTCAGATGGCGGACCAAAGGACAGGGTAGCTTATTATCTTCTTGTTTTTTGAATTATGGCCCGTAATATCAACACTGCAAAAGTAGCAATCATTGGAATGATTTCTTAGTTCCCTCTATATCATGTTGTTGTTGTTGTGGTCTTCAGTCCTGAGACTGGTTTGATGCAGCTCTCCATGCTACTCTATCCTGTGCAAGCTTCTTCATCTCCCAGTACCTACTGCAACCTACATCGTTCTGAATCTGCTTAGTGTATTCATCTCTTGGTCTCCCTCTACGATTTTTACCCTCCACACTGCCCTCCAATACTAAATTGGTGATCCCTTGATGCCTCAGAACATGTCCTACCAACCGATCCCTTCTTCTGGTCAAGTTGTGCCACAAACTTCTCTTCTCCCCAATCCTTTTCAATACTTCCTCATTAGTTATGTGATCTACCCATCTAATCTTCAACATTCTTCTGTAGCACCACATTTCGAAAGCTTCTATTCTCTTCTTGTCCAAACTATTTATCATCCATGTTTCACTTCCATACATGGCTACACTCCATACAAATACATTCAGAAATGACGTCCTGACACTTAAATCTATACTCAATGTTAACAAATTTCTCTTCTTCAGAAACGCTTTCCCTCCCATTGCCAGTCTACATTTTATATCCTCTCTACTTCGACCATCATCAGTTATTTGGCTCCCCAAATAGCAAAACTCCTTTACTACTTTAAGTGTCTCATTTCCTAATCTAATTCCCTCAGCAGCACCCGACTTAATTCGACTACATTCCATTATCCTCGTTTTGCTTTTGTTGATGTTCATCTTATATCCTCGTTTCAAGACACTATCCATTCCATTCAACTGCTCTTCCAAGTCGTTTGCTGTCTCTGACAGAATTACGATGTCATCGGCGAACCTCAAAGTTTTTATTTCTTCTCCATGGATTTTAATACCTACCCCGAATTTTTCTTTTGTTTCCTTTACTGCTTGCTCAATATACAGATTGAATAACATCGGCGAGAGGCTACAACCCTGTCTTACTCCCTTCCCAACAACTGCTTGCCTTTCATGTCCCTCGACTCTTATAACTGCCATCTGGTTTGTGTACAAATTGTAAATAGCCTTTCGCTACCTGTATTTTACCCCTACCACCTTTAGAATTTGAAACAGAGTATTCCAGTCAACATTGTCAAAAGCTTTCTCTAAGTCTACAAATGCTAAAAATGTAGGTTTGCCTTTCCTTAATCTTTCTCCTAAGGTAAGTCGTAAAGTCAGTATTGCCACACGTGTTCCAACATTTCTACGGAATCCAAACTGATCTTCCCCGAGGTCGGCTTCTACTAGTTTTTCCATTCGTATGTAAAGAAATCTTGTTAGTATATTGCAGCTGTGGCTTATTAAACTGATTGTTCGGTAATTTTCACATCTGTCAACACCTGCTTTCTTTGGGATTGGAATTATTATATTCTTCTTGAAGTCTGAGGGTATTTCGCCTGTTTCATACATCTTGTTCACCAGATGGTAGAGTTTTGTCAGGACTGGCTCTCCCAAGGCCGTCAGTAGTTCCAATGGAATGTTGTCTACTCCGGGGGCCTTGTTTCGACTCAGGTCTTTAAGTGCTCTGTCAAACTCTTCAGGCAGTATCGTATCTCCCATTTCATCTTCATTCACATCCTCTTCCATTTCCATAATATTGTCCTCAAGTACATCGCCCTTGTATAGACCCTCTATATACTCCTTCCACCTTTCTGCTTTACCTTCTTTGCTTGCAAAGAATAAACACTTCGTAATTGTATATAAACCTACTTCTAATCGATATAAATGTTTCCATCTGAGCTCTTGATGTTTATACAAGTGGTTCTCTTATCTCCAAGGGTCTCTTTAATTTTCCTGTAGGCAGTATCTTACCCCTAGTGAGATAAGCCTCTACATCCTTACATTTGTCCTCTAGCCATCCCTGCTTAGCCATTTTGCACTTCCTGTCGATCTCATTATAGAGACGTTTGTATTCCTTTTTGCCTGCTTCATTTACTGCATTTTTATATTTTCTCCTTTCATCAATTAAATTCAATATTTCTTCTGTTACCCAAGGATTTCTACCAGTCCTCGTCTTTTTACCTACTTTATCCTCTGCTGCCTTCACTACTTCATCCCTCAAAGCTATCCATTCTTCTTCTACTGTATTTCTCTCCCCCATTCCTGTCAATTTTTCCTTTATGCTCTCCCTGAAACTCTGTACAACCTCTGGTTCTTTCAGTTTATCCAGGTGCCATCTCCTTAAATTTCCCCCTTTTTGCAGTTTCTTCAGTTTTAATCTACAGGTCATAACCAATAGATTGTGATCAGAGTCCACATCTGCCCTTGGAAATGTCTTACAATTTAAAACCTGGTTCCTAAATCTATGTCTTACCATTATATAATCTATCTGATACCTTTTAGTATCTCCAGGGTTCTTCCATGTATACAACCTTCTTTCATGATTCTTAAACCAAGTATTAGCTATGATTAAGTTGTGCTCTGTGCAAAATTCTACTAGGTGGTTCCTCTTTCATTTCTTAGCCCCAATCCATATTCACCTACTACGTTTCCTTCTCTCCCTTTTCCTACTGCCGAATTCCAGTCACCCATGATTATTACATTTTCATCACTCTTCACTACCTGAATAATTTCTTTTATCGCATCTTACATTTCTTCAATTTCTTCGTCATCTGCAGAACTAGTTGCATTTAAACTTGTACTACTGTAGTAGGTGTGGGCTTCGTATCTATCTTGGCCACAATAATGCGTTCACTATGCTGTTTGTAGCAGCTTACCCGCATTCCTATTTTCCTATTCATTATTAAACCTACTCCTGCATTACCCCTATTTGATTTTGTGTTTATAACCCTGTAGTCACCTGACCAGAAGTCTTGTTCCTCCTGCCACCGAACTTCACTAATTCCCACTATATCTAACTTTAACCTATCCATTTCCCTTTTTAAATTTTCTAACCTACCTGCCCGATTAAGGGATCTAACATTTCACCCTCCGATCCGTAGAACGCCAGTTTTCTTTCTGCTGATAACGACATCCTCTTGAGTAGTCCCCGCCCGGAGATCCGAATGGGGGACTATTTTACCTCCAGAATATTTTACCCAAGAGGACGCCATCATCATTTAATCATACAGTAAAGCTGCATGCCCTCGGGAAAAATTACGGCCGTAGTTTCCCCTTGTTTTCAGCCGTTCGCAGTACCAGCACAGCAAGGCCATTTTGGTTATTGTTACAAGGCCAGATCAGTCAATCATCCAGACTGTTGCCCTCGCAACTACTGAAAAGGCTGCTGCCCCTCTTCAGGAACCACACGTTTGTCTGGCCTCTCAACAGATACCCCTCCGTTGTGGTTGCACCTACGGTACGGCTATCTGTATCGCTGAGGCACGCAAGCCTCCCCACCAACGGCAAGGTCCATGGTTCATGGGGGGAGGCTCCGTATCATAGGAACAGTAAATCTAAAGGCTTTTTTCTCCTTTTTGGACCACTTTCTCAGATCTTCAATACACACACAACATACCTTATGCGCCCCCCCCCCCCCCCCCAAGATTTATCTTCCTTACGAAGTTCAGATCCAAAACATGATAGATAAAGCTTTTTCACAAAATTTGTAATGTTTCTTTGGTGTTTTTTAATCACAGATTCACCATAAATATAACAAAAACTGTCAGCAGAGTTTTTACAACGACAATTAGACATTGTACTGAGCACATGTACAGGAAATGGGAAAGTGAGGTTAAACAAAATACCATCTATTAACACAAAAATAGAATCGACCTTGTTTTGCCAGAAAATGTTTTTCAGCAGTGCTACCAACGTCATCTACATTCATTACACCATCCTTTTAAATTATTTTAAGTATATAAAAGATGACATCTGGAATAATCGGGTCTACTGCCGGATGTTTGTGTCGCTCTGGCACAATATTTCGGCCACGTAACTCGTTGCCTTCTTCAGGTGCTACCTGAGACTACCATACTGCAGGATCTTGTCCAGCCAGAGCGACACAAACATCCGGCAGTAGACCCAATTATTCCACATGTCAAGATCTCGCCGGGAAAGCCTGAAGAGTTATATATAAAAGCTGTTAAATTGTTTTTAAATCGCTTATTTTAATAAATGTAACTGTAAAACGTGAAGAAATGATGGGTGATACAGTTTTTTAAGTATCATATTAGAGTTTCCCACCATAAAAAACATAGGAGTAAGGTATTTTCAGCAAAAAAGTTTTTCCATCGTTGGCCTGTGTAATCTTCCCCCGCGATGGCCTATGTACTTTCCCCTTTGCGAAATTACTTGTCAATGTGAAGTCATCAAAATAAGTACGTCATTAGCAGAAGTGAATGCGATAAACTGTTTTTTTTCTTCTCGATTGGACTTTTAAAGGAATTATTTACGATTAGGTTGTGATCACCCGGAATTCACCAACCATGTCAGTTTTGTATTTATTTATTTTTTCCTTCACTATCTTGGACTGTACTCTTAAACAACGTCATACTGAGTTTTTTTTGTGTCCCATAATGATCATGTTAAGTACACCAACTTCACCTTCCCACCTTTTTAATCAGTCATAGCATTTAAAACAGATAACGTTATTGACATCTTGGATTGTCGGGTGTTGCGCCGGATATGAGCGTCGTACTTGCACGTTATTTCGGTAGCGTAGCTCGTTACCTTCATCAGGTCGCACCTGATGAAGATAACGAGCTACGCTACCGAAATATCGTGCAAGTACGACGCTGATATCCGGCGCAACACCCAACAACCAAAGGTGTCATTAGATCGCCGGGAAAGCCTGAAGAATTACATCACCATCACATTATTCATTTCTTTCCTTTTTTCTTACATCTATATTTTTAGATGTGTCCTTTTGTTAATGTGTAATTTCACTGATCTAATGTTAGGGGTATACATTTTCTTATTATAGCTCTTTGTACAACAAAATAATTGATTCTATGAAATCCCGTTCCTTATGTTGTTAGAACTTTTTATGGAAGCGTTTTGTAGTTAAAATGTCACACTATTCTGTTTTTTCAGTATTGCTTATGTAGTACAGTATTCTTTGAATATGATTTTTTTTCATTGATTTGTCATGACAAAGTAGTGTCTTGGGAACACTCGCTACTAATGTTACATGGTACGAAATTTGTTTGTAGCGATGTTTGTTTTATGAACATAAGTAGTATTCCCAAATCTCCAGACCAATGATCATACCAATAATACTCAACTGTACACAACACTAGTGATGAATCTGTATTAGGGTGTATGACCTTTTCATTTTTGTGTTTCCTCCAGTTTCATTTCTGAATTATAAGTATTAGGTACTTGTTAAGTACCAGGAGCTTGAAGTCCCCACCTCATTACCCATGTCTACACAAAAGAATGCTTGATACTGCCCTTCCATTGGGAAAACACTGCTTGCCCTTTTTACTCGGGTGCAGGTGTGCTGCCAGTCCCGTTTAATAATTTTTGCATTTGCGATTTTAGAGATTGCTATAATATGAGTCACACTAATGGCACTGCTTTACAGTTGTTGCAAATGCTGAAGGAAGAGTAAGTGGGAAAATGTGTGTGTAATGTAATGGTGCAAATTTCATCCACATTCCTTCCTCTGTATCTCTTCTGAGTAACTGGATGAATGAATTTTGGAAGTTTCGTATGGGACCAGAGTGTCAGCTCTATCAGCTATACCAACCTACTAGTATCTTGGAAGTTGGTGATTAGCAGTAAATACAGGTTGACCCAAAGACGTATCGTTTCCCTTAATTGTCACTGAACTGAAGTTTGTAGTGACTTATGGTGACTATCGACTGGCTCACCAGTCACGTTTGCAGTCTTCATTTGAAGATACATATCATTTGCTACGGAATACTAGAGCGAGTATATAACGCAGTCTCTATAAATAATTACACATCAACATTTGCTTGTAAAACATAAATGACAAATTAAGATTACATAGTTGTCAGTCAGGAGCTCTACCTTAAATACAATTCCATGAACCCTGAAAGTGTGAAATAAAATCAGAACCCAATTCACATCCCACCAACATATGGCTCCACTATTAAAAAGAAAGAAAATTTCGATCTCTGTACCAAGAGTTGTTGTCGCTGTCACCAATAGGTGTCTGTGCTGGATAAAAACATTCAGAATACAGTCTATGAACCACACTTGTGTTACGACACAACAGAGACTTAAATTAATTATGTTCCACATCTATGATGTCACGATATTTTAACATTTCGGCAAGGTGTGCAAATACTGACAACGCAAAAAGAACGTTGTTTACGTCGATTATATGGGACCTATTTGAGATTAATTACAAGAAAAGAAGTTGAGAGCTCAAACTAATTACTTTGTCTAATGTATGATCTCACAATATTTTAAAATGAATAACAAAATATAGTATTTACATTGCGACAGTATCTAAGTACTAAAACGTATACAATATGTGCACGAACTGTGATTATCACACTGTCTAGATCACAGTTACTTTCCAAACATATTCATCATGATTACGCACGTCATTTGGAGGGAGAGAGTGCTGGTAATGTATGACAACAAGTATTACAAACAAACCGCTGTTGCTGCATTCAGAACTATAGCTAGCTAAAAGCCTGTAATCAGGTAAAACAACATACACTGAAGAGCCAAAGAAACTGGCAAACCTGCCTAATATCATGTAGAGCCCCCGCGAGCACGCACAAGTGCCCAACACACCTGGAATGGACTTGACTAATGTGTGAAATAGTGCTGGAGGGAACTGACACCATGAATACTACAGGGCTGTGCATAAATCCGTAAGAGTACGAGAGGGTGGAGATCTCTTCTGAACAGCTCGTTGCAAGTCATCCCAGATATAGTCAATAATATTCATGTCTGGGGAGTTTGGTGGCCAGCGGAAGTGTTTAAACTCAGAAGAGTATTCCTGGAGACACTGTGTAGCTATTCTGTATGTGTGGAGTGTCGCATTGTCCTGCTTGAATTGCAAAAGTCCATCGGAATGCACACTGGACATGAATGGATACAGATGATCACACAGGACACTTACGTACCCATCATCTGTCAGAGTCGTATGTAGATGCATCAGGAGTCCCATATCAATCCAACTGCACACACACCACACCATTACAGAGCCTCCACCAGCTTGAACAGTCCTCTGCTGATATGCAGGATCCATGAATTTATGAGGTTGTTTCCAAACCCGTTCACGCCCATCCACTCGATACAATTTGAAACGAGGCCCATCCGACCAGTTTCCAGTCATCAACAGTCCAATGTCGGTGTTGACGGACCCAGGCAAGGCGCAAAGCTTTATGTTGTGCAGTCATTAAGGGTATACGAGTAGCCCTTCGGCTCCGAAAGCTCATATTGATGATGTTTCGTTGAATGGTTCACATACAGACACTTGCTGATGGCCCTGCATTGAAAGCTGTAACAATTTGCAGAAGGGTTGCACTTCTGTAACGTTGAACGATTCTCCTCAGTCGTCGTTGGCCCCGTTCTTGCAGGATCTTTCTCCGGCCGCAGCGATGTTGGAGATTTGGTATTTTACTGGATTCACAATACACTCGTGAAATGATCGTATGGGAAAATCCCACTTCACCTCTACCTCGGAGATGCTATGCCCCATCTCTCATACGCCACGTTCGAACTCACTTAAATCTTGATAACCTACCATTGTACCAACAATAACAGATCTAACAACTGCGCCAGACACTTCTTGTCTTACATAGGTGTTGCCGACAGCAGCGCCGTACTCTGCCAGTTTACATATATCCGTATTTGAATACGCATGCCTATTCCATTATCTTTGGCGGTTCAGTGTATAATGAAAGCACCACCGCGTACATACATACACACACACACACACACACACACACACACACACACACACACACAACACCTTTTCTTCTAGGAAACAAAGGAATAAGGTGTTCGATTTTAGGAAGGAATAATGTACTCGTATTTTATTACGATGGATGTCAAGTTCTAGAATATAATGGACTGTTTCTAAACAAACACTGATGAGAGAGACGACCAAAGACAGGAACGGAGGGAGGTGTGACATTTTCAAAGATAATGTGACAGCCGATATCTGGAAAATAAACGAAATTATTCATAATTTATTGTGATATATCTCGCAATTGTAAAGTGCAATATGCAAGATCTCCACCAAATTCGAGTAAAAGAAAAATGGCGTCATTACATAAAATATTTTTCACACTTTCCAAGTACAATGAAGTTTCATATGAAATACTGCTGTAACTAAACTGTCTATATTACTTATTAAAATACTCACAGCTGGCATATTGGCACTATTTATAAAAACATTTACGTTAAGCAGCACTCATAAGAGTTACACAATGTGCTATACCTAAGTCTTCTACTATAAAAAAGAAAACGAATTACGTTCTTTTACCAACAGTAGTTTATTTTTCACGTATAACAAAGTACAGAAATGTGTATTAACAATTCTTTTATATGTCAAAACTGTTCATTGATATTGAATTTATTATGGCAAATATGTTCTTACTGTAGCTAAAACAGGATTGTGACGCAGAGTACATGGAGAAATGGCTGAGTGCTAGAGTGAAACTTTTCCTTCATCATC
The DNA here is from genome assembly GCF_023897955.1 of Schistocerca gregaria. NCBI lineage: Eukaryota > Metazoa > Arthropoda > Insecta > Orthoptera > Acrididae > Schistocerca > Schistocerca gregaria. The sequence continues at coordinate 833,235,319 of NC_064931.1, forward strand.
CTACTGAGTCTTGGTATTAATTAATGTTCTCATATGGAACTTCACTTTATTTTTTCCTCCAACGTCAGGTGGTAATCGATGCTTATCGAAGTTTCTCTTCAGTATATTGTATTTCATTATCGTCTCAATTATTGACCACCACTCTCGAAGCCAACAAGAATACTAATCGCTCTACCAGTTCGTTAGGATCGATATCAGGTAGCGATTTGTTGGAGACTAATATCCAATGGTGAATATCATCCTCTTCATCTTTTTCATCTTATTCATCGATATCATTGTTCATCTTTTTTAAATCATCCTCTTCTTCTTGTTCTTCACTTTTTGCTTTCACAAATACGAGGTTTTCGATATCTTTGACTCCCTTCTCTGTTAATTAATAGTTAGCACCTATACAGTAATTGTTCTTTTTACGTTTTTTTCTCACTGAGTTTGACCTGAAGTTGAAGTTATCGCATCATCCCCTCCTCTGGCAAAACCTGGTAAGATTTTTTGCATCTAACATTACGTACAGCTGGATGAGGGTCTGAAACTGAGACTAATGTACCTACACCGAGTGACGATAGGAGACTCACGTGGATGCCTGAAAACTGAAGTATTCATTCAGTTACTTATTATTACCAGTACAATCAGTGTTCATATTTTGACAGAATAGATAAAGTGTAATGAAAATGCATTCCATATTTATTAGCGCTGTTCTCAGTGAAGAACCTGCTATTACACTTTTTTAGCTTCCCTATATGTTTCACATGGTGTCATGTCTCTGTTTATCTCCTTTTATAGATTATCATTTTACATGCACAACAAATCGCAACAGTATGAAAAAAACAGCCCATATCTTGCCTTTTTATACATACCTGAAGTCTGCATCAATGCATGTGTGCCGACATCAAAATGTTATTTACTAAGCAAGTTGAGACTTTTTCTTGCAAGTTGCAACAATTACAAGCATGCTGAGACTTACCAAGTCAACACAGTCTAGTTTATTACCTCAATAACATAAGATTTACAATGAGAGAGAAGAAAATTACTGTGATGTATAAATAAGGGATGCTGTGCGGAATAATCAACTGCATCATATTAACCCCAAATGAATCACATTACGACCTAAACTGTATCACGTTGCCCCAAAAGGGTATCAAATTATCAATGATACTTTATAAAATTGTCCCAAAATCGTATCCTCTTCATCAAAACTGTATCAGAAACTCTTCAAATTATATCTGTTTGTCCCAAAAGTGTTTTAAACTGCCCCTAAGTATTTCAAATAGCTCCTAAATCTGTATTAACTTGCACTACAAGTGTTTCCAATTACCCTTCAAACAGTATCAACTTGCCCATAAGTGTATCAGTGTCCTATCTACAGTGCATCAGATTACCCCCAATCTCTGTCAACCATACAAACAGTGTATCAACTTGCTCCAAAAGTGTGTTAAATTATACCTTGATCTGTATGAAGTTGCCTTATATATATCTACATTGTATTTTCCTATGTGTAAACATCAAGAGGACCTGTGCATCCAAGCTACAGACTACCCTACCCAGTGCATCCAAGCTCCACATCTCCCTACCTTGTGAAATCAAGCTCCACATTCCCTGCGTAAGAAAACCTGTGAAGCTACTGCGAATCAAATCCACGTGCTTCCGCACTGAAGGCATTGATGCCAACCATGATGAAAGAATCCAATAACTTTTAACATAAAATGCTAAGGGCTTTATTTTGACACTGATCGCCGGTGTAAAATTTGTTTTCCAGATAAAAAGGAAGTTCTATTCTTCCCCATGCACACACATCGCTGTTTGTGTTAAATGTGAACCTTCCTTTTCCCCATGCGCTGTGTGTGAGAATCTTCTTGTGGATACATTAATAGCATATTTTTCATAATAAATTCAGTGTCAATTAACATATTTGAGGTATAAAATGGATTTTAATATACATCTTTGTACTTTCTCTATGATAAATAAATCACTAATGTTAAAAGAATGAAATACGTTTCCCTTTTTATAGTAGTAGACTTAGGTGTAACACACTTAAGAGTGCTTCTTAACCTAAATTTCTTTCATCAGTAGTGTCCATATGCAAGCTCTTAGTATTTTAATAAGTAATACAGACAATTTAAGTGCAAATATATTTAACTTAAAGCTTGCAAAGAGTGTGAAATTTTACATGTAATAGAAGTTTTTTTTTTTTTTTTTGCTCGAATTTTCATAGAAGCCTTGCGTATTATGATAAGCATGGAAGCTGTGTGCATCTTAATAAGTTACGCAGACGCTTCAAAAGGGGGAAAATTTTTAGTTCATAGGTTCATAGGCATTAGGGGTGTTACACATATCGAAGTTTCATCACAGATGAGTCCTGCTTAGCCTAAAATATCCTGTTAATAATGACGATATGGAAGCTGACATTGTTTTAATAAGTAATAAAGGCAACTTGTATGTGACAATATTTAATTTTAAACTTCACTGTTCTGTAAGCATGTGAGAAATTTTGCATTTAATGATGTCATTTTTATTTTGCTCAAATTTTCATATAGATCTTGGCTTTATTGCGATAAACGTGGAAGCTGTGTGCATTTAAATAAATAATGCAGACAATTTATATGCTGAAATACGGTACACCTGGTAAGACGACGTCGATTTTGATTGGATGATGGCATATGCCACTTGGCGATAGTAGATGTACTGATAATAGTGTCTAAGTCATCTCCTATACAGATAGAGTAGTGGCAAAGCTACCAGAGCGCCATCTGTGCTACTCTTTAACAGTGAATGCTCACGTCAGGGGGCTCAGCAAGCTGCAAACGTGTGAATCAAGCAGGCAACTATGCCACGGAGATCCACCTGTGCTTCCTACAGCCACTCGAGCGACTTTGAAAGGGTCAAATTGCGGCCATCCGAATGTCGGGATGGCCCTTTCAGAGAATTGCCACACTAGTTGAATGTGCTGTTTCAGCTGTGCAACGCTGCTGGTATGTGTGGCCACGTGACCATTCTCAGACCCATTCATGAGGTTCTGGATGTCCACACAGGACAGCCGCCCGCCAGGATCGTTGTACTGTAATGGCGGCTGTAGTAGATCGTCCAGCTACCACAACAGAGGCAAGAAGGCTCGTGAGCCCAGGTGTGTCAGCATGAACTGCTGCGTACCGGATATTAGCAGTAAGCCTACAGGCATGCACACCGTTGGCCCGTTTTCTACTCAGGCAACAGCACTTACGTGTACGGCTATACTGGTGCTGTTAGAGGATCACTTGGAAGATGAAATGGCACGCCGCGGTCTTCAACAATGAAAGCAGATTCTGCCTGAACACGTTTGGGTAGACCAGGTGAGCGCTGTTTCGTAGAGTGTATTGGTCCAAGACACACTGGCCACAGCCCAGGCCTTACAGTCTGGGGTGCAATAAGCTACAACTCTCCTTCACCTTTGGTGTTTTTAGGAAGGACACTAACCAGCGTTCGGTACATGCAGAATGTTGTTAGGCCTATTCTTTTGCCGTACTTGCAACAGAAAGTTGAGGCTCGTTCCAGCAGAATAATGCACGCCCACAGAGTGCCCGTGAAACTCAACGTGCTCAGAAAGAAGTGCGGCAATTTCCCTGGGCAGCACAATCCTCAGACTTGTCTCCAGTCGAGCACGTGTGGGATATGATGGGACGAGATGTGACTGATATGAGTCGTCAACCAACAACTCTTCCTACATGAACAGGTCAAGCAGGCGTGGGATAATATATTCTAGGGCACCATCTGTCATCTCTACGATCGATTAGATGACAGAGTGAGAGCCTGCGTTGCCTCCCGTAGAGGGCATACCACGTGTTAATGTTAGTGTTTCAGCACGGGTCGATACCTGTTACCTTAGAATGGCCTATGCTATTGATCTGTAAATGAAATCATTTCATGTGCTCCATATGCACTGGTAGAACAATAAATCTTGAGTGAACTGGAAACCTCTAAAAGGATGTAGTAACTTTCTTTTTCCGGCTATGTATTTTATTTTTTGTTTTCAAAGTGTGGGAGTTCTCCTAGTAAATGATAAATAATTTTAGTCATTTTCGAGATATCGCCTTTGAAGTTGCCTTTGAAGATATCACATCTCTCACTGTTGCCATCTTTTTTCGTCTATATCGTGAGTGTGTGATTGTAAACAAAAAATGTCGTTCAACAGTTTAAGTGATACACCGTAATAAAACAGCTTATTCTGCAAATTATTGTGCATGCGCGATTTCCGCGCCTGCGCATTATTCGCGAGCGTGTTCTAGAAACGGGGCGTCCACGTGCGGATACCATCAGAACCACCTGAGGATGTCGTACAGTTGTTTATAGAAAATATTATGGAATTTGCACAACATAGTCCGGCGGCAAACCTGTGAAAACTGTTTACAACATATCCGCCGGGAAAGCTTGAATAGTCACAGCTTATTCTTTGCTGCCCTAAGAAAACCGTGTTGTGAGCGTGTGTGTGTGGATTGATACATTTATTAGATGTTGATGTAGTTGATCACAGGCTTTATTTTAGTGAGTCATAGTTCTGGATGCAGTAGCACCTTTTTATTGTAGTGGTCACCGATTGCATTTTTTCTTGTGATGTATTAACTTTGCTTCCTTCTTAAACTGAATATGCGTACTTAAACACAGTTGCAACGTAAACATTACATTTTCTGAGGCAGTTTAAAATATTGTGACAGCATAGCTGAGGTATTTAACTTGAGCCTTACAATGTTTTTTTTTGGTACATAACTTCAGCTATATGCCCAAACATTTTCTGAGGTAGTTTAAAATATTGTGACAGCATAGCTGAGGTATTTAACTTGAGCTTTACAACGTTTTCTTTGGTACATAACTTCAGCTATATGCCCAAACATTTGTCCAATAATTGATATCGATTATATTTTCTAGTGATACATTACCTTCACTCTCCTCCTCCCCCGTGACATATACTTCAGAGTTCACAATCGTGACGGAATATCTGCGGATCATTATTTTGATGTAAATACTGTGATAATCCACATATAAAATATTGCACTTTTGAGACAAATTGAACACACTTTACGTTTTCAGATACTAACGCAACGTGAACATTACACTTTTTTGACACATTTTAGAATATTGTGACATCATAGATGAGGAAAGTAATTAATTTAAGCCATAAGATTTCTTTTCTTGTACTTAATCTCAACTAGATACCATATAATCGATGTAAACATCGCTCTTTCTGCGTTGCCTACATATATTGTAGAAATGTTACAATACTGTAACACCATACATTTGAAAAACAATTTATTTAAGTGTATGTCCTGTCTTAAGCCAAGTGTGGTTCATAGAATGAACTCTGGACGTTTCTTTCCAGTACAGACACCTACTGATGACAGTGAGAACAGCTCTTGGTACAGACGTCGAGAGATCAGTTGGTGGCAGTCAGCAGCTACAATATGAAATGAGAGTTGACTTTATTGCATATTTTTAGGGTTTATGGATTGATATTTTAAATAAAACTCATAACTCATTATTTATATTTTACAAGCAAATGTTGATTGTTAATTATTTATAGAGAATGTGTTATATACTCCATCCGGTATTCCATGGAAAGTGATACGTAGCTTCCAGTGAAATTTATCATGTGACTGGTGAGCCAGTACATAAACGATTATTTAGAAATCAATACTGCAGACATAAAATAGTTCGGATAAACTGTAGCGCAGCCCAGATGTCGTTACACTGTCATAGTAACACTAGGCTCTGGCTGGAGGAACGGAGACATAGAGGTGTGATATATTTTCTTCGTCATAAACAATTCACATCCTTCAGATACTTTTGAGCACACGACCCAGACAGTGGGATATTGTAATTGGCTCTTACGTTTTAATACTAGATTCTAATTGAAGGAGAGGAGAGAGAGGTGGGACACTGTGAAATGTGTATATGGACCATTTTATGTACGCAGTGCACATCTTTGACCTTATAGTCATTTTAATATTACGTCAGAGGTATGTATGTGTGCGTAAATAATGCAGTTTGACACAATTTTTACGCCAGAGCTAAATGTCTTTCGGTAATAATAAAAATCTTAGACTTTAATCTGAAAGCTACTTAATTTTTTACTGCATATGTGTCACTATTTTTAACACTACACTATGGTGGCAAATAGGAACATGTACTTCGGAAATAATGTAGTATGGCATCATTTAAGTATTACACCGTGAATGGCTGGAAACAGGATGACTCGTTTGGTTTTAAGCACACAATGGGTCAGATTCCATTCAATGAGGGGAGAATTTTAGATTTCCCATTAACACAGTTGGTCTCTTTCCACCGCTTTCGAATTTTTAATACTGTGCTATGACTGGCTGGAGATAAGGGGCACTGTACTGTGTTTGGTTGGAGATAGTGTGAGGGGGACATGGTTTTTAATGTTACACTGATGTATTTGAGCTATTTCCGGCATCTTGGATTGTTTCATACTGCATTATGTTTGGCTGGAGTGGGCAGTGGACAGTGGGGTGTGGCTCACACAGGTAAGGATAAACGTCACAAACAGCGACGACGTCACTAGGTCACATGATGTCACAAATGTAAACAGTGTGGGCCAGATAACACATACCCCTGCTACTGTGCTTTAGTGACAATTTATTCGATGTTCAAGGAAAGAGCCACCCAAAGCAAGCGAAACCTAGATAAGGAGAAGCAAAAACGACAAGAGAAACTTCAACAGTAATCGAAAACGACTAAATTCAAGCTCATCCAAATCGTGTAAACGAGCTTAAGAAGTTTAAAAGAAGTAGTGCTATGCTGTACGTGCAAACCCCAAGGAACGAATGGGTCAAGCAAAATCGATCAAGACAGTGGACGCACATTCGGCTTGACTTGCAAATGATGCGCAATGGCGTGTTGAAGCAATAGGAAATTAGTCATCCGAAGAGCATACCTCTCGCTCTGCTAATGATGAACTTCGTCATGCTCAAAAATGGAAGACTGGATATAATACCCCGTCGACATCGATGGCGTTAGAGACGGAGCACAAGTCGGATTGTGTCAAGAATGGGGAAAGAAATCGGCAAAACTATTTCAAAGGAACCAACCCGAAATTTGCCTTGAGCCATTTACGGAAACCATAGAAAACCTAAATCTGGAGGTGCAGACACGCGTTTGAACCGTCGTCCTCCCGAATGCGAGTCCACTGTGTCAACCGCTGCGCCACCACGCTCGCTGATCATACTAAAAAAAAAAGAGCGATTGCAACTAATGAAACTAATACACTGATACACTAAAACATTATGACCACTGCTCATCACGACTTTCGATGCCACCTGCTGGCGTTGCAGGCACGTAACGTGGTAACATAAGTATTAAGCGGAGCTGACACGAAAGGGTGGTAACCCTAGCGAAGATATGGACTGAAAATGGGGAAATCTACTGAGATAAACAGATTATCTGCCATAGGGCAGATTATTATTACGCAGAGCGTTTGAAGGATTATCTTGGAAACGGCGAAGAGGCAGAAGGACTTGGAAACTACCACTAGACACTAAATGGCTGAACGTCCACTACTCTTCACAGATTGTGGGTCTAGTAGGCTTCTCTGCTCTGTAAAATAGGATAGATGGTGATCTGCGGCATCTCTGCCGAAAGAGCACAATGCTGGTGCAGTCACAAGTGTTTCGGAGCACACCGTTCATCGTACTCTATTGAACATGGAGCGCCGCAGCAGATCACCACTATGTGTTCACAAATTGACCCAACGACATCATCAATTACGATTGAAGTGGGTACACGACCATACACGACCATCGGGATTCGACCGACAATCAATGTAAACGAGTCTGCTCTTCAGGTAAATTACATTTTTGCTGCACTAGGCCAATGGTCGTCTCCACAAGCGCCGTCATCGAGGTGAACGATGGCCACGGACGCGGGCCGGTGGGAGCGTATTATGCCATGGGAGACATTCTGCTGCGCTTGCCTGGTACCTGCGGTAGTTATCAAAAAGACGCTGACAGCTGCGGACCAGCTGCATCCCTAAATGACTGATGTCTTCCCCGACGTCGATGGCACCTTTCAGCAATATATTTATCCGTGTCTCAGAGCCAGAACCATGCTACAGTGGTTTGAGGAACATTATAGCAAACCTACGTTGGTAGATAAGTAAATGTTAATGTAAAACGTTTCTAAATCAGACTGAAATGTATAATATATATTGGTGTTCAAAATTAAAGCAACAAATTGCTATTTACCCATCCTGTGTCTAATTCACCATATAGTCATACAAAATTTCTACAGATGTTCGTACGATAGTGTTCTGCACGCAAGATGGCATTCCGATCAACGAACAACCGCACCAAAGATGACGTCAGGGCACTTATCAAACGGGTTAGTGTTTGCTGTGCAGTCCCACATTGGCAAACGCTCTCTACACAGTCACAGACGGTGCAGTATTGTGGGGCGGCGAAGAAGTTGTCGTATGAGTTGTTTGAATGTTCATTTCACGTAACAGACTATTGCCGATGCAACATATGTGGGACGGCGAAGAAGTCGTTGTTTAATGTTGAATGAAAGTTGAACATTGCCACCTTAAATCACGCGAGCCTGGCAACTAATTTGGTGGCCAGTCAGAAAGCGAAGGGAAACTTACTGACCTTAGTTCCCAGTCTGCACGGCCACATTCCTGTACAACCCAGCTAAACGAAAAATATCCATAGTTCTTCACGGGATTAGGGCTGCTTCAATAAAATTTAAAGTTCCAAACAAGATTTTATTATCTTAAAGGCTCACACAAATTACTCGAAACTTCTGAAAATGCTAAAGACATTAAATATTGTTAATTCAGCCAATCGTTTAATAGTTCAGAGGCGACTTCTACAGCAAGTTCCTCCCGAATAGTTCATTACTCTAACTAACGGTGCTCTATTAATAGTTCGCAATAATGTTAAAAAAAAAAGATTAATGCTCGCCTTAAAAGTGGAGTTAGTCACCACTTGCCACGCGGAATTATACTTCACACGGACGGCACAATAACAGTTTGTTACCGAAGTCTAAACGATCCAGGACGGTGTACAGTCCTCGCGATTTTCAATGTCCGTTTGCATTGCTAAGTACGCGCATGTCACAGCCCGCTATGACGTCACCCGAGGCGAGGCGCGATCGGACGTTAAGCTCGCGTGGACTAGGCGTTGGTCTAATGCGGAGTGAGCTTACTACTGCCTCTGCCGCTCTTTTTATACAGCTCCGGCGCGTACCGCCAAGAGAGCATCTGTTCTTTTCGTTCCTATGTAGATGCCTGCAGCCTCCAAATGATCGCTATCTCAGGCACATAATCTTAAATATCACATTTAATAATAGCTTTACAAACTTCTCAATTTTTGTATACATACATCTGAGCAGTACAGAAGCACGTAGAAAATCTCAGCCCGCTAAAATTAAAACTTTACTCTCTAGAATTTTTACAATGGAACTAACGGTAGATTGTTACCTCTGAACCATAGCTTTATCAAGACTTGTATCAGCTGTTAATTATGCTACAAGACTAAAACTTGGTGTAGCTTTGTTAATTGTCCTATCTGATCATTGGTCTTAAAGAATTTGTTTTATCATTAAAATTTAAAGTACTTAATCTATAATGCTTATGTACATTTTACTCACAAAAGTAGTTTTTACTAAATTACTAAAAAACTAGAAGAGGTAACTGATTGTGGTATTTCCATTATTATTATTAGGGTGAACTGAAGCATCCTACCAATTTTCAATATTGTAGCTCTATTATTTCGCGCCTCTGATTTTTCCGAAAAACGCGGATTCTGGAGTCAATTTTAGTTTTATGGTTTTGGAAACCAGCACCACTCATTAATGACTTCTTACTGCACCTTCTCACCAAATTTTGGTTTCCTAGCGTCATTATTTAGCGCCTCCTATTTTTCTTTCAAAACGTGAATTTTACGTAAACTACTAATTTTATAACATTAAGATTTGTTACCTGAAACATTATTACATAGAACTATACTTTAACAAAGTTTTACACACAAATCTTAATTTTTACTTTTATGTTAAATGTGGTGCAATACTATATGCAGGCGCGTTACGATGACGTGACGCTACTAGCAGTGAACTAGGGTAAGTCCCGTGCACTCGCTCGCCTCTGTATCTTATACATGATACAGCGCTTGCTTTGCTTCAGTATGTCACAGAGAAGACGCCTACCAGACGCTCTGCTGTCAAGGGCCACAGGAAGAATGGAAAAAACCCAGTCAAAAACTGACGTGGCCCGGTGGCTGAGTGTGAACCGTTCTGTTACTTCTCGGATGTTCGGATGTAGTGATACCTTATAGAGACCGAAGGTATATCCCGAAGATCAGGACACGAGCGACTACGTGATGCATCAGAAAACGAGGACGTTCTTTGACTGTAGCGGCATGACGATACTGTACGGCAACTGGCATCTGACCTTGCAGCATCCACCGGACGTGTTGTGAGGGGCAGAGTGGCCTTTATTGTCAGAGACCTGCTTCTGACGCGTCTTCACAGAAGGGAACGTCTATAGTGGAGGCGTCAGCATGCTACTGGATGGTCGAACAGTAGGCCAATGTACTTCCCACAGATGAGTCCCGATTTAGTCTGGAGAGCGATTCACGGCAGAGTAGCATCTGGAGGGGACGTGGAACACGATTTCGGGCCCCAAACATTGTGCAAAGAGACCCATATCGGGAAGGATCCCTAACGATTTTGGCAGAGATTATGTTGACCACTCGAACACCTCTTCATGAAATTGTATCGGTTAATCGACAAGGTTTAACTGCTGTCAGGTATCATGGCGATATCGTGGGACCTTATGTGCGGTTGTTGCGAGGTGCTGTGGGCTCAGACTTCGTAGTGATGGACGATAATGCTCGACTTCAAAGAGCACAAAAGGCTAATATTTTCTTGGGAATAGAAGTGATTGCACGCATGACGTGGCCTGTTCGCTCTCCCGATTTAAACCCCATAGATCATGTCTAGGAAGACGAGATGCATTGCGTCAGCATCCACCAACAACTCTTCAGGACTTTCGATCATTTCTGCAGGAAGAATGGACGTTACTGCCTCGACATAAGTTCGATGACATCATCCACAACATGGCCCATCGTTATCAGGCCTGTATTGCTGCCTGGTCACACTCAGTACTGAACATATGAACAAGTTGTCGGAATGTATGTGCAAATTCATTAAGTTGAGAAAAACTAATAGCATTTTTGTCTGCCGTTATGCATGTTTATATGTTGTTCATTCTTTACATTGTTTCTACTTTACTAATACCTGTTTATAATGTTTTGTGGCAAAATAAATGAAACCTTGCAAAATTTCATTTGTTGCTTTAGATTTGGACACTAGTGCAATTTCTCCTAACCTCATACAAATTCCTAATCCCATACAGATAGCACTAGAAATATGTAATTGTGAATTTTTAGTGGCTATAAAAATACTTGTTGGATTTATAAGTAAAAATGTGGGGTGCATGCAGTTCGCAACTGAGCCATGGATAGTTTATTTCCTGATTATTATCTATTGCATGCGCCTCACGTTTCTCATTATAACTGTTTCACATTTAATAAAAATTTACAACCACAAATTTTCAGACCTATCTGTATGAAGTTAGGAATCGGCATGGGGCTAGGAAATATTATTTTATACTTTTTAGTCTGATTCCTAAACACCCGCTGGGTTAGAAGAGAGCGCTAATGCGCTGCTTCCTGGACTCGGGTAAGCGCACTGGCCCCCGATCGAATCCGCCTGGCAGATTACCGACATCGGCCAGTGTGCTGGGCAGCCTGGATGTGGTTTTTAGGTGGTTTTCCACATCATGCTAGGTGAATAACGGGCTGGTCCCCACGTTCCGCCTCAGTTACACTACTCACAATCATCGGAACACATTTTCCCTATTCTATGGATTAAACTAGTCGCAAACAGCTGGAGTACAGTGGGTGGCAGCAGGAAGGGCATCCAGCCACCCCTTAAAATTAACCTTGCCAAGTCCGTTCCTAACAATGACGATGCTGCAAAACTGCAGGACAGGTCACCAGCAAAATAAGAAGAAGAGAAGAAGTCTGATTTTTAAACGTATTACGCTAAAAATTTATTTCTATTTAAATAATTATTCATTCAATGGAATTGTATAGAACGGATACTTCCAATGCTCAGATCCCTATAATACATATTGCGTTCATAAGATTTCACCACTAGTGCCGTAATACTTTCTATACGCAGCAAATAGCAAAATGTACCGAAATAGCTTGGACGCTGCAGCCATTAATCAGATAATACTATTGCATATATTATATTGAAAAGTATACACTTTACCACAGTAGGAAATAGGTTTCCTCATGTATGTTGTTATGAAAAACAAATATTTGGATTGGAAAAGTAGTCACAAATTGCAAAAAAGCGCTAAAATAGAACATTGTGTTTCTTGTAAACGAAAATGAGTAGATTTCAAATTTACCGTTTCTCTGTTGAAAGTCATAAAAAACAAATAGGCGTATTAACGTAATAATCTAATTTATGTGCAGAAGTTGCACAACGCGATACATTCGCAGCCGTTCACATTGGCGTCCTAGAGTATCTATGAAGGCATGAGGTCGTCGCACCAAGTTTTTCCAACAATCCCGATGGCTTCCGAGTACTGACACAGGCGCTGAGAATTTGTGCCAGAACATCCTCTCTAGCTTCGGCAGGTGTATCGTACACATGACGCCAGGAATGCAATAAGAAAAGGAGCTAGCCACGAAACAGGACCTTCTCTTATTATACATCTATCCCAGAAAGTCTGACGCTTATGCGTCATGAGCAAAATGTGCAAAGGGTTTCCAGCATTAGGGAGCCGCATTCGTGCACGAAGATCGAGTGTGAGTAGGTATCTTATGAGCACAACAGGCACTTATGCAGTTAATTCGGCAGGAAGCAATACGGATCTATTAATCATTCGTTGACTATGTCTGACGATAAGTTCATCGTGTCTGAAATAACAACACGATAATTAATGATTGTCTCTTCATCGACATTTCAGAAAACAATCACGCCTATTTTTACCCAGCATGCCTAAAATATTTGTCTTGCTTGTTGATTCTTGTAACTGTTACTTCAGGTAGTTGCGTGTTGATGCGTTGAATATTACTTTGTGAGACCTGAAAGGTGTCAGTTCTAATCGACCATCTTCTCTACATTCTTCGTCTCGCGAGCATCGTTCGTATTATATCTGTGAACGTTGATCGACTTTCCGTGTGGCTTCAGCCAATGTGTAACGAGTGGGTCACTTGTTTTGCCACACATGGCTTTCCGTTTCGGAAGGAACTCAAGGCGCTCCGCTTCAGTCTATCCCATTTGGGTTGCTATGGATTAAAGGTGTGTTTTGGTCACGTGTGATATGTTGTGGTACAGAGCGTGGCAGCATTAATGTACACTGCACGAAAAAACAAATTGCGAAACCCGCAAGGACTCTGTTGAGGGGCGCCAGGATATGATATATGCATACTGAGTGGTTGTAATATTAATGATTTATTTGTTACGGTTAAAAGCGATCAGCTCAGGAGGCCTGTCTCTGCACCCACTGTTTTGAGTCTGCAGGCAGTAATTGTACTGCGTTTAGATACCTACTGAATTATGTACGAATTAAAGGATGAGTTACGTTTGGAATTTGATAGTAGAATTTCTAATGTTGAAGGCAAACTTGCTACTATGCAAGAAGTCAGTTAATTTCCATTTATTATTTACGAACAAATTCAGCACTTGCAAAATAATTTCCAAAATTTAAGGAAATAATGTGACAAGATAAAATAATGTTGTCAAAGAAAATTGAGATGGTACCTGATCAGCAAATGTATATTCTAATTAGAGAACTAATTTTGTCATGCCATATTTTTAAAGGTTTAGAAAATAATTTTGAAGAGTTAAAGCTTAGAAGTGAGAACGAGATTCCGTAAACAGTAAGGAAGTTTGATGATTTGGATTCCTTTTGTACTCAATTTGTGATTAATACTCAGCAGAGTGGAGGTGGTACTTCCCCTTTTAGGCTTTAATTAGTCAGAGGAATAAGATCATTGTTCAGATTTAAAGACAGTCAAATAGAGATTAATAGGAGGAAGGAATTAGTACAAATATTAAATTAGATATTACCAAAAGTTGATGAGAAGATAGGTAAAGTTGTTGGTGAAATTCCATTTCATGTAGAAAATGATGAGGTGGAGTTAGGCCAGGAAGATAAGATAGATTCTTTAGCTGAGTATGAGAGAAGGGAAATACATCATAGTTCTAGTGACTTTCATTGAGACGATGCACACAGTGAGAGCCTGTCTAGTTTGGACTATAATCATTTCTCAACTGCCAAAAAGTTTCAAATGCTTTGAAATTCAAGCAATGGCATTCATCCTCATACTTGGTTGGTTCGTAAGGGCCTACTTGCCGTGCTGGCTACAAGACTGACTTTATGTGAAGTTAGTCGGAATTTGGATCTGCTGTCCATATGCATACGCTGATTAGAAATTGTGAATCATTTGAAGAGTTTAGGCACTTATTCTTGCCTGCATGTTCTTCTGAAGCACCACAAGAAATGGTCAAGCATAGTACTCTGTTTATGCAAAATACTAGAAATTCTGAATTTTAAAGTCCAGAAAGATTGTTTGAATACATGTTGAAAAATCAATTCTTATATAATCCTTACAGCCCTGCTGATTTGATTCATATTTGTCTTATGAAACTTTCAGTTCTTGGTAGTCATGTGAAAGAAGATTCCAAAGCTTGATACAGTAGCTGGAGAACGCCAGTCCTAATGAGAATGGTCATGGTAGGAATAATAATCAGTTTGTTCATTCAAATTATAGGTCACAACAAAATAGAAATTATGATCATGGGTGATATGATTAACAAAGTGAAAATGTCAGTGGCAGATGGAGGCATCAGTATAAAAGATTGGATAATATTGCGAATAGCGATTACGTGAGGAGGACGAATAACTGGAATGCTGGACATTTTCATTATTAGAGAGGTAGCAGAGGTAATAGCAACAAGTATCATGGGAATGACAGATATCGAAGGCTGCACGTTTTAGACGTGAAATCACCTGATCTGTGGAATAATGTGCGTATACAGAGTCTGTCACCATGTTACTGACAATTACAGTCTGCATCTAAACTGAATACTGTTATATGACAAACAATTGCCATGAACAGGTACACATGTTGGATTTTGAACTATGACATATGACCATGAGCGAATATTTTTCTGTGTTGTTAGTTACTGCTTGATGTGAAGTATTTAGACTGTGCCATCATTAATGAAGTATTATGAGTCGACTGTGAGGCTGATTATGAATATGTGAGGCGAGATAGAGATTAAAGTGTGTGTTTGGGTCAACGTTTATTTAAAGTGATTTGAGTATGAAGATTTGACACTAACTGCAGCAAT
Source organism: Schistocerca gregaria (assembly GCF_023897955.1). Lineage (NCBI taxonomy): Eukaryota > Metazoa > Arthropoda > Insecta > Orthoptera > Acrididae > Schistocerca > Schistocerca gregaria. The sequence continues at coordinate 833,250,736 of NC_064931.1, forward strand.
GACAAGTACTGAAGAATACCTTGTCAAAATAAATAATTTAATAGATTTGAATGTATCTTGGATGAATTAAAAACGAATAGGTTGTGTTTCATGTTGTGAACCATTAGATGTGGTGTCAGGCAATGAGACAATTAACTGGGTACTGTTCAGTAAATATTGATTATGTAGCTTGATTAACGATATCTTAAGAGTGTGGTGGTAAATTAATAATGTTTGAAGTAGCTGAGTTGAATATTTTGGTTGTGGCTGTGCAATATACTGAGATTAGGAGGATACCTGGAGTTAATTTGGTGTAGTTATGAATTTCCTCCATGATAATATTGAATTATATATGATGAGGGGATGAATATAAAGTAGTTTGCTGGTGTCACGAACAGTTTAGCCTATTTGTGAATTGAGAATTTTGATGCTGTTAGTATGAATTGATGAGGGCCAAGGCAAGGATTATTAAAGTCTTTTTTGTGTTTGTGGTATGGTAGCTTAGCGTTTATGTACAGAGAGGATTCAGGCCGTGTACTAATGACTATGAGGATGAAAGAACCCACTTCTGTTATTTATGCAGAAACAGGAGCAAAAACTTGTATGGAACTATAAGTTTGATAGCATACTAATTTGTTCTACAGAATGAGGCCATATTGGTACTTTGAACAGAGGCATAGGAATCAATGTAGTGTAGCCATCACATGAGAAAGTAGACGATAACCTTCACATTAATAATAGCAAGGTATTTCACCTTGTACCTGAACAATAGTGTTGAAACTGTTACTTTTATCCCCATCTGTCTATGAGTGAACATATAATTTTTGACCCAAGATAAGGAAGTCATGGAAAACAATTGGTGTCTGCTAAATTGAATAACTTACAATGACTTTTTTCGTTTGACAGCAATATACATTTTTGACCTTAGTCAGTGTGTAAGTTGGGAATGAGTTAATGAGGAATATTTTTGTATGCTTACCTTGATAATGTTTAGCAGATAATATTTGTTTTTTAAGTGCTGAGATGCCTGATTATATTATTAGTCTCCATATTTCCTGCTTATGATGCGATAGTTGGAGTCCTTGTCAGTGCAGACACTTACTGACTATGATGATATGTTGTTAGTTATAATGTACATGGTCATGATCTTATCTGTATTATGTTACGTCCTCAGGCATCCCTTGTACTGTGATTAGTTTAGGGAACCATTTGTTCTTGTGCATTCATTGTGTTTGGAAGTTACTTAGTCATGTTCATTGAATACTCTATATTGCATCTTCCCATTTGTTATTCGGAGTGTTTTCTTCACAGGAACTGAATGGAATTGTTACTAACTAGATATTTACTCATAACTGCTGCCCTTTTTCCAACCGTTAACTTAATTTGTGTTTGAATGATGTGGTGCGTGGATGCATTTTTTATCTGTAACTAGTTTAGAATATGTAGTTTGTACAACTGGGTTTGGAGTGGTGTGGTAAGTAGTAACAGAGTTGAAAATTCTTGACAGATTAGAACTGTGTGACATCCCGAGACTCGAACTCGGGACCTTTGCCTTCCTCGGGCAAGTGCTCTGTGCTCTGCGAAGTTTGGGAGGTAGAAGACGAGGCACTGGTGGAAGTAAAGCTTTGAGAACGGGACGTCAGTCGTGCTTGGGTAGCTCAGATGTCAGAGCACTTGCCGCAAAAAGGTAAAGGTCCCGAGTTTGAGTATCGGTCCGGCATACAGTTTTAAACTGCCAGGAAGTTTCATATCAGCGCTCACTCCGCTGCAGAGTGAAAATTTCATTACAGCAACAGATGTTACTATACTTTTATAGAAGTGACTGAAATGATAATGAGACCTACAGGAGGAGTGACCTCAGTGTACGAAACATACTAACAACTACTTTAAAGGAAAATCTAACGTTTAGATAATTTTAGATTGTTCACTTTCAGTTGTGTAACATCATGTCTACAGAGAAGCCATATTTCACCTACCATTATAACATTTTTCAAGATAATAATTTTGTTGGAATTATAAATATTTCTGAGGGTGTTCAAGTTGTGATGTCACAGCCACAGTCATTCTCTAGAAGAATAATTCCTGTACAGCTTATATATTTTATGGAGTATGGTCAAACTGTGACATTAAGGCTAGTGTGGAGCCATATTAAAATAATCATCTATCATACTTTTTAATTTATGTATGCTTTTTGAACATTACATTTTTCAATTTAATGAGTCTCGTTTATTACATATCAGTAATTCAGGCCACAATATGTTCAGATTTCCAGCAGAAATTACATTGTTTGTTGTATGCTTAAAATTATTGCTTTCATTTTTATATATTTATGGTTTTTGTATGATCCTCAGAGTAGTATGTTAACAGTGATACCATGAAAGCTCATTGCTGTTTTGAAGAATTGATGTACTAAGAGATTATGATTTATCAGAACTTTGTCACAAAATTCATTTCATATACTATGAAACTTGAACTAAGTTAGCTGTCTTCCAATCTGGTGAATGGGGACCATTTTCCTGACAATGGTAGTTCTAAAGCTAAGCTTGGAACGTCTTCTGCTAATTTACTCTACAGGAAACATTCCAAGTCTGCTCTCCAATTCTTAGGGTTCCTATGAAAGGTAACAACTAAAACCAGCCATCTTTCATATATCCTATTTTTACGTAGCTTTGTCTCACGAGCAGCCTTTGTTGATATATCTGTGGCTCAGTGACAGACTTCCGCTTTCTAACGGTTGCTATGTCTTCACAAGTGTATCTACCAGATGTCTTTGAGACGAGAGAAGTTTTGACCTTTGTCTAGCTAGAGCGTGCTAACCACACACGGCTTGCCAGTTCGGTAGGAAGTCAAGGCATTCTACTTCAGTTTATTCCATCTGGCTTCTCTGGAGTGAAGCTATGTTTTGCTTGTGTGTGATATGGCGTGTTACTTATTTTTCTGCATTATCAGATACTGAGAACGAGATGGGTAACGTCTCTTGAAAGCAGAAAAGTGCTTGTATTGAGCAACTGATAATAACAGTGATACACAAGTTCTCTCTAAGCATATTTTCCACATTTATCTGTTTGACGAAGTACACTAGAACAGTGCCAGTGCTTAGTCGTTGTTATCGAAAAACAAACAGATGGATCTTATGATTACGATCAATGTGGAGCAGATTCATTTCCGTTTACGTGTTCTATTTGATTCATGACAGGTTTATCAAGCTGGTATTTCATTCACCAAATAGGTTTGTGTCTTACGTGATTTTAAAATGCACATCGAAGAATTTATCTTAGTGGGGGTGTGCTGAGAACAGCACGTGAGTCATTTACCCTTTAATCACTATGCCTTATGTAAACTTTTGCATGCTTAAAGAGTAATAATAATCCAAAGTTAAATCCATCGTTACACCTCTATTTAGGATCCATAGTATTCACATATTGAGTTAAATTATCTGCAATTTTGTGAGATAATCGATGTGAGCAACTTTAAGGTTTTGGACATATACCTATCAGGAAGTAACAAAGCTAATTATTTCTTTAGTTAATTCAATTAATGACTCACTCAGCATGAGTTTCGCTCGTAAAGGTTATTAAGATATAAGCCATTCTTAGCATTAGTAAATTATTTTCATATTAAAGAAGTTTGCTTTGAGAATTTCTGGACAGCAGCTGCTCTCTCGCCTCGTTATTGATTTTTGTTACAACGTTACATTAGTAGCTCACAATCAGTACTAGATGTTTCAGATACCAAAAGAATTTCCGTTATATTACATATATTGAAACTTCCCCTTTGAATGCAAAGAAAGACTGTGCTGGTAAACTTCTGCGTTATTTGATACTGAAACAGCTGAGCTAACGGAAATTCTTTTGGTATCTGAAACATCTAGTATATTCAGTTTTCTGAATATTCTCAGACAGTTTTCTCTTTACTTACTCTGATCAAACTAAACTGACACACCATATATTAGCGTAATACAATCTGACTTTTAATAAACCCTACAAAAGAATAACCCTGACTGACAATAACCTATACCTTTCATGAATCACTTACCTCACAAAAATCTTCGTTACTCGAACTACTGCAATACAGCGAGCGGCAATACTGCCAGCTACGTAAAAGATTCTAACTACTGAAGGCACTGACTACTGATAGGCATATAGTTATCAAATGAACGATTCTGATAGAGGACAAACAGCGTATTTACCTTAATAGTGTTCAAAACAGATGTAAGAATTGATATATATACACTCCTGGAAATGGAAAAAAGAACACATTGATACCGGTGTGTCAGACCCACCATACTTGCTCCGGACACTGCGAGAGGGCTGTACAAGCAATGATCACACGCACGGCACAGCGGACACACCAGGAACCGCGGTGTTGGCCGTCGAATGGCGCTAGCTGCGCAGCATTTGTGCACCGCCACCGTCAGTGTCAGCCAGTTTGCCGTGGCATATGGAGCTCCATCGCAGTCTTTAACACTGGTAGCATGCCGCGACAGCGTGGACGTGAACCGTATGTGCAGTTGACGGACTTTGAGCGAGGGCGTATAGTGGGCATGTGGGAGGCCGGGTGGACGTACCGCCGAATTGCTCAACACGTGGGGCGTGAGGTCTCCACAGTACATCGATGTTGTCGCCAGTGGTCGGCGGAAGGTGCACGTGCCCGTCGACCTGGGACCGGACCGCAGCAACGCACGAATGCAAGCCAAGACCGTAGGATCCTACGCAGTGCCGTAGGGGACCCCATCGCCACTTCCCAGCAAATTAGGGACACTGTTGCTCCTGGGGTATCGGCGAGGACCATTCGCAACCGTCTCCATGAAGCTGGGCTACGGTCCCGCACACCGTTAGGCCGTCTTCCGCTCACGCCCCAACATCGTGCAGCCCGCCTCCAGTGGTGTCGCGACAGGCGTGAATGGAGGGACGAATGGAGACGTGTCGTCTTCAGCGATGAGAGTCGCTTCTGCCTTGGTGCCAATGATGGTCGTATGCGTGTTTGGGGCCGTGCAGGTGAGCGCCACAATCAGGACTGCGTACGACCGAGGCACACAGGGCCAACACCCGGCATCATGGTGTGGGGAGCGATCTCCTACACTGGCCGTACACCTCTGGTGATCGTCGAGGGGACACTGAATAGTGCACGGTACATCCAAACCGTCATCGAACCCATCGTTCTACCATTCCTAGACCGGCAAGGGAACTTGCTGTTCCAACAGGATAATGCTCGTCCGCATGTATCCCGTGCCACCCAACGTGCTCTAGAAGGTGTAAGTCAACTACCCTGGCCAGCAAGATCTCCGGATCTGTCCCTCATTGAGCATGTTTGGGACTGGATGAAGCGTCGTCTCACGCGGTCTGCACGTCCAGCACGAGCGATGGTCCAACTGAGGCGCCAGGTGGAAATGGCATGGCAAGCAGTTCTACAGGACTACATCCAGCATCTCTACGATCGTCTCCATGGGAGAATAGCAGCCTGTATTGCTGCGAAAGGTGGATATACACTGTACTAGTGGCGACATTGTGCATGCTCTGTTGCCTGTGTCTATGTGCCTGTGGTTCTGTCAGTGTGATCATGTGATGTATCTGACCCCAGGAATGTGTCAATAAAGTTTCCCCTTCCTGGGATAATGAATTCACGGTGTTCTTATTTTGTGATGCACAGACAAACGTGCAGATTGTCCCCTCATATTAACATCTCAAAACTCTGGCATCTCTCTCGCCTTATCCATCGGTGCTGGTGGCTCACCTCCAACTGCCCAACACTACAGGGTGTTAACATCCAACCGCGCACCACAAAACTAGCGAATAATCAAACAGTGAGTCCACCCAGGCACAAACAGATCACAGTTTGTGCTACGTGGCGTCACCAACATAAAAACCTAAAAAAACCTACTTACATAGTCCCCATGCTTCCGACAAAAAAATTTACAAATAGTTTTCGCCAGTGGCCAATATTAATTTAATTTTTTTTCATATTAACAGTGAAAAATAGATAAAATGCACACGTTTATTGATACATTGTTGGTCAAAAGCAAAAATTGTCCTAATAGTCCATAAAGACAGTGCTGATGATTCATCACAGTAGTAATTACAGTTTTATGCACGAAGTCTGAGCAGTAAAGGAAAATGCACACGGAAGTAGAAGATCTCCATGCAGTTTTGAAGAAATAGTGTTATCCTTCCCATGGAAAAACAGTGCTGACTCTTGACATGCAGACAGGTAATGAGCCACAACAGAGCAAATCCATTGCAGAGCCAGTCGACGTTTTGAAGAATATTGGTAGGTAAGTCATCACAGACCAGACCCACAGTATTTCTTGTAGAGGTATTGGTGGGCCACTAAAAGTGCAGACCCACTGTAGGCGTTGTAGAGATGGCCAGCAACCATCCATTGTGACTGTGCAGTTGCACAGTCACCATCGAAGAGTCTTGCGTATAGTATAGTAAGTCCATAAACTACAACTTGTGCACTCACAAACTTTTTGGAATGTCCTTAGAACCAGCAATGCTGCTAACCAGTCCCTTGCTGAATTATCAACACATGTGCGAGCACTGACAATCCCTTTTTTGTAACTTCTCACATATTATGCATATACTGTGACCAACAGAAATGTGTGCAGTGAAATGAAACCCTACTATACGCTTAATTTGAAGAACTGGTGTCTTATTTCATGACATGAGAATACAATCACAAAGGTACCAAAAAGCATCGTCAAAATTATAGTGATAACATTAGAAGTAATCTGCGGATTACAAAAGAGTAGAAATAAGCATATACATGAGAATTATAGGAATTGTGACATAAGTAAATAAATGTAAAAATGAGAATAATAGTTAGAACATGAAATTGATACATGAGCATAAAAAGGAAACATAACAGAATAAGCAATATCTAAACAGTTTTTTCAAACTAAGGAACAGGTTGTATTTGAGGATAACAGTACTCATCGTCGTGGTAAATGTAGCTTAGTATTAGAAAAATTCTACAACATAGTTCTTATCAGATAAACACATAAAGACAGGAAGAACATAGACACACAACGGTACATATAAACACATAGCGGAATCACACAAAAGAAAAGGACAGGGTTTCTTGACACACAACGGTACATATAAACACATAGCGGAATCACACAAAAGAAAAGGACAGGGTTTCTTTTCAGTGTAATATTTGGTACTCCAGTCCAACCCAAAACTCCACTCCATAGATCTTTCATCCTATTTCAACATTTGTTTTTCGCAAAAACTTCCTATTTAAGCATGCTTTCCGTATTTGTTTCCAGCAAAATCCTACCTAAACCTGTTGTTCCTAATCCGTATATAACCCTTTCAAAATAATTATCCCTCATTGTACACTACTTTTTTTGCCAGATCTTATTCATATAACTTCTCAATGCATTGTTTCTCTATTATTCATAGCTACTCTCATATATAGTATCCCCTTTCTTAGGATAACTTACATCTACTGCAGTCAGATTCATAAACTAAGGGACGAGGCAATGCAGTGACACGAACATTAACACAAACAAGAACGAAAAAAATGCAAAGAGGCAAAGCAAGCAGTAATAAATAAAAATTAGCAAAGCAAATGCAACATTACAACTAGTATGAGCCAATGTGCAGCAACAAAAAAAATCTGTAGTAAAACTAGCTTAATACAACATAAAATTTAGTAGCACAATGCCTGACGAACAATAGCACCAAAAGCAATAAACTACACCTAAACATAACAAAGCTCAAGCAGAAAAATGTTACAGTAAAGATAGCAATACAAACAAAGGAAATGTCTATTTACACCTTAATATCTGTGTCACATATTAACACCAGAGTGGTGCATCACAATAACTTATTCTACCAAACAAGTTACCAAGTCATTGACAAAAATTATGTATGCAATTCCTGCGAAGGCAAATGTCTATTTACATCCTAATGTCTATATCAGTTCTCCTTTCCTGTACTTCTGTTGTTTCCTAATGCTCCCTTTTTTAAGGAAATAGATCATAAAATTATTATTTAATGAATCTGTAGACAGAAAGTAATTATATTAGTACATCTATTAAATTTTATGTTAACCAATTCTGCAGCACAGCTACAAACTAGATATCAAACATAATAAGCAAGTGTATACAAGGCAAAGCATAAAGATGTCATTCACTAGCCATATTGCATTTCATAAGGCAGTGAAAAACTCTCAACTAGAAAGACAGTAGTCGTAATCAGATGTATAGATGTAAAATATTTCTCATCACTTTATGTGCATTTCAGTAAATATCAGAAAGTAGAAACAAAATCTCATATATAACAGTGTCCAAAAAGTTTTGTTAGCATTGAGGTACCCACATTCACATTACACACATTTCATAACTCTTATAGTACGATTCTTGGTTTCCAACATCCTTTTCACAAACCAGAGTCCCTAACTGTTACTCATTACTCCTTACCTTATTTAACATATCCATATTCGTCGACAGTTCTTCAATATTTCATCATAATAAATACGTAGCATAACCAAATTCCTCCTATAGCATCATCTCATTGATCATAAGCATACCTCAACAGCATAATACACATCGTCATCACATCTCAAAATCTATGTAGCTTCTTTCAATAATTTCAAAACCTAAACAAAATTCTTTGCCGTTTCCAATAGCGTCATATAGCTCAAACGTACTTCAAAGATCAGGACCCCATACAAAATATATCATTCAAAGCTCTCATAGTATCACAATGGTTCCGAAAAAATATGAACAGTTCAAAAAGTACAGACAAAATACAATTTCATAAGTGTGAAGTTATCCAACTGTGTAATTGCATAAACATGTGTGACTGAGGCAGTAAAACAAATTTTTGTCTCTCTGTTAAATAATCAGATAGCTGTGTACTTCTGTGTTAGAGAAATATGGTACTGATGTGTAACACTGAACATGCAAACACCATATTCGCTATGGCTCCCTGCGCTTGCCACACACATAGTACACAAAGTAAACTTATACCAGCGGAAGGTTAATGTAATTACGTCCTCAGGTGTTACAGATTACAGCAATGGAATGAAATGTATCACCGAAAACCTGCTTTGTATCTTTGTAATACCAGAATCTTTCAGAAAAATATGTTTTAAGTACAAATATTAATCATTAAAATGCGTGTCCTGCCGCAATAAACTGTGCGTCTTGCTGTAAGATAATTTTTGTCATTACTTAATGGTAAAAATGTGCTAAGTGTCATAGTTATCGTCGTCCGTAAGCAAAGCTGTATAGAAGTCAATGTACTTACCCTGTCATAAACAAAAGTGTAATGCCATGAGAAAAGATGTTGTAGTTATTACATACATTACCGTGACCAAGCAAGTACTGTACTGTAACGTATTGTTGTGTTGCGAAAAGGCTGTCTCATTGTAGGTATACCCCAAAGGTTACTACTAAAACATGTTTTACTTTCCAGAAGAGTGTAGAAAAACTGTGCAGACAATTATCATGCAGTATACGTCGGTAAATAATACTGACATTTTTCTCAAGGTTAGCACCTTAACAATTTCTTTCAAAATTTCCAAAATATCCTGTGTTGCTGCTTTGTGACTTTTCCTTATTTCTGAATTCCTCTTCCCGTGTTGGAGCGCAAGTGTCCTCTGAAGTATGTAATTCTTGCATGTGTAAACTGATCTTGTACTTCCCGCATTTCTCTTTTGTCCTGTGAATAGATTTGATTCTGATTTTGTTTAAATTTCCTAAATTGTTCATACTCTTCTGTGTCAGTAAAGTCCGCCCCAGATAGCTGAGTGGTCAGCGCGACAGAACGTCAATCCTGAGGGCCCGGATTCGATTCCTGGCTGGGTCGGAGATTTTCTCTGCTCAGCGACTGGGTGTTGTGTTGTCCTAATCATCATCATTTCGTCGCCAGAGTGGCGTCAGATCGAAAGACTTGCACCCGGCGAACGGTCTACCCAACGAGAGGCCCTAGTCACATGACATTCATTCATTCATGTGTCAGTAAAGGCTACCGGTCTTGTGTCATTCTGATCATCATCTACCTTCATAGATAAATTATTTAGCTGATCCGAAAGCTCGACTAATTTTTCCGATAGTGTATTGATTTCCTCGTGTGTTTTTCTGAACCAAGTTTTAGAGTAATTATTTGTGTCTGAAGCGTATCCACTGTGTCCTTTAAGTTTTCCTGAGTTTTTGCAAGTTGCTTAACCAAAAACGTAGATGCAACTGAGTCAATTTTAGCTTGCAACGTGTCGTGATTTTCAGGAACAATAGTTTGCAGCTCTTTTATGGCTACTTCGTGATTCTGTAATGCATTTTCATGCAGCGAAAATACACGTTGATAATGCTCACAAATTTGTGTTTTTACGTCGTTACAGACTTTTTCACATTTAGATTCGATGTTATGTAACTAAGTAGTTAAACCTTCGCGTGTTTTTTCGGGCATTGTGTCTAACTTCAGAAGATTTTATCCCATTTGTTGCATTAACTGTAATAACAATGCACTGGTGTCTGAAACATGTTCCTCAGTGCTATTCGGCAGTGCATTTGAACCAGCAACAGTCGCATTTTGAAAAGCAGAAAATGAATCTTGACTTGATTGAGAAAAGGGTAATGATGCAAAACATATATCTATAGTATTCGCCAGATCTTGTACTGTCATTTCGGATTCCTGAGGCGAGCTGTTGCCGACAGATCGGTCGATAATACTACCCTGTTCACCAGCTGTTTCAATGTCTACACCATTATTTATCGCCTGGTCCATTTCCCTATGCTCAATTAGCAAATTACTACTTTGAATGTCCGTTAATTCACTACACGGTGGTGCTGATAAGCTACGCTCATCGCCATTACCATTTCACAATTTGCTTTGGAGCCTAGTCTTACGTTTTTCACACACCATAATTATAACGTATTTCACACGATAACACAGAAAAGCACAATTTGAAGAGCAAAACTAAGAAAACACATTAACATAGCACTGAAAATAATATCTAATTAATTGCAAGCACGGCTGCGGATTTTTTGGTGCAAATGAACATGCATGCCACAACTGTTTTATTTTACATCAATAAAAAACTACAACTACAAAGAAGATTCTCTCTTCAATTACACGCTAGCAATAAACAATAACTGCACTAATTACTCAAACTACAAGAAAAAATCAGACGATTCCATTGAGGTATCCTCGGCTAAGAGTCGACGTATATGAAACTTCCCCTTTGAATGTAAAGAAAGACTGCTGGTAAACGTCTGCATTATTTGATACTGAAACAGCTGAGTGAATCTGAACGTACTCAGACAGTTTTCTCTTTACTTATTCTGATCATAACTAAACTGACACACCGTATTTTAGCGCACGCAATCTGACTTTTAATAATCCCTACAAAAGAGTAACCCTGACTAACAATAACCTATACCCTTCATAAATCACTTACAAAAAATCGTCATTACTCGAACTACTGTAATACAGCGACCGCCAATACTGCCAGCTCAATAAAAGATTCTGACTACTGAAGGCACTAACTACTGATAGGCATATAATTAGCAAATGAAAGATTTTGACAGAGAACAAACAATGTATTTACCTTAACTGCGTTCAAAAGTCGTAATATATATATATATAATTTTGTGACATCCAATTAAACGTATTTCGTTTTCTTTTGACGGACACAGGTTCCGATCGTCCGCTCAAAACTCTGGCATCTCTCTCCCCCCATCCATCACTGCTGGTGGCTCACCTCCAACTGCCCAAAGCTAAGCGTTGTTCACATCCAACTGCCCAACACTACATTAGGGAATAATCCAACAATGAGTCCAACCAGCCAAAGACTGCACAAGAGGAGTCAGCGATTTTAATACAGAGCGCCACGTGGCGTCACCAACATAAAAACCTAAACAGCCTACTTACAATATGTGTATGTCATTAATCACGCTTGTGAGCAGTCAGATCGTGTAGTAGTGGTATGGTATTCTGCCTTTCGGCATGTCTTTTCATGGGTTAAGCCGCTTCCACTTTTGTCTGTCTTTTCATTTCTGAATATTTGTCTCCTTTGATATTGTCCAGCATGTGATACCTCACTTTTTCCTATTCCCCTTTTTCCCTCCACCATTCCTACTATTCCTTTCTTCTGTAAACAGTCCCTCCTCAAACAGTGTCCAATTCAGTTCCGTTTTCTCTTTCTTCCGACTTTCAGCATGTTTCTTTCTTCTCCAACTCTTCTTAATACTTCTTCATTCTTTACTCGGTCTTCCCATTTCAGTTTTCCCATTCTTCTCCATATCCACGTCTCTCGTGTCTCCAATCTTCTTTCATCTTCCTGCCTTAATGTCCAGGTCCCTACACCATATAGTGCAACGCTCCTGATGTAACATTTGGCAAGTCTTTTCCTCAGATCTTTGTTTAGGGATCCACAAAGTAATTTCTGTTTCCTCTTGAATCCTTCTTTTGCCATTGCAATTTTTTTTCTAATTTCTGTTGAGCAATACATATCATTCATTATTACACTTTCCAATTAATTGAAGTTACTCACGAGCTGTATTTCCTCTCCTCCTATTTTCATACAGCATTTTCTCTCCTTTCGTCCAATTACCATGTTTTTCGTTTTCTTCTTGTTGATCGTCATTCCACATTCTTATAATTTTGTGTTTAGACCATCTAACATTTGTTCCATCTCTCTTGCACTCTCTGCCATCACAACCATGTCGTCTGTAAATCTTATACAGTGCACTCTCCGACCGGCTATACAAACTCCTCTCCTTCCATCAAAACTTTCGCTAATAATGTCCTTCAGATATATAATGAACAGTATTGGTGGTAAACAACAACCTTGTATTACACCTCTTCCCAGTTCAATTTCTACACTCATCACACCACCAATTCTTACTCTTGCTCTCTAGTTCTAATATAAATTTCTAATTAGCCGTCTATCCCTCCAGTCAGCTCCATGTTTCCTTAGGATTTCCATCATTTTGTCCCATCTGGCACAGTCAGAAGCCTTCTCAAGATCAATGAACACAACATACACCTTCCTTTTCTTCTCCATGTACCTCTTCTATATCACTTTCAGTAGCCAAATGGCATCTCTAGTTCCCACTCATCGCCTGAAACCAAATTTTTCATCTCCTATTCCGCAATTCAGCTTTCCATATAGCCTTCTATTGAGCGTCCTCAGCAAGACTTTGGCTGCATGTGATATCAGGCTCACTGCTCTATGTTCCTCACACTTTTCGCTGTGCTTTTCTTTTCTATAGGTATTAAGATACTTTCTGTAAAGTCCTTTGGCTATTTTCCAGTCTTGTATATTTGATTACACAATTCACTCAGCTCCCTTTTCCCTTCTTTCTCCAATGACTTTAACAGTTCCACAGGTATCTCATCAGTTCCCATTACCTTTCAATTTTTCATCCTCTCCATACATTCTTCAGTCTCACTAGTTAGTACTGCATTTCCTTTGTCATCATCTGCAACTTTATCTTCTTTTTCTATCCCAAGGTCTTCTTCACTTGGTCGGCTGTCTGCAGCGTATAGCCATGTTATATATTCTTCCCATTTTCTCTTTATTTCTTGGGGTTCACTCACCATTTTACCGGAGTAGTTCCGATGACGGCGTTTCAGACTCACAGAAGAATATAATATGGTAAAGAATTAGAGCAAGTCGACGTATTAACCACCGCCTCTGAGCAGCTATATAATCATAATGAAACAACATCTGACAGAACAGTACCAATAAACATAAACGAACATGCCGATGTAAGAGATTTAGTGTAATTTAAGGACACGCTGGACAACTTGAATTGCAGGTATAGGGAGGCGTTACACGCGCTCAGAAAGGTAAGGAGAGTAGCAGATTTTCGACGAGTAATAACAAAAGAGACAATGTAACGATTTGTAGTGAGGAACAACGCAACACGTAAGAACAAGAGTTCTGAGTGTTTACCGGGTGCCGACACACTCGATTTCACCAGTAATTACCACGGTTGGTGCAGAAACTGTCTCATGCGACATGTACGAGGAGGTAATCAGGAAGCAATTCGTGTCCATGCAAAAGTATTCTTTTTTCAGGACACTGTGAATCACCTAAATGCGAAACAATGGACTGAAGCATTCCGTGAAACATCACCGAGATTCTGGCCACACATTTTAAAAATTGAGTTCCTGTGTGTTCAATGGCAGCAACGAAGTTGCAAGTGATTGGGGAACTGAGCAAGATCTATGATGAATTTACGCTAGCCTTCCTCGAACAGTATTGGTCGAATGAAACGTAAGAACAGACGAATATGGAGATAATGATAACAGAAAGTTATATAGAGTCGAGGTGGCCGAAGCCCGTTCAGTTTTTAAAAAAAATGGTTCAAATGGCTCTGATCACTATGGGACTTAGCAGCTGTAGTCATCAGTCCCCTAGAACTTAGAAATACTTAAACCTAACTAACCTAAGGACATCACACACATCCATGCCCGAGGCAGGATTCGAACCTGCGACCGTAGCAATCGCACGGTTCCGGACTGCGCGCCTAGAACCGCGAGACCTCGGCGGCCGGCCAGTTTTTTAAAGATATGACAGGCAGGAGCCAATTTTTAGACGCTCCGCGTCTACCAACGCAATTCTTACACCTCTGCTCGACGAAGATCTCACATCAGATACAGAAATAGATTACGATATCAGGTAGAAACATGCAGGACAATATCAGATTCCTACTCCACGTACTGGAGTGGAACAGGAGTGGACAAGCTGTAGAACGGGTACACTTCATTCGGACTAACTTTCCTCCGGAAAATCAACAAATGAGCAATCAGATCTGGATGGCAAGGTACTCATCCCTATGGTATTAAAATGCATTGGGTAGGAGAAACAATAGCCGAGGCTGGGGATCTCACCATCGGCCAGATGACTGAAGAAACAACTGGAGGTGTGACGACCGAATAAATAATGATAGACGAGATGAGGAAGAAGAGGGAAGAGTAGAGAGTGTTAATATACGTGGACCAGGACCCAAGAATGACAGGAGAATCAAGAAACGAGAACACCTGCTGATAAGCTGACTAGCAGTGTGTAACGTGGCAGGTTATTCCCAGTCTTTATACCTCACATTGAAAGAAGCGAGCCTAGATTGTGTATGGTCATGCAGGCAGCTGAGAGAAATAACGTTTCTTCACATCAACACAATCGGCCACTTAATTTAGAAGTTCTCGATTCGCGTTGTGCACCCTCCAAACAAATCGAAAGATATAGTATTAAATTTTATTCCAATTTCTTATACTCCATATACAGACTTGTACCGACACTACAACAGTGCTGTAAATATCTCACTTTATTATTTTCAGTGCTATTGAAGATATAAAAATTTGCCTAAAACCATGATAACTTTTCTAGTACTACAAAAACAGTACTAGAAATTGTATTCACTTTTAATCTCATTTGAAACGGTAACCAAAAAGATTCAGTTCAAACTATTTTTCCAGAATTTTTTTTGCTTTCATTACAGTAGCTTGATGACTCAACAATAACCATTTTTAAAATTATTATTTAATTATCTGGTGCTGTGCGAGCCTTTGAAGAGAGTGAGACTGTGTATAAGGGGAATATGTAAAAGTGGATGTTTTATTTTTTTATTAAAAGTCATGAAAATGTATTCGTCGAACATTTGTCTGCAATCATGAATCATGTGACATACTGTACGAATGCCTAATGTGCATGCTTTCCTATAAAATCAGCTAGAAGAAAAGTTAGGTGTTTAATCGATTAGTATTTCAGTTCTGGAGTTAATTTGTCCTTTTTTCATTTAAATTAAATTTTATTGCGTGAATACAGAGTTTCCTTCATAAATTGATTTTTCTGATTCTATTGGATGGATTAAGAATTACTGGGAGTATTTGAGTGCTCCAGCTTATCTGACTGGTTGCCTAAATGACAGGTCAGTGGGTATGAAGCAGTTCCGGCCCGCTGTGTTGTGCTTTCTGCTACAGTTCCGTGTCTACGAGTCACTTGGAAACTATCTTACAGTGCAGAACACATTTAAGTATACCATAAAAACTTTGGCTAAGATGTGCTTTGCCGATTCTTTAATTGTAATTGGGAAGCGACTGATGTTTTTAACATTTTAGTGACGATCTGAGAATTCTGAGTAACTTACTTTAGAAGTTATTTGCATGTGAACTTTATTGTTGTTCTCCAAACTCTCATGGTGTGTTTCATGAACATGTCTAAACATTTGGGCGAGCACTTATTTTTAAAAGGACCACAAAATGACATGATGTTGTAACGCGCGAATAACTGTAGGTCATTGACTGTGTACAACGTGAAAATCATTCCCATCGGACTGGTGAACTACTGACTGCTTCGTGTTAAAACTTGCAGTAAAGACAATAACCAATTGATAGCTAATGCTTGATAGATATTTAATATCTGTTTTAAAGGCAATAAGACCTAATTAATGGAACTTTAAACATTTTTACACAGGTTGTATAGAATCCCACGCGCTAGAAATTTTTACGAACTTACGGGTGCTGTCACCAAACTTGAGTTATTTGGCCTTTACTTGGTAGATATTTAGTCGACTTTTTTTCAAAGCTGCTTTTGTCTGCTAAACTCATACCTACACTCCTGGAAATTGAAATAAGAACACCGTGAATTCATTGTCCCAGGAAGGGGAAACTTTATTGACACATTCCTGGGGTCAGATACATCACATGATCACACTGACAGAACCACAGGCACATAGACACAGGCAACAGAGCATGCACAATGTCGCCACTAGTACAGTGTATATCCACCTTTCGCAGCAATGCAGGCTGCTATTCTCCCATGGAGACGATCGTAGAGATGCTGGATGTAGTCCTGTGGAACGGCTTGCCATGCCATTTCCACCTGGCACCTCAGTTGGACCATCGTTCGTGCTGGACGTGCAGACCGCGTGAGACGACGCTTCATCCAGTCCCAAACATGCTCAATGGGGGTCAGATCCGGAGATCTTGCTGGCCAGGGTAGTTGACTTACACCTTCTAGAGCACGTTGGGTGGCACGGGATACATGCGGACGTGCATTGTCCTGTTGGAACAGCAAGTTCCCTTGCCGGTCTAGGAATGGTAGAACGATGGGTTCGATGACGGTTTGGATGTACCATGCACTATTCAGTGTCCCCTCGACGATCACCAGAGGTGTACGGCCAGTGTAGGAGATCACTCCCCACACCATGATGCCGGGTGTTGGCCCTGTGTGCCTCGGTCGTATGCAGTCCTGATTGTGGCGCTCACCTGCACGGCGCCAAACACGCATACGACCATCATTAGCACCAAGGCAGAAGCGACTCTCATCGCTGAAGACGACACGTCTCCATTCGTCCCTCCATTCACGCCTGTCGCGACACCACTGGAGGCGGGCTGCACGATGTTGGGGCGTGAGCGGAAGACGGCCTAACGGTGTGCGGGAAGTTAGGCCAGCTTCATGGAGACGGTTGCGAATGGTCCTCGCCGATACCCCAGGAGCAACAGTGTCCCTAATTTGCTGGGAAGTGGCGGTGGGGTCCCCTACGGCACTACGTAGGATCCTACGGTCTTGGCGTGCATCCGTGCGTCGCTGCGGGCCGGTCCCAGGTTGACGTGCACGTGCACCTTCCGCCGACCACTGGCGACAACATCGATGTACTGTGGAGACCTCACGCCCCACGTGTTGAGCAATTCGGCGGTACGTCCACCCGGCCTCCCGCATGCCCACTATACGCCCTCGCTCAAAGTCCGTCAACTGCACATACGGTTCACGTCCACGCTGTCGCGGCATGCTACCAGCGTTAAAGACTGCGATGGAGCTCCGTATGCCACGGCAAACTGGCTGACACTGACGGCGGCGGTGCACAAATGCTGCGCAGCTAGCGCCATTCGACGGCCAACACCGCGGTTCCTGGTGTGTCCGCTGTGCCGTGGGTGTGATCATTGCTTGTACAGCCCTTTCGCAGTGTCCGGAGCAAGAATGGTTGGTCTGACACACCGGTATCAATGTGTTCTTTTTTCTATTTCCAGGAGTGTATCATCGCAGAGTGAAGCGGACACACCCCAAGAAGCTTACTGAGAAGAATGTACTAAAGTGTCGGAGGTACGAAGTACAGATCCCTGCCGCTGACGCTACAGCATCACAGTTAGCCACGGCCTGTTTGATGACCCCAGTATTCGTGGATTGTAAGGAGAAGCGGACGCTCCTGCACCACTGTTCAGCACTGGTTGTTTGATGACAGCAGTTTTCGTGGATTGTAATGGGAAGAAAGTTATCTGATAGGATTAAAGTGTGTAATAAAAATACAGAGTATCTTGTATCCAATTTTAAGTGTGACAGTGGTGGTGAGAGGAGAGGGGGGAGGAGGGGAGGGAGCAAGTGGTGCAATGTTTATTCGACTCAGGCAACCAAGTCTTGATGCTGGATAACCAATTATATTAATTCTGTGACAAGGACAAGCAGTGGCCATTATTTGAAATGCAGGACTTGAAGATACGGTGTGTGGTGTACAGTAAAAGTGCGGAAATTAAGAAACAGGTACGTTCAGATTTCGCTTTGATTGCAACAAATTTGACAGTGAAGGCTATATTTGGACACAGTTTCTAAAATCTGCGCTAGCAAAATTAAATGACGAGTAGGTCATGTTAAATTCTTAGATAATACAGGACCCACAGATGAAAAAAGTTATTTGTAGGGTTGCCTTCTATGATAGGAGAAGAGAAAATAGCAGAGAAGGAATAAGAGGAACAACCGAATTACCCGCAGATGAAGCCAGAGAACTTGTCGGAAATTTTTGCTCCAGGTTTAACCAGCGAAACCAGTGATACAATGGAAGGTGTAGCTTTAGTTTTGACAGCAGACAGTCACGATTCAACGAAAGACGTGGCTCGAACTTCGGTTGCAGCAATCCAGAAGAGAATAAATGAGCTAGAACAAGGTGTCGAAGACGACGATGAATGGGGAGATATATGGATCAGAAGACAAAGAGAAGGAGTATGTGGGCTGTAACTAAGCAAAAAACGGGTTTTCCGGTCTTTCACTTAAGAGATTTGGTTGAAGCAGTGTTGAACGTATTGTAATAGGAAGAACGCGGTGCGAAGGTGTAGAGACTTCAGAAGTTGGGGAATATTTGGAATAGCGAAGAGTTATTATGAAGAGATCAATAAAATGGTATCCTATGACAATTGTGGAGACAATCCATGGGATGGCCTATTCTAGTAAAGAGTAACTACATACGAAAAATGAGATGATAAGCTTATGAAGGTGGATAGCGTAATGTAGTAACGATAGACAAACTTTTATGCAATGATTTTGAGGGACGTAAATTCTGAATGATCCACCTGTTATAAAGGAGAGAAACAATCACTTTGGGAGTCAAGTTTTACTAAGGTCAAGGAAAAGTGAGTACTTATACAGCAATTTTTTCTAAATATTTCGTGGACCTTACCGTGCACGATAAATTGTCTGCCGTCTCACTGTGGAAAATCAACAAAGGCGTTAGTCGATCGTAAACCATATTTCACAAGTCTAAGCATTTAGGGTGTGACATGAATGTCGTGTGACAAGGGCCTCCCGTCGGGTAGACCGCTCGCCTGGTGCAAGTTTTTCGATTTGAGGCCACTTCGGCGACTTGCGCGTCGATGGGGATGAAATGATGATGATTAGGACAACAAAATACCAAGTCCCTGAGCGGAGAAAATTTCCAACCCAGCCGGGAATCGAACCCAGGCGCTTGGGATTGACAGTCCGTCGCGATGACCACTCAGCTACCTGGGGCGCGCAAGGTGTGAGATGATATTGGTAGAAGGGCAACAGGGCTACGAAGGCATTTTGATAGTGCAGGTTGTCTACATCAGAGACTAGCATACATTCAGATGCAAACATATTTTTCGCTTTTGATTGACGGGTCCTTAACCTATTGTTCTGCTAAGTGGATTATGACTCCCTGAGAATAATCCGTCCATTTGATTGACAGGTATTTAACCTATTGTTAAGTGGTTTTCAAAGAAACCCCCACACCTCCTCCGCACCCCCTACTCCTCCCCCAATTCTCTGGGAACTCCCCTCGCCGATATAAGCACATTCTTGATATCAATTTTATTGAATAATTAATTAAACCGACCTATTAATTAACCCCTTCCTCTCTGGGAAACCCCCAGCCCGTCCTCTTCCTTCCCCACCTCGAAACTGGCAGGAAAAAGACGCAGCTGATTGGCCATTTGGCGGGATATTGATTGCAGTGCATGGAATATTATTTAAACAATTTAGACAATATGTGAAATATTGCTTATTTAAACTATTTATCAGATACAAAGTAGAGTGCAGTTTATTTATTCAGTTAAAGAATTCGTCAGAAAGCTGACAGCAGTGTATGGAATACTGTTTATTTAAACTATTTGCAGAATACAAGGTAGAGGATAGAATGTAGTTTATTCAAATATTTGTCAGGAAATCGATTGCGGTTTGGAATATTTATACAATTACGGCGCTTTCTCATTCTGATCAGACGTGGAAACGATGAGGAGGCTTCGTTTATATTTGCTGCTGGAGTCAAAGATGTTAAGGCTCTTATTTTTTATTTTCCCCACTTTTCGAAGCACACTGGCATCTAAGCACAGATGAGAAAATCAGAACAATTACATATCTAAAAGTTCGTGACATATTTCGAAACCCACCGAAACTTTCCTACAGGCAGAGAAATTACTAGAATCTCAACGACAAACTATTTTGCACAGATCGAGAAATACACAGCAGTCATATTGCACTGACAGTTAAACCTCTTAGAAGTTATCTACAGATCATGAATGGAATGAAGTGCAGTGTAGTAGCCACCGATTGAGGTCTCCCTTGCTGGCTGTTATCAGGGCACCACAACCAATTTTAAAACTGCCCAATGTCCTAATTACAGAGTACATTAATAAATACCACAGGCCAGGGACCGCATATTGGCCTACTTTGGTGTTTCGGCCCATAAAGCATCAACTGCCACCATTCTGCAGCTAAGGAAACTCCGGAATCGCTTCCTATCTCTAATGTGTGAACCAACGTCCTTAAGCATGCAGAAGGAGGTTTTCCTGTCTCCTCAGAATACAGTGTCCCTATTGCATCATGCTGGAGACAAATGGGAGAGATGATGCAGTTTCGACATCAGAAATAGAGTGAAACCGCCATTTTTATCTTATCAAATTAATTGTTTAACAGCTACAGGAATCAAATAGATCACTTAAAACTCTCACCTCCACCTTACTATTCTCCTCCTCCGTAAAAAAAATTCCAATTTGAGTACACATACATTGTGTAAATCAAGTAATGAGATTTCTACTAAAAATAGATCGTACTGCAAGATATATCCATGGTCCTTGATGTACCATCGTTTGAGAGCACAAACACCGTCCTTCATCATAGCGTTCCACTAAACACTTCTGGTGAAAGAAACGCAAAGTATATCTATTTTAAAAAGCTGATAAAAATGCTCTTAACGCCTTTTTAAGAGACAGTCTTCACTCCTTCCCTTATGATTATGTAAGTCTAGAAAAGTTGTAGCATTCGCGAGGTGAGATCCGTTCGCCCTCTACAGGGTAGCCCCATCTGAACCAGCCTGGAGAGAGAAACAATCACACGCCCGGCCATGCCTACCCGTACCGAACGCATGCATGCTCGCAGTACAACTATCGGAAACAATAAATTGATCAGTCGTAAATTTGACGTCGCAACTGGGTTTTTAGAAGTACGGTAGATTTCCTAGGTTGATGGGTTTTCTTATTTACACCAGCACTGAGAAGGACAAATGAAAGGTTCTTCTGCGTGATAGAATGGAGACAATAGCGAATACCACTATAATACAGAGCCCACTGCAATGTATTGCCCTTTTTTTGTAATTTTTCGATGTCATCCGTCAGTTCCACCCGATACGGATCCCGCACAGCAATACTCCAGAATAGGGCGGATAAGCGTGGTGTAAGCAGTCTCTTTACTATACCTGTTGCACCTTCTAAGTGTTCTGCCAATGAATCGCAGTCTTTAGTTTGCTCTACCCACAATACTTTCTATGTGATCGTTCCAATTTAGGTTATATGTAATTGTAATCCCTAAGTATTTAGTTGAATTTACAGCCTTCAAATTTGTGTGACTTATCGCTTAATCGAAATTTAGCTGATTTCTTTTAGTACTCATATGAATAACTGCACACTTTTCTTTATTCAGGAGCAATTGCCACTTTTCGCGCCATGGAGATATCTTATCTAAATCATTTTGCAAGTCGTTTTGATCATATGATGACTTTACAAGACGGTAAATGACAGCATCATCTGCAAACAATCTGAGACGGCTACTGAGATTGTCTTCTATGTCGTTAACATAGATCAGGAGCTATAGAGGGCCTATAACACTTCCTTGGGGAACGCCGGATACTACTTTTATTTTACTCGATGACTTTCCGTCTATTACTACGAACTGTGACCTTTCTGACAAGAAATTACGAATCCAGTTGGACAACTGAGGCAATACTCCTTTGGCAAGCAGTTTGGTTAGAAGACGCTTGTGAGGAACAGTGTCGAAAGCCTTCTGGAAATCTAAAAATATGTAATCAATTTGACATCCCCTGTTAATGGCACTTATTACTTCATGAGTATAAAGAGCTAGTTGTGTTTCACAGGAACGATATTTTCTGAATCCGTGCTGACTATGTGTCAATAAATCGTTTTCTTCTAGATATTGCATAATGTTCGAATACAGTATATGTTCCAAAACCCTGCTGGAAATCGACGTTAGTGACATAGGCCTGTAATTCAGCGGATTACTCCTACTTCCCTTTTTGGGTATTGGTGTGACCTGAGCAATTTTTCAGTCTTTAGTTACGGATCTTTCTGTGAGCGAGCTGTTGTATATAAATGCTAAATCTGGAGCTATTTTATCAGCATACTCTGAGAAGAACCTGACTGGTATACAATCTGGAACGGAGGCCTTGGCGTGATTTAAGCTGCTTAGTTACACCGAGGATATCTACTTCTATGTTTCTCACCTTGGCAGTTGTTCTTGATTGTAATTGAGGAGGAATATTTACTTCGTCTTCTTTGGTGAAGGAGTTACGGAAAACCGTCTTCAATAACTCTGCTTTAGTGGCACTGTCATCAGTAACTTCACCGTTGTCATCGCGCAGTGAAGGTCCTGATGGCGTGTTGCCACTGGTATGCTTTATGTATGACCAGAATCACTTTGGGTTTTCTGCCAGATTTCGAGACAGAATTTCGTTGTGGAAATTATTAAAAGCATCTCGCACTGAAGTACGCGCTATATTTCGAACGTTTGCAAAACTTTGCCAGTCTTTCGGATTTTGCGTTCTTTTAATTTTGGGATGCTTTTTCCGTTGCTTCTGCAACAACGATCTGACCCGTTTTGTGTACCATGGGGGATCAGTACCATCACTTATTAATTTATGTGGTATATATCTCTCAACTGCTGTCGATACTAACTCTTTGAAAACATTCCACAACTTTTCTACACTTACATGATCAGAACGGAAGCAGTGAAGATTGTCTCTTAAAAAGGCGTTAAGAGCATTTTTATCAGCTTTTTAAAATAGATATACTTTGCCTTTCTTTTTGATGGTTGTAGGTGTTACAGTATTCACCCTAGCAGTAACTGCCTAGTGGTCGCTAATCCCTGTATTCGTCGCAATACTCCCTATTTGTCCAGGATTATTTGTTGCTAAAAGGTCAAGTATGCTTTTGCAAACCATTTACGTTTTGAGTGGACTCATGAACTCATTGTTCAAAATAATTTTCTGAGAAAGCATTCAGTACAATTTCGGATGACGTTTTATGCCTGCCGCCGGCTTTAAACGTATAATTTTTCCAGCGCATCGAGGGTAGATTGATGTCGCCACCGAATATAATTGTATGAGCGGGGGAATTATTTGAAATGAGACTCAAGTTTTCTTTGAAATGTTCAGCAACTATGCTTTCTGAGCCGGGGGCGGTAAAACGGTTCAATCAATAGTTTAGTCCCATTGTCAGGTATAACGTCTACCCATACTAATTCACACGAATTATCTACTTCAATTTCGCTACAAGACAAACTACCTCTGACAGCTCAAAAAATGGTTCAAATGGCTCTGAGCACTATGGGACTTAACATTTATGGTCATCAGTCCCCTAGAACGTAGAACTACTTAAACCTAGCGACAGCACACAACACTCAGTCATCACGAGGTAGCGAAAATCCCTGACCCCGCCAGGAACCGAACCCGGGAACCCGGGCGCGGGAAGCGAGAACGCTACCGCACGACCACGATCTGCGGACACATTTAACAGCAATAAATACAACACTGTCATATCTGCTATACACCGATAAGGAGTGCTAACCTCCTTGATATTTGCACATCTGGAGAGGTATTGTGCAATTGGATGGGTGCCGTGAGTAAGATTGGTGCGGAATGGTAGTTACGGACTCAGCTCACTCTGTTTCTCCATGAGACGTGTAATGTAGCAGTCTGCTTCTGGTCAGCTGCAAATTAAATCGGTGACAGTATTGTAGGGATGGTTGGCAAAGACAATGCGGGGAGATCTTTGACTCCCTAACTTTATGATAAAATTGAGAGAATTCTCTGTGACTTCCATCCGTATAGGGAAAGATGGGCAATCGTAATCGTAAATTTTGCACTACCATCAATGTCGTAGAAATGTGTAGATCGTTATAGAAGACTGTCTGGGATAGTTAGGTGTATAAATGTTGGAGAATTAACAATGAATGGACGTACTGCACAGTCACCTATCTACAATTGCAATCTAGTATATGGTAATTGGAGTGTAGAAGAGGAATGCTTTAATGATGATAAAAAAAAGTGGGAAGCATGCTGCCGTGTCATTGGTTGGCGTTAAATTTACGGAAACTAACTGGTAAATTTTCTAAAGTTGATCGCACTATCAACAATGATGCTTGATACAGTACATCGACGGTGCCTTTTCCATCCCATCCACCCAGTGATTCGCTGCTGATTATCGCATAATGATTGACTGACACCTCGTGTTTAAAATGGAAAGAGAGTCATAGTCTTGGGGCAAGACACTCTCAGGATGTCTTGAACCAAAACAGTGTTCGCATGCATCACTGCAATATCAGGGATCAACCGAAACTGAACAATTAGCTATCTCCTACCCTGTCGCTGTGAAAGATGACCTTAAATATAGATGTCTTCAACGGCCCTCAGACAGCTGTTTGGAAACGCCCCACAATGCCTCAGAAACTGTTTACCAAAAGTTGTAATACCTTCAGCAGTTTTTTTTGTCAATAAGAAACACAGTCCCTGGCTTTTATTTCCATCATCCTGTGTGTGTTGTGGAAGCAGCTGCAGCATAATTTACACTGTGCGATGTCTACTTTTCTATGAGAGCCACCTGATCGAAACATAATTTTTTTTAGCACCTGACACAGACCTCGAAGTCTTGGTGGGAAAAAAACAAAGTCATGGTGTTATATGTACCTGTAGTCATACACTACTTTGACACGTTACAGTAGAAAACTATATGCATCAAACAGCAAAGCAGGGACCCTCTATTCCCACTGGTAGTCTGTGGGATACAGTCCTTCTACAGCACAGATGACAAAAGTTTATACCGGTCTGTGAAAGCGACTTTGATCACAAGCCATCTGCTCCAATTAACCAATACCTGCATATTTAATAGGAACGCCACATATGATCAGTGCCATCGCACAGGTGGTATTTGTTTTCGATATATCAGAAGACACGGACGTGAATATCTTGTCAAGCTCTCTATCTGATGACGTTCGTGGAGTTTTTGTAGTTGGTAGTTTTTCTCGGTTTGATGGTACAAAATAACGAGGATGAAGAGAATCTTTGGGTGACAGACGTGAATGCACTCTGAAAAACGCAGATCTCAAAAAATGGCTCTGAGCACTATGGGACTTAACTACTCTGGTCATCAGTCCCCTAGAACTTAGAACTACTTAAACCTTACTAACCTAAGGACAGCACACACATCCATGCCCGAGGCAGGATTCGAACCTGCGACCGTAGCAGTCGCGCGTTTCCGGACTGCGCGCCTAGAACCGCTACACCACCGCGGCCGGCCACGCAGATCTCTTTCGGACTTCAGGACCTGTATGTAATTTGGAGACACAACACAGAGGAATATCTAAATCCTTGTCCCTCTTTCAGTTCCTGTAAGATGTAGAGTCTTCCTAATTTTCTTGATAAGAAACACCACCGTAACTGCTCGTACTGTCTTTTCCAACTACGTCGTGTTACGGGAGAAAGCTTCATTTGGCATTGGCCTTACACATTGTCATGGTTTACGGAGCTAAGGCAACAACTTCCCATTTCCACCAAGTGGTCAAAAGCGGCGGTCCTGTTGTATTAATTCAGCGCACGCTGTTTCTCCATGGGTTGCAGAAGGTCTTAGATACAGCGCTATCCGACTTCTACTTAGTTCTGACTTAAATTGGAACGATCACATGGACAAAGCTGCAGGGAGTGCGGGACAGAGACTAAGGACCAGTTACAAAATGCATAACGGCTGTCTAAAACCACGTTGGAATTTTACTGTAGCAGATAGATTCCAAACAGGTGACTCGCTTTGAGACATGAGAGTGCCACAAATATAATTCACTAGTGGCTGTAATCATTAAAAGACATCCAGCGCAAGTATGTGGTTGAATGGAAAGAATTGATTCCAAATGCCGGCCAGAGTGGCCGAGCGGTTCTAGGCGCTACTGTCTGGAGCCGCGCAACAGCTACGATCGCAGGTTCGAATCCTGCCTCGGGCATGGATGTGTGTGATGTCCTTAGGTTAGTTAGATTTAAGTAGTTCTAAGTTCTAGGGGACTGATGACCTCAGCAGTTAAGTGCCATGGTTCTCAGAGCCATTTGAACAATTTTTTTTTTATTCCAAATCTCAGACAGAATTTGCCGCACGTGATGGCCGCGAAGTTGGAGGTACCATGTCACTGACTGCGCGGTTCCTCCCGCCGGAGGTTCGAGTTCTCCCTCGGACATGTGTGTGTGTGTGTGTGTGTGTGTGTGTGTGTGTGTGTGTGTGTATGTATTGTTCTTCGCATAAGTTAGTTTAAGGAGTGTGTAAGTCTAGGGACCGGTGACCTCAGCACTTTGGTCCCATAAGAATTCAAACACATTTGAACATTTTCTTGAACAGACAGAATTTCTACCAGAAAGCGTAACGCTATTAACGACTTCTGTGTGTTTTCCTGTAGAATCAAGATCGCTTTTTATGCAGTATGACTCTTACACTGTCGTCGTGATTTTGTTTTTAATAGCGCGATCCTGACGTGAAATGTATATTGCTCTCATTAGAATCCTTCTCTGGTCAGCTTATAATGTCGGTTATCAATAGTGTGCCTCGAAAAGACATCGTCTTCCCTCCACGGATTCCCATTTGAAATACCTAGTGAGTATAATCTGAGAGCTGTAAAAAGATTATTCGCCGTGCAAAGTGACTCCAATGATTAATTTAATTAATTAGCCTATCAGTTTGGTATCAATGACGTGCAGCCTGGCTGGTGGAAGCGATGGGTAGGGTACAACGGATGTGATTCGGGAGTGGAGCAGTAAATAGGTTTTTTTTTTTTTATTTCGTTGCGGCGATATCTTTTAACGGTATTTCAATCTTCCACCTACACAAGGATAGATGATCATCCTAACAAAACCAGATGTATTATCGAATTTATGAAGTGGTGCCTGGGGTAAACCTGACATTTACAGCGTCTCTGTGCTGTTGCCTTAAGATGTATTATCGAATTTATAAAGTGATACCTGGGGTAAACCTGACATTTACAGCTTCTCTGTGCTGTTGCCTTAAGAGATTTAGTATGTGGTGTGGCATTTCACTACTTCAAGAGAGAGTTCGAAAGTGAGGGGGCGCTCTGTGAAGGTGGTAGATCTTAGCACTCCATCATGAGGCAAAAATGATGCATGATGTAACAGATAATAAAAGATTTTTTACCACTTGATGAGAAAATATTTAGTAGAAATTTACTGTTATATAATTTTCGCAACAAGTAACGATACTTCTGCGATGTGAAAAAGCGTGTATGCATCGATTTCTTGTCTTCGAAAACTATTTTTATAAAGGGGAGGAATGTTCATTTCTGTTGTTTACGAAGAAGCAAAATCGGAAGGTGGAGGTGACTGTTTTAATCATTCTATTGGACTCCTGTAACTGTTAAACAATTAATTTGATAGAGTAGTCCAAATGGCTTATTTCACTCGATTTTTGATATTGAAATTCTGTCAGCTCTACCTTTGTCTGCAGCATTAGCCGATACGAACACTGTATTCTGAAGAGAGAGGAAAACCTCTGTCTGCGTGTTTTGGGATGTTGGTTCATGCAGGCAAACACAGAGTGGTCTCTTTTTGTGTCTCCCTGCTTGTTGCCAGATATGTGAGGTCTGGGAAGCTTCACTTATCGGTTCGCTAGACAAAAAATTTAAAGAAATCATGGACGCGCGGTGTACCCACGCGGTCTTAGGGGTCTTGTCACGGTCCGTGCGGCTCACCCCTTCGGAGGTTCGAGTCCTCCCTCGGGCATGGGTGTGTATGTTGTGTTAGATTGAGTAGTGTGTAATCTTAGGAATCGATGACCTAAGCAGTTTGCTTCCGTAAGATCTTTCCACAAGTTTAAAATTGACAAAGAAATCGTATTAATGAGTTTTATTACAAAATGAAAAGAGACAATACTTAACTTAGCGATTGCACAGACGTGTTGCAAGCGAAGAGCGACATACGAAATAATCAAGTTTCTTCCTTATTGACAATCCTAAATCGCTGCTATACAAGTCACTAGTCTTGAAGCTACTGCTGAACTGGGCCAAGACCAGTCGGACGGGGCGCTTATGTTCTCTTCGCATAGGGGCCCCTGGCGTCGCGTTGTTGTCCTGGAGACGGGTCGGTCAGCGTGCGATTGGCTGACGTTTTCTCACAGCCATCTCTTGTCTATCGTTCCCAACTGGCGTGCCGGAGCTTTACTTTACGCCGTAACAGTCCTCCCCCCAAAGCGATGGAGGTCGTCATACAGGGAGCTCGACAACGGCGGCGGAGGAAGGAGTGGACGCTTTGGTGGACTGGGAGCTGTGGCCGTCACACTTCCGCTCGTGCCCCGCCTTCCCGTGGAAACGTCCCCCGGAATACGGCCAGAAGGGTACGCGGCCATCTCCTAGGGCCCATACGAAGATGTAGAAGGCGGCGGCTGTTGCGGCGTGGGCGGGTACAGCTCCATCGGTAGGACGGGAGAAGGCGGAGGAGGCGAAGGTTCCGTCTCCATGGGGTCGTCCCACGGTGTCGGGATGAGACCCTATGGCGGCTGCTGTGGCCGCGCTGTCCTTGGTATCCGTGAATCTGGGGGAAGAGATACAGAAGGATCACGGTGCACATGGCAGTGGCGAATTTGATTGTGATGTCGGCGCTGTAATCCGTCAGGGCCTGATATGTGGTACTTGCACGCGCCAAGTCGACGAAGGATCTCGCCTCACGCCCACCGTCGGCTGCCGCTAAAAAACCTGAAAAACACAATATCATGATGCTCGAAGCGGTACTTGCGGCCTTCCTTCGGCACCGTGGAGCAGGTGCAGAACTGTCCGATGATGGCGGCCGTGTAGCTTTTCCACTGGCGATGGTCCATCTCGTGGATGCGAACGATAGGAGGCGAGAAAGAGTTGCAATGCTTAATCCCTGGTGTATGCGTTGCAATGCTTGATCCCTGGTGGGTGAGATGTGAAGTCTGGCCATCTGCTGCTTGAAGGTTCTGACAAAACGTTCCTCTTCGCCTTTTGACTATGGGTGGAACGGTGCACTATTTAGATGTTGTATGCCATTGTGTTTACAGAATGTTTCACCTTCATTTGACGTCAACTGAGGGCCATTGTCCGACACTATTACTTCAGGCAAATTTTCGAGACAAAATATACAGGACAATGCCTGAATTGTACTACGTGACTTTGTCAGGTTCATTGGCACAGCAGAAGGAAACTGGATATAAGAGTCTACCACAATCAACCAAAGAATGTTCCAAAAAAGCCCCGCAATGTCTATACGCACACGTTGCCATGGTGATTGCGACTTATACCAAGCAGAAAATGTTTGTGGCGGAGTGGGCTGATTTTCCGTACATGCTTGACACTGTGACATCATCTGGTCTATTTGGGTTTCCATACATTGCCAAGTGCAGTGTCAACGCTCTAAACGTTTCGTACGAACAATCCTCCAGTATCCTTGGTGAAGTAACTGCCACACTTCTTTTTGCAAAGCGTTGGGTATGAACACGCGCGACTGTCCACTGTCATTCTGAACAAGAATCACACCTTGCTGTAAACCGAGTCAGCGCGGAGTGGTTGCGCGGCTAGAGGCGCCATGTCACTAATCGTGCAGCCCCTTCCGCTGGAGGTGCGAGTTCTCCCTCGGGCATGGGTGTGAGTTTTGTCCAGCGTTAAGTTAGTTAAAGTAGCGTGTAAGTCTAGGGACCGATGACCTCAGCAGTTTGGTCCCTTAGGAATTCACACACACTTGAACATTTGTAAACCGAGGCTATGCCGAGGTGCAAAGTATCGGTGCATTACAGAGTTCTTTGTGCTATGCAATGAACGAGGCCCAGATGTGCGATTGTATTTTAGCAAAATGTTCAAATCTGAATCAGCTTCCATGGCCTGTGCAATTTTCCTACAGTTCAGAAGAAGTTTCATATCAGCGCACACTCCGCTGCAGAGTAAAAATCTCATTATGGAAACATCCCCTAGGCTGTGGCTGAGCCATGTCTCCGCAATATCCTTTCTTTCAGGGGTGCTAGTTCTGCAAGGTTCGCAGGAGAGCTTCTGTTAAGTTTGGAAGGTAGGCGACGAGGTACTGGCAGAAGTACAGCTGTGAGGACGGGGCGTGAGTCGTGCTTGGGTAGCTCAGTTGGTAGAGCACTTGCCCGCGAAAGGCAAAGGTCCCGAGTTCGAGTCTCGTTCCGGCACACAGTTTCAGTTCAGAGGAAAGGATTGAAGCAATTCCAAATCCTGAGCATCGATGTGACCACAAGATGTAGCAGAAGCGTGAAAGTCTGCATCAGGTCAAATCGGAAGACGTGAAAGTGTGTTATCATTACAGTGTTGAACTGTCGGACGATACACAGTCTCGTAGTGGCATTGAGACAACAACAAAGCCCATCTCTGAAATTTTCGGTAAGTTCGTACAGGAACCAGCTTCATCGGATGGAACACGAACTGGAATGGCTTCTGAGCCGTTACTAAGTAGAATTTTCTGCCATAAAAATAGTGATGGAATTTGGTGAAGCCATACACAACAGCCAATGGCTCTTTCCCTATTTGTGAATAGTTACACTGAGCTTTGCACAACAATTTTGATGTGAAAGCAATAGGCCCGCCTTCATCACCAAATCTGTGCAAAAGTACTGCACCGATTCCGTAAGAGGAAGCGTCAACTTGCAGCACAACTGATTTGTCAGGATCAAAACGAATCAAGCATCGATCACTGAGCAATGTATCGTTAGCTTTTAGGAAAGCTTCTTGGCACTCATCTATCCAAACAAAAGGGACGTTCTTGCGATGCAAGCGATGCAGTGGAGCTGCGATTTGAGCATCATTTGGTATGAACCGAATATAACAGTTCACTTTCCATAAAACTGACTGTAGTTCTGTGATATTGGGATGAACTGGAAGCTCACGTATGGCTAACAAAAGTGATAAAAGGATGTAAAACCTGACTGTCTATGACATGACCTACATACTGCAAGCCAGGTTTAAGAAAATCGCACTTGTCCAGTCCACACTTTAGTCCTGCATCAGGTAACACACGATACAAAGCACGCAATTTGCAATGTGTTCTTCAGGTGAACGCCCTGCTACGACTGTGTCGTCCAAATAGTTTGAGCAGTTAGGTACTTGAACAGTGGGAAAATGGCTGGTGCAGAAGCACTGCCAAAAGGCAAACGCAAACATTCAAACAAGCCCAAATGAGTGTTCACAACACAAACTATTTGAGATTCTTCATCTGGTGGTATTTGAAGACATCGGTTGCTCAAATCAGTTTACGAAAAGTAACGACCAGCACCCAATCTGTCCATGAGATTCTCTGGGCTTGGCAATGGATAATTATCAGCTACTGTTTGTGTGTTCCAGAATGAAATTTTCACTCTGCAGCGGAGTGTGCGCTTGTTTGTGGGTTGACTATAGACTTAAAGTCAACACAGAGGCGAATGCGACCTGATAGTTTGGGGAGCAAAACTAATGGCCTTGCCCATTGACTAGATTGTAGGGGCGCAATAGCTCCGCTGTCTTGCAATTCTTTAAGTTCAGCAGCGGCTTTGCCCCGTAATGCAACCGGAATATTTCTGGCACTGTAAAATTTCAGCTGAGCATTGTCGTTCAGAGTAATACGTGTAACAAAATTGTTAGTCTTGCCTAAACATTCAGAAAAGAGTTCCGGAAACTCTTCCACCAAACTAGCTACACTAGCTTTTGCATTGAATGCAGTCACTGACAACACTTTGTCCTGAATTTTAAAGCCGAACAAATCAAACGAATTAATGTGAAAGATGTTCTCACAATCACAATGTACATTTTCCGAGAACGGGAATGTCTTGTCCATTATAAGCCATCAGGTGCATGCTAGTTTTATTCTGGCGTGGGTAACCTAACAATTGGTATATGTTACGATTGAGCAGTGTATCAGAGGCACCCTTTTCCAACTGAAATTTCACACGTTTTCCACTAATATGCAAATGAAGAAAAATTTTCTTGGCCTGGTGTAACACTGAAGAAACTGCTTACTAGTTTTGCTAATGCCTGCAGCAGGCTTTAAAGACTCTGCGTCGATGACATGAGCCTTGTGACAAGATTTTTGTGAGTGGGCGGAATTATTATGTGTGTTCCGCTGCAAACATATGGATTGTACGTGACCTTTCTTGCCACAAACGCAACACTGTGCTTGTCTGGACGGGCAGTCTTAGCATTTGTGCCGTGAATAGCACCGAGGGCATGTCTTAATTCTGTTCGCCTGGTTAGAGAACTGTTTATGCGGCGTGGCATGCATGCGCTGGGTAATGGTAGTGTGGCCACAGCAGGCTATTGAGTATTGGTGGACCTTTATGGTGTAACTAGTAGTACATGCAATGAGAGATAACTTCAAAAATTGTTCAAATGGCTCTGAGCACTATGGGACTTAACATCTGTGGTCATCAGTCCCCTAGAATTTAGAACTACTTAAACCTAACTAACCTAAGGACATCACACACATCCATGCCCGAGGCAGGATTCGAACCTGCGACCGTAGCGGTCACGCGGTTCCAGACTGAAGCGCCTAGAACCACAAGGACACACCGGCCGGCGCGAGAGATAACTGCATGAATAACTAATAACTACCGTAACCTCATCTGAGCTCCCAACCAAAAGAATTCTGTATAATATTTTAAGACCTTTCAAACAAATAATGAATTTTCATAAAAATTGTAACGTAGAAACCGTAGGAAGCTAGGATTTAGTAATAATGGAATTTGATTTTGTGAAAATCTAGTAGTAAAGAGAAAACAGCTAATACTTATTTACAGTTTTGCATATAAACTATTAGTTAATATTTGAGTCAGCTCATTAAAAGTGATAATGACATTACTTGATGCAAAATCAAACTAATTTATGGGTAAATTCAGTGAAAGTAACAGTGACGTATTGATGTAAAGTCATAGTTAAAAAGTCTTGTAAAGGCCTGTACAAACAGATTGTATTGGTGAACTTTATTGTTAATATATGTTTTCGAACGTCTTCAGGTCACAACAATCACAAGAGTGAAGGAGATACGAAAGAAATGCAAATGAGAGATGAAATGAGAGAATGGATGGACCACGAACCACGACTGAACAGCAGTTACTCCACACACACACACACACACACACACACACACACACACACACAGGCCATGCAAAACTGGGCCAGCAAGCTGGAAGCTGTGGCACGTGGCTGAGGTAACTACCTGCCACTTGAAATTGCTTTCTGCAGCGTCCACGCGCCTGGAGCTTACATGTCGGCAAAAGAAGGCGGGGAGAGGGCGTTCGCGACAAAAGCCGTCACGCCGAGGGACTGCTACAACGCCATCGGTTCGCTGCCTGGAACCTAGAGTGTCCCGTAGCTTCGCCGCTACACAGACGAGAGAGCGCCAGCAGCGCTGTGTGCTTAAGCACTGTTTATGATGTCAAAGGAAAAGTTCGCGAAGTCTGTCAACAAACAACTGTACATTAACAAGAAGAAAATAATACTGCGTTTCCGTGCTTAAGGTACAATGAGACTGTGATTTCATACAAAATGAACTTACGAACTGTTGTGTGAGAGCAGGGGTCAGAGCCTGGTCATAATCCTCAATACTGGGCGCAGAAGGACAATAAACCTTCAGTATTAAACAGACTGTCCAACTTATTGCAACGCCTGCATTAAAAAAAAAATGCGCACAGCTGTGATCTGATCATAATTTTGGACTCCTATAGACACATTAAGGTCATCGACGCTCTGAACAATTTAACTTAAGATTCCTTATACAATCCGTTTTCAAAGAGATTTACATATGCCATTTGATTGCAAAACAAAATGACTCAGATTAAAATGCTGACCCTGAATGTTGCTAATATTTAAATTTATTCTTGCAAAGAATCACTGTGCTGCATCTATTCTTGTAATTGCACAGCATATCAACATAAAAACTTAACTCATCAGACTTTCTCTTAAAACTGCTTGAAAATTCATAAGATAGCACTTTACTGAACTCTTCCACAGGTATTAAGCCTCTGAAATGATATGATATTATTTTCACAAATACACTCTGACCATCACTGCGCTTTACAGTGGACATGAACTTTGATGGTAATTAAATTTATTGGCCTACCTGTGCGCACATAACGCTCGTCTGTTCTGCAACTTCTTGCTATTAGGAATAATGATGTCACTGTCAAGAAACAAATTTAATTTTCCGTACTTATGTCGTGCAATGCACGACGTCATCTTAGTAGGTTTCAAAATGCTTTTCAGTACACGCTCGCCATGTGCAATGCGAATGTGCAAACATAATTTTAAAGATTGATAATTGAGTACGAAGCGTCCAAGTTTTTAACCACGCTTCATTAAGCCATGACAACAAAACACCTTTTCATAAAATTCTCACACCTAGACAAATTAGCAAAAAAAAAAAATTCTTCATAAATCTCCTGTGTACAATAGCCTTCCTTGACACTTGTTTCAACTACAAGAAAAACCATATGCTGCATTATAAAATTTCTACGGCATGTTTCAACCATACGCAATGATCTAACAATAAGAAGCTACACAGTTACAAATACAAAAACAGGATTACCTTAAAAGTTAGCTTTTATCATTCTTTCATTAATATAATCTCATGTGCTCAATATCCTTCCTCAAAACACATTATTACAAAATCCTTTTTCAAATAACGCTGCCGCCACGATACAGCAGGCCAGCATCTGTCCTTTCAGACAAGTACATTGCCAGACTGTCCAACACACACTACTGCTACCTCTGACTCGCTCTGACCAACGTCTCTCGTCTAAGACACAGTGTTACAAAGTCTATAAGTGTATCGATATTGCAGAGATTGAGTACATTTCTCAAATTCGCAACTTCATAAACGTTTATGGCCAAACCTTCCTAAAGACCGTCATGGCAAATAGGAAAGCTCCCTTTCATCATGTGTGTGTGTGTGTGTGTGTGTGTGTCTGTGTGTGTGCCATACAGACAGTAAGGAAAAACATTACACTGTGGGCGATCTTGCTTCACAAACTGTTTCCCTTATGTCAGCCTACGGCCAATTCGCTACAATGAAATGAACGTATTTCCATGAACACCGACCATCGGCATCAACTGTGTATCTGTCATGCCAAGACTGTGGCACTGGAATTCTCGTGTGACCATCTCATTTTTCCCCAATCTGACGTCTGGTTTGTGTGATTCATTTTCAGCGACAATGTTTGTTCTACCATGTGTGTTTTATATTTTTTGTAGAACAGAGACTGACCTGAAAGCTTCACAATTAAACATTATCAATGAATTGTGAATTTTTTCATTTATATGCGATGTAATCATGATCTCCCCCATGAACTAAGGACTGTGCTGTCAGTGGTGTGGTTTAAGTGTCTCAGCGATATACAGGGTGGTCCAGTGATCGTGACCGGGCAAAATAGCTCACGAAATAAGCGTCAAACGAAAAAACTACAAAGAACGGAACTCGTCTAGCTTGAAGGGGGAAACCAGATGGCACTATGGTTGGCCCGCTAGATGGCGCTGACATAGGTCAAACGGATATCAACTGCGTTTTTTTTTTAAATAGGAACCCCCATTTATTTATTACATATTCGTGTAGTACGTAAGGAAATATGAATGTTTTAGTTGTACCACTTTTTTCGCTTTGTGATAGATGGAGCTGTAATAGTCACAAACATATGGCTCACAATTTTAGACGAACAGTTGGTAACAGGCATGTTTTTTAAAATAAAATACAGAACGTCGGTACGTTTGAACATTTTATTTCGGTTGTTCCAATGTGATACATGTTCCTTTGTGAACTTATCATTTCTGAGAACGCATGCTGTTACAGCGTGATTACCTGTAAATACCACATTAATGCAATAAATGCTCAAAATGATGTTCGTCAACCTCAATGCATTTGGCAATACGTGTAACGACATTCCTCTCAACAGCGAGTAGTTCGCCTTCCGTAATGTTCACACTTGCATTGACAATGCGCTGACAAGCGTTGTCGGTGGATCAGGGTAGCAAATATCCTTGAACTTTCCCCACAGACCGAAATCCGGGGACGTCAGATCCAGTGAACGTGTAGGCTATGGTATGGTGCTTCGACGACCAATCCACCTGTCATGAAATATGTATTCAATACCGCTTCAACAGCACGCGAGCTATGTTCCGGACATCCATCATGTTGGAAGTACATCGCCATTCTGTCATGCAGTGAAACATCTTGTAGTAATATCGGTAGAACATTACGTAGGAAATCAACATACATTCCACCATTTAGATTGCCATCGATAAAATGGGGGCCAATTATCCTTCCTCCCATAATGCTCCACCATACATTAACCCGCCAAGGTCGCTGATGTTCCACTTGTCACAGCCATCGTTGATTTTCCGTTGCCCAATAGTGCATATTATGCCGGTTTACGTTACCGCTGTTGGTGAATGACGCTTCGTCGCTAAATAGAATGCGTGCAGAAAATCTGTCATTGTCCCGTAATTTCTCTTGTGTCCAGTGACAGAACTGTACACGACATTCAAAATCATGGCAATGCCAATTCCTGGTGCATAGAAATATGGTACGGGTGCAATCGATGTTGATGTAACATTCTCAACACCGACGTTTTTGAGATTCCCGATTCTTGCGCAATTTGTCTGCTACTGATGTGCGGATTAGCCGCGACAACAGCTAAAACACCTACTTGGGCATCATCATTTGTTGCAGGACGTGGATGACGTTTCACATGTAGCTGAGCACTTCCTGTTTTCTTAAATAACGTATCTATCCGCCAAACGATCCGGACACTTGGATGATGTTATCCAGGATACCGTGCAGTATACATAAATATCACACGCCCGTTGGGCATTTTGATCACAATAGCCATACATCAACACAATATCGACATTTTCCGCAATTGGTAAACGGTCCATTTTAACACGGGTAATGTATCGCGAAGCAAATACCGTCCGCACTGGGGGAATGTTACGTGATACCACGTACTTACAGGATTGTGACCATTATAGCGCCATCAATCACAAAGCTAAAAAAGTGGTCCAACTAATAAAAACTGGGGGTTCCTATTTTAAAAAAAACGCAGTTTATATCCGTTTGACCTATGGCAGCGCCATCTAGCAGGCCAACCATAGCGCCATCTGGTTTCCTCCTTCAAGCTGGACGAGTTTCGTTCATTGTAGTATTTCGTTTGACGCTTATTTCGTGAGATATGTGGCCCGGTCACGATCAATGGACCACCCTGTAGATAGCCGTACCCTAAGTACAACCACAAGGAGGAAATTCTGTTGAGAGACCAGAAAAACGTGAGGTTCCTAAATAGGGTCAGCAGCCTTTTCAGTAGTTGCGGTTACAACAGTCTGGATGACTTGCAGGATTTCAAATATATTAAAATGAACTGGTGTGATGGTGGCCCTCAACTACATACCCTCTGACTCAGTGATGAAATATTAAAAGTTTTGCCTGGTTTCGTTCTATAGGGGCTGGGATATATAGTTGCCGCATTACAAGCCAAATACTGCTGAGTCTGCAGTATACAATATGAGTAATGAGTATCATGAATCGACTGGTCGAAGGTTCCTATCACTCGGCAATTGAGAATTTTATAAATGAAAGATTGCAATTAAATAAATTCTGCAGGTACTGTCTTAACGACTTTAAATGATGAGTACGATAGTAGAAGTACTTTTGAGAATGCAGTATATTTCTGCAACACTTATTGGTGTCGATGATCCAGCAATTAAATAGAATATAAGTTGAATAACAGGGAAACAATAGATCCCTGCTACACGTAATTAGTTATGAACAACAACATAGCTCACGAGATACTCGCTTCTAAACACACACTACGTCTTCACTGTAGAAGCCACGGAAATCTATCAAGTGCACAAGTCGGCACTACGAAGTATTTCTAACTGCCGCGACTACGCGCAAACCGCTCCACACTCTCCAAGTCTCTGCTGCGACCGTACGTCCGTCGCGCCCAGCATCTCCGGTGTCCTGTGCCAACCTGTCTCCCGCACCGTCCTGTTCAGAACTGCCACTTCCATCCAGTCTCCCCATTCATAAGCGCCGTGATTGGCTAGAGCGCTCCCGCCATGTCTTCAAGCCAACCACAAACATAATAAAACACATTCGAAAGCGGATTAATATTTAAATAACTTGAAGTTAAATAAATATTCCTACGGCTGGACCACAAACACGCTCTAACATAAACATTATTAAATACATAAACAAATTGAATAAATATACAGGGTGTTACAAAAAGTTACGGCCAAACTTTCAGGAAGCATTCCTCACACACAAATAAAGAAAAGATGTTATGTGGACATGTGTCCGGAAACGCTTAATTTCCATGGTAGATCTCATTTTAGTTTAGTCAGTCTGTACTGTACATCCTCGAATCATCGCCAGTTGGCCCAATTGATGGAAGGTAATGTTGACTTCGGTGCTTGTGTTGACATGCGACTCATTGCTCTACAGTACTAGCATCAAGAACATCAGTACGTAGCATCAACAGGTTAGTGTTCATCACGAACGTGGTTTTGCAGTCAGTGCAATGTTTACAAATGCCGAGTTGGCAGATGCCCATTTGATGTACGGATTATCACGGGGCAATAGCCGTGGCGCGGTACGTTTGTATCGAGACAGTTTTCCAGAACGAAGGTGTCCTGACAGGAAGACGTTCGAAGCAATTGATCGGCGTCTTAGGGAGCACGGAACATTCCAGCATATGACTCGCGACTGGGGAAGACCTAGAACGACGAGGACACCTGCAATGGACGAGGCAATTCTTCTTGCAGTTGACAATAACGCTAATGTCAACGTCAGAGAAGTTGCTGCTGTATAAGGTAACGTTGACCACGTCACTGTATGGAGAGTGCTACGGGAGAACCTGTTGTTTCCGTACCATGTACAGCGTGTGCAGGCTCTATCAGCAGCTGATTGGCCTCCACGGGTTCACTTCTGCGAATGGTTCATCCAACAATGTGTCAATCCTCATTTCAGCGCAAATGTTCTCTTTACGGATGAGGCTTCACTCCAACGTGATCAAATTGTAAATTTTCACAATCAACATGTGTGGGCTGACGAGAATCCGCACGCAATTGTGCAATCACGTCATCAACACAGATTTTCTGTGAACGTTTGAGCAGGCATTTTGGTGATGACTCGATTGGGCCCCATGTTCTTCCACCTACGCTCAATGGAACACGTTATCATGATTTCATACGGGATACTCTACCTGTGCTGCTGGAACATGTGACTTTACAAGTACGACACAACATATGGTTCATGCACGATGGAGCTCCCGCACATTTCAGTCGAAGTGTTCGTACGCTTCTCAACAACAGATTCGGTGACCGATGGTTTGGTAGAGGTGGACCAATTCCATGGCCTCCACGCTCTCCTGACCTCAACCCTCTTGACTTTCATTTATCGGGGCATTTTACAGCTCTTGTCTACGCAACCCCGGTACCAAATGTAGAGACTCTTCGTGCTCGTATTGTGGACGGCTGTGATACAATACGCCATTCTCCAGGGCTACATCAGCGCATCAGGGATTCCATGCGACGGAGGGTGGATGCATGTACCCTCACTAACGGAGGACATTTTGAACATTTCCTGTAACAAAATGTTTGAAGTCACGCTGGTACGTTCTGTTGCTGTGTGTTTCCATTCCATGATTAATGTTATTTGAAGAGAAGTAATAAAATGAGCTCTAACATGGAAAGTAAGCGTTTCCGGACACATGTCCACATAACATATTTTCTTTCTTTGTGTGTGAGGAATGTTTCCTGAAAGTTTGGTCGTACGTTTTTGTAACACCCAGTATATCAAAGTAATAGCAACCAAAGTAGGCCAGTAACTTAATGTCTCTATGCTTTCTAAAAAACAGTAAATATTTGACCAATTTCTTCATGAATAGTATATATCGGTTATAAACAAAGACATGCTGGTACCGTCTTTTCGTGTAACTGTGGGGTACTTATGGCCTGACGAGATCGATAGTAATCAGCCACTTTGACATCCAATAACTCATGTACTATTCACGTTACATTTATGTAATTTATACCAATTGAGGTTTACAATAATATCTTTCTAAAGACATGTCATCAACGCAATCGGGTGAACCGTTTAGATTTTGGAAATTCTTTGCTGGGTGTTGCTTCTATAATTCACAGTCAGATACTAAACTTTAAACTAATAAAGATATTAAAAATCTGATTACACCATCAGAATCGCCATGCAAATAATGGTAATGTACATGTTTCTTTTTGAGGTGATCATGATTCATCTGGCTACTATTAATTTCTATATGAACTGTGAAACGTCTGCCCTGATGGTTTCACGAAGTCCGCCATCTTTGGCACTCTCGGCGTACAAGTGCCTTTCAACGACATAGTGTCACCATGGAATTCCGAGCCATGCGGCAGCTGGACCCCGGCTAACGCGCGGCATCATGTGGCTGCGGTCTGCCGAGAGGCCCCAGCGCGGTCACGTCAACTCCGAACTTAGAATATTCCTAGGGCGCCACAACTCGCCTGTTACCTCACAGACTGACTGATATCGCCTTGTAACATCAACCAAAACGGCTTCGCTGTGCAAGGGGAAAGTAATGCCATGACTTTTCCCGAGAACGTGCAGCTCTGCTGTATCGTTAAAATATGATGGTATTCTCTTGGGTGAAATAGTTCGGAGGTAAAATAGTCCCCTTTTCAGATCTCCGGGCGGGGACTACTCAGGGAGATTTGGCACCAGGAGAAACAAGACTGATATTCTATGGATCGGAGCGTGGAACGTTAGACCCTTTAACCGGGCATTGAAGTTAGAAACAGTGAAACCGGAACTGGGTAGGTTGACGCTACATATAGTGGGAATTAGTGAAGTTCTGTGGCAGGAGGAACAGGACTTCTGGGTCAAGTGAATACAGGGTTATAAATGTAAAGTCAAATAGGGGTAATGGAGGAGTGGGATTAACAATAAATAAGAAAATA
This sequence comes from Schistocerca gregaria, assembly GCF_023897955.1. Taxonomy (NCBI): domain Eukaryota; kingdom Metazoa; phylum Arthropoda; class Insecta; order Orthoptera; family Acrididae; genus Schistocerca; species Schistocerca gregaria. Next base: position 833,292,454 of record NC_064931.1, read on the forward strand.
TGAATCCTGGTAAGCAATTATGAACAGCATTGTCATTGCATTACAGTAGCCAAAACAGACAAGAAGCCCAAGCCTACCACAGTGGTACAAGTTTATACACCAACTAGCTCCGCAGATGACGAAGATTTTGTAGAAATGTATGATGATATAAAAGAAATTACTCAGATAGTTAAAAAGCGAAAATTTTATTGTGATGAGGGACTGGACTCGATAGTATGAAAAGGAAGAGAAGGAAAAATATTAGGTGAATATGGACACGGAAAGAATTGAAATAGGATGACGTCTGGTAGAATTTTGTTCAACACATAATTTATTCATCGCTAACACTTGGTTTAAGAATCATACAAGAAGCTTGTATACACAGGAGAGACTTCCCTATATAATGGTTAGACTGAGATTTAGGAACAAGATTTTAAATTGTAACACATTTCCAGGGGCAGATGTGTGCTCTGACCACATTTTATTAGTTATGAACTGTAGATTAAAACATAATAAAATGGAAAACAGTAGGAAATTAAGGAGATGGCACCTAGATAAGTTGAAAGAACCAGAAGTTGTTGAGAGTTTCAGAGTGAGCCTTAGGCATCGGTTGACTAGAACAGTGGAAAGGAACACAGTGGAAGATGAATGGGTAGCTTTAAGAGATGAAATAGTGTTTGCTGCAGAAGATCAAATAGGTAAAAAGACAAGGCCTAGTAGAAAACCTTGGATAACACAACGTATAAGGAATTTAGGTGACGAAAGGAGAAAATTTAAAAATGCAGCAAATGAAGCAGGCGAAAGGGAATATATACATTTAAAAAAAATGAGACAGATACGATGTGCAAAATTGCTAAGCAGGACTGGCTAGAGGACAAATGTAAGGATTTAGAATAATATTTACTAGAGAAAAGACAGATACAGCATACAGAAAAATTAAAGAGACCTTTGGGGAAAAGAGAAGCAGTTGTATGAATATCAAGAGCTCAGATGGTAAACCAGCCCTAAGCGAAGCAGGGAAAGTTGAATGGAGGAATGAATATACAGAGTGTCTATAAAAGGGAGATGAACTCGAAAGCAGTGTTATAGAAAGAGAAGTGGACGTACATGCAGATACAATAGGAGATACGATACTGCCAGAAGCATTTGACAAAGCTTCGAAAGATCTCAGTCAAAACAAAGCCCTAGAAGTCGACGATATTCCGTCAAAACTACTGATAGCCTTGGGGGGCCAGCCATGACAAAACTCTTCCATCTGGTGTGCAAGATGTACGAGAAAGGTGAAATACCCTCAGGCTTCAAGAAGAATTACAATTTCAAACAAAGCAATTCCTGACAGATGTGAAAATTGTCGATTTAACAGTTTAATATGTCATGGCTGCAAAATACCAACGCGAATTCTTTGCAGAAGAGTGGAAAAACTGGTAAAATCAGAGATCAGTTTGGATTCCGGAGAAATGTAGGAACATGCGAGGCAATACTGACACTATGACTTATCTTAGAAGATAGAATAAAGAAAAGCAAACCTACATTTATAAATTTGTAGACATAGAGAAAGATTTTGCCAGTATTTCCCGGAATACTCTCTTTGAAATTCTGAACGTAGCAGGGGTAAAATACAGGGAGAGGGTTGGGTTGTTTTGGGGAAGGAGACCAGACAGCGAGGTCATGGGTCAAAATACAGGGAGAGAGGCTACTTGCAGCTTGTACAGAAACCAGACGGTAAATATGAGCGTCTAGGGACACGAATGAGAGGCAGCGGTTGACAGGGGAGTAGGGCGGGGTTGTAGCCCATCCCCGATGTTATTCAATATGTACATTGAGCAAGCAGTAAAGGAAACGAAAGAAAAATATAGAGCAAGAATTAAAGTGCAAGGAGAAGGAATAAAATGCTTAGGTTTTCCAATGACATTTTAATTCTTTCAGAGACAGCAAACAACTTGGATGAGCATTTGAACGAAATGGACAGTGCCTAAAAGGAGATTGGAAGATGAATATCAACAAAAGCAAAGCAAGTATAATGGAATGTTGTCGAGTTAAATCAGGTGATGAAGAAATTAGATTAGGAAACGAGACACGTAAAGTAGTAGATGAGTTCTACTAATTGAGCAGCAAAATAATGACAGCCAAAGTAGAGATAATATAAAACGTAGACTGACCATGGTAAGTAAAGTGTTTCTGAAGAAGAGAAATTTGTTACTACCAAGTATAGAATTAAATGTTTGTTCTGAAGGTATTTGTCTAGAGCGTAGCCATGTGAGATAGTACAACATGAACGATAAACAATTAGATAAGAACTGAATAAAAGCTTTCGAAATGTGGTGCTACACGAGGATACTGAAGATGAAATGGGTTGATCACGTAACTAATGAGGAAGTAGTCAGTGAAATAGGGGAGACAAGTAATTTGTGGCACAACTTGACCAAAAGAAGGGATCGGTTGATAAGACACATTATGAGACATCAAGATATCACAGTTTAGTATTTATTGGATTTGTCAGAAGTAAAAATCATAAAGGGAGACCAAGAGATCAGTACAGTAAACAAATTCAGAAAGATGTAGTTATTCAGATACGGAGAGCTGCATAAAATCATTCTTCGGACTGAAGACCACAACAACAATAATCATGATTTTCTGTGGAGAGCCTACTTGTGGAGATGTTGAACTCGACATATCTATGTAAATCTTGTTTACAGACCCGTAATTTCATTTCACACATAGTAACACAAGTGTATTTTGTATATCGAATGAATATTACAGTTGTGTTTGAGTTGATAACATTGTTATTCTATGTATTCGGCTTTATGTAAATCTTGTATTTAGTGTGAATGTGTGGTAACAGAAGATAATTTGTAATGTCAGTTTTAAAGAGTCAATGAGTGTTAGCTGGTACACGAATATAACTGTCATGTTTGATAAAGAACAAGTTAAAATTGCATCACCAAAATAGAAGAATGAATGTTTGATATCTTGGTGGATTAATTAAGGGATTTTACAGGAACATGTAGTATGTGTAATCTTGGCAATATCCAGATCCTAAACAGCGTCTCAACTGCGAATGTAATCCCACGACCACGTGGTCCCTACCTTTATCTGATGAACTTACACATTAACAAATTTTGAGCACAAATGCATAGACATATATTTAAGAAATAGCAGGAAGGGATGACGTTAAGTTTTTCCCAAAACATCACAGACATCAGAGACGACATAGATATGATCTCCTCTGGCGTAAGACCTCCTGCAGTGACTGTTTTATGACTCAAAGGTGGAAATAGTAGAAACGCTGTTTTTAGCAAGGTCCAGGAAATGTACTACTGTGAACAAAACGTAGAACATTGTGGTTCTCTGGGATGCACTGAACGCCACAGATAACACCCATAAAACGGAGTGAGACCCTCCAGTTTGGAACCTCTTTGTACGTGTGTCATAGTGCGTAGAGTTCTATCCACAACAACGAAATGTTTATGCAACATATGAACTGCTAGGACTGGCTAATGTTAATAAATTGTAAGTCTGAGAGATATCTCAACTGTGCTGCCGAGATCAAACCTCATTGACAACAGAAAGAAGTAGAGAGAGAGTGACATTACTTTTTTCAGCACTAAATGGTAGGAAACACAGTACTGGTTAACCACCTGAAGAAAAGCTGAGGTAAGGGCAACAGCCTCTTCTAAGGAATCGTTTTACTGCTCGCTGCTTGGAATAACCCTAGCCTATCCAGTCTCAACAGAACAAGGAACGAAAAATGAAGAAACATGAGCTTTCCTTTTAAGAAGCACTCGGTACAAATTCATTCGTTTTTCAGCAGTCGACTCTACGACTTCCCAATCTCCGGGAGTCTTCACCGTCACACTTCTCCGCTGACTGATTTCGCAGCCGCTTCAGTCTCCTCCTACAGACTAGTACTGTGCAATCGAGCCGTGATAGCGAGATTAAGCATAGACGCAGTTAAGTCATTTTATAGAATTTCAATAACATCAAGCTTCACTCTGAAGTTTCGATTGACAAATACGCTTCCAATTCTGGCCACAGATGTAATGCATTCCCTTCCCTAGTACAATCTGTCATTTATACTAATATTACGACAATCACAATACAACTTTGAGACTGATGGTTCATTTTTTTCCGGGCGGTTAGTAGAATCTTACTTCCAGATCCTTCAGTTAGAGGTACCAGGTTTTTACTTTAAAATTAGTATCGTTTGTCAGATGATAAACGAGTCACCTTAACGCAATAAACCGAACTAATTGTGACTCTTGTTTCATTTAGTAGTCATTGAATTCCTAATTCATTATTTTTAGTGTGTATAATTAATTCATATGAGATAACCGAGACCAATTAGAGTATATGAAGATTCGACAACCCGATGTCTGCTTGCAATTGCAGTATTGGATAAATAAATGAAAATAAACTGCATACGAAAACCGCTGCTAGGAAGAATCTATGACGACACGTGTGCATACTACTGTTCAAACTAGTACGACATAAGGGTGTCTCTAAATAATGCGTACACTCTTTGAAACTTAACATCTCGTTAATGGAAGGGGTTAGAGATACAATTTTAGTGGTGTTAGATGCCTCATGGTGAGACTTAAGGTGGTAAGTGTTCAAACTGGTGTCCGTCCATCGTAATACACCGTCGACAACGACTTACGACTGAGCGACATGCCAACTTTATTGTTTCCAAAGGAATAGCATCACAGTCTTGCTCAATTTGCTCTCTAAGATCGTCCAGTGTGTGTGGTCTCGCAGCGTAAACTGTAGCCTTGAGAGTAAATCTGGAGATCGAGTGGGATACTCCACACTCCCTCTTCGTCCTATACATCTGGCAGGGAATGTACGATTGAGAATTGCCCTCACATCCAGGTGAAAGTGAGATGCCGCCTCATCCTTTAGAAGGTAATAATCTTCATTTCCAAACACAATGCTGAGACCAGGAGTTATCATTTCCAACATTTCCACGTACGAGCCGCCCGTGACAGTGTTGTAAAAGAAGTACGGCCCGATTAAACCTCTAGAAAACAGACCACACCAGACTTTTACTCCTGGTAGGTTAACAGGCTTTTGCTTGGTTATGTATGAATTCTCCCTGGCCCAGTACACGCAGAGGTGGTGGTTAATTGTTCCATCAAGTTTTAACGCAGCTTCATCTGACCTAAGAATTCGATCTTGGAAACGTTGCTCTTCTTCATATCTGTTAATGAACCACTCACAAAATTCGCTTCGCCTATCAGGATCATGCTCGTTAAGAGCATGGAGAAGTCTTGGAATGTAAGGCTTAGTTCTGAGACAGCAAAATTCTATGAACACTGCTTCTACAGATCCCAGTCTCACGAGAGTATCTCACAGATTTCTTCGGGGATCCTGTGTATGCTTGAATTTCTGAATCAACATTTTCATAGTCTGTTGAACTTCTCTTTCGTCCGCTTTGTCCCTTCTTCATATCAAGCAGCGCTCCTTCGACTTCAAACTTATCTCTGATTCTTGTAATTGTTATTCGTGTCGGTGGTGATGTTACAAATTCAACTCTCCCGTCAGCGTAAAGCACTCACATTCTCTGTTTTCCAGTAACACTTAAGTACCCACTTCCGTTGTTCGAAAGATAACGCCATGTTTGCTGACCATCCTGAAACAAAAGAAAGCATTGTTATGTTTTTCACCGTCTTCTAAATTATTACCCATGAAAATTGTATTTCTTTCTCCTTTAGTTAAAGAGATATTCTGTTTCAAAGAGTGTATACATTATTTTGGGACACACTATATATTACGTAAGTAAACAGAAGAATCGTGAGTTATTTGTTGGAAATGAAACATGCTCATCCATTAACTGTATGAGCAGTTTACACTAAAATATTAAACAATTAAACTGTAACATTCATAAACTGGTACAGATATTGCCCCATAACAGAAAAATCGCTTTGCTGAGCTATTATTAATTCTGTAACCAGAAATCCATTTAATTTCTAAATATCTGTGGAATTAGAGTGACTGTCGCATATGTAAACTATTTCCGCATGTGGCAATGACTTAAATACGAATATAAAACGCGAAATTCACACAGCAATAAATGAAAATAATATGATAGTTGTTTGTAGGTTTATTTAACGCAACATAATCACTGTGCTCCCAAGGAATAGTGTTTGAAGCCTGAATCAAATGAATGGAACTTTGTGGAGTCGAGTACCTCCACTCGAAAGTGGCCACTGAAGACTGGTGAGTAGAAATTAGGTTGCACAAGACGTGCTGGTGTACGACACTAGGAAAAGTTCTCCTTTAAATAAGGGAGTTAAAAGGTAATGTAGCGATGTGAGCCATTTCTAAAGAACTTACCTGCCTCAGCGAATTCTTCCATTATTTAAACGCCTTTTTTTCGCCTCTCCAGCCAGAGAGTCCCAATATAACAAACTGCTCAAATTCAATTAAATTGTGTCTTTCATACAGATGCTTAGCACATTCGCCGAGCAGAGCTGGTGGCCTGTGAGCTCAGAAATAATTTCTTTATTTATGTGCAATATCGCCAGCCCAAGAGCACGTCACTCTAGGGGAACAGGCTAACTGGAGGGCTCCCTGAGCTACACTTAACTGCGAGTGGCCACTCCAGCAAATACCTCAACATCGGATTCTCGCCTTCAAAACGACTGCAGTTTGCAGAAGTAAGTATTCGGTATATTTCACGTAGCCTTCCATTATAAAAGTTGTTCTGTGGAAACGCAACACAAATAAATTACAGGTGTTGGGGTGTAACATGACTGTTACAGATTACTGCTCGATCCGATATCATTCCAGTTACATTTTATTTCATATACAAAGCAGGCAGTACTGACTGCTGGGTGGGGGTGGAAGGTACTCACGTGATGTTCCGGATTCTGGGATATCCTGTACCTACATCAGTATCTACATCTATACTCCATAAGCCACCTTACAGTGTGTGGCGGTGGGTACCTTGTGTGCCAGTGTCACTTCCCCTTTTTCCTGTTCCAGCCGCGCACGGTTCGTGGGAAGGAAGATTGTTGGTAAGCCTCTATGTGGGCTCGAATCTCTGTGATTTTATCTTGACTCTCCTCTCATGACATATACGTAGGTGGAAGCCATACCTTTCTAGCCAAACCGTTCCAGGAACGTATGGTCTCGCAAGTTAAACAGCAGACCAAGCGTGATGCAGAACGCCTCTCTGGCAGTATCTGACATTGCAGTTGGCTTGCACCTCTGCTAAGTGAATCTGTAACGAAACGTGTTGCTCTTCTTTGTATCTTCTCTATTCCCTCTATCAGTCCTATCCGGTACGTTTCACATACCACGAGTAGAATTCGAGTACTGATGGAACGTTTGTTTTGCACGCTACTTTCTTTGTTGATGGATTACATTTCGTGAGGATTCTTCCAATGGATCTAAGTCTGACATCTGCCTTCCTCTCGTTTAATTTTATGTGGTCATTCCACCTCAGATCGCTCCTTACGCATACTCCTAGATATTTTATGGAAGTAACTGCGTCTAGATACTATTTTGCAATTTTGTAGTCCCACAGCAAAAGGTCTCTCTCTCTCCATGTATTCGCAGTATGTTACATTTTCCTATCTTGAGAAACAATTATCACTCCCTGCGCCAAGCGTCGATCCTCTGCAGGTCTTCCTGCATTTCGCTAAAATGTTCTAGCGCCGCGATTTCTCTATACACAATAGCATCATCCGCGAAAAGCCTCATGGAACTTCCTACGTTATCTACTAGGCCATTTACATATACTGTGAAAACCAATGGTCCTGTAACACTCCCGTTACCAGGGATGTGATCAAAGGATACACTTTGCAGCCCCAGTTCTGTTTATTATTCGAGTGGAGCCGTCTATTGCTCGACGAATCTCTGTAACAGTTCTGAAGCGAGTGCCATGAAGTGCTCCCTTCAATTCTGGAATTACAATGGTTGCAGCAGTCCAGTGAGTGTGATGGGTGGTGCAGCACTTCCCAGCTCCATCGATCGAGAAAATTAGTCACAACTTGTGCCATATATGCCCGAGTATTGTCCTGTAAAGTAATAAGCGGGTTCTGCTGCGTTTTTTTTCTAAGCTGGTGGCAGTCTATATTCCAAACATCAAGAACTTAGAGAAAGAACCAACACTTTCCGCAGGACTCGCCCATCATTTTACAGGGCAATGCTCGGGAGCATATGGCAGTCTTCCCCCGAATGAGAAGTTTACTTTCTTTATTTTCGCAAAGTTATGATCTGTCCGTTCGTTCATTGACGTCTCTGTTCACTGTAATAAGTTTAGTGTCTGTGTTTTGCGACCGCACCCCAAAACCGTGCGATTAGTAGACGAAAGGACATGCCTCTCCAATGGGAACCGAAAACATTTGATCGCAAGGTCATAGGTCAACCGATTCCTCCACTGGAAAACACGTCTGATATATTCTATACGACACTGGTGACGGCATGTGCGTCACATGACAGGAATATGTTGTCACCCACCTAACTTGTACACTTGGCAAATGGGTAAAAAGATTCTTCTACCTTGCCCGATTTAGGTTTTCTTGTGGATGTGATAATCACTCCCAAAAAGTGATGAAAACATAAGAGTTTGTCACGTAAAATGTAAATAAAAAATCAAACTTTTCACACGAGGGAAGACTTGGATTCCTTTAGCCGGCTGCGGTGGTCTCGCGGTTCTAGGCGCGCAGTCCGGAACCGTGGGACTGCTACGGGCGCTGGTTCGAATCCTGCCTCGGGCATGGATGTGTGTGATGCCCTTAGGTTAGTTAGGTTTAAGTAGTTCTAAGTTCTAGGGGACTGATGACCACAGCGGTTGAGTCCCAAAGTGCTCAGAGCCATTTGAACCATTTTTTTTTTTTTTGAAGACTTCGACGAAGAACGTCTCGTTCCGCAGTCGCTCACGCTAACCAGGGGACCACGCCGCTCCTGAGCTTAGGCTGTCCTTGATGTTGCCTACCTTGCGTATGGACTACTCATTTTGTATATGTTTCTTATTTTTTTCATAGTTCCACACAACTTCTTCCTGTTTTCTCGATTGGTCTGTGTTGAGTTTTTCAAGGCCTATCCACTGTGCCAACTTATAACTAAATCTGAGGGGGGTGCGATGGGGAGGTTCCCTTGTAAGTGTATCCTACGACTTCTACGTCTCTGGCAACAGGTCATACACAATGCAGGCGACTATTTCCAAGGACAGTAAATCTCTGAAGCATGTATGTATATTGGGTAATCTGTAACTAAATAGGCGCCACTATTAAGATTCCAACCGTCGTTTTTTTTTAGATCTATAGTTAACATACAACATTTTGTAATGGAAAACATAGTCCGTACTATGCTGTGCGATCGACCGATTTAGAAGTTATGTCATTTTGAAGCACATGTGGATAACCAGCACATGATGTCGCATATAAATCAAATCACTATTCCACATATGAAGCCACATTTGGTGCAGGCCATATACATTACATGTATTTAATTACATTACATGATAATAAGTGTTAGCTGTAAACACTCGCTATACAAACTGATCAGTTTATATACAAATAATAGCATTTTATACATTTTTCAGTACATAAAAATTGTTCCAAACTTTGCTTTTTGCTCTCGGACATGGGGATTGGGAGGTGTTAACTCCTTCTAAATTTGCTTTATCATACCATAAACTTGCGAACTGGTTACGCAGCCATTGCTTATTAGAAGGAACTCCGAAACCGCTAGCGAAAGATGTAAAAGTATTCAGTTGCTAAACCCGCGCGAAACGCTACATAAAGGAACTTTTGCGGGCTAGTGGATCCTTTGACCGTACAGACTCTCAAATATCAGAGATATCCGAATGGTCGAGCAGCACACAGCAGACACAGTGACCGACATATCAGCCGCCATTTCGACGGCCACAAGTATGCGACCGTGCCCACACCCGCTTATCCTCGAGATATTCGACTCGGCTGCATAGACGATCGCAAGCAGTGCGCACTGCTGTGTCACAACATAAAGCTGGACGCGGCGGGTTGCGTAGCTAGTGGCGAACCCTACCGTGCTTGCCCTATGCAGTCCACTGCCTTGTGAATTTATAACCACATTGACGACATCGAAAAGAATTAGCGAAAGACAACGACATACATGGACGGATTGTATGTGCTGTCACACACTCGAAGTGGTAGGAGCACTATCCCCTCTCATCTGCGGTCTTCCCTTGCTTCAATTGTTATCAGAGGGTACTGCGTGAAGAAAATTTTTGTACTGTATAAATGTATGTGATGTAGTGGTTTTTATTGATTCATTTAATCGTATGGCTAGGATCCCCCGTCGGGCACGCCGTTCGCCCGGTGCTGGTCTTTCGATTTGACGCCACTTCGGCGACCTGCAGTCGATGAGGATGATAGGATGATGATGAGGACAGCACAACACCCAGTCCTTGGGGCGAGAAAGTTCCCCAGCCCAGCCGGGAATCGCACCCGGACCCAGAGGATTGACACTCCGTCACGCTGACCATTCAGCTACCGGGGGCGCCCGGATATAGTGGTCACTGTTCATTACGGGAGGGACTGTTTCTAATGGGTACGTCATGTACTCACTTTTTTTACTTGCTGTAATTATTGTAGTGTGGTGTGAAGTACAGAGACTGCTACCGAAGTTACTGGCTTGTCCTACGAACGAGATCGTGATATGCTGTCTCCATAGAAGGCGTTGTTCGATGGTAGGAGTCACTTCTTCCAGAAGTGTTAGTTCTGCAAGGTTCGCAGGAGAGTTTCTGTGAAGTTTGGAAGGTAGGAGACGAGGTACTCTCAGAATTGAAGCTGTGGGGACGGGTCCTGAGTCGTGCTTCGGTATATCAGTCGGTACAGTACCTGCCCCACGAAAGGTGAAGGTCCCGAGCTCCAGTCTCGGTCCGATACACTATTTTAATCTGTTACGAAGTTTCGTATCACCGCACACTCTGCTGCAAAACGAAAATTTCTTTCTGATCTTCATTGTTACTTGCCAATTAGCAGTAAGATCTACTAGTCATTGTAAAATAATGGATTACAGTTTACGAAACACACACGAGTTAATAATACTTTATCATAATGTTGGTGAAAGCTGTGCTCACCAATCTCTACACGGCAACCTGTTTACTTTTGAATCTGGTGGTGACTGCCCGGCCCTTAGTTACTTCTTCCCAGTCCAGCCATATAAGTGGCCCCATTGGTAACAACCTCATGTTACCCACCAACTTCACGCCATTACTATGACGATTTCTTTAATTATTGCCGTCTAAATGAAAGATCGTTCTTTTGTATAATTTATTTGTCCCTACTTCGGTCGAATATTGACTGTGTATTGTAAACTTTTTGGCAGCTTCTCAGTCTAGTACAGTATCGACGACTAATTTGGCCTTACAAGGCCAAGAGCAGCGAAAGTTCTTACTGTACCTGCAACCATGTCGTTCACGACGCCAGACAAAAACCGTCTCCAATAAACCGAAATTTCATAAAATTTCAATTTATTGTCAGTTACCAGTAACTATATTGAAATGTGCCTCTTCCAAGGAAATAACTTTGAGACTAGAGGAGCACATCCACTCCACAAATTAGTTAGGAGTGAAGTCATCTGTACAGGGTGTAGTGCGTATAAGTGCAGATATTTCTATTGGTGACTGATTATGGAGAACTGGTCAACATTAAATCAGTTTTTACGCCATTTGGAGATTAATAATTATAGCTATTACAAGTCGTATGTTTTTAATGTTGGGTAGAACCTCCAAGGCCGTTTGGTAGGAGCAGACCATTAACGTTCATTTTGACCTGGGCAGCTGGTCAGGTATTGAAGTGTAGATGCGTGGATGCAAAACGGTAAGTCTGTAACGACAGGCATAGTCCATTTAGTGGTACAGTTATGGCCAAGCAGGAAGCATTGGGTCGCAATGTTTGTGTCATGTGTGTGGGAAGACCGTTGGACACAAAGAAAAAAGAACCAACACACTGATGTGTGCACATACTAAAGTATCACATATAAACGTATCTGCACTAATAACCGTTACACCCTGTATAATGAAAGATCGCACAGAAGGTTACCCACTCAGAAATCGTATTTAAATGTTGGGGGCAAGAAGGAGATGTTGGAATTCTACAGCTGTACGATGGTGACGTATCAAGACTGGTTTATCGTTCAGTGACATTGATGCTCTAGTTGGCCAGGATGCCATGACTCTCATGCGATTACGGAACCAATCATTTCAGGAAGACCATACTCAAGGCTACGCAGGATCTAACTCACAGATTTGTAGGATGTCGTCAAAGTATGAAAAGTCACCGTAAGACAGCTAGTCGACTGCTTCTCCATACTTTTTCTCTGTCTTCTACATTGTTTTGCGAGAGAGACGGTGAAAAATTATGCACTGGCCAAGTAACATAATAAGATGCTCCAGAGTAACGAAAACAAAGTAGCACTACAAGTGAAGTGCGCAATTCCCCTAACTCTGATTAAAACACAGGAGAACCCACGCAGGCTTAGATGTCCTCGAATTCTGCTAATCACTTTCACACACCAAACTGAAATAACTCCGTTCGACATCAGTCTGAAGGACGTAAGAATGGAGCTGAAGGTAATAATTTGATAGTAGGCCGTTGAAGGCATAATTACACGTGCCACCAAATTTGTAAAGTCACTCGTCTTCTGGATTCGAAAAGTTGGCCCTTAAAGTTGGTAATGCGCGGTTATAGCGTCATTTGTTACTTACCTCCAATGGAACCTGGACTACTAAAAACACTATAAAAACAGGCTTAATGGGCCTTAGCAGCGAATTTGTACGAATAACTTTGGATACTAAAAGGTATATTTTAAGGGGTTGAGAGGAGTATACTGGGGCACACTTGTATGTTGCACCAGAATAAGATAAGAATATTAATAAATTAAAATGAAACTAGTATACAATAAACGATGAATGTCTGTGATAAGCTCGATAATGCGGATCGCTGACTGTGCGTGACCACAGAGTCAAAGATACTAGTGTAGGAGCAAGAGATTGCTGGGCGCAGAGATGTAGGTAGCTGTCTGTGAGGGAAAGACGATGGAGTAGGGGCTTTTTTGGGGTGTGCTGTGTAAAGCCACCAAGAGTTAGAGTAATGTAAGTATGTCAATACTGTTGAAGATGCAAGCAGAAGTCTTCAGACAAATCAGGTAATGATGTTCAATAATTATGGTTTCTGTTTTTGCCAGCGCGTTAGTATAGATATTTTGTCTGATAATTTGTAATTGTTGAGTAATCCCAGAATGTACGTAAAAGGTTTTGATAAAAGGCTAGTTAGATATTTCATTTTTGTAATGCTTTTAGGATTTGTTAACAGAGCTATGTGTAATCTGATGGTTTCCATTTATGTTGGCTGAATGATATTAGATAATACCTGCTGTTTAAATCTGATTGTTAGTAAGGTAAATGAATGTAAAGCTTCGACAGACGATGAGCGCCAATATTATTTTACTGCACTCTGAAGTATTTAACAGTGTATCGGGAACTAGTCCAGTTTTGTTTACGAATTCCAAGTAAAACCGCATGATACATTTAAGGCAAAACATTATTCCATTCCGTTCATCTATAGAGATCACGTCAAGCAATAACTTTAGGCTAAGTTATACCAAGGTATCATTGAACCAGACGTTAGTCAATATATTAACCCTCTTCACGTTGTTAACAAGAAAGATGGCTCATTTCGTCTTCTGTTGGATTCACGTCAAGTCAACGAAATCGTTATTGCTGAAACCGATTGTCGGCGAACGCTAGAAGAGCTCTTGCAAAAACTTCACGGAATGTCAATCTATTCTATTCTGGACCTAAAATCTGGATTCTGACTAATTCAACTGCATCCTAAGTGCAGAAAATACACTGCTTTCCTTTGTTTCGGTAATTGCTATCAATTTTGTAAATTCCCGTTTGGTTTAACAATTGGCTCCGCAGTTTTCATCCATGCGATGAATACTATTCTTCCAAATGAATAAAAAGACAGAATCACCACATACAATGACGGCATTCTAATTTCAGAACCTTCGTGGTCGGAATATAATTCTGTTCTTCGCAGGATATTCCAATCTTTTCTTACAGAAGGTGTTACCGTGAACCTTAGTAAATCTCATTTAGGAAAGATTTTCATTAAATTTCCAGGTCACCTAATTTCGGCAGACGACAGTACTACCGATCCTGACAAACTACAAGCCATTCGTGACATTGAAATTCCGTCTGCCAAAAACCAACTTCCTCGGTTTGATCAGTTTTTTTCGCCGTTTCATACACCACTCTGCACTAGATACCCCCACACTGTGTCACCTTAGTGGTAAAAACGACCAAGCTCAGTCCGAGTTTCTCAATCTGAATAAGGCTTTACTTAACGCTCCACTTCTATCACATCCTGACCCGAAAAAGAATTATTCCATTGGTACAGACAGTTCCAAGACTGCTCTTGGTGTCCATGTATTTCCGGAAATAGTGGAAAATGGTACAACTGTTAAGAAGAACATCGCATTTGATAGTCGCATCCTTACATCAACTGAAATAAATTATTCTAACACCGAACTCGAAACGTTATGTGTTGTCTGGGCTTTCATTAAACTTCGTCACACACAACAGTATACACAGATCACAGAGCTATTCAGTTTCTTTTATTAGCTAACTGCATACATGGCAGACTTAGTCGTTGGAAACTTCATTTGCAGGAATTTTATTTTACGATTGTCCACATCTCAGGAACCCAGAATACTTTAGCAGATACGCTTTGTCGTTCACTGTGCAGTAACCAGCAAGAAATCCCCGCTAATATATATCAAAGTAGTTTCAGTATTCTCTACATTAAACAGGTAGTTTCTGAAAATTTTATTTCAGCATCATTAAAAGACATCGCCACAGAGCAGAACAAAGACGACATCTGGAAAGAGATCAAACTTTTGTGGCGTGACACGATCCAGACAACTATCAGAAATTACTGCACCGTGCACAGAAATGTTCTGTTTAGCCGCGCTCGACGTGACAGCGATAATTAGACTCTCTGCATACCTGAATAACGTGTCAATAAATTAATCTGGTACATACACTTGAGCTACGCCCATTACGATCCTCGCAAATGCTTTTTGATACTGTGACAGAACTGTTATTTCACAAATATGGAAAAGCGTTTTCGACTTGCAAAATTTGTCAAAAAACTAAATCTTCTATAGTATCTCACATTGCCCCTCTGTATCCCACTGCACTTGTGAAATTAAGACATATGGCAGCTGTTGATCTATTTGAATCCTTTCCAAGAACTAACAAAGGTTTCTGTTACATTTTCGTTGCTGTAAAACTAACTTCAAAGTTTGTATCTTTCACTCCGTTACGAATAGCCACTGCTAGAACTGTTTCTAATGCTTTTACTAAACATTTTTTGCCTCATGTTGGACATGTTCAGAATGTAATCTCCGACAATGTACTGCAATTTCGATCAGTAATATGTAGACGCACACTGCAAGCTAGAAATGTTACACCCATTTTTATTTCCAGATAGCATGCTATCTTCCAACCCATCAGATCGCATCATGAAAGAGATTGGAAAACTATGTCGCATCTACAGTCACAAAAAAACATTTTGATTGGGACAAGCACATTTCAGATTTTCAGGACGTCATCAGTTCCATACCAAACGAGTCCACCATCCCTTCGCCGTATCTTGTCTTGAAAAATACAGATCCACTTAAGAAAATTCGTGAAATTGTTTCATTTCCTTCTACAAGAAGATTACACCACCATGAAATTATAGACATCGTACAGCACAGCGCCGCAAACGTTATCAAAAACAGGTGAGTAAGTTCCAGGATATTCGTATACGACAAAAAGTGTTGGTACGCACTCACTAACTATCCAACAGAGGAAAACTTCGTCGCTCTAAATTTGAATTTTTATATTCTGGACCTTTTAGGACACGTCATATTCCTTATCCCAATGTGGTTCACATTGAAACTTTACGAACGAGAAAATCGCGAGGCAATCATCACATTATCAAGGTCAAGCTCTTTATAGAATAAATTTTACTTTGGTTCATTTCACGTAGCTAGATAGAACTTTTGATGATCACATACCACAACTATTTATTTTTTCGCTGTTCAGCTCGGTACAATTTTTTTTTTGCTTTTTTTCAGGAACTATTCTAATCGCCTAATATTTACATATGTGCGTATTTGTATTTCCAGCGTTCATATATGCTTATTCTGATTTCCATATGAGTGTACATAATAATACGACACAACACAGGTTTTTTACCTGACGTATTCCCCATGCTTATACAAATCCTATTGGTACCTTGTTTTCACGATTCTTCCATTGTTCAGCATTTCATTAGGTGGCGACGTGCCCAGTAGGGAGAATCTTGCGGGTCCGTTCTCTTACCGTAAGCTTAGGCATTGCACATTTTTCTGTTTTCATATTAATGTACATGAAAACAACAACTGAAAGAGACACCACTTACTTTGACATGTGTCCAACGGATCACATTCCTCGAGTGGTCTGACAGCTGCGAACTGTAACTCAAACATTTGTTTTTACGTAATAATAATTTGTGTCCTTTTCGTATATAGCCTCTATACATCTTATGTTCATTTGTTTCTAACGTTATTTTGTCTTTAGTGATACCATGAAATGTGCCTTTTTATGATGCTATGCTACTTCACTTTGCCGTTATTGCACACTCTACGCAAGGTAGTGTGACTACTGGCATTTACGCTATTGTCTGATGAATTATTACATTTATTGTTAGGTTAGTCACTCTTTGTACTTTATAATGTTGCCATGTTTCATTTCTGCCCAGTCTTGTGCTCTAATTTGCTGTATGTCTCTTGTACTTGATGATGTCACTAGTTTATTTGCTTTCACCTACGTAGATTTAAGAAATCAATGCATCCTGTAACTCATACCCATAGCAGATACTCATCCACTTCGTAAATTTTGCAAAACCAATGTACCAAAGTCTCATTGTATCCAAACGAGACATTATGCTCATAAATAGAAGCACATGGAAGTGCAGGAAATGCACTACATAGAAAGCACGACATAAACAACTTATATGTAGCATTTAACACCATTGACACTTCTCACACTGCTTCCTTTTAGGATTTTATAACCATTCTCCTATTGGTGTACTAGGTAAATAAGGCAGATTGCCTATAAAGATTTAGGATTACGGATGTCTTTTCTCTACATTTTGCCTTAGGTATAAGGTACTGTTAGATGAGATGTACCAATTTTATTGAATAATTATGCAATATTGATATTTAATGAGTGTTAATGCTCTTAGCTCCACACCAATAATGAGAATTATATTGACATGTTGATTATTTTTCTATAATGATATTGTATGATGCTAATTTGATATTAGTGTATGTTGTGTCCTTTCTAGGAAAATCTGTCTTACCTTGTGTCAAATAACTGGTGGTGTTTCTGGGAGATTATCATAGAAGCTTTACACCTAAAAACATTTTTTTCACTATTCCTTATGAGATTTCAGATGATACTGCCTTCCTATGTTAGCACTCATGTCTGCCTTTCTTTCCAGGTTACTAATCACATTTACGGCTCGCACTATCTCTGCAGTTTACTCTCATCTTTGCATATTTATCTCTTGATTCACTGTGATATGTTAAATTTACCTAGTCACTAAGCTATATTGCACTTAGTGCTCCTGTCTATATGTTTGCATATACTGTAATCACTTTTTTTTTTTTGCTTTGGCCCTAGCAGTTCTAGACTCAAGACGAATGATGATTGATTGTTAATAATTTTCTTTACATATAAAGTACACTGCCCTTATCAATCATTTACATATCCTACCCAGTAGATATGCACATTGTTATAGATACAGATCATATAATATATAGTTTTATGAAGCCCTGAGGGTGCTATAAAACATTTAAATATTGTGTCTGTACTCATACAATGCCATACATTGATTTTATGGCTCTATTTGTCTAATATCTACTCTTACAGGTCATACAGAACCATACATTTATATAATACTGTTTTTTATGCAATTTGTTCTTGTAAAACGCCATGCCAAGTTACACATTCTCATTATGAATTATGCATAGGTCTCTGAGTGCCATATAAAGTTATAGTTAAATGATATTTTATGATACTTTCTCAGCCTTGATGTTTATGCTATGTGAAACTAGGCCACCCTGAGCCAGAAAGATGTTTTCTGTGACATTTGCTATTAAGATCAGCATTTATTTCATGTAAAACCACGTTACTGTGAGCCTCAAAGAAGATTTTGTCACATGTTAGTTATTAAGGTCAGCAATTATTTCATTTAAAACTAGTCCACTTTCAGCCACAAATATGATGTCTTTGTCATTTTATAGCTACTAAGATCAGCATTGATGCACGTAAAAATGCAACTTAGAGTCTCTGATATTTTCATTATAATCGTTATAGATATTAAGATTAGAATGTATTCCATGTGCCAGGCTACTTGCAGTCCCAATCATTTTATAGCTATTAAGATCAGCATTTATGTATGTAGAAAGGCCACTTGGAGAATGTGATTGATATTTTCTCTGTCATTGTTTTAGTTATTAAGATTTGCATGTATTCCTAGTGCAGGGCCCCCTGGAGCCATTCAGTTCTTGATTTTGCTCTTAGGTTTTCTTAATATTGCACATACGAGGCCACTGAGAGCTTCAGTATAATGTTACGAACCAGTGGTGTTCTGTGTAATGTTAGGTTATTCTATATCTAATTGCCAGCCTGATGCTACACTTATTGATGTTATCTTAATCAGAGTTCACTCCAATTTTGACTGTTCACTCTGATGTAAAGCCTTGTTGCTTCACCCAGTCCGTAATTTCATAAGGATAGTGAACTTTTTCTGATGAGATAAATTACTCGATGTTAACATAGGTAGAAATGGTCATGTTCCACTACCTTACCTTTACTACTTTTTTGTACTCTCCATTATCCTGTCTCCTACCTCTGTTCATGAAATTGGAGCAATTTACTACTAGTATTCATACTTCAACATAAGTGACTATATATGTTGTTTGGATCTAAGAAGAATCTCTGCTATGAAGAGCAGCGATGATGATGGTCATCACATTACTGATAGTATGGTAATCGTTAACTACGGTTATTTGCAATCTTTTGCCGAGTACCTCTTGTATCTCTGCACATGACTGAGGAAAATAATATGGAGTTCAGATGTCTTGGTGCCCTGAATGCAGTCCACATTGGTCACTGCTAAGATGTTGAACCTCGACAAAACAAAAATAAGTGAACTTTATGATGCAGTAGCTTCATCATGCTCATAGGGTTCATCCATGACTCTTCCTCTCCCCTGCCCAATCCTATATCATTACCCTGACGATTAATAATGTATACTGATTCTGCTTTACATGACGTATTTGTCAGCAACCTGGTTTACGAGACAATTTACTCAGATTATAACCAGATAATGAATTATACTAGAACTCCTGAGCACTATCAAATCTTTCGAGTTTAATAATGTTATAGAGTTAGGTATATTTACCACATATTTGTTGTACAAAGTACTTCCCGCTGGAGGTTTGTGAAAGGATTATACTGGGGCACACTTGTATGTGGCACCAGAATAAGATAAGAATATTAATAAATTAAAATAAAACTAGTATACTATAAACGATGAATTTCTCTGATAGGATCGAGAATGCGGATCGTTGACTGAGCGAGACCGCAGAGCCAAAGATACTCCTCGTGTTGGAGAGTATGCTCTGTGAAGTCACCAAGAGTTAGATTAATGTAGGTATGTCCATATTGTTGAATATGGAAGAAGAAGTCTTCAGGCAAATAAGGTAAAGATGTTCAATAATTATGATTTCTATTTTGCCAGCGCGTTAGAATAAATGTGTTGGCAGATAATTTGTAATTGTTGAGAAGCCCCAGAATGTACGTAAACGGTTTTGATAAAAAGGCTAGTTTGATATTTCATTTTTGTAATGCTTTTAAGATTAGTTAACAGAGCTATGTGTAATTTGATGATTTTCCTTTATGTTGGATTAATGAAGTTAGATAATACTTGCTGTTTAAATCTCATTGTTTGTGAATCAGATATGAGTAATTTAACTTGAATTGTCAGACGTTTTTAAAAAACCAATCTTAACTTGCAGTATAATTTTGCTAAACAGAACTGAGTGTTAGAAATTCACCATAACCAGTACCGTCTCCCAGTCCAGGTAATATATTTTTCAAAGAAGTTGGATTTTCTTAAATGTTCTCGTTTATCAGCCAAATGAATTTCATGTGCATTTCAAGTATTACGGCCAGCATTGCAAACTGCTGAGCCTGTAGCTAGCATTGGCTTCTGTTAGCTGGGCTGCATGGTAGTTTTTGAGGAGGCAACTGCCGCGAACTCTGGTGTCAAGCAACGATAGATACTTACACGTAATACACTTTTTAAACTCCTCTCTGTCCAACACCAGCATCTAGTCACTAGACCATATTTCGAGCCATAAAAAACAAAGGTAGCACCTTGCACCCCCGCCTTTTTCCCGCCAGCTTACAGGTGAAGGGCAGAGTTTGAGTTGTTACTAGTTTCGAGTGGTATTGCGAAATCCTTTCCCAGCGGAATAACATCAATTGTACATTATCATCAGATTTTTTAATTGTATTTTTTTAGTTGTATTGTGTAGCGCTGAGTTTATAGTTGTGTAATTAGTCCGATTTTTATGATTAATTATATAATTAGGATCTATCTTTACTTCATTTTTACGGCCAAAATAAATAAAGTACATTACCCTAACCTTGCTCTCCTGCATCTGGACAGTTTCCTTATGTTGGGGGGTGCACTTGGGCTTTCCATTCAGCAGAGCCAGGGTTCGAGTCCGAGATAGGGCACAGCTACTTCCGGTAAATTCTGTGTACCTCTGGTAGTATAATTGTGTTAGAGGGTGCATTTGGGCTTTCTGTTTAGAAGGACCAGTGTCCAAGTTCCAGAAAGGGTACCGTCGTTTGTAATATCCCGCCAATTCCTGGGTGGGGGTGGGGTGGGACGTCAACACAGCCCTGGGACAAAGAAATACCCACCAAAATTCGAAATTTCCCTCAAAATTTGAAATTCTGGCCAATGGGGTACGAGGTTTAACAAATTTAACACATATTTGAAAGTAGATGCTACCACAACTGATGGAAAAAATGGATCACAGTTCTAATTGCACTTCGAAATTGTCATGAAAAAAGCAGCTCTCGCGATGCAACACATTTACTAGGGAATATCGTCGTTCTAAAACACTGTAGAGGGGGCGGTAGTTGAACGTGTGTTCTCATCGATAGGCGCTCACAATCTGCCGAAAATCGAGGCACTGTTACCTCCCCTCATACCTCCCCTCCCTCCCTCCCTCCATCCACTCACCTGTGGGGAGGACACAGGTTTCTTTCAAATGGCCAGCTGCTCTGATGTGCTTTGTGTCGACACTAACCACCTTCAGGCGACGCTCCTTCACCAACACAAAAGCATGTATAGTCAACTAAACAGGAGAAGAAAAAAGGACGGCCGCCCCAAGTGGAACTTATTCAATCTAAAATACAGCCTCCCCCCATGGCTGTATCCAGCGACAACCCACAGTAGACACAACCCCCTCGCCCCCGGCAGCCCGCCGTTGTGAGATGAAGAGCAACTGTATTTATCATCAATGTAACTCTCTTGTAATCTGTTAAACGTATTTCTTGGCATTAAGCATGGTGTAGTTACATATTACAATTTAGTTCATAACATGATGTAGCTTCAGAAATGGCAGTAAAAAATACGAGGACGTGATGAAAACTATTGCCTTCGAATGTTTTATGTGAAAACTCTTAAAGCTTTTTAAATAAAAAAGGGATCATTCTGTATCCTTATTATCCATGTCTATATATTTTCAGCTCTCTACCGCTAGAGGGCTCCGAATTGCAGCTTTTAACATGGCGGCGTGTAATGTAACTGTGTCGGTGTTTTACAAGCTGTGTGCTGTAATTGAGTTTCTAAGTGTCCACACATTGAGTACCCTTCAGCATGACAATTCCGGACTACACACAAGCGCTGCGACATCTGCCACAATCCAACGCCTTGGGTTCAGTGTCATCGGTCGTCCTCCATGGAGTCCCAACTTGGCCCCATCCGTTTTTCATCTGTTTCCAAAAATTAAACAAGACATTCGAGGAGTTCACTTTGATAGTGATTAGGCGGTGCAACCACAGGTGAGGTTGTGACCCTGTCAATATGAATGTTTTATAACGACCGTATCAACAAACTGGTCTGTCGTTGGGAGACTATGTTGAGAAATACGTATATAGATATCAAGAATAAAGACGTGAAATGTCAATAAAGATGTTTCATTTAACAACAAAAAATTCGAAGACATTTCTTTTCAGCACGCCCACACATTTCGAGATTACATCAAATTACAGAATGAGAAAAAGTATAAGGGGCGATCAACAAAGTTACCTCTCGAATGTCATACAGTCCAGAATCGGCATGCCAATCACGCAAAATCGCCGTGAGCAGTGAGATAATCATGCCTCAGACGCAACAGGTTTGAGTTACCTATTTCATAAAACGGTGTCCTGCTGCGTGAAGAAGTCCGCAGCTGCCTTCTGCACATCCTAGTCCGACGGAAATCGTCGAACCTTCAGCGATTTTTTTAAGGGACCAAAGGCATGATAATCGCATGGAGAGAGATCGGGACTATAGTGAGGGTTTTCGAGTGTCTCCCAGTTTACATGGTTTAACTTCTGCGTTATGACATTTGCGAAATGGGAACGTTCGCTATCATGAAGCAACAGCACCCCGTGTCGCACCATTCAACAACGGTGGTTTCTGATTGACATGCTGTTCCATACACATGCTTCATTCTCCGATGGCTGTCTACGGGTGTTTGTTCTTCGGTAGCCAAGAAAAGAATAACAGCACTTTGGTCCTGTTTGGACGCATTCCGTAATAACTTTGAAATAGTTCACGTTTCCGTATTTACCGAACGTACATTGTAAAGACATGAATGCCACACTAACCCCTTGCCTACAGTACATCGGAGTCGGGCTGCGTTGCATATACACTGCAGTTACCCCCTCAAACGCAAAATTTTTGATCTGCCTTGTACTTGTATTTGCATACATCTCAACTCAAAGATGTTACATACTACAGACGTTATAGTATCGATAATCGACATAAGTGGTACACTACTTGGTAAAAGGCCCAAACTGATGAACAGTACCCAAGAATCGGTCGAACCTACGTTTTCTGAGCCACTTCTTCGTGGAGGAATTGCATTACCTTTAGGTTCTCCCTGTGTATCTCAGCTTGACATTTGCTTTTCCTACTCTTTGTTTTACGTACTCATACCACTTTAGGTCTCTTCGGACGGTCACTCCTAGGCATTTTAGAAAAGTCACTGTCGCCAACAGTGTAATCGAACAGTAGAAAATCTCTTCGCCTATTTATGAGCAATAATCTACGTCTATTACATTCAGTTCAACTGTCCTGTGCAGTTCCCGATCTCCAGAAGCTGCAACCGTGCTGTAGACAACAGTGTCGTCCCTGAATAGCCTCACGTTGCCACCAATGTCATCGACTAGCTCACTCCTATAAATTTTTTTAAATTTACTAAAAAGAACAGAGGTCCTATTACGCTTTCTTAGGGCCCACTCGATGATACTTCAATTTTGGTGCCGTCCGCTGTGGTCAAGCGGTTCCTGGCGCTTCAGTCCGGAACAGCGCTGCTGCTACGGTCGCAGGCTCGAATCCTGCCTCGGTCTTGATTGTGTGTGATGTCCTTAGGTCAGTTAGGTTTAAGTATTTCTAAGTCTAGGGAACTGATGACCTCAGATGTTAAGTCCCATAGTGCTTAGAGCCATTTCAGCCATTTTTTTAGTTTTTTTGGAAATTTCTCTGTACTGTGTAATATACTTTGTTATATTACTCAAGTATTCCTCAGGCCAAGTATACATTTGTGATATCATTCGTATGATCATTTCTTGCTTAGAAGTGGACGAAGTGGTAAAGCGCCGTTAGGAAAGAGCAAGTCTCGAGGAAAAATTCATAACAAGGTACTAGAACAAATTACAGTTAGGATGCATGGCTATTGCAACTATCACTCGTTGTCTGGTTATGGGCGCATTCGGTTCATACCCGCGCCCGGCCATCCAGATTTAGAGTTCCCGTGATTTCCCTAAACCGTTTGAGCCAAATTCCGGGATGATTGCTTCGGCAGAGCAGAGCCAATTTCCTTCTGCATCCTTGACACATTCCGAGTTTGTGCTTCGTCTATAATGACTTCGATGTCCATGGGACGTTAAACCCAAACTTCCTTCCTTCTTCCTACTGGTTGTAAGGCAATTTTTTTCTTTTTTTCAATCTGCTTTATGACTGTTAGAGCCTGCCATCTTATTACTTTATGCAGGCCGTAGTGGCCACACAGACCCCTTAGCCAGTAATCATGGCCCTCACCGTGCAGCAGGAGCATTGTGCTACGCTGTTGAGACCGCGGGCACTGTTGCCCATGCAGCACCACGTGAAGGTGCGGTTGCTTGAAGTTCTTATGTCTACTCTTTCATATTATCCTTAGTTTATTTGCAGCCATTATAATTATTTTTTAAACAAAAACACTTGAATTTAGAAATAATAAATTATAAATTTATTAAATATTTGAAGAAGGCAATGGAAAGAAGGCGAGAAAGAGTAGATATAGATGTCCCTTTACCAACGCCATCCGCGGGGAAGAGGAACTGATATTAAACTTCAAGTCCAGCGTCCCCGTATGGTGCTTCCATTGTTAGTATTATCCGCATAAACATCCCTCCTACGGAAAAATCGATTTGTTGAGTCCATGTGGATCTAACTAATATATATTGGTGTGCTTGTTGCATCTGAAGATGTCGGTCAGTTGCGCCGACGAAATATTGTGGAATTTTCACTACAACATTCGACGTCTCGCACGATAACCATATTGATATTGGTATTATATGTTAGCGTGTTGTGTATGTGAACGTTTGTTGCGTTACAAAAGGACAATTACTACTAGGTTAGTAAGTAAACTAATTTTGAGTGGCTTTGGCACAATATTCTCCCGCCGTTTAATTTAAATCAGTTATGTTCAGATGTTATGTGGCTGTGGAAAAAAATAAGAAGCCACAAATAACCTAATTACTACTCTTTAAAATACATATTTGTGTAATAAAACTACCTTTTGAGTAGCGTAGTTGTTCATTTTGTACATATGTTAAATAGTATCCATCACGTCTCACTGTTGTATCTTAACACTTTTTGAATTACTGTTGTGTGCTTCTATGTTTGTACGTAACCTTATGTTACACCGACATTACATTTATATTATTACATTTGCAATTATGTGTTCATATATATTATTACTTTACAATGGTGAGTACAAGTCTTAACGCTGGTTCCACAACAATATCAACCTACAGTCTATTCTAATTACGTCTCCTTTTAATTACACTCATGCATTACGATATGTAAATTGTGACCTTTGACTAATGTCCATGTTAATTTTTGTGTGTGTTGTGTGTGTTTTGTGTGTCAGTGCTGTTTCAGTGTTGTCACTGTCACTCCTTCCATCATCAGTACTGCAGCTACTTAAACTATCTACGTCACCCTGTTGTTGTCGTCTTCTACACCTTCTGTGTCGAAAAGTCTATTTATACATTTCATGTTCTGCTTTTGATATGATTTTAGTGATTTTGTCCAGTTGCATGAATTAATCTGTGTTGCTCAGTGCATTATGTAGTGTATTTTCTGTTATGTGTTCTTTGTTTATATGTCAACAGCTGTATTTAATGCATTTCAAAAGGAAGTATTCTGGGCAGTCAGTACCCTCGCATGTGCGCTAATAGGTTTCTGAAAGCGACACGTACTGCAAGTGCGTGGGATAAGTGCCATGTCCAGCCACAAAATGAATCATGCCTCGGCCAGGACTGATGTGGTGCACATGTAGCCGCTCCCAGATGATGGGGAAAACTGAACTGACTCAACAGCCCTTATCATTTTCGAACTACGTTTTCTCTGCCAAGTATCCATACTCCACTTTTTTGCTGGACTCTATCTATGTACTGCAGAGCGATCTAAAATACTCTCTCAGATCTACCCATTTTCAGTCAGTATGTTGCAACCTGGTATTTTATACTTATATTGATCAGCTATATTCCAAGCACCAGATACAGTTAATTGACTGATGTGGTGCCTATGGTATCAGGCATCAACACCACCTCGGATATTGATAGCGGTCGTGCGCACACAATGGTGCACGCCAGCTGAGCCACGCCTCCAGCAGCTCCGTACCACGAGCGCCGTCTGCTGCCACAGTATATGGTAGGACAGTGGCGGCAGCCACTCAGTCCGCTCCCACTTGGAGCTTCTTCGCTGTATGAAGCTCTGCAGACGCTGCCCAGTCATGGCTCCAACACCATCGTTCGTGCTAAGTTCAAAGAGTCTCTTCCCTGCTGGCACTGAGAGTTGGACTTTACTTCTTTCTGCATTATTTGTAACGAGTCTTTATATGCTTGAAGAAACACAAATTAAGTAAATCTTCTGCTTACTACGTTAACTTGGTCGCTAATCATTTCTGCTCCTGTCCAGCATTCCTATGATGACAGTTGCTGCACCACTCTGTAGCTCACCTCTCCTTATTATTGTATACAAAGTCGTGTACAACAGCGCTAGACGCCCCAGGTAGTCTAAGTAGCCCACTACTTTGCCCCTACCTAACAGTGATACTGTCCACGTACTAGCTGCAAATCTCAATGGCGACTGAGAAAGTGTATAGTTGTACATTCTTATGTCTGTAAGTGGTAATCTGTATTGTGTCAAATTTAATCTCGCTGCTTTGTGAAGTATACTTTCGTCCTTGTTCTCATATTACCTGAGCAGACAAAGTCAGCACCATAGTGAATATACTATGAATTGGTAAAGACAGTTCTTTTCTGAACATTTTCGTGACAGAGCTCGAGTCTCACAGACTGACGTTTTAATTTAATACTTCTTTACTACTGCCTCTATTTGCAACACATTTTGCAGCCAGCAACCACATGTACTATTTAATGTATCTGAGACTTTGTAGCTTAATACTAGTATTAGTTTAGGACATATTAAAAATCGTGTTGCTGCTGTGTGTAGGATAAACTATCATATGAAACAGTTACATTGTCACTTTTATGTTTACTCTTACTTTGATTTAATTTTTTGGGTATATTTTAGTTACGGCCATCTGTACATGTCTAGCCTACTAGTGTTGCTTATAAAGCTACTTAAACATCTTGCTGTGACTTTTTATTTCTGGAAAGATTGTTAATAGTATCAAAAACTCTTACGATTGCTTGTGCTCCGCTGACTCCAAGAACAGCAATAACAAGAGCAAAGACTAAGTAAGGCTAACCAAAAGTAGACACCACATAAACGGACGAGATTGGATTGCAAAATTATGAACTAGGAAACAGAAGGGAAAGGCAGTCTGACATCGTTGATTACAAATATCTCTTCTAATATTTTCAGCTATATCCGCAGAAAAATTATAAGAAAATTCACAATCTTATGAATTTAAGGTTTCTCACTCGTTGTCTGGAGCATTTCTCAGAAAATTAACATGCTTTCTTTCCTCTTTTACAAACGTTCATATCAAGTTCGTAACGCAGTAACATACTGATTCAGCTTAGCGTTTCACATCAGATATTTCCTGAACTGTTCAAGTTATCTATTTAAATTCTCACCTAGATGAATTACAAACAAATCTTCGCTAAATGACATATAGTATCTTTTCGTAGTTAGATAGATCACGAAGGGCGTTCAATAAGTATTACATACATTTTTTTTATCCAAGCAAATTCGTTTTATTCAGGGTTGGATACTCCATATTATTTCCCACCCTTTGGCTACAAGACCCTAATTTTCAACACAATATCCGCCGAACGCAATGGCCTTCTGCCATCTTACTGGGAGGACCTGTATGCTCGATGTCAGAGCCAATGTCTTGCTTGCGAAAATGATCTTCCCCCGCAGCACATCCTTCACTGGGGCAAGCAGATGGAAGTAACAAGGTGCGAGATCCTGGCTGTAGGTTGAAAGACGAAGAACAGCTTTGTGAGCACCTCTCGGGTGGGCAGACTTGCGTGAGACCTTGCGTTTTTATGGAGGAGGACAAGTTGGTTTGCAATTTTGTGGCGCTGAACACGGTGAAGTCGTTTCTTGAATTTCCTGAGGGTAGTTCAAGCAACACCGCACAAATGGTCCTTCCCTGCTCTTTATGGTCTTCTGTTTCGCGGCGACTAACCCAGCGAGTGCACACCTTTGAGTACTCCAGCTGCTGGACGAGTGTGTTAGGAACAGACGTCGAACTGAGCAGCGAGGTGTTTGATTGTGATTTGTCAGCCTCCCCGAATGAGCGTGTAAGCACGTTCCAACACTGCCGGCCGGCACGCAGGCGATCGGACAGATTTGCGCGACATTGTTGCGATGATGACAGACGCGTCGCCCAACGATTCACCGTGCTTTTGTTCACTGCCAGATCTCAGTAGACATTCTGCAAGCACCTATGAATATCTGCGATGGTCTGGTTTTACGCCAACAGAAACTCAACGACGGCCCTCTGTTTGGAACTCACCTCTGCTACAGATGCCATTTTGAAGGCTATGTTTAACGCCGGCACCTACCGAAATTTCATGAAACCAGATGCGGGAATATTACACGATGTCGCACAATAAAGTCTGCATTTTTTCAACCGAAATTGGACGAGAAAATGTGTTGCATTACTTATTGAAAGCCCCTCGTACTTACAGATATATCTATAGCAATACCCCAGCAGCGACTGAGCAGCGTTGCTGCATGGCGGTAGCTCTTAGCGCAGGCCGGGACGATGTTGTCGTTGCTGGATTACTACATGTTTTTCGTGTTTTATTGCCCCTTTTAACACATATCGATAAAACGAATATCACACTACACTTATTTGGGACGGCTCTATCGAATGGGAATGTAAAATTCTGCTTTAAAATCAGTTTGTTTCTAACGAGAAACAAACCTGCGCTTTCCGTTGACACTAGGCGTTGCATGAAAGACATGATGAGCATGTTGAGGCTGACTCCAGGTGCGTATTACAAAAGCGTAATGTAAATATCTGCTGAAACACTATAGGCTATACGCTGACGACACGTCCTAGGGACACACTCAACGTATCTACTCTCTTCTCTTTCTTCTTCCTTGCCATGCTGCGTCTCCCTGCTGTGATTGGTACAGGTCTCCACGCTTCTCTGTTCTGTGAAAGCCTCTTTAGCACCAAAACCTACTGCAACCTACATCATTTTGAACCTGCTTACTGTATTCATCTCTTAGTCTCCCTCTACAACTTTTACCCTCCACGCTTGCCTCCAGCACTACATTTAAGATTCCTCGAGTCCTCAGAATGTGTCCTGTCAACCTATCCCTTCTTCTAATCAAGTTGTGGTACAGATTTCTTTTCGTCTTAATTTTATCCAGTACCTAATTAGTTGCATGATCTACCCATCTGTTCTTCACAATTCTTCTGTAGTACCATATTTCAAAAGCATTATTCTGTTCTTGTCTGAACTATTTACTGTCCACCTTTCACTTCTATACAAGGCTATACTCCAGACAAACATCTTCAGAAAAAACTTTCTGACACTCAAATCTTAAATATTCGATGTTAACAAATTTCTCTTCTTCAGAAACGCTTTTTTTACATTGCCAATCTACATTTTATATACTACCTATTTTGGCCATAATCATTTATTTTGGTGCCCAAATAGCAAATCTTATGTACTATTTTTAGTGTGTCGTTCCCTAATCTATTCCTGCAGCATCACCTGATGTAATTCGGCTACATTCCATTACTCTTGTTTCGGTTTTGTTGACGTTGATCTTATAGCCTCTTTTCAAGACACTGTCCAGTACCGTTCAACTGCCCATCCAAGTCATTTCCTGTCTCTGATAGAATACAAATCTCATCTGCAAACCTCAAAGTTTTTATTTCTCCTCCATGAACTTTAATTCCTGTTCTGCCTGTATTCGACCCCCGCTATTTTCTCAATTTCAGAGTGTATTCCAGTCAACAGAGAGAAAAGCCTTCTCTAAGTCTACTAATGCTGCAAATGTAGGTTTTCTTCTCCTTAACCTATCCTCCATGAGAAGTCTTAGGGTCAGCATTGCCTCGTGTGTTCCAACATTTCTATGGACTCCGCACTAATCCTTCCCGCTGTCGGCTTCTGTCAATTTTTCCGCTCTTCTGTAAATAATTCTTATTAGTATATTGGAAGCACGACTTATTAAAACTGATACTTCGGTAATATTCACACCTGCCAGCACTTTCTTTCTTTGGAGCAGGAATTATTAGACTCTTCTTGAAGTCTAAGGGTGTTTCGCCTGACTCACACATCTTGCACAACATGTGGAAAAGTTTAGTCATTGTTGGCTCTCTCAAGGACACCATTAGTTCTAAAGGAAGGTCTACTTCAAGGGCCTAGGTTCGACTTTGATCTTTCAGTGCTCTGTTACATGCTTTTGGCAGAATCATATCCCCCATCGCATTTTCACCTACGCCCTCTTCCTTTTCTGTAATGTAGCTTTCAAGTCTATTTCCCTTGTATAGCGCCTGCATATAATTTTTCCACTTCCACCTTTCATATTTCCCTTTTTTGTTTAGTACTTGCTTTGTATCTGAGCTCTTGTAATTTATATGGCTGCTTTTCGTATCGGCTGTACCCACCTTTCCCCTAGTTGTATGCAAGGTGAGTCACATAAGACGTAACACCCCTTTTATTTCGTGAACAGTTACATATATTGAAACGCGGTTTTCGGCAAATCTTAGAGATTCAAGGAGCATGTACTTTTATTTTGTTTTTATTTTTCTTGTTTGTTTACGTTTTTAGTACTGGTATCAACGGAGAAAGTGAAGCAAGTACGTTATCTTAAATGGAACCCTGTAGTTTTTATAACTGCATGTGATAGCTCTTGAGAAGACATTTACAGTGATATGGAGTCTCTTAATGCTGAAGTTGAAGCCTACTGTAAAAATATTCCAGAAATATCCTGGAATTTGAGAGCTCGGCGGGCCGGCCGCGGTGGCCGTGCGGTTCTGGCGCTGCAGTCCGGAACCGCGGGACTCCTACGGTCGCAGGTTCGAATCCTGCCTCGGGCATGGGTGTGTGTGATGTCCTTAGGTTGGTTAGGTTTAAGTAGTTCTAAGTTCTAGGGGACTTATGACCTAAGATGTTGAGTCCCA
Source organism: Schistocerca gregaria (assembly GCF_023897955.1). Lineage (NCBI taxonomy): Eukaryota > Metazoa > Arthropoda > Insecta > Orthoptera > Acrididae > Schistocerca > Schistocerca gregaria. Next base: position 833,323,651 of record NC_064931.1, read on the forward strand.
TAGTGCTCAGAGCCATTTGAAGCTCGGCGGCCGGAATCGGCTCTGCTTGGTGGTGTTTACCACCAAGCAGAGCTCTCGTTTACGCTGTATCAGAATGTCAACACATTTACCTGTTTACTTGTGCGCACCGCAGACCACTTATTTCTGCTTCAACATTCGTTGCGTGCAGACATGTACACCAACTACGAAAAGCTGCATATACTGCTTTTATATGGTGAGTGTAAAAGAAATCTCTCAAAAATAGTACAGTGGTGTATGGTGATATACCAGGACCGCCAATGTCCGACGCGCCAGGCACTTTCACGAATTGTTAAGCCACTAGTGAGGACTGGCTGCTTGAACGTCAAAAAGAGGACAAGAAAGAAGACTGCAGCTGACAGAATAAGAAGAAGCGTTCTGGCTACGACGCTAATGAATCCGCACAATGGTACGAGACATATTGTCAAGGAATGTGAAATCAGCCAGACGAGTGTTATCAGTCCGTGATTTTGAACGTCGTACAGAATTTTGTCAGTTTTCTCTTCAGTAACTGAGAGACGACCCTTCGTTTTTCCAAAAGGTGCCCGTTACTAATGAAGCAACGTTTATTAACCATGCTAATGTAAATTTGCGTGACATGAACAACTGGGCAGCTGAAAATCCTTACTGACTTGGTCAGGTGCAACACCAACGGCTGTGGAGCGTAAACGTATGATCTGGCATCATCGGAAATTACGTTGTGTGACCCCACTTCATCTTAGGCCTTCTAAATGGACATTCGTACGTACACATTCTGACGAACATTTTGCCAGTACTTCTAAAAGGGGTACCACTGGATACTGGCCGTTTATGTGGCTGCAGCACGACGGTTGTCCAGCTCACTGATCCCGTGTAGCAACGCAGATACTGAATGAAAACTTTCATGGACTTTGCACAGTAGGAAGTTCTCTTCTAAAACAGTCCCCCGATTTGTCTCCTCTCGATTTCTTTCTTTGGGGAGCACTCAAAGATGCAACAGTGGTCAACAGTTTGAACACATTCTTAAATGAAGGATAAAGTTTTTTCTTAGAAGACATAATGGATTTTATGTGATTTGGGTGGCTACCAAATCATTTTTAGTAAATTGTTTACTGCATTAACGTGTGTACGAAATTGCATTGAAATGTCAAGTAAGTCAACTGTGTGTATTTCACGTATCTGGTAAGACTGTCATTAAGCGCTTGACTTCAGAATGAAACAAAGTTTCGTGAAGAAGAACATTTATTTTGCGGTGAACAGGCGATCACCAAAGTATTTTTAATAAAATGTTTAGTTCAACGAATGTAGTCAATATTATACAATTTAGAGTAGTGTAGGTAGAGACCGTTGTCCGACAACGTGTATTTTACCTCTAAGAAGCACACAGCTGCTTATAGGGAAAGAGAGGTGAAATCTTCCGTCTAACATTTAGATATTTAATACAGTAGTTGCTTTTTGCAGAATATAAGACCTCTTTATTTTTGAAGAATAAACAGCTGATTTCTCTGTTTCAGCTCACGTAAATCTGGGAGGGTGCACAAATGTGAAATACTCTCCTAAGCCCTTCGTGACGCGCTAGGTTCCAGACAGTTCCTATTTCCATGTATAACATTCCTAGGTGAACGTGCATCTAGCTCCTAAGTTGATTCAAGGAGAAATAAGGATCTGTTCCCGAACCACAGGCCTATCTTACGCTAAGCAACTACGCAGCCTGTCTGGAAGCGTTTGCATCGCAAAGGCCGATTCCGGCCACCGTGCTTTCACATTCTAGGGCATCTCTCGAAATTTTTTACGACGTATTTCAAGCCCAACATTAACAAACGCTGTATCACTAGAATTGTCTTCTCAAGAGCTATCGAACCCAGTTATAAAAAGTATACGGTCCCATTTAAGAAAACGTATTTACTTCAGTATCTCAGTTGATACTAACGGTAAAAGCAAACAAAAACATACGTGCTCCTCGACGCTCTAACATTCGCCGAAAACCGCGTTTCGGTATCTGGAACCGTTCACGAAATAAAAGTAGTGTTACATCTTCGTGACTCACCCTGTTGATGCTGCTTCAGGATCATTCCATAATGATGTAACAAACAATCAGTAACGATGCAGAAGGATAATCGTATTAAACTGAGATAAGGAACCCTGGTACGGAAACGACCGAGTCGAAAAGCTATAAGCAAAAATCGTTCTGATACGACTGACGGTGGCATACATGTACCAGTGCTGTAGTTACTAAGTTTTAGAATTCCAGCAACATGTTGTGTGGTGTCACCGACTGACACCACACTTGCTAGGTGGTAGCCTTTAAATCGGGTGCGGTCCGTTAGTATACGTCGGACCCGCGTGTCGCCACTATCAGTGATTGCAGACCGAGCGCCGCCATACGGCAGGTCTAGAGAGACTTCCTAGCACTCGCCTGTGTTGTACAGCCGACTTTGCTAGCGATGGTTCACTGCATACTTACGCTCTCATTTCCCGAGACGATAGTTAGCCTAGCCTTCAGCTACGTCATTTGCTACGACCTCGCAAGGCGCCAGTATCAGTTACTATTGTTATTGTGAATCATGTACCGTCCAGACCGACGTTCGTCATTAATGGATTAAAGTTAAGTATTTCACCAGCTACGTCCGTTGTTTCTAAATTCTAATTTCCTTGTCCTGTTCCAGACCTCACGCCAGCCTGCGTGAGATAAAACGCGTGCTTTTCGGCCTCCTCTAGTAACACGGTGTTGGCTCTCCTGCCAACCACAACATATTGCACTTGTTGTTGCCAACGTATGTGTTTCCAAATGAGTTTAGTGATTACAAAATACAATCAAATTTACACTACTGGCCATTAAAATTGCTACACCAACAAGAAATGCAGATGATAAACGGGTATTCATTGGACGAATATATTATACTAGACCTGACATGTGATTACATTTTCACGCAGTTTGGGTGCATAGATCCTGAGAAATCAGTACCCAGAACAACCACCTCTGCCCATAATAATGGCCTTGATAAGCCTTGGCATTTAGTCAAACAGAGCTTGGGTGGCGTGTACAGGTACAGCTGCCCATGCAGCTTCAACACGATACCACAGTTCATCAAGAGTACTGACTGGCGTATAGTGACGAGCCAGTTGCTCGGCCACCATTGACCAGACGTTTTCAAATGGTGAGAGATCTGGAGAATGTGCTGGCCAGGGCAGCAGTCGAACATTTCTGTATCCAGAAAGGCCTGTACAGGACCAGCAACATGCGGTCGTTCATTATCCTGCAGAAATGTAGGGTTTCGCAGGGATCGAATGAAGGGTAGAACCACGGGTCGTAACACATTTGAAATGTAACGTCCACTGTTCAAAGTGCCGTCAATGCGAACAAGAGGTGACCGAGACGTGTAACCAATGGCACCCCATGCCATCACGCCGGATGATATGCAAGTAATGCGATGACGAATACACGCTTCCAATGTGCGTTCACCGCAATGTCGCCAAACACGGATGCGACCATCATGATGCTGTAAACAGAACCTGGATTCATCTGAAAAAATGATGTTTTGCCATTCGTGCATCCCGGTTCGTCGTTGAGTACACCATCGCAGGCGCTCCTGTCTGTAATGCAGCGTCAAGGGTAACCGCAGCCACGATCTCCGAGCTTATAGTTCATGCTGCTGCAAACGTGGCTACACGATCCGTTACAGCCATGCGGATAAGATGACTGTCATCTCGACTGCTAGTGATACGAGGCCGTTGGGATCCAGCACGGCGTTCTGTATTACCCTCCTGAACCCACCGATTCCATAGTCTGCTAAGAGTCATTGGATCTCGACCAACGCGAGCAGCAATGTCGGGATACGATAAACCGCAATCGCGATAGGCTACAATCCGACCTTAAATCGAAGTCGAAAACGTGATGGTACGCATTTCTCCTCCTTACACGACGCATCACAACAACGTTTCACCAGGCAACGCCGGTCAACTGCTGTTTGTGTATGAGAAATCGGTTCGAAACTTTCCTCATGTCAGCACGTTGTAGGTGTGCCACCGGCGCCAACCTTGTGTGCAAGCTCTGAAAAGCTAATCATTTGCATATCACAGCATCTTCTTCCTGTTGGATAAATTTCGCGTCTGAAACACGTCATCGTCATGGTGTAGCAATTTTAATGGGCAGTAGTGTAGAAATAATTTGGTAGTTTGGGCCCTCTTATCACTATGACGTTGTACCCCTCTGATCTGGAAGGAAGCACTGATACGGCTGAGAAATGTGTCATAAAGCCATTGTATCTACTACTGAAGCTGGCTGGCATATAACTGTTGTAACGTATCCTGGGCACTGGAGTTGCTTTCCGAGCTGGCCTTACACAGCTTATTTCAGAGGCAAGTCTGAACATCACGTTGGCAGTGACAGTCCCTCATCATCATGTAGACAGATTATAGAGATACATGCAACGTGTGGCAAGCATTGTCCTGTCGAGAAATGGCACGATGTTATTGTCGAAAGGGAGATAACACATGAGCTGTAAAATTCAATTTTCACAAGCAACGTAATTCGAGCTGAGCCCACGAAACCAATTAAACAAAATTCACTTGTTATAGTTTGTAGGCCTAAGATAGAAGAGACAATCATGAAACATGTGTTATATTTTACAGAAATAAATCTAGACCGAATGAAGATTATATAGAGGTGTTGAAACATGTTTGCATACATAAAATATAAACAAACTGTGTTTTGCATCAGGTGGAGTTTAAAAAACACAAAGTTAATTTGAAAGCACGGAAGAAACCCCACCTGGGATTTCCAACCAAAGTAATATAGCACATGAGGATGCAAGACATTAGTAACGTGCACTTTTGGCGTCAGAGGTCGCTCAATCACTGCCAGACGTAACCCTTTGAGGTCTCACAACACGGCGCCGGGAGTAACACCGCTGTGCCTAGCACCCCTCCGCAGGTCGCTGTCACACTCGCCGACGATGGTCATCCGGGGTAATGCAGAGCCGCCGGTAATCGCCGAACACAATGTGACGGCCTTCATCAGCAGTCCATACTTCCAGGTCAGGGCACCATCCCAAATGGGGCCGATTTTGAGTGTGGTGTAAACGGCAGCCTATGCATGGGACGGTAATTCCCTAGTCTGGCTACTGCTTATCTCGTGCAAATTGTTCTGGATGACATATAATGTAGTCGGGAGTCTCGGATGACAGAGGCAGATGTGAGGATGTTACATTGTGCTTGGTGCACAATAGAGAGATCCCTCATTGTGGTGGTTAGAAGTGAAAGACCGGAACTTAGACGGCGAGTACGTCTGCCCTCACCTTAACCACAGTCCACCATTAGGCTACTGTCAAATCCAAACACCCCCACATATCTGGGTATTGCACAATTATTTGCAAAGCACGTTCGTAGCCCTACTGGTGAAGTAAGGCCCTAACGAAATGTAATGGACCTTAACGTGGCAAGAATAATAGTTGATACTAATCAATGGGACCATTGGGGGAGAGTACACACAAAAAAGTTATGAGTCTTGTAGATGTAGTGGTGCGAAACAATTCGCGTCCACGCTGTGCCAAAAATGGTTCAAATGGCTCTGAGCACTATGGGAGTTAACATCTATGGTCATCAGTCCCCTAGAACTACTTAAACCGAACTAACCTAAGGACATCACACAACACCCAGCCATCACGAGGCAGAGAAAATCCCTGACCCCGCCGGGAATCGAACCCGGGATCCCGGGCGTGGGAAGCTAGAACGCTACCGCACGACCACGAGATGCGGGCTACGCTGTGCAAAACGTTTCTTTAAAAGCTGACCAATGAGAATGATTGTACTTCCATTTCTGTGTTCATAGTACGTAACTGCAAATGTTTTGTATAAGAGCCACCGTAATCGCTGTATGACGATTAAGAGCCAGATACCATAAAATGCAGACTATATATATATATATATATATATATATATATATATATATATATATATATATATATATATTTGCGAATCACCCTATAAAACTAAAGAAAAACGTCCATATAAACATAAATCCGCAAATCTTTAGTTACGGAGTTACGCCTAATACAAGATTTTGCCTGAAATTTAGCAACTTCGCTAATATGAAGCCATCGCAGAACTGTACGACATTATGGTAAGACACGATTTCCATTTATTTTGTAGTTATTGGTCTGGTTAATCTGATACAACATCTCCCAGACATATATCTGCAGTAGTTTTCCAGAACATCCACAGGACCAAAGATCATTATACATAAAATTGTTTACTTTCCATTAAGAATGAAGAAACGTCTATGTCATTGTTGGCAACCGTTAGTGAGTTGTTTCAGTTTTTTCTTAACCATGAAATGAATTAGTTTTCTGTATTGTTCAGTGAAAGAACATAATAACAACAGTGTATTTAAGTGAAACCACATAGTAACTGTAGTAGTTTGTAGATTATCTGGCACATTCATACAGTTTCAGTTAACGTTGTTACCATCATTTTTCCTAAATTAAGTTATCTACAACTTCTGTTAAAAATTTTGTGTAATTGTCTGGAATTTAAAAAACAAATTGGGCTAAGTAGTTAACAAATTCAAAATTTTACAAAATTACTTCTTTGCTTCTCTGGATGTTCTCGAAAACTACTGCAGATACACGTCTGGGACATGTTTTATTAGATTCACCAGATCCATAAACACAAAATAAATGGAAATTGTGCTTTACTTTAACCTCGTACAGTTTTGCGATGGCTCCATATTAGCGAAGTTGCTAGATTTCAGGCAAAATCTTTTATTAGCCGTAACTCCGTAACTAAACTTTTGCGCACGTATGTTTATATGAACTTTTTTCCTTAGGTTTACTTGTACAGTAGCATATTACAATATTTGCATATCTTCGTGAATGATAAAATCGCCACACCAAAAACAGTTACGTAGGATAGTGAAATTTCTGGACGACGTTTATTAGATAAGAGATATAAGTGATCAACATTGCAATATCACAGGTTAATGTAAGTGCGAGACAAGCCATTCCAAATGTGAAATCCCGGTACATTAATTACCGGCGTAACCAACAGAATGTTGAATTCAAGCATGGAAACGTGCATGCATTGTACTGCACACGTGTCGGATGCCAGTTTGTCGGATGGAGTTCCGAGTCTGTTGCACTTGGTCGGTCAATACAAGCGACAGTTAATGCTGGTTGTGGGTAACACTAGAGTTGTCGTTTGATGGTGTCCCATATATACTCGGTTGGAGACAGATTGGATGATCGAGCAGGGCAACACACCATGTCGACACTCTATGTGTGCTCCCTGCCGCCGTTGGATAAGCAGCTGCAGCAGCAAGTCGTATAACCCTAGCTTACTTATTTGTTAGATAGTTTAATTAATTTCTTTGCGTGTTTTTGGGTACTTGCATTGTTTAATTCATATATTTCGGGCGTATTATAGTATTTGACAGTTGTAGCATCGCGCTTTAGTGTTTACTTCGTAGATTCTTATTTAAATTGCGTGTGAGTTTCGTATAGGAGATGCAATTTCGAGTTTTAGTTACTGTAATCGTAAATTCAGCAGATTGTAGCGCAGTCGTTAGGCATTTGTACAGGTTAGTTGATACATTCTTTGCGTGTTCCGCTTGCGTTATCTAGGCACGGACTCGTGTTTCGGTAACTGTTGTTAAACATCGATTAGAATAGACAGGGACTGCGATTGCTGTGTTCGGATGAGGGCTGACTTGGCATCCCTTCGCTCACAGCTGCAATCGGCGCTGACTTCGGTCGCGCAGCTTGAGGCTGTTGCCAATGGGCACCACTGTGGGGAGCCGGACTCGGGTATCACGGGGATGTCAACCTCGTCCCGTCTGCCCCCAGCTCGGTCCGCCGCTGTGGATGCCCCGGTTGCTGCCCGCAGTGGGGCTGAGCCCTCGCCTGTGGTTGATTGGGAGGTCGTTCCAAGGCGTGGCAGGCAGCGAAAGGCGTCCCCGGAGGCTGATCAGAAAGCCTCCTCGGTGCGTCTGACAAACCGGTTTCAGGCACTGTGTCTGGCTGAGCCAGATGCAGCCGCCTGCCCTGTTTCAGAGGATCATTCTCAGCCTTCAAGGTCCGGGCAATCGCAGAGGGTGGGCTTACTGGTAGTTGGGAGCTCCAATGTTAGGCGCGTAATGAGGCCCCTTAGGGATACGGCGGCTAAGGAGGGGAAGAAATCCAGTGTGCACTCCGTGTGCATTCCGGGAGGAGTCATTCCTGATGTGGAAAGGGTCCTTCCGGATGCCATGAAGAGCACAGGGTGCAGCCAGCTGCAGGTGGTGGCACATGTCGGCACTAATGACGTGTGTCGCTTTGGATCTGAGGAAATTCTCTCTGGATTCCAGCGGCTATCTGATTTGGTGAAGGCTGCCGGTCTTGCTTACGAGATGAAGGCAGAGCTCACCATCTGCAGCATCGTTGACAGAACCGACTGCGGACCTTTGGTGCAGAGCCGGGTGGAGGTTCTGAATCAGAGGCTCAGACGGTTTTGCGACCGTATTGGCTGCAGATTCCTTGACTTGCGCCATAGGGTGGTGGGGTTTCGGGTTCCGCTGAATATGTCAGGAGTTCATTACACTCAGCTGGCGGCTACACGGATAGCGGAGGCTGTGTGGCGTGGACTGGGCGGTTTTTTAGGTTAGAAGGCCTCGGGAAAGTGCGGGATGGGCTGCAATGTCAAAGGGTGCTTGGCAATTACAGGACGTGCTTGGATCAAGGAACAGTCGGAATTATAGTTGTAAATTGTCGTAGTTGCGCTGGAAAAGTCCCAGAGCTTCAAGCGCTAATAGAAAGCACAGAAGCTGATATCGTTATAGGTACAGAAAGCTGGCTTAAGCCTGAAATAAGTTCTGCAGAAATTTTTACGAAGTCTCAGACGGTGTTCAAGAAAGATAGATTAGGCAGAATTGGTGGTGGAGTGTTTGTGTCTGTCAGTAGTGGTTTATCTTGTAGTGAAGTCGAAGTAGATACTCCGTGCGAATTTGTGTGGGTGGAGGTTATACTTAACAGCCGAATTAAGTAAATAATTGGCTCCTTCTACCGACCCCCAGACTCCGATGATACAGTTGCGGAACAGTTCAGAGAAAGTTTGAGTCTCGTAACAAATAAATACCCCACTCATACGGTTATAGTTGGTGGGGACTTCAACCTACCCTCGGTATGTTGGCAAAAATACTTGTTCAAAACCGGTGGTAGGCAGAAAACGTCTTCCGAGATTGTCCTAAATGCTTTCTCCGAAAATTATTTCGAACAGTTAGTCCACGAACCCACGCGAATTGTAAATGGTTGCGAAAACACACTTGACCTCTTAGCCACAAACAATCCAGAGCTGATAGAGAGCATCATGACTGATACAGGGATTAGTGATCACAAGGTCATTGTAGCTAGGCTCAATACCATTTCTTCCAAATCCATCAGAAACAAACGCAAAATAATTTTATTTAAAAAAGCGGATAAAGTGCCACTAGAAGCCTTCCTAAAAGACAATTTCCATTCCTTCCGAACTGACTATGCGAATGTAGACGAAATGTGGCTCAAATTCAAAGATATAGTAGCAACAGCAATTGAGATATTCATAACTCATAAATTGGTAAGAGATGGAACGGATCCCCCGTGGTACACAAAAAAGGTCCGAACGCTGTTGCAGAGGCAACGGAAAAAGCATGCGAAGTTCAGAAGAACGCGAAATCCTGAAGATGGGCTAAAATTTACAGACGCTCGAAATTTGGCACGTACTTCGATGCGAGATGCCTTTAATAGGTTCCACAACGAAACATTGTCTCGAAATTTGGTAGAAAATCCGAAGAAATTCTGGTCGTATGTAAAGTACATACGCGGCAAGACGCAGTCAATACCTTCGCTGCGCAGTGCCGATGGTACTGTTACCGGCGACTGTGCCGCTAAAGCGGAGTTATTGAACGCGGTTTTCCGAAATTCCTTCACCAGGGAAGAGGAATGGAATATTCCAGAATTTGAAACACGAACATCTGCTAGCATGAGTTTCTTAGAAGTAGATACCTTAGGGGTTGCGAAGCAACTTAAATGGCTTGATACGGGCAAGTCTTCAGGTCCAGATTGTATACCGATTAGGTTCCTTTCAGATTACGCTGATACTATAGCTCCCTACTTAGCACTCATATACAACCGCTCGCTCACCGATAGATCTGTACCTACAGATTGGAAAATTGCGCAGGTCGCACCAGTGTTCAAGAAGGGTAGTAGGAGTAATCCATTTAACTACAGACCTATATCATTGACGTCGGTTTGCAGTAGGGTTTTGGAGCATATACTGTATTCAAACATTATGAATCACCTCGAAGGGAACAATCTATTGACACGTAATCAGCATGGCTTCAGAAAACATCGCTCTTGTGCAACGCAGCTAGCTCTTTATTCGCACGAAGTAATGGCCGCTATCGACAGGGTATCTCAAGTTGATTCCGTATTTCTAGATTTCTGGAAAGCTTTTGACACCGTTCCTCACATGCGACTTCTAATCAAGCTGCGGAGCTATGGGGTATCGTCTCAGTTGTGCGACTGGATTCGTGATTTCCTGTCATGAAGGTCGCAGTTCGTAGTAATAGACGGCAAATCATCGAGTAAAACTGAAGTAATATCAGGTGTTCCCCAGGGAAGTGTCCTGGGACCTCTACTGTTCCTGATCTATATAAATGACCTGGGTGACAATCTGAGTAGTTCTCTTAGACTGTTCGCAGATGATGCTGTAATTTACCGTCTAGTAAGGTAATCCGAAGACCAGTATCAGCTGCAAAGCGATTTAGAAAAGATTGCTGTATGGTGTGTCAGGTGGCAGTTGACGCTAAATAACGAAAAGTGTGAGATGATCCACATGAGTTCCAAAAGAAATCCGTTGGAATTCGATTACTCGATAAATAGTACAATTCTCAAAGCTGTCAATTCAACTAAGTACCTGGGTGTTAAAATTACCATCAACTTCAGTTGGAAGGCGAGCCAAAGGTTGCGTTTCATTGGCAGGACACTTAGAAGATGCAACAAGTCCACTAAAGAGACAGCTTACACTACACTCGTTCGTCCTCTGTTAGAATATTGCTGCGCGGTGTGGGATCCTTACCAGGTGGGATTGACGGAGGACATCGAGAGGGTGAAAAGAAGGGCAGCTCGTTTTGTATTATCGCGTTATAGGGGGGAGAGTGTGGCAGATATGATACACGAGTTGGGATGGAAGTCATTACAGCATAGACGTTTTTCGTCGCGGCGAGACCTTTTTACGAAATTTCAGTCACCAACTTTCTCTTCCGAATGCGAAAATATTTTGTTGAGCCCAACCTACATAGGTAGGAATGATCATCAAAATAAAATAAGAGAAATCAGAGCTCGAACAGAAAGGTTTAGGTGTTCGTTTTTCCCGCTCGCTGTTCGGGAGTGGAATAGTAGAGAGATAGTATGATTGTGGTTCGATGAACCCTCTGTCAAGCACTTAAATGTGAATTGCAGAGTAGTCATGTAGATGTATAGAGCATGTTTTGTCACAACAGTGGTATGTGGGCCAGTGTATCCCTGTTGGAAAACACCCCCTGTAATGCTGTTCATGAATGGCAGTACAACATATGGAATTACCAGACTGACGCACAAATTTGCAGTCAGGGTACGTGGGATTGCCAAGAGAGTTATGGTCTATAACTCCAAGTGTAGATCCAGTGTGTCTAGCATGCAGACGGGTTAGTTGCAGGTCCTCAACTGACCTCCTTCTAACCAACACGCGGCCATCACTGGCACCGAGATGGAACCATACTTCATCAGAAAACACAACAGACCTACGCCCTGCCTTTCAAAGAGCTCTCGCTTGACACCACTGAAGTCGCAAATGGCGGTGGTTTGGAGTCAGTGGAGTGCACTCTACAAGGCGTCTACCCCCGAGCTGTAACTGAAGTAACCGATTTGTAACAGTTCGTTGTGTCACTGTAATGCCAGCTGCTGCTCAAATGGCTGCTGTAGATGCAGTACGATACGCCAAAGCCAAATATCGACAATCTTCCCTCTTGGTAGTGCCACATGGCCATGCGGAGCCCGGTCTTCTGCCACAGTACATTCTCATGACCACCGCTGTCAACAGTCATGTCCAGTGGCTACATTCCTGTCAAATCTTCCTGCAGTATCGCAGAATGAACATCCAGCTTCTCCCGGCCCTAATACATGACCTCGTTCAGACTCAGTGAGGTGTGGGTAATGGTGACTCTGTCATCTTAAAGGCATTCTTGACTAACATCAACTCACCACGTCCTATCTCAAATGTAACTAAAGCTTACGACAGCTAGCGAGTATTTAAAGCAAACCTGATGTGCATTCTCATAGTGGCGATGCTAGCGACTTGCGCGAAATTTTAATAGACATCATCTTTCAGATGCAGAAACACAGAAACAAACCTAACTACTTTTGTTTATTCCGTTAATAGTCTGTGTGAAACTTAAGGAAAAAATTAACTTCCACGTTATATGTCACTGTCAAGTAACACAGCAGCTAAATAAATCTAGGACCATACATAGAAAGAACTGATACAGTATAGTACAGGAGGTAACTGAAGGAATACGCAATGAGACAAACAGAAATGACCCTTTTATTCAAAGGAAACAATTGTACTGAAGTCACCCCGATTTGTGATGGTACCCTCAACATTACAAAAGGCTGAACATGGTTCTGAATAGAGTTTGTGATCACCACCTACGTGAATGCATGTATTACAACATTCTCCAACGCCGATCACAAGGTTGGTAAGCAGTTCTTGTGCTCCAAGTCCACACGCACCAGCGACAATAAGCTACCGTTTCGAAAAGATCTAACATAGGTGGAGGAGATATATGTACGAGAGGATATTGGCAAATGGACTGGCCTGTCCGTTTACCCGACTTAAATATGATCGAGCATGTGCGGTTTGCGTTGGGGAGACGTCTTGCAGCACGTCTACGTGGAACAACGACCACCCAGCAGTTATCAACAGCAGTGGTGGAGGAATGGAACCCCCTACGATGAAGACTCCTTACCAACCTTGTGACCAGCATGTGAGCACGTTTCAGGGGATGTATTGCCGTCCGCGCCCTATTAACAATCATATATCGCCTTTTGTAATGTCCGGAGGACCATCAAAAATCGCCGTGGCTTCAGTGTAATTGTTGTCTTAAATAAAAGTGTCTTTTTTGTTCGTCTCATTACGCATTTCTTTCAATTACTTTCCGTGTATACCCTAGCAGTTGCTTCTATGAATGGTGCAAGTTTTAACCGGCTATGGTACTTGGCAGTGACACATCACGCGAAAGTTACGTTCATCCTTAAGTTTTGTCCACCACTGAATTATAAATTACTTATCTGTTCAAAACTGGTAAGATTCACACACGCTGCACAAAATAACAAGAACAGTAAGAAAATGCCGGAAAATGTTTATGGTGATTTCTAGTGCAAATTCCTTCATGTTGTTCTAAAATCAGTCACTAGATTGAAACAGCAATCAAAATACCTCACTATTGGTAGACACACTACCCTTCAGCTGCAACTCTCTCCCGTATATTCGATGGGGAACACGATGTAGTCTGTAAAATTCAATGAAACTGTAATCAAACGAACATACTTTTTGCCTTTATAGAGGCTTGGATATCATATCTAATTCTTCAGTTTCACAGTCAGAAATTAGAGCTCTTCCACAGCGAACGTAAGCCAGCGAGTATCTCAAAGAACGATTATGTATAACAGATCACTGTCTGAAGATATTTATAAAGTGTTTTGAATTTTGTAGGTACTACTGCTTCCTCTAATAACGCAAACGACAGACTGCAGTCCACTGCTTGATTTCCAAGAAGCTCGTACTCATCTGCTAAAGGAGCAAATCATTAGTATTAATGTGATAGTACTGTGTGGATATGTGAGCTCACTATCAAGTCAACAAACCAGCATTAGCTCAATGAACATCGTAAATATAGGGAACAGGTAATTGAATCCATCGTCAAGTATTTGCCTTAAAGTAGTATGTAGTTAACAGATGTGAAGAGATAAAAAAATGTAGGAATGGATGGCATGCTGTGAGCCTAAATTTATAAATTTAAGTACTGAACGCAAAAGTAGTAGGAAGTAAGGAAAAACACACAAGGAAACCAGATTATTCTCTTCATGTACCTGTACAGTGATTAGGAAAAATTCATATCTCTCGTTACGAAGGTACATCATTTATTGCTTTTAAAGTCTATTATTAACATTTTCCCACTGTAACAGCTCATAGGAGACACAGCTAATGAAAACAATGTTTATTCTCACTGTTTGGTATAAATCAAGTACGAAGCATGTTTTTAAAAAATCGTCAAACTCGTAAACGCGCTATGTGAGACACACCATTAGAGTCTAGTGTGCAAATGTAACCGCTTTCTTCTCGAAAACACGCATTTTCAAGCTGGTATGTATTACAAAAAAGGAACAGGAAAGAAACGAAGAATCCTGCAACAATTTGCAGCCACGCCGTTCCCATAAATGAATCGACCGCGCTCTGTTTGTACAATTTTTAGACTATTCCAGGAAGACGGCATTAAAGTAATTGTTCCGGCAAGCGCAGCTTTCCGAGTCACGTAATGGCTGGAGGACACAAGTCTTTGGCGCAGGTGCGAGTCGTTAATGAGGGAACACGAGAACGCTGCGATTCGCCTCAGGAATTAAAGAGTGGGCTAAAAACGGCGCCATCGTTTCCACATTAAGCTGATTTAGTTTATGTTGGGAACACGCGTCCCTTATCAGTAACGGTCACTTTGTCTCTCTTCCCTTTCACTCTCAAACTGCTAGCACAACACCGAGATGTTCACCATTGTAAATAATAAAGAAATGAAGGTATTCGTATCTCCAATTTTCTGGAATTTTGCTCACTTGTAATTCTTCAACATCGTAGTTATAAAAGTAATTTTAGGTTTTCTCTAGAAATAAGAAACAACAACGATTTATCGTATCGATTGACCCGTAACACTATGCTCAATATAAACCAACAAGGGAAAATAATAGAAAAAGAAATACTCAAATAAAAATAAATTGTAACAAATAAAGAAAGCTTTATGCGTACCTAATGTTGTTTCTACATACAATACGTGCAGGAGTGGAAAGAAAGGAAGATTAGCATTCGACGTCTCGTTAACGACGAGGTCATTAGAAAGGGAGCACATTTAGGAGTAGGAAAGGAAATCTACTGTGCCTTTTTCAAAGAATTATCTAGGTATTCGTTTTAAGTGAATTAGGAAACTCACGGGAAACTTAAATATGGAATGTCTGACGGCAATTTGAATCGCCGTTCTCCCGAGTAGTACAGTCGCCTGTCACTGCGCCGTCTCATTGGGTAACGATGGAAATAAAACATGAACCCCGAATTCATTGCTACTACAGATTTATTTACAAATTTATTGGTTCTGAGCTTTTTATCCGCGTTAGCCCACAAATACACTCCTGGAAATTGAAATAAGAACACCGTGAATTCATTGTCCCAGGAAGGGGAAACTTTATTGACACATTCCTGGGGTCAGATACATCACATGATCACACTGACAGAACCACAGGCACATAGACACAGGCAACAGAGCATGCACAATGTCGGCACTAGTACAGTGTATATCCACCTATCGCAGCAATGCAGGCTGCTATTCTCCCATGGAGACGATCGTAGAGATGCTGGATGTAGTCCTGTGGAACGGCTTGCCATGCCATTTCCACCTGGCACCTCAGTTGGACCAGCATCCGTGCTGCACGTGCAGACCGCGTGGGACGACGCTTCATCCAGTCCCAAACATGCTCAATGGGGGACAGATCCGGAGATCTTGCTGGCCAGGGTAGTTGACTTACACCTTGTAGAGCACGTTAGGTGGCACGGGATACATACGGACGTGCATTGTCCTGTTGGAACAGCAAGTTCCTTGCCGGTCTAGGAATGGTAGAACGATGGGTTCGATGACGGTTTGGATGTACCATGCACTATTCAGTGTCCCCTCGACGATCACCAGAGGTGTACGGCCAGTGTAGGAGATCGCTCCCCACAACAAGACGCCGGGGGTTGGCCCTGTGTGCCTCGGTCGTATGCAGTCCTGATTGTGGCGCTCACCTGCACGGTGCCAAACACGCATACGACCATCATTGGCACCAAGGCAGAAGCGACTCTCATCGCTGAAGACGACACGTCTCCATTCGTCCCTCCATTCATGCCTGTCGCGACACCACTGGAGGCGGGCTGCACGATGTTGGGGCGTGAGCGGAAGACGGCCTAACGGTGTGCGGGACCGTAGCCCAGCTTCATGGAGACGGTTGCGAATGGTCCTCGCCGATACCCCAGGAGCAACAGTGTCCCTAATTTGCTGGGAAGTGGCGGTGCGGTCCCCTATGGCACTGCGTAGGATCCTACGGTCTTGGCGTGCATCCGTGCGTCGCTGCGGTCCGGTCCCAGGTCGACAGGCACGTGCACCTTCCGCCGACCACTGGCGACAACATCGATGTACTGTGGAGACCTCACGCCCCACGTGTTGAGCAATTCGGCGGTACGTCCACCCGGCCTCCCGCATGCCCACTATACGCCCTCGCTCAAAGTCCGTCAACTGCACATACGGTTCACGTCCACGCTGTCGCGGCATGCTACCAGTGTTAAAGACTGCGATGGAGCTCCGTATGCCACGGCAAACTGGCTGACACTGACGGCGGCGGTGCACAAATGCTGCGCAGCTAGCGCCATTCGACGGCCAACACCGCGGTTCCTGGTGTGTCCGCTGAGCCGTGCGTGTGATCATTGCTTGTACAGCCCTCTCGCAGTGTCCTTAGCAAGTATGGTGGGTCTGACACACCGGTGTCAATGTGTTCTTTTTTCCATTTCCAGGAGTGTAAATTTGCTTTTGGATATGTTGCGCCTTCATTTTTACCCAGACATGTTTCGGCGATGTAGCAGCACCTTCAGTGAGTTTTTTATTGGAAAGAAATTTTCATTCTGCAGTGTAGTGTGCACTCATATGAAGCTCCCTGGCAAATTAAATCTGCTTGCCGGACCGAGAATCGAACTTGGGACTTTAGCCTTACACAGTCAAGTGCTCTACTTCCTCGTGGCTTTATTACCACCAGTTAATTTTTCTGTCTACACATACATAATTCAGTTTCTAAAGTAAAGTATTCACTAACTGAAGAACAAAACAATTTTTATGGTTTGTTAACACATGCTGTGGTTTATGTACCTTGTAGTACACTTGTTATTCTTCTACAGTTTATCAACCTGCATCAATAGAGAACTTTTTACAGAAAACTTATTTACATCGAATATTACTCCTGGAAAGTTAAACTGTTGTGAAAGATTGGGTGTCGACATGTGTGCTTTTGTGTGTGTATACACAATACGGCCGCGCGGAGTTTCACAGTGAAATCAATGTGCAAACCTGTAAATGTAAGTGTAAACTTGCTGCATATGCGTCGTCTGCCTCTGTGTCTCTCGTATTTTGCGTCTTCGTCTGCCCCTGTTATAACATGCGATGCTCCTCTCTCTATTACTCATAGTTTGCCCTTGAAATAGCACAGTTCCTTTCTGGTATCTTCAAACTGTTGGTCGCCCACCCTCGTTGCCTGTGTGACTTGCATACACTGTCTGCTCAAAACCATCCAGACACCTGTTAGTGAACATTAATATGAAGTGTACCTACCCTTGACCTTTACCACGGCTTGAACTATGCAGAGGACACTTTCAGTTAGCCTTCTGGCAGTCTGTGGAGGAATGGCAGCCGGCTGCAGTGGCCGAGCGGTTCTAGGCGCTTCAGTCCGGAACCGAGCGACTTCTACGGTCGCAGGTTCGAATCCTGCCTCGGGCATGTATGTGTGTGATGTCCTTAGGTTAGTTAGGTTTAAGTAGTTCTAAGTTCTAGGGGACTGATGACCTCAGATTTTGAGTCCCATAGTGCATAGAGCCATTTGAACCATTTGAGGTAAGGCAGCCAATTGTTCCTTCAGCTCCTAAACCAGAGAATGTAGTGATGATAGACGTTGAGGTCTAGAGAGAAACTAATGTTCTAAAGCATCCAAAAGCTGTTCCATTGGGTTAAGGCCGAACTCTGTACAGGTCAGTCCATTCCAGGAATGTTATGCTCCAAAAACAATTGCCTCATAGATGCTGCTTTATGACAGGGTGCATTGTCATGCTGATAAAAACAATTATCTTATCAGACCTGTTCCTCTACTGTCTACTTCATAGAGTTCCAAATTAGGCGTTTTCTTAAGCGCAATAAGAAACCACACTCCAATTGCGAAAAACACCTCCATACCATCACAAAACCTTGTCCATATTTCTCAGCTCGCACGAGACATTATGTCAGATAACATTCTCCAGTTATTCACCAAACCCAAACCCTTTCATTGGAATGTCAGTCATCCACTGTCCAGTGGCGTAGCTCTTTACATCGTTTAGTATTCACTACAAAATTTTGTGGCTCATGTGCAGTTATTGTGTCCCATTCTTTCTAACTCCTTACGCACAGTCACTGTGACAGGTGGACTACTGGTAGCACGATGGAACTCACAAGCAGCTCCTTCCATTGATTTCATTCAATTTTTTGCAACCACCCTCCATGATCCTCATCGGTCCCTGCTAGTCAGTATATCAGGTCTGCCTCGTCTTGATATAACTGCTGTTGTTTCTTCGTATTTCCCCGACGGATTTGTCACTCAGTGACATCCAATCACTCTCACTGAGCCCTCCTGGCTGACCCATTCTGCTGTTACCGCTTCTCTACTGACAACACAAAACTCCCTACCTCCTTTTTATTCTGATGGAACCAGCTCTCATGAATTTACAATGTCATCACATTATGCACCACGCTGCCGTAGGTGAGTCCAGCGAAGCCACGCCGCTCCAGTTGACAACCACCTAAAAGTTTTCTGCGCCACTGTCCGCCATTGGAGACCAAATCGCAGCATCGCTGTTTATTGCTGTTGATGTACATCGAGAATACAAACTGTAAATGATTGTGGCCGAGCGGTACTACGCGCTTCAGTCTGGAAACGCGCGACCGCGACGGTCGCAGGTTCGAATCCTGCCTCGTGCATGGATGTGGGTGATGTCCTTAGGTTAGTTAGGTTTATGTAGTTCTAAGTTCTAGAGGACTGATGACCTCAGATGTTGAGTCCCATAGTGCTCAGAGCCAATTGAACCATTTTTTATAAATGAATGAAAGGCTGTCAGGCTGCTCCAGGCTGGACGCGAGAAATTGCCGTTCAGAAGACGCCACTTACTCATATTGCCGACGGAGAAGAGCAACTCGCCAAGACTTCGTCATAATTATGTTCTGTTTGTGTTCCTTTTTGACAGCTGTCGCCGGAGCATCCAGAGACACTGCATGAGGATGACAGTATTTTTTAACTGTGTATTTTTCAGTTGTTATTTTCCGTAGTATGAAATACGAGCGCTATTTGACTTTCATGGACGTTCACTATCATCCTCGTAGGCTCACAGTTCTTTTCTAGGTGACTGAGAACAACGAGGTTCTCAGGTAATTGTAGTATTATCTCCATTTCACTGTTGCAGTCTGATCGTTTGACTGTCCTGCACACTAACTTCTTGATTCTTAAAGAACAGCCAGTAGAGTATCTCACTTTACTGAAATAAATTTTGTATTTACTGTAAGTATTGGCTTAGAAGAAATTTTAGTAAGAGTTTGGAAGATAAATATTTTTGCAGCATCTGTGATCCAATGCTTTTTACATTTTGGGAATTTGTGTTATCAGTGTTGGTACAGTGGCCCTGGTTTCTCAGCTGTGATCTAAGAAACTGCATTATCATTATACTTGCAAGGTTGAAATACTGAATTCTGATTTCATTACTGTTTTCCTTTCTTTCATATTTCAGTATTCATCTTGCTCATGTCCGTACAGTGGGGAGAAATGCGTAATATCTTTTGTTTCGTAATTGGTTAAATTGTATTCTTAGTAACTGCTTTCTTTTAGAAAAAATTATGTTGCCGTATCACATGTATCCTTCACATTTGTACTGAATACGAGAGTTCTGAATTTAAATGTCTAAATCCTGCTAATATCAAAATCTTCTGTCGCTGATGCTTCATGTTTGTGCCAAATGTGGCACTATTTGATGTAAGCTGGCACTGCTTCCTGTTGGTAATCGCTGGTAGCGTGTCATGGACTCTCTGCTCGAGTAAGAAGTTATCTGCCACTGTACAGTACTCAGACATGGTACTGTGAGCAGAGTAACGAGCATGGATAGTGCTGGTTGGCTGCAAGACTAGAACAGTCTTGTTGGTCAGAGGTCACTCACACGTGTGGAAGTACTGTGGGCCCGCTGAGCTAAGTAAACCTGACTTACCAGAAACTGTGACTAATTCATATTTGTCGTATTGTGTTAATTTTCCCTTGCATGTGAGACACAGAGACTTATGCTGTCAACAAGAGATGAGCAGAACAGCAAAGAGAGTTCTGGCGCATTTTTCATATCAAATTGATGTGCTAATTAACTAAACTGATCAATTAAAACACCCCTCCCCCTACCATATTATTCTACTGATGGGGCTAGACCCCCTGGGCAGTGATTTACGATTGCCTGGGAATAATCAGTTCTTCTGAGAAACCCCCACCTCTCCGCTTCCCCCTTCTCCCCCATTCACTGAGAAAAGGAGTACCCGTTTAAATCTGATCCACCTCTCCCCCTCCTAGGAAATCCTGCAGCCCTCCACTTCTCTCCCCCACTTGCCCCCCCCCCCCCCTGGAAATCTGTGAGAAAAAACTCAGTCTTTGCTCGAGAGGAAGGATCTCACAACATGAAATTCAAAAAAATGTCAATATTATATTGCTGCATATTCTTAATTTAATCAGTTCGCAGGAGACAAGACTTCTCCCTGGTGGGAAATAACTCAGTTGTCGAACCTCCACTTTTACGACATCACGTTACATCCTATTGGTGCAGTTAGGTCAAAATTCTTACTGCATCGATATCACAACTCATTGGGTCCCCAGAAATATTGAGGCAGTTTTGATTGATTGCTTGCATACTTGGCAGGAAAAGTCTTGTCAACTTGGTTGACTGTGTGGAATATTGCAATTTACAGAAAGACACTTATCATATATCTGAGGTCTTGTATGCACCGATGTGTGATTACACAAACACCCTCCTCCGCCCCCACTACCAATATCCTGCAAAGAAAACCTTCCAATCACAGTTTCACACTGACTGCGTATTCAGCATGTGCAGGTCTGGAGGAAGGCCCACACGAGGGCTGGCTCATGACGCTCAGAGCAGAAGTCGTGCTAATCCACGAAGACAGCGACAGGTGATGATAACCTTTTGCACTGTTAGGCTAATAGGCAAGAGGTGGTAGGAAGCACTAGCGTTCCACCGACACAAACATCAGACGTGATGTGCTCTGATTACAATGCTGCAGACTGGCGGTGGGAATAACATGTCACAAGAAAAACGTCGCTCATAAATACCTAAATATTCTACAAAGAACTTGAAATCACTTGCCTGGCACATATACTGCAAACAGTCTCTATAAAGTATGCATCCGCTAACAGCTCCAAGGACATACAACGTGCTAAAAAAATAACACCCTTGCTGCACTTAGGTGGAACTGTTGCAACCACATATCTGCCTCCCATGGTGCCTGCAAGCCTTAAGCACACGCCCACAGACAAGTAGCGAACAACAGCAGCGCCCCAAGTGTATTCACTAGGAATTACTGGCTGGTAATCATATCACAAAGAGTAACATGGTCCAAACCCATGTATATAGACAGATGAAAGCACATCAAGTAATTACTTTTGAAAAACACTCACCATATATGAGGTTTGTATGCAGCGATGTTTGAGAACACAAGCACCCTCCTCCATTCACGCGATCACAAAAATAGCCAAATGCATACTGAGCAGAAGTTCAATATTCATTCACTCTTAGGGTGCCTCGAGTATTGACAGCTGGACAGTCCAGCTCTCGGGAAGCTGATGCTGGGGTCCTTTGACATTTGATACCTGGAAAACCACATCCACTGTCTCTCAATTATCTACTTCCTGTTTGTGAATTAATCAACATCTCTGAATAGGCAGACAGAATTTTTCGCCACGCTTCAGAATGCTGTGTTCCTATTGGCTAATACAGGGGATAAAAGGAGAGTTCACGCAATTGTGGTATAAAAATTGGTGGGGAATAGTCCATTTGCAGTACCCCATAAAATGAATTGTTTGGCAATTTACAGGAGTCAAATAGATCACTTAAACCATTCCCCAACACCTTACGTTGACCCTTCTTCATAATAAAACATATTTTCAACGTTTGAAAATAACACACAAACATTATATAAATCAAGTAAGTACATTTCCGCCACAGATGGATCATAGCGCTGAATATATTCAAGGTCATGTATGCACCTATGTTTGTGAACACAGACATCCTCCTCCACCACAATGTTTCCACTAAACAAATCTGGCGGAAAACAACCCTCCGAACGTGGCGTCAGAAGTAGTATCGTTCACTGTATGTATAAACATGCTATTGCTGGAAAAATCGAAAGAAATTGTCCCAATGTTCTGGTAATATTTGCAGAAAACTTCAAAAGCACACTCCAGTTGCTTGCATGTAATCTTTTGTACTGGAAACCCATTCTGTATGACTGACGAGTTACTCTATTGTCCTTCTCTGCCCTCTAGAGGTAACAGCTACATGCTAGTATGGAGGCTTGCCTTTCTTAGTGGTTAGTTTAAATTGTTCACTGTTAGGAAGATATTTGTTTGTTGTTTTCAGTTCATCAGGTTTTAAATATGTGACACATTTTCTAGAAAGCCAGCCAAAACGTCGAAGGATTTTGCCTCCTGATGATGTACTGTGATACATTTAATAAACGTTTTATACTTTCCCATATATATCACAACCACAAAAACATGGCTGGGAATTATTTTCGCCGTTTTATGTTGCTCAGATTTACCCACTTGTTCCCACTGGCTCATACTGGTAAAACGAGAACAGTAATTTTTCAGTCTATGAAACATAACAGGCGCCATAAAATTAGGACTGTTATTTAAGTTGCACCTATTATGAGAATTCCTCTAAATCTGCTTGTGAAATAACAATGATCTCTGTGTTTCACACCAGTTTGCATGAAGTGTATCTTGCAGATATGGCAAAATTGTGCTGCTCAAAACGCTTCTTGCTCATCAAGGCTCATAATAAACTGCTTGTTTTGCAGCAACTAATCTTTATGCACTTAACAATGAGATAGAGCTGTTTGTTAAACCATTCCAATCAGTTAGGGCCTCAGTGCAGCTGAAGCTCTTAATATTCTTTCAGTGCACAAAGAAAGCAATACTATATGTTTTTCAAAAGGAACTTTGTCACTAACACCCCATTGCAGCAAGAATCCGATATTTGCAAATATGACAAATGACACCTTTAATAGCTTGCTACACCCGTCAAACTTTATGTTCCGTTTCTCTGCTTACAAAGAGAGATCCACAGCAGTGGGATCGATTTTTTGAAATCATCTATATGGTGTTGTACGTCTGGGTCCCAGGTATCACTCCCTACAGCGAAGGAGCCTTCGCTGAGAGTAATCGTCGAATAAAAATTTTGTAATCTCGCTCAATGTTCTACATGTTTCTTTACAGGATACATCTAAACACTAGTGGTGTATCGTAATGGTTAGCGTCGAGTCTATGCAGAATAATATAGCCGTTACATGTGTAGTCGGGAGGGCACGTGTGGGGAGAGCAGTAGTGGTGCCCGTTGCAGGCAGGCAGTCACACACTATAAGAGAAAAGCCATTCCTAACTAAAGCCTCTGCTCATACACTACTGGCCATTAAAATTGCTACACCAAGAAGAAAAGCAGATGATAAACGGGTATTTATTGGACAAATATATTATACTATAACTCACATGTGATTACATTTTCACGCAATTTGCGTGCATAGACCCTGAGAAATCGGTAACCAGAACAACCACCTTTGGCTGTAATAACGGCCTTGATACGCCTTGGCATTTAGTCAAACAGAGTGTGGATGGCAAGTACAGGTACAGCTGCCCATGCAGCTTCAACACGATACCACAGGTCCTGAAGAGTAGTGACTGGCGTATTGTGACGAGCCAGTTGCTCGGCCACCATTGACCAGACGTTTTCAATTGGTGAGATCTGGAGAATGTGCTGGCCAGGGCAGCAGTCGAACATTTTCTGTATCCAGAAGGACCCGTACAGGACCAGCAACATGCGGTCGTTCATTATCCTGCAGAAATGTAGGGTTTCGCAGGGATCGAATGAAGGGTAGAACCACGGGTCGTAACACATCTGAAATGTAACGTCCACTGTTCAAAGTGCCGTCAATGCGAACAAGAGGTGACGGAGACGCGTAACCAATGGCACCCCATACAATCACGCCGGGTGATACGCCAGTATGGCGATGACGAATATACGCTTCCAATGTGCTTTCACCGCGATGTCGCCAAACACGGATGCGATCATCATGATGCTGTAAACAGAACCTGCATTTATCCGAGAAAATGACGTTTTGCCATTCGTGCACCCAGGTTCGTCGTTGAGTACACCATCGCAGGCGCTCCTGTCTGTGACCCAGTGTCAAGGGTAACCGAGGGCCTCCGAGCTGATAGTCCATGCTGCTGCAAACGTCGTCGAACTGTTCGTGCAGATGATTGTCGTCTTACGAACGTCCCGATCTGTTGGATCAGGGATCGAGACGTCGCTGCACGATCCGTTACATCCATGAGGATAGGATGCCTGTCATCTCGACTGCTAGTGATACGAGTCCGTTGGGATCCAGCACGGCTTTCCATATTACCCTCCTGAACCTACCGATTCCATATTCTGCTAACAGTCATAATTCTCGACCAACGCGAGTAGCAATGTCGCGATACGATATACCGCAATTGCGATGAGCTACAATCCGAACTTTATCAAAGTCTGAACCTTGATGGTACTCTTCTCTCCTCCTTACACGAGGCATCACATTAACGTTTCACCAGGCAACGCCGGTCAACTGCTGTTTGAGTGTGAGAAATCGGTTGGAAACTTTCCTCATGTCAGCACGTTGTAGTTGTCGCCACCGGCGCCAACCTTGTGTGAATGCTCTGGAAAGCTAATCATTTGAATATCACAGCATCTTCTTCCTATCGGTTAAATTTCGCCTCTGTAGCACGTCATCTTTGTGGTGAAGCAATTTTAATGGCCAGTGATGTATTTTGTCAAAATATTAAGTGGAACTCGTCCACACTCACATTTGCATGATGTCCATACAAAAAGATCTACTGTCACCTTTGCTTTCGTTAGTCTCAAAAAAGAATTTCGCTGAAAATGCAACAAAAGTAGAGATTTATTTTCGCCTGCTTTGTTAACAATTTGTAACTTTCAAATAAGCATTCTGGTGAATTTGGAGTAAAACTTACAGTTCTCTTGTTGCCATGTTAAAATTTTTTTCTTTTGCTGAAACACAGTGGAGATTACTCAATGTCACCTTACTAACATATTGTGCTGACGCAACTGCGAGAGAAATCTGAAACAGTTTCATATTAAGTTTGTTAAATGATCAAGTGATAAAAGAAATTATTCAGATAGTGAAGGGAGACGAAAATTTAATAGTCATGGGTGACTGGAATTCGGCAGTAGGAAAAGGGAGAGAAGGAAACGTAGTAGGTGAATATGGATTGGTAATAAGAAATGAAGGAGGAGGCCGCCTGGTATAATTTTGCACAGAGCACAACTTAATCATACCTAACACTTGGTTCAATAATCATGAAAGAAGGTTATATACATGGAAGAAGCCTGGAAATACTGACAGGTTTCAGACAGATTATATAACGGTAAGACAGAGATTTAGGAACCAGGTTTTAAATTGTAAGACATTTCCAGGGGCAGATGTGGACTCTGACCACAATCTATTGGTTATGAACTGCAAATTAAAACTGAAGAAACTGCAAAAAGGTAGAAATTCGATGAGATGGAACCTGGATAAACTGACGAAACCAGAGGTTGTACAGAGTTTCAGGGAGAGCATAACGGAGCAACTGACAGGAAGGGGGAAAGAAATACAGTAGAAGAAGAATGGGTAATTTTGAGGGATGAAGTAGTGAAGGCAGCAGAGGATCAAGTAGGTAAAAAGACTAGGGCTAGTAGAAATCCTTGGGTAACAGAAGAAATGTTGAATTTAACTGATGAAAGGAGAAAATATAAAAATGCAGTAAATGAAGCGGTCAAATAGGAATACAAACGTCTTAAAAATGAGATCGACAGGAAGTGGAAAATGGCTAAGCAGGAATGGCTAGAGGACAAATGTAAGGATATAGAGTCTTATCTCACTAGGGGTAACTGCCTACAGGAAAATTAAAGAGACCTTTGGAGAAAGAGAACCACTTGTATGAATATCACGAGCTCAGATGGAAACCCAGCTCTAAGCAAAGAAGGGAACGCAGAAAGGTGGAAGGAGTATATAGAGCGTCTATACAAGGGAAGATCAGTTTTGATTCCGTAGAAATATCGGAACACGTGAGGCAATACGGACCCTACGATTTATCTTAGAGGCTAGATTAAGGAAAGGCAAACCTACGTTTCTAGCATTTGTAGACTTACAGAAAGCTTTTGAGAATGTTGAATGGAATACTCTCTTACAAATTCTTAAGGTGGCAGGGACAAAATACAGGGAGCGAAAGGCTATTTCCATTTTGTACAAAAATCAGATGGCAGTTATAAGGGCCGAGGGACATGAAAGGGACGGTGGTTGGGAAGGGAGTGAGACAAGGTTGTAGCCTCTCCCCAATGTTATTCAATCTGTATATTGAGCAAGCAGTGAAGAAAACAAAAGAGAAATTCATAGTAGGTATTAAAATCTATGGAGAAGAAATAAAAACTTTGAGGTTCGCCGAAGAGATTGTAATTCCGTCAGAGACAGCAAAGGACTTGGAAGAGCAGTTGAACGGAATGGGTAGTGTCTTGAATGTAGGATATAAGATGACCATCAACAAAAGCAAAACGAGGATAATGGTATGTAGTCGAATTCAGTCGGCTGATGCTGAGGGTATTAGATTAGGAAATGAGACACTTAAAGTAGTAAAGGAGTTTTGCTATTTGCAAAATAACGGACGATGTTCGAAGTAGAGAGGATATAAAATGTAAACTGACAATAGCAAGGAAAGCGTTTCTGAAGAAGAAAAATTTGTTAACATCGAGTATTGATTTAAGTGTCATGAAGTCGTTTCTGAAAGTATTTGCATTTAGTGTAGCCATGTATGGAAGTGAAACATGGACGATAAATAACTTGAACAAGAAGAGAATAGAAGCTTTCGATATGTGGTGCTACAAACGAATGCTGAATATTAGATGGGTTGATCACATAACTAATGAGGAGGTACTGAATAGGATTGAGGAGAAGAGACGTTTGTGGCACAACTTGACTAGAAGAAGGGATCGGTTGGTAGGACATGTTCTGAGGCATCAAGGGATCACCAATTGGAGGGCAGCGTGGAGGGTAAACATAGTAGAGGGAGATCAAGAAATGAATACACTAAGCAGATTCAGAGGGTGTAGGTTGCAGTAGGTACTGGGAGATGAAGAAGCTTGCACAGGATAGAGTAGCATGGAGAGCTGCATCAAACCAGTCTCAGGACTGAAGACCACAACAACAACAAAAACAAGTGATTAACTGAGGATAAACAAGCTTATGAGAAAGCAAATCCTGGGTACAAAAATTAAAATATCTTCACTTATGTCGTCCGAAAGCACACAGCGATTCTCATTTAACGAACTCTCGAGGCCCCTTAAAAATACATTCTTTCAGCGGAAAAGTCTGCAGTTGGTGGAATAACACAGCATATAATGAACTTTTGCATAATAACCATACGACAAGATATGCTCCTCTTTACATACTATCATATACTACAATTTCGTTCTGATACATCTAACCATTTGTGAGGTATGAGAATGTTATGAATATTTCATGCTTACTTTATCACTGGCACGCGAGACAGCAAATGGATGCGCAACATGAGACCAATTTTCTCGAAATCGGTGAGACACAAAGACCACCTACCAAATCTAGAGAATAATTCAGTGTGTTAACTAAATTTCAAATGCAGCACTATATTTGAAACAAACATCAAACTCAAAATCATAACGACCACTATTTTTCAGTACAAACTTTTTCGAATTTCGCAAGGCTTCTTACATAAATGCAAATATCACAGTAACTGTGACCATTAATGAAATAATGGGCACGTCACAATGAAGTTCACGTACTGATCTGTAAGTAACGCAGAAATTAAATTTTAAACCGGAGAGCTTTTGTAAAATAGTTCCACAAAGATTGCAGGGCAGGCATTAGGAGTGATTTAAAATGGAATGATCATATAAAGTTGATCGTCGGTAAAGCAGATGCCACCGCGCGACTGCTGCGGTCGCAGGTTCGAATCCTGCCTCGGGCATGGATGTGTGTGATGTCCATAGGTTAGTTAGGTTTAAGTAGTTCTAAGTTCTAGGGGACTTATGACCACAGATGTTGAGTCCCATAGTGCTTAGAGCCATTTGAACCATTTTTTGAAAGCAGATGCCAGACTGAGATTCATTGGAAGAATCCTAAGGAAATGCAATCCGACAACAAAGGAAGTAGGTTACAGTACGCTTGTTCGCCCAATGCTTGAATACTGCTCAGCAGTGTGGGATCCGCACCAGGTAGGGTTGATAGAAGAGATAGAGAAGATCCAACGCAGAGCAGCGCGCTTCGTTACAGGATCATTTAGTAATTGCGAAAGCGTTACGGAGATGATAGATAAACTCCAGTGGAAGACTCTGCAGGAGAGACGCTCAGTAGCTCGGTACGGGCTTTTGTTAAAGTTTCGAGAACATACCTTCACCGAAGAGTCAAGCAGTATATTGCTCCCTCCTACGTATATCTCGCGAAGAGACCATGAGGATAAAATCAGAGAGATTAGAGCCCACACAGAAGCATACCGACAATCCTTCTTTCCACGTACAATACGAGACTAGAATAGAAGGGAGAACCGATAGAGGTACTCAGGGTGCCCTCCGCCACAAACCGTCAGGTGGCTTGCGGAGTACGGATGTAGATGTAGATGTAGATGTAGATTCTGTCAACGGGGTGCATCCCCAACTAGCTGAAAGTGGGCAAACAAAATCGGCCTCCCCTTCTAGCAAACAAATGAACTCGCCTCACGCTTCCCTCGAAAATTGGTCACTACACACCAGCCACCATATCCTGCAAAGATTCTACTTTCTTCATATGTATAAGATTTTTGGTGCATATCTCCACAGGTACTTGGAATATATTGTTTTAAATCATTTTCGAAATGATGTTGGTCATTATTTTTATTCAATTAACTGGCTTCAGTGTCATTACTTTATTTTTAATCTTATGTCATGTCATTTTAAATACAATTTTGTCTTTATGATTTGTTCTAATTTTTTCTTCCTTTCGTTCATTTTCCATTTTCAATTTATGTAGATGTGAATTTAGTTATCTTTATTTGTCTGTCTACAACAGTTAAACATTTGAAAGTGCGAAGCTATTGGCTAAAATCGAAAGATAAAATAATCTTTTACGTTTGCAGTACAGCGGCATCAAAACTGTATGCCTTGTTACAAGATGAACTATTGTTTTGAACGGTGATCGTCATCCAAACTCTTAAAACATAAATTATTGTTGCGCTATGGCCAGATAACGCAGATGAAGCTTTAGACAAAAGGAAGTTTTCTAAGTAAAACTAAGATCAAAGAAATGAGAAACAGAAATAATGAAAGCAATAAAATGTATGAAAGTATAGATTGATGAAATGGAAGAAATGAAATCAAAGTTCATGTATTATAATAAGTAAAACCATATGAATGAAATACCAAATGAAAGAAGAATGAAATGAAGGAAAAGTAAGAGCAAATCAAAAGTTAATAAAGTAATTAAAATGATGCGAATGAGGGTTACAAGTAAAGTAAATTACATTGGAATCGATTAACTGAATAAAACTGATGATTAAAATAATTTCAAGTGAATAAAAATAGTTATCAAAGTCACTTTAATAAAGAATAAAAAATTAACATATTTGAAAGCACCTGAGCATTTCAAACCCACAACCTTGTGCATGAGGGGAATACGCCTTATCCATTACAACATGCCACCAGTTTCTGTTTTGCCGCTGTTTTAAGGAACTACAGCATTACAAGACATTACGATTTTCCTTTTTTTTTGCGACCACGGCCTCCAGAATTGTACAGATGGTTTCAGGAAGTTAATTTCACTGCTTGTCGCCTCTCCTTGTTAGGGCATTACATTGTTCTCTAGTTTTAATTGTAAACAATTAACTAAATATGTAACCAATTCCTCGTTTCAATCGAAATAGCACAAAATGCGCTCACATATTTTAGTCGAACATTGATGGCCAATAATGCTACTACATACTAGCCTTGAAAGATTTGTTACTTAACAGAAACGGTAAATTTCTCTATTTTCAGAGGTAGCATTAACAGATCCTGATGTGCCTCATGATTATAATGTTTCTAGACATACAATGGAATCACGTAAACTCTTTTCCTTCATACACGTTTTCCCTCCTATTACTGTTTGCATGTTCTCGGAATATTGAATAATGTACGTATAAGCAGATACGTTTTAGGCGTTTTCTTCAGATAGCTCTACATGCACCAATTCAGTAGGAAATGAAATGTTTGCAGAGTTTAATGCAGTTCAGTAAGAAACGTAGTCAAATGCATGGCTTACATGTTAATTTTCTGGGTACAAGCCAGTTGTAACCGACTGCTTGAAGCAATAATTATCATTGTTTGAGCAAACATTTATCACAGCACGTTTGATTGCAATGATTTTTTGTGGTTTCCCGTATAAAATTCTTCATTATTTATTTATGTTGAAAGACTCCCACTTCTTATTTAAATTTTAAGTGAGTATATAACTTCTATGACTTCAGTATTTATAATCTAAAAATATATCCACTTCTTCAATAAAATTTTGATCTACGAATGAACAAGAAGATCTGACTTCCGCTGATGAAAATAATAGCTAGTAAGCAGGATTTTCAGTGCATAATTGAAAATATAAGGGTATGTTGCACATGCGTTTAATTAATCCATAAATATGATTAATAGGTTCGATCTTTCTGACGCATTGTAAAAATGTGAATATTTTCTTCCATATACAAAGTACACATAAGACGCTCTTGTAGACAGTACATTTCATGGCCTAATACCCATCCATGAAAAACATGAATCAGAAAATCCACTCTCAATATATTCAGGATGGTAGCACTTGTCTTGAAGTTCTCAGTACCTCAAACCTACCTTATATTCATTGTAACATTCATGCAAAGAAATAAATATTTTAACTGCTGATAAATACTTTAAATGTGATTATGTTAAAAGCAGAACTTCATCAATGAATTGCCCTTCCATCAATTATGAAACGCGGCTAACAATGAATGAGCTTTGGGAACTGATAATTAAAAACGTTATAATATGTAAGTTCCGTATGAGAAATGAATAAGAAAACGTGAATTATTTTTCTGTTGTTACTCAATAAAGTAGCGTGAGAGTTTTGTATCTAGTTAAGTGGGAAAGTAACATTGTTTATTATCTACATCAATGGTACACGTATGGTATACACTCTTGTGATATTATATGTTCCAGTTATCTACATGCAGGAATTGGTTGGGAGACAAAGAGAGCTGAGGGAGAGGAGGTAGTGTATATGTGCACGCGAGTCCACACACACACAAACACACACACACACACACACACACACACACACGCACGCACACAGTCTCACAAACTCACACTGCCATTCACAACCCAGTATTTTGTCGGCCGTTAAAAACGAATCAGCCAATCAGTATGTACTACCTACAGTCATATTTCTCTCTGTACTCCCAACTTGGCGCCCAGACTTGACTTCCATTTGATATTTGCAGCCACTTCCGTGTAAATCACAATGACCCTCACATTTAGGCCACAATATTATTTCTACATCTAAAATGACTTTATTATTGTTCTAAAACAGCGCAAAACACGTGTGACTCACTTTGTTGGCTCTACTGACGTAACTTACTGGTTATGACACGTTTGACGATGACTGTAGTTCTCTCTTTGCACTGTTTGCAAGGCGCAAACAAAGTGTCACAGTGTTATTTCCACGTCAAAATTGTCTGTGTTACTGTTACAGAACAGTAAAAAACACATGTGGCTCAGTTTATTGACACTCCCGATGTAGCTTACACATTAAGATACTGTAAAAAACGACATTTTGTCAATGGAGCGGGTGATTGATTTTTTGTAAAAAAATTTTGTTTATTTATAGACGCAGACACATTCTTATGACACAGTCATAACTGGTTTCGACCATACAATGACCATCTTCTGATGCTAATTATCTTATAAACCTGCTGAGAATAACAGTTTATATATAATTTTAGGTTCACGTGTGTTATGATATTATGCCATTTAATTCATCTGTGATCACTGAAAACTATGATAAGAGTTGAAGTGTATGTTCCAGATTAGTGACAGGGTTTAACGGCTTATTACTAGGTCCATTTTTAAAAAGAACTGTAGTTAAACTCCATTCAGTCATCCTGACTTGAAATGTCTTGTGTCGAATGTTAGAAAACGTCGTCCTAAGGCTGTCTCAGTTAGCGTTACATATCTCACCACTTTCAACGTTGAGTCACCGAAGCACACGTAGTAATAGCGGTTAGCAGTAACGGAAGTTGCTAACTATATTTATTTATGAGCAAAGCTTTGGGTTTTATATTCATTTAGTTCAATATAAGTATGTAACTACTAACAAAATTTTAATGCTTTAAAGTTAATCCTTAATTATGTTATACTTTTGATGGCTACTAGTGCAGGACGTATTGTAAAATCGTTTATTCTATTTTGCGTCAAGCATGCAAAAACCTTTTTTCGAACATTAAGGATTCTGCACAGCCCTGGTTAACTCATTTTTCCTCCAATTACATGTTCCCCTGTCACTTTTTACGTGTGACACCTCAAGTTTTATACTACCGCTTTCATAGACAAACTATTTTGTCTTTAATTTTTCTCCACTGGACCCAGAAACCAGGTACCTAGCCATCTTCGTGTTATTTCTTCTATCGTGCTATATACGTTTAATGTTTTTAAATAGTACTCCCGAGACTATGGAAGGACTACGGTCGAATAATATGTCAGTATTCTCAGAGATACTTTTCCCAGAAATATCCAGAACATGAGAAAAATATGACGCTGAAGTCTACCAGGTCAACTCACTTTTAGCCACGTTTTACGATTTTTATTGAGTGCTGGGAGTGCAGTTATACAATGTCGGTACACTTTTGCCTTATATTTCACCTCATTTCAGTGATAATTTTGCGACGTTTTTCGCAGTGAGTAATCACAACAGCTATTTCAGTTTTCATGAACTACTAGGTTCAGTGATGAATTTTGAGAAAGCATAGTTACTTTAACACCTCAACAAAAAAAGGTTAAGAATAGTAACAGATGTGGCAGAATTTCCTTTTTCGTTGGTATTGCCACTTACCGCAAAGCTTGTTTCGACTTGTTGAACCCTTTATGTTATATTAGTCACAGCCAAGAGACGTGCGACAGATTGTCTACTGAAAAACTCAAATTCAGAGAACTTAGTCACTTTCGTTGTTTGTTTGTTCCATGATGAGTTTCTTAAGGCTCTCATATTCATCGTGGAACATGCAAATAATAGTACTGACTGTACGTTGCGTATTTTATTTGACATTTGATTTGTAACAGTTACGTGATAACGTGGTATCGAGTATGAATATCATTAAATTAAACCGTTTAAGTTCCATATTCAAAGGTAAATAACTAAAGGTAAAAATATCAAAATACCATCTATCCGCGGATCGTCAGACGAATGCAACACGCTTACAGAGTGTATCATACAGAGGTGGAGGAAAATATACCTCGGCGAAATTGCTGGTCTTTTGAGAAGGTGCCAGGCTGCTTGTGCAGGAAATTGGGCTGGTCCTCTGGGAGCGGAGCTGAGGCGTCACACGTAAACAGAGCCAACGGAGCAGTTAATGGCCGCAAACCCAAGTATTGCGCCGTGTTCTCAATGTTGGCAGGTTCAGTAAATAACGAAATAGAAAATAAGTACTTCATCATCCGGCAGAGTCAGCTGAGTCTTGATACATCATGTATACACTGGACTGGGCAAGCCTACTTTGCCTTCCTTCACTCCTTCGCACATAACAGATTGTATTATTTATTCGCAAATCCTAATCTTTAAAGATATTTAAACTTTGTAAGGGCCTGGATAAGAGATAAGAAATGGAATAAAATAGACGCAGCCAATGGCGCGGCCTCTAGCGGTAATTACGGCTTTCGCTTGAACGTCGGGCTTCAAATCTTTGTGTAGCTACACTAACCGAGCTTTTCCACGATTGTCACAAATAATTTAAAGCGAATGGAAGAATGACTGTTTCGACAATGTCACCGACAATTTCTTCACGATTTTTTTTTCAGTTGAGCTAAGACGCGGTATCTAACGATCTTGGAATCAGCAAGAAGCATTCCTTCATTTTTCATCAGCGTACATGACATTTGAGGAACGCACCATAAAAATGTTTCAAGACGGTTCGTATTCCTAAAAATGACGTTACACTCTGCCCGTTGGCTCGTTAGTTACATCGTTAGTGAATCTCTCTCGTGACAAATACTGTATATATTACTAAAATGTAATTTTAAGGAAGTTTGCTTCGCCGCAGTAGGTGTTTGCTTTGTTTGTGATTGTATTTGTTAAATGCCTTTCAGTACCATGATACAAGGAATTGGAGATATATGTGTCTCAAGAACCGCTGCTTCCTGTGACCTTCCAGAAGGTCATCCACGGACAGTTTGGCGTCCACCTGACTGCCACGAACAGCAGCGAGACTCAAAGCTAAACAACACAGAATGCTACTCATTGCCCCATTTGATTCTAGCTCTGCACCGTGGGAGTCTCTGTCGATTGTGGTATGTGAATGGCAACACGAGATCTCTACACAGCTTCCAGTTATCTATTCCCGGCGATTCCTGGTGACAGTCCGCTGTAGCCTCTGCCCGGATTGGACCTTTTCCTCAGAGCCCTTAAAGCAATCTTACGATCTTTTCTTGGTGCAGTCTTTCTGGTAGTACCCGTGCCTACTGTTGTTGCCGCTCTGTAGTCTTGAGGCCATCTCGTCTTCACTTGCTCTGCAGTCATTACACAGCAGCCGACTGTCTATGCGATCGGTCGGTAATGATGCTCCCATATCCTTTCATCGTAGAGGTTCGGCATTTATAAATATCTGAAATAAGATGATAATCTGCATGTCCACGTCCTCGGGGCATACTGAGATGTGGAAAGCACCTGAAAAGTTCAAGTAGTGTTATGCACGCACCAGCAATCATAAACGCCCGCCATTCTTCAACAGTGACAAAGGATTTTTCTGTACTGAAAATGTTGAAAATAACTTCACATTTTAATCAACATACCTCACAGGCCTATAAACAATGGTGTATCACTTCAGTAGCATTCGGTAAAAAAATGACTCTGAGCACTATGGGACTTAACATCTGAGGTCATCAGTCCCCTAGAACTTAGAACTACTGAAACCTAACTAACCTAAGGACATCACACACATCCATGCCCGAGGCCGGATTCGAACCTGCGACTGTAGCAGTAGCGTGGGTCCGGACTGAAGCGCCTAGAACCGCTCTGCCACCGCGGCCGGCAGCATTCGGTAAAGGTGTTCATTGTGAAACACTTTACATTTCAGCCAATATAGCCGCCGTTCAGACGTTCAGGAAACTTAAACGACCTACTTGCGTAAGACCTTCGTTTTTATAGTTAAATAAAGTTTCCGTTATCTCTTATATAGGTACGATGGCGTAGCGAAAAGCAATGTTTCCGAATTTTGTATGTGTAAATTCTTAAAGCTTTTTCAGTTAACATTATTCGATGCCTTTATTTTTCTTATCTACGTATACTGACGGAAAAAAATTGCAACACCAATAAGGAGTAGTGCGTCAGAAACGAAAGTAGATAGGCGTATTTCTACATGTGAAAGAAGATGTCCATTCAAATTTCGAGTCGGTCGCATAGGAGAGGAGCTGGTAGTACTATTATGAGGATGCAAATCATGCTTACTTTAAATACATGAAGTAACGATTATGAGCGTTAGTTACCTTTGAGACTGGACGCTGTGAGTTGATGTTAGTAATAAGGGGACAGTGACGCCATTTTCAATACCTCAGTGAGTTGGAATGATGTCGCCTAATATGACTACGAGAAGCTGGATGTTGCTTCTACGATTTTACAGAAAGACTTGGCAGGAATGTAGCCACTGTAGATGATTGCTGGCAGCGATGGCCACGAGAAAGTATGGTCGCAATAAGTCCAGGCTCTGGACAGCCATTTGGGGAAGGAGCACCACAGTGACAGTGTTACAAATTGGTTACTCCAGGGATAGCTCCGAGCCAGACGCCGTATAGTGTGCACTCCACTGAGCCTAAACCACGGCTGTTTGTGACTTCAGTGGTGTCAAGCGAGTGCTCATTGGAGGGTAGAGTGGAGGTGTCTAGTGTTTTCTGATGAAAGCTGGTTCTGCTTCTGTGCCAGTGATGGTCTTATGTTGGTTGGAAGGAGACAAGTTGAAGACACGATGGTTCTACGCCTTGAGTTATGGTCCAGGATGCGATTTCGTGTTACAGTAGCTCTTTTGGTCATCCCTCGCACTCTGGCTGCAAATTTGTTCGTCAAGTCTGATGATTCGATCTGTTATGTTCATAAGCAGTATTCCAGAAGTGTTTTCCAACAGTATAACGCTCACCTACATACCGGTGCTGTAACCCAACATGTTATACGGAGTGTCGACATGTTGCCTTTCCCTGCTCAACCACCCTCGATTGGAGACATCCAATCGAGGGTGTATGGGACATTATCAGACGACAACTTCAGCGACATCCACAACCAGATTTAACCGTCCCTATATTGACCGGCCACGTGTAACAGGCATGGAACTCCACCCCACAAACTAACATCCGGCACCAGTACAACATAATGCAGGACGTTGCATGCTTGCATTCATCATTCTGACGGTTACACTATTTGCCAACACTTCCCATTTGCAATAGCTTGTCTCTCTCTTACAATAATCTGTTATTTTGCTATGTTAATCACTTAAATATGTTGCGTAGACAAATGTATTCCCGAAAATTCATTACTTTACTTTAATTAGTTTTTGGTGTTGCAATTTTTGTCGGCACTGTATTTAGTACCCTCTGTCGCTAGAGGATTCCGAATTGTGGTGTGTAACATGGCGATGTGTATCGTAACTATTTCGTTGTGTGAGGAACAGCGTACTGTAATCGAGTTTAGAATTCGATGGGTTCGTCCACACATGAAGCATCTTGTCCTTCAGCATGACAGTGCCAGCTGCGACATGTGGAACAATGCAAAGCCTTGGGTTCACTGTCAGCGATCATTCTCCATACAGTCGTGACTTGGGACTGTATCCAAACTTAAATAATACATTCTAGGACTTCACTTTAATAATGATGAAACAGTGCAAACAGAGGTGACGCTGTGGCTCCGTCAACAAATTCCAACAGTCTGCAGTAACGATATGAATAAAGTAGCCTCTTGTTGGGAGAAATGTATTCGTCGTGAGGGTGACTATGATGAGAAATACGAGTAAATATGTAGCATAAAGATACAGAATTTTAATAACTATTGTTTTCTTTAAAAAGCTTGAAGCGTTTTCACATAAAAATTCGGAGGCATTAATCTGCAGCAGGACCTCGTAACTAGAAGCACGTGCCATGCATTTTTTTTGGTAATACTTCATTTCTCATATTTCGTTACGTTTGCGTAAAAATAATATGTAAGTTGTCTATGAGCGATGAAACTGAGAAAATTTTCTCACGTTGGTTAACAGTGCGGTTTAGCACTAGCTTTCCTTCAGATGAATGTAGAGGACAGACACGTGGCAAATCTAGCGATGCCATCTCCCCTAGAGCTGAAGAAAATCGAGGAGGAAAAGACTGGTACAGGAGCAAGAATGGAGTGGCGGGGCTGCTGAGAAAGAGAGAGGGAGCGGAATATGGATGCTAGAGGTTGACAGGTAGGGTAGCAGTAACAGAACACACTTCGAAAGTTTTATTGTGAACATAAACAAGAGTACTCATCTGTCAAAATCACTGGAAGAGGAGGCTTCAGCAGTAGTAGACGCTGGAACGATACGGCAAAGTTACAGCTTGAAATGTTCCTCACTATGGGCATAATCACTGTAGAACCGTCTATCAAACTGTTATTCATGACTGTGCTACAGATTCCCTGTACTCTAGTTGTAGAAAACACTGTGTGTATTAGCACTTACAAATCAAGAATACCCTGTAACATTTTTGCTGAAGTATAAGACAGAACATTAATACTGAAATTTTCTCACGAAATTAGTTGAATAACTTAATAAAGAACTTATCTTATCAATTTAGGAGAGAAACGTTCTCTAGTTTGACTTGGGAGATCTGTAGACGATCGTAATTAAAAATTCCTTCTTTTAAAATCCAAACACACCAGTACAGCCTGTCAATATTTGTAACGTTCAGTGTTTTCTTATATTTGTAGTTCCCAATTAAACATTACATGTAGCATAAATGACCATCCGTTTTATATGGAAAGAATTTTTGCATGTGAATCTGGTAAAATAAGTCACTATAAAGGAAGCCTTAGCATATTTTCTCAACACAAATAATGTTCTGAAAACTGAATAACGCCGAATTCCAGGTCTGTCACCATTCCTCTCATATTTTGATGCAAGAAGCTAACTGAGCCTTGTGCTTAGTGTTTCCTACTCAGTGATCTCATTTCTACCATCGAGGGAAACTTCCTTAGGCCGGGATACCTCGTACCTGACTTTGCTCTTTGAAAGATATACTCTTTCTACTAGTTATCGCAGCCATCACCAAAGAGTGCCTTGTCGGTGCTCATCAGCGCCCCAGCTTTACAGCGCTGACATGGCGAGATTAATAGTGGCGCCGAGAGAGCAAGTATAAAGCGATGTGAGTTCTAACAGTAATATTTATTAATTAGTATTCACCAAGAGTTTCCATATCTCACGCCAGTAACCTCTTTATCTCCAGATATCAGTGAATTAATAACGGGAACCTTATGTTCTCAATAAGAGCCGCTTTCATATCATTTATTAACGGCTTTCAGTATTTTCCAAAGTAAACATTACAATAGACGGCTCTCGACTGTTGCGTAGGCTTTGAAGTACAATTTTTTTTTTCATTTCAAAATATGTTATGATCCCTCGATTAGTTGTCATTAGTGAGATTCTGCTTTATGAAGTTTAATGGATATAAGCGTTCATAAAATACAGTAAATACCTCTGTTATTGCATTTTATTCAGCATACAAGCTATATACAAAGTTTTTCTCCAGCCAGTATTCATCCTTCAGAAATCACTGAATTAAAGATTCTACAGCTGTGAGTCAATGACCCCGAATTTCTAGCATATCTGTATACTTCTTTCTTAACACCTCACAAACGTATCAAACAGGCGGATGGAGGAGCTCTTGTCACGGAAGAATGGGCTGGCGTGCCCATTGCCCCGACCACGTGTAGGATGTTTGCAGCACGTCCACGAACACCCAACAGTTGTCGACCTCGCTGCGGGAGGAATGGGACGCCCTACCGTAACAACTTTTACCAGCCACGTGGCCTACATAGGTGCATGTTGCTGAGCATGCATTGCCGTACGTGGTTGATCGCACACCCTATTAAGAACGATGTCCCACCTGTTTTAGTGTCATGAGTCGCGGTGACTTCATTGTAGTTATTGCCTCTGAATAAAAGTGTCATTTCTGTTTGTCTCATTACGTATTGCTTTCATTTGCCTTCTGTACTATACTGCATAAATTCTTTTATATAAGATTCAAGTTTCACCAAGGTACGTATTTTGGCAGTGAAATATCACTCGAAAGTTATTTTCGTCCTTAAGTTTTGCGCACCATTTTAGTTTGAGAAGGTGCAACGGTAATAGTAGAAGACGAGCAGGAAGTGAGGATATGGAAATGTTTAATTTAGCTGCAGTACACTACAATCCTCATGTCAGATTACGAGGAGTTGCTGCAGTCACTGGCATGAGCCTTACATACACTATGTGATCGAAAGTATCCGAACACCCACAAAAATACCTTTTCATATTAGATGCACTGTGCTGCCGCCTAGTGTCAGGTACTCCATATCAGCGACCTCAGTAGTCATTAGACATCGTGAGAGACCAGAATGGGGCGCTCCGCGGAACTCACGGACTTCGAACATGCTCAGTTGACTGGGTGTCACTTGTGTCATACGTCTGTAAGCCAGGTTTCCACAGTCCTAAATATCCATAGGTCCACTGTTTCCGATGTGATAGTGAAGCGAAAACGGGACACGTACAGCACAAAAGCCTACAGGCCGACATCGTCTGTTGACTGACAGAGACCGCCGACATTGAAGACAGTCGTAAAGTGTATTAGTCAGACATCTATCCAGACCATCACACAGGAATTCCAAACTGCATCGAGCTCCACAGCAAGTACTGTGACAGTTGTGTTGGGCGGGAGGTGAGAAAACTTGGATTTCATGGTCGAGCGGCTGCTCAAAGCCACACATCACGCCGGTAAATGCAAAACGATGCCTCGCTTGGCGTAAAGAGCGTAAACGTTAGACGATTTGAGCAGTGGAAAAACGTCGTGTGGAGTAATGAATATGGCGATCCGACTGCAGGGTATGGTTATGGCGAATGCCAGGAGAACTTCATCTACCAGCGTGTGTACTGCCAACAGTAAAATTCGGAAGCCGTGCGGGATTAGCCGGGCGGTCTCAGGCGCTGCAATCATGACCTGTGCGGCTGGTTCGAGTCCTCCCACGGGCGTGGGTGTGTGTGTTTGTCCTTAGGATAATTTAGGTTACGTAGTGTGTAAGCTTAGGGACTGATGACCTCAGCAGTTAAGTCCCTTAACATATCACACACATTTGAACATTTGAAAATTCGGAAGTGGTGGTGTTATGGTGTGGTCATGTTGTTTCAAAGAGGGGGCTTGCACCACTTGTTGTTTTAAAAGGTTTTCAGAAATTACTGCAACCAGTCACCTTTTATGTAGAAATAAAATACATCTACATAAAAGGTGACTGGTTGCAGTAATTTCTGAAAACCTTTTCACACCACAGTCGCAGTGTTCCACATCCACAATGGATAAAAGACTTGTTGTTTTGCTTGACACTATCACAGCACAGGCCTGCATTGATGTTTTAAGCACCTTCTTGCTTCCCACTGTTGAAGACAAATTCGGGGATGGCGATTACATCTCTCAACACGATCGAGCACTTGTTCATAATGCACGGCCTGTGGCGGAGTGGTAACACGACAATAACATCCCTGTAATGGACTGGCCTGCACAGAGTGTAAGTAGGCTGTTTAGGTTTTTATGTTGGTAACGCCATGTAGCGCTCTATATGAAAATCACTGACTGTGCTGTGTGAAGGCTGTGGTTGGTTTTCATTGTTGGAGTAATATTCGCCATTGCAGTGTTGGGCAGTTGGTTGTTAACAGCGCGTAGCGTTGCGCAGTTGGAGGTGACCCGCCAGCAGTGGTGGCTGTGGGGAGAGACATGGCAGAGTTTTGAGAGCGGACGATCTGAAAACTTGTAAGACTGAATGTCATGAACTGAAATATATATTATGACTTTTGAACACTTTTGAGGTAAATACACAGTTTATTCTATACCAAAACCTTTCATTTGCTAACTATGCCTATCAGTAGTTAGTGCTTTCAGTAGTTGGAATCTTTTATTTAGCTGGCAGTAGTGGCGCTCGCTGTATTGCGGTAGTTCGAGTAACGAAGATTTTTGTGAGTAAGTGATTCATGAAAGGTATAGGTTATTGCTAGTCAGGGCTATTTTCTTGTAGGGTTTATTGAAAGTCAGACTGCGTTGCGCTAAAAATATTGTGTGTCAGTTAAGTGTTGATCAGAATAAGTAATGAGCGAAATGTCTGAGTACGTTCACTTCTGCTCAGCTGTTTGAAAATCAAATAATATAATAGGTTTATGAGCACAGTAATTCAGTAATTTTTCTAAGGGGACGTTTCATATGTCGACACTTAGCCGAGGATACCTCAGTGGAATCTTCTGATTTTTTCTTGTAGTTTGTGTAATTAGTGTAGCTTTTGTTTATGCTAACGCGTAATTGTAGAGAGAATCTCCTTTGTAGTTGCACTCTTTCATTGTTGTTCAGTAAAACAGTTGTGGCATGCATGCAGATTTGCACCAAGTATTTCGCAGCTGCGCTTGCAATTAACGAGATATTATTTTCAGTGCTATGTTAATGTGTTTTCTTATTTTGCTCTTCAAATTGTGCTTTTCTGTGTTATTGTGTGAAATATCGTGACAATAATGGCGGGTGAAAAACGTAATACTATTCTCCAAAGTAAACTGAGGAATGACAGTGAAGACGAAAGCAGTGTGTTAGCGCCACCGAGTAATGAATTAACTAATGTTCAAAGTAGTAATTTGGTAATTGTGCATAGGGAAATGGAGCGAGCTGCAAATAATGGTGTAGACAGTGAAACAATTAGTGAACAGGGAAGCGTTATCGATTGATCGGTCGGCAACAGCTCGCCTCAAGATTCCGAAATGGCAGGACACAATCTTGCAAATACTGTAGATTCAGGTTTCGCGGCCTCACCGTTTTCTCAAATAGGTCAAGACACATTTTCTGCTTTTCAAAATGCGAATACTTCCGGTTCAAATGCACTGCCGAACAGCACTAAGGAACATGTTTCAGACACCAGTGCATTGTTATTACAATTAATGCTACAAATGGGACAAAAGCTTCAAAAGTTAGACACAATGGAACAAAATCTCCAGAAGTTAAACAAACACGTGAAGGTTTAACTACTGAGTTACATAACATCGTATCGAAATGTCAAAAAGTCTGTAATGATGTAACAACACAAATTTGTGAGTATTTTCAACCTATTTTTTCACGGCATGAAAGTGCATTACAAAATCACGAAGCTGCTATAAAAGAACTGCAAACTATTGTTCATGAAAATCACGGGACCTTGCGGGCTAAAATTGACTCAGTTGCATCTCCCGGTTCGGTTACTCTACTTGCAAAAGCTCAGGAAAACTTAAAGGACACTGTAGATACTCTGAAAATTGGTTCAGAAAGACACATGGAGGAAATTAGTTCATTATCAGAGAAAGTAGTCGAACTTTCGGATCTGCTAAATAATTTATCTACGAAGGTAGATGATAATCTGAATGACATAAGACCGGTAGTCTTTAATGATACAGAAGAGTACGAACAAATTAGGAAATTCAAACAAAATCAGAATCAAATTAACACGCAACACCAACGAGAAACCTGGGAAGTACAAGATCAGTTGACACAGGTAATACAAGAATTACATATTTCAGAGGACATTACCGATCCAATACGGGAAGAGGGACATAGAAATACGGAAAAGTCACAAAATAATAACACAGGGCACTTCGGAAATTATGAAAGAAATTGGCAAGGTACACCAAATTTTGAGATGGAACCGCCGAAACGACGTAACAATGACCGACATGCGACTCGCCGACATGATGATTTTTACTATAAGCTGTTTATTACTGCACGAAAATTCAAAACATTTAAAATTCCGGCAAAAACATTCATCCACAAGCGTGGCTTCATCAGTTCTCTCATTGTTTTCCTCCCAACTGGTCATTAGAGCACAGATTATAATTTATGTGTGGCTACTTAGAGAATGAACCAGCTGCAAGAATGCGATCGGTCATTCACGATTGTCACAGTGAAGGAGAATT
Source organism: Schistocerca gregaria (assembly GCF_023897955.1). Taxonomy (NCBI): domain Eukaryota; kingdom Metazoa; phylum Arthropoda; class Insecta; order Orthoptera; family Acrididae; genus Schistocerca; species Schistocerca gregaria. The sequence goes on from NC_064931.1 coordinate 833,367,507, forward strand.
TTATCATGCCTTTCTCTCAGGATATTGGTCTCAAGCTACACAAGACCGAGTAAAACATAGCATCATAATGATGAAACATTTCGAACAATCGGAATTTTCTAGTCTTGTCAAATATTTTGAAGACATGTTAATAAGAATCAGTATCTTTCAAACCCATATACCCCCTCAGAACACATCCGCATTTGCTTAATCAAATTGCCTGAACATTTAAGACATATTATTTTGGCAGAACGTTGCAAAGACGACATTGAAGCTTTTCAGGGACTCTTACAAGAACTGGAAATTGACACTGACAATCGCGGAACGCGAAAACAGGAGCAAAAATATTACAGGTCACATCCTTCACAATTCCGCGATGAAAGAAATAATAACTGGATACGAGAAGGCTATTCTTACAACGTAAATCCTGACCAAAACAGACACCACCATTATGACAACCGTTGGCAGAGTGGTAATAGTTACAGAGAAAGATCGCATTTCCGTAGTAATGAATATGACAGAGACAATCACAGAAACAGACAATATGGCAACCAGAACTATTATTACCACGGGGGACAGAATAACTTCTGACGCAACGGTCCACTGTGCAGTGATAATTCACGGAGAAATTCTCCACCACTTAACCAACAAGAAAGAAACTACAGGAACTACCGACATGACGACAGACGATATAATCATAACGACAGACCTGAATTTCATCAGAACTGGCGTGATTCAAACAGGGCTGGGCCTTCTCATCAAGGTGAATTTGTAGAAGTTAGGTCTCCTAATCCCAATAACGACGCGCGCCAACAAAGAGACAGACAATGACTCGCACTGCAGGCAGCCACGTGCGCCGGCTGGCTCAGAGAAAAGTAACATAGACACTAACTAACCTTGAGAGAAATTTTAGCATTCTTTACCGACGTATACCTCATGATAATTGTGTCCAAGTTGAAACTCTGAGTACTAGGAAGAGTAAAGGTTTACACCATATTTCACCTGTAAAACCGTTTATTGAAAGATAATCTGCTTTTTAACTTTGTCTTTGCCATAAAACTTTTCACTTCACGTTACTAGTATGCTTTGTCAGACTTAGAAACTGTTAACATGCAACAATGTTTGAAGTTAAATATCCAGTCAAGAACCAAGAGAACTGATTTAAACAAAAATTACGAATGTATTGTTATAGTGAACAGACGACACAGTGTTATTGTGTGTGTACATTCTTGCTTGTTATTTGCACGATTACGCAACGACTATAAGGCTTACATACTTAGAACATATACCGATACTGCTAATGAGATTTTAATGCAACATTTTGGTTTACTTGAAAATACATTCTGGATTTAAAGTACTTTCTGAGAGATACCAGATGACACAGTGGTTAGTTTATTTGACAGCTACACGATTATATCATGACGCTACTAATTTATTATATTATTTCTTTAGCACTGTATCTGTTTTATATTTGCACTGTTTTTCTGTATTATTCTGGAAAGTAAAACATGTTTTAGTAGTAACTTTTGTGGTATAGCTACAATGAGACAGCCTTTTTCGTAGCACAGCAATACATTACAGTATAGTAGCACAGTTTAGCACTGCAGTACACGTATTTGAGTGATTAATTTTGTACTTAAAACATTTATTTTTAAAGATTTTTGAATTTCAATGATACAAAGGTTTTCCGTGATACATTTCATTCCATTGCTGTAGCCTGTAACACCTGACGGTATAATTACATTAGTCCTCAGGGGGGTACACTCTTATTATGTGTACCATGTGTTTGGCAAGCACAAGGAGCCCTAGCTAATATGGTATTGGCTTATACAACTTTACACATCGGTACCATATTCCTCTAACACAGAATTGCACAGCTATCTGATTATTTAACAGAGAAACAAACATTTTTTTACTACATCAGTGACAGATGTTTACGTAATTACACAGTTGGATAACTTCACACTTATGAAATTGTATTTTGTATGTACTTTGCGAGCTGGTCATATATTTTTCGGACCCATTGTGATACTACGAGAGCTTTGAATGATGTATTTGGTATGGGATCATGATTTTTAAAGTACATTTCTGGTAGATGGCACTATTGAAATAAGCAGAAAATTTTTTTTAGGTTTTGAAATTATTGCAGAAAGCTACGACGTTTTTGCGATTTGGCTGAGTTTTATGATGTTATTATTACGATGACAATGTGTATTATGCTGTTGAGGTATGTTTACAATCTATGAGCTGATGCTATATGAGGAATTTGATTATGCTACATATTTATTATGATGAAATATTGAAGAAGTGTTGACGAATATGCATATGTGTAATAAGATAAGGAATAATGAGTAGTGGTTAGGGACTCTGACTTGTGAAAAACGATGTTGGAAACCAAGAATAGTACTTTAAGAGTTATGAAATGTGTGTAAATGCGTGAATGTATCACAATGCCGGCGAAAATTTTTTGGACACTGTTATATTTATAAGATTTTGTTTCTACAGATGTGTAACGCAAATATTTCGACCTGTGAAATTTTATTTGTATCAAACTGATGTCGTAAATATTTCAGTAAGGAAGGTAGGTCACCTTGCACTGTAAGCACCCAGCTGCGGGACAGTCGCCTGGAAAAAAGCCATTAGTGTGTGCATTTCAGAGGCACAGGTGGAAAAAAAGAGCCCATTATCCTTGCTATTGACGTTTCTTTGTAGAAAGCATCGCAAATACGACACGCTCAAACTTGAAAACATATGATTACACTGTGGAGCTCATAATTTATGTTATTTACTAAAATGCCTAATGATATGATGAGAAACATTTTACATCAATTGTCTTTCTAGTGGAGAGTTGGTTGTTTGTTTGGGGGAAGGGACCAAACAGTGGAGTTATCGGTCTCATAGAATTAGGGAAGGATGGGCGAGGCAGCCGGCCGCGCCCTTTCACAGGAACCATCCTGGCATTTGCCTGGAGCGATTTAGGGAAATCACGGAAAACCTAAATCAGGATGGCCGGACCCAGGATTGAACCATCGTCCTTCCGAATGCAAGTCCAGTGTAATAACCACTGCGCCACCTCGCTCGGTTTTCTAGTTGAGAGGTTGCTCATTTTGTTTAATTTCTAGTTTCTAGCTGCACTGCAGCATTGGTTAAAACAAAATTTAATAGATATGCTAATACAGATATTTTATGCCTCCAGATCCAGTAAATAATAATTTTATGATCTACTTCCAAAAAAAAAAAAAAAAACAAAAAAAACGAGGGAGCACAAATAGACATTTCCCTTCACAGGAATTGCATAAATAAATTTTTACAATTTGGTAACTTGTCTGTTAGAGTAAGTTCTCGTGATGCATCACTCTAGTGTTAAGATATGACATAGGTATTAGACAAGGCCATCTTTACTGTAATATTTTTTCTGCTTGAGCTTTGTCATGTTTAGGTATAAGTTATTGCATTTTCTGCTGCTGTTTACCAGGCATAGTGCCATTAAATTTCACTTTGTATTACTCTTTTAAGCCAGTTTTACTACTGATTTATTTTTCTTCTTGCTGCACATTGCCTTATATGAGTTGTAATGTTGCATTGGCTTTGCTAATTTATATACACTGCTGATTGCCTTGCCACTTTGCAGTTTTTGTCATTGCTGTTTGTGTTAATTGTTTTGTGCTGGTGCATTGCCTCGTTCCTTAGTTTAGCATCTGAGCTCAGAAAAATTTAAGTTAGCTTAAGAGGGGGTAGGCTATATAAGAGAATGAGTTGTGATGAATTGGAAGTAATACATTGACAAGGTATAAAAAAAAGTGAAGTAAGAGGAAACGTCTATGAAATGAAGTTTTGTGTTGGACTGAGGTACCAAATGTCACACTGAAAACAAACCCTGTCCTGTCCTTTTGTGTCATTCCACTATGTGTCTGTGTACCTTGTGTATTTGTGTTCTTCCTGTCTTTGTGTGTTTATCTGATAAGACTTACGTTGCAGAATTTTTCTAATACTTAGCTACATTCACTATGATGAGGAATACTGTTATCCTCAAATATAATTTACATTTTTAATATGTTATTTACTTTGTAAAGGTGTTTAGACATTATTTATTCTGTTTTGTTTTTATGTTCACTTGTGAAGTTGATGTTTCGAAAGTTATTCTGACCTTTTATGTATTTACGTATGTCATAATTCCTGTAACACTGATGTATATGTTTATTTCTATTCTTTTGTAAAGCCGATGTTACTACATATGTTATCTGTATTGTTATGTTCTTTAATGATGTATTTTGTACCTTTGTAATTGTATTCCTATGTTGTAAATTTATAATTAGACACCAGTTCTTGAAATTAAGTTTCATTTCACTGCACACATTTTTGTTGGTCATAGTACATGTAGAATATTTGAGAAGTTGGGACTGTTAGTGTTTGCACGTGTGTTGATAATTCAGCAAGGGACTTGTTAACAGCATTGCTGGTTCTAAGGACAATTCCAAAAACTGTGTGAGTGCACAAGTGGTGGTTTATGGACTTGCTATTGCTGGTTTTAAGGGCAATTCCAAAAACTTTGTGAGTGCGCAAGTGGTGGTTTATGGACTTGCTATATTGTCCGCAAGACTCGTCGATGGTCACTGTGCACTTGCACAGTCGCACCAGGTAGGGTTGATAGAAGAGATAGAGAAGATCCAACGGAGAGCAGCACGCTTCGTGACAGGATCATTTAGTAATTGCGAAAGCGTTACGGAGATGATAGATAAACTCCAGTGGAAGACTCTGCAGGAGAGACGCTCAGTAGCTCGGTACGGGCTTTTGTTAAAGTTTAGAGAACATACCTTCACCGAAGAGTCAAGCAGTATATTGCTCCCTCCTACGCATATCTCGCGAAGAGACCATGAGGATAAAATCAGAGAGATTAGAGCCCACACAGAAGCATACCGACAATCCTTCTTTCCACGTACAATACGAGACTGGAATAGAAGGGAGAACCGATAGAGGTACTCAGGGTACCCTCCGCCACACACCGTCAGGTGGCTTGCGGAGTATGGATGTAGATGTAGATGTAGATGGCTGCTGGTCGTCTCTACAAGGACTGCAGTGGGTCTGCACCTCTGGTGGCCCACCAATACCATAATATCTACCAGGACTTCAGTGGATTTTGCTCTGTGATGACCTACCTACCAATATTCTTCAAAACTTCGACTGACTCTGCTGTGGGTTTGCTCTGTTGTGGCCCATAACCTGTCTGCATGTCAAGAGTCAGCACTGTATTTCCGTTGGAAGGACAACACTACTTCTTCAAGACTGCATGGAAATCCACTACTTCCGTGTTCATTTTATTTTACTGCTCTGACTTTGAGAAAAAAACAACACTGCAATTTTACTGTGATGAATGATCAGGACTGTCTTTATGGACTGTGAGAAAATTTTAGCTTTTGACCAACATTGTATCAATAAGTGTGTGCATTTAATTTCTTTGTTATTGTAATTATGAAAAAATTTTCAAATCTGTATTGGCCACTACCCAAAACTATTTGTAAATTTTTTTGTGGGGAGCATGGGGGCTATGTAAGAAGGCTGTTTAGGTTTTTATGTTGGTAACGCCATGTAGCTCTCTATATGAAAATCACTGACTGTGCTGTGTGAAGGCTGTGGTTGGTTTGCATTGTTGGAGTAATATTCGCCATTGTAGTGTTGGGCTGTTGGCTCTCAACAGCGCGTAGCGTTGCACAGTTGGAGGTGAGCCGCCAGCAGTAGTGGATGTGGGGAGAGACATGGCAGAGTTTTGAGAGTGGACGATCTGGAAACTTGTAAGACTGAATGTCATGAACTGAACTATATATTATGACTTTTGAACACTTTTGAGGTAAATACATTGTTTATTCTCTACCAAAATCTTTCATTTGCTAACTATGCCTATCAGTAGTTAGTGCTTTCAGTAGTTAGAATCTTTTATTTAGCTGGCAATAGTGGCGCTCGCTGTATTGCAGTATTTCGAGTAACGAAGATTTTTGTGAGGTAAGTGATTCATGAAAGGTATAGGTTATTGATAGTTAGGGCCATTTTTTGTAGGTATTATTGAAAGTCACATTGCGTTGCGCTAAAAATATTATTTGTCGGTATAGTGTTGTTCAGAATAGGTAATGAGTGAAACGTCTGAGTACGTTCACTTCTGCTCAGCTGTTTGAAAATCAAATAGTATAAGAGGTTTATGAGCACAGTAATTCAGTGATTTTTCTAAGGGGACGTTTCAAGAGTCCTGACCTGAATCCTATAGAGCAACTTTGGGATGTTTTGGAACGCCGACGTCTTGCCAGGCCTCACCGACCTACATCGATACCTCTCCTCAGTGCGGCACTCCGTGAAAAATAGGCTGCCATTCCCCAAGAAACCTTCCAGCAGCTGACTTAACGTATGCCTGCGAGAGTCGAAGCTGTCATCAAGGCTAAGGGTGGGCCAACAACATACTGAATTCCAGCATTAACGATATAGGGCGACAAGAACTTGTAAGTCATTTTCAGTCAGATATACGGATACTTTTGGTGGTGGTGGTTAGTGTTTAACGTCCCGTCGACAACGAGGTCATTAGAGACGGAGCTCATGCTCGGGTTAGGGAAGGATTGGGAAGGAAATCGGCCGTGCCCTTTCAAAGGAACCATCCCGGCATTTGCCTGAAGCGATTTAGAGAAATCACGGAAAACCTAAATCAGGATGGCTGGAGACGGGATTGAACCGTCGTCCTCCCGAATGCGAGTCCAGTGTGCTAACCACTGCGCCACCTCGCTCGGTGGATATATCTACATCTACATCTACATCTACATCTACATGACTACTCTGCAATTCACATTTAAGTGCTTGGCAGAGGGTTCATCGAACCAGAATCATACTATCTTACTACGAACACCTAAACCTTTCCGTTCGAGCTATGATTTCTCTTATTTTATTTTGATGATCATTCCTACCTATGTAGGTAGGAGAAAGTTGGTGACTGAAATTTCGCAAAAAGATCTCGCCGCGACGAAAAACGTCTTTGCAATAATGACTTCCATCCCAAGTCACGTATCATGTCTGTCACACTCTCTCCCCTATTACGTGATAATACAAAACGAGCTGCCCTTTTTTGCACCCTTTCGATGTCCTCCGTCAATCCCACCTGGTAAGGATCCCACACCGCGCAGCAATATTCTAACAGAGGACGAACGAGTGTAGTGTAAGCTGTCTCTTTAGTGGACTTGTTGCATCTTCTTAAGTGTCCTGCCAATGAAACACAACCTTTGGCTCGCCTTCCCCACAATATTATCTATGTGGTCTTTCTAACTGAAGTTGTTCGTAATTTTAACACCCAGGTATTTAGTTGAATTGACAGCCTTGAGAATTGTACTATTTATCGAGTAATGGAATTCCAATGGATTTCTTTTGGAACTCATCACATAGTGTAGGCAGAAGGTCCTTCTGCCTATACACCTGTAATAACATATGGTGGCATGAAATGCCGCAAGTCTGTTGAATTGTAACGAAAATGCACTGACTGCTGTGTGCCTCTCCATCATTGGCTACATTCATACTATACAGGATGGCTTAAATTCATGGTGTCACAGGTAATTTTCATTTTCTAATGGACTGAACACCTCGGTTACTAATCAATTACTGTCCTCACTACAGTCCACTGTTTCTCATTTTTCCTTTAAGATATCACTCTTTCGAAATCTGACTACTTTCGATAGTCTCTCCAGCAAGGTAATTATTTCGTGTAGAACATAACTGAAATAAATTTTAGCGTAGCTAATACCAAAATGTATCTACGTAGATAATAGTTCCTGGGCACTTGAATGAAATCGATCGAAAGGGAGAGATGTCTAATATGACCACCTTAAGCAAAATACTGAAAAAATAATAATGATAATAGTGTGCTTCAATGTGACAAATTAGCTTTTTCAATACGATAGCTTTATGATACACACAGAAAGAAAAGGGTTCATTATGATAACAATGATTTGCAGTGGTTCATAATTACCTCTAGTATCATTATTTGTTTTTCCTTGTGGGGTAGTGTGGCCCACCATAATAGCATCAGTACATTAAAGGCAAAGATTTTCCTCCCACACAAGCACGTTCGAGATCGAGCCAATGATTCCCAACATGCCAGGAATTTTGGGGGAGCACCAATCGACTATGTCAACTTTATTACTATTTCGGAGACAGGTATTTCGAAAATTTACAATAACAAATTTTCTATGAGGAAAAATGTGCTTAAAATTTGACTTCTGTTTTCTTTTGCAGAATTGTCTTAGTTCACACTTACTGATCTGTTGGACTTGATAGAATAAAAATCCATTCATGCCCTCCGTGCATTAGCAAACAACACGGCATCTTACAGTACCGCATCTTTCTATTGCACAGCTTGTTCCAAGTAGTCTTTTTCGTTTCCGCTTATCTAGAAACGCGTAAATTCCTTCCTCCGAAGTATCGATACCAATAGCTTTTACATCATTGCATAAATTACCAGTACTCTGTTTCTCCAAACAGAAATCATCTACCTTCGCCGATACATTTTTAACTTCAAATGCAGGCGAGACCAATGCTAAGCCTCCCTTAGTAACTTTGACGCTTTCCACCGAAACACAATCACCCTCACTTACAGCTGGCGAGACCAAAGCTACGCCGCCTTCACTAACATCGAAGCTTTTCAGCGACTCACAAATATTTGCTACTACAACACCTTTCTTACTGCAATTGCTACTATTTGCTAATACCTCTTCACAACTCTCCACACAATTTGCTTTCACAATATTCATCTCCTCTTTCCTTCTTTTTGAACCACTGAATCTTTCCATTCATCACCATTCACACACTCATTCATTATGCATTGATAACCTACATCATTCCCCGCAAATTTATTCCCATTACTTTTACTTAAATCTCTCACAAATATTTGCTTCCGCTATTCGCTCCTGCTTTTATTGAAAGAGCCAACTATATAGCCTTCCTCTTTAACATATACTATATTACCTATTTGTTGCCTTTCTCCAAACCTATCAACATTTCTACCATTACCATTATCTCCAGACCTTTTTATCGCCTGTTCAGATCGCCATCCCCGGACCTGATATGTGGCGAACATCAGTTTCCCGATCGGTTGCTACGCTATTGCACTTCGCGCCATTTTCCCCCATCAAATCTGCGTTCTTTACATGGGTCCCGTTCACGGAAGATATCACTCCCGTTCGTTCTCTGACCATTCTGCTCATTCCAGCTACTATCTCCCTGAGAATTCCTTTGATTTCTCTAACTACCACCAGGTTTGCTCTGAGGTTTTAACTTCAAAGCTCCCTCTAATTCTTCTACAAATTCTAGAAATTCGTCCACGGAATCACATTGACTATGGACAAGATCCCACAGCAAATTTTCGGGTAATCGCCTTTTTAACGTGGTTATTTCCGTTAAAACCCCCAACGGATGTTTCAAATGCAAAAGCTTGCCAAGTTCGAGCTTGTAAAAATCTCTCATCGTCCCATTTCCGCACCTGTAACTCGGCCCGTTTAAAAATTCATTTTGTATCCGCGTCTGTTTTGACATGCTCCAAAATTTATTTAAAAAAACACTTTTAGAATTCTACATATGATTCGCACGTACTACATTTAACATTTGCCCAAGACTGTGGGTCTCTCTCCAAATGCCGTTTAACGTATATTATTTTCGCGTTGTTCGATATGCCGTGAACAAAAGCGCCCCTGCACGCAGCTAAGAAGTTTAGTGGGTGATATCTTCCGTCATCTGTGTAACATTTCACAGATCCGGTATTTGGCCAAGGAATATTTATTACCGGCGTGGCCTGTCGGGAGGCTAACGAATTTAAATCACTTTTTATCTGTTGCAATTGTTTTTCAAATTCATTGTCACTAGTGATATTGGATTCTATGTTACCTTTAACTTTGCCCACTTCTTTCTTCCCCTCACCTACACGATTGACAATGTCACTAATTGCTAAATTTATATCGCTTTTATGAACATCTTGCGCTTTTATACAATCGCTTACCTCGCCCCCACTTTCCGTCTGTGTCTTATCCATATTTTCCCCAAGATTTTTTCAACTGATTCGATTTTATATTTTACTATTCGACATATCCACTTGGACACATTTTAATTTATCATCAACTGCTTTTTCAAGGTGACCCATAATTTTTTCAACTTCCTCTTTCATAGCCGATCTTGTTCAATTTCGCATTGCACCCATATCAGTCCGAATTGTATGGGTAACTGTTTGCAGTGTGCCCATATCTGTTCGCAATGTACCCATTTATGTTCGAATTGAACTGATATTATTTGCCATTGTATTCATATTATTTCCCAATCCCTGGATGATTTGCATTACCTGAGACATCATATCTCCCCACCTTCATTCCCCTTGCCTGAATTGCTACTACTTACACTTTCGCTCTCTGATTTCGGAATAAACAGCTCATTTCCGTTTTCAGAATTACACATACTAGGTGACTGTTTTATGTCCGCGAGATCTATAAGTGGAGCTTGAACTTCAGAGTTAAACCCTATCTCACTATTTCCACAGGCACTTATCCGATGTGAGATGGTTCCCTCTACCATGCTGATGCCGCCGATTGTAGTGCAAGACGACATTGAAGACTGCCCTGGATTGCTCGAAGGCCCTGCCGTCGTACTGCTGTTGAACTGCGTCCGCCACTGGAGAAGTCGCCTGGTGTAAATGTAACTGCTGCCGGTTACCGCGTGTTCCAACCGTCTCCGATGCCGCCTTCCGTTAAACGCTCTAACCGCTACTGTTACCTACACTCAACTTATTTAGACTCTGAGCCCCCACGCAAATTGCCTTTAACATGATAGATTACGACCTCTATTGATAGCATGTGTTAATTGTGAAAATTACTGAGTAATTGCACTATTTGCAGAAACCTACTTGCGGAAAAAATCCGATCTCACACTGTGTTTTGTGAGAGGTTCACTCTACAGAAATCTCTACTGGTTTTGCAAAGGTTTTTACACTTCGTATAGTACAAATCAAATGGTTCAGATGGCTCTAAGGACTATGGGACTTAACATCTGAGATCATCAGTCCCCTAGACTCAGAACTACTTAAACCTAACTAACCTAAGGACATCATACACATCTATACCCGAGGCAGGATTCGAACCTGCGACCGTAGCAGAAGTGCGGTTCCGGACTGAAGGGCCTAGAACCGTTCGGCTACAACGGCTACCTTCGTATAGTACACTGAATAACAGAGAGCAAAGGAGTTACCACTTTGCTGGACACAAATCCCGGGCGAGCCCCCATGCCGCTGCCAACCGACCGCGTGGTGAAGTGATGTCGGGGCTGGACTTCATTTAAGTAGTTTCAATTCGACGTGGTCCCACGGTACTATAGTTTTTAATTTTTAATGTTGACTGTGCTCTTCTGGCATGTTATAGTAATTTTATGTTTCTGAAGAAGGCTCGATTATTCTTGCCGAAACCTGGGTAAAAACGCGAAGCTAGTCGTAACTGAGGCGGATTTTTCAGTATATTATGATACCGTACTTGACGTGAATAATACTTTCTATTAATTTGTGTCTTTGGTAAAGACTGATCCTGCATCAAATCAAAGTTCACTGTTACACAGCCATCAGGAAATCTATCGACGATCTAAAAATCCTTTGCTTTTAGTTTGTGGGTAAGTATTTCCACAAGACTCTTTTTCTTCATGTCTTCATCAATAACAGCTTTAAAAGGAACTTTGAATATTAGCCAGTCATTGCAGGTGTTCTATTTTATTTTGTAACCCACAGATTGAATTTAGAGACAAAAATCTGAAAAAATTAAAAAACAGGTAATTCGTAATTGCTTTCAGTAGGCAGTGACTAAAAGAAACTTTACGCATACTATGGATCTAACTTCTTACTTTCAACTCATCATATCAGATCTACTAGATAATTAATTTTACTCACCTTATAATACATTACATAAGTAGATTTTTGTTGCAGCTGTACGTGCAGTTACTATCTCCTTGCCAAATAAATTCCTCATCTTACAAATGGTTAATTCTAGAGGCAAGTAAATCAGCGGCATGCTTACCCTTCTTTGTCCCTGAAGAGCAGTATGTATGCTATAGTTCACAGTTTTCTTTTGGCTTCAACATTATTTCTTAACTTGCTTATGCCTTCTTCTTTTAGGATATTCCCAATTACCAAGTTTTTCTGACTCATAGCATCTGTATTGAAACAATATCTGTTACATTCATGTGATTTTTTGATACGCATTATGCTTAGACGTGATTTGAGATTTTGCACTTGCACCAACATTATGTTTTTCCTGTTTCAAAACAATCTGCTTCCACACATTTATTGATCTTTTACGTTTCCTTGACCTCCCTGAAAAATCAGGCACATGGGATTTTCATTGGACATATCAGTATTCATTTTAAGTGTTAACCCTAAGCAAACACAACAAAAAGCAGAAGTATCGGGTGATCAAAAAGTTAGTATAAACTTGAAAACTTAATAAACCACGGAATAATGTAGATAGAGAGGTACAAATTTACACACATTCTTGGAATGACAGGGGTTTTATTAGAGCCAAAAAAAGAAAAAACAAAGTTCACAAAATGTCCGAGAGATGGCGCTGGACAGCAAAACGTCAGTGACCGGTCATGACAATCGTGTATAAAAGGAGCTGTAATGAGAGAGAGAATCAGATGCGCCAGCAGTCGCAGCATGTTGACGTTACCTGAAAAGGCGCTTTAATGAAGTTGTATTATCAGAATGGGGAATGTGCTAGTTCAGCGTTACGATCCTATCGCCATAGAAAGGGGATTCGAAGGGGTAAAGGTCCGTTGCCAAATGCACATGTGGCGAGAATGATTTCGAAGTTCGAAACCACGGGTTGTTTAGACGATAGATCCTGTAGTGGCCGACCGAGCACAAGGCGTAGTGCTGCTGAGACAGTTCAGGAAGAAATGGAGACTGTAGCGGGCTAAGTCAGCGCTCGTGCAGTCGCACGTCACACCGACATTCCATACACTACTGTTTGGTTGGCGCTGAGGCGTACCCTCCGATGCTATCCGTACAAAATCCATCGGCGTCATGAACTGTAACCTGGCGATTTAGTGAAGCGGAGGGCATTTGCGGTGTGGGCGTTTCAAAAGATGGCGGAAGATGACGATTGGTTGAGTAAAGTGTTGTGGACCGACGGAGCTCATTTCACGCTCCGAGGGTCGGTCAACGCCCACAACTGCAGAATTTGGTCTACCGAAAATCCTAGAACTGTCGTGGAAACTCCATTGCACGACGAGAAAGTCACGGTATGGGTTGGATTTATCACATCTACCGTTATTGGGCCTTTTTTCTTCGAGGAAATGCGTGATTCTGCTTTTGTAACTGCTACCTTGACGGATGAAAGGTACGCCGATATGTTAAAGAATCGCATCATCCCCAGCCTGGCTGATAAACACCTGCTGGAAGGTACGATGTTTATGCAGGATGGCGCTCCACCCCATATTGCTAGACGCGTGAAAGATCTCTTGCGAGCTTCGTTTGGTGATGATCGTGTGCTCAGCCGCCACTTCGTCATGCTTGGCCTCCCAGGTCCCCAGACCACAGTCCGTGCGATTATTGGCTTTGAGGTTACCTGAAGTCGCAAGTGTATCGTGATCGACCGACATCTCTAGGGATGCTGAAAGACAAAATTCTACGCCAATGCCTCATCATAACTCCGGACATGCTTTACAGTGCTGTTCACAACATTATTCCTCGACTACAGCTATTGTTGAGCAATGATGATGGACATATTGAGCATTTCCTGTAAAGAACATCATCTTTGATTTGTCTTTCTTCGTTATACTAATTATTGCTATTCTGATCAGATGATGCACCATCTGTAGGACATTTTTTGAACTTTTGTATTTTTGTGCTTCTAATAAAACCCCATGTCAGTCCATGCATGTGTGTAAATTTGTACCTGTCTATCTACATTATTCCGTGATATATTTAGTTTTCAAATTTATACTGACTTTTTGATCACCCAGTATATTATATGAAATATCACATTAACAAATTGAAGGCAGTCATTACTGAAACTGTAATCACGTGATCGCACAGACAGTCTATAGTGACTCACTCATTTACGACATCATAGAACTCCACCAGACCAGTGCAAGAAGATTTGGTACTTTTAGCTATAAAAGTTCAAAGGGATTTGGTAAAATTTGGTGGAAATTGCTGGATTTGACGTCCTCATAAGGGATTTGGTACTTTTTGCAAGAAAATGTTTACTTGTTAGATCAGGCAAGCTATTAGGCAGGGGCTGCAGTCTCTAAGTAATTTTTAGATTTTTTTTGCATTTGGTACCATTTCCAAACAAGCTCGACATATGGCCTTGATAAGAATGTGGGATGAGACAGCGTCTGACAAGGTCTGCTGCAAGAACGCCGTGCGGGGATGGGGAGGGGGAGATACCGTCAGATTGCAGAGAGGTTAGTGGTGGCTTCAAATCTGAGTATCTATGGGTTCCCAGTAGGCATTCCAGTTGCTGCAGGAGTAGTCATGTATAGCTTTTGGGTCGAGACTAGGATAGGGTGGATGGGGATGAGTTAGTGTGTAGGAGTTGGTAAGGGGAATAGGCTGGTGAACACTTGCAATTGGACTGAGGACCTCTGCAGTGAGGTGTTGAAGGAGGCAGCGAAATGCTAGGATGGTATTATGGCGGTATTGATTCCAGGACAGGTGTGCTGTGGGAAGTGATCTATGTCATATTTGAGGGACTCTGTAAACTTACGCTACCACTGAATTTACTTAGACGTTGAGGTCAGTGGAAATAATATAGGTGGAAAAGGTATGGTGGATGTGGGTGAAGAAATTGCAGGGGATGCGATTATTAGGTCAGTTGTAGATATTAGCACAGGTGAAAATTAACATTCTGAAAAAAGGTTAAGAATAAGGTGTTTGATGGAATTAGTGAGTAAAGGTTGTGAGTGAGTAAGGATGTTCTTGTGGTGGTCAACTGAAACTCACCTCAGGCCATGGAAAGGGTTATCTGTATGATGGAGGTTATAGGGAAAGATCTGGATGGTGTGATAGTTTTGGAGGAAAGTGTCATTAAAAAAGAAGATACTGATGTTGTGTTGGGACACAGTATGTATTAAAAGGGGCTTTTGCTTGATAGGAAGCAGACATTGTGATATAGGATGTTGTGTTGCTGTCGGGCCATGATGAAGGTGTAGTGAGTGGGCTGTGTGGCTGAGGGGGTGGACAGGCTTGAGCGAGGGTGTTCTGATGGGTGAAAACGAAGTGGACTTGGTTCATGGAGTAGATGGCTAGTGTATTGAGATGGAACACGGAATGAGAGGCAAGAGAAATTTTTTGTGGTGTATGCAGCCACTGGAAGGGGAAGATAATCTAGAGCGTGATGGTAAGGAATCGGCCGATATCCTTGGCAGCAGGAGGTGGGTAGAGAAAGTTACTGGGATAGATAGGATAATCAATAGGATGGACATGCACAGTTAATTCTGTATTGACAGTTGAGGTTTCGCTTTCTATTTGGCTGGGTCAGTCAAGTGGGTACCATTGCAGGTGTTGTATGTGGGAGGGGAGGCAAGGTTCAGACATTGTTTAAGGAAGTAGGATTCTTTACAGCGAGATCAGATGGGAGGATTTTTGCATTCAAGAGTGAGGTGGTCATTTTAAAGGATGCATTGTGAGAGTGGTAGGACTGTGGGAGGGATTTAGAGGGTCCGATTTTATTATGTAAGTAGTTGATCGATCGTGGAGGCATATTTCTGAATTCAGTTTGAACCCCAGCTCCTCTACCGTGAGCTCAGGACCAAGCTTCGTTATACCAGAAGTGGTGGTGGGATGGCAAAGGGGCTGGAGTTGTTTGGATGGGGAGGAAGTGTTGAAAGGAGTGACGAAAGCATTAGGCCAAAGGTAACTGCTGGGGAGGTATGTAAATTGGACTTTTTATTTGACATCAATTAATAAGACACCCTCCAAAATACTGAATTAGGAATTCAGTGGATACTAAATGAAACAATAATTACAATTGATTCGATTTATTCTGTTAAATTGACTCGTAAAACATTTGACAAGCAATAATAATATTAAAGTAAAAAATCTACACATCTGATAAACGGGTCTGGGCTATGGTTTTATTAATCATGTAAATGAAACAACTACAGTCCATTGCCGCACTATGATTGCTGTGATGTTTTTCATTTATAAATTTCTATGGTACATTCAAAATTCGCAACTAGTGAGTGATATGAACCTTCGACCATTCGTTTCATGTGTATATTCATATCATATACTAAAGACTCTGCAGTATTTGCTTGTAATGCAGCAACTACGTATCCCAGCCCCTAGACAACGAAACCAGCCGAAACTTTTAATATTTCAACTCTGAGTCTGAGGATACACTTTTAGAAGTTACTTGAGAGTTAAGGTGATAGGGCTCTGAAGGAAATTAGTTCATTTCTGTCACGTTTTTTTCTAGTCAGTCTTAAAACCATACTCTAATGCACATGATACAAAGTTTATTCGATTGTTTTGCGACAGTTGTGCATCTTGGAACAAAAGATTATTGTGTTTTACTTCTGTTCTGTGTGATTACATCAAAATCCGGATTTTCTACAAGAAAAGCCAGTGGAGAATTAATATAAGTAAGACAAAAATAAGTTATATTCCAATTTTTTCGCCGTAAAACATATCCTCTAGAGTTATATGCAATAAATGTCATAAAATATATTAGTATTAAGTGTCATTTGTTTCATGAGTACCATTTGTACACTTTTAAAATAATTTTTATGACTAAAAGTACCACATCGAAAATTAAATTCCTAATAACTGTGCAATAAAATGAGGAATACCTTAAATTATTCTAAAAGACATATCAATGAGTCTCATACAAACTGTATATCAGTTACGGATTGCCAACGAGAACTATTGTAGTTTCAGGGAATTTTTCTGCTCTACACATAAATTTGCCCAGTTGGGTTTGGTACCTTTTGGGAACCAGTTCCGCTTATAGCACTCCTTCTTATGGACTCGTTACCAGAACACACTCACACAATACTGGGAAATACATAGTTGAGGGATTTACTCAGTGCTAAAAAAAGTCAGGACTGGCACCAGACATGCACCACGCTCAACGATCCACTCCCCATTAACTCTTCCAAGCACTGGGAAACATTTCACTGGGTCACTGGCAGTCTTTACATCACCCACTATCCACTCTTCCACAACAACCATGCCTTGCCTGACAATCAAAGCAAAGCTGACAACTTTGATTACTCCCGATTCCCTACCACCAATACAAAAATACCGACTTCCCACACCTGGTTCGCCGCTTCCAGCATTTGGACAACAAGCCACAACAGAATTAAACGCCCCATTCACAGAACATGACACAAAACAAGTACTTCACACAAAACCCATTACATCCATGGTAACAACAGCACTATGTACCCATATCTTAAAGAGTGCCCCATCTACTTTGTAGTCACCCTTGCAACCCCTTGCACGACCATCCTCTCCGCAGGTTACTATCCTGAACTGTGTAAAACCTCACAAATACTACATTTCCTCGAAGCCCCTAAAGTTATCTCCTCCTACTGTCCCAAATGCTTTGCTCAGTGCTCAGCAAAGTCTTCGAATCCATCCTCTCCTGATACATCCATCAGCACCTAAACCCACAACCTGCTTCCCATTAACCAGTGCGGCTTCTGTCCCACCTTCTCCTCTGATGACGAGCTCCTGCGACTCACCCACCTTTTATCCCACCAGCTCAAGACCTGTAAATCTGCTATAACCATGTATGGCATTGTGGTCTTGTTTTCAGACTTGAGACATATGCACTTCTAATTAATTATACACACCTTATTGCATCCTTCCCCTAATCGCCCTTGCAGCTTTTATAATATCTGTTACGGCGTAAAGTGAAGCACCAGCACGCCAGTCAGGAACGATAGAGAGGAGATGGCTGTGAGAAGACGTCAGCCAATCACATGCTGACCGACCCCTCTCCAGGACGACAATGCTACAGCAGCGGCCCCTGTGCTTTGTGAAGAGGGCCGACTGGCGACGCCCCAGTTCAGTATCAGCTTCAAGACTAGTGACGCGGATAGAAGCCTCAACGCTCGTTACTTCGCCTGGATACTCTATGTAACACAGACTTGATGATTGTTATACTGAAGAAATTGCTTATTTTGTATGTCGCCCATTGCTTGCGATACATCTGTGTAATTGCAAAGTTAAGTATTGTCTCTCTTCATTTTGTAATAAAGTTCAGTAATACGACTTGTTTGATTTGACTGACTAGCGAACCGAGTACGAAGGATTCCTAGACACCCTATATTTAACGACGAGCATGGAGACATAATAATATCGTTTCCTGTGCCTTCTGTTCCGCAGCAAGCATGCCTCATGGCTCTGTCCTCTCTCCTCTCCTTTATCTGTTCTACACTGTTGATATGTCAAAGCCATTTCCACCAGTCACTTTTATTCCAGTACACTGATGAAGGCGCTTTTTTTTACCTCTATCCCACACTCCAGAAATCCCAACGATCCCTCCAAATCCATCTCAGTCAGTTGACTTCCTGGTGTAACCAATGCCTCCTGAAGATCAACCCTCTCAAGACCCACATAATAATTATGGGACATACCACCCAATCCTTCTGTCCCTATGATTTCTACTTCCTTATTTACAACCGTCCCACAGAGTTAACTAATACACCAAAATCTCTTTGGCTAAAAATCAGTCGGCAACTAACGTAGAAACGTCGCCTGCTATGCATCCAATAAAAAGCCTAAATGACTAAAATTAGCCGGCCTGGGTGGCAAAGCGGTTCTAGGCGCTACAGTCTGGAACCGCGCTACTGCTGCGGTCGCAGGTTCGAGCCCTGCCTCGGGCATGGATGTGTGTGATGTCCTTAGGTTAGTTAGGTTTAAGTAGTTCTAAGTTCTAGGGGACTTATGACCTCAGAAGTTAAGTCCCATAGTGCTCAGAGCCATTTGAACCATTTTTTTGTGACTAAAATTAGTAAAACCACTAACTGCCCGATCCAACCCATCCTTTGGTATGTGAATGTTACACAGGTATCTTCCCCACCCCTCCAGATCTCGGAACACCCCGCTTTCTGCATCTGTTTACTTTTCGCCACAAGTTTCTTCCTCTCCTCACTCACACTGAACATTTCCGATCAACCAACGTCATTTACAAACTCGAATCCAATACTTTTATAGTTTCCTCTCTACATTCCAATCCTTGTACGCATCTACGCTCCTCTGCCAATAAGTCCTATCAATGCTGCACTTTCAAACCCCCACACACCCTCTCCAAGAAATTAGAAGTGTCTCCCCCTACCAGGTTATGAACTCTTTGCTGCCATTTATCCATCCTACCAACATTAAATTCTACCCCCCCCCCCCCCAATCCCCCTTTATTAACAGGGATTACCCTCCCTCCTCGTCCTATATTTCCCTACCCCTTTTCCCCCCTTCCTCCTGCTTTCAGTACTTACTTTTCACCTCCGAATTTTAGCCTCCCCAATATCCCTACCTATTTCCCCGCTCTTGCCTCCCAGTTGCCTCTTCTACCTCATCTATACGACGCCCCAGTCCTCTATCCTTACACCACCACCCTCTTACCCTCGTTCAAGGCCAACGTTTTCCTTTTCAAAAACAAACTACCAATCTCAGGGCGGGTCCCTCCAGTTTTAGTGGCAGTGAAGTGCTTCTTTTTAAGATCAGAGGATTTTAAAAATAGCGTTTTAAATATTTTCATATAGCCTTTTCGTTTTTCGTTTCACCCTTTTATTATTACTGTTTCAATGTAAACTTGAAGAAAACCATGTTTTATACATATAAATATTTCCATTACCCTCAGCCATATTTTTTTTTTAAACATTTGCAAATATGTAACTTCACGTTCGTGCTATTTTATCTCATATAGTTTTACTTGTCAGTTGGCTGAAGAGCATGCTGAATGTACTGTTCGACGACCCCTCCCCCCTCCCGTCTCCCAGCCATATGGGTTATCAGGGGATGAAATAACAATAAAGGCATAAATTAAATGCTTCCTCCGAGTTGACATAGTCCCTACCCCACAGTAGACACGTCCTGAAGGAAACACAACTCCAGCTGTGGCCTTAGTGTCTCCCAACCTCCTTAGATACCCACTGCAGCAGTCCTCGATCCAACTGGAATTGACCACCTCCATGTTCTACTCACCATCCCCTACACACTATCTCATCCCCGATGCACTCCATCTGATTATCAGTCCTAAAGTTCTGCAAGACTACTCCTACACGAACTGGAATGCTTACTGCGAATCTGTAGCTACCCAAATTAGAAGTTATTCACTCCACTTTCTAGTGTCCTGTCGCCTATATCGCTCTGTTCTATGGACCCGTGACTGTGGCGCATTCACTCGCCAACATCAAATACAGAGGCAACATCACAAACTTATTAAATGCTCAAAGGCTCTGGAACTGGAGTCCAACAAGCACCAGAATCAACGTTATAAACTATGTTAGTTCTATTTCACGTAATTGTAAAGGGGAAGGTGGTATCGGTTGGCGAATACCACCCTAATCCTTTTTTCGACCATGTATTCTACCAATTATAATTATGAAATTTGCGGTTTCCTTAGTATACCCACTTTTCGCCGTAAAACCACGAACTTTCTGCTCTCCATGGACTCGAAATGGAGACGCTACTAATTTATTTATTTCTTGTATATGACACTCGTTCATCATGCGAGCAGTGTCGCTCGTTTCTGGTAGCGTACACATTTTATTAAGTCCACAATTTACATTGCACAATGAATGGATGCTATGGGTACAGTCCAAACACGCTGATACGATATACCCAGCAAGTAATCTGTTTCACGCATGGTGAGAATTATCTGATAGTCTAGTATCTTATCACCTGAAAAGCATGAGCTATTGGTTTTTGGGGGGGATTTCGTAGGATATGGAAATGTGTGATGGGCCTGAACATTTGCAAGTCAGTTGTGATCAAAATAGGATGTTATTGCAATAATCTGAACACCCACACAAAACACTTAAAAGATTATTCAATCAATATGGAGAGAAGAATAGTTCCTTAACATGGATAATAATTACCCTCTGTGAAGACATAAGTGAGATTGATGCATTCATAACTTAAGAGGATGTGTGTATAATCAAAATTTGACAGACATTGTAAAAAATTTAAAACCTTATCAAAATATTATAGAACAATACAGACAAAAGAAAAAGGGAGTGAACTCCAGTGGGCTAGAATTCGACATAAGAGCTTTCCCTGAAGAGTCAATAAATCCAATAAACTTCATTTAAGTTGGTTTCTGCCACACAAACATGGATTCATTCTGTATAGAATACTCTGGTCTATTCATTTATGTTGCCTGTTACCATGAAAACGTCACTTTCATCACTCGTGGCGATTGCACGACACTGAAGTTGAAACACAAATTGCGATTACGCAACGAAACGGTAAAATTTACACAATGTGGGTATGATACTGCCTTTTATCACTCAAGATCACTAACTTACATCCCAAAACTTTCATTTTAAATACTTCATCCAATAAAGTATAATGCTCGCGAGTTGAGAGATTTTAATTTTTAGATACACATGAAGAGATTGAAATTAACAGACACAATTGCTGAAGGCACGTGGATATGTCCAGTCAGAACAAAGGGCCATGTTAAGTTCGCTCATTTCACAGTACATGAGGAGGACTTACACCATAAAGAAAATCAAAAACATATCGTAACACATGACTGAACAGCTGAATAATTCACTGAAAATAACCGTTAACGTTAACTACGTCAAATGAAATTATACCAACGTTTTCTCGGGAACAAACTCAGTCTCACAGCTCCGCGGCAGATCCCAGAGTAAGTTAAAAAAGCGCCACCCAACTGGCCGTTGCCTCGAGGACCAGTTTTTTTTTTCAGCAGAGCGGAGGCGGTCCTCTGTCTAATTGCATGGACAAAAAGAGAGGGACAGCTCAGGATCGAGAGGTAATTACATTGTCAGACATCTTTGAAGGAGCTCTGAAAAGTTGATACTTCTCTGCATGAGAGAAAAGAAACTCTCTGCCTCAAAACTGACATATTTAAAACTCATTCACTCATACAGAACTCCGAGAACAGTTACTATCTTCGTATATAGTCAAAGGCTACCTGGCCATTAACCTTCGTCTGTGCGAATGCGCACAGGTTGCCCAAACTTTTACGGGAATCGTCACCTTAATTGGCGCGAGTAATGAGTGGATGGGCAAATATCTATTAGGAACATTATGTATGTAGATTGTGGACAGTTGGGAACGTGGGTCTCACGGGAGGCATGCAAGGGATAAATATCTGTAGCCGCGCTACTCATCTGTGTCCTCGGTGGCTCAGATGGACAGTCGCCTTTCGGCACGCTAGCTGCACGGCCTTGTTTACGTCCTCGCCGCGCAGCTCGCTCGTGGAGTTGTTTAGGTGATTCTGTCGTCTTCCTTCGACAGAGAATGGCTTATGTCCACAGATAATCGACACTGAAGATTAGCTTTGCACCTGAATATGCCCGACCAAAAGCACTGGAAATCGAACAGTTTATCAGAGATGAAGTCAAGATTGATTGCAATCATCTTGTTGGCATCCACTTGTCTATAGTGAGCAGTGTGGTATACGTGAGTCTGCAGCTCGTGGTCGTGCGGTAGCGTTCTCGCTTCCTACGCCCGGGTTCCCGGGTTCGATTCCCGGCGGGGTCAGAGATTTTCTCTGCCTCGTGGTGACTGGGTGTTGTGTGCTGTCCTTGGGTTAGTTAGGTTTAAGTAGTTTTAAGTTCTAGGGGACTAATGACCATAGATGTTAAGTCCCATAGTGCTCAGAGCCATTTCAACCATTTTGGTATACGTGAAATTGGTTAACGAAGAGATATGTGACAAAATTCTAAGTGCAACTCGAAGTGGTGTTAAGTTCCGTCACTCTGATGGACACATCGGTGACGTAACTGTGGAACATGCGGGACTTGATCTGCGGACGATACGTGTATTTGAACTCCCTTTCGAGGTGCCCTCATAGGTAGTGGTATCTGCATTCCGGCAATATGGTCATGATCAGGTGATCAGTCATACAGCTGAAAAGTGGGCTCAGTTCACTACACACTCGGTTCTCATTGGAGTACGACAGATCCGCATGGAGCTATCCAAACATGTGCCGTCCTACTTGTATATTGGTGGCTGCCGTGCAATTATTATTTTTGATTGCCAGCCGAAGACATGCTCGGGACGTGGCAAGGGAGGACACCTCTGTTCCACTTGTCTGCAACGCAGAATCACACAGTTACCGCCTGGAGACCTGCCGGCCACGACCGCTCCGACGACGCTACCGCTGACGTTTGTCGAAGTTCTACATAACGACCCCCGACTGCGATCACCACTGGCTCCTACTACTGCCACATCGTCGTCTCCGGTAATGTCGCAGGTTGTTGCGGAAGGACCGACGCCTTTGCCTCCTCCTCCCGCCATGCGCATTGGTGAAGAATCTCTAGAAGAGGGGACAGCCCTTGACTTCATGGTTGTGCCTACCGATGCTTTTGTGCCCGAACATCCGGATCCCCAGGCGTCTTCGGACACTGAAGATCACATGCGCAAGCAACGATCGCCGAAGAGACGTCGGAAACGGCTGATCGCACCTACAGGACGCAGTCTCAAGATGATTAGGACTATACCTATCAAGAGGTTTCCCCGATGGATTATTCCGTGGTGGAAGCACCAGTCTGCACCCTGTCGGAAGTACAACCATCTTTGCATGCACCAGACGCTGTACCTACGGACGTTGAACAGCAACTGAGCCAGTACCACTCTTCCACCTCCAACGCGACGCCTCCTTTGGACTCCACAGGTACTCCACTGGACGCACACAATCCGCGCACCTTTGCGTGGTCTGACGATATAAACGTCGAAGCATCCACCGTTGAGACAGCAGCGAATGCTGCTGCTCCAACCCACGACTGCTAATGGACAGGGTTACTGGATGGGAATGTGCAGCCTACTGGGACAACATTCCTGTTCGATGCTGCTCTTCGTGCCTCCATGAGCGTCCCAGCAGTCCCAATTCCACGACAAGCTTACAGGATTGGCTCCATCAATGTCAACAGCATTGGCACCCCTGTTAAACTACAATTTCTCCGTGAAATGTTGAGGGCATCGGACCTCGATGTTGCCCTTTTGCAGGACGTTCGCCTGCCGACGTTTCCTAATATCTATGGCTATGTGTCGTACCTCACGACGTGTGGTGACGAAGGCAGTGGAACAGCAATTCTTTTGAAGGAAGGCATTGAGTAGACGACGTGATTTACCCACCATCGGCTAGGGGTCTTTCTGTGACTTTCCACAGTGTCCGAGTCATCAATGTTAACGCTCTCTCGGGCGCGACCAAGCGACGGGAACGGTCGCGATTCTATTCAGAACAGGTCGCTTCTTTGTTTGTAGGCCGCTGCGACCATATTATCCTTGGCGGCGACTTCAGTTATGTGTTATCCCAGAAGGACTAGCGTCCCCATTTTACCACATGCCAGGAACTCAAGCTGCTCGTGCATGAACTGAACCTCACCGATACTTGGGACCGCGTGCATGGTGGCGGCCTGGAGATACGTACGTCACCACCTATTCAGCAAGTCGTCTTGATCGTGTCTACGTTTACCACGGAATCGTAACTGCCACGCTCGACGCTGAGTTATGGCCTACCGCCTTTTTCGAACATGTCGCCTACATTTGCACTGTTTCGCTCCAGAGGCAGAAGGTGTGGCGCGGTCGATGCCTTTGGAAGCTGAATGTCGCCCGTCTCAACGATCCTTAATGCAAGCAGGTCGTAGAAACGACGTGGAACAACTTTGTGAGACGCCTTACAGTGCATCCTTCAACACTCCGTTGGTGGGTCGACTGCACCAAGCCTGCTTTATGTCGTTCGATGATGAATTACCGTCGCGACAAAATGCTGTGGCAACGACATACCATAGAATAATATTTCACAATTCTTCTGGAATTCTCAAACCATGCCCCCTCTGTTCGACGACAGTTTGAAATTCAACGTATTGAGGCGAAGATAATTTCTCTTATGCGTCACCGCCTTGAAGGCACAATAGTACGCGCAAGATGTCACGATTGTGTATTAGGAGAGCCCCCGTCCATGCATTATATTATCCGAGAGAAGCAGCTGTGTCGGAGAAAGCTGGTTCAAAAGAAAAAAATTCAAATGTGTGTGAAATCTTATGGGACTTAACTGCTGATGTCATCAGTCCCTAAGCTTACACACTACTTAACCTAAATTATCCTAAGGACAAACACGGACACCCATGGCCGAGGGAGGACTCGAACCTCCGCCGGGACCAGCCGCACAGTCCATGACTGCAGCGCCTTCGATCGCTCGGCTAATCCCAATCGGCAGAAAGTTGGTCAACGCCCTCGACATACCAGATGGTCGTCGATTGACGTCCCAGAATGACATCTTATAAGCCTTTGTGGATCACTACAACCAGTTCTATGCAGCAGAGGACCAGAACATAGCGGTAACGACTGATGCCCTCTGTTCCTTGTAGGGTACCCTGGATGAGGCTGCTTCGGAGTTTCTCACAGCGACAATTATGTCTGATGACGTCGCCGATGCTCTTCATAAGGGTGCGGCGAATAAAGCCCCAGGTCCAGATGGGTTCCCGCTGGAGTTTTACCGCACATTCCACGACATCATGGGCTCACGCTGGACTGCGATGTATGAAGAACTGATGAACCCTGACCTTCCCCTCCCACCCGAATTCGTACAAGGCATGCTTATCCCGGTCCCCAAGCCATCGGGAGGTCGGGGAGTTGGGCATTATCGGCCGTTGACCATGTTAAATTGTGACTTCAAGATTTTTACCCGGATTCTTACCGCTCGCCCTCTGCGCGTCATTCCTCGAGTCATCTCTCTGAATCAAACGTGTTTTGGTAGTGACAGTAACATTCAGAAGGCCTTCAGCGATTACCGTGACGTCATAGCACTGGCCACGACCTGCCGCAGTCGCGGTGCCTTAGTGACAGTGGTCTTCGACCACGCCTTTAATAGAGTGAGTCATGCCTTTGTAGAAAACGTACTCCGACGGATGGCCTTTCCCCACAGGTTTATACACAACGTCTTGCGGCTCCTCCGTGGTGCCACGTCGCGAGTGCTGGTCATGGGCCTTGTGGCGGGCCCTGTTAATGTCATGCGGTCGGTTCGTTAAGGATGTCCTCTGTCGATGCTGCTTTTCGCCATCGCCCTTTAGCCACTATTACACGGTTTGAGGAGCCGGCTCACAGGGATAACAGTGAGGGAGAATGCTTTCATCTGCCACTCCTATGCGGATGACGTGGTGTTCTTGGTTCTCTCGGAGGATGAAGTGCGAGAGGCACTGGCATGAATCATCCAGTACGGGACTGCAGTGTGAACCTGTCGAAATCTAGTGCTATGTCCGTCGGTAGAGGTCTTCCAGCATAGAGTGTGGCTCCATTGCCATTAGTGGACAAGCTCAAATGTTTGGGGATTACCTTCACGCGTGATGTACAGCGCATTATCTCATTTAACTATAAACGTCTGCTTCAAGCTATCCGCGTGAACGTTCGTGGCAACCTCCTGAGGGCATTGGACATGTTACAAGTGGTGTATTTTGTTAACACTCATCTAGTCTCGCGACTGCCCCATTTAGCACAGATTTTACCGATGCAAAAGGCAATGGCACACAGACAGAGTCAGCTACGACACGCTGACACTTCCTCCTCGAGATGGCGGCCTCGGCCTTGCCAACGTCCAAGCGAGAGCAGCTGCCCTTTATGTAAGTACGATGCTTAAGTCGTGGACCCTCTGCCGAACCGGATTATTTGGAAGCCTGATTGACGAACTGGCCCCTCCCTTTCATGTGGCACCTGTTGCAGTAGACCATATTTCTTCCTCGCTCTCACATGTCAGGACCATTTTCATCGAATACAGTTATGCCCATGCCGACTTGCCTAGTACCAGAAACCCTACCGCACGTGATGTTTACCGCCTAATGGTGAGAAATCATACTCGGAATGTTGTGGAAAGCCGACATCCTACGATCGCTTGGCCCGTGGTTTGGCTTTCTGTGCGCCATATCCTCCTCGACACGAGCGCTCGTGCGATCTGGTCGTTAATGGAAAATACATGACACAACTTCGTCTACATGCCATAAAAATGACAGATTCTCCGCTCTGTCCTCGTTGTTACACGCCTGATGCGGACGAACATCGACTGATGTGTGGGTCTTCTCCACAGGTGCGGCAGCTGATTCAGAAGATGCTCGGCTTTTTTCTACGTACGGCTCCCCATGCCTTTACACCGCAATCTCTTCTGTTCCCAGATGAGACATACTTCCCACGTACGAAGACCAACGCTGTGATCTGGATAAAAGGCCTCTCGATCTCTTACTTGTTCCATGAAGGTGATAAGAGTGTTCTTGATTTTTGGACGTTCCTGCAAGATCGCTTTACTTTTCTCGTGCACCACCCGCGATACCGTCAGTACTATGCCAACTTTTTGGGTAGTGCCTACTGCGATCCCCCCTGCAGCTGGGGTGTCCCAGGTATGAAACGCTGATTTCAGTGAGATTGTGTAATACCAGGACTCGATCCAATGTATCGGCAAATGCAATATCCTTCGTGCAGACGTGCCTGAAACATGCCTGACTGCCTTGGGATTCAGTGTGCGTCTACCCACAAGTTGGCGGGAAGCGGATGCCATTTTGTCTGTTCTGCCAGGAGGGCGTTGTCTTTAAATTCAATAATTCCCTTTTTATTTTGTTTGTTATTGATAGTAATTTACACATAATTTTTTTCGCCTGGAGGCTGTCCTATGTGATCTCAACGAAAATATAAAAATTAATTAATTAATTAATTAATATGATACATGATCAGAAAACAATAACCTGATACCTAAAAAGTAAACTTCTTTAAATTTACTAGAAATATTTTTTTTATTTTATGCAGAAGGCCGTCATTTATTGTATAACACCAGAGATTTTTATTTTCTTTGTCAAAAAACGCAAAAAATAAAAAAGTTCTGTGTCGTTCATATATTTTTACTGACTCAGTTACAATTCTGTATACTACGTTGTATGTAAAAAAAAAAAAAAAGGATGGATAGAGCGTCTGCCATGTAAGCAGGAGATCTCGGGCTCGGGTCAAAGTCGGGGCATACATTTTCTCCTGACCCCCATCGAGGTATATCAACACCTGTCGGCAGCTGAGGGTTTCAATTAATTATCAGTAATTTACTTATGTTGCTAATTCCTTCCACAGAGTAATGGAATTTTTGGGATTTTTATATTATTATTATACATGTTTAAAAAACAAACGAACCTTTAGATCGTCGGTTTCCGTTTCTTGTTCTATAAGTGTAGGACTTAAATTATATTGCCTGCATGGCTGTGTTGTGTCTTACATGCATTCCCGACCTGATTTGCATTTCGGATCGTAATTCTTGCTCACTTCCACGGCTATGTGTTTGTGGTGCATGTTACAGTTCTTCTAGTTTCTTTTTTATCTTCTGCCTGGTGTTTGTGTGAACGCGAAGTGCATGTGTGACTCCTAAAATTTAATTATTCCAGTTTTATGCAGCCCTAATTATTTACAGGCCCATTAGTAAGGTATAGGATTATTTGTTGCACTCACATGACAGTTTAAGACAGACACCAGCCACTATTATTTTGTTATATAAATGTTTAGTGCTCTTCTATTTCCATTAAATTCCCATTGAATTAAATCTGAATATATAGCGTATTGATCATATCTTCTGTATGCCTTTCAGTATACTCGATATTAAGAGCATTCTTTATACACTACTAGCCATTAAAATTGCTACACCATGAAGATGACGTGCTACAGACGCAAAATTTAACCGACAGGAAGAAGATGCTGTGATATGCAAATGATTAGCTTTTCAGAGTATTCACACAAGGCTGGCGGCGGTAGCGACACCTACAACGTGCCGACATGAGGAAAGTTTCCAACCGATTTATTATACACAAACAGCAGTTGACCGGCGTTGCCTGGTGAAACGTTGTTGTGATGCCTCGTGTATGGAGGAGAAATGCGAACCATCACGTTTCCAACTTTGATAAAGGTCGGATTGTAGCCTATCGCGATTGCGGTTTATCGTATCGTGACATGACTGTTAGCAGAATATGGAATCAGTGGGTTCACGAGGGTAATACAGAACTCCGTGCTGGATCCCAACGGCCTCGTATCACTAGCAGTCGAGACGACAGGCATCTTATCCGCATGGCTGAACGGACCGTGCAGCCACGTCTCGATCCCTGAGTCAACAGATGGGGACGTTTGCAGCAGCACGGACTATCAGCTTGGAGACCATGGCTGTGGTTACCCTTGACGGTGCATCACAGACAGGAGCGCCTGCGGTGGTGTACTCAAAGACGAACCTGGGTGCACGAGTGGCAAAACGTCATTTTTTCGGGTGAATCCAAGTTCTGTTTACAGCATCATGATGGTCGCATCCGTGTTTGGCGACATCGCGGTGAACGCACATTGGATGCGTGTATTCGTCATCGCCATACTGGCGTATCACCCGGCGTGATGATATGGGGTGCCTTTGGTTACACGTCCCGGTCACCTCTTGTTCGCATTGACGGCACTGTGAACAGTGGACGTTACATGTCAGATGTATTACGACCCGTGGCTCTACCCTTCATTCGATCCCTGCGAAATCCTACATTTCAGAAGGATAATGCACGACCACATGTTGCAGGTCCTGTACGGGCCTTTTTCGATACAGAAAATGTTCGACTGCTCCCTTGCCAGCACATTCTCCAGATCTCTCACCAATTGAAAACGTCTGGTCAATGGTGGCCAAGCAACTAGCTTATCACAGTACGCCAATCACTACTGTTGGTGAACTGTGGTATCGTGTTGAAGCTGCATGGTCAGCTGTACCTGTACACGCCATCCAAGCTCTGTTTGACTCAATACCCAGGAGTATCAAGGCCGTTATTACGGCCAGAGGTGGTTGTTCTGGGTACTGATTTCTCAGGATCTATGCACCCAAATTGCGTGAAAATATAATCACGTGTCATTTCTAGTATAATATATTTGTCCAATGAATACCCGTTTAATATCTGCCTTTCTTGTTTGTGTAGCAATTTTAATGGCCAGTAGTGTACTATATTACTTACCGTTCAACTTCCTTCTCGAGGCATGTGTGCTCCTGGGCTTCGTCCACTCTCGTTCCTTTACGTCCTCTACACAGCCAATATGCCCAAACCACATCCACAGGGCCACCTCGTTCAGTATACCGATGATGGCGGCTTCCTTACACTCTTCCTTACACTCCAGAAATGCGAATGATCCCACCAGATCCTTATTAATTAATTTACCTCTTCGTGTGACCAGTGATTCCTCAAGATCAGCCCATCCAAAACCCAAGTAATAATGACAGGAAGAACCACACTCAGCTTTTTCTTCCATGACTTTTACCTCACCATTTACAGTTGTCCTATCCAGTTAACTAATACAGCTAATAATCAAACAGAAAGAACAAGATAGATTAGAACTGCTTACTGGCCAAACGTGGGGATGACGCCCCTTCATTACTCTCTACATCTACAAAACATTGATCTGACCTATCCTCTGCTGTGCAAATGTTACATTGATATCCGCCCCACTCCAGTTCAACCAGTCCCTCCAATTCCTTGAATGTTATGCACTCCGCTCCACTTTCAGCATCCATTTACCCTCCCCATGTGGATTCCTTACCATTTCATCAAATTCTCATCTCTTCTCACTTAAATACCTTCGAATGACTTACACCATCCTCAGATTCGACTGCAATAATTTCCGTTCCTAGTACACAGCCTCCTCTCTACCGACACATTCCACCAGCTCTACACCTACACACATCTCGCATCCTCTTCCAACGAAATTTCAAGCGTCTCCCTCTCCCAGACACAGAAATTCGTCGCAACAGTTATCCTTCCTAGAAGCTATAATCTCGTCACATCCATCTTGCCTCATCGGGACTCCCTCTTTTCCCCCTTTTTTCCCTACCCCTTTTCCCATTTGTATTATGGCCTACCGAAATCCCAAATTACTCCCCCCCCCCCTCTGTCTTTCCAACATCCACTCCTTCTCCTTCGATACCACCCACCAGTCCACCATACTTACACTCACAATCTCCTACCTGCTAAATATCTAATATTTTCCCCTCCAACAACAGACTATATCTTCCCAGGTCATGTTCTTCAACTTTTCATGAAAATGCGCTGCTTCATTTTTAAGATCATCTTTTTCATAATGCATTTTAGATGTTTTTAACTTTTAGTTTTCTTGTCTAATTTAAAGAAATGAAGAACATCTAATTTCGTTTGTATAAAACCTTCACTAAATTCATCGGTTACAAATTTTAAAATAATTTCTGAACATCTTACCTTTTAATGTATTGTTTCTCGTCTTTTTTAAACTTACTTATCCTTACACTGAAGTGTGGGTTGATTGCACCTCTGACAGCCGACTCCCCACACATATGGGTCAAGAGAGATGTAAAACAATAAACAAAAAGTATTAAATGTTATGAAAAACATTCAGCCCACAACGATCGGCAAGAATCTTCGACGATATCGAAGAAGACGAACTTCAGACAAAGGATTAGTGCAAATACTGTCCGATTATCATGTGTAAATATAAGAAAGATATTATCTTGGAGAGGCTATACACGGTAAAATCTAAACTGAGAGTTAGTATCGTCGTCAGATAGAAATTGGCAAAATTCTGGAAAAAGAATATGACCTCACATCAATAGTATAGTAGAAAGAGCTAAAAATACCATAGCAAATGGCTGCCAACGTAGGAGCAGTATGGACGTTAGGTGTGGTGCCTTTTTTGTGGGTAATGATCCTGCCTATTGTGCATTAATCGCAAACGAACTGAAAATATTCTATCATGTATTCCACTAAATTGTGCTCTCTCTCTAATTTTTCTAAACTGTATTTAATAAACGTTAGTTTTAAATTGAAAAAGATTTTGCACTTTGACTTGCAGTAACATAATGCATATATTTTTTATCGAACCTAGGGCAATGAAATACCTATATTATTCAGACAGAGGTACCATGAATAATGTAAGAGAGAGAAATTATTTGAATAGAAAGGTACTGTTTCTGTAGTGACTTTCCACAATTTCTGAATTTCTGTAGCAGTAGTTGCTATAATTCTTGAGAGTGCTAGCTGACGATGATGCTGACTATTTCGATTTACTAATTAACTCTTGAAAGACAGTGACATGAACAGTAACTGCTTCAGTATTTTTTCAATATGTTCCTCTCTAGTGTTAGTCTACTCACAACCTAAGACACTATCAACACTCACTTTACAAAGTCTAACAATGCTGCTTATCCTTGATGAGTGTAAACAGCCTACTGCTTTCGGTTTAAGGAGGACATGGTTTCTAAAGATATTAATTATCCCAGAAGAGGTATATCCTTTTGCTGAACAGTTGCTCACCATATTGTAAAATGTTTAAAGGTTATTATTAATACTGCACACTATGTGAAATTATTGCTACTAATGCCAACTACTAAATTAACTTCAGTTATTTCTACATCATTGTGTAGATGAGTAATACCAACTCCGCTCATAGTATGATGCCTTAGGCAAGTTATTATCATTTTTGTGATTGTTCCAAAAGATACTGAAGTAACTTATTTATTGCAAAATCGTGCTATTTGTTTTACATAAAAGTTTCTTACGTACACATTAAAAACGTAAAGTTCGGAGGTATTATAGTTGTCTACAATCGAATTTAAACAGATGGAAGGCTCAAGAGCGAGATGGGGAAACTCTCCGCTCCTTGTAGAATTAACATACAGCCAGCAGCTCTGCTGTTTCAATAAGCGAGTCTCCTGGCGTGCAGGCGTGCTAACACGCTAGCCATTGCTGTGACCGAAACAGAGGCGAGACAGTGCCTTTCATTCTGGGCATCAATTGATGCCCACACGAGACTCTTCGTCTTTTTCTTTGGGTGGGGGATATAAGTAATACAAGATGCTGAAAGACACTTTTGATTACATTTTTGTTATACATTACTCTATCAACGAAGACATACTCAGCTAGGCCAGTGAATTAAGACTGTCATTCCTGGTGAAAAGGTACATTTTTAAATGGCATGTAGCTGCCTTATGAATCTTTATTATAATCTTAGGATACTTTCAGCTAATGCTCATTCTGAACTATGCAACGTGTCACAGAGCAAATTATGTAGAAGAAACAGTTCATTACAAATATGAAGATATACAAAAAGGTAATTCCATTAGATGTTAGTTAAGTATTCCGTAGACTAAGTTGAAGATAAATGTTACGATGTGGAAAAGCCACTGAATAAACACACAACACATTACAAAATGAAAAAATATGTATGTATATGACTAAATGTTGCCCTTTCACATGTTTTTTTCTGTAACAATGACTAATTATATATATTCTAGAATTTCTCTATGGTACAGTAGGAACTGTCTGGAGATGCATCTTTAATCCATATTTGAAAATAGTTTTGCTATCCGGGAAGACATTCTGTGGACAGACTTTTATAGCCGCATATTTCGTCCACCTCTGTATCAAAGTTAGTGTCATTAAATGGTAACACAGATCACGTTTCTTTCGTGAGAGTTAGTCTCAAACTCAGAAGACTGTTATATCAATAAATGTTTTCTGAGACTGGTGATGGGTGTCAAGTGCGTTAGCTGTTGCCTTGGTATATTCAAGCATGTCCGTTAGTTTTTTGTTGACCTCTTCGATTTTCTCATTAAAATATAGTTCACATTGCTGGATTCTAGCATTCAACCACTCGAACATCTCATCATTTTTAGCTACTGCCTCGATAAATCTTTCCATTTCCATTATTTTTAGCTGATTGTCTCGATTTTTTGTTCAATATATAGTCGCATGTGCTCCACACCCATAGGACCAGTGTAAACCACACGTGTAAATTTCTTCATAGTCTTCACTACACTGATACAGTTGTGTATTAGGGCACTAATTTTCATGCAGAAACACACACAATCACCATCATTTAGATTATTCATTTTATACACCACCAAAAAATCATACTGTATGCGATTCCATCAATCAGCTAACAGATCCATTAAACATCATGTCAGCTCTACTATGTGCTTGGTCAATGTGTTTCCGATTTTTATTTTCCTGTTTCAGTGGCATACAAATGTTTGTATTATGCCACACCAACTGCTCTGGTAACCTTCAGCAAGTCTGACTCAAATAAAATACATAATCTTTCGTATGATGACCGAAACAAAAATATTTCCATGTCGGATGCAACTCCTCAGCGTCTCATAAACTTGGTGGACATGTGGCTGCCACCTTAACTGACACTAGATTATTCTGTATCGCAGAGCTGCTATCCATTATATTCTTAAAATTCTGCTCCTGTAGTTGTATGTACTCCCTGTCGTTAAATATTTTAACTGTTTGTGGGAAGTCCGCTGCAGAAATTGTATGATAACCCATTATCACTGACAGAGAGTCAACTTTTCTGTGAAACAAGGTAAAATCTACATTACTGCATCACGTAACCGAGAACATTCACCCATGGATAATATTACTTTGATGCTAAATCGAGGGTTTTCAAAGACCTCCATCGGATGGAATTCCCAATTCGATATCATACCGTCATTGCCACTGGTGCTTAAATTGTATCTTTGACTAAACAGAACTATTTCCACATAAAGTGGACGCTGCTGCACTGATTTCAGCTCCTCGTCAAGGGAAAAAAGTTATTAATGAAGATTTCTTTTATTTTTTGCCTACATAATTATTCATCAACATTAGGACTAATACTTACACTGCGTCGGGGCAGTTGTAGATACAGGTTTCTTCATCTCTACCCTTCTGTGGTTCATTCGTAAGTGGGCAGATTTATCAATCGCTGTAAATACACAGACGGAAAAAAATCGCAACAAGAAGAAGGAGTTGTGCGAGCAAAACGAAATTTGGTAGGCTTTTTTCTGCATCTGAAAGATAATTCTAGATCCGAAAGATAATTCTACATCTGAAAAATAATTCTACATCTGAAACATTAGGTCGCATAAGAGTGGTACTAATAGCGCAACTGTGAGGACGAAAATCTGGTTTACCTTAAATAACACTGTAACATTCATGAGCGTTAGTTACCTTTGAGAGTGGACGTGGTGATTTGCTGTCAGTCAAGAATGTCTTTAGGATGATGAAGACACCATTATCAACACATCACTGAGTTTGAAAGAGGTCGTGTAGTAGGGCTACGAGAGTCTGGATGTTCCTACCGTAACACTGGAGAAACACTTGGCAGGGACGCAGCCACTGCACATGATTGCTGGAAATGGTGGTTGGAGAAATGTTCGGCCGCAAGAAGACCCCGCTCTTGACGGCCACCTGGTACTCCCAAGAGGAAAGACAATGGGTTTGGCGTATGGTTCAAATGGTTCAAATGGCTCTGAGCACTATGGGACTTACCATCTGAGGGTATCAGTCCCCTAGAACTTAGAACTACTTAAACCTTACTCACCTAAGGACATCACACACATCCATATCCGAGGCAGGATTCGAAATTGCGACCGTAACGGTCTGAAGACTGAAGCGCCTAGAACCGCTCGGCCACAGGGCCGTCTTGGCGTATGGCTCTGGCGCCTCGTACTGCATCTGCAGCAGCAATTTCAGCAGCAGTTGGCGCCACAGTGACACAGCGAACTCTTACAAATCTGTTACTTCAAGGATGGGTCCGAGACAGATGTCCTGTAACGTTCGTTCCACTGACCCCAAACCACCGCCATTTACGACTTCAGTGGTGTTAAGCGAGAGCTCAGTGGAGGGCAGGGTAGAGGTCTGTTATGTTTTCTGTTGAAAGCTGGTTCTGCCTCGGTGCCACAGTAATGGCCGTATGTTGGTTAGAGGGAGGCCACCTGAGGGCCTGCAACCAACTCGTTTGTGTGCTCGACACACTGGACCTACACCGGTAGTTACTGTCTGGCGTGCGATTTCGCATGACAGCAGGAGCACTCTCGTGGTTATCCCACACAGCCTGATTGCAAATTTCCACTTCAGTCTGGTGATTCGACCTGTTGTGCTGCCATGCATGAACAGCATTCCAAGATGTGCTTTCCAACAGGATAACGCTTTCCTACATACAGCCGTTGTAACCCAACACGCTCTACGTATTGTCGACATGTTGCCTTTGCCTGCTTGGTCACCACATCTGTCTCCAGTCTACATCTACATGATTACTCTGCAATTCATATTTAAGTGCTTGGCAGAGGGTTCATCGAACCACAATCATACTATCTCCCTACCATTCCAACAGCGCGCGGTAAAAACGAACACCTAAACCTTTCTGTTCGAGCTCTGATTTCTCTTATTTTATTTTGATGATCATTCCTACCAATGTAGGTTGGGCTCAACAAAATATCTTCGCATTCGGAAGAGAAAGTTGGTGACTGAAATTTCGTAAATAGATCTCGCCGCGACGAAAAACGTCTTTGCTTTAATGACTTCCATCCCAACGCGCGTATCATATCTGCCACACTCTCTCCCCTATTACATGATAATACAAAACGAGCTGGCCTTTTTTGCACCCTTTCGATGTCCTCCGTCAATCCCACCTGGTAAGGATCCCACACCGCGCAGCAATATTCTAACAGAGGACGAACGAGTGCAGTGTGAGCTGTCTCTTCAGTGTACTTGTTGCATCTTCTAAGTGTCCTGCCAATGAAACGCAACCTTTGGCTCGCCTTCCCCACAATATTATCTATGTGGTCTTTCTAACTGAAGTTGTTGGTAATTTTAACACCCAGGTACTTAGTTAAATTGACAGCCTTGAGAATTGTACTATTTATCGAGTAATCTAATTCCAACGGATTTCTTTTGGAACTTACGTGGATCACCTCACACGTTTCGTTATTTAGCGTCAACTGCCACCTGCCACACCATACAGCAGTCTTTCCTAAATCGCTTGGGAACTGATACTGGTCTTCGGATGACCTTACTAGACGGTAAATTACAGCATCATCTGCGAACAACCTAAGAGAACTACTCAGATTGTCACCCAGGTCATTTATATAGATCAGGAACAGCAGAGGTCCCTGGGGAACACCTGATATCACTTCAGTTTTACTCAATGATTTGCCGTCTATTACTACGAACTGCGACCTTCCTGACAGGAAATCACGAATCCAGTCGCACAACTGAGACGATACACCGCAGGCACGCAGCTTGATTAGAAGTCGCTTGTGAGGAACGGTGTCAAAAGCTTTCCGGAAATCTAGAAACACGGAATCAACTTGAAATCCCCTGTCGATAGCGGACATTGTTGTTGATGTCTTCAGTCCTGAGACTGGTTTGATGCAGCTCTCGATGCTACTCTATCCTGTGCAAGCTTCTTCATCTCCCAAACCGTACCGCAACCTACATCCTTCTGAATCTACTTAGTGTACTCATCTCTTGGTCTTTCTCTACGATTTTTACCCTCCACGCTGCCCTCCAATACTAAATTGGTGATCCCTTGGTGTCTCAGAACATGTCCTACCAACCGTTCCCTTCTTCTAGTGAAGTTGTTCCACAAGCTCCTCTTCTCCCTAATTCTATTCAATTCCTCCTCATTAGTTATGTGATCTACCCATCCAATCTTCAGTATTCTTCTGTAGCACTACATTTCGAAAGCTTCTATTCTCTTTTTGTCTAAGCTATTTATCGTCCACGTTTCACTTCTATACATGGCTACACTCCATACAAATACTTTGAGAAACGACTTCCTGACACTTAAAGCAATACTCGATGTTAACAAATTCCGATTCTTAAGAAACGCTTTCCTTTACAAATTGTAAATAGCCTTCCGCTCCCTGTATTTTACCCCTGCCACCTTCAGAATTTCAAAGAAAGTATTCCAATCAACATTGTCAACAGCTTACTCTAAGTCTACAAATGCTAGAGACGTAGGTTTGCCTTTCCTTAATCTGTCCTTTAAGATAAGTCGTAGGGTCAGTATTGCCTCACGTGTTCCAACATTTGTACGGAATCCAAACTGATCTTCCCCGAGGTCGGCTTCTATCAGTTTTTCCATTCGTCTGTAAAGAATTCGCGTTAGTATTTTGCAGCTGTGACTTGTTAAACTGATAGTTCGGTAATTTTCACATCTGTCAACACCTGCTTTCTTTGGGATTGGGATTATTATATTCTTCTTGAAGTCTGAGGGTATTTCCCTTGTCTCACACATCTTGGTCACGTGATGGTAGAGTTTTGTCAGGCCGGCTCTCCCAAGGTTGTCAGTAGTTCTAATGGAATTTTGTCTACTCCGGGGGCCTTGTTTCGACTCAGGTCTTTCAGTGCTCTGTCAAACTCTTCACGCAATATCATATCTCCCATTTTATTTTCATCTACATCCTCTTCTATTTCCATAATGTTGTCCTCAAGTACATCGCCCTTGTATAGGCCCTCTATATACTCCTTCCACCTTTCTGCTTTTCCTTCTTTGCTTGCAAAGAATAAACACTTCGTAATTGTAGATTTACAGTTACATAATATAAACCTACTTCTAATCGATATAAGTGTTACAAGCCGTGCGCCAATGCAAACAGCAGGTAGCGCATCACCTCCAGATGGATAGAGTTCAGCGCTCCCTCTCAACGCTGATTTATCACGCTGGCCATCGCTGGCAGACTTCGAGAGCATCAGTACTGGGTAATAAGGATGTGATATTCAGCTTGCATTCTGCGAGTAGTAATAGTGTAAAGTAACTGCATATATGAGGCACAGGAAGCAACTGAGGCACATTAAGCCACTTAATAAAGAAAACTTATGTCCCTTTGGTTTTTAGAAAAAAAAGTTCTTTTAATTTGAGAATCTTATGTATTGATCTTTTTGTTTTCCTGCCATAG
This sequence comes from Schistocerca gregaria, assembly GCF_023897955.1. Lineage (NCBI taxonomy): Eukaryota > Metazoa > Arthropoda > Insecta > Orthoptera > Acrididae > Schistocerca > Schistocerca gregaria. The sequence goes on from NC_064931.1 coordinate 833,406,413, forward strand.
GATATAACAACTTCTCTGCTTCCTTGTTTGTGAAGTTGCTGACTCCCACTGTAGCCGACACAACAGCTTCCTTAAGGACTGACCATATCTTCTGACACACCATGTATAAGGAATCCTGTATGATGACTGAAACTAAATGTCTAAATACATTGAAAGTAGTAGAATCTGCAAAATTGGAAATCGAACATGATTTTGGAGCTCTTACAAAAGGGTATTTTCGCAAAAGAGGCGGTGCCATAGGAGAAGTGTACAAATGGACGTAATCAATCAACTGCTATTGGAACATAGAAGTGAGAACGTGTTATTTATATTCGTGTTTTCTACTTGAATATCATCTATAAACGGTATATTATTGTATGATGTTGTTAAAGAAGTGTTTCGAACAATATTTGGTTGTAGACATATTTGCACATGCATTAATTCATAAAAACTGTCACGTCCGAGCATAAGCAAGCAAATATGACGTCATCAGCGCAACAAAGCAACGCACAATATGTTCTTTCTGGCATGTTGCGAGCCAGAAAGTGAAACAAGCGGCAGTCAGTTGGTACAAGAAAACTGGTGCGTGACCACTGCAGGGTAGTTCCCAACTGTGGCCGACACCACGTAGTAGTTGGAAGCAGACAGTCAAAGGGTAAGCTTCAAAGGCTTTCAGCGGGTGGTCTAGCGTTTCAGCCATCTCCGGCATTAGTTGGTAGTACGTAACACACTTTAAGTGAGTACATGCGTGCCTCCACATCAGTGTTACCACATTGTGCGCTAGGTATAAGTGCTGCAACTCGACGTGGTGTGGAATCAACAAATCGTTGGAAGTCCTCTGCAGAAAAATTGAGCCATGATGCCACTATAGCGGTCCATAATTGCGAAAGAGTTACCGGTGAAGTGTTTTGTGCATGAATTGACCTCTCGATTATGTCCGACAAATGTTCGAGGGGATTCACGTTGCTCGAATTGTCCAGAATGTGCTTCAAACCAGTCGCGAAAAATTGTCAGCCATAAAAATTCCATTGCTGTTCGCCGCAGATCGTCTCTAAGTAGACGAACAAAACCATTTCCAATCAATAATCGGCTCAGTTGTACCAGAGGGTCCAGTCCATTCCATATAAACACAGCCCACGCCATCATGTAGCCACCATCAGCTTGCACAGTGCCTTGTTTGACAACTTGGGTCCATAAAATTATACCAGGCCGCTTCATCTTTCATTTCCTAGCCACAATCCATATTCACCTACTATGTTTCCTTCTCTCCCTTTTCCTACTGACGAATTCCAGTCACCCATAACTATTAAATTTTCGTCTCCCTTCAGTACCTGACTAGTTTCTTTTATCTCATCATACGTTTCATCAATTTCTTCGTCATCTGCAGAGGTAGTTGGCATATAAACTTGTACTACTGTAGTAGGCGTGGGCTTCGTGTCTGTCTTGGCCACAATAATGCGTTCACTATGCTGTTTGTAGTAGCTTACCCGTACACCTATTTTTTTATTCATTATTAAACCTACTCCTGCATTACCCCTATTTGATTTTGTGTTTATAACTCTGTAGTCACCTGACCAGAAGTCTTGTTCCTCCTGCCACCGAACTTCACTAATTCCCACTATATCTAACTTTAATCTATCCATTTCCCTTTTTAAATTTTCTAACCTACCTGCCCGATTAAGCGATCTGACATTCCACGCTCCGATCCGTAGAACGCCAGTTTCCTTTCTCCTGATAACGACATCCTCTTGAGTAGTCCCCGCCCTGAAATCCGCATGGGGGACTGTTTTACCTCCGGAATATTTCACCGAAGAGGACGCCATCATCATTTAATCATACAGTAAAGCTGCATGCCCTCGGGAATAATTACGGCTGTAGTTTCCCCTTGCTTTCAGCCGTTCGCAGTACCAGAACAGCAAGACCATATTGGTTAGTGTTACAAGGCCAGATCAGTCAATCATCCAGACTGTTGCCCCTGCAACTACTGAAAAGGCTGCTGCCCCTCTTCAGGAACCGCACGTTTGTCTGGCCTCTGAACAGATACCCCTCCATTGTGATTGCACCTACGGTACGGCTATCTGTATCGTTGAGGCACGCAAGCCTCCCCACGAACGGCAAGGTCCATGGTTCATGGGAGGGGGGGGGGGGGGTAGGAACGGCCATTACCCCGTGTGAATAAAGAACTACCTGGGTTGTACAAGAACGATGTCTTCTGAAGCCATGCTGATTACGCATCAATAGATCGTTCCCTTCGAGGTGATTCATAATGTTTGAATACAGTATATGCTCCATAACCCTACTGCAAATCGACGTCAATGATATAGGTCTGTAGTCCGATGGATTACTCCTACTACCCTTCTTAACCACTGGTGCAACCTGGGCAATTTTCCAGTCTGTAGGTACAGATCTATCTGTGAGCGAGCCGTTGTATATGATTGCTAAGTAGGGAACTATTGTATCAGTGTAATCTGAAGGGAACCTAATTGGTATACAATCTGGACCTGAAGACTTGCCCGTATCAAGCGATTGGAGTTGCTTCGCAACCCCTAAGGTATCTACTTCTAAGAAACTCATGCTAGCAGCTGTTCGTGTTTCAAATTCTGGAATATTCCATTCGTCTTCCCTAGTGAAGGAATTTCGGAAACTACGTTCAATAATTCCGCTTTAGCGGCACAGTCGTCGGCAAGAGTGGCATCGGCACTGCGCAGCGAAGGTATTGACTGCGTCTTGCCGCTTGTGTACTTTACATACGACCAGAATTTTTTCGGATTTTCTACCAAATTTCGAGACACTGTTTCGTTGTGGAACCTATTAAAGGCATCTCACATTGAAGTCCGTGCCAAATTTTGCTCGTCTGTAAATTTTAGCCAACCTTCGGGATTTCGCGTTCTTCTGAACTTCGCATGCTTTTTCCATTGCCTCTGCGAAAGCGTTCGAGCACGTATCTGACATCATAGGACGACAACTCCAGCTTCATGCACGACCAGCGTTTACCGTCCCTGTATTGACGGACCAAGAGCAACAGGCATGGAGCTCCATCCCACAAACTGACACCTGGAACCTGTACAACACAGTGCATTCACGTTTGCGCGCTTGCATTCAACATTCTGGTGGTAGGACCGGTTATTAATGTACCATCATTACACATTTGTAATGACTTGTCTCGCGTTTACATTAACCTGTGATCTTGCAATGTTAATCATTTAACTACCTAGACAAATGTATTTTCGAATTTTCATTACTCTACATTAATTATTTTTCGTTGTTGCGATATTTCCTTCAGTGTATGTATAAAATTTGCCACTTGTGTTTACATGAGGTCACTACGCTGGTGTGTGTCGTACGTACGACGCCAGGTGCCGGTACGATGCCAGCGCGACGTTGGCATGTCGCCGTCCGATTCTGGGGCGACGCCATGCGTCAATACAACGCCGATGTGACGCCAGTATGACGCCAGCATAACGCCATCACGACGCCATCGCGGTGCTAGAGGCCGGTGCTACGTCACTGTGACGTCGGTGTGACACCGGTATGATGCCATCGCGACGCCGTTACGACGCCATCGTGACGCCAGCGCGACGCCAATGTGACACCGGCACGATGCCAGACACCGATGCGATGTCATTGTGACGCCGGTGTGATAACAGTGTGACTCCATTGCAATGCCATCGTGACATCAATGTGACAGCAGATGCTGACATGACTTCAGTGTGACACCAGCACGACGCCAACACGATGTCATTGCAGTGCCAATGGGATGCCATCAGATCAATCAAATACTTTAGGGTGAAGCATGAACTTGCGCATGTCCTCATCTGTAACAACAAAAAAATCTAAATGTTAGCATTATTAATTTATAACACAGCATATGTAAAATGGAAACAGGATAATGTTGAAGTGCTGTGATGGACACACGCTAAATAACCAAATTTTTGTAGTAAAAAGAATTGGCAAATACTTACTGAGAGCTATTTCCAGTACAGCTCACAGCTACTTTTTGCTTGGTGGGAAACTGGATACATATTTGATAAAGGATATGCAATTCTAGCAATTGCTACATGCAGAGGTGGCGGACCCAGTCAGGTAGTGCACCTTCTTCTCATTATCTTGCACTGCCATAATTTGTTGAACAATATTCTGTCCGTCCACAGGCAAATGCAACTCTATTATCATATCTTTCCACTCTTGATGAGAAAGCTGTGAGCGCATTTCTCTGACAAATGTTTACACCAAATATACACTCCTGGAAATGGAAAAAAGAACACATTGACACCGGTGTGTCAGACCCACCATACTTGCTCCGGACACTGCGAGAGGGCTGTACAAGCAATGATCACACGCACGGCACAGCGGACACACCAGGAACTGCGGTGTTGGCCGTCGAATGGCGCTAGCTGCGCAGCATTTGTGCACTGCCGCCGTCAGTGTCAGCCAGTTTTTCGTGGCATACGGAGCTCCATTGCAGTCTTTAACACTGGTAGCATGCCGCGACAGCATGGACGTGAACCGTATGTGCAGTTGACGGACTTTGAGCGAGGGCGTATAGTGGGCATGCGGGAGGCTGGGTGGACGTAACGCCGAATTGCTCAACACGTGGGGCGTGAGGTCTCCACAGTACATCGATGTTGTCGCCAATGGTCGGCGGAAGGTGCACGTGCCCGTCGACCTGGGACCGGACCGCAGCGACGCACGGATGCACGCAAAGACCGTAGGATCCTACGCAGTGCCGTAGGGGACCGCACCGCCACTTCCCAGCAAATTAGGGACACTGTTGCTCCTGGGGTATCGGCGAGGACCATTCGCAACCGTCTCCATGAAGCTGGGCTACGGTCCCGCACACCGTTAGGCCGTCTTCCGCTCACGCCCCAACATCGTGGAGCCCGCCTCCAGTGGTGTCGCGACAGGCGTGAATGGAGGGACGAATGGAGACGTGTCGTCTTCAGCGATGAGAGTCGCTTCTGCCTTGGTGCCAATGATGGTCGTATGCGTGTTTGGCGCCGTGCAGGTGAGCGCCACAATCAGGACTGCATACGACCGAGCCACACAGGGCCAACACCCGGCATCATGGTGTGGGGAGCGATCTCCTACACTGGCCGTACACCTCTGGTGATCATCGAGGGGAGACTGAATAGTGCACGGTACATCCAAACCGTCATCGAACCCATCGTTCTACCATTCCTAGACCGGCAAGGGAACTTGCTGTTCCAATAGGACAATGCACGTCCGCATGTATCCCGTGCCACCCAACGTGCTCTAGAAGGTGTAAGTCAACTACCCTGGCCAGCAAGATCTCCGGATCTTTCCCCCATGGAGCATGTTTGGGACTGGATGAAGCGTCGTCTCACGCGGTCTGCACGTCCAGCACGAACGCTGGTCCAACTGAGGCGCCAGGTGGAAATGGCATGGCAAGCCGTTCCACAGGACTACATCCAGCATCTCTACGATCGTCTCCATGGGAGAATAGCAGCCTGCATTGCTGCGAAAGGTGGATATACACTGTACTAGTGCCGACAATGTGCATTCTCTGTTGCCTGTGTCTATGTGCGATGAAATGACAGCAATCGTTCAATCGAAGTATAAAAATTAAAATTGCTCTAAGAGTGTAGGGTGGAGATTACACGCCACAGGCCACCCCGTATTTTCGAAAAATGCGTAACCCCATTAGCTACAGGGGGAAGTGGGAGGAGCGAATTCCAAGAATAATGTCATTGCATGAGGAGAGGATGTTGCCGTCGGGTATTCTGGGAAAAGCTGAAGCTAACGTAAACAATTCCACGATTTCTGATGCTGATGTCAGAAAATTTTGGGTCCATACTGGCAGCATCAACACTGAATCACATTTAGGTATGAATTGGAAGGAGTTACAATATGATTTTAGTCAGTATAAGGCCACAAACATGTGGGTCACGAAATCTGGTTGGTCATTAATCATCTGTAATAACCGCGATCTTGTGACTTTAATTCTTCCATAGGGTTCAGATGGTACAGATGAAGACCTTGCTGACGAAGTACTCACGACACAGACGAGTGAAGGCCAAAGACGCCTTGTACTGAAAGATGGACGTGCTTCATCAGTATCAATTATTTCTACTTCATGATATGCAACATGTCGTGGGTGACCAACAAGATGCTTAGGTTGTAGCATTTCAGTATCTCTCATGCATTTGTGAAGAGCTTGCAATGCCCGTCTCCTTGGATGTCTTCCTTGCGGAAACCTCTCTCGGTATTCTCTTTCAGCCGTGGCCGCATTACCACTACAGAATCCGTAAACAAAGTGCATGCCCCAGTCTTCCTCGTTAGTAAACACTGTAAATGTTCAAATCGCAACTGATTACTTCAGCCACCTCGTCCAGAAGTACACAAGGCTAAACAAAAGATATACAGTATCAGTAACACTGAATGCTGTATTAACTACAGAGCCATACACAAATGGTAGGTAATGAAACTCTCACGATGGCTGTCAAAGTTTGACATTCAGTGTGGCAGGCAAACTCACAATCTCCCAAACACACGGTTATGACGACAATTATAGAAAAATGGTATTAACATTTTTATGTAGCTAGTAAGGTCGTCTCTCATCTCTGTGCAGTCCTAAAGCATCGAATGCACATCGACCAACGCAGCGCAGCGGAACGGCATCAGAAAGGCGCTGAGCCTATAATACTAGCCTGTCGTGACACAAACTAATGTTACCCTCTGACAGGATTTATAATTTTGACAGTGCGTGTATGTCTAACGGATAAAGGTATAGGACAGTAAATCTGAATATGGTGGATTTAACAGAAAAACTAAACAGGCTTTAAACTTTGGGATTTAACGAAACTAGTAAATTTCGTATTCGAATGAAAAAATGAACGGTCGCCTACCTAATCAGGCACATGAATTTGGCTCTATATGATTAAGAAATTAAAATATTAGTTACTGAAGTCACTTTCATTAATATTTCCCTTTGAATGGTACACAGGATACAAACGGACACAGAGCACTCTGAGCTGTGTGTAGCAGCAGTCACCAATAATGCACAAACTAGTTATCACAGAGAGCAAAATTTGAGCCCAACTCACACTAATAAGAGCTACTCTCAAGATTGTTACTTGGATCATTACTGAAATGTTACTACAAGAAGTGCAGAACTAAAACTGGACAGGAGGGGGTTCTGACTTAACTGACATATAAATACCACAAATAAAAATAAATAATACCACAATTGCACTGTTTATACTCCCATTTATAGAAATATGTCATATTTTCTTAGTAGCAATAATATTCTTATTACCTTTCTAATATGAGAAGAATATGATGGGGACCCCTAAACTGATATTGTATCAACATTCAAACTCTATCATTATTACAGTAGCAAAATTCAGTTCACCTAAATGTAATTTTTAGCTTCACTTGGAATAGTTTATGTTTTTACTTTTCAAGGCAAATTATTCAACACCGAGCTCAATTAAATTCAAAAATTCGATCATGATAGTGAACTAAGCTAAATTAAGTTTCAAATTAGTATAACTTATTTGCATTTTTTCATCACCTGTGAAGCAGAAATTTTAGACACTAACATTTACACAGTCTGGCACTGAATTTGTGCATAACGATACTTTGAAATAAGTTGAGAGTATTTTAGTAAAATTCTAACTAGCTTCACTTTTAATAGTCCTTGCATATCTGACAAACATAAATAAACAATAACAGTGAATTTGAAACAGGATACTCGCTTTTATAAACACTTAGGAGGGGATCCCACGTAGGTTCATGATCAGGATAAAAGTCATGGTTCCAAACACAGTTTTATACCACTTGGATTATTATTAAAATCACTCGCACAAATTAACTGATCCATGCTCTTATACATATCTGTATGCATGAAGTTCGTGGAGCAGTGGCGAAGTTGTGGTGGCAAGCGACGTGTCGGCTAACTGTAGTCACGGCTCTCGATGTTTGAATGATCTATAAAATTTCTTCTCGGCGACGGATTTTTAACGCGCCATGTCACTTCAGCTGTGGAGGGACTTCACTACATCTTTTACATTTTATAAGTGCCCTAAGCATGAACCAGCTTCCAATACACATTGTTTATCTTATAAATTTACACATATTCTAAAATTTCATTATTTTAAACAAACATTTATCTTTTTCCATATGTGCATTACAGTACCTTAAATTTCTTGTCACAATTCAATGACCTTAACTAACAAAGAATAAACACTCCGTAATTGTAGATACACAGTTGTTGTTGTGGTCTTCAGTCCTGAGACTGGTTTGATGCAGCTCTCCATGCTACCCTATCCTGTGCAACCTCCTAATCTCCCAGTACTTACCGCAACCTACATCCTTCTGAATCTGCTTGGTGTATTCATCTCTTGGTCTCCCTCTACGATTTTTACCCTCCACGCCGCCCTCCAATTACAAATTTGTGATCCCTTGATGCCTCAGAACATGTCCTACCAACCGGTCTCTTCTTTTTGTCAAGTTGTGCCACAAAATCCTCTTCTCCCCAATTCTATTCAATACCTCCTCATTAGTTATGTGATCTACCCATCCAATCTTCAGCATTCTTCTGTAGGAACACGTTTCGAAAGCTTCTGTTCTCTTCTTGTCCAAGCTATTTGTCGTCCATGTTTCACTTCCATACATGGCTACACTCCATACAAATACTTTCAGAAACGACTTCCTGACACTTAAATCTATACTCGATGTTAATAAATTTCTCTTCTTCAGAAACACTTTCCTTGCCATTGCCAATTTACATTTTATATCCTCTCTACTTCGACCATCATCAGTTATTTTGCTCCCCAAATAGCAAAACTCCTTTACTAATTTAAGAGTCTCATTTTCTAATCTACTTCCCTTAACATCACCCGACATAATTCGACTACATTTCATTATCCTCGCTTTGCTTTTGTTGATGTTCATCTTATATCCTCCTTTCAAGACACCGTCCATTACGTTCAACTGCTCTTCCAAGTCCTTTGCTGTCTCTGACAGAATTACAATGTCATCGGCGAACCTCAAAGTTTTTATTTCTTCTCCATGGATTTTAATACCTACTCCGAAATTTTCTTTTGTTTCCTTTACTCCTTGCTCAATATACAGATTGAATAACATTGGAGAGAGGCTACAACCCTGTCTCACTCCCTTCCCAACCACTGCTTCCCTTTCATGCCCCTCGACTCTTATAACTGCCATCTGGTTTCTGTACAAATTGTAAATAGCCTTTCGCTCCCTGTTTTTTACCGCTGCCGCCTTTAGAATTTGAAAGAGAGTATTCCAGTCAACAAAAGCTTTCTCTAAGTCTATAAATGTTAGAAACGTAGGTTTGCCTTTCCTAAACCTTTCTTTTAAGATAAGTCGTAAGGTCGTTATTGTCACACGTGTTCCAGTATTTCTACGGAATCCAAACTGATCTTCCCCGAGGTCGGCTTCCACCAGTTTTTCCATTCGTCTGTAAAGAATTCGTGTTAGTGTTTTGCATCTGTGACTTATTAAACTGATAGTTCGGTAATTTTCATATCTGTCAACACGTGCTTTCTTTGAGATTGGAATTATTATATTCTTCTTGAAGTCTGAGAGTATTTCGCCTGTCTCATACATCTTGCTCACCAGATGGTATAGTTTTGTCAAGACTGGCTTTCCCAAGGCCGTCAGTAGTTCTAATGGAATTTTGTCTACTTCCGAAGCCTTGTTTCGACTCAGGTCTTTCAGTGCTCTGTCAAACTTTTCACGCGGTATGGTATCTCCCATTTCATTTTCATCTACATCCTCTTCCATTTCCATAATACTGTCCTCAAGTACATTACCCTTGTATAGACCCTCTATATACTCCTTCCACCTTTCTGCTTTCCATTCTTTGCTTAGAACTGGGTTTCCATCTGAGCTCTTGATGTTCATGCTAGTTGTTCTCTTTTCTCCAAAGGTCTCTTTAATTTTTCTGTAGGCAGCATCTATCTTACCCCTAGTGAGATAAGCCTTTACATCCTTACTGCTACCAGTGTTTGTTCCGCTATCATATAATCATACAATAAAGGTTCCTTCTTTCTATGTATTTGCAATAGATTACATTTGTCTATGTTAAGGGTCAGTTGCCACTCCCTGCACCAAGTGCCTATCCGCTGCAGATCTTCCTGCATTTCGCTGCAATTTTCTAATGCTGCAAGTTCTCTGTACACTACAGCATCATCCGCGAAAAGCCGCATGGAACTTCCGACACTATCTACTAGGTCATTTATAGATATTGTGAAAAGCAATGGTCCCATAACACTCCCCTGTGGCACGCCACAGTCAGTGTGCTCACTGCCGCCGTTGGATAAGCAGCTGCTGCAGCAAGTCGTATAACCCTAGCTTACTTATTTGTTAGATAGTTTAATTAATTTCTTTGCGTGTTTTTGGGTACTTGCATTGTTTAATTCATATATTTCGGGCGTATTATAGTATTTGAGGGTTGTAGCATCGCGCCTTAGTACCTGAATAGTGTAAATTCGAGTAGTCGTCTGTCTTCTGTTTTTGTTTTGAACGGCCAGTGTCGGTTGGTCAGTCAGTCAGTGTGCTCCCTGCCGCCGTTGGATAAGCAGCTGCTGCAGCAAGTCGTATAACCCTAGCTTACTTATTTGTTAGATAGTTTAATTAATTTCTTTGCGTGTTTTTGGGTACTTGCATTGTTTAATTCATATATTTCGGGCGTATTATAGTATTTGACAGTTGTAGCATCGCGCTTTAGTGTTTACATCGTAGATTCTTATTTAAATTGCGTGTGAGTTTCGTATAGGAGGTGCAATTTCGAGTTTTAGTTACTGTAATCGTAAATTCAGCAGATTGTAGCACAGTCGTTAGGCATTTGTACAGGTTAGTTGATACATTCTTTGTGTGTTCCGCTTGCGTTATCTAGGCACGGACTCGTGTTTCAGTAACTGTTGTTAAACATCAATTAGAATGGACAGGGACTGCGATTGCTGTGTTCGGATGAGGGCTGACTTGGCATCCCTTCGCTCACAGCTGCAATCGGCGCTGACTTCGGTCGCGCAGCTTGAGGCTGTTGCCAATGGGCACCACTGTGGGGAGCCAGACTCGGGTATCACGGGGATGTCAACCTCGTCCCGTCTGTCCCCAGATCGGTCTGCCGCTGTGGTTGCCCCGGTTGCTGCCCGCAGTGGGGCTGACCCCTCGCCTGTGGTTGATTGGGAGGTCGTTCCAAGGCGTGGCAGGCAGCGAAAGGCGTCCCCGGAGGCTGATCAGAAAGCCTCCCCGGTGCGTCTGACAAACCGGTTTCAGGCACTGTCTCTGGCTGAGCCAGATGCAGCTGCCTGCCCTGTTTCAGAGGATCATTCTCAGCCTTCAAGGTCCGGGCAATCGCAGAGGGTGGGCTTATTGGTAGTTGGGAGCTCCAATGTTAGGCGCGTAATGGGGCCCCTTAGAGACATGGCGGCTAAGGAGGGGAAGAAATCCAGTGTGCACTCCGTGTGCATTCCGGGAGGAGTCATTCCTGATATGGAAAGGGTCCTTCCGGATGCCATGAAGAGCACAGGGTGCAGCCAGCTGCAGGTGGTGGCACATGTCGGCACTAATGACGTGTGTCGCTTTGGATCTGAGGAAATTCTCTCTGGATTCCAGCGGCTATCTGATTTGGTGAAGGCTGCCGGTCTTGCTTACGAGATGAAGGCAGAGCTCACCATCTGCAGCATCGTTGACAGAACCGACTGCGGACCTTTGGTGCAGAGCCGGGTGGAGGGTCTGAATCAGAGGCTCAGACGGTTTTGCGACCGTATTGGCTGCAGATTCCTTGACTTGCGCCATAGGGTGGTGGGGTTTCGGGTTCCGCTGAATAGGTCAGGAGTTCACTACACTCAGCTGGCGGCTACACGGGTAGCGGAGGCTGTGTGGCATGGACTGGGCGGTTTTTTAGGTTAGAAGGCCTCGAGAAAGTGCGGGATGGGCTGCAATGTCAAAGGGTGCTTGGCAATTACAGGACGTGCTTGGATCGAGGAACAGTCGGAATTATAGTTGTAAACTGTTGTAGTTGCGCTGGAAAAGTCCCTGAGCTTCAAGCGCTAATAGAAAGCACAGAAGCTGATTTCGTTATAGGTACAGAAAGCTGGCTAAAGCCTGAAATAAGTTCTGCAGAAATTTTTACGAAGTCTCAGACGGTGTTCAGGAAAGATAGATTAGGCAGAATTGGTGGTGGAGTGTTGGTGTCTGTCAGTAGTGGTTTATCTTGTAGTGAAGTCGAAGTAGATACTCCGTGCGAATTGGTGTGGGTGGAGGTTATACTTAACAGCCGAATTAAGTTAATAATTGGCTCCTTCTACCGACCCCCAGACTCCGATGATACAGTTGCGGAACAGTTCAGAGAAAGTTTGAGTCTCGTAACAAATAAATACCCCACTCATACGGTTATAGTTGGTGGGGACTTCAACCTACCCTCGGTATGTTGGCAAAAATACTTGTTCAAAACCGGTGGTAGGCAGAAAACGTCTTCCGAGATTGTCCTAAATGCATTCTCCGAAAATTATTTAGAGCAGTTAGTCCACGAACCCACGCGAATTGTGGATGGTTGCGAAAACACACTTGACCTCTTGGCCACAAACAATCCAGAGCTGATAGAGAGCATCATGACTGATACCGGGATTAGTGATCACAAGGTCATTGTAGCTAGGCTCAATACCATTTCTTCCAAATCCATCAGAAACAAACGCAAAATAATTTTATTTAAAAAAGCGGATAAAGTGCCACTAGAAGCCTTCCTAAAAGACAATTTCCATTCCTTTCGAACTGACTATGCGAATGTAGACGAGATGTGGCTCAAATTCAAAGATATAGTAGCAACAGCAATTGAGATATTCATACCTCATAAATTGGTAAGAGATGGAACGGATCCCCCGTGGTACACAAAAAAGGTCAGAACGCTGTTGCAGAGGCAACGGAAAAAGCATGCGAAGTTCAGAAGAACGCGAAATCCTGAAGATGGGCTAAAATTTACAGACGCGCGAAATTTGGCACGTACTTCGATGCGAGATGCCTTTAATAGGTTCCACAACGAAACATTGTCTCGAAATTTGGTAGAAAATCCGAAGAAATTCTGGTCGTATGTAAAGTACACAAGCGGCAAGACGCAGTCAATACCTTCGCTGCGCAGTGCCGATGGTACTGTTATCGACGACTGTGCCGCTAAAGCGGAGTTATTGAACGCAGTTTTCCGAAATTCCTTCACCAGGGAAGACGAATGGAATATTCCAGAATTTGAAACACGAACATCTGCTAGCATGAGTTTCTTAGAAGTAGATACCTTAGGGGTTGCGAAGCAACTCAAATCGCTTGATACGGGCAAGTCTTCAGGTCCAGATTGTATACCGATTAGGTTCCTTTCAGATTACGCTGATACTATAGCTCCCTACTGAGCACTCATATACAACCGCTCGCTCACCGATAGATCTGTACCTACAGATTGGAAAATTGCGCAGGTCGCACCAGTGTTCAAGAAGGGTAGTAGGAGTAATCCATTTAACTACAGACCTATATCATTGACGTCGGTTTGCAGTAGGGTTTTGGAGCATATACTGTATTCAAACATTATGAATCACCTCGAAGGGAACGATCTATTGACACGTAATCAGCATGGCTTCAGAAAACATCGCTCTTGTGCAACGCAGCTAGCTCTTTATTCGCACGAAGTAATGGCCGCTATCGACAGGGGATCTCAAGTTGATTCCGTATTTCTAGATTTCCGGAAAGCTTTTGACACCGTTCCTCACAAGCGACTTCTAATCAAGCTGCGGAGCTATGGGGTATCGTCTCAGTTGTGCGACTGGATTCGTGATTTCCTGTCAGGAAGGTCGCAGTTCGTTGTAATAGACGGAAAATCATCGAGTAAAACTGAAGTGATATCAGGTGTTCCCCAGGGAAGCGTCCTGGGACCTCTACTGTTCCTGATCTATATAAATGACCTGGGTGACAATCTGAACAGTTCTCTTAGGTTGTTCGCAGATGATGCTGTAATTTACCGTCTAGTAAGGTCATCCGAAGACCAGTATCAGCTACAAAGCGATTTAGAAAAGATTGCTGTATGGTGTGTCAGGTGGCAGTTGACGCTAAATAACGAAAAGTGTGAGATGATCCACATGAGTTCGAAAAGAAATCCGTTGGAATTTGATTACTCGATAAATAGTACAATTCTCAAGGCTGTCAATTCAACTAAGTACCTGGGTGTTAAAATTACGAACAACTTCAGTTGGAAGGACCACATAGATAATATTGCCGGGAAGGCGAGCCAAAGGTTGCGTTTCATTGGCAGGACACTTAGAAGATGCAACAAGTCCACTAAAGAGACAGCTTACACTACACTCGTTCGTCCTCTGTTAGAATATTGCTGCGCGGTGTGGGATCCTTACCAGGTGGGATTGACGGAGGACATCGAGAGGGTGCAAAGAAGGGCAGCTCGTTTTGTATTATCGCGTTATAGGGGAGAGAGTTTGGCAGATATGATACACGAGTTGGGATGGAAGTCATTACAGCATAGACGTTTTTCGTCGCGGCGAGAGCTTTTTACGAAATTTCAGTCACCAACTTTCTCTTCCGAATGCGAAAATATTTTGTTGAGCCCAACCTACATAGGTAGGAATGATCATCAAAATAAAATAAGAGAAATCAGAGCTCGAACAGAAAGGTTTAGGTGTTCGTTTTTCCCGCTCGCTGTTCGGGAGTGGAATAGTAGAGAGATAGTATGATTGTGGTTCGATGAACCCTCTGCCAAGCACTTAAATGTGAATTGCAGAGTAGTCATGTAGATGTAGATGTAGATGTAGACTTTAACGTCTGTAGACGTCTCTCCATTAATAACAACATGCTGTATTCTGTTTGATAAAAACTCTTCAATCCAGCCACACAGCTGGTCTGATATTCCGTACGCTCTTACTTTGTTTATCAGGTGACAGTGCGGAACTGTATCGAAAGCCTTCCGGAAGTCAAGGAAAATGGCATCTACCTGGGAGCCTGTATCTAATATTTTCTGGGTCTCATGAACAAATAAAGCGAGTTGGGTCTCACACTATCGCTGTTTCCGCAATCCGTGTTGATTCCTACAGAGTAGATTCTGGGTTTCCAGAAAGGACATGATACGCGAGTAAAAAACATGTTCTAAAATTCTACAACAGATCGACGTCAGAGATATAGGTCTATAGTTTTGCGCATCTGCTCGACGACACTTCCTGAGGACTGGGACTACCTGTGCTCTTTTCCAATCACTTTGAACCTTCCGTTCCTCTAGAGACTTACGGTACACGGCTGTTAGAAGGGACCAAAGTTCTTTCTCGTACTCTGTGTAGAATCGAATTGGTATCCCGTCAGGTCCAGTAGACTTTCCTCTGTTGAGTGATTTCAGTTGTTTTTCTATTCCTTGGACACTTATTTCGATGTCAGCCATTTCTTTCGATTGTGGGAGTATTTAGAGAAGGAACTGCCGTGCGGTCTTCCTCTGTGAAACAGCTTTGGGAAAAGGTGTTTAGTATTTCAGCTTTTCGCGTGTCATCCTCTGTCTCAATGCCATCATCATCCCGGAGTGTCTGGATATGCTGTTTCGAGCAACTTGATGATTTAACGTAAGACCAGAACTTCCTAGGATATTCTGTCAAGTCGGTACGTAGAATTTTACTTTCGAATTCACTGAACTCTTCACGCATAGCCCTCCTTACGCTAACTTTGACATCGTTTAGCTTCTGTTTGTCTGAGAGGTTTTGCTGCGTATAACTTGCAGTGAAGCTCTATTTCATTTTGCAGTAGTATTCTATCTTTGTTGTTGAACCACGGTGGGGTTTTCCCGTCCCTCACAGTTTTACTCGGCACCTACCTGTCTAAAACGCATTTTACGATTGCCTTGAACTTTTTCCATAAACACTCAACATTGTCAGCGTCGGAACAGAAATTTTCTTTTTGATGTGTTAGGTAGTCTGAAATCTGCCTTCTATTACTCTTGCTAAACAGATAAACCTTCCTCTCTTTGTTATATTCCTATTTACTTCCATATTCAGGGATGCTGCAACGGCCTAGTGATAACTGATTCCCTGTTCTGCGCTTACAGAGTCGAAAAGTTCTGGTCTGTTTGTTATCAGTAGGTCCAAGATGTTATCTCCACGAGTCAGTTCTCTGTTTAATTGCTCGAGGTAATTTTCGGATAGTGCACTCAGTATAATGTCCCTCGATACTTTGTCCCTACCACCCTTCCTAAACATCTGAGTGTCCCAGTCTATATCTGGTAAATTGAAATCTCCACCTAAGAATATAACATGCCGAGGAAATTTATGTGAAATGTATTCCAGGTTTTCTCTCAGTTGTTCTGCCACTAATGCTGCTGAGTCAGGAGGTCGGTAAAAGGAGTCAATTATTAACCTAGCTCGGTTGTTAAGTGTAACCTCCACCCATAATAATTTACAGTAACTACCCACTTCTACTTCACTACAGGATAAACTACTACTAACAGCGACAAACATGCCATCACTGGTTGCATGCAATCTATCCTTTCTAAACACCGTCTGTGCCTTTGTAAAAATTTCGCCAGTATTTATCTCTGGCTTCAGCCAGCTTTCCATGCCTATAACGATTTCAACTTCGGTGCTTTCTATCAACGCTTGAAGTTCCGGTACTTTACCAATGCAGCTTCGACGGTTTAAAATTACAATACCGATTGCTGCTTGGTCCCCGCATGTCCTGACTTTGCCCCGCACCCTTTGAGGCTGTTGCCCTTTCTGTACTTGCCTGAGGACATCTAACCAAAAAACCGCCCAGTCCACGCCACACAACCCCTACTACCCGTGTAGCCGCCTGCTGTGTGTAGTGGACTCCTGACCTATCCAGCGGAACCCGAAACCCCACCACCCTATGGCGCAATTCGATGAATCTGCAGCCCACACGCTCGCAGAACCATCTCAGCCTCTGATTCAGAGCCTCCACTCGGCTCTGTACCAAAGGTCCGCAGTCAGTCCTGTCGTCGATGCTGCAGATGGTGAGCTCTGCTTTCATCCCGCTAGCGAGACTGGCAGTCTTCACCAAATCAGATAGCCGCCGGAAGCCAGAGGGGATTTCCTCCGATCCATAGCGACACACATCACTGGTGGCGACATGAGCGACCACCTTCAGATGGGTGCACCCTGTACCCTTCATGGCATCTGGAAGGACCCTTTCCGCATCTGGAATGACTCCCCCCGGTATGCACATGGAGTGCACATTGGTTTTCTTACCCTCTCTTGCTGCCATATCCCTAAGGGGCCCCATTACGCGCCTGACGTTGGAGCTCCCAACTACCAGTAAGCCAACCCTCTGCGACCACCCAGATCTTGCAGACTGAGGGGCAACCTGTGGAACAGGACAAGCAGCTATGTCCTGCCAAAGATCAGTATCAGCCGGAGACAGAGCCTGAAACCGGTTCGTCAGACAAACTGGAGAGGCCTTCCGTTCAGCCATCCAGAATGTCTTTCGTCCCCTGCCACACCTGAGACGACCTCCCGCTCTACCACGGGTGAGGGGTCAGCCTTAATGTGGGCAGTATCCCGGACACACACAGCCGTAGTCCGATCGGGGGATGCATGGGACGAGCTGGCCGTCCCCGACAAACCCCCATCCGGACCCCCACAGTGATGCCCATTGGCAACAGCCTCAAACTGTGTGACCGAAGCCAACACTGCCTGAAGCTGGGAGTGAAGGGATGCTAACTCAGCTCGCATTTGAACACAGCAGTATATTATTGTATGATGTTGAAGAAGTGTTTCGAACAATATTTGGTTGTAGAAGTATTTGCACATTCATTAATTCATAAGAACTGTCACATCAGAGCGTAATTAGTCAAATATGACGTCATCAGCGCAACAAAACAACGCACAATATGTTCTTTCAGGCATGTTGTGCGCCAGAAATTGACACAAGAGGCAGTCAATTGGGACAACAAAACTGTTGTGACCACTGCAGGGTAGCTGCCAACAGTGGCCGCCACCACGTAGTAGTTGAAAGAAGACGGTCAAAGGGGAAGCTTCAAAGGCTTTCAGCGGGTGGTCTGGCGTTTCAGCCATCTCCGGCGTTAGTTGGTAGTGCGTAACACACTTTAAGTGAGTACATGCGTGCCTCCACATCAATGTTACCATATTGTGCGTTAGGTATATATACTGAGGGGCATACGTCATTGCATACCTACTAATATCGTGTCGGACCTCCTTTTGCCCAGATAAGTGCTGCAACTCGATGTGGTGTGCAATCAACAAATCATTGGAAGTCCCCTGCAGAAAAATTGAGTCATGTTGCCACTGTAGCCGTCCACAATTGCGAAAGTGTTACCGGTGAAGTATTTTGTGCACGAATTGACCTCCCGATTATGTCCCATAAATGTTATAGGCGACTCATGTTGCTCGAATTGTCCAGAAAGTGCTTCAAACCAGTATCGAAAAATTGTCATTCATAGAAATTCCATCGCTGTTCGCTGCAAATCGTCTCTAAGTAGCCGAACAAAACCATTTCCAATCAATAATCGGTTCAGTTGTACCAGAGGATCCAGTCCATTCCATACAAACACAGCCCACGCCATCATGTAGCCACCAACAGGTTGTACAGTGCCTTGTTGACAACTTGGATCCATGACTTCGTTGAGTCTGCGCCACACTAGAACCCTGCCATCAGCTCTTTCCAACTACAATCGGGACTTATCGGATGAGGCCACGGTTTTCCAGCCGTCTAGGGTGCAACCGATACTGTCACGAGCCGAGGACAGGCTCTGCAGGCAATGTCGTGGTGTCAGAGAAGACACTCGCGTCGGTCGTCTGCTGTCAAGCCATTAACGGCAAATTTCGCCACACTATCCTAACGAATACGTTCGCCGTATGTCCCACACCGGTTTCTGCAATTATTTCACGCACTGTAGCTTGTGCGTTAATACTGAAACCTCTACGCAAACACCATTGCTCTCGGTTGTTAAGTGAAGGCCGTAGCGATACTGTATTGTCCGTGGTTCCCGTCGTGCAGCCATAATCACATCAGGATATGTACATATAACTAGACCTCACCTCAGTGTGATTCGAAAATAACTATACGCACTTAGTGGGTGTAATGTATGGATCAAAATAAGGGAAAAATCTTAAATAAAATTTTGTGGTGGACTTTACACCATTGGTCATTACAGGCTATCTTCGTGTCGTATTCGCCTGCATATCGACTGACGTTGCTTTGTCGACGGTGGTGGTGCACATTTCAGTCAGGAGGCAAAAGAGTGTATCGTGTTTTGGGATTTTATGAAAATGTTCTAACTCTCACCATAAACTTTTTTCCGTGTGGTAGAGGGGTGTAAGTTGTTGTTTGAAGGCTTCTATTTGGGCAATCATGGCCCATGAATATCACTTGGCTGTAAATCGATAGGCGGATGGCTACCATCGACATGGCTTCAACAGATGGCGCCTAAGACGTTTACATACGCGAGCTGATTACAGGTTTTTAGTTTATGATGGATACTGTTGGTTATATTGAATTTGGTGGTATTCTTTTAGAGATTTGGGAGGTTTAAAGGTTTATTCATGATGGAACCCCCCATTATTTATTTTATATTGACATATGGTTAGTGCATTTTGACATATGGTTAGTGCCATTACTGGCTATAGGTGTAGCATGGCAATGTAAAAAACTGTTTTAAATTTTTTTAAAAAAATCCTTTAGTGTTAATGTGTACAGAAGTACCATTCCGGCTGCTAGTCGTAATTACACCCTGTGACATGCTGAGCATATTATTATTAAATTACATGTGAACGCATGGAGCACATGACCATGCAGCGCCCCCTACCGAGGGCGTTTCGCTGCTAGTTGACTTGTTCAGCGTCAGTGTACGCTCTGCTTCAAGACTGCTTGTGTCGCAGTTATAGTCATATGTTATTTGGAAACTTTCTTTGAGTTTTCAAGGCTGCTCGCCTGGTTGGTTATGAAGGAGTTGTAGTTTGTGGTATGTAACTGATATGACCCGATCTCATTTTCTGTATCGTTGAGACGTGTTGAATGTGCTGTTCACTTATGTTTTGTACTTTTTTGTAACAGATGTCTGAAGATGGGTGTAATCCCGGAATGCGTAACATGTTTTATAAACGAGTCAACATCTCATGACTTTATTACGATTGTACAGTATTGGTTGTCAATTATTATTATTCGTCTACATGGACATAATTTTGAACATGTCTTGGGGTAAAGATACAGTTCATAGTTGAGTTGAATTTCGGGTACTTTTGTATCATTGCTTTTCGAGAAGAATTAATTTTGTGTTGTTTCTGTTGCACTTGTGATCCCTACTTTGCTGCATAATTCTGAAATATATTTCTAGGGTAAATGGGGCCCGTCAAAAGACTGAAAGCTGCATAGCACCACGTGGTTGCAAATGTCAGGGATAAGTGGTAGTGGAGGTCGAAGATCGGAAAGGAAACTAGAGAGCGATTTATTCGATACATTTATTGGACATAATGAGTATACAAGGTGTACATCAGTGCAGCTCCAATGTTACAACAGATGCTTGATGTTTGCACCATCGAATCCCACGGATACCTGACACAGAGGGAGCATTAACTGTTGTACATTCTTGAACATACCAGGAGTTTCTTTGATTTATAGTAGTTGAACGTACGGTTCTTGCCACGAGATCCATTTCAGATTCCACAGAATCGCGATATATGACAGATTTCATGGCTCCCCACAGAAAGAAATCAAGCCGCGATAAATCCGGTGAGCTTACTGACTCACTACACCCAGTCTATCGATGCAGAAACTGCGTGTTCAAATGTGTGCAAACACCCAGTCCAAAATGAGGTAGCATCCCATCATGTTGGAACCACGTGCTGCGCCTCACGTTTGTTGGATCATCTTCAAGCAAACAGGCATTTAAGCTGTTCCAGAAAGGTCTGATAATGCACAGCAGTCAAGCGGGATGGCGAAAGGTATGGCCTGACTCAAAAGTTCCCGACCAAAGCCGGCCACACATTAACTGTGAAGCAACATAGTGTCGCATGGTGCTGCACAGCATGGCGCTTTCCTGGTGGCAACAGATGCTCATTGTGGTGAGTGAGTACGCCATCCCTAATGAATGTGGCCTCATCAGTGGGCAACACATAAGCTTGGAAATTGACATCTCGGCCACTTTGCTGCAGAAACCACTGTGTGAATCGCACACATGCAGGTTGGTCATCGGGGTGCAATACCTGCACTCTTTAAAGTCGAAAGGCGTCTAAGGACTCGGCATTCAAAGCACACTGGACAGTGCCACGAGACATTTTTGAGTGCGAGGCAACGGCGCGTATGCTGGTGTTTGGATTAGTCTCCACCGCGTCCAACACACTTTCTCCCAAAACGACTGAATGAGCAGGTAGTGGCCAGCCCTCACTAGCCCTTAATGACCTGTACTCGCACAAACTTAGATGCACATGTGCAGGCCAACTGTAGTACGGTTGATGTCGCCCATTGCACTCAGTTACTTTATACATTAAGTGCATGTCTGAAAGCTCATCTTTCGTATACCATTCCAGACTCCTCTTATGCAGCTCAGCTCTGGAATGAGGGAATCCACACGTTCCCCTCCAAAACTTTTGTGTACAGTACCACCTAGTGGCGTACGGCGACGTTTGAGCTGTGGGCTGCTATGCACTTCTCAATACTTACAATGTCCCACAACTCCACAAAACGTTTGTCGCAACATTGCTGGGACACCCAGTATATGCACGCTGATACCATGCTGAGGCTTCAGATTTCCACAGATGATGGGGATGGGTAAATGTATCAATGTGAGGTAAGGGACCCTGGTCGGGAAACGACAGCGCCTTGGGTTATAAGCAAAAATCGCTCTTATACCTGTGACAGTGGAATAAAAGTATCGATACTGATGGTGCTAAGATTGTTGGCAACTTTCGGAGTGTTAGGTAATGGACGAGTTGTGGCGCCCTGAAAATATTCTAACTTTGGAGTTGACGTGGCCGTTTTGGGGCCTCCCGGCGAGCCACGGCATGTCGGCGGCAGCGCGTGGTGTCGAATGTTAGCTGGGGTCCAGGCCGACCGCATGGCTGGGAAATCCATGGTGCTGCTGTGTCAATGAAGACATTTCACAGTTCGTATAGTACCCGTGCTACGTATCCCACCCGACAACGAAACCAGCCAAAACATTTAATATTTCAACTCTGAGTCACGGGTACATAGTTGAGGGTCATCAACACATTTCATATTTGTTTTGAAAGCCTGCAATTCAAAGTTTCTCGTCCGGGATTTCTGTCCTGCAAAGTGGTAATTCCTTTGCTCTCTGTTATTCAGCATATTAAGCGAAGTGTAAAAACCTTTGCAAAACCAGCAGAGATTTATGTAGAGTGAACCTCTCACAAAACACACAGTGAGATCGCATTTTTTCCGCAAGTAGGTTTCTGCAAATAGTGAAATTACTCAGTAATTTTCACAACTAACACATGCTAACAACAGATGTCCTAATCTAAACATTAAAGGCAATTTGTGTGTGGACTCAGAGTCTAAATAAGTTGAGTGCATGGAACAGTAGCGGTTAGCGCGTTTAACGGACAGTGGCATTGGAGACGGTTGGAACACGCGGTAACCGGCAGCAGTTACATTAACATCAAGCGATTTCTCCAGTGGCGGACGCAGTTCAACAGCAGTACGACGTCAGGGTCTTCAAGTACCCCAGGGCAGTCTTCAATGTCGACGTGCACTACAACCGACGGCATCAGCATGGTAGAGGGAACCATCTCACATCGGATAAGTGCCTGTGGAAATAGTGAGATAGGGTTTAACTCTGAAGTTCGAGCTCCACTTATAGATCTCGTGAATATAAAACAATCACCTAGTATGTGTAATTCTGAAAACGGAAGTGATCCGATTAGTCCGAAATCAGACACCGAAAGTGTAACTAGAAGGAATTCAGGCAAGAGGAATGAATGTAGGGGAGATATGATGTCTCAGCTAATGCAAATTATCCAGGGGTTGAGAAATAATATGAATACAATGACAAATAATATCCGTGCATTCGGACTGATATGGTACAATGCGAACTCAAACAGTTTCCTCTATGAAAGAGGAAGTTGTAAAAATTATGGGTAACCTAGAAAAATCAATTGATGATCAATTAAAATATGTCCAAGTGGATATGGGGAAAATTAGAAACGTTGTTGTAATAGTAAAATCTAAAATCGAATCAGTGGAATTAGATCCTGGTGAAAATATGGATAAGATAGAGACAGAACATGGGAGCAAGGTAAGCGACTGTATAAAAGCGCAAGACGCTCATAAAAGCAATATAGATTTACCAATTAGTGACATTTCCAATGGTGTAGGTGAGGGGGAGAAACAAGTGGGCAAAATTAAAGATAAAATAGAGTCCACTGCCACTAGTGAAAATGAATTTAAAATAAATGCAACAGATAAAAAGTGATTTCAAGTCATTAGCCTCCCATCTGGTCATGACAGTAATAAATATCCCTTGGGCAAATACCGGATATGTGAAATGTTACACAGATGACGGAAGATGTCACCCAGTAAACTTTTTAGCTGCTTCTGGGGCGCTTTTGTTCACGGCGCGTCGGACGAAGTGAATAAAAAAAAAAAACGTTACACGGCATTTAGAGGGAGACCCACAGTCTTGGGCAAATGTTAAATGTAGTTCGTGCGAATCGTATGTAGAGTTAGAGAAGTGTTTTCTGAATAAATTTTGGAGCAAGGCAAAACAGATGCGGACCCAAAATGAATTTTTAAACGGGCAGAGTTACAGGTGCGGAAATGGGACGACGAGAGATTTTTACAAGCGCAAACTTAACAAGCTTATGCATGTGAAACACCCGTTGGGGGTTTTAACGGAAATAACCACGTTAAAAGACGATTACCCGAAAATTTGCTGTGGAATCTTGTCCATAGTCAATGTGATTCCGTGGACTAATTTCTAGAATTTGTAGAAAAATTGAGGAGCTCTGAAGTTCAAACCTAAGAGCAAACCTGGTGGTAGTTAGAGAAATCAAAGGAATTCTCAGGGAGATAGTAGCTGGAATGAGCAGAGTGGTCGGAGAATGAACGTGAGTGATATCTTCCGTGAACGGGACCCAAGTAAAGAACGCAGATTTGACGGGGGAAATTTGAGCAAGTGCAGTCGCGTAACAACCAATCGGGAAACTGATGTTCGCCACATATCAGGTCCGGGTATAGCGATCTGAACAGGCGATAAAAAGGACTAGAGATAATGGTAATTGTAGGTTTAGAGGAAGGCAACAACTAGGTAATATGGAGTATGTTAAAGAGGAAGGCTATATAGTTGGTTCTTTCAATAAAAGCAAGAGCGAACGGCGGAAGCATAGATTTGTGAGAGATTTAAGTAAAAGTAATGGGAATAAATTTTCTGGGAATGATGTAGGTTATGAATGCATAATGAATGTGTGTGTGAATGGTGATGAATGCAAAGATTCAGTGGTTCAAAACGAAGGAAAGAGGAGATGAATTTTGTGCAAGCAAATTGTGAGGAGAGTTCTAAAGAGGCATTAGCAAACAGTAGCAATTGCAGTAAGGAAAGTGTTGAAGTAGCAAATATTTGTGAGTTGGCGAAAAGCTTCGATGTTAGTGAAGGCGGCGCAGCTTTGATTCAGCCAGCTGCAAGTGAGGGTGATTGTGTTTCGGCGGAAAGCGTCAATGTTAGTGAGGGAGGCGTAACATTGGTCTCGCCAGGAGTTGAAGTTAAAAATGTATCGACGGAGGTAGATAATTTCTGTTTAAAGGTACAGAGTACTGGTTCTTTCTGTAATGATGTAAAAGCTAATTGGGCAAATACTGGATCAGTGAAGTTTTTCACAGATGACGGAAGATAAATTTCTTGGCTGCGTGTAAGAACGCTTTTGTTCGCTGCATCTCGGACGAAGCGAAAATAAAAATACATTAAATGGCATTTGGGGGGAGACCCACAGTTTTGGGCAAATGTTAACTGTAGTTCGTGCGAATCAAACGAAATTTTCGAAAAGTTCAAAATGGTTCAAATGGCTCTGAGAACTATGCGACTTAACTTCTGAGGTCATCAGTCGCCTAGAACGAAGAACTAATTACACCTTACTAACCTAAGAACATCACACACATCCATGCCCGAGGCAGGATTCGAACCTGCGATATAGCGGTCGCCCGGCTCCAGACTGTAGCGCCTATAATCGCACTGCCACTCCCGCTGGCGTTCGAAAAGTGTTTTTTGCATAAATTTGGGAGCGAGGCAAAACGGATGCACATCCAAAATGAATTTTTAAATGGGCCGAGTTACAGGTACGGAAATGGGACGATGAAAGATTTTTACAAGTGCGAACTTGGTAGACTTGTGCATGTGAAACATCCGTTGGCTGTTTTAATGGAACTCACCACGTTACAAAGGCGATAATCGAATATTTGCAGTGGGATCTTGTCCACAGCCCATGTGATTCCGTGGACGAATATCTAGAATTTGCAGAAATTTTAGAAGTTGAAACCTCAGAGGAAACGGGGTGGTAGTTATCAAAATGAGAATCCAAATAATCATCACCACAATAATAATCATGAGAGAAATCAAAGGAATCGCAGGAAGATAGTTGCTGGAATGAGCAGAAGGGTCGGAGAACGAACGGGAGTGATAACGTCCGTGAATGGGACCCATGTAAAGAACGCAGATTTGACAGGGGAAATTCGCGCGTAGTGCAATAGCGTAACAACCAGTCGGGAAACCGACGTTCGCATAGATTTGTGAGTGATTTAAGTAAAAGTAATGGGACCAAATTTTCGGGGAATGATGTAAGTTAAGAATGTGTAATGAATGAGTGTGTGAATGGTGATGAATTTAATGAGTCAGTGGTTCAAAAAAAAGTTAAAGAGAAGATGGATTTTGTGAAAGCAAATTGTGTGGAGAGTTGTGAAGAGGTATTAGCAAATAGTAGCAATTGCAGTAAGGAAAGTGTTCTTGTAGCAAGTATTTGTGAGTGGGCGAAAAGTGTCGATGTTAGTGAAGACGGTGTAGCCTTGGTCTCGTCAGCTGCAAGTGATGTTGAGTGTGTTTCGGTGGAAATCGTCAATGTTACTCGCCAGCAGTTAAAGTTAAAAATGTATCGGTGGAGGTAGATGATTTCTGTTTAAAGAAGCAGAGTAATGGTAATTTGTCTAATGATGTAAAAGCTACTGATATTGATACTTCGGAGGAAGGAATTTACGCGTTTCTAGTCACAAATGAAGGCGAAGCGAAATTTATTGATGAATGTGTGGATCTAAAACGTTTGTTAGAGTATGAATATGAGAATGTATGTAAAGTAGGATCGGATGGGTAATCTGGATGAAAAATGTGTAGAAATAGCAGTGTGTGTTGATTTTTCACAGTGGAATGTAGCTAGTCTGGAAATCCCAAAACTGTGCAAGAATGCAGCAGCAATTTGTGTAGTGTAGCGGCGGAGAATAAAGTTGGGTACGATTAGTGTAAAGCTAATTTGTCAACAGAGGAAAGTAAGGTTCCTGAAGTGAATTTTTGTAGCGATTTAAATGGTGTATCAGCAGATAAGGTTGCTGAGATGAATATTTATTGTAATGGTGACTTAGGCATAAACGTATTATTTCAGGAAGATAACGTGTTTAACAGTGAATTTACGCGTAATTTTATTGAAGCTAAAAGTGTCGATATTTTGGAGGAGAGAAACAGTAAAATTGTGCATGCTGTGCATAGTGAATCGGCGAAATGTGTCGAAGAACTAATAGAAGATTTAGAGAGGGCTGAAGTAAATACTGTGGATGGGGATAGTTTGTGTAGTGAAGTTCGTAAAAATTGGTATGTGAAGGAAGAATATGATTCTAGTGAGACTGATTGGCGTTGGTACGGTAGAACGTTACGGTGGTTGCTGCCGCTTATGTGGAAACGAGAGAAATTTAAAATTGTTAAGGGTATATAGAGAAAGGGCAGAACTGAAAAGCTACTCTAATTTGTAATTTGTGGTAGTAACTTTGGGGTGATAATTTATATGTTTATTTGGTGATTCATTAGTAATTTGTTAGCTTATTGTGGTACAGTATGTGTGCAAGAGGGAGACGTTTAGGCACTGAGCGTGCGTGGAGGTCGGTGACCTCGTGAATTCAAGTAAAATATGTATGGTTCAAATGGCTCTGAACACTATGGGACTTAACTTCTGAGGTCATCAGTCCCCTCGCACTTAGAACTACTTAAACCTAACTAACCTAAGGACATCACACACACCCATGCCCGAGCCATAATTCGAACCTGCGACCGTAGCAGTCGCGCGGTTCCAGACTGTAGCGCCTAGAACCGCTCGGTCACCCTAGCCGGCAAAAATGTGTATGGATTTATGCTTTACATTAGTGTGTGGCAAAGAATGTAGTGGTCAGTTTCAACGGTATTAAAACTGTAATTGTATGTGCACGAATTTTTTGGAGTCTGGAGACAGTAAGGATTTATTAAAGTCAATTAAATAGAACTTGTGGGAATTTGAGCTTACTGTGATTTAGTCGTTTGCCTTGTGACTTTGTTGCTAAAGTATCGTTTCCAATGGAGAGAATCTTAGGCGAGGATCCTGGTTGCTTTGGCAAATGGTTTGTTGACTGGTTTCAACTTTCGGTTTTCGTTGTAGACAGATTTGTCATGATAAACGGTGGAACTCGGAATTCAGAGGCAGACACGACTTCTGCAAGGCACTTGGTCAAAAACTGATGTGAACTGATCAATAGTTCGTGCTAAAATCGGTGTGTGTGTGTGTTTAGTGCGACGAAAAAAATTTGTGCATGAAGGAACATTAGCGCTGAGTAAGTGGCACAAGAAGTGCTTACAAAATGCGCATAAGTAAAAGTGCATTTAAAAATTTTGTTTCTTCTCCAAACATTTATTTATGCATATCTGAAATGCAGGCATTTATTTAAGATGCCGTTTCGTTCATGATTTGTGTTAGTTTAAGTTTATTTCAAAATTCATGCTTGTTTATGCATAACTGAAATGCAGTCATTTAATTAATATGCCGTTTCATTGATAATATGTGTTAGTTTAAGTTTATTTCTTTAATTCATGCTGCTCCCACACCACTATAAAAAAATTGTAAACACTTTTCGCCTGATGTTTTAATCGTTTAATTCTGTTCTTTGTAATTTGTTTTCTATGTACTTGTATGATCTGAAGGGTGCTACTTCTGGACATCCTGGCTAGCCAAAATGTTAATAAGTGTGTGAGGTAACGGACGAGTTGTGGCGCCCTGAAAATATTCTACGTTCAGAGTTGGCGTGGCCGCGATGGGGCCTTTCGGCGGGCCTCGGCACATCGGCAGCCGCGTGGTGCTGAGTGTTATCCGGGGTCCAGGCCGACAGCGTGGCTGAGAATTCCATGATGACGGTGTGTCGATGAAGGAGACATGCTGGGAGTGCCAAAGATGGCGGACTTTGTGAAACCTTAATGGCAGACATTTCACAGTTCGTATAGAAATTAATAGTCTCCAGATGAATCATGATACATCAAAAAGAAACATGTAAATTACCATTATTTGCACGACAATTCTGGTGGTGTAATCAGCTTTTCAATATCTTTATTAGTTTAAAGTTTAGTATCTGATGACAAATTATACAAGTAACACCCAGAAACTAATTTACAAAATCGAAACGGTTCATCTGATTTTGTCGATCGATGTGTCTTTTGAAAGCTATTAGTGTAAACCTAAATTGGTATACATTACAGGCCTGTAACTTGAATAGTACAAGAGTTATTGGAGGTCAAAGTGGCCGATTACTATCGATCGTATCAGGCCATAAGTACTCCACAGTAACACGAAAAAAAGGTAGCAGCATGCTTATAAATATATTTATTCGTCTATGTCCGTGATTGTATCTGATATGTACTATTCATGAAGAAAATGGTCAAATATTTACTGTATTTTAGAAACAGAGACATTAGGCTACTGGCCTAATTTTGTTTCTGTTCCTTTGATATATGTTTATTTAATTTGTTTATGTGTTTACTACTGTGTATTAGAGCGTGTTTATGGTCCAGCCATAGGAATATTTATTTAATTTCAGTTATTTAAACATGAATCCAGTATTTCGTATGTGTTTCTGTTACGTCTGCCAGAGATGGCCCCTGCCACGCAGACTACACTCAACACACCCCTGTGTACCATATAACATACACATGCACTTGCAGGCGTAACCAAGAGGAAAACAATTCTTCGTAACAAACAGAACTTGCTAGAGACTAATGCGAACCTTTTTCTGCAGAGGTCGCCTCACAGATAAAGGGAAGTTGGAATACTCCGCCGACCTCCACCGGCTTTATACGGCCAGCGCAGCAGCAGTACAGCCTACACAGGATCTCATTGCTACACTCCGCACCAAACGCAACACCGCTCCTGGTCACGATCGTGTCACCTACCGTCACCTTCGTGAAGCTCCTGTCTCTTTCCTCTCCACCCTGGCCAGGCTCTACAATGTAGTTTTGTCCACCGGTTACTACCCCGACATGTGGAAAACCTCACGTATCCTGATGTTCCTTAAACCTGGTAAACCGCCATCCGCCGTCTCCTCCTACCGTCCCATCAGCCTTACCTCGGTCTTCAGCAAGGTCCTGGAATCTATCCTCACCCGCCGCATCCACCAGCATCTCCGCCAGCACCACCTCCTTCCCATCACGCAGTGTGGCTTTCGGCCATCCTTCTCTTCCGACGACCTTCTCCTTCACCTCACTCATCTCCTTTCTGAACAGCTTAGTTCCCGTCGCTCTGCAATCTTCCTTTCCCTGGACCTCGAACGTGCTTATGAGCGCGTATGGCATTCCGGTCTCCTCTTCAAGCTCCAAACCTTCGCCCTTCCCATTAATTACGTCCGTCTGATCGGCTCCTTTCTCTCCCGCCGTCCTTCCTCCGTCACCATCCATAACACAGATTCCTACACCTTTTTTCCCTCCGCTGGTGTGCCCCAAGGCTCCGTCCTCTCCCCCCTTCTGTACCTTTTATATACGGCGAACATGCCGCCGCCGTCACCCCCCGCCCACCTTCTCCAGTTTGCGATGACATCGCCTTCCTTGCCCTTGCCCCCACCCTGCAGCACTCCAACACCTTCTCCAATCCCATCTTGACCGGTTCACCGCTTGGTGCAACCAGTGGTTGCTCAAGGTCAATCCCTCCAAAACCCAGGCGATCATTGTAGGCAAAACCACCCCTTCCTTCCTCCTCCTTAATTTCTATCTCACCATCTATGGCCGTCCTATCGCCCTCACTCCCACCCTCAAGTACCTTGGCGTCACCCTCGACCGTCGCCTCTCCTGGACCCCCCATCTCCGGACAATCCAAGCCAAGGCACACTCCCAACTCCGCCTCCTCAAGCTCCTTTCGGGCCGTACGTGGGGTCTGGACCCCTCCACCCCCTCCACACCTATAAATCCCTCATCCACCCTATTCTCTGCTACGTCCATCCGGCCTGGATTTCCGCCCCCCCTTCCTTTTATAAATCCCTTCAAATCCTTGAACGCCATGCTCTCCGCCCCGCCTATCGCATCCGTCTCCCCTCCCCCATGCGGATCCTGTGTGATCTTATTCCTTTCCCCCACCTCCTCCTTTTCCTTGAAAGGATACGGATCCTGTACACCTCCCGCAAACTCGATCCTCCTCACCAGCTTGTCTCGCCCATCCTCTCCCAACTCCACCCGCTGCCATGCCTGTATTCCCACGTCCCACCCGGTCTCCATCTCTTCACCCTCCTTACCCTCTCCCAAGGTGGCTTCCGGCAGCTCCCCCTCCCTGATGATGTCCTCCTCCCCTCCATCTACCCCTCCTATCAACTTTGATCCTCCCTCCCTCTTCCTCTGTCTGTTCCTTTGGGCACCCTCCCACCCTCCTCCCTTTCTCCCCACCCCTCCCCCGGGCTTCCCCTCCCCTGTCCCTCTCCCCCTCCTCCCATCTCCTCAGCCATTGGCATCTTTGTTCTCCCCTCCCCACCCTCTCCAACCCCTCACCTTTCTTCCTCTCTTGGCAGGTCCCCGGACTCGCACACGCTACGTGGACTTTCGCGCGCCGGAGATCATCGCAATCTGTGTCTCGTGTGTGTGTGACGCCGTTTTGTGTTTTTAGTGTCCGCCGTCACGCTTCTACGTTCACTTGTGCCATCGGATTCGTCAGTGTTCTGTGTGCCGTGTCAACGTGTTTTCGTTGTCGTTATCATCGAGTGTGAACGGCTCCGTGTTTTCTGTGTATCTGTGACCACTATTTTTTAGCCCGTCACTATGTTCATTCTGTCTCTCCAACCTGTGTTCTGTCATTGTCAACGCTGTGGCTGAAGAGCGGCGTAGCATGCCGCTGACAGCCTACCTGTTTGTATAGGTATTAAAATAACAAGAAAGGAAAAAAAAACAGCAGTACAGCCAGTTCCTCGCCGAGCTAGGACCGGCTCCGACGGAACTCACCGACGCTCTTGATGAATAGTCGCCTACTTGTTATTTGTTTTCTATGCGTGTATATAGTGATTGTTCGAGAAGTGTAGTTCAGTTTCAATAAACGACATTATACTGAGTGTTCTATAATACTGAGTATCCTTCAGCTTCATTATGTTTGAGAGTGTGCGTTGGTTCGGAGACAGGGCGGGAGCGCTCTAGCCAATCACAGCAGTCGTTTCCAAAAAGGACACTTGGACACATTTCCGGAGAGGACACGAGGCAGTTCTGGACAGTGCGGCGCGAGGGATAGTACAGGAGAGGACACGAGAGAGTCCTGGACAGTACGTCGCGACGGACACAAAGTTGGGGGAAAGACTTGGAGAGGGAAGCAGTTTGCACATGGTCACGAGAGATAGAATTATTTCGTAGTGCCGACTTGTGAGATTTCCGTGGTTTTTGCAGTGAAGGTGTAGTACGTATTTAGAAGTTAATATTTTGCGAGCTATGTTGTTACTCTTAACTAATTACGTGAAGTAGGAATCTATTGTTTTCCTGTTATTCCGTCTGTATTTTATTTAATTGCTGGACCATCGAGCCCAACAAGTGTTATACAGTAATAAAGGGCATTTTTAAAGGTACTCTACTATATACTCATCATTTAAAGTCGTTAAAATAGTACCTGCAGAATTTATTTAATGCATACCTTAAGAGCTATGAGCCCTAGTTTATCTTCGTACTGTGAAATACCTCTTCTGTTGCAGGCTCTTTGCTTCCCATACTTTAGGAGGAGGTATATGGTCCAGAACAAGAAAAATATCGAGCAAAGATGGGCTGTAAAGTGCATACCTTGAGAGTTATGCGCTCTTGTTCAGTAGAAGAGGTGTGTTTTACAGTAGCGAAGTGCTCATATGTCTTAACGTATGCACTTTATAGCCTATGTTTACTGGACATTTGTTTTTGGTCCGTATCTCATCCTAACAAAGAATTTGCAGTAGAAGAGATGAGTTTCACAGTATCGAGGATGAACAAGTGCTCACAGATCTTAAGATATGCATTTTACAGCTCATGTTTACCGGGCATCTTTTTTCCTTATTTTGGTACATACTTCCACCTCTTACGGGCTTTCAAATTTTGAAAACGTCTTTCTGAAACACCCTGTCTGATTAGCTTGTAACGGTGTTTCAGGGTAGATTTTCTGAGAAATAATTGTTTAAAAAGAGCTTCAGTGCTTTGTGCCGTTTGCGAGTTAATTAGTATTGAAGTTAGCCAATCAGGTAAAAATTCAAGTGGCCCGCCAGATACAATTAGTGACAGTTTTCATAGCGTTGATGATAGTGCGAGAGGCGGCTCAGCCATTGGTTCGAGTTCGATCCTTACTACTACCCACGTCTAATTTCTGTATCGCTCTCTTTTTCGGTTTTAGCAATCCGAAAGAAAACGTTTGGTGATATCGTCTCTGATGGGCCGCTTGAATTTGCGCGCGCAACGGCCTGATTTCTAACTTCAATGTTAATTAACTCGGAAACAGCGCAACGATTCGATCTTTTTTTCTTAACAGTTATTTCTCAGCACGACCTGCTCTGAAGCATCCTTACAAGCTTTCAGACTTTTTCTGGCCATTCAGTATAAATAATGTGTAACAGATATAATTTCAGAGATTTTTGTATGTGTTACTTTAATATGTACACACATCAGTGTGTTGGTTGTCTTTTCTCTGCGCTGGCCAGTCTTCCCTCAAATACGTCACAAACTTTACGGCCTGTTTTTTTTCTGCGTGGTCATTCTTGGACCGCCAAGTGAACGACGCCCGGTAGTATCCGTTTCGCTCATCACAACCACATCTCAACAACAGCCCGCCGCCCACGTAATCGAGGGCCTTTAGCCTTAGGGAAAGCACGCAAAAAACACAGCTCCGACATAATGGAGGCATACACTTTTGCAGAATTAGCTGATATGCACCTAATTTATGGAGAACCTACGCAATGTGCAGTAAGGGCAGGGAGATCTATCGTTTCACATTTCCATCCCCTCTAATTTCGAACGCAAGAACCTCCGTTGCAGTGCACAAACGACTACGAAACACGGGATCTCTTCTCCCTCGATGCGAGGCTCGTGAGCCACAACGTGATGCTGTAGCATTACGACGTGACGAGGAAATTCTACATATAGTAGAACAATGCACTCTAAGTATAAGGAGTTCGGCACGTCAGGTGGTATTGTCGCACACAAGCCTGCCCCGCTTCAGGCAGAGACCGTGTTCAATATTTGCTTTGAACGATGTGACAGAACTCATTGTCGTTAGTCTGTTATTGTAACTCGTAAGAGCCTTAATTTCTGGTGTTCCGATTATCTTTCGGCTCACAGAATCTGGAATATTCTTTTGTTTTGGATCGCAAATAAAGTTCTGTATTATGTTCGTTGTCTTCCTATTTATGGTTTGTTTTCTGGTTTTGCATAACTCATCAGTGTTATGCATCTTAAAAGAAACAATGCAAGGATAATCATTGGCAATGCCAGGATAAGCTTTACATCCTCAGTTAAACGTTTTTACTCCCCCGTACTCAGTTTTGACCTCGTTTCTGACAATGACGCAGGGTGATTCATGAAGAAATTTAGCAACTTCGCTAATATGAAGCCACCGCAAAACTGTACGAGGTTAAGGTAAAGCACGATTTCCATTTATTTTTTTGTTATTGGTCCGGTGAATCTAATAAAAAATGTCCCAGACGTGTATCTGCAGTAGTTTCCCAGAACATACAGAGAAAAGAAAATGACTCTGAGAACTATGGGACTTAACTTCTGAGGTCATCAGTCACCTGGTACTTAGAACTACTCAAACCTAACTAACCTAAGGGCATCACACACACCCGTGCCCGAGGCAGGATTCGAGCCTGCGACCGTAGCGGTCGCGCGGTTCCAGTTCGTAGAGCCTAGAACCACTCGGCCACACCGACCGGTGAGCATACAGAGAAGCGAAGACGTAATTTCGTAAAATTTTTAATTTATTAACTACTTGGCTCAATTTGTTTTCAAATTCCAGACAATTGCACGAAGTTTTGAACAAAAGTTGTAGAGAATTTAATTTCGGGAAAATGATGATAATAACGTTAACTGGAACTGTATGAATGAGTCAGATAGTCTGCTTTTATTAATACCATAGCACAAGTGAATTCATGTTAAAACGGAAACACAAAGCTCAATGTTAAGGAAGTTGTTCAGTGTACAGACAATTTCACAATACATTCACAATAAATGTTCAAAACTGTCTTCAATGAGTTCAATGCATTTAGCTGCACGTGTATGGGCAGATTTTGTTGCTCGTTTCAGTTTCACAGGGCTGTTCTAAATTTCGTCTATTGCATTCATAATGTGAGGACGTAATGCCTCACGTGTATTGACTTTGTCCTCATAAACTATGTCTTTCATCCATCCCCATACACAAAAATCCATTGTTGTTAAATCGGGCAATGTGGATGGCCACAGACGTGTAGCACCACGACAAATCCATTTCTGGGGGAAATGTTCATGTAGTGTAGTAACGGCGTTGGTAAAATGTGGAGGTGGGCCATCACGTTGAAAATACATTTGCAATCGCGTAGCAAGTACAACATCTTCAAGCAAGCGGAGCATTTCTTCTTGAAGGAATTGTAAGTACGTCTCACCAGTTAAAGGTCCTGGAAAAATGAATGGTTCAATAAGTGAGTGTTGATCATACCACACCACAAATTTATGCTAAATCGCTGCTGGAAATTGCGTTGCATTGTTGCACGTGAGTTTGCTTCAGACCATACGTGCTCGTTATATAAATTATTTATAGCATATCGAGTAAACTGTGCCTCAGCAGTAAATAAAATGTATTTGTGTAACTGCCGATTAGTACTTAACTAGTTGCTTAACTCCAAGCGAAGGGCAGGATGTCCAGGACGTAAATGATGCATTTTTCGTTTATGATAAGCATACAGATTATTGTACTTTAGTGTACACCATATCCTAGAATGTAAAATGCCTAAGCGTTGAGAGATACGTTTGTACTGGTACCCGGAATACGTTGAACAGCAGCTATAATATCCTCATCATTGTCTTCACGTATCGAGCGCTCGTACTGATTACGAACGCTAGGTAGAGAACCAGTAACATTCGAAATACGCAGCTAATGGTTCGTGCATTTGAAATCCTCCGAGTTGGATAACGTACGCGATATTCGTTAACTGCAGCCGTAGCGTTACCACCACATTTGCCATAAATAAACACCCTATCGGCGTATTCCTCTGTCGTAAATTTGAAAGGGATTCCTATTTCACAAATAATCTGCAACTACAACAGTTACTATGTGGTTTAACTTAAATATACTGTTTTTATTGTATTATTTCTCTGAACAATGCAGAAAACTAACTCGTTTCAAGGTTAGGAAATGACTGAAACAACTCACAAACGGTTGCCAACAATGACAAACGTTTCTCCATTCTTAATGGAAAGTAAACAAATTTACTTGTATGTTAATCTTTGCTTCTCTTTATGTTCCAGAAAACAATTGCAGATGCACGTCTGGAACATGTTTTATTAGATTCACTAGACCAATAACAAAAAAATAAATGTAAATCGTCCTTTACTTTAACCTCGTACAGTTTTGCGATGACTTCATATTAGCGAAGTTGCTAAATTTCAGGCAGAATCTTTTATTAGCCGTAACTCTTTAACTAAACATTTGCGAATTTTAATATGAACTTATTTTATTTAGTTGTACTCGTAGAATAACATATTCAAATATTTGCATATCATTGTGAATCTACCTGTATAACGCAAATAATGATTGACACATGATTGTTATTTCGCACTACACATATGTGTACGACAATTGATGCTTATTGTGGTAAGTACGAACCCTGAAATATTCCTCCACTTGTTGTTAGTTGCGGGAGAGTGACCTCCACATTCCCTCATCTCGGGGAAAATAGAAATTAATGATTTGGTTGTGCTACGCGTAAGTGGCGGTACTACCCGTAAAACACACGACTTGTAATAGCTGTAACTATTAGTCTGCAGATGACGTAAATACAGATGTACTGCTGTTCAATACGCCGTCCTGAGTCACTAACACAAATATCTGGACTTATACCCGTTACGCTATATATGGATGGAAAGTGCTACTGATTGTGGTTTTCACAGAATGGATTGATAGTCAGGGGCTCGCCTTGTTAGCCAGTAAACAGATTATTGTAATAATGCACTTTGTAAATGGATGCGTGCTGACATTAAAAAACTAAAAGTAGGACAAATTAGGACGTCGGCAGTGTTTGTTTCAGGTTTTTAGAGCGAGTCGTTTACGAGAAACGGTATTTTGAAAAGTTCCCACATCGACACTTCCATAATACTTGTGGTAGCACACAGTAAAGAACACCACAAGTGCAGATACTAAATATGTGGATGTTACACATGTTCTCCTACAAGTTAGGAGAAAATTTGCCATCACAGGCTGTGCACCGGCAGCGGCAGTACACGCTTCCAGTCTGGTACGAAATGACTGCTTCACATGTGCTAGCAGTGCAGCGGAGGCGTCCCAGCAGGCTGCAGCAATACGTCGTAGCGTATCATCGGGTGTAGTTGGTATACTTGGTATGTGTTTGTAGACAGTGTCTATGTGCTTTCCCCACAGAAAAAGACCTACAGGCGTCAAATGCGGGGAACGGGCTCGTCAAGACGCAGGTCGTCTGCGTCCAATCCAAGGATTTGGAACGGTTCCTCAAGATATGCCGTAATACTTATTCCACTATGGACTGGACAGCCATCGTATTAGTACCAAATGTTCCTCCTAGCCTACAGAGGAACTTCAAAACTGGTTCAAATGGCTCTGAGCACTATGGGACTTAACATCTGAGGTCATCAGTCCCCTAGAACTTAGAACTACTTAAACCTAACTAACCTAAGGACATCACATACATCCATGCCCGAGGCAGGATTCGAACCAGCGACCGTAGCGGTCACGCGGTTCCAGAATGAAGCGCCTAGAACGGCTAGCCACCAGCGGCCGGCCACAACTTACACATGCTATCAACAGAAGTCCGAATCTATCACGCTAAAGGCAATTTGCGTGGGGGCTCAGAGTCTAAATAAGTTGGGTGCAGGGAACAGTAGCGGTTAGCGCGTTTAACGGACAGCGGCGTCGGGGACGGTTGAAACACGCGGTAACCGGCAGCAGTTACATTTACATCAGGCGACTTCTCCAGTGGCGTACGCAGTTCAACAGCAGTACGACGTCAGGGTCTTCGAGTACCCCAGGGCAGTCTTCAGTGTCGACTTGCACTACAGCCGACGGCATCATCATGGCAGAGGGAACCATCTCAGATCAGATAAGTGCCTGTACAAATAGTGAGATAGTGTTTAAGTCTGAAGTTCAAGCTCCACTTATAGATCTCGTGAATATAAAACAGTCACCTAGTATGTGTAATTCTGAAAACGGAAGTGAGCCGGTTAGACCGAAATCAGACACCGAAGATGGATTAAGGAAAAGCATACCTACGTTTATAGCATTTATAGACTTAGAGAAATCTTTTGACAATGTTGACTGGAATACTCTCTTTCAAATTCTCAAGGTGGCAGGGGTAAAACACAGGGAGCGAAAGGCTATTTACAATTTGTACTGAAACCAGGTGGAAGTTATAAGAGTCGAGGGCCATAAAAGGGAAGCAGTGGTTGGGAAGGGAGTGAGACAGGTTTGTAGCCTCT
The DNA here is from genome assembly GCF_023897955.1 of Schistocerca gregaria. NCBI lineage: Eukaryota > Metazoa > Arthropoda > Insecta > Orthoptera > Acrididae > Schistocerca > Schistocerca gregaria. The sequence goes on from NC_064931.1 coordinate 833,444,493, forward strand.
CCCCGATGTTATTCAATCTGTATATTGAGCAAGCAGTAAAGGAAACAAAAGAAAAATTCGAAGTATGGTTCAAATGGCTCTGAGCACTATGGGACTCAACTGTTGTGGTCATTAGTCCCCTAGAACTTAGAACTACTGAAACCTAACTAACCTAAAGACATCACACACATCCATGCCCGAGGCAGGATTCGAAGCTGCGACCGTAGCAGTCGCACGGTTCCGGACTGCGCGCCTAGAACCACGAGACCACCGCCGCCGGCAATTCGGAGTAGGTATTAAAATCAATGGAGAGGAAGAAAAAAACTTTGAGGTTCGCCGATGACATTGTAATTCTGTCAGAGACAGCAAAGGACTTGGAAGAACAGTTGAACGTAATGGACAATGTCTTGAAAGGAGGATATAGGATGAACATCAACAAAAGCAAAACGAGGATAATGGAATGTAGTCGAATTAAGTCGGGGGATGCTGAGGGAATTAGATTCGGAAATGAGACACTTGAAGTAGTAAAGGAGTTTTGCTATTTGTGGAGCAAAATAACTGATGATGGTCGAAGTAGAGGGGATATAAAATGTAGATTGGCAATGGCACGGAAAGCGTTTCTGAAGAAGAGAAATTTGTTAACATCGAGTATAGATTTAAGTGTCAGGAAGCCGTTTCTGAAAGTATTTGTGCGGAGCGTAGCCATGTATGGAAGTGAAACATGGACGATAAATAGTTTGGACGAGAAGAGAATAGAAGCTTTTGAAGTGTGGTGCTACAGAAGAATGCTGAAGATTAGATGGGTAGATCACATAACTAATGAGGAGGTATTGAATAGAATTGGGGAGAAGAGGAGTTTGTGGCACAACTTGACAAAAAGAAGGGACTGGTTGGTAGGACATGTTCTGAGGCATCAAGGGATCACAAATTTAGCATTTGAGAGCAGCGTCGATGGTAAAAATCGTAGAGGGAGACCAAGAGATGAATACACTAAGCAGATTCAGAAGGATGTAGGTTGCAGTAAGTACTGCGAGATGAAGAAGCTTGCACAGTATAGGGTAGCATGGAGAGTTGTATCAAACCAGTCTTAGAACTGAAGACCACACCAACAACAACGATTGGTAACTGTGGCTTCATAACTAAACAAGATACACGGTATATCTGAAGTAAGCTGTCTTAATTCCTATACACAAAAGTGAACACGATTCTCGTAATCGTTTCCATACAACTCCTGATAGAGAGAGATGTGACAGGAATGGAACCTATGTGGATGGAGAATGCTTACTATGCTTGCATGACTCATGACACTTAGTCGTGCGATTGTGTGGGAGCTAACGTGCGGATAGCCTGCAACAGCAGCAAGAACATTAATTTCCCCCTCTTTTTGTCGTCACTTGTTTTTTTTATACTACCTTGTCTAAGTGTTACACTACCACTTTCACGTATCTGATTGAGGAGATTGATAAATAATTGAGGAGATGGTTGGCGTCTATTGGGATATCTTGTTTCATACGCCATTCAAGAACAAACTACGTTCTTCCAACACTCTCCATACACCATGAGCATGTCAGCTTTTTCTGCATTGGTAAATCCCATCGTCCACGGACAACCGACTGCTTGGACTGTCACACACTGACTGCCAAGTCGCAGTGCATTCAAGGAACACACAAGCACAAGGCAAGCATATGTAACAACATTGTACTAGCAACTACACAGGTTGAATGCCAAAAAAAATTGTCGGCGTTGAAACTTTTCGAAATACGATATCTCGTAAACTACTCGCACTAGAATCATGCAACAAACAACACTGACATTCTAAATTACACTACTTTCAGTTTTTTGTTAATGTCAGTGGCACTGTTCCTTTTAAAAAAGTTTATGTTTGCACGAAAAATGCACATTAAAAGTATTATTACAATCTGTTGATTGGCTAACAATACAAGACCCTCACATCGATAGCACCCTCCACTTATGCAATATTCGCGGTGCAAGTTTTAGGTGAGTCACCCTATATATACTCCTGGAAATTGAAATAAGAACACCGTGAATTCATTGTCCCAGGAAGGGGAACTTTATTGACACATTCCTGGCGTCAGATACATCACACGATCACACTGACAGAACCACAGGCACATAGACACAGGCAACAGAGCATGCACAATGCCGGCACTAGTACAGTGTATATCCACCTTTCGCAGCAATTCAGGCTGCTATTCTCCCATGGAGACGATCGTAGAGATGCTGGATGTAGTCCTGTGGAACGGCTTGCCATGCCATTTCCACCTGGCGCCTCAGTTGGACCGGCGTTCGTGCTGGACGTGCAGACCGCTTGCGACGACGCTTAATCCAGTCCCAAACATGCTCAATGGGGGACAGATCCGGAGATCTTGCTGGCCAGGGTAGTTGACTTACACCTTCTAGAGCACGTTGGGTGGCACGGGATACATGCGGACGTGCATTGTCCTGTTGGAACAGCAAGTTCCCTTGCCGGTCTAGGAATGGTAGAACGATGGGTTCGATGACGGTTTGGATGTACCGTGCACTATTCAGTGTCCCCTCGACGATCACCAGAGGTGTACGGCCAGTGTAGGAGATCGCTCCCCACACCATGATGCCGGGTGTTGGCCCTGTGTGCCTCGGTCGTATGCAGTCCTGATTGTGGCGCTCACCTGCACGGCGCCAAACACGCATACGACCATCATTGGCACCAAGGCAGAAGTGACTCTCATCGCTGAAGACGACACGTCTCCATTCGTCCCTCCATTCACGCCTGTCGCGACACCACTGGAGGCGGGCTGCACGATGTTGGGGCGTGAGCGGAAGACGGCCTAACGGTGTGCGGGACCGTAGCCCAGCTTCATGGAGACGGTTGCGAATGGTCCTCGCCGATACCTCAGGAGCAACAGTGTCCCTAATTTGCTGGGAAGTGGCGGTGCGGTCCCCTACGGCACTGCGTAGGATCCTACGGTCTTGGCGTGCATCCGTGCGTCGCTGCGGTCCGGTCCCAGGTCGACGGGCACGTGCACCTTCCGCCGACCACTGGCGACAACATCGATGTACTGTGGAGACCTCACGCCCCACGTGTTGAGCAATTCGGCGGTACGTCCACCCGGCCTCCCGCATGCCCACTATACGCCCTCGCTCAAAGTCCGTCAACTGCACATACGGTTCACGTCCACGCTCTCGGGGAATGCTACCAGTGTTAAAGACTGCGATGGAGCTCCGTATGCCACGGCAAACTGGCTAACACTGACGGCGGCGGTGCACAAATGCTGCGCAGCTAGCGACGGCCATCACCGCGGTTCCTGGTGTGTCCGCTGTGCCGTGCGTGTGATCATTGCTTGTACAGCCCTCTCGCAGTGTCCGGAGCAAGTATGGTGGGTCTGCCACACCGGTGTCAATGTGTTCTTTTTTCCATTTCCAGGAATATATATATATATATATATATATATATATATATATATATATATATATATAGTGAAGGTATGATTACCTTTCTATTTCATGATCAAAATTTTCTGTTCATGGTGCTCAAAAAGTCTCGATCTATTTCCAAAACATAATGGATTCATTTTCATAATACGCATGTATGTTTATTGCCAATATATGCACTTCGACTTTGCGTCTGACCATTTCGAAGCATTACTCGCATAGTTGAACGGCAGACGTAAATACATTCCAAAGCATATCTTGTGATACAGCCGATGCTGAATCGTGGATTCGAGCACTTATAACCTGGCAATCCCTTACCTTTGCTTTGTACGCCCTAGACTTCATGTAGCGCCAAGAAAAAAATACTTCGAGCATGTCAAATCAGGTAAAAGCGGTGGCCGCAGTCTTGCTGAACCTGTGCTACCCACCTATTGGCGAATCTTCGACTGAGATACTCTTTTACTATGAGTGCAAAATGAGGGGGTGCTCCGTCCTGATGTAACACAATACTGCCAGCAATGCCTTCTCGATGAAGCTGTGGTACCGGGAATTGCTCTCTGATATTCAGTAGTAGCGCTAGGTCGCTTGCTACCCTGTATGAGGCAGTTATGCTTGACTTTTTTCAGCTGATGTCCACACACCCACATCATAAGTAGAAAGACGATATACCAGTGTTTGTTTTGACAACACAGAAGAGACGTAGTCTGAAGTCGTACCCTGGTACGGAACTCTACATGCTTAAGACTTGTGATGCACCGCCAGTTGGGCGGTTTTTTAGTGTCAATATTGACAGTATGGAGGCAAGTACAACACAGTACTTCGTCCCGTAGTAGTAAAAAAATCTCTGACACGACCGGGAATCGAACCGCGTCCCTGTCGCACTGACTCCAAATCTACCGAAACAGACAAGGTGTTCGTTGTGTGCACCACCTATCAAATTGTAACACGCAGCTTGCTGAATTGAATAATCTTTGTAGTCTAATTTGTGAAGCACCTGATTGTGATACACTTTTTTGTTTAGAACCGCGTGGTATGGCCGCGCGGTTAGAAGCGCCGTGTCACTAATTGCGTGGCCCCTCCAGCCGGAGGTTCGAGTCCTCCCTCGGGCATGGATGTGTGTGTTGTTCTTAGCGTAACTTAGATTAAGTTAGTTGATTTTGGCTGTCTAACTTGTTGCCTAAACGAGTTGAAGAAGTCAGACTTATTTCGATATCTTCTCTGATTCGCTGAACAGCCTCTTGTGATATAGGTGGTCTCCTTGAGCGTGATTCATTGGCAACGTTTCCAGTTCTTTGGAACTTAAGGACAACTAACCAGATGCTTGCTCTTGTTGGTGCTAACTTTTGAAATTTCCGAGCGAACTCCTGTTGCACCTCCAGATAAGAAAATTCACATAATCACACACTACCAACAGCCACACGTACGCATATGATAATAATTATTATTGATTATCCTGAAAAAAAAAACAGGCCCACGTTATCACAGAACGGGATTATAATTATTTATTATGGAAATGTGTCCATTATTTTTTGGAAATGGATAGAGACTTCAAGGCCACGCACCGTGTACTATACTTGAGTTAAGAGGGCGCCATTGCTGTTTTGTATTCTATCTGAAATTTGTTATTCTTCTGGGGTTTTTCCTTTTGGAGTCGTATTGCCTAAATTTTTAGGTTCTTCGCTAATTACCTTGAGAGTTTATTTCCTCGTTTTCTAAAATTTTCGTTTTTCGCATTTTGGAAAAATTCTAGAGGGAAGGATGTAAGGGTAAAGATATCGATACAGTTCTTACGTATCGAATATTGCACTTATGCATCTCTGCCGTGCCAGAGACCACAAGTAGTGCGAGGATGCACCATATATCTGACATAGGAGCAGTTTGACACCTGTCGATTTGGCACGTGGCAGCTGGTCAGAGGGAGTCTGAGTTCCAGGTTATCGCGATGTGCACAGGTACGAATCACAGTTTTGAAAATAATAGATACGAACGTTGGTAATGGTTGATTCACATTAGTTTCGTACGATAAATTTCCTTTACTTTACGTCTATGGTCACAATTTTTTTTGTCAACAGATTACCGGTCCGGTCTATAGTGACGATCTTCAGAACTGTTTTGTAAAAACATGTCCAGTTTCGTATGAAGTGAGACAGCATGTAACGTTTTTCGGCGACTTGACTGAATCAGAAATCCGATGGGTAACTTGAGCTTTAGATATCATAGGAACATTTTCTGTGAACTTAGCGTATAATACATCTACGTCTACATGTACGTGACTACTCTGCTATTCAGAATAAAGTGCCTGGCAGAGGGTTCAATGAACCACCTTCAAGCTGTCTCTCTACCATTCCACTGCGCGCGGGAAAAACGAGCAATTACATTTTTCTGTGAGAGCCTTGTTTTCTCTTATTTTATCGTGATGATCATTTCTCCCTATGAAGGTGAGTGCCAACAGAATGCTTTCGCAATTGGAGGGGAAAACTGGGGATTGAAATTTCATGAGGAGAGCCCGTCGCAACGAAAAACGCCTTTGTTTTGATGATTGCCTCTCCAATTCACGATAATTCGCGATAATACAAAACGAACTGCCCTTCTTTGTACTTTTTCAATGTCATCCGTTTAGGATATTTGTAACTGTAATCCCTAAGTGTGACTTATCGCCTAATCGAAATTTAGCGGATTTCTTTTAGTACTCATGTGGATAACTTCACACTTTTCTTTATTCACGGTCAATTGCCAGTTTTCGCACCAAACAGATGTAATATATAAATCATTTTGCGATTCGTTGTGGTCATCTAATAACTTAACAAGACGGTAAATGACAGCATCATGACAAACAATCTATGACGGCTACTTAGATTTTCTGTTATGTCGTTAAGACAAATCAGAAACAATGGAGGGCCTATAACATTTCCTTGGGGAACGCCGGATATTATTTGTTTTACTCGATGAATTTACGTCTATTCCTACGAACTGTGACCTCTGTGACAGGAAATCACGAATCCAGTCGCACAACTGAGGCGATATTCCCTAGGCATTCAGTTTGGTTGGAAGCCGCCTGTGACGAACGGTGTCGAAAGCCTTCCGGAAATCTAAAAATATGGAATCAATTTGACATCCCCCATCGACAGCATTCATTACTTCGTGGGTATAAAGATATTTTTTGAATCAGTGCTGACTACGTGTCAATAAATCGTTTGCTTCGAGGTACTTCATCATGTTCGAATACAGTATATGTTCCAAAACCCTACTAAAACTCGATGTTAGTGATGTGGGCCTTTAGTTCAACGGATTACTCCTACTTCCCTTTTTGGGCATTGGTGTGTCTTGAGCAATTTTCCAGTCTTTTGGTTCGGATCTTTCTGAGAGCGAGCGTTTGTAAATAATTTCTAAATACAGTAAAAATAAATACAGTGTCCAGCATAAACTGCTCTGATTTCAAGACACCTTCCTCATCATATTTCATGTATTACTCACTTAGGTATGTGGAGTGGTGAGTGTTGGAATTAGATATGGCACATGTCACTTAGGCACACGATTGGGAACCTTATTTCTGTGATACATGTGTCTTGGAAGTGAAGCTGCACCCTAATGCTGTCAACATCAAGTCCAGTGCAACCCTTTACGTCATCAAACTAAAGAAGCTGCTATTTAAGGACCAAGATTAATCTAACACTGGCATGTGGCTTTACAGGCGCCACCGATGCTTGCATTGACTTTCACAGCAATGCACCTCTCCGTTAGAGGCCTACGAATAGGGATCAAGCAACTCAGCACACCACGAATTGCACAAAACCATATATTATTCAAGAAGAGATTAGTAGAATGTCTTGTCGTTATTGGCGGAGCTTCACTACTACCAGATCACAATTGTGTTACACTAGTTCAACAAACGAACCAGTAACTCTCTGCCATTGTCAATGCTTTCCTAGCTCTCCTCAACCATTTTTTTTCTTCATTTCCATTCCTAATTCTTTCTTTATCTCTTGCACTGTCTGTTCACTGTGCGAGGTAATGCGGTGATCAGCTCGTTGGATGCCCATTCGGGACGACGACAGTACAAACCCGCGTCCGGCCGTAATGATTTGGATTTTCCGTGATTTCACTAAATGCTTAAGGCAAATCCTGAGATGGTACTTTTGAAAGGACACGCTCAACTTCCTTCGTTATCCTTCCTTTATCCGAGCTTGTGCTCCGTCTCTAACGACCTCGTTGTCGACGCTACGTTAAACACTACTCTTTCTTTCTTTCTCTTCCCTGTTATACATCTCTCTTCCTCTGACCAATCAGCGTCTTCTCCAGTTCAGATTCTTTCGATACAGCCACTAAGGCTACCGGATTTAGTAGGGCTGAAAGTATTGTAACTGATAAAATAGTCTCCAAACCGATTCTGTGGATGAACTCTTGCACAAAAATTACTACCGAAAGAAATATAACGCCCTTTCTCTTCAATTTTTTATAATAATTAGTTACATATCCTCCATCTTCTTATGTTCTACCTTATAGCTGCACAATTCATAATTTATTGCCTAAGTTAAGTGAAAGATATACACAGTGCAAAATTTTTATTTAAAATATAGTGTTCAAAGAACTTTCATAAAATACAATACCTCTACATGAATTTCATTGAAGAATAATTGATTAAAAATGCACAATTTAACTATTAATAGTCAATTTTATTCTTCGGTTCACCATTCTCCAATCCGTTATCACCTTATCCATTAGATGTAACAGTTTCGGTTCACTTCTTGCAGAGCTTTCTGTGTGTAACAAAATCGCCTGTCCAGCCATTGGCAGCTGTGATTGGCCTGGCGTCTACCTCAATACCGTTTGAATATGCTGGCACGAAACCCAGTCGAAGCGCTCCACTAACTGCCTAGCTGCATACACAGTCCTATTTTGTGGAACTGACAGATAACTTTATAAATGAGAACATTTTCATCTTAGACCGTTATTAAGATTCATTTTCCACCACTACTGCAATTCCGACCATATGTCTTTATCAACTGATATACTACAAAAACAGAGCTTTACCTATAAAGGCCCCTAACAGTAAACTTAATGATCACTGTGTTATCATGTCAAAATATGCTCTCTTCTGCATATCGTGGTTGTAAGGCTTCTGCCATCTTCAATATTGAAATCCTGTTTTCCATTTTATTAATCACTACTTTAGGAAGTGAACCCCGAGTTGAAGTAATGTAGGTTTCTTCCAACAACAAGTTTATAAACTTTTTTAAAAAATATTAAACTCAAGCTAGACAAATTATACTACCGTGTAGCATAATAAAGCAATGCTTGTTCTTATATGAATGAACTATTCTCCCGCGGAATTATAATGACATAGATGTCTCGCGCCTCGAACCATGTAACGAAACATCATCGATGTGGGTTTCCGGAGCCGAAGGCCCACTCTTGTACCCTTGATGACTGGACGACACAAAGCTTTACGATTCGCCTGCGCCTGTCAACACCGACATTGGACGTTGATGACTGGAAACATGTGGCCTCGTCGGACGAGTCTCGTTTCAAATTGTATCGACCGAATGGACTTGTATGGGTATGGAGATAAGCTCACTAATCCATGGATCCTGAATGTCAGCAGGGGACTATTCAAGCTGGTGGAGGCTCTGCAACGGTGTGGGGCGTGTACAGTTGGAGTGATGTGGGACCTCCGATACGTCTACATGCGACTCTGACATGTGACACGTGTATTCAGTTATGTCCACTGTGCTTTCCGACGGAATTGGGTAATTCCAGCAGGACAATGCAACACCATACACGTCCATAATTGATATAGAGATGCTCCAGGAACACTTTTCTCAGTTTAAACACTTGTGTTGGCCACACCTGGCCCATATCTGGGATGCCTTGCAACGTGATGTTCAGAAGAGATAACCCCCTCGTACTCTTACGGATTTATGGACAGCCCTGCAGCATTCATGGTGTCATTACCCTCCAATAGTTGAGTTCATGCCACGTCGTGTTGCAGCACTTCTGCGCGCTTGTGTGGGCCCTAGACGATATTAGATAGAGGTACCTGTTTCCTGGGTTCTTCAGTGGATATCCTCCACTGCTTGTGTTGCTACCTGCTATCTGTGAGTGGTTATTGCCCGTTGTCGTCGAACTTAGGTGGTAGTCACATTAATGTGATTTGACCATGTAATATCGTTGTCGGAGTCAGAAACATGAACTGAATGAATCCATATTATTTCATCTGGATTATGCTATGAATCTGGTGAACTTACTCTGACCTAACAGCCTTAGAATTCTAACTAAAAAATAGTTATTCAAGGAAATTTAAAAAATTCAACAATATTAGTATGAACATACGAGTAACATAACTGAGAATTAATTAGGTACTGCATTAGTAGTAATGGACTTACAGAAAAGACACTGCATGTTACACACTGATGATAGGATTCTAAGGGCATAACGTGCTCATGACATTCTGTTTGCAAGTATCTTTGTGTGTTCACGCCACTTCAACTGATAATCGATATTCATTCCTAGAAATTTTGCATTTGTTACACAGTCTACAGAGGTGCCATCTACATTTAATTTAACATTGTCATTTTCCCTCTTCAAACTGAAATTCATGGCATTAGTTTTCTTTATGTTCAATGTTACTTTATTGCTTCGTAAACCTCCTTGAGAGCTTCATTTGTTTTCTCTGCAAGGACTTCTCTTGTTTTCTCAGTGACTATAACATTGCTGTCATCACCGAAGAGAATTTTTTCACCATGAGTAACACTACTGCGAAAGACATTGATGCTTATCAGGAATATTATTGGTCCTAATATGCTACCTTGCAGAACCCCTATATTAATGTATTTTGGTTCTGATAAGTGTTTTACTAAATGTTTAGATTTATTTGAAGTATTTGTTCTTTGTGCCGTATCTGCTAGGTATGATCGAAACCAGTCATTAACTACCCTTCTCACTCCTAATGCTTCTAATTTATTTAATAGAATCTTCTGGTCAGCTGTATCAAAGGCCTTAGAAAGATCCAAAAATGTGCCTGTGAAGCATTCATCTTTGTCAAGAGCATCAAGTACAACCTTTGTGATTTATACTATGGCTGGCTCCGTATTTTTGCCACTTTGGAAACCAAAGTGTGATTCGCTTAAAGATTTGTATTTATTCAGGTACTTCATTAATCTGTCTTTCATAATTGCTTCTATTATTTTTGAGAATGGTGACAACAGGGAAATGGGCCAGTAAATTTCTATATCTTCTGCATTACCTTTCTTAAGCAAAGGTACGACTTTTGCCTGTTTTAACTGCTCTGGAAATGTCCCTGATGTGAAGGATTCATTTATTATATTTGTTAAGGCGCCTTGTATAATCTCTATGCATTATTTCAGTACACACATTGGTACTTCATCTAAGCATAGTTAAAGTTCATTTTTTAGTTTTTTAACCGTTTCGTTGTCTTTATTCTCAATGGTTGGTAGGAGCATCATTGTATTTAGTGCAACATTATTTACAAGTGTTATATTTGTTTTGAGGAATTTTTGCTGTAACTTTTCTGCAATACTTGAAAAATGCTTATTTACATAGTTTGCTGAGTGTTGTGGATCATTTATCACCTTATCCCCCTCCCTTAGCAATATGTTATTCTGCGTTTGTTTGCCTCTCCCAGTTTCCTTTTTTTATAACATTCCAGACTGCTTTGCTTTTATTCTCCGCATTATACATTATTTTGTCTCTAAATGACTTTTTGAAGGAATCAGCACCTTCCTATAGATCTTATTGTGTCTATGACAGAAATGTAATTATTCTGCATCATTGTGGCTCTTTCCTATATATCTTATTGTGTCTATGATAGAAATGTAAGAATTCGGGATCATTGCTACTCTTTTTCATGGAACTGAGGTATTTAGGTGTTTGGGAGGACTTCTTAATACCTTCTGTTATCCATCTGTTTTTGTGAGATGTTGATACAGACATGCTTACTTTTTAAAATGCCTTTTCAAAGTTCAATTTACATAACATGGAGAATTTAGAGAATTTCATATGCCCATTGGTTTCCTTATACACTTCATCCCAGCTTTGTTTTGCTAGTCCCTTTGAAAAATCTTTTATTTTGATTTCTGATAGATGTTGTTTGTAGTCTTGTAGTTTAGGGAGTGATTCGATGTCCGATTTTACTGTTGTTATTTGACAGAGATGGTCTGATAGTCCGTGATCTTTTACAGCTAGACCACATTTTTCCCTGTCCATATTTGTGGCCACATGGTCAATTACTAATGCAATCGTTGTAGTAACCATTGTTGTACTATTGAGCAATAGGGACATGCCAAAACTTTGAAGGATATTTGTGAGGGTGCTGCTGGATTCATTTATGATATTAGAATTAATTTTAATGTCCCCACACAGAATTATGTTGACCTTTGTACTCGAGACTTTATCTAGAACTTCTGTTAATTTATTGAAAAAGTGTCTACACTACCACTGGGAGATCCATAAACACATAAAATTATCGATTTCTTGGAGATATCAAGCCCGGTTAATTCAAAAGCTGATATTTCAAAGTGTTTTGTCTTCACTTTCTCTACTGGCGTCATGTTTTGATTTGAACTGTGTGCCCTTTCTGATATAAATGCATGATCTTCTACCCCTTGAAGCAATTCTGCAGTAAGAGTTTGCCCTTTCATACGATGATAACAGTACATGTTGGATTTCTGTCTCTCTACACCAGTGCTCACAAGCTACAGTGCAGGTCAAATGCTGGAGCTCAACTTCTGACAACTGTATTTCATTTTTTATTGATTGCATGTTTTGATGGAGGATTTTTAGGACTATGAAATGCCCCATGTCACTCTTTGCAATTGTTTGTTTTTCTTTGTGACATCTGGTATGTGTGATATTTGGAGTGTTAAAATCTCCCTTGTGAGTGATTGTTTCAGTATCTCTTGAAGTGCTGGAAATATTCTTATGGGAGGGGAACCTGTTGTCCAGATTTATCCCAAAAAATGCTTACTATTCCTATCTACAACGACAGGTATGTGACCTTGTGTGGCCTTAGATCCACCTCCTGTACTTTCTTGAATCAGCTGTACCAATAAAGTATGTGCTCTCTGTAGTTTGAACTAATTTACGTTTTGTTTCATATCGTTCAATAATTGTCACCCTGTATGCACAAAGGGCTTAGGTCAGGATTCACCACCGGCTAGTCAGTGTCTTCAATGTCGAGGGTTCGCAAGACATCCCTGCCGACTCCTGCCATTAGAAGGAATTCAGACCACTGCCGTCCACCATGGTCCAACAAGATTTGTTCGATGTACTGTCTGGTGGTGAGCCGACCGTGGACAGCCACATGATCCGTTTGCCTGTCAAATCTGAAGCGTCTCCGCAACATCACAGAACCTTGGAAAACTGTCAATTTCCTGGACGACATTCGGCAGATTGCGCTCATCATGGGTCTGAACACACGAATACTGCTATTGCCTTGCGTTAGGGGTTATCTGGACTCGTCTGTGAATCACACGTTTCGACAGTGCCTAAGTTGCCAGTTGACATGGGAACAGCAGAACTGAAGGCGAGCTGCAAGGTGTTGTCGTGTCAAGTGTGGTTCTGGAACAGGACTTCTGAGTCGTATGGTTCTTCCTCGTAACCTGTTCATTACAGTCTGATTGACACAGTGGCAGAACTGAAAGCGAGCTGCAACGTGTTGGCGCGTTAAGTGGGGTTCTGGTTGAATGGCTCTGAGCACTATGGGACTTAACTGCTGTGGTCATCAGTTCCCTAGAACTTAGAACTACTTAAACCTAACTAACCTAAGGACATCACACACATCCATGCCCGAGGTAGGATTCGAACCTGCGACCGTAGCGGTCGCGCGGTTCCAGACTGTAGCGCCTAGAACCGCTCGGCTACTCCGGCCAGCTGGGGTTCTGGAACAGGACATTTGAGTCGTACGGTGCTTTCTCGTAACCTGTTCATTACAGTCTGATCCGACACAGCGGCTCCAGTGGCCTTTCTGAGATCGTCTTGCAGTACTCGACGCCGCAACGCTGAAATGGCCGGATATGACTTGACGTGGGTTTATAATGCGTTGGGGGCCTTGTCCAACCAGCCTTGTGTACTGACCTAACTCCATGCAGCGTGTCCACAACCTATGGATAGCACATGGAGAGTCTTTGCCATGTACAGAAAATGTACATCCTTTTTGGATCAAACAGGCCGCCCTTGCAACTTTAACTGCATTACGAAGTCGCATTGCATGTGCTTGATTGAATACGACGTCCACAAATGACAACTGCCATCTCTGTACGTCTCTAGGAAATACAGGGACATCCATACTCACTTCCTTCTGCAGAGTTACCTGAGAGTTTAATGCAAAACAACAGAAAATAGATGGCGAATGATTCTAATTGTTGCCTACACTGAAAGCGAAGATCTGAAGCCATGCAATACCACCTGTATCAAAACACATTTAACATAGCGGACGTTGATACACGTGTTTCTCTAATTCTTTTGAACAGTGTGCATCTGCTAGAATATCTACCAAAGAAATATGTTTTGTTTAATTCATTTCTATGTTTCTTTAGTTTGATACATGATAATAGTCTAAATTGCAACAATGTTAAAAAAATAAATCGTAATAACAATCTAAAGCTAATATTTTCAACATCCTCGATGATAAACAGCGGATAAAATACAAAGAGCATCGAAATATACAGAACTTACTTAATGATCAGAATTAGAAAACCTAGTATCTTGTTGTCCTCGCAAGCTAATCAATAAGGATTCTAGCGCCGCTTACATACAAAAGGAAAAACCGAGGGAGGTGGCGCGTTAATTAAAATTCTGGACTCAAATGTTGTAAGGGGGCTCTATTCGAATCCACATCCCATTACCAGCCACAGCTTTTCCGTGGTTTACTTACATCCTTTAACTCTTTCGGTCATGGCATCCTCATATAAGGACATACTAAATAAATACTTAGCATATTAAAATTAGTTAAATTTTACCATTTGTGATTGTTGCCCTCATATTGTCACAAGCACAGAATTTATTTGAAAACAGTGTCGGCATCTCCTGTCAATCTGTGATACCACAGTCACATGGGCACTTCCTAGTAATCTTTGTACGTCCCATCAACCGGTTAATATTTTCTGAGTGTAGGTAAAAAAAATTATTTGTGCGTAGGAAGATGCGTTCTTGAAGGTGAAAACTACAGGTGTCTTTCTGAACGAAAAGTAAGTGACATATTGATAATTTTATACATTTCTCCATCTGAGAACATTGTGATTGAAATGTTGTAATAGCGTAGGAATTTAGGATATTATTTTGCTGTCTTTTTAGTCATCTAACCGTGATTTCACAATGCCCCGAGACCAATATAGACGTAGGCCACTTACAGAAGAAGAAATTACAGAGATCCTTAATTCATCTGAAATTGACTATCTATCCGAAGATCCTGAAGATAATTTTGAACAAGAGGACAATGATGGAGGTAACGTTAGACGTTTTATATCATACGGTATATTGTCAGCTGAGTAGCCTAGACGAGAAGCCCGCTGACTGCATGATTAGTAACTCTGAGATAATCACGAAACACTCGTCCCATCCAAAAGACTATGCATTCGCAGCCACAATGTTATTATTGCGTAAATTTGTTACAGCGCAGCGAACCTAAAGCTGGATAAGAAAAATATACATTCTAATCGTAACAGACTGGAAGGTAGCTTTGAATGTCCATATTGGTAAATCTTATGTCTGTTCACGTGCTTTGCATCCGGACATGGCAGCACTGCAACCTCGCCAACTGGGCATTTAGCGGGCTTTGCACCCGAATACAGCAGTTAGCTGCTGTTGAAACCGAACATGATTTTCAACAGCCATTTTCGACGGTTTATAGCCAGTTTTGCAATCTGAAATATATTATATCATTTAGGTGCTGAAAAAATTATACGGTCGTTTGCCCACCTCGAAATCGACATAAAATGAACTTAGCAGATTTTCGATCTGGGTTACTCAGATGTACGTTTTTTATGAATTTTTATTTTCGTAATAGCATTTTTTATTATAGAGTATGGAGACATATGTTGAAATCGACCGGGGAGAAGTTATTCAAGTTTACAGTCAACGTATAGGAGGGGTCGACAAGATGGGATTTTCTGATCACAACTTATCGCACATTCATCAGATCGCGAAAGTGCACGCTTCGCACGTTTGTTCGTGCAATTGATGTTGCTTGTGTAAATGCATGTATTGAGTACAAGAAAAATGCATCAAAATTAAGTGTTCCTAAAATTGAGACCCTTGATTTGCTTCATTTTTGGGTATCTGTAGCCAAAGCACTGACAAAAATAGATAAGCCAGCTGCCAGATAAAGGGAGCGTCCCACTTGTGAGAATCCAATGCCGTCTCCAAGAAGCTGATGTTCGTTTGGACAACGTTGGACATCTTCCACAGGTCAGTGACAAGAAACCGGGTTGCAAATGCAAAATTACATTTTATTGTGTAAAATGTAATAAAAAATGGTTCTGAGCACTATGCGACTTAACTTCTGAGGTCATCAGTCGCCTAGAACTTAGAACTAATTAAAGCTAACTAACCTACGCACATCACACACATCGATTCCCGAGGCAGGATTCGAACCTGCGACCGTAGCAGTTACGCGATTCAAGACTGAAGCGCCTAGAACCGCACGGCCACAACGGCCGGCAAAATGTAACATTCCCTTATGTCTGGATAGAAAAAAAAATGTTTCTTTGATTATCATTCTTCAGAAGTGTAAAACCATAGTTTATGTATTAGGTAAGTTTGTGTAATTTATGTATTTTGGTGAAATAAAATCAAATAAAATAGTGTGACTTTTCGACTTATACGGCATCCACTTAAACACAATGTCCTCATTTGGGGACGTGTTGTATCCCCCCTTGGGGGGCACCTCGTAATACTTTATACATCTGAAAAATCATAATTTAATCCGAAGAACTGGATAGCAAAATCATTTTTTTTTCTTTTCAGGAAAGAATAATTCGTGACCGAAAGGGTAAGATCAATGTTATGTTCCTTCCTCTGAAAAGATTACAGCCGATTTCCTTTATCCTACTTTAAGCACAGCTAGTGTTTCGTCTTTACTGACCTTGTAGACAAGCTATAAAATATTTATAACAGTTAATGTTAAGGAAAAACTAAAAATCCTGATAAGATAAACGCTGCCCAAAAATTCCAATAATTCTTATATTTTCCCCCAGTCATGCAAAAGACAGCTTGAATGGAGGATGTACGGTTTCACGAACGTACCATTTTCGCCTCAAATATTTTTCCGACGCCTTAATGGTAATTTTAATCTGTCTTTATCTCAACAAATAAGTCCAAGAACTTCATACAAGATGTAGCTCACTGGACAAATTATAGATTACAAATCCTAAAGGATGAGGTCCATAATATGTAGCTCAGTTGATAAGTGTCAGACTACAAATCCTAAAGGCTTAGGATTCAGTTATCCATCAGTCCTAACTTTTTTCTGATAAATATCGCGTTTTGCACCTCTGACAATGATTTGAATATGTGAAAAATTCCAAGTTTCACAATTGTCCCGAGTCCACATTAAACTCTAGGTCCTCAACGACAGGCTGGTTAACTGAGTTCAAAAGTCTGAGGAAGACACTGGCATATCAATTCTAATAAGACCATGCCTAGTATAGCAAAGCTTTACTCAAAGTAACCTACAAGGCGAGTGCAGCTTTATCGCGCACAAGAGCATTTTCTTGATGGAATCCTGTTGGAGGTCTATGGTTAAATAGGAAGTGTGTACTGGTTGACGTTACAATAATACTGATAAAGTTCATACATTCCTTGAATTTTCTATTCGTTAGATTTACGTGAGCACTTCTGAGCCATACAGGAGACAGCTGTTGGTCTAAAGAACAGATTATTATTTATGACAAATTTTTATTAATATACTGTGATGCAGTAGTCGTTATATACAGTTGCTGGAACATACTTCTGCAGGAGAACAGTAGGCGATCGCATGCATCTAATGCAGGTCTTTCTCCCCAGTTCTGAGTTTGAAAGCAGTTTGAAATAAATATTCCTTACAAGGCATTGCCTTCTCCAAACAAATATTCCTTACAAGTCATTGCTCCTTCCTAAGACACGCCATCATACTTAAAATGAGGGTATGCAAGTTGGGGGGGGGGGGGGGGGGAAGTGGGGGGGCTTTTTTTCGGAATGTGCTCATGCAGCTATCTCAACACTCTAAACGTAATCGTACTCTGGTGCAAGGTTAGATAGGCTTACAAAAGACTGATCCCGACAACACAAGTTTTACATCCATAGTGTACTAAAACGAGTAAACAAGACGAAAATGTAACACAGTCGGAAGTGATAAACCGCTATTGTTACACATTTGGGATATTCCCACTTCAATCCATATTAATGACTGTGTATCTAAATTAGCAAGGCTAAGCCTCCATATCCTACTAAGCAGCACGCTGTAATATTGTTAGTTAATTGTCCTTTGGTCCTCCCCTGGCATTCTAATTACCAAGAGCATTAGCTTATCATCGCAGGGAGTTATATCGGGATACTGGCACTGTTGATGAACTCAGTGTTTTATTCGTTCTATATAGTTGGATACTAATAAAGCTTAGACAGCTTACAAATACTTTTATGTGATACGTGTTCCGAGAATATTGTAGGAATATATCGTTTAGATGTTCTTTCTCTCTCGCAAACAAATAGAGAGATGACGCTTAAACTGAACCGATAGAGGTATTTGTTGAACTTCCAGTGATAAAGTTCCAGCGGTGTTTTAACTGTCCTGAAGCTCCTCAATGTGTATGGCTTATTATATCATACTACTCTTGAAATCGGGTACTTAATTAGTTCGTAGTGACTGCCTTTGATTTTGGCTGTCTTCGACCATTCTTCTTGCCACTTCAATAACAATCGTTTTCTGAACACGGGTACCAAATCTGTGATAGAGAGTTTATCATATTTAATAGTTCCGCGTAGAGATGTTTGCTTTGCAAGGACATCCACTTGTTCATTTCCAGGTATTCCAGAGTGCCCTTTCATTCATACCATTACGACATTGTGATTGAACCTCTGCACCAGAAATGAAACGACAATAATTGCTGCAGCCATGGGGTTAATACATTATTACTATTATGATGGCTTCTAATCAGCTGTATGGATGACATGCTATCAGAAATCATGACTATTGTGACCACTGTAGTCGTCTGTGCGAATAGCAGGGCTTCCAAAATGACAATCAGCTTGGTTGTCATAATAGTGGAGTGGGGATCCAGCTTGTGGACACATCTGCATATACTAAACACGCATCGTGATAGTGAGGCAGGAATTCCATTGCCATTGCGTTAGTTGGGTGTTGGTGAAACTTGAAATCCGTCTCTGTTGCAGTGCGGTAGAAGAGAAATTTTCCACACCTTGTGCCTAAATACTTGCTTCTCCATATATTCAGCAGCAAATGTTACTTAGTTAGCCAATATCTTCCGCACACACAGAGGGACGTTAATTCACGTATTTTTTTCGTCAGGGGACCCATATTAGTCGAAATAGAGGCACAGGAGGGATTTATTGCAGAGGTATATTCGTCGCAGCATTACAGAGGTTCGTTCGCTTCCACCAATAATGCGTTGGTTGGTGTTGACATGAAAGCCCCACTAATTTTATACTGTCTCTTGTCGAGTCTTTGGGGCGTGCTGTCTAACGCTGACTCGCAGTGCATGTGTCCATAATCAAAGTGTGTTCATGGTAGGAACCGGTATAAAGTCATCGCTGTACCCCGTTCGGAGCCTCACCATACTCCAGTCGTAGCTCTGATGAGATTGCGTGCTTTCTCGCTTCTGTTAATGAGGTATCAAATAATCATCGATAATTGAGGGGTTTGGTGCAGAAACGGTGTAACCCACAAATACCTATTCCAGAAAGGACAAACCAAATCGAGGATACCTTAATCCCGAGCTGAACATTACCAAAATGCATCGTTTGTATTTGGGTTGGTGTAAAGAATGAGATTACACTCTATTAAAGGAATAACTTTATCGTCGGGTATTTGCATCAAAATTCAATTTTTCTTTCCATCCACCACATTCTGATACGTGTAGAAGTTGTGAAATTAAGAAAACAGAAATAGCAGCTTCAACTGATTAAAATGGAAAGAAAATGCTGAACTGTCACATCAACTACACCTTCGAAAAACTGAACTGGCGAGATCCGAAATGAAGGAAGATGTAGCACTGGCCAGATCTGATCGTGAGATGTGTGTTACAGCATTTGATTTGCAGTGTGTTCTTTCATTGCCTCAGCTCCCAGTTTCTGAGATTTACTATCTACAGCAGTTAAGCTGCTTCAATTTCTGTATCCACAATCTAGTGGTGACAAAGCTTCCATGTATTTCTGAACAGAGGTACAGGCAGGTAGAGGATCGCAAGAAGTTGCCTCATGTATTTTGCATTATGTGAAAAATCTTCCCTTGCATATAAAGAAATTGGTCTGCTACAGTGGGGAACAAAATCGAAACTTCAATCTGTCTCTTATGTCGCTGTATATTGTCATGATTCCAGAAGTTAGTGTTGAGACAACTGAGCTGAAATTTTTTGTATCAGGACACTCTTTCATGGCCTGTGACCAGGGTGTTTCATGTATAAATAATGAGATGAAGGAAGAACAATATATTTTTGATGGTGAAAGTCTTATTAGAATTACTGAGGCGGCAAAGAAGAAATGAAGCAAATTTCAAGTCACTCATCTACATGGAGACGATTTTAAAAGCATCAAGCCATTGAAAAATATAACTGTTAAGAAGCAAATATGTATGAACGGTGACAAAATCAACTGGCTGAAGACACAGCGGCTGAAATTTTGCAAGGAAAAACCTTTTGAAATCGATTTCTCTAAAACAGTAAATCGAGATATGACATACAGATCCATGAATTGCAGGAAAACCTGAAAAGGACGTCAAATATATCAACTAGGTTGTGTCATGCTTTTGAACTTATCTGAGATGAAAAAACCTACAATAACACATGCTAAAGTTAAAATTTAAGGAAGATTATGAAATATGTTCTTCCCATCTATCACAGCTTTTATGAAGACATTATTAATTTACAGGCTACACTTCCAGAGTATGATACAAACATATCTTTGAGTGAAGAAGGCGAAAATGAGTGATTGCTTGTTTACTGGGAGAAATGTCTAGATGTTTTTGTAGTATTACATTAAAAAGTTAGTTTGCATACCAGGGTCAGTAAAGAAAGAACTTATACTTTGCATTCCATGTTTGTAGGAAAATGTGAAATAAACGTTGTTTATTGTCTTTATGCATACTGTTTATTTAACTTAAATAGTGTTATTTCCATAATTTTTCTTAAAACTATAATAATGCAGGTTACTTCATTCTGGCAGTGAATACGTATTTTGTCCATAGAGAGCAAGAATAACGTATAAAAGTACAAAAATGTGGAATACACCAATAACGTTTCAAATTTCTCTTGGAGGTAAAATGGTGTAACTCACAATTTTGGCACTGAAAATACAGTTTTTAAGTTAATGTAGACAGCAAATATTTACATTTAATAATATCACTCCAAGTACAAAGAACAATTTTTGTAGCAGTAATAGTTAATTTATACGCTTTCCTTAACTTTCACTCATTTTCTCTAAAAACAGGAAAATTGTCGGTTACTCCATTTCTGCAATAAACCTCTCAATTATCTCTACATACTGCGGTGTTTTCTAAACTCAAAAAGTATTTTGTCCAAGTTGTGTTGTTTGACGAAGTGAAATCCTGTGGCGAGTAAAGATCATCAGAGTAGACTTCCTATCAAAGATTTCTGAGTCACTTCATGCACGCCACTCATGAAGACGTATGAGAGCTGCATTTTCAGATAACAAGACTGAAGAGTACTATCTTCGGAATATATGGTTACGTCGTCTGCGTATTGTAGTATTTGAATGTCACTGGCAAAGATGTCATGAAGATCTGCAGTATAGAGATTGAATAATAAGGGAGCCAAGACAGATACCTGCGGGAGTACTGTGCTAGTGTCTCTGAGTTCCAGTGTTGTTCGATGTTGCAAAATGATTGTCATTTTATTGCTCAGGTAGTCTATAATGTTACACACTAGTGGTTTTGGAGTCTGAGGTTTCTCCAATTTTTTCCCTGATATTGACGGCGACGTAGTATGCTTTGGAAAGGTCGATGAACTCAACTATCATGCTGTATAATAATTCCAGGAGAAATTTTGTTGTCTGTCACTTACTATCGGTAGAAAGGTTTCATTGGTCTGTTTTTCTTTTCGAAACCGAAGTTGTTTTGCCGATAATACTTCTTGTTTTCACAAACCATTCCAAGCGTCGCATAATACAGTAATACTTCCAACATCTTCGCCGAACACGGTGAGTAATGGGCCGATACGACCTGGTTTTATCACTTGTTTTCCCATTTATGGATTGGGACGACACTTGTTTTCAGCGTGTCGATTTTGATCTTCTGAGGTCAAATGCTATTGTAAATTTTGAGCAGCAGCAGTGTCACTTTGTGTGGAATGTGTCTTAGCATTGGGTAGTCAATATAATCTGGCCCAGAATCCTTGCAGAACCCTTGCCTTGAGAGAGTGCAGTCTGAAGTTCTTCCAGCGAAACGACTTGTGTAATATGTTGTCTTCTTCATAATCCATCTCGTCTTCCCTGTCCATTAAGTACACAAGAGAGAATCTCAAAGTTCGTCGGATAGTGGAGATAAGTTGGTTCAAATGGCTCTAAGCACTATGGGACTTAACATCTGAGGTCGTCAGTCCCCTAGAACTGAGAACTACTTAAACCTAACTAACCTAAAGACAGCACGCACATCCATGCCCGAGGCAGGATTCGAACCTGCGACCGTAGCGGTCGCGCGGTTCCAGACTGAAGCTCCTAGAACCGCTCGGCCACACCGGCCGGCGATGGTGGAGATATGTCCAAGTCTAATTATTAGACCGTTTTTTACGTTCCTTACTACACTCCAGATCCTGGTTAGTGATGTTTTTTGCAGATTGCAGTGCAGAAATTTTGCCACTTTTTCCTTTTTCTTCTTTTTTTTTTTACTTGAATATTTCTTGACTGTAGCAAATGCTTTCTTCAGAGCCATAAAGTTTTCATAATTAGAAAGGGTTTTGTATTTTCATAATGCTTTCTTTCGTTCTTTGTGGGTTCCGCCACAGAATGTTCTCTCTACGAATCAACATGGATTCCGTAAAAAGCGATGGTGTGTAGATGTTCATGAGACCCAGAAAATATTAGATATAGGCTCCCAGGTAGATGCCATTTTCCTTGACTTCCGGAAGGCGTTCGATACAGTTCCGCACTGTCGCATGATAAACAAAGTAAGAACATACGGAATATCAGACCAGCTGTGTGACTGGATTGAAGAGTTTTTAGCAAACAGAACACAGCATGTTGTTCTCAATGGAGAGACGTTTACAGACGTTAAAGTAACCTCTGGCGTGCCACAGGGTAGTGTTATGGGACCATTGATTTTCACAATATATATAAATGACCTAGTAGATAGTGTCGGAAGTTCCATGCGGCTTTTCGCGGATGATGCTGTAGTATACAGAGAAGTTACAGCATTAGAAAACTGCAGCGAAATGGAGGAAGATCTGCAGCCGATAGGCACTTGGTGCATGGAGTGGCAACTGACCCTTAACATAGACAAATGTAATGTATTGCGAATACATAGAAAGAAGGATCCTTTATTGTATGATTATATGATAGCGGAACAAACACTGGCAGCAGTTACTTCTGTAAAATATCTGGAAGTACGCGTACGGAACTATTTGAAGTGGAATGATAATATAAAATTAATTGTTGGTAAGGCGGGTGCCACGTTGACATTCATTAGGAGAGTCCTTAGAAAGTGTAGTCCATCAACAAAGGAGGTGGCTTACAAAACACTCGTTCGACCTATAATTGAGTATTGCTTATCAGTATGGGATCCGTACCAGGTCGGGTTGACAGAGGAGATAGAGAAGATCCAAAGAAGAGCGGCGCGTTTCGTCACAGGGTTACTTGGTAAGCGTGATAGCGTTACGGAGATGTTTAGCAAACTCAAGTGGCAGACTCTGTAAGAGAGGCGCTCTGCATCGCAGTGTTGCTTGCTGTCCAGGTTCCGAGAGAGTGCGTTTCTAGATGAGGCTTCGAATATATTGCTTCCCCCTACTTATACCTCCCGAGGAGATCACGAATGTAAAATTAGAGAGATTCGAGCGCGCACGGAGGCTTTTCGGCAGTCGTTCTTCCCGCGTACCATACGCGACTGGAACAGGAGGGAGGTAATGACAGTGGCACGTAAAGTGCCCTCCGCCACACACCGTTGGGTGGCTTGCGGAGTATAAATATAGATGTAGATGTACACTGTCATTGTGTTCCCCCTAGGAATCCTGTGTTCTCTCATGGGCGTTGCTGGTATGGACCTTGTGACCTTGTGGTAAGAACAAGTCTTGAAGATCTAACAACCGTTCTTCCCACTATGCCCTGTCCATTCCCCTTAAATGCTTAACCTTCTCTCGCAATGCAATGTTAGCAACATGCTAGGCCTGTTGAGAACTCACACCCCCTGTGCAGCAATATTTATCTTATGAAATTTCTAACGTTCCCACTAACATTCCCTTCATCAGCTTAATCTCCTCAGCACCAAAATTATCTAAACTGACAGGAATTACCTTGCCCCTGTGCTTTCCTGTACATGTAAAGTATGTTGTCTTACTGAACAACGCACTGAATCTAATACATCACTAACATCCGCTGTTTCTAGTATACACAACTCACCAACTGGTACGGTGGGCACCACAACTCACTCACAGCAACAACCCAATGACGCTCAACACATAGTCATGTCAATTAAGTCTTAATATCATTGCTCACAGTTTAACTGGATTGCCTTGTACGACAGATGTTCCTTGCAATACTTCAATATTGTCGACAGCTACCCCAAGCCGCGATGTCTTCCCACTAAGCTCCAACACGTCTCCATAGTCAATTACGGCATGATGCTGATGCAGGAAGTCTAACGCTAGGATCACGTTGTAATCCTCGCTCACATGAGACACCACTGCTCATCCAGATGAGACACCACTTCTACACTCTGTCTAAACTTGGTTTCCTCCAATTGAAAATGCAATATTACCGGTACCAGTGGCTGTATGTCTTCATCCCCCACCCTACGCAATTTATAACGTGGTTGGTCACATTGCCTCCTACCCACTAAATCTCTTGAGGCCACCGACACATGTGATCCTGTGCCCAGCAGAATCTCATACTTTTTACCATGTATTACCACCACAATGGTACATTTGTTTTTACGGCAATTTTTCTTACTGAGAACGCCTTACAGCGGTTCTTGGGTTCCCTTTTCAGTTTAACGGGTGCTTATAATCAACCAGACCACCCCTATAGTTCTGCAGCTTGCAGTACTCCCTCTGCACATTCTCTGTATGTCCACTATTGAAGCGTCTTGTATTTGATGAAACACATTTTGTCGATGCTTATCCTTGTTGCAACACCAGTTCCTTCAAAATATGTTCCTAGCTCAACTACAGCATGGACTCCTTAGTGCACCACTGTGCATTCTGCTAGACATAGCTGGTGTCAAACCCCTCAGGAAAGCGTCGAGTGCCCTTTTCTCAGCTTCCTGTAACAACATCATATTTGCCTCATCACTGTGCATCAACTGATATGGCCTCTTAGCAATTGCATTTAACTGCTCCCCGATAAACACTGTACTATTCTGCTTCTGACATTTTTGCACCAATCCTTGTATGAGCTGTTCAAAAGCTTCTGCCTTGTCTGTTGCCTCTATGCGTCATTGTCGAGTGCCTTCATTCGTCATACAAAGGACATCACTTCACCCAAAAGAAGCATTTTTGCTATCTGCAACAACTGTTTGTCTCACGAATCCCCTACCTCACCCAGTGACAAACGATGCTCCTCAAATGTTGACACATCCTCAGATCACCTACTGGAAAAGGGAGAAACAAGGTACGCAACAGCTGGATCTACCTCTAGTCTCTGTTATTTCAACAACCCCAACTTCTCATTTTACTCTGGTGGCTTATTATTTGCAAATGTACGCTCTGCTCTCAACCACACTATATCATTAACTAATGACTGCATAGGTTTCTGGCCCATGACACCTTGTGTCTCTGATTGTCCCACTGCAATACCACTACTCATATTAACGAATCCCACAAATTCAATACAACAATGAAAAGAACACAAAACTCCTTAGTTAGTAACACTAACACACTTAGTTCTTACGTTTAATCATGACACTCCTGTACTCCCTGCATTGCCTCGTCATGTGACATGAACGATGGCATGGAAAACAAAAAACTTCCACACATTCGATACAAGGGACAGGTTACCGAAGTAAATTACACTGTGCATCTCGCAAGGGCTCTAGCCACTGACCTTTACAGTTACTGTTAAGCTGGGAGATATCCACTGGTTCCTCTGGCCTCACAAAAGTAACTTTGCAATTGTGATGATCTTCAGCTCTTGAACCCATGGCAGTTTCCAAAACTAAGACAATAGCTAGATTCATCCCACAACAAAGATGGCATAGTCTGCGGTTTGGAAGTTGTGCTGTGGGAATGGTCAGCCCTCCACTGGGCGGCAGCGGTGGCGTCAGTTCATCTGAAACCACTCCATAAGGTGAGCAGTGGAGTGATGGGCTGGTGCGGCTCACTGTAAGACTGGTGGTCGAGAGATATACTTTATTATACTTCAGTTAAACATCTCGCCGATGTCAAAGTGAGGCAGACATGCTCCTTTCCATGGCGGTGGGTCGGCTATGACCAGTGATTGGCTGAATTCTGCCATGGAAATGAGGTACATACACCAGTACCTCGTGATGCTGATGTCAGGATAGTAGCACACCAGTGGCTCGTCAATCGACCTAGGCCCATATGTCAGTGGCACTCTCCTTCTTGTACTGGAATGGTGTTCGTGTGTAGATCACCTGTGACCAGGTGACTCAGACGTGACTCTCATGCACAGTGGTGTCGAGGTAAGGCAGTCATGGATGGGACATAGCGTACTGCGCCCCTGGGAGATGTCTGGCAGCGGCAATCATGGACGGAAGGTGGTCTCGAGCATGGCACCAAGTCCCACAGGGTAGACCTAGTGCAAGAGGTGACTGCTCTGATCCACTGTGGATCAGTTGGCAGTCCTTGAAACCTGGTAGTACTGAGAGAGGTGCCGCAATAGTTAGTACGCTGTACTCTAATTCAGGAGGATGGTAGTTCAAACCCGCATCCGGCCATTCAGATTTAGGTTTCCTGTAATTTCATTAATTAGCTCCAGGCAAATGCCGGGAAGATTCGTCTGAAAGGTCATGGCCGATTTCCTTCCCCTTCCTTGACGCTATGTAAGCTGATAGTCTGTCTCTAATGACCTAGATGTTTATCGGATGTTAAACCCAATCTTCCTTTCCTTTTTCTCATATCTAGTAACCACTTCAAACCACCATGACCACTCACTACCTCAAATTTTCTCCCATAAGGATAACACCAGAAATTTGTAGCTACATAAGCAAAGCTAAACATCTCCCTCTCTGTAGTAGAATAATTTCTCTTGGCTCTATTTAGTTGTCTACATTGACATCCCTGGTAGTGGAAAATCTTGTACTGTCTGTATCAGTCATGGATCGGCGCCACACAGTCCTTAATAATTACATGTTCCAAGTATTCACTTCTTCCAATGTAAAACGACATTTTTCGGTACTCAACGTTAAACGTGCAGTCTGTAACTCCTGAACACTTCACTCAGTGACAGCCAATGTGAAAATACACTCCTGGAAATGGAAAAAAGAACACATTGACACCGGTGTGCCAGACCCACCATACTTGCTCCGGACACTGCGAGAGGGCTGTACAAGCAATGATCACACGCACGGCACAGCAGACACACCAGGAACCGCGGTGTTGGCCGTCGAATGGCGCTAGCTGCGCAGCATTTGTGCACCGCCGCCGTCAATGTCAGCCAGTTTGCCGTGGCATACGGAGCTCCATCGCAGTCTTTAACACTGGTAGCATGCCGCGACAGCGTGGACGTGAACCGTATGTGCAGTTGACCGACTTTGAGCGAGGGCGTATAGTGGGCATGCGGGAGGCCGGGTGGACGTACCGCCGAATTGCTCAACACGTGGGGCGTGAGGTCTCCACAGTACATCGATATTGTTGCCAGTGGTCGGCGGAAGGTGCACGTGCCCGTCGACCTGGGAGCGGACCGCAGCGACGCACGGATGCACGCCAAGACCGTAGGATCCTACGCAGTGCCGTAGGGGACCGCACCGCCACATCCCACCAAATTAGGGACACTGTTGCTCCTGGGGTATCGGCGAGGACCATTCGCAACCGTCTCCATGAAGCTGGGCTACGGTCCCGCACACCGTTAGGCCGTCTTCCGCTCACGCCCCAACATCTTGCAGCCCGCCTCCAGTGGCGTTGCGACAGGCGTGAATGGAGGGACGAATGGAGACGTGTCGTCTTCAGCGATGAGAGTCGCTTCTGCCTCGGTGCCAATGATGGTCGTATGCGTGTTTGGCGCCGTGCAGGTGAGCGCCACAATCAGGACTGCATACGACCGAGGCACACAGGGCCAACACCCGGCATCATGGTGTGGGGAGCGATCTCCTACACTGGCCGTACACCTCTGGTGATCGTCGAGGGGACACTGAATAGTGCACGGTACATCCAAACCATCATCGAACCCATCGTTCTACCATTCCTAGACCGGCAAGGGAACTTGCTGTTCCAACAGGACAATGCACGTCCGCATGTATCCCGTGCCACCCGACGTGCTCTAGAAGGTGTAAGTCAACTACCCTGGCCAGCAAGATCTCCGGATCTGTCCCCCATTGATCATGTTTGGGACCGGATGAAGCGTCGTCTCACGCGGTCTGCACGTCCAGCACGAACGCTGGTCCAACTGAGGCGCCATGTGGAAATGGCATGGCAAGCCGTTCCACAGGACTACATCCAGCATCTCTACGATCGTCTCCATGGGAGAATAGCAGCCTGCATTGCTGCGAAAGGTGGATATACACTGTACTAGTGCCGACATTGTGCATGCTGTGTTGCCGGTGTCTATGTGCCTGTGGTTCTGTCAGTGTGATCATGTGATGTGTCTGACCCCAGGAATGTGTCAATAAAGTTTCCCCTTCCTGGGACAATGAATTCACGGTGTTCTTATTTCAATTTCCAGGAGTGTATAATTATGTCCCCTAAATACACTAAACTTTGAGGAGGCTTTAATACCTTCAGCACTCTGTCTAAGAAACACTGAAATGTTTCAGTGCATTATTCAAAGAAAACAGAATTCTTTTACTTTGGTAATGTCCCCAGTGTAATGAAAACGTAGTCTTTGGTCTGTCTTCTGGAATCACCTCCAAGTGATCATACTCATTCCTCAAATCCATCATCGAGAAATACTAGCATTGGCTAAGATTATCAATTATTTCGTGATGTTTAGAATGTGGTAAGCTCCTCAGGTCATCTCAACGTTCAAATGGCATCAGTCGCAGTGGAATCGATACTTCCTTCAACTGCCAACAGATGTTTTTGAGTACAGCTGCAATCGCTGCTCTCTACGGGATACTAACTCTCCTCTGTTCGGCTGCTGGTTATGTGTATAGATTCCTGCACACTAGACCTCCATTGCTGTGGGAATCATGTGTTGGATCACAGACATAACAGGCAATGGCCTTCATACGTAATAAAATTTCAGTGGCATCTTGTGCTGCTTTTATTTATTTATTTACACGTCAAGTTCCGTAGGACCAAATTGAAGAGGAAATCTCCAAGGTCATGGGACGTGTCAGTACATGAAATTGTAACATAAAAGTAATAAAAGATAAAAATAACATGTTTATGAACCCGGAAAAAGTCAAGCTACAAGTTTAGGCAAACGCAATCAACAATACAACAAGAACCAACTTAATTTTTCAAGGACCTCCTCGACAGAATAGAAGGAGTGACCTATGAAGAAACTCTTCTGTTTCGATTCAAAAGCGCGTGGATTACTTCTAAGTTTTTTGAATTCTTGTGGTAGCTTATTTAAAATGGATCCAGCAGTATACTACACACCTTTCTGCACACCTTATGTGCAGCAATCAGCCTCTTCCATAGTTTCTAACATTGCCACTGAAACTCCTCAGCGCCAAAAGTGTCCACATTAACAAATGTTACCTTACGTCAATACTTTTCCTGCACACGTACACTTTGTCTCACTAAACGGCATTCAACATCCAATAAATCACTACCTACAGTGGTTCCACTACACATAAAATACCAACTGGCAAGGCAGGTTCCACATTCACTCACAGAAAGTTCCCAGCGTCACTGAACACACAGTCATGCAAATTAAGCCTTATTGTCATTGCCAGCAGTTAAACTGAAGTGCCTACTATGACAGATGCTCCTTGCAACAGATCAACATTGACAGCAAATACCCCCAGCCATAATGTCTTCCTACTAACTTCCACCACATGTCATCGAAGGCCAATTATGACTTGATGCTAATGCAGAATGTCTATTCCTAGGATCATGTTATAGGCTTACATGAGATACCAATTCTGCACACTGACTAAACTCAATAACAGCCCCCCCCCCCCCCCCCGCAACTTAAAATTCACCGTTATTGACCCCAGTGACCAAATTGAAGAGGAAATCTCCAAGGTCATGGGACGTGTCAGTACATGAAATTGTAACATAAAAGTAATAAAAGATAAAAATAACATGTTTATGAACCCGAAAAAAGTCAAGCCACACGTTTAGGTAAACGCAATCAACAATACAACAAGAACCACCTTAATTTTTCAAGGAACTCCTCGACAGAATAGAAGGAGTGACCTATGAAGAAACTCTTCTGTTTCGATTTGAAAGCGCGTGGTAGTACCCATTGCCTCCTACCCAGAAAATCTCTCAAGGTTGACGACACATCTGTATGTCCAATGGAAATTTATACTTTTAACGACTATTACATCCACTATGACATACCGGCTCTGGATTGGTATTTACTGCATTTGGTTTTATTGGGAACTCCTTATGGCGGATCTTGGCTTCCATTGTGAGTTTGGCGGGTGCTTATTATCACCCAGACCACCTTTATTGTTTTCCACATACCACTGCTGATGGTTCATAACAGTCCTGTTCTTCCATGGATGGTGGCACTGTCTCTGCACATACCACATACAACCATAATTGAAACATTTTACATTCGCTGTAAACACACTTTGTCTATGTCATACCACTATTGAAATATCAGTTTCTTCAAATTTTGGTTGCTAGTTTCACTACTGAATAGAGATCCCTATGTGTAACACTGCAAATACTCATTCCTGGTGCTAGAACCCCCCAGGAGAGCATCGAGTGCTCTTTGTGCAGGTTCCTGTAACAACACTTTGTTCACCTCACCGTTCTATATTAAATTGTATGTACACGCATTAATTTCCTAACCATGTTTCAAATATCCTTTATGACCTGGTGTCTCTCACAAAACATAAATAACAGTTTCACTCACCCCACAATGAAGATACTGTAGACTGTGGCTCGGACGTCG
Source organism: Schistocerca gregaria (assembly GCF_023897955.1). Taxonomy (NCBI): domain Eukaryota; kingdom Metazoa; phylum Arthropoda; class Insecta; order Orthoptera; family Acrididae; genus Schistocerca; species Schistocerca gregaria. Next base: position 833,475,489 of record NC_064931.1, read on the forward strand.
CATTGTGGGGGTCACACCCTCTGCTGTCCACTGGCAGTGACGTCAGCACTCCTGACACCATTCTATACCGTGGCACTCACTGGTACTACTCAGAAGGGACGGGAACTCTGTGGGGTGACCCAGCTGGCCGATGGTGGCGCTGAGTGGTGGGCCAGCGGGGCTTAGTGATTCACTTGTGGTAGGTAAACACGGTTTAATACTTTACAGTTACGCGTTTCTCTGTCATCAATGAGAGGCAAGCATGCCCCCTATAGTGTGGCAGGTTGACAATGGTCAGTGGACGGATGGCTTCCGTGGGACGGTGCACGCGTTGGTGCCCTGCGATGCTGACGTCAGGCAAAAAGAAAAAAAAAAACGGTGTGTGAAATCTTATGAGACTTAACTGCTAAGGTCATCAGTCCCTAAGTTTACACACAACTTAAGCTAAATTATCCTAAGGACAAACACAAACCCATGCCCGATGGAGGACTCGAACCTCAGCCGGCATCAGCCGCACAGTCCATGACTGTAGCGCCTGAGACCGCTCGGCTAATCCCGCGCAGCCAGGACAGCAAGCCACTGGTCCATCAGTATGTCAAGGCCTGACATCAGTGACATGCTTCCTCTTCTTGTTCCATCTGACTTCTGCTATTGAACTCCGACACCCAGACGACTCAGGCATGGCTTGCACCTTCTGCAGCGAAAAGTGAAGACTGTAGGTGGTAGGGAGAGATGGCAGGTCTATGGCACTGTGGCGCCAAGTCTCACAGGGTGAAATTAGTGCGAGAGGCGGCTGCCAAAACCCGGTTTTGAATTCATGGCAGCAGCTAGTAATGCTAGTTTAGCGTAGACCTGGGGTCATAGTACTAGTGGGCTCTCAATGAATCTTTCTCAAAATTCACAGTTATTTACAAGGCTCCATTTGTTGCAGTAATGCCCTGCACCTGCTCATGTGGTTCATAAAATGATTCTTGCTCTAGTATGGTTACACCATCCTACCCATTCTGGCTGTTACTGCTGCACAGCGCAAATTTTACAGAGCATGGCTAATCAATTTTGCAATTCTTTTGTATATGTGTTGGTACGAGCTACTTGTCGCTACACTTGGCCTACCGGCCAGTGTTAGCTAACGCAGGACCTCAGAGTGGGTTCTTACAAAGATTTACAAGTTTCACCCAAGACTAGATAGCGACGCTACAACTGCTATGATAAACGTTTCGTAAAATTGAGAGGCTAAAACGTTATAGATATTCAATTACTAAATAATTTTATAACCCTCTCTATATGATTACAGATTTTAAGCTGGTGTGAAAACTTAAGGACGAAAGCGGCATAATGTATCGCTGCCAAGTAATATAGCTGGATGAAATTTGTACAGTACATAGAAAGAACTGACACAGTATAATTCAGAAGGTAACTGAAAGAAATACGGAGTGAGATGAAGAGAAATCATAGTTTTATTCAAAGATAAAACTAACAGTGAAGTCGCTGTGTTTTATGATGAATCCCTCGACATAAACAAAGTCGAGACATGATAGGGTGTTTGATGAGCAGAGACAGAAAAGAGTGCTCTGTAACGAGCTCCCATGCTGGGCACAAGGCTGACGAGAAGTTCTCGTTGTCTGACTTTGCACTGCTCCACGAGGGCTGCTGAATACTGCCGGGTGTTTGTTGTTGCATGTGGAGTGCTGCGATACGTCTACCCACAGCATCCCACAGTGCTCGATGTGATTTAAGTCAAGGGAACCAGCAGGCCAATCGATTCACCTTATATCCTCTCGTTTCAGGAGCTCCTACACATGGGGGCTCTCCGATGCACCGACACGATATAAATAAAAGATACCTGACAAGTGCGTGTAATCAGGCTCACTTCCTCTGACGTTTCGGCAGATATTTGAGATTTAGTTTTCGCAATGTACTCTGGAGCAGATGGTGCTCATCACGTCTTTCGTGCGATGCCCAGTGTCGACGGAAAGTGACGGTTTGTCTCCCACTACAGAAAAATGATTTTTAAATATGAATTTTACGCTCACTTTGGGCAGAACAGCACCAAATTAGTCTCGACAATATTCTTTTTATCGATATGTATTAACGGGAACTGAATATCCAGTACTCCACCAGCGACAGCACTGCCCTGTCCTGTGTAGACTGTTCCTGCCATGCCGCACTGCTGCTCATTCGCTGCTTGGGTGCTGCTTATTCTTCCTTTTTTTACTGTCCTTTTTTAAAGCATACAGATAAAATGAATATTGAAGAGACAACTATAGCCCATATCTATCGAGTAGGCACATAAAATTTCGTTTTAAAAATAATTTTGTTTTTGGTGGGAAATAAATCGTCGCTGATCATAGGCGCTCGGAATCTCATGATAGACGTGATGAGCAGCATTTTTTGGTTCACTCCAGCTACTCATTGCTAGAGCGAAATTCCAAATATCTGACTAAATACCAGAAAAAGTGCACCTGACGACTCTTAGGAAGAACGCCCTGTATCTATATCTATACTAGTAACAAAACTGTACCACTTGGGTGTATGTCTGTCTGAACACGCTAATCTACGAAGCTACTAGAGGGATTTTTGTGCGATTTTCACAGGTGTCGAGCGTAGCTAGTATCAGAATAAAGGCTTTATTCCATCAAAAACGGATCGCGGAAAAATAGACATCGTGATTTAAAGTTTACCTAACACCGTTGCGTCTGTTTGTTTGAAAACCGTAAGTTCCCATTGTGTTAAATAAACTCCGGACCTGGTGGTCTAGCGCTGTTCCGCTTGAAGCGCCGGACAGACCGAACATGTTTACCCTTCATCTCCGCTGAAGCGTTTCCAGTCGTCACTGTTCATTGGTTCATATGGCTCTGAGCACTATGGGACTTAACTTCTGACGTGATCAGTCCCCTAGGACTTAGAACTACTGAAACTTAACTAACCTAAGGACATCACACGCATCCATGCTCGAGGCAGGATTCGAACCTACGACCGTAGCGGTCACGCGGTTCCAGACTGTAGCGCCTAGAACCGCTCGGCCACTGTGACCGGCACAGTTCATTGTTTACGTGGTGTGTCTGACATTTGTGGATGGTCATTCCTCGTTATATCGCCTTTTGTTTTAATTTAAGTGTTTTCGGTAGCGGATCCGATCGTTTCGTTGTCAACGTGTCGTCCAAATTGATCCCACGGAAAGGTCCTACCGTAATGTGTAGCCAAGTTCCCTCGAAATTCATGACTGGTTTGTGCAAACGTTTAGTATTACTTCAGGGCAGGTTCACACCGCTTATCTTGAAACGAAGCTTTATGTCTTCTTTGCAAAATTCAGGAAGCCCCTCCAAGGAGACAGGTTGTTACATCAACACGACAACCACGTTTCGTTCCTCCATTGAGATGAGTCAGTTAGTGTTTGGCTCCTTGCCAATGCTGATGTTTAATACACCAGTGTGTGGGTTTTCACCTATATGATCAATTTCTTAAGGATGTTGGTCACATTTCGTGATTTTTAAGGCATTCACTGGGAACGCTAGTCAAATCAACACCGCTTTCAGTGCTGTAGTGATATCCCTTTGAGTCACAAAATAGTCACTGCATTTCAGATGGAAATAAATTAAATAAAATCAAATACACAATAAAGAAATAAAAATGAGAATTTATTAATTTTTTGGTACATTTGCATACAAGTTATGGGGTGGCTTTATGTGAAGCCACTGTTGTTAATCTTAGCGACATACACAATACATGAAAAAGACACACAACATACTCTGAATAAACCCAAAATAACTAATTATGGTAAGGAATTAAACAATTCCTGTCAAATGACAAGCATCTGCCTACATCACATGTTTTACAGCTCCATCTGGATCTGTGAGGGTTCTTTTTCGTTCTACAATACCTACAACTTTTCGGAGGCCCACGATGCGGCATGAAGACACATCGTCATTACTGCTAAAACTATTATCGTAATACTTTCACTCTCAGAAATTATTATGGCCCCCGGTATTTGAGTGGTGGTACCTCGATATTACTTTCTTCGGCAGTAACGTCCAGAACAGGATCAGGATTGGCATTATGGTCACAGTCATCACTTGTTAATTCGGGTTCAGATGTAACTTGGTCCAAAATTCTAATATTTCTGTCTCAGACAGCGTTGTCCCAGACATGATGTTCTGGGGAGACAAAATATAGGTTAGGTTTTGGACCCGTATGGTCAAGTACAGTGGTCCCACATGAAGCCACCATACTATTGCGCATACTGTGTTAACTATATATTTTGCTTCGTGTATTAACATATTACATATTACATGTACAACTTTTTCTAACATAAATATCTAGGAACATACCGTACATATGCACAAGCCCGCATCTCGTGGTAGTGCGGTAGCGTTCTCGCTTCCCACGCCCGGGTTCGATTCCCGGCGGGGTCAGGGATTTTCTCTGCCTCGTGATGGCTGGGTGTTGTGTGCTGTCCTTAGGTTAGTTAGGTTTAAGTAGTTCTAAGTTCTGAGGGGCTCATGACCATAGATGTTAAGTCCCATAGTGCTCAGAGCCAAATGCACAAGCACTGTTTGCTTGAGTAAACTGAACAGCAACCACCATAATTGAATTGCAGACTATTATTAGAAACTTTCTTAAGACAACAAAACAGACTACTTCTATTTACAAAACTTCACACAGATGACAGAATGACATAGAACTGGGAGCAGGTGGATTCAGTTGAAGTACTATGTCAGTCTGCTGAGAAAAAATGAAACTGTGATTTAAGTTTCGCTGTTTTCCGTCGGTTTGTTTATGATTCAGGTGGAGATATTTTGTTCTTGAAGGAAGAGCTTTTTAATGTAGCACCTGGAGATTCAACAATAACTGGTCTATTTTGTCATGAGGGTATTCCTGTCACTAAGACTGAAGTTTTCGGTTCTGGTAGCGGAATTAGTTGTCGGTTTTTTGACCTTCCCCTGGCTGTTCTTTATGTACAGTCTGGGACAGGTAAAACAATGACCTGCTGGAAATTTTAGGGAGAGGAGCTTCCTTACCCTTTGTTTATGAACCCTCGGAACCTTCTACTGAGTGATGACTTTAACTACGTGTTGCCATTGACCAGTCTCCTCATTTTAGTTTTAGACGTGATCTCCATGAATTCGTCCGAACGATGCATTTGAGAGATATTTGAACATAAATTTCCGACGTTAGTGAAATTCACATTTTTCACTCCGACGTCTAGTAACAGACTTGACAGTTTTTATTAGCCCCAATGTTTTGTGTCATCAGATTCTCGCATTCGACATATTTCCTGCGCTTTTTAGTTATCACTGTGCTGTTGCAGCGACTGTCAACTTGCCTGTCAACCCATGAAATGGTATCGTGCTCAGTGGACGCTCAGCGTTTCCTATCTTGCTGATGAACCCGTTGATGCTGTGATTGGTGCTGACTGAGAATTTCGCCTCCGTTCGGTAGAGCGTTACCCATCCTTAGTGGGATGGTATCTGAGTATGCGAAACCACAAATCCGAAGAACGCTGTTATGTTATTGTGCTGCAAGGGCGAGAGACTTTCGGAAACCGTATGAGTTTTATTATATCGTTCTTCGTGAATTATGTGCTAGAGCAGGTGGTGTTCCTCTGAGGATCACTAAAGTTCGCCAGATCAACGCTAATTTGCTGCTGATTAAGGAGCAACACATGGAAGGGTTGTGGGAGAAATCCAAGCCACGTCCTCTCGTTAACAAGGGACTGACGTCATCGTATCACCTGCTTCACCATCACACTCTTCGACTCTTCGTCGTCATTCTCTTATTACCTCTCTCTCCGCACATGATGGCCGTCAGTTGACCACTGAAGGTGTGGTGACAAGCCTTGCATCAGTACTATGCACGTTGTATGCAGCGGATAACACCAGGGCCGCTCTTCCGATGCTAAATTTGGGACTCTCCGTGAGATGATTAAGTCTGATTAAAATTTCGATTTGTTGGTGGATTTTCAGGTGGATGAAGTCTTTGATTTTATAACTAATTCCCCCTCCCATAAATCCCCCATTCCGAACGACCTTCCTACACAAAGTTATTTACAGTTTTGGCATCTCTTCGGTTCTACTTTTACTTCCGTTTTAAAGGAGATTTTGGGGGCAGAGCTGTGTCTGAGAGCTTCAAGCTGGGAAAAATTACTCGCATTCTGAGGCATCGTGGCCATTTTACAGTGGCTTAATTTCGCTCTCTATTGCTACTCAGTTTTGAGCACAAAACTGTTGTATGGTATGTGATCAGCAGATGGTCCTTATTGTTTAGTCGTGTGATTGGTAAACATCAATGTTGCCTCCCTGGCGCACGGTTGACTCTGGAGGCAGAATGTGGGGATGTTGTTTCGGTAGCGGCTGTTACAACTATTCATTGTGCTGTCGTCTTCTTACATTTGTTTAAGGCAGTTGATCGCGCTAGTGACGTGTATCTTGATCGTTCGTTTTAAATTGTTGGCTTTACCGCTTTTACATGTGTCATTCTTTCTAACTTCTACAAGAACACTGCAGCAACTCCGCCGGTTTTTATCTTGTAGGGGAGTGCCTCAGGGCAGTCCACTCTCTACGTCTTTGTGTTTCCAGTCTCTTCAACCGTTGTTGCGGGAAGTTGCCGATCGGTCGTTAGATTTAAAACGCTCAGGAAGAAACCCAACAGTCAGGGCGAATGCCGATGACATGAGTAAATGCTCTTGCTAAAAGTAATAACAGATGTTTTGTTTCGTACTTCAGTGTGTGCACTTACATGAAGACAGATCCAAATTCCTCAACTTACAAGGTTTCGAGGACGCTTCCCTTTCTTGAGCACGTTTTGTGGTTCAGCATACGTCTTTTGGGAAGGGGGGGGCGGATGGGATTGCATATTGAAGATGGTGGCTTTGAACTTGAAATTTCTTACTGATAAAATTCAGGGTGCCTAACTGGAATTTGAACAACGCTCGCTTACTATTTTGCAGAAGGTACGAATACTGGTTACCTATACTTTGTGTAAGACATGTTACATTACCTAGATGTTTCCTCTTCCAAAACTGGTAGCGAAGAAATTACGGCAACTGTCTTGCCGATTTATATAGAAAGGCAACATATCTAAACTGTGTTTACGAAATTCTGACGAGGCACACAAGGAGGCTCGTCTCTCTCAGATATCACACACAAGGCGTCTGCATTGTATGTCCAGCGCATGATACTGATTGTGGCCCTTGCACTGCATACTATCACGCCACGATTCCTCACTCTTGTACAACCAGTGAGTTTTGCTTCTACTGTTGACGTAGGTCGCATTAGTTTGAAATTGCGCTACGTTCGATAATTTTATAATGCGGTGAGCTATCTCTGGGACAACACGTTGATGCGACAAGTGGTCACGACACAATTACTGCTTGCTCAAAGGGACAGGGTTGCCTATGGCAACCAACTCTCCCATATTTACCGGGATCTCCCACATTAAAGCGATTTTTTACCCACCCGTCTATCTTATTGATCGCCTGTTTCTGTTGTATATTTAGTCAGTGATTGCTTTTATAAATTTTTCGTCCCGCAAAGTAATGTCGATAATTCAAGTTCCTTGACCCACAGACCTCGAAAAGTTTTCGGATGGAAGTCGATAGTATTCTCGGTTAGTGTTCGTGTTTCTGCGCAAAGAAGGGAATGCGTGGTGCAGACGATGAATGACAAGCGTCTACGGGCGTCTTAATGGGGGAATGTTTACCACTTTCTTTGTCCTTATTGGCAACCCTCGGAAGCTCTCGCCTCGTACCGATCAGCAGCTGTGATAGAAAGAACACAATAAAGTAACAAGGACTCGCGAAAGAGGGATGTAGAAACTTTCGTGTTTAAACACACTCGTTTCATTATTTTTCGCTCACACAACACAACATTCGACAACGCTACGAAAGAGCGAATACTGACAGCTCACTTAAGTTGGCAGCAATCGGAAACAGAGGACGGTCAACATCAAATGTTCTGTTAAGTGTAGTCTTCTTCGTCTTTCCGTAATCGTACCTTCTGCTCAGCGTTAATGTGTGTTTTCGTATGGTTTTAAAGTGACTTCGTTTCCATCACGTGTTCTCGCAGTGAAAATGAAATCCTAAAAATCTCATGAAGTAAGGAGACCAAATACTCGAAGAAGTGCGAGGAAAGATAATCTCTCGGTTAAAGCCCATGGCCTCCAACGTTACCCGAGCCTACTTTGTGCTATGTAAGCGTCACTTTAGCATCGCTTATGGGGGTAATGCTGACAGCACCAACATTCTTGTACAGAATTTCGTAAGCGGAACGAAAGAGAAACGAAGGCAGACTCAGATTTACTCAGGTATTTTGGTAATTTCAGCGAGGACATGAAAAACATGGCAGGTGAGCTACCAATAATTTTTCATACTGTCAAACATAATAGCACCTACAGGAGTATGCATAGTGCAAATTAATTAGCGAAGGATATTTTTCATGACTGTAATTTGGCTAATATGATGTCATAAGGACGAACTAAGGCAGAAACAACTGTGAAAAAGGTTTTCGTTGCAAGAAGTGTTACTAATTTCGCTTCTGGTTGTAAGATACTTCGATTCTGAAAACGGAATGAGAAATAGACGTCTGGTCTTAATTGAGCAGGCTGGTGAGGCAGCTAATGCTGTTCACAGCCTAATCGAGTCTTCACTGAAAATAATTTGGATGTAAAGACCCTCACTGCATACTGTGCAAATAATGCAGATTTAAATTACGTGAAGCGTAATTCTGTGTTTAACTACTGTGCATTAGATGTAGATATTGTAATTCTTGTCTTGAAAATATATGGGTATCTATCTTTATCTGAAAAAAGAAGAGAAGAGTTGCTGTCATTCTACGATTTTGTTGATACTGAGTGGCTGGAGATTGTTTGTCATGTCTCTATCCGTTCGCTTTCTTAAACATCTGCTGTGAACAGACTAATATAGAGCTGGTTACCGATTAAAAGTTACTTTGATGATGTACATGACTGTCCAGAAGTATCAACAAAAATGTTTAGTGAGGCAGATCCATAACAGGAATGTGTTACTGAGGTACACCTAAATTATTTTGTAATATAGATACTTTACTTGTCTTGTCTGGGAAAACCCTTGAAGTTTCAAAAGTTTGCCACATGGAATGCTATGGAGTGATGGACAATCTATGTAATAAGATTCCACAGGGAACTGAACAAAATTCTTTTTCTCTTTGGTACTGTCACTTAAAAATTATTGATCCACCCACGGAATAGTGTATCAGAAATGATTTTTTTGACTATTACCACTGTTTAAATAATTATATAACTATAAATATTGATATGTATCAGAGATGATTTTATTAACTACTGCCGTTGTTTAAATAATTATATAACCACAAATATTGAAATAGCAAACGCAAATCCAGTTCACTGTCTTTTATCATTCAAGTTGATCTCTGAACTTGCTTTCCAACAGTTATAATTCATAGTCAAAGAATTTGCTCTTGATTTTGTGAATGAGGATACTCTATATGAAGAGATTTCTAGTGCAAAATGTGCGCTGAGTATGGCGCAAAACGGCACAACAGAAAATGGGGTTATAATTTTTAAAGTTTTAAAACCCGATGAAATTGATGTTAAAAACCTTAGTAAAATCAGAAGATTTGTATTAAGTATCCCAGGAACAAATACTCAAACAGAATAAGATTCTTCTCTTACGAACAGTATATGGACTGATTAGACAAACAGCTGTAGCTTGGGACTGATGAAACCAACGCTTTTGATTGAAATCAATTTTGATTAAAATTGCAGAACGATTTTTTTTTTTAATTTCACCAGGCAGATAAAAAGTTGCAGAGTTCTGCAGCTTCTGTAAATAAGTACTTAGAAGGTACACATGATATATGTATGTGTAAGTTTGTTACATTTTATTGTATCTTTTTACAGTACGTGCCATAAAAAATAGTTTTCTTTAGATTAGATTCATTTTTCTTTCCATAGCTCAAAAATGACGGGTGTAATACTTGTGGCCTTACAGACAGCATATTGAGCTGCAAGAAGCTTTTCACAGAGCATCTGAGAAAGCAGCACTGGGAAGATGACGTAATGTGTGAGGTACCGGTGACAGGTGGTTTATTCGGTACGTGTGTTGTGAGAAAGACCGCCTAAATTGTGGTCCTTCGCGATTTTGTGCTGTGTTCGGACGCAGTGCGCCAAAATGATAAACTTCTATTATTAATACTGCAAAAACTAAACAGTGAATTAACTTGCGTTTTATATAAAACCATCTCTCGATAGCAGGCTACCATCCCATTATTTCAAAAGTGTTGATTACTAGTAGAATGATAAACAATAGCTAAACGAAAATGCAGACCACGCATTTGGGATATCTTCGTATTGTGCCTTGGATTGCGGGGGAGGTAGTTCGGCTGTAAGATCAGAGCTGGACCGGCAGTGTCGGATGACAGACATGGGGTCTACCGCCCTCGTTATCATTTCAGACATAATTAGCCATTTCTGATTTTCGAATGTAACAGCTCGATCGGTAGTTTCGGAGGACAGACATGTTGTCTGATCAGGTTGGTATTGCTTAAGAATTTAATTAGGAATCACTGGTTTATTTGACATATAACTGATAACTAGGATGATAGTAATCACACAAACACGCAAGTCATTATTTCGTTTATTTTCTGTGAAAGTGTGAAGAATGGAAATTATTTGTGATTTATGAAATGGACTATAATTGTGCATTTCCTTTGCATCTTTTAATAAAAAGTGAGTGGCATCCCATATAAGCAAACCACTTCAAAATTTAATTATTTTTACAGTACCAGTACCTCGATAATAGTTTATTGGAGCCTCAAGATTACGAACTCACGACGTACGTCCTGTTTTCCGTGCAGGGGACAACAACTATAGAAAACTGAAGGTAGGTGAACAGTATTCAGAACTCACGCATTCCACTCAGGGCTATGGAAGCAACTACGCACCTCGCGTGTACTGCAATCTTAGTACAAATGAGATACGTGACACGTCACTTGTGGGAGCACAGAGGAAATACGAAGGGAGGAAATTTTCGAGGGAAGGGATTTATCATACACATGTAAATCCGTCTTGCTGTATCTATCTCTCTTATTCTCTCTTTCACTTGCCATACTGGATCCTCGCAGGGATGGAACACGTCAGAAAACGTAACAAACGTATATCGAACGCATGAGTATAGTACACATTTCAGTGATCTTTAGTCAGGAACATGTCAAGATATGTAAGAAGGTTAAAATAAATTGGAACTTCCGATGTTCACAGACTGAATACAACGCCAGAAGGAAGTATAAACATGCGCCGTTAATATATTGATCATACACAAAATTACCTCGCTGCTTGACGATTGCCTCCAAATACTGTAAAAAAATGTAATGGAAATTTTTACTTAAATTTGTCTAACACTTTCTACTAAATGATTTAGTATCGAGTAGAAGATGTTGGCCTCCAAACGTACTTTCAAACTCTTTCTAAGCTGTGCTTTGTCTGAAGCTAAGCTCTTAATGGCTGCTGGCAATGTACTGAAACTATTTGTTCCCGTGTCATTGACCTCTTTTCGCACCAATTTGAGTCATTTCAAGTCTTTCTGTATATTGTTTTTACTGCTAGTTTTGATGTTGTGTACATGTATGTTGTGTACATGTATGTTGTGTACAAAATGGATTAGAAGTAAGCAAAGTATGCTAATGTTTTTTTATTTCTATATCCCTATTGTCACCCATTCCTCTTAAATGGAAATAGTTGTTCAAATACACTCCTGGAAATTGAAATAAGAACACCGTGAATTCATTGTCCCAGGAAGGGGAAACTTTATTGACACATTCCTGGGGGTCAGATACATCACATGATCACACTGACAGAACCAAAGGCTCATAGACACAGGCAAGAGAGCATGCACAATGTCGGCACTAGTACAGTGTATATCCACCTTTCGCAGCAATGCAGGCAGCTATTCTCCCATGGAGACGATCGTAGAGATGCTGGATGTAGTCCTGTGGAACGGCTTGCCATGCCGTTTCCACCTGGCGCCTCAGTTGGACCAGCGTTCGTGCTGGACGTGCAGACCGCGTGAGACGACGCTTCATCCAGTCCCAAACATGCTCAATGGGGGACAGATCCGGAGATCTTGCTGGCCAGGGTAGTTGACTTACACCTTCTAGAGCACGATGGGTGGCACGGGATACATGCGGACGTGCATTGTCCTGTTGGAACAGGAAGTTCCCTTGCCGGTCTAGGAATGGTAGAACGATGGGTTCGATGACGGTTTGGATGTACCGTGCACTATTCAGTGTCCCCTCGACGATCACCAGAGCTGTACGGCCAGTGTAGGAGATCGCTCCCCACACCAAGATGCCGGGTGTTGGCCCTGTGTGCCTCGGTCGTATGCAGTCCTGATTGTGGCGCTCACCTGCACGGCGCCAAACAGGCATACGACCATCATTGGCACCAAGGCAGAAGCGACTCTCATCGCTGAAGACGACACGTCTCCATTCGTCCCTCCATTCACGCCTGTCGCGACACCACTGGAGGCGGGCTGCACGATGTTGGGGCGTGAGCGGAAGACGGCCTAACGGTGTGCGGGACCGTAGCCCAGCTTCATGGAGACGGTTGCGAATGGTCCTCGCCGATACCCCAGGAGCAACAGTGTCCCTAATTTGCTGGGAAGTGGCGGTGCGGTCCCCTACGGCACTGCGTAGGATCCTACGGTCTTGGCGTGCATCCGTGCGTCGCTGCGGTCCGGTCCGTTCCCAGGTCGACGGGCACGTGCACCTTCCGCCGACCACTGGCGACAACATCGATGTACTGTGGAGACCTCACGCCCCACGTGTTGAGCAATTCGGCGGTACGTCCACCCGGCCTCCCGCATGCCCACTATACGCCCTCGCTCAAAGTCCGTCAACTGCACATACGGTTCACGTCCACGCTGTCGCGGCATGCTACCAGTGTTAAAGACTGCGATGGAGCTCCGTATGCCACGGCAAACTGGCTGACACTGACGGCGGCGGTGCACAAATGCTGCGCAGTTAGCGCCATTCGACGGCCAACACCGCGGTTCCTGGTGTGTCCGCTGTGCCGTGCGTGTGATCATTGCTTGTACAGCCCTCTCGCAGTGTCCGGAGCAAGTATGGTGGGTCTGACACACCGGTGTCAATGTGTTCTTTTTTCCATATCCAGGAGTGTAGTTCAAATGGCTCTGAGCACTATCGAACGTAACTGCTGAGGTCATCAGTACCCTAGAATTTAGAACTACGTAAACCTAACTAACCTAGGGACATCACACACATCCATGCCCGAGGAAGGATTCGAATCTGCGACCGTTGCGGTCGCGCGGTTCCGGACTGCAGCACCTAGAATCGCTTGGCCACCCCGGCCGGCGCAAATAGTTGTGCAGTTGAAATTTATTGCTAATAAATCACCATTAAACGTCCCTTAAAACCTTGCCCAGATGTTGGTCATCTCCCTTAAATCCGTGATCCAAAGATGGTCGCCCCGGTGATCTGGCCCAATCCCGTAGCACTGTTATCACCGTATGTTCGTTGGAAGGTTTTATTGACCAACATGTGTCTCCCGATTCATACAATGGAATATACATTCTATTCCTACACTGTCGTTAATAACTTATTACCTACTAGAGAACTTCTATACCAGTTTGGACTTAGTGACACGACTACATGTTGTCGATGAGGTTCCTTGGACACGATTCTGTATAGATTTACTTGCTGTGGTCATCTCTGAAACTGGCTCTAAATGCGGAATCAATCTGCTTTCGCCAACAGGACCACTGTCACTTCTCACAACGCCGACATTATCCTGCGGCTAGATTTCTCCTTCTTTCCAAAGTCGAAGTATAATTCCAAATGTTGATATGTGTGTGAAATCTTATGGAACTTAACTGCTAAGGTCATCAGTCCCTAAGCTTACACACTACTTAACCTAAGCTATCCTAAGGACAAACACACACACCCATGCCCGAGGGAGGACTCGAACCTCCGCTTGGACCAGCCGCACAGTCCATGACTGCAGCGCCCATGACCGCTCGGCTAATCCCGCGCGGCGTATAATTCCATGATATGGTTAATAACCCATTTTATACAGTTTTTGTTGCTGGTGTGTATATGGGTATGTCTTTTTGATGTTTCAACAGGACATGCTTACTGAACATTATAACGCTTCGCAGTGCCCATGTAGGGGCAATTTTTCTAACACGCTAAATCTCATCTTTAGCAGACAGGTTGTTGGTTAAAGTGGTCAGCGGGTGTGGCCATGTGACAGAGATCTCGAGGGGCAGATGACCCTTGTTATTTCTCGCTTCTATCTCTGCAAACTGTTTCGCCGGTTGTGTTCTGTGTCAGCTGCAGCTGCTGTTTACGCAAAGAAAGAACTTAGCGATCAGGCTCGTTTTTGTGTTTTTTATTTACACACATATTTTTTCAACATTGGTGGCACCGTTTCGTATATACTGCATTTGAGGGCTATTGTGGTGAAGAGACGCTTGTGCTCGCATGGAATTTTGTTGGATTTCAGAAGTTATTCAAAGAAAGGTAGAGAAGTGGTCAGCATGACTGACTGCTACGCGGTAAAAAACAAAGAGCGGTCGAGACTTTACATTACCTCACTGCTGCTCCGTTTTCGATTCTTAGACATGCCTCTTCTCATATTCGACACTTTTTTCTGTGCATCTGGTAATATTCCGCTCTGTACTGTTAAGAGGAAAGAGTGGCAAAGCGTGTGCCAGGAAACCGATCGAATTTCGGTCGGACCAGGAGTTTTTCAGTCTTCGTATTATCAAAGCGTTATCTCTCAACGATTTGAGGAGTCTCTAGAAACGACACGTGGCTTTCACGTTAAACTGTAGGTCCCCTTTCCATAATTGGATAACTGGTGCATGTTTGGATAGTGCAAGTCGCTTAAGTGGAAAGACTTGCACGAAGCCACTGAGCCACAAGAAATCTTATTATATATATGAAGATAGTAACTCTTCTCGAAAGAGCAGATACCATTGACGACCGTGCAGCTTTTCTAGAATAAATGATAATTAATTGAAACTCTCAGCTGTCGACAGGAGTTGCTGATTTACCTCGATGGGAACAGCTGAAAATGTGTGCTCCGACTGGAGCACCAGCCGATTTGCCACTATAGTCTCCCTGCCCTCACGGCAGGTGTCGTCCTGCTTCGTGTATGCGACTGGGAGGCCCCTGGAAACCTACGCCCGCACTTTTATTCGTTTCGACTTGTGGGTAACATGTTATGTTACTTTCGCTACGCCTCCCTTACATTTTGCACATCAGTGTACGAGTGTGGCAGACTTCCCGCGACCTGCGAATTCCACAGTCAATTAATCGTTTTATTGCGACGAGTAAAAGGGATAATCACAGAAATGAACATTGTGTAGTCTCGACCGTCCATGAATCTCAATACAGCAGCGCAGCTAAATGAAAACACGTACATTTGATTGTATTGAGTACTGGGTGAAGTATACTGGCGCGTTGAATGTCGTCAGCATATCTGAACGTTACATTCATTCTTTATCCTGCCCTCTTCAGATATTCTTGACTCTAAAACCCTTAAATGAGTTACTAAATGTTTTTCAGAGTCCGATACGCACAAGATTCTTCCAATTTTTCTTAGGGTCGGGCGGTGAAAAATTAAAGATTGAATCAGAGTTCCCTGTGTAATTCCTGAAGGATATCGTAGGGCACAGCAGAATGGAGGAAACATTTTCTCTCCCGGATATACTGTAGATGCTCTAAGGTGATGGGCATAAAACATCTGGCTTCTGTTAGCTCACTACAGTTAATGGATTAATGGCAAATGTCTGGCGTATTAAATATCTTCATAAGCTAAACTACAAGAAATTACATTAGAGGAGGAATAGTATACATCAAAATGAAGTACCAACTTTCAGTAGAAACAAATAAATTTCTGTATGTTTGCACTAATCATACAAATAAGCGTCGCAGCAATGTGCAAAATTTATCCTGTAATTTATCCACTAAGGCAACCTCACGGTAATACAACAGTCCGCAGGTTGTCTGCTGCAATTTATCGTAATGTACTTCATTAGTGTGCGCCTAGATTCTCACTATGCCGCACACGACGCAACCAGGTGGTTGTAGCAAAACACCACCTGTGGTGTTTTTGGGACGGCAATAAGGTTTCTGTGAAACGTATTTTGATCTCGATTGCCGTCCAGTACCTGCACGCAGGTTTGCGTGGTTCCCAAAATTCCTTACATCAAAGGGTCAGCATTCTGATAGTGTTCTGCAGGACGGTGTTTCATTTCGTTTTCAGATTCTATTTACCTGTGGGTCAAACACATCAGAATTTTTCTCTGTTTCTGAAAGAAAAAGAGATCGGTGTCATGCGACGAGGAGTAGCGTACATTTGAAGAAGTTGCAAGTAGTGAACCGGAACTCCATCGACAGAATTTCAGAGGTTGTTCAGGGATACCTCATGAAAATTTGCTATAAGGAACCCACGGTCTCCAGCGGCTCGTTACGGAGTTGCTATGATTTGTTAGGTCTGTTACCGATTCTTACAGCAGTTTGACTTTCTATCCTTTTTATGTCAAACCATGCATTTGTAAAGAAAGTAATGGTCGCTGTTCATTTAAACTCAAAAAAGGTAATTTTGACTGTATCAACAATTCCAAATTCTTGTCTCGAATTTACACCATCCCATGTTTCAACTTATAGACTCCCTTCAGTAAATAGCCATTAACAAGCTGGACTACTCTGAAGTCATGAGTAACAAATGAAAACTGTCTCGCAGTTCACTATCAGTTAAAAAAGGTAAGTAGCATCAACCAGAAGAGAATTCTCCTAGATGCTCTTATTTCGTAGAATTCTTCAAAAAAACCTGAAAATATATTATCACTGTGCTACCAGATAGTATATTCCTTGAAGCATGCAAGTTATAATTTTTTTTTTTTGCTTTCAGAGTAATGATACAATAAAACACACAAAATCACGCATTAATAATATTTCTGCAGAAGATGAAATAAATCTCGCCTCTTGTGTTATCTTCAGTTCTGAACTGCGCTGCTTCTATGATCGCAGGTTCGAATCCTCCCTCGGGCATGGATGTGTGTGATGTCCTTGGGTTAATTAGGTTTAAGTCATTCTAAGTCTAGGGGACTAATGACCTCAGGTATTAAGTCCCATAGTGTTCAGAGCCATTTGAACCATCTTGTGTTATCTGTAAAAATAATGGCACACGGTAATAAACTGTCTGTACAACTCATGACTGCTTCAGTGAAAACAAAGTTACTATCAGACAAACCAAGATCCTCATATACACTGATAATATTACTAATTAAATAAATAAATGGTATCTCTTTAAAAAAACAGAGATAAAACTAAATCCATATTTATTATTAAGTTAGGGTCGCCTAGATGTAATCTACATGTTGTTACGAAATGAACTGAGTGTACGTCGACATCCCAACTGAAACGTGCCCAGCACAATCTTATTTCCAGAACAATCCAACACAGGTAAATTTACCTAATGCAACTGTAATTGTTGGACATCTGATTTTATTTATTGATTAATAGTGCACAAATTCTCTATCACAGAAGCAGACGCCTGAAGAAACATTTTATAAAATTTTCAGTATAATCTCATACAGAAAAACTTCAGACTGTGTTCATACATCACTCTCCTTTCTTCTCAGCCTAAACCAAAGCAACTCTTGAGCCTCCAACCTCTGCTTATATCATAGGGAAAGCTAGTCGAAGGAGCAGCTCGACTCTTGCTTGTAATGCGGGACACTCTTTTATAAGTAAGATGGTAACACAAGATTTCTATAAAAATTAAATGGAACCTGGCACTATCACTGCAGATACGAAATTCTCGCCGTAAACTTACCTTTTGCACATTTCGCTCTAAAAAATATTAAAAAAATATAAAAAGCTATATGGTGTTAATTAATTGTTCTGAAAATATCAGTCATGCTGATTGCACTACATCGCAGTTTCATTGTCTTACCTGCACTATATAAGTGCTCTAGCTTCGTATATATTGAAGACAAACTTTAAAAGAAATGCAACTTTGTCCGTAATTTGATCATGGAGTAACGTGTAAACAGATGCAACAGATTTGATAATAACAATTGTTTATTAAAATTCACAAGGTAAAAATACTTTTACAAACAACCTCATGGTTACTATCATGAAAACCACGTGCTAAACAAAGGAACATTGAGACATAGACTTCATCTATAGAGTAGATATGAAACCAACAAAATGCAAGACGCCCTTCCTGAATGAAATACATGTTGGTTCAACTCGTTTAGGAATCAAATACGCCATACGAAGAGAACGGAAACTGCCCCAAATTAACTGCAACCACTGGACCCACTCTACTGTTCATGTCGATTCAGTACCCAACGGATATGGCGCGCCAAGTTCGTAGTTATAGGAAAATATTACCTAGTCTTCCAGAGCAGACGCATGAAGAAACGTTTTACAAAATTTTCAGTATAATCTCATATACCAAAACCTGAGGCTGTGTTCATACAGCACTCTCCTTTCTTCTCATCCTAAACCAAATCAGATAGACTAATTACCACACCGTAAGACATACAAGCAAATACACAGCACCATCCGCTAGTACAGAGTTGAACAGAATAGGTTCCAGAAAGCTTGTCCCTCTTCAACTTGCAAGCCATATAGACAGTAACCTCAGATTCAGTTCACTCTGGCCGAGCCTTCACTCGCCTCGAAGATCTCAGTTAAGACAAACCAGCGAAGCTGAAACATGATTGACTGCATTGACAATTGATCACTGGGAGCAGATATTAGAGCAAAGAGTGCTCTCGAGTAACATATGTGTAAAACGTGATACATGCAAGTTAGCAAATCATAACAGACAATTTTCAATCTACACGGTATATTCTCCAAGTTGGCCTCTGCGGCGCATGATGTCTAGGTAAAACTACCATTTCTCTTATAGTAGAATGACATTGGCACTGGCAGAGGAACATTGTCAAAAATGTGCAAGAAAGCGATGGAAGCCATTTAGCCGAAATGTAAAACTCCCGAGGCTATCCCGTATAAAGTGGTTTTGGCTGACAGTAAAATGACTGCACTAAACAATCAGATGCCTGGGCTGTTGCAGCAGCTTTGCGTAGACCTGTGTTACTTTCTGTACTTTGATGTACTGCAAGGTCTTTTTGGGATTTTTAACAAAATGGAGATGAGTGATTGCCTAACATCAAACAACGGTATCTTTGTACAAGAAGACTATCAAGGAATCAGCATTGTGGCTGTGAAGAACAATAAGATAGATGGAACTGCTGTTTAACACGCATGAGCTCTAATTGAAGAATGAAGACATATAACAAACATATAACAAACTTATATCGCAAATCACAAGCCCAAGAGTAAATAAAGAGATCAGCAACCATTTTATCGATTTTATAAAGAGCCCTGATATCCATCTACTAGAAAATTTCATGTTTTCTTTCTCTAAGGAATATATTACCAGATCTCCCCGATCAATGACTATAGACTGGATGATGTGCTCGACCCTGCGTAATATTACCCACGTGTATTAAATGCCAACAGACGGTATTTACAATGTACTCCACAGTACTTTGTGCCAATCGCTTCTGTGCCCTTACAGAACACTTGCTGTGTTGTGTGTAACAACAGTGTTTTACAATTTGTCTACTAGGACAACACAGAAAGTTTCCTGATGTACAAGTAAACTTTCCAATAATAAATAAGGATATAGTCTGTCTGTTTATAGTTTCAATTATTTACCGGATAAATATCTGAAAGTTATTGACACAGACTCCTATTAGAAATTGTGCATCCAGTAACAGAAAACACATCTCCACGATTTAAATCTGAAAGGGTAACTACTTTTAACACTAATTCGTTACAGAAGTTGTAAACGTAAAGTTGTAAAAGGATTGCTCTAGAATATACGGAAGAGTTAGAAACGCATACCAAAGAGAACGTGGAATGCCTCAGCAACATAAAAAATTAAAATACATGAACGCTCTCCGTTAGAAGAATTATTGTACAGAGCATTTCACGTACAATACAAGTGGTCTGTTTGATATTGTACTACACCTGGAAGTGGGTGGCGAAGAAGTATTTTAATTATATGGTGTATTTTCTCAGGGCGTTCGATCTCACACACAGAGAGAGACTGATTCTGAAAGGTACTGAGAACAAGATGGCAGAGCTTTAATCATAAATTAATGTAAGAGAACAAGATGGCAGATCACGTGTCAGAGATCGGACTAGCAGAGCAAAATGGTAGATCTGCGCTACATAGAACGAACTTAGAGAACAGCATGGTGGAACTGGGGTTGCAGAACGAACTAGCAAATGAAAATGATAGAGCACGGTCAGAGACTGAACTACGACAATAGGGTGTTACAACGAATTATCACACCTTATGACATGCTGTGCACGAACACGTGTGTGTGTGTGTGTGTCTATACATCCCGCTGTCAACGTCAAAGGTACGGCTGGAGTGTATAATTTATGTATTTTCTCAGAGAGCTTGATCTGACAGAAAGATGGCGAGCGTTTATGAGAGATAGTGATGGGATAGTGTAGTTACGGTCTAGGCATTAACAATAAACACTGCAGACGTTTGTCCTACTACTTACGAAGATGTAAAGTCTAACATGGCCGCTGCCTACTTTATTCATAGGGAGAATTCTAAATTAATGTGTTCTGTCGTTAATATATGGGGCAGTCACATGAAAACAAGACAGTTGGCAAAAAAGTAATTATATTGTTCATTATTTCAAAACTATGGCTATAACTGTTGATACATATATTCAACTGTGAGATAAGACAGTCAATGCCTTCACGGAAAACTGTTTGTGGTTGCCTACGGAATCATGTTTGTGCCCGGGAATGGACGACCACGAATGTCTGTCTTCAGGACTCCAAAAATATGGAAATCACATTGTAAAAGATCGCTACCGTATGGAGGACGTGTAACGGCTTCCCATCGAAACTTCTGGAGAGTACTCGAAGCAGATGTGGCAACATATGGGTGGGAATTATCTTGCAACATAATGATGTTGGCCGTCGAAACTGTACTCGATAGTGCCCTTCAATTTTTGTAAAGTGTCCACGAACCACTGTGCGTTAATTGTGGCTCCCTGCTCCTGAAAGACAATGAGAAGCGAGTCAAATAAAGATCATCATGACTCTCCCAGAGCTGATGTGCCTGTTGCTTCGGCTGGACAGCAGAAGTTTTACTTGGAAGTGCTTACACTTTCTCTATAGAGAGCCCCAACCTCTCCTCACGCGATTTCGATATTTTGGGGCCACAAGGAGGACGTTCGCGGCTGTCAACTTGTTTCGGACGAAGGGATGAAACGCCTTGTTGCAATCGTGATTCCATAGGTAACGGCACACATTTTTCCATGAAATCAACGACCGTCTTGACTCACAGTCGCATAAATATTTTAACAGTTATTGCGCATCCTTTTGTAATAATATGACATTTGCTTGCGTTTCTCCATCTCTCTCTTTTTTCATTTGCTGTCTCTCGTATTTATGCAGGTAAGTAAATATAATGCAACAAAACTCAGTTTTATTTATTTCTCTTCCCCAAATTCTCTCCCTCCACTTCTCTTGCTGAGTTGTTTGGTGTCATTAATGGACTTTTAAGCACCATATAAAGAGGAAATTCATTAATGCTAGACACATTTAGAATAGTAAATTTTCCGTTTGTTTCTTCATCGCACACCACACACTAATAAAATCATCAGTTGATTCTAGATAGAAATCCCTTCCCTCGACTACGTGGTAATCATACCCTTGGTATTACAAATACGTAAAGAGAGTAATGCCATCTTTCAGTAATTTATACCCAAAAGTATCTGAAGGACCTGGATTACGTTCCGTCCGATTTGCATTAATCCCACGTAACGTAAGCTGTCTTTCGGTCCCTCCAACCTCATTGTGGTAGTATGGTTTGACTATACAAAACGTTTGCAACAAGAGACAATTAGAAAGCACTACTCTCTATGGCAATCAATCCAAGTGTACATTAATATCGCGATATTGCAGATATTAGGAAACGGTCTCTAACGATTATAAACTCAGCTTTATTACAGTGAGTGACATTTCAGGAATATTACCAAAGTCAAATACAGGGTGGTCCACTGATGGTGACCTGGCCGAATATCTCACGAAATAAGCGTCAAACGAATAAGCTACAAAGAACGAAACTTGTAGAACTTGAAGGGGGAAAATAGATGGCGCTATGGTTGGCCCTCTAGATGGCGCTGCCATAGGTTAAACGGTTATCAACTGCGTTTTTTTAAATAGGAGCCCCCATTTTTATTACATATTCGTGTAGTACGTAAAGAAATATGAACGCTTTAGTTGGACCATTTTTTTCGCTTTGTGATACATGGCGCTGTAATAGTCACGAACATATGGCTCACAACTTTAGATGAACAGTTGGTAACAGGTAGGTTTTTTAAATTAAAATACAGAACGTAGGTACCTTTAAACATTTTATTTCGGTTGTTCTAATGTCCTTTAACTTTCCCCACAGAAAGAAATCCGAGGACGTCAGATCCGGTGAACTTGCGGGCCATGGTATGGTGCTTCCACGACAAATCCACCTGTCATGAAATATGCTATTCAATACCGCTTCAACCGCACGCGAGCTACGTGCCGGACATCCATCAAGTTGGAAGTACATCGCCATTCTGTCGAGAAGTGAAACATCTTGTAGTAACATACGTAGGAAATCAGCATACATTGCACCATTTAGATTGCCATCGATAAAATGGGGGCCAATTATCCTTCCTCCCATAATGCCGCACCATACATTAACCCGCCAAGATCGCTGATGTTCCACGCGTGCAAAAACTCTGTCATCGTCCAGTAATTTCTCTTGTGCTCAGTGGCAGAACTGTACACGACGTTCAAAGTCGTCGTCATGCAATTCCTGGTGCATAGAAATATGGTAGGGGTGCAATCGATGTTGATGTAGCGTTCTCAACACCGACGTTTTTGAGATTAACGATTCTTGCGCAATTTGTCTGCCACTGACAGGTAGTGATTGTGGGTGGGGCTGGTAATAGTATTGATAGGGGTGGGGAGTATAAAGTAGATGGTGACCTGGAAAAGATAGCCACTCAGATTGGCAACATGAATGTGCATTTCGTTGAACTGTTTCAGCGTCACGATCGGCCTCATCTTAATACAGCCGTCAGGCGTAAAAACATGAGACTTGGGGGGGGGGGGGGGGGGGCGCTGATGACAGAAAGCATGGGTCACAATTCAGTGGTGTTGGTGGAGTCTGTCAGCAGGACGGGTTTCACTAGACATGGCCTGCACCTCAACAGGTATGGGAAGGGGAAGTTGGCAAAGCTTATAGGTGACAGCATAGGTGGGGTTGGTGGGATCACTCATCGGAAAATTCCTGCAGTAGTGGGTGTTAGAGCTGCACCTTTTATAGATTGAAGTCAGCTGATAGGTATTCCTGCTTAAGGGAAGTCTCTCTAACAAAGGAACCACTTTTGACAAAGCTTAGGTATCCGAGTAATGAGGGAATTAGTATATTTCATCAAAATATACAAGGTATTAGAGATAAAGTTAGTGAACTGCTTATAGATGTTGACTCTTAAATTATTGGTATATCTGAACACTTCTTAAATAAGGAGATAATTCAGAGGCTTCCTTTACCAGGACACAGGTTGGCTGACAGCTTTTCGAGGAGCTCTTTGCGGTGTGGGGGAGTAGCCATGTATGTGAAAAACGGTATCCCATTTGAATCAATTGATGTTTCAAAGTGCTGCACTGAAAACGTGTTTGAATGTTGTGCCGGTGTAGTTAAATTTAACGGAGCTAAACTTCTAACTGTTGTTATTTATAGATCCCTGGACACCGATATCACAACATTTTTGCTAAAGCTAGAGGAGGTTCTTGGTTCACTTCATAGGAAATACAAAAACGTAGTTATATGTGGTGACTTCAATATTAATTGTATAAGTGATTGTGCAAGGAAGAGGATGCTGGTAGACCTATTTAATTCATATAATCTTATGCAAACCGTATTCTTTCCAACGAGAGTGCAAGGGAACAGTAGAACAACCATAGACAACGTTTTTGTCCATTCCTCATTACTAGAGGGGCATTCTGTTAGCAAAAAAGGTGAATGGGCTTTCAGATCATGATGCACAAATTTTAACTCTAAAAGATTTTTGTGCCGCATCACGTGTTAAATATAGTCATCAGCTGTTTAGGAAAGCTGATCCAGTTGCTGTAGAGTCCTTTGTAAACCTTAACAAGGAACAAGAGTGGCAAGATGTTTGTAGCGCTGGTACAGTAGACGATAAATATAATGCTTTTCTCAGGACTTTTCTCATGCTCTTTGAAAGTTGCTTTCCGTTAGAACTTTCAAAACAGGGTACTAGCACAAACAGGCAGCCTGGGTGGCTGACTAGAGGCATAAGAATATCTTGTAGAACAAAGTGGCAATTATATCAAAACGTTAGAAACAGTCAAAATCTAAATGGAACAGCCCATTACAAACAGTATTGTAAGGTGCATAAAATGTTATTAGGAAGGCAAAAAGTATATGGTATGCAGGTAGAATAGCTAAGTCTCAGGATAAAATTAAAACCATCTGGTCAGTCGTAAAGGAAGTGGCTGGTCTGCAGAGACAGGTCGAGGATATAGAATCAGTGCGTAGTGGGAATGTCCGTGTTACTGATAAGTCGCATATATATATATATATATATATATATATATATATATATAAAATCACTTTCTGAATATAGCAGGTGAACTAAATAAAAACCTAGTCCCAACAGGGAATCATATAGCGCTCTTAGAAAGAAGTGTTCCGAGACTCTTACCTGAAATGCTCCTCCATGATACTGACAAGCGGGAGATTGAGTTAATAATTGAATCACTAAAGACCAAGAACTCTCATGGATATGACGGGGTATCTAGCAGAATACTGAAGTATTGTTCTATGTATGTTAGCCCAGTACTCAGCCATATCTGTAACTTTTCCTT
This sequence comes from Schistocerca gregaria, assembly GCF_023897955.1. NCBI lineage: Eukaryota > Metazoa > Arthropoda > Insecta > Orthoptera > Acrididae > Schistocerca > Schistocerca gregaria. The sequence continues at coordinate 833,500,475 of NC_064931.1, forward strand.
TAGGAGTGGTCGGTTTCCTGACCGGTTAAAATACTCGGTAGTGAAGCCACTTTATAAAAAGGGAGACATGGATAATGTTGACAATTTTAGACCTATTTCGATGCCATCGGTGTTTGCTAAAGTTATCGAGAAGGTTGTATATTCAAAGTTACTGGAGCATCTAAATTCACATAATTTGCTGTCCAATGTTCAGTTTGGTTTTAGAAATGGTTTAACAACTGAAAATGCTATATTCTTTTTTCTCTGTGAGGTTTTGGATGGATTAAATAAAAGGTTGCGAACGCTATGTGTTTTCTTTGATTTAACGAAGGATTTTGACTGTGTTGACCACAAAATATTACTGCAGAAGTTGGACAATTATGGAGTAAGGGGAATAGCTTACAATTGGTTCGCCTCTTACTTTTAAGAACAGAAAGCAAAAGGTAATTCTCCGCAATATTGAGAGTGGTGGTGATGTTCAGACCCAATGGGGCACTGTTAAGTGGGGCGTTCCCCAAGGGTCGGTGCTGGGGCCACTGCTATTTCTTATTTATATAAATGATATGCCTTCTAGTATTACAGGTGATTCAAAAATATTGCTGTTTGCTGATGACACCAGCTTGATAGTGAAGATCTTGTGTGTAATATTGAAACAGTAACAAATAATGTAGTTCATTAAATAAGTTCATGGCTTGTGGAAAATAATTTGATGCTAAATCACAGTAAGACTCAGTTTTTAGAGTTTCTAACTCACAATTCAACAAGAACCTATATTTTGATCACACAGAATGGGCATATTATAAGCGAGACGGAACAGTTCAAGTTCCTAGGCGTTCAGATAGATAGTAACTGTTGTGGAAAGCCCATGTACAGAATCTTGTTCAGAAACAAAATGCTGCTTTATTTACCATTAGAACAGTATCTGAAATAAGTGACACTTCAACACGAAAAGTGGTCTACTTCACATATTTTCATTCGCTTATGTCGTATGGTAGTATTTTTTGGAGTAATTCTTCTGATTCAAAAAGGTATTTACGGCTCAAAAACGGGCTGTTCGAGCTATATGTTGTGTAAGTTCGAGAACCTCTTGTCGACCCCTATTTAATAGTCTGGGAATTCTGACATTGCCCTCACAGTATATATTTTCTTTAATGTCGTTTGTTGTTAGCAACATTAACCTATTCCCAAGAGTTAGCAGCTTTTACTCAGTTGATACTAGTCAGAAATCCAATCTGCATGTGGAATGCACTTCCTTGACTCTTGTGCAGAAAGGAGTGCAGTATTCTGCTGCATCCATTTTTAATAAGCTGCCACAAGAACTCAAAAATCTTAGCAGTATCCCAAACTCTTTTAAGTCTAAACCGAAGAGTTTTCGCATGGCTCACTCCTTCTATTCTGTCGAGGAGCTCCTGGAAGAGCTAAAAAATTAAGCAAATTCTAGTGTTACATTGTTGATTTCCTTTATTTAAACTTACGACTTGTCACCTGAATATGTTTTTTTTATATATTTCATTTTATCTGTTTCTAATATCGTGTTATAATTTCATGTATTGACTCGTTCCATGGCCATGGAGACTTCTCCTTAATTTGGTCCCACGAAACAATAAATAAATAAATAAAACTGATGTGCGGATTAGCCGTGACAACATCTACTTGGGCATCATCATTTGTTGCAGGTCATGGTTGACGATTCACATGTGGCTGAACACTTCCTGTTTCCATAAATAACGTAACTATCCAGCGAACGGTCCGGACACTTGGATGATGTCCTCCAGGATACCGAGCAGCATACATAGCACACGCCCGTTGGGCATTTTGATCACAATAGCCATACATCAACACGATATGGACCTTTTCCGCAATTGGTAAACGGTCCATTTTAACAAGGGTAATGTATCACGAAGCAAATACCGTCCGCAGTGGCGGAATGTTACGTGATACCACGTATTTATACGTTTGTCACTGTTACAGCGCCATCTATCACAAAGCGAAAAAAGTGGTCCAACTAAAACATTCATATTTCCTTACCACACAAATATGTAATAAAAAATGAGGATTCCTATTTAAAAAATACCGCAGTTAATATCCGTTTGACCTATGGAAGCGTCATCTAGCGGCCAACCATAGCGCCATCTGGTTTCCCCCTTCAAGCTAGGCGAGTTTCGTTCTTTGTAGTGTTGCGTTTCATGCTTATTTGGCTAAATGGTTCAAATGGCTCTGAGCGCTATGGGACTTAACATCTATGGTCATCAGTCCCCTAGAACTTAGAACTACTTAAACCTAACTAACCTAAGGACAGCACACAACACCCAGCAATCACGAGGCAGAGAAAATCCCTGACCTCGCCGGGAATCGAACCCGGGAACCCGGGCGTGGGAAGCGAGAACACTACCGCACGATCACGAGATGCGGGCGATGCTTATTTCGTGAGATATTTTGCCTGGTCACTATCAATGGACCACCCTGTATATATAACAACATCGGTGCTGTCACACTTCCCAGAGCCACTCCTGACGATATCCTTGTGTCTGATGAACATCCGCCGCCGAGGACAACACATTGGGGTCTATTACTTAAGATGTCTTCGTGCCAGTTTCATATCTGTGAACATATTCCATAAGCTGGTACTTTCGTTAACAGCCAGCCATGGGGCACAGTATCAAATGCTTTCTAGAAATCTAGAAATATGGAATCTTCCTGTTACCCTTCAAGCATAACTCGCAGTATATCATTTTAGAAAACGGGAATCTGAGTTTCGCAGGAGCCATTCTTTCTGAAACCATGCTGATTCGTGCACATAAGCTTGTAAGTCTCAAGAAAATTTACTTTATTCGAACTGAGAATACGTTAACGGATTCTGCAGCAAACGTAAGTTAGGGATATTGGTCTATAATTTTGCAAAAATGGTTCAAATGGTTCTGAGCACTATGGGACCTAACTTCTTTAGGTCATCAGTCCCGTAGAACTTAGAACTACTTAAGCCTAACTAACCTGAGGAAATCACACACATCCATGCCCGAGGCAGAATTTGAACCTGTGACCGTGGCGGTCACGCGGTTACAGACTGTAGCGCCTAGAACCGCTCGGCCACGTAGGCCGGCTGTAATTTTGCGGGTCCGTTCTTTTACCCTTCTTATATACGAGAGTCACCTGCGCTTTTTTCTAATTGCTTGGGACTTTGTACTGAGCGAGAGATCCGTGATAAATTCTAGCTAGGTAAGAGACCAACGCCTTAGAGAACCCATTGCAATTCGACTTGGGATTCCATCTGGAAATTGACACTTATTTGCCTTCAAATCCTTCAGTAATTTCTCTGCGCCAAAAATGCTTATTTCTATGTCATCGATATGGGAACTTGTCGAACGGTGTGTTTGTACGCATATCCTGCGTGAATGATTTCTTGAACGCGCACTTTAAAACTTCAGCTTTTGTTCTGTTGTTTTTGGCTGCCACAGCTGACTGGCCAGTAACGGAATGACAGGAAGCATTAGACCCACTTACCAAGTTTACATAGGACCAGAATTTTCTCGGGTTCTCTACCAGATCTTTTGATAAGGTACGACTGTTGTAATTGTTGTATGACTCGCGCATAGAACTTTATACAAAGGAAAGAATCTCTGCTAAACTTTTCTTGTCGTCATTTGTGCGTTCCCTTTCGCGAAGAGAGTGCAACAGCCTCTGCTTCCTCAGCATCTTCCGAATTTTGTTATTAGAGCATTGTAGGTCTTTTCCATCCTTAATTCACTTACTAGGCTTTCTAGAAACATAACCTTTGTGGGTCTTTTCCATCCTTAATCCAATCACTAGTAGACACATAACTCTTCAGCTAGAACTTTGTCCATAAACCCTCCACGTCCACCGTACTGGAACTAAGTGACGTCAGTCCACTCTCCCGTCGGAGGTTCGAGTCCTCCCTCGGGCATAGGTGTGTGTGTTGTCTTTAGCGTAAGTTAGTTTAAGTTAGATTAGGTAGTGTGTAAGCTTAGGGATCGATGACCTCAGCAGTTTGCTCCCATAAGACCTTACCACAAATTTCCGAAATTCAGTTCACTCTGTAAGTAAGGGGCTAGCAATTGCTTATCTGCTCTATCTCGTAGAAATACTCTCATATCTATCTCGACTGATTCATTAACTTCAGTAGTTGCTCTAGTGACATCATGTCTGCTAATCCTGTTTCCATCCTGATATAATCTATAAAATCTGAACTATTTGTAGCTACAAGCTCTAAGATATTTCCACTGCATATGGGCTACCAAGATAAATGCTCAAGGCAGTGTTCAGAAAACGAATTCAAAAGTATTTCTCAGGACTTTCGGTCTGTACCCCCAGCAATGAATCCATAGACGTTCCAGTTTATGCTTTGTAGGTTAAAGTCATCTCCAACTAGTATTGCATGATCTGAGTATTTACGTGCTACTGACAGTAAAATTTCTTTGAATGGATTAAGAACTGTCACAGCAGAATCGTGTGGTCGATAAAAGCGTTCAACAGTTAACTAGATTTCATCTGCACATGTTATACGCTACCAGATAACTTCACTGTTGCACTCCACTTCGACATCTACAGAGACAATACTTTTGTCAACTGCAGTGGCCTCTAATCTGTCTCTCCGTTACACGTTCCATGCTAAATATCGCAGAACTTTCCACTTTGGGTTTCAGCCAGCTCTCGGTCCCAACAATAATTTGAATGCGAGAGCTTTCCTGGAGGCAGGAAATTCGGGAATTTCTTTACATATACTTCGACAGTTTCCTGATAAAATTTTGACAGCGCAAGTGTCTATGATCTGATCGCTGTCTGACTTCACTTGCTGCGTACTGATTGGCGAGTGCTCACCAGAGAACCTCAAACTACCACCTAGTCTAAAAGGCCCTCATGTGCACTCCACAAGTACTCTGCTACCGGATTATCTACATTTACATCTACATCTACATCCATACTCCGCAAGCCACCTGACGGCTTGTGGCGGAGGGTACCTTGAGTACCTCTATCGGTTCTCCCTTCTACTCCAGTCTCGTATTGTTCGTGGAAAGAAGGATTGTCGGTATGTCTCTGTGTGGGCTCTAATCTCTGTGATTTTATCCTCATGAGGGGGGGGGGGGGCTTATGCGCGCTCAACATCGAGGTCATCAGCGCTTTATCCTCATGGATACATAGGAGGGAGCATTATACTGCTTGACTCCTCGGTGAAGGTATGTTCTCGAAACTTCAATAAAAGCCCGTACCGAGCTACTGAGCGTCTCTCCTGCAGGGTCTTCCACTGGAGTTCATCTATCATCTCCGTAACGCTTTCGCGATTACTAAATGATCCTGTAACGAAGCGCGTTGCTCTCCGTTGGATCTTCTCTATCTCTTCTATCAACCCTATCTGGTACGTATCCCACAATGTTCAGCAGTATTCAAGCAGTGGGTGAACAAGCGTACTGTAACTTACTTCCTTTGTTTTCGGATTGCATTTCTTTAGGATTCTTCCAATGAATCTCAGTCTGGCATCTGCTTTACCGACGATCAACTTTGTATGATCATTCCATTTTAAATCACTCCTAATGCGTACTCCCAGATAATTTATGGAATTAACTGCTTCCAGTTGCTGACTTGCTATATTGTAGCTAAGTGATTAGGGATCTATCTTTCTATGTATTCGCATCACATTACACTTGTCTACATTTAGATTCAATTGCCATTCCCTGCACCAGGCGTCAATTCGCTGCACATCCTCCTGCATTTCAGTACAATTTTCCATTGTTACAACCTCTAGATACACCACAGCATCATCCGCAAAAAGCCTCAATGAACTTCCGATGTCATCCACAAGGTCATTTATGTATACTGTGAATAGCAACGGTCCTACGACACTCCCCTGCGGCACACCTGAAATCATTCTTACTTCGGAAGACTTCTCTCCATTGAGAATGACATGCTGCGTTCGTTATCTAGGAACTCTTCAATACAATCACACAATTGGTCTGATAGTCCGTAAGCTCTTACTTTGTTCATTAAACGACTGTGGGGAACTGTATCGAACGCCTTCCGGAAGTCAAGAAACACGGCAGCTACCTGAGAACCCGACTCTATGGTCCTCTGAGTCTCATGGACGAATAGCGTCAGCTGGGCTTCACACGATTGTCTTTTTCGAAACCCTTCTTTCATGTACTGCACCCATGATCTATCAAGGGACTCCTACAAACCCCACCCAATAACGAAAGTCTAGAAATCTGCGCCAAGACCGTCACAGATTCAACGAAGCGTTTGACTGAAGCGAGGGGTCTCAGTCAAACCAAAGGACCCCCATGAACTCTGGGAACAATGCTGCAAATTGCGAGCTCTGATTGTACCTTGTGCGCGAGGCCAGCCACCTCCGGCAGCCGCCTGCATGAACAGAGGATGGTCTCAGAACCCAGGCAACACACATCGTTGGTGCCGACGTGAGCCACAACTTGCAAGTGACTGCACCCTACATGCTCGATAGTTGCAGACAGATCCACCTCCACATCTCGAATCAGGCACCCAGGCAGACATATTCCTACCGAATGCACACTGGCTTTCTTTCCAGCCCAGAACGCTGCCTAAAGGGGCTCCATAACGCGCCTAACGTTGGAGCTCCCGATAACTAGTAAACCTCTACCATGTGCCTGCTCGGATGCTGCTGAAGCAGCGCTGACATGTTCACTCATAGGGTGAATGGATGAGGCCAGACAGCCAGTCGCCAAATTGGCCGTCCCCCTCCAGCGACGCGAACGCGTTACCATCCGCCACTCACCCTGTGGTGAGGACGGATCCACCGCGGCAGCAGAGCTCGGGGGAAAAACAAGCGACGCCCCAGATTCTCCGCCAAGGTTACATCCTGAGGCAGCAGGCTCAAGGTAACCGTAGACAAAAGTGCGTTCAGCAATTCACGAACTACAGCCAGCACCTCCTGCATTCGCACACAACATGCACACAACCTAACCATCCTAGCAAATTGAACAGAGGAAATAAACTATAAAAGCTGACAGAATTCCAGATTTGCAACTTGCTACCCTCCTGATTTGACACCAGTGGACAATGATGTGTTAATGAGCTATGCAGATGGCTGTTCAGTGAGCAAATGCTGCGCTACAGACTGAATTAATCTAGACTTACAAAAACGCGACATTTAACTTCTTTAACAGAACAATACGCACGAAATTTAATGGATATACTACGAGGAAAAGACAGAAAAAGATAAATACTTAGCTCCCCGCTCTGCAGATGTATATCAGCCATGCGCTGCGGCCTCGTTAAAAACACGTTTCCAAGCGAGCTTATAGAGCACGCTCTTCTTTCTTCGCGTCATCTTATGTGTTTGTGTCTCATGACTTGCCGTACTCTGTTTAGTTTGATATGGCGTAGAACTAAAACAACAGTTTGATTCGAAGCAGCATGGATAGCATAAGATCTCCAGTCCCAAAATCTTTCTGTGGTATATGTAGTACCACCATCATTCATACCCTCCATTATCTTTCAGAGACAACTTGTGTCTTAAAAGTTGTCCAGTAACCTGAACTATTCCATTGTTTATTATGTCGCGCCCCTGTCTGTCTGCTGTTCGGTACAAATTTTGTGACTGATTTTAAATTAACTTCCCAGTGACCTGGAGATTTTGAATTTTAAACGTAACTCAGAAATGCATGAGAATGCATTATTAATTTGCTTTCATGTCAGTCTGCTCTGTATGTTTGGGGATTGGAAAGGTAAGAAACTCCTTACATCTAGCGTGCCCTGGACGTCCAGCGTGTTGGGTGTGTAATACTGAAATCCGATTCAAGAAGTATACGTGCAGATGGGCACGGCTAAGTAGTGAGACGGGGGAGAGGGTGGGGAGGAAAAATGGTTCAAATGGCTCTGAGCACTATGGGACCTAAGTTCTTTAGGTCATCAGTCCCCTAGAACTTAGAACTACTTAAACCTAACTAACCTAAGGACATCACACACATCCATGCCTGAGGCAGGATTCGAACCTGTGACCGTGGCGGTCGTGCGGTTCCATACTGTAGCGCCTAGAACCTCTCGGTCACCCGGCCGGTGGCGGGGAGGAGGCGTTGGCCAGAGATAGGCGGAGAAGATGATGGACAAATGAGACGGGGTGTTAAAATGGTGAGAGATTGTGTGGGGAGGAGGAGGATACCGGCAGAGAAACGGAGCAGGCCGAGATGCGTGCGTCATACGTGACATATGAGTACAAGTGCGAAAACACTGTCATGCAATAAGTATAAAAGTAGTGTTAATACAATCATCTTACAGAAAGCATAAAAATTTAATTTTCTTTGCTTCATTATTTGAGTTTCTAGGGAAATACCGGTTCAACAGACTGATAATTATTAGTACCTGACTATAATGCGGTTCCGTTCCAGATCCGGGGCTTAGACATAAATATGGGAACATCGCGAGAAATGCATCTTTGAACATAAAATGCTAGCAAGACTACAGGTTACTCCATTGTATCTGACCACCAAAGACACCGGTGAAATGTCCATACAATGCATGTGTTAGTCGTGGGCAGATCACTATTCTATGTAGTTCTGAGTGCAAGTGAATTGGAACGTGGGCAAGTTGTTGGTACACGTATGCTAAGTGCTTCCATATTGTTTGAAGAGCCATCATAAAGAATATTTACACTGCGTACAGGGAAATCGGGAAAACATCAGCCGCTAAGTCACAACGAGAATGAAATTGTGTGCTGAGTGATAGTGAAGAGGATTGTGACGAAAAATAAAGCGACGACGGCTGCTTAAGTCACTGCAGAACTGAATGATACAATCGCTAACCATGTCAGCACCAAAACAACAGGAAGGGACCCCCATAAGCAAGGAAGTGCACGGCGAGCTGGAATTCCAAAACTACTCATCACTGCTGTAGACGCTCATAACAAACGTGATGCCAAAGCTTTAGGACCTCCTCTGTCGAGCAATGGAATAATGTAATTTGGTTGGATTGGTCTTGTTTTAATCAGATTCCAACTTTTGGCCAATTTTACGCCTCAGGAGTGAAACACGGCGGGGTTCGATCATGATTTTGACAGACACATCGTGGTACTCCATAGGCCGCATGCTTACTCTGCGTGGTTGCATTACTGCCAAGGATTAACATATGTGACTGTTTTGGCTGATCAGATCCTTCCGATGGCACAACTTTTGTTCCCCAATGGTGACACTGTGTTCGCTCCGATTCATACAGATCGTCCAAAACTGGTTCTGTAGGCATGAGGATAAATTGTAGCATCTCCCATGATCGTCACAGCCACTAGATATCAATATTATTGAGCCTTTGTCGTCTGCTTTGGGGTGAAGAGTATGTGAGAGCCATCCATCTCCATCGTCGCTACCCGAACTTGCCACTATTTTCTAGGAAGAATGGTACAAGGTTCCCTTTAAAACCACATAGTGCCAGTATTTAGCCGTTTCGAGACGATTGGAAGCTGTTTTGAAAGCTAACAGTTCTCCTACGCCGTACTAGGCATGGTAATATGCTGTGATTTTGGTTATCCCATGTTATACGAAATAAACCTGAAACTTAACACGTCTCCCTTATAACCTCATAAATTTTGTTTAAAATCCATTGAAATATTCTCTCACACATAAGACCGAAAAGCAGAAAAGATTATTTAAATAATAATAAAGTTTTTATGTATCACCTTTCTCAACCGGACTCAAAAGTATAAAATAATACCTCCTAGCCCCATAGAGATTCCTAATATCATACGGTTGGACCTCAAAATTAGTGACAGTGAATTTTAATAAGTATGAAAACGCTTGTAAGATTTAAAACTAAAAGCGTGGTGTTCATGCAATAGATACTAGTAAGGAGGCGACCTATTCGTGCACCAATAATTATGTACTGCATGTGCTCCGCGTTTCTCGTTTTCAGTCTTACTACTATTAGCATTGCTATTAAAAATTCATGATCATATATTTGGGAATATCTGTATAGCCCATCCTTCAGCCCCATAAACCATATACCGCAGGAATACAATGCCACACTCCAAACGTATGTTTTCAGAAACCTTTTTCCAAATCTGTAGAATTTTACTTCTTTTGTTTGACATTTCCTTATTTTAATCGAAGACACGTTTTGCTTGAGTAGTTTTGCTGTTTTCTTTTAGCTTCTGTCATCCATTTCTAGAGATTTTGCTTAGTAAATAAATAAATGAGTCAACCTGTTGCAATAGCTTGTCACGTACGTAGACTTCGTCTTCGGCTTACCCAAGATTGTCGCAAGCCACCACTTTTGTGACTCTTTTATTTTGATACTATGTGGTATTCTTATAACTTTGAACTTCCCACTTAACATGGCTTCAACATATTTTTTCAGCTAAAACAGCTATGTCACCATGATATCTACTGTTTTTCCGAGTATTACTGCACATACAGGGTGTCCAGAAAAGGGCTCCCTGATTTCAAAATTAAATACCTCGAAAACAAAGATCGATAGAGGAATGGAGTAAACGGTATGTTTATTGTGAAACCTGTAAGAAGTTTATACAGCAGTTTCAAATAATAGTTACAAAAGCTGCTAACAGATGGCGCTGTAATCGCCATACGTAATGCCTAGTATAAATAGTGATCCGAAGCCCACAGCGATCAGTTCCACTATTGAAACGTGAAAGGAGGTTAGCGTACCGAAGGAAGAGATTAAAACCATGTACTCCATTTAACAACGCGTTTTTCTGGTGCTATAGTACCACAGGCTAGAAGAGAGTCCTACGGCAACAAGGCGAAGTTTTGAAGCACGATTTAATGTTTTAAAAGGACCCGATGCGAAAACCATTCGTACGCTCTTCGCAAAATTTCAACGAACAGGCTGCGTAACTTATGATCTACAGGGGCATGTTGGCCGCAAGCAAACCTCAGTTACGCCTGAAAATATCGCCACAGTTTCTGGAATTATTCAGCGAAATCCAATGTCATCCGTCCGTAGCATTGCATCTGAGACTGGTTTGAAGCGTTCCAGCACGCAGAAAATACTGAGAAAGAGCCTACACATGTTTCCATTCACAATTCAAACGCACCCGTACGAGCTGTGCAACAAAGGGTTGCCTTTGCTAATCAGCTGCTCACAATGATTGATAGTGAAGGATTTGATGTTGGCTGCATCTGGTATACAGATGAAGCACACTTCCACCTAATGGATACGTGAATAAGCAGAACTGTCGATTTTGGGGTTACGAAAAGCCAAATTGGTGTGAAGCGAAACCCCTGTATTCTCCTAAAGTTACTGTGTGGGCTGCAGTATGCAGCAGAGGCATTATTGGCCCTTTTTTCATTCGAGAAACGGTCACTGGCGCACGTTACGTTGCAATTTTGAAACAATTTGTCGCCACACAGCAAGCGTTAGAGGATCGACGAGGTACTGAATGGTTTATGAAAGATGGAGCCCGACCACATCGGATCGAACAAATGTTTCGCTTTCTTGAGGAATACTTCTAGAATCGAGTCATTGCTTTGGAATATCCCAAATTTACTGGTTCAGGCATGGGTTGGCCTCCATATTCGCCGGGTTTGACTCCCTGTGACTTTTTTTGTGGGGCACAGCCAAAGACATGGTCTACCCGAAGCATCCCGCCACTCTGGACGAGCTTGAATCCGCGATCTCTGTGGCATGTGAATCCGTTTCGATTGAGACACTACGAAATGTGATGACGAATTTCATTCTTCGTTTGCGCCACCTCTGTAGTGCCAATGGTGAACATTTTGAAAACATTGTGATGTGATTGTTTGCAAAGATTGTTTTCATACGATTATTTCACTTATGTATGTTGATATGAGCTGTAAAGCGTACAGCGCCATCTGTTAGCAGCTTTTGTAAATATTATTTCAAACTACTGTATAAACTTCTTACAACTTTCACGATAAACATACCGTTTACTGCATTCCTCTATCGATCTTTGTTTTCGAGATATTTAATTTTGATACCAGGGAGCCCTTTTCGGGGCACCCTGTACTTCTATTTATTATCTGGATTACTAAGTGCTTCATCTATACATTTAAAGTAATTGGTGATTTGTGTTTTATTGACATTAAATGGTTAGGAGGCCATCGAAATTACACCCATTTCCATAAAATAAATTTTCGTGTGACAGTCCTTCATTACTTGCTTTATTCATAATAGTCTGTATTTAAAAGATTTTATTACATGAGACACATTCATGTTGAATAAACTACATCGTTCTTTGAAGTAGAGGAGGACTATTTTTTCCTTAAGCTTTTTTTTTCATTTAGGATATTTTACGCCTATTCCACTGTCGCTGATAGTACTTCAACGATATATAAATTTCTATAAATAATTGCGGAAAGAGGAAAATTGAGCAGCCATATATTTGCGAGAAAAGTACTGGCCTTTATTGCAATTTGCTGCTATACTCGTACATCAACGAGCGTTTAAAGAAATGACTTGAAAAGAACGGCACAGAAGTTGGAGAAGTTTGCGAAAAGCTTTTGGGCCCGAGGCGGCAAAAGTTTGCGCGTTTTTGGGGGGCCGGCTCCGCAGTCCTGTAAGTCGACGAGGAGACAACTAATTAAGCGGCCGCCACTCGAACCTACGCGTGTCGTCGCAAGTCAAACAAAGCCGGCGGAAATCCCGCCGATGGAATCGATACGCCGTACCGGGAGACGCCGCCGCCGCCGCCGGTTCTCAGCATTCACGGCCAACTGGCGCATCCGAGGCGGAGGGCTGACGCTTCAAACCCACGTCCGTCCATCCTCACTGACATTTTCCGCAATTTCCCGAAAACGATGGAACAGATCCCGGTATGCCTACTTTTTGAAGACGGATGTATGGTCAAGGGTACCCCAGGGAAATACCATACCACCACTTTTATACTATATGCCTAAACGATGCGACTCTTGAAGAGAGCAGTAATCTTCGACTGTTTGTTGATGGCATGTAGTGCCCGGCAAAGCGTCGGCGTCGAGTGACTGTAGGAGGATACAGAATGACTTGGATAGATTTTCTGCGTGGTGTGATGAATGGCAGATTGCTCTTAATGTGGAAAAAGTATATCAACGCAGAGAAGAAAGAAAAACAATCTTCTATCATTAAATACAAAACTAGTGGTGTGCTTACTCTTAATTCACAGACAAATTATATATAAAACTTGCAATGTTAAACTGAAACAAAAGGGAAGTGTAGCTCATCTATAATGGATATCGCGTATAAAATCCCAATGTGACCCAGTCTTTAGTTCTGTGACTACTGCTCGAGCAATTCGGATCCCCTCAAGCTCGGATTAAAGGAAGATATCGCAACAATAATTTAGAGGCATGCTGCTAGATTTTTTACTGGCAGGTTTGACCAACACGTTGCATGAGCTCAAATAAGAATCCGTTGAGGGAAGAAGATGTTCTTTACGCAGAACTCTATTCTGAAGTACTCTAAGCGGCGTCTGCGACAGAGCGCAGAACAATTCTACACCCACCAACATACAACTCGCGTAAGGACCGCAAAATCAAGAGAAGAGAAATCAGGGTTCCTACGGAAGAATATAGTCAGCCATTTTTCACTCGTCCCGTATGCGGTCGAACAGGAAAGGAAGTGGGTATCAATGGTACAAGGTACCCTCCACCATGCACCGTATGTAGACGTAAATACAGAAGGATGGTTCCGATTTCCTTTTCCATTTTTCCTATATCTGGACTAGTGGTCCGTTTCTAGTGACCTCTTCGTCGAAAGTACGCTAAATCCTAATCTTCCTTTCGAATACACTTCTCGGGTTGCAGAACTGCACGCGTGTTAATAACTCATTTTTCTGCTTCTGTGACCTATGTTGACTTAATTATGACGTTGAATGATTTGTTAACAGTATTTCGCTTTGTATCTACCCCTACTGCTTCGTAGCACACTTTTGTAATAGCCCTTCCTGTAACACTATTTCAATATGACCGTGGATTAAATGTAGATATAGGCCACTTGGAAGCCGAAATTGCTTATTGTCCTCCTAATACGTGACAATTTGGGATACTTTGTTGTATGAAAAAATTCATTTGCATAAATACAGTGCATCTTGTTTTCTTACATTTATTGAACAGAGCAATTAAATATAAGAGATAAATTAACCTGCAGCACTATAATCTCCCACATTGTCTAAAACACGGATGCATGTCTGAAGGAACAGAAACTGTTGAAGATCTAGAGCCTTATTAAATTCCGAAATGCGTGCATGTCTGAAAGACATTTGCATCGAGCTGTACAGACACTGTCAAACACAGACACTGCACTAACTTTATTTCAAGCCAAAGGAAGGAACCCTGACAAGAAAAACGTTCTCTTTCCCTTAGCGGGCATCACGCGAATGGTGTTCGAGCATTGTTTGCAAGTGTGTTCCGAGAAAACATACAGTAACACTTAAGTTTTAGCAAATCCATGCATTGCGAGCACCTCGGATTTTTGGAGATTCATAACTGGCATTCTCCGAAATGAAAGGGACCACATTATATCTAATTTCGAAGATTCACGTTAGCTAATCTCGTTTCTCCTACTCACGAAATTCGTGCCACGTCTTCCCCAGGTGAGATGGAACAACTACGAGACGCACAGCTTACTGCTATTGAATTCTCCCCATTACACTCGCAGCACGGTCCTGAAATTGGTGTTGAAGAGGCAGCAGTGTCTGCGGTGCAATATAAGAGACTTCGTACGCAGGATGGTGAAGCGTTGGATGTGTCTTATCCTCACCTACCCCTTCCTGAAATAAGTTTGTCAGTTGATGTATCTTGTACTGCTCAGTCCTGCGCTCTTGATGGCGTCGGTGGTGCGAAATCAGCTGCTGAGTCTCTACTGTTACTCTCTGTGTTCATCCTGCAGTTCAGATAACTTCTCTGGAGCCTCCCATGCGTGAGGAAGTCGATGGGCCTTCTTAGGTACCAGTGATTCAATAGCAACAATCTTTGACCCCTCTAAAGCCACTTGTTTCTTTGTTGTCACCCATGCGAGTGAGCCCAGAACGGCCTATCGTTGCTACTCCCATGGAGACGATTAGTGGCCACGAAATACTACCTATCGACCCAGAGGTTATGTTGCCTCACTCATCTCCTGTGCGTCAATATAAATTGAAAGGATTTCATTCTACCGAGTGGCCCCTTGGGGCTCGTTGTTTGTCTCCTGTTGTGGATAACGTTCAAGAACCGCCTATGTCTTAGACTGCAGTTGTATTGCCTCAGCTCGTGCAACCTGAGCGTGTGTGGATCGTAAAAAGAAGAAACATAAAGTTCCACAGCGTGCAAGCTTCCTAGCAAACTCCACAGCTTCTGACACTTCAATGGACTCGGCAGTGGGTGATGTCGCAGTTAAGTAGTTCAGAGGTAAAGAATCCTTATTGCTCAAGTATGCGGGCTTATACATTTATTTCCTTTAATGTTAACCCGATGGAATCGGAACTGCGGCTCTCTTCGTTGGGCAGATTATCTGTGATTGCTGTGACGGTGTCGTATTCTTTAATGAGGTTTATATGTCTCGTTTTCCTCTTCCTGGTGTTCACACTGTGTTTAATGTGGCTCCCGAATGTCCTAAGGGGACTCTGTTGTTTTTTAGGAAGGACATTCCCACTGAAATGGTTACAGTTCTAGATAACCTTAGAGCTGTAGGATATACTTTTCTTCACCTGACCTTGGTTCTCCGTTGTGCACTGTCTCTTTTTTTCTTTTTCTTTGTGGCATGTTGCGTCCAAAGAGTGATCGCCTTTGGTGATTTTTTCTTATGGAGTGGCAAGTTGTGAGAAATAGTTTCACTTTATTGTGTATAAGCTCCCAAAGGTACTCGGGCTCTCTGTGGGTTCTTGAGTCCTTTGAGGGTGTTGGTTCGGTAATGGTACGAGTCATGGACAGTAACTATTTACATGTAAAACTAAGAATAACTGAAGATTGCATCATCTTCGATGGTCCGGTGGGGGTACAATAAAGACCCGAGGCACCTTGTATTTGTGCCAATGTTGTGGTGGGGCCTGACCTACATTCGCCAGTTTGCGGACATTTCCTCGATACTCGTGTAATTTGTGGAAAAAACGAGTTGCCTGGTCTTTTATCTTCTCAGCGACGTATTTTTCTCCAGTCAGGTCGTGTATTTCTCTCGTCCCGCCCCACCGTGGGGCGCCTAGGCTCCACTTCAAACACCTGTTTTGTAGTGGTTGCAAACTACGTATATTACAGTCATATGTTGCTCCCCAAGGCGTCGAACTGTACAGCAGGGAGGGTTGTACCGTTGCTCTATAAAGCCTTAATTTCGTTGACGGGTCTAGATTCCTGCTCGTGAAAAACGGCGTGAGTGCCCGGATCATCTTCATAGTATTCACTTTTCTATATTGTATGTGTGGGGTAAAAGTCATCCCTTTATCCAGTATCAGTCCTAGGTATTTCGTCGTCGTAGTCCAGGGTATTGGCTGTCTATTGATGGCAAGTTCCCGGGTTCGATTCCCGGCGTCGTCAGGGACTTTCTCTGCCTCGTGATGACTGGGTGTTGTGTGATGTCCTAGGGGACTGATGACCACAGATGTCAAGTCCCATAGTGCTCAGAGCCATTTGAACTATTTTTTGATGGCAAGTCGCGTCCTCATTTCCGGCCGTTTGTTCGTAAACAATGGTGCTGCAGTTTTCGTAGAGTTTAGAGTAATTTTTTTGTTCGTTGCCCATTGTTCGGTGACGACAAGCTGTCTCTGTGTCCTGTTGTCTAGTTGTTCAATGTTTATTTCAGAGGTTAGGAAGGCCGTGTCATCGGCGTACAGACTGACGGTGACGTGCTGAATGGTGGGACTGTCGTTAATATACAAATTAAACAGTCGTGGCGATATCACCGCTCCCTGTGGGATCCAGCCGAGAAAGTTTTCAGTGATGATTTCTTCCCATCTATTTGTACAAACAGACACCTGTTCCGAAGAAAACTACCAATCAGCTTCATGCAACAGTCGGGGAGACGGGTTTGATCGACTAGTTTGACAATAAGCTTGTCACGTCACCCCCGATCATATGCCTTTTCGATATCTAGGAAAACTCCAGCTGTGGAGTTCCGTCTATTCAGGTTGACTTCTGTGGACTCTATGTTCTGAAGCAGCTGAAGCTCCGCCGATAACCGTGGTTGGAAGCCAAACTATTTGTGGCGGATGATGTTACTTTCTTCAGATAATCTTTGAGACGCTGTAGTAGCACCTGTTCCAGTATTTTACCGAGTGTGGGCAAGAGATTAATCGGGTGGTAGGTGTCTGGCAACGTTGGATTTTTTCTTCCTTTGGGAATAGGAATCATCTTCACCGTCTTACAGTCTGCAGGGAAGTAGCCATTGCGTAAGCAGCACTTGATATTTCGAGTTAAGAGAACGATGGCGTTTCTCGGAAGATGCTGAATATCAGCGTTGGTCACAGAGTCCTAGCCAGGCGCCGAGTTGTTCGTCTTCCTGATGAGTTTTCTAACTTCAGCGGGAGTACTAAGATCAGGCCTCTGTTGTGTGGGAAGTTGGCGGAGTCGGCGCTTCGTTGTTGAATATGGTCCTCATTCCTTGCGTCCTCTGCATCCTGTGGGTGCGGAGCTGTCATGTGGTGTTCATACTCGTCTGCATACAGTTCAGCTTGGCCAAGAGAGTCGTATAAGAGGCCAACGGAGCCTCTTATTGTTCTCTTTCGTGGTTTCGGTTGGCGTAGTGCCCTGACAAGTTGCCACTCTTCCCTAGTCTGGAGAAACATTTCGTCCATCTTTGTTTGGTTCAAATGGTTCAAATGGCTCTAAGCACTATGGGACTTAACATCTGAGGTCATCAGTCCCCTAGAACTTAGAACTACTTAAACCTAACTAACCTAAGGACATCACACACATCCATGCCCGAGGCAGGATTCGAACCGGCGACCGTAGCAAGGGCGCGGTTCCGGACTGAAGCGCCTAGAACCGCTCGTCCACCGCGGCCAGCCATCTTTGTTTCCCAGAAGTCTGGCAGCCATTTTTCAGCTCGGCAGCGTAGCTTCCGGGACAAACGATGCATCAGCAGTCTACTTTCTGGATTTCTGTATCGTTGCCATCGTTTTCTCTGAGTATTCCGACGATGCTTGATGTCGGTGAGGTGAGGAGGGAATGTTTCAACTTGATGCTCATAACGAAAGATACCAGTCGCTGCACGTCTTGTTGCCCATTGGATTTAAGCTATCAAAGTAGCCACAGCGATGTCAGTCTCCAGAATTGTAGAGACTGCTTGGGACGTTATTCTTAATGTACGTCGCAAAGAGATCCCAGTTAATAGCTCTGGAGCTAGGAGGAGATATTGGGAGGCCACCACCCTCGAAAATTCGGAACACTGGTAGATTATCAGATAACAGGTCCTGGATGGTCTTGAACTGTAGATTTGAAGGGATATTTTTAACAATAGCTATATCGAGAACGTCAGCCTCCTGGACGGCGAACTGAGGGTTGCTTGTTAGCTCCCGTTGCCCACAGATGAAGATCGTTCTCTAGATCGTAGAGTTGCTGTCCCTTTCGGTTGGCCCTCCTTGAATGCCAAGTCTCATGTTTTGAGTTAAGGTCTCCTCCCAGAAACACCTTATTGAATCGGTCGAAGACAACATGAAGATATCTGGCCACCAACTGTTTCTTGGGGCTAAGATACGCCGCCACTAGTTTTATGTTTCCTATTACCGTGTAGATTGTAACCGCTGTGGCTTACAATGATTCCAGGGGTGGTAGATCCACCTGATGATGTCGTATGGCGTTTTTGACGAACGCTGTAGTTCCACCATCTCGTTGTCCAACCCGGTCCGTCCTACCTGCTTGTTGCGTAATTTGAAACTAGTCATCTCCGTCAGGTCCGATTCCGATAACAGAACTATGTGCAACTTGTACCGACTAACAAATACTTTCAGTTTAGTTTGTTTACGTGTTGCTCCGTTGGCATTCCATATGCAGAGTCGGAGGTGTCTTGTTCTGCAATAAACGCCTTGATTATTCCCTCCACCTGCATGAGGATTCCTGTCAGTTTTTGTTGAAGTTGTACACGTAGGATTGCGACGTCCGATATGGCTGGTGTCAAGGTGCCTAGGGTGGCTGTAGTGGAAACAGATGTTGCAGGTTGTTCTCTCCTAGGCGACAGTGTGCCTGCATAGGATCATGAAATTTGTCGTCCTGGAGTCTTCTGTATTTGGGGCTGTCCGGGTGGCTGTTGTTCCGGTGCGTCACACTCCATCTTGCTGGTCGTCGCTGGCGTTGTCGATTGTTGAACGATCTTCACCGTCGGTTTCTTGGCTTGCTGTTGTTGCTGGACTTTATATTTCCGGAGGAGTACTTCCTATTTTTCGCAGCCGCACCATGAGGCGCTGTAGTCTTTGTCACAATTAGCACATTTTGCTTTGGAGGTGCAGGGCAGGCTACAGTCTTTGGTTCGATGGTCTCCAGCGCACTTGACACAGCGGCAATAATTTACCGGATGCTCGAAGCGTTGACAGTTTTTGCAGTGTGTCGGCCGATTCTTGGGCTGATAATCTTCAATGCGTACCCTCCTATAGAGAAGGTACCGGATGTCGTAGATTTTACGGTTGCCTTTTTCCTTAGGAAGGCTGACGCAATACGTGGGCAGCCTAACTAATTCACCACTGACTTGATCGCCCTCTCTTCTTTTATAGTGATGTACCCTGGCGTGGGGGAATCCTTTTTCGTTCAATGCCCCCTGGAGTTGACGTTCTGTGACCTGTGCAGGCAGTCGTTTGATTACCACCTTAAGTTCCTTTTCCTCTAGAGGTTGGTGTGTGAAGTGTGGCACTTCATAGGTCTCAAAAATTTCAGGGCCTTTCTTTGATCCTCAAAAGAGTCGAAATGGTAGTTAATCTGGTCCTTCTGGATGATGGCCTTAGGGTTCCTGAGAGTTGTTGTTGTAGCGCATTATTCAGTTCCACATACTGGCCGATATAATAAATCTTCACCGGTGGAACCTGTTTTTGGTTTGCTGCGGCAAATGCAGCAGCGGCTTGTTGTTCCGCGTTTCTAGTTCGAAGTGCCGTGTCGTGCTCTGAGCACTATGGGACTTAACATCTGAGGTCATCAGTCCCCAACTAACTTAAGGACATCACAGACAACCATTCCCGAGGCAGGATTCGAACCTGCTATCGTAGCGGTCACGCGGTTCCAGACTGAAGCGCCTAGAACCGCTCGGCCACGCCGGCCGGCCGTGGAATCGTCCTTGTAGTCATCTCTGGGGGTAATAGGTGTGCACCTACTGGCAATTCCAATCGTCTCAACTCGTCGTTTCTGAGGGTTCACGTCTCTCTTCGACTTTTCTCCGATAGTGCCGTTTGCGACGCACTAACTCGAAATCATCCGTTTCTGGCAACGCTGTTGTCTCTTTCCAGTGGTTCTTTGTCCATCAATTCGACGTTCTCTTCGAATTCCAGTGGTGTTGTCCTGTCCTGTTCCACACCAGGTTCGTCGTTAAGGATGCTACCGCGTGGAGGGTACGAGTTTTCTTCGTCCGTGAAGGTTGCAATATTGCGCGGCGCCGCCGGCTAACGCGAACGCTCTCGTTTACCGGTAGAAGAGGCTGTTGGTGTCAGTTGGGCGTGTTGTTCGCTCTTCGCCTCGGCGCCAGGCAGTTGCACAGCTCCGTCCGAGTGAAACGTTGAACTCTCATAAACCAATTACATAGCCTGTGTCCTCTCCCTGCGTCGTCCATCTGCCGGTGCCGAAGTCGCCATAAGTGGGGCCTGAGGCGGGGCAGACCCCGCCGACCGGCGATCGACTACTCCTGTGTGTGCGCTGCACGGTTTGCTCGCGTTCACATCGCTCTCTCGACGGCACCTTTCTGTTCTGATCGCACGTACCGTTCCTGACGATATAAGAAAGAGATAATTTATTTGTTACAGAAAAGCCCGCAGAGTATTTTGATAGGTGGTGATTTTAAGTGTACTTTGAGTCCTGTGGATCAGTCACCCTGTTTTAATTTCTGTCGGGAATTGCAATGTCTAGTTCGTTCCTTGGAACTACAAAGACGTTTGGGTCTGTAAATATCCGACCTATGTCAAATTTACTTATTTTACTTGTATTTCTAGCAGTAGGCTTAACAGATTTTATTTATCTCATTAGATGCATCATAGGATATTGGCTGTTGATGTAATCTCCGCCAGCTTCATAGACCACTGCGCAGTGACTAATACTTTCAATCATGCGCTACAGTCGGTGCACTTGTCTCGATCGCCTTAGAGGCTGGATGTGGTTCAATGGGAGGATCCCTCGCTAGATGAGGTGAACGGGGAAGTGTGGGCAGTAGTCTCTCTTCAGCTGCGCAATACACTTCCATCTTGGAATGACGGATTCAATTGGAAAAGCCAACGCTCTGACAAAAATTGAAATGATTCTGCGCTGATAGAGCGTGGGAATTTTTAGTGCTCATTAGGCTCCCCTTCGGATTTCGGACGTCAGGCGTGTGAAGACGCAGTTGTTACAGTTGAAGCAGCCTCAAATGGAAGGGCTACGTATAGTATCAGAATCATGTTCCTTGGTAGCGGTTGAACTGACGTGTCTATATCATATGATTGGACATCAGGCTTGTCGTATACGTGCGTGTAAGTGTTGGGCTGTATGAGGTACCTGTTCCTGCCAATGTATAATTCGATTAGCCCGTTCGGTCTCTGGATCACACATTTAAGTTTGCACATAAAGCTGCGTATTTAGATCTTTTTCAATTTGAAAGTGTTTATGACCTTATTGTTAGATCGCCTTCTTGTAAACCGCCGCGGTTGGATGGTCTACCAGAACAGTTTATTTGGGTTTTTGATCTTTGTAGGGTAGTAATCTCACGTTACTTTTGAACGAAATGTTGAAAAGGGGATTTGTGTCTGAGTCTTTTAAGGTTCGCAAAAATGCGTTATCTTTAAAGGTTCTGGTCGAGCAGCAACTGCTAATTTCGCCCAGATACCTTATTAAATTCCGATTGTAAGACTATGGAGAGGTTGGTGAATAGCGGGCTGTTTGCGTTGCTAGAAAAAGTTGTTGTTGACCACGAAAGTTGGATTCTGTTCGTACTATTCTAACCCCGGTAGCTGAATGTCCTGAGGTTGTATCGGTGGCCGTTATTACTCCATTAAAATTGCCCCCCTTCTTGCAGCGGTGTACCGTAGGTCTCTAGAAGAGCGTAGCGTTCCAAAAGGATTGGAAAAGGGCACAGGTCATCCCCGTTTTCAAGAAGGGACGTCGAACAGATGTGCAGAACTATAGACCTATATCTCTAACGTCGATCAGTTGTAGAATTTTGGTACACGTATTATGTTCGAGTATAATGACTTTTCTCGAGACTAGAAATCTACGCTGTAGGAATCAGCATGGGTTTTGAAAAAGACGGTCATATGAAACCCAGCTCGCGCTATTCGTCCGCGAGACTGAGAGGGCCATAGACACGGGTTCCCAGGTAGATGCCGTGTTTCTTGAGTTCCGCAAGGTGTTCGATACAGTTCCCCACAGTCGTTTAATGAACAAAGTAAGAGCATATGGACTATCAGACCAATTGTGTGATTGGATTGTAGAGTTCCTAGATAACAGAACGCAGCATGTCATTCTAAATGGAAAGAAGTCTTCCGAAGTAAGAGTGATTTCAGGTGTGCCGCAGGGGAGTGTCTTAGGACCGTTGCTATTCACAATATGACCTGGTGGATGACATCGGAAGTTCTCTGAGGCTTTTTGCAGATGATGCTGTGGTGTATCGAGAGGTTGTAACAATCGAAAATTGTACTGAAATGCAGGAGGATGTGCAGCGAATTGACGCATGGTGCAGGGAATGGGAATTGAATCTCAATGTAGACAAGTGTAATGTGCTGCGAATACATAGAAAAATAGATTAGATTAGATCAGATTAATAATTGTTCCATAGATCATGAATACGACACTTCGTAGTGATGTGGAACGTGTCAGGTTAATAAAAGATGTCTGTACAAGATATTGCATTACACAATATATGGCATGACACTAATGTTTAAGCTAGCTTTTTCCCTTAATTTATATCTAAAAATTCAGCCAGTGAGTAGAAGGAGTTGTCATCTAGAAATTCTTTTAATTTATTTTTAAATGTTGGTTGACGATCTGTCAGGCTTTTGATGCTGTTTGGTAGGTGACCAAAGACTTTTGTGGCAGCATAATTTACCCCTTTCTGTGCCAAAATCAGATTTAACCCTGCACAGTGAAGATCATCCTTTCTCGTGGTGTTATAGCTATGCAAACTGCTATTACTTTTGAACTGGGTAGGATTATTAACAACAAATTTCATAAGTTAATATATATATATACTGTGAGGTTACTGTGAGGATCCCTAGATCCTTAAATAGATGTCTGCATGATGACCGTGGGTGGGCTCCAGCAATTATTCTGATTACACGTATATGAGCGATGAATACTTTTCTACTCAACGATGAATTACCCCCGAAAATATGATGCCATACGAAAGCAGTGAATGAATGTAGGCATAGTAAGCTAATTTACTGAGATTCTTGTCACCAAAATTTGCAGTAACCCTAACAGCATACGTAGCTGAACTCAGACGTTTCAGCAGACCATCAATGTGTTGCTTCCAGTTTAACCTCTCATCAATGGGCACACCTAAAAATTTTGACAATTCTACCTTAGCTACAGACTTCTGTTCAAAGTCCTCATTTATTACTGGAGTTGTGCCATTTACTGTACGGAACTGTATATACTGTGTTTTATCGAAATTTAAAGACAGTCCGTTTGCTGAGAACCACTTAATAATTTTGTGAAAAACATCATTTACAATTACATCATGTAGTTCTTGGTTTTTGGATGTTATTACTATACTTGTATCATCAGCAAAAAGAACTAACTTTGCATCTTCATCAATGTGGAATGGTAGGTTATTAATGTATATCAAGAACAGTAAAGGACCTGAGACCGAACCCTGTGGGACCCCGTACTTGATCGCCCCCCGGTTTGAGGCATCAGCTGGTGTTTTAACATTACATGAATCACTTATCATGATCCCTTATCATTTAGCTACAAAATAGCAGGTCAACAACTGTAAGCAGTTAATTTTATAAATTATCTGGGAGTACGGATTAGGAGTGATTTAAAATGGAATGATCATATAAAGTTGATCGTCGCTAAGGCAGATGCCAGACTGAGATTCATTGGAAGAATCCTAAGGAAATGCAATCCGACAACAAAGGAAGTAGGTTACAGTACGCTTGTTCGCCCAATGCTTGAATACTGCTCAGCAGTGTGGGAACCGCACCAGGTAGGGTTGATAGAAGAGATAGAGAAGATCCAACGGAGAGCAGCGCGCTTGGTTACAGGATCATTTAGTAATTGCGAAAGCGTTACGGAGATGATAGATTAACTCCAGTGGAAGACTCTGCAGGAGAGACGCTCAGTAGCTCGGTATGGGCTTTTGTTAAAGTGTCGAGAACATACCTTCACCGAAGAGTCAAGCAGTATATTGCTCCCTCCTACGTATATCTCGCGAAGAGACCATGAGGATAAAATCAGAGAGATTAGAGCCCACACAGAGGCATATCGACAATCCTTCTTGCCACGAACAATACGAGACTGGAATAGAAGGGAGAAGCGATAGAGGTACTCAGGGTACCCTCCGCCACACATCGTCAGGTGGCTTGCGGAGTATGGATGCATATGTAGATGTAGATGTAGATGACGTGCTACAGACGTGAAATTTAACCGACAGGAAGATGCTGTGATATGCAAATGATTAGCTTTTCAGAGCATTCACACAACGTTGGCGCCGGTGGCGACACCTACAACGTGCTGACATGAGGAAAGTTTCCAAACAATTTTTCATACACAAACAGTAGTTGCCTGGTGAAAGGTTGTTGTGATGTCTCGTGTAAGGAGGAGAAATGCGTACCATCACGTTTACGACTTTGTTAAAGTCGGATTGTAGCCTATCGCGATTGCGGTTTATCGTATCGCGACATTGCTGCTCGCGTTGGTAGAGCTCCAATGACTGTTAGCAGAATATGAACTCGGTGGGATCAGGAGGGTAATACGGAACGCTGTGCTGGATCCCAACGGCCTCGTATCACTAGCAGTCGAGATGACAGGCATCTTATCCGCTTGGCTGTAACGGATCGTGAAGCCACGTCTCAATCCCTGAGTCAACAGATGGTGACGTTTGCACGACAACAACCATCTGCACGAACAGTTCGACGACGTTTGCAGCAGCATGGACTGTCAGCTCGGAGAACATGGCTGCGGTTACCCTTCATGCTGCATCACAGACAGGAGTGCCTGCGATAATGTACTCAACGACGAGCCTGGGTGCACAAATGGCAAAACGTAATTTTTTCGGATGAATCCAGGTTCTGTTTACAGCATCATGATGGTCGAATCCGTGTTTGGCGACATTTCGGCCAACGCACATTGGCAGCATGTATTCGTCATCGCCATACTGGCGTATCACCAGGCGTGGTGGTTAGGGGTGCCATTGGTTACACGTCTCGGTCACCTCTTGTTCGCATTGACGGCACTTTGCACAGTGGACGTTACTTGTCAGATGTGTTACGACCCGTGGCTCCCTTCATTCAATCCCTGCGAAACCCTACATTTCAGCAGGATAATGCACGACTTCATGTTGCAGGTCCTGTACGGACCTTATTGGATACAGAAAATGTTCGACTGCTACCCTGGCCAGCACATTCTCCAGATCTCTCACCAATTGAAAACGTCTGGTCAATGGTGGCCGAACTGGCTCGTCACAATACGCCAGTCACTATTCTTGATGAACTGTGGTATCGTGTTGAAGCTTCATTGGCAGCTGTACCTGTACACGCCATCCAGTCTCTCTTTGACTCAATGCCCAGGCGTATGAAGGCCGTTTTTACGACCAGAGGTGGTTGTTCTGGGTACTGATTTCTCAGGACCTATGCTCCCAAACTGCGTGAAAATGTAATCACATGTCAGTTCTAGTATAATATATTTGTCCAATGAATACCCGTTTATCATCTGCATTTCTTCTTGGTGTAACAATTTTAATGGCCAGTAGTGTAGTTCTGCTTCTTATGCTCCGGCATTTTCGATTTTTAACAACCGCGCGACTGCTACGGTCGCAGGTTCGAATCCTGCCTCAGGCATGGATGTGTGTGATGTCCTTAGGTTAGTTAGGTTTAAGTAGTTCTAGGGGACCGATGACCACAGATGTTAAGTCCCATAGTGCTCAGAACCATTTGAACCATTTTTAACAAGGTGTTCGACCATATCAGCCATGGCTTCCAATTGCAGATACTGGGAGCTGTTGCATTCACTACTGCCACGAAAAGTGTCTTCTATAATTTGTTTACGGGTATCCAAACTGCGGTGGCTGTCGGTGGACAAATGACACCCTCGATTAACGCCAGTCGGGGTATTCCTCACGGAAGTCGACTTTCAACGTCGTTGCTCGTTCTGTCACTTGAGCCCGTTCTTCGAAGGATATCTGCTCATTTACGCAGCGGACAGTCCTGGACGAGAGGAGCTCGGTGCACGCATAATGCAGACCACGTGATGCTGTTACTCCGCTTTCCTCCTAACATTCCGTTGGTCAGCGCTACAGTGGACGCCTTTTGCCTTGTATCTGGTATCCACATGAACGAAGGCAAATGGCGAGTGATGAAATTACGGGGTTATGTTAATGCTGTCATTTCGTGGGCAACAGAGATCGATCGACATAAGTCTTTGGTAGAATAATTGATCTTTCTCCAATTAAAATGGCTATACTTAATTCAAAGTCATTTACACGCAAGGTACAAGGTGCAGTCCTGGGATATGAACGGCGTTCCTCAGCCTGCTTCAGAAAATTCGGAATGTGGATATCTATGTCTTGTGCAAAGCATACAACATCGGTCATTTTGTTTCACCTTCCTACGATGATGGCTAGGAAACGGAAACAGCTGTCATCTTTTTTACCAAAGCATTCTATTTTTTAATTACGATTCAAGGTAATGCACATACGCGTCCCCTCGGGGGTTTGGAAACCTCTTGCGGCCGGGCGGGTTAAAATGTCGTTCGTAGTTCTGGTCAAAATAAAAGTCCACCTACCTCAATACGGCTTCTGATTGACGTCCCTTCACTCTGCAAGCGTAGATACTTACTAGACGCCGAAAGTGCAGCGTTGAAGAAAACGCTGCCTAATATCTGTCCTGCAAATTCCGCATAAACTCTAGTAGTATTTCAGTTCCTGCAATCTCACATATATCAAATTTCGGGTACTGATTTGATGCATTTTTTCTCACAGTAAATGTTCAAAAAATTTGTAGATAAGCCTTTTTATTGCTTCTAGCACACATGAAAATGAGCTATCAAGTCTGCATTGACCTAACTAACGTATCTATATTTCTCTGTTAATAGTTCATACAACCAATTTCACACACAATGCAAACAGAAATTTACACAAGTCCGACCCGATTGATGACGCGATCTCACAGTCACAGGTCCGCTATTATAAATAAGTTTCACATTCGGTCCTTTTCAGTGTGTTTCTTTAAAAGAAACTGCTCACCAAATACTCCAATAACTGAATACAGAATATGCCACACGGAATTTTCATAAAGGCCGAAAGTTTCATGATACTAACTTTCCAACAAAACACACCCGGAACTCTAAACTTTCATCAAACTGTTAGTAACTACATCAGCGTTAGTCACGACATGTATTCACGCGAGGAACTCAATATTCCTTCATTTTACACGTAATGAGAATCATCACATTTAACATCCGAAGCTGACGAGCGACTTCCCCAATGCTGCCTCACTCTCGGCATATCTAACCAGCTGTGCGCGAGAGCTACTTAATTCTTATTGGCTGATCAGTCTGTCGGACCAATCAGAATGATCCTTCGAGATCATTCTCGCGGCAAAACTCGCCTAGGCCAATCACTGTTTAGAAAGTAATTTACGTCATACCAAAATGCAAATACTAACACAATGTTTAATAAAACAAAGCGTAATAAAATTAATCTTGAAAATAATTTATAAAACGATTGCACTTTAAACTGATGTTTTGGACGCCTTCTTATAAAAGCAGTCACTCCTAGACATATGTCTCAGCAATGTGGGTAAATTACATCGTTCCTACGCTCCAATTACGTAATGTTATACATAATATGATATTGAATTTTTTCGTATGTCCTACATACACCATCTCACCCATTCTCATTTATTCACACAACAACATAATAAACAGATACTAATTTTTTCTGACTTTTTATACTACGAAATTAAGAATAATTAAAGTTTTGAAAATAAAAATCCCAACTAATTGATTTGATATATTGAGAACTCTGTGAATAGCTTCAAATGGTAATAAAAGACAAACTGTAATCGTTCCTAACTGAATTTTTCACCCTGAGTGTCGGTTTGGTGAGTTTTAGGTAATTTTCTTAATCTATGAAACTATTATATGTACAGCTTTGAAATTTTGAGAAGATCTTCTTCTGAATAACAAAAATTAGTATGCCAAGTTTGAAAATAATCGGTTAATATTTAATATGTTTTATTTAGATTCGTAGGGGGTATGAATATACGGTCGTTCTAAGTGACACAAGAGCCCGTTCTCACGCCGGCTAGTAGCGACAGATGTGCTTGAGTCATGGCTAAGACACAAGTTTGCAGCCTGCTGTACGTTCACCGGGCTCCACTTCTAGGTATCTTACTACAATAAATGTTATCTCATAATATCTTGCGACGTCACACTCTGATATTCAATGGAAAGCATCTGTGTTATTTGTTCAGGGCACCCTGCTGACTACCTCTCATGTAATCCACATTTTCAGGTCTTATTTGTTTTACTGTCTGCTACCAGGCAGTCTTGATTGGCCTGTCGATGTCAGTCAGTTCAATTTTCAGTTAAAACGTGTCCGTGAATTCTATGTTGTTGTCAGTTACCTTGGGTCCGATTTTCTAAACAGGCCACATTTCACTACCAAATTTTTGTTAATGCACGGGCGAGGGTTTGTTTGTACGGCACCTGTTGAACGAGCGTCACCGAAGACTTCTTGGAGGGTGGCGTGGTATCACCTTAGCCTTCCATTTCTACCAATGGGGGTGGCGTCATCGTGGTATGAGTGAGCGCCTATTTCGTATTGGACTAAGGTACGTTGTCCAAGACGCAACGCACACTAGCGACTGCGACGGGTCGCTACGTGACGTCAGAAGTTGCCTGCTGGCGCATGCGCAGTTCGAGTTTGGGATGCGACGCGCGACTGTTGCGGCAGCTGCCGCAGCACTGCACCAGTGAGCAGTGTTGCGACGGAAGTCGGACGACACAAAGACGTATGGCTGCCACAAAGATGTCGAGCCCGTCAAGGAAAACTGAAATGAGCCACTCACAGGATGTGATGATCTGTGAGCCGATCTCGCAACATCCTTGCCTTTAGGATTTGAAGATAGGGACACTTTGTTTAGAGACAGAAATTGGGAAGAAATTCGTGCACAGTTGAAACTGGCAGGTGAGTGAAATATATATTATTTTCCCATTAATGCAAATTTTTCAGTCCTGTTATGAAAATCAGTACAATCCATGTAGATGTAGAATTAGAATGATGAAAATGTACTTGCAAGTCAATTTTCGCATTACTCTTTTTTTGTAACGATATAAAATGAACAATCTAAAGTACAACGAGAAAGTTACATTTTACAATACCTTTACTTTGAAAGTAAACTGTAGATTGGTGTCTTGATGATACCTTCCAGTTGTGAAAAGCCACCACCAGATTGTTGTACAGTTTTCTGTAGTCAATAGGTGTTCGTTTTTGAGGAAGGCGCGATACTCCCGGAGATATATGAGCCCAAATCTCGGAAACGGAGATCGATATAATTCTGATCTCAACTTTAAAAATAATTTCGATATGTTAGCATCTTTTCATCGGCAACGATGTATGACCAAACGAGAACCATACGCAAAGTAGCCAGCGACCACATTTTTCACTGTACACAATTAAAATTTTATGCAGTAGGTTACTAGTAAATTAAATATCGGAATAACTGTGACGAATATCGGAAAAATAGGCACCTCTTTATGAAGCTGTGATGTGAAACTGTAAGATACGCAAACATAAATTTTTTGTGCCTTTTACTTTCCTCACAATCGATAGAGAAGTAACATACACCGAAAAAAACACGCAAAACCGGAAGAGATGCTTTGCAATTTTTTAAATTAAAAAGAGAATCTGTATCGAAAAACTAATTCTGGGAGCCGATGTAACTTAGTTACATTAACATACAGTATTTTTTACAGCAAGAAAATCGGAATTCTTATTTTTCTTATGTATTTGAATCCGCGCCCACGACCAGAGCTTGGGAAACAGCGACGACTCCTGTCGTGCTGCGGCCTGGTGGGAAAAGAGGAGGGGGCAGCGTCGTAGTCGCAGCCAACTGTCTCGTCTTGGACAACGTAGCTTTTTAGTGTCACGGTTCAATGCAGTCGCTGTCCTACCATAGACACGTACAACGTAGAATTACGTGTCATTGACACAAAGTAAACCAACACTGGCTTGAAAGACAAGTAGCGTTTAAACCTTAATCGCTTGAGACTGCCTTTTCGGCTGATAAGTTGTGTCCAGACTCCTCGTAAGCTCCAAGGACAACCTAAAAAAACTTATTACCGGAAGCAGTTGTCTTTTTTGGCATTGCCAGACGCTATTAACATTATGAATAATTAACACTAATTTCAATATTATATAACTGAAAACAGGTTTCCTCATGAACCTTTTCAGTGGCACCAACTCTAACACATAATAATACGAGTGAAAAGACGAAGTTACAATGGTTAGAAAATGCAGACATCCACAATGGAATTTCATAAGTTACGAATAACAAACAGTTTCCAATCAGAAAAGCATACCACACAGGGTATCTTTAGTAATTAGCGAAAAATAGAAATCACAAGCCACGAAGAAAATTAAACAACTGGGTGGCTGTACTACAAGTACGATACCAGCTTTTGATAACTTGAAAGAAGAATCAATTGTGATGGTTCAAAAATGGCTCTGAGCACTATGGGACTTAACATCTATGGTCATCAGACCCTTTTTTTTTTATTATCAGATTGACTTGGTATATTTCACGAGAATTCAGACAACCATAGTCAAATCATCATTTAATATTAGCTGCAAAAAGAAAATCAACAAATTAGTTGAAACAC
This sequence comes from Schistocerca gregaria, assembly GCF_023897955.1. NCBI lineage: Eukaryota > Metazoa > Arthropoda > Insecta > Orthoptera > Acrididae > Schistocerca > Schistocerca gregaria. The sequence continues at coordinate 833,531,557 of NC_064931.1, forward strand.
AAATAAAACATTACTTCTGAAGGGGAAGACCAACCCGTTATCCCACCCGTATGAATTTTGGGTGTGTGTATATATATACATGCAAAAGAGAAAAAAAAATTACTAAAAAATACAACCAGGGAGGGGACTCAAGCTCAGGGAAGAAACAGGAATCACAGGGGAACTTAACCAACACCTTGACGGTTAAACACAAGAAAAAGCATATTCGCAAAAAGCGTTCGGTATTGTGGTAACCGCTGCCATTTCCAATGCGCAGTTGACAAATAATGGTGAAAAACGCGGGGATCTGGGTCATTACCGCCTTCAATGACGTAGTGGACATAGTAACCCAAGAGCCAGACAATCGTGTTCGTTTTCGTCTGAGGAAAATAAGAGATGTCCGGATGTAAGAAGATGTCGTCTGGGAATGCGGTTTCAGGCCCTCTAGTAAGAAAAGCTAATTGACGGCGGACCCAGAGCCAATGATCCCGTCCGCAAGCAACTAGCCTGTGAAGTAAGGTGTCAGTTTGATGACATTCCTCACACTGATCAGTCGGACGAAGGCCAATACGAAAAAGACGATCACCAGTAGGTATCAGACGGTAAATGACCTTATACCACGTTGAAACAATCTCCATCGGCAAAATGGGAAGACTAAGATGAGACCAGACCGTTTTCCATGACGTTGACGGGGAAGCAAGTTCAACAGAAGAAGGGAAACATGCTTTACCCCAACGGAGTTGTAGCATGTTGGTAGTAATATGCGTCATAGAAAGTATATCAGCACCCAGAATACCGACAAGTACAAAGTATTCACGAATGTGCCGCAATTTAGGATTAATCCGTCCAACATCAACAGGAGGGGTCAGACTGGCCGGCCGGAGGCGGGAAAGTAAACGAGAGGTGACTGAATGCGGAGCCCGCGTACAGGTTAAAACATTGCGGCGGGCAAATAAGATGGACGTCTTCACTTTGATATCTGAAAGACCCAATCCTCCAAGCTTCCGAGGCCTGGCCACAACTTCATACCGGACACGGAAGACATGGCGGCGCCACAGAAATCGACTAGACAGCTGTTTCAGCCTGCGGGCCATCATCGCGGGAAGCGGGAAGACCTGTGCAACGTAGTATATTTTGCTGAAGACATAGGTCTCTAAAACCCGTGCCTTGTGAAGGAGGCTAAGGGAACGGCGGTCATGTTCAAGGATCGCCCCGTGAACACGACTCGTAACCTCACGCCAATTTAGTGCCGCCATTTTGATCGGATTACGATTCACTATGATCCCCAAGGTCTTATGGCGATCGACAACCGTCGCCCAAGGAATGACGACATGATCAAAGCCTCTCAACGGCAGGAACGTGCATTTGCGATCATTAATGCGAGCACCAGCAAGACCACAAAATGAGTCCAAGGTATCCTTAAGCCGCGGTATGTCCTCGGCATGCCGTACTAAAACCATGACGTCATCGGCGTATGCACGGACTGCAAAAATTTCCCCCAATATATTCCAGCCACGTAATTGCATGGTGAGATAGCGAAGTAAGGGCTCTAAGGATAGAACAAAAAGTGACATGGATAAGGGGCTTCCCTGGGGTAACCCCCGTCTGATCGATATCCGGGGGGTAGGGTGACCGTTCACAATCACCGAGACACTGATACCGGTAAAAAGATTAGTTAAGACTTGTCGAGCATCATTATTAAAGCCGACAGCGGTGAGCACTCTCGATAAAAAATCATGGCTGACGCGATCGAACGCTTTTTGGAAATCAAGAAAAAGCAAAGCCCCTGGGATATTAGCGGCAGCCGCCACCGAGATGACATCGCGACATTCGAGAACGGAAGTCAGTATCGTGCGTCCAGGCACACAGCTTTGGTGGGCGGCAATAATGGTATCGAGCAGTTTAGAGAGACGGATATTAATTGCTCGAGCGACAAGTTTATAATCAAAGTTAAGGAGAGTAATAGGACGGAGGGAATCAATTGCAGGTCGACCTGTGGATTTCGGGAGGAGGACCATTCTGCCTTCCTGAAAAGGAGCAGGAAGTGAGACTCCCCGCATCACTTCATTTACCATTGACGTTAAGGTGTCACCAATGAGCGGCCAAAATTGAACATAGAACTCCTTAGGAATACCATCTAATCCAGGCGACTTGCGGGACTGCGATCCTGCAACAACCTCATATATGTCATCATTCTGAAAGGGACGCAGAAAGGCGTCGTTTAATTGAGGAGTGACGACGCGAGGCAGCAAGGAGGTAAAGTCGTCAAGAGAGGTTTCCGCCGGGACATGAGTATCGTACAGATCAGTAAAATAGGTGTAAACGAAGTCAGAAATGTCACGGTGAGAGGTGAACACGCGGCCGTCAGCGGTTGTGAGGGAGGCAAGGCACCCACGTTTCCGGCGCGACCGTAAACGGACTAGATGGTAGAGTGACGTCAGTTCCTCTTGTAGAAGGGAACGTGGTTGAGACCTCGTCCGCAGGCCCTCCATTTGAATGCGTTTGAGCTGCAGCAATTTGGCTTTGATGCGCTGTATATCAGTAACCCGTAGGGGAGCATGCGTAGCACTATCGTACAGTTGACGTAAGACAGAATAGTAAAATTCTTGCGTTCGTCGATCTTCTGCCACCTTCGCAGCCCCAAAACGCATGAGAGCCCTACGGATGTGTGGTTTTGCATACAGTGTCCACCATGCCACGATAGACGGGTACCGGTCCATAGTACGAGAACAACGAGTCCAAATGTCCTCCAGGACGATACCAAGGGAGGTATCTTGCAAATACGCGATATTGAGCATCCAAGGAGGACGAAACAATTTTACCGGTTGTCGCTCGTAATTAAACGTAACGGCTACAGCGCAATGATCAGTAAAACAGGCTGGTATCACATCAACAGCCAGAAGTTGCCCACACAAGGAATCGGAAAGGTAAAAGCGATCGAGGCGACTGCTAGACGTGGGAGTAAAGTAGGTATGTCGCACAAGTGTAGGATAGCGAGAAACCCACACGTCACGCAGGTGCAAGGAGCGCACAAGGTCGTCGAGTTCTTTACTGAAATTAAAATTAGGAGACTGATCTACCGGCCGTAGAACACAATTGAAGTCCCCACCTAAAATTATCTTTGTCGGGGATTTACGAAGCAGGTAAATGACTTCTTCTTTATAGAAACTCGAACGTGCGGTAGTACAACCCGAACCAGAAGGGGCATAAAGAAGGAGTAAACTGAGATCATAAAACGTGCACCCGATCCCCCTTCCACTGTCGAGTACTTCGAAATTCATCAACGGAATGCCTTCTCTATAAAACAAGGCAGTGCCCGTAGAAAGTTCGGAAGCGACATTAAAAAACGTCGAGAACCCAGGAATGGAAAACTGGTCGAATAGGACTTCCTGTAAAAAAACAACATCTGCCCCAGACTGATAGATAAACTGTCGCAAAGCGGCGAGCCGAAGCTCAGAACATATTCTGTTAATATTCAGAGTAAGAAATGTATATGCTTGCATGGAACTTCAACCCAGAAAGAAGAACAAAGATCGGTAGAGAGCCGTCAGCTGACGGAGCAACATACCAGTAATCATACCAGAAACAAGCGCTGAACCACAGAGAGAAAAACTACGAAACAGAACCCTCATCTTCCCACTGCTTTTTCTTCGGCCGTGACGCGGCTCTCTGTGGCTGTTTACGGATTCGACTGCGGCTCCGCGGTGCCGACGCTGCAGCGTTCGGCTGCGTGGGAGCATCATGTAGACATTCCGTGTCAGATTGCGGGAGAGAGGCCTCTACATCCCACTCGTCCGCAGACATGGGTTCACGGTGGGACAGTTGGTGAATAACAACGGGATCCACTGGCTCTGGAGAATCAATCAGTTGTTTGATGGGAGGAGGCTGTGACCCAGAGGGGGCGACAGAAATTCCAGAAGGGGGATGCGAAATAGAGTCAATAGGAGAAGTGTCAGAGCGAACCGGAGAAGACACGTGGCAACCAGAAGCAGGTTCCGTCACGGGCGTCTCCGAAGAGGCTGCCGCGGTAGCAGGAACAACGTCAGATAAGGTGTCAGGGAGCTTCTGCAAAGGCGTGATAGCACCTGTGGCGTCTTCATCCACGATTTCCGACTGAGAAAGAGAGTCCTTTACCGGAGGCCCATCGGAAGGGCGAGCCAATAAGGAAGATTCATCAGCCGCATCATCCTGTGTTCGCCGACGCCTGTTGTGAGAAATTCGCGCGGGCACATCGGAATTAACGGCAGCAACATCCCTACTCAAGGATAACGGGGGAAAATCACGGCCGTTGTCGGGCAACGGATCACTGCGTCTCTCAGTAACAGTGAGCGATTCAGTCCGAGATCCTTGCGGGAGAAGATCAGCTAAAGTCAATTTTTTACGCTGTTCGTATGTAGGTGTTAATACCACCACACGCCGCGGACAATTAGTACGGAAATGGCCAGTTTCATTACAATAATAACATGTTCCTTCCTGGCCACTGTACGTGATATGGACCCTATAACCACATACCTGTAGGTGAGAAGGAATAGGTTTTTTGACCACCATTTCCACCGACCGAATACCACTATATACCTGTAAGCGGTGCTGAGCAGACCAGCGTTCCTTTCGAATATGGCGTACGTCCCCATAAGGAAGCAAAACGGACTTCAGAAAACAGTCGTCAACCTCGGGCGGAAGGTTAAATACCCGAACATTCGTAGATACCACTTCTGCATTTGCCAAGAGAACCATACTAGTGGAACCATCACGGTGCGTAAAGGGTACCTGAGAACCATGACGAGAAAGTAGCCTATCAACCTGGAGCGGGTCAAGAAACTTAACAAAAAACACATATAATTCGCTGTCGAAATATGCGGTATGCACCTGATCAGTAGTGACCTTAACTGTATCGACTAACCAGTCATGTATCTCCAAAGAACCGGGCTGGACGTGACGCGTGGATTTGTCAAAGGTAAAACTGACTGTACCTGTACGCGGAACTTTCGTGGGAACCATGGTGGACATCACGGCGAGAGACGACGCCGCGACAGGAAGGGCCGCACGAACACCAAACACCAGCCGACAACCAGCGATGCGACGCGCACGGAGACCAACACGGCACTAAACTGACAGGAGGAAAACACGCTGCGCTACGGTAGAGGCGGAACTAACCCTTCGAAGTTAGAACTACTTAAACCTAACTAACCTAAGGACATCACACAACACCCAGCCAGCCCGAGGCAGAGAAAATCCCTGACCCCGCCGGGAATCGAACCCGGGAACCCGGGCGTGGGAAGCGAGAACGCTACCGCATGACCACGAGATGCGGGCAATGGTGATGGTAATGTGAAACAAGAAACAAAATGTGCCGACAGTAATTTATAGAATATGTATTCTTAAGCAAATGTGTTACTCATTATATAAAAACGGAAGGAACTAAAAGCATCCTCTACGCGTAAGATTACGATATAATCTCTGATGATGATGCCTTGTCAATAAAGCGAAAATCGCCCACTAATGAGGTTTTCAATTCTCATAAAGTCAAGATGGAGTGCAACGAAAATACCAAGAAGAAATTATCATAGGTGCCCGCGGTATGGGATTTCTATGCAGCATCTCGCAGCTGGTGCAGTTTGCTCATAGTTTATTTTCCAGTTCTTTCACACTAACGAATTCTCTTGGCTGTCACAACAGTCATGTGAGAATTGTTGAAGTGTATTGTTGAAACAGGCTCTATTTTAAATATTATCGAACTTGTAGTCGAATCTGACTCAATGAACAACGCCAGTTTTAGTTTCGTTTTGGAGAGTACTGGAAAGGCTCCTGATACAATTGCTCATCACCGCTTGCTTAACTAAAAAGTTGCGGGTCACATAAACAGGGCAAAAGCAGAAGGATAAACAGACGCTGAGACTGGACACCTCGCTATTTAAATCACCATGGAATAACTCGGAAGAACTGAAAATTGGTAAGGCATAAGGTACCGAATTTAGATGAAATGAGATTGGTGAAATAAATTAGGCATTTCGAGATCCAACCTAAATCAGTTTTTTCCGTAATTATTCCCATTTTTGCCGCTACACAGCTAAAAGACGCCAAATATGTGTCATTGAAGATATCTTCGGGTCATTTTAGACATTTATTTTGTTAACTTCAGGTCGCCGTGGTAAGTTACCGCCACCTGATACTGTCCTGGAGGTAGTCCCAGTATGATGCAGCATGCAATCTCATTACATGCCTTCATGCTAACGAAATGGTTGACATAAGGCTCAAGAGCCTAGCCTTGACCCGAGAGGCGTACTACTGAAGCGGAAAGATGCACCAGTCTCTACATAACGCCCAAGTAGCATCTAGCAGTTTCATGAGAAAGCACGTCTAAAAAGGGGAACAAAGGAATATAGCCGACTCTTCGCTTGGTAAAAGAAGCGTAAAAATAAAAGGACACCTACTATGTCTTAGGCGGCTGCACTTAATATTTTCCGAGAAAATGGCAGTAAAAATATTAGTGCTATTACATTAGCTCGTGCGCGTGGTATTAAATCAAATGAGTCGTTAGTGTTGTGTTTAAGAGCTCAGTTTCGATTTTTTGTGCTCTGTATTCAAATCCAATAGTATGTCGTTAGGTATATGGCATCAACGAAATCAATATTTTTTGTGAAATCAAGAAATGCAATAGTTTTATTGACAAAAGAGAGAAGCATTTCAAATCTTATTAAGAATTAATTTTACTATCACAAATATTATAAAACCTTATATAATTCAAAGTAACTGAAAATGAAAGATGTGTAAATTCTAGTATATCAGTTTTTGCTTTAATCGCTTTTCTATTTTCTTATTGTATATTTTTATTTATTTTTTCTTACTTTCATACACCGACAGAACCTATACGTTCACCGGAGTGATACCTATCATTTAAGAAAGCATAAAATTTCACATCACCACAAGCAACGTGTAAAGGCATGTAAGCCTCAGTCACATTTTCTGGTGTAAATACCATTAGGAAAAGAAACATAAATAATGTTGCTAAATAGCTGACGATGTGGGGATAATTTCGCGGCACACCGAGCACGTTAACGCATTTTTTCGAACGCTGGAGTCTGCAATTGATTACGGATCCAGGGGTGTATTTTATTAATTGCATCTGCTCTGCATGTGATTTCCGATTGCTGTGAAATAAGTATAGGACGCTTCTGCAATGGCTGAATGTAATTCTTCACCTGTCAGTAAAAGTATACGTACATCATAGGGCTGACAGAATGTCATATACTTTGGTGGAATTACTTTTAGTGAAATGAATCTGAAGAGACGCATTCCGTCATATATCAATGTCTGTGGCTTCAAAAGCACTCATCATACACTGCCAGAAGAAAATTTGTACACCTGGAAAGACGACGCAGATTTTGATCCGACGACGCATATGCCGTCATGCAGATTCCAACAGCGTCCGCTAACAGATAGCGCAGTGGTTTAGCTACCAGAGCGCCAGGTGTGTCTACCCTTTAATAGGAAATGCCAACAGCCAGGAGGCTCAATGTGGTGAAAGCATCTAAAGCAGGCAGATAATCACGCCACGGAGACCCACTCGTGCTTCCTACAAGCAACTGAGGGAGATTGAAAAGGAGTCACATTGTGCCTCCGAGTGACGGACTTGTCATTTCGGGAAACTGCCACAGACGTTGGACGAGCTGCGTCAGTTGTGCACCGCTGCTGGTGACAATGGTCGCGAGAACAGTCTCACTCCGTTAGACGAGGTTCTGGAAGACCACGGAGCACAGACGCCCCCATGGATCGTCGTATGGTAAGGGCATCAGAGGGAGATCGTATAGCTGCAACAGCGCAGATAGGAGGGCTTGTGGGCCCAGGCGTGTCAATATGAACTGTTGCGAACTGATTATTAGCAGTGGGACTACAACCACGCACACCCCTAGGCTGTCTTCCATTCAGGTCACAGCATCGACGTGCATAGCTCGAGTGGTGCCATCAGAGTATGACCTGGCGCCCCGTGGTCTTCGGTGATGAAACAGACTCTGCATGTATGCAAGTGTAGGTCGTTTGCGCATATGTCGTAGACCTAGTGAACGCTGTGTCCTAGAGTTAATTAGTCCAAGACCCAATGGTTCGACATCAGGTCCTGTGGTCTGGGATGAAATAAGCCACAATTCTCTTTCACCTTTGGTGTTTCTGGATGGGACGCTAACCAGCTCGTTCACGAAGGGACATCACAACTGAAACCAACAAATCTCAAGAATCAATCAAGGTTCAAAAATGGCTCCGAGCACTATGGGACTTAACATCTGTGGTCATCAGTCCCCTAGAACTTAGAACTTCTTAAACCTAACTAACCTAAGGACATCACACACATTAATGCCCGAGGCAGGATTCGAACCTGCGACCGTAGCAGTCTCGCGGTTCTGGACTGCGCGCCTAGAACCGCTAGACCACCGCGGCAGGCGATCAAGCAAGGAGTGTGACAAAGAATCGGAGAAACATGTAAAGAAAACCGGCAAAAACAAACGTGGCGCACTAAATGATCAGCAGAGCAGGTACAGGACTTGGAATAAAACCTAAATAGAACAAAGAAAATGCTGAAAACAAGATAAACAAGGTAAACAGAAAGAAAGAAAATCTCAGATGTCACAAAGAGACGCGGACTCCGTAAGACGAAAGATCAGAACCAGAACCCATGGACATCAACAAGTACCCGCCTGTGAACACAAGAAATTGGGCAAATGAGCCCGATTAAAGATTGTAAAACAGCAATATGTTGGTTGGTTGGTTGTTTAGGAGAAGAGACCAAACAGTGAGGTTATCGGTCTCATAGGATTAGGGAAGGATGGGGAAGGAGGTCGGCCGTGCCCTTTCAAAGGAACCATCCCGGCACTTGCCTGGAGCGATTTAGGGAAATCACGGAAAACCCAAATCAGGATGGTCGGACGTGGGATTGAACAGTCGTCCTTCAGAAAACAGCAGTAGTAAACGTAAATAGAACACAAATGGAGACGGAAATACGAAGTTTCTAAGCATACATACTCGTAGCAGATACAGACATCGTGCTAGTACAGGAAGTACAAACCTAATGAAATTGTCGGATATGACGTAGTTACCAAAATAGGGATTGAAAGTGGATCCGTTATTCTTTGTAAACAAGGTACTCAATGCACGAAATAAACGCTACAGGAATCCGGTAGAGGAACCGCAATAAAATTTCAGGATCTGTTAAACATAATGTAGGAGGAAATTCTAAAAAATAATGCCTTCGATTTTTTATTTTGATCTCAATATTGGTCACCCACGTTTCCTGCTTCACTGACGTAAGTTGGAGCCCAGTGCCGCTAGAGGGCTCCGAGCTGTGGCGTGTAACATGGCGGTGTGTAAGTAACTATGACGGCGCGTGAGAAACTGAAGGGTAAGGATTCGAAAAGATCATTCACACATGTAACGTCCTCTCCTTCAGCACTACAATGCCAGACCACGAACGAGCGCTGCAACATCTGAAACAAAACGACGCCCTTGCGTTCTATCATCAACCTTTCTCCACATTGTTCTGGCTTTCCCCCATCCGATTTTCGTCTGTTTACGAAACTTAAAGAACATCTTCGAGGACTTCAGTTTGACAGTATGAAGCAGTGAAGCAGAGATGAGATTGTGGCTCCGTCGACAATGTCAAACATTCTGCATTGACGGTATCAACAACAAATTGCTCTCTCGTTGGAAGAAATGTGCTCGTCACCAGGTTATGTTGAAACATGAAGACTAAAGGTGTAAAATGTTAATAAAGTCTGTTTTATTTAAAAAGCTCTAAGAATTTTCACAGAAAATATTCGGAGGTACTACTTTTTAGCAGACCCTCGTTTATGCTCCCACGGGCAGCGGCGCTCGCAGACAGAAAAGCGAATTTTCCAAATCAGAAGCTGCAAATTTAAAAATAAAACCTTAGAAATGATTAAAATCAGAGGCGATTTCATTTGTGTATTACGCCATTTCGACCAAAGATCCAGTTGTAATTTTTGCCAAGAATTCCAAGTTTTAATGAAAATGGCTCTGAGCAGTATGGTACTTAACTTCTGTGGTCATCAGTCCCCTAGAACTTAGAACTACCTAAACCTAACTAACCTAAGGACATCACACACATCCATGCCCGAGGCAAGATTCGAACCTGCGACCATATCGGTCGCTCGGTTCCAGACTGAAGCGCCTAGAACCGCTTGACCACTCTGGACGGCAAGTTTTAATGAACGGACAACAATTAATGTATAGCTGGACGTACGTTCATTCCAATACCACAATTTTCACTCATATTTCCAATACTGCTAAAATTAGATTGAAAAGAATGTATGTAAATGACGACGCTAATTATTATGTCATAGACACAAACGCTTCACCACTGAGCTACTCCGATCACTCAACTTACCCCATCGATCTACATCTACATCTGCATCTACGTGATTACTCTGCTATTCACAATAAAGTGCCTGGCAGAGGGTTCAATGAACCACCTTCAGTCTGTCTCTCTACCGTTCTAGTCTCGAACGGCACGCGGGAAAAACAAGCACTTAAAATTTTTCTGTGCGAACCCTGATTTCTCTTATTTTATCGTGATGATCATTTCTCCCTATGTAGGTGGGTGCCAACAGAATGTTTTCGCAATCGGAGGAGAAAAATGGTGATTGAAATTTCATGAGAAGATCCCGTCGCAACGAAAAACGCCTTTGCTTCAATGACTGTCACTCCAATTCACGTATCATGTCTGTGGCACTATCTCAGCTATTTCGTGATAATACAAAAGGAGCTGCCCTTCTTTGTACTTTTTCGATGTTATCCATCAGACCCACCTGAAGCGGATCCCACATCGCACATCAGTACTCCAGAATAGGGAGGACAAGCGTGGTGTAAGCAGTCTCTTTAGTAGACCTGGTGCACCTTCTAAGTGTTCTGCCAATGAATCCCAGTTTTTGGTTTGCTCTACCCACAATATTATCCGTGTGACCGTTCCAATTTAGGTTATTTGTAATTGTAATCCCTAAGTATTTTGCTGAATTTACAGCCTTCAGATTTGTGTGACTTATCGCCTAATCGAAATTTAACTGATTTCTTTTAGTACCCATGAGAATAATTTCACAATTTTCTTTATTCAGGGTCAACTGCCACTTTTCGTACCGTACAGATATCTTATCTAAATAATTTTGCAAGTAATTTAGATCATCTGATGACTTAAGAAGACGGTAAATGACAGAATCATCTGCAAACAATCTACGATCGCTACTCAGATTGTTTCCTGTGTCGATAAAATAGATCAGGAACAATAGAGGGCCTATAACACTTCCTTGGGGAACGCCGGATATTACTTCTGTTTTACTCGATGACTTTCCGTCTATTGCTACGAACTATGACCTTTCTGACAGGAAACCACGAATCCAAGCGCACAACTGAGGCGATACTCCGTAGGCACGCAGTTTGGTTAGAAGACGCTTGTGAGGAACGACGTTGAAAGCCTTCTGGAAAGCTAAAAGTATGGATCAATCTGAGATCCCCTGTCGATAGCACTTATTACTTCATGACTATAAGGAGCTAGTTGTGTTTTACAAGAACGATATTTTCTGAAACCGTGCTGACTATGTGTCAATAAATCGTTTTCTTCGAGGTACTTCGTAATGTTCGGATACAGTATATGTCCGAAATACCTACCGCAAATCGACGTTACTGATATAGGCCTGTAATTCAGCGGATTGCTCCTACTTCCCTTTTTGGGTATTGGTGTGACTTGAGCAGTTTTCCAGTCTTTAGGTACGGATCTTTTTGTGAGTGAGTGGTTGTATATAGCTGATAAATATGGAGCTATTCTGATAGGAACCTGACTGGTATACAATCTGGACCGGAGGCCTTGCCTTTATTAAGAGATTTAAGCTGCTTTGTTACACCGAGGATGTCTACTGCTATGTTTTTCATCTTGGCACTTGTTCTTGATTGGAATTCAGGAATATTTACTTCGTCTTCTCTGGTGAAGGAGTTTCGGGAAACCGTGTTTAATAACTCTGCTTCAGTGACACTGTAATCAGTGACTTCACCATTGTTATCGCACAGTCAAGGTATTGATTGCGTCTTGCCACTGGTGTGCTTTATGTATGGCCAGAATCTCTTTGGGTTTTCTGCCAGATTTCGAGACAGAGTTTCGTTGTGCAAATTATTAAAAGCATCTCGAATTGAAGTAGGTGCTGTATTTCGAACTTCTGTAAAACTTTGTCAATCTTAGGGATTTTGAGTCCTTTTAAATTTGGCATGCTTATTTCGTTGCTTCTGCAATAACTATCTGACCCGTTTTGTGTACCATGGGGGATCAATTATTAATTTATGTGGTAAATATCTCTCAATTTCTGTTGATACTATCTCTTTGAAAACATTCCACAACTTATCTACACTTACATGATCAGGTCGAAAGGAGTGAAGACTGTCTCTTAAAAAGGCGTTAAGAGCATTTTTATCAGCTTTTTTTTAAATAGGTACACTTTACGTTTCTTTTTGATGGTTGTAGGTGGTACGGTATTCAGCCTAGCAGCAACTGCCTTGTGGTCGCTAATCCCTGTATTCGCCACAATACTCACTACTTGTCCAGGATTATTTGTCGCTAAAAGCTCAAGTATGCTTTCGCAACCATTTACGCTTCGAGTGGGCTCATGAACTAATTGTTCAAAATAATTTTCTGTGAAAGAATTCAGTACAGTTTCGGATGACGTTTTATGCCTGCCACCGGCTTTTAAACTTGTAATTTTTCCAGCATATCGAGGGTAGATTGAAGTCACCACCGACTATAATTGTATGAGCGGGGTACATACTTGAAATGAGACTCAAGTTTTCTTTGAACTGTTCAGCAACTAAATCTTCTGAGTCGGGGGGTCTGCAAAACGATCCAATAAACAGTTTAGTCCAATTGTCACGTATAACCTCTACCCATACTATTTCAGACGAACTATCTACTTAGCAAATAAATACTCCAACACCAGCTGTATTTAATCTATCCTTTCTGAACAGTGTTAGATCGTTTGAAAAAAAAATCGGCTGAACTTATTTCCGTCTTTAGCCAGTTCTCTGTACCCACAACTATTTGAGCTTCAGTGAATTCTATTAGGGTTTGGAGCTCTGGTTCTTTCCCAACATAGCTACGACAATTTACAACTACAATACCAATCATTTCTATAACTACTTACTGTGTTTTACCTGCCCACTTTTAGACGGACGTCCCTTCTGTGGTTCCCTGAGACCCTCTAACCTAAAAAAAAACGGCCAGTCCCTTCCACACAGCCCCGCTACCCGCGTAGCCGCCTCCTGTGTGTAGTGGACTCTTGACCTACAGTATTAAGCGGAACCCGGAAACCCACCACCCGATGGCGCAAGTCAAGGAATCTGCAGAAGAAGTTTCTAGGATTTGAGGAATGGCAGATGAACACAGTCTCCTAACCGAACAGAAAATACAGACAACGGTGAAAAATGTATGGAAAAAGTGTCAACACAAATATTCAAAAGCGCAACGCAAATACTCAAAATTGGTGACCTGCTGGACGCAATATACCAAACAACAAATCACAAAACGCTTCATTCAGTTTGCGAAAGAAAGAGTCTACTGCCGGAATAAAACACTATAACATTCTTTCATGCTTCTACTGAGTTATATAACAATACAGCACGTTTAACAGACAACCAACTGGAATGAAACACATTGAGGCAAAAGTTAATGCCTTTACGAGACCTCTTAGGCAATACGTAAGACACACAAAAGTCGATCAAAGACTTCATCTTAAGACTTTTCATGGGCATGAATTCCGAAACCAAAACAAACATATAAACTTCGGAGAAATTTTCTTATATCATAATCAGCATCAATAGGAAAGGCGACGAAACTTTATTAGAAGGGATAAGGCCATTTGAACTGCAAACAGTAATTAGGGGGTGACCAACAAAGAAAGCAGCACGTTTGGATGGGACACCTGTCAAATTTTTCTTACATTTCTGGTACTTAATCGGCCCGCAACTAAAAAGACTGTACACCAACATAATGTCTGCTGATCATGTACCTTCATCCTTTATAGAAGAGCTGTTGATGTTAGTACCAAAACGACTCAACACCATCAAACTCCAAAATTACCGGACGACAAAATTACTCAATACCGATTTTAAAATATGGACAACACTGTTAAAAAACAGGGTAAAATGATTTCTCTCAACGATACTCGGTCGGTATCAAACAAGAGCGAGAAAAAGAAGCTCCGAATTGAATATTTAGCTAATATAGACCACCAAAGCGAAATTAGAATTAGCTTTTATTCTTTTTGAGAAAGCACTCGACAGAGTTCATCACCACTTTTTACTCAGACAATGCACAGATTAGGATTTAAGTATTAGGAAGCATCGGATTGTATATATGGGGCTACATACCTTACAACCCATTCCACAAGGCACAACGACACCGTCAAAAAGGAGGACATGCAATACGGAACATACAAAACAATACACTGCATCATTCAATAACAGAGCGTAAAAAGATAATTGAAAGCTGTCCGAATTTGATAAGGAGCAAATTATTCTCCTACCTCGAACCAGAAGAGAAAAAAAACAGTAAATACGGATCGTATAAATACAGATACGGATTACGTGAGAATGTATTACATTGATCTCAGTTATATTGAAGCTAAGTTAACGAGTCTCCATTAGATCAATACCACAAAGATATATTAGCACACTCACTGACAAATATCTGGCAAAACATCAATAACCGGATACTCCCAATAATTCGCTCCATCTGGTACGATGTAGTAAACGACCTCATATCGACTGGCGAAAAATTACACAATCTAAAACTAGGACCAACGTCGAACTGCAAACGCTGGAAAATGGTGGATAGTATAGAGCACTTATTCATAAGCAGGAATGAAACAGAAATACGAAAGTGGACCCGAAAAAGTATGGCAATAAACCCAACAGAAGAACATGTACTTATTATGAATCACATACCATGACCAGAGTAAAGAAGAATCCAAGAACAACAGCTATATGTGGCTAGTGGTGCACTGCCTCTGTGGCGTTATAAGTAATGTAACATCCTTAGAAGAATGCAAATTATATGTCAGAGAACTACACCAAAGTCTTACTTCGGGAAAAAGTCAAGAAAATGGCATCGGAATTTCCTCGAAACTTCGAAAAACGCATGTGCAGAAAACCAATAACGACAAATAAATTGATAAAAAAACTTCGACTAAGAATACAAATCTTGTTTTGCCAATGATAGCTCTTTTATGTGTACGTCCTGAGGTGCATTACAAAGGGATATATATGTTAATTATAAATTTCAGATGCCAAGGAAGAAGATTACTTTAACTAGCAGGAAAAGAAGGTAAACTAAAAGAATACAATATTTTACTGACGAAAATGAGAACATCAGGCTCTCTTAGCAAATATTTATATTTTAGTGGATGAAGAATGCAATTATCATGGCAGAAGGAGCCCATAAATTAAATATATTTCAGATTACTTCGGAGAACCTTAGTGAACTTAAAGTCGTACAATTTTTCGCTCCAAACTGAAAGAAGTCGTCTCATTTTTGGCAAAGCATCATTATTTTATTGTTAGAATAGCAAACTGTCACTATTTTGAAATCTTAAATACAATACACAAAGTTAACAACGATGATGTAAGACCGAGAACGCAAGATATGGCGTGCGACAGAAGGGGCTAAAAGGGAGAACACTAGTTCTAATATAAAAAGGAAAAGAAAAGAAAGATGTTAAGTGTTCGACCTTCAAGGCGAAAATTGCGTTAGGTTTGGGTCCCAATCTCTGTGCAGATAAGATTTTTACCTCTTCTGTGAAAGGGCCACTTGCAGGCAGATCGACAGTAAGTAAATAAGTCTTCATATTGTTATCTGTATTTGCACAGTAACACATTTTGATTTTCATAATCAGACAAATTCGTTGGACTACCAAACAAGTTACTAATGTGCACCGTTTGTTTTGATCCATTTAGATGTTTTAAGTATTGAGATAAATTTAATGAGTGGTATTAAAATCGATCTATCGCCCTCAGTAACCTATAATTCATTTCAGTATTGTCAATGAGCGAGCAGCTTTTACTTTAATAATTAACAGATAAAGTTTTAATGTCGAAATATTTAATTTTAAGGTCCATTGTGTTTGCAAAGTATGGTACAGCAACGGAACTTTGGTCATTAACAAGCGTTGTTTAACCAACAAGTTTATGTCCGTAGTATCAATACGTAAGCTGCGTGTATTTTAATAAGTAATACAGACAACTGAGAAGTGGGGGTGTCTAACTTGATATTGCATTGTGCTTGGAAAATGTTTTGTGGTCGAAATCTTGCACAAAATATAGTTTTTTTCCTCCAAAGTTTGAAATCTTTTTAGATTTGTAATTATACTTGTGTGCAACCTGCATTGGTTTGGACAAATGAGTTTATTTTCGACACATTGACATGTATTGTTGTGCTATCGATTCTGGCAACGTTTCATCTCTGTCCTTCCGTCAT
The DNA here is from genome assembly GCF_023897955.1 of Schistocerca gregaria. Taxonomy (NCBI): domain Eukaryota; kingdom Metazoa; phylum Arthropoda; class Insecta; order Orthoptera; family Acrididae; genus Schistocerca; species Schistocerca gregaria. Next base: position 833,548,049 of record NC_064931.1, read on the forward strand.
AACGTGGTGTTTGTCTGCATTCTGGCTATGCTCTACGTTTTTCAAATGGTTCAAATGTCTCTGAGCACTATAGGACTTAACATCTGAGGTCATCAGTCCCCTAGAACTTAGAACTACTTAAACCTAACTAACCTAAGGACATCACACACATCCATGCCCAAGGCAGGATTCGAACCTGCGACCGTAGCGGTCGCGCGGTTCCAGACTGAAGCGCCTAGAACCGCTCGGCCACACTGGCCGGCTGCTCTTTGTTTTTACATCAAGTATTTCTTATTACATGTTCATGTTATTTAGTAGCTGCTGATAGGAAATACAATTTTAGGTAGTCTTGGCACAACATTTCCGACTGATCAATAGTGCAAACCTCCTCAAACCTTTGTTTTATGCTTAACATCTAGTTCAAATGGAACTGAAAAGTATTACCAAGCTGTTAATACCATATATTATGTGTTCTAAAGATACATTATCTTCGTATTTCCAATGGAAATAAAAAAAATATTAGGTTGCCAATAATATGCATTACATAGTTTAGTGATACATTAGCTTCGTCCTCTTTAAAATGATGGAGAAACGTTACTTAAAAGCTTGTAAAAACGTTAGGTGGTGCCAATACATCCCACAACACCGCATGAGATTGAAATATGAACGTAGTTCATGTATTTAGAAAGAGTTGTAACACTTATAGAACAATTTTTCAGGATGCATTGTGCTGTATACCGGATTGAGCCTAAATAATTAGATTTTTCTAGTATTTCAATCTGACTTTTAGTTTGATTGTTTGCCTACCTTTCATAATATTTTGGCTAACATGAATTCTTTGTCCGGTCAGGTTAGTAATGGTCTCTCATCAAACTCTGAATGTCAAATGTCTATTTAGCATATCATTTGTAGCTATTTTGGAATGTAAAATAGCATTGGGGTGCTTACTTTAGAGATCACAATCATCTTTTACGCACATGTTTGGCAGATATGTGTTTATAAGTGGAAAATAGCATTGTGATGTTTGGCGTAAACATTGCACTTTAGCGTGTTTGAATATTTCCGCAGACATTTCAAATTTAGAATTAACATTGTGGCTTTTGACATGCATCATAGAACAATTTAGTTGAGGAGAATGATTAATTTAAACCTTTGTTGTGCCTTAAACCACGTGAAGTTGGATCGCTGGTGACAACAAGCAACAGCATCATAAAGCAGCAGTTTAGCCCACATTTTGAAGTTATATCGTATAGTAGTAAATTAAATCTCATCTTTAGCAGTTACGTACTTGTATTTCTAATTCCTGAATTACAGGCCCCCCCTCCCCCCCCCCCCCCCCCCCCACCACCGATGAACCATGGACCTTGCTGTTGGTGGAGAAGCTTGCGTGCATCAACGATACAGATAGCCGTACCGTAGGTGCAACCACAACGGAGGGGTATCTGTTGAGAGGCCAGACAAACGTGTGGTTCCTGAAGAAGGACAGCAGCCTTTTCAGTAGTTGAAGGGGCAACAGTCTGGATGATTGACTGATCTAGCCTTGTAACACTAACCAAAAGGGCCTTTCTGTGCTGGTACTGCGAACGGCTGAAAGCAAGGAGCAACTACAGCATTAATTTTTGCCGAGGGCATGCAGCTTTAGACTTAGAGAAACCTTTTGACAATGTTGACTGGAATACTCTCTTTCAAATGCTGAAGATGGCAGGGGTAAAATACAGGGAGCGAAAGGCTAGTTACAATTTGTACAGAAATCAGATGGCAGTTATAAGAATCGAGGGACACGAAAGGGAAACAGTGGTTGGGAAGGTAGTGAGACAGGGTTGTAGCCTCTCCCCGATGTTATTCAATCTGTATATTGAGCAAGCAGCGAAGGAAACAAAAGAAAAATTTCGATTAGGTATTAAAATCCATGGAGAAGAAATAAAAACTTTGAGGTTTGCCGATGACATTGCAATTCTGCCAGAGACAGCAAAGGACTTGGAAGAGCAGTTGAACGGAATGGATAGTGTCTTGAAAGGAGGATATAAGATGAACATCAACAAAAGCAAAACGAGGATAATGGAATGTAGTCGAATTAAATCGGGTGTTGCTGAGGGATTTAGATTAGGAAATGGGACTCTTTAAAGTAGTAAAGCAGTTTTGCTATTTGGCGAGCAAAATAACTGATGATGGTCGAAGTAGAGAGGATATATAATGTAGACTGGCAATGGCAAGGAAAGCGTTTCTGAAGAAGAAAAATTTGTGAACATCGAGTATAGATTTCAATGTCAGGATCCGTTTCTGAATGTATTTGTATGGAGTGTAGCCATGTATGGAAGTGAAACATAGACGATAAATAGTTTGGACGAGAAGAGAATAGAAGCTTTCGAAATGTGGTGCTACAGAAGAATGCTGAAGATTAGCTGGGTAGATCACTTAACTAATGAGTAGGTACTGAATAGGATTGGGGAGAAGAGAAGTTTGTGGCACAACTTGGCTAGAAGAAGGGATCGGCTGGTAGGACATGTTCTGAGGCATCAAAGGATCACCAATTTAGTATTGGAGGGCAGCGTGGAGGGTAAAAATGGTAGAGGGAGACCAAGAGATGAATACACTAAGCAGATTCAGAAGGATGTAGGTTGCAGTAGTTACTGGGAGATGAAGAAGCTTGCACAGGATAGAGTAGTATGGAGAGCTGCATCAAACCAGTCTCAGGACTGAAGACCACAACAACAGCAACAACTACAATGCGTAAATGAACGTTCGTTTTCAGCGATTTATGGAGAGCATCTTTTATACTCGTTCGCTTATTCCATTGTGAATGTTGCGTAGTTTCCAATGACATTTACAGGTGCGACTGGCAAGACAGTCCATAAACAATATTTTATAATGAGGAATGAAAACATAGTTGTCGTTTCGAATTTTCTGTTTACTTGGCACCATTTTATGCTATTAAGGTAAAGGTTACGTATTTCTATTCTAATATGTTTGTGTATACGTTTGTATGTGTGTGTGTGTGTGTGTGTGTGTGTGTGTGTGTGTGTGTGTGTGTGGTGTATCTGTGTTTTTTGCTGACATAACTTAGACGTGGAAACACTACAACCGTAATTTTTTGACAAATAGTTCAGACCGTTCCAATGCTTTTGAGCACAGTACAAAATGCAGATCTTTCATATACTTTTGAGCACAGGAACGATGGTGGCTTGGAGGCTACATTGCGGTTGGCTATTTTAAGCGAGCGGTTCTGACAGAAATGCCAATAGAGTAACAAGTCCAGCCAATGTAATTTAATCTCAAGCCAGAAGCGAGAGCATAAGGACGACTTATGTTAATATCAGTGTCTGTTACATCCAATTACTAGCTTCCTATAGTACATTCTTCTTCTGGAGGTCTGTTTAAATGTAGGTGGGAGTCATTTTGAGTACATGTTTGGTAGAAGCCACGCGAGCAGGGGAAATAGCCAGTCTCCGGCAATTAAGTGGGCTACAGGCCTTTTCAAAGGACTAACGCCGCCGTGGGGGATGGGAAGACAGGTAAAATCTGGGACTAATATATTGCGTGTGCGCTAATCTCAGCCAAAGAGGCACCGTCAGTGGTTGTCCTAAATGCTGGAACGCCACTATATTGTTTCTAAAGCAAGCAGTCCACTGACGGCGGAGGGACATGCCACAAACAGACAATGATAGAGTATAGTTTTCGGACACCCTGCCCTCAGCAAGCAATCAGCATTCTGGGAAACGTTAGACCCGAATAAATACAAAGAAAGAAATTTCTGAAGTAGAGTGAGACGAGCGACCAACTAGCGTTTTTATGTTTAAGACCATGGGATCTGCAGCTGTCAGGCTGGTACCAGGCAGATTGCTTCGTTATTGGCACTCTTAAGGAATACTAAGGGCTGCTACCGTTGTATTGTACGGAAAAAATCTAGAGGGAGAGAACAGTAATTGCTGTGTATACAGGCAGGAGACCAGTTGGGTAAGAGCGCGAGATAGGACAGATGGTGGGAGTTGGGAGTTGCATATTTCTGAACTCCAGCACTAAAAACTCATTTGAATGGTACATAATGTTTATACTGAGTATGGATTCGAGATTGTTGCAATATTAGAGCGACCGGATTGTTTGCCAATAGGAGGCGTCACTGTCATTGGTGCACAAAGTCATACACAAGTAAAAATCCTGCTTCTCTCTGGCAGCGCTTTGTGGAAAATTCTTCCATCTGACACTCAGAGGAGGGCACTTCAGCAGAGAAAGGAACTTCGATTCTGAGGGAGAGCTGCCCTCGGCGTAGATCAGATGACTCAGAATTATCAACTACCACAGCCGTCACTCGCAAACACCGGTAACGCTATGTATGATGAGTCTCTTGAGCGTTCACAAACTAAGTGATAGGTCCTATGCGGGGTTTTCAGACTGATGTTAGGACATTTTACGTATGTACAGTCATTAGCAATCTTGAACTCATCACGTTCTCAATCAAGATAATGAGAGTATGCATGATCCTTCCTATAGTTCTTTCTTTCCTCTCTGATTAACACCTGGCAATCAGTGCATGAATTCTGAAACTTTAATTGTTCCCCCCAGTGTTGTACTGACTTTAACTTACTCACCACTAACTCATTACCTGACCTGTGCCAAGGCTTCCTACTTTATGGTAACTGAAAAAAGCTTCACGAGCCAAGACATCTAGAAAAGCACTTTATTCTGCGACCGGTTTCGACAGAGCTTTACTGCCATCGTCGGATCATATGCTTTTGAATTTTTACAACATATTATCCATAAGATCCGATGATTACAGAAAAGCTCTGTCGAAACTGGTCATACAATAAAATGCTATTTTAGTGGTCTTGGCTTGAGAAGCTTTCTTAAGTTACCATACATTGCAGATCGCTCCCAGACTGAACATGTCAGGAACATATATAATTTTAGCTTTAAGTTCATTTAAATTAAGGGTCCGGTTAGTAGGGCATGATCTGAGGCATCAAGGGATCACAAATTTAGCATTGGACGGCAGCGTGGAGGGTAAAAATCGTAGAGAGAGACCAAGAGATGAATACACTAAACAGATTCAGAAGGATGTACGTTGCAGTAAGTACTGGGAGATGAAGAAGCTTGCACAGGATAGGGTAGCATGGAGAGCTGCATCAAACCAGTCTCAGGACTGAAGACCACAACAACAACAACAACAACAACAACAACAACAAATATGTGCCAATAATCAGTGGACATAATGATTTAATGATCGTATGTGCTTGTGTTTAACTTTATGTCCACATCAAATTTTGATGTATAGGGTTTCATAGAGACCAGTGTTTCATTCATTAGCTCGATCAAACTCACTATTTGATCATTTTGTGAATTACAGCACCCATGTTTGTTGTATCCTACCACCCATTCTTAATAAATTACTTTCACTAATTTATCCATTGTGCGACACCTATAATGAAGTTAATGTCATTCTATTGGAAGCAAGCTGATTACCAGTAAGGTCACTTGGTACAGCGCTTTCTGATATCCACAAGGGTATATCGAGGGCTCAACAACGTACACAGTGTTAAGTTAATGGTCGCTTAGATACTATACTGTAACTGGCTGTTTTATTCTAATTGCAGTGAAAATACTAGGCTCCGATTGATGAAATGGGGAGTGGTAGGGAGAATGGAGGGGCGTATGTCCTGTCATGTTATCGGTAAGATAGATGACATCGGTGTTAAGAATGACGAAGTCAACAGTAAGGAGGGGCGGTTTTGTGTCATCGTAGGTAAGATCACTTGATCTGCTTGAGATCACCTTCGTTGCCTTCAGTAGATGTTTCAGTGTCAAAGTGTGATGAAACATACGCAAATATACTATTGGAGCCGTCGTGTATCACTTCATATCACAGCTGGCAGTGACTGAGGAAACTGACGCCACAACGTTGTGTAATGGACATCCTTCATCCTCAACTGCAACTCTAATCGCTCAAATCGCTCTGAGCACAATGGGACTTAAAATCTGAGGGCATCAGTCCCCTAGACTTAGAACTGCTTAAACCTAACGACATCAAACGCATCCATGTCCGAGGCAGGATTAGAACCTGCGATCGTAACAGCAGCGTGGTTCCGAACTGAAGCGCCTAAACTAGCTCGGCCACAGCGGCCGGCTGCAACTCTAATGCGACAGTATCGTGGTGCCACCTTTCAACAATACAGTATTCGTCTACACATAACTCCTGTCTCTATGAATTGTCTGCGCGATGTTTAGATAATCCCCTGGCTAGCGAGATCCCCATATCTGTCGCCGATAGAACCTAACTGCAACCAGCTCGGACACCCACTTTTTTCCAGTGCCAGTTGAAACGTCCCCTTAGAAAAATTAATGAATTACTGTGCTGATAAACCTCTTCCACTATTTGATTTTCAAACAGATGAGCTGAACTGTGTTTACATTATAAGCTAAGTACTGACAGACTTATTTGTGCTCTGTAATACAGTTATTAAATTTAATAGTTTTCAGCAGTGCCGTTTGTGGCGAAATAACGACTTAATAAACTTTTGAATTCTTTCGCCCGCTGTGTTTTAGAGAGTTTTCAGTGTGTTAAAGTCGTTAGTATTTTTCGTGCTTTAGTTTTCAACTGACATTTATTATTCTTTCTAGAGAAATATTTCAGTAAAATTTTCATATTGTGTTTTAACTTCGCTTAGTGCTACAGCGGTAGTTTTAATTTTTTGGTTGTAGCTAATAATTTTGTGAAGTTTTGCCGGTATTTGTATCGGCTGTGTTGTAGTGGTATTAAAACAAGTAGCTGCTTTCTTAGTAGGCAGAGAATTTCGAGACCATTATTGTTAGTTCTTAAATAGTTCTACTGGTGTAACTGAACTTTGATAACGTAGACATATAGTTTTTTTTCAGTAACTGTAACATTTACCATGAGTGAAAAGTGTGGGCTCTGTTGTAGGTTTTTGAGTAGTGGATTACGGTGTGGGATTTGTTCAAAGTATTTTCATTGGGGGGAATGCAGTGGGGAAGCCAGTGGTCATTTTAGGGAGATCCTCTCCTGGAAATGTAGAATCTGTAGTAGAAACAAGTTCATAGAGGAGCAGGAGCGTAAGATCTGTGCCCTTCAGGTTCAGTTACAATGCGCAAAGGAGGAACTAGATACGTTGAGGAGGGTGAAGGGTGGTGGAGAATGGGAACTGGCAGTTGGCAAGAAGGTAACTAGGAAGAGGAGGTACTCAGATAGTTTTACTTTGCATACATGCAATAGATACGACCAACTGTCAGAGTTGAGTGGAGAGGAGCCTAGTGTAGCCGTAAATGTAGGTAACTTGCAACAATCCTCAGCAATTAGGAGGCCTAGGTTAGTTGCAAAGTCTAGCAGAAAGAAGGTTCTGCTGCTAGGTAGTTCCCACAGCAGAGGTGTGGGCCAGAAGTTGCAGGAAGTGTTGGGGAGTGAGTACCAGGTCACCAGCATTATGAAGCCTAGTGCAGGGTTGGCTCAGGTGACTGAAAGCATAGGGGAGTTATGTAAGAATTTTACGAAAGAGGATCAGGTAGTGATAGTGGGTGGAGCAGGGAACAGTCTCGATAGGGACGGGGAATATGATGTCAGTGGTGACTTGGTTAAGATATCTACTCAAACTGGTGGTACTAATGTGTATTTCGTGCAACTGTTTCAGCGTCATGATCGGCCTCACCTTAATGCGGCTGTTAGGCGCGTTAATGTGGGGCTGGGCAGGGCACTGATGGCGGAGGGCATGGATCACATCTCAGTGGTGCCAGTTGGGTCTATCAGTAGATGGGGTTTCACTAGGCATGGCCTGCACCTCAATAGGTATGGGAAGGGGAGGCTGGCTAAGCTTATAGGTGACAGTGTAGTGGGTGGTGGTGGTGGTATCACTCATGGAAAAATTCCTGTAGTAGTTGGTGCTAGAGCTGCACCTTTTTTAGACTGAAGTCAGCTGATAAGTATACCTGCTTACAGGAAGTGCCTCTAACTAAGGGCTCACCTCCAGAGGAAGTAATGTTTCCAGGTAGAGAAGGAATTAGCATATTTCATCAAAATATAAGAGGTATTAGAGATAAAGTTAGTGAACTGCTAATAGATGTTAACTCTGAAATTATTGGTACATCAGAGCACCACTTAAATACTTTGACAATTCAGAGGCTTCCTTTACCAGGCTACAGATTAGCTGGCTGTTTCTCAAGGAGTTCCTTGCGGGGTAGGGGAGTGGCTCTGTGCGTAAAAAACAGTATTTTATTTGAGTCAATAGACGTATCACGACACTGCACTGAACAGATAATTGAAATTTGTGCAGCATTAGTTGAATTTAGTGAAACTAAACTTCTAATTGCTGTTGTTTATAGTTCTCCTAACTCCGACTTCAGAGCATTTTTGCTTAAGCTAGAGAGGGTTCTTGATTCACTTTGTAGGAAGTACCAGAAAGTAGTTCTATGTGGTGACTTCGATGTTAATTTTGTACATGATTGTGCAAGAAAAAGGATGTTGGTAGATCTCCTAAATTCATATGATCTGATGCAAACTATGTTTTTTCCAACTAGGGTGCAAGGGAACAGTAGCACAGTCATAGACAATATTTTTATTCATTCTTCATTACTAGTCCATAGACGTATCACGACACTGCACTGAACAGATATTTGAGAGTTGTGCAGCATTAGTTGAATTTAGTGAAACTAAACTTCTAATTGCTGTTGTTTATAGGTCTCCTAACTCCGACTTCAGAGCATTTTTGCTTAAGTTAGAGAGGGTTCTTGATTCACTTTGAAGGAAGTACCAGAAAGTAGTTCTATGTGGTGACTTCAATATTAATTTTGTACATGACTGTGCAATAAAAAGGATGTTGGTAGATCTCCTAAATTCATATGATCTGATGCAAACTGTGTATTTTCCAACTAGGGTGCAAGGGAACAGTAGCACAGTCATAGAGAATATTTTTATTCATTCTTCATTACTAGATGGGCATTCTGTTAGTAAAAGGGTGAATGGTCTTTCAGACCATCATGCACAAATTTTAACACTAACAGGTTTTTGTACTCTAACCAATGTCGTATTTAATTACAAACTACGTAGGAAAGTTAATCCAACAGCAATAGAGAGTTTTTCAAAACTTGCCGAGGAACAGAGTGGCAAGATATTTATAGTGCCGATAATATAGATGATAAATACACATTTCTCATGCTCTTTGAGAGTTGCTTTCCATTAGAACATTATAAACGGGGTACTAGCACTAATTGACAGCCCGATTGGCTGACTAGTGGGATATCATGTAGAACAAAGCGGGAATTATATCAAAATGTTAGAAGTAGTCACAATCAAGCTACAGTAGCCCATTACAAACAGTATTGTAAGGTGCTTAAAATGTTATTAGCAAGGCATAAAGTATGTGGTATGCAAATAGAATAGCTAATTCACAGGATAAAATTAAAGCCATATGGTCAGTTGTGAAGGAAGTGTCTGGTCAGCAGCACAAGGTTGACGATATAAAGTCAGTTTGCAGTAATAATATTTCTGTTACTGATAAATCAGATATATGTACAGTATTTAACAACTATTTTCTGAGCATTGCTGGTGAATTCAATAAAAATTTAGTTTCTATAGGAAATCATATAAATTTCTTAGCAAATGCCTTTCCGAGATTGACGTCTGAAATACTCCTCTGTGATACAGACAAGAGGGAGATTGAGACAATAATCAAATCACCGAAGACTAAGGACTCTCATGGTTATGATGGAGTGTCTAGTACAGTATTAAAGTACTGTGCTGCACATGTTAGCCCTGTATTTAGCCATATTTGTAATTTTTCCTTTAGGAATTGTCAGTTTTCTGAGCTATTAAAGTACTCAGTAGTAAAACCGCTTTATAAAAAGGGAGAAAGGGATAATGTAGATAATTTTAGACCTACTTCTATGTCATCAGTGTTTGCAAAAGATTTGGAAAAGTCTGTTTATGTAAGGTTAATTGATCATTTTATATCACACGATTTGCTATCAAATGTACAGTTCGGCTTTAGAAGTCGTTTGACAACTGAAAACGCTATATTCTCTTTTCTCTGTGAGGTACTGGATGGGCTAGACAAAACGTTTCGAACGCTTGGCGTACTTTTTGGTTTAACAAAGGCATTTGACTGTGTTGATCACACAATATTGCTCCAGAAGTTGGACCATTACGGAATAAGGGGAGTAGCTCACAATTGGTACACCTCTTACTTTAGCAACAGGCAGCAAAAGGTCATTATTCACAATGTTGATAACGGATGTGATGTGGGATCTGAGTGGGATACTGTCAAGTGGGGGGTGCCCCAGGGATCAGTGTTGGGGCTGCTCCTGTTCCTTATTTATATAAATGATATGCCCTCTAGTATTATAGGTAACTCTAAAATATTTCTGTTTGCTGATGACACTAGCTTGGTAGGAAAGGATATTGTGTGCAACATTGACTCGGTTTCAAGTAGAGCAGTACATGACCTCAGTTCATGGCTTGTAGAAAATAAACTAACGTTAAATCACAGTAAGACTCAGTTTTTACAGTTCCTAACACACAATTCAACAAAGCCTGACGTTTTAATCTCACAGAACGGGCATATGATTAGTGAAACTGAACAGTTCAAATTCCTGGGTGTTCAGATAGATAGTAAGCTGTCGTGGAGAGCCCACGTTCAGGATCTTGTTCAAAGACTTAATACTGCCATTTTCACTATTCGAACAGTATCAAAAGTGAGTGACATTTCGACACGTAAATTAGTCTACTTTGCTTATTTTCATTCACTTATGTCGTATGGGGTAACTCTTCCCATTCTAGAAGGATATTTTTGGCTCAGAAACAAGCGGTTCAGGCAATAAGTGGTGTGAGTTCACGAACCTCCTGTCGACCTCTTTTCACGAGTCTGGGTATTTTGACATTGGCCTCTCAACATGTATATTCCTTATTGTCGTTTCTTGTTACCAATATTAGTTTATTTCCAACAATAAGCAGCTTTCACTCGGTTAATACTCGGCAGAAAGCAGACCTCCATTTAGATCGGACTTCCTTAACTCTTGTGCAAAAAGGTGTTCAGTATACTGCTGCATCCATTTTCAATAAGCTGCCACTCGAATGCAAAAATCTTAGCAGTAATCCACACGTTTTCAAATTGAAACTGAAGAGTTTAATCATGGGTCACTCCTTCTATTCTGTCGAGGGATTCCTTGAAAAATTAAGATGATTCTCATTGTATTGCTGATAGCGTTTGCTTAAACTTATGGACTGATTTTCTTTCAGGTTCATGAACATTTATTTTTATCTGTTATTACTTTTTATGTTGTAAGTTCATGTACTGACACGTTCCTTGACCTTGGAGATTTGCTCCTCAATTTGGTCCTACGGAACTTGAAATTTAAATAAATAAATTAATAAACAAATAAATAAACTGAACGTACTCAGACATTTCTCTCTTTACCTATTCTGATCAACACTAAACTGACAGCCAATATTTTTAGCGCAACGGAATCTGACTTTCAAAAATCCCTACAAAAGAATGGCCCTGACTAACATTAACCTATACTTTTCACAAATCACTTACCTCACATAAATCTTCGTTACTCAAGCTACTGCAATACAGCGAGCGCCACTACTGCCAGCTAAATAAAAGATTCAAACTACTGAAGGCACTAACTACTGATAGGCATAGTTAGCAAATGAAAGATTTTCATAGGGAACAAGCAATGTATTTACCTAAAAAGTGTTCAAACGTCATTATATATATATATATATATATATATATATATATATATATATATATATATATATCAGTTCATGACATCCATTCTTACAAATGTACTGTTTCTGGTAGACACGCGTCCAGATCATGAGCTCTCAAGACGCCGCCATTTCTCTTCCCACATCCACCACTGATGGCGGCTCACCTCCAACTGCGCAACGCTAAGCGCTGTTAACATCCAGCTGCCCAACACTGCAATGACGAGTATTCCAACAATGCCAACCAGGCACTGACTACACACAGCACAGCCAGTGATTTTCATACAGAGCGCTACGTGGCGTTACCAATAAAAACCTAAACAGCCTACTTACACAGTATCCAGTTACAATGATTGTGGGCAAGCTTGTCGCAAGTGAGGATTCGACGTCATACTGCTCATACTGCCAGGTTGTTTGTAAATTTGACTCTGTATTGTAATCACTGAAATAACATAATAAACACTCTCAGCCAGTCAAGTTTCATTTCGTTTCTTCCTTCCATTCTAGCTGCTTCACTTTTGTTGTCTTTTTTGTGTAGGGCTGTGTATTACATAGAAAATCTGCAATCAATGTACAAAACTGGTTGAATACACTGTATCTTTTATTTTGCTCATTCGGAACCAGTGAGGAACTTGTAATCTCCCATCCTGCATCACTGTACTCTTTGTTCATAGAAGAAGATTTCCTTGTCGTGTTCGGATGTGGCTAAGTAGTGCTTACAAGAGAGAACAAGCTATATGCAAACCTGACCGTGCTGTCTAAAGCGAAACCGTGCCTCGTTTCTTTAGGATTATGAAAGCCATTAGTTCTTCAATTTAAGTGAAAAGGTTGCACTTCGTTTGTAATACTTCATAAAAATTGTTAGGTCCAACCATGCTCATATTGGTAGAAAGATTTATTCCTATTTCACACTGAATGCCATCGCCATATTGAGTTTACAGAATAAAACATCACGAAATAACCGTTCACAGTAGCTGTAATAATTGTTCAAACAATAATATAGCATGCCAACTGATGCTACTGACTACGAATGAGGTTACTAATTTGTTCACTGGTTTCGTTTGTAATTATGCACACCCTCCACGATTAAACCGCTTATTCATTCACTGCTGCCCTAAAATGCGACGAAAAACTATCAAACCCAAATTTCATCAACATCTGCAAACTGTTCTTTTTGTAAATCAACTGTGTGTGAACGTTCCACATGAAACCTGAACATCGACTGTCCCACCTCGCATATATATGTGAGCGGTAGCGCTTGGGCATTGTTAGACGAAGCAGGCGTGCTCAGCTCCCAATGTTCCACAGAACGAGCGATGCTTGTAAGGGGTAGTAGTGTCCGTTACAGACTGTACTGAACCTCCGTTTGTTGTCAAGAAACCAGGACGCCGTCACCTACTGCCTTCTGAATCTCATGGAGCGCTAATTTTCACATCACTGCTACTCAGTCCAGTATGCTTGGGTTCGAACCTTTCGACTCAGTCATTTCCGGACTGAGATTCTTTATCGTCAATAGGGAAACATCACGTATAGTTTGTAATAAAATCTTGGTACCGGCATTAGTTATTTCCAAATTAGGGCAATGTGATGCTGGGTACAGAGTGCTACGGAACTTATAAGTTAACCAGGAAGCGACATATCTGTGATGGAGAGCGTATTGTTTGCTATGTTTACATTAATATTTTAAAATAAATTCCATACTGGATAAAGTATAGAAACTCTGTCAGTGGGTTTAAACTACGTGTGGTTTCCTGATTGTGTTGGCATATAATCCGTGGGGGAAGGTTTAGTTTTCAGTTTAATAACTACGATATTTAAAATGCATGTTGTACACCATGATTAAGCAATTGTTACAAAACGTAATGTATAAGAGAAATGCTTCAGTGTCATATTCACAAGGTGGTAATAAGATCAGGTATAGCAATTTTTATGAGAGACAGTCAGAAACTTCGAAGGTACGATAAAAAGCAAATGAACTTTTTCATGATAAAATCTGAAGTGCAAAATTCTCAGCTTTGTAATCAATATTTGTTTAGCAACATTGTACAGACATATTCTGGTTTATTTATTTATTTATTGCTGCTAACAAACTAAACCTTCTGTCTCGTTACCTAATACAGGTTGTGTATTAAGTAGTAATTGTATTAATTTCAAAACACTCATTCATACAAACATTAGTCTGTGGTGAGTAAAGTTTCTGCAGGTAGAATACCTATCCAAATAATCGACCACCTAATCCCTGGAATGGATCAGGACTACGTCACTTTGACTAGATTTGACACTTTATATGGAAATTATGACCTGGTACTCCTGAAGCAAGTGATGCTGCAGCACTCACAATCTAACCATTTAAGAAAAATGAAATGTACCTACTCAGTATAGCTATACACTGCTTTAGTGTAATCAGTGTATGTATGATTTACTCTGTCCAGTCTACATTATCGAGTTCACTGGAAGTTTTTTAAAAATGTTGTTGTCCTTCTTTGAGCATGATGCGTCTACCGTATGATCGGGAAAGTTTCCCTGGTATCGTATGGGTAGTTCTACAGCCTCAGAGTGGCGTTGCTTAAGCATCGAACACTGGGTGCCCACCCGACGCATCAGGAGCCATCAGTGCAGAAATGTCCCACTAGAATACGGGACCAGCTAACCGAAATCACCACCTAAGCTATACTCATAAAAAATGTCTTGTGTTGGTTCTACTTCTCTCATTAATCTTCTTTAGACTCTACAATAGTCGCACCATTGGGATGGCAACATCTGGGTCTTTATCTTGTTATAACTTCTACTGGTTTTTCTCCAACTGCAGCGCTAGTTAGAACTTGCTGGCCTGTAATGCTTAATGTACTCTTCTGGCTGCTACTGACTCTAATTTCTTGCACGACCCTTCTTGTATTTTGGTATTCACCTAGTATAATACTGCATATATTTTTTGCTAGAGTACAAAGCAGCTGCAGATTTTCTTGCTACTTACGCCGTCAGATCTTTGTCCACTCTATGTCCAAATTCAATATATTGATCACATTCAAACAATGTACTTGTATGTTCAGTTATGACTACTAACCTATAGTTGCACTCTGTCCCGTGAGTTTTATTTTATTATTTATTATTATTATTTCTCTTTTATGGCCCTCATTGGACCACTTTCGTCAGTTATACAAAGGTTTATACAGGTTTTTGCTCTTCAGTAATGCAATACAATTCAGTAATAATTGAATAAGATGCTTCAGAAGGTCAGTGGATATGTAAGGATTATTATATTTCATTATTATATAAAGGTTAGTTTGCTCTTCTGTCTGCCCAGAACTTCATTCTTTGACATGTTTTCTTTCTTTATTCATCTTAGATCACTCTTCCTACAGCCCTTTTATTGATCTTCGTTTGTAACCTCGTTTCTGTGTCTTACAGAATTCTGGTTTTCTCTGTTTTTTTTTTTTTTTTTTTTTTTTAGCCCTTTGCTGTAATTGGGAGTGCTCTTATATCTTCCTTAATTTCTATGAACCATTTGATGTAGCTGTTACTATTCCACGGCTTTTCTATTGTTCCCTTACTAATTCTGGCTTCTGGTGTTCTCAGAAACTGTCCAAACAATAAGACCTACTTCTTCATTATCGAGTTCATTTCTAGTTCTATTTTCTTGTACATGTACTTGAAATTGTTTACTAATGCATGTCCTAATTATTCTTCTTTTTATCTTTAATATTTCAATTCCTTTTGTAGTAGTTGTTTTAAAGATGGTTTCAGCTGCGTGAGTTATTTTCGTTTTTTTAACTGTTTTATAATGTTTTAATTCTGCGTCTATGGATAGGCTTTTCCTGTTGTACGTATTTTTGGTAACGCAATTTGCTCTGTTGAGTCTTTTTATTCTGTTTTTCCATTCAGAGTTCTCATTTAGAATGTAAATTACGATTTCAAATAGACGTTTAAGTTTATCAACAGAGTTTATTTATTGTTATCTCTAGAAAATGTTAGCTAGGAAAGCAAGATCACAGCAAATCCCAAGCAAACTTGTATTACTTTTACCACTTCCAATTCTTATGTTCTTTGGGTTATTCTTGAACCTTTCTCTCATTATGTATTCCAGGGCACAATTGAACGGTAATGGTGATAGACAATCACCTTGTCTTAAACCTGCTTTTACAAGGAGTGGTTCAGAAATTTCTCCCCTAGACTTAGCTTTCTATTTGGTGTTGGTTAGAGTAAGTTCTATAAATCTAATTAGTTTTTTTGTGGAGACCTAGATTCCTTAAAATTTCAAGTACTGAAGGTCTATGGAGGCAGTGATATGCCTTCTGAAAAATCTACAAATGTTATTACGAGAGGTTTGTTCTGTTTAATGTAATATGCCGTAGTCAATTTTAAACTAATGATCTACTCTGCACAGCTTCTACATGATCTGAAATCTTTCTGGTATTCCGATAACTCCTGTTCTAGTTTTTTCTTGACTCTTCTATATAGGATTTTGGATAAAATCTTGTATGTGCAATCTATAAGAGACATTCCTCTATAGTTGTCTGGACCGCTCTTATCCCCCTTTTGTGTAGTGTGGGTATGATGGTCGTGGCCCAATGTTCAGGAAATTGTTCTGTTATCCAAATTTTGGTCAGATCCTTGTGTAAGGAGGCCTTGACTGTGTCACTTGAATGTTTCCACGTTCCAACAAAAATCTAATCTTCTCCAGATGTCTTATAATTTCTTTTGTCCTTTGAGGATTCTTTTTGATTCTTGGAACGTTGAGGGGTTTAATTTGTTACGTTCGGTTTTAATTGGGCTATTTATGTCGTTTTGTAAGAGTTTTTTGGGTTCTTCACAAGTCAAAAGTTTATTAAATGTTTTTGCCATGGTTTCAGCAATTTTTTGTAACTATGTGTCATTCTTTCATCTTCATCTTTTAGTATTAGCGTCTGGGGCTCATACTGTTGTAGTTGCTTCCCAAAGGTTTTGTAGTAGTTCCTGGAATTCATTTTGCGGTAATTATGTTCTACAGCGTTTATTGTCTTTGTGGACTCCTCTTTTAACTCTCCTAATGTTTAGTGTGAATTTTTTCCTTTCGTTTTTGAGGTTGATAGCATTCGCTTCTGTTTTGTTTATTTGAAACTTTAACCATGCTTGGCGTCTTTCCTCATGGATTTGTCGCATTCTGGAGTCCATCATGCACTTTTTTCCTTGGGTTCATCTTTAATAGTTTTATTACTTTTTTCATTCTTTTTCTTTAATTGATTGAATTTAATTTTAATTTTAACTAAGTAGTGGTCTGGGCCTGTGTTTGCTCCTCTCAATATATTATTTTTTACATTGTATCATTCCTTGCGAAAATTTTTGCCTATTCAGACGTTGTCTATCTGCCAACCCCCCCTTTCCCCAATTTGATTGTTTCCATGTTTTAAGTGTATTTGTCTCTCTCTCGAAGTATTTTGATTAAGATATGGGGTTGTATTCTCTGCATGATTCTACTAGTCTTTGACCATTCTTGTCTGTAAAGTTAGCGGACTCCATTTTTTCCATTATGTTTTAATTTTTCCTTTCTTTTTCGGCTTGGCGTTGAAGTCTCCCAATAAGATTTTTACTTAACTCTTATTTATACTGTTTACAGTCTGTTAGAGTAGGTCCCATTAGAACTCTTTTTTTTCATTTGTTGGGCTATGAGCATTTATAATAGTGTAGGCTGTGCTCACTGTTTTAAAAACCAGAGTTGCAGTTCTTGGTGACGTTACTTGAAAATCAGTTATTGAATCTATTATATTTATGTTCAGTAAAAATCATATTCCCAATTAGGAACACTAATTCATAATCGTCTGTCGCGGTTTCCAGCTATAAATTCTAGATCCTTGTTAACCGAACATGTAATCTATCGTGTTTTATCATTTCTTGGAGCCACGCTATTAAAATGCTTTGTTTATTTAATTAATCTGTGAATTTTTTGACTTTTTCCGGTCTTAAGTAGTAAGTTTTCTTTTGTATGTTGCTACAAAATTTATTTGCTTATGTTGAGTCTTCTCTTTTGTCTGTCAGTATGTTTTGGATGATTATAAATGCCCTGATTCACTGCTGTCTTCTAGTTGGCTAGTCACCGAATACAATGTACACTTTATCTGCATTTTTGGGCAGGACGCTGTTATTCTTTCCTAAAAGATCTTTCTGTATTTGACTTTCAAAGGCAATTAACCTTAGCTGTACGAAGCTCCAATTTTCAACGACGGTTGTGAACGCAGAGGGCGTGTTTGGTCCGCGAGAGCTATTTTATTTCACTTAAGTCCGCCGGTAATCCGTTTAGGAGGCCCGTATCCGCAGCCTGGGACGTAGGAGTATCAGCTCTCGATCTCCTGCGACAGCGTAGTCACCATAAATATTCACGGTATGGCCACGTCCTGGCAAAAAATGTGTCACCCGTTGGGAGAAGCTTATATAATTTGTGCTTCGATTAAAATAACTTTGTGATTGACGTTTCAGCGAAGAGAGTGGTAGGGGCCACCTGCCAGCGAATCGTAGTTTGTTTCTCGAGCGCCACGTGTCTGCAACGTTTTCTGTTCTGTAGGTGTGTACAGAACCTTGCCGGTAACTTGGATTCTCGCCACTTTAATCTGTCAATCACAAAGTGATATTTGTCCAATTATAGTTGCAATCTTTCACGGATGCTTGGAAAAGAAAGCATCCAACCATCGTGGTGTTCTTCCTGTGTCTCAATCTCGTTGCCATTCGGCAAGCATTCAGTCCTTTAATTATTATTTGTTAGTTATGTTCTGGCTAGAAAACTGCAGTACTTTTGCTGCACTACCGCTGCGCAGCTAATGGGCAGCTCCTGGATGACGTACTGTTATGTGGGAAGACCAGGATCGCTTCAACAGCTAACTATAAGCTCCCGGCAGTCTGAATAATATTCACCTCTCAATGTTACGCAGTTTGACCGCGGCGTGTTTCCTTCACAATCTCGAGCTTCATCCGCTTGCGGGGAAGTTTCCCATTACATTAATATCACATGTATGCACTTAACTGATATGATTAAAAAGCTTATAAACTGCAGCGAATCATTTCAGAAGGTGGTAACAAGAGTCCCGCGCGACCGAGTAAGAGGGCACAAAATGCAAGAGAGGGCGAGCAGAACTTTACTGGACAGGCAGCTAGCACTAGCTATCATAGCCGAGCATAGAAGTCATGACAAAATCTTGGGCACTGTTCGACTTCATTGATGGTAAACATCCCTTCATGCGTGGTATGTCCGTCTGCAATCATACGACGTGAGGAAGCCTGTGCAGCAAGAAGCCAGAAACGGAAGAGTCTAAAAGGAGAAATATGGAACAAATTTCTGATAGCTCCAGACGAAAACGGAGTGTCTACTCGGTATGTATCGTGCGTAAGTTGGACTCATTTAAAGTAACGGTTGTAAGAAATCCCACACAGACATAGCTTCTTCAGAGATACCTGCAGTAACAAAAAACCATATAACAGCAAAGTGTGTTAAGGCGAGTGCTAAAGATACGAGATCTTTTAATGCTGTTTCTGGTGAAGGTTTCAAAGGATTACGCCAAGAAGTAATAGATCTACATGCACATCATGGAGAAGTCAGCGTTTCAGATGTGATGCCACATTCCTCTGCTGCAAGTAGACATGTCAAGGAAAAGGCCGATGGAATTGTAAACAGTATAGTGCATTCATTCATTACGGAAATTATTGATAAAACATTTTCTGCGATAGATGATATGTAGACTGATTCGCATCGTCGGCTGTATTATTTGACGCTTCCAGCAGATTTCACAAACACAGATTAGCCTGTTGTCAATAATGTTTTATCTACAACTAAAGTTCCAGAGTTAAGAAGACGGGAGTAAATGTTATGAATTAAACTGGAGAAAGAGAAAGTGCCAGTAGTGTCCGTGTCGTCGTAACTGCCGTCTGCTTCACGTCTGCTGTGCAGCGAGCTACGTTAATGTAAATATTAACTGTATTTTTCTTACTTGTCACTTCTTCTTCCGTGTGTCTTTGCTTTTAGGAAGCTTTAATTGTCGAGTGCTAGTAATAGTGTTCCATATATTTCGTGTTTGTTTTGAATACAGTCAGAGAGAGTCCCTTTAGTCGGCCATAGGGCCAGTAGTGCTAGTGTTTGTTTTCAATACAGTCCAGAGACAGGTAGTGCTATTTTCATTGCTTTCTACAAGAAGTGTCTAGCAACCACAGTTTAGTCAACAATCAGCCGCCTTTAGTGAATTAGCAGTCTAGTTCAAAGTAGATTAACTCTCTACAGTAAAATGATTTCTTACGATCGATATGATGTGTGACTGCTGCGTACGGACGCAGGAGGAGCTGGCCACTCTTCGCGAACAGCTGAGCGTGTTGATGGCTGCGGTCAGTCGTCTTCAGGCTGCTACTTCGGAGTGTAGCGGCAGTGGGGAGCTGCTGCGTCGCAAGGTACACCCTAGGTGTTACATGCTTCACCCACTGTCCCTGCTGTCGAGACATCTTCGCGGGTACCGGGCGCCTCTCCCCGAGGCGAGTGGCGGGTTCAGCGGCGTTCGCGGCGCACGAGGCAGAGGGTCAATGTGGAGGCTGGCCGTGTGGCAGCGCCCGCTCTGCTTGTGAGTGGTGGCCGCTCCTTCAGCAAGGTCCGAGCAGGCACACGGGGGGAGGGGTTTATTAGTTATTGGGAGCTCTAACGTTAGGCGGGTGATGGAGCCCCTTAGGGAAATAGCGGAAAGGTCGGAGAAGAAGGCCAGTGTTCACTCTGTCTGCTTGCCGGGGGGGAGGGGGGGGGGGGGGGGGAGGGTCTCATTCGAGATGTGGAGGAGGCCCTGACGGCGGCGATAGAGAGCACTGGGTGCACCCGACTGCAAATTGTTGCTCATGTCGGCACCAATGACTCTGGGTTCAGAGGTCATCCTTAGTTCCCACAGGCGGTTGGCGGAATTGGTGAAGGCGGAAAGCCTCGCTCGCGGGGTGGAATCTGAGCTAACTATTTGTAGTATCGTTCCCAGAACCGATCGTGGTCCTATGGGTTTGGAGCTGAGTAGAAGGCTTAAACCAGAGGCTCAGACGATTCTGCGGAGATTTGGGGTGCAAATTTCTCGAACTCCGCTATCGGGTGGAGAAATGTAGGGTCCCCCTGAATAGGTCAGGCGTGCACTACACGCCGGAAGCGGCTATAAGGGTAGCGGAGTACGTGTGGAGTGCGCATGTCGGTATTTTAGGTTAGAGAATTCCCTCCCTAGGCCCGACAATACGCCTCCTAAGACGCGGCAAGGTAGGAGTAGGCAAAAGGCAACAAGGAATAACAATATTAATGTGATAATAGTAGCCGGCCGCGGTGGTCTCTCGGTTCAAGGCGCGCAGTCCGGAACCGTGCGACTGCTACGGTCGCAGGTTCGAATCTTGCCTCGGGCATGGATGTGTGTGATGTCCATAGGTTAGTTAGGTTTAAGTAGTTCTAAGTTCTAGGTTACTAATGACCACAGCAGTTGAGTCCCATAGTCCTCAGAGCCATTTGAACCATTTTTTTGCTAATAGTAAACTGCAGGAGCGCCTATAGAAAGGTCCCAGAACTGCTCTCATTAATAAACGGTCACAATGCCCATATAGTACTTGGGACAGAAAGTTGGCTGAAACCAGACGTAAACAGTAATGAAATCCTAAACTCAGATTGGAATGTATACCGCAGAGACAGGATGGACAGTGAAGGGGGAGGCGTGTTTATAGCGATAAGAAGTGCAATAGTATCGAAGGAAATTGACAGAGATCCGAAATGTGAAATAATTTGGGTGAAGGTCACGGTTAAAGCAGGCTCAGACATGGTAATTTGATGTCTCTATAGGCCCCCTGGCTCAGCAGCTGTTGTGGCTGAGCACCTGAAGGATAATTTGGAAAATATTTCGAATTGATTTCCCCACCATGATATAGTTCTGGGTGGAGATTTTAATTTGCCGCATATAGACTGGGAGACTCAAACGTTCATAACGGGTGGAAGGGACAAAGAATCCAGTGAAATTTTTTAAAGTGCTTTATTTGAAAACTACCGTGAGCAGTTAAACAGAGAACCGACTCGTGGCGATAACATATTAGACCTTCTGGTGACAAACAGACCCGAACTATTTGAAACAGTTAACGCAGAACAGAGGAATCAGCGATCATAAAGCGGTTACGGCATCGATGATTTCAGCCGTAAATAGAAATATTAAAAAAGGTAGGAAGATTTTTCTGTTTAGCAAAACTGACAAAAAGCAGATTACAGAGTACCTGACGGCTCAACACAAAAGTTTTGTCTCAAATGCAGATAGTGTTGAGGATCAGTGGACAAAGTTCAAAACCATCGTACAATATGCGTTAGATAAGTATGTGCCAAGGAAGATCGTAAGAGGTGGAAAAGAGCCACCGTGGTACAACAACCGACTTAGAAAACTGCTGCGGAAGCAAGGGGCAATTCACAGCACACATAAACATAGCCAAAGCCTTGCAGACAAACAAAAATTACGTGAAGCGAAATGTAGTGTGAGGAGGGCTATGCGAGAGGCGTTCAATGAATTCGGAAGTAAAGTTCTATGTACTGACTTGGCAGAAAATCCTAAAAAATTTTGGTCTTATGTCAAAGCGGTAGGTGGTTCAAAACAAAATGTCCACACACTCTGTGACCAAAATGGTACTGAAACACAGGGTGACAGACTAAAGGTCGAAATACTAAATGTCTTCTTCTAAAGCTGTGTCACAGAGGAAGACTGCACTGTAGTTCCTTCTCTAGATTGTCGCACAGATGACAAAATGATAGATATCGAAATAGAAGAAAGAGGGATAGAAAAACAATTAAAATCGGTGAAAGGAGGAAAGGCCGCTGGATGTGATGGGATACCACTTCGATTTTACACAGAGTACGCGAAGGAACTTGCCCCCCTTCTTGCATTGGTGTACCGCACGTCTCTAGAAGAGCGTAGCGTTCCAAAGGATTGGAAAAGGGCACAGGTCATTCCCGTTTTCAAGAAGGGACGTGGAACAGATATGCAGAACTATAGACCTGTATCTCTAACCTCGATCAGTTGTAGAATTTTGGAACACGTATTATGTTCGAGTATAATGACTTTTCTGGAGACTAGAAATCTACACTGTAGGAATCAGCATGGGTTTCGAAAAAGACGGTCGTGTGAAACGCAGCTAACGCTATTCGTGCATGAGACTCAGAGGGCCATAGACACGGGTTCACAGGTAGATGCCGTGTTTCTTGAGTTCCGCAAGGCGTTCGATACAGTTACCCACAATCGTTTAATCAACAAAGTAAGAGCATATGGACTATCAAACGAATTGTGTGATTGGATTGTAGAGTTCCTAGATATCAGAACGCAGCATGTCATTCTCAACGGAGAGAAGTCTTCCGAAGTAAGAGTGATTTCAGGTGTGCCGCAGGGGAGTGTCATAGGACCGTTGCTATTCACAATATACATAAATGACCTGGTGGATGACATCGGAAGTTCACTGAGGCTTTTTGCAGATGATGCTGTGGTGTATCGAGAGGTTGCAACAATGGAAAATTGTACTGAAATGCAGGAGGATCTGCAGCGAATTGACGCGTGGTGCAGGGAATGGCAATTGAATCTCAATGTTGACAAGTGTAATGTGCTGCGAATACACAGATAAAAGATCCCTTATCATTTAGCTACTATAGCAAGTCAGCAACTGGAAGCAGTTAATTCCATAAATTATCTGAGACTAGTCATTAGGACTGATTTAAAATGGAATGATCATATAAAGTTGATCGTCGGTAAAGCAGATGCCAGACTGAGATTCATTGGAAGAATCTTAAGGAAATGCAATCCGACAACAAAGGAAGTAGGTTACAGTACGCTTGTTCGCCCAATGCTTGAATACTGCTCAGCAGTGTGGGATCCGCACCAGGTAGGGTTGATAGAAGAGATAGAGAAGATCCAACGGAGAGCAGCGCGCTTCGTTACAGGATCATTTAGTAATCGCGAAAGCGTTACGGAGATGATAGATAAACTCCAGTGGAAGACTCTGCAGGAGAGACGCTCAGTACCTCGGTACGATCTTTTGTTGAAGTTATCTACCCACACAAAAAGGCCTTGAGAGTAAAGTCAATATGTAACCTGAAACTAATCTTAATTCTTTACTTGTAATTTTCAGCCCACCTGTCGGTAAAGCAGATGTCACTGATATTCATTGGAAGAATCCTAAGGAAATGCAATCCGAAAACAAAGGAAGTAGGTTACAGTACACTTGTTCGCCCACTGCTTGAATACTGCTCAGCAGTGTGATATCCGTACCAGATAGGGTTGATAGTAGAGATAGAGAAGGTCCAACGGAGATCAGCGCGCTTCGTTATAGGATCATTTAGTACTCGCGAAAGCGTTACGGAGATGATAGATAAATTCCAGTGGAAGACTCTGCAGGAGAGACGCCCAGTAGCTCGGTACGGGCTTTTGTTAAAGTTTCGGGAACCTACCTTCGCCGAAGAGCCAAGCAGTATATTGCTCTCTCCTACGTATATCTCGCGAAGAGACCGTGAGGATAAAAGCAGAGAGATTAGAGTCCACACAGAAGCATACCGACAATCCTTCTTTCCACGAACAATACGAGACTGGAATAGAAGGGAGAACCGATAGAGGTACTCAAGTTACGCTCCGCCACACACCGTCAGGTGGCTTTCGGAGTATGGATGTAGATGTAGATGTAGAATTGGAAGATTTCGCTGGACATGCTGCATAATTTAGTTCTTATCCGTTATCACAATGGAAATATAATGAAAGCATAAGAAAATGACAGAAGGATTTCTTGTGCTGCTCACTGTATAAACGTAGCACTTAACCACACTTGTGACGAAGACAGCTTCGTTAAATCATGTCCCCAAAAATTCTAGTAACAATAAACACTGTGAATTGCACTGTATAATACATGAAGAAAAGTGGCCTTTGCACAACTTTCAAATCGTCTTTGAAACAACACGCTGGGACAGCTTGTACAATATGCTGTAATCCAAAAATCACTATAATGGAGTCACTGCTTTACTGACGAACAGGAATGACACTTGCAGACTATGATAATGAACTTGTAGGAAAAATTTCTTATTTCCTGAAGCCATTTAAAGATGCCACAGATGAATTAGAAGAGGAAAAAGAACGTACAGTCCAGTAAGTTATTCTTTAGTTTCACAGACTACAACAAATCTGCACCGCCAATGAAATGAGTGTGCGGTGAATTTAATTAGTGAAGTATAAATGCTGTTTCATTATGATACCAGGAAAGGACAGATTTTCAACCAATTTAATTGATGTATACTGACAGATCTAAATTTCTAACAGCAGGTACAAGGGATTAAAAATCGAGCTCCGAAAAGTAATGTGAGAAGGTTGTAATTAGTTCCAGAGAGATGTGCGGCGCTTCCTCGATCGTCTTTCAGTGACCTCACTATGCTTGACATAAATGAAAACAGAAAATTCTTAGCTGTGTGCGACAGATGCATGCAAATTATATACAGGCACAACATGCAATCTTTAAAGCAATCGCTTTTGTATAGGCAGTAGATAGTATATTAAAGCCAGAGGGAATAATTATAATTCTTGGAAGACTTCTTCACGTAATACATGTTTTCTTCCGGCTACGCCTTCTACGTAAGTTCCGTATTAATTAACTCTTTTTTGATAATTGACGTAGTGCTTTCATCGCCGCCCAGAAGTAAATCTTTTTTTCAAAGAACTAGAATAATACTACACCCTATTCAGGAGATTAAGTAAATCTCTATATTCAATGGACGCTGGCGATAATGATGACATCTTAAAACGGTGCAGCAGACAGTAAAAGGACCTATGAGCGCTTTTTGAAATAGTAAGACGCCTCTCATGTATCCTAGCAACAAGTACACCTAGTGAATGGTGCTTTTGTAAGGCTTTCTAGCTGTTAACAAGCAGCCGCAGCCAATTAAATCCAAAACGCGTGAGTGATCTACTGCTGATTAGTAGTAACTATACATTTTCCTCTCCTGCAAGCTAATGACGAAGTGAAAATTTACAGCTCCAAATACATAATGTTCTTCCAAAAAGACAGTCGTCTCCTGAATATCAGGTAAAGAATTCGCTTAATGTGTACGAAGTTTCCTTTCCTACTGACGACATTTAGGATAAAGCTTTTGCTTGGAAGTGATTCTACTGAAATATCAAATTATATTCCACGACCTGTACGAAGTTAACTATGTCAGGAAAGAGTTGTTGGAACCGTTGCATTTGTATTGTGAGACAGAGAGAGAAAAAAAGAGGAAATGAAAGAAAGAAAGGGAGAGAGGCGTTCGATTTGTGGAGTGCACCGGAACGAGGTCAGGAGAGACGTCAGCGGAGACCGGTCATGCTCGGTTATTCGCATGTCCGGAGTCCGGACATTGGCCATGGGCCGATTACGTGACCCAGCTCGGACCCCCTTCAGCGGAAAATCATTGTGAATGAGAAAGACTAACTAATAGTGCGAGGAAGACAATTATAAATTCTACAACAAGGAAATTAAGTGTCATCGACGAAGAATTCATACAAAGAATTATTATCCTGTTCGCTTTTAAATATTAATATAAAAACTAAAAGGGCATTAAGATTACAAGATGTTTCAAAAAGATTCATCCGATTTCACAGAACTACGCTATGTGAACACCTGACTGAAAATGACTTGCAAGTTGGTAGGGCCCTCCATCGGTAATACTGGAATTCGATATGGTGTTGGCCCACTCTTAGCCTTGATGACAGCTTCCATTCTCACAGGCAGGTGCTGGAAGGTTTCTTAAGGAATGACAGCACATTCATCACGGAGTGCTGCACTGAGGAGAGGTATCGATGTCGGTCGGTGAGGCCTAGCACGAAGTCGGTATTCCAAAACATCCCAAAGGTGTTCTATAAGATTCACGTCAGAACTCTGCGCAGGTCAGTCCATTACAGCGATCTTATTCTCGTGTAATCAGTCCGCCACAAGGCGTGCAATATGAACAGGTACTCTATCGTGTTGAAAGATGCAGTCGCCATCCCCGAATTGCTCTTCAACAGTGGGAAGCAAGAAAGTGCTTAAAACATCAACGTAGGTCTACGACGTGATAGTGACACGCAAAACAGCAAGAGATGCAAATGGTTCAAATGGCTCTGAGCACTATGGGACTTAACTTCTTAGGTCATCAGTCCCCTAGAACTTAGAACTACTTAAACCTAACTAACCTAAGGACATCGCATACATCCATATCCGAGGCACGATTCGAACCTGCGACCGTAGCGGTCGCGCGGTTCCAGACTGTAGCGCCTAAAACCGCACGCCCACCTCGTCCGGCCATAAGAGATGCAAGCCCCCCTCTATTAAAAACACGACTACACTGTAAGCACCGCCTCAAAACTTTACTGTTGGTACTATATACGCTGGCAGATGACGTTCATAGGGCATTCGCCACACCCACATCCGGCCATCGGATCGCCACATTGTGTACCGTTATTCGTCACTCCACACAACGCTTTTCCACTGTTCAGTCGTTCTTACGCCAAGCGAGGCGTCGTTTGGCATTTACCGGAGTGATGTGTGGCTTGTGAGTAGCTGCTCGACCACGAAATCCAAGTTTTCTCCCCTCCCGCCTAACAGCCATAGAGCTTGCAATGGATCCTGATGCAGTTTGGAATTCCTGTGTGATGTTCTGGATAGATGTCTGCCTATAACAAATCCAACTGTTGTCAGTCTCTGTCAGTCAACAGGCGAGGTCGGTCTGTACGCCTTTGTGCTGTTCGTGTCTCATCACGTTTCCACTTCACTGTCACATCGGAATCGGCGGACCTAGGGATGTTCAGGAGTGTGGAAATCTCGCGTACAGACGTATGGGACAAGTGACACCTAATCACGCGACCACATTCGAAATCCGTGAGTTCCGCGTAGCGTCCCATTCTGCTCTCTCGCGAAGTCTAATGACTACTGAGGTCGCTGACATGAAGTACTCAGAAATAGGTAGCAGCTCGATGCACCTAATGTGAACGTATTTGTTTGCGGTGTCCGGATACTTTTGATCATATAGTGTATATTTTCTACATGAACAAAGATAAAAACCTTGGGTGAGTTTTAACTTACACAGAGGAATACACACTTTTTATTTGCAAAAGGTTCATCCGATTTTCCAAGCGTATACCTCATGCATGCATGTGAATAAAACCTGGAGGTACTCCTTACGATTACGTATAGGATCGAAGTTCAATGTTCGTCCACCTCATTCGGAACAAAAGCCCAGGCAATAATCAAGCTAGCTCCAAGTGTATCACAATGCGACGCACACAGATGCACTTTTTCACAAACCCAAAACAAAATCGTATTCATTTTGCGGCCAGTCTACTGCTCAGGCAGGTCGTTGTTAACAACTGCTCTTACAAGCAGGTGGCAGTGCGGTGGTGTTGTGTCCTATTTAAAAAAATTTCGGCACGTTCTCGCAGTTTTAGTGAAAGGTAGATTAGCGAGCGAGTTTGTTGCACCAGGGAACTTTTATTATGTTGCATTAGTTAAACTTTTACCCAAGTTTATAATTATATACGTGTAGAAGATATGGTCTTGTTAAAACGGCCTATATTATCACTTGCAATTCAAGTTTTGTGTTGCAGAAAATACGGTAATGTAACTCAGTTGGTTGCAAAAATTCGCCTGTTGACGAGGTAAACCGAAATTGTAAGTTAGTTGTTATTAGACCTCTATATCGTAAGTTATGACTAGAAATGCGAGTTTCCTTTTGCATGTTCGTGATGTGATATTGAGGCAGCTACCAGCGCGTAAGATTTGAATGTACAGTAACTTTTAGTAAATTATGTAGGTAAAACAGTATATTAGTCATTGAGTGACAACTTTCCATCCCTACTGCAATAAAATGATGGCGAACGAAATTTCTGAAAGAGAACATGGTACTGGAAATCAGCACCTAGACTACGAGCTGATATACGGTTTAACACCGGAAACAAGTGCAAAAAACAGACGAGAAAGCTGCATGTATTTAAACCTCGATTAAATAATTTGTGATTGCAACTCACCAAATTACTCACAAACGAAAATTTCTCTCTACTGTCGGAGATGGGCGCAAATGGCGATAAAAATCATTTGTTAATGGGCGCGGTTTACCAGTTGCTCAACAGTGCATTTCATTCTCCACATTCTGTACCCGAAGTAAGGCAAGCTTTCGGAAGCGGCTCGTGCACAGTCCTTGAGACAGCACAGTTATTTTTGGTTCTGTTGTTGAATGGCTACAGTGATTACTCTTTCTCTAGCGTGTACACTGCTTGACCACTGCCAAGGAACAGAGACATGGTTGGACAGGAATAAATAAGGTAATGATGCCCGACATGAAACACAGTACATACCAAACAGGGGTGAAGTGGTATGCTTATAACGAGAAATGGTACAGTTTTCACCACACGGTAAAACAGGATAACAGACATAAATAACGTTCAAGTCTAACACAGATCAGACTCTCAGCATAAAGGTCGATATCGGACTCTCAGTAAGGAATACGCCCTCGTCGGACACTAAAGCACATTGTGCACCTGTTATTAATGCTGGATACCATGCTAATGAAGATGCAGAATATTATCCTGCTCCTCTCTCAAGGCGGTTTTCAGCTCTTGCACGGTTCGTGGAGCGGGAGTTCGTTGAGAAACACGTCTGCCAAGAGTTATCCAGACATCCCTTATAGTATTTAGGCCCGAAGAAAATGCATGCTATTCCATAACTGTAATATCTTCACTTTCCAACGTGTCCGGCAGCTCAGCGGTCCTGTGTGGGTGGGCACTGACATCCATTAACAGGAAGTCAGGACCTAACGCACCTGTAAACAGATGGACATCATAAAGCCTAATCTCCATGCCTTCATCAAGATTCTGTGGTGTGTAATGTGCTCCCCTCTCTCTCCACACTAACAGGTCGCCAGAATCACTTGCCACAATGAAGCGGGATCCGTAAGAGAACATCGCTGTGGACCAGCAATGCAGATCGCAACGAATATCCTCCCTGCACCATCAGACTCTTTCTCGACCATGGTGTGGTTGAAAAGGGATGCATTAAGAAGCTTCCTAGCATACAGATCAGCCTGATTTAATCACGGCGAAATGTTTCTGGTAGAGACACGTGCACCGGTAGCAGTTGCAAAGTCTGCAGCGATCTCGTTAAGGTTGAGATGACTGTTCCTTTTTGCCACTAGCGCTATGTATCGATCCACTTGCAGGGTGGTGGTCTGCCTACGACCAGCAGATCTTTTCGTATAGCATTTCCACCATCAGCGGCCTTTTTGAATCTGCGATATGACACTTCTGGAAACAACCATTACCGTGACCACAGTATTGGCACTATGACCAAAAGCACGTAAGCACTCAAATGATATCTTGCAGGTATGATGCAATACAACACGGAATGTAGCAGTAATAGGTTCCACAATAATCTTCGTCAAACACTGTACTGCATGAATGCATGAACTGTCGAATGCCTGCTGGCTTTCGTGCACAAGCTTCCCTGCCGTTAAGACGTCTCGTCTTCTACATTTCCATTTAATGTTAATGGTTTGGTGTTTCGTATCAATTGTCGGTTGTTCCGTAGCAACTGGCAGTTCTTCCTTAGCAAATGTCAGTTGTTTTTTACCAATTGTCAAGCAGTGTACTGTCCTACGAGGAAAATTTCTTGGGTCTCGGAACAGTCACCGAAAACTTGAAATAATATTTTGCATCAAATGTAATGCTACTGAGACTGCCATCAGTGTCTGAGGTGTCTGAATGTTTTATCCTACTAAACATTAGTGTGCGCAAATGGTAGTATATGATTATACAATGACCATATCTGGATAGAAGTAAACAACTGGGAAACGATGTCACACGGCAAAGATTAAGTCACCAAGAGAAAATTTCACAGATGTTTCTAGAAGATCTGTGGTCATTGATAGCCTATATTTTTTGCAGAAGTCTGCCATATACCTGAAGCGTTTATATGGTTTTACTGTCGTGCACTTTTGTTGCTTATTCATCAGGGTATACGTCGTGCGCTCAAATCTGAGAGCTAAAAGGAACTCCTATTCGTTTTGTATTTTCTGCATCTGGTAGACAAGTATTCATGTTAATTGTAAATGTCGCAACTCACTGGAAGTTGTCGGCAGCGCCCGCAGCAAGTAATTACCGCACTCGTTGTGAATGGCTATTGTATATTCAGTGCCGGTAATTCGTGTTTTTTTTATAAATATTATGCGCCGAAAGCAACGCTAGAATCAGCATATATCAACAATGCAAATTTTCGTAGTTTAATATTTTTTTCGATACCGTCCTCCAGTTCTCGTCATAAATGCCGTTTTTCGTCACAAAATTTATTAATTCATCTCCAGCAGTAAACTAATTTCAAGTATACGAATTTCTGTGGAAAAATCCTCACATAATTTGGATTTCAAATATTTTCACGAGTCGCCAGAGTTTGGGAATTGCTATTTGTTCACAATTCCTTCTGCGTTAATGATATACTTATTATTCATCAGAA
This sequence comes from Schistocerca gregaria, assembly GCF_023897955.1. NCBI lineage: Eukaryota > Metazoa > Arthropoda > Insecta > Orthoptera > Acrididae > Schistocerca > Schistocerca gregaria. The sequence goes on from NC_064931.1 coordinate 833,579,214, forward strand.
TCGTTATTAAATTATTTAGTCACTATGTGCTTTTACAACGGTATCAAAAAAAATCTCACTGCAGTCACATCCGTTATGCATCGGTTGAAAGATGGCTGCGTCCGTGAAAAAGCCACCAAAATTAGACATCGTATTGCTATTACCTTTTTGCGTTGACACGTGCCTCATCAGCACAGATCTATCAGTAGCTGTTTGTATTAAACAGTGTTGAAGCCATGCCATGGATTCAGATGTCGATTTCATACAATCAAATGAATTCTGGAAATGTGTTTAATGGGTAAAAATATGGAGGGCCAGACATGAACGGAACAGGTTATTTATTTGTTTAGTATTTTATTGTAATCTGTTATCTACATACCAGGACAGACCAAATGCTGCACATGAATTGCTATGAAGATAGCACATTTTACCATAATTTCAGATGTGTTAGAATAACTAAGCATCGCGGTGTTTAAGGAGGAAAATATGCATAAAATATCTAAATAAAAAACAGAAATTTTTAAAAGAAAGGAAAGAAAAATTTCACGTACAACCCATTGGCTATCTGGTGCACAGAGATATCTTTATCCAGAATGCATGTAACTGTTCCACTACACTATACAGCGTTGCTGGATCACAAATTTTGTGGTTTGTACAACGTGTCGACTTGAGGTAAAATACCCTGGTCCGGAAACGAGCGAGTCGCAAGTCATAAGCGAAAATATTTCTGACATCTCTGACAGTGGACCTCTTCTATTGCAGGCTATTTACTTCCCATATTTGGTAGGAGGTAGTATGGACCAAAAGAAGAAAAAATGTTGGGTAAACTTTGACTCTAAAGTGCATACTTCAAGACGTATGTGCACTTGTTTCTCTTTGATACAGTAAAACACCTACGTCTACTGTATAACTGCTCATCTCTCTTAAGGTATCCATTTTACACACCATGATTACCAGCTTTTTTTTTATTTTGCTCCACACTACCTCCTTACCAGATATGGAAAGGAAAAAAAAACCTTGCAGCAGAAGGAGTCCACTGTCAGAGGTACCAGAACTGTTTTTCCTCATAACTTTCCACTCGATCCTTTACGGAACATGGTCCTTCACCTCAGGTAGATACACCTACCCTTCTCGATCATACCTGAAAGTTTATAGCATCATCACAGAATCACCCAATAATTCTGGACTACACTACTATGCAATACTACACTACATAGCATTAAAGTGTACTACTCTGGCGTATTACGCTACTTCTGAGTTTGGTTTTTTTATTTTAGTAATGTTGATTTAGTAGCATATAAATGGTTCTGTGTGCTATTATCGTTAGCTGGTTTTCTACGCACCAGTTACACAGTTTTTCAGAAACAACCCTACATTTTCCCCCTATTTTAGCCCTTGTGTTGGTAGACACTATAATTAGCGATTCATCTACGCGGGCGATGCAGCGTATAGTGTTTGTTATACTCTGAAGCCGTTTCAGTCATGGCTCAACGCCAACATACCAGAACTGTGGAGCACAAGCAGAGCACTGCGAGCAGCCTTTAGGTGAGGTGCTTTTCACAATTTTCTTTCCGTAACATTCTAATTACACCTACCTGTCCGTGCAATAACCTGGTAGTTTGTTTTAGAGAGACATGGGATATTTCATCTGTTTCACTCTTTTGAACAAGGAAGGCATCAGTCACCCCAGCTACGCTATGTGACCAGACGTATCCGGACACCTGGCTGAAAATGACTGACAAGTTCGTGGCGCCCCCCATCGGTAATACTGGAATTCAGTATGGTGCTGGCCCGCCCTTATCCTTGGTTACAGCTTCCACTGTCGCAGGCATATGTTCAATCAGGTGCTCAAAGGTTTCTTGGAGAATGGCAGTCCATCTTTTACGGAGTGCTGTAGTGAGGAGAGGTATCGATGTCGCTCGGTGAGGCATTGCACGAAGTCGGCGTTCCAAAATATCCCATAGGAGTGTTATAAGATTGAGGTCAGGACTCTGTGCAGGTCAGTTTATTACAGGGATGTTATTGTCGTGTAACTACTCCGCCACAGGCCGTGCATTATGAACAGGTGCTCTGTCGTTTTGAAAGATGCAATCGCCATTCCCGAATTGCTCTTCAACAGTGGGAAGCAAGAAGGTGCTTAAAATATCATTGTAGACCTGTGTTGTGATATTCACACGCAAAACAACCTCCATGAAAAACACGACCACACGATAACACCACGGGTTCCGAATTTTACTGTTGGTACTACACACGCTGGCAGATGACGGTTAACGGGCGTTCGTCGTACCCACACCCTGCCATCGTATCGTCACCGTGATTCGTCACTCCACACAACGTTTTTCCACTGTTCAGTCGTCCAATGTTTACGCTACTTGAAGTAAGCGAGGCGTCACTTGACATTTATCGGTGTGATGTCTGGCATGTGAGCAGCCGCTCGACCACGAAATCCAAGTTCTCTCACCTCCCGCCTAACTGTCATAGACCTATCATAGATCCTGATGCAGTCTGGAATTCCTGTGTGATGGTCTGGACAGATGTTTGCCTATTACACATTACGACCCTCTTCAGCGGTCGGCAGTCTCTGTCAATCAACACACGAGTTCGGCCTATACGATTTTGTGCTGTACGTGTTCCATAACGTTTCCACTTTACTATGGCATCGGAAACAGTGGCACAAGGGATGTTTAGGAGTGTAGAAATCTCGCGAACAGACGAATGAGACAAGTGACACCTAATCACGCGACCACGTTCCTAGTCCGTGAGTTCCGCGGAGCGCCCCATTCTGCCCTCTCACGATGTCTAATGACCACTGAGGTCGCTGACGTGGAGTACCTGGCAATAGGCGGCAGCACGATGCACTTGTTATGAAAAACGTATTTTTTGGTGATGTCCAGATACTTTTGATGACAGTGTATATCAATCATTATGTCTATAAAATACTTCTTGTTTGAGGTTTTTATACAACCTTCTTATACTGTGCATGATGCGAATTTAATGTTTACTGTTAGTTACTGTTACTCTTAGTTACATTCGTACAATATGCATTAGATGAGCAAGTGCCAGGCAAGATCGTAAGAGATGGAAAAGAGCCACCGTGGTACAACAACCGAGTTACAAAACTGCTGCGGAAGCAAAGGGAACTTTGCAGCAAACATAAACATAGCCAAAGCCTTGCACACAAACAAAAATTACGCGAAGCGAAATGTAGTGTGAAGAGGGCTATGCGAGTGGCGTTCAATGAATTCGAAAGTAAAGTTCTATGTACAGACTTGGTAGAAAATCCTACGAAATTTTAGTCTGATGTCAAAGCGGTAGGTGGATCAAAACAAAATGCCCAGACACTCTGCGAGCAAAATGGTACTGGAACAGAGGATGACAGAATAAAAGCCGAAATACTAAATGTCTTTTTCCAAAGCTGTTTCACAGAGGAAGACTGCACTCTAGATTCTCGCACAGATGACAAAATGGTAGATATCGAAATAGACGACAGAGGGATAGAGAAACAATTAAAATATCTCAAAAGAGGGAAGGCCGCTGGACCTGATGGGATACCAGTTCGATTTTACACAGAGTACGCAAAAGACCTTGCCCCCTTCTTGCAGCGGTGTACCGTAGGTCTCTAGAAGAGCGTAGCGGTCCAAAGGATTGGTTAAGGGCACAGGTCATCCCAGTTTTCAAGAAGGCACGTAGAACAGATGTGCAGAACTATAGACCTATATCTCTAACGTCGATCAGTTGTAGAATTTTGGAACACGTATTATGTTAGAGTATAACGACTTTTCTGGAGACTAGAAATCTACTCTGTAGGAATCAGCATGGGTTTCGAAAAGGATGGTCGTGTGAAACCCAGCTCGCGCTATTCGTCCACGAGACTCAGAGGGCCATAGACACGGGTTCACAGGTAGATGCCGTGTTTCTTGAGTTCCGCAAGACGTTCGATACAGTTACCCACAATCGTTTAATGAATAAAGTAAGAGCATATGGACTATCAAACGAATTGTGTGATTGGATTGTAGAGTTCCTAGATATCAGAACGCAGCATGTCATTCTCAACGGAGAGAAGTCTTCCGAAGTAAGAGTGATTTCAGGTGAGCCGCTGGGGAGTGTAGTAGGACCGTTGCTATTCACAATATACATAAATGACCTTGTGGATGACATCGAAAGTTTACCGAGGCTTTTTGCGGATGATGCTGTGGTATATCGAGAGGTTGTAACAATGGAAAATTGTACTGAAATGCAGGAGGATCTGCAGCGAATTGACGCGTGGTGCAGGGAATGGCAATTGAATCTCAATGTTGACAAGTGTAATGTGCTGCGAATACATAGAAAAAAAGATCCCTTATCATTTAGCTACTATAGCAAGTCAGCAACTGGAAGCAGTTAATTCCATAAATTATCTGAGACTAGTCATTAGGACTGATTTAAAATGGAATGATCATATAAAGTTGATAGTCGCTAAAGCAGATGCCAGACTGAGATTCATTGGAAGAATCCTAAGGAAATGCAATCCGAAAACAAAGGAAGTTGGTTACAGTACAATTGTTCGCCCACTGCTTGAATACTGCTCAGCAGTGTGGTATCCGTACCAGATAGGGTTGATAGTAGAGATAGAGAAGATCCAACGGAGAGCAGCGCGCTTCGTTACAGGATCATTTAGTAATCGCGAAAGCGTTACGGAGATGATAGATAAATTCCAGTGGAAGACTCTGCAGGAGAGACGCTCAGTACCTCGGTACGGGCTTTTGTTGAAGTTATCTACCCACACAAAAAGGCCCTGAGAGTAAAGTCAATATGTAACCTGAAACTAATCTTAATTCTTTACTTGTCGTTTTCAGCCCACCTGTTGACATTTCAGCTCTACCGACTGAAAAATATTGCACTAAATACTTTCAGATTTCAGTGCCTAAGTCAGTGAGATATCCTTTCAGGTAAAATTACTTTCCCTTAAATTACTACTTCAAAGTCGATTCCGGTATGTTAAATGCATTTCCTTGCCATTTCCCCCATGAAGGCAAGTCGATTATTTTTTCACAACACCTGGAACGTTTCAGATTCGGAAGTCGACTTTAACTCATAGTTAATCACTGGAAATTGTATCACTGTCAGCTTGTCAATTAAATGTTATTTTGCTCTCCATAGAGAGGAAAATTCTTGTAGCATTCTACTCGCTACGCGATATACCGCGCAGTCAATGAAAAAAAGTCGAAACCAGTGTCATTATTAAAGAAAGCCACTTCAGATCTTATTTATAAATCACATGAAGAGTTGATTATGGAGAACCATCGATAAACGTTTACGTAGCTCCTAGTTTACAATATTTAGATGTTGCAGCCACACGTACTCACATCACTGTCACGAACTCACACAGCGAACGCTAGCTGCATCAGACTGCATTTATACAGCTGAGCACATGGCGACTCGTGTATATCTCATCTACCACACTTTTACAAGGAACGTTGAGAATAAGTCTAGGTTTTGCGGACGGCAGAGGGAGCAGCAGCGTTTACCGGGCGAGAGACTATAATACGCTTCTAGTTGAAAATTGCCTGCTGTAATTGTCAGTTTCCAAGTTGTCGCGTTTTTCGTGTCTGTTATTCGCGAACAATCTATGCTGTGTTATCTGTGACCTTTGGTTTATATCTGTGTACTCACTCCTAGCTCATCTACACCGTTTTGTCTCATCTACGATCTTTGGGGCGAGAGCTGGTTTAGCCAACGAGAAGTGGAGCCAACTGAGCATACAGTATGTCCTGTGGTTTTGAACATGGACGAAAACTGCTTTTCCGTTCTGGCTTACTCTCTGTTCGGTTCTTGTGTGTGACGTGGTGTTACAGCAAACATGATACGCTCAGATACATAGGAAAGAAATCAGACTGATATGTGAACGCATCCTGTGTTTGTACGTGTGAGATACAGACAGCCACAAGCAGATGACTATATATATATATATATATATATATATATATATATATATATATATATATATATATAGAGAGAGAGAGAGAGAGAGAGAGAGAGAGAGAGAGAGAAGAGAGACTTTGTAACACAGTAGTTACAGCAACTCAAATAGGAGACACTCGATCACCCGCCCTATATTCCTGATCTCTTCTCATGCGATTATCACGCCTTAGGGCCCTTAGAAAAGGCCTCGAAGGATTGACGATTCCTGTTGGATGAGGATGTTCAGTTAGCAGTTACAGACTTCTTCACGCAACAGGACACGATATTTTAGCAGATGGGTATCTTTAACCAGCTGCGTCAGTTGGATAATTGCCTCAGTGTGCATATAGATTCCAGGTAGCACGCCCTTGGAACGGAAACTTTTTGATCACCCCTTATACATCCATTTTTGTAACATATGTGGATGATGGGATCCACAGTCCTTAGACATGGCTATTTCTTCAATGAGAAATGTTTTTCAGTGAGTACTGACATTTAGATAGCGTGATTTTGCTTACAAAAATTTTAGTACATTTCCTCCAGGTTCCAGAATGCAAGTTCCAGTCGAAATCTGTGGGTCAGTTCTTGCTGTGCCACGTTCCATTTAATGTTCAATAATATGTTATTGGGCTCGAGATGTAAAGGTATACTGAATTTTAGTCGTGACCTGAATGCACAGAGTACACGTTTTGTCTTTGCAGAACACAGGGATCATTTGTGTGATCACGAAAAATTAATCATAACAGAGAATTAGGTAATCCAGATTCTCGATGTGACTGTTGTGTAAAGTTAGTCCCTCTTCCCTCCTTGAGTGCATACATATAGAGAAAAGAGGGCTTTTCATGAGGTGAATTTTCTGTGGGATTTTGTTGTCCACCACATTCAATTTTAACGTCACCTAGCTTACATCTAGAAAGCCATACCACGGTACGGAATAGGGGTTTCTCTGGTTTTCTTAACACTGACAATCTCTTCAGTGAGTAATCGTGCCAGTGTGCAGCAAGCTTTGCATTTATATGTTATAAAACTTATATCCTCTGCAGTGGTTATCAGTTTACATACTGCTGTGCTAGTACTAGTCTTAGTCGCAGGAAAGAGGAAATTTTATTAAAATTCAATGAACGCACGGTTGGACGATGGAATCTGGGGCCGCTGGCAGAGTGTTGAAACAGTTGACAGCTAGTAGGCCAGGAAATGCAAACATGGCACTCGCGAGCGCAGCGCTGCAACGGCGCTATTGCGCGCACGAATTGCTTTGTGTGAAGCAACAACGAGGCAGCAAACTGCAGCGTTGCTTGAAGTTATTGCGATATGAGGCGAGGAACTAGGCTAGAGACTTGTAGATGGCGACCTTTCGGAATTTATCTCTGCCATTGTTTCCGTCTTTCTGTGACACTACGTCAGATGCGAGGGGAAAGGCAGTTTAAATAGTGAGGTACTTTTACCTTGGGAGATTCCCATCCCCACCCTCTGCCACGCCTTCACTGTTGTGTTCCCCTTACCCTCCATCTCTACACTCTTCATCTCCTTTCCCGAGGTGGCTTCCGTCAACTCCCCCTCCCGGATGATGCCCTCTCTCTCTCCATTTATCCCTCCTATCAACTCTGATCCTCACCTGCCTCCCCCTCCTTTCCTCTGTCCTTTCCCTGGGCTCCCTCTTCCCCCCTTCCATCCTGTTTTCTCTCCCCCCCCCCCAACCATGCCTCCCTTCTCGACCTCGCCCCCCCCCCCCCCCCGAGTTCTTTTGTATTCCACTCCTCTGCCTTTCCCCAATCCCTGTCACGTTTGCTCAGCCCCCTCCCCCCCCCCCCCCCCCCAGTCTTATGAGTCCTCATCCTCCATTGGCTCCTTTCCCCCATCCCCCCTTCGTTTTTCCTCTCCTTCCCCTCCTTTTTCTTTCCCATTACCTGTCCAGGATCCCCCCATCTGCCGTCGGATGCGGTATGTCATATTTGCCAACTTTTTAGTGCAGTGTTCAAGTGAATGTTCAATGTTGTTCGTCTTTCCAAAGTGTTGCGAACAGAAATCATGATGTCGCTGGGTGCGAATTTTATGTCTCTTGCGTACAGAAACAAGACTGTCAGCGTGTTTTTTTACTGTCTATTATTTTAACTGTCTGCTTCATATGTATTTTATTAGCCTCATCATCCCTTTGTTCTATGTTTTAAGTTTCACGATTTTCCACCATGTTACCATTTAAGTCTCCGATTTTATCGCCTGTTTTTATGTTATGTTATCTTTATCTTTTTAAAGCAAATTCTGTAGGCTGAAGAGCGGCATACTAAGCTGCTGCCAGCCCGCCTCCTTCGGGGAGAATCGAAACTCAATAAAGAAAACAAAAACAAAAAACCTTGGGAGGGAGAGTGTGTGCCAGATCAGTCAGGAGTCGGGTCGGACCTGTGCTGGTCTACGCATATAGGGACCAGTCTAGCAGCGAGGTTGTAAATATTCCATGTAAATCTGTACTTTATTGCTATGTACTTGTTCGGGCTGTATGATGCCTCTGGGGACACAACACCGTTGTTGGACGGAACGGCCGCCGGGTACTTGGATACTGCACGGTCTGCCTGAAGGAGGGCAGTGTGGCGTACCGAGGTCCGGGCGAGGCGTACACTGGAGGAGGCGCAACAGCGCTGGAGCAGCATCAGAGACGGCAGCGGGTGTTGCCATCCGGCAACCACCGCTAGCGGCAAGTTGCGGCACAGCGTCCAGGAGGGCGCGGGTTCGAGTCCGGTCCTGTCCTGACAGCAGCAGCGGCAGAGGGCCACGGGTGACCAGTACATCCACCTTCGTCCCACGGTCGGACAGAGTAGGCCAAACGGGGCGGAGGATGGCGAGGACCAGTGACTGTAGCAGTCTCCGAAAAGCGGGCGGCGAGGCGGCGACCGGGCGAGCGCGGCTGACTTCCATCTGAGCAGGAGCGGTGTCGGCATAACAGGAGCTGCTGAGCCGGCTGGACTCGCGCGCGGGCGACACACCGACGCTGCGCTGCACTCTCCGAAGCACTGTCAATTATGAGAATAAAGTAATGCCACGAAATACCGCTGTATCACTCTGCACTGCCCCTTGACACCTTTGAACTTGCTCGGCCTCCTGACGAAAAGCGGCGCGGTGGAACCCGGCTTCAGCTCGGCTATCTGGAGTCCTAAGTTCGACCATCCCGACACCCCACACAACAATATGTTTTATTACATAGTAGAATTCCTTAAATTGACATATAGAATATTATGCATTGAAATTTATGGGGCCTTTCGCAAAAAAAACTTTAATGATAAGTGATTACGTGTATACTTCGTTGAACTCAATAGAATTTCCTTGTATTACTCTAGAAGTAACTCGTAGTGACGCATGTGAGCACGTGAAAGTCAAACATTTTGTAAGGAAAACTGAATTATACGTGTATACTTCAAGGGATCATAATAAACTGTAACAATGAAAGTGTGAGGGAGAATAGCAAAGACTGTATTTGTCAGGCTTATATGTAAACAATTGTGGCTAGTAACGGTATTTGGAGAGTAATTAAATTCTTTTATTTGATTTTATTTACTTCTTTGAACCTGTATAATAATGTCGGTGGGACAATGAGCTGAAACTATGTGTAGAGTGATAACATTTCTGTGAACGGAAGCAAGATAGTGTGCAAGAACGCAGTGAAAAATTATCCTCTTGGAAATATACGGTTAGAAGGTGCTGGTAGAGAGTATGGTTACAGTCGGATTATAGCAGAGTGGAATAATGTATCTGTCTTTTTGAGAATTGTATATTAGTTTGATGAAGATTTCTCATGCAATGTGTTGAAGTATCTAATCTCTGTCTTCATAAGTTTTTGCACATTAGTTATCTTTTTCAGTTCATATTGATAATTGTTTGGGGCTTAAATTTCAGGTTTGGCTTTCTGTTCACTGGACATGCGTCTGTTCTGTAGAATGTAGCTTGTAACTAGGGATATGCTGTTTTCTTGTGGGACTTACAAGGGAAACTCCCCTTCGCATCCCCCTAAATTCAGTCGTAGGATGGCCCAGTGGATAGCCCGTAAAAATTGGACGTAGGTCAAGCATGAAAAGAGGAAGAAGGTATACTGAACTATGAAAAAAGAAGCCAAATAGTTATCAGTGAATGGTTCAAGGTCAAGATGCACGGCACTGAGATTATTTGCGTAGCCACGGTGTCACGGTTACGTGGTTATGTTGTTGGACTACGAAAGGGGAGAAAATTTTTTCCACAGAATTATAAACCGTCAGTCCGGCTATTGACATGTTTGTTCGCGGTATTCAGATTGTCATCTGTGCCGTGGTGTAACGTCCTTTTGCAACAGTGAGGTGTAAGAAAGGGACCCCCAGAGGTATGTACCTCCTATTTGTTTACACACGTGCTACATGTTAAGACTCTTGCGTTCCGTTTTGGAAGTTCTGACTTTTGAATTCCTCCGCTAAAACATAGTCCACACCCGCCTATTTGTTGTTTTCATTTCTGCGAAAGGTCGATATCGCATCTCGTCTGCTCTGTTTATCACAGTTACTTGCGACGGTAATATGTTCTTACCACATGACATATTCTATAGCAAATATATACTATGACAATTTTTAAGACAACAGAAGAAGAAAAGAAAGTTCATAATTTTGTGAAAAAATTGGGGAACGAGCGAGATTTGAACAGGGAGCTGCCCCTTCGCAATCCAGCACCGTTATCACACAACCACGACCCCGTTGCTACGCATCTAGTCTCATTGCTGCGCATCTTAGCTTGTACAGCTCACTATTTCTATTTTGCTTCTGTTTTCACAGTTCAGAACACCTTCTACCTGTTTTAATGCTTGATCTCTGCTCAGTTTTTCATGGGCTATCCACTGGGCCAGCTTACGATTAAATATGAGGAAAGGGATGAGATGGGGAGTTTCCCTCGTTACGAACTTTTTGAGTCAGGGTCTGAAGTGAGGTATTGTTGAGAGTATTTAGATTATTGTGGACAGTCGAACAGTGCTTATGATCAATACGTTGCGGAATAATCGACTGACCATTAGTACAGCAGAACACAGGTATTTAAAAAAGATGTTAAACTTTTAAAATATAAAACCGAAAATTTGAATAGTGCGCAATACCTCTTTTTATGGAAATCGATAAGAGACTCACACAACCTTTTTCGCAACTTTTAAGTTGCATCTTCTGGTGTATATAATGCTATGTCATATGGTATAGGGAGCTACACTCCTGGAAATTGAAATAAGAACACCGTGAATTCATTGTCCCAGGAAGGGGAAACTTTATTGACACATTCCTGGGGTCAGATACATCACATGATCACACTGCCAGAACCACAGGCACATAGACACAGGCAACAGAGCATGCATAATGTCGGCACTAGTAAAGTGTATATCCACCTTTCACAGCAATGCAGGCTGCTATTCTCCCATGGAGACGATCGTAGAGATGCTGGATGTAGTCCTGTGGAACGGCTTGCCATGCCATTTCCACCTGGCGCCTCAGTTGGACCAGCGTTCGTGCTGGACGTGCAGATCGCGTGAGACGACGCTTCATCCAGTCCCAAACATGCTCAATGGGGGACAGATCCGGAGATCTTGCAGGCCAGGGTAGTTGACTTACACCTTCTAGAGCACGTTGGGTGGCACGGGATACATGCGGACGTGCATTGTTCTGTTGGAACAGCAAGTTCCCTTGCCGGTCCAGGAATGGTTCAACGAAGGGTTCGATGACGGTTTGGACGTTCCGTACACTATTCAGTGTCCCCTCGACGATCACCAGAGGTGTACGGCCAGTGTAGGAGATCGCTCCCCACACCATGATGCCGGGTGTTGGCCCTGTGTGCCTCGGTCGTTTTCAGTCCTGATTGTGGCGCTCACCTGCACGGCGCCAAACACGCATACGACCATCATTGGCCCCAAGGCAGAAGCGACTCTCATCGCTGAAGACGACGCGTCTCCATTCGTCCCTCCATTCACGCCTGTCGCGACACCACTGGAGGCGGGCTGCACGATGTTGGGGCGTGAGCGGAAGACGGCCTAACGGTGTGCGGGACCGTAGCCCAGCTTCATGGAGACGGTTGCGAATGGTCCTCGCCGATACGCCAGGAGCAGCAGTGTCCCTAATTTGCTGGGAAGTGGCGGTGCGGTCCCCTACGGCACTGCGTAGGATCCTACGGTCTTGGCGTGCATCCGTGCGTTGCTGCGGTCCGTTCCCAGGTCGACGGGTACGTGCATCTTTATTACAGAATGCCGCAGAGTAACAGTTGCTGTGCCTAGAAAAAGTTCTTAGCCTTCTTCAATCAGTAAAAGCCTTCATCACTGATGCATGTCTAGTCTGTGTCAAAATCACGATAAATTGTGACCTGTTACCTGACGGATTAATATGTTGCATGGGCCTATGTCAAGCACCGGACGATGCCCCTCGTAAAAACTACCCAGGAAAATTTTGGGTCAAGGAGCCGACACGCTTACATCTACATCTTCATATATACTCCGCTAGCCACCAAGCGGTGAGTGGCGGAGGGCGCGATCCGAGCCAAAGTCATATTTCCCCCCTTCCGTTCCACTCGCGGATCGCGCAAGGGAGGAAAGACTGTCTGAACGCCTCAGGACGAGCTCTCTTTTTCCCTTATCTTTGAATGGTGATTATTGCGCAATTTGCAAGTTGGTGGTAATAATATATGCTCTACATGCTCGGTGAAGATCGGATATCGGAAATCTGTGAGCAGCCCCTTCTGTTTAGCGCGCCGTCTATCTGCAAGTGTGTCAATTTCACACTTTCTTGAGATCTGTAACGCTCTCGCGATGTCTAAATGTACCAGTCACGAACATTGCCGGTCTTCTTTGGACCTTCTCAATCTCTTGAATCAGACCCAACTGATAAGGGTCCCATACAGACGAACAGTACTCCACGACTGGACGAACTAACGTATTGTAAGCTGTTTCCTTTGTTGAAGGACTGCATCGCTTCAGGATTCTACCAATAAACCGCAATTTAGAGTTCGCCTTACCCGTTACTTGTGTAATGTAGTCATTCCATTTGAGATCATTTCGAGTAGTCACACCCAGATTCTTGACGGACGTTATCGCTTTCAAAGACTGGGCATTTATTTTGTACTCGTACATTAATGGGGATTTTCGCCTTGCTATACGCAATAGGTTACACTTACTAAAATTAAGAGATAACTGCCAGTCATTACGCCACGCATTTATTTTATGCAAATCCTCATTGATCTGTTCACAACTTTCGTGTGATACTACTTTCCTGTAGACTACACCATCATCGGTAAACAGTCGAAGGCCGCTGTCAATACCATCAACCAGATCGTTTATGTAAGTCGTAAAAAGCACAGGACCTATTACGCTGCCCTGGGGAACACTTGAAATTAACCTTTTTTCTGTTGAAGTCATCCCGTTCTGGACGACATACTGCTCCCTGTCTGCTAGAAAACTTTCTATCCAACAGCATATGTCATCGGATAGACCGTAAGCGCGCTTTTTTTGTAGCAAGCGACAGTGCGGTATTGAGTCGAATGCCTTTCGAAAGTTGAGAAAAATGGTACCAACCTGGGAGCCGGTATCTAGAGCCTGTTGTATATCATTCACAAAGAGGGCCAGCTGCGTCTCGCATGACCGCTGTTTCCTAAAACCGTGCTGGTTTCTGCAAATGAGCTTCGCAGGGTCTAGAAAGGTCATTATGTCTGAACAAAAAATATGTTCCATGATTCTACAACAAATAGATGACAATGAAATTGGCCGGTAATTGTGTGCATCCGATTTTCTACCCTTTATATAGATTGCTATAGCCTGGGCCTTCTTCCAGTCCTGTGGAACTTTCCGCTGTTACAATGACCTCTGATAGATGATGGATAAAAATGGTGCTATATTTGTAGTATAGTCAACATAAAATCTTTCGGGGATACCGTCTGGGCCAGATGCCTTCCTGGCGTCTGAGGATCTTAACTGTTTTACAATCCCAGATACACTGCACATAATGTCAGCCATCCTTTCGTTTGTTCGATAATTGAAAGGGAGAATGGTGGTGCAGTCCTCTACCGTAAACGAGTTTTTGAAAGCTGGGTTTAGAATTTTGGCCTTCTGTTGATCATCATCAGTTACGTAACCTGTACTGTCAGCAAGAGAAAGTATTGAATTATTTGTAACGTTCATATATTTTACGTACGATCAAAACTTTTTGGGGCTATTTTTAGAATCTGCAGATAAAATATTGCTTTCAAATTCGTTAAAAGAATCTCTCATTGTCCTTCTGACTGCTGCTTTCATTTCTCATAATTTCTGTTTACAGCGGGGCAGTGACTAAGGTTAAAACAACTGTGCAAAATTCTCTGCTTTCTCAGCAACTTCCAAATATGTTTGTTGTACCAAGATGGATCCTTTCCTTCCCCTATACTTTTGCTAGGCACATACTTCTCTATCACATGGTGGACAATGCCTTTAAATTCAGACCAAAGATGCTCAATACCTTTGTGCCCCGCGGTGAATGCTTGGAGGTGACAATGGAGATAGTCATTAATGACACTTTATTTGCTTTCCCAAACAAGAAAACTCTACGCTGTTTCTTTGGTTTTATGCAACTTCCACTGGAATAGAAGCCACAACGACAATGTGGTCGCTAATATCTTCTTCTAGATTAACTTCCCCTAAAATATCAGGTCTGTTTGTCGCCAAGCTATCTAACATGTTCCCATCTCGAGTTGGTTTTCTAACTAATTGCTCAAGGCTGTATGTTGAGACCGCTCCTAGAATAACTTCACACGGTTCTTTGCTCCTGCTCCCTGTGATAAACGTGTAATTTCCCCAGTCAGTGGATGCTAGATTAAAGTCTCCACCTATAACTAATGCATAATTTGGATATTTACTTACTATGTACTCAAGACTTGTGACCGCTACGGTCGCAGGTTCGAATAATATAGAGCATGTGCGGCATTGATTTTCATACACCGCATATGCCCTATGACCACATGCAGTCACATAAGAGTGTACGCGATTTTGTATTTCTTCTTTAATTATTTCATTGACTTTGAGCTTGCCGTGCCAAAAGGTTTTTGCCCACACTTCTTTGCTGATACCGTAAACTGCACCGCATAAGCTAAGCATTTATCTTATCCTTTTGTGGGTTAAATTACAGACTCAGTTCGCAAGCGAAAAGCGTATGTTATTGATACTGTGCTAAGAGATCCCTCATTATGATTAATTTTTATGCCACCATTGATAGTCCGGGATATTCGTTAACAAACGTCGTTACTTATACATTTTTCATACATATGATTCATTGTATTGACAGTTTGTACACAGTTCCACATCAAGCTACTTTAAATCATTAATCATCCAGTTTCGAATAGCGAGAGGAGTAGGTCATTCCATTGAAAACTGTTTTTCACGGTTTCTTCCCTCAAGGAAGACACAGTACTCACTGTCAGCTTACATTGCCACCCAACACAAACGAGACCCTGCAGCAAACACTCGCTCCATTGTACCCAGCAGCAGCGAACTTCCGCACGCCATGGCGGTCAAACGCGACTGCTAGTTGAGCCACAGACTCACCTTGCGTAGGAACCTTGTGAGGCATTTTCCGGAACAAAGACTCATATGAAAAAATGGTTCTTTACGACAGGACAGTTTAAATACTTACTGATTCTAAGATACAAGCACATTTCAATAGGTTGTGTACTGCTATTAAGTAAACCTTACCAAAATAATCGATCTTTTAACCTACGATTTTAACGCCAAAAGCAATACTACTGATAGACATTCAAAGACCCTTTTGAGATGAATTGGTGTCAGTTGGTTATAATGAGCAAACATTTCTTCCATAAAATATTATTTTAAACCTCAGAAAATATTATAACAGCGAAGTAATATTACTCTTAATAATATCTACAATCGGAGAAGTGCAAAAAAAAAAGAAAAAAAACAGAAAGTAAATTGATAACAAATTACACCTATACAAACAAATTATAACTGTTTTGTCCTGTGGTCTATACATTACGTTGAACAGTTTCCGTGATATAATTTTTGGTTCCTGAAGGAACTTTCGTTTCTCTTCCTCTTCTTCTTCTCCTTCCTGTCCTGCACTGTTGTCTATTTTCTAAATAACTAGTTGCTGGTATTAATCTTCAAACATATTGTGTAACGACGAACTACTTTCATCGTCTGTATCCTTAAATAAATCACTGACAATCTTTTCTTTCTCCGGTTGTACTGGATTAAACGCCACTGTCGATGGTTTTAGGTTTTTTCAATATCTCATTACCGTACTGCTCTTTGTAAGTCGGAATGCTATATATGGACCGTTGGCTGTTAGTGAGTCTCGTACTGAACCATTTGCTTTGTATTTCAGAAGAAAATACTTCTGAATTTTTAACACATAAGCACTCGCTGCATTAAAGCGAATGAGAAGTTCTGCGCTCGGTGGCATCCAGAAAACGCTACCCTGACCTCTAGCACTGCGATAATGAAACAAAATCGCGGTATAATACTCGAAATAACTCTGATTAATTCTAAGCAATTTCCCTAAGAAGAGCACATATACCTACGGACCCTTTTTCCAGAAAATGCCTCAGTTAGTTTCGATTAGAATAAAGACTGACGTCTTAATAGCGGACGCTTTGCTAGTGACGTCCTTCATTTCTCTTATGGTTCGAGTGCTTTCACAAAATTTCGTATGAAACAATAATAAAAAAGAAGCTAACTGGACTTTACACCAGGCTGAAGTCATGATAATACTGAAGGGATAATTCAGAATTTTTTTCCCTGAAGGTTCACGATAGGTAACAATATGTTGTAAGAAAGCTTAGTAACCTGAGCAGTAGTGGAGGCACCGCGCTACACTGACTCCGCGGTCTTGTGCGACGGATTGCTATGTGAAGGGTCCATGTTCGATTCCTGGCGATGTCATAGATTTTCTCCGCTCGGGGACTGGGTGTTGTGTTGACCCTATGCTGATATCATAATAACTGACATTCTACTGTTGAGGTGGCTGAATGGGTATGACTCAAAAAGCAGTGATCCGCAAAGAAAAAACGAACTACACATACACGTGAATTTACTGTAACATTAGCTCCTATTACTCGGACTTACCACTGCATTGAGTTTGGCTCTACGGTTTCTAGGAGCTAGTGAGGCGCACAGAGGAGATGTTTACGTATAATTTAAGACCACCATAAAATTAATGAATGCATGATATCTTGGAGAAGCGATACATCTAAAAAAGATAAAATGACAGGGATTGTTGTTGCTGTATTGGCATGGATCATAGACACAGCACGGAGTGATAACTAGGGTTCAGCCACGGACAAAAACCTGCCTGACCAGCATCGGCGAGACATTTACACACCAAATGTCACTAGTTAACAGCTGAAACTCTTCAGCTTTCAGACACTTCCAGGTGTCTGACCCACTACCGCATGACAACAGCCAGAGGTTGGCCACTGACCTGTTTTAAAGACGCTTCTTTGAGTCACAGAAACGCAACTACTTGCTCACACTCAGCGCAGAACTGCGGCATTTTACCCCCCCCCCCCCTCCCCCCACCAGGACCAGACTGGCATCAACCCAGACAAGTGGTTAATATTGCTGCGCACTCTCTGCGTCAAACACAGTCTTGGTGTCTATGCCTTCACAATGACACAGCTTTCACCACCGTCATTGGGCCATTTACTGTCGACTGCTGCCTGCCTCTCCGAGCCCTATGAGCCTCTATTACGCCGCCTTTCCCACGAACCCTCTCGACGACATACGCGCTGCCAGCTGTGGGTCTGCCCCGTGCCACCGGGGAACTGTTGCAGACTGATGCAGCGCCACAGCCTGCAGTACTGGCTTCATCGCACTGGACGGTACTGCTTGTTGTCACGTCACTAGGACTGGGCTACAACATCAAAAGCCTTGACGGCCTTGCCACTGGCTGCTGCACGGGGTCATGACTACCACTGCCATCTCAATGCCCAGCCTGGCAGCCCTAGCAAGCTCCGCATGCCATCTCTCAGACAGTTCGTAGGCTGTCTGCTACGCCTACCTCATGTGCCCCGCCGAGAGGAAATATTGCGAGACAATACCAAGCCGCACCAAATGCGAATATGCGCACAACTTATCGTCCAAGTTTAAGTGACTAATGAAGAACTGTTATGTCTGCAGCTGTTACAGCGTCGTTCTATCTCCCTCGCCATCATACAAACCCAGTATGTCCCAGGTAGGAGTCGAACTCCACTGAGAAGCACAAAGACGGCTGGCACTACCCAGTAGCGGTCATTGCGCTACCGATCCGCTAGACTGTATTAAACAGTTTATCATAGTTCATTGAATTAATGTATTACCAAAAGGGAGCAGTACATTGTGAGTCGTGCATGTAATCTGTAGGGCTGTTAGTCAATGCTTGAATGTTCAGTCCACTATTATACTCCAACTATCTGAATACCCTGCACGACCTGGGTGCATATTATTCACTCTATTAGTCCATCTCTCCTTCTTCATCTCTCAGTTCATCTTTTCCTTCATCCTCGCCTCCAACTCTACGTCCACATCCTCCACCTACCTCTCTCTGTCCACCTGCTTCTCTCCCCTCTCTCTGTAATCTGCTCATCCCACTGTCTCCATCCATGTGCGCTTTCCTCATATGCCCATCCCCTCCTCTACCCTTTCTTTGTCCATCTCCACTGCTTACTTTTCTCTGTCCATTTCTTCCTACCTCTCTCTCTGTCCATTCCCTTCTCCTCTCTCTGTGACCATCTCTTCCTCCCTCCTGTCTCTGTCCATCTCCTTCTCATCCCTTTCTCTGAACCTCTCTTCCTCACCCCTCTGTCTGTCCATCTTCTCCAATTACTCTATCCATTTCCCTCTCCACCGTCTGTCAGTCCGTCTCCCTCCTATCTGTGTCTATCTCTTCCTTTCCCCTCTCTGTCTGTCCATCTCCTCCTTCCTCTCCTATCCAAGTTATCACCTCCAATCCAACATGAGGTTACTGGTTCTTTCCTCACAGTATTCCTTGCCAAATAGTAAGTAATATGTGTATCAAATTTGGCTGAAATCGACTCATCGTACTTAGGACACGCTTTTTACGTGTGGCTTTGCTAGCACACATATATGTCACACATATTTCACATTTGTTTAACATATTTCACACATGTTTTACACGTATTTCTCCTGTATCTCTGGTAAATTTTTCCCCTGCAGTTTCATTTTCATGCAGTTGAATGTCTATGACTCCATACCACACGAACTATGAGTTGCATAATGATATATTTTTCTAGGTAAATTCTGTGGCACATGTGGATACTTTCTGCAAAATGTGTAGTGAATAAAGACAGTAATAAAGAGGTAAGAAATGTAAACGTACTGCATGAGAAGACAGTTTTTCACGTATCTCAGTGTTTATCATGTCATATCTCCTGAACTACGTACTATAGAACGATATAATTTTTCTGGGACATTCAGTGGTATACACTGAGGTGGCAAAACTCATGGGAAGGCAATATCCACGTATACAGATAACGGTATCACCGCGTACACAAGGTATAAAAGGGCAGTGCGTGGGCGGAGCTGTTATTTGTACTCAGGTGATTCATGTGAAAAGGTTTCCGACGTGATTATAGAAATTGGAAATTTGTGGTAAGGTCCTACGGGACCAAACTGCTGAGGTCATCGGTCTCTAAACTTACGCACTACTTAATCTAACTTAAACTAACTTACGTTAAGGACAACACACGCACCCATGCCCGAGGGAGGAATCGAACCTCAGACGGGGGGAGCCGCGCGGACTGTGGCAAAGCGCACCAGATCGCGCGGCTACCCCACGCGGCCGTGATTATGGCCGCACGATAGGAATCAACAGATTTAGAACGCCGAAAGGCAGCTGGAGCTTGACGGATGGAAAATTCCATTTCAGAAATTGTTAGGGAATCCAATATTCTGGGCTCTACAGTTTCAAGAGTTTAACGAGAATACCAGATTTCAGGCATTACCTTTCACCACGGAAAACCCAGTGGCCAACTGCCTTTACTTAACGACCGACTCCAGTGGCGTTTGCGTAGGTTTGTCAGTGCTAACAGACAAGTAATACTCCATGAAATAGCCACAGAAATCAGTGTGGGACATACAACAAACGTATTTGGTAGGATAGTGTGGCGGAATTTGACGTTAATGGATTATGGTGGCAGATGACCGAAGTGAATAACTTTGCTAACAGCACGACATCGCCTGCAGCGCCTCTCCTGGGATCGTGACAATACTGGTTGGATCCTAGCTCACAGGAAAACGGTGGCCTGGTCAGATGAGTCCCGATTTCCTTTGGTAAAAGCTGATGGCTGACCCCACGAAGCCGTGGACCCGAGTTGTCAAAAAGGTACTGTGCAAGCTGGTCGTGGCTCCATAGATCTGTGGACTGTGTTTGCATGGAATGGACTCGGTCCTCTAGTCCAATTGAACCGATGATTGACGGTAAATGATTATGTTCAGCTAGTTGGAGACCACTTGCTGCCATTCATGGACTCCATGTTGCCGGCCGCAGTGGCCGTGCGGTTCTAGGCGCTACAGTCTGGAGCCGCGAGACCGCTACGGTCGCAGGTTCGAATCCTGCCTCGGGCATGGATGTGTGTGATGTTCTTAGGTTAGTTAGGTTTAAGTAGTTCTAAGTTCTAGGGGACTGATGACCTCAGAAGTTGAGTCCCATAGTGCTCAGAGCCATTTGAACCGTTTTGACTCCATGTTCCCAAACAACAGTGTCATTTCACTGGACCACAGTTGCTCGGGATTGGTTTGTAGAACATTCTAGGTAATTCGAGGGAATGATTTGGCCATCCTGATGCAACCAATATGAATCCTGTCGAACATTTATAGGACATCATCGAGAAATTAGTTTCTGCACAAAATCCTGTACCGGGAAACTTTTGCAATTATGGAAGGCTATAGAGGCATAATGGCTCAATATTTCTGCAGCAGTCTTCCAATGACTTTTTTAGACCATGATACGTCGAGACTCTGCACTGCTCCTAGAAAAAGGAGGTCCGACGCGATATTCTGAGGTACTCCATGACTTTTGTCACCTCAATTTGTGAGGATACTGTCTGCAAAATATAATGCTAATACAGTTAATAGTAAGGAAATTATAAATTAAAACTTGATACATCATGCGGCAGTTTTGCTGCATGAACAGAGAAAGTGTAGTAAGCGATAAACGTTTTTCCTTTCGTAATTTTGTGGGGGTTGTCAGCGGGAAAAGGTTTCATAAAGGTTTGAAAGCATGTGTAAAGATCGTTGCAAGTCTATAGTTGCTCTCATTCTCAAATGGGATGAATAACATCTGGGTATTCGTGCTTCGTAGGTTACACTTATTTTTCACCTTCACTCCCAGCCCTTTGATAGGTAGGTGGATCTTATCCGCACAGCGATTCTTCCCAGACAATAAGTGATGTTTATACCAATTTTGGTTGAAATGCGTCCAGTGGGTTAGGAAGAGATCCGAAACATACGTACACATTTTTTTTTTTATCGTGCGTGTTGATTCTACACAGAGTTATCCTTCTTTGAAACCCATCGCTCAGACTTGTGGGTTTAATGCGACAAAACTTGAATACTCGTATATCAAAACTGATGATAATGGTTAAGTCTTTATCACTCTGTATCGGCTAAACTAATAATGCTGCAAGTTTCAGCGTGGGCTCAATTCTTTGGACGTGAAGAGGAAAAGCTACAGTTAATCATGTACTCGTTATTCTGACTGGGATTTCAAAACATCCATTAGGCGACAACGTTCAGTAAGCGAATATGGTGGTGGTGGTGGTGGTTAGTGTTTAACGTCCCGTCGACAACGAGGTTATTAGAAACGGAGCGCAAGCTCGGGTTATCGAAGGATTGGGAAGGAAATCGGCCGTGCCCTTTCAAAGGAACCATCCCGGCATTTCCCTGAAGCGATTCAGGGAAATCACGGAAAACCTAAATCAGGATGGCCGGAGACGGGATTGAGCCGTCGTCCTCCCGAATGCGAGTCCAGTGCGCTAACCACTGCGCCACCTCGCTCAGTTGTAAGCGAATAGACAATGGGGCTGGACTACAAGATTCGGGTGAAGCTGATCACATCTTGATCCACTTTTTTGACAAGCATGTCTGTCAGCGAATCACTCTGAACAGACTCGTGACGATTAAGCTGTCTGCAGCTCGAACAGAGAGCTAGCTCCTGTCTCCCACCGTCTGGGCATTGTCAAACACGCGCGAAGCGGTCACATTCCCTCCTCTTAGACTGACGGCTGCACTCCAGGTCAGAATACTGCATATAGGAACACTAGTGGCGGCTAGTAGTAATAGCCAGTACTGTATTGTCGGTATGAAATTACCCTTCCAATGCCCCTGTATGCAGGGGAGTACTTGAGCTAGCCACTTTCTGGGACAGCTTGCACTGACGCCATATTTATCCACGACGGCGGATCCCAGATAGCAGCCGTAATTGTGGCAACATCATACTGACATCATGGTGGTAAATTCAAATTTTGGCGGACAATAGGGAATTTGGGGTACCTCGACTAACCTAATTCCCCCACCCCTCCGCCACACTTCTGCAATGCCACCTAACCCTCATCACCACCATACCCCTGGAAATAGTGGGAAGCGGTCAGTCTCTGTCCAGCTGCTGGAGAGGAAAATTAGATTAGTGTACCTCAATTATTTTTGGTGGAAACTGAAGTAAACAGTGCTCCTAATTATATATTTATATGCATTGTGCTACATCGTGCGTGTCCAAAATCCCAGTATGGCTAACAATTGACATTGTCACACAACTGGTGTTATCTTTCTGGAAAAAAATTCATAATATCACTCAAAACTAGTATCAGACGGACTTTAAATAAATATTAACCTCACATAGGACGCTTCCTTCACGTACAAGTCAAAATAAATCTCTCTGATCCACTTGTGAATTGGCAGGAGGATTACTTAGTCTAAAATGATAACTTGAACATCCCCCTAAACTGGTATATGCATAGAACTTATGGAGTGTTAAAAAACGAGAACTGCAATGATGTTAGAAACTCGGACTTTACGTACCTGCTACTGATAGTAGCAACGTAATAAAATTAACTGTGCGAAGGGTAACACCACCTCGTCTGTAACTTACAGCCGAATGCCAAAACATATAAAAAAAAGCACTACAAAACCCTGTAAGTTACTGGGTGGTAGCGAAACGGGCGGTAAAAACTCTAACACATGATCTTCGTAATCGTCTATTTAACTCACAGCGTGGCGCAACTCAAGGTCTCAGGCTGCTCGTGTTGGATTGGTGTGGCTCACCTGGAACTGCCAGCGACTGCAGCTACTAGCGAGGCTGCAGCACATACTGCCGACTGTCGTGATACCTGGTGGCCACAAGCGGTACTATAGATGTCGCCTGCAGAATATCTCGCTGCTATTGTTTGATGACGCAACTGCCCCGCACGTGCTGGTCTGATGCGCGATCACTCTGCCCCCAATGGACAGCAGCAGTCCTCCACTGGTGCACAGAGGAAGGGATAGTCCTCTGGTACCCAGGCGTCTGATAAAAGTACTGTTCCAGGTCTGGTCTGCTTGCTACCGTGGTCTCTGCAATGAGCTGCGGCCATCTCCATACTCTGGGTTACATCATCATTTACTTTCTGAGCTCTGTCGCTGAGAAATGCTTTGTCAATGGCGAATTAATTTACCGATTTCGAAACCGATATCAGCTGCAATATCCGAAATATCCGATTTTAAACACCAAAACGATGACATTTGTGACACTTTTATGCTAAACCTTTGAGAAGCATATGAAAACTTCCAGAATGTTATGTATTTTCACAGGGTTTCTTGGAACATCATATCTCTTGCCCGGCTGTCCTCGATATCAACTACATTCCAGTATACTACCGATTGATTGCAAAGTATAATTCCGAAGATAAAAAGTGTAAATTGTATCTCTAGAGAGACGTAACTTCAGCGAGAACATTATTTGGGACACACTGCAAACCATTAACGACCTAGAAACTTACATCGTCTGCGAAGATTTTTGGATGAAAACTAGAGAATAGAGGAAGCTGGGAGTTCCACTTGTATTTTTTAAAGAATAAAGCGTTTTAATACTCAGAATGGTATGTATTTCCCATGTCTACAAACTCATCAAATGTCCCTTCCAGCGCTGTTTCACCATTTCGATGGAAACAACACATCACAATCGATGTTCTCTCAGCCAAATACATACAGGAAATATGTACAATTGCAGTATACCTCACAGTCGAACAAGAGGCCGACGACACACACAGAGAGAGAGACTCGTAATGACTTGTCTCTCAACAAATAAAAAAATAAAAAATAAACAAAACGTTGGCTCTGAGCACTGTGGAACTTAACATCTGTGATCATTAGTCCCCTAGAACTTAGAACTACTTAAACCTAACTAACCTAAGGACATCACACACATCCATGCCCGAGGCAGGATTCGAAACTGCGCTCCCTAGCGATCGAGCGGTTCCAGGATGTAGCGCCTAGAACCGCTCGGCCACCCCGACCGGCTGTCTCACAACAGCCCCAACATAGAAGTCTGATGTCACTGACGACACCACTTCACAGCCGAACAAGAGGCTTCTGTTTCTGGTCTGCAGAAATAAGTCACAGACAGACAAATGACTCACGAACAGGACGCTTCCTGCAAGACGTTGAACTTATTTCTAGGAAAGACTGACCCTACTGGGACAATAGAGAAATACTTGACTATTCATCACAGATGGAGAACTGAGTGGTCAACAACAGTGTGCCTCAAACATTCTGGATATGCCGGCACTGTCGGAAAGTTGTCCTAAGCTAAGTAAAATCAGGCTCTTGTAGGAAAAGCATTAGACTGATCATAGCTACATTCTGATATTTCTCACTGCTGATATCTCTATTCCTCCCTCAGACTTATACCAGGAGGAAACTTTTAGCACTGAAATGTGGTCTCCTGTGCGTATTTCCGTTCGTCAGAATTATTATTACGCATTAAACTAGTGTTACACTGTGTTAAAGTTTTTTCCACCACAAAATGTTCAAATGTGTGTGCAAACTTATGGGATTTAACTGCTAAGGTCATCAGTCCCTAAGCTTACACACACTTTAACCTAAATTATCCTAAAGACAAACACTCACACCCATGCCAGAGGGAGGACTCGAACCTCCGCCGGGATCAGCTGCACAGTAAATGACTGCAGCGCCTTAGACTGCTCTGCTAATCCCGCACTGCTTTCCACTAAAATATTCCTCTGCATCTCTTCAGCTAGTGTGTTAGACTGGTCAAATCGTCTCTTTGACACTTTATATCTACACCCTTCGGAAACTTTTATGGTCTCTTGTTCGTTGGATTTACACTCCTGGAAATTGAAATAAGTACACCGTGAATTCATTGTCCCAGGAAGGGGAAACTTTATTGACACATTCCTGGGGTCAGATACATCACATCATCACACTGACAGAACCACAGGCACATAGACACAGGCAACAGAGCATGCACAATGTCGGCACTAGTACAGTGTATGTCCACCTTTCGCAGCAATGCAGGCTGCTATTCTCCCATGGAGACGATCGTAGAGATGCTGGATGTAGTCCTGTGGAATGGCTTGCCATGCCATTTCCACCTGGCGCCTCAGTTGGACGAGCGTTCGTGCTGGACGTGCAGACCGCGTGAGACGACGCTTCATCCAGACCCAAACATGGGGGACAGATCTGGAGATCTTGCTGGCCAGGGTAGTTGACTTACACCTTCTAGAGCACGTTGGGTGGCACGGGATACATGCGGACGTGCATTGTCCTGTTGGAACAGCAAGTTCCCTTGCCGGTCTAGGAATGGTAGAACGATGGGTTCGATGACGGTTTGGATGTACCGTGCACTATTCAGTGTCTCCTCGACGATCACCAGAGGTGTACGGCCAGTGTAGGAGATCGCTCCCCACACTATGATGCCGGGTGTTGGCCCTGTGTGCCTCGGTCGTATGCAGTCCTGATTGTGGCGCTCACCTGCACGGCGCCAAACACGCATACGACCATCATTGGCACCAAGGCAGAAGCGACTCCCATCGCTGAAGACGACACGTCTCCATTCGTCCCTCCATTCACGCCTGTCGCGACACCACTGGAGGAGGGCTACACGATGTTGGGGCGTGAGCGGAAGACGGCCTAACGGTATGTGGGACCGTAGCCCAGCTTCATGGAGACGGTTGGGAATGGTCCTCGCCGATACCCCAGGAGCAACAGTGTCCCTAATTTGCTGGGAAGTGGCGGTGCGGTCCCCTACGGCCCTGCGTAGGATCCTACGGTCTTGGCGTGCATCCGTGCGTCGCTGCGGTCCGGTCCCAGGTCGACGGGCACGTGCACCTTCCGCCGACCACTGGCGACAACATCGCTGTACTGTGGAGACCTCACGCCCCACGTGTTGAGCAATTCGGCGGTACGTCCACCCGGCCTCCCGCATGCCCACTATACGCCCTCGCTCAAAGTCCGTCAACTGCACATACGGTTCACGTCCACGCTGTCGGGGCATGCTACCAGTGTTAAAGACTGCGATGGAGCTCCGTATGCCACGGCAAACTGGCTGACACTGACGGCGGCGGTGCACAAATGCTGCGCAGCTAGCGCCATTCGACGGCCAACACCGCGGTTCCTGGTGTGTCCGCTGTGCCGTGCGTGTGATCATTGCTTGTACAGCCCTCTCGCAGTGTCCGGAGCAAGTATGGTGGGTCTGACACACCGGTGTCAATGTGTTCTTTTTTCCATTTGCAGGAGTGTAGTATCATGTGAGAACTGTTTACAATACCACTTTCGAAAAAATTGATGGGAAGACTGCATTGCTTTATAACCTAGCCTCCATGAATTTGACGACGGAGTTCACTCAAAGATTCTTCCTGGTCGAGCTTACAGATCGTGCATAAAGAGTATACAGAGAACGCGTGCGTATCTGCCGGCCCCGAGTCCGCGATGGCGAGCGAAAGTGGCCCAAATGCTGGGAGAGTGATCCCGGCTGCTGCCTAACCACACAGGCATTGACAGCCTACGAATTCACAGTTACGCGGTTTCCAATACTAGTTGTCAAAAACCTCGTCTTCATACCGCAATTCTCGTGATAAAAATCTTCGGAAACACCTCCCACCTATTCCAGCAAACACTACGGCCTTGGATATCTAAGCGATGCTCCTGGTGACTTCGTCCTATTTCACTGGTCCAGAGGGCTAGCGGAGAGTTGGTTCACAATACAGCGTTCGAAAACATCACCCTATACGAAAAGCGCTGCAACCACAGATCTTGTAATGGGACTGGCGAACAACCTTGGTGCTTGAAACACACATATCACGACGTCACAACTGATGGAAAATGAACCACAAAGATCTTCTAAAACAACCACTACTCGAAATTGTCCCGAAAAGGCCATTCATATCATTATAGGCACTGCTAATACCTAAACTCGACCAAAACACAGAAAAAAAACATGAAAAATAAAAAATATAATATAAAAAATACCTCCACCTAGAACAGTGGAGGCAGTTGCGAATGTTCACCTAAGCGTCAGTGGACCAACTAAGCAAGTTTACAGTTCGACCGGTAGAGGGAGCTGGGAAAAGAAACCTCACATCGTCCTCCTTCCCTCCTCACCCCTAAATAACGTGCTGGTTTCTGCGGTGAAGTGTTCCAATCTGAAGGATCCGATCACAAATATGCTCTTAACCGCACGTATATAGATGAACGAAAGCGAACAGAAACTGGCGCTACAAAAGCGTGTTTCCACCTCTGTGTGTGGTATGTGGCCAGTGGACGCACATAATTCTTCATAATTAAAATATCCCACGAACCGCTTGGCGTTCTGTATTCAAAGAGATTTCTGACCAAATAATAGAATTACTTTCTGCAAACTGAATCAAGTCTACCTTGTGAAGAATAGCAAAATACCTGTCTTCTCACCATCCCTCCACAAATGTATATCCCCGACTCGTATTCGTGGCGCCTGAGCAAGCACACGATTTCACATCCCTATACTATCACGAAAATCAGAACAGTACGTTAACAAAGTATACATACACACGAAATTTATGTCGATATTCAGCGTAAATACACATACGCACTGCCGGTTCGAATACACCACTAAGAAAAGAGGAACAGTACCACGGACAGTGAGACGAAGCTCTTCACACAGCTGCAAACCAATCACGTTTTTACATTTTTTGTTACTAGCAAACATCGTCTTTTCTACTACGCCTCACACTCAAAGTTGATCCTATACCACTCGACGACGAACTTTCTTCATAAAGTTCTTGGGAGGACGACATGTTGTCAATAAGATACACTGCCATCCAGCATCCTCTGAACATGCAGATTGTTCCTTATGCTAAAAAGTATCTTCTCTTTCCAGTGTGCGAGGAACACTTGAGCGCTGTGTAAACAAAAAGCCCTCACCTAACCACACGACATCATCCAGAATAAAGAAATACAGAGGTAATTGTGCATAACTCCGTGAACATCCTGCGGCAGTTTCTTCTCTGTCTCCTCGGTAACTGATGCTGGTTATGAGTCCCTTACCACAGTGAAGAATAGAAGGTCGCTTTCCTCTCAGATACATGATTTAATCACAGTGAAATGATTCTGGTGGGATACTAGCTATCTGACTGTTGTAGGGTCCTCCTGTGGTGTGGGTAGCATTAGTTTCTTTACAGACATCTACACTATGGCAGCAGAAGTTGCACTGAGTCATCAAACTGTTGTAAGCAGTCAAATGACGTCTCCTCTAAAATGAAACGTGCAATTGAATGCGGATCTCATCTTTTTGGGAAATGATTCAAACTCATCGAGTTTCCATCTTCTTCCAGATTTTTTCAATAAGGAACACCACCTCTGTCTCGTGATGTGAGAGCAGTTGGTCTTGTGGCACGTAGCTTTCGTGTTAATGTCGGTTTATACATTATTGACTAGATGAAGAATGTGTGGTGGTGTAAAACAGTGCATAAAACCGCTTATAGAACTACACCACAAGAACGCTCTATTTCCTTCTTCAATTACAGGCCCTTGGAAACGAATTGCTCCCATGTATCTATATGGGCATATTTAGCAGCAGCTTGCTGTCGAACGTAAAGTAACTGTGTGTTTTTGCCTATGCACGAAAGACGCTGTTTCGTACTGATATTTCATGCGTCTCAAATACACGTAATTCCTACGCGCACAAGAATTTATTTACAGACGCTAAATCTGAACGCTCACGAACTGAAAATCGGCTGGAACCATGACCGTTTTTTTATTGTCGTGGTTGTGTGTTTTCATTACTAGGGCGTTTATAGGAGGATGAAAACCATGTTGTTATCAGTGCATATTTCATGCAACCACACACGCGCAATCACATACACACACACACACACACACACACACACACACACACACACACACACATACACACACAACAGCTGTGTACTGAATTCCGCCACGAATTTTGCTCTGAGTATTAGTAAATTCCACCACAGATACCTATGCATAACGAGCCAGACAGTATCAGATTTACCACGCCACGAATCTCACGTGCAGTGATGAGTTCTCGTAATTGCAATACGCAGTAACCAATGCTGCGTGTATGCGGTATAAAATAAAGAGTACACAGAATCAAGAGGCATCGCTTGAGTGAACCACAGAACAGATGTTAACGAGCAGAGGGATTTAAACATATCTGAATGGCGTTGGGTACAGTACTAAACCAGGAACATGAAACAGGACATCGAATATTCAGTTTAAATGAAAGTAACATCGATATGTCACTAATAATCACAACGGAGTGGCTAAGGTTATCGATATTCATAAAAGATTGCCGTGCGGGGTAGCCGTGCGGTATTAGGCGTCTTGTCACGGTTCGCGCGACTTCTCCCCATCGGAGGTGCGAGTCCTCCTTCGGGCAATGGTGTGTGTGTTGTCCTTAGCGCAAGTCAGTTTATTTTAGATTAAGTAGTGCGTAAGCCTAGGGACCAACGACCTCAGCAGTTTGGTCCCATAGTCCTTACCACAAATTTCCAAATTTCATAAAAGATTTGTAACTTAGATCCAGTAGGTACGTAAGAATTAATTTTAGCAGACGCTGCTGTTCTGAACTGTAAAGTATTGCCCCCAGGTGCAAGTGAACTGACGTAACCGCTAGATTCAGTTAGGAATCATGCACTGTCGACTTAAAAGGAAACGGAACTGACGTATTAAATAACTGAAATTTCTCGGCAGTAAACTGTGTATAGAATCAATACAGGTCTCTTTATTCAAGAAAGGGAAAGATCGTATCAATTCAACTATCTAAGCACATTTAACAAGTCAATTCAAAGCTTGCTATACCATTAATTGACACTCCCTATTTCCCGTAATACGTGAAACTCGGCGTTCATTCTTAGGTTAGTTAGGTTTAAGTAGTTAGTTAGGTTTAAGTAGTTCTAAGTTCTAGGGGACTGATGACCACAGATGTTAAGTCCCATAGTGCTCACAGCCATTTGAACTATAATTTTGCTAAGTCCCTTAGTACTTATGGCTGAAGCAGGTCTAGGGGACCGATGACCTCAGATGTTAAGTCCCTTCGAATCCTGCCTCGGGCATGGATATGTGTGATGTCCTTAGGTTAGTTAGGTTTAAGTAGCTCTAAGTTCTAGGGGAATGATGACCACAGATGTTAAGTCCCATAGTGCTCAGAGCCATTTGAACCATCTTTTTGCTAAGTCCCTTAGTACTTAGGGCCGAAGCAGGTCTAGGGGACCGATGATCTCAGATGTTAAGTCCCTTCGAATCCTGCCTCGGGCATGGATGTGTGTGATGTCCTTAGGTTAGTTAGGCTTAAGTAGTTCTAAGTTCTAGGGGACTGATGACCACAGATGTTAAGTCCCATAGTGCTCAGAGCCATTTGAACCATCTTTTTGATAAGTCCCTTAGTACTTAGGCCCGAAGCAGGTCGGCCCATATGGTGGCTCGTTATCTGTGCTGCTGGTTTTCCCAGACTTGAAACTAGCCTATTTTGAGAATGCCGCGACGTTTTATAGAACGCCTGGCAGTCTGTTTACTGAGACCTTTTACCATGGGATGCCTGATTCCTCTTGCAAAGCACTGGTCAGGTACTCTCGCGATAAATGGAAGGCGAGTCTCAGACATCTCCCTTGCACTCCTTGTAGCCGACAAATACGGGTATCGGCTGCGTTTCCCCATACTGCGAAGGAGTATTCTAGCACTGGTCGGATCAGCGCTATATGTAGCGTAATTCCACAGTGTGGAGGAAGCATTGGTTCCGAATTTAATTGGGGGGAGCATGAGCTTGTCCCATGCCTCACGAAAATGCGGCTTCCATGACAGGTGTCTATCGAGAGTTACCCCTAGATACTTACACGTGCGAGACCAGAGGACAGGGCCTCACATGATTATCAACGGCCGAAGGTCCATAGGCACTCTACATCGCATTATTATGACAGCCTGGCTTTTCGCGGCATTGAATCTGAAGCGCTACTTCGTAGCATAGACTCCTAAGATGTCGCATGCAACCGTCGCAAACGGTGACGAACGACGTCGATTCTTTGGGAACGCTCGTAGAGTGCGGTGTCATCCGTATATAATGCTACTGATACCCTGTCTGAGTGTGGTACATCGGCTGTATACAGGGAGAACAGCAAGGGGCCGAGAACCGACCCCTGCGGCACACCCACACCTGTAAGTCGAACAGTTGAGATGCGGTCTTCGGCACGAACGTGAAAGTCTGGTCGCGCAGTTAGGACGCGATGAGTATGGAGTGCGACGTCGGAACGTCCGTGCAAAAAGACTGCACAGGTTGGCCCTGGAGACGTCAAGAAGTACGGCCCCTTTGCACTCCCGACGCTCCAGGGCTGCCATCGCGTCCTCGACAATACGCTATAGTCGGCATTGCGCGCTGTGGCCGCGCCGGAAGCCGAATTGCTCTGGGGGAATTAGCCACTCCCTGTCCATATGCTCCATGAGCCGTTTGATGTAGATTCTTTCGAACACTTTAAACAGAATAGAGAGTATACTTATCAGCCGATAGTTTTGAGGAACCCTCGCGTCTTTGCATTGCTTGAAGGTGGCAACCACCTCTGCGTGTTTCCACGCAGAGGGGTAGTTGCCATTCCATGGAACATAATCGAAAGCATTCGTGATACGCCGCAGCGCATCAGGCGGGAGTAGTTCCAGCATAAGAGCTTCCACTTGGTCACTGCCGCAGGCCTTCCTGGCAGAAGGACAGTCATGAGAAATACTTTTGCATCCGTTTTCTGAAAATTGCCTGGAGCAGCTATCTCGGCAGCTCACACGCAATGGAAATACACTAGGCTTTGTAGTTACTGTAAGTTGGCTGTTTAGGTTTTTATGTTGGTAACGCCACGTAGCGCTCTGTATGAAAATCACTGGCTGTGCTGTGTGCAGTCTGTGGCTGGTTGGCATTGTTGTAATATTCGCTATTGTAGTGTTGGGCAGTTGGATGTGAACAGCGTGTAACACTGCTCAGTTGGAGGTGAGCCGTCAGCAGTAGTGGATGTGGGGAGAGAAATGGCTTAGTTTTGAGAGCGGATGATCTGGACGTGTGTCCATCAGAAACAGTACATTTGTAAGAATGGATGTCATGAACTGCCATATATATTATGACTTTTGAACACTATTAAGGTAAATACATTGTTCTCTATCAGAATCTTTCATTTGCTAACTATGCCCATCAGTAGCTAGTGCCTTCAGTTGTTAAAATCTTTTATTTAGTTGGTAGTATTGGCGCTCGCTGCATAGCAGTAGTTCGAGTAACGAAGATTTTGGTGAGGTAAGTGATTCATGAAAGGTATAGGTTATTGTCAGTCAGAGCCATTCTTTTGTAGGGATTTTTGAAAGTCAGATTGCGATGCGCTAAAAATATTGTGTGTCAGTTTAGTGTTGATCAGAATAAGTAAGCCAGCCGAAATGGCCGAGCGGTTCTAGGCGCTACAGTTTGAAACCGCGCGACCGCTACGGTCGCAGGTCCGAATCCTGCCTCTGGCATGGATGTGTGTGATGTCCTTAGGTTAGCTACGTTTAAGTAGTTCTAAGTTCTAGGGGACTGCTGACCTCAGCAGTTAAGTCCCATAGTGCTCAGAGCCATTAGAATAAGTAAAGAGAGAAATGTCTGAGTACGTTCAGTTTTGCTCAGCTGTTTGAAAATCAAATAACGTAAGGGGTTTACCAGCATAGTAATTCATAAATTTTTCTAAGGGGGATGTTTCATTACGAATACGTCAGACCTTATCGAGAACGTCAGTATAGGAACGGGGATTAGCGATCATGATGTCATTATAGAAACTATGATTACAAAAGTTAATAAATCACTCAAAAAGGCTAGGAAAGCGTCTCTGCTAGATAGAGCAAATAAGCAGTTATTAACATTGCACCTAAACAGTGAATTGGCATCACTAAGGTCCAGTAAGGAGGGTGTAGAGGAATTATGGGCAAAGTTTAGGCAGATTGTAAATCGTGGTGTGAAGAGTTATGTGCCTAATAAGTGGGTAAAGGATGAAAAAGACCCACCATGATTTAATAACGAAATTCGATAGTGAGGGAGAAGAGACTGTTGCACTCTCGCTTAAAAAGGGGACGCACAAATGACGACAGGAGAAGATTAGTAAAGATTCGTGGGTCTGTGAAAATAACTATGTGCGAAGCACTACTACCGTAACAACTCAGCAAAAGATCTGACAATATCCGAGAAAATTCTGGTCGTATGTAAAATCGTTGAGCGGGTCTAAGGCTTCCATTCAGTCCTTTGTTGACCAGTCTGGTGTGACAGTTGAAGACAGCAAAACGAAAGCTGAAGTTTTAAATTTCACGCTCATGAACTATTTCACACAGGAGAATCGTACAAACGTGTTGTCATTTGACCATCGGACAGACTCCCGTCTGGATGACACAGTAATTAGCATACCTGGCGTAGAGAAACAACTGAAGGATTTGAAAGCAAATAAATCACCAGGTCCAGATGGGATCCCAGTTCGATTGAACAGAGAGTACTCTACGGCACTGGCCCGTTACCTAGCTGGCATTTATCGTGAGGCAAAGTTACAGACCAATGTGCGTAACTTCTGTTTGCTGCAGAATTCTTGAACATGTTCCCATTTCTGATATAATAAACTTTCTTGCAACTGAGAAGCTTACGTGCACGAATCGGCATCGTTTCAGAAAGCATCCCTCGTGCGAAACCCAGCCTGCCATTTTCTCACATGATATACTGAGAACTATGGATGAAGGGCAACAGATAGATTCCATATTTCTAGATTTCAAAAAAATGGCTCTGAGCACTATGAGACTCAATTGCTGTGGTCATTAGTCCCCTAGAACTTAGAACTACGTAAACCTAACTAACCTAAGGACATCACACACATCCATGCCCGAGGCAGGATTCGAACCTGCGACCGTAGCAGTCGCACGGTTTCCGACTACGCGCCTAGAACCGAGAGACCACCGCGGCCTGCTTCTAGATTTCCGGAAAGCATTTGACACGATGCCCCATTGAACGCTGTTAACGAAGGTACCAGCGTATGGACTAAGTTCACAGATATGTCAGTAGCTCGAAGACTTCTTATGTAATAGAACCCAGTGTGTTGTTCTCGACGACGAATGTTCATCAGAGACAAGGGTATTGTCAGGAGCGCCCCAGGAAAGTGTGATGGGATCACTGTTATTATCTATATTCATAAATGATTTGGCTGACAGGGTGGGCAGCGATGTGCAGTTGTTTCTTGATGATGCCATGGTGTACGGTAGGGTGTCGAAGTTGAGTGTCTGTAGAAATATACAAGACGACTTAGACAGAATTTCCTGTTGCAGTAATGAATGGCAGCTAGTCCTGAATATGGAAAAGTGTATGTTAATGCGGATGAGTAGGAAGATCGAACCTGCAATGTTGGGATACAATATAACTAGTATTCTACTTCACAGTCAAGTCGTTTAAATATCTAGGCATAACGTTTGAAAACGATATGAGGTGGAACGAGCATGTGAGAACTGTGGTAGGTAAGGCGAATATTCGACATCGATTTATTGGGAGCGTTTTAGGGAAGAGTGGTTCACGTGTAAAGGAGACCGCATATACGGGGCGAAAAATATTTAAACCGACAAAATCTGGGTGGTTGTAGGGGACATCAAAACAAATATTTTTCCCTAATGTCATTTTTTCCTATGAGGATTATTTAAACCAGTGGAGGTCATATTACGCTCTTCAGTTGTTAGAGGCCGTATTACGGTTGTCAGAGGGTGTATTACGCTCTTCAGTTGTAGGCAACTGTTGTCCACCAGTGCAGTAGTGCATTGTCTCTGTTTACTAGTGGATCGATACACCCGGAGAGCGTACACTGAAATGGTTGGTGAGTACTACGTAGCACACCACAATGGACGTGCTGTACAGAGGGTTTATCAACAACAATATCCTAATCACCGTGTCCCGCATCATACGACCATTGCTGCTGTGTACCGACGTCTGCACGAGACCGGGTCATTTAGCAGATTACCTGGATAGGGACGCCGTCGCACAGCAAGAACGCTGCAATTTGAGGAACTTGCTGGAAGACGTCACGCTACAAGACAACACATGTGGTTCCAATATGACGGGGTGTCGGCACATTTCAGTCGTCGTGTGCGTCGATTCCTGGACCGACGGTTTCCAGAAACGTGGATTGGCAGAGGAGGTTCTGTACCATGCCCTGCTCGATCCACAGATATGTCCCCTCTGGACATTTTTGTCTGGGGAGAGATGCGCAACCTTTTTTAGGCAACTCCTGCTGCATCAGAAGAGGATGTGGTTGCCCGGATTGTAGCAGCAGCAGGAACAATTGAGGATACTCCTGGGGTTTTTGCCCGTGTCATACAGAACATGATCCGACGGTTTAACCTTTGTTTACGTGTCAATGGAGACATTTTTGAAAATCTACTGTAATTGAAATTGGGTTGTGTTAATGTGTTGTCTCTTGGTCATAAAAAATGGAAAAGTGTTTGTTGGTTTAATTAATTTGCCGCCAGATAAATCTTCCTCTACCGGTTTAAATACTCCTCATAGGAAAAAATGACATTAGGGAAAAATATTTGTTTTGATGCCCGCTACAACCTCCCAGAGTTTGTCGGTTTAAATACTTTTCACCCTTTAGGACGCTGGTGCGACCTATTCTTGAGTACGGCTCGGGTGTTTGGGATCCGTACCAGGTCGCATTGAAGGAAGACATTGAACAATTCAGAGGCGGGCAGCTAGATTTGTTACCGGTAGGCTCGAAGAACTCTTAAGTGTTGCAGGGATCCTTCTGGAGCTCAAATGGGAATCTCTGGAGGGAAGGCGGCTTTCTTTTCGAGGACCACTACTCAGAAAATTTAGTGAACCGGTATTTGAAGCTGATTGTCGAACGATTCTTCTGC
This sequence comes from Schistocerca gregaria, assembly GCF_023897955.1. Classification (NCBI taxonomy): domain Eukaryota; kingdom Metazoa; phylum Arthropoda; class Insecta; order Orthoptera; family Acrididae; genus Schistocerca; species Schistocerca gregaria. Next base: position 833,615,509 of record NC_064931.1, read on the forward strand.
TGCCAACATACATCGTGCGTAAGGATCACGAAGGTGAGATAGGAGAAATGGGGGTTCATACAAAGGCATACAGGCAGTCGTTTTTCATTGACTCTATCTGCGAGTGGAACAAGAAAGGAAATGACGAGTAGTGGTACAGGTTACCCTACGCCATACGGTGGCATGCGGAATACGTATGTAGAAGTAGATGTAGATCTTAGGAGCGAAGTTGGGCACAACTCCCTCCTCAATGACGGGTTCTGCAGCATCACCGGCGTCTTGAGCAAGAAAAACTGGCAGTCATTGTTTCACAGTTTGCGTGTGCCGTTCATCTACATCATCGTCTATCGGCGTGAAGTTGACCGCAAAGCAAGACACTGGCCTTGGCGTCAGGTTCACAAACAACCACTCTGCAGACTTGCACAGGAAGGAGACGGTGCCCTTTTCGTAAAAGGGAGAGCCATCTTCGATACGAAGCATGCCTACTTTGCTGCCCAATAGTGATTTCGGTGGTTTTCCACCGCCACCTTTATTTCACGGCGCAGCTAATTTAGGTAGCTTTTGGCGGTAGGAGGGCGTGTAATTTGCCACTCCCCAAAAAGCCTGTTCTTGTCTGAATTGGCCTGCAACGTTTCAGGGAGGAGTTAACGCGATCTGTCAGGAGGGTTCTGTGTACACCTAGGGGTGGCAGCGTCTACAGCCCAGAGTGTTTCCACTATAAGCTGGCGTAATGCCTTGTCTGCGCTGACGATACTTGGGTTTGGGATAGCAGCAAGGGAGTCTTGCAGGTCCTCCTTAAACTTTTCTCAGTTTACCCTTCCTCTAGACTGACATCGTTTTGGTGGCTCCACACTATCAATGTTTATGTCGAAAGTGACCGGCATGTGGACCGACGAGGGAGCCTCTCGACTTCTTGCAGTGGTGAGGAGTCCGACATGCCTCGCTACCGCTATGCTATCACGAGCACGTCAGGCAGCTGCGTGCATTGTTTGAGTAATGCATCGGGTCACACACACAGGTCAGGACACGCATTAAGGGGGTTTGCGTTGTTTGGTGAAGGAGACCAGACAGTGAGGTCATTGGTCTCATCGGATTAGGGAAGGACGGAGAAGGAAGTCTGCCGTGCCCTTTCAAAGGAACCATCCCGGCATTTCCCTGGAGCAATTTACAGAAATGACGGAACACCTAAATCAGGATTGCCGGACGCGGGATTGAACCGTCGTCCTCACGAATGCGAGTCACGTCGGGTCACATGGACCTTGAACCACCGCACTGTGCTGCCGAACTAGTTGTAGTAGAGGCGACCATAGGTATTTGTTACCCTGGAGTGCCACTCAGCTTGGTTACATTAAGGTCTGCCACAGTAAACAGTTCACTTTAGGGAGACAATTATGCTTCAAATTGTCTGTGAGTCCAAGGGGCCTATAGACTGGAACGAACATAATCTGGCCTGTCGCTGTTTCTACTTCAACATCAGTGACCTCAGTTGTTGCTAGTTGTGGGAGCTACACGTCATGGTGTTTGAGCGAGGTCAGTATGGCAGGGGCGCTGCGGCCCCTCTCAGCATTGTTGCAAATTTATTCAAGATAGTGGCTACAAGATGGCGGCTGTAGATGTGGCAACCTGACAGTGACGTCATGGCGGGAAGTTCAAATTTTGGTGGGAAAATCGGTCAACTGGGCTCCCTCCACTAACCTAAACCACACCCCTCCCCCATCCCCCCTCTCCTCCCCCATCTGTAAACTGGTGGGAAAAGGCCTCAGTCTGTGCTGGATCGCCAGATAGGACAGACATAAGCCTTTATATTGTATACATTGTTCCTCTTCCCTCTCCCGTCAGAAACTGGTAGGAAAAGGACGTAGTGCCATGTTGCCGGATAGTATGAACATAAGTATACACTATTTATTTATACAATTTGAGTTGTCATAGGCAGTAGCTCCATCCAGTGTGTTCACCGTGAGGTCTGGAGACCTGCTGACGTATTTCACAAAACCGCCACCAAAGGGCTGCCCCTCTCCCCTCCCATGTCATAGTCCAATAGGCCATCTGGGGAAAAAATCACAGGAAAATAACTCAGTCTTTGTCTAGCTGCTGGACAAAGAGGTCGGCTCCAATTTTTCCTTAGGTTCAATGGATGAGATGTCTGTATTGGAGAGAGGAGTATATTAGCATCTGCAAAATGTGTCTACACCTACATCTACATCTACATCCATACTCCGCAAGCTACCTGACGGTGTGTGGCGGAGGGTACCTTGAGTACCTCTATCGGCTCTAATCTCTCTGATTTTATCCTCACGGTCTCTTCGCGAGATATACGTAGGAGGGAGCAATATACTGCTTGACTCCTCGGTGAAGGTATGTTCTCGAAACTTCAACAAAAGCCAATACCGAGCTACTGAGCGTCTCTCCTGCAGAGTCTTCCAGGAGTTTATCTATTATTCCCGTAACGCTTTCGCAATTACCTAATGATCCTGTAACGAAGCGCGCTGCTCTCCGTTGGATCTTCTCTATCTCTTTTATCAACCCTATCTGGTACGGATCCCACACTGGTGAGCAATATTCAAGCAGTGGCGGATTGCATTTCCTTAGGATTCTTCCAATGAATCTCAGTCTGGCATCTGCTTTACCGACGATCAACTTTATATGATCATTCCATTTTAAATCGTTCCTAATGCGTACTTACAGATAATTTATGGAATTAACTGCTTCCAGTTGTTGATCTGCTATATTGTAGCCAAATGATAAGGGATCTTTCTTTCTATGTATTCGCAGCACATTACACTTGTCTACATTGAGATTAAATTGCCATTCCCTGCATCATGCGTCAATTCGCTGCAGATCCTCCTGCATTTCAGTACAATTCGGACCTCTCGATATACCATACCATAATACGCAAAAAGCCTCGGTGAACTTCCGATGTTATCCACAAGGTCATTTATGTATACTATGAATAGCAACGGTCCTACGACACTCTCCTCCGGCACACCTGAAATCACTCTTACTTCAGCACACTTCTCTCCATTGAAAATGACATGCTGCATTCTGTTATCTAGGAACACTTCAATCCAATCACACAGTTGGTCTGATATTCCATATTCTCTTACTTTGTTCATTAAACGACTGTGGGTAACTGTATCGGACGCCTTGCGGAAGTCAATAAACACGGCATCTACCTGGAAACCCGTGTCTATGACCCTCTGAGTCTCGTGGACGAATAGCGCTAGCTGGGTTTCACACGATCGACTTTTTCTAAAGACATTTGGTGAAGACGAATGCGCTTCATGAAATAGTGTAGATGGGGCAAGTTAACTTCATAACTCATGCTGATAAATTCATGTGCTGTAACCGTAGTTTATTCGATATAAATCCAATCAGTCAGTTTTCTGAAGCGCGAGAGGCAAGGCGTGCACCCCAGAGTCTCTCGCCCCGCTGGAAGAGAGGCTACGAGCCGGCTTACGACATGGACAGGGAGCGCGCTGGCTTATTGCACGGTCACGCTGTAGCACTATCTGTCGCGCTGGAAATACCCGTGGTCTTCCTCTTTCCCATCCCCGACTCATGTATAGCCTTTATCACTGAACACAAATTACTTCAGGAGCTGTTACATCTGGTGTTGTGGATTATTGTCACATTCATAACTTGAAGATATCACAGGAACTAAATGAACCACTGCACAAAAAGGGAGATAGATAGATAGAGAGAGAGAGAGAGAGAGAGAGAGAGAGAGAGAGAGAAAGAGAAAGAGAGAGAGAGAGAGAACTTTGCAGATGACACGAGAATATTTAAAGAATTACACGCTTCCTACAGAGAAATACCACCATCGCCACGCTTGAACACACACTCTAAAAGATAAATATGGAGACATAGTTGTGAAACCGCCCCTAATACACTTGGTGCACTTTTGTGGTAAATACACTTGTCTGTGAGCTCGAACTGCTGCAGAAGTTAGTACATCCAACTGAAGACGCCTGCAAATACGCTTTAGTAAAGATCGTTGCACAATAGTCTGCTCGAATTTTGCGATATGTACCGCCACATTTGAAGACAGACTCTAAAAGAAGATTGCTGAAAATTTCGAAAAGTCCCTGAGACACGTCACAGGGTTTTGTGGGAAAAACATTTCGAAACCGATATCGGCTGCAATACCTCATTTTACATGCCAAAACGATTATAGCTGGAAGTCGAAATAAGTATGTCTGTAAATCTAAACAGGACCATTTTTCGTGTTTTAGTTGCCTGTTTGAAGGCATTGCTAGAGAGAGAGAGAGAGAGAGAGAGAGAAATTTGAGTCCTAGAGCTGCTGCGGTGTTCATCACTTTTCTGAAACGGTGGGCGTGCTTAGTTTCATATACTGAAGCGCCAAAGAAACTGGTGCAACCATGCGTATTCAAATACAGAGTCATGTAAACAGGCAGAATACGATGCTGTCTGGTGCAGCTGTTAGATTGGTTACTGCTGCTACAATGGCAGGTTATCAAGATTCAAGTGAGTTTGAACATGGTGTTATAGTCGGCACACAAGCGATGGGACACAGCATCTCCGAGGTAGCGATGAAGTGGCGATTTTCCCGAATGACCTTTTCACAAATCCGGTAAAACATCAAACCTCCGACATCGCTGCGGCCGGAAAAAGATCCTGCAAGAACGGGACCGACGACAACTGCAGAGAATCGATCAGAGTGGCAGAAGGACGACCATTCCGAAAATTGCCGCTGATTTCAATGCTGGGCCGTCAACAAGTGTCAGCATGCGAACCATTCAACGAAACATCATCGATAGGGGCTTTCGGAGGCCACTCGTGTACCCTTGATGAATGTACGACACTGGGCCTATCAACACCGACATTGGACTCGTCATGACTGGAAGGAAACATATCCCCTCGTCGGACGAGTCTCGTTTCAAAATGTATCGAGCAGATGGACGTGTACTGGTATGGAGACATCCTCATGAATCCATGTACCCTGCATGTCAGGGGACAGCAGATGGAGGCTCTTTAATGGTGAGGGGCGTGTGGATCTGGAGTGATAACGGACCCTGATACGTCTGCATACGACTCTAACATGTGACGCTTACGAAGGCATCTAGTCTGATCACCTGCATCCATTCATGTTCATTGTGCATTCCGACGAACTTCGGCAGTTTCAGCACATTAGTGCGACATCCCGCACGTCCAGAATTGCTCCAGGAACACTCTTCTGCAATTATCGCTGTCTTAGAGCTGCTGGTCTGAAGATTCTCCAAAGTCAAAATGGTGGGCGAGGAACAGCATGCCGCCAGAGTTGGATGATTCATATGGCTCTGAGCACTATGCGACTTAACATCAGTCACCTACAACTTAGAACTAATTAAACCTAACCAACCTAAGGACACAACACACATCCATGCCCGAGGCAGGATTCGAACCTGCGACCGTAGCAGTCGCGCGGTTCCAGACTGCGCGCCTAAGAGTTGGATGGTCTACACTCCTGGAAATTGAAATAAGAACACCGTGAATTCATTGTCCCAGGAAGGGGAAACTTTATTGACACATTCCTGGGGTCAGATACATCACATGATCACACTGACAGAACCACAGGCACATAGACACAGGCAACAGAGCATGCACAATGTCGGCACTAGTACAGTGTATATCCACCATTCGCAGCAATGCAGGCTACTATTCTCCTATGGAGACGATCGTAGAGATGCTGGATGTAGTCCTGTGGAACGGCTTGCCATGCCATTTTCACCTGGCGCCTCAGTTGGACCAGCGTTCGTGCTGGATGTGATGACCGCCTGAGACGACGCTTCATCCAGTCCCAAACATGCTCAATGGGGGACAGATCCGGAGATCTTGCTGGCCAGGGTAGTTGACTTACACCTTCTAGAGCACGTTGGGTGGCACGGGATACATGCGGACATGCATTGTCCTGTTGGAACAGCAAGTTCCCTTGCCGGTCTAGGAATGGTAGAACGATGGGTTCGATGACGGTTTGGATGTACCGTGCACTATTCAGTGTCCCCTCGACGATCACCAGAGGTGTATGGCCAGTGTAGGAGATCGCTCCCCACACCATGATGCCGGGTGTTGGCCCTGTGTGCCTCGGTCGTATGCAGTCCTGATTGTGGTGCTCACCTGCACGGCGCCAAACACGCATACGACCATCATTGGCACCAAGGCAGAAGCGACTCTCATCGCTGAAGACGACACGTCTCCATTCGTCCCTCCATTCATGCCTGTCGCGACACCACTGGAGGCGGGCTGCACGATGTTGGGGCGTGAGCGGAAGACGGCCTAACGGTGTGCGGGACCGTAGCCCAGCTTCATGGAGACGGTTGCGAATGGTCCTCGCCGATACCCCAGGAGCAACAGTGTCCCTAATTTGCTGGGAAGTGGCGGTGCGGTCCCCTACGGCAGTGTGTAGGATCCTACGGTCTTGGCGTGCATCCGTGCGTCGCTGCGGTCCGGTCCCAGGCAACGGGCACGTGCACCTTCCGCCGACCACTGGCGACAACATCGATGTACTGTGGAGACCTCACGCCCCACGTGTTGAGCAATTCGGCGGTACGTCCACCAGGCCTCCCGCATGCCCACTATATGCCCTCGCTCAAAGTCCGTTAACTGCACATACGGTTCACGTCCACGCTGTCGCGGCATGTTACCAGTGTTATAGACTGCGATGGAGCTCCGTATGCCACGGCAAACTGGCTGACACTGACGGCGGCGGTGCACAAATGCTGCGCAGCTAGCGCCATTCGACGGCCAACACCGCGGTTCCTGGTGTGTCCGCTGTGCCGTGCGTGTGATCATTGCTTGTACAGCCCTCTCGCAGTGTCCGGAGCAAGTATGGTGGGTCTGACACACCGGTGTCAATGTGTTCCTTTTTCCATTTCCAGGAGTGTAGTATCATGTGAGAACTGTTTACAATACCACTTTCGAAAAAATTGATGGGAAGACTGCATTGCTTTATAACCTAGCCTCCATGAATTTGACGACGGAGTTCACTCAAAGATTCTTCCTGGTACATCACGTACTCTCAGAACAAATGATATCTTGTGAATGGAGCATTCTGATTGGTTATTACTAAATTTACTCACCCAACTGCTGCTGCTACCGGTATTGGAATACTGTTCGCTATTGTCTGCAGACGAGACTTTCAGTGTCAAAACAGTTTTGTACAGATCAGAAAGAAAGCATATAGCTGCCATATTGCACTGACAGTTAAACCCTGAAAAATCGGTCTACAGATAATGCAACATGGAAATTATCTCCAAAAACACTTCTTTAATTCCACCGCTCTACTATGGTAGAGAAAAACTTGAATTTTTCGGTGTGAAACCCGCAAAACTACTGCTGCTACTGGAGTGGCAGAAGTGTCCGCCATTTTTTTCTGCACACTGACAGATTACAAGAAATTCAGTTGCAAAATTATTTTGTACAGATCGAAAAGAGATACAGCAGTCGTTTTACACAGGCAGGTAAACCTTACAAAAGTGGTCTAAACATCATAATATACGGAAACTAGCGCCAAAGACACTACCTCAATTACGCTGCTCTGCTGCTGTCGAGGAAAGCTTCAATTTTTTTGAGAGTGAAACCGATCTCCAACCGGGCTATCTCACCACATACGATACTGATGTAGTAAACAAACAATTCGTGCTGCACCATACAAAATCATCTCTTCTTCAGCCTACATAAAGCTATCGACCACCAGAATCACTTTCATATACTGCGAAGTCAGACAGATCTCAAAAAGAAACAAAAGCACATACACCATATCCAGAATGAGTCAGGAGGAAAGGTACATGCTTTGAGGGGTGATAGTATTAGTGATTCTGAACAAGAAACTTCATATGGAATTATGCCCTGTTCAGAATGGTTTTTGTACGTTTTTCTTGAATAACTCGAAAACCGCACCCTTCAGCGAAAACGTGTCACAGTACACAATTAAATTATATTAAATTTCCTACAAAAAAGGTCCTGTTCAGTTTTTTTTCTCTAGAACTAATGCCTTCTGCGAAGGGAGAGTGAGAACGTTGAAAAACTTGCTCGACGCAATGCGCTGGACGTAGTTTTTGTAGGTCAATTTGAGGTAGTTTCCCAACTGGATAGACCACGAGTGTCAACATATCAAACTGTTTGTCTCAGCTTGCTAGTCAATGTGCTAACTCAAATTGACCTACAAAAACTACGTAAGCTATAGGGCATGTGCGTGAAGTGAGTTTTTCAACATTTTCTTGCTCTATTCGCACAAACCATTACTTCTGGAGAAAAAAATGAATAGGAGCTTTTTATAGGAAAATTAATATAGCTTAATTGTGTATTGTGACACGTTTTCATTGGAGGGAGTGGTTTTCGAGTTATTCGAGGAAAACGTACAAAAGTGATATTAATTGTGTTCTATTCCGGAAACCATTCGGAATAGGGCATGCGTACATATAAAGTTTTTTGTTCAGAGCCACGAATACTATCAATCCTCAAAGCATGTACCTTTCCTTCTGACTCACCCTGTACAGTCCTCGCAGCACTAGGTATTTCCCACGAGGTCTGTCGGTCATCTACCACAGCCAACCTTCACGAGCCAACTGCCCGCGCATACATAGTGGCCCAACACGCGACCAGAACGCTCTCAGCTGACCGCGGTCAGGCGCGATCTGTTATAGAATGGTTGGGATGGTTTCCTTTTGCACTGAGGTGTTATTGATTCTGCCGCCGACCTTCTTGCTTGCTTGCTTACTGCCATGATTTCCACACCCATCTCCATACTCTGTGATTACAAGAACACATGTATTTTCACGTGGTTTTCCAGAATATCATACCATTTACGCGATAGTTCTCGATATCAAGCACATAGCACTATCGCTTGCACAGCAGTATTGCTTGCATAGTATAATTCCAAAGATAAAGACTGGAAATTATTTCTCTAGAAAACCGAAATTTTAGCGAGTTACAGTGAGGTCGAACATGCTGCAAACCACTGAGTAACTGCAAACTTGTCTCATCTGCGAAATCTTGGCGTGAAAATTCGAAAAAAATGGAGGAAACTGGTAGTTCCACTCACGAATAGCGATGTCAGTGATATAACAAAAAAAAAAAAAAACTTAGAACTACTTAAACCTAACTAACCTAAGGACATCACACACATCCATTCCCAAGGCAGGATTCGAACCTGAGACCGTAGCAGTCACGCGGTTCCGGACTGAAGGGCCTAGAACCGGTCGGCCACCGCTGCCGGTAACCAGCAAACATCTCTTCCAGCTGTTCAAATGGTTCAAATGGCTCTGAGCACTATGGGACTTAACATCTATGGTCATCAGTCCCCTAGAACTTAGAACTACTTAAACCTAACTAACCTAAGGACATCGACCCCGAAGGGAATCGAACCCGGGAACCCGGGCATGGGAAGCGAGAACGTTACCGCACGACCACGAGATGCGGGCTCTTCCAGCTGTCTTTCACCATATAGATGCACACAACACACATAACGATCGATGTTCTCTCAACCAAAAATAACGGTGGGAAGATATGAAGAAGCACTCAACTAGACAGTTCATGTATGGAAATGAGCGTTTGGCGTCATTGGCCGGTAGGCCCCTTACGGGGCAGGTCCGCCAGCCCTTGTGCAGGCCTTATTCCATTCGACGCCACAGTGGGCGACCTGCGTACCGGTTGGAGATGAAATGATGATGAAGACAACACAACATCCAGTCCCTGAGCGGAGAAAATCCCCGACCCAGCCGGGAATCGAACACGGGCCCCTTAGGTCGGCAGTCCGTCGAGATGACCAGTCAGCTATCGGGGCGGACGAGAGTTCAGGTGCGCGGGAATAACTGACCGGCGCAAACACACGCAAATATTCAATCTTCTCCAATTTCCACGGACAACACACACTATCACGAATGATGCACAACACATACTGAGTATTAGTATGCTATTCACCCACCTAGAGGGCGGCAAGGATAGGTCAGTTACATTCCTGCATCCCAGCCGGTTTCTCCAGTCAGACGGGTCCCACTGTAGGTTGGAAATGTCAAACGTTCTGGCGACAGGCCACAGCCGACACGCGCCTTTCGCACGCCAGACAGAATCGTACATATATTTTATCACGGTACTTACAATTAAATATTACGATTGCAGTCTCAATCTGAAGACATTCAGCATGAGAGAAGTATCGGAAGTACTCAATCCTGCCGACACTTGCTCTGGAAATATAAGTTTCTATAGAATTCTTACTAGTGGACATAATTTGTCACGTAAAAAAAAAATCTTTCACTCCACAGTTTTCCACGCCAAATTCATATCTTCCCTTTGATGGCTCTGAGCACTATGGGACTTAACATCTGAAGTCATCAGTCCCCTAGAACTCAGAACTACCTGAACCTAACTAACCTAAGTACACCACACACATCTATGCCGAGGCAGGATTCGAACCTGCGACAGTAGCGGTAGCCCGGTTCCAGACTGAAGCGCCTAGAACCTCTCGGCCACAGCAGCCGCCTCTTCCCTATGGCAGGACATAGTCAATTTCTTTGCAGATCCTGCAACACACACGTACTTTAGAAGCCAGCAGATCACAGCAAGTCTATCACACAGCCCCCACTGCTATGTGTAATATTTCGCCAATAACTGAATGGTGGTGGTGCCAAACAGTAGTCGGCTTTAATCCGTGTTAGATGGATATGGCTCAATAGATTTTCATGCGAGTGGTACTAGCGTGTCTTAGGAACAAAGATGTGATTGTCCTATAAGCGACCAGCTATTAAGAGAACACGACTGCAACGGCTATGTTACCGTCACAGCGGTCTTGGTTCTACCAGCGCAGACAAATATCGCTGACGATATCCATGTTAAAAACTATACAGGCTTCATAAATTGCGGTATGGTATAGCTTCATAATTAAGTGGTCCTCCACACAAATACCATGACATTGAATACTGATGGTGATCGCCGGGATGTGTATTAAGAGCCCAAATTAGAGGGGTGCATGTCGCCAGCAGTGTAAGCCCGTAATGAAATCACCAAATTGAGAAGGTGATTCGGTTAAGGAATGCGGTATGAAGCTGGCATTTGAAACTCCCTCATGCCGCCACTTGTTATTTCCCCAGTATTTGTGACGCATTCTCGTATCTCTATGCCATAACAGGGGTTCTGCGATATATTTATTGCGTTGTAGGTGAGGGAGGATAGTGGTTGATTGAGAATGGTCACGTATATTAAATGGTGTGCTATGGCGACAAATCACTTACAAAAATGCCACGATAGAACAAGGTGATAAGAAATGTACAAAATACACTGGCTTTTCAAATCTATAGTGTTAAGCTTTCTGGTAAAGCTGCTTTCTCTGATTTGGAATCAAGTCTTTCCTTTCAGCCACATACCTGCTGCGCCAACCGTGTACGATGTATAAGGTCAGCGCCAAACGAAGCTTTCTCTTGCCACACGTGGTGGTATAAAAGACAGTACAAGCACTGAATGAAAGAGGAGGATTTTGCTACTGTATTGCATTGGGTTTCCAAACTACATACAGGTACTGCTGTCTGAAGCAGATCTGGATATCGCAGGGTCCGTTCATGTCTGTCACCCAAAACATTCTCTCCACTGTGTCCCACCCAACAGAGAATAAAAAACTACAAACTATAAAAGCTTTGCTAACTTCTACCGACAGAGAACTCCTCGGTATATATACTAAAAACAAAAAACAAAAAAAGAGTGCGTGTCGGCTATGGCCTGTCGCCAGAAGGACTGACGTTTCCGGCGTAAGGTGGAGCCGTCTGGACTGGAGAAGCAAGCTGGGATACAGGAATGTTGCTGACCTAACCCCGTCGAACTCTAGGTGGGTAAATAGCACACTAATACTCAGTATGTGTTGCGCAGTCGTCGTGATTGCGTGTGTTCTCCGTGGAAATTTAGGGGATTCTATACGGGCGTGTGTTTGCGCTGGACAGCTATTCCTTCCCACCTAAACTGTCTGATTGACCTGGTTCTACATATTTTCCCATCATTATTTGGTGGAGAGACATCGACTGTCATGTGTGTTGTGTGCATCTATATGGTGAAAGACAGCTGGGAGAGACGTTTGATGGTACTCTAGGCATGGGAAACTTTGTAAAGTAGAAGGATGATTTGGAATCTGTTATATCACTGACATCGGTATTCGTGAGTGGAACTACCAGTTTCCTCTATTTTTTCGAATTTTCACGCAAAGATTTCGCAAATGGGATACTTTTCCAGTTACTCAGCGGTTTGCAGCATGTTCCACCTCACTCCAACTCGATAAAATTTCGGTTTTCTAGAGAAATAATTTCCACTCTTTATCTTTGGAATTATAATGTGCAAGCGATAGAGCTGTGCAAACGATATTGCTATGTGCATGATATCGAGCACTATCGCGTAAATGGTATGATATTCTGGCAAAGGATGTGAAAATACATATGTTCTTGTAATCCCAGGGTATGGAGATGGGTGTGGGAAGCATGGCAGTAAGCAACCAAGGAGTAGGTCAGGGCCGGAAACAGTAACACCTTTGTGCAGAAGGGAACCAGTCCAGCCTTTGTATAAGAGATCGGAGACTGACCGCGGCGTGCTGAAAGCGCGCTGGTCACGTGTTGGGCCTGTGTGTGCGCGCAGACAGTTGGCTCGTAACCGTCGGCCATGGTGGATGACGGACTAACCTCATGGGAAATATCTAGCGCTGCGGGGACTCTACAGAATGAGTCAGAAGGAAAGAGATCTGTCTCTCTTCGCAGTGTATGAATGTGATTCTGGTGGTCGATAGCTATATGTAGGCTGCGGAAGCGATATTTTGTATTTTGCAGGATACGAATTGTGTGTTTACTATGTGTATGTGTATGTGGTGACACAGCCCAGTTGGTGATCTGCTTCAAGCTGAAGAAAATTCAAGCTTTTCTCGACAGCAGCAGAGCAGTGTAATTGAGGAAGTGTCTTTTCCGGATAATTTCCATGTTTCATGATCTGTTAGTGGAATATGACAGCTTTACTTTTTTCTGATCTGTACAAAATAGTTTTGCCACTGTAAGTATAGTCTGCATAAAATTCCAAACACTGCTCCTACACCGGCAGCAGCAAGAGTTTCTTGGGTAGATTCAGTAAGAACCAAACAGAGTGCTCCGATCACAAGACATCCTTTGTGCAATGCATAGGAGCCAGGAGCCTACACGGACTAGTTCGAACAAGCTGGGGGTGGGGCCATTAAGGTGTCTACAGAAATTTCTGATAGTAACGTGATGTCTTCTTCGTCCGAGCACGTAGACCATCCACCTCTGGCGGTACGTTGTTCCTCGCCCATCAGTGTGGCTGTAGGGTATCTCCAGACCAGCAGCTGTAAGCCCTGTAACTTCCTGCCATTTTTCTCGTCTGTAGGACAGTGCCTCGAAAGCTATCTGGGCAATTGCTCCGATTTTCCCATCTGTGCTTAGACACCAGTGTATGCTTCAAAAAGTGAGGAAAAAGCAATGTCCCTGACTCCAGCAACGGCAAATATAAAACTAAGCCCACTCACCGTTTCAGAAAAGTCATGAACGTAACAGCAGCTGTAAGCCTCACAAATTTTTCTCCCTGTCTCTGACAGTGCCTTCAAACATACGGAGAGGCACCCACATGCCTTGCTCATACTGTGGCAACAAGCAGTCAGGCCTGCAAGATGAGTGGTCTGCCAAGCGAGTGGATTCATTGTTATTTATCAAGTAACATGAGCTCAAGTACACACAATTAAGTTACAAATTATTCTCCTGTTTGAATATTACGCAACGGATAACGCACATATGACTATTAGTAATTTACACAACTGTGACTGTTCATTACGCACTGGCAATACCACATTTTCGTTTTTGCCCAACGGCTTTGATCAACTCGTGGCCATCGCACCACTGAATATGAATGGCGCACCCATTATAAATTCTGGATATTGAAACGTCCCCTTAGAAAAATTATACAAGACTGTGCTTAAACTGACACACAATATTTTTACCGCAACTCAATCTGACTTCCAAAAATCCCTACGAAAGAATGGCCCTGTCTAACATTAACCTATACGTTTCACAAATCACTTACATCACAAAAATCTTCGTTACTGGAATTACTGCAATACAGCGAGCACCACTACTGCCAGCTAAATAAAAGATTCAAACTACTGAAGGCACTAACTACTGATAGGCGTAGTTAGCGAATGAAAGATTTTAATAGAGTAGAAACAATGTATTTACCTTAATAATCATAATATATACATCAGTTCATGACACCAATTCTTACAAATTTCAAAACTCCGCCATCTCTCTCCCCACGTCCACCACTGCTGGCAGCTCACCTCCAACTGCGCAACGCTACGCGCTGTTAGCATCCAGCTGCCGCTGGATTGTGCTCCTGCACAGTCGCAACAGATGGCTGCTGGTCGTCTCTACAAGGACTATAGTGGGTCTGCATCTTTGATGGCCCACCAATACCATTATTTCTACAAGGACTGCACTGCGTCTGCACCTTTGATGACCCACCAATACCATTATCTCTACAAGGACTGCAGTGGGTCTGCTCTGTGATGACCTACCTACAAAATGTCTTCAACTTCGACTGACTCTGCTGTGGGTTTGCTCTGTTGTGGCCCATTACCTGTCAGCATGTCAGGAGTCAGCACTGTCTTTCCTTTGGAAGGACAACACTACTTCTTCAAGACTGCTTAGAAATCCACTACTTCCAAGTGCAATTTCTTTTATTGCTCAGACTTTGAAAAAAACACTGCAATTTTACTGTGATGAATGATCAGGACTGTCTTTATGGACTGTGAGAAAATTTTAGCTTTTGAACAACATTGTATCGATAAGTGTGTGCATTTCATTTCTTTGTTATTGTAATTATGAAAAAAATTTCAAATCTGTATTGGCCACTGCCCAAAACAATTTGTAAAAATTTTTTGTGGGGAGCATGGGGGCTATGTAAGTAGGCTGTTTAGGCTTTCTTATTGGTAACGCCACATAGCGCTCGATATGAAAAAATCACTGGCTGTGCCGTGTGCAGTCTGTGTTTAGTCTGCATTGTTGTCTGCCATTGTAGTGTTGGGCAGCGGCAGCTGGATGCTAACAGCGCGTAGCGTTGCACAGTTGGAGGTGAGCCGCCAGCAGTGGTGGACGTGGGGAGAGAGATGGCGGAGTTTTGAAATTTGTAAGAATTGGTGTCATGAACTGATATATATATATATATATATATATTATGATTATTAAGGTAAATACATTGTTTCTACTCTATTAAAATCTTTCATTCGCTAACTATGCCTATCAGTAGTTAGTGCCTTCAGTAGTTTGAATCTTTTATTTAGCTGGCCGTAGTGGTGCTCGCTGTATTGCAGTAGTTCCAGTAACGAAGATTTTTGTGATGTAAGTGATTTGTGAAACGTATAGGTTAATGTTAGTCAGGGCCATTCTTTCGTAGGGATTTTTGGAAGTCAGATTGAGTTGCGGTAAAAATATTGTGTGTCAGTTTAAGCACAGTCTTGTATAATTTTTCTAAGGGGACGTTTCATATGTCGACCCTTAGCCAAGGATACCTCACTGGAATCTTCTGATTTTTTTCTTGTAGTTTGTGTAATTAGTGTAGCTTTTGTTTATTGCTAGCGCGTAATCATAGAATTTCCTTTGTAGTTGCAGTCTTTCATTGTTGTACAGTAAAACAGTTGTGGCATGCATGTAGTTTTGCACAAAGTATTTCGCAGCTGCGCTTGCAATTAACTAGATATTATTTTCAGTGATATGTTAATGTGTTCTCTTATTTTTGCTTTTCAAATTGTGCTTTTTTTGTGTTGTCGTGTGAAATATTGTGACAATAATGGCATGTGAAAAACGTAATACTAGGCTCCAAAGTAAACTGAGAAATGACAGTGAAGACGAAAGCAGTGTGTTAGCGCCACCATGTAATGAATTAACTAATGTTCAAAGTAGTAATTTGGTAATTGTGCATAGGCAAATGGAGCGGGTTGCAAATAATGGTGTAGGCAGTGAAACAATTAGTGAACAGGAAAGCGTTATCGATCGATCGGTCGGCAACAGTTTGCCTCAGGATTCCGAAATGACAGGACACAATATTGCAAACACTGTAGATTCAGGTTTTGCGTCCTCACCGTTTTCTCAAATAAGTCAAGACACATTTTCTGTTTTTCAAACTGCGAATATTGCGGGTGCAAATGCATTGCCGAATAGGACTAAGGAACATGTTTCAGACACCAGTGCATTGTTATTACAATTAATGCAACAAATGGGACAAAAGCTTCAAAAGTTAGACACAATGGAACAAAATCTTCAAAAGTTAGACACAACGCTTGAACAAAATCAGAAACAAATGGGACAGAATCTTCAAACGTTAGACACAATGGAACATAATTTTCAAAAGTTAGACGCAATGGAACAAAATCAGAGACAAACACAGCAAAAGCTTCAAAAGTTAGACACCACACTTGAACAAACACGTGAAGATTTAACTAATGAGTTACATAACATCGAATCGAAAAGTCAAAAAGTCTGTAATGACGTGAAAACACAAATTTGTGAGCATTTCCAACCTATTTTTTCGCGGCATGAAAATGCATTACAGAATCACGAAGCAGCCATAAAAGAACTGCAAACTATTGTTCATGAAAATCATGAGACCTTGCAAGCTAAAATTGACTCAGTTGCATCTACCGATTCGGTTACGCAACTTGCAAAAACTCAAGCGAACTTAGAGGACACAGTAGATACTCTGAAAATTGGTTCAGAAAGACACACAGAGGAAATAATTTCACTGTCGGATAAAGTAGCCGAACTTTCAGATCAGTTCACTAACTTATCTACGAAGGTAGATGATGATCTGAATGACACAAAACCTGTAGCCTTCACTGACACTGAAGAGTATGAACAAATTAGGAAATTCAAACAGAATCAAAATCAAATCAACACACAGTACAAAAGACAAATGCGGGAAGTACAAGATCAGTTGGCTCAAGTAATACAAGAATTACATATTTCAGAGGACACTCGCGCCCCAGTATGGGAAGAGGGACATAGCAATACAGAACAACCACAAAATAATAACACAGGGCATTTCGGAAATCATGAAAGTAATTGGCAAGGTGCACCGAATTTTGAGATGGAACCGCCGATACGACGTAACAATGACCGATATGCTACCCGCCGACACG
Organism: Schistocerca gregaria; assembly: GCF_023897955.1. Classification (NCBI taxonomy): domain Eukaryota; kingdom Metazoa; phylum Arthropoda; class Insecta; order Orthoptera; family Acrididae; genus Schistocerca; species Schistocerca gregaria. The sequence continues at coordinate 833,632,646 of NC_064931.1, forward strand.
ATGATTTTGACTATAAGCTGTTCATTACTGCACGTAAATTCAAACATTTAAGAATTCTGGCAACGACATTCATCCACAAGCGTGGCTCCATCAATTCTCCCATTGTTTTCCTCCCAACTGGTCATTAGAACACAGATTAGAATTTATGTGTGGCTACTTAGAGAATGAACCAGCTGTAAGAATGCGATCGGTCATTCACGATTGCCACAGTGAAGGAGAATTTTACCATGCCTTCCTCTCAGCATATTGGTCCCAAGCCACACAAGACCGAGTAACACATAGCATCATAATGATGAAACATTTCGAACAATCTGAATTTTCCAGTCTTGTCAAATATTTTGAAGACATGTTACATAAGAATCAGTATCTTTCAAACCCATACAGCCCCTCAGAACTCATCCGCATTTGCTTAATCAAATTGCCTGAACATTTACGACAGATTATTTTAGCAGGACGATGCAAAGACGACATTGAAGCTTTTCAGGGACTGTTACAAGAACTGGAAATTGACACTGACAATTGCGGAACGCGAAAACAGGAACACAACAATTACAGGTCACACCTGTCACAATTCCGCGATGACAGAAATAATACACGACAAGGCTATTCGTACAACGTAAATCGTGACCAAAACGGACACCACCCGTATGACAACCGCTGGCAGAGTAGTAATTATTACAGGGAAAGATCACCTCTCCGTGGTAATGACTATCACAGAGACAATCAGAGAAACAGACAATATGGAAACCAAAATAATTATTACCAAGGGAGACGGAATAACTTCAGACGCAACGGTCCAGCGCCCAGTTACGATTGAGGGAGAAATTCTCCACCACTTAACCGACAAGAAATAAATTACAGAAATTACCGACATGACGACAGACGATATGATCGTAACGACAGACCTGAATTGCATCAGAACTGGCGGGATTCAAACAGAGCAGGGCCCTCTCGGCAAGGTGAATTTGTAGAAGTTAGGTCTCCTAATCCTAACAACGGCGCGCGCCAACAAAGAAACAAACAATGACTCGCACCGCAGGCAGCCACCTGCGCCTGCTGGCTCAGAGAAAAATAACAGAGACACTAACCTTGAGAAAAATTTTAGCGTTCTTTACCGACGTAAACGACATGATAATTTCGTTGAAGCACGAGCTTTGCATAGTAGGAAGAGTAAATGCTTGCACCACATTTTACATGTAAAATCGTTTATTGAGAGATAATCAGCTTTTTAACTTTGTCTTTGCCATAAAACATTTCACTTCACATTTCTAGTATGCTTTGTCACACTGAGAAACTGTTAACATGCAACAATGTTTTGAAGTTAACTATCCAGTCTAGAACCTAGGGAACATTTTTAAACAGAAATTACGAATGCATTGTTATAGTGAACAGACGACACAGTGTTGTTATTTGTACATTCTTGCTTGTTAGTTGCACGATTACGTAACGACTATAAGGCTTACATACTTAGAACATATACTGCTAATGAGATTTTAATGCAACATTTTGGTTTACTTGAAGATACATTTTGGATTTAAAGTACTTTATGTGAGATACCAGATGACACAGAGGTTAGTTTATGTGACAGCTGCACGATTTTATCACGACGCTACTAATGAGTGACAATTTACAATGTTGCTTTTGCCGTTTATCTATTTTATATCTGCAGAGTTTTTCTGAATTCTTCTGGAAAGGTAAAGATGTTTTAGTAGTAACTTTTGTTGTATAGCTACAATGAGACAGCCTTTATCGTAGCACAACAATACGTTACATTATAGTACTTTCTTGATCACGGTAAGGTATGTAATAACTACTATATCTATACGGAAAGCATTTCACTTTCGTTTATGATGAGGTAAGTACATTGACTTCAGCAGAACTTTGCTTACAGAGGACAATAACTACGACACTTCCACAGAGATTGTCTTACAGCAAGACGCACATTTAGCGCTACAGGACACGCATTAAACTATTTATTTTCAACATATTTGAATTACAAAGAAAGTTTTCCGTGATACATTTCATTCCATTGCTGTAATCTGTAACACCTGAGGATATAATTACATTAATCCTCAGGGGGGTACACGTCTACTTTGTGTACCATGTGTTTGGCAAGCACAAGGAGCCCTAGCTAATATGGTATTTGCTTATACAACTTTACACATCGGTACCATATTTCTCTAACACATAAATTACACAGCTATCTGGTCATTTAACTGAGAGATAAACATTTTTTTTACTACATCATCAGTGACACATGGTTACGCAATTACACAGTTGGATGATTTAACACCTATGAAATTGTATTTTGTCTGTACTTTGTGAACTGTTCATACTTTTTCAGAACCATTGTGATACTATGAGAGCTTTGAATGGTGTATTTGGTATGGGATCACGATTTTTAAAGTACGTTTGAGGCAGATGACACTTTTGACATGAGCAGAGAATTTTATTTTAGGTTTTCAAATTATTGGAGGAAGCTACGGAGATTTTGAGAATTTGACTGAGGTGTTATGATATTATTACGACGACGATGTGAATTATGCTGCTGAGGTATGTTTAAGCTGATGCTATGTGAGTTATTTGGTTATGCTACATATCTGTTACGATGAAATATTGAAAAAGTGTCGACGAATATATATATGTGCAATAAGGTAAGGAATAATGAGTAGTGATTAGGGACTCTGGTTTGTGAAAAAGGGTGTTGGAAACCAAGAATCATACTTTAAGAGTTATGAAATGTGTGTAAATGCGTAATGTATTACAATGCTGGTGAAAATTTTTTGGACACTATTATATTTAAATGATTTTATTTCTACAGATTTGTAACGCAAATTCTTGACCTGTGAATTTTTTTATATGAGACTGCCACCGTAGCGGAAACTGGTGTCGTAATATTTCGATAAGACAGTTAAGTGACCACCTGCACGTAATTCGTCGTGGGCACCCAGCTGCGCGACAACCACCTGACAAAAGAAAGCCAGTGTGTGCCTGTCAGAGACACAGGTGGAAAAAAAAAGAGGCCATTATCCTCGCTATTGACATTCCTTTGTAGAAAGCATCGTAAATACCGCACCCTCAAACTTGAAAACATGATTACACTGTAGAGTTCTTAATTTATGATATTTACTGAAATGAAATGATGAGAAACATTTTATATCTATTGTCTTTCTAGCTGAGAGATTGCTCATTTTGTTTAATATTCAGTTTCTATCTGCACTGCAGCATTGGTTAAAATAAAATTTAATAGATGTACTAATATCACTATTTTCTATCTACAGACCCAGTAAAGAACCATTTTATGATTTACTTTCTTGGAATAGAGAGCACAAATAGACATTTCCCTTTGCGGGAATTGCAAAAATAATTTTTTTTACGATTTGATAACTTATCTGCTAGCGTATGTTCTCGTGATGCATCACTCTAGTGTTAAGATGAGACATAGGTATTAAACATTTTTACTGTAATATTTTTTCTGCTTCAGCTTTGTCATGTTTAGGTATAAGTTATTACATTTATTGCTGCTTGCTATGCTTACTTGCATTTGTTATTCATTGCTGTTTGTGTTAATCGTTTTGTGCTGCTGCATTGCGTCGTCCCTTAGTTTAGCATCTGAGCTCAGTAGATTTAAGTTAGTTTAAGAGGTGGTAGACTATATAAGAAACTAACTATGATGAATTGGAAGAAAAGCATTGAGAAGCTATAAGGAAATGGTTTGGCCAAAGAAGTAGTGTACAGTGGAGAAAAACTATTTTTGAAAGAGGATGTGAACAGAATACAGAAAGCAGGTTTAGATAGGACTTTTTGGGAATAATGATGAACTAAGGGAGATCTCTATGCAAAATACTGCAGTCAAACAAACCCTGTCCTTTCCTTTCGTATTATCGCTCTATGTGTTTATGTACCCTTGTGTATTTGTCTTTTTCTTGTCTTCATGTGTTTAGCTAATAAGATTTATGGTGTAGAATTTTTCAAATACTATGTTATTTTCTTTGTAAATATGTTCAGACATTATTTATTGCGTTTTGTTTTAATGCTCATGTGTGAAGTTGATGTTTCAAAAGTTATTCTGATCTTTTATGTATGTACTTATGTCGTAATTTTTGTAACACTGATGTATGTGCTATTTCGATTCTTTTGTAAAGCCTGTACTGCTGCAAATGTTATCTGTAGTGTTATGTTCTTTAAAGATGTGTTTTGTACCTTTGTTATTGCATTCTTATGTTATAAAATTGTAACTGACACCAGATCATCATATTAAGTAACTTGTAAATAACATTTCACTGCACACGTTTCTGTTGGTCATAGTATATGGACAATATGTGAGAAGTAGGAACTGATAGTGTTTGCACGTGTGTTAATAATTCAGTAAGGGACTGGATAACAGCATTTCTAGTTCTAAGGACAATTCCAAAAACTTTGTGAGTGGACAAGTGGTGGGTTATGGACTTGCTATGTTATCCGCAAGACTCTTCAATGGTGATTGTGCGCCTGCACAGTCAAACAGATGGCTGCTGGCCATCCCTACAAGGACTACAGTGGGTCTACACCTTTGATGACCCACCAATACCATAATCTCTACCAGGACTACAGTGGGTCTGCTCTGTGATGACCTAAGTACCAATAGTCTTCAACTTCGACTGACTGCTGTGGGTTTGCTCTGTTGTGGCCCATTACCTGTCTGCATGTCAAGAGTCAGCACTGTCTTTCCGTTGGAAGGACGACACTACTTCTTCAAGACTGCACGGAAATCCACTACTTCCGTGTGCATTTTCTTTTACTACTCAGACTTTGAGAAAAACTCTGCAATTTTATTTTGATGAATAATCAGGACTGTCTTTATGGACTGTGAGAAAATTTTAGCTTTTGAACAACATCGTATCGATAAGTGTGTGCATTTCATATCTTTGTTATAGTAATTATGAAAAATTTTATCAAATCATTATTGGCCACTGCCCAAAACAATTTGTAAATTTTTTGTGGGGAGCATGGGGGCTATGTAAGTAGGCTGTTTAAGTATTTTTATTGGTAACGCCAACACCACGTAGCGCTCTGTATGAAAAATCACTGGCTGTGCCGTGTGCAGTCTGTGGCTAGTTTGCATTGTTGTCTGCCATTGTAGTGTTGAGCAGCGGCAGCTGGATGCTAACAGCGCGTAGCGTTGCGCAGTTGGAGGTGAGCCGCCAGCAGTGGTGGACGCGGGGAGAGAGATGGCGGAGTTCTGAAATTTGTAAGAATTGGTGTCATGAACTGATAAATATATTATGATATTAAGGTAAATACATTGTTTGTTCTGTATTCAAATCTTTCATTTGCTAACTGTGCCTATCAGTAGTTAGTGACTTCCGTAGTTTCAATCTTTTAGTTAGCTGGCAGTAGTGGCGCTCGCTGTTTTGCAGTAGCTTGAGTAACGAAGATTTTTGTGAGGTAAGTGATTTGTGAAACGTATAGGTTATTGTTAGTCAGGGCCATTCTTTCGTAGGAATTTTTGAAAGTCAGATTGCGTTGCGCCAAAAATATTGTGAGTCAGTTTCAACACAGTCATGTACAATTTTTCTAAGGGGACGTTTCAATATCACGACAACATACTATTCGAAGGAAAAGGCCACCAATCTTTATCTTTTCACTATCTTCTTTATTCCGATAAATTCTATAACCTGAACACACCATTACATTTTATACAACAATTACACATGAGAAACTCCGCCCAGAGGGCATGGCTTTACAATGGTGATTCTCCATCTCGTAATTATCTAACACTACAGTGTACTTTCTGGATAGGATGGTGGATCTTTTGCTACACTCCTGGAAATTGAAATAAGAACACCGTGAATTCATTGTCCCAGGAAGGGGAAACTTTATTGACACATTCCTGGGGTCAGATACATCACATGATCACACTGACAGAACCACAGGCACATAGACACAGGCAACAGAGCATGCATAGTGTCAGCACTAGTACAGTGTATATCCACCTTTCGCAGCAATGCAGGCTGCTATTCTCCTATGGAGACGATCGTAGAGATGCTGGATGTAGTCCTGTGGAACGGCTTGCGTGCGATTTCCACCTGGTGCATCAGTTGGACCAGCGTTCGTGCTGGACATGCAGACCGCGTGAGACGACGCTTCATCCAGTCCCAAACATGCTCAATGGGGGACAGATCCAGAGATCTTGCTGGCCAAGGTAGTTGACTTACACCTTCTAGAGCACGTTGGGTGGCACGGGATACATGCGGACGTGCATTGTCCTGTTGGAACAGCAAGTTCCATTGCCGGTCTAGGAATGGTAGAACGATGGGTTCGATGTCGGTTTGGATGTACCGTGCACTATTCAGTGTCCCCTCGACGATCACCAGAGGTGTACGGCCAGTGTAGGAGATCGCTCCCCACTCCATGATGCCGGGTGTTGGCCCTGTGTGCCTCGGTCGTATGCAGTCCTGATTGTGGCGCTCACCTGCACGGCGTCAAACACGCATAAGACCATCATTGGCACCAAGGCAGAAGCGACTCTCATCGCTGAAGACGACACATCTCCATTCGCCCCTCCATTCACGCCTGTCGCGACACCACTGGAGGCGGGCTGCACGATGTTGGGGCGTGAGCGGAAGACGGCCTAACGGTGTACGGGACCGTAGCCCAGCTTCATGGAGACGGTTGCGAATGGTCCTCGCCGATACCCCAGGAGCAACAGTGTCCCTAATTTGCTGGGAAGTGGCGGTGCGGTCCCCTACGGCACTGCGTAGGATCCTACGGTCTTGGCGTGCATCCGTGCGTCGCTGTGGTCCGGTCCCAGGTCGACAGGCACGTGCACCTTCCGCCGACCACTGGCGACAACATCGATGTACTGTGGAGACCTCACGCCCCACGTGTTGAGCAATTCGGCGGTACGTCCACCCGGCCTCCCGCATGCCCACTATACGCCCTCGCTCAAAGTCCGTCAACTGCACATACGGTTTACGTCCACGATGTCGCGGCATGCTACCAGTGTTAAAGACTGCGATGGAGCTCCGTATGCCACGGCAAACTGGCTGACACTGACGGCGGCGGTGCACAAATGCGGCCAACACCGCGGTTCCGGGTGCGTCCGCTGTGCCGTGCGTGTGATCATTGCTTGTACAGCCCTCTCGCAGTGTCCGGAGCAAGTGGGTCTGACACACCGGTGTCAATGTGTTCTTTTTTGCATTTCCAGGAGTGTATATCTCACACTTAGACTCTCACACCCATCATCGAAAATTTCCTCCAGACCGGGCGGTACAAAAGGAACATGCATAACTCACTGCATCTGTACCTATCTTGCTACTCTCCCATGCAAACCACACATACGTAAATTACATGAAATACACCACACTGGCAACATCAAAAACAACACAAAGAATAGTCACAACGTTAGAATCACATCACTTTCAGCTTTCCCACTTCAATTAGTATTCATCCCAGTTTCACACGACTCGGCCCCACTTCGTAATTTTTCTTTCCTACTATGAACTCTGGAGTATATATGCACGCCTTCCTGTGCAATGCAAACCACGTGGCGTTGCTGGATAGACGGCTGACTCACCTTGCTTCACTCTCAGAGTATTATAGTTTGAATCAAGCGTCACACGGAAACATAACACGCAAAGTAATATTAAGAACATATTCGTCACACACGCGAGTCCTCAACTCATACCATGGACGAGTACTTTTCTTTATCCTTTTTCTCAGACACAGATTGAGGCTCACATTTAATTCTCCCCACAAAAGTTCCTGATATAGAGAAATTATTATTCCAAAATACTCTTAAGTATTCCACATGCATACCATTCTATCCATTCTTTTGTCTTTACGGAGCAAACCTAAGACAGGTCTTACCAACACAAGATCCAGTGCCAGAATGCTGGAACATGGCTGTTCTTCAGGTCATCTCGCACCGCTGTCGATGTGGGGGAAGACCATGCTACCCATTGGTCAGCCACATTTCAGGCGCTCAAAGCTCAGGTAAATTTCATCTCTTTGGTTCCACCAAAGGTGACCAAACGACCGTCTCAAAGATGATCATATATTGAACATTCACTATCTGCAGTTAGCAGACGACCATACATTCATTCATTTCACAGACCTCACCAAATTGGATGTAGGGATTTATTTTGTGGGAGTACACATATGGTCAATTAAATAAATAAATTGTCATTCTTTACTAGACTTGTATCCGGCTTCGGTGTATTAAGTGAAATTGAGTTATTATTAGAAAAAATATGTTGTTCTGACGAGAATAACGAAGAGTGTTGTAACTATTTTCAATGTCGGGCGGCACTGTACCCTTTCAATGCAACTAAAACTCGAAAAATGGTGAGCATCCTGTTTAGACTTACAGAAATATTTATTTCGACTTCCAGGTATCATCGTTTTGGCATGTATAATCAGATATTGTACCTGATCTCGGTTTCGGGATCTTTTTCCCACAAAAGCCTGTGAAGTGTCTCTGGGACATTTCACAAGTGTGCAGAAATATGCTTTTACAGTCTGTCTTCAAGTGTAGCGTTATACATCGCAAAACTGAAGCAAACTACTGTGCAGCGATATTTTTGACAGTGTATTTACAGACGTATTCAGTTGGATTTAGTAACTCCTGCAGCAGCTCGTGCTCAAAGACAAGTGTATTTCCGAGAAAAGTGCGGGAAGTGTCTCAGGGACAGTTCGACAGGTGTGCCGCAATATGTTTTTAGAGTCTGTGTTTGACTGTGGCCGTATACGTCGCAAAATTGAAGCAAACTATTGTGCCTCAATCTTTTTGAAAGTGCGTTTAGAGACTTATTAAAATTGATTTACGGACTCCTGTGTTTCCTGGACGAGGTAGATGCCAACTGCCTCGTCATGTAGGAACTGCCACAACCCTCATACCTGGGGACATATGCTGTGTACATTCAATGACCATAAGCTTGGTCCTGTACTATATTAGGCACGGTGTGTGTGTGTCGCCTATTGGTTGTTGGCCGCAATGGTCGACTGTGCAGTTGTCAGAAGGACGTTGAGAAGAATTTGGAGCAGCTCTTTGGTGGTTTTTAGGAGAGAGCAGAGCTCATCTCTTAAATCGTCTTGGTTTACGTCAAATTTCTCATTTGCGGAGGCGTTTACATTTAGTGGGCGTGTCATCTCTGGTCTATTCCCATGAACGCCTGTAACAGCTTGTTAGGCAGCTGAGCATTTGCTCCACTCCCATAGGCTGCTGCAGGACTGGACGAACGCAGATCTCTATTTGGTCGGCGTCCGCCAACGACTCGGAGGAGTGTGCAGCATTCATTTCGAGTTGGTATTCCATACGGAGAGGACCTTCCTGCTCAGGCGAAGGGTGTGGCAGATCGCTGTCTGGCAGGACACGCTCAGGCGACTGAGCTTGACCTATTGGCGCCCTCGTCCTACCCCTCACCTAGGACTTCTCAGCTGATGATTATGGATGACGCAAGGGATTCCAATGTGGCCACTTGCCTGCTAATGGCAGTGGAATTGTATGCTGTAACCCATCATCTGGTGACCGAAAGCGAATATCCTGAGGAAAATGCAAAAAGTCAGTCATTCCATACATTATCTGTTGACACTTTGTGGTGCGGCCATTCAAGAGGACAAAGTTCCACTGGAGACTCTGACAGGCATGTTGTTGCAAACCGACACAGTCCTGCCAGTGCTTGTGCTAAAGTGTGTTGTGCTGCCACACTCGGTTACTCCAGAAGCCGATATCCTGCTGGCTTCCCCATCGGCCTCTGTCAATCAAGAGGCCACTGGCCCACTGGGTTCTACGCTGCCAGGCTTGACTGCACAAGACATCAATGTCCTACACTCTGACACTTCTGCCCCAGCAGCTCATGGAAATGATAGCTGATTGAGGCTACTCTAGGCGACCTGCTCCGTGCAGAGGATGCCATGGATATTCCGCAGCCCTACAGGAAGGGGCCTGCTACCACCGAGGAGGAAGATTCTTCCACTCTTTTCGACGCTGTTCACAGAAGGAGCCATAAGAAGAAGATACGATAGGTCTCTGCCTCCACTGATGTTGACCTAAGGCTAAGTGATGGGTTTGTTGTCCCAAAGCAGAGGCACACTGCTTGAGCCAAATGGTCTGGGACTGTGCAATTGCCTCCGACGACGAACTCATTTGCAGGGATCGCTGAAGAAACAGAGACCACGGAGGCCACTAAGGTTCTAACCTGGTGGGCACCCATTGACCCACCAATTGTTGTCTCCTGAAAATCAAGTGCGTCAGTTGGGTCCTCTACCAAGTCTTGTTTGGCATGATGGCTGAATACCATGCAAGAATGAATCTTGTTGAAGCAGAGAAGCTCCATTGTTTCACCAACAACACAGAGCTAATCTAGCAGCTGAAGGTGGTTTTCTGCTACCTGCACCTTGCGTATGGAGACATCGCATCTAAAAGAGGAACTGGGGGCCCTGGGCTATATAGCCAGCTCTGTTGCACTGATGAAGTCTCCCTGGACGACGCAGGACATACCGCTGTTCCTGGTTGTCCTCCAGATCATTTTCGAAAATTCTAGCTTGAAATGGTCGCCCCGCTTTTAGTGGAAGTAGAGCCGCTCAGGGCCTTGGGGAGAACAGCTCAGTGCTTTTCTTGCCAAGACCTTGAACATGTGGTATGCTTCTGCACCACAACAGCAAGTGTACCACCCCACATCAGAGCCATGAGGGCAAGAAGAAACGAGAGGACACATCAAAGTGCTGCAACTGTAGTGAGCCACATGTGGCACGCTACAGAGACTGTACTGTCTTCAGAAGATGCTCTAGGCAAAGAGGTAGGACAGCACCCACACATAAGGTGCAGCCTGCTCCCCACCCCCAACGTCAGTAGAAGATTTCCCTTCTCTGCCACAGCAGGCTCCGGCTGATGATCTGTCATCGATTACTGCTGTGTCTGGACGAATGGCCCAGCTGGCTGACACCCAGAATGACCGCTCTACGAGTGGACGACACTCTGTGCATCTTCCTACTACTACCACACTGCAGGATGATGGGTACATGGCATGGAAACGTGATGTGGCTGCCAAGCCGAGTTCTGCTACCCCTAATCCGGTGCCCACTACTGCAGCTGTAGACAGGCTCAGGTGCTGTGCATTTGGATGCTCCCTTGGGCTCCTTCAACACATTTTTATGTTAACTGCCAGTGCTGCTCTTGGCAGTCACAGAGGCTCTCTAAGCTGTTTTCTTCTCCGCCAAGCCGCACCATGGGTATTCCTTATGTCCATGGTTTCACCATTTGAGGTCTCAATGCAAACCACCTGTTCGACCAGCAGGGCGTATTTCACCAGTTCCTGCAGGGGAGGCTCTCGACCTGTGTCTGATGTGCGAAACATACCTGAAGCTCAGTATAAACGAGTCAGTGGCGAACTACTCTTGCAACTGGAATGACAGGCCAATGGCCAGTGGTGGCACCGCCATTTACGTCTGCTTGTCACTCCAGCACCAGCAGGTGTAACTTCTGAACCTTCAGAAGCTGGAAGACACAGGGGTAAACGTAAAATGGTTCAAATGGCTTTAAGCACTAAGGGACTTAACATATGAGGTCATCAGTCCCCTCATCAGTACCCTAGACTTAGAACTACTTAAACCTAACTAACTTAAGGACATCACACACATTCATGCCGGAGGCAGGATTCAAACCTGCGACCGTAGCAGCAGCGCAGTTCCGGACTGAAGGTAAATGTCATCACTGGCCAGATCACATTCGTGGCTGCCTAAAGGCCGCCTCGAGGCAACCTTCAAGAGGCAGACTTTGACGTGCTGCTGGAGTTGGGGGATGGGTTTTCAATGTGGGTGACTTCGATGTGAAGTACTCAGAATGGAATTCCTGCCACACAAATGTCAGTGGTCGTCGATTCCTCATTGCTGCTCAGTGAAACAGCACACTCATTCTTATTCCACATCACCATACCATCTACCCTTCCAGGCGGCAGTCAGATGTGCTTCACATTGTTTTTATCAAGGGTATTGGGCACTATACGACTGCTGCAACCTGGTGTGCACTGTCGTGGGACAATTTCCTTGTGATCTTTAGCACTGATATCATCATAGCCACTCTTCCCCCACGTCGCCAGAGGTACCGCTATATTGACTGCGAAAGCTTCCAGTAGAATGTGTAGAATTGCTCGCTGACACTCCTGACCCAACTGATGTTGGCATGGATGCCACACTGCGGTGCTTCGACCACCAGCTCTTGCATACAGCTGATGTGGCCTCCCCTCCTCCTCCACAGGAGCCAAGGGACTTCTCCTGGAGACTCCTGCCCCCCATCCATGAAGTGATCCAGGAGAAAAACAAGACATTCTGTGACTAGCAGATCACTCACCAACCGACAACAAACCATCACCTCAACTTTATGTGGAGAGAGGGCTGCAGCTCAGGCCGACAGGAATAGGGTCTGGTCAGAACTGGTTGCATCCCTCAATCCTGAGGATGTCAATGTCTTGCGAATCGTCAAGTCTTTCCTGCACTGACAGCAGTGTCCCCCACCAATACTCGTTTGTAAGGAAGTGATCTGCAGCGTCAATGGCAAGGCTGGTGTAGTTGTAGACAACTCTGAGTCTTCATTCACCCTGGTGAATTTTGACCTTGATGATGACGACGTGCGCTATGTGGAGGAGCAATTCCCTGTGTTCATGGCTGCCAGGACCAGAGGGAATGAGATTGTCCAATCTCAGATGACGAGGTGGCAGTGCAGTTGCAGGCACTCATTTCCAAGAAGGCTGGAGGCACTGATGTCATCACCAACTGATGGCATCACCAACTACTGAAGAACTTGCCAGTGAAGGGACACACGCTCCTGGCTGTCATCTTCAGCCACTTCCTTTACACTGGTGTCTGCTCCTCTGAATGGATACACACAGAGTTGGTGGATATTGTCAAGGTAAACAAGCACTTACACCATGCCATCAGTTACTATCCCATGAGCTTGCTCCCTTCCCTCTCCAAGCTATTCTAGCATCTGTACCCCAGGTGGCTGCTTTGTCACATGACAGCCAAGGGCATCATCACAGGCAAGCAGTTCTGATTTAGTGCAGCATGAAAGCCTCAAAAAAAAAAAAAAAAAAAATCTTATGGGACTTAACTACTGAGGTCATCAGTCCCTAAGCTTACACACTACTTAAACAAAACTATCCTAAAGACAAACACACACACACCCATGCCCGAGGGAGGACTCGAACCTCTGCCGGGACCAGCCGCACAGTCCATGACTGCAGCGCCTAGACCGCTCGGCTAATCCCGCGCGGCATGAAAGCCTCGTGCACAGCCTCTTTGTGCACGAGATCCTGATGTCACACGGAATCCTACTCTGCTCCTACCTGTCTCTTACAGGGTGCTCTATGTCTGCCTGGGCACACGGTCCACCATGTGCTGGAGTGCCCCTATGCGACACGGTCTACCTGCACTCGGGAAGTCCTCGTCCACTCAAGTGACTGACCGCTTGGCTAGTTACTGTCAGTGTGAGTCTAACTTTCGGAGTGTTAAGCTCGTTCGCCTTGTATCCCTGTGCGCTTATATGTTCGTACTGTTCGTATTGTCAACAACCACCCATGGTAAACCGTGTGCCCACTATGATGGTTACTCGTACGCCGTAAAGAGAACCGAAGCAGATGTGACTGTGATATGGTGCTGTTCGAAACATAGAACTACATAATGTCGAGGAATGCTTAAGAACAAAGACTGTATCGTGCTTAGTGCAAATGAGCATCGATGTGGCTTACCGGATGACGCTCGCTTAGAAGTAACAAAGACGTTGAATCAGGCTAAGAAGAGACAACGAGAGGAGGAGACTTCAATTTTTAAAATATGTACTGAAGAGTTAAGTTACTTTCACAGTCGACGGTATGATTTTGCTACCGAAATTCCGGAACAGCAAGCAAATGAAGAGAGTATTATACATGCACCGGGCAAAATGACACGGAAATCAGAAAGAGCCAGAAAAACGACAAGACGATGATATTCAAGCAGAGTTACTAACCATTAATGACGGCAGCAGTTATTCCTTAAGTGATGACAGCTTTAGAGATAGGATTATAGTTTTTAGCGGGAAAGAAAGAGAGGCTCTAAAGACTAAACGAGACGTATGGGACCTTCAAATGCTGTAGCAAGCAATTTTCACAAATATATACTATTCAGGCAAACATAGGAAGTTGAAACTACGAAACAAACATCTATGCGGTGGCTTTTGCGATCTTACCAAACAAAATAAAAGAAACATATATCCGTCTTTTCCGAAATGTTGTTTATAATGTACCAGAATGGAAACCTAATAATGTCACCGTTAATTTCGAATCAGTTGCGATTTCTGTTCTAAAACTAGTTATCCCGTCGGTTCCAGTGCATGGTTGCCATTTCCATATGAAGAAGTCTGTCTGGAGGAAAATGCAAGACTCGGGACTTACTTACGAATATAGAGAAAACGAAGTAAGGTTGCAAATTCGCATTTGTGCTGCACTGGCGTTCCTTCGACCTGAACATGTCTGCGATGGCTGGCTGGTGATACATTCACAACCACTGGATATTGCCAAGCTTTCTCAGTTTTTCGACTATTTTGTAGATATATGGTTGGAAAATGACGAAAACACGATCAGTCTTTCGAACTGCCACAGACGGTGCCATTATACCGACGGCCGCGGTGGTATAGCGGTTCTAGGCGCGCAGTCCGGAATTGTGCGACTGCTACGGTCGCAGGTTCGAATCCTGCCTCGGGCATGGATGTGTGTGATGTCCTTAGGTTAGTTAGGTTTAATTAGTTCTAAGTTCTAGGGCACTGATGACCACAGCAGTTGAGTCCCACAGTGCTCAGAGCCATTTGAACCATTCTGCCATTATACCACCCAGGCCGACAGCGCCTAACTTCGGCGATCTGACGGGAATCGGTTTACTACTTCGGCAACGGCGTTGTCCATGCATAAATTACAAACATATAATTTAAAAATCGTATCGCTTCTGCTTGTCAAAAACATACTTTAAAATAAACATAAAGTACGGCTCATAACTACTGGTGGTATAACATGTGTATGTAATGTAAAGCACATATCATGCGTTGTCGCATAATCTGAGAAGATGAAGGCACCCTGTGCAAGGGCTGCTCGTATGTAGCGCTAGGTGTGACGTAAGAAGCCGTGTACAGTTAATTTCACCTTCGTGCCTAATCCCGGACTTTTAGTTGTCATAGATACATTATATGTCTGACACTACAGTCCCTTTCACGTTCGCCAGATATTAGCAAAAGCACCCTGTGAGTGCGTTAGCGTCACTAGAATAACTTTTTGGGGTTAGGAGTGGACCCTTATTCTATGACAGAGCACACCGGTGTTTAGCTGTACTAAATTTGTTTTATTCCTAATTTGTTATTAAAGGAACACACATAGATTGTGACATAACAATTTCAGGACAGTTGTGAAGATAACAAATTACGTCCTGTTTAGCAGAAATAACACTAAACACAACAATACCAAATTTGAGTAGAAGGTTCTCTACAAGATTTTTCTTACTGCTAGACGGTGAAGTTGGCCGATATTACGGCAAGTCATCCAATTCCGGTTCTAAGTTCGGTACTATTTAGGATGATAATCAATTCTACAGAGGATGTTTACTTTTTGTGACAAGATGAACAAAAGATTACTCAAGGTTGCTCGAGTTCACAGTGGACACAAGCTGGTTATCCAACAATTTTACGCCTCTGCAAGAGGTATATACCTAAGCTGCCGTTCGCTGTCGGCTGCATGGCTGCTCTCGCCCTCTGAAAATAATATAATAAGCTAATCAAAATCTTGACTGATTTTATGAGCTGAAACTGTCCTATGTTTATCGTTAGGCGAGAAAGCATGTACTCATCGGTAGTCAGGAAAATATGGTGATATACACGTGCATAGATGGAGCGGCGTGCATAATTCAATGCCTTCTCAGTTCTCGCAAGAACAGTTAACTACGTGGCTGTTTCGTGTCTCTGCTATCGGAACTCAACGACTCTTCAGCTAATTTCCAGCTGAATGTCAGCCAAAGTAAACGTAGAGTTCACACAAAAATTCCTCGTTTGGCGTCGTACAGAGCGTGATGAGCCCTATTCTACACTTGATCGCGGTTCAGGGGAGAGTCCTCGATGTTTTCGGTATTGTGTATTTCGTAACAAACTGTCCCCCACCTGTGTCATTTAGTACTTCACGTCATGGCTTTTCCTGATCAATAGGAGTGTTCCTTTCATCTAGTGGAAATTACCCCAGCCAATAGCAAAGGGGCTGCCTTGGAACTGGGTAGCAACGTCTCCCCTTTTCCTCCTTCCGAGTTTATTTCAGCCAGTCGGACGTTTTGTACCTCATAAGCGTACCACAGCCCTTTCACGTGATCAACTGCATCGCTGGTCTGTTTGTATCCATCTGGAAATTCCCCAACGTAAGGAATTTCTCCATCGCAAGTAGCCCTGGGTCACTTCAGGATAGATCGGACAGTGTTCCGTTGTTCTCTTGCTTACTCACAGGAGTGTTCAAGAAATGTTTCACAGTTGCTGGGCCTGCCTGAGTGGCCGTGCGGTTCTAGGCGCTTCAGTCTGGAACCGCTTGACCGCTACGGTCGCAGGTTCGAATCCTGCATCGGGCATGGATGTGTGTGATGCCCTTAGGTTACTCAGGTTTAAGTAGTTCTAAGTTCTAGGGGACTGATGACCATAGATGTTAAGTCCCATAGTGCTCAGAGCCATTTGAACTATTTTTGAACACTTGCTGGATTCCGTGTCGCATGACGCTGGTTTCAGACATTCTGTTACCGAAATGCGCCTCTTCTTCTTCCAGTGAATTCAAACATTCGTTCGTCCTTGATTTAACATGTCCGCCTGCATTCCGCTTAGGTAGACATCGATCATATCTCCTTATGCCGCTCTAAACAGTTTGTGACAGAGGTGCTAAGTATCTGTCACTTTAGCAAAACTGTTGTTATGAAGATCGCATATGACTTCCACATGAATGAAGACTGTGTCATGGCACATGTTGACTTTATCGAGGATTCGTCGTAGATTCCAATACTTTTCCCCAGACGTGTTATCCTCTTGCACTGTTGCTTCCACTCATGCATTTCCTTTCATCATCTCGAAAGCTGACGTACAAGGCACCCACACTCAGTGTTCCTTCCTCTCATGCCTAACCGCTTTACTCAATTCTTCTGTCGATCTGACCGCAGTAATGATGGGTCGTTCTTGATGACGTCATGTATAACACAACATTGTGCACACTTCTGTCCATCTTACATCCCCAGATTTCTCTAATTTACGTATTATGACCACCTATCTTATGGAAACCCTTTTTCACTTAAGAAGCATTACAAGCTTTACAAGCACTAAACTACACTCCTGGAAATGGAAAAAAGAACAAGTTGACACCGGTGTGTCAGACCCACCATACTTGCTCCGGACACTGCGAGAGGGCTGTACAAGCAATGATCACACGCAAGGCACAGCGGACACACCAGGAACCGCGGTGTTGGCCGTCGAATGGCGCTATCTGCGCAGCATTTGTGCACCGCCGCCGTCAGTGTCAGCCAGTTTGCCGGGGCATACGGAGCTCCATCGCAGTCTTTAACACTGGTAGCATGCCGCGACTGCGTGGACGTGAACCGTATGTGCAGTTAACGGACTTTGAGCGAGGGCGTATAGTGGGCATGCGGGAGGCCGGGTGGACGTACCGCCGAATTGCTCAACACGTGGGGCGTGAGGTCTCCACAGTACATCGATGTTGTCGCCAGTGGTCGGCGGAAGGTGCACGTGATCGTCGACCTGCGACCGGAGCGCAACGACGCACGGATGCACGCCAAGACCGTAGGATCCTACGCAGTGCCGTAGGGGATCGCACCGCCACTTCCCAGCAAATTAGGGACACTGTTGCTCCTGGCGTATCGGCGAGGACCATTCGCAACCGTCTCCATAAAGCCGGGCTACGGTCCCGCACACCGTTAGGCCGTCTTCCGCTCTTGCCCCAACATCGTGCAGCCCGCCTCCAGTGGTGTCGCGACAGGCGTGAATGGAGGGACGAATGGAGACGTGTCGTCTTCAGCGATGAGAGTCGCTTCTGCCTTGGTGCCAATGATGGTCGTATGCGTGTTTGGCGCCGAGCAGGTGAGCGCAACAATCAGGACTGCATACGACCGAGGCACACAGGGCCAACTCCCGGCATCATGGTGTGGGGAGCGATCTCCTACACTGGCCGTACACCTGTGGTGATCGTCGAGGGGACAGTGAATAGAGCATGGTACATCCAAACCGTCATCGAACCCATCGTTCTACCATTCCTAGACCGGCAAGGGAACTTGCTGTTCCAACAGGACAATGCACGTCCGCATGTATCCCGTGCCACCCAACGTGCTCCAGGAGATGTAAGTCAACTACCCTGGCCAGCAAGATCTCCGGATCTGTCCCCCATTGAGCATGTTTGGGACTGGATGAAGCGTCGTCTCACGCGGTCTGCACGTCCAGCACGAACGCTGGTCCAACTGAGGCGCCAGGTGGAAATGGCATGGCAAGCCGTTCCACAGGACTACATCCAGAATCTCTACGATCGTCTCCATGGGAGAATAGCAGCCTGCATTGCTGTGAAAGGTGGATATACACTGTACTAGTGCCGACATTGTGCATGCTCTGTTGCCTGTGTCTATGTGCCTGTGGTTCTGTCAGTGTGATCATGTGATGTATCTGACCCCAGGAATGTGTCAATAAAGTTTCCCCTTCCTGGGACAATGAATTCACGGTGTTCTTATTTCAATTTCCAGGAGAGTACTAAGAGACTCTACAAACATTCCATATTTAAACTATACATAATGTTCTCCTTATTATACTCTTCCTAACTTTACATATATTTTAACAGATCAACATCTTTTTATCCCCATTGTATATGTACATTTTCTTTATCCCTTTTTTTCTGTTAGTATAAAGGTAATGGTTTCCTTATCTTCATCACGATAAATACTAAGAGGAAAATTGATGGTGATGAAGGTTAGTGTGTTAGTAAGTCTCCTTTTTTTAATAACTACAGGTACATCATATTATCATTAAAACTGCGCACATTGACTCCGACTCCAGCGTCTTTCTTCCGTAATCTCTTCTTTTTGGCATACGCTGTAATAGAACGTCAAAATGCAATGTATCTCTATTTCTTGTTTTCTTTTTAAAACTTTCTCCACTGTCCAATTTCAATGTTCTAGAGCTTGTACTTTTATTAGTTGTAGTTATCCTCATCTCCTTCTTCTAAACAGTAAACTTTTATAATACTTTCTCCACCTATCTTACTCTACCTTATTGAAATTATCTCTGTGATAAACTCATATCTCATACCCCTATTTCTACATCCTTTCCAGAAATAACATGTTTCTCGCTTTCGTGAATAAATCAGTTCTCTCTCTTAATTATTATCTCCTGACAACCTTTTATATCCATTTCCCTCACATCTGTTAACATCAACTTGTGGTAACTTCCACAAATCATAAATAATTCTCATATTCTCCCGAAAAAAAGAGAAATTTGTTAACATCAAGTATAGATTTAAGTGTCAGGAAGTCGTTTCTGTAAGTATTTGCATGGAGTGTAGCCATGTATGGAAGTGAAACATGGACGATAAATATTGTGGACAAAAAGAGAATAGAAGCTTTCGAAATGTGGTGCTACAGAAGAATGCTGAAGATTAGATGGGTAGATCACGTAACTAATGAGGAGGTATTGAGTAGGATTGGGGAGAAGAGGATTTTGTGGCACAACTTGACTAGAAGAAGGGATCGGTTGGTAGGACATGTTCTGAGGCATCAAGGGATCACCAATTTAGTATTGGAGGGCAGCTTGGAGGGTAAAAATCGATGAGGGAGACCAAGAGATGAATACACTAAGCAGATTCAGAGGGATGTAGGTTGCCGTAGGTACTGGGAGATGAAGAAGCTTGCACAGGATAGAGTAGCATGGAGAGCTGCATCAAACCAGTCTCAGGACTGAAGACCACAACAACAACATTCTCCCAAAATATCTCCTCAACAAGATGTTCACTGTCTGCGACGGAACAAACCACATATGAATATTTCCTTCTTACACTTACGCACTTAATTTCTTGGCCTCCTTTCGTCCATAAAAAGAAAATAAACTTCTTTCTACTTTACACTACATTTTAAGAGAGAATACTACTATTTCGTCAAATTATCCGCATGCTAATCTCTATCTTCCTCCTTTCTTTCTACTCCTTCCCCCACAAACACATTTCCTGTGCAGAAGAGTTACTTTAGTTCTTACTTTATTGTTCTTCCTTCACAACTATCCTTTTGATATACTGAGAAAGTTAGCAAATTAAAATTTTTTATTTGTATTCAGCTTTGAGTTCTACAGTTTGCTCTCATTGCAATCTGGATATTTGATACATCTAATTTTTCTTGTGGAATTAATACCTACTGCTTTACCCTTTATACACTTTCAAGTGGTTCATATGGTGCAAACCCAATGATTTTCCTGTTTTTGGGTTCATCAGTTCGACTGCATTATCATGAACCGCTTTACTTACTTTCATAGGACCTTTATATACCGAAAAGAATTTATGGCTTTCATGTTTTTTCCTGCTAGAGAGATGGTGGGTTTTCACAGTGAGGTTGCCATTTTGTCTACCCTGTTCTTTTTATTTAACGCTACAGCCATCAAATTGCTCAGTGCCAATTTTACTCGATGTTGTTGTTGCAGTCTGGGTACAGGTGGTAATTTAATTATTTTCAGGATATATCCCTGTTCTATAGACATCTTCTGGCTTTTGTATCAATACTGGTGTTGCTAATCGTGCATTATCCTTTTGGCATATCATTCCTCTCTCGGTTTCGTATAAATGAACTACATACTACACAATTTGATCATTATCAGTTTTTTTGTACAGCTGCATACATCAACTGTTGACAACTCTTGTTCCTCATCATTGGACGATTTCCAGTCAATTGTCTCCCAGCATGCTGGTATTTGTATCTGATCATCCCCTTAACCCATTACAGGATCTTGTTGATCAAAGCTAAGTCTATTTACCTATTTAATTATAAAATCAACTTCATTTGGCTAGTGAATCTCTTCTGACTGGTCTTCGTACCGTTCATCTCGTCAATTCTGTATTGTACCAGGGTTTGGTGGCCTCAACTCGACTTCCTGCACCTGTTCATCTCGCGTGTGTTGTCCTGCTGAAGTCTGATTCTCCCGACCTTTCCGCATTCTAGGCATTCTAGTTCCACAAGAATAATTTGGGTTTTGTGGTGGAAACCCTTAAACCTTCCTGCTTCGTTTGCATGATGATCATGTCGTGAATTACAATTGCCACCACAATTTTTTGAACTAAGGCCGTTATTGTAATTTCGCGGCCAACCAAAACCATAATTATTGTGAGTTGCCAAAATGACTACCTTGTCCAACATTACTATTCTCAGTGTAAACATTATTAAAGGCCAATCGATTGCTATTATTCCCCCTACCATTGTTCTATCTCACTGCACGTTGTTTCTTTGCGTCATCTTCACT
Source organism: Schistocerca gregaria (assembly GCF_023897955.1). Lineage (NCBI taxonomy): Eukaryota > Metazoa > Arthropoda > Insecta > Orthoptera > Acrididae > Schistocerca > Schistocerca gregaria. The sequence continues at coordinate 833,654,160 of NC_064931.1, forward strand.
GAAGATGAATTCAGGTTCTCTTAACATCCCTTTAAATGCCTTTATATTATCTCCAGCTCTCCCAACCAACGATTGCTGATAACGCAAGGGTAACTTCATTGTGCACACACGCATCACTTCCCCATCACTGTATGGATTGTCCAACACTGATTCTTTTTCATCATTCCTTCAAAAAATATAACCGGCTTCTTTTCTCCCGAATTTTCAAATGACACCTTCTATAAAAATTCATATTTTATCCTGTTTTGGGTTTCCGCTGACCAATATCGCTCCAAGAACGCAGACTTAAATTGTTCATACGACTGACAGTTTGCAGCGACTCTTTGCATCGTTTCCGCTATTGCGCCTTTCATGAAACCACAAAAGAAATCAAGTTTATGTGTAAGTGGGCAGTGTTCTGGTAAACCGATTTGGAATTGATGTATGAACGTGCAGGGGTGTAGGCCGTTCCAGTTTGCTTTGTAATGTTGGGATTTTCTGACTGTCACAGAATGATCTTTGTCAAACTTTCTATTGCACCATACGTCGTTTGTGTTTTCGCAACATTTTCCGTTCCCTTCAGTTGCGTCATGTTTTCATTTATTCGTACTACCACATTTAGATCCCATCTAGCATCGCACCTACACAGTGGTATGCAGTTATACAAACCGTACCGTTCCTGGTATATCGGACTGGAAGATACGTTTAAATTTCCTATTATTGGATCAGTGTTTTGTCTTTGTACTTGCTTCATATTGACCTGCGGTATATGGCCTGTTGAACTGTAACTCGTAAATTGAGAATTTGGTACGTGCGACTAGTAAATTGTTCTTTTATCGCGTCATTCGCGTACGTGCGCAGGGTCGGCTGCCGCTTTGTTGGATGAGCGCAGTTACCGGTTCTCGCACTATTGTCTGCTGTGAACGCACATTACCTGCTTCGCTCAACTCTCTCAACTGTACTCCTATCATTTACTCCTGTTTCGGATCTGAAAATACTTAAGCAACCTCTTGTGGACACACAAGTGGAATCTGAGGACTTTTTTGTGTTTACGCAACTGACACGGAAGATTGCATAACGGACTTGATTACCTCTGGATTTTTTTCCACCGCTGTGTCAGATGATGCTACCTAATCCATCACCCCATCACAGCTTTCTGTACGGTTCTTAATACACTGCTTGAGTTCTGTACGAAGCTGTTCTTACTGCTGCTTAATTTTCGAGATTATGTTTACAATTCGTGTATCGAATCTCTTTAACGCAGCTCCCGTGAGACGTCCGCATCTTTTGCTGATGTTTGCGGACTTTTTCCAACCCAGCATTGGTTTCCAATTTGAGACCATCCAGAGCAGCATTTGTTTCGGTTTTTAAATTCGCCGTTCTGGTTTTTAAATTCACCGTTTTGGTTTTTAAGTCTGCTGACCCTACTCTTATCGTTTCACTTGTTTCCTTGACAACAATACTGAGTTGCTTCAACTTTGCGAACACACCACCAGACTCTTCGCCATCGTCATCTGTCACCATCTGGTATAAAGTTTGCCGTGCGCGTGTTTCATGTGACGTCTCACCTACTTCTGTGCCTAGTGCTGACACACTTACACACATTCTTTCCGTAGGAAACTGTCCCGTTTGATTCAGAATTACAATATTTGGTTCAACGTACTGAAGTTCCATCTCCTCTGATTGTTCTTCTGAACCACTAGATCCGTCATCTGTTCGATTTAGTGCTGTCTCAACCTGAGACACTGATGGCGAAACTGCCACCACTCCCTCTGTACTCTTACTTCGTTCGGTTCCGTGACTTGCATTCGATACCTTTTGTTGTACGTCATTTTCTGTCCTATCAAGGTCTCCAGTTTGTCCTATATGCGATGACCTACATCCGTCCACCATCTCAGACTGTGTAACTGACCTCTGTCTTTTACGATCTGCGCGAGTCTCAGCTGTAGTCAACAGGAGGTTATATGACCTGACACGTCTCCAAAATATCTTAGAAAGTCTCTCATGCCATTAACGCCGATCATAGTTTTTGGGTACTCAAACCAACTCAACAACCCCATGAATACCTTCGCACGCGTCCGAAAGGTCATGCACAAACCACTTTTACTCAAAACCCACAAATTTTTCTGTACTATTTAATACAATCTTTTCTACTCTGTGGATCACACATTTACAGTAATCTGACCACTATGCAGACAAATACATTGAGTAACCTTGTCACTTCTTGTTTTTGAAAAAAAAAACAATAATTTTTTTCTTAATACCAAATTTTAATTACTTCTTCTAATTTGACTAATTGCCATCCTGGCAGAAAAATTGCCATCCTGAGAGGGCCGCCAATATCTGACACTCCACTCTTTTTCAGGTTTGTCTGACATCAGCAAAAGCACCCTGTGAATGCGTCAAGTTTAAATAGAAGGTTCTCTACAAGATTTTTCTTACTTCTAGACAGTGAAGTTGGTCAATATTACGACAAATCATCCTATGCCCGTTCTAAGTTCGGCATTGTTTAGGATGATAATCATACAGAGGATGGTTAGCTTTTGTGACCAGATGAACAAAAGATTACTCAAGGTTGCTTTAGTTCACAGTGGACACAAGCTGTTTATCCAACAATTTTACGCCTCTGCGAGAGGAATTTACCTAAGCTGCCATGCGCTAACAAGCTTATCAAAATCTTTACCGATTTTATCATCTGGAACTGTACTATGTTTCTCATTAGGCGAGAAAACATGTACTCATCCGTAGTCAGGAAAATATGGCAATGTACATGTGTATAGATGGAACAGCGTGTATGCTTCAAAGCCATCTCAGTTCTCTGAAGAACAATAACCTGTGTGGCTGTTTCGTTTCTCCACTATCGGAGCTCAACGACTCTTAAGCTAATTTCTACCTGAATGTCAGCCAAAGTGAAGGCAGTGTTCACGTAAAAATTCCACTTTTGGCACTTGAAGGAGGTTCAGAGGAGAGTCCTCGATGTTTTCGGTATTCTGTCTTTCGTATCAAACTGTCCCCCACCTGTGTCCTTTCGTACTTCATAACACGGCTTTTGCAGACCAATGAGATTGTTCCTTCCATCTTGTGGAAACTACCCCAGCCCATCGCAAAGGGCCTACCTTTGAACAGCGTCGCAACATCTCCCCCTTCTCTTCTTCCGAGTTTATTTCAGCCAATCGAAGATTTCGTGCCCTCTCCTGATGCCTAAAAGTGACACGCGTACGTCACGAGCCTGCAAAGAGCCTTTCCATGATCCACTACGTCGCTGGTCTGTTTGTACCCACCTGGAAATTCCCCAATGCAGTTATCTAAGGAATTTCCACATTGCAGGCTGTGCTCGGCCACTACGTGCTCGCCTCGCTGTATCGCCCAACGCGTTTGTTGTCTGTCTTGCTGCTGGTCACCAACCCCGTTTAGAATCTTTCCATTGTATGCGGGTCGTCACGGCGCATCTCCTGTCTGCCCTCAAACTAAAACGTTTCTTCTAGCAGCTTTTTTCACCTTTTGCTCATTGACATGCAGGATTTGGGTATGGTGTATTAATATCGTCGAATCGAGTGTCATACCTTTTGGCATTACCTACTGTACGTCTGATATGCAAATCTGCTCTATTCCGCTGAAGTATATCATGTGACATACCTTCTACTTGTTATGCTGTATGAAATCTCATGTAAGGTGCAAAGTTATCATTAATTCAAGCTGGCACCTTACACTTGTTACTCATATACTTAGCCGAATCTGTAAATATTCCTTTAAGAATGGCCTGTTTCCTGAACGATTAAAGTACTGAGTAGTAAAGCCGCTTTATAAAAAGGGAGAAAGGGATAATGTAGAAAATTTTAGATCTATTTGTATGCTATCAGTGTTTGCTGAAGTTATTGAAAAACCTGTGTACAGTAAGGATAAGTGATTATTTTATTTCACATAATTTGCTATCAAGTGCACAGTTCGGTTTTAGTAGTGGTTTAATAACTGGAAACTGCTATATTCTTTTTACCCTGTGAGGCACTGGATGGATTAAACAAAAGGCTTCAAACACTAGGCATCCTTTTGATTTAATTAAGGTGTTTCACGGTGTTAATCACAAAATATTGCTCCATAAGTAGCACCATTATGGAATTCGGGGAGTAGGTCACAATTGGTTCACCTGTTACTTTAATAACAGACAGCAAAATGTCACTCTCCAAAATGATGCTAATGGCTATATTGTAAGGTCTGAGTGGGGAATGGTTAATTTTTAGGGTAATTCTTCCCATTCTCAAAGGATGGTTTTGGCTCAGAAGCGGGCGCTTCGGGCAACAAATGGTGGAAGTTCAGGAATCTCTTGTCGACTCCTATTCAAAAGTCTAGGTATTCTGACATTGGACTCTCAATATATACATTCTTTACTGTACTTTCTTGTTAACGATATCAGTTTATTCCCAAGAATTATCGGCCTTCACTGCCTTAATACTAGGTAGAAATCCAAGCTGCATTTGGATCGCACTTCCGTAACTCTTGTGCAGAAAGGCGTTCAGTATACTGCTGCATACATTTTAAGTAATCTACCAAAAGAATTCTTAAGTCTTAGGAGTAATCTACGCGCTTTAAATCTAAACTGAAGAGTTTCCTCATGGATCAATCCATCTATTTCGCCGAGGAGTTCCTTGAAAGTTTAAGCTGATTCGTGAGTTGTATTGTTGATTGCGTTTACATAAACGTATGGCTTCGCTTTTCTTCCTTTTTTTCTTGAGTCTCATAAACATTTTATTTTCTGTTATTACTTCCACGTTCTAATTTTATGTGCTGACATGTTCCATGACCTTGGAAATTTGCTCCTTAATTTCGTCCTTCGGAAAAGGACGTGTAAGTTAAATAAAATAAAGTTGGTGTAATAGAAAAGGTAACGAAGAACGGCACATTTCGTCATGGGACCATTCAGACGGCGCGAGAGCGTTATAGAGATGCTCAACAAACTGCAGTGGCAGACGGTACAAGAGAGGCGTTGTGCTTCGCAGACAGGCTTACTATTGAAATTTCGAGACATTAATTTCTGAGAAGATACGGATAGCGTATTGTTTCCTTCCACATACGTCTAGTAAAATTACCACAACGAGATAGTTCGAGAAATTAGAGCTGATACAGACTCTTTCAGACAATTATTCTTTCCATGCACCATTCGCGAATGGTACAGAGAGGGTGCATCAGTTAGTGGAACCACAAGTAACTTCCACCATATACCTTCAGGTTGCTTGCGGAGTACTGATACATGCACTTATACATGTTTTAACTTGTCAGCCAGATTAAAATTAACATCATTTAGATGCAGACGTGGAGCTACCACTACCTGACAACATACCAGAGAGATCTCTGTAGCCCGATAGTGTAAATTTAACCAAATTACAACGAAAAAACAAAAACTGTTTTGAGGCTTAATTTTGTTAGATTAGCATCACTTAAAAAAAACATGTTCACATTTGAGTAAAGAAAACCCATTGACGATGACACAAAGGTACTGAAAAATCTTTATGTCAGATTGAAACAAAAAGTGTTTTTCATTATAGGCGGACCTTATATCCAATAATTATATAGAAGGTAAAACCTGTATAACATGAGAATAAATTTTTTTCGTGTAGGACTGTTATTTCAGTTCCTATACTTCTCATTTTCCACTAGGGATTTTTGCATAAATCTGCGCAATCAGTCACATCTGACGTACAGTTTCTTCACTGCTTACGCAAATGCTGTTATTGTCAGTGACCACCGTGACATATTTATGCGTTATCAAGTAATCGCCATACGCTTAACAACGTACACTTATGAAACAAGACGTTATGACCATCTGCTTAATAGTGCGTTGGTCAAATTTTGTTTGGTTGGTTGATTTGGGGAAGGGACCAAACAGCGATGTCATCGGTCCCATCGGATATGGGGAAGGATGGGGAAGGAAGTCGGCCGTGCCGTTTCAAAGGAACCATCCCGGCATTTGCTTAACTTTGGGAATGATATACAAAAGCAGTTCTGTGTGGCAGGGATTCGAGAAGTCCTTGGTAGGTGCCTGCAGGTATGTATCACGAGATTCCTACTCTCATGTCATTAAATTAGCATAAATTATGGGCCGATGGTTTGTGGGAGTGTACCTGACACCTTATCTCGAGCCAGATGTGCTGCACTGGATTCAGATCAGGCGAATCTGGTGCCCAAGACATCAACGTGAGTTCACTATCATGCTCCTCGTACCACTTTAGCACAATTCTCTCCTTGCCACACGGACAGTTATCCTTCTAAAACATGACATCGCCGTTGGGTAAGACATCAATCATGAAGCGATAAAAGTAGTAGCTAACATTTTTTAAGTAGTCCTCGAATGTCATGTTGCTGCACCATCAGCCTGTGTCCCATTGGTGATTCATGTTTTGGGCATTAGTTCGTCTGGATAACGTCGCATCCTAATTCTGCTATCGAACTAATAATTCAGTCGACCTGATGACAAGATTCTATTAATCCACCGTCGAATCTCGATGATCCCGTTCCCACTGCAATCGATACTGACGATATCGTTGGGTCGACATGCGAACAAGTAGTGGTCATCCGTTGCAGAGCCGCATGCTCAACAATATGCTGTGAATGGTGTGCTCTGACACATTTGTGCCTGAGGCAGCATTGTACGTGTCGTCACATCTGCCACAAATCGCTCCTTATCCTACAAGTGGTTTCACCATACCATTCTTCAAGTGCTTTCCACAGATGTTCACGACAGTAGGATACAAACAGCAAATCATCTACGCCGTTTCTGAGATGGTTATTGCCAGACGCAGGGCCTTAATAATCTGTTCTTTGTCAAAGTCGCCTACGTTATTGGGTTTCGCCATTTATGGCCCATCGACACGATGATTCACCAATCATCTCTGCTTCACTTGTACATTTTCTTGCCGCATTCAGTGCTCATACTTTTTTGGCTCCTCAATGTATTTTTCAACTATTCCCACCCACTGTCCAGCTTTTAATTCCCATAGACAAAATAATATGAGCCTGCAACAAAAACTTTTCCGGTTATTAACTGCTTACAGCTGCATGGCGCTCGCTATATCTCATGAAATACACTATTTCCTCCTGAATTTTGGCCTTGAATCTTCATGCTACGAATTTATTTACCCCTAACTAAAAACTCTCAAAATCATAATTTCCAAAGAAGAGCTGTATCTGAGTCAGACTGCGTTATATTCTGGCGTGAGAAGATTTTGGAGACTATGCCCTGGCGATGTGGTTTGAATACAGTTTTTACCAAGTTTAATGATGAGAGGCAGACATAATGCTCCATCGACGATACTGTGGAGTTGCCTAGAAAAAATTGTTTAAATGACTCTGCGCACTATGGGACTTAACTGCTGAGGTCATGAGTCCCCTAGAACGTAGAACTACTTAAACCTAACTAACCTAAGGACATCACACACATCTATGCCCGAGGCAGGATTTTAACCTGCGACCGAAGCGGTCGCGCGGTTCCAGACAGTAGCGCCTAGAGCCGCTCGGCCAACCCAGCCGGGTTGCCTACACACAAGTCAGTTTACCCCATGACAATGAGTATTTATGTCGAATATTTCACATCTTTATCGCTCACCAATTACAGCTGAGCATTCACTGGATCAGAGATAGCAGCATACGTCGGTCTGCTGAAGAGAGGCCACACGTGCCCACAACTAGTGGCTACTGACAATAGTGAAGCCGGACGTGGAGCAGCTGCTGCTAGCCTTTGTGCGATCGATGGCCAGATGGGGCTTAATGGACGGAAGCGCCAGCCAGCAGTGAGTGTGGTGTCGTACATTATCGATACCACACCAGGCGGAACGCATCCCGACGTTCACAGTAAACCATGTGATGACCCCTCCAATCCGCAGCCGGCTGTAGTACACACCTGCTGCACACACACGCAGCGCCACCCACCGAGCCGGCAGAAGAAGTCGCCGCAACAAGGCCAGCCCCAGACTACTAGTGGAGTCGGCCTCAGCATTGTTTATGGTAGCTTCTCTGCATTACGATTATGTTTGATGACTAGGCTCTGACAATGGACTCTCTTGGATTTGTTGTTCGAAGTTATTGTGCCATTCAGATTACGTGCACTTCTACTCATTTCCGCTCTTTGGTTAAGCACCCACAGTCTGGAACCGCGCGACCGCTACGGTTGCAGGTTCGAATCCTGCCTCGGTCATGGATTTGTAGAAGAGTCTTAGAACATTTTCTTAGCTCAAACGTGATGGGTTATCGAAGAGAATGGCCTCCTCCATGCCAACCCGCATGCATTCCGAAAACATAAATGAAACCGAACTAGCACAGTTCTCACATGCCATTCTAAGTGCCGTGTATCAAGGCAGTCAGATGAAGTACTTCTCTATTTCGAAAAGCATTTGGATCAGTAACACACCCACGCTTATAAGCAAAAGTACGATCGTGTAGGGTATAAAGGGAAATTTGTGACACGACTGAGAATTTTTTGGCTGGGAGGACGCAGATTGACATCTTGAATGGAGTGTCACCGACAGTTGTTGAATTAACTTCAATCTTCTGCATGCCCTTGTGGTTTTTGTTGGCACCCTTGCTTTTTTCATGTAGTGTATTAATGACCTTGCAGATAATATTAAAAGGAACCTCAGACTATTCCCAAATGATGCACTTATCTGTCAAAAAAGCTCCGCAAATTTTCAGCCATATCTTGATAAGATTTAAAAGAGGTATAAAGACGGACAACTTCCTTTAAAAGTTAAATATGTAAAATAGCTCACTTCCCATAAACTAGCAGAACATAGTGCCCTGTGACCACTGCATCAAAGAGTCGTAGTTGGAATCGATCAGTTCATACTAACACCTTGGTGTAACAATATGCAGCGATGAAATAGAACACTCACATAGGTTCAGTAGTAGGTAAAGCCGGTATAAGACTTCGGCTAACTGGTAGAATACTAGGAAAGTGCAGTCAGTCTGCAAAGAGGTTGTTCACAAATTACTTGTGCGGCTCTTCATAGAAAATAGCTCAAGTGTGTGGGACCCGTATCAGTTAAGGATGACGGGGGATACTGAACGTGTAAAACGAAGAGCAGCAAGATTAGCCACAGGTTTGTTTAATACGTAGGAGAGTCTCACAAAGATTCTGAATAAACTGATCTCGTCGACTCTTGAAGGTGAACACAAACTAATACGAGAAACCTACTTACAAAGTATCAGGAATCTGTTTTAAATATGATTCCAGAAGAATACTACAACTCCAGACGTATCGCTCCTGAAAGGGATCTTGTGGACGAGATTAGATGAACTAAACCGAGATATTCCATTATTCTTTGCGCGCTCCATACTTGAACAGAAGGGAAGGAGTATTAATAACTGGTATAACGAAAGCATCCAGTGGTATGCATTTGACAGCGGCTTACAGACTATGGATGTAAAATAGCTGTCAAATGGAAACGAGAAAGCTATAGAAAGAGAAGGGCATGGACGTTAGTAACGCGGATAAGTGTGTGTACCCTCGATTAGGAATCAGGGAGGAAGAGCGCGAACGTTCGCCGCTGTGCCGTTTGCCTGTTAGAAGTGCTCTGCGAGCGGCCAGTGAAGTGTGTGGGTCTAACTTCACTATGGAGGCCGGGAAAGAGGAACAGCACCGTGTAGAGCACTTTTTGACCGCAGGAGGACTTTCGGTAAGTGAATCTCATATTCGAATATCTGGAGTCTATGGCGAACTCAGTATGTTACGTGTGCGTGTGTTTTCGTGGAGCAAACGATGTAGAAAAGGTCGGGTAACATCGATAGTGAGCAGTCGGCCAGAACAAACCCATCGTGTCAATGTAAATGATGGACGTCTGACAGTGGAAGACTTCAGGCTTATGATGATGCTACCGCTCACGCCATGATGACAGAGCATCTGAATGAAGTTCCTGACAATCTGTGTGCAGTGGGTTTCTCGCAGATTGGCGGAGGGGCAGAACAGAATGTTGAAATCACTGCAGTACCAAGAACGGTATCACGGTGAAGCATATCGTTTCCTGTCCCGTGCCGTCGCGGAAGAAGAAAATGATGTCATCATTTTGAGTCGGAGAGCAAGCGTCAGAGCCATCAGTGGAAGCATATGGATTCTCCCCCACCGAAAATATCCGAAGCCGTGCACAGCACGGCACGAGAAAGTCACGATGACATTTTCTGTTAATGCAAGGGCTCGCTACTCATTAATTTTCTGGAACACGCGCCACAATTAACGCACAGCAGTACGTAAACACTTTGAAAAAACTGAAGCACTCCATCTAGTCCAAATATCCAGAAACTTTGACGGATCACACCATTCTGTTGCAGGATAATGCCCGTCCGCGTGTTTCCAAGGTTTCGACTATGCTGTAGAAGTTTCTCCGGGAAGCGCCTACAGGCCCCCAGTCACAATTTGTCCCCATGAGATTTTCATATATCTGGAGCCCTGAAAAAAGCCACTCGTGGCTGTCGATTTGCTTCGGACGAAGAGAGGACGCCTGGGTTCAATTATGATCTCATAAGTAACCACAGCCGGTCGGTGTGGCCAAACGGTTCTAGGCGCGTCAATCTGGAACTGCGCGAACGCTACGGTCGCAGGTATGAATCCTGCCTCGGGCATGGATGTGTGTGGTGTCCTTAGGTTAGTTAGCTTTAAGTAGTTCTAAGTTCTAGGGGACTGATGACCTCAGATGTTAAGTCCCATAGTGCTCAGAGCCATTTGAACCAAGCAACGACAAATATTTTTTCATGGAGCCACTGACCTTCTTCTGTGACAGTGGAGTAAATGTATTAATTGTTAAGCAGATTGCTTTTCAAATGATAAATAGTTACTTACTTTCTCCATCTACTTCGTTTTCATTTGACTGTCCCTTCTACAATGAAGCGCCAAATAAACTGGTATAGGCATGCATACAGAGATATCTGAAGAAGCAGAATACGTCGCTGCGGTCGGGAACGCCTATGTAATAGAAGTTTCTGACGCAGTTGTTAGATCGGTTACTGCTGTAACAATAGCAGGTTATCAAGATTTAAGTGAGTCTGATCGTGTTGTTATAGTCGGTGCAAGAGCAATGGGACACAGCATCCACGAGGTAGCGATAATGTGGGGATTTTGTCGTACGATCCTTTCACGAGTGTATCGTGAATGTCAGGCATCCGGTAAAATATCAAATATCCGGCATCGATAAGGCCGAAAAAAGATGCTGCAAGAACGGGACCGATGACGACTGAAAAGACACGTTCAACGTGACAGAAGTGCAATTCTTCCGCAAATTGTTGCAGATTTCAATGCTGGGCCATCAACAAGTGTCATCGTGCGAACTCAAAAAAAAAAAAGGTCAAATGGCTCTGAGCACTATGGGACTCAACTGCTGTGGTCATCAGTCCCCTAGAACTTAGAACTAATTAAACCTAACTAACCTAAGGACATCACACACATCCATGCCCGAGGCAGGATTCGAACCTGCGACCGCAGCAGTCGCACGGTTCCTGACTGCGCGCCTGGAACCGCGAGACCACCGGGGCCGGCTCGTGCGAACTGTTCAACAAAATATCATCGATATGCACTTTCAGAGCCGAAGGCCCACTCGTGTTCCCTTGATGACTGCACGACAAGAAAGTTTTACGCCTCGCCTAGGCTTGTCAACACCCAAATTGGACTGCTGATAACTGGAAACATGTTGCCTGATCGGACGACTCTCGTTTCAAGTTGTATCGAGCGGATGGACGTCTATGTATATGCTGACAACCTCATGAATCCATGAACCCTGCATGTCCGCAGGGGACTCTTCAAGCTGGTGGAGGCTCTGTAATGGTGTGGAGGGTGTGCAGTTGGGATGATATCGGACCCCTGGTACGTCTAGATACGACTCTGACAAGTACCAGGTACGTAAGCATCCTGTCTCACCACTTGCATCCATTCATGTCCATTGTGCATTCCGACAGACTTGGGCAATTCCACCAGCAAAATGCGACACCCTATACGTCCAGAATTCCTACGGAGTGGCTCCAGGAGCACTCTTCTGAGTTTCAACACTTCCGATCGTCACTACACTCCCCAGACATGAACATTATTTAGCGTATCTGGGATGCCTTGCAGCGCACTGTTCAGAAGACTTTAAACATTAGTAGAGTCCATAGCACGTCGTTTTGACGCACTTCCGCGTGCTTATGGGGGCCTTTCGTTGGCTCTTTAGAGTAAATAACAAAGGGTCACATGAAAAATAGGCTACTGATATGGTAAACAAATAAGCAAGCACACCAGCTTATAGAGGATGTACTAGTATACAAGGTGTCCCAGGAGGAATGGTGACTATTCACGGATATGAAAGGAATACCATTTAATAAAGAGAAGTGTATTTAAATCGAGCTGAAACTACATATCTTATGAGCTATGAGAATTTCTTCATCTTCGATACTGTGAAACAAATTTCATCTACTGCATGAGCTTTGTTTCTCAACGGATTACTGGGAGCGTGGTTGACTGGAGGGTCGAGTGGAAACATCGTTCAAAGTAAAGAACGCCTTTATTTAAATCAAATACCTGTCGCAGCTCAAAGAGGCAATTATACCTCTCCATCCTAGATGCCGAGCAGGCGCCCTGCAATGCTCGAAGCATTCCTGTGGTAGCGTGGCAGTCTTTAGAGGCCATGGCTGTTGACGTCAGCCCCACACTACTTCTGTTGGTGGCGTGTAGCCATAGCGGCTCCTCGCGCTGCACATGTAACTGCGGCTGCGTGTGGAGGCGGCTGTGTACGGGGTATGACTCGCTGCCCTCTCGAGGGAGTCATACCATGGCTGGTACTGTGGCACCACTCGGAACTGGACGTCGACGACATCGGCCACTGACGATAGTTTGGCACGGCGTGGCACCAAGACCTGTGAGGGACTGGCAGCAGGTGACGCCTATTCTGGAACCCATGGCTGCTGCTGGTGGTTCCCACTTGTGTCACTGTCTAGCATAGCTCTGGCATCTTGGTGGTGCTGCTGGACTCCAGTGATAAGACGATACCTCTATATCAAAATTCAGACTTAATTTATGACTCTGGCGTCCATTTGTTTCAGTAAAATGCGACACCAAAGCACGTCGCACAATGCAATAGACCTACCATGATGTGGTGACATCGCCCCACTTGATACATGGATTCTGCTATGCAGTGCAGTTTACTACTGTACTTGGCTATTCTCAGCTCACAATCCACTTGCATTTCGGTTATTGTGACAGACATGTCACCACACTGGTGGCTACCAGCGAGAGTTTGCTGATGCAGTGTGTCAAGGGTGCTTTCTCACTAATTCTTATTACCTTTGATGAAGTATAGGTAGTGGCATTACACTGATCCCCTCGACGGATAAGACCTGGTTCCTCGGGCCTTGCTCTGGCCCAGATTTCTACTGTAATTACCTTTACCATTATCTGTAAAGCAGTAACATAATACTAAATTGGTTACTCCTACCTACTACACACTTAATATATTAATCTGCAGCTTTGTAATTGTCTACTTCATCCCTCGTCCAAGGGAGCCAGTCTACGGAAACCTGAATTATCCCTAGATCCTGGTTTCAAGTGGCTCATCATTTCAAATACGTCATAGCTAGGCAGAGTAAAATCAGAATCACCATGATGCTAGGAATCATGACACCAAGGTCATAGTTACCTGACATCTACCATCCCAATACTGTTGCACATGCTGCAACTATTGCTGTGCAGTCGTGCACCCAACCAGCGCCGTTATTTATCCAACTTAGTGAATGAGCGTGGCTCAGTTCACAGGTGTCGTTAAAGGAGGAAGCATTTTGTCTGGACAGCAGCTCTCGAGGTTTATCCAACCAAAACAGCCGTGTATCTGTCATATTCAGCAGAGTAGCTTCTGCCATAGTACCTGGCAAATGAAACATGGGTCCCATAATATCACACATAGTCCCATTTATTGACGGTCCACTACCTTGTAGTTCTAACCATATTGCGAGCAGAAGCTGCCCTTGCTCATAGCACCTAGCAAACTACTACACTCCTGGAAATTGAAATAAGAACACCGTGAATTCATTGTCCCAGGAAGGGGAAACTTTATTGACACATTCCTGGGGTCAGATACATCACATGATCACGCTGACAGAACCACAGGCACATAGACACAGGCAAGAGCGCATGCACAATGTCGGCACTAGTTCAGTGTATATCCACCTTTCGCAGCAATGCAGGCTGCTATTCTCCCATTGAGACGATCGTAGAGATGCTCGATGTAGTCCTGTGGAACGGCTTGTCATGCCATTTCCACCTGGCGCCTCAGTGCTGGACGTGCAAACCGCGTGAGACGACGCTTCATCCAGTCCCAAACATGCTCAATGGGGGACAGATCCGGAGATCTTGCTGGCCAGGGTAGTTGACTTACATCTCCTGGAGCACGTTGGGTGGCACGGGATACATGCGGACGTGCATTGTCCTGTTGGAACAGCAAGTTCCCTTACCGGTATAGGAATGGTAGAACGATGGGTTCGATGACGGTTTGGATGTACCATGCACTATTCAGTGTCCTCTCGACGATCACCAGAGGTGTATGGCCAGTGTAGGAGATCGCTCCCCACACCATGATGCCGGGTGTTGGCCCTGTGTGCCTCGGTCGTATGCAGTCCTGATTGTGGCGCTCACCTGCACGGCGCCAAACACGCATACGACCATCATTGGCACCAAGGCAGAAGCGACTCTCATCGCTGAAGACGACACGTCTCCAGTCGTCCCTTCATTCACGCCTGTCGCGACACCACTGGAGGCGGGCTGCACGATGTTGGGGTGTGAGCGGAAGACGGCCTAACGGTGTACGGGACCGTAGCCCAGCTTCATGGAGACGGTTGCGAATGGTCCTCGCCGATACCCCAGGAGCAACAGTGTCCCTAATTTGCTGGGAAGTGGCGGTGCGGTCCCCTACGGCACTGCGTAGGATCCTACGGTCTTGGCGTGCATCCGTGCGTCGCTGCGGTCCGGTCCCAGGTCGACGGGCACGTGCACCTTCCGCCGACCACTGGCGACAACATCGATGTACTGTGGAGACCTCACGCCCCACGTGTTGGGCAATTCGGCGGTACGTCCACCCGGCCTCCCGCATGCTCACTATGCGCCCTCGCTCAAAGTCCGTCAACTGCACATACGGTTCACGTCCACGCTGTTGGGGCATGCTACCAGTGTTAAAGACTGCGATGGAGCTCCGTATGCCACGGCAAACTGGCTGACACTGACGGCGGCGGTGCACAAATGCTGCGCAGATAGCGCCATTCGACGGCCAACACCGCGGTTCCTGGTGTGTATGCTGTGCCGTGCGTGTGATCATTGCTTGTACAGCCCTTTCGCAGTGTCCGGAGCAAGTATGGTGGGTCTGACACACCGGTGTCAATGTGTTCTTTTTTCCATTTCCAGGAGTGTATATCATTGTACAATGAATGTGTCAAATGTAAATCCGCTCTCTGGAAATACGGTTTCTGTGTAATCCCCTCCTTTTGTCAAGGACATCCCTGTATTTTATCCCTGAACGATTGCATGATGCATGTGGTCCCACCCTTCAAAATCTTTCAAGTTGGGCATATGGCGACTACCTCACTCTAACATTGCTAGAGTTCCTCTTCAGTCATCACCACATGCCGATCTCCATTTTCTGTCAATAACAGCAGCCTTTCGTCTTTCACTTACACAAGTTTACCAACTGCTATTAACTTTACCCATTTAGCATGGGAACACTGCATGCTTGCTTACTCCAAGTACATTTACTGGTATGTACAACTGAGCATTATTCGTAGTTGCACCACTGATAGCTGTAATTCTGGCGAAAATTGTCCTAGCACCTTCCTCAACCTATTCCGATACTGATAAGGTGACAGGAAGTCCGGAAATCTGAACGTAATTGCCCATGTAGCACTTGATGGACAACTTCTTGCAAGTTCGTTAATTCCAATCTTGTGCCCTAGATACTATCCCTTGCGACAGCAACAGTCTTCTCATTGTTATTCTTCCATCCAGCACTTGCATCAGTGTTTGTACTGCTCCCAGATTCCGATTTGGAGTGCTAGCCAAGGCTCTAGCGTAATCCATGACTTCCTTAGTAAGATGCCGAAGCATGCATGCGTCGTTCAACAAGCCGCTCTCCAAGTTCATAATATGCCTGAAATATCACTCCACAGTTACTTTATTTACATTCGCTAAACTCCTTGTGGCCTCTTCTGTTTCGTTAAGTTTGCTTACATCACTTGCGTCTGCTCATAACAGTTACTCGGTTTGCTATGACACAAACCAGTGTTACCCTCTGGGAGGAAATTTTGTATTTGACCATGTGTCTGTCTAATGGAAAAAAGGTTTCGGACAGCAATTTTGTGGTTATTGCAGTTAATAGGCTTTACTTTGGGGATAATGAAAGTAGAAAATATCATACGAATGAAATAATAAACGGAAGCCAGCCTAATTAGGCATACCAATTTGAAACATTAGTTCAAGGAAATTGAACTTTAGTAGTTTTAGTGAATTTCATTGAGATTCCCTTTGAGTAGTACACTGATACACTCGACCACAGGGCGATGTAAGATGTGGGTAGCAGTAGTTATCACTAATGCACAAACCAGTCATCATAGAAAGCAAGATTGTACTCCACTCATAATAATAACAGTTACGATCACTATCATTATATAACTCAGAAGTGAGATGTTACTGCAGGAAACAATGAATTAAAGTTGGGCATGAAAAGACTTCTGACGTAACTGACAAATAGATACCACAAATAAAATTAAATAATACTACATATGCACTTTTTATACACCCATTTACTTAAAAGTATCATATTTCTTTAGTAGCAGTAAACATCCCAATTATCTTTCTGATATGAGAAGAATATAGTGGGGACTCATAAACTGATACTGTCTAACTAGGCAAGTCTATGATTATTTCAGATCAAAGTTCAATTCAACCAAAATTAATGCTTAGCCCCACCTGGAATAATTTATATTTTCATACTTTACAGCAATTTACTCAACACTGAGCACGATTAACCTCAAACAAAAATAATCGTTCATGATCGCAATCAAGGCTAAATTACGTTTAAAGTAAGTTTAATTTCTGTGCCTTTTTCATCACCCGAGAAACAGGTATTTTAGACAGTAACATTTACACTCTCTGGCACTGAATTTTTGCACATTAAATACACTGAAACAAATCACTATTTAGTCACAAACAGGACACTCGGTTTTCAGCACTCTTAGGAGAGGACCCTGCTTCGGTTTATGACTAGTACAAAGTTAGGGTTAAAACCACGGGTTTATAGCACTTGGATTATTATTGAAAACACTCACTCAAATTTACTTGTCCATAATATAATACATATCTATGTGCCTGAAGTTGGTAGAGCAGGGGTGAAGTAGTGGTGACAAAGGACGTGGAGGCTTACTGTACTCGCGGCTCTTGATGATGAAAGCTCTGCTCTTTACAATTTCTTCTCTGCCACGGATTTTCATCGTATTACAGCCATTCCTTTTGCCAAGAGCACCATGAAACAGCCAAATCCACATCTGAGGCAAAATTCCATACAAAACGGCTTTCAAATGCCTTCCTTTGCACCCTCGATGTTTACTATACAATGGCTAGTCACTGGCTGCGTACCGTTCCCACCAAGCAGCCGCCCAGTTCGACCGCCAAAACCACCTTCTACATCGCGCCAAGCCACTTCCGTTGCGGAAGGACTTCCTTACAGCTTTTACCTTTCACAGTACAAGTTCCCTAAGCATGAACTAGCTTCCAACATACAAATTTTTAAACATCATATAAACTTTCCTGTCACAAATTAATGACCGTAACTAAAAAAGAGCAAATACTGTTTCTAATGGTCTTCAGTGTTCTACCCTTCACATCTAACCATCACTTTCACTCTCCTGGACTCATGTGGCACCACTCTGATCATCTCC
Source organism: Schistocerca gregaria (assembly GCF_023897955.1). Taxonomy (NCBI): domain Eukaryota; kingdom Metazoa; phylum Arthropoda; class Insecta; order Orthoptera; family Acrididae; genus Schistocerca; species Schistocerca gregaria. The sequence continues at coordinate 833,672,058 of NC_064931.1, forward strand.
GCTGCCTGCTCCTTTAATGGTGCATAAATCTCAAGCAACGTCCTCTGCTCCTTTGTGACCTCTCTTAGCCTCCCGTTACTATCTGCTGACTACTGTACCCCTGACACCACCTCCTCGAGCCTCCTAATATCGATCCGCATTTTCCACACGTTAAACACTAAACTTCATGACCATCTGTGGCTGGGCAACACCATGTCTGCTGGCCTGGAAAACAGAACTCCTCCATCCCCGTGATGATCTTGCCGCTTCTGGCAATGCTGAAACTAGCATTCTTCTATACCAGCCCTTCACTCGTTGTGCAGCCTGAGGACAGGGATGAATATCACTTCCCCTACCATCAGAAGCTTGCTGTCACCATACAGCACCAAACATACTAACGCTAAAGTCTACTGTAACGCGAACACATAAACTTAACTAAAGAACGTCGATACCCTAAACTATACACAAGGTAACAAAATTAATATATCACAAAATCACAATACATATCTGCTATTTCCTTGTCATTAATGCATACCGAGAATAAAGAATATGGACCTCTTTATCCTGTTGCTGGTGCTTCCTCTTCTTCTTCTTCTTTGCCTCCTTTTTTGATCTGACTAATACTATGGAATTGCCTTTGGCGCATGCACGCTTTCAAATAAAAATGTGATGTTGGGTGGCCCTCAACTACGTACTCTCTGACTCAGAGATGAAATATTAAAAGTTTTGGCTGGTTTCGTTGTCTAGATTCTGGGATAAGTAGTTGCCGCATTACAAGCCAAATACTGCTGAGTCTACAGTATACAATTTGAATACACACATGACTCGAATGGTTGAAGGTTCCTATAACTCGGCAGTTGCGAATTTTGAATGTTGTATATAAATTTAGAAATGAAAGATTGCAATTGAATATATTCTGCAGGTACTATTTTAAAGAGTTTAAATGATGGGTACGATAGCAGAAGTACCTTTAAGAATGCTCTTTATTACTGTAAAAGCCTCGCACATGGATGTGTGTGATGTCTTTAGGTTAGTTAGGTTTCATTAGTTCTAAGTTCTAGGCGACTGATGACCTCAGAAGTTAACTCGCATAGTGCTCAGAGCCATTTATTACTGTAATGGTCCAGCAATTAAACAAGATATAAGTTGAATAACTGGGAAACAATGGATTTCTTCTTCACATAATTAGTCATGAACAACAACATAGCTCGCGAGATATTCACTTCTAAACGCACACTACGTCTTCACTACAGAAGCCACGGATATCTCACAAGTGCAGAAGTCGGCACTACGAAACCCCCACTCTCCAAGTCTTTCCCGCGACGGTGCCTCCTTCGCGCCATACTGTCCAGGACTCTCCCCATGTCCTGTGCAACTGTCCCTCGAGCCGCATTGTTCAGAGCTCTGCGTGTCTTGTGCGACTGTCCCTGGCACCACACTGTTCAGAACTGCCCTGTCCTCTCTCGAAACGATCCTCCTCCCCCACTTGCATACAGTCTCTCCACGAGTCCTTTTTGGAACGATCGCTGTGATTGGCTAGAGCACTCTCGCCCTGTATCCAAGCCAACGCTCATTCACAAACATAATGAAACAACTGTTGATGGTGTTGAGACAGCTACCAGCCACAAATTTATTTTTAGTTCCTTTATTCGAAGGGTAACGTTACTGGTTTCATTCGTTATGATTCATTTTCAGACGGTTCATACTTTCATTATAACGTATTTTTCACAGATTTTCATTGGATGTGACTTACCTGAAATGTCGGTTTGGAGTGTTTGTTTTGATTACATTCGTCCAACAGATACATTTCCACTGCATTCTTACCGTTGCACACGTAAATTTTTCTCGCTGAACGCTTTAGATTTGTCACAGAAGAGATTTGTAGCACACACCACATGATTTGATACAATACAAAGTGCTTACTAACATATGAATGCCAAAGGTGATATAATACCTGTATATCGTAACATCATGAAGATGTTTGGGAAAAGATCATAAATTCACTTATGCAACTGGAACGCTTTTTACACTAGTACAGAGAGACATTGATTTTGTGATCTTTAGAGCGAATACTGTTACATTAATTACAAAGTTGATCAATTTTTTAAAGTACTGTATAGGTAGGATAGTACATTATTTATTTATATTTAGCATGATAAGAATTGTAGTAACGTATAAATTTGCTACTTGATCTGCAGATAGGCGTAGGAATATTATTTGCTTTGGAGGGTGGAAAATAATTTTAGAAAATTTTTCAGGAAAGGGGTGTTACCTAACTCGGTTTGTTCATTAAGAATATAATCTGGGATGCTGTTTTTGTGTGTGTGTATTTCAATTTCTTCTAATATATTCATAGCGGCTCCTTTTTCTGCTAGATGTAAAATTTTTTAAGTTGTTCTCAATGTTTCTCACTGAAAGGTTTTCTTCAGCAACCTGAGCTGCAAATGCAGATTTGTTCAAGTTGCCAACCCTTAAAGCATCAATGTGTTCTTTGTATTTAACTTCAAAACTTCTGCCTGTCTGTCCAATGTAGAATTTTGGGCATCTATCGCATTTGAGTTTTTATATTCTTGATTTACTGTAGGGACTCTTGGAGGTATTTACATCATGGATTACTATATGTTGCAGTTTATTATTTGTGGAACAGCTGATTGTAATATTTTTCTTTTTAAATAAGTTTGATATTTGGTATGCTAGTGGGCCTGTGTATGGGAGAGTAGAATATTTATGTTTGGCTTCAGGGACACACTGGTTTGGCTTGGAGTGCATGTTGTGTGGATTACTGTGAAATAGATCTGTGGTTTTTGTCCGCATTTTGTTGTGGAGTTTTTCTATTATTATGGGTTTATATCCATTGTTATGGGCAACTGTTTTAATTATATTGATTTCATTTTGTTGGTCTGTGTCACTCACTGGTACTTTTTTAATTCAGTGTACCATTGCTGTGAAATATGCCGTTTTTTGTTGGCAGGGGTGGCAAGATGAGTTGTCAATACTGACATATGTGGGGGTAGGTTTTCTGTAAATACTAAATTAAAGTTTATTGTTACTATTGCAAATCTTCAGGTCAAGAAGGTTAACGCTTTTATTAGTTTCATGTTCAACTGTGAATTTAATATTTTTGAGGATTTTGCTTAGATCTGCTGCTAATGTATAAATTTCATTATTTGTACCATCAAAAAGCAAAATTGTATCATCAACATATCTTCTGTAGTAGATTATTTTGGTTGAGATGTGCCGGTTGGCAGAGAAGAATTTTCGTTCTATATGGTTGATGTAAATATCAGTCAATATCCCAGCTAAGCTACTTCCCATTGCCAAACCATCATGTTGTTTCTACAGTTTCTTGTTTAAGCTAAAGTAATTATGCTCTAGAAAAAGTGAAAGTATTTCTATGAGTTCACAGATCTCTGCAATACTAATTTTCTAATATATAAGCAGATTGTTTCTTATAATGTTAATAGTGTCCTTGACAGGGATGTTCGTGTATAGTTTGACTATGTCTAATGATGCTAACTTAGCTGTTGGTGGGATGTGGATGTCTTTAATTAAGCTTATGAGTTCATGTGTGTTCTGTATGGTGTAGTTATTTTCATATGTATAGTATTTGGTAAAGAGGAGTTTTAGTTTACGGCTTATGTATTATGCAGGGCTGTTTCTTGAGTTAACAATCTGGCGGATGGGACAATTTTCTTTATGAACCTTAGGCTGTGCACGAAGTTTTGGTGCTGAGGGATTCATTGCTATGCAGTTACGTATTTCATATTTGTTCAGTAAAAAGTTATAGTTTTGTAGTAGCTTACGGAGCTTAGTTTGGAATTTTATTGTAGGATCTGACTTCATTTCAGTAATATTGTTACTATGGAACAATTGCAAGGTTTCATATACATATTTTCTTTCATGCATTATGTTTAAAGAATTTCCTTTGTCAGCTTTTACTGTGAGTGCTTTACTTTCAGATAGCTTGCTGTTAATATTTTTCAAATGTTTAAGTTCAGTGTTTTTGTAGGTATTATTTGTTTGTAGTTGTTTCATTATCAGTTTATTTGACTTGTATGCAAGTGTATTTTTCTCACATGTGTCTAGTTTTACTGTGTCACATGCATGTTTTTGTGCAGGCTATGAGATTTTTAACACTGTCATCATTGAGATTTGCTCCAAGATTATATTTCAGACATTTATTTAATAAAGAAAGTTCACTGTTGCTGAACTGGGTGTCAGTTGTATTAATAGTGAAACGTCCCCTTAGAAAAATTATTACAAGACTGTGCTTAAACTGAAACACAATATTTTTTAGCGCAACGCAATCTGACTTTCAAAAATCCCTACGAAAGAATGGCCCTGACTAACAATAACCTATACGTTTCACAAATCACTTACCTCACAAAAATCTTCGTTACTCAAGCTACTGCAATACAGCGAGCGCCACTACTGCCAGCTAAATAAAATATTCAAACTACTGAAGGCACTAACTACTGATAGGCATAGTTAGCAAATGAAAGATTTTAATAGAGAACAAACAATGTATTTACCTCACTACTCATAATATATATAGCAGTTCATGACACCAATTCTTACAAATTTCAAAACTCCGCCATCTCTCTCCCCACGTCCACCACTGCTGGCGGCTCACCTCCAACTGCCCAACGCTACGCGCTGTTAGCATCCAGCTGCCGCTGCCCAACACTACAATGGCAGACAACAATGCAAACCAGCCACAGACTGCACACAGCACAGCCAGCGATTTCCATACCGAGCGCTAAGCGGCGTTACCAATAAAACCTAAACAGCCTACTTACAATAGCTCTGTCAAAAAATTTGTGTTGGCTTAGCTGTTTGTTTTATCACACTCCAAACTGTTCCTAGATTATAGGGCTTCTATTTTCTTTTTGTGTTTGGATAAGATAATCTTTTGTTCTTTATCTACTTTATCGTCTATGTGCTGTAGTATGTGTGAGAATTGTAAGGGTGAGAGGCTGTGTCCTCGATGCAGATGCAAGCTGCACATGACATAGTTTAAGTCTTCTTTTTCCTTGTATTTCATTTTTATCCCTTTTTTTAGCCATATATTTTCACATTTTTACTTAGCAAACCTGGCAGCTTTAGTTTTGCAGTTAACTTTGACTTTGACATATTTCAGAACTACACTCCCGGAAATTGAAATAAGAACACCGTGAATTCGTAGTCCCAGGAAGGGGAAACTTCATTGACACATTCCTGGGGTCAGATACATCACATGATCACACTGACAGAACCACAGGCACATAGACACAGGCAACAGAGCATGCACAATGTCGCCACTAGTACAGTGTATATCCACCTTTCGCAGCAATGCAGGCTGCTATTCTCCCATGGAGACGATCGTAGAAATGCTGGATGTAGTCCTGTGGAACGGCTTGCCATGCCATTTCCACCTGGCGCCTCAGTTGGACCAGCGTTCGTGCTGGACGTGCAGACCGCGTGAGACGACGCTTCATCCAGTCCCAAACATGCTCAACGGGGGACAGATCCGGAGAACTTGTTGGCCAGGGTAGTTGACTTACATCTTCTAGAGCACGTTGGGTGGCACGGGATACATGCGGACGTGCATTGTCCTGTTGGTACAGCAAGTTCCCTTGCCGGTCTAGGAATGGTAGAACGATGGGTTCGATGACGGTTTGGATGTACCATGCACTATTCAGTGTCCCCTCGACGATCACCAGAGGTGTACGGCCAGTTTAGGAGATCGCTCCCCACACCATGATGCCGGGTGTTGGCCCTGTGTGCCTCGGTCGTATGCAGTCCTGATTGTGGCGCTCACCTGCACAGCGCCAAACACGCAAACGACCATCATTGGCACCAAGGCAGAAGCGACTCTCATCGCTGAAGACGACACGTCTCCATTCGTCCCTCCATTCACGCCTGTCGCGACACCACTGGAGGCGGGCTGCACGATGTTGGGGCGTGAGCGGAAGACGGCCTAACGGTGTGCGGGACCGTAGCCCAGCTTCATGGAGACTGTTTCGAATGGTCCTCGCCGATACCCCAGGAGCAACAGTGTCCCTAATTTGCTGGGAAGTGGCGGTGCGGTCCCCTACGGCACTGTGTAGGATCCTACGGTCTTGGCGTGCATCCGTGCGTCGCTGCGGTCCGGTCCCAGGTCGACGGGCACGTGCACCTTCCGCCGACCACTGGCGACAACATCGATGTACTGTGGAGACCTCACGCCCCACGTGTTGAGCAATTCGGCGGTACGTCCACCCGGCCTCCCGCATGCCCACTATACGCCCTCGCTCAAAGTCCGTAAACTGCACATACGGTTCACGTCCACGCTGTCGCGGCATGCTACCAGTGTTAAAGACTGCGATGGAGCTCCGTATGCCACGGCAAACTGGCTGACACTGACGGCGGCGGTGCACAAATGCTGCGCAGCTAGCGCCATTCGACGGCCAACACCGCGGTTCCTGGTGTGTCTGCTGTGCCGTGCGTGTGATCATTGCTTGTACAGCCCTCTCGCAGTGTCCGGAGCAAGTATGGTGGGTCTGACACACCGGTGTGAATGTGTTCTTTTTTCCATTTCCAGGAGTGTATTTTAAGTGACATAAAATCTTTGTTGAATTTAATGTTATGAGACGTTTTCGTCAGGTTAATTTTATATTTATTGAAAGCATGTATATTTTTCATCACCTGACGAGGTAAGCTTATTGCAATTTTTTCATATGATGAAATGGTTGGAGGCCGTGGCTGTTATTTGAAGATAAACGTTGATGGTGTTGAGACACCGACCAGCCACAAATTTATTTTCAGGTCCTTTATTCAAAGCGTACCGTTACCGGTTTCGAATCGTTATGATTCATCTTCAGACGGTTCATACTTTCATTACAACGTATTTTTCATAGATTAATTATCCTAAAATATAAATAATACGTTATTATAAGCACGCCACACAGTTGGTTGCGTTATAGATTTTCATTGGATGTGACTTACGTGAAATGTCGGTTTGGAGTGTTTGTTTTCATTACATTCGTCCAACAGATGTAAATACATTTCCACTGTATTCTTACCGTTGCACACATATATTTTTCTCGCTGAACACTTTATATTTGTCACAGAAAATATTTCTAGCACACACCACATGCTTTGATACAGCAGAGTGCTTACAACCCTACATTAATCAACAGATGACCACCAAGTATTGTCCATCTCGTTCATCCTCAGTCACCTACTCTTCTGGTCTGACGCTATCTACAACATCATTGTACGATGGTGCGGCACTCATCGTGATATGTGGAGGTCTATCCACTTATTTGCAACACTCCACCATTACAAATTTGTTTGGCTATCACTTGTGTTGGAAAGACATAACAGATGGCTGCCTTGTGTTCAAACTGTGTACTAAGACAATGTGAACTATCTCTGTATGTATACCGTGCAAGCAGACGATATAGAGTAGTGCATCAATAAGGAGTCAAAATAAGAAGTTAAAGTAACATCTAGCAGTTTGAGAAGAAACGTAAGCTGAATTCTGCACATACAAGAAAGTTTGTTAAATAAATTCTGTACACGTAGGCAGATGAAGAAAGAACCAGCTTATTTTTTATGTAGAAGACTCTATTTACGGCTGTAGTTTGAAAATATGTATATTACCACAGGCTGTGTTAATTTGTTCATATCTATCTTAATAATGTTACTGGTGCCAATATCTCCACTGCAGTATCTAGAATATTGCAGCAACACTAAACTATCTGGATCCCCTCATCACCACAGTTAGCATCTTCAGTAATTGTTAAACTGAATGACAGGCAACACTTAGTTTTGCATCACCTCGGTACCGAGAGTTCCCGAAGCTGTACAGAAAATTGGAATAGAGATCAGCATAAAGATCATTTCCGCCCTTTTTATTGCTCATGAAAACCACACATTGCATGTTGTAACACCATATAGCAAGAACTTCAGAGGTGGTGGTCCAGATTGCTGTACCAGTACCTCTGATACCCAGTAGCACGTCTTCTTCGATTGATGCATCCCTGTATTCGTCGTGGCATACTATCCACAAGTTCATCAAGGAACTCCTGGTCCCGATTGTCCTACTCCTCAACGGCCATTCGGCGTAGATCCCTCAGAGGGGTTGGTGGGTCACGTCGTCCATAAACAGTCCGTTTCAATCTGTCCCAGGCATGTTCCATAAGGTTCATCTCTGGGTAACATGGGGGCCACACTGGTCGAGCGATGTCGTTATCCTGAAGGAAGTAATTCACAAGGTGTGCACGATGGGGGCGAGAATTGTCGTTCATGAACACGAATGCCTCGCCAGTATGCTACCGATAACGTTGCACTATCGGTCGGAGGATGGCATTCACGTATCGTAAAGCCAGCTATTCTATCAGCATACTCTGAGAGGAACCTGACTGGTATACAATCTGGACCGGAGGCCTCGCCTTTATTAAGTGATTTAAGCTGCTTTGTTACACCGAGGATATCTACTTCTATGTTTCTCATCTTGGCAGTTATTCTTGATTGGAATTCAGGAAAATTTACTTCGTCTTGTTTGATGAAGGAGTTTCGGAAAACCGTGTTTAATAACTGTGCTTTAGTGGCACTGTTATCAGTGACTTCACCATTGTTATGGCGCAGTGGAGGTATTGATAGTGTCTTGCCACTGGTATGCTTTATGTATGACCAGAATCCCTTTGGGTTTTCTGCCAGATTTCGAGACAGAATTTCGTTGTGGAAATTATTAATATCATCTCGCATTGAAGTACGCGCCATATTTCGAACTTCTGTAAAACTTTGCCAATCTTGGGGATTTTGCGTTGTTTTAAATTTAGCATGCTTTTTTCGTTGCTTCTGCAACAACGATCTGACCCGTTTTGTGTACCATGGGGGATCAGTACCATCACTTATTAATTTATGTGGTATATATCTCTCAACTGCTGTTGATACTATCTCTTTGAAAACATTCCACAACTTTTATACACTTACATGATCAGATCGGAAGGAGTGAAGACTTTCTCTTAAAAAGGTATTAAGAGCTTTTTTATCAGCTTTTTTTAAATAGATATGCTTTGCGTTTCTTTTTATTATTGTAGGTGTAACGGTAGTCAGCCTAGCAGCAACTGCCTTGTTGTCTCTAATCCCTGTATTCGTCACAACACTCGCTATTTGTCCAGGATTATTTGTTGCTAAAAGGTCAAGTATGCTTTTGCAAACCATTTACACTTCGAGTGGTCTCATGAACTAATTGTTCAAAATAATTTTCTGAGAAAGCATTCAGTAGAACTTCGGATGACGTTTAATGCCGTCTCCGGCTTTAAACGTATAATTTTTCCACCATATCGAGGGTAGATTGAAGTCACCACCGACTATAATTGTATGAGCGGGGTATTTATTTGAAATAAGACTCAAGTTTTCCTTGAACTGTTCAGCAACTATGTCTTCTGAGTCGGGGGTCGGCAAAACGATCCAATTAATAGTTCAGTCCAATTGTCAGGTATAACCTCTACCCATACTATTTCACTTGAACTATCTACTTCAGCTTCGCTACAAGGCAAACTACCTCTGACAGCAATAAATACTTCACCACCAACTGTATTTAATCTATCCTTTCTGGACACTGTTAGATGGTTTGAAAAAAATTTCTGCTGTACTTATTTTAAGCTTTAGCCAGCTCTCTGTACCTATAACTACACTCCTGGAAATTGAAATAAGAACACTGTGAATTCATTGTCCCAGGAAGGGGAAACTTTATTGACACATTCCTGGGGTCAGATACATCACATGATCACACTGACAGAACCACAGGCACATACACACAGGCAACAGAGCATGCACAATGTCGGCACTAGTACAGTGTATATCCACCTTTCGCAGCAATGCAGGCTGCTATTCTCCAATGGAGACGATCGTAGAGATGCTGGATGTAGTCCTGTGGAACGGCTTGCCATGCCATTTCCACCTGGCGCCTCAGTTGGACCAGCGTTCGTGGTGGACGTGCAGACCGCGTGAGACGACGCTTCATCCAGTCCCAAACATGCTCAATGGGGGACAGATCCGGAGATCTTGCTGGCCAGGGTAGCTGACTTACAGCTTCTAGAGCACGTTGGGTGGCACGGGATACATGCGGACGTACATTGTCCTGTTGGAACAGCAAGTTCCCTTGCCGGTCTAGGAATGGTAGAACGATGGGTTCGATGACGGTTTGGATGTACCGTGCACTATTCAGTGTCCCCTCGACGATCACCAGAGGTGTACGGCCAGTGTAGGAGATCGCTCCCCACACCATGATGCCGGGTGTTGGCCCTGTGTGCCTCGGTCGTATGCAGTCCTGATTGTGGCGCTCACCTGCACGGCGCCAAACACGCATACGACCATCATTGGCATCAAGGCAGAAGCGACTCTCATCGCTGAAGACGACACGTCTCCATTCGTCCCTCCATTCACGCCTGTCGCGACACCACTGGAGGCGGGCTGCACGATGTTGGGGCGTGAGCGGAAGACGGCCTAAGGGTGTGCGGGACCGTAGCCCAGCTTCATGGAGACGGTTGCGAATGGTCCTCGCAGATACCCCAGGAGCAACAGTGTCCCTAATTTGCTGGGAAGTGGCGGTGCGATCCCCTACGGCACTGCGTAGGATCCTAAGGTCTTGGCGCGCATCCGTGCGTCGCTGCGGTCCGGTCCCAGGTCGACGGGCACGTGCACCTTCCGCCGACCACTGGCGACAACATCGATGTACTGTGGAGACCTCACGCCCCACGTGTTGAGCAATTCGGCGGTACGTCCACCCGGCTTCCCGCATGCCCACTATACGCCCTCGCTCAAAGTCCGTCAACTGCACATGCGGTTCACGTCCACGCTGTCGCGGCATGCTACCAGTGTTAAAGACTGCGATGGAGCCCGTATGCCACGGCAAACTGGCTGACACTGACGGCGGCGGTGCACAAATGCTGCGCAGCTAGCGCCATTCGACGGCCAACACTGCGGTTCCTGGTGTGTCCGCTGTGCCGTGCGTGTGGTCATTGCTTGTACAGCCCTCTCGCAGTGTCCGGAGCAAGTATGGTGGGTCTGACACACCGGTGTCAATGTGTTCTTTTTTCCATTTCCAGGAGTGTATTTGAGCTTCAGTGCCTTCTATTATGGCTTGGAGCTCTGGTTCTTTCCCAACACAGCTACGACAGTTTACAACTACAGCACCAATAGTTTCTACAACTACCTTACTGTGTTTTACCTGCCCACTTTCTGACGGACTCCCCTTCTGTGGTTCCCTGAGACCCTCTAACCTAAAAAACCGTCCAGTCCCTTCCACACAGCCCCCGCTACCCGTGTAGCCGCCTCCTGTGTGTAGTGGACTCCTGACCTACTAAGCGGAACCCGGAATCCGACCACCCGATGGCGCAAGTCAAGGAATCTGAAGCCTACAGGGTCACAGAACCGCCTGAGCCTCTTGAGTCAGACCCTCCACTCGGCTGTGCACCAAAGAACCACAGTCGATTCTATCGACGATACTGCAGGTGGTGATCTCAACCTTAATCTCGGAAGCAAGACTGGCAGTCTTTACCATTTCCGTAGCCACCCGAAACCAGACAGAATCTGCTACGATCCAAAGCCACACAGGTCATTAGTACCGACATGAGCCACCACCTGCACCTGTACTCTTCATGGCATCCGGAAGCACCCTTTCCACATCCGGAATCACTCCACCCGGAATGCACACAGAGTGCACATTGGCTTCCTTCCCCTCCTTGGCAGCCGTGTTCCTAAGGAGCCCCATTACGCGCCTAACGTTGGAACTCCCAACTACCAGCAAACCCTCCCTCTGTGAATACCCAGACCTTGCGGGCCGAGAAGCTTCCTCTGGAACGGGTTGGACGACTGCAACCGGCTCAGAGACATCGTCAGCCACAGATAACACCCCAAACTTGTTCGTCAAACGAACCGTGGAGGCCCTACGATCGGTCCGACGGAAAGTTTTTCGCTCCCTGCCAGACTTTGGAATGATCTCCCACTCGACGACGGGTGAGGGGTCAACCTCAGTGCAGGCAGTATTCGGGGAGGTCACAGCAGTGGACCGATCGGAGGACACGTGGGACATGCTCAACGTCCTTCGCATCCCCGCGTCCGATCCCCCTTGGCAGCAGCCTCAAGCTACGTGACGCAAGCCAACGCATCCTGAAGCTGTGAGCGAAGGGTCGCCAGCTCAGCTCGCATCTGTACACAACAATAACAGTTCCTATCCTTTACTGCACTCCTTCTGTTTGAAGCTCGTAAAAATATGTAATAAACGAACGGTGTATTCGCCATATTAGTAGCAGGAACTAGCGGTGCGCTCTCGCTGACGGTCTAACTGACACTGAGCTGTTATAACCAAACAAACAAAAGCCTGCACGATACGAGGGTCCATACAATGGTCGAAAGGAACAGCGGTACTGTACACTACACTGTTATTGAAATAAAAGTTTGTGCCTGGTAAGCACTCGAACACGCAAGAAATTACAAAAATAAACTAGTAACTACACAGATAACTGAAAATAAGTCGCTCCTGTTTGAAGGTCGTAAAAATATGTAATAAACGAACGGTGTACTCGCCTTAGTAGCAGCAGGAACTAGTTATCCGCTCTCTCTGACGGTCTAACTGACACTCACCACTCATTACAGTGATGGCCAAATAGTCAAATGTACCTCATTCGTCCTAAAAGTTTCGAGATTGGATTAAGAAGAAATAGAGCAAGTCAAGAAGGTTGTTCTAATGCTTTATGTGTTCAACGCAGTCTGCTCCTCACTTGAGTACAACGCACAGAATATTCATACCGGCATGTCAAATTGTCAGGAAAGTCCTTTCTTGGATGTTGTTCAGCCAAAGTGTCACGCCCGCTTGAACTTCGGTTAAGTCATCAAATCGTTGACCCTTCATGTGAATTTTGCCACTTTGTTGTTCTTCAGTAGGTACATATTGATAACACGAAGTCTCGTCACCTGTGATGATTTTTTCCAGAAAAGGACTTTCCGCGTTTCACATTTCAGTGATGTCGCGGCTAGCGTCCACTGGACATTGATTTTGTTTACAGTAGTAGGGATATGCGAGTCAAAGGTTGCACAAAACCTTTTTTCCCCATCAAAACCTTAATGTCTTGAACACTTGATTTAAAGATGCTATTCCATTGCGAATTGCGACACAACAATGTTAACGCACCACGGTTCACGTTCACTACTGACATACTTGTTCACAACTTATTGGTGGAATATGCACTTGTTTCTTTTTCAGGTGCCAGTTGAAACTGCCATTGTAGCTACTGAGCTAAAATCGCTTGTAAGATAGGAGTAAAATCAGTCCCGCATTTATTTGGTCGGACAGTGTATCTGATGTATTCATCTCATAGCTGTACGTATTTCTTACTGATGATCGTTTCAGTCGAAAGCAGCAACAAAAAAAGAGTTTGTTTATCGGCAGCTATGGATATTATTTAAAAATAACTCTCTTTAAATATTCACAACATGTGGCACCATCACCACAAGATACATTCGTCTGACATGTCCCTCACCGAGCTATGTGGCGCAGTGGTTAATTGGCGTTTTTTCTCGTCATACGATAGAACTATGACTGTTACCTCAGTTGGAGGAAGATGAACCACAGAACTTCATTCGGCCGCAAAACAGTGTGCCACGTGTCTGGCATAACTCAGCACGCGATTGGTTAAGCGACGTTGTACCCAACGACACGGCTTTCCGTAAGGGACGGATGACAAAGCTTGTTTCGCACGGTCTCCACCTTTACACACGATCTGACGCAGTGCAATTTTTACATTTGGCGGTTCATAAAGCATCGTGCGTATGTGCCTCCGCTACCAGCTGATCCACCTGACTTCAGGTAGCATTGTTGCAACAATTACTCCGGACGCATTGATCAAAGTTTTAACGAACTCGTCTATCGACTCGATGTGTGACGAATAGTGCTCACATTGAAGACTTGTAAGAAAAAGTTTCCGTTCCTCTTTCATTTGATGTACAGGGTGTTTCAGAAGTGATGGTCAATATGCAGGGATATGACAGGAATGATCATTCGAAACAAGAAAGTCAAGTAAACGTGGGCTCTAAAACGCATATCTTAGAGTTATAAGCAGTTCTTGGTGTTCGATACTGTGAAATGAATCTCGTGTACTGCAAGCTCTTTTATTTCCATACTTTTGGAAGTCGAGGTATGGACCAAAGCCAGAAAAAAATGTCCAGTGAACATGTGCTCTAAAATGTATACCTTAGAGCTATGAGCACTTGTCCAGCTTCGCTACTTTGAAACACAACTCTTGTTTTCGTGAAGCGAAACTTCTCTCTCGGCTTCTCGTAGTTGAGAAATTTATGAAAGTATGCTCTAAGAATTTTGCTGTTTTCTTTAGTATCTGTTTCTACAGTCCTTTCTGTTCTTTTGAAGCAGATCTTTGGAAGATGGTAAATCTTTATATTTTCTCTGAATATTCTGCAGATACTTCTCATGTTACTCCTCCTGAAGTCTTCCTCCATTTTATTTAGACAGCCAGAAGCAAGTTACACCTAGCAGCTAACCATTACAAAATGGTAACTTTAGTACGTCTGGCAACTACTAAACACTGTTCGTCATTAGTCTTGAGCTTTATTTTACAAGAATTTGTATTTGGTATCCCAACGTTGCCCATTCCTCTTATATAATGTGGCTTATCCCCCACTCTAGCAGATCTTGTGCCGTTTTTGGTTTGCTTGTAATGAATCTCTTCGTTTGATTTATAATCCTAGACAAGCACTCAGTTGCCTCTCACCTTATTAAATCGTGATAAAATAGTGTTATCTAGTCGTAAAATTTTCCGTTGGTAAGCAGAACAAATACATTTTTCTGAGAAGGCTGACGGAGTATCTTCGCCGTCGTTTTCCAGAGTTCCTTTTCTAAATTCTTCGATATCAACGAATCGCTACTTTATGCCATGCCTCACAATATTTTTTTCCACGTGTACGAAAGTTAAGCTACATCTCTACCTTCGGCGACCTCCTTTGTTCACTTTCGGAAAAACTGACAAATTGATAATAAAATAAAAGAGTACTGATATATTTTCCTTCCCACAGAAGAACTGGTTGACTGTATCATTGATCTTGATGTGCGAATATAATTTCAGATAGTTTTTAAAAGTGGATCTCTGGTTCTTGTATATACTAAAGAGACATTAATTCCAATGATCTACGAGCGCTAGCAGATGCTCTTTGTGTGGCTTCCATATATTTTACCCCCTTTTTTTAGAAGCTCGTAACATATTTAGTAAATTTTACAGCTTACAGGAGGCATTTTTCATTTTTACGAAATTTATTACGCTTTCAGACGGGTGGACAACAGCTGCGAGAGCGGTCAGCGCAGACTGGCATTAGCTCATGCGTGTGACGTCAGCTGCTGCCGCGTGTGCCACACGCGGCTCTAAGGTTCCGTACTCTCAAAAAGACCCGTACAGCACGAGCTAAGAGAAACAGACAGCCTTCACATGGAAAGCAGTTCCTTCATTTTTAAGGAAAATACTTTTATCACACAAAATCCAAAAGTAATGTACTCAATTTGCGTTACACGGTCACTTATGAATAATTATGTCATCCAAGTATCGGTCATTATCTCAAACGCATTTTCCAAACTCTGCCAGAAGTTACTTATAACTCGAGCCAACAGGTGTTGTGCAGTCAAACTTGTGTCGTCTTTACCAGCTACTTTTATTTCCATTAAACTTTGGGGTTTGTTATCGTTATGAAGCTTTTTCAGATACCAGCACAAGAAACCACAAGTACACAGATCTGATGATCCTGGTGGCCACGACATGTCACCGAAATGAGGAAGGAGGCACACCGGGAAAATTTTTCTCGCAATTGTCATAAAATCATATGTTGCAGTATGCGATGCTGCACGATCCCGTTGAAATAAACTCTCCGCCGCAGCTACGGCTCACTATTGTGTTGCTTGGTGACTGAAGAAACCTTTCACGTATTATGCAACTTTGTTCAGGGTCCAAAAACGATACGACTGTCAACTGATCCAGTTCAGTAAAAATGTACATAAGCACTACTACATTTGGGTTGTCTTCAAGGATCACTTACAGAAGCAAGGCTATGTCTTCTGTTATTGGAAGTGCTTATCTTTGAACTGCTGAAATGCTAGCATTTTATACGGGTAAATTTTTAAATCCAAACGTAATATCTTTCTCCCAGACCCACGTTCATCCGTACACAGTGTGCTTGTATCAGGACCTGACGGCTACTTCTTAAAAACACTTCCTGTTCTTCAAAAAACTGTATCACGTCGCGAAATGGAATAGCGACTTGAAGCTATGCGATTAAAATAGTGAAGAAATATCTGCCGTGTTGCTACAATAGACTTAGCATTCGTTCACTGTTCCATTTTTACTGAAATGGCGGACAGTTCCAAATAAATCACGTAAGTGCCATCTTTCTCCCACCACCTACAGCAGTGTACTAATCAGTCTCACAGCCCTCGTTTCACGATAGCTTGCCTGTAGAAAATGTCACTTGCAACACTATCGGACAAGAACTCCATCTGAGCCTTTTAAATGTTATTGAAATCTTTGGTACAACAGAAACCACAAGAACCTGTTATACATAAACATCGTAAATGCACCATATTAGGGAACCGTTCACAGATTTCAATGATCCTAAAACCATTCTACCCACTAGAAATATTTACCTGACCTAATGAACGAGTTTCAAGAAGCAATTTGTTAATTTCCAATATAGATTAAACGGTTAGGAAGTATTTTCCGAAGTTATTTGTCTGAAGCTTAGACTTATATCGAAGTGAAACGCGGACGAAAAACAGTTCAGACATGAACAGATTAGAAGATTTTGAAATGTGGTGCTACAGAGTAGATGGGTAGCTCCTTAAACAATGACGACGTACTGATTAGTGTTATGCAGAAACGTCTGTGGCGTAAATTGACTGGAAGAGCGGATCAGTTGATAGGATAAATTCTGACACATCAAGGATTTGGATTGTTTGGGGGAAAAGACCAAACAGCGTGGTCATCGGTCTAAAAATGGTTCAAATGGCTCTGAGCACTATGCGACGTAACTTCTGAGGTCATCAGTCGCCTAGAACTTAGAACTAATTAAACCTAACTAAACTAAGGACGTCACGCACATCCATGCCCGAGGCAGGATTCGAACCTGCGACCGTAGCGGTCACGCGGTTCCAGACTGTAGCGCCTAGAACCGCACGGCCACTCCGGCCGGCCGTCATCGGTCTAGTCGGATTAGGGAAGGACAGGGAAGGAAGTCGGCCGTGCCCATTCAAAGGAAGCATCCCGACATTTGCCTGGAGCGATTTAGGGAAATCACGAAAAACCTAAATCAGGATGGCCGGAAGCGGGATTGAACCATCGTCCTCCCAAATGCGAGTCCAGTGTGTTAACCACTGCGCCACCTCGCTCGGTGACACATCAAGGAATCAACAATTTAGGAAAATTGGAGGGGAAATATTGTAGGAGAAGACCAAGAGATGAATACAGTAAGCAGGTTCAGAAACACGTAGGTAGCAGTATCTATTGGGAGATGAGGAGTACTGCACAGGATAGAGCATCGTAGAGAGATCCATCAAACAGCTTTTCGAACTGAAGACTACAGCAGCAACTGTTTTGTAAGGTGTAATTTTCCTTTGGCTTCTAGCTTAGTAGTGAAGTGCCAGATAACCGATCTAAAGCGCTCGGTTTCGATTTTGCTGAGGTAAGAGAGTTTTAATCCGTCTCTTATCACTTATTTCACCTTTGACCATGTTGGTTAAAATAAAAAATGCCAATGTGCACTGTGGTTCGGAGTCGACGTTAAACGGAAAGTCTCCCTATAGCCGGCTCGGCAAGACAGTTCAAAAGTCGGAGGAAGGCGACTGAATACCACCTCCAATAGCACCGTGGCCTGGTAGGCCTAGTGGCCTAGCAGAGCACTGCCACGTCCACAGCTGTCTCGGCTTGAAGACAGCTTTATCGTTTTACAACAAGGAAGTATCCATTTGGTAAATTTCTTTGTTGGTGTCTATAATACCTTAGTTCTAAGAACTTTGAAACCTTATTCTTGAAAAATATTTTCACAGCTCAGAGTCGACTTATAACAAAATTATGCCTACTGACATAAGAGCATATTAATGCTCACTTGCTTGACGGAATTCTTCACTGGTACGTAATAACTATCTTTTGAGGCCTTCCGTTGCTTACAGAAGTGAGGCAAAGTAAAACGACCTATTACAGCAGGGTACGGATTTTTATGACGGAAAATACCTGGAAAATTAACATTCAAATGACCTGAAAATATCGGTGGAATGACACAAAAATGATACAAAATGCAAGTAAGTTATTAATTTAACCAGAGTAACGAAAAGATAGATACGGATAGCCGTAAAGTAGGTAGAGCCACAACGGAGGATTATCTGTTGAGAGGCCAGATAAACGTGTGGCTCTTGAAGAGAGACAGCAGCCTTTTCAGAACTTGCAGAAACAAAAGCTTGGATGATTGACTCATCTGGCCTTGTAACATTAACCAAAACGGCTTTTCTGTGCTTGTACTGCAAACGGCTGACAGCAAGGGGAAACTACAGCCTTCCCGAGGCCATGCACCCTTTACTGTATGGTTAAACGATGATAGCGTCCTCTTGGGTAAAATATTCCGGAGGTAAAATGTCCCCCATTCGGAGCCCCGAGAGGGGACTTCCAGGAGGACGTCGTTATCAGAAGAAAGAAAAGTGACTTTCTAGGGATTGGAGCGTGGAATGTCAGAACCCTTAATCGGGCAGGTAGGTTAGAAAATTTAAAAAGGTAAATGGATAGATTAAAGCTATATATAGTGGGAAATAGTGAAGTTCGGTGGCAGGAGGAAAAAGACTACTGGTCAGGTGACTACAGGGTTAGAAATACAAAATCAAATAGGGGTAATGCAGAAGTGGGTATAATAATAAATAAAAAAAATAGGAAAGCGGGTAGGCTACTACGAACAGCATAGTGAACGTATTATTGCAGCAAAGATAGACACGAAGCCCCTACAAGTTTATATGCCACTAGCTCCGTAGATGACGAAGAGATTGAAAAAATGCATGATGAGATAAAAGAAATTATGCAGATAGTGAAGGGAGACGAAAATTTAATAGTCAGGTGGACTGGAATTCGGTACTAGGAAAAGGAAGGAAAAGTTGTAGTTGAATATGGAATGGGGGTAAGGTATGAAAGAGGAATCAGCTTGGCAGAATTTTGCACAGAGCATAATTTAATCATAGGTAACGCTCGGTTTAAAAATCATGGAAGAAAGTTGTATGCATGGAAGAGGCCTGGAGACACTGGAAGGTTTCAGATAGATAATACAGGGTGGTAAGAAATTCCCGTTACAGACTTCTAGGACTTGTACAGGGTAGTGAGTACATCGTATTTTGAATAGTTTTGAATACGAACCCATGTCCGGAAATTTCATCCAACGAGACTAAAGGCGCGGGCGTCTGTATACGTACGTACACACGGGGTGATTCCGTGATGATGTTACAGACTTTCTAGGATGATGGAGAACGATAAATGTATCAATTTGAAGTAAGGATCCCTGTACCGGAAACGAACGAGTCGAAAGTTATAAATGAAAACAGTTCTGACACCTCTGACAGTGGAATACATGTACCGGTTCTTGTGTTGCGAAGAGCGTAGGGTTGGTAACTTTCAGTAGTGGTAGTGTGGATAAAAACGAGAAAAAATGTCCAATAAACGTGGGCTCTAAAGTGCGTACCTTAACAGCTATGAACACTTGCTTAGTAGGGGAGATGGATCTGTTTCACATTAGCGAAGATGAACGAATGGTCATAGCTCCTCAGGTATGCAATTTAGATCCCACGTTTATTGGACATTGTTTCTCTTTTTTCTCCACACTACCGCCACTTAAAGTTACCAGCCCTACGCTCTTCGCAACACAGGAACCGGTACATGTATTCAACTGTCAGAGGCATTATAAAAGTTTTCATTTATAACTTTCAATTCGGTCATTTCCGGTAGAGGGATCCTTATTTCAAATTTATACATTTATCGTTCTCCATCATCCTAGAATATCGGTAACACCATCACGGAATAACCCTTTTACGTACCTTTACATACGCCTGCGTCTATAAATTTGACGCTCTGTACTCTCGTTGGATGTCGTTTCTGGACTGGGGTTTCTATTCAAAAAACGATGTACTCACTCCCCTCTACAAGTCCTAGCAGTCTGTAACGGGAATTTCCGACCACCCTGTATAACGTTAAGACAGAGATTTAGGAATCAGGTTTTAAATAGTAAGACATTTCTAGGGGCAGATGTGGACTCTGACCACAATTTGTTCGTTACGAACTGTAGATTAAATCTGAAGAAACTGCAAAAAGGTGGGAATGTATGGAGATTGGACCTGGATAAACTGAAAGAACCAGAGGTTGTAGAGAGTCTTACAGAGAGCATTAGGGAACGACTGACGAGAACGGGGGAAAGACAAGCAGTAGAATAAGAATGGGTAGCTTTGAGACATGAAATAGTGTAGGCAGCAGAGGATCAAGTCGGTAAGCACAAGGAGGCTAGTATAAATAATTGGGTAACAGATCTTTGATTTTAATTGATAAAAAGAGAAAATATAAAAATTCAGTAAATGAAGCAGGCAGAAAGGAATACAAACGTCTTAAAAATGAGACCAACAATATGTGTAAAATAGCCAAGCAGGGACGGCTACAGGTCAAATTTAAGGCTGTAGAGGCATATATCACTAGGGGTAAGATAGAAACTGCCTACAGGAAAATTAAAGATACCTTTGGATTAAAAAGGACCACTTGTATGAATATCAAGTGCTCAGATGGAAAACCAGTTCTAAGCAAAGGAGGGGAGGCAGAAATGTGGAAGGAGCATATAGATGGTCTATACAAGGGCGATCTACTTGAGGGCAATATTATGGAAATGGAAGAGAACGTAGATGAAGATGAAATGGGAGATATGATACTGCGTGAAGAGTTTGACAGGGCACTGAAAGGCCTACGTCGAAACAAGGCCCCGGGAATAGACAACATTCCATTAAAACTACTTATAGCCTTGGGAGAGCCAACCCTGACAAAACTCTGTCATCTGCTGAGCAAGATGTGTAATACATGCGAAATACCCTCAGACTTCAAGAAGGATATAATAATTCCAGTCCCAAAGAAACAGGTGTGAAAATTACCGAACTATCAGTTTAATAAGTCACGCCAGCAAAATAGTAACCCGAATTTTTTACAGACGGATGGAAGAACTGGTAGAATCCGACCTCGGGGAAGATCAGTTTGGATTACGTAGAAATGTTGGAACACGTGAGGCAATACTGACCCAACGAATTATCTCAGAAGATAGATTAAGGTAAGGCAAATCTACCTTTCTAGCATTTGTAGCCTTAGAGAAAGCTTTTAACAATGCTGATTAGAAAATTCTCTTTCAAATTCTGAAGGTGGCAAGGGTCAAATACAGGGAGTGAAAGGCTATTTAAAATTGGTACAGAAACCAGATGGCAGTTATAAGGGTCGAGGGGCACGAAAGGGAAGTAGTGGTTGAGAAGGGAGTGACACAGGGTTGTAGCGTATCTCGGATGTTATCCAATCTGTATATTGAGGAAGCAGTAATGGAAAAAAAGAAAAAAATTGGATCAGGAATTAAAATCCATGTAAAAGAAATAGAAACTTTGAGGTTTGCCGACGCCATTGTAATTCTGTCGGAGACAGCAAAGGGCTTAGAAGGGCAGTGGAACGGAAGGGACAGTGTCTTATAACACGAACTTCAAAAAAAGCAAAACGAAGATAGTGGAATTTAGTTGAATTAAATCCGGTGATGCTGAGGGAATTAGATTAGGAAATGAAACACTTAAAGTAGTAGATAAGATTTGCTATTTTGGGAGCAAAATAGCTGATGATGGTCGAAGTAGAGAGGATATAAAATGTAGACGAGCAATAGCAAGAAAAGTGTTCCTGATGAAGAGAAATTTGTTAACGTCGAGGATAGATTTAAGTGTCAGGAAGTCTTTTCTGAAAGTGTTTGTATTGAGTATAGCCATGTATGGAATTGAAGCATGGGCGATAAATAGTTTACACAAGAATAGAAGCTTTTGAAATGTGGTGTTACAAATGAATCATGAAGATTACATGGGTAGATCACGTAGCTAATGAGGAGGTACTGAATAGAACTGGGGAGAAGAGGAATTTGTGGCACAACTTGGCTAGAATAAGGGATCGGTTGGTAAGACACGTTTTGAGGCATCAAGCAATCATCAATTTAGTACTGGAGGGAAACGCGGAGGGTAAAATCTTAGAGGGAGACCAAGGCATGAATACACTAAGCAGATTCAGAAGAATGTAGGTTACAGTAATTACTCGGAGATGAAGAAGCGCGCACAGGATAGAGTAGTATGGAGAGCTGCATCAGCTGGCAGAAGTGGCTGAGCGGTTCTAGGCGCTACAGTCTGGAACCTCGCGACCGCTACGGTCGCAGGTTCGAATCCTGCCTCGCGCATGGATGTGTGTGGTGTCCTTAGGTTAGTTAGGTTTAAGTAGTTCTAAGTTCTAGGTGACTGATGACCTCAAAAGTTAAGTTCCATAGCGCTCAGAGCCATTTGAACCATTTTTGAAGAGCTGCATCTAATCAGTCTCTGGACTGAAGACCACCACCACAACAACAACAGCGAAAAGCTTCATAGGAGGTAGACACTGAAACGAAAAAATGCACAACTCCTGTAAAGCATAATTATTTTCATTAATAAATTCATTCTTTGAAGATGTACAAAAATTCTTGTGTAATTTATTGCAGTGGATGACAGCAGCATGCAATGGCGCTCGAAAGTGAGGGAACATAAATCGTTAGACAAGACATACTTGTAAGCAGAGAAACTTTCAGCGTTTTCTGAAATAATTGGAGCGAGCATTTTGGTAATTTACTTTAGATTAAAAAATGAATTAAGGAAATTGACACGCTAATATCGAAATTTTAAAAAAATGCACATTACTTTTGATACAATATCCATACAAAGTACTTAAATTTATCATTCAGTACCACTTCTTTGTAAAAGTTAACAACAGTAGGTGACAACACGGTAGTAACGAGATGAACCATTTATTTATTTTCAACATGTACAAATTTATTCTTAAGCAGTACCAAATTTTTGGAAGCAAAAACATTGCTCGCTCTTGGCAACATTAAATGAATGATTTGTTGTGTTATAAATGAAGGTTAAATACAAACATGTAAATACTAAGTAAGATCTTAAAATTGAGATAATCGTAAAAATATTAAACAGATTGTGGTACGAGGGTAAGTCAATTAGTATCCGCAATTCAGTTATATTTTTGTTCAATTTGGTAGCACTCTCGTTTAACGTTAATGACGCATGCTTTGTTTATTTGTTGTTGTATCTTTGCAATTTTGAAGCTTCTAGGTTAGTTTCGTCATCACGGCTGCGCTGTTAATCATGGCTGCTCCGCTCTATATTTGCACCAAAGAAGAGTAACATTCAGTGATCCGTTTTTTGTGGCCGGAAGACGTATCAGGGGCCGAAATTCATCGAAGACTTTCGGTATTGTACGGGAACAGTGTTTTGTCACAACGGAGGGTCTACGAATAGACTGATAAATCCGAAATCGTCGCAATCGTCGCCACAATGAACAAACCATCGAGCATTCACGTGAAATGATTCTCCTAGACAGACGATTGACTATTGACGAAGTGGCACATCGTCTGCTAATTAGTCAATGTTCTGTCTATGAAATCATTCACAACAGACATGGGTTTCATAAAGTTTGTACAAGATGGGACCCAAAACAACTCACGCAGTTGCATAAACAAACGCGCTTGGACATCTGCAAAAACCATTTGGATCGCTATGGAAACGAAGGGGACAACTTCTTAGACAGGATCGTTACTGGTGACGAAACATGGATCCATCATTACGAGCCGGAGAGTAAACGGCAGAGTATGGAATGGAAACATCCAAATTCGCCGTGCAAGAAAAAGTCCAAGACCCAACCGTCCTCAGGAAAGCTAAGTCTTACGGTTTTTTGGGACGCTCACGGCCCAGTACTGGAACATTATGGCAAAAGGGGCACAACAATAAACATTGTACATTACAGTGAAATGCTATCTTCCAGGCTAGAGCCTGCTATTCGAAGCAAACGCAGAGGATTTCTGTCAGAAGGTGTTGTGTTGTTGCACGACAAAGCTCATCCGCATACTGCTGCCCACACTGCTGAAACGCTCTAGAAACTCAAGTTTGAAGTACTGGATCATCTTCCATATTGTTTCGATGCTGACCCTTCTGACTAGCACTTATTTGGTCCGCTCAAACAGGCGTTAAGAGGCCGTCGATTTGCCTCGTGCGAAGCAGTGAAAGAAGCGGTGCATTCCTGGCTTGTAAAATGATTCAAATGGCTCTGAGCACTATGGGACTTAACATCTATGGTCATCAGTCTCCTAGAACTTAGAACTACTTAAACATAACTAACCTAAGGACATCACACAACACCCAGCCATCACGAGGCAGAGAAAATCCGTGACCCCGCCGGGAACCTGGCTTGCAGCTCAACCGAGAACACTCTCGTGTCATGGCATCAGGAAGCTTGTACAACGACGGACCAAGTGCGTTGAAATACAAGGAGACTATGTCGAAAAATGATGTTCTTGTAAGTTTCTTATTTAATTACAATATAATTTTATAACTGCTTTGCGGATAATAATTGACTTACCCTCGTACTTATAAAAATGTGTTGGTCCTTAGAAAGTTAAATAAAGTATGGTACCTGAGTGAATAAATAAGCATTTACATTTGCACAGCCAGAATATTCAAGATTTTAATAGCTGTAAAATTTCCACAAAGTCCCAGAGTTACTAATAATCAATAATAAAATGATCTGAATCTGCCAGTCGACTGGGTGACCTTACTACTAAAAATGTGTAAAGTGCCTTGAAGAAGGATAACCATGGTGCGTGGTACGAATTCCGTATCTGAAATGTTGCCCTCTCTCCCCCACCCCCCCCCCCACCCCCACTTCCCTCCGTTACCCTTCTTAGTTTCCACGTCTACATCTACATCTACATCCATACTCCGCAAGCCACCCGACGGTGTGTGGCGGAGGGTACCCTGAGTACCTCTATCGGTTCTCCCTTCTATTCCAGTCTCGTATTGTACGTCAGTCAATGGGCACAGTTTCATAAGCCTCAAATGGATTTGGTGAAACAAAATATTTTCAGGTCAAAACACACTTGACAGAAGCTTTTACTCCTTCAGAACCGAAGCAATGGCTACCTTCTGTTGGGTGCTAATTTCAGGTAGCATATTGTGCTATATTTCTTGTCATTTGTTGAAGGGGTCTTCATTTTTAGTTGCTAAAGAACAGGTTTCGTTTAGTGAATTTCATAATCACACTACAAATGAACACCAAATCTGAGAATGAACATCTCTATAGTACCCTTTATGTGACATGTGTTCGGTAAGGCGCGAGCTCGTTGTCGGCACTGAATGATGTTATCTCTGTATTTTTCTATAGCCCACAATGAGTTGTAACTAAGCGGTGGCACTTTAATCTGGTTTAGAATTTTTTGTATTGTGAACCGGTACGTATAATGAGTACAGTGAAAAAATGACCTATATTCATAAGATTCAGTATCTAGCAAACGATTGAAAAACATAAATGAAATGAGACAGTCGAAAAAGATACTGCCTAAGATGAAATATCACATGATAATGGTGAGTCAGACTCAAGGATCTCCATTAAAAATCTCAGTAATTGTACCGATAGATAGAATACAAGCCTAGCCTGTACCTCTGCTAGTTTTAAGTGCTTTGATCAAAAGAACGGTAGTCTCGTGGTCAGTATACCCGATGTCAAAAATTACCTTGAAAAAAGAGCCGACAATTCCGTAAAGTACAAGATTTTATTGAATACGTGGCAAAAAGAAAAATTATAATTTCAAGACAATTGTAGACGGCAAAGTGAGAAAATGTCGACTGGATTGGGTGTCATATCCGTGGTTGGTTTATTCTAAAGCATTTAAATGTGTGGTTGGTAATGTGTGTGTACTTTTCCGACCACATGTAATACATGACAGTCATCGTGATGCACTCAGAAGCCGCTCATTCACCAAATTCAATAACTTTAATGACTCTGCCAAATGCATATGCATTCCGGATGCCATAAAATACAGCTGAAAAGTCAAATAATTTTGTTAATGTTATGACAAACAAACCTGAAAGTGCAGAAATTACTACAAAGTAATAGCCCTAAGTTGAAATTAGTTGTGTATACAGAGCGTTTCCATAAGAGCGCGAAAAACTTTAACAGGACATAGATAATGCTCCACTGAACAATTTGAGGTAGGGAATCTGGGGTCGGAGAAGCAATCTTAAGGAGATGATAGGAATAAAATCACATAAGTTCAAATGTTCAAATGTGTGTGAATTCCTAAGGGACCAAACTGCTTAGGTCATCGGTCCCTAGACTTACACACTACTTAAACTAACTTATGCTAAGAACAACACACACACACACACACACACACACACACACACACACACACACAAACACACGCACACACGCACACACATGCCCGAGGGAACACTCGAACCTCTGGCGGGAGTAAAATCACATTGGCGTGTACTTTATTATTTACATTAGTTACAGTTAACTGAAAATACCATCATTGACACTATGATGGTAGCATTTGTACTCTATCTTATAAAGGTGCTGAAACTGACAGCCATCAACCTTAATGTAAGCATGCGGAGGTCCCGGGTTCGATTCCCAGAATTGCCAGGGACTTTTCCTTGCTGAGAGGACTGAACCAGGTCTCATTCATCCTCGTAATGCCAAATGAGGAGCCACTTAAATGAGAAGCAGAGGCTCCAAGGACAAGAAAACTGGTGTTTCGTGTCACATCTAATGCGGCGACACTTGTGGGAACTAATTCCATCTAAGCATTAACTGGAGTCTAAAACACAAGTGCTTTACATGTCTCCACAGGAAATAATCAACGCCATTCCATCAGGTGACCTCGCAGACCGTGGAACAGGACCTCTCCTTCCAATCCAGCGACCAGGAAATACGGCACTGAGGTGTTTTCATATATCCACACTCAAGTGAGGCGGTGCACCGTCATGTCGAATGGGTCTGTCTGTGATTCAAAGTAGGCTCTGTCATGGGAAAATGTAAATATGATAAAACAGAGCCACCGTAAGGACAAGCGAAGTAAACAAAAAGTGCATCATGACTTCCCAGTAATCAGGCTCTTCCTCCTTGTTTCCTTGCAGGAAATAAAGAATGTACATGAAAATAAACAGAACAATACGTGTAAACTAGTACTCATGTTAGTTGCAGATAAGCTGAAATACAGTAATGCTAGACAAAGGGATAGACAAGTTTACTTCCACATCTCCTTTAGCTTCTCTGAGCCCAGGTGCCCTAGCTCAAATCGTTCAGTGGAGCATTATCTACGTACTGTTATATTTTTGCAACGGAAACAACCTGTAGTTCTATGCGTTTCATGACTTGTCTTTAAGAGGAGAAACAAATTCAAATGCTGTTTTTGAAGATTTGTTGCAGTTTAGAGCACAATCAGATGATGAAATATTGGAAAAGAATTTTGAAAGTATCCATAAAAGTACCACCTATATTTCCTGTAGAACCAATCAGATATGGAAACAAACTGTACAGTTGAATGCCGGCCGATGTGGCCGAGCGGTTCTAGGTGCTTCAGTCGGGAACCGCGGCACCGCTACGGTCGCAGGTTCGAATCCTGCCTCGGGAATGGCTGTGTGTGATGTCCCTAGGTTAGTTAGGTTTAAGTAGTTCTAAGTTCTAGGGGACGAATGACCTCAGATGTTAAGTCCCATAGTGCTGAGAGCCATGTACAGTTGATTGTTATGCATTATTGAATTATCCTGCAAGTGGTGTATAAGAGGGAACACGATTCAGTTTCCACGTTAATCGATCTGAAAATCGAAACTGAAGCTTGTGGTACTGCTTCAAAAGCGACAAATATTATGCTCACGAAATTTTCAATACAAAATTTTTATAAGTAGGAAAACAATTAATTGAAAAAATATTGTTAAATAGAGGGGAAACAGTAAAGTCTGGGAATTGAAAAACAGGTGCTACTCTAATTATACTGCTAGGCTTTTTATAACATTGACCATTTACTAAAAAGGCGCCATAAAAACTATAAGGTGGCAGAATAAATGAAGGTCAATTTCACACTTTAAATAAGAGTTCATACATTGTAATGGGTAGGTGAATATGACACCTAACTTACTTTGGTGGTAATGAGCAGATTTGCCTATAAGTATGTAATGCAAAAGGGATGACACTCAATCGATGGTATTAACACACCACTCCTATATAATGCATGCCAATGAGCAGAAGGTGAAACAAGCAGCGAGAGGAAACGTTTTGTGTGGAACACAGTGCAGACAGACGCAGAGGCCGCACCCCGGGAGGCACTACAGAAAGCTCTTAAGGCGGCACGTCCCGCAGCAGGTCAGTGCCCGGACAGGTGACGCATACTGCAGGACGAGTAATGGGGCCACCAGAAGTAGGACAGAAAGAAAGTTTAGAAAACTGCAGTTCGGAATTCCAAGTGGATATGAACAAAACCAGTGATGCATTCGACCACGTGAACTGCAAGTGGCATATACATGATAGATACATGTCACTTTTTAGCCGTCTGGAGCTGGCGGAAACGCACTGAGAAGGAATAAAGTGCGAGATTTCGACGCAGTTTAATGGTAGGATCCTTGGGATTGGTAGAGAGAGTTTCCACAAAATTAGAGGAACGCTTCTATTGGTCGAAAAAAGCTGTGACGTGGAGAACAAAAGAAACCAGGTGGGGAGAGAGTTCGGCTGCGAGAAAGACAAGTGCAATATTTTTAGGAACTCTTCTCTGAACTGGCGTCAAGTGCAGAACGGAGCGCATAACGCTCTGTAGGACGCAGAGCAGAAATTTGTGTGAACACTGCGTTCACAGCGACTTACCTCCAGCTAGAAATTAGCTATAGCAACGTTGAGCACCAACTGTAGAGAAACAAACCAGCAAGTTAGTTAATTGTTCTTGCGAGAACTGAGAGGGAATTATAATATGCACGCTGCTCCAGCCATGCTCATGTATATCGCCATAGTCTGAGACTAGGGATGAGTTCATGTTTTCTCGCATATCGAGAAACATAGAGAGAGTTTCTGCTGGAAAATTAGGCAAAGGTCTAATTAGGTTTTATAGGAATTTCATTGGGCGACAGCAGCCATGCAGACAACAACTCATCCCAGCCAAGGTAAATACCGCGTGCAGAGATGTAAACTTGTTGCTTCACCAGCTTGCGTCCACTGTAAACTCGAGCAATTTTGGGTAATCTTTTGCTCTATTTGTCACAAATCTAACCATCCTATGTAGACTTCATTGTCATCCTAAAAATAGTACAGAGCTTTGAACCACAAACGGATGATTTATCAGAGTACTGGCCATCATCGTAATGTAATCGTAAGAAGAATTCTGTAAAGAAACTTCTAGTTAAAATTTAATTTTATATTTTTAATTTAATATTTTTGTGTTTAGGATTATTTAACATTCTGAGAGTTAAAGTTTAATACTGTTGTGTTTAGGATTAGATCACTTACAGAGGCCGAAATGCATCATTTTGACAACTGTCTTAACATTGTCACGTTGTAAACTGTGTAAAAGCATGTATTTCTGTGATAAAATTGCAATATTAAACAAAGTCATTACAGCTGACACAGTTGTGTTCAGTCATAGAATAGGAAACCACCTAACCATAACCTTACAAATGGCGACCCTGCCAGGATGGCAGTTGGTCTTCTTGGCTGGCAATTATTCAAATTAGAATGAGAAATTAAAATTTTGAATTGAACATAAATTTTTTGTGTTTTTTTTGTTGTTGTTTTTGTGACGAGGTTATCCAATGTGTGTGAACGTATAGTGGTCAGAATACAGTAAATGTGTGATCCAAAGTGTTGAAATGTTGTATTAAGGAGTAGGATAAGCTTTATGACTGTGTAAAAGTAGCTTGTGCATGAACTTGCTGAAACACGTGAAGTTTTTTACGCCGTTGTTGAGTTGGTTTGAAATTCTACAAACAGTGAACAGCGTTGATAATGATGTGTACATAATATAAGAAACGTTCTACGATATTTTGGAAACGTGTAAGATCATATAACTTGATGTTGACGAGAGCGCAAGCTCGTACAATTTGAGAAAGACAGAGGTTAGTTAGACGATCAGAGATGGCGGAAGAACTGAGATTATCGCAGACAGAGTCAACTGAAGATCTTGACAAGATAGAGATTGATGTACAACAAAAAGTATGACTGCGAGTCACGGAACAGAACGTAGTGAGGGAATTGTGGTAGTTTCACGATTGATATCACAGTCTGTGAAACAAAACAAAAACAAAACAAAAACAAACAAATGACGGAGCTAGTGGGTCAGAAGTAGAATCAGAGGACGAACTACTTCAGTACATTGAACCAAATATCATACGGGACAGTTTCGAACAGAAAGAATGTGTGTAAGTGCGTCCACACTATGTACGGAAGTCGCCACGTGAAAGACACGAACGGAAAAATAGTAACAGGTGACGATGGCGAAGAGTCAGATAGTGTGTTCGCAATGTGGAAGCAACTCCTTATGGTCGTAAAGCAAACGAAGTTAAACAACAAATGCAAGGTTAACAGACTCAAAACTTGAAACAATTCTAGGGTTAGCAGATTTGAAAACAGAGACAAATTCTGGCTTCAATAGTCTCAAAGTTGAGACCTATACTGGGTTCGATAAGGTCCGCGAAGATCCACAAAAACTACTAACAGAAGTCAATGAACAGTTTACTGAAATCCGCAGAGAGGCGAGGGACTCGCGCTATCTTATACGATTGTTAATTGCTATATTAAACAATGTCATTACAGCATACACAGCTGTGTTCGGGAAACCAACTAACCATAAACTTACAAAACCAATACAATAAAATGCAGAGAAGGCAAAAATGTCGTCATAATTTTTAATCATGAAGAAAATGCTTTGTTCCTACTGACATGGAAATCGGCGGAAGGCCCTGGTAGGATCAGCTTAGAGTAGCAGAATACAGTGCTAATACGTGTTGAAGCGTACTGCATTAATGTGATAAAGTGTAAACACTGGGGAATATTGGAAACAAGCTCTAAGAAGAAAATGTACTGTTTATTGAGGAAGTAGGTTGTTGTCCACCATTTGGCCATTACTAGTTTTTAGACAGAGACAACGATATGTATTTTGCAGCTTCACGTTCTTCTCATTGTCCCCTACTGCAGCGCAGTGGGCAGCGTGCCGTGCCTAGTTAGTATTCGGAGGCCTGGGGTTCCATTTCCGGCACTGCCAGGCACATTTACGTGTTGAGAGGAATGGACCAGTGTGCATTCAGCCTCGTAATGCCAAATCAGGAGCCACTTGAATGAGAATCCGTGGTTCCAAAGACAAGAAAGTCGATAATGATCGGGAGTGCCGTGTTCTGACTCCAAGACCCCTCATACCGCACCCGCATTTCGGCATTGGCAGAGGGTAACTCGGCTCTAGATCGATCCCGATCAGCCCATCGGAGTCAGAAGGCGGAGCTTCCTTTGCTTTGCTTCTTCTCATTGCTGTTGTTGTTATTACTGTCATTATCATTTAACATATTTGCCTTTACTGCAGTTTCAGTTTTGAAGAATCTCAACATACTCCACTATTGTTCGCTGGGAAATGTAGATAAGATGTATATAAACTTACATCGATGTAAACGGACTGTTGGCAGCTTGGTTTTTCCGGACATTTTTTGCTTAGTATATCAGAATTCCAGTATGTACGTACCACGATTTTCCGCTCCCTCATTTCCATATCTTGTTATTGCCTTTGAACAAAAAGTATCGTTTCATTAAAGACGACTCTATGCAGCTTCGATATCAGAAAATATGAGAAACTTACTTATAAAGTACAACAAAATGAAATAAAACATTTCATCACTGTACGTAAAACAAAATTTTAAAATGAACACCATTTACGGTAGATTACAGTTGCTATCTCAATAATACTTTAACAGATATTAATGTAGTGCCCGGCGATTTACACCATATTATTCCACGTTTTCACACTTGTGACTAAAGATTATTTACGGTACAGAAAGACGCTCTCCTTTATAAAATGAAGGAACCAATTAAAAGTAATGTCTACGTATTATTATTTATATGAAAAGGCTTCTAAAAGGAATATTGAGGATTACCAAGGAATACTGGACACTGGTTATTATGGCAGTGGGCTGTTGTGAACCGCCGGCCGAGGTGGCCGAGCGGTTCTAGGCGCTACAGTCTGGAACCGCGCGACTGCTACTGTCGCAGGTTCGAATCCTGCCTCGGGCATAGATGTGTGTGATGACAGGTTAATTAGGTTTAAGTAGTTCTAAGTTCTAGGGGACTGATGACCTCAGAAATTAAGTCCCATAGTGCTCAGAGCGATTTCAACCATTTTTTTGTTGTGGACTACTTGGCCATTGTTCGTTTGTAGATGCAGACAACCAACGTCATTAACATTCTTCGTCTTTATTCTTCATGTTTTCATATTTGCAACCCTCAGCTGCAGTAGGCCTCCGAATTTTAGTGTGTAACATGGCATTGTGTAACGTAACAGTATCAGCGAGTGAGAAACAGCGTGCTATGATCGAATTTCTAACCGCAGAAAAGGTGCTTACATGGAGTATCCTATTTTTTAGCATGACGATGGCAGACCACACACGAGCAGTGTGACTTCTGCAATAATCCGACGCCTTGCGTTCACTGTCATCGATCATCCTACGTAGAGTCCCGACTTGAAACCATCTGATTTTTATCTGCTTCCAAAAGTTGAAGAACACTTTCTATGACTTAACTTTGATAGTGTTAAAGCGGTGCAACCAGAGGTGAGGTTGTGTCTCCGTAAAAAAAGTTCAGACTTCTGCAATGACGGTATTTATTTGGAAGAGGTGTGTTCGTCGCCAGGATGACTACGTTGAGAAACAAATATTTCGGCACGAGGAATAAAGATGAAGAATATTAATAAAGTTTGTTTTGTTTAGAAAGGTTTAGAAGTTTTAATTTAAAATATATGGGGCATTTCCTTTCAGCACTCCCTTGCATCAAAACTGAAGGGAATTTTCATCTTACATACATATATGTAGTTGCAACGAACTGGCGTAGTAGAAATGTACATAAACTATCTACACAATCAGTTCCTGTTTTCAAAATAGTTTTGGCTGTCCGTGCACTGCCCACGGTCAGACCCAAATTTCCATATGTCCAAGTGTCTACATCCCATAGTGCTCGCATGCAAATCGAATGATTCCCGTAGACGGAGCCACATTGCTTTTTGGTTGTCATATTGCCTTGCTTTGGCACGAAATACGAGTAGAGTAAGGCAGTGTCACTGTTTTACAGCGTTGGTATAATGTGATGCCATGTTCCCTCAGAGAGGCATGTATGCATGCTTGTCCGAAGGAAGAGACACTGCTGATA
This sequence comes from Schistocerca gregaria, assembly GCF_023897955.1. Lineage (NCBI taxonomy): Eukaryota > Metazoa > Arthropoda > Insecta > Orthoptera > Acrididae > Schistocerca > Schistocerca gregaria. Next base: position 833,705,564 of record NC_064931.1, read on the forward strand.
ATTGATAGCCGTATTATATTGTGAGACTTAGTCGCCAACAGCGAATACGTTTGTACATTGGCTAAACGATTTACTAGTAATATATGATAATTTATGCCGGACCAAACCCGAACCCACATTTCCCGGTTTACGCGAGCGGTCACCTGAAGGTTAATCGCCTTAACATGAATCGCAATACAACGGATATGGTTTAAGTTGCACATGACATCGCCCATACTGTTCAATGTACATCACTGCAAAATTTGGCCAGTCAACAACTGTGCCACTGTTAGTTAGGTAAGCCCAGTCTACCTCGATAAGGTCGTACCACACCGAATTGAAAAAATCGTTTTTTATTGTCCCGAGGCCAGAAACCGCTTAAAACGCAAAATTTTCCAGTTTTTAATTTTCCCGGTGCCTAAAACTGCATAAAAAGCAAAATAGCGTCGGTTTTTAACGGTCCTGGGGCCAAAAGCCGCATAAGAATATAAATGACATCGGGTTCTAACTGTCGTTAGATTGGCGCAAGACTTGTTTAATATACTGTCGAACGATTTCTGCCACAAGTTGAAATCGAGAAACAGCATGTTCCGCAACAGATCGGACTGTCTCGTGGGACAGGTTTAGAATGCGTTGCCCAATGGTGCCTTCAGTTCAGCTACGTTTGTTATTGGAGCACTGAGCACAACATCTTTCAGATAATCCCTCAGCCAAAGGTCACACGGATTAAGACAAGGTGATCTGGACGCGTAGGCTGTAGGAAAATGACGGCGGATAACTATAGAATTTCCGAAATGCCTCTGCAGCAGCCGCTTCACTGGCTGTGCAATGGACGCGTGAGCGTCATCTTGCATAAAAATGATCCTACCCGAAAGTCTGAAGCTGTTGAAGGATTGGAATTACGGTGGTTCGCATAACGTTATCAGTGACGGTACAGATAACAGCACCCGCAGGACTCAATCTCGTTGACAAACACGGCCCTACGATAAACGATACTGTCAACACCCACCACACAGCTACCTTTGCAGAATGAAGTGGCACGAATTGACGTACATGCAGGTTTCCCGTTGTCCTTATTCTGCTATTCCGTGTATTCATTCAGAAACGTTAAAACAAATAGTAGCACAATTCACACCTTTTATTACGAACATGTTCAACGAAGCACTACTAACAAACAGAATTCCAAACCTCTGGAAACTTGCTAATGTAGTAATAATCATGAACTGAAAAGTTAAAGAGCCAACCGGACTGACCAATCTGCCTTTTAAACACTCTCGCCAAGGTACAGCAAAGGCTCCTGTGTGGCAGCCTACAACCGCACAGATCCCTGCTCGACCTAACGCCCTGTTAATTCGACTTCAGAGAAGGTAGAGCAATAGAAGACGGCGTCAACCAAGCAGTGACAGTAACATCAGCGACAAATTCGTGCCCGCCATACTAATCGGCATAGCCGGGGCTTTCGACAACCCGTGGCGGTCGTCCCTCTCCGCCAGATTAAAGGAAATGCGGTAATCAGCTTCCCGCTACAATAGCTTCCTCGACAACTGTAGAGGTAAAGTGGAGCAGAGGGGGGGGGGGGGGGTGGTAGAAGCACTATTGTCAAGAGAATAACAAATGGATGTCCACGTCCACGCTCTTGCTGAACACTTGGGCACTGACGACAGGGTAAGTGGTGTGGTTAAGTACGCATATGACCTGCTCGTCGTGGTTTCAGCCAACTCGAGAGCAGCACTCGAAACCAAAGGCACGCAACTGCTTCAGAAAACAAACAACTGGTGAAAAGAAATGAAATCAAAAATAGCGTCCAATAAAACTGTGTATTTACTGCTCAGAAAGACACTACAGAGAAACCCAATTAAAAAATCAGGCAATTCTAGCATACAGAAAAAAAAGCCAAACACGTTATCTAGGCCCTCATCTTAACGAAAAACAGACTTTCAACAAACTGACAATTGACAAAGCCTCCAAAATTATGCACAAAGCAGCAAGACTCAACACAATTCAGTACAAATTACCTATTAATACAGTAAGGACCTACCAAAGTGCGATATTTGAATCCGCCGCATGCTTCACCACAAGTACTTAGGCTCAGAGACTAACAAGACAATTGAAAGACGAGTTCAACGTAGTATACTCCCGAGAATGAGTTGAGTCTTCAACACCACATCACTAGAGGCACTTTTGCGTTGCGCCATAGACACAACAATACGTTCTAGAGTTGCACTTTACTGGCTTACGAGGGACAGACTCGATAAAGTCACCGAGATTACAGGAACCAACAGTAGAAACAAAATACAAATGAAACAAAGGCGGATTCAAACATGGCAGAGAGAGTGGGAGGCATCCGACAAGGGTAACTAAGTACAGTCTTTCTTTCGTGACGTACGCGAAAGATTACAACTAAAACATGCCGACCCAAGACGATGAATTATCCATTCCCTGACAGGCCATGACTGGAACACAACAAATAACGTGGCCGATATCGTATCGAACACACTGCATGAAGAATACAATCGCCAAAACCTATATGTAAGACTGTGTAGACAAGCACAAACACCACAACAAACTACAACGGAGGAAGGAGCCAATACACTAAGTGGATATGACTCAGAAGGTATCAACACGGGGGCCCAAACAAACAACACATGACACTACATGCCATAAAACAGTCACAAAAAACACAACATTGACTAAAATCATAAAACAAACGAACACAGACACAAGCAGTGACACTACATACTTAGCAGGCCGGAGTGGCCAAGCGGTTCTAGGCGCTACGGTTTCAGGTTCGAGTCCTGCGTCGGGCATGGATGTGTGTGATGTTCTTAGGTTAGTTAGGTTCAAGTAGTTGTACGTTCTAGGGGACTGATGACCTCAGAAGTTAAGTCCCATAGTGCTCAGAGCCATTTGAACCATATTTGAACACTACATACTAAAGTTCTAGTAATAAAGTAACGTAGCTTGGGAGAAGACACGAAGAACTTTAATTCCGAGGCTCCTCCTCTCGAACGACACATTGTATATTGTTTAAAGTATACTGTACAGAAGCAGTAATGTACTGCTCGACTTATTACGTGCATGCAGAAGTATATTATCTTCTTTATTTAAAGCTGCAATCAATGTATTTTATATATAAAATGTGTTTTCTGCATAAACCATGTGTAAAATTAAAACCGTAAAATATTAATATTCACTCCTGGAAATTGAAATAAGAACACCGCGAATTCATTGTCCCAGGAAGGGGAAACTTTATTGACACATTCCTGGGGTCAGATACATCACATGATCACACTGACAGAACCACAGGCACATAGACACAGGCAACAGAGCATCCACAATGTCGGCACTAGTACAGTGTATATCCACCTTTCGCAGCAATGCAGGCTGCTATTCTCCCATGGAGACGATCGTAGAGATGCTGGATTTAGTCCTGTGGAACGGCTTGCCATGCCATTTCCACCTGGCGCCTCAGTTGGACCAGCGTTCGTGCTGGACGTGCAGACCGCGTGAGACGACGCTTCATCCAGTCCCAAACATGCTCAATGGGGGACAGATCCGGAGATCTTGCTGGCCAGGGTATTTGACTTACACCTTCTAGAGCACGTTGGGTGGCACGGGATACATGCGGACGTACATTGTCCTGTTGGAACAGCAAGTTCCCTTGCCGGTCTAGGAATGGTAGAACGATGGGTTCGATGACGGTTTGGATGTACCGTGCACTATTCAGTGTCCCCTCGACGATCACCAGAGGTCTTCGCCAGTGTAGGAGATGGCTCCCCACACCATGATGCCGGGTGTTGGCCCTGTGTGCCTCGGTCGTATGCAGTCCTGATTGTGGCGCTCACCTGCACGGCGCCAAACACGCATACGACCATCATTGGCACCAAGGAAGAAGCGACTCTCATCGCTGAAGACGACACGTCTCCATTCGTCCCTCCATTCACGCCTGTCGCGACACCACTGGAGGCGGGCTGCACGATGTTGGGGCGTGAGCGGAAGACGGCCTAACGGTGTGCGGGACCGTAGCCTAGCTTCATGGAGACGGTTGCGAATGGTCCTCGCCGATACCCCAGGAGCAACAGTGTCCCTAATTTGCTGGGAAGTGACGGTGCGGTCCCCTACGGCACTGCGTAGGATCCTACGGTCTTGGCGTGCATCCGTGCGTCGCTGCGGTCCGGTCCCAGGTCGACGGGCACGTGCACCTTCCGCCGACCACTGGCGACAACATCGATGTATTGTGGTGACCTCACGCCCCACGTGTTGAGCAATTCGGCGGTACGTCCACCCGGCCTCCCGCATGCCCACTATACGCCCTCGCTCAAAGTCCGTCAACTGTACATACGGTTCACGTCCACGCTGTCGCGGCATGCTACCAGTGTTAAAGACTGCGATGGAGCTCCTTATGCCACGGCAAACTGGCTGACACTGACGGCGGCGGTGCACAAATGCTGGGCAGCTAGCGCCATTCGACGGCCAACACCGCGGTTCCTGGTGTGTCCGCTGTGCCGTGCGTGTGATCATTGCTTGTACAGCCCTCTCGCAGTGTCCGGAGCATGTATGGTGGGTCTGACACACCGGTGTCAATGTGTTCTTTTTTCCATTTCCAGGAGTGTATTTAAGGAATACTGCAATCAAGAAGTAATGAAATGAATCCTATTTCAGCTAGAAAATTTACAACAATAAGCGTATTCTTCATGTAAAGCTAAAATTCAAATAGTCCATGTATCAAATGCTCAAAAATGGTTCAAATGGCTCTGAGCACTATGGGACTTAACATCGATGGTCATCAGTCCCCTAGACCTTAGAAGTACTTAAACCTAACTAACCTAAGGACAGAACACGACACCCAGTCATCACGAGGCAGAGAAAATCCCTGACCCCGCCGGCAATCGAACCTGGGAACCCGGGGGTCGGAAGCGAGAAGGCTACCGCACGACAACGATCAAATGCTCAATAAGTGTATAATCTGTATAGTACCCAGTGTGAATGTATCAAAGATATCACACTGAATATGCCACAACTACGAACAAACAGGCAAACAAACAACTACCGAGTCTCATGCAGTGCCCTGACATGCAACATTCCCAGTAATATATCAATAGACTCAAACTCAACAAACATACGTAACACAAGCCATTTCAGATGAGAATAGCTCCATGTTCTACTGAGACCTTCTGACGTGAAATAGGTACAAATAGGATATTGTCAAGCAACACGCTGCTTAGAGTACATTACAAATCCAAATGTACTATATCACTTCGCTCTACATATTGGAACTTATTTTTACCACACTTACACCATTACTTTTTTTTTACATTAGCGTTACATAAATTATATTCTCTCAAGTAGGCAGAAACAAATTATATAGAACTAGACTAACAACTGGTAAGAATTCAATTCTTTTTACGCTTACAGAAATTTTTATGTATTATGTTCTTTATATTATTGGAAATAAAATTAACAACTGCTTACCTATAAGACTGTTATAATAAGAAGTCTTTACTGTTACATTTGGAAGCATTTGACACACCTTATGTTTGAAGGCAGTGGGTTACTCTACATTGTTAGTGAAATAAATAAATAAATTGAATTGTCCTTGAAGAAGGACTTAGTCTGTTCACAGAATTCTCCATTGCCATTCATTGTCCACTTCCATGCTAGTATGAAATTCCAGAGCGATCGTTTGCCTTGCTGGCAGATCAGCAGGAAGCAACCCCTGAACATGGGTCATTTTGTGTGAACGTAAATACAGGATGTTTCCTAGGATTGTATGCTCAGTGCTCCCACACGTCTATAATGGTTGGGCAATTCCTAATGCAATGCGTGTTTGCACACCAAAGCTCGACCCCTCCTGCAGTGTTGTGCCAAATCTTTGAAAGACGCTGGATTAACTACTTTCTTCCCCCTGCCACATTGCCCTTCAAAAGAACCTGTCGGTTAGAATGTTGCAATCAATTTCTCCAGACACATAGCAGACATCGGACCAGTGCCTTCCTTCATACCATTTAGAACCTAGAACTTCTCCAGGGCTACTGGCGCACTGTCACCGTTCTCATAAAAGAGTTTCACCAGCAGCGTGCGATCCTTCATGGGGTCAGTCATACTGGCCTTTCTGGGGCACAAATGAGGAAAACCGTGTGCCATGAGTTTCTGGTGTCCAAATTCTGAAGCTTAGAGTGCCAGCCAGTGGTCAAAATTTCGATAATTTTTTTTACATTTCCAGCAGAGTCAATAAATGGCTGCTCAAACCTGACGTCATTTTGAGCAGTGGTTCTCTTTCTACAGCGTTTTGAAACTGAAAATTTTATTGTGGACACCATGTATACCGTGCATGGCAAAGTGGCACTATGTAAATCCTACGCTGAGGTAACTGGGGTGCACCACTTGCCATAGTGACAGGGCTGAACGACCTTTGCGAAGATGTGTATGGGCGAACAGACGCGCAACTGTCAGGGAACTGGCCGCCCTGATGAACCAAAGGGCTACCAAAGACCGTTCAGCGAACGTTGCTGCGTGTGGGCCTCCGCAGCAGGCGCCTGGTTCATGGGCCGTGAACATCAGTGACTAAGTTTGCAATTTCCACCCCTGTTCCACAATTGGACGTCCAGTAGGTGGTGACAGGTGGCCCTTTCAGATGAATGACATTTTATACCCCAGCGAACAGATGGCCACTGGCGTGTACGGCGTGAAACGTCTGGAAGCAAACACATTGCAACAATCATCGGAAGGATCCAGGCTGGATGAGGGAGCATAATGGTCTGGGGAATGTTTTCATGGCACCACGTGGGTAATCTCGTCATTCTGGAAGACACAATGAATCACCACAAGTATTTATCTATCCTTGGGAAATATATCTACCCCTGTATACAGTTTCCCTTTCCTCTCCACGATGGCATCTACTAGCAGGACAATTCAACGTTTCAAACAGCTTGCAGTATACGTGCGTGGTTCTTATAACACCAGGATGAGTTTGCCCTATTCCCCTGATTTAAACCCAATCGCAAATCTGTGGGACGACCTCGATCGAACTGTTCGCCCCATCGATCCGCAATCGAGAAACCGAGATCAGTTGCCACGGCAGTGAAGTCGGCATGTACCTTCTAGAACCACATTTACTTTCTTCCTGCACGTCTCCCAGCAGTCTGGGCTGCAATAGGTGGTTACTCAGGCTTTTAACAGATGGTCGCCGGACGCTGTGGCCGAGCGGTTCTACGCGCTTCAGTCCGGAGCCTCGCTGCTGCTGCAGTCGCAGGTTCGAGTCCTGCCTTGGGCATGGATGTGTGTGATGTCCTTAGGTTAGTTCGGTTTAAGTAGTTCTAAGTCTAGGGGACTGATGACCTCAGATGTTAAGTCCCATAGTGCTTAGAGCTATTTGAACCGTTTTTGATAGATGGTCATATTAATGTTACTGAACTGTGTATATAAAAAGAGATGTAAGTATGTCTTTGTGTATATATTTTAAATCTCCTCCTAAGCCTCTGAATCGATTCCAACCAAAATTGGTTCAAATGAAACGTATTGTATGGAAAGCAGTGCTATGGAAATAAGAATCACCCAGCTACCATTATGGTTGGGATGACATGGGTGTACAAAGAGAGGGGACCAGAGTACATAAACAGACAGAGAGAGGGTGAGGATGAGATGGACAAAGGAAAAAGAGAAAGGAGGAAGAGCTAGGAAGAGAGAGGGGAAGGAAGAAATGGACAGTGAGGGAGGAAGGCGGAGATTGATGGAAGGGAGAGGGGAGTAGGAAACGGACAAAGATGCGGGTAAAAGCTGATGGACAGATATATAGGGGAAGAGGGAGGTGGACTGAGAGATGTGGACAGAGCAGATGTGCAGAAGGAGGGGGAGATGGAGGTGAACAGTAGGAGGCAGGCAGAGGTTATGGACAAACAGGGAGAAGGCAGGGGGAAATGAACAGAAAGAGAGGGAGGAGAAGTTAGAGAGAACAGGATGCGGAAATAGACATAGAGATGGGGAAGAAGAAGATGGACAGAGGTGGGGCAGTAGGCGATGGACAGAGAGAGATGGGAGATGGACACGGGAGAGAGGAAGAGAAGTGTGCAATATTTGTGACTGATCCATAAGTGAACGTAAGTTATACATACGCTAAGTTATATGACTGAAAATCTAAACTGGTGTAATACTTTACATATTTGGTTAGAGTTCTGTATACAACTGCTTTTGGCTTAGGAAAGGTACAGGAAAAAGGGAAGCAATTCTAGAATTATACTTTACAGTTGGATTTGGAAAGGATATTAGAAAATAACAGACGAACAAATAAGGGTATCCCAGTTTCACTAATTGGGAAAAGTCTTTCATAATGTCAACTGAGAGCTACCTCATATCACTGCTGGAAGGATACAAGAATAATTTATGAATTCCAGAAAAAATAGAAAAACGATGAATAATATTATGGGATAGAAAATGACGCTAAAAGAATGGTTCAAATGGCTCTGAGCACTATGCGACTTAACTTCTGAGGTCATCAGTCGCCTAGAACTTAGAACTAATTAAACCTAACTAACCTAAGGACATCACACACATCCATGCCCGAGGCAGAACTCGAACCTACGACCGTAGCGGTCGCTCGGCTCCAGACTGTAGCGCCTAGAACCGCACGGCCACTCCGGGCGGCTAAAATGACGCTAAAATAAGTAAAAATCTAAGACTGATTTCCCCATTGTTTCCTTATATGTTTAACGTCTGCAACCATAGGCCGGCCGGTGTGGCCAAGCGGTTCTAGGCGTTACAGTCTGGAACAGCGCGACCGCTACGATTGCAGGTTCGAATCCTGCCTCGGGCATGGATGTGTGTGGTGTCCTTAGGTTAGTTAGGTTTAAGTAGTTGTAAGTTCTAGGGGACTGATGACCTCAGCAGTTAAGCCCCATAGCGCTCAGAGCCGATTTTTTTTTCTTTGCAACCATAGAAGGTAAAGTAAAAGCATCAAATTGAATAATGGAAAGACACTCTGATCATATTTACTGACGAGTTGCTGTAAGTAGGAGAGTCAGAAAAGGAAATGAACGAAGTATAGCACATGATATCTAACTAACTAAAAACGTACAACAAAAATTAAACGTGAAGAAGACTAGAACAAAATTACGGAAAGCAAAAAATTGTTATATATGGAGATTGTTCGAGCAAAAGAAGTCTTCTACAGCGCCAGAAAAATTGGTGGAGGTAATAGTTGTTTAACAAATGTGTAAAGAAAACAGCATTAAAACAATAATTTTTGATCACTAAGAAAAGTATGGAGCAATTCGAAACAACTATTAGGACTGAAAGAGGCTTTAGTGTATAATAGATATCGATACATCGATAAGAATGAAGTCTCGATCTGTGTAGAAGCGCAGTGAATTGGAAGCCGAGGCGTGCTTGGCGATGCGTAAGTGCAAAGTTCCATGCATACGGCAGATCATGTGGCCAATGTGGGTATTAGAGTTTAACGACTTTCGTTCTGTCATCACAGTGAACACAAGGTTCCATCATCAATACACTCCAGTATTTACAGTTGACAACAAATTCGCAAGTGGTTTCGGCAGTTTGAAGAAACATGTTTGCGCAAATGAAACGCTACCGGACGGCCGCGTGTATCAGTTCAAATATCTGAAAGAATTCGCTTTTTGTTTGAACGTAGTACATTGCAATCTGGGCATGAAAGCAGCACGGAGACGCAAATACCGCAAGCAGTAGTTTGGTGTGATGTGAAAGCAAAGTAGCAATTCAAAATACGCAAATCAAATCATTCGTATTGGACATGACGACATTGTGTTCGCGTCTTGCCCATCTATATGCCCAGACTGGACACTCATGGATTTGTTTTTTTAGGGTTATGTGAAAGGCCTTGTGATGTGACACCACTGATGAAAACAGTTCCAGAACTCAAAATGAGCATTTGTAATGCGATCGTGTTGTTGACTCCACAATTGCTTCAGATGGTATGGCGTGAAACTGATTGTGTCTCATTGTTTCCAGGGGAAGGCATAATGAACTTTTCTTTGACATTCTCTCTAACTCTTATCTAAGAATCGCTATACATTAAACAGCTATAGCCGCTTATTTACATTTGTTCTGCATTCTTGCTAGTAAACATGTCTGAGTAGTAACATGGAAATCATTAGCAAATATATTTGTGAGGAGTACATACCTCTACGAATGTGACAGCTGGACTCTTGGGAAACAAGACGCGACTGGATGCAACAAAATGTGACTACCGTTGTGAAACATATAAGCTCTGAAAAAAATTATATGATCTTTTCTCACGATATATTTTAATAGACGTGTAATTTCATTGTTACTCAGCTTTTTCGCAGCCAAACAGAGACCATGATAAGTTCTATACGATACTAAGTGTCACTTCAAATTCGTTAAATTGTTATTGCTTTTTATGGTTATTGTTGTTCGTATGATTATCATGTACACTCCTGGAAATTGAAATAAAAACACCGTGAATTCATTGTCCCAGGAAGGGGAAACTTTATTGACACATTCCTGGGGTCAGATACATCACATGATCACACTGACAGAACCACAGGCACATAGACACAGGCAATAGAGCATGCACAATGTCGGCACTAGTACAGTGTATATCCACCTTTCACAGCAATGCAGGCTGCTATTCTCCCATGGAGACCATCGTAGAGATGCTGGATCTAGTCCTGTGGAACGGCTTGCCATGCCATTTCCACCTGGCGGCTCAGTTGGACCAGCGTTCGTGATGGACGTGCAGACCTCGTGAGACGACGCTTCATCCAGTCCCAAACATGCTCAATGGGGGACAGATCCGGAGATCTTGCTGGCCAGGGTAGTTGACTTACACCTTCTAGAGCACGTTGGGTGGCACGGGATACAAGCGGACGTGCATTGTCCTGTTGGAACAGCAAGTTCCCTTGCCGGTCTAGGAATGGTAGAACGATGGGTTCGATGACGGTTTGCATGTACCCTGCACTATTCAGTGTCCCCTCGACGACCACCAGAGGTGTACGGCCAGTGTAGGAGATCGCTCCCCACACCATGATGCCGAGTGTTGGCCCTGTGTGCCTCGGTCGTATGCAGTCCTGATTGTGGCGCTCACCTGCACGGCGCCAAACACGCATACGACCATCATTGGCACCAAGGCAGAAGCGACTCTCATCGCTGAAAACGACACGTCTCCATTCGTTCCTCCATTCACGCCTGTCGCGACACCACTGGAGTCGGGCTGCACGATGTTTGGGCGTGAGCGGAAGACGGCCTAACGGTGTGCGGGACGGTAGCCCAGCTTCATGGAGACGGTTGCGAATGGTCCTCGCCGATACCCCAGGAGCAACAGTGTCCCTAATTTGCTGGGAAGTGGCGGTGCGGTCCCCTACGGCACTGCGTAGGATCCTACGGTCTTGGCGTGCATCCGTGCGTCGCTGCGGTCCGGTCCCGTCCGGTCCCAGGTCGACGGGCACGTGCACCTTCCGCCGACCACTGGCGACAACATTGATGTACTGTGGAGACCTCACGCCCCACGTGTTGAGCAATTCGGCGGTACGTCCACCCGGCCTCCCGCATGCCCACTATACGCCCTCGCTCAAAGTCCGTTAACTGCACATACGGTTCACGTCCACGCTGTCGCGGCATGCTACCAGTGTTAAAGACTGCGATGGAGCTCCGTATGCCACGGCAAACTGGCTGACACTGACGGCGGCGGTGCACAAATGCTGCGCGGCTAGCGCCATTCGACGGCCAACACCGCGGTTCCTGGTGTGTCCGCTGTGCCGTGCGTGTGATCATTGCTTGTACAGCCCTCTCGCAGTGTCCGGAGCATGTATGGTGGGTCTGACACACCGGTGTCAATGTGTTCTTTTTTCCATTTCCAGGAGTGTATTATATCGGAGGTGTTCATTTTATGATTAACTCGAGATTATGGCGCTTGTTATTATGTTTCAGATGCTTACTTTGGTCTTCAATAAACTTATGGACACAATTATGAAAGAAATCAAGGAAGAAGAAACTGAAGACTTCAATGCTTTTGTTTTTGCTGATGACATCGCCATTTTGGTAGAGACGGAAATGGATGTTCAGAGTAGAGTAGATTACTGGACAACAAAATTTTAAAAAATCAAGTTAACTGTGCGTGGGAACAAGACAGTGGCAATGAAGATGAGCAAGTCGCCCACACCTTGTCACATCATACTGGAGGGGGAGAAGGTTGAACGTGTGAAAAGCTTAAATTATCTGGGTAGCATCATATCACGCGATGGAAGTTCCAAACTAGAAGTCTTAAACAAAATAACAAAAGGATCTAGCTTCTTCCACCAAGTACGAAATCTAATCTGGGACAAGGAAGTACCTCAAAGAGCCAAACAGACCATTTATAAATCTCTTGTCCTGATAATCATGATGTATAGTCTAGAGAACTGTGTCATATATAAGAGAGAAGAGAATCAAATATAAGCGTGTGAAATGTAGTTCCTTAGGTCAGCTCTACAAAAAACTAGGAGAGACAGTCAAGAATGATTATGTAAGGAGAGACCTGCAGGTGACATCGACTACAGAAGAGAGTATGAGTGCTTTGAGATTGAAGTGGTTCTGTCATGTGAAGTGAATGCAAAAAAAATGGTTCAAATGGCTCTGAGCACTATGGAGCTCAACATCTGAGGTCATTAGTCCCCTAGAACTATTTTAAACCGAACTAACGTAACGACACCACACACATCCATGTCCGAGGCTGGATTCGAACCTGCGACCGTAGCGGTTGCGGGGTTCCAGATTGAAGCGCCTAGAACCGCTCGGCCACACCTGCCGGCGAAGTGAATGCACCCGACTCGAACTCCAAGGCCAATATTTGGAGATGGAGGTACCAGGAAGAAGATCAATTGGACGGCCGAGAAAGAGATGAACAGACCAGGTTAAGGAAGATCTCAAGAGGTGAGGAGTAACATGGGATGTAGTGGAGAGGGAAAAGTTATACCAGGACAGAAACCAATGGAGACATGTCGTTCACCAAGTACCTACCCGGCTCGCTGGAAGGAAATCCTGATGATGATGATGATGCTTAATTTTAGTCCATTATCTGAGTTGATGGTATTAACCAACAAAATTCGTCATAAAATACGTGCTACTATGAGCCGTACTCTCCTTCTTCTGGCGCATTGCCTCCTGGTAGTGCGCCACTCACCGTTAATGGTATATTGTCAACTTGATCTGCAAGTTCTGATCTTATGGATTCGTGCCGTGGCTTTCTTGTAATGTTCGCCGAATTATCATGTTGTTGTTAACATGCACCGTTGAATGACAATTCGTTTAACGGCAACCAACAAGAGGAGCCTTTCGACAGAGTGACGTTGAGTGTTCAGTGAGCGTACAGTTGAAGTTATTGTTATAACCAAATACGTCATTGCTCTGTGATTATTAAATACTGTTGGCAAGATTACTACCTTTCGACAGAGTGCCGTTGATATTCCTGTTGTTGTTAAAGTGCACCATTGAATGACAATTTGCTTAACGGCAAGCAACAATAAGAGCCTTTCGACAGAACGCCGTTGAGTGATCAAGGAGCGTACAGTTGAAGTTACAGTTATAACAAAATACGTCGCTGCTCTGTGATTATTAATGACATGGCAAGATTACTACCTTTCGACTGAGCGCCGTTGATATTTCGTGTTTTTATTAACGTGCACTGTTGAATCACAATATGTTTAACGTCTAGCCACAAGAAGAGCCTTTCGACAGAGCGCCGTTGAGTGTTCAATCAGCACGCAGTTGAAAATACTGTTATTACAGCCACTAGCAGTTGTACTTTTTGCTTGTGACTGGGTTGATTTCATAGTTTTGGTTTTTTAAAATTGATGTGTATGTGTTGCGGTTTAAGCCTCTTTTGTGAATGTATATGTTGGGTCGCAGCAGGTCCGGCGACTGATTATTAGCGCTGTCAGAAAAATAACATAGTTGTATATTGGTATTTAAACTCCCTTATTTTTCATGTATGTATATGCGGGGTCGCAGCAGGTCTGGCGACTAAGTATTACTGTTGTTAATAACACTTGCTACTTGTTGCTTCAACTATTATCTTGTTATCGTCCTTCAGCCATGTCTGTTAATATTAAAAAGGTAAAATAATTCTGGGCATTTAATAGCCTTTCCCGCAGCAGGTTTACCTGGTAGCTTACGGTCATCAGCTGAAGTATTCTGGGCTTGTTGCTTGGTTGATTACATTTTTCTAGTTTTATGTAGATACATACTGTTTAAATGTTTCATATATATGGTCGCAACAGGTCTGAGAATTAATCTATCATGATTGAGAATTGTGGCCCGGTTGTTGGTTTGCTTGCGTAGTGAAAATTTTGGTACATCCTTCTATATACAGTCAACCCAGGGGACCGTAACCAAGTTGGTAAATAGGTTGCGGGCTAAATTACACGAGACAATTGTTATTTCTCCTTACATACTGGGGGAGTTTGACCAAGTTATACCTTTGATAGAGCAAGTTGTTGACCAGCTCGAGCAGAACTTTAATATTTTGGAGAGTACTCAAGTGACTCCGAAACAAACGGAAGGAATTCAGGCCCTGCTTTGTCACTGGCAGGCCAGATCAGGTGATCTTAGCTATGTGCAAACCAATAAACGATCCAAGAAAGAGATAGATGAGTTAGCTAGCAGAATTACTCAGTTACAAGCCAAAGCCAGTGTTATTGGGGTAGAGGAAGAATTTGAAGTTATACATAACCAAACACTCCAGTCAAGCAGTCCCCAAAAGCAAGGCGCTGGCGACCCGGAGGGAGAGGTGACGGTACAGTTTGCCAGATTTCCGAACTCGGTCATGCATTTGCTCCGCGACATGTCACCCAGCTCGCCATAGGCAGTATTGACCAAATTCAACATTTTAACTAGTTGGTCGTGCGACTCGTGTTGCATGCAGAGGCGTTGGGGGTGTCGGAAGCTACCATTTTGCGTTTGTTGTATCCGCACAGTATGGGGATCCTGTACGGGATCTTTTTGGAAGTACTGCGAGAACAACCAACCGTCGTTTAGCTTCAATGGACTATTATTACATCTAAGCTTTCACCTCGTGCCCGCAACGAATTAGAGTGCCGGTATTATTGGCTCGTTCAGGAACCATCTGAACCGTTAGTACAATAATCGACAGAGTTAGTACTGTTGAAAACGCCTAAGTATGGAGGTTGCCAACACCGTAGTGTGGAGGTTATTCTGCAGAGGATGAGACCCGAGGATCGATCAAGGGCGCAGTTCGCTGGCAAGCCTACTACCTACTCCTAGTCATCTGAGTTGGCTACCACTATTGAGTCCCTTAGGGTTTCTGATGAGGAGAGAGGCCTTACTAGCGCCGCGACCAGGGCACCTGAATTTTCGTCTGAGCTATCACAATTGCCTCATCGGTCGGTAACTGACCGGAGGTGCTTCAAGTGCAGATCTGACACCCATCTCGTCAGTAGTTGCCCTGAGCAGCGTAGGGCCAAAAGAGGGCGATGACGCCAGAGGATTCAGAGGGGGGGGGGGGCTATCGTTCTAGGTTACCGAAAGACATGTCGGAACAACTAATTCCTCGAAACTTCCCTTTATCTGTGCTATACTCAATCAGGAGCCCGTTTGTGGTCTCCTTGACTCCGGGAGTGCTGTGTCCTTGTTCGATCTGGACTGGTATCTTAAATTTTGTAGGATCTGTAAGATGCCACCTCCATCTCCCAGTTTTCAGAGGTGTCGAACAGTTAACGGACAGAGGCTGCCCCTGACGGGAGAGGTACAGGTCAAGTTGTCTGTGGCGGGTTTTTCCTGGCCAGTACAGCTAGTCTTGGTGAGAAAACTTCCCGTTATCCTGTTGCTTGGCTGCGATTTTATTCAGCACACTAGTCTTATCCTTGACGTCAATGGCAGCACCTTTTTCTTGAAATTTTGCCGCGACCAGAAAATGGGGTTTTGTTCATCTGAGATTAGTAAGCGGAGTCCCTTGCTGGTCAACGAGGTTACATCTGAGTTTCAGCTCCGTCACTTCCAGAGACCCCAAGCTCAACATCTGTTCGAGGTGCTCCAACGTTATCCTGACGTCCTTAACGACAGTTTGGGAGTAACCGATAGTATAGAGTATAGAATACGCTTGGTTGATGGATGTCCCGGTGCTCCCAGCCCCCTATCAGTTATCACCTCCTAAAATGCGGATCCTACACCAGAAGGTCGATGCTATGTTACGTGATGGGGTTATCAGACGATCTATCTCCCCTTACGCTTCCCCAATGTTCTTAGTCCCGAAGGCTAAGGGACGAGGTTACCGGCTTGTTGTCGACTACCCTCAACTTAATCAGAAGATGGTTATGGAGTCTCTTCCCCTTCGTAATTGCTTCACCAGGTTTGCCGGCGCTAGGTATTTTACCGTCCTCTACTTGAATCAGGCATACCATCAGATTCCGTTGGGGGGGGGGGGGGGCGGAAAGATTCCAAACGCGAATCCAAAAGCGAATAAAAAAGAAGCAGAAGAAAATAGCACGGTTATCGAGGAAGCAAACAAATGATTGAGCAGTGAAATAGTACATGGAGTTGGGGAGAAACTGGCGATCATTGACCAACGCGTCTCCCCCTTAGAAGAGGGGCAACTAGTCATTAGTAAGCGGGTGATGGAGCAAGAAGAAAGGTTGGCTGAGAATCTACGTACGCTAGCAGAACAGTACCGGAGTGAACACACGGCTCTTGAGTCCCGAGTAGGAGAAAGTTCCGCCGGGGATCTCCGCGCGTTAGCAGAACAATGCCAGAGTGACCACGCGGCTCTTGTGTCCCGAATAGAGGGCACTGCGGCTAAGTGCCCGGTCCACCTGAGCGCGCAGGTGCATACCCTCAGCCAGGCGGAGCTAGCCATCGAGCGAGAGCAAGGGCGTAAGCAAACAGAAGACATTGCCCATCGAGAGATGCGAGAAGAAATATCAAGGATCTCAGACGTAGTAGCGCATAAGTCTGACAATAATAGGGAAACGATTACCTCGTCAGAAGCGGATGCGGGCGAAATACGGTCGATAACGAAATGTTCACGTGGTCGGTGTGAAATAAATATACAACAAAGAGTCGTTACCAAAGGACTATGTATGCGCATGGCCCGTTTACAATTTCACGTAAAAAGGTTAACGGTCCATGAAGTTGAAAGAAAGGCACGAAAGGGGCATTATTCCGACCATGATTCCGGGAACGATGACGAATTTGATCATCGTCACCATCACGGATCTCGTACCAGGTGGGAACGGCGCGGATCCCCTCTGGAACGTTCGTCAAGGAAAACTCACGAATTTGACTTTTAGCACTTTCTGACGGTGAGGAATTGTGAAGTCTTCCGTAACTCGGCTACGGGGATGCACCCGCGGTCCTGGTTACAGCAGTTCGAGTTCTCCCTTCCTCCAGTGCGCACAAAATAGAGCATATGTGCGGCTACCTCGAAGGTGAGCCAGCGGTGTGGATGAGGTCAATTTCACGCAATTACTACACTGTCGGGGAGTTTCGACAACACTTCCTGTCAATCTATTGGTCAGTGGCAGCCCATAATCGTGTA
The DNA here is from genome assembly GCF_023897955.1 of Schistocerca gregaria. Classification (NCBI taxonomy): domain Eukaryota; kingdom Metazoa; phylum Arthropoda; class Insecta; order Orthoptera; family Acrididae; genus Schistocerca; species Schistocerca gregaria. The sequence goes on from NC_064931.1 coordinate 833,723,064, forward strand.
AAACACGGACTCATTATGCTACCAGAGTTAAACCGGTCGAAATTCTCCAGCCCTGTTCAGATGTTCGACCACATGCTGCAGGCGAATGAACATCTTGACGATCCTTATGGACCTGCGGAAATTATTCGTATTTGCATGGGAAAGTTTCCAATGCAGTTTTGGCACGTTATCCTTGCAGGAAGATGTAAGGATGACGTAGAGGAGTTTCGAAATCTCCTTTTAGAGCTGGAGTGCGATGCGAATGGCACCACGCAGAATTACGGTCAGAGCGCCTACGAAGAGCGGCCGCGCGAGCGAAGCCGCAGCCGTAGAGACAGGTGGCAATCCAGACGTAACGGGTCGCCTGAGAGTTACAGAGTGCGCGAGCGTTGGCAGCGTCGCAACTCCTCTCGGAGCGCGGGCAGAACAAACGATGCCAATGGTCATCGTTCGCCGAGAGGAAATCAAAGACACCCCGGAGAGTTTGGAAGGTATGGTAATGAGCTGAGATTTAGGCGCAATTATATCGGACCTAGGAACGGTAGTCGTGACCGGCCACAGAATAATTATCGAACAAGCAACAACAGGGGCGCTGTAAACAGTACGAGTGGTCCGCCAGTTGGTGTAGAAATTCGTCCCGCAAACCCGCGGCACAATCCGCCAAGTGCCCCTAAACAAAGGGATCAATGACTGTTGGCTGACTCGGCTGGCGTCAACTTAATGAGGACCGGTGCAATTTATGATATTCATGTGCATTTGATAGAGGAAGACACAGTCAGGGGCGCGATACATGGAGAAAGTGTTAAAATCTCGAGTAAACTTCGTCTATCAAGGTCATGAGTTTGAATTCAATTTTTTGTGATGCCGCTAATGAGCGTGGCGATGATATTGGGGACGTAATTTATGAATGCCCACCGCGCCGTAATCGACGTGGCTGGAGGTGTTATGCCTATCGTTGCCGGGAGCAACCCTGACAGCCTAATTTTCGAGGAATTTGTTTTGCGCAAAGAGTCTGAGTTGAGCTGTCTGAAATTTCACGTTAGGGCTGAGTCGCGACCTGGGCAGGAGGTTTTGGTCAATCTGATTAGTGATTTAGATTCACAACCTAATGAGCAGGACAGGAATGATGTTTCCACGAGCGCTGTGGAAAGGTGTATTGATGGTGCGGGAGCCACGGAAGCGAATCGTGTGGCACTGTGCCGCGTTCTGAGAAGCCATACTCGAGTATTTTCGCATTCACCGGGGGCAGTTGATGGATTTCTGTACCGCTTTACGGTGGGCGAGCATCTTCTGTTCTTTGTTAAGCCCTACCCCATCCCACTGGTGCACAAGAGGAGTGTGGAAGCCTAAATAAGTAGGATGCTGGAGCGAGCTAGGACTTCCTGTAACTCGCCATTACTCGTCATGCCAAAGCGGGACAAGTCCGTGCGTTTAGCGTTGGACTCACGATAAATAAATACGGTCATCATGTCCGCGACAGATAGGTCAGAAGGACTGGAGGAACTGCTGCAAAGGTTGCATGGCGTGAAAGGTTTGTCATCCGTGGATCTGCGAAACAGCTATTGGCAAATTATGCTCGATTCGCCTTGCAGGCAATACACTGCGTTCCTCTGCCATGGGCGTCGCTACCAGTTTAAACTCCTCCCTTTCGAGTTGAATGTTTCTTCAGCTGCCTTCATAACAGGCCTGAATAGCATATTACCTGACGACCTGAAAGCGTGCGTAACTGTGTATGTAGACGACATTCTCATTGCAGAGAAGTCATGGGAGGAATACAACCGGGTTCTAAATCGATTGCTCGAAGTATTCGAGAAAGCGGGGGTGACCGTGAATCTGCACAAATTCCAGTTCGGGCGCGAAAGCATAAAGTTTCTGTGTCATATTGTGTCGACGGAAGGGATTCTTCCGGATCCCAAAAAGATTTCAGTGATTGCGGAGTGCGTGACACCCACGTCAAAGCGTCAGCTCAGGGGTTATTTGGGGCTTTGCAATTTCTGCAAGACATTTATAAATCTCTGTGTTTTGTTCATCCCTCCTTTGTGTGCACTGACGGGTAATAACACCGTTTGGATGCGGAACGAGTAAGCACAGAGCGAATTTATCGAATCAAAGAATGCATTGGTTAGCGTTCAATTGCTCCCGCATCTGTATTTCAGTGAGAAGTTTTGCCTGATGACAGATAGTTCACTGACGGGGCTGGGAGCGATGTTCTTCCAGAAAAGATCCATCCACCTGGAAAACTATAACGTTCGCCAGCCGTGTGCTCTCGCGGAGTGAACGGAACTACTCTGTCACGGAGCTTGAAGCCCTGGCGATTATCTGGACGTTCAAGAAATTCCGCCACTGTTTGTCCGGGCGCACGACTAGGGTGTACAGCGACCACCGCGCACTGCAATTCCTAATGAGCGCCAAGATCAATCACGGTAGACTCGGACGGTGGACGGTGTTCCTCCTGGAATAGCACTTCGTGATAGAGTCCATTGCGGGCCACAAGAGCACCATTTCTGGTGCTCTACGTCGGATGCCTATCGGGCTCACCCATGCCGAAGATAACGCTACTGATGAAAACAATTTTAGTGTGTTATACCTTTAAAATGTGGCATTCGAGAATTACGTCACTACGTCACTAGGCAATATAGGGGCGGAGCAAGACAAGGACGAAGTCTTGCGTGACATCAAAGAGAAATGGCATGATAAATGCCAACGGTCATCAGGCAGTACTATATTATCCGGAATGGCACCCTGTTTAAGAGGCGAGCTCTGGATGACTCCAAGTGGCTGTTAGCGATTCCGGAGGAACTGGTGAATAAGCTCGTGTGGTACATGCATCTGAGCTATGGTCAAATTGGTGCAAGGAAATGCTTGGAGAAGCTGCGGGAAGGTTGTTACTTTAATAATATGCTTCGGCGTACACGTAAAGTAATGAAGGTATGCAGGCTCTGTCAGCAAGCCAAGCCGGCCACTTTGTCGTTTGCCACACCAATACACCCGACCGTTCCCAGTAAACTCAGGGATCTCGCAGCAGTAGATCTATTCGGTCCGCTTGTGAGTTCTAGGAACGGATTTGCGTACATTTCTGTGGCAGTAGAGCTAACGTCACAATTCGTTTGCCTCAGCCCACTGCATAGGGCCACCGGAGAGGCCGTGTAGCTGCCGCGTTCGCAAATCACTTCTTACGGGAGGTCGGCACTGTGAAGCGTGTGATTTCGGACAACGGGCCACAATTCAGGTCACGTCACTGAGAGTATATGCTTCGGAGAAAGCGAATGAAACCGATCTTTATCTCCCTTTTCTGCCCTTCTGGAAATCCCTTTAAAAGGTGGATGAAGGAGATTGGAAAATTGTGTCGGTTATACTGCCACCGTGACCACTGGACACGAAACTATCCGATTTCCAGAACATATTAAATGAGATGCCAAATGCCTCGACGATGTTGCCACCAATTCTATTCCTGAAAAACAAGAAGCCTCCAAGTAAAATAAAAGAGGTGGTTCTCTGGCCAGCAGAACCCAGGTTACGGAAATCTGCAATTGTGGAGCTTGCCCGGAAAAATATAAAGAGTGCCGCCGAGGCTCGGATAAGAGCCAAAGAGCCTGTAAAAAGAAGGTGCGGAACATAGCTTTTCACGTAGGCCAGAAAGTACTTGTACGCTTGTACAAGCTCTCTAATAAACGTGCTGGGTTGTCAAAGAAGCTTTTTTTTTTTTTTTCAGCGGGCCGTACAGAATCAAGCGGATTCCACATCCTAATACGCTTGAAGTAGAAACCATCCGCTCTCGCAAGTCTAAGGGCCTGCACAACATCTCCAATGTATAACCTTATATTGAATAAGAAGCAGATCTGGCCCCTCGGAGATCGGAATGACGTATTGCCCATATGAGGAAGTTTGAAGTCTTCCGTAACTCGGCTACAGGGATGCACCCGCGGACCTGGTTACAGCAGTTCGAGTTCTCCCTTCCTCCAGTGCGCACAAAATAAAGCATATGTGCGGCTACCTCGAAGGTGAGCCAGCGGTGTGGATGAGGTCAATTTCACGCAATTACTACACTGTCGGGGAGTTTCGACAACACTTCCTGTCAATCTATTGGTCAGTGGAAGCCCAGAATCGTGTAAAACACGGACTCATTATGCTACCAGAGTTAAACCGGTCGAAATTCTCCAGCCCTGTTCAGATGTTCGACCACATGCTGCAGGCGAATAAACATCTTGACGATCCTTATGGACCTGCGGAAATTATTCGTATTTGCCTGGGAAAGTTTCCAATGCAGTTTTGGCACGTTATCCTTGCAGGACGATGTAAGGATGACGTAGAGGAGTTTCGAAATCTCCTTTTAGAGCTTGAGTGCGATGCGAATGGCACCACGCAGAATTACGGTCAGAGCGCCTACGAAGAGCGGCCGCGCGAGCGAAGCCGCAGCCGTAGAGACAGGTGGCAATCCAGACGTAACGGGTCGCCTGAGAGTTACAGAGTGCGCGAGCGTTGGCAGCGTCGCAACTCCTCTCGGAGCGCGGGCAGAACAAACGATGCCAATGGACATCGTTCGCCGAGAGGAAATCAAAGACACCCCGGAGAGTTTGGAAGGTATGGTAATGAGCTGAGATTTAGGCGCAATTACTGTTTGTCAGCACTAGCTGAGCCGGCCGCGTTGGCCAAGCGGTTCTAGGCGCTCAGTCCGGAATCGCGCGACTGCTATGGTCGCAGGTTCGAATCCTGCCTTTGGCATTGATGTGTGTGATGTCCTTAGGTTAGTTCGGTTTAAGTAGTTCTAGGTTTTAGGGGACTGATGACCACAGATGTTAAGTCCCATAGTGCTCAGAGCCATTTGAACCATTTCAGCACCAGCTGACGCTCCTTTGGATCGTGGTAATGATTTTGCATCATTGTATATATATACAGAGTGGTCCATTGGTAGTGACCGGGCCAAATATCTCACAAAATAAGCGTCAAACGAAAAAACTACAAAGAACGAAACTCCTCTAGCTTGAAGGGGGAAGCCAGATGGCGCTATGGTTGGCCCACTAGATGTCGCTGCCACAGGTCAAACGGATATGAACTGGGATTTTTAAATAGCAACCCCCATTTCCTATTACATATTCGTGTAGTACGTAAAGAAATATGAATGTTTTAGTTGGACCACTTTTTTCGCTTTGTGACAGATGGCGCTCTAATAGTCACAAACGTATAAGTACGTGGTGTCACGTAACATTCTGACAGTGCGGACGGTATTTCCTTCGTGATACATTACCCGTGTTAAAATGGACCATCATCTCCGGCGGTAATTCGAAAGGATACCGCCCTTCGATTGTGCCATTCCAGCACTAATCGAAGCGTTAGGGTTACAGGTGCCAGCCGTAGAGCCAGCCAGCCAGCCAGCCAGCGAGCCAGCCAGCCAGCCAGGCAGCCAACCAGCCGAGCAGCAGCAGCAGCAGCAGCAGCGGTCCCGGCCGGCAGCAGCGGTCCGAGCCAGCAGCGGTCCCGGCCAGCAGCAGTGGTGCAGCGAGCCAGCCAGCCAGCCAGCCAGCCAGCCAGCCAGCAGCAGCAGCAGCAGCAGCAGAGGCCCCGGCCGGCAGCAGCGGTCCCAGCCAGCAGCGGTCCCGGCCAGCAGCAGTGGTCCAGCGAGCCAGCCAGCCAGCCAGCCAGCCAGCCAGCCAGCAGCAGCAGCAGCAGCAGTAGCAGAGGCCCCGGCCGGCAGCAGCGGTCCCAGCCAGCAGCGGTCCCAGCCAGCAGCAGTGGTCCAGCGAGCCAGCCAGCCAGCCAGCCAGCCAGCCAGCAGCAGCAGCAGCAGCAGCAGTAGCAGAGGCCCCGGCCGGCAGCAGCGGTCCCAGCCAGCAGCAGTCCCGGCCAGCAGCAGTGGTCCAGCGAGCCAGCCAGCCAGCCAGCCAGCCAGCCAGCCAGCCAGCAGCAGCAGCTGCAGCAGCAGCAGCAGCAGAGGCCCCGGCCCCGTCCGCGGCAGTGGCAGCTGCGGCGTTCCTGGCAGCCATCGCCAGCACCAGCAGCGTGGGCCTCTGGTCCTCGTCCGTCTTCGTCTGTCCCCGGGTTTTTCATCTCCTTTTGTCCTGTGCTGTTTTAGTTCATCCCTGTCGTCATGTCCGTCACCACCACCACTGCCACTACTACCACCACTGCCATAGTGTATACTTCGCCCTCCGCTGCCACCACCACCATTACATGGTGTGCCCAGTCGCCCCCCCCCCTTCCCATCCCTCCTCTTCTAACACTTCCTTCGACCTCGCTCTTTGTCGCCCCATCCCCAGCTTCTTCCTCCCGCTCCTCTCCCTCTGATCCTTTCCCCCCACTCCCCCAGCCTGTCACTGCAGCTCCAGCTAGGGTGGTGGCCCGTCGAGCCACTGCCCATGTCCAACTCTCCCCATCGCCTTCGCCGTCACCACCACCACCGTCGACGTCGCCGTCGCCGTCTCCTTCACCATCACCATCTCCAGCGCCGACTGCTGCGTCCACGCCAGGACCTGCCATTTCCCGCCACCTCCCTATAACTTCCGTCCCTCATCTCACCACCCACCCTTCCGCCGCCCTTAAACGTCCTAATGGCACCACCACCTCCTCCACTCCGAAAAAGGCCCCTCTCCCTCCTTCTCCGCCAACACTTTCCTGGAGCCCCCATCTCCCTCCTCATTCCCAGAAGAGACTCAGTTCTCATCTTCTCCCCCTGCCCCACCCTCCATACTGACATCCTCTCCCACGTCCTGATCACCCGTTTTGGCCCTAACGCCTCCCTCACCCCTGGTCTTTCCGCATCTCCTACCCGTCAACCCCAATCCCCACATCACCCGCTGACCCTCACCACCGTGATCACTCGGCTTAGTTCGACGATCACAGAGGAGGAGGTGTTGGCGGAGCTCAAGACGCATCCCTCACTGGAGGTGTGGGCGGTCCGCCGCATCTTTAACTCCGCCGGCCCCACCCCCCGTACGCAGGTTTTCTCAGAGGACACCCACTCCATTGACCGCCTTCTGAAGTAGGGTGCCCTCCTCTTCCACCAGAGGTACAAGGTTGACCCCTCCCGTTCCCCTTCTCAATCCCTCCGCTGCCAGAGGTGTCTGCGCTACAACGCGCACACAACAGCTGAGTGCCGTGAGACCCCCACCTGCCCACATGGTAAACAAGCCAACTTCCTCCCGCGGTGCCCTAACCTACAGTCCCCTCCTTTGTGTAATACCTGCAATCTCCTGCATCTCACCTATTCCCAAAAATGTAAGGCCCGACCCCCCTCCAACCACCCCTGAACTCACTGTCCCTGTCCGACCTCTGGACACCCCCACCCCTCCTCGCAATTCCCTTCGTCGCCCTCCCACAGCTGAGGACATAATCAGGTTGCTCATCATTGTACTGCAAAATGTCCACACATTCCAGTGCCCTCAGACCCTCCAACAGATATCCCTCACCGCCTGTTCCATCTTTCACCTATAAATGTATGCCACCTACACCCACAACCAGGCCCATTTCACTTTCTCTCATCTGAACACCCTCGTCTAAGTCCCTGTCATGGCGTAACAGCACCATATCCTGTTCAACAACATCCATTCCCTTCCAGCCAACAAGTACTTCGTCATGCACACCCTTGCAACCCACCACGTGGATGCCTCCCTCCTCAATGATACCTTCCTCCAACCCCACCACACCATCCACTCTTCAACCTACCTTCCCCACCACTCCGATAATCCCCTCCCGATTGCCTGTGGTGGAGTTGCCATTGGTGACCACTGCCAGATTTCGATTTGGCTGCAACCTCTCCTTGGCGACCCCACCAAACACCTGATCCTTAGTCTCTTCTTCCCAGGCCTTACCGTCACCACCATCTAAGTCCGCCCTAACGCCCCTATTCCTTTCGACTTCGTCTCCCACATTGATCATACCTTCTTCTCCTACATGATCGCCGCCGACCTCAACATCCATGGACGTTTCGCCACCCAGTTATGGCGGTTGCATCAGTTCCTCTCCACCCTCCAAGGCGACCTCGTCCCCATTCCCCAGCACGCCCACCCCGAATCCAACTCCACCCCCGATGTCATCCTCTCCTCCCCCAACCTCACATCCACATAGCGGTGGTTGTCCTGGACCCCATTGGTAGCGACCATCTTTCTGTCCTCCTCACCAATTCAGACGGTCGTTGCCCCCGCCCCGACCCTAGTAATGACCCTCCCCTGAAGTACTTCCATGATTATTCCCATGCCAACTGGAATGCCTACCGGGATACCCTCTCCACCCAGGCTGAAGGCCACCCCTTCACCTACCACCACCCTGACGATGTTACCCATGCCGCCGCCTTTCTGCAGCAGACCTTGTCTGAGGCCATGGAGGCCCACGTCTCTACTGTCGTGATCCACCCCCACCGTCCTACCTTACAACTCCAGCGACCCATCCGAAACTTGCTCGTGGCTAAGAAACGCCGTGACTGGCGACAGACATGCACCCATTTATATGCTACCCTACCTATAAACTCGTCTAAGTTCTGGTCAGCCTTCCCTCACCTTACCAGAACTAAACCCTCCCCCTACTATCCTCTTCTCCTTGATGATCACTCCTTCCCTGACACCCTTAGTAAGGCCAATCACTTTGCCTCCTACCTTTCGGATGTCTTTTCCATCCCCGACGATCCCCAGTTTGATTACTCCCTCTTCCCGGATGCCCACGATCGAACTGACACCTCTGTCCCTCGCCTCGCACCTGGCTTACAGTACTTGGACAACATTGCACACATGGAACTCAGTGCCCCTATTACTACACAGGATCTCATTGCTACACTCGACATAAAACGCAACACCGCTCATGGTCACGATCGTGTCACCTACCACCACCTTCGTGGAGCTCCTGTTTCTGTCCTCTCCACTGTGGCCAGGCTCTACAATGTAGTCCTGTCCACCAGCTCCTACCCTGACCTGTGGAAAACCACCCGTATCCTGATGTTCCTTAAACCCGGTAAACCACTGTCCGCCATCTCCTCCTACTGTCCCCTCAGCCTTACCTTGGTCTTTAGCAATGTCCTGGAATCCATCCTCACCTGACACATCCACCAGCATCTGCGCCAGCACTGCCTCCTTCCCATTACCCAGTGTGGCTTTCGACCATCCTGCTCTTCCAATGTCCTTCTCCTCCACCTCACTCATCTCCTTTCCGATCAGCTAAAATCCCGTTGCTTCGCAATCTTCCTCTCCCTCGACCTCGAACATGCCTATGACTGTGTATGGATATTCCGGTCTCCTCTTCAAGCTCCAAACCTTCGCCCTTCCCATTAACTACGTCCGTCTGATCGGCTCCTTGCTCTCCCACCGTCCTTCCTACGTCACCATCCATAACACAGATTCCTACACACTTTTTCCCTCTGCCGGTGTGCCCCAAGGCTTCGTCCTCTCCCCCCTTCTGTACCTTTTGTATACGGCGAACATGCCACCACCGTCACCCCCCGTCCACCTTCTCCAGTTTGCCGATGACACCGCCTTCCTTGCCCTTGCCCCCCCACCCTGCAGCATTCCCAACACCTTCTCCAATCCCATCTTGACTGGTTCACTGCTAGGTGCAACCAGTGGTTGCTCAAGGTCAATCCCTCCAAAACCGAGGCGATCATTGTAGGCAAAACCACCCCTTCCTTCCGCCTCCTTAAGTATCTTGCCATCATCCTCGACCATCGCCTCTCCTGGACTCCCATCTCCGGACAATCCAAGTCAAGGCACGCTCCTGACTCCATCTCCTTAAGCTCCTTTCCGGCCGTACGTGGGGTCTGGGACCCTCCACCATCCTCCACACTTATAAATCCCTCATCCGCCCTATCCTCTGTTACGCCCATCCTGCCTGGATCACTGCCCCCCCTACCTTTTACAAATCCCTTCTGATCCTAGAACGCCATGCTCTCCGCCTCACCTATCGCATCCGTCTCCCCTGCCCCATGCAGATCCTGTACGACCTCATTCCGTTCCCCACCTCCTCCTTAACCCTTGAACAGATACGGATCCTGTACACCTCCCAAAAACTCGATCCTCCTCACCAGCTTGTCTCCCCCATCCTCTCCCGCCCCCGCCTGCTGCTGCACCTGTATTCCCACATCCAACCCAGTCTTCATCCCTCCACCCTCCTTACCCTCCCCCAAGGTGGCTTCCGCCAGCTCCCTCTCCCTGACGATGTTCTCCTCCCCTCCATCTGCCCCACCTACCAACTTTGATCCTCGCTCCCTCTTCCTGTGTTTGCTCCTTTGGGCACCCTCTCTCCCTTCTCTCCCCCTTCCCTCCCTCCTCCATTTCTCCCCACTCCTCCCCCAGGCTTCCCCTCCTCTGTCCCTCTACTCCTCCTCCCATCTCCTCAGCCATTGGCATCTTTGTTCTCCCCTCTCCCCCCCTCCCCCTTCTTCCCCTCTTGGCAGGTCCCTGGACTCGCACACGCTACATCGACATTCGCGCGTCGGAGATCATCGCCATTAGTGTCTCGTGTGTGCCGTCGAGTTTAGTGTTCCGTGTTCACCGTCACACTCCATCGTTCACCAGTGCCATCGACCTCTTCAGTGTTTGTGCGTCGTGTCAACAGTTTGTAGAGTGGATTGTCATCGAGTGTGAACGGCTTCATGTTTTTTTGATGTTCATGTGTCTACTGTTTTTTCCCCGCCGTTTTGTTCCAACTCATGTGTCTTCTCTGTTTTATAATTGTACCTGTTTTTATACGGGTATTAAAATCACAATAAAGAAAAAAAATGGATCGTTTACCAATTGCAGAAAAGATCGATTTCGTGTCGATGTATGGCTATTGTGATCAAAATGCCCAACGGGCGTGGGCTATGTATGCTGCTCGGTATCCTGGACGACATCAACCAAGTGTCCGGACCGCTCGCCTGATAGTTACGTTATTTAAGGAAACAGGAAGTGTTCAGCCAAATGTGAAACTTCAACCACCTGCAACAAATGATGATTCTCAAGTAGGTGTTTTAGCTGCTGTTGCGCCTAATCCGCGCATCAGTAGCAGACAAAATGCGCGAGAATCGGGAATCTCAAAAACGTCGCTGTTGAGAATGCCACAACAACATACATTGCACCCGTACCATATTTCTATGCACCAGGAATTGCATGGCGACGACTTTGAACGTCGTGTACAGTTCTGCCACTGGGAACAAGAGAAATTACGGGACGGTGACAGATTTTTTGCACGCGTTCTATTTAGCGACGAAGCGTCATTCACCAACAACGGTAACGTAAACCGGCACAATATGCACTATTGGGAACGGAAAATCCACAATGGCTACGACAAGTGAAACATCAGCGACCTTTGCGGGTTAATGTATGGTGCGGCATTATGAGAGGAAGGATAATTGGCCCCAATTTTATTGATGGCAATCTAAATGGTGCAATGTATGCTGATTTCCTACGTCATGTTCTACCGATGTTACTACAAGATGTTTCACTGCATGACAGAATGGCGATGTAATTCCAACATGATAGATGTCCGGCACATAGCTCGCGTGCGGTTGAAGCGGCTCTGAATAGCATATTTCATGACAGGTGGATTGGTCGTCGAAGCACCATACCATGGCCCGCATGTTCACCGGATCTGACGTTCCAGGATTTTTGCATTTTAATTTAAAAAACTTACCTGTTACCAACTGTTCGTCTACAATTGTGAGCCTTATGTTTGTGACTATTACAGCGCCATCTATCACAAAGCGAAAAAAGTGATCCAACTAAAACATTCATATTTTTTTTACGTACTACACTAATATGTAATAAAAAAGGTGGTTCCTACTTTAAAAAACGCAGTTCATATCCGTTTGACCTATGGCAGCGCCATCTAGCGGGCCAAACATAGCGCCATCTGGTTTCCCCATTCAAGCTAGATAAGTTTCGTTCTTTGTAGTATTTTCGTTTGACGCTTATTTCGTGAGATATTTGGCCCAGTTACGATCAGTGGACCAACCTGTATATTGTGTACCTGTTAATCTAAGTCTCTATGTTAAATTTTGACAATTGGTTAAAGCAATTTTAAGATAATATCTCATGTTTGTTGTCGTAGTAGGTCAGATGACATGATGTTAGGGTACAATATCACGCTTAATTTAATTTGTACTGTTTGCTTTGCGGACCACATGAGGTCTCAATTATTGACTAAGGTCACATAAAACTCATTTGGATATAAGAGATTAATCAACTCTTTTGTGCTGCTCTTGGCCTGTTGCAAGTGCTGCTCGTTAGGGTGTGTTTGTTTCGAAGACTGTTGGCGAATCTCCTAGCATGGCGAGAACATTCGCGGCACAGTCTTCTCCGGCACGTTTTGGGTGATGAAAGGGTCCTGTAGCCACCTTTCATTAGTCCGGTAGCCGACTTTCACAACCATTTCTCTTTCTTTTCCTTGTTTCTCTTTTTTAATAACTGATTGAATGAATGTGGTTGTGTGTCACGTTGCTAGATGGTGGTGTAGTCTGCTGCAGAAGTCTGCGATAGTCATACACATTCAGCAGCAGTTGTACAGAATGTCCAACTTTCGTAGTGGTCAAGTAGACAAAAAGTTTGCGCTACTTGTGAGAAATCTACCTGCATTAGGTTGGTGGCGGAAATGGCATCTTTGGGTTTTCCGGCCACGCGGAGCGTGGATGAGGCTGGAGGAGAAAAAGCGAGGCAGTCTATCGCCGGTACGGGAAGCGTCCACAGCTGTGCTCCAGTCGAAGAAGGGTGAGTTAGACTGATATCGTGTCGCGTTGTTACTTGGCGAGAGAAGACCTGTTAGCTTTTGGTCTCGCTTTTCAACTCTGAAAGATTGCTTTGACTTGTTGCAGCAAGGAATGCAAAGCTTTGGCAGATTTTTCCTTTTGTAAATTCCTATAGCAGACTTTTTTCCGCTGGAAGAGCGCCACACAAAGGTGTCGCAACTATAAGAAGTAAGCCCTCGCTTCTGTATGAATGCCTGTATGCCTTCAGCTGTGCATTTATACGTTTCATTTTTCTAAATATTAACAGCTTTGCCTTCTCGTAAATTTTCCTTGCCAACCACGTGATTGAACATTAGAGTTTGTTGGGCTACCGTCATCACTAACTGTCCGATCTCATGTGTGTTTTAAAAGATGTTAACTGTTCATGATTGCGTGATGTGATATTGTTGCAACTTAGCCACGATACCGAGAAATTGCGTCTCCACAAACCACGTGGGCACGCGGGTGTACTGCGAAACGTGTACCGTTTCACGAGCTATTGCAATCAATTATCAGGCAACCGCAGTTGTATGAATGATTCACACCCATGATTTTAGGTGTAGGTTATAACGGTGAGTGTATCGATGCTTTTCTTTAATGTTTTAGGAATTAATGTTATCTGGAATTGTGTACATGCCTCACATCGATGTATTAGGAATAAACGATTTTATCCACTCTTGTATTCCGAGATTACGTTTTTGCACCTAAGCCACTCACCTCGTAACTTTCCCGTTAGCACATCCAAAGCGTTTCCTTACGCACAGGTCCAGTGATTAGTTTCCCCTTTTATTTCAAAACAAATGATTTAGGTTAAGTCTTATTTTCAGGAGTGTTGCTGGAAGTTGATCTTATGCACAGTGTTCATGCACTTTTTATTTTATTTTAAATGTTTGATTCTCGTGAACAGTGGACGGGAAATCCTATTAATTACATCGCATCCCCTATGAACGATATCACAATGTATGCAGTGTCTTGAATTTTAGGTCTGTGATCAAATTAATTTATTTTCTGACTCGGCCACACCTTTGATTAGTTGTATGGTTAGAGTCGGTGGCGACCCTAATCTTCTCACGTTAATTTCGCAATCAATAAGCATTTTCATTCCCAATAATAACGTAATAACCCGTAGAAACAGGTTGGTTACAACATCACACACACACCCATGCCAGAGGCAGGATTCGAACCTGCGACCGTAGCAGCCGCGTGGTTCGGGACTGAAGCGCTTAGAACCGTTCGGTCACAGTGGCCGGCGGCTTTGTTTTAAAAGTCGAGTTCTAACGCAACTCGTGTAAGTGTCACGTGTTGCATGGAAGTTAGCTGAGTTAGTGAACCATCTCATCTTCTTGTAAGTAACACAGAGTGACTTCAAACGTATGACAGTCGGTAACGTGTTACGTTTGTATTATAGTCATTGTATGGTTCAAGTGGCTCTAAGCACTATGGGACTTAACATCTGAGGTCATCAGTCCCATAGTACTTGGAACTACTTAAACCTAACTAACCGAAGGACATCCTGCGCGAGGCAGGATTCGAACCTGCGACCGTAGCAGTCGTGCGGTTCCGGACTGAAGCGCCTAGAACCGCTCGGCCACCTCGGCCGGCATACTCTATAAAGATATGGTGACTGCGCTTGAAATATTGCATCAGAAGTTCAAGTTGATCGGAGCAATACCAAATTCCCAGGTTTATATTGTGAGAGTGTAGCGCCTTTGTTGCTGCATTCTAGCTGTTCTTGTGTGGCTTTGAAATTACTGCGTTTAACTTGGTTCCATATGGCCTTGAGACAGCGGGTTAGCCTTTCACTTCGCCTATGCTGACGTCATGGGGCAATATGTCAATCTGAAATGGCGATTTCTTGAGTCTCCCGTAGACTGTTTCATATCCCCGTTGCTTCCTGTTGCCTCGTGGACACGACTATTGTACACTGAGGCTACAAATCCTACGTATGTGTGGCAATCTAACGGGGTCTTCCCTACGTAATAAAATAGCATTTGTAGAATAGTTTTTTGCACTAGCTCTAGGCTCCTGATGGCTTTAGAGCGAAAGGGCATATTTAGCCCTTTTTTTTATTCGCAACATTTTAAAGGCTTGTGCAAAAAGTGCCGACGTAAAGTTTGAGCCTTTGTCGGTGAGTATTGTGTTGGGACTTCTGAAAGCAGAACCAAGTGATTGACAAGGCAAAATTAAGTACCTTGAAAAGTAATTGATAATAGATCTGTCATGGTTTTGATACTTCCGGTAATGTTTGTAAAGGAACTTTACTCCTTGGTGGAGGCGCTCTTTGCGCACAAATCAGACAATTTTGAACGAGGGTTGCCCAGAAAGTAATGAACGCCGTTTTTTTTTTTCTCATCCAAAAACAATGCTACAAATGCAAAACGTTATGTACATACTATCTGAAGTCTCTTGTGTGAGTGCTCCTAGTTTCCGTCACTACCGACAGGTAGCGGAGCTGCAGGACCGTTTCAAAATGGCGTCTGGAGGTGATGTACATTAAAGCAACGAGCTGTCATTAAAGTTCTCATTAGAAATGATAATTAATTTAAACCGTCAGCTGCCGACAGGAGTTGTTGATATACCTCGATGGGGACAACTGAAAATGTGTGCCCCGACCGGGACTCGAACCCGGGATCTCCTGCTTACATGGCAGATGCTCTATCCATTTTTTCCCCCGGCATAGTTCGTTGCGTATGGTCTGGACAGACGTCACAAGACGTCCGTTCAAGTTGATCGTTGATTTCTTTGCTCAGTTTCTTTTTATTACAGAGGCGAGTAGCCCTTTGACTGAACACGCTGACCTACCATGCCCGCACTATCTGAGCCACCGAGGACACAGATGAATAGCGCGATTGCAGAGACTTACCACTTCCACGCTTCCCGTGAGACCCACATTACCAACTATCCACAATCTACATACGTAATGTACCTAAGAGATATTTGCCCATCCACTCATTACTCGCGCACACAAAGGTGCATTCGCACAGACGATCAGTGGCTGGGTATCCTTTAACTACACTCCTGGAAATTGAAATAAGAACACCGTGAATTCATTGTCCCAGGAAGGGGAAACTTTATTGACACATTCCTGGGGTCAGATACATCACATGATCACACTGATAGAACCACAGGCACATAGACACAGGCAACAGAGCATGCACAATGTCGGCACTAGTACAGTGTATATCCACCTTTCGCAGCAATGCAGGCTGCTATTCTCCCATGGAGACGATCATAGAGATGCTGGATGTAGTCCTGTGGAACGGCTTGCCATGCCATTTCCACCTGGCGCCTCAGTTGGACCAGCGTTCGTGTTGGACGTGCAGACCGCGTAAGACGACGCTTCATCCAGTCCCAAACATGCTCAATGGGGGACAGCTCCGGAGATCTTGCTGGCCAGGGTAGTTGATTTACACATTCTAGAGCACGTTGGGTGGCACGGGATACATGCGGACGTGCATTGTCCTGTTGGAACAGCAAGTTCCTTGCCGGTCTAGGAATGGTAGAACGATGGGTTCGATGACGGTTTGGATGTACCGTGCACTATTCAGTGTCCCCTCGACGATCACCAGAGGTTTACGGCCAGTGTAGGAGATCGCTCCCCACACCATGATGCCGGGTGTTGGCCCTGTGTGCCTTGGTCGTACGCAGTCCTGATTGTGGCGCTCACCTGCACGGCGCCAAACACGCATACGACCATCATTGGCACCAAGTCAGAAGCGACTCTCATCGCTGAAGACAACACGTCTCCATTTGTCCCTCCATTCACGCCTGTCGCGACACCACTGGAGGCGGGCTGCACGATGTTAGGGCGTGAGCGGAAGACGGCCTAACGGTGTGCAGGACCGTAGCCCAGCTTCATGGAGAGGGTTGCGAATGGTCCTCGCCGATACCCCAGGAGCAACAGTGTCCCTAATTTGCTGGGAAGTGGCGGTGCGGTCCCCTACGGCACTGCGTAGGATCCTACGGTCTTGGCGTGCATCCGTGCGCCGCTGCGGTCCGGTCCCAGGTCGACGGGCACGTGCACCTTCCGCCGACCACTGGCGACAACATCGATGTACTGTGGAGATCTCACGCCCCACGTGTTGAGCAATTCGGCGGTACGTCCACCCGGCCTCCCGCATGCCCACTATACGCCCTCGCTCAAAGTCCGTCAACTGCGAATACGGTTCACCTCCACGCTGTCGCGGCATGCTACCAGTGTTAAAGACTGCGATGGAGCTCCGTATGCCACGGCAAACTGGCTGACACTGACGGCGGCGGTGCACAAATGCTGCGCAGCTAGCGCCATTCGACGGCCAACACCGCGGTTCCTGTTGTGTCCGCTGTGCCGTGAGTGTGATCATTGCTTGTACAGCCCTCTCGCAGTGTCCGGAGCAAGTATGGTGGGTCTGACACACCGGTGTCAATGTGTTCTTTTTTCCATTTCCAGGAGTGTATATATATGAAGATAGTAACTGTTTTCGGAAGAACAGATACCATCGATGACCGTGCAGCTTCTCTGTAAAAAAAAAAACTGTGGGGAATATTCACAAACGCTTGTGCAAAGTCTATGGAGCATCTGCTATCGACGTAAATACAGTTAGCGTCTGGGCACAGAGGGTGAGGTCATCAGAAGGCGGTTCGGCGGATCTTCACGATTTGCAGCGGTTGTGGAGACCATTCACGGCCATCGCACCTCACATGTTGGAACAAGCTGATGATGTCATTCGCGAGGACAAACGCATTGCGACTCGAAGGATGGCGCTGCATCTGTCAATCAGCAAAGGAAGTGTGGATCCAACTATTCACACTCTTGGATATTCAAAGGTGTGTACAAGATGGGTCCCGCAGTGCCTAATGATGTGCCACAAATCGTACAAAAAAAAAAAAAAAAACATTTGTCTTCATTTGTTGCAACGTTTTGAAGCTGAGGAGGAGGCCTTCTGGTCCGGATTGTGAAAGGTAATGAAAGCTGGGTTCACCATTTTGAGCCAGAAACAAAACGACAGTCGATGGAAAGTCGCCATTCCAACTCCCCACAGAATAATAAACTCAAAGCGACTGTTTCCGCTGGTAAGGTCATGATCATCGTATTCTGGGACTACGAAGGTTGTAAGACGTGTATATTTCTATTGTCTATAGTCAACCACAATTTATGAAAGATGTATATATTTTATTAATGGGATTAAGTAGGAATAATTAATATTTGTCATTTTGGAAACAATTGTGGTAGCTGGGAATGTCTGCGACAAAGTATTGTTGGCGAGAGAGACCACACACTGATATAATTTTAGAAAGAGAGGGAGAGACCGCGTATGGATACATTTTAAGAAAAGAGCGGGAAAGACCGCGCATTGATACATTTTGCAATGGTAGCAGGGATTGTCTGCACGAGAAAGAATTGTTGGCTGGATAGACCACACTTTAGCATTCGTAGGAAGCCAGTAAAAAGCGAGATGTGAAGCGAGTCGGTAGCAGGTCTGAAGCGAGAGGTTGAGAGGAGGGGTGTGCCTGCCACCCACCAGCTGTGATTTACAAGAGATTGTAAGGATACATAAAGGCATCAGCTAACTACTCTACTGGCCATTAAAATTGACACACCACGAAGATGACGTGCTACAGATGCGAAATTTAACCAACAGGAAGAAGATGCTGCGATATGCAAATAATTAGCTTTTCTGAGCATTCACATAAGGTTGGCGCCTGTGGTGACACCTACGGCGTGCTGATATGAGGAAAGTTTCCAACCGATTTCTCATACAGAAACAGCAGTTGACCGGCCTTGCCTGGTGAAACGTTGTTGTGATGCCTTTGATAAAGGTCGGATTGTAGCCTATCGCGATTGTGGTTTATCGTATCGCGACACTGCTGCTCGCGTTGGTCAAGATCCAATGACTGTCAGGAGAATATGGAATCGGTGGGTTCAAGAGCGTAATACGGAACGCCGTGTTGGATCCCAACGGCCTCGTATCACTAGCAGTTGAGATGACAGGCATCTTATGCGCATGGCTGTAACGGATCGTGCAGCCACGTCTCGATCCCTGAGTCAACAGATGGGGACGTTTGCAAGACAACAACCATCTGTACAAACAGTTCGACGACGTTTGCAGCAGCATGGACTATGAGCTCGGAGACGATGGCTGCGGTTACCCTTGACGCTGCATCACAGACAGGAGCGCCTGCGATGGTATACTCAACGACGAATCTGGGTGCACGAATGGCAAAACGTCATTTTTTCGGATGAATCCAGGTTCTGTTTACAGCATCATGATGGTCGCATCCGTGTTTGGCGACATCGTGGTGAACGCACATTGGAAGCGTGTATTCGTCATCGCCATACTGGTGTATCACCCGGCGTGAAAGAATGGCGTCCCATTGGTTAACGTCTCGGTCACCTCTCGTTCGCATTGACAGCACTTTGAACAGTGGACGTTACATATGAGGTGTGTTACGACCAATGGCTCTACCCTTCATTCGATCTCTGCGAAATCCTGCATTTCAGCAGGATAATGCAAGACCGCATTTTGCAGGTCCTGTACTTGCCTTTCTGTATACAGAAAATGTTCGACTGCTGCCCTGGCCAGCACATTCTCCAGACCTCTCACCAATTGAAAACGTCTGGTCAGTGGTGGCTGGGCAACTGGCTCATCATAATACGCCAGTCACTTCTGTTGATGAACTGTGGTACCGTGTTGAAGCTTCATGGGCAGCTGTACCAGTATACGCCATCCTAACTCTATTCGAGTCAATGCCTAGGCGTATCAGTGCCCTTATTACGGCCAGAGGTGGTTCTTCTGGGTACTGATTTCTCCGGATCTATGTGTGTTGGGGCTTATGGGCGCTCAACGTCGAGGTCATCAGCGCCCTCCGGATCTATGCACCCAAATATCGTGAAAATGTAATCACATGTCAGTTGTAGTATAATACATTTGTCCAATGAATACCCGTTTATGATCTGCATTTCTTCTTGGTGTAGCAATTTTAATGGCCAGTATTGTATCATCATAAAAGGAACTAATATTACTGAATAATTTTTTTTGAGTAACTCAAGACTACTGTAGGTATGTTGGCGCAATGTTAGTTGTAAGATTATTGTAAAAAGCAAGTCCCATTTGAACGTTTCTAAAATCATTTCATCACCAACAATAAATATTACAAGAAAAGTTTTCAGAATATAATTAATTTTTGCCTGCAACGTTGCATTACTGATTATAATCCATCCCAAAAACCATCAACGTATTACTTTGCAAAATTTTATTGCTGTCAAGAAAAAGTTTAACTATGAATCACGTAACTTCAGTCAAATTAATTAAAGAACAACGTCAGCTTTTCTATTAAAGATTAACGTCACTCAAGTCCGAGGACTACTGAACATATCGCAAAACGGGATTGGACAGTGTTTTCCCATCCACCCTACAGCCCAGACCTAGCCCCCTCGGACTTCCACTTGTTTGGACTATTGAAGAACGCCGTTCGTAGAAGACATTTTGAGGACTAGGAGGAGATGATTCACACAATGAAGCACTTACTCCGCCGCCAAAACAAGTGTTGCTGCCGACAGGGCATACACGGCCTTGTTTGGCGCTGGAGGAAGGCCATAGAACGGGATGGACATTACGTGGAAAAATAAGGTGTGTAGATAAAATACCAATCCTTCATGTGTGTAATTCTCATCATGTTCAATAAAGAATTCTTGAAGAAAAAAATGCCATGCATTACTTTCCTGGCAACCCTCGTATATGCTCTGTTATATGCTCTGTAACGTCGGTTTGTTGACATCTCCACCAGTAATTTGAGGATTTGTGGCTCATCGTCTAGTATGACAAGCCTGTAGACTATTATGAGACAGTGCTATTATTCGTCGTCGCCATTCTTTACGGATTACTACTAAGTACCTATCGGGGTCTTGCGATGTAGTATTCCACCTGCTGTAACAAAATCAGATAGTGGTGCGCACAGGTGGCATTCTACATCTCTCTCTTGTGATTCTCTCATTTCTTCTACGGAAAAATCATCTATTTGCGCAACTCTAACCTTCCAGTTTGGGCCGTCGCCACAGTTGTGCAGGGCGCCATGCTTATGCATAACTGTGAAATTATATTCTCATAAGTAACCAAGTAAAAAAAAAAAAAAAAAAAAGAAGTCATTGATTAGGGCCTCCCGTCGGGTAGACTGTTCGCTGGGTGCAAGTCTTTCGAATTGACGCTACTTCCTCGTCGATGGGGATGAAATGATGATAAGTAGGACAACACAACACCCAGTCGCTGAGCGCAGAAAATCTCCGACCCAGCTGGGAGTCGAATCTGCGCCCTTAAGATTGACATTCTGTTGCGCTGACCACTCGGCTACCGCGGACGGACTGTAGTCAAGTGACTACTGGGATCTTTTACAGTATACATACACGCTAAAGCAGCGTTGTGCGTGACCACACTAAACTGATGTCCATACAAGTAACACCTCATGTAATTTACTCCAGACATGAGAGCTGGCAACTTCTTCTCGGCAGTACTGTAATTTATTTCTGCTGAGTTCATTCGTCTGGAGGCATAACCAACTGATCTTTCCTGTCCATTACATTCCTGACATAAAACAGCTCCGACAGCGTAATCTGGTGTGTCTGTGAAAAGAATAAAAGGTTTTACAAAATCTGTATGTAGTAGTAAAGTTAGACTAGTCAATTTTTTTAATTATCCTCATTGCTGCTGCGCACTCATCTGTCCATTCAAATACTACATCTTTCTTTAGTAATTTGGTTAATGGCTATGCTATTGTAGCATAATCCTGCACAAAACGCCTGTAATAGCTGGCCAAGCCTAGGAAACTTTGTAATTATTTATCATTATTTGGGACTGGAAAATTATCCACTGCTTCAGTTAGCCCAGGAACTGGCTTAACTGCATCTGAACTAAAGGTGTATTCCAGGTACTGAAAGTGTGATTGTGCTAAAGGACATTTTTCTACTTTTAATCTCAAGTGTGCATATTGAAATCTAGACATTACATTTCTTAATCTTTCAGAATGATCTTCCATTGTTTTTGCAAAAATTATGATGTCGTCAAGATGCACAAGACACACAGTAGTCTTTAAGCCTCTCAATAACTAGTCGGCAAATCTTTGAAAAGTGGCAGGCGCATTCCTTAGACCAAAAGGCATGCGTAAGAATACAAACAATCCAAATGAGAACAAAAAAGCAGTTTTAGGCCTATCCTATGGTGCAATCGGAATCTGATGATATCCAGAACGCATGTCAAGGGTCGTAAAGTAATTTCAACTTCCTAACCTGTCTCAGGTCTCGTCGGTTTGTGGCAGCGGTAACCTTGTTTACCTCTCTCATATCGACACGCAGACTATAGGCTCTCTCCCCATTGAATGAGTTTTTTGGCAGGATTACAATTGGGCTCGCCCAATTGCTTACAAAGGATTGAATTATTCCTGCAACCAATTGCTGCTGAATCGTATCTTAAACAACGGATTGAAATTGATGGGGTAGAAGATACGGATTCTGCGCTATTGGTCTAGCGTCTCCCGTGGGAATTTCATGTTGTATGAGGTCAGTTACTTGCAAGTATTGCCTTTCCTTGAATAACCACGCATAGTCCTCTAAAACTGAATATAATAGACTTTGCTCAGATTTCGGCAAATGTGCCAACCTCTCTTTCAAATGATTTCTTAACGATGGTGCTAAAGCGCAAAACCTTCCTCACAGGTAACTGCTCACGTCTTTCCTCTTCACACGGTTTCTGGTACGAAACTTTCATTTGCGTAACTTCTCCACCATTGGTTATTATTGTGCCACGTGGGATTTCTACATCCCGTTGACCAAAATTTCCAAAACACACAAGGATTTGAAACTTGCTCCCTTTTGGCTTGGGTTTACTTAGACCTCCCGTAACATCGATTTGCTGCCCGTCGAGAAAGTCGTTCTGGGCGAGCGGGTCGGCCAGAAATTCTGATCTCGGCGGTCTCCGGTCTTTGACTTCAATCCAGAGAGCTTTTCCTTTTCCAGCGCTAACTGTTACAGGTGTGACTGTTTTCAACGCCAATTTACGTGGTTCTAGGCGTCCCTTCAGAGGTTGCTCGCGAAGGGGACACACACTCATTGTCAGGGCAGCGGTGTGTGAGACTGAACCGAACTGTGTGCGTCCTGTAATCTGTCGCAGTGTGTAGCGTGTTAGCACATCGTCCCTCAGGATGATATCAAAATCTCGTCTACGCTTCCTCACTACCTCCATATCAAAGACATATTTTTTCGCTTCATTGTGTAGGTCTGTTGTACAAGTACCTGCAAGAATAATCATTTCATCTACAAGTCCACTTATATTGTAGTGTGGTGGTTTTAGCACATGCTAGTCATTAATAGAAACAAAAAGAGCACTAATCTGAACTCCTGTATCTACAAGAATTTTGACAATCTTCCCTCTGAGTTTCCCCTCTAAAACAAAATTTACCAACGCAGTGGGTTTTCCGTTTTTATAGGGATCATGTATTTCATTGGGGGTAAAGGGCGGATGGCAGAACCTGCCCCACGCTCATTTCCCCGCGGAGTAGTACTCCTGTTTCACTGATTATCCTTTTTCTTTTTTTTTTTTTTTGTTTCCTGCTGGCACATTCTCCTTGGGGGAATTCGGTCCCTTATTTTGCGGACAACGATCCTGTTCGTGTCCGACGGTATGGCATTTCTTACAACAGGAAGCCTACCAGCGCTCGCCTAAGTAGTTGGGCTTCCCGCATCTTTGGTAATCCGTGTCATTAATGTTAAGTCTGCCACAGACGGCACCTGCCAGGCAGACTACACTCAAGACACCCCTGTGTACCATATAACATACACAAGCACTTGCAGTCGCAACCAAGAGGAAAACCATTCTTCAAAGCAAACAGATCTTGATAGAGACTAATGTGAACCGTTTTCTGCAGAGGTCGCCTGACAGACAAAGTGTTTATAGTGGTTGTTCGAGAAGTGTAGTTCAGTTTCAATCAACGACATTATACTGAGTGTTCTACAATACTGAGTATTCTTCAATTAACGAACACACATCGCGCTTCGCTGGCGTGCGCGATGGTGGATAAAAATCTTCCCGCTTCCTCGCGTAATAGAGCACTTCTGACTGCTTCATGTAAGGAGGTAGGGGAGGCTACCCTTATCTCACTTCCTATATGTGGATTTATTCCGCGTATGAGTTAATCAATTGCTTTCTCTTAAGCATCTTCAATTAACACTTCATTACGTATATTATCCCTTCCTAGGATGTATGAGCGACAGGCTGCTGCCCGAATTCTGTCCGAAAATGCTTCAAAGTCCTTCCCGCTTCCTGACTAAGGGTGGACAACCGATCACGGTAATAGCTAACACCACGCCTTTCGGAGTAGCGATTTGATAATCCCTTTGACAATAATTGAAAAGTGGGTGCTTCCCGTAACGCGTCTACTGATTCAACACAAATTGGCACATCTCCCAAAAACTTCAGCTTGGTGACATTTAACAAAAAATTGTCTGGCCATGCGCATATACGCCTCAGGTCCTTGAAGGTTTGCAATAATCCTGTTACATTTTCGCCTGGCTTTCCAACAAAAGGCGGTACAAAAGTTACGGGTGGAAGCGTACTGACTACATCGGATACCAATTTTTTCTGTTTCAACTTTACGGCCTCTTGAATTGCCCACAGTAGCCGCATTTTCAGCAGCTCTGGCTTCATCTTCGCGAGTTATCGCGTAGATTCGCTCCTTTAGCTGTATTTTTTCAAGTGGCAGGGTGCAGCATCGGGAGTGGATTTGGCCCTCTCCGCTGGTTGGTGTGTAGGTAAATCAGGCATTAGAACTACACTCCTGGAAATGGAAAAAAGAACACATTGACACCGGTGTGTCAGACCCACCATACTTGCTCCGGACACTGCGAGAGGGCTGTACAAGCAATAATCACACGCACGGCACAGCGGACACACCAGGAACCGCGGCCGTCGAATGGCGCTAACTGCGGAGCATTTGTGCACCGCCGCCGTCAGTATTAGCCAGTTTGCCGTGGCATACGGAGCTCCATCGCAGTCTTTAACACTGGTAGCATGCCGCGACAGCGTGGACGTGAACCGTATGTGCAGTTGACGGACTTTGAGCGAGGGCGTATAGTGGGCATGCGGGAGGCCGGGTGGACGTACCGCCGAATTGCTCAACACGTGGGGCGTGAGGTCTCCACAGTACATGGATGTTGTCGCCAATGGTCGGCGGAAGATGCACGTGCCCGTCGACCTGGTACCGGACCGCAGATACGCACGGATGCACGCCAAGACCGTAGGATCCTACGCAGTGCTGTAGGGGACCGCACCGCCACTTCCCAGCAAATTAGGGACACTGTTGCTCCTGGGGTATCGGCGAGGACCATTCGCAACCGTCTCCATGAAGCTGGGCTACGGTCCCGCACACCGTTAGGCCGTCTTCCGCTCACGCCCCAACATCGTGCAGCCCGCCTCCAGTGGTGTAGCGACAGGCGTGAATGGAGGGACGAATGGAGACGTGTCGTCTTCAGCGATGAGAGTCGCTTCTGCCTTGGTGCCAATGATGGTCGTATGCGTGTTTGGCGCCGTGCAGGTGAGCGCCACAATCAGGACTGCATACGACCAAGGCACACAGGGCCAACACCCGGCATCATGGTGTGGGGAGCGATCTCCTACACTGGCCGTACACCTCTGGTGATCGTCGAGGGGACACTGAATAGTGCACGGTACATCCAAACCGTCATTGAATCCATCGTTCTATCATTCCTAGACCGGCAAGGGAACTTGCTGTTCCAACAGGACAATGCACGTCCGCATGTATCCCGTGTCACCCAACGTGCTCTAGAAGGTGTAAGTCAACTACCCTGGCCAGCAAGATCTCCGGATCTGTCCCCCATTGAGCATGTTTGGGACTGGATGAAGCGTCGTCTCACGCGGTCTGCACGTCCAGCACGAACGCTGGTCCAACTGAGGCGCCAGGTGGAAATGGCATGGCAAGCCGTTCCACAGGACTACATCCAGCATCTCTACGATCGTCTCCATGGGAGAATAGCAGCCTGCATTGCTGCAAAAGGTGGATATACACTGTACTAGTGCCGACATTGTGCATGCTCTGTTGCCTGTGTCTATGTGCCTGTGGTTCTGTCAGTGTGATCATGTGATGTATCTGACCCCAGGAATGTGGCGATAAAGTTTCCCCTTCCTGGGACAATGAATTCACGGTGTTCTTATTTCAATTTCCAGGAGTGTATATTAGTACCTTCAGCGGCTGGCGGGCGTCGATATATATCAACGGGGAAGGGTGAAAATGTGTACCCGACCGGGACTCGAACCCGGGATCTCCTGCTTAAATGGCAGACGCTATATCCATCTGGGCCATCTGGGCCCTGGCTGCAGGGACTATCTCACCCACGCCTCCCGCGGGAGCCACATTCTTACCTTGTATGTCCACAAGGAATACAAAAGTCTCAAAAATGATATCGACAGGAAGTCCAAAATGGCTAAGCAGGGATGGCTGGAGGACAAATGTAAGGATGTAGAGGGTTATCTCACGAGAGGTAAGATAGATACTGCCTAGAGGAAAATGAAAGAAACCTTTGGAGAAAGGAGAACCACTTGCATGCATATCAAGAGCTTTGATGGAAACCCAGTTCTAAGCAAAGAAGGGAAAGCAGAAAGGTGGAAGGAGTATACAGAGGTTCTATACAAGGGCGATGTACTTGAGGACAATATTATGGAAATGAAAGAGGATGTAGATGAAGATGAAATGGAAGATAGGATACTGCATGAAGAGTTTGACAGAGCACTGAAAGACCTGAGTTGAAACAAGCCTCCCGGAGTAGACAACATTCCATTAGAACTACTGACAGCATTGGGAGAGCCAGTCCTGACAAAACTCTACCATCTGGTGAGCAAGATGTATGAGACAGGCGAAATACCCTCAGACTTCAAGAAGAATGTAACAATTCGTATCCCAAAGAAAGCAGATGTGACAATTACCGAACAAGCAGTTTAATATGTCACAGCTGTAAAATACTAACGCGAATTCTTTACAGACGAATGGAAAAACTGGTAGATGCTGATCTTGGGGAAGATCAGTTGGGATTCCGAAGAAATGTTGGAACACGTGAGGCAATACTGACACAATGACTTATCTTAGAAGCTAGATTAAGGAAAGGCAAACCTACGTTTCGAGCATTTGTACACTTGGAGAAAGCTTTTGACAATGTTGACTGGAATACTCTCTTTCAAGTTCTGAAGGTGGCAGGGGTAAAATACAGGGAGCGGAAGGGCTATTTACAATTTATACAGAAAGCAGATGGCAGTAATAACAGTTGAGGTTGGTTGGTTGGTTTTGGAGATTAAAGGGACCAGACTGCTACGGTCATCGGTCCCTTAGAGTTGAGGGGTATGAAAGGGAAGCAGTGGTTGGGAAGGAAGTGAGACAGGGTTGTAGCCTATCCCCGATGCTATTCAATCTGTATATTGAGCAAGCAATAAAGGAAACAAAAGAAAAGTTCGCGGTAGGTCTTAAAATCCGTGGAGAAGAAATAAAAACTTTGAGGTTCGCAGATGACATTGTAATTCTGTCTGAGACCGCAAAGGACTTGGAAGAGCAGTTGAACGGAATGGACAGTGTCTTGAAAGGAGGGTATAAGATGAACATAAACAAAAGCAAAACGAGGATAATGGAATGTAGTCGAACTAAGTCGTGTGATGCTGAGGGAATTAGATTAGGAAATGAGGGACTTAAAGTAGTAAAGGAGTTTTGCTGTTTGGGGAGCAAAATAACTGATCATGGTCGAAGTAGAGAGGATATAAAATGTAGACTCGCAATGGCAAGGAAAGCGTTTCTGAAGAAGAGAAATTTGTTAACATCTGGTATAGATTTGAGTGTGAGGAAGTCATTTCTGAAAGTATTTGTATTGAGTGGAGCCATGTATGGAAGTGAAACGTGGACGATAAATAGCTTAGACAAGAAGAGAATAGAGGCTTTCGAAATGTGGTGCTACAGAAGAATGCGAAGATTAGATGGGTAGATCACATAACTAATGAGGAGATATTGAATAGAATTGGGGAGAAGAGGAGCTTGTGGCACAACTTGACTAGAAGAAGGGATCGGTTGGTAGAACATGTTTTGAGACATCGAGGGATCACCAATTTAGTATTGGAGGGCAGCGTGGAGGGTAAAAATCGTAGATGGAAACCAAGAGATGAATACACTAAGCAGATTCAGAAGGACGTAGGCTGCTGTAGGTACTGGTAGATGAAGAAGCTTGCACAGGGTAGAGTAGCATGGAGAGCTGCATCAAACCAGTCTCAGGACTGAAGACCACAACAACAACAACGTGTCCACACACTACATTCGTTGTGTCCCATCCCAACACACTCAGTACTCGTGGAAGACATTCTTACAATGTCCCGAAAGAGTTCAGGTAATATGTGTGCTTCCCACAGAAGAAGAAGATCATGGCCGGCATTACCAGAATTGTATACTAATATGAATATGGTGTCTGTTCTTTCTAACATGTCAAAAGAACGGACACCATATCCATATAAGTGTATAAATCAGGCATGGTTACGAAACTGGGACTGAGACCGAACAGATGTACACAAAAACGCCTCGTTCTATTCTAAGCGATGGAAAGATCCTTCGGCGGAAGTTAACGAGCAGAACGCATTGCAGCGACACTTACATCACACGACGCCGGTAGCGGCGGCGGAGTTGGGGGTGCAAGGAGGTGGCAGCGGCATCTGCGTCGGGGGTGGCGGCGGCGACAGACGGCTGCCACAAAGCGGCAGCCACGATGCGGCGCGGCCCGCGGCGACTCTTCTACTGCCGGCGGCGTGGGACGCGATATAGCGGCGCGTGGCCATATAGTGCGCTCTAAAAGGTCTAACATGTTGTCCTGTGCGCCTGGAGGCGCGTCTAGTGCAAACAGCTAAGCGGCCCGCGGCGGCAAACCGTTAGGCGATGCTATGGTTGTCAACACATAGGATCGGTAGGAAACTATTGATTCGGATCGAACGATGGTAAAGATCTCACTGCTGGACACCATTTTATACATGTCAGGATAGTAACAGGGTAATCAGGGGTGCTTTTCCTACAATAATAAAGGCCAGGATTCAGGGAAAAATTTGGTTTTATTTCGAGGAACTACAACTAAGGGACACAATGTTATGAAAAATGGCTACAGTCACGAAGCGAACCGCACATGGTACGGAAAGAGCATTTCTTCCTCAATAGAATGGACTGGTGGGCACGTTCAGAGGGTAAGGAAGCTGGCAGGCAAGACAGTGACCTGCTGTAGGGGCCGCTACCTCGCTGCGGGTTTTTGGCAGCATTGGCGTGGTGGCGTCCCTATGCAGCGTAATAGCGTGAGAGCCAGCGACAAGTACTGCCGACTATTTTATGTAAGCGTTCACGCAACTACCTTTCCGGCCAGAGTGCCCGTGCGGTTCTGGGCGTTACAGTCTGCAGCCGAGCGGTCGCTACGGTCGCAGGTTCGAATCCTGCCTCGGGCACAGGTGCGTGTGATGTCCTTAGGTTAGTTAGGTTTAATTAGTTCTAAGTTCTAGGCGACTGATGACCTCAGAAGTTAAGTCGCATAGTGCTCAGAGCCATTTGAGCCACTACCTGAGACTAAGTTAAAATGATGTATGTAGGATACAATAATTCTGTTTACTGTTTTTGCCCGTTACCATTCACAGATCTGCAAATACTTCGTCAACATATCTCCCAAGGCAGCAACGTTCAAGGATTCAAGACGTATGCTACTCTCGTGTATGCGTGCCAGTCTCTCTCGCCTGAATGCGCACACATCCCTCTGCCACGCCATGCTGTCTGAGTGGGAAGAGGGGGAAGTGGCGAAACCGTAGAAGTCTTGTATGCATCATGCGGCTTTGTTTAATATTTCATCTTTCTCATCATCATAAAGCACATAAAAGAAAATTTTTGATATTGTTTAATCATTTTTGGTGGACTGAAGACATAATAAAATTTATATCTGCCACAGACAGTCAGTATATGGAAGGAAGGCGGGAGCTTCACAGATTGCCGCCACTCAGGTAGCCACGTTATAGTGGCAAATTTTTTGTTTCATAGTCGAAAAAAGCATTTGGTGCATATGTGTTGATCTAAACATTGACACAGCATTTGCAGTGTCATTATGGAGACGTAGAAATTATTCCGCAGGAAAATCGTTTAGAACTCCTGGATAGCTTTAAAGCAACGCAGTTTGTCATTTAAGCCGGAATTACACTGAAAATCAATCACTTCCATCTGTAGATACACAGGGGCGCTGAAATGGCAAACGATCTCGAAACTAGCTCAAAAACAGTTGTAAGATTTACAGCGTCTTCAAAAGTTTACAAAGCTATCCCTGTAATTCTTTCAACGCCACAATGGTTTGTTCAATATTCGCGTTTTCTTCAACGCCAGTGAATTTAGGGAAATTGGCGGTGCTCCTTTCACAATGTGAGTTTCTTTCTAAATGCATCCACTTTCACCATGAATCCAGAAGTAAGTTGCTTCTCACCTTTGAGTGTCTCCCTGAGGGCTATCAGCAGTCTACTGTATTTTGTTGTTGCTTTCCTTTACCCTTCATTAATTAAAAATGGCGGGGCCTGAGTCGATAAATTCTTCAGGCATGTTTTTTGCTTAACCAACGCACTTTTCAGTAAAATAAAACGCCTCCAGCCTCTGCGTTAAATTCCATGAAAAACAATGAACTGACGATCTAATAATATGGTGATTTCAGAAAATTTACTAACACACCACCAGTTTCTTCACGTTTTTCATACCTGCATATGTAACACAATGTGTATCTTAATGTACAGAACACTGTAGTCTATACAAACCGTTTGTCAATCGTTATAAGTTTTACCTCTTTCAGAGTCGCCTACATCTTTAAATTGTTTCTGCATGATGCTGCAATGTCGTTTCATAGCAAGTTAGCTATTCCAAACGATTATGTGACTACATTATAGATATAAAGAATTCTCATACTTCTCCTCTGTAACTGCCGTTTCTTTGTAAATAATTGCGACGATAAGTCGTTAGACTGCCTCTTTTTGCATAAACAGCCACTGGACCTGAGAATTCCCTTTATTCCATGTACAAATAGCCTGGACGTTTCCAGATAGGTCCCGTCTATTTTTTTCCATTTGATTTAATCAATTAACATCACGTACGGGGTTTCGAAGCATCTGTTCTAAATTGGTTCAAATGGCTCTGAGCACTATGGGATTTAACTGCTCAGGTCATCAGTCCCCTAGAACTTAGAACTACTTAAACCTAACCAACCTAAGGACTTCATACACATCCATGCCCTAGGCAGGATTCGAACCTACGACCGTAGCGGTCGCGCGGTTCCAGACTGTAGCGCCTAGAACCGCTCAGCCACACCGGCCGGCATCTGTTCTAGATAGTTTCCTCATAAACATTATGGTAAAGTTTCAGACGATGGCTTATCTCCGCCACCATTAAAAAACCTGTAAATATCCTAATTTATTGTTGGATGCTTAAAGTCTTCTCCGCTGAATGGAGAATGACTGAGGAACTTATATATTAGGGAACCGAAGTATTTTCTAAGGTTTTCGGTCACATTAGAATGTGAGCCTAGTGGTCGATAAATGGATTCAGTTCTAACTTTATGCCCATCGATGGTACTGAGTCTTCCACAAACAATTTCGCATCATGTTAGGTTTCTATCACAGTAGATTTCCGTTTCTTGTCTACTGCGACTAATACACCATCACCTTTTCCCATTAACACATTATTTCTATATACGCTTAAATTTTACCCATATAGCTCACTGCTGTTAACATTGGGCTTTAACCATCATTCTGTATCTAGTTTTATGCGAATTTCATTGTCTATTTAGGAGGGCTTGAAACTCTAGAACTAAGTTGCGAATGCTTCGGCAGTTGATCACTAGGATTTTAGTACACTCACCTGCGACGGACATTTATCTGGATCTTACACAGTTACATTAAAATTAGTAATAAACCACTTCTACATGACAAACATCACAGAATTTCTCCTGCATGCCTCGCAGAATTAGCACTTCTGGAAGAAAGGGCGCTGTTGAGAAACAACTTAGCCATAAACTGCCTGATTGTTACTTTAATGCATTTACGCTCTGCTGCGGAGTTTGTGCTGAATTGGAATATCTTGGAAGATTGAAATTATGTGCCTGATGTGGACTCGTACCAGCAATCATAGCATTTCACGTAAGTACAGCTGTGAATGCTGTTCATGAGTTGTATTTGGATATCCCAGTTGACAGAGTATATTTCCAAGAAAGTCAAATGCCACAAATTATATTTCCACTCAGATACATGTTTTTAATTGGACAGGACGTTTCAGCCATATGTTGGAAAGAGATGAGGGAGGAGTATAAAGTACACAGCTAATCAGTTATATAAGTAATGTCAGTTCACACTATTTTTACACCAGAAATAAGGAATATCTTTGACTTTCAAGGTTTTAATGAATGTCTTTGGCTTTTAGCGTAATAATGAATACCTTTGAGTTCCAATTTGAATTTACGTAATTTTTGCTACATATCTGGCACCCTATTTACACATGATATAAATAGTGTGATATGTTGGAAAAAGGAGGGGGTGTGAGAGTGAAGCACACATTTCATCAATTTCCACCACGCCTCGGCGAGCAGCGTATAACACTACTGCTCCGCTTGTTATACGAGCATGAAGTTTAACCAAGTGACAACAAGGTTTATTTCTGTCACAAGGCAGCCACGTATAACTCTACTGCGGTAGTAAATTTGCCAAATATGGCCTAAGCTTGCAGTAAATGTTACCGTCTGACAGGAGTTTAGAAAACTGATCGAGTTCACCTAACGGAAAAAAATTGGTATCGAGCATTAATTTCGTAATAACAGCTGTAGGTAGACAGCAGAAAGAAATAATTTTTCAAGAGGTAACAGCAACTGATTACTGTCAAATGAAATAGTTACACGGTCGCCAGCCGAATCAGGCATAAAACTTAAAAGCATTATTTATAAAGAACTTAATTTTACTAATTCAAACCGAACAATCATTAAATACTGTTCTGTGAAGTGCAATGAACACACCAAAATGGAAAAATTACATAGCGGTTAGCAGCAGTTGTCACTTTAGTGGTTAAGCATTCACAAGGTTTGCAAATGAGCCCTTTCCCTTGTTTACTTTAATCATTACTTTTGCCTTTAACTAATATAGCCTAAACTTGCTCTTCACAACCCAGAAGAGACCCGATAGCACCTGATAATAGTCAAGTACGATTAATACACAAGTCTACTATACAAAATCAGTAAGGAGACATAGTATACAAACCTTCTACCTTTGCTTCTCACTAATAACTTCCAGAATGCTTAGCTGGAAACATACTAATCTGATTTATCCTTTTTGTTATGATGGAGTAGAAATATGGTTCCACAAACTGTACCTTTCATTGTAACGACAAAACTATACACACTTTCAAAATTACGTAACATTAAGGTAGAACTGGATCACTCTCTCATCTGAGACCATTAATTTTGTACTAATTTACCACTCTTGACCCTGACAACAACCTCCACAAATCAGGGATACTCTCCAGTAAAATTTTACTTCAAACATCCTCAAGACAAAGTGTCATGATACCTCTTGTGAAGCGAGTAGCATTGAAAACAACTTTAATGCAACAGACAGTAGAACACTTTTGTTTTCCAAGTAATACTCTTTCCTAAACTGATATTCAAGTTCATTTTCTAGTTAAGTTTCAAAATATTCAAACATAAATAGTCTCTTTTATATGTATCAAAAAAAGTAAATTTTACCGTTCCCATTAAGAGTACCGACATAACTTTGCACACATCAATAAAATGCACTGTAAAACTATTAATGCTTTATATGCAAAGGACGCTCTCGGATTTCATCACTTACACGAGAAGACCCTACTTGGATAAGTGCATAGGAGGGACACATTGTTCAAACACATTTTGAATATTAGGATTGTATTTTCACAGAACCAAACACAACATTACTGGTTCATGCTGTAATACAGTTCTGACCTTACGTATGTGTGACAAAGTGGTTGCACAATTGTGGTGGCGAGCATGTGGCGGGTAGGCGGTCCTTCCATTGGCAAAAATAAGCTCTATTTACCTCTTATTGTCATTGTTAATCTCATTTTTAGAGCTTTTCCCAAATCTAGAGCACCATCTTACAGTCGCATATTAAATCCGAGGCCATTCCATTCCAATTGCAATACTGTAAGCCCCACTCGGCACGTGCGCTGTTTACTCGTCAGTTACTTGCTACCGAGTGACTACTGTGCTCTCTCACTTGCCGCCCAGACTGAGCGCCACATCCACCTGTTTCTAGCGCGCCAACTCACTACCCTTGCAGAGGGGAAGTTCTTTGGGTTTCTCTTTATACGATCCAAAAGTCCTTATGTATGAACTAGTTATTACATAGTTGCCAGCAAACATATTTTTAAAAAATCTCATAATTTAAACATATTAAGTAGTCAACACAAAGATACATAATTAAATACCAGTTCCCTCCAAATAATACAAAGAACTTAACTTGCAAAGAGTAATCATCTCACACGACCTTTCCACTTCTTTACAATAGATCAAAGACATCACAAAGTAAAGAATATACACTTCACATTGTGCAGAATTAATCAGTACAAATTATTAATACTATTGATTGTAGTGTTACAAGCGGTGGAGTGGTATCAACAATCCTTAAGTAAAAATCCACGCAAGCATGGCAAGTCCGGTGTGGCATTTTGCACTGTAATCTGGATTCCCTTTGGGCAGGAATATGAGAAGACTGCGGATATAGACGAGTGATTATCCGAAAAATTCGTCTAAGAGATAATGAAGCAAATGACTTCAATACAACTACTTAATAAACGTTATGTTCTTTACAATACATTCAACGATCTACAGAGTAACAATTATTGAACTATATGAAGTAAAATAAGCATAAGTCTGAACGGTTAGCGTTAGGACGTTGAAACTGCATGATTGACCACGCGGGGCGTGTTCGGAAGTAGTATTCATGGATACGTTTAGCGACGAAGCCCACTTGCATTTGAATGAATTCGTCAATAAGCAAAACTGGTGTATGTAAGGGACTGAGAATCAGAGTTTCACGATCGACTAGTCTCTGCACCTTCAACAGGTGACTGTATGGTCCAGTCACGGAACACTCGATGCGATATTCCTTGAAGGCACAGTGACTACCAAATGGTACATGAAGGTTTGGCAAGGTAATTTCATTCCCGTTAGCCCAAGTGATCCTGATTTCGACAAGATGTGTTTCATGCGAGACCGAACTAGACCTCATCGAAGCAGGAAAATGGTTGATGTCCCGGAGGAGCGCTTTGGGGGCGCATTCTGGCTCTGGGGTAACCAGAAGTCACTGGCATGGTCCTCGATTGATCACCATATTCTCCGGATCTAACCACATGCGACTCCTTTTTGTGGGGCTATATTAAAGACAAGGTGTACAGCAATAACCCCAAAAGCACCGATGATCTGAAAACAGCAATTCTGGGGGTAATCGACAGCATCTATGTTCCGACACTTCAGCAGGTCATGAGGAATTTCGATATCCGTCTGCACCACATCATCGTCAATGATGTCATCTCAAATCGAACGTGTCGTAACCTAAATCCGAATATCTGTAGAGACTTTTATGTGTTTAAGAAAGTGAGTGCACGCAGTAGTTTATATTAATTAACTTTTTTGATGTAGGCCAATAATTGTCACCCAGTGTATAAAGGAGTAGTTACTGAGTTAATTGGTACAGATGACTTTAAAATGGATTCTGGAGAGCTAAGTGAAGTCACGGTAACACAATCGCGGTTGTGTGGTGCATTGTCGAATTCACAGCATTCCCTGTGAAATATTCGACGAAGCTGGCATCGTAGGGTGCTGTTTTACAGGTGCCACTGTTGTGTTTTTTCCCTTTATTGTCTTTCAATTTCCCATTGGGGCGGGCTGGCAGCAGCATATGCGCTGCTCTTCAGCCGAAAGACATAGAACAAACAATAGAAGACATTTAAAAATATACAAAGGAGAAAACGTGGTGAACATAGACCTAAAAAAGGAGGAACATCATGGAAGACAAAAAAAAAACGGGTGACTGTAAAATGGAGATAAAAACCGTAGAAAAGTAGCGCTCACAAAACACTACTCACTGGGACAGTTAAAAGAACACAAGGCACAGTATGGCGTAGCACATAACAAACACTGACAGTGACACTAAGTACAAGGCCGGCACATAATTAAAATCACACCTCTCGACACAAAGGAGAAACAGCACTAAACACAACACTGACGTGGCACACTGACAATGATCAAAACTGAGGATATGCCAGGCGCAAGGAGATGAGCGAAACTGGAAGAAGGGAGGGACGGAGGGGAAGAGAGGGGGGTAGATGGGCGGGGGTGGGGGGCGCTGAAGAGGGCCAGGTAGGGAGGAATTTGGGAATGAAAGAGGCTGGGGTGTAGGGTCTCGGGGGGGGGGGGGGGGGGGTTGGGGGATGGAGGAAAATCTGCTCTGGGAGAAGGAGGAGAGAGGAAAAAGGAGGCACTGGGAAGGGGGGGGACAAGGCTAGGTTATGGTTGGAAGGAAGGGTAGATGTCACGGTAAAGTTCATCATCCAGGAGTGGGAGGCGCTGCAAATTGCCCTGATGAAGGAGATGGAGGGTGCTGTTGTGTTGTGCCCACTCATTTGATATAGGGTTTGTAGGAAACATGCTTTCTCAGATCGCAAGACAACAGTTCAGTCAAATCGTATTAACAGATTTTTATTACAGTAAAATAAATGACAATACTTAACTTTGAAAAAATTAGACTGGGATGCCGTAAGCAAAGGTATACACACTTCGTAACACAAGTAAGAAAAACATTTCTTAAGTCGCTGCTGTCGAACGTATAGACTGCCTGGACTTCAATTGGACCACAGCCACACTGCGCGGCACTTACATCCTCTTCGTGTAAATGGAGATACTGTCTTGTTGTCGTCCTAGAGAGGGGTCGGGCAGCATAATATTGTACTATTGGCTGACGTCGTCTCACAGCCCTCTCTGCTCTGATGTTGTTAACCGGCATGCTGGCGCTTGACGCTACGCTGGAAAATGGTTCAAATGGCCCTGAGCAGTATGGGACTTAACTTCTGAGGTCATCAGTCCCCTAGAACTTAGAACTACCGAAACACACACACACATCCATGCCCGAGGCAAGATTCGGCGACTGTAGCGGTCGCGCGGTTCCAGACTGTAGCGCCTAGAACCACCCGGCCACGCCGGCCAGCATTAAGCGGGAACACTCATATTCCTCCCCCTTCTCCCCCAAAGCGACGGATCTCGTCGTATAGGGAACTTGACGACGGCAGGGAGGCAGGAGTGTGGATGCTGTGCTGGAAAGGAAGCTGTGGCTGCAGCGGGCATCGAGCTTCCGGTCGCACCCAGCCATCTGGCCATCACCCTCGCGGAAACGTCGCCCAGAAACTTCACAGATGGGTACGCGTCCACATCCTGAGCCCCATACCGAGATGTAGAAGGTGCCAGACGCTGCAGGTCCAGCTCCATGGGTAGGACGAGAGGGGGAGGAGAGGATGAAGGGTCCGCCTCCATGGGGTCGTCCAGCGGTGTCGTGATGTCACCCTCTGGCGGCTGCTGTGGCTGCGGTGTCCTCGGGTTCCGTGGATGTGGGGAAGATCATTGTGCACATGACAGTGGCGATTTTAATTGGCTCAAATGGCTCTGAGCACTATGGGACTTAACATCTGAGGTCATCAGTCACCTAGAACTAATTAAACCTAACTAACCTAAGGCCATCACGCACATCCATGCCGGAGGCAGGATTCGAACCTGCGACCGTAGTAGTCTCGCGGTTCCGCACTAAAGCGCCTAGAACAGAACGCCACCGCGGCCGGCGATTTTAATAGTGATGTCGGCACTGCAATCCGTCTGGGCTTGAAATGACATACATGTGTGAGCCTAGTCGACGAAGGATCTCACCTCGTTCCCACCGCCTGCTGCCGCTAAAACTCCGGAAAACCACAATATCGTGTAGCGCGAAGTGATACTTGCGGCTTATCTTCGGCTCCGGATGCTGAGGAAGGGGGTGCAGGTCCAGCTCCATGGGTAGGACGAGAGGGGGAGGAGAGGATGAAGGGTCCGCCTCCATGGGGTCGTCCAGCGGTGTCGTGATGTCACCCTCTGGCGGCTGCTGTGGCTGCGGTGTCCTCGGGTTCCGTGGATGTGGGGAAGATCATTGTGCACATGACAGTGGCGATTTTAATTGGCTCAAATGGCTCTGAGCACTATGGGACTTAACATCTGAGGTCATCAGTCACCTAGAACTAATTAAACCTAACTAACCTAAGGCCATCACGCACATCCATGCCGGAGGCAGGATTCGAACCTGCGACCGTAGTAGTCTCGCGGTTCCGCACTAAAGCGCCTAGAACAGAACGCCACCGCGGCCGGCGATTTTAATAGTGATGTCGGCACTGCAATCCGTCTGGGCTTGAAATGACATACATGTGTGAGCCTAGTCGACGAAGGATCTCACCTCGTTCCCACCGCCTGCTGCCGCTAAAACTCCGGAAAACCACAATATCGTGTAGCGCGAAGTGATACTTGCGGCTTATCTTCGGCTCCGGATGCTGAGGAAGGGGGTGCAGGTGGAACAGTGTCCGAAAGCGGCGGCTGTGAAGCAATTCCGCAGGGGATGGTTCATCTCGTGTATGCTAGGTGAGAAACAGTTGCAATGCTTGGCTCTGTCTGGACTGTGCAACTCTTCTTTTACAAAGCTTTGAGCATCAACACACGCGACTGTTTTGAACAAGTATCACACCTTTTTGTATAGCCAAGCTATACCAACGTGGAAAGTATCGGCGCAACACATCTACATCTACATCCATAATCCGCAAGCCACCTGACGGTGTGTGACGGAGCGTACCTTGAGTACCTCTATCGGTTCTCCCTTCTATTCCAGTATAGTATTGCTCGTGGAAAGAAAGATTGCCGGTATGCCTCTGTGTGGGCTCTAATCTCTTTGATTTTATACTCATGGTCTCTTCGCTAGATATACGTAGGAGGTAGCGATATACTGCTTGACTCCTCGGTGAAGTTATGTTCTCGAAAGTTCAACAAAAGCCCGTACCGAGCTACTGAGCGTATCTGCTGCAGAGTCTTCCACTGGAGTTTATCTATCATCTCCGTAATGCTTTCGCGATTACTAAATGATAGTGTAACGAAGCGCCCTGCTCTCCGTTGGATCTTCTCTATCTCTCCTATCAACCCTATCTGCGGTCGGAGTGGCCGAGCGGTTTTAGGCGCTGCAGTCTGGAACCGCGCGACCGCTACGGTCGCAGGTTCGAATACTGCGTCCGACGTGGATGTGTGCGATGTCCTTATGTTAGTTAGGTTTAAGTAGTTTTACGTTCTAGGGGACTGATGACCTCAGCAGTTGAGTCCCATAGTGAAAAGAGCCATACGGACCCCACAATGGTGAGCAGTATTTAAGCAGTGGGCGAACAAGCGTACTGTAACCTACTTCCTTTGTTTTAGGATTACATTTCCTTAGGATTCTTCCAATAAATCTCAGTCTGGCATGTGCTTTACCGACGATCAACTTTATATGATCATTCCATTTTAAATCACTCCTAATGCGTACTCCCAGATAATTTATGGAATTAACTGCTTCCAGTTGCTGACCTGCTATATTGTAGCTAAATGATAAGGGATCTTTCTTTCTATGTATTCGCAGCACATTGCACTTGCCTACATTGAGATTGAGTTGCCATTCTCTGCACCATGCGTCATTTCGCTGCAGATCCTCATGCATTTCAGTACAATTTTCCATTGTTACAACCTCTCGATATACCACAGCATTATCCGCATGAAGCCTCAGTGAACTTCCGATGTTATCCACAGGGTCATTTATGCATATTGTGAATAGCAACGGTCCTATGACAGTTCCCTGCGGCACACCTGAAATCACTCTTACTTCGGAAGACTTCTCTCCATTGAAAATGACATGCTGCATTCTGTTATGTAGGAGCTCTTCAATAAAATCACACAATTGACCTGATATTCCAATATGCTCTTACTTTGTTCATTAAACGGCTGTGGAGAATTGTATCGAACGCCCTGCCGAAGTCAAGAAACACGGCATCTACCTGGGAACCCGTGTCTGTGCCCATCTGAGTCTCGTGAACGAATAGCGCGAGTTGGGTTTCACACAATCGTCTTTTTCAAATAGATTTCTCTATGCTATGCAATGAGTGAGGCCAAGATGTTCGAATGTATTTTAGTAAAATATTCAAATCTGAATCAGCTGCCGTTGTCTGTGTAATTTCCAATAGTTCAGAAGAAAGGAGTGGAGCAACTCAGAATCCCGAGCATCGATGTGGCAACAAGATGCAGCAGGAACGTCAAAGTCTGTATCAGGGCCAATCGGAAGACGTGAAAGTGCGTCCGCATTACCATGTTGAGCTGTCGGACGATACAAAATCTCGTACTGATACTGAGACAACAAAGCTCATCTTTGCTATATTTGGCCAGTTCGTACAGGAACCGGCCTCATCGGATGAAACAAGAACTGCAGTGGCTATTGATCCATTACTAAGTAGAAATTTCTGCCATAAAAATAGTGTGGGGATTTGGTGACACTATACAAATAGTCAATGCCTCTTTCTCTATTTCTGAATAGTTACTCCGAACTTTTTATAACGCTTTTGATGCAAAAGCCCTGTCTTTACCACAAAATCTGTGCTAAAGCACTGCACCGATTCCGTAAGAGGAAGCGTTAACTTGGAACTCAACTGTTTTGTCAGGATCATAGTGCAGCAAACGTCGATCACTGAGAAATTCATCTTTAAGTTTTTGGAAAGCTCCTTGTCACTCATGTCTCCAAACAATGGGGACATTCTTGCGACGCAAGTGATGCAAAGGAGCTACGATGTGTGCAGCATTCGGTATGAACAGAATGTAACAGTTCATTTTCCCTAAGACTGAGTACAGTTCTGTGACACTGCGAGGACCTAGCAGACCACGTATGGCTAACAAATGTGACTGAAGAGGATGTACGCTTTGAACGCTTATGACATGACCAAGATACAGAAAGAAAGAAAATCACAAAAAAATGGTTCAGATGGCTCTGAGCACTATGGGACTTAACATCTGTGGTCATCAGGCCCTTAGAACGTAGAACTACTTAAACCTAACTAACCAAGGACATCACACACATCCATGCCCGAGGCAGGATTCGAACCTGCGACCGTAGCAGTCGCGCGGTTCCGGACTGAGCGCCTAGAACCGCTAGACCAAAAGAAAATCAGACTTGTCCAGTCTACACTTTACTCTTCCAGCAGATTACACACGAAGCAAATTACTCAAATTTGCGATGTGTTCTTCAGGTGCACGATACGTACAACAATATCGTCCAAATAGTTTGAACAGTTTGTTACTTGAGCAGTCAGCTGTTCCAAAAACCGTTGGAAAATGACGGGTGCAGAAGCACTGCCAAAAGGCAAACGCAAATATTTAAACAAGCCTAAATGAGTGTTGTGAACACTTTTTGAGATTCTTCATTTAGCGATATTTGAAGATATCCGTCGCACAAATCAATTTTTGAAAAGTAACGACCAGCGCCTAATCTGTCGATGAGATTCTCTGGGCGTGGTATTGGATAAGTATCAACCACAGAATGTGGGTTGACGACAGACTGGGCGAATGCAACCTGAAGGTTAGGGGAGCAAAACTAGTGGACTTGCCCATTGACCAGCTTGTAGGGGCACAAAAGCTCCGCTATCTTGCAATTATTTAAGCTCAGCAGCGACTTTGTCCCGTAATGCAATGGAAACAGTTCTAGCACAGTAAAATTTCGGCTGAGCATTTTCTTTCAGAGTAATGTGCAACAAAATTGTTGGCCTTACCTAAACCTTCAGAAAAGAGTTTATAACACTACTGTCTGTCTGCTACTGCTATATCATAATCTTAAAGTTGAAAGCAGGTCGTGAAATAAAACTATCTTGTTAAAGCAGTTATGGTATAAAGCAACAGAGCAGTGTTACCCTCTGAGAGGAATTTTGTTATGTTGACCGTGTTGTACCTAACGGAGTGGCTTATCGGAAATGAAAGTCAGAATTACGTAAATATTGAACAGTAACAAACAAAATTTTGCCTATGTCCACTGTTCAACGGATAAAGAAAACGGTCGCCAGCCTAACTAGGCAAGAGAATGACTAACATTCTCGTTCAAGAAAATAGTTATTAATAACTTGAATGGATAAACACAACCTATACTTTGTCACACGCGAGTGCACGGTAAGATTGAAACTAAGTTAGAGCAGCACAAACTATTTGCAAAGTTATAACATATACCGAATTACACTATTAGTTTCAGGGCTTACACAAACTGAATGCTCTTTATAACATTATTAATATTCACTGCAGAATCATTAATTGGATATTGGTTAAGTCTCTCTCAATTAAATACTTTACTATTTAAAATAAAAGTTAATAGGAATCCTCTAACAGGTTGCTTCTCACTATCATTTGAATAAAGAAATAATGTTTTTCATAGTTAGTGGTCTTCCCATTACTTGGTACCTAGCATTAACACAACAGACAAACTGTGGATCCTGTTATATTATTAATATGCACTTCCAATACACAAGAGAGACAACCACTTAGCCAACATGAGTATATAACGTTTCACACTGCTGTTTTCCACTTTTACTACACTGAGAGACAAAATTAACGTATATGTAAGATAGTCACTCACCTTCTGCGATTTACAACAGGCAGAAATGTGATCATTTACTAATCAAAACTTTATAAGCCTCAGTCTTAAGAACTCTTAATTTGAAGTTGGCAACAATACTTTAATAAGCAGTTTTACTAGGAAAATTATTTTCAGCAAGCATCATTAACTTTAACTCACTCTCTTGCCACATCAACTTTAACTTTCTTTTTACTATGTTCAGGAGGCATTAATTAGCAAGAACTCTGGTCTTTAATGTTATTTCAGTAGGGACACTCGGTAATCACTTTAGTTCAAACGGAGAGGAACCTGAGAGGTGTTATGATAAGGAAAAAATCAAGGTAGGTGCATAAATTCAGTTGTAAGTTACCTTATATTTGTGCACACTAAAACATCCGATAAGTTGATCCTTCACTGTACATTATTATAGCATTCCGATACAGTGATTGCGCAATGTGGTGGCAACTGCAAGTCGGTAGGCGGATCTGTAGACAGAATTGCTGGACTCTGGCCTTTCTTTGTGGCGATGATGAATACCAACTCCAGAGTCGTTCCAGCTATTTATCCATCCATCCGAGGCATTGGAATGTAGCAGAAGAAACCTCTCTCGGAACCAGCACAATATGCATCTTTTACATGGCAGTGCACAGTTTGGTAGCTCGTCCCCGACTCGTAGCTCGTCCCCGACTGGTTCTTCTTTCCACCTTTTCTACCTAGGCCAACCACAATTTGCGCGCGCCACACAGTTCCGTTCCCGAGGGGAACCACAACACCTTTTACATACAAACTTCCTAAGAACCCTAAGTGAGGATCAGCAGTTTACATAACAGCAAACAAATACAATAAATAAAACAGAACATTTGCACATATTGACATTTCTACCAAAAATTCTTCACACAAAATTA
Organism: Schistocerca gregaria; assembly: GCF_023897955.1. NCBI lineage: Eukaryota > Metazoa > Arthropoda > Insecta > Orthoptera > Acrididae > Schistocerca > Schistocerca gregaria. Next base: position 833,766,380 of record NC_064931.1, read on the forward strand.
CAATTATATACAGTAAGTTTTGTTCCCTCCAAATGGGACAAAGAATTTAAATGACAGATACACTACTTTGCATAGAACCAAACCATGACATCAAAGTTTGTACAAGGAAAGGAGTATACAGTTCTATGTTATCTATTGAATCAAACACATTTACAGAAGCTTAACGATGTAATATTAAATGAAACAAAAGCCAAAGTAAATCATTGGAGTATTAGAGCTATGATGTTACAAGTTCAGGGTATTCTTTCTGCGTTGTCTTTTGTATTGAATGCATACACTGACAACACATTGTCCTGAATTTGGAAGTCAAAAAATTCAAACGAATCAAAACCAAATATGTTCTCACAATTGCGTGATTGTAGCACAGTGAAAGTTACAGTTTGCCTATGCGTGCGATACATGGCAGTCAAAGTACGTTTTCCGAGAACGGGAATGTCTTGTCCCTTATAAGACGTCAGGTGCGTGCTAGTTTTAGGCAGGCGTGGGAAGTGTAACTGTTCATATGACTTACAATTCAGCAATGTAGCAGAGGTACCCGTGTACAGTTTTGTATTCTACCCACTCGTCTAATATAGGGTGTCTAGGAAACCTGCTCTCTCGGGTCGCTACACAAAAATTCAAGCAAATCGTATTAATACAGGTATTTTTATTACAGTTATATAAATGACAATACTTAACATTGAGAAATTGAGAATGGGATGTCGTAAGCAAAGGGTGACATGGAACATAAGTAGTCTTTTCAGTACATATAATTCGTAACAAAAGAGTAGAAACACATTTCCTAAGTCGCTGCTATCGAACTCGTAGACTGGTGGCCTTCAACTGGGCCGCGGCGAGGCAGCGCGGTGCGTATGTCCTCTTCGTGCAGATGGCCCTACTGTCTCGTTGTTTCAAATAACTTCCGGGAATTCAGCCAGGTAACACTTTCAGCGACCGCCGATATTTAGGCGGGAGAACACCCCGCCATTTTCAAGGCAAACTGCAACGCACAAGCGGCGTACATGCAAATTTAAAACCGCGGTTCTCGGACTGAAATAGGAAAGATAACACATACACTGAAGTCGGTGCCATTGAATCCCGCCTGTTTCTTTAGATACGTTGACGATTCCTTCGTTGTTTGGCCTTATGGTAGGGAGAATTTGAATGTCTTTCTAGAACATCTGAACTCGATCCACGCGAACATTCGTTTTACGATGGAGGTGGAAGAGGATGGTTGCCTTCCCTTTCTTGACGTGTTGCTTAGGAGGAAGGATGATGGATCATTGGGACATGCAGTCTACAGGAAACGTACTCACACCGACTTGTACTTACAGGCTAATAGTTGTCACCATCCGGCTCAGCGTGATGGGGTACTTCGTACCATGGTACACAGGGCACATGTCGTTTCTGACGCTGAGACTTTGCTAGCTGAGCTGTTACATTTGATGAAAATGGTTATAGTGATAGACAGATTGAACGTGCGTTGCGCTATCGACCAACTGTACATTGGGTGATTGATGATAATTCTGAGTCAACACCTAAGTCTACTGCCTTTTTGCCTTCCGTAGGAAACACGTCCAACAAGATCGGTCGTATTTTACGGAAATACGATGTGAAATGTGTTTTCCGACCTCCATCTAAAATTAGAGCACTTTTGAGTTCCGTTAAGGATGATCTTGGACTGCGTAAGGCGTGTGTATATCGCATTCCCTGTAGCTGCGGCATGGCATACATTGGTCAAACTATCAGGACGGTGGAGGACCGGGTACTGAGCATAAACGGCACACACGATTTCAGCAGCCAAACAGATCTGCTATTGCCGAACATTGCTTGGATACTGGTCACCCCATGTTACATAATAACACCGAGATATTGGTATGCACGTCCAGCTATTGGGACAGTGTTATTAGTGATCCGGTTGAGATTAAATTAGCGAGCAACCTCGTCAGCAAGGGATGGAGGTTTCTGTTTAAACTCTGCTTGGAATCCGGCTCGCTCCCTTGTCAAAAACAGAGGGACAGAGTCAGTGCTACCTTACCTGCGAATTCATAGTCTCACTATCGATAGCTCTGACTTTTGTCATCTTTGGTGGCACTAGTGTTCAGTGTGTTTGTTATCTTTCCTGCTTCACTCCGAGAACCGAGGTTTTAAATTTGCATGTACTCCGCCTGTCCGTTGCAGTTTGCCTTGAAAATGGCGGGGTGTTCTCCCGCCGAAATATCGGCGGTCGCTGAAAGTGTTACCTGGCTGAATTCCCGGAAGTTATTTGAAAGTTGTATACGCCAAGAGAAACTCAGGTTTCACATTGTCTCGTTGTTGTCGTAGAGGGGGTGGGGTGTCGGTCAGCATACAATTGGCTTAGGTCATCTTACAGCTCTCTCTGCTCTGATGTTCTTGACCAACGTCCCGGAGCTTAACGTTACGCCGGAACAGCCACAAGTGTAATAACAACACAATAAACATTTGAATGTCAACAGCAATGTCCGAACAGTGCACGTGGAGCTTCTCAAACATTTATCATCACAATTAAATGTACAGGAGCACAACGCTCTAATAACACACGAAGGATAGCCTCGCACCTGTGTGAATTGCGGAGCCGTAGGGCACCTCCGTACACAGTGCACGCAACAACCAAGAGAACAACGAACTGAAACTAGTTATACTTGATGGCACCGTTTTAATGCAAACAGAGTCCTTATCCTACACATACAATGTCGAGAACCCAGGAATGTCACTAGATGCAGTTTCACATAAAACACTCCCGAACAACATTGAGATCCGATCTAACGATAACACGCTGCAATTACATAACGTCATTAAAACCCAGAATCACTAGCATATGCGTGTAACTTCGTTACACAAGAATCCTGTCAAGCTGAAATTACAAATCAAACACTGGAAAAGTGTGACCCATCTACCTAACAACGCACCATACTACTCCACTCACGGAACAACTAAAAGACATATGTAAATGATAAAACTAATATCCGCGAAAAACCTGCCGAAATCCCAGTAAACAAATTGAATCAAAAGTCGAACATGATATTAACTCAGAATATTAAAAAAAGAAAACAGCGAAAAAGCTAACCCAGCCAAACAGAACAAGTAAAACAATACACAGAAGAAGTGGGTCAACATGGATGAAGACCAGACAAGTCGCAGAAGATGACACGCCAGTGCGTACGGCTGTTTAGCAGTACCGCATCAGGAGGTATAGAGTTGTTCCATCACCTTGTTGTTATAAACTCGTCTAGGAATTACAATCAAATTTTGTAATACGAAGATTATAAACGAACTTGCATCACCAGGGACCAACGCATAGTTAGCAAAATGAGAATTTTATGCTGGGGTAATGTCGAGTAACTTAGCGATCTACATACCACAACTGTTTTAGCCAGAAATTTTAATTATGTCCTACACCTAGATGGTCAAGCACAGAATATGAATCTAGTAAGGAACTTCAAATTTTAATAAATGTAATTCGGCTCCAAGATACTTTTAAATGTTGCTATTCTGACGCTACGGCATATTCGTACATCACCTAGAGTCCAAAAGCAGGATCGATACCCACGGGGTCTATTATCAGAGCAGAATTTTGGCCAGTGGCTGTTTCAGATTACGCTGCTTTCCACATGAAGCAGGAACATACTCCTCAAAGTGTTCAAATGGCTCTGAGCACTATGGGACTCAACTTCTGTGGTCATTAGTCCCCTAGAACTTAGAACTACTTAAACCTAACTAACCTAAAGACAACACACACATCCATGCACGAGGCAGGATTCGAACCGGCGACCGTAGCAGTCGCACGGTTCCGGACTGCGCGCCTAGAACCGCGAGACCACCGCGGCCGGCCTCAAAGTGTATTTAAAGGCAGGCGGTCATGGAATTTTGACTATCGTATATAAAGAAAAACAATGTTTGGAGCGTGAAATCGTATATTTGTGGCATTGCTGACAGTGCGATAACGGATCATGGCTCTGAGCACTATGGGTCTTAACATCTGAGGTCATCAGTCCCCTCGAACGTAGAACTACTTAAACCTATCTAACCTAAGGACATAATACACATCCATGCCCGAGACAGGATTCGAACCTGCGACCGTAGCAGTCGCGCGGTTCCAAACTGAAGCGCCTAGAACCGCTCGGCCACCAGGGCCGGCATTACCGGCTCGATAATGGATATATAGAGGAAAGCTCACTATAGTCAGATGCATGAAGCCTATTGCGAAGGAAAATAGCACTTCGCGACCTTAAGATAATTGTTGTCTACAATTGCACAGTTAACAGGTGATATCACTGTCGTTGATTGAACCATAGCCAAAATAGTTGATCTTAATATGTCACGAGTACAAGGTCACAAAATCTGATCCCATGGCTGCACAGACGAATGGCAGCAGCCCAGTAGTATTCACCACTATGAGTTACTCACCACTCGCCATCACCCGCAAACGGTACGAATTAAGTATTCTTGCACCCTCCGGTTCTCAGCCGTATTTTATAATGATAAGAATCTATAAACTAACAGCAAAATTAAAAAAAGGCTAACTAACCTTAAAAGCTTCTTAAAAATGTAGTTTTCCTGTTCAGTAGGAATTACAAATACTTACAGTGATAGTAATCGGATTTTCATATTAAATTTTGAAGAAGAGTTTGGAATATAGACATCAATAAAAATCAAGGTTCTGCCAGAGCGGTGCGCGTCAACACTAGACTCCTGTGACTATATCGCTCGAAATACAACTGTTGTCAAATCTCCACAAGGCATTTAAAACTATTATTCCCTGTATTCGAGTATTGTACTATAATAAAAATGGCTGATAATTGTCAGCAGCTGTGCAATTAATTTCATTCGACTACGGAGTCAGATACAGCCAACAGTTGCGAGTGGTAAGTATTTATACTTTACCGATGTTGAATACGTAATTCCATTTGTAACATGTGTTAATGTTTAATAGCTACTGAAAAAGGATAACTTACGAACCAATAAAGATCACATACTTCGCATTTGCAACCTTTGTCCGTACCCAGTTCCTTCGTCGAATAGGTACGCATACGACAGCATATGCTACCTAATACACTCCTAGAAATGGAAAAAAGAACACATTAACACCGGTGTGTCAGACCCACCATACTTGCTCCGGACACTGCGAGAGGGCTGTACAAGCAATGATCACACGCACGGCACAGCGGACACACAAGGAAGCGCGGTGTTGGCCGTCGAATGGCGCTAGCTGCGCAGCATTTGTGCACCACCGCCGTCAGTGTCAGCCAGTTTGCAGTGGCATACGGAGCTCCATCGCGGTCTTTAACACTGGTAGCATGCCGCGACAGCGTGGACGTGAACCGTATGTGCAGTTGACGGACTTTGAGCGAGGGCGTATAGTGGGCATGCGGGAGGCCGGGTGGACGTACCGCCGAATTGCGCAACACGTGGGGCGTGAGGTATCCACAGTACATCGATGTTGTCGCCAGTGGTCGGCGGAAGGTGCACGTGCCCGTCGAGCTGGGACCGGACCGCAGCGACGCACGGATGCACGCCAAGGCCGTAGGATCCTACACAGTGCCGTAGGGGACCGCACCGCCACTTCCCAGCAAATTAGGGACCCTGTGGCTCCTGGGGTATCGGCGAGGATCATTCGCAACCGTCTCCATGAAGCTGGGCTACAGTCCCGCACACCGTTAGGCCGTTTTCCGCTCACGCCCCAACATCGTGCAGCCCGCCTCCAGTGGTGTCGCGACAGGCGTGAATGGAGGGACGAATGGAGACGTGTCGTCTTCAGCGATGAGAGTCGCTTCTGCCTTGGTGCCAATGATGGTCGTATGCGTGTTTGGCGCCGTGCAGGTGAGCGCCACAATCAGGACTGCATACGAAAGAAGCACACAGGGCCAACACCGGCATCATGGTGTGGGGAGCGATCTCCTACACTGGCCGAACACCTCTGGTGATCGTCGAGGGGACACTGAATAGTGCACGGTACATCCAAAGCGTCGTCTCACGCGGTCTGCACGTCCAGCACGAACGCTGGTCCAACTGAGGCGTCAGGTGGAAATGTCATGGCAAGCCGTTCCACAGGACTACATCCAGCATCTCTACGATCGTCTCCATGGGAGAATAGCAGCCTGCATTGCTGCGAAAGGTGGATATACACTGTACTAGTGCCGACATTGTGCATGCTCTGTTGCCTGTGTCTATGTGCCTGTGGTTCTGTCAGTGTGATCATGTGATGTATCTGACCCCAGGAATGTGTCAATAAAGTTTTCCCTTCCTGGGACAATGAATTCACGGTGTTCTTATTTCAATTTCCAGGAGTGTATGTTCCAAAACGGTGCACATAAAAACAAAATGTGTCCTGGACTTATACTTCAGGTTTTGAAGACCTCTTGAGCTAGGGAACATTTGTATTCCCAACAGTAGGATTGTCTGATCGTAACTGTCCTACAATACAGGGCTGCAATTTGAATATTACACCCTTCTTCCAGCTATGGCTAGTGGTGTAAATCGGTTATTTCTTTTTGCATTAGATGTGGTCAACAGTGCGCCTTAAGGTGCTTATGGAAGCACCATTTAGTTCATGGGAAGTTCCCGTGAAAACCCGAAGAACCTGGTCTCTGGGCACCAAGTCTGAACAGCCGATTCCAAAACGGTCATGCAAAACAAGTGACTGAAATTTACGATAAAACCTAAGCTCCCGATATTGAAGAGCCTTGAAAATTTTCTTGAATATTTTTATACTTTTCTGAAATATGGAGATTCAAAGTCACCCTACTCGGACACGAAAAATACGCATGTAAAATTCGGCACCAGGCCAAATCTAAATAACAACCGCAACAATCTAGAAGTGGAAACTTCCTGTTCTCAACAATCATTATCCGTTATCGAGAAAAACGTCAAAAACTTGTTTCTTTCTACCAAAATCCAGTCGCGGATTCGAAAACGATAATGCACAACGGATGTACTTTTCGTTCTGTTCCACAAAGACTGTCTCCTATCCCTGTCACTACCTCCCTCATTTGGAAAGAACGTACGGTTCCTTAAAATTTTTGTACTTTACTTGATATCGAAGTAACGCAGATGTAGACAACTTTAGATCTTAGATCTCAGATCTTCTATGTGTACAAGAATTTGGCATTGAATTCAATACTAGAACAACAAGGGATTCCTAGAATCGTTCTGATAATAACTGATGCAGTTTACAGCATATTTGTTGGTAACACGTCACTTTATAAATTACGTTTTCGCCAAACACAGGATTTTCTGTGCGTATTTACGTGTATCAGTAGAGTAACTTTGAAGTTCTGTATCTGGGAAGCGAATAAAGGTATCAAGAAGATTTCCAATTTTGTACGGCAAGGGGACGTAATAGAAGGAATGGTTTCGTGTTGTCTTCGGAGTTTACAAATTACGGGTTTGCATGCGTAGCATCTATCTGCTGCTATGTTATAAATTTCAGTCGGAGGTAACAGGGATTCGTGAATGCACGTTATAGAGACGACCGTCTTCCAACAAGGTACATAACTGAAGTAAGGAATAAGAAATTAAATTAAGTCTGTTGTATTACAACGCAATGAGTAAAAGAAACTGACATTCAAATAACTAGTAAACATTTTTGATTCTGTCTCATATTGCATAAAGCATTTAAATATAAGTACAATTACTGTCATTAACCAATTAATCATGTGATCAAACAGAGAGCACCACACTACGTTAGTCTGCTAGAGCGTCATAACTTTGCAGTCTCTGAGGGAGGCAGCAATGTGAAGTAGAAACCAGTTGCTGCGAAGTGTAATGAGTGGTACAGACGTTTAACGATCAGTACTTTGAGGCCAGCGGCCAACTTTTCACGGCCCTAGTATATCTAGTCTTTTGGGGGCTCATAACATACCACTTTATGTAGCTTACTAATTAATAATATGCTGCCTAAAGTGTAGCCCCACATTGTCAGCACTGGCTTTTGAGCTGAATAGTTCGAAGACCACTGTTATAGACTCTTTACAGAACAGACTCATAATACAGACTCATAACGAGGCTTTCAAGGTCTACTTTACTGATCTACAGGGTGTTACAAAAAGGTACTGCCAAATTTTCAGGAAACATTTCTCACACAGAAAGAAAGAAAATAACTTATGTGGACATGTGTCCGGAAACGCTTACTTTCCATGTTAGAGCTCATTTTATTACTTCTCTTCAGATCATATTAATCATGGAGTGGAAACACACAGCAACAGAACGTACCAAAGTGACTTCAAACACTTTGTTACAGGAAATGTTCAAAATGTCCTCCGTTAGCGAGGATACATGCATCCACCCTCCGTCGCATGGAATCCCTGATGCGCTGATGCAGCCCTGGAGAATGGCGTATTGTATCACAGCCGTCCACAATACGAGAACGAAGAGTCTCTACATTTGGTAGCGGGGTTGCGTTGACAAGAGCTTTCAAATGCCCCCATAAATGAAAGTCACAAGGGTTGAGATCAGGAGAGCGTGGAGGCCATGGAATTGGTCCGCCTCTACCAATCCATCGGTCACCGAATCCGTTGTTGAGAAGCGTACGAACACTTCGACTGAAATATGCAGGAGCTCCATCGTGCATGAACCACATGTTGTGTCGTACTTGTAAAGGCACATGTTCTAGCAGCACAGGTAGAGTATCCCGTATGAAATCATGATAACGTGCTCCATTGAGCGTAAGTGGAAGAACGAAACTAAAATGAGCTCTAACACGGATATTAAGCGTTTCCGGACATATGTCCACATAACATCTTTTCTTTATTTGTGTGTGAGAAATGTTTCCTGAAAGTTTGACCGTACCTTTTTGTAACACCCTGTATACGCAAGTAGATACGAAGCAACCACAACCTACGGATTCTGGGACAAAGTATCAGCCGCGTCAAACATCATCACGAAATAACAAAATGGAAACATATTAGTACCATTTACTACCTATGAATTGGACAATACTATTGAATACTCGCCCTGAAACAAGTCGCCGGGCAGGATGACTCACTAGCAAAGTTTTATAACAAATATTGGCATATTACGGGAGGCGAACTCACTAGTATCTATGATAATATGTTACTAAGCAGTCAGCACAAGCGCAGTTGACAGAGGCGATAAGATTATTAGCACCAAAGAGGAACAGTATTAAATCAAAATGAACTTTAAGACAACTAACATTACTCAACACCGATTCCAAGGTTTTCAAAGTAATCTTATCAAAAATCGTCTGTCCGAGATCGGAGGATGAAAGATTTAGTGCTTTGCTACCGAGACTTGACATATCTCACTCGGAATGTCCCATCGTCCCCAGCAATAGACCACCTCGACTTCGAGAAGGTATAGGATAGGATTTAATACTGTTACCTTCTTATAGTTTTCTGGGGGCGTAATACATATCGTCTGGAACTCTTTCCACGGAACAGCGACAAAAAATCAGGTCGACACCGCCTTTACTGACGGCATCAGAACGTAGCGCCCGCTCAAACAGGGTTACCCCCTCTTCCTCGCTTTACGCCACTGTGACGGAGCCAACACAGAGGCGTCAACAATTTCAGAATTAAAAATGTTATTCACGCATACGGCGAATCATCGAGTTGGACTGCGTCAAAGAAGCACGAAGTGCATAGGAAATAGTCACACGTTACCAGCAAGCCACTGGGGCAGTCCACAATCGAAAAAAATCGAATATACTCACACTGGTACTTCCGGGACATCAGTTACAACATGACTAGCTATCACGATTGACTGACATACTCCAACTGGGAATCAACACTATTGTACGAAACTTCGGGACGAAAGCAACTTTCGCATGACTTTTCACTACCAAGCAACCGAACTCGATGGAGCTTGGACCATATAGAAAAAGAACATTAAAAATAGTAGTGAAAGAAATACGTAGAGATACGAACAGAAATGACGCTTTTAGTCAAACTCAACAATTACACTAACGTTTCTGTGATTCAGGGTGATTTCCTAGATATTACAAAAGCCAGTACATGGTTGTTAATAGGGAGTGTGATCACCACGGACTGCAATGCATTTTTAGCAAAGTGCTCCAAAGCGGGCCACGAGGTTAGTAAGGAGTTCTTGTGGTAGGCAGTCCCATTACTCCACCAGGGCGGTTGAAAACTGCTGGGTGGCCGTTGGTGCATGTGAAAATGCTGCAGTATGTCTCCAGAACGCATTTCATGAGTGCTCGATATGATTTAAATTGAGAGGAGTGGACAGGCCAGTCGATTCGCCGAAAATCCTCTCGTTCCAAGAGTTTACCAACTATTCTCTTAGATTCGCTCGCACATTGTATCCGTGAAAATGAAGTGAGGACCGAATGCACAGCTGAAAGATGCACATGGGGAAGGAGTACAGCTTCACAGTATCGTTGACCAGTGAGTGTACCGTTTTCAAATACATGGAGGTCCCATACCATAACATCAAGACCACCAAAAATGTTCGACAGTGTTTCTGGGTGCATTACCACCTCTCGCCATGTGAGGGCGCATTGAGAATCATTACTCGAATTGTACCTGCTCCACTTCCTGTTGGAGTAGTAGTAATGCTGTTGGCGCCATCGCAGAAGGTGCCTCCGACGTGCGGGTGTCTAAGGAACACAGTGCACTGCTCATCGTGCAAGAAGACCATCTCCATTCAGTCGCCACGCTATTGGGGAGCGAGAGATTTGGTACCTTCCCGTCCTATTAAATGTAGCTGCACATGCTCCCGCTTTTTTACGTTTGTACCTTCTTGTCTGTTTCACAAAATAGCAGTCCTCTGTTTGTGCCGACCATCTGCTCTTCCTCGTACAGCAATGCTTGTGTTTCGAAACACTCCCCACGGCACCTAAAACAATGCTACGAGCAATACCAGATTCCTGGGCGACAGTCGCCACAGTTCGTCCTTCTCTCAAAATTCCCTATGATGCTTTCCCGTGTGATGAAGAACACCACCCCAGTGTACCGTTACTGATCGCTGAATGACACACACTGTCTTTTCTCTTTTCATCAGCTGCCTCGCGTTTCGGGAGCTGCCACACCTGATCTACAGCCACACTAACCTTACGCCGCGTGACTGGGGCATTTCTGGAAACATGCTTCCGTACTTTCATTCATTTACACTGAGTAGTTACTACGCTGTGTTAATTTAACTAGGTCGTCCTTAAGAGTTACAGTACAAGGCACGTACATTACGACTTGACCACAAGAAAGAGTGCATCGGTATTCACAGTACAAGACATGTACCATTAAAGACAGAGAGTAACACATACGAATCCCAGACTGGCCGCGAAAGGCCTTTAGTATTAATGCTTTTATGTTGGCGAAAGTAAATCATATATCGGCGGTACTGGCAATGCCTAGGCACTTCATGAGACAGATTTTGTCACCAATGTCATGGTCTGTTCGGAGCCTAAATGTATGTAACTGCGCCGAATTACCATTTACCATTTATACTCGAATTACGTCAATAAACAAAGTACCTAATCATCCACATGCTTAATCTCTCAAGCCCTGAGAATGAGCGGTCCCAGACACCAAATATCCACGGACATCGTGGAGGCAAGTCTGTAGGAACATTCACGCTCGATGTTGGCCACAAACATCAGAACCATTTAGTATAACGTAGTTTCAGAAATTCTACCAACACCTGAAGGGATGTTTAAGACAAAACTTATAACCAGCGAGTTTGTAATTCCTACATACAGGTAGCGACATTGCACACAACTTTCTTTGTGAAGAACCTATTCGCATATTCGCATCTGGAGTTGGGCAAGAAGGAAGTAGGCAATATAACAAGGAGAAGTCGTCAAAAGACAGATATCACAACCCTACTACGACCAGAATGAATATTATTTACTAGAGAAAAATACCATAATTTTGGTTGGCCAGAAAGTTCGTCTACTAAACGTTGAAGACAATACACCTGTGTATACAGGTCTACCAGTGCTAATACCTTCAGCAACTCTGGATACTGAAATTCCTAGTTCGTAAGAAATGTAATATTATCATCCAAAACTAGGCAAAATTAAGCGAGTTGAAACGTTTAAATATCTCGGAGAATAGATAACACCCATCGTATCAGAGAAAGAAGCCTTCATATCACGCATGAACAAAATTGAAAAGGCTTTCCATTTACCCAAAAACATATACAACAAAAGATCAGTATCGTTCAATGCAAAGTTAAGGCACTACTGCAGTGTCATGCGTCCGGAGGTCTTGTACGCTTCAGAATGCCTAGCAATGAACAAAAAAGGCCTAATCGAAAAATTGGAGGCCAAGGAAAGGAAGACTTTGAGACAGATCTTAGGCCCCACCAAAGAGAATGGGGAATATAGAAGACTTCATAATCATGAACTGTATTCCCACATGGAGAAGATAACCGATACCATCCTGAAAAGGATTATGTTTTATGGACATATGACCCGAAAGAGCCCTGGAAGACTCACCAATCGTATAATAACCTACTTTCAGGAGAAGAAAACCAAATGGACCTGGTTCACAGAGGTGGAGAAAAATCTTAAATAAGTGGGGATCACCCATGACGACATCTTGGAGCGTGTCCCACACTAGGAAAAATTTATTGCGTGGCAGGGTGTCCGTTAAAAGCGAAAACTAAAAACAGGAAAGGCTTGGACCCAGTAGAGAAAGGAGCAACCCCGAGAACGAATGCGGGAGCACTGGGAAAACATCAGATCACGTAAAGCAAGACAGTTCAAATAACGTGGTCCAAAGATAGCCTATACGAAATGAATGGATGAATGAATCCTAAACTATTGCGAATGGCACTGGCAGATGATAGATTAATACTATGTATTAAATATATCACTTTAATTTCCTAATTTCCTGCAACGGCAGAAGACTTTTAAATAAGAATGTCGCATTGTCCACGTTACTTATCCTTACTGCATTTAAATCTTTTGTGCGAATCTTACTTTACTTTACTTTAGTATTCATTATCTCTCCTTACACCCATCCACCAAGGAAGAAGAAAAGAACAACCAGATGAGCACGGCAGTGCGATTATTCCTTGAATGAAAAACAATGAAGTCTCAAACCTCGCCGACAAAGACGTAATTTGCAAGCGTAAGATGCCGATGTTAGTGGAGGCAAAACGGATAGCTCATCCGGTAGAGCACTGCCTCCAGAAGAAAAAGATTCCAGTTCCGAGTCCCGGGCTGGTACCCGGTTTTCATCTACCAGGAAGATTCAAGTCAGTTCACACTCGGTTGCCGAGTAAATGCTCTTTCTAAAGACGTTTAATAGTTTATGTCATTTTTGACAGAATCCAGTCACACTTAATATTAATTTTTGAGAACATGTCTCTCTGCAGTGCAGCGGTTTTGTTTATTACTTAAAAATACATTTGAAAAGACACAACTGCATAAACTTCTTTTTCATATGAGACTGCCGATTTCGGTATGTTTTAGACAATCTTCAAACCTTTCACCATGATCGTAGATAGTGGCTGAGAACGGAGCAGGCGCTACACAACGAACGCGTTCGCGGTGTAGCGCCTGCTCCGTTCAAAACTACCATTTACCATCATGGTGCTAGGTCTGAAGATGGTCTAAAACAGACCGAAACCGAGAACCTCACATATAAAAATTTATTGCGGTTGTGACTGTCCATATTCATTTTTATACATATAATATTCTTAAATCTTCACAAATACGTAATATAATCAGCCCCAGTTTCACTTGTCAGGCAGTAGTGACTACCACGAGATGTTCACATCATTTACAAAGCACATGGAATGGTTTGACATTTTTACAGGTACACAATGAAATCAGTCGTCCTTTCACTTTTGAGGTGTTAATGAACCGAAGCTACGGTATTCACTTTAACTGTGTGTATAACAAGTTTATCATCTTCTGCTGAAAAAGCTAGCTTGTGATGTTTGACAGTAGAAACTACATTTCGCTGGGAATGAATAACATGTGTACAATTATTTTAAGTTCGGAATTTAGCACGTATTGCCGGTAACCATCAATGATTAACTCCTAAACAGAATACTGTTTCTTATCCTACACTCTGCGCATTATGCGTCCTGTCTCAGCCTCGAGTGCATACATTTTTGCCCATAGTCCGATAAATCAGTAACAGGGTCACTATTCAACTCGTCTCCCGTTAATACATCCTCCTTTTCACTTAAAAGTGGAATCATATATCTGTTATTTAGTGGGAAACGTGAAGTACCGAATCGTGTGTATCCATCACTCCTGATACTGTCTTAAATATGTTTGAAGTTTTAATGTGCTACATTGAGTTGTTAGTATCTGTGTAACACTGCTCTGCATGCTTTTATGGAAACTGTTTTAGCATGTACTCGAATTGAAAGTCCAAAAAAAGAGTCTTTCAAATATTGAAAATTGCTGTTCCTACGGATTTGCCTTACCAGACAGTATATTAAGTCTCTTTAATCCAATACCAATTAAATTTTCATTAATAATACATCTCTTTTGAAAATAACGTTCCACAATCAATGTTTTATATCTTCCTTCGCCCAAATTTGGCAGTTTTCTGTCTCTCGTCTTTCACATATATTGCAATGCATTTACTCAGATATTCAACACACACATAACATACCTTATACGGCGCCCAAGATTTATCTTGATCACCAAGTTTAGCTCCAAAGTATTATAGATAAGCTTTTTTCACGAAATGTGTAATGTTTCTTTGGTGGTTTTTAATCACAAATTCACCACAAATATAACAAAAACTATCAGCAGAGTTTCTACACCCACGACTAGACATTGTACTGAGCACATGTACAGGGAACTGGAAAGTGAGGTTACGTTGACAGTAAACGAAACACCATCTGTTAACACAAAAATAGAATCGACCTTTTTTGCCAGCAACTGTTTCTCAGCAGTGCTACCAACGTCATCTACATTCATTAAACTCCTTTTCAAATTATTTTAACGCTATTTAAATCTGTTAAATTCTATAAACAATCGCTTAATTTAATAAATTTAACTGTAAAATGTGAAGAAATGGTGGGTGATACAGCTTTTTAAGTATCATATCTGGATATCCCACCATAAAAACATAAGAATAGGGAATTTTCTGCAATATACGTTTTTCCATCGTTGACCATTGTAATTGGGAACTGTTGATTCTGTAGCTGGCATCAAAAGCTTAATATCAGCATATCATTTGCATACACTGCCTGTCTACTGAATCAGTTATGGAAATAATAACGATTTCAGTTTAAAATGTTAATAAGTTTATTAATAATAATTTCCTAAACATGATAATACTTTGGCTGAGCTTGTCTCGATATCGTGAGTCAGATGCTATCTTTAGATCTTACATAGTACCCCTGCAAGACGTTTTGGCGTGTTCAGTGAATGTATTAGTGGGAATGCCACCTGCATCCTCTCTTCCCCTTTTATTTAGGATTGGACAATGTCTGTGTCCGGTGACCTACTAGCCAGACCCTGGTCATTCAAGGCTTGCCACATTTCCCCAGCCGCTCTGGTCAGCTCCATGCTAGAGTCACGAAGCTCAGCTGCACCAATTGGCTGGCGATTTACCTATCAACCACTTACTCTGCATACACATACAAATCTTCGCCGAGTCGCTGCCCATAATACCACAAACTCCCACTTCATATCACGGCTTGCTGGCAGGGTCAGGATGATGGGTGGAGTTGTGTACCCTGCAGTCAGGACCCAGGCAGGCAGCGGGAACCCAGCTACGATGATCTCCACAGATGTCAGTTACGTTGACTGGTGCGGAAGTGTGGCTCATTGCACGAAACACTAGAGTGATTAACCAAAATCGCTAGTGTAGCATGCAGCTTCAGAGGTAAGCCTACAGTAGCAGACTGTTAGAGTGTGCGCACACAGGTCAGGCGGTGGTTCAGCATATATTAAGGCACAGAAGTAAAGCATAGAACTCAGAAGTCAGCAGAGGTCGGCCAGAAGAAGACCCACTGAACGCAGTGCACCAGTCAAGTTGTGAGTGGCATCAGTCCTTGGTACAGCCCTTAGTTCCACAGCTATCATATAGGCCATCAAATAACAGTAGCAAGGTGACCCATTTAGCACTGTAACTTAACGAGTCTAGGGAGAAGCCCTTGGTGGAAATGAACATAACGAGTAAATGATTGTTGAGCGGTCGATGACACGCTTACAATAGAGAACTGTAACTTACCGAGTTTTTGGAGAACCTCGAAAATGTCGTGGAACAAAACATATATTTATATGGGTTTGGATTCTGACAAAAACAGAAAACTAGATGCATATAAATGGTTTCCACTAAACAGATATGGAGAGATTCTACGGACAATTAGAAGATTATCGCGAGCGAGCGACCAGATTTACCGGCAGGGTGATTATTTGCTGCCGCAGGACACCTGTGATTGACTGCAGCTGGTTGGACCCAAAAGTATAAGGCTAGCTAACGGCAGACATAGTACAGACTTTAATAACATCAAATGAGGATAGCAAGACTAGAACAGAAATGCATATCAATCAACATAATGGAATACAAGGTAAAACAATTGCCAAATACAATCATAAGTATATTTATAATTAAACCGTTCACTTCACTACAAATGTTTACACTTACCGATACATAAATGAATCTCTGAGAAAAAATAAACCAGAGGACGGGTAATGGCACTGTACAGAAGACATCATCGAGACAAAGAACGAATATTATTCTGTGGTTGTTAAATATTCAATAATATGTAGTTTATATGCCTAATGGTGTCGAAATAGACTATTCTCAACAATAACTCTGATAGAACGAAGACGTATGTAGTTGTCAGTGAAACGATGTATTAATCTATGATCAATGCTGATTATAATATCAAGTTCCTCTAGAAGGACAGATACATCAATGTTAATAAAATCGGTAGTTAAAAATGATAGCAACTGGTTTCAACAGACACGTCATGACATAACATGTCAATTACAATATGTATATCAGTTAGAGAATCATTAGTGTAGGAATGGTGATCTATTTTCACATAATGTAGTGTGAGGTGTGTAATTTGGTGGGGAATAGCTCGGGGTGTCGTTGGCTGAAGGATCATGATGCTAGGGATTTTGGTAGTGGAAGGGGTGCCATTGGGAGCAGCATGGACTAAGAGAAGGGAGAAGACAAAGAAAAGTTTAGGGCATCGAACGAGAGGGACAGACTGCAGTTTTCTGCCATCAGAGATAACAGCAGAGTGGTGTGACGGAATTTATGCAGAGTCACTTGAGATCGCCTATCGGATCTAAGTTACAGACATCTAAGAATGTTGATGAATAAACTTTTGTAATGTCGTGTCTTGATCTAAGTGCGTATTCTGTCGTCTTTAGTGCTACAGTAAATAATTCAAGGGCTTTCATATATTTAAATAATTCAGTGCGACTTTAGACCTTACTGAATAAACCATCTGTTCTTAAGAGTTAAAGCTGCATTGTTGCTTATATTTGCTCCAAATTTTTGCTTTTTGTTTATGTTCATTGATTTATAATTCACATGACTTGCCTGCGCTCTATTATTCGACCATGGGGTCATCTTTTAATAAAATATTTTGCCAACACAGCAACATGGTATAAAGCAGACAGTTTACAGCTCGTCGCTAGCACATTTACAATCCAAACTTTATTCAGAGACTTACGTTGCCCCACTGTACCACTAAAAGCCGAACCGTAACGCCGTAAATCGGGGCTCGTCTGGGACTGGACCTACACTCATTCCAGCTTGAAGTTGCAAGAAGGTATCCTTGATCCAGGCCCTGGGAGATGTAGGCAGTTTGAGTGGGGGCTCCGAGTTTAAAAATTGGTCAGGAGCAGAAAATACAAGAGGGTGACAGACTTTAGGCTGGATCAGTGTTCAGGAGAGAAGTGGCTATGGTTATGGCTATAACATAGAGATCTTCACCTTCAACATCGGCAGGAGCTCAAGCGACGGCAGACTCCTTCACTTTTGGCGGCACAAGCACTGCAGAGGCAGTCATTATTGCAGAAAAGCTAAGTGCTGGTGACAATAGTGTAAACATGTGCGAATGTGCAGGCTCAGCATCGGAAACAGAGGCAGTTCCGATTAAACATTCACCGGGTACTTGTCGTTCGAGAAATGAGAGCTTGCAGGATAGGTCTAAATCAGTGCGGGAAAATTTAATTATGCATACCTAATCTCAAAGATATTGCGAATCATTGGGAAATAAATTCTGAGCTGATGACTGACATGGGAAATTTCAAAATGGACAGAAAAGCCGAGCTTGAGAAAATTAAAACGGAAATTATGAGTGAGAGGAAGCTAATAGCGACTCGAACCGAAATGGACGCAATTACTGATGAACTCAGCTTCATTGGTCGTAAAATAGATGATGCCAAAAAAGCTGTGGATATAATAGGGAAGAGATGCATTGTGAGTTGCGAGGTGGTGTAAATGGCTATATCCTAAGACAGAATGTACTTATCTACATCTACATCCGTACTCCGCAAGCCACCTGACGGTGTGTGGCGGAGGGTACCCTGAGTACCTCTATCGGTTCTCCCTCCTATTCCAGTCTCGTATTGTACGTGGAAAGAAGGATTGTCGGTATGCTTCTGTGTGGGCTCTAATCTCTCTGATTTTATCCTCATGGTCTCTTCGCGAGATATACGTAGGAGGGAGCAATATACTGCTTGACTCTTCGGTGAAGGTATGTTCTCGAAACTTTAACAAAAGCCCGTACCGAGCTACTGAGCGTCTCTCCTGCAGAGTCTTCCACTGGAGTTTATCTATCACCTCCGTAACGCTTTCGCAATTACTAAATGATCCTGTAACGAAGCGCGCTGCTCTCCGTTGGATCTTCTCTATCTCTTCTATCAACCCTACCTGGTGCGGATCCCACACTGCTGAGCAGTATTCAAGCATTGGGCGAACAAGCGTACTGTAACCTACTTCCTTTGTTGTCGGATTGCATTTCCTTAGGATTCTTCCAATGAATCTCAGTCTGGCATCTGCTTTACCGACGATCAACTTTATATGATCATTCCATTTTAAATCACTCCTAATGCGTACTCCCAGATAATTTATGGAATTAACTGCTTCCAGTTGCTGACCTGCTATTTTGTAGCTAAATGATAAGGGACCTATCTTTCTATGTATTCGCATCACATTACACTTCGCTACATTGAGATTCAATTGCCATTCCGTGCACCATGCGTCAATTCGCTGCAGATCCTCCTGCATTTCAGTACAATTTTCCATTGTTGCAACCTCTCCATACACCACAGCATCATCTGCAAAAAGCCTCAGTGAACTTCCGATGTCATCCACCAGGTCATTTATGTATATTGTGAATAGCAACGGTCCTATGACAGTTCCCTGCGGCACACCTGAAATCACTCTTACTTCGGAAGACTTCTCTCCATTGAGAATGACGTGCTGCGTTCTGTTATCTAGGAACTCCTCAATCCAATCACACAATTGGTCTGATAGTCCGTATGCTCTTACTCTGTTCATTAAACGACTGTGGGGAACTGTGTCAAACGCCTTGCGGAAGTCAAGAAACACGGCATCTACCTGTGAACCCGTGTCTACGGCCCTCTGAGTCTCGTGGACGAATAGCGCGAGCTGGGTTTCACACGATCGTCTTTTTCGAAACCCATGCTGATTCCTACAGAGTAGATTTCTAGTCTCCAGAAAAGACATTATACTCGAACATAATACGTGTTCCAAAATTCTACAACTGATCGACGTTAGAGACATAGGTCTATAGTTCTGCACATCTGTTCGACGTCCCTTCTTGAGAACGGGGATGACCTGTGCCCTTTTCCAATCCTTTGGAACGCTTCGCTCTTCTAAAGACCTACGGTACACCGCTGCAAGAAGGGGGGCAAGTTCCTTCGCGTACTCTGTGTAAAATCGAACTGGTATCCCATCAGGACCAGCGGCCTTTCCTCTTTTGAGCGATTTTAATTGTTTCTCTATGCCTCTGTCGTCTACTTCGATATCTACCATTTTGTCAACTGTGCGACAATCTAGAGAAGGAAGCACAGTGCAGTCTTCCTCTGTGAAACAGCTTTGGAAGAAGACATTTAGTATTTCGGCCTTTAGTCTGTCATCCTCTGTTTCAGTACCATTTTGGTCACAGAGTGTCTGGACATTTTGTTTTGATCCACCTACCGCTTTGACATAGGACCAAAATTTCTTAGGATTTTCTGCCAAGTCAGTACATAGAACTTTACTTTCGAATTCATTGAAAGCCTCTCGCATAGCCCTCCTCACACTACATTTCGCTTCGCGTAATTTTTGTTTGTCTGCAAGGCTTTGGCTATGTTTATGTTTGCTGTGAAGTTCCCTTTGCTTCCGCAGCAGTTTTCTAACTCGGTTGTTGTACCACGGTGGCTCTTTCCCATCTCTTACGATCTTGCTTGGCACATACTCATCTAACGCATATTGTACCATGGTTTTGAACTTTGTCCACTGATCCTCAACACTATCTGCACTTGAGACAAAACTTTTGTGTTGAGCCGTCAGGTACTCTGTAATCTGCTTTTTGTCACTTTTGCTAAACAGAAAAATCTTCCTACCTTTTTTAATATTTCTATTTACGGTTGAAATCATCGATGCAGTAACCGCTTTATCATCGCTGATTCCCTGTTCTGCATTAACTGATTCAAATAGTTCGGGTCTGTTTGTCACCAGAAGGTCTAATATATTATCGCCACGAGTCGGTTTTCTGTTTAACTGCTCAAGGTAGTTTTCAGATAAAGCACTTAAAAATATTTCACTGGATTCTTTGTCCCTGCCACCCGTTATGAACGTTTTAGTCTCCCAGTCTATATCCGGCAAATTAAAATCTCCACCCAGAACTATAACATGGTGGGGAAATCTACTCGAAATATTTTCCAAATTATCCTTCAGGTGCTGAGCCACAACAGCTGCTGAGCCCGGGGGTCTATAGAGACATCCAATTACCATGTCTGAGCCTGCTTTAACCGTGACCTTCACCCAAATCATTTCACAATTCGAATCTCCGTCAATTTCCTTCGATACTATTGCACTTCTTATCGCTATAAACACGCCTCCCCCTTCACTGTCCAGCCTATCTCTGCGGTATACATTCCAATCAGAGTTTAGGATTTCATTACTGTTTACGTCTGGTTTCAGCCAACTTTCTGTTCCTAGTACTATATGGGCGTTGTGACCGTTTATTAATGAGAGCAGTTCTGGGACCTTTCTATAGACGCTCCTGCAGTTTACTATTAGCACATTAATATTGTTATTCCTTGTTGCATTTTGCCTACTCCTGCCTTGCCGCGTCTCAGGAGGCGTCTTGTCGGGCCTAGGGAGGGAATTCTCTAACCTAAAAAAAACCCATGTGCACTCCACACGTACTCCGCTACTCTCGTAGCTGCTTCCGGCGTGTAGTGCACGCCTAACCTATTCAGGGGGACCCTACATTTCTCCACCCGATAGCGGAGGTCGAGAAATTTGCACCCCAGCTCTCCGCAGAATCGTCTGAGCCTCTGGTTTAAGCCTTCCACTCGGCTCCAAACCAGAGGACCGCGATCGGTTCTCGGAACGATAATACAAATAGTTAGCTCTGATTCCACCCCGCGAGCGAGGCTTTCCATCTTCACCAACTCCGCCAACCGCCTGTACGAACTGAGGATGACCTCTGAACCCAGACGGCAAGAGTCATTGGTGCCGACATGAGCAACAATTTGCAGTCGGGTGCACCCAGTGCTCTCTATCGCCGCCGGTAGGGCCTCCTCCACATCTCGGATGAGACCCCCCGGCAAGCAGACAGAGTGAACACTGGCCTTCTTCCCCGACCTTTCCGCTATTTCCCTAAGGGGCTCCATCACCCGCCTAACGTTGGAGCTCCCAATAACTAATAAACCCCTCCCCCCCCCCCCCCCCCCCGAGTGCCTGCTCGGACCTTGCTGAAGGAGCGGTCACATGTCCACTCACAGGCAGGGCGGGCGATGCCACACGGCCAGCCTCCACATTGACCCTCCACCTCGTGCGCCGCGAACGCCGCTGAACCCTCCACTCCCCTTGGGGAGAGGGTGGCCCAACCGCGCCCGGTACCCGCGAAGATGTCTCGACAGCAGGGACAGTGGGTGAAGCATCTAACACCTGGGGTGCACCATGCGACGCACCAGACTCCCCACTGCCGCTACACTCCGAGGCAGCAGCCTGAAGACTGCTGACCGCGGCCATCAACACGCTCAGCTGTTCGCGAAGAGTGGCCAGCTCCTCCTGCGTCCGTACACAGCAGCCACACATCCTATCCATCCTAAGAAATCAATTTACTATAGAGTGTTAATCAACTTTTAACTAGACTGCTAATTCACTAAAGGCGGTTGATTATTGACTAAACTGTGATTGCTAACCACTTCTTGTAGAAACAAGGAAAATAGCACTACCTGTCTCTGGACGGTATTGAAAACAAACACTAGCACTACTAGCACTATGGCTGACTAAAGGGACTCTCTCTGACTGTATTCAAAACAAACACGAGATCTATGGAACACTTAATAGCACTCGACTATTAAAGCTTCCTAAAAGCAAAAACACGCAGAAGAAGAAGTGACAAGTAAGAAAAATACAGATACTTAAATTAAGGTAGCTCGCTGCACAGCAGACGTGAAGCAGACGGCGGTTAGGGCGACACTGACACTACTGGCACTATGGCCGACTAAAGAGGGAGAGGCTCGAATGGGACTCCACGACATGTTTGGAAAAATCGTTGTGTGCTTAAGGGCCGTTATGCAGAATCTGTGGGGTTTGGGATATACGTTTAATATGGTGATACGACAACACGAACAGCAAATTAAAGATATGAGTACGAAACTGTACGCTCTAGCGGAAGGTCAGGAAGCTGCTATACTAGATGTACCGTAGGGTTGACCACCACCTGCAAAATGTTTTGTCAACAATGGAAAGTACCACCCAAAAAATTTTAATAGCAGGCTAGAGAATGGGAACCAAGAGCATATAGGGAATCAAAACAGAGGGTGCAAGAGAAGAGAGGAGAGCAGCAATGTTACAAAAATGGGAGAGGGATAAGTAAGAGAAATATCTTAAATGGTGATAAAATGAGACTAGGAGGTTTATTTGATCCAGGGAAAGAAGAGAACAACAATAGAAAGCATTTAGGGTGGGGTGAATTTAGTATAAAACTGAGACCAGAAGTACGTGGAAATCCGACGGCACACAGAATGTAATATAACATCGACTGGTATTCAGTCTAACTGCAGCTGTCCTCGTGAGGTAGGCAGTGAACCAGAAAATGCAGCTTTTAATGTGTTGGCGGATGTTGAAGAAAATGGTTATAGTGATTCGTACATTGTATCGGCAGATGTTAAAGAGGTTAATTATAGTGATTCGTGTTTTCTGTCAGTGGAAGTGGCAAAACTGTGTGTGTATCGACTGAAGTAATAGATTTATTATCACAGGAAAATGTGGGGGATATTTCAGCAAATGAAGTTGTGGAGGAGGATAGTGCTGCAGGAGATAACGTAAGAAACTGCGGGCAAAACTATTGATCTATATTCAGAAAATAATATTGAGTGGTACGAACGGTTTACGGTATTAATGGCAGTATCGACAGGATATGAGGCCTCTAATTGAAAAATGTTACGATGATCTCTCCACTGGCAAAAGATTTCGGAATAGTCCCCCCACTCTTATCTCTGGGTTCAAATGGCTCTGAGCACTATGGGACTTAACATCCGTGGTCATCAGTCCCCTAGAACTTAGAACTACTTAAACCTAACTAACCTAAGGACATCACACACATCCATGCCCGAGGCAGGATTCGAACCTGCGACCGTAGCAGTCGCGGGGTTCCGGACTGAGCGCTAGACCACCGCGGCCGGCTTATCTCTGTTAGGGGACTGACAAAGGGAAGGTGACCAAGAGAAAAATATTGAATAACCAACGAAAGAATAACGTTCTACGAGTCGAGGCGCGGAATTTCAAAAGCTTAAAGGTGTTAGGGAAGCTATAAAATCTAAAAAGGGAAGTACAATGGCTCAATCTAGATATAGTAGGGAACAGTGTAGTGAAACGGAAAGAAGACAAGGATTTCTGGTGAGATGAGCATAGGGTAATATCAACAGCACCAGACAACTGTGACCAGTTCTGTGATAGAAACGTTCCTATCAGAATCGGCAACAAAACAAGACTGACAACGGTAGTTGAGGTGTACATGCCGACGTCGCAAGCTGAAGATGAAGCGATAGCAAAAGTACATGAGGATGTTGTTGTTGTTGTTGTGGTCTTCAGTCCAGAGACTGGTTTGATGCAGCTCTCCATGCCACTCTACCCTGTGCAAGCTTCTTCATCTCCCAGTACCTACTGCAACCTACATCCTTCTGAATCTGTTAAGTCTATTCATCTCTTGGTCTCCGTCTACGATTTTTATCTTCCACGCTGCCCTCCAATACTAAATTTGTGATACCTTGATGCCTCAGAATATGCCCTACCAACCGATCCCTTCTTCTAGTCAAGTTGTGCCACAACTGTCTCCTCCCTCCAATTCTGTTCAATACCTCCTCATTAGTTATGTGATCTATCCATCTCATCTTTAGCATTCTTCTGTAGCCACCACATTTCGAAAGCTTGTTTCTCTTCTTGTCCAAACTATTTATCGTCCATGTTTCACTTCCATACATGGCTACACTCCATACAAATACTTTCAGAAACGACTTCCTGACACTTAAATCAATACTCGATGTTAACAGATTTCTCTTTTTCAGAAACGCTTTCCTTGCCATTGCCAGTCTGCATTTTATATCCTCTCTACTTCGACCATCATCAGTTATTTTGCTCCCCAAATAGCAAAGTTCCTTTACTACTTTAAGCGTCTCATTTCTTAATATAATTCCCGCAGCATCGATCGATTTAATTCGGCTACATTCCATTATACTCGTTTTGCTTTTGATGATGTTCATCTTATATCCTCCTTTCAAGACACTGTCCATTCCGTTCAGCTGCTCTTCCAGGTCCTTTGCTGTCTCTGACAGAATTACAATGTCATCGGCGAACCTCAAGTTTTTATTTCTTCTCCACGGATTTTAATTCCTACTCCAAGGATATAGAAAGGGCAATACAGTTCGTAAAGGGAGATGGAAATGATGGTTGGAATGCAGCTGCACGGAAAGGAGTAGAAGAGAAGGTTATAGGAGAATGTGGGCTCGGGGCAAGGAATGAGAGAGGAGGAAGACTAATTGAGCTCTGTGGTAAATTTCAGCTAGTAATTGCGAATAATGTAGTGTCTAGGAATTCTGCTCACTCGGTTCGCTACACAAACAATCAAATGGTTCAAATGGTTCTGAGCACTATGGGACTTAACATCTATGGTCATCAGTCCCCTAGAACTTAGGACTACTAAAACCTAACTAACCTAAGGAGATCACAAAACACCCAGTCATCACGAGGCAGAGAAAATCCCTGACCCCTCCGGGAATCGAACCCGGGAACCCGGGTGCGGGAAGCGAGAACGCTACCGCACGACCACGAGCTGCGGACAAACAAACAATCAAACAACTTGTAATAATGAGTTTTATTACGATAAGACAATTACAATACTTTACTTTGATAGTGATGTCGCAAGAGAAGTGCGACTTACAAGATAACCAGATCTTCTTCAGAAGTCTGTGCTACGTAGAGAGTACTAATGATAACGGCTACGATGCGTCTGCTAACGAAGTGGCTAATATTGAAGCTGCTATCGAAGTGGGCTGCCACGAGCCGGGCTCGGCGCTTATGACCTCTTCACCTGGGGGCCGCTGCTGTCGCGGTGTGTCCCTGAGGGAGGTCGGTCAGACAGTGATTGACTGACCTTTTCTCACAGCCGTCTCTTTTCTGTCGTTCCCGATTGGTGTGCCAGCCCTGACTTTACGCTTTAATATTTGTTCCCCCCCCCCCCCCCCCCGGAAGAGCAACGGACCCGTCGTCGCATACGGAGCATGGGGGGGGGGGGGGGGGGGAGGTGGTTGAGGCAGGAGTGTGGACGCTCTGATGGACCGGATCAAAAATGGCTCTGAGCACTATAGGACTTAACTTCTGAGGTCATCAGTCCCCTAGAACTACTTAAACCTAACTAACCTAAGGACATCACACACATTTATGCCTGAGGCGGGATTCGTACCTGCGACCGTAGCGGTCGCGCGGTTCCAGACTGTAGCGCCTAGAACCGCTCGGCCACTTAAACCGGAAGCTGTGGCTGCAAGGGAAGTCAGAAATCCGGTCATAGCGAATGTATTTTAGCAAAATGTTCAAATCTGAATAAGCTTCTGTGGCCTGTGCAATTTTCCTATAGTTCAGAAGAAAGTATGAAGCAATTCAGAGTCCTGAGCATCGGTGTGACAACAACATGAAGCAGAGCGTCAACGGCTGTATCAGAGTCAGTCGGCAGACGTGCAAGCACACCCACGTTACCACGTTGAGCTGTAGGGCGAGACACAATCTCGTACTGGTATTGAGACCACAACAAATCCCATCTTGGCCATTTTTGGACAGTTCATGCAGGAACCGTCTTCATCGGATGAAACGAGAACTGCAATAGCCTGTGCCCCGTTACCAAGCAGAATTTTCTGTCATACAAATAGTGGTGGAATTTGGTGACACCATACACAACAGCCAAGGTCTCTTTCTCTGTTTGTGAATAGTTACACTGAGCTGTGGACAACACTTTTGATGCGAAAGCAATAGGCCTGTCTTTATCACCAAATCTATGCGAAAGTTCAGCACCAATTCCGTGAGTGGAAGCGTCGACGTGCAACAGAAATGGTACCAAGCATCGATCACTGAGCAATGCATCTTTAAATTTTTAAAAGCTTCCTGCCACTCATCTGTGCAAACAAAAGGGACGTTATGGCGACGCAAGCGATGCAATGGAGCTGCGATTTGCGCAGCATTCGGTATGAACGGAATATAATAGTTCACTTTCCCTAAGACTGATTGCAATTGTGAGACACTGTGAGGAACTGGCGGGTCACGTATAGCTAACAAATGTGACTGAATAGGATGTACACCTTGACTGTTTATGACATGAACAAGGTACTGCACCTCAGGTTGAAAGAAATCTTACTTTTCCAGTCTAGACTTTAGTCCTGCATCACCAAACATTTGTAATGTGTTCTTCAAGTGCACGAGCTGCTACTACAATATCGTACAAAAAGTTTCAAAAGCTTGGTACTTGAGCAGTCAGCTGATCCAAACACCGTTGTAAAATGGCGGGTGCCTAAGCGCTGCCAAGACAAACGCAAGTATTTAAACAAATCTAAATGAGTGTTAGCTACACACACTTTTTGAACTTCGTCATCAAGCTGTATATGTAGATTTGCGTCACGCAAATCAGTTTTTGAAAAGTAACGACGAGCGCCTAATGTGTCCATGACATCCTCTGGGCGTGGCGTTGGAAAAGTATCAATCACAGAATGTGGGTTGACTGTAGACTTAAATTCAAGAGAGAGGCGAATGCGGCCTGAAGGTTTGGGGAGCTAAACCAGTGGACTTGCGTGTTGACTTGCTTGTATGGGCGCAAAAGCTCCACTGCCTTGCAACTCCATAAGTTCAGCAGCGACGTTGTCCCGTAATGCAATAGGAACAGTTCTGGTCCGACAAAATATTGGCTGAGCATTTTCTTTCAGAGTGATATATGCAACAAAATTGTTAGCCTTGCCTAAATCTTAAGAAAAGAGTTCAGGGATTTATTTCAGCACTATCTTTTGCAATGAATGCAGCCACTGACAACATATTGTCCTGAATTTGAAAGCCAAAAAAATCAAATGAATCAAAACCAAATATGTTCTCACAATCGTTTGATTGTAGCACAATGAAAGTTATAGTTTGCGTATGCAAGCGATACATGCCATGCAAAGTACGTTTTCCGAGAACGGGAATGTCTTGTCCATTATGAGCCGTCAGGTGCATGCTAGTTTTAGACGGGGGTGGGGAGGCTAACAGTTCATGTGCGTTACGATTCAGCAGTGTAACACAGGCACTCGTGTCCAATTGACATTTTACGCGTTTTCCACTAATATGCAAATGAACAAAAAGTATTTTGGCCAGGCGTAGCACTGAAGAAACTGTTCACTTGCTAGTTTACTAAAGGCTGTTGCAGGCTTTGAATATACTGCATTAATTACATGGGCCTTGTGACTAGATTTTTGTGATTCAGCAGAATTCTTATGTTTGTTCCGTTGCAAACATACTGATTGTACGTATCCTGTATTGCCATAGGCATAAAACTGTGCTTGTCTGGACGGGCAGTCCTAACATTTGTGCTGTGAACATAACCAAGGGCATGACTTAAATCTATTCACTGATGTAGCCTCCTGTTGAGAGAATTGGTGTGGCTTGGCGCGTGAGTGCTGTTGCTGCCTGCTGGATCGGCCGTGAGTAACGGACGACTCAAACCGACAAATTAGTGGCTGCTCAAATTTATGGGTCCCTAGTCCCCTGAATCATACTGATCTAGAATTTGCACTACCTGACGAAATGATGGATCTGACTGTTTCAAAATCTGTTCTCTAAATTTGACAGCAGTTACACTGTACACGATCACATCACGAAACATAACATCTGGATATAAAGGACCAGAAGCACATTTGAATTTGCGTTTCCTCTCCATATACTGCAAAGGGTGAGTTAGATTGACCGCGTGGCGCGTTTTACTTGGCGAGGGGAGAGCTGTTAGCTTTTGGTCTCGCTTTTCAACTCTGAAAGATTGCGTTGCCTTGTCGCAGCGAGGAATGCAAAACTTTGGCAGATTTTTCTTTTAGTAAATTTCTATAGGAGACTTGTTTCTGCTGGAAGAGCGCCACACAAACGTATCGATAAAAAGTGAGCACTCGCTTCTGTATGAATGTCTGTTTGCCTTCAGCTGTGCCTGTATAAGCTTTCATTTTTCTAAATATTGATAGCTTTGCCTTCACGTAAATTTTCCTTGCTTTATGTATCTTTTGTCCGTGGGGAGCCGACCAAGTGGTTGAACATTAAAGTTTTGTTGGGCTACCGTCATCACTAACTGTCCGGTCTCATGTTTGTTTTAAAGAACGTAAACTGTTCATGATTGTGTGATGTGATATTGTTGCAACTTGGCTACGATACCTAGAAATTGCGTCTCCACAAACCACGTGGGCACGCGGGTGTACTGCGAAACGTGTACCGTTTCACGAGTTATTGCGATCAGTCATCAGGCAACAGCAGTTGTGTGAATGATTCACACCAATGATTTTAGTTGTAGATTACAGCGGTGAACGTATCGACGCTTTTCTTTAATGTTTTAGGAATTAATGTTATCAGGAATTGTGTACATGCCTCACATCCTTATCTTAGGAATAAATGATTTTATCTACAATTTTCTCTTGTGTTCCGAGATTACGTTTTTGCACCTAAGCCACTCACCTCGTAGCTTTCCCGTTAGCACATCCAACGTGTTTCCTTACAGGTCCAGTGATTAGCCTCCCCCCTGCTTTAGATTAAATCTTATTTTCAGGTGTGTTGCTGGGAGCTGATCTTATGCAGTGTTCATGCATTTTCTATTTTATTTCGAATGTTTGATTGTCGTGAACAGTGCACGGGCAATACTATTAATTACATCGTATCCGCTATGAGCGGCATCACAACGTATGCATTTTTGGTCTGTGATCAAGTTAATTTATTTTCCGACTCGACCAAACTTTCGATTAGTTGTATGGTTAAGGTCGGTGGCGACCCTAATCTTCTCACGTTAACGTCACAAGCAATAAGTATTTACATTCCCAATAATAATGTAATAACCAGTAGAAACAGGTTAGTTACACTGTTACCCACTCGCTATATGTTTGTTGTGAGATTTTCTTGCAACGAAAGAATTAGTACCTAACTACCACCAAATTCACTTGCTGATCATAATAGTTGGTTAGAGAACCTACAACCTGATTATAGAAAAGTTCACTCGGAGTGGACTTAGGGAACAATTTCTGAATGTGACGAAAGACTGCGCTTCCTACCACTGACAAAAAGTAATGTAGTTTCGCAGTACCCGATACACCGCGAGCAGTGATATGGCCATAATACTCTTGCAACTTCTCGCGCCATTCCTCTTCTTCTTCGTTAAACTGGCGAAAAGGATGTACGACACTTGGAGCTACAGTTGTTGCATGTTGTGCTGCGTTTGTTGCTTGGTTGGCGAGTAACTGCTGTACCGTATTTAGAAGGTTAGTAATTTTCTGCGTCTAAAACTGAAAAATCTGTGTTAGATGCGTTGACCTATCGCTCTCAGCTGAGGCGCCTGAGCAGGGGGTGGGAGTTGTGGGTTGTTCGTTTTTGAATAGGCAAATGCAATAAACAGACAACCCAATCAATAAAAATAAGCACAAAAACTAGAAAATTTCTGACACGCTCACCCGAAAGCACTGAATGGAAAAGACACTAAAAGGGTCCCTGTTAAAACATGTAAACACTCCCCTGCAAAGAAAAGACAAGGTGAATTGAGGTATCAGCAAAACACAAAATCCCGCAACAAAACAAAACAGAGACAATCGGCGGCTCGGGGTTCGAACGTTAACAGGTTGTCGCTATATTATTCGGACATCTTCGTCGCCGTGTTATTCGTTCATCCTCGTTGTCATGTTCTTCGTAGACGAACACAAGTCTGTGCTACGTAGAGAGTACTAATTATAGAAGCTACAATGCGTCTGCTAACGAAGTGTCTAACATTGAAGCTGCTATTGCTATCGGACGCCGCGCTTATGTGCTCTTCACCTAGGGACCGCTGCTGTCGCGTTGTCGACCTAGAGGAAGGTCGGTCAGGGTGCAATTGGCTGACCTCTTCTCACAGCCGTCTCTTCTCTGTCTTTTCCAATTGGCGTGCCGACGCTGACTTGATGCCGTAACAAATAATGCGTTCGAGAATCACAGAGGAGGAGGTATACTTGGAAAAGTTAGATTACATCATGGTGAAACAAAGTTCCCGAAATCAGATACTGGATTGTCAAGCGTACCAAGGAGCAGATGTAGATTCAGATCACAATGTAGTAGTGATGAGGAGATGGCCGAGGTTTAAGAGACTGGTAAGGAAGAATCAGTATGCAAAGAAGTGAGATACAGAAATACTAAGGAATGACGAGACACTCTTGAAGTTCTCTAAGTCTATAGATTCAACAATAAAGAACATTTCAGTAAGCAGTACAGCTGAAGAGGAATGGACATCTCTAAAAAGGGCAATCACAGAAGTTGGAAAGAAAAACACAGACGCAAAGAAGGTAAGTACGAAGAAACCATGGGTAACAGAAGAAATACTTTAGCTGATCGATGAAAGGAGAAAGTACAAAAATGTTCGGGGAAATTCAAGAATACAGAAACGCAAGTCGCAGGGGAATGAAATAAACAGGAAGTGCAGAGAAGTGAAGACGAAATGCCTGCATGAAAAACGTGAAGAAATCGAAAAAGAAATAATTGTCGGAAGAATTGACTTAGCATATACGAAAATCAAAACGATCTTCGATGAAATTAAAAACAAGGGTGGTAACTTTAAGAGTGCAGCGGGAGTTCCACTGTTATATGCAGAGGAGAGAACTGATAGGTGGGAAGAGCACATCGAAGGCCTCTATGAGGGGGAAGAATTGTCTGATGTAAGTGGAACAAACAAGAGTCAATTTAGAACAGATAGTTCCAGTGTTAGAATCAGAATTTAAGAGAGATTTGGAGGACCTAAAATCAAACAAGACAGAGGGGAAAGATAATATTCCATCAGGATTTCTAAAATCATTTTGGAAAGTAGCAACAAATCGATTATTGACGTTGGTGTGTAGAATGTATGAGTCTGGCGACACGCCATCAGACTTTCGGAAAAATAACATCCACACAATTCCAAAGACTGCAAGAGCTGACAAGAGCGAGAATTTCCGCACAATTAGCTTAAAGCTCATGTCTCCAAGCTGCTGACAAAAAAAAAAAAAATTGCAAAAGAATGGAAAAGACAATTAAGGATGCTTCAGATGACGATCAGCTTGGCTTTAGGAAAGATGAAAGGACAAGAGGGGCAATTATTACGTTGCACTTGTATATGGAAGCAAGGACAAGGAAAAATCAAGATACGTTCATAGGATTTGTCGACTTGTAAAAAGCGTTCGATGATGTAAAATGGTTCAAGGTATTCGAAATTCTGAGAGAAATAGGTGTAAGCTATAGCGAGAGACTTGTAATGTAAAAAATGCACAAAAGCCAAGAGGGAATAATAAGAGTAGACGACCAAGAACGAGCAGGCCGCAGTGGCCGACCGGTTCTAGATTCTTCAGTCTGGAACCAAGCGACCGCTACGGTCGCAGGTTCGAGTCCTGCCTCGGGCATTGATGTGCGTGATGCCCTTAGGTTAGTTAGGTTTAGGTAGTTTTAAGTTCTAGGGGACTGATGATCACAGA
Source organism: Schistocerca gregaria (assembly GCF_023897955.1). Lineage (NCBI taxonomy): Eukaryota > Metazoa > Arthropoda > Insecta > Orthoptera > Acrididae > Schistocerca > Schistocerca gregaria. The sequence goes on from NC_064931.1 coordinate 833,798,709, forward strand.
TGTTAAGTCCCATAGTGCTCAGAGCCATTTGAACCAAGAACGAGGTGCTTGGATTAAAAAGGATGTAAGACAGGGATGTGGTCTTTCATCCGTACTGTTCAATCTGTACATCGAAGACGTAATGTTGGAGATAAATTGAAATTTCAGGAGCGGAAGTTTGAGGAGGACCGCATCAAACCAGTCAGAAGACCGATGGCTAAAATATAAAGTGAGTGAAGGCGATGTAGGTATAATCTCACCATCTGGTGTAAGGAAACTTGACAAGTCAGCGGAAGCAAGTGAATTGTTGTTGGAGGAAGACGGATGGGCTGATATAAATGATAAGGGGTTGTGTATCGAGGCTAGAGCTACTGAGAGGGATACAACGGAGGACATAGGTAACTAGAATGCTGTTGAGGGAGATGCAGTGCAGGCTTCAAATGATGAAACTGAGTTAGATTGGAGTACAAAGGACCTAGACGAGTACACTATAGAGGAATGGAGGCGTGGTCAAAATTACAGATCATATAAAATTTTGTGGGGGATGAATGGATTGCTCGTTGGTTTACGTAAGGAGACGAAGAGGTGAAGGTTGTTTGACAGACAAGATATATGGAAGTGAAAGAAAGAGGTATGGATATAGATAATGTTTTACTAACGGAAAAATGGTTGGAGAGAGAAAAAGCTGAAATTGTACAATCAATTATAGAGATAGAGATGTGTGATGGAAAAATATGCGAACTTCTCGACTCAGGAAGGAACGGGTCGGAAGAGTTTGTAAATAGCGATAGAAATGATAATTTAGTAGTCTTTCCAGTAACATGTGTCACGATCGAAACTGGCACTGGTGGAATAAGTATCCCGATAAAAAATTAAGTGTTCTTAGATTTTAAGTGTGGGAAATATAATTTTAATACGACAAGTCTCATTGTAAATGGGCTAATAAAATGTTGTACTGAGTACTGACTTTTTGTATAAATAGGAGTACGGGAAAGGCGTATTGCCCACACCAAAAAGGTTAGCAGCTGAGACGGTATGGAATTGTTGAATGAACACATAAAATAAATATTGAGACGATTGAAAATATTTCACTTACAGAAAAAGAAGACTTAGGTGAGTTATTAAACCAGTATAACGGAGTTTTCTCAGGCAAGCAGGGTAAAGGGCCTGGATTTGAGCATACCATGAAAGTGAGGGCGTACAAACCAATTAGAGTAAAGCCACATCCGACAGCAATTTCCGATAGGGTGGCCGTGCAAGCTGGACTAGAGCACAGTTTGGAATGAGATGTAGTGGAGAAATGTAAAAGTGACTACTGCAATCCCGCTGTAATCATGAAGAAAAGAGATAACACCATGCTAATAGCCTTAGCTGTGCCCAAATTAAATAAGTTAATCAATAGAGAATATGATCAGCAGAGTAATATGGCAGTAGTGGTGCAAAATTTCAGGAAAGTGAAACTAAGGTGCAGAGTGGATTTCACATTAGGCTTTTGACAAGATGAACGGTTGGAAGGAAGTAGACGATATGCAGCTTTTCTACATTGACGGAAAAAAGGCGCAGTATCAAAAATATAATTAACGAACACTAATAAAATTTCAAAAATACATTTGTTTAGTTGACATATTTACATGATTAACATTGCAAGATCACAGGCTAATGTGAGCACGAGAGTAGCTACTGCTATTATGAAATGCTAGTATATTAATGACCTGTGTAACGGTCAGAATGATGAATGCAAGCACGCAAACCTGCATCCATTGTATTGTACATGCGCCGGATGTCACTGTGTGGGACGAAGTTACATGCCTGTTGCACTTGGTCGGTCAATAGAGGGACGTTTAACTCTGATTGTGGATGACGCTGGATCTGTCTTCCGATGATGTGCCTTATGTGATCGATCGGAGACAGATATGGTGATTAAGCAGGCGAAGACAACACGTCGACACTGTTTAGGGCATGTTGGGTTGCAACACCGGTATGTTTGCGAGCGTTATCCAGGTAGAAAAAAACCCCTGTCACGATGTTCACGAATGGCAGCAAAACAAATCAGTCACCAAGCTGACGTACAATTTTGTAGTCCGGCTGCGTGGGAAAACCACGGGACTGCTCCTGCTGTCATACGAAATCGCCCTTCAAACCATAATAGCAGGTGTACTTCCAATGTGTGCAGCATTCAGACAGGTTGGGTGCAGGCCCCCAACTGGCCTCCTAACAAAACAAAAGCACGAACATCACTGGCATCGATGAAGAACCAGCTTTCATCAGGAAGTACAACTGATTTCCACCCTACCCTCCAATGAGTTCTCGATTGATACCACTGAATCCGGAAATGGTGGTGGCTTGGGGTCAGTGGAATGGTCTCTTCATGGCGTCAGGCTCGGAGGTGTGCTTGAAATAACCGATTTGTAACAGTTCATTGTGTCAGTGTGGCGACAGCTGCTGATCAAAATGCTGCTCCAGATGCGGTACGATGTGCCCCCTCGGTAGCGCCACGTGGCCCTCAGGAGCCCGATTTCCTTGCGATAGTACATTCCACTGACCACCGCTGCTAGCAATCATGTATAGTGACAACATTTCTGCCAAGTGTATCTGCATTACCGCAGCGGGAACATCCAGCTTCTCGTAGTCCCATCACACGATCTCGTTCGAACTTAGTGATCTGATAATAATGGCGTCTTTGTCGCCTTCAAGGAATTCTTGACTAACATCCACTAAGGACGTCCAATGTCAAACGCAGCTACCGCTCACTACTGTTACAGAGTGTATTTAAAGCAAAATGATCTGCACTCTCATAGTCGCTCTACTAGCACAGCGCTCTTCTGACTGACGTGAAATTTGAACAGATATCATCTTCCAGATGGAGAAACACGCCTAACAACTTTGTTTATGTCGCACACCTTGTTCTTTGTGCTGTGAATTTCAGGGTTGTAATAATCGGGTTCATTATCTCCGTTGCTCTGTTTGCGATGGCAGTTGGGTTGGGGTTGGGTTGTTTGGGAGAAGAGACCAAACTGCGAGGTCACCGGTCTCATCGGATTAGGGAAGGATGGGGAAGGAAGTCGGCCGTGCCCTTTCAAAGGAACCATCCCGGCATTCGCCTGGAGCGATTTGGGGAAATCACGAAAAACCTAAATCAGGACGGCCGGACGCGGGATTGAACCGTCGTCCTCCCGAATGCGAGTCCAGTGTGCTAACCACTGCGCCACCTCGCTCGGTGCGATGGCAGTAAGCGGCGTATTTAGAAGTGAACTAATGCGCAAGCCGGTTGTCTATACAGACGACAGCCGCGAGAAGTGACCGCTAGGTTTAGGGCGCCATGTCACGGATTGCGCAGCCCCTTCCGCCGCAGGCTCGAGTCTTCTCTCGGGCATAGCTGTGTGTGTTGTTCTCAGCATAAGTTAGTTTAAGTAGTGTGAAAGTCTAGGGACCGATGACCTCAGTAGTCTGGTCCCTTAGAAATTCACAAAAAAAGAAAAATAGGCGACAATTTAACTGCAAATATTTCATGTCGTGGGTCTATGAACTATTGGAGGAAGTGCCCATGGCCATAAGAGGAGGGGACATGATATTCAAGGAATTCAGATGCGAGTTTGTCAGGATCGAGATACAGTTCCTGGGGCATATTCTCATCTCAGAGGGTATACTTCTGAACGATGAATAACTATAAGTAATAACCGACTGCAAACGACCTTCGACATTGAAATAGGTGAGCCGGCCGGAGTGGCCCAGCGGTTCTAGACGCTTCAGTCCGGAACTGCACTGCTGCTACGGTCTCAGGTACGAATGCTACCTGGATCTGTGTGATGTCCTTAGGTTAGTTAGGTTTAAGCAGTTCTAAGTTCTAGGGGACTGATGAGCTCAGAAGTTAAGTCCCATGGTGCTCAGATCCATTTGAACCATTTTTGAAATAGGTGAAATATTTTGTATTGTGCGGATTTTGTCGTAAATTTCTGGGTAATGAAATCATGAACACTCCTAACTTGTAAAATTTGTTGACGAAGACCAAAGTGTGGAAATGGAGTGAAGAATGCGAAAGGGGATTCAAAAGAAGAAAAGATAGTTTACGTAACATCAAATTATTGTATTATCCAGATATGTCCTTGCCGTTTTGTCTTGCGACTGACAGTTCAGACCACGAAATGGGACGCCAGCTGTTTCAGGCGAAAGTGGTGGACGGAATACTGGAACGTAACAGCGTGCGATTTGCAAAAAATTTTCAAATGTGTGTGAATTCCTATGGAACCAAACTGCTGAGGTCATCGGTCCCTAGACTTACACACTACTTAAACTAATTTGTGCTAAGAACAACACGCACACCAATTCGCGAGGGAGGACTCGAACCCCCGGCGGGAGAGACCGTGCAATCAGTGACATGGAGCCTCTAACCCCGCTGTCGCTCCGCGCGGCGTGCATTTTGCAAGTCGGATGCTAAACAAGCGGGAACGTAGATACAGTATTTCTGAGAAGGAACTGTTCACAATAGTTTACAGTCTTCAGAAGTGCTGCATCTATCTGGAAGTTCATGAGGTGTCGCAAGGCACTTAGCTATTTACAAGATTGTAAACTACTAAACGGCCGACTCATTTGATGACTATGTTTCTTCAACAGTTAAGATACACTATAAGTACACTAAGGGTAGTAACAACTGCGTCGCTGATGCGCTGTCCCGTCCACTTTTTAGAATAGAAGACATGGATGAGTAGGAGGAAAAGGAAGTGTTTCAGCTTCTGAGAATCAAAGGGGTAGAATGGGACATGGATATTCGATAGGAAAGTAGCGACATATTCTAAGTGTAGAATGAGAGCTTGGAACTTAATCTTGTAGAAACTGAATTCGACAGCAAAGGATATGAAAAGAAACCGCGTTACTGTAAGATTTATGAAGGAGTTTTATTTCGGAGAAAAGATAAGAAAACAGAGGGTTGGAGGTTGTGTTTTCGTGATAGGCACATTGAGAAATTTGTAGACTACATACATAGAAGATATGGATATTATGGGCCACAGAAGTGTACAGAATTCTTAGAAGAATATGTACGTAATAATAACTAGTACATGTCCTTATTAATAACTAGGAGGGTACGTAAACGAGTAGCAGCATGGGGCAGATGCCAGCGGGTGCAACATCGCTCCGTCGCCCAACAGGGCGAAATGCGAGGTATTATTCTTAGTAAAGTAGGAGAACCATTGTCTGTCGGCAGTTTCTGACCTCAGCCAATAGGACACAGTGGCATCAATATGTAGTATAGATGTGTTTTCCAAGTAACCCGATCCGGAAGTCTACGAGCGAAACCCTGTTCGCCGAACTGTAGAAGACTGCTCCCTTAAGGTAGTAGAACAGGAGAAACTGTTGCCTGACAACGGATCGCAGTTTAATTCAAACATGAGCAACGAGTTTATTAATACACAAGGGATGAAGCATATCAAAATGTTAGTCTGTCTCTAGGCAAGTAACCCTTACAAGCACAATATGTAAGATACTGAATGTTTGTGTCGAATCTGTGCAAGCAATAAACAATCTAAATTACCCGAACATGTGCACTCGTTTCAGTTTGTACTGAATAGTCTAAAAATCATTGCCTCAGTTTTCTCACCATACGAAGTGGTGATGGGCAGAAAACCTAAGTTCTTGCTGACAGAGATCTTTAGTTTTCCTCCAAGTGTAGAAATCATGATAGAGGAAAGGGAGAAATCAGTAAAGGCGCCTATGAAGTAAATGACTGATGAAAGGAAGAGGAGACATGATGGGAGATATAAAACGGTAAAATACAAAATCAAGGACTGAATGTTAGTGAATGTCAAGGAGAAATCAAGTGAGGTGGACAGAGAAATTAAAAAGTTGCTTGAGTTGTATTATGGTCCACCCGTGGTTGCAAATTGCCCAGACCCTAATGCTTATTGGCTAAAGTACCCAAAATTGGAAAATTTTGCGGTTTGAGAAATATGGACGAACTATGGTTGTAAATAGAAAAATAAGAGCTCAAGATATTGATATATAATTGTGTCTGTATATGCAGGGTGAAAAAAGAAAAAAAAATGCAACATTTAGAGGTCATCATGCGACTCCTCATCTAGATCCAAAGCAAAAGTTTATTTAGCAAATCAGATCGTGTGCATTTTGAAAACACTTTTATGAAGACGAGGTGCTGCCAACACTGTCACATCGTGCAGGGCATCGTAATGTGCAGAGGAACGCTTATCGCACCGCACTACTGTACCATCCGTTGTCGCTCACTGATTATTCCCGCTTTAGGCTTCAGGAGAGTTATGTTCTGCCACTTCCTGCCTATATCGGAGCGCTGCGAGAGGTTACTGGTTTTTCCTGAATGCCGTGTGAGTCCTTGTGTGCGTCGAGTCGTTGTTTGCCTCTCTGTGTCTCGTGTTTATGATTCTATTTTGATGCGGTGCTGTCTTGCGCCGTAGTGTCGTCCATGGCTCCCAGGAACATTCCACGTAAAGGCACCATCAGATTTAGTTTTGACAGGTTCAAGCGGCATTTGCAGCCAAGTTCGTCAGAAATTCACGATTGGCTTGTAGACATAATCAAGATACCTTCAGAACAGATTCATGCACCTTACTTCGAGTCTGAGCCGTATGTATTTCATGTCAAGTTCCCCGACCTGTTTCAGGTTGACAGGCTCCTTTTGTGGCATAAACAAAACGTCCTCTTTACTCGTTGCGGTGATTCTAATAATATGATCCTTCTCGAGAATGTGGAGGGGGAGCATATGTATGTTACGGTGTTTAACCTTCAGCCCGAAGTTGATTACAGTTTCTTCAAAGCCGTTCTGCTTCCGTTTGGGAACATACGGAATATATGGCGGGAACGCTAGTCCGCTCAACATCGTTTATAAGTTTATAGTGGTGTTCGATCTGTGGACATGATGGTAAAATGAATATTCCATCTCATTTGCAGCTGTGAGAGACCGGTTTATATATTTTACACATGACATGAAGGGAACTTTTTGATGTATTCTTAGAGTGAACTTCTCTGCTGAAATTGCTCGCATTGTCTCATGGTCGTAAAATCCACTTACTATCATCTTAAAAGGATAAGTTTATAGTACCTGGTTCCCCAAGTGACAGCCATTGTGCCTAACTAAGTTCCTAAGGGGAACGCGAGCCAATTCTAGACGACTCTTGTGCATTTCCGCCATTAATGTCGCGTAGGGACTTCGCCACTGTAGTTTCTGCGCTGCTGCTACCTCCACTTCAAAACAAGCGTAGAGATGCTCTAGGTGATGAGGGCCCAGACGATTCCTTTTCCCTTCCCCACTCTGCTTCCGTTTGAAGCAGCCTCACAGCCTACCATAGTTCATATCGGATGATAGCATGTCAGCTGCTGTTCAAGATTCGAAAGTGTCCATCAGCCCCTCTGATGTGTCTCCCGAGACCGCCTCTTCGGAATCGTACGAGGATAGACCTCTTCCGGAGCTCCGTACTACGTCAAACTACGTCAAACTACCCTGAGTCTGTAACATATATCCATCCTTCTTCTACGCCCACGGATGGGGAAAACATGCTACAGGCCGCTGCTGATCACAACTAGATCGGCACAAGTGTACCATTGGAACACCTGGTGTCGGTAAAAGACATACCTTCAGTTTTCGTTTCCAAGCCGCACCGCCCACTTCTGGAGGAGTGGGGTGTGTCCTCTACATCTGACGCCGAATTTCCGCCCCATGAGGCAGTCGCCTTCCCGCAAAACAGCAAAAAACAACGTATTCAACCTCACCGTGTGGCATCTCGAACAAAAAGGGAATGATAGAGGGGGATCCATCTCTTTATATTCAGAATCATCCGATGACTCTGTCATGGACTGCGATAAACAATTTGAACGTCACTTGCAAATAATCAACTCAGTTGGTTTGGTAATAACTAGATGCAGGCCCTATTTTGAATGTGAACATAATTAGTTACAACCTTAGACTTGTGCAGCTGCCACAACTTATTTACGATTCAAGTGCGGACGTGAAATGTTTGCAGGATGTGTTATTTCATCGTTTTTCTATTCCTGGTTTTTCTACTTTCTTTATTGTGGCTCCAAAACTATGGACCGGTACTACGTTATTCCACAGGGAGGGAATATCACTGACTGATTTCGAAATTCTTGATAAGGGCCGAGGGATAGGCTGCATTCTTTGTGATCTTACTTTATTTCTTCTTTATGCCCCTTCTGGATCAGGCCGTCCCACAGAACGAGCGCGTTTTTATAAATATGATATAATTTATTTAGTTCATACAACTCCGCAGAAACTTCTGTTAGGCGGAAATTTGAATTGTGTTTTGTGCCCTGTGAATCAGATCCCCAATTTTAATATCAGTAAGGAAGTAGATAATCTCGTGCGCTCTTCTCAAATACCCGCTCTCGTCACGTATAGGCATTTTACAGTCACTTCTGACAGCAAACACGATCGTTTTTATCTCTCTGATACTTTATGTCAACAACTGTTAGCGTTAGACGAGGTACCTACTTGCTTCACTGATCACTGTGCCGTAGTTGTAGCCTTAAATCATGTGCCGCAACCAGTAAATTGCATCGCTGCGTTACCGAGCTCAGAGGACGAGGGACCTCCGGCAGACCCAGGAATTTTATTATGCCGTCTTGCGACAACTTTATGACGGTGTCAGACAAGCTCCCTTACGGATTATGTATGTCCGCCATGTTAAGACGAAGATTATTCAGTTAGAGATGACGAATAGAAGGATTAAGGGTACGATCAAAACCCAGCTCATTCCTACAGGATGAATTAATTGACCTCCTTATATTATCTTATCCGGTTTCGGACGAATCGAAAAAGAGCATAGTCGCATCCCTCACATACACCAACGGACATGTACTGATGTCCCAATGTGACATTTCCAGAACTGTCTATATTTCCTTACATATTTATGACGTCCGTGCTGTTGATACGATTGTCCCTGATGCATTTACTCCTCTCCTCGATTGCATGGATACTTCTACATTAAATGATGAGTTTCTAAGTGACTTTATTCGAGATGATTATATGGCCTTACTGTTGGTCCACCTGCGACGTAACACGCTCTTTCGCACATCGACGGCGGTTCTGCATCATAAATTGTCCACCTACCTCGATACTGCTGCAGATCTGCACACGTAATTCCTGACTGTAGCTACTTAAGAAACCTCAGAACAGCAGTGTTGAAGAAACTGAGATTTCATAACTACAAGTCGGAGGCCGCTACAAATACAAAAAAACTGAAAGAGGTATTGTGAACTCTAAAGAATAAATCGGAAATGGGTTGCTGTTCAAGATTTTAAGTTCAAAGGTCCTTTTAAACTTGCATTAGAATTTTCTTTTTTTTATTGCTATTAAGCGAGATCATCAGCCCACATGTGTTCAAATCATTAAAGTTCCTGTTCACAGTCCTCGTCACACTCAAACAGCTAGAACTTCTCCTATCCAATTCCGAAATCAATTCCGAGAGTAACACAGTCAATAAACTGCTACTTACTTTGGCACTCGGCATTCAGTGGTTATCTTTAAATAAAGTTATTGCTCGCCATAAACACCCAGTAAAAAAAAAATTACTTAGTACTGCCACGCTTTTAGTTCAAAGTTTACACTCGCGATTTTCTCCAGCACTAAATACCTCTAGACTCTTAAAATTTCACAAATAGTTAATGTGGTGTCACCGCCAGACACCACACTTGCTAGGTGGTAGCCTTTAAATCGGCCGCGGTCCGGTAGCATACGTCGGCCCCGCGTGTCGCCACTATCAGTGATTGCAGACCAAGCGCCGCCACAGGGCAGGTCTAGAGATACTTCCTAGCACTCGCCCAGTTGTACAGCCGACTTTGCTAGCGATGGTTCACTGACAAATTACGCTCTCATTTGCCGAGACGATAGTTAGCATAGCCTTCAGCTACGTTATTTGCTACGACCTAGCAAGGCGCCATATTCAGTTACCATTGATATTGTGAATCATGTACTGTCATGAGCGACGTTCATTATTAATGCATTAAAGTTAAGTATTCCACCAGCTACGTCCGTTTTTCTCAATTCTAATTCCCTTGTCATGTTCCAGACCTCACGCCAGCCTGAGTGAGCTAAAACGCGTGCATTTCGGCCTCCTTTAGTAACACGGTGTAGGCTCTCCTGCCAACCACAACATTGGCAACGAGAGTAAAAGTGTTCTTATCTAAATTGCCCCGATTTACCTGTGTAATGGCTTCGCCACAATCTCCAGATGTACTGTCCGAATTTCATCGCTTACAGAATCAGCAGACGCAGGCCTTACTGGGTGCCCTTGGACAGCTCGTCCAGGGTCAACGTGCGATGCAAAACGACGCGCCATCAGCTGCTTCACCGCTAACGCAGCCACAACACGCTTTTGCACCTACTTTTCGAACTTTTGATGCTGCACTGAGTAGCCACGCCAATTTGGATTCCATCTCGCCGCCTACAGAATTCAAGGTAACGAGCGGCAGCCTTTTCTCCTTTCATCCGCGGCGTGACTACGTACCGTGTGATAGTCGAATTATTTCCCCGACGCGACGTAGGAACTCTGTCCTACGAAGAAATTTTCTCTGCATTCGAAGCATATTTCAAAGAATCAGTCAATGTAGTTGCCAAACGGTATACCTTCTTTCATACAAAACGTACGGCAGGTCAGACTAATCGGGAGTGGGTTTCAACCTTGAAAGTCCTTACTCGGGATTGTGTCAATGTGGACTCCCTTACTCAGATACTATGGTACGTGATGCAATTGCACATAACGTTTCTGATGTTCGTATAAGAAAACAGATTTTGAAACTAGTAAATCCCTTCCTTCAACAAGTGATGGATATATTGGATCGGCAGGACACACTTGACTTTGCTCAGGAATCATTTGAAACTTCGCCAGCAGTGTCAGGTTAACCGGCCCGACGGGCGAGCTGCACGGAGCAGTAAACAGCCCTCGCGCCCGGCCGCGCCGCTGCCGCCAGGCGCTCAGCCACATGTGCCGCGCTGGCAAGCAAATGAAGTGATCAAATCATGCCCGCGGTGTGCTACTAAATATTCGCGTGAGAATTGCCCGTCACGCCAAGCTATTTGCTTTTACTGTAATAAAAAAGGACATGTTCAGAGTGTTTGCCAGAAAAAGCTCGGATCGGAAGCTCAAAACCGTTCCAGGCCCTTTGCTTTGCGCCGGAATCGGAATCGAACCAAGGATACTCAGGCTCGTGAAACTTTGCCCATGGAAATTCATGTAGTTCATTCCACTCCGCGCAGTGCCACTCTCATTAACAGTGACTGTGTTCGTCCCAAAAATAGTGTGCGTCGACATCGCCGGAACTCCCGTCAAGTCGCACGAACTGCAATTTCACTGATCAATCAAGACACTTCCAAACTGCTGGGCACACCTCCGTTGCGTGCCGCAAATATTAAGTTGTTATTCAGGTCAACGTATCCCTGTGTTAGGACAGTGCAGCCTTCTTGCACCATACGAAGGACAAACAAAACTTGAGTCATTTTACGTCCTTCGTTCTTCTTCTGCAGTGAACTCGTTTGGTTTCGATTTATTTCAGTTGTTTAACTTGTCTATAGTACATCAGGTCCTATCAGTGAACCAGGCTGTGCCTTCAGACAGTGTTTTTTTCGTCTATGTGAAGAATTTGGAAGTGAAAGTAAACGCGCAACCGAAATTTTTCAGAGCGCACAATATTCCCCACGCATTGCGTGATGAGGTCGCAAAAACATTACACGATTTGGACTCACAAGGTGTAATTGAACGTGTGCAGGCTTCTCTCTGGGCATCACCCTTAGTAATTTTGCCCAAACCTTCCGGATAGTTGAGACTTTGTGTGGACTTCAAGGCAACAGTGAATCCACAACTAGTGATTTCAACTTTTCCTTTACCCCGCCCGGAAGATTTTTTTGACAAACTGTGCCCGGGTAAATATTTTTCGAAGTTGGACCTAGCAGATGCGTACTTCCAAATACCGGTGGACGAAGAATCCCAGCGCGTTTTGGTGGTTAACACGCATCTTGCGTTGTATCAATTCAAACGACTGCCATTCGGGTGTGCATTCGCCCCTGCATTGTTTCAGCAATATCTACAAACTGTTTGTGCGTCGGTCCCTACTGGAGCAAATTACCTGGACGATATTGTGATCTCCGGAAAGACGGAAGAAGAACATTTGGCCAATCTCAGAACATTATTTCAGGTCTTGCGACAAAATGGCCTTCGCTTGCGGAAGGACAAATGTGTGTTTTTTGCTCGGGATTTTCCATACTTGGGACATGTACTCAATGCCACAGGCATACATCCCAGTCCAAAGCACCTTCGTACCATACAAGACTTGCCTTCGCAGCAGAATTTGAAAAAGCTACAGAGTGCGCTGGGAAAAATTACGTATTGTAACAGATATGTGCCACATGCCTCTTCCATTTCAGATCCGCTTCATCGCTTACGCCGTAAAGGTGTTCCGTTCGTCTGGACGACGGAATGCGAACGCGCCTTTCGCCAGTTGAAATCGGCATTGCTTTCCAATACTTGCCTTCGCCATTCGATCCCCAGAGGCCCATTTTGTTGATGGTAGATGAATCGGATTTCGGGATCGCACTATCGCCCTATTGCCTTTGCGTCCAAATTGCTCTCGTCTGCTCAAAGAAATTATTCGCAGATCGAGAAAGAAGCAGTAGCTGTCGTATTTGGTGTTACGAAGTTTCATGATTTCTTGTATGGTCGTCACTTTACCATAATCACATACCACAGACCTTTGACAACGCTTTTTCATCGGACCAAGCCTGTACCTCCACGTAGAGCGCAGAAATTCATTCGCTTGTCTATTTTCCTCTCGCAGTACCGCTACGATATCTTGTATCGGTCCACTGCTAAGCACGGAAACGCCGATGCGTTGTCCGGCTTGCCTGTTGTTGAGGATAGGGCATTCGATTCCTCCGAACTTGCTTGCATGTTCATTGATGCGGAAACCGATGACGTGGTCGAATCGTTTCCGATTGATTTTCGTCGAGTAGCTACAGCCACAGCAGCCGACCCTGTCCTTACTCCCGTTCTGCGTTTTGTTGCAATGGCCCTTGTCAAAGTCACGGATCGGGGACCAGTTGGTTCGCCGATTTTTTGCTCACAAGGAGAGACTTTTTGTACGACGTGGTGTTTTGCTGTTGCGCTCTGATAATGATCAGTCCAGGGTCGTGGTCCCACGTTCGTTACAGTCCTCCGTCTTACAGCGTCTCCACCAAGGACATTGGGGTATAGTGAGAACGAAACAACTTGCTCGTCAGCACTGTACTTGGTTCGGAATCGATGCCGCGATTACGAAAATATGCTCTTCTTGTATGGTGTGTGCCGAACAACAATCAGCACCACCACGGAAATTCTTTGCATGGCCGGAAGCCACTTCCCCTTGGCAACGCTTACACATCGATTTTGCTGGTCCATTCTGGAATGCTCGATCGTTGGTTGTGGTAGATTCATTCAGTAATTTTCCTTTTGTTGTCCGGGTGTCTTCCACGACGGCATCTGCCACCATCCAAGCGTTATCCGCTATCATTTGCATTGAATGTCTTCCACAGACTATTGTTTCCGACAATGGCCCACAATTCACGTCCGCAGAATTTCAGTCATTCTGCAAGGCCAATGGTATTCAACATCTGACGTCCGCGCCGTTTCCGCCACAGTCAAACGGTGCCGCTGAACGATTGGTCAGGATTTCCAAACCACAGATGTTGAAATTGAAAGAGTCGCATTCTCGGGAGGACGCGTTATTGCTCTTTTTGTCCTCGTATCGCTCTCAGACTCGAGATGGTCACTCGCCGGCTGAGTTGCTCCACGGTCGTCATCATCGAACCTCGATGTCTTTGCTACATCCGCCGCATCAGGTTCCTGTGCAGCGGCAGACACCTGCTTTTGCTCCAGGCACTGTGTGCCCGACCGAGATCGGGCACACAGTTTTAATCTGCCAGGAAGTTTCATATCAGCGCACACTCCGCTGCAGAGTGAAAATCTCATTCTGGAAACATCCCCCAGGCTGTGGCTAAGCCATGTCTCCGCAATATCCTTTCTTTCAGGGGTGATAGTTCTGTAAGGTTCGCAGGAGAGCTTCTGTAAAGTTTGGAAGGTAGGAGACGGATACTGGCAGGAGTAAAGCTGTGAGTACCGGGCGTGAGTCGTGCTTCGGTAGCTCAGATGGTAGAGCACTTGCCCGCGAAAGGCAAAGGTCCCGAGTTCGAGTCTCGGTCGGGCACACAGTTTTAATCTGCCAGGAAGTTCCAGTCTTCAATTCTTTGTCACATGCAGAATGACGGAAATTTGTTTGCCAAACGACAATATGGCGGTCGATGCAAAGCACGTGTATCTGCAGACACGCTGCAGGTATATGCTCAGAGACCAGACTTCTACATCCAGGTAGTATAGAGATCACTGGTCATGACGCACGTCTGCAGGACACAGCTCGCCCGTTGCTGATCGTATAAGATTCTGACTGCTTACACTGGAGCCCACATACAGTCATACAAGAAAGCTTTAATAGACAAATTGGCGATCGCGCCCTAGCTGCGACGCCTCACACCATTGCTAAACGCCCAAGTTCCCGGGTTCGATTCCCGGCGGGATCAGCGATTTTCTCTGCCTCGTGATGACTGGTTGTTGTGTGATGTCCTTAGGTTAGTTAGGTTTAAGTAGTTCTAAGTTCTAGGGGACTGATGACCATAGATGTTAAGTCCCATAGTGCTCAGAGGCATTTGAACCATTCGAACCATTGCAAAAATCGACGTAACTCGATGGTATTCCTAAGGAATTTTATGTACAGTTTTAGCCTTTCTTGTGAGATGCCATTACGTCACTGGTAAATGAAGTGATACAGTGGGTTTCAGTCCTGGCTCTTTCAAGGTCGGTAAAATCTTTCTAATTCCGTAGACAACTGGACATAAAGAGACTGATAAAGTCCGCACGACCAAGCAAGTTAATGTCCACTACAAAACTGTCGTCTGGGCTCTTATTAGCCGTTTGTTAATATAACTAGAGAAATTCTTGCTTTTCACAAAAGCTGTGTGGCTGCGCACATGATTCTGAGTTCTGTAGTCGAATGCCAGTACGTCATTTCGGTGGCTGCAGCGACTTCTGTTTCTGTAGCCTTACTTTCTACTGATTTTTAATAAGGCGTCAGGTATTATCCAATCTCTGTAGTAGTATGCAAGCATCTGTCGTAATGAATGGACAGCTTACTCCGCAGTTCACCATCCGACAGGGCTTACCGCAGGGAAGGCCCCTCTCCATGTCGCTTTTTCTCTTGTCCCTAAAGCGTCTGCTTCGCCGCAGTGCTGTTCAATTATGTGGCTGGAAGAGGTTAGAGAAACCTTCTCCGCACGAGCGTACGTGGATGATGTTAGGGTACTGCTACGTCATATCAATGACATATCCTTGCTCAAGGACATAATGGATACCTTTTGTTCTCTCTCTGGAGTATGCAATAATGAACAGAAATATACCCAGTTACCACTGCGGTGATTTCATTAAGTCGTCATTCTATGGGCAGCTGTGATTACTAACGACAAATCGTTGGGAATTACAGTGTATTGCTGCTCGATGAAAATGGCTGCACTCAGTTGGCGGGGGTGAAGCATTGAATTCTAGGGGCAATTCGTGAACACGAACGCCATTCCCTTAACCTTTTTCACAACATACGGATCTTAGATTCCAACATTTTCATTGAAGTGTACTATGCTGCTGAAATATTCCCGCACCCCGCGACAAAGGCGGGAAGATTCATGCAATTATCCGGTAGTTTCCTTTGAAAAAGTCATACATTTCGACTCTAGTATGAGGTGACAGCGCGGCTCCGTCCCCTTGGAGGGTACAGACTTCCCAATATCAAAGTGAAGACTTCAGTATTGTTCATACGATGTAACATTTTAACATGTACTTTAGATACTCATTCTATTACATCTCGCTTATTCACGTGTCTTCCACCGAACAGTCTGACACCCCCTGTCGATGTTGGCTGGATCAACCACAACGGAAGGGTATCTGTTGAGAGGACAGACAGAGGCGTCGTTCCTGTAGATGAGCGTCAGCCTTTTCAGTAGCTGCAGGGACAACAGTCTGGATGATTGACTGATCAGGCTTTGTAACATCAACCAAAGCGACCTTCCTGTGCTGGTACGCCGAGCGACTGAAAGCAAGGGGAAACTACGGCCGTAATTTTCCCCTAGGGCAGATAGCCTTGCTGTATGGTTAAATGATGATGCCATCCTTTTGGGTAATATATTCCGGAGGTAAAATAGAAAATAGTTCCCCATTCTGATCTTCTGGTGGGGACTACTCAGGAGGATGTCGTTATCAGGGAGAAACAGAACTGACGTTCTACGGATTGGGGCGTGGAATGTCAAATACCGTAATCGTGCAGGTAGGTTAGAAAATATAGAACATAAATGGATTGGTTAAAGTTAGATATACTACAAATTAGTGAAGTTCGGTGGCTGGAGGAACAGGACATTTGGTCAGGTGATTATATGTTTATAAATACAAAATCAAATTGGGGTAATGCAGGAGTAGGTTTAATAATGAATAACAAAATAGGAAGGCAGATATGCTACTATGAACAGCATAGTGAACGCATTATTGCATCCAGGATAGACACGAAGCCCACACCCACTGCAATAGTACAAGTTTATATGCCAACTACCTCCGTAGATGGGGAGGAGACTGCGGAAATGTATGATGAGATAAAAGAAATTGTTCAGATAGTTAAGGAAGACGATAACTTAATTGTGACGGGCGAATGAAATATGATAGTAGGAAAACGAAGAGAAGGAAAAGTAGTAGGTGAATATAAACTGGGGGAAAGGAATGAAAGAGGAAGCCGACTGGTAGAAATTTGCACAGAGCATAATTTAATCATAGCTAACACTTGGTTTAAGAATCATGACATAAGGTTATACACGTGGAACAGACCTGGAGACACCGGAATGTCAAGACAGAGATTTCTGAACCAGATTTTAAATTGTAAGACATTTCGAAGGGCAGATGTGGACTCTGAACACAACTGTTTGTTATGAATTGCAGATAAAAACTGAAGAGAACTGCAAAAAGACAGCATTTTAATAATATGGGACCTGGATAAACTGAAAGACCGAGAGGTTGTAGAGAGTTTTGGAGAGAGCATTAGGAAACTATTGACAAGAACAGGGGAAAGGAATATAGTAGAAGAAAAATGGATAGCTTTGAGAGATGAAATAGTGAAGGCAGCAGAGGATTAAGTAGGTAAAAAGACGAGGACTAGTAGAAATCCTTGGGTAAGACAAGAGATATTGAATTTAATCGCTGAACGGAGATAACATAAAAACGCAATAAATGAAGCAGGTTAAAGGGAATACAAACTAAAAAATGAGATCGACAGAAGTGGTGAAATGGCTAAGCAGAAATGTCTAGAGGACAAATGTAAGGATGTAGAAGTATATGTCATTAAGGGTAAGATAGATGCTGCCTACAAGAAGATTAGAGAGACCTCTCGAAAAAAAAAAAAAAAAAAAAACAGTACCACTTGTATGAATATCAACAGCTCAAATGGAAAACTAGTGCTAAGTAATGAAGGGAAAGCAGAAAGATGGAAGGAGCGTATGGAGGGTCTATGGAAAGGAGATGTACTTGAGGGCAATATTATGGAAATGGAAGAGGACGTAGATGAGGATGAGAAGGGAGATACGATACTGCGTGAAGAATTTGACAGATGTATGAGACAGGTGTAATACCTTCACACTTTAAAGTGGATAGAATAACTGCAATTCCAAAGAAACCAGGTGCTGACAGATGTGAAAATTACCGAACTATCAGTTTAATAAATCACGGTTGTTAAACAGTAACACTAATCCATTACAGAATAATGGAAAAAACGGCAAGCAGCTGACCTTGGGGAAGATCAGTTTGGATTAAGGAGAAATAAATGTAGGAACACACGAGGCAATGCTGACCTTACAGGATAGGTTAACGGAAGGAAAAACCTACGTTTACAGAATTTGTAGACTTAGAGAAAGCTTTTGACAATGTTAAAGGGAATTTTAGTAATTAGAAATTTGTGGTAAGGACTATGGGAGCAAACTGCTGAAGTCATCGGTCCCTAAGCTTACGCACTACTTAATCAAGCTTAAGATAACTTACGCTAAAGGCAACACATACACCCATGCCTGAGGGAGGACTTGAACCTCCGACGGGGGGGGGGGGGGGGGGGGGAGAGCCACGCGAACCGTGGCAAGATGCCTCGGACCGCACGGCTACCCCGGGCGGCTTGACTGGTGACTGGAATACTATCTTTCAAATTCTGAAGGCAGCATAGGTAAGATACAGGGACCGAAAGGGTATTTATAATTTGTTCAGAAACCAGATGGCAGTTACAAGAGTCGTGGGGCAAGAAAGGGAAGCGATGGTTGAGAAGGGAGTGAGACAGGGTTCTAGCCAATCCCCGATTTGTAATTCCGTCAGACGTAGCCAAGAACTTGCAATAGTAGTTGAACTGAATGGACATTGTCCTGAAAGAGGATATAAGATAAACATCAAAAAGCAAAACGAGGATAATGGAATGTAGTTGAATGAAATCAGGTGATACTGAGCGAATCAGATTAGGGAACGACACACTTAAAGTAGTACATGAGTTTTGCTATTTAGGAAGCAGAACAATTGATGAGGGTCGAAGTAGGGAGGATATAAAACGTAGACGCAATGGCAAAAAAAGCGTTTCTAATGAAGAGAAATTTGTTAACTTTGAGTATAGATTTAAGTGTCAGCAAGTATTTCCTGAAAGTATTTGTGTGGAGAGTAGCCATGTGTGGAAATGAAACATGGACGATAACCAGTTTGGACAAGATGAGATTAGAAGCTTTTGAAATGTGGTGCTCAAGGTTAGGTGGGTGGATCACGTAAATATTGAGGAAGTACTGAACAGAATTGGGGAGAGAGAAATTTGTGGCACAAACTGATTACACGAAGGGAATGGCTGGTAGGACACGTTCTGAGGCATTAGGGGATCACGAATTTAGTACTGGAGGGAAGCGTGAGAAAGGGGGGTAAAAATCGTCGAGGGAGGCAAAGAGATGAATACAGTAAGCACATTTAGAAGGATGTAGGTTGCAGTAGTTAACCTGAGATGAAGAGGCTTGTACAGGATATAGTAGCGTGGAGAGCTGCATCAAATCTGTCTTTCGACTGAAGATCACAACAGCAACATCAGTGAGTTTTCTGGGGTCAGACTTTTATAAGTGACACACCTTGCTACCAGATCCTTGCTTTCTCATTGGGGAGTAGAATCATCCTTTTCCCCAGTTGAAATGGCCGCGCCATGATATCCTGGAAAACAGTGTGGTTTCAAGTTAGTCTTCCTATCCTCCCGATGGAAGTCACGTCATCGCGGTATAGCGTCATTCACATTCTGATCTCGACCAACGAATGCTTCCATTACATCCGTCCTAGTCCCACCGGTCTTTGCGAAGCATATCATCGACCTAGTACATTACCATACAGGTATGTCTCTTGCGGACGAGAATACTGGCACTGGATTCGCCGAACTTTGGCCTTCCATACCCGTTCAGCTGAAACTTCTTCCTCAGTTGTCCGGACTTTTCCGTTTTCCCTCGAACGCGAATTAATTCTATCGTATAGTTCCTCGGACACTTTGCTCACTCTGTAGTTTGGTGTGACAACGATCACGACCGATACATGGGTAGAGCGCATTGGAAGTGGCATAGGCTTCCACGTTATCGTATGTTGCACCTTGTTTTTAATCGTCAAGCTGTTGGATTTCTTTATTTGTTTTTATTTTTACTTGTTCTAGAGCCTTGCCTCACTGTGTCCTTCCTATAGAAAAAAATATTTTCTTTTAAGGCTCTGAGATGTGGAATTCGTATCTCTCAAATTTTATTTTCATTAAAAATTTAAAAAACAAGAAATAAAAAAGATATAACCACCAGCCTAGTACCACGTGAGGATCCAGCGCCGTGAAAGGCAGGGAGGGGGGGGGGGGGGGGAGGGGAGAAGGAGTCATCGTGTCGAGGCCTCAGGATTTGGCCCATTCGCACCCTGTCCCCACTCAGCCTGAAGCTGATTCTGTCCGTTCTGTCTTTTAATATAACACAAGAGAAAAAAAAGAAAAAAAACTGAGTAGACGGTTGGGACACCAAACGCACATCCACCATGGGGCAATAGTTCGAATCCTCGTCAGTTTCCTTTTTTAAATTTTTAGATGTCCCTTCCCTAGTTCTCGTCGTTTATAACTAGGGCATCATTATCTCATATGACAATAGCCTGTGACATGACAGTGGGATCCATTAAGCTACATGTATGTGTCTACTAACCGCGCAGTGCACAACCGTCACTGGTCCTGCCAGGTTCATGTAGGGTGGCTTACCGATGGAGTACACAAACGATGAGTACGCCAATACGCTCTTGCTGCTGGGTGCATCCGATAATCAAGCCGTTGTTGCTGCTCGTGCATATGCTCTACGGTATCCTCAAAGGGACGATTCTGATAAGAACGCTTATCATAGCCTGGAAGAATGCCTTCGGAAAACCGGTCATATTTGTACATCAATGAAGGACAGAGGTCGTCCAAGGACTAGAAGTGCTCTACAAACAGGACGCAGTTCTTGAAATCGTTCACCAGTTACCTCAGCGAGGTACACGTGATATTACAAAGTAGATCCAGATATCTCAAAGAGTGTTTGTTAAAGTGTTACACGCTGAAGAACTGCATCCATATTACTGCCAGATAACTCAATAAAAGCCACCACTGAACCACATTCGACTAGAACAGTTTTGCGAATGGCTTTTTCAAGTGGAAGACAACGAACATTCAATGAATAACATGATATGGATTGATAAATCTAGCTTTACTGGTGAGGTATTTTCAACATCCACCACAGCCATTACTGGTCGGAACACAACCCACATATCATCTGTAAACGTGGCTTTCTGGCACACTTCGACATAACTGTGCAGGCTGGAATCATGGGAGGAGTGCTTTTCGGCCTTTACCTATTACCGCACACGCTGTGTCGTACGTTTCTTTGCAGTACTTTCCCTGACTCATTAGAAAACGTTCCACTTCGTGTTCGGTGACAGCTATGATTTCAGGATGATGATGCAGCGGCACACATTTCAATGAATGTACGTAACTACTTTAATGAAGCATTTCCAGGGTAATGGATTGGTCTTGGAGGTCCAATGTCTTGATCTATATGTTCCCCGGACCCTAATCCACTAGATTGTTATTTGTGGGGCACTTAAAAGAATAAGTTTATGGAACCCAGCAGTGGATGTACATATCCTAATAGCTCGTGTGCATGTCGCTTCGGCGACCGTGGGCACACGTGCGCTGCGTAGGGTCCACGAAAGTATAAGCGAGCGAGTGGCGAAGTGTTTGCATACGAAAGGTGGTCGCTTTGCAGAGCTTCTCTAATGTGAGCGTTGCTTGTACGTGTACGTACGAGCTGTGTCTGTGTGCCTGGGCGTCAGACGTGCAGAGTGGAATTACTGTGTGTAGCACAATGCGCAGTCTACTGTAGCCTACTCTTTGTGTTTTTTTTACCTCTTTGGATACAAGCTATGTTTCTGTATCCACTGTTATTTTCTGTTTCCTTTATTTGTGTCATGAACGAAACAAAATGGTCGTTGAGGCTGTAAAAAGTTCATGTTAGGTCTTAATGTTTAAATAAAAGTAATAGTACCAGAAAGAAATGCACAAGATACAGCATTGTGGAGGTGTAAATTAGATACAATTGGATGATTTAACTCAAAAAAGGAAAAAATACTTTAAAGGCCCGGAAACCGAGGCCAAAATTCCACGTGGAGAATAAAATCTTCCGCAATGGCTGTTAAAGTACTTTTATTAAAAAGTCTCTACCGGTTTCGAATCAATAGAGATGCATCTTCAGGTGACAGGTTTCTTAAACAGTCATGGAGCGATGAAGCGATTGCTTAGAGTTAAAATCCATCTTGACACTGAACGATGGGACTTCGGTCTAAGCTATCACTTTTTCGGGCTATGACTGTTTCGAAAACCTGTCAATTGAAGATGCATCTCTATTGATCTGAAACTGGTAGTGACACACACACACACACACACACACACACACACACACACACACACACACACACACATACACGCAGATACGCACGTGTTTCTGACTAGATTAAGGTATATTATGTTGTGTAATTAGTGTAATTTGAGGGAACTACCTAGTAATGAGTGTACAAAGGTACTAGTTCTGTCTGGAAGAATGGATACCAATTTGGAACTATGGGCGCGCTATAGACGTGCTATAGATTGTGAGGAATCGAATGTTCCAATTAGGGGTTAAGTGGGAATCGATATTAATAACTGTTTATAAATAATTAATTTTAGTCCGCAGCTCGTGGTCGTGCGTTAGCGTTTTCGCTTCCCGCGCCCGGGTTCCCGGGTTCGATTCCCGGCAGGGTCGGGGATTTTCTCTGCCTCGTGATGACTGGGTGTTGTGTGATGTGCTTTGGCTAGTTAGGTTTAAGTAGTTCTAAGTTCTAGGGGGCTGATGACCATAGTAGAATTAAAAGTTTAACTCATATTAAGAAATTAATTGCTATTGCTTGCTGGATAAACTGATGTTAACGTGAAGTTCTTGAGGATAAGTAAAATGTTTGTAGAGATGATTTAACATAATCAAGCATTGCTGCTAGATAATGATGTCATTTGCATTGCCATTTACCTTATTTCTGTGACGATTCCACTGCTATGGGCATTCAAGGCTTTAACTACAGGGTTTGATAACAACATAATTTGTTTGTAGATCGCTTTTCGTCAAATGTCACATCTTCATTGCTAACTGTAGCTGCAAAATAACACGAGAGTGGTGTGGTCGAAGTACTTGGCATCTAGTGCCAGGCTCATCACCGAGAGATTTTACAACTCGGATATCTAGGGAGTCCGACGCCAGAACATGATTAAGGAGCTGTGAAATAATTGAGAAAGTTAAATATGACAACGAATTCAGTGTTGTGAAGCAATACAGTGTACTGTCTAAGAAGAAATAAAGATCGTTTCAAATGAGTTAATTTCTTAAAGCGAGTAATTATTTGAGTAAGTAAACTAATATTCGTAAAACACATCTAAAAGTGAGGGATATAAATCTATTATTACTCTAAATGTTCAAGTAAGTTTAATACTGAATGTTTATGTTAGTTTATTTATCTGCGCTAAATCCTTGTAAGTCATACAGCACCAATAGAGGGTATGCTCAATGTCACTAGTTATGCTAGGTGCTACTTAATCTACCATCCAGTGAAGTAGATAAATGTCACATTATGTGCAGATATGGTAACTTAACGCGTCTAGCATGGAATTGGACATGACAAGTAAAAGTTTGCTGACGGCTCTAGGACACCCTTACAATGAAAAACTGTAACTTACTGAGTCTTGGGAGAATCCCGAGGCTGTCGTGGAACATAAGAACCAGTTAAATGGGTATTGAATCTGACAAGAACAGAAACCTAGAAGCCTGGAAATAGGTTCCGCTAAACAGGTATGGGGAGGGCCTATGAACAATTACAGGATTATCGCCAGCGAACGACCAGCTTTACTGGCAGGATGACTAAATGCGGCTGCAGGACAGCCGCAATGGACCGCAGGTAGTTGGACTCTAAAGTACATGACTGGCTAAAGGCAGACGTGGTATACACTTTAACAACATGCAATGAGGATAGCAAGACTAGTACAGTAAATGCAAGTTAATCAACAGAGCCGAATACAGTGTTCATAAAATCTGTAATCATACGCATATTCACGATTAAACCATTCATTTCACCACAAATGTTTACCCTTACAGGGTGATAAATGATTCTCTGCTACACAATAACCATATGGTCAGTTGGTTTTGTTGTTTGGGGGGAAGAGCCCAAACAGCGAGGTCATCGGTCTCATCGGATTAGGGAAGGATAGGAAAGGAAGTCGGCCGTACCCTTTCAAAGGAACCATCCCAGCATTTGCCTGGAGCGATTTAGGGAAACCACGGAAAACCTAAATCAGGATGGCCGGACGCGGGATTGAACCGTCGTCCTCCCGAATGCGAGTCCAGTGTGCTAACCACTGCGCCACCTCGCTCGGTCATATGGCCAGTAATGGCATTGCACAGTAGCTATCATCTAGACAAACAACGAATATTACATTTTGCTTAGTAAACATCCAATGATATTAAGTTCATACGACTAAGGGTTTCGAACCAAACCACTCTCCACAATAATACTGATAGAATAAAGCACCATATAGTTGTTATGGAATCGATTTACTTTCTTATGATGAATGAAGGTGCGCTAGAAACACAAATATTTCAGTGTTAATAAGACAGGTAGTTAAAAATGATAAGAACTGATTTCAGCAGACACGTCATGATATAACCTGGTAAACAGAATATGTATTTTAGTTATACAATCATTAGATAGGAATGGTGGTGCACTTGTACGTAAGTCAAATGTTGTATGAACTGTGTAACTCAGTAGGAAACTCTTCGAGCTCTCATTGGCTGAAGGCTGATGGCGTTGGGGGATGTTGTTGGTGGAAGAGGTGATCTTGGGTAAAGGATGGACGAAGAGATGGGAGATGACAAAGAACAGTTAGAGGCATCGACCGAGAAGAAGGGGCTGTATCTTTCTGCCATCGGAGAACACAGCAGAGTGTTGTGACTGAATTTATGTGGGGTCACTTCAGATCATTTAACGAATCTGAAGTTACGGGCATCAAAGAATGCAGTTGAAGAAACTTATGTAACCTGGTGGCTTGATCAAAGTGGGTAATGTGTCATTTTACGTGCCACAGTAGGTAATTCGAGGGCTGTAATACGTTTAAATAATTAACTTTATTTACGTGTAAAACTGCTTATAGGACCACCATTCCTTACGAGTTTGGCCCTTACTCGATAAACTATATACTCCTAAAAGTCAAATCTGCATTGTTGCCTATATTTATAATAAACTGGCGGACGTAAAGCTGTGAGGACGGGGCGTGAGTCGTGCTTGGGTAGCTCAGATGGTAGAGAACTTACCCGCAAAAGGCAAAGGTCCCGAATTCGAGTCTCTGTTCGGCATACAGTTTTAATTTGCCAGGAAGTTTCATATCAGTGCACACT
Organism: Schistocerca gregaria; assembly: GCF_023897955.1. Lineage (NCBI taxonomy): Eukaryota > Metazoa > Arthropoda > Insecta > Orthoptera > Acrididae > Schistocerca > Schistocerca gregaria. The sequence continues at coordinate 833,823,796 of NC_064931.1, forward strand.
CCGCTGCAGAGTACAAATTTCATTCTGGAAACATCCCCCAGGCTGTGGCTAAGCCATGTCTCCGCAATATCTTTTCTTCCAGGAGAGCGAGTTCTGCAAGGTTTGCAGGAGAGCTTCTGTGAAGTTTGGAACACAGTCTGCCGCCGGCAGGGCTGCGAGGCGGTCACGCGCCAGAGCGCTGCGGGCGAGGCGCGCACCGTGTGCTTGTGTTTACTTTGGCCTCTGTGCGTCCCGTTTTCCTTCTAGATCACCATGGCGCACAACTATCACAAGAATACACTACGTTTCAACTTTTGTTCCGACTTCACTCAACCCAAGGCGCTGGAGATAGAACGATTTATTATTATTAAAATACCAGCGACGGATCTAATTGATATCCACTTTTCCATAGTTAGCAGTACCGTATACGTCAAAATGCTCAATGATGCGGCGTGCGACAAGATGCTTAAAGAGGCAAAACGTGGAGTGTACTTCTGTCACTCCGACGGCAACGTCGGACCAGTTACCGTCGATCTCGCAGGTCTCGGCACACGGACGATAAGGATCTTCCAACTGCCGTTCGAACTACCTGCAGACGTCGTCATCACGGCACTCCGTCCCTATGGCAACGTTCTGGAACATGTCGCAGAACGCTGGGTACAGTTTCAAACCTATCCCGTCTTAAACGGTGTCAGACAGGTCCGCATCGAGTTGCAGAAACACGTGCCTTCCTATCTATTATAATGCATGACGGCCAACCTCGTACCTGTTCCAGTTGCGGGAAAGAAGGTCAGCTACGGTCTGAATGCATTTAACGACGTGTCTCACAGCTCCCGTTGTGGGAAGCGTCCGACACATCCATGATGGCCGCCCTACCGGTCACTTACTCGGCGGCTGTTGCCACGTCTACAGTTTCGCCCAGTCCGTCGTCCGGTCCCTCCGGCCGGCACGTCCCACCGTCCCGTTCACCTGCGGACGGTGCAGACGAACCACCTGATAACCTTGCCGCCCAACAGGCTCCCGCACCGGTTACTGAGAAGACCAGTACTTCTTCACAACACCTGTTTGACAATTTCATTGTATCCACCGACGCCTTGGAACCGGATCGACGCTCCTCCTTGCCGTTGTCCGACAGGAACACGTGCGCAAACAACGCTCGCCACGTAGGCGCAAACGGGCTCTCAAAGCGTCGCCACCCAAGACGACGAAGACGACACCCAACCAGCCGACATTTTCACGCAGAGGTCTGCGGACAGCTTTCACGATGCACAAGACTTTTCGCAGGACGGGACCACCACGGAGGCCGCCATGCGCAATGAAACGATCGGTGCGCAGGTTGAGACGCCTGTCTCCCCGCCGACAGCTCCAAATATCTCTCACCACGACATGGACATTGGACAGACCCACGTCACAGGAGCATGGGCCGACGACGTTGAGGAAGGTGCGCCCCCTCCTCCGGATGAATTGCCTCCCCCCCCCCCCCCCCGGACGAAGCTGCCCGTTAACATCACAACCGAGGTACGGCAGAAGATGGTACGGGACTTCTTGCTGGTGCCCTCTACATACCTCCCATGGTGATGGTAGATGCGCGTCCACCACCACTGAAAAAAACGTACCGATTCGCCACACTGAACAACTTGATCGGCACTGCACACAAGCTGCTGCTCCGATGCGACATGCTTCGGGCCTCTGACGTCGACGTCGCCCCTCTTCAGGAAGTACTCATTGCCACACTACCGCCGGTGTACGGCTACGACTCATACACGTCCAAATATGATCAGTCAGGGCGTGGAGTGGTTTTCTACATACGCGAAGGAATCCCACTCTCGGACACGACAATCCTTCCCTCTGGTAGGGGCATGGCTATTACTATCTTCGACACGCCCGTCATCAATATCTACCCTCCGTCTGGCTCCACGAACCGTCAGCAGCGATCTACTTTTTGCGGACATGACGTGGCGCCCCTGTTTTCTGGGCGCTATGATCGTCTTATCATAGGAGACGATTTCAACTGCGTCCTCCATCCACAGGACCAAATGCCTGGTTATTCGCCATGCCTGGCCCTGCTCACTTTAATCAAATTTTTCATCTAGTGGACGTCTGGGAGAAAATTCATGTCAATACCGCAGGTTTCACCCATTATATAGCACATTCTGCGAGTAGTCTGGACCGTTTTTATGTCTCTGCCCAGTTTGGCAACGAAGTTTCCCAAGCAGAACGATGGCCCCTTGCATTTTCGGACCATTGCGCCGTCAGTTGCTTCCTGGCTTTGCCACCTCCCTCCTTGATGATCCACACTGCCGACAATGTATTGCTAGCGTCTTGCGAAAGACGCCTGGCGCAGTGCACATCCACGTTCCATTGGTGGCTCAAATGTGCCAAACCTGCGATCAGAAAGGTCTTCATGCGATGTGGCAAGGAAGCAGCAGGATGGCATCGAGGCCCGACAAATTTTCACTGCGCCGTCCTCCGTGAGCTTGATACGCTCCCTCCATCACCTGAAACCCATAGGGAACGACAGCGCACTAAAGCTCGTCTCCTCTCTCTCCAACGTGCTCGACTGTCTGGTGTCGTGGTGCGTTCCCGACGACAGGACCTCCTCCACAACGAAACGCCATCCACAATCCATGCTGCATCCGACCATCGTCGTCGACGTCGCCTTTTCGTCCCCAACATCACGACCTCCGACGGTGTTCACCACGCAACACAGGCGGCACTGTTGTCTGCTTTTGCTGAACATTATCACTATTTTTATGACGACGATCCGATGGGAACGCCAATTCCTGATGATCTCCGTCCTTCCCCTGATCGGACCCTCACCGTACTGGAGTCAACGTCCATGATGTCTGCAAATCACCGCAGAAGAGGTAGTACATGCGATCAACAAGGGGGCCAAGAACAAATCACCAAGACCGTATGGTTTCCCGTGGAGTTTTACCGGGCGTTCACCACGTTAATGCTTCCTCGCTGGACGGAAATCATTCAGGAACTCTTTACTCCATCCTTCCCAATTCCACCTGAATTCGTCACTGGCATTCTTCTACTTGTGCTTAAGCCGAAGGGAGAGTCTCATGTCTCTGCATATCGCCCCCTAACATTACTGAACGCAGTCTATAATATCTATGCACGCCTCTTGGCAGCGCGCATACGCACCGTCCTATTTACGATTCTTTCACGGGAGCACACTGCACGTGGTTGTGGTGTCACCTTACAAACAGCCCTACGAGAATGCCGTGACCTCATTGCGCTGGCGGCAGTTTGTCGCCTACGTGCAGCACTGGTATCCATCGATTTCACGAGTGCCTTTGATCGCGTTCGACACACATTCCTCCTCATGGTGGCGACACGTATGGGCTTCCCATTACTCTTTATCGATGCTATTCACCGGTTACTACTTCCCGCGGTCTCGATGGTACAAGTCAATGGGAGGCTTGTAGGACCTATTCCTATACGTCGCTCTGTCCGTCAAGGATGTCCTACGTCTACTTTATTATATGCCATTGCACTTGAGCCCCTCATCACTGGTCTTAGTCTTTCGGGGAGCATTATCAGTGTTCGCAAATCGACTATGTGGCACATTGGGCGCGGCCTCCCGGTTATGGTGCCGACACCACTCTGTCAGCACCACCCTTCGTCACTTGGGATCCATTTTACGAGCTCTACATACCGCGCATTGCCCCCGCTTACCGGCGGTTTTTGCAGTCGATTCGGCACCATGTCCGCTGTCAAGTGCAACGTAACTTAAACCAACTTCAACGTGTTTCCTATGTCAACATGTATGTCGCCCCTAAACTGGTACACGTCGCCCATATCCTCCCAATGCCATTACTCCTTGAGAGCCGCATCCAATAAGCCTTTGGATATTTCGTGTCAGCAGGGTCACTTTTCAAAGTCCGCTACAACACCCTAACACTGCCTCCTGCAAAAGGTGGCCTCGGACTCGTCAACGTGCGGGCACGGTCTTCTGAACTCTTTGTCGACACTATGTTGCGGCACTGGCGGGGGCTGGTCCCGTCCTTAACTCGCAGTTTTTTAGATATCCTCCGACCAGCTTCTCTCGATCCACCGATCAATGTGGCACCTATTTCTCCATTATTGTACCATGTCGCCAATTGTTTGATAGAACTCAGCTACGTTCCGGCCGATCTGCCAGTCACCCGTCCTCCCCGTACAAAAGACTATTATCGTTTGTTTATGCTGTCCAACTGTTGCGACCCCATGGTGCTACAGCTCCCTGATATTAACTGGCGAACGGTTTGGGGGTGTGTGCATGCACCCTTTTTACCGTCGTCTGTGTCTGTACTCTGGTATGTTTTAGTCTATAGCAAATTCCCGACTAATAGTAGACTTCATCGCATAGGACTGGCCACCTCCCCACTGTGCCCTGACTGTCAGCTCGAAGACACCGACGAGTACCGTACTTTGTGTACTTGCCCCCTGAAACGAAACGTTTGGCTCCTCATCCAACGAATCGTGGGCTTTTACCTCCGTGCCCTATCAACGACAGTAACCCCAGATTTCTTGTTGTTGCCCCAGACATTTCAATACCCTCTTGCTAAGCACCATACACTTATCTGGTTTCGAGGACAGGCTTTAGAATACCTCTTTAAGAGTGGTCCGCATACAGTCCTCGACTTCTGGTACAAAGTTGTGACCGTGCTTAGCACCCTCGCCCGAAAACCATCTTACCGACAAACTTTTGCTGGTTATCTCCGCAGCGTCTTCCTTGAACCCCCTCAAAGTTGGGGTGTGCCATGCCTACCCGTCACATGATACAACACCCTTATCCACGTTCTCATGCATCGACAAATAAAGGAAAAATAAAAAAGACAGAATATCTTATCGTTTGTTGTATTTACTGTTTTTTTATATTTTTGTTAAACTATCATTTGTATATATTTAAATTGTACCTTGAAGAACTGTTGTATTGTGTATATATACGAGGGTGAGTCAAATGAGAACCTTAAATATTTTTTAAAAATATTATTTATTGCGCAGAAGTGGTACAAAGCTGTATTACTTTTGACCATAATCTCCCCCACGCTCAATGCAAGTCCTCCAGCGCTTACAAAGTGCATAAATTCCTTTGTAGAAAATTCTTTTGGTAGTCCGTACAACCACTCATGAACCACGTGGCGTACCTCTTCATCAGAACAATGTGGGGCCTTGCATTGTCATGTTGCAAAAGGACACATGCTGACAGCAATCCACGTCGCTTTGATTTGATTGCACGCCGCAGATGACTTTTTAGGAGATCTGTGTATGATGCACTGGTGACAGTGGTCCCTCTAGGCATGTAATGCTCCAAAATGACGCCTTTTTCGTCCCAAAAGAGAGTCAGCATAACTTTCTGCTCATGGTTCTGTTCGTAACTTCTTTTGTTTTGGTGATGAATGGCGCCATTCTTTGCTCGTTCTCTTCGTTTCCGGTTGGTGGAAGTGAACCCAAGTTTCGTCCCCAGTAACGATTCTTGCAAGGGAGCTATCCCCTTCTCGTTCAAAGCGCCGAAGAAGTTCTTGACAAGCATCAACACGTCGTTCTCTCATTTCAGAAGTTAGTTGCCGTTGCACCCATCTTGCAGACACTTTGTGAAACTGGAGCACATCATGCACAATGTGGTGTGCTGACCCATGACTAATCTGTAAACATGCTGCAATGTCATTCAGTGTCACTCGTCGGTTTTCCTTCACTATGGCTTGAACAGGTGCAATGTTCTGTAGAGTCACAACTCGTTGTGCCTGACCTGGACGAGCAGCCTGTGGATTCTTCGCAGAATCTACAACAACATTATCATCTACAGCTACACTCAGCAAGATACAAAAATCATTGGTACATACACTTCCTTCCATATCTGTATTCACACTCTCCACTGCCATCGTACCATCATACAACGAAAATCGGCCACTGCACCTACGTCAATATCATCGGTTCTTTCAGTTCAGTACAGTACTCATTTACTTCGTCTTATGCTAAACCTGATTTAGACTATAAATTCACACCGGGTAACAGAGTAGCTCTTTCCACATTACTTTCTTGAACTTCCTCGATATTACAACATTCTGCAGCCATTCAACTCCCAAAGTTAACTTCTTTCTCGTGACTGTCTTGTTTAGCAGAATTTCGCGCTATCATTATTCTTGAACCAACTTCTTCATACATCAACAGTCTGCCTCCCACCTTTTGCCACGCTCGGTTCATTATTTCTCCATACTCTATCCATAAGACTCTCTCCAGGATTAAACAGGCCGGCGGTAGCTGAACCGAAGGCAGGGGAAGCTCACTTGACGAGGCTCTGTCGTATCTGACAGTATATAACCTCCTATGGAGATCTGTATTATCGGATCTCAATTGGGATAGTTGTTCTGATAAGGATTGTGCCGCTTCCTGTATGGTAAATGCCTGTGTTTTTGACACTGGAATTTGAAAGTGTATGTAATACACAAAAACACAATAGGAGAAACAAAACATGATTATGAGAAGGACAGTTATATGTATCATTACCATAACACTTCTTGCTATAACTGAATTTCTTACCTGAATAGCTGCAAGGGACGTTTCATCTAGGCTTCTTCGTTCGCACCAACTTTAATCGTCCATATTAACTGGGTGCAAAGTAGCATTTATCGCTTTAAACTTACTTTATACACCCTCAAATCATCGTCCGAGCCTAACGTAAATGAATTGTAGGTCTCCTGCCGATGTAGGAAAAAACACACGTGGAAAAACCGTTATTGCACTCGCTTTGCATCGTTATTGATGCTTTTCGTCGCTGCTGTCCCAAATACACTTTGCCTCTTTACGAGAAGCCGAGCCGTGTGTGCGAAAATGCATTGTGTGACCTGCGTCAAATGCAGCCTGAGACTTAACACACGTCAGCCTCCCTAAGAGTTAACTCGTGAACTAACAAAGTGTCTTACGCCAACTACTATCAATCCAGATATAGTGAAGAAGGGCGTCCCCAAGAAGCTGATGATTACTGTGGAATAACTCTGCCGATTAGATAAAAAAAACCTCCCCCAGTACTACATATACTGTGGCCATAACACATCAGTTTGTGGCAGAGATAACTAGTTATAAATATTTGATATAGTGAAATTTCTGACTACTAAATAACAGAGGTTTATCTAGTAAAAATGTTACTTTACTAATGTTGAACCAAAGGAAATGATCAATGAGAACTACTACTGAAACTGGATTGATCGTAAAATGAAAAGGATAACTTTTGGATCACCGCCAGCGAAATATTTCGGGAAAGTTCCCTCCGTTCATCGAACGTGTTTGACATTACGAAGAACTCTACACGGCTTTACAAAAAATGAACAGTGAGAAATGTATATAAATAAAATGAAAAACAGAGTAAGTATTTTAAATTAATACAGGGGGGAAATAAGAAAAGAAACGAAACAAATTAGAACTGACAGACCGAAAGATTGTACGAAACATGGCTAAAAGATCGCGAATTGCATTTAGTTTACGCTACAACCTGCATAACTACACAGTATCACCTGCATAACTACACAGTGAAAGAAGAATGTAGGAGGTCGTGTGTGTGATGCCATTGTTCCTCACACATCTCAGACGATCGACAACGTGAAGTCCACTTACTTTACATAACCAAACTGAAGCAACGTTCCCTACTATTCCTACCATAGATCGAGCGGGGTAGCGCTGTGGTACTACATCTACATCTACATCCATACTCCACAAGCCACCTGACGCTGTGTGGCGGAGGGTACCCTGAGTACCTCTATCGGTTCTCCCTTCTATTCCAGTCTCGTATTGAACGTGGAAAGAAGGATTGTCGGTATGCTTCTGTGTGGGCTCTAATCTCTCTGATTTTATCCTCATGGTCTCTTCGCGTCATATACGTAGGAGGGAGCAATATACCGCTTTACTCTTCGGTGAAGGTATGTTCTCGGAACTTTAACAAAAGCCCGCACCGAGCTACTGAGCGTCTCTCCTGCAGAGTCTTCCACTGGAGTTTATCTGTCATATCCGTAACGCTTTCGCGATTACTAAATGATCCTGTAACGAAGCGCGCTGCTCTCCGTTGGATCTTCTCTATCTCTTCTATCAACCGTATCTGGTGCGGATCCCACACTGCTGAGCAGTATTCAAGCAGTGGGCGAACAAGCGTACTGTAACCTACTTCCTTTGTTGTCGGATTACATTTCCTTAGGATTCTTCCAATGAATCTGTCTGGCATCTGCTTTACCGACGATCAACTTTATATGATAATTCCATTTTAAATCACTCCTAATGCGTACTCCCAGATAATTTATGGAATTAACTGCTTCCAGTTGCTGACCTGCTATTTTGTAGCTAAATGTTAAGGGACCTATCTTTCTATGTATTCGCATCACATTACACTTGTCTACATTGAGATTCAATTGCCATTCCGTGCACCATGCGTCAATTCGCTGCAGATCCTCCTGCATTTCAGTACAATTTTCCATGGTTGCAACCTCTCGATACACCACAGCATCATCTGCAAAAAGCCTCAGTGAACTTCCGATGTCATCCACCGGGTCATTTATGTATATTGTGAATAGCAACCGTCCTATGACACTCCCCTGCGGCACACCTGAAATCACTCTTACTTCGGAAGACTTCTCTCCATTGAGAATGGCATGCTGCGTTCTGTTATCTAGGAACTCCTCAATCCAATCACACAATTGATCTGATAGTCCGTATGCTCTTACTTTGTTCATTAAACGACTGTGGGGAACTGTGTCAAACGCCTTGCGGAAGTCAAGAAACACGGCATCTACCTGTGAACCCGTGTCTACGGCCCTCTGAGTCTCGTGGACGAATAGCGCGTGCTGGGTTTCACACGACCGTCTTTTTCGAAACCCATGCTGATTCCTACAGAGTAGATTTCTAGTCTCCAGAAAAGACATTATACTCGAACATAAAACGTGTTCCAAAATTCTACAACTAGCATACTGGACTCGCATTTGGGAGGACGGTGGTTCGAACCAGCATCCAGCCATCCTGATTTAGGTTTTTCGTGATTCCTATAAATCGAGCAAGGCAAATGCTTCGAAGGGGCACAGCCGCATTTCTTCTGTATCCTTACCTAGTCCTACACCTCTAATGACCTCATTGTCGACCCGACGTTCAACACTAATCTTATCCTCCTCCTCTTCCTCCTCCTCCTACCGCTACCATCGCGCTGCATTCTTACCAGACACTCGCGTAATGTTCGTGACAGCAGAGCTGATGTGCACCATGCCTATTTCTCATAGGCGGTATGCTACTTTGGTGGCCCGCGAGCCAGCACACTAATATAAGAGGATTAGTGTTTACCACTTCAAAGAGTTGCTACCCGGTCGGAATAACAATGAGCTGTCAGGGACTTCCCAAGAAACTTTTCTGCAGGGCCTTGTCCTGCATTTGTTTCTCCAGAACGGACTTACGGTGTGAAAAATTTGGTAGGTTTGATCGTACAAAGAGAAAGAAAAATAAGAAGTCATTCAACAGAATTCTCATTGCATTCGTCCTGTGGCCATTGATATATCGAACGAAATAGAAAATTAACCTAAAAATTACCTGTCTAAAAACCTCCTGAATAAAAAAAAAATGAGAGAAGGCTGTCGAGAATGGACTGCCGCCTCTCAGTTTCTGACTTTAACTGTCAGAAGTCTATTCTGTCACCACTTGTTGTGGATGCACTTGTACACTTCTGGCGTCATTTGAAATGGATATCAATATGATGGGTTAACTATGTGCCCAGAAACATGTTTTAATGGCACAGCGGGTTAATTATCATGGCAGTGTGTTCATGAAGTTAGGTGAATGTCCACTGACCAACCATAGGAAGCGGTATTACGTAGGTTATCTTCCCAGTGGGTAGCGAATAGCGGTCGTATTGTTGTCTTGCTGTGGCCTGCAGCCAGGAATTGAGAACAGTCCTGGAGTAAGGAAAGGTTGCTGAACTTAGCATGCGGCCTCGAAGACACGGCATGGTGTCAGTGTGGTCCCGTCAAGCAGACAGCAGCGGAGGTGAGTCACGCTGTCAGCACTCTGGGGCAGAAAAGAGCAGTATCACTTACCACGCAAGGGACTGGCCTGAAGATGGACGGACTCTGCAGAAGTCGATCACACTGGCTGGCGCAGCTGCGGAGCTTAGTGGAGAAGTATCTGTTGTGCGCGATGAACTAAAATCCTCGGCATAGGATGTACTTGCAGTAGCCAGTAGAAGCAAGTCTGCTGTAATAGAGCGTGTCCGCTTAGGACTAGTGGTGGCTCAGCAGGTGATAAGGCCCTGGTGTGAACCACTTGCCTCTAGGTACGTTCACTGAGGTCGACAGATGTTGGCTAGAAGACACTCCCCAAGTTGGAAGTCATGAGTTGAGGTCCTGGGAGCATCAGGCCTAAGTATAGCCCAGGGTTCCACGTAAGCATCTAGGGACAGAAGCAAGATGACCCGTTTCACATTGACAACTGTCACGGTTTACCCCTCGAAATTGGCTGTCGGTGGTGAAATACACTGCAAAACTGAAGTGGGCGGTATTTATGGTGGCTCACGCACCATTTTTTCATCAGGTTACTACTCTTCATCAAGTAGACCAACGCAGTGGTCCGATTCTGGGCTCACACATGTGTTAATGTAGATCATCATCGCTACAGTATATCATTCGTACTTTTGCTACGTCAGTGGTGCTGCAGCAGCCCTGACAGTAGGCTGATTTTGTGGTAAGGTGTTTTGTTGTGAGGCTCGACTGGTGATTGTTGTTTCTTGTGGAAGAACGCCTTGTCAGCTTCCGTCTGCTTCACATCGCTAAGTCTTTTGTATGAAATTTTGGTGACAGCTGTTCACTTGTCTGGTCGTGGCATACAAACGACAAGTTACACAACAGTGGCGCAACACCATGAAGTGGCATCAGGCAAGCCATTTACATTATGCAGTTTTCTTTTCCAGAGTTAAGTTTTTGTGGCAAATTTCTGTAACAATTTTTAGTCGTGGATTAGTCAGCAGGAGTTTTATTAGAGGATCATGTACACATATGCACATGCATGACATCTAAATTAATTATTCATTTATAACAGCAAATGAAATAAGTGTTCTTTCGTGTACTTGACAGTAAAAAATTATATTATGAACTAATCTTCCAGTATATTCTTCATCTATGTCTCACACACTTGATTTGCACTAGAAACCGTCAACGCTGGATGCTGCATGTTTTTCAATGATTGTGATAGGTGGGTGTAACCAGTTTCTTGTATTAATGTGACTGCAGTCCCTTCTTCAATCGCGTATGGGAGCAGCCAGCAGTGCTAGGCACCTGCCAAGCCATGTTCTATCAAATATCCAGATAAACGTCGAAATATGCCATTCCTCAAAGAAATTGAAAATGGCTCTGAGCAACATGGGACTTAACAGCTATGGTCATCAGTCCCCTAGAACTTAGAACTACTTAAACCTAACTAACCTAAGGACATCACACAACACCCAGCCATCACGAGGCAGAGAAAATCCCTGACCCTGCCGGGAATCTAACCCGGGAACCCGAGCGTGGGAAGCGAGAACGCTACCGCACGACCACGAGATACGGGCAAAGAAATTGATGTTGAGTCCTCCGCGATCAGCCTATTGAAACTAATCGATGATTCACCATGTGCTTAACTCTCAAGATAGATTTACTAAGGAAACATGAAAAAAAAGACATACATAGAAACCCAATGATCTGCGATTGTTCAACACACTGTTTAAATTCGATAAAACTAACATACGTTCCCTAATCCACTCACAACGAAAATATTCAAACAATTAATGAACAAATTAATTTCAACTTTATCAGCTGAATACGTATCCACAAATATTTCACCTACTTCCAGACGTATATACATCTACAATAATCTGCAAGTATGAATAAATAAAGTTATGTATACTGTTATTTTCATCAATTAATTTGCAATAAAATTACCTCTACTGATACCGCTTCTACACACCAGACTCAACTTACATGTGCCATATATCCCCATGACCCTTTGCCCAATAGCATCATTATCAAAATATTTTCTCCTACATCCCTTCATGTAAATGAAATAGCCCAAAATTCCTTACATATACATATAATACATCAATACACTGTGTACACTAGAGAATATAAAAACTCACATGACTTCATCTCACATGTAGAGCTATAATTTTATGTCCTGTTATCTCTCTTTTGAATCTAGCCCTCTTTCTGCAATCTCTATCATCAAATCCAAAAGCCCTATCTTTCACTATTATTGTGCATTCGTACTCATTTAAGAAGTCCATCCTCAGAATAATGTTCACGATCAGGCCAGAAACAAGAAAGCAATGCATTCTGAAAGCAATATCCTCAACTTCAAACTGTAGTAATATTTCTCTTTTCACTCGTTTGCCGCATTTTAACGCCAGTTGCAGCTATTCTATCAACTACCTGCATCTTGTTTGCCGCTAGAACGATTCTGACACTAGATCCTAAATCTAATAATGCAACGTTCTATAAATTTACGTTTTACTATTAATAATGACCTTAATCTCTCCAAAAGTTGCCCTCTTTGACTTTGTTTCCCAAAATAACAGCTCGTTTCTCTTTCCTACTTTCTTTGTTTACCAAAAACATATTTGTATGCATTACTGCCAAGGAGGGAAGAATTGAGTGTTCACTCTTCACGCATAGCGTAAGGACTATTTGAGATATGGGGTGATTCAGGATGCAGTGAAGGGCACAGGGGGCAACCACATGCAGGTCAGTGCTCAAGTCGATATTAACGATAAGTGATGCTTTGGATCTATTGTAACTGGTGGGCAGCTGAAGTGCAACAGATTGCTAGTCTTGCCTGCGAGATGAAGGCAGCGCTCACTATCTGTAGCGTCGTCGACAGTACTGGTTGTGGACCTTCGGTAATCATCCTAGCAAAGGGTCTGACTCAGATGCTCAAGCGGTTCTGCGACCATATAGGTTGTGGATTTCTCGAGTTGCGCGTTATGGTGGTGTGGTTTCAGGCTGCACTTAATAGGCAGGTGTCCACAAAAAACAGGAGGTGACTACGCTCCTTTAAGTTACAGGGCCTCAGCAGACTACAGAAAGTTCTTCAGTCCCAACAGTTGTGCAGAAAAAACCCAGGAAGATGCTAGACATAATAACAATTAGTAGTGTAACTATAAATTGTCGTAGCTCTTTTGGGAAGCAACCAGAGCTCCAAACACTAACAGCCCAATCAGTTGCAGATACCGAAAACTGCAAAGTAGGATATGAGTTCAGCCAAAATTTTTTACAAAGGACCTAACGGTGTTTAGAAAGGATAGATTAAATACAGTAGCTGGACGCGTGCTTGTTGGTGTAACAAATAATCTAAAAGTTGATTCTCCCCGTGTGTTAGTAAGGATAGAGAATATACTTGACAACCGGAATAAGTTAATAGTTCATTCCTTTTACCAATCCCTGACTAAAATGATCCAGTTATTAAACAATTCAAAGAAAACTTGATGTGGAAAAGGAACCACACTCATATAGTGACTTCAGTCTACCCTCGATATGTTGGAGTACAAAAAAATGGTTCAAATGGCTCTGAGCACTATGGGACTTAACATCTGTGGTCATCAGTCCCCTAGAACTTAGAACTGCTTAAACCTAACTAACCTAAGGACATCACACACATCAATGCCCGAGGCAGGATTCGAACCTGCGACCGTAGCGGTAACGCGGTTCCAGACTGAAGCGCCTAGAACCGCACGGCCACACCAGCCGGCTGTGTTGGAGTACATATTCGAAGCCAGTGGTAGGTATAAATATTGTTTGAGAATTATTTTTAGCGATTAGTTCAGCAAATTACTCGAAATGTAAATGTCTTGAAAAGGTACTTCACCTCTCAGCAACAAATAATCGTGAGCAAACAGAGAGCATCATGACATGTACAGAGATTAGTGGCCACATGGTCGTTGTAGTCAGACTGACCATCCAAATCCACTAAAAATAAACGCAAAATATATCTATTCAAAACCAGATAAACCTCCTCTTGATGCATCCCTAAGAGGATTTAAACCTAATGAATGAATAAAACTTGGTACTGATCCCACATGGTACCCAAACGAGTCAGACATTGATGCAGAAGCAACGAGAAAAGCATGCCAAATTTAAAAGAAGAAAAAATGTCCAAGATTAGTCTTGTTTTACTGAATCTCGAAATTTAACACTCACTTCAACTGGAGATGCTTTTAATAGATTCGGCAACGACACGCCATCTCGGAATAATGAGCGAGGGTGAGCTATGGGCCAATGGGGGGCATAGTTCTCTTAAGTAAACAAACGAATCAGTAGCGCTAACCTAATTTAATGGCCATTATCTAAACCAACAGATCACTTGGGCTCATGTTTTGTTTATAATTAATCGGCAATTTATGTCATGATAATTATTATAATTTATGCACAGGCGGGCGTTATCGGTTTTGAGCTATCATTTGCTCTCTTATGAAAATAAACCATCCACATGCGCTAACCTAATTTAATGGCCATTATGTAAACAATCTGTTCACTTAGGCACATTTCTGTTTGCAATTAATAGTCAGTAACTGTCATGATAATTACCATAGCTTATACACAAGATGGAGGCATCTTTACTCAGGTGTTCAGTGTTTCTAGCTTAAATTGGTAACTGTAATTTTAATGGCAATAATTTAAGATTCATTAAAGACACTCCCACTGTGCTGCTATTTACCACGCCCCGACCACCTTCCCCACCCCCCTTAGAGTACTTCCATCATCCTGCACTTACTTCTAATCTGAAACTCATTGGAGTAGCAGCAGCAGCAGTAAACTCAGGTGATGCAAATTTCCAACACAGCAAAGCACCTAGCGATTTTGGCCTAGGTTTTGGAACTATTTCGCTCCCACACTATTTTCTACAACATACGAAGCTGTTTACGTTTTCGTGGCTAGTTTTAAGAAGATGCATATTCCATTGCAATTATACTGATTTGCACCACTTTTGTGAAGATACACGTGAGTGTGGGTTCCCTTCTTATTGCCCCCCCCCCCCCCCCCCCCCCGCCCCACTCACACACACTTTCTGAAAAGATACGCTTAAATACTGGTTTTTTCACTAATTTCACCGATTTGTAAGACGAGACGCATGAATATGGAAATCGCTGCTATTTTATCAATTTTTAAGAAATATACGTAAAATACATAGCTTTACACTGATGATCCTAAACATTACGACCATTTGCTTAATAGTTTGTTTGTTCAACTTTGGAACGAAATACGTTACTGATTCTGCGTATCACGGATCAGACAGTTTATTGGTCGGTTTGAGGAGGTGTGTGACATTAGATGTCAAAGCACAGGTCATATAATTCGCTTAAAGGATGGGCCACTGATCAGCGAACACGGTGATGGTGCCAGATAGCGATACACATGGGTTCCATAAGGTCTATGTCAGGCGCATTTGATGCCGAAACATCAAGATGTGTTCACAATAAGGCTGCTCAAACCACTGGTACACGGTTTTCGCTCCGAGACACGGAAAGCTAAACTGCTAAAAGATGACATCGCTGTCGAGGAAGACATCAAGCATGAAGGGATGCAGATGGTTCACAGCTGTCAGGGTGTCCTCGATTACCACCACAGGTCCCATATAAGCGTAGCAGAACGTCTCCCATAGCATAATGGCGCTCCCACCAGTCTGCTTCCGTGGCGCGCTACATGTCTCGAGCGTCAGTTCACCTCGATGACGGCGTTTGTGGAGACGACCATCGACCTAGTGTAGAAAAAACCTGATCCTCCCGAAGAGCTTACACGTTCCTACTGATCGGCGGCTGAATCCTGATGGTTCCGTACCCACTGCAATCGTAATCGATGATGTCATTGGGTCAACACATGAACACGCAGGAGTGGTCTGCTAATGAGCTCCATGTTCAGCACTGTACAATGAACGGTGTGCTACGAAACACTTGATCGTACACCAGCATTGTTGCTCTTTCGGCGGAGATGGCACAGATCAGCATGTATCCTCCTTTACAGAGCACACAAGATTCCGAGCTCCACATGCTGTAGGGGTGTCGTGGAAGTCCAGCCATTTAGCGCCTGGTGGTAGTTTCGCTGTCCTCCTACTTCTCTCCATAGGTACTCACGACAGTAGCACATGAACATTCGACCAGTTTCGCCGTTTTCAAGATACTCCTCCACATGGTGTGGGTAATCTGCCCTTTGTTGTCAAAGTCGCTTATCTCAATGCTTTTCCCCATATCTTCGCTAGACTGATCCCCCGTCTCTGTCTGATCCACTTACACACTTTCGTTACCGCGTCATGTGCCCACAACGCCACCAGGTGGCATCGATCATTGCGGTGCGCAGTGATCATAATGTTGAAAGATCTCTGTTGGTTTCCTTTCATGTTAATTTCTTAAATGTGTTGTCATTTACGGCATAAATTCCTCTTCAAAATTTACTGTTGCATTTCTGACTATCTGGGAGGAGACTGAGTAGTGGAACGTGTTACTTTTACACATAAACAAGAACGATCTGTTACAATACTACACTTTAAAATACACTTTATATGTAATTCATGTCACACAGTCTCATACGGAACCTACATACGCTTTCTTTTATATACAGTATATGATAAGATACTGTCATCCCCATTCCTTTATGCGTGAAAGAATGAATGAGCAAATGTATTTCCAGTTGCATGCTTGATGGCAGCAGACAAGCCTGTGTGCTAGAGAACAGTAGGACGAACGTCGGAACAGGTAGCTACGCTTTCTAGAAGCAAAGAGGTTCTATTCTTAGTATGGTCCTGTCCGTCCCTTGTCATGTTGGTATGGGGAGCTGCCTCTCTGGTCACTTCCGTTTGTATTTGGGAAGCACGCTCGGTAGGAGCCCCGCAGATCAGTCTGTCCGTGGCGAGCGTCTGAAGTGGTAAGATCTTCGCCTAAGCGCGTGTCTGCTAATTTCTTAAGATCAGCCTAACTGAAAATTTAATGACCTTTATTTCAGGTTTAGCTCTAAAATATCTAATTTTATCTTAAATTGCAACGCAGTGTAATTCGAGTGTGAAGTTTAGAATATATTCCGGTAGTTGCTTTGTCACTACTTTGTGAGTAAAGTGGAACCACGTGTCGATCAGTAACTCTAACTAACATCATCAATCTTAAATGCGAATGTGCGTGAGATTATAACGTCTCGTCTTGAGAATATTTTTCAATATAGCGACTTTTGTTTATGCTCAACCCACGTGGGGTGTACTTTGTGAGACCAGTACCACGTGCTTATACAATTGTTTGACCCATCAGGCTAATAGTAAGACGATAGTGACCAGTTCGAGGTTTTTCTTTTGTAAATTGCTTTTCGATCTAATTTATTTTAATTATCAAAATTATTGTGGAGTTACACTCTTTGTGTAAACCAAGTTGACCACGTGACGCATGCGGTGTGATCATCAAAGTAGCCCTCAGCTATTCTTTTCGGGAAGATTTCACAGAGAGTTAGTATGAATTTAGTATATCAGTGTATGGTAATTACAAGTCGGACAGGATTGCGCTACTAACGTAACTTCTTTGGGTGAAAACTCAATCGGTTGGTTGTGGTTAATTTCCTCTTGCATATGTTTCAACGTTCTTCGTGTGTTATTTTATGAATACAGTGTTGTATGCAGTCTCCCAATCTTGGCTCCATATTTGATGTGTTCCGTAAGATTACAAACTCACATTTTCACTATCCTAAATAAGGCACTAGCTTAGTTATGACTCAAGTTTAATATGCTGAAATTTCAATGATCAATGTTAAAATAAATTTCCAAATATAAACTGATTTATTTCCTTTTATTTAAATTCTCTTATATATATATATATATATATATATATATATATATATATATATATATATATATATATATAACCGATTTTCGTATGACTATTAAAAGATTGTAATCAATGTTAGTTTGATTGGGAATTTGGTAAGCTAGACTGGATACCTGGTGAAACAGTTGATCAATAATGCAAGGTTAACTTCCTCAGATAGCCCACAGCTTTTAACCCGCTTTTATTGTCTATCAGCACCGCCTTCATAACAAATAAATGCAACAACCTTACAATGGTTAGGCTTATCAATGTAAATTTTTAATAGCTGACACTACCAACATAAGACACTATTGGTTGGCAGTTTTTAGGCAGATGACACTCCTCAATACGAGTTTTTCGTTAAAATTTTGTCGATTTTCCTCATAAATAGCTTTTTTCTTCCTGAAGGCATAAGTAAAAACATCGCGGTACTCTAACAAATTACACGGATATTTGACGTTGAACAATGTTCATTTAACAACAAAATACGCGCCTGACCTAAGTTTCAATTTAAAACAAACTTATCACCTGTACTTTTTTGAGTATGACGTAACTATCAGGTCCAGTAACGCTATATAATTAAAGTGCACTTTGTAAAAAGTAAATAAAAAATAAAAAAGAAATACTCAGGGTGTTTCCACGGATGGAAGTATATGCTTCGCTAATGTGCTCCACATTTGCGCCGCTACCACCAAGTGAAGGAAAGGCGAGCTATGCACTGTACTAAGAAACATTAACTTTCCGTATTTCACCCAATGTTTCCTATCGCGCCGTACTCTCCAAAGTGTTTGTCTCGATATCACGAAAGTCATGGAAAGAGGATTACCATTACTTATTTATTTAAAACTGAAAAAAAAAATGCGACAGGACCTCTTCCCGGGCCGCACTCAGGCACTGCCACTGAAGCCGTCGAGACTGGAGCACCCGCTTGTCGAAAGCGGCTTGCCCCCCACGAACGTGGATAAACAAAACTTTACGATTACAGAGCTCGACTTTTGATGGCCAACGTCTGTGCCTCCGACCACACCACTCCCCCAGCCCTCTCAGCCGCCCAATTTCCAGGAGGAGATAAGCGCTGAAGCCAGCCTCTACGAGTGACATCCGTCTATACAAATCTCGATTAAAGGGAAACGAGTAACGGCGGTAGCCGTATGTACTGGAGCAGAGCGCATGCACCAATTTTCATCCAATCTAGTCGATTGTAGTGCGATAAAAAAATTCCGAACTTCTCCCTTTCAATTGCCGGTCTGGCGGATGCGTATGTCATGCACCTTTGGAAGCCCTGCGCGCTCCTTTCTTCCCGTTGATCGCTGCAGTACTGCACGGCCAGTCAGCCAATCACAGCCACACTTCGCAAGTACAGGCACACGCTCTACGAATTCTTTAATGTAATGTGCCTCTAAGTTCCATAAAAATGACTATACCAATACATCACATTTTTTCTCCGCTGCAAGACATGTACTAGTAGGACAGTAGTCTTTATTAATTCATCAGTACTGCCAATGGTATTGCGGCAGTGCACTGCACACACGTTAACAGCGCGTCGGTATAACATTTCCGTCGAATACAACATCGCCTCTACGTTACACAAAGCCTGTATACCTTTCCAGAGGAAAGTGAGTCCATACGTTTCACGAAATTCATGTTCAGTGGCGGTTTGGCAATTCCAGTATTTATTTTGCCTCGCTACGACAGAAAGTGTTTCAATTACGGCAGATGGATCTCCCTTTGTGTCAGTTCCACTATCGTAGCGATCAAATATACACTGTGCCACTCCTAGCAGCCCGCACACGTGTTTGTTCTTCGTCTGCGGTTGGAAGCATTCGTGATTTCCGCACGCAAAGAAAGTCATTCCGTCAGTAAAAAATTTACTGCAGAATAATTCAACAACTTGGCTCGTATCTACAAACTGTTTCAGCCCATTTACCCAGCTTCGTGTATTACATAATCATCAACTACATAGTTACGATAGAATCTGCTTTTACTGCTGGTGCACTGATTTCCTAGTGTCTGGCGGTGGAAAGAATGTCTGGCTGAAGATGAAATATTTTTGAGATAAAGACCAATGCTATATCTTTATTCACAGGACTTTATGTACTACTCAGTAATGTAGAGTTAGTGGACATATTAAGATGCCAGTCCATGCTGGCACACAAAAATCACAGAAGAATCGCTGTATAATCTGCTAAAATGGTTCAAATGGCTCTGAGCACTATGCGACTTAACTTCTGAGGTCATCAGCCGCCTAGAACTTAGAACTAATTAAACATGACTAACCTAAGGACGTCACACACATCCATGCCCGAGGCAGGATTCGAACCTGCGACCGTAGCGGTCGCCCGGTTCCAGACAGTAGGGCCTAGAACCGCACGGCCACTCCGGCCGACGTATAATCTGCACCCAATTTAAAGTGCTTTTAGAGGTGTCCCTGGTTTAGCACAGATGGTATGAAGCGTGAAAATAGAGAGGAAAAGGGAAGTGGCCATTTCATCATTACCTGGTTGTGCTAAGTCAGTGACACATTTTATATGAAAATAAAAAGATGTATTAAAAGAAAGCCCATTTACGATTATTTGATACATTCACAGCGTACGAGGGTCAGTCAAAAAGTAATGCCTCCTATTTTTTTTTCTACGTTTAATTGTCAGGAAATTTAAATGCAATTACATAGGTTGAAAACCACAACATTGAGGATCATTTTGTCATTTTTCAATGTAATCTCCGCCCATCTCTACAGTTTTGGTCCATCTTTGAACAAGGGCATGTATCCCAGCACGGTAAAAATCACAGCTCTGCTTCGTAAGCCATCGACGCACGGATGTTTTGACGGCCTCCTCATCTTCAAAATGAATCCCACGATGAGCTTCTTTTAGTGGCCCGAACAGATGGAAGTCTGATGGTGCCAGGTCAGGGCTGTATGGGGGATGAGGCAAAACTTCCCATCCAATTTTGACAATCTCGTCAGAGGTGTAACGACTGGTGTGTGGTCTTGCATTGTCATGCAAAAGAAGAACATCTGCCATTGATTTTGTTGGGCGAACTCGCTGAAGACGTGCTTTAAGTTTTTTGAGGGTTGTGACGTATTGAACAGAATATATTGTGCATCCCTGCTCCAAAAAATCAACCAGAATCACACCCTCTGCATCCCAGAAAACTGTTGCCATAACTTTCCCTGCCGATCGCACAGTTTTGAATTTTTTCTTCCTCGGCGAGCTTGTGTGACGCCACTCCATTGACTGCCTCTTTGATTCGGGTTCAAAAAAATGCACCCATGTTTCGTCCCCGGTCACAATTTTTTTCAGAAACTCATCTCCCTCCAAACGGAAGCGCTGCAAGTGTTGGGAGGCTATTGTTTTCCTTGCCTCTTTATTCTGATCGGTTAACATTCTTGGAACCCACCGTGCACAAACTTTTGAGTACCCCAATTGTTTAATAATCGTGATCACACTGCCTTTACTAAGAGAAATAATGCGACACACTTCATCTGCAGTCACCCGACGGTCACCACGAATGATGTCATCAACTTGCTGAATGTTGTGTGGAGTCACTGCACTCACCGGCCTGCCGCTCCGCTTTTCGTCAGTCAACGGTGTTTGCCCTTCAGCTTCCTTACAACGACGAACCCATCGTCTAACAGTGCTGACATCCACTGTCACAACACCATACACCTTCTTCAGTCTTTCATGAATGCGTATGGGCGTTTCACCTTCTGCATTCAAGAATTCAATCACACAACGCTGTCTCAAACGAACATCGATGTCGGCCATCTTACAAACTTCTGCTGTGCTGCCACCTGTTGACACAGAAAGTTACTACTGCAGTGGATTGCAGAAGAAGGTTTGAGGAATGGCGCCAAATTCAAATTTTTCACTTAACTTAATTTTTTAAGTAGAAAAAAATGGGAGGCATTTCTTTTTGACCGACCCTCGTAGTTTAGTAGGATGTGGGACACCTACCACCTTTAATATAGGAGTGTTGATCCATCTTGGATGACATGGCTTTTCCCTGAACATTTCTACTATTAACAAATAATCGACATATAGATATACAACGCAGCACAATATCGACTTTGTTTCTCTCCCATCCCACCGTAACATACAGTATTTATCGACAGAAAGCAAAAAACGGAACATACGCTGCTGAATATTGTGAGGTAACGGGCGAGTTGTGGCACCCTGAAGATTTCTAAGTTCCGAGCTGGGGTCTCTCGCGGGTCGCGGCCCGGCAGCGACTACGTGGTGCTAAACGTTAGCTTAGCAACCGCGTGATACCGCACAACGGCCTGTATAGCCGCGTGGTTGGGAATTCCGTTGTGCCGAGGGCGGTGCTTTGTGTCGATGAAGGAGACAAGCCGTGAGTGCCAAAGATGGCGGACTTTGTGAAACCTTAACGGCAGGCATTTCACAATTCTTATAGAAATTCGTAGTAGCCAGATGAATCATAGTACCTCAAAAAGAAACATGTACATTACAATTATTTGCACGACGATTCTGATGGTGTAATCAGATTTTCAATATCTTTATTAGTTTAAAGTTTAGTATCTAAGGGTAAATTATACAAGTAACACCCAGCAAAGAATTTCCAAAATATAAACGCTTCATCCGGTTTTGTCGATCGCCATGTCTTTAGAAAGCTATTAGTGTACACCTAATTTGGTATAAATTACAGGCACGTAACTTGAATAGTACATGAGTTATTGGAGGTCAAAGTGGCAGATTACTATCGATCGCGTCAGGCCATAAGTACTCCAGTTACACGAAAAAACGGTAGCAGCATGCTTATAAGTATATTGATTTATCCATGTCTTTGTTAATATCCGATATATGCTATTTATGAAGAATATGGTAAATTACTTCCTGTGTCTTAGAAAGCACAGAGACAGTAGGCTCCTGGCCTACCTTTTGCTTCTTTTCTTTCGATATATAGAGCGTGTTTATGGTCCAGTCGTAGGAATATTTATTGAATTTCAAGTATTTAAATGTAGATCTAGTATTTAGTATGTGCTTAAATATGTTTGTGGGTGCGTTAGCTTGAAGAAATGCCGCGAGCGCTTTAGCCAGTCACAGAGCTCGTGAATGGGGAGACTTGATGGAAGCGAGTTTCCGGAGAGGACACGGTGTAGTGCTGAGCAGGAGGCAGTTCTGGACAATACGGCACAGGACACGGGAGGTGCGGTACAGGACACGGGCCGCGCGGGGTTTGCCGAGCTGTCTTAGGCGCTGCAGTCACGGACTGTGCGGCTGGTCCCGGCGGAGGTTCGAGTCCTCCCTCGGGCATGGCTGTGTGTGTTTGTGATTAGGATAATTTAGGTTAAGTAATGTGTAAGCTTAGGGACTGATGAGCTTAGCAGTTAAGTCCCATAAGATTTCACACACGTTTGAATATTTTCTAACAGGACACGGGAGTGCTGGATGCGACGCACAGTCGCGAGGGAAAATTGGAGGGTGGAGCGGTTTGCGCGCGGTCGCGAGAGAGATAATTACTTCGGAGTGCTGATTTGTGCACTTGTGAGATTTCCGTGGCTTCTACAGTGAAGACGCAGTTAGCGTTTAGAAGTGAACATCTCGCGAGCTATGTTGTTGTTCATAACTAATTAAGTTCAGTAGGAGTCTATTGTTTCCCTGTTACTCAACTTGTATTTTATTTAATTGCTGGACCATCGACACTAATAAGTGTTTTGCAGAAATATACTGTATTCTCAAAAGCACTTCTACAGTCACACTCATCGCCGGACGGTGTGGCCGAGTAGCTCTAGGCGCTTCAGTCTGGAATCGCACGAACGCTACGGTCGCAGGTTCGAATCCTGCCTCGGGCATGGATGTGCGTGATGTCCTTAGGTTGGTTAGGTTTAAGCAGTTCTAAGTTCTAGGGGACTGAAGACCTCAATTGTTATGTCCCATAGTGCTCAGAGCCATTTTGTAGTATTTACCATTTATAGTCGTTAAGAAAGTACCTGCACATATTATTTAATTGCAAACATTCATTTACAAACGTCTTTGTTACGTTCTAAATACGCAATCGCCTAGTGATTGGAACCTTCGACCATTCGATTCGTGTGTATATTGTATACTGTAGACTCAGCAGTATTTGGCCTGTAATGCGGGAACTATGTATCCCAGCCCCTAGACAACAAAACCAGCCAAAACTATTAATATTTCAACTCTGAGTCGGAGGGTTCGTAGTCGTATTTTTGAAAGCCCGCAACTGTGGGCTCGTCCCTGATGTGGGTTCTGCAAAGAGGTAATTCCTTTGGTCTCTGTTATTCGGCGTACTATGCGAACTATAAAAACCTTTAATGTAGGTTAATTCTTACAAAGAAGAAAACAGCAACCAGCCACTATTAACACTGCTATTTATTTAGGTAAATAGCGCCGTTACCGGTTTCGAACTGTCAAGTTCATCATATACGGCTGTTCACATGATTTTCAAAATACACTTTACATTATCGTCCGTTTCCGAATGAACTTGCCAGTTGGAAACTGGTAACGGCGCTATTTACCTAAATAAGTAGCAGCGTTAATAGTGGCTGGTTGCTGTTTTCTTCTTTGTAAGAATTAACCTACAGTAATTGTACACAGCCACGGTCTCACCATGTCAGTTTTAGACAAAATAGCATAAAAACCTTTGCATGGCCAGTAGAGACTTCTGTGGAGTGAACCTCTCTCAAAACACAGAGTGAGATGGTTTTTTTTTTTTTTTTTTTTTTTTTTTTGTCTATGGGTCTCTGGAAATAGTGACGTTACGCAGTAATTTTCACAACTAACACATGATATCGATAGAGGCCCTAATCTATCACGTTAAAGGCAATTTGCGTGGGAGCTCAGAGTTTAAATGAGTTGAGTGCAGGGAACAGTAGCGGTTAGCTCGTTTAACGGACAGCTGTATCGGATACGGTCGGAGCACGTGTTAACGGCGGCAGCTACAATTACATCAAGCGACTTCTCCAGTGGCGGACGCAGCTCAACAGCAGTACGATGGCAGCATCTCCGAGTTCTCCAGGGCAATCTTCAATGTCGGCTTCCACTACAACCGACGGCATCACCGTGGCAGAGTGAATCATTTCAGATAATATAAGTGCCTGCGCAAATACTGATACAGTATTTGTTTCGGAATTTCAAGGTCCACTTATAGATCTCGAGAATATGAAACAGTCACCTACTATGTATAATTCTGAAAACGGAAGCGAGTCGGTTAGTCCGAAATCAGAGCGCGAAAGTGTAACTAGTACGTATTCAGGCAAGGGGAATGAATGTGGGGGAGATATGGTGTCTCTGCTAATGCAAATGATCCTGGGAATGGCAAATAATATCAGTGAGGTTCGAACAGATATGGGTACATTGCAAACAGGTATGGCAACGTTGCAAACAGTTACGGATACAAATCGGACTGATATGGGTGCAATGCGAACTGAAATAGGTTCCGCTGTGAAAGAGGAAGTTGAAAAAATTGTGGGTAACTTTGAAAAAGCAATTGATGTAAGTTATGAATGTGTAAAGAATGAGTGTGTGAATGGTGATAAATGGAAAGAATCAGTGGTTCAAAAAGAAGTTAAAGAGGAGATGAATTGTATGAAAGCAAATTGTGTGGAGAGTTCAGAAGAGGTATTAGCAAACAGTAGCTATTGCAGTAAGGAAGGCGGCGTAGCTTTGGTCGCACCAGCTGCAAGTGAAAGTGATTGTGTTTCGACGGAAAGCGTCGATATTACTAACAAGGGAACCTCCCCCTCGCACCCCCCTCATATTTAGTTATAACTTGGCTCGGTGGATAGGCCTTGAAAAACTGAACACAGATCAATTGAGAAAACAGGAAGAAGTTGTGTGGAACTGTGAAAAAATAAGCAAAATATACAAACTGAGTAGTCCATGAGCAAGATAGGCAACATCAAGGAGACTGTGAGCTCAGGAGCGCCGTGTTCCCGTGGTAACGTGAGCAGCTGCGAACGAGAGGTCCTTGGTTCAAATCTTCCATCGAGTAAAACGTTTAACTTTTTTTCAGTTTATGTGACAAACTCTCATGTTTTCATCACTTTTTTGGGAGTGATTATCACTCACATCCACAAGAAAACCTAAATCGGGCAAGGTAGAAGAATTTTTTTACCCATTCGCCAAGTGTACGAGTTAGGTGGGTTGACAACATATTCCTGCCATGTGACGCACATGCCATCACCAGTCTCGTACAGAATATACGAGATGTGTTTTCCTGTGGAGGAATCGGTTGACCTATGACCTTGGGATCAAATGTTTTCGGTTCCCATTGGAGAGGCACGTCCTTTCCTCTACTAATCGCACGGTTTTACGATGCGGTCGCAAAACACAGACACTAAACTTATTACAGTGAACAGAGGCGTCAATGAACGAACGGACAGATCATAACTATGCAAAAATAAAGAACGTGAACTTTTCACTGGAGGGAAGACTTGAACCAAGGACCGCTCGTTCGGCAGCTGCTCACGCTACCACAGGACCACGGCGCTCCTGAGCTCACACTCTCCATGATGTTGCCTATCTTGCCCATGGACTACTCAGTTTGTATATTTTGCTTACTTTTTTCATAATTCCGCACAACTTCTTTCTGTTTTCTCAATTGATCTGTGTTCAGTTTTTCAAGGCCTATCCACTGTGCCAAGTTATAACTAAATCTGAGGGGGGTGCGATGGGGAGGTTCACGTGTAAGAAAGGCTTAGCTTTGGTCTCGCCAGCAGTTTAAGTTAATAACGTATCGGCGGAGGTAGATGATTTCTGTTTAAAGGAACAGAGTAATGGTAATTTATGTAATGATGTAAAAGCTACTGGTATTGATAGTTCGGAGGAAGGAATTTACGCGTTTCTAGTCACGAATGAAGGCGAAACGAAACTAATCGATGAATGTGTGGATCTAAAACGTTTGTCAGAGTATGAATGTGAAATGTATGTAAAGTAAGATCGGAGGTTAATCTGGCATGAAAATTGTGTAGAAATGGCAGTGTGTGCTGATTTTTGTCCTATCACAGCGGGACGTAGCAAGTTTGGAGGTCAAGGAGTTGTACGAGAAGGTAGCGGTAATTTGTATAATGTAGCGGCGGAGGATAAAGTTGTGTGTGATTCACATAAAGTTAATTTGTCGACGGAGGAAAGTAAAAATTTCTGATGTGAATTTATGTAGTGATTTAAATGGTGTATCAGGACATAAGGTTGCTGAGACGAATATTTATGGTGATTATGGCTTAGGCATCGATGTATTATTTCAGGAAGATAAAGCATTTAACAGTGAATTGGTGTGTAATTCTGTTGAAGCTGCAAGTGTCGATATTTTGGAGGGGAAAAACAGTAAAGTTGTGCATGCTCTGGGTAATGAATCGGCGAAATGTGTGGAAGAACTAACAGAAAACGTACAAAGGGTTGAAGTAAATAGTATGGATGGGGATAGTTTGTGTAATGAAGTTCATACAATTTGGTATATGAAGGAGGAGTGTGATTCTAGTGAGACTGATTGACGCCGGTACCGTAGAATGTTACAGTCATTGCTGCCGCATCTGTGGAAACAAAAAAAGTTTAAAATTGCTAAAGGTATACAGAGAGAGGCAGAAGTGAAAAGCTGTCCTAATCTGTAATTAGTGCTAGTAATTGTGGAGGAATAATTTTATATGTTTCACTTGGGGATTTATTAGTAATTTGTTCGTTTATTGTGGCACTGTACGTGTGCAAAAAGGGGGAAGTTTAGGCACTGAGGGTGTGTGGAGGTCAGTGACCTCGTGGATTAATAAATATATGTATTGATTTATGCTTTGTATAAGATTGTGGCAAAGAATTTAGTGGTCAATTTGAAGGATATTAAAATTGTAATTGTATGTGCACGCAAATTTTGTGCATGAAGGTAGAAAGGATTTATTAAAGTCAGTTAAATAGAACTTATGGGGATATGAGCTTACTGTGACTCAGTCGTTTGCCTTGTGACTTTGTTCCTAAAGTATCATTTTCCGCTGGAAGGAATCTTTAGCGAGGATCCTGATTGGTTTCGGAAAATGGTTTGTTGAGGGGTTTCTACTTTTGGTTTTCGTTGTAGACAGATTTGTCACGATAAACGGTGGAGCTCGGAATTCAGAAGCAGACACGATTTCTGCGAGGCACTTGGTCAAAAGACTGATGTGAGTTTTAACACTTCGTGCTAAAATCCGTTTAAGCATGTGTAGTGCGGCGAAAAGAAAAAGTAATGCAAGAAGGCGTCTAAGCGCTGAGTGAGTGCACAGGAAGTGCTTACAAAATCTCATGTAAGTGAAAGTGTATTTAAAAAATGTATTTCTTGTCCAAAAAAATTGCATGCAGGCATTCATTTAATATGCCGTTTCGTTTATAATTTGTGTTAGTTTAAGTTTATTTCGAAATTCATGCTGCTCCCACACAACTACAAAAATCATGTAAACACTATTGGCCTGGCGTTTTAATCATTTCTGTTCTTTGAACTTTGTTATATGTGTACTTGTATGAACTGAAGGGTGCTACTTTAGAACATTCTGGCAAGCCAGAATGTTAATAAGTAGAGGTGTGTGAGGTAACGGGCGAGCAGTGGCGCCCTGAAAATTTCTAAGTTCCAAGCTGGGGCCTCTCAACGGGCCGCGGCAAATGTGTGATGCCGCACAACGGCCGGTCCAGCCGCGTGGCCGGGAATTCCGTTGTGACGAGGGCGGTGCTTTGTGTCGATGAAGGAGACACGCCGGGAGTGCCAAAGATGGGGGACTTTGTGAAACCTTAACGGCAGACATTTCACAATTCTTATAGAAATTCATAGTAGCCAGATGAATCATGGTACCTCAAAAATAAACATGTACATTACTATTTTTTGCACGACGATTCTGATGGTGTAATCAGATTTTCAATATCTTTATTAGTTTAAAGTTTAGTATCTAAGGGTAAATTATACAAGTAACACCCAGCAACTAATTTCCAAAATACAAACGCTTCATCCGGTTTTGTCAATCTCCATGTCTTTAGAAAGCTATTAGAGTAAACCTAATTTAGTATAAATTACAGGCATGTAATTTGAATAGTACATGAGGTATTGGAGATCAGAATGGCCGATTACTATCAATCGCGTCAGGCCGTAAGTACTCCACAGTTATACGAAAAAACGGTAGCAGCATGCATACAAATATATTGATTCATCCATGTCTTTGTTAATATCCGCTATATGCTACTCATGAGGAAATTGGTAAATTATTTACTGTGTTTTAGAAAGCACAGAGACATTAGGCTCCTGGCCTCTTTTTTTCTTTTGATATATGTTTATTTAATTGGTTATGTATTTAATGATGAGTCTTAGAAGGTGTTTATGGTTCAGCAGTAGGAATAGTTATTTAATTTCAAGTATTTAAATGTAGATACTGCATTTCTTATGTGGTTGAATATATTTGTGGGTGCGTTAGCTTGAAGACATACCGCGATCGCTCTAGCCAATCACAGCCCTCGTGAATGGAGGGATTGGATGGAAGTGGGAGTAGAGCACCGTTTCGAGAGAGGGCAGGGTAGTGCTGGAGAGTACGGCACTGGACACAAGAGTGTGTGCTGGACACGGGCAGTACGGCGTGGCGGACGCACAGTCGCGGGAAAGACTTGGAGTGGAGCAGTTTGCACGTGATCACGAGAGACAGAAATACTTCGGAGTGCCGACTTGTGCACTTGTGAGATTTCCGTGGTTCCTATAGTGAAGACGTAGTTTGCGTTTAGAAGTGAATATCTCGCGAGCTATGTTGTTGTTCACAACTAAATACGTGCAGTAAGAATCTATTGTTTCTCTGTTATTAAACTTAAATTTTATTTAATTGCTGGAGCATCAACACCAATAAGCGTTTTGCATAAATATACCGCATTCTCAAAAGTACTTCTACAATCATATTCATCATTTAAAGTCGTTAATATAGTACCTGCAGATTTTATTTAATTGCAATCTTTCATTTATAAACGTCTTTGTTACGTTGTAAATTCGCAATTTCCGAGTGATAGAAACCTTCGATCCTTCGATTCATGCGTGTATTCTTATCGTATACTGTCGACTCAGCAGTATTTGACCTGTAATGCGGCAACTACGGAACCCAGCCCCTAGACAACGAAACCAGACAAAACTTTTAACATTTTAACTCTGAGTCGGAGGGAGCGTAGCTGTTTTGAAAGCCCGCAATATCTTCCGATATAAAAACTCTTATCAGCCTCTGGTTTTCTCATTTTACTCACATCGCTAGACGTATGATGGAGAGAATAATGGTTTTGCTCACAACATTGAGAAGAAACGCTTTGGAGATCACATTTTCTCAAAGTATCAATCCCCCCACCCACATTCTGACCGTGCATGAATCTTCCAGTCTTGATATATGGCATCTACATCTGTGTGATTTTGACGAGTAAGGCTTGCTCTCGATAGCCCAAGACCATTCACAGACCCCTACTAGTTCTCTCGATACACCATCACATTGCAGCAACACTGTCCCGTTAGTTAGAAGGCTGTCTAGGCCTCTATCCGTCACTGGCTATATAGAGAGCTATCATGACTAGAAAAAATAGCACACTAACGTACAGCAAGAAATTTACCACGATTCAGAAGGTTATGCCCAGATGTTTTTTTTTC
Source organism: Schistocerca gregaria (assembly GCF_023897955.1). Lineage (NCBI taxonomy): Eukaryota > Metazoa > Arthropoda > Insecta > Orthoptera > Acrididae > Schistocerca > Schistocerca gregaria. Next base: position 833,854,187 of record NC_064931.1, read on the forward strand.
ATTTTACTATTGGTACTGTTTCTAGTGATTTGCAGTCTGTGGCGTAATAGAGCAATAGTAGAACGTCTTGGCTATTTTAGATTGAATAGTTATACTTACTTAATTTGGCTAAAACTCCTTCCAATCATCAGTCCTACACAAATCGCTATAGCTAACCGATATCACAGCCCTGCTGTAGACATAGATATTCTACAAACCACTGCACGGTGGGCTATGTCATAACAGTATTGTCGGTATTTTCATTCCTATTGCATCTGTTTGTACACTAAATCTCCTCTATGATCGGTACGCTAGGTATAGTTTCTTTAATGGCCAAAGGACACTTATTACTCTACCGATAGTATATTATGAGTGCACCAAGAACATGTGATAGATAAGACCAGCATTTCATCTGTATCGAAAGAGTGCCTATAAATATGTCCCTGTACGTTCCCTAATCTCCTTTACTCTATTCCTATGATCACGACGCTAGGAAACCGACAGCGTAACGGTGTTAGAATCTTTGTTGACAACGTAGTGTTTCGTGACAAATACATCACCTTCTTTCAAGTGGGGCGTAGCTCCACAATACGAACATAGCAGTATCGAAGATCTTTGACACTGAGGTGACAGAAGTCACGGGATAGCGATATGGACACATATGGGTGGCGATAGTATCGCGTACATAAGATATAAAAGGGCAGTGCTTTGGCGGAGACGTAATTTGTACACAGGTGAGTCATATGGCAAGGCTTCCAACGTGATTATGGCTGCACGACGGGTCATAAGAAAAGATTTACGATGTGATCACGGCTGCATAACGGGAATTAAGCGATTTTGAAAGTGGAATGATAGTTGGAGGTTGGAGCTAGACGGATGGGGCACGCCATTTCGGAAATTTTTAGGAAATTCAGTATTCTGCGATCCATAGTGTCAAGAGTGTGCCGAGAATACCAAATTTCAAGAATTACCTCTCACTATGGACACGCAGTGATCGACAGTCTTCACTTAACGACCGAGGGCAGTGGTGTCTGCATAGAGTTGTCATGGCTAACAGATAAACAACACTGCTTGAAATAACCACAGAAACCAATGTGGCACATACGCCGAACGTATCCGTCAGAATAGTGCTGCCAAGTTTGACGTTAATGTTATGTGGCAGCAGACGATCGTCTAGAGCGCCTTTGCTAACAGCACGACATCGCCTGTAGCACCTCTTTTGGGCTTGTGACCATATCGGTTGGACCCTAGTCCATAGGAAAACCATAGCTTAGTAAAATGAGTCCTAATTTCTGTTTGGAAGAGCTGATGGTAGGGATCAATGTGGCGCAGATACCACGGAGCCATGGACCCAAGTTGTCAACAAGGCGCTGTGCAACCTGGTGGTGGCTCTATAATGGTGTGGGCTGTGTTTACAGGGAATTGACTTGGCCCTCTGGTCCAACTGAGCTGATCATGGACTGGAACTGATTGTTTTCGCCTAGATATAGACTATTTGCAGCCATCCTTGGATTTCATGTTCCCGAACAATGATGGGACTTAAGGATGACTTTGCGCCATGTAACCGCGACACAATTGTTCGTGATTGGATTCAGGATCATTCTGGATAATTCGAGCGAATGTTTTGGCCACACAGATCGCATTGTACTTACACGCACAAATCAGAGGTATTAGAAGAGTATTTGAAGATTCGGGGTCTAATCACGGCAATCTTCATTCCCCCCCACCACGCACTATTTGATACTGGACTACCACGAAACTTTAATCTCTCTAGACCATAGAATATGCTCATGGGTAGTACGCATATGTCTGGTGGTAGGTATTTATTTAGAAGCCTACCCAGTACTTACACGCTTATCCTGTTATCGTACATCGAGAAGCATGTAGCCTACAAGCACGAGGCAGACTTAATAAATGTTGATGCTTCCTCTAGCAACGGCTGTCATCTTAGTACCTGTTACACTTCTATCCGAGTTGTAGTGCCACAGTCTTTTGTTGACATGCGGATGGGATCTGCACCAACTCGACTCCTACACTGTCTCTTCTAAGCGGACGAATTACACCTCCCTCCCCCCCCCCCCCCCTTTCAATCCATGCAAATGAATTTAAGGATGATACATTTTTCTACTTTAGCTCACCGACGTGTGATTTCTTAGTGTTTGGGTTTTTTCCCTTAAAATTCCAGTTAATGGATCTGAGCAAGACGTGTGCATTCTTCATCAGCACGCTGTATATGCTTACTGCTAGGTATTTTACTGTAGTTAATGCTTCCGTTGACAGCATGCGAGATTTCTTATTAACGTGCAGTATCTTTCGATACATTCAGGTCAGTTACCAGACCCATCTCAGATCTTCTCACCTGCTTGCAGACAACACACCCGCGAGCATCCTGCATATAAAACAAATGACGGTGGTATACAGTGCGTGTTGGGGCGTACATCGCACAAGTATAATCGATTATCCTTCCGTCCCAATTTCAGGCACTGATCGATCCACATATGCCCTAATCCACCCTTACATTTATGGGAGAAGTTCGCGTCTTTCCCAGAGAGTTTCTTTGTGTTACATATTCGAGTAGAGTATGCCAACGTATACGATCCTAGCAGCGTCCACATGATGATTTCGTCTCGCGCGTCAGCCACGTAGCACGAACAGATGTAGGCTCACATGACTGGCAGACAGCGGCTGCGTAGTGTTGAACTATCGAATCGATGTTACTGTTCATCAATACGTATCATTTAACCATAATCTGGTCTATGCGTGTTAATATTGGGGTAGCAGCTGGCAATGACCTCAAAGTTACAGTGCAAATTGAGAAAGTATGGTGAGGTACGAAGATGGGGCTCACTCAGATAGAGTGGAAGAAGTTTAGCGTGCAAACTGACATATATATATATATATATATATATATATATATATATATATATATATATATATATATATATATATATCGAGGGTCACTTGGCGGCTAAGTACGACACGCTCTGTCTCGATATTCCCATCTTCGAGAGTAGCAGTGTCAGCGCATCAGTACTCATTGTGCTTGGTACTGAAACGTCAATATCAACAGCTCGAGAGTCATCGCAGAGCGTATTTCCAGGGCATTAAAGTGTGGTGAACACATCTGGTCTGCACGAAGCAGTGAGTGTGTGCTGCAGTGGAGTGAGAGTAGGTCTGAGGTATTGTTTTGCTTAAGATAGTCATTCTAAGATCAAAAAGAGTTCAGTGCAAAATGGTATACCTACTCCAACAGGTTTTGAATGCTACAAATGAGGAAATAAAAAAAAGTTATTTTCGAAATATAGCCGCATAGTTTCCAAACGTCAATTGGTGCTACTTAAGTACAGTGATGCTGTGTGTGATCTCCTTCCCATCACTGACAAATGTTCTACTAAAACTAGTCTTCCGTGTATCTACGAGCTTATAGACTCCTTCCTGATTTCAAAATTTAATTTGCTTACGAAAACAAAAAACCAGTGATTCTGCAGTACAGCTGAATAAGAAGCGTGTAACATAGGTTCTAAATGTCTATCAGGACTTTTTAAGAACAGTGATGCTTTGTAGTGTAATCCCTTCCATCAGCAAAGATGTTCCATTAAACTGAGGTCTTCCGCTCCATTTACATCCCCTTATGATTTTTGTAATGTACTTCTGTATCGCTAGTATTTAGACTTGATCAGACTAGAACAGTCCATCTGCCAAACGTTAATTAGTCGCGCATATCATTAAAAAAATATCGCGTTTTAATCCTACTACATAAGGGAGTAGTCATCTATAGAAAGCCATTGCAATAGTGGAGTCTGATGGTACATTTCAACGTCAACCAGTTTTGCTTTAGATCGATTTCTAATATTCGCGCTGCATCCATACCCATTTCCTTTACTATTCCTCCTGCTCCTGGCTTTGGAAAATGGTACAATGTCTCTAGGGTGCATAGATTTCTCCCTTTTAAAGTACTGATACGTGACATAATCTTTCCATCCAACATATACTGTATACATCAAAAAACCAACTACATTCTATCACCAGTTCCGATTACAAATGCAGTGTATTGCTTTTAACTAAATTAATATGACACACGGCCGTAAGCAGCACTCAGATTTTCTTTTCCTCCCGGCAATACACCACGATACAGAATTTAGTCGCTACTAGCTTAGTGGGGTATACATGTCGCAAAGCACTTATTGCCGAATCATATGGAACTTTGCCCGCATCTCGTGGTCGTGCGGTAGCGTTCTCGCTTCCCACGCCCGGGTTCCCGGGTTCGATTCCCGGCGGGGTCAGGGATTTTCTCTGCCTCGTGATGGATGGGTGTTGTGTGATGTCCTTAGGTTAGTTAGGTTTAAGTAGTTCTAAGTTCTAGGGGACTGATGACCATAGATGTTAAGTCCCATAGTGCTCAGATCCATATGGAACTTTGTAGCTGCTAACCAACCTCACCTACAGCCAAGTGCGGTCGTGCCATCTCGCCCCACAGGTGAGCCAGGAGCACTGACCATGGTAGAATGCGCACATCTACTCACCGCCATGCTGAACTAGACATAGCAATAGTCATCTGCATCACCACTACGTGTAGCTCATTGCGGTCTGTAAGAAAGCCGTCCATGACACAGTGCCCACCTTATATTGATAAGTTTCAAGGAAGGAATGTCTACTCATCGGCATCTTCTGATGTGGTTGTCCAGTGAAGTTCTCAGGTTTTGTCGTTACGTGTGTATACTGAGTGCTTTGGTTTTTATTTTCGTTTAAATTGTTCAGATGTGAACTGTATGGCTTATTAGTTCTCTACAGATGAAAACTATTATAAAGTAAGTTTCTTATTGTGATTGCAGTGAATTAAGTGGAACATTTGCCAAAAAAGTTAGTGATTAAATTTATTTCGGAATTTATTGTGGTTAGTAGTGAGTGTCAGGGGTACTGTTTGTGTTGAAGACTTAGGTATATTGAACTTATTGAACTGAAGTCAGTGAAGATATCGATAAGATTTGGCTTTAGACTGATAGAAGAACCCCAAGCCACTAGATGTAGTATTGTGATTTTCTGATCCGAAAGAGTGGGCAACGATTTTATTTGTTGAGTTAGGAAGAAATCAAAAAGAGTGATAATCTAGTAAAGATAAAAAATACCTCGTTTTGTCATGTTGGTGACGACAGGATATGTACCTTACGTAACATGGTACGAGTGGAAAGTTATTAATGAATATCCTTTTAAAATATAATTACATACTAGGATATTATGTTATGATTGTGTAATTCTAACCATAATTATAGCACTCATTTTTCTTTACGTTCAAGGTATAATTTATTCAGGATTGCCTACAAATTATTAGTAGATTTTGTTTTGTGTTCTTCTATTTCCTTGTATGTGACCTTGAATATGCTCAAAGATTATTGCGATCCTGTGGTGGCTATGTGTCAGACATTGCTTGAGTCTTCAAAAGAAGAGAACAGGACTTGAAAATATGCTGGACTGCCTTACATTACATAAAATCAGAGGAACTGCCACCCAGTATCATTTCAAATGAGAGATCAAGTGATGAAACGTACCTACTTTTCACCTCGAGTCATTTCGTTGATACATTAACACGATGGTATCCTGTCATATGCAAAGAGGCACGCACATAGACATACTGGTATCAAAGGTGTATCAACGGTGTGCCGTCTTGCATAGTTCTATGGCCTAGCAGGTAGCCAAATGGCCGCATCTCAAGGGAAGCTCTTTGGTTTATGACGTCCAATCAGATACTTTCTGGGAGTATTCGTTTTGAAGTGAAGCATGGAGTGTCCTCCAGTTACTCTAGTGTCTGTCTTGGTTCTGGTCGGCTACACAGTTACTTATTAAGAACTTTACTTCATGTTGCTGCACATTTGTTTGATAGGATCGCTACATACTTTAAGCTTACGCAAAACCATTGCATATTCAGCTAACCCCGTTCATTTAGAAAGAATTTATCGTTATGATGTCATGGTTATGAGAAGTGAATTTTTACTTTTAGTTGGTATTCTGACTGGTCTGTGTACACTGGGTTGATTAATGTGCCTACGTGGATTGCGGTATCCAAGCATCCTATTGCCATCTATGATCATACAACAAACATCAACAAAAGTTTTGTATCACCCCTTTTATTTCGAAATTCATGGCTCAGAAAGCATTTGGCCCTGATGCATGTCTGTATACTCGTTCGTAATAGGTCCTGATCATATAATTTAAAAAAAAGATGTCTGTGTATCAACAAAATTGTCTGTTTCCCATGATGGGTTTTTCACAGAACTCCTGCGCAGTGTCAATAAGTGGTGGAACGTCCCCTCACTCGGACTCATTAGAGTGCGAGTTGTCAGGATGAAATTGTCAATAAAATGTTGGCTACGTCATCCCAGTATTGGTTGCAGAACTTCGTTCCTGTACTGTAGAGTAGTGACATTATCCTTAAGGGGGACCGTTTACGAAACTGTCCGGAAATGTCAATCTCCAATTTCTTTTTTATCTGTTAGTAGAACATATGGACAATAAGTTCCCAAATTTTCAAGATGAAATCGCATCCGAAGTGTCCCAAATACAGAGATGCACATCCCATTCTTCATATGTGCCACATTAGCTGATGCATATACAGGGTGACAATTATTGAACTATCTGAAATAAAAACCTCATAACTTCTGAACGATTTTGGTTAGGACGTTTAAACTACGCGGTGGGCCGCGGGGAATGGGAATTTGTATGCGCATGCATGGTTCCCTTTAGCGACGAAGCACACTTTCATTTGGATGGGTTCGTCAATAAGCAGAATTGGCGCATTTAGGGGACTGAGAATCCGCACTTGGCGATCGAGAAGCCTCTTCACCCTCAACCTGTAACTGTGTGATGTACAGTGCCCAGTTACGGAATAACCGGTGCGATATTTCTTGTTGGCACGGTGTATACCGAACCGCACGTGAAGGCTTTGGAAGATGATTTCATCCTCATTACCCAAAGTAGGAAAAAGATGAGTTTCATGCAAGACGGAGCTCGTCCCCATCGAAGCAGAGCATTTTGGAGACCGCATTCTGGTTCTGTGATTCCAAGAGGCCACTGGCATAGGTCTAGATTGGCTGCCATACTCTCCTGATCTGAACATATGCGACTCTTTTTTGTGGAGCTATCTTAAAGACAAGATGTACAGCAATAACCCCAAAACCACTGCTGAGCTGAAAAGAACCATTCAGGTCTTCGACAGCATCGATGTTCCGACACTTCAGCGGATCATGCAGATTTTCGCTATTCGTCTGCACCACATCATCGCCAATGATGTCAGGCATATCGAACATGTCTTAACCTAAATCCGAATGTCTGTAGTGACGTTTAAATGTTGAACAAATTGTGTGCACGCCGGAATTTGTAGCTAATTTACTGTTTTTCATTTTCAGTAGTTCAATAACTGTCAACCTGTTTGTACAGGCACAAAGGGATAACAACTCCTATATTCACATTCACAAAGACAGGCTTCCAGAATGCGTCCTGGAAGTTGTCAAGCTCGCTCACACGTTTCTGGTCAATTGTTAACTTTTCAAAAGGTCTGTTCACGGCAAAACCTAGAATCGCAATGAGTCTATAAATTCACTCATACGGAAACGGTGCGCTAAAACCACGTTTTCATGCACGACAGTTGTCGGAATTACAACTCATGCTGCATTTATTGTATTTAATGACGAGAGCGTAAGGAGGATGATGGTATTAGAAAGAATGAGCTTTCAGACAGGGAATTTCACCAAAGACATCTTGAGAAAAATGTATTTACAGCATCTCCCTGGAGCTTAAAAGTCAGTTGTAGACCTAGTAGGAGGAAGAAAATAAGAAACCAGAACGGAAACCATGAAGGAAAAGAGGACCCTGAGCAAAAATTTGGGGCCTTCTGAGGCGGTGACGTCAGAAAAAACGTTAGGTTGAACTTTAAATGGCATTTCCTAAACTTATGTTTTTCAAAGTTCATGTACTTTTTCTCCGTATCTATGAAAGCTAGAATTATGAAATTGTGCACATTTATTTCTGTAAATCCAGGAAATGTCTGAAGATTAAATATTGAAATTCTGAGTGTAAGCTGAGAAACTGAGGCAGAGTGCTTGGAACTGAGAAAGAATTTTATATTCCAATTACAGAATTATAATAAAAAATTACTAAAATTCTCCTATTCGATATACTCAAAGAAACTCATGCGAGAAGGTTACTATATGCAAGGAGATTAAACATAAAAAGGAAATGTACAAATCTCTTGAAAAGTTTCTGAGAAAAGATACATATTCTATTTTTTTAAAATAAAGGTTTTAAATTCCATAAAAACCTTAAATATGTATAGTCCCAGGAACTTAATAATAAATGTGGTAATCTCATGAAAAGCATTGTATAACATTTCTTTGTTATATTCTCAAAATTTTTATTTCGTGCACGTTTTTGTTTTTCATGAATGTTCCCCCTTAACAGCCACAAGATGCCTCAGGTAATGTCACCCCAGAACATCAATCCACCATCATCTTCTTTCACATGTGGGACTAACTGTTGGAGGCTTTCGATATTACCAGTTTGTCTCAAAACACTTTGTCAACGATTATCAAAGTACAAACACATCCAAATTTAGTCCATAAACAATACCAAACGCCAATCTGGGGCATGTATTCTGGGTAATTTCCTGAACCTTTTTTAGCGGAGTTGTGAACGACATGGTGCTAGGTACGATCACTGGCAATGGAGATTCACATCATGGAATCGTCTCCTAACAGTTTTATGCGATACATGACGCCCTGTAGGCACATAGAACACCGAATTTCGTTCCGGACCACTCAGCCAACGGTTCGTTCGGGTCCAAAGTCACAAGTGTCGATCATCTTGTGCATCTATTGATCATGGACGGCCTGCGCATTGTAACTTCTTCACACTATCTGTCAATTGGAACCGATCCCACATCCGCACCGCATCAGTTTCACCCAGTTGCTGACGTCGAGCAACTTACCTGGTCGACAAGCATTCTGGGCATAGTGTACACTGGAAACGACGGTTCAATCCTGCGTCCGGCCATCCTGATTCAGGTTTTCCGTGATTTCCCTAAATCACTCCAGACAAATACCGGGATGGTTCCTTTGGAAGGGCACGGCCGACTTCCTTTCCTGTCCTTCCCTAATCCAATGAGACCGATGACATAGCTGTTTGGTCTCTTCCCCCAAACAACCCAACCCATAGTGTAATGATGTGGACCTGATGACTGGTCACGACTGTGCTTCGCAACATGAATGGAGTTCACTCTACTGTTCCGCAAACGTCTCTGTTGCGTCGTTACAAGTGTTGTAATTTCACCTGAACTGCTCCATTTCAATCCACGGTGGTCTTCCACACATTGACAGTTCTCATGCGAACTGTGTGTACGTTTAGAAACAATGTGAGGGTACCTTCGACTGGTACAAGAAAGTCACAACATCGAGACACCTCCACAACGTATCTACACGATACAAACCTTTTGTTAGCGTGTTTAGATACTAAACACTGTCTCATTCAGTAACAAGTTGGTTTGGTTCTTCGTCACCATTACTTTATGTATCCTGAAACTGGTTATTTCCTTCGTACTTAGTTTGACTTTAATGTTGATTGATGAACTTCAGTCAACATCTTTTTATTCTGAGGAAAGAGAGTTTTTTTCTAAGAGAGAAAATTATTTGTGAATCTTGTTTCAACATGCCTGTTTTTCTGAAACGTCCCTTATTCGTGCCAAAACCACATGCTGACGTAATATCACGGTTTGCAAAAGGCCACACTATATTTCCGTGCTCTGTTTAACAGTAACACAACCAACAAAAATAGATTTGAAATTTCCCCAGTGTTATGAAGAGTATTGTTATATTACATACGTTTCGAGTTTTTTAGGTAAATAATCATAGAGGCGATTTATGGCATATGCAGAACCACAGTCAACACTCGTTAAACATCTGCTCTCGTCAGATGTTCATACCAAAGCTCGGTCTGTATTTAGAGATAAGTGGCTGTAGCTTATTGATGTTTCAAGGTGTATCAGATCATAGCTATTGCACAAACATGTGTCTAGTACGGATGAATTCCTATCAGGAGGTCTCTGTTAAGGCAGAAGTTCGTAATCAGTGCTACTCCAGTTCACTTTTTGCTTCATCGCTAGGCTTCCATTATCATGTACAATTATTTCCTTCTCATACTGAAGAGTCTGTTTTCCATGGGGTTTGCAAAGTAATTATCGTCTACATAAAAATAATAGTGAGATAAATCTCTACCTGTGCTTGGCAGATAAAAAGGCTATAAATAGTTACAAATAGCTGAAACTGGTTTTGAGTGGCTAAATAATAAATACAACAGCTAGCTTTCATTGTTAACAGGAACCCCTAAAATTAAGTTTTACGTCATTCTATAATTCACATTAGCATTGTAATACAATAACACTCTATAACGCCAAGCTGTTTCACCGTAATGGTCTAAATAAAACGCTAATCTTTCAGTTATTACCACATCTCAGGCCCCCTCTTCACGAGCCCATAGAATACGACTAATGTTATGAAATTAATGTAATGTCATAGTTTCATTGAGCATCGCCTCAGTAAATATTAGTACCAAACATGCATTGACTGCTACAATGTTTCGAAATGGAAGCTATTTGGGTTTTTTAACTTAAGTTGGCATGTATAAACGTAAATTCTAATGTAGTGTAATAGACCATTTTGAATGTAATATGTAGTTCGCCGTAATTTCCTATTCTTTATACAGCTACTAGAGAACATACTTTTATTCACAAACCGAAGTTTCACTTATGGTTTCCTATTTCATAATCATACTCAATGTTGCTGCTTCACATAATGGCCTGAATAACATTTTATTGACACTCAAGAAGGGTGTGGCTTCAAGGCCCCAATTCCACTAAACCTACAACACGAAATTACTGCAGTAGTGTCCGCGGCTGGTGGTTTTGCGGTAGCGTTCTCGCTTCATGCGCACGGGTCCCGGGTTCGATTCTAGGCGGTGTCAGGGAATTTTCTCTACCTCGAGATGGCTGGGTGTTGTGTGTCTTTCATGATCAATTAATCCTCATTCACTCGCAAGTCGCCGTAGTAGCGTTAAAGGACTTGTGGAGCGGCGGCCGAACAGCCACGCGAGAGGTCTCCCGGCCGCCAATGCCATACGCTCATTATTATTTCTGCAGTAGTATGGTTTTGGGATCTGATGAGAAGCGGCACACACCGAAGATGACGTGAGAACTTGAACTGGGAGGGGCTGACAGGGCGGAGGAAAGGGAAACCTGGGTGGAGGCTGTGAAGACAGTGGGTTCCCAGAAACTGGAGCCTGGAATATTATTGGAGTGGAGAATGTGTTGCTAAAATAATTCCCATTTGCTTACCTTTGGTGAATAGTGCTTGAACTAAATAGCTATTCCGTCTAAAGCAGGTCAGCAAACTTCCTTTGAGACAAGCTATTTCTCTCAAATGACAACAATTTAATTAATTAGTATGTTTAATAAAATATCACAAATATGTCATAATTTTATACAGGTTATTGTAACAAAGTATTATTTCAGAATCCTATTATTTAAGTCAAAACCGAATAATCCATATATAAAGTAATCTGAAATATCGTAAAATGATGGGTAGATATTGATTTTTGTAGGAAAGGTATGGTAGACTATGAATAGTTTTGGAGTTAATGGCTCACAGAAAAGCAGTCATCGACTGGCACACGTAAAGAAAAGGAAAACTTGCCAGATTTCGGAGTAATCCTTTTTCGACGTAGAGTAGAAACACACACACACACACACACACACACACACAGAGAGAGAGAGAGAGAGAGAGAGAGAGAGAGAGAGAGAGAGAGAGAGAGAGAGACGTAAACATACACATGATTATGCCCCTACATGGCTCAGGCTGGACGCAATGGCAGTTCTACATTTCGACAGGTGGACTAGTTTAGGTGGGGATTATGTATGGTGTAGCCCGTACAGGGTGACAAGGCGGCAGATTGGAAGAGTGTTTTGGGCGAGTGGTTCTCAACTTGGAGCGAAGAAGCCGCATTGCGGGATAGGACAGTGGGAAGTAGGGCAGGTGTATGTGATATAAATGTGAGCCACGGTTGTCGGATCCGGTGGGGAGCGTCACACACTGAAGATGGTGTCAGAACTTGAAATAGAAGGGGCTGACAGTGCGGAGAAAAAGGAAAACTTGGTGGAGGGTGTGGGGACAGTAGGTTCCCAGGGACTGGAACAAGGACAATTATGGGAGTGGAGAATGTGTTGCTATACTACACTCCTGGAAATTGAAATAAGAACACCGTGAATTCATGGTCCCAGGAAGGGGAAACTTTATTAACACATTCCTGGGGTCAGATACATCACATGATCACACTGACAGAACCACAGGCACATAGACACAGGCAACAGAGCATGCACAATGTCGGCACTAGTACAGTGTATATCCACCTTTCGCAGCAATGCAGGCTGCTATTCTCCCATGGAGACGATCGTAGAGATGCTGGATGTAGTCCTGTGGAACGGCTTGCCATGCCATTTCCACCTGGCGCCTCAGTTGGACCAGCGTTCGTGCTGGACGTGCAGACCGCGTGAGACGACGCTTCATCCAGTCCCAAACATGCTCAATGGGGGACAGATCCGGAGATCTTGCTGGCCAGGGTAGTTGACTTACACCTTCTAGAGCACGTTGGGTGGCACGGGATACATGCGGACGTGCATTGTCCTGTTGGAACAACAAGTTCCCTTGCCGGTCTAGGAATGGTAGAACGATAGGTTCGATGACGGTTTGGATGTAAGGTGCACTATTCAGTGTCCCCTCGACGATCACCAGAGGTGTACGGCCAGTGTAGGAGATCGCTCCCCACACCATGATGCCGGGTGTTGGCCCTGTGTGCCTCGGTCGTATGCAGTCCTCATTGTGGCGCTCACCTGCACGGCGCCAAACACGCATACGACCATCATTGGCACCAAGGCAGAAGCGACTCTCATTGCTGAAGACGATACATCTCCATTCGCCCCTCCATTCACGCCTGTCGCGACACCACTGGAGGCGGGCTGCACGATGTTGGGGCGTGAGCGGAAGACGGCCTTACGGTGTGCGGAACCGTAGCCCAGCTTCATGGAGACGGTTGCGAATGGTCCTCGCCGATACCGCAGGAGCAACAGTGTCCTAATTTGCTGGGAAGTGGCGGTGCGGTCCCCTACGGCACTGCGTAGGATCCTACGGTCTTGGCGTTCATCCGTGCGTCGCTGCGGTCCGGTCCCAGGTCGACGGGCACGTGCACCTTCCGCCGACCACTGGCGACAACATCGATGTACTGTGGAGACCTCACGCCCCACGTGTTGAGCAGTTCGGCGGTACGTCCACCTGGCCTCCCGCATGCCCACTATACGCCCTCGCTCAAAGTCCGTCAACTACACATACGGTTCACGTCCACGCTGTCGCGGCATGCTACCAGTGTTAAAGACTGCGATGGAGCTCCGTATGCCACGGCAAACTGGCTGACACTGACGGCGGCGGTGCACAAATGCTGCGCAGCTAGCGCCATTCGACGGCTAACACCGCGGTTTCTGGTGTGTCCGCTGTGCCGTGCGTGTGATCATTGCTTGTACAGCCCTCTCGCAGTATCCGGAGCAAGTATGGTGGGTCTGACACACTGGTGTCAATGTGTTCTTTTTTCCATTTCCAAGAGTGTAACTATTGCGTAGTTAAAAGAAGCTGTTGGTGCCGGGAATGTTCCAGATCGTCATTGTCGTGGAGCAGCCATGAGTATGGATTGGGGCTAAGAAATGAAAGAGGAAGCCGCCTAGTAGAATTTTGCACAGAGCACAACTTAATCATAGCTAACACTTGGTTTAAGAATCATGAAAGAAGGTTGTATACGTGGAAGAACCCTAGAGATACTAAAAGGTATCAGATAGATTATATAATGGTGAGACAGAGATTTAGGAAACAGGTTTTAAGTTGTAAGACATTTCCAGGGGCAGATGTGGACTCTGACCACAATCTATTGGTTATGACCTGTAGATTAAAACTGAAGAAACTGCAAAAATGTGGGAAATTAAGGAGATGGGACCTGGATAAACTGAAAGAACCAGAGGTTGTACAGAGTTTCAGGAAGAGCATAAGGGAACAATTGACAGGAATAGGGGAAAGAAATACAGTAGAAGAAGAATGGGTAGCTCTGAGGGATGAAGTAGTGAAGGCAGCAGAGGATAAAGTAGGTACAAAGACGAGGGCTGCTAGAAATCCTTGGGTAACAGAAGAAATATTGAATTTAATTGATGAAAGGAGAAAATATAAAAATGCAGTAAATGAAGCAGGCAAAAAGGAATACAAACATCTCAAAAATGAGATCGACAGGAAGTGCAAAATGGCTAAACAGGGATGGCTAGAGGACAAATGTAAGGATGTAGAAGCTTATCTCACTAGGGGTAAGATAGATACTGCCTACAGGAAAATTAAAGAGACCTTTGGAGAGAAGAGAACCATGTGTATGAATATCAAGAACTCAGATGGCAGCCCAGTTCTAAGCAAAGAAGGGAAGGCAGAAAGGTGGAAGGAGTATATAGAAGGTTTATACAAGGGCGATGTACTTGAGGACAATATTATGGAAATGGAAGAAGATGTAGATGAAGACGAAATGGGAGATACGATACTGCGTGAAGAGTTTGACAGAGCACTGAAAGACCTGAGTCGAAACAAGGACCCCGGAGTAGACAACATTCCATTAGAACTACTGACGGCCTTGGGAGAACCAGTCCTGACAAAACTCTACCAGCTAGTGAGCAAGATGTATGAGACAGGCGAAATACCCTCAGACTTCAAGAAGAATATAATAATTCCAATCCCAAAAAAAGCAGGTGCTGACAGATGTGAAAATTACCGAACTATCAGTTTAATAAGCCACGGCTGCAAAATACTAACGCGAATTCTTTACAGACGAATGGAAAAACTGGTAGATGCAGACCTTGGGGAGGATCAGTTTGGATTCCGTCGAAATGTTGGAACACGGGAGGCAATACTGACCTTACGACTTATCTTACAAGAACGATTAAGAAAAGGCAAACCTACGTTTCTAGCATTTGTAGACTTAGAGAAAGCTTTTGACAATGTTGACTGGAATACTCTCTTTCAAATTCTAAAGGTGGCAGGGGTAAAATACAGGGAGCGAAAGGCTATTTACAATTTGTACAGAAACCAGATGGCAGTTATTAAAGTCGAGGGCCATGAAAGGGAAGCAGTGGTTGGGAAAGGAGTGAGACAGGGTTGTAGCCTCTCCCCGATGTTATTCAATCTGTATATTGAGCAAGCAGTAAAGGAAACAAAAGAAAAATTTGGAGTAGGTATTAAAATCCATGGAGAAGAAATAAAAACTTTGAGGTTCGCCGATGACATTGTAATTCTGTCAGAGACGGCAAAGGATTTGGAGGAGCAGTTGAACGGAATGGACAGTGTCTTGAAAAGAGGATATAAGATGAACATCAACAAAAGCAAAACTAGGATAATGGAATGTAGTCAAATTAAATCGGGTGATGCTGAGGGAATTAGATTAGGAAATGAGACACTTAAAGTAGTGAAGGAGTTTTGCTATTTAGGAAGTAAAATAACTGATGATGGTCGAAGTAGGGAGGATATAAAATGTAGACTGGCAATGGCAAGGAAAGCGTTTCTGAAGAAGAGAAATTTGTTAACATCGAATATAGATTTATGTATCAGGAAGTCGTTTCTGAAAGTATTTGTTTGGAGTGTAGCCATGTATGGAAGTGAAACATGGACATAACTAGTTTGGACAAGAAGAGAATAGAAGCTTTTGAAATGTGGTGCTACAGAAGAATGCTGAAGATTAAATGGGTAGATCACATAACTAATGAGGAGGTATTGAATAGGATTGGAGAGAAGAGAAGTTTGTGGCACAACTTGACTAGAAGAAGGGATCGGTTGGTAGGACATGTTTTGAGGCATCAAGGGATCACAAATTTAGCATTTGAGGGCAGCGTGGAGGGTAAAAATCGTAGAGGGAGACCGAGAGATGAGTACACTAAGCAGATTCAGAAGGATGTGGGTTGCAGTAGGTACTGGGAGATGAAGCAGCTTGCACAGGATAGAGTAGCATGGAGAGCTGCATCAAACCAGTCTCAGGACTGAAGACAACAACAACAACATGAGGTCATCAGTCCCCTAGACTTAGAACTACTTAAACCTAACTAAACTAAGGACAGCATACACATCCATGCCCGAGGCAGGATTCGAACCTGCGACCGTAGCAGCAGTGCGGTTTCGGACTGAAGCGCCTAGAACCGCTCAGCCTCATCATGCGGCCTGGCTGCAGCCAATCATTCTGGTGGGCAGCTGCTTGGTTGTCATATGGACATAAAATGCTGTGCAGTGTGTGCAGCTGAGTTGGTTTATGGCATGGCTGCTTCCACAGATGTCTCTGGCTTCTGATGTGGAGAAAAATTCTGTACAGGAAAGGGTGGATTGGGCAAGTTTTGCTCCTTGGCCTTATGCGTCTACGTATATAATCCACAAGCCACTGTATGGTGAGTGGCGTAGGATATCTACTAGTCATTTTCTTTCGTGTCCCGCTTGCAAACAGAGCGAGGGAAAAATGACTGTCTACATGCCTGTATATGAGCCCCAATTTCTCTTATCGTATCTTCCTGGTCCTTACACGAAATGTACATTGGAAGCAGTACACTTTTCTGCAGTGAGCTTCAGACAGCGGTTCCTTAAATTTTCAATAGCGTTCTTCTATAAGAACATCACCCTCCATTCAACCGAGCGAGGTGGCGCAGTGGTTTGACACTGGACTCGTATTCGGGAGGACGACGGTTCAATCCTGCGTCCGGCCATCCTGATGTAGGTTTATCGTGATTTCCCTTAATTGCTCCAGGCAAATGCCGGGATAGTTCCTTTCAAAGGGCGCGGCCGACTTCCTTCAGTTAATCCGATGAGACCGATGACCTCGCTGTCTGGTCTCCTTCCCCAAACAACCAACCAACCAACCTCCATTCAATCATCCCCATCTGAGTTGCCGAAGCATCTCCATAACACTTCCGTGTTGACCAAACCTACCACTAACAAATCCAGCAGCCCATCTCTTTCTTTTTTCCTATCAGCTGAGGATCCCAAACAGTCTGTCAGTACTTAAGAATGAGTTGCACTAGTGTTTTATTTTCTCTCCTTTACACGTGAACCATACTTTCCTAAGATTCTTGCAATGAACCGAAGTGAACCATTCGCCTTCCCTACTACAATCCTGACGTGTTCTTTCCGTTTCGTATCCCTTTTCAGTGTTACATCTAGATATTTAATTGGCCAGACTGTCTCGAGACGCACACTACTAATCTGTTTTCGAACGTTACGGGACCGTTTTTCCTATAGTCACTTAAAGACGGTGCGTGACCACACAGGTACAACATGCTGCTCGCTCTGTCCGTCAGACCATTCATGTATACAGAGATAAAAAGCAGCTCTATAACACTCCCTTATGCACCTCTGACGATACCCTTGTCTCTGATGAACATTCTTCATAGAGGACAACGTACTGGCTTCCATTACTTTGTTAGTTTTCGAACACCTCATATTCTTGGAATCTGTTCCGCATGATCGTATGTTCGTTAACAGTCTGTAGTGGAGCACTATTTTAAAACTTTTCAGAAATCTGGGAATATGGAACCTGCCTGTTACCCTTCATTCATGGTTGGCAGGATATCATGTTTGAAAATGGTACTCTAATTTTCGCAAGAACAACGGTTTCTAAAACAGCGCTGAATTGTCGAAAGAAGCTTTTCCATCTCAAGGGAATTTAACTATATTCCAATTGCGAATATGTTCAAGAAATCTGCAGCAGATCGATGTTAACCCATTTCTGCCTGAATTAATTTTCACTTCTGAATTTTGCGAATCAAATATTTATTCGTTGATTGTCATTAATGAAACGTACTAAATCAATCTAAACGAAAAAGCAATTAAAAATTTAAGCAAAAGAGCGTGTAACACAAATGTCACGCTAGGCAGATGATAAATATTAAGCGAAAAATATGAAAGTAAATAAAATAAAGCAATGTATGTTGAGAGGTGGCATGAGCCCTCTCTCATATTTCTATCTTAGTCTGAGTAATTCGATCTTCCTCTCTAATTGCATGTGGTGAAAAGTTGCTATTCCTTCACACGCGGACTTCCCACGCAGCGACTCTCGTCACGCGGGTGGTCTGGTGACAGGCGGGCTCTGCTGATCTTGAAGGGGTTAAGCCGACGGGTGTGAGGGAGTCGAGTGAATGCTTTCCAGACGCCGACATTGGCATAATAGCGGTGGAGACGCGCCCGCAATGGCCTGAAGGAGCGGCTGGGCTAGAGGTTCCGTTACTTCGCAGAAACTTAGCGAAAACACTTTCTGGCGGGCTACCAGCGAGGCGTGGGAATGACTTGTGTACCCAGGCAGTCTTGGTGGGCAAAGTCCCGCATTTTCTGCAAAATCGTAACTATGATTGGCTTGCTCAGGGCATAGCTCCGTGATGTAGCAAAATCAGCGCAGAAATTGGCGCCAAGAATCTCCATTGGTGGAATGGTAGGGCTTCGGCAATAGAGTGGAATTTTCCGCCGGTTTTCGAGTTGCTGATTGGAACGTTTAACCACGTCCACTGTCGTGGGGGCGGGAATGTTTTGAGTTCGGTTTGTACTGGTGCTCTTGTGGTAGTCGGCTCTCGGCTTTCGGTCGGAGTAGATTGCAAGACTGAGCTCTCGCTGCTCTGGACAGCCTCCCTTCCGTTGGCTGTCTAATATACTTTTATTTGATTGTAACTGTTTAACGAAGTTGCTGAAGTTTCGACTGCAACGTAACTTTCCGAGTACAGTTGGCAATTGAGCGTTCTGCGTACAAGCGGCCTATGTTGTCTGTCTTGAGCAGTTTTGGCTAAAGTGGACTGTATCGGAGTTACTGTGTGACTTCGCTTGTTAAAATCAATCACTTTACCGTCAGTGATTGTGTGGCGAGCCTTCTTCGTCTCCCTCAGAGGCGCATTTGTATTGCTAGGAAGTCTTTAGTCTGGAACAACCAGACCAGAATAATTTGTTTCGGAGTATACTCGCGACATTATCATCACCACGACGGGACGTCGAAGCAACCAGCCATCGCCTCCAGTACGCCAGATCGTGTCCGTGCAGTTAAGAAGACAGCTAGGGAATGTACATCCGCAGTACCGGCAAAGCAGGCAATTTTGCTAGGTGATAATCAGAGTTCAGCAGGGCGTGCCTGTTTGTCTTTTCTAACTTTGTTCTGTCTTGGGTGTTCATTGTCTGAGTTCTCACTAATGTAGCAGCAATTAATGTTGGGTTAGCTGTGTGTCTCTCTTAAGATTGGAGTTGCAAGGAATTGGCTCCACATACCACTTCGTCATTAACGTCACAATCTAGTTTAGGGACAACTTCACCTTCACAGCATTTATTTGAGTATCCAATTCGAGCCAATTTGATGTATTGTAAATGTTTCATGTGTTTTTGTTGGTTATTTTGTGTTTAGTATTAGTAAATCATATTGTTATTTTGGACAGAACTTTCATTCTGTTAATCGGTAGAGCAACCCTATCATTTCCCACTACGCTAATGAAACCTGCTTTTATTTAACTTACTTATCAAATTAAATTATTGCAGGTGCCAAACTCTTTTCCTACTCCACTTGTAGGATCGATTACAGTCAGTTCGCGTATCTTTCTAATCCATGTGCAACAGCAAAAGTCGGAGTTAGAATAGGGGGGGGGGGGGGCGGGCTTAGAGCATCATTTAGATATGTAGATTGTAGAGGAATTTAGTGTTAAATACACTACTAGCCCCGGCACCTCGCAATGTCATTTAAATTAAATTTAGACAACAGCATTAATTTTCTGTTATACGGTACAAAACACTCTATAAACAAACCATCACATTTGCAGTACACTGTTCTTGAGCTTTCGTTGCAGTTTCCTACATCGCAGCATCTTCTTTTTTTTCTGTGGCACCATAGCTACCAGACCACTTTTTTCACTGTATCTCGTGTCATGCAACATTCTACCTTGATATGGATTACGTGCAGGCCGACCAGGACCTCTAGAGATTGTTGCATTGGAAGTCAGGTAACATTCACAATTGGCCCCGAAATTGCAGTTGTGACATATTCACATCTGTCTTTGGGCATAGAAGGCACGCATTGTGTACAGACACATCCATTAGTCACGTGAAAAGTGGCCACTATCATTTCTTTCGTCTAATGCACAGTCTAGATAACGCTATATTTTCGTCCA
This sequence comes from Schistocerca gregaria, assembly GCF_023897955.1. NCBI lineage: Eukaryota > Metazoa > Arthropoda > Insecta > Orthoptera > Acrididae > Schistocerca > Schistocerca gregaria. The sequence continues at coordinate 833,874,444 of NC_064931.1, forward strand.
TTCGGGCAGCTCCCCCCATATTTTTGGTGTATTCTCCAATAACATCTGGTCGCGGTCTCAGAGCTAACTGAATTGATCGAATGGCCATTGGGAGCATTTTTTATTTCAGAATTATCTAGCCATCTGGTAGTATTCATTTCTCTTTCCTCGTTGTTCTCGTAATTTCTTTTTGACATTGTCTTAGAGGGTATAAGTTGACATTCTTTAGGCAGACGATTCTGAAGAATGGTGCCCGTTGAACCTTAACCTCGTTCTTTTAAGTGAACCAACAATACTGGCGATGTAAACAGATTGTCAAAATAAAACTTGTAGGACAGATTTTCACTTAGATCCTCCCTTCTGCACTCTCTTATTATAGTTTCTTAGATCTGTAGCTTCTCTGTGTAGTTTGAAAAGATGTTTTCTGGTTTTTCATCATTAGAGCAGTCAGTCTCAGGTTCACCACCTAAGCTGATTTTGTTGCTCAATACTGCTTCTGCATCAACATGAAGTTCCGTTGGTCCAAAATTATCTTTCCACCCCCTATCTTCTTCACCAGCATCTTCATCCGACTGTACATTAACTTCAGGAGGCTCAGTAAATACATCCGTTGCATCTTCTTCCTCATCCTCAAGAACAGCCTGGGTTTCATGCACAGACAGTCGTTTGAGAAAGAAGAAAACATAGTGCAATCCTGCTCACTCGTGTAAATATAGGGTGCCTAGGAAGGTGTTTTCTCAGATAACTAGACAATATACGAGGGTAAGTCGATTATTATTTGCAAAGTAGTTATAAAATTTTATTGTAATCAAATAGGAAACTTACAAGAACATCATTTTTCGAAATTGTCTTCTTGCGTTTCAACGCATTTGGTCCTTCATTGTACAAGCTTCCTGATGCCCTCATAAAAGAAGGTTCTCGGTTGAGGCAAATCGACAGCCCCTTAATGACTGACTTAGTGGACGAAACAAGTGATAGTCAAAAGGGGCAGGATCGGGACGATATGGAAGATGATCCAGTACTTTACATTTGAGTTCCTGGAATGTTTCAGCAGTGTGGGCAGCAGTATGCGGGCGGGCATTTTCGTGCAACAACACAACACCTTTTGACAGCAATCTTCGGCGTTTGCTTCGAATTGCAGGCTTTAGCCTGGAAGTAAGCATTTCACTGTAACGTACACTGTTTATTGTTGTGCCCCTTTCCCCATAATGTCCCACTACTGGACCTTGTGCCTCCCAAAAAACCTTACGCATCAGTTTTCCTGCGGACGGTTGGGTCTTGAACATTTTACTGCACGGAAAATTTGAATGTTTTCACTCCATACTCTGCCGTTTACTCTCCGGCTCGTAATGATGGATCCACGTTTCGTCATCAGTAATGATCCTGTCGAAGAAGTTGTCCCCTTCGTTATCATAGCTATCTATATGTTTTTAGCAGATGTACAAGCGGGTTTGTTTACGCAACTGTGTGAGTTGTTTTGGGACCCTTCTTATATAAACTTTATGAAAGCCATATCAGTTGTGGATGAAAAAAAAAATGGCTCTGAGCACTATGCGACTTAACTTCTGAGGTCATTAGTCGACTAGAACGTAGAACTAATTAAACCTAACTAACGTAAGGACATCACAAACATCCATGCCCGAGGCAGGATTCGAACCTGCGACCGTAGCGGTCGCTCGGCTCCAGACTGTAGCGCCTAGAACCGCACGGCCACTCCGTCCGGCTGTTGTGGATGATTTCATAGGCAGAATCGTGACTAATTTGCAGACGATGTGCCACTTCGTCAATAGGTAATCGTCTGTCGTAGAGAATCATTTCACGTGAATGCTCAACGGTTTCTTCGTTTGTGGCGGTAAACGGTCGTCCGGCTCCTTCACCGTGCATAACACCTGTGCGACCATTTCGGAATTTACAATCCATTCGTAGACACTCCGTTGTGCAAAACACTGTTCCCGTTCTGTACTGTACGTCTTCGATGAATTTCGGCCCCTGACACGTCTTCCGACCACAAAAAACGGATCACTGAACGTTGCTCTTCTTTGGTGCTTTGTGCTCCCTGCCGCCGTTGGATAAGCAGCTGCAGCAGCAAGTCGTATAACTCTAGCTTACTTATTTGTTAGATAGTTTAATTAATTTCTTTGCGTGTTTTTGGGTACTTGAAACGTTTAATTCATATATTTCAGGCGTATTATAGTATTTGAGGGTTGTAGCATCGCGCCTTAGTACCTGAATAGTGTAAATTCGCGTAGTCGTCTGTCTTCTGATTTTGTTGTGAACGGCCAGTGTAGGTTGGCCAGTCAGTGTGCTCCCTGCCGCCGTTGGATAAGCAGCTGCAGCAGCAAGTCGCATAACCCTAGCTTACTTATTTGTTAGATAGTTTAATTAATTTCTTTGCGTGTTTTTGGGTACTTGAAATGTTTAATTCATATATTTCAGGCGTATTATAGTATTTGAGGGTTGTAGCATCGCGCCTTAGTACCTGAACAGTGTAAATTCGCGTAGTCGTCTGTCTTCTGATTTTGTTGTGAACGGCCAGTGTAGGTTGGCCAGTCAGTGTGCTCCCTGCCGCCGTTGGATAAGCAGCTGCAGCAGCAAGTCGCATAACCCTAGCTTACTTATTTGTTAGATAGTTTAATTAATTTCTTTTCGTGTTTTTGGGTACTTGCATTGTTTAATTCATATATTTCGGGCGTATTATAGTATTTGAGGGTTGTAGCATCGCGCCTTAGTACCTGAATAGTGTAAATTCGCGTAGTCGTCTGTCTTCTGATTTTGTTGTGAACGGCCAGTGTAGGTTGGCCAGTCAGTGTGCTCCCTGCCGCCGTTGGATAAGCAGCTGCAGCAGCAAGTCGCATAACCTTAGCTTACTTATTTGTTAGTTTAATTAATTTCTTTGCGTGTTTTTGGGTACTTGAAATGTTTAATTCATATATTTCGGGCGTATTATAGTATTTGAGGGTTGTAGCATCGCGCCTTAGTACCTGAATAGTGTAAATTCGCGTAGTCGTCTGTCTTCTGATTTTGTTGTGAACGGCCAGTGTAGGTTGGCCAGTCAGTGTGCTCCCTGCCGCCGTTGGATAAGCAGCTGCAGCAGCAAGTCGCATAACCCTAGCTTACTTATTTGTTAGTTTAATTTCTTTGCGTGTTTTTGGGTACTTGAAATGTTTAATTCATATATTTCAGGCGTATTATAGTATTTGAGGGTTGTAGCATCGCGCCTTAGTACCTGAATAGTGTAAATTCGCGTAGTCGTCTGTCTTCTGATTTTGTTGTGAACGGCCAGTGTAGGTTGGCCAGTCAGTGTGCTCCCTGCCGCCGTTGGATAAGCAGCTGCAGCAGCAAGTCGCATAACCCTAGCTTACTTATTTGTTAGTTTAATTTCTTTGCGTGTTTTTGGGTACTTGAAATGTTTAATTCATATATTTCGGGCGTATTATAGTATTTGAGGGTTGTAGCATCGCGCCTTAGTACCTGAATAGTGTAAATTCGCGTAGTCGTCTGTCTTCTGATTTTGTTGTGAACGGCCAGTGTAGGTTGGCCAGTCAGTGTGCTCCCTGCCGCCGTTGGATAAGCAGCTGCAGCAGCAAGTCGCATAACCCTAGCTTACTTATTTGTTAGTTTAGTTAATTTCTTTGCGTGTTTTTGGGTACTTGCATTGTTTAATTCATATATTTCAGGCGTATTATAGTATTTGACAGTGGTAGCATCGCGCTTTAGTGTTTACTTGGTAGATTCTTATTTAAATTGCGTGTGAGTTTCGTGTAGGAGGTGCAATTTCGAGTTTTAGTTACTGTAATCGTAAATTCAGCATATTGTAGCGTATTCGTTAGGCATTTGTACAGGTTAGTTGATACATTCTTCGCGTGTTTCGCTTGCGTTATCTAGGCACGGACTCGTATTTCAATAACTGTTGTTAAACATCGATTAGAATGGACAGGGACTGCGATTGCTGTGTTCGGATGAGGGCTGACTTGGCATCCCTTCGCTCACAGCTGCAATCGGCGCTGACTTCGGTCGCGTAGCTTGAGGCTGTTGCCAATGGGCACCACTGTGGGGAGCCGGACTTGGGTATCACGGGGATGTCAACCTCGTCCCGTCTGTCCCCAGATCGGTCTGCCGCTGTGGTTGCCCCGGTTGCTGCCCGCAGTGGGGCTGAGCCCTCGCCTGTGGTTGATTGGTAGGTCGTACCAAGGCGTGGCAGGCAGCGAAAGGCGTTCCCGGAGGCTGATCAGAAAGCCTCCCCGGTGCGTCTGACAAACCGGTTTCAGGCACTGTCTCTGGCTGAGCCAGATTCAGCTGCCTGCCCTGTTTCAGAGGATCATTCTCAGCCTTCAAGGTCCGGGCAATCGCAGAGGGTGGTCTTACTGGTAGTTGGGAGTTCCAATGTTAGGCGCGTAATGGGGCCTCTTAGGGATACGGCGGATAAGGAGGGGAAGAAATCCAGTGTGCACTCCGTGTGCATTCCGGGAGGAGTCATTCCTGATGTGGAAAGGGTCCTTCCGGATGCCATGAAGAGCACAGGGTGCAGCCAGCTGCAGGTGGTGGCACATGTCGGCATTAATGACATGTCACTTTGGATCTGAGGAAATTCTCTCTGGATTCCAGCGGCTATCTGATTTGGTGAAGGCTGCCAGTCTTGCTTACGACATGAAGGCAGAGCTCACCATCTGCAGCATCGTTGACAGAACCGACTGCGGACCTTTGGTACAGAGCCGGGTGGAGGGTCTGAATCAGAGGCTCAGGCGGTTTTGCGACCGTGTTGGCTGCAGATTCCTTGACTTGCGCCATAGGGTGGTGGGGTTTGGGGTTCCGCTGAATAGGTCAGGAGTTCACTACACTCAGCTGGCGGCTACACGGGTAGCGGAGGCTGTGTGGCGTGGACTGGGCGGTTTTTTAGGTTAGAAGGCCTCGGGAAAGTACGGGGTGGGCTTCAATGTCAAAGGGTGCATGGCAGTTACAGGACGTGCTTGGATCAAGAACAGTCGGAATTATAGTTGTAATTTGTTGTAGTTGCGCTGGAAAAGTCCCTGAGCTTCAAGCGCTAATAGAAAGCACAGAAGCTGATATCGTTATAGGTACAGAAAGCTGGCTAAAACCTGAAATAAGTTCTGCAGAAATTTTTACGAAGTCTCAGACGGTTTTCAGGAAAGATAGATTAGGCAGAATTGGTGGTGGAGTGTTTGTGTCTGTCAGTAGTGGTTTATCTTGTAGTGAAGTCGAAGTAGATACTCCGTGCGAATTGATGTGGGTGGAGGTTATACTTAACAGCCGAATTAAGTTAATAATTGGCTGCTCCTACCGACCTCCAGACTCCGATGATACAGTTGCGGAACAGTTCAGAGAAAGTTTGAGTCTCGTACCAAATAAATACCCCACTCATACGGTTATAGTTGGTGGGGACTTTAACCTACCCTCGGTGTGTTGGCAAAAATACTTGTTCAAAACCGGTGGTAGGCAGAAAACGTCTTCCGAGATTGTCCTAAATGCTTTCTCCGAAAATTATTTCGAGCGTTAGTCCACGAACCAACGCGAATTGTAAATGGTTGCGAAAACACACTTGACTCTTAGCCACAAACAATCCAGAGCTGATAGAGAGCATCATGACTGATACAGGGATTAGTGATCACAAGGTCGTTGTAGCTAGGCTCAATACCATTTCTTCCAAATCCATCAGAAACAAACGCAAAATAATTTTATTTAAAAAAAGCGGATAAAGTGTCACTAGAAGCCTTCCTAAAAGACAATTCCCATTCCTTCCGAACTGACTATGCGAATGTAGACGAGATGTGGCTCAAATTCAAAGATATAGTAGCAACAGCAATTGAGATATTCATACCTCATAAATTGGTTAGAGATGGAACGGATCCCCCGTGGTACACAAAAAAGGTCCGAACGCTGTTGCAGAGGCAACGGAAAAAGAATGCGAAGTTCAGAAGAACGCGAAATCCCGAAGATGGGCTAAAACTTACAGACGCGCGAAATTTGGCACTTACTTCGATGCGAGATGCCTTTAATAGGTTCCACAACGGAACATTGTCTCGAAACTTGGTAGAAAATCCGAAGAAATTCTGGTCGTATGTAAAGTACACAAGCGGCAAGACGCAGTCAATCCCTTCGCTGCGCAGTGCCGATGGTACTGTTATCGACGACTGTGCCGCTAAAGCGGAGTTATTGAACGCAGTTTTCCGAAATTCCTTCACCAGGGAAGACGAATGGAATATTCCAGAATTTGAAACACGAACATCTGCTAGCATGAGTTTCTTAGAAGTAGATACCCTATTGGTTGCGAAGCAACTCAAATCGCTTGATACGGGCAAGTCTTCAGGTCCAGATTGTATACCGATTAGGTTCCTTTCAGATTACGCTGATACTATAGCTCCCTACTTAGCACTCATACACAACCGCTCGCTCACCGATAGATCTGTACCTACAGATTGGAAAATTGCGCAGGTCCCACCAGTTTTTAAGAAGGGTAGTAGGAGTAATCCATTTAACTACAGACCTATATCATTGACGTCGGTCTGCAGTAGGGTTTTGGAGCATATACTGTATTCAAACATTATGAATCACCTCGAAGGGAACGATCTATTGACACGTAATCAGCATGGCTTCAGAAAACATCGCTCTTGTGCAACGCAGCTATCTCTTTATTCGCACGAAGTAATGGCCGCTATCGACAGGGGATCTCAAGTTGATTCCGTATTTCTAGATTTCCGGAAAGCTTTTGACACCGTTCCTCACAAGCGACTTCTAATCAAGCTGCGGAGCTATGGGGTATTGTCTCAGTTGTGCGACTGGATTCGTGATTTCCTGTCAGGAAGGTCACAGTTCGTAGTAATAGACGGCAAATCATCGAGTAAAACTGAAGTGATATCAGGTGTTCCCCAGGGAAGCGTCCTGGGACATCTGCTGTTCCTGATCTATATAAATGACCTGGGTGACAATCTGAGCAGTTCCCTTAGATTGTTCGCAGATGATGCTGTAAATTACCGTCTAGTAAGGTCATCCGAAGACCAGTATCAGTTGCAAAGCGATTTAGAAAAGATTGCTGTATGGTGTGTCAGGTGGCAGTTCAAGCTAAATAACGAAAAGTGAGATGATCCATATGAGTTCCAAAAGAAATCCGTTGGCATTCTATTACTCGATAAATATTAAAATTCTCAAGGCTGTCAATTCAACTAAGTACCTGGGTGTTAAAATTACGAACAACTTCAGTTGGAAGGACCACATAGATAATATTGTCGGGAAGGCGAGCCAAAGGTTGCGTTTCATTGGCAGGACACTTAGAAGATGCAACAAGTCCACTAAAGAGACAGCTTACACTACACTCGTTCGTTCTCTGTTAGAATATTCCTGCGCGGTGTGGGATCCTTACCAGGTGGGATTGACGGAGGACATCGAAAGGGTGCAAAAAAGGGCAGCTCGTTTTGTATTATCACGTAATAGGGGAGAGAGTGTGGCAGATATGATACACGAGTTGGGATGGAAGTCATTACAGCATAGACGTTTTTCGTTGCGGCGAGACCTTTTTACGAAATTTCAGTCACCAACTTTCTCTTCCGAATGCGAAAATTTTTTGTTGAGCCCAACGTACATAGGTAGGATTGATAATCAAAATAAAATAAGAGAAATCAGAGCTCGAACAGAAAGGTTTAGGTGTTCGTTTTTCCCGCTCGCTGTTCGGGAGTGGAATAGTAGAGAGATAGTATGATTGTGGTTCGATGAACCCTCTGCCAAGCACTTGAATGTGAATTGCAGAGTAGTCATGTAGATGTAGATGTAGAAATAGACAGCGGAGCAGTCATGATTAACAGCACGGCAGCGATAATGAAACTAACGTAGCAGATTGAAAATGCCAAAGATATAAAAACAAATAAACAAATCATGCGTCATCAACGTAAATCGACAGTACTACAAAAACAAACAAAAACTTAACTAAGTGGCGTATAATAGACGTACGCTCGTCCAAGCAAATCATATTAACGGAGTTTATGCCAATATATTGAGTTGACAATACTTAACTTAGAATAAGCGGTGACATGTAACTAATCAGTGTCCTTCGATATACAATTTCCATGCAAGCCATTAATATAAGGTACAAGTCTCAGCTAAACAGTTAGGATGACGGCTCGTTTTCAGTGCCGCTTTTCTAGTGCGACTCCTGTAGTGCGGCCGAGGCTCGCTGGAGCGGTGCTGATATTCTCTTCGGATAGAGGCCGCTCCTGTCCTGGTGCGGCCCTAGTCAGCGTACTATTGGCAGACGTCTCACAGTCTTCTCTGCGGTTACGTTCCACGCCGACGTGCCGGCAGTTGATGTTACGCCGGACAAACATTATATTGAGTGTAACAAATTTGCAACTCAAAATTAAAAATTCGATTTGGAATCGTAATAATGAATTGCGTTTTTTGGCTAACCTATAATATAAAGTTCAGCACTTTCAACATTATAATTAAGCAAAAGCCGGCCAGAGTGGCCGAGCGGTTCTAGACGCCACAGCCTGGAACCGCGAGACCGCTACGGTCGCAGGTTCGAATCCTGCCTCGGGCATGGATGTGTGTGATGTCCTTAGGTTAGTTAGGTTTAAGTAGTTCTAAGTTCTAGGGGACTGATGACCTCAGATGTTAAGTCCCATAGTGCTCAGAGCCATTTGAACCATTAAGCAAAAGTTTTAAAAACTGTGTGGCATATTGCTTCAGAAAACAGTACTTACTTCTTAGTCCAAGACATAAACTTATTCAGAAAAAGTTTTCAGTAAGTGAACTACCAGACACTAACCTCTTCCTGCTGTCTGCTAGCAGGGACCCGCTTAAATATCAACAATAGAGCCTCCTTAACTGAGAGGCATTTCAAATTCATATATTGCTACCAACAGGAGAAAGCATTGGTAGAATGTTAAGCAAAATATATGTTACGCTAAGCAGAAATGGGACTGTGTGCTCGTACCTTCGCTAACAGTCTGCTGTGAAACACTGTCAAAAACTTTTCAGAAATCTGGGAATATGGAATCTCCCTGTTGACCTTCATTCATAGTTCGCGGGATATCATGTGAGAAAAGGGCAATCTGAGTTTCACAAGAGCAATGGTTTCTAATACAGTGCTGATTTGTGGACAGAAGCTTTTCTATCTCATAAGAATAATTTATATTCCATTTGAGAATGAGTTCAGGAATTCTGCAGCAAATTCATGTTAAGGATATTTCTTTGTGATTTTTCGTGCCTGCTCTTTTATCCTTCTCGTATACGAGTCACCTGCACTTTTGTTCAGTCCCTTGGGACTTTTTCGCCTAGCTAGAGTTTCACGATAAATCCAAACGAAATAATACTACTTTGCCATAAAGTACGCTTTAAAAAACCAAACTGGGTTTCCATCTGGACCTGGTGATTTATTTGTTTTCAACTTTTCAGTTGCACCACAACGCCAGGGATACCTACTACTATGGCCGGCCGGGGTGGCCGAGCGGTTCTAGGCACTACAGTGTGGAACCGAATGACCGCTACGGTCGCAGTTTCGAATCCTGCCTCCGACATGGATGTTTGTGATGTCCTTAGGTTAGTTAGGTTTAAGTAGTTCTAAGTTCTAGGGGACTGATGACCTCAGAAGTTAAGTCCCGTAGTGCTCAGAGCCATTTCAACCTTTTTTTTGAGACCCACTACTATGTCCTCCATATGGGAGTCTCGGCGAGGGTATGTTGTCTTACATGAACGATTTCTTCAATGCGGAATTTCAAACTTCAGCTTTCCTTTTGCTGTGTGCTGTTGCTATATCAGACCGATCAACGAGTAACTGGACAGCAGCCTTTGACACGATTTTACATAGTGCCAGAACTATGTCGGGTTCTCTGCATGATCTTCTGCTTATGATGGTAGTTGTTATATGCTTCGAGCATCGCTCTTTTTACAGACACAAAAATCTCTGCTCAGTGTCTTCATTTTCGCGTTCTCTTTTCAGTCGAGATTGCAACAGTCTTTGCTTCCTCAGCATTCTCCAATTTTTTTTATTAAACCATGATTGGTTTTTCCTTCTTTAATCCACTTACTCGGCACTTACTGCTCTAGAGCGTGATATACATTTCCTTTAAATTTCGGCCATAATTTATATATGTCCATCACACTGGGACTCAGTGGTTTCTATTTACTGTCTAAGTGACATGCTTATAAGTAATTATGTGTTGTTTCTGGGAAAATGCTCTCCTAGTATTCTTGATTGATTTATTTTGTATACATCATCGCGCTATAACAGCAAGACGTTTAATCCCTGTCTCTGTACCGACACCGCCGATGAGGTCTGGCCTCTTTGCAGTTCCAAGGTTTAAAATATTTTCAATCTGTGTGAGCTGCTAACTACACCTGCAACTGTCTACATGGATACTTTGCAGATCACATTTAAATGCCTGGTAGATAGTTCATCGAACCACCTTGATAATTCTCTATAATTCCAATTTCGTATAGCGCGCGGAAAGAACGAACACATATACACTCCTGGAAATGGAAAAAAGAACACAGACACCGGTGTGTCAGACCCACCATACTTGCTCCGGACACTGCGAGAGGGCTGTACAAGCAATGATCACACGCACGGCACAGCGGACACACCAGGAACCGCGGTGTTGGCCGTCGAATGGCGCTAGCTGCGCAGCATTTGTGCACCGCCGCCGTCAGTGTCAGCCAGTTTTCCGTGGCATACGGAGCTCCATCGCAGTCTTTAACACTGGTAGCATGCCGCGACAGCGTGGACGTGAACCGTATGGGCAGTTGACGGACTTTGAGCGAGGCCGTATAGTGGGCATGCGGGAGGCCGGGTGGACGTACCGCCGAACTGCTCAACACGTGGGGCGTGAGGTCTCCACAGTACATCGATGTTGTCGCCAGTGGTCGGCGGAAGGTGCACGTGCCCGTCGACCTGGGACCGGACCGCAGCGACGCACGGATGAACGCCAAGACCGTAGGATCCTACGCAATGCCGTAGGGGACCGCACCGCCACTTCCCAGCAAATTAGGGACACTGTTGCTCCTGCGGTATCGGCGAGGACCATTCGCAACCGTCTCCATGAAGCTGGGCTACGGTTCCGCACACCGTAAGGCCGTCTTCCGCTCACGCCCCAACATCGTGCAGCCCGCCTCCAGTGGTGTCGCGACAGGCGTGAATGGAGGGGCGAATGGAGATGTGTCGTCTTCAGCAATGAGAGTCGCTTCTGCCTTGGTGCCAATGATGGTCGTATGCGTGTTTGGCGCCGTGCAGGTGAGCGCCACAATCAGGACTGCATATGAACAAAGCACACAGGGCCAACACCGGCATCATGGTGTGGGGAGCGATCTCCTACACTTTGCGTACTCCTCCGGTGATCGTCGAGGGGACACTGAATAGTGCACGGTACATCCAAAGCGTCATAGAACCCATCGTTCTACCATTCCTAGACCGGCAAGGGAACTTGCTGTTCCAAAAGGACAATGCACGTCCGCATGTATCCCGTGCCACCCAACGTGCTCTAGAAGGTGTAAGTCAACTACCCTGCCCAGCAAGATCTCCGGATCTGTCCCCCATTGAGCCTGTTTGGGACTGGATGAAGCGTCGTTTCACGCGGTCTGCACGTCCAGCACGAACGCTGGTCCAAGTGAGGCGCCAGGTGGAAATGTCATGGCAAGCCGTTCCACAGGACTACATCCAGCATCTCTACGATCGTCTCCATGGGAGAATAGCAGCCTGCATTGCTGCGAAAGGTGTATATACACTGTACTAGTGCCGACATTGTGCATGCTCTGTTGCCTGTGTCTATGTGCCTGTGGTTCTGTCAGTGTGATCATGTGATGTATCTGACCCCAGGAATGTGTCAATAAAGTTTCCCCTTCCTGGGACAATGAATTCACGGTTTTCTTATTACAGTTTCCAGGAGTGTATCTTTCCGTACCGGTCTCTGGTGTCCCTTATTTTATCATGTTGATCATTTATCCCTATTTAGGTCGGTGTCAACAAAATATTTTCACATTCGGAGGAGAAAGTTGGTGACTGGAATTTCATGAAAAGATTCCGTCGGAACGAAAAACGCCTGTGTTTTAATGATGTACACCCCAAATCCTGTATCGTTTCAGTAAAACTCTCTCCCCTATTTCGCGATAATACAAAACGTGCTGACCGTCTTTGAACTTTTTCGATTTACTCCGTCAATCCTATCTGGTAAACGTCCCACACTGGGCAGTAGTAGTCTAAAAGAGGACAGACATACGTAGTGTAGGCAGTCTTCTTAGTAGATCTATTACTCCTGTAAAGAAAATGCAGTCTTTGGTTAGCTTTCCCCACATTTTCTATATGTCCCTTCCAATTTAAGTTGTTCGTAATTGTAATTACTAGGTATTTAGCTGAATTTATGGCTTTTATATATGACTGATTTATCGGTAACCGAAGTTTAACGGATTCCTTTTAGCACTTTTGTGGACGACCTCACACTTTTCGTTTTTTAGGGCCAACTGCCAACTTTTGCACCATAAAGATATCGTTTTGCAGTTTGTTTTGATCTTCTGATGAAGTTATTAGTCGATAAACGACAGCGTCATCTGCAAACAACCTAAGACGGCTGCTCAGGTTGTCTCCCAAATCGTTTATATAAATAAGGAAGAGAAAAGGGCCTATATCACTAACATGGGGAACGCCAGAAATTACTTCTCTTTTACTCGATGACTTTCCGTCAGTTACCACGAACTCTGACCGCTCTGACAGGAAATCACGAATCCAGTCACCTGAGAAGATATTCCAGAAGCAAGCAACTTCAGTGCAAGCTGCTTATGTGGTACAGCGTTAAAAGCTTTCCGGAAATCCAGAATAAGGAATGAATTTGAAATCCCTTGTCAATAGCACTCAACACTTCATGCCAATAAAGAGTTAGTTGTGTTTCACAAGAACGATATTTGATAAATCCATGGTGACTGTGTGTCAATAGACCGTTTTCTTCGTGATAATTCATAATGTTCGAAAACAATATATGTTCCAAAACTCTGCTGCATATCGACGTTAATGATATGGGCCTGTAATTTAGTGGATTACTCCTACCACCTTTCTTGAATATTGGTGTAACCTGTGCAACTTTCCAGTCTTTGGGTAAGGATCTTTCGTCGAGCGAACGACTGTATATGATTTTAAGTTTAGAGTTATTGTATCAGCGTACTCTGAAAGGAACCTAATTGGTATACCGTCTGGACCAGATGACTAGTTTTTCTTAAGTGATTTAAGTTGCTTCACTGCTCCGATGATATTTACTTATACGTTACTCATGTCGACAGCTGTTCTTGACTCGAATTCTGGAATATTTACTTCTTTTTCTTTTGTGAAGGCATTTCGGAGGGCTGTCTTTAGTAACTGTGCTTTGATAGCACTGTCTTCGATAGTATCTCTATTGCTATAGCGCAGAGAAGGCATTCGTTGTATCTTGCCACTAACATATTTCACATACGACCAGAATCAGTTTGGATTTTCTTCCAGGTTTCGAGACAAATGCTATTATAAGCATCCCGCATTGAAGTCCGCGCTAAATTTTGAGCTTCTGTAAAAAGTTCGCCATTCTTGGGGGCTTTGCGTCTGCTTAAATTTGGCATATTTGTTTAGTTGTTTCTGCAACAGTGTTCTGACCCGTTCTGTGTACTAAGGAAGATGAGCTCCATCTTTTGTTAATTTATTTGGTATAAATCTCTCAATTGCTGACGATACTATTTCTTTGAACTCAAGCCAGTTTGGTCAACACTTACACTGAATTTTCGGAAGACATTTCAGAAGTACATCGCAAGACTGTTCATCCGCACACCCTCATATGAATGAGTAGATGTCCCAGTCTATGCTTGGTAGGTTAAATTCGACTCCAACTAATACTGCACGATCTTGGTATTTCCACGCTACTAAGCTAGACGTAGACCTTTTTTGAATGACTCTAAAACTGCGACGGAGGAAACGGGTGCCCGGTAAAAATAACCAAAAATTAATTTGATTTCACCTAGACCTGTATATGTCTGCTGATAACTTCGCAGTCACATTCAGATACTACATGCATGGACACAATATTTCTTTTCGACTGCAGTGAACACTTCTCCTCATATGATTCCTCATCTGTCTTTCGAAAATACACTGCACGACTCGCTAAGCAATTCAGAGCCTTCTAATTACTTCAGGTGTCAGTCAGCTCTCTGTCCCGGCGGTAGTTTGAGGGCGACAAATTTCCTGGAGGGAAATAAATCCTGTAAATTTGTTAAGAATACTTCGACAATTCAATGATAAATTTACGACTGTTGCTGTGTTTCTGCTCTGTACACTGTCTGATTTTGCTATCCGCTTGTTGACTGGCGAGTGTTCGTCAGAGTACGTCAAAGTACCGCCTAGCCTTAGAAAAACCCATGTGCACTCCACAAGTATTCTGCTACAAGTGTAGCTGTTTCCATCGTGTAGTGCGCCCCTAACCTTTCAAGAGCAGTCCAACAATTTTCCTTCCGATAACGCAGGTCCAGAACCCTGCATCCAGGACCATCACAGAGTCGCCGAAATATTTTTTTGGGACCGTCCACTCGGTTCCAAAACAAAGGACGTCAGTGACCTTCGAGAACAACGCTGCAAACAGCTTGTATTCCGCACACGAAGCTAGCAGCCTTCACCACTTCAGCCAGCTGCATCTATGAATTGGGGATGCCCTAAGAGCATACGTCACCAGTGCCATTGGCGCCTATACGAGCCACAAGTTGTAGACCACTGCATCCTGCATGCTCGATAGCTACAGACAAGGCCTCGTCCACATCCATTATGAGGCCCCAGGTGGACATACCGTGTGCACTTTCGCTTTCGTTCCGGCCCTGAACGCTATTTCCCTAACCCTTCTTCACAACCCCTCTAAAATTGGAGCACCTGATAACTAGCAAACTGCATCCCCCACGTGCCTTCTCGGACCTCTACATCTACGCCAGTACTCTGCAAGCCACACGATGGCGTGTAGCGGGGGCTACTACTGGTACTACCAACCGACCACTCCTCTGTTCCATTCGGGAATGGCACGTGAGAAAAATTGCTGTCGGTAACCCTCTGCATTACCTTTAACTTCTCGAGCTCACGTCACAGCCATTTCGCGGGATGTATGTGGGAGGAAGTAGTATGTTATCCAACTTTTCCCAGAAAGTACTCTTTCGAAATTTCAATCGTAAACCTATCAGTCATGCGCAACGCCTCTATTGCAGCGGCTGCCAGAGGAGTTTGTTGAGTATCTCTGTAACGCTATCGCGCCGACAAAACCATCCCGTAACGACACACGCCGCTCTTCGTTACGCTATTCAAGTTATGTAGGTGCGACTCTCAGCCATTCTGCTGAGTAAATAACATTCTTAAATAAAAGGGATAAAAGCACCTTTCCAGACTTTCAAAATAATAGCATTCCTATCCGTTAGAGGCAATCTACTGTTCCTAAAAGAAACCGGAAATTTATTAATTTATAAGAAAAACTTTCATTTGATATCTCAGAAGTTTTTTGCAGTAAATAATATTTTTCGTCCGTTTCATATTTTTCTTACACTAGCTAGCAATGCTCCAGTACCCAAGTATTCCACTAGTTACATAAGAATATAGAATATTTTTGTCTCTTTTCCTTACATCGGGCGACTCCAGAAGATATTTGTTGCTGAATGTTTTTCAAGCCGTTCTTGTTGGTACATTAGGAGCGTCTGTCTGACATCTGTAGTAGTGTGAGGTGGAAATTGTTTCTTGCAGGAGCCAAGGGGTACTTGTTGGATCGCCGGCCGGTGTGGCGGTGCGGTTCTAGCCGCTCCAGTCTGAAACCGAGAGACCGCTACGGTAGCTGGTTCGAATCCTGCCTCGGCCATGAATGTGTGTGATGTCCTTAGGTTAGTTAGGTTTAAGTAGTTCTAAGTTCTAGGGGACTGATGACCACAGATGTTAAGTCCTGTAGTGCTCAGAGCCATTTGAACCATTTTTAACTTGTTTCATCAATCCATTGCGGAACTTGACAAAATTAAACCCACACACTCACACACTTAGTATTCACCCTGATGCGAGGGCGGATTCACCGTATCGGCTACAGTGAAAACTATGCTACAGACTGCCTGAATGTACACCTTTCAGTTACAAAACGCATGGTGGTGGTGGTTAGTGTTTAACGTCCCGTCGACAACGAGGTCATTAGAGACGGAGCGCAAGCTCGGGTTAGGGAAGGATTGGGAAGGAAATCGGCCGTGCCCTTTCAAAGGAACCATCCCGGCATTTGCCTGAAACGATTTAGGGAAATCATGGAAAACCTAAATCAGGATGGCCGGAGACGGGATTGAACCGTCGTCCTCCCGAATGCGAGTCCAGTGTGCTAACCACTGCGCCCCTCGCTCGGTCAAAATGCATGATTACGTGTCATAAGTACTAAAACACGCATGGAATTTAAGAATGAAACTACTAAGAAAACCCAGAAAAAGCTAAATACATGACTTTTGGCTCCACCGGTGAGTAACAGGAAAGAGTTGGATCCCCTCCACGGGGATACGATCCTTGTGGCAAGGGGTTGGGAGTGCGAGTGCCATAGGGTGTGACTAGAATGTGGGTGACAGAACGCCACTTTAGGATCGATGGAAAGGTAGGATGTCCCTCATTTCGAGGAGTGATGAGAGATAATAAAAGCTATGACGAGGGATATGTTAATTTGATACAGGCCCAGGTGATACTGGGAGACAAGTGAGGCAGTCTTTTGTAGCTGATGCTTGGGGATGGTGGCAGGATTGAGAGTGTATGTGCATATGTCGCAGGAAATATTTTTCACAGACTACCTTTATGGGGTAATGCCTGTCTGCATAGGGCGTCATGAGACGTTACACATACTGCAGATATCTACATAATCCAAAGGTGAACAGGCTGGGGTGTCTAGCGAGTTTAATTTGAACAGATGTGTCGATGGATAAATCAGAGAGATGGAGGTCTGCGTCAAGGATGACGCCACGTTGCATTGAGGAGGAACAGTTGCAGTGCATCGAAGTGATAATTCTGTGGTTTTGATATAAGAGGTTTTGGTCGTGGGTGGAGCTTATGACGATGTCATCAATGAAACTGAACAAGACTAGGGGCTAGGAGTTTGGGAAGGCTACGAAGATTTCCTCTAGATGGCTCATAAACAGGTTGATGTGCAAGGATGCCTTGTAGCTGCATCATAGTTTTGCCGTATATTTGTTTGTATACCTCCCGTGCAAAGGAACAGTAGAGGTGTGTCAGAATATAGCGGTTAAGGTGTATAACGGATGAGGTACCGGGTCTGGAGTCTGAAGGACACTGGGAAAGGTACTGTTTGATAGCAGCAAGACCATAAGCATGATGGATGGTGGTGCAGTGAGAGGTGTGTTCAACAGGAATGAGTAGTGATCTACGTGGTAAAAGGGCGGGAATGATGAAGAGTCGGTCAAAGAAGTGGTTAGTATCTTTGATGTGGGAGGCTAATTTTCAGGCAATTGGTTGGAGGTGTTGGTTAACAAGAGCAGCAATGTGCTCAGTGAGAGAACTATAGCCAGCTATAATGGAGTAGTATCCAGGCGTTAGGATTTTGAATCTTTGGGATCAGTTAGGTGTGTGTGCAGAGTGTCACGGGGGGGGGGGGGGGGGGGGAGGGGAGGAAGGCGGATTCCGGGGAGAGGTTCTGAGGGATTTCAGAAGGGATTGGAGGCTATCGTGGAGTTCTGTGATGGGATCACTCTGGCAGAGCTTGTAGGTGGAGGAGTTAGTATTTGGCAGACGCCTTGTACCACTTAGGTCACTGTGACTCATGATGAGAGTGGTGGAGACTATGTGTGCTTGGAGGAAGATTATATCAATATGTCCTTAATGTTAAGTAGAAACTGTAACTCGTTCAACCTGAGTATGCCTGGTTAGGTGTAAGAGAGGGCCTGAAGGCCCTAATCTTGCCAGGTAAAATAAATGCATAAATAAATAAATAAATAAATAAATATCACGATATGTTTTGCGGTTGTGTACGGCTGTCCTTTTGACTCCTGAAGATTAGTGTTCTTAGGAAAGGCCGAGGAAGGGCGGTGAGGATACGTTGGAGGTAAGGAATTCCTGAAGGTGACCACGGGTTGGTTGGACAGTACAGACGGAAGGTCAGGGTAGGATAGTGATATATACATCCACATGAATACTCAGATATTCGCACTTAGGTGCCTGGCAGAAGGTTCTTCGCAGCACCTTCAGAATAGTTTTCTACCGTTCTACTTGCTAATACCACGTGGGAAAAATGAACAGTTAAATCTTTCTGTACGAGTTACTATTCCTCTTATTTCATCAGTATAATTATTTCTTCCTACGTAGGTAGGCGACAGAAAAATAGTTCCGCATTCAGAGGAGGAATTAGATGATTAAAATTTAGTGAATAGCTCTCGCTGCTAGGAAAACCTCCTTTGTTTTAATGATCGCAACCCAAACTATTTATCATATTTGTTATTCTGCCCGGTTTTCCCGATAATACAAATGTAGCTGCCCTTCTTTGAACTTTCTCGATGTCCTCTGTCTATCATATCTTCAATGAATCCCATACCGCATAGCAACACTATAAGAAAGGACGGACAAGAGTAGTGTTGTATGGATTACCTTCCTCACGACATTATCTATGTGATTGTTCCAGTTTAAGTTGTTCGTAATGGACACACGTCCATGCCCGAGGCAGGATTCAAACCTGCGACCGTAGCAGTCGCACGGTTCCGGATTGCGCGCCTAGAACCGCGAGACCACCGCGGCCGGCTATTCATTATAAATCTCTCAATTGCTGCCATTAGTGCTTCTCTGAATTAAAGGGACATCGTGTCTACACTTGCGTAGTTAGTAGGAAAGGAGTGGACACTGCCTCGTAGGAAGGTATCAAGCGAATATTTATGTGTATTTTTCAATAGATATACTTTGCGTTTAGTTTTTTGTGATTTTGGTTACTGCAGTGGCCAGTCTCACTCCAAAGTCCTTGTTGTCATTAATACAAGTAACCGCACTGATGCTCAGTATTTTCTCAGAATTATTTATTGCTAAGAGGTCAAGTATGGTATTTCAACCAATTACACTTCGAGTGGGCTCCTGAACTAATTGCTCAAAATAAGAGTAATTTCCAGAGAAAGCATTTAGTACAACAAATGATTTAAGAGAGATACCGAACTCAGCCGCAATTCTGCACTGTATTAAATAAAATGGTTACAAGTACAATTTGCCCGGAAGCATAACTCACACCCGGATTATCTGTTATGCGCGAGCTGTCGCCTTAAGTGCTTCTGCTATCCAGAGAAGTTTAACGTCCAATCAAAGTTCTCAGAACATTACACATGTAGAGCCCACTGTCCACTGTCGTCACTGCTCGCAGCTTCACCCGATACCTGGAAGAGTTAGGAGGTAGCGTGCACCCGCACTCAAGTTGCCATTACAGTCATGGTGCATACGTATAATTATGTGTATGGTATTTTTCTGTCTGACAGAACTGTTTCTGGCCGTGTTTTATACCTACCACCGGCTTTGCGTGTATTTTCGCGAACATATCGATGGTAGACTTAAGTCGCCACCAACTATGATTCGATGCGTGGGATTCATATTGGGGATGATACTCACGCGTTCTTTGTGCTGTTTAGCAACTGAATCATCTGACAAGGGACTCCTTGAGCGCGAGGTTGCAAGTTTATTACTTAGTAAGGTTTATTTGAAAGTGGTGTGTTAGCAATTGTTACAAGGAAAAATATTAGCTGCTAATGACTCTCCATCTGCATCAGTTGTCGACAGAAAATGAGCTTCCGGGAGGTGCAAAGATCAAACTTCTATGTCACGAATGTATTACACTGCACAAAATGGACATCGCCGACGCTCAAGATTTGTTGAATACAAACCATTGACTTTTAACATGAACACTAAAAGAAAAATGGCGCGCCGCAGTGATCAGCAAGGTTCGCACCATTAATAACTAAGGCGAACTCATTGGGAGCTACAAACCGTGCTGGACCTTCTAGGTATTTACTCTCAAAGAATGCATATTTATCATATCGGTGTAACAGGGTGATGAGAACTGATGGAATGTGATTGCATGCAACTGAATACGAAACAGTCTCTCATCGAGTTTCTCGTTAAAAATACTATCCTTTAAGGTGTAGCTGCTGATAGTGCGACAATATTTTTTATATGAATGGAAGAATCAAACATTCAGAGGCTGATTTTGTCCAGTGGTTCCAGCTGGTGTGAACTACAATGTCACACACTTTCAGGAAGGATAGTTTGCTGTAAATGAGTATGATTTTTATACACAGACCAGGAATCATGCAAAAGCAAGTTATTTTGACCAGCTTTTCGCCAAAATGAGTGCTCATACCATAGTTGTAGCTCTCTTACGCCCATATTCCCACGCTTGCTTACTGTGACGTAAATATTCTATACTACCCTAGCAGGATTACGCACAAGTGAAAGAATCGTAGGGGGTAGACCAACTCCTACCTCCCTCAACATAGTAAACAACTTTCCAGTCAATTACTACCCAGATTAACAGTCGGCATAATTGTGTATGAATTCATTAAGGTATTGACGTTAGTTGATCTTGATACAGGTCTTTTCGTATCTCTGATTCCCATGGTTCCTTTCATTTGCATTTCCTCTTCAAATCCCTATTGGTCAGAGTTGGAAACAAATTTCTTACTGAACGATGGGATAATTTTGTTTATTCAATCTACAAATTTTTCGGTCGTTTCCGCAGTTAGCTGCGCATCGTCAAGATGACGCTTTGCATGAAATTTCGTTATCTTACGTCTACCAATTCTGTAGCACTGTTGAAGTTCTGCAACCATCCACCGCTTCTCTTCAAGTCATTTTAACCTATGTCACGTGCAGTTTGATGTGTACAACGTAGTAGGTCACTATCATGCACATCCTTTAAATTGTATAGAGCATCCTTGATTTGCGCAAACACCAGTTTTTCTTATGTAATACACGCTCATAGTACTACGGACTCACTTGAAACCTGTTCATCGTTTTTTTTTTTCTGTGCTGTGGATGATCTTCCATGTACGTCATTCTGTTTAGTAGGCTCTCCTGCGTTTCACTGGAGACAAGATTTGTGGCTCCTCGTCCGACAAGGATGATGAACTACACGGCACTAAATCTGTCTCAATACCGCTTTCATCTGTTAAGGACATATCGTCTTCATCCTAGCCCTCATGTACACTATCTACACAGTCGAGTGTATTCGTCACCACAAATTCCACTGACTCGTCTTCCAGAAGTGCTAATATTTTATCTGCAACTTCTTTCTCACTCTGGGAAAGTCCTTGGATTACTTTATGAAGAAATTTCAACTTCGGTGTCTGTTGTTGTAGATGTAATTAAATGTTTGCTTTGTTTTTCGTTGGTAATTGCTCTGCTTTGTATCAGCGCCACTAGGAATGGCAGGCTTTAGCACCTCAACTAACCGCCTAAAATCACGGAGAATCTCTTCTTATCCAGTGACACGCATTGTTAGTACTGAGATAAGGCACCACCCAGTGCTCCTTTTGTCATCAGGAAGCACCCATTCCACATCCATGACTCCTCCCGGTATGTGCACAGAGGGCACATTGTATTTGATCCCCTCTTTGGCTGCCTTGTCCCTAAGGGCCCAGTACGTACGTCAGACTGGAGTTCTCTAATACCAGTAATCTCACCGTCCCAGAATGCTCGTTTCTTGCCGGCCGAGATGCTTCCTCTTCAATGGGGCAAGTAACTGCATCTGCCTCAGAATCTCTGTCAGCCATAGAAGGCTCCTAAAACCTGTTTGGTAGACGAAACGGGGAGGCCTCTCGACCAGTCCCCCAGAAAGTCTTTCGCTGCCTGCCACACTTTGAAACAACTTTCCATTCGTCCACAGATGAGGGCTCATCCTCAGTGTTTGCAGTAAGTGGAGCAGTCAGAGTAGTGGACTAATCGGATACAAGAAGGACGTGCTGGATGCACCTTGAATCCCTATGTTCCGCCCTCCATAGCAATACCCATTCGCAACAGCCTCAAGCAGCAGAACCAAAGCCTGCAGTGCCTGGAACTGTGAGCGAATGGACATCAACTCAGCTTCCTTCTGGACGCAGCAATCACAGTTCCCATCCACACTTAAGAATTCGGAACTACAGATTGAACTTTTGATTAAGTACGAAACTGTGGGTATAAGCACTCTGTGTGCTGCAGAGATGATGCATGCCATTCAACTAACTAGTTCGACAACAGTAACTGGCTCCTGACACAAAGAGCACGCCTGTTACGATACAAATGGTGGAAAAATACATTACAAAAATTATTAAAACAAAGAACTATGGCTACTCAAACATGCAAAGGTATTTAATAATTTAGACTAAAATGCAACAAGTAAGATTAAATATGTAGCTTCTAGTTGTTAGAAGCTCACCACAACGTGCAAAAGAAAAGCTGGGCTCTGATGTGCCACTGACAAGATGGAAGATGATGCCCAGCTGAACTGGGAGAGACAATGTTCAATGTTGCAGCTGGGTTGGCTATTGCTTCAGTAATCGGTAGCAAAGAAGTATTTCCACTCTAGGGATCAGGAGAATTAGCGCAGTTCTTTGACAAATTCATCTTGCTTAAATTTGGGTTTTGGGCTGAGAGTGAGTCTTTTGAATAGGCTTAGCCTACCCCATCAGACATTGGACCACATGTGAAAGAAGCCATATCAAATACCAACTGTGCTGCAAGTACTTAGCAGCTTTCTTTGTCGGTATGACCACGAAAAAGTTGTTAACCAAGATGAATGACTACCGCTACACTATTGCCAACAACAAAGTTGAACACCCAGTGGCCCAAAATGCAACTGAATATAACATGCGCCATTTCAGTAGCTGTCTCAGAACACACGCCATCTTAATTATTCTCTCCGCCACCAGGTTCACAGATGTGAAATATCGTTGCAACTAAGCCTCCTCTTCTACAAACATCGAAAAAGTTTTGCATCACCCCAGTTCCCAGAATTCCTGAAGACAGACGTTGACTGTGGATATTGAATCACACACACAGTGTCTTTGACTGTTCTGAGATGTCGTTAAACCCGCCCAAATATGTAAAAAACTATGCAGAAGCAGCGCCTTTTTGATGGAGGGGGTCCGACAGTCGATCAGTTCCAGTCATTCCACCAGGAAGGAGGTACATGGTCCGAGTTGTCTGTAGTCAAACCATGCCTAGACGGTCAATACCGCGGTTCGATGGCATCCCAATTGTTACTTTGTGCTAGGAAGGGCTCTCAACAAGGGGAGTGTCCAGGCGTCTCGAACCAAAGCGATGACTTTCGGACATGGGGGAGATACAGAGACAGGAACTGTAGAAGACGTGTCTCGCTTAGGCTGCCCAATTGTTACTACTGCAATGGATGACCTGGATGACTCCTATCTACGGTTTCTGGCTCGGAGGAACTCTGACAGCAAGGTCACCATGTAGAATGATGATTTTTGTGCAGCCACAGGACGTCGTGTTACGACTCAAACTGTGCACAATAGGCTGCATGATACGCAATTTCACTCCTGACGTCCATGGCCAGGTCCATCTTTGCATCCATGACACCATGCAGCGCGATACAAATGTGCCCTATAATATGCCAAATGGACCGCTCAGGATTGGCACCACGTTTCCTTCACCGATGAGTATCGCATATGTCTTCAACCTAACAACCGCCGGAGACGTTTTTGGAGGCAAACTGGTCAGGCTAAACGACTTAGGCACACTGTACAGCGACTGCAGTAAGGTGGAGGTTCCCTGCTGTTCTGGGGTGGCACTATGTGCTGCCGACGTACCCCGCTGGTGGTCATGGAAGGCGCCATAAAGACTGTACGATACGTGAATGCCATCCTCCGACCGATAGTGCAACCATATCGGCAGCACATTGACATTCGTCTTTATGGATGACAATTCGTGCCACCATCGTGCACATCTTGTGAATGACTTCTTCAAGGATAACGACATCACTCGACTAGAGTGGCCAGCATGTTTACCAGACAGGAGCCCTATCGACATGGCTGGGATAGATTGAAAACGGCTGTTTATGGACGACATGACCCAGCAGCCATTCTGAGGGATCTACCCCGAATCGCCATTGAGGAGAGGGACAATCTGGACCAAGAGTGCTTTGATGAAATTGTGGATAGTATGCTACTACGAATACAGGCATGCATCAATGCAAGAGGACGTGCTAATGGTTATTACAGGTATCGGTGTGTACAGCAGTCCTCACCGCCACCTCTGAAGGTCTCACAGTACGGTAGTACTACATGCTATAAAAAGGATGGAAATGATGTTTACGTTGATCTCTATTCCAATTTTCTGTACAGTTTCTGCAACTCTCGGAACCGAGGTGATGCAAAACCATTTTTGATATGTGTGTAATAGTCCTGGCCTCCATGACTTGTGATGCACTACCCGCACATCCTTCGCCTGTCCCTCTCATAGCTCACCCCCAAGTTACTTTCAGTGTGCACTGCTCCCTGCCGGCTCTGACTACTTTGCATCACATGCCTAGCCCGTGCACCTGCCACCCCTCTTACTGGCATTCCTACGCAACGAAGTGGCTACCTTGCTCCAGGGTATTAGCCGCCCATCCCAAACCCTGCCCCTGTCTCGTGCCTCCCTCAACATCTAGCCAACACACCCAACACAACCACCACCCCACCTAGTCTACCTGCCAAAATGCAGAACTATCGTTGGGCACCCTGCCATCAATATATAAGGACACAGAAATGTGTGTGTGTGTGTGTGTGTGTGTGTGTGTGTGTGAAGAAGGATGGCCGCCCGGGATTAGCCGAGTGGTATAAGGCGCTGGAATCATGGACTGTGTGGCTGATCCCGGCGGAGGTTCGAGTGCTCCCTCGGGCACGGGTGTGTGTGTTTGTCCTTAGGATACTTTAGGTTAAGTAGTGTGTAAGCTTAGAGACTGATGGCCTTAGCAGTTAAGTCCCATAAGATTTCACACACATTTTTTTGGAAGAAGGATCAGTGTTTACTGTGTGTATTTATGGTGTCGCTCGAAGAAGGTTTATTCTGAATGCTAGCAAGTTTTCTTTGAATTATGGGTGTGCCTGTCGATTATTCGACACTTCTGCTCTTGGATAAGTGACCTCATTTACTGCAAAGTAGTTATATGGCTAGTTACCTTGGCCATATAAACATTCTCGAAAGATCTTTTTGCAATTACTTGTTTATTAAAATTATACATATCCACAAAGAACCAGCATGTGGTGAAGAATTTCTTTGACTATTCTAATATTATTTATTAATGTCAAATTTTGACTTAAAACTGTAAAATAATTAATTAGGATGTCAAATCCCAAGACAAAACTGGTTTTTCTAGTTTTAAGTAGCACATCATTTAAATAGAGTTGTACTATGTCTATATGGAAGTCGACTGGGAATTAGAGCCAGCCTGAATTACTATGTACAGTATGAGACATTATTTGCTGTCATCACCACATTAATGAGAATTTATTTCAAAATATTAACGTTGGCAATAAAAATAAACTGACATTTTCTGTGAGTCAAGCAAAACTCGCAAGTGAATATTTCCTACAAGCGTAACAAATCGCATCAAAAATATTGTTCCATGATTGTTACTATAAGCGAGTGCAGTGAATCAGATGAAATTTACAATGAGACTACTCGGTG
Source organism: Schistocerca gregaria (assembly GCF_023897955.1). Lineage (NCBI taxonomy): Eukaryota > Metazoa > Arthropoda > Insecta > Orthoptera > Acrididae > Schistocerca > Schistocerca gregaria. The sequence goes on from NC_064931.1 coordinate 833,900,065, forward strand.
CTACATGCATTAAGAGTAATTATCCCATGTTGTAATGTGTGGTGAGCTGTATGAAGAAACAGTACTTAAAGTTGGATAATTCTCATTCACATGATTCTCTGGTTACCCAATGGAGTCTCTTAGATCCTTCAGGTTACTTATTCCCCATTTTCGTCTTTCGAATATTCATTATTAGGAATGATCTCAAATAACCCTTCTGGTAAAAACAGACCATGCAACTTGTAGAAATATTTTCAATTTTTTGTATGTTTTAACTCTTAGGTTTATGATACATCTACAGAGCGTGTTTATTTTATCAAAGGTACCTTTGTCTTTGGTTGAAATTATTGTCTGATGCTACTGCTACCAAAAATGAAAACTAAGAACGATAAATTATACGCAAATTTATTTGCAAAAAGAAGTTTGTGAAGTATATCGCGGTTTACTGCAAACAAAAGAAAAGTTTGTAAGGAAAACCGATTATATTGGCGTTGAAACTTACATTCAGTTTTCTCACTCAATGCTGCAATTCTTTCCGGCTGTTTAAAGGCTGAAAATGAAGATACCTAAAGGAAGGGAAATGTCAGACATCGATAATACCACTAAAATAAAATCGAGTGAATTTTGAAGTAGAAGTAGAATTGTATTATTCACACTCGAAATTCAGACAACGATTTTCATCCGTAGAACGAGAAACGGGTGGAATATCAGCGCAATACAGGCTGCAAGGGAATGGCTGCCACGCGAAAGACAAACTGCATGCCGACGATCTCTGGGTGAGTGCATTAGGAAAGAGCAGCCGAGATAAATGTGATCCCCTCACGGAGTACTTCTGCTCGCCGGAGGCCTCTCATGGATTGCTCTGTCGGCACATGTGAAACACATTCCCAAGAGTGCAGCCACACATTCGAGTTATCAAAATGTTAAATTTACTTCACTGGGTAAATATCTTAGATGAAGCGAAATTTTTTATCACATATCCGTGTCTCGCAATTTCATAGCAGTGTGTGTTATTGCAGACAGAAACATTGTATTTTTGTGGATGAAATTTTACAAATTTCAGCACTCTCGGAGACTTTTTTATCTACAAGAGTACCCTGCAGTTCGCACTTAAGTGACTGGCAGAGGGTTCACTGAACCACTTTCACACTATTCCTCTACTGTTCTACTCTCTAACAGCGCATTAGAAAAACGAGTACTTCAGATGATTTCTCTCAATGTAGGTGAGTCTCAACAAAATATTTTCGCATTCGGAGGAGATTGTCGGAATCTGAAATTTCGTGAAAAGATCTCGTCATAACGAAAAACTCCATTCTATTAATGACTGACACCACAACTCACGTATCATATCCGTGACACTCTCTCCACTATTTCAAGATAACACAAAACGATCTGCCCGTGTTTGAACATTTTCAATGTCCTCCATCAATCCTATCTGGTATGGATCCCATACTGCACAGCAGTACTCCAGCAGAGGACGGTCAACTGTACTGTAGGCAGTCTCTTTAGGAGATGCATCTTTCAAATGTTCTGCCTAGAAAACACAGTCTCTGGATTGTCTTCCCCACAACATTATCAATGTTATCGTTCCAATTTAGGTTGTTCGTAATTTTAATGTCAATATTATTATTGAGTTTTAAAGATATGAAGGCTTTTTGTGGGAAAATGAACAATATTGAACAATTCTTCTGTGTCATCGCAAGAAATTTTACAGTCTCTCCTCTATCCTAATTTTTCCAAATCACCCAGTAATAGCGTAAAATTCAGATGACATTAAATTACTTAATTCTTTTGTGAAAGTCTTCCTTTCAGAACAGTGGGCCAGTGCTGATACAATTAATGACCTGTATATATGCAATTTATATTTCAGCCAAAAAAAAAAAAAAAAATGGTTCAGATGGCTCTAAGCACTATGGGACTTAACATCTGAGGTCATCAGTCCCCTAGACTTAGAACTACTCGAGCCTACCTAACCAAAGGACATCACACACATCCATGCCCGAGGCAGGATTCGATACTGCACTTTCAGCAAAAGTAATCTTTCTTTTATAAACACCATAGTTAAATTTAGTCTTCTGCATTCGTGATGGGATTTCTGCTTTTAAGGAGTTGCCAGAGACTGTCATAGTGCCAAGGTAATTAAATTCATTAGGTTCTGTAGAAATAGAGTTATTAATTTGCAGTGCATTTTGTGCACAGCCTGACGAAGTTAGTGAAATACACTTAAGACAGGACTCGACGTCAGTGTAACTTGTACACGTACACACCACCGGCAGGTATGTAAGTGATTAGAGTTGCGATACTCTGACACAGGTAGGCTGTTAGAGGTTAGGAAAGAGGGCATTTCGCACGCTCATACTCGCACGAGCCCACCGCACTTGGTGATGGGTTGCCCGAGTATGAACGCTCGAAGTAGGCAGGCTGTGGTCGAACGAGTTGCCGGGCTCCCGTCAGGCGCATTTGCCGCGATGCTATTGCGACCGTTTTAGCAACAGCTATGTGTCAGTTGATGGAACTATACTCACATCACTTTAGTTACGCTGTAGATGTGTAATTACTGGGTGATAGTGCCTAATAATGACACAGTTATTATCTCTAAGAGAAAACAGAGAGCTTTATGCAAAAACGAAAATTTGGAAACAGTTCGGTGATACAGGAAAACTGTGCAACTATCCAACTTTTTGGGTTTTATAATGAAAAATAATATTGCTGTTTTTTTAAATACCATCTGCTTAATTGATTCTAATGTATATAGAGACCTTGACCACCTAACAAACTAGAAATTTAAGAAGACCAAAACTGTTTCCAAAGTATTCAGTGTTGGCGTAATTACAATGAATCGATTCGTCTCAGATAAAATTTGCTTCGTACTTCCGAGATAATGGTCCAAACCGCACTGAAATTACTTTCACTAGTAACATTTGAGGCTGGAAGACAGAACACTCTTCTCGCTAAATTTGATATGGGAGAGAGACTATCAATAGATAGGGTTTCACTAGACATGGCCTGCACCTGAATAGGTATGGGTAGGAGAGGCTGGCAAAGCTTAAAGGTGGCAGTGTAGAGGGCAGTTGTGGGATCACTCATGGGAAAACCCCTATAATAGTTGGTATCAGAGCTTCATCGTGTTTAGATTGAAGTCAGCTGATAGGTATCCCTGCTTAAAAGAAGTCGCTCCAAAAAAGGAATCACTTACAGAGAAGATGAGGTATCCAAGTTGAGAAAGAATTAGCATATTTCATCAAAATATAAGACGTATTAGAGACAAAGATGGTGAACCGCTTATAGATGTTGACTCTGACATTATTGGTATATTAAAGCACCACTTGAATAATTTGACAATTCAGAGGCTTCCTTTACCAAGATACAGATTGGATGGCTACTTTTCACAGAGCTCTTTGTGGAGTGGGGAGGTGGCCAAGTATGTAAAATACAGTATTTCATTTGAATCCGTAGATGTATCACGGCACTGCACTGAACAAATTTTTGAATGTTGTGCAGAGGCAGTTGAATTTAAGGAAAATAAACTTCTAGTTGTTGTTATTTAAAGGCCCCTTACTATGACTTCAGAGCGTCTCTGCTCAGACAAGGAAGGTTTCTTGGTTCACTGCATAGGAAGTACGAAAATTTAGTTACATATGGTGACTTCAGTATTATTTTTTTTGTGCTTGTGCAAGAAAAAGGATGTTGGAAGATCCTAAGTTCATATGATCTGATACAGACTGTTTTTTTTTCAGCCAGGATGCAGGACAACATTAGCACAGCCATAGACAATATTTTTATACATTCTTCATTACAAGAGGGGATTCTGTTAGTAAAAAGGTGATTGGCCTTTCACACCATGATGCACAAATTTTAACACTAAAAGGTTTTTGTACTCAAACTAATGTTATATATAATTACAAACAATGTAGAAAAGCTAATCCAATGGCAATAGAGAGTTTTATAAACTTCGTTAAGGAACGAGAGCGGCAGGATGTTTATAGTTTCGACAACATAGATGCAAATATAATTCCTTCAACAAATTTCTCATGCTCTTTGAAAGCTGCTTTGCATTAGAAGGTTCTAAACAGGGTACTAGTTGTAAAAGGCAGCCTGGGTGGCTGACAAGTGAAATGAGGATATCATGTAGAACAAAGTGGGAATTATCTCAAAATGTTAGAAGTAGTCACAATCGAGCCAGAGTAGACCATTACGAAGAGTATTATAAGGTGCTTAAAAATGTCATTAGGAAGGCAAAGATAATGTGGTACGCAAATATAATAGCTAATTCATAGGATAAAATTAAAACCATATGGTCAGTAGTGAAGGAAGTGTCTGGTCAACAGCACAAGGTTGACGCTACAAAGTCAGTGCGCAGGAAAAATATTTCAGATACTGGTAGGTCAGATCTATGTACAGTAGTTAAAAATCACTTTCTGAGCATTTCTGGTGAATTAAATAACAACTTAGTTTCTACAGGGAATCATATAAGTCTCTCGGAAAACGATTTTCCAAGACTGATATCTGAAATATTCCTCTGCGATACCGACAAGGGGGAGACTGAGTCAATAATTTAATCATTGGAGGGTAAGGATTCTCATGGATATGATGGCGTACCTATCAAATTTTGAAGTACTGTGCTGCAAATGTTAGACCTGTACTTAGCCATATTTGTAATTTTTCCTTCAAGAATGGTCAGTTTCCTGATCGATTAATGTACTTAGTAGTAAAGTCGCTTTATAAAAAGAGTGAAAGGGCTAATGTAGACAATTTTAGACATATTTGTATGCCATTAGTGTTTGCTAAACTATTGAAAAGTCTGTGTACGTTAGGGTAACTGACCATTTTATTTCACAGAATTTGATTTCAAATGTTCAGTTCGGTTTTAGAAGTGGTTTAACAACTGAAAATGCTATATTCTCTTTAGCCTGTGAGGTAGTGGATAGATTAAACGAAAGGTTTCGAACGCTAGGCATCTTTTTTGATTTAACTAAGGCATTTGATTGTGTTAACCACAAAATATTCTTTCAGTGGTTGGACTATTACGGGATACGGGGAGTAGCTCAGAACTGGTTCACATCTTACTTTAATAACAGACAGCAAAAGACTATAATCCACAGTGTTGAGAACAGCTAGGATGTAGGGTCTGAGTAGGTCATCTTAAAGGGGAAGGCGTTGGGGGCGCCCCAGGGATCAGTGCCTGGACCACTCCTGTTCCTTATTTACTATAAAAATGATATGCCCTCTAGTGTTACAGGTGACTCTAAAATATTTCTGTTTGCTGATGACACTAGCTTAGTAGTAAAGAATGTTGTGTGCAACTTTGCCACTGTTTCAAATAGTGTAGTTCGTGACATAAGTTCATGGCAGCTAGCAAATAAACTAACGCTAAATCACATTAAGACTCAATTTTTATAGTTTCTAATACACAATTCAACAAAACCCTTACGTTTTGATTTCACAGAATGGGCATATGATTAGTTGAACTGAAGAGTTTAAATTTCACAGGTGTTCTGATAATAGTAAATTGTCGTGGCAAGCCCACGTTCAGGATCGTGTTCAGAGACTTAATGCTGCCATTTTTACTATTCGAACGATATCTTAAGTAAGTGACAGTTCGACACGAAAATTAGTCTACCTTGCTTATTTTCATTTCCTTATGACGTATGGTATTATATTTTGGTGTAACTCTTCCCATTCTAAAATGATATTTTTGGGTCAGCAAAGGGCGATTCGGGCAGTAAGTGGTGTAAGCTCGCTAACCTCTTGTCTACCCCTGTTCATTAGTCTGGGTATTCTGACATTGGCCTCTCTATATATGTACTGTCGTTTCTTGTTAACAATATCAGCTTATTCCCAAGATTTAACAGCTTTCACACAGTTAATACTAGTCAGAAATACAATCTGCATTTGGATCCCACTTCCTTGACACTAGTGCAGAAAGGCTTCCTTATACTGATTATCCATTTTCAATAAGCTACCACACGAATTCAAAAACCTTAGCAGTAATCCACGCTCCCTCAAATAGAAACTGAAGAGTTTGCTCATGAGTTACTCCTCCTACTCTGTCGAGGAGTTCTTTGAAAAGTTAGATGGTTTACACAAACTTATGGCTTGTATTTTTTTGGGTCTACAAACATTTTATTTTATCTATACTTTTATGTTGTAATTCCATCTACCGAAATGTTCCATGACCTAGGAGATATGCTCCTCAATTCGGTCCTACGGAACTAAACGTGTAAAATAAATAAATAAACCTACGGTTACGCTTTCACCTCTCAAGTGGATCTTCATCGTTGCGACTATCCATTTGGGTTAATACGAGTCATCTTCGTCGGTAGATTGAGTGTGATGTGGCCTACAATCTAGTCACTCCCAAAAAAGATACTATACTTTCTTGACTGCTGCGTGTGACTGACATTCTCTTAACTGCCATAAATAAATATTTACAGATAAAAAAAGAATAAGATATTAGTTCCACATTATAACTTTTTCTAGCTTACCAGAAACTGATATTTCGTCACACTTTTGAGTCACATTATTTAACGTCTCATCACTAACAGAAACCAACATCATTTACAGTAATCGAAAGGGCGACTACACAATTGTTACTATTTCTTGCAACGTCGAAATTTCGACTTTCTCATTTGCGAGATGGAGACAGCAATGTTTCAGCACTCGTCGTATCTACAGTTACCAGATGATAATACTACCTTTGTAGTGTACTGCCAAAATACCGGTGACACTGAAACCGACGTTTTGCGATTAAGAGCAATTTTCATTTGCTGGATCCGCGGCTTGTTCACAGTAATATAAACGTATATACGTTTGTTTCTTCTGGCCCTGTATTACAATGAATTTTCAGTTTGTGCACCCATAAAAAAACAAACTGAATTGTTTGAAACTTGTCGCCAGCCAACATTCTTATAGCGCCTTTGCATGGCTTTAAAATGTCACGAACTCTTTTGCGGTGTTGTTGTGAGCGGTAAGTTTGCCAGAGACGTCTCTCTCCGGAAGCAGTTCCATGATTTTGTCGTACTGCCTTACAACATACTAATGCATTCTGAACAGGGTCTTCCACTTACACTCCATTTCTTGCTTCACGTTTGTCTAGCTCGAAATAACGCCTCAGCTTTCTTCATGAAACGAATGCTGTCTTTAGCAGAGTAACTAGTGGAATAAATCACTCCAAGCCCATTTATCAAACAATCATCACCCAACATGTCAACTTTCCCTATACTAGCGCCTCGGTCAGTGGCAAAAGAAACCTTAGTAACATACTTGGGATTTATCCCTAACAGTTTGAATAATGTTACCTCGATATAGTTCCTAATAAAATGGCCACAAATTTTACTTCTCAGAAAAGTGAGTTGTCACGAGTACCATATTTTTCCGTACATTATCTTGATAAGCAAAGTGTATAGCACTAGACAGGTAACACATTTTCCAATATGTATCGCACCATACATCTGCTGTATATCCTCATGCATTCAACCATATGTCCTGGATAATGCTGGGCGTCATACTCGTATTTCATTCGGATTGTTATTCAGTCTCTTTCTAACATCATAGGATGAGGCAAAATGTTGGAAACGTCTTCATGTCCCAGTTCTGAACCGACATTTACAGTTTCCTGCCAATATGAGAGAAATTCTTCCCCTGATGCTAATGAAAATGGAGGAAGGTCTCTGACACGCATTTCTATGAAGATTTTCAGTTACTGTAGCTTTCGACGCAACTGCTACTGCTTCAGAACTTGCACTTTGTCGTGTTCTGCATACATGTGCTTTCGGATGTGTGGTGGTGGATCAGTAAGACAGGGGAGCAGAGCACTTCTGACAGTACATGTATCCCGTATCTTCATCAGTCACTAATGAAAATCTCTCCCAAATATGGTTACAACCACCGTCTTTCGCACTCAGGATATATTATTTCGAATTAAGTTTTGCTTTCGCACTGTCATTCATCTCAAGTTCACTCGCCGCGATCCTACATTGGGAGACTGAGCGACGCTCTGGTAACTGTAGCCGATGGCCCGGCAATTCGAGCGTGCGACGCTCGAACAAGCCTCCTTGAAATCTAGTGCGTTGGCTCCTCAGTCGAAGGCAGCAGTGTTGATATCTAACGGACTTACACGGAACCACGTACACCGAGCAATTCCGAGGGAGCGTAAACGTCAGATGCAGACCTTTAATAGCCGTTATTAAAGTGGTCGCAACTGCAGTGGGGCGAGTGTGCCCGACAGGGCTGCATCTGCCCTCGCCGATCCTTATTTCGTTCCATCGCAGTATTGCGTTTCTAACTTGTGTACATATCTTGTTTTAAGTTAAGGTTTACCATAGTTCCTCCTGTAAACATCATTTCTATGCCGACGACCTCCAGCTCTACCTAAGCGTCAGACCTGAAGACGTAAACACTGCAATCGCTCTGATGAATGATGATCTGTCTTCAGTAGTGACATGGGCGAAAAACCTGGGGCTTAAATTAAATGCAAAAAAGACGCAAGTAATCTTAATAGCCCATCAGAAATTAATAAGTTCAGATTTCCGCGAACGGCTACCTCCTATTCTGCTCGAAGGTACTCCAATACCATATCAGAAAACAGTGAAGAACTTGCGTGTAACTTTGGACGAGCATCTCAACTGGGCGGAGAACACAGTCGCAGTGTGCCGAAAGACGTCTGCTTGTCTCTATGCTCTCAAAAAGTTTCGGAACATATTCCCACAGGACTTGAAACGCCAGCTCGTGCAAGCACTCGTTCTACCGAACCTCCACTATTGTGATGTGATTCAACAAGGCATGAGTAGTGAAAACAAAAGACGGCTAGAGCTAACCATGAATGCCTGTGTGCGTTACACCTGCAACATTCGCCGATATGATCATGTTAGTGCTTCATACTCCGAGCTAGGGTGGCTGCGGCCGGACAAACTGCGTGACTACCACACTCTATGTCTACTTCACCGACTCCTCGTCGCGCAAGCACCCCAGTACCTAGCTTCAGAGATTAAAAACTTGTCATGCCATCATAATCGAAACACGAGGTCACTCTTATCTGGTATCCTAACTGTGCCCACTCACAAAACAAAAACTTTTGCAAACTCCTTCTCAGTTGCCGCTGTCCGCCTCTGGAACAAACTGCCCCTTACCTTGAGGAAAATTCAATCTCCTGTTGCTTTTAAGAAGAAGTTGAAGTATTTCCTACTATCATCCGCATAAAATTCTCCACAAAATTAATGTGCAAGGCCAATCCTCTCATCATCTGTCAAATAGCAAAGCTAGCGTCTCCTATCTTGCTCCTGAGATGCCTTCCTCTTCATCTATTCTCTATTAGCCACGCAGTCTCCTTTTCCTTTATATTTTCCTTAATTATGTTTCATCATGTCTCTCTATTCTTCTCCTCCCTTCACCATGAGTCTCCCTCATACTCCCTGCTGCCAGCACCCCTATCTAAAATCTTTCTCTTCAATAATGTATTTTTCGAGGTGTACATTTCTAATTGTTTATCTCACTTTTTGTATTAGATGTAGTTTAACATGCCTACTAAAACATATGACTGTAAATAAGTAGAATGCCTGGTTAGATGTAAGAGAGGGCCTGATGGCCCTAATCTTGCCAGGTTAAATAAATAAATAAATAAATAAATAAAATAGTTTTCTGTCACTAGCTTTCCATTTATAAAGACAAAACCTTTTATGTCATCTATAAATACTACACAAAACTTCTTTCCGTTTATAAAGACAAAACCTTTTATGTCATCTATAAATACTACACACAACTTCTCTGTCCTTAATGACTTCCCATATGCTATTTAGCAGGAGTTCTATTGCTGTCAGATTTGATCTTCCTTTCCTGAATCACGTTTGGATTTCGGGGAGGCTTGTCTTAAGAGTTCTCCTATCGCTTCTGTTGCTTCGTCTAGTCACGAATTGTCTAGTAGCATTTAAATATGTTTAATACAGTCTGATTTTGCTTCCATTTTCCCGATGTCTATTGTTCTCGAAAGTGCTGGTTCCTCTTTTCCTTATGCTTACTCCATTCTCCTTGGATATATATTTCCAGAGGAATATGTTTCCGAAGTAGTATTGGTTTGTAGTCCACAGAAACGTTATACCCTCATGGTTGCTGTCCTTGTGAAGTGAGTATCTAGTGTGCTTTTGCCGTTGTGGGAAAAGGCAACGGGCTGTAGTAATTTCAAGAAAGCTTCATTTATCACAGTCGCAGTGATCCTTTCCCATAATAAATAAAAGTTTTATATGTAGGTACGTTGGGATTGTTTAATAGGATAAAGCTTTCTTTCTGCAACCTTTCCACTATTATTATTGCTTTATAGTTGTATATATCAATTCTGCAGTTTGAATCTCCTGCAATAATTTGTGGGTTATCATGTTTACTATGAATCGTCAGCTGGCCTATTCCATCTATTACATCAATGGCTGTTTTGTTCGAATGGGAATATACTGATATTATTGTAATGTGTTTCCTTCCTGTCAGGAGTATATTTTCCTGTTTGATAGTTGCAGTTATTGGTGTTAATTCCGGTTTTTGAGGACAGTTATTTCTCCCATGAGTCTTTCTCTGTCGCACTGTTTTGCTTGGAGAGGAGACCAGTAAAATTTTGGGTGTTGGCTGTTTTCGGTTAAATATGTTTCTGTTAAGATTGCTGGGTCATATTCCTAGCGAAAATATCTTTGATCCAAATTCATTGAACATTTAACTTCTATATTCCATAGGACAATTCATAAGGTTCCTACTGGTTCTACTTCTTTGCCTTTTTTGGGTGGTGTTCTTGTGTCTTATGGAAGAGACACCCCTCCGTTTTCTCGATAAAAATGGGGAAAGCAGTGAATCTGTACAGAGATCAGATTGAATGTAATACTTCCACTATTTGGTATTATTACTAACATATACACTTCACTCCGTTCTGATAAGAAGTATATCCACGGAGCAGATGGGGTTGGCCATCAGTAAATACTGTGGACTCATACTGAACAGAAAATTACTAGTGTATAAACTTTTAATGGCTGCAGGGAACCTATTGAAAATTTATGCTCCTGAGTAATGGACTCCTTTGTACACCAAAAGAAGTAGCTTTAAATCTTTCTAAAGATTATTTGTAGTTCTAATACTGATTCCGTTAACTGAGCCAATACTCTGAAAAAAGAAATATTTCTCTAGTGAAAAATTTCATTGAGAAATAAATGTATTCGGGGAGCTGTAGCTTGTAGCCGTAGTTCCCCACAGTTCTGTCAAGGACGTCCTTGAGTCTTAACAACAAATATTCTTATTACGCGGTTTTTGTCTCTGATAACTTTAGTTTGGATTGATGAGTTCCCGCAAAAATTATTCTTCATTTTATATCACCTAAATCTGAGAGCATTCGCATTACAAACAGAGATTTGTTTAGGGGCTTTGGCAGTTCTGTGGTCTGCTCCTCCAAGCTGTAATGCAAGAATATGATACCCCCAAATACTTTTGTCTGCTTCTCGTCACATTTTTAGAATCTGCTGGTAGTACACCTCTTTCAAGTTCGTAACAGTATAAGGTGTGTTTTTTCTATTCTTTTCCGAAGTTTAGTGACAAGAAAGAGGCAAAGAAAAAACACTTATAAATTCCCACGAAAGTATCATTTACCAATATTTCCAACAGTATACTTGAATTGTTATTGCTTGGAAAGTCTGCATCATCCGCAAAGAAATTGTAACATGACATATGGTAATATTAGTGATGAAAGGTCACTGATACGCACAAAGAAATAAGGGTCCTAAGATGTAACATAGTGGGATACGCCGTTTAATTAGTTCCGCATTAGACAATGGCTAATAGCTTAACATACATCTCTTGTCTACTGACATCCTTTGTTTTCTGTCCAAGATATAGCATTTGGAACCTTTTGCAGCGTAATATCCTAATTTGCTTAAAATGATACTGTGATTTATTTACAAGGGGAGGCCACGACGTTGGGATCACAGAATTACTTGAACTTTGCCACCCTTTAGTAGGTCAGTAGCACAACATAATGTGGTAGTGGTAAAAAATGGTTCAAATGGCTCTGAGCAGTATGAGAGTTAACTTCTAAGGTCATCAGTCCCCTAGAGCTTAGAACTACTTAAACCTACCTAACCTAACGACATCATACATACTCATCCATGCCCGAGGCAGGATTCGAACCTGCGACCGTAGCGGCCGCGCGGTTCCAGACTGTAGCGCCTAGAACCGCTCGGCCACCCCGGCCGACGCTAGTGGTAACCTGCACTACTTTGGCAATTCCGAGAAAATATGAAGAGTAGTTTAACGCGTCCATTACGTGCCGTATGTATCTATGCTTAGAGTCGGGCGTTTGAGCTCATGATGGTGAAGTCATTAGCGTTCGAGCTTCTTAAGACGAACGTGTATGAGGCAACCTTTCGACTCCGGCTAAAACTAAATTTTTAATCTGCAGGTTTTTCATCGCCAATCATACATGGTATGCATCCAAACCATCGCGTGAAAGAAAAATTTTTCAAAATTTCAATAAGATGTGTTATCTCTTAGAATCTCTGGACATTCCCTGTAAATGCGGGAAAACTTCATTCATTCGAAATAATAGCTGCCGTTTCAATTAATATTTTCCCTGTCTATATGCAAATATCATCCGACCACATCCGACGAGTAACTGTTCATTACTCTTGTGCTCTGGCACATTATAACTTACTATATTACTGAATAGCGTTATTCGCATCATTATTTATTAAGGTTTGACTTGGGCTTTTGAAGTCTGTCCCCCATCCTTCAAAATTTAATTAAAAATCGTAAATCATCCAATAACATATGAAATTCACTACAACTTCATGAAAATGAACATGGTTTTTTTCATTATATTAGCTATCAAATGTCGTATATATTAAATAATGTGACCATTGATGAAAAAATATATAGATTAAATAATAAGCGCTTGCCGGTTTCGAAGCGTCGCCTCCTCCACGCTCCTCTTGCTCAACGCGGACTGACTTTTTACTGGTGCTGTCTTCGCACAGATATGTCAGCTACACAATAGACGAGTAAAACTTCTCTTGCGATTTTGTCGGAATTTCCAGAGTATTGCATCTTACTACTTGCACATTATGTGGTACTAATGGCCTACCAAAGGCGTACATATACAGTTTGGAGTAAATCCGTGAACCAGATGTCGTGGCCTCCCCTTGTTAATCAAATGCCTTTGAGAGATTAGAAAATATAGCAGTAGCATGAAACTTATTGGCTAATGAATTACGCATTTTCGCGCGGTATGTGCAGACAGCCTCTTCAATATCGGAACCCTTCAGACAACCGAACTTTGAAAATATATTATTTATTGTCAGTTGATTAAGAAGCCGGTTATGGATTACCTTTTCTAAAATTGTTGAGAATGCTTCCAAAAGTGAAACTGGTCAAAAGTTTGAAGATACCTCTTTATCACCTTTCTTAAGGAAAGGCTTAACTTGAGCTTACTTCAAACATTCAGGAAATGTTCCTCTGAAAATAACCGATTACACAGGTAACGTAATGTGTTACTAAACTCGAAACACTGTTTTTGATTAACATTTTTGATATTTTATTTTAGCTAAAAACTTATTTTGATTTTAAAGATTTTATGGTGGTCATTACTTCTACTGGTGTACTGAAGGTCATATTGGTATTACTAAAGCCAAATGTAATGAATGGTCGGGGATATTCCGTGGCAGCATCTCCCGAACCTGACATCGGCACCGCCTTAGTAAGTTACGAAGTACTTCATAAAAATTTTGCACCACTCTGAATGCTATCTGCTCCTCTTTATGTCTTGTTTTACCAATATCTTCGTTCACTGGGTACCACATTGTCCTTCTTTTATTACTTGATGTTGTTATCTTCTTCTCGTAACGCATTAATTTCGTTGCCTGTATTACTATATTTAACATTTTGGAGTACGTCTTGTAACGAGCTATAGCATCAACATCTTAGCTGTTCTGGAGTGACAGATACAGTTACCTTTTTGTCTTGCAAAGTACCTTTATTCCCTGAGAAACCTATAGCATTTTGTAGGATTTGGTTTACTCATGGTTCATCGTGGGCGGAGCTTGAACAGTTTTCAAATGAAATTGGACATTATTAACACAGGCATTATATTTCATTCATGCTATGAGCACCCTTTTCTAAAATTTTTGAGAATGCTGCCAAAAGTGAAATTGGTCAAAAGTTCGAAGATATCTCTTTATCACCTTTCTTAAGAAAAGGCTTAACTGTCGTTCCATTGTCTTCAGCAATGAATCGCTGTTATTCACTCCCCCAGAAGACCATCGGCGGCGAGTAAGATAGCGATCAGTGACAAGGTGCTATTCCGCCAATACTAGTCACTAATGATAAAAATTGAGGGAACTCTGATGATGCAACAGCACGTCAGGACATCAGGTGTTCTCATGTTTTACCTCTAATACGGCTGTATTGTGGTGCTGTTTTCTTCAACAGAAAAATGTTTATCTGCATAGGGCATCCTTGCCTATGAACTGAGTGATTTTGAGTATTCCCGTCCCTAGCAGCATCCCTAGATCTCTCCGTGATAGAAGTGTATAGGACCAGCTCGGCCATCACCTCCATCCCACCGCCATTATAGGGGATACCAATTACAACAAATGCGGGCCAGCTTGCCTATGGAGAGGAGACAACAGCTTTATGGCACCTTTCCCAACTGAATCAATGCACCCATCGTGGCTGGAGAGGATGCAACGTCTTGCTGATAAGGGACATCATAGTACCAACATGCTAGTAAATTTGTCTCTATTCTTTAATCACTACAATAATATCAAATATCCTCTCAGTCAGTGAAGTTTCATTTCGTTCATTCTCCCTTTCTGGTTGGTTCACTTTTTTTGTTAGACAGTATTAAGAAGGTGAGCTTTGTCATGATACTGAAATACGTGGGGCTTAAAAAATAGCGGAGTGACTATAGGTTATTCTGATTGTTGCAAGGTGGGAGGTCCAGGGATCACCATACTATAAATCAAAGCTGATAACTATTAGGATTACGCTTTTTGAAGTCCAAAGGTATTTCTTTTATTAAACGATGGCACTTCTGAAGTTGAAAACAATGAAATGAAATGATTTTATGACATTGTTGACCGTAAGGTCCCACACGGGGCCTTATTTTCGTGGGCGCCACATTGGGCGACTTGCGGCTGATGATGAGGACAACACGACACCCAGTCCACGTGCGGAGAAAATCTCCAAGCCTACCGGGAATAGAACCCGGGCACAGTGCGTGGGAGACAAGGACATTAGCACCCAGATTAGCAGATAAGAAATTTGTCTACTGTACTTATGGTAAGTTCGAACACTGGTAACCTAAACCGCATTTTTCCAAGTCATACCTCGAATCGTTTTCTGCCTTGCGTCATTTAATGAAGAAAATCTAGATTTTAACGTCTCACTGACTTCAAGTATAATACTCTCGCAGCTTGGGATACAGTTCCATTTTCCTGATGGCTTCCTTGAAATTAGATCGATAATATGTACACGACCGGTAAACATATAACTTCTGCATAATGGAATGTCTTTGGGTCATAAAGTAAATATGGGAAACATTAAAATTTTGTTTCGATGAAACACATCAGAGTTGTGACAACACCCCAGTTTTGCTTGCAATTGTCAGATCTGTCCGATACTAGTGTCATTAAAATGTTTATTCGTTTGAATATCTGTAAGAAAATCTAGTACACATGTCCAGCTCATAGTTTTGTGGATACGACGGACTGAAACAATATTTATTCCAAGACAGGAGCACATGCAAATCACAGTGACTTAATAGGTTCCCTACAGAACTTATTGAATAAACTGATCCATCATAGTTGAACTGTTATTACTTTATAGATCGTGATTACCTCATGCACGCTATAAGTGCGGTCGAAGACAGATAAACTTCTGAGTCGGTACAGCTACGTTAATAATACTTATCGAACGTTTATCAACTAATTTACTATTTCAGGAAAGAAACAAGTACAAAGTGCAAATGAACGACATGTATCAGCAAATTACTTTTAGAGTTCTATATTTTAGTGGAAAGCAAATACGTTTCCTTTTGAACATCCTGCACATTGGCTTCTTCCTGCAAACCTAGTTCAATTAAAAACAGTAGCAAATTATTATTCCGTATCTAATGCACTGGTATTTTGCGGCTAGGACCATTATAATTTTAATCTATTCATTATTTATTTCATGTGGCATTAAGCTAACTGTAGTGTCTTTGGACGCATTGTTGATAGTGCAGATAATGGTGTATTGAAATAGAACTGCTCCAGACAGAAGGAAAATTATTACGAAGGTCTCATATGAATGGTAAGTGTGTTGCAGTTCCCATTTTCTAGATGATTTTTCTTCAAAATTTCATGTTGGAGACATAACACGCATTTAGGCCTGTGCTGCTGGTGTGATGGTTAATTGTTTCCTTACGAAAGAACCTTGTAATAGGTTGAAGTAATTCTTTAAATTAAAGAGCTGAGATCCAGGAAAGTAATGATATTTTAACAGTCAACCTGAGGACTTACAACCTTGGACCACCCAATCGAGCACGTAATACGCTGACCAATTGAGGAGGTGGTCTATCCTTCTCTTGTGGTAGTGGTCACATATTTTTCCACCAGTGCCTAATTACGTGGTTCATCTCAGCTGGAGCATTAATGGGGATAGGAGTAGTGGTCAGCATCGTCCTTTACAAATAAACAGTCTCACCAGATTCTAACGGAAAATACGAAAATCTGATGGACAGGGGTTTGAACCTGTTTTGGGGTTTACGCTATACGCTTTATTCTTACTCTACAAACGAAAAAGAAAAATATTTATTTCATTTAAAAGAACATATTTTCGTTGCCTCTATGGCGATAACTGTGTAATTAATAGTAAAACTTAGCACTCCTAACAGTTTTTATTCAGCAGTAGCCTAAAGTATCTCCTGCTTTTTCACTCCAGAATGTTGGCACCTGCGTGTTGAAGATACAATAAATCTTCGTAGACCTGTGAGAAGTCCTAGAAAGTCATCCGCTTCGGAAAATTGAACTAAAACTCACATCTTCATAATGTCAAGGACAAATACACTAAAACAAAATATCAAAAGGTCTTGAATGAATTGATTAAACTGCGTGGGCTTTGTTTCACTTTACAAGCGTATCATCTGTCGTGTTAATTCGGTGACAGATTTATAGCCTGAATATGGTGAATCGTTTTTCGCTGTGTATTGTTTATCTATACGGGACATTTTCGTGAAACACTCGCAGCACTGCCAATAGAAACAAATGTTAAAAATTTATGGCTCAAAAATCGAAGCTTTTATGCAGATGTTGGTGACATCGCACCCAGTATTTTATAATTGTAACTGAAACAATGGAGCACTGTAATATAATGTAGCTCCCAATGCAAACCAGGGAGCGCCTCTATAGCAATGGATGTGCACAACAGTACCGATCGACTTTATAAAAATGTTTGTTGTTATTCTTTGATCTCGATAGTTAAATATTACTTCGCATAGTATCTGACAACATAAGGCAACAGTAAATCTGTAATAATGCGGTTCTAAGAGACTATATACTGTATACACCGACGGAAAAAATGCGCAACACCAAGAAGGAGCTGTGCGGCATAAACGAAAGTTAGTGGAAGTGTTTCTACATTTGAAAGATTATGTCTATTCAAATTTCGCACCAGTCGCATAAGAGTGGCTTTAGTAGCGCCTCCGACAGGATGCTGGCTAGGATTGCTTTAAATACACGCTGCAAGGTCGTGAGCGTTAGTTACACCTCTGACTGGACGCTGTGAGTTGATTTCTGTCAAGAATGCCTTTAAGGCGACTAAGACGCCTTTATCAACACATTACTGATTTTAAAGAGATCGTGAATAGTGCAACACGAATCTAGGTGTTCATGCTGTGATATTACAGAATAACTTGACAGAAGTGTAGACACTGTACGTGATTGCTGACAGCGGTGGTAACGGGACTGACGTTCGCACGATGACCGGGCTCCGGAGGTCCACGTGCCACTACTGAGAGGGACGAACTTCATGTTAGGGGTGGGGCTCTGGCGCGTTACTGTATCTGCATCAGCAATCTGAGCGGCAATCGGCACCACAGCGACACAGTGAACTGTTACAATTCGGTTACGTGAAGAATAGCTCCGAGCGAGACGCCCTGCAGATTGTATTCCACTGACCCCAAACCATCGCCATTTGCGATTCACTGTTGTCAAGTGCGAGCTCATTAGAGCTCAGGGTGGTGGTCTGTAGTGTTTTCTGGTTCTCCCTCGGTTCCTCTGATGGCAGTGCGTTGGATATAAAGAGTCCAGTTGTCAGTCTGCAACCAACCAGTCTGTGTGCTAGACACACAGGACTTACACCTGTAGTTATGCTCTGGGGTGAGATTTCATATGACAACGAGACAGCTCCCGTGGTTATCCCAAGCTCACAGACTGCAAATTTGTACGACAGTTTGATAAATCGACCTGTTGTGCTGCCACTGACGAAAAGCATTTCAGGGTTCCTCCAACAGGATAACGCTCGCCCGCACACCGCTGTTGTAACCCAACATGCTATACAGAGTGTCGACATATTGCCTTGACCTGCTAGATCACAAGATCTGTCACCAGTCGAACACATATGGGACATCATCGGACGACAACTCCAGCGTCATCGGCGAACAGCATATACCGTCCCTGCTTTGACCGACCAAGTGCAACAGGCATGTAATTCCATCTCACAAACTGACATCCAACACCTTTACAACACAATTCAGAATTGAAAGAACACGTTCGAGGACTTAACTTTGATTGTAATGAAGCAGTGCAAGTATAGATGAGGATTTGGATCCGTCAACAAAGTGAAACACTCTACAGTGACGGTATCAACAAACTGGGCTCTCGTTGAGAGAAATGTGCTCGGCGCCAAGATGACTAAGCTAAGAAATAAACATGTACACACGAAGAATAAAGACGAAGAATGTTAATGAAATTTGTTTTATTTGAAAATCTTTACTAGCTCTGACATAAAAAGTCCGAGGCATTACTAATCAGCACGCCCCAGTAGGTATCTCTTGTCTTAGTCTTTGCGCGTTCATGATTCTGTTTAAAATATTTTGATTCTGTTGTACACTATATAAGAATCTATATCCTCATCTGTGCGTACACTCTGCAGAGGGGAAAATCTCGATGTTTTCTCATTTTTATTCCATTCCCAGAAGTAAATAAACGCCATATGGATTCGAGTTTCTCTGATTGTAACATAGCGGTCACTACACCAGAAGCGCGTTCGTGAAAGGATTGCATGAGCCAAAAGCCATAGTCATTTGTTAAACTTGTAAACTTAAGTATGACGACATGCTGGTGCACCCAAAACTCACAGTCGCTTTGTGAACAAACTCAATACTTCTTTTTGCAGTTGTCCTCACCGGCAGGGTCCCATCATGATGTTGCATCAGTGAACTCTACGTCTAGCTGTTATAAGCAGAAGAGGGCACTTAAAGTCGGTGTCACGCATTTTGTGGACAAAGGTGGTCAAAATACAGCAGACTCGCGTTAGAAGCATCCGTAAGGCTGCTAGATGTAAACGAATGCTTCCTGCAACTCAAAAACACCCCCATTTAATAACACACTACTGATATATGGACATCGAAGATACTAGTGTTGAAACGAAACATTGTCTGACTATCTTCTCGTCGGCTACTACTTCCAACATGTAAAACCTTGATTGTGGATCGAGCGTCTCGGTTGTTGTTGTTGTCGTTGTTGTGGTCTTCAGTCCTGAGACTGGTTTGATGCAGCTCTCCCTGCTAATCTATCCTGTGCAATCTCCTTCATCTCCCAGTACCTACTGCAACCTACATTCTTCTGAATCCTGCTTAGTGTATTCATCTCTTGGTCTCCCTCTACTATTTTTACCCTCCACACTGCCATCCAATGCTAAATTTATGATCCCTTGATGCCTCAGGACGTGTCCTACCGACCGATCCCTTCTTCTAGTCAAGTTGTGCCACAAACTTCTCTTCTCCCCAATCCTATTCAATACCTCCTCATTAGTTACGTGATCTACATACCTAATCTTCAATATTCTTCTGTAGCACCACATTTCGAAAGCTTCTATTCTCTTCTTGTCCAAACTATTTATTGTCCATGTTTCACTTCCATACATGGCTACACTCCATACAAATACTTTCAGTAACGACTTCCTGACACTTAAATCTATACTCGATGTCAACAAATTTCTCTTCTTCGGAAACGCTTTCCTTGCCATTGCAGGTCTACATTTTATATCCTCTCTACTTCGACCATCATCAGTTATTTTGCTCCCCAAATAGCATACCTCCTTTACTACTTTAAGTGTCTCATTTCCTAATCTAATTCCCTCGGCAACACCCGACTTAATTCTACTACATTCCATTATCCTCGTTTTGCTTTTGTTGATGTTCATCTTGTATCCTCCTTTCAAGACACTGTCCATTCCGTTCAACTGCTCTTCCAAGTCCTTTGCGGTCTCTGACAGAATTAAAGTGTCATCGGCGAACCTCAAAGTTTTTCTTTCTTCTCGATGGATTTTAATACCTACTCCAAATTTTTCTTTTGTTTCCTTTACTGCTTGCTGAATATACAGATTGAATAACATCGGAGAGAGGCTACAACCCTGCCTCACTCCCTTCCCAACCACTGCTTCCCTTTCATGCCCCTCGACTCTTATAACTGCCATCTGGTTTCTGTGCAAACTGTAAATAGCCTTTCGCTCCCTGTATTTTACCCCTGCCACCTTTAGAATTCGAAAGAGAGTATTCCAGTCAACATTGTCAAAAGCTTTCTCTAAGTCTACAAATGCTAGAAACGTAGGTTTGCCTTTCCTTAATCTTCCTTCTAAGATAAGTCGTAAGGTCAGTATTGCTTCACGTGTTCCAACATTTCTTGGGAATCCAACTTGATGTTCCCCGATGTCGGCTTCTACCAGTTTTTCCATTCGTCTCGGTATCAAAGTAATTTAGCAGCGACAATTACCAGTATGTGTCTCAAACTATAGCCGCAAATGCCGAGTATGAGCAAAAACAAGCTGTCCGTAGAACGACAGAACACATGAATAAAACACTGATAGTGGCAGTCACTGCTGCAGTCAGAGTGTATTACGGGGTTACAATCAAAGTAGTCTGAAACACTCTTTAACCATATAAAAATGAAATTCTATATTTGTTCATAGATCTAGAAAATCTTTATTTCCGTGCTAGAACACGAACATACGAAACATGCCAGCATAAAACACGAAACACTTTATTGTATGAAACATTCAAATTGCCCTCTAATACTAACGATACTTGCGTCAGCCCATCGTTACAATGAATACTAATGACAGTATTTAAGTCACTTGGGTTCTCCATTCTGACCCCCTCGGTATACCAGCAGAAATACCTCTTCGTAACACATCCAGAGCCCTATTCTCTGCGTCATTCTGGAGAATAAATACCGTTATCAGACTTCGGTACGCAACATCTTCCAAGCAAGCGCGAGGACAAATAACAGTTTCGTGGCTTTACGTCTCCAGAATGAAGAGAGAGCGGGAGAGGGGGGGGGGGGGGGGAGGGATTTGGTCCACATCTCCCTGTTCATCTGTTACGGAATCTAAAGAACTTTAGAAACACAACATGGCTCCGAGCACTATGGGACTTAACTTCTGAGGTCATCATTTCCCTAGAACTTAGAACTACTTAAAGCTAACTAACCTAAGGACATAAGGACATCACACACATCCATGCCCCAGGCAGGATTCGAACCTGCGACCGTAGCTGTCGCGCGGTTCCAGACTGTAGCACCTTGAACCGCTCGGCCACCTAGGCCGGCCACTGTGAAGAGTTATAGGAAATGATTGTTCACATGAGTTTTTGCACAAAAAAAGGTTTAAGGGACTCATATCATCATCATCATAAGCCAATTCAATCATTAAATGATGTGGCCTCATCGAGTCGTGGATTCAGGTAGGCTTTCAGCACTCTTCTTCAAGTGGGACGGTCTTAGGCAGTGCTCTGCCAAGTGCTACCTGCGATCTTCTTGACGTCTTTGTCCCATCTGTCTGGTGGTCTTCCTCTAGGCCTCCGGTGCTCTCTCGGACTCCACTCCAGTACTAGCTTCGTCCATGTGTTGTCTTTTCTTGTTGCGACGTGCCCAGCCCAATGCCATTTTATGGAGCCTACTGTCTCTAAGATGTCGTTAACCTTCGTCGCAGACCGGATGTCATCAGCCCTTTTCCTATCCTTTCTTGTGTAGCCCAGCATTGATCTCTCCATGGCTCTCTGTACTGTCCTATGTTTCCCTTTTGTAAATGAGTTCAGTGTCCATGTCTCGCAGCTATACGTCATCACAGGAAGAATGCATCGATCAAATACTGCTTTCTCCAGATTTATGATCTGAATACTGTTGAATTATTCCCAAATGCTTGCCAGTCAAACTTGATGCGTTGATAGATTTCTGGCCTTATGTCTCCCTTCATATTCATAATCTGGGCAAGTTAGACATATTCACTGACCTCTCCAGCTGGGACCCATTTGTTGGACAGTACTTATGTTTTGAAAAGGTTCATGTTGAAGCCAACCAGATGACATTTTGATGCAAGATCTGTAACTAAGTTTTGGAGCTCTGCGAAATCTTTGGCCATTAAGGCAATATCATCAGCAAATCTCAAGTGGGTAAGCCTTCTTCCATTAATTCTGATTCCCTTGCCTTCCCAGCTAAGCTTTGATATAGCCATTTCCAATACAGCAGAGAACAGTTTTGAGGTGATGGGATCACCTTGCTTGACACCCCTCATGATGCGGAATTCTTGAGTTGATTCGCTGATGTTAACATAACCTGAAGAATTTTCGTAGATTTTCCTGAGCACTTCAATGTATGCTGCTCCCACTCTATGCTCACTCAAAGCTTGTAGGACAGCTACATAGCTAACGGAGTCAAATGTCTTTTCAAAGTCAACAAAGACAATGCAGAGAGGCAGTTGGTATTCATTCGCTCTGCTTATCACTTCACTACCGGTCAGAATGTGGTCAATAGTGCTAAAATTGCTTCGGAATCCTGCTTTTTCTATAGGTTGGGCTGAGTCTAGGGTGGAACTAATTCGGTTTAACATATTTTCCTCATCTATGAGTGATGAATATGGTTGGTGATAGGTTTTTTATACAAACTGACTGATCTTCTTAGACACATTTAGAATATATGACTTCCTTTACAAAAAATGTGAAACACCCAGAAGGGGAGCAGGAAGCAGAATGAAACTTCACGGATTGAGAGAGGATGTGATGTTGTTTCAGTGATTTAAAATTAAAGTCAAATTTACAAAGATCGTGATACTATGTGCTCACTTATCAGAAAGACGTTGCGTACGCTCTGGCCTGGATCCATACACTGATTCGGTAGGGGACGTATATGATCTTCTTTCAGTGATTTAAAATTTGAATCAAACTTCCATAGAACTTGACACTAAAAGCCCTCTTACCAGTAAGTCATTGCACATACGGTGTCCTGGATTCAGGCACAGATTCTGTTGAGAAAGTATGTGATCTTCTTTCAGTGATTTAAAATTTGAGCCAAATTTATTAATAAATTGACACAGTAAGTCCAATTATCAGTAAGACGTTGGACACCCAATGGCCTGGATCCATTCACTGATTCGGTTGGAAAGGGTGTCACACAAACTCCTGTATCCCCTTCTTAGGCAAGGCTGTTCACAACTTCTGCCGCATGTTCATCGTTCCGGAGATTTGAATTCGCGCTTCGTGGCGGCTGCTGCACGTGGGGGCACTGATCGGCCAATAGTTTCGAGGCTGTACAGGGAGCGCCCTCAGTGGTGAGCACGTGGAGCACAGACGAGACGAGGGGCTCTCTACCGGCTCGGTGACTTTCGCAGGGGGGCTTCTCTGGTTTTCGCTGAAGTTTGTGGTGCGGCTTGGGCATAACCTATCAGTTATACTGAGCTGAAATAACTCATGATATACCACCTACTATGGTGTCGAACCTTATTTTCTCTGTGTAGTACAGCAACCCGACGTGGCATGGACTCAACAAGTCATTGGAAGTCCCTTGCATAAATATTGAGCCATGCTGGTCGAACAGTCCACGGGTATACTGGCGGTTCATAGTGTCCAACGGGCACAATAATTCGGCGATCAGACATGTCGCCATCGTCACGTGCGCTGACGAACTGAGTTCCTGAAAAAAAGGATGGGGCCCCTCCACGCCCGCATCAACGTGGTGACCAAACCAAAAGTTCTACTGTCACCTCCGTAAGCATGTTAGTTTTGAATCAGGCGTCACAGGATGCAGGCTGTGATGTTGTCCATGCGTCTGGGTAAGATTACTCATTTACATGGTCCATCAGGAGATAGAAGTGGTCGAAAGCGATCGAAGGGTAGCGGTTGTAAGGGCAGAGGGAAAAAAAGTGCCAAGGCCAGAGCCAAGGGAAAAAAAACCTCTGCGACAGTAGGACGGGTAGTAAGGGCAGTAGCGGCTTGCTAGCTGCGATAGAGCATGCAAGGTGAGGTCGGTTAGCGTGAGGTATCGTGCATCGTTACCTATGTGCTGCGTGTCCGTTAGCTGGGTCAGTCCGGGTGCTGCGGCTGGGCTCGCTTGTAGTCCCCTGGGCCGGCCGCAGTGGCTTCCTCCCTGTAACATAAGAGTTCGGCGCGGCAACGCATGCGTTGCTGTTAGGCCCTCTGCTGCGCCTTGTCGTCGGTGACTTGGTGCAGCTTCATCAGGCTGGTGCAGAACGACAGCGATCGGCTACCGTTCAGCGTCCTCCTCTACTGCACGCCGCAGCCCTTTCGCAATGTAGCTTCCATGAGCTCCGTTTGTTCGAAGAGCTGCGACAGTTCAGCGTCCGAGGAAGTTTTGCCGTTCGCTCACGCCTGGGCGATAAAGGCTGCCCTTTTGGCTTCTCGATCCCTTGGGGGACCCGCTCCCGTCGCGGTCGGCGTTGCTACCGGTTCAGCTGGAGCGGCGGTTTTCTTCTTAGCACCTTTCACCTGCGGTGCTGCTGGGGCAACCGCTGGCTCAGGCGCGCGGACGTCCTTCTGCGAGGTCGCAGGAGTGTTCGCAGGTACTACTGCGCTGGGGCCTCGGGCGAAGACTGCTCGCAGCTGCCTCAAGGCCTCTTCTTTCTGTGCAGCCACGGCGGCTGCGAAGGCAACCCTCTCTGTCGCAATGACGGCTCTGAGGGCTGCAGTGGCCTCCTTCACGGCGGTGCCGAGTTCGAGGTCACTTATCTTCTCGGGAGCGCGGGCTGCGTCCTGGCCGCCCGTTTCCAAGCGGTCTTCCCTGCTCCTGGCAGGGAGCTGCTGCTGCGCCGTCCCTCTTCTGCGCCAAGCTGTTCTGCGCCCTACGCCGTTTCTGACGTCGTCTTCGCATCTTCCGCTGCGTCGGTGCGGCCGCCTCGCCGCCCCCGACACGGCTGCGGCTTGCAAAAGCAGCACAGCCGCGCCAGCTGGCGACGTGCGGGCCGCCACACCGGACACAGGTCGGCAGAACATTGCTGCCGCGGTCGCAGGCGCGGCTGTCGTGCTCCCCTGAGCACTTGACGCACCGCACCGCGTTGCGGCAATACGTCGCAACATGGCCCTCGCCCTGGCACCTGAAGCACTGGGGCTGGGGGTCCATGGCGGTCGGGAGAGCCTCTGACGTCACCGGGAAGCCCAGCAGCTTCCGCAAGTCGAAGATGTCGCTCCCGCCGTCGACCGTATGCACGGTCACGGCATAGAGCGGCGCCCTCTTCTTGTTGGTCCGGTTGTGCAGTCTTGAGGTTACACCACCAAACCCGGCTCGCAGCAGCCCTTCCCGGACCGCTGCCTCGTCACAGCACCAAGGTAGCCCCCTGAGGAGTGCCTTGGTCGTCTTCATCCTTCCTGCGGAAGGTGCCTTCTCACGCGCCGGCGGCGCGTCGACGATGTGGTCGGCCACTGCGACCTTGATCGCCCTGTGGTCGGCCACGTTTGCAGCTCGAACGCAGATCAGCGAGTCTGTATCGACAGACTCGTAGACCACTTCGTTCCGTGCGCAGTTCGTCATGGTGTCGAACAGCGCTGTCCACCCACCTTTACACTTGATGTATAAAGGGGGGACAGGCCGCGACTCGTCTTCTCGGGAGTTCCTTGCATGGTCGGCAGACTCAGTGAGTTGCACAACCGAAGGACCCTTCGTAACGGCAGGTTTCCTCTGCGCACCCTTCTTTCCCATGCTGTGAGGCGCGAAACACGACAATCTGCACGCGTTGTCAAAACAACGCACGACAATTTGCTCTGCGCGGCTCCCACAGCACAGAAACCTCTTCACGAGCTCTCAACGGCCAAGTTAGCGTAGCGCGCAACGGCAGCGATGCGCTCGCCTCGCCAGCTCAGGCCGCTCTTCAGGGCGGGCGGCCTATTTAAATCCCCTCCCCCTGCGGGCCGCTCTCTTCGCCGTCCGCACCCGCGCGCCGGCGGTCGCTAAGATGGCTCTGAGCACTATGGGACTAAACGTATGAGGTCATCAGGCCCCTAGACTTAGAACTAGTTAAACCTAACTAACCTAAGGACATCACACACATCCATGCCCGAGGCAGGATTCGAACCTGCGACCGTAGCACTCGTGCGTCTCCGGACTGTGGCGCCTAGAACCCCTCGGTCACCGCGGCCGCCACGGTCGCGAAGACGTAGGCGTCGGAATCTGTCGTAGCGTCGATGTGCTTGCTACGTTCGCCCTGATCGCCAGTTCTTACTTCTTGCTGAGAGTCTTCTTAATGACATTCAATGCCGCGTCCCAAGCCTTGCTGAGATTGTAGCCGCCATCTCGGTTGATAAGATCTTCCCTGGTGCGAATTTCGATAGCCTCCCTTATAACGCTGTCACAATATTTAGCGGTCTGAGCCAGGATCTTGGTACGCTCATAATCCATCTCGTGTTTCTCGGACAAACAGTGGTCTGCTACCGCCGACTTATTTGGATATTTCAGTCTAGTGTGCCTTTGATGTTCTCAGCAACGATCTTCGATGGTGCGTACTGTTTCTCCGATATAAGTCTTCTTACACTCACAGGAAATTTGGCATATGCCGGACTTCCTCAAACCGAGGTCATCTTTCACACTTCCCAGTAATGCCCGTGTTTTATTGGGCGAGCAAAAGACAGTTTTAACTCGGTTTTTCTTTAATATACGGCCGATTTTCCCCGGTAGTGCGCCATTGTACGGAACCTCTTCTTCCGGACTTCATCCCTCTCCACAGGTTGTGCTGTGGTGGTGGGACGGAGAGCGCGTCTAATCTGCCATTCCGAGTACCCGTTTTTTCGGAACACGGTTTTGAGGTGTTCCAATTCCTGGGGTAGATTCTCTGCGTCTGAGATGCTGCGCGCTCTGAGCACTAGTGTTTTTAGTACAGCATTTCTCTGAGAAGGGCGGTGGCAGCTGTCTGCATGCAGGTACAGGTGAGTATGCGTTTTCTTCCTGTACACACCGTGGCTCAGGCTACCATCAGCTCTCCTCTTGACCATGACGTTCAGGAATGGTTATCTTCCTTCTGCTTCGGTTGCCATAGTGAATTTGATGTTTGGATGTATGGAGTTTAGGTATGTAAGGAAATCCAGGAGCTTGTACCTACCATGGGGCCAGATGACGAACGTGTCATCGGCATAACGGAAGAAACAAGTAGGTTTCCAATTGGATGACGCCAAGGCTTCCTCCTCGAAGTACTCCATGTACAAATTCGCGACCACCGGTGAGACTGGGCTGCCCATTGCGACTCCATCCGTTTGTTCATAGTGTTCCCCATTAAACAGAAAATACGTTGAGGGCAAGACATGCCTAAGGAGTTCGGTGGTCTTCTCGTCAAATTTCTGCCCAATAAGCTCGACTGACTCTCGTAGATGCACCCTGGTGAATAGTGAAACGATGTCGAAACTCACTAGGATAACATAGTCTTTCACTCTGAAGTTGTCGAGACGTATCCACGGAATTACGGATATGGTGAGGGCCATATTTCGCCAGCAAGTAAGTAGGTGCCCTAATGTTGCTGAAAATCGGGCGCATTGGTACCCTCTCTTTGCGTACGACGAAGAGAGCGGCCCGCGGGGGGAGGGGATTTAAATCGGCCGCCCGCCCTCAGGAGCTCAGTTCGTCAGCACACGTGACGATGGTGACGTGTCTGATCGCCGAAATATTGTGCCCGTTGGATACTATGAACCGGCAGTATACCGTGGACTGTTTGAGCAAGAAATATGCCGGGAGAAACTGAAGAACCACATTGAGCCATGCTGTCTCTAGATCCGTTCATAATTGTGAAGGAGTAGCCGGTACATTAATTTGTGCACGAACGGATACTTCCATTATGTCCCATGAATGTTCGATGGGATTCACGTCGAGCGATCTGGGTGGCCAAATCATTCGCTCGAGTTGTCCTCAATGCTCTTCAAACCAATCGCGAACTACTGCGGCCAGCTGACGTGGTGCAATGTCATCCATTAAATTCCATAGTTGTTTGGGAGCATGAAGCCTACGAATGGTTGCAATGGTCTCCAAATAACCAATCATAACCATTTACAGACAATATTTGGTTCAGACGGGCCTGAGCACCCAGTCCATTCCATATAAACACAGCCCACACTATTATAGAACCACCACCGTTTGCACATTGCCTTGCTGACAGTTTGGGTCCATCACATTCGTAGCCTAGCATCCGCTCTTACCACCTGAAATCGGGACTAGCCTGAGCAGGCCACGGTGTTCCAATCGTCTAGGATTCAACTGATATGATCACGAGCCCAGGAGACACGCTCCAGACGCTGTCATGCTGTTAGCAAAGGCACTCGTGTCGGTCGTCTGTTACCATTGCTCATTTACGTCACACTTCGCCACACTGTCCTAGTGGATAGGTTCTTCGTACGTCCCACACCGTTTTCTGCTATTATTTCACGCAGTATTGCCTGTCTTTTAGCACTGAAATCTCTACGCAATTTCCGCTGCTCTCAGTCGTTAAGTGATGGCTGTTGGTCACAGCGTTGTCGATGGTGAGTCGCAATGCGCGAAATTTGATATTCTCGGTACACTCTTGACACTGTGGATCTCTGAATACTGAATTCCCTAGCGGTTTCCGAAATGTAATCTCCCTTGCGTCTAGCTCCAACTGCAATTCCGACTTGAAAGTATGTTAATTACCATCGTGCGGCCAAAGTTACGTCGAAACTTTTTCGTAGGAATCACCTGATTACAAATGACAGCTCCGTCTATGCACTGGTCTTTTATACTTTGTTTAAGCTATACTACCGCCATCTGGATATGTGCATATCGCAGTCTAATGGCTTTTGTCACCTCAGTGTATGTTGAGTTGATTGTTTTTATGTCGTACCTTGTGCATACTATTGTTGCAGTTCAGCGTCGTCATTATAATAGATGGCAGTTTTCTGTAGACACGCTCTGGTGGGCGAAATTATGAATGGAGTGCAGTTTGAATTTTTCTAGTGTTTCTGTTACTGCGAGCTCCATGGGTTCGCTGTTTTTGTTAAGTGTTCACTATTAGTTAGAGAAAATATCTTGTAGTGAAAAGACGTGCCATGGGGTGTGCAGCAACCAGGACTGGAATTCTGTGGAAGCTCCTTTACAGCAGACGCTACAAATGTAGAATGGAATTTGTGGGTCGATTATATGCACCATGAACAAGCGCGGACCAAGATCAGTATTGTAATGTCTTCTACCACGTGCTGGCACAGAAGTGCGGGCCATGACAGTTGTTCCAGCGGTATCACATGTTGGTGCTGCGATTCTGTTCGCCTGACTTGAGATTAATAGGGAGACATGGGTAGTTAATTCTCTCCCTCTCTGTGCTCATTGCTATAAGTTTACCAT
Source organism: Schistocerca gregaria (assembly GCF_023897955.1). NCBI lineage: Eukaryota > Metazoa > Arthropoda > Insecta > Orthoptera > Acrididae > Schistocerca > Schistocerca gregaria. The sequence goes on from NC_064931.1 coordinate 833,929,878, forward strand.
AGTCACTCCTGTGGCGGGACGTGATTACAGATGTATGCGTGTGTGGTGATCGTGGAAGATTGTATCTGCGATTCTTGTTCAGACTCAGTCCGGAACCGCGCAACCGCTACGGTCGCAGGTTCAAATCCTGCCTCGGGCATGGGTGTGTGTGATGTCCTTAGGTTAGTTAGGTTTAAGTGGTTCTAAGTTCTAGGGGACTGATGACCTCAGATGTTAAGTCCCGTAGTGCTCAGAGCCATTTGTACCATTTTTTTTTTGTTCACACTTTTCATGGTGAAATATATCAGGAAGTGTATTGGCAGTTGGCCAAATTATTTGTAAGCAAAGAACTGATTGGTAAAATGTGGTAAGGCATGATCACTGTAACCTTTTGATATTTGTTGCCATTATGTGTTCAACTATAAGAAATTTTCTGTCGCCCAATGGGACTTCCCCTAAGTTAAATGTTGTGTACCACGCCCCTTTAGGATAGTTTACTGATTAGTTAACTAGAATAAGTGGTATCTATCCAAATCTAGTTCTGTTACGATGCCCTATTTCAAAACATGACTATATTAAGGTGCGCCAAGCAATTTAAGTTCTGCACGAAATATAACTAGTTGGGCTGATACTTTTGCATGTAGAAATCATGGCGCGTAAGGCTGTACCATTAAGATGTTGCACTGGATACTCATAGTTCTGTGTGTTCTGGTGACCAGAGGTTCATTCACTGTTAAACGTTGTGTACGTTGTTATGACCTGTTAAAGGTGGCGTAATTTGTTACGGTAGTGTAATTTCGTAGACGAGAATAAATCGAGGGTCATTGGAATTTACTTCTTTTTGAATATTTCAAGGCGTAAACCTGTTAAAGAATAGGGAAGTGTTGATTTTAATCATTTTCATTGAGTTTTTATTGTTACATGATTAAAATTAACTTTTGAAGTAATGCTAGGATTTTGAGCTGGTTTTACATTTTTTATTAAATGATAATATTTATTTTATACAGTTCTTTTTATAAAAGACTATATAAATTCGTTGATACGGCATTCATGGAATTTCAAAACTAACATCTTTTCAAAATACCTTTGATACAAAGTCTCTAGTATTGTTATGTTGTCTATCGTACTTGACAGGTGGTAGCGTATGTGAGCCGTGGTTCTTATACTGATCTCAGTTGTGAGAAGGCGGTTGAGGCTTATTAGTGGAGTATCGGTGGGGCTTGACGTTGCCTCCCACAGACGGAGTCTCCACGGTAGGCGTCGACTACTATCACAAGTGAATTCTTCAATAAATCCTTTTCAACTTAATCTCGTCAGCTGCTAAAACCCTGGCGCTCAGCTACCAGCCACTATAAACCTTGGTTGAAATTGCTGTAACTGATGTCTGATGTCCTGGATAATGACACTGGGACGAACTGACGGATGAGTTGGTCCCACACAGGGACAGATACATGGATCTTTCTGTTCATGGGTGTACCTCAGCGTCATAGACAGATGTTTTATGTGTGGAAGAGCAGTGGCCTGTTGAAAAATGGCACCACGATACAATCGTATGATGGGTAACAGATAAGGACGCAGGACGCTCGTGAGAGACCGTCGTTCCGTCATAGTTCCCCAAATCACTACCAGTCGCGATCTGAAGTCCCCCACCATTACCCCAGGAGTAACATCACTAGGCTTCTTCAAAACTTCGGATGAGTGGGACCTCTCCTCAGGTATCTGGCATACACGCCACGATGGTCATTCGGAGTTGTGCAGAATCGCGATTCACCGGTGAACACAACGACAAATCCTTGACTCCCGGTCATAGTACCACTCCAAATTTAGCAGATTTTGTTGTTCTGTCAAATTCACTCTATGAATTGAAGGTAATTTGCTAGTTGGACTGCAGCTTATTTCAGGTCAGTGGTGCGGAATAACAGATAATTTGGCACGAGCACATTACTTTTTAGCCGGCCGTGGTGGTCTCGCGGTTCTAGGCGCGCAGTCCGGAACCGTGCGACTGCTACGGTCGCAGGTTCGAATCCTGCCTCGGGCATGGGTGTGTGTGATTTCCTTAGGTTAGGTAGGTTTAAGTAGTTCTAAGTTCTAGGGCACTAATGACCACAGCAGTTGAGTCAAATAGTGCTCAGAGCCATTTGAACCATTTGAACCATTACTTTTTACCGGATGTAGGCACAGATCTGTTGGGGCTACGATGTGATAGGTGCACAATACGGCGATCCTTCCTTGTGGTGAACAGACGTTTTCGACTGGAATCTTGACAACGAATAAGCCTCTCCTCAGGTTCTCAAGCAGTGCGACATCGGGTCACTGTCACATCCGTATGGCCCAAAAATTCGGATATTGCACGATTCGAACAACTGACCAAATGTACACCCACAATGAGTCTCCTTTCAAACTCTGTCAGGTGCTGATAACGTTGCCGTGCACTACTACGTGGCATCGCCGTGTCCTCCACAGAGATTGCCCGCAGTTTCCACCCCATACATAACTCCATAAAATGGTAACAACACTAAATGTGAACAACACTACCGCACCTGATGGCCGCTCTACCTCTTTCAAAGATTGGCAATTGCAAACCTTTACATACCTGTCGATGGTTTGTATGTGTATGAAGTTCTAACATTCTGGGTGGTGTCTGTTTGTTCTATATCATGTCTCCCTACCACTTTCGCGCAACGACGTTCTGAGAGTGTTTTTTTAGGGAATTGACTAGTTTGAACCTGGGACCTGTTACTGGTAAGGAGACGCCAGACCACACATGACATGTAGAATTCAGAAGAGTTCAGTGAGACTAGCGTTGATATAACCAAATACTTAATGATTTCAGCGTCAGCTCCACTGCACTCCCTGTAAAAGAATCTTAATACTAACTAAATTTAGTGGAAGGGGTTCACGGCTTTCCTATTTTTAGTTAGCTGCTAAAATAACGTCGAAAAAGCAGTAAAGTTTACCATCGGAAATTTTATTCTACTCACAAAACATTGTTTATAAATTGCACTATTGATAAAGGGAAGTGTTTTAATACAGGATGGTAAAAACCAACTGCGATCAAAAAAAATCTGAACAAATATTCCCTGAATGGGTTTCCAAGTTCTACAATGGATCGAAGGATGACCATCTTTTAACATGGGCGGGAGGGGTGGTCGTAACGTAACAGAGATGCGAAAAAGTCTCACGCTAAAACTTTCGGGTGGTGTGGCCCTTTTTGTGTTATTGTAAGATGTATACTATTTTTCTGGAGGGCTCTAGCTTTTAACATGGGCTCGGTGGTGGTCCTTGACGTAACAGAGACGCGAAAAAGTTTCACACTAAAACTTGCAGCTGGCGTTGTCCTAGTGGTTAGCTGGCGTCGTGGGTGTCCAATTCGTCCCTTATCGTAGGGCCTTCTAGCTTAACACGGTTCTGCTCTCGGCTTCTGTTCCCGTTTCTCCCCTCGGAACTGTGTCTGTCTCACGGTGGGATGGTATGACATACACTTAGGCATTCTTGTGTTAGTTTATGGTGTTCCATTTGCTCACTCGTTACTTGTATTACTTTGGTTAATTTAATGTCACGATTTATTCGGAGCTATGTGACATACTACTGGATTTGCTTATCATGTCAGGGTTTTCATGGAAGGTGTTGGATCTGCCTAACACCTTACATATCACCACCCTTAGAATTTAATTTTGGCACTGAATTTAGGTAATGATTGAGTCGTTGCCTAAGTCAGTCAAAAATTTTCTAATTTATCTAAATTTTGTTGTGTACTGTTCAGCCACATTATTCTGTTCTATGCTTGTTTGTATTACTAATTTATATTTTTATATTCTTCCACATTATAATTAAAAATGACAAGAGAAGAATATTTTTGTGCTATTATTAATTTTCAATTATTTTCTTTATTTAAGTGTAAAGTTTGTTTTTTAAGATGTTTGTTATCGAAAGTGGGGAGTTTTTCACATCGATTTTCTTATAAATATTGTTTTCATAAATGTAGTAATTAAGTAAAATCTATTCCTAACACATTTTTTAAATATTATGTACAAGTAAAATGTTTTTGTTTCTAGACACTCATTTAAACAGTGTTACACTAACAAATAAGAATTATTTCCAAGAATTGCTTTGACAAAGAAATATACATACACAAGTATTGAGATATTATCCTAACAAATGGTACAAATGTTAAAAAAAGGAGGACACGTAACAAGATAATTTTTTATTCTTTGTTTTATAAGAAGAAAATAAGTAAAATATAGTTATTATATGATTTTTATGAGGAGAAAATAAGTGGCATATTGTTTTATTGTTTATTATGCCTTACTTTTATATACTGTCCATTTCAGAACTAATGACTTATTTTTATCGATAGTCTATTTTTTACTTAAGTCCATAGTCAATGACTGTTATTTTGTACTTTATGAGCAGTCTGGTATGCTTAGCTTATTTAGTTTTTCACACGTTTCTTTTGCACAATTCCTACATCACATAATTTGATTTCACACATTCACACAATCCTATGAATGTTTAAGCATGAGTTTGGCGAATGTTTTTGCACGAAGGTGATGGTCTTGAGCAAGATGGATATGGGCAAATATTTGATGTACAGCTTCGTTCGTCGTTCCTTGTTGGCTTTGCAAGTGTGTGTTGATGTTGTGGAGGTCCCTTAATGGAATGGAGCTGTGAGTGCAGAATCTCATGGTTTACTGGCTTTGTATGCATGAAATTCATCGTTATGTGTCGCTGAAAGCGGTCGTTTTTCGTTGTAATACTTCGCAGACGACTAGTTTACATTAGGATAGGGATTTGGGAAGGTATGTTGTCTGTTCTACACCCATCTTCTTCCTTGGTCTCAATCTGACGAATCCTGCTTTTTCTTTGCTTCTTACTTGCTTCCTGGTTCTTCTGTGGGCAGGATATGGAAATATTTATTGATAACTAGTCACTTTGAAGTTCTCCTCCTAGTAACAGTTTGATAAATTGTTTGGGCATGTTATTTTTACTTTGTGGAAGTTTTCTTCAGTTTCGTGCATCAGCGTGCTGTTTAATAGCATTAGTGTGACTTTTACACATATTTTTTGCCAGTGGTGGCTTGCCCAAGCGGTCTTCTCGTCGGGCCGTTTTTTGCTCGCCCCACTGAGTGGGGGCGTTCAGAGACCCTCTGGCGTTCAGTGTCCTGTCGTGTCTCTGCAGGGTTCCGCCTAATGGGCTGATTTACTGCCCACTCTACAAGGGCCCTCTGTTCGTCTCACTGTCCTTTCCTTTCTCTCGTCGCTTCTGCCTTGTAGGAATGGTGTCTTGCTAATTACATCCTTTTATTTCTTGATACTTCTCACGTTGCAACTTGTGGGTCGTTGCATCTCTTCCTTGCTGAAGTTTTTACAATGGTTCTTACAAAAAGTTTTACTTATAATCATCTAACATATGTCTAGTACCTACTTGTTTTACGCCTTCTTAAAAACCTTTACATATTTCGGTGCCCTTTCCATATTACAATTCTAAGATATTTGGAGTCTTAACGTCTACTCAAGAATCCTCAAATTCGTTTTTTATTTTAGTGTAGTGTCGTGGTGTATAGCATTTTAGTATTTCATACTGTTAGACTATCTACACTTTATCCCTTCACCTTAATTTATGGTACTATTGGTGTTATTATTGAAACTACTTTCTTTTTCCCAACTTCCTCTCTCTTCATTCTTCTTTCTCCTGACTATCTTATCTGCAACATAATCTTGAAATAGTGTGCTGATTATTTACCAGTAATAAAATTAATCTTCAAAATTTTTGATATGGCTCACATGGTGAAGTCCTAAGGTTTTGCCTGTTTTTGGGTTCATTAGTTCCCCAGCATTATCATGAGCAATTCAGCTTATTATGACAGGCCCTTTGTATGCACCATAAAACTTATGTATTTTGTGTTTCTGTTTGCTGGATAGATGGTGTGTTTTTACAAATACTTTCTGCCCTACTGAGAATGTTTTTTTAATTGCTGTTCTATCTCATCTTTCTTTTCTTTTAATGGCTGCCTTTCTGATGTTGGAGAGTGCTGTTGCAATGACTTGTTTGTTCTGTCTATGTGGTACAATAGGAAATCTAACATTTTCTCTGATTATGTTTGGGGGTTCAATATTTTTAAGTACAGTAACTGGAGGTAGCAGTTTAGTGCTATGTGTAATTTCATTTATTATTTCTTGAAAATCTTTAAGGTATATATCCCAAGTGTTGTGTCTTTTGCCTGCATATAATCGGCATAAAGTGCCTATGTCCTTCATAGATCGTTCTGCTGAATTTACGCTACGTTCAAATGGTTCAAATGGCTCTGAGCACTATGGGACTTAAAATCTGTGGTCATCAGTCCCCTAGAACTTAGAACTACTTAAACCTAACTAACCTAAGGACATCACACACATCCATGCCCAAGGCAGGATTCGAACCTGCGACCGTAGCAGTCTTTCGGTTGCGGACTTAGTGCCCTAACCGCGAGACCACCGCGGCCAGCACGCTCGGTTTGTACTTAGATATGTAGATGGGTTTTATTTTGTGTTGTTTTCATGTGTTCTGCCATTGCACTGTTTTGTATTGTGGGCCATTATCTGAAATTATTCGTTCCACTCGACCTACTTGTCTGAGAAAATCTTGTCTAAATGCTTGACCTGTTGCCCGTTTTAATGGTGTCAAAGTAGCATATTTAGAAGTAAGTTCCAAAACGACAAATATGAAAATATATCCTTTTTTTGTATGTGGGAGGGACACCATCAAATCTGTTGCAGCTATTTGTTTTAATCTTTTAGGGATTATTGGAGACGTAGGTGGTTTGGTTTGGAAAGTGACGTGTTTAGCCCTCATACATTTTTTGCATTTGACTAATACTGTTCTAATTCGTCTTTCCATATTAGGAAAATGGCTTGTTTGTTTCATTTTTAAAAAGCATCTCTTTGGTCCAAAGAGGCCATTACTTAAATGTTTATACCATATGTACTTATTAATTAGTTCATCTGGGATATAAATTAATCATTCATTTGTTGCAACAATTCGTCTAAAAAATAAAACATTGTTTTTCACAAGATAGTGCTGTCGAATGTCTGCAAAATCCTTACTTCTTCACTTGTGTTTGATTCCTAGTATTTCGGGATCCTTGTCCTGTTCTTTGCCCATGTTTTCAATGCTGCCGTAATGTAGTTTTCTAAAGGTACTTATTTCATATAGTACAGTGTAAACTGGTCTTCTGCTGCTTCCAAACCCATGTTATTGGATGTACCTGTGGACATCGTGATAAAGCATCTGCTAATACATTCGCTGGTCCTGGTATGTGTTTAATAGTGAAGTCAAATTCTTGTAGTAATAACATCCATCTGGCTAACCTCCCATGAGTTAGTTTGGCGGATAACAGAAATTCTAACGCTTTGTGGGCAGTGCATACTTTTGTTTTTCTTCCGAATAGGAAGTATCGAAAACGTTGGAAGCCGCATACAATGGCCAATGCTTCCAGCTCCGTGACTGAATAGTTTTTCTCGCTTTTTGTGAGTGCCCGACTGGCAAATGCAATTGTTCTATATGATCTTAGCCCTGCCTGTTCGTATTCTTGGAATAAATCAACTCCTAAACCTGTTTTCGCGCTAGCAGTGACCATACAAAAATTTTGTGTTAGATCAGGATGTGCTAAAATCAGTGCTGTTGTTAGTGCATTTTTCACTTTTAAAAATTCTTCGTTGGCTTGTTGATCCCATACCCATGGCGTGTTTTTTCCAGTCTATGCACATAGGCGTGGTGTTGCGAGAGAGACGATCCAAATAAATTTTTTATAGAATCCGGTGAGACCTAGAAATCCTCTGAGAGTTTTCTTATTATATGGAGTACAGGATTCTTTGATTGCCGTTAATTTTTCTGGTTCGGGCATTACCCCTTTCTTGGAAATTATGTGTCCTTGAAATTTGACCTCTCGCCTTCCAAATTTGGATTTTGTTACATTTACTGTGACCCTATGCTCTTTCATGATCTGTAAAAACTGATTTAATGTGTCGTTGTGATGTTCCCAAGAGGGTTCTGCTATAATTGCATCATCAACATAACAAGTAATTTTTTGTAAAATTTCTGGAATGAGTATAGTATTAAATCCCCTAATAAACGCTGCTGATGAGATGTTTAAACCAAATGGCAATCGTATAAACTGGTAACATCTACCGAATACGATAAATGCTGGGGCCAATTCTATTTGCCAGAAACTATGAAACGTCCCCTTAGAAAAATTGTACATGACTGTGCTTAAAGTGACACACAATATTTTTTAGCGCAACGCAACCTGACTTTCAATAATCCCTACAAAAGAATGGCTCTGACTAACATTAACCTATACCTTTCACAAATCACTTACCTCACAAAAATCTTCGTTACTCAAGCCACTGCAATACTGCGAGCGCCACTACTGCCAGCTAAATAAAAGGTTCGAACTACTGAAGGCACTAACTAATGATAGGAATAGTTAGCAAATGAAAGATTTTGATAGAGAACAAACAATGTATTTACCTTACTAGTGTTCAAAAGTCATAATGTATATAGCAGTTCATGACATCCATTCTTACAAATTTCAAAACTCCGCCATCTCTCTCCCGACATCCACCACTGCTGACGGCTCACCGCCAACTGCGCAACGCTACGCGCTGTTAACATCCAGCTGCCCAACACTACAATGGCGAGTATTACAACAATGCCAACCAGCCACTGACTGCACACAGCACAGCCAGTGATTTTCATACAGAGCGCTACGTGGCGTTGCCAATATAAAAAACCTAAACAGCCTACTTACATAGCCCCCATGCTCCCCACAAAAAAATTTAAAAATAGTTTGGGGCATTGGCCAATACAGATTTGAAAAAATTTGTTCATAATTATGATTACAATAACAAAGAAATCAAAAGCTAAAATTTTCTCACAGTCCATAAAGACAGTCCTGATCATTCATCACAGTAAAATTGCAGTGTTTTTTTTTCCCTCAAAGTCTGAGCACCAAAAGAAAGTGCACAAGGAATTACTGGATTTCCATGCAGTCTTGAAGAAGTAGTGTTGTCCTTCCAATGGAAAGACAGAACTGACTCTTGACATGCTGACAGGTAATGGGCCACAACAGAGAAAACCCACCGCAGGATCAGGCGAAGTTTTGAAGAATATTGGTAGGTAGGTCGTCACAGAGCAGACCCACTGTAGTCCTGGTAGAGATTACGGGATTGGTGGGCCACCAGAGATACACACCCACTGTAGTCCTTGTAGAAATAATGGTATTCGTGGGCCATCAAAGGTGTAAACCCACTGTAGTCCACGTAGAGATGGCCAGCAGCCATCTGTTGCTACTGTGCAGGTGCACAATCACCATTGAAGAGTCTTGCGGACAATAAGTACATAAACCACCACTTGTGCACTCACAAAGTTTTGGAATTATCCTTAGAACCAGCAATGCTGTTAACCAGTCCCTTGCTGGATTGTCAACACACGTGCAAACACTATCAGTCCCTACTTCTCAAATATTGTCCATACACTATGACGAACAGAAACGTGTGCAGTGAAATGATACTTAATTTGAAGAACTGTTGTCCATACAATTATGAATTTACAACATAAAAATACAATTACAATGGTACAAAATACATAATTAAAGAACATAACAATGCAGATAACATTTGCAGTAATAGGAGTTTTACAAAAGAATAGAAATAAACATATACATCAGTGTTACAGGAATTATGACTAAAGTTAATACATAAAAGATCAGAATAACTATTGAAACATCAACTTTGCACATGAGCATTAAAACAAAACAGAATAAATAATGTTTAAACATCTTTATAAAGTAAATAACATATTATTAATACAAATTATATTTGAGGATAACAGCATTCCTCATCGTAGTGCATGTGGCTGAGTATTAGAAAAATTCTACATCATAAGTCTTATCAGATAAACATATAAAGACAGGAAGAACATAAATACACAAGGATACACAAACACATAGTGGGATAACACAAGGAAAGGACAGGGTTTGTGTTACTGCAGTATTTTGCAAACAAAACTTTCTTTACTTCTCGGAGATCTCCCTTTGTTCTTCATTATTTCCAAAAAGTCCTATCTATACCTGCTATCTGTATTTTTCTCGTATAACCTCTCAGTGCATTTCTTACAATTCATCGCAACTCACTCTCTTATATAGGCTACCCCCTCTTAAGCTAACTTAAATCTACTGAGCTCAGATGCATAAACTAAGGGACGAGGCAATGCAGCAGCAAAAACAACTAACGCAAACAGCAATGACTAAAAAATGGAAATTGGCAAAGCAAGCTACAGTGAATCTAAATTAACAAGCAATGCAACATTTCAACTAATATGAGCCAATGTGCAGCAACAGGAAAAATAAATCAGTAGTAAAACTAGCTTAACAGAGTAATACAAAGTGAAATTTAGTAGCACTAGGCCTGCAAACAGCTGCAGAAAATACTATAACTTATACTTAAACATGGCAAAGCTCAAGCAGAAAAAATATTACACTAAAGACAACAATGTAGATAAGGGAGATGTCTATTCTCATCTTAATATCTATGTAATTAAAGTGGTGCACCACAAAAACATATTCTATGAAATAAATTACCAAGTACTTAAAAAGAAAATTATGTATACAGTTCCTGTGAAGGGAAATGTCTTTTTGTGCTCCCTCATTTTTTTGGAAGTATATCACATTATACTGGATCTGTAGACAGAAAATATTTATATTAGTACATCTATAAAATTTTATTTTAACCAATGCTGCAGTGCAGCTACACACTAGATATTGAACAAAATGTACAAAGCAAGGCGTGAAACGTCATTCACTAGCCATATGGCGTTTCATAGTGCAGTAAACAATCTTTCAATTAGCAAGACAATAGCCGTGAAATGTTTCTCATCATTTCATTTCAGTAACTATATATTAAGAGCTCCACAGTATAATCGTATGTTCTCAAGTTTGAGCATGTCGTATTTGCGATGCTTTCTAGAAAGGAATGTCAATAACGAGGATAATGGCCTCTTTTTTTTTCCAACTGTGCATCTGAAAGGCACACACTAATGGCTTGTTTCCAGGTGGCTGTCGCACAGCTGGGTGCCCATGACGCATTACGTGCAGGTGGTCACTTAACTTTCTTACCGAAATATTTATGACAGCAGTTTCCGCTACAGTGACAGTCTCATGTAAAAAACTTCACAGGTCAAGAATTTGCGTTACAAATCTGTAGAAACAAAATCTTATTGATATAACAGTGTCCAAAAAAGTTCCGTCGGCATTGTAATACATTCACGTATTTACATACATTTCATAACTCTTAAAGTACGATTCTTGGTTTCCAACCACCTTTTTCACAAACCAGAGTCCCTAACCACTACTCATTATTCCTTACCTTATTCGTCGACACTTCTTCAATATTTAATCATAACAGATATGTAGCATAATCAAATAACTCATATAGCATCAGCTTATTGATCATAAACATACCTCAACAGCATAATACACATAGTCATCGTAATAATAACATCATAACACCTCAGTCAAATTCTCAAAATCGTCGCAGCTTTCTCCAAAAATTTCAAAACCTAAAAAAATTCTCTGCTCATGTCAAAAGTGTCATCTGCCTCAAACATACTTTAAAAATCATGATGCCATACCAAATAAATCACTCAAAGCTCTCATAGTATCACAATGGTTCCGAAAAAATATGAACATTTCAGAAAGTACAGACAAAATACAATTTCATAAGTGTGAAGTTATCCAACCGTGTAATTACGTAAACATCTGTCACTGACGTAGTAAAATAAATATTAGTCTCTCTCAGTGAAATGTTTTAAGTACAAAATTAATCACTCAAATACGTGTACTGTAGCGCTAAACTGTGCGTCTTGTTGTAAGATAATCTCTGTGGAAGTGTCGTAGTTATCGTCCTCCAAAAGCTAAGTTCTGCAGAAGTCAATGTACTTACGTCATGATAAACAAAAGTGAAATGCTATGCGTATAGATATCGTAGTTATTACGTACCTTATCGCGATCAAGAAAGTACTATAATGTAACGTATTGTTGTGCTACGGAAAATGCTGTCTCATTGTAGCTATACCACAAAAGTTACTAGTAAAACATGTTTTACTTTCCAGAATAATAAAAAAGAACTGTACAGATATAAAACAGATATACCGCAAAAGCCACATTGTAAATTGTCACTCATTAGTAGCGTCGTGATATAATCGTGTAGCTGTCACATATACTAACCACTGTGTCATCTGGTATCTCACAGAAAATACTTTAAATCCAGAATGTATTTTTAAGTAAACAAAAATGTTGCATTAAAATCTCATTAGCAGTACTGGTAAATGTTCTAAGTATGTGAGCCTTATGGTCGTTACGTAATAGTGCCACTAACAAGCAAGAATATACACGCACAGTAACACTGTGTCGTCTGTTCACTATAACAATGCATTCGTAATTTCTGTTTAAATAAGTTCTCTTGGTTCTTGATTGGATATTTAACTTCAAACATTGTTGCATGTTAACATATTCTAAGTCTGACAAAGCATACTAGTAATGTAAAGTGAAAAGTTATATGGCAAAGACAAAGTTAAAAAGCAGATTATCTTTCAATAAAAGGTTTTACATGTGAAATGTGGTGTAAACCTTTACTCTTCCTAGTACGCAGAGTTTCAACTTCAACGCAATTACTACGTTGTATACATCGGTAAGGAATGCTAAAATCTTTTCTCAAGGTTAGCGTCTGTGTTATTTTTCTCTGAGCCAGCCGGCGCAGGCGGCTGCCTGCGGTGCGAGTCATTGTCTGTTTCTTTGTTATTGGGATTTGGAGACCTAACGTCTACAAATTCACCTTGTCGAGAAGGCCGTGCCCTGTTTGAAGCTCGCCAGTTCTGATAGAATGCAGGTCTGTCGTTTTGGCGGTAGTTTACATAGTTTCTTGTTTGTCGGTCATGTGGTGGAGAATTTCTCCCGGAATCGTAACTGCGTGGTGGACCGTTGCGTCTCAAGGTATTCTGTCTCCCTTGATGATAATTATTTTGGTTTCCATATTGTCTGTTTCTAAGGTTATCTCTGTCATATTCATTACTACTGCAATGCGATCTTTCTCTGGAATTATTACTACTCTGCCAACGGTTGTCATATGGGGTGTTGTCTGTTTTGGTCATGATTTGTGTTGTGAGAATAGCGTGACCAGTTATTATTTCTGGCATTGCGGAATTATGACAGATGTGGCCTGTAATTGTTGTGCTCCTGTTTTCGCGTTCCGCGATTGTCAGTGTCAATTTCCAGTTCTTGTAACAGTCCCTGAAAAGCTTCAATGTCGTCTTTGCAACGTCCTGCTAAAATAATATGTCGTAAATGTTCAGGCAATTGTATTAAGCAAATTCGGAAGAGTTCTGAGGGGCTGTATGGGTTTGAAAGATACTGATTCTTATGCAACATGTCTTCAAAATATTTCATAAGACTGGAAAATTCAGATTGTTCGAAATGTTTCATCATTGTGATGCTATGTTTTACTCGGTCTTGTATAGCTTGAGACCAATACTCTGAGAGGAAGGCATGATAAAATTCTCCTTCACTGTGACAATCGTGAATGACCGATCGCATTCTTACAGCTGGTTCATTCTCCAAGTAGCCAGACACAAATTCTAACCTGTGCTTCAATGACCAGTTGGGAGGAAAACAATGGGCTTGTGGATGAATGTCGTTGGCAGAATTCTTAAATGTTTTGAATTTACGTGTAGTAATGAACAGCTTATAGTCAAAATCATAGTGTCGGCTAGTCGCATATCGGTCATTGTTACGTCGTGTCGGCGGTTCCGTCTCAAAATTCGGTGCACCTTGCCAATTTCTTTCGTAATTTCCGAAATGCCCTGTGTTATTATTTTGTGGCTTTTCCGTATTTCTAAGTCCCTCTTCCCGTGTTGGAGCGCGAGTGTCCTCTGAAATATGTAATTTTTCTATTACCTGCGTCAACTGATCTTGTACTTCCCGGATTTCTCTTTAGTACTGTGTATTGATTGATTCTGATTTTGTTTGAATTTTCTAATTTGTTCATACTCTTCTGTGTCAGTGAAGGCTACGCGTCTTGTGTCATTCAGATCATCATCTACATTTGTAAATAAGTTAGGGAACTGATCCGAAAGTTCGGCTACTTTCTCCGATAGTGAACACATTTCCTATGTGTGTTTTTCTGAACCTAGTTTCAGAGTGTCCATTTGTGTTGAAATCGTATCTACTGTGTCCTTTAAGTTTTCCTGAGTTCTTGCAAGTTGCGTAACCGAATCGGTGGATGCAACTGAGTCCATTTTAGCTTGCAAGGTGTCGTTATTTTCACAAACAATAGTTTGCAGTTCTTTTATGGCTGCTTCGTGATTCTGTAATGCATATTCAGGCCGCGAAAAAATAGGTTGAAAATGCTCACAAATTTGTGTTTTTACGTCATTACAGATTTTTTGACATTTCGATTCAATGTTATGTAACTTAGTAGTTAAATCTTCACGTGTTTGTTCAAGAGTGGTGCCTAACTTCTGAAGACTTTGCTCCATTGTGTCTAACGTTTGAAGCTTTTGCTGTGTTTGTCTCTGATTTTGTTCCATTGTGTCTAAGTGTTGCTATATTTGTATCTGATTTTGTTTCATTTGTTGCATTAATTGCAATAATAATGTATTTGTGTCTGGAATCTGTTCCTCTATGCTTTTCGGCAGTTCATTTGAACCGGCAAAATTCGCATTTTGAAAAGCAGAAAATGTGTCTTGACTTATCTGAAAAAACGGTGAGGACCACAAACCTGGATCTACAGTATTTGCGAGATTGTGTCCTGTCATTTCGGATTCCTGAGGCGAGCTGTTGCCGACCGATCGATCGATAATGCTTCCCTGTTTACTAATTGTTTCACTGCCTACACCATTATTTGCAGCCCGCTGCATTTCCCTAAGCACAATTACCAAATTACTACTTCGAACATTAGTTATTTCATTACTCGGCGGCGCTAACACACTGCTTTCGTTTTCACTGTCATTTCTCAGTTTACTTTGGATCCTAGTATTACGTTTTTCACACGCCATTATTGTCACAATATTTCACACAACAACGCAGAAAAACACAATTTGAAGAGCAAAAATAAGAGAACACATTAACATAGCACTGAAAATAATATCTAGTTAATTGCAAGTGAAGCTGCGAAATACTTGGTGCAAATCTACATGCATGCTACAACTGTTTCACTGTACAACAATGAAAGACTACAACTACAGTTACGTGCTAGCAGTAAACAAAATCTACACTAATTACACAAACTACAAGAAAAAATCAGAAGATTCCAGTGAGGTATCCTCGGCTAAGGATCGACATATGAAACGTCTTCTTAGAACAATTGTACATGACTGTGCTTAAACTTACACACAATATTCTTAGCGCAACGCAATCTGACTTTCAATAATCCCTACAGAAGAATGGCCCTGACTAACATTAACCTATACCTTTCACAAATCACTTACCTCACAAAAATCTTCGTTACTCAAGCTACTGCAATACTGCGAGCGCCACTACTGCCAGCTAAATAAAAGATTCGAACTACTGAAGGCACTAACTACTAATAGGCATAGTTAGCAAATGAATGATTTTAATACAGAACAAACAATGTATTTACCTTAATAGTCATAATATATATAGCAGTTCATGGCATCCAGTCTTACAAATTTCAAAACTCCGCCATCTCTCTCCCCACATGCACCACTACTGGCGGCTCACCTCCAACTGCGCAACGCTACCCGCTGTTAGCATCCAGCTGCTGCTGCCCACACTACAATGGCGAGTATTACATCAATGCCACTGACTGCACACAGCACAGCCAGTGATTTTCATACAGAGCGCTACGTGGCGTTACCAATATAAAAAACCTAAACAGCCTACTTACAAGTACTCTGTAAATCAATTGATGAAAATATCCTAGCACCGTGGAAGTTTTATATCAATTCCTCTAATTTTTCTGGGCGATCTGTCTCAATGATTATGATTGTGTTGATCTGTCTGGAATCAAGCACTAACCTGATGCTCCCATCTCGTTTTTGTACAATATGGAGTGGGCTGTTATATGTGGAAGCAGCTGGTTCAATAATATCGTCATCTAACATTTTAGATATCTCCAGGAATCCTTTATTCCTGTAGCTTAATGGGATTGTATAGGGTGGCACTCTAAATGGTTTGTGCTGTTTTACTTCAAACTTGTACTGAAAGAGTTTAATACTGCCAGTCTTAGGTAAAAATACCTCTGCTTTATCTCGTAAAATACCCTCTAATTCTCTTTTACTGTGTTCCGAAATACCCTGAACCTCTTGCAATTTTTCATCGATTTCTTTATGGACTTCTAACATGAGTTGAGGCGATTCCCCCTTTTGTGCATACCATTCTAATTCTTCATCCTCTTTATCCCGCGTCATTCTTAATTGTTTGTTTATAACTGGTATTTCTTCTAATTTTAGCTTTTGCTCGAAGAGAAGTGTGACATTCCCGAATGTTACGCTACCTTTCCCCATACCTATTATCGCTCGTCTCTCATTTAAAAAATCTGCACCTATAATCAAATCTACAGTTAGTTTAGGTATAATCACGAAGTTGGCTTCGATCTTTTGACCTTGGCACGAAAGAGTTAACCTTGTTTGTCTCGCAAGTTCCGCAGCATTGTTTCTAATAGGACCTCTTACTTTAATCTTACTTGTTTTCAGAACTGGCAATTCCTCATTGGCATTACACTGCATGAATAAATTTCCTGAGATCGCAGTCAGTTCACTTCCGCTGTCAATTACAATATTGACTGGGATATGCTTTACCATGGCCTTCACAATTGGTTGAATTTGAAAGGGTTGGTTCTGTTCTTCTTCTCCTTGCATCAACGAATCCTCCACTGAATCATACATGAGTCTTTTTAGGAATTTCCCTTATGAATTCAAACTTTCTGTAGGATAAACTTCGACTGTTACTTCTCTCTCTTTTATTTTATCTACTCTATTTCTTCCTTCATTTACGCTTTCTTCTACATCCTCTACTTTTTCCTCGTCCTGGTCTATCTTCTCCTTCTTCGTCGCTACTTCCACATAATCGCATCTAAATGCTCTAATTATCGCTTCATAACTTCCTTCATTATATACGTTGGGTTGTGTGCCCACTCGTAACTTATTTTCAACTTCTGTCAGCTGCGCATTATCCTCATTGAATTCGCTTTCCCTGGTTTCCATCTCAAATAGCTCTGCAATACTCATTACTTCGTCCTTTCCTAATACATTCGTTTTGCATGCCTCTGGTAATTAATCTTCCTCGACAGTATTCTCCCAATTAATGTCGTCCCAACATGATATTGTTATTTTCTTGTCTTCGTTTTCATCTGGTCCCTGCGGATTTGTTTCTTCCTTCTTCTCTTCTCGTGATAAGAGTTTTACTTCTCTGTTCAAGGTGCTGCAATTGTCCTGGGTCGGTGCGTCATTCTCTTTGGCATGGGCGTTTAGCTGTCAATTCGAACGTTTATCGGGGTTTGGTGTTCTTACTTCCACCTCTTCTATATGTATTCTCCTTTCTTATTCAGCTTGTTGATAGTGGTTTCTTTGTTGATAACTTGTCGGTCTATTGGTTCTCCAGTACCCGTTCTAGTTGTCGTTATTCCCTCTCTAATAGTTGTTGCCGTTCCTGCGTGAATTATAGTAATTGCCATATTCTCTTCTAAATCCATAACCGGTTCTTTGTTGAAATCTATTGTCCTTTCTTGGTGCGAAGTTATCACGTGGTTCGTAATGACTGTTTCTTCGTACTGTGTCTTGTGGATCCCACTGCTTTTTGCTTTCGTTTTCACGTGCGCTTCGTCTTTTTCTTGCGCCATCTTCCGAAAATATGAACTCTAGTTCCCTTAGAATACCTTTAAATGCTTCGACGTCATTGCCTCCGCGACCTACTAATGATTGCTGGTATTTCAATGAAGCTTCATCGCGCATAATTTAATCAACTCTCCGTCACTGTATGGTGCATCTAAGCATTGATTTTTCTTCGCCATTAATTCGAAACATTTCACGGGACTCTTCTCTCCTGAATTTTCAAAAGATGGGTTCTGTAATAATTCGTACTTCACTCTGTTCTGTGCTTCGCTGGACCAATATCGTGAGAGAAACGTCTCTCTGAAATCTTCGTACGATCGGCATGTCGCTGCAACATTCTGCATGGTTTCTGCGACTGTTTCTGAAATGTGTGCACATATAAAGTCTAATTTGTGTGCTAGCGTCCAGTGTTTTGGGAATCCTACTCGGAATTGATCAATAAAAGTTCGTGGATGTAATGAGTTTCCTTCTCGAAAGTGTTGAAATTTTCTGACTGTGAGGAAATGATCGTTGTCGTACTTCGTCATAGTTCCATATGAAATTCGCGAGTCTTCGCCACTTTTGTTTCTGATCATTTCTCCCGTCATTCTTCCCGGTTGTGGTAGATCCATTGGATATTGTCCACTGTAACTTTCGCCTACCTTTGCGTAGTATCGTTGGAGTGGTACGCAATAATTTTCTGCCATCGGTTGTGAACGTGTAGCTGAATGCAATGCACTGTACTCTTCGCGACCTGGCTTCCCATTGTCACGTATTGGTTGGGTATCTTGTCTGGCTAACCTTGCTGCTTCATTGCACTATCTAGACTGTCTTGAAACATACATTTGTGGTCCCGCATGTGTTTGTGATGACGTTTGTTCATCAAGAATTTCGAAACGTTTTTGTTGCTGTGCAGGCTGTCTGATTTCACCTATGTTACTTTCCGCATGTGATTGGAATCGCAAATGCGTAATATCTTCGTTCATTGCTTGTTTTTCCGGTGCTGTTACAGATACGGATGTGGTTGCAGACTCTGTGCTTGTTCGATCCTGTTCACTACGCTCTTCAATGATTTGCAGCAACTCTGTTCGCAATTTCTGAAATTGTCGCGTCGTTTGCGCTTCTATTTTGACTATGCGGTTATCATATCTTTTCAGCGCTGCTTTTGTGATACGTTTGTGTAACACACTGTTTTCAACAATTTCACGCGCTGTACCTGCTGCCTGTCTAGTAATTACGTCTATCTGTTTCTCTAGTTTCTTGACTTCTCCCTGGGTGTTGTTACAAAATGTTTTGATCTCGCCCTGAATGTCATTATGCAATGTTTGTACGTCCGCTTGTACCTTGTCAATGTCTGTTCTCAATTGATTGTGACCTGTTATTAAGTTTACTATCACTTCTCGAGATTCTTTTACCTCGTCTTCAATATGACTTCGGTGTAACTGAATTTTTTTGTTTTGTTCTTTAATCGCAAGCATTTGTCTCGTGGTTTCTGCATTTTGTTTCGTCATTTCTGCATTCTGAATTTTAATTTGGTTCGCAATTTCTTTATTTTGTCTTGTCATGGTTTCCGTCATTAATTGTAATAATTCTGCCAGATTGGTGGGTCCTATTGCGATTTCTTCCGACGTCCTATGCTCTGTGTTTTCGCCCAGTTGTTAGTTTGCAACTGATTGCATTGAACTGTGCTGTGACACGTTTCTGCTCGCATTCCTTGTACTCTGTGGTGAGGTAGCTCTGATTACTTGTCCTATGGGGTCTACATATTCAAGACGCAAGTTAGAATCTTCATCGACTGTCTCACTACTTTCCTGCTCCTCTGTCGTATGCTGACCTAGGTTTTCAGTGCCTTGGCGTACATTATCCTCGTTATGGTGCGTTATGTGTCCTATTTCTCGCGATACTGCATCGTCTGTTGTACTGTCCTCTATTCTCTGTCAGTCTTCACGTTGGGTCTCAATTCGGTCAAGGTCTTGATCTGTCATTGCTAGTCTTTCCGAATCCCTTATTTTCTGCTTTAAAAGCAATTCACGCGCCCTACTTTGCGTCAACATGCGCTCATACGATCTCATGCGTTTCATAAACTTTTTGTTCACACGACTTGACAAACCATTCACTTACTTGTTGGGTCAGAACCAACTTGTCAACGATGTATCCGCCACCTGTGAGCTTGCATTGGAGAGAAAACTTAATTCTAACAATATTAAAATTCATAACTTAATTATGCCTTTGTCTCTGCTACATTGTCTCACTATTTATTGAATACTTTCTTACTATCTATCGCTGCAGCCACTGTTTTCGACTATGTATAACTTTAAGAAAAAAAAATTTACTACCAAAATTTTTCAGCAGGTATTTTTCTGACCTAGTTAGGCATGTGGTCGAACTTCAATCATGGTATTTTACCATCCTGGCAGGGTCGCCATTTCTAACATTCTGGGTGGTGTCTGTTTGTTCTATATCATGTCTCTCTACCACTTTCGCGCAACGACGCTCTGCGCGTGTTTTTTAGGGAATTGACTGGTTTGAACCTGGGACCTGTTGCTGGTAAGGAGACGCCAGACCACACATGACATGTAGAATTCAGAAGAGTTCAGTGAGACTAGCGATGATATAACCAAATACTTAATGATTTCAGCGTCAGCTCCACTGCACTCCCTGTAAAAGAATCTTAATACTAACTAAATTTAGTGGAAGGGGTTCAAGGATTTGCTATTTTTAGTTAGCTGCTAAAATAACGTCGAAAAAGCAGTAACGTTTACCATTGGAAATTTTATTCTACTCACAAAACATTGTTTACAAGTTGCACTATTGATAAAAGGAAGTGTTTTAATACAGGATGGTAAAAGCCAACTGCGTTCAACAAAAATGTGAACGAATGTTACCTGAATTGGTTTCCGAGTTCTACAATGGATCGAAGGATGACCTATGCCATATCACATCTATAATCTAGGTTTAAATTAAGTTTCACAAAAGAGAAAACTATCAAAATTGGCTACAGTGACCCTCAATTATCTTTAATTACTTATCTAACTTGTAGTAAATTACAGTGGCTGATGTGGCTTCTCAATAACTATATAACAGAAAAACCATCGCGTTTCAGATTTTTACTTCAAGTTGCAAATGTGAACACCATGAGCTTTAATTGACGATCGACACTAGTATTAAGCAAAAAGGGGGTGTAACAGATGAGACTTCTGCAGTTCTGGGTGAAGCTTTATGCGCTGTTATGCGGCATCGCGTGCGTTCATTACCTTGTTGGTGTTCGTCAGAGGGCGGCGACCGGCGCAGCAGCCATCCAGCTCGCCGTCTCGGAACTAACTAACCTCTCCTAACTTCTCCGTACTACCATTTACCGATGTTGGTTTAAAAAAAAACTATCTGGCTGTGTTTTCATCTGACCAATCAAGGTCTCAATGTTAACCTTAAGCTCCGCCTACAAAAATTCTGTCTATCCAATGAGAAACGTTATACTTTTCGTGGTGGGGCAATGTTTTTAAAGTGTGCAACGTAACAGAAACGCGAGAAAGTCTCACGCTAAAACTTGCAGCTGGTGTGGTCCTTTTAGCCTTATCGTAAGATCTATACTGTTCTTCTGGAGGGCTATATCTTTTAACATGGGCTTGGGGTGGTCCTTGACGTAACAGAGATGCGAAAAAGTCTCAGGCTAAGCTTGCAGCTGGCGTTGTCCTAGTGGTTAGCTGTCGACGTGGGTGTCCAACTCGTCCCTTATCGTAGAGGCTTCTAGCTTAATACGGTTCTGCTCCCGACTTCTGTTCTCGTTTCTCCCCTCGGAACTGCGTCTGTCTCACGGTGTGAAGGTATGACATGCATTTAGGCATTCTTGTGTTAGTCTGTGGTATTCCATTTGCTCACTCGTTACTCGTATTACTTTGGTTAATTTAATGTCATGATTTATTCGGAGCTATGTGATATACTACTGGATTTGCTTATCATGTCAGGGTTTTCATGGAAGGTATTGGATTTGCCTGACACCTTACAAAGTTACCATTACAACCTATCGTGTCTTTTAGGTGCTTCAGTTTTTCTGTGAGACAGTGTAATCCAAGTAATTCCCTGATAAGGCAGGAAGGTTGGAGATTAAGATTCTTTAACAACGTGGCACAAGCCCGGATTGAACTAGGATGTTGCTAGGAACTTTCTTGAACCCTTTCAAATGAGCCATCCATAAATTCGTCTTAGTCGATTCACGGAATTCATGATTCACTTTAATCTCCGTTCCTGCCCAAAGAAGCTCCGTTACGTTGTCCACTCGTTCGGTGAGTCTGCATATTTCAATTACTGGAGAAGTTGATATACTGAACGCCTGTAACGTATCTTTGCAGTAATGGGATAATGGGATAACTGCCTAACCGCAGTTTGGATTTAGAACAGACCTATCTACAGAGGCGGCTCTTCATACATGCAATGAGAATACGATTAAGTTTCCAGATGGTAAAATAGCAACAATTCGGTTATACGGCGGCTTATGCAAGGGATGTGACAGGTAATGCTTGCGACTTTCTCTTAATGGAGAAGTTTAAGCAGTCCTGTTGGGATACACGTATGCCGAACTCGAGATACCTGCTCTGGGGCTGCCAGCACTGCGAGTCATATATAACAATGTAACATGGGCATGCTACAGGGATGAGACTATATGATGACGGTATTGCAGATATTTTTCAGCTCGTATCTCGAGGACCTGCTGGTATAGCTTAACGCGTGGCGTGCAATCTTGTGACACAGGGAGGTGACCACACCCGACATAGCTACTGTCGGTCTGGTACTCCAGTCTCATAGCTATTGTTTAAGGGTGCTTTCATACGCTGGTTTACGCAGATCCTTGGCTAGGCACCAATCCCCGCCTCACAAAATAGTGTACCCAAACATTGAAAATACGAAAACAAGCAGACAATGTTAACATCAATCACAGAAGTAGCTTAATAAATGACTGTTGCGGCAGGAAGGGCATCCGGTGGCAAATTCAATAAAATAAATTCGTGAGATTACCAAATACGTTGCTCACGTATTACAGGATAGACACCAGGAAAGGTATTTACTCCGTCTGAGAGTGAGACACGTGCCGATGCTCTTTAACTGAAACATTTTGGGCATCAACATCAACGCAGATGTAGAATTCTGTGTCAAGAATGCAGAACTTACTTGAGTTGCTTACTGATCCCGTAGGTAATTGTAGAACAGAAATGGCTCATAATAATTTTAAAGAACACAAGGTCAGTTAAAAGGGTGGGGCCCTGGAGCTTCCAAAAATGGTTCAAATGGCTCTGAGCACTATGGGACTTAACATCTTAGGTCATCAGTCCCCTAAAACTTAGAACTACATAAACCTAACTAAGCTAAGGACATCACACACATCCATGCCCGAGGCAGGATTCGAACCTGCGACCGTAGCAGTCCCGCGGCCCTGGAGCGTTCTCACTGCCATACAAGCTCTCGAAGCGATAGTCTTTCCGAAACATTTCTTCTAATGAGATCACCTTAGGGTATGTGGTCATTGTTATGAAGATAGAAGGCTGTCTCCATTCTGTATACAGAAAAGCAAAGAGGGACTATCTGAGCTTCGAAAATCCATACCAAGACAAAACAGTAAGCTTATGCTGAGTAAAATTGATGGAAAATATCCTCTTATTGGTGAAATGCACAACACCCCTCATAATAATAAAGATGTCGCGTTAATTTGAATCATATGAAAATAGAAATTAAACAACAGCAGAACGGTAAAACGTAGAGACCACCGTCTTAATAATTAAACGGTTTGGTACTAACTGTTAATTTACCCTGATGACATAATATTGACAGGATAGGGATAGAGTTTAACAGGTCGTCCGTATACTTCGAATGCAATTTGTGACTCGAACTATAAACGATTTGGGTGTACAATCCTATAATGGTAGAGGAAGCCACACTATGGGAAAAATATCCCAGTCCTATTGAATTTGATTCATCTTTGTCATCAGTACCCTTCATCCATCGCCTAGACCAATATTCGGTACGATCTAAGGACCACCTGAAATACAGACTAAGGAGCTGCGAATCACTAAATGGTTTGTAGGAATGCAGCAATGTTTCTTGAAGCCGCTGTCAGTCGCCCTAAATAAACAGTTTGCTGAATAGTACGACTCGACGTAAACTCCGTCAGTGCATGCTATAACAAGCATCTGTGCTTGCAGCTAAACCTGAAAAAGTGTAGCTACAGTTGTAAGAGCAAATTCTGTAAAAGCCACTCTAGAGCTCTGGTATAAGACTGCAAGAAAAGGCTCAAGAAGAATCGAATCGTTAAAAAGACTACCATACTTCTATAACACGAGAACAACTGTAGTGCACTTCAGGGAACTAAAGTTGTTAGTGCAGGAAACCCTATTGCGCACATGTTGTCTAGAAAAGATAGTTCCTCATACTACGATTGAAAAACCATGTAGATATCAGGTTGCGTAGCTTCAAATAAAGTCGAAATACAGAAGTGATATTATACCAGGAAGAGCATCACAAATCATTATTGACATTATAGAACAGATAGTTCATCTCCAAATTGAATTTTGCGGCTTACCAGAGGCTGCTTGCCGTAACGAAACTTCTGAGAGGAAACTGGCCACTCACGTTTCGCAGTCGATATTATTACTAACTGAGCTGCTGTGCCACCAAACCTTATGCTCCGAGGAAATCCTTTCGTCAGCCACTGCATCCTCCTTTTTTCCCGAACTTCACACAGTCTCTCCCGCATACAGTAAATGACTAGCTGCTGTACTATTTTCAGCTGACAGAGGTGGCGCAAATGCTATATTCGAGACAATGTTTTAATTAGTTCGAAAGCAGTTCTAAATGTGGTAAAAACAGTCGAGGTACCGATATCAAGAGCACAGCATAATTCCATTACGTGTACTGTGACTCGAATTATGTGCCCAGAAGAAGTTTCCTTTGAACGCCTATTCATATTTAGAAACACGCTGTAGGAAAGATACTCAGAAGAATTGGACAATGAAGCTTCAGAAGCGTAAGCGACTCCAAAGTTCGTATGCTTTCGTAGCCCTAGTAAAAATATCTCTCTGAAACACATACTTCGTGGGTGAAGAACGCAATACATGTCCGGCTTCAACAAAGACTCAGCCTCCTTAAGATCTGTCAAGACAAATATTAAAGAGACTCACTAACTGGAGACGCCATTCAAGCAGTACAAGAGCTGATGGCGTATTTTGCAAAAAGAGGAAGGGAGGTCAAATCTCTTACCCAATCTAGATAAGCCTCAAAATGGTAGAAGGGCATCGAAGCTAATTAAAAATATACTGTAGAGGAAAATTACCGTGTGTGTCTCCCGGACATGTAAAGTTAGTAAGTAATGCATCGGATCGGACTTAAAAGATCGGATACAAAGATTACAGACAATACTAAACTCAAAATCGGCTAAGTCATTACCGAAACACTTATCATAAAGAAAATACATTACTTTAGAAATTCCGTGGAGCAGAACATTAGGATGTATACTGTTCCTGATGTACATAATCACTTACCGAATATTGTTAGACATGGGGAAAAAAGTGTCTTCGCCGATGACGGTCATATTACAGTCACTGCCAAAAGAAAAGAGATCGTTGCAGAGGGAGCAAATGAAACCCTCGAAGAAGTTTAGAAGTGATCAATAAGCAATAAGACTACACTGAAAATTTTGTTGTTGTTGTTGCTGCTGTTGTTGTTGTTGTGGCTTTCAGTCCGAAGACGTAACCGAGTGAGGTGGCGCAGTGGTTAGCACATTCAACTTGCATTCGGGAGGACGACGGATCAAATCCGCGTCTGGCCATCCGGATTTATGTTTGCATTGATTTTTCCTAAATCACTTCAGTCAAATGCCAGGATGGTTCCTCTGAAAGGGCACGGTCGATTTCCTTCCCCATCCTTCCCTAATTTTAGGTACCGCTCCGTCTCTAATGACCTCGTTATCGACCGAACGTTAAACGCTGATCTCCTCCTCTGAAAACTGGTTTGATCCAGTTCACCATGCTACCTTATCGTGTGCAAACCTCTTCATCTCCGAATAAATACTGCAACCTACATCCACTTGTAACCGCTTACTGTTTACGTCTCTAAAGTTAGGTCGTCTACTACAACTTCTACCCCCACACTTCCTTCCAGTGCTAAACTGATGATTCCTTGATGTCTCAGAATGTGCCCGACAACCGATCCCTATTTTACCCACGTTATGCAACAAATATGTTTCTCCACGATTCTATTCAGTACCTTTTCATTAGTTATGTGACCTATCTATGTAATGTTCAGCATTCTTCCGTAACACCACATTTCTAAAGCTTCTATTCTCTTCTTGTCTAAACTGTTTATCATCCATGTCTCACTTCCTCATATGGCTACACTTCGTAGAAATACTTGCTGACACTTCAATTTGTATTCGATGCGAAGATGCGAGTCTAAAATGAGACCACGATTTATTTTAGAACATCGTCTGGAGAAAGACAAAGCTACAAACATAGCAGTAGTAGATTTAGAAAACGTTTTTGACAATATTGACTGGAATACATTCTCGCACTGGCGGTAGCGCAGAGACCGGTGGAACAGACAAGCGGTTCCTGAGGACGATGACTGAGGAGTTAACGAAGTGAACGGCCAGCCAAAAACAAGATCATAGAGTAACGAAGCCTTCTTACAAGTTTATGGTCTGACGACGTACTGATAGTGCAAACTATCCAAGTCGTAATAGTATTGTACTGAAGTCTTAAACTCTTCCGCAGGTATGTACACTTACTATTAATTTTTAACATTAATTTAAACATTAAACTACAAATAAATACTAATGGAATACTGATTTCCTTTCTTTCAACGTTCAATTGATATACATATGGAAGTTAATACAGTCAAATGTCAACATTTTTTATTTCATCCTGACTCAGAAAAATGGTATTTATTGTAAGAATCGTTACATATTGCAAGTATAATATTTTACGTTTCATATATCAATTAATACAGTCGAGTTTCAACGTTTTATAAACATCTCTTCTTTTATTCCCGTTGAGAAAAATGTTCTTTATCGTAAAAATCGTTACATATTATTACCGTATGAGTTCTTCACGTCTTTGCTCCGTGGGTTCTTTTTACATTATCCTTTCTAGTTCCTTTCATCTTCAACCTCTCTGTTTGCCAGCCCTTGTCTTTCTGCTGAGGATCCTTGGTTATCTTCTTGTGTTGTTATCCTCGCTACTTTCTGCGTAGTGGTGTCGTCGCTGCTCTCTTATTGGTTTCATCATTTTTGGTAAATATTAGTGACAATTAATTCCAGATATATCCAGTATACAGAAAAATATTGCTCAGTGTCAGCTTCTTGTTTTCTTGTTGTGGAGTAAGTGGAGTATATTTCATTCATTATCTAGAACAGTGTTATTGTGGAATTGTACATTGTGGTAATTTCAGACTTCTTTTTCTCTCCAGGACTGTCATTTATTTTACTGTCGAAGTACACAGAAGAGGATAGTATCAAGTTCTTCTCCATTTTTGGCACGTACGAGACGATTGTCAACTTGTTTGAAAATCCAAACAAGCTACTGTTTATTTCACGTTGTTTCACATTCATAAAATTCATGAGGAAGTTCAACTTCATTTTTAAAAAGTGTTCCACTTAATTAACTTTCTTCCTCAGCAGCGCTTTCTATAAGCTACAACTAGTGAACGAATAGTCTGCCGCTATATTACCTCCAGTCGCATCAGTTACCTTGCTCAGAGGAAATACCACTCATTTCGGCGAGTTCTAATTTCTGTATGGCCCATCTGGCTGTTTCCGGACGTATATCTCGACTGGAAGGGCGTATCAAGTCCTGGCATCACAGAGAGTTAGAATTTTCAGACGAACAAAAACTACACTTTCCTCTGAAGGCGACTAATTTTTCACCCCCATATTCAGACACTGTGTAGTTCTTGTTACATTTCTCCTGAAACAATTTTAGCATTTACCTAATACGTGCAAGATTAGCCATTTCCTTTTTGCTTTGCATGGTCTGAATCTCATACCACCGTTTGCAGCTGAACAGGAAAAGGAACTGGTATACACTCATCGTAGTGTGAAGTATCACAATTCCTAAAACAATGTATCCCATAGATCCTTTAGGTTCATATGTCTCTAGCAGTAAAAACAGCCCACAACAAGTAAACGTACAACCATCTTAATTTCAGACACATGTGCCTGTTTGGCGTTTCGCTTCCGGGCAAAATATGCCGAAATGTTTGTTATTTAAACATTAGTATGTTCGCATATATTACATACATAGCTACACCTCTCATACCTGACAGATGAGTAATAGTACTCTGATGTCGTGTCCTTGCATTTCCTGTTCAGGAGTCTTCATTCATTTCGGTGACTTGTGTTTCACAAGCAGAAATTGTTATTTCCTAAAATTATTTCTTTATTATATTATCATCTTAGTATCAGTTCTTCGCACGCATCAGATGATTCTGAATCTGATTTAAAATACATTTCTACTGCTGTAACTTCTTCAGCTCATCTCTGTATTCGTATTTCGTTTTCTTCATAGTATGCATATTGTAGAATGAGTTGCTGTACAGCGACAGAAAACAACGTGACTGCAATATTTTTATTTCACTTGAAAAGCACAAGGAGTAGCGGTGCTAGATAACAATGGGCTCTGTTAATATAACATGAAATGCGACGACTAGGAAATGGCTGTAACTTGGTATTATTTTGAATTTTTTTTCACGTTAGTACTGATGCGGAGTGTCCTGAACACTCTAGTGTATATTTTTGTAAATTAAACAACAGTGATAATTGAAATTTAGTATATTTTAATTAATTATTTAGATGAGTATTATATAGAAAGCTACCAGTAGTTTTACGTTATTAAACAAATTTAAATCAACAATAAGAGTGGTTTTTTATGTGAGGAGTGTCTACGCCGCCCTGCGCCATCACTAAAGGTGTAAGTGTATACAACATTTCAGGGGGCTGTCCAAATCACAAACGTATTAATGGAAATGTCAAAACTGTCTTGGTCAATGACGTGTAACTAAAGGCTTCAAAGGTTAACATGAGACTGGCTAGCAAGAGCCAGATCGCTGTATTTACCGGCATTTCCTCGTCAGCAGCCGGCTGACTGCAGTGGTAGCGTTTCGCACGAGAGTAAGCTGCGGAACCCGAATCGCTACCGAATACTAAAGATTATTACAGCACATACAGCTTCGTCCACGGTCGCGGAAATAAAGTTAGACTTTACTTACATTATTTTATCTAAAATAAAAACTCAAAATGCCATTTTCTACCAAGGAATACAACTGTAGAATAATGTTCGGTAGGAAATTAAAAATATCACTAAAAAACTTATTTAAACAGGGAGTTAAAAGGCTCGTGTAAACAATACTTTACATACAGTGAAGAATTACTTAGATTACATAGAAATTGGTTTCGTAAAAAATATAACATATGTAAAGAATTGTCATAGTACATCTCTGATGTTTCACACAACACTTTTGCACTACAAAATCATGTTTTTATTTTCTCTAAAATTGTTCCAGAGGTGTCCAATGGATAATTATAATATTTTATCCTCTCCCAACATATCACTTATTATGTAATGATGGAGACTCAACTAAATGGGGAGCTGCTATACACAAAATTATCTCCTCTCAACATCAAACTCGCTAAGGAGGCATGGAGTCTGTAATTTTGTGGCAAGCAACTTTGAAGCTTCGGTGTACAAAATGGAAATCATGTATTTTAGCCATCGTACTGATGTGAACTGTTGGTGTGTGACGTGTTACGTTATGAAATAAAATCTATATTGGTCCATTCCCCGCCGTAACATATTGCACTTTGTGGAACTACGATATTCAAGCTCTTACGAAAAGTAATTCCACAAAAATTTAAGCTCTTGACATGCAATACTTGTCACGTTGCACTCAAACAAGTGGGGGCGGTCAAAACGTTAGGGCTCTTTGTCATTTTTCACTAAAGCTTACATAGCAGGTAAGAGTGATAACCCTGCAAAATTTGCCGCATCAGCTCACTACTAACTAACTTTCAAATTACAGAATGCAAGGTTAAATAGTCTAGGTCCCATGGAGACACAAATTCGAGAAACAATTCGTCTTAGTTTCAGAGAAATTTTAAGGCAAATGGGTTTCAAAACGTTTCGTACTAAACGTTAGTCCCCTTCCAAGTCCTCAGTCTCAAAGGAAAATCTCAACAAGTTTAACTGTTCAAAGACCTATTTTTTCTACAAGAATACTAAAACTGTTTTATGGGGATGCTTTGTGAAAGGTATTTTAGCGACAATGATTTTTGGCTATCAAAATGCATCCGAGAGTTCTAGATTTAAACTATTGTGTCGATGAATAATAAACTTCCCTTGGTCCCTGTTGGTTTTGACCATTACTAACAAGGAAACCTACAAACTGAGTAGTCCATGCGCAACATAGGCAACATCAAGGAGAATGTGGTCTGAGGAGCGCCGTGGTCCTGTGGTTAGCGAGAGCAGCTACGGAACGAAAAGTCCTACGTTTGAAGACTTCCCTGGAGTGAAAAGTTTAATTTTTTATTTTCAGCTTGTGTGACAAACTCTTACGTTTTCACCACTTTTTTGGGAGTGATTATCACATCCACAAGAAAACCTAAATCGGGCAAGGTAGAAGAATCTTTTTACCCATTCGCTAAGTGTACAGGTTAGGTGGGTCGACAACATATTCCTGTCATGTGACGCACATGCCGTCACCAGTGTCGTATAGAATATATCAGACGTGTTTTCCTGTGGAGGAATCGGTTGACCTATGACCTTGCGATCAAATGTTTTCGGTTCCCATTGGGGAGGCACGTCCTTTCGTCTACTAATCGCACAGTTTTGCGGTGCAGTTGCAAAACACAGACACTAAACTTATTACAGTGAACAGAGAGGTCAATGAACGAACGGACAGATCATCACTTTGCGAAAATAAAGAAGGTAAAATTTTCAGTCAAGGGAAGAGGACGTATTGTTCTGCAGCTGCTCAAGCTAACCACAAAACCACGGCGCTCCTCAGACCACATTCTCCTTGATGTTGCCTATGTTGCGCATGGACTACTCAGTTTGTCTATTTCGCTTATTTTTTTCATAGTTCCACACAACTTTTTCCTCTTTTCTCGATTGATCTGTGTTCAGTTTTTCAAGGCCTATCCACTGTGCCAACTTATAACTAACTCTGAGGGGGGTGCGATGGGGAGGTTCCCTTGTAAGTTTGAAACTTGACACCCTCTTCACCATGTGGCCATACCAGATAGCCATGTAAGTGCAGTCACAAATGGGGCTCATTGCTTAGATATGCAAGCTTGTAATGGGTGTCTGAAGGGAGGACCTCGAACCTCAGGTTGGTGTGATACAACTTTCCCCATTCCCTAGCCTGCTTGAGTACAGGATTTAGCACGATTCGGCAACCTGAAAAAAGTCTAAGAACGAAACTTGTCGCAATAAGTGTCAGTCAGTTCAGCTGCGGTTCTCAACATGTTCAAGGTTATTTACTGTCTCTCTGACAAGACAAAACGAACAGCTCCTGCAGTTCAACGCAAAAGACTCGTAGCATGAAGATGTTCTGCGGAAGAAACCGGTCTCCACACAAAAAATATTTCACGTGACGAGCAGGCCGCGGCGAATATAGCGGCGGTTTTTCTTAAAAAAGCTTAAGAGAGCTCTAAATGCTGAGGGATGTGAAAACATTGAACAGCATTATTTACCGTGTACAGTAGAGGAACAGTTCGAGAATGACGTTAGTTTTTATCAATATGGCAATCCACCATGCCACAAAACAGTTTCTGTGATGTAACTGTTTGTGGATAACAACATTCCTGAAATGGGCTGGCGTACCTAGAGTCCCGATCTGAACGCAGTACCTTAAGGATGAGCTGAAACGCCAATTTCAAAACCTATCCAAGCGTCCTTAGACACTACCTTTTTGGTACCGCTTTTGGAGAAGAATGGGCTGACACTCCTTCACAGACATTCAGACACATCAGCGTTCGAGTCGTCATAAAGGCGAAAGGTGGAGACACTCAATATAAA
The DNA here is from genome assembly GCF_023897955.1 of Schistocerca gregaria. NCBI lineage: Eukaryota > Metazoa > Arthropoda > Insecta > Orthoptera > Acrididae > Schistocerca > Schistocerca gregaria. Next base: position 833,961,773 of record NC_064931.1, read on the forward strand.
TGTCAAGTAATAGTTATACAGATTCTTTCGTTCACATAGTGGGTAAATTCTGCCAATGCCTGTCTCTCTTTCTTCAGTCTATATTCTTAGATAAGTCGTAGTGTTAGTATCATCTCTCGCGTTCCCACATTTCTCCCAAAGCCGAACTGTTCTCCCTAGTATCGACTTCAGTCATTATTTCCATTCTACTGTACATAATTTATGTTAGTTTTGTGAAGTACGATTCATTAGTCTGATGGTTCTATTCCTGGTGAATGAAGGCAATTAATCGATTAGAAATACGAAATTTGGTACCGAAACGGTGTGTTGAGAACCTACGGACGCGGAATGATATCTGAATGGGCTAAAACGGGAGGCACTGAGGAAAGATACTATTCGTAACGTTAAATATGCATTCCAGTTCGTGTACAATTTCGTCGATGTTTGCTGCCAGGCAGTCTCGTACATTATGGAGGGCAGCACAGCAAACTGCCACGCCGGTGCGCTTGTGGCTAAATTGAGCCTGCGGCAGCAGGCATGTAATACTCGTCGTTCGCACCGGGGAATCGGTCGCCGCGGCCGTTTCATTATTGGAGATCACGACCGGGGAGAGGCACGCGGCCTCGCATTTCCTTCGGAAAAAATTACGTACGTCTCGCCGCCCACGGAAGGAAGTTTCCCACGGATGTTGTCGCCTCAGGACTGAGTTTGGCTCCTTTTCTTCGGAATCTGTGCACAACGAGAAAGATGTGCTCGTTTCTTTATTTAAACAACGCTCTCATTCAAGCTCAATATCGGTTTCTGTGTTCGTATCTGCTCTCTGTTTAACTGAGGGAGACATGTTAATCAGAAGCACCGGTCGACGTTTCTAGAAGGGAGATTATTTATTTATTCGAAAGAAATATTTCGAAGAAACAACACTCTGTATTCCTTCTTTATGGCTAACCACGTAATTCACTGTTAGATTTTCCTTTCTCATGAGGGGCCTTCCTACCAACTGAAGTGCCGCCTAAGTAAAAACCATTGGCATCCAGTCGTAAAGGTACCAACTACGCGGGATTTACATCCGTGCAAAAAATTCTTATTGTAAGCTGTTCGAAAGCAATATTTCCAGTAAAAGATAAATACTTTCAGCCCCAAGGATTCGGACGAATACACACTGTTGATGATTAAAATTTCAACATGATTAGAGATTCGATTTTAAGAGTCTTGATATTTTCCATTTGTAGTACCACAGTCAGGTAATTTTATGCCTTGATACCGTCGTCTGTTTGCTCTACATAAGTCAGTTCACGCCTGATCAATTAGTAAATTGTTTTGTTATTTTATATACATGCTCAGGACAATATACGATCATGAGTCTCCAGTTGAAACTTGTCATAAGGAAGATCCACAAAAGAAGAAAAAAAAAGTATTTAAATTATGAAGTAGGAAATATATAGAGGTCGCGCTTGTTGTGAGGAGACATCAAGTGAATGCGCTTTGTGTACAAGTAGCTAGAAGTTGGGGTAGCCACGTACGACAGGTTCCAGGCTGCTGCCCTAAGCTACAGCACCTAATGTGATTCTGCGGCACCAGTGACTAAACTGCTGCACTTCTTGCGCCGGTAGAGTCACATGGGAACCCTTATGTAACAGCGTCTTCCGATGCTCATCACGTGCGCAGATTGTCCTCACGGGAAGGAGAGCGGCGGACAATGGTGAGACCACATATCTGTGGTCAAAAGCGTTAGGTGAAAACTGGTCGCACAGCTTTCCTCTTAAGCCTTAGCCACCGGTATCTGGCGCTGCCCACTGCCCACTATTGATAACACATATGTGGCGTGGTGGAATACTTCGATTTTTCCGCCATGGCCGATTTCCGTACCAAGTCCGGTCAAGCGGACAGGGTTTGAAAGACGGTGATTGGGAGCTTCAAAATTAGACGGGAATGCGGATAAGCTACTACAAACAACATAGTGAACGCATTAAACCAGATGGCAGATATAAGAGTCGAGAGGCATGAAAGGGAAGCAGTGGTTGGGAAGGGAGTGAGACAGGGTTGTAGCCTATCCCCGATGTTATTCAATCTGTATATTGAGCAAGCAGTAAAGGAAACGAAAGAAAAGTTCGGAGTAGGTATTAAAATCCATGGAGAAGAAATAAAAATTTTGAGGTTCGCCGATGACATTGTAATTCTGTCAGAGACAGCAAAGGACTTGGAAGAGCAGTTGAACGGAATGGACAGTGTCTTGAAAGGAGAGTATAAGATGAACATCAACAAAAGCAAAACGAGGATAATGGAATGTAGTCAAATTAAATCGGGTGATGGTGAGGGAATTAGATTAGGAAATGAGACACTTAAAGTAGTAAAGGAGTTTTGCTATTTGGGGAGCAAAATAACTGACGATCGTCGAAGTAGAAAGGATAAAAAATGTAGACTTTCAATGGCAAGGAAAGCGTTTCTGGAGAAGAGAAATTTGTTAACATCGAGTATAGATTTATGCGTCAGGAAGTCTTTTCTGAATGTATTTGTATGGAGTGTAGCCACGCATGGAAGTGAAACGTTGACAATAAATAGTTTAGACAAAAAGAGAATAGAAGCTTTCGAAATGTGGTGCTACAGATCGATGGTGAAAATTAGATGGGTGGATCACATAAGTAATGAGGAGGTACCGAATAGAATTTGGGGAGAAGAGAAATTTGTGGTACAACTTGACTAGAAGAACATATTCTAAGGCATCAAGGGATCACCAATTTAGCATTGCAGGGCAGCGCGGAGGGTAAAAATTATAGAGAGAGACCAAGAGATGAATACACTAAACAGATTGATAAGGATGTAGGTTGCAGTAGGTACTGGGAGATGAAGAAGCTTGCACGGGATAGAGTAGCATGGAGAGCTGCATCAAACCAGTCTCTGGACTGAAGACCACAACAACATGTTGCCATTGTATGTTGAATAACTGCAGATAACAGTAAGGTGTGTGGTTAGCAAACAGGCGTGTCAGCCCGAAACCGGTAACCACTGCAGCAGAATTTAATATCAATGCAATTGAGACGGACGAAATAAAAAGAAAAGTATCCAATCCTTCATTTTCCTCAGTAGTCCTCTAATTTTTCTAGATGGACAGACCATACACTTGAAGCCATGCTCACTGAGAAACCTGCTGATCTTGGCAGAAATAGGCGCAAGTAAGTCCCAATCTTTGCCTTATCATCCTGTTCTTCTCTACCGTGTGGCAGACTGGCTGACTGAAAGGGTTTCTGAATGTGTTCGGCTACATACCAATTTTTGCAGACGACTGAGCGTGGGTGCTCTGTTTCTTATGTCAAACTACCTTAGTCTGACAATGTGTGTGCACTGTGAGCCACCGTCTTTACAATTCCAATCTTCTGAGCTAGTTGAAGACAGGTAAAAGCTAGCAGTTACAAATCAGTGTGTGTTGATTTGCGATACAAAACTGTTGCCAAGAGGCCCATCTGCTGATATTTTTGCAAGTACTCGCAGAAATGTCAGCTGACCAACCTGCTCCAGTTCCGTGGTGAACTTGGTATTTGTTCGCACGAGTTAAGTTGTCTCAGAAACACATCTAGCATCTCCCAATCATGAGGCCAAATTACAAAGGTTGAAACCAGCGAACGTGCAGAACACATAACGAAAACTCTTCAGCAATGGGCGATAGCTGCAAGTATGTAGTACAAATGAGCGGAGAGTGATATTCATTTCTCGGTATTATCGTCATAGGCAAAGAGTTTCAAAGCGAGGCCCAAATACGCCAACGTCATATCACCAAATATGTTTCCAAGAAAGTGGTGACAACGACTGAAAAAGCACTTAAATTTGCTGAGCTCTATACATGGGAAGCTGAAACCTCGACTGCAACATATGAAATTTTGACATAAACACCGACCAAGTAGGATGTGAATATGTTGTTAATATGAGTCACATCGAGGCTAGAAGAAACTGTTCGTTGCAGTTAGTAGTGTGAATAAATTTATACACTCGTACAGTGCCCAATACTCCATCACTGCATCCGGAAAACCGATGCCGGTAGTGTTCTTGTGTTTGCAAGAACGCAATGGAAAATTCGGTCCATGAGTCTCTCAGTAACTGGAAGCTCTCCATAGCAAATTTGGAAACGTTTTTGTCGTGTGGTCAGAATCGACAGAGTTCTCTCAAAAACTGTATCAGTCATATTTGGATGACGTTGGAAAACTAAAAATTCTTCCATAATACTGAATTCATCCGACATGAAACCCTTCGATAGTACTTTCGCAAATGGTGGTCCTCAATTCACCTGCATCGTGAAAGTGATATCATCTAAATGCATCTCTCTTTGCCTACCGTATGACTTTTAGAGGCTGAGTTTCATCACACGACTTGAATACCCTGTGACATCAGAGCAAAGCATACATTTACAGGATAGGGAGGATGCTATCAAAATTTATGCATTGGTGCTTAACCTGTTGTCAGCGCCTACCTTTTAAGTTATGCCTTTACGCGCTTTCCACGAACAATATATGGAAAAACACGTCAATGGGGCTAAATTTTGTTCGTATGTTGCTCGTGATACAAGACATATTTGTTTTGCATCTTTGTATCATAACTTTCATCCTAATGATTATGATAAAGCTCAAGAATGAGTCATCAGTTCGAATTTCGCAATAATATACTTTAGTGGCAAATTATACCGTGTATCCGATGAAAATACCTGTAAATACATTATAAATACTTATTTGGTTATTAATCACATATTCCGATGTTTTATTAAAAAAAAAGAAAAGTATTCTGAAAATTAGAATAATACCAGAAACACCGAAGAAAGTACAGAATGAAGAAAAACTCACGATCAAGAAACGAACACGTACCAGCGGTTTGGTAGCCAACGCCTCGATTGCTCGAGCGACGTAGTCGCTCTGCTAGCCATGCAGAAGGACATTAATAACTCGAACATTATTAATGTGGGACCCTATACTGTATTAATAAACAATGTTTCTTCATACATGATCTTTCGATGTATAGCATCGAAAATACGATTATCCGTTGTATAATTTGATATCGATTTTTTTTTCAGAAGCTAGGAAGTGTCTAGCAAAAATCCAAACACCTATCTATATTTTCAGTACAGAACGTCCTTGCAAAACTTGTCCAAAATCTATGACCACATGTCGGAACCTCCCCTTGTACGTTATCCAGGCACAGCTCGCGACTCTCCCTCCACGTTTTGCTTCGGCCAGCACCTGTCTCCTGCCTATCAAACTTCACAGAAGTTCTCCTGCATATCTTGCAGATTTAGAACTCGTGGAAGAAAGAATATTGTTGAGAAAAACTACAAGGGCCGGTCATGAGTCATACTTGGATAGTTCCGTTGGCAGATCACTTTCCCGTGAAAGGCAAAAGTCGCAGTTTCCAGTCCTGGTGAGAAACAGTTTTAGCTGCTAGGAGAATCCGTCTCCTCCCACCCTAAACCACTTGTATCAGATCGTCCAAAGTTGTGCCACAAATTAATCTTCTGATCTTTTGGACTCAGTATCCTTCATTGCTTATCCGATTTACTCATTTAATTTTTAGCATTCTTCTTTAGCAGCATAAATCTATTCCCTTTCAGTCTGTGGAGCTAGTGTGTGTGCGACTTCCCGTCCTCACTTCGCTTCCGCATACCACTCCATTTGAAAACAATATATGATTTCCATACAATGGCAATTATAGTAATGATGTATGATTCACAGGCAGATGACACACGTGACTTACTCCCCGCGCAGGTGACGGGCACTGAGTCTGATAACTGGATAAAAATAAAGATAATTGCATAATCGAGGATGAGTGACATTTCTTCCATAGTTCCGAGCGAGGTAGCGCAGTGGTTCGCACACTGGACTCGCATTCGGGAGGACGACGGTTCAAACCAGCGTCCTGACATCCTGACTTAGCTTTTCCGTGATTTCCCTAAATCTCTTCAGGCAAATGCCTGGGTGGTTACTTTAAAAGGGCACGGCCGATTTCCTTTCCCCTCCTTCCCTAATCCGAGCTTGCGTTCCGTCTCTAACGCCCTCGTTGTCGACGGGACGTTAAACACTAAACTTCACCTCTTCACTAGCGGACTACGCCGCATGTGGGATCATCGTTGAAGAAGACAATATGCAGGATACGTGTTACCTTTCACCCCATACAAATTTATTTATAACATGTACTAAGTTTCAACAGGACATTTAACATCACATCGACATTGAAGTCACTGCAAACAAATTACTGAAAAGTTTTCGGTATTGGCCATACAGTAAGGCCCAAAGAATTTCTTCCGCTATCAGGTGTGGTCACGGAACAACTTGCAGGCCGTGCCATCTGCAGAGCCCCATTCTCGTCGTGGAACGCAGTCGGTCGCGTGGCGGATAGGGGACCGGTGAGAGCCTCGTCGCACGCGAGTTGCTTGTTCTGTAGCACATTTCTTTCTCAAATGCCACCATAGCGCCCTCGGGCGGCCCTGTCGAGGAGGGGAATTTCATAAGTTTCTGCCGCGCTACGCGACGACCAAAGCCCTTGTGACAGCGATCAGGGGCATAAATGGATTCCGGAGGGCGAAGGCAGCCGTCCCAGAGAAAGCACTACGAATACACTGCTACTGCACGTTGCTGGTGTTTGAGTGCGCCCTGTAAGCTCCTCATCCCTTCATATTGCTCCAAGAGATTGTGGCTCCTCTTGGCTACAATTTCTTCCACTGAACTCTGAGAGGATTATAGCAGGTTCTCTAGAGAAGCACGTGAGCACATTTCTAAACATGCAGGGAAAATGCCTTTAGGTGGGTTACATTCTGTCTTCCTAAGCATTATAGAAGAAACGAAGTCTAAAAAGGTCTTGAAATTTAGATAATCAGATATGTTTTCTCAAGGATTTCTTTTTATAGATACGAAATCGTTCTGCACGTACCATGTTGTTTAGATTTGTGGCTTACAGGAAAGAATTCTTCCACAGCTACACTTAACGTATTCATTTGTTGAGGCCTAACACGATTGAAGTCTGAACCCCATTTGCGAAGCGCTGGCGCTAGCAGAAACCAATCGGCTCTGGTCAACCGTCACAAGGAGAGATATGTTATATTTGAACTCACTCTGCATCTACATTCATATTCCGCAAGCATCAGTACGGCGCATGGGGGACGGTATCGTGTAGCACGACTAATCAATTCCTTTCGTGCTCCACTCGCAAATAGAGTGAAGAAAATCCAACTGTCTGTAAGCTTTCTTAGAGCCCTAATTTCTCTCACTTTATCTACACGGTTCTTACGCGAAATGTTCGTCGAAGCAGTAGTAAAATCGTTCTGCAGGCGGTGTCAGATGCTAGTTCACTAAATCCTCAATAGTGCCTCATGAAAAGAACGTCTCCTTCCGTCCAGGATTTTCTCTTTGAGTTCACGCAGCATCTCTGTAATGCTTGCGTGCTGATCGAATCTACCGCTAACAAATCTACCAGCACCCCTCTGAATTGCTTTGATGATTTCGTTTAATCCGACTTGGATGCAGATCCTAAACACTTGAGCGATACTCAAGAATGTGTCGCGCTAGTGTTCAATACGCCGTCTCGTTTATCGATGAAAACGTTGTGTTCTGCCTTACGGCAGGTCTTGTTATAGGGGAAGGCTCGTCAGAGAGGTGCACTGCATGAGCGTCTAGGGAAGTAATTCCAGTGGTGGTTTCCCGTTGCCTTCCACTGATGATGATGAAATGATAATGAGTACAACACAACACCCAGTCCCTGAGTGGAGAAAATCTTCGACGCAGCCGGTAATCGAACCCGGCCCCTTGGCGTGACAGACCGCCGCGCTGTCCACTCAGCTATCTGGGCGGACCGTTTAAAGAAGAACTGCACTTAAAATCCTCCAAAAATACGAAGTCGACCATTCGCCTTCCCTACTACTAAGCTGACGCGCACGTTGTACTTTATATCGCCTTGCAACTTTATACCGAGATATGTAATCGATGTGACTTCCTCAAGCAGCACACTGCTAAAGCTGTATTCCAACGTCTTTTGATATGTTTCTCCTATTCATTCGCTTTAACTCCAATTTTTCTACATTTAGAGCTAGCTGCCATTCATCAAACCAACTAGAAATTTTGTGTGTCATTCTGTATCCTCCTATAGTCACCCTATGACGATACCTTCCCATGCATCAAACCGTCGTCAGCGAACATGCGTAAATTGATGCTCTCCCTGTCCGTCAGGTCATTTGTGTATATAGTAAATAAGAGCAGTCCTATCACACTTCTATGGCGCACTCCTGACGATGCCTTTGTTTCTTATGGACGATCGCTAACTAGGACAGCGTACTAGGCTCTGTTGCTTCAGAAGTCGTCGGGCCACTTAGATATCTGGGAACCTAATCGATACACTCAGACATTCGTCGACAGTCTACGCCGAACACCATTTCAAATGGTCTCCGTAAGTCTGAGAATATAGAATCTGCCTGTTGGCCCTCATCTATAGTTTGCAGGATGTTGTTTTCGTAGTCTTCAGTCCGAAGACCGATTTTCTTCGGTTTTCCAACAAACTATACTACTGGCCATTAAAAATGCTACATCACGAAGGTGACGTGCTACAGACACGAAATTTAACCGACAGGAAGAAGATACTGTGATAGGCAAATTATTAGTTTTTCAGAGCAGTCACACAAGGTTGGCACCGGTGGCGGTACCTACAGCGTGCTGACATAAGGAAAGTTTCCAACCGATTTCTCATACACAAACAGCAGTTGATCGGCGTTGCCTGGTGAAACGTTATTGTGAGGAGGAGAAATGCGTCCCATCACGTTCCCGACTTTGATAAAGGTCTGATTGCAGCCTATCGCGATTACGTTTTATCGTATCGCGACATTGCTGCTCGCGTTGGTCGAGATCTCATGGCTGTTAGCAGAATATGGAATCGGTGGGTTCAGGAGAGTAATACGGAACGCCGTGCACGATCCCAACGGCCTCGTATCACTAGCACTCGAGATGAAGGCATCTTATCCGCATGGCTTTAACATATCGTGCAGCCACTTCTCGATCCCTGAGTCAACAGATGGGGACGTTTGCAAGACAACAACCATCTGCTCGAACGGTTCGACGACGTTTGCATCATCATGGACTATCAGCTGCACACAGACAGGAGCGCCTGCGACGGTGTACTCGACGACGAACCTGGGGTGCACAAATGGCAAAACGTCATTTTTTTCGGATGAATCCAGGTTCTGTTTACAGCATCATGATGGTCTCATCCGTGTTGGGCGACATCGAGATGAATGCAAATTGGAAGCGTGTATTCGTCATCGCCATACTGGCGTATCACCCGGCGTGATGGAATGGGGTACAATTGGTTACACGTCTCGGTCACCTCTTGTTCGCGTTGACGGCACATTAAACAGTGGACGTTACATTTCAGATGTGTTCCGACCCGTGGCTGTACCCTTCATTCGATCCCTGCGAAACCCTACGTTTCAGCAGGGTAATGCACGACTGCATGTTACAGATCCTGTATGGGCCTTTCTGGATACAGAAAATGTTCGACTGGTGCCCTGGCTAGCATATTCTCCAAATCTCTCACCAATTGCAAACGTCTGGTCAATGGTGGCCGAGCAACTGGCTCGTCACAATACGCCAGTCACTACTCTTGATGAACTGTGGTATCGTGTTGAAGCTGCAAGGCCATCCAAGCTCTGTTTGACTCAATGCCCAGGCGTATCAAGGCCGTTATTACGGCCAGAGGAGGTTGTTCTGGGTATTCATTTCTCAGGATCTATGCACCCAAGTTGGGTGAAAATGTAATCACATGTCAGTTCTAGCATAATATTTTTGTCGATTGAATACCGGTTTATCATCTACATTTTTTCTTGGTGTAGCAATTATAATGGCCAGTAGTGTATATCCTGTGCAAGCCCCTTCATCTCCGAATACTACTGCAACCTACATCCTTTTGAATCTGCCAACAGTATTCACCTCTTGATCTCCCTCGACGACTTTTAACCCCCCATCCTCCCGACACCTTCCTCCAATAATAAATTGGTGATACGCTGATGTCACACAATGTCTCCTACCAGCAGGTCACTTATTCTTGTCAGGTTGTGTCCAAATTCCTTTTCTCGACAGCTCTGTTCAGTCCCTCCTCATTAGTTACGTAACCTACCCATCTAATCTTCAACATTCTTCTGTAGCACCACATTTGAAAAGCTTCTATTCTTTTCCTGTCTAAACTATCACCCATATTTCACTTCCATACATGGATACACTTCATACAAATACTTCCAAAAAATATTCTCTGACGCTTGAAACTATTTTCGATGTTAACCAACTTCTCTTCTTCAGTAACTCTTTTGTGACCATTTTCCGTCTACATTTTATATCCTCTCTACTTCTGTCATCATTAGTTATTTTGGCTCCCAAACAGCTAAACTCATGTACTACTTTAAATGCCTCGTTTCGTAGTAGATTTCCTTCAGAATCACCTGATTTAATTCGACTACATTGAACTATCCCTGTTTTGCTTTGCTGATGTTCATCTTATATTCTTATTTCAAGACACAGTCTATTTCATTCAACACCTGTTCCAAGTCCTTTGCTGTTTTTGAGAGAATTACACTGTCATCGGCAAACCTCAAAGTTTTCATTTCTTAAACACGAACTTTATTTCCTACCCCAATTTATTCTTTGGTTTCATTTAATGCTTGCTCAATGCACAGTTTGAATAGTATCGGGACAGGTTACAACTCTCTCTCACTCCCTTCTCAACTGCTGCTTCTCTTTCATGCCCCTCGACTCTTTTAGCTGCCGTGTGGTTTCTGTAGAAGCTGTCAATAGCCTTTCGCTCCCTATATTTTACCCCTGCTACCTTCAGGCTTTCAAAGACAGTACTCCAGCCAACATTGTCAAAAAGTTTCTATAGCTCTCCATTTTGCTATAAATGTAGGTTTGCCTTTCCTTAACCTATTTTCTGAGAGAAGTTGTAGGGTCAGTATTGCCTCGCATGTTCCCACATTTCTCCTAAATCCAAACTAATCTTCCCCAAGGTCGACTTCTATCAGTTTTCCACTCTTCTCTATAGAATTCGTGTTAGTATTTTTCAGCCATGGCTTACTAATCTGATAGTTCGGTAATTTTCACACTTATCAGCAGCCTCTTTCGTTGGAATTGCAGGGTATGATCTGAGGAAACGGCAAGCTGAGTGTGCACGGGCGACGCTTTTGAAAGCTTCCTAATTTGTGAAGTTAAGGCTTCTGAACGAAATTTATCACATTCTTACCAGGGTGCACGATGACAGCTTGTCTGGGTACAACGAATATGGGAGCTTGATAATGGTGCTTCCGTCTTGAAAATACTAGTAACTTAACGAAATAAAGAGTTTTTGTTCCCGGAAACTGATCAGTATGCATCCAAAACAAAATTCCAAAATAACGGGGATCATGAAGATGTGAGGGTGTTACTATCGCCTTCAAATATACTATGGCTTTCCAGTGATGGAAGTAATAAATTATGCAAATATTTATCTTAAGTGAAAGTAAACCGAACTAAGTTTGTAAAATAATGATGCTTATAATTACTATCGTTTACCGTAGTATTTATGTTACAGAAGTGCTTCTGTGAATGTCTTTCACATGGCTACCTATTATTGTCCATTTAGATTCTCCATGCTTTTCCTAAGTCGATTAAGGTGAAAGCCGGGCTACTACATCTGATATACTTTTTCACTATTCCCCAATTCAAGCGTTTGCTCCGTCTCTAGTGATTCGAAACCCAAACATTACATGATAACGACAGCGTCCCCTAACCGCGTACTTTAAGTTCGTCCTTTGTAAGAAAACCCGTTGTTATCGTTCGGTTTACTGAGGTTTCGACTTTGTGAGTATGCCACTTCGATGTTTCTGTGCAAGATTGCTTGTGGCGTCAGTAATGAACGTAAGGGGCTTTGAGTTTGTGGTGGGCTAAAGATCGGTTCTGAGATTAGTAGGCTCAGGCCATAAGACGTGAGAAATTTACAGGTACCTCAATTTAATCGGGTACGGTGATGCAATCCACGAGAGCACACGCATCGCCTAAGACAGCGAGGTTAATGAATACAACGCGATAAATGCAAAAAATCGCATACATTTCTGTGTAAATGTTTTCTTTAGTAACAGTTTGTGTAACGTAGAATCAGAAACATAACGTCAGATGACAGAGATGAACATATAAAGTTCTGTATATTCACGCAGAATTTCAATCTCCACGTTTTTATTTCACATTTTCTGCTGGAGAGGAAGTGAACATGAAAGTAAATTTGGTACAGTTACACAGTTTTCGGTTAATAAGAAATATTGACAAGCAAAGGTGGAATACTCAACAGCAAAAATACATCAATATACACTGAAGCGCTAAAGAAACTGGTATAGCCGAGCTTATTCAAATACAGAGATATATAAACAGCCAGAATACGGCGCTGCGGCCTGCAACGCCTATGTAAAACAACAAGTATCTGACGCATTTGATAGAGCAGTTAGCCGGCCGCTGTGGACAAGCGGTTCTAGGCGCTTCAGTCCAGAGCCACGCTGCTGCTGCGGTTGCAGGTTCGAATCCTGCCTCTGGCATGGATGTGTGTGAAGTCCTTAGGCAGTTAGGTTTGAATAGTTCTAAGTCTAGGGGACTGGTGACCTCAGATGTTAAGTCCCATAGTGCTTAGAGCCATTTTTGTTAGAGCGGTTACTGCCGCTGCAATGGCAGGTTAACAAGATTTAAGTGAGTTTGTACATGGTGTTCTAATCGGGGCACGAGCGATAAGACACAGCACCTCCGAAGTAGCGATGAAGAGGGGATTTTCCCGTACAACCGTTTCACGAGTGTACCGTGAATATAAGGAAACCTGTGAAACAGCAAATATCCCACTTCGCTCCGGCCAGAAACAGATCCTGCAAGAACGGGACCAGCGACGACTGAAGAGAATCGTTCAACATGAGAGAAGTGCAACCTTCCGCAATATGCTACAGATTTCAATTCTTGGCCATCAGCAAGTGTCAGCGTGCGAACCATTCAACAAAACATCACCGAAATGGTCTTTCGGAGCCGAAGGCCCACTCGTGTACTCTTGATGACTGCACGACAGAAAGCTTTACGCCTCGCCTGGGCCCGTTAACACCGACATTGGACTGTGGATGACTGGAAACGTGTTGCCTGGTCGGACGAGTCTAGTTTCAAATCGTATGGAGTGGAGGGACGTGTACGGATATGGAGACAGCCTCATTAATCCATGGACCCTGCATGTCAGCAGGGGACTGTCCAGGCTGATGGACACTGTGTAATGGTGTGGGTGGAGTGCAATTGTAGTGATATGAGACCCCTGATACATCTACATACGACAGTAACAGGTGACACGTGCGTAAGCATCCTGTCCGATCACCTGAATCCATTCATGTCCCTTGTGCATTCCGACAGAGTTGGACAATTCCAGCAGGACAATGGGACATCCAACACGTCCAGAACTGTTACAGAGTGGCTCCAGGAAGACTCTTCTGAGTTTAAACACTTCCACTGTCCACCAAACGCCTCAGACATGAACTTTATGGAGCATATGTAGCATGCCTTTCGACATGCTGTTCAGAAGAGATCTCCACCCCGTCGTACCCTTACGGATTTACGGACAGCCCTAGAAGATTCAAACTGTCAGTTCCCTCCAGCACTAATTCAGACATTAGTTGAGTCCATGCCCCGCCGTATTGCGGAACTTCTGCGTGCTCGCCGGAGCCCTACACGATATTAGGCAGGTTTACCAGTTCCTTTGGCTCTTCATTGTAATATTCTTGAACTCAAACTTTCACTATTTTTTCATATCGAAAAGAAAAATGAAATTTTTTTGTTACTGTTGCCCTAGTTACAATGTAATGGGTAAGGATGACATAAAAATTAAGAATTGTGAAAGGAGAAAATATTAGTTTTAAGTCATCATAAGAAAAATATGCCAAAACGAAATCTAGCTAATGTTGTATAAGTTGGAGTTAAACTACAGAAAGACATAAAATGCATTAGCAAATAGCAAGGAACTCAACTAAACAATCAAATATCTAACGCCCTGTAAACGCCCATACCTGCCATGTTTTCAGTGTATAGCACGAGCTCATTTTTGAAAGTAGAGATTCATCTGTAACATGACTATTGGGAATATTGATACTTAAACGTCACGTGCTTTATACCGATCATGAAACATTCTTGTAGATTAACATTCGATCTCGGGGCCTTTGCCTTTAGCGGGCAACAGCTCTGCCGACTGAGTTACCCAAGTACGGCTCACGACCCGTCCTCTCAGTTTCACTTCCGCTAGTATCTCGTCTCCTACCATCCAAACTTCACAGAAATTCCCCTGCGAACCTTGCAAGACCAGAGCTCCTGAATGAAATGACATTCTACATCTACATCTATACTATGCAAACGACCGTGAGCTGCATGGTAGAGGGCACGTCTCATTGTACGAGTTATTAGGGTTTCTTCCTATTCAGTTCATCTATGCTGTGCAGGAAGAATGATTGTTTGAATGCCTTTGTGCGTACAGTAATAGTTCTAATCTTCTCCTCAAGATCCCTGCATGAGATAAACGTAAGGTGCTTTAGTATATCCCTAGTGTAATAATTAAAAGCCGGTTCTTGAATCGCTGTTAATAGACTTTCTCGGGATAGTTTACGAGTGTTTTCAAGAGTCTGGCAGTTAAATTCCTGCAGTATCTCTGTGACACTCTACCATGGATTAAACAAACCTTTGACCATTCATGATGCCCTTCTCTGTATATATTTAATATCCCCTGTTAGTCCTATCTGGTGTGGGTCCCATACGCTTGAGCAGTATTCTAGCATGGGTTACTCGAGTGATTCGTCAGCAATCTCTTTTGTAGACTGATTGCGCTTCCCCAGTATTCGACCAAATAACCGAAGTCTGCCACTTGCTTTACATACGACTGAACCTATGTGATCAATCCACATCATAACCCGACAAAGTGTCATGCATTAGTTGGCCGATTCCAACAGTAACTCATCGATATTTTAGTTATAGGACACTGCTTGCTTTTCCTTTTGTGAAGTGCAAAATTCTACATTATTGAACATTTAGAGCACGTTCCCAGTCTCCGCACACGGGTTAAATTGTTATCAAGATCTGACTAAATATTTATGCAGCTTCTCTCAGGTAGTGCCTCACTATAGATAACTGCATCATCAGCAAAAAGCCTGATTTCACTGTTAATATTGGCTGCAAGGTCGTTAAAACTCAATTGAACAGCAAGGGTCTCAATACACTTCCCTGGGGCACACACGAAGTTTCTTCTACATCTGACGATAAATCACCATGCAAGATCAAATACTGTCCTCCCTACTAAAAATTCCTCAATACAATCACAAATTTCACTTGATACCCCATAAGATCGTACTTTTGACAATAAGCGTAGGAGAGGTGCAGAGTCAAATGCCTTTTTGGAAATGAAGAAACACTGCGCCTGCTTGATTGCCTTGAACCAAAGCTTTCAGCACACCACGTGAGAAACGTGCGAGTTGGGTTTCACATGATCGATGTTTTCGAAATCCGTGCTGGTTAACACTGAGGAGGTCATTCTGTTCAAGATACCTCATTATGATTGAGCTCAGAATATGTTCTAAGATTCTACAACAAATCGAGATCAAGGATATTGGACGGTTGTTTTGCGTATCGCTCCTACTACCCTTGTTGTAGACGGGTATGATCTGCACCTTTTTCCAAGAACTGGGCACGGCTTTTTTTTTATTCGAGCTATCTACGCTGGATTATAGTTAGAAGAGAAGCTAACTCAGCCCCAAACTCAGAATAGAATCTGACAAGGATTCCATCGAAGCTGCAGTTTGTTCAGTTTTAACGTATCAGCTGTTTTTCTACACCACTGACACTAATACTTATTTCGTTCATCTTTTCAGTGATAAGAGGATTAAGTTGGAGCAGTTCTCCTCGGTTTTCCTTTGTAAAGGGACATTTGAAAACGGAGTAAAGCATTTCAGCTTTTGCCTTGCTACTCTAAATTTCAGTTCCTCTCTCATTCGCTAGAGACTGGACACTAACTTTGGTGCCCACTAACGGCTTTTACATATGCCCAGAATGTCTTTGAATTTTGTGAAATGTCATTTGACAGTATTCTGCTTCGGTAGTCATTGAAGGCATTACGTATTGCTCTCTCGACAGCCAAATGCCTTTCATTCAGCACTTCTCTATGTGTAGTCCTAGCCGGCCGAAGTGGCCGAGCGATTCTAGGCGCTACAGTCTAGAACCGCGCGACCGTTACGGTCACAGGTTCGAATTCTGCCTCGGACATGTGTGTGTGTGATGTCCTTAGGTTAGTTAGGTTTAAGTAGGTCTAAGTCTAGGGAACTGATGACCTCAAATGTTAAGTCCCATAGTGCTTAGAGCCATTTAATTTTTTCTGTAGCGCTAAGTTTTGTCTTACACTAACTATCCAGTAATCTCTGTTTCTTTAGAAGTTTCTTTGTAGTAACTGCATACTACAGAGGTTACTTCCCGTTATGAACTGTTCTACTGGGTATATATCTATCTAGTGCATGTTCAACTATTCTTTTAAACTTGAGCAAGGGTTGCTCGACGTACTCCTGACCTGGGCTGAAAGTTTCAATTTTCCCATTGAGATACTACATTACTGATTTTTGTATCTAGTTTGAGGAACATATATATTTTTTTGCTTGTTTTAGTTCTCCTTTGTTCTTTGCTAATCATTGTTCTGACAAATGCGTCATGGGCACTAATACCAGTTTCGATGTGGACATCCTCAGAGAGGTCAGGTCTATTTTCTGCCATTAGATCCAATACATTTCCTTCATGAGTGGGGTTTCTAACTGTCTGCTTTAGGTTTTCAGAGAACGAGTTCAGTAAAGTTTCACAGGATGTCTCATCTCCCCACCACAAACAAAACTGCAATTTAGCCAATTAATTGGTGGATAATTAAAGTCTCCACCGATGCTTACAGTATGATTGGGGAACTTACGTACAAGTGAACTGAGGTTTTCTTTGAAGTTTTCGGTTACATTAGGACGTGAATCTGGTGGGCGGTACAAGGATCGAGTTATGATTTTTTGCCCACCCATGCAGTCTTGCCAAAACAATCCTATATGAAGCTTAAATTTCCACTTCGGTGGATTTGAGTTTCTTGTCTACTGCGACAAATGCACCTCCTCCATTTCCCATTTGCCTAACCTTCCGATATACACTTAAATTTTCCCTAAAAATCTATTCCTATCTATTTTTTCAGGTTTCAACAGGCTTTCTGTACCTAGTATTATGTGAGCTTAACTACATTTCATGAGTGCTCGATACTTCTGGGTTTCCTACAGCTATTGTTATCTAGATTGGATGGAGAATCACCTAGTCTAAAAAAAACTTTCTTCGCCCCCCAAACAACAGCTACGTGTGTAGCAGCCTCTGATGTGTTGTGCACAACTAACCTATTAGGGGGACCCTTCAGTTCTCAACCTTACCGTGTAAATCCAGGATGTTGCAGCGTAGCTTAACACAGAAGTCTCTGTTTCAGTCTTTTCCATCCGACTCGGAACTAAAGGGGCATGCTGCAGCTTGTTAGCTTCGTTGAAACTCTACGCACAGCGCTGTTCATCCCAACCTTCCCTGCGAGTCTCTGGAATGACCCAAGAATGAACTCGGAGGCCAGAAAACAAGCATCATTTGTTCCAACGTCCGCCTCAGTCTGCAGTTACCTTCACCCTGTTCCGCCAATAGCTGCCGGAATAGCCTCTTCAACATGTTGCTCAAAAAATTGCTCAAATGGCCCTGAGCACTATGGGACTTAACATCTATGGTCATCAGTCCCCTAGAACTTACAACTACGTAAACCTAACTAACCTAAGGACATCACACAACACCCAGTCATCACGAGGCAGAGAAAATCCCTGACCCCGCCGAGAATCGAACGCGGGACCCCGCGCGTGGGAAGCGAGAACGCTACCGCACGACCACAACATGTTGAATGAGGCCCCAAGGCACACACACTGATTGCACCTGGTGTCCTTTCCTGTCCCTTGCTGCCATTCCCTTAAGGGGTACCGTCCTCTGCCATACGTTTGAACTGCTGACGATTAAGAGACTCCTGCCCTTTCGCGTTTGCCTCCTCCTGATACCGGGAAAAACAGGTTTCCCTAAAACAGGTGAAGTGAGTCGCTCTGGCTCAGTTTCAGTGAAAGACAGCACGTGAAACTTGTTGGTTAGGGGGATCAGTCCAACAACCTGAGTTCTCCTTGGTCACGGTCCACTCTGCACAGGACGTTTATATCTACCATTGACACGCCACTTGCAGTCAAGTGGATGGTTAAAAACAGATGCTGTACTTTCTGCAGAGCAGACAGGATCCACAGGAGGGGATAGTACTTGAGGTACCTCTGGTGCACGTATCACAGGTACACGACTCTCTGGGGCTCTTCCAACTCGCCGATTCGCAGCAGCTGCTAATCGTTTGACAGTAGTCAGGGCGATTTCCAGCTGCTTATAACGTCAACCAACTCATCCCGTGTGTAAGAACAGCATTCACAGTGGGGCTGCATTTTGGCTGGTGCAATGTATTACAAGGCAGTGTGAAACGTCCCCTTAGAACAATTATACATGACTGTGTTTAAACTGACACACACGCCATTTCTCTGCCCACATCCACCACTGCTGGCGGCTCACCTCCAACTGCGCAACGCTACGCGCTGTTAACATCCAGCTGCCCAACACTACAATGGCAGACAACAATGCAAACTAGCCTCAGACTGCACACAGCACAGCCAGTGATTTTCATACAGAGCGCTACGTGGCGCCTACTTACAAGTGGACAAAAGATTTCAAGTTAAACAGGCTGATTAACTTTTAATCCGTTGAGCCAAAGAGCTGCCTACGATAGGCCTACTGTCCCTAAAAATTTTAGGAGAGCAAAGTTTAGTTGAACCCCGCAATTGCCGATAACACTACTAGTTAATCGCTGTACTCGCGAATGTTCGAAATGTCACAGTATATCACAATACAAACAGGTATTCATAAAATCAATGAAAGATTACGCAGAAGAAACGACACGAACAGTAAAATGTCCGGATATAGAACTTTAAATCGACACACTATCTTGCTGAAGCGATCTCATACAGGGGAATATTCCTAATTCAGCTTTTCTGTATAAACAAACGTGCGTATTTTACGGATCTTTCTCTTAGCTGGTCTATCCACAATTCTCTACTGGCTTGCCGAAAAAGAACTCGGAGACATGGCCTAGGCACAGACTGTGGTATATTTCTAGAATGAAATTTTCACTCTGCAACGGAATGTGCGCTCGTATGAAACTTCCTCGCAAATTAAAATTGTGTTCCGGGCAGAGACTCAAACTTAGGACCTTTGCCATTCGCGGACAAGTGCTCTACCGACTGAGCTACTCAAGCACGGCTTATGACCTGTCCTCAAAGCTTTACTTCCGGCAGTACCTCGTCTGCTACCTTTATACCGACCATGTTGTATAAAATCCGAACAGTATCTACCAATTCTACCGACGTTGCTGTAACTTTTACAGAGAAAGTGTTACCTAAATTTCGGGTATGTCGTCGGACTTCATGTAGCAGAGTTCCTCAGTTGTCACAATTGAGTGACAGAAATTGGAAGTGTGTCTAATCCTGTAACACAACAGTGCTACCGTAAACTGTCGCAGTTTTAACAAACATTCGCAAGTCGAAAAGGGACGTTCTCATTCGTCAGCCATGACTTACTTAGAATTATTAAAAAAGAGGAACTGTAACTGTAATTTTATACATTCTTTTTTAATGATGGTGAACGATAATAACCAGAAAGGAACAATGTCTCACTTACTGAGAAAAATTTAGGAAGCGATTTTACCCATCTGTTCTGTGTGACAGACTTTGCAACATTACTGTGGGTATGAAGTAGTAGTGGAACAACAGAAACGCTTACGCAACACTGATGAAACATACGTGTAACATACATGTTGTTGCAGAATCACGACCCCAGTATTTCATAAAATTACCTCAAGTTACAAGCTGCTGGTTGGAACAGAAATGCTCTCTTTTAACTTTAAAGTACTAAAGTTGAAAATTTGGTGAGTCATTTTCATTTCTTGTTACATTTGATGTTCTGATTATAATGAAAACTGAAAAGTTGTATCGTTCCAGTACAATTTATGTGTGACGTATGTATTAGTGATACAGTGAGCACACTCTGCTCGCAGACTTCCAAAGATGACATGCCTGTTGCTACTACGATGGTACCAGCAGATCTAACACGAGCTACTGCAAGCTCAAAAACGGGAACAGAGATTCTCAGGAAGTTTCTCCACTGTGTCAGCCTCACTCTACGAAAAGTGTCCATGTGGTCAAAGTGATAACTACCAGGAAGGAAGCGTAACGTCCAGACGGCAATGTGGCTACTAGACATTTGATATAGACGGGATGTAAATCATGTGTGTCCTTTACTAACAAAAATTCTGACAATAGTCGTCAGCGATTTACAGAATCCACGGAGAACTTACACACACACGTTTTGAACCTTGCTCCACCAGTACTCCATTCCAGTCTGCTAACTACTGTAAGATCTTGCTCTGTTTATAAATTTGGATACTGGTCCTATGTTTATGCGTAGAACTTCGTTTTCAGAATTTTTTAAAGGGAAAGTCGCAAGAAAGTACACCTTTCGTAATGAAGTTGGTGTAAGGAGCCCTTTGATATTTTGTGTGCGTGGAGTTGTGCCAAATGGAGTTACAAACCATCTACTTGCTACAGAGTATATAACCCAGAGAAAGTTCAGGTGTCCATAGTGTGAGCAGCTGACTGTCCCACTAAAACCAAGTAAGCTCCAAATTATGCTATTCTTCGCTGATGCTTTCTGTTTGGTATGAGTGTAAGGAGAAACTACAAACATGCAGGAAATGAAGCAGGTGAAAGAGAATACAGAGATGTAGAAAATGAAATTTACAGAAAATGTAAAGTGGTTAAACAGGGATGCCTAGAGGTCAAATGCAAAGCTGTGGAAGCATGCATAAACAGGGGGAAGAGACATGCCGTCTATAGTATAATTACAGACGCATTTGGAGTAAAGAGAAGGAGCTGTTTGAATATCCTAAGCAAAGAATGAAATGCTGAAAGCTGGATGGAATATACAGACGGCTATATAAAGGGAAAAACTTGAAGAACATAGAATAGCAAGGGTGAGGAAGTAGGTGAAAACGAGACTGGAGACTTGATATTGGGTGAAGAAATACACAGAGCACTGAAACACTTAATTGGCAACAGGACCCCTGTAGTAGAAGACATTTCCTCAGAATTATTTGGATCCTTGGGAGAGCCAGCAAGGACAAAGCTATTCTACGTAGTAGCAAAGTATGTGAGACTGGTGAAATAGCCTCAGACTTCAGGAAGAAGGTAATAATTCTAATTCCAAAGAATAAAGGTGCTCACAGGTATGAATACTAACTAATTATCATTTTAATAACACGAGGTTGTAAAATATTGACACCAAGTATGTGCAGTTTGTATAAACACACAGAAAATATGTACAGTATGTGAAAACACGGGGGAAAACCTACGTTTATGGCATAAGTAGACTCAAAGAAAGCTTTTGAAAATTTTAACTGTACTAGACACACTTAAAGGAAGTGCAGGGAAGCTAAGACGAAATGGCTGCAGGAAAAATGTGAAGACATCGAAAAAGATATGATTGTCGGAAGGACAGACTCAGCATACAGGAAAGTCAAAACAACCTTTGGTGACATTAAAAGCAACGGTGGTAAGATTAAGAGTGCAACGGGAATTCCACTGTTAAATGCAGAGGAGAGAGCAGATAGGTGGAAAGAATACATTGAAAGCCTCTATGAGGGTGAAGATTTGTCTGATGTGATAGAAGAAGAAACAGGAAGCGATTTAGAAGAGATAGGGGATCCAGTATTAGAATCGGAGTTTAAAAGAGCTTTGGAGGACTTACGGTCAAATAAGGCAGAAGGGATAGATAATATTCCATCAGAATTTCTAAAATCATTAGGGGAAGTGGCAACAAAACGACTATTCACGTTGGTGTGTAGAATATATGAGTCTGGCGACATACCATCTGACTTTCGGAAAAGCATCATCCACACAATTCCGAAGACTGCAAGAGCTGACAAGTGCGAGAATTATCGCACAATCAGCTTAACAGCTCATGCATCGAAGCTGCTTACAAGAATAATATAGAGAAGAATGGAAAAGAAAATTGAGAATGCGCTAGGTGACGATCAGTTTGGCTTTAGGAAAAGTAAAGGCACGAGAGAGGCAATTCTGACGTTACGGCTAATAATGGAAGCAAGGCTAAAGAAAAATCAAGACACGTTCATAAGATTTGTCGACCTGGAAAAAGCGTTCGACAATATAAAATGGTGCAAGCTGTTCAAAATTCTGAAAAAAGTAGGGGTAAGCTATAGGGAGAAACGGGTCATGTACAATATGTACAACAACCAAGAGGGAATAATAAGAGTGGACGATCAAGAACGAAGTGCTCGTATTAAGAAGGGAGTAAGACAAGGCTGTAGCCTTTCGCCCCTACTCTTCAATCTGTACATCGAGGAAGCAATGATAGAAATAAAAGAAAGGGTCCGGAGTGGAATTAAAATACAAGGTGAAAGGATATCAATGATACGATTCGCTGATGACATTGCTATCCTGAGTGAAAGCGAAGAAGAATTAAATGATCTGCTGAACGGAATGAACAGTCTAATGAGTACATAGTATGGTTTGAGAGTAAATCGGAGAAAGACGAAGGTAATGAGAAGTAGTAGAAATGAGAACAGCGAGAAACTTAACATCAGGAGTGATGGTCACGATGTCAATGAAGTTAAGGAATTCTGCTACCTAGGTAGTAAAATAACCAATGACGGACGGAGCAAGGAGGACATCAAAAGCAGACTCGCTATGGAAAAAAAGGCATTTCTGGCCAAGAGAAGTCTACTAATATCAAACACCGGCCTTAATTTGAGGAAGAAATTTCTGAAAATGTACGTCTGGAGTACAGCATTGTATGGTAGTGAAACATGGACTGTGGGAAAACCGGAACAGAAGAGAATCGAAGCATTTGAGATGTGGTGCTATAGACGAATGTTGAAAATTAGGTGGACTGATAAGGTAAGGAATAAGGAGGTTCTACGCAGAATCGGAGAGGAAAGGAATATGTGGAAAACACTGATAAGGAGAAGGGACAGGATGATAGGACATCTGCTAAGACATGAGGGAATGACTTCCATGGTACTAGAGAGAGCTGTAGAGGGCAAAAACTGTAGAGGAAGACAGAGATTGGAATACGTCAAGCAAATAATTGAGGACGTAGGTTGCATGTGCTACTCTGAGATGAAGAGGTTAGCACAGGAAAGGAATTCGTGGCGGGCCGCATCAATGCAGTCAGTAGACTGATGACCAAAACAAAACAAAAAAAACACTTTTTGAAAATTTGACGATATTATCAAGTGAGAGACGACAAAGACGCTGCCAAATGCAGGCTGGTTTGACAGCTGACGCTGCGCAGGCGAGTCCCGACACAGGCGAGAGTAAATCGCGAAGACGTACGGAGTGGAGCGGCCTGATAGCCTAGCAGACGACACTTCAGCCTCTGGAATTGGCAGAATAAGACTGCCACGAAGGAAGTCGGCTAACAGAAGGGTGGCTGGAGAGTTACTGCAAGTGGGCTTTCCCAGGGAGCTTGGACGTTGCTGGCCGCTTGTGGTGTGAGGTGCCGGCATAGCATGGAGTCAGAGGCCGCAAAATAATTTCGCAGGCACAAACTACATAAAATCTAAACTAATAAAGCTACAAAATATGTAGTGACACCACATTAAAGATAAAAACGAAACGAGAAAGTGTGTTTAAACGCCCAATCATTATAGACAGAATAATACCTAAGATGTTTGAGATGTAAGATTTGAATATACCTTTAACTTTACAAACCAATTACTTTTAAACGCCTTAAGATGTTTTGAAGAAGCAAGTGCAACAGCTGGCTCTTGAATACCTCTTTTGAGATGAATTTTGATAATCCTTATTTATGTACTACATACTAAGTTATGAGCGTGAATGTTTATTTTGAAGATGAAAAAACGTACTTTAGTGCGACATAAATTACAAATTAATAAATTTAGTTTGCGGTATGAGACAATAAACCACACAGAATTACCTGTAAAGATCTAAGTTACATGTTGTTTGATAATAGAAAAGGTCAGATAAGGAATATGTTAACTACCTCACTGATTAAAATGGAAATAAAGAAAAAATTAAGGCCCTGAACAAAAATCTGATGTCAACACCGACATCTTGGGGAAATTCTAGTCATAAATTCTTGTCATGTTTATGTACTACGAATAAGAGCAATTAAAGTTTGTGATTTTTGCAACAACAGATCGCTTGTGTTCAAGGACGTTAGCCTTATTGTCAGGGAACAGTTTGCTTTGACACATTACTGAGGGTAGACGTATGTGTTGATGAGAACCGTATCAGTCAAAATTAAATTGGTTTGCATTTTTCTGGCGACTAGTTTAGAAACTGAGAAAATTTTTCAGCAACCACCTTCGTGGACTTTAACTTTGACCTGCATCATATTTGCACTAGTGAGTTGTTGACGTAGCTTTGTGAACCTTAACTATGAACAGTGTCTTTGTAAAACTGACGTACCACTTTCAGAATCTAGCTAATAATTCTATGTGTCGTTATATCTCTCACGATATTAAACAGAAGTCTAGCAAACACTTTTATTCCTATACGATGGCTAGCTGATATTTCGAACATTATTTATACCACTGACCATAATACTACCTGCAATTGATAATTACTAGAAGCTAAAACAACAGTGACAGGTGTGTGGCCGTGCCTCAGATGCAAACGTAGAATAGGACCGTTAAATTGGTCATGCGCTTAATAAATCCGTTGATGCGCGATAACTGTTAAGAGTAGATGTACGCAAGCAAGTCACCCAAGGATAAAATAGAGAGACCAAATGGTTATCTACAACCTGTGCAGAAACCAAACTGCAGTTATATAAATCGAAAGGCATGAACGGTAGTAGTAGTAGAAGTAGTAGCTTAAACGGAAGTGAGACAGGGTTGTAACCTTTCAGCAATGTTAGTCAAATTGTACACTGAGCAAGCTGTGAAGAAAATGGAGTGGAATTTTAGAAAGAATATTTTAAGTTCAGGGAGAAGAAGTAAAGCCACTGAGGCTGTCAGAGACATGAAGAGATTTAGAAGAACAGTTCAGCTGGATGGTAATGTTTCAAACAGGGATTATAAGATGAACATCAATGGAAATAAACAAAGATATGGAATGTAGTCTATTTTGAAGGATGCTCAGAGAATTAGACAAGGAAATGAGACACTAGTAGACGAATTTTGCTATTTGGCCGGCAAAATAACTTATAACGGCCGAAGTGGAGAAGATATAATAAAATGCAGACTGTCAATAGAAAGAAAAACATTTTTGATTAATAAGGAATTTAAAATCTAAAATCAGTTCAAGTGTTAGGAAGTCTTTTTGGAAGGTATTTCCCTGGAGAGTAGCCTTGTCTGAATGTCAAGTGTGGCCAGTCTGCAATTCAGACGAGAAGAGAGCAGAAGCATTCAAACTACGGCACTGTAGAAGAATGCTGAAGGCTAGACGAGTGGATCGTGTCGTGATAAAAGACATTCATGACACAAATTCTCTAAAAGAAGGAGGGGATTGTGCAGAATGAACTAGCACGCAGAGCTGAGTATAACCAGTCTTTGGACTGGTGATTACAACATAAATTAGGGACGGCCAAGTACTCTGCATGTGCTGAGTGCACATTTTCTCCACCACCACACCACGTTGCCTGAGAGGGAAGGGGGAGAAATTGCGAATGCTCCGCATCAAATGGCCGTGCAGTCATACATGAAATATTAAACGTCTTGCATGTGGCTTGTTTTCGTATTTCATATTTCTCAGAAATGCAGATCACAAACAAAACAGAATTTGAGTATTATTCAACTATGTTTCTGGGGTTGAAGACATAATAAAATTTATGTTAAGTGCAAACTGGCGGCATACAGCACACATAGACTGTCTTGAAGATCTTTGCCACTCAGATTGCTACCTAATCGTGACGTATTTACTTTCATAATCAAAAAAAGCCTTTCACGCACTTATTTTGACCGAAACATCGATATCACGTTTGCAACTTCATTATGGAGATGTGGAAACTTTTCCTGAGGGAAACAATATAGAACTCCTGGGCAGCTTGCCTTTTAAATGGGAATTACATTTCAGGTCGACCAGTAGCATCTGTATATGCACAGGTATGCTTCCAATTGAAACGGCGAACGGTTTCAAAAGAGATCAAAATCATATGCAAGATTTGCAGTGTCCTCAAAATCCTTAGATAACTATTCTTGTAATGCTTTCCACATCATAACAACTTCTTCATAATTTGCGTTGTCTTCAGCGCCAGTGAGCTTAAGGAAGTGGATAGTGTTTTACATAAGAGGTCGTCCCTTATACGATGAAATCCCATGATATCAGAAATAAGTTGCTTCTCACCTAGCAATGTCTTACGTGAATGACTCCCCTGTTTAAAATTCAAAGTCAGTAATCTTTCGAGATCTTCTAACTGAACAATAGCAGATCTTAAGTAGACAAATTGTTCCAGGCTGCCCTTTGCCTTAACAAATATACTTCACAGTAATACGTAACGTCTCTATACTCTTCGTTCAGTTCCATCAAAAACTATTCGAACTGACCGCGTAATAATGTGTGCGACTTCACATTCATGTCACCAGTTTTATCATATGTTCCGTGCTACAAATATACCACAAAGCACAGAACAATGAATCCCGTAAAAACCATATGCGGTGGTTTTAACTTTTTGTTCTTTCATCGTCAAGTAAATCTTTAACTTCCTTCTGCATGATGCTTTAGTACCGTCTCATAGCAAATTTGCGGGACCCGTCGGTTATGTGACTGTATAATAGATACGGAGAATCCTCATCCTTCTCTTGTGTGCTAACCATTGATTTTTAAAGGATTGGGACGGTAGGTCGGTAGATAGATTATTTTTGTGCAAACAGCCATTAGACGTGTATTCTTCGTTTATACCACGAACAAATAGCGAATGATAAACGGCGCAAATGTAACTATCCTGCCGAACTGAAGATAGTCGTGTCGAACGAAAAATGCCCCATAAAATGTCGGAAGAAAATTTCGTGTCACACAGCTAAATAAAATGTTCTTCTGTACTGACGAGGGAAGATGGCCATGGCACCCTCCTTAGATTTAGTGGTAAGATGGCGCAGTGGATACCCGTTGGAAACCGAACACAGATCAAGCATGAAAACAGGAAAAATGTGTACTCTACTGAGAAAAGAGAAACGAAATAGAATCTGTGAACAGCCCAAGCACCAAGTGTGCAATGTAGAGCGAAGCGGATTTGCTTCGTCATGGTTGTTAGGTGGTCACGGTATTAGTCTGCAAAGAAAGATATCCGCGTTCAAGTCTCGTTCGTGTCCCAATTTCTTTTCTCGAAATTATTCACATTCCGTCCAGTCTTTGACGTGTCTGGACTGCTATATTCAAATTTATGTGTGTGTTGTGGCGTAACGTCCGTTTGCAACAGCGAGGTGTAAGGAAGAGACCTCCATATTGCGTACCTCCCATTTTTTCTGCGCATTTACCACGTGTTATGACTTGCGTTCCGTATTGGAAGTTTTGACTCACGAATTCCATTGTTGTAACATAATTCACATCTGTTTATTTGTTGTTTCCCTTTCTGAGACATGTCTATGCGACAACTCCCCTGCTCTCACTGTTCATCACATTTACTTGCGACGGTAAAATATTCTAACCACATGACCCATATTCTATAACCAGTGTTTGGTATGACAGTTGCCAAGGCTACACATAAGGAGAACAGACACGTCAATGATCGGATGAAATGGCCGTAATTTGATGGAGGAAAAATATGGGGCGGAAGGAAGATTTGAACGCGGATCTCTCGCTTTGCAGTCCAGCACCATGACAACGCAAGCAAGAAGCGGTGATTCTTGCAATTTGCCAGCTGTTGCACGTCTACAGTATGGACGCTTCACTGTTTCTATTATGCTTCTTTTTCGAGTTCACCTTCTACTTGTTTCTATGCTTTATCTGTGTTTAGTTTTTGATGGGCTATCCACTGGGTCATTATATTACTAAATCTGTAGTGGTTACGACTGAAATATCACTTGTGAGTACCTCCTGGTAGGAGGGAACATAGACGAGACGTACCGACTATACCCGGGCTGGTGAAACATGTCACTTGACAGCTGGCGTGTGGTTGGCTACACTAAGATTGCGATATTGCAGTAGCTGCCACCGCACACGCCCACAACTCCGAAGTACGTTTTGTAAATGTAAGCTACAATCACGTTTACACGTAAGTGCAACAAAGTACGTTTTTCTAATAATGGAGAGAACGACGACGGA
The DNA here is from genome assembly GCF_023897955.1 of Schistocerca gregaria. NCBI lineage: Eukaryota > Metazoa > Arthropoda > Insecta > Orthoptera > Acrididae > Schistocerca > Schistocerca gregaria. The sequence goes on from NC_064931.1 coordinate 833,990,202, forward strand.
GACTAAGTGTTTGATGGTATATGAAACAAGGAAATAAAAAAAACCCGAAGTTAATGACAATATCTATGAAAAGTCGTTAGAGATTGTTACAGTAAATCTAAGCATACCAAATACACTCCTGGAAATTGAAATAAGAACACCGTGAATTCATTGTCCCAGGAAGGGGAAACTTTATTGACACATACCTGGGGTCAGATACATCACATGATCACACTGACAGAACCACAGGCACATAGACACAGGCAACAGAGCATGCACAATGTCGGCACTAGTACAGTGTATATCCACCTTTCGCAGCAATGCAGGCTGCTATTCTCCCATGGAGACGATCGTAGAGATGCTGGATGTAGTCCTGTGGAACGGCTTGCCATGCCATTTCCACCTGGCGCCTCAGTTGGACCAGCGTTCGTGCTGGACGTGCAGACCGCGTGAGACGACGCTTCATCCATTCCCAAACATGCTCAATGGGGGACAGATCCGGAGATCTTGCTGGCCAGGGTAGTTGACATACACTTTCTAGAGCACGTTGGGTGGCACAGGATACATGCGGACGTGCATTGTCCTGTTGGAACAGCAAGTTCCCATGCCGGTCTAGGAATGGTAGAACGATGGGTTCGATGACGGTTTGGATGTACCGTGCACTATTCAGTGTCCCCTCGACGATCACCAGAGGTGTACGGCCAGTGTAGGAGATCGCTCCCCACACCATGATGCCGGGTGTTGGCCCTGTGTGCCTCGGTCGTATGCAGTCCTGATTGTGGCGCTCACCTGCACGGCGCCAAACACGCATACGACCATCATTGGCACCAAGGCAGAAGCGACTCTCATCGCTGAAGACGACACGTCTCCATGCGACCACTGGAGGCGGGCTGCGCGATGTTGGGGCGTGAGTGGAAGACGGCCTAACGGTGTGCGGGACCGTAGCCCAGCTTCATGGAGGCGGTTGCGAATGGTCCTCGCTGATAACCTAGGAGCAACAGTGTCCCTAATTTGCTGGTAAGTGGCGGTGCGGTCCCCTACGGTACTGCGTAGGATCCTACGGTCTTGGCGTGCATCCGTGCGTCGCTGCGGTCCGGTCCCATGTCGAGGGGCACGTGCACCTTCCGTCGACCACTGGCGACAACATCGATGTACTGTGGAGACCTCACGCCCCACGTGTTGAGCAACTCGGTGGTACGTCCACCCGGCCTCCCGCATGCCCACTATACGCCCTCGCTCAAAGTCCGTCAACTGCACATACGGTTCACGTCCACGCTGTCGCGGCATGCTACCAGTGTTAAAGACTGCGATGGAGCTCCGTATGCCACGGCAAACTGGCTGACACTGACGGCGGCGGTGCACAAATGCTGCGCAGCTAGCGCCATTCGACGGCCAACACCGCGGTTCCTGGTGTGTCCGCTGTGCCGTGCGTGTGATCATTGCTTGTACAACCCTCTCGCAGTGTCCGGATCAAGTATGGTGGGTCTGACACACCGGTGTCAATGTGCTCTTTTTTTCCATTTCCAGGAGTGTAACACACGAAAGAAATAAAGCAAAAAATGCATAACCTACCCGATTGCAGAGAGAAAATGAATTAATTTTGTATACATTCACACTCACCAGTTTAAGATGTCAATAGCGCAATTCCATCCAGTTCTCCTATACTATCATAGGAATCGGTGCCAAAACCGTTGTCTTCGTCATCATCATCATCATTAAGAGAAATCATTAATTGTTTGTTTTAATTTATAATACCATCTATAGTCTGTGCATCTCTAAACAGGTTAGCAACATGGTCTACTTGTTTGTTCCATGAGGTACCGTCTATAGTAACAAGACCTTCACGTAGCAGTCTTTCCACCTCTGTTATAGTAAAAGTCTTGTTGTTACTTCTAATGTACGCCTTCACTTCACTCCAAACCAATTCAATTGGATTAAAATGGCAGTGATAAGGCGGTAGTTTAATTACCAAGTGACCCTGATCGCTGGCAGTTTCATGTACAACGTATTTGGGTGTCACAGGCTTATTTTGTTTCAGGAGCGAGTATAACAGGAGCTTTGTCATGCTCATGTCTGCCGCAATATCTCTCGCCTGCAACCACAGCACCATAGTTCCTTTACGGTCACTAGTGGTCGTAGTTTTCTCTAAAATCACGGAATCGTACGGTGCATTGTCCATTACAATAACTGACGGAACACTAAAATGTTGCAACAAATTTTTAAACCACTGTAGAAACCGTGGGTGGCCCATATCCTCATGATAGTCACTGGTTTTTTTTCGATCGAAAAACTAGAAGCCCTTGACGCACAAAGCCGTTTGAAGATCCTGCATGGGGCACAATTAATCTTGATCCTCTTCCTGTTGGTTGATGACCGTTGATATTCGGAGTATTATCTGTCCAGCATTTCTCAACTGATTCTCCAGCGTTGACCCAGGTTTCGTCTAACCATATGACTGAGTGAATGTCCTTTCCTACAATTCTGTGTAAGAAAATGGTGCGAGCTGCAACGACATAAGCTTTTTCTAGCAACAGTTTTCGTCCATCTAAATGGTGCAAATGGCTCTGAGCACTATGGGACTTAGCATCTGTGGTCATCTGTCCCCTAGAAATTAGAACTACTTAAACCTAAATAACCTAAGGACATCACACACATCCATGCCCGAGGCAGGATTCGAACCTGCGACCGCACGGCCACGCTGGCCGGCGGTCCATGTAACTTTTAAAACGGAAGCCAGTACTTTTTAATATCATCTAAAGTGACGTTTTCCCCATTAAGAAAAGTTCACTTTCTTTTAAAGAAATTAGCAAGTTTGCTATAGTCGGGTATCCTTTCCTTTTCTAGTATCCATATTTGTGTCGACGAATTGCATCTGCTTGGAATTAATCTATATCGGTAACAGGACGAGGCTGCGTTTTTTTTCCTTGCCTGGAGTACTTAAAACCACACTGTTTCTTCCACAGGGGCTTTCCTCCACACTGTTTACTTCACTGTCTTGTAAGTCTTGAAGTATCACCCTTTTCGTTATAACTGTTCTTTCACTGAATCCTAGAGTTCTCGAGGTACGCTCTAAAATTTTATCGGCAGGAATCGACGCATGCCCATGAACAGAAAGAAATTCGTTTTCTTGCTCGTAAAACTCACGCGTCCTCCGTAGCAATTCCAAAGCCTGACTATGTAATGGCACTCCTCGGCGTAACGGATTGTCGCTTGGTGAACGACATCGTTGTGGTGACATTGTTTAACAAACAAAAACTGTAATCAAGGCGGTAACACAACACAACAGCAGGCGTTCGTGCACTAACATACAATGTTTGCACGGAATCCGGCGATGTGGTAGTGTCGACGCCTGAACCGTCTTTTGTTCCGTGCTCTTATTGGTACAGAAGACGCGGAGCCTCCCGTTCCTCACTTGTCTGTTAGTTATACTACCAACTCTACGGCGCTTGGGGAGTGACCTTGAAGTGACATCTTTCAGCGGTCCCGGTACAGCGCCGCGTGAGGTCGAGTTTCTGAAAGCATGCATGCAATACCTTGTGCATGCATGCCGATTTGTAGTCTGTAGCTAATCCTGACGTACCTGAAATGGTGTTTAAAAGTCGGGGCTGCTGTTCAAAGACACCCCCAAAATACAGTGTTGTATAGCAGTTTTCAAGTTGATATCGTTCCTTTGTACATGTAAGACTCTTTCTAACAGTAATATCACAAATTGAGTCCGCCTTGATGCAAACATCGTGTTATTTGTTTATTTCATTATTATCCCAAACTATTTCGGCGACAAATATCACCATCATCAGTGGGTTTTCTTTTTTAAACTAAAACATTCAGAAAATGGTATGATTGTACAAACACAGTAAAAAATAATTACCTTTTTACAAATCGTCTTTTCAAATATAGTTTTATATTGTTACTTCTATACTACCTTACTTATTGTATGCTACTGCATGTTCTAAGCCATTATTGACGCTGTTTGTGACATATTTTCTGTGCTTTTTTTCTGTTGCCATCTTTTTACTTAGCGAACATCATGTCGTCTGCAACCATGTGAGCGGCTGTTAGTAAACAATACTCAAAGGTGAACTTCGTATGTCAGCAGTATATACTTAGGGTTGTGGTAATGTTGTGGAAACCAGTTATTTTGCTTAGCTATTCGTGTACTCACGTTCGTTGGATGGTGTGTGGCTGCTTTTTACTCACGTTCGTTGGATGGTGTGTGGCTGCTTTTTACGAAACCAGTTATTTTGGTGTGTATTTAGCTGTTGCTTAGCTATTCGTGTACTCAAGTTCGTTGGATGGTGTGTGGCTGCTTTTTACACAGAAAAACAAAACTTTAGCACTTTGTTTCTGATCCAGAATGTTACGCCATCTTGCTGTTCGCGTGTGTCGCGAGAGGCGTATCGCAAGTGGCGAGAAAGGCTATGAAACACTGTAACGCGAATTACGACGACTTCTGTTCATTATTTGTGTCCCTGTGTGTGATGGAGAAGTGGTTCTTTTGTGTGTGTGTGCTTTCAGTTCTGTGTCCTTGGTCAGTTCTCTCAGAGCGGTAAAGAGTGTGTTGATGCAGAGTGTTGTATTTTCATTTATTACATTTTTCCCTTAGACTATAGCCTTTTATATGTGGTAAATTTCGTCTATCGTTAGTTGTCGGTATAGACGGTTGCTGTTTCTCAGAATGCGTAGATCGTTTTCGATATTAGTGGGGTTATGGTTTTTGTTCATTACATGTTCTGCAAAAGTTGAATGTGTGCTGTCACTTATTAGAGCTCTCATATGCTCTGTGTACCTCGTTCGGACATTTCTGCTTATTTGTCCTATGTAATGGGCCAGACAAGAGTTGCAGTGGAGTTGACATATTCCAGCGTTGCTGAATTTGTCTCACGTTTCTCTGTCTGGTCTTAGTCCTTTCTGAACTGTATTGTTTGTTCTGAATGTTATTGGGACCCCTGCTGACATACGAAGTTCACCTTTGAGTATTTGTTTACTATTAGCCGTTCCATGGTTGCATATGACATGATGTTCGCTAAGTAAAAAGATAGCAACAGAAAGAAAGAGCACAAAAAAGTATGTCACAAACAGAGCCAATAATACCTTAAAATATCCTGTAGCATACTATAAATAAGGTAGTATAAAAGTATCAATTTAAAACTATATTTCAAAAGACGATTTGTAAAAATATAATAATGTTTTACTGTGTTTGTACAACCATACCATTCTCTGTATGTTTTAGATTTTACAAAAATCACTGATGATTGTGATATTTGTCGCCGAAACTAGTTTGGGATATAAAGAAATAAACGAATAATGCGGTGTTTTGCATCAATGCGGTCTCAATATGTCATGTTACGGTTTTCTATGCAAACACGGACCAAATGGAAGAGTTCCAAGGTAATATTGAAGACTCTTTCTGTTTAACGACTTCTCAAATGGAAGATCCAAATCAGTTTTCCCTGGCGGTAAGATTCATTACGTTGTCCTTATAGTAGGTGGGCAGTAAGTACAGATACTTTGTCACAGTTTCTCTCAATGCATTCAAAACTGTGTCATACAGTTGCAGTTGCGAAGTAATCCACCTCACTGACACGAGAGCTTTCCAGGGACATCACACACATACATGCCCGAGACAGGATTCTAACCTGCGACCATAGCAGTCGCGCGGTTCCGGACTGAGCGCCTAGAACCGCTAGACCACCGCGGCCGGCCCCGCGAAAGACCTAGCCTGATGAAACACATGGCAGGATGCAGAAAGGATTTGCCCAAGCACACAGTTCGGAACAACTCAGAGATATCTACGAGGAGGCGTAAATCGTTTTTTATTAATAAACTTACATATTCCACTAAATCAGGATATCGAGTCCCACCTGAATGTTTACCACATGCTCATACTCTGAATACGTTGCTGCAGTGCCTGTCGGTTTACTGTAGAATGCAGTTATGTCTGGCATCGTGGTTTCGTGGAGTCTCTACACTGAATCCACGTATACATAGGGAAAGACCTCCTTCTTCGTCACAAGGTGAAACTTTGCATTATCGGGGTATGCGGGCCTGGTGATACGCCTATCCTCCTAACACATCATCTGAGCAAGCTCCTGAACAGACTCATGCATGAAACGTAGCAGATGCAGGAAGCATAGTTTTATTTTTGGTGTGATTATCATCGAAAATGAAATGTGCTTCTCCTCTGTATCAAGAATGATACTGAATTTTCAATCCTTCAAATAGAAATTATCCAAGTGGTCAACAAGAGAGAGGGAATCACACATGCTCGAATTATGGAGGAAGAGTGGTATGTGGCATCGCAGTTGGTAGTTCATGTTTCATACTTTGTGGGCAGCACCACGGATCTTCTTGTTAGATGACAGTTGTCTCTACGTGGAATTCTTGCTTTCCTGTCCAACGGCAGCCTTCAAATAGAGTAATAAGCTGCCTTCTTGCAAAAGACGTCAATCTCTTGCAAGTCGGCCACGAAGACATTGTTACTATAAATGTTATCAACTTCCTACACCAGTTTTTTGATCTGAGAGTGCAGCCATCCCACAGGATTATCCCAAACATTTGCTTTGAATTTCTTGCAGCTGCTATCATACGAGCATTCAGCTTGATGTGCAGCTGCATATGTAAGGTATGCACCATTGTGTAAAGGTACTGTGAGTTGTACTTGGGTCACTTTCAAAACGTGGCACAGGGGCTAGTGTAGGAGACGTTTATAGTCTACATACAGGGCGAATGGATACCGTACCACCGAGAGAGGTGGCGCATTGGTTAGCACACTGGACTCGCATTCGGGAGGACGACTGTTCAATCCCGCGTCCGGCCATCCTTCTTTAGGTTTTCCGTGATTTCGCAAAATCGCTCAAGGTAAATGGTTCCTTTGAAAGGGCACGGCCGCCTTCTTTCCCCGTCCTTCCTTAATCCGATGAGACCGATGACCTCGCTGTTTGGTCTCTTCCCCCAGACAACCGAACCGAACCGATACCGTACCTGGTGGCGGGCGTTCTTAAACTTTAAGAACTTCTTGTCCTCTATAGGCATTACCACTCGTACTTGTTCTTGGCTACAGCAGTCAGTCATACGCCTTTCTAGATAGATTCTTTGAGCGAAAGTATTGGGGCACCAGCAGATAGTGTTAAAATCACAGTCAGGAATAAAACCATTACGTAGAATCTGATAAATCATAAGTGACGAATATATATTAGAGGTACCGCTAGTATTTATTTAGCCGCTTTTATTTATTTCTCATTGTCTGTAATCGTTTTTGCCTGACTGTGTGATTTTAACACTGTTTTGTCTGGTTTTCACGTAACTGGTTCAAATGGCTCTGAGCACTATGGGACTTAACTTCTGAGGTCATCAGTCCCCTAGAACATAGAACTACTTAAACTTAACTAACCTAAGGACATCACACACATCCATGCCCGGGGCAGAATTCGAACCTGCGACCGTTGCGGTCTCGCGGTTCCAGACTGTAGCTCCTAGAAGCGCTCGGCCACCCCGGCCGGCTTTCACGTAACTGTTTTATACTTGACTGTGATTTTATTTATGTTGAACTTTGGTTTTGCCATGTTCTACTGAGCTGTCTTTTATTTCCGACTGTATGTAGTAGCTTAAAGTTGAAGATGTGGTTTTACCACTATTTTATGTCTGACTTTATGTAAACGTTTTCTACTTCACTGTGTGATTTCATCAGCGTGGTCCGCAAAATTTTCCTATGGATCTAATTGTTGGTATTATCAAAACTTGTTTTTGTTTTTCTAGCGTCGTCGAGGCGTACAAAATGTTTTATCGGTGTGTCGAGTATGGCGCTGCCATGATGATGTATAGATACCTTTTTGTTTCTGTTACAAATTGTAACTTAAATATATTCTTTTTGTTGTATTTGAAATATGTATTTTGCAATGCTTGTTGCCGGGTGTGTTGTTAACCACTTTATAGGAAACTGAAAAAAGATGGAAACAAGGAAAACTTGAAAACTGAAGTTACCACCTATCCTAGTCTTCCTAATACCTTTCACACTGTGATGTCTCAGTTAGGTGAATGAAGTTCAGACCTACACTAATTTATAAGATGTTTTTACGTGGAATAGATTGGCATGTAGCTGTCGCCATGGATGTTATAGCACACCTTAGTGTCATGAGCTATCTTTATACCATTTCACTGTTTTGTACTGTAGAAAGTGCTTACTATTTGGTTTCTGTTTTTAGGATGGTTAGATAACGAGCTTAGTCATGAAACTATTCTTCAAGTTATAAAGAAAATTAGTGTGGTTTTACACCATGTGGTAAAAAGGTATGGATTTTCATAATTTATGTGTTTTTTCAAATATCTATAATTACATTTTTTTAAAACTAATAGCTGCATGTATACAAAACAACAAAGAACTTTCTTTATCTTTAACAGATGGAAAATAAAAGCCCACTGAGGATGCTGCAACTGCAGTGAAACATGTTTGAGTTATAAAACAAAACTGTGTTTTGCTAAAAGGCGGACCCTATCCAGAAACATATGTATTGTTAAAGCTAACACGGAGAAAAAGAGCTTCAATACCAAGATGATTATTAGGAAGAAATAAATACTATAAATTATAAAGTGCAACAATCAGTCGTCCTGTTTAGATTTTATTATGCAAATCCAGATTTCGGCTAGTAGCTAGCCATTCTCAATACGCTATTTTTTATTCTCAATGCATCTAAGTCCCTGTTGTTCGGGCGTCAGTCACAGTTCCTTGAGTACTCAGTATTCAAGGAACTGGCTAGCTACTAGCCGGAATCTGGATTTGCATAATAAAATCTAAACAGGGCGACTGATTGCTGCACTCTATAAGTCACATGCAGTCGCTGAGTGCATCCACTTTCCGAATGGAAGGCAACCTGAAAAAAGATATTGATACGCACGCGTGGAAAAAGAAAAATACAGACGCCTATAACAATAATTTTAGTAATTTTAGTTTTTCACTGACATCCAAGTCAGTGGCATCCAAGTTCGTCCACGAATCTCCCATCGCATAATTATTTGCTGTGATGTCTTGTTATATCATATCACGACGGTCGATCGGGAGATGGTCTATAGACTGAAGAATGTGTTTGAGTTGGCAAACAAGCTGTTGTTTTCAGCTCGTACCCTACTGATGATGACGGACTGAGCTACATTTTGTACAGACTTGGCTGAGGTGACGAATGGATCACCAATGTGTAAGGTCATGAGTTATTGAAACACAACCAAGACTAAGTCTGCACACGTGCATCACATCAGCAAGGAAAGAAGAAGAAGAAGAAGAAGTTAATCTCTTCAGACTGAAACTACAATGAACACACACAAATAGAATAAATACCTGTGGGATTACTAGAGTCAGATCTGGGCCACTGATTAGCCTCCGATCATCAATCATCATATTCATATCCGTTAGATCACTTCATCTCTTCTGATACTGTCAGTGTGTGGATGTTCCACCCAACACGTCTCAGACAGCAACAACATTTCGCACCGCAAAACGTTGTATTTATAGCTAAAACCACATTTATTTGTTCACATCATCAAACAGCGCTTGACAGTGTTTTCCTCAAGTCATGTGGTTTTTATGTGGGATGACACTAGGTCGAGGCTGTGTGTGGGCGACACTGCCTTACACCTCTTCCGCCAGTTTTCTGAAATGTAGGACCATATAACGCTGTAGGTGTGCATACAGTTCCATCATAGAGCGATGGTGGAACGCTACAAAACTCGTGTGATGAAAGAGAATAATATTTTTACGCTGTCTATAGGACTCAGCACGCCGCGACCATTATCTGGGAGAACTACCCACGCCTCACTGCTGCTCTCCTATATACGTGTGCGGGCAACAGTGAAAGCCGCGGGGAGCGACTGCGCTATTTTGATAAAATAACACAGACAGTCTAAGCTTTGGCCCTAAAAATCCGCTGTTCGAGTTTGTGTAATCGTTTCCCACATTAAATAATTACTTCTACAGACACACAATAATACGCATTAGATGCCAGTCTATTAAACACAGCTTAGTCATGTGCTGTAATAGTTTTACGAAACGGGCTCTCTTGTAGGCAGAGAGTAAAATGCGTTTCTGAAGCTTTGTTAACATTCGTTATAGCGTTGACTAGTTTCACTTTATATGGTTCAAATGGCTCTGAGCACTATGGGACTCAACTGCTGTGGTCATCAGTCCCCTAGAACTTAGAACTACTTAAACCTAACTAACCTAAGGACATCACACACATCCATGCCCGAGGCAGGATTCGAACCTGCGACCGTAGCAGTCGCACGGTTCCGGACTGCGCGCCTAGAACCGCGAGACCACCGCGGCCGGCTTCACTTTATAGTAACAGTGCATCTGATTATTTAAAAAAATGATGCATGGTGATAAACTCTTAAACATTAAAGCCATAGGATGGTAACGGACGCTGTCTGGCCAACAGATAACAATATTTGATGGCACTGAGGAAGAGAGAATGAGAGGCCTCTTCACTTTAGCAGAAGCAGACCTAACCTTCCACACAGTGGCGATGTTATATGGACAGCAGTCGAGCTGACAGCGTCTGCTGACTCCTTTCTCTCCAATGCGCATTGAGTCTCCTCCAATACAGTCAATGATATGTGTCAAAAACAGTATATTTGCCACAACTGATACTAGTGGGAAGATCAATCGTACCAACGGTTTAAAAATGAGAGAAACGCCGATCAATATTATTATTCCGTCGTAGCAGGCCTTGGAAGACCCAACGGAGTCGACCAGCCGCCGTGTCATCCTCAGCCCAGAGGCGTCACTGGATGCGGAAATGGTGTCGGCACATCGCTCCCCCATCCGTTTTGTCAGTTTAAGAGATCAGAGCCGCTACTAGTCAATCAAATAGCTCCTCAGTTTGCCTCACAAGGGCTGAGTGCACCCCTCTTGCCAACAGCGCTCTGCAGCCCAGATGGTCGCCCATCCAAGTGCTATCCCAGCCCGACAGCGCTTAACTTCGGTGATCTGACGGGAACCGGTGTTACCACTGCGGCAAGGCCGTTGATCGATCAATATTATTAGGTACTAACGTAATTCATGTAGACGAAATGTATCCTACCCATTCTGTGCTCAGACATCCTTTATTCCCTATCAGCAATCTTTTCGCCATTTCATTTATAGTAGCATCGATATGCGATCCATGTGTATCATTTTTTGTTGATGGAATCATATCACTTTGTAATGCATTTAAATATATTCCATCTCGAACTCGTATGTGCTGAGAGAGGATTCCACAGCATTCAGAACACAAATAAATAACATTACCGTTTCGTCTTGCACACAGAGCCGTGGGAGAATTACAGTTCCTTCTCGTATCCATGTGTCTCTAGAAAGCACCACCTTCCCAATATTAAAGCACATCCGATGTCATTAATTCCCTTATACAGGGTGAATCACCTAAAACCTGCACTGTAAGTCTTGCAGAAATGGAAATACTATTGATGAGCGATTTTTCACAGAATGGACTGGCAGTCAGAGATCCGTATTGTTAGCTAGTAAACAGACTGTAATAATATTTATAAAGCGCAACTTTTGTGTACACTTTTTAAATGAAACAATGCCTATTGACATTAACAAACGTTGTTGTCGTTGTGGTCTTCACTCCTGAGACTGGTTTGATGCAACTCTCTATGCTACTCTATCCTGAGCAAGCTGCTTCATCTCACAGTACGTACTGCAGCCTACATCCTTCTGAATCTGCTTAGTGTATTCATCTCTTGGTCTCCCTCTACGATTCTTTCCCCCAAGCTGCCCTACAATACTAAAATGGTGATCCCTTGATGCCTCAGAACATGTCCTACCAACCGTTCCCTTCTTCTAGTCAAGTTGTGCCACAAACTCCTCTTCTCCCAAATTCTATTCAATACCTCCTCATTAGTTATGTGATCTAACCATCTTATCGTCAGCATTCTTCTGTAGCACCACATTTCGAAAGCTTCTATTCTCTTCTTTTCTAAACTATTTATCGTCCATGTTTCACTTCCATACATGGCTGCACTCCATACAAATACTTTCAAAAACGACTTCCTGACGTTTAAATCTATACTTGATGCTATAAAAAAATTTCTCTAGTTCAGAAACGCTTTACTTCCCATTACCAGTCTACATTTTATATCCTCTCTTCTTCGACCATCATCAGTTATTTTGCTCCCCAAACAGCAAAAATCCTTTACTACTTTAAGTGTCTCATTTCCTAATCTAATCCCTCAGAATCACCCGAGTTAACTCGACTACATTCAATTATCCTCGTTTTGCTGTTGTTGATGTTCATCTTATACTCTCGTTTCAAGACACTGTCCATTCAGTTCAACTGCTCTTCCAAGTTCTTTGCTGTCTCTGACAGAATTACAATGTCTTCGGCGAACCTTAAAGTTTTTACTTCTTCTCCATGGATTTTAATAACTACTCCGAATTTTTCGTTTGTTTCCTTTACTGCTTGCTCAATATACAGATTGAATAACATCGGGGAGAGGCTACAACCCTGTCTCACTCCCTTCCCAACCACTGCTTCTGTTTCATGTCACTCGAATCTTGCCATTTGGTTTCTGTAAACGTTGTAAATAGCCTTTCGCTCCCTGTATTTTACCCCTGCTACGTTCACAATTTGAAAGAGAGTATTCCAGTCAATATTGTCAAAACCTTTCTCTAAGTCTACAAATGCTAGAAACGTAGGTTTGCCTTTCCTTAATCTAGCTTCTAAGATAAGCCGTAGCGTCAGTATTGCCTCACGTGTCCCAACATTTCGACGGAATCCAAACTGATCCTCCCCGAGGTCGTCTTCTACCAGTTTTTCCATTCATCTGTAAAGAATTCGCGTTAGTATTTTGCATCCGTGACTTATTAAACTGATAGTTCGGTGACTTTCACATGTGTCAACACCTGCTTTATTTGGGTTTGGAATTATTATATTCTTCTTGAAGTCTGAGGGTATTTCGTTTGTCTCATACATTTTACTCACCAGATGGTAGAGTTTTGTCAGGACTGGTTGGATGTTGTCTACTCCCAGGACGACTTAGATCTTTCATCTACATCCTCTTTCGTTTCCACAATATTGCCCTCAAGTACATCGCCCTTGTATAGACCCTCTATGTAATCGTTCCACTTCTTTGCTTTCCCTTCTTTGCTTAGAACTGGATTTCCATCTGAGCTCTTGATATTAATAGAAGTGGTTCTCTTCTCTACAAAGATCTCTTTAATTTACCTGTAGGCAGTATCTATCTTACCCCTAGTGAGATAAGCCTATACATCCTTACATTTGTCCTCTAGCCATTCCTACTTAGCCGTTTTGCACTTCCTGTCGATCTCATTATTGATACGTTTGTATTCCTTTTTGTCTGCTTCATTTACTGCATTTTTATATTTTCTCCTTTCCTCAATTAAATTCAATATTTCTTCTGTTACCCAAGGATTTCTATTAGCCCTCGTCGTTTTACTTACTTGATCCTGTGCTGCCGTCACTACTTCACCCCTCAAAGCTATCCATTCTTCTTCTACAGTATTTCTTTCCCTCATTCTTGTCAATTGTTCCCTTATGCTCTCCCTGAAACTCAGTATAACCTCTGGTGTAATCATTTTATACCAGTCCCATCTCCTTAAATTGCCACCTTTTTGCAGTTTCTTCAGTTTTAATGTACAGTTCATACCCAATAAATTGTGGTCTGAGTCCACATCTGCCCCTTGAAATGTCTTACAATTTAAAACTTGGTTCCTAAATCTCTGTCTTACCATAATATAACCTATCTGATACCTTTTAGTATCTCCAGGGTTCTTCCATGTATACAGCCTTCATTTATGATTCTTGAACCAAGTGTTAGCTATGATTAAGTTGTGCTCTGTGCAAAATTCTACCAGGCGGCTTCCTCTTTCCTTTCATTTCTTACCCCCAATCAATATTCACCTACTGTGTTTCCCTCTCTTCCTTTTCCTACTATCGAATTCCAGTCACCCATAGCTATTAAATATTCGTCTCCCTTCACTATCGGAATAATTTGTTTTATCTCCTCATACATTTCTTCAATTTCTTTATCATCTGCGGAGCTAGTTGGCATATAAACTTGTACTACTGTAGTAGGCGTGGGCTTCGTTCCTATCTTGGCCACAATAAGGCGTTCACTATGCTGTTTGTAGTAGCTTGCCCGCACTCCTATTTTTTATTCATTATTAAACGTACTCCTGCATTAACCCTATTTGATTTTATATTTATAAACTTCTATTCAGCTGACCAGAAGTCTTGTTCCTCCTATCACCGAACTTCGCTAATTCCCACTATATCTAACTGTAACCTATCCATTTCCCTTTTTAAATTTTCCAACCTACCTACCCGTTTAAGGGATCTGACATTCCACGCTCCGATCCGTAGAACGCCAGTTTTCTTTCTCCTGATAACGACGTTCTCTTGAGTAGTCCCCACCCGGAGATCCGAATGGGGGACTATTTTACCTCCGGAATATCTTACCCAAGAGGAAGCCATCATCATTTAACCATGCAGTAAAGCTGCATGCCCTCGGGAAAATCTACGGCCGTAGTTTTACCTTGCTTTCAGCCGTTCGCAGTACCATCTCAGCAAGGCCGTTTTGGTTAGTGTTACAAGGCCAGATCAGTCAATCATCCAGACTGTTGCCCCTGAAAATACTGAAAAAGCTGCTGCCCCTCTTTAGGAACCACGTGTTTGTCTGGCCTCTAAACAGATACCCCTCCGTTGTGGTTCATGGGGGGGGGGGGGGGTTAACAAACGTAAATTACGCTAAATTAGAATTTCAGTGGTGTTTGTTCAGGATTCTAGTGCGAGTTGTTATTAGATATCGTACTTTGAAAAATGTCCACACCTACACTTGTCTTTGCCATCAACTTCCGTAATTGTTAGGTACACTGTTGTAATGTTTGCTAGCTGTGTGTAGCTTGAGTCAGTTATGTATGACATTCCAAGCAGTAGTTCGTGAATGGACACTGTGATTTACCAGTGCAGAAATAGCCGACATGCTCAATGTGTATGGAGAGTGTAGGAGAATTCAGTTAGTTCCTGTAAGGTGTATGTGACCAGATATCCCAGTTGGTGTCATCAACCATTTCTGCAATTATTTATCAACCTCTTCAATCAGTTACGTGAAAATGGTAGCATGACACTGATACAACGTAACGCAAGGGAACGAGTGAGGACATAAGAGAGGGAAATTAATGTACGTGATACTGTTGTACACTCCTGGAAATTGAAATAAGAACACCGTGAATTCATTGTCCCAGGAAGGGGAAACTTTATTGACACATTCCTGGGGTCAGATACATCACACGATCACACTGACAGAACCACAGGCACATAGACACAGGCAACAGAGCATGCACAATGTCGGCACTAGTACAGTGTATATCCACATTTCGCAGCAATGCAGGCTGCTATTCTCCCATGGAGACGATCGTAGATATGCTGGATGTAGTCCTGTGGAACGGCTTGCCATGCCATTTCCACCTGGCGCCTCAGTTGGACCAGCGTTCGTGCTGGACGTGCAGACCGCGTGAGACGACGCTTCATCCAGTCCCAAACATGCTCAATGGGGGACAGATCCGGAGATCTTGCTGGCCAGGGTAGTTGACATACACCTTCTAGAGCACGTTGGGTGGCACAGGTTACATGCGGACGAGCATTGTCCTGTTGGAACAGCAAGTTCCCTTGCCGGTCTGGGAATGGTAGAACGATGGGTTCGATGACGGTTTGGATGTACCATGCACTATTCAGTGTCCCCTCGACGATCACCAGAGGTGTACGGCCAGTGTAGGAGATCGCTCCCCACACCATGATGCCGGGTGTTGGCCCTGTGTGCCTCGGTCATATGCAGTCCTGATTGTGGCGCTCACCTGCACGGCGCCAAACACGCATACGACCATCATTGGCACCAAGGCAGAAGCGACTCTCATCGCTGAAGACGACACGTCTCCATTCGTCCCTCCATTCACGCCTGTCGCGACACCACTGGAGGCGGGCTGCACGATGTTGGGGCGTGAGCGGAAGACGGCCTAACGGTGTGCGGGACCGTAGCCCAGCTTCATGGAGACGGTTGCGAATGGTCCTCGCCGATACCCCAGGAGCAACAGTGTCCCTAATTTGCTGGGAAGTGGCGGTGCGGTCCCCTACGGCACTGCGTAGGATCCTACGGTCTTGGCGTGCATCCGTGCGTCGCTGCGGTCCGGTCCAAGGTCGACGGGCACGTGTACGTTCCGCCGACCACTGGCGACAACATCGATGTACTGTGGAGACCTCACGCCCCACGTGTTGAGCAACTCGGTGGTACGTCCACCCGGCCTCCCGCATGCCCACTATACGCCCTCGCTCAAAGTCCGTCATATGCACATACGGTTCACGTCCACGCTGTCGCGGCATGCTACCAGTGTTAAAGACTGCGATGGAGCTCCGTATGCCATGGCAAACTGGCTGACACTGACAGCGGCGGTGCACAAATGCTGCGCAGCTAGCGCCATTCGGCGGCCAACACCGCGGTTCCTGGTGTGTCCGCTGTGCCGTGCGTGTGATCATTGCTTGTACAGCCCTCTCTCAGTGTCCGGAGCAAGTATGGTGGGTCTGACACACCGGTGTCAGTGTGTTCTTTTTTCCATTTCCAGGAGTGTAGTTGAAATGCATGTCAGCTCCCGCGCAATCGTAACCTTGCGATCACACAAAGAAATGGAACAGTCAGGCAAGTGTCCTACGCATTCTTCATCGATCATGAGGTCCATCTCTATCGATTGTCTCTCCATCAAGAGCCCCACGGAAACGATTTTGAGAATCGTGTTAACTAACGTATTTGAGCGTTAAGACAGTGTACTCCAGATGCATAATGTACCTTGTTTAGTGTTGAAGCCACATTTACCAATCAGGGTTAGTTTAACTGCTGAACATGCACGACTGGTCTGTTAACAATTCCTGTTGTCTTCGTCAGGTAAGACATCAGCGTCCTTGGAGTGTAAACATGTGTTATGGGATAGTGAACCATCAACTCATAGGCCCGTTTTTCGCAGACTGAACAGTAACGCACACAGGTGTCGCACCCTCGTTAACTGACCATCTTCCTCGGATGCTAGACGGCGTTCGTTTGCAGATTGGGAAAAACCCGTGGTACCAACATGAAAGCTGTCCAGTCCATACTGCACAAAGTACTACAACGTGTCTTCACCAGTTGTTTTCACATCCTTGGATTGGACGCAGACTATCTGTACCTTGCAGTGACCTTTTCCTGCAGCGTGCTCGTATATCTCCGCTGAAATGCTAGCAAGTTAGCTGCAATCGTGCCGTACCAGATTGGAATCGTGTATTGCCGCTGCCGGTGGTCATTTTTAACACAACCTGTGACGGTCAATTGTCTCGTTACCGGTCACAATCTATACAACTAGTGTATGCACTTGTGTTGTCCTTTACTTAGTTCTGCCACAGGTATTTCACAAGTGTGGGTGTGGGAGCTTTTCAAAATACGATATCTCGTAAACGGCTCGCACTGGAATTCTGCAACAAACACCACTGACATTCAAATTTACCTTACTTTTAGTTTGTTAATGTCAACGGGCTTTATTCCATTTAAAAGTGTATGTTTGCACAAAAAGTACACTTTATAATTATTCTTACAGTAAGTTTATTATTTAGCAATACGGGCCCCTGACTACCAATTCACTATATTAAAACCACATATTCATAGCAATTTCCATTTCCGCAATCTTTGCGATGCAAGGTTTAGGTATTGACTCTGTTTGTGGTCGTCATATTAATGACATACAGCCTCTCTCTATCACATATTCAGATTACTTCATCTGCATAACGTTTTTATTTCGAAGTTTCTGTGTGACGTCATGTCTCGCCCTCCCACTGTATAAATAACGATCTCCATATATTTCTTTTTCAAAGGTGTCCTGAGCTCTCTCATTCATTAGTGCAGATGTCTCATCAATTTTGGAACCAGACGGAACTGTATGATAGTTCTCATCCTTGGTGCAAACTTGCCCCTTCCTAGGCAAGTATCCAAGACATCTCGAGACAGTTCGACGAAGTACTTGGACATAAATTTGAATTACTTCCTCTGTGTGAATGCAGATATCCTGTGTGGACATTCCCTATCGTGATTTCACCGTATTTTACAGATTTTTACAATTTTCCATATTTTCTACATTACCCATTATTCCACATTTTCCATTTCTTTCGTTTTTCCATATTCTATATGTAAATGTGGAAGTATGTATGTGCTCTTATTGCTTACAATACAAGGTGTGTGCTGTTATTTTTACTCTCATTAATTCCCTGGTAACATTCGAAGGTGGGTCCATCTGTTGTAGATCTGAAGGTGTAGGGCGTAGGGGACCTCTCCAGGAAACCGACACACAAAATAGCGTAACTGAGAGATATGTGTGTTTATAACAGAATAAGGGGTTCACCCAATCTACACAGCAGCCCATGCACCTGCGTGTGTTTCAGTATTGGCTTTGGCAGTTAGAATTCTGCGAGTTGACATTTGGAAGAATTGTATGAGGGTTGCCTAGAAAGTAATGCACCGCAATTTTTTCTTCAACTTCACGGAACGTAATGAGAATTATACACAGGAAAGACTGGTGTTTAGATAACACACTCTATTTTTCTACATAATCTCCAACCCGTTCAATGGTCTTGTTCCAGCGTGAAACAAGGGCGTGTATGCGCTGTCGGTACCAAGCCTTGTCCTGATGGCGGAGCCAGTGCTTACTGTGTGAATTTCCTTCTCATCGTCCTCAAAATGACTTCCACCAATGGAATCCTTTAATGGCCCAAGAAGTGGAAGTACGAGAGACTATGTCAACGCTCTCAGTTGTGACAGGTTTCTCTACAGTGAGAAATTAAATGACGACACGTTGCTTGTAACGTACATCACCTACAGGCGTCATTTTGAAACTGCCCTGCAGCTAAGCTAGCTGTCGGAAGAAATGGCAACTTGGTGCGCTCACTCAGGAGACTTCAGATAATAGATAAGTAACGTTTCGCATTCGTAGCGCTCGGCAGAGAGAAAAAAAATGGTGCATTACTTTCTGAGCAACCCTCTGGCTGGATTGTGCATTGTATCATATATGGATAGTAAAAATGCAGCTTTTAATATAAGCAATAAGAGCGCATACAAACTTGTCCATTTACTTACAGAAATCGAAAATATGTAAAAGTAAGAAAAACTGTAAAATACGGCAAAAATGCTAAAAATGTGTAAAATACCGTAATATCTTCGTACAGAAAGGTCACCCGGGATATATATATTTATACAGAGGAAGTAGTTCAAGTTTATGGCGTAAGTATTGGATCAAAGTGGCTGAAGATCTCTTGGATACTTTCCTAGAAAACTACAACTTTGTACCAAGGATAATTACTATTAGAATACTCCCAAAATGACTGAGAGATCTGATAAAATTGTATAGATTTTGTTACACACACACACACACACACACACACACACACACACACACACACACACACACACACACACACAGAGAGAGAGAGAGAGAGAGAGAGAGAGAGAGAGAGAGAGAGAGAGAGAGAGAGAGAGACAGTTGAAGTCACAGATATCATTAGGAATAATAAAAATCATTGCACAGATGGATTAATAGGAGTATAGGTCAGACAGTGTCTGTAGGTCCTGAATGTAACACTACATATAAGAGAGTGAATAACATCACACATGCTTTAACAGTGGAAAATGGTGTATTGACAGTCTCTATGACACGACTAAATTACCATTATCCCGCTATATCTGCGTGCATGAGGACATGGTTATGTTATTTTTTTGTATTCTGAATGCTGTGGTATTCTCTCCCTATACATACGAGCGTCAAGTCAAAATATTGGGGTGTGATGTAAAGTGGTACGACGCCATAAACGAATAGCGACACATGGATCTCATATTGACGCTATCGTAGGTGAAATCACAAGAAGTTTGGAGATAGAGGATAAAGGAGACCTGTGCACAAGAGCTGTAGCATGGATTTGATCTATATTGGTACTTAAGATACTTGCATGGCATTTACCTAAATTTTAAACTGTTTATCTTACTTTTACCCATTTCTTCCACTTTTCTCACCACTTATCTTCAGTTGTTGGGAATAGACTTGCTTTCGACGCATATACGAGGGACGTTCGGTAAGTAATGTAACACAATTATTTCCGAAAGCAGGTTGGTTTTATTAAGGATTACGGTCCACCACACTATTACCCATAAAAATATATTTTTCAACATGATCTCCGTTCAGTGCGCTAATCTTACGTCACTCTATTGGGACAACCTGTATAACCGCGTCATACTACTCTACTGGTCGGCGTTGGAGCCAACGTCTTGCTGGATCAATAACCTCCCCATGATCCAAGTACTACTTCCTGCAGAGTGCATCTTTCACTGGGCCAAACAGATTGAAGTCAGAAGGCGCGAGACCCAGGCTATGGGGTGGACGAGCAAGAACAGTGCATCGTTGCAATGATGACAGACGCCTCGCCAAACAACTCACTGTGCTTTTGTTCACTGCCAGGTCTACCTAGACATTCTGCGAGTGCCTGTGAATATCTGGGATGCTCTGGTTTTCCGCCAAAAGAAACTCTCACAGCTATGTACTTGGAACGCACTTCCGTTACAGATACCGTTCTGAAAGCTTCGTACAGCGCCGCCATTTATTGGAACTTCATGAAGTTTTAGGGATTACGCTGAGAGTATTCCACTACCTCCGACAACAAATTCCGCATTTTCTCAACTGACACTAGCCGAGAAAAAAAGTGTCGCATTAGTTTTTGAACTTACGGCGCACAATTGTCTGGTTTGGAAGAGACTTAACGTACAATGGAGAGAGAGGAGTCCTGAGATGCAGTCAGCTCGATTGTTATCCATTATCTCATAACTGATATTTAGAAGGTGAGGTCTGCCTCTTCTGAACTGACGAGACCTCTCGGCGTGCCTATCTTATAGACACACTGTATGACACTGGGCTCTCATTCGGGAGGACGACGATTCAGCCCCGCGTCCGGCCTTCCTGATTTTGGTTTTCCGTGACTTCCCTAAATCGCTCTAGGCAAATGCCGGGATGGTTCCTTTCAAAGGGCACGGCCGACTTCCTTCCCCGTCCTTTCCTAATCCAATGAGACTGATGATCTCGTAGTTTGGTCTCTTCCCACAAACAACCCAACCCACACTGTATGGTTACCTGTCAGCCAGCAAGTGGCTGTCACCGCCTTATACTTTGAACGTGTTGCATTTTATTTTTAAGTAAATAAATACACTCTTTCTATAAAGTGGAACTGATTTACATTAAAATAAGTGTTATAGAATCTGCAAAAACCCACTTTAGTCACTGTCTACACCACAGCGCATTATTTAAAATTATTACTGCTCATGACTAAGCTATGTTTCACAGATTTTTATCTAATTGCGTACTATTACCTACGTCTGTAGATTTAATTATTTCATGTGGAAATCGATTACACAAACTCGAATAGTTGATGTAATCGTATGGAGTAATGTATGCTGACACGTTCATTGCAGAGAATGTCTAAGTCTATTTAGAGCATAGTCTTGACTGTCCATATTGTTTTATCACATTCGCAGGGTCACAACCTGCAACATGAGTT
This sequence comes from Schistocerca gregaria, assembly GCF_023897955.1. NCBI lineage: Eukaryota > Metazoa > Arthropoda > Insecta > Orthoptera > Acrididae > Schistocerca > Schistocerca gregaria. The sequence continues at coordinate 834,011,792 of NC_064931.1, forward strand.
GTGGCCGCAAACATACAAGGACGAGCAGTGCATAAGAGGTGGGCAACACTCGTGGAAAACGGTCATGGCATGCTGTAAACATAAGAGTCGGATAATTATTCTTTTCTATCATTGCCACATTTTTGTTGCATTCTACAACCGCTCTAGTGCCAGACCACCATGCACACCTGCATCTTATGCAGAATGACAGCTATTCAATTATATGAAAGAAACGTAAATTAGTTACAAACTACATCATGCACACGATTTATTGTACATGTAAACGTCACTGCAGATATTCAGATTTATGTTACGACATGTTCGACGTGCCTGCCATCATTGGCGATGAAGAAACTGATCATGACCATGTGGACTATCATTTGCTCACAATATGTAACCAACCGAAAGAATACAATTGGATTTACTGGAGGTGTTAATGGTATTATCTGACGTGACAGCACAGAGTGGTTTTTGAAAGGGAACTTCTTGTGTGTATTATTCTCTTTCAGAGATTAAATTCAGCATTGATTTACTAGCCAAATAATATTTCTGGGATCCTGGAAGTTAAATTAAAGTTTTCGATTAAAGTTTCTATTCATAACTTTTTAGAACTTTCTGAGAATATTAAATGTATATCCGATTTTAGTTTATTACTATGATTTTGCTTCTGGTATTTCTCTGTTTAGTGTTCCTGTTTATGTTTGACTAATATGAAGAACTTCGAAGAGTGTGAAATTCGAACTCTTTGCACTAGTTTCTTCATGAGGGCGCGGTGATTAACTATGCCGCAGACTGCAAGTAAGTGATCGAAAACAGTTATTGTTATTTTATTATCTTCAAAGAAACCAAATAGTTCTCAGAAGAGATAGAGCTCAAGTTCGAAATGGTCAAGATTGAGGTGGATATTTGGCTTTCATTTCTTACAGGAATAATCCTGATTTTTACCTCGAGTGAATTAAGGAAACTGCAGAATAGCTTAGTCTGCATGGCTGAACAGAGATTCATTCCTTCGAAACCGTATTCGATATGCTCGGCTGAATACTAGGGACTCAGATATTGGAGGTTCTGAAGCCTGATTGTTGTAGTGTGAAGAAGACCGCTATCGCTACAACCAACTGATTCAGAATTGGTTCAGAAACATCTCGCATATCTTGTACTTTCCCCCGACAATAGCTTTCCGGATCATATATTGGCTTACTTGGCTTCAACGTAGCCACTGCACTGGTCTTCTTCCATATCTTTGGTACATGACACATGCTCGGACGTTTATTGTAGAACTTGAGTAACAATGCTTCGGTTGTGGGGGAAAGGTGTTGACGTCATCTCATCAGTACCTACCATTTTGTCATTCTTACACTTCAATACAGCCACTTCCTGTGAAGGGGCTTGCAATGTACTCAGTCTTTTTTAATAACTATGATTTTTGTTAGTTTCTTTTGTCCAGATTGCACTCAATTGCGCTGTTTAAAAGCTCCATATGTATCAGCATGCGTTGTTTTGGATTGCATTAGTGTTGAAGCAGTTTAGTTGCTTCCACTTCATGTGCAAGCTGATTTGATTTTTATGCCTGGAGATGACATAGGTATTTCCAGACTATACTAACGTATTCAGTGAAACTACAGAAAAATATCGATTCAGTTGATCTGCTATCTCCAATGTTAATCCTTGAGCCTGAGATCACAAAAGATTTTTCCTGGGAATACTTGAATGAATGTCGCAAGGAATTTGATCCGGATCGATAGCAAAGCTCAAACCACAGTGAACTAGGACTAGTCGACCTCTCTGAAGCTGAACGTCCTTTGGAGCTTCACGGACTGTGTTACGACTGCTTCACACAGTCTGCACATAGTAATGAGCCGCCTTTTGACTAATAATGAGGAGGTCGTGGTTCGTCTCCTGTTTCAACATCGTTTGCGTACCCTCAGAAATAATCGCTACAGGCGATATTCCTAATGATAATATCAAGAAGACTCCATACAAATATGATACGATCTTGCAGTCGTTTCCTGTGTAAAAATGTAAACCCTGAAACCCTTTCAATCTGCAAAAGCTGGAGTGAGGGAGGGAAAAATCGTCATAACAAGATTAAATTTACATTAGGCTTCAGTCTATTTCTGAGGTTATTGTATGGTTTGTTTTAACTGAATAAAAAATTGTAGTGATGTTGTGACGAAACTACTGGCATAAGAGATAGTAACTAACTTTAACAGAAATAAAATGACGGTCAAATTGTGACAACTGAAAGCGAGGTATTATCCTGTCAGTATGCAGACAAGAATACGTAATTACTCTAATTTTTCTTCATTCTTCATTCATTTGACATGAAGGTTGGAGCAATTTTTAACGGACCACTTTTTACAGCATTCCGTTAAGAACACACTCTGTAAGACTGGTAGCCATGACGGTAGAGGCTCTCGTAAGGAAGCGTTTCATTTTTAAGTTCCATATGCAACTTCTGTATGACATTAGTAACCTAACTGATTATTGTATGGAGATGGTACAGTGGCAAAACATTGGACTCGTGTTTTAGAGTGCGCCGGGTGAAATACCGATCCAGCTATACAGATTCGGATTTAGCATGATTTCTAAATAGCTGAAGGTGGCTGCCGGAATGGTTCCTCTCAAAGGGCATGGCTCATTCCGAGCATACGCTCCATATCTAATGACGTTCTCGACTTAACCCTCATTCCTCATTTGATTATTGTAATCCACTTCATACAGTACTTTCTTACTGTCGTTATTGTATTGATTAATGCGCTATTAGTTTTCCCAGCAAAGATCCAAACAAGTTTCAAGTAGGTTTCTCGTCAACATTTGAACAAGTGAGTCACATTAAACTTCAGTCAGAAGCTGAACCTGACGTCTGTTAATCATGAAGAACAGAGTCCTTAAATTTACATTATCTATCTTCAGCAGATCAAAAGAAATTGTAAAACTATATGTATCATCTTGTGGATCTCTGAATTCGTACTCTTACTGGACGTGTAGATAGATCCAGCAAAGTTTTCTTCGTCATGCCGGAACTGCCGCTTCCACGGGAAGCTCACCACAAGGTTTACGATCGAGCGGCGTTCTCCCTTGGTGGGGCAGCTAATGGCTAAATAGGAAAGGAAATAAACGCAGTGAGTCAGCAGGGAGCCACACCCTTCCGCAAAAATGCTGAGCTCCCCTCCGCCTTTCTCGCTCCCTTCTGTAACGGAGCGTTACACCAATAACAGCGCGCTCCAGAAAATGCATCAAATTATATGCGTTCCAGGACTGCAGCTACTCGTAACGAATTTTACGTACGACCGAGATTGAGCCGGGAGCAAGAATGACACGAGAAAGTTTATCATTTAAAAATTTACACGGTAGTATATTATGCGCGACTGAGTGCAAATACATTGGTTATCATAAATTAAGAAAAAAAGCTCAAACACACCAGTAAACTGTAACTTAGTTAACATCATCACCGAGTATGTGGAAGCCAGAGGGGCTACTACACGAAGTGAGTGTCGCGGCAATCCGTAAAGTCATCTGTACGTAGCCGACAATGTTCTGTCTTATGGCGGTACGGTAGTCGTAGTTGCGTCAAAGAAAGAGAACAAGACTGGAATAGTAAATTCGGTCAAATATTGTACGAAGTGTGACTGTGTCAGGTACAATGTAGAAATATATAGCTATACGGGTGAATATTTGATCTATTGTTGTTCGCAGATAGTGCCACAGATGAAGTATTCAGAAAGAAGACCTGCCGGCCGTTGTGGCCGAGCGGTTCTAGGGCTTCAGTCAGGAACCGCGCTGCTGCTACGGCCGCAGGTTCGAATCCTGCCTCGGGCATGGATGTGTGTGATGTCCTTAGGTTAATTAGGTTTAAGTAGTTCAAAGTCTAGGGGACGGATGACCTCAGATTTTAAGTCCCATAGCGCTTATAGACATTTGAACCATTTGATTAGAACAAAGACTTCGGTACAGATGCTGGAGAACATAGACATTAGGGAGCTGCTTCTCAGAGAGGTATCAAGTAGAACAGCGAAACTAAAGTTTTCACCTTTGTAAAAGTTGAATTATTTTATGAGTCAAAAGGGGATTCTGAGCAAAACGGTAGACCGATGACTTGAGAACATTATAGCCCGCGAGAACACTCTGAATGAAACTCCATGGCAGATTAAAACTTCGGTTCGTACCTGGAACCTGGCCTGTCATGGCCAATACTTGTACCGACTGAACTGTCCGGGCGCGGCTCAAGTGCTACTGTCACAGCCTTACTTCCGCTAGTACCTCTGTGCCATTTTCTATACCACAAAGATGTTCTCCTGCGTAACCTGTGGCACTATCGCTCCTGAAAGAAAGTTTATAGCAGAGAAATGGCTTAGCCACTGTCCGCGGGATTCCTTAAAAATGAATTTTTCACTCAGTCCACAATTTGATTATAGAAGTAAGTTTCAAAACAGCTCCCATTCATCTGCAAAATGAAAAAGCAGTGCTTCAGCATTTTCTGTAAAGTAGACCAGATGTTTCCAGTTTTCTTCCTAAATCGCAACGGATACAAATCATCACACGTGTAAGTAACGTCGGCTATACTACAAGAACGTGTCATAGGGCTATTATTTTTCATAATATATATAAATAACCCAGCGGATAACGTTAAAAATTCTATAAGATTTTCGCCGAGGATGCTGTTGTATAAAGAGAAATCGCCACGCTAGAATATTGTAAGAAGACCTGCTGAGGACCGACGCTTGGTACAAGTATCAGCACTTGACGCTCAACTTAACGAAGTGTTACGTTGGGGTTAGCGTACGAAGACAGAAAGAATCGTTGTTGTATGGTTAAAATATTTTAGAACAGACACTGGAAGCAGTCACGACCATAACATATGCGCTGAGGTGACAAAATGCAAGAAATCCCGACATGCACATACACAGATGGCGGTAATATCGCGTACAATGAATGTAAAAGGACCGTAAATTGGCGGAACTGTCATTTGTACTCAGGTGATTCATGTGAAATGGTTTCCGATGTGATTACGGCAGCACGACGAGATTTAACAGATTTTGAATGCGGAATAGTCATTGGAGCTAGAGGCATGGAACGTTTCATTTTGGAAATCGTTAGGGAATTCAATATTCCGAGATCTACGGTGTCAAGAATGTACCAAGAAAACCAAATTTCAGTTACCTCTCACTAGGGACATATAACGACCGAATGGTTCAAATGGCTCTCAGCACTATGGGACTTCACATTTTAATTCATCAGTCCCCTAGAGCTTAGAACTACTTAAACCTACTACTTAAACCTAACCACATCCATGCCCGAGACAGGATTCGAACCTACGATCGTAGCAGTCCCGCGATTCCGGACTGCAGCTCCTAGGACCGCACGGCCACCGCGGCCAGCTTAACGACCGAGAGGAGCGGCGTTTGCTTAGAGCTGCCAGTGTTAACAGACAAGCAACACTGCGTGAAATAACCGCAGATATCAATGTGGGACGTGCGACGAACTTATCTGTTAGGGCAGTGCGGCAAAATGTGACGCTAATGGGCTGTGGCAGCAGACGACCGATGCGAGTACCTTTGCTAACGACACGACATTGCTTGCAGCGCCTATCCTGGGCGCGTGGTCATATTGCTTGGACGCTGGACTATTGTAAAATCGTAGCCAGTTAAGATGAGTTCCGATTTCAGTTGGTAAGAGCTGATGGTAGGGTTCGAGTATGGCGCAGATCGGACGAAACCGTGAATCCAAGTTGTCAACACGGCACTGTGCAATCTGGTGGGGGCTTCATAATGCTGTGGACTGTGTTTACATGAAACAGACTGGGTGCTCTGGTTATGTTCGGCTACTAGCAGACCATGTTCCCAAACAACGATGGATTTTTTTTTGGATGACAATGCGCCATGTCATAGGGCCACAGTTGCTCTCGATTAGTTTGAAGAACATTTTGAACGATTCGAGCGAATGATTTGGCCACCCAGCTCGCCCGACATGAATCCCATCTACCAATTATGGAATTTAATTGAGAGGCCACGTTGCTGCACTACTCAGGGAAAAAGGAGGTCAGACACGATATGAGGAGGTATCCCATGACTTTTATCATCTCAGTGTATAGGAGCATGTTTATGGTGCTGTTTGAAATGGAACGACCATATAAAACAGGTATGGCAGATGCCAGACTGACTTTCATTTGAAGAATCCTCAGGAAGTGTATCCCACATATGATGGAGATATCTTACAAAGCTATTGTTCGACGGACACTTCATTATATCTCGTCAGTCTGGGATGTGTAGCAGATGAAACTGATAGAGAAGTGAATAAGTTCCAAGGAAGAACAGCGAGTTTCTTATTAACTAATATGGTAAGCGCTACTGAGATGATCAGTGAAGACCAATGGTAGTCTCTGGAAGACTGGATTTCCGCATCAAGCTATAGTTTTGTTTCCTGTTAACGAAGCCGGCCAGAGTGGCCGAGCGGTTCTAGGAGCTACAGTCTGTAACCGCGAGACCGCTACGGTCGCAGGTTCGAATCCTGCCTCGGGAATGGATGTGTATGGTGTCCTTAGGTTAGCTAGGTTTAAGTAGTTATAAGTTCTAGGGGACTGATAACCTCAGAAGTTAATTCCATAGCGCTCAGAGCCATTTGAACCATTTTTGAACCTGTTAACGATCGGTGAGCGTTTGTTCCTAGATAAGTCAACCAGCATATTGCTTCATTAAGACAATGGAGGTAAAATTAAAGAGACTTCAACTTACATGGAGGCTATCAAGCAATCGTTCTTTCCCACCAAACATTCGCCACTGGAACAGGGATCAGAGGAAGTGAAAGTGGTGCAAGAAGTACCCTCCTTCACACACTGTAAGATGGCTTACGGAGCTTGCCCATTAACGAAAATCATGTCTTCAAGTTCCCTCACCGGGTACAGCTCCATTTGGTTAGGGCTGATCGATGTTACTACTTCAACTTGTATACACAGGCTGAATCTACTACAGCGCACACATTGTACATAAGGACTGCTCATGTCACTACACAATACGTCATCTGCACTGGATTAATTAAATTATTATCGCTACCTCAACTCGTAGATGACCGTCGGCATTGCCTACCCCACTATCATTGAAACAATAGTACTGGTACAAGTACTTCACTGTCAGAGACGTCAGGAGGACTTTCACTTAAAATTTTCGCCTCTGTCGTTTCTGGACAAGGTTTCTTTACCTCAGATTGATGCAGTGACCCTCCTCCATCATATTTGAAAGTCTCTAACATCACCACGGGCTCACCCTGCATATCTAATTACGGTTCGGTAAGAATGAAAATGATTCAATTGAAACACTGTTTATTTCACCTAGAGTTATTATATTGTCACGTAGAGGAAGGTGTAAGTAGATGCATGACGAAAACTAACGTCATTTAACGAAGGTTTAATTAGCACTTACACATACAAGAGTGCGGAGCGAACTACCTCGGACCAGAACACATATGGTATACATACAGCTACAGAACATTCTGGTACAACGATACTTGCCATTTGTGGATACTTCTAGAATGTACTCGAATCGAATATAAAATTGTACAGTCCAGGTGCATTTTGAACCCACGACCCTGTGTGCAACACTTTAGTATCATATCCACTACACCACGGTGTTTCTCAGCTTCTTCTGTGACATTGCTCCCTCCTTAAGTGAACAGCGCCTCGCTGATACGTCGTCCTAGTCCGGAAACGAGCCATCGGTCCAGCATACTCCGACTGCTCATGACTGATGTTCCCCGTGGCGGTGATCTTCTTAGAATTTCCATTGCATCTACGTTCTTCGTTACCTTTCCGCTTGTTGCCTGTCGCTGGAGCTTCAAATTTATCCTGGGTGCAGGATCCTTTCGTCGTCTTGTGTCGGGGTCGAAATCTTCAACTTCATAAGTAACATCAGACAACTGTCTTACAACCTCATAAGGTCCAAAGTAGCAAAAAAAAAAATGGCTCTGAGCACTATGGGACTTAACATCTATGGTCATGAGTCCCCTAGAACTTAGAACTACTTAAACCTAACTAACCTAAGGACATCACACAACACCCACCCATCACGAGGCAGAGAAAATCCCTGACCCCGCCGGGAATCGAACCCGGGCGTGGGAAGCGAGAACGCTACCGCACCAAAGTAGCACCTGAGGAGTTTCTCAGAGAGACCAAACTTCCGAACAGGAGTGAAGATCTAGACGAGGTCACCAGGATGGTAGACAACAGGGCGGTGGTTTCGCGTCATACCTCCGGCGATTGTTTTCTTAAGCCTGCACGGTGCGGAGTCGAGCTAACTGCCGAGCTTCCTCAGCTGTGGTTTACACCTGGACGATGTAGTTAGTGGTCCACGTCATCAGGATGTAACGGAAACACAAAGTCAATCGTCGTCGTCGCCTCACGCCCATACACCAGGAAAAATAGCGCAAATCCTTCGGTGTCTTGTTTGGCGGTGTTGTAGACATAAGTCACGAAAGGTAGTACCTCATCCCAGTTGACCTGCTCAACGTTGACGAACATTGGTAGCATGTCGACCAAGGTCTTATTAAGGCGTTCAGTAAGCCCGTTAGTTTGCGGATGGCTGTCGTCTTGTGATGAGTAATGTTGTACTGACGGCTTATCTCTGTCACAAGATTCGATTGAAAAACTTTCCCTCGATCCGTAATTAAAGACCTTGGGGCACCGTGTTTTAATACAATGTCTTCTAAGATGAATCTGGCTACCTCAAATGCTTGGGCTGTTTTCACAGCTTTTGCAATGGCAGTGCGATTCAGATAATCCGTGCAAACAATAGTCCATCTATTTCCACTAGCAGACGTTGGAAATCGTCCGAGGAGGTCAATCCCAACACGCTGGAATGGCGTTTCGGCTGGTGGAATTGGTATGAGTCGGCCAGGTGGTTTCTGAGGAACTGTCTTTCTCTTCTGGCACTCTTGACAGTGCGAAACATAGTGACGGACACTCCTAAATACACCTGGCCAGAAAAATCTCTAGCGGATCCTGTCGTATGTCTTAGTAAATCCTAAATGTCTCATCTCATGGAATTTCTGTAGAACATTTACGCGCATGTGTTTAGGAATCACTGACAGTCACCTTTTTCCACACTGGTCAAAGTTTTTCTTGCAAAGTATTACATTAACTACCTTAAATTGTCCTTTCACATCCTCTGACCGATTTAAGGCAAGAATAATCACAAAACACTCGGATAACAGCAGGTATTAAGAAGTCCTCCCAAACACTTAAACACCTCAGTTCCATGAAAAAGATTCGCAATGATCGAGAATTCTTAAATTTCTATCATAGATACAAAAAGATCTGTACGAAGGTGCTGATTGCTGCAAAAAAGTCATTAAATCACAAAATAATATATAATGCAGAGAATAAAAGCAAAGCAGTCTGGGATGTTATAAAAAAGGAAACAGTGAGAGACAAACAAACGCAAAATAACATACTGCTAAGGGAGGGGGATAAAGTAATTAATGATACACAGCACGTAGCAAACTATGTAAACAAGCATTTTTAAAGTATATCAGAGAAGTTACAGCAAAAATTCCCCCAAACAAATGTAGCACCTGTAAATAATGTTGCACTAAATACAATGACGTTACTTCCAACCACAGAGAATGAAGTCAGTAAAACAATTAAAAAACTAAAAAATAAAAAGGCAGTAGGCTTAGATTAAGTACCAATGTATGTACTGAAATAATGTATAGTGATTATTCAAGGCCCCTTAACAAATATAGTAAGTGAATCCTTCTCATCAAGGACATTTCCAGAGCATTTAAAACAGGCAGGAGTTGTACCTTTGCTTAAGAAAGGTAATGCACAAGATATAGAAAATTACCCGCCCATTTCCCTGCTGTTAGCATTCTCCAAAATAATAGAAGCAATTATGAAAGACAGACTAATGAATTACCTGAATAAATACAATCATTTAAGCGAATCACAGATTGGTTTCCGAAGTGGCAAAAATACGGAGTCAGCCATAGTAGAATTCCTAAAAGTTGTACTTGATGCTTTTGATAAAGACGAGTGTGACACAGGCATATTTTTAGATCTTTCTAAGGCGTTTGATTCAGTCGACCATAAGATACTATTAAATAAATTAGAAGGCTTAAGAATAAGAGGGTTAGCTAATGACTGGTTTCGATTATTCCTAGCAGATAGGGTACCAAGAGGAGAGATATCACATACTTCAAATAGATCTGAACATTTAGTAAAACACTTATCTGAACCAAAATACATTAATATAGGGTTCCGCAAGGTAGCATATTAGGACCAATACTGTTCCAGATATACAGCAATGACTTTGCCAGTGGTGTTACTCATAGTGAAAAAAATCCTCTTCGCTGATGACAGCAATACTATAATCACTGAGAAAACAAGAAGACTCCTTGCCGAGAAAGCAAATGAAACTCTCAAGGAAGTTTATGATTGGTCACTAAGTAATAAGGTGACATTGAACATAAAGAAAACTAATGCCATGAATTTCAGTTTGAAGAGGAAAAATGAAAATGTTAAATGAAACGTAGATGGCACCTCTATAGACGGTGTAACAAATGCAAAATTTCTAGGAATGAATATTGATTCTCAATTGAAGTAGTGTGAACACACAAAGATACTTGCAAACAGAATGTCATCAGCATGTTATGCCCTTAGAATCCTATCATCAGTGTGTAACATGCAGTGTCTTTCAGTTACATATTACTCATATGTACACTCAGTTCTTAGCTATGGAATTCTTTGCACAAAATATGAACACAGTTTTCAAACTCTAGAAAGGAGCCATAAGAATAATAACTAAAAATACTAGTCGAGCTCATTATAAAGATCTGTTCAGAACAATGAGGATTTTAACTACTCCATGTGAATACATTTATCAGTCAGTTGTACACATCAAAAATAACTTTGGTAATTACTGCACAAACAGCCCTGTCCATGACCATGCAACAAGAGAAAGACTCAACTTACATTTACCAAGAAAAAATAAACATAAAACTCAAAACAGTATTTTCTACCAAGGAATAAAAATGTACAATAAATTACCAAAAGAGATTAAAGAAATTGTCAAAATACACTTATTCAAAAAGACACCTAAAAAGTACCTGTTATGCAATACATTTTATACAATGAAGGATGACTTAGTTAAAACAGAGTAGGGATTTGATAGAAAACGTTATAGAAATAAATAATAATAATAATAATGATTATAAAATATCCAACATTCCACATAACACCTTCACTTTATGTTTCTTTCCTTCTTTTTTTTCCTTTCTAGAAATACTTACCCCCAATCTATGCATAGCACAATACTAACACACTTCCTCTTTCTGAACTCAACATCTCACTCATTATGAAGGGATGCTGACCCAGTTTTCCAGGATAGCAAATGGGAAGTTGTGGGACAGAAAATGGCCCAGAGATCACCAGTGTGTGTGTGAAGTGTTATTAAACAATGTGTGTATAGTGTGTGCCGTGACAGATAGTGAGATATGGGTGAACAACGTGGCATTACATTATTTAATAAGTTATTTATTAAAAAATATTGTATACCAGTAGTAAATCTAATGATTTTTCCCAACTAGAAGTCTGTAAATATATGTGTATACGATGTAGCTTATTTTAAGTTGATATATATTTGTAAATACTTTGACATGTCCTATATCCTTGCAAAAAGAGATCTACGCATGAATAAAGCTCCTGCTACTACTACTACTACTACTACTACCAGATATCTTGGCGTCCTTCTTCTGCTCAGCAGAGAGATCCTGGAGTGCAGCGAGACAGTCATTACCTTCATCAAAGTCTTGACGGTCCTGCACAGGGTTTCTTGAGAGATAGACGGCATCTTGGTGTTTTCTTCCACTTTTGTACACTATGGTAATGTCATACTCTTGAAGACGTAGCGCCCGCCTGGGCGTCGCCCTGTTGGATCCTTAAGACCTGTCAGCCAACAAAGTAAATGATGGTCTGTAACACCTGTGAATGGCCTTCCATAGAGATACTGAGGAAATTTGCACATGGCCCAGATCGTAACAAGACATTATCATTCTGTAGTTGATTAATTTCTCTCGGTTTTTGTAAGTGTCTGAGAAGCATAGACTATAACCTCTTTCCATCCGAAATCTGCACCAGACAAGCACCAATCGGATAGCCACTGGCATCTGTGTGTAGTTCTGTAGGTGCTCTCTCATCATACAGACCAAGTACAGCGTCAGTCGTCAGAGCTTTTCGCAGCACATCGAAAGAATCTTGTTGAGCACCACCCCAGATAAATTTAGCATCTGCTTTTAACAACTCTTGGAGTTGATGCAAAAGTCTTTGATAAAACGACGATAATAGGAATACAATCCGAGGAAGCTTTTCACATCTCTAATACTTTTAGGAATAGGAAATTCCGTTATAGCTCTCACCTCTTCTGCGTCTGGCCTGCTCTCCTTCGTTTCACAGAAGGTGCCCAAGTATTTTGATTTCTTTTGCTCCAAAGAGACGCTTTCTTGGATTAAGTTACAGTGCGGCTTGTTGGAGAGACTTAAGAACGGCCCTCAGTCTTTTCATGTGTTCACAAAATGGCTTTGTGAACACTATAATGTCATCTAAATAACAAAGACACATCGTCCATTACAGGTGGCTAAGAAGATTATCCACTATTCGTTATTACCTTAAACTCATACATGCCCTCATTGGTGATGAATGCTGTTTTCTCACGATCAGCCTCATCTACTTCGATTTGCCAGTATCCAGAGTACATGTCCATGGTTGGAAAAAACTTTGCCTCCTTCAGACAATCTAGTGTGTCGTCAATTCGTGGAAGAGGGTAAATATCCTTTTTAGTTATCTTATTAAGCTTCCTGTAATCAACACAAAAGCGCTAACTGCCATCCTTCTTCCTGACGATAATCACTGGTGGCAACCATGGGCTCTGCGAAGGCTGAATGATGTCATTCTTCATTATTTTGCCTACCTTGTCGCCAATTATTCGACGTTCCGTTGCTGACACCCGGTCTGCGTTCTATGGCTTATTGGTTGATGGTCTCCAGTGCTAATCCGGTGCTTCACCGTCCATTTGTCTAATTTGCTCTTCACCTGTGGACTGAAGCATTCAGAGAACTCTTGAAGAATGGAATGTAGCTTCTTCTGTTGTTTCTGAGTGAGATCTGGCGATAGTTGAGATAGAATATCTTGTCTCGTAGTGTTAGCGCTAATTTCGCCCAAAGACTCGGCATCGGAGGTTTCTATGAGATTCATCTGTCCTGAATTTAACGCCTCAGCGTTTGCTATGCACATGCGTCTTGGAAGGGTCTATGGTTCTTGGCGACAGTCAACTATCCACAATTCACCGAATCCGTTCTTAAACGAGACGACCAAGTTATTCTTTAGTAGTATGCTTCTCTTACATTCCACTACAAGATCCATGGGTTGATGCATGGCATGATACATGACAGTTACCTTTCTAGTGCTGACTGCAGAAATGATCACTTCATCCAGCACACATAGTTTCCACACACTTGGATGCGCATCTCCCTGTCCACAGCACCTCATCTCGTCCAGCATAATCTTCGAACGACCACAATCTATAATTGCTTGAGAAACGTTCACAAAGCTCCATCCGAGAATGACGTCATGAGTGCACTCTTGTAAGACGATAAATTCTAAGGGCTGTGTATGGCCTCTTATACCCACACGAATGACACATCTTCCTGTAGATTTTACATATTTCCCACCTTCAGCAGAGCTGTTTTGTTATCGACGACTACAGTTTTCTGCAACTGGTGACGGTACTTCTCCGAAATAACTGAATTTGCTGCTCCAGAGTCCAGAAGAGCTGGGGCTGGTCGGTCATCCATGAATATATCGACGTAATTTCCTGTCATTTTGGCAGTGATCGACGGTGGAGGATTCTTCTCTCCAGCGACCCCAACTCCTAGGAAGGTAGCACTCTTTAGCTTACCAGGTTGCGGCGGCTAGGTGATCGGCTGGAGCTTCTAAACGGCGATGGAGACCTTGATCGGCGTGTTAGGGAGCGTCCTCTTCAGCTTCTAGCTTGAGCCGATGGTGTCCTACGTCGTCCTGAACCCACGTCTTCTTATTCATCTTCTTCGTCCTGGAGTTGGCGTCGGCTAAGATCGGTCTGCTGTCTCCTGGCGCGGGCGACATCAAATATCCACCGCCTTTCTCGACAGTAACGCACATGTCCCGGTCGTCCGCAGTGGAAACATTCTGAGTGTCTAAACAGGTTCCTCATGCTGCATTGTAGGAACGTAACTTTGCCTGGGTCTCGACCATTTTACCGTTCTAAAGGGAAATGAAGGACGAGAGATTGGGTTCAATGTCTGTTCCACTTCCTCTCTTATGAATTCTTGAAGCGTCTCGTTTTTTTGCTCGCCGTGCAATCCAAGTGTCTTCTGAACTTCCACTCTAACTATCTGACGAAGAACACTTGTGAAATCAGTTTCTTCCCCCATCACAGACATTCATACGACGTTTGGAAGCCGTTCAAACTTGTGTGTAATTCTTTTTGACTCATTGTCTCGATATATTGGCACCATTTTTTGACGTCGTCTGGCGTCGAAACCTCCTGCAGGAGTAGGGCTTGATTCATGTCCTCAGCAACACTCTTCATGAGATGTGCAACCTTATCTTCCTCCTCCACTCTAGGATCCACTATTTTACACAGTTCCAAGAGGTCTTAAATGAAGGATGCTGTCGTTTCGCCTGGACGCTGTGCCCTGTACTTTAACTTATCTTCAGCCTTGCACTTCTATCGTTGTATGTCACCGAAATACTTGCGCAGTTCCGCCTGGAATACTTCCCAGCTGGTGAACTTCTCCTCGTTATTCTCATACCATTGATTGGCAGTACCCTCCAAGCAGAAAAATACGTTAGCTAAACACCCGGTGTCATCCCATTTGTTAAATTTGGCTGTACGCTCATATACCTTCAGCCACTTGTTTGGATCTTGGCCATCGTCACCAGAGAACCAGGAAGGATGTCTCATGTGGTGGCGCACAGTTGCAGTCGTCGTGACGTCCTCTTCTTCTTCTCTTTCCGATATATTGCGATCTGTTGAACATGGCTCGAACTCGGGTTTGTCACCAAGTAAACGGCGTATCTGTCGTAGCCTGATGGGAGCCACTGTTTCGTCGGTAATGAGTGGTATCACGAATTCCAATACCCAGCGCCTCCACCAGAATAATGTCACGCAGAGGAAGGTGTAAGTAGATGAATGAGGAACACTAACGTCACTTAACGAACGTTTATCTAGCACTTGTACATACAAGAGCGTGGAGAGAACTTCCTCCGGCCAGAACACATACGGTATGTATACAGCTACAGAACGTTGCAGTACAATGGTACTTGACATTTGTGGATACTTCTAGAATGTACTGGAATCGAATATACAAATTAAAATTGTACAGTCGAGGTGAGTTTTGGACTCACGACCCTCTATACAGAAGTTTAGCATCGTTAAATATTTTTTCCGATAGTGAAGATTGTAAACAAAGTGTCCTATAACAAAATTAGTTTTCCATATGATACAAACTACTTCCACAAACATATCAGTCTGTAATCCTCAGCTAACAATATCTCATTATTCCTCCCAATTTTCTCTGCCTCGTGATGACTGTGTGTTGTGTGATGTCTTTAGGTTAGTTAGGTTTAAGTAGTTCTAAGTTATAGGGGACTGATGACCATAGATGTTAGGTCCCATAGTGCTCAGAGCCACTTGAACCATTTTTTTTCTCCCAATTATTTTCGCATTCATTTACTCGTTTTCGGTCATCTCTCCGGCTCGAATCAATTGTTATTACTTTTGAGCTATTTTTCCTCATTATTATTTTTTAGCGGTGCATTTGTTTGGCAGTCCAACCGCCATGCAGCGCCACACACTACTGACTAAAAGCGTAGGCTGTTTAGTAGGAAATCCTCTGACGTTCGAAATCTTCTACGGTATCAGCAGTATCGTATTCATCGAGGAAAAATTGCTAATATCCGGTATTACTACGGGTCACGGTAACAGTACCCTTGATACATACAATCTGCAATGAATCAGCACATTTTAAAGTTTTCAACAGTATATGAAACAGTTGTAGCAGATAGCTGTATAAGTTCAGTGAATACAGATACACTTTTAAAATTCTCGCAATTCTTTTTCGTAATAATGTATCATTACCAACCACAAACTACTTGACAGTCTCTAGGGCAGGCAACTGGGTTGATTGAATGTTGTAGAACGAAGTTTCGACGAGTAACGTGCCATCATCATCAGGTTACTTCTGCTAAAAGACATTTTGTACCAGTCGGTGCGATATACATATCGGTAGTCTCCTCCTTTCTCTAACCCCGTGTATGGACCGCGAGATGCATCAGTTGCAGTGTTGAGGGTAGTTCACGCTCGGGTATCAAGTGGCGGTCCTCAGTCTGCGCTCCGCCTTGCCCGCTTGACCAATATGAAAGTCATTGTCCTTATTGATTAGGTCGTCATGCAGCCAGATTACGATAGTTTCCTTGTATACACAGTTCCAGTAGTGGGATGTGATTTGCTGAATTTTTGTGTCTACGTATTTCATTTTGTGGATGGTTTCAAGGCAAAGTCTTCCTTCAGAGAAGGAAGGTGCACAGAACACAGACGGCACACCGACCTCCTGCAGCCCACCAATTCCGCAACTGTTGGATATTGCCTTGAAACCAACCACAAAATGAAATACGAAGACAAAGATTCGGCAAAACACGTCCTACTATTTGGATTGTGGACATACGGTGGTTATCGAAATCCGACTACATGTGAACCTAATCCACAATGACAGAGGATTGCAACTTAGTCAAGAGTGGTCTCCATCGCTGTAAGTTCTCCAAACGCAGCGGAAAGGAACACCGAGCACGGCGAAGGCGGAGCGCAAAGCGAGAACTGCCACTCGAATCCCGAGCGGGAGCTACCTCCATCACTGCGGCCGGCTCATCGCGTGGTCTGTACACGGGGTCAGTGGGGAGACGAACGGTGTGTATATCGCACCCACTAGTCCAGAATGTCTGTACACGGGGTCAGTGGGGAGACGAACGGTGTGTATATCGCACCCACTAGTCCAGAATGTCTGTACACGGGGTCAGTGGGGAGACGAACGGTGTGTATATCGCACCCACTAGTCCAGAATGTCTGTACACGGGGTCAGTGGGGAGACGAACGGTGTGTATATCGCACCCACTAGTCCAGAATGTCTGTACACGGGGTCAGTGGGGAGACGAACGGTGTGTATATCGCACCCACTAGTCCAGAATGTCTGTACACGGGGTCAGTGGGGAGACGAACGGTGTGTATATCGCACCCACTAGTCCAGAATGTCTGTACACGGGGTCAGTGGGGAGACGAACGGTGTGTATATCGCACCCACTAGTCCAGAATGTCTGTACACGGGGTCAGTGGGGAGACGAACGGTGTGTATATCGCACCCACTAGTCCAGAATGTCTGTACACGGGGTCAGTGGGGAGACGAACGGTGTGTATATCGCACCCACTAGTCCAGAATGTCTGTACACGGGGTCAGTGGGGAGACGAACGGTGTGTATATCGCACCCACAAGTCCAGAATGTCTGTACACGGGGTCAGTGGGGAGACGAACGGTGTGTATATCGCACCCACTAGTCCAGAATGTCTGTACACGGGGTCAGTGGGGAGACGAACGGTGTGTATATCGCACCCACTAGTCCAGAATGTCTGTACACGGGGTCAGTGGGGAGACGAACGGTGTGTATATCGCACCCACTAGTCCAGAATGTCTGTACACGGGGTCAGTGGGGAGACGAACGGTGTGTATATCGCACCCACAAGTCCAGAATGTCTGTACACGGGGTCAGTGGGGAGACGAACGGTGTGTATATCGCACCCACTAGTCCAGAATGTCTGTACACGGGGTCAGTGGGGAGACGAACGGTGTGTATATCGCACCCACTAGTCCAGAATGTCTGTACACGGGGTCACTGGGGAGACGAACGGTGTGTATATCGCACCCACTAGTCCAGAATGTCTGTACACGGGGTCAGTGGGGAGACGAACGGTGTGTATATCGCACCCACTAGTCCAGAATGTCTGTACACGGGGTCAGTGGGGAGACGAACGGTGTGTATATCGCACCCACTAGTCCAGAATGTCTGTACACGGGGTCAGTGGGGAGACGAACGGTGTGTATATCGCACCCACTAGTCCAGAATGTCTGTACACGGGGTCAGTGGGGAGACGAACGGTGTGTATATCGCACCCACTAGTCTAGAATGTCTGTACACGGGGTCAGTGGGGAGACGAACGGTGTGTATATCGCACCCACTAGTCCAGAATGTCTGTACACGGGGTCAGTGGGGAGACGAACGGTGTGTATATCGCACCCACTAGTCCAGAATGTCTGTACACGGGGTCAGTGGGGAGACGAACGGTGTGTATATCGCACCCACTAGTCCAGAATGTCTGTACACGGGGTCAGTGGGGAGACGAACGGTGTGTATATCGCACCCACTAGTCCAGAATGTCTGTACACGGGGTCAGTGGGGAGACGAACGGTGTGCATATCGCACCCACTAGTCCAGAATGTCTGTACACGGGGTCAGTGGGGAGACGAACGGTGTGTATATCGCACCCACTAGTCCAGAATGTCTGTACACGGGGTCAGTGGGGAGACGAACGGTGTGTATATCGCACCCACTAGTCCAGAATGTCTGTACACGGGGTCAGTGGGGAGACGAACGGTGTGTATATCGCACCCACTAGTCCAGAATGTCTGTACACGGGGTCAGTGGGGAGACGAACGGTGTGTATATTGCACCCACTAGTCCAGAATGTCTGTACACGGGGTCAGTGGGGAGACGAACGGTGTGTATATCGCACCCACTAGTCCAGAATGTCTGTACACGGGGTCAGTGGGGAGACGAACGGTGTGTATATCGCACCCACTAGTCCAGAATGTCTGTACATGGGGTCAGTGGGGAGACGAACGGTGTGTATATCGCACCCACTAGTCCAGAATGTCTGTACACGGGGTCAGTGGGGAGACGAACGGTGTGTATATCGCACCCACTAGTCCAGAATTTCTGTACACGGGGTCAGTGGGGAGACGAACGGTGTGTATATCGCACCCACTAGTCCAGAATGTCTGTACACGGGGTCAGTGGGGAGACGAACGGTGTGTATATCGCACCCACTAGTCCAGAATGTCTGTACACGGGGTCAGTGGGGAGACGAACGGTGTGTATATCGCACCCACTAGTCCAGAATGTCTGTACACGGGGTCAGTGGGGAGACGAACGGTGTGTATATCGCACCCACTAGTCCAGAATGTCTGTACACGGGGTCAGTGGGGAGACGAACGGTGTGTATATCGCACCCACTAGTCCAGAATGTCTGTACAAAGGGTCAGTGGGGAGACGAACGGTGTGTATATCGCACCCACTAGTCCAGAATGTCTGTACACGGGGTCAGTGGGGAGACGAACGGTGTGTATATCGCACCCACTAGTCCAGAATGTCTGTACACGGGGTCAGTGGGGAGACGAACGGTGTGTATATCGCACCCACTAGTCCAGAATGTCTGTACATGGGGTCAGTGGGGAGACGAACGGTGTGTATATCGCACCCACTAGTCCAGAATGTCTGTACACGGGGTCAGTGGGGAGACGAACGGTGTGTATATCGCACCCACTAGTCCAGAATGTCTGTACACGGGGTCAGTGGGGAGACGAACGGTGTGTATATCGCACCCACTAGTCCAGAATGTCTGTACACGGGGTCAGTGGGGAGACGAACGGTGTGTATATCGCACCCACTAGTCCAGAATGTCTCTACACGGGGTCAGTGGGGAGACGAACAGTGTGTATATCGCACCCACTAGTCCAGAATGTCTGTACACGGGGTCAGTGGGGAGACGAACGGTGTGTATATCGCACCCACTAGTCCAGAATGTCTGTACATGGGGTCAGTGGGGAGACGAACGGTGTGTATATCGCACCCACTAGTCCAGAATGTCTGTACACGGGGTCAGTGGGGAGACGAACGGTGTGTATATCGCACCCACTAGTCCAGAATGTCTGTACACGGGGTCAGTGGGGAGACGAACGGTGTGTATATCGCACCCACTAGTCCAGAATGTCTGTACACGGGGTCAGTGGGGAGACGAACGGTGTGTATATCGCACCCACTAGTCCAGAATGTCTGTACACGGGGTCAGTGGGGAGACGAACGGTGTGTATATCGCACCCACTAGTCCAGAATGTCTGTACACGGGGTCAGTGGGGAGACGAACGGTGTGTATATCGCACCCACTAGTCCAGAATGTCTGTACACGGGGTCAGTGGGGAGACGAACGGTGTGTATATCGCACCCACTAGTCCAGAATGTCTGTACACGGGGTCAGTGGGGAGACGAACGGTGTGTATATCGCACCCACTAGTCCAGAATGTCTCTACACGGGGTCAGTGGGGAGACGAACAGTGTGTATATCGCACCCACTAGTCCAGAATGTCTGTACACGGGGTCAGTGGGGAGACGAACGGTGTGTATATCGCACCCACTAGTCCAGAATGTCTGTACACGGGGTCAGTGGGGAGACGAACAGTGTGTATATCGCACCCACTAGTCCAGAATGTCTGTACACGGGGTCAGTGGGGAGACGAACGGTGTGTATATCGCACCCACTAGTCCAGAATGTCTGTACACGGGGTCAGTGGGGAGACGAACGGTGTGTATATCGCACCCACTAGTCCAGAATGTCTCTACACGGGGTCAGTGGGGAGACGAACAGTGTGTATATCGCACCCACTAGTCCAGAATGTCTGTACACGGGGTCAGTGGGGAGACGAACGGTGTGTATATCGCACCCACTAGTCCAGAATGTCTGTACATGGGGTCAGTGGGGAGACGAACGGTGTGTATATCGCACCCACTAGTCCAGAATGTCTGTACATGGGGTCAGTGGGGAGACGAACGGTGTGTATATCGCACCCACTAGTCCAGAATGTCTGTACACGGGGTCAGTGGGGAGACGAACGGTGTGTATATCGCACCCACTAGTCCAGAATGTCTGTACACGGGGTCAGTGGGGAGACGAACGGTGTGTATATCGCACCCACTAGTCCAGAATGTCTGTACACGGGGTCAGTGGGGAGACGAACGGTGTGTATATCGCACCCACTAGACCAGAATGTCTCTACACGGGGTCAGTGGGGAGACGAACAGTGTGTATATCGCACCCACTAGTCCAGAATGTCTGTACACGGGGTCAGTGGGGAGACGAACGGTGTGTATATCGCACCCACTAGTCCAGAATGTCTGTACACGGGGTCAGTGGGGAGACGAACGGTGTGTATATCGCACCCACTAGTCCAGAATGTCTGTACATGGGGTCAGTGGGGAGACGAACGGTGTGTATATCGCACCCACTAGTCCAGAATGTCTGTACACGGGGTCAGTGGGGAGACGAACGGTGTGTATATCGCACCCACTAGTCCAGAATGTCTGTACACGGGGTCAGTGGGGAGACGAACGGTGTGTATATCGCACCCACTAGTCCAGAATGTCTGTACACGGGGTCAGTGGGGAGACGAACGGTGTGTATATCGCACCCACTAGTCCAGAATGTCTGTACACGGGGTCAGTGGGGAGACGAACGGTGTGTATATCGCACCCACTAGTCCAGAATGTCTCTACACGGGGTCAGTGGGGAGACGAACAGTGTGTATATCGCACCCACTAGTCCAGAATGTCTGTACACGGGGTCAGTGGGGAGACGAACGGTGTGTATATCGCACCCACTAGTCCAGAATGTCTGTACACGGGGTCAGTGGGGAGACGAACGGTGTGTATATCGCACCCACTAGTCCAGAATGTCTGTACACGGGGTCAGTGGGGAGACGAACTGTGTGTATATCGCACCCACTAGTCCAGAATGTCTGTACACGGGGTCAGTGGGGAGACGAACGGTGTGTATATCGCACCCACTAGTCCAGAATGTCTGTACACGGGGTCAGTGGGGAGACGAACGGTGTGTATATCGCACCCACTAGTCCAGAATGTCTGTACACGGGGTCAGTGGGGAGACGAACGGTGTGTATATCGCACCCACTAGTCCAGAATGTCTCTACACGGGGTCAGTGGGGAGACGAACAGTGTGTATATCGCACCCACTAGTCCAGAATGTCTGTACACGGGGTCAGTGGGGAGACGAACGGTGTGTATATCGCACCCACTAGTCCAGAATGTCTGTACATGGGGTCAGTGGGGAGACGAACGGTGTGTATATCGCACCCACTAGTCCAGAATGTCTGTACACGGGGTCAGTGGGGAGACGAACGGTGTGTATATCGCACCCACTAGTCCAGAATGTCTGTACACGGGGTCAGTGGGGAGACGAACGGTGTGTATATCGCACCCACTAGTCCAGAATGTCTGTACACGGGGTCAGTGGGGAGACGAACGGTGTGTATATCGCACCCACTAGTCCAGAATGTCTCTACACGGGGTCAGTGGGGAGACGAACAGTGTGTATATCGCACCCACTAGTCCAGAATGTCTGTACACGGGGTCAGTGGGGAGACGAACGGTGTGTATATCGCACCCACTAGCCCAGAATGTCTGTACATGGGGTCAGTGGGGAGACGAACGGTGTGTATATCGCACCCACTAGTCCAGAATGTCTGTACACGGGGTCAGTGGGGAGACGAACGGTGTGTATATCGCACCCACTAGTCCAGAATGTCTGTACAAGGGGTCAGTGGGGAGACGAACGGTGTGTATATCACACCCACTAGTCCAGAATGTCTGTACACGGGGTCAGTGGGGAGACGAACGGTGTGTATATTGCACCCACTAGTCCAGAATGTCTGTACACGGGGTCAGTGGGGAGACGAACGGTGTGTATATCGCACCCACTAGTCCAGAATGTCTGTACACGGGGTCAGTGGGGAGACGAACGGTGTGTATATCGCACCCACTAGTCCAGAATGTCTGTACAAGGGGTCAGTGGGGAGACGAACGGTGTGTATATCGCACCCACTAGTCCAGAATGTCTGTACACGGGGTCAGTGGGGAGACGAACGGTGTGTATATCGCACCCACTAGTCCAGAATGTCTGTACACGGGGTCAGTGGGGAGACGAACGGTGTGTATATCGCACCCACTAGTCCAGAATGTCTCTACACGGGGTCAGTGGGGAGACGAACGGTGTGTATATCGCACCCACTAGTCCAGAATGTCTGTACACGGGGTCAGTGGGGAGACGAACGGTGTGTATATCGCACCCACTAGTCCAGAATGTCTGTACACGGGGTCAGTGGGGAGACGAACGGTGTGTATATCGCACCCACTAGTCCAGAATGTCTGTACACGGGGTCAGTGGGGAGACGAACGGTGTGTATATCGCACCCACTAGTCCAGAATGTCTGTACACGGGGTCAGTGGGGAGACGAACGGTGTGTATATCGCACCCACTAGTCCAGAATGTCTCTACACGGGGTCAGTGGGGAGACGAACAGTGTGTATATCGCACCCACTAGTCCAGAATGTCTGTACACGGGGTCAGTGGGGAGACGAACGGTGTGTATATCGCACCCACTAGTCCAGAATGTCTGTACACGGGGTCAGTGGGGAGACGAACGGTGTGTATATCGCACCCACTAGTCCAGAATGTCTGTACAAGGGGTCAGTGGGGAGACGAACGGTGTGTATATCGCACCCACTAGTCCAGAATGTCTGTACACGGGGTCAGTGGGGAGACGAACGGTGTGTATATCGCACCCACTAGTCCAGAATGTCTCTACACGGGGTCAGTGGGGAGACGAACGGTGTGTATATCGCACCCACTAGTCCAGAATGTCTGTACACGGGGTCAGTGGGGAGACGAACGGTGTGTATATCGCACCCACTAGTCCAGAATGTCTGTACATGGGGTCAGTGGGGAGACGAACGGTGTGTATATCGCACCCACTAGTCCAGAATGTCTGTACATGGGGTCAGTGGGGCGACGAACGGTGTGTATATCGCACCCACTAGTCCAGAATGTCTGTACACGGGGTCAGTGGGGAGACGAACGGTGTGTATATCGCACCCACTAGTCCAGAATGTCTCTACACGGGGTCAGTGGGGAGACGAACAGTGTGTATATCGCACCCACTAGTCCAGAATGTCTGTACACGGGGTCAGTGGGGAGACGAACGGTGTGTATATCGCACCCACTAGTCCAGAATGTCTGTACACGGGGTCAGTGGGGAGACGAACGGTGTGTATATCGCACCCACTAGTCCAGAATGTCTGTACAAGGGGTCAGTGGGGAGACGAACGGTGTGTATATCGCACCCACTAGTCCAGAATGTCTGTACACGGGGTCAGTGGGGAGACGAACGGTGTGTATATCGCACCCACTAGTCCAGAATGTCTGTACACGGGGTCAGTGGGGAGACGAACGGTGTGTATATCGCACCCACTAGTCCAGAATGTCTGTACACGGGGTCAGTGGGGAGACGAACGGTGTGTATATCGCACCCACTAGTCCAGAATGTCTGTACACGGGGTCAGTGGGGAGACGAACGGTGTGTATATCGCACCCACTAGTCCAGAATGTCTGTACACGGGGTCAGTGGGGAGACGAACGGTGTGTATATCGCACCCACTAGTCCAGAATGTCTGTACAAGGGGTCAGTGGGGAGACGAACGGTGTGTATATCGCACCCACTAGTCCAGAATGTCTGTACACGGGGTCAGTGGGGAGACGAACGGTGTGTATATCGCACCCACTAGTCCAGAATGTCTGTACACGGGGTCAGTGGGGAGACGAACGGTGTGTATATCGCACCCACTAGTCCAGAATGTCTCTACACGGGGTCAGTGGGGAGACGAACAGTGTGTATATCGCACCCACTAGTCCAGAATGTCTGTACACGGGGTCAGTGGGGAGACGAACGGTGTGTATATCGCACCCACTAGTCCAGAATGTCTGTACATGGGGTCAGTGGGGAGACGAACGGTGTGTATATCGCACCCACTAGTCCAGAATGTCTGTACACGGGGTCAGTGGGGAGACGAACGGTGTGTATATCGCACCCACTAGTCCAGAATGTCTGTACAAGGGGTCAGTGGGGAGGCGAACGGTGTGTATATCGCACCCACTAGTCCAGAATGTCTGTACACGGGGTCAGTGGGGAGACGAACGGTGTGTATATCGCACCCACTAGTCCAGAATGTCTGTACACGGGGTCAGTGGGGAGACGAACGGTGTGTATATCGCACCCACTAGTCCAGAATGTCTGTACACGGGGTCAGTGGGGAGACGAACGGTGTGTATATCGCACCCACTAGTCCAGAATGTCTGTACACGGGGTCAGTGGGGAGACGAACGGTGTGTATATCGCACCCACTAGTCCAGAATGTCTGTACACGGGGTCAGTGGGGAGACGAACGGTGTGTATATCGCACCCACTAGTCCAGAATGTCTGTACACGGGGTCAGTGGGGAGACGAACGGTGTGTATATCGCACCCACTAGTCCAGAATGTCTGTACATGGGGTCAGTGGGGAGACGAACGGTGTGTATATCGCACCCACTAGTCCAGAATGTCTGTACACGGGGTCAGTGGGGAGACGAACGGTGTGTATATCGCACCCACTAGTCCAGAATGTCTCTACACGGGGTCAGTGGGGAGACGAACAGTGTGTATATCGCACCCACTAGTCCAGAATGTCTGTACACGGGGTCAGTGGGGAGACGAACGGTGTGTATATCGCACCCACTAGTCCAGAATGTCTGTACATGGGGTCAGTGGGGAGACGAACGGTGTGCATATCGCACCCACTAGTCCAGAATGTCTGTACACGGGGTCAGTGGGGAGACGAACGGTGTGTATATCGCACCCACTAGTCCAGAATGTCTGTACAAGGGGTCAGTGGGGAGACGAACGGTGTGTATATCGCACCCACTAGTCCAGAATGTCTGTACACGGGGTCAGTGGGGAGACGAACGGTGTGTATATCGCACCCACTAGTCCAGAATGTCTGTACACGGGGTCAGTGGGGAGACGAACGGTGTGTATATCGCACCCACTAGTCCAGAATGTCTGTACACGGGGTCAGTGGGGAGACGAACGGTGTGTATATCGCACCCACTAGTCCAGAATGTCTGTACACGGGGTCAGTGGGGAGACGAACGGTGTGTATATCGCACCCACAAGTCCAGAATGTCTGTACACGGGGTCAGTGGGGAGACGAACGGTGTGTATATCGCACCCACTAGTCCAGAATGTCTGTACACGGGGTCAGTGGGGAGACGAACGGTGTGTATATCGCACCCACTAGTCCAGAATGTCTGTACACGGGGTCAGTGGGGAGACGAACGGTGTGTATATCGCACCCACTAGTCCAGAATGTCTGTACACGGGGTCAGTGGGGAGACGAACGGTGTGTATATCGCACCCACTAGTCCAGAATGTCTGTACACGGGGTCAGTGGGGAGACGAACGGTGTGTATATCGCACCCACTAGTCCAGAATGTCTGTACACGGGGTCAGTGGGGAGACGAACGGTGTGTATATCGCACCCACTAGTCCAGAATGTCTGTACAAGGGGTCAGTGGGGAGACGAACGGTGTGTATATCGCACCCACTAGTCCAGAATGTCTGTACACGGGGTCAGTGGGGAGACGAACGGTGTGTATATCGCACCCACTAGTCCAGAATGTCTGTACAAGGGGTCAGTGGGGAGACGAACGGTGTGTATATCGCACCCACTAGTCCAGAATGTCTGTACACGGGGTCAGTGGGGAGACGAACGGTGTGTATATCGCACCCACTAGTCCAGAATGTCTGTACACGGGGTCAGTGGGGAGACGAACGGTGTGTATATCGCACCCACTAGTCCAGAATGTCTGTACACGGGGTCAGTGGGGAGACGAACGGTGTGTATATCGCACCCACTAGTCCAGAATGTCTGTACACGGGGTCAGTGGGGAGACGAACGGTGTGTATATCGCACCCACTAGTCCAGAATGTCTGTACACGGGGTCAGTGGGGAGACGAACGGTGTGTATATCGCACCCACTAGTCCAGAATGTCTGTACACGGGGTCAGTGGGGAGATGAACGGTGTGTATATCGCACCCACTAGTCCAGAATGTCTGTACACGGGGTCAGTGGGGAGACGAACGGTGTGTATATCGCACCCACTAGTCCAGAATGTCTGTACACGGGGTCAGTGGGGAGACGAACGGTGTGTATATCGCACCCACTAGTCCAGAATGTCTGTACACGGGGTCAGTGGGGAGACGAACGGTGTGTATATCGCACCCACTAGTCCAGAATGTCTGTACACGGGGTCAGTGGGGAGACGAACGGTGTGTATATCGCACCCACTAGTCCAGAATGTCTGTACACGGGGTCAGTGGGGAGACGAACGGTGTGTATATCGCACCCACTAGTCCAGAATGTCTGTACACGGGGTCAGTGGGGAGACGAACGGTGTGTATATCGCACCCACTAGTCCAGAATGTCTGTACACGGGGTCAGTGGGGAGACGAACGGTGTGTATATCGCACCCACTAGTCCAGAATGTCTGTACACGGGGTCAGTGGGGAGACGAACGGTGTGTATATCGCACCCACTAGTCCAGAATGTCTGTACACGGGGTCAGTGGGGAGACGAACGGTGTGTATATCGCACCCACTAGTCCAGAATGTCTGTACACGGGGTCAGTGGGGAGACGAACGGTGTGTATATCGCACCCACTAGTCCAGAATGTCTGTACACGGGGTCAGTGGGGAGACGAACGGTGTGTATATCGCACCCACTAGTCCAGAATGTCTGTACACGGGGTCAGTGGGGAGACGAACGGTGTGTATATCGCACCCACTAGTCCAGAATGTCTGTACACGGGGTCAGTGGGGAGACGAACGGTGTGTATATCGCACCCACTAGTCCAGAATGTCTGTACAAGGGGTCAGTGGGGAGGCGAACGGTGTGTATATCGCACCCACTAGTCCAGAATGTCTGTACACGGGGTCAGTGGGGAGACGAACGGTGTTTATATCGCACCCACTAGTCCAGAATGTCTGTACACGGGGTCAGTGGGGAGACGAACGGTGTGTATATCGCACCCACTAGTCCAGAATGTCTGTACACGGGGTCAGTGGGGAGACGAACGGTGTGTATATCGCACCCACTAGTCCAGAATGTCTGTACACGGGGTCAGTGGGGAGACGAACGGTGTGTATATCGCACCCACTAGTCCAGAATGTCTGTACACGGGGTCAGTGGGGAGACGAACGGTGTGTATATCGCACCCACTAGTCCAGAATGTCTGTACACGGGGTCAGTGGGGAGACGAACGGTGTGTATATCGCACCCACTAGTCCAGAATGTCTGTACACGGGGTCAGTGGGGAGACGAACGGTGTGTATATCGCACCCACTAGTCCAGAATGTCTGTACATGGGGTCAGTGGGGAGACGAACGGTGTGTATATCGCACCCACTAGTCCAGAATGTCTGTACACGGGGTCAGTGGGGAGACGAACGGTGTGTATATCGCACCCACTAGTCCAGAATGTCTCTACACGGGGTCAGTGGGGAGACGAACAGTGTGTATATCGCACCCACTAGTCCAGAATGTCTGTACACGGGGTCAGTGGGGAGACGAACGGTGTGTATATCGCACCCACTAGTCCAGAATGTCTGTACATGGGGTCAGTGGGGAGACGAACGGTGTGTATATCGCACCCACTAGTCCAGAATGTCTGTACACGGGGTCAGTGGGGAGACGAACGGTGTGTATATCGCACCCACTAGTCCAGAATGTCTGTACAAGGGGTCAGTGGGGAGACGAACGGTGTGTATATCGCACCCACTAGTCCAGAATGTCTGTACACGGGGTCAGTGGGGAGACGAACGGTGTGTATATCGCACCCACTAGTCCAGAATGTCTGTACACGGGGTCAGTGGGGAGACGAACGGTGTGTATATCGCACCCACTAGTCCAGAATGTCTGTACACGGGGTCAGTGGGGAGACGAACGGTGTGTATATCGCACCCACTAGTCCAGAATGTCTGTACACGGGGTCAGTGGGGAGACGAACGGTGTGTATATCGCACCCACAAGTCCAGAATGTCTGTACACGGGGTCAGTGGGGAGACGAACGGTGTGTATATCGCACCCACTAGTCCAGAATGTCTGTACACGGGGTCAGTGGGGAGACGAACGGTGTGTATATCGCACCCACTAGTCCAGAATGTCTGTACACGGGGTCAGTGGGGAGACGAACGGTGTGTATATCGCACCCACTAGTCCAGAATGTCTGTACACGGGGTCAGTGGGGAGACGAACGGTGTGTATATCGCACCCACTAGTCCAGAATGTCTGTACACGGGGTCAGTGGGGAGACGAACGGTGTGTATATCGCACCCACTAGTCCAGAATGTCTGTACACGGGGTCAGTGGGGAGACGAACGGTGTGTATATCGCACCCACTAGTCCAGAATGTCTGTACAAGGGGTCAGTGGGGAGACGAACGGTGTGTATATCGCACCCACTAGTCCAGAATGTCTGTACACGGGGTCAGTGGGGAGACGAACGGTGTGTATATCGCACCCACTAGTCCAGAATGTCTGTACAAGGGGTCAGTGGGGAGACGAACGGTGTGTATATCGCACCCACTAGTCCAGAATGTCTGTACACGGGGTCAGTGGGGAGACGAACGGTGTGTATATCGCACCCACTAGTCCAGAATGTCTGTACACGGGGTCAGTGGGGAGACGAACGGTGTGTATATCGCACCCACTAGTCCAGAATGTCTGTACACGGGGTCAGTGGGGAGACGAACGGTGTGTATATCGCACCCACTAGTCCAGAATGTCTGTACACGGGGTCAGTGGGGAGACGAACGGTGTGTATATCGCACCCACTAGTCCAGAATGTCTGTACACGGGGTCAGTGGGGAGACGAACGGTGTGTATATCGCACCCACTAGTCCAGAATGTCTGTACACGGGGTCAGTGGGGAGACGAACGGTGTGTATATCGCACCCACTAGTCCAGAATGTCTGTACACGGGGTCAGTGGGGAGATGAACGGTGTGTATATCGCACCCACTAGTCCAGAATGTCTGTACACGGGGTCAGTGGGGAGACGAACGGTGTGTATATCGCACCCACTAGTCCAGAATGTCTGTACACGGGGTCAGTGGGGAGACGAACGGTGTGTATATCGCACCCACTAGTCCAGAATGTCTGTACACGGGGTCAGTGGGGAGACGAACGGTGTGTATATCGCACCCACTAGTCCAGAATGTCTGTACACGGGGTCAGTGGGGAGACGAACGGTGTGTATATCGCACCCACTAGTCCAGAATGTCTGTACACGGGGTCAGTGGGGAGACGAACGGTGTGTATATCGCACCCACTAGTCCAGAATGTCTGTACACGGGGTCAGTGGGGAGACGAACGGTGTGTATATCGTACCCACTAGTCCAGAATGTCTGTACACGGGGTCAGTGGGGAGACGAACGGTGTGTATATCGCACCCACTAGTCCAGAATGGCTGTACAAGGGGTCAGTGGGGAGACGAACGGTGTGTATATCGCACCCACTAGTTCAGAATGTCTGTACACGGGGTCAGTGGGGAGACGAACGGTGTGTATATCGCACCCACTAGTCCAGAATGTCTGTACACGGGGTCAGTGGGGAGACGAACGGTGTGTATATCGCACCCACTAGTCCAGAATGTCTGTACACGGGGTCAGTGGGGAGACGAACGGTGTGTATATCGCACCCACTAGTCCAGAATGTCTGTACACGGGGTCAGTGGGGAGACGAACGGTGTGTATATCGCACCCACTAGTCCAGAATGTCTGTACACGGGGTCAGTGGGGAGACGAACGGTGTGTATATCGCACCCACTAGTCCAGAATGTCAGTCAGCAGAAGTAACCTGATGATGATGATGACACGTTACACAGTCGACAATTCATTCTACAACGATCAATCAAACTGGTTGTGTGACCGAGACATTTTCAAGCATCAAAATCGCCTGCGAAACTTACCAACGCACAAGAAAAACTGAATCGCCGCTGATGAAAAAAAAGCTCGTTCAGCCTGATGAGATAACATATTTCAGGTAATATCTAACTCTGTTTATGAATCATTTTAATTTAACTTAAAATATTCTACCATGGTTCCCTCATACACTCTGTACCTGTTATTAACTACCAAATATGGGGGCACTATGAAGAAACACACTCTAAAGAAAAAAAAAGTACGGTACATCGACATACAGATGACCTGAAGGGACTTTTTCGTAACTGAGTAACAATTTTTGTTGAGAAGAGGCGTGTTAATTATAAGGAATTAAAATATTCAAATCACAAACTTCAGACGTCCGAGAGTGACTTATCGAGGGGCGGGGCAAGAATACATCTATTTCGTACAATGAGTTCGATGTTTGATAGTGGAAGAGCTCGTAGTGCATGGTTAGTTTTCAGAGATTTTAATTCATTTTATGTGTATCTCTTACCTCGACCGACAAATCGTACATAGTCTGCCAGTACTAAACACGCAACTCAGTCTGGTAAGTGTTCAGTATCCGTTATTTTAAACGCAAATTCATTTTCAACATTTGTAGGTAAAGCTCTAAAGAAAATTCTTCATACTATTACTTTCAACTTTCTTCCACCAACTTTAGCAAATTTTTCAATAAGTTCCATTCATTATACGCAATACAAAATTCCATATCTCACAGAGATGAATTCGGACGGTTTAATATGTAGGTAACTGATAAACGTTCCATACATTTCTTTTTTAACGTTACAGACTGTCCATTCTGTAACTATTCTTGGCAGTCCACTTGATCGTAGCTTTTAACGACCATGTCACAAAACTGTTCAGTATTGAGTGTAAGCACACTCAAATACCTCTTCCTATTTAACAAGAGTTCTGCTGTTTTTCGCATATCTCGGATCGTGGGGTCCTTATACAGTTGTCTTAAAATGGGACAAAGGAAATTCTACGGTTCTTATGACAAAGGATGATTATGTCAAAAGATCAATGTTGTATTATGTGATTCCGCCTATCACAAAATTGATAAGGGCCCCACGAGCCGAGTTATGCGAAAAACAGCAGAACTCTTGTCAAATAGTTCTCTATCGAAGGAGGTCATCAAGAGATTGAAACCAAATAGTGTGGTACTTCCAGGCTATATGGACTGCCTAAGATCAATAAGGAAAATGTACCATTACGTCCAATCGTGAGCAACATTGGGGCAGCCACCTACGACTTAGCAAAATTTCTGGCATCACTGCTTAAACCAGTTATAGGCAAATGTCCTCATCACACAAAAAACTCTAGTGATTTTATCAGCCGTATTCAGTCTTTACAGCTGCAAAGTACATCTACATTTATATTTATACTCCGCAAGTCACCCAACGGTGTGTGGCGGAGGGCACTTCACGTGCCACTGTCATTACCTTCCTTTCCTGTTCCAGTCGCGTATGGTTCGTGGGTAGAACGACTGTCTGAAAGCTCTCTAATTTTACATTCGTGATCTCCTCGGGAGGTATAAGTAGGGGGAAGCAATATATTCGATACCTCATCGCCGGCCGCGGTGGTCTCGCGGTTCTGGGCGCGCAGTCCGGAACCGTGCGACTGCTACGGTCGCAGGTTCGAATCCTGCCTCGGGCATGGATGTGTGTGATGTCCTTAGGTTAGTTAGGTTTAAGTAGTTCTAAGTTCTAGGGGACTAATGACCACAGCAGTTGAGTCCCATAGTGCTCAGAGCCATTTGAACCATTTTTGATACCTCATCCAGAAACGCACCCTCTTGAAACCTGGCGAGCAAACTACACCGCGATGCAGAGCGCCTCTCTTGCTGAGTCTGCCACTTGAGTTTGTTAAACATCTCCGTAACGCTATCACGGTTACCAAATAACCCTGTGACGAAACGCGCCGCTCTTCTTTGGATCTTCTCTATCTCCTCCGTCAACCCGATCTGGTACGGATCCCACACTGATGAGCAATACTCAAGTATAGGTCGAACGAGTGTTTTGTAAGCCACCTCCTTTGTTGATGGACTACATTTTCTAAGGACTATCCCAATGAATCTCAACCTGGTACCCGCCTTACCAACAATTAATTTTATATGATCATTCCACTTCAAATCGTTCCGCACGCATACTCCCAGATATTTTACAGAAGTAACTGCTACCAGTGTTTGTTCCGCTATCATATAATCATACAATAAAGGATACTTCTTTCTATGTATTCGCAATACATTACATTTGCCTATCTTAAGGGTCAGTTGCCACTCCCTGCACCAAGTGCCTATCCGCTGCAGATCTTCCTGCATTTCGCTACAATTCTTTAATCCTGCAACTTCTTTGTATACTACAGCATCATCCGCGAGAAGCAGCATGGAACTTCCGACACTATCTACTAGGTCATTTATATATATTGTGAAAAGCAATGGTCCCATAACATTCCCCTGTGGCACGCCAGAGGTTACTTTAACGCCTGTAGACGTCTCTCCATTGATAACAACATGCTGTGTTCTGTTTGCTAAAAACTCTTCAATCCAGCCACACAGCTGGTCTCATATTCCGTAGGCTCTTACTTTGTTTATCAGGTGACTTGCTGGTCAGCCTGGACGTGGTTTCTCTCTTTACCAAGGTGCCTCTTGTAGATTCATTACACCTGATCGGTAATATGTTTGATGCAGATACTACAACGTTGTTCGAGCATACTCTCTCTTCTTCATATTTTACATTCAACAATGAATTTTATGAACAATCTGACGGTGTCGCTATGGGGAGTCCTTTGTCTCCCCTGGTGGCAAATCTTTTTATGGAAGATTTTGAAGAGAGAGGTCTCAACTCTGCTACTTTTAAACCGACAGTGTTTTGGCGTTACGTGGATGACACCTTTATAGTATGGCCTCATGGCGTGGACCGTCTCCAGGAATTTTTACATCATATGAATTCCATACATGAAAATATTAAGTTCACTATGGAAACTGAAAATGATGGTTGTTTGCCATTTTTAGATGTTCTGGTACGGCGCAAGAATGATGGCACACTTGGTCATTCGGTGTATAGGAATCTAACCCATACAGATTTGTATCTGCAAGCTACCAGTAGCCACCATCCGGCAGAAACAATGGGTGTCCTTAAAACTTTAATCCACTGTGCCCATACTATTTCTGACGTTGACAGTCTTCAAGCGGAACTCAAACACATGCAAAACGTATTCTTGATGAATGGCTTTTCAACTAAGCAAGTGAAACAGTCCTACAGACGACGCAACAAGGAAGAAGAAGTCTTCAGGTCAACGGCGTATCTACCTTTTATTGGGAACATCTCGTCACAGATAGGTAGAATATTGAGGAAGCATC
Source organism: Schistocerca gregaria (assembly GCF_023897955.1). NCBI lineage: Eukaryota > Metazoa > Arthropoda > Insecta > Orthoptera > Acrididae > Schistocerca > Schistocerca gregaria. The sequence continues at coordinate 834,046,146 of NC_064931.1, forward strand.
AAGTTAGAGTCATCTTTCGCCCTCCTCCTAAAATATCATCACTGGTGGGATCCGTTAAGGATGACCTGGGCCAACGTAAATCAGGTGTGTACAAGATTCCGTGTGATTGCGGCAAGTGATATATAGGACAGACAACAAGAACGGTGCAGGAACGTATTGTGGAACACCAGCGGCATACTCGCCTTCTCCAACCCACCAAGTCCGCAATCGCTTAACATTGCATTTCTTCTGGCCATTCTACGAATTACAATGATACAAAAATTGTGGCTCATACATCAAATTTCTGGAGTTCAATTATAAATGATTCCATAGAAATAAAATTCTCAGACAGCGAGACTTTTATCAATCGAGATAGCGGTTACCAGTTAAATTCCTCTTGGAATTCCGTTGTAGAGACACTTCGTAGTCAACGTAGTTATAGGTATAAAGATGAAGATCGATCTGATATCGAATTGCCAAGTTTTCACCGCGGAGGGCGCCAGGCGCAACGCACGGAGTTGTGAACGCGCACGCTAAACAGTACATGCGCAGCGCATGCGCAATGCAGCCCCCTTTGGCTTTAAATAGCAGAGCTCAGCGCGTATTCGCTAGTACTTCTCCAGCTGTACTCACCTGAAGATGGCAAAAAGACTTTGTGCCGAAATATCGTGGCACAATGTTACTGACTTACGGCAATTCTCCCGTGTTTTTATGGAACACTTTATAATTCTTTGTAAAATATCTTTTACCATCTATTCTGTTGATTCTTCTGTAACAGTATTTATGAAAGCGCTAGTATCCTCTTTAAAAACTGCAGTTCTGTTTGTTGAATTTAAGTGGTAGGTAATTCATATATCTAAGGAAAAGGAGTGGACTAAAATTTGAACTCTGTGAAAGTTCCTTTGTGAACCTCACTCAGTCACTAAAGTTTTCCACCCATCTGACACTATCAGAATTAATCAGTACAACATTGTACATTCATTTTGCCAGGTATGTTTACCACTAGCTCTACATAAGCCGATCAATTCTTTAAATATTGAGTTTCCATGAGAATGTGTCATAATCTACGCTATCAAACCTCTTGGAAAGATCAGAAAAAATCGTGACTGGCGATATTTTACTATGTAAAGCTTGTATGTATTGACAGCCTTCTCAGTCGAGCAAACCTTCTGCAATTCAAAGTGTAATGCGTGGAGTAAATTGTTTACACTTTCTTGTGACACTACTCTTGAGTAGATTACGTATTTGAAAATTTTTGGAAAAAGATGTCACTAATGAAACTGGACAATAATTGTTTGAGTCTGTCTTGTTATCTTTCTTATGAAGAGGTTTAACAGCTACACACTTTCAATCTGTCTGCATAAATTTCCTGTTCCAGAGCTGCAATGTATATTTCGCTAAGTACATTACTTACTGAGCTGCAACTACTTATCAGAATTACGTTTGAAATATCATCAACACAAAATGAGCTTTTGTTTTTTAGAAATTTTCTAATTCTATTGATTTGAGTGAACGATGTTGGTGATACTTCCAGTATATCAAAGTTTTGCCGAATGACATTTGTAATATATACTGTCTGAACCACTTAATCCTATTTTTGCTGCTACAATTAGAAAGTAAGTGGTAAAAGTACTTGCAGCTTGTGAATAATCAGTTACATTATTGTCACTTAGATTAACTGTTACGGCCACTTTTACACTGATTGGCTGTCCTCCACCCCATTTGACAGTATCCCGTATAAACTTATTATCAGCATTATTTATTTCTATGAGGGCATGAATACTGCTGGACATTTTAGTGTCTTTCCTTCAAATTCTCCAGTATTTTATATATTATGCATGTAACATCAGATCTTGACTTACCGTGGCCTTTGCATTAACATTCTCTTAGATGAAATTTTAATTCCCTAAACATCTTTCAAATACTGACTATAATTTACTACGTAATAAACTGAATTTGGCATTAACACCTCTCTCTATATAATCTTCATCCCATACCACCATAACTTACTTTTAAAGCATTGTAAAATGTTCTCATTAATAAGCCTCACAGCCTTTGGTATGTAAGGTATCAGATATCTGTTAATTATGTATCATGACCTGACAGTCCATTAAGATATGGGAACACATTAATTGTTTCAGCGTGAGCATTGCCCATAAAAAGTTGTCAGTTGTCCCACTATCTTACTGTACACTAATTGAAAAATTGACAACTGAAAATAGATGAAAACACCAAACTAATGATTCTAGTTTATTGGTCCTGTCAAAGTGTTTCAAGAAATCTATTTTGAAATATCCGCATAGCACTGTTTCTTGTCTGACAGATGGCTCAATAATGCATATAGATTTCTCATAAATACCTGAAAGTTTCCTAGAGGGGATCTGCAGACCATTTCAGGCATCAGAAAAGCATTCTACATCTACATATATATTTACATGGATACTCTGCAAATCACATTTAAGTGCCTGACAGAGGGTTTATCGAAGCTTCTTCACAATTCTCTATTATTCCAATGTCGTATACCGTGTGAAAAGAACGAACACCTATATCTTTCCGTGCGAGTTCAGATTTACCTTATTTTATCATGGTGATCGTTTCTCCCTATATAAGTCGGCGTCAACAAAACATTTTCGCATTCGGAGGAGAAAGTTGGTTATTGGAATCTTGTGACAACATTCCTCCGCAACGAAAAGCGCCTTTGTTTTAATGATGGTCGTCTCAAATCCTGTATCATTTCAGTGAGACTCTCATCCCTATTTCGCGATAACACAAACCGTGCTGCCCTTCTTTGAACTTTTTAGATGTACTCCGTCAATCCTATCTGATAAGGATCCCACAGTATTCTAAACGAAGACTGACAAGCATAGTGTAGGCAGTCTCTTTAGTGTCAATAACTCACAAGCAAATGCTTCCAGGTTCTTATCATTGCAAAAACAATAATTCTGACATTGTGTACTACTTTTACATATGTGGAAATGAAACTGATACTAGTCTTCAAACTTTGATATTTAACTTCTTCATCTCTGTGATAATGTGGTACTTAAGAGAGGCACAGGCCACGTATCACTTTAGAATTTTCCACTTCATTTAGGCATTGTCTACCTCGTTTTTCAGTCATCTAAATAAGTATTTGCTGGCAATCCCATCCCTTTGATCGATAAAATTCCGATTATCCATCCTAAATTTAGAAGGATGTGTAAATTTGGAAGGGTGTTGAACTTTATATACCTGTATAAATTTATAACACTATACCTAAATGAATAACATTAATTCACAAAAAGTAAAAAAAAAATGTTCAAAATTTTGTTTTATTATTCGTTAAGCTGTCAAAAATCGTTAAAATTTCTTCATAACATACCCATGTCTTTTGGATGGCGCTGTTGCAAAATAGCCTGAAGTGGATAGTTGAGGGACACTGAAAAGTAGTAGAAACCTTCTAGGTGCTAGCACGCAAACCAAATTTCAGACCTATATGAACAGAAACTGACCTTCTTACACAAACTATTGCGTATCAAGATTTTCGAGGCGGAATTCGTCCATGTTTTTGGCTCTTCAGCAATATATAATGCAGATGTTAGGCCTATTGAGAAAATAGAGTTGGATGGGACTGATGGTTGAGAATCTTGATGGTAGATATATCTTGCACTCCTTTAGATCAATCAGCACACATTCTCCACATTTGATGGTGACGTGTTCGGCACTCACTATCAGATGACTTGAATCCCCCAATGTCCTAGATTGTGTACTGCACTCCCAAGATTCCTCACGTTCTGTAACACGGAATTCCTGAATACATGTATCACAGCAAGTAACTGACAAGCAAAATGTATGTAAGGATTCTTATAAGTAGTAGTGCATGACTATTGTACTTTCTTTACTTCCTAAAACAGTCACTGCAATAATAATGATGATGTGTCATCCCTGTCAGATCAGCATCAGCTGTAAGAATATAAGGCGGTCTTACTGCTTTTATAGTACACTTCAGTTTTGAATCAACAGGAAAACTATGATTAATGATCACTTCTCAGCAAGATGTTTTATATACTATTGTTGCTTACAATACACGTGCATTTCCAAGGAAGAAGACGTATACTCGAGGTATTCCGACAATCTCTTTGTAGAATTACGCGTTAAATATCCAGGAGAAGAACCAGATTAAGAGTAACTCATTTTTCTTCACCATAAATTACTATTTAAACAACATTGTGGTGAGAAAGTATTTTTAACGCAGATCCACAATGAATCAGTGGTAGAGTGTGTGTGTGTGTCTTATGAGCGATGGTAGCACAGACTCTGTCAACATTCAGCAAGGTCTTATGAGGGATTAAGTTAAGGCGTTATCTCTCACAGACTGTGACCTAGGCATGACTGCCTGTCTCGCGCTCGCTGTACCCCGTGGACGTAAAACTGCCTCTATTATTTGGCTAATATTTTTAATTCTACTGCAGAAGTTAATAAAATTTCTCTACACCGGTCACATAATCCAATGCACACGGTTCGATAAGCAAAATACAAATAATTAATTAAAGGGACTGTTTCCAGATCTGGAAAATGAAGTATTTGGGAGAGTTTCTCAACTAATGTAATGTCTCCAGACACAGCATTAAAGTGTTTCACATTAGGATTTACGTTATGCACGTTAACTTCTAGATAAGAATCAGAAGATTCTCCAAGTTCTTTTTCAATAGATATTATTTCATTAACATGTAAATTATTGCACTCCTAACCAAGTTTTGACTATTCTGTCTACCTTAATAAAACTGAACTGACAATGAATCACATTTTGTGGACAGTGGAAACTTGAAACACATTTTAGCTTCTTTTTCTGTAGGAGGAAAATCACATTTCCTTCCTAAGCTCGGCACCTGTTCATTTCCATCCTTCAATATGATCTGCAGTGAGCTATGAGGACTTTTTAGAATTTCAGCAGTTTGTTTCGCCTTGCTTAAATTTTCTGTAGTCCATTTTCTACTCATCTGAAAGACAGAAAAGGGTAACACTGGTTTATTGGAGGACCAACACATGGTTTTATTCGATAATTATGTGAAACAAAAGTAGAGCTCACCTTACGGCCAAATTCATTTCTGCTCTTTAATGTGCCTTTCAGTGTGCTAAGAAGTATTATAGAAGTTTCATCTACTTGTTGAATAGATAAAAGTGTAGCTATCGGAAGGTTGACCTCTCACAAATCTGATACAGTCATTTAGCTAGCTCTGTCGTCCTTATATATTTGCTAATCATCTGAAACATAAAGATAATGGATAATGTCATTATCCTGAAACCATAGTTTCATTCAACAAAGCCTATGCGATATCGATTAAGAGTTATTTTCATGCTGTATAGTCAATAGGATGAAGCAGTTAAAGGCGATATGTAGTAAAACTGTTACTCGCCTTATGTCCGAGCAACAATTGACAAGATAGCTCACACTACGCCTTTTAAAACCAGAAGACCACTGCACTCAACATCGTAAATGGCAAGTTCAGCAACATTATTTTCCCACTTGGGCTAGTAGCTTATTTTTTTCATGATACACACGATGCCACACTGTACATTATCTTGAGGCAGCCATCGTCTCTCTCAGATTTTATGTGGTTTGTATACATATAAATACTGATTCCTTAAAACATGTTTGAAGTGTGTCGCCAATATTATTTTTAAACTGTGTACATGCGCAGATGAGAATTTCTGGGAGGGAAATACGTGACACTTTTTTTCAGAGCCTGGGAATTCTCTCTTCGGGTTTCATGGGATAATACAAATAAATGCTGATGTCACAGTACTTGTTTTTCATGTTGATTTTTTTATCCGAGAATGTCCCCTCTGCTTCTAGATTCTGAGCTCAGTAAACTTCCTCCACCTCAACCCCCCTTGTGCGAACAAGTCTAAGCTCGATCTTTCTTGTCTGAAAATAAGTCTCAACTTATTTAGGTTTATCTGTTTCCTCATACTTTATTCATAACACGAGATACGAAATTATTGCTGGCACAGCAGGGATGTGATGATATAAAAAACAGGGCTTCCAACTTCACAAAGACATTTTTTGTTTTGTTAACCCAACTGTCACCAGCATAATGAGCAGGGAGCTAAGAGAAAAAGAGTACAGAGTCGGAAATTCAACAAAAATAAAGTAAGTACTCCTCTTTTTAATAGTCAGCCAGTCATTCAAATACTTTTGTCAGTTTCATGGAGTAGCCTAATATTATTATTGTAATCAATGAGTGCCCCCAAAACTGTTAAGTTATATCATCACGAATATTTTGCTATTGAGTCTGTATTTCGAATACGAATATACGGTCACGTCACATCGAAATGAACACTGCCGATGTTCGACGTCAACGTGCAATAACCATTCGCAGACGGCAGGTGACAGCACTAGCAGTGTAGGGTATATAAGAGGTATAGCACGACGCTGAAAACAGTTCAGTCGTTATCGTAATGTGGAAATGTAGCCATTCATCTGACGTGCAGAAGTTCTTTTTTAAATGGCTGTCGGGCCAAGGTTGGAAGCACTTTTGAAACGGTTAAGTTTGTAACCATTCTGCGTGCCGCCCTGGTAAAAGCATACCGTGCATGAGAAGACTGCTCTATCCAAAGACTGGCGCTGAAGCAACTGTAGAGCACAACGGGTCATAAATTACGGGAATGAACGACACTGCGGAGGTGTGTATGGGCATATAGGCGTGCTACCGTTAAGCAGCTGAGCACTCAGATGAACCAAGGGGCTACCAAAAGAGCTTCCTCAATGACAGTACAGGGAACATAACAGCGTAGGGCGCCTGAATAATGCAACCATGTTGACTGCTGTTTATCAGCGTCGAGGTCTGGAATTTTTACGCCAATACCCCAACTGGCGACTGCTACGGTCGCAGGTTCGAATCCTGCCTCGGGCATGGATGTGTGTGATGTCCTTAGGTTAGTTAGGTTTAATTAGTTCTAAGTTCTAGGCGACTGATGACCTGAGAAGTTTAGTCGCATAGTGCTCAGAGCCATTTGAGCCAATACCCCAACTGGCCCTCCACTCAGTGGTGGCAGGTGACCTTTTCAGATGACTCAGGTCTCATGCTCCATCATACAGATGGTCATTGGATGGTCAGAAGAGTCCATGCGAGAGTAGGGAGTACGATGGTCTGGGGACTGCTTCGTGGCATTCCCTAGGTCATCCTGTCATTGTGAAATGCATAATGGATCGACAATGTAGATATGCACCCTTCTGAGCCAAGTCAACCACTCCATTCAGTTTGTTTTCCCTCGGCTCGACGATATCTACCAGCAAGACAATACAACGTGTTACACAGCTCGCAGTGTACATGCATAGTTCGAAGGTCACCAGGATGAGATAACCATGCTCACTCCGTTGGCCACCAAACTCCTTGGATTAAAGCCCAACCGAGACGAATTAGAAGCCGAATAGAGGTTCTGTGTGACCAACTCGAACGGGCTGTTTGCGCCACGGATTCTCAACCGAGAAACCTAGTGCAGCTGGCCCTGCCACTGGAATCAGCATGGCTTCACATCCTTGTCAGTTCCTTCCTGAACTTCATTGACTATCTTCTTGCACGTATCGCAGTGGTTCTTGCTGCAAACGGTGGCTGTTTAGGCTTTTGACAGGTGGTCACATTTATGTAACTGGAAAGTGGATGTAATGGTTCTGCCGGAAATGTGCTTCGATTTAAGGAGCCTAGACGTTAGTTACACGCCTCTTTTCACATTTTCAGGACCAAAGTTTGTCACATTAAGCAACATATTCTGGAGGTTTTTCGTGCCAAAGACAGGTCAGGAAAACAGATGTACCTCAGTAAGAAGACTGCGCCTCTATCACTGCTGATAACAATGAATGGTACCCAACCAATATCACAGAGAAACATTTTAAAAAACTGGAAAATTTGCAAGGTCACGATCCTTGCATGGAACTGAAAGAAATAATTTAATTTCATATTAACAATAGTATAGATAAGGAAATTTAGGTAGGAGTATATAAGAAACTGCCTACGATAATACTAGATAAACATGCAGTAATAAAGGTCAAGTCAATAGTGCGTGTTCTAAGAAGTCTATTCCTGCAGGACTGTAACGTGCAAATAAGCATGCACAACGTCACTCTAAACATTGGCGGTTTGAAAGCTAGGTAAACTTTTTCAACATGTCATTCCCCGCAGTACTCAAGCATGTTAACATTTTCTAGTGACAGGATAATTATATTGCTGTAAATGTCTACAGCTCCCAGTATTCAGATTATGATAGCACACCGCTGCATGTTACAAAATACCGTCTCGAGCCACATGCGTATCTCTTGATGTTCCAAGTTGCTAATAATACAAATATATGGTGTTTCTGTTACATAAGAAACTTTTTGAGTCTCACAATTGATAGTACCACCCGTCAACATTCAGCTGCAGTACACAAACGCTTCATGTGTTGTTTTCATACATGAAAGGTCTGACGTGCATTTATTTGACAGTCCATAGTATATTTCCTGACAGCAAGAACGAGTTTGAAAAATTTATAAAATTTAGTAACAAACTGAAAGTGCTTTTCGTAAATTATGCTGATATGTAATACGTCTTGGAACCAGTCACTGATTGCAGTCATAGTATTGACTCTGGTTTGTTGGTTTGGCAGTAGTGCCAACATCGTGTTACTAGAGGAAGCCGAAATGCACCCGTTTTAGATCACGCAGGCTGGCGTGAGGAGGGAAGAACTATACTGACGTGAACATGACAAGGAATTAGAATTCAGAAAGCGGGCGTAATTAGTTTGATACTTACCTTTAATTCATTATTGATGAACGTCGCTCTTGACGGTACATGATTCACAATATTATCTGTTCACAATACATTCAGTAACTCAATATGGCGCCTTGCTAGGTCGTAGCAAATTACGTAAGTGAAGGCTATGCTAAACTGTCGTCTCGGCAAATGAGAGCGTATGTAGACAGTGAACCATCGCTAGCAAAGTCGGCGGTACAACTGGGGCGAGTGCTAGTGAGTCTCTCTAGACTAGACCTGCCGTGTGGCGGCGCTCTGTATGCAATCACTGATAATGGCGACTCGCGGGTCCGATGTATACTAACGGACCGCAGCCGATTTAAAGGCTACCACCTAGCAAGTGTGGTGTCTGGCTGTGACACCACATGGCTTGCGTTCTATAAGATACATCTATATTAACCCATCAGCATGAGTTTCGAAAATGACTATCGTGTGAAAACCAGCTCGCGCTATTCGTTCACGAGACTCAGAGACACCGGTTCGCAGGTAGGCGTTTGATACAGTTCCCCACAGTCGTTTAATGAACAAAGAAAGAGCATATGGACTATCAGACCAATTGTCTGATTGGGTTGAAGAGTTCCTAGATAACAGAACGCAGCATGTCAATCTCAGTGGGGAGAAGTCTTCCGAAGTAAGAGTGATTTCAGGTGTGCCGCAGGGAGTGTAGTAGGACCGTTGCTATTCACAATATTAATAAATGACCTTGTGGATAACATCGAATGTTCACTGAGACTTTTTGCGGATGATGCTATAGTATATCGAGAGGTTGTAACAGTGGAAAATTGTACTGAAATCCAGGAGGATCTTCAACGAATCGACACATAGTGCAGGGAATGACAATTGAATCTCAATGTAGAGAAGAGTAATGTGCTGCGAATACACAGAAAGAAAGATCCTTTATCATTTAGCTGCAATATAGCAGGTCAGCAACTGGAAGCAGTTAATTCCATAAATTATCTGGGAGTAGGCATTAAGAGTGAATGGAATGACCATGTAAAATTAATCTTCGGTAAAGCAGATGCCAGACTGAGATTCATCGGAAGAATCCTAAGGAAATGCAGTCCGAAAACAAAGGAAGCAGGTTACAACACTTGGTCGCCCATTGCTTGAATACTGCTCACCGGTGTGGGATCCGTACCAGACAGGGTTGATAGAAGAGATAGAGAAGATCCAGCGGAGAGCAGCGCGCTTCTTTACAGGATCATTTCGTAATTGCGAAATCGTTACCGAGATGATAGATAAACTCCAGTGGAAGAGTGTGCAAGATAGACGCTCAGTAGCTCGGTACGGGCTTTTCTTGAAGTTTCGAAAACATACCTTCACCGAGGAGTCACGCAGTATATTGCTCCCTCCTACGTATATCTCGCGAATAGACCATGAGAATAAAACCAGAGAGATTAGAGTCCACACAGAAGCATACCGACAATCTTTCTTTCCATGAACAATACGAGACTGGAATAGAAGGGAGAACCGATAGAGGTACTCACGGTACCCTCCGCCACACACCGTCAGGTGGCTTGCGGAGTATGTATGTAGATGTAGATGTAGATGTACCTAATATACACACTATAGCTTTAACCACTAAACCGGGAATATTCCCAGTGTAAATTGTGTGGAGGGAGCAGTTTCATGTAATGGATGACCGAACAGATCTGTACAATCGCTGGTATTGTAAATGATTTTTTATTACTAAATGAAGTGGTGATATGAAGCTCCAAGGCAGAAGCGGATTTTAACTCAGCGAAAGTCTGTTGCGTTCGCAAGAAACCCTTTCAGAAGGGTGATGTAAAGCACGGAGACCTTTACCATTTCACAGGAGCGTATCATCTAGGCCGCAATGAGAATTACAGGCATCAATTATAATATGTCCAGTAAAAACCAAAATGTGAGGAATTATGATACGCGTATCACAAACCTATATGGAAAAAAGGCTGGAGACGAGAATGAAGAAGGAATGAAGCTAAATCATGACAACATTTTTTAATCTGTCGTCCAGTATGAAAAAATAGAAATCATTCACAAAGTCTATTCAAATAACTCACCTAGAAAGTCACTGTAACATAAATTTCAGAGTTATTGATTAGTCAGATTTTTTTATACTCTGCCTTGAAAAGTGTGCATGAGACTTACAACCAGAAGAAATCAAGATACAGAGACATATTTTTAAAATGATCAGGAGTTCAGTGTTGTGAATCAGAAGGGTATTTACCATATGAAAATGTGAGCAACGAATCGATTCTGCTGGAAGATTACATCCACTCAATCAATAGTTTAAGAGTTTATTCCCAGATGAAACGATAACTAAGGCTGAATACCAGAGGGATTATGGTGAATGGAATTCTTCATCTGTAGGTCACTTTCAGAATACTCTTATTTCTGTTTAACGATGTTTGTGTTGTTCCTTGGCGACGTCTTCGAAAACTTTCACGTCTATGACTTAAGACATACTAATCAGATCCTCTCCATTATGTTATTCTGCTGGAAGATTACATCCACTCAATCAATAGTTTAAGAGTTTATTCCCAGATGAAACGATAACTAAGGCTGAGTACCAGAGGGATTATGGTGAATGGAATTCATTCATCTGTAGATCACTTTCAGAATACTCTTATTTCTGTTTAACGATGTTTGTGTTGTTCCTTGGCGACGTCTTCGAAAACTTTCACGTCTATGAATTAAGACATACTAATCAGATCCTCTCCATTATGTTATTTGACGTGGCTTGGCCTGCGATGTTCTGATGAAAATTAGTAAAGCAGAACAACTGTTTATACGTGAAATCCAACAACTCCAATTTATTGAATGAGACATCAAAATTGGAATTGTTCATTGTCTTGCCGACATACAGATACGAATAATACACTCCTGGAAATGGAAAAAAGAACACATTGATACCGGTGTGTCAGACCCACCATACTTGCTCCGGACACTGCGAGAGGGCTGTACAAGCAATGATCACACGCACGGCACAGCGGACACACCAGGAACCGCGGTGTTGGCCATCGAATGGCGCTAGCTGCGCAGCATTTGTGCACAGCCGCCGTCAGTGTCAGCCAGTTTGCCGTGGCATACGGAGCTCCATCGCAGTCTTTAACAGTGGTAGCATGCCCCGACAGCGTGGACGTGAACCGTATGTGCAGTTGACGGACTTTGAGCGAGGGCGTATAGAGGGCATGCGGGAGGCCGGGTGGACGTACCGCCGAATTGCTCAACACGTGGGGCGTGAGGTCTCCACAGTACATCGATGTTGTCGTCAGTGGTCGGCGGAAGGTGCACGTGCCCGTCGACCTGGGACCGGACCGCAGCGACGCACGGATGCACGCCAAGACCGTAGGATCCTACGCAGTGCCGTAGGGGACCGCACCGCCACTTCCCAGCAAATTAGGGACAGTGTTGCTCCTGGGGTATTGGCGAGGACCATTCGCAACCATCTCCATGAAGCTGGGCTACGGTCCCGCACACCGTTAGGCCGTCTTCCGCTCACGCCCCAACACCGTGCAGCCCGCCTCCAGTGGTGTCGCGACAGGCGTGAATGGAGGGACGAATGGAGACGTGTCGTCTTCAGCGATGAGAGTCGCTTCTGCCTTGGTGCCAATGATGGTCGTATGCGTGTTTGGCGCCGTGCAGGTGAGAGCCACAATGAGGACTGCATACGACCGAGGCACACAGGGCCAACACCCGCCATCATGGTGTGGGGAGTGATCTCCTACACTGGCCGTACACCTCTGGTGATCGTCGAGGGGACACTGAATAGTGCACGGTACATCCAAACCGTCATCGAACCCATCGTTCTACCATTCCTAGACCGGCAAGGGAACTTGCTGTTCCAACAGGACAATGCACGTCCGCATGTATCCCGTGCCACCCAACGTGCTCTAGAAGGTGTAAGTCAACTACCCTGGCCAGCAAGATCTCCGGATCTGTCCCCCATTGAGCATGTTAGGGACTGGATGAAGCGTCGTCTCATGTGGTCTGCACGTCCAGCACGAACTGAGGCGCCAGGTGGAAATGGTATGGCAAGCCGTTCCACAGGACTACATCCAGCATCTCTACGATCGTCTCCATGGGAGAATAGCATCCTGCATTGCTGCGAAAGGTGGATATACACTGTACTAGTGCCGACATTGTGCATGCTCTGTTGCCTGTGTCTATGTGCCTGTGGTTGTGTCAGTGTGATCATGTGATGTATCTGACCCCAGGAATGTGTCAATAAAGTTTCCCCTTCCTGGGACAATGAATTCACGGTGTTCTTATTTCAATTTCCAGGAGTGTATATTCATGGTTGATTATGATGGAAATATCGACAAGTCTTACGTCAAATATGTCTCCGTGAATAACTTATTCAGCTGGATAGTGCTGTAACATCTTACCTTATCCAATTTAGAATTGCTTCCTCCAGAGAGCGACAAAAGTATTTGGTGTGGACGTATCAGACAATTCAAAATTTAGTTGCAATAGCAAACTATGAAACGAGAAAAGAGTATAGTACAAAGAAACAGACATTGTCCCAATCTCATGCAAACACATATTAATCTCTGTGCGTGGCGTGTCGTGTCACCACATTCTGACTTTAATAAACACTTCATTAATCGTCTCTCACAGCCCTTGAGTCCACGCAAATTAATCGGTGCCTCCCCCCCCCCTCCTCAAAGAAGTGAATTACATTGCACTTAATTCAGATCATAATTCTGGCCAATGCATTTACCCATGTTGCCATTGAGAGCTATTCGAAAGCTTTTTATCAGATAGTGTACTCTAATTTCGTACTCGTAGGCCTATATTTTAACATTTTCTTCTCCAGTATTTAAAATCGTTGTGACATGTGAACTTGCTGTTCTGTTCTTAAATCAGATATCAAATGTAGCCCCTATATATAAAACAAACCGACTGGCTCATGTAATTCTTCTTTGCAAACCATAACCTAAAATTTTACATAATAAATGTTGGTTATTCAGTAACATAACAATCACTTTCGCCCACTGCATAAAAATACTTGAAACTACGTGTACATACCGAAGTATATCCTTTTACTTGTATGTACTTCATCATGTCTATTCACGGAGTTCAAGTTTCATATTTTCTTCTGTCTTAGAATTTAACGTCAACCTTACCAGCATGTATTGGAACCCTGTACAATACCTTTTGGGAGATAGCTTACGTCAACCAATCTCGCGTGGTCTAGGGTGACTTGTCACGGTTCGCGCGTCTCCCGCCGTCGGAGGTTCGAGTCCTTCCTCCGGCATGGGTGTGTGTGTTGTCCTTCGCGGAAGTTAGTTTAAGTTATATTAAGTAGTGTGTAAGCCTTAGGACCGATGACGAAGCAGTATGGGAATACCAACTTACCAGAACGTTCCAAAATTTCCAATCGTGCAAATCCTGATATGAGGCACAACTTATCTTAACGTTAACACGTTTAGAAATGCTTGCAGAAGCGACTGTGATATGTTAATCAAAGCGTGAGGTAGAAATACATTTTGCAGATAGTAATAGTGTTACAATAAGTCGTATTAGAGAGAAAGCAACAGGAGCGATTGTGAATGGTATTTTAGAATGAATTATTAAGTGGTTCTCTGAAAATGGACTATCGCAGAATATTGAGAAAGCGCACTATATTCAGTTCTGTACAACAAATAGAGTCATAACCTGTAATAATTTGCCTAGGCAAAATCAAATTTCACTTTTAAATTCTCTGTTCGCATGAAATAAACCCTCTGCCAGGCACTTAAGTGTGATTTTCAGAGTATCCATATAGATGTAGATGTAGATGTAGACGTGTGTCTGTGAGAAAAAGGAAATTTGACAAATTGGAATTGACGAATTTATATATATATTATGACTTTTGAAAAAAGACAATTTTCTATTTCACTTATTTATTTTACATTCCCATCCACTCCTTTGGAACAGTTTCAGAAAAAATACTGGTATGCGAACAGAGCCGATAATTTATAAAGGGCAGCCAGTGTCCTTCGTATTCAGAGATTTCTCTGTATAATTACCTCTCAAAATAGCCAAAAATTCATTAAACTGAATTTTACTGTGACGACAAATCATGATTATACGTAGCGTTTGTTTAACGCCATGAGAATGACGCCACAACCCATCAGAAAAAAACAACCTCAGATGAAGATGGGCAGTACTGACTCGTCGTGGACAGGTTCTGCAAACACGGGCTACAGATGTGGATGTTTTCAGGATGAATCTGTATGGTTTGTGGCTAACGTGAAGGTGGAAACACTGCTACAGCGAAATATTTCACGGCACTGCAGTTCTGTTATTGTTTTGTATTGAGCAGTAATGACCAAAAATTACTCAAAAATGTGTTCTTATTTTTAAAGTTAAAAAGACACCTCAAACAGTAGATGGATCCGTAGATCTGCAACGCAGGACAAGCAACGACCACCATGTATGGGGGTCACGCATCTGCGATTCCATATTATCAGTGGGCACTTTTTGGAAGGCCATTTCAAATAACTTACAGTTGTCGCTCAACGTAATCAACATATGTCTTGAACAACATAAAAGAAAAGAAACCACTTTGTCTCAGTTCATCCCATAATTCTAAACTCTTCCAACAGATGGTTAGTTATTTTACTGCACCTTCACTGTCGTTATGAAGCTGTTTTACTGTCATTTTAAATCAGCGTGCTCTGATTGCATGTAGCTAAATAATTTTCTCTAGCGATTGTTTGATGACTAGTGCGAGTATCTTTTATTTTTTTATTTCTATTGGTTTTCACGCAAAACCCAATCACCAGTTACAGTAATGCAACATACTGACACAAAGACAACATCATTTTAGATTCATTACTGAATATAAAACATAATTGTACGAGATAATTAATATAAAAATACAGTAACCTTACTGTATCATTACCATAGAAGCCACAAGTTTTAATATAAAATCCAATTATACCTGTACATAGTGAACACAAGGAAAGAACTTCGAGTTACAAACCTCCTGTTTACAAAGGCGAATGATATGCGAAATAGATTTGACAACGCTTCTGTCCATGGAGGTAGGAGCTGCTCTGAGAAAAAAATAATCCTTAATTTTTAAAACACTGTGCAGCGCAATTATGGCTGCATATTTATATTAATCAAGTTCTATTAGTTTATGTACAACATACATTTTAAGAAATGCATTACTTTTGTCATTTATAGTTTGTTATTTATAATTGCGTTGTACCTTAAATGGTGTCTGAGGTGGACCTTCGATGATTATAACACGCCGAGCTAACGTTAACAGCTGTGGTACTGTGCATTTTATTGTGTAATGTGTTTTCTATGACGTAACAATCATCTTTGAGGGTTATATATATGGACTTGGTCATTTCCACAAGGTTCTGTTTGATTTTAAACGTTTTATTTATGAATAACCTTTATATAATGTGCTACACTTTGTCAACATGGCAACTTGGCGTGATATCCAACTCAAAACGAACACATTTTATAAGACAAATCTTTGAAAATCTGAAGATGACAACAAAGTTTACGGAAACCGGCTGTTCGTAAATAAATAAATATTTATGAGATCTTGGCTTTAGATAGCTTTTTACCAAGGAAAAGAGTTTCCTCTTTCTAATTTCTCAGCATGAGAATATTGAATAGCGTTTCTCAGACTTGCTCTTTGCAAGTTAATAGTAACAATTATCTTTTTCATGAGGTCCTGGTTGAGAAGCCGAGGGTGGCGTGAAATCTGTTACTGAATCGCTTAATACCATGTGCCTTTCATGTTTGCGGTCCATGTCCGCTAACATTGTCAATTTGGGTTTTATTTGGTGGCGAACATACTATCAAAATCATTGTGTCATAGCATTACGTTTGTGAGAAGTAGATCCTGCAGACCTTTCCATAATTGGTCGGGACGTTCATTACCTGTAATACTAACGTTTCCCGGTATCCACGGTCAGAGAATCAGTTGACGCTGCTCCTGCACCGCATTCTATAGAGAACCAGCTCATTCATACGAACGCACGTGTTTTTGTGGTACGACACTACTTGAAACACTTTTGGTAGCAAAATTTTTGCTGAGAGAATGACTAATGTAGTGCCCGAATGTCATCAATAGCGCATTCTGGCTGCCAGAATAATATGCTCCTCGCAGTACGATTTGACGGTGGAAAGAGCATATAAAAAATTTCTCAGGTGTCGACATTAACCAGTGTGACTTTAGATATAAGTAACATGATGAAATTAGCTCTTTAATTGTTGGATATGACGCTGTATTTGAAGAAACGATTAGTGTGCAGACTTAAGCATTCTAGGAGCAGGTGAAAACGTGAAACATTTTACTTTCAGCGGCGCTGAACGGCTCACAAAGCCTTTTAAGGGGGACGAGCAACGAACACAATTGCAAACTGTAATTAAGACGCAATATAAAAGGTGAAAGATCTATAATGAGACTGGAAGTCTGCTTATTGGAGCACTTTGAACGAATCGAGCTACAACAATGAAGAGCAGTTTATTGTCTAAAGCCGAAACCACGCTATTAATTTCTGTATTCCTGTTGAGGAAGGGTTTACGAAATAATAAAAAAAAGGAAAGGCAGTGAAAGCGGAGAAGGGAGGAGGGAAGCACAAAGCTTTGAGGGCAGTCGTTTGAGGGATTCAAATAACGCGGCCAATCTGCCGCCACGCGCCAGCCGCCAGCCGCCAGCCGTCTATTGTTTGGCGCACCCTCTTCCCTTCGCCGGCTGCAACAAAGCATTTTTTCCCGTCGTACTTGCACTTCACGCCTTTCGTTCTAAATTCCGCGGACAGCAAAAGAACTGTCATTCATAGCTGCGGCTTAGGCCCGGCTCTGCCGTATGATTAACTCCATTAATACCAAGGCGTTTTCTGCAACGCACAGTCGCACAGCACCACAAATAATTTGAAAAAGACGAAGTTCGTTAGTTGATGAAGAATTATATATCAACAATATACTGTCCAAAGACGTACTGATGTTCTAGTAGGGTAAATAACCTGAAAATATCTTTGAGCACACTCTTAGCAATATCAATGCACTTGCAGTAACGTGTACTACCGATTTCGTAACGGAAACAAATAAATTTGAAAAATGCAAATCTGGTTCATTGTTGACTTTTCATCTCAAAATTCTGTTTAAAGAGATACTGATGTGTAAGTAAGGCCCTGAATCTGGTAATTTTAAATTTATTTAGTGAGGAAATTAAAATCTACTACTGAGAGACAACATGTATGGAACCTGGTAGAGGAAATGAATAAAAGTAACATATTTTTTGATAATTTTAATTTATAAAATCTAATTTTAAAATATAAATTTTTTAGGCTTGAGGTAACAGCCCTGCCCTGCCTCAAATTGGTACTCCGAGGGTTAAACTTTATATGACAAGAAGATACAGTATTCCAACACTCCATTCATTTAAACTTTGTATGACAAGAAGATACAGTATTCCAACACTCCATCCATTTCCTTCCTTTCATGACGACGGGTGACATTCTGACAATTCTTTGGATCCAGAAGATAACGTACGTGAGGCCTGCAATCTGTAATTGACATGTGTGAATTTTTGCTATTAAGGGTGTATAATAATTATAACTCGTCTATTTTTTCATAAATCTCGTAACTCAATATAAGCAGTTCCTTGTGGAATGTTTCTTGTGGAATGTTAAGTTGCAATACTGCAATTACATTCCAGAACTCTTCTGGGAGACTTTTGTGGAGAGCTTCAGCGTATAGGGACGAAGGTCTCACTTGCTAACGTAGCGGAGGTAATAGGCACACTTCACAGTTTTGCGGGGAGGGGGTTAAGAGAAAAGCCAGAGCAGTGCCAACACTATTTACAATCATGGCGCTGAGGCTAGATCACAACGAATTATAAATTCTTGAATTAATGTCTATAGTGAATAAGGTCATTATAAATGGTCTGTAACCAAGAAAATATTTATTCTTTTAGAAATTAAATAAAAGGATATCATGAAAATTAAGTGTATTTTCTAGGAAATGCGTTACTTCGTGTAAGTTCTACAGTGACCGTAAACTTACAAGTCAGCTCTAGACTTCTCATAGCGGAAGGTGTACGAGGTGGATTCAATAAGTGAGGCAACACATTTATTCTGAAAGTACGTTGGTTTTATTCAGGATTCCTATACACCATATTGCTCCCCAGTCTTTCAGCTACAAAACGCTATTTTTCAACATAATCTCCGACGGCCTTACGCCACCTTACTGGGACGGCATGTATCCCTGCATAGTACCACTCTACTGGTCGACGGCGGAGCCAACGTCTAGCTGCATCAATAACCCTCCCATCATCCACGTACTGTTTTCGACGGAGTGCATCCTTCATTGGGCCAAACAGAAGGAAGGCGGAAGGTGTGAGATTAATAATGTAGGGTGGATGAGCACGAACTGGCCAATGAAGTTTTGTGCGCGCCTTTCTCGTGCGCAGACTTGTGTGAGGCCTTGCGCTGTCATGGAGAAGGAAAAGTTCTTTTGCGTTTTTGGGCGACGAACACGCTCAAGTCATTTATTCAGTTTCCTGAGGGTGTCATATTACATTTTAGAATTCATCGTTGCACCATGAGGGATGACATCAAAAAGAATAACTTCTTCAGTGTCCCAGAAAACCATCGCCATGACTTCACCGGCTGAAAATATGCCAGCGAACTTTTTTTCCGGAGGAGAGATGGTGTGGCACCACTCCATGAATTGTTATGTTTCCCGGTTCGAAAAAGAGAACCCATGTATCATAGCCTCTGACTATGTTCGAAAAAAAATGGTTACGCTCAGTCTCATAACGCGCAAGCAATTCAAAGCTGGTCCTTCGTTGGACTTTCGGTCTTTTATTAGACTGCGAGCTACCCGGAGGGTACACAGCTTTGAGTACCCCATGTGGTGGACGAGTGTATCAGCACTACCAACAGAGCATCAAGGCATTTGATTGTGATCCGTCCATCACCCCGAATGAGTGTCCACACGCTCTAACACTGCAGACATCAGAGGTGTGTGTGGCCCGTTGGTGCGGCTCGCCGGCACGCCGGAGATCAGACTGGTTTGCTCGACCTTCCTGCAACGATGACAGATGTCATACCCAACGACTCGCGCTGCTTTTGGTCACTGCCACGTCTTCGTAGACATTCTTCAAGAGCCTGTGAATATCTGGGATGATCTAGTTTCTCGAAACTCAATGAAAGCTCTCTGCTTGGTACCCACATCCCTTACAGATGCCATTTCAAAAATTACGAATAGTGCCTCCAGCTGTCGGCACTTCATGATAGTATTGGGCCTCAAGCGGGAATATTCAGCGATATCGCACAACAAATTCTACATTTTCTCAACCGGAATCGGCCGACAAAAACAAAGTGTTGCATTACTTCCTGACCCCTCGTCATATATATTGTTTACTCCCTTTTTTATTTCTGTGTGATGACTGATGCAATTCTTTTTCACTTCAATTACAATCGATTTCGGAGTCACACAGTTCCATCTTTGGGGACACAACGCGGGAATCGACATCCAGAAGTACATCATGTGAACATGAGACAGGTCCCACAACAGATACAGAAACACCTCAGCCGATTGTCAAGGGAAGAATGGGGAAGGAATTCGACCATTACCTCCTCAAAGTAACGTCTCCGTAATTAACATTTATGAAATCATAGTAGCACAGAAAACGTAGACTTGGACGGCCATACATGGAAATGTAAGCCCACTCTTCCCAAATGCGAGTCCATGATAGTCTCGCCTGGTTGTTTCGGTTACTCAAAGAGAACTCCTCATAAAATAATGGTAACACGTCATGTCAAATTATTAAAACGACCTTAACTTATTGTTCAGCTGCTCAATGGGTCCACGCAGGGTGTTGCGCAATTAGCATTACTGACTTCAAGGGATTATAGAAGCGACGTAGTAGATATATCTGTGACGCCGGCAATGTAATGAGCCAACCACCATACATTATTATGGAGTTAAACCAGTGCATAAAACCTACATAAAAATGTAACGCTTGGGTGTAATATAAGTCCGAAAATCAACTCACTTTCAAATCTCACGCTTCAGGTCACGCACACAGGGCACCCTGATGTCATTGCACAAGGTTTGTCTGTGACTCATGCTTCCATACAAACGGTCCAAACCCTGGTGTGTGCTGAATAATTTCTTTAGCTGCCATAACTTGTGCAAGGAGATATTCTTTCGATGGTACAGTGAACCGATTCACAAGACTCTTCATATGGTCGCAAAAGAAAAAGTTGAGGAGTTAAATCAGGCATCGAGGTGGCTAAGAAGTTAGTCCAACCCGACCTTCCTCCCTCTCACCGTGTGTTTGGTTGAAAAGTCAGCTGCAGAGATTTGCAAATAGGGCCTTTTGTCCCCCACTCATACTTGTTGGAGCGCATCATGGTCGGGCATAGGGTGCGCGAGTATGAGTGCTCTGAGCGGGAGGATGTGGTCGAACGAGGCTACGATGAGAGGGCAGTGGCACTAACCGCGATGCGTTTGTGACCATCATAGCCGTGACTCTGTACGTCTGCAAACTGATTAACTCCGTACAGTTGATGGACGTACACTCACATCTATTTACTTATTACCGACTACGTCAAAGGACTAAATATGGCAGTAATAATAAGAATTTTAGGTGAGATGTAGGTTAAGATAGGAGAAACTGTTAGTATAAAACTGCAGCGAATTGGAGATCTTGGACCAGCCCGGTGAAAGGGCTCAGGAGAGTTAATAGCTAGAACAGTTTCGCACTGTACTATTGTGAACCTATACGAGTCTGGACTTCACCTCCGGGTTGGAAGTCGTCATTGAGTACGCAGCGTTCAGTAAAGGCCGGTTCCCACTAGGTCTGCGGCGCGTCAAAACCGCGCTTCAGCGGCGTGGTTGCCATGGAAACGGCGTCAGCGGCACGGCGTGGCGGGCTCTGCGTCGCGGTTTGACCCTGTCGAACCGCTCCCGCTGCCGCGTGCCGCGCTCCAGTTGCGCGACGCCAATCACAGAACGCGCTGAGCGTGACGTCAGGTACGGAACCCCGGGCCACGCGAACTTTCGCCGAACCTCTGGCGCGGACGCGGCGGCAGCTATGAAATACCTCTCATCCGATTACAAGGAAACTATTCGGTAGAAAAATTTGATTCTTGGGCATGTTACAGCCTGATATATTCTCTCGATAAAGGGCCGAATTTGTTTTCGTTATTCGTGGTGGACACTTGCTGTATCGCATTTACGTAAACCTATACTCGAAATTTTAATAAATGTACAGAGGTAAAAACGTTTTGCGTGGACTTTGCATACAGTTAATTTAGGTAATACATTATTACGTATGAAATTTAGTCAACATATCGAAATTGTTTTTAAAGCTGAGAGCAGATCGATAGCTATCACCGTTCTCGAGATACTGAATTATATGTCGGGGGACGGGCTGTGCCGTGAACCGCGCGCGGGTCGCTCGCGACGCGACTGATACTTCGTCCTGCTCGTCGTAAACCATGTGGTTGTATCAACCGTAAAATTTCGTAAACGGTTCAAGAAATCGAAACGTGTTTTTTGCAAACGATAAGTTGTGAAAAGTCATGTATTTCGTCGCATGATAAATATCCTAAATCTGTTTATCTACCGAGATACGAAAGTAACTACAGTTTTTCAGAAGGGATAGATGATTTTTTTAAATAGCATTTAATAGCATGTGGAATGAGAAATTAAACCGAAACTAATTTGTTGGTATGTCATAAGATGTAATTTACTAAATATGTAGAGCTATTGATTGTTTCCTTTGGTAAGTAACAAACTTTTTCTCTCTTTATCCAGTGTACTTTACTGATTTAAGACGCGTTTCGCCTTTTACTTTAAGGCATCTTCGGTAGAATCTAGAATGATTCAGTTTTGTTTTGATATGTGACAGTTGCAGATTATAAATTCAGTTCACTTTTTTATGTGAGTGACTGATTACTTACAGGGAATCGAGTTTTTGGCGGACATATACGTTTCCCCTCACCTGGTCACACGCTGGTGGTTGAACTAAAACTTAGATTATGGAACATAAGCACATTTTAATGTTCGCTCTTTTTTCTACTGTCACTAGAAGTAGACTTTTACCGAAAACTCTGATTTGAAGTCGTGACTACAGTGTGTTCACCTCATTTCCCTTCCTGTCTGGTTTGTTTATGTACATGTTGCCAAAAGTGCACAATTATATGCTGAAAACTAATGTTTGTTTATTTTTGTTCTTATATCTGTATGTGTGTGTGACTAGCCAGTGATAGTTATAGAAAGTTGAAAGTGAATCGAGTAGTTGTCAGACAGTGGTTGAAAGATTTGGTGTTCAGCTGATTTCAGTTTTGGTTTAAATGTTTTGTGGAGGAGTGCATGGAAGAGTAAATTCACTGCTTACATTAATAGATAAAATAGTAGAAGAGTATTTCAACAGATGATTATTATCAGAATAGTATCACCCAACCCCTTTTTCCTCAGTCTTTGATGCCCCATAATGCAACCTGTCAACTAACCCCTATTGTTGTCAAAGTTGTGCCGTAATTTGCTTTTCCTCTATTTAATTCCGCACCTCTTCTTTAATCACACGATCCTTGTATCTAATCTTCAGCATTCTTATGAATCACCACGTTTTGAAAGGGTCTTTCCTTCATGTAGGTGTAAGATATAGTTAATCAAACGCACCGCGCGTTCAGTGGGTCCTGCCCCGTACCTCAGTGGCTGTCCGTCATTGGCTACCGCTAGCGTCTGCCGCTTCCAGATGGGAACGCCAATTCCGCGAGCCTCCGCGTCAACGCGGAAAACGCTTGCCGCTGCCATTGCCGCACGCCGCGCTGCTGCGCTCTGGTGGGAACCGGCCTTAATTGAGAGCACTTCCTCTGCGTATACTTACGTTGAGACGTTATCTCAACTCCGTCCTTGTGGCTGGGAGTTAGTGTTTCTCGTCTTTAGAACACAGAGAGGAGAAGACAGTATTAGAGCATATTAATCACAGGACGGCCTTCTGCTGCCCAAGTGTTTGTACGAGTTTATTTGTGGCTGGAGTTCTTCCATCATCGCACACGAGTACGAGAACCATGACTTCGACGCATCGGACGCAGTACATACGGAGATATCGCAAACTGCTTCGGTTTATTGGGGCTATAAAAGCTAAACAGGTGTGATCACGTTAGTGTATTCCCACTGACGTTCCACAACATCGTAGATCATCTTTGAAAGTAGTGTCTTCTAGTGTTTGGTACGTAGATGATGTCAGTCATTTCGCGTTATTGATATTAAACCGCGCAGACATAATAAGGGGCATAGTTGGGCAATTGAATAGTAATTTTACTTAGTAAATGTAAACTTCGTAATATAAAAATTTTTTTAATCTAAAATAAATATGTAAGCAGGAACAACGTTTATCATTTATTTATTTATTTATTTTATTTGTGCATTTATTTTACCTGGCAAGATTAGGGCCTTCAGGCCCTCTCTTACACCTAACCAGGCATACTCAGATTGAACGAGTTACAGTTTCTACATAACATTAAGGACATATAACGTATTATTGATGTTAAAGAAAAAAACAGATATTATAACAGTAGTACAATGATAATTATAACAATAAAAAATAATTATAACAATAAAGAATAATGATAATAATAATAATAATGACTATGTATATGAAAGTAAACATACTTTTCTTTTGTGAATGTCAGTCCCATTCTTAGTTGGGAATTTTCTCGTTATGTTCTTGCAGCTTGTGAGTTATTCTCATCGAGCAGAGACATAAGACGATAGAATGGGGTGAAAGAGATATATAAGAGGTAGATAGGATAGAGGAAGAGAAATAGAATGGTAAAATTCGAGGCTGTGATGGAGAGGAGAAAGAAAGAGATGGGAAGGGCACAACAATGGTGGCTATACCGTCCCTAATATGTAAGTTTTGAGTTCCCTCTTGAATGTTGAGTAGTTCTGGATAAGACGCAGATCACAGGGGAGCGCATTCCATAGTCGTATGGCTGAGATGGAAAATGACACGGAGAAAGATTTTGTGTTATGTAAAGGTACAGCTAAGATGATAGACGTATCCGATCTGGTATTGAGATTGTGGAATGATGATAGGTATTTAATATGAGAAGATAAGTATTGGGGGCACCAGTGGCTAAGAAATCGATGAAGTAAGCACACCGTGTGGAGATCGTGTGCCTTATGTGGGCGTATCCAACGTAGCTGGGAGTATGAAAGACAGATATGATCATACAACCGAATATTGCACACGTATCTAACGCAAGCATTCATCAGTAGCTCGAGGCATCTAGAATTTTCACTATTTGTGCCGTGTTGAACTACATCGCAGTAGTAAAGATTAGGCAAGACTAGTGTTTAGACTAATTTTTGTTTAAAATGGGTTGCAAATACTTTCCTAAATTTTTGAATTGCATGTAGGGAGGAGAGCGATTTCTGGCAAGCTGTGACTGTTTGTTCTTCCCAGTTTAGGTGTTCATCCAAGATTATTCCAAGGTCTTTTACTGTGTTTTGGTATGGTAGTTGGGTACCATTGAGGACTATTTTAGGGACTGTTTCGCGAAAGTACCGGCTGATTAACTTTGGATGAGATATAAGTATGACCTGGGATTTCTTGGGGTTTAGTTTCAGACCTAGGTTCTGCGCCCATCGAGAAACAGAGCAAAGATCTGCGTCCATACTTGCTACTGCGCCAGCAATGATTTTGGGGCTTGCACTTATGTACAATTGTATGTCGTCGGCATAAAGATGGTAGTTGCAGGAGTGAATCACTGAAGAAATATCATTAATGTACAGTGAGAAGAGTAGTGGACCAAGGACGGAGCCTTGGGGAACTCCAGAGCGCACGCTTTTCCATGATGACTTTTCCGACCCACAAATGACTTGTTGACTTGTGTTTTTGAGATAGCTGTCGAACCAGTGTATTGCGCTGTTTGAGAAATTCAGCTGTTTCATTTTAATTAGTAATATATCGAAGTCAACTGTGTCAAAAGCCTTGCTAAAGTCAAGCAGTGTTAGGATAGTAGCTTCACGTCTGTCCATAGCATGTTTAATGTCATCAGTTACTTTGATTAATGCAGTTGCTGTACTATGGTGCTTTCGAAAGCCTGACTGGTATTCGTCATGGATGTTATGAGTTTTGAGGTAATCCGTCAGCTGTTCATGGACGATGTATTCTAGGGCTTTAGATATTGCAGGTAGTATGCTGATCGGCCTGTAGTCACCTGGCGACTTAGGGTTGTCAGTCTTGGGTATATGCTGAATTAAACTTTCCTTCCACTCAGTAGGATATGTACTACTGACAAGAGACAAGTTGAAGATGTCTGTGATAACTGGAATAATAGTGTCTACGACGTTCTTAATCATGCCAATACTCACTCCATCATTTCCTACTGCCTCGGAAGAGATTCTCATAATTGCCTTGTGTACTGTGCCGGTAGTGACACATTTTAGGAAAAACTTGTCTCTCGAGAGATTGATATCTTGGGGCTGGTAATTTGTCGCTGCGTGGCAGTTTACAGCTGTTGAGGAGAAATCGTTTAATTCTTCTGCAGACGCTTGATAAACAGCGTCAGATCTTCGCTTCCCTATACCGAAACTGCGCAGCGTTTTTCACAGTGCAGCAGGTGTTGATATGCCGAATACGACAGAGCGGGCATGTCTGATTTTGGCATTCCTCACGCTTTGCTTGGTTCTGTTTCGAAGTTTCCTATAAGCTTCGTACGCCTCGGGAGTTGGGTTACACTTGAAGGCCCTATGTGCAGCATCACGTTTATTCATTAACTGATGTAATGCAGTGGTGAGCCACGGAGCGGGAGCTCTCTTTACCTTGACAGTGCGTTGAGGAGCATGTTTATCATACAGTGCAATAATTTTGCGACATAATTGCCGAATTTTCCCGTCTAAAGTCGGTTCATTGCTTATATCATGCCAAGGGATTTCTGGGTAATCCTTTTGAAGAGCGTCATGGTTAACATTTTTTAAGTTTCTGTAGGTTACCAGGTGAGATTTCTCTTTGGTAGTATGCATTGAGTAATTTAAGAATATCACGTCATGAGCAGAGAGTCCCGGAGCGGATGTCTGATTGGCGCGGATTATTTTATCTGCTCGCTTTGTTGCTATTATATCTATGAGTGTGTGGCTGTGTGGCGTGTGATGAGTTGGGTCCAGCGGTGTTAAACTCATATCATTAGAGTGGAACAGTTTTTCGGCAGAGGGAGATTTTAACTGTAAGTCGATGTTTGTGTCGCCCATAATGGTTATGTGTTCATACTGTGTCACGAGTGAGGACAGGGCAGACTGAAAGGAGGACATGGCACCGACGTTTGGAGGTTTATAGATTACTCCAATTAGCAGTTTTTGATGTAATGTATTTATTTCGAAAAACAAGAACTCTGCTTCTCCTTCGCCCTTTGCATCCGATGTGCATAGTACAGTAGGTGTCAGATCAGAGAAAACATAGGCACCCACACCATCCCCGCGTCGTGTTTCACGATCTGCCCTTAGGAGAGAGTAACCAGCGATTCGGACAGCGTCGGAAGAAATGTTTGGTTTCAACCAAGTTTCAGTGACGAGCATAATGTGGAACAGCGATTGGCAGAACAGGTCACAGAACTCATCAAAGTGAGCCGTTAGCGACTGCGCGTTTGCATGGGCCACAAAGAGCCCGCCGCCGGAACCGGTCCGTTCCATTGTGGCCGCCTGTAGGATTAGTTGCCTTCATCATTCATTTACGTTTAAATTGTAATTTATAGAATTAAGAGATCCTAAGATCTGCTTCAGGGGCTAGTCAGACAGGGCCAAACCTTAATTTTAGCGTTTATTTTTCTCCTCTGCGCACATTCATTTTACAACCGCCTGGAGTAGCATCCTGAAGAGTCAATAATGATACACTACGTGATAAAAAGTATCCGCACACCCGCAGAAACATATGTTTGTCATATCGGGTGCATTGTGCTACCACCTTCCTCCAGTTACTCCATATCAGCGACCTCAGTAGTCATTAGACATCGTGAGAGAGCAGAATGTGGCGCTCCACGAAACTCCATGACTTCGAACATGGTCAGGTGATTGGGTGTCACTTTTGTCATACGTCCGTACTGTTTCTGATGTGATAGTGAAGTGGAAACCTAAAATCACATGTACAGCACAAAAGGGTACAGGCCGACCTCGTCTGTTGACTGACAGTAACTGTGTAATAGGCAGATATAGATCCAGACCATTACACAGGGATTCCAAATCGCATCACGATCCAATACATGTACTATAACAGTTATGCGGGAGGTAAGAAAACCTGGATTTCATGGCCGAGCGGCTGCTCATAGGCCACATATGATGGCGGTAAATACTAAACAACGCCTCGCTTGGTGTAAGGAGCATAAACATTGGACGTTTGAACAGTAGAAAAACGTTGTGTGGAGTGGCGAATAACGTTACACAACTTCATCTGCCAGCGTGTGCAGTGCCAACAGTAAAATTCTGAGGCGGTGGTGTTATGGCGTGGTCGTGTTTTCCGTGGAGGGGACTTGCACTATCGCGGCACAGGCCTACATTGATGTTTTTAGCACCATAATCCACGGCCTCTTGAGGAGTGGCTACACGACAATAACATCCCTCTAACGGACTTACCTGCGCAGAGTCCTGACCTGAATCCTATAGAACACTTTTGGGATATTTTCAAACGCCAACTTTGTGCCAGGCCTCACCGATCGACATCGATACCTCTCCTCAGTGCAGCATTCCGGAAGAATGGTCTGCCACTCCGCAAGAAACCTTCCAGGACCTGATTGAACGTGTGACTGCGAGAGTAGAAGCTATCATCAAGGCTAAGCGTCAACCAACAGCATACTGAATTCCAGAATTACCGATGGAAGATGCCACGACCTAGTAGTGTAGCATTATCAAGAGACACCCATAGCCCACTACCTGTACTAATTACAGCAACTACTGTAATTGTAATGATATTTAGAAATGGGACCCACTAATGAGTAAGGTAGTTGTTTTGAATAAAGAATTTTTTACTTACTTTTCCTGTAGACGTAAATTCCTGGATGCTAGTGTCTAGCCGCAACATCATTATGAGCCATAAGAGAAAATACTTCGTTTTATACAATAACGAGAATTAGGACTCGTTTAATCCTCCCAGTACCACTGGGGTCGATATGACCCTATAAACACATTCTAAATATGTATCTCCTTGGTTTTTAGAATTATTATTTTCGAGATATACGATTTTTTCCCTCTGTGTCTATTGTATCTGATGATGTTTCGTTAATTTTAATGTTTACAACACATTAAACTCTAATCATTGGTTTAGTACTGAGTATTACTGAGGTCAAAATGACTCCAACTTAAATTGTTTCTCTGTTTCATGAATGTAACTTGTGTGAAAATAGAATGATGAATTTTAGTTTTGAATGCCTGTTATGCAAAACACCCGCAACAGTGAAAAAGTTATTTCTCGCTCATTTTTGTAGTCATTGCTAGAATTCCATTCATCAGCAGTAGTTGTACCCTTAATAGTATCCTGAGGTCAATAAGACACCATGAGCTCATTGGAAAATCGTATATCCCTTATTATTAAGGCTGTTTTTTTTTTAATTCAAAATATATGACTTTCTCTCTTTTAGTCAATGGTATCGAACGATGTTTTGGTCACTTTTACATTTAGAACCCGTTAAAATTTATTCGGGGTTTTTTGCACTGAGTACCTGGGGTCAATTTGAATACAATTTAAATTTCTTTTTGTTTCTTCAACGTAATATTCCTGAAAACACAGTCATTACTCTCACACTGAACAACTTTCATGTACGTCTTTACGTTAGTTCATTAAAATACTGTCGATAATTCCTATGTGATAGCTTAGGGTCAATGTGACCAAAGTGATAATCAGTGACGAAAACAAATCTTAGTAGTAGGAGGGCTAAAGGTTTCACAGGAAAATTAGCTATCAACTTTTGTACTGATGGACGTTCTCGGAATGAAAAGCCACACTGCTGTTTTTTATAGCACCATCTGCTTCATCGTTCCAGAGTTACATATACTAACGCGAAAAAAGTTATGCGATACCTGCTTATAACGAGAAGGGACCATCTTTTGCAGGGCGTAGTGCAACAACTCGATGTGGAGTGGACTAAACAAGTCGTTGAAAGGCCCCTGCAGAAATACTGATCCGTGCTGCATTTACAGCTGTCAGTAAAGGCCCAAGGCCCTCCGATCGCTCGTCTGTTGTCATAGACAATTAAAGCCAAATTTCGCCACACTGTCCTAACGGATAGGTTCTTCGTACGTCCCACGTAGACTTCTGTGGTTATTTCAAACAGTGTGCACGAAATTTGGTATTCTCGGCATATTCTTGACACTGTGGACCTCGGAATGCTGAATTCTCTAACGATTTCCAAAATGGAATAGCCCATGCTTCTAGCTCCAACTTCTGCGTTCATAATGTGTTAATTCTCGTCGTGCGACCATCCTCAAGCTGAAAACCTTTTCACTTGAATCACTTGAGTACGAATGACTCCTCCACAATGCACTGCCCTTTTATACCTTGTATACGCAATACTACTGCAATCTGAATATGAGTATATCGCTATCCTATGACTTTTGTCACTTGCGTGTAATTATGCCTGTGTCACCAGCTAAGAAATTAGAAATCTAATAGGACCGAATTTGTCTCAAAATTATTCTCTAACAGTGTTATGAGTAAAATGAATTGTCAAGATATCATCTACTTCATCCAAATTAGGGCTCCTTCGTCTCTCTGAGATAATGTTCCCTGCTGACTGAAATATCTGTCGCTAGGCAAATTTTTGGCTGGAACACAAAAGATTCTACTAGCTAAATTAGATAGCCTGCGAAAGATACTACAGTCACGCTTCCACCTCTGACACGGACTGTCGACGTCGCTACCATCCATTCGGGTCAAATACAAGTCGATATCTTTGGCAGATTGTGATATGGCCCATAATCTTGTCATTCCGAAAACAGAGATTACATTTCTTTGGCAGGTAACTGCGGGTGCCATTTTCTCTGCAGCCGTAAATGAATAGTACCAAGTTTCACGCAAAGAAAAGATGGAGATGATTTTTAATAATCGGGTGGGCAGCCACGGACGTGTTACTACTCGATGGTACTTCTGAATGTGGACTTTACCCTCTATGGGACGGAACAGTGCTCTTTCTGTGCTCTGAGTATCTGCAGTTAATAGACAATAATACAAAAAATGTACTGTACTGTCAAAATACGAGGGAAACTGAAATGACCATTTTGCAGATAAGTACAACTTACATTTCCAGAACACGTAGCGTGTATAGCTATTAAGAAAACATAGCTTTCTATCCTCAGGCTCCTCATTACAATAATTTATCAACTTAATCGCCCACATTAAATCAATCTGAATTGTAGAATACTTCTTTTTTTCTCAATTAGTAAGTATTTCACAGACGTCATCTTCTGCAAATCTTTCCTTGATTTTTTTGTACTGCCTAAGTACAAACTATAGCGTTCTAAAAAGCAGCCCTATCTGAACGCTTCTAGCTTCAAGCTTGTCTGTATAGAATACAATTTTATTCATGAAAAAGACAGTATCTTAGGCAGCCTAAGTCGCAGAACAAACCCCTGCGACTCTATTTTTCTAATAACGTCATCGAAAATGTGTTTCAGAACTGTATTGAAAAATTTTATAGCACATGCCGAAACGATTGCATTGCCTTACATATATTGGGGCGTCGTCAGAGGAAAACAAAATTTTGTTGTGATTCTCTGGATATACTCCGAAGTTAAATGTCCCCCCAATGTGCTTCTTAACAGATTCTCCAGATGTTTTCTTCTCAGGAACGTGAGTTGTCACCAGTACCATGTTTTGCAGTGCCATAAACAAAATGCGCAGTAATAGGCAAGTAATACATATGCCGATATGTTTCGGTCATGCATCTGCTTTTCATGCACATGCATTCACGCCTACAACTTGCTCAGTACTGGGAATTGGACTCGCCTGTATTTCATCGGCTTGTCTTTCAGTGTCTCCCGCAACTATGTAGGATGCGGAAAAATTGTTGAGATCCACATTCCCCAATTCTGAACCGATGTTAGCAAGCTCTTGACATAAGATGCAAAATAGTTCACCTCATTTTAATTCGAGTGGAAGAAGATTTCTGTCACACATTTCTGCACAGATCTTAGTTCCCATAGTTTTTCCTGACACTGGTGTTGTTTTTAACTTGCATTTTGCATTGTTCTACAGGCATGTGCCTTCATATACATAGATAACACAGGACAGCGCAGAACCTGCTACAGTACACGACACGCAGTCACTAATGAAAACCTCTTCCAAACACTGTTTCGACCACCGTCTTTCGCATTCAGGACATATTCTTTCGGATCAAGTTTTGCTTTAACACTCTCCATTATCTCACATTCATACTTCATAATTCTGCAACGGGCGACTGAACAGCGAACGGATAACTAGACACTCGACGAGTTAGAACATCGGATGCCCTAACAAGCGTGAAGCATGTCGAGTGCATTTGCTCCCCGCGTCTGCTTGGCGTCCGAAACGGTTATATTTATATCCGCCGCATTTTCACGGAACTACATGTACCTTGAAATTCGAGGAAACATAAACGCCACATGCATACCTGTAGCCGGCGGACCCAATGTGCCAAAGCTCGCAGCCGCGCCATCACGTTGGAACCACAGTCACTGACAAAGTAACAGTAGAAATACTGCAACAACTCCACAAATACCTCTTGGAGGAATGTCCAGTATCTGAGATCCATTAGGTTCCCTCTTCTCAGTTTGTGTGCGTACCATGAAGTGGGAGATTTGAATGAAACTTATTTTGGATGCAAGCGCTATATTTCAGGGCATGGGAGGTTTATGAAACTTTATATACCAAATCGCCAATATAAACTCTAGGAGCGTATAATAACAATCACTAAACACCCTATATACTGCAGGAATTGTTTTCTGCGTGGCGATAGAACAGTTATCTTTATTGATTCATATTGTAACGCTACTGTACCCAAGTTCACTTCTGCACGTACAGCTTCGTTAACACATATGCTCCGGAAAGCTCTATGCAATGTCTGACAAATGGTCCTTTTGATCAATATCATGCACTCACTGTCATATTACATTGGTTATGTAGCCATGGGCTAATTTCTGTCTGCCTGTGAGTCTGCATAGCCGCCCCAATCTCTCTTATGTTATTGTGATGGCATCAAAATGAGATGTGCAGTGGAAGCACTGGAGCTATTGCAAAAACTGCGTATATAAGCAGCCTTAAGTTTTAGATACTTTCTTCCAAACACTTAAGACAATTGCCAAAACTTGTCCTTTGAAAAGGATAATGCCAATATATACCCTACCCTTCTCCTATCTGAGCATGTGCACCGACACTAAGGACAACGATATCGACGGGGCCTTAAATCCTAATCTTCCTTTCCAGTAACAACTATGTAAGTCAAGTCAACATAATTAGGTAAGAACAGCAACTTTTTTTCCTATCTACATCAGAATCTGTAGTATACTTCCTATGCAGACAATGCACGCCTCTGGATTCCTTCGACGCCTTTATTTCTTTGCATTTATTTAGTGGCGATAATGTGCGATTGACGAGAGTATCGACTAAATAAAATTAAACTGTTCTTGTCCCACTCTGATGAATTGGTTATTTGTATTGACAACATCTGCAGTCCTGATACGTACCCCTCTCGCATAAGTTACATTATCACTGTATCTGTGAAACATTCTCTGTCCGACGGTCCTGTATTAATTCTATTAGACCTTCATAAAACAATTCAGCCGACGACGAATGTTGTCACAATTCCTTTAAGAGGTCGTGACCGTTTCGTTTCTCCTTCGTGTTTGACTGAGCTAGTGATGTTAGCGTGGCGTTCAACTCAACGTTTTCGTCTTACTTGCTGTTGTGCATTCGATGTACCAAGTGTAGAGTAATTAGTACCTTATGTCAATGGTTTCTCTTGTTGCTTCTTTTGCTATCTGCAAGTGGGGAGTAACACATAGGGTTCATATCGATTATAACCAGAAGAGGCACCGAAATGTCACAAAATTACTGTACCTGAAAAATGACATCATTTATAAGTTGCAATAACACACTATGAAACAGACAGACGTAAGCGAAAACAAAAATTAAAACCGACATCAAAAGTTCACATCAAACGGTGAGCCACATGAGCCAATAAGCAAAATGTAACATTTCAGACTATCTCTCAGAACTGATGTTGTTGTAATTTTAATGTTTACAATCGAAGTGCCATATTATTTTCTTGATATTTCGACACGCTGCCAATTTGTTATCTAGGGGTACTAACTGTCTGTTGTTTGAATGCCAACCAAAGCGTACATGAGACCCATACTACTCACGAACACTGTCAACGAATTAAAAAGGGGCACAGGGTCCTAAGAACAACCTAAAGGCTACGCCAAACACTGAAAACCAAAACACTTATAGGTATCAAAAATGGGCACTTAAGAATAAGCAGAGAGAGTGAGAGGGAGACAGCATTGCTGTTTTCCGACACGCAAATAGAGCGTCAGTTCTTACAGTTACCTTGAAAGAAAGGCTCTGACCCTGTTAAGTAAGTTATCAGCCATTCGAATATTGGTTACACACTTTGTTACACTATCACAGAACTTCAGCTTATGTACCACAATACTCGTAGCTTGTTATTTTATTTCATGGACTTAAGAAGAGAATCGAAGCATTTGAGATGTGGTGCTATAGACGAATGTTGAAAATTAGGTGGACTTATAAGGTAAGGAATGAGGAGGTTCTACACAGAATCGGAGAGGAAAGGAATATGTGGAAAACACTGATAAGGAGAAGGGACAGGATGATAGGACATCTGCTAAGACATGAGGGAATGACTTCCACGGTACTAGAGGGAACTGTAGAGGGCAAAAACTGTAGAGGAAGACAGAGATTGGAATACATCAAGCAAATAATTGAGGAATAGGTTGCAAGTGCTACTCTGAGATGAAGAGGTTAGCACAGGGGAGGAATTCATGGCGGGCCGCATCAAACCAGTCAGTAGACTGATGACCCAAAAAAAAGTAAGGCAATGTTCTGCAACAGCTCATTTACTTGTCTACTTACTCCTGATATAAGGTGACTCATAGACGTTATGTATTTTGTCTTGTAATATGTTGTAAATATTGTTGAGGTTCTCCCTAGAGCGCTCAGTATAAATGTGTAATAATAGTCTATTGTGCAATACTTAGACGAGATGGAAATGTAGGATAATCAATACACTGCTGCTTTGGTTCTTGCTGTACTTGGTGCAAGCACAACAGAAACAAAATAAGAAGAGTTTTAATGAAAATTCGGTAGACAGAGCGTTAAAAATTCATTTAGACAAAATTATGAGACTTTAGGTTTAAAGAGAGAAATGGTCACCAAAACTCTTTACATGTTGATGATGGGCCAATATTTTGTATGTTGTTGAAAAGGCGGTCATCTGATCGAAAAACGGAATGTAATGCCAAGAAGTTTGTTGATAAGTAGCTGAATTTTTCGAAAGATACTATCTTGTGGCTATAGGCTAGTTCTCTACTTATTTAATGAGCTACAACTCATAAGAAACATTCTTAATTTATGAGCTTTTCTGTTCATGCATATTAATATTCAGGAATGACAGCCATGAACAGTGAACTTCAGAGCATTATAGTGTGAAGTTTGAACTCACTTTACTAGATGATCTCAACAGCAAACAGAAATTCTTGTGTACCACTTAAGAGACCCACAACAAATACGAGTGACTGCCACCACACATGCACAATAAATTGCCTTGAACTTCTAAGTTACAGCAGCCTCCAGAAGGTGCTCAGAAACTTGGCCCTCATCTTGCTTCTGTGGCATGCTCTCCAGTGCATTATATCCAATACCCAGCAGTGAGGACACTAACCAAGAGGAATGGTGTCAACTGGAGACTGCATTACTTCCACATCGTACTGTTGGATATGGAAATACTTCCACTGACATGTACAAAATGCTATGAGAGTTCTGACTCACAGAGCATATTGATTGAAAGTTCCAGAATATAAACCATTATTTTAATTTAGCCCTCACCACAAATTTATCTGTACTTATAGAACGAAATTTTCATTTCATTGAAAAACTAAAACATTCAATTAAAATTTAATAGTCAACAAATAAATGCAAATATCTAAATTCCATTAAAATTGAATAACTTGAATTGGACTATCGTTATTTTGCTTTACCTCAATAAATAAAATGTAATCCAATAACTTTCTTTACTTTAACATCAACTTCTGAAAAGATTTTAGTACAATGATCTGTAAGAGTATTTTAAATTTATCATGTAATGTAATAAACCCATTTTCAGGACACTTAGTTGGTAAAATTTCAGCTTTTGAATTGATGTAAGATTTATTTTTCTTCAGCTGTTATAATGTTTGAAAAATGTTTTAGTTTTTTGTAATTTTATTGGTATAGTTTTTATATTTTCTGTTTTCCTGAAAATATTTCAAAAGGGAATGAAATCATAAAGTTAAACTTAGTTATTTTTTTATTCATTACTGCAATTAAAAATTTTCAGTAAACATTCTATGTTGTGAATGAATAGTCAAAATTATTTTTAGCATACATAATAACACATGCAATTGTATCATTACATACATTTTTGTTATAAAATGCTCATAATCACATTATTGTTTCTCAAGTAGCTACAAGATCTATTCTTCAAGATATATTAATTACATACATAGGATAGTTTTGAATAATACTGAATGGACTTATATTCTGAACATTATTTAATTGCGTTATTGCCTTAAAATCTCTGAAAGCATTGTAACCTTTTAAAAGTTACTTTGTGGATCAAGATTACATAATTCTTGAGGAATAATTTCATTTCTTCCATTTTACATAGAATTCTCTAATTTAACATTATTCAGTACAGGAGAATCATGTAAGTGCCTATTTTTTCGATTAGTTTTGGAAAAAACGAAAATAAAGTAAGGTATATAAAATTTGGCAGAATTATAATAAATAGTACGATCAAGTTCCAAATGTCTTTGCCCATGTAGTCAGTCAAATTCAATTGTTTATAGTATAATCAATGAAACTTCGTTTTTGGATTTTTCAGTCTTTCTTGTTCTAGTTCAAGCGAATATTTTGGTTCATATTGAAGAACAAGAACACGAATTTCCAAACTTTTTACCACAATTTTATCTTCTTTTTGGAAGTGTAATATTATCATTATTAGTAGTCCATCGAAGTATAGAATCTACATGATCTTTTCTTGATCTCCAAGTAACAAATACAGTTAAATCACCCACCTACATAATTTCTTCACAATCTTTAAAAAGTCCACCAAACAGTTCTAATGGATAAAGTACCACACTTTTTGTTTTCAATTTTAAAACTGTTAAGAATACATCCTTCCATATTTCATTCATTTGTTATAGATGAAATTAATCGAATAAGATTGGGTGAAGAAATAATTGGATGTTCTGTTCTAGACAAAGTATTGGTTATATTTGAACTGTAATAACATGAAAAAATTTAAATGCATAGCTATTAAGTAATTTAATATTCGATATATACTATAATATGATAAAAATACATACTATTTGTGTGAATGTCATATAAAGCTGTAAACAATTAGAATGAATCCAACCATCACCAATATTAATATTAATTTCTGTTCCTTTGTTAGGAGGATTTAAATTATTTTTTCTTTCCTAGTTAGCAAGAAACGAGTAAAACTGATAACCCAGGATATTGTTCATGATTTATTAAGGGAAAAATTTGCTGATTTATTTTCAGAGTTACTGTTTCGTAAACACCATTGAAGTCAATCAAATTATCCTTTTCATCAGATATAGATATTTTTAAATTCTGAATAGTATCAAAAATTGCAATTTTTATAGGATTATCTGATTCATAAATTATTGGTCCTCCATATTTATAACTTTGTTTAATTGAAGAAATAATATTACTTTCTCTACGAAAATGCTCATTACAATTAACAAACATACCGTTATTAGCGCAATTGGAATAACTTTAGGAACATCATCACTAACAGTTGTTTCATCACCTTCAATAATTTGATTATTAAATCCTAAAACTTGCTGTATAATGTTTTTTAATGCTTGCATAATTTACTATCACTTTCAATAACTTATCAGTTGAATAAATTTTCCAAAATTTTGTAAAAAATATTGACCAACAAGAACTTATATCGTTTCTTCATTGGTATCTAATTTATTATTATTTGATGTAATATTTGCAGTTAAAAAATTGAATAAAATCGAACTAGTGAAACACCTTGATGAGTTTCTCTTGTTGGAACAGTTAATCTTTCTTTCAGAACAGATGAATTATAACCCATTTGAAATAATATACTAATTTACATTAATAAAAGCTATGTAAGTAAATGACAGATTGAGAAACAAAAATAAAAATCCCAGAAAAGAAATAGAAAAATATATATAGTAAGACTTTTATCCATTGTGGATGTGGCACACTGCGACTGTGGTGTGAAAAGGTTTTCAGAAATTACTGCAACCAGTCACCTTTTATGTAGATGTATTTTATTTAACCATGACCGGTTTCGAGCTGCCTAGCAACTCATCATCAGATGGTATATACATTCAGTGCTTTTTTGTACCCATTGTGTGGGTGGTTGAGTATCTGTGGCTAGACAGAAACGAGAACAAATAATCGCTACATGTGGTACAGTAACACGAAATATTTACAGCAAAATTTATGTTTAACGTATAAGAGCAATTAATCACTAAATGTGGTACAGTTACACGAAATATTTACAGTTTAATTTACGTTTTGAGGTGTTACTTACAGATAAATCTTTCTGCAGGTATATATATCTCTTTTAGGAGGTATTCTTGAAACCATTGTTGTTCTTGTTTTTCACAATTTCACAAGTTAAAACTTTCTCTAGATGTATATTACTTTTATGAGGCACTGTTGGAAACATATATCTTGTTTTTCATAATCATCGCTGAACACACTTAGCCACAGATACGAATACAGGATTTACACATTATCAACAAGCCAAAGATTGCAATATAACTACAGTATCAAAGATTTCAAGTTGACCAGAGACATTATTAGTCATCACTCACACTGACAAGAGATTTGTCTTTATTACATAGAAAATAAATGTAAATTAGCTTAAACTAGTAAAATGTTTATTTATAAATTAACTGTGCAATTTTAACAGGTATATAAAACTAGATTTTTACATTATATTTCAGTTACATTCAAGATTATTGGTATTGAGAGTATTGTGACAGCTAATTTCTTGCTCCTTCCATTGGCTGATCTTGGCATGTGATGTCTGGGATGAGAAGGTTGATGGTTAACTTAAAATACTAAGTGATGCTGGTATTTGGTAGGGTGTGGAAAAGGAGTTGGCGGTGGGGGGGGGAGGGGGTATAGGAAAATAGAGGGGGGGTTTAGAGGGTGATGTGGAGAGAGAAGAGAGCTGAAGGGGTGGGGTTGAAGGGGGGGTGAAGGGGGGGGGGGGAACTGAAGGGGGGGCAGAAGTGGTAGAAGCTTTTATGTGTGTTTGTGTGTGTGTGGGGGGGGGGGCATTTTGTTTCTGAATGACTGTTTGGTTTTTTTTTTAAGTTCAAAGAATCTTTAAAATTCTGAAAGAAGGAGTTATTCGCCAATTCTGTCTGCTCATTTAAAATGGTATGTGGGGAATTATGTTTGTGGGTAAAAATCTCTAATTGTTCGAGAAGATCCATCTTGATTCCCTTGTCTACAGTGTGTAGGATTTGAAGTTTAGTTTTAATGTCTGTTATGGAATGTTTATTATCTGCTAGATGGGTAGCAAAAGTGGATCTATTTAAGTTGTTTAGGCGAAGTGCATCAGTGTGCTCTTTGTATCGGATCTCGAAATCTCTACCTGTTTGCCCTATGTAGTAGCAGGAGCAACTGTCACATCTTAATTTATATATACCAGATTTTTGGTAGGGTGTGCTGGCTCTTTTGGTGTTGTGGACTATTTTGTTCTGTATTTTGTTGAACTTAAAAAACTAAACAGTCATTCAGAAAAAAAATGCCCCCCCCCCACACACACACACATAAAAGCTTCTACCACTTCTGCCCCCCCTTCAGCTCCTCCCCCCTTCACCCCCCTTCAACCCCCCCTTCAGCCCTCTTCTCTCTCCACATCACCCTCTAAACCCCCCCCTCTCTATTTTCCTATACCCCCTCCCCCCCCACCGCCAACTCCTTTTCCACACCCTACCAAATACCAGCATCACTTATTATTTTAAGTCAACTATCAACCTTCTCATCCCAGACATCATATGCCAAGATCAGCCAATGGAAGGAGCAAGAAATTAGCTGTCATAATACTCTCAATACCAATAATCTTGAATGTAACTGAAATATAATGTAGAAAATCTAGTTTTATATACCTGTTAAAATTGCACAGTTAATTTATAAATAAACATTTTACTAGTTTAAGCTAATTTACATTTATTTTCTATGTAATAAAGACAAATCTCTTGTCAGTGTGAGTGATGACTAATA
Source organism: Schistocerca gregaria (assembly GCF_023897955.1). Lineage (NCBI taxonomy): Eukaryota > Metazoa > Arthropoda > Insecta > Orthoptera > Acrididae > Schistocerca > Schistocerca gregaria. The sequence goes on from NC_064931.1 coordinate 834,086,406, forward strand.
ATGTCTCTGGTCAACTTGAAATCTTTGATACTGTAGTTATATTGCAATCTTTGGCTTGTTTATAATGTGTAAATCCTGTATTCATATCTGTGGCTAAGTGTGTTCAGCGATGATTACGAAAAACAAGATATATGTTTCCAACAGTGCCTCATAAAAGTAATATACATCTAGGGAAAGTTTTAACTTGTCAAATTGTGAAAACAAGAACAACAATGGTTTCAAGAATACCTCCTAAAAGAGATATATATACCTGCAGAAAGATTTATCTGTAAGTAACACCTCAAAACGTAAATTAAACTGTAAATATTTCGTGTAACTGTACCACATTTAGTGATTAATTGCTCTTATACGTTAAACATAAATTTTGCTGTAAATATTTCGTGTTACTGTACCACATGTAGCGATTATTTGTTCTCGTTTCTGTCTAGCCACAGATACTCAACCACCCACACAATGGGTACAAAAAAGCACTGAATGTATATACCATCTGATGATGAGTTGCTAGGCAGCTCGAAACCGGTCATGGTTAAATAAAATACATCTACATAAAAGGTGACTGGTTGCAGTAATTTCTGAAAACCATATATATGGTAAGTTTAAACCAAATTGTTTCAATGTGCAGTGATAAGACCAAGTGATCAAACTTATTAAAACAATTTTAATAATTTGTAATTATAATCTACCACTAAGATGGTAAAGTTGGAAAAATTAATCGTTTGTATGTATATTTAAAAGTTTAGATCAACCATAATACAAGAAACTTATAAAAACATGTTACAAATTGAAGACAAAATTAATGAAATTTTTCGACTTTTATTGAAAATGATGATGAAATTATTTCATTTGATGAATTTGAAGATAATTCAGTTGACGTTTTTGATTATTTCGGTCATGGAAATCAAGATATAGTTATACACTATCTCACTAAAGGCAGACATAAAGTAATAGATTGGTTGTATTTATGTCAAACATATTTTTGAGGAATAAATCTTGATGATTCGTGAGAAAAAGTTGGTGAAGGTTAAATTTAAAAAAATATACAGAAATATACAGAGAACCCCATGGAATGTATTAGGATGAACAATGTTCATCAGTTGACTGATACATTACCAGTAATCCATGGGGACAAATGGCTGAAAATAAAAATTATTCTAATGGAAATGTTGGATTAGCTCAAATGTTAACAAATAAATTTAGTGATTCTATTATTAATGGCATAAAAGGAATTCCTTATTTAATCAGATTTTTTGGTGCTGCACACGTTTTCAGACAGTTAAAACCATGATAAGGATTAATCAATTGAGTTTTAAATAATTTACCAATGCCAGAGTTGCGTCTACCAGGCTAGTCATACTGTGAACTTTGAACTGATGTAGGAGAAAGAATGGTATGTGAAAACCAGGATTAAATAAGTTAGATGAAGAATGTAAAAAACACGATATTGCATACAGAGATCATAAATATATAGAAAAAAGACATGAAGAGGATAAAGAACTTCATGTAGCTGCTAAAGGGAGAATGCACGCTAGTGATGCTTCATTAGTAGAAAAATTAGTGGCAGCGGCAGTTAGAGAAATAATGTATGGTGCAAGAAAATTACATGTAGGTTTAGCTGCAGATATCAATGGACGGGGAAAATAAAAAAAAATATTAATTTGTAATACATATGAATGAACAATTTTTTTGCTGTCTAATGGCTGAATTAAACCAAAATCAATCAAACTTAAACTCAAATATGAGCACCTACATAGTATTGAACCATTTTTAACTGATGTTCAAAAAACAAGGGTAGAGAAAGACAAGTGGAAATTTAGATGTTACATTATGTTTTCCTGTTGTGAATATATTATTGAGCATCTTATAGAAAAGGCAGAAACAAAATTTGAAGCTTAATTTTTCCCAATACTATTCACAGCTTTGCCATATTTCACTCCTATTGATTCACCAGGTACTGCTTATGCAGCAATTGGTAACACAGTTACAAAAAAGAAAAAAGTTGATACAAAATTAGACAAACAAAAAACACATATTTTAGCAATGGAAAAGAAAAGAAGTGGACATGGCAATAACGTTTAAGGAAACTATCGAAAAACTAAGTACCACTGTATCTAATTTCACACCGAAGAATCAGTTAAATAATTAAATTAAATATTATCATAGTATATTTATCATTTATAAATGCCCAAATGAACTCAAAAAATTAAGAGTGTTGAGTAATTGAAGTAGATACATCTGATAATATTGTTATTCATTGGATTTGATATTATCAGTCATAAAATTTGAATTTTTGTTATTATCCATAAGGAGCAAATATACACAACTGGGAAAAATATTTACAACATCGACTGAGCACAGGATTTCGATGGAATAATATGGTGGACTTTGTGTCTTTTTATTTAAAATTATAATACATTAATTATAAGTTTAATAAAACTTTGAATATAATAAATTTTTTGAAATAAGTTATATGATCAATTCAATATCGATTTAGAAAAATAAAAGTTCTTCAAAAATTAGAACCAAAAATTAGTGATAAATTAATTTAAAAATTTGAATATTATGGATATAAAGTCAAAAATATTCATTAATCAGTAGATTCAAAAATACTTAGTGTGCCTAAGGATTTCAGAAATCATTTAATGACCTTTTGAAAGTTAGTAGATATTACATTGGTTTCAAAGAAAAATTGCAAATGTAAATGAGCCAATAGATGTAAATGATGTAGTGAGCAAACAATATTTACAGGAAGAGTTATCACATTTTGTTACAAAACCTTTTTACAAAAGTACTCTAAAACAGCACATAGTTATATTGCTATATAAGAACAAAGAAAACGCTACATAAAACATGATACCAATAAGTATTAGCACGTATTAAATACCAAAAGCTTTAATTAAATGTCTTAAAGCATTTAAAAGTCAAAAAATCAGTGATAAACAAATTGTTAAATTCTCATTTATGATTCATGCAAACAAAAAATGCACAATTTCGACTACAATTGTATTACTAATAAAGTAGTGTTTGTGGTGTAAATATAAATTTCAAATTATCTGTTAACGATTTTGACATCATACTTAGTGTTTTTGATAAAATTTATGGAGTAACTACTGCCATGATATCAATAGAAATCCGTATAAATCAAACTTTCTAACTGTAAAATTAAAAGACTGTGTTAAATCTGTGGCAGTAGCTGTAAAAACAATTTTATTTGGTGAATTTATAATGTAGATGTAGAAAGTGTAAATTAATTAATAACTTCATATTCTATGGAAACAAAAAAACTGTTATGTCTTTCACTGCTGAAGTCTAAAACAACTAAAAATGTAACATCAAGATTTGAAAGTCTTTTTTCAATTCCTAAAAGGAAAATGAGTAAATTTGTAAAACAATTGTAAGTATTAAATTAAGTATTTGTGAACCAGTTATTAATGAATTACATAAAAACTGAGAAAAACAAAAACAATAAATTCTGCTGGAATAGATGATTTATGGCAATGTGATATAGTTGAAATGGTTTCTGGTAGGCTGAAAGGACATTAACAATAAATAAGAGATATTTACTGTTATTGACATTTTTTTCGAAATTTGTTTGGGCCTTTCCAGTTAAAGATAAAATGGGTAAGAATGTAGTGCATGCATTTGAAAAAATATTTACAGCTAGAAGTCTAAAAAACTTGCTGACACAAAATGTCAAAGAATTTTATAACAAAGAATTTCAAAAATAATAAAAATAAGCATTAATAATTATTTAACTATTAGCAAATGTGTTATCTAACAGAAAGATTGAAACAGAGAATGTAGAAAAAAATTGTCCTTCAAGGAAATTATAAATGGGTGGACCTAGTTTAATTGCTGAGTATAATAACACAAAAGATTTAACAGTAATAATACAGAGAAAAATGTAAACAAAGGAAATAAGAAAATCGTATTTGAAATACTTTATGTAACACCTTTGTAAGGTACTAATACTACATATCAAATTGTTGTAATGTAAGAATAACTAATTTAAGACGAGTTTTTGATAAAGTATATACATCCAACTGATGAATGGAAATTTTTGAATCTGAAAATGTAATTCATTCTAATCAAATTATATATAAACTGAAAGAGTTAAACGGCGAATCAATCGAAAAGAATTTTAAGACAAGAACTATTGGAAACGAATTTCCAGATACATATCTTGTCGAAAAAATTTTATGTAAGGAAGGTAATAAGGAATATGTTAAATGGTTAGTATTTGAAAATTCAGACAATATTTAGATAAATAAAAACGATGTAATTTTTTGTAAAGCCAGAAACAATTATATACATAATTGGAGTAAGTTACTGAAAATTTAAACATATTTTACACTGGATAAAATTCCAGTAAGCATAATATTTCATTAAAGACGATAGAATTAATTTTGGTGTTCAAATATGGGGTACAAATTAGTTATTGTTATTATTATTTGATAATTTAAATCTGTGAAGTTGGAATCTGACAGTTTTCATACAAATCTTTATGAATGCTATTTAAAATATAATTATGAAAACAGTACTCGGTAATTTAGTCTTATATTCTAAAAAAACGGAAATAATGTATACCAGCTTCTTTAAAAATTTCTATAACGATGCATATTTTTAGATACAGGCGAAATACTTATATTGAAACTTACATCTAATGTGCAGTATGTTTCTTTAATGAGTTGTTGTAAGACTGGTTATAATTGACTTTGCTGTATAATTAACTGTTTAAAGTTCTTCACAGTATAGTTGTCAATTTTTGATAATATCTATTTGACATTGTGAATTTTTAAATTGTGTAACGTAACAATATCTGTAATTAATAACCTTAAATTTACAAAAGTTAGTTTTACACTTTCAACCCTTGATCAATGAAACACATGAGGTAATACTGTATTTTTGCTCTATTTCTTTCGTTCATTACTTCTGAAGCAGTATTAACAATTTCTCTGAAATTTCGGTCTCTTCCAAATTAACGATTTCATCACTTTTTATATACTTTTCTAATAGCTCTATACAACTATTTTCATAGGTTACCTGATTGTAGTAAAAAGTTATAACTTCTTTTATAATTCTATATTATTCATGTTTTCGAGTCAATGGGAGGACTTCTTCAGTTACCAAATTTTCAAATTTTTCAGGTCATTTCGATTTTGTTGTCAGAAATGAAAAATTATAATCCAGGTTCATTAATGAAATTTCTTTCATAGCGCAAGGGGACTATATCGTTTCCCTTTACATTTTTGTTATTAGTGTGTTGCTAACATGATCACTAAAGTACTTGCTTGTGTCCATAAATTTTAAAAGTTTACCAACATCGTTCACTTAAAACCATGCATTATTATTTTCAAAGTTAATTGTTAAAATTTTGATTCTTTACATAAGTCTATTATATTTTGAAATACATGTGACTCCATTTATTTATATTAAAATTAAATAAATTCTTATTTCTTAATCGCAATAATTTCTTTCTTTATAAATGGAAAACGAAAATAAAGTCATTGGTACTTTGTGCAGTCAAGAAAAATACATTCATCCACATAAAATGAACCTCCAACAATAGGTTTTACTAATTTTACAAAAACACAACAAGAAGAATAAAGGAAAAAATACAAACATATACAGGAAATTGTCAATAACAGGCATAAAACACCTTTTCTTGGGAAAATTGTAAAAAATAAATTAAAAATTTTCTAAACATATGCTTTTCTGTAATCGATGAAATAATAAAAAAAACTTTCAATGCTCCAAAACACCTATATACTTAATTTGTTTGTGAGGTGAATTTGTAAAAATATGCAAATTATCATATCTCGAAAAAATATGAAAAATTGATTAATTCTCTTATATTAGATTTTCTTCAATGCAAGTGTTTTATTCCACCAGTAAATTATTCCCAGCATCTGTATATTTATTAAGATTTAATTTATAATGGCCATATAGTTATGTATGATTCATTTTTTTTAATATAACATGTTTACCATCATCAGAACTGAAAATGTGAAGAGTTCATATTTAAATGTTGTAATAAAATTTGCTATTCTATATGTATTCTGTATGTATCTTGATATGTAAACAATTTTTATGATCAGCACAACGAATTTCCCTTTATACAACATATTTTTTAACTTCTTTAGATGTTTCCTTTCCATTATCACCAACTTTATAACCATATATTTTTTATTTTAAACTGTCATGCTCTAACAAAGTTTTTCCACTTTTCTCATCTTTCATTTCTCCTGAAATTTTCTTACTTACTAGCTGAATTGCATGAATATTATCTTTTGAATAATCACTTGTGTCAAATTTGTTTAACATTAATTTCATATATTTATAGAAGAAATCAGTTCTTGTATCATAAATAAAATAATCATTACACATTTAGTCAATATTTTCGCAATAATGTTATAATAAAGTAATACATTTTTATTTTCAGAATTTCTAAAATACTCATGCCAATGTAAATAGGTTTATTGAATATTATTTTTATTTTTCTCATACATAATATTTCTAGATTTTCTGGAAATACAGCCTTCTGTTCATAATTTGGTTTGAAATATGGTTCGTATTTTTTCTTGGATCTGTTATTAGTTTCTAAATTGTCTATTTCTAGTATTTTAGATTTTTTTAGAAAATACTGAGTTATTAATGTACTTCTAGAAATCTTCAAATTCATTACCCTCATTTTTTTCATTTCTGTATTAAAGTCAGTCTTTTGTCGAGCAATCTGACCACTCATATTAGAAGACACCACTAATTTTCGTTAATTTTAATCCAAGATTTAAATCTGGTTTCAGATTTCTGTAATGTGAAATATATTTGTCTTTAATATTGAGTGTTGTTAATAATGTATTTCCTTTTTCTGGTGCTAACGATATATCTTATGCAAATAGGAATTTCTTTGAATATTCTAAATAAACTTCTTAACTGTAAGCATATTTGTTATTATATGACATTATAGGTATTTTTCAGAAATGGGACATTTTTTCTAACCAACTGAAATTTTTAATTGGTAAAAACTGAAACATTTCACAGGCATATAAACTATGTGCATCTAGATATATAATTCAATTTGAATATTTTGTGGCTCCACATTTTTCATATATTTATCATTTGGTTTAGTATATATTTTAATACTATGAGAAATTTCGCCGTGAATCCCATTTTCAAGAAATAAAATCATATCATAATCCTTTTATAAATCTAATTTAGTTATTCTCATTTTCAACAGTGAGAAACAAGATATTCCTGGAACTGTGTAAAACCAAGATGGATCGAGATAATAACATTCAATAAATATATTTCTAAACTTTTCAAAAATATCTGTAACTATTAAAATATAAATTTATTATGTACTCTCATATAATCATCTATATCTGAAATATTGAATTTTTTCCTAAGTAATTTTGCAGGAATAAACTTTTATCAGAAATATTATCTTTATTAAGTCTTGAATAAAAACATTCTTTTTTAGTTTTCTTGTAATTTTTCTTCGAATCCAAATATTTGTAAGGATAAACTTCTTTTTTAATAACTGAATCTCATTGTTCACATTCAAAATATTTTTCTACCAATTTAAACATACCTTATACCTCAGCATTTATCTATCTTCAACATATTTACTAATGAATTATGTTTTGCTCATTATTTGGAATTGTATCAATGTCTTTACTATTGACTGCCTCTTAATTGATAAAGAAAAGCACAACGTAACTTATTAAATTATCACTATAACCAGGAATAAGTATAGGATTTTGATGCTTCAGATTACAGTCGTCCTGCCCAGACCCTCGATATTTTCTTGTGAAATGACAATTATCTCTTACTTCGTTTTCTACTTTAGTATGTTTCTTTTCACAAATACAACAAGTTTTGGAAATTTTAACCTCTTTTTCTCTTCATTTGTCTATATAATTGTTATATTTCGTCCATATATTTTAATAATTTCTCTAGGTTATGATTTTACTATTTCAACGAATTTTTTCTGCATATTTACCAGTATATAGAACAGAGTCTTTCTAATCTCCATTAGAATATTTAACATAATAACTGAATGAAATTGGTAAATCTTTATGGTATTTACTGATATAAGATTTTTCAGGATTTGGTTGACATGTGTTAATGTCTTTTACTAAGCATTAGAAATATGTATTAATTACAAAAGGTACCAGTATTGAAAGATTACATTTTTCTAACTCTGTTTTTTTAACTTTGTAATTGATTTGGTTTTTTTCAAACATTGTATATAATTCTATTCCAAAATTTTCATCCAGAATGAGATTTTCACTCTGCAGGGGAGTGTGCACTGATATGAGACTTCCTGACAGATTAAATCTGTGTGCCCGACCGAGACTCGAACTCGGGACCTTTGCCTTTCGTGGGCAAGTGCTCTACCATCTGGAAAGAAAGGATATTGAGGAGACATGGCTTAGCCACAGCCTGGGGGATGTTTCCTGAATGAGATTTTCACTCTGCAGCGGAGTGTGTGCTGATATGAAACTTCCTGACAGATTAAAACTGTGTGCCCAGCCGAGACTCGAACTTGGGACCTTTGCCTTTCGCGGGCAAGTGCTCTCCCACCTGGTCGGGCACACAGTTTTAATCTGTCAGGAAGTTTCATATCAGCGCACACTCCGCTGCAGAGTGAAAATCTCATTCTGGAAACATCCCCCAGGCTGTGGCTAAGCCATGTCTCTGCAATATCCTTTCTTTCAGGGTCCTTAGTTCTGCAAGGTTCGCAGGAGAGCTTCTGTAAAGTTTGGAAGGTAGGAGACGAGGTACTGGCAGAAGTAAAGTTGTGAGGTCCGGGCGTGAGTCGTGCTTCAGTAGCTCAAGATGGTAGAGCATTTGCCCATGAAAGGCAAAGGTCCTGAGTTCGAGTCTCGGTAGGGCACACAGTTTTAATCTGTCAAGAAGTTTCAAAATTTTTATAATTATTACTCTTTCTCAATTTCTACCCATGGGACATAATTGTGATTTTATAGCTCACAGAATACATTTTTATCTGTATTTTTACATTAATTACAGCCCTTTTATCCTTAATTCCTCTTGATACATCAATAAAAGAAATTTCAGAAATCGGGTTGCGTCTGTTGACACTTAATTGTAATCTATGTATATAAAATAAAGACAACAAGATTTTTTCCTTGGCATTTGTTCATTTCAGTTAATAATTTGTTTGTTGGTTTTTGATGATAATTTTCTAAATCAGTTGTCTTAATAAATCATGATAAGTAGTTTCATAATTAAATTCTTGTATTCTGTCTTGTCTTTAACAATCAAATGTTTTATATTTACTTTAATCACTATGCTATGTATTAATATATTTCTCAATATGGGGATTATTTCTTCTTTTAATCTGATTAAAAATTTCTTCTGTCTCAGCAGATTTATCATTTTTAGTAATTCCATAATTTATTGTTCTTGATTTGAAAGCGGAAATTTTTCTATAAATTAAGTTATGTGACTTTAAAAAATCGTCATCATGTAGAAAAATGAAACGGTTATTTTTTTAATTGCTTTCAATTTCTTGGTATTTATTATTAGTAGCTATCGAAAATAAAAATCATTATAATTATTAGTAATAATTTTCTCAGATATATTGACAAGATCACATAGTTGAAATTTATTAAGATTAGAATAATTTTGTAAAATTTTTTCTTTATTTTGTTAAGATCACTTAAAGATTTTTTTCTGAAATCATTATCGTTTTTATAAATTTTATTTTCAGATATTTTGATATAAGCTATTAATTATCTTTTATGAAGTCAAGAATAATTTCTTATTTTTTTGTTTTATGTTCTTTATGATGTTCCTTTTAATGAAGTTATAATCAGTTTATAATCGTTATCATTATTATTAATGTTGTTAACAGGATTTACATTAAAATTGATTAACCTGTCTTTATTAAGTTTAGAACAATTCCTTAAAATTACTGTATAATGGATTAATTTCAGCTCTTCTATATTTTTATACCTTAGCTCCCTCTTCTTCATCTCTTTTTTCATTTCTTTCTTTTCAATATATTCGATAAATTGCATCAGATAATGTCTAGTTATATTTGAATAACTATTTTCTTTTCAATAATTTTGCAGATCATTATAAATTAATGATATCTGCCTTTGGCATAAAGTTCTAAATTTTTAAATACCTGAACTTGTCTTTTCTTTCTTATTAAAATAATCAATAAATCCCAAGCAGTCTCGTTTACTTACATTTGAATAACTATTTCCTTTATACTAATTTTGTAAATCATTATAACTTAATACATATTTTCCTTTTCTATATTTTTCTATGTTTTGAAATAGCTCAGCTGTGGAGTAAATTTGGTTTTGTTTTTATTTACATAGAATATAATTTAAATTTTCCACATAAAAATGTCTACAGTTGAAATGTACCTTTGAATTTTTAAATGAAAAATGCAATTATTGATATCGATAGACATAGTTTGGAAGAACTTATTTTTAAAATGAAAAATGTATACGTTTTTTAATTGTTTAAATAAATGAGCATTTCGTTTGTGTGTATAGATAGATGAGGTTTGGTAGCTCTTATGTACAAAGAAAAAATTTATTGCACTTGTAAACTTTTAAATAAAATGAAATCTCGTTAATTTGTATAGACAGATGAAGCTTGGTGGCTCTTATTTATAAAGAAAAACGTTATTATATATTTAAAATTTCAAATGAAAGTTTAGGTTTTTTGTTATAGATAAATTGTTGGTTGGGGGATATCGCAAAACTTAGTTAATAGCCTGGAATTTTTCAACAATTATGCTCTTCGAGCCAGAACTCTCATATTTACACTACTCCCGTTGTGCCACTGCAACTCAGAGAATTCCGAACCAAGAGTTAGACAGTTCTTTTTAGTGGCCATAGCCAGGTTAGTACACTTCTCTGTAAGACTACATTCCGACTAAACAGTCATATGTGTACAGGGTAATTAGGACAACCGTGATTTATAGTGATAATGCCAGCAAAGATATTTAGATTTAATTGTATTAGATACGAGACATCAAGTGCCATGAATCATACTGTACCAAAGTTAAGTACTGTATTGCAGTATACTCAAAAAAATGTTTTAAACTGTTATTGTGTTGCTATAGCTCTTTTCTAGTTCCTCACTGTCGGGATTCCAATTGTTCATCTTTAAAGAAGTATAATTGTGAGACCACTTTTTTTCTACAGTCGATGATTGGGTTGAAATTATCGTTGTTTTGAGTTACAATATTATGAAAAGAAAACGCCCGAGTGATTGTACTTGAACGACGCATGTAAGCTGATGACCACTACATTTTTTGTTGTTGTAATAGTATATTGCGTTTCTGGATGTGCCCATACAGTCATCTCAACAGTTGAATATCAGTTAAGACAATACGAACGTTGGGACAAAACTACTTCCAGTTCGCAAATGTAGAAAATCTCCGACCCACCTGCGAATCGAGTCCACGTCCTTTCTGCGAATAATCAACCTCGCTGATAAAGCAGAAAGGACGTATACAAGTGGAGCAGAGACGATTGGGGAACACGATATGGACCTTAGATGGGGACTTTGACAAAAGAAAAATCGTTACAGCCTGGCCATTGTAAATGAACATCTAGGAAATGGCAAAGCTGGGATGCTCCTCTCCTGCTACAGTACTGAGGACTACGGAAAGTGGTTGAAAGATGGTGAAAGTACGAGTAGACGCCTCATCGCAGAACTCTGAGGTCTGCGGCTTCACAAGTAGACCTGACGGCAGATTATAATGCTAGTGAGGGTACGAGAGTTTATGAGCACACTGTTCACCGCACTTTGCTGAACGGGGCATTGTAGCAGACGACCCCTACTTGCTCTCATGTTGACCACACGACATCGCCAATTAGGAAAGAAATCATCGAAATTAAATTGTGAATCAATGCAATGGTGTTGCCTAGCCTGAAGAATAATATTTCTTGTTACACCAGATGCACCGTCGTGACCAGAGACGCCATCAATCTGGCTAACGGCTGCTCTTAACATGCATTGCGCCACAGACACTGGCAGGTAGAAGCAGTATTACGATATGCAGTCGTTCACCTACGCTTTCACGGGTTTGTGGTAGTGATCGATGCCACCACGACTGCTGCGGAGTAGGTGAACACTGTTGAGTCTCCCTTCACCTCCGACAGTGATGGTATGTTTCAGCAAGATAACTATCTGTGTCATAATGCCATATTCGTACTACAGTGCTTTGAGGAAGATAACAGTGAACTCAGGTTAGTGTGTTGGCCACCAAATGTGCCTGATCTGAAACTCATGGAGGTCTGGTTCTGTGGATATCAGGTCGACAACCAAGTAGCCGCCGAGATGAGCCCCCCCCCCCCCCTAGCAAAAATGTGACAGCTCATGAGGCCTATCAAAGGCAATCTACTGTTTACAACGCCTGCAGTGTACAAAATACCATACCATGAGGCAGATACCACGTCGGCGAAACAGTACGCACTTTGGAGCAACGCCGGACGGAACACGAAAGATGCTTACGCCTACGATAACCTAGCCTAGTCAGAACACACGTTAGAAAATAGACACCGAACTCTGTTTGATCATTCATCTGTCATTATGAGATAAGGAAAAAGGGATAGCGTCATAAAAGAAGTGGTAGAAATAACAACCATATCTCGAAACGCCATCGACAGGGACGGCGGTTTGCAGTTCAGTACAGCCTGGGACCCTCTCATAGGTTGCAGCGGGAACGATGGACGCGAGACGGAAACATTACCTGTTTGGTGAGGAAGAGGGCACCATTAACATCACAGCCAGCAGTCCAGCTATATAATAACGAGGCCATGGAGACTCAGCAGTTATTTTCCTCTTGACAATGGCGGAGGAAACTCGGTCGAAAGCACGTGGGATTTTATTCACCTGCCGCGGCTGGAAGCCCGAGAGGATTTTATTAAGTGCTTCCCGCTTTCGGCGCAGCATGCGCCTGTCAATGTGTTCAAAACCACTACTGATGCGAACCTGCAGTTCTGGTAGATTTGTTGGTCAGGTATAAACACTGGAGCTTTCACAGGACCCCCACAAAAAAATCGCTACAGGTTGAGTGATTGACACAGCGTACTGTAAGCAGCAGAATGGTCCGGTATTCATGCCGGGAACAAGCAGAGATGGTGTTTGTGTACAGCCAAGCAGATGAAAACGGTCGAGAGTTTCTCCTCCCTACACGTTCGTCTGTCTGAAAGGACCCATGGAACACAAACACCGAAAAAGGGCTTGAAATGTTTTATGATGTTTTTGCCGCCTGTGAAGGTACTAGTTTTGATATAGCCGTGCTGCCTCTCGACCGTTTCCATCTACTTGGCCGGACAGAAACACCATCCTTGTTCCTGACGTGAATACCAGACCATTCTGCTGCCTACAGTTCGCTGGTTTAACCCATTCCGACTCTCTGGCTACAATTGTGTACATTAATATTTAGTGCATATTAGCTGCTACAAAAATATTTTTCCTCAATAGAAATCCCATGTACACATCTGTTTATGTTGAATCTTTTCATCATGCGCAAGTGCTCCCACCTGTTGGTCACCACTGTAAAAATATCACTAAGTGAATGTAGTAGTGCGCAGCAGCTTCGGACCGCCAGAATTCACGGCCGTTTTTGGTTAATTATACTGTACTGTATTACTGAATATTATTATTGTTATTTTTCATGGCAGTTATTGAATTATCAGTTTATTTATTACAACAGCGACTATTCTAAAATTATTTATTTTAGTCCATAAAAGAAGGAACCTGTTCAAAGTATGTATTGAAAACGGGTACACATATTTGTATTAATCATGTATCTAAAATCATTATAAAATCACCTAAGAGCATTAAAACATGAAGAAAAATTTACCTTCCTCCATAAAAAAATCAGATCTGAAAGGGTTAATCAAGTAGCTTACATCACATATGGAACACACGGCACGAGGTCACAGGAGCTTTCGTTCTTCAGCGGCATATAAGGCGGCTGCGATGCGTTTCCGGACAAATGTTCATAGGACCGTTTTCCCTGCATTTCCAGTCAGGAATACATCCCTGCAGTTTGTCGGTTTTATTCATGTTCACCCTATATATTTGGCCATATAAAATGTGTGATCAAAGGAATTAGGGTATTACGCTATTAGGACATCTGTAATCAATAGTAGCTGCCATGGGGGACGTCATATTTTTCCCAGAAGGTCATTATTTTTTAATTCGGAATTTAAAAGTCTACTATAAACCTATTTGTGTGATATAGGTATGAGTACCTACGTAGATAAATCTCATGACAGTATTTCTTTTCTTATTTCAATAACTACTCTTATCTGTGCTCTTTCCCAGCCATTGGAGACAGTTCTCTGCTCAAGTGATTTGCGGGGAATTATGGATAAGACTAACACTGACTGACGAGCTAATACAGTACAGAAACTGACAGGTACTTCTACGTATCTTACGAACATGTTAATTTTTGTCTATTTTACACGTTTTTCAGCACGACACCATATATTGTACACTGCTCCCCGCAACAGTAGATAATTAGTTACGCAGTTTGTACTTATCATTCCGTATTTTTATTAGATTAAAAACTTGGCTCGTTTTTAAAGACTCTTCAAATAAATATTAAACGAAACTAACAGCTGGGCATTTACATCTCTTTTCTTCGTTCTTCCTACTATTTCTGTTCTGTACATATTTCCCTGATATTATTTCCAGGCCGGCAGCGGTGGTCTCGCGGTTCTAGACGCGCAGTCCGGAACCTTGCGACTGCTACGGTCGCAGGTTCGAATCCTGCCTCGGGCATGGATGTGTGTGATGTCCTTAGGTTAGTTCGGTTTAAGTAGTTCTAAGTTCTAGGGGACTGATGACCTCAGCAGTTGAGTCCCATAGTGCTCAGAGCCATTTGAACCATTATTTCCAGTAATCTACTGTTAAGTCAGCTGATTAGTTTTCAAATGATTTATTTATTACTTGTTCAGTTGACTGCACTTCACTATGAACAATAAGTTCACAAATGCGGTTCCATTTCATTTACTGCACTTCACATACTGTAGGTAATGATTTCTTTTAGCTTTCTGTGGTTCCTTCCGTTGATTAACTTCTGCTCCACCCTCAGAGGCAATTTCTTGCTCAATGAAAGAGACGTCCCCTAGTTGGGTTTTCGTCATTCTATTGCGGATCTCTGGCAGATTGATTGGAATTACATTACCGATAACATTACCGAGTGAATCTGTGTTGGTCAGAACACAGTGGAAGCGAGACACACTTCTCCAGAAGAGCCCTTAAAACCTTCGAGCTGTTTCACCCGCTTCACTTGAGTTTTGCGATACGTGTAACCAACGTATAAACTATTAGAACTAAATGCGACTAAACAGTTTTGTGTAATATGCCATTCAGTAGAGTTTTCCTGTTGGCTTTGTCAAACTGGCGGTTCCAGCGGGACAAAATCATCTTGAAGTATTAATCATTTGCCCAGCAACATAAAATGTCTGACATGTGGCACAGACATTTCTAAACCTAATCTAAAATTATTTCTCCTCGACAACTACTTAATTCCTTCGATGAGTTTCTATTTAAAACACTGGTAGCATGTAAAATACATAAAGATAAACAACGATTTTTTAAGTGTAGTTGCAGGAATAGGAGTACAAATTAATGTGTTCATTGATGTTAACACTAACCATGTATACATATCCTGTAAACTGGCGCGTTTCACATAATATTTGTAAAATAATCGTTGAAATGATCTATGGAACATGTCACTAACTAACTAACTTTCCAGAACACTACATGTCTATTAACACATGGTTACACGCTCTGGTGTGACGGGCCACCAATCTGTGTTCGCTTGGGGCTTACAAATTCCAGTAAGCCGTATTCTAACTGAGTGCATATTGTACTTTGATGAGAGCAGAGAAGTAAACCTGAATCAAAATTATACTATTACAGGTAAATATGAAGGATAACTGCATCACATGTAGCTGTAGGAGTCAAATAAAGATAAAACTGAACCAATTACTACGACATTACTCACATGGATACGGTGAAATTTCTATTAGGTGTGTGAAAATCAGTGCACCACATATTAGCTATGTATTCGGTCACTTCCGCAATGTGTCTTTCAGGTGTGGCCAGTTGCCTTAAATAGTGAAATACAAGTTAATAAACTCATTTCATAAAAAGAGTGAAAGAGGTAATGTTGACAATTACCGCCCACTTTCTAGTGTTGTCAGACGTTTTTTGAGAAATCAACGGGTGGGGGAGCCGTGTCACATCTCAGTACCCATAGCGTGTTGTCACACTCGACATTTTGCTTCACGAAAGGGGTATCAACAGAAAATTCGGTTTGTTTAGTTGTGTGTGGGCCACTAGCAGAGCCAAACGATAAGTTGTGCACATAAGAATATATCTTTGATGTAACAAATGCTTTTGATTTCGTAGACCAGACAGTACTTCTCCAGAACTTAGGACTTTGTGAGAAAGCTCAACAAGTGTTTACTTCCTAGAAAGCAGAAAGTGATCCTCCAGTGTGAACAAATAGGGATGGTTGGAGTGCTGACACATTATCTGCGTATCCAGTAATGCTGGCAACTGATGTGTTATGCATGGATGGGGATCATATCAAGCTGTATCGCATCAAAAACAACCTGAAGATAACGCACTGAAGCGTTGAAACTGGTAGCGTCAAAATAAAATAAAATCATACGGGCGGCTGCAGGTGTTCTTATTTATTAATCACGAAAATATGGAAGAGGTTAGTATGTGACAGGGTCATGTAAAACTGGGGGACGCTACAGGATTCTGTTCTGGATCAGTTGTTTTTCTTGATCTATATCACTGATTTACCACTAAAATGATAAACGATGTCAAATTTTTCTCTTTGCAGATAACCCAACTGTCATTGTCAAAGATGTGGAATGTTGACAATTACCGCCCACTTTCTAGTGTTGTCAGACGTTTTTTGAGAAATCAAGGGGTGGGGGAGCCGTGTCACATCTCAGTACCCATAGCGTGTTGTCACACTCGACATTTTGCTTCACGAAAGGAGTATCAACAGAAAATTCTTCAGGCTTAAACCAGAGGCTCAGACGATTCTGCGGAGAGCTGGGGTGCAAATTCCCCTACCTCCGCTATCGGGTGGAGAAATGTAGGGTCCCCCTGAATAGGTCAGGCGTGCACTACACGCCGGAAGCGGCTACGAGGGTAGCGGAGTACGTGTGGAGTGCACATGGGGTTTTTTTAGGTTAGAGAATTCCCTCCCTAGGCCCGACAAGACGCCTCCTGAGACGCGGCAAGGCAGGAGTAGGCAAAATGCAACAAGGAATAACAATATTAATGTGCTAATAGTAAACTGCAGGAGCGTCTATAGAAAGGTCCCAGAACTGCTCTCATTAATAAACGGTCACAACGCCCATATAGTACTAGGAACAGAACGTTGGCTGAAACCAGACGTAGACAGTAATGAAATCCTAAACTCTGATTGGAATGTATACCGCAGAGATACGCTGGACAGTGAAGGGGGAGGCGTGTTTATAGAGATAAGAAGTGCAATAGTATCGAAGGAAATTGACGGAGATTCGAATTGTGAAATGATTTGGGTGAAGGTCACGGTTAAAGCAGGCTCAGACATGGTAATTGGATGTCTCTATAGGCCCCCGGGCTCAGCAGCTGTTGTGGCTCAGCACCTGAAGAATAATTTGGAAAATATTTCGAGTAGATTTCCCCACCATGTTATAGTTCTGGGTGGAGATTTTAATTTGCCGGATATAGACTGGGAGACTCAAACGTTCATAACGGGTGGCAGGGACAAAGAATCCAGTGAAATATTTTTAAGTGCTTTATCTGAAAACTACCTTGAGCAGTTAAACAGAAAACCGACTCGTGGCGATAATATATTAGACCTTCTGGTGACAAACAGACCCGAACTATTTGAATCAGTTAATGCAGAACAGGGAATCAGCGATCATAAAGCGGTTACTGCGTCGATGATTTCAGCCGTAAATAGAAATATTAAAAAAGGTAGGAAGATTTTTCTGTTTAGCAAAAGTGACAAAAAGCAGATTACAGAGTACCTGACGCCTCAACACAAAAGTTTTGTCTCAAGTGCAGATAGTGTTGAGGATCAGTGGACAAAGTTCAAAACCATAGTACAATATGTGTTAGATGAGTATGTGCCAAGCAAGATCGTAAGAGATGGAAAAGAGCCACCGTGGTACAACAACCGACTTAGAAAACTGCTGCAGAAGCAAAGGGAACTTCACAGCAAACATAAACATAGCCAAAGCCTTGCAGACAAACAAAAATTACGCGAAGCGAAATGTAGTGTGAGGAGGGCTATGCGAGAGGCTTTCAATGAATTCGAAAGTAAAGTTCTATGTACTGACTTGGCAGAAAATCCTAAGAAATTTTGGTCCTATGTCAAAGCGGTAGGTGGATCAAAACAAAATGTCCAGACACTCTGTGACCAAAATGGTACTGAAACAGAGGATGACAGACTAAAGGCCGAATTACTAAATGTCTTCTTCCAAAGCTGTTTCACAGAGGAAGACTGCACTGTGCTTCCTTCTCTAGATTGTCGCACAGTTGACAAAATGGTAGATATCGAAGTAGACGACAGAGGGATAGAGAAACAATTAAAATCGCTCAAAAGAGGAAAGGCCGCTGGTCCTGATGGGATACCAGTTCGATTTTACACAGAGTACGCGAAGGAACTTGCCCCCCTTCTTGCAGCGGTGTACCGTAGGTCTCTAGAAGAGCGAAGCGTTCCAAAGGATTGGAAAAGGGCACAGGTCATCCCCGTTCTCAAGAAGGGACGTCGAACAGATGTGCAGAACTATAGACCTATATCTCTAACGTCGATCAGTTGTAGAATTTTGGAACACGTATTATGTTCGAGTATAATGTCTTTTCTGGAGACTAGAAATCTACTCTGTAGGAATCAGCATGGGTTTCGAAAAAGACGATCGTGTGAAACCCAGCTCGCGCTATTCGTCCACGAGACTCAGAGGGCCTTAGACACGGGTTCACAGGTAGATGCCGTGTTTCTTGACTTCCGGAAGGCGTTTGACACAGTTCCCCACAGTCGTTTAATGAACAAAGTAAGAGCATACGGACTATCAGATCAATTGTGTGATTGGATTGAGGAGTTCCTAGATAACAGAACGCAGCACGTCATTCTCAATGGAGAGAAGTCTTCCGAAGTAAGAGTGATTTCAGGTGTGCCGCAGGGGAGTGTCATAGGACCGTTGCTATTCACTATATACATAAATGACCTAGTGGATGACATCGGAAGTTCACTGAGGCTTTTTGCAGATGATGCTGTGGTGTATCGAGAGGTTGCAACAATGGAAAATTGTACTGAAATGCAGGAGGATCTGCAGCGAATTGACGCATGGTGCACGGAATGGCAATTGAATCTCAATGTAGCGAAGTGTAATGTGATGCGAATACATAGAAAGATAGATCCCTTATCATTTAGCTACAAAATAGCAGGTCAGCAACTGGAAGCAGTTAATTCCATAAATTATCTGGGCGTACGCATTAGGAGTGATTTAAAATGGAATGATCATATAAAGTTGATCGTCGGTAAAGCAGATGCCAGACTGAGATTCATTGGAAGAATCCTAAGGAAATGCAATCCGACAACAAAGGAAGTAGGTTACAGTACACTTGTTCGCCCAATGCTTGAATACTGCTCAGCAGTGTGGGATCCGCACCAGGTAGGGTTGATAGAAGAGATAGAGAAGATCCAACGGAGAGCAGCGCGCTTCGTTACAGGATCATTTAGTAATTGCGAAAGCGTTACGGAGATGATAGATAAACTCCAGTGGAAGACTCTGCAGGAGAGACGCTCAGTAGCTCGGTACGGGCTTTTGTTGAAGTTTCGAGAACATACCTTCACCGAAGAGTCAAGCAGTATATTGCTCCCTCCTACGTATATCTCGCGAAGAGACCATGAGGATAAAATCAGAGAGATTGGAGCCCACACAGAAGCATACCGACAATCCTTCTTTCCACGTACAATACGAGACTGGAATAGAAGGGAGAACCGATAGAGGTACTCAGGGTACCCTCCGCCACACACCGTCAGGTGGCTTGCGGAGTATGGATGTAGATGTAGATGTAGATGTAATGTAAACGATTAGCTAGTCAGGTAATCGTTAACTTCAGCACGAGGTTTTCAGAGAACAGATTGTCGCTTAACTGCAACCCAACGCAATTCATACAGCTGCTGACATGGAACTCCCGTAAAAGCAAAATTGTGCCGTCCCAAGGTGGTCAGTCAGTAAGTGAAATCGACCATTTTAAGTTCGGAGGGTAGATGGAAGCTTTCGTGGAAGTATAACATGAAAGAAAATGTGCAGAACGTGAATGCTTCAATCTTCACTTTAAGAATGGGCTCCATTTTCTGTCACGGAAATGCTAACTCTTGCTTACTTTTCTTACTTCCAGTCTATTATCTCGCAAGGTGTTGTGTTTTGGGGCACTTCTGTGCTCTCATCAAAAGTATGCTTATCTTAGATAATAACGGTCAGACAAATCTGCAATGAAAGTTAGTGAACTGTTTAGGTTTCACTGGTATTCCGTCATGGTATTTGTTGTCACAACACTGACTCATTGAGAAGAGACTGTAATATTCATTCAGTGAACATAAGATAGAAAACCTATAAGCACTTTGCTAAGAGGGCCTTAAAAATGTTCAGGAATATGTATACTATTCAGGTTTTATTTTTCAATAGGCTTCCAGCGGAACTAAGAAAAATCGAATGATAATCTTTAAGTAATCATATCGAAGTTGAAATGTTTCATTGTGGCATACTACTTCTATACTGTACAGTAGTTTCCCGAAGTAGTTGACGACATTTCCATTTAATGTATTACGTCTTATTCTCACAACATCTTCATGTTTAATTAATGTCTTTTCGTTTTGTTTAGAAATTTTCTAATCAGCATTGTATACTATTTAGTAACTCATTCCACGACCAAGTAGCTCTGGCTCACGTTTTTGTGTCCATAGGTGAAAGAGGTGGTTTTAAATTGTTAATAGATAAGCATATTTAGTTACATAATCTGCAAGATTGATCTTTTTACACGGAATTTTCACATCCTTGGCTATAGCTGCTCCACACTGTCTCATTTCTATACTGTGGATAACTGGCTAGCGATTACAACGTACAACCATTTTCTAGCTGTTATCGGATCAGTAGCGTCGCCTCACTGCGTGTCTTTCGAGACCTGTGGCAGACGTCAACGTGCGGCACGGAGGGTTACCTTTGTACACCATGAGTCGAAGAGAAGACAGCGTCCTCTGGTGGCGGTCATGGTGCCACCAAACGGAGGACGGCGAGCTCTGGTGGGAGCGAGGCTCGTGGCGGCACGTTGACGAGCAGTTCAAAAGTCTCTTCTTCCGCTACGAAATACCCGGTGCACAGCGCACAGTGTGTGTGGTCGACAAGGAGAACGTCGATGCAGCAATCCTACT
Source organism: Schistocerca gregaria (assembly GCF_023897955.1). NCBI lineage: Eukaryota > Metazoa > Arthropoda > Insecta > Orthoptera > Acrididae > Schistocerca > Schistocerca gregaria. The sequence continues at coordinate 834,107,872 of NC_064931.1, forward strand.
GCGCTCCGTCGACGCACAGTTTGGATGTGGGTGACTACGTGGGGAAGGTCTTTGCAGTAGTGCAGCTGATGGATTTGATTCTAGCGAGGTGCCTCATGATGCCAACCAAGCAACGTGTCAACATGCCCATTGTAAACCATCAGGAAGATCTGCCTAAACACCAGAGGCAGGACGTCTATCAAGCAGCACAAGGCGGTGCATTGTAAAGGTGGGAGGGGTGGCCTGGGTTCTCTGTCGAAGATGGAGGATGTGGACAGCAGCAGCTGCGGGTCCTGGTAAAATTGCTGCTGGAACCATGCGCCACGGACCTCTTTTGTGCAGTCGGCTGGGGGGGGGGGGGGGGGGGCGTGACAGCAGGACAGGTCACTGCCCTGTCTAAGCGGACATCCCCGGCGGCTTCTGTCTTGCGCCTCCGGAATGCGAGGCCACCTGAGTCGGCAGAAAGCGACCACTCTGCGGTCACGGGCAGCCACCATGTCTTCTCTAATGCGGAAGGTCGAATCGTTCCAGTGGCACGTCGAAGGCGGCTGCTGGAGTCGACATCTGAACCGACGGTGAGGAGTAGGGTCGGGCGGATTGTGAGGTGTTGCCTGCACGGCCTGGGCAGACAGGCAGAGGTCTCTCCTTCGCGGATCTGTGGCAGCAGAGTTCACAGCAAGGATTTACAGCTGACTCATAGCAGTAGGCGCAAGGTGTGGCCCTGCTGTATCCGAATGTGACGTACTCAGCTGGGCCAGCGTTTAAACGCTGGTTCCTGGAGCTGAATTCGCGTAAGGGCTGCGTTTGTGGGCCTTGACGAACCATCAGGAACAGGGCAATGACCTGGTCCTGGCGTAATAGTCCACGACGCGCAAGTCAGTCGAGCCTGAGTGATATCTCGGAGGCTGGCCCAGGGCACTGACTCCTGGGATGGTGTCACGGAAGTCTCACTTCTGCTCACGGACGCTGATCAAGCAGGAGTGTCAGCAGACTGCGGCCAGTCTCCGCATCTTGTGGTCAAATTTCGGTGCTCGCAGTCCGACGACACAGGAGCTGATGATGTAGCTCGAGAACCAGCATCTACTATCTGGCTGAGGCCTCGTTGCAGTTCTGGGCTCTAACGCCTGCTCCATTTCTCCCACAGTTTTGCCCCGTTACACCAGAACTGGCGCTGCTGAGAACACTGCAGGTTGCGCGGCTGATGCAGGACTGACTTTCACGACTGACATCACTGTGAATGGCGGTTGAAGCTGCGGCTGTGGCAGCGACTGCGTATGCAGGCGGAAGGAGGGGACGTCCTCGTTGGGATAGTCGTCTGTTGATCCATGCGCCCGAACGTCGGGCAATCGCAAGGTTTACTCGGAGGAAACACTACGAGCTTGAGACAGCGTTTCTGAGTTATGAATATCCATAAAATGATGAAAAAATCACTAAAGCGAAATTGATTTTGGTGACTTAGATTGGTGCCTATTTTGCCGCGAATGGTACAATGAGCTAAGAGAGTCATCTGAGTTATGATGCCAGATTGTCATAGGTGGTGCTTGTAGTAGACTTGACAGAAAACTTTGTCGTTCCTGTGGAACTTTAGGGAGGTAACGTCCGATACGGAGTGGCGAGGATGAATGAGATAGAGCACATAGAGGTGGCGACAACCAAGTAAGAGTCCATGAAATTAAGCAGCTCCAGTGGTATAATGGAATGGCGACGAAAATTTATGTTGGACCAAGACTCGTACCCTGATTTTCCGTGTTACGAGAGAGGTCGCCTTAAGCGCTGCGGCTATCAGGGCACGACCGCCAGCCAGACACAAACTTCCCACCTAGTCTCCGAGCGGAGAAATCTCCGACCCGGTCGAGACTTGAACCATTGCATGTCAGACGCTCTGAACACTCACCTAAAGGCGCAGACCAATTGAGAAAAAAACTGAATTGTTCGGTTGTATTGGATTCCATTTTATCGAAAAAAACTGATGAAATTCCGACAACGAAAACTGTGCACTATTGTCCGAATCGATAGGCTGTATTAAGCTTTCTAAACAAATAACAAAAGCAATTTTTTATAGTGCTTAGCGCTACTTGTCTAATTCGTTGCAATGACATACGGAAATCGACTGTACGCATCGACTATGATAGCTCCAGTGTTTTCCAGAAAGGACTAGTAAAATCAGTGTGGATGCTTTGCCTTGTACCGTCAGGTCGAGGTCACTTGAAAAACTCTTGGTGCTGTACTGCCTGATGATCCACATATTTGTGGCAATGGAGAGTTATCTCTTTAGTCTGCTTGTAGTGCTGGGTCCTAGTTGCTTAGTGTCAACGATTCCTCAATGTCCTCTCTGTAATAGTCTCAAAACATTTTTCTGCATAAATGGAGGTATCATGACTCGCGTTTTTTTCATTCGAAGTATGCAATAAAATTTCAGCATTATGAAGATAAAGGTTTTTGTGTTGCATATGGTATTTTAGCACCACCGCATCTGAAATTAGAGTTCGAGGCATACCCGAATGTAGTATTTCGGCAGTCATAGTGACTGATCTTGTTCAGCAACCTCTGCAATCCACTGACAATCAAAGGAGAAATAATTGCAGAGCTTGAAAATCACATTGATATATTTGAAGAAAAGAAACTTCTGATGCCTCGGATTCCGGATTAAGCGAGACAGAGTGCCTGCGTTTGCATACTGTGCTGTACCGCGATAAAGAATTTTATATTGGCAATTTAAAAGAAACAATGATCAACGTTGCTGCTTCGGTGCTGTGTGATCAGGCACATGTTTTGTCGGATGAAAAGAGCAGTCAGTAGCTTATGATCAACCACGAGAAAAGGATTTTCTTGATGGAATAAAGCGACACAATGTGTGATGGGTAAGACTTCCTTCTCTAGCTTACTGTAGTTAGCATAGGCCTAGTTCAACGTCTTAGACGTGAGTGCTACGGGCATTTTGTGTCTCCAATTTTATCCGGTGAAACTGTCCATAATCCTAGTGGTGATGTATCAACTGCAAGCTATACTGGTTTCTGTAGATCGAATTGATTGAAACATGATGACTGAGCAATGTATTTTCCAACTTCTGGAACCGTAGTTTGCGTTCTCCAGTTTATTGGAATGAAACATTTTTTCCTCATAGGCATTGCAAGGGAGCAGAAATTAACGCTGAGTTCGGAATAAATTTTAAATAGCTGATCAGTTTTGCCATAACTGGTTGTACTTCTCATATATTTTAAGAAGAACGTAATCTCTTATTGGCATCTAAATGATTACCTTAGGGACAAGCGTCGTCGGCGCCAATACAATGCCACAATTATTCGAATTAAGTATTGAAAAATGAGCGTTCCTGTAAATTACACTTGAGTTATACGTCAGCTAAAGCTTGAAAAGTAAATTCTAAATTTGAAAAGTTGTTCCGGTGTTTGCAATACTGTCATCCAAGTAATTTAACAATACTGAATTTTTGACATAACTTGTCGAAGAAAGTGCCGAAAGAAATTTCTTCCAGTCTGTTACGTTCAGAGGGAAATTCATCGCAAATGGCGTTAGGTACGCGATTTCCACAAAAAAATTGGTTGTACATTATCTTTGAGCGTAACGTGAATCTGAAAATTGTTTGTGTCTCCAAATGTGTCATCGAACGAACGTCCATATCTGTCACACAACAGACAAAACTGGGAAAACTGAATATCGGTAACATACATGTTACATTGTCCAGTCACATTAATGTGGCTACCCGTCAAAAGCCTGCGTCACTACCTTTTGCAGCATGGACCACTGCGACATGCGCAGGAAAAGAGCCAGTGCGGTTCTGGTAAGTACCCACAGGGATGTGGTGCAGTGGTGTGCCTAGTGGCGCTCGGTCACACGGCTGAGGATCTACAGCCCGATCAAGGTGGGCCCACAGATTCTCAATGAGGTTTAAATCCTGGGAGTTCGGTGGCCAGGGGAGTGTGGTAAACACATCACACACGTACGCTGTAAGGTGTGTGACATGTTACGTTGTCCTGCCGTTAGTGCCATCGTGCCGAGAAATAACAAAGTGCACGCAGAGGTGGACATTGTCCCCAAGAAGAGATTTCTTCAGGAGTTCCAGAAAAGAATGCAACAGGAGACAAAGCCAAGAGAAAAGAAAAGACGTAAGAAGTTACATGTTCCAGCGGGGAGGAGCATTGGAACAGCAGATGTTTTAAATGTGGAAAACAACCAAACTGAGGAAAACATGACAACTGATGCAAACAAACAAGGAAAGACGAGAATGAAGCAGAAAAGGAAGAAGAGTCAGTCAGATGATGAAACTGATGTTAGTGAAACATTTTTTATACGGGAATCCGATGATACTAATTTGGACTTTTTACATGAACTTTTTTGCTGAAACAAACTGTGTAACTCAAGAAACGTTTGCCACTGAAGAATCCAATAACACAGACTTTTCTGTTTGAAGTTATGTTGTTGTCTATTTTGATGGTAATTTGTTCTCAGGAAAAGTCACTGAGGAAAAGGTTGGTGGTTACATTGACTCTGTTATGGAGAAATCGAAGAAGAGTTGGAAATGACCATCAAAGCCTGACGCCATTTTTTATGATGCAGAAGCAGTTTTGTACAGCATAAACACACCCAAACAGATAAGTGACAGAACTTTATTTCAAGTGAATGTTGTAGATTAATAAGGCCAAGTTTATTGTCAAGTTGTTGAGCTGTAATGCCTGAAACAATAGCTATTAGTATTATCAAAGCCTAGTATTTAAAATTCATTTTTTTTAATTTTTTGTTTGTTCATGGTGTTAAAATAAAGTTGTATGGGGTTAAATTGTGACTGGATTATTTCCCTATTAGTTTTAGTAGAAAAACCAGACGATCACAAAGTCTCTCCGCTTTGTGGGATGACATTGTGACATTTATTTTTAACTGTAATTAGGTCATACTTTAGTATTTAGTTTGTGCTTGTATGTTGTTATATAACCAAAGAGTGTAGTTACACATGGTAGTAAATATATCTGAGATTGAATCATTTTTATCTGGTTCACATGAATAAAAATAAAAAAGTGTCCCAAAGTCCCCCCCCCCCCCTTACGGTATAGCCCGAGGTGCATCAAATTGCCTCGACCTCTGTTTTGGATAACGAAGTTTTGCATTGCACAGTGTGGTTTAACCACGGCAGTACACAAACTCAGCCGTTTCGCAAATACTTCCCTCCTAGGCCCCGAAGCCAAAGATCGTGCCGTTTTGAACATCAGACAAATCGCTCCCTTTCCTTATTACGACAACGACTGCACTGTTTCCGCATCTCCCGGACTCTCTTTATATACCTCCACTACTAGTACTTCCACCTTCCGCCTGTGAGTGGTTATTGCACGTTGATGTCGAACAGAGGTGATTGTCCCATTATTATCACTGGTCCATATATCTTCGGTATCTACTCCCAATAAATCAAATGAATCCATGTCACAAATATTTGGGTTAGAGCGTAATTGCACTACCGTAAGTGGCAGCTATGTAGTCGTATGTTTATATCACGTTTTCAAAGCTTTGATCTCGAGAACCGAGGTCCTGTCACCGTTGTAGTCCACAGGGTGCAGACTGTTTTCTGTAGCTCGTGATGTACCAACTGCTCACAAGAATTCTGATTAATTATGTGACTGAAGCACCTTTGTTTAACTGAAAGCTACATTTCCATTACTAATCTATAAAAAGATGGATTGTTTCCCGTTATTTTTCTCAATGTGTTTGTCAGTTCTGACTTCCCGAAGACTACTTTTGTCCGATGTGTGACGGACAGAGCCTTTAGCTGTTTGTTTATTTGGGGAGAGCTGCCTGCAACGAGCAAAATTGTACATCGAGCGAGTAGCTTTACATTTCTTGCTCTTGCGTCGGTGGTTTATGTGTTTCCAGGAGTAGCAGGTGAGAACCGAAAATTTGTATTCATATTGAATCCCATTTTAACAGCTATAGCTTTCTGTGGAACTGTGGTGACATTGCGATACTTTTATAGGCACTCTTGCTGTGCGTGTCCTGCCTTATGGCAACACCGGCGTTCCACTTGGCTGAAGAATCAAACTTAGTCATACGTTACGTACCTCGTGTAATATTATCCCGGTGCTTATGGCTGTTGTCATAATGAGGCATGTTGGGTTGAAGCCACTTAGAAATATCAACGCTCGCCATTGCAATGATAGACACGTTGAAGTCTAGTTACGCGAAATTTGGAAATTCTAGAGTCAGTCACTTTAAGTACATCAGTGACGGCATGATAGGGATCCTTTGAAATCTCAGCACATACTTTACTTTCAGTCAGATTCTGAATGATTGCATCGTGACGCATATCATCTTGCAATGAAGCTCCACATGCACAGTTAAATTTACAGTTTCTCATTATACTCCTGAGTTCAGTGATCCATTTCTTGTAGGTTTGATTACTAGGATGAAACGTACTAAAAGCTTAGAACGAGCAGCATTATATGAATTTGGGCGTGAAAAATTTCGTCTAACTTCCCAACGACTTCCTCGTAGGGTAGGGTGAGGTGTCCTGCTTGGGGGAATAATTTCCGATATAATCTGAAAAGTGATACCTCAGTCCAAGAAAAAAAGGACATAATGAGTCACCAGCGAGTTTATAGACTAAAAAGTGTTCTTTGAGCTGTGACTCGTACTCTGTCCAATCCTCTTGTATCTCATCGAAAGAACCTCCAGAATTGTGTGTTTCAGTCGTAGTTTGCGGATGAGCTTGTAGTGCATCTAACAGTCTGGTAATGGGTGAGAGCAATGTTTAAATTTGTAGGCCATGAAACTGAATAAGTGCAGTGAGTGGTTGTTACCCTTTGGTTGCCATAAAAAATTGAATATGTATGTATGTATTGAACTGGGGACCTAGAAACTACGGAGAGGCTTCGTCCCCGTCATAGCCCTCAGCTGTACACAACCCCACAACAGGCTACACACGGAACCCAGGGCTACTGTGCGGTTCGGCCCCCAGTGGACACCTCGCCCCCCGGGAACGTCTCATTCCAGACGAGTGTAACCCGAGTGTTCGTGTGGTAGAGCAGTGTTCGCGTGGTAGAGTAATTTGGTGTATGCTTACCTGGCTACAGTGTTCGCGCAGCAATCGCCGACACAGTGTAACTGAGGCGGAATAAGGGGAACCAGCCCCACAGGCTGGCCGACATACCGGACCTCGACACTAATCCGGCAAGCGGATTCGTGCCGCGGCCGGCATGCCTTCCCGCTCGGGAAACAGTGCTTCAGACCGCACAGCTAGCCGAGCGGGCAAAAAAATTTAAGTATACTTCAATATATATTAGAATGTCAAATATTTGTACGTTGCTGAGAATTTTTCTTTATTAAATAGATGATTATCCTTGGTCTAAGATTGGACAGCTGTTACACCCTCGTTACCAGAAATTTCTTTTAGGTACACAGGTGAACGAGGTGGCAGAGACACTTAAGCAGTTATTAAATGATTAGGAGATGAGCATATTTATTTACATCCCTTTATTTCCACTGTTTATGAGATTTAGGTATTTATACATAACTTTTATATCTTTGATAGTAACCATTCCATCTTGCTCCGTTCACTACTTTAAATCACAGGCTAGTGCTTACCATGAAGAATGACTTGCTAGCTCTTATCAGATCAATAGTACCGTGCTAGTTCCTTCTGTCCTCACTAGCCGGCCGCGGTGGTCTCGCGGTTCTAGGCTCGCAGTCCGGAACCGTGAGACTGCTACGGCCGCAGGTTCGAATCCTGCCTCGGGCATGGCTGTGTGTGATGTCCTTAGGTTAGTTAGGTTTAAGTAGTTCTAAGTTCTAGGGGACTGATGACCACAGCAGTTGAGTCCCATAGTGCTCAGAGCCATTTGAACCATTTTTTTTTCAGGTTCGCAGAAGAGCTTCTGTAAAGTTTGGAAGGTAAGAGACGAGGTACTGGCAGAAGTAAAGCTGTGAGTACCGGGCGTGAGTCGTGCTTCGGTAGCTCAGATGGTAGAGCACTTGCCCGCGAAAGGCAAATGTCCCGAGTTCGAGTCTCGGTCGAGCACACAGTTTTAATCTGCCGGGAAGTTTCAGGTGTCTGTTATATCTGAAGACGCAACGAGTGTGGTGAAACTTACCAAATTTTGCACAATGTTTGAAAAATAGCGAAAAAAACGACATTTGTTCTTTTGATGGTTTTATTTACACCTCTGATCCGTTTCTAATACTTTAATTATACTTTGTAACTGAAATATGACGTGCTTATAACGAGCGTGCGTGTGCGTGCGTGTGTGTGTGTGTGTGTGTGTGTGTGTGTGTGTGTGCGTGCGTGTGTGTGTGTGTGTGTGTGTGCGTGTGCGTGTGTGTGTCTGTGTGTATGTGCGAATGTCACGTAATGAAAGCTTATAATTTAATTTCAAACACATTAGTAGAAAGTTTTAGTAAAAGTGCACCGCTACTATGTTTAATGTGTCCAAACACAATATCATCGACCGAGCGAGGTGGCGCAGTGGTTAGCACACTGGACGCGCATTCGGGAGGACGACGGTTCAATCCCGTCTCCGGCCATCCTGATTTAGGTTTTCCGTGATTTCCCTAAATCGCTTCAGGCAAATGCCGGGATGGTTCCTTTGAAAGGGCACGGCCGATTTCCTTCCCCATCCTTCCCTCACCCGAGCTCGCGCTCCGTCTCTAATGACCTCGTTGTCGACGGGACGTTAAACACTAATCTCCCCTCCCCACAATATCATCATGACCATCACATTTCATAAAACAAAACCGTCTATCTTTTAGCTATCTGCTTCTTGGTTTGACAAACAGTGTCAATATCAAATGGTTTACAAAATAATAGGGCGCCCATTGATTGGGCCATATTATGCATAACACAGGCTTATTTATGGCTACACCAGTACGTTCGGGCACCAGATGGCGTTATCAGAATTTTTTCTAATCTTTCATTGTTATATGGTGCACATGTTCCTAAATCTGTATCTACTGAATCACGAAACTACAGAAAAGAAACCAGATATCGAAATCGTACATCGAAGTTTCGTTAAATGGGTTTCTGTTAGCGACTCCTCAATCATCAGAGTTCCCAAAAATAGCAAGTCATGTACTCAGTTAAAAGCGGTGCCTTGTTTTTCTCATTAACATGGGAACTTAGAAAGGATCTTGTAATAGACTAGCGAAATAGGCGAGGCTTTTTCGGCTTAGTGTCTTAGTCATATGCGTCTGACTACGGAAAATTACTTCAATAAAAATGTTCCCAACTCAGTAACCCAATACTAATTACCACCTATTCAGAATAAGGCATCCTATTTTCACCACATCGAGTGGAATTTTATTCATCATTCTCAGTGAGCCATGACTTCTCTCTTGCTGTAAAGGGTAAGATTTTGATTGGGAATGTTAGATAGCGAACACTGGCGCACTCTTACACTGGCCAATCAAAGCGCCCGGAGTTCCCGGGGAGGCTACTTTGCGGCGTTGAAAGTTCGTGAGAAGCCAAATTTCAGAGTTGGCACTACAGCTTGAGAGATTAAGAAGAGGGACAACTTTGGACACCGCGTAGCATTCAAACTCATCTCACGTGCTTCCCCTAGAGCAGCGATCAAGACGAGAGAGGTGGAGCCATCATGGCTACGGGGAGGTTGCAGAACTGACTAAACACATAAAGAAATATATCCCACACCCATCCTCTCTCAGTTCTCACCGTCATATTAGCATAAAAACTTATCTGTTGATATAGGCATTCATTTGCAATTGTAAGACACTGATGGAAAATAGTTAAATCACAAAAAAAAATTAAAGGCGTCCATAGTGAACGAGAATGAAGTGCGTGTCTTTCACAGTTACGTTCTGTAATATGAACAATTCTCGACGTTTAAGAAAATAAAATCTCATAACTTAATGTCATTGTATTTTACTGCAGATAAATAGAATATACATCTGTGTCTTCTCTCCACGTGATCAACGGAATAACGTTACCATAATATAATTATTAATCCTGCGAAACTGGCGTACTCCAACATTAACAACAGGCTTTCATGCTCATTCCTGAAATTGCTCTACATGGTAATGCAGACAGTGATCGAAAAACTAAAACCTCTTTTCAAGCGACAACAGTGACGAAGACAGTGCGCAAAATTAGGCAGCCGGAACAAACCTAATAATCATCACGCGTATCAGTTTAAAACCCAGACCAAGTTTCGAACTCAGCTATCATCATCATCATCAGTGTTCTGCCTAAAGGCACGTTTTCACATGGTAGTTCTCCAGGCTGTCCGGTCTTCTTCCATCCTCTTCAGGTCTGCATAATTTCCTCTTCCCTTTATGTCGTCTATCATCTTGTATCTCCTTCTTCCCCTCAGACTTCTCCCACAAACCAATCCTTCCAAAGCATCTACTAGCAAGCACTCCGTTCCCAATGAATGTCCCAACCAGTTATTTTTGCTTTCTCTTACAACATTCAGCAGACATCTTCTCTCACCAATTCTTTCCAATACTCTTTCATTACTCACTCTTTCCATCCAGCTTATTCTTTCCATTGTCCTCCATATCCACATCTCAAATGCTTGTAACCTTTTTTCATCCTCTCGTCTCAGTGTTCATGTTTCTGACCCATATAGTGCCACACGCCAGACGAAACATTTGCCAAGCCATTTCCTTAGTCCTTTACCTAATTTGCCACATAAGAGTATTCTCTTTCTGTTGAATGCCTCCTTCGCTATGGCAATTCGAGTTTTCACCTCCTGGTGACATCTCAAGTCTTCAGTTATTGTGCTTTCGAGATATTTAAATTCACTTACTTGGCTAATGGTAGATTGTCCTATTTTAATATTGGACAGTCTGCATCTTGTACTGATTACCATACTCCTTGTTTTTGCTGTGTTTATTTGCATCCCATATTCCACACAAGCTTCATTCAGATCTTTGAGCATGTTATTCACTGTCCGCTCACTTTCTGCCACTAATACCAAGTCATCAGCAAATTTTATACATTCTATTCTCTTTCCTCCAATACATATTCCTCTTTTCCCATCTAAGCTATTCGCAATAATCTCTTCAAGGTATACGTTAAACAGCAGTGGGGAAAGGCAACAACCTTGTCATACACCTCGTCCAGTGCTGCTTCCTTCTGACATTTCATTTCAAATCCTTATCCTTACTTTCTGGTGTGAATGTAGATTCTGTATCAGTCGTCTCTCTTTCCAATCTACTCCTTTCCGCTTCAAGATATCCATCAGCTTGTTCCACTGAACTCTGTCAAAAGACTTTCCTAAATCTATAAAAACAGCAAAGATTTCTCTACCCTTTTCCATAAATCTTTCCCCTATAGTTCTTAGCAGGCCAATAGCATCTCTTGTTCCTTTTCCTCTTATAAATCCGAACTGCTCCTTTGCAATCCCTCTATCCAGCTTGCCATATAACCTTCTATTCAACACTTTCAGCAAGACTTTAGATGCAGGAGGAATTAGACTGATGGTCCGGTGCTCTTCACATTTTTTAGTGTTTCTATTTTTCTCTATTGGTATCATAACTGTTGCAGCGAAGTCCTCAGGCCATTCCCCTTTGTCATATATCTCGTTACAGAGGTACACTATTTCTTTTCTTGCCTTGTTTCTCAGACACTTCAACAGTTCTGCTGGCAAATCATCTATTCCACATGCCTTCCTATTCTTCATTTCCTTCAGCGCCTTTTCTACTTCTGCTTCCATTATGGTAACTCCATTTCCATCTTCCGACACACATTGCTCCTCTTCAACCTTAATTTCGCTTTGCATTTCCTCCCCCTTATACAGACATTCAATATGTTCTTGCCATCTGTTCAAAACCTCCTGTGGCTCTTTCTATTTCAGCTATGAAAGTCAGATAATTGGATTAGAGTCCTGGTATGGCAAGCTATATTAACATGTCAGACGTGATATTCGCTGATAACCCGAAACATTATGACCACTGCCCAACGCGACGTTGGATGCAACCTGGTGGCGTTGAGAGGTAATAGGAGTATGTAAGCGAAGATATTGGTTGAAAATGGGGAAATCCATTGAGATAAGCGACTTTGACAAAGGGTAGATTATTATTAGGCAGAGTCTATGAACGAGTATCTCGAAAACGGCGAAGCTGGTCGCATTTTCGCGAGCTACTATCGTGAGCATCTACAGAGAGAGGTAGAAGGACCGTGGAACTTCCACTAGGCACTAAATGGTTGGACGTCCACGGCTCTTCACAGAACGTGGGTTCGGAGGCTTTCATGATTTGTACAGGAACATAGACTGCCATCAGTGACATCAGTGTTGAAGGAGCATAATGCAGGTGCACGAATAAGTGTTTCGGAGCACACCGTTTACCGTACAGTGTTGAACATGGAGCTCCGCAGCAGACCACCCCTACGTGTTTGCATGCTGCCCCAACGGCAAGTCAATTACGTTTGCAATGGGAACGGGACCATCGGGATTCGAGCGACGATCAATGAAAACGTATCGGTTCTTCGGATGAAGCACAGTTTTGCCACTGGAGGTCCAGGGTCGTCTCCAGAAACGAAGTCGTCGAAGTGAACGGAGGCTCGGAACGTGCAGCGATCCACGGACACAGGTTGGCGGGAGCAATATTATGCTATGGTAGACATTCTCCAGCGCTAGCATGGGACTTGTTGCAGTAATCGAAGACACGCTGACAGTTGCGAACCACCTGCATCCCTTCATGCTTGATGTCTTCTTCGACGGTGATGTCATCTTTCAGCAGTATAATAGTCCGTGTCTCGGAGGCAGAACCATACTACAGGGTTTAAGGAACATTAGAGTGAACTCACGTCATTTTCTCGGCGACCAAATTCGCCTGATGTATGTCCTATGGAACTCATATGGGTTTCTATCGGGCGCCATCACCGCGTACCGAAATCAGCTGTCCATTATTTACCCGAATCACATGACCTGCGCGTAGTCATCTAATACCATATACCTCCACAAACCTACAAACAATCTGTCGGATCCCTGATACGTAAAATGAGTAATGTATTTCACTCCAAAGACGGACAAACAAGCTAATAAGCAGATGGTCACAATGTTTGGACTAATCAACATATTTCGTGAAGAGAAAGATAATTCAATTCCCATTCCAATAATTGTTGTATTATTGCATAAAAAAACTGTAATCAAAAGTCAGGCTGCTTAATATCGAGTGGTTATGATCGAAGTACAGATACTGACGAAGGTCCAGTGTGGGTTGTAATAATCCTATGCCAGCAAAACTTGGTAGATATGCTAATGCGTTAATGAGAAACCAATTTACTCTAGACTAGCTACAGACTGGGCCACCCGTGTGGCGCTGTACAATGTTTGTATGATGGTATGACATCCACTCTGTAATTTGACAAGACATGACGTGAATGAGAATGGCTATCGAGAAGAGACACCGTGGGCTGCTAGTGAAACTGTTCTGTGTGAACGGCAGCGATTACAGTTCTGCATTGGGAGAGTGTCGCTTGCTGGAAAGTCTGAGGAGAGGCCCGATGTCATTAAATGGTTTAAGGAAGATAATAATGACATTCTCAAACAGGGTGATCTTGGTACGGCACCTGGAAAAGGAAGACGTTCCAATCCCGGTGGAAATTATTACGCGATTGCTGTTTATAGGTAGTGCTAGTCCTCATGAAGTGTCATAACGAGAACCGTCAATCCCATGCTCAGCAGTTGGGAAACTTTTGCCGTCTATTTGACGATACTGGGACCCGTACAAGGTCCAATGGTGCAGTAATTGAAACTTAATAATAGGCAGCATCGTTGTGAATTCGGTCAGCGCTTTCTGGAACGGATCGAAGTTGATGACCTGCGGCCGGGTAATATCCTATGGAATGACGAGGCTCATATTACACTACAAGGTGCAGTGAATACACATAACTGTCTAATCTGGGGTACTGTTAAATCACTTGTTGTGCTCGGGGAGAAACTGCACTCGTCGTATGTGTCTTTGTGGTGTGCGTAGACAAGCATCTTTTTCTCGGTCCGTCCTTCTTTGAACGGAGTACATCCAGAAAGCATGTCAGGTATACCGTGAAGTCTGCTTATTATCGACACCTCCTTGTACGGCATGATTCTGGCTTTGAAAGGACTCAACTGTATGGAAACCACTGTTTTCATCCAAGATGGAGCTACAACTCACGTTACTCCCTCGGTGAAAGATCTGCTTAAATCAAAGTTCTACAGATACAGAAGGTTTCCAGATACAGGGCTTGCAAGATCCCCTGATCTTATTCCACATGATTTTAGGCTCTGCTGATATCTAGAAGAAAACCTTTACCAGGGAAACCTTCGATCTCTACCTGATCTTAAGGTCATTATTCGGGATTAAGATGTTCAGCTTCCACTGGGACTGCAGCGAGCAACTATTGATCACGTCATTTTACGGAGCAGCATCTGGTTCAAATGGTTCAGATGGCTCTGAGCACTGTGCGACTTAACTTCTGAGGTCATCAGTCTCCTAGAACTTAGAACTACTTAAACCTAACTAACCTAACGATATCACACACATCCATGCCCTTGGCAGGATTCGAACCTGCGACCGTAGCGGCCGCGCAGTTCCAGACTGTAGTGCCTAGAACCGCTCGGCCACTCCGGCCGGCAGCAGTATCTGGTCGACGTCTCCGGAGCTCATACTGAGCGATGTGTGAAGCGGCGGTCAATAATTAACTCAACATTATTTATTTCTCATTTGTTTGACTTTTTCTGCCCACGTCTCGTTCCGAATCCTTTTCATGTGGAACCATTTATATACGTCTTTCTTGCATTCACCGCGCCAGATTTGCACCTGGTCACCAAATATGAACTATTTTTTTTTTCGGTGCAAATTGGTTCCTCATAACACGTAATAATCTTGACCATGTTTCACTTTCATACGATAATTACAACACACGATGAAACTCTGTGAGTAACTGCACTTTAATTATAACCACTCGGTGTTATTATATGTTCACATGTTATAGTCTGCAACGAATGCCTATTTTCTTGCACTAGGGTTACTTTCCGACAACATTTGAATTTTTATTTACTTGTTTTCGAGGTAGTGACGGAAAGAAAATAACGGTATGAGGTAATATTAGAAGAGATTTTTATTGGTAACTGTTCAAGATATAACAGTCAAGGTTCATCTACTGCATAGATTAAGCGAAAGGATCTGATGGCTTTGTCGGGCACTTTGCCGGCAGTAGCATGCTGCACGGGCAAGAATGCTCTGCGGATTCCGAGAGTGCAGACGTCCGGAACATGAGCAGTATTAAACTCTGACGTGCACAGGAACCGGAATCCGTTTGTGCCGGTCGGGCCCTGTGAGCAGCGAAATGCTTGCTGGCCTGTCTGTGTGGCCGCTCCATTGCTTTTGCACCAACAGTATAACGCATACGTCCCTTCTGCGCTGCGGTCCGCCATCCCATCCCGCATTTGGTAGACGGTACGGCTACGCAACTGTCAAGGTAATATTTATTTTCTTTCCATATAATTGTCCTATAAAAATCTGTAATGCAAAAGACATAGAGGCGACGGGAATGTAAAAGCTCTTCTGAAGACATCTAAGCAGTTCAATCCCAGATATTTCCTTTTGTTAAGAAAAACTGAAAAGTTTGTTGATATATCTCCTGTAGCCTGTCTGAATAGTGTTCTTTAAGTAGTGCAAATTTCATTTATTTATTTATATATTTTTTACACCTCATTGACACCAGAGTACCTCTTTCTATCCCCCTCTACTCAATCCCATCCGAAGTATGAACTCGGTTTGTCTTTTTTCTGCCACACTGATTCTCTTACTTTGCTTCCAACAAATGTGCAACGATTGTACACGTCCTAATCTACGGGTATCTCTTGTTCACGCTCTCACTCGGCGATAGTAAATCACGGCACACGCATTCGAATTTTGTCAACGAGGAAGCACCGTGCCATCTGTCGGTCAATACCTCATAATTGCGTTAAACTGAGTTATTTGAGCTATACGCCGGAATTGGTTGTTTGGAAAGTAGTACATAATGAGCACTGTAGATAATTACCGATAATATCCTAACTAGGCATAGTAATTTTGCTTTAAATTTTTACTAGCACAGTTGTGCAGGTTAGGTGTTTATAGCATAACTTCAGCCTTGAATGGACACAGTTGTGTCCTCATTCTATCACTGCTTCGTATACATTTTTAATTGGAAACCTTTGATGTAAATTACCTGTGTTGCATGCAGTTTTAACAGAAGAAGTATTTATTTCTGCGTTACCCAATCCCGATTTGAGTCTCGTTACATCAGTTTTTGCTGCAAGTCATGGATCTTCCAGCTCTGTACAGCTGGTTTCTGTACTGAGAGCACTACCGTGAAAACGAGACTGAAAAAAATAGTATCATCTACAGGGTGTTACAAAAAGGTACGGCAAACTTTCAGGAACCATTCCTCACACACAAATAAAGAAAAGATGTTATGTGGACATGTGTCCGGAAACGCTTAATTTCCATGTTAGAGCTCATTTTAGTTTCGTCCACCTACACCCAATGGAGCACGTTATTATGATTTCATATGCGATAGTTTACCTGTGCTGCTAGAACATGTGCCTTTGCTAGTACGACAAAACATGTGGTTCATGCACGATGGAGCTCCTGCACATCTCAGTCGATGTGTTCGTACGCTTCTCAACAAAAGATTCGGTGACCGATACATTGGTAGAGGCGGACCAATTCCATGGCCTCCGCGCTCTCCTGACCTCAGCCCTCTGGACTTTCATTTATGGGGGCATTTGAAACATCTTGTCTACGCAACCCCGGTACCAAATGTAGAGACTCTTCGTGCTCGTATTGTGGACGGCTGTGATACAATACGCCATTCTCCAGGGCTGCATCAGCGCATCAGGGATTCCATGCGACGGAGGGTGGATGCATGTATCCTCGCTAACGGAGGACATTTGGAACATTTCCTGTAACAAAGTGTTTGAAGTCACGCTGGTACGTTCTGTTGCTGTGTGTTTCCATTCCATGATTAATGTGATTTGAAAGGAAGTAATAAAATGAGCTGTAACATAGAAAGTAAGCGTTTCCGGACACATGTCAACATAACATATTTTCTATCTTTGTGTGTGAGGAATGTTTCCTGAAAGTTTGGCCGTACCTTTTTGTAACACCCTCTATATTCTAAACTTATGAAGCTCGTTTGGTTTTTTCAGACAGAAATAAGGTGTAAAAGAGTATGAGGCAGTTTTAGAAGATGGATTAGGCACCTCAAAAAAGGTAAAACAGCACGTACCTCGCCAAAAATCAAGTATGAATAGTAGGAATGTGGCAGTGCTCGTGCAATTTTGATGCCAAATTTATATCAAATTGATATTCAAGTTAATTAAATCGATCAATTAGTTACCCACCACCACATTGCCCACATCACCCCTCAACCCCAGATGATGTCATATGTTTTTCACTGCCTGCACAACCGAGCGAGGTGGCGCAGTGGTAAGGCACTGGACTCGCATTCGGGAGGACGACGGTTCAATCCTGATTTAGGTGTTCCGTGATTTCCCTAAATCACTGCAGGCAAATGCCGGAATGGTTCCTCTGAAAGGGCACGGCCGACTTCCTTCCCCATCCTTCCGTACACCGATGAGACCGATGATCACGCTGTCTGGTCTCCTTCCCCAAAAACAACCAATCAGCGTGCACATGCCTCCCACCCCCTCCACCCCCTCAACCCTCCCCACCCTCCCCCTCCCCACCACCCACCTACCATACTGGCGGGAATTTCGAATTTTTGTAGGAATTTCGAATCTTGGTGGGAATTTCTTTTGCCCAAGGCTGTGCTGACGTCCCCTCCCCCCCCCCCCCCCCCCCCACACACACACAGGAATCAGCGGGAAATTGAAAATTCCGATGCGCTTTCTGGTAGGATTCAACACAGGTTCTCCTGGAAGGAAATCTCAAGTGCAGTTGCAGTCCATTAACGCAGTCATAATACCAGAGGCGTATGAGATTGGCAGTAGCCAATAGGAACTCAGAATCCGATCACATCAGGGATATAGGGCGGGCCCAGCAGCTCTGCAGCTTCAGCTGCAATCAATCAGTCAGCATGAAGCGCCAGACGATATTGCCCAGCGCCGCCCAGCCACAGCAGCAACAGAAAAGGAAGAAGCTGCGGGAGAGTAAGTACCTCTAATTTAATGTCTGTGTTTACTTTCATGTGAGGAAGATGAAGTCTTTGTGCGTCTATCATTGCTTGTAAAGATTTTTCTTCTTAGCTCATCAGCGGATGCTACGTCGTGCAGCATGTTGGGGTCTGCAACAATGACGTGCCCCAGCCCATTTGGACCCACATCAGTGGCAGCACCCTGCGATCCTGTAACGCACCTGGAGCAGGACCATCAGCTGTTATTGTCCTTTGAAGACACCCAGCCAGCCCCTAACTCGCTGAAGTGCAGCGAGGGTCCTGATAGGCAGGACACAAGGCGGTACTGACCCCATCAACATGCGCCATCGCAGAGTATTCCAGTGATACTGCATGGATGAAGTGAAGATGTAGTGGATGAGAAGATACTAATTAAGCCCTGTAACCCACTACTCGTCACTTCAGTTTAATATTTAAAGCTAGTGGTTCGAAGTGTTTATATATGCATATGGAAGCAACTGCAGATAGAGACTGGCGTGTTCTGATAGAGATCGAGAATGCAGCTAGGAGCATTAGAGTGCAGCTCACAGGTGGAATGTGATGAACAGTGTCGTGGAGCCGTGGAAAAGCCTACATCAAGTAGCAGTTGACCGCAGAGTATCATCCGAGCCGTCCTCCTCTGGACATTTGCTGTGCTGGTCTACCTCTATCCGTTACAACAGTATACAACGAAACTGCACTCCGTGTGCTATCGGGTGACACATCCATTTATTTACAGTATTCCACCGGTAAAAACCTATTCGGTTCACAGATGGTGTTTTCCATGGCGTTAGAAAAACTTAACAGATGGTTGCCTTGTGTTAAATCTGTGTAAAGAGATATTGCACAGTATCTAAATATGAAGAGTGTGCATGTAGACGACTTTGAACAGTGGATCAACATGGTGCCAACGTAAACTAATGTACCGCCAATAATTTTGAGAGAAATACACGCTGAATTCTGTGCTTACAAGAAGGATTTATTTTTTATATTATGTACTAGTGTTAATATAAAGAAAGAGCCTGTTGATGTAGTGCATCCTGTTTATGATTACTGAATACAAATGCATATAACCATGCACGTGTATTTTATTTGTTGCCTCTCATTATATTACAAGTACTAAGGTTAATTCCACCAGTAACAGTGCCACGTAACAGCAGACAATTATCTCACTTAACTAAATTCTCCGTAAAAGCCCGTTACACGCCTATACGTGACGTAGTAGGTACCATGACTGGGTGGGTAAAGCGTCAAATCTTAGTTGTAAGCGACTGGAGCTGTGACGGTGTGCAAGAAGACTGGAAGAAGGATGGCGTACTCCTTCCGACAACATACGTGCAATAACTGTAGGTCAATCCAAATGCGGCAAGACAAATGTTCTCATGTTGCTGATAACACGTCTCGATGGAGTCTGGTTTAAGCATGTGTGTGTATTTTCAAAAACACCGTCTCAGTCCAAATACCAACTACTACAGGAGATATTGCAGGGTGTAGATAGTGTGACATATACGACATACAGTGAGAGCAGTGATATCCCTCCACCGGAAGAAGTAAAGCCGAACACCGTGTTCATATTTGACGATGTTGCTGTGGAAAACCAAAATCAAATTCGCCGATATTTCTGTATCGTTCGCCATATGGCTGTTGATGTATTTTACCTGAGTCGGACGTATCCCAGAATCCCAAAACAGCTGGTGAGGAATAATGCAAACCTAGTTTTATAGCATTCAAATGGGACAGTCGTAATTTAAAACACATATACCAGGCTCATGTAGGAACCGATATGTCGTTCAATGATTTTTTAAAGACATGCGCAGATTGCTAAAATCACTCTCGTTATTGACAAAACAAGATAACTGAATGTTGGTGAGTATATACGGAACTTCCAGCAGTTCCTATAGACATAGCCACGCAGGACACCAGTATACGCATCACCATGGATAAATTCGCACGCATGCCGGGAGCTCGGTTTGATAGGATAGGAGTGCATAGACAAGACATTCACTCGTTCATGGACGCGAAAATTCAAACTCTTGAACGTAAAGTTGGAGGCGTACTAAGGGAACGAGAGACGATTGTCATATCCTTCTGAGACTAAACAATACACTGAATGATCGGCATCATTCAATCGAGAAGAACGTGAACACCTCAAGTGACGGGGAAATTGCTGTTATTGAGAAGGGGACACTGTATGAACGGATTAACGCAATTGAAAAGGAAGTAGGCGACTTAACTGTGGGGAAAGTAGCTGTTACCCGGAAGGGTGAGACGCATAAGAAGAAGAAGGGGGCGTATGTAAATCCTCATGCTGCCCACTGCACGGAAGTCAGATTAGTATATAACGAGATGCAAACTAGTCATAGAGACATGGAAGGCCTTTCGCTAGAAGTTACGATTGCTGAAGTTAGGGCATCTGAAGCGAGACCAGACAATCCAAGGAACCTTTAAACCAGTTACCAAATCTCTCGATGAAATCTTAGCGGAATTCCACAACGATGATGATGACTCTATTGCCGATTTAATTAACCGTCACAGGGAAGCAAGGATAGACAAAACATTCGGTGTCAGTAGTGAAAACCATATATGTTGGGCACACAGCCTGTAACTTTAAATAGAAAAACGATGCAGATTGGCGATAAATAGTTTCAAAGAAACCTGGTCTACTGACCCTTATCTTCCTAGGACCCACATAAACTGTAAATTATTCCCTCAAAAATATTTAAATGCATTGTGAATACTGGTTTTGACTGATCGCATAAGAATGCGAAAAGCCTAAGCAATGTGAAATTCAAATCCATTATAGTACCTATATTTGATGGTGAAAAAAGTAATAGTGGTGGCGGTATTGACATTCAGCATAAAAGAGTGAGCAATCAGCTCCCGCAATATTTATATTACGACTACCCCAATGAGCTATTACATCGGTTAGGAATGCTCATGGCATCAGCTGCCGCTGGTAATACAGCTTATTCGAATGGAGTTACAGTAATTTCTGAGATTACAGAGAGAATTATCATCGAATAAGTATGGAGACTGTAGATCGAGAACTGCACAAATCAGAAAGCAAAGCATACCCTCGAAGATATGTTATGATTAATGGTTTGGATGAACTGTGGCAGGCGGATCTTATCAACATATGGGAATATTCACGTGTCACTAACGGATTCAAATCTATTTTAATGGTCATTGATACTTATTCTAAATACGCTTGGACATTACCCGTGAAAGCGAAAGCAGGGAAGGAGGTCACGCATCTATTTGAGGGATTGCCGCAGACGGGGACGAATCGAAGCCCAGACAAGCTTCAAACAGATCACGGTGGCGAGCTTTACAATAGTTATTTCAAGACTGTGATGGAGCGCTATGGAATACACCACTACTCAACATTCACCCACCTGAAGGCGAGTATAGTGGAATGTCTGAACAGAACAGTGAAAACCCAAATATGTATGCAATTCAATCTGCGTGGCTCGCACAAATGGACCGAAATCCTCCCGCAAATAACTGCACAATATAATCGAACCCAACACTGTACAATAAAAATGACACCAATCGATGTTCGTGATAATAGACTTCTATATACAGTATAGAATAGTACATCTACATCTACATGACTACTCTGCAATTCATATTTAAGTGCTTGGCAGAGGGTTCATCGAACCACAATCATACTATCTCTCTGCTATTCCACTCCCGAACAGCGAGCGGGAAAAACGAACACCTAAACCTTTCTGTTCGAGCTCTGATTTCTCTCATTTTCTTTTC
The DNA here is from genome assembly GCF_023897955.1 of Schistocerca gregaria. Lineage (NCBI taxonomy): Eukaryota > Metazoa > Arthropoda > Insecta > Orthoptera > Acrididae > Schistocerca > Schistocerca gregaria. The sequence continues at coordinate 834,129,716 of NC_064931.1, forward strand.
ATGATCATTCCTACCTATGTAGGTTGGGCTGAACAAAATATTTTCGCATTCGGAAGAGAAATTTGTTGACTGAAATTTCGTAAAAAGGTCTCGCCGCGACGAAAAACGTCTATGCTGTAATGACTTCCAGCCCAACTCGTGTATCATATCTGCCACACTCTCTCCCCTATAACGTGATAATACAAAACGCGCTGCCCTTTTTTGCACCCTTTCGATGTCCTCCGTCAATCCCACCTGGTAAGGATCCCACACCGCGCAGTAATATTCTAACAGAGGACGAACGAGTGTAGTGTAAGCTGTCTCTTTAGTGGACTTGTAGCATCTTCTAAGTGTCCTGCCAATGAAACGGAACCTTTGGCTCGCCTTCCCGACAATATTATCTATGTGGTCCTTCCAACTGAAGTTGTTCGTAATTTTAACACCCAGGTACTTAGTTGAATTGACAGCCTTGAGAATTGTACTATTTATCGAGTAATCGAATTCCAACGGATTTCTTTTGGAACTCATGTGGATCATCTCACACTTTTCGTTACTTAGCGTCAACTGCCACCCGACACACCATACAGCAATCTTTTCTAAATCGCTTTGCAACTGATACTGGTCTTCGAATGACCTTACTAGACGGTAAATTACAGCATCATCTGCGAACAATCTAAGAGAACTGCTCAGATTGTCACCCAGGCCATTTATATAGATCAGGAACAGCAGAGGTCCCAGGACGCTTCCCTGGGGAACACCTGATATCACTTCAGTTTTACTCGATGATTTGCCGTCTATTACAACGAACTGCGACCTTCCTGACAGTATTAAAGTGTTAGATCCGCGCGGACAGAGTTTTAATGTAGGCGATTTAGTACGTATTTAAAAACACAAGACAGCATTTGAGAAGTCATATATGCCAAACTGGTCATCCGAGATATTCAGTTTCCAAAGTGCAGAGAACGTATCCTAGAACCTACCTCTTAAAGGACAGTAGTGGTACTGTTTGTAGACAAAAGAGTTACAAAAGAGCTCGGAAGCAGATGTGTATCTCGTAGTGAGGGTCATACGGCGTAGAGGGAATATAGAGCGTTATTTAAATGGCTTGGTATTCCCGCATCACAAAACACCGGGATCGACGGTGACGATTTGCTGTCTATCAGGGTGAGCAGATCACAACGCCTTAGTAGCATAACATACGTGATGGGAGACGCATTAGAGGAGGAGGTGGTATTCTCGACATCCTACCAATCGAATTACACATTCTTGGACATAACTACTGAAACAAAACTTCAATAACTATTGGCACATGGTGATAATGGAATAAATCTGCTCGACGAAGCGTGTATAGAACACGACATCGCTTACGCAGTGAATGATACTGATATATGTCAACGCACTACAGCATTGGTAGTTGAATATACTGTGAGTGGTAAAGTTAAGTAGGGCTTGCGTGTGAAGAGGTTGAGCCAAGCTATGAGCGCTACACATAGGACTCTAAGAAAGAGGATGACAACCAAAGGGTGCATGAAAAATTGTATACTGAGAGTACTGTATGGACATAAAAGCGCCCTGAAGCAGAAAGGTGCGAGAAAAAACGATCGATTAAACCACCCAGGGTTCTACCAGTACCCAAGACGTCGGGTGGAATTATTCCCTTCCTCATTCCTGCCCTAGTCGGTCTCTCCGCTGTAGGATAACTGGGTTCGGGTGCTGCTGCTATTGGTAGGACAATCAAGAATGCAGGAAACTCTCAGGAGCACCTGCAACTGCTGTGTTTTTTCGTATGAGTTCGATGTCCACTGTCGGTCGAACCTGGTATGGATCCCACGGTCTTTAGTAGAACTTTATTACACACCTCAAAGAGCTTTTAGTACCCATCTCTTTTGTAGATAAACGGCTGTCACAGATTATTTTACCAAACTGATCGAACGTACGATTTTGTGTTTGTGCTTGTTACATTTTGAGGTTAATGTCTGAAATGCACACTAGAACTATATTGACTGCAAAATTTAAGCACGTGACAGGTAAAGTAACAAAAAATATTACATACTGATGGAAATTAATGAACGTGTGCGATTACGTAGCCAGATGTCTCCCAGACGCGCACAGATAACTGGACGTCACATGGCGTGAGGTCAGCGTAATTGTAGCGCCAAATGTGGCTGGCCCGTGTGACGTATAATTTCATGTATATAAATTTTCGGTGCCTACAGTGTCACGTCTTTCAGTGCCATACAAATTTTTATTTTTAAAGGGGATCACTTAAGACTATTTCCATAGGTTCGCCCCTCAAATGTCTCCCTCATATCATAAAATTGTCGTCTGATGTAGTACAAACTGAATAAATAAATTCCTTTTAAAGCACAGTTTCGTATTTATATTCTAAACCTTACACCTGTGTCACATAACAAATCCTACATCGAGAATACTTTACACAAGTTTAAGGGAAGAAATGCTTCCGATAATTGTTACAGTATTTTAAGAACATCAAAATATGAACAGGCTGAAATGAACAAACAGTACATGAGACTGTGTTAATCACTTCAACTGTGAAAAGCTAAGCAGCATATTACTAGGAAAATGAGAAATATGCAAAAGCGAAATGCCAAAATGAGCACTTCTCAATTGGGAGTAAATCAAAACAATCAGAATGGCTGAAAGAGAGCACAATAACATGAGCCATAAACGAATAAGAGCTAAGCAACTAGGCAAATAAGAGAACAGGCAAAAACGAGATGCCAACCAAATGAGTGCTGGCCGAACTCCGTCGGCACTTATATACGGTTGCTCGTTCCAGTGGCACGGCAAATGCGCTGAGATGGTCTCCCTGCGCGACAACCAATACGTTGTCTTGATGGTGTGAAGGGCATAGGAGGAGCGGGTTAACGCGGTCTACCCGGAAGAGAGATGATTCAGTCTGGATAGTGATTCTGGACGCATCGTCATATGGCGAGAGTTGGGGACACGTAATGCACTCAGGAGCACTGTCAAACATGATCGTTGTCTTGGCCCAGGTGTAATAGTTCCGGGAGTCGTAATGTTGTAGAGGCATACTGACATAATCTTTGAACACGGTACACTCACCGAACATCGTTATTGTGATACTGTACTCATTCCCCACGTACTCAGTAGTGAATTTGTCCATGACTTCATTTTTAAGGAAGACAGTGCGCGACCGCTTTGAACAGCGTTGATGAAGGAACTCTTGGAAAGAGAGGATATTTGGCGAATGAAATAAACTACGATCCCTCCTCCTTAAATCCCACCGATAACGTGTGGGATGCGTTGGGGAGACGTGATGCAGCACGCCTACATGCACCAGTGACCAGCCGGCCGATGTGGCCGAGCGGTTCTAGGCGCTTCAGTCTGGAACCGCGTGACTGCTACGATTGCAGGTTCGAATCCCGCGTCTGGCACGGAATGTGTGTGATGTCCTTAGATAGTTAGTTTTAAGTAGTTCTACGTTCTAGGGGACTGATGACCTCAGATCCCATAGTGCTAAGAGCCATTTGAACCATTTTATTTATTTATTTATTTATTCTTTTTTTGCGCCGGTGACCATGGAGTGATGTTAACTATGTACGTGGAAGAATGCAACGTCCTATCACACGAACACCTTACCGATATCGTGGCCAGACTGTGAGCACGTGGCAGATCATACAGTGCCGTTCGTGCTAATCAAACATCCTATTTAGAACCACGTCCCACAGTTTGTAGTGTCCAGAGGACTATCACGGATTGCGGTAACTTCAGTGTTATTGTTCTCTCTGCATGAAAGAGTAATTTCTGTTTGTCTTATTGGATACTTCTTTTAGTTCCCTTCTGCACTATACAGTAGTTGTTCATTCTACGTATGGTCCAAGTTTCTTCTACCTGTGATTGCTAACAGTGACACATCATGCGAACGTTACTTTCGTTCTTAAGTTTTGCACATCAGCACACTATTCCAGATGGTTGCGCACATGATTTTGGGCAAATAGTATGTACTAGAGTATTTTCATCTTGCTCACTTCCAATTAGCTCGTTCTATTCTACCCACGAGAATATCTCTGTGTTCCTTCAGTGTGTTGTGACTGTGGTGATTGTGTTCTTCTGAGGTAGGAATATCACTTATTTCATTTATTTACCAATTTACTTTAATTTATTTTAACTGACAGTATTTTAGATTCAAACCTTCTGGTTATAAATGGAATCTTACTAATTTTGTTTACAGTTAACAATACAATGAGTAAGTATATTAGTCATAAATAATAATAATGACGTAATGATAAGAGTAGGTATTGTGGTAATGCCATTTCCATTAAAACTGTGTTACATTCATTTCCTTTCAGATAAAAAATGCATATTAACAGAAACACGTCGAAGCAGTTGTTAACGTGCCAAATATGGAGAAGAATGTAACTGGTCTGGAGAAGAGTGGCACATAAAGAAGACATGAAAGAGGAAAATAGTCGGAAACAGCTAGGGATGAGGAAATCTTGGAGTGAACAAACTAAAAGACAGATTTACTCACTAATTTTTGAACGGATACAGCGGTAGGAAGTTAGACAAATGACAGAAGGAAAAGTTTATTCTCTCTTGAAAGCAGTTGCAGTTTTAGAGCAGACACAGATTTATGAGTAGTGTGTTCAATTGAATATGTGGTTCAAATCGAGAAGATAATTAGATTCATGACTAGGTGCAGCAAAGAGGTAGTCGGGAGTTACAGCTTCTAAGCTTTGTTTTGGCTAAAGGTTTGGAATATAGATGATGACAGGAATGGGTAGCACTTCTACGGAGAGAGGAAATGTTTCGTCACGTACCTGGAAGCAGGGTGTTCGGCAGTGTGTCCGGAAGTGTTGAAAGTGTACGAGCCGCTTACTGACAAAACGTGTTCGAAAAACTGTTTACATAAATTGTTATTAGTGGAAAGTATCGTTAAAAATGCTGTAAGCGGACTACAGGACTGTTTTCTGTAGTACCTTCACGCGTTTAAGCACTTTGTCCTTACTTTCGCCTGTGACATTTGGTAGCTGCGCCCGGCTGTAACTTCTTCCCTTATACAGTTGTATTCAAAATGGTTCAAATGGCTCTGAGCACTATGGGAGTCAACATCTGAGGTCATCAGTCCCCTGGAACTTAGAACTACTTAAACCTAACTAACCTAAGGACGTCACACACACCCATTCCCGAGGCAGGATTTCAACCTGCGACAGTAGCGGTTGTGCGGTTACAGACTGAACCGCCTAGAACAGCTCTGAATCTGCTTCCTGTTTTCATCTCTTGGTCTCCCTCTACGATTACCCCCCCCCCCCCCCCCCCACTCTTCAATTCAGTACTAAATTGGCGATCTCTTGACGTCTCTGAATCTGGTCTACCAATCGATCTCTTCTTTTAGCCACGTTCTGCCGCAAATTTCTTTGCTCCCAATTCTATTCGGTACTTCTTCATTCGTTATGTGATCTACGCATCTAATCTTCAGCATTCTTCTGTAGATCCCCTTTCCAAAAGCTTCTATTGTCTTCTTGTCTAAACCGTTTATCGTCCATGTTTAACCTCCATACATGGTTATATTCCATAAAAATGGTTTCACAAAAGACTTTTTGACACTCAGTGCTGTATCTGATGTTAACAAATTTTTCTTCTTCTGAAATTATTTCCTGCCACTGCCAGTCTACATTTTATATCCTCTCTACTTGAACCATTATCAGTTATTATTCTGCCTAAATAGCAAACTCATCTACCACTTTAAGTGTCTCGTTTCCTAACGTAATTGCCTCAGCATCAATTGATTTAATTCGAATACATTTCCTTAACATTGTTTTGTTTTTCTTAACGTGACCATATCTTGTCGACACAAATTCCGAACACGACCATATTTTATCGACAAAAATACCGGACACGACCATATTTTATAGACTTAAATTCGGGGCAAATCACTCGTTTTGTCAAATATATATATACAAGAAGAGGATTTTACTTAAATTTAGTAGTAGTACTGTATTCTGCCTTATTGCATGTCCTCCTCCCATGAGTTAAGCCTCTTCTACTTCTGTCTGTCTATAGCCAGTCTTTTCATTTCTGAATATTTGTCGCCTTTGATATTGTCCATCATTTGATATCTTCTTTTTCCTCTTCCCCTCTTTCCCTCTACCATTCCTTCTATTTTTTCCTTCAGTAAACAGTTCCTCCTCGAACTAAGTCCAATCCAGTTTCGTTTTATCTTTCTGATGACCATCAGCATGTTTCTTTCTTCACTAACTCTTCTTAATACCTCTTCATTCCTTACTCGGTCTTCCATTTCACTTTTTCCATTCTTCTCCATATCCACATCTCTAGTGCCTCCAATCTTCTTTCGTCTTTCTTCCTCAATGTCCAGGTCTCCGCACCATAAAGTGCAACGCTCCAGATGTAACATTTGGCAAGTCTTTTCCTCAGATCTTTGTTTAGTGCTCCTCAAATTGTACAAAAAGGACATTAATTTGAAATTTATTAGTAACTTCTAAGATGAAGGAGTGCGATCAGGACAACTGTATCTATCAGAGCTGTGAAGTTTCTTCAGTAAGGCTATATTATTCAACAAAATATGAAAAAATTCAGCACAAGTTTTACCATAATTCACTATGGTTTCTAAAATTGCTTACATGTTTTCTACAGCAAGCTGTTTTTTGTCACTTGACCATATATTATTCATGTGGGAAAATATTCTTTCAGTAACAGCATTACTAGCAGGAAGGCAGAAGAGAAACTCCACTAACTGGAATAATTTTGAGGATGGCAAATTTTTCTTGCTGAAAGAGGAAATCATTTCAACCCATCTTTGACCTGGAAAAGTGCTGTTCGCTGTCCATTCACTGATTTTCTCACTGATTGCAAACTATGTGTCTGACATATTCGCCATACATTTCATTTTCTGAAAGCTGAACACGTGGCATGGTTTTGATAACTAGAAGAAAAGATCTTTCAGTGTCGTCCCATAAAGCTACCTGAATTAATGTAAACCAACTGTAGATTAAAAGTACTGTAAACGTTTTTCAGTCCGTTTTTTAAGTGGTATAGATGAGCTTCAGACCTATTTTTGTTTCAAGGGTTTCAAGCATTGTTTTAACACTTGAGGGAAGAAACTGGTTTTCAATAGGGATTGCAAATTGGTTCTGAACTTACAAAGGAAATTAGTCACTTCAAACAGAGTACCCGACAGTTCTTCAGTTTTTTTTAACTGCTACATGAAATGCTGAAGCCTGACTGTGAACAAAGTATAACCAAACATCTGAAAAATGGTTTTGATGGTAGTTTTGAAGCAACAATGGAAATTTTTTATACTGGAAGTATGATTTTAATGGTTTAAGCAATCTGATGACTCGTTCAAGCCGACTTCAGTGGCCGAGCGGTTCTAGGCGCCTCAGTCCGGAACCGCGCGACTCCTACGGTCGCAGGTTCGAATCCTGCCTCGGGCATGGATGTGTGTGATGTCCTTAGGTTAGTTAGGTTTAAGTAGTTCTGAGCTCTAGGGGACTAATAACCTCACATGTTATGTCCCATAGTGCTCAGAGCCATTGGAACAATTTGACACGTTCAACAGCAGGCTACAGTGATAAACAAGATGTTGGAGGGTAACCCAAAATCATTTCAAAATCTGTTTAAACAAAGCTGCTAAAGTTTTTCAGAGTTTCAAATCTCACGGTGTTTGATTGGAAATACAGAAACATTTTGAAAACTACCATTTCTATATGTGTCAAAGTATCAGTAGCTGCTCTAACACTGTTAGGAAATATAAAAGCAGAAAAACCAACCCGTATCAGTCCATGGCCGAGATCCACTTGTAGTTCAGTAAAAATGTTATTTTGACCTTTTATTTAGGCACCTACAAAACTGCGGCTCGTATTATCAGCACATAGTGAAACAACTTTTTCTTCTAGATCATTTTCTCTTAAGCACTCTATTAAATATTCACTCGCAACAATACATGCTTCTCCAACGAATGATTTGGACTGTAATATTTTTACTTTTACACTAGCTTTGTAATCAAAATATCAAACTACGAGAGGGGAGACCTTAATATCTTTGCGGTTAGATATATCAGTCAGATGTAAAGTAAATGACACCTTTTCGAAATCACATCGTAAGGTATCTAATGCACTAGGAGCTAATACATAATTGTGACCTCTGTTTTTGTACCTGCACATGAAAATTTGTACTTTAATATTGCTTGAAGAACCTTTTATGTACAATTCATAGATCTGAAGCTTTGATTGTGCTTGATTGTGTGATATGCACCCCAGGTGCAAATAACCTGTCCTCTAGACCAAAAAGTTTCTTAGATTTAAAGAATGACTTTCATGTGGTACTTGGCGATGCTTTTATGTTTGTCACTTTTAAGTGGAGTTGTATATCAGTACGAATTTTCCCCTGTTCTTGTCAGTTCCTCGCTGCTGCTTGCTCTGGAAATAACGCCTGGTTCTTTCAGTATATCCGGTACCACCTCCTTAATTTCCTACCTTTTTGCAATTTCTTCAGTTTCATCTACAGTCCATAACCAATAAACTGTGATCAGAGTCCATATCTGCCCCTGGAAATGTCTTACAATTTAAAATCTGGTTCAGAAAGCTCTGTCATGCCATAATATAATCAATCTGAAACCTTCTGGTGTCTCCAGCTCTCTTCCACGTATACAATCCCCTTTCATAATTCTTAGACTGAGTGTCTGCGATCATTAAACTATACTCTGTTTAAAATTCTACCAGGCGGCTTCCTCTTTCATTCCTTTCCCCGGTCCATATTAACTTACTATTTTTCTTTCGCTTCGTTTTCCGATTATCGAATTCCAGTCTCCCAATACTATTAAATTCTCGTCTCGCTTAACTACCTGAATAATTTCTTTTATCTCATCATATCTGAAATAGCTATAAAATTCGTTATGTAGAGGCTATTCTGTGATGGGAGACCACGAACTTCGACGAATAGTCAAGAGGAAAAATAGTATAAGGGACACGTTCAATTAAGGATAAGTAATTATACAGTACTGCATGTGGTATAACTTACCCTGTAACACAGACACCAAGTCTAAAACAACTCTCAGGCGAGAGGAAGTACCACGCAATAAACTTCCCTACTCCTTTTAAAGGCAGTTTCGTCTTCGGTATAAGTGATGAAATTAAAGTTAAATTAGGAGGATGCTTGAGAATCCGGCACACATTCTATTTTGAATCATGCGAGGAGTTTCAGCTGTTATTATTGAGGAAATCCCAAAGTCAAACAAAACAGAATCTTTTGCGAAACGAGTATCGAAATTGCCCAGTATATACTCACGAGACTGTTGAACTTAATGCAAGGATATTGCGAACTCGTAGATGGCTGTATTCTCACAGATGGACTTATCTCACCTAGTACTACTTCTATGATAGATGAATTATACAGGGTGAGTCACAAATTGCACCACAAATACTGAGGAAATGAAAATTGTCATTGATGTGCAGTTTTCACAGATTTGTCTCTGTTGATACATTATGGATACAAGACAGCAAGCGGTCAGATAATTACCAAAGGAAAGCCTCCAAACAGCCGTATGTTTTCAAAAGTTATTTTATTTAAACGACCAGTTTCGGCATATTAGTAATACGATCTTCAGGCCCGTGCTTGTTAATAACGAGGATACACGTAATGTATATCAAGGTATACCACAGCAGATATTACAGAAAATGAAACGTAATAATAAAAGTCCTCAAAACCTACATAATGCAAGTTTCAGCATTAAGAAGGGTACCAGCGTACAGAAAACACAAGAAAGGAGAGTATGTACATATACTGGTCAGCATCGAAATAAATATTTCTGACATCACATCGTTATAACAGAACATGGCAAATATTACAAGAAACAAAAATACACAACATACAAAATCAGAAGTACAAAATAATAAAGCTGATCTAGTGGTTTTTTTTCTTTTTCTCTTTTTTCCTTCTTTTTCCTTTTTATTATTAGTATATTTATTATTCATTTACCTATTTTTTAATTAAAAAAAAAAACCTTCGTAATTCGTATAGGTGAAAAACGTCTTTTTCTTAGGAAAATATATCGTCATTCAAATTAAAACGTCATAATATAACCTATGGAGTACAGTGTAGTGTGCATATCTACCACCTAAGTGGTACCACGATTAGTGATATATGAAAATTAGCTTTCACAACATCGGAAAAGACAACCAAAGTCAAAACCCAAAGACCGATAAATTACTAAGTGAACAGCATAAGCAAAGAATTGGCTGGGAAAACTCATAAAATTCCTAGAGGGCATAATGTTATACACCAAACCAATAAATAAATGACTTTTTGGCTCTTAAACATTGATTACTCGGTGGGAAAGTCTTAGGATGGAAAGAAGGAAGACCCCAAATACCACTTCAACAAACGGGAGTCCTCCAAAAATTTACAATGACTGTGTAACTATTATGCCACTGGGAATATCAGGCGTCATTATTTAGAAGGCTTCGGTTTGGTGTTGTTCCATACCACGACTGGTTTATAGTATGAGGTCATTTAACAACTCGTTTTTCAGTCACAAATGTTTCCCCCTTTTTGCACCAGTATGGTTCTTAAGTAGTGAGCTTACAATTCTTTTTTTTTTTTGGGGTTTTTGCACGCTCACCTTGCTTTCAACCTTTTCTGTCGTCCCACTACTTTTGCGATACAGCTTGCTACGTGTCAGTTTCTATTTGGATGGGGTTCGTCATTTCATAAATACGTAGACAGTATTACATTCCAAAGGGGACAGTAATTATATATTCAACTGAGATTTTCGGAGGTATTCCATTGACTACTATGGTATTTGGCGCCCTTGCTCGTTCCACCCAAGTACTTACCCTCCGATTAATTGTTGTTCAATGGACACTACGTAAAATTTTTTTGGTCTGGTGTATAACATTATGCCCTTTAGGTATTTTATTAGGTTTCCTCACAAGTAATTTGCTCACCGTTATTCAAATTATAATGTACCAACGATTCTTTCAGTCTGCTTCTCAGCACTTGGCACGCAAGGAACGCTTTGTGCGAGTGTAGAAATGTTTATGTTCTGACCGTGCTAGACAGGGAGGGATGACGTGAAATTGTATACAAAGAGATAGGTAAGAGTTGTCTTTATAGACGACGTCACGAGAAAGAAAAACAGTGCCAAAGGCTAAATGTAAGCCCTGCTGTTTCTAAGAAATACCTGCCGAACTTCGGGTATGAAACATTCACATCTATAGCCAATGTGCAGAGTAAATAGAACAGCTGTAGATTTTTGCTGAAGTAAGGAACTTGTAAAGGAGCAAACAACTGACTCACGGAACACTCTTCTACGACGCCGACAAAAAAATGTGCCCGAGGACGTGACAATAAGGAGCGGAGGGGGAGGGGGGGAGGGGGGCAGCACAGGAAAATTCAGATAAACATCCCTGACGAGTAGGCTGCCTGGGGGTGGCTAACTGTATTTGCAGGCGACAGATCGTGAGGGGCAGAGTCTCGAGAAAACCGCATTGGCGGCTAATGCGCGGCGCTGGCCAATCTCACGGTCGGCTCGGCTGATGCTCATTTTACACGGGGTGGGTGGCCGCCGTCTCGCCGGGGGCCACAGCCCTGATCTGCCACGGCCGCTGTCTAGCACAGCGTTACGGCCCTGCCGGAGGCATCCCGCGCTCGCACCAGTTCAGTACACCTAGCACGTGGGGCACAAAGGCTACCTTGTCAGCCGCTACGTCTGGCGCTGTTTTCGTAACAGTAATAATGCATATAACAATATTCAAACTGCTGTTCGCCCTTGAAGCAGCCGTGTATTCCATCGTGGCATTTTTCGCTGTATTGCTGTTCATCAGGTCAAATCCGCAGGTTATACCAAATAAGAGGTTTGAGTTTTTCGTCCCTTCATTGTCGAACTCAGCAGATGAAGCACTAGCTCAGTTTGATAAGAATGGAGGTGGAAATCGGCTGTGCTTTCAAAATGGTTCAAATGGCTCTGAGCACTATGGGACCTAACAGCTGTGGTCATCAGTCCCCTTGAACTTAGAACTACTTAAACCTAACTAACCTAAGGACATCACACACATCCATGCCCGAGGCAGGATTCGAACCTGCGACCGTAGTAGTCACTCGGTTCCGGACTGCGCGCCTAGAGCCGCGAGACCACCGCGGCCGGCGCTCTGCTTTCCTTGAAGTTGCTAATGTAAGCACGGTCAACATAACCATGATGATTAGAACGGAATTTGAACAACACTTGCAGTACCAAATATGAATTATTTCAATGCAGGTATTCCTCTAAGGTATACAATGAGTTGTTAAGAGGAAACATCTTTGATATACATATGGAAAGACTTCTGCTATCTACCATATAATTTCCTTTGTGTTGTTCACCAAAGAGTGTTTAGGACGTTTAAAGATGTGATGGAATGGATTTGTTGGTGAGGCGGTTGAGGAGGCATAGTGTAAGTTAATCTCTGTACATTTCTGCACATAGCCAGGATATCTGGGTCCATAATGAAGAACTACGATCGAAAAGTCGAGCGTCATTGACACATCAATTGCTGCTGTTTATCACCAGTTTCATGCGGTGCGAACTTTCCGGATAAAAATTCGTCAGGATGATATCTCTGTAATTGATAACTGCAAACACAAGCGTTTGTAAAAACAGCTTTTCAGGTCACAAGCGTAGAGCTTTTCCCACTACTTTAATCACTGAATCATACGCCTCAAATTCATCGTTTTGTTATAAGAGGTCAAGGAAACAGAGAAGACATTAAAGGTTAAATTGTTATTCATATGACAGGTAAATAAAGACCTTGCCTCTTTACAATAGCTTCGCGTTCACTGTAGGCGCTACCGAAAGAGACGAAAGAGCTACACATCTGGTAACGGGTAATCATTCTATTAGCTTCAAGATAGATAAATGAAAACACTGCCTACGATAAACTGCTTGCTAGAAAAGGGATAAGTTTTTCTCCATACATTTTCTTTCGACTATCATTACGAATTAATTCTACATTACGCTGCACAGATGTTGACTTATTTAGCCCTGTCGTCTCCTCATTCAATACACGTGCGCCTGTTCTTGTGTCTATATACTGTATATATTGTAATCAAATTCAAATGGCCCTAAACACTATGGGACTTATCATCTGAGGTCATCAGTACCATAGACATAGAACTACTGAAACCTAACTAACCTAAGGACATCACACACATCCATGCCTGAGGCAGGATTCTAACCTGCGACTGTAGCAGCAGTGCAGTTCCGGACTGAAGCGCCTAGAACCGCTCGGCCACAGCGGCTGGCGATATATTGTAATCAATAGCGAAAACTTACGCTGATGAAACTGTACGACAGTAGAGGCAAAAGCGAACTGGTCACCATGAATCCGTAAGGTATTCGCTTACTTAGATAATTGAGATTTTGTGGTTGAGAGCCGCCACTGACTTGCAGTATGAAATAATGTGCTAATGGGGCTCTAGTTCCTATCATGGAGTAGCTGTCTTAATAAAAAATACAGTTCTACTCCAACACATTATAACTTGTAACACTTACATTGGTTATCGATGACGTAACATCCGTATTCTTTACATCGTTGACTGGAGAGTCATGTCAATAATTTCTTTAACGTTATGTAACCATTAATATGTTTGTAAACGACCTCTCTAAAACTATATCATTTTATTTTATATATTTACTTAATTGTAACATATGTAACTAGTTCCTGAAGCATAAATGTAGAATTGTTTGAGATAGAAAAGATGGAGAGTTGTCCTTTCGCAACGGAAACACTTAGACGGGAATATAAAAGGTGGGTAGGCGCGAAGAGACGTGAGAAGTCTTCTGCATTTATAGTCTACTGCTAGCCTTCGATGAGTAAAGATCCTGGTTGTTCAATAAAGAAAGGCTTCCTGGAACTGTGGATTAAATATGCCTCGGATATGATTGGTTATTTGTCATGTTATCACGGTATTTATTGGAGGGCTCTCATTTGCGAAATTCCGGTCAAGATGAATTATTCAGAGCACAATATATCAAGAGCAATGATTCCATCATACAACGTTGTTCTATCGCCACTGAATATCGCCATTACATTTACCGTCAGGGAAAGTAATGCTTAGTTTTATATATGCATGCATGGACCAACGTTTGCTAAAATATTGTCATTGTAAATGATTAATATTATCCTTTGATTTATCACGAACCTCATAGGATCCCACTCCTGTTACAAAAGGATACCTAGTTTTAAAACAAAGTTAAAAATGACGAAATGAATAACTGAAATAACTGACATAAGTAATTTTCATGGAGTAATATTTCTGATTTAGCTAATAGTCTTTCTTAGGAACCTTTTCACGTGGTATTCATAAGTTAATACACAGTAAAAGAATAAGTGATCAAAACTCATATTTGAAGTTATAAATTTCAGGAGTTACGAAATTAGTTTGACAGTAGTTAAAATTTCCTTGAAAAATAGTGAAATACAAGTCATGTTCTGTGTAATGCTAAGGCTCACAAAGAACCAATGAATGTAACTTTCTTACATATTAGTTTAAATAACAGCTAGGTAACTGTTTGAAAATCATTGTTTATCAATAGTGAATTTTCAACGATACCGATTGTCAGTAATATTAGTACTTTTACACTGTTGAGTGGCATAGTGTCATCAGCTTTATTCTTTTCACACTAAAGTTTTTAGTATTCAGGAGCATGAAGGAGTTAGTTGCTACTATACTTAAAACGTTATTGGCTTAATTAATGATTGATTACTTTGCTTGTACTATCAAGTAGTAGTGACGTTTTATTCAGCCATTAGTTTCGATTCTTTGCTGTACAATTACTTGATGTTACTTTTGCCTAATTAGGCTAGCGACCGCATTTACTTCGCGTGACCACAAATTGTCTTTGTAGACAACATACAGTCGATTCTCTCCCGTTCGAATAACTTTTCGCCCTTTCAGTACGTAACCCTACAGGAGGTGAAATGCAGTCCTACCACTTTTCCATTACCATACATCATCACAGCAAATATAAAATCGTGTAAAAGAGGTATGATTTTAGGTTGGATTTGCTACTGTAGTAGTCTTCCAGAGTATAATAACTTGTTAAAGAAAGTGTTCCTCGTATCGTCCTCTCATTTGAATGCAATAATGTACTCGCATCTGCAGTAAATTATGATTTTCTCCGAAAACCCTCGGGTCACCTCGTAAATATGTCGAATTCACTGCTCCAGTTCTTTAACCTTTCAAGGGAGTGTCGTTGACTTCACTTCTAAGATGTCCCCAGACAGAGGATTGATGTCAAGCTATCTTGCAGGTCAAGACGCACGACCTAATTATCTTCGAGCATACTGGCGCTATACATTAAGTTGTGCTATGTTGTTGTTGTTGTTGTCTTCAGTCCTGAGACTGGTTTGATGCAGCTCTCCATGCTACTCTATCCTGTGCAAGCTGCTTCATCTCCCGGTACCTACTGCAACCTACATCCTTCTGAATCTGCTTAGTGTACTCATCTCTCGGTCTCCCTCTACGATTTTTACCCTCCACGCTACCCTCCAATGCTAAATTTGTGATCCCTTGATGCCTCAAAACATGTCCTACCAACCGATCCCTTCTTCTAGTCAAGTTGTGCCACAAACTTCTCTTCTCCCCAATCCTATTCAGTACCTCCTCATTAGTTACGTGATCTATCCACCTTATCTTCAGTATTCTTCTGTAGCACCACATTTCGAAAGCTTCTATTCTCTTCTTGTCCAAACTAGTTATCGTCCATGTTTCACTTCCATACATGGCTACACTCCAGACAAATACTTTCAGAAACGACTTCCTGATACATAAATCTATATTCGATGTTAACAAATTTCTCTTCTTCAGAAACGCTTTCCTTGCCATTGCCAGTCTACATTTTATATCCTCTCTACTTCGACCATCATCAGTTATTTTACTTCCTAAATAGCAAAACTCCTTAACTCCTTTAAGTGTCTCATTTCCTAATCTAATTCCCTCAGCATCACCCGATTTAATTTGACTACATTCCATTATCCTCGTTTTGATTTTGTTGATGTTCATCTTATATCCTCCTTTCAAGACACTGTCCATTCCGTTCAACTGCTCTTCCAAGTCCGTTGCCGTCTCTGACAGTATTACAATGTCATCGGCGAACCTCAATGTTTTTACTTCTTCTCCATGAATTTTAATACCTACTCCAAATTTTTCTTTTGTTTCCTTTACAGCTTGCTCAATATACAGATTGAATAACATCGGGGAGAGGCTACAACCCTGTCTCACTCCTTTCCCAACCACTGCTTCCCTTTCATGCCCCTCGACTCTTATGACTGCCATCTGGTTTCTGTACAAATTGTAAATAGTCTTTCGCTCCCTGTATTTCACTCCTGCCACATTTAGAATCTGAAAAAGTAGGAACAAAATGGCACCTTTCCCCCCTGATACATACACTACATTTCCCAACCGTGGGCATTTGGAGAAATGGGAACATAATCGAAAAGTTTACGTCCCAAACACATTTGTACCAGGTAGGACCATTCTGCATACTGGAAGTCAAGAACGCCTTGTAACCACACATTCGCAATTACCTTTTGAACGGCTCTTAGGCAAACTTTCGATTACTGGATAGTTCTTACTTCTGTTGTCGAATGCTTCAACCCACAGCAGTTTTCGCTATTTTTTTAAAGAAATGTCCAGTTATCTTGTTTCGTATGAAACTGACAAAACCTATGTCATTGTAAAATGATCCTTGGAGTAATAAAATACTAAATATACCACTAATACCAGTGCTTCCAGCTTCACATAATACTCCATGTTTAGCACAATGTAACTGAAGTCTTCCTGTCAGTTTCTGTCTTTTGATGCTCAAATATGTGTTATAAGATGTAGAATGTTAATAATTTAACACAGAATTAGTTGGATCTGAAAAGCTGTCTATTAAGCTTCCTTAATGGAGGAGAGAATCCTGTAGTAATAATGGAATTACCTTTTCCGTGTCATTGGTAGTGACTTCCTGAACATGGATGTAGATTAATATCTGCATATGAAAACGTGGTTTACACCTAACAGCCATGTTCTATATTCTAGTGTTCACCGCGTCCTACGTCGTCCGCTGTATTACATGGTTTCCAAATTAAATTTTATTTTAACCTTGTGACCAGATGCCCTTCCCATTGACAAATTCGTCACTTATCCTAATGGAGGGATGTCGCGTGCATCATCCATCTGTGAATTGTTTAAACTTAAAATAGAGCTATGTATGTTATTTTATTTCAGCTGTTCTTTTTGTCGTATTCTCTAAGGCAATTATTGGGGACCAGGTCAGCAACTGCCGAAACGAGTTGATTTGATCGATGACTCTATATCTGACTCACTTCCATGTCTCGCAGGCTAGCGCTGTGTCCGTTAAAAGTGTACGGGCAGGTCTTACATGTAGCAGCCACTGATTATTAAAAGTAACGTCGCGAACACTTTAGTCCCATATACTAAAAGAAACGGAATCGAGTTCAATAAATATGCATGGTATAAATGACTTCTTGCGGAGCGACGCATTGTACCGTATGTATTTAAGATCATTATTATTGAATCCGCTGCACAGGTGCATTTCGTATACATTAAGTCTTATTGATCCAGGAACATATCCTGTGTACCTTCCATTTGTCTGCAAAATGAAAAGAAAACATTTCCAGAATATTCCTTGGGTTGTGTAGATATTTAGAGGAGTTAACTTCCTACTTATTCTATCACATTTTATGCTAGTGGAGTGGTTGTTAATAACTTCATGCTCCTGTGTCCTAATTTTTTCTTAGGTAGACATGAGATTTTTTGCGTTTACTTGAGTAGTTCCTTTCCGTTTAGAAAAGGTTCACATACACAAATGGTGTTCCAACACAATTTAATTCCCAACAGAGCCGAGAAGAAAAAATTAATGAAATGCTAATAGAATTAGTGGGAACTATTCGTGACAAAATGAGTTGTACGTTACCCAAAAATAAATTTTCAATCTAACATAAAGTTATTAATCTTCTAGCGCAATGAAACGAGAGTGCAACAGCCTCTGATTCGTGAGCGTTTTCCGAAGCTCGTTATTAAACAACGGTTGTTTTTTTTTTCGTCCTTAATCCAGTTACTAGGCACATGATTCTCCTGACCACTACTTAAACGGTGGGTGGATGGATATATTGGTATGGGCGCACGACAGCAAGGTCTTCAGTGTCGGCGAGAAAACGGCTTGAGACGAATGTCGGTAAAATACACTAAACAGGAGAATAAAACAGTACGAAAGCTAAAAGTAAATAAATGTGGAAATCTCTGCATGTACCCACACGGAAGCACGAAACGAAGTATCATGCCAATATTAAAACAATAAAAAAACAGGAGAAAGTTGTAGTAGGAGTTAAAATAATATAGTAGATGGACGTGGTTGGCTGACCGCAAGAATAAAAGAGAATGAGCCACCCACGCTGAAACACACTGAAACCTCGAGCCTAAAGGCTTAGGCCAGAGCCCAAACACATTACAAAACATCAAAATCTTAGTTACGCTCATCTCATTATCAGCAATAACAGAGGGCAGATCTCCATCGATTTTTGCCTCTGCTCTAACATCACGGTATAAAATGCACTGTTAAAATATGGAGCACAGAGATTTGCACGCCACAAGCTCCAAGAAACGAGGAATCCTTTCGACGTAGTAAAATGTCATGTGGAAGAGGGCAGTGCCCAATTCGAAGACGTTTGAGGGTCACTTTATCCCGACTGAGCAACCGGCAGGAGGAACGCCACGACCAGACCGTAGCTCATTGTCCGTTAATGCTAGCGATTCCTCATCCCCCAACTGCATCAACATCCTGTGTAGTGCATAAACGACAGCCTGCAGGGGAATTGACACTGTCACATCCTGTCCTATGCATCCTTCCTTAGCAGTCCTATCAGCCTATTCATTTCCCTGTATCCTCACATGCCCTGGGATCTAGCACAATGACATCTGCTCACCATGCCGTTGGGGCAAGTATAGTTGGTCATATATCAACTGTGCCAACTTCTCAGCTGAGTACAAGTTCTGTAACGGTAATAAGGGAGTAAGGGAATCGGAGCAAAAGGGATGCCGTTTGCCCTGAATACATCGCATCTGCTCCAGTGCCATCTGGAGAACAGTATACTCATGGCGAAGGTGAATCATGGTGTCATGGTCAGGGAACACTATAGAGCAGCCAAGGAAATTCCCTTATTTATAGCCATCAGTGTACACTACTGTGAAACCATGATACATATTTAAAATATTAAACAACAGAGCATGAAAATTAAAATCTGGTGTACTATTTTTCTTAAAGTTGCTCAAGTGTAAAATAATTCTGGTCCTCTGGAAGAGCCAAGGTGGAAATCTGCTCCAGCCTCGATGTAAGACATTAAGACCAGCCACACCTCTCTCTAAAAGGTGTGCGAATCCCATAGCGCCTCGTTGCTAGTTTGCCGGTTGCAAAAAAGCCTTTCCATTGGAGTCCGAGAAACGGTATGGTATGCAAGACTGTATGGCGTGGACATTATTTTATAGGCCTAGCGCACTGTAACTAGCCGTCGTCTGATGTGAAGCGGCGGTTCACCAGCCTCTGCACAGAGGCTTGGTAGGCGGCTTCTCCTGAACGCCCAAGTGGCCAGCCGAATCCCATCATGGTGCACCATGTCCAACATCTTTAAATAAGAGGATTTCGCAGACCGATGCACCATGCACCCATAGTCTAGCTGAGATCGCGCAAAGGCTCTGCGAAACTAGAGCAGACGAATACTGTCTGTGATATTTTAAAAGGAACCGTTTTTTCAGGTCCTTCATATGTCGCAACCATGTAAGTTGACAGTCAAATATGATGTCCACAAACCTCACCGTGTTTTTAAAATGAAGAACAATATCCCTCATCCGCCACTCAGGAAAGTCGAAAATGGAAGGAGAACGCTTAAAAAGAACACACATAGACTTTTCGGTTGACAATTGTAAACCACCCTTCTGCGGCCATTCACCCAAACGTCGAAGAGTTAGTTGCAACTGATGTGTTGTCGCTGTAAGGTCTGAAGAAGAGCAAAACACAGAGAAGTAATTCACAAACAAAGAGCACTGGACTGAACTTTTCGCTACTGACGTAATGCTATTGATAGCTATGACAAAGACAGTCACACTTAAAACACTACTTTGAGGGACACTGCTCTTGTGCTCAAAGCAGTCAGACGGGACGTCGCCGACTTGGTATTGAAAATACCGCGGCGAGAGAAAGGACCGAATAAAAATGGGGAGACACCAATGGAAACCCCATTCGTGAAGATGTTCAAGGTTAAGATGCCTCCAAGCACTATTGTAAGCTTTCTCGTTGTCAAAAAATATACCGAGAAGGCGATGCAGTCACAGGAAATCCTGTTGTATAGCCGCCTCCAGGAGGGCCAGTTTATAAAAGGTAGGGCGATACCTCCTGAACCCACACTGAAAGGGACTAAGGAGTTGCCTGGGTTCTGAGATCTAGATATAGCGGCGGTTCAGCATCCGCTCCCAGGTCTTTTCCATGCAGCTTTTCAGGGCAGCACTACGATAACTACTCGGGCAAGTACGGGCTTTCCCATGTTTCTAAAGAGGAATTAAAAGTGCCTTACGCCACGAGAAGGGAAAGTGACCTGACGCCCAAATAGCATTAAAAAGTGTGAGGAGGATAGCTTTGTTTCGCCTTGTACTGTGCCTGGCGTACTACAATGGATTCTGTTGCGGCCATGGGATGTGTCACGAGCCTCAGACAATGCAGAATCCAGATCCCTTATGGAAAATGGACAGTTAATCTTCATCAGAGCTGGATCGGAAGTTCATTCTGCTCCTCTCAGCGAAAGCTCTGTGGCGCTGGACACCTGTAACCTGTAACTGTGGCCATAGTCTGAGCAGTGTCTCACGTACTGGTTTGGAGAGTGCCGTTCGCCATTACAGCAGCCATAGGGCATCTTTCCCCATCTCCTGCCCCCCTCCCCCTCTCCCAGATATTCTCCTGATGGTCTCCTATAGAACAGAACTCTTCTTGGATCGATTAATGGTGTTCAGCAACTGTTGTCACGACCTCTTATTGCTCTCTCGGTTAATCCGGTGACATTTGGCCTCGACCCAGAAACCTGCACTTGAGCCCACGCCTAAACCTGATTGCAGAGCGGCGTTCGTCGTTCCACCTAGGGTTAAGCTGCCTCCTCAGTTGCCCCAAGGATGCTTCAGCGGTACGGTGGATCATAGGGTAATATGATCCACCCAGTCCTCGACATCGAGAACTGGCAAGATCAATACTCGAACCTGGGACCCTTGGGACGACAAGCTAACGCTCTACTAATTTCCCCACAGAAGGTTTTCCCGTAATTCCTCTGCATCCATCTTACTGGAACAACGTGATGTCAGTGCACGGTCTACGTGAGATGGTAACAACTACTTACTTGCTGTTTCTAGCAGAGTCACTCTACTAGCCTTCTTAACTGATTTATTAGCTTTCGTAGCCATACTTGCAATAATGGTAGCATGATCACCAATATCCGTTTCTATACTGACGTTGTCTATAACGTGTGGTGTATTTGTAGCTACAAAGTATAAGACATTTTCATTGATTGTGGCTTCCGAACTAGCTGCACAAGACAGGGTTCAGAAAACGTCTTCAAAAGTGCTTCGCACGGCTGTCTGCGTGTCATGAATCCATAGTCATCCCAGTCTGTACTCGGTAGGTTAAAGTCGTCTCCAGTTTATATTCCATGATATAGGCATTTTTGAGCTATTGACCGTCCACTTCCTTTGAAGTGATTCTAGAACTATCACATCAGAATCGGATGTTCGGTAAAATTATCCAACAGATAACGTGGTTTCACTTAGACCTGTTACACTCGAGCAGGTAACTTCACTGTCACGCTCAGCCTCGACCTCAATAGAGACAAGTGGATGCTATGTAGGGAGCTGTTACACTTACAAAATACGAGCTGGCACCTCTTAACCAGAAAACCGTGAACCAAATTTAAGAATTATACAACGAGAAATATACAAGGAAAGATTGACACTGAACTTGCCACCCTGTAGATATGCATCAGCCGAGAGCTGGTGCCTGACTTCCAAATTGAGAACGTTTGAAGAATTATGGGCAGAACCCTCCAAGCAACTCGGCATTCTGACGATCTAACGCGCCAGTGTGATATAATTTGGCGCTAAACCCTTCAGCAGGACATCCAACAATTCTGTCCACCAACCTCAATTCGAATAACTGCTCGCATAAGCGTCAGAGGTGGCCCAGCGAGTTATGACTTGCTCAATTTGTGAACCACTTTTTGTCTTGAACAAATAATTAAATTTAGCTAAAATTGTTGTCTTCATATTGTACACATCTACCGATTTCCGTTCCATTTGGATCATTCTATCATGGTGTGCTTTTTCTGTTTTCTTCCTCTTCTTAGAGTGCAAATCATGGCCGCCAAGTACTTTGTATGCGTCAGTCGGCTGTATGGAATCAGAGCGATAAGATGGGCCAACGTGGGGAAATGACAGAATGAAAACAGGTACTAAAATGTTTTTATGTGTACATGAGCATATCGTAAATGATTTTTCCCGATCTATTGGTACATCAACGATGGCTGACCAACATGTCTACCCGTAAATAGGGAAACAATACTGGCAATATTACGCGACCTGCTGTCAAATGTATGATACGTCACGGCCCCCAACGATGCTACTGTACATCATAAAATGTATGAACGTTGTATTTCAAGTCCGAGTAAATTGTAAAAACGAAATTTAAGCTCTTAGACAAATGGCAGTATAAAACGATTTTGACGCTTGTTTGGCAGATAGCTGGGATGTAGCAATAGAGCATAGAAACCAACAAAACTAGAAAAATCCGCAGAAATATAGAGTCATGCCATATTGTGGAATTATTTCGTACAAAGTGGAGACTTTATTGAACAACAAATGAGTGAAAAAGGCATTCAGCTCGGGCAATAAACTGGAGCCGAATCTTTGGCATAAGACTGTCACAGGCGAGAACTCGATGTGCAAAGCTGGAAATTAAGAAATAAAGTACTTGGGTTAAACATAAAGAAACTTTAAATTAAGGTTTAAAGAGCATAATAATAAAGACAGTGTTTCATTTGTGTTAGCGAAGCACCTCAGGGATGAGCAGCTAGTGTCCGAGGGACATTTCTGGGCCCCTTAGTGATGCCCTCCTTGGGAAACTATCACCAACGTTGTTTATTCGAATTTGCGGAATTAGGTTTAATGTATTCTGTTGGTCATGCTTTATGGATACACATGTTGCAATGTGACTGTAGAATTATTTTTTGTAACTTATTAGGGTTTATCATGGAATGATCATAGATTTTATGATAGACATCTACATTTACATCTACTTCGATACTCTGCAAATCACGTTTAAGTGGCTCGTAGAGGGTTCATTGAACCACCTTCACAATTCTCTATTATTCCAATCTCGTATAGCGCGCGGAAAGAATGAAGATCAATATCTTTCCGTACGAGCTCTGAGTTACCTTATTTTATAGTGGTCATCGTTCCTCCCTATGTAGGTCGGTGTCAACAAAATATTTTCGCAGTCAGAGGACAAAGTTGGTGATTGTAATTTCGTGAGAAGATTCTGTCGCACCGAAAACCGTCTTTCTTTTATTGATGTCCAGCCCAAATCCTGTATCATTTCTGTGACACTTTCTCCCATATTTCGCGATAATACAAAACATGCTGCCCTTCTTTGAAATTTTGCGATGTTCTCAGTCAGTCCTATCTGGTAAGGATCCCACACCGCGCAGCAGTATTCTAAAAGAGGACGGACAAGCGTAGTGTAGGCAGTCTCCTTAATAGATCTGTTACATTTTCTAAGTGTCCTGCCAATAAAACGCAGTCTTTGGTAAGCCTTCCCAACAACATTTTCTATGTGTTTCTTCCAATTTAAGTGGTTCGTAATTGTAATACCTAGGTATTTAGTTGAATTTACGGCTTTTAGATTAGACTGATTTATTGTCTAACCGAAGTTTAACGAGTTACTTTTGGCACTCATATAGATGACCTCACACTTTTCGTTAGTTAGGGTCAACTGCCACATTTCGCACCATTCAGATATCTTTTATAATTGGTTTTGCAGTTTGTTTTGATCTTCTGATGAATGTATTAGTCGATAAACATCAGCGTCATCTGCAAACAACCGAACACGGCTGCTCAGATTGTCTTCCAAATCGTTTATTTAGTAACAGCAAAGGGCCTATAAGACTACGTTGGGGATCGCCAGAAATCACTTCTATTTTACTCGATTACTTTCCGTCGATTACTACGAGCTGTGACGTTTGTGACAGGAAATCACAAATTCAGTAACATAAGTCAGATGATATTCCATAAGCACGCAATTTCACTACGATCCGCTTGTGTGGTACAGTGTCAGAAGCCTTTCGGAAATCCAGACATACGGGATAGATCTGAAATCCCTTGTCAATAGCACTCAACACTTCATGTGAATAAAGAGCTAGTTGTGTTTCACAGGAACGATGTTTTCTAAACTCAACTTGACTGTGTGTCAATAGACCATTTTCTTCGAGGTAATTCATAATGGTCGAACACAATATACGTTCAAAAATCCTGCTGCATATCGACGTTAACGATAGGGGCCTGTAAGTTACTGGATTGCTCCTACTACATTTCTTGAATATTGGTGTGACCTGTGCAACTTCCCAGTCTTTGGCTACGGATATTTCATCGAGTTAAGTGTTGTATATGATTGTTAAGTATGGAGCTAATGCATCAGCATACTCCGAAAGGAACCTACTTGGTATACAGTCTGGACCAGAAGACTTGCTTTTTATTAAGTGATTTAAGTTGCCTCACTGCTCCGAGGATATTTACTTCCACGTTACTCATGTTTGCAGCTGTTCTCGATTCGAATTCTGGAATATTTACTTCGTCTTCTTTTGTGAAGGCATTTCGGAAGCCTGTGTTTAGTAACTCTGCTTTGGCAACACTGTTTTCAAAAGTGTCTGCTTTGCAGAGAAGGCACTGATTGTTTCTTGCCGCTAACATACTTCACATACGACCAGAATCTCTTTGGATTTTCTGCCAGGTTTCGAGACAGAGTTTCGTTGCGGAAACTGTTATAAGCATCTCGCACTGGAGTCCGCACTAAATTTCGAGCTTATGTAAAAGATGGGCAATCTTGGGCATTTTGAGTCTGTTTAAATTTGGCATGTTTATTTCGTTGTTTCTGCAACAGTGTTCTGACCCGTTTTGTGTACCAAGGAGGATCAGCTCCTCTCGTGGGCTCATTAACTAACTGCTCGAAGTAATTTTCAGAGTATGCGTTTAGCACAATTATTACAGTAGTATTGTTGATGGCTGTTACATATGCATTGCAGGAAAGTGCTGTCTTTGGTAGGCGAAAGCAGCTGCCTTTAGTTTACAATTGTGCCTTGAGAGTATAAAACGCCAACATGAGATGTTGTAGGAAGTGTTTTATGTTTGCTGTTTGAGTTTACTTTTGACGGTGCCAAACGGTGCAGAAGCTTTGAAGTATGTAATATTACAAGACGGTACAAATACCTTTATATGGTTGTCACTATGTGTAGTAGTGTGATTTACTGATTGATTTCGTTGGTTTTATACCACGTGATAGTGGGATAACGTAGTCCAGAATCATGTTGTGGTAGAAATATCACATTTGGCTACTGATGAAATAAGTTAACAGTACAAATTTATGAAGCCGTTGTACTACGGCTTGAAAACGAATGAAATAGTGAACTGACCATAGGTACGTATCGTGGCAGAACCGTGGTCGTAAGATGACCGTAACTGACAGTGAATGGATATGCATGTCATACCTTGTCAATGACAGTCGGTTTCAAACCAAACAGTAATTGCTGCTGACAGTCAAAGTAGCTCCATCTTAACCAGTTCCTTAGCAAATAATGCAAAAGAAACTGCGTGCAATACACATCTGGACTCAGCTGAATGGCAAAAGACCATTTCTCAAAGCGGTACACGAGATTGATCTTATTACTAATAATTTGAAACATACATAAATTAGTGTATTACGAGCTCCCTATAGACTAGCTATAGCATGACTGCAATATATGGAGCGCCGGCCCCCATGTACTAATCGTTAAAAGTCGGCACCATTCGAAATACTTCGTGTTAACTATTCCCTGTTTCAGATTTCTGCTACTTTCAATGACCAAAAAGTTGTGACACTGAATCTGCTTGAGGAAGTGTTGCTATGTTGTCTGTGGGAGCAGATGATTAACTGACTAATGACAGTAATTGTACTTATATTTAACACGTTAGTGCTGCCGCTAATAAATGTCTTTCTCGCCGTTGTGCGACGCGCGTGTTCACACTTCACTTCATCCGGCGGGCTGATTTTCGTGTTTCTTGTCGTGGGGCGGAGCGGCTTTCCTATTCAAACACCCGAAGCTACTATTTTAATACATTGACCTTTACTAAAATTACTAAAAATCATGCTATAACTCATTTGTTCAGAAAGTTCGCTTTTTGAAGGATTAGACAAAGTAATTGTATTCACAGCTGTTCCTTGCGCCTGGCTAATAGGTAAATACATTATACATTATTGTTTTTCTGAAAGCATAATTGAGGGGTAACTAAGGTTTAGCAATCTGCTGCTGAATCTCATTTTCCGTTCGTGAAGAATCATATTAGGGGCGGCACAAACATAGACTACTAATAGACTTAAATGAATTTCTGAGTAAAGGGTCCAGAAGAGTCTGTACTTCGTTGTATGAGTGTATTGGTGTTCAAAACCATTAGTGCGAAGAGTTACCAGAGATAATGAACGGATAGATAGGCTGTTGTAGTGCCAGTATTGTTAAGAAGAGTGATACGGGGTTCCTTCGGACATTCCTAGCCCAAATAAAACATATTGCGTAATAGCTTTCAACCCAACGAAGATATGGCTGGAGGGAGAGAACGGTTAAACTCAAGCAGTGTGGAAACCTAGCTCAGTTTCGTAAAATCTGAAAATGAATTGAACAAATGGAAGAAGGTTTTACACGTAGTCCGAAATATGCGCCAAAATGATTCTCAAAAAAGTGTGAAAGAAAAACTACTGGAATATTTAGAAATGCTCATGAGGGTCAGTGTACCATTACCGAGGGAGACCTACGAGACTGGCTGCTCTGAACTGCATGTGAGACGAAAATTACTGTCTCCTTGGACTTGGTTAAACAAATTCAGGAAATTAAGTAGAAGGAAAAGTCGCAAAATTACGAAGTTCACATAAGGCAAATGTAATTAATAGGTAATACTAGAGAGAAATTCGTAACTGACGTGCGGAAAAAGGCTCCTTGTTATCCTCTAAAGGCGGCATATACATTGAGGTAAGAAAAGTCGGGGTACATCTCCTAATAGGGTGTGGCCCTTTTTTTGCCTGGCGTAGTCCAGCACCTCGACGTGGTCTGGGCTCAAAAAGTCGTTGGAAGTCCCCTGGGGGATGATGAGCCATGCTGCTTCTATATCTGTCCATAATTGCGGAAGTGTTACCAGTGTAGAATTTGGCGCAGGAACTGACTTCTCCGTTATGTCCCATACATGTTCAATGAGATTCACATCGACCGATCTGTGTGGCCAAATCATTCGCTCGAAATGCCCAGAATGTTCTTCAAACCAATCACGAACATTTGTGACCAGGTGACAAGGCGTATTGTCATCCATAAAAATTACATCCTAGTTTGGACGCATGAAATCATGAATGGCTGCAAATGATGTCCAAGCAGCCGAACGTAACTGAGGATCCAGTCTGTTCAATATAAAGACATCCAACACCATTTAAGAACCTATCACCATCTTGCACAGTGCCTTGTTGACAACATGTGTCCATTGTTTCGCGGGGTCTGTGCCACTCTCGAACACTAATTTTATCTCTTACCAACCGAAATCGGCAGTCATTTTTCGTCGAACCGATATGGTCACGAGCCCAAGAGAGGCGCTGCAGGCAATGTCGTGCTGTTAGGAAAGGCACTGTGGTTAGCTGTCTGCTGTCTTAGCCCATTAAGGTCAATTTTCACCACACTGTCCTAACGGATGGGTTCGACGTGCGTCCCACATTGATTTCTGTGGTTATTTCACGCAAGGTTGCTTGTCTATTAGCGTCGAGAACTCTGCCTAAACGCAACTCCAGTCGGTGGTTAACTGAGGGCTGTCGGCCACTCCGCTGTCCGTGGTGAGAGTTAATACATGAAATTTTATATTCTCAGCACACTCTTGACAGTGTGAGTCTCGGAATATTGTATTCCCTAACGATTTTCGAAATGGAATGTCCCATATGTCTTACTCCAACTACCATTCCGCGTTCAAGGTTTGTTAATTCCCGTCATGAGGCCATAATCACGTCTGAATCACCTGAGTACAAATAACAAATCTGCCGATGCACTGCCATTCTATACCTTGTGTACAAGAGACTACCGCCATCTGTGTATGTGCACATCGTTATCCCATGACTTTCGTCACCTCATTGTAAAGCCAGGCAGTTAGGCCATAATCACGTCTGAACCACCTGAGTACAAATAACAAATCTGCCGATGCACTGCCATTCTATACCTTGTGTACAAGAGACTACCGCCATCTGTGTATGTGCACATCGTTATACCATGACTTTCGTCACCTCATTGTAAAGCCAGGCAGTTAGGTTTCGTGCAGACTGCACTTCATCATTTGGAGAGAAAGAAAGACCGAGTTGCTTGAACAGTCGATGAATGCCGTGACATTATCGTATAAAACAAGGCTAATGATAAGGGTCAGTGGATTACTGTTTCTTCAACTTTTTCTCTGTTGTCAGAAATATCAAGGCAAATCTCTTCCAAAAATTAAAGAAAAAAAGAACTATTTACTCTC
The DNA here is from genome assembly GCF_023897955.1 of Schistocerca gregaria. Lineage (NCBI taxonomy): Eukaryota > Metazoa > Arthropoda > Insecta > Orthoptera > Acrididae > Schistocerca > Schistocerca gregaria. Next base: position 834,158,555 of record NC_064931.1, read on the forward strand.
AGAAGTCTATTAATCGATGTAGTAAAATGTGGAGAACTGAGACAGATTAATTTTAGATGTTACATCCGGAACGTCTTGTTACTATTTGCAGACAATAATCCTTTGCTTTTGTTGGACTCTTGGCTTGGACATAACGACATCTCTGTCTTTAGAAGGTTCGACCCGGAACTCACCGCGTGATTCAGCCTCTAGATAAAAAAAAAATCAACAGCTTAGAGAATTTTTCAGATAGTTGTCGGAGAATACAATTTCAGTTAGCTGTTGGTCATTTCAGGTTTATTAGCGGAACAGTATTATTAAACGTCAGACATTACTGCATTGTCAGTTTGGATCACCACATTTTGAGAATTTGGACAAGTATTCCTGTTACACAGCACAAAATGTGGAAAAACGGCCACGGCCATTTCTTGCTCTGACGAATAAAACTAGAAATAACAGGGAAGTGCCTGAATGCATTATTTTTTCATTTGTTGCGTGTGTCTCGTGTAAGGAAAGTGTTTGTTTTCGTCATCCAACAGAAACTTCGCATTTTTGTGACGACTAAATGGAACAAAAATGGAACTGTTTCATTGTTAGCAAAATATACATCATTCAAAAATTATAATAAGAACTGCGTAACAGGAATTGTTACAAAATCATAAGGTCATCCACGTGAGTGCTAAAAGAAACTCGTTAAACTTCGGTTACACGATAAATCAGTCTAATCTAGAAGCCATAAATTCAACTAAATACCTAGGTATTACAATTAAGAACAACTTAAATTGGAAGGAACACACAGAAAATGTTCTGGGGAAGGCTAACCAAAGACTGCGTTTTATTGGCAGGACACTTAGAAAATGTAACAAACCTACTAAGGAAACTACCTACACTACTCTTGTCCGTCCTCTTTTAGAATACTGCTGCGCGATGTGGGATCCTTAACAGATGTGACTGACGGAGTACATTGAAAAAGTTCAAAGAAGGTCAGCACGTTTTGTATTATCGCGAAATATGGAAGAGAGTGTCACAGAAATGATACAGGATTTGGGATGGATATCATTAAAAGAAATACGTTTTTCGTTGCGACGGAACCTTCTCACGAAATTCCAATCACCAACTTTCTCCTCCGAATGCGAAAATATTTTGCTGATACCGACCTACATAGGGAGGAACGATCACCACGATAAAATAAGGTAAATCAGAGCTCGCACGGAAAGATATAGGTGTTCATTCTTTCCGCGCGCTATACGAGATTGAAATAATACAGAACTACGAAGGTGGTTCAAATAACCCTCTGCCAGGCACTTAAATGTGATTTGCAGAGTATCCATGTGGATGTAGAAAATATTTAATGTCAACGAATTAGAGTCCCTATTAATGGAAGTCGTCTCCAATGTAACGTCATAGAATGCCTTGTTATTATTTTCTCTGCTAGTCACTTGTATAACTATTACATATGCAGTAATTTAGGTATCGACACGACCTGCAAACTATTCAAAAAACTATGAAGTGAGACTTTTTGGTATGGTTTAAGAGCTTAAAATTCACGTGTGTGTATTATGTGTAAGGTGTCAGGCAAATCCAACACCTTACATGAAAACCCTGACATGATAAGCAAATCCAGTAGTATGTCACATAGCTCGGAATAAATCGTGACATTAAATTAACCAAAGTAATACGATTAACGAGTGAGCAAATGGAATACCACAGACTAACACAAGAATGCCTAAATGCATGTCGTACCTTCCCACCCTAAGGCAGACGCAGTTCGGAGGGGAGAAACGAGGACAGAAGCCGAGAGCAGAATCGTGTTAAGCTAGATAAGGGAGGGGCTGGGCACCCACGCCGCGAGCCTACCTGTACGACCATACAAGCACGTTTTAGCGTGAGACTGTTTCGCATCTCAGGTATGTCAAGGACAACCCCCAGCCCATGTTAAAAGCTAGAGCCCTCCAGAAAAACAGTATAGATCTTACGATAATACAAAAAGGGCCACTACCACCCGCAAGTTTTAGCGTGAGCGTTTTCGCGTGTCTGTTACATTAGGATCACTCCCCAGCCCATGTTAAAAGATAGAGCCCTCCAGAAGAGCAGTATAGATCTTACGATAACGCTAAAAGGACCACACCAGCTGCAGGTTTTAGCGTGAGACTTTTTAGCGTCTCTGTTACGTTGCAAACTTTAAAAAACATTGCCCCACCACGAAAAGTATAACGTTTCTCATTGGATAGACAGAATTTTTGTAGGCGGAGCTTAAGGTTAACATTGAGACCCTGATTGGTCAGATTAAAACACAGCCAAATAGTTTTTTTAACTAACTTCGGTAAATTGTAGTAAGGAGAAGTTAGAGAGTTAGTTCCGAGACGGCGAGCTGGATGGCTGGTGCGCCGGCCGCTGTCGCCCTGACGCTGCCTAAACACCGACAAGGTAATGAACGCACGCGATGCCGCATATTTGAACGCATAAAGCTTCACTCAGAACTGCCGAAGTCTCATCTGTTACACCCCTTTTTTGCGTAATACTAGTGTCGATCGTTAATTAAAACTCATGGTGTTCACATTTGCCACTTGAAGAACAGATCTGAAACGCGATGATTTTTCTTTTATATAGTTATTGAGAAGCCACATCAGCCACTGTAATTTACGACAAGTTAAATAAGTAATTAAAGATAATTGAGGGTCACTGTAGACCATTTTGATAGTTTTCTCTTTTGTGAAACTTAAATTAAACCTAGATTATAGATGTGATATGGCATAGGTCATCCTTCGATCCATTGTAGAACTTGGAAACCTATTCAGGGAATATTCGTTCACATTTTTGTTGGACGCTGTTGGTTTTTACCATCCTGTATGAAAACATGTCCTTTTATCAATAGTGCAATTTATAAACGATGTTTTGTGAGTAGAATAAAATTTCCAATGGTAAACTTAACTGCTTTTTCGACGTTATTTTACCAGCTAACTAAAAATGGGAAAGCCTTGAACCCTTTCCACTAAATTTAGTTAGTATTAAGATTCTTTTACAGGGAGTGCAGTGGAGCTGAGGCTGAGATCATTTAGTATTTGGTTATATCATCGCTAGTCGATCCATTGTAGAACTTGGAAACCTATTCAGGGAATATTCGTTCACATTTTTGTTGGACGCTGTTGGTTTTTACCATCCTGTATGAAAACATGTCCTTTTATCAATAGTGCAATTTATAAACGATGTTTTGTGAGTAGAATAAAATTTCCAATGGTAAACTTAACTGCTTTTTCGACGTTATTTTACCAGCTAACTAAAAATGGGAAAGCCTTGAACCCTTTCCACTAAATTTAGTTAGTATTAAGATTCTTTTACAGGGAGTGCAGTGGAGCTGAGGCTGAGATCATTTAGTATTTGGTTATATCATCGCTAGTCGATCCATTGTAGAACTTGGAAACCTATTCAGGGAATATTCGTTCACATTTTTGTTGGACGCTGTTGGTTTTTACCATCCTGTATGAAAACATGTCCTTTTATCAATAGTGCAATTTATAAACGATGTTTTGTGAGTAGAATAAAATTTCCAATGGTAAACTTAACTGCTTTTTCGACGTTATTTTACCAGCTAACTAAAAATGGGAAAGCCTTGAACCCTTTCCACTAAATTTAGTTAGTATTAAGATTCTTTTACAGGGAGTGCAGTGGAGCTGAGGCTGAGATCATTTAGTATTTGGTTATATCATCGCTAGTCTCACTGAACTCTTCTGAATTCTACATGTCATGTGTGTTCTGGCGTCTCCTTACCACCAACAGGTCCCAGGTTCAAACTAGAAAATTCCCTAAAAAAAAACAACCTCAGAGCGTCGTTGCGCGAAAGTGGTAGGGAGACACGATATAGAAGAATCAGACACCACCATGAATGTTTAGATATGTACCTCGACCATCGTCCGCTTATTCGCCGATTCGAGATCTACGTGGGAAGGGCTGTACAAACTTCTGTTATAAACGGTTATTCATGCGGCAGAAAAGCGTAACATTTTTTAAAGAAGTGGTTCCAGTGCACCTTAGGAGCAGAAATTTCTTTTGGTGTATTCCACCTATGTGAAAAATTTCAGGGTAGGTTTCGACAAGGATTGGACCATTCCCGTCGACAGTATCGACGCAAATGATACCGCACGCTACATACAGTGGCGACTGTAAGTCACAGTCCCAGTAGCCTGGAGCTCGCAGGTTAGCAACTCCACAATCACCAAATCACTGACAGCTTCTAGCTCATGTTGAACTGTTCGATGCGGTAATAAATAATATTGACGCTAACATTCACAATATTTGATAAAGTAGTGTCGCGAATGATACCGATATCCGACACCTCATAACAGGCCATACTTCAGTCTCTTTCCGTCTAAATTGTGAAGCCTATGTACGTTCTGTAGTGAAATGTTAAATCAGATAATGGCATCAGAGAAAGCTTTTAACGAGTGTTATTCTCAACTCATTCTGATATCGTCCTATTATGTGAAACATGGTTGAAGTCTCAGCAGAATTTTCGTTTTAAAAATGTATCATATTAAGAGAGGACTGTCCCGATGGGAAGGATGACGTTGCTGTATTGGTAAAAGTTTTGCTGGTGCATGGCCAATATCTGTTCAATGTAAGAAACATCGATATCGAATTGGTTGTTGTTCAAATACAATCTTAGTGTATAAGGCTCCCCACTATAACACCGTGAAAGGTGACTGGAGATATTTAATAGGCTATCTTCGGCCTCTGAGAGATCTGAGACCTGAATTACCATCTTGTAGCGTGAGGAGGAGACATTACAGGCAGTAAAAATAGTGCGTTGATGAATGTTATTAAAACAATAATAATATACAACGATATAGCTAATAGTATTGTATACTCACCTTCCACTCCAAGTTATGTGACTGATGTAACCCTTTCCTTCCCTTGTTTTACTGGAGTTTCCAGTTGACATGTTAAATCAGACTCACTGCGATCCGATCATATCCCGAAAGGCTTCCACGTTAACATAACATTTGATACTAAACAAATATGATATGCTATAAGTAAGTGGAAAATTGCGGAAGCCAACTGGGGCAAATATAAAGTCATTGTTCAGCGACTACTCGAAAATGTGCTACGTACTTACTGGAAGAAGACCCTTTAGAGATCAGAGCGCATCTCAGCATTATTAAGAATGTTATGAAGCAACTTTCCCATACTTGGTGGAATCCCGAATGCTCTAGAGAAGCTTCAAATCTCAAACTTGCCATGAAAAACAATCGCCAGAATTCTGCCTTGAATAGCTTCTTGGAAGTGAGAAAACTCAATGCGCGTATTAACAAAACCTTGTAAAAAACACAAAGAGGACAATTAGATTCACTTTCTCTTTTCACTCGATATAGCTACCAGTATGAAAAGCGTTTCGTATAAAACAAAGCTTTTTAGAAATGAGTAACTGTCATCCACTCTTCGTGCTACCATTGCCTGGTTTGAGCAATTTATCGATGCGCTTCCTCCTCCCATGGTCCCATAGCCACATCTGTCTCCTGTTGAAGATGACTGTCCTCATGTCCAGCTTCGTCGCTTGTCTAAAGAAGAATTAAATGACTTTATTAAATCGTCGATTGACAGCTGTTATGGCATTGCTTTCATTCGTTATTCTATGCTAGTGAATCTGACCATGGAAGCGAAAGGTTTTCTCTGGTTCATTTTTAATCGGTTTTGGGCGCAACAGGGCCACATGGAAACATGGAAGACGCAACTTTTAATTCCAGTTATGAAAATTGGGAAAGTACCAAATATAGCTTCCAACTACTGACCGATTGCGTTATCTTCATATGCTACAAAGGTGTTTGGAGTTCGTGGTTAAAAAAGAAGAATGCGATGGTCAATGTGGATTAAGATCTGGCAGAGGGGCTATAAATAATCCGTTTCCGCTTGCTACGGGTGTCACGTCAGCCTTCCAAACGAATCAAATATTCGTCGTCGCTTTTTTTTTTTTTTTTGGCGTTAAGGGAGCTTGTCATCATACCTATACACAGATCCTCTTGGGAAAGCTGGCGGATATCGGAATTTCTTCAAGGATTACATCCTCGCACAAACTAAAAAATCGCTGACATCGAAATAAGTGTCCAAGGAATAGAAAAGCAACTGGAATCACTCAACAGAGGAAAGTCCACTGGACCTGACGGGATACCAATTCGATTCTGCACAGAGTACGCTAAAGAACTTGCCCCCCTTCGAACAGCCGTGTACCGCAAGTCTCTAGAGGAATGAAAGGTTCCAAATGATTTGAAAAGAGCACAGGTAGACCCAGTCTTCAAGAAGGGTCCTCGAGCAGATGCGCAAAACTATAGACCTATATCTCTGACGTCGATCTGTTGTAGAATTTTAGAACATATTTTTTGCTGGAGTATCATGTCGTTTTTGGAAACTCTGAATCTACTCTGTAGGAATCAACATGGATTCCAGAAACAGCGATCGTGTGAGACCCAACTCGATTTATTTGTTCATGAGACCCAGAAAATATTAGATACAGGCTCCCAGGTAGATGCTGTTTTCCTTGACTTCCGGAAGGCGCTCGATACAGTTCCGCACTGTCGCCTGATAAACAAAGTAAGAGCCTACTGAATATTAGACCAGCTGTGTGGCTGGATTGAAGAGTTTTTAGCAAACAGAACACAGCATGTTGTTATGAATGGAGAGACGTCAACAGACGTTAAAGTAACCTCTGGTGTGCCACAGGGGAGTGTTATGGGACCATTGCTTTTCACAATATATATAAATGACCTAGTAGATAGTGTCGGAAGTTCCATGCTTCTTTTCGCGGATGATGCTGTAGTATACAGAAAATCTGCAGCATTAGAAAATTGTAGCGAAATGCAGGAAGATCTGCAGCGGATAGGCACTTGGTGCAGGGACTGGCAACTGACCCTTAACATAGACAAATGTAATGTATGAATACATAGAAGAAGGATCCTTTATTGTGTGATTATATGATAGCGGAACAAACACTGGTAGCAGTTACTTCTGTAAAATATCTGGGAGTTTGCGTGCGGAACGATTTGAAGTGGAATGATCATATAAAATTAGTTCTTGGTAAGGCGAGTACCAGGTTGAGATTCATTGGGAGAGTCCTTAGAAAATGTAGTCCATCAACAAAGGAGGTGGCTTACAAAACAGTCGTTCGACCTATACTTGAGTATTGCTCATCAGTATGGGATCCGTACCAGATCGGGTTGACGGAGGAGATAGAGAGGTTCCAAAGAAGAGCGGCGTGTTTCGTCACAGGGTTATTTGGTAACCGTGATAGCGTTACTGAGATGTTTAGCAAACTCAAGTGGCAGACTCTGCAAGAGAGGCGCTCTGCATCGCAGTGTAACTTGCTCGCCAGGTTTCGAGAGGGTGCGTTTCTGGATGAGGTGTCGAATATATTGCTTCCCCCTACTTATACCTCCCGAGGAGATCACGAATGTAAAACTACAGGGATTCGAGGGCGCACGGAGGCTTTCCGACAGTCGTTCTTCCCGCGAACCATACGCGACCGGAACAGAAAAGGGAGGTAATGAGAGTGGCACGTAAAGTGCCCTCCGCCACACACCGTTGGGTGGCTTGCGGAGTATGAATGTAGATGTAGATGTAGATGATATTGGTACCCTGGTCACTCAAAGAATAATCTAGGTCAAATTCAAAAGCAAAATGGTCGGACCTCTCCTTGCTTCCTATGGCTTGAAAAAGGGTGAAAATTTTAGCCCCGTCTTGTATACTGCGTGTACCCTCCAAAAATCTGCAGAATGCAGACAATGTAGGTGTATATTTTACTGTGGATTGTCAAAACAGCATAACTCACTCACTGCCATATCACACATCTACGAATGGCTGTTCACTAACACGATGTAGATTTCGGCTGAAAAATAAACATTGTTCACACTGACGGTCATAACGCATGTGGAAAGCACAGTTTTCAGATTATACCTCATGATCAATTCGAAGTAATGATAATTGACTCACACTTAAGCTGGGCGCCTCACATTCGAACTACTATTACGAGGTGTGGCGAATGGTCAAATGTAATTCGCTCACTCACCCGTGTGTGATTGGGTGTGTATCATGGTATTCGGCTCACCATGTACAAAGAGATTAATCGATATTGCCTTTATTATGGCTGTCTACTGTATCAAAATGTGCATAAGGTTTATCTCACCGTATTGGTGGAGGCACAGAACATGCCCTTGAGCATTGGAAGCCTAATGTCTTTAGACAGATTGCACATTCAAGGCATGGCCTCCGCGGATAGTTCTGTCCATAAAAGTAGAAACTGTATTTACTGGTTATGTGCTCCTACCTACAGAAAAAATAAAGTTCCGGCCGTCTGTACCAGCTGTGACACCTTTTATCCTGTCAAAATCTTTTCATGTTCTTCGCCTGTGCCTTTATTTGAATATGATCTCGACACAATCAACTGCCACATTCCAGTCTAAACTACAGATTTAATACTATCGTTGCAGCTGAGTGGCCTCGTATTAATGCATTGTTTTACCATATAAATACAAGTCATTCTTTAACGTTGTTACGGAAAATCTCGCTAAGTACTTGACCGATTTACTTCAATTTTTTACACATGCTCTCATAAACGTTCAGACGAACAGAGGCTATTCATTTTGAAAATACCTTAGTGGCCAAGGGAGGGTTTGACAGGCACGAAGACAAGCACTAGACCCTGTCGTGGAATGCGGACGGGTATCATATTACTGAGATTTAAGCCGAGGATGGCTTGTTATGCAGAGCAACAAAACGGGGCGTGAATATCGTCCACGTACCTCTGCGTTCTAAGGATGCCGTGAATGACAAACAAATGGGTCCTGCTATGATGAAAAGCACCCCAGATCATCACTCCTGGATGTCGGACTGTATGGCAGCTGACAGGTTGGTATCCCACTGCCGTCCGGGGTGTCGCCGGACATGTCTTCGCAGATATTCGGAGGCTGGAATATTATTAACTGAAGTAGATTTTTGAGTGATGAATCCCACTTCGAAGTGAGCCTCAATGAACAGTGAAGACTGTGGGATACCAATCTGACTGTCGCCATCCGTACGGCCCACCAGGAGTGATGATTTGAGGTGCCATTTCAGTTCATAGCAGGACCGCATTGGTTGTTGTACGCGGCGCTCTTACAGTACAGCATTACGTCTTACCTATTCTACGCTCCGTTTTGTTGCTAATTCCGGAAAGCATTCAAACTGCCTGAAAATGTTTCTTACATTATGGAGGAGACTATGAATCCTGTGGAAGCATTCATATTTGTATCATCATCTCCCTTCTCAAAGCTATTAATTGTTTCAGACTCTCAGACTGACAATAAAAATACAGCACAGCGGAGATGGAATAAAGCTATCAGTCGTTACCTATTGGATGTGGTAGCGGAACATCTTTTCAATAAACGGACGTGGCAGACAAAAATATTTGCTGTTGGTACATTACCAGGCTGACACACACTGTAATGAGAGTATTGAGGTACATGATAGTTGTAATTTAACTTTCGCTCCTTGATCCGGTGTGGATAGAAAACAATTTACCTAACTGAACCGATGTTTAGAAGAATGATATCCAGACTGTGCTTATCAGGATGTATGTCGTTAGTAGCGTTAGTGTCATGAATTGCCCCCAGACTCCGGTACTGTTACGGAGACATAGGGTTGAAACACAACCATAAACGGGTATTACAGTTGCAGACAGTCAACATTATTATGAGATAGGTGCTTAGGGTCTATTCGTAAAGCTGCTTTATAAAAACAATACATACTGCTCTTAACGAGTATCGACGCGTTGAAGAAATACGGAGACATCCTCTCTCCGCACCGAGATTGAAGAACAAGATTCGGAATCTGCGTCACAAGTTGTTGAAGAAACTACTGTTGTATGGCTGAGAATCTTGAAAGCAAAGTGCTATCTTCAAGCACTGCACCAACTGTGCGACAAAAAATGGTTCAACTGTCTCTGAGCACTGTGGGACTTAACATCTGTGGTCATCAGTCCCCTAGAACTTAGAACTACTTAAACCTAACCTAACCTAAGGACATCTCACACATCCATGCCCGAGGCTGGATTTGAACCTGCGACCGTAGCGGTCACGCGGTTCCAGACTGAAGCGCCTAGAACCGCACGGCCACGCCGGCCGGCTGTGCGACAACTGAACAGTCTATGGTCCACCGTTCGAGAAGTACTGCGACCAGTTGTGATATGGTATCGGGTTCTCGGTTTCAGAGTGTCTTGTTTGCAGACGGTCGTCAAAATGAGCACCATTCGTATCCTGGAACGTAATCATCGTACCAATAAAGAAATGTTATCCTCTCCTGCAGAAATTAAATATGTTTCTTTCAATGATTTATTGGTTATTTCTCTTCAGCACGTTCTCACATATATTTCCACAAAGTATGTGAACATGTCCCTACAGACGAAAGGTGGTTTTGATGCGGCTTTACAACCTCCATTTCCTAAAAGGGCGAGGTTAGCGAGAACACATCTGGACCGATCAACAATTTCCTCTACCGTGCCTCTTTTCCTCTACATCTACAAGAAATGGATATTTATAGTATACTACCAAGGGTTGGACTTTTTTGAGACAGTTCTGAGTATGACATACCACCACCTTCAACCAGCTTCTCCTTTTTTGTTTACTAAAGGCATTCCCGTTTATAAAGTGATTACTCATTTCCTGAATGTTATTGGGAAAGATTTCTTTGTTTTAATAGTATGCATATTTCATCTTTATGTCTTCCATGTTGTTAAATTGCAGAAATGGTGTGAATTGTTAACCTGAACTGTCGAATTTCCTTCTAAATTTATTAGATAACTGTTTATAATAAACCAAATTGTGACAGCTTGGATATTTATACCTGTAAATATGCAATTATGAATTAACCTTCAACAGTTCAGTGCAGATTGTAACCATGTGTTTTAGATGGCTAAATAGGGAACACAGTCTGGAGGACAAATGAATAAAAAATAGTTATCACTTCCGGGACTGGTAGAATTCGATATAGCTCGAAAACACTGTCGTGATTCTGTACGCTGCGAAAACAGTGCGACTGGCTGTTAGAAGCTCACGTATCTCCTCCCGCGCTGGCAGAATCGGACGGCTGAGGGTTCTGATTGGAAATTCCCTGCCCGCTCTCCCTCCGAAACGCACAATCGGCAGTCGGCACTCAGTGGAAAAGTACCGCACGGCAATTTCCGCTGCTTACTAGGAGCATGTGGGCGCCATCCCATCGTATCGTAGCGCGTTAGGGGACCTTCACGGCGGCCGGCTGTCTCTTTCAGTGGATCACTAGGTGGTCGTCACAGTCCAGAGGACTGCAGTCTGTAGTCAACAACACAATTACTTACGTGGTGTAAGCCACGAACGCGGTCCGTAGTAACTGACCTGTTATCAGACCTTTCCTAAAAACCTCTCTGAATTACGATTGCCCCAAATAAGATTCGCTATTGGCAAGTGATGTAGATCGTTCTCTTTGCGACATAAGAGAGGGAAGTAGCCAGATGTTAATAAATCCTTACCCAGCCTTTCTTTTAAGTTCTGTGAGCTTCGTGTTAATTACACGTTCTGCTGAACAGTGTATCACTCAAGGTATTGCAGGTGACGCGGTAATGCTATGCTGTCTTTATAATTAACATGTATTTTTGCGTCACAGTGTTCAACTGCTTCAAATGGCTCTGAGCACTATGGGACTTAACTGCTGAGGTCATCAGTCCGTAGAACGTAGAACTACTTAAACCTAACGAACCTGAGGACATCATACACATCCATGCCCGAGGCAGGATTCGAACGTGCGACAGTAGCGGTCTTACAGTTCCAGGCTGAAGCGCCTAGAACCGCCGGCCGGCCGTCAGTGTGTATATACACTCCTGGAAATGGAAAAAAGAACACATTGACACCGGTGTGTCAGACCCACCATACTTGCTCCGGACACTGCGAGAGGGCTGTACAAGAAATGATCACACGCACGGCACAGCGGACACACCAGGAACCGCGGTGTTGGCCGTCGAATGGCGCTAGCTGCGCAGCATTTGTGCACCGCCGCCGTCAGTGTCAGCCAGTTTGCCGTGGCATACGGAGCTCCATCGCAGTCTTTAACATTGGTAGCATGCCGCGACAGCGTGGACGTGAACCGTATGTGCAGTCGACGGACTTTGAGCGAGGGCGTATAGTGGGCATGCGGGAGGCCGGGTGGACGTACCGCCGAATTGCTCAACACGTAGGGCGTGAGGTCTCCACAGTACATCGATGTTGTCGCCAGTGGTCGGCTGAAGGTGCACGTGCCCGTCGACCTAGGACCGGACCGCAGCGACGCACGGATGCACGCCAAGACCGTAGGATCCTACGCAGTGCCGTAGGGGACCGCACCGCCACTTCCCAGCAAATTAGGGACACTGTTGCTCCTGGGGTATCGGCGAGGACCATTCGCAACCGTCTCCATGGAGCTGGGTTACGGTCCCGCAAACCGTTAGGCCGTCTTCCGCTCACGCCCCAACATCGTGCAGCCCGCCTCCAGTGGTGTCGCGACAGGCGTGAATGGAGGGACGAATGGAGACGTGTCGTCTTCAGCGATGAGAGTCGCTTCTGCCTTGGTGCCAATGATGGTCGTATGCGTGTTTGGCGCCGTGCAGGTGAGCGCCACAATCAGGACTGCATACGACCGAGGCACACAGGGCCAACACCCGGCATCATGGTGTGGGGAGCGATCTCCTACACTGGCCGTACACCTCTGGTGATCGTCGAGGGGACACTAAATATTGCACGGTACATCCAAACCGTCATCGAACCCATTGTTCTACCATTCCTAGACCGGCAAGGGAACTCGCTGTTCCAACAGGACAATGCACGTCCGCATGTATCCCGTGCCACCCAACGTGCTCTAGAAGGTGTAAGTCAACTACCCTGGCCAGCAAGATCTCCGGATCTGTCCCCCATGGAGCATGTTTGGGACTGGATGAAGCGTCGTCTCACGCGGTCTGCACGTCCAGCACGAACGCTGGTCCAACTGAGGCGCCAGGTGGAAATGGCATGGCAAGCCGTTACACAGGACTACATCCAGCATCTCTACGATCGTCTCCATGGGAGAATAGCAGCCTGCATTGCTGCGAAAGGTGGATATACACTGTACTAGTGCCGACATTGTGCATGCTCTGTTGCCTGTGTCTATGTGCCTGTGGTTCTGTCAGTGTGATCAGGGGATGTATCTGACCCCAGGAATGTGTCAATAAAGTTCCCCCTTCCTGGGACAATGAATTCACGGTGTTCTTATTTCAATTTCCAGGAGTGTATATATGAATATAAAAAAGTCACTAAGCCGAGTGTGCTGTGCTAACGTCCTTCTCAAGTAGTGACTTTACTGGTCCCTGTGTCCAGGTCTCAGGGAAAACACTTGAGGTTATGCAGTGGTTGAAGATAGCTGTTATAGTGGGCAGTATTGGCTCAATAATAAGATTCATCAATTGGACTGTGATGCTATTGTGTCCAGTCTATGGTGATCTAACACACATGATGACCTTTTTGATGGTATTGCGTCTTACATGCTTTAGATGGAATTTTTAGTGGCTATATATATACTTTTGGACTCGTAACAGATCTTATGTATATATATTTTGAAACATAAAAAGAGTTACAGATCTCAATTTATTCATAGCATAACCGAATCACCTGCAACCTAAAGTTGTGTAAAATGCTACCTGCCCACTGTCACGAATGTCCGATGTTGCCCCATAGTGGTAAAATACTCCTTCCATTGTGAAACTTCAGCGGACGCTTTCTTCTTTAAATATGTTGCGAATTCAGTTTGCCCCTACCCATCACACGAAAAGTAATAACACCCTCATAGATCTGCAACAGAATCCACAAACAGAGTATCTATTATCTCTTAAAGACCCTCACACAGTTGACTGCATACTGAGACTTGAAACACATTAGTTTATCTGAATTTGCAACTGAGACGCAACAAATACACTCCTGGAAATGGAAAAAAGAACACATTGACACCGGTGTGTCAGACCCACTATACTTGCTCCGGACACTGCGAGAGGGCTGTACAAGCAATGATCACACGCACGCCACAGCGGACACACCAGGAACCGCGGTGTTGGCCATCGAATGGCGCTAGCTGCGCAGCATTTGTGCACCGCCGCCGTCAGTGTCAGCCAGTTTGCCGTGGCATACGGAGCTCCATCGCAGTCTTTAACACTGGTAGCATGCCGCGACAGCGTGGACATGAACCGTATGTGCAGTTGACGGAATTTGAGCGAAGGCGTATAGTGGGCATGCGGGAAGCCGGGTGGACGTACCGCCGAATTGCTCAACACGTGGGGCGTGAGGTCTCCACAGTACATCGATGTTGTCGCCAGTGGTCGGCGGAAGGTGCACGTGCCCGTCGACCTGGGACCGGACCGCAGCGACGCACGGATGCACGCCAAGACCGTAGGATCCTACGCAGTGCCGTAGGGGACCGCACCGCCACTTCCCAGCAAATTAGGGACACTGTTGCTCCTGCGGTATCGGCGAGGACCATTCGCAACCGTCTCCATGAAGCTGGGCTACGGTCCCGCACACCGTTAGGCCGTCTTCCGCTCACGCCCCAACATTGTGCAGCCCGCCTCCAGTGGTGTCGCGACAGGCGTGAATGGAGGGACGAATGGAGACGTGTCGTCTTCAGCGATGAGAGTCGCTTCTGCCTTGGTGCCAATGATGGTCGTATGCGTGTTTGGCGCCGTGCAGGTGAGCGCCACAATCAGGACTGCATACGACTGAGGCACACAGGACCAACACCCGGCATCATGGTGTGGGGAGCGATCTCCTACACTGGCCGTACGCCTCTGGTGATCGTCGAGGGGACACTGAATAGTGCACGGTACATCAAAACCGTCATCGAACCCATCGTTCTACCATTCCTAGACCGGCAAGGGAACTTGCTATTCCAACAGGACAATGCACGTCTGCATGTATCCCGTACCACCCAACGTGCTCTAGAAGGTGTAACTCAACTACCCTGGCCAGCAAGATCTCCCCATTGAGCATGTTTGGGACTGGATGAAGCGTCGTCTCACGCGGTCTGCACGTCCAGCACGAACGCTGGTCCAACTGAGGCGCCAGGTGGAAATGGCATGGCAAGCCGTTCCACAGGACTACATCCAGCATCTCTACGATCGTCTCCATGGGAGAATAGCAGCCTGCATTGCTGCGAAAGGTTGATATACACTGTACTAGTGCCGACACTGTGCATGCTCTGTTGCCTGTGTCTATGTGCCTGTGGTTCTGTCAGTGTGATCATGTGATGTATCTGACCCCAGGAATGTGTCAATAAAGTTTCCCCTTCCTGGGACAATGAATTCACGGTGTTCTTATTTCAATTTCCAGGAGTGTATTTATGGGGACTTCTTCTATTTCCTTCTTGGACATAAACGAAAAACTTCATGGACTCAAAAATTAACTTACTCAACTTTATGACAAATATACTCCCCAAAAGACCAGAAAAGTGAGAAGGAAACCTGCACCTTGGCTAACTGATGTACTAAGACAGCTCATGAATCTCAGAGACGCTCCTCATCGGGTATTCAAACTACGCGCCATGCATGAAAGTCAGATAGCTTACAAGCAGCAGCCATACAGTGGCAATCAAGCTGTGAGAATTGTGAACCCCGGTATACCCATTCATTAACTGCCAACAGAAATAGATCAGCTGTCCTGTGGAAAGCCCTGCGTGTTCTTGGTATGGGCAGAGCAAAAGCTTCAGCTGATACCATTGTCCTAGACGAAGAACTCAATCAGTGCTATACATTACCAACGACCAGAACTGAACCACAAACAAAACAGAGACTCGATGATTACTTCTTGGGGGTAAACAACAGCAGCCACGAAAAATTCCATCTAAATTATCTAAGATGCAGTACCATCCAAAAGGCCGTCTGTGTGTTAGATCACCATAGACTGGACTCAATAGCATCACAGTTCAAATGATGAATCTTATTACTGAGCCACTACTGCCCACTATAACAGCTTTCTTCAACCACTGCTTAAACTCAAATGTTTTCCCTGAGATCCGGACACAGGGGCTAGTTAACCCACTGCCTGAAAAGGACGATGGCACAGCACACTCTGTTTAATGACCTATTTTCATTCTTCCTGCACTCTTCAAGACCTTATAATACGTAGCCCGAGACCAGTTAACAAACTAACCAACTACAAACAACATACTAGGCGAATACCAATCGTTTATGCGCAAACATCGCAGTACATCTGCCATAATAAAGGTTGCAGATAGCCTTAAACTTGTCATGGACGCACATGACGTGAATATAAAGTCATTATTAGACTTCCAAATATTGATTACACCGATGTTATCTTGCAAGGCCTTAATCAGTGATGCTCTCGGCACCTGGAACTTGTTATGAATCCCCGTGTTCATTATATCTTGGATGTTCGACTCATTCATATTACTTCACCATCCTATACACAGCTTTTCTGGCTGCTTGCATACAATGGCTGAAACTCCTACAGCTCCTTCTTGTGTACTGTCTTATCAACGTACGCTGCCCTTCATATCTCTCCTCAACATTAACGCTCTTGTCTGAACAACGTGGCAGAAACTGCGGTTCCCACAAGAGACAAATTCTCCATGTCCTCCTCCATTGTTCAGCCACTTTCTCAAAGTCCTTCTCAGTAGCAGGAACCCCACTGCGCAGTAGTCTCCAGCATTAAAATAGAGAAATGAATAACATCTCCAGTTTTGGAAGACAATTAATGACACATCTACTGAGCAACCGTAATGACTAACATTACCCTTGTAAGCACTAGTTACATCCATATATCTTTCTTTCTAACCAGATCTTCCTCATTTCCCAGTATTCATAGCTGATGCTGTTTTTTAAAATTTCCTCACTCCAAAACTCACCAAATCGGAAAACATCTACTTTGTACACCTATTAATTGTGTTTGCATCTGGAACTATTATTATTATAATTGTTGTGGTTGGCAGGAGAGCCAACCGTATTGCTAAACGAGGCCGAAATGCACGCGTTTTAGCTCACGCAGGCTGGCGTGGGGTCTGGAACATGACAAGGGAATTAGAATTGAGTAAAACGGACGTAGCTGGAGGAATACTTAACTTTAATCCATTAATGACGAACGTCGCTCTTTATGGTACATGATTTACAATATCAATAGTACAGATACTGGTCGTAGCAAATAACGTAGCTGAAAGCTATCCTAACTAGCGTCTCGGCAAATGAGAGCGTAGAAGTCAGTGAACCATCGCTGGCAAAGTCGGCTGTACAACTGGGCCGAGTGCTGGGAAGTCTCTCTAGACCTGCCGTGTGGCGGCGCTCGGTCTGCAATCACTGATAGTGGCGACACGCGGGTCCGACGTATACTACCGGACCGCGGCCGATTTAAAGGCTACCACCTAGCTAGTGTGGTGTCTGGCGGTGACACCACAATAATTATGGTAAATATTATTATCACTTAATTACTACCATTATTAGTGGTGTGCCTCAGCGATATAGAGAGCCGTACCAGAGGTGCAACCACAACGGAGGGCTATCTGTTGAGAGGCGTGTGTTTCTTGATGAAGGGGAACAGCCTTTTACAGTAGTTGCAGGGGCAACAGTCTCGATGATTGACTGATCTGGGTTAGTAACATCAGCCAAAACTGCCTTGTTTTATTGGTACTGCGATCGGCTGAAAACAAGGGAAAACTACAGCCGATATTCTTCCCGAGGGCGTGCTGCTCAACTGTATGATTAAAAGGTGATGACACCGTCTTGGGTAAAATATTACGGAGGTAAAATAGTTCCTCATTCGCATTTCCGGGCGGAGACTACTCAGGAGGATGTTGTTACCAGGAGAAACAAAACTGGCGTTCTACGCAAAGGGGCGTTTAATGTCAGCTGTGTTAATAGGGCAGATAGGTTAGAAAAGTTAGAAAGATAACTGTATAGGTTGAAGTTAGATATAGTGGAATTAGTGAAGTTTGATGTCAGGAGGAACACTACATCTGGTCAGCTGAATACATGGTTATAAATACAAAATGAAATAGGGGGAATCCAGGTGTAGCTTTCATAGTAAGCAAAATAATAGGAAAGTGAGTTAGCTATTACGAATAGCACAATGAATGCATTGTTGGAACCAAGAAAGACACAAAGCCCATACCCACTACAGTAGTGCAAGTTTACATACCAATCAGCTCCGCAGATGATGAAGAGATTGAAGAAATGTGAGGTGAGTCAAAAGAAATTATTCATATGGTTGAGGGAGGTGGTTCAAATCGCTCTGAGCACTATGGGACTTAAAATCTGAGGTCATCAGTCCCCTAGACTTAGAACTACTTAAAATTACCTAACCTAAGGACACACACACATCCGTGCCCGAGCAGGAGTCGAACCTGTGACCGTAGCAGCAACGCTGTTCTGGACTGAAGCGCCTAGAACAGCTCGGCCACAGCGGCCGGCGATAAGGGAGAAGAAAATGATTTAATAGTTAATAGTGATAGGGGATGGGAATTCGATTATATGAAAAGAAATAGAAGGAAAAATAGTAGATGTATATGGACTGGTGGAGAGGAATGAAAGAGGAAGCCAACTCGTAGAATTTTGCACAGAGCAGAATTTAATCAGCGCTAACACTGGCTGTAAGAATCTTGAAACAAGGGTGTATATGTGGAAGAGACCTGGGGACACCAGAAGGCTTCAGATTGATTATATGATAGTAAGAGAGAGATTCAGGAACCATATTTTAAACTGTAAGTCATTTCCAAGGGCTGAAGTGGACTCTGACCAAATTGATTTGTTAAGAACTATAGATTGAAACTGAAGAAATTCCAAAATGTAGGAAGTTAAAGAGAGAGGACATGGATGAACTAAAAGTACCTAGGTTGTTCAGAGTTTCAGAAGGAACATTAAAGAATCGATTGAAGGGAATATCAGAAAGGAATAAAATAGGAGAAGAATGGGTAGCGTTCACAGAACAAATAGTGAAGGCAACAGAGGATCAAATACGTATAAAGAGGGGGTATCAGAAATCCTTGGGTAACATGAGAGATATTGCATTTAATTTATGAAAGGAGAAAATATAAAAATGCACTAAATGAAGCAAACGAAAGGAAATACAAACATCTTAAAAAATGAGATTGACAGGAATTGCAAAATGGATAAACAGGAATAGCTGGAGGACTAACGTAACGATTTACAAGCACCTATCGTTAGGAGTAATATCGGTACAGCCTACAGGAACATTAAAGAAGCTTTTGAAGGAAGAGAACTAAATGCATGAATATCATGAGCTCATATGGAAAAAAGTGCTAAGCAAAAAAAGCCAAATCTGAAAGGTGGAAGGAGAATATTATAGAGGGCCTATACTAGGGACATGTACACTACTGGCCATTAAAATTGCTACACGAAGATGAAATGAAAATTATAATCGGGTATTCATTGGACAAATATATTGAACTAGAACTGACATGCGATTACATTTTCACGCAATTTGGGTGTATAGATCCTGAGAAATCAGTACCCTGAACAACCACCCCTGGCCGTAATAACGGCGTTGATACGCCTGGGCATTGAGTCAAAAAGAGCTTTGATGGCGTGTACAGGTACAGCTGCCCATGCAGCTTCAACACGATACCACAGTTCATCAAGAGTAGTGACTGGCGTTTTGTGACGAGCCAGTTACTCGGCCACCATTGACCACACGTTTTCAGTTGGTGAGAGATTTGGAGACCGTGCTGGCCAGGACAGCAGTCGAACATTTTCTGTAATCCAGAAAGACCCGTACAGGATCTGCAACACGCGGTCGTGCATTATTCTGCTGAAATGTAGGGTTTTGCAGGGATCGAATGAAGGGTAGAGCCACAAGTCGTAACACATCTGAAATGTAACGTCCACTGTTCAAAGTGCCGTCAATGCGAACAAGCGGTGACCGAGACGTGTAACCGATGGCACCCCATACCATTACGCCGGGTGATACGCCAGTATGCCGATGAGGAATACATGCTTCCAATGTATGTTCACAGAAATGTCGCCAAACACGGATGCGACCATCATGATGCTGTAAACAGAACCTGAATTCATCCAGAAAATTACGTTTTGCAATTCGTGCACCCAGGTTCGTCGTTGAGTACACCATCGCAGGTGCTCCTGTCTGTCAAGCGTCAAGGGTAACCGCACCCATGGTCTCCGAGCCGACAGTCCATGCTGCTGCAAACGTCGTCGAACTGATCGTGCAGATGGTTGTTGTCTTGCGGACGTCCCCATCTGTTGACACAGGGCTCGAGACGTGGCTGCACGATCCGTTACAGCCATGCGGATAAGATGCCTGTCATCGACTACTAGTGATACGAGGCCGTTGGCATCCAGCACGGCGTTCTGTATTACCGCCCTGAACCCACCGATTCCATATTCTGCTAACAGTCATTGGATCTCGACCAACGCGAACATCAATGTCGCGATACGATAAACCGCAATCGTGATAGGCTACAGTCCGACCTTTATCAAAGTCGGGAACGTCATGGTACGCAGTTCTCCTCCTTATACGAGGCATAACAACAACGTTTCACCAGGCAACGCCGCTCAACTGCTGTTTGTGTATGAGAAATCGGTTGGAAACGTTCCTCATGTGAGCACGTTGTTGGTGTCGCCACCTGCGCTAACCGTGTGTGAATGCTCTGAAAAGCATATCACAGCATCTTTTTCCTGTCGGTTAAATTTCGGGTCTGTAGTACGTCATCTTCGTGGTGTAGCACTTTTAATAGCCAGTAGTGTACGTCAGGGCAAGATTATAGAAATGGAAGAGGACATAGACGAAGATGAGATTGAAGATATAACACTACCAGAAGAATTTGACTAAGCACAGAAAGACTTAAGTCGAAACAAGGCCCAGGAGTAAGACATTCGTAAGAATTTGTGATAGCCATGGAAAATCCCACCAAGGCAAAACTATCCCATCCGGTGAGCAAAATGTAGGAGACAGGTGAAATACCCTTGGACTTCAAGGAGGATATTGTAATTCCAGTTGCAAAGAAAGCATGTGCTGACAGGTGTGGATAATTACGTGCTGTCAGTTTAATAAGTCATGGTTGAAGAGCCAAGAAGAACACTTTACAGAAGAATGGAAAAACTGGTATAAGCCGACGTTAGGGATGATCAGTTTAAATATCGGAGAAATGTAGGAACACGCGAGGCAATACTGACGCTATAACTTGTCATGGTTCAAATGGCTCTAATCACTATTGGACTTAACATCTGATGCCATCAGCCCCCTAGACTTAGAACTACTTAAACCTAACTAATCTAAGAGCATCACACACATCCATGCCCGAGGAAATATTCGAACCTGCGAACGTAGCAGCAGCGCGGTTCCGGACTGAAGTGCCTAGAGCCGCTCGCCACAGCGGCCGGCGACTTGCAATAAAAGATAGGTTAAGCAAAGACAAACCTACGTTTCCAGCATTTGTCGACTTGTACAGAAACCAAACGGCAAGTTACAAGAGTCGGGGGCATAAAAGGGTAGCAATGTTCGAGAAGGGAGTGAGGCAGGGTTGTAGACTATCCCCGGTGTTATTAAATCTGTATATTGAGGAAGCAGAAAATGAAACAAAAGAAAAATTTGGAGAAGTAATCAAAGTCCAGGAAGAAGAAGTAAAAAGGTTGACGTTTAACGATAGCATTGCAATTCTTTCAGAGACAGCAAATGACTTGGAAGAACAATTGAATTCAGTGGACTATGTCTTGAAAAAGAGAATATGGGAAGAACATCTACCAAAGCAAAACGAGGATATTAGCACACTGGACTCGCATTCGGGAGGACGACGGTTCAATCCCGTCTCCGGCCATCCTGATTTAGGTTTTCCGTGATTTCCCTATTCGCTTCAGGCAAATGCCGGGATGGTTCCTTTGAAAGGGCACGGCCGATTTCCTTCCCCATCCTTCCCTCACCCGAGCTTGCGCTCCGTCTCTAATGACCTCGTTGTCGACGGGACGTTAAACACTAATCTCCTCCCTCCAAAACGAGGATAATGTGATCTATTCGAATTAGATGACGTGATGCTTAGGGAACTGGATTAGGAAACGAGACATTGAAAGAATTAGACAAAATTTGCTACTTGCGTAACAAAAAAACTTATAATGGCCGAAGCAGAGAGGATGTAAAATATAGACTGGCAATGGCAAGAAAAGAGTTTCTGAAGAAGAGAAATTTGTTGACATCGAGTGTAGATTTAAGTGCCAGGAAGTCTTTTCTGAAAGTATTAGTATGGATTGTAGCCACGTATGAAATTGAAACACGGTCGATAAACAGTTTAGACAATAAGAGAATAGAAGCTTTTGAATGTGATGTTCCAGAAGAGTTCTTAAAATTAGATTTGTAGATCACAAAACTAATGATGCTGCATTGAAGAGAACTGGGGAGAAAAGAAGTCTATGGCAAAATTTGACTAGAAGAAGGAACCGCTTGACAAGACACATTGTAACACATGAAGGGATCACTAATTCAGTATTGGAGGAAAGCGTTGGGGGTAAAATCGTAGATGAAGACCAATAGATAAATACAGCAAGCAGGTTCAGAAGGATGTGCTTTCAGTAGTTATTGGGAGATGAAGGAGCTGTCACAGAATAGAGTAGCATGGAGAGAGCGCATGAAGAAAGTCTTTGAACTGAAAGCTCCAGCAGCAACAGTCAGTATTACCTACTGACATTCTCTTTATAGACACACAGATCAATTTAATACTATTTGTGGTATTTTCCTATGTAAGAGAGGGGCTAATGACCCTAATGAGTTCAGATTAAGTAAACAAACAAAATAAAAGCTTCGATCTTTATATTTGAATAACCTATAAAACAAATTGGTGGTATCATTTGCTTAGAATTTTCTTTTGGATATGCCAATATTTCAAATATTTTGTTTTATGTCTGATGTGACTTGTTCAGCACCTTGTAACATTTTAAAGTTGCATTTATGAACAAGATCCAAGAGGATAATAGGAGTGAGAGGATGAAAATTAGGCATTTACTTTTATGATTCAGTAACTACTTCTAAATGATACTCCGGAAGTCGTCTTATGGTGTGTGGCGGCGGGTACGTCTGGTACCATTGTCATTATGTGTTACATTGGTGAATACAAATATGGCATTTCAGTCTTTGATTGCTATTTTTTATTTTCAATGACCGGTTTCAGGCTAGCTGCCCATCTGCAGATCATATATTGCAGTTACAGGCCAACTTATCAATACAGAACTATCAGAACTGTCATAAGAGTGATTTGCAGATGGACAGCCAGCCTGAAACCGGTCATTGAAAGTAAAAAATAGCGATCAGTGACTGAAATGCCACATTTTTATTTAAAAAACGATCGCGGAAATCCCATTAAGACAATCATGTCTAGTTTTGACATTGGTGAATGATGCGTGAGAGAAGTGACTGTCGGTAAACCTCCGTATTAACTTCAATTTCTTTGACTTTCTCGTCGTTGTTATTTCACGGGAGATGTTTGGGAATAACTAATATGTTTCCTGAACATAATTTAAATGTACGCCCTCTAAATTTCAACTGTAAACCTATCTCCACACAACGCATTCCTTGTAACATCTGTCAGTGGAGATTGGGGAGCACCTTCGAACCGCTGTTGAGGTTACTAATAAGTCCTGTGACGAAACGTCTTGCTCTTCCTCGGATCTTCTATACCTTTAGTATTATTCTAGTCTATTAAGGGTCCATGCTGAAGGACAGTCCTCGAGAACCGGTGTTACAAGTACTATGCAAGCTAATTATTAAAGAAGAACGGAAAAACTGGTGTAAGATTACCTCGATGAAGATTAAAAATGGTAAAGCAAAAATGCAATAACGTGTCTGACACTGCTCACCCAAAGACTTATCTTAGAGGACAGACAGAAGAAAGACAAACCTGCAAGTATAGTATGCGTAAATCTAGAGAAAGCTTTTAGAACTGTTGTATAGGAGTCTAGTCCCAGACTCATACAGTCATCAGGAGAAAGACAGGTACGAGTAGTGGAGCAAAGAGAGGATGACCCCAAAATGCATTGTCATCAAACTTATTTAAGATGGCAAATCCAAGATGGCGGCCATAACTGGTGGGAAAATACGTTAGCTGGACTCCCTCCACTAACCTAACTACACCCTCCTCACCCTCCTCCTCTCCACCCTCCCCTCCTCTACCCACCAGCATCTAGAAATTGGCGAGAAAAGGACTCCGTCTCTGATTGGCTCCTGGATGGGACGAATGTAAGTCTTTGCTTTTGTATACAATGGGGTATATTGTTTACTCAAACAATTTCAGTTGTCATAGAGAGTAGCTTCATCCAGTTTTCCTTGAGGTTCACAGTCCAACTGACCAGGCTCATAACACTACCACCAAAGGGTGCTTTCGTCCCTCCCTCCAATGACGAAATCCAAGATGGGGGCTCTAGGAAAAAATGATGAGGAATTCACTCGTTCTGTGCTGAGCTTCTCGAGAGGATGATGTAATTGTTTACTGTAAAATATGTATTCAATGGAAGAGATGTTTGTTCTGGAGTTTAATGGGTATATTAGCTGTAATCATGCAGCTGAGAACTGTGTCCATAGCCACCTGCACGACTTTGGATAGCAATATTATCTGGTGAATCTGTGAAGAAGACAAATGCGCTTCATCCAATAATGAAGATGCAGCAGCATAGAGCTAAGTTACACTTTGCAGTTCATGCTGATAAATGAGTGCGCTGTAACTGTAGATCATTCAATAAAAGAATAGTCAGTCTTTTGAAGCACAAGAGTCAAGATATTTACGGACTCCGTTACACATGCTCCCTGCCCCAGAGTCTCTGTGGCTGCATCAGGGTCACAGTTCCTGCACGTGATAGCTGCAGATGTGGCCACCCACTAAGTACTTCCTATAACGTTGGAGATACCCACAGCAATCCTGCTTTCCATCCCCGGCACATGGATATCCATTGTCATTGAACACAAACTGCTTCAAGAGTTATTAAATTTTGTATCCAAGCAATGTGCGGATATTGTCACATAATTAACTTGAAGATGTCACAGGAACTAAATGTACCACAGCACAAAGACAGTGGGCTTTGCAGATGATACAAGAATATTTAAACAATTTACGATGTGATTGCACGTTTTATTCCGAGGAATGCCATCACCACACTTGAATACGGGCTCTGAAAAACGTCACGGCACGCTTGTGAAACTATCCCCGGGACACTTCACGTGGTTTTGTGGGAAATTCCATATCCTTCCCTTGTCTTTGAGTATGAGGTGCTTCAGGTGTTACTAAATACACTTTCAAGATGATCGTTGCACAGAATTTTGCCTCAATTGCGATATATGCCGCCACACTTGAACACAGGCTCTAAAAAAACCGTGACACACTGGTGAAACCATCCTTGAGACACTTCGAGCGCTTTTGTGGGAAATATCGAATCCTTCACTCGTCTTTGAGCATGAGCTAGTTCAGGAGTTACTAAATCCAGTTGAATATGTATGTAAATACACTTTGAAAAAGATCCCTCAGTAGGTTGTCTCAGTTATGTAATGATATCGCCACTCTTGAACACGGTCTCTAAAAATATCGGAGCACACTTGTGAACCTCTGAGTCTTCCTCAACTGCTCTTGAATATTTGCATGCATAAAAAAATTAGGTGAAGTGTTTAACGCCTCAATACATTTGCAAGCGTTGCTTCAAACAATTTGTTTCAGATACACACGCACACCAAAAACTGCACTGTCTTTTCAGGTGCACGTGGAACAGAAATACACTACGGCAAATACACTCGAAAATACATCGTGTGGGAATATTGTTTATAAACTGAAACTAAAATAAATGAACACAAATTCACGGCATCCAAAATTTGAAGACATCCTACATCACGTAGAAAATGCTGTTAAATACACTATCACTAGTCATAACTTTGGACCTCTGAGATGGTGGTGTGTCCATCAGCAGCTGCAGCATGCCACAGAGTGAAGTGGCGATCAGAAGCGGGGTTTCCGGCTAGATCCACAAGTGCAGACCGCGATCAACTCGTCCTGTGTGCTCAGATCAGTATTCGTCGGTAGGTAGGGTGGGATGCTCCACTCCTATTGGCTCCGTGGGTAAAAGGGCTGGTGGACGGGGTAGAGGTTATATAAACTATTGTCGTGGTGCAGTTGCTCTCATTCTGCCTTGATCAGTTCCCCTGTGTGGTTGATTGTGTGTTCTGACAATATTTTTCGTGAAAAAAAGAAGCATATAATTTCCAGCGACAGCATGAGCAGCGGTAGCAGCAGCAGCAGACGCCTTAGCCGGGACAGTCTACAGTGTAAGTTAATTGTTCAAATCATTCAATGTACCTGTGTGTCCTGTAATTTTAGTATCCCTCACAGCACTTATTTAGGTCGTAGTCGGTAGAGGCATAGCTACGTACTGGTAATTTTAATGTGTCAAGATTTTTTATTCTGTAGATAGTGTCACAGTCCCTCTTTTCTTCTTGTCATTGTAGCCTCTATCCCTGAGATATTGGCTGATCTATATCGGCAGCTGGAGGCTGCGAGGCTATTGTAGCAACAACCTCAAGCAACAATGACCGATTTGGCGCAGTAAGAAGATAAGTACATTTTTTAACATTTGACTGTTAAAGACAATATTTTTTTGTTCACAGAATGTTTTGTGGTTTTATCGATGAGGGCAGTGGACTGTATATACATTTATTGTTCATAATACTGTGCATTCAGTTTTCTGAGACATATTCTTCACTTTTGTAGGTATTCCTATGGATGAGGAAGGAGAGGTAGTGGTATGCGATGTGGCTGAGAGCCAGGAGCAATCGATTCAGTCTTGTAAGAACAAGGGAACGATTTTCAAATTCAGTGTGTTTCATATATAAGTTATTTCGTTGAACTAGAGAATACGATTTTCTGTTTATATTTCAATGCGTTAACGAAAACGATTTTCTGTACGATTTCTTGTGCGTAAGTCTCTAACACTTTCAAGAAATAATTACGTTCAACATCTTATTGTTGTAGGTGGCGTTAGTGAGCAAGATAAATGGCCCCGAGTCGACGGCGAAATACCAGGGTGGGTGCATGAGATGGCGGCTGAAAGGCAGCACCATCTCGCCTTTTCGGAGGAGGATGAGAAAATACTGTGTTGGGTGGGACAGATACTGGAAAACCCGACTGAACTGCCCAATCATTGGACCCATATTGGTAAAAGTGATTATAGCGCAACTGTCGTCTTTACGGCATATAATTATTAATTCTGAAATGTTATATGTTTATTGTATTTTTTTAAATCTTGAGCACTGTGCTTAATTTTTTTCATTGTTTGTATGTTACAAAGGCACCACAGTTGCCACCATCACCGGTGGTTAGAGGGTGGTTGGGTGGCAGGAATGAAACACACTCCCGAGTGGTAGGTACCGCCGTGCTAAGCACAACTCGCGACTGTGCGAGAGGCGGCAGCATCAGCTGTGGCCACTGTAGCACCGGCCCCCACACCACCACGTACCTCCTAGCGTCTGTGGGTGGTTCAGTCGAAAGAAGAAGAACAGCATTGGTCTCCCACTCCAGGCTGGCGGTGGTGAAGGCTCCAGCATGCAACAGCAGCAGGAGCAGCTATGGACACTGTTGCTACAACCAGGGGGTCCCACTGGCGCTCACTGCCGCCACCTCATCCTACTCTGGCTCTGACTGTTAGCCCTCACTGGCAACAGGAAGTATGTATACCGTAGCACATACCCCTGTACACCTCGCCGACTCCATCATCATCAGAATGGACCTCATCAACCTCCAGTAGCAGTATTCTTAGTAGCAGAGATGATCCTGTGGCTAGTGGCAGTTCCCTCTCCAGTCCTTTAGTGAAGAACATCGGATCAGTGACACCACACTGCAGTTAGAGTACCCGGTGATTTCAGACGCCTTTGAGGATAAAATCTCGCTCACAAGGATCGAGGATGCTGCAGGAGGGTATCACGACCCTGTCGGGTTTCTAAGGATGTACCTTCCTGTCGTGGAAACGGAGCTCCTCAAAGCAGTCAATGATCCACAGTACCTCGCCATTAAATGCAGTGCTGTGTTCTGCGTCGAACTATTGCATCCCTCCCTCCCACCCCTAAGTTGTCTCTGGCATCGAAGAGACAAGTCTTCATTATCTTTGGAGGGAAAATGGCGCGAAACGCTGAGCACGTTGTTTCGTGAATCCACCTTGAGTGCTATACTGGCCTGATTTTCTGAGATGGAGGTGAGAGGATCAGTTAAAACACTCAGCCAAATACTACACCTGGGCATCCATACACACGTCCATCACCCGGAAAATGGAGTGTCTAGCTACATCAAGCTCCCTAAGGATATAGATGATATTCAGGCATGCATTAATGTCGAAAAATTTTGCGTAGTCAGTCCAAGTTTAGGAGAAAAATTACAACCCTGAGCAACCAGTATATACCATGTAGGTGATAATATTCGTGGGTGTTGTAACTTTGATGGTATCATGTTCCCTGTCAAGATCCAGGACATACCTAAATTTGAGGCACAGAGTACCGGAATATCGGTTCATGTTTATGGCCCGGACAAGAAAAGCAAGTCCGATGAGCAGGACAAGCATATAGTCGTCGTTTTCCTCCATTTCTCACAATTTGCCAGTGTGCGTGAGATGGATGTACACCCGCTACTCTTCTGTCAAGGCCATAATTATCACTCTGTTTCGATCAAAGACATGTTCTGACTCCAACTGAGTAAGCAAAATGGTAAATGACATATTTGCCTTTTCTTCAGACAAGTTATGAGCAGAGTACATGGTAGATTGTGATTCCAAGGACACGGTACGTGCTATTATGCTTACTGAGGAAAGCAAATTCAAACAATTTAACTTTGGTAACCACCAGGAGCGAAGCCCGTTTGTTGTGTACGCCGAAATTGGGTGCCTCCTCGCTCCTGTGACCTGCTGCGAAGATGACCCACGACCTCGTGTGCCACTACTACAGAAAAACACGTACCATATGCGTCAGCATAGCAAATTGTACCTTCCTATGATTCGAGTCTCGAGTAACAAATCTGATGTAGCGGATAACCCTGCAGTTTGGATGATCACTGAACTCAAAAATATTTCATGGGAGATTGATAAGCTTAACAGCAACATCGTTCAAATGACCAAATCGAAGGAGAAGAAGATTAGTACAATAACAGTTGACTGTTATATTTGTCTGCTGCTGGCAGATAGAAAAGCGGAAACTTCACGTAGGGACCACTGCCATCTCATGGTGAAGTTCCGTGATGCAGCTTCCAACACATGGAATTTGAAGTACCAGGTAACAAGGCACATATCCCTTTTATTCCACATTCTAAGTGTGTATGCCGCTCACTTTGTAGTTGAGCACTTGGATGATTTCGACATGCAGAAAGATCAGGTCGGTATCCTACCTGAGAGCATGTTGTTGCTGTTGTGGTCTTCAGTCCTGAGACTGGTTTGATGCAGCTCTCCATGCTACTCTATCCTGTGCAAACTTCTTCATCTCCCAGTACCTACTGCAGCCTACATCCTTCTGAATTTGCTTAGTGTATTCATCTCTTGGTCTCCCTCTACGATTTTTACCCTCCACGCTGCCCTCAAATACTAAATTGGAGATCCCTTGATGTCTCAGAACATGTTGTACCAACCGATCCCTTCTTCTAGCCAAGTTGTGCCACAAACTCCTCTTCTCCCCAATTCTATTCAATACCTCCTCATTAGCTATGTTCTCTATCCATCTAATCTTCAGCATTCTTCTGAAGCACCACATTTCGAAAGCTTGTATTCTCCTCTTGTCTAAACTATTTATCGTCCACGTCCACGTCACTCCACAGAAATACTTTCAGAAATGACTTCCTGACATTTAAATGTATACTCGATGTTAACAAATTTTTCTTCTTCAGAAACGCTTTCCTTGCCATTGCCAGTGTACATTTTATGTCCCCTGAGAGCATCGAGAAATAAATTTCATTCTCAAAACGAATCACGCCGAGAATTACGATCCGCTCCTCGACAAACCCGCGACTCCAGAAACTCGTTGAAACTCTACCTTGGGAGGATACACATGTCACTCAAGCTGCAGTTCTGGACAAGGAAGAGTTTCAACTTGCGACTAGGAAGGGTGTTTTCTCATACCAGTATAGGGATAGTATGTCAAACCTCAATAAAACGAGGCTACCCAACACAACTGTATTATGCACCAACCGTACAGGCGATGTCTTAATGGATGCAGAGTATGAGCATGCCTCGAATGCCTGGTGAGAATTCCACATCACCACTGTAGGAGAGTACACACGGATTTATGTGGACACGGACGCACACTTGCTTGCAGATGTTATCGAGAAATATCGGAGTCTATACATGACCACATATTCTCTGGACGCCGCTTTTTATTACACGGTACCTGGGTTGTCTTGGGACGCAATGTTAAAAAAAAAAGAAGTGCAGCATTTGAATTATTGACCGATGCTGACATGCTTCTTTTCTTTGAGCGACGGCTCCGTTGTGAACTTTGCCAATGGGTCCATAGGCATGCAAAAGCAAATGACCCACGGATGGGTGACAAGTTCAAAGCATCCCTTGATTAGAGTTACATAATGTACTTGGATAACCTACAGGGGCACGCCATGCAACAATCACTTCCGATTGGTGAGTTTCGATGTGTGCCCGAAGACGAATGCAAGAGATTACATGGAAAAATCATGGGGGGTATGGCACCAATTCTGTTTTCGTGTGGGGATGTGCATACCAGACCTGTCCAAATTTCAGATGTGCCACTTTCATTATGGGTTTGCGAAAACTTATTTCGCAGATCCTTAATTACTGTATATGGATACAGATAGATTCGCATATTGGGGGAAGAAGTGCAACACAGGTGAAGTAATGAGGTACCACGGTAATGAACTCGACACGTCGTCATGCACGGTTGGTAATCCTTATGCTACTGTTCCACAGAACAAGGAGAGTCTTGGTCTTATGAAAGACGTGGCGAACAGATTGCTGATCGTGGAGTCTGTAGGTCTGTGATCAAAAATGTATCCGTATCGCACATTGGAAGGTACCTCCCAGAGGAATGTGCGTCGTATGGCAATGCAGCCGTTGCATAACATACGGCAGACGAGTGTTCGATTGAGACGGCACGAGATGTACACTGTGCTGCAGTCTAAAATTGGGCTGTTGCCTCATGACGATAAAAGAGTCATTTGTGATGACGGGTTTGCAGCTCTTCCGTACTCATACTACTAACTTGTAGGGAGATAAGGAGTTGGGGGGGGGGGGGGCACTGATAAATGAGAGGAATGAGTGACGGAGAGAGAGAGAGTCTGCAGAGTGGTAGTATGACCCATTTACTGTAGTGCAAGTAATTTAATGTGTGTGCGTGTGTTGTGTAAATATTCGTTTATTTATGTGTACTATGTACACGTGTGTATAGACACGCCATATGTGAAAAAAGTATAAAAACGAGAAAAGATTCTTAACTAGTGTTACTGTTGTAGTGTGTAAGTTAAAATTATCCCTGCACTAGAATAGCAGAGTTAAATTGTATCCCAAGAGCTGTATTGTACCTCAAGAAGAGAACTGTCCTTCAAGAACTGAATTGTAATTTCAAGAACTATATTGTATCTTTGTGAACTAAATAGAAAGAACCTGTTCCCTATTGCGTTATGTGTGTATATATAAAGGCTGTACAGATCACAAATGGCATTAGTTTTTCTGAAGATGAATGCTATTAAGGAGATGAAGTTTAAGGCCGAGAACCACAAAACATATAGAAGGGTCACATTGAATGGCGCCTATCGTGTAGCATGAATTGACTTACGGGAGCAGAAGACCGCACTCCCTTCCAAGCAGATATAGCAGACATATCTAAAATTATATCTCCTGTGCTTGAAGAAAACAACAGACATTGTATCAGGACGAAACTGTATACCATCAAAGTGGGAACATGGTGAAGAAAAATGATACACATATTATGAGTTAAAAATTCGTTTATTTCTCATCCAACTTCAAAGAAATTTTACATTTTCGTAAGCAGACATATCAACACTGTTTTCACACGCCTTCTTGGGTCGATGGAGAGCAGGACACCGGTGGAATTCCAGGTCTTCAACAGCAGCAAACATGAAGATTCGACGCATCCATGACATTTTCTTCTTCCCCTTCACGTAGATGATGGCATCAGTGTGGTCGAATAATCGAAGCGACGCCGCCATATCTTTATAGGATATGCCAGGATCATACCAGTGAATTGCATGGTAAAAATGTGTTATGTTTTCTGATAATGTATCTATTATTGTGGCATACTCTGTGTACCCAACGAACACAACATCTTTCAGTATGAATTGTCTACGCTCATCATCATAGAAACTCTGAGCGCCTGCAATGATTTTCACACCTTGGGATACCATTGTGGAATTCTCTGGGTATGGAGCAGCACCTGTTCATTTATTCAGCTCTCTGCACAGCACCGATGAGCACGCTGTAGTTAATCACACAGACGTGTAGAACTAGAGCATACGCTGCAGTGTTCTGGGAAATTTGCAGAAGATTCAAATTCTGTTTGTACATCTATTAGTCCAGACTTAATTATATCTTTCTGTTTCGAGCAGTCTGTTATGATGATCGGTGATAGCTCCTTGAATTTCCGTGAACCGAGCAGACACCCCCCTACTTCTTCTTCAGCGCTTTCATAGTAAGAAGCACGAAAACTCGCATACACGTCATACCCCAGACTGTAGACATTTTCATCCCATTTCAATTGTAAATTGTCATATGGGTGGAATTCTGAATTCAGGTAGATTCTGGCAGTTGTCGAATACAATGGGATCATTTGCTATTTTCCCTCTTCTAACAGTATGAAACGTAAGTAGGATGAATGTAGGCGTCTCTAACTGCGAAGAGCACTGGGTACTCGAAAATCTCCCAAGAGCAGAATGTTAGTAATAGATATGTACCGGGATTCAGAACTTTTAAAAGCTTCGAATACTCGTCGTTTGATACACTGATGTGATGCATTTTATTATTTTGCTAACTGTGGTCGTATTCTCCTCTTGAGATCCTTGAATGTATGAGTTGTCCGTTGCACTCCGAACCAGAATGAGTTCCTGTTTAGCATTCACAACAATCTGCTTCATGTCCTCAAAGTAGCCCATAAGTATTTTTAGAGGTATGCATGCAGTAAATCGTTTGTACTCTGCAATTGTTCTATCCACCGTATCGTCTATGAACCATCCCTCATTCTGTAAACCGTTCAGACCCGTGAGTGATGCAGAGACTTGTACTTTACGGGTTGATGTTATACCGACATGGCTTGTATGGTCGACCTCAGACCCAATGAGTTCATACCTTATCTCTTGAAAAAGGAATGATAAAGTGTTACGTGTGAATTTGGATCCCACTGTAGCGTTGCTGTCGGTTTTCTTGAATGATACCTCCAAATATATGACACTCTTGCATGGAAGAGTCAGCCCGTCTTGGAGGTGAGTGGCAATCATAATTTCATCATTCTTGTTAAATGTGGTTGAAGCGTGTTTTATGCAAGAGGCATTCCTGACGTTTAATTCACTCATCATACTCGACTGGACTCTTTATATCGAGTGAGGACGTCATTGCGAGATTCCAAACTAGTACTTTAAGAAACTCATAGATCGCACGTGAGCCGGCCGGGGTGGCCGAGCGGTTCTAGGCGCTACAGTCTGGAACCGCTCCACCGCTACGGTCGCAGGTTCGAATCCTGCCACGGGCATGGATGTGTGTGAGGTCCTTAGGTTAGTTACGTTTAAGTAGTTGTAAGTTCTAGGGAACTGATGACCGCAGAAGTTAAGTCCGATAGTGCTCAGAGCCAATTGAAGTTAGCACGTGTTATCGCTTTCTGGTTTAGATGCGAAGTGATCTGCTGTGGATTGCGGGCACTGGTTTTATACTGTACGCTCATCCATTCTTAGAAGTAATCATACAATGATTTCCTCTCCGCCAAAGTCAACAAGTGGATTATTCTGGCCCACAATACGCAACTCCAAATAGTCCAGTGTCTGAACTGTCACTAGATGATATATTGCGTTGGTGGGAGTCTCAACAATATTATACCCTGTAGCAACTGAGGGGAAGAATCCGCAAATAGTAAGGATCAGACATTCGTTGAGATAAAGGTTCGTTGCAACGTATTATTCGGCTCGGATTGTGCTGATGGGCAGTATGTCTACAGTCTGATCTGAGTAAAATTTACTAGGAACCTTCTTCAAAACCTGTTGTTTTGTGAAACCGAGTAGGTGCCCTGTTGAACCTTTCTTGTTAAAGTCAATCATTACACTGACAGTCCTTATTTCAGATTTAAGTGTATTGATGTTTCCAGACTGTTTAAGACTCGTTTAAATCGTCTATATCGCATGCACCGGATTCTATTTCCACGATGTGCTTTTCACTATTAATTTCCAGATGCAGTTTGTTGTTAGCTCCAGTGACATTTAGGATGCTGTTGTACGTCTCCAGCCCAATCATGAGTCGTTGTCGGGCACTGGGCCAGTGCACATCGCGCGGTGACGGGAGGTCGTGGGGGCCAGTGTATACATCGCGAGCAGTGCCGAGATGGGAGCCGAGCAGCGCGTGAGAGCGTTGCTTAGATCTGTTTTCTTTATAACTATAGGAAGTACGATGACGACAACTACCAGAGTCAACAGCATTCAGTGTGTTTTCGATCGCGCTGCATTCCAGCCTACGGCGTTTGAAATTCGCGAGTGGATTTTTGAGGATTTGAAATTGCCTGTAAATATAGTCGACGCATTTCAGTTGGACTTTGTGCAATATTCGTTATTTGTCAAATTTATTTCGAGTGGAGCTTACGAGAAATTTGTTCAAGAGCACGTTGACATGAGACAATTTCGTATTACTGATGGCAGTGTTAGCAATGTCCAGCTCGTGCCTTCGGGATTCGCAGTGAGAACCGTCAGGGTATTTAATGTGCCACCTGAGTATCCTAATGAGCTCATTGCACGTTCTCTATCTCTGTACGGCGTTGTTTTGTCAGTTACCAATGAAAAATGGTGAAGTGCATATCGTTACCAAGTTAACAGATGGTGAAGTGTACGTACAGACTTAAAAAAGCGCCGGCTGCGGTGGTCTCGCGGTTCTAGGCGCGCAGTCCGGAACCGTGCGGCTGCTACGGTCGCAGGTTCGAATCCTGCCTCGGGCATGGATGTGTGTGATGTCCTTAGGTTAGTTAGGTTTAAGTAGTTCTCAGTTCTAGGGGACTGATGACCACAGCAGTTGAGTCCCATTGTGCTCAGAGCCATTTGAACCATTTTGAACTTAAAAAAGCATATAACTTTATATGATGCAGGTAACTTGCATTGGTCAACCTCCTACCTGTTCGATCTGCCATTCAACAGAACATCTGCGGATGAACTGCACACATCGACGTCCAGTTCAGTTTCCACGGGAACCTCCTGCAGACGGTAGTGAAAGGCTTGTTCCATTATTGAGTGAAGTAGTTGCAGGGACTGTACCACAGCACCGGCACCCGGAACATCTTAACGGGGCAGCAATGCCAGTAAGCAGTGACAAATACATTCCCGTTAGAACGGACGGCACTTCGGCCCTTCATCCACTCCGAGACAGTTACCACTGGATACCGACGCTGCGCCGGCCTCCTCTGAAACTAGCTGAGTGAGATGAAGGAACAGGAGCAGGTGCAGATCAGTTTGCCTGAACCACCGCTACCGGCAGCGACTGCAGCAGAAACAAAGAAAGGACGTCGAAGGAGAAGTAAAGGGAATAGTGGCAAAGTGGAAAAGTCGGATGCTTTGATAACCGTACCCATGTCAGAAGGTAGCAGCGAGACTCAACCTCAGTCTTCTTGCTCAGTGCGCTGCGAGGCGAGAACGTATTCGTGAACAAACCAAAGATCTGAAGGCACTACCGAGCGCCGAGAGGGAACAGAGCGCTGTACCGGCTAAGAGAAAGAGCGAGCACAGCGGCGAGCAGCTGCCGCAGCGCTCCTGCAGGAACTCGCGGAAGTAAGTCGCAGCCCCGCGTGTTGGCCAGGCGGATGCGGCCACGTCGACAGACTAGCCGGCGGTGGCGGGCAGGGCGGCGCGCGCACCGCACAGCACCCCAAGAGCAATGAGCCGTGGTGGCAGCAGGACGAGGAGATGCACCGATAGCGGCTCCCGCACGTGACTATCGTGCTGCCACTCCCTGACACGTTATTGCTCTGACGTATCGCCCCCGCTGCAAAACGAGAATGGTTTGAAGCTGTCGAAAAGGATGATCCCAATAATCAGAGCTCATCGCCCTATATGCCTTTATGTGCGATAGACAAACCTAAAATATTACCACACTTAACATCAATAGGATCCAAAGTGCGGTGATACGCCGTTCGCTGATTTCTTGTATGGTACCAGCGATGAGATTGTCCTGCTACAGTCTTAGAAGTACCCGGTTATGTACTTATGATAACATCAATATGCAGGATGCAGTAGTCACTGCCTTACTTTTACGCGACGGTATACCCTTTACGGACGAGCAACGGCTGTCTATTGGTCGTGGCATTTCTCTTCGAGTGAGTAGTGTGCAGATTGCTGACGTGTACGCCCCCTCAGGTAGCATTCATAAGAGAGAAATTACAACTTTTTTTATAAAAGCGAGGTTGTCATGCTCCTTAGCGCATATCGTGCATTTATCATTCTTGGCGGTGCCTTCAGTTGTATGCTTAACGACAGAGACCAAACTCCTACACGAGCAGGCGTGTCGAACATTTCATTCATGGCATGCGCCTTCACGATACTCGGGAAAAACTGCACGGTGAACAGATAGCGTACACCTTCGTCGGCAGTCATTCTGCCATTCGGCTGAAGAGGATCTGTGTGTCCGATGCCCTCCAGCGACACACTGTGAACGGCGCCGTAGCTTCTGTCAACATCTCTGACCATTGCGCGTATCAGTGTTACCTTAACTTACAACGTCAGCAAACTTAAGCGGTAAAGGCTACCGGAAATTGAATGTCAGCCTTCTGCAGGATGCCCAACTTGAGGAGGTGAACATAATATGCCAACAGCTCCAGCGGCACCGACGTCGTTACGATAGCGTTCTACAGTTGTGGATTCATTGTACCAAGAGAAAATACGCCTCACCATCATGACGTATGCTCGACATGAAAGCTTTTGGCAAAAACAGACCATGGAATATTATTATCGCTGTTTGCGAGAACTGTACAGTCACACTACCAATCCTCACGATATTGATGTCAAGATCAAACGACGTAAAGCGAAAATCACGACGATCCAAAGCAAACGATTGGAAGCTATCATCGTGCAAGCCCACCCAAAAGACGTTGCCGGCGAAGAACGGGCTTCTCTGTACCACATTCTGAGAACGGCGAAACGATGTAAGGCCATGTTGATTGAAGCCGTCGTTGATGACGCCAAGAATGCCATTAAGAAGCAACGTGACATTATCTCGCACGTCTACGACTATTACAGTCAACTTTACAAGAAGCAACCAATTGGTGAACACGTGTGCGACAATTTTCTGAGGACCTTGCGCTGCCGATTGTCACACGAGGATTATGCACATCTGGAATCTGTTTTCACAGAGGACGAAGTCCTACTAGCGGTCCACAGTGCAAAGAAAGGGATGTCAGTAGGATCCGACGGCCTCAGCGCTGAGTTTTATCAGCGCCACTGGAACATCCTCGGCCCGACACTCCTCGAGATAGCGAATGAAATCTGGCACCTGGAAGTAATACCCAAGGCATTCTAGAATGGTATCATCCTGCCCTTACCGAAAAAAGGTAGCAGCAGTAAGGCAGGAAACGTGCGACCCATCACACTCCTGAACGACGATTTCAAAATCATTACCAGATCAATTATGCTTCGGATGCAAACCGTTATGCACAAGGTTTTAGGTAATTACCAATACAGTGCAGTGCAAGGCCGAAGTGCGATCTCAGCTGCTTGTGATTTGAGGGGTATCATCTGTTCATATGCTGAAACCACAGGAAATGGCGCTCTGATCTTTCTAGATTTTGAGAAGGTGTATGATCGTGTACGTCATGACTTCCTCTGTAAAAGCATGGCAAGACTAGGTTTTGGGCCTCATCTCATAGAACTAATTCTCAAACTTATTACAAACGTCTCTTCCAGTATTCTCATTAATGGCCATTTTAATAAAGAAGTTTCCATTGGAGAAGCCATCCGACAAGGATGTCCTCTGTCAATGATTTTGTACGCCATTGCAGTAGAGCCACTACTGCACAACTTTGTGCATTGTGGGACCGGCTCAGCATCGATTCTGTTACTACCCCATGCACTGCGTATGCTGACGATATATGCGTAACTGTTTCATCGTCACAACAACTTATGTCAGGAGAAATTCATCTCCAAACATTCAAGTTTCTCTCAGGAGCAATATTAAATAGAACTAAAACCAAAGCTTTGCCCATCGGAGGCGGTATCGGATATATATCCCATGTTACTTCGTGCAATGTAAAGGATTGGCACAAACTCTCGGTGTAACATTTGAGGCCAACCCAGACAAATTACTGACAAAGAACTTGTCACAAATGTTTAATAAATTATGTGCTGCTTTGATAATTCCCTCCGACCGTAATTTGAACATACTACAGAAAGTTAAGACCATAGGGATCACCATTGCAAGCAAAATGAATTATTTGGCGCAGAGTCTTCCTGTATCCGACCATCTAGCGAAGAATATCCAACAAGCACTACGCTGCTCTCTTTTTAAAGGGCACATTTTCAATATTCAATTTGACAAATTAGCTTTACCTACGTCCAAAGGTGGCCTTAACCTCATTTAGGTAAACAATAAATGTCTCACCCTGCTCCTAAATCGCAAAGTTGGTACACGGAGGACCAGTACAAACCTCATCCAGCGATGGAAGCCTCATAGCCTTGACCCACCCGTTGATATCACAGGAATCGTCTCGAAGACACATATCCACATCTAACATGGACTATAGTATGGTGGAATGTGCATAGCGAAGTGTTTCCGTCACGCGTCATATCCGACTGATAGCTCACAGTCAATGATAAAGTAGCAACAATTGACAACCTACATAAGATAGGCCTTCATTAGACGCTCAACTACGACACATGAGGGAGAGTCGATACATTCATACATCGGCTCACTTGCGGACCTCAGGAGAAATTACAGTACTTCTTCTTAAAAGATTGTTGGTGATAGACCGCATGACGGCCAATAGTGTAGACCTTTTAGAGATCATTCAGCCACAAACACTGAGGTATCCACAAGCAGAAAACAACGCTGCACCTTGGATCATGGGCCACACAGCATCGTTCATCACGCAAAATAGGCATGCTACTTTCCTAGATTATTTACTCTTACATCGAAACTGAACACCTCGAAATAAGGCAACATCGTGATTACAGGAGATTATTTGGAAATATGCAGCAAACCATAATCAACAGTTAAATGCTTCAAATCCAGTGTTTCGGATAGTAGAGGTTAACACCGATGTATATAAAGAATCCTAGTTGCTTCCTGAGACTTTCGTTATCGTATTATTCCACTCGCTTACCATTGCAGTAGGTAGTTTTATTTCCCATGTAGATGTTCTTACATTTCCTTTCTCTCGCAGAACAGGAGAGCAAACTTCCTTCAATAATGAAGTGCTAGTCAATTGTGTCATAGAAGTTCTTCTGTTTACCACTTTAGAAAAAAGAAATATCAAGAAGACATTCAATTTCATATATTGCGCAACGGAGGGCTGCAAATAACACATACTTTTGTTAATTCTACTCACATTACAAATTGGAGAAAATGTTTATTTTTCCTTCCTCATCAATGGAATTCCATCCTTGTCCGCTTTCGTTTTTCAAGTAGAATGTAATGATTTTTTTGCAAATACAGCTTAGAAGCTGGCCAATGAAGGCAACAAAGGTGAGAGATTGGCTGGGCTGTAAGGGGAGAAGGGAGACAAAATAAATCCACTACTCTATTCACCATCAGTTGGTGGGAAGTAATTTGACGTAATACAGATGATCGTTCTTTTACAGTTAAAATGAGCAACATCTCATCGCTATAATGAAATGACTACCCCTATCTGCACCCAAGCGCTGACATAAGTCAACGGGGACAGTTCAAAATGTGTGCCCCGACCGGGACTCGAACGCGTGTTCTTCTGTTTATATGCCACGCGCTCTATCCATCTTTTTTTTTTCTTTTTCTTCACTTTGTACGGTATTGTTCGTTGCGTTTGGTCTGGGCGGACGTCACAAGGCATCTGTTCAAGTTGATCGTTGATTCCTATACTCAGTTTTTTATTACAGAGGGCGAGTAGCCCTCTGACCGAACACACAGAGCTGCCGTGCCGGTATCTGAACCACCGAGGACACAGAGGATAGTGCGACTGCAGGGACTTACTTCTGGCACGTCCCCCGTGAGACCCACATCGCAGCTTATTATCCCGCACTATATTCATCATGCCCCTGCCCATTATACTCATTACTCGCTGCTTTACCGCCGATTCCCGCAAGAGTTAGGGCAGTATTTGTGCATTCGCACAGAAGAAAATGGTCAAATGGCGGGTGACCCTTTACTATATATATATATATATATATATATATATATATATATATATATATTCTTTCGGACATGTCCGAAAGAACAGATACCATCTTTATATTTTACTGTTGGCATTACACATCTTGGCAGATGACGTTCACCGGGCATTCGTCGTAGCAACACCCTGCAATCGGATCGCCACATTGTGTACCGTGATTCGTCACTCCTCACAACGTTTTTCTACTGTTCAATCGTCCAAAGTTTACGCTCCTTACTCCAAGCGAGGCGTCGTTTGGCATTTACCGGCGTGATGTGTTTTCTCACTTCCCGCCTAACTGTCATAGTACTTGCAGTGCATCCTGATGCAGTTTGGAATTCCTGTGTAGTGGTCTGGACTATTACACATTACGACCCTCTTCATCTATCGGCGGTCTTTGTCAGTCAACAGACGAGGTCGGCCTGTACGCTTTTGTGCTGTACGTGTCCCTTGACGTTACCACTTCAGTATGACATCGGAAACAGTGGACCTAGGGATGTTTAGGAGTGTGGAAATCTTGCATACAGACCGTATGACACAAGTGACACCCAATCACTTGACCATATTCGAAGTCCGTGAGTTCAGTAGAGGGCCCCATTCTGCTCTCTCACGATGTCTAATGACTACTGAGGTCTCTGATATGGAGTACCTGACAGTAGGTGTCAGCACAATGGACTTAATATGAAAAACGTATGTTTCTGGATACTTTTGATCACATAGTGTATTACACTCGGCTTTGTCAATAGTATGGCGGCACATCTCGGCTTTCATTATGTCACTATGCTTCACCTGCAGACCTGGGCGCTCGGTCCTGCCCCCGTGCTGCTATAGCTTCGCTGTTGGTCGCAACTCGCTCAGCATTTCCTCCTAGCTGTCAGTCTACAAGCCATTGACACAAGCTGTTCGGCTTCCGGGTACTTGTAAGATACAAGAATTTTTAGCGCACATTGGGAATACTATCCTGTGGCGTGACATATTCCACTTCCTTCAGAAAATTTGTCTTGAATTTTTCAGTTTGGAGTACCTGTAATAAACTCAGTCTACATATTGTGCACCTGTAGTTACAAATCATACAACTTCAGCTATTCATCCTTCACCATACAGCTAATTTAGATTACTTTCTACAGTTGATATATCGAAGATATGATGTAGGTCTTTCCAGAAGGCATTTGCTACACACTAACACAACTAGTCATATACTTATTGCTTCATCTATTAGTTTACACGTAATTCCGTTACTGTGTCAGAGCTTTATTTACAAACCAATCAACGGATGTCTGATGCACGGGTAAATCTGAGCGGTGTACTGACTTTCGTTTGAAACAGAACCACTACAGTGCAGACATATCTCACGTTTATAGTCGTGATATCATGATACTGTCCGTCGTAGTACTCCTGTATGTTCTGGAACATTTGTTCGACTGTAATTGTAATTTTCTGCGTTGCTACTAGTTCGTCTGATGAGCGTAGAATGTCTGGGGGTCAGGGTACTATTTAGACAGGTTAAGTTTTGAGTAGGCAGCACCTTTGGAAGCTTCTTGGGCCGGTGGAACATAGATTGTTCGCGGTCGTCCCACTGATGATAACTGATAAGCGAAATGTCCCGCTGGCTAAGTCACAAGTAATACCGCTTTTTATTGTTCCACTTTCCCATAAGTGCATTCTATTCATACCTGCTGGTTTCCCTTACTCGTAACAGTTTACTATGACTACATGTGAAAAATCTGAGTAGACCCACTGTCTGCCCACTCTCAGCAAATGTGGATACGGCGTTAACACTTATCTTTGACATACACTTCCTTCGGTTTTCCCTGCGAACAGGTGACCCTAGAATGCCTGTACGCGAGCCTGTATCATTCCACGTGGGCTGATCTTAACACTTTCCCTCTTGTATCTCTGTAGGTCTTCCAACGACATTCTAATGCTGCCATCTCTTTGTTCTGAAATTATTAATACATCCTTATCCATATCTATACCCATTTCGCTATAAGACCTGAGAGAAAGGAACCTTTATCACTATCTCCCTTCCATTCAGAGATCGAGATAACACGTATAAAACTATACCCCCATATACAAAAACCACGTTTTATCAATCTCTCGATGATGAAAGATAAAAAACAAAAACAAACTTTAAAACATACCCTAAATAGAAAAAATAAAACTGAACGACTTTCCAATAATTTACACAAGAGCAAACGATGTTTGATATAAGAAAACAACAATCGCAGAACTTACATAGCAACGTGGCATAAGCACATAACGCATTTCAGACGTACTCGCGTGATGAGTTGTTTGTTTTTTCTTTGTTCCACGAGGCTTCGCACTCAGTACTGCAGCTGCTGCTGTTATCTACGGCAATGCATCGACAACTCCATTAAGAGGCTTAATATGTCCCAAGTGAATAGTCGCATTGGTATTTGCAAGTGTTACTTGTTGTCAAATGCCTCGTAGTTTCTTAGAAGACATTTTTACTGATTCTTACTTCGACTTCGTCACATCGAAAGAAAGAGGCACTTTTTTTTGCTCCGCATGGCGAAATACTAATAGCAGCATGGGCTCTAGAATTGAATGCGGTGCTTCAAAATTTAAAACTAGTTCACAATTTTCATGATTACTCCAAGAGTAATAGATCAACATTTTAGAAATCGTACGATGATCCCCCATTGGCTGAAGGGTGGTAGGGCCTTGTTCTCAGCTTGCTAATCCGGAGCGATCGACACAATTGCTTCACGAGATCAGACACGAAACAGGTTCGTGGTATGTAAAGAACGTGTCTGGAATGCTGAATGTAAGCAAAAAATTATTTACTATGCTTGGACAACGGAACTCTCTTTTCGGTCAAGAACTGCCACCATTACTATA
Source organism: Schistocerca gregaria (assembly GCF_023897955.1). Classification (NCBI taxonomy): domain Eukaryota; kingdom Metazoa; phylum Arthropoda; class Insecta; order Orthoptera; family Acrididae; genus Schistocerca; species Schistocerca gregaria. The sequence continues at coordinate 834,201,973 of NC_064931.1, forward strand.
TAAAGCGACAAAGGTTAGTTATAGTCAATATGTATTTATTTCCAGCAGGTGGTTTATTAAATGGGTCTAAAATGTCTGTCCTAAGTATTTAAAACAGTTTAATTACTTGCAGTAGACATTATAACGGAATCGGTTGGTGCCTAAGATCAGCCCTTTGTGCACAAGGTACGAAGTTCCCAACAGATTGCTCGAGGTCTCGTTTTCTAGTCCTCCAACAAAATTTTCGGTAGTTGGTCTATCAGTTGCTTTTCACCAAATATGGGCTGACAACATATGGGCATGTGCTCGTGTCGAGACTTCGTTCCGGAAATCTGTAACCCACACATTGTTCTTCTCCACAGCAAGCCATAGTGCATCACGAACTGAGGTTGCTTCTTTAATTGTTGACAGCCAGCATCAACAACTAGAGAATTTAGAAATTCAATAATGCCCCTGTCTATTGTTTATAGAACTGCAATTTTCGATTCAAACTGCCGGCGTTAGCATGCCTTTTCCCTGGTTTTTGTAGTAGCTGGTAATCAAATTCACGCCTACGGAGTACCCAACGTGTTATCCAGCTGCAAGGGTCATTCCATCCGAATAACCATTTAAGAGCACCGTGATCCATCACCACCATAGCCTTTTGGCAATATAAATAATAGCGGAACCACGCAGTACCATAGATTACTGCTAGAATCTCCTTCACTGTCTTGGAACAGTTTTCCTCTGCTTTCTTCAACTGTCGGGATACGTGAGGTGTAGGACGGTCTTTACCATCTATATTCTGTCCTAGACAAACATCTGGCATACAGACTGTATGACACAAGTGATACCCAATCACCTGACCACATTTGAAGTCCGTGAGTTCAGTGGAAATAGAATAAATTCTGTTTCAAAATTAGGCAACGTCAAAACTGTGTCTGATGTCAGTGCTCGTTTAAAGTATCAGACGACGTCTGACATTCGGTAGACCTTTCAAATTTTGCTCCTTTCCGTAACCAACGGTTCAAAGGATTGGCCACTTCAACAAAGTCCTTTATCAATCGACGATAATAATTACAGAGACCGATGACACTCTGCAAGTGTTTAACTGTCTTCAGTGGCAAAAAATTCTCAACTGCTGAGACCAAACGTGGATCTGTTCTCTCACATTCCTTGCTAATTATATGCCAAGATAATTCATTTCTGATGCTGGAAAATGACATTTATCGATGCTTAGCGTTAGTTGTGCTGTTTCAGTCTTGTGAATACATCTTGCAACTGTCGTACAAGCTCTTCCACGTCCTCTGAAAACACTGTTATGTCATCCAGATAGATGAAACACTCCTTATGTTTCAATCCCCTAAGCATACGGCGGCGGGTACATCTTTGGGTCCGAATGGCATTCGACGATACTGGAAACGACCATCCGGGACTGAAAAAGCTACCTTTGGTCGATCCTTTGGCACCACCTCTATTTAATGACACCTGATTTTTAAATCCTCTGTGGAGGAATAGTTAGAGGTACCAAAGTTGTCAAGAGTCTCTGTTATGTTTGATGTCGGATATGCATCGATGACTGTTTATGCATTGAGCTATCGATCATTATAGCAAAATGTATATTTTTATTGCCGTCTGGAGTCTTCTTCGGGGCCAAAATTACCGGCGCCCCCAGAGACTATCACTGTACTCAATAATACGGTCATCTGGCTGCTCGTCAATATATTCTCCCACTATTGATTGCACACACTTCAGAATTCGATATGGGTTCTTGCACACTGGAGCATTATTCGATGTCCGAAATCTGTGTTGCATGAATGGCTTTACTGGTAATGCACGACTCGGATTGAACAAATCCATAGACTGCAGTAAAAGGCTTCGATTGCTTTTCTATTATTTCCCTGTAAATACTCACTTTCTCATGTAATGCAAATAAATACATTGACGGTATGCTTGCGGCGGATGTCCTCACTAGACCTACCTATATCATCTTTCTCCAAAACATCTAAATTAGCAAGTAGTAAGCCCTTTGGCAGCCTCACTTCGTCAGCGCCAAAATTATCAAGACTGAACGGAAACACAAAATCTCCATCCACGTCACTGACGAGTACAATACTTCTGCGAACAAAACAGTGTGACTTATTGAACTCATAGTTAGTTTCCAGTGGTTCTACAACATATAATAAATCTATAGGTAGCCTGTATCTATGCTCACCAAGATCAACTTCCCTGTACCTGTGGTATTGTATCACGTGTAATGTTCTAAGTTTACTGGGTATCACCTTCTTGATCGGCGAAACTTGCGAGAGATGTTATCCCTAACGGAACAAATGTTGTGAAAGTTCAACTGTCCGCTGAATAATGTCAATTTTTGCTTGTTGCTTAACTAGAAAGTCGAGTCCCAGGATAGCACAATATCCCCCAACAGCACGCGGCGATAATTCTGCATGCTCTAGAAAACATTTATTTCACACTTTAAAAATGAACGGCGTTGTCCCCAATGACTTCACATCATCATCACCCACTCAGCGTAACCTGTACTGTGGCGACCGCAATCTCTTTCTGCCCAAGAGATCCAGACTCACTGCTAACACGGAAGTCCCTGTGTCCCCCGGAAATTTGTGTTCCCTACCATTTACTTTGTCTAGCAAGCAAAATTCTATTTCTCCATACGTTTCTCAAGTCTCGTCTTCTACTGGGAACGAAGCCTCACAGATGAGACAGCCCCGTCTCAGATTAATGAGTGATTATTAGGACGTTGCTTGTCCCGTGTTGTCTTCCGACTATCAGGAGCGTTATGGTCCACTTCCCAATATTCGTAACATTCGGGCTGATATGGCCCGTGTGCCCACATATAAAACATTTCACTTCAGAACAAAAAAACACCACGCTCAGTCTATCTTCGTGTAGCAATATCGAATTTCTACAGCTGTGTAGCAATACTAATAGTAGGTAAGTCACTTGGGTTCTCCATTCTGATCCCCTTGACATGCCAGCAGAAATGCCTCTTAGAAACACATCCAGAGCCCTATTCTCTCCCTCGTGTTGAGCCGCTCTAACGGCCTCCACATCCTGCGTTAGTTCAATCGTTTGAGAGTTCAGTTTCATAATCCTGTCAGAGGATGATTCCACCGCCTCTAAGACAGTCCATTGAATTTTTCCCTAAAGAAACTCGCACTGCCCTGCTTCCGATTGCGCTGTAGTAGACCGTTGGCCAGTTTATTAAACGTTTTGGCCTTACTGAGGATCTCGTGGTACATAACGTATGTTTTCGTGTCATCCGCTGACCTTAATCAAACCATATTCAAGGACGTTACTTCCAACAATTTTCCAAATTTGTTGGAAGCTTTTACATCACTAACAAAAATAGATACAGTCTCGGTTTCTTTCCCCTAAAATGGCACTATGATGTTACCTACCTTGGAAATCGATGTAATGGGGACGTACGCTCAACACGGTTGTATTTTCTCCCGAAACAAGGTGTCCTTTGCTTCAACGGCTTCCCATTGCTCTAGTCTCGTACGGAATGCTTCGTTGTTGTGCCTCTGTTGCGTATAATTTATAACAACGTGGATATCTGCCCTTGCCGAACTCAAGCCGTTTCATTAGGAGTCGCTGGTCATGTTTCTGGCATTTGTATAAACTCCATCTACCCTTATACAAGAAAAGAAAGAAACTACATACACAACAGGCAAAAAAGAAAAGGAATTAAAGTACACTTATTCTTTATGTCATATCGTAGCACAAAAAGGTTCTGTGCACTGGTGTTCTTCATGACCAACCCCTCTACACGTACTAAATGTAGCTGACACAGCTTCAACACATGGCAAGTCATGCCCAGAAAAATTACAGTATGGACATCTCACTTGCAGCCGCAAGTGAACTTCTGTAGTGTTCCACCGGAATTAAGAAAAGTCTGAAGGTTACTGCAATCTAACAAATGACACTGTTAAGCTCCATACGGCTCAACATGGCCGTAAGAAAATACGTAACAATGAAGCAAACACATATCAGTCACTGACTACTCTGCATTGTTGCGAACTTCCACTAATAGCTGTTGACCTCATATCATAGATGCGTAGACAGTCAGCTGCTGCTTTTCTACATGTGTGGGTGTGGCACAAGGGATAGACGCCTGAAGCACTGGCAACAACCTGCTGATATCAGATATAGTAGTTGGGTACCAGACTCCTACAGTCGCCAGGAGAGAGCAGGGCGAGATGTGGTGGTGAGGACTTAGTTACACTCGAGAGCGTCAAGAAAACATTATTGACAGTAATGCATTTATAATGCAGTAACACAGGATGGTCTTCCAAAGTGCTGCAACACAACTGGGCTGCGTGCGCTCGACTCGCAGTTCCGCCAGCACAGCAAAGAGTCGGGTGGCGGCGGTTACATCACGGAGCGGCTGCCAGCTCTATGTGTCAATCTCCAAAGTGCACTCGTTGACATCGAAGATTTGCACGCAGCAGTGAGGCCCCAGGTATACCTGAAGTAGTTGCTGGCCCACAAGTGGCGGAGTCCAGCTTCCGTTTAGGAGACAGAAGCTGGCAGCATCGTTGTGTGCCACAGGAATGGTATGAGCAGCAGCAATGGCCTTCCATCTCAAAGGAATGATGGACAACGTCCAGGTCACGCAGGCCAAGCCCCCAGCGGACCAGCAGGATGATGGCTGCGTCCACCCCCCTCCTCCATCAGTGTTGCTTCCAGCCGGACCAGCAGGATAATACTGCGTCCACCCCCTCCTCCATCAGTGTTGCTTCCAGCTGGACCAGCAGGATAATACTGCGTCCACCCCCTCCTCCATCAGTGTTGCTTCCAGCTGGAATCGTGGTTCCATAAGCTACTGAAGACAAGTAAGTGTGTCGAGGTTGGACATCCATAGCCTCCCCTCTTAATGAATAGCTGCGGGGCAGTCGGCAGCCAGCAGTCAACAACGAGACATGTGTTAAGAAGGGTGGGGTATTTATGTTGGTGCTTCTGGTGCACTCTGCATCAGTGGGAATGGCAATGACATCATGCTTCCTGGTTTTCCCTCGCTGTCAGCTCTCCTAATGACTTCAGACTTCAGCAAGTGCACCTTTTGTGGTGACCTGCATACTCGTCTCTTATAGGGTGCCTAAAGGATGCAGCTTTCTCGGATAGCTACACAACAATTCAAGCAAATCACATTAATGAATTTTATTATAATAAAGTAGATTGACAGTGCTTAACTTTGGGTCGCAAGCAATTGGCGACATCCAAATAATTAATGTCCTTCGCTGTATACAATGTCCATGCCAGTTATTACACACGTTCATATGAATGACTAATCACTCTTGCAGTGGGTGGTTTCTACTGTCCGCCGAGGCCGGCAGGAACGGCACTTATATTTTCTTCGAATAGAGGCCGCGGTTCTGTCGTGGTGCTGTCGTTGTCAGCGTACTATTGGCTGACAAAATCTCACAGCCTTCTCTACTCTTGCGTTCTTCATCTTCGTGCTGGCACTTGTCGTTACGACGGAACACCTTTCTAAGGCTCTTTACTGCTAGCCCGGTACCTGAATACTTACTCATGCGCTGCACATAGCCTTCGTTATGATGCTCTGTTTTGTCACTAATACGTCGGTGCAACTCGGCCTCCATGATGTCGTTATGCTTCGCCTACAGACCTGGGCGCACTGGAGTTCCCCAGTATTACGATAGCTTTCGTCTTTGCTGCAACTCGCTCAGCATTTTCCACTACCTGACAGTCTACTGGTCATTGGCACAGGTGGTTCAGCTTTCGGGAGCTGCCAAGGTAGAACTTGAACGAATTGCTAGTGTACTTGACGAATACTATCCTGGTTGGCAACAGTTCACTGGAAAATGCACTTTGATATTCTGAAGGTAACAGGGATAAAAACAGAAAGCGAAATGTTAGCTACCATTCTCTCCAGTAAATAACACCGGGCCAACGGTAAAGGAAAAGAAGATGTGGTTTGGAAAGAGAGTTAAAATTACGGGAGAGACAGTTCAAGCTTTTCCGTGGACGTCGTCACTCTGTCAGAGACAGCCAAGGACTTTGAACATCAGTTGAACGGAATGAATGTCATGCAAATTTGATACAAGATGAACATGAACCAACGTTGAAAAAATGTAATAGAATGTATCTGAATCAAACGAAGTTATGCTGATAGAATTAGATTATAAAATGGGACACTAAAAGTAATCGATAAATTTTACTATCTGGGCATCAAAATAACTGACAATGGCAGAAGTAGACATGATATGAAATGAAGACTGGCAATAGCAAGGAAAACGTTTCATAGAAAGGGAAATTTATTGACATCGTATATAAATTTATGTGTTAGGACGTCTTTCTTAAACTTATTTGTGTAGTGTAGCCCTATAAGGAACTGAAATGTTGACGACAAACAGTTTACACAAAAAAATAAGTAACCCTTTCGAAATCTTGTGTCACAGAAGACCACTGAATATTAGATTCTTAGCTCAAATAATTAATGTAGAGATACTGAATGGAACTGGGGAAAAACGAAATTTGTGTCACAACTTGGCTGAATGAAGGGATCGCCCGGATGGACACATTCTGAGGCATCAATGAATCGCCAATCTGGAAACGGAAGGACGTATGGGGAGTAGAGACTGTAGAAGGAGACAAAGGCTTCATTAGAATGAGAAAATGCATATAATGTAAGTTGCAGTAGCTATGCAAAGATGAGAAGGCTTGTGCCCCTAAACTAGCGTGGAGAGCTATGCAACAAGGTTCTCCGAATGAATCACAGACTGAGATCTGCCTCTCCCATATGTAATTTGCTTTTTGTAGCCATTCGACTCTAGTTCACTCCCCACTGTAACACCTAGGTATCGTACGATAGTTATTGTTAACAGTGGTTTGTCACCAATAACGTAATCGAAAAATAGTGGATATCTTCGTGTGTGTATTGTCATGCTGATACAAATAGTCATCATCTCCGAACTATTACTCTACAGTACAAAGATGCGATGCCGCTCAACGTGTTCATAACCTTTCGTAATTTTCTCTTTCTTACGCACAAAAAGGTGACCTAAACCTGATCACGAAAAATACCCCCATACAGCTACACCGCCTCCTCCACATTTCATTGCTGGCACTACACACGATGGCAGGTAACGTTCTCCAGGAATTTGCCAAACCCAAACCCTTCCATTGGATTCCAACAGGGTACAGTGGGATTTACCACTCCATGTCGCTTGTTCCCAGCCATCCACAGTGCACTGGCGTCGCTCTTTACACAACCTCAAGCGTCGCTTAGCACTGACAACACAAAGCTTCTGCCCAATTACTTGTTTACCATTCTGATGTGGCAATAGGAGGCAGCAAAAGGAAAACTGAAGTTTAAATTTCTAATTTAAGAAATCGTCGTTGTTTGACCATCACTCAGATTTCTGTATGTAGGACATAAGTATCCCTAGGCATCCCTGGCGTCGAGAAGCAACTAAAAGAACTGAAAACAAGTAAGTCGCCAGGTCGGCACGAATCCCAGTATTGTCTTGTAAAGAGTACTCTACGGCGCTGACCTCTTAGCTTGTGTATTGTATTGTGTATTAACCTAGAGACCTATAAACGATAGAGAGGCTTCGTCCCACCATCGCCCTCAGTGATTCACAACCCCACAATAGGCCACAGCAGTCCACTCATCCCACCGCCGCGCCACACCGAACCCAATGTTATTGTGCGGTTCGGCCCCCAGTGAAACCCCCTCCCCCTCTCCCCCTCGGGAACGTCTCTCATACCAGACGATTGTAGCCCCAAATGTTTGCGTGGTAGCGTAATGATGGTGTACACGTACTTGGAGACAGTGTTCGTGCAACAATCGCCGACATAGTGTAAATGAGGCAGAGTAAGGGGAACCAGCCCGCATTCGCCGAGAGAGATGGAAAACTGCCTTAGAAACCATCCACAGACTGGCTGGCACACTGGACCTCGACACTAATGCGCCGGGCGGATTCGTGCCGAGGACTGGCACATCTTTCCGCTCGGGAAGCAACGCGTAGACCCCGCTACTAGTTGGGCGGGCTGACCTCTTACCTGGCATTTATCGCAAAATCTCTCGCCACACGCAAAGTCCGAATGAAGTGAAAAAAATACAGGTGACTCCCGTATATAAGAAGGGTAAAAGAGCGGACCTACAAAATTACAGTGCAATATCCTTAACATCGGTTTGCTGCAAAAATCAGTTCGAATCTAAAAAATTTCCTTGTGACGGAAAAAATTCTTTCCTCAAGTCAGCAAGATTTTAGAAACCATCTTTCCTGTGAAACTCATCTTGCCCTTACTTCACATGATATCATGCGAACCATGAACGAAGGGTTTATAGATTCCCGGAACGCGTTTGACACGGTGCCGCACTATAGATTGTAGCCGAAGGTACGAGAATAGGGAGCAGGTTCCCAGATATGTGGGTGGGTTGAAGACGTATTAAGCAACAGAATTGTGTACGAAGTCCTCGACGGCGAGTGTTTATCAGAGACAAGGGTTTTGTCAGAAGTGCCTCAGGAAAATGTGATACGAGCGCAACTATTCTCCATAAACATAAAAGATCTGACAGACACTGTCAACAGCGAACTCCGGTTGTTTGCTGATGATGTTGAGGTGTACGGGAAGCTGTCATCGTTCAGTTATTGTACGAGGACACAAGACGACTTCAAAAAATTTGCAGTTGGTGTGATAAATACCATGCAGTTCTTAATATAGATGAAATGCAAGTTAATGCAGATGAAGACGACTTCAAAAATTTTGCAGTTGGTGTGATAAATGCCATGCAGTTCTTAATACAGATAAAATGCAAGTTAATGCAGATGAATAGGAAAACCAATAGATGAAGTTCACCGGGTATTCGCCATAACCACACTCTGTCATCGGATCACCACATTTTATACCGTGATTCGTCGCACCACACAACGTTTTTCACTGATTAATCGTCCAATGTTTACGCTACTTACTCCTAGAAAGGCGTCGTTTGGCATTTACCAGCGTTGTGTGTGGCTTATGAGCAGCCGTTCGACCATCCAAGGTTTCTCACCTCCCGCCTGACTGTCATAGTACTTGCAGTGCATCCTGATTCAGTTTGGAATTCCTCAAAAATGGTTGAAATGGCTCTGAGCACTATGGGACTAGACATCTGAGGTCATCAGTCTCATAGACTTAGATCTACTTAAACCTAACTAACCTAAGGACATCACACACATCCATGCCCGAGGCAGGATAGAACCTGCGACCGTAGCAGCAGCGCGGTTCCGGGCTGAAGTACTTAGAACCGCTCGGCCACAACGGCCGTCTTGGAATTCCTGTGTGATGGTCTGTATAGATGTCTGCCTATTATATACTATGACCCTCTTCAACTGTTGGCGGTCTCTGTCAGTCAACGAACGGGGTCGGCAGGTACGCTTTTGTGCTGTATGTGTCCTTTGACGTTTCCGCTTCACTATCACATAGGAAACAGTGAACTTAGAGATGTTTAGGAGCATGGAAATCTCGCGTACAGACGTATGACACAAGTGACACCCAATCACTTGAGCACAATCGAAGTCCGTGAGTTCAGTGGAGTGCCCCATTCTGCTCTCTCACGATGTATAATGATTACTGAGGTCTCTGATACGGAGTATTTGGCAGTAAGTGGCAGCACAATGCACCTAAAATGAAACAGGTATGTTTTTGGGGTTTCCGCATACTTTTGATTACATTGTAAGAGAAATTAGTTTAAGTATAGAGGCATATTGACAGTCGTTTTTTGTCACTATGTTTGCGAGCGGAGCAAGGAAGGCAGTGACCAGATTGGTACAAGGTACCCTCCACCGTGTACTGTATGGTTGCTTGCAGAGATTGTATGTAGATGTAGAAACCTGTGGCATACTGGGACCTGCTTGATCTACATCTACATCCATATTCCGCAAGCCACCTGACGGTGTGTGGCGGAGGGTACCCTGAGGTCTGATTTTATCCTCATGGACTCTTCGCGAGATATACGTAGGAGAGAGCAATATACTGCTTGACTCTTCGGTGACGGTATGTTCTCGAAACTTTAACAAAAGTCCGTACCTAGCTATTGAGCGTCTCTCCTACAGTGTCTTCCACTGGAGTTTATCTATCATCTCCGTAACGCTTTCGCGATTACTAAATGATCCTGTAACGAAGCGCGCTGCTCTCCGGTGGATCTTCCCTATCTCTTCTATCAAGCCTATCTGGTACGGATCCCACACTGCTGAGCAGTATTCAAGCAGTGGGCGAACAAGCGTACTGTAACCTACTTCCTTTGTTTTCGGATTGCATTTCCTTAGGATTCTTCCAATGAATCTCAGTCTGGCATCTGCTTTACCGACGATCAACTTTATATGATCATTCCATTTTAAATCACTCCTAATGCGTGCTCCCAGATAATTTGTGGAATTAACTGCTTCCAGTTGCTGACCTGCTGTTTTGTAGCTAAATTATATAGGAATCTATCTTTGTATGTATTCGCAGCACATTACACTTGTCTACATTGAGATTCAATTGCCATTCCCTCCACCATGCGTCAATTCGCTGCAGATCTTCCTGCAATTCAGTACAATTTTCCATTGTTACAATCTCACGATACACCACAGCATCATCTGCAAAAAGCCTCAGTGAACTTCCGATGTCATCCACAAGGTCATTTACATATATTGTGAACAGCAACGGTCCTATGACACTCCCCTGCGGTACACCTGAAACCACTCTTACTTCGGAAGACTTCTCTCCATTGAGAATGACATGCTGCGTTTTGTCATCTAGGAACTCCTCAATCCAATCACACAATTTGTCTGATAGTCCATATGCTCTTACTTTGTTCAGTAAACGACTGTGGGGAACTGTATCGAACTCCTTGCGGAAGTGAAGAAACACGGCATCTACCTGTGAACCCGTGTCTATGGCCCTCTGAGTCTCGTTGACAAATAGCGCGAGCTGGGTTTCACACGACCGTCTTTTTCGAAACCCATGCCGATTCCTACAGGGTAGATTTCTAGTGTCCAGAAAAGTCATTATACTAGAACATAATACGTGTTCCAAAATTCTACAACTGATCTACGTTAGAGATATAGATCTATAGTTCTGCACATATGTTCGACGTCCCTTCTTGAAAACGGGGATGGCCGGTGCCCTTTTCGAATCCTTTGGAACGCTACGCTCTACCCTATTATTTTTAACCACCTACACACATTTACTGTGCTCGGTGGGCTGCTGCTACCTCTTCGGAACTCACGAGTGATTCCTTCCAATGTTTTCTTGTGGCTTCTTACAGCCACTCTCCGCAATGTTCGACGATTTTCGTCTATCACTACATGATGTCAGCCTTCTCTCGGTTTAGCTGCGGTTGTTCCTTCACGATTTCACATCACAACAACACCGGAAAGACTCGACTTGGGCAGCTTTAGAGGAGTTGAAATGTTTATGAGGTATACGTTACTCGGTTAACATCTAATGACTAATCAACGTTCCAAGTCACTGAAATCTCCCGTGCTACCTAATCTTCTCTTACTGCTTTTCTGTTGACTACACAATACTCTCTGCCTACTTTGATACTGCCAGGTCGGCTTCTCGAGACATTTGCTTTTCATCAGTTAGTGTATGTTGATTCTGTTCTAAGTTATGTACACTATTGTAGCGGCTCCACCGTTTAGGACAGGGAAAGTTAGTTTTGTGCGCTATTCGGAGCACGAGTTACAGCCAGGTGCGGGCCAGATTGCAGTTAAGTTACGTATATCAGCAGTTGCGAAGGCAAATAGAGGCTACAGGGCGTAGAACTGCCAGAGAGGGCGCACACAGCAGTTTCCATGACGCAAGTCACAGGCAGAAGAGGGCCACAGGCCATCTTAAGTGTTATGCATATGCGATGCGAAGCGGCGCATTTGGCAAAACAGAGGCTCACAGCCGAGTACAAATGGGTACCGTTTTCTAACGAGATTGATTGAAGTGTGACAGCTCTCCTGAACCGCCGGGCTACACGCAGTAATAGATGGGGTGCCAGCATCCCAGTCCATGGCGGGGTCTGCAGCCAGCCAGGGCAGGCCACTCTCCGGCTCACCACTGCGGGCATTCGTCTCGGCTCCCGACAATGCCAGAGACTTCCAAGGCGAGGGCGGCAGATTCGAAGGGCGGATCACGGGCAGTCATTGCCACCGCGTTCTCAGCTACTTCAGCGAGGAAGAAGCACAGCGGGGCTGGCCTACGGCTCCCGGTAGAGCAGCGCGGAAACAACGAGGATAGTGGCCGCTGAGCCATCCTGACATCATCGGAATTCAGCGGGCCGGCACGACACAGCGTTGCGTTGCACAGGCTGCTGTGATGCTCCCTCAGCATTGTGGGGCCTTGTCACGCAGGTCGAGGTGAACGGAGCACTGTAGTGGAAACAAATAAATCATTTCCAATATTCTCACTGAGTTTTAATACGGCATCTTATGGCAACACCGACTATATTTTTTGTCTTCCCGCTACATTTGGTCACCCTTATACATTCAGTGGCATAGGTCGCCACAACATTTGGTGTCAGAAAAGTGGACATCGTCTGTCGAGTATGACGTCTGAGCCCACCGTCTGTAGTACAGTCACAAGATGTGATGAGTTTTGACCAGTTTTCTTTTTGAGTGTTGGCGTTTTCCTACCTTTTTGTTTGTTTCTAGCATGGCTCCTGCCAAACCACATTTTAGTGGTTTTGCGTGGGCACAGTATTTTCTATTGTGAGAGTAAGTGTTTCTGATACAGTAAGATTTTTTTTCTCGTGACATTTGATTACTTTTGTATTGGTTTATGTTGCTACTGAGTATGATGATAGGGAGCTGTAGGAAGTCAGATTGATTTTGTACTTAATCCCAAAGCAAAACGACTAACTGAGAACAAAAGCAACACAATGGCAGAGTCAAGGACGCAAGCTGTGTTGGAACCAGAAGCGGAGAGAATTTTGTTGGAAAAAGTAGCAAAATTGACAGTAGACAATACGCAGTTGAGAATTGAATTAACATCTAGAAGTGAGCAGGAAACCGTATCTGATCAGTCGTTGTTGCCTAGGGTGTTGGAGATTGATCCTGCCACCGCAAGTTTGATTATTTCGTTTCTGGCAAGGCATCTGAGGATGTGTGTTCGTTTGTGGAGGACTTGGAAATTTCAGCTGTGATGAATGGTTGGTCTGATGAGCAGTTGTTACATATAGCCAAGATTAGATTAACGGGTGAAGCAAAAACATATGTAAGGTGATCTGATGCCTTAAGGAAGGCAGGATAGTTTAAGCAGTTAAAGGAAGGGCTTTTCAAAGGTACAAGAAACAGAATAGCGCTGAGTACTTTAGGGAGAGGTTAAGTACAATAACAAGGAGACAGTAGGAAACGGTGGAGAAAGTTGCGGACAGGACAAGGGGAATTAATGAGTATAATAATGAGTAGGGTCAGAGCGATGAAGCGAATAGTGTTCTGTTGCAGGAGGCCGAACAAAGGGCACTTGATGTACCGGGTGATCAAAATGTCAGTATAAATTGGAAAACTTAATAAACCACAGAATAATGTAGATAGAGAGGTAAAAATTGACATACATGCTTGGAATAACATGGGGTTTTATCAGAACCAAAAAAAAAAAAAAAAAACGATATTGCTAGATGCGTAAAAGATTATTGGCTTTGGGGTTACCTGAAGTCGCAAGTGTATCGTGATCGACCGACATCTCTAGGGATGCTGAAAGACAACATCCGATGCCAATGCCTCACCATAACTCCGGACATGCTTTACAGTGTTTTTCACAACTTTATTCCTCGACTACAGATATTATTGGGGAATTATGGTGGACATATTGAGCATTTCCTGTAAAGAATATCATATTTGCTTTGTCTTACTTTGTTATGCTAATGATTGCGTTTCTGATCAGATGAAGCCCCATCTGTCGGACATTTTTTGAATGTTTGTATTTTTTTTGTTATAATAAAACCCTATGTCATTCCAAGCATGTGTGTCAATTTGTACCTCTCTATCTACATTATTCCGTGATTTATTCAGTTTTCAAATTTATACTGACTTTTTGATCACCCGGTATTTTTGAGAGGGTTACTGGTGCATATGTCACGGAAAGTGCATGAAGGGACTCCGAAAGATTTGTATTCGGCCATTCAGCTGGCAATTCAATGTGAGGAAATAGATGTGGTAACAGGGGTATGTGAGAGGCAAACAGTATTTGCAGTGGGTATAAAATGTTATAAGTGTGGTCGTACGGGACATGTGCAGAGGTAATGTACTCAGTCACCGAGGAATAGAGGAAGGGGTGGAAATCAGCAGCGTGGAGGATGGAGAAGTGGAGATAGGAGAAGTGGACAAGTGTTAAATGGCTCCCGTTTAATTTGAATGCTACGAATACGTCTTCAGAGGTGGAAAGTTCAGTGGTACGATCCGTAGGAACTAAAAAGTTGAAGATTTTGTTGGACACAGGGGCGCAAGTGTCAGTGGCTACTAAGACCCACCTAATAGAGATCTCGTTTAATTTGAATGCTACGAATACGTCTTCAGAGGTGGAATGTTCAGTGGTACGATCCGTAGAACTAAAAAGTTTAAGATTTTGTTGGACACAGGGGCGCAAGTGTCAGTGGCTACTAAGAATATAATTGGACGAAGGAAGTCAGACCCAAGACGTTATAGGTCACGTGGAGCGGGGGATAAGGAGGTCACGCCTTTGGGGTCAGTGACAGTTGACTTTCGCATAATGCATGCATAGAGGTAGTACCATGGGTATGCGAGGGCTACGACATGGTACTAGGAGTAGAATTCTTGCATCAACATCATGCCATAATTGACCTTGGACAACGAACTGTGTAACTTGGTGGAATGTTATTTCCACTATGGGAAACTGTTGTCAATGCAGGGCTGTCATGAGGGGCGTTTAACATCATGAACAAACCAACTGAACCGCGTACATTAGCATTAAGGCTTAATTCGCATGAGTGTGTGTCTAGTGGCACTGGGAAGTCGCTTTGGGTAACTGAAGAGTCGAAACTACCTGTGGGTACAGTATGTGTTATTGAACAATTGAAGGATAATGAAGATTTGTGTTCATTGGGTTGTTTTGTGAAACGTAGTTTGATAAGCATACAGGAGGGGAACGACGGGCGAGTAGTTCCCGTGAACGACGATAATTTTAGCGCTGTAGACCCGAATTTGAGGAAAGGAGTTTTAGTAGCAAATTTAGATGTGTCAGATGACAAAGACTGGTGTTCGAGAGGTAGGCAAAGCGGTCACCTACTAACTGCCGATACAACTGCATTGCATGACAAAATTAAGCATTTGAAAGGAGGAGAAAGAAAGAATATGGAAGAATTATTGAGGGACTTTAAGGATTAGGTTTTTCTACAAAGGCCGTTACCAGCAGTCTTTTTGAAGAGGGAGGAAGGGTGATGGTGATCCTTGTCCTTAGGTTACTGGAAAGGGAAGTGTAGCGTCTGAGGTATGTGGAGTATTGTTGGAGGAGAAATCAGTTGCAGTTGTGGAGAAATAAATGCGTCGGAGTGAATTTTGCGGCAAATATATGTTGAATGAGGTCAGAGTCGTACGATTACCTGTTTAAATTTTTTGCTATCGACAGTGCTGGGTCAGGAAAGTCGTTGATATTGCACCTATTCATGTAATGTAAATTTAAGGGTGACAGTAGTCATTGAATCGGTGTTGAGTTTGGATCAAAAATAGTATATGTTGGAGCAAAATCTGTGAAGCTACATATATGGGACACGTGCACGGTGAAGTTATATTTAGCTAGGGGGGCCGCGCGGGGTTGGCTGAGCGGTCTTAGGCGCTGCAGTTATGGACTGTGCGGATGGTCCCGGTGGAGGTTCGAGCCCTCCCTTGGGCATGAGTGTGTATGTTTGTCCTTAAGATAGTTTAGGTTAAGTAGTGGGTAAGCTTAGAGACTGATGACCTTAGCAGTTAAGTCCCATAAGATTTCACACACACATTTAGCTAGGTGGAAAGGAATAGACTGTCCAAGGGACTTCGTGGAGCGAAAATTGAGCTTGCAACGGGTCAGGATGCTTTGGATCTTCTCCATCTACGAGAATTTGGTAGTCGTAACAAGTTTCTCTGAGCAGCGAGTATTTGAAGAAGCGAAGCGTATAGAGCTCGGGGGGGAGAGGAATTTTCATCTATGGAAGTAAGTGTAACATAATAGGACCAACCTTCCACCTGCCACCATCGATTTCAGGAGTCACGCAATTGAATGTTACGCAGCCACAACTGTACAGCCCAGAATCCACTTTAGAGTTTTTTCCAAGGCAGAATCTGACCTTGTTAAATCAAACTCAGGAGCCAGGTCTGCTGAGATTCGAAAACCGGTTCGTTTTAGAGCAAGAGGGGCGCATATCAGCCAAAAATCGTGTTCTACATGTCGCGCAATATAGGGAAAGGCAATGGCAAATAATGATCATTTTGAGCATGTTTGTGCCACGTGTCATCACACCCTTAGCTTCGTTATGTGTTGTTTTCTTTCTGATCAGTCAGAGAGACAATTACCAGAGGGATCCGGGGTAGTCCAAGTCCCAGTACATTGGATACCGAGAGCGTAGGTAAGGGGTTAAACAAGCCTTTAACACAGTGGTCAACCATTAAGGATTTTTTTATGTTTTTCCCCTCATGTCATGTGCTTAGGAGCACTAGACCACGTCTAAGTTCAATAATAGTAAGTAAGTATTTCGTAAGCCTCAATCCAAACAAGTTTAATAGTTAGTTAAAGGATGACCCGGGGACTGCGTCTTTCCAAAGAGGTGAATGATGTGGTGGCACCACTGTTTAGGACAGGGAAAGTTAGTTTTGTGCGATATTCGGAGCACGAGGTACAGCCAGGTACTGGCTGGATTGCAGTAAGTTATGTATACCAGCAGCTGCGAAGGCAAATAGAGGCCAAGGGGTGTAGCACTGCCAGAGAGGGCGCACACAGCAGTTTCCATTGTGCAGTCACAGGCAGAAGAGAGCCACAGGACATCATAAGTGTTGTGCATATGTGATACGAAACGGCGCGCTTCGCAAAACACAGGCGCACAGCCGAGTATAAATAGGTGCTGTTTTCTAATGAGATTGATTCAAGTGTGGCTGCTCTCCTGGACGGGGGTTGTGTCCCACTGCCGGGCTACACGCAGCCAGTGTTTCAGTCCACAGTGGGTCGTTGGTTGGACCCTCTGAGGCCGACTAGGTTCCACAGCCAGTGGGCCACTCTTCGGCTCACTACCGCAGGCTCCCGACACTCGCCAGAGACTTCCGACGCGAGGGCCACAGAGTCGGATGCCAAATCACGGGTGGTTGTTGCCACGGCATTCTCAGCTACGCCAGCGAGGAAGAAGCAGCAGTGGGGCTGGCCTACAGTTCCTGGCTGAGCAGTGCGGAAACAACGAGGATGGTGGCCGCTGAGTTCGCTGCTGGCTCAGCCATCCTGACCTCATTGGAACTCAGCAGGCCGGCCAAGGCCGGCACGACACAGCGTTGTGTTGTACACGCCGCTGGGGTGCCATAACACTATAGAGGTTGTTTTTGCTTGTTTTATGTGCACTAAACAAAGAGAAAGTCTTTGAAACTTGGGTGTCTTCAGTATCAATGTATGCTTTCAAGGTCGTTTTTGGCACTTTTTGAAATTGACCGCATCGTGATGGGAATGCTTGCAGAGCGCAATGATACAGAAAACCGCACCGTTGATACAACCACAACAGTGGGGCAGCAGTTGACAGACCCTGTAAATATGTGGATTCTGCAGACGTGTAGCAATCTTTTCAGTAGCCATAGGTAGACTTAAATGGCCTTGCAACATTTGCCACAATATCTTTGCTGTGTTCATTGTGCAACGTCTGAACTGAAGGCGGAACTACAGTCTTTATTTTTCCAGAGGATATGTAGCTCAACTAATGCTTAAATGATGGTGGGAGCTCCTCGGGTGCATCTTTCTGGAAAAAAAATAGTGCCCTATTCCGATACCCGTCGGGAACTAGTAGGAGAATGTCACCAGTAGGAAAAACAAAACAGTCATTCTATGGTCGGATCGTCGAATATTACACTCCTTAGTCGGGTAGGAACAGTAGATAATTTGTTTAAGTTGGATACAGCGAAAATTGATGAAGTGGGGCAGTAGGAAGAACAGGACTTGTGGTCAGGCGAATAGAGGGTTAGAAATACAAAAATATAATCGTTGTAATGCAAGAGTATGACTCATAATAATAAGAAAACAGGAACACGGGTAAGCTACTATGAACAACGTAGTGTCAGCCGGTGTGGCCGAGCTGTTCTTGGCACTTCAGTCTGGAAACGCGCGACCGCTATGGTCGCAGGTTCCAATCCTGCCTTGAGCATAGATGAGTGTGATATCCTTCAGTTAGTTAAGTTTAAGTAGTTCTAAGTTTTGGGGACTGATGACCTTAGATGTTATGTCACATAGTGCTCAGAGCCATTTGAACAACATAGTGAACGCATTGTCGCAAGCGAGACAGATGCGAAATCAGCCCCCATCGAGTAGTACAAGTTTATAAGTAATAGGTTTGCAGTTGATAAAAAGATACAGTTAATATATACTGGTGGGAAAAAATTGCAACACCAAAAAGCAATTTATGTAGAGTAATGGAATTTCGGTAATACATTTGTCTAAGTAACATATTTAAGAGATTAAGATTGAAAGATGACATGTTAATGTAAGCGTGAGATGGTAATTGCAAATGTGAAGTGTTGGTTGATTAATAACCAACGTAAACAACAGTGTGTTGAATGCAAGCATACAAACGTGCATACCTTGTGCTGTACAGGTGCCAGATGTCAGTATGTGGGATTGACTTCCAAGCTTGTTGCTCTTGGTCGGTTTATGTAGGCACGGTACCTGCTGTTTGTGGATGACTTTGGAGTTGTCGTCTGATAGAGTCTGTTAGTACGCGCATCAAGCTGGCTCGTTACTCGTGAGCATGGCAGCTGCCCGAGAGTGGAACAGCAAGTAACTCGTGGCTCGAGCACAGGCGCTCACTAGCTCACGAGTGAGGCGACTGGGTCACACTGCCAAGTGTGATATTCAATAGCTTGGGATGAAGAGTCAACGTATTATGTGCTCAAGTTAGATGAGTTCGTTATCTCTTCTTAATGATATTTTGATCTTTGCATTTCCGGGCTATCTCGTTAAGAAACATTGCACAAGCAGCACACACGATTTGTTACAGTGTATAAGTGGAGGCTATTTACACAGATTGTGTTCCATCTCGTATGATATGATAGCCTTCATAAAATAATTTACTTCTCCATCTTACTGTTATGAATTAACCAAATGTCATCAACACAGCAGCGCATGATTCTGCAGCGCTTCTACGATACGCTTGTAATTTGCTTCGGCTGGAGAGCTACTATTGAGAATGCTGAGGATTTCCTGAGCCACTTTAAAGAGCTTGGAAAATGCACAGGCCTTCCTCGACGAGAAAACGTTCCTGATATAATCACCTAAGGCGTCCATGTTGTAATATTTCTCAAATTCATTTTGCGTTTAGAAGCTGATGAACGCCAGCTACGGAACTTCTCTATGTGAAGGAAAAGGGAACTTCTTCCTCTTCTTCCACGACTACACAGTCTAGCTTCTGCGAACAATTTGATAGATATTTTTTTTCTTTTCATCACTCAGTACTAAGAGTTCCTTGAAAAATAGATGAAAAACTGTAGCCATATAATGAGAATGCTGTAGTTCGTTAGCGAATTTCTCTTTTAGGTAAGTTGCTGCACGTCCTTTTAGCAATGTAACTACTGCGCTGCCCTCTTAGCTTTAGCAGGTATCTAGTAAACTAAACGCCCAAGACACTACAAAAAGCACGGTCGGTTCTGCATCACCCTCCAGGTCATCTCTAACCTCTTCAGAAGGGTCAAGGAAATTAATTGCTCCTTCCATTAAGTCAGGCGAATACGAATATATAATTTCATGCTCCTTTTTTTAATTTTCTTTGTGTTTTGTTTTTTATTGTTTTTTTGTGAAGAAACGCATCCAAATCATGTATATGCCATTCCACAATGTTTGAACATCTTGATGCAATGTTTGTTTCTAATCTTGCTACCAAACAGGACCGTTCCATGTACCCCACAGCTCTACACCTGGATGGACTTTTTATATATCGGACAGTTCTACACTAAGGAACCTGCAACGCAATTGTTGGCTTACCACTGTGTTTAAACACTGCACTGCTTATAGTAGACGCTTGTAGGGTTCAAGAGCGCCGGCCGGGATGGCCGAGCGGCTCTAGGTGCTACAGTCTGGAACCGCGCGACCGCTACGGTCGCAGGTTCGAATCCTGCCTCGGGCATGGATGTGTGTAATGCCCTTAGGTTAGTTAGGTTTAAGTAGTTATAAGTTCTAGGGGACTGATGACCTCAGAAGTTGAGTCAGATAGTGCTCAGAGCCATTTGAACCATTTGTTGAAGAGCTTACTTATGGTTGGCACTTGATCTGTCAGATGGTTCAAATGGCTCTGAGCACTATGGGACTTATCATCTGAGGTCATCAGTCCCCTAGAACTTAGAACTGCTTAAACCTAATTAACCTAGGGAAATCACACACATCCATGTCCGAGGCAGGATTCGAACCTGTGAACGTAGCAGTCGCGCGGTTCCGGACTGTAGCCCCTAGAACTTCTCGACCACACCTGTTGGCCTGATCTGTCACAAATATGATTTTATTTAGTTCCAGAAAATATATATCTGTGTCAGTCGATTTTTCATGTAACTCTTTTAGAACATCGGGAAACTTCATTGTGAGGGCGACATTGTTTCGCAGTTCATACTTGCCCCTAGAGTCTACAATAGTACAAGCTATAACAGTCAGATTATGTATTTCGTGTTAATTATCAATCCAAATATCGTACATCAGAGAACATCAGTTCTGGTGAATAGTTTTCTTTACTTTAGGTGAGATCTAACTTTGTACTGGATCGGTAGTATCTTGTATATGTCGAGAGACAGTTCTTCGAGAAGGCAAAACCTCTTCCGCTCTCAGTGTCCTATACTGGGCACCATATCAAATGGTTCAAATGGCTCTGAGCACTATGCGACTTAACGTCTGAGGTCATCAGTCACATAGAACTTAGAACTAATTAAACCTAACTAACCTAAGGACATCACACACATCCATGCCCGAGGCAGGATTCGAACCTGCGACCCTAGCGGTCGCTCGGCTCCAGACTGTAGTGCCTAGAACCGCACGGCCAGCACCGTTATCAATTAGTCTTTGTGAATGGCTAATAAACCTTTCCCCACAGACAATGTTGAACGGGCTTTGATCCAAAGCACAGAGTTGCACACACTAGTCTCTGACTGTCTCTTTATCACTGTCCGAAACAGTTGTAGATGTCGAATGTGTGATACTTTTGCACGTATGTCTTTTCATGCTCACGGTGGTTGCCTTGTGTAAGAGTGACGCTTTGCATCCCTCTCTTCGGTACTGAACGCAGCCCACAGGATCAAAAGCATCCCATTCAGTCACTATCTGGAATTAAAAACATCAGTAATAAATATCTGTTCTGTCGAGTGTAGCTCCTATTTTTCTCTCGTATGTCCTTAACATAATGAAGAAAATGTTTAGGAATCCATAATGCAATAAAAATTAAGTGGAATATATTAAGAATATTATTCCACAACGTCAAAAGTTGAAATATGGTCGACAGTCCTTCAGTAGAAGAAAGTGATGAGCTTTCACGCCACGTCCAATCGCATCCCAGTTGTATTCGATTGGGTTCAGATCTAGCGAGTTGGGGGCCAGCACATTAATAGGAACTCGGCACTGTGTTCCCGCAACGACTCCATCACACTCCTGGACTAGTGACATGGCAAGTTATCTTGCTGAAAAATCCCACTGCCGTCGGGAAACATGATCATCATGAAGGCGTGTACGTAGTCTGCAAAGAGCAGGTGGTCTCACTTTCGCACCAACACTGGTCTTCCCTTCATGGGAACAAGCTCCGGGGAATTAAACCTCTCCCAGTAGCTTGGACGACTTTCTCTCAACCCTCTTGCCGCGAGATCATTTTAGCTAGGTTGCTTATTGAGCACTGTCTTTTTAGCCATTACCAATTGTTAAGTCGTGCTTTCCCATCACTTTGTGCTCATTGCCGTCAACCTTTGATGGTTCGCCGTTTCCTGAAGGAATTCCCTTTTTTTTTTAATCACTTACATTCTTGAGAATGAGATTTTTACTCTGCAGCGGAGTGTGCGCTGATATGAAACTTCCTGGCAGATTAAAACTGTGTGCCAGACCGAGACTCGAACTCGGGACCTTTGAATTTCTCGCGCAAGTGCTCTACCAACTGAGCTACCCAAGTACGACTCACGCCCCGCTCTCCCGTCCTCGTCCTCCCATAGAGCACTTGCCCGCGAAAGGCAAAGGTCCCGAATTCGAGTCTCGGTCTGGCACACAGTTTTAATCTGCCAGGAAGTTTCATATCAGCGCATACTCCGCTGCAGAGTGAAAATCTCATTCTGGAAACATGCCCCAGGCTGTGGCTCAGCCATGTTTCCGCAATATCCTTTCTTTCAGGAGTGCTAGTTCTGCAAGGTTCGCAGGAGAGCTTCTGTAAAGTTTGGAAGGTAGGAGACGAGATACTGGCAGAAGTAAAGCTGTGAGGACGGGGCGTGAGTCGTGCTTGGGTAGCTCAGCTGGGACAGCACTTGCCCGCAAAAGGCAAAGGTCCCGAGTTCGAGTGTCGGTCCAGCACACAGTTTTAATTTGCCAGGAAGTTTCACTTACATTCTTATTTATGTTTACCGTCTGAGTTATCGGCCGTTTTAGTGAACGACGCTCAGGCTGTCGACCGCGTTTTACTGTTTATCCATTGTAGCAGTATGGAGAAGAACATTTAATCTTTAATTCAGGACTTCCGTTTCGACATGGCGTATTTTATAGACCTTTCTCCAAGTACCTATTTTTAACTGTCTTCCTTCCGTCAATCGGTCTTAACGTGCAGTCGTTTTCAACTCCTTTTTTTTGTCTTCGTGTTCTACGGTTATGACATGGGCGCGTGTGACCACATTTGTTTTTGTGACCTAAAAAAGGAAAAAAGTGTATGATACTCGTTGGACGTCACGTTGCCTTGCACGAGCTCCACTGGACCCATGGAAGCCCACGCGACTGTTCCCCAGAGCATAATGGAGCCGCCACACCATTTACGCGTCCCGCAGTACAGGTGTCTAGGTGTTGTTCGCCTGGTGGACGACGGGCCGCGTCTTCCCGTCGGCAAGATGAAGAAGGTATCGGCATTCATCAGACCATGCAACGCTCTGACACTGCAACAACGTCCAGTGTAGATGGTCACATGACCATTTGAGTAGTAGTGGCCAATGTCGTGGTGTTAATATTTTGCACATGCGTGGGTCGTCGGCTGCGGAGACCCAACGTTAGGAACGTTCGATTCTCAGTGTGTTGAGGCACACTTTACTCTGCCCAACATTAAAGTCTGATGTTAGTTCCGCCACAGTTCGCCGCCAGTCCTGTTTTACCGGTCTGCTCAGCCTACGACGTCCGACATGTGTCATGAAGGGTGGCCGCCCAACCCCACGATGTCTGGACAAGATTTCACCTTAGTTTAGTCACTTGTTGAAGACACTCACCACAGCACTCCTCGAACAGCTGACAAGTTGTGCATTTCCCGAAAAGCTTGTGCTGACTCTCCGGGCCATCACAATCTGCCCTCGGTCAAACTCAGATAGGTCGCGCCCGTTCCCCGATCTACACACGGACAGTACGCTCTGTGACATTACATGCACCGTGCGTGTGACTGACCAGCCTTCATTCTTCGCCAGGTGACGCTGTTGTCGCCTGGACGGGTTTATATCAATAGCAGGTCGGTAGTCACAACGTTATTGCTGATCAGTGTAAATGTCATTCAAATCTCTATGAAGTCGAAGGAGCACATTTTTTAATTCCGTTCGCAAAATGTATGGTCCACTTTATTCTGTTTTATTTGATTTTTTTAACAGCGATCTTCGTCCGTGACACAATTTCAGCTTTACGTGGAACTGAGTTAACTTAGATTAGACTATGAGTGAAGGAAATGCATTCGTTTCTAGGGCTAATAATGTGCACGTCGAGCATCCTGGCTGTTAGGTGTTACTTAAATATCCATATTTTTGAAGTGAGTGTAAATAAACTTTGCAGTGGGCTCTTAAATCCACAACGCAGCTTCTAAATCTGCTATGTTGTCGTCATAAAAACACTCCAGGTGACGAAACGTTGCACTTCACACCATAATAATATCAGTCCAATCGAGCAGAAGGCACCCTACAAAATTTAAACTGTAATAGCTAGATGCTCCCTGAAAAACTTTCATAGAGTGCAGCTGATGGCTCTTTAAAAAATTGTTCATTCAGCGAGGTGCGTTACTAATTAATTCAACTTACGTGGTGACGTCATAATTTAATCATACATTCAAAATGTTTGCCAGATACCGCTTTTCTCCACTGCCAACCATAGGTCGTCGGAAGTCTTAAAAAACGAAGCGAACACTAGGAGTAAGTACGAGATCAAATGAAATTTGGTTTTACTAGCAATTTTGGTCAAAAAGTGGAAGCAATTATCAGTATGGAACACAAAAGTTTTAACTCAGTATAGAGTTCTATGGTTCACTTACTCACAAAACATATTTGTTACGAGCGTGTAAAGTCCGCATTCGTCATAACATTCCAATAATGTACTACAAGCTTTAACCCGTTACCGTTTCGAAAGTAAAAGAGATATGAAAATAGTTCTTGTGTATTCTTGTTTTACATGGCTGAAAGAATGACCTTCAGGAAAATACGATAACATCATCGCGGACAGATCCTTCATCTAAAATGAAATGACAAAAATTCCTAGTAAAATTAAACTAGTTTCAATCGGACCTGAAGTACTGGTAGAGCCTTGCGACCATAAGAACAGTAACTATGAAATTGAATTTCAAACTGCTGGTAACTCTCATGTGTATTCCTTATGCGACTTATCAGCATTTTTAAGTTAACTTTCATAAATTAAACTAGTAGCAAGAAATTAACCCAGCAGGAACTACACCAGCTTATTCCGGATCTGTTCAACACAAAGTGCGCCCTGTCTGCTCACAATTGCAAAAAAACCTCTTTCGTTGTTATAGATCTGTGTGAAACAGCACTGGGGTGTCTACAAGTCCAACGAGTGCAGTGGAAACTCGTAGCAGACGAGCCCGGTGACATTGCCCCTCGTGGCTGCGAGTACAATTCACGGCGGTAACGAGCTACGAAAGAGCCTAAAGGCTGAGGTGACCATCTGTACCATTCGATGTGACATGATGTATGTGCTCAAATGGAGGCAGAGCTTGTGATCGAACAGACCAAGGAAACATGTCGACACTCTGCAAAACATGCTACTTTACGACAGCGGGATGTTGTTGTTGTTGTTTTGGTCTTCAGTCCTGAGACTGGTTTGATGCAGCTCTCCATGCTACTCTATCCTGTGCAAGCTTCTACATCTCCCAGTACCTACTGTAACCTACATCGTTCTGAATCTGCTTAGTGTATTCATCTCTTGGTCCCCCTCTACGACTTTTACCCTCCACGCTGCCCTCCAGTACCAAATTGGTGATCCCTTGATGCCTCAGAACATGTCCTACCAACCGATCCCTTCTTCTAGTCGGTTGTTCCACAAACTCCACTTCTCCCCAATTCTATTCAACACCTCCTCATTAGTTATCTGATCTACCCATCTAATCTTCAGCATTCTTCTGTAACACCACATTTAGAAAGCTTCTATTCTCTTCTTGTCTAAACTAGTTATCGTCCATGTTTCCCTTCAAAACATGGCTACATTCCATACAAATACTTTCAGAAACAACTTCCTGACACTTAATTCTGTACTCCATGTTAACAAATTTCTCGTCTTCAGAAACGCTTTCCTTGCCGTTGCCAGTCTACATTTTATATCCTCTCTAATTCGACCATCATCAGTTATTTTACTCCCCAAATAGCAAAACTCCTTTACTACTTTAAGTGTCTCATTTCCTAATCTAATTCCCTCAGCATCACCCGATTTAATTCGACTGCATTCCATTGTCCTCGTTTTGCTTTTGTTGATGTTCATCTTATACCCTCCTTTCAAGACACTGTCCATTCCGTTCAACTGCTCTTTCAAGTCCTTTGCTGTCTCTGACAGAATTACAATGTCATCGGCGAAACTCAAAGTTTTTATTTCTTCTCCATGGGCTTTAATACCTACTCCGAATTTTTCTTTTGTTTCCTTTAGTGCTTGGCCAATATACAGATTAAATGACATCAGGGAGAGGCTACAAACTTGTCTCACTCCCTTCCCATCCACTGCTTCCCTTTCATGTCCCTCGACTCTTATAACTGCCATCTGGTTGCTGTACAAAATGGAAATAGCCTTTCGCTCCCTGTATTTTACCCCTGCCGCCTTCAGAATTTGAAAGAGAGTATTCCAGTCAACATTGTCAAAAGCTTTCTCTAAGTCTACAGATGCCAGAAAAGTAGGTTTGCCTTTCCTTAATCTTTCTTCTAAGATAAGTCGTTGGGTCAGTATTGCCTCACGTGTTCCAACATTTCTACGGAATCCAAACTGATCTGCCCCGAGGTCATTTTCTACCAGATTTTCCATTCGTCTGTAAAAAACTCGCTTTAGTATTTTGCAGCTGTGACTTGTAGGCGAGCGTTAAGCTGTTGAGAACCAACCTCTTGGATTCTGTTCATGAACAGCAGCACAACAGTTCGAATCACCAACTGATGTACAAATTTGCTAACAGGATACTTGGGAAAACTAGGAGACCGCACCTGCTGTAATACGCAATCGCATGCTAGGCGATTACTGCCAAGTGTAGGCACAGATCGTCGAGCACGCGGACAGGTGGGTTGCAGATTCTCACCTGGCCTACTTCTAACCAACACAGGGCCATTACTGGCACTGACCCAGAACCAGCATTCGTTAGAAACATAACAAGTGGTGTCCTGCCCACTCGTCTCTAATAAGGGGTCTAAGGGATGCTGATTTCTCAGGTACCTATACAAAAATTTTAGAAAATCACATTAATTGCTTCTATTACAATAAAGGAGACTGACAATAATTAACTATGAGTCGCAAGCAATTGGCGACAGCAAATAATCAATGTCCTTCGCTATACAATGTCCATACAAGTAATTCGCACAAGGCAATATGGATCACTAATAATATCTGTTCTAGTGTCTCTCTTATAGTAAGTGGTTCACACTCCTGGTATGTTAGTGCGCGTCTTCTACCCTGCCGGCCGCTGTGGCCGAGCGGTTCTAGGCGCTTCAGTTTGGAACCGCGCGACCGCTACGGTCGCAGGTTGGAATCCTGCCTTGGGCATGGATGTGTGTGATGTCCTTAGGTTAGTTAGGTTTAAGTGGTTCTAAGTTCTAGGGGACTGATGACCTCAGATGTTAAGTCCGATAGTGCTCAGAGCCATTTTAATCATTTTTTTCTTCTACTCTCAGCTAGTGCACGTCTTCTACTGTCCGGCCGAACCTGGCAGGAGCGGCGCTTATATTTTCTGAGGATAGGGGCCACCCGTGTCATGCGATCCTAGTCAGCGAACTATTTGCTGACGTTGTCTCTCATCCTTTTCTGCTCTTACGTTCTTCATCTTCGTTCCTCGCCCCCCCCCCCCCCAAGCGAAGGACCGTCATCGTGTAGGGAGTGCGACCACGGCGGGGGACGCAGGAGTGTGGGCGAATTGCTGGACCGGAAGCTATGGTTGCAGGGGACGTCAAGCTTCCGGTCGTACCTCACCATCCGGCTTTCGCTGTGGCGGAAACGTCCCCTGGGAAACCACCATAAGGGTTTTCGTCCACCTCCTGATGCCATGAACCAGATGAAGAAGGCGGCAACTGCTGCGGTGTTGGCGTAGGACGATAGGAGGCGGAGGAGGTGAAGGCACCGTCTTCATGGGGTAGTCCCGCAGTGTCGTGATGGCACACTCTCTGGCGGCTGCTGTGAACGCGCTGTCCTCTGGATCCGTGAATCTGGTGACGAGACACTGGAAGATTTTTGTTCACATCACAGAGGTGAAGCTGATTTTGATGGCGGCGCTGCAAGCCATCTGGACCTGAATTAAGATACATGCAAGCGCCAAGTCGACGGACGATCTCGCGTCGTGCTCACCGTCTGCTGCAGTTACAAACCCTGTAAACGGCAATATCATGCTGCGTGAAGCGATACTTGCGGCCTTTCCTCGGCGGCGGTTGCTGAGGAGGGTGGAGCAGGCGGAGCAGTGTCCGATGGCGGCGGCCTTGAATAAATTCTGCCGGCGATGGGCCATCGCGTGGGTGAGAGCGATAGGAGGCGGGTTTTTGCGGAGCGAAGTTGTCGTCTGCTGCTTGAAGGTTCCGACAAAACATTCCGCTACGCTGTTTTACTATGCAAGGAATGGTGCACTAGTTACATGCAGTATGCCATTGCGTTCACACAATGTTTCAGATTCATTTGACACGAACTGAGGTCTGTCGTCTTACATTATTACATCGGGTAAATACTGAAGACAAAAAACAGAAGACAACACCTGAATTTAGCTACTTGACGTTTTCGAGTTCATTGGCACAGCAAAAGGAAACTTGCTGTACGAATCAACCACAATCAGCCAACGAGTGTTCCAAAAAGGTCCCGCGAAGACTATGTGCGCACGTTGCCATGGTGATTGCGACTTAGGCCAAGCAGTGATTTTTTGTGGCGGAGCGGACTGATTTTACGCACAGGCGTGACACTGCGATATGAACTGTTCTATTTTGGTGTTCCTGCCCTGCCAAGTAGAGGGTCGACGCAAAAACTGTTTCGTACGAACAATCCCCCAGTGTCCTTGGTGAAGTAACTGAAACACTTCTATTTGCAAAGCTTAAGGGATCAACACACTTGACTGTCCACTGTCATTTTTAACAAGAATCATATGTTCTGTACAGCGAGGCTATGCCGACGGGTAAAGTATCTGCGCACGACAGAGGTCTTTATGCTATGCGAGTAACGAGGTCAAGATGTGCGAATGTATGTTAGCAAAATGGTCTGATCTGAATCACCTTCCTTGGTCTGTGCAATTTTCATGTGGTTCAACGGAAAAGGCTGAAGCAATTTAGAATTCTGAGCATCGATGTGACAACAAGATGCAGCAGAAGCGTCAAAGTCTGTGTGAGGGCCAATCGGAAGAGGTGAAAGTGCGTCCGTATTACCATGCTGAGCTGTATAACGATACACAATTTTGTACTGGTATTAAGACAACAACAAAGCCCATCTTTGCCATTTTGGACAGCGTACAGGAAATGGTTTCATCGCATGAAACAATGACTTCAAAGGATTGTGATCCGTTGCTAATTAGAATTTTCTGCCATACAAATAATGGTGGAATTTGGTGACACCATACATTGTAGTCAAAGCCTCTTTCTCTACTTGTGAATAACAACACTGAGCTTCGACGAACACTTTTGATGCGAAAGCGATAGGCCTGTCTTTGTCACCAGTTCTGTGCAAAAGCACTGCACCGATTCCGTAAGAGGGAGCGTCAACTTGCAATACAACTGATTTGTCAGGGTCAAAGTGAACTAAGCATCGGTCACTGAGCAATGCATCTTTAAGTTTTTGAAAAGCTACTTAGCCCTCATCTGTCCAAACAAAGGGGACATTCTTGCAACGAAAGCGATGCAATGGAGCCGCTATTTACGCAGCATTCCATATGAAACGAACATAATAGTTCATTTCCCCTAAAACTGACTGCACTTCTGTGACATTGCGAGGAAATGGCAAATCAGGTGTGGATGGTAAATGCGACTGAAGAAGACTTAGACCATGACTGATTGTGATTTGATCATGGTACTGCTAGTCAGGTTTTAAAAAAATGGTTGAAATGGCTGTGAGCACTATGGGACTTAACTTCTGATGTAGTAAAACCGTCCATAATAGAGGTGTGTTCTGCGTATAATGACATTTTACATCTGCCTAGAGACAAGTTGACATATGCAGAGACGCTTCGACATAGAATACAATTGATTCCTAAGGCACAGGTGCGAATTACTTGTTCCCGCCCATACTGAATCCCGGAAGCGCAGAAAGAAGCGTCGCAACAAGAGATAAATCAAATGTTAGAGAACGATATAATTGTTCCTTCCTCCAGTTCTTTCAATTTTCCTTTAATTATTATTCCAAAAAAGATGGACGCATTATGCAAAAAGAAATGGCGAGTAGTTGCGGACTTCAGGAAGCTAAATGACATTACTGTCAACACAGTCTTCCCACTTCCGAATATTGATGAAATTCTGGACGGATTAGGCAAAGCGAAATATTTATCAACTCTTGACTTGGCAAAAGGATATTATCAGGTGTTATTATAAGAAAAAGATAGAGAACTTACAGCTTTTAGTACACCATATGCTCATTATGTGTATGAAAGGATGCCCATGGGACTTCGTTCAGCACCATCCACCTTTCAAAAATTGATGAATGCCGTATTAACTGGGTTTCAGGGTGACAATATGTTTATATATTTAGATGACATAGTGGTTTTTGGTCCATCTCTGGAAGATCACAATTCCCGATTGGGTGAAGTCTTCGAGACACTAAGAAAACACAATTTGAATTTGCAGGTTGATAAATGCGAATTCTCAAGGAAGGCATATATTTGGGACATGTTTTGACTGCAGATGGGTTAAAACCGGATCGAAAACAAGTTCAAGGCAGTGACGGAGTTTCCGGAGTCACAAACAACAAAAGAACTGAAATCTTTTATTGAATTAATAGGGTGTTATCGGCGTTTCTTTAGTGACTTCAGCAAAGTGGCATAACTATTACATGAATTATTAAAAACGGGTGTTAAGTATGAATGGGATGCAAAGCAAGAAAATGCGTTCTGAATGCTAAAAGAGAATCTATTTAACCCCCGGTAATACAGTATCCAGATATTTAAAAAAAGTTTATCATTACAACTGACGTGAGTTCATTTGCGCTAGCGTCTGTTCTATCACAAGGAGAAATCGGCAAAGACCTCCCCGTGGCCGTTGCTTCCACAACCCTAAACGATGCATACCGCAATTATAGTACAACTGAACGGGAACTATTGGCTGTGGTTTGGGCCGTCAAGCATTTCAGACCGTATGTGTTTGGTCGCAAGTTCTCCATCTGTACTGATCATAAGCCATTACAGTGGATCGGAAATATTAGCGATCCGTCCTCATGTTTACTGAAGATGAGACTGAAATTAGAAGAATATGATTACGAAATTGTGTATAAAAAGGGAAAAACAATCTGGTTGCTAATGCACTCTCGAGAGTGAGAGAGCTCAGGGCGTCTGATAACCGCCCGGATGGCGATAGTAGCCTGGGTCAAGTCACGGCAGAAGAGGCAGCCATAGAGCAGGCCCGGACTCACAAGGAGACCGTGCACCAGCGCAGCCAACTACAGCGGAAGGTAAAAACTAAAGTAAGGAAACACCGGTAGGGCCAGTAGACGAACAACATGAGATAACTGATGCAGAAAAGGCGAAAATTTTGCGAGAATTCCATCACGCACCCATACCAGGCCATCAAGGGATCGTGAGAACTTACGATCGTATACGAAAATAACGAACGTGGCCCGGTATGAAGAAGGACATTGAGGACTATGTTAGAAAATTCCCCAGTTGTCAGAAAAACAAAGTAACACAAAATAAGCCAAAAATGCCTTTGGTTATGGCACCAACGCCGTAAGGTATATTTGATCGGCGTGATATTAACATTGTCGGCCCGTTAACAGTAACCGAGGAAAACAATAGGTACATACTGACATTTCAAGACGCTGTAACGAAGTTCATTGTGGCAAAACCCATACAACAACAGGACGCAGACACTGTAGCTCGCATCCTCGTGGAAAAAATAATTTTGAAGTTTGGAATTGACACAGTACAAACTTCTTGTTACCATCCGCAGTCGAACGGCGCATTGGAAATGCCGCAACACACCATAACAGAATTTCTAAGATACAATATCAACAGACAGCAAACAGACTTGGACCACTGTCTTCAATTCGCTGTGTTCGTGTTCAATACCACACCTCATAGTGCAGCCAATTATACACCCCATGAGTTGTTTTTCGGTAGAGAATGCAACATAATTGGAACATTTCAAAGAGATGCCACAGGTGTTACGTATAATTACGGTGATTCTGTTCTTGAATAAAAAGAGAAGATGAAACAAATGCACCAGTGTGCAAGGGATCATAACAAACAGTGTAAACAGAAAAATATGGAATACTGTGATAGAACGAAAAACCCAAAGGACTTCAAAACAGGCGATCAGGTTCTGTTGTACGATGAAAGTGTCGGAAGAGGTAGAAGTCGTAAGCTTTACACCCAATGGCGTGGTTCCTTCACTGTAATAACGACAAAAGGACCAAATGTAGTTACCCGTTCAAGAAGAAACAAATTTTTAACAGTACATGCCAACATATTAAAGGAATTCTACTAAAACCGACTTTTCTTGAAATTACAGATGAGGAAACTGACGGGAGTGTTGTAACTGGTGAGCTGTATCGCCGCCGTGTACACCCTCGGACACTAACAAGATTTTAGTGTGGGAAAATTTCCTTCGTCCCCAGGCTTATATTATGACACCAATGGCAAGGTACAGATTTACAGTGTGACGTGGAAAATCGTAAGTTATATTCATTTAGGAGAATTCCAAGGTAAGGCTGATGAAACAGAGAAATTTGCACATTTATCTATAAGATATTGTAAACAAAAATTTACCAGTCTGGGAATTCGTGATCGGGAATGCACAGCAGTGGAATAGTCTTTATAATGGCATGTCCGAATGATACGAGCTGCAAAAGGTCTAATTGGCCAATTAACCAGGCATGAGACACGTAGGAAAAGAGGTGTCTTGAATTTTGTGGGAGTAGTCAGTAAAATTCTGTTTGGAACCTTAGACGAATAGGATGCCTCGTTATTCAAATTAAAGATTGATTTAATTGAAAGCGAACAGAGGCAGTTGCTTAAGCTGAAAATGGTTCAAATGGCTCTGAGCACTATGGGACTTAACATCTGAGGTCATCAGTTCCCTAGAACTTAGAACTACTTGAACCTAATTAACCTAAGGACATCACACACATCCATGCCGGAGGCAGCATTCGAACCTGCGACCGTAGTGGTCGCGCAGTTCCAGACTGAAGTTCCTAGAATCGCCCGGCCGCACTGGCCGACTAAGGCTTAAGCTGACAAAAGAGCAGGTTACCGTAGTCAAAGCCACTTTGACAAGTTTCTACCACACAGTATCTAACCTTGCATGTAATGAAGAAATTATTGTCAAGAACATGGAGAAATTTCATAGATAAATGAATGATAATGCTAATAGCACAGATCAAAAAAATACAACACTTAGCTGTTCTTACTACTGTTAATGAACTACTGATACAGTTGGTATCGATATTTATGGAATTAGAACTGGAATAGGAGCTGTTAATTCCTGCAATCCTAAACACACAAAAAGAAATACTGGAACCTCATATAATTATTCCAGTTCAAATAGTTAAATACTTACAATTAATCCGGGATGACATTAAAGATAAGAAGTTCCCAATAGCGCACACGCAACAGAGTGGGTACCAGCTGCTACGCATAATTGATGTTGATGCTTTCCTGTCAGGCAATATACTAAGTTTTGTACTAAATGTTCCACTAGAGGGAAATGAGTTGTTCAAGTTATGCAAAGTGTTACCTTTACCTTCAGAAGCTGACGGAAATCAGAATGTATTCATGTACTTACATCCCGAGAAAGGTTATTTGTTAATTTACGAAGCCAAGCGGCACACGATCGTGTGCGGCGTATGGCTCCTTTTGCGATTTCAGTGGTGTTCAGTGAGAACTCTTTGGAAGGCAGGATGGAGGTCTGTTGTGTTCCAGCGTAACGACATACGCCGTCACGAAGATGGAGAACGCAAGAGCAGCCAGTAGTTCGCTGGCTGGGACCGCACCAGGACAGGGGGCCCCTGTCGGAAGAGAATAGAAGCGTCACTCCTGCCAGCCTCGGCGGAACAGTAGGAGACGTGCACTAGTGGAGGGGAGAAGAGGCGCGCTAGCAGAGCCACTAGCATACCAGGACCGGAACAGTAGGAGACGTGCACTAGTGGAGGGAAGAAGAGGCGCGCTAGCAGAGCCACTAGCATACCAGGACCGGAACAGTAGGAGACGTGCACTAGTGGAGGGAAGAAGAGGCGCGCTAGCAGAGCCACTAGCATACCAGGACCGGAACAGTAGGAGACGTGCACTAGTGGAGGGAAGAAGAGGCGCGCTAGCAGAGCCACTAGCATACCAGGACCGGAACAGTAGGAGACGTGCACCAGTGGAGGGAAGAAAAGGCGCGCTAGCAGAGACACTAGCATACCAGGACCGGAACAGTAGGAGACGTGCACTAGTGGAGGGAAGAAAAGGCGCGCTAGCAGAGCCACTAGCATACCAGGACCGGAACAGTAGGAGACGTGCACTAGTGGAGGGAAGAAAAGGCGCACTAGCAGAGCCACTAGCACACCAGGACCAGAACAGTAGGAGACGTGCACTAGTGGAGGGGAGAAGAGGGGCGCTAGCAGAGCCACTAGCACACCAGGACCAGAACAGTAGGAGACGTGCACTAGTGGAGGGACGAAGAGGCGCGCTAGCAGAGCCACTAGCATACCAGGACCGGAACAGTAGGAGACGTGCACTAGTGGAGGGAAGAAGAGGCGCGCTAGCAGAGCCATTAGCATACCAGGACCGGAACAGTAGGAGATGTGCACTAGTGGAGGGAAGAAAAGGCGCGCTAGCAGAGCCACTAGCATACCAGGACCAGAAAAGTAGGAGACGTGCACTAGTGGAGGGGAGAAGAGGCGCGCTAGCAGAGCCACTAGCATACCAGGACCGGAACAGTAAGAGACGTGCACTAGTGGAGGGAAGAAGAGGCGCGCTAGCAGAGCCACTAGCATACCAGGACCGGAACAGTAGGAGACGTGCACTAGTGGAGGGAAGATAAGGGGCGCTAGCAGAGCCACTAGCATACCAGGACCGAAACAGTAGGAGACGTGCACTAGTGGAGGGAATAAAAGGCGCGCTAGCAGAGCCACTAGCACACCAGGACCAGAACAGTAGGAGACGTGCACTAGTGGA
Organism: Schistocerca gregaria; assembly: GCF_023897955.1. Classification (NCBI taxonomy): domain Eukaryota; kingdom Metazoa; phylum Arthropoda; class Insecta; order Orthoptera; family Acrididae; genus Schistocerca; species Schistocerca gregaria. The sequence continues at coordinate 834,237,041 of NC_064931.1, forward strand.
GGGAAGAAGAGGCGCGCTAGCAGAGCCACTAGCATACCAGGACCGGAACAGTAGGAGACGTGCACTAGCTAGTGGAGGGAAGAAGAGGCGCGCTAGCAGAGCCATTAGCATACCAGGACCGGAACAGTAGGAGATGTGCACTAGTGGAGGGAAGAAAAGGCGCGCTAGCAGAGCCACTAGCATACCAGGACCAGAAAAGTAGGAGACGTGCACTAGTGGAGGGGAGAAGAGGCGCGCTAGCAGAGCCACTAGCATACCAGGACCGGAACAGTAAGAGACGTGCACTAGTGGAGGGAAGAAGAGGCGCGCTAGCAGAGCCACTAGCATACCAGGACCGGAACAGTAGGAGACGTGCACTAGTGGAGGGAAGATAAGGGGCGCTAGCAGAGCCACTAGCATACCAGGACCGAAACAGTAGGAGACGTGCACTAGTGGAGGGAATAAAAGGCGCGCTAGCTGAGCCACTAGCACACCAGGTCCGGAACAGTAGGAGACGTGCACTAGTGGAGGGAAGAAAAGGCGCGCTAGCAGAGCCACTAGCACACCAGGACCGGAACAGTAGGAGACGAGCACTAGTGGAGGGGAGAAGAGGCGCGCTAGCAGAGCCACTAGCATACCAGGACCGGAACAGTAGGAGACGTGCACTAGTGGAGGGGAGAAGAGGCGCGCTAGCAGAGCCACTAGCATACCAGGACCGGAACAGTAGGAGACGTGCACTAGTGGAGGGGAGAAGAGGCGCGCTAGCAGAGCCACTAACATACCAGGACCGGAACAATAGGAGACGTGCACTAGTGGAGGGAAGAAGAGGCGCGCTAGCAGAGCCACTACTATACCAGGACCGGAACAGTAGGAGACGTGCACTAGTGGAGGGGAGAAGCGGTGCACTAGCAGAGCCACTAGCATACCAGGACCGGAACAGTAGGAGACGTGCACTAGTGGAGGGGAGAAGAGGCGCGCTAGCAGAGCCACTAGCACACCAGGACCGGAACAGTAGGAGACGTGCACTAGTGGAGGGGAGAAGAGGCGCGCTAGCAGAGCCACTAGCATACCAGGACCGGAACAGTAGGAGACGTGCACTAGTGGAGGGAAGAAGAGGCGCGCTAACCGAGCCACTAGCATACCAGGACCGGAACAGTAGGAGACTTGCACCAGTGGAGGGAAGAAAAGGCGCGCTAGCAGAGACACTAGCATACCAGGACCGGAACAGTAGGAGACGTGCACTAGTGGAGGGAAGATAAGGCGCGCTAGCAGAGCCACTAGCATACCAGGACCGGAACAGTAGGAGACGTGCACTAGTGGAGGGAAGATAAGGGGCGCTAGCAGAGCCACTAGCATACCAGGACCGAAACAGTAGGAGACGTGCACTAGTGGAGGGAAGAAAAGGCGCGCTAGCAGAGCCACTAGCACACCAGGACCGGAACAGTAGGAGACGTGCACTAGTGGAGGGAAGAAGAGGTGCGCTAGCAGAGCCACTAGCATACCAGGACCGGAACAGTAGGAGACGTGCACTAGTGGAGGGAAGAAAAGGCGCACTAGCAGAGCCACTAGCACACCAGGACCGGAACAGTAGGAGACGTGCACTAGTGGAGGGGAGAAGAGGGGCGCTAGCAGAGCCACTAGCACACCAGGACCGCAACAGTAGGAGACGTGCACTAGTGGAGGGGAGAAGAGGGGCGCTAGCAGAGCCACTAGCATACCAGGACCGGAAACCACGCACTCTAAGAGGGGCACCAGAACAGACGTTATTAGTGATCCGTATGACCACGTGTGAACTACTTGTATGGACATTGTATAGCGAAAGGCATTGATTATTTACATGTCGCCAATTCCTTGCTTCCCAAAGTTAAGTATTGCAATCAGTTAAAGTGATTTTCTTGAATTGTTGTATAGCTATCAGAGAAATCAGCATCCTGTAGTCACGCTATAAGACTCGAGTGGGCAGGACACCACATTGCCGACGAGTTATACGACGAACCCAGTGCCTGACATTCACATAATTTTCTTTTTGTGTTTTCTGGCGCCTTAATTCTTTCTTGTCTTTTCTTTGCAGGGGCATTCACTTGCTTTAACAGTATCTTTTGCTAATCAGTGTTTTCAGGTGGGAGTTTCAGAAATTTTCTTTGTTTTTGTTCTTTTTTTGCTTCCTTGGCTTGTCTGTTTGTTCCATTTGTCTCTTTCAAAATGCCCACCTCGCCTATTCCGCCCCCTGCTCTTGTGCCACAGACGCATGCGTTAGATGACACGTAACTAATGCAGATGTTTCAGTTCCATATGCAGCAGATATCTACACTGCTGAAGACGGTGCTGCAGCTACTGGCCAACGCTACGCGCCCGACGGAAGAAGCACCACCTACAGCAACATCTACTGCTATACCGCCTTTTCGAAGGTTTCGTGAGCAAGAAGAGGAATGCCGAGGGGTTGTCCCAATTTGAAGCTCATATACTCGCTCACAACGTACCAGGTACTGTGAAACTTCCATATGTCTTATTCACAGTAGGAAGTGCAGTGTTCCACCTTATAGACAAAATTTTTCCTAATACCACTCCGAGTGAACTTGCTTATGAACAAGTTAATGTTTCGCAAACTTACTAGTCTGATCAACAAATTAGATATTGGAAATTTGTGGTAAGTTCCTATGGGACCAAACTGCTGAGGTCATTGGTCCCTAGGCTTCTACACTACTTAATCTGACTTACGCTAAGGACAACACACACACCCATAACCGAGGGAGGACTCAAACCTATGACAGGGGGAGCCGCACGAACTGTGGCAAGGCACCTCAGACCGCGTGGCTACCCCACGTGGCAGAGCAAAAAGTGAATGTGGTAGCAGCTAGGTATCAATTCTTTAATTGCAAAAAACGGTCAGAACAAACTTATCGTGAGTGGGTAACAGATTTACAGGCTATGACGAGGAAATGCAAATTAAAATGTGCTTGCAGTGCTTTATATTCAGACGTTATGTTGGTGATGCGATCGTGTAGAATGTCCCTGATGTCAAACTCAGAGAACAGATTTTGACACAGTCCGATAGATCGTTTCTGCAGGAAGTGCAAATACTAGATCAGTACGATTCAGGAGCCCTGTCAGTCGATAAATTTGAGCGGCCAGGTATTTGTCGGGTTGAGTCCCTTGTTTTCGATCGGACAATTCAGCTGCAGCTTGCGCTAGCCATGCTGAGTAAACGATGCTCTACGCCGCGAAAGCTAACAAGTTCAGTGTTGCGCTGTGGTAGGAACGGATACGTACAATCCATATGTTTGCAATGGAACAAACACAAGAATTCGGCACACACACACAAAGGTCTCGTAACAAGGCCCATGTCATTAACGCAGTACATTCCAAGTCTGCAACAGGCATTAGCAAACCTAGCAAGTGTGCAGTTTCTTCAGTGATACGTCAATCAAACAAGCCTTCTGTTCATTTGCTTCATGTGGGAAGTTGGACATAGGTGCCTCTGTCACATTGCTAACTCGCCACATATATGAACTGTTAGGATCTCCATGCCTATCTAAAACTATCTTACAATCGACATGACGCTCCTACTCTCGGAAAGTGTACTTTGTTGGTCACGTATCGCTTGCATATGTGAACAGCGATTTTTACAGTGCTACAATCACGCGATTGTGAGAAAATATCTGGTCTTGATTCTTTTTGATTTGTTTTCCTTTAACATTGAAGACAATGTGATGTCCGTGTCTGCATTAAATGTAAAAGACGGTGCAGCTAGATATCTGAGAGAATTCCCGGAATTCTTTTCTGAAGGTTTAGGCAAAGCTAGCCATTTAGTTGCACATATTACTCTGAAAGACAATGCTCAGCCGAAATTTTCCCGGGCCGGGCCTGTTCCCATTGCATAATGGGACAAAGTCGATTCTGATTTTAAAGAATTGGAAGATAGCGGAGCTATTGCGCCTATACAAGCTAGTCAATGGGCAAGTCCACTGGTTTTGCTCCCCAAACCTTCAGGTCGCATTCACCTCTGTGTTGGCTTTTAGTCTATGGTGAAGCCCCAAACTGAGATTGATACTTATCCATTGCCACTCCCAGAGGATTTCATGGACAAATTAGACACTGGACGCTACTTCTCAAAAACTGATTTGCGCGTCGCGTATCTTCAAATACCACTCGTTGAAGACTTTCTAAAAGTGTATGTATTAAATACTCATTTAGGCTTGTTTAAATATTTGTGTTTGCCTTTTGACAGTGCTTCCGCACCCGCCATTTCACAACGGTATTTGGAACAGCTGGCTGCGCTAGTGACGAACTGTTCCATCTGTTTGGACAGTATTGTCGTAGCAGGTCGTACAGCTGAAGAACATATTGCAAATTTGAGTGCTTTGTTTCGTGTGTTACCTGATGCAGGGTTGAGGTGTGGACTGGATAAGTGTAATTTTTTTAAACCTGAGCCGGCCGGTGTGGCCGAGCGGTTCAAGGCGCTACAGTCTGGAACTGCGCGACCGCTACGGTCGCAGATTCGAATCCTGCCTCGGGCATGGATGTGTGTGATGTCCTTAGGTTAGTTAGGTTTAAGTAGGATATTGCGGAGACATGGCTTAGTCACAGCCTAGGGGATGTTTCCAGAATGAGATTTTCACTCTGCAGCGGAGTGTGTGCTGATATGAAACTTCCTGGCAGATTAAAACTGTGTGCCGGACCGAGTCTCGAACTCGGGACTGTTGTCTTTCGCGGGCAATTGCTCTACCAACTGAGTTATACAAGTACGAAATTGATGGTGAAGCGCATCTACTTTACTAGCCAAATCTGCAAATGTTTCTCCCTTTGTTTACATAGTCGTAAACATGGAACAGGTATAGAATTCTAACGTGCGCTTGGATGCGTAATTTTCTAACAAATGCGGCTGGTCCCGGCGGAGGTTCGAGTGCTTCCTCGGGCATGGGTGTGTGTGTTTGTCCTTAGGTTAATTTGGGTTAAGTAGTGTGTAAGGTTAGGGACTGATGACCTTAGCTGTTAAGTCCCATAAGATTTCACACACATTTGAACGTTTCTTTTTTCTAATAGAATGGCTCTTACTTCCGCCCACGTTAAGATAATTCGCGTACGACCAATTTTCTTCGTGCAGGTCCCTCGATTGCCGGCTCGTGTGGCCGAGCAGTTCTAGGCGCTTCAGTCTGGTACCGAGCGACCGCTACGGTCTCAGGTTCGAGTCCTGCCTCGGGCATGGATGTGTATGATGTCCGCAGGTTAGTTAGGTTTACGTAGTTCTAAGTTCTAGGGTACTGATGACCTCAGATGTTAAGTCCCGTAGTGCTCAGAGCCATTTGCACCAATTCAACCGTGACTCTCGATTCTTGTTTTGACAAATTTTAAAACGATACTACGATCTGCTTCACGTACTAGTTCAAAGGCTATGTCCACATTATTTATATAATCATTTAATGTTGACTTAGTGCCATCAAATGCCTGAGGGATTAACTTCAACGCGTCACTTATTGAAATACTAGCCGTAGCCAGTCCGCTCTGAGTATCGGCAGAGTTAAGGGTTGTTATGACTCACTGTGTTTGTGATGCGACGAGCTGAGGAGGGGCGAAATGGCGCTGCGCTGTGCTGGTACGTGCAGATCCGTGCCGACATGCTGTCCTAGGAGCCAAGTTGCTATCGCCTGTCCGGCGCTGCGCTACCTACGGCCGGGCTTGGTGTAGCGTAGCCCACAGCCGCTGAAGCCGTTGCCGCTGCTGGAGACGCCTGCTGACGCCTGAAGGACGTGTCTCCGCGCTGCCCTGGCTCGGTGTCGTGGGTTCGATGCCCTGGTGGTCCTCCAAGGACGGCGATAAGGCACCGTCTCGTTGGCGCTCCGCTGCCCCTTCGACGTCCGCGGTGTCGGTAGTTGTGAAGACCGGCTGCCCTGGCCCCGTCTTCAGGCGTCCGGCTTCGACGTCCGGCCTCTTCTTCTTTCTTCTGTTCTTCTCGCTCCGACCGCTTTCACTGGAGTGCCAGTGCAGCGTCTAACAGAGTCTCAAAGCCGTCAGTCTAAGCAAGACTTCAGGCTGAGCAGGGAAGAAGTGACTACCTATCTCAAAAATTAGGTCCACCGAAAACAGCCCCACATCTGACGCCAAAATATTGTTCCTATGTCATGTCCTGGCATAAGTGGGAGAGGGAAAAAGGGGTTACTTGTCAGTCTGCGCTCCCGAGCAGTACAGAGCGGAAGGCAGAAGGACAATTCACAGTGTAGGCATCTGACTGTTTTCTTCTATCTGAGCCAACACTGGTACAGGCATTTACTGGAAATGCAGGTAGTGAGACTCGTTAGGGAACACGTTGTGGAGACTCTTGGGCAAAATGGGTTTTGAAATAGTTGTTTATTCCAGACAGGACTGACTAATACAATGGAGGCTAGTTCTGGGGTTTGAAAAAACATGAATATTCACTGTTGCAGCAGAAGCCAGTGCAGAAGTCCGAGGAGTGAATGCTAACCACAGTAGCAACCACTAGCAGCATCTTAAGGCAACAACTTAGTTGCAAAACAAAACATACGGAATGCGACACTGTTCACTGATGCACAAAAAGAGAGAGAGAGCAGACTTACGCGGAGCTGCGCCCAGGCTGGAGTCGACGGACGCGGATTCGCCGCCCAGATCGTCTGACTGAGAACTCTTGCCAAAATGCGGAATCTAGGGGTTTTAAAGAGTCGCGTGGGGGCACTGTTTTTCCGACTTAAAGTCACCCAGCCAATCCCGTAGGTGTCTCGCAGGTGCCTGCCAATCACCGTTTAGTTAGGTCCCCTCTACTGCTCCTAAGGCGGAGATGTTAATTCAGTTGCACTATGTCCGTATTTGATATCAGCTGAAAGCTAAGCGCAACTGCTCTGCCAAATAAGGCTTGCAACATTATTGGTATACATCATTCAGCCCCGCCCGTCGGGCTTCATCTACTTCTACATCTACATCTACATCCATACTCCGCAAGCCACCTGACGGTGTGTGGCGGAGGGTACCTTGAGTACCTCTATCGGTTCTCCCTTCTATTCCAGTCTCGTATTGTTCGTGGAAAGCAGGGTTGTCGGTATGCTTCCGTGTGGGCTCTAATCTCTCTGATTTTATCCTCATGGTCTCTTCGCGAGATATACGTAGGAGGGAGAAATATACTACTTGACTCTTCGGTGAAGGTATGTTCTCTAAACTTTAACAAAAGCCCGTGCTGAGCTACTGAGCGTCTCTCCTGCAGAGTCTTCCACTGGAGTTTATCTACCATCTCCGTAACGATTTCGCTATTACTAAATGATCCTGTAACGAAGCGCGCTGCTCTCCGTTGGATCTTCTCTATCTCTTCTATCAAGCCTATCTGGTACACTGCTGAGCAGTATTCAAGCAGTGGGCGAACAAGCGTACTGTACTTCCAATGAATCTCAGTCTGGCATCTGCTTTACCGATTATCAACTTTTATGATCATTCCATTTTAAATCACTCCTAATGCGTACTCCCAGATAATTTATGGAATTAACTGCTTCCAGTTGCTGACCTGCTATTTTTTAGCTAAATGATAAGTGATCTATCTTTCTATGTATTCGCAGCACATTACACTTGTCTACATTGAGATTAAATTGCCATTCCCTGCACCATGCGTCAATTCGCTGCAGATCCTCCTGCATTTCAGTACAGTTTTCCATTGTTACATCCTCTCGATACACCACAGCATCATCTGCAAAAAGCGTCAGTGAACTTCCGATGTCATCCACAAGGTCATTTACATATATTGTGAACAGCAACGGTCCTATGACACTCCCCTGCGGCACACCTGAAACCACTCTTACTTCGGAAGACATCTCTCCATTGAGAATAACATGCTGCGTTCTGTTATCTAGGAACTCCTCAATCCAATCACACAATTGGTCTGTTAGTCCATATGCTCTTACTTTGTTCATTAAACGACTGTGGGGAACTGTATCGAACGCCTTGCGGAAGTCAAGAAACACGGCATCTACCTGTGAACCCATGTCTGTGGCCTTCTGAGTCTTGGAGTAGGGACTGCTAGGTCAACAGTTTTTCGAGTTTTCGCTCTCTTTCTAACCCTTGTGAGTAAACTGACGTTGCTGTTCTCAGGGCTGGTATTAAGCTGGCTTTATACACTACTACGTGCCTGTTGGTTACGAAGTTCTACGGTGGAAACCTCCTACAGCGTCTAGACGACATATGAAGTTACAAGTTAATTCCTTGAAGAGTAACTAACGCCCTGGGACCGCTTCTGGGGGCGTCTGCATTTTCGCAAGGATCTCCCCTTACGGCTTACTTCGCGTAACAATATCTCTCCTAGTTTCGTCAGCCCTCATCATCGTCTCTGCTTCCGCGCCTTGGAACGCCTGTCCTCCTTTCTCACACATTCAAGATAACACTTCAGTAGCAAATGGTTCAAATGGCTCTGAGCACTATGGGACTTAAAATCTGAGGTCATCAGTCCCCTAGAACTTAGAACTACTTAAACCTAACTAACCTAAAGACATCACACACATCCATTTCCGAGGCAGGACTCGAACCTGCGACCGTAGCGGTCGCGCAGTTCCAGACTGTAGCGCCTACAACCGCTCGGCCACACCGGCTGGCACTTCAGTAGCAACGAATAATCAATATATTACACATTAAGCAAGCTGTAAAAACAAACTGAGAAAGGGAAATGATGTTCTATGAGAAGCAATAAAATCTATGAGGTTTGCCGATGATTTTGTAATCTGTCAGAGACATCAATGGACTTGGAATAGTAATTGAATGAAACGGATAGTGTCCTGAAAAGAAGTTATAAGACTAAAGGCATCAAAAGTAAAACCAGGGTAATGCATTGTAATCGAATTAAATCAGGTAATTTCTACGTAATTAAATTAAGAAATGAATACTAAGAATATTAGAGGAGGTTTCCTATTTGGACAACTGATTAACTGATGGCCGTAGTAGAGAGGAGATAAAACGTAGACTGGCCATAACCCGAAAAGCATACCTAAAAAAGGAATTTTGTAAGGTCTAATAAAAATCTAATTTTTGATAAATAAAAGAACACCGTTTGATCAGGTCTGTTATTACCGACTTCCGGTTTCAATCTGCACTGCAAATCGTCTTCAGGTCTATGGCCGCAAAGAGCATTTTGACGAATAGCAGTTTGCAGCGGCAGACCTGAAGATGAACAGCAGCGCTGACTGAAACCAGTAGCAAATGATATAAGCTGTAATCCACTTGCTGTTTATTTATTATAACATAATAGATCATGGTTCCCACGACATTGTGTTAATTATGAAATAAATTTGTTAGAAAGTGTTTTCTGAAATTAAATTTATGGAGGGTGTAACCTTGGAAGATAAGCAGTTCAGACATGAAGAGTATAGAAACTTCTGAAATGTAGTGTTACAGAAGAATGGTGAAGATTAGCTTAGTAACTAATGAAGAGGTACTGAATCTAATTGAGGGAAAAAACTTTATCTCACAACTTGACGAAAATAAAGGATCGATTGATAGCACACATACTGAGGCAGAAAGGAATCGTCAGTTTCGTAAAGGAGGGGAGTGTGGTGAGGCTGAGGGATGAATACAGTAAGGACGTTCAAATGGATAACTAGAGTTGGACAAAACTATGGACACATCGCGAGGAATCCTTGCTTCAACATGTAAGGAGATACTAATCAAGACTGCAGGCTGCACTGTTGTATTTGGCGACTACGTGTTCTTGTGTTACGCCCACAGTACGTTGCAATAATTGTCAGTGACGGTCAGAACAGTGTTCTATGCAGAAGAGTGTGTGTTACGTCGGAGTCAATTTGAACACGGGAAAATTTTTAGTGTTTGAATGTTGGGAGCTTCCGTAGTGAAGATGGCCAAACTGTTTGGTGTTTCAAGAGGCACCATATCGAAGATTTATAAAGCGTCCAGGGAAAGCGGAAAACATCATCCGCTAGGTCACAACGAGGACAAATCTTGGTAATGAGTGATCGGAACAGATGGTGATTGAAGAAGATTGTGACGAAAAATAAGATGACAACAGTAGCAAAAGTCGCTACTGAACTAAATGACGCTTTCGCGAATCCTGTCAGCACCAAAAGAAAACGGAGGGTGCCTCATAAGCAGAGAATTGCAAACCGAGTTGGAACTGCAAAACCACTCATATTAATGCAAATGCCCATTAGAAGGAAACGTGGTACCGAATGCATAAAAACTGGACTATGGAGCAAGCGAAGAAAGTCATTTGGTCGAATGACTCGACTTTGCCGCACTCTTTCCAATTTTTGGCCAATTTGACCAGCTATATCGTCGTATTCTATAGGCCCCTTGGTTTCTCTGTAAAGCCTAACTATTGCCAAGGATTATGTGACAATTTTGTCTGATCAGCTCCAGCTCATGGTACAAAGTCTGTTCCCTAACGGTGATGCTGTGTCCCAAGATGACAACGTCCCTGTTCACACAGCTCGTATCATCCAGGTCTGATTCTGTGAGAACGAAGATGAATTGTTGCATCTTTCCTGGCCACCACAGTCACTAGATCTCAATATTATTGAGTCTTTGAGGTCTGTTTTGCAGAGAAGTGTGTGTAATCACTATTCATTTCCATTACCGTTACCTGAAAATGCCACTATTTTGCAGGAAGAATAGTGTAAGATTTCCTTAAAAACCCTACGGGATGTATATTTATCCATTCCGAGCCGACTGTAAGCTGTTTTGAATGCCAACGAGTTTCTACACTGTACTACGTATGGTTATGCGGTGTCCTTAGTTTCATTTACCCCTCGATGATTAAGAGGCTTGAAAGAGAGGAGTATCAAAGCGGTGTTCGGGCTGAATTTCGATTTACTTTCTCAAACATTTTTGTTGGATGTGTTATGGGCATTACTTGCCTTTCCATATCTGGTTAGTGATATCATACATGCCTATCGCAGAGTGCGCGTCCACTAGCCTGTTACAACATACAACATATCATTTGTTTATACTGCTGATTACATTTACAAGAAGATTGATTTTTCGTATCGTCACAGACTGACTGCTTGCAATAAAATAACTGCTCCAACCTCGTCAAAAACTGGAAAGTAATAACTTTTACTGCGTCTCTCAAAACTTTCGATACACACCCAACAAAACAAGAGCGTGCTATAAACAAACCGCTTCAATTTCTCTTTATATCTGCACTTAATGCTTGTATGTGTTAATGTGACAAAAGTCTGTCAAAACGATTTTCATTCTTCCATACGAAGACAAATTTTCCCCAAAATTAGATTGAAATTTTGGATTTCCAATTTTATAAACGTCAAAGATATTGTTTCCAGTCTTGGAAACATTCATGGAATAGAAGAAACATGTGTATGTCAATATTTGTCACATGGAAATACCTTTAAAGCCAATTTTTTTTCACCAAATCTTAACCATATTACGATTTTATTTTTCAGTTTCTTTACTTTGGCGTTGGCTTACAGGGACCACACAGCCAACAATGCTTATAAAACGCCAAAGAAACATAATTGTAAAAAAGCGGAATAGCATAAAGCCGTCGCCACATGAGCGGGCACTGGAACGTGCACGCTACGACTCCGCACTCACCGCTGTCGCGAGGAATTGAGTGAGTTAAAACACATTGTATTACTTTGTTTGTTTAAAGGGTCTTATATCTCAACAAACGGCTGTTAGTGGAACCACCAATGTTTCTTTCACGTCTCACCCACTGAGCCAAGTAAGAACCCATTCCACCGCCCATAAAGTGTCGCTTTCCCTCCCACCATCCCTGACAAAATAGTGACATTTGCTCTCCTCTGTCACTGACGCTCAATATCTAATGTCACTAAGCCCCGACCCGCTACATATGTGTCATTTCATAATCTGTAAAAGTATGGTTCAAATGGCTCTGAGCACTATGCGACTTAACTTCTGAGGTAATCAGTCGCCTAGAACTTAGAACTAAGTAAACCTAAGGACATCACACACATCCATGCCCGAGGCAGGATTCGAACCTGCGACCGTAGCGGTCGCTCGGTTCCAGACTATAGCGCCTAGAACCGCAAGGCCACTCCGGCCGGCATATGTAAAAGTAAATACAGATATTACGATGTTGTCTTTCGAACAGTATGACAAATGATATTTGAGCTACAGCTAAGTGCTGAAATATGGTGCGCGTATCGCCGAAACACTTCGCTCACTGATACAAATTAATAAATTATGCTTAAGATGCTGTCATTATTGCACGTATTAGTTATTTTTAGTCATGTTTGACACAATATAATTAATTAACAATTAATATACGTCTTCCATTGCGACTGAAATATGAAGAGAATAATATGATCAGGAGGCCGCTTATAAAACACTAACACGACCTATTCTTGAGTACTGTTCGAGCGTTTGGGATCCCTGTCATGTCGGACTGAGGGAGGACATAGAAGCAATTCAGAGGCGGGCTGCGAGATTTGTTACTGGTAGTTTTGATCATCACGCGAGTGTTAGGGAAATGCTTCAGGAACTCGGGTGGGAGTCTCTAGAGGAAAGGAGGCGTTATTTTCGTGAATCGCTACTGAGAAAATTTAGAGAACCAGCATTTGAGGCTGACTGCAGTACAATTTTATTGCCGCCAACTTACATTTCGCGCAAAGACCGCAAAGATAACATAAGAGAGATTGGGGTTCGCACAGAGGCATATAGGTTGTCATTTTTCCCTCGTTCTGTTTGGGAGTGGAACAGGGAGAGAAGATGGTAGTTGTGGTACGAGGTACCCTCCGCCACGCACCGTATGGTGGATTGCGGAGTATGTATGTAGATGTAGATGTAGATCAGTATACTCACAAAAACTGTAGGGCCGTTTTCCTTGGTTTTAGTCTTTGTTACTCCAAGTCAAACAGAATGTTTTAAGACGGAATGTGACAGTAATGTTCAACAGCATGTCGTTACCAGATTGTGATGAGTCAGTCTGTGACGCGACTATTGTGCGATGTAAGTAGGCATCCCGGACATGTACAGCCTCTGTGAGTGGTGGCAGCAGAATCTTGCAACGACATCAAGGTTGACTGGGACGGGAGGCTACCAGCTGTGATCCTTGCATTCGCAAATAGTGGGGGTATACTAGTTGTACACCAATGGGTTCGTTGTTTTCCTTATATAAACAAACCGAACACTTGTCATAGTTCACCTTACATAAAAAAATCATATAAATTATAACCTTAATGTACACGAAACTCTCACTTGTACTCTCAGTTTGCTTTATTTAGGTTCTAATTAATTATGAATAACTGTCACCTGATTTACCATTTCTTATGATCAAAGATGGCTACCGAGTAGTCCACTTGCGCTATTAGTTTGTTTACACAGATGCTACTCAATGGTCAAATACTTGTAGTCTAATCTGTAATGATTCTGGCTTTACAGCCATCATATTCACGTACAGAAAGCTCTTCTTAGAGCAGTTGAGAAGGCAGCAGTGGGAAGATGACAAAATGTGGAGTGAGGTACCGTTGACAGGTGGTCTGTTCTGTACGGGTATCGTGAGAAAGACCTCCTAAATTGTGGTCCTTCTCCACGGTTGGCTGCTGCGTTCGGTAGTTGCGAGCCAAAATGGTAAACTTCTATTATCAGTCTTAGAAGAACTGAACAGTGTATATAGTTGCATTTCACATAGAAGCATCTGTCAACAACGGGCTATCAATCCATTATTTCAAAAGTGTTAATAACCAGCAGAATAATAAACAACTACTAAACGAAAAAGCAGACGAAGCTTTCTGGAGGTTTTCGGATCGCGCCTAACTTCGATGGCGGACGAAATGGTCCACCTGTAAGATCATAGCTGGTTCAGTAGTGTTGGAGGACTGACATGTTGTTTGCCGCAGTCGGTGTTAGTTTAAACTTTATTAACAATCTGTGGTTTATAAATATGAGAGCGGGGCTGACAGCCTTGGAGGACAAACATGTTGTCTGCCGCGGTCGGTATCACGTTAAGACTTTATTAGCAATGACTGGTTATGTGGACGTGTAATTGAGAACAGTTTGATCATAATTACGCAAATACCCAGTTCATTTTTTTTAATGAAAGTATGAAGACTGGAGATTATTTGTGACTCATAAAGTGGAATATAAATGTGTTGTTTATCCTATTCTGCTAATAAACAGTGAGTGGCATCCTGTATAAACAAACTAGTTGGGAATTTAATTATTTCTGAAATGTCAGTTCCTCGCTAAGAGTTCATTACAGCCTCAAGGTGACGGATTCACAGCCTATGTGCTGTTTTCAGCCCAGGGGACAACAATTACAGAATACTGTAGGTTGGTGAACGTTTATTGGAACTTACGCATTCCACTGAGGGCTGTAGAATTAAACAGGCACCTCACATGTTCTGCAATTTTAGTACAAATGAAGTTGGTGACACGTCACCTGTGGTAACACAGAGAAGGTATGAAGGAGAGAAGCTTTCGAGAGAAGGGGTTTATCACAGGTACGTATATATCCCTCTCTCCCTCCCTCTCTTTTTCAACTCGCCGTAAATGGCAGCCCTGGCGTCAATAATCTTTGAGTTGGAGTGCTTTGGAATAGTGAGGCTACATTTTATTAGCGTGAACTGTGACGAAGCAGCACGCTGTGTTAGGACTGTGATACGTGGTAACTGTGAATTATCAGAGAACTGCATGAGAACCGTGTTAAGTAGACTTTGAACCATGTTTGAATTACTTTTGAACTTTAGTCGATCTATAATACCTAATGCCGCAAATCAAATTTCCGTAACAGTGAAAGTAGTATCGGTAATGGAGCAACAGGAAGTGCTGAAGTGGTACGAAAGTAAGTTAACGGTATGTGCGCGGCCCATGGGATTACGTTATAATTCATTCATCAGTTCAAGACTCTTCAGATTAAGAGACGGCGCAGCTTGCATAGCACCGGGAGGCGGCCACAGAAAACAGATGCGGCGACAGCAAGCAGCGGCCGGTGCAGTTAGCGGTGCACGGCGCACTGAAGTGACAGCTTGAGCACACCACGACAGCGGAGTTGCAACCAGCGCTGCAGCTCACAGCTACGAGAATCAGTGGCAGTACGTCGAAAAAGAAAAGTAGTGCCAGTGTTGCGTGTGCATATAGCAATCTAAGGTTTTTGATTGGAACATTGGTATTAGTAAAATGTCTGGGGAAAAGGGAGTAAGTCATGATTCAGCATCAGCTGACACTGATCAGTATATAAGGTCTACGCTAAAATTCATTTGGCAAAAACCGAAAAGTAGCAAGAAAATAAAATAAGGAGGAATTAAGAAAAGTAGAAAAAGAATATAAGGAGGAGTTAAAGAAAATCGATGTATGAATAGCTCAACTTAACGCTACGTCTGATGCTTTGAAACAAAAAGATCACACATTTTAAAGCTAAAACTGAGGAATGTAGCAATGAAATAGATTATCAAACAAAATAATGGGGTAAAAATTTGATTTTTGTATAACAAAGTGAATCAAAAGGTTGACAATGAAATTTAAAAGTTAGGTAAGACTTTGCAGGTTCAAAACTGGGTAATAAAAACAATAATTTATGACAGTAGCAGTAGAAGACAATAGTAAAGCAAAGATATCACGAGTAATTTACAGTGTATGAAAAATGACCAGAAAATCCTTAGTCGTAATATTTCACATGCAGAATAATATTGTAAAGGGAACACAAGTGTGACCCATGTAACAGAGGGAAACAGAGCTTCCTGAGATGCAAGACAAAATAGTTAATGACGTTAAGCAAAACGCAGAAATTTGGAGTGAACAAGCTAGAAAGAAAGGCGTTGTTCACGCATGTGACGTAGAAAATTACGCTAATGTTCATAAATTCGATCATTTCTGTAGTAATTAGGCAGCTTGAGGGCGTCATCCCTGAAAACATGACAGAACATCTGAAAATAAAATTCGTGGCCAATATATCAGAAGGAGAAGTAATATCATGGGGAACAGAGGGGAGCACTACCTGTAAAACATACAAAGAATTCGCGCAATCGCTAACGAAGAGTGAGTGAGGAAGGGCAATAGGCGACGTGTAAGGCTTTATTAGCATTGTATGGTTAAGTGTACTTGTAACTGAGATCAATTTGATAGTAATTAGATCAATAAACAATGCATTGGTTTGTTTTTATTAAGGTATGGAGATGGAGATTATTTGTGACTCATAAAGTGGAATATAAATGTGCTGCTTCTCCTATTCTGCTAATAAAAAGCGAGTGGCATAATGTATAAATAAACTAATAGGAAATTTAATTATTTAGAAAATATCAGTTCCTTGCTAAGAGTTTATTACAGTCTCAAGGTCATGGACTCACGATTTATTGGCTGTTTTCGGCGCAGGGGACAACAACTATAGGAGACTGTAGGTTGGTTATTAATTGGAACTTACGCATTCCACGCAGGGCCGTAGAAGCAAGTCGGCACCTCGCGTGTAGTGCAATTTTAGTACAAATGAGGTCAGTGACACGTTATCTGGGGTAACACAGAGGAGGTATGAAGGAGAGGATCTTTCGAGGGAAGGGTTTCATCACATGCTCGTATATATCCCTCTCTCCCACTCTCTCTTTTTCAACTTGCTATAAAGTGCCACCTTAATGATCGTAATTTATGATCAAAATTATGTTAAATCTTACCGATCATCATTATGATCGAGAAATGTCGGCTTCCCGTTCCTCCACATACATTTGTGCCCCACCACCAGCCCATTCTCCATTTCGCTCTTGAGGTACCCAGCATCACGAGACGAACTCAACATTTGTGATCTGTACCAAGGTTGATGAACAACAGCATCAGTCGCTACTTTTGGTGGAATTCACAATTTACAACAGAATAATGTGCTCGATGGTATTTTCTTCAGCATAATAGGGCTATTTGTTACAATTATGCCCTCATCCCACTTTTCGAGAAGACACCCCGAACTAATTCAAGCTAATCGTTTAAAAACTATCACCATCACGCATACCACGAACTCACAGCAACACATGACGCTGTTTACAGTTTTGGGGCAGTTGGTTACAATCTGGCCGTTTTTGTCCCATTTTGTGAAGACACACTAAAAAACTATGCTGCGTACGTTTAACACCTACCACCTTAATTGATACCCAGCAATCGCACCAATATATGGCGTTATTTATATTTCTGGGGGCAATTTATAAACATTTTGTAGATTTGTTTCCAGTATACGACAAATACCCACATCTTAAGAAGGCATACGAGGCTTTAAATATTTTATAACTCTAACCGCAACAACTTAAAATGCTATTTGCAGTATTCGGAAAATACTTTATAATCTTTTCGATTTCTTCCAGTATAAAACAAATACTCGCTTTTGAAGAATACACAAGTAAATATGGGGCATTAAGTGTTTAATAAATGCCACTGTGCATAATTTTTTAAAAATATGAATATGCCAGTACTTCAATGTTTCACAAGTAGCACAGTGCACTAAGTGCGCTCTTTCTTGCAACCAAGTCTACGTTTCACTGTAAGGGAGTTGCCCTGCATTATAAGTAAGTTAAAAAAACATTACATCTCTGTGGTGATATCTTAACGCCAGTGTCAGTCATATAGCCTTTTATGGAACTTATGCTCACATCAGAGTACATTATCAGCAGTAGTGATATGTATATTTAATGTTTAAAAACTGCCACCACTGCTAGAATAGTATAGGACTATTTCAACATGTGTATCTAAACAAACGGCACACTGTGTAGTGCCTCCTAGCGCACTAAGAGTGGTGCCGTAATGTGTTCCTTATGGCCTGCAATACACATCTCATAGTCACTGCGCTACTGCTGCTGCGAACGCACGTGGCTGGGCAAGTGCATAAGTATTAACACACATTTCCAATATATGGAACAAAGGGCCACTGCCTTCGGAACGGCACTCAGGCTGAAGGCAGCAGCAGGATGATTGAAAAACGAACAGTAATATTCTGAGAAAATGTATTACCAAAACCGCATTTAATTAAGAAAACTTATTTAACTGGAGGGAATTTGCGAATTTGCTAGGCTCCTAGTTGCTAGTAGTGTGATTTGCATTCTGCATAGGGTGCAATCTTAATATACATACTCTAAAAATTATGTAACTTGTCGCTTATTCGTTGAAGACATTACCAGAAATGTGGTCTCGTTAAAATTTATATAGACGTGCTGAAGGTGAAACAATTAATGTGTGAACAATTGCTAATGGACAACCTGATCATGATACACAACTGATGAAAAACAACAGTGTGGTAATTTACTATCTGGAGGCAAGGTTTACAAAGCAGTGAGGTAAATTAATGAGAACAGGATACAATGTTTTAAGAGTAACGTAAAAGTTGTGATACAGGATGAAGTATATGTAGAAATGATGCTAATGTCAGTTCCGGTGTTTCCCATAGTAAATTTGTGTCAATATTTGAAAGATGTTTACAATTACCCAAAAGATCCATTTAAAAAAAACTAGTAAGCTGTGGATAACTAAGGGAATTAAAGTCTCATGTAAAAGGAAGAGGTAAATTTATGTAAACGCCAGAGTAAGCCAAGGTTGGACATTTATTACATACTACAAAAAATGCTGTAGTATTTTAAGGAAAGCCATTAAAACATCCAGAAATATACATGTCCCGTCAGAAATAAATAATGCACATAATGAGATTAAAACTATGTCGGACGTTGTAGAATCGGAGACAGGGCAGCCATTGAGTGTAAAAGATTCCACAACAATTAAACCAAATGACAGTGTTGTAACTGATAATTCATAAACTGGGAGTACTTTTAACAACCACTTTCTAAATGTAGCAGCAAAAAAGGATTAAATTGTTCACTTGAAGAAGTAAGAAAATATATTAAAAATATCATTCCACAAAACTTTAAGCAACTAGGACTGACATCAACATCCGCCACTGACATTAATAGAATTCTAAAATACTAAAAACCTACATTCCCTGGTGTGTTGATGGAATTTCAGAGTTCTGTAAAGTGTTTCCAACTTCATAAGTAGGTTGGTAGTGATACATGCAGTTCATCACTGGCGTAGTGGACTTTCTCTAGACAGGTTAAACTATGCAATTGTTAATCCCCCTCATGAAAAATATGACAAGAAAGACTTAAACAATTATCGTCCAATTTCCTTACTGACATTTTTTTTCAAAATAATCGAAAAAGTTTCGCACTTAAATGGAAACAATTTACTTAGCATGTCACAATTTTGATTGCAGGAAGTTTGCTTATCTGAGAAGTAAACAGCATAATTAAAATTAATTAATTATTATATAAATTAAAATATCGTCAGATGATACTTGGTCCAGAAAGTTTACATGTCTAAAAATTAAATAGCACGAGCCTTAAGTAGTAATAAAATATCACCAGTTTGTATTTTTTTCGATCTTTCCCACGCATTTGTTTGTATAGGTCGTGTTACTCTGCTACAAAATCTCAAGTCTTACGGAACTGATGGCATTATGCATAGCTAGTTTGAAGCATACTTAATAAACAGATTGTAAATACGTGAGCTGAATAATTCAAATAATGTCGCAATGGTATAAGGTCTTAGCGACTGTGGATACACGACAATGGGAGTTCCATAGGGTTCAACTTTGAGTCCATTACCATCCCTTACTACTTAGCAAAACTGGTACCTTTTGCTGACGATAATAGAATTTTAATAAACAGAATTAGAGAGATAACAATGGAAGAGATGATAAACGATATTTTACTATTATAAAGTAGTATTCTGCCTAATGGCAGGTCTGTGTCTAGGTCCAGAGAATTTGCGATGCCAATGTTCCCTGTCTTCAGTTTCTTCATTCAGTCTGTTGTATCTCTTTCTAGCTTTCATGTCATCCTAATATTGAAATCTTCTTCTTCCTCCTCCTACCGTTCCTTTAATTTTTCTATCAGTGGCTTCGTGTATGAGCCCTCTGTGTCTAAGTATGTGCCCGATCCAGTTGGACTTCCTCTGAAGAATTGTATTCAGAATGCCTCTCTTCTCTCCTACTCTTCTCAGTACGTCGTTATTCGTCACCTGTTCGATCCACTTGATCTTCTTCATTCTCCTCCAACACTACATTCCAAAACTTACAAGTTTTTTCCCTTTTTTTCTCATGGGCCATGCCTCTTCTCCGTACAATCTAATGCTCCATATGTAGCACTTCACAAGTTTCTTCCTTAATTCCAAGCTTAACTTGTTGGTTAGAAGATCCCTCTTTCTACTGAATGCGGTTTTGGCCATAGCGATTCTTGCTCGAATTTCCTCATTGGGCATGCTTTGTCACCAAAGTTCCCAAGTACTTGAACCGCTTCACATCCCCCAATTCTCGATTGTCGATAATTATCGTCAAAGCTTTCTTTCTTTTTGTTATCCGCATCACTTTTGATGTTTCGATGCTGATTTCCGTGCCATCATGTGTTGCAGTTGTCTTTGATTTTTAGCAAGCACTACCAGGTCATCTGTATACTTGATGATACTGATGAGGCGTCCTCCTATCCTGAAGTTCCCGCATCCTTTCAAAGCTTCTCTCGCCAGCCATTCCCCGTACAAGGTGAATATATTCGGCGATAGACAACACCCTTGATTCACGCCTCTTCCTACTTCCACGCTGCTTGTTTCTCCATAGTTCAGCCGCGTCTTCAGTCTTCGTCCCAGGTACCAGATGAGAATTAGTCTCCAGTGTCTGTGGTTTATACCTGTCTACTTCAGGATGTTCGTCAATTTTATCCACTTGACTCCGTCAAAGGCCTTGTGCCAGTCTATAAAACAAACACAAACTTCTTCATTAACAGCCAAAAGTCTCTCCGACAGTATCCTCACCATGCCGATGGCGTTTGTTGTTCCTTTTCCCTTCCTAAATCCAAACTGACCCTCTACAATTACTTCTACAGTTTTATGTTCCAGCCGTTTATTGAGTATTGTTATAATAATATTCACTAAGTGTCAGATTAAACTGATTGTTCTGAAATCACATCATTTCTTGGCTTGCTGTTTGTTCTCAAGGGCAACCATTGTGACATCCAAATAGTCGTTAGACAATTTGTTCTTTGTACCAGGTACAAAATGAGAATTTGTCTCCGGTCTCTGCAGTTTATCCCTATTTCCTTAAGGATTTTGTTTATGAGTTGCTTCAGTGCCCACAAACCCTTTATCCGATTTATTTCAGAAAATCCTCCGGTATGTCATCATCTTCTGTGGCTTTCCTCCTCTTCATGTCCTTAATCGCCTTCTCTACTTCAGTTGTCAGTGTGCTAGGTCCTTATCCGTCTTCGTCAATCTCTTCCTCTGTCTCTATTTTAATGCCTTGTGGACGATGTTCTTTATCGTAGAGTTCCTTCATATATTATTCCCATGCTTTCAGCACCTCCGTTTGTTCGGTAACCATTGGTCCTCTAAAGTCTCCTGTTTCGAAAGTCCTTACTCCTTTGTTTCCTCTATCTTCCAGCTCCTTTGTTTGCTGGTACATACAGTCACACCTTCCTCTTCTTTGTAGGTTCTGTATTTCGTCGCACATTCCTTCTATATCGTTTTGTGAGTTTCTCTTCTGAATGCGTTGTTAAGTCTTCTATATTCGTCTTCATTAATGGTACTTTACAAACAATTATAAAGTGGTTCTCTGAAAGTCAGCCCTCCCTAAATTTAAAGGATTGGCTGCATTCACTTATGTACAACAAACAGGGTCATACCAACAACTGTTGTAGCACATGAGCAGGAGTCAGTAAATATAACAGACTGCAGAATTTTTTTTCGGTGTATATATTGATGAAAACTTGAACTGTACGAAAAATACTACTAAGCTTTGCAGACAGTTAAGTTCGACTACTTTTGCTCTTCGTATAATTGCTGATACTGGAAACAAACGAATCAGCCTTCTGACATATTTAGCGTATTACCACTCAAAAATGTTTTAGGAAACTGTTTTCTGAGATAATCCACGACTTACAGAAATAATATTGATAGCACCAAAGCGAATAGTAAGAATAACATGCGGTGTTCATCGACATACGCCATGTGCGTACCTCTTTAGTGAGCTAACTGCGACGTCGCAATACATACATTCATTAAGGAAATTCGTCATAAATAATCCATCAAAGAATGAAGAGAACATTTATGTACGTAACTACCACACTAGCGGTAAAAATGACCTTTATTACATGTTGTTAAAGCTGTCCGTTGCTCAGAAAGGAGTTCGATATATCGCAACAAAACTTGTTCATTTGTCCAGTAAATTAAAATGTCTTACAGGTAGCAATGCAAGTTTTAATTCTAGTTTAAAATAATTTCTCCTGGAGAACTTCTTTGTTCCACCAACGAATTTCTACTTAAAACTGGTAGCCAGTTAAAAAACCATTTTTTAAGCTTAATTTCATGAGTCTGGCTAACAAAATTATGTCTTCCTCAATGTGAAGTCAAAACATGTGTACATATCCTGTAAACTGCCTCATTCCACATCGTTTCGCTGAAAGAATCGTCGAATGGAACACACAACTAACTAACCAATAAGATGTATCTTCTTGAAAACGTTAAAAGGTCCGCAGACTCGTAACAAAAAGACCTAAAACAGAAAACAGTGTCATAAATTGCAGAAGTTAACACTGGGCGCTATACTCTCTTGGAAATAGTAATATCACGTGAATGAACTGCTACTGATGCTGATGAACTGGGGTAAAGATCACAAATTCTAGGCCTGTCTCATGATGGTAGGTAAAAGAGGTTGGGGCTGGTGATGTGGGGCCAATTGGAACGCACTATGTAAGTGGGGGAGGGGAGCCTGAGATTTTTTGTTCGTAGTCTATGGTCAACAAGATTTAAAACAACTTGTCCCATTAATTTTGTTTAATAAGATAGCAGTTATCAGACTACGCTAAAAGCATTTGACCGTTAAGTAACACATACACTGCTCAACTAAAGTTTGGACTACTTTCGTCAAATGTAGCCTACGACACCAGAGGTCTCATTGACCTAGGCAGTTAGCCCATATACTGGACGGTGTTTTTACTACTGACATGTTTTGTGACTGTTTCCCAGTCATGTAAACATATCACTGCTTCGGTGGCACACCACCAGCGGTCCAGCATTAACAACAGCATAATTCAGTGTAGGTTCAACACTGCCGCAACATGCCACAAAGAACCATACATCATTTTCATAGAGTAACGATAGTGGCTTCACTACCATCAAGTCATATACAACAAAATTTGGCCGATCGGTTACATGTCACTCAAAGGGGTGTGTGTAACGCTTGGTGAAAGTACAGAAATACGGGTAATGTGAACAATAGACCGCGCAGTGGTCGTCCTTGTATGACAACACCATTCCAGGATCGCTTCATGAAGCTGTCAGCTCGCTGGCGCCCAACATCAACTGCCAGAAAGATTGGAAATGACGTCTACCGGGCAACAGGGATTCGTATCTCAAATCCAACAGTGCATAGAAGATTGCATCAGGGTGGTCTTCAGTCCAGAAGGCATACGAGAGGATTTTCACTACACCAATGCAACCGACGCAGTCGAAGGACCTGGGCTCCTGCACATTAACGTTGGGCCATCGCAGAACGGAGTAATGTGATGCTTGCTGAAGAGACCAGAACTGGTTTGTGACCAAGCAGTAGACGTGCTAGGGTTTGTAAATGCGCTAGACAACAACAGGAACGCCGATACGTCCAGAAAGTCCATAAGTTTCCAAGTGGAAGTGTAATGTTCTGGGCGGGAATAATGAAGAGATGTCAGACCGCTCTAATTCCCACGTACGTCAAACTGACTAGTTCCCAATACCTTCAAAAAGTTGTACAAACGATTGTAAGACTCTGCAGACGTGAAGTCTGTAACAATTTCGTCCTAGTCGATGAAAATACAAGACCGTATCGTACTCTAGCATTGTCTCAGTATCTTGAAAGACGCAGCATCAACTGAACGCATTGACCAGCACAGTCCGCAGACATGACTGTAACTGAGCATGAATGGTACCTGTGGAAGAGGGTCATCGGACAGAGTCCGAATCCACCTGACAATTGGTGATTTGTGGGATACAGAGAGTTACAGAGTGCTTCATGATTTGGGTCAAAATTGGAACACAATTAAATAATTCCTATCAACATTGTTGGTACGTTGTTTCAGTTTCCACTGCAACGTCAGATGAACAGGGAACACTGGTACCCTGAAATTGCAAGCAGCGGTGCTGTTAAGACGAGATAATGCCTGGAGAACGGGATGAGGGTGTAACGGGATGTGGCCAGTTTTTCTCGGTTATTTGCTACCCGTAGTTTGTCAAATAAAATTCCAAGGCTACTTCCGCAATGCCTCACATCCGTATACGAACACGTGATATAAAATGGCACCACACAACGAGTGTTCACTAACCCCCTCGCTAGCAAAAAATGGCAAAACAGCTTCCAACCACGAATGCAATCAGATGTAAAATAAAAGGAAATCTACCTTATGATAATGCCATGACCACTGAGACGCTTCGGGCTTGTATGTAGTGGATGGTGCAAAAATTGTTACATATGGATTGTCTAAACACTCACAGCTCTAAATATGGTAGTACTAACATCAATAGTTTTATTCATCCACTGATTACTATTACAAAGGTGTTGGATGTCATGGTGAGGCATATCATAGGAAGGGGAAAGCTAAGTTAGCTTCTCCATTAGCAGATACCGAAGGGGGGTCACAGTCACACAATAGATGATACATGTGGTTAATGGGACAAGGCAGATTGGTTTTTTAGGTTAAAGCCAAAGTCCAGACAGACAGTAATTATGAAAAATAGAATAAAAGAATCTTCATGTACTGTAAATAGGGATAAAACTAGGTGTAGTATCAATTTACTTAATCAAAATATCAGGGGAATAGAAAATAAAGTAGATGACCTGTTAGTGTGTTTAGATGATCTCAAACTAAGAAAGAGATTGATATGCTTTATCTGTCTGAACACCATGTAAATGTGGGGATGAAAAGTGTCAATACGAATGGGTATAATTTAGCATCTTACACTTGCAGACCTAGCATGGATAAAGGACGAGTTGTCATTTAAGTGAAACAAGGGTAAAAGTACAAAACTGTAGAAGTAAGCAAATTTTGTGTCGACTAGTCGATTAGCACGTTGATGTTTGTGCATGTGAACTACAGCTAGATAATGCAGTGTTGATATTAGCAACAGTGTACAGGGCCCCATTAGGAGACTGGGAGATATTTATAAAAAACTTTGACCCCTATTATGCTGTCTGTCAGACAGAAAGAAGAAGTTATTGATCTGTGGTGATTTCAGCCAAAACTTTCTAGGCAATTCTGAAAGGAGAAGTGAAATAGAAGTGTTATTAATGACATAACTTAGTAACAGTGATCAGTTCCTCTACACGTATAGCTCAAGACAGTAGCACAGTAATAGATAATGTATTTGTGTAGGAAGAGGGTTTAAGACTAATACATGCTTTGCTTTCCCTGTGTTAAATGGATTATCGTGCCATGATGCGCAACTGATTAACTTAAGAAACTTAGCAAGGTGTACATTTCAGAAAACATTAAGTAAAAGTGTAAGGCTAGTCAACCGCTATCTATAGAGTACTTCAGAGCAAGTTTAAGAAGTGTTAACTAGGGAAACGTGTATAATGAGCCAAATGCCAATGATAAATGCAACATGTTTCGTGATAAATTTGTATGCCTTTTTCTACACTGTTGTCCCAAAATATTACTAAATGTAACTCCAAACAGTATTCACCGAAACCTTGGATCACTACAGCTATTGAAGTGTCTTCAGAAAGGAAAAGATAATTGTATGAGGCAGCAAGTATTAGTAAAGACCCCGAAGTAATTTTACACTATAAAGATTATTGTAACAAACTCACAACAGTTGTCAGAAAATCAGAAAATATGTAGATTAGAGATGAAATTAGTAACTTGGACAATAAAATCAAATCAGTATGGAATGTTGTTAAAAGAGAGACAGGAAAAGTAAGCACTGGGATAGGTAGTATTACTATTAAAGACAATGAGACCATCTCAACCAACAGTACACAAGTAGCTGATGTATTTAACAACCATTTCTTAAGCGTAGGTGAAAAAATTGGTGAGAACAATAGAAAAGAAAAAGCCAAGCAGTACACGGAAGGGTCAGGTTTGAGAAACCCTCATGAGATTAATTTTCATCTAACAACCTCTTGTGAAAGAAGGAAAATCGTTAAATCTTTGGAAAATAAATGTTCTATTGGACAAGATGACATCTCTAACAAGATATTAAAACAATGTTGAGCTGTTACAGCGGATGTTCTTACTCACATCTGTAATACATAAATAACTCAAGGTATTTCCCGAAACAGGTTAAAATATGCCATTTCTAAGCCTCTCTACAAAAAATAGGACATCACAGATGACAATATTTACTGGCCAGTATCCTTGCTCACCGCATTTTCAAAAACTGTCGAGTAAGTAATATACTCAAGAGTGGTTAGCCATCTCAGCAGTAATGGGATTGTATTGTATTGTATGTTAACCGGGGACCTAGAAATGATGGAGAGACACTATCCCCGCCACAGCCGCAGTGGTCCACAACTCCACGACGACTACCGCAGCCCACTTCACCCCTCCCCCGCCCCACACCGAACCCAGGGTTGTTGCGCGGTTCCGCCCCCAGTGGACCCCTAGAGAACATCTCACACCTGACGAGTGTAACCCCTATGTTTGCGTGGTAGAATAATGGTGGTGTACGCGTACGTGGAGAACGTGTTTGGGCAGCAAGAGCCGACATAGTGTAACTGAGGCTGAATGAGGGGAACCAGCCCGCATTCACGAGGCAGATAGAAAACCGCCTAAAAACCATCCACAGGCTGCCGGGTTCACCGGACCTCGACACAAATCCGCCGGGCGGATTCGTGCCGGGTACCAGGCGCTCCTTACCGCCCGGAAAGCCATGCGTTAGACCGCACGGCCAACCTGGCGGGCAGTAATGGGATACTTAGTAAATCACAGTTTTAATATCAAAAATGTTGTTCCACTGAGACAGCAATATACAATTTCATTGCCCACATAATGAAGTCTTTACATAGTAAAATGTCACCAATTGGAATTTTCAGAGACTTATCCAAAGCGTTTGATTGTGTGAACCATGACATTATGTTACAGAAATTACAATTCTATGGTATAAATGGAACAGCATATGAGTGGTTTAAGTCATACCTACAGAACAGGAAGCAAAAAGTTTCTCTATATGCTTCAAGTGATTTAATGAAGTTTCCCACTTCATGTAACTGGGGTGAAATTATATTAGGTGTTCCACAGGGCTCTGTTCTTGATATAATATATGAATGACCTCCCTTCTTATCTGAAACAAGAAGCTAAACTGACACTGTTCGCTGATGATACAAGCATCAAGAGTGATTCAGTAAAAGAAACTCCAATAGAACAAGATACAAATAATGTCTTTTTTAAAGTAATTGATTGGTTTTCTGGGAATGGGCTTGCTCTGAACTTTGAAAAATCACAACCCATCCAATTTTCTACTCCAACACATCAATAGAAGTCATTAGTCAGGGTAGAGCACACTAAGTTTTTGGGTGTACATATAGACGAGAATCTTAATTGGAAAATTAATATTTTGGATCCCCTAAATTGACTAGGTTCAGCAACTTTTGCAACCAAAATAATTGCTAATCTTGAGGATACAGAAATTAGCAAGCTAACATACTTTTCATACTTTCACTCTACGATGTCACATGGAATAACATTTTGTGGTATTTCAACACTTAGGCAAATAGTATGCACTGCTCAAAGGAAAGTGTTCAGAATAACGTGTCGGCTCGTAGTCGCATATCATGTAAGCACCTCTTTAAATGATTAGGAATTCACAGAACATCATCACAGTACATTTACTCAATAATGAAATATGTTCTCAGCAACATGGACCAGTTTAAAAACAACAGTGACATTCATGACTATAATACCAGAAGGAAGAAAGACACCATCCTCTACTTAACCTATCTTTGGCACAGAAAGGGGTAAAATATGCTGCTGTAAAACGTTTTGATAAATTACCAGATGAAATGAAATGTCTCACAGATGGAAATAGCAGTTTTAAAAATAAATTGAAATCATATCTTCTGTATCATAGATGACTTCTTGTATAGGAATAAATAAATCTATAGGTATAAAATACGCATTTTGTGTCAGTTAAGGGAACAGGGTAGGTAACAAATATTTTAAGTTAAAAAAAAACCTCAAACATGTGTGCATTTCTTACACACTCGACACATTCCACATCATTATGGTTACCGAGAGATTGATCAATGGAACACGTAACTAACTAACCATGGTGTTATAGTTTAAGAAGGAATTAGCATATATAGGCATTTAGATTCCTACTGGTTTTGTTTGGCAGCGATGTCACAGAGTAGCGATCATGAATGTATGGAACATCCCATCATTTGCCACAAGTATCTAGGGAAGCCAGAGAACACAAAATCAGAATGGCCATATGGAGAGTGCAGCCTCCTTCCCTCGGAAAACGAGGCATCTTTTTAATTTTGTGCAACCTAATCAATTTAATCCATAGTGTTAAATTTTGTTTTTCAATGAATTTATTTAATAATGTAAAAATCTGGTGGTACATTGTTCATTTGTTTCTCTGTACTGATCACTGCACACGCTATACAAACGTTCTTTCATAATTTAACATTAAAGTGTATATTAAGTTCAATATGCATATTTCATGTTTGATTTCTTGATGAAAGCGGTATACGTCATTGCAGCTAGAATGCTAAACGAAATTCGCAGGAAATATTCCTTGAAACTATTTGCTTTTTCTGAGTGTAGAGCTATACATTATCTTACATTGTGCAGTACTAGTTATTAACGCCGCAGGTAGACGCGAAGATACGGTTTCACCATTTAGCAAATGTTAATAACAGTTTAAGTGGCAGTAAACATGAGCACTCATAAATAAAATGAATGGAGTAAAACAAAGAAAAATATTAAACTGTATTTTACAAGGAAATTGTATCAACAGGAGTGAAGTTTTCCGCTTATGGTTTACTGACTACTATAAATTATGAAAAACAATGATGAAAACATTCAAAAGCAACTTCGCTGGGAAGTTTGTAGAACTTAAGAATTTCATGCTATAATCTCTACAATACTAAGTCAGTGAATTAGGTTAGTGTCTTCCTCAGCAGAATAATTATCATCCCAGAAACCAGTAACGTCCCTTGGTGTTCGTTAACTCAGTAAATGGAAGAGGTTTAGATTGTCCTAATTATGGTGAAAGCTGCTCTTTATTCCAGATACTAAGGAATTTAGATAATTTCCGGGCTACGAAGTTGCAGCGATACAGAAACGCCAGCTCTGCCACCATTCATTGTCTTATGTCGCCGCAGAACTCTGCATTTGTCCTCTAGTTGCGCCGTCAAGGATTCTATAGAAGCCGGCTCACAGTTCTGCGAGAAGCACTGCTTAAGACGCTGAAAGTGAGACAGCGGAAGGCCTCCGACACAGGAGAGTTCCTCAACCGCATTTAAGGCGTTTAAGTCGGTCTGCCTCGAGGCGAATGGACGCAGCTCTTCCGAGGAGACACAATGGTGCCTCTTCAAAAGGAGGCTTCATTATTGGAATTGGAACAAACCGATATATATTTCATTGATAAGTACTTGTGAGATAGATCAACAGATAGAAGGATTCTTATCCAGACATTTCCCTAATTATTATTATTCTCTTTTTTAAGGGAGATGGTGATTATGATGGTGTGTGTGTGTGGGAGGGGGGGGGG
This sequence comes from Schistocerca gregaria, assembly GCF_023897955.1. Classification (NCBI taxonomy): domain Eukaryota; kingdom Metazoa; phylum Arthropoda; class Insecta; order Orthoptera; family Acrididae; genus Schistocerca; species Schistocerca gregaria. The sequence goes on from NC_064931.1 coordinate 834,266,696, forward strand.
GGTTAATTTTCATTCCCATTCAGAATAAACTGTGAGTACTGGATATTATCTAGACATATGCTTGTTACCGATATTACAGTTATTTTAGTTCATGTTAGGTGGGCAGTGACTTCCACAGCTTACAATGGCAACTGTAACCAGATGACCGGCAACTGCTCTCAGGAGATTGGAGGAAATGATGCACATAACACCGCTAGTGTGCCTAAAAGAGCACTGAAGCCTAATGGATAAAACGTAATGCTAAAATAAAAAGAAATAAAGAGATTTCTTTCACTGATATTTGCGTACCAGTAGCAGTTCGTTGATCTAAATATTGAGCGGCACTGAAACAGAAAACAGTATTCTGAAGCAATGCTTCCAGAAGTTTACTCTACTTAAATTAAAAAATACAGTAATTTAAGTGCTAAAGTCAAATTACCTTAACGAATTTTCTTGCATTGATTTCGGTTTGAATATAATTGTAGTTTTATGCTGTACCTCTGAACGTCCAAAATAACGTCATCAAAGTCATGAAGAACACTATGCAATAATGAGTATTTCAAGAAAGGGTAAACTAGGACTGCCTGCATTGTTGCCAAGTATCCCACTCCCCAAACCGCACCACTTGTCTTACGCCTCCCCATCTTTTCTAGGCGAAGTGGAGGACGTGTAAGTAGCGAGAAATTGGAAAATGAAGAATGAGGCATTAACACAGTCGCTGGTTGTACTAACACAACCTGCACGGTTGCCAGATTTATCCAAGTTGACAGATGTAATCTAGCATCATAGACAAGCGTGGCACATACAAGATGGCGGAAGGTGAAAGGATCAGCAAAGTAGCTGTCATCACGAATTGTTGAATGAGTCTGCCCAAGTTTCCCCTCGCCGCACGCTAAAGAAAGATGAATAGGTCATCCAGTTTCCATGGTACTGCCGTTACCTGCCCCACCAGTCAACCACAACATCTGGACTCACTAGAAGTCAGGTGGACTAGGCATTCATGCTGTGTAATTCGTAGTGAAATTTCGATCGTCGCGAAGTGTCATTAGAGATTTACCGCCACATCCAGACAATAAAAAACTAACTCATACTGATTAACCCATCACACTGTTCATTATTATTAACTGAATATGTGTGTCTGTTACCGCAAATACTTACGATATTTTCTATTAATATCCCGACAGTGGTGCAGCATCCTGATGCAGCGGAGCAAGAATGACAACCACATCATATATCAGAGCAGGACGCACACCCGTTCGAGTTTCTGCTATCTGAACCACTGCCCTCAAGCTGCATCAAATTAGTCAGCACAGATATGGTCCACCTAATAAACCATGTGACGCAGCAGTTTGAGTTTCCCTTTTTTGCACCACCACCGCTTGTCAAGTTACAGCTAAGTGTGTTAATTGCATTGCTATTCACCACTACTTATCAACTAACCGCTGGCGTATTAAACGTGTGAATGTGGGCATTGTACAAACCACTGACTACCAAGTAATAACTGAGATCAAGAAAATCAATGTAGTGCTAAAGCGTGGTACAAATGATAGTTACAGGACCATTTATGTAATGTGATGGAATACATCCGGAGTCCGATGACGACTGAATGTGAACCGTCTCGTCACCATCGGACATCTACATCATTACTGAGAAGCGCCCCATTATCGATATTACAGAGATTTGACACTGAAATTAATATCCATTTACATCATTCGAGTGTAATAAATTTGCATTCACAGTATTGTGCACTATTAATTATGATGGACAGGTTCAACCGATGGCAGCCGTATGTCAAAGCCGTATTCGATGATTTTGTGAAGTATGTCCGTGAGCATGATGTGGATCAGGAGGATTTGGATTAACGTATAAATTCACGTATTGATGCAATACCGAAGTCTCTTTTGATTATCGCCATAGGTATTAAAGACACACAATAACAATTTACACAACTCTAATGCAATATATAACCACTCATATAAGGGTTATTCTATGAGTCTGACCACAGTATTGGGTAAATTTAAGGCTTATAAAAAATTAATCTCAAAATATTGCTGTGGATGGCCTCTCTGCACATACAATTGTATAGAAAACGTATAATAATGCAATAATATTTGTTACAAAATGGTTGTTTCCTTCCTCTAGCCGGTCGGTGTGGCCGAGTGGTTCTAGGCACTTGAGTAGTTCTATGTCTAGGGGACTGATGACCTCAGATGTTAAGACCCAGAGTGCTTAGAGTCGTTTGAACCATATGAACCTTCCTCTCTCACGTCCTGCCGTTTATTTTATTTAAAGTTTATTGAGATCTGCAGTCAACATCGCTCGAGCAGTTACATAGTTAAACTAAAATAGAGTACCCACAGTACAATCATATCCACCATCTGGCTAACAACGGAAAGGTATGACATGTGGGAAAGCGATTTTTACCAAGTTTTACGAGGACATTATATACTGAAAATAGAGAGACAGAAGTTTTCACTTTTTCTAGACACTCCAACTTTTGAAAAAATCAAAGTCGATGTTGGAGTGTGAAATAGTATTTTCAATGTTATACACCGAAATATCAGTTAAAAATAGATTTTTTATGGATATAATGTAATTCCAACGTTAATAATGTTAAATTATTAATATTTTGTGTTTTTATGCTGTAGTTTGGGTACCCGTCATTCTATATTTCGAAGTGAGCGGGGTCGGCGATCTAGCGGTTGATTCGGTCTGCTGTCCCCTGAAACCATTAGTGTTGTTCACGATTTGAGTGAGTTCACATCGAGAGCTCCTTGGAGAGTGAATACGGAAGTGAACTGTCGAAATGGCGGAGAACCTTTAGTGTTCGACGAGTTCGACAGTGGAATGTGAAGTTCAAAATGTTGGAGGTGTTGCAGATATCGGCGAAAACACAAGCGAGGGAAAAAAAAACAAAATGTCGCTGACGCCATACCAGTTTTCTTGAATTTATTGAGAGACAACGGCTTTGCACTAACAGCATGAGCGCATCGATTTCAGTTGGCCTTGAATTGTCTCAATGGTTTTGGATTATGCACCAGGAGATGACTTTTGTAAAAGTGAAAAAGGTTGTGTATGAAAATGAAACGGACGATGTTCCAGATTTTGTCGAGAACACCAACACCGCTTTGCCGATAGTATTAATGCCGCCAAAGATTCAAGCGCAATAACGTCATCACATGGGAAATCAGCGCGAGAACATGAAGATGTAGCTTACCAACCAGAATAAAAGAGACGTAAGGGGTGGACCAAGTTCCACTGAATGTCAAAATAGCGGCAGTTCCGTTAGCGAAAGGACATTCTAATTGCTGTTCGAAAACACTGCAGACCTAGGGAGGAACTTCAAGGTTAACAAGAAAGGACTTATTGAAGAAGTGGGAAGCAGACATCCACAACTGCGGGTCAGGAGTAGATAAATTAAATGCTGTCGCTAAATGGACGTTCGACAGATTTGTTGAAGCCACAGAAATTCCAGAGAACATTACAAAAACTACTCTTCATCAGTGGGCGATATCAGCAAGTATACAGTATAGGTCAAAAGAGAGTGATTTTCAGTTAACGACACAATCTTCATGGACAAATCGAAACACAAATACACCAACTTCACGTCACCAGATGCGTTTTATGAAAGAAGAGACATCTACTGTAAAAGGAATTGAAGCTGCTGAGATCTTTCTGCAGGAGGGCAAAGCCTTGGTGGTATACCATTAACGAGATTTTGGTATAAATACTGGCCAAATAGGATGTGAACTTCGTTTTAATATAATACGTACTTTGTCATATCGAGGTGAGAAGAAACGGCTTGTAGTATTTGATAGTGTGGATAAAGCGACACACTGGTATAGTGTACAACATCGCATCACTGCATCTGGCAAATTGATGCCGACAATATTCCTGTGTTTCCAACAACCCAATGGAGCCGGTTTACGAGTCTTTCAAGACGTGGAAGCCATCCAGAGGAAATTTGGAAACATTTTCGACGCCTTCTAAAAATTGGGAAAGTTGACGTTCCAACTGTATCAATTATATGTGGATCACTTTGTGAAACCTTATGTGCAGCAAAATAAACTCTACCTGATACACAGTCATAGGGTGGCCACATCAATGTAGAGTGCTACGACAGAGCTTTCGTAGATGATTACATTCAACCAACATGCAACATGAAAGTGTTACCACCGAAATGTACCTCTCTTTGTCAACCGCATGACATTTACTTTAGCCGATGGATAAACAATTTCATCGTACGACTTCAACATCATAGGACATTACAGTAGAACAGGGAATCATATGATAGAGAGGATGCCATCAAAATTCGTGTGTCGGTCCATAACCTGCTGTTCGCACCTACCTTCCATAGCTGCTTGTATGCGCTATCCATGAACGATGTACCAGAAAACAGTCACTTACTTGTTGAAAACGTATTTGGTGACATGACATTGGTGTATTTGTTTTTCGCTTTGAACTTCTTTGTCCATGATGAAGCGGCGAGATTTACTCGTGTGCCACGCATGATGCTAGAAATACTTACGTTTTGCCTCTTTCTGTGATAAGTTTCACTCCACTGATTGCGTGAACGCTTACGAATCGACGATCAGATAGGATTACGCAATAATACGCTTTAGTGTATTTTTGTACTATGCGTCACTATGAAAATAGCTGTAAATGAAGTACATATACTTACTTGTCTATAAATCACACCTTCATGTTTTACTTCAAAGACAAAAGCCAAGTAAAAGTATCCCGCTTAACAGAATATTGACAGATACATCTAAAACAGTATCGAATGAATCAAGGATCGAACACGGACCTGCGGTTGGTAGTCTAACGTCCCGACTACAGAACCGTCAACCTCGCTCTCCTAGTTACGTAAGGTGACGGGTACCCAAGCTACAGCATAAGAACACAAAAACCTTAATAACTCGAACATAATTAACTTTGGACCTGACGCGGTCTTTCACGTATAGCACTGAAAATACAATTTGACGTCATAAGCTTTGACAATTATTTTTCAAAAACTAGGCAGTGTCTAGCAGTAATCCAAAACACACGTCTCTATATTTCCAATGTAGAACATCCTTACGAAACTTGATCAAAATCAGACCCTCTCCGTGTAAGCTATTAACTCTGCGCAGATTTTCTAAGGGCTTTTGTTTCATTATTACCAGAAAGCACAGATGACATAACGATAAATTTTTTTGTGTTTTAATGTGACACAAAGTGCTGCGAATGTTATTTATTTACAATAGCTGAAAAGTGATTTTTCCAGTCGCACAATAACTCTCAAAGGGTGACCGTGTCGAAACGTGGAGTTCAGTTCCTCTCCTCAATGCGGCAGTCATGTAAGTATTAACTCTTAACTCACAAGGTTGCTTTTCTGTAACGTATATTAAGAGTTCTGGTCTTTGGGAGCCTTATGTTTAATCCGAGATTTAACTTGTCAATTATTTGAGAACTGCAGCGTAAGTTTATAACATTTATGTTCACCATCATTTAAGCGTTATTTAAATATTCATTGACAATTTTATTGCACTAAAGAGAACCAGTAATAATTTACTTCTTATCACACAAAATAACATATTTTGCTAAAAGTTTTTATTGTTAGTCGTGATCGAACTCCTAGAGAACTCATTTTACATTCTGAAAAATTGCTTTACCTCTGTAGAAAGTAAATTTTCACAAAGACTTGTTTCCACGTTGAAACTAACATATAAAAATTGTACTAGATATGTAGAAAAAGGAGCTTTACGAAATTGAGATTCAGTGTTGGGATCTACACTTTTAGTTAGCACGATTCATAACACATTTCATTTTTACTAACCAATTAAGTATTTTCCTGTATAAACTAGAAGGTCCAAATAATCATTGTCCTGAAGATCGTCCTCTGAATAATTCTCTCTTTCGAGAACATAATGGTGATCGTTGGCTATTGCGAAATCGACGTCTCTTTCGTCTATTTCTTGACCCAAATCACTGATATCTTCCTTCTTCCACAAACTAATAGCTTCATCAAACTGACACATTCCTGGTAACACAATTTGTGCTTTACTGAAGAAATAAGGTCTGCATTTGACGAATCACTGTGTAGGGGACCTCAACACTTAACATCAAGAAATGTCAGAATTAACAAGGAGGACGATAATCCAGAAGACACTAAAACGTTATAGGATTGGTGTTCCATGAAGTATAGGAGGGTTAAAGCAGCATTTCACCAGAACTGATCTTGAAAAGTGAGTTCGAAATTTCTAACATGGCTTCACAGACCATATTTCAGGGGTTAGTGATGATGAATGCAGTGATATATTGTAGTCACAAATATCTGTGTAACTCATTATCAGTGCAACATACAATTATGCAACAGTAAAAGTAAATGTGTTAGAATGAGAATTATATTGGATCCTGAAATCCACAACATAGTGATGTGAAAGTCATATTGTCACTGGATGAGTGGATTTATCCACTTAATACACTCCTGGAAATGGAAAAAAGAACACATTGACACCGGTGTGTCAGACCCACCATACTTGCTCCGGACACTGCGAGAGGGCTGTACAAGCAATGATCACACGCATGGTACAGCGGACACACCAGGAACCGCGGTGTTGGCCGTCGAGTGGCGCTAGCTGCGCAGCATTTGTGCACCGCCGCCGTCAGTGTCAGCCAGTTTGCCGTGGCATACGGAGCTCCATCGCAGTCTGTAACACTGGTAGCATGTCGCGACAGCGTGGACGTGAACCATATGTGCAGTTGACGGACTTTGAGCGAGGGCGTTTAGTGGGCATGCGGGAGGCCGGGTGGACGTACCGCCGAATTGCTCAACACGTGGGGCGTGAGGTCTCCACAGTACATCGATGTTGTCGCCAGTGGTCGGCGGAAGGTGCACGTGCCCGTCGACCTGGGACCGGACCGCAGCGACGCACGGATGCACGCCAAGACCGTAGGATCCTACGCAGTGCCGTAAGGGACCGCACCGCCACTTCCCAGCAAATTAGGGACACTGTTGCTCCTGGGGTATCGGCGAGGACCATTCGCAATCGTCTCCATGAAGCTGGGCTACGGTCCCGCACACCGTTAGGCCGTCTTCCGCTCACGCCCCAACATAGTGCAGCCCGCCTCCAGTGGTGTCGCGACAGGCGTGAATGGAGGGACGAATGGAGACGTGTCGTCTTCAGCGATGAGAGTCGCTCCTGCCTTGGTGCCAATGATGGTCGTATGCGTGTTTGGCGCCGTGCAGGTGAGCGCCACAATCAGGACTGTATACGACCGAGGCACACAGGGCCAACACCCGGCATCATGGTGTGGGGAGCGATCTCCTACACTGGCCGTACACCTCTGGTGATCGTCGAGGGGACACTGAATAGTGCACGGTACATCCAAACCGTCATCGAATCCATCGTTCTACCATTCCCAGACCTTCAAAGGAACTTGCTGTTCCAACAGGACAATGCACGTCCGCATGTATCCCGTGGCACCCAACGTGCTCTAGAAGGTGTAAGTCAACTACCCTGGCCAGCAAGATCTCCGGATCTGTCCCGCATTGAGCATGTTTGGGACTGGATGAAGCGTCGTCTCACGCGGTCTGCACGTCCAGCACGAACGCTGGTCCAACTGAGGCGCCAGGTGGAAATGGCATGGCAAGCCGTTCTACAGGACTACATCCAGCATCTCTACGATCGTCTCCATGGGAGAATAGCAGCCTGCATTGCTGCGAAAGGTGGATATACACTGTACTAGTGCCGACATTGTGCATGCTCTGTTGCCTGTGTCTATGTGCCTGTGGTTCTGTCACTGTGATCATGTGATGTATCTGACCCCAGGAATGTGTCAATAAAGTTTCCCCTTCCTGGGACAATGAATTCACGGTGTTCGTATTTCAATTTCCAGGAGTGTAGTTCAATGCAAATTGCTACCATTTTCAGAAAAAGTGCTGAAACACTGTCTGTGATATTTGGCGATCATACGATATTCATATGGTACTTCCCATTAAATCCAAAACTTTATTGTGAAAGAGATGGCATTCTTTTATAAGAGCACACGTTTATAAATTGAATGTATGCTAGGCACATGATCTAGCATGATCCAGACAAGCGATTAAGCTGACATCAGTATGTGTGCAGATACTAATAGAAAATATGGATCAGTTTGGTGGGGGCAGCCAAACAAATTCAGAATCCATGGAAGAAATCATCACTCAGATTTACGATACATACATATTTATGGTCCATACATAAAACAGCCTCGTCATATGTAGGCAATGAGCTACATTCTTATTTTAGCATGTATTTATATCCAACTATATGTATGATCTTAGAAATTAAAAAGTGTTTCTTTCTATAAGATAGTGTACCAATACATAATAGTACGACTGTATTGCATAGCAAGAACCAGACCACAACAATGTGAAACATTCATTCCGATGTGGTGATGCAGAAAAGAAACATCCATTTGTAGTTGGTACAAAAATTAAAGATATTAACAAAAGACACAATCAGTGTTTTCTCTTTGCAATAGCAATGGAAATACTATCGATGACAGTGCTGCGAAAGGACAGTTACTATACACAGCGTTCTGAAATTATTCCACCAAAGAAAGTGAAGTAAATATTGCAGAATCTGAATCAAGAACAGCTGCCAACGCAAGTATTTTAGAAGTAGTTATCCTCGAAGTACTGAAACAAATAAATCACTTAATAAATGGAAGTCTTCGGCACAGCTTGTACACGAATTATGTTCCCTTAAGAGTATGCTGATGCAATAGCTTCATGCTTAACAATCGTATACCACTGCCCACCTGACGTGAGATCGGCTACCAGTGACTGAAAAGTTACACACGTCCCACAAATACTCAACAAAAGCAACAGAGAACTCCAGTAAATTATAATCCAATAGAAAAGTAAACACAGTTGATTGCTATGTTTAGCAGGGATACATTTTTTGCGAGGTCTATGCACATAGTACTTACTTTTTATTTTCGTTGCCTCAAATTTACCTGGCGGAGAGACTGCATCAGAATTCTGTTTCCTCTGGCCTCTCATGACCAGACGAGGCACTCCTGACTTGCCTGCTTCTTTCCCCATTAAAACTGACTTACCTGGTTGTTTCCTCTTACAGCAAAACTATTATAACAGTACCGTTCGCTACTGTTATACCGTAACCTACAAGCTGGAGGCAGTTAGTATAGTGAAATTATTTTTATTCAAGCAATTATACTATAAAGAAGCAGAGCAGTGATCCCCTCTGAAAGGATTTTAGTTGTGTTGACCTTGAAATACTTATCGCAGGTAGCTTATTTGAAGTGAAAGTCAGAATCACGTAAATATTTAAACAGTATCAAACAATAATTTGCCTATCCACAGTGTCCAAATGATAATAACAACGGTCGGCATCCGAATAAGACGTAAGAATGTGTATCATTCTTGTTCAAGAAACTGAAAATAAATAACTTCAATGGACAATCAGAGCCTATACTTTGTCACACGAGAGTGCAATGAACTCTGGTACCTTCATATGTTCACGTTAAAGAAAATGCTAACAGTTATAAGAGAACATGGCTATTTGCATAATGGTAACAGAAAATGACATATACTTTTGTCTTCAAGGCTTGGTCAAACTGAATGGTCTTAATAATACTATTATCAATATTCACTGTAGAAAAATAAAGTGGACATAGGTTCAATTTTACGTTTAAAACATTTTTCTAACTGACAAAAAATTGTAAATGTTGTTCACTGCAACATTATGAACTGGTCATAGGTTAAGCCTCTCTCAGCTAAATACTTTTTTATTTAGAATGAAAGTTAAATGTATTTCACTAACAAACAATTTCTCACTGAATTTTGAATAAAAGATAGATAGTGGTATTTCTATTAATTGCTATTTATCATGAGCATAAAGGATAATCTGTGGATCCTATTACACGATTAATATGTACTTTCTATACAAAAGAGAAACAAGTGCTTAGCAAGCGTGAGTATATAACTGTCTACAATCGCAGTTCTCAACTTTTACTACAGTGAGACACAAAATTGACATATTTGTAAGATATTGACTCACCTTCTGCGATTTACTACAGGCAGCAATCTGATCATTTACTAAGCAAAACTGGATAAGTCTCAGTTTTAAGAACTTTTAATTTTGAAGTTGGCAACAACATATTGATAAGCAGTTTTAATAGAACAATTATTTTCGGCAAGCATAATTTACCTTAGCTCACCCTCTTGCCACATTAACTTTAACTTACTTTTTACTGTGTTCAAGAGGTATTAATTAGTAAAACACTGGGCTTTAATGTTTTTTCAATAAGGGCACCTGGTAATCACTTTAGCATGGGAAGGACCCTAAGTGGAAATGTAACAGAGGGATAGAAAATCAAGGTAGGTATAAGAGTTCGAGTATAATTTACCTTATATTTGCGCACACTAAACATCCAATGCTGGTCCTTCATAATACATTTCCACTATTCCTTGGTTCCTTTTCAGTAATTGCGCGATGTGGTGGCGACTACATGTTGGTAGGTGGATGTGCGGATAGAATTGCTGGAGTTTATCATTTCTATTCAATATTACATTTCTAACATTTTCCTATCTGACAAAAAATTGTAGATGTAGTTCACTGCAACATTATGAACTGGTCATAGGTTAAGTCTCTCTCAGCTAAATACCTTTCTATGTAGAACGAAATTAAATTTATTTCACTAACAAACAATTTCTCACTGAATTTTGAACAAAGGGAGCTACTGTTTTCATAGATAGTGGTCTTCCTATTAATTGGTATTTGTCATGAGCATAAAGGATAATCTGTGGATCCTATTACACGATTAATATGCACTTTCAATACACAAGAGAAACAAGTGCTTAGCAAGAATGAGTATATAACTTTCTACAATTGCAGTTCTCAACTTTGACTACAGTGAGACACAAGATTGACATATTTGTAAGATACTGACTCACCTTTTGCGATTTACAACAGGCTGCAATGTGATCACTTACTTGAATTTTCAGTAACAAATTGAATAATTTTGAATATTGTTTTATTTCGCCTAACGACACAAACAGGTACTCACTCTGCATCCTAATCAACGAGTGGGGGTTTCCAGCCCGGAAGAGGCGGCGGTTAAAATTTGGTTTTCAGAAGTGCTCAAGCCCAGCACCAACGGTCCAGCGCACCAACATCAGTAACAGTCACTGAGAGTGAGTCAAAGAGATAACTTTGTTTCTGATAAAATAAAATGAATTCTTTCTATCTGTTTGAACTGATCCTGTATAGACCGAGAGAGACCCAACAGATTTATCATAGTTCTGTCGTAACAGTCTGCAAGAGTATATAATTCCGACACTTTGCAAAATCTGTAATATAACGGCATAAAGTTCACCTTGTGATAGATTTGTACCAGCAACATGCTCTATTTGTAGAAAATACGGTTACACGGTAGACGATTGTTCAGAGTGTCGTTGTTTAGTGTTTATATGTAGAAACTAAATGCAACTGTTCTATTTTTGTAACTGTGGATACTGAGTTACAATTGGAAGATATACTAATTGACCTTGCTAAAGGGAGCAAGGTGAACTGCGCAGACATAGCACAAACACTGCCAGCTAGTATAATAAGATGGTAGACGCTCTTTCGGAACAAATTTCTAATTTGTTGGAAGATAAAAAATAGCAAAAAATACTTAACGAACAAGTACCTTCCTTACTGGCAGAACAAAAGCCCCAGTCGTGCTTGAGTGAGAATAAAACAGCAGTAAGTACTCCTTCGTCATTCACTGGTTCTTAAGCCGCAAATCTAATAACTCCCTTCTCCGGTGAAACAACATGTTACATTGAAACTTCCTGGCAGATTAAAACTGTGTGCCGGACCGAGACTCGAACTCGGGACCTTTGCCTTTCGAAGGCAAGTGCTCTACCAACTGAGTTACCCCAGCACGACTCACGCCCCGTCCTCGCAGCTTTAATTCCAGCAGTACCTCGTCTCCTACCTCCCAAACTTTACAGAAGCTCTCCTGCGAACCTTGCAGAACTAACACTCCTGAAAGAAAGGATATTGCGGAGATATGGCTTAGCCACAGCCTAGGGGATGTTTCCAGAATGCAAAGTTTGGAAGGTAGGAGACGAGGTACTGGCGGAATTTAAGCTGTGAGGACAGGGCGTGAGTCTTGCTTGGGTAGCTCAGGTGGTAGAGCACTTGCCCGCTAAAGGCGAAGGTCCCGAGTTCGAGTCTCGGTCCGGCACACAGTTTTAGTCTGCCAGGGAGTTTCATATCAGCGCACACTGTGCAGCAGAGTGAAAATCTCATTCTGGAAACATGTGATGTTACTGTGTTTATAGACGGTGTATTAGCCACGGCGGCCATAGTTGCTGATCAGATGGAAGAAGCTTGCGGATGGTCAAGTTACACATCGCAGGCGAGGCAAAAACCACTATTTCATATAATGAAGTGCGTAACAACGTGTCCACATTCACTGAGTTTGCATAGAATTTGCGTCATAGGCACAGAAAACGGAACAGTACGTGGCTTTTTAGGGATAAAAACTATAGTTTAACAGGGAAGGCAACTGAAAGATTAGAATGATAATACAATCAGTGCACAGATTTATGAACTGATGCACAAGTCAGATGTGAACTGAATCGTGGCCAAAGAAGAAGAAAATAGAGCGTTAGATGTGTTTCTCAGAGGGATCCACCAAGAATTTTCATGATGGTTACGAATCGAAAATCCTGAGGATTTACATACGGTCTTCAAATTGCTACAGATTTACAAAAAGCGGATAATGCAACCACGACGCTTACTGAACGGAAAATATTCAAGTATGGTAAAGAATTTTACCGTTGCGGTCAGCGGGACATTTATAGGTGCAGTGTTACCAACTATAATGCCAGAGTTGCCAACAGTACGGGTACAATGGTAGTGATTCTGAATCAAGGAAACAGGGCAAGTACAACGTGAAAAAGAAACAGGTGTCCAACAGCTGGAATGTTCCTTCCATCGGAAAGAGTTCCCTGTAAACCGCAGCAAGGTCAAAAGTAGGCAGAGATGGACTGTTGTTTGACAGCTAGGATAAATGACAACAAGTCTAAGTTTGCAGTAGGTTCTGCTGCAGACGTATCAGTTGTGAGTATGGACCTCGTGAACAAGAGGGGACTGAAAATGCCAAGACACCGAATTCGTGCAATAGGAGATAAGGTAGATTTAGTGAGGACAACATAGCTTAAATTTAGATTAGGAAATACATGGTTTCAGGAGCTGATGGAAGTGTTTCCAAGTGTGAAGCCCGGATTTTCTGCAATACTCAAACTTCCTGTTTAGACATCATACCAGACTCGAACTTTCTAAACAATAATTTGAAATCAGGGAGGATTCTTTTCCGATTGCAAATGTTTCTGTGTCGCAAAGGGCACCCATTGCTTAGCAGGTTCCAACTAAACTATGTACAAATATATTAAAAGTTCGTAATTTTTTCCGTTTCTCGTCGCTGCTTCGAAATTGATAGAATAACGTGATATTCCATTATCTATTTTGTAGGACTGACTGTATCTGACGTGTTGGTCTTGTGAAGTCTGAGGTGGATATTCTTGAAACTATGGTGTAACGTGACGCGAATTCCTGACATGGCTGTATTATTATCATTTTTTTCCGTTTTCGGCCCTTCTTCAATTGCTTCAAAATTCGTGGAATTACGTGGAATTACATTATTTATTTTTAAATATAGAGAATCTGATGTCCTGGATGTACTTGTGGAGTTTGAGATGGATATTCTAGAAACTGTCGTCTAACTTTACGGGAAATGCCTGACATGATTGTATTCTGGGAATTAATTACTATAATAAAGCCATGTCAGGCATTTCCCCTACAAGTTATACAACAGTTTCAGGGATACACATCTCATGATCACACCACAGAAGGACGTGAAATAGGAGGGCTGAAAAGCGTAAACACCATTTCCTGTATCGTATCAAGTTCAAATTTCGTCGAATGATTTAGGAACGTCCCTACTCTTCCCACCCTGCATATCAGAGCAGAAAATTATGCACACGCTAGGGTCCAAATCGGCGAAAGTAATGTTCAATGGGATTGCAGTAACACGATGACCTTAGAGAAGGATTGAATAGTCTGGGGGGAGTCAGCAGTGTTGAACTTTGCCAGCGTTGTCGCCCTGTAGGTAATCGCACTGGGAACTGCCATTTTCGACAGCGAAATGAGTGGGAATTAATGTCTCAAGGGAGTGGGTAGCTTCATTGACGCCATTTACGCCATCTTCAGAGGCCTTTTGGCGTCGATTCTGAGCAGCGGTGTTTGTAAAATATTTTCCTCGGCCACCCAAAAGAAAACTGCATGATATAAACGCTAGGCGTCGCAGCTGTGACCTCTACCGCAGAGGTGTGAAGAGAAGGGGTGAACTATGTGTAAGAGGGGGTGTGACTACCTTCCCATCCTTTCACACGTCCGCTGTGGCGTTGGTCACAATTGTGGCGAAATTTGATGCCAGTGTGACAGATTAACCCATCCCACACCTCTTACGAACCTCTGAGCTTTGGTCTTTCCTTCACGTGTGTCACAAATTGCTGTTTGAAATGTCGTGGAGCGCAAGTATGACATCGCAGGGTACCATGGTTTCGCATCCTTACAGAGGTAGTTTGCACGCACCAAATTTCAAACATATGCGTCGTAATAGCAGAAAAATACGTGGTTTCAAGAAAGAGATTCTTTAACTTAATTTTCCATTGTACATGGAATATTTATTTCGACATATTATGTGGCAATATTACATGGACTATCGGCATTGAGCTATGATGTTTGCAACAACCTCACACAGTCAACTTCTTGTTGCAGCTCCAGCTTACTTCTGCCACGGACAGAATGCCAGCGAAATCCTATTCTTACTGTCGCTTGTATTGCACGTGTATGCAAACAACGTTAGCACCCGTAAAGAATCATCATGGAAGATTAACACTCGCGATCATTGTAAATAGTTTGGCTAAATATGTCTGAAAACGTAGACTGTAGGAAAGGACAATAGAAGTACAAGTCTATAATCATATATCTGAAGTGCCATCTAATTTACTCAGTACCCAGTACCCATGTAAATACTCTCCCACAAATCAGTAACTGCACAGATTCAGAGGACAGATTTTTTTCCTTTTTTTTCGGAAGAGGAAAGGATGTTGCAGTGCAAGAGCGCACACAACATCCAAATCGATATTAATAATGAGACGGTATGGCAACAGCCATCAAGCACTAGATATCCTGGTCGTCGAATTAAAACAGCGCCAATCAAAGCTACATAATGTCGCCATCAGGTTCCGAGATGCTGTTGAACAAGACACCAGGGAACCACTTCGGTCACATACATTGGTTTGACGGCCGCCACTCATTCATTGAGGATGGTCACAAACCAGAGTCCAGTGTTCGGTGTTGCCCCATGCCACGCTACTCGCCGGGGGCTCCGGCAATGCTAACGCAACGGGCGGTATAGATTGTGGCTCCGACAGCTAGGACACTGTGTAGTCTCAGACGTTTCATATGGTTCAAATGGCTCTGAGCACTATCGGACTTAACATGTGAGGTCATCAGTCCCCTAGAACGTAGAACTACTTAAACCTAACTAACCTAAGGACATCACACACATCCATTCCAGAGGCAAGATACGAACCTGCGACCGTAGCGGTCGCGCGGTTCCAGACTGAAACTCTCGCCCACACCGGCCGGCCAGTCTCAGATGGCTTCTAAAGTTACCGACGTGCTTTCCACCGCCCAAGCAATTTCTCATTCCCGATTTTCAATGACAGATCATACCCACAGTATGTTGGTGTCCATTCGTCTTCTCTCGATAAGAATGAAGATTTAGCACCGCAGCTGTGGTCCCTGATGAGACGGTGCGGGCTCTTTCTGCCGTCTGGATGCTGATCCCTCAAAAGCGCCGATGTGGGGAGCAGCTACACCAATGTGACTGACAAAATAACACCTTCCCTCCCACAAAGTAGCGGTCTTGCCACTGCTAGCCGCTGCACCGTATATTATAAACATGTGAAACAAACTATAAACGTGGTGAAGCGAAATCTCCCGGTTCTGTCACATATGAACGACACTTCTCACGATTTATCTCAAGCAAACTAAAGAGATTCACATTCGAGATTATCGCAGGACCGTCCGAGACAATGGTTTACGTCCAGAAAGTTCCTCCAAACTAAAGAACTACATTACGTTCTGGGGAAAATTCTTTGTCTTTCGAACTCATACATTTAGAAACAGAATGTCACTGGGGTCAGTGTCGAAAGGCTCGCATTATGAGCAATAAGAGAATCTCTTATTCGAGAATAGCTGGGTGTAAGTCTCCATCACACCATTAGCTTTAAATTCTCTGTGGTTTCTCTCGCTCACTCAAAGTATCAGCAACTGAGGTGCCCTGAATAACTACAAACGATAATTTCTGTCAAAACACACTCAAAAGAGCAGTCTGATAGTCCCAATGCGAACTAAAGATTCCTGCTATCAGCATCCACATTAATTCTCACAAGGAGACCACTCGGCAGTCGGATGTTTGTATTTTTTATGTCTATGTGACGAGAAGTTGAGAACTCAGATAACAACATTCCAAAACAGTTCGATAATACTCTCAAAAATTCTCGAGAGAATCGGCTTCGTTCGGTTCCTAGCCGCCGCAAATTTTTAAACAAATGTTCATGTTATAGGAGCATATCCGTGATGCGTAAAATACATAAAGATTAAAAAATTTAATTTTTAGTATTCTTATGTAAACAACCTACATCAAAAACCTAAGAAATTACGTTTGCAATGAAAGCTAGATTTCTTGTGTGATATGCAGTTATAAATAAGATTATGTGCTTTGTTCACAGAAAATGGCAATTGGAATTGCGATATGATAATTAGCACACACACACACACACACACACACACACACACACACACACAGAAAAGCCCATAGAACACGAATCATTGTTTAAACATTGGTTATGGATGGGAACCGAACCAAGTCCACCTACATGATGTGAAGCACTCCACCACAGAGCCACACTATCGGAAAATCGCCCATGGTTTTGATAGTTAAACGCTCTCATAAAACTTCAAAGACGATTCTCTACGGATGTCATGGGCAAAACCCACGAGCTCATAAACATAAAACAATGCAGCACAAATGCGGCACAGATTTATCGAGCGCTCTTGTTTTTACAAAGTTATGGTTATATCACTTTTTTCTTTCATCCGCTCAGTATAAATTTTGCAGTTGATTTTTTTCCCAATGAACTAAACACTAGAAACTTTAAACAAAGAACTGGATGACAATGAAATATTAATTTGTTTTCTTGCCAGTATGTTCGGTAATAGTATAGCTGGGAGAAAAAAAAATAGAAAAGACGTAACTTTTACACTGACCTTCAAAAAAATGGTTCAAATGGCTCTGAGCACTATGGGACTAAACTTCTGACGGTCATCAGTCCCCTAGAACTGTTGTTGTTGCGGTCTTCAGTCGTGAGACTGGGTTGATGCAGCTCTCCATGCTACTCTACACTGTGCAAGCTTCTTCATCTCCCACTACCTACTGAAACCTACATCCTTCTGAATCTGATTAGTGTACTCATCTCTTGGTCTCCCTCTACGATTTTTACCCTCCACGCTGCCCTCCAATACCAAATTGGTGATCCCTTCATGCCTCAGAACATGTCCTACCAACCGATACCTTCTTCTGGTCAAGTTGTGACACAAACTTCTCTTCTCCCCAATCCTATTCAATACTTCCTCATTAGTTATGTGATTTACCCATCTAACCTTCAACATTCTTCTGTAGAACCACATTTTGAAAGCCTCTATTCCCTTCTTGTCCAAACTATTTATCGTCCATGTTTCACTTCCATACAGGGCTACACTCCATACAAATACTTTCAGAAATGACTTCCTGACACTTAAATCTATACTCGATGTTAACAAATTTCTCTTCTTCAGGAACGCTTTCCTTGCCATTGCCAGTCTACATTTTATATCCTCTCTACTTCGACCATCATCAGTTATTTTGCTCCCCAAATAGCAAAACTCCTTTACTACATTAAGTGTCTCATTTCCTAATCTAATTCCCTCTGCATCACCCGACTTAATTCGACTACATTCCATTATCCTCGTTTTGCTTTTGTTGATGTTCATCTTATACCCTCCTTTCAAGACACTGTCCATTCCGTTCAACTGCTCTTCCAAGTCCTTTGCTGTCTCTGACAGAATTACAATGTCATCGGGAAACCTCAGAGTTCTTATTTCTTCTCCGTGGATTTTAATAAATACTCCGAATTTTTCTTTTGATTCCTTTACTGCTTGCTCAATATACAGATTGAATAACATCGGGGAGAGGCTACAATCCTGTCTCACTCCTTTCCCAACCACTGCTTCCCTTTCATGCCCCTCGACTCTAATAACCGCCATCTGGTTTCTTTACAAATTGTAAATAGCCTTTCGTTCCCTGTATTTTACCCCTGCCACCTTTAGAATTTGAAAGAGAGTATTCCAGTCACATTGTCAAAAGCTTTCTCTAAGTCTACAAATTCTAGAAACGTAGGTTTGCCTTTCCTTAATCTTTCTTCTAAGATAAGTCGTAGGGTCAGTATTACCTCACGTGTTCCAGTGTTTCTACGGAATCCAAACTGATCCTCCCCGAGGTCGGCTTCTACTAGTTTTTCCATTCGTCTTTAAAGAATTCGTGTCAGTATTTTGCAGCTGTGGCTTATTAAACTGATTGTTCAGTAATTTTCACATCTGTCAACACCTACTTTCTTTGGGATTGGAATTATTATATTCTTCTTCACGTTTGGGGGTATTTCGCCTGTTCATACAAGTGGTTCTCTTATCTCCAAAGGTCTCTTTAATTTTCCTGTAGTATCTATCTTACCCCTAGTGAGATAAGCCTCTACATCCTTACATTTGTCGTCTAACCATCCCTGCTTAGCCATTTTGCACTTCCTGTCGATCTCATTTTTGAGACGTTTGTATTCCTTTCGGTCTGCTTCATTTACTGCATTTTTATATTTTCTCCTTTCATCAATTAAATTCAATATTTCTTTGTTACCCAAGGATTTCTACTAGCCCGAACTGAGAACTACTTAAACCTGACTATCCTAAGGATTCATGCCCGAGGCAGGATTCGAACCTGAGACCGTAGCAGTAGCGCAGTTCCAGACTGTACCGCCTAGAACCTCTCGGACACTGGTGCAGGCACTGACCTTCAAAACCAAGACAACGTGCAAGTAGTATTGGAACACGTTTCAGGTAGTATATGTGTTGACAGACACATTCAGCAGGGTGGAGGATGTGAACAGTGAGAGAGGTGAAAATGAGATGAACTGACACCTTAGAGAAGGAGGAGATACCTAAATAGTGGTGGGAGGAGGAGAGAGGGAGAGTGAGAGAGAGAGTGGAAGAGGAGATGGAGAGACAGAGGGCGAGGAGGAAGTGTACAGAGGGAAGGGGTAGGAAGAGAGAGACAGGAGAGGGGGAGGAGCACAGTTCCAGAGAGAGGGGCAGAAGTTATGGACAGAAAGAAGCGCGAGGAGAGATGGGCTCAGAGATAATGCAGGAGGAGACGGATAGAGAGAAGGCTATGAGAAGGTTCACAAAGAGGAGGACGAAGAGTTGGGCAAAGAGAAGGAGAGACGAGGAAATTGGCAGAGCAAGAGGGTACGAAGAGATGGACAGTGGGAGATCTAGGAGGAGATGAATAGAGAGAAACGGAAGAAGAGATGATCAAAGGGATGGACAGAGAGAGGTAGAGGAAGGAATGAACCAGAGAGGGGGAAGAGGAGATGGACACAGAGTGGGGAGAGGGGGAGGAATGGTGGGAAGAGAGAGTTGGGAGGAGAGGGTGTGCAATATTTTTGACGTATCCACACAAGGGCGGAGCCACTGATTTAAAACTAGTACTGATATAAAAATCTTATAAAGAGACTTACAAAATTAATTTGCATGCTTCTTTATTTTATTTTTTACGAAAATAACAAGTATAAAGGCTGATGTATCATTAATAGGTAGGTATAATACTGTCACGTAGAAGAAGGTGCAATTAGATGGAAATGGAATTGATCGTTTGGCGTCGTTGGCTGGGAAGCCCCATGCGAGGCAGGTACGGCCAGCTTGGTGCAGGTCATATTACATTCGATGCCACATTGGCGACCTGCACGCCGGATAGGGATGAAATGATGATGAAGATAGCACAACACCCAGTAGCTGAGCGGAGAAAATCTCCTACCCAGCCGGGAATCGAAGCCACGCACGGAAGAGGGCAATCCGTCTCGTTGACCACTCAGCTATTGTGGCGGACGGTGGAATTAGATGAATGACGAACACTAGCTTCACTGAACGAAACTTTAGTCAGCATCTGCACATACAAGAGCGTGGACCGGACTGGGTCGGGTTGTTTTGGGGAAGGAAATCAGACAGCGAGGACATTGGTCTCATCGGATTAGGGAAGGACGGAGAAGGAAGTCGGCCGTGCCCTTTCAAAGGAACCATCCCGGCATTTTCTTGGAGCGATTTAGGGAAATCACGGAAAACCTAAATCAGGATGGCCCGACGCTGGATTGAACCGTCGTCCTCCCGAATGCGAGTCCAGTGTGTAACCACTGCGCCACCTCGCTCGGTGGAGCGGACTGCCTCCAGCCAGAACACATACGGTATATATACAGTATCAGAACATTCCAGCACATTAATTCTTGACATTTGTGGATACTTCTAGAATGTACCCGAACCGAATATAAAAACTAAAATTTACGGGAATGAGTCATCTGTCCTGCATACTCCGACTCCTGATGACTGATGTTCACCCTGGCGGTGATCTTCTTAGAACTTCCTTTGCCGCTACGGTCTTAGTCACCTTGCCGCTCGTTGCCTGTCACTGGAGCTTCAAATTTACCCTGGGTTGCAGGATCCTTATAGCTAGTCATTAGAAGGACGCGGACCTTATCTCTGATCTTCGGTCGTCTTGTGTCGGGATCGAAGTCTTCAACTTTATAAGTAACTCCCTTACAGCCGTCCGCTGCGCTTCAGTCCGGAACTGCGCTGCTGCTACGGTCGCAGGTTCGAATCCTGCCTCGGGCATGATGTGTGTGCTGTCCTTAGGTTAGTAAGGTTTAAGTAGTTCTACGTTCTAGGGGACTGATGACCTCAGAAGTTAAGTCCCATAGTGCGCAGATCCATTTGAACCATATTGCTTAGAGCCCTTTGAACCATTCGAACTGTCTTACAACCTTATAAGGTCCAAAGCAGCGCCTTAGTAGCTTCTCAGAGAGACAATCCTTCCGAACAAGAGTGAAGATCCAGACGAGGTCACCAGGCCAGTAGACAACAGGGCACTGGCTCTCGTCAAACCTTCATCGATCGATTTCTTGAGCCTGCATTGGCGGAGTCGCGTTAACTGCCGAGCTTCCTCAGCATTTCTTCTTGGTGTAGCAATTTTAATGGCCAGTAGCGTAATTAGATGAATGACGAATTTCAGCGAACGAAGATTTATTCAGCACTTGCACATACAAGAGCGCGGAGCGAACTGCCATTTACCAGGACACATATGGTATTTATACAGTTACAGAACATTCAAGCACAATGATTCTTGACATTTTTAGATACTTCTAGAACGTACTCGAACCGAATATAGAAATTAAAATTTTACATTTCAGGTGAGTTTTGAACTCACGAATCTCCATGCAATATTCCAGTATCTTAACTATCACGCCACTGCTTCTTATGCCACAATACTATCCAGTTTCAGATTTTATCAGATGAAAAACATGGAAATAAACCTGAAATCTAACACTTGTCTCCCTTATTATCTCATGATTACGTTCAAAAACCAAAGAAAAACTTCACACAGCTAAAAAAACAGACAATAGCCACAGGAATAAAAACAAGTTTTTAATATTTCATGTTTTTAAATTGGAATATAAGTATAAAAAATTTTTTTCTTGCCCGATACAGATTCCCAGCCCATTCAGATGGGCCAGAAAATGTGTGTCTCTGAATATTTAAAGCTACGAAGATACTTATAAAATTTAAAACGAAGAACTTGGGGAGCATGTAGCAGACAGTAGTAAGGTTGTGAACTTTTCATCCAGGAAGTGATTCGTTGTGTAATAGTAACGAAATTAACTGTTCGTGCATCAGTTATGAACTGCAAACGCCCCACTTTCCTATGTTTAAATTTTACAAGTATTTTCATAGACACTGTTGTTGTTGTGCTCTTGAGTCCAGAGACTGGTTTGATTGCAGCTCTCCAAGCTAATCTATCTTGTGCAAGCTTCTTCATCTCCCAATACCTACTGCAACCTACATCCTTCTGAATCTGTTCACTGTATTCATGACTTGGTCTTCCTCTACAATTTTTACCCTCCACGCTGTCCTCCAATACTATATTGATGATCCCTTGATGCCTCAGAACATGTCCTATCAACCTCCCTTCTTCTACTGAAGTTGAGCCACAAATGTCTCTTCTCCCCAATTCTATTCAATACCTCCTCATTAGTTATGTGATCTACCCATCTAATCATCAGCATTCTTCTATAGCACCACATTTCTAAAGCTTCTATTCTCTTCTTGTCCAAACTATTTATCGTCCATGTTTCACTTCTATACGTGGCTACATTCCATACACACACTTTCAGAAAAGACTTCCTGATACTTAAATCTATACTCTATGTTAACAAATTTCTCTTCTTTAGAAACGCTTTCCTTGCCATTGCCAGTCTATATTTTATAACCTCTCTACTTCGACCATCATCAGTTATTTTACTCCTCAAATAGCAAAACTCATTTACTACTTTAAGCGTCTCATTTCCTAATCTAATACACTCAGCATCACCCGATTTAATTTGACTACATTCCATTATCCTCGTTTAGCTTTTGTTGATGTTCATTTTATATCATCCTTGCAAGACACTGTCCATTCCGTTCAGCTGCTCTTCCAGGTTCTTTGCTGTCACTGACAGAATTACAATGTCATCGGCGAACCTCAAAGTTATAATTTTTCTCCATGGATTTCAGTTCCTGTGCCGAATTTTTCTTTTGTTTCCTTTACTGCTTGCTCAAAATACAGTTTGAATGACATCGAGGATAGGCTACAACCCTGTATCACTTCCTTCCCAACCACTGCTTCCCCTTCACGCCCCTCGACTCTTATAACTGCCATCTCGTTACTGTACAAATTGTAAATAGTTTTTCGATCCCTGTATTTTACCCCTGCCACCTTCAGAATTTGAAAGGGAGTATTCCAGTTTACATAGTCAAAGTCATTCTCTAAGTTATACAAATGCTAGAAACGTATGTTTCCCTTTCCCTAATCTATCTTCGAAGATAAGTCGTAGGGTCAGTATTGCCTCACGTATTCCAACATTTCTACAGAATACAAACTGTTCTTCACCAAGGTCAAGTTCTACCAGTTTATCCTTTCGTCTCTAAAGAATTCGTGTTAGTATTTTGCAGCCGTGGGTGTAGTTCGGTAATTTTCACACCTGTCAGCACCTGGTTTGTTTGGGATTGGCATCATTATATTCTTCTTGAAGTCTGAGGGTATTTCGCCTGTCTCATACATCTTGTTCACCAGATGGTAGAGTTTTGTCAGGGGTGGCTCTCCCAAGGCTATCAGTAGTTCTAATGGAATGTTATTTACTCCCAGGGCCTTGTTTCGACTTAGGTCTTTGAGTGCTCTGTCAAACTCTTTACACAGTATCATATCTCCCATTTCATCTTCATCTACATCCTCTTCCATTTCCATAATATTGTCCTCAAGAACATCGAACTTGTATAGACCCTGTATACATTCCTTCCACCTTTCTGCCGGACGGATCGCCAGGTGGTTCTGGACACTACAGTCTGGAACCGCGAGACCGCTACGGTCACAGGTTCGAATTCTGTCTCGAGCATGGATGTGTGTGATGTCCTTATGTTAATTAGGTTGAAGTAGTTCTAAGTTCTAGGGGACGGATGGCCTCAGTAGTTAAGTCCCATAGGGCTCAGAGCCACTTGAACCACCTTTCTGCTTTCTCTTCTCTGCTTAGAACTGGGTTTCCATCTAAGCTCTTGACACTAAAAATTAAAAACCACTGATTTTCAGGGCTATCTCTATGTGGCTATAAATCTGTATGGGGCGAGGGGAAATCACTTTATACGTTTTTGTCCGAAAAAAAACGCAGTAAATTAAAAGTTTATTTAAATTTAAGTAATTATCCGCTATGCGTCCACTAGTAGATGAGTGCTGTAAGGTAGGGTTGTATACATTCATTTATCACCAAGGGGCGGCCCCAGTAGAAGATTTACGCTAACACATATATAGCTATGACATATTATTTTAATTCTAGTGAGAAGGCGATATTTAGTTGACATTTACGACGCGACCAGTACGCTGTTTTGCGATACAGATTCAAAAAAGTAATGAATTCCACATGCAACAAGAGTTCACCGAAACTAAAAAAATAAGTATTGTGAAAGTCATATGAAAGTGCAACAGCAGAGACAAAAGGTAAAACATTCTGTGACATATTTCTCCTTATGCTTTTGCATGAAATCTGCTGTACTGGAATTCAGCATTCACTATTCTACGCCGTGAAAACTCGAGTAATGCCGTACCTAGTTTAAGCAGATTGACACAAATCATATTTTTGATCAAATTCATACCAATCAAGAGCTTGGTTTTGTGCAAAGAAGCTACGAATGTTTCATTTTAAGTACGTATACAAAGGGCAGTACCGATGCGGAGACATTATTATGCTCTGCCTGAGTGCTACGTGTGTACGCAGATCACCGAAGAATGTGACGAATTCTGATCAAAAGAAACACTTCCGACTATTTCGCATTCGAAGCCATTTCAGATTAATAACAACATTTATTGCTAATGGATAAATTCTACAAATAGAGTTCCAGAGATATCAATACTCTACGTGGAAAGCAACTGCTAACTGCCATATACATTTCTGTCATAAGAAGAGGTAACTGGCTAATTGTGTTTTATTGTTTCGGTGTAATGTTCACGATCCGCAGTCTGGTAAGTGGCATGCAATTACAGACGCTCATCACTACTGCGAGGTACTAAACACATTTATTTTGGGCGGTAATTTGAAGTGGGCATTATGCTTTGATGTATCTACTAACTGTGGTGTTCCACGACAGGCTGTTATAGAGGATTCAGTGTGGACCCACTTACATTTAAGAGTTCGTATCAAAATTATTGAGTTCGTCACTGAATCTAACCATCGGACATGTGAATAGGATAGTAAACTACCCTAGTGAAGTCAAGAATTTAAGAGAGTCGTGGGGGCACCTGGCGGGGAAACGCACGTTTGTGTTACACTACTGCGACTCGCGATGGCTCACATCTGGCGATGTACTCGCGGTACCTTTCAGTGACAGGCAGAAAAACGAGGGATACCATTGTAATGTTAAATACGCTGAATCTCTCTCTTCAAGGTTGCTATATACACATGTCAAAATTAAATGAGAGTACTTGAGTTTCCAGGAAAATCTGCAAGTCTGAAAACCAAACAAAATGAAGACCGCCTCGCTGATTATTTTTCCTTACAGCACAAGTTTGCTATCGTTTCTTCATGTTACTGGGATGTATTCCGACAATATATTGCATACACAATTACGACAGTATGGATCTCTAGGATATTTGATTATCAATCGAAGGTAACTATCCACTCCTCAGTGGCACAGCTCAACGAAAATTAATTAAATTAATTCCACATCGTAAATCCTCTTTTTCGAAAGCGATATTTTCCGCGGTGACTGCAATAAAAAGAATGTGGAAAACTCAAAATGTAACAGAAAATTATAAAAACTCTATCCAGGCTTATTCGGATATCCAGGCTGCTGTATTATCAAAAAGATGATGCGTTCCATTCGTTGCACTCTATCTGATTAAAAGTATCCGGACGTCCTTATACATCGTGAGTCACGTCAGACATAAAACCATTTTAGTTTCATGAATGCTTACACATATCGAAAGGCTGTTTTCGGAAAATGTTAGGGCGTCCACGGGCACGTACGTTTATGTTTCGTTAATGTTTTTATGGCTGGTATCTGTGGATATATTGAAGTAAGTATGTTTTTTTTAAATGGAACCATACACATTGTATATCTGCGTTCGATAGCTCTTGAGAAGGCAATCAGAATGATATAGCATTTGTTGATATTGACGGGGAAACCTCTCGTAAAAATGTTCGAGATATGTCCCAGAGTGTGAGAATATGGTGACGTGAAACGGCATTTCCGGTGGGAACAATGACAAGCATGCGTCTCGGATCAGGCTGCGTACTTCTATACCGTAAGGTAGACGCGTACCACAAGAATAAAGCTTCATTTATCCTTCAACCAACTCACGACCTAGATGGAGGTTCACCTACGATGTTGCATATTGTTATACGGCATGAGCTAGAATCTAGCGTATCACAAAGGGCTTAGGAAGATTGTTTCATACTTGTGTATCCTCCCAGATGTATATGAACTGAAACAGAGAAATCATTTGTTCATTCTTCAAAAATAATGAGGTCTTACACTCTGCAAAAAACATACTGTATTAAATGTTTAAATGTTAGAAGAAATATTTGACCTATCTTTTCCTGTACGTGTTTTTATGCTTCTTACAGGTAGAGTACATGCTGTCAGACAACTGTCTCTATCTAGACCGCTCTAAATTAGATCGTATGAGATAAGTTGTATCGCAGACTCAGACCCTTTGTCTGTTCAGAGATGTTACTCACCCTCCCCCCCCCCCACCCCCTCGGCCCCAACGATGTAAACAACCATTCAGACATTCTATTAGACAGAGGGTTCAGACAGCCGATCAGTTCCAGTCATTCCACCAGGAAGGAGGTGCACGGCTCGTGTTGTCTGTAGTTCAACGATGCATAGACGGTCAATTCCGCTGTCCGATCGCGTCCGCATTGTTACTTTGTGCCAGGAAGGGCTCTCACTAGGGAACTGTCCTGGCGTCTCGGAGTGAACAAAAGCGATGCTGTTCGGTCATTGAGGATATACATAGAGACAGGAACTGTCGATGAAATGCCTAGCTCAGGCCGCCCAAGGGCTACTACTGCAGTGGATGACTGCTACCTGCGGATTGTCGCTCGGAGGAATCCTGAGAGGAACGCCACCATGTTGAATAATGCTTTTCGTGCAGCCACAGGACGTAGTGTTACGACTGAAACTGTGCGCAATAGGCTCGTGATGCGCACCTTCATTCCCAACGTCCATGGCGACGTCCATCCTTGCAACCACGACACCATGCAGCGCGGTACAGATGGACCCAGCAACATGCCGAATGGACCGTTCAGGATTGCATCACTTTCTCTTCATCGATGAGTGTCGCATATGCCTTCAACCAGACAATCGTCGGAGACGTGTTTGGATGCAACCCGGTCAGGCTGAACGCCTTAGGCACAGCGTCCAGCAATTGCAGCAAGGTGGAGGTAATCTGCTGTTTTGGGGTGGCGTTATGTGGGGCCAACGCACGTCGCTGGTGGTCATGGAAAGCGTCGTAACGGCTGTACGATACGTGAATGCCATCCTCCGACCGATAGTGCGACCATATCGGCAGCATATTGGCGAGGAATTCTTCTTCAAGGACGACAATTCGCGCCCCCATCACGCACATCTTGTGAATGACTTCCTTCCGGATAACGACATCGCACAACTAAAGTGGTCAGCATGTTCTCCAGATATGAACCTTATCGAACATGCCTGGGATAGATTGAAAAGGGCTGTTTATGGAAGACGTGACCCACCAACCACTGTGAGGGATCTACGCCGAATCGCCGTTCAGGAGTGGGACAATCTGGACCAACAGTGACTTGATAAACCTGTGGATAGTATGCCACGACGAATGCACGCATCCATCAATGCAAGAGGACGTGCTATTGGATATTAGAGGTAACAGCGTAAACAGCAGTCTGGACCACCTCATCTGAAGGTCTCGCTGTATGGTGGTACAAAATGCAATTTGTGGTTTTGATGAGTACTAGAAAGGGCGGAGATGATGCTTATGTTGATCTCTATTCCAATTTTCTGTACAGGTTCCGGAACTCTCGGAACCGAGGTGATACAAAATTTTTTTTTGATGGTCGTATTTTGTTAAAAATGCTTTGGTGACCACCTATACACTACAAAATAAATATTCTTCTTAATGAAACGTCGTTTCATGCTGAACGTAAGCGTGTAATGACACTGTTACCAGTACGTGAAATACACGCTCTCAAATTGTTTGACATTGCAGTGCAATTTCGTACGCACGTGAATGAAATAAACGATTTACTAACAATGATTTGGAAACCACCGAGATCACTTAACATAAATTTTGTCTTCCAAAAAAATAACTTTACCTTTTATTTAAGCATGTGTTCAAACAGTTGACCATGGACTGAAAGGCATATTTGCAATCGCCATTCGAAAGAAAGATGAACGAATTTAACAACACTAGACGGTATGGTAAGCATGTACTGGCGATTCGACGACAGATGTCTTTTGACTTAATTGCGGCTTCGTCATAGACTGCAACTTTGAACGCTCCCCAAAGAAAAAAATTTTGAGGGGTGTAATCGGGGGATGTCGCATTCGGAAAAAAATGGTTCAAATGGCTCTGAGCACTATGGGAATTAACATCTGTGGTCATCAGTCCGCTAGAACTTAGAACTACTTAAACTGAACTAACCTAAGGACATCACACATATCCATGCCCGAGGCAGGATTCGAACCTGCGACCGTAGCAGTCGCGCGGTTCCGGACTGAGCGCCTACAACCGCTAGGCAACAGCGGCCGGCCTACATTCGTTTCATCCAACGTCCAGTTCTCATTCAGTATCTGTGTTTCAACAAGGGACGAGTGAGCTGAACAACCCTCGTGTTGCAGAGACATGCACTGTCAAATATCCAGTGGTCCCTCTTCTAGAGGAACCGCCAGAATGTTCGTCAGAAAGTGTGCATGTGAATGTCAATTTCTAACACCTTAGATGAAGTAACGTCCTACAGATTAATTTCCTACGACGCCGCACCATACATTCACGCTGCACGGCCGTTGATGTTGCACCTGAAAAGTCAATGTGGATTTTCGGCTGCCCAGTAGTGCATGTTCAGCAAATTTACATTAGCGTGGTTAGTAGACGTTGCTTCATCGTTAAAGTGCACACGTTCGAAAAATATAGGATGGTCTCTCAATTGCTGAAGGGTAAAGTGACAAATTTCTGTGTGACGCTTGCTATCACGATCTTCGAGTGCCTGATGTGGTGACAGATCATAGGGATGGAAATTCTGTCGCTGCAGGAGCCCTCTACTGCTGCACTGTTGTGCGGCATTTCTTTTACATTCACGATATAAATGTAGTATATCCAACTTCTCCTCAGCCGGCCGGAGTGGCCGAACGGTTCTAGGCGCTACAGTCTGGAATCGTGCAACCGCTACGGTCGCAGGTTCGAATCCTGGCTCGGGCATGGACGTGTGTGATGTTCTTACGTTAGCGACGTTTAAGTAGTTTTAAGTCTAGGGGACTGATGACCTCAGATGTTAAGTCCCATAGTGCTCAGAGCCATTTGAACCATTTTTAGCGCTGGTATGAATGGAGGCATTGAAGTGCGTTTCCTTCCTCCCCAGACACGCTGACACGTCATTGAAAGTATCGTCAGCAGAGTTGAAGCAGTCGTGATTGTGAAGGGTGGCCATAATTGTGAATTTAGTCTCCTTCGTCGGATACTGGTGGTGTAAGCTCTCGGATTTCCAGCCAGTTCGCCAGAAGAGGATGAGTATGAGACTCGTCGAAAGGTGGCGGTATTTCAACACTGCCACCCGGCTGGAAACCTCAGACCTTTTCGCCTACACCCCATATTAATGTCAACTAAAACGTGTCCAAGTGCTTTTGATCAGTTAGTGTCTTAATGATAATATATTCCATAAAGTGTGTGTTCGTTTTAAAAAGAGTACCATTTATATTCAGATTTTGAAATTAACTTATCCGAACCACCTACTCACCTCAACTGCGTTAGGCCAACTTGGAACGAAGCGAAAAGGTCACAACGCTGAGAATGACTGGATTGGACAGTTATCATAACATATAAGAACTCTTACAACTTTGCACAGACATAAAACTGACTCTAATAAGTAGTGCGGTTTTTAGATATTTCTTATTGCAGCATCCTTACTCAGAGGAATCTACCCATGCTGTTAACCACGAAGTTCGTACTGGTTTTACAGTCACTGTAGGCCTCGGTCACTTGAGCCTAGCCAACGCCAGCGATGCCCTTGTAAATAGCATATGTGAAAAGTTTCTCAGCGTTCAGAAGTTGTCTGTTCGCATAAAACAAAGTCTGGAGTGACTTTTAATATGACTATATTCAGTGCATGATAACAACCACTCGACATGGTAAAACTGATTAGCTTTTTTGTCTACTAATAACGAACGCATAAACTCATGGCTGACTAGGGAAAACGTCGATACCTCAAACATGGGTTATCCTCATATATTTTATCTTTTCCCTGGGAAAACAGGAAATATGCACAACTGCAAAAATATGTATAATAATCATTACAACAATGCGATTACATGGCGCTTCTAAATTTTCACAATCATCATTATCTACATCCACATGTGCAAATACATCTCTGCTCCAGGAACCACGTTGCTGTGTATAGTGGAGGTTATGTATCGTAACATGGTCATAACCCTCCTTTCCTGTTCCATTCGCAAATAGTAACTGAGAAGAGCGACTGTTAGTAAGCCTCCGTAATGAGCGATAATTCGTCAGATAATTCCATTGTTGTCATTCCGCGAAAATGTGTGTACGAGGTTGTAATACGATGCCAGACACTTTTTGGAGCGTACACTTTCAAAATTTTGTCATAAGGTATCTCCGTAGTACAGAACGCCTCCCCTGTACCATCAGCCACTGGATTGCGAAGAGCATCTCCGTAACGATCTTCAGCTTATTAAGTAGCTCTCGACGAAAACTGATTTTTTTCAGTTTTCTCTATCTACTCTATTAGTCCTATTTGGTAAGAGTTCACATTACTGGGTTTCGGTTTCTGCTCTGTCAAAATGATTGACACCACAGGGAACTTAGCATTCGTTTACTGAGCTTGGTGAAACCAGGTGTCCTGACCTGAGGCTTGGTAAGCGCTGCCAGTTCTCTGTAGCCACCGAGCGAGGTGGCGCAGTGGTTAGACACTGGACTCGCATTCGGAAGGACGACGGTTCAATCCCGCGTCCGGCTATTCTGATTTAGGTTTTCCGTGATTTCCGTAAATCACTCTAGGCAAATGCCGGGATGATTCCCCTGAAAGGGCACGGCCGACGTCCTTCCCCATCCTTCCCTAATCCGATAAGACCGATGACCACGCGGTCTGTTCTCCTTCCCCAAACCAACCAACCAACCTCTGTAGCCGTTAGCTTCCGGCACATTTTAGCAACTATCGTATGACACGACGGTGGAACGTTGTATGACACAGACGACAAGGATCTTATCTTAACCTCCTACATTGCAAGTATGGTATAATTTTCTATAAAAAAATGTTCCTCAAGCTCAAGGTGTGCTGCGAACCAGTGAGATGCATGGCTATTGGCGGGGAACAGTCTTCTTTAGCGCGCAACCAATGGGTAATCTGCAGCATCTCTGTTGTATCAAAGTTAATAAGAAAGGCCGCTCTCTGTCTGGATGGATACTTACTTCCCTAGCTGCTCGTCGGACTACTATGAAGCCTAAATCTCTCTTTCATACTCCCATCGATTCGGGCGGTCAGTACGATGTATTAATACCCAACAGACGTCGTGTGACTAGTTAACCTGAGACGCCTGTAAAAATGAGAGAAAGCAGTATTAATCGACGGCACCCTGTGTAAAAAATGTTTTTATCGCTGTGAAACGCACAGAAAGCTTTTTTCAAAATTGTACCCTTTCTGCAGCAAAAAGGCTCTAGAGGGACTTGCACGGCATCTTAAATGTATGAAGAGACTGCGTAATCGTACACTCTTGATCGAGACGCTGAAAGTTACCCAAAGAAACAAGTCGTTAAAAGACGAACTACTTGAATAATATACTGTGTGAAGTGAGCTGCACATTGGGCTAAATTGTTGTAAGGGGCTTGTAACGTGTCAGCACTTTAGAATATAGGCACCAAAGAACTTCAACAGGAACAGGAAAGCGGATTTCTCTGTCTTAACATTAGCCCATGTGTACCAAATTTAATGAGCGGCTTTAAATGTCAACACAAGAGCCACACCTACATGGGCTGCGACTGTCAGTGTCGTGTGGAAAATATGACTCCGCTGCCGACGAACCCGGTATTCAGTGAACTGCCCCACCCATGTGTCTCATTTGCTTCAAATCCCTTTCATTTTGTAGCAATTACTTTCGTGTCTTCGCAGAAGAGAAGAAAATCTGGGAGATTAATATTTCCCAGTATACTGTGGCACCGTCAAGGCATTTGAAGCCACACACTCATCCACTTTCTTGAAGTCGTTAGCCTCATCATAGAAGCAGCCTATACTGAAGACTACTATTGGCATCCAGACTTCGACGGCTCATCAGCATACATCAGACTGCACCCGTAAATGCAGCTGCAAGCCTACACACCTAGTCCTACAACTATGTCTTCATGCCACTGATTTAATGGTGTCTACCGAACGTAATGTGGGTAAGAAGTCAGATCCTCTCGAAAGACGGAAAAAGGGCATAAGCGAAATGTTTCTGTTAAAATGGCATTACCCTCGTCCCCAAAACCCAAGCTGGGGCCCGAAACAACAGGCTAAAACATTCGCGTCCGAAGCCATCGTGCCATGCGATTTTGGTCACGTCTGATGGAATGTATGACGACCATACAGTCGAATGTATGGATGTCAACATCTGCGTGAGAGAACGGGTGAGTGCCCCAAGAAACTCCTTAACCGCTGCTATCTCTCCACCAAGTATGGAGGGAAAGAGGGAGGAAAACCCCACCGTTGGTTTCCATACTTGTTAAACTTGAACGGGGTCAGGACACATGTGGAGAAACTACGTTTCTTAGTTCAGGATACACCAACGTGTACCTATCTTAAGAAGACACATTTTACATTTTCTGATTCCCCTGTGCTATATGACAACATTCCCCACAAAAAGGACGACCTTACTGGACAGAGAGCTATCAGTCCTTTTTTCACTCCCTCATAGCCAACCTACAATCATTCGCCGTATCAGTGCATATGTATTATTGGTTGACAATACGTTCCCTCTGCCAGATCCCACATGAGGTGCTAAGATGAAGAGGTTCCTCAGGGTTATCTTACTCAACTCCCCAATTCTTTCATCCGCTGTGGTGATTTTAACGAACACAAGGTGTTAAGGAGGTCATCAAACACATTCCCCAGGGGTAGAGTAAATGAGAGCGTTCTAATGTCCTCATGTGCGTATTTGTAGAACATGGGGTGGAGCACACACTCGAGCACTGCAACAGTGTCGTTCACTGCTATCGATCTGTCGATTTGCTCCCTAGCCCTCACATACTCAGCTACATGAGAAGTGGTCGATGACTTGCACTCGAGAGATCACTTCCAGACCTGGATTCATTTGCCTAACAGAGTGGTGTCCGAAAGAATGGCACCACGATGGGTGTCCATCAGGGCAGACTAGAAGCTCTGTGGATAAATTGCTGTATTTTAATACCGCGACAGCTTCTAGGAATGGGGATATCACATTTCCAAAACAACCCGCCACGCCGGTGAAACATTCATTCCACAGTCTTAAGATCAGCTGAAAAGGCAGCCTGTCCGTTGGTGGAGCGACGAATTCCATTCTGCAAGCATGCCAGTCAGGTGGCTCTGAGTAGGTTCAAACGTCGGCCAATTGCAGAGAACCTCGCAGCGTTTCATATAGTGAGGGCGAAATGCCCCCGCATTATAGGAAACAGCAAAAACCGGTACTTACCAGTAAAACCGTTTCAAAGTACAGTCGTATGAAAGACACATCAGGAGGATCTCTAGGAGAAGAGGGAGGTGCCAAATGGCTACCGTAGTGAGGAATGGGATACTCCAGGTCCACTTGTGAGACATTTCCAAAACAACTGAGACCTATTTTGCCACACTTACCGCCACTGCCAGTCAGTAGGTAACGTCCACTCTGGTCACTATGATAATAGAACGGAGTCTCTCAAGGTACTGCTTTATGTGTGAGTGGCACCTGATTGTCTTCGCCATCGTCTTAGTAGCATACCATCGACAGTTAAATGTCTTCTTCATTGTTATTTGTTTATTCACAACTTCTTTTCTTGTTCCTCCTAGAGCCATGCGAGAACACCTCGTAAGCTACAACTGCCTATCCGACAGTCAGAGGAATGGACAGAGAAATGAGGTTTTAATTTCTCTACTGTGAAGTCTCTGTGTATCCTTTTCCACTGTTCACGTTCCGCCGGAAATTTTCCTGAGGTGAGGATGGGGTACACGATAAGATTTATGGACCTCTCATTTCACTCTACATTTATGTGGTTGGTTAATATTAGGGACCTGAAAACACAGTCTTTAAAAGCACTCAGTATTTTATATCATTTACGCTAATTTTCATAGTTAGCAGACTGAACGTGGCTGCTCCAATTTTACGGGGCATTTGTGTAATCTCGGCTTGATTATGAGTGGGTTTGGAAAACCCTCTGTTTAAATGTGTTTTACGTGGAGCACCAGGGAGAAATTCAGCTTGCCACTAGAACCTTTTGAATCAGTGCTACACCTAGTCTTTGTACTGGGATTAGTGAGACGCCACTTCACATCAGATGACAACTGCTCATGAGGCGACGAGCAAATAAAACAATGTCACTCAAAACAGACCCAAATACCACATTGTTGCCCGGCCAGCAATAGTTAGAGTATTTTAAAATCGACAACGAGCAACGAGATGGTTTGGGATTCGTGAAAGTAGTTGCGTTTTAGAAATAGGTGTTGCTGGGTTTCAAGTGAGAAATACGGGATAAATGAGAGAATATACCTCCGTCCTGGAGGAGTGACGTAAGCAGTCTTCCCCACCGCTGGGCTAAGGTGCCAACACAACTGCCGAGCAGCAGGGCATGTCACCCTTCTTTATTTCTGTAGGAGTAGCTGAGGGTGACTCTGCTCCGTCAAGGTGATGTATACAAAAAGTAGGCAAAGAAGCCATACTGGTTAAGGAGCCTCACGGCACTTCTTTTTGACGGAAACATTCCGCCGCTTCCTTCTTGTCAAAGACCGTTTTGGTGTTTTCTGGCATGTCCAAGGAGGATATAGCTTTTGAAATGAACTGTTTGCCGGTTTAGGTAATTTCTGAAATACTTGAAAATGAAGTGACAACGGAACTAAATGTACACTACTGGTCTTTAAAATTGCTACACTACGAAGATGACGTTCTACAGACGCGAAATTTAACCGACAGGATGAAGATGCTGTCATATGCAAATGATTAGCTTTTCAGAGCATTCAAACGAGGTTGGCGCCGGTGGCGACACCTACAACGTGCTGACATGAGGAAAGTTTCCAACCGATTTCTCATACACGAACAGCAGTTGACCGGCGTTGTCTGGTGAACGTTGTTGTGATGCCCCGTGTAAGGAGGAGAATGCGTACCATCACGTTTACGACTTTGATAAAGGTCGGATTGTAGCCTATCGCGATTGCGGTTTGTCGTATCGCGACATTGCTGCTCGCGTTGGTCGAGATCCAATGACTGTTAGCAGAATATGGAACGCCGTGCTGTATCCCAACGGCCTCGTATCACTAGCAGTCGCATGGCTATAACGGATCGTGCAGCCACGTGTCGATCCCTGAGTCAACAGATGGGGACGTTTTCAAGACAACAACCATCTTCACGAAGAATTCGACGTCGTTTGCAGCAGCATGGACTATCAGCTCGGAGACCATGGCTACGGTTACCCTTGATGCTGCACCACAGACAGGAGCGCCTGCGATGGTGTACTCAACGAAGAACCTGGGTGCACGAATGGCAAAACGTCATATTTTCGGATGAATCCAGGTTCTGTTTACAGCATCATGATGGTCTCATCCGTGCTGGGGGACATCGCGGTGAACGCACACTGGAAGTGTATATTCGTCATCGCCATACTGGCGTATCACCCAGAGTGATGGTATGGGGTGCCATTGGTTACACGTCTCGGTCACCTCTTGTTCACATTGACGGCACTTTGAACAGTGGACGTTACATTTCAGATATGTTACGAACCGTGGCTCTACCCTTCATTCGATCCTTGTGAAACCCTACATTTCAGCAGGATAGTCCCTGTACGGGCGTTTCTGGATACAGAAATTGTTCGACTGCTGCCCTGGCCAGCACATTCTCCAGATCTCTCACCAACTGAATACGTCTGGTCAATGGTGGCCGAGCAATTGCCTCGTCACAATACGCCAGGCACTGCTCTTGATGAACTGTGGTATCGTGTTGAAGCTGCATGGGCAGCTGTACCTGTACACGTCATCCAAGCTTCGTTAGACTCAATGCCGAGGCGTATCAAGGCCGTTATTACGGCCAGAGGTGGTTTTTCTGGGTACTGATTTCTCAGGATCTATGCGCCCAAACTGCGTGAAAATGTAATCACATGTCAATTCAGAGTATAATATATTTGCCTAATGAATACCCGTTTATCATGTAAATGTCGTGTGACAAGGTCCTCCCGCCGGGTAGACCGTTCGCCGGGTGCAAGTCTTTCGATTTGATGCCGCTTCGACGTCCTGCGCATCGGTGGGAATAAAATGATGAAGATTAGGACTTTTTTTTTCACTAGCTGCTTATATTTTATGACCCACCGTCTAATTTCATATGGTGAGTCGTATGTTGCCACTTAGCCGCTGTGACTGGGTCCGGGGTCCGCAGTGACTGAAAGTGACACCACACCGGCTCCCGTCCCCACTCACACCGTTGCCCGTGTCCCGCCACATGGAGGCGGGCTCTGTTTAGATCCATTTGATATCCGTTGTTGATGTTGTTGTCGTGCAGCATTAGAAAAACTTATATCTATTACAAAATCAAGTAAGATATTAATAAACAAAACGAAATTAAATATTTAGAAAGAAGGAAGGAAGAGAACTGAATAGGGAAGGGATAGGTATAATATTGCCAGTCACCTGGTTGTGGGCCGAGGCCCGAGGCCCGAGTCTTAGAATGACCCTCAAGACGCTGGCCGTTGCTCACCATGCCTTTAACATCTACCATCCTACAAACTAACTTAACTAGAAGAGATTAGGGTACGTTAAAGCTAGAAACTAAGACTAAGACCTCCATGTCCAGCCTGCTAAACTATTTACGATATACAATAGAGAGGTAATTGATTTTGAGCTTGGCTCAAAGTTGCTAATGAAAGGGTACTTGTGGTAAAAGTAATAAGGTAATGACTCTAACGGTTTGTGTTGAGCCTACAAGGCTCCTAGTAGAGTACATCAGGCGCAAGCACCTCCAGGCCCCGCCGACAACACGACCTGAACTGTGGTTTTCCCCGATCTACCATAGGTATCCGTCGGGTTGGGCTCACAAGAGAGGAACCACAATTAAGATCCTTCCATCCAGAACGTGTGTTGCCTCTTACCAGGGGGGCGTAGGTCCCTTGAAGAGGTACCTAACTTTAAGCTTCAGATCAGAAGTTGTTAGTGTAGTTGAGGTTGAGGTATAGGCTGTGTAGGTTGGTTGTACAAACAGTTCACGCTGAGCCAATGAGACTTACAATGATACGTGGTGTGGCAGTTAGCTATCTTCCGGTCCAGCCAGAAACACAGCCTGAACGGTGGTTTTCCCCGCTCTACCATAGGTATCCGTAGGCTTGGGCGCAAAAGAGAGGGACCACAATTAAGATCCTTCCATCCATACCGTGCGCTGTCTCTTAACGGAAGGCGTAGGTCCCTTGAAGAGGTACCTAGCTTTAAGATCTTATTAAATTAGGAGATGCTGTTAACTATTTACATATAAGGTGCAATCAGTTTTTAGGATTGTGTGTGACTTGTGCACCTCTTGTCGGTTGTTCCACTCTGTTCTTTGAATTTGACTTGGTTGACACTATGGATCATCCGCGCTGGACGCTTCAATATCTGTGTTGGTGCCCTGGTCTGTATCTGTTTCTTCTTCATTACTCGTGGTGTTAATCACATCTGTGTCCCCCTGGACATCGCGACGTATGTTTGGACCGACTTGCCTTCGGTAGGGTCTGTTGCGCAAGTATTCTATTTGTTGGATATCGAGATTTCGTCCGTTAGTTTATTGAGTTCAGTCCACCTTCCCGGGTCGCGTATTATGGCATGTAGTTCGTTGTGTGTGTTCAGGCGATTTATGTGTACTGTGTGTTATATGTTCGTGCGTTGTCCGCAGAAGAAGACAGTATGCTCAGGGGAACCTTCTTCCCCGCATGTGCATCTACACTCCTGGAAATTGAAATAAGAACACCGTGAATTCATTGTCCCAGGAAGGGGAAACTTTATTGACACATTCCTGGGGTCAGATACATCACATGATCACACTGACAGAACCACAGGCACATAGACACAGGCAACAGGGAATGCACAATGTCGGCACTAGTACAGTGTGTATCCACCTTTCGCAGCAATGCAGGCTGCTATTCTCCCATGGAGACGATCGTAGAGATGCTGGATGTAGTCCTGTGAAACGGCTTGCCATGCCATTTCCACCTGGCGCCTCAGTTGGACCAGCGTTCGTGCTGGACGTGCAGACCGCGTGAGACGACGCTTCATCCAGTCCCAAACATGCTCAATGGGGGACAGATCCGGAGATCTTGCTGGCCAGGGTAGTTGACTTACACCTTCTAGAGCACGTTGGGTGGCACGGGATACATGCGGCCATGCACTGTCCTGTTGGAACAGCAAGTTCCCTTGCCGGTCTAGGAATGGTAGAACGATGGGTTCGATGACGGTTTGGATGTACTGTGCACTATTCAGTGTCCCCTCGACGATCACCAGAGGTGTACGGCCAGTGTAGGAGATCGCTCCCCACACCATGATGCCGGGTGTTGGCCCTGTGTGCCTCGGTCGTATGCAGTCCTGGTTGTGGCGCTCACCTGCACGGCGCCAAACACGCATACGACCATCATTGGCACCAAGGCAGAAGCGACTCTCATCGCTGAAGACGATACGTCTCCATTCGTCCCTCCATTCACGCCTGTCGCGACACCACTGGAGGCGGGCTGCACGATGATGGGGCGTGAGCGGAAGACGGCCTAACGGTGTGCGGGACCGTAGCCCAGCTTCATGGAGACGGTTGCGAATGGTCCTCGCCGATACTCCAGGAGCAACAGTGTCCCTAATTTGCTGGGAAGTGGCGGTGCGGTCCCCTACGGCACTGCGTAGGATCCTACGGTCTTGGCGTGCATCCGTGCGTCGCTGCGGTCCGGTCCCAGGTCGACGGGCACGTGCACCTTCCGCCGACCACTGGCGCCAACATCGATGTACTGTGGAGACCTCACGCCCCACGTGTTGAGCAATTCGGCGGTACGTCCACCCGGCCTCCCGCATGCCCACTATACGCCCTCGCTCAAAGTCCGTCAACTGCACATACAGTTCGCGTCCACGCTGTCGCGGCATGCTACCAGTGTTAAAGACTGCGATGGAGCTCCGTATGCCACGGCAAACTGGCTGACACTGACGGCGGCGGTGCACAAATGCTGCGCAGCTAGCGCCATTCGACGGACAACACCGCTGTTCCTAGTGTGTCCGCTGTGCCGTCCGTGTGATCATTGCTTGTACAGCCCTCTCGCAGTGTCCGGAGCAAGTATGGTGGGTCTGACACACCGGTGTCAATGTTTTCTTTTTTCCATTTCCAGGAGTGTATTAGTCTGCTGCAGACTCACGCGGTACAAGTGTGTGGGATAAGGGCCATGTCCTGTGATGAAATGTACCATACCGCGGCTGAGATCAATATGTTTTAGTTTTACTCTTTCCCGGATGTCAGGGAAGAAGTTGTATACACAGCGGCCCTTCTACATCTACTCGCTCTTCCAGGTATCCACTCGCCATGCTCTGAGTTGGCGTTTTGTCTCAATCGGTACACCAGTGATCTGCCGAACCTGGTCTGTTCTCCCCATCCTAAGCCAGTACATTGCTGCGCGGTACCTGATGGTGATATCTATGTGGAAGATTCCCATGACGACACATAGTGCGTCATTTGAAGTTGTGTTGAATGCCCCTGTTAGTCGAAGTAGAACACTTCTTTGTCCTCAACGTACAATGGTTCTGTTGGTTGAGAGATTTAACCTGTGGGCCCACGTACTGGCAGCAAAGCCAGATGAGGACTACACAACCCCCAGTCTCTAAGAGGAGAAAATCTCCGACCCAGCCGGCAATCGAATCCGGGCCTCTAGGATTGACATTCTGTCGCGCTGACCATTCAGCTACCGGGATCGGACTGTAACTGTACTGAAACCTACCAGATAGTTCTCCAGTGCAATTGGGGTATACTGATACGGCTAGTCGATGTTTTAACCCTTTAAACTGCAGCGAGATGAGTTTACTAACTTACATGAACTATTAATTAATTACTTAATCAAAATTTTTTAACAAACAGCGTCATCGCATCCATTCCTAAATCTCTCCTTACAATTGTTAATTTTCATTCATTCTTCGTCCTCTACATTTTTCAGGTAAACGAGACTTCGTGCAGACTACGCACACTACTAAAGAATCACTCTAACCAACGTTCTGTAAGCGATGTATTTCATGGATGAATCAGAGTTCCTTAGAATTCTTGGAATGAATGTTAGCCTAATGTCCGATTATCCTAGCTTTTGGTGCTTGTCCAATTCAGGTCGCATTCGACGGTTAATACAACATATTTCACGAATGTTAATGTTTCTGACGATTTGCCGTCAATAACATACTCGAATGGTAATGGGAGTTTCTGCCTACTTATGTGCAATACGTTACGGTTGTGCATCAACTATCGGTCGCTGCATCAAACGTTGCTCCTCTGCCAGCTTTATAACATCATGTAGTCTGTGTGATTTAAGTAGTAATTATAACAACTAATTCTACGGGATGATTCGCAGTTTGGTATCGTCAACCGTCAGCCTTTCTAACAGTCCAGAGCCGAACGTACTGAGTCGTGGAAATTGACCTAGCCCTCAGTATTGTTCGTGTAGCACCCCTCCCCCCCCCCCCCCCCCCTGGGAGTAAACAACCACGCAATTCATCACCAGCAGTATTTTGCTCTAGGCCAATGTCTGATCATGAAATCATTAAATACACATCTATTTTCGCTGAAAATATAGATAGTGTGGGGCAAATATAACATTGTGTTAGTGATTTGTGTAACAAAAAGTACGAATTCAGCAGAATTACACCAAGGTGACAAAAGTCATGGAATACCTCCTAATGTTGCGTCGGACCTCCTTTTGCCCGGAGTGGTGCAGCACGACATGGCATGGGCTTAACAAGTGTTGCGGGTACAGGATTCTGAGCACGACCTGACCTCTCGGTTATGTCCCATAAATATGCCGAGCGATCTGGGAGGCCAAATCATTCGCTCTAATTGTCCATAACATTATTCAAACCAATCAAAAATGGTTCAAATGGCTCTGAGCACTACGGGACTTAACACCTGAGGTCATCAGTCCCCTAGATTTTAGAACTACTTAAACCTAACTAACTTAAGCACGTCACACATATCCGTGCCCGAGGCTGGATTCGAACCTGAGACCGTACCAGTCGCGCGGTTTCAGACTGAAGCGCCTAGAACCGCTCAGCCACACCGGCCGGCTTCAAACGAACCGCTAACAATTGTGGCCCGGTGACAGGATGCATTATCATCTATAAATATTCCATCGTTGTTTGGGAACATGAAGTCCATGAATGGCTACAAGTAATCTCCAGATAGCCTAATATTACCATTTCCGGCCAACGACCTGTAGAGTTCGACCAGAGGACACAGTCCATTCCATGTAAACACATCCCGCACCATTGGAGCCACCATCACCTACCACAGTGCCTTGTTAACAACTTGTGTCGAAGTGTTCGTAAGGTCTGCGCTACACTCGAACCATCCCATAAGCTCCTAACAACTGAAATCGTGACTCATCACCAGGACAGGGTTTTCCAGTCGTCTAGAGTCCAAACGATTTGGTCATCTGCCCAGGAGAAGTACTGTAGGCGATGTCGTGGTATTGGCAAAGGCACGCGTGTTAGTCGTCTGCTGCCACAGTCCATTAACATCAAATTTTGTCGCAGTGTCCTGTCGGTTACGTTCGTCGTACGTCCCACATTAATTTCTGATGTTACCACACGCAGTACTGCTTACCTGTTAGCATTGATAAGTCTACCCAAACGTCGCTGCTCTCGATTATTAAATGAAGGCATCGGCCACTGCGTTATCGGTGGTGACAGGTAAGTCATGAAATCTGGTATTCTCGGCACACTCTAGACACTGTGGATTTCGGTATATTTAATTCCCTAACGATTTACGAAATGGAACATCCGTGCGTCTAGCTCCAACTACCATTGCGCAACAAAATTCTTAATTCCCGTCGTGCTTCCACAGTGGCATTGGAAACATTTTCACGTGAATCATCTGAGTACAAGTGACAGCCCTTTCATATCTTGTGTACGAGACTGCCATTTGTCTATGTGTATATTGCTACCCATGTCTTTCTTCACCTCAGTGTGTATGTTAAATAGTCCCACGGAGTGATTCAAGCAGTGTGTGAGTAAACTAATTCTTTTGCTAACACAGGCATCCGAGGGAAGGAGCTGTAACAGTGTAGGTAATCAGCGCCTAGTTAGGAAATGCGGGTCGCTTGGCGGCGGCGGTCAGTGCCGCGCGGCTGCTCTGCAGAATGCCGCGCGTCTGAATAGTCTGCCGGCGGCCGTTCGTGTTACCGCAGGCGGCCGGTAAGCGCCCCTCGCCGAATTCTATACCTGGTGAGTAACGACGGAGGGTTTACTCGGCTGCGGACGCGCCCGGCTAATGACGCGGGGGAGGAGGGAGCGGTCCGTGCCGTCAATTCTGGTAACCCAATTCCGTCAATTCGTAGCAGGGCGGTCCCTCGCTCAGTTAGCGTGTTTTACGACGGCCGTGCCTGGCGGAACCGAAAGAGGCTCCAGCTGTCGCGCGGCTGTGACACAGCTTCCCCTAACGGCCGGCACAAGAAATTTGTACGTCTGCGCCTGTGTCTTGCAACGTGTAGCCTGAGTTAGTGGAAAGAGGTGCTCCAGCCTGTAACACCTCCGTTTTTATCCCGACCTGATCTTATCGAATAGCAGCCCAATATTTATTATTAACATGACCGTGAACCCAATGGGGCTGGTAATCGTAATTGACTGCTACGGAAGTTGTTACTTTCCAGTTCGTCCTGTGCAACAATATAATACTGAATGTATGGTAATAAGGAACACCAACACAGTTTTACTAGTTACGAACTTATATTCTTCTCAAAACACAAAAAGGAGACAGCCACTGCCTTCGTCATACATATCAAATTACGGCTAATCTCAGCACAGGCTTTCTTTATTTGCCATTATCGTCACACGCTAATCCATCACTGCATCCAACACAGCAATCCAAGGTTAGGCAGGTGCGGTAGACACGAAACTAAATATCGGCACTAGTAACGTCACTGATCACTTTTATAAAGATACTTCATCACTTTCCCGGCATTTATTAATTATTTAGGGGTCTAACCTCGGCGATGGTGACAACCTTCTCGGTTAAAAACCCTGTATTCCAATGATGGCCTCCACACACACTCATACCATTCCCACCATCCACTCTGGCGCATCTCGACACTCGCTCTCGCAATACGACAAAATCGATTGTTTGCCTTATCGACCTGTGCCGAGTGCAAAGTTATAGTAAGGGTCTACGGACCCCTTACAAGCTTCAGCCATTTCACTTCAACATTTGTTTTTTCTTTTGTGTAGTTACCTTCTCCTGAAGTGTTAGGTTTTGCCAGTCGTGGTAACTGCTTCAAGGAAGCTACGGAAAAGTTGTATAAAGTTTGTTGGAGCGGCTTCCAAAAACCATATATCAGACTCCACAGTCTGGCATTTGTAAAATAAGCTATCTCGCAAATAGAAACTTTCATCCATAGGGAAAAGGAAGACGGAAGATCCAGCAAGCAGCCAATGAGACAGGCGTTTATTAATATTTGTGCCTTCAGACGCATGCAAATACTTTGCTAGTCGGAGCATGTGAAAGCTAACATGTTTGTGTCGCGGACGACGAAAGCGACTGTCCTGGTATGGTAATTCGTCTCAGCTTATGAAGCGAGGCGAAATTCCCCTCTGCAATTTACAGACTCCCTACACGTATACACGGTTTCTCCAACGGGAAGCTCTACAGTATGAAGTGTTTGAGGGGTGTACACATTTGTATGCCACATACTGACACATGAACAACATTTTCCGGTGAGATAACTGTCCACGAACTGGATGCGGAGTTGCTTCTATACTGCAGCTTATATTGCCTTCCATCCCGCACAATGATAAAGAGCGAGTCCTGACGCTTATACATTTCTTCATAAGAAAAATTTAGGTATAACATGCCACGTTTTCAGTTTCAATTTTCTGTTTATACTGTATGAGCACGTTATTCTTTTCCATTTTATATAATTCTCTTTTTAGTTATTTACTGTACTATCTGTTATTTTTCCTTTTATCGTGCATGAAAGGGCACTAATTACAAGCGCACCGGCAGTTTTATTCGCCGCTATCGATGTGGGCGATGCACGACCTAATTTGCTGGCTTGACTCGTTTTTTATCAGAAGGGGTCGCTCGTGCACTGCGGCATTAAAGCCCAGATGTTTGTATACAGAATTAATACTCAACCACTTTTTAGTACGTACACATTTTCTAATACTATGAATAAATGAAAAAAACTCACTCTATAAATCCAGATGGATTAATGAAGTTGACGAAAATATATAGATTTTAAACTGAATAAAAGATTATTAAATACTGTTACATATGTGGAAATGATGATGTCACATAAA
Source organism: Schistocerca gregaria (assembly GCF_023897955.1). NCBI lineage: Eukaryota > Metazoa > Arthropoda > Insecta > Orthoptera > Acrididae > Schistocerca > Schistocerca gregaria. Next base: position 834,311,613 of record NC_064931.1, read on the forward strand.
CTGCGGATACAAAAAGAAAAAAGTAAACAATAATTAACATAAGTAATTTAAGCAGAGCATCCAACAAAGAAACATGTACGGGCAAAGTTCATTTAACCTCAGTGTAAGTTACGAAAATCAGCAGCAAATATACGATGTTTGAACGTGCAGTTTCCCACTTTTAATTATGAGATAAACTGAAGTTTGTTATCAAATATCACCACAGCGAACGACTCGCAGTACGTCTATCACAATTAAATATAAATATCAACCGTGGCAATAATTTCAGTTCAATAACTACATGCGTAGTGAGTTACACTACGCGTTTTGAGTGAGAAGGTTCCAAGATATGCTTCAATTGTCATGTAAATGTAAACATTGAAACATATGTGCACTTTCACTCTATGCTGCCGATTTGAACTGTCAAAAGTGACTACATTCAAAAGATTGTTACATATGTGGACATGCCAAGTTCCAGAAGGCGCATTTTAGCTGTCTATATTTTTATTTGTGGCAAACCTAATTGTAATTTTATTTTTAACAAACCTGTGTGGAATGTGCAATAAACTCTGCACTAAAATGTTAAAATAGTATGAATAATAAACACCTAACGGAACATGGCTAACAACAATAGTAATTTAAAGATCTGAAGACGACAGTGTTACATGTCGAAACCAGTCAATAAAAAACAGTTTTGAACACTATCTTGGCTACAATAAATTGCTTTTAAGTACATAAAGATCGCTTCTACTCATTTCGTATTGTGAGAAACTTCAATTAAACTTAGAAATAATTATAAATAGAAATGAAATAGTAAATTCTGGTTACTCAACTGCTCGGAAAATTAGACATGGTTCTGAAAAGCTCGTGCTTCTTTCATACTGTGTGTAACTGTGGAAGATTTATGCACTGAAGAGCCAAAGAAACTAGTATACGTGCCTAATACTGTATAGGACCCCCGCGAAAATGCAGAAGTGTCGCAACACGACGTGGCTTGGACTCGACTGATGCGTGAAGTAGTGCTGGAGGGAACTGACTCCATGAATCTTTCATTGCAGTCCATAAATCCGTAAGAGTAGGAGGGGTTGGAGGTCTCTTCTGAACAGCACGTTGCAAGGCATCCCAGTTATGCTCAATATGTTCATGTCTGGGAAGTTTGGTGGCCAGTGGAAGTGTTCAAACTAAGAAGACTGTTCCTGAGGCCACTCTGTAGCAATTCTGGACGTGTGGAGTGTCGCACTGTACTGCTGGAATTTCCCTAATCCGTCGGATTGCACATGGACTGGAATGGATGCAGGTGATCTGACAGGATGCTTACGTACGTGTCACCTGTCATGGTCGTATCTAGACGCATCACTGATCCCCCCAACTGCACGCGCTCCACACCATTACAGAGCCTCCATCAGCTTGAACATTCCCCTCCTGACCTGCGACCATGCAATATGTTACTAGTCATGAACAGTCCAAGGATGGTGTTGACGGGCCCAGCCGAGGCGTAAAGCTTTGCCTTGTGCAGTCAATAGGTTACAAGAGTGGGCCTTCGGCTCCGAAAGCCCATTTAGATTATGTTTCGTTGAATGGTTCGCATGCTGATACCTATGGCCCAGCATCGAAGTCTGCAGCAGTGTGGGGAAGGGTTGAACTTTCGTCAAGTTGAATGATTCTCCTCAGTCGTCGTTGGTCCCGTTCTTGCAGGACCCTTTCCGGGTCGTGGCGATGTCGGAGATATGATGTTTCACCGGATTCTTAAAAGCAATTTATTGTAGCCAAGATAGTGTTCAAAACTGTTTTTTATTGACTGGTTTCTACAGGTAACACTGTCGTCTTCAGATCTTTAAATTAGTGTTGTTGTTACACCTGTTAAATGATCGTACGGGAAACTCCCTACTTCATCGCTACCTTGGAGATGCTGTATCCCTTCGCTCGTGCGCCGACTATAACACCACGTTCAAACACACTTAAATTTTGATAACCTCCCATTTTAGAAACAGTAACCGACCTAACGACTGCGAGACACAGTTGTTTTCTTCTATAGGGTTGCCGACCGTAGTGCCGTATTCTGCCTGTTTGCATATCTCTGTATTTGAATATTCATGCCTGTTCCAATTTCTTTATCTACTGGTATACAGGGTGGTCCATTGATCGTGACCGGGCCAAATATCTCACGAAATAAGCGTCAAACGAAAAAACTGCAAAGAACGAAACTTGTCTAGCGTGAAGGAGGAAACCAGATGGCGCTATGGTTGGCCCGCTAGATGGCGCTGCCGTAGGTCAAACGGATATCAACTGCGTTTTTTTTAAATAGGAACCCCCATTTTTATTACATATTCCTGTAGTAGGTGAAGAAATACGAATATTTTAGTTGGACTACATTTTTCGCTTTGTGATTGATGGCGCTGTAATAGTCAGTAACATATGGCTCACAAATTTAGACGAAAAGTTGGTAACAGGAAGGTTTTTTAAATTAAAATACAGAACGTAGGTACTTTTGAACATTTTATTTCGGTTGTTCAAATGTGATACATGTACCTTAGTGAACTTATCATTTCTGACAACGCATGCTGTTGCAGCGTGATTACCTGTAAATATCACATTAATGCAATAAATGCTCAAAATGATGTCCGTCAACCTCAATGCATTTGGCAATATGTGTAATGACATTTCTCTCAACAGCGAGTAGTTCGCCTTCCGTAATGTTCGCACATGCATTGACAGTGCGCTAACGCACGTTTTCAGGCGTCGTCGGTGGATTACGATAGAAAATATCCTTCAACTTTCCCCACAGAAAGATATTCGGGGACCTCAGATCCGGTGAACGTGCGGACCATGGTATGGTGCTTCGACAACCAATCCACCTGTCATGAAATATGCTATTCAATACCGCTTCAACCGCACGCAAGCTATGTGCCGGACATCCATCAAGTTGGAAGTACATAGCCATTCTGTCATGCAGTGAAACGTCTTATAGTAACATCGGTAGAACATTACGTAGGAAATCAGCATACAGTGCACCATTTAGACTGACGTCGATAAAATGGGGGCCAATTATCCTTCCTCTCATAATGCCGCACTATATATTAACCCTCCAAGGTCGCTGATGTTCCATTTGTAGCAGTCATCGTGGATTTTCCGTTGCCCAGTAGTGCATATTGTGCTGGTTTACGTTACCGCTGTTGGTGAATGACGCTTCGTCGCTAAATAAAATACGTGCAAAAAATCTGTAATTTCCCATATGCCCATAGGCAGAACTGTACACGACTTTCAAAGTCGTCGCCATGCAATTCCTGGTGCACAGAAATATGGTGCGAGTGCAATCGATGAAGATGTAGCATTCCCAACACCGACGTTTTTGAGATTCTCGATTCTCGCGCAATTTGTCTGCTACTGAAGCGCGGATTATGCCCGACGGCAGGTAAAACACCTACTTGGGAACCATCATTTGTTGCAGGTCGTGGTTGACGTTCACATGTGGCTGAACACTTCCTGTTTCCTTAACTAACGTAACTATTAGGCGAACGGTCTGGACACTTGGATGATGTCGTCCAGGATACCGAGCAGCATACATAGCACACGCCCGTTGGGCCTTTTGATCACAATAGCCGTACATCAGCACGATATCGACTTTTTCCGCAATTTGTAAACTGTCGAATTTAACACGGGTAATGTATCACGAAGCAAATGCCGTCCACACTGGTGGAATTTTACGTTATACCACGTACTTATACGTTTGTTACTATTACAGCGCGAAAAGTATGGTCCAACGAAAACATTCGTATTTCTTTACTTACTACACGAATATGTAAGAAAAAATGGGGGTTCATATTTAAAAAACGCAGTTGATGTGGGTTTGACCTACAGCAGTGCCATCTAGCTGGCCAACAATAGCGCCATTTGTAGTTTTTTCGTTTGATGCTTATTTCGTGAGATATTTGGCCCGGTCACTATCAATGGAGCATCCTGTATATACACATTGACTCTTAATAAATTCGTCTTTAATCCCATATACTCATTAGTGATCTGAAATATAGCTTCTTGTGAAGTTTGCTGACGTAGTCGGTTTTCATATCATGCATAACACGATAAACTTGCTCCAGTGACTTAAAAAATATTTTATACAGTTAACGGCGTCTATGGTGTCTTTTAAGAAAAAGTTTTATACTCCATAGTAATTAAAACAATTTTATATTTCTTAATATTAATTCTAGAATCATAATTGAAGCTACAATGAGCTCATCTCACCACGGTGATTTCTCTTGTGTACTTTGGTTTCTGCAAACGTGTGTGTCATCTGTAACGTAATTTCGTTATTAACATATAATATTCATCTTTCATTTCGTCCGTATTAGCCACCAGTGTTACGTCTCCAGTCTTCACCCAAGCGATGAATTTATGTACCCAGAACTCACATCCAGTGTCAGCCACGTATATTGTTTCTCCAGCTAAATGCTGTGAGCTGTCAAAAAAACTCACCATTACCTCCCGCTCCACGAGCTAGCTTCCCATAATTTAAAGAAATTTATTTCTGTTTCGAATGCTTACGGGTGTTGAGAACATAGGATATAGTGAGAACTTTGCAGAGCAGATTTTAGTGTTTCCTTGTTCTCCTCGTTTATATTTTCTGTATATTCCAACCATGATATCGCCAGTGTAAGGTAATTTTCGCTTCGGTGGGGTCTGTTTGTAATTTCTTAGTTACTTCTCACTGTTTTGGTTGTATTTTTTGAGATGTTATTCAGCCTTTTTGCACAGTACGATGTGAACAGATACTGTGCTTGTTCTGAGTGAACATGAAGAGAACTGGCTGCTGTCCACAGACAGCTGGAGACTGTATTGGCGACAGTTGAGAGGCTTCTGGCTGCTGCTCAAAGTTGCTGCGACATCAGGGCGCCAGTGACGAGACATGCGATATCTTTGGTGCCGTTGGAATCCCCACGTGTTCTTGTTGTCGTTGCGTCTTCTTATGCGTTTGTCTTCAGTTGAGTGTGGGCTCATGTCTCATTGGCCGAAAGGTGAAACTAGTAATGAGCCGCACAGCTTGCTCCTTAGCCCTTATCAACATGTACGAGGTGACGCCCAGTGTTGATAATACTTCTGAGTGAGCACAGGATGGCTCTCCTGTTGAGCCAACAGCCGATTCTCCTGCCCACTGTTGACAAGTGTAGAGGGAGGGTATGCGACTCAATGCCAGCTGCTGCATTACGTGGGTATTGGAGCCCCTCATGTAAATAGCAGACAGCGTTGGAAAGAATGTTATTATTTTCTCGGTGTGTTTTCCAGGAGTCTCCTCTAAGATATGGAGGAAGCCCTGCCTGTGGTCATTGAGAGCAGTGGGTGAAACTAGCTGCAAACAGTAAGACGTCGCCTCGAATGACGCCTACCTCTTGGGATCTGAGGCCATCCTTGTCTATTTTCGGTGGATGGCTGATATGGTGAAAGCGTCGCACTCGGGATACTGGCTAAACATACTAAGAGGTTGTGCTGAAAAGTTAAGTCTACGATTTTTTAATGCAAAAACTCTTAAAAACTCTTAAAATTTTAAAATAAAACAGGTGTTATTAAAATTCAGCATTCTTATTCTTCATGTCTACATACTTGCAGCCATCAGCCGATGAATGGCTCCGAATTATAGCGTGTATCGTGGCAGTGTGAAACATAGCTATGTTGGTGATTGAGAAACAACTGTTGTAATCGAGTTTCGAATTCGAATAGTTTGCCCATACATGAAGAATCCTTTCAGTGAGCGTGACAGTGCCACACCACACACGAGCGCTGAGAAATATTCAATAATACGGTGACATGGATTCACTGACATCGATCATCCACCATACAGTCTGGATTTTTGACCATCCGATTTTCATCTGTTCCCAAAACGTAAAGAACACCTTCGAGAAAGTCAAGTATTCTACAGTGAATGTATCAACAAACTGGTCTCTCTTTGGGTGACTCATTTGGGAAATAAATATGTAGAAATGAGGAATAAAGATGTAGAATGTTAATATCCTTTATCTCGTTTAGAAAGCTTTAATAATTGTCACAAAAAATCTGAGACATTACTTTTCAGCAAGTCCTCGTACTTGTAGCAATGTCCCCAGGTTGGATCACGGTCCTTCGGTTTGGAAGAGTATGGAACGTCTAAACCAGAGGTTGAGAAAAATTTAATATGGTATTAGAAACATCCCAGAATATGTATCGCTGATTACAGGTTATACTGCCCAGATACCATTAGGAACCGAAAATTGGTTGAAACCGTAAGTGAATAGCAACAAAATCATAAGTTCACATTGAAACATTTGCCGTAACGGTAAGTTAGTCGGCAGAGGTGGTAGTGTGTTTGTTACAGTAAATAATCTGATAATATCTAGCGAGGTTGTCACGGATTCCGAATGTGAATTAATCTGGATGAAGTTAAGCATCAAAGGTCAGTCAAAAATGGCAATCAGATGCTTTTATAGATCACCTGGGTCAGGAACTGTAGTGGTAAAGCGCTTAAGAGAGAACTTGCAGATATTGTTTGTAGCTTTCCTCGTCATGCCGTTGTAATATGGGGTGTATTTAACTTTCCCTGTATGGATTGGGAGCGTCATACTATTAAAACTGGTGCTAGCGACAGGAACGCGTCTGAAATTATTCTGAATATATTGTCCGAAAATTACTTGGAGCAGGTAATAAGAGAACCAACCCTTGGAGGTACGAATTAGACCTCCTTGCGACAAACAGACCTGAACGTATCGAATCAATTAACGTAAAGCAAGTTATCAGTGGTCCGTAAGTCTCTGACAGGAATTATAACTACGGATAGGCCTATTACATGGGATGTTAAGAAAGTTTGGATACAATTATTGCTCTAAAAAGCGACAGGATACAAATTGCAGACAATCTGAGTAGTCAACGGCAAATATTCCGTGCTGAGAACGAGAATTTGTTGCTCAGAAGTAGTATGCCTATAACCGTGTTACGGAACTGCTACGTAAACAAAGAGATCTTCAAGAGAGGTCCAAGATAAGTCATAATCTTTCTGACTAGAGAAGCTAACCAAGGCGAAAATGTCCATAAGGAGAGCTATGACAGAGGAGTTCAATGACTTTAAAAGTAAATTGACGACAACCAGTCTGAGAAGAAACCCTATGCGTTTTGGTCTTACATATAATCAGTAAGCCGTCGAAATCCACTATTCAGTCACTTAGTAACGGTACTGGCACCGAAATGGAGGAAAACAAAGAGAATGCCATACTACCGAATTTGGTCTTCCGAAATCGTTTCGCCACGGAAGATCCTAATATGGTACTTCCTTCCAATAACAGTGCGAACGTCGAAGTGGCAGATATAGAGATAACCGATCGCGACACAAAAAATGAAGTACAATCGTTTAATAGTGAAAGGCATCAGCACCAGATGAGATACTTACACGATTCTACAAGAAGATATTCCAGTTTTCAGGAAGGGTAGCAGGACTGATGCTCATAATTATTGGGCTATATCGTTGACGCCAATGTACCGTAGAATCATGGAATACGATTCATGCTCATGAATTATGACGTCTTTTGTAGAACACAAATCTTCTCTATAAAAATCTACGTTGTATCAGCAGACACAGATTATGCTAAACTCCGCTCTCTCTGTTTCTCCACGAGTTTCAAAGCGCTGTAGACAACAACTCTCAGGCTGATTCCATACTAATAGACTTAAGAAAGCACTTGACACCCTCCCGCCGTGCCAGTTAGTGACGAAAATACGAGCTTAACTTACCAGATTAGCGACTGGATTCACGACTTCCTTACGGAAAGAGCTTAACACGTCGCTCTTACGGAACACAATCTATAGATAGAATGGTAATTTCTAGGTGTGATAGGGCCGTTATTGTTAAAACGAAGTTATGTAGTAAAAATGTCGGAAGTTCTTTAAGACAGTTCGCGGTTGTTTATAGGAAAGTAGTAACGCCAAAAGACAATATCGATTTTCGGAATGACTTACAGAGGATTGATGATTGGTGCACGCTCTGTCAGTTGACTATAATGGTAAATAAATGTAACAAATCGCTCTTACATATGAAAAGAAATACACTACATTACAGCTATCCTATTGAAGACAAATTTATGGGAATCGTATCTATCCTAAAATTCTAGTGTAGCTATCCAAAGCGACCTTAAGGGGAATGACCACATAAAGCAAATAGTAGGAAACGTAGATGCTAGACGGAGATTCATGGGAAGAATCTGAATGAAACGGCCTACTAACCGCTTGTTCGTCAGATTCTTGAGATTTGTCCATAAGTCTGGGATCCTTAACAGATAGGACTGGTGGAAGAGATAGAGAAAATTCCCCAAACAGCGGAGTGTTCCTCCGAGGTATCGTTCACTCGTCGCGAGAGTATTACAAGAAAATGGTTCAAATGGCTCTCAGCTCTATGGGACTTAACATCTGAGGTCATCTGTCCCCTACAACTTAGAACTACTTAAACCTAACTAACCTAAGGACATCACACACATCCATGCCCGAGGCAGGATTCGAACCTGCGACAGTAGCGGTCGAGCGGTTTCAGACTGTAGCGTCTAGAACCGCTCGGCCATTCCGGACGGCTGAGAGTATTACAGAAACGCTCAACAAACTCCAATGGCAGACGTTACGAAAGAGAAGTTGCGCATCACGGAGAGGTTTGCTATTGAAATTTTGAGAGAGGTTTTCCGGGATGAGTAGGATACTACTTCTTTTCACATACATATGGCGAAATGACCACGCCGAGAAAGTTCCATAAATTAGAGCTACTACAGAAGCTTACCGACAAGCGCCATTGGACCATTGATCAGGGAATGGAGGATGGAGGGGGGGGGGGGGGGGGCAATACGTTAGTGGCACCAGAAGTATCCTTCGCACGCACTGTTAGGCAGCTTGCAGGGTATGACGTAGATGTAACTCCACACAACTCCACATCGCACTGCACTTAGTGAGTTAATTGCAACCTGAAAAACCACCAAACTCCATTTCTGTAATTGAAGTTGTAGCAACAATCCCTACTTGTGTTAAAACTAGTGTGGAACAATTTTAATGGCGAGTGAATCAGCGTGACTAATAGGGAGGAAACATATGTATATATATAAACTGAAACCTAAACATAATAGATACATCGAAACTGGAGAAGCAAATAAAACTTTCAGAAAACAATTCCGATTCGGGGCTCCTTAAGTCCGGAAACCTTATTTTGTATCTGCCCATTAATTCAAGACATATCATAGTTTAGGGAAGTTTGGGATTTCTTGACTCACTTCACATGCTCTCACACGCAACACCATGCGTCTGTGTGCCGATTTTGATCTTTCATATTGGTCTGTGATGAAGCCAAATGATTGTGACCAATCTCTTCCACCCAGGCTTCATGCCCCAAGTGGCTCAAGTGTTATAGTGAGTATGTGCTTGAGTAACACGGGGCTCCAGCCTTTGTTCCACTACTTCCTCTTTCTGAGCTGGAAACCTATACTTCGACTATCTCTTACCTCCGCTGACTTTCCGTCGGATGGTTCTTTTGGTGCACATTCTACCTGGACCTCAGCAATTTGGTACCTTAGGAACTTACCACAAATTTCCAATTTCTGTGTCCTTCCACCTGGTACCCTTCCTTCCTGTTGTAGTAGTATGCCTAAATCCTACACAATAACCATCCTGTTGTGGGGGGGGGGGGGGGGGTGGTTGTCAAGTACCTGCATAGTAGTAGCCCACTGACCATGCAGGAATCGCCCTGTTGGTGCCTGTGATGCACACACCCCGTGTATGCTCTGGAGTATGTACCCATCATGACTGTCGCACAGGGACTCCCAACAATGTATAACAGGCCTGGTAGCCATTGCTGTGGCTGGGTGATGTCTATGATGAGAGTCCCAATTTAGAGTAGGTGGTGCCATAACAGATAGTTCGCGCGTTTAGTGACTTAAACTTTCTCTCACTGGTAGCTACACAGCCCCATCAGTCTCTTCAAATTGAAAGGCCTCGTATGATGCAACAGAGTGTGATCCCAACGCATTCCCTTCCTTGGTCAAGACATGGGAGGAGGGCAGGACTGGATGAGAAGGACCAAAATCCTCCACCCAATACTTGGTCTCCACCAGGACCGACAGGGACACCTTTTTGTCCACAAAGCCTTTATTCTTTTGTCGCACAGATTAAAGACAAGTACGGGAAAGTTTGATTAAAAAGTCATCCCCTGCCCAGTCACAGGCACAGCTGTCTTGTGAAAATTTGTGTGGCAGTCTGTTGACTGTTGTTCCCCACAAGAATCTAAATATGGTCCAAGCCAACTCAGAGCGACGTAGTGCACACTTCAACTGTCGCCTCCCGAGGATGATACGTTAGCTGAGAAGGTGAAAATGATGGTCTACCATTGTGAAACGAAGCCCTCTATTCCTCCTCCTATGAGATGCTTCATCTGTATGAAGTTCAGACCTGTATATTCCCCTTGCACCGATACCACAGTATGCAGGAATTGGTGAGGTCCAGGGCAGGCGAACTTTCCTTGTGCCTCTCCTTCCCCCCGCCCCCCCCCCCCCCCTCCCCAATCTGTGTAAACTGTGGCAAGCTCCATTCTCCCTGCTGACCAGACTGCTCCACTTTTAAGCGTGAGAAGAAAATCCAGGAGTATACAACCCTGGACATACTCCCAAATCAAGGTGCCAGAAAATGTATGAGCATCTTAATCGCATAACAATGACACAGTCTCGCTACAAACGTAACGTTGTTGCCGTCTCTGGCGACTGTGCTTTTCTCTGTTGCACCTCTTACAGTGGTCCCTTACAGCCGCCTGCTAGTGCCTGGCCCCAGTCTGTTGGGGATCCTTCTGGTGCTTGCACCACACTCATTATGGGAGGGTTGGCTCCCCACCAGCCGGAGACACTCACCCCCATTCCCTAGCTCGAGAAACCTAATCCTCCTTTGCCTTCTCTAGCTAGGAAGAGGTACCTCTGGACTCTTCCTTCCATGGTTCCTGCTGGTCCACAGCTAGATGTCAGCTGGTGGCTGAAGGAACCACAGGATGCTGATCATCAGATTTTCATTCTTCCTCTGTCCCCAAAACCAACTCAGGGAAACCTTCCCAGTCCTTGTCTTCTAAGGAGAAGAATCACAAGAAGGACAAAAAGAAGTCATCTACGATGAAGGAAACTCCAGCAGCCCTTTGACACGGAACTCTGGTTTTACTTCTTTTCTGTCCAAGGTTGAGATCCCGATGGCCGCTGAGGCACCAGATCTCCCCTGGAAATATGCTGCTTTACCTATGTCAGTGGATCCCCTGACGTCTCAACCAGTGGAACACATGATCTTGACTAATAACCTGCTGTCCCCTCCCCCTGGTGACATCATTCCCCCACAATATAAAGACAGTCTCACACTGGAATGGAATTATAACAGGTTATTCCACCACCGAGCTGAGCTACAACAACTTTTAAGCATTCTGTATTGTCGTCAAGGAAACGTGGTCTCCAGCAACTTGTGCGCCTTTCCGTTGTGTCTACTGAGGTTATTTTAAGAATCTTACCGACTATGAAAGGGCGAAGTGTTACATGCCGTTTGGACGAACGACATTTCACACTTCTTGTTTAGTACAATGAAGGATAATCGTGACAGAATAATATCAAATAGGGAGAAAGTCGTGGAACATATACTGTGCTCCGGTGTTTGTTTTCGTATGTGCACGCACTAAAAAGAGGCGTGGAATACGATATAACGGCAAGGTGTGACGACAAATTAACGGCTTCACTACCTGTGGGCCGGGCCGCCCGCAGGGGGGGGGGGGGGGGGGGGGGGGGAGTGGGGGCAGTTGCCCCTAGTGAGAATTCATTCAGTTTACGAATACAAAAAATACCTGTAACTTTAGGACTCACTTATGTATGATTTAAAATACCTGTAAAATTACCACTAAAATAACCGGAAAATATTGATAAAATAACGTAGAAATGATATAAAACATATGTAAAAAGAATTATAGGATGAACTGGAGCAATGAAAAACTTTAAAGGAGAATCGAACTAAAATTAAAAAAGATGATACATTAAAAAACTGTGTGTTTTTCTTTCAGAAAACTCGTTCGTTGATGTGCAAAATTGTTATATATCTGTCTTACTGATATTGCCTACGAAGTATCTTTATTTTATTTCTACACCCATACGTGGTAGAAATTAACAACAGCAAGTGAGGCAACAATGGGAATAATCAAATGAACCAGCAGTTTATTGTTAACTTTTACAAATGCATTCTTGAGCAACATTTAAGGGTTTTTCCTGAAGGCACGCCCATTGTTTGTTCTTCACATATTAAAAGAATCAGTTGTGTAATAAAGGGACATTAAACACAAACGTAAAAAAATGATATCTTCCCTGAAAAATAATCTACAATACAGTATCTATATGCGAAAAATACAAAATTAAAGATAGATATCTATAGCCGGAATATTCGAGATTTTAGTAACTGTAAACAGTGCATATCTGATAAGGAAAGACCGTTTACATGTTAACAAACTCTGGGCACTACTAATAAGCTATAATAAAATAAAGCGAATCTGTTGATCGAAAAACTACTACATGTGTACGTGGTCCCATTAAGAATGGGAGTTTCATCTCGAAAATGTTGACTTATAGGGTACTAAAATGTCACCCTCTCTGTTCCCACCTCACTAGGTACAAATCTCTTCATAAACTTCAACTGGCAACACAATACAGTTGCCCGACAAAACACACTAGGCAACATTTTATTCCTTCAAATTTCAAATAATGGTTAACAATTGTCAGACGCTAATTTAAAGTAGCGTATTGTATTATGTTCGAGGGTACTGTGTGGTCACTAATATCGCTACTTGTTTCTTCAAGTAGGCAATATTCGTCATTGGAACTACTGTCAATGAACGTGATCTAGCAGCGTGTGGCGTGAGCTACCTTCATTTCCGGAACGTTCTAGATGAGTCTTGCTATGTGCTAATAGGAACATATCGCATAAATATTTGCACATCCATCTCAAGAAACCGCTCCAAACGATCGTGCGAAGCTCAAAGTCGCTCGCTTGCGGTCTAATGGACACCGCAGTGTTTCATTGTTGAACAAAAACCCCTCCCTCCCTCCCGCCACTGTGAGACGATTTCAGCTTCTGTTCTTCAGTCATCGCTTAGCTCGGTTCGGCATCGCATGGCGTTAAGGGTTTTGAAAATTCATTGTGATTTGTAAGTGGACAGTGGTGCATGATTGTGCGTTGTGCGTTGTGAATGTAAAAGCGCAGTGTATACAGTGGCAAAATGACTGATATACGTAACTTCTCTTTTTGCACTTTATTTTAACCTTGCAGCTAATGTTGTCAGAGAAGACTTCGTTGGATTTACGCCATTAGCAAGGTTAGATGCAATACATATTTCCAACACAATAATACAACTTCACTGAAGAAGCACGGACATGGATCAGTATGTGGAAACGCGATAAAGTAACTGAACGAGTTATTGCTGAATTAAGCCTCACTGATCTACTGGACAAAGCCAAATTCTTGTCCGCCGCAGCTTCAGCCTTGAAGATAGCCCTTAGCTTACCGGCAACCACCTGCTCTGCTTTATTGTCACAATAGAGTAATTGAAGAAGGTTACACTGTATGAATTAGTACAGGCCTACGTCATGTTTGTTTGCAGCACTTTCAGGCGCGTGAAAACGTGGCTAAGAACTACCATGGCAGATAATCGACTCAGTTGTTTGTGTATGGTGTCAGTCCATCGTGATAAGATAAAATCAGAGGACGAGTCCTTTATCGAGAATGTGGTAGATAGTTATTGGAAGGACCCGAGACGAATTCAATTCAAGTTATGCAGGTATGTGAGTAGTCAACTTTGCACATTATTAGTAACAGAACCGGTTTCCACAATCGTATGCCTTCTTTTGTTCTTAATATTAAATTTACAACAGTAGTTCAAACTACATTAATATGTTTGTAACAATAAAACAGTCATATCATCCTTACAACCAAAGTTCACAAAATTTGTTAAGACATGAACCTGTTATGGGTTGTGGAAATTATTGTATACATTTAGTACTTACTTTACAAAATAAAAAGTAAAGCCCTGTTTTTTTTTCTTTTTTCAGGGGACTAACAGAGAAAAGTGTAAATAGATGTATTAAGGCAGGCGAAAATGAACGATTTATTCTTACTTAAAAAGAGAAATTAATTTATTTTTACAATAATTTATTTTTATCTATTTAACAATCTGAAATTGTTACTATTTATTTGAAGCACCTATTAACATCTCTCAGCAGTGGTGCACTTACTGACGTGGCGTCGTGCCTCATAATGTGCATTTATGAGCGCAATTTAGAATATTCCCACAACATTATCTCTTAAAATGAGACACCGTAAACAGCAAATGTGTGAGAAACAGCGAAGTAATCTAAAACCAATGTGGCTGACACTCGGACGTCTGCCTGTAAGAATACAGTATAGCACACGAATCTAAACTTTGCAGAGCTGCCAAATTTTATTCCGAAATGCGTTTCCAGTTCTATTTGTCTCGTCTCTATGATCTTGTGGAGTCGCCACACTGGGACCAAGTTTGAAACATTTGCCAGCTGCCATTTACTTCAGTATTGCAAGCGAGGTTACGCCATTGACCATCCAGGCATTTGACCGATATGGCATATTGTAGAGCGATGGTAGCTAATAAGTGACTGATGATTAATGAGACAACGATGGCTTGTTTGTGATAGTTTGATAATGACTTAGAAATGAGTGATCTCAATCCCTTAGGAGTCACTAGGGCCACCTGTGTTTCTAGGTTTCGTTCCTATAATATATACCGGATTTACCAGTTTCCAAATATACAGGAAAGATAAAAACTGATTTTCAGCGTCTTCAGGCCTGGTCAGACACAACGCCGCAGTCTGGCTGTGCGGGTTAGGCACGGAGGATGACTGGGCAAGGAACGCCGCACAGGCAAAAGCTGTTGCTGCTGCGTCAGCTGTAACACGGTGTAAACGGACGGAACCTCATCACATAGCAGCCTGCACGTGTAGCGTGGTCTCAAAGATCTGCCGCGCACCGTTGCTGTCAAATGCGCCAGCAAATGCAAACAGTCGCTCCGGGCTGCTGCGAATCTGTCTGTGTTGAAACTCGACGACAGCCGGTGCGGCGCTCCGGCCAGAGTCGCGCTCTGTGTGACCGACACCTATATACAACAACTATGCGGCCTGGCCGTTGCCTTTGCTGTTCAAGGCCACAGGTCGGACCGCCCGGATATTTTCCGCCAGGTCAATTGACAGTCGCCATTGTCAGAAGTCCAGTGTTTACACACACGGCGGTAAAATCACCGTCGCCACCGCACGAGTCAGCACATTATAGGCAACGTACTTTCATCATCAAAACCATTGATTTAATTTTAATGTGTTACGTAAATTATTCATTGTTTTTAAACGTACAGTTTTGTTTGAAATGAACAGACAGTAAAATCTAAGTATTGTTGTTGTGTCGACTAATGAAAAGGAGAATGAAAAACCGAATAATTTGGGATCATCATCCAATTAATTTAAGAAGACGGGAGGATGGACCTTTCTAAACGTTGATTGAGGGAAAGGATGACAAGATATCCTTTAGTTAATTCCTAATGTCGATTTTTAATAGCAGGAAAAAAAGTAGTTGAGAGAGAAAAGGCTTAGGACAAGACCAAACGAAAATGGCGGCAAAATGTACAGTCTGATAATGTAAGAACAGGTTTTACTACAGTTATAATGTTAGCATTTTATGTTCATAACTCTGGCATGGTACTAAAAGTGCATCAGTATTTCTCAATTGCATATAAGAGGAAAACATCTGGCTTACCATGAAACGACAAATGCTCTTCAGAGAACAATATTAATTCAGTAAGCATATTAGAATGCTAAGGCTTATTCCAAAATAGAGCTGTATCACATGAATGAATCGTTCTTAGTTATTACACTACGCAGCTGCAGAACACTATTGTTAAGTGCATAAAAGAAGCTTTCACAATAATGTAAGTGATTTGTCCAGGGTGAGTCACCTAACATTAACGCTGGATATATTTCGTAAACCACATCAAATACTGACGAATTGATTCCACAGACCGAACGTGAGGAAAGGGGCTAGTGTAACTGGTTGATACAAACCATAAAAAAATGCACGGAAGTATGTTTTTTAGCACAAACCTACGTTTTTTTAAATGGAACCCAGTTAGTTTTGTTAGCACATCTGAACATATAAACAAATACGTATTCGGTGCAGTTTCTTGCATTGTAAAATGTTAATTAGATCCGGAGATATTGTAACCTAAAGTTGACGCTTGAGTACCACTCGTCCGCTGTTCGATCGTGTGTATCGGAGAGCACCGAATTACGTAGGGATCCAAAGGTAACGGTGATGGACCTTAGGTACACAAGAGACTGGAACAGCACATTACGTCCACATGCTAACACCTTTTTATTGGTATTTTTCACTGACGCACATGTACATTACCATGAGGGGTGAGGTAGACGTACACACGTGGTTTCCGCTTTCAATTACGGAGTGGACATGTCAGGCCAATAGATGTTCAATGTGGTGGCCATCATTTTCTGCACACAACTGGAATCTCGGGCCTAATGAATGTCGTACACGCCGCAGTACATCTGGTGTAATGTCGCCGCAGGCTGCCACAATACGTTGTTTCATATCCTCTGGGGTTGTAGGCACATCACGGTACACATTCTCCTTTAACGTACCCCACAGAAAGAAGCCCAGAGGTGTAAGATCAGGAGAACGGGCTGGCTAATTAATGCGTCCTCCTCGTCCTATGAAACGCCCGTCGAACATCCTGTCAAGGGTGAGCCTTGTGTTAATTGCGGAATGTGCAGGTGCACCATCATGCTGATACCACATACGTCAACATGTTTCCAGTGGGACATTTTCGAGCAAAGTTGGCAGATCATTCTGCAGAAACGCGATGTGTGTTGCAGCTGTTTGGGCCCCTGCAATGAAGTGAGGATCAATGAGGTGGTCACCAATGATTCCGCACCATACATTTACAGTCCACGGTAGCTGTCGCTCTACCAGTCTGAGCCAGCGAGGATTGTCTACGGACCAGTAATGCATGTTCCGTAGATTCACTGCCCCGTGGTTTGTGAAACCCGCTTCATCGGTAAACTGGTAGAACTGCAACGCATTCTCTGTTAATGCCCATTGACAGAATTGCACTCGATGATTAAAGTCATCACCATGTAATGACTGATGTAGCGACAAATGAAACAGGTGAAAGCGGTGACGATGCAGTATGCGCATGACACTACTTTGATTCAGTCCACCAGCTCTCGCAATGTCCCGTGTACTCATGTGTGGGTTCATGGAAACAGCAGCTAACACACCAACTGCGCCCGCTTCTCCAGTGACGGGCCTGTTAACGGACCCGTTTGCGTGCTACGACCATACCTGTTGCATACAGTTGGCGGTAGATGTTTTGCAATGTGCGGCACGTTGGATGCTCTCTGTCCGGGTACCGTTCTGCATACACCCTGCAGGCTTCAGCTGCATCTCGTCGACAGTCGCCATAGATGAGTATCATCTCCGCCTTTTCAGAGTTCGAATACACCATGGTCACAGTTCCTACAACACTACACTATCACAGATGTCTGGTAACACGGTGTACTACAGTTAATCTGCGTGGGGAGACGAATGCAGAAGAACAATAGCAGCAAGCGCTACATGCGGACACTGCGACAGCTAGGCCAAACTGCAACAGTGCACTACAGCCACACTCGTAAACACGGTCGTCATCATAAACATGTCCCTGCAGATGCTGCTCGCCGACAGTGGCCCGTGTTTTTGTTGCAACACGCAACTGAACGTCGGAGGTTTCAAGCGTCAACTTTAGGTTACTATATCTCCTGATGTAATTAACATTTTACAATACAACAAACGGCACTGATTACGTATTTGTTTATATGTTCAGATGTGCTAACAAAACTAAAGTGATTCCATTTAAAAAAACGTAGGTTTGTGTTAAAAAAACATACTTCCGCGCATTTTTATATTTCCAGAATGAGATATTCAATCTGCAGCGGAGTGTGCGCTGATATGAAACTTCCTGACAGATTAAAACTGTGTGCCCGACCGAGACTCGAACTCGGGACCTTTGCCTTTCGCAGGCAAGTGCTCTACCATATGAGCCACCGAAACACGACTCACGCCCGGTACACACAGCTTTGCTTCTGCCAGTATCCATCTCCTACATTCCAAACTTTACAGAAGCTCTCCTGCGAACCTTGCAGAACTAGCACTCCTGAAAGAAAGGATATTGCGGAGACATGGCTTAGCCATAGCCTGGCGTATGTTTCCAGAATGAGATTTTCACTCTGCAGCGGAGTGTGCGCTCATATGAAACTTCGAGGCAGAGGTTTCATATCACCGCACACTCCGCTGCAGAGTGAAAATCTCATTCTGGAAACATACCCCAGGCTGTGGCTAAGCCATGTCTCCGCAATATCCTTTCTTTCAGGAGTGCTAGTTTTGCAAGGTTCGCAGGAGAGCTTCTGTGAAGTTTGGAATGTAGGAGATGGATACTGGCAGAAGTAAAGCTGTGAGTACCGGGCGTGAGTCGTGCTTCGGTGGTTCAGATGATCACAGTCGTGTTCCGGCACTCGGCCAGTGCACATCGCGCGGTGACGGGCGGTAGCGCCGGCCAGTGTTTACGTCGCAAGCAGTGCTGAGGTGGAGAGCTGAGCAAGGTGAGCGAGCGCTGTTAACGTTTGTTTCTGTATAACTGTTGTAAGTAAGATGTCGACAATTAACAGAGCGAACAGCGTTCAGTGTGTTTTCGATCGCGCTGCCTTGCGACCGACGGCGTTTGAAATTCATGAGTGGATCTTTGAGGATTTGTAATTGCCTGAAGATATAGTCCACACGTTCCAGTTGGACTTTGTGCAGTACTCGTTATTTATCAAATTTATTTCGAGTGACACTTATGAGAAATTCGTTGAGGAGCATGTTGCTGTGAGACCATTCCGTCATAATGATGGCAGTATTAGTACTGTCCAAATCGTGCCTTCGGGATACGGAGTAAGAACCATCAGGGTATTTAATGTGCCACCTGAGTACCCTAATGATCTGATTGCACGTTCTCTGTCACTGTACGGCGCTGTTTTGTCAGTTACAAATGAAAAATGGTCGAGTGCCTATCGCTACCAAGTTAACAGCAGGGTGCGAAGTGTACGTGTAGACTTGAAAAAGCATATACCTTCGTATGTTGCCATTGGCGGCTGTCGTGCACAGGTAACTTACATTGGACAACCCCCTACCTGTTCGATCTGCGATTCAACAGAACATCTGCGGATGAACTGTACACGTCGACGTCCATTTCAACTTCCACGGGAACGTCCTGCAGACGATAGTCAAAAGCTTGTTCCACTATTGAGTGAGGTGGTCGCGGGGACTGTACCACCACCCCGGCAGCCGGAACGTGTTAGCGAGGCGGAGATGCCAGTTCAGGTAGAATGCAGTGCCAAAGGCATTCGCGGTAGGACGGACGTAGATTCGGTACCGTCATCCTCACCGGGGCAGTTACCGCTGGATACCAACTATGCGCCAGCGACCTCTGAAACTAAGCCGTGTGAGATACAGGAGCGGGTGCAGATCAGTTTGCCTGAACCACCCCTAACGGTAGAGACTGTAGCAGACACGAAGAAAGGCCGCCGAAGGAGAAGCAAAGGGAATAGTAGCAAAGAGGAAAAGTCGAATGATTTGAGACCCGTATACATGTCAGAAAGTGGCAGCGAGACTGAACCTCAATCTTCTTGCTCCGTGCGCTGCGAGGACACCGCGAGGCAAGAACGCAGTCGTGAACAAACCAAACACCTGAAGGCACTACTGAGCGCTGAGAGGGATCAGAGCACCGTAACGGCTAAGAGGAAGAGCGAGCGGAGCAGCGAGCAGCTGCAGCAGCGCTCCCGCAGGAACTCGCTGACGTCAGTCGCAGCCCCGCGTGGTGGCCAGGCGGATGCGACCACGTTGACAGACTCAACCGGCGGTAGCGGGCAGGGCGGCGCGCGCACCGTGCAGTACCCCGACAGCAATGAGCCGTGGTGGCAGCAGAACGAGGAGATGCAGCAGTAGCTGCTCTCGCGCATGACCATCGCGCTGCGACATTCCCCTCCCTGACCCGTTATTGGTTTTGACATTTCGTTTCGTACTCCAAACGTTACCAACGAGTTTGGTTCAAAGCCGGAGAGAAGGACGATCCAAAACTCAGAGCTCATTGTCCTCTGAACCATCATGGGCGACAGCTAAACCTACAACATTACCACACTTAACGTCAATAGAGTTCAAAGTGCGGTGAACTGATTTCTTGTATGGTACCAGCGTTGACATTGCCCTCCTACAAGAGGTAGTCACAGCCGTAGAAGTGCCCGGTTACGTTCTTATTGATAACATCAATCTCCAGGATGCTGTAGGCACTGCCATCCTTCTGCGCGACGGTATACCCTTTACGGATGTGCAGCGGCTGCCCATTGGTCGTGGCATTTCTCTTCGAGTGAATGGTGTGCAGATTGTTAACGTGTTCGCCACCTCAGGTGGCACTCATAAGAGAGATCGTTCAAAATTTTATAAAACCGAGGTTCCCATTCTTCTTAGCGCTTATCGTGAACATCTTATCCTTGGTGGTGACTTCAATTGTGTGCTCAACGACAGAGACTAAACTCCTAACACGAACAGATGTATCGAACTTGAACATTTAATTCATGGCATGCGTCTTCACGATACATGGGAACAACTGCACGGTGAACGGGTAGCGTAAACCTTCGTAACCAGTCATTCTGCCAGTCGGATGGATAAGATCTGTGTGTCCGATGCCCTCCAGCGACACACTGTGAACTGTGACATAGCTCCTGTCAACATCTCCGACCATTGTGCATATCAGTGTTACCTCAACCTACAACGCCAGCCAATTTACCGCGGGAAGGGCTACTGGAAATTGAATGTCAGCCTTCTGCAGGATGCCCAACTTGAAGAGGAGGTGAACTTAACGTGGCAACAGCTCCGGCGGCACCGACGTCGTTACGCTAGCGTTCTACAGTGGTGGATTCAGTGTGCTAAGCCTAAATTACGCCTTACCCTCATGAGCTACGCCCGACAAAAAAGCATTTGGCAGAAACAGAGTATTGAATTTTATTATCGCTGTTTGAGAGAACTGTACAGTCACACTAACAATCCTTCTCGCGACATCGACGTAAAGATCAAACGATATAAAGCGAAAATCACGGCGATACAACGACGACGAATGCATGGCATCATCGTGCGAGCCCACACCAAGGACGTTGCGCCGAAGAACGGGCCTCTCTGTACCACATCCTGAGAACGACGAAACGGTGTAAAGCCATGTTGATTGAAGCCGTCGTTGATGACGCTGAGAATGCCATCACGAAGCAACGTGACATCATCTCGCACGTCTACGACTATTATAGTCAACTTTACAAGAAGCAACTCGTTGATGAACACTCGTGCGAGAATTTTCTTAGGACCTTGAGCTGTCGCTTGTCCCAACAGGATAATGCAAAGCTGGAATCTGTTTTCACAGAGGACGAAATCCGACTGGCGGTCCACAGTGCAAAGAAAGGAAAATCACCAGGACCCGATGGTCTCAGCGCTGAATTTTACCAGCGATACTGGAACCTCCTCGGTCCGACACTCCTCGAGATAGCGAATGAACTCTGGCACCTGGAAGTCATACCCATGGCATTTACGGAAGGTATCATCCTGCCCTTACCGAAAAAAGGGAACAGCAGGAAGGTCGAAAACATGCGACCCATCACACTCCTGAATGCCGACTTCAAAATTTTCACCAGATCGATTAAGCTAAGGATGCAAACCGTTATGTATAAGGTTTTAGGCAGTTACCAGTACAGTGCAGTTCAAGGTCGAAGTGCAATCTCAGCTGCCTGCGATTTGAGGGACATCATCTGTTCATATGCTGCAACTAAAGGACAGGGCGCTCTGATCTTTCTAGATTTTGAGAAGGCTTATGACCGTGTACGTCATGATTTCCTCTTTCAAACCATGAAGAAACTAGGATTTGGACCTCATCTCATAGAATTAATTCGCAAACTTGCTACAAACGCCTCTTCACGGATTCTCATTAATGGCCATTTTACAAAAGAAGTTTCCATTGAGCAATCCATCCGCCAATGATGTCCTCTGTCAATGATTTTGTACGCCATTGCAGTAGAGCCGCTACTGGACAACTTAGCGCATAGCGGGATCGGGCTTAGCGTCGAGTCAGTCACTATCCCATGCATTGCGTATGCTGACGATATATGCGGAACTGTGTCATCATCGCAACAACTTCTGTCAGCAGCAACTCTTCTACAAACATTCACGTTTCTTCAGGAGCAATACTCAATAGAACTAAAACCACATTTTTGCAGATCGGTGGCGGTACCGGAGACATATCCCATGTTACCTAGTGCAAGGCAAAGGATTCTCACAAAACCCTCGGTGTTACCTTTAAGGCCAAACCAGACAAATTCCTGACGAAGAACTGGTCACACATGCTTAATAAATTACATGCTGCTTTGATGCTTTACTCCGACCGTGACTTGAACATACTACAAAAAGTTAAGACCATCGAGATCGCCATTACGAGCAAGATGAATTATTTGGCGCAAATTCTTCCAATCTCCGACCACCTAGCCAAGAGTATACAACAAGCGTTATGTTGGTTTATTTTTAGGGGCATATTTTCAAAGTTCAATTCGATACCTTAACCTTACCTTCGTCCAAAGGTGGACTTAACCTCATTAAAGTACACAAAAAATGTGTCACCCTGCTCCTAAATCGCATCAGGAAGGAGTTTCGTACCCGGAGGACCAGTCTCATCAGAAACCTCATTCAGCGGTGGAAGATTCATAACTTTGACCCACGCGTTAATATCGCCGGCATTCCACTTCCCTACCGACATGTGCGACTGTGCTACATGGAAATGAGCTACATTCAACACAACATCGTCGATACCGGAAGCCTGACGAACATGAAGCTTTATGACCTTCTCATGACAACAAACCACAGGAATAGTCTCGAAGAAAAACATCCACATACACATTGGAGTATAATATGGCGGAATGTGCACAACGACATGTTACCATCACGCGTCATAGCCGACTGGTATCTCACAGTCAACGATAATGTAGCAACGAATGAAAAGCTACATAAAATAGGCCTTCATCCAACGCCCAACTGTGACGCATGCGGAAGAGTCGATACGCTCCTTCATAGGTTCACGTGCGGACATGCGGACATACCCCAGGCTGTGGCTAAGCCATGTCTCCGCGATATCCTTTCTTTCAGGAGTGCTAGTTCTGCAAGGTCAACGATTGTCAGTGATAGACCGTACGACGCCCAGTGGTGTAGACCTTTTAGAGATCATTCAGCCACAAAAACTGAGGTATCCACGAGCAAAAAACAACGTTACAACGTGGATCATGGGCCACACAGCATCGTTTATTATGCAGAATAGGCATGCTACTTTCGTAGACTATTATTCTTACATAGAAAGTGAACACTTTAAAATAAACCAACATTGTGACTACAGGAGGATATTTGGAAATATGCTGAAAATCATAATTAACGGGTAAATGCTTCAAATACAATATTTGGATAGTAGAGGTTGCCAGTTGCCTGTATGTATGAATCCTATTTGCTTCCTGGGACTTTAGTTCTTGCCGGAATTTTAAGATACTATTCAGATGCTCACCAATGCAGAAGGCATTTTTTTCTTTCCCATTTTCCTCTCAACATTTTCCTTCTCTCGCTGAGCAGCGGAGCAACTTTCCTTCGACAATGAAGTGATAGTCTTTTGTGCACCTCAAGAAGACATTTCCTTTCTCTTCTTATATTGCGCAACGGCAGCCTAGAACTGATATATACTATGTTCATTCTATTCTCATTACAAATCGGAGCACATGTCTATTTTCCCTTCTTAAAAAATTAAAAAAAATTAAAAATAAAAAATAAAATTAATAAAATAAAAAAGGCGCTAGTTTAAGGCCCCACACAAAAAAGATGGTAGAGCACTTGGAAAAAAAAAAATAAAATAAAAAAATAAAAAATTAAAAAAGATGGATAGAGCATCTGCCATGTAAGCAGGAGATCCCAGGTTCGAGTCCCTGTAGGGGCACAAAAAAAAAGATGGTAGAGCACTTGCCCGCGAAAGGCAAAGGTCCCGAGTTCGAGTCTCGGTCGGGCACACAGTTTTAATCTGCCAGGAAGTTTCATGTCAGCGCACACTTCGCTGCAGTGTGAAAATCTCATTCTGGAAACATACCCCAGGCTGTGGCTAAGCCATGTCTCCGCAATATCCTTTCTTTCAGGAGTGCTAGTTCTGCAAGTTTCGCAGGAGAGCTTCTGTAAAGCTTGGAATGTAGGAGATGGATACTGGCAGAAGTAAAGCTGTGAGTACCGGGCGTGAGTCGTGCTTCGGTACCTCAGATGGTAGAGTACTTGCCCGTGAAAGGCAAAGGTCCCGATTTCGAGTCTCGGTCGGGCACACAGTTTTAATCTTGCAGGAAGTTTCATATCAGCGCACACTCCGCTGCAGATTGAAAATCTCATTCTGGAAACATACCCCAGGCTGTGGCTAAGCCATGTCTCCGCAATATCCTTTCTTTCAGGAGTGCTAGTTCTGCAAGTTTCGCAGGAGAGCTTCTGTAAAGTTTGGAGTGTAGGAGATGGATACTGGCAGACTTCTGTGAGTACTGGGATTGAGTCGTGCTTCGGTAGCTCAGATGGGCATTCCGCCGCCAGCGGCCGTGCTGTGCGGACGTGCGGAGCGGCTGTTGCGGTGTTTACATCGTCGCTGCGATCGGCCGGCGCTGTGTGGTGAGTGCGTACTTTCTCCGTTAGTCACAGTTCACGATCACATTTCTAGAATGACATAATGGATCAGACAACGCGACGCGATACTTTGAAGTTGATTTCCTATCCGAACTACGCCCGACCGAAATCTTACGAAGTTGAGGCATTTATCGAAGAAACTTTTCAGATCAAAGTGGATGAATTGATTGGAATACACCTGTCGATTGTCAGTCCGACTGTGTTCCTTAAGTTATCCAGTTCTGACAAGTGCGACCAAATTGTAGAAGCATGTGGTGGGGTGGCAAAATTCAAACATTCAGACGGACACATAGGGCAGGTCACGCTTTCGTGTGCCGGAATGGGAATAAGAACGGTTCGAATCTTTGAGCTCCCCTTTGAAATAACGCCCGAGGAGATTAACAACAAACTGAGAGACTATGGCGCCATTATCAGCAATGTCGCCGATAAATGGTCTAGCTTGCACAAGTATCCAGTATTAAATGGAGTCAGGCAAGTTAAGATTGACATGCTGAAACATATCCCGTCGTATCTCTGGATTGGTGGATATAGAGCGATCATCATTTACGATGGCCAGCCGAGAACCTGCTCGGGTTGTGGTTCGACCCAACACGTCCGCACGCAGTGTGTTCAACGGCGTGTGACGCAACTGCCGACTGGGGAGCGAGACCCGCCTAGTCAAATGGCCACGCTACCCGTGACGTACGCCGCCGCACTACGCAGTGACGTCGCCCCAGACATGTGTTTCGACACGGCGGTAGTTGCTTATGCCGACGTTCCCGATGGTAACGTAGCCATGGATACTAGCAGCACAGAAGCTACAGGTCCAGCACACTCACAAGACGAGGAAACTGACAGGCGTGGAGAACAAGACCAGGATAAGACGGCAGAAGAAGGCATGTGCAAATCACTCGAAGAAGTCGGGCAACACAAAGAGGATACGGTTGCCACGTCGGAGGATAATGACCAGCAGTCTACAACTGTTTCACCAAAGAAACGGAAGAAACGTCCAATAGCCCGTCAGGGAGCAGCAGAAATCGCGCTAATTCTGCGTGAAAAGGCGAAACAAATAGGCCAAGAACTGGCGGAGACGACACAGGCAACTCCTCTGGAAGATCGAACAACAAAAACAAGACTCGAAATGAGGACACTGACCCCGACCGTGGAATCCATATTCAAGACGGTACAGCTATCTGAAGGACCTTCCACCTGTACCAAACACGTACACGCGGGAAGTTACGTGCACGCGAGACTGGGCGGATGACATGGAGGAGCAAAGCCATGATGCAGAGATGGCTGACATACCACAACATTCAGGACGGACGGCACCCGAACGTCGACAGGATGTGCCCACCCGGCAACAAACCACCATCAAAGACGCTCGTGCAGCAGATGATGATGCCGACTTCTTCTAAAAGTGGAGCAAGCATCCACTTCCCTTGGCAAACAGTATCCCACCTGACACGGTATAGTCGACATGACGTCCTTGCAGGCGTACAGAATTGCAACCTTGAATATAAATAAAATTAGCAGCACCCTCAGTCTGAGTAATCTCGAAGATTTTCTGTACGCCGCTGATACTGACAACTTAATGCTGCAAGAAGTAACGGCTATCCGTTTGGACGACATCACTGGCTACAACGCCGTCATCAATCCTGGCAATGGCAACAGCCTCGGCACAGCGATTATGACTAAAGAGGGGATCCTACTTACAGACGTGGCGCAAGTGCCGAACAGTAGAGGTCTCGCTGTCACGATAAACAACACCAGGTTTATCAACAGGAACCGGAAACAAGCGCCGCAGGGCCGAATTTTTCAAGGAGGACATCGCTCCCCTTTTCGCGGTGCGGTTTGAACAAATAATATTTGCAGGTGACTTTAATTGTGATCTGAGTCCCAAAGATCAGACGCCAAATATTAACAAATCTCTGGAGCTGGAGGACATCGTCAAAGACTTCCATCTGTTTGATACTTGGGAACTAAAACACGGTGATAGGCTAGGTTTCACCTATATCACCAGCCATTCTGCCAGTCGTATCGACAGGATTTACGCAACATCCAATTTAAGGAGACACGTTTTACAGTCCGAGCTATGGCCCACGATTTTCTCTGATCATATCGCGTACATATGTACGGTAAATTTAGAGAAACAAGGCACTTACAGGGCGAGAGGTCAGTGGAAGCTAAACGTTACTCATCTTTCGGATCCTGGATGTCACGCCGCCTTCCACACCACTTGGGCAGAATGTGAAAGGAAGTTCCACTTGTACGGCACGGCGCTGAATTGGTGGCTAAACTGCGCGAAGCCCGCAATAATAAAGACAATGAAAACTTACTCCCGTGAAAAAGTCGCCTGGCGGAAGCAGACATTAGACTTTTCTTCAGCTGTCTGAGAGACTTGTGCGTTCGTGATGCTACAGTCATAACAAATTATGGGCAAATCAACAGAATAAAAGCAAAATTGCTCAACCTGCAGAGACACCATCTCGAAGGCTGTAAAATACGAACGCGTTTGCAGAACGGTACACGAGAAGAAACAACTTCGATGTACCACATCCTCCAAGAGAACAAAAGACAAAAACGGAAAATTCTGACGGAACTCAAAACTTCAGACGGGAGACCCTTGACAGATCAAGCTGCAATACGAGACGAGATCCATCGACACTTCAGTAAATTGCTGGCCAATACACAGACAGATGAAACAGTGGAGCAAGCTCTCACTGTTAGGACGACAGAGCGACTCACTCCAGAAGAAGCTGATGTGCTCGCAGCGAGAATAACGGGCGAAGACGTCGAAGATGCCATCTCGAGGAGCCCAAAGAACAAATCACCTGGACCAGATGGGTTAACCGCTGAATTTTATCAAACTTTTCGCGAACAAATAATTGCTAAATTGACACCCGTATGCAATGAAATACTAACTGCCGACACTGACCTTCCGAAGGAATTCTGTGAAGGTACAGTGGTCTTAGTCCCCAAAACACCAGGAGGCAAAACCGTGGGGAATCTTCGACCCATAACACTTCTCAATAGTGATTATAAAATCTTCGCCCATATCATGATGCAAAGGTTCAATTCTGTTATTCGTACAGTGACAAGAGCCTACCAGACAAGTGTGGGAACGGACAGAACGATATTTCAGACCTTATGCGACTACAGAGACATTATAGCGATATCGGAAGCCTGCAACATTCGCTGTGCTCTGATGTCGCTTGACTTTGAAAAAGCCTTTGATAAAGTTAATCATTCGTACCTGCTCCTGTGTATGACATCCATGCACTTCCCCCAGAAAATTATAGCCTCCGTGAAAAACATACTGACGAATAGCACGTCAAGAATAAGTGTCAACGGACAACTCAGTCACCCGATCAATATTCAGAGTTCGGTAAGACAAGGTTGCCCAATGTCCATGACGCTTTTCGCGATTGCGGTTGAACCTCTCTTAGTATCCCTAACTCGGCAACTTCGTGGATTACATATACACGGACGGACAGAAGATCATATGTCAAGCGTACGCGGACGATGTAGGGGTACTTGTGACTGACGAAAGCGAGGTCGTCAGGTCAGAGAACGTTGCTGAGAAGGATTGGGTTGAGGGGGATGGGATGAGTGCCAGTAAGACAATGGAATGCTTTCACTACTTGGAAGATTTTCTGGGAGTGTAGCGTTTGAGTGTGCTAGTCGCTGCATGTTTTAACATTGAGTAGATTTCTAATGTGTTGCTGTATTTGACAGAGACGTGCGAGTGTATCCTAGTCACGAGTCTGGAGGAAGAAGTGACATAACAGATGGGCTTAACGGAGAAGGAGTATGACTTCATGGAGGAGAGTGGGGAGATGAGGATATTTAGCTTTTGTAGGGATTTGGGTGGAGATAGCATATAAGAAAGTTTGTTTACTGGAAGGCTGTGGCGTGGGGGATATCATTAGGTTGTGGGAAGTTAGAGGGTGGCTTCCAATCTGGGTATCTACGAATTCTGGTTAGGTATTCCAGTAGGCATGCAAGTTGTTCTGAACAACTCTTAGGCAGGTATTGGGGTGGAGTGTATGGGGAATGGGTGGTATGTAGAATATGGGAGGAGGACCAGCATGTCATCACTGTCAGCTGGATGAAGGATACTTGTAGAGAGGCATCCAAGGAGGTTTGGAGACGGTAGGACATTGGACGTCATGTTGCTTTCAGGATAGATGTGCTGTGGGATGTTGACTGTGTAACCTTGGATGGATTCAGTAAATTGACGCCACCACTAGAGTTCTGCAGGGGAACTACTATGGATGTTGAGAACCGTGGCAATAATATACAGGGAAAGGTGTGGTCTATGTGGTTGAGGAAATCATCAGCGATGTGATTGTTAGGTTAACTGTAAATGCTACCACAGGTAATACAGGTTGGGATTGTTAGGCCAGATGTACATGGTAACACAGGTAACAGTGAGGTTTCTGAAGATGAGGCTAAGTGTAAGGTGAGTTACGGGATTGTTGAGTAAGGGCTACAGTCGATGGGAATGTTCCTGTGACGGCCAATTGCTACTCCCACTCTGGTCAGGGGGAGAGGGTTATCAGTGAGGTGGAGGATTTAGGAAGAGGTACTGAGGGTGTGGTGTGCATGGAGAAATCTTTCATTCAGGATGGAGGCATCAGTGTAGTTTTTGGACAGGGTATGCATAAAAATGTGCTTGTTGATGGGTAGGGAGAGGATATTCCAATATAGGATGTAGTGCTGTCAGAACATGATGAGACGCTAGGAAGTAGTGTGCGAAGGTTAGAGGTGGAGTGGTTTATCTGAGGATATCGAGATGGGTGTAAACGGAAAGGTCATGCTTTTGCATTGTATGTTCAGGTGGGTTACTGGGTGGGCAGCAAAGGAAGTTTGCTGAAGGCTGTGGAGTTGTTGGAAGGGGTGGATATTTTGGATGACAATGGTAAGGAAGTCGATGATCTCCTTTGCAGTGGAGGGTGGTTGCAGGGGAATTTCTGGGGTGGATATAATGGTCAATAGGACAGACAGGCACAGTTAATTCAGGTCTGATGGATAATATTTTGCCCTGCACTTGACAGAGTAAGTAGGGTGAGCATCATTGCAGATGTTACAGGTCTGGGTGGGGGGGGGGGACCTAGGTTGGGACATTGCTTAAGGAAGTGTGATTGCTTATAGTGGGGGAAGATGGGAAGATTCTTACAATCAGCAGTAAGGTGGACGTTATATAAGAGGGCTTTTTAGGCATTGGATGGTGGGAGCTTTTGGAGGTTTCGACTTCGTGACAGTGGTTGTAGATAAGGGTGCCCTTCATGAGGAGGAGATTGATGGTGGGAGGCTGCTCAGTGAGTACTTGCATGAGGAAGGTGGAGCCCGAATCATTGTCGATACGGCAGGTGGTGCAGATTGATATGGAAGGACAGGAGTTGAGAATGTGACCATCTTTGCTGTTGTGATCTCAGGGCCAGGTTTTGTTATCATGGAGTGAGGATAAGTGGGTTGTGAAGAGGCTGGGAATCTTTGGATGGTGGTAAAGGGAGATAGAATGTCATGAGGACCAAAGGTAACACAGGGGGCATTTGAGGAGAAAGTCGGTGTGGAAGTTGGGATTGGCTGATTTGATAAGGACCGCTTCTTTGCAGGGAATGATTTGCATGAAAGGAACGTGGTGGACGTACTTTCTGATTCTTATGGTCAGGGATTTGGCGTTTAGGAATTCAGGGTCAGGGCAGAATAGGAGGAAGTTGTGGAGAGCTGAGGATGAGGGTGTGGGGGAGGGAGCAGTGTCCATGTACACAATGGGGTCTGGATTGAATTGAGGTATATTTGGTGGTATTTGAGGCTATTTCCTGATGACTTTTGGTGACTATGGGATGGAGTGAGGGTTGAGGAATTTCAGAAGGTGGGATATGGCACTGGGAAAGTCCTTCCACTGGGCTGCTGTCAGTGTAGATGCTGGTCGATGACGTTGTGGCATCTGGTGAACTGACGGTTGTGTGGCGTGATGTAATTCATGCAGGCATTGTAGGATCAGTGAGAGTGTGGGAAAGGTTGGAAATGGAACACAGGCAAATGAAAAGTTTGAGGTTAGGAAAAGTGTAACACGAAGGGGAGAGTAGGCTGCTGATGTGAGTGCAGATGGTGAAGAAACTTCAAAGAAGGGGGTGAGGGGGTGAGGGGGTGTGGTGGATGGACATATGGTGGGGCTCTGGAGGAAGAAATTCATGTAGTGATAGTGGGAGAAGATGGGAGTGGTGCAAATGACCGAGGTGGTTGGAGGGTCCATTGTGTCACAAAGGAAGGTGGGTACAAAAAGTCAATGATAATTATAGTCGGCTGAGCGTCGCCTGGAAGGTGGTGGATAAGGGCAGCGACATCCATGTGATGACAGCAGATGACGATGGTTACGGCGGCCGTGAAGACGAAGATGGAGGCGGCGACGGTGAGTAGACTGCGGCGCTGACCGTGGAGATGGCGGCGAAGAAAGAGTGAGAGACTACTGCTGCTGCGACGTTGGGAAGGCAGGTGAACACGACGGCCACAAGAAAACGATGACACTCAAGGGGATGATGTACACACACAGAAGACAGCGTAGACGACACAAGCAAACCATGTACATAAACGGTCACGAACGCAAATCGTAGGGGAGTGGCCCCTGTCAGTCTGTGAACAACAAGAGTAGCAACCAACGAAATCTAGAAGCAGGTGGTGACAGACGTAAATATTACCTATCAGTTTAATAAGTTATTATTGCAAAATAATGATACAGATAGCTGGAAAAGTTTGTAGGAGCAGACCTTAGGGAAAATGAGTTTGGTTTCTGGAGATATGTAGGGACATGCAAAACACTACTGACCCTCCGTCAGGGTTGGGTGCGAGATCTGCCTGCCCTATAATTGCGAGCACGTCAGTTACTGCCTGTCTACGGAGGAAGGCTCTGTAGCGACTACTGCGATCTTACAAAGCACGTCGGCCCGTAGTTTAATCCACCGAGTTAAGGAACTTTTCATAATTTTTTGAACGTATTTCTTTTAATCTTACCGAGAAGTGTCAAGTTAGAAACAGACATACTACACTGGTGTGCAGAACTTAAGAACGAAAGTAATTTCTGCATTGATGTTTCACTTCAAGTACGATAGCCCGATGAAACAGGAAAACTAGTTACCTTAAGATAAGGAATGAATCTGAACGAAATACAGAATGAGACTAAGTATGTGACGAGTTCTTGTGGTAGGGCGTTGCATTACTCCACCAGCGCTGTTGACAACCGTTGGGTGATCATTGGTGAATGCGGAAAAGCTGCTGTACCTGAAACAACGTGCATCCATAAATTAAAGCGGGAATCTCTATCACCCTAGTGGCCATTAGCACACCTGCACGTACGAAATCAATACAGTCTTCTGTTCCCACTTATGTGAGTAATATAAAAAGACCGTGTTTTTCATTGTCATTAAAAATAAGCGACGTAACAATGTTACGAATGATATCGGTATCTGACACTTCACAACGGACATATTTCATTTTTTTCCGCCTAAATCAGAAAGCCTATGAAACTACTGCAATGGAATGCAAGATTGGTTAACTCCAACAAGGAAAACTTGCAAAGACAATTATTCTTAAGTGAGATGGACGTAGTCCAGTTACGGAAAACATGGTTCACATTTCAGCTGTACGCTTTAAAAATTATCTTATGAGGGAGGACCGACTCGATGGAAAATGTGACGTGGATTTGTTGGCAAAAGATTCGCTGCTGCATCAACCATAACCTCTGAAGGTAAGAAACGCCGACATCGACTTACTTCTACATCTACATCTTCATCTACATCCATACTCCGCAAGCCACCTGACGGTGTGTGGCGGAGGGTACCCTGAGTACCTCTATCGGTTCTCCCTTCTATTCCAGTCTCGTATTGTTCGTGGAAAGAAGGATTGTCGGTATGCTTCTGTGTGGGCTCTAATCTCTCTGATCTTATCCTCATGGCCTCTTCGCGAGATATACGTAGGAGGGAGCAATATACTGCTTGACTCTTCGGTGAAGGTATGTTCTCGAAACTTTAACAAAAGCCCGTACCGTACTTTCTGTGCAAATACCATTTGTTCTCAAAATATTTACAGCAGTCTCGTTGTATAAAACTCCCCACTACAGTATCGTGATAGACTGGTGGAGGTTCATAATTAGCCAGCAACGGCCTCGCTTTATAATTAGTGGAGATTTTAATTCCCATTACGAAGAGTGAGGGAGGAGATATTACAAACAGAAACGGCTGGCTTTGATAAATGTTATAAAGATAATAGGCTAGTGTTACTGAACAATGGAATCACTACTAAGGTAGCTTCCCCTTTCAGTAGACGTTCTGCAATAGCTGTCACAGTTTTGCCTTACTTTGTAGCTGGCTTTTTAAAATGGGCTCAGTGTGATCCTATTATCTCCCAGTCGGGTTCTAGATAAAAATAAACGTTGATATTAAGAAATATATAACGCAAATAACAAGTGAAAAATTGCGGAAGGCGACAGTGAGTTATTTACCGACACACTTCGACGGATTCTCATAATTGGCCATGACTTAGGAGAACAGGAAGCGTAGGCCGCTAAACCTTTAGCGGCGATTATCAGTAATCCACAGAAAATGAAGCTTACTGTTGTGAAGAAACATTCAACTCTTTCGTGTAATCTCGAATGCTCCAGAGAAGCTGCGAAACGCAGACTTGCTTTTAATAACTATCGCCAGAATTCTAACTTGGAGAGTTTCGTGGAAATACGTAAGGCGTCTGCCCGTCTTAGCGGATTTCTGAGAGAAATAAAGAAGGTCAATTGGATTAGACTTCACTCTTCACTCAATAAAGCAAAGAGTATGACAAGCATTTTATATACTGCAAAGGCTTTCAGAAACAGCCGACTGACATCGCCTCCTGCTACTGCCACTGCCAGGATACAGGAATTTATCGTTACGCTCACTCTTCCCACGGTTCTCCTCCAAACTCATCGATCTCTTGTTGAAGATAACTATCATCATATCTTGCTTAGTCCCTTCTCTAGAGAAAAACTCAGTGGGGCTATTAAATCATCGACTTACAGTTCTCCTTGCATTGGTTTCATTCATTATACTATGCTTGTGAACATACTAGTGGAAGCGAAGGATGTCCTCTTTTTCGTTTTTAATCTGTACTAGATGTAACAGTATCCCTTGGAAACATGGAAGACGTTACCTGTAATTCCAGTTCTGAAAAGCGGGTAAGAGCTACATTTGGTGTCTAATTATCAGCCGAATGCCTTGTCGTCATGAGTAGCAATAAACGCTGGAGCGCATGGTAACAAGGAGAATGGAATGGTTACGTGAAAGCAGTTATTTGATGCCTCGGAGTCAACATGGATTCAGGAAAAGCAAGTCTCTATGGACAATCTTATAGCCTACCTTGGACATTACCTGAGCCTTTCAAACGGAAAAGTCGTCACTTTTCCTGACAGGACCGCAGCATCACTTTCAGATATCCGTTCTCTTGGAGAAGCTGGCCGACAACGGAATTCCTACGCGGATAATGTATGGTATCAACACCATAGCCGCTCAGACAAAAATCTTTGTTAGATTCAAAGTAATCATTGTAGGCCCTTTTCTTTTCTCACAGGGCTTGCCACATGGTGTAATTTTAAGCTCCTCTTGTATAATTTGTGTAATTATGATTCAGAATAGTGGTCGGCAAACCTTTTTGCTCAAGAGCCAAGACTGACTTTGTAGGGTTTACCATGGGCCACATTTGTAGCCAAATTATTGGAAGGTAAAATATGCAAATTTGTACGTTTCTGAGCCCCTCAATAGATGAACTAAAGTAAGGGCGTTATTAAATTGGCTGCCGGCCCCTAATAACTGATCGTTAAAAGTCGGAACACTTCTACATCTACATACATACACCGCAAGCCACCATACGGTGCATGACGGAGGATACCATGTGCCACAACTAGGCGTTTCCTTTTCTGTTACACTCGCAGATAGAGCGAGGGAAAAACGACTATCTATATGCATCTGTATGACCCCTAATTTCTCGCATCTTATCTTCGTGCTCCCTACGCGAAATGTATGTTGGCGGCAGTAGGATCGCTCTGCAGTCAGCTTCAACTGTCGATTCTCTAAACTTTCTGAGTAGTCTTCTTCCTTTCAGACATTCCCACTTGAGCTCCAGAAGCATATCCGTAACACTTGTATGCTGATCGAACCTGCCGAAAACAAAACTCGCCTCTGGATGGATTCGATGTGTTCTTTCAAATCGTCCGTGTGCGGATTCCAAACCCTCGAGCAGTACTCAAAAATAGGTCGCACTAGATTCCTATATACGGTCTCCTTTACAGAAGAACTACACTTTCCTATAAATTTTACCAATTAACTGAAGTCGACCATTCCCCTTCCCTACCACAAGCCTCACATGTTCGTTCCACGTCATATCGCCTTCCCTGTACATCTACATCTACATCTACTTTTATACTTCGCAAGCCACCCAACGGTGTGTGGCGTAGGGCACTTTACGTGCCACTGTCATTACCTCCCTTTCCAGTCGCGTATGGTTCGCGGGAAGAACGACTGCCGGAAAGCCTCCGTGCGCGCTCGAATCCCTCTAATTTTACATTCGTGATCTCCTCGGTAGGTGTAAGTAGGGGGAAGCAATATATTCGATACCTCAATCAGAAACGCACCCTCTCGAAACCTGGACAGCAAGCTACACCGCGATACAGAGCCCCTCTCCTGCAGAGTCTGCCACTTGAGTTGCTAAACATCTCCGTAACGCTATCACTTTTACCAAATAACCCTGTGACGAAACGCGCCGCTCTTCTTTGGATCTTCTCTATCTCCTCTGTCAACCCGACCTGGTACGGATCCCACACTGATAAGCAATACTCAAGTATAGGTCGAGCGAGTGTTTTGTAAGCCACCTCCTTTGTTGATGGACTACATTTTCTAAGGACTCTCCCAATGAATCTCAACCTGGCACCCGCCTTACCAACAACAAATTTTGTATTATGATTCCACTTCAAATCGTTCTGCACACATACTCCCAGATATTTTACGGAAGTAACTGCTACCAGTGTTTGTTCGGCTATCATATAATCATACAATAAAGGATCCTTCTTTCTATGCATTCGCAATACATTACATTTGTCTATGTTAAGGGTCAGTTGCCAGTCCCTGCACCAATTGCCTATCCGTTGCAGATCTTCCTGCATTCCGCTGCAATTTTCTAATGCTGCAACTTCTCTGTATACTACAGCATCATCCGCAAAAAGCCGCGTGGAACTTTCGACACTATGTACTAGGTCATTTACCGTTACGCCCAGATGCTTAAACGACGTGACTGTGTCAAGCAGAACACTACTAATGCTGTATCCGTCCATTGCTGGTTTATTTTTAATACTTATTAGTATATACTTACAATTTTCAACATTAAAAGCCAGCTGCCATTCATCGTACCAACTTAAAATTTTGTCTAGATAATGATGTATCAACCTCCAGTTATCTTCGACACCTTCCTGTACACCACAGCACCATCACCGAAAAGCCGCATATTTTTGCCCACCATGTCTGATAGATCATTTGCGTGTACAGGAAATACAAATGGTCGTATCACACTTTCCTGGAGCACTGCTGATGTTACCCCTGTCTCCGATGAGCACTCACCGTCGAAGATAACACACTGGGTTATATTACTTAAGAAGTCTTCAAGCCAGTCACATATCTGGGAGCCTACCATGTCGAATAATTTTCGGAAACCTAGAAATATGGTATCTGCCTGTTGCCTTTCATCCATTGTTCACAGTATATCATGTTAAAAAAGAGCAAGCTGGCTTTGGCACGAACGATGCTTTCTCAAGCCCTGCTGATTCCTGGACGTAAGCTTTTCGGTTACCGAGAAATTTATTATACTCGATCTCAGAATATGCTCAAAAATGCTGCAACAAATTTATGTTAATAATTTTGGTCTAATTTTTCGAGTCCGTTCTTTTACACTTCTTGTGTACAAAAATCACCTGCGCTTTCTTCTAGTCGCTTGGTACTTTGCGCTGGTCGAGAGATTCGAGATAAATACAAACTAGGAGCCCATTGACGTAGCGTACTGTTTGTAGAACCGAATTGGGATTCCATCGGACCTGCCAACTTATTTGTTTTAAAATCTTCCAGTTGCTTCTGTACACCAAGAACGCTTATTAGTATGTCATCCATAGGAGACTGTGTGTGTTGGTCTAACGACGGTACGTTTGAACGATTTACCCCGTGAACGATTTCTTATACTTGTAATTTTGATATCTTCTACTGCCAAACCAGACTGGTAAACGAGTGACTGGATAGAAGCGTTAAACCTGCTTATCGATTTTACATTGGACCCGTATTTCTCGGATTCTCCGCCAGATCTTTAGCGAAAGTATGACAATGGTAACTGTTGTATGCTTCGCGCCTGGATCATTTCACAGAAGCATGAATCTCTACTGATCTTTGCCCTTTCGTCATTTGCGCGCCCTCTTTTCAAACGAAACTAAATCTTTGCTTCCTGAGCATTATCTGATCTCGTCATTAAAACACGGTGGGTTATTTCCGGCCTTAATCCACTTACTAGGTATATACTTGCCTCTCAGTTTTTATTTATTTAATTACTTATTCATTTATTGGTTTTCACACTTCCGTTTCCGTAGGACCAGATTGAGGAACAAATCTCCAAAATCATGGAAGGATTCAGTACATGAAATTACAACATAACAGTAATAACAGATAAAATAAAATGTTTATGAACCCAAAAAGCAATTCATACATTCATGTAAACGCAATCCACAATATAACACAGCTTAATTTTTCGAGGAGTGACACATGAAGTAACTCTTCAGTTTCGATTTGAAAGCGCGTGGATTACTGCTAAAAAATTTTAATTCTTGTCGTAGCTTACTGAAATTGGATGCAGCAGTGTACTGCACGTCTTTCTGCACAAGAGTCAAGGAAGTGCGATCCAAATGCAGACTTGACTTCTGCTTAGTATTAACTGAGCGAAAGCTGCTAATTCTTGGGAATAAGCTGATATTGTTAATGAGAGGTTCTAGGCGCTACAGTCTGGAACTGCGCGTCCGCTACGGTGGCAGGTTCGAATCCTGCCTCGGGCATGGATGTGTGTGATGTCCTTAGGTTAGTTAAGTTTAAGTAGTTCTAAGTTCTAGGGGACTGATGACCTCAGACGTTAAGTCGCATAGTGCTCAGAGCCATTTCTTAATAAGAATATGTACACTCCTGGAAATGGAAAAAAGAACACATTGACACCGGTGTGTCAGACCCACCATACTTGCTCCGGACACTGCGAGAGGGCTGTACAAGCAATGTTCACACGCACGGCGCAGCGGACACACCAGGAACCGCGGTGTTGGGCGTCGAATGGCGCTAGCTCCGCAGCATTTGTGCACCGCCGCCGTCAGTATCAGCCAGTTTGCCGTGGCATACGGAGCTCTATCGCAGTCTTTAACACTGGTAGCATGCCGCGACAGCGTGGACGTGAACCGTATGTGCAGTTGACGGACTTTGAGCGAGGGCGTATAGTGGGCATGTGGGAGGCCGGGTGGACGTACCGCCGAATTGCTCAAAACGTGGGGCGTGAGGTCTCCACAGTACAACGATGTTGTCTCCAGTGGTCGGCGGAAGGTGCACGTGCCCGTCGACCTGGGACCGGACCGCAGCGACGCACGGGTGCACGCCAAGACCGTAGGATCCTACGCAGTGCCGTAGGGGACCGCACCGCCACTTCCCAGCAAATTAGGGACACTGTTGCTCCTGGGGTATCGGCGAGGACCATTCGCAACCGTCTCCATGAAGCTGGGCTATGGTCCCGCACACCGTTAGGCCGTCTTCCGCTCACGCCCCTACATCGTGCAGCCCGCCTTCAGTGCTGTCGCGACAGGCGTGAATGGAGGGACGAATGGAGACGTGTCGTCTTCAGCGATGAGAGTCGCTTCTGCCTTGGTGGCAATGATGGTGGTATGCGTGTTTGGCGCCGTGCAGGTGAGCGCCACAATCAGGACTGCATACGACCGAGGCACACAGGGCCAACACCCGGCATCATGGTGTGGAGAGCGATCTCCTACACTGGCCGTACACCTCTGGTGATCGTCGAGGGGACACTGAATAGTGCACGGTACATCCAAACCGTCATCGAACCCATCGTTCTACCATTCCTAGACCGGCAATGGAACTTGCTGTTCCAACAGGACAATGCACGTCCGCATGTATGCCGTGCCACCCAACGTGCTCTATAAGGTGTAAGTCAACTTCCCTGGCCAGCAAGATCTCCGGATCTGTCCCCCATTGAGCATGTTTGGGACTGGATGAAGCGTCGTCTCACGCGGTCTGCACGTCCAGTACGAACGCTGGTCCAACTGAGGCGCCAGGTGGAAATGGCATGGCAAGCCGTTCCACAGGACTACATCGAGCATCTCTACGATCGTCTCCATGGGAGAATAGCAGCCTGCATTGCTGCGAAAGGTGGATATAAACTGTACTAGTGCCGACATTGTGCATGCTCTGTTGCCTGTGTCTAAGTGCCTGTGGTTCTGTCAGTGTGATCATGTGATGTATCTGACCCCAGGAATGTG
This sequence comes from Schistocerca gregaria, assembly GCF_023897955.1. Taxonomy (NCBI): domain Eukaryota; kingdom Metazoa; phylum Arthropoda; class Insecta; order Orthoptera; family Acrididae; genus Schistocerca; species Schistocerca gregaria. Next base: position 834,351,025 of record NC_064931.1, read on the forward strand.
TCAATAAAGTTTCCCCTTCCTGGGACAATGAATTCACGATGTTCTTATTTCAATTTCCAGGAGTGTATCTTGAGATTCGAATGTCAGAGTGCCTAGACTAATGAGCAGGGGTCGACAAGAGATTTGGGAACTTACGCCACTTATTGGCCGAGCTGCCCGTTTCTGAGCCCAAAATATTCTTTGAGAATGGGGAGAGTGACCTCAAAATATAATACCATACGTCATAAGCGAATGAAAATAAGCAAAGTAGACTACTTTTCGTGTCAAACTATCACTTACTTCAAATATTGTTCGAACAGTAAAAACTTCAGCATTAAGTCTTTGAGCAAGATCTTGAACGTTGGCTTTCCATGACAGATTACCATCTGAACACCAAGAAATTTGAACTGTTCAGTTACATTAGTCATATGCCCATTCTGTGAAATTAAAACATCGGGTTTTGTTGAATTGTGTATTAGAAACTGTAAAAACTGAGTCTTACTGTAACGTAGCGTTTGTTTATTTTCTACAAGCCATGAACGTATGTCTTGATGTGCACTATTTGAAACAGGGCCAACGTTGCACACAACATCATTTACTACGAAGCTAGTGTCACCAGCAAACAGAAATATATTAGAATCAACCGAAAATGCTAGAGACTATGTCATTAACATAAATAAGGATCAGTAGTGGCCCCTGGACTGATCCCTTGCGCACCCCCTATCTAACCATGCTCCAATCAGACCCCACATCATAGCCTTTCTGAACACCGTGGAGAATTCTCTTTTGCCGTCTGTTGTTAAAGTAAGAGGTGAGCCAGTTTTGAGCTACTCCCTGTATTCAATAATGGTCGAACTTCTGGAGCAATATTTTGTGATCAACACAATCAAACGCCTTAGTTGTCCAGCGCATGATTTACAGTCTCTTTAAACTTCGCCCATAATTCCTATATGCTCATTAGACTGGAACTAAACGATTGCAGTTCATTGTCTAAGTGAGATGCTAACAACTGCTTACCTACTCTTCCTAGCAGATACACTCTCCTAGCCCTCTTGGCTGATTTATTAACTTTGGTAACCATAGTCGCTGTGATGACACCACGATCACTAATCCCCGCCTCTATACTGACACCATCGATAAGGTCCAACTTGTTTATAGCTACAAGGTCCAAAATACTTTCACTGCGTGTGGTCTACCGAACTGCTGAAGACAGTTTTCGAAAAAATTTGTTCAAAGGCTTTTCAAAAGACCGTCTCTCTACACCGCTTGCAATGAATCCATACACGTCCCAGTCTAAACTCGGTAGGTTAAAGTCATCTCCAACTAGTATTGCATAATCTGGATATTTATGCACAACTGACAGACTTTTGAATGATTCTATAACCGTCACAGTGGAGTTGGGTTTCTGGTAAAAACATGCTACGATTCACTTGACTTCACCTAGACCTGTTCTGTGCGACCAGATAACTTCACTATCACACTCAGTTTCAACTTCGGTAGAGACAATATCTTTGTGAACACTCTCCCACCTACGGTGTCTAATCTGTCTTTCCGATAAACATTTCACCAGTCGCTAAATATCCCAGAACTTTAACTTCTGGTTTTAGCCGCCTCTCAGTCTCAAGAATAATTTGAAATTGAGAACTTTCATTGAGGACAGTAAACTCTGGAACTTTGTTAAAAATACTTCGACAGTTTACTGATAAAAGTTTTACAGTCGAACTGTCATTACTCTGAACGCCTTCTCATTCCCCTATACGCGTATCGGCGGGCGGGTATTCATGAGAGTACCTCAAACTACCGCCTAGCCTAGAAAACTGCCCTGTGCACTCCACAAGTATTCTGCTACCCAAGTAGCTGCTTTCTTTGTGTAGCGCATCTCTGACCTATCAAGGGGAGTCCTTCAGATCTTCTCCTGATAACGCACGTCCCGAAACTTGCAGCCAAGACCATCACCAAGACGGCGAAGCCTTTGGTTGAGACCCTCCGCTCGGCTCCAAACCAATGGAGCCTGATCAAATCTGGGAACGAAGCTGCAGCCTGCGAGCTCTGCTTGCCAGCTATTTTCACTGCCTTCTCCAGCCGCCTATAGGAACTGAGGATGACATCATAACCCATAGAACAGGCGTCGTTGGTGTCGACGTGAGACAAAACTTGCAGACGACTACATCCCGTACGCTCGACAACCGCAAGAAAGACGGCTCCCACATCATGGCTGAGGCCTCCATCAGACATGCCTAGTGCATATTGGCTTTCTTTCCAGCTCTGAATACTATCTTCCTAAGACTCCATAACGCACCCAACATTGGAGCTCCCAATAATTAGCGAACCCTTCCAACGTGTTCCCGCTCGGACCCTGCTGAAGGAACGGACATCTGTTCACCCACAGGGTGAACAGGCGAAGCTATACAACCAGCCTTCACATTGGCCTTCCGTCTTGGGTGAGGCGGACGCTTTACCACTCGACACTCACACTGCGAGTCCTCAGCGTCGGGTTAACTAGAAGTTGCCTCGGCAGTAGAGCGCCTGGGCGAAACAAACGACACCTGAGGTGCCGCATGCGGCGCTCCAGGATGTGCGTCACCGCTACACCTCGAGGTGCTAGCCTAAAAGGCGACTGATAGCAGCCAAACTACATTCAGCTGTGTCCAGCTCATCCTGCGTTCGCGCACAGCAGGCACACATCCTACCCGTGTTAGTAGACTAACTGGAGAGTAAACAGCAATAGCAGGCAGAAACCTAGATAGGCAACCTGATACCCTTCTGACGTATAACCAAGGACCGCTGATACGAAAATGAACTGCATAGCTGCTTGTTTAGAAGAAACGACAACTGAGCTATAGACTGCCTGAATTTACACTTACAGATAACAAAAAGTGGAGATTAAACCTCTTAAATACCAAAACACGCTAGCAGTTAAAGAAACGTATGATATTAAGAATACGCATGAAAAGCTAAATATGTGGCTAACTACGCTGATAAGACTCTGAGAATCTGAGACTGGAGGCCTACTGAATATTTACTATTTGCAAAGGTCGTGGAATCAAGTAAATAAAGAGACACTAGCGACTTCTGCGGTGGAAAACTACATATGAAAATAGACTCATTCAAGACAAAAGATAGAAAGATACGCATATTCTTGCAACAATAATATACAAAACTACTAAGAACAGCTAAATAATCATCTAATGTTCACTTCTGCTCAGAAGTAAGTTAGAAAAACGCTAAACTAAACGGTGCTCTGAGGCTGGAGGCCTCACTTGTCAAAACATAAAAAACTGTTTAGCAATTCTGCAAAACTACTATCCACATATTACTAAGTTTCACAGTCTCTTCTGTCCTACTAAAATTTTCCACATTTGTATGTGTTTCAATGGCTTCTCAATATAGACGTGGATAATAGTCCATTGTCGTATATACAGTTTTTGTTTCAGAAACCTTCACTTCGTGACTTACTGGCTGAAGAGCATGCTCTACTACAGCCGATTGGTCTATTTCCCATAGTCGGAAAATACTTTTGCATTCTCTTAGCCGTATATACGTACAACCTTCACTTGGTAACATCAATATAAACTTCATCAGACGTACACGGAATTTTATACACCCCACATGGTGAAGGAGAAGGGCGTTTATCATTGGTAAAATATTTCCTATCTGATGTGTTACTATTTTAACAAAAGGAAGTGAAACTGTATTCGTCCACTGTTGTTTTTCGTGCTTGTCTCTCGGCCTTCCGTTATTTGTTCGTACAGTTCTGTTTACTTCCTTCCCCGAGTAGCCATTTTTCTCGAAATCAGGCTTGAGATGTTTTAATTCGGTGTCCAGATATTCCGGCGTGCAAACCCTTTTGACTCTATTGGCAACACTTTCAATGGCATCTCTTTTTTGTTGTGGACGGTGATTAGAGCTCTAATGCAAATATCTGTCTCCGTGCGTTACTTTTCGAAAAACCGTATGTTTCAAGCTTCCATCAGTTTGTCTCATAAATATAGCATAGAAGAAAGGTATTTTGTTGTCCTTGTCTACTTCCATTTTCTAGGATTTATAATATGTATAGAACAAACGAATTCGTCCCAAGCATTCTTCCCTTGTGGCCACACTACGGATATGTCATCCACACATCGATATCTGCGAGATGGTTACTTACTTAGTTTTTCTTAAGTTGTCTGTTCGAATTTTCCACATAGAAATTAGCTGCAGCAGGACATATTGGGCTACCCATCCCTACACCATGAACCTGTTCATAAAATTCATCACCGCATTGGAATTCTCTGGAAGGGAAGAAGTAAAAAGAATTCTACGACCAAACAACGGAAGACCTAAGAACAAGCATGCAAAACAACGATGGACGAATAAATTTCCTCTCCCTTTTATTAAAAAAGTGACAGATCAGATCGGAAAGGTTTTACAGAAACATGACATTAGGCTGGTTTTTACACCAACAAAGAAAACAGGTCAAGCACACCGATCTCTGAAGCATAAGCGTCCTCCTCTGTCAGTATGTAGGGTATATAATATTTCGTGTACATGTGGCTAAATTTGTATTGATATGACCAAGAGAAGATTGAATACACCGCTAAAGGAATGAAAAAGTATTTGCCGACTTGCGAAAGTAGACAAATCCGCTGTAGCAAAGCACGCACTTCAGCCAGGAAGGCACGACGTGAAGTTTTCTGAAACAAAACATTTATCGTAATTTTTATGTCATCTGTCTTTCCCTTAGTTGCTTTAAATTCATTGAAGTATGAATCGTCTGTCAAACTATTTGAAGGCTGTTCGTTTACTGCCATACGCGTTTCGCTTCTTTTGTTTGGGAAGCATTATCAGTGGCCTGTAATACATGTTTCCTTTAATACATACAATAAACGTATTATGTGGCAGATGTACTATGCTGATATATTACATTTTGGGGTGTCTTTCTCTTGTTTTCAAGTTGTAATCAACCTTTTGTAGCACAAACTTCGTAATGTGAAATTATTGTTCGGCGTTAAGAATTCCAGCGCTGTTAACTCATGTGTGTGGTTCTGGAGATATATTCGTTAGTTTCCACACTCCAGCTAGCCGATTTCTGGTGTTCTTTCCCAACATTTATCTCATCGCATCTATCACTTGTACCATCCATTTTGTGGTCAACATACATGTCTATATGGTGTGTGTTCTTATCTACTCTTGTTATGTGTTTGTCTGTTTTTTGTTTGTGTAGTGTTGCGGTTTGATAGATTTAATTTGATTTGTGTGTGTGAGTGCGTGCGTGCGTGTGTGTGTGTGTGTGTGTGTGTGTGTGTGTGTGTGTGTGTGTGTGTGTGTGTGTGTATTTCATGTGTGCAATTGTGCAATTCTTTCTCGAGAGGGAGATTTCTTTTCTTTCTTTTTATAAGGAAGATATGTGTGATTTTGTTTTTGAGTGTCTATTTATTTTGCAGTGTGTGAATATATACACTACTGGAAATTGAAATAAGAACACCGTGAATTCATTGTCCCAGGAAGGGGAAACTTTATTGACACATTCCTGGGGTCAGATACATCACATGATCACACTGACAGAACCACAGGCACATAGACACAGGCAACATAGCATGCACAATGTCGGCACTAGTACAGTGTATATCCACCTTTCGCCTTTCGCAGCGATGCAGGCTGATATTCTCCCGTGGAGACGATCGTAGAGATGCTGGATGTAGTCCTGTGGAACGGCTTGCCATGCCATTTCCACCTGGCGCCTCAGTTGGACCAGCGTTCGTGCTGGACGAGCAGACCGCGTGAGACGACGCTTCATCCAGTCCCAAACATGCTCAATGGGGGACAGATCCGGAGATCTTGCTGGCCAGGGTAGTTGACTTACACCTTCTAGAGCACGTTGGGTGGCATGGGATACATGTGGACGTGCATTGTCCTGTTGGAACAGCAAGTTCCCTTCCCGGTCTAGGAATGGTAGAACGATGGGTTCGATGACGGTTTGGATGTACCGCGCAGTATTCAGTGTCCCCTCGACGATCACCAGAGGTGTACGGCCAGTGTAGGAGATCGCTCCCCACACCATGATGTCGGGTGTTGGCCCTGTGTGCCTCGGTCGTATGCAGTCCTGATTGCGACGCTCACCTGCACGGCGGCAAACACGCATACGACCATCATTGGCACCAAGGCAGAAGCGACTCTCATCGCTGAAGACGACACGTCTCCATTCGTCCATCCATTCACGCCTGTCGCGACACCACTGGAGGCGGGCTGCACGATGTTGGGGCGTGAGCGGAAGACGGCCTAACGGTGTGCGGGACCGTAGCCCAGCTTCATAGAGACGGTTGCGAATGGTCCTCGCCGATACCCCAGGAGTAGCAGTGTCCCTAATTTGCTGGGAAGTGGCGGTTCAGTCCCCTACGGCACTGCGCAGGATCCTACGGTCTTGGCGTGCATCCGTGCGTCGCTGCGGTCCGGTCCCAGGTCGACGGGCACGTGCACCTTCCGCCGACCACTGGCGACAACATCGATGTACTGTGGAGACCTCACGCCCCACGTGTTGAGCAATTCGGCGGTACGTCCACCCGGCCTCCCGCATGCCCACTATATGCCCTCGCTCGAAGTCCGTCAGAGGAGAGGGGCTAGTGTAATTGGTTAATACAAACCATGGAAAAACGCACGGAAGTATGTTTTTTAACACAAACCTACGTTTTTTTAAATGTAACCCCTTTAGTTTTGTTAGCACATCTGAACAAATAAACAAATACGTAATCAGTGACGTTTGTTGCATTGTAAAATGTTAATTACATCCAGAGACTGAAACAGCACATTACGTCCACGTGCTAACACCATTTTATTGGTCTTTTTCACCGACGCACATATACATTACCATGAAGGGTGAGTTACACGGAAACACATGGTTTCCGTTTTCAATTACGGAGTGGAATAGAGTGTGTCCCGACATGTCAGGCCAATAGATGTTCAATGTGGTGGCCATCATTTGCTGCACACAATTGCAATCTCTGGCGTAATGAATGTCGTACACGCCGCAGTACATCTGGTGTAATGTCGCCGCAGGCTGCCACAATACGTTGTTTCATATCCTCCGGAGTTGTAGGCACATCATGGTACACATTCTTCTTTAACGTACACCACAGAAATAAGTCCAGAGGTGTAAGATCAGGAGAATGGGCTGGCCAATTTATGCGTCCTCCACGTCCTATGAAACGCCCGTCGATCATCCTGTCAAGGGTGAGGCTAGCGTTAATTGCGGAATGTGCAGGTGCACCATCATGCTGATACCACATACGTCGACGCGTTTCCAGTGGGATATACTCTATTCCACTTCGTAATTGAAAACGGAAACCACGTGTGTACGTTTACCTCATCCCTCATCGTAATGTACACGTGCGGCAGTGAAAAGGACCAGTAAAAAGATGTTAGCATGAGGACGTAATGTGCAGTTCCAATCTCTTCTGTACTTAAGGTCCATCACCGTTCCCTTTGGATCCCTACGTAATTCGGTGCTCTCCGATACACACGATGGAACAGCGGAGGAGTGGTACTCAAGCGTCAACTTTACATTACAATATCTCTGGATGTAATTATCATTTTACAATGCAGCAAACTGCACTGATTACGTATTTGTTTATATGTTTAGATATGCTAACAAAACTAACGGGGTTCCTTTTAAAAAAACGTAGGTTTGTGTTAAAAAACATACTTCCGTGCATTTTTTTTATGGTTTCTATTAACCAATTACACTAGCCCCTCTCCTCACGTTCGGTCTGTGGAATCGATTCGTCAGTATTTGATGTGGTTTACGAAATATATCCAGCGGTAACGTTAGGTGACTCACCCTGTATATACAACTGGCCATTAAAATTGCTACACCACGAAGATGACGTGCTAGAGACACTAAATGTAACCGACAGGAAGAAGATACTGCGATATGCAAATGATTAGCTTTTCAGAGCACTCACACAAGGTTGGCGCCGGTGGCGACACCTACAACGGCTGACATGACTAAAGTTTCCAACCGATTTATCACACACAAATAGCAGTTGACCGGCGTTGCCTGGTGAAACGTTGTTGTGATGCCTCGTGTAAGGAGGTGAAATGCGTAGCTTCACGTTTCCGACTTTGATAAAGGTCGGATTGTAGCCTATCGCGATTGCAGTTTATCGTATCGCGACATTGCTGCTCCCGTTGGTCGAGATCCAATGACTGTTAGCAGAATATGGAATCGGTGGGTTCAAGAGGGTAATACGGAACGCCATGCTGGATCCCAACGGCCTCTTATCACTTGCCGTCGAGATGACAGGCATCTTATCCGCATGGTTGTAACGCGTCGTGCAGTCACGTCTCGATCCCTGAGTCCGCAGATGGGGGCGTTTGCCAGACAGCAACCATCTGCACGAACAGTTCGACGACGTTTGCAGCAGCATGGACTATCTGCTCGGAGACCATGGCTGCAGTTACCCTTGACGCTGCATTACAGACAGGCGCGCCTGCGATGTGTGTACTCAACGATGAACCTGAGTGCACGAATGGCAGAAAGTCATTTTCTGGATGAATCCAGGTTCGGTTTATAGCATCGTGTTTGGCGACATCGCGGTGAGCGCACATTGGCAGCGTGTATTCGTCATCGCCATACTGGCGTATCACCCAGAGTGATGGTATGGGATGCCATTGGTTACACGTCTCGGCCACCTCTTGTTCGCATTAGCGGCACTTTGAACAGTGGGCATTACATTTCAGATGTGTTACTACCCGTGGCTCTACCCTTCATTCGACCCCTGCGAAAGCCTACATTTCAGCTGGATAATGCACGACCGCATGTTGCAGATGCTGTACGGGTATTTCTGGATACAGAAAATGTTCGACTGCTGCCCTGCACAGCACATGCTCCAGATCTCTCACCAATTGGAAACGTCTGGTCAATGGTGGCCGATCAACTGGCTCGTTTCAATACGCCAGTCACTACTCTTGATGAACTGTGGTATCGTGTTGAAGCTGCATGGGCAGCTGTAACTGTACACGCCATCCAGTCTCAGTTTAACTCAATCCCCAGGCGTATCAAAGCTGTTATTACGGACAGAGGTGGTTGTTCTGGGTACTGATTTCTCAAGATTTATGCACCCAAATTGCGTGATAATGTAATCACATGTCAGTTCTAGTATAATACAGGGTGTCCCAGCTATCTTGTCCACCCAAAATATCTCTGGAACAATAACAGCTATTGGAAAACGACTTTCAGCGGCATTAATGTAGGGCTGGGGCCCATGAATGTACATATTTAGAAACATTGTAAAACGAAAGCATATGTGTTTTTTAAAACAAACTTTTTTTTAAATCGACTTGCTATATTTTTTCTTCAGCAATCCATAGCTTGACAAAGCACATACAGGGTATTTCAAAAAATGACCGGTATATTTGAAACAGCAATACAAACTAAACGAGCAGCGATAGAAATACACCGTTTGGTGCAATATGCTTGGGACAACAGTACATTTTCGGGCAGACAAACTTTCGAAATTACAGTAGCTACAATTGTCAACAACAGATGGCGCTGCGGTCTGGGAAACTCTATAGTACGATATTTTCCACGTATCCACCATGCATAGCAATAATATGGCGTAGTCTCTGAATGAAATTAGCCGAAACTTTTGACAACGTGTCTGGCGGAATGGCTTCACATGCAGATGCGATGTACTGCTTCAGCTGTTCAATTGTTTCTGGATTCTGGAGGTACACCTAGTCTTTCAAGTGTCCCCACAGAAAGAAGTCAGAGGGGTTCGTTCATGTCTGGCGAATAGGGAGGCCAATCCACGCCGCCTCCTGTATGTTTCGGATAGCCCAAAGCAATCACACGATCATCTAAATATTCATTCAGGAAATTAAAGACGTCGGCCGTGCGATGTGGCCGGGCACCATCTTGCATAAACCACGAGGTGTTCGCAATGTCGTCTAAGGCAGTTTGTACCGCCACAAATTCACGAAGAATGTCCAGATAGCTTGATGCAGTAATCGTTTCGGATCTGAAAAATGGGCCAATGATTCCTTTGGAAGAAATGGCAGCCCAGACCAGTACTTTTTGAGGATGCAGGGACGATGGGACTGCAACATGGCGCTTTTCGGTTCCCCATATGCGCCAGTTCTGTTTATTGACGAAGCCGTCCAGGTAAAAATAAGCTTCGTCAGCAAACCAAATACTGCCCACATGCATATCGCCGTCATCAATCCTGTGCACTATATCGTTAGCGAATGTCTCTCGTGCAGCAATGGTAGCGGCGCTGAGGGGTTGCCCCGTTTGAATTTTGTATGGATAGAGGTGTAAACTCTGGCGCATGAGACGATACGTGGACATTGGCGTCATTTGGACCGCAGCTGCAACACGGCGAACGGAAACCCGCTGTTGGATCACCTGCTGCACTAGCTGCGCGTTGCCCTCTTGCGCGTTGCCCTCTGTGGTTGCCGTATGCGGTGGCCCTACCTTTCCTGCACGTTCATTCGTCACGTTCCCAGTCTGTTGAAGTTTTTCAAACAGATCCTTTATTGTATTGCTTTTCGGTCCTATGGTTACACTAAACCTCCGCTGAAAACTTCGTCTTGTTGCAACAACACTGTGTTATAGGATGTGGAATTCCAACACCAGAAAAATCCTCTGTTCTAAGAAAAAAACCATGTTGTCCACAGCACACTTGCACGTTGTAAACAGCACACGCTTACAGCAGAAAGACGACGTACAGAATGGCGCACCCACAGACTGCGTTGTCTTCTATATCTTTCACATCACTTGCAGCGCCATCTGTTGTTGAAAATTGTAACTACTGTAATTTAGAAAGTTTGTCAGCCTGAAAATGTACTGTTGTCCCAAGCATATTGCAACAAACGGTGTATTTCTATCGCTGCTCGTTTAGTTTTTGTTGTCGTTTCAAATATACCGGTCATTTCTGAAACACCCTGTACACAATGGCGTTGATTACATCGCAATATTTCCATTACATCCCGAGATATTAAGACGCGAAGTTGACGCTTGGAACACCCGACATGCGCTGATAGCGCACGTCCTGAGGCTCAGGCGTGAACCCCATGCTGCCCGTAATCGCGATGTGATTGACATGTGTAATCACATCTCCATACTTATCAAGAGGTCCGAAACGAATAATACGGTCTGCTGCCATCAACTCTCATAACCACATAATGGTTTCCCTCTTGCGCGTTTTACGTTTCTACGTACACAATATGAACCAGTACCGATGGGTGTACACCCGTCAGGTTGTCTTACTTGTCCTGCACACCCAAAATAAGGTATATATCTCGGCATGTAATGGGAATATTGCGATGCAATCAATGCCATTGTGTATGTGCTTTGTCAAGCCATGGATTGCTCAAGAAAACATATAGGAGGTCCATTTAAAAAAAAACATAAGTTTGTGTTAAAAAACACATATGCTTTCGTTTTAGAATGTTTCCAAATATGTATATTCATGGGCCCCAGCCCTACATTGATACCGGTGAAAGTCGTTTTCCAATAGCTGTTATTGTTCCAGAGATATTTTGGATTGACAAGGTAGCTGGGTCACCCTGTATATTTGTCCAATGAATACCAGTTTATCATCTGCATTTCTTCTTGGTGGAGCAATTTTATTGGCCGGTAGTGTAAGATTCGGTATAGACAAGTGATGTAGATCGTTCTCTTTGCGAGATGGTAGAGTGAGGTAGCTCGATGTAGTATATATACAGTATATATATTTTATATACTAAAAATGGGGTGTTCCTATTTTAAAAAACGCATTTGGTATCCGTTTGACCTATGGCAGCGCCATCTAGCAGGCCAACCATAGTGCCATCTTCAGTTCTGAGACTGGTTTGATTCAGCTCTTCATGGTACTCTATCCTGTGCAAGCTTCTTATATCCCAGTACCTACTGCAGCCTACATCCTTCTGAATCTGCTAAGTGTATTCATCTCTTGGTCTCCCTCTACGATTTTTACCCTCCACGCTTCCCTCCAGTACTAAATTGGCGATCCCTTGACGCCTCAGAACATGTCCTACCAACCGATACCTTCTTCTAGTCAAATTGTGCCACAAAATCCTCTTCTCCCCAATTCTATTCAATACCTCCTCATTACTTATGTGATCTACCCATCAAATCTTCAGCATTCTTCTGTAGCACCACATTTCGAAAGCTTCTATTCTCTTCTTGTCCAAACTATTTATCGTCCATGTTCCACTTCCATACATGGCTACACTCCATACAAATATTTTCAGAAACGACTTTCTGACACTTAAATCAATACTCGATGTTAACAAATTTCTCTTCTTCAGAAACTCTTTGCTTGCCATTGCCAGTCTACATTTTATATCCTCTCTACTTCGACCATCATCAGTTATTTTGCTCCCCAAATAGCAAAACTTCTTTACTACTTTAAGTGTCTCATTTCCTAATCTAATACCCTCAGCATCACCCGACTTAATTCGACTACATTCCATTATCCTCGTTTTGCTTTTGTTGATGTTGATCTTATATCCTCATATCCTCCTTTCAAGACACTAAATATGCACACACACACACACACACACACACACACACACACAGGGTGAGACAATAACTGTTACTACCTAGAATAACTCGATATCCATGGTAGGAGGTGAAGAGAAAGGATTGTCAGAGCATGTGCTTCGGTAAGCCACAAAGTGATAATGAATACCACTCAATCCACGATTAGAGGATTGCAGCACTGCATTGATATTAATGATCACCACTTCGAACACCCTCTGCAAATGGACGTTCATGTCACCTTTTTTACTTTCGTTGACCTTCAAAGACCTTACTGTTACACATCACTGGTTTCGTCTTGATAGCCGCTGTCAGTAGTACAAAACTATATCATACCATTTAAAAACAAAGTTGTCCTTCATATCTCTGAAGCAACCCGCAACCCAACCTAGAAAAAAAAGGTCATACTATGGTCTCCATTGTCTCCATTGTTCGTGATTTCCTGTCAGGAAGGTCGCAGTTCGTAGTAATAGACGGCAAATCATCGAGTAAAACTGAAGTGATATCAGGTGTCCCCAGGGAAGCGTCCTGGGACCTCTACTGTTCCTGATCTGTATAAATGACCTGGGTGACAATCTGAGCAGTTCTCTTAGACTGTTCGCAGATGATGCTGTAATTTACTGTCTAGTAAGGTCATCCGAAGACCAGTATCAGCTGCAAAGCGATTTAGAAAAGATTGCTGTATGGTGTGTCAGGTGGCAGTTGACGCTAAATAACGAAAAGTGTGAGATGATCCACATGAGTTCCAAAAGAAATCCGTTGGAATTCGATTACTCGATAAATAGTACAATTCTCAAGGCTGTCAATTCAACTAAGTACTTGGGTGTTAAAATTACGAACAACTTCAGTTGGAAGGACCACATAGATAATATTGTCGGGAAGGCGAGCCAATGGTTGCGTTTCATTGGCAGGACACTTAGAAGATGCAACAAGTCCACTAAAGAGACAGCTTACACTACACTCGTTCGTCCTCTGTTAGAATATTGCTGCGCGGTGTGGGATCCTTACCAGGTGGGATTGACGGAGGACATCGAAAGGGCGCAAAAAAGGGCAGCTCGTTTTGTATTATCGCGTTATAGGGGAGAGAGTGTGGCAGATATGATACACGAGTTGGGATGGAAGTCATTACAGCATAGACGTTTTTCGTCGCGGCGAGACCTTTTTACGAAATTTCAGTCACCAACTTTCTCTTCCGAATGCGAAAATATTTTGTTGAGCCCAACCTACATAGGTAGGAATGATCATCAAAATAAAATAAGAGAAATCAGAGCTCGAACAGAAAGGTTTAGGTGTTCGTTTTTCCCACTGGCTGTTCGGGAGTGGAATAGTAGAGAGATAGTATGATTGTGGTTCGATGAACCCTCTGCCAAGCACTTAAATGTGAATTGCAGAGTAGTCACGTAGATGTAGATGTAACTTTTGCTCCACAAACTTTACAGCTCCTATTATACCTTCGGAGTTATTCTTGGTGGCAATAGTTAATGACTGGTATTTCACCTAGCTCTGCCACCTCAGATATCTCTGGAACAACAATAGATATTCAAAAACGTTTTTCACCAGCATGATCGTTCGACAGGGGCTTATGAAACGAAATACTGTGCGAAATTTTAGAGTGTAAACAAATATAATGTGCAACACGTACTTGTGTATTTTGAAATGGACACCCCATCTTTTTTCGTATGCAATCAATAGCATGAAAAATCACAAAAGTAATTGCACTGGTTGCATCACAATACGTCAATGACAACCCGAGAAACTGCGAGGCGAAGTTGACGCTTGAAAAAATGTAACCCACAGCTAGCACACGTCCTGAGATCAAGTGTGCACCTCACGCTGCCGGTAATCGTGATGTGATTGCCCTACTACGTTAGTAGAGTGTTAATGTGTAATGTGGTATTGTATGAAAACACATCATTGGCCCATATTTCATTGATGACACTCCTAAAGAGCGATAGTTTAGCCCCTTCTTGAGCTGTACCTTACTGTCCACCTCTTATAATGTGTCAAGTAATGCGGTATCAGAATGATGGGTGTCTTGCGCATAATGTTCATTGTTGTGAAATGACAACTACAGGCAATTAGTGGTAACACACTTGGTTTCATGTTTCTGAACCTCATAAGCTCTGAAATATATGGCTTGTAAGGAATAGCAACGGCGTCGTCACAGTTTCGCATGTAGTACCGTGCTCAGAGCAGGGGTTGCCTGCACTGGCACCTATATCCTGCCGTAAACCTACTAGTATCACTACGGCACGCTCTGCCTTCAGCGTGCAAGTGTCTCCTAATCTGGTCTGCTGAACTGCTCTCATAGTGTAACGTAATTCACATACGCTGCCACATTAAAACCTGTTTCCTTATGGCTTGTTACATATGCCGTCATCTATTCGATATGCTGGCCATCAGTAATGAAAAAAAAGTAGATATTATTCTAATTTATGGTGAATGTCACAGAAATGCAACCACAGTTCTGGTACTGTATACTGAACGCTACCCAGATCGGCGGTGTCCTTCACGTCGAACCATTGACAACATCTGCAAGGCACTCACGGAAACAGGAAGCTTATTTCCCACAGAACATCGACGTACAACGCCGGTGACTGGCAATGGAAACTAAATTGCTTTTCTGGCTGCCTGTAGCGCACAAACCTCAGGTGGATATACAAGAAACTGCACAAGCGCTAGGAATAAGCCACAGTAGTGTGTATAGAATCTTGCATCGGCATCGGTTTCATCCGTTCCATATCTCATTGCACCAAGAACTGTACGGGAATGACTTTGAATCCCGCATTGTGTTCTGTCGTTTGGTACTCCAGCAGTTGCAAGATAATCCAGTTTTCCTAAGCAATACGTTGTTTACGGATGAGGCCTCATTTACAAAGCATGGTAACGTGAATCTGCGGAACATGCACTACTGGTCCGTGCAAGATCCCCACTGGATTCGCCAAGTAGCACATCAAAGACAGTGGAGTATCAGTGTTTGGTGCCGTATCATTGCTAACTGTATTGTAGGTCCCTGGGTTAGGTGATATATATATATATATATATATATATATATATATATATATATATATATATATATATGTGTGTGTGTGTGTGTGTGTGTATGTGTGGTGTGGAAGTGGGGGGGGGGGGGGGGGAGGGGTCACAGAGAGGTAGAGAGAGAGAGAGAGAGAGAGAGAGAGTGAAAGGGGGAAAGGAGATTCATTAATTATTTATCCTAATTACATCTCGGTTTGTTATTGTTTTGGTGACTAGCATGATCAGAGAGTTATTGCTTATAAGGATTTGGTCGGTGAGTACCTTCTTTTCCGTTGCAGTGGCACTTCGTATGTGAATGTTGTTCTTTAGTATATTTGCTATCCATTATTAAAAAAAAGAACAAAAGGAAAAGAAAATAAATCACCCCGGAACGATGAATTATACACAGTAAACACACACACACGCACACACACACACACACACACACACACACACACATACCAAGAAATGAAAAATATCAAACCACAACACAACACAAGCTAAAGGCAGACAAACACACAACAGTTGGCAACGCTACACACTGGAAACACAAATGTTAAGAAGAAAATGGGAATTGAAAGTGATATATGCGCTATGAAAAATGTGGGTGAAAGAACTGCAGAGATCGGACAGCTGGAGTGTGGAAACTATCGAATACATCTCAAGAAACACACATGAGTTAACAGCTCTGGAAATCGTAAGTAACACGAGTTATAGATTCATATTTCGAAATTTGTGCTACAGAAGGTTGATTCCAACTTCAAAACAAGAGAAAGACACGACGAAATGTAACTCATCTTCATAATGCATCTACTGCGTATTACGTTTATTGAATGTATACCACTGATGATGCTTCCCACACAAAAGAAGCGAAACGCGTATGACAGTAAACAAGCTGTCTTAAATTAGTTGCATAGACGGTACATACCACCACGAATTTAAAGAAACTAAGGGAAGAGCACAAAACAGAAAATATCACAATAATACAGACATGTCAGGCATTTCCGATCAAGTTATACAATAGCTTCAAGAATATCCATCTCAGAGCAAAACAGTAAACTTTAAACAAAAAAAAAACACCACTAAGAAATTGAAAAAAACTGCAAGCTAACATTATTATAGTCACAAGAGCAGATAAAGGGAACTGCGCAGTACTTATCAATAAAGAACAATATATAGAAAAAACTAAAGATTTCATCTCCTCTAACAATATCATAAAACTGAAATCCATCCAACAGCACACTTCCAGACATACATAAAAAACCACCTCATAGACGTCAGACACACACTCACAGATAAACATAAACAACACATCACACAGAACAACTCAAAAACACCAACACTCAGAAGCCAATCAAAGGTTCACAAACCCCACATTCGATTGAGACCTGTTATTAATTTCATGAATGCATCATCATATCATGTGGCAAAATAAAAGATAAAAATAATAATGCATCATTTATAATGAAAACAGTAGAACAGTACAAAACACCAATGAACTGATAACACAAATAAAAGACCTACACATTTCACAAACTGCATCACTCATCTTTTTTGACATAGAGGCATGAGCACCTCAATACCCACTGCAGACACATAAAAACTAGTTGAAGAAAACTTACTGATGCACAACGAATTACCTGCAGACAATATTAATGAAATAACTAAAACGCACAAAGCAATCACATCCCAAAATTACTTCTAATTTGAAAAGAAATATTAATTCCTCTATGAACTTCCAAGGGGATCCCTAGTTTCAGGAACACTCGCAAACATATTCCTCAGCCCCACAGAAAACACAATATTTGATACAGTCATCAAAAAGTAAGGATACAAATTGTTTACTGGTACAGATATGTGGACGACATAATCTGTATGGTAGATGAACCAACAGAGAAAATTTATAACTTTCATGCCGATATAAACAACATATGTAAAAATATTCAATTCACTATGGAAAATGAAACA
Organism: Schistocerca gregaria; assembly: GCF_023897955.1. Taxonomy (NCBI): domain Eukaryota; kingdom Metazoa; phylum Arthropoda; class Insecta; order Orthoptera; family Acrididae; genus Schistocerca; species Schistocerca gregaria. The sequence continues at coordinate 834,368,510 of NC_064931.1, forward strand.
CTAAAACAAATACATTTCTTGGCTATAACAATAAAGAGAGACAACAAAAGACACACATCTGACAACTTCAGAAAGCCAAAAGCCACAGACGTAATTATATATGCTTCATCCAACCACCCACAAAACCAAAAGTTAGTGGCCCTACGACACATGTTACACAGACTACATAACATCCCACTGAGTAAAGAAAACTATGAAAAAGAATTACAAACAGTACAACTCATAACCACAACACCCATACACTACAAAAATTGAACAAAAATATTGAAACACCACTAAAGAAAAATCAAAACAAGCAGAGAACACAAACACCAAAGAACCCCACATACACTACAGCACACGCGGAAACATCAAACGATAACAGTTATGACATGAATAACAGAAAACAATGGTACACTTTTACATATAAAGACAAAGCAACACAGAAGATCGCAAAAGTAGTAAATAATGGCAGACAATGGGTGCATGAAGCTTAAAGATTCGTTCTTCAAGTTACCAAAGAAGCAAGAAGTGCTAAAAGGAATACCAAGAGGTAGCTTGAAGATGAAGAATTGCTGCAGAACCAACAGACGAAATTGCTAACTTTCATGCAGATATAAACAACGTACGTAAAAATATTCAATTCACTATGGAAAAAGAAACACTAAAACAAATATATAGTTTCATTGGACCCCTGTTTTCATTCCCAATTTCCCACAAAGTTTATTTTTCAGAATTCAGGTACAAATGTTTCCTAAAGTTTATGAAGCATTGCTCTCATTTTTTTCTGTAACTTGCAATAATCCATACTTATGACATAACCTTCACTGCAAAATCAACTAAATTATGCAAAAAATAACATTTTTTAGGAAAAATGTACAAAAATTTATATGTGAGATGTGATATTTTTTATCCTTGTAATATACATAATAGGTGAATTTAAATAGGTCTAGTACTTCAGCCATGCATATCTGGTCAAAATTTTATCTCCTTCAGATGTATGATGGATTAAATGGTACCTCAATTTGAGGAAGGATTTTGGAAAAAAATTGCATCTATTTCTTTGTAATTTTTAATAACCCTAAGTGGGTTCAAAAATATTCAAAATACTTCTAATTTCTTTAGAAAATGTGATGCATTACCTAATATCAAAAAAATATCTGTAAAACTTATACATTATATTCAGTGTCTGTAAGAAATAGGTATTGATTTTTACATAACATTGAGCCAGAAAAGTACCATGTCTCCTTAAGGGCAGGTAAGAGTGAAATTTCATCGCGGTCTTAAAGAAATCGCTTGGTGCTGAAACTTTGTTTCTTATCATATCTTGGCATACTGAATTCAGTTGGTAGATTCAGTTTCCTAAAAACAACATGTTCTTCATCACCTTCGAATTTTTTAGTTTTGAAAAAATCTTTATTTCTTCAAACCCATATGTAGAGCTGTTGGTTATCACGCAATGTATTCACAAAAAACGTGTGAGCCTAAGATGTTTAAAATTGATGGTGTAGTAGCACTTTTTTGTGGCCATTTCGTTTTTTTAAGTCGAATGATAGCTTTTCATCATTAGATGTATATACGCCTTGCAGGAATGTAATTGAAACATTAATTTTATATGAATGTGTATGAATATGTACATAAACTGTACGTAAATCTGTTATCATGTATGTGTATGTGTCTAATCTATATATACATCCGAAATTAAAGTAAGTAAAGAAGTGTAACTATAGTTTACATTTCTTTGCAATTTCCCGACATATGGATTTACGTTCGTGGTGGAGTAAGTTGTGTACCGTAAAGTAATTATTTATACAGGTTTCTGATCCAGGATGGGTGGCAGCGGCTTGTTCGGCTCCTAGGTCGAGCAAGTGATCAACATTTGAACATAGTTCAGTTGCTCTTCATACCTTTCTTCATACCCAGTTACATACATACACTCTACCAGGAAAGCCCCTGCAGTCTGCCAACTCTAGCGAGACGCGAAACACTAGCACTACGCCTGGCGGCTAGGGAAGTTCCACTTTCATTTCGCATGACCAGCTGTATCCCAGGCTGACAATCCGCCCGTGCAGACGTAGCGGGGATGCAATTGTGTGATGTAATATGTAAATAGAAAATAAAAAATGCAATTATTGTGTTAACATCTAAGGTCGGTTTGAGAAAACGTGACTGCGTCTGATAAATGGCCATGCCAACATTCAGTGCACTTCAGACGGAGCAAGGAAATTATCCATCTACATATACCTGTTATTTCTTTCTCATTTTCATTAATTATTCTGAATGGTCCACTTAACGGATGACGTAAAGTCATAAAACTTATGTTTATGAATCCAGGAAGTTAGTCCTAACGTGAAACTACAACTCTTATCGTTTTTTTACACTACAAACTGTCTGTCTTGTCCGTTGCTATGGCAAAGAGAGAGCTGCGTGTGACGATTGTCCGCTAGGTCAGCGGTAAAGTGCTCACTCTTCAAACGGTAGACTGTGGCAGCAGTCGGTTGAAATGTCCCTGGAGAATAGGTTTTTACTTCTTCTTTGACAAATTTAGTGTCAGGCTGATCGACCATCAGTAAAGAAATCTGTAGGAAACCTTTCCCTCATACGTTTTTTGCTACCTTGATTCAGTACCGTGTAGTTCTAAAAGTAAATAACTTATAGATCTGCAAACTTGTTACTGCTGCTTTTTCTACTTCTGCAGAGAGAGTTTTTAATTTTCAACGAAGAAAGAATTTTGTGACTGAATAATTTCTTAACTGGAGCTCGTTATCTGTCTGCCCGCACTGCTATATTTCCATTCTTCCTTGGTAGTCGTGCAACGCTACATCGGTACGGTCATAGACGGCACATAATCGCGGTCGGTTTTTATGCCAAAAGGGCATAATACCTTGCTAAATTGTATCGCTAAGGGGACGTTTGTGATATGGGTATTTTGTTTCATTATAGAAGCGTTCTGTTGTGAGGTTACCACGGTAGGCTGCAATTTATTTACATTAATACTGTGTACACTTTACAGCGTTTTAGCGTTAGATTATTCAGTACAGCAGATAAACATATTAAATAAATTAATAATCGGGACCGTAATCTAACGCATTACATAGCACTATCAAACTTGCTCTGTAGTCATTCACTTGTTTCATTTCCTTCACTGACTTCTGAGTACGGTTTTTTTGGCGTTAAGTACGATTTCCTCGAACTGTTCACTTTTCTATTTGACAATGTGTTTTATTTGGAACTGATGAATCACCTTTGTAGATGTTAGTGTTTTTTAATCAGTGTTATCTTGTCTTTTCATTTGTGTTATTGTATGTTGGGAGGTGGCGCAAATGAAAGCATTCTTAAGGAAAACTCCTTTAAGTGAACAATATTAAAAATAACGTTATTCACTCATCATGTTAACTATGTCATGTGATGATAAAAAAGGGAATCATTTTTGGTGAATGAGCTTCACGTTTTCATTACACGTAAGACATAAAAACAAAAATAGCTACGACAGCTACTGAGGAGTAGCGCCATCGAAATAATTCCCTGCTCTTTGTTTGTGACGTTTGACTTACAGTTGGCGAGTCTGTATATTACTTGTAACTGTGCTTTTAATGAAAATCGTAGCTACAGAAATGCGAATAAGACTCATTGGCCTACGCTTCCGATATTCCGCCTTGCAGTGAATACAGTAACAGCAGGCTTCGCAGCATCTAGGAAAGGCTAAATTCCTAACTGCTAGCCTGCTCAGCACATCGGCTGAGCGAACGTATTCTTCCGGTCGCTAGTGTAATAGAGAATTGGTAACATTGTAGAATGCGTTTGGCAACCGCGTGACCGTCTCCTGGTGTGATTCAGAATTGTCTTGCTAAATTCACTTCATATTTCGTTGTCATTTCCAACAACCAATCCGAACGATTCTCACTTAAGGTGTGACATCGAGATGTCATTTATTATTTGGTTCCGGGAAGGTCATTCACATAAAATCAGTAACTAATACCACATTTAACGCTGTATCGCAAATTAATCTCAGCCCCAACAACCGCATGTCTGTAGAAGCTAAATAGGTCGACACATTTCGTTTTCATTCTTATGCGCACGTCCTGTGTCCTGATTTCCATTTTTCACCCTTCCTGAAGGTGTGTTGTCAAGTGTGAATGATTTGAATGTAGCAGCTGACGAACAAGAGAAGTGGTGGGTTTCTTTATCTTCTACCAACCTAAAAGGTGTCGGTGGAAGGAATAGAGCAGAAACAGGAGGGTTTGGCCAAAGATGAGTTAAGCAAAACACTTTCCTGGCTAGGCTGATCATGGGCACCCACACCACCACCTCGGGCAGTTCGGTTAATCAGTGTCATAATAGTGTGATTTCCGTTAGGCGCGACCGCGCGATCTATAGATACAAAGCGCAGTCCAAGCCTTAAAAGTTACTGTCTGCCATTTTATTTTATTTGTGCGGGACATTTTAAATTACCAATAAAACTATACCGAGCGTATATTCGGCAAGATGATCCGATTTGATTCCAAGCGCTTCGCTCAAAAATATGAAGACACCAAAATCCTGCTCGATGCCAGCCACGAGGTGCACACAATTCTCCCACTAATAAATGTTTTCGACATTTTGTTTGCCGTGTGAATTAGTGCATGTGAATGTCTGCGCTACAAACTTGAGCAGTGACCATGTGCTTCCCAGATTTTCCCACCCCACAGGACACTACAGATTAAGCCCAACGTGGCTTGTTATTCTCGTATGAGAAATCCATAGGATCATATATAAATGTACCAGGACTGTTTTCTCCATCTATTAAATACAAAAAGATTACTCTTAACATGCGAAATATTAGTCAAAAATAAATATTTTATCATTTGAAACTATTTCCGTGATCGTTAATTTATTTTCAATACATCTGAAAATAATGTCATATTTGTAGTATTGTTGATTACGCTCCTAAAATCCAAAGTGCTTGGCTCAAGTTTAGCTAACGGTACGTAACTTTCTCTGACTGCCACATAGAATACCATTGCGTTATCCGTTGCGACCTTAATAAATTCAATCAGTGAAAGAATTGTTTCTAAAATTTAGATGCGCCTAAATCTATTTCTATTCAGAGAAGGTTACGTGGCCTAAGAAAAATAAAAGCTAATGTGGACAGGCTGGAACAAAAGAAATAATAATAATCAAAAGCAGCTCCAGCTGGCGAAAGCAAGCAACCCTCCATAAGCTGCCACTCAATGAAAGTATGAAAGCCAGTGGTGAGTTACAACGTAACTAATTGTCTCTGACAGGGGACTCTCAGCAGTAAGGGCTCGCTAACATGGTGGTAGCGCGGTCGCTTTGTGAAGGTGATCGCTTTGTTAGCCATGGGTTCTAATCTCGCAAGAGACATGAACATTTTGTCTGCTTTTTACATCTTCTCTTACAAAACTATAAGCTGCCAGCCCGAAAATCAATAAAAGATTCTTAACTTCACCATCTGAGGTTTCGTAAAAATTTCGATTTAGTACCTCCTATATTTAATGGTGAAAAATTCTCATCTTACATCTTTCTTAAAACTTATATTTCCTTGCTTACACTGACTCGCACTTTAGGTTTCGAAAATACACAATTTTGTAGATTATTAATGGCACTGGATGATTTGTTAACGAGGTTTCTACATTTTAGTAGCAATACTGAAATACTTCTTGGGTAAAACATAGGACTTCACTAGAAACATACCGCGTGAGACTGTGCGTAACATCTTGCTGATGCATGATGGTTCGTGCTACAGAAGATTTTGTTCTATTAAATTAGATTTTTGTGTTAAGAGTGTTCTGCTATACTGTGATCCATTTGTATTAGAACATAGCATATTTTATTGCGTTTCTCGTTGATTTATTGAATATCACCAAAAAACGTAAGAGACAACGATCAGGCAGGGTTTGGATTTCACGCATATAGAAACTAATTGTTGGGAGATATACACGTCGTCAATCCAAGCATAAAGTGCATTTTCATCCACAAGGAAATTTTCTTGATAATTATTCAGTAAGGAGCGAAAAGGATAAAAGTCTGAGGGCGCTAGATCAGAAGAAAGAAGTGCAATAGGGAATTTCTTCTCGTCAAGCTGCTGTATAGGTTCTTTTATGAAAATCAGCAGGGTGTAGACTGGTGTTCTGTGCAGTACCAACACTAGTTGCAGTTTCCTAGTGGCTTTCCGTATGTTGCAACTGCAAGGCGCCTTAGTTGTTGAACTAGATGTCAACTGGGATGGAGATACCATTGGGATGCATGTATTGCCACAAAAGTCTTGTTTGTGACACTAGATGCACAAAATTATATTCTGAGTACTCAGATTCCCATATGCTTCCTTTTCAGATGCACGAAGTTATATTGTGAGGACTCACACTGTCATATGCTTCCTTTTCTTTTAGGGTCTCCCGTTACTTTCCTTTTATGAAGTTAATACGCAGTAATTGAAGTTACCATCTGACTATCCTGATTTAAGTTTTCCGTTATTTCCTTAAACCGACTTTTTTCGCCATTTCTTTCTCGTTCCGTGTTAAGAACACTTTTTCTCAGGAACCGGTAGAGGTATCGAGCTGAAATTTATTTCAAATACTAATGCCTACGGTACCTTGGTGGTGTAAAAATTTAAGGTTCTAATTTAATGCACTGAAAAGATACGGCCGTCTGCAAAGAATGGATAGAGGTATCAACTTGAATACTATGTCAAATACTAAGGTCTGCGGCCCCTTGGGGAAGAATCTAAGATAATCGAACAAAAGATACGGCCATATACGTCATATATTTTGATAGTCGCAAACTCGCACGTCAAAGTCTGCGCCAGAAGTGCTTGTTACTGTCTTAGTCCTGGTGGTCTTGCGGTAAAGCGTGTGTCTTTAAATCGAGAGGTCATGGAACAAATTCTCGATCGGAATACCGATTTTCGAGACTCTGTTTTAACCCAGCCTTCATTCCTCAACGATGTGCGGAGTCTACGTTAAAGTATAGGCCCCCTTAGCCCGGCTGGATAACTGGGGTAGGTTACAGACATGCAAGTCGCGGAAGTGATGTTGAAAAAGCATACTTACTTACATTTACAAGAGATAGTTTTTTTAAAATGTAGAACACAGTCTTTTATTTTGGAACAATAGAAATTTTTGAATAAAAATCTCTCGGTGTACATGTCGCGTCAAATCAAGATAAAACTCCAAGCTTTCGACCACTACCTCCAAGATCGTCGTCAGGGCTAAAACTGACTGTCGTGAACTAGCGAGGTTCCCGCTTTTATATGCAAAGGACGGCTTCTGATTGGCTGGAATACGTCATAGCAACAGCGATACTGCGCGTAAAGTGGTGCCCTCTACTTCCATAGATGTAGTTTCTATCCCGCGTTGCTTGCAGCGCCATCCCTTGAATCAGGAAGTAAAGTGCGGGAAGTTTTTCTCTGCGAGTTTTCATTATCCAGTGCACTCTTCCAAGTGTTGCTAAGTGCATAGCCGTTGTCTCTGTTAAAGTTACTATCGCTAAGTCTAATTTCGACAGCTTCCCGGATCACAGAGTCCCAGTAATTCGATGCGTGGGCCACTGCCCACATCATATTAAGAATTCAAAAATGTTTGTTGATATCATAAAACAGATGAAGATAGGCCCAAGTGATATCATGGTCAGCCTCGACGTGGTTTCTCTGTTCACCAAAGTGCCTGTAGATGACACGTTACAACTGTTGGCTGCTCATTTTTCCTCAGAAATTTTGAAGTTGTTCCGGCATACCTTGACGACCACTTACTTTTCATACAGTGGAAATTATTACGAAATGACGGATGGAACAGACATGGGTTCGCCACTGTCACCAGCTATAGCGAATTTGTTCATGGAGAACTTTGAAGAACGAGCGTTAAGCAGTGCTCACCTCCGCCCATCATGCTTCTACAGATACGTTGACTATACTTTTATAATATGGCCACACGGCAGCGACACCCTGCAGCATTTCGTCGAACATTTAAATGGTGTACATCCAAACATAAAATTTACATTGGAGGTAGAGAAGGAAGGGAAGTTACCTTTTCTAGATGTGTTGGTGGAGCGAAATCCGGATGGACGACAGGGCCACTCTCTGTACAGGAAGACAAAACATACAGACTTATATCTACATAGCCACAGCTTCCATCATCCGTCTCAGAAGAGAGCTATGCTGAATACTTTAGTACACAGAGCCAGGACTATTTCCGACAAGGACCACCTCGGTCCCGAGATTAACCATTTGACGACTGTTTTCAAGAGGAATGGTTATTCTGCCGGTGAAATTAAATCAGTATTGTCCAAGAAAGTAAGACACGATGCCGGCCATATACAAGAAGAGGACCAACACATACGCGGCTTCCTTTTTGCGGTGCTACAACGAACAAGATAGCCAGAGTCCTGAAAAGGCAAGGAATAAAACCAGTTTTCCGACCATCTAGGAAAATTAAGGAAATGTTGAGATCAGTCAAACATAGTCTCGGCTTAAGAGTGCCGGGAATTTATACTAATCCTTGCGAATGCGGCAAGAATTACGTGGGCTAGTCTGTAAGAACCGTCACCGACCGCTGCATCGAGTACCAGCGCCCCCTGAAATACAGGTATTTGCAAAAATCAGCGGTGGCTGAACATAGCCTGCTTAACAAGCATAAGATTTTATTTGAAGAAACCAGAGTAATAGCCCACGCATCGAATTACTGGGACTCTGTGATCCGGAAAGCTGTCGAAGTTAGACTTAGCGATAGTAACTTTAACAGAGACAACGGCTATGCACTTAGCAACACTTGGAAGGGTGCACTGGGTAAAGAAAAACCGCAGAGAAAAAGTTCCCGCACTTTACTTCCTGATTCAAGGGATGGCGCTGCAAGCAACGCAGGATAGAAACTACATCTATGGAAGTAGAGGGCACCACTTTACGCACCATATCGCTGTTGCTATGACGTATTCCAGCCAATCAGAAGCCGTCTTTTGCATATAAAAGTGGGAACCTCGCTAGTTCACGACCCCCTCCCCCAAATTCTATAAGTCCCTCCAGATCGTTGAGCGTCATGCACTCCGCCTCGCCGTCTATATACACCTCCCATCCCACACGTGGATCCCTTATGATCTCATTCCTTTCCCCCATCTGCTCCTATTCCTCGAACACCTCCTGCCGCCTTGAACCCCCTCTCCCCCTGGTTGCTCCTCTCCTCTCCCATCCCTGCCCCCTACCACGTCTTCACTGTTGTATCCCCCTACCCTCCATCTCTACACCCTACATCTCCTTTCCCAAGGTGGCTTCCATCAATTCCCCCTCCCGGATGATGTCCTCTCTTCCTTCATTTATCCCTCCTATCAACTCGGATCCTCACTGACCCTCCTTTCCTCTATCCTTTTCTGGGCTCTCTCTCCCCTCATTCCTTCCTCTTTTTTCCCCACCTCCCCTCTCTCTGCCCCCTTCTCTCCCCCGAGTCCTTTTGCATTTCCCTCCTCTGCCTCTTATTATTCCCTCTCGCGTCTGCCCTACCCCTCTCCCCCCTTATGAGTCATCTCCCTCCTTGGTTCCCCCACCTTTCGTTTTCTTCTCTCCTCCCTCCTTGTTTTTTCGCTCTCCTCCAGGTCCCTCCCCCCCCCCCCCCCCCACCTGCCTTTGGCTCCGGAGTGTCATATTTGTGCCACCATTTTCGTGCAGTGTTTTACAGTGTGTGTTTTCCAGTGAGTGTTCTGTGGTGTGTCTTTAGGGAAGTGTAGCGAACAGCCATCATGCTGTCGCTGGGTGTGATTTTTTATCTCATTGCGAACAGAAACAAGACTGTCGTCATGTTTTTTAATTGTGTGTCTACTATGTTCTGCTTCCTGTGTATTTTATAGACATTGACAAACCCTTTTGCTTTCCTTTTCAACTTTCCGCATTTTTACACCGTTTTATACTTTAGGTCATCATTTTATCGCCTGTTTTTCCTTGTTTCATTCTTCTTCCTTTTCTTAAAAAGAAAGTCTGTAGGCTGTAGAGCAGCATGCTAAGCTGCTGCCAGCCCGCCCCCCTTTGGTGGGAATTGAAAATCAATAAAGAAAAAAAATAGTTCACGACAGTCAGTTTTAGCCCTGATGACGACCATGGAGGTAGTGGTCGAAAGCTTGGAGTTTTATCCTGATTTGACGCGGCATGTAGACCGAGAGATTTTTATTCAAGAAATACGCCACGAAAGACTTCGTAGCCATAATAAAAAAATTTATTTGCTTTATCTTTATATCTGCTACATATGAACCATGTAGTAGGCGTTTACTTGTTGTTCTCTACAAGGAAGACATTACTCTTCATTTCAAGAAGATATCATTTACTTATTTCATTCAAGACAGTTCTGCCACAGAAATAGGAATAATATGAAACCACGCTCACAAATCGTCTTACGGCGAACACAAGAATGGGGTCAAGGGGTGGAAAGAGACCCATAAAGAAATAAAACAACAAATAAAAAATAGTGGTGTCCAGTAGAAAGACGCACCAGGGCACTGCGGCACACGTAATTATTATTATTATTGTTATTAGTATCTATTAACATCCTTACCTACGTAATTATATTAGATGAAATACGGTTTAAAACGTAAAGATAAGAGTGTGCTCGATATCTGGTCTTTGCCTTTGCAGGGCGCTTCATTTATGAGTAGACTGTAAATACATACATCAGCACAGAATAACAAGTGGAAAGCAACAATTCCAGGAGAAATTTCCGTACCTTACCATGTTGCCACTTCGTGGAGCTGTCTCTTATGTGACTTTATTTCAGTAATTAAAAAATCAAATCAGAATTACGAATTTTCTAGGTAGCTAGTCAACTTCGATGTAGGCAAACAAGGAATTTAATGTGTGGAACAGGTTACATTTAACCTCCAAAGAAACAGAATTCTCTTCCGGGTAGAGCATCCTTCGTTACTACACAGTCATCAAGCAACCTGTGTTTAGCTTGGTGGTTTGTTTGATTCTAGCGGCATCTGCTTAAGACGCTGGTTAGATTTACTTACCAGGCAACCACTTTTAACTACCAGAAACAGGCCTTTTTCACCTCTAGTAACGGAAGTTGAACAATGTAGAATATGCACCGTGATTCCGAAGGCACATTGAATGTGATGCCCCTTTGCTACCTACTTTAGAATAGTTAGTGTAGGTTGAGGCATGACCGAGGTGGTACTTGCGCTAGGTAGATACTATGTTTTCTTATAAGAAAAATTTTTAATTAATGAGCGAATCTACATGACGGTGAACGGGCCCTTATTTCTCGCACTATCTGAACTTGAGTTGTTGAAAATATTCATACTCAGCTGGCATTTGATTGTGTTTAGTTAACAATCCTGTTAAGTGCTGGTTTTGAATTCCCATCCAACATGAAACTTTATGCCTTGTCATTTCAAGTTTAAACCTGCGCACACGTTGTTACTTGTGATTGAAACCATATTTAAGATCTTTCGTAATTAGTTAACTGGGAAAATAATTACTGGATTGGCGTTCCGGTTGTAATCAAGTACAAAAATATTCGTAAAATAATTTCAGGTTGAAACTTGCTACTTGAAGTGTTATTTATTGTAATAAATAGCTGTGTCATCTGTAATAACGTGTTTTCTGATATTTATTATCGTGATATTAATTTGTAATTGAATTGATAGCCATACAGACCAGTTATCTCTTGTGCCCTCTTGCAGTAACCATTTAGTATAGTCCAACGACTCTACCGAAAAGAGAACCGAGGGATATTCTATGTTAGCTTAGAGAGGGTGAGGAGAGGATAGAAAGGGGAGGAGCAAGTCAACTTGGAAGGGAAGGATGAGATGGACAGATGAGAAAGCGGCATATGGACAGAAAGAAAGGAGCAGATGGACACGGTGGGGAGTGGCAGATGGAATGACAGAGAGGCGCAGGACGAGATGGGTGTGGACGGTGGAGGAGACGGACAGGAATAGGGGGAGAAGGAGAAAGAGAGAGAGAAAAAATAAGAACACTGAATAATAGAAGTTTTGAATAAATGTATATATTGGCAACGCCGGGTACTGAGCTAGTTGTATATCCATGTAGACCCAAATTTCCGTAAGAGTAGTATGCTGGACTTTCTATGCCCTCTGATCCAAGGCAGTAAAGCCTGCAAACTACTTAAAAGTACTTCAGTTTTTATGGCGGAGATTGTGCGAGTTTTAGAAGCATGACTAATGTATTTATAACTTTCTTTTTCAATATGTCCGACGCCCAGAGTTTCCTTAAAAATATTGAACACTGGGGACAGAATAAGACGATCAACGGTTATATACTGGATGAGATAGTGGAATATGTTCGCTGTAAACGGAGAGCTCACACAAGCAGTGTGCTAGAGGTATGTTCTCATGTTGTCATCTGCTATAATGAGATAGTGTATTTCTTAAGGAGGAGATCAGCGTCAATGGGAACTAATCTTCATTTGGAACTGTCGTACATAGACGTCTTACGTGAAGTCAAGAGCCATGGCAAGGAGCAACGATATGGGTACTGGAGTGTGTTCCAACAAACGCTACATGGATATTATGCGGCATTAGAACCTCAAATGCCGTGGTTCACGAGGATTCATTTAGACAGATAAATTATTTCCATCATCATTCGACTCTGATTTAAACATGCTTATTTTTCTCTCTGTAAACACACATCAAAAATTACTCCCCGGCGTGTGAGTGTGTTTGTGAGTCAGAAGTTGATGTAAACTACATCTTCTTTTCGTCACCCAAACTGACTGTGAGCCGTGTGAAATTTTTAAGACTTTGATGAATATGGATTATCTCAATCCTGAAACAGCTTCTTTTCTTTTAATTACTAAAGAAATTCGCCTCTGTAAAGTGATTGTCAATTTGCTTAAGAATATAGGGAAAAATCTATAGGTTTTAATTATTTGCTCGTTTTCAATTTCCGGTCTCGCTTATGATTAAATTTCAGAGTTGGTGTGATTAATCAACATTGTGTAATTTAATTCTAATCATTTTGGTGAAAATCGTTGGGGGTCACATTTAATGTTTGAACCTTTATGTTCGTAACCATGCGTTTATTTAGTCTCTTCGTATAATTATGTACACATTGCCACAATATGATTTATATTAATAAACACTTTAGAAGCTCTGAGGACAAAAAATAAATAAAGTAAAAAGAACCATCGTCTTTTTTTGAGTTAGTCACAGCTTGGCAAACATTTCTACTATGAAGAGTCTACAGTAACATTCAGCCTGCTCTTTGAAACGTCAGGAGACAGATCGTAAATGTTCATCTTCGTCTGAAGTATGCAAAGTATCGGATGCGAAGAGTGTTTGCTTTGTTTCACATCATTGTTCATTCTTTGAGACTAACTACTGTTCTCGAAGTAATATCATTATGTTCAAGATTAAAATATATTTGACGATCCTAAGAGAAAGCGACAGTATCAGGATTGGTTTAAAACTCGTTACGTCCGTTCTTCTGCCTTTCTTAAGAGCGAGAGTGCTGTGCAGTCCTGTCTGGTCAACGAAACTGTTATCTCAGGTATTGTCGTTAACTAATAGTAAAAAAACGATTGATTACGCAGTGTATTCAGTTTCTTTCACTGATAGTGCCTCTGATCCGGAGGAATACCACATCATTATTAGAGTGCAGTCAGTTTTTACGTGTCTGTTATTACGTTTTAAGCTATTACCCTCTTATAAACGAATCATGGTGTTTCTGCTTCATTCAACGTACGCTACGAGAATAAATATACGCCGTGAATGAACTATTTGCGTTAATTATACGTACAATGCCAGCGCCCGAAAGAAACTAAGGTATCGATGTAAATAAAATTTTAATTTTGACCGAATTGTTAATTCGAAGTAATATCTCTCATACACAGCAAGTAGCTTTATTACGTTTCTTATTAATATGATGTCCCCGTTCTGTAAATACACTGTTGCAAAAAGATCGTGACACCAAAAAGTAATTAATGTACAGTAATGAAATTTTGGAAATATATTTGCCTGGGTAACATATTTCAGAGATTAACATCGCAGATTAATAACCAAAAGAATGTTGAATGCAAGTATGCAAAAGTGCATGCATTGTTTGGGTGCCGGATGTCAGTTTGTGGGTTTTGAAGTTCATGCCTGTTGCTCTTGGTCGATTAGTATAGGGACAGTTAATGCTCGTTGCGTATGATGCTGCATTTGTCTTCCGCTGATGTCCCATATCGGTTCGACTGGAGACAGATCTGGTGATCGAGCAGGCCAAGGCGACATGTCACAGTTCCTTGTAGCCCTAATACCCGACCTCATTCAAACTCAGGGAGGTGCTGACAATGGTGTCTTTGTCACCTTTAAAGCATTCTTGACTAACATAAACTCACCACGTCCAATCTGTAAGGTAACAGACGCTCATGACTGTTACAGCGTGTGTTTCAAGCAAACTTTATTTGCATCCCATTAGTGGCACTATTACGAACTTTCGTTTGTGTCGCACAACTCTTTCTTGGCGTTGCCCCTTTTTTCTTCAGTGTATATGGCCCATTCTGTATATTACATATACACTGGCTGACAAAATGAAGGACCCAGAAGACGTAATCGGCTGGCAATGCGACTTGACACACGTACACGCCCTCTGCGCATATATAAATGTTTAAGAGTTGCAGTTCTCTGCGACAGGTTCATTAGTCTTCGAATTTAGTAATTCTACGACACCTGGTGAGATACATAAGGGGCATGAACGGTGTGACATGTTGAGCGATTGCTGTGAAGGACACGGAGATTCCCGTCCTCATTGTGCGACAACGTTGTCAGCAACAGACATAGTTTGAAAGGGGCCTCATTGTTGTTCCCTATTTCATAAGTTGGTCGAATCGTCCAATATTAAGATTTGTGTGGTATTCGGATGTGACTGTACTCCGATGCTGGACAGTATGGAAACATGAAAGCAGACTCAATCGTCGTCATGTTTCCAATCGACCACATCTAACGGCCACACAAGAGGATGTCTGTAATGTGAACCTAGCAAATTGTGATATCTTAAAATCTGCACCTGCCATCTGGGTACAAGTATTAGGCTCCCTGCCACATCTTCTGTCGTTATGCACCACTGGCTGGAGACTAGGTTGAACGATAAGCATGGAATGTGATGAATGTCACCAAGATGTGTTCAGAAATTAATAGCAACTCGGCAGTCCCTTGTAAGATCATAGTCGGCGAATATGGCGGCCAACCGGGGAGAGGTACAATCCTTCCAGTTTTTTTCCGGAGGCACATCAGCATTACTCCTCGCGTCATGGTGTGTGGAGCCATCGCGTGTGACTTCAGGTCTCCGTTGTTAGCTATAAGGTACCTCTGCTAGTACAACTCCACGTCACGAACATCTACATCTACATCTACATCCGTACTCCGCAAGCCACCTGACGGTGTGTGGCGGAGGGTACCCTGAGTACCTCTATCGGTTCTCCCTTCTATTCCAGTCTCGTATTGTACGTGGAAAGAAGGATTGTCGGTATGCTTCTGTGTGGGCTCTAATCTCTCTGATTTTATCCTCATGGTCTCTTCGCGAGATATACGTAGGAGGGAGCAATATACTGCTTGACTCTTCGGTGAAGGTATGTTCTCGAAACTTTAACAAAAGCCCGTACCGAGCTACTGAGCGTCTCTCCTGCAGAGTCTTCCACTGGAGTTTATCTATCATCTCCGTAACGCTTTCGCAATTACTAAATGATCCTGTAACGAAGCGCGCTGCTCTCCGTTGGACCTTCTCTATCTCTTCTATCAACCCTACCTGGTGCGGATCCCACACTGCTGAGCAGTATTCAAGCATTGGGCGAACAAGCGTACTGTAACCTACTTCCTTTGTTGTCGGATTGCATTTCCTTAGGATTCTTCCAATGAATCTCAGTCTGGCATCTGCTTTACCGACGATCAACTTCATATGATCATTCCATTTTAAATCACTCCTAATGCGTACTCCCAGATAATTTATGGAATTAACTGCTTCCAGTTGCTGACCTGCTATTTTGTAGCTAAATGATAAGGGACCTATCTTTCTATGTATTCGCATCACATTACACTTCGCTACATTGAGATTCAATTGCCATTCCGTGCACCATGCGTCAATTCGCTGCAGATCCTCCTGCATTTCAGTACAATTTTCCATTGTTGCAACCTTTCGATACACCACAGCATCATCTGCAAAAAGCCTCAGTGAACTTCCGATGTCATCCACCAGGTCATTTATGTATATTGTGAATAGCAACGGTCCTATGACACTCCCCTGCGGCACACCTGAAATCACTCTTACTTCGGAAGACTTCTCTCCATTGAGAATGACGTGCTGCGTTCTGTTATCTAGGAACTCCTCAATCCAATCACACAATTGATCTGATAGTCCGTATGCTCTTACTTTGTTCATTAAACGACTGTGGGGAACTGTGTCAAACGCCTTGCGGAAGTCAAGAAACACGGCATCTACCTGTGAACCCGTGTCTAAGGCCCTCTGAGTCTCGTGGACGAATAGCGCGAGCTGGGTTTCACACGATCGTCTTTTTCGAAACCCATGCTGATTCCTACAGAGTAGATTTCTAGTCTCCAGAAAAGACATTATACTCGAACATAATACGTGTTCCAAAATTCTACAACTGATCGACGTTAGAGATATAGGTCTATAGTTCTGCACATCTGTTCGACGTCCCTTCTGCGTTCTCGTATGTTACCTTATGTGTGACAGCACCGTGGTGCCGCTTTTTCAACAGGACACTGCTCGTCCACAATGGAACATGTTTCTGTGAAATGTCTGTTTGAATTTGAGGTATTTCCGCAGGCAGAAATATCCCTATATCTGTTCCCACATGAGTGGGACAAGCTCGGACGTCAACTCCGTCCCAGTGCCTACGTCAGTGTGCTGGATATCAATTACCAGTTACAACATTTGTGTGCCAGCGTGCCAGCGTGCCCGACACAGTCAGTGCGTGCATCCAAGTCAGAGAGTGAAAAATGTCATGCTGATAAGTAGGCTCGGAATGCCAAGTTCTATGGGAATTTCATTCGATTTTTAATTCACACAAAATAGGTTCTGAAACTAATCACTTCTTCGTCAGAACATGTGGACTAGTGCAATGATGCCAATGTTACAACTCTGTGATAAATTGTTCTCGTTCGATCTTATCATCATTCCGAATACTTAAGCACTGTTTAACAGCGTTTCGACAACGAATGTATCGGTCGTGACTCGTCGTATCATGACTTCTCGAGCTTACAGAGTTGGAACCGTTGAACTTCTTCTTGTTTTTGGATATTTAAGAGCTTTTCTGTAATCTAGCCCTGTTGATAGTGTCGATGAACTCCGGGAATACATTGTAGATGTTTTTCAGTGCATTCGGAATATGCCTAGCGTTCTTCAATTTGACGCGGCAAGAAAAGCGATAATGTTTTACATATAAGTTCCGTCGCGAAAGACTTCGTTCTTATATTACTTTCCTCTTCGGGGAGGACATCGCACGTCAAGTTCGTCAACTGGAGAAACTGTGCGTCAAATATGCACAGTTGCGAAGTAGTTTGGCATTTCTGCAACGCTGTCGCGATAAGGCAATTGTACCTAAGTTTGTTGTTTTCTAACACCATGTCAAGTCGGTTGGAGTGAAAAATATATTACGGAAGACTAGGCGGCCGATCGTCAAAGAATGGATACGACACACAAGGTACGAACTGTATTTTAATGCACGAAGTATATATAGTTTTCATCTTTTGTTATCTACAGTTCTCTCGCCGTTCGACTGGGATTGTGTCGGTATGAAGATGGCTGCACATCAAAGAGCTCATCTTAGCAATACAACGGCTAAGCAAGCAAAGAAATTGGAGCGTCTTGCAGCTATGCAAAGATCGGAGTCATCGTATGAAACAACACGCACTGTCATCAACCTGTCGTACAAGAACCTGGATAAAGGAGCCATCTCGGCCCTTAATAAAGGTTTGAATTTTGCTCCTACACCACGTACTACACCCACTGTGGATCTTATCAGTGGAGTAGAAGAGGCGCTGCGGCTTTTTGCACAGGACGACGCCGACGAATTCAGACTTATTACCAGTCGCTTTTTGGCCTCAGCTAAGCCTCCCACATCAAATATGAGTAGAGAGGGGAGGGAGGGACTCCGTTTATTTCGGAGAGATAAAGATCTTGGTGTGTTACCAGCTGACAAAGGAAATGCCACCGTCTTTCTTAATACTACCGATTATCATAGCAGAATGACATCACTATTGGAGTGGAGTACGTACAAATGTCTTAAATGGGGCCCAATTTTGACGTACAGCAGGAAAACCATGGAGCTACTGGAGAATTCCGGTCTGCCAGATGATGTTACGAAAAATCTCAGAGTCCTAGCTCCTAGACTTCCCAGTTTGTACGGACTACCGAAGATCCACAAGGAAAATGTTCCCTTGAGACCTACTGTCAGTGCAGTTGGTTCCCCTACCTACAAGCTGGTGAAATACATAGCAAAGTTGATGACTCCTATAGTCGGCTGGATTGAGCATCACATCAAAAACTCCCAGATGTTCATTGATAAAATAAAACAGATTACAATTGGTCCAAATGACGTTTTAATCGGCCTGGATGTGGTATCGCTGTTCACAAAAGTTCCTGTGGAGGACAGTTTGAAAATGCTGGCGGATCATTTTCCTCCTGAAACTATAAAGTTGTCCCGGCTTGTGATGACGACCACCTACTTCATGTACGGTACTAAATTTTATGAAGTGACGGACGGTTTGGCGATGGGTTCTCCGTTGTTTCCATCATTGGATAACTTTTTATGGAGAATTTTGAGGAACGTGCATTAAACTCTACTCCCCTCCGTCCATCCTTATTTTTATAGTTATGTTGACGATACATTTAAGGTCTGGTCACACAGCGCAGAAGTTCTCGAACAATTCATGGAACACACGAACAGCATACATCCGAACATCCGGTTCACTATCGAGACAGAGAAGGAAGGTGGCCATTCTTAGACGTTTTAGTACAACGAAAAGCGTGCAGGCTTCTCGGCCACTCTGTGTACCGTAAGACGACACATAACGATTTATACCTTAATCCACAGAGTTTTCATCACTCTGTTCAGAAGAGGGCAATTTTGGTATATAGAGCAAAAACTCTTTCTGACGAGGACCACTTGAAGTCCGAAATTAACCGTCTGAAGTACGTGTTCCCAAAGAATGGCTATGGTGCACGCAATATAAAGGCAGCGCTCTCCAAGAAAAGGAAGCGTGAAAATGCTGCACACTCTCAGGATGAAACACCGATGGCGGTTCTTCCTTTCTGTGGCGCTATATCCATCACAATAAGAAGAGTCGTGGGTAGATGGCGTATAAGACCGATTTTTCGTCCTCCTAAGAAAATTAAGGAGATGATGCGCCCTTTTAAGGGCGGTTCGGCCTCAGGGTCCCTGGAATTTATAGTATCCTCAGTGAGTGTGGAATGAATTATATAGGTCAGACCATTCGTACCATTTCCTACCGCTCTGCAGAACTACAACGGCATATTAAAAATAGAGAACTGGAGAAATCGGCAATTGCGGAGCACAGCCTCATGTACAAACATCAAATACTGTTCCATGAAATAAAATATTGCACCATGCCTCCAAATACTGGGATTCTGTTTTTAAGGAGGCTGTTGAAATAAGAATGAGCGAGAAGAACTTTAACTGTGATAGCGTCTACTATCTGAGCGGTGCACGGAAATGAGCGCTCGATCCAGAGAACCAGCAGAGACATTCCTTCCTAGGTTTACGTTCCAACGGAAGCGCTGGCGTCACCAGCGCAAACATTGACACCGTCTGCGACAGCAGTACTTAATCGCCGACCAATCAAAGACGACCAATCTTAAACCGCCCACGGGCTATATAAGGCCACCACAGCAGCAGGGAAGACAGACAGTTGCTCATGGCGATGACGATGGAGACTACCGCCGAAGCGTGACATTTTATCCCGAATTGACGTGGCAAGAAAACCGAGAACGTTTTACATATAAGTGTCATCGCGAAAAACTTCTTTCTCAATAACAAATATTACAGACCATTAAAGTATGAGATGATCTAGAAGAACTGGTACCAAGTGTCAAGTAACAAGCCGAGAACCGAGCTCCCTTGAACCGACCAAGAAATAATGCATGGTGGACTTCAGAATGTGACTACTTCCATACAGAAAGACACCAAGCATGTTTAAAGTTTCATGCACAAAAGCTTCTGTGAAGTTTGGAAAGTAGGAGAAGAAGTGCCGTCACAATTGAAGCTGTGACGATGGGTCGTGAGTCGAGCTTGGGTAGCTCAGATGGTAGAGCACTTCCCCGCGAAAGGCAAAGGACCCCATTTCGAATCTCGGTGCGGCGCACAGTTTTAATCTACCACAAAGTTTCAACAATGGAATCGTCGCTATTAACGACTTCCAGTTTGTCCACAAGTAGGAAATGGTTGTCAATCGTGACAACTCTGTGCAAGGCGAATGCTGCGGCAACCGATCTTTGAGGTGATTGTCGGAATTAAAGTCACCACTCAGCACCAGTGCATCTTGCCACCCTGCGGGGAGAGGTAATACGACCTCCGCAAAGAAGGCACAGTGTTCTCTTCATCTCCCCAATCCTGAAGGAGAGTAGATGTTAATAATTCGGACACTGCAAAGTGTGAGAGCCATGCCCCTCACATCCGGAAGATATGGGACGTCGTCGACGGGTAACACTTCATCGGTGAGGTTCGCCACACTGCTACCGGTATCCGACACATGGGAGAGGAAAGAGATATGACCAGATGGGTTAAGGGAACCATCGACATGCACTTCCATGACAGGGCCACGTCTAAGTTCGTAAGACGAAGTGTATCGTGGCGCATCGCCAGTTTATGTGGGGCACAGAATGCGTTTAAGTTGGTTATAACTAGGCGATATGCCTCTTCCAGCATCACTGCTGTCAAGACAAGGGATGCACCAGTGGCATTCGGCCAGGGTAGACCACAAAATATGGTCACTGTGATTAGAAAGATGGGGGGGGGGGGGGGGCACAACTGGTGGAACGTATCCAACCACAGCAGGGGCCTACGAACAGGCCATTCCAATACCTTCTCTACGTCGTCCTCGCAAGAAACAGAAGCAGTACCTGTGTGTTGTCCAGGGATAGAATCATGTGGACGGCGCCGGATGTCGGCGACCTCTAGAGACGGCTTGTCAACATAGTGTACAGGCAGAGGGTAAGGCGTCACAGGCTGCAGAGGACAAACCACTGAGGTAGGTGGGGAAGGAGGCCTTCCGAGACCGATGCGTCATCCGACGTAGGTTCGCCATCCCGTGCTGCCATCCTGTACCTTAACCATTACGCTATGGCATCAGTATACTTACTGTAACAGTTATTAAATCCCTAGAGCATCACGCGAAATTACAAACTTCCGTCGATTACTCTCAACTGAGTGGCCACCAAGGTGAATGTTTGCATGGAGTGATATCTGGGATCTTAACCTACACAACTTTAGAGATGCTTTGAAACAATCAATCCAGCGCAGGGGACCTGTCCTAGTTATTGTGAGAGGCTTCTGCTCCATCCTAGTCTTCAACCCATGCATGGCGGCGTCTCACCTTTTAGTATAGTCCTGGTGTTGTGGATGTACTGCAGGCTTCAAATGCCTCTGTCTCAAAATCCACAATTATTTATACTGCTCTGAGGCGCATATCTTGCATTATTACCCAGGTTGCAGTCACATAGCTCATAACATAGTACTAGCTTGGTGTGCGAACACTGCCCCGCTCACTGTGGCTGTTACCCTTACACACTGCAGGTTTTAGGATCATAACATCTGGGCCGGCCGCGGTGGCCGTGCGGCTCTGGCGCTGCAGTCCGGAACCGCGGGGCTGCTACGGTCACAGGTTCGAATCCTGCCTCGGGCATGGGTGTGTGTGATGTCCTTAGGTTAGTTAGGTTTAAGTAGTTCTAAGTTCTAGGGGACTTATGACCTAAGATGTTGAGTCCCATAGTGCTCAGAGCCATTTGAACCATAATATCTGTCTCACAATTCTTTTGTGTAAACGTTTATATAACCCACATGTCGCCACACTGAGCTTACCAGCTGTGGCTGCTAATGCAACGCTTCGAGAGCATACTCTTACAAACTTCACTTAAGACAAGTTAGCGGAGCTACATTGTTCCCCTCCATGGTAAATACCTGGCTTCTCCGGTCTTGCTCAGGATCAGTTCCCCACTTCTGCAACCATCGAATTACAAAGTAAGTGATACACTCCTAAGATTGTAAGCTAACACAAAATTAAACTTCATGGCGTCTGCCTAGTAGCTCCTTCAGAATATTCATTGCTTTCTGCATCTGTGCTGAACGCACATCTTCCCTCTTTACATAGCTTCCTCCTTGCTTCTAACGTTCCTTAAGTTTAACAAATTATTCCGTTACAAAATACTCTTCATCTTACGCATGCGGAATCCAGTTCATTGGGATTTGGATTGCACATGATACAGGTTGCTGAAGGGCTCTCTGACTCGAGTAAATAACAGCTATGCAAAATATAATCAGTCACTATGGCGCTAGGAACTACGACGCTCAAAGTCACGATTACTCAACGTTTAGTGTCCGGATACTGTCCAACGTACTGCAGTAGTTGCTCAAAATGATCTGCAGCACCTTTGCGGCTGTCACCTGATTCAGAGAGTTAGCTAGCTTTTTTCCCAGGTATCATTTTGGAAGGTAGGGTTTTGTATACGAGATACCTCCACGGGTTTGTCCAGCCGGTACAGCTGACGTTGTGTTATGTTCAAGTTGGTCCCATAATATCACGTCTGATTCCATTAAGTGACAACCCACTGTTTCGTGGCTCCATACGCCTCGCTCCCATGATCTTTCCTGGTCCATGACATGTAGCCACTACTGTTTCATCGTCTTACATTGAGTATACCAAATATACACCCACTGCTGAGAATATGGCTTTGGTTCCATCACCTCATTTCGGTATGGCAGCTTACGAACATTTACATGATACATACCTGTACATTTCCACCAGCCAGGATCTCGCCAGTAGGGCACATGGCTACCACCGTACGGGAAGACTACTGTATATATTATTAGTAACAAACTGCTCTCTTGTATCTACACAAATTTCCCCATTGTTTCTCAACTTTTAACGACAGATACTTTTTTCTCGTATCCAGCACTATCATTCGGGATTCATTTGTGTCTTAATCTCAGATTCGGCTGCTAATTGATCCTCTGGCGTAATTCATTTCTTCCGAGAAAACTGACAAAGCATGTGTCTCTTTTTCAGTATGCTGCTTTCCAAAAGTCTGTGTTGATTGCCACTCCAGGACTGCTTTATTCCCTTCATCCAACTCCCTTGCAGCTTCCGCTGTCCTATTTAACTCATTCCTCAGATATTCATCCATTGTCCCAAATGTTGTCTTCAGTAGCTTTGCTTCTGTGTACATCCATCTCCTCTCTCTTCTCTGCAGTTCTTGTGGCACCACCCCTATTACTATACGTTTTCTCCATCAATAGACCATCCGCTAGCTAGACGTTTTGTGTTCCTCGGTTACTTCCCTAAATACTCAATTGTTGCTCACTAGTTTCTAACACTTAGTTATAGGAGTGGATCCTTATTCTATGACAGAGCACAACTTTGTTCAATCTGTAAACATGTTGGTTTTAATGCTGCAATTTTATCATAGAAATGCATACATTTACACAGTTTGCAACGTGTCAATGTTAGCACAGTAGTCAAGATAACGCATCTCATGCTGAGTAAGTGAAATAACTCTAAGCACAACAATATAAGATTTTAACTAGAAATTTCTTTACATCATGAAGTTGGCCAATACTACGATAAATCATCCGATTTCCCTTCTAAGTTTGGTACTATTTAGGACGACAGTGAAGTCTATGGAGGATGGTAAGTTTTGTGACAAGCTGAGCAAAAGAGTACAAAGGTCGCTCGAGTTTACAGTGGTCACAGGGCGGTGAACCAACAACTTACGTCTCTGCTCGTGGTACTTACGTTAGCTGCGATGAGCTGACGTCTGCATGGCTGCTTTCATCCTCTGAAATTCCTATAAAAGCTAATAAGAACCTTCACTGATTTTTTGGGCACAAACTCTCCTGTCTTTTTTTTTAGGCGAGACAACATGTAGTACTCATCCCTAGTCTTGGATATGGTGATATGCACGTGCATGGCTGGAGGAGCATGCATATTACAATGCCTCCTCAGTTCTTGCAAGAACAATTAACTACGTGGGTGTTTCATTTATGCGCAGTTGGAGCTCATCGATGCTACAGTTCATATCTAGCTAAATGTCAGCCACACTGAACACAGTGTTCGTACAAATTTCTTCTCTGCATCGTACAGAGCGTGATGCGCCCCATTCTACACTTGATACCAGTTCAGGGGAGGGTACCCAAAATTTTCGGTCTTGTCTTTCTCGTAGCAAAACTGTCTCCCCATCTGGGTTCTTTCATGCTTCCATGCTTCCAGATTTATTTCTTACTTACTTGTAAGAAAAAAAAAAGCCTTTTCGCACACATTTGTGGACGAGACATGTAATAAACTTGTTACTGCTTTATTTGATAGTATTGGGAACTCCCTCTCTAAGCTTAACCAGAGACTTATTGGTGCCAAACATATATATTCTGCATCTTAGTCACTGGAAGTTTTAAGCAACTGCTCGCTTCAATTTGCACTTCATGTGGATTGAAAATTATTATCTTTTCCAAACAATTGGGAATCCAGTTGTTATTACCAGATAGGGCAGGGAAATAGTCTCAGAAATTTTTCCAAATCCCTTCAGATATTGCTTAACGTTATTCTTGACACTTTCGTCCGAAGTAAGTTGAATTTCTACTACGAAATCGTGAAGAGTATCGGAGCTCTCAATTTGATTGAAATTTAGACAGATTTCCCAAACTACAGGGCTTTTAATAAACGATTCGATACAGTCTTGCAAATTACACAGGATTGTCTTTGGTCTCTGAAGTAATAAATCTAAGCCGTAGATTAGTAACAAAACTCCGTCACAACGAACGGACGATATTTGAGTAACTATCGTTTTGCTGATGTGTAGGCGCCCCGGTGGTCCCGGTCGCCTACGGTGGACTGGATAGCCGAGCAGAGACCTCTCCAGTTGTCAGGATGCTAGGAAATGGCTGTAGAATCGTCAGAAACGACAAAGAAACATTATTCATTCATTACAACTTTATTCCTGTCGTGTACAATGTGGCTTGGTGATATCAACGACCTTCCCCGAGTCCTCGCTGACTCGTAGCGATGACACCACATACGGGCCGCACAGTGTTGCTAGCGCAACTCCGCGTGCTGTGACATAGTGGAGGAATGTCCTTACTTCGGCCGCGCGTGGCAGGCGGCGCCCGGCTGGGCGGCGGCCTGGCTGCGGACAGCAAGCTGGTGCGCGTAGAGGCTCCGGGTTGGAGTCCCCGGTGCTGTCGACACCAGAAGCATTCTTGTAGTGCTGAGTGTACTCTATCCCACCCCGTCTTCTTCCCTGCTCCTCCTGGTGGCTCGGCCGCGGTGGACGGGCGGAACGGGCAGCAGTCCCCGAGCGTCGTCGGCTCACCCGGTTGTGATGGCGAATGCACAGGGCCTAGGCCCCGCACGATCTCGACGACGGCTCACTGATGTGGTCAGCATTGGCGGCGAGCGAGTCTGCCGCGACGTCTGCTAATCCTCGGTTGATGATTGGCAGCGGCAGCAGAGAGGACCGGAGCTGGTACTGTCCCCTCACGTCTGCTGCTGGATGGGCCGTCCTTACTGCAACATCTCCTTAATAAAGATTAACATGATCACCGACCTGAGCGCTACGCAGCGACCCAGTACACATCTAACTGCAAGTCTACCTGAAAGTGTGAGCGTGAGTGCGGGTGCCTTGTTGCTGTCCAAGCTGGCGTATTTAAAGGAAGCACGAGCGACGTCCTGACGTCATGCTCGTTTGTAATGGCCGCATTCGTTCCACTTGTACTGCTGATTCATCTGTCGCACTCGCCCCTTAGGTGTTCTTGTGACAGAGTTACGTGTTGTTGCGGCAGACTTAGGCGAAGTTGTGAAATGCAGTACAGCTGACGCTATACCTCTGTCTTGCACTCTGCGAAAGTCTCCGTCTAACACAAACCCGCGTGCTAAGCAATTCTCCCACGCCTGTTGGGTGTAACCTGGTCATTGCGCCTGCCTGATGACGCATTCCGATACATGCGCAGTCATCTTAGTTCTTGGCTAACCTACTGCCTCTGGCTCTCGGCACAGGCAACGAAACTTTGACAACATTCCACGTTTCCAACTCTATACTATTCCGCGACACTACAGATGTTACAGCTGTCAGTTATTTTAATATAAGGCAGAGGTGAAGTACAGTGTCGGTAAATGCTGTGCACAGTAAAGAACTGCTTGCAAACGGTCCTCAGAGATTTCGTTTTGCGCCCGCAACAGTGTAGCGCGACTTGATGAGCAGCCGACCCGCACGAAGCCCGGGCTGACTCGGGTTTTGGCGGGGCCCCGGTGCTGCTCGACCAGCTGACCGGGCAGTGCGAGTCGAGGCTCTCCCGGTAGTCCGGGCGGGCCACGTGGGCTTGGGGCACTCCTCAGCTGTACGCTGTGGCTCGGAAGTTGCGCTGTGTTGAAGGCTGTGTGGAATGGAGGGGCACACAATCCCCTGTCCACTGGTGGCGACGTCAGTCCTCACAAATTTCACCCAAGACGAGGTAGCGGCGCCACAGTCTATTCGGAATTAAACGAGTAACGTATGGCCGATATTACTACAGTGAATAAACAACTCTATAAAACTTTCTGGCAAATTCAAACTGTGTGCCGCACCGAGACTCGATCTCGGAACCCTTGCCTTGCGCAGGCAACTGCTCTATCACCTGAGCTACCCAAGCACGACTCACGACCCGTCCTCACAGCCTTAATTCTGCCAGCACCTCGTCTCCTACCTTCCAGACTTCACAGAAGCTCTCTTGCGAACCTTTCAGAACTAGCGCTCCTGGAAGAAAGGACAATTCACAGACCTGGCTTAGCCACAGCCTGGAGGATGTTTCCAAAATGTTATTTTCACGGCTGCCCCCGTCGGAGGTTCGAGTTCTCCCTCGGGTATGGGTGAGTGTGTTGTCTTTAGCGCAAGTTAGTTTAAGTTAGATTAAGTAGTGCGTAAGCCTTGGGACGATGACCTGAGCAGTGAGATCCAATAGCCCTTACCACAAATATCCAAATGGTTCAAATGGCTCTGAGCACTATGGGACTGAACTTCTGAGGCCATCAGTCCCATAGAACTTAGAACTACTTAAACATAACTAACCTAAAGGCATCACAAACAACCATGCCCGAGGCAGGATTCGAACCTGCGACCGTAGTGGTCACGCGGTTCCAGACTGTAGTGCCTCCTCTGCGACGGAGTGTGCGCTGATATGGAACTTCCTGGAAGATTAGAACTGTGTGCCTGGTCGAGACTCGAACTCGGGACATTTTCTGTGAGAACAGGTCGTGAGTCGTGCTTGGATAGCTCATATGGTCGAGTCGTGGTCCGGCACTCGACCAGTGCACATTGCGAGCGGTGCTGGGGTGGGAAGCTGAGCAGCGTGTGCGAGTGCTGTTTACGTTTGTTTCTGTATGGTTCTTATAAGTACGATGTCTACAATTAACAGAGCGAACAGGATTCAGTGTGTTTTCGATCGCGCTGCATTGCGACCTACGGCGTTTGAAATTTACGTGTGGATTTTTGAGGATTTGAAGTTACCTGAAGATGTAGTCGACACATGTCAGTTGGACTTTGTGCAGTACTCGTTATTTGTCAAATTTATTTCGAGTGACACTTACGAAAAATTTGTTGAGGAGCATGCTGGCATGAGACCATTTCGTCATAATGATGATGGTTTTAGTAATGTCCAAATCGTGCCTTCGGGATATGGAGTGAGAATTGTCAGGGTATTTAATGTGCGACCTGAGTGCCTTAATGAGCTCATTGCACGTTCTCTGTCGCCGTACGGCGCTGTTTTTCGGTTACTAATGGGTTGGGGATGAGTTGGGTTGTTTGGGGAAGCAGACCAGACAGCGAGGCCATCGGTCTCATCAAATTAGGGATGGACGGGGAAGGAAGTCGGCCGTGCCCTTTCGAAGGAACCATCCTGGCATTTGCCTGGAGCGATTTTTAGGGGAATCACGGAAAACCTAAATCAGGATGGCCGGACGCGGGATCGAACCGTCGTCCTCCCGAATGCCAGTCCAGTGTCTTACCACTGCGCCACCTCGCTCGGTCGGTTACTATTGAACAATGTTCAAGTGCATATCGGTCCCAAGTGGCGTGCGAAGTGTACGTTGTTGTTGTTGTTGTTGTTGTTGTTGTTGTTGTCTTCAGTCCTGAGACTGGTTTGAAGCAGCTCTCCATGCTACTCCATCCTGTGCAAGTTTCTTCATCTCCCAGTAGCTACTGCAACCTACATCCTTCTGAATCTGCTTAGTGTATTCATCTCTTGGTCGCCCTCTACGATTTTTACCCTCCACACTGCCCTCCAATACTAAATTGGTGATCCCTTGATGCCTCAGAACATGTCCTACCAACCGATCCCTTCTTGTGGTCAAGTTGTGCCACAAACTTCTCTTCTCCCCAATCCTATTCAATACTTCCTCATTAGTTATGTGATCTACCCATCTAATCTTCAGCATTCTTCTGTAGCACCACATTTCGAAAGCTTCTATTCTCTTCTTGTCCAAACTATTTATCGTCCATGTTTCACTTCCATACATGGCTACACTCCATACAAATACTTTCAGAAATGACTTCCTGACACTTAAATATATACTCGATGTTAACAAATTTCTCTTCTTCAGAAACGCTTTCCTTGCCATTGCCAGTCTACATTTTATATCCTCTCTACTTCGACCATCATCAGTTATTTTGCTCCCCAAATAGCAAAACTCCTTTACTACTTTAAGAGTCTCATTTCCTAATCTTATTCCCTCAGCATCACCCGACTTAATTCAACAACATTCCATTATTCTCGATTTTCTTTTGTTGATGTTCATCTTATATCCTCCTTTCAAGACACTGTCCATTCCGTTCAACTGCTCTTCCAAGTCCTTTGCTGTCTCTGATAGAATTACAATGTCATCGGCGAAGCTCAAAGTTTTTATTTCTTCTCCATGGATTTTAATACCTACTCCGAATTTTTCTTTTGTTTCCTTTACTGCTTGCTCAATATACAGATTGAATAACATCGGGGAGAGGCTGCAACCCTGTCTTACTCCCTTCCCAACCACTGCTTCCCTTTCATGTCCCTTGACTCTTATAACTGCCATCTGGTTTCTGTACAAATTGTAAATAGCCTTTCGCTCCCTGTATTTTACCCCTGCCACCTTTAGAATTTGAAAGAGAGTATTCCAGTCAACATTGTCAAAAACTTTCTCTAAGTCTACAAATGCAAGAAAAATAGGGTTTGCCTTTCCTTCATCTTTCTTCTACGATAAGTCGTATGGTCAGTATTGCCTCACGTCTTCCAGTGTTTCTACGGAATCCAAACTGATCTTCCCCGAGGTCGGCTTTAACTAGTTTTTCCATTCGTCTGTAAAGAATTCGTGTTAGTATTTTGCAGCTTTGGCTTATCAAACTGATTGTTAGGTAATTATCACATCTGTCAACACCTGCTTTCTGTGGGATTGGAATTATTATATTCTTCTTGAAGTCTGAGGGTATTTCGCCTGTTTCATACATCTTGCTCACAAGATGGTACAGTTTCGTCAGGACTGGCTCTCCCAAGGCCGTCAGTAGTTCCAATGGAATGTTGTCTACTCCGGGGGCCTTGTTTCGACTCAGGTCTTTCAGTGCTCTGTCAAACTCTTCACGCAGTATCGTATCTCCCATTTCATCTTCATCTAGATCCTCTTCCATTTCCATAATGTTGTCCTCAAGTACATCACACTTGTATAGACCCTCTATATACTCCTTCCACCTTTGTGCTTTCCCTTCTTAGAACTGGGTTTCCATCTGAGCTCTTGATGTTTATACAAGTGGTCCTCCTTTCTCCAAAGGTCTCTTTAATTTTCCTGTAGGCAGTATCTATCTTACCCCTAGTGAGATAAGCCTCTGCATCCTTACATTTGTCCTCTAGCCATCCCTGCTTAGCCATTTTGCACTTCCTGTCGATCTCATTTTTGAGACGTCTGTATATTGCTCCCTCCTACGTATATCTCGCGAAGAGACCATGAGGATAAAATCAGAGAGATTAGAGCCCACACAGAAGCATACCGACAATCCTTCTTTCCACGTACAATACGAGACTGGAATAGAAGGGAGAACCGATAGAGGTACTCAGGGTACCCTCCGCCACACACCGTCAGGTGGCTTGCGGAGTACGGATGTAGATGTAGATGTAGATTCCTTTTTGCCTGCTTCATGTACTGCATTTGTATATTTTCTCCTTTCATCAATTAAATTCAATATTTCTTCTGTTACTCAATGATTTCTACTAGCCCTCGTCTTTTTACGTACTTGATCCTCTTCTGCCTTCACTACTTCATCCCTCAAAGGTACCCATTCTTCTTCTACTGTATTTCTTTCCCCTGTTTCTGTCAATTGTTCCCTTATGCTCTCCCTGAAACTCTGTACAACCTCTGGTTCTTTCAGTTTATCCAGGTCCCATCTCCTTAAATTCCCACCTTTTTGCAGTTTCTTCAGTTTTAATCTACAGTTCATAACCAATAGATTGTGGTCAGAATCCACATCTGCCCCTGGAAATGCCTTACAATTTAAAACCTTTTTCCTAAATCTCTGTCTTATCATTATATAATCTATCTGATACATTTTAGTATCTCCAGGGTTCTTCCATGTATACAACCTCCTTTCATGATTCTGAAACCAAGTGTTAGCTATGATTAAGTTGTGCTCTGTGCAAAATTCTACCAGGCGGCTTCCTCTTTCATTTCTTAGCCCCAATCCATATTCACCTACTACGTTTCCTTCTCTCCCTTTTCCTACACCACTTAAAAAAAAACATATACCTTAGTAGTTGTCATTGGCGGTTGTCGCGCGCAGGTAACACACATTGGACAACGTCCTCCCTGTTCGATATGCCATTCAACAGAAAATCTGCGGATGAACTGCGGGCATCGACGTCCAGTTCAGTTTCCACGGGAACCTCCTGCAGACGGTAGTGAAAGGCTTGTTCCATTATTGAGTGAGGTAGTCGCGGGAACTGTACCACAACCCCGGCAGCCGGGGGGAAGCGTATATGCCAGTTCAGGTGAAAAGCAGTGCCAAAGACATTCAGGGTAGGACGGACGTCGATTCGACCCCATTATCTGCGCCGGGACAGTTACCGCTGGATACCAACGATGCGTCGGCCACCTCTGAAACTAAGCCGTGTAAGACGCAGGAGCAGGTGCAGACCAGTTTGTCTGCAGAGACTGTAGCAGAAACGAAGAAAGGCCGCCGAAGGAGAAGCAAAGGGAATAGTAGCAAAGAGGAAATATCGTATGATTTGATACCCCTACCCACGTCAGAAAGTGGCAGCGAGACGGAACCCCGGTCTTCTTGCTTAGTGCGCTGCGAAAACACCGCGAGGCAACAAAGCATTCGTGAACAAACCAAACATATGTAGGCACTACTAAGCGCTGAAAGGGAACAGAGCGCCGTACCGGCTAAGAGCGAGCAGAGCAGCGAGCAGCTGCAGCAGCGCTCCCGCAGCAACTCGCTGACGTCAGTCGCAGCCCCGTGTGGCGGCCAGGCGGATGCGACCACGATGACACACTCAGCCGGCTTCGCGGGCAGGGCGAAGCGCGCACGGCACCTCACACCGATAGGAATGAGCCAACGCCTTCTAGATACAAGGCCTACGTGCAGTGGCCATATTGGCAAGTGACGTCACAAACTGCTGGCCATCTTATCTTCAGTCGGCAGTCTTGTTGGCGTGTATGTTGTGTTGAAAGTGTGTGACACGTGAAAGTGATATATATTGCATACAGTATCTTCGAAGTATGGGATACAAGTGCTGCGTTCCCTTTTGCCAGGGAAATTATAAATCCCAAAAAGGCATAAAAGTGCACATGTATCAATTTTCCAAATGTGTGAAGTTGAGAAATCGCTGGATTGCAGCTCTTCCCAGACAGCAATTTGTGTTTACGCATCATTCATGGGTAAGTAAATGACAAACATTTGTAGCGTGTTATTTTTTTCCATTGCACTACATTTGCCAATTGTTTTTAAAAGTAGTTATGTATCCTCTACAAGTATCATTTTATTCTTAACTCTGAACCATTGCTGCGAGGTTAATACGAAGCTGGCTATGAAATGTCTCTCATATTTGCAACTATTGTCACACAAAATATTTATAATAATTAGTGTGACTCGAAAATGTTTAGTATTCCTTATCATTCCTACCAAATTATTGAGTTTCCAGTAATTTTATTTGGAACAGCTACAGAATGATTTTGTTCAGTTTTACATATACAGCTATTCGGAAATAATTTTAATTTGAGTAAACTACCTAAGAAAATTGCTTTAATGAATTCAGTGTTTGACAGATTAAGCAGTATAGAAAGCAGAATTTCGAGGTAAGTGTATTATGATTAAATTAACAGCATTCTGTGACACGAATTTCAATCAATAATATAGGAGAAACAATCTTTTCATGTTTAATATTCTAAAGTTCTGGAGAAACAGGGAAATAAAATATTTTTTCGGATTTTTTGATTTATTAAACGTTATGTCAGGAGGTGCTCCATTTCGTCGAATGATTTGAGTTTCGTGTGAGATCAGCAAATTTTGAAGTGTAGAGGAAAATTTACGAAAATAACCAGGACAACAAATTCTTAAATTCTGTAGGAGCTCCAGCTGCTTTATTTAAAACCGAAAACGTCTGCTTGTTGTTCCATATTGCCGATTTTTTACTGCAGGAAAGCGTAGCTCCTGAGGTAAAAGACAAAATTTAAAATTACAGTTTGTATTCAAACCTAGAAACGCGTATTTAAGGCAAATTGTCAAAATAAATTTCCATCTTGTAATAACATAGGGCAGTTTTGTTCAGTTACTTTACGCACTGATACAAATCTCCATACTTTCATTAGAAGGACATGTAGAAGAGGAAAGCACGAGAATCTCGATGCGGTCTCAGCTCTAAAACTCGTAAAGTTCGTATAGCTGCAGATTGATTAACAGGAGCGTTGCGATACAGACCCGACCATCAGTATGTGACGTCACAAGTGTGCGCGCAGGCCTGTGGTGTAGGTGGTGTTGAATGAGCCGTGCTGGCAGCAGGACGAGGAGATGCAGCAGTAGCTGCCCTTGTGCATGACCATCGCGCTGCGCCCTTACCACTCCCTGATCCGTTGTAGCTTTGACGTTTTGCCTCATACCCCAGACGTTACAAAACGAGCTTAGTTCGAAGCCGTCGAGAAGGATGATCCCAACACTCAGAGCTCATTGCTCAATGAGCCAACATGTGCGACAACCAAACCTACAATATTACCACACTTAACCTCAATAGGATTCAAAGTGCGGTGAAACCCCGTTCGCTAACTGATTTCTTGTATGATACCAGCGTTGACATTGACTTGCTATGGGAGGCAGTCACAGTCTTAGAAGTTCCGGTTACGTTCTTATTGATACCGTCAACGACCAGGATGCTGTAGACACTGCCATCCTTCTGCGCGACGGTATACCCTTTACGGATGTGCAGCGGCTGCCCAGTGGTCGTGGCATTTCTTTCGGAGTGAATGGTGTGCAGATTGTTAATGTGTACGCCCCTTCAGGTGGTACTCGTAAGAGAAATCGTTTAAATTTTTATAAAAACGAGGATCCCATTCTTCTTACTGCTTATCGTTCACATCTCATTCTTGGTTGTGACTTCAGTTGTGGCTTAACGACAGAGACCAAACTCCTAACACGAACAGATGTATCGAACTTGAACATTCAACTCATGGCAAGCGGCTTCACCGTACGTGGGAAAAACTGCACGGTGAAAGGCTAGCGTACACCTTCGTAAGCAGTCATTCTGCCAGTCCGCTGGATAGGATCTATGTGTCCGATGCCCTCCAGCGACACTCTGTGAACTATGACATAGCTCCTGTCAACATCTCCGACCATTGCGAATGTCAGTGTTACCTTAACCTGCAACGTCAGCAAATTTACCGCGGCAAAGGCTATTGGAAATTGAATGTGAACCTTCTACACCATGCCCAACTTGAAGAGGATGTGAACATAATATGGCAACAGCTCCAGCGGCACCGATGTCTTTACGCTATGCGTTCTACAGTGGTGGAATCAGTGTGCCAAGCCTAAACTACAAGTCACGCTCATGAGCTACGCCCCACAAAAAAGCATTTGACAGAAACAGTCTATTGAATTTTACTATCGCTGTTTGAGCTGGCGATATCGATGTAAAGATCAAACGATATAAAGCGAAAATCACGGCGATACAACGCAAACGAATGGAAGGTGTCATCGTGCGAGTCCACCCAAAAGACGTTGCAGCCGAAGAACGGACTTCTCTGTACCACATTCTGAAAACGACGAGACTGTGTAAAGCCATGTTGATAGAAGCCGTCGTTGATGACGCCGAGAATGCTATGAAGAAGCAACTTGACATCATCTCGCACGTCTACTACTATTATAGTAAACTGTACAAGAAGCAACAAGTTGATGAACACTCGTGCGACAATTTTCTTAGGACCTTGAAATGCCTCTTGTCACGCCAGGATAATGAAAATCTGGAATCTGTTTTCACAGAGGACGAAATCCGACTAGCGGTCCACAGTGCAACGAAAGGGAATCACTAGAAAATCACCAGGACCTGACGGTCTTTGCGCTGAGTTTTACCAACGCTACTGGAACCCCCTCGGTCCGACACTCCTCGACATAGCAAATGAAATCTGGCACGTGGAAGTAATACCCAAGGCATTCACGGAAGGCATCTTGCCCTTACCGAAGAAAGGTAACAGCAGGAAGGTAGAAAACATGAGCCCATCACACTCCTGAACGCCGATTTCAAAGTCATTACCAGATCGATTAATCTACGGATGCAAACCGTTATACACAAGGTCCTAGGCAGTTACAAGTACAGTGCAGTGCAAGGCCGAAGTACAATCTCAGCTGTCTGTGATTTGAGGGACATCATCTGTTCATATGCTGAAACCATAGGACAAGGCGCTCTGATCTTTCTAGATTTTGAGAAGGCGTATGACGGTGTACGTCATGACTTTCTCTTTAAAAGCGTGGCGAAACTGGGTTTTGGATCTCATCTCATAGAATTAATTCGCAAACGTACTACAAAATTCTCTTTTCGGATTCTCATTAGTGGTCGTTTTAGAAAAGAAGTTTCCATTGGGCAAGCAATCCGACAGGGATGTCCTCTGGGAATGATTTTGTACGCCATTGCAGTAGAGCCGCTATTGAACAACTTAGCGCACAGTGGGATCGGGCTTAGCATCGAATCTGTTACTATCCTATGCATGCGTAACTGTGTCATCATCACAACAACGTCTGTCAGAAGAAACTATTTTACAAGCATTCACGTTTCTTTCAGAAGCAACATTAAATAGAACTAAAACCACAGCCTGGCACATTGGAGGCGGTATCGGAGGCATATCCCATGTTACCTGGTGCAAAATCATGGATTATCACAAAACCGTCGGTGTTACCTTTGAGGCAGAACCAGACAAATTCCTGACGAAGAACTGGTGGCACATTCTTTATGAATTACGTGCTGCTTTGATATTTCACTCCGGCAGTGACTTGATCATACAACAGAATGTTAAGACCATAGATATCGCCATTACAAGCAAAATGAATTGTTTGGCGCAAATTCTTCCTATCTCCGACCATCTGGCAAAGAGTGTACAACAAGCACTATGTTGGTTTCTTTTCAGAGAGTACATTTTCAAAGTTCAGTTTCATTCATTAGCTTTACCTTCGTCCAAAGGTGACCTTAACCTCATTAAGGTACAGAAAACGTGTAACCCTGCTCCTGAATCGCATCAGGAAGGAGTTCCGTATCCAGAGGACCAGTACCATCACAAATCTCATCCAGCGCTGGATGCCTCATAGCCTTGACCCACCCGTTGATATCACCGGCCTTCCGCTTTCTTACCGACATGTGCGACTGTACTACATGGAAATGACCTACATTCTACACAACATCGTCGATAACGGAAGCTTGTCGAACAGGAAACTTTATGACCTTCTCATGACAAGAAACCACAGAAATCGTCTCGAAGAAAAACATCCACATATACAATGGAGTATAGTATGGCGGAATGTGCCAGCGACATGTTACTGTCACGCGTCGTAGCCGACTGCTATCTAACAGTCAACGATAAAGTAGCAACGAATGAAAAGCTACATAAGATACGCCTTAATCCGATGCCCAACTGTCACGTATGCGGGAGAGTCGATACTCGTATTCATAGGCTCACGTGCGGACATGCAGAAGAAACTACAACATTTCTTCTTCAACGATTCTCGGTGATATACCGTACGACGCCCAATAGTGTAGACCTTTTAGAGATCATTCAGCCACAAAATTGAGATATCCACGAGCAAAAAACAACGCTGAAACGTGGATCAGGGGCCACACAGCATCGCTTATTACCAGAATAGGCTTGCTACTTTCCTAGATTATTATTCTTACATCGAAATTGAACGCCTTAAAATGAACCAACATTGTGACTACAGGAGAATATTTGCAAATATGCTTGAAATCATAATTCACGATTAAATACTTCAAATCCAGTATTGTGGCTAGTAGAGGTTGCCACTGATCTACACTCCTGGAAATTGAAATAAGAACACCATGAATTCATTGTCCCAGGAAGGGGAAACTTTATTAACACATTCCTGGGGTCAGATACATCACATGATCACACTGACACATCCACAGGCACATAGACACAGGCAACAGAGCATGCACAATGTCGGCACTAGTACAGTGTATATCCACCTTTCGCAGCAATGCTGGCTACTATTCTCCCATGGAGACGATCGTAGAGATGCTGGATGTAGTCCTGTGGAACGGCTTGCCATGCTATTTCCACCTGGCGCCTCAGTTGGACCAGCGTTCGTGCTGGACGTGCAGATCGCGT
This sequence comes from Schistocerca gregaria, assembly GCF_023897955.1. Lineage (NCBI taxonomy): Eukaryota > Metazoa > Arthropoda > Insecta > Orthoptera > Acrididae > Schistocerca > Schistocerca gregaria. Next base: position 834,405,521 of record NC_064931.1, read on the forward strand.
GAGACGACGCTTCATGCATGTCCCAAATATGCTCAATGGGGGACAGATCCGGAGATCTTGCTGGCCAGGGTAGTTGACTTACACCTTCTAGAGCAAGTTGGGTGGCACGGGATACATGCGGACGTGCATTGTCCTGTTGGAACAGCAAGTTCCCTTGCCGGTCTAGGAATGGTAGAACGATGGGTTCGATGACGGTTTGGATGTACCGTGCACTATTCAATGTCCCCTCGACGATCACCAGAGGTGTACGGCCAGTGTAGGAGATCGCTCCCCACACCATGATGCCGGGTGTTGGCCCTGTGTGCCTCGGTCGTATGCAGTCCTGATTGTGGCGCTCACCTGCACGGCGCCAAACACGCATACGACCATCATTGGCACCAAGACAGAAGCGACTCTCATCGCTGAAGACGACACGTCTTCATTCGTCCCTCCATTCACGCCTGTCGCGACACCACTGGAGGCGGGCTGCACGATGTTGGGGCGTGAGCGGAAGACGGCCTAACGGTGTGCGGGACCGTAACCCAGCTTCATGGCGACGGTTGCGAATGGTCCTCGCCGAAACCTCAGGAGCAACAGTTGTCCTAATTTGCTGGGAAGTGGCGGTGCGGTCCCCTACGGCACTGCGTAGGATCCTACGGTCTTGGCGTGCATCCGTGGGTCGCTGCGGTCAGGTTCCAGGTCGACGGGCACGTGCACCTTCCGCCGACCACTGGCGACAACATCGATGTACTGTGGAGACCTCACGCCCCACGTGTTGAGCAATTCGGCGGTACGTCCACCCGGCCTCCCGCATGCCCACTATACGCCCTCGCTCAAAGTCCGTCAACTGCACATACGGTTCACGTCCACGCTGTGGCGGCATGCTACCAGTGTTAAGGACTGCGATGGAGCTCCGTATGCCACGGCAAACTGGCTGACACTGACGGTGGCGGTTCACAAATGCTGCGCAGCTAGCGCCATTCGACGGCCAACACCGCGGTTCCTGGTGTGTCCGCTGTGCCGTGCGTGTGATCATTGCTCGTACAGCCCTCTCGCAGTGTCCGGAGCAAGTATGGTGGGTCTGACACATCGGTGTCAATGTGTTCTTTTTTCCATTTCCAGGAGTGTATTTGTAAGAATCCCAGTTGCTTTCTGAGACTTAAGTTATTGTCGAAAATTTAAGATAATTTTCCATTCCCATTTTTGTTCTAACATTTACTTTCTCACGCAGAGCAGGGGAGCAAATTTCCTTCCACAAAGAAGTGATAGACTTTTATGTACCGTAAGTTTTTCTGTTTACTACTTTGGAAAGAAAAAAACTCAAGAAGACATTTCATTTCATATATTGCGCAACGGCAGCCTGGATATAATATATACTTTGTTAATTCAACTCACATTACATATTGGAGAAAATGTTTATCTTCCCTTCCTCATCAATGAAATTTCGTTGTTTTCCTTTTTTCTGAAAGAAAGTTGTAAGAGCACTTGTCCGCGAAAGGCAAAAAGAAAATAAATAAATAAAAATAAAAAACAAAAAATGTCGGTATATTTTCCAGTCTGGTACTCTCTCTTTCATAAGTATAAGTTTGCTCTCTGGAAACTATGTACTTTAGCAAATATTTCTCTTAAATGTCGGCAGCTTGTCCCCATTAATCCAAATAAGACAGATTAATCTCATTTCCTATCGAAGACCTTGAATTTTCAGGGGAGTGTATAACACTCCTGACTGCTACCGCTGTACCATAACCTTAAAGCTGGAAGCAGGTTGTGAAATTTTTTTCCGTCTATAGGTGCAAACTGAACAACGTCCTGTCACGCGGCGCCACGTATAACACTCCTGACTGCTACCGCTGTAAAACTATTTTATTAAAGCAATTATGGTACAACGCAACAGAGCAGTGTTACCCTCTGGGAGGAATTTTGATATGTTGACCGTGTTGTACCTAACGGAGGTGGCTTATCGGAAGTGAAAGTCAGAATTACGGAAATATTTGAACAGTAACAAACAAAATTTTGCCTATCTGCACTGTTTAACAGGTAAAGAAAACGGTCGTCAGCCTAACTAGGCAAGAGAATAATTAACATTCTCTCTCAAAAAAATAGTTATTAGTAACATTAATGGATAAACATAACCTATTCTTTGTCACACGCGAGTGGAGTGAACTCTTGACGCATACATATGTTTATGGTAAGATTGAAATTAACAGCTAGAATAGCACAAACTATTTGCAAAATTATAACAGATACCGAAACACACTATTACTTTCAGGGCTTACACAAACTGAATGGTTTTTATAACGTTATTATTACTATTCACTGCAGAATCATTAATTGGATTTACTATTTAAAATGAAAGTTAGTTGGAATCCACTAATAGGTTTCTTCTCACTATCATTTGAATAAAGAAATAATGTTTTTCATAATTAGTGGTTTTCCCATTACTTGTTACCTAGCATTAACACAATAGACAAACTGTGGATCCTGTTATATTATTAATATGCACTTCTAATACACAAGAGAGACAAACACTTAGCAAACATGAGTATATAACGTTTCACACTGCAGTTTTCCACCTTTACTACATTGAGAGACAAAATTAACATATATGTAAGATACTGATTCACCTTCTGCGATTTACAACAGGCAGTAATGCGATCATTTACTAAGCAAAACTTTATAAGCCTCAGTCTTACGATCTCTTAATTTCAAGTTGGCAACAACACATTAATAAGCAGTTTTACTAGGAAAATTATTTTTAGCAAGCATCATTAACTCACTCTCTTGCCACTTTAACTTTCTTTTTACTATGTTCAAGAGGCATTAATTAGCAAAAACACTGGGCTTTTAATGTATTTTTCAGTAAGGACACTCGGAAAACACTTCATTTCAAACGGAGGGGAACCTGAGAGGTGTTATAATAAGGAGAAAAATCAAGGCAGGTACATAAATTCAGTTGTAAATTACCTTATATTTGAGCACACTAACACGTCCATTTAGCTGCTCCTTCACTGTACATCATTATAGTATTCCGTTACAGTGATTGCGCAAAGTGGTGGCAACTGCATGTTGGTAGGTGGATTCGCAGGCGGAATTGCTGGACTCTGGCCCTTCTTCGTGGCGATGATGAATACCAATTCCAGAATCGTCCCATCTATTTATCCATCCATCCGAGGCATTGGAAAGTAGCAGAAAAAGCCTCTCTCGGGACCAGCACAATATGCAACATTTACATGGCAGCGCACAGTTTAGTAGCTCGTGCCGACTCGTAGCTCGTCCCCGACTGGTGACTCGTCCCCGACTGACTCTTGTTCTACCTTTTCTACATGGGCCAACCACAATTTGCGCGCGCTACATAGCTTCGTTCCCGAGGGGAACCACTACTCCTTTTACATACAAACTAACTAAGAACCCTAAGTGAGGATCAGCAGTTTACATAACAGCAAACAAATACAATAAATAAAACAGAACATTTGTACATATTGACATTTCTGCAAAAAAATTACTAACACAGAAATTGCAATTATATACAGTAAGTTTTGTTCCCTCCAAATGGAACAAACAATTTAAATGACAGATACACTACATTGCATAGAATCAAGCCACGACATCAAAGTTTTAACAAAGAAAGGCCTATACAATTTTATGTTATCGATTCAGTCAAACACATTTACAGAAGCTCAATGATGTAACATTAAATAAAACACAAGCAAACTACATCAGTACTGCATTAGAGATATGGTGGTACTAGTAGTAATACAAAAGCGACGTCTAATTCTTTGGGTCCTAACACTGTTCCTCAGAGTTCTTTCCAGTTTCGTAAACAGAAGATTTCACAACGTTTGTTTTGAATTAAACATAAAAGCAACGTCCAGTGGTCAAGCTATGTATGAGGACCTGCTAAAAACAGTTAAAGCTTTTTAAATAAAGCTAACGTTCTTAACATTCTGTATTTTTAATCACCATGCCTACACATTTCTTTCTCAAAATAGTCACTTCGGCGACGAACACATATCTCCCGACAAGAGACCTGTTTGACGGTAGCGTCACTTTAGAATGTCTGTATTTCCTGAGGGGGCCACAACTTCAGCTCTCCTTGCACCGCTTCATCACTATCGATGTGAAGACCTCGAAAGTATTCCTTAAGTTTTGGAAACAGATAAAAATCGAATGGGGCCAAGTGGTAACTATATGGAAGATGACTGATGAAAGTGAACCTAAGACGATGGAGTATTGCAGATGTCACAGCATTCGTGTGTGGTCTGGCATTTTCACGCTGTGTCGACGAACTCTTCACATTCTAAACGCGATTACAGCACGCTGTTTCTCATGCAACAACACAGTTATGTTACAAACCGCCATGTTACACGCTGCCATTGGGAACCCTGTAGCGACAGAGGTCTGGGAATAGGCAGACATGAAAAAAAGATGTAAGATATTACTAACGCCAGTTTTACTTAAAAAGTTTTAAAGGTTTCAACATAAAAATTGTAGACAATTTTCACCATGCCCTCGAACACATTGCACTTCAGCTCGCCTTGACAGCCGGATAGTAATTATGAAAATCCGTACTCCCATGTTAATTCAAACACATTATCTCCATACTGGTTGCCAGTTCGTTAATGGGTTTGAATGACCTCACTCAGGTGGGAAGGTAGCATCCTCTATGTTTGTGAAAACAGCAGCAACAACAACGCACATACGTCCACGAGAGTGAGTTGAATGATGATCATAAATACTTTTTGAAGCATTTACTATTATGTACATGTGACATAATGCCATATCACGTTTCCAAATAATCTCTCCAGCGCCCAGTGTATGTTCATCAGTACTTGCAAAATACGTGAATTCCCGTTGAAAATAATTCGGTTGGGAGATAGTATAAACATTCATGCCTGGAATGACGTATCTCTTAAGAAGGACGGAACTTCTTACCAGCAAATGCTTCTGTTATCAATCCAAACATGTAAAAAGCTGTTGCAGAAAGGTTTGGTTAGTGTGGTCAATATGGGATATGTCGATATCCTATAGACTGACGTTTCCGCGTATTCCCACGTTTCGTATCCTGTCACTTTTGAATGGAGAAAGGCGTCACCTTCATTCTCGTAACGAGAGAGGAGTTCCTGATAAATTTCAGGTCTGTGCGCTTTCATTTCAGGAGTCAGCATCTGCGGTACCCATCGTGCACAGATCTTCCAATAGCCAAACAAACCAATAATGTGACCCACACGTTCTTGTGAAATGCCGATTGTGCTTGTAATTTCTGTCTGAGTGATACGACGATAGTCACGAATCAGTCTGTCAACATTTTACTTGTGAAACTCGGTGGTTGCCGTCACAGGACGTCCAACTCTTTGTTTGCCACGCAGGTCAGATGTCCCCGCCTCAACATCTTTAAACTTACTCGCCCAACGACGGACAGTACTCACATCAAAGCGATCACCGTAACTGCTTTCATTCTCTGATTAATCTCCTTTGGGGTGACACCTTCTGCTGTCAAGAATTCTGTGACTGCTTGGTACTTAAATCGCATTGACCGACTGTCTGCTCAGGGTTCCATACTTTACACTGTAACCACACAATCGTTCAGTGCTAAGGCTTCCCGCCAGCTGGATCTGTAGAGAAGAGGCTATGGAACACACCAGTACCTGCCGTATACCAATGCTGCTAACTATTGACGTACGAAGCTGGAAGCATTACTTTCCAGTCAACTTTCGTATATGACGAAATTAACTGGTGTCACGAGTGGTCATACGCTCCATTAATCCACCGAGCCAGATACACCAAGTCAAGCTACTTAGTGGCAGCTGGAGCAGAACTGTCATCACCATAAGCTTTGCACAGTTTTTTGCTATTAACCAAATTATTTTACCTGGTTAATGGGCAGAGTGTTCCGAAATTAGTCTATCACGATATACGTTTAATTGGTATGTGCTAATGGGAAGAATTGCTAGTACTGCATCATAGCAAGTGATCATCATTACGCAGCACCCTCCTACAATCCTTAAATGTGATTTGATATGTAGTTATTCGAAGTTGTGGCTTCCAGCGTACTGTAAGCAGTCTTGAGGTTTCTTTCATATACAGGATTTGTACAATGTTGGACGAATGATAAATTTTGGTGCAGCTGTTAAAGAAACAGAAATATTGGCGACAACAAGCAAATATCAATCCGAAATCAGGAAGGCGTGTTGTGCTGTATGTATAGAAGACAATAGTTTTAGTGCAAATGATTAGTTCCCCAGAGGAAGGACAAGACAATCCTTGATGCTAAATATCTTATCGGTACAGTCGAACACCACGCAAGTGTTATGGAGACGCTTCCGGAACACAAATGGGAAGCCCTTGAGGGAAGGTGACGTTCTTTTCGAGCAAAACTACTGAGAAAATTTGGAGAACTGACGTTTGTAGCAGCTTGCAGGAAGAGTCTACTGACGCCAACAACAATTTTGCGTAAGGACCACGAAGAAAAGATAAGAGAAATTAGAGGTCATATGGAGCCATAGAGACGCTCGTTTTTCCCTCTATCTCTTTGCAAGCGGAACGAGAAAGGATATGACTAGTAATGGTACAGGGTAGCCTCCGCCACGCACCGTACGGTGGCTTGCGGACTATGTATGTAGATGTAGATATAGATGCTGCACATGTAATTATACATCGCACATTTTCCTCTCCTGTAGAAATAAATACATTTTTACCGCGACATTGTGTTTCACAGAGACAAGTCAAACAAAAGCACTCAACTCTACGAATTAGCATGAAAGCTATTCACTTGCAACGTAAACATCCATAAGAAAGACATACAGACCCTGTAAAGAGGATTTTTGGCGTGGTAGCAAATCAGAAAACAAATATTCCGGTGCAAATCTTTGTGTATCTTTACATATCCACCGTATTTACACGTAGAAAACAATTCGTTGTGAAGGATTGCATGGTGAATTTTTAGTAATGAACTGCTTAGTGTAAGGCTTGTACTTTACATCAACATCCTAAGCATCTAATTCCTTATCGGAGCAGTTACCTGACAAACACATACAATTTTAGTTTACAATGTCTGTGTTATACAGTGTCTTTATGTTATTATACAATGCAGACACTGCTGATGGTCCACAGCTTTGTTAAATAATACTTTATTAATTCACAAATTGTGAAGTGTGACATGAGATGTACTGTTTATTAGTGACATGAAAATTTTTGACAGACCGTACTCAAACCAAGATTTCCTACTTATCAGGATTGGTCGCCTTAAGCACTTCGGCCATTCGTGCACGCTCCCCATAATGATAAAAACCTCTGTATGTTACACTTTCCTTATCCCCTCATTCTCGCACTGTATGTGACTCCTGCAACAAGGAAAGGCAATGTTGTTATCGTCGTTTGTAGCACGTAACATGCATTTTAGTTTACTATATATCGGTTTTACAGTGTCTATATGTTATTATACAATATCTGTCAAATATGCATGCATGTCTGAAGGAACAGGCACTGCTGACGATCCACAGGCGCATTAAATATTAATATTTTGATTCACAAATAGCGAAATCAATATTAAGTTCGCTGCACTATTTATTTGCGACACCTTAAAATATGTGTCAGACCACGACTCGAACTCGAATTAACAAGTTACCACAATCGGTCGCGTTAACTTTGAAAGGTCTGTGTTGGATTCCTTTCATGTTAATTTTTTAAAACTGTTGCCATTTACGGCCTACATTCCACTTCTAGAATTACTGTGGTGTTTCTGAATATCTGGGAGGAGACTGAGCAGTGGAACGTTTTACTTTTACACATAATCAAGAACGATCTGTCATACTACTACACTTTAAAACACAGTTTATATGTAATTCATGTCACACCGTCTCATACGGAATCTACATCCGCTTTTTTTTATATACTTTATATGATAAGATACGGTCATCCCCCTTCCCTTCTCTGTGAAAAGATGAATGAGCAAATGTATTTCTGGTTGCATGCTTGATGGTAGCAGACAAGCCCGGAACAGGTAGCTACACTTTCTAAAAGCAAAGAGGTTTCTATTCTTAGTATGGTCCTGTCCGTCCCTTGTCATGGTATAGAAAGCTGCCTCTCTGGTCACTTCCGTTTTGTATCTGGAAGCACCCTTGGTAGGGGCCCACGGCAGTCTGTCCGCGGCGAGCGTCTGAAGTGGTAAGATCTCCGGCTAAGCGCGTCTGTGCTAAGTCCTTAGGACAATGGATTTCTTAAATTCAACCTAACTGAAAATTTAATCACCTTTATTTCAGGTTTAGATCTAAAATATCTAATGTTATCTTAAATTGCAACGCAGTGTAATTCGAGTATGAAGTTCAGAATATCTTCCAGTAGTTGCTTTTCCACTACTTTGTGAGTAAAGTGGAACCACGTGTGTATGATCCGTAACTCTAACTAAGATCATCAGTCTTAAATGCGAATGTGCGTGAGATTATAACCTCTCGTCTTGACAATATTTTTCAATACAGCAACTTTTCTTTGTGTTCAACCCACGTGGGGTGTACTTTGTGAGACCAGTACCACGTGCTTATACAGTTGTTTGACCTATCAGGTTAATAGTAAGACGACAGTAACCAGTTCGAGGTTTTTCTTTTGTAATTTGTGTTTCGATGTAATTTATTTTAATTATCAAAATTATTGTGGAGTTACACTCTTTGTGTAAACCAAGTTGACCACGAGAAGCATGTAGTGTAATCCTCAAAGTAGCCCTCAGATATTCTTTCCGGGAAGATTTCACAGTGAGTTAGTATGAATTTAGTATACCAGTGTGTGGTAATTACATGACGGACAGGATTGTGCTACGAACGTAACTTCTTGGGGGGAAAATTGAATCGGTTGGTTGTGGTTAATTTCTTCTTGCATATGTTTCAACGTTCTTCTTGTGTTATTTTACGAATGCAGTGTTGTATGCAGTCTCCCAATCTTGGCTCCATATTTGATGTGTTCCGTAAGATTACAAACTCACATTTTACAACCCTAAATAAGGCACCAGTTTAGTTATGAATCCAGTTTAATATGCTGAAATTTTAACGGAACAATGGTCAATATTAATATAAATGTCCAAATATAAACTGATTTATTTCTTTTTATTTAAATTGTCTTTATATATATATATACTCCTGGAAATGGAAAAAAGAACACATTGACACCGGTGTGTCAGAACCACCATACTTGCTCCGGACACTGCGAGAGGGCTGTACAAGCAATGATCACACGCACGGCACAGCGGACACACCAGTAACCGCGGTGTTGGCCGTCGAATGGCGCTAGCTGCGCAGCATTTGTGCACCGCCGCCGTCAGTGTCAGCCAGTTTGCCGTGGCATACGGAGCTCCATCGCAGTCTTTAACACTGGTAGCATGCCGCGACAGCGTGGACGTGAACCGTATGTGCAGCTGACGGACTTTGAGCGAGGGCGTATAGTGGGCATGCGGGAGGCCGGGTGGACGTACCGCCGAATTGCTCAACACGTGGGGCGTGAGGTCTCCACAGTACATCGATGTTGTCGCCAGTGGTCGGTGGAAGGTGCACGTGCCCGTCGACCTGGGACCGGACCGCAGCGACGCACGGATGCACGCCAAGACCATAGGATCCTACGCAGTGCCGTAGGGGAACGCACCGCTACTTCCCAACAAATTAGCGACACTGTTGCTCCTGGGGTATCTGCGAGGACCATTCGCAACCGTCTCCATGAAGCTGGGCTACGGTCCCGCACACCGTTAGGCCGTCTTCCGCTCACGCCCCAACATCGTGCAGCCCGCCTCCAGTGGTGTCGCGACAGGCGTGAATGGAGGGACGAATGGAGACGTGTCGTCTTCAGCGATGAGAGTCGCTTCTGTCTTGGTGCCAATGATGGTCGTATGCGTGTTTGGCACCGTGCAGGTGAGCGCCACAATCAGGACTGCATACGACCGAGGCACACAGGGCCAACACCCGGCATCATGGTGTGGGGAGCGATCTCCTACACTGGCCGTACACCTCTGGTGATAGTCGAGGGGACACTGAATAGTGCACGGTACATCCAAACCGTCATCGAACCCATCGTTCTACCATTCCTAGACCGGCAAGGGAACTTGCTGTTCCAACAGGACAATGCACGTCCGCATGTATCCCGTGCCACCCAACGTGCTCTAGAAGGTGTAAGTCAACTACCCTGGCCAGCAAGATCTCCGGATCTGTCCCCCATTGAGCATGTTTGGGACTGGATGAAGCGTCGTCTCACGCGGTCTGCACGTCCAGCACGAACGCTGGTCCAACTGAGGTGCCCGGTGGAAATGGCATGGCAAGCCGTTCCACAGGACTACATCCAGCATCTCTACGATGGTCTCCATGGGAGAATAGCAGCCTGCATTGCTGCGAAAGGTGGATATACACTGTACTAGTACCGACATTGTGCATGCTCTGTTGCCTGTGTCTATGTGCCTGTGGTTCTGTCAATGTGATCATGTGATGTATCTGACCCCAGGAATGTGTCACTAAAGTTTCCCCTTCCTGGGACAATGAATTCACGGTGTTCTTATTTCAATTTCCAGGAGTGTATGTAATGAGTGGTTATCGTAAGATGAGTACTAAAAGATTATGATTAATGTTAGTTTCGTTGGGAATTTGGTAAGCTGGATTGGATACCTGGTGAAACAGTGGCTCAGTAATGCAAGGTTAACTTCCCCATATAGCTCACAGCTTTTAACCCTCTTGTATTGTCTTGAATATCAGCACCGCATTCAGAACAAATTAATGCATCAACATAAAAACTTGTTCGGCTATCCGCTTACGCTCCCCAGACCGACCCAAGTGTCCAACCTACAACTGCACGGTTTATTGTTCTGCTTACGGAAAATACACTCCTGGAAATTGAAATAAGAACACCGTGAATTCATTGTCCCAGTAAGGGGAAACTTTATTGACACATTCCTGGGGTCAGATACATCACATGATCACACTGACAGAACCACAGGCACATAGACACAGGCAACAGAGCATGCACAATGTCGGTACTAGTACAGTGTATATCCACCTTTCGCAGCAATGCAGGCTGCTATTCTCCCATGGAGACGATCGTAGAGATGCTGGATGTAGTCCTGTGGAACGGCTTGCCATGCCATTTCCACCTGGCGCCTCAGCTGGACCAGCATTCGTGCTGGACGTGCAGACCGCATGAGACGACGCTTCATCCAGTCCCAAACATGCTCAATGGGGGACAGACCCGGAGATCTTGCTGGCCAGGGTAGTTGACTTACACCTTCTAGAGCACGTTGGGTGGCACGGGATACATGCGGACGTGCATTGTCCTGTTGGAACAGCAAGTTCCCTTGCCGGTCTAGGAATGGTAGAACGATGGGTTCGATGACGGTTTGGATGTACCGTGCACTATTCAGTGTCCCCTCGACGATCACCAGAGGTGTACGGCCAGTGTAGGAGATCGCTCCCCACACCATGATGCCGGGTGTTGGCCCTGTGTGCCTCGGTCGTATGCAGTCCTGATTGTGGCGCTCACCTGCACGGCGCCAAACACGCATACGACCATCATTGGCACCAAGGCAGAAGTTACTCTCATCGCTGAAGACGACACGTCTCCATTCGTCCCTCCATTCACGCCTGTCGCGACACCACTGGAGGCGGGCTGCACGATGTTGGGGCGTGAGCGGAAGACGGCCTAATGGTGTGCGGGACCGTAGCTCAGCTTCATGGAGACGGTTGCGAATGGTCCTCGCCGATACCCCAGGAGCAACAGTGTCCCTAATTTGCTGGGAAGCGGCGGTGCGGTCCCCTACGGCACTGCGTAGGATCCTACGGTCTTGGTGTGCATTCGTGCGTCGCTGCGGTCCGGTCCCAGGTCGACGGGCACGTGCACCTTCCGCCGACCACTGGCGACAACATCGATGTACTGTGGAGACCTCACACCCCACGTGTTGAGCAATTCGGTGGTACGGCCACCCGGCCTCCCGCATGCCCACTATACGCCCTCGCTCAAAGTCCGTCAACTGCACATACGGTTCACGTCCACGCTGTCGCGGCATGCTACCAGTGTTAAAGACTGCGATGGAGCTCCGTATGCCACGGCAAACTGGCTGACACTGACGGTGGCGGTGCACAAATGCTGCGCAGCTAGCGCCATTCGACGGCTAACACCGCGGTTCCTGGTGTGTCCGCTCTGCCGTGCGTATGATCATTGCTTGTACAGCCCTCTCGCAGTGTCCGGAGCAAGTATGGTGGGTCTGACACACCGGTGTCAATGTGTTGTTTTTTCCATTTCCAGGAGTCTAGTACCCTTGTGCAGCTCAATCAATGTTGCACTACTGGACATTCTGTAATAGAACCAGTTGCACTAATTGTACCGGCCGAAGTGGCCGAGCGGTTCTAGGCGCTACAGTATGGAACCGCGTGACCGCTACGGTCGGAGGTTCGATAGTTCAAATGGCTCTGAGCACTATGGGACTTAACATCAGCTCTGAGCACTATGGGACTTAACATCAGCCTCTCCGAACTTCTTTGGTGGTCTGAGGTGCCAGCCGATAAAGGGGTGCGGCAGCGGCCATCCCGTTAGTTTGACATGACATAAACACCTTTCTTAGGGGTTCCGAACGTGTTCCAGCCTATACGCCCATCTCGTTAGTCTGACATTACACACACAACTTCCTTTTCTGTGTCCATTCTCTCCTCACGGTGGGGCAATTATCAATTATTATTCAGTGTATTAGTAATGATTTAGCATCATGTAAGGTGCAAAATATGCTACCTTACAACGATTCATGGTACACAAAATGGTTCAAATGGCTCTGAGCACTACGGGACTTAACTTCTGAGGTCATCAGTCCCCTAGAACTTAGAACTACTTAAACCTAACTAACCTAAGGACATCACACACATCCATGCCCGAGGCAGGATAAGAACCTGCGACCGTAGCAGTCGCGCGGCTCCGGACTGAGTGCCTAGAACCGCTAGACCACCCCTCGCAGGTTCGAATCCTGCCTCGGGCATGGATGTGTGTGATGTCCTTAGGTTAGTTAGGTTGAAGTAGTTCTCATTTCTAGGGGACTGATGACATCAGAAGTTAAGTCCGATAGAGGTTAGAGCCATTTGAACCATTTTTTTGCACTAATTGTAACAGTTTTAGCATTACTGAGTATTAATAGACAGAGAACTCAAAATATTGTTACTTGTTTTATACAAAATCACCTCCACGCCGGTGGTAATCTTAAGTTACAGTTTCGATACTCAAACACCAGCATAGTCACTCGTAAAATCCAGTTAATGGTATCCAACTGAACCTGTTACCAGATAATACCGAGCAAATTTATTCCTCTGACTTTTCACTTCTCGGTCTCGTTGTGCACTATACGCAACGCTAATTTTAGTTGGTTCCAAACTCACAGTTCACACATAAATACCCCAATTTGGCGCGTTTGTCCTTAGCACTCATAGGCGATTGCTTTTCAGCACTCCACGGTCAAGTGTAACTCACAATTCCCAAAATAACAATACCTATTCAGAGATCCTGTACATGCATCCGAACTTGATGAGGGCTGAGCTCCGAATTTCGCCTAGACTACTCCAAGAACCTCTTTAGCCCACATGCTATGGGCGAACTTACTCTCTCCTTGTTGGATGAGAGGCATTACAGCCAATACTCTGTCAGTTCAAAACCGAGGTATTGTGCATAGTTTGGTATGAACCACTCACACTTAATAACGTTTCGTGGTGATATATTAAAAAACAAATTTATAAAACCAACATATATCAAACTTATCCCGCTTTAAATTACTGAGTTATCGTAAAATGGTTCTGTTTTGTACAGTACAAAATTTCCCCTGAGTATATGACTAATTCATGCTGTCTGGACACAATTCTCATGTTACATATACTCTTTTAATAAACATATCAAGATTCACTTATTATATTACTTTGCATTCAAACCTCCGTTCAAACTAATATCTAGAGGTAGTAAACCAGCAATAATTATTAAAGACATAATCAAAAAAAAAAAGGTTCAACATATGAAAAGAATTTGTGTAGCGACAGAACATAAACTCAATAATTAAGACCAAAAACTCAAGGTTTTCACAGATTAATTAAATAAAGAAAAACTTTTAAGAACAGGGATCCAAGAAATGAGAAAGGCGATAGAGGATCCATGGGAATCACAAGGATATAAATTTATAAGGGAAAACCAAGTCAGAGGATTTTGGAGCAATGTCCCCAGAAATTACGTTGGATCTGCATATGCCTCTGGTTTTAATAACATCCTGTGAGAAACGCGTCTTTAAAGCCTAATAATCAGCTAATGGTAACTAACCGAAGCTGTTTTCTGGGAAAAAATCTGTGACAGAATCCTCTCTCAAATACTGCACTACTCGATCCCTTCAAACGTTCTTTTGTAGATCCCAGCTTGCACAGTATGCCATCCGAATTTCACTTGATTCAAAAGCTACATTTCATACATACTCGTAGAACCTGTATTTTCGCGTATTAATTCTCGTTCACAATTTCTTTCCGGCACCACACGGTCTAGTTTAACTCATAATTCGGCATTATTATGACATCTATTCAGAACTCCAAATACGCGAGTCCAGACTTGGTGAAATCTGAGCTCCGAGTATCATGTCGACTACATAAAGCACTTCCTTAGCTCACATAATAGGAGCGAATGTGTTATCTTCCTACTGACTGTAAATATAAAACCACGATATCTCGAGTCTTTTACTGTGAACCAATCACCACATGACAGCTTTTCATAGCCACTTATTAAATAAACAATGTTATAAAACCCACAAATATCACATTACTCCCCTCTTTAAATTACTTAATTACCGTTATGTGTTTCTTGTTTCTTCGGTACCACATAGCGGCAAATTACATTTTAGAAATTTCGTCTGAGAATATGGCTTACTTATGCTTTATAAACACACTTCTAATGCTGACGTATACATAACAATTTTCATTTCTTATATTACTACCCATTCAAGTCTTCATTCTCACTAATAAGTAAACATGTTAAACCGTGAGTAATTAACGAAACAAATCATGTTTATAAAAGGTAAAGTTACATTGCCAAAATACATTGATATTAATAATTAGAATTCCACGTTTGTATGATGCTGACACCTTTCAGACACAGCCGTTACTACTTGCAACTTTCAGGTTTGCAATGAAACTATCTGCTTTCGTCTGTCTTCTATACGAGTGATGCGAAATTAGTAAGTCTCGACAGACGCTAGTGATGGATTACAGCTGTATTAAACATAACTAAATTGTTTCGCAAAAATGCGAATTCAATATGGTGTGAGCTGTAATCCAGAGTGCCGGAGAGTGACTCGATCCGGGATAATCTGCTTATCGTGAGTGGTCGTCTTGACCACCTCAGCTATCTTTGCAAAGTCCATGAACCAATCGAAACATTCCCAACTGCTAGCACAGTACGTGATTTCCACAACACGGGGAAACAATATGTTCATCGTGGTTTATGGCGCTTCGAGGTATGTAATACACATTTTAGTTCACAAAGCATGTGTTTTACAATGCCTGTATGTTATTATAGAATGTCCGTCAGGCATGCATGTGTGTCGCAAGGAACA
Source organism: Schistocerca gregaria (assembly GCF_023897955.1). NCBI lineage: Eukaryota > Metazoa > Arthropoda > Insecta > Orthoptera > Acrididae > Schistocerca > Schistocerca gregaria. The sequence goes on from NC_064931.1 coordinate 834,421,077, forward strand.
GACAGTGTTGACGATCCACACATTACAATATGTGGTACAGAGTACACTCTGCTGAAAATTCCTTTCAAAATCATCCTTTCAAATCATCAGATGGACTCCACTTATGGTCTGTATCTCATTCTATACACAGACACCTGGAATATGCCTCAAACTTTTATGCAGTATTGATTTTTCACAATTTCTAGCCGAATATTATTTCAGTCGCAAGTATTCGATTGCCTTCTTTGATTACTATCTTCAGTCCTAGGGCCATTCGTTACAGCTCTACGTGTTTTCAAATACACGCACTTTCTTAGATCATAAGTACTGAACTTCACTTGATTAGCAATTAATGAAGTACATCATTTAAAAATGACACTTAACTTGGTGTCCATATGTGTTAAACACAATGGGCTGCATTCTATTATGTCACTTTCAGGTAACCTAAGAAGAATCAGATACAACGATATTACCGTGGACTTGTAAATAGCAGTGCGAATTTGAAGCGTTCCGACAGATATGTCACTCACTGGAAATATGCCATATACTGCAAATTTAAATTGCAAATATTTTCGAAGATGGAGTCTAATTATAGTTTACAGTACCTAGGTGACATGAGGATGCGATCTGCGGTCATTGCCGTGCAATACATAGGTTAACGTGACAGTTGTTCTAGCTTCTACAGCTTCTTCCTAGATGGCAGCTGTGTATGTATCGAGAATAATGTTGTGCTCACCTGTACGCAATCTTAGGTTGTGTGACGGAGAGTACATGTGACATTAACACAGGTGCAGGCCCATTTATTTGGAAAGATAGTTTTTTTATACAATTCGTGCGAAAAAATAAAGCAGTCATCAGTCCAAAGTCCTTTACTAGGCATGATCCTGTATGATGTGGTACGTCGCTGCCTTCCTCTGACCTTTGAACTGACTTACCAAGACATTTACGTAGGACCTTGTGATTTGCACATTCCAAACTACGGCCCAACTCAACGTTTTTCATTCAACAAACATTACCTTACATATATGAAATTATAAGTGACAGATAATTATTCTAGTTCTTATTAGGAATCGAACCGGAGTACTTTTATAGTCTGACTATTTACCAGTGAGCCACCAATCCACACTTAAAAAAATACCTTCTGCATTCTCCAGTAGCAGACTTTCCCATAATATACAACGCATCTCTTGTAGCGACCGCTACTGGAGTCTGTTTAATATCTCCATAACGATCCCCAGATGTGCCTCTCCTTGTTGCGTTTCCTATTACTCCAACCACGTCAGAACCCAAGATTGACAAGCAATATAGAAAAATAGTTGTAAGTAGGCTGTTTAGGTTCTCTTATTGGTAACGTCGCTTAGCGCTCGGTATGAAAAATCACTGGCTGTGCTGTGTGCAGTCTGTGTTTAGTTTGCATTGTTGTCTGCCATTGTAGTGTTGGGCAGCGGCAGCTGGATGCTAATAGTGCGTAGCGTTGGGCAGTTGGAGGTGAGCCGCCAGCAGTGGTGGACGTGGGGAGAGAGATGGCGGAGTTTTGAAATTTGTAAGAATTGGTGTCATGAACTGCTATATATATTATGACTAGTGAGGTAAATACATTGTTTGTTCTCTATTAAAATCTTTCATTTGCTAACTATGCCTATCAGTAGTTAGTGACTTCCGTAGTTTGAATCTTTTAGTTAGCTGGCAGTAGTGGCGCTCGCTGTATTGCAGTAGTTCGAGTAACGGAAGATTTTTGTGAGGTAAGTGATTTGTGAAACATATAGATTAATGTTAGTCAGGGCCATTCTTTCGTAGGGATTTTTGGAAGTCAGATTGCGTTGCGCTAAAGATATTGTGTGTCAGTTTAAGCACATTCGTGTATAATTGTTCTAAGGGGACGTTTCATATGTCGACCCTTAGCCGAGGATACCTCACTGGAATCTTCTGATTTTTTCCTTGTAGTTTGTGTAATTAGTGTAGCTTTTGTTTATTGCTAGCGCGTAATCATAGAGAGAATTTCCTTTGTAGTTGCAGTCTTTCATTGTTGTACAGTAAAATAGTTGTGGCATGCATGTAGTTTTGCACGAAGTATTTCGCAGCTGCGCTTGCAATTAACTAGTTATTATTTTCAGTGCTATGTTAATGTGTTCTCTAATTTTTGTTCTTCAAATTGTGTTTTTCTGTGTTGTCGTGTGAAAAATTGTGACAATAATGGCGTGTGAAAAACGTAATACTAGGCTCCAAAGTAAACTGAGAAATGACAGTGAAGACGAAAGCAGCGTGTTAGCGCCACCATGTAATGAATTAACTAATGTTCAAAGTAGTAATTTGGTAATTGTGTGTAAGGAAATGGAGCGGGTTGCAAATAATGGTGTAGGCAGTGAAACAATTAGTGAACAGGGAAGCGTTATCGATCGATCGGTCGGCAACAGCTCGCCTCAGGATTCCGAAATGACAGGACACAATCTTGCAAATACTGTAGATTCAGATTTTGCGTCCTCAACGTTTTCTCAAATAAATCAAGACACATTTTCTGCTTTTCAAAATGCGAATATTGCCGGTTCAAATGCACTGCCGAAAAGCACTGAGGAACATGTTTCAGACACCAGTGCACTGTTATTACAGTTAATGCAACAAATGGGACAAAGGCTGCAAAAGTTAGACACAACGCTTTAACAAAATCAGAGACAAACAGAGCAAAAGTTAGACACAATGGAACAAAATCTTCAAAAGTTAGACACAATGGAACAAAATCAGAGACAAACACAGCAAAAGTTAGACACAATGGAACAAAATCAGAGACAAACAGAGCAAAAGTTAGACGCAATGGAGCAAAAGCTTCAAAAGTTAGACTCAGTGGAACATACGCTTAAACAAATACGTGAAGATTTAACTACTGAATTACATAAAATCGAATCGAAATGTCAAAAAGTCTGTAATGACGTAAAAACACAAATTTGTGAGCATTTCCAACCTATTTTTTCGCGGCATGAAAATGCATTACAGAATCACGAAGCAGCCATAAAAGAACTGCAAACAATTGTTCATGAAAATCATGAGACCTTGCAAGCTAAAATTGACTCAGTTGCATCTACCGATTCGGTTACGCAACTTGCAAAACCTCAAGCGAACTTAAAGGACACAGTAGATACTCTGAAAATTGGTTCAGAAAGACACACACAGGAAATAATTTCACTGTCGGATAAAGTAGCCGAACTTTCAGATCAGTTCACTAACTTATCTACGAAGGTAGATGATGATCTGAATGACACAAAACCTGTAGCCTTCACTGACACTGAAGAGTATGAACAAATTAGGAAATTCAAACAGAATCAAAATCAAATCAACACACAGTACAAAAGAGAAATGCGGGAAGTACAAGATCAGTTGGCTCGAGTAATACAAGAATTACATATTTCAGAGGACACTCGCGCCCCAGTATGGGAAGAGGGACATAGCAATACAGAACAACCACAAAATAATAACACAGGGCATTTCGGAAATCATGAAAGTAATTGGCAAGGTGCACCGAATTTTGTTATGGAACCGCCGATACCACGTAACAATGACCGATATGCTACCCGCCGACACGATGATTTTGACTATAAGCTGTTCATTACTGCACGTAAATTCAAAACATTTAAGAATTCTGGCAACGACATTCATCCACAAGCGTGGCTCCATCAATTCTCTCATTGTTTGCCTCCCAACTGGTCATTAGAACACAGATTAGAATTTATGTGTGGCTATTTAGAGAATCAACCAGCTGTAAGAATGCGATCGGTCATTCACGATTGCCACAGTGAATGAGAATTTTACCATGCCTTCCTCTCAGCATATTGGTCTCAAGCCACACAACACCGAGTAAAACATGGCGTCATGATGATGAAACATTTCGAACAATCTGAATTTTCCAGTCTTGTGAAATATTTTGAAGACATGTTGCACAAGAATCAGTACCTGTCAAACCCATACAGCCCGTCAGAACTCATCCGCATTTGCTTAATCAAATTGCCTGATCAGTTAAGGCATATTATTTTGGCAGGCCGTTGCCAAGACGACATTGAAGCTTTTCTGGGACTCTTACAAGAATTAGAAATTGACACACACAGTCGCGGGATGCGAAAACAGGAAAACAATCACTACAGTTCACATCCGTCACAATTCCGTGACGACAGAAACAATAACTGGACACGACAAGTCTATTCTTACAACGCAAATCGTGACCAAAACAGACACCACCCATATGACAACCACTGGCAGAGTAATAGTTACAGAGAAAGATCGCATTTCCGTATTAATGAATATCACAGACACAATCAGAGAAACAGACATTACGGGAACCAAAATAATTATTATCAAGGGAGACGGAATAACTTCAGACGCAACGGTCCAGCCCGCAGTTACGATTCAGGGAGAAATTCTCCACCACTTAACCGACAAGAAAGAAACTACAGGAACTACCGACATGACGACAGACGATATGATCGTAACGACAGACCTGAATTGCATCAGAACTGGCGGGATTCAAACAGAGCAGGGCCCTCTCGGGAAGGTGAATTTGTAGAAGTTAGGTCTCCAAATCCCAATAACGACGCGCGCCAACAAAGTAACAGACAATGACTCCCACCGCAGGCAGCCGCGTGCGCCGGCGGGCTCAGAGAAAAATAACATAAGCTAACCTTGAGCAAAATTCCAGTGTTCCTTACCGACGTAACCACATGATAATTGCTTTTCAGTTGACAGTCTGCGTACTAGGAAGAGTAAAGGTTTTCACCACATTTTACATGTAAAACCGTTTATTAAGAGATAATCTGCTTTTTAAGTTTGTCTTTGCCATAAAACATTTCACTTCACATTTCTAGTATGCTTTGTCACACTTAGAAACTGTTAACATGCAACAATGTTTTGAAGTTCACTATCCAGTCTAGAACCTACGGAACATATTTAGACAGTATTTACGAGTGCATTGTTATAGTGAACAGACATCACTGTGTTATTTCTTGTGTACATTCTTGCTTGTTAGTTGCACGATTACGTAACGATTATAAGGCTCACATACTTAGAACATTTACCAGTATTGCTAATGAGATTTTAATGCAACATTTTGGTTTACTTGAAAATACATTCTGGATTTAAAGTACTTTCTGTGAGATACCAGATTACACAGTGGTTAATATATGTGACAGCTACACGATTTTATCACGACGCTACTAATGAGTGACAATTTACAATGTTGCTTTTGCAGTTTATCTGTTTTATATCTGCACAGTTTTTCTGAATTTTTCTGGAAAGTAAAACATGTTTTAGTAGTAACGTTTGTGGTATAGCTACAATGAGACAGCCTTTTCTGTAGCACAACAATACGTACAGTACAGTACTTACTTCATCACGGCAATAAGCGTAATAACTAAGATATCTATACGCAAAGCATTTCAATTTCGTTTATCATGAGGTAAGTACATTGACTTCTGCAGAACTTAGCTTTCGGAGGACAATAACTACGACACTTCCACAGAGATTGTCTTACAGCAAGACGCACATTTAGCGCTACAGGACACGCATTAAACTATTTATTTTTCAACATATTTGAATTACAAAGAAAGTTTTGCGTGATACATTTCATTCCATTGCTGTAATCTGTAACACCTGAGGATATAATTACATTAATCCTCAGGGGGGTACACGCCTACTTTGTGTACCATGTGTTTGGCAAGCACAAGGAGCCCTAGCTAATATGGTATTTGCTTATACAATTTTACACATTGGTACCATATTTCTCTAACACAGAATTACACAGCTATCTGATTATTTGACAGAGAAACAAACATCTTTTTACTACGTCAGTGACACATGTTTAAGCAATTACGCAGGTGGATAACTTCACACTTATGAAATTGTATTTTGTCTGTACTGTGTGAACCCTTCATATTTTTCGGAACCATTGTGATACTATGAGAACTTTGAATGACGTATTGGGTATGGAATCATGACTTTTAAAGTACGTTTGAGGTAGATGACACCTTTGACATGAGCAGATAATTTTTTTTAGGTTTTGAAATTATTGCAGAAAGCTATGACGTTTTTGAGATATGACTGAGGTGTTATGATGTTATTATTACGACGACGATGTGAATTATGCTGCTGAGGTATGTTTAAGCTGATGCTATATGAGTTATTTGATTATGTTACGTATCTGTTATGATGAAATATTGAAGAAGTGTCAACGAATATGTATATGTATAATAAGGTAAGGAATAATGAGTAGTGGTTAGGGACTCTGATTTGTGCAAAAGGTTGTTGGAAACCAAGAATCGTACTTTAAGAGTTATGAAATGTATGTAAATTGCGTGAATGTATTACAATGCCGATGAAAATTTTTTGGACACTATTACATTTAAAGGATTTTGTTTCTACAGATTTGTAACGCAAATTCTCAACCTGTGAAAATATTTTTATATGTGACTGTCACTGTAGCGGAAACTGGTGTCGTAAATATTTCGGTAAGAAAGTTAAGTAATGCGTCGTGGGCACCCAGCTGGGTGACAGCCACCTGGAAACAAGCCATTAGTGTGTGCCTTTCAGAGGCACAGGTAAAAAAGGGTCTCATTATCCTCGCTATTGACATTTCTTTGTAGAAAGCGTCGCAAATACGACACGCTCAAACTTGTATGATTATACTATGGAGCTCTTAATTTATGATATTTACTAAAATGCCTAATGAAACGATGAGAAATATTACACGGCTATTGTCTTGCTAGTTGAGAGAAATGCCATATGGATTGCTTTATATATTTATTTACTCATTTTGTTTAATATCTAGTTTCTTGTTGCAACGCAGCATTGTTTAAATTAAAATGTAATACATGTACTAATATAACTACTTTCTGTCTACAGACCCAGTAAAGAATCATTTTATGATGTACTTCCTTAGAAAAGAGAGCACAAATAGACATTTCCCTTCACAGGACTTACAAAAATAATTTTTTTAATGATTTGGTAACTTATCTTCTAGCGTATGTTCTAGTGATGCAACACTCTAGTGTTAAGATGTGACATAGGTATTACACATTTTTACTGTAATATTTTTTCTGTTTCAGCTTTGTCATGTTTAGATATAAATTATTACATTTATTGGTGCTCGCTATGCTTACTTGCATTTTTTTTAACATTGCTGTTTGTATTAATTGTTTTGTGCTGCTGCATTGCCTCGTCCCTTAGTTTAGCATCTGAGCTCAGTAGATTTAAGTTAGCTTAAGAGGGGGTAGACTATATAAGAAACTAACTATGATGATTTGGAAGAAATGCATTGAGAAGCTATAAGAAAATGGTTTTGCTATAAGAAATGGTGTGGCCAAAAAAGTAGTGTACAGTGGAGAAAAACTATTTTTGAAAGAGGATGTGAGCAAAATACAGAAAGCATGCTTGGATAGGATATTTTTGGTGGAAACAAATGTTGAGATATGACGAAAGATCTACAGAATGAAGTTTTGGGTTATACTGCAGTCCCACACGTTACACTGAAAACAAACCCTGTCCTTTCCTTTTGTGTTATCCCACTATGTGTTTGTGTACCCTTGTGTATTTATGTTCTTCCTGTCTTTATATGTTCATCTGATAAGACTTATGTTGTAGAATTTTCTAATATTCAGCTACATTCACTATGATGAGGAATACTGTTATACTCAAATATAATTTGCATTAATAATATGTCGTTTTCTTTGTAAATATGTTTAGAAATTATTTATTCTGTTCTGTTTTAATGCTCTTGTGTGAAGTTGATGTTTCAAAACTTATTCTGATCTTTTATGTATGTACTTATGTCGTAATTTTTGTAACACTGATGTATTTGCTATTTCGATTCTTTTGTAAAGCCTATACTACTGCAAATGTTATCTGTATTGTTATGTTCTTTAAAGATGTATTTTGTACCTTTGTTATTGCATTCTTATGTTATAAAATTGTAATTGACACCAGTTCATCAGATTAAGTAACTTGTAAATTACATTTCACTGCACACGTTTCTGTTGGTCATAGTATATGGACAATATGTGAGAAGTAGGGACTGATAGTGTTTGCACGTGTGTTAATAATTCAGTAAGGGACTGGATAACAGCATTGCTCATTGTAAGAACGTTTCGAAAACAATTTTTGTGAGTGCACAAGTGGTGGTTATGGACTTGCTATATTATCCGCAAGACTCTTCAATGGTGATTGTGCACCTGCACAGTCAAACAGATGGTTGCTGGCCATCTCTACAAGGACTACAGTGGGTCTACACCTTTGATGACCCACCGATACCATTATTTCTACAAGGACTGCAATGGGTCTGCACCTCTGGTGGCCCACCAATACCGTAATCTCTACCAGGACTACAGTGGGTCTGCTCTGTGATGACCTACCTACCGATAGTCTTCAACGTCGACTGACTCTGCTGTGGCCGATTACCTGTCTGCATGTCAAGAGTCAGCACTGCCTTTCTGTTGGAAGGACAACACTTCCTCAAGACTGCATGGAAATCCACGACTTCCGTGTGCATTTTCTTTTACTGCTCAGACTTTGAGAAAAACACTGCAATTTTACTTTGATGAATGATCAGGACTGTCTTTATGGACTGTGAGAAAATTTTAGCTTTTGACCAACATTGTATCGATAAGTGTGTGCATTTCATTTCTTTGTTATTGTAATTATGAAAAATTTTATCAAATCATTATTGGCCTCTGCCCAAAACAATTTGTAAACATTTTTTGTGGGGAGCATGGGGGCTATGTAAGTAGGCTGTTTAGGTTCTCTTCCTGGTAACGCCGCTTAGCGCTCGGTATGAAAAATCACTGGCTGTGCTGTGTGCAGTCTGTGTTTAGTTTGCATTGTTGTCTGCCATTGTAGTGTTGGGCAGCGGCAGCTGGATGCTAATAGCGCGTAGCGTTGAGCAGTTGGAAGTGAGCCGCCAGCAGTGGTGGACGTGGGGAGAGAGATGGCGGAGTTTTGAAATTTGTAAGAATTGGTGTCATGAACTGCTATATATATTATGACTAGTGAGGTAAAAACATTGTTTGTTCTCTATTAAAATCTTTCATTTGCTAACTATGCCTATCAGTAGTTAGTGACTTCCGTAGTTTGAATCTTTTAGTTAGCTGGCAGTAGTGGCGCTCGCTGTATTGCAGTAGTTCGAGTAACGGAAGATTTTTGTGAGGTAAGTGATTTGTGAAACATATAGATTAATGTTAGTCAGGGCCATTCTTTCGTAGGGATTTTTGGAAGTCAGATTGCGTTGCGCTAAAGATATTGTGTGTCAGTTTAAGCACATTCGTGTATAATTGTTCAAAGAGGACATTTCACATAGACCAGTCGTGTACAATTTTTCTAAGGGGACGTTTCATAGTGAATAAGTGTTCTGCTTTTCCTGCTGTTGGTCATATGCACTCATTACATTCTAGATCAATCGGGACAGGTACTCCTAGGTATTTTCCACCTGCCAAGTTTGATCACCAACAGCGTAACAGAACAACAGTGAGTGTCTTTTCCTATTGATGTGGAGTAGTGAAACTCCTGTATTAACTACAAATTTTCGTTGTTGGAGGATTTAATTTATTACCCACGCCATACTCCGTCTGATTTGTCCAACAGTAAACCTCCTCATAAATGTAAGGCTTCTCTTGTAGCCACTTCCGCACTCGCTGCTTAGAATCTCTATTAAGTTTCCTGTTAATTCAATCTGGTAAGAGCCCATGACTGACGAAATATCCTCAAAAAATAGATCTAATAGGTTTTCGTAAGCAACTTGTTCTACTATTAATCATATGCAGTCATAATATTGTAGATCAGTCCAGACTGATACATCAAGGTATTTAACAGCACTCAGCTGTTTATCATTTTATAGAACAATTGTGCGTCTCTTTGCCTCTTCTGTAGTTCACTCTTCTTACAGAAAGCCACAACATCAACGACCTTGCACAGTAAAGTTATACTTACTGCTAAATCCAAATCTACTTCCTACGTTTCCGATGACTGTGATCCCTTACACGAATCATTAACTGTGTGGCGAAGTGTGCCGTTGCTACCTTAGCGAAACATCTCCCTGCCTAATACATGGTTTCATTTTTCTATGTGATTTCATCTTCCTCTCATATTGTAGCGCAATGTTATCTGACAGCATTGCTTTCATAGTTTATTCGAACCATACAGTACATAGATTGATGTATAACATACGACTATTCCCCACCCTGTCCCTATTAAAGTAGACATTTGTGATGACATCTCCTTCTTATAAATCTGGCACTTATATTTAAATCCCCATTTTAGTTTTTGTTACAAATTCCGATTGCTTCGTGTGTATACTTTTCCCCCTAAGTGTGTCTATGAATCACAGCAATATGTCACACTGATATAGGCTGCGAATATAGATAACATGTTGCAGGTGTTAAAAGAATCAAATATTTTTCTAAGGAATAAATACCAACACAGTACTGATTCGCTACTAGCTTATTGGAGAGCACAAGTTGCCTCTAGTGTGCTATTCCCAATATCGCAAATCCCAGTTGTTGACAGATAATACTGTACTCTACAGGTCAGTTTTCTCGAAGGAAGTGTTAAGATCATTGCCATCATAATAAAAGCTGACCGGTCGTGGTGTTACTAGACCCAATACAGAACGCTGATGTCTCACTTTAACGTGAAGAAAGGTACATTCCCTGCATATAAACAATAATACAGCGTTTTCTCCTCACTATATTGTAGTATTAGTGGCTGTGTATCTACAATGCAAAATTTCCAAATCGTTCACTATCATTCCTGTCTCACACGTCCAAAGCATTTTCTAAAGTAGTGTGTGTATTGCTATGTGTCACAGTAGTAAATCATTTTAGTTCTAGAACAGTTAAAAGTCGTCGGAAATCTGCTAATGGGAGACACGAAACTCCATTCTGGACACTGTATGCATACTGGCATTCTCTACATCAGCGGTGACAGTTAATGAGCCAAATGTATTTTCTTACTGCTATAGAACAATGATGATACTATAGTATTGCGGCAAGTGTGTGTGTATGAAGGTGAAACATAGTTTATAACGTTTTCTCGGTCTCGATGGTCAGGTGGGTTTACTTAAAAATTAGTAAATTTTCGGAATTTGCTATTACCCCAGCAGAGAAATCGCTGTTAAATACACCACAGCAGCTCTTTAGAGAGTTAGAGTCAAACACGCACAGTCAATTCCATTGCTATATATTGTAGCTTACAGCCATGTGCTTTAGCTGAGGAAGATGTGAAAGTTGCTGTCAGACACATGTCTCAGTACTTTATAGAATGGTTACCATTAACTTACTTCATCCCTGAACTTGTCTTTTGACGTGTAAATTTGTTATATATCTCTGCTCTACAAGAAGAGATCACCCAAATGAAACTCCTTTATCCCTGTTTACAGTAACATCACAATCCCTCTAAAAGTCTTCTTCCTGCGTACTGAGGCCACAGATCGATGTTAGATAGCAACAAATATAAATCTTGTTAAATATACCTGTGTTAAATCGAAATCCATAGACTATTAGTCGTTTACGTGATGCTTCTTCCAACAGTACAGACAGCTAGTCTACTTTAACGTAGGATTTGGATTTCTTATATTTCCTTGAAGTGGTTTCCAGTGCCTCTTTGCTAATGTTTCCCAACATTCCTATGCGTGTTTATGCCTCAGTATTGCTCTCATCTAGGAGAAGAGTTAGTTCCTTCATAACAGCATATCCAGTCAAAACCTCCCTCCCCAAAATAAGACATAAAGATCACTCAAATGTTTCTTGTGGTTGCAATAAAACCAACCACAAGTTCCAAGTAAATCTTCTGTATTTTTTTTCTAATTGCGTCTATAAAATACGACCAAATTACTAAAGTACTATGATATATATTTATGAAGGCAACGAATTATAACTGATACTTTACAGCTCATTTGTATAGTGACAATAACAGATATTTTCCCATGCAATACACCATAATACATAATCGAATCACTTCTGACGAACTGAACAGTACATGTTGCCTCTGGAGATCTATTTTAATTTTCCAAACCGCTTACGACGGATTGATACAGTGAGTCTTAACAATAGTACTCTACAGGGAATAAGACGATATTTTTATTTGCCCAATTGAAGACGGCGTACGTCGACAAATGCAACATGTACTGTCAATAACATGTTTTGGCAGAAAAAATTACGGTTCTTAATACTGTTAGTGTTTACATAGAAAGTTTTAAGATCATAGTGCATACGTATTGAGGGTTGATCTATCTAGTAATTACGTCGCGATATGTAATGATGATTTGCAGTATTTTGCTTTAATGACAAACAGCTACATTCTTTACGTGTATATGTAACTATAAAGCATTTTTGCTGCCTCTACAGCATGTTGGTTCGTTGGTTTGGGGGAGAGGAAAATAAAAACTATTATCATCATGAACAGCCATGCATACTTGGCATACATACCATATAACTTTTCTGATGTAGGATTCAGACTTTATACAGGGTGTTTCAAAAATGACCGGTATATTTGAAACGGCAATAAAACTAAACGAGCAGCGATAGAAATACACCGTTTGTTGCAATATGCTTGGGACAACAGTACATTTTCAGGCGGAAAAACTTTCGAAATTACAGTAGTCACAATTTTCAACAACAGATGGCGCTGCAAGTCATGTGAAAGATATAGGAGACAACGCAGTCTGTGGGTGCGCCATTCTGTACGTCGTCTTTCTGCTGTAAGCGTGTGCTGTTCACAACGTGCAAGTGTGCTGTGGACAACATGGTTTATTCCTTAGAATAGAGGATTTTTCTGGTGTTGGAATTCCACCGCCTAGAACACAATGTTGTTGCAACAAGACGAACTTTTCAACGGAGGTTTAATGTAACCAAAGGACCGAAAAGCGATACAATAAAGGATCTGTTTAAAAAATTTCATTGGACTCGGAATGTGACGGATGAACGTGCTGGAAAGGTAGGGCGACCGCGTATGGCAACCACAGAGGGCAACGCGCAGCTAGTGCAGCAGGTGTTCCAACAGCGGCCTCGGGTTTCCATTCGCCGTGTTGCAGCTGCGGTCCAAATGACGCCAACGTCCACGTATCGTCTCACGTGCCAGAGGTTACACCTCTATCCATACAAAATTCTAACGCAGCAACCCCTCAGCGCCGCTACCATTGCTGCACGAGAGACATTCGCTAACGATATAGTGCACAGGATTGATGACGGTGATATGCACGTGGGCAGCATTTTGTTTATTGACGAAGCTTATTTTTACCTGGACGGCTTCGTCAATAAACAGAACTGGCGCATATGGGGAACCGAAAAGCCCCATGTTGCAGTCCCATCGTCCCTGCATCCTCAAAAAGTACTGGTCTGGGCCGCCATATCTTCCAAAGGAATCATTGGCCCATTTTTAAGATCCGAAACGATTACTGCATCACGTTATCTGGACGTTCTTCGTGAATTTGTGGCGGTACAAACTGCCTTAGACGACACTGCGAACACCTCGTGGTTTATGCAAGATGGTTCCCGGCCACATCGCACGGCCGACGTCTTTAATTTCCTGAATGAATATTTCGATGATCGTGTGATTGCTTTGGGCTATCCGAAACATACAGGAGGCGGCGTGGATTAGCCTCCCTATTCGCCAGACATGAACCCCTGTGACTTCTTTCTGTGGGGACACTTGAAAGACCAGGTGTACCGCCAGAATCCAGAAACAATTGAACAGCTCAAGCAGTACATCTCACCTGCATGTGAAGCCATTCCGCCAGACACGTTGTCAAAGGTTTCGGGTAATTTCATTCAGAGACTACGCCATATTATTGCTACGCATGGTGGATATGTGGAATATATCGTACTATAGAGTTTCCCAGACAGCAGCGCCATCTGTTGTTGACAATTGTAACTACTGTAATTTCGAAAGTTTGTCCGCCTGAAAATGTACTGTTGTCCCAAGCATATTGCAACAAACGGTGTATTTCTGTCGCTGATCGTTTAGTTTTTATTGCCGTTTCAAATATACCGCTCATTTTTGAAACACCCTGTAGCTGTCCATAACTGCGAACGTTGTCTGGAGCAATTCTTAGATCGCTTACTGCTGCTACAGTTGCAGGTTAACAAGACTTAAGTGAGTTTGAACTTTTTGTAATAGTCTCAGCACGAACGATGCGACACAGCATCTCCGAGGTATCCATGAATCCATGGACCCTGCATGCCAGTAGGGGACCATTAAAGCTGGTGGAGGCTCTGTAATGGTATGGGGCGTGTGTAGTTGTAGTGATATGGGACCCTTGATACGTGTAGATGCGACTCCGACAAGTGACACGCATAGAAGCAGCCTGTATGATCACCTGCATCCATTTCTGTCCATTGTGCATTCTGACGGCCTTGGGAAATTCCAGCAGGACAATGCGACACCCCACACGTCCAGAATTGTTACAAGGTGGCTCCAGGAACACTCTTATTAGTTTAAAGACCTCAGCTGGCCACTAAACTTCGCAGATATGAACATTATTGAGCATATCTGGGATGCCTTACAACTTGCTGTTCTGAAGAGATATCAGAAATACGAGAATATTACTTTAACATTAACCAGCTGTTTGGACTGTTGCAATAGAAACGCACAGATCGCTACAAGTTTATGGATTTGCATATAATGCTAGCATTTGGCAGGAATCTTAGCAAAATGGATAAATATGTTCAGGAGAGCTATTCGGTGACAACATGACGATCCAATACATCTCGGCGGTGATGCCTCAGAAAGATGGTAAGCACAAGTCTGTTGGGACAGCCTGCAAGAAGTCGTTTCTGCTTCTCTGCAAATGAGAAATGCACATTCCGTTTTTCTTCGTAGCTCCTCTACACTTTGATGTCTAGTAAACAATACCTTGTATTAATATTCTAAAGAAAAACATAATTTCTTGACGGGGAACCATGAATGGGGTTCAATTGTGTTCATCAGGACCACTGAAGAGCTTCTTGAAGGCTGGAAGTGCGAAAGCCGACATTGACGATAGGGAGAGCGATGTACTGACCGCATGACGTTCCAATTAAGTGATATCACATTTAGATGAATAAGTCGTCCACGATAACGTGTCTCCATGGCGCTTATAATTCACTTAAGCTACTATTTTTACAAGCCTAACATTAAAACGAATGCTTGACTAAATTGCCTGAGTGACATAGCAACTAAAATATTCGTTGCCAACCGTTCTCTGTCAGAGGAATTCGAGGAATGTTAAAGCCAATCACAACCTGTCAGAAAGCTGAGAGTTTGTCGACAAGACGCAATACGGTGCCTCTGCACGCCGAGGATGCGTGCAGGTGGTCGCGTCGTTCTGTTCTCTTCGGTACATTGCTTACACACGCGGATCGTTGTCGTGGCAATATGCCCACTGCGTGCAGCCAGTCGCAGAGCTCTGTAGTGAATCCTAATAGGCTGTTTACAACTCGGTGATGGACTTGTCCGAGTCCCCAATGGCGCTGTATTTACATCCCTTGCCCGACTGTCAGTTGACGATGCAGGATAGTTGCGCTCACCAATTTCTAATCGCCTGTATATCCTAACAATCGTACATAGACATCTCGATTGACATCAGCACTAGGCTTGCTGCGCTGTTTTATATGTGTTACTGGTTAGATGTGAATGTAACTCAATGGATTTGTTTCAGTTCCGCGTGTTTGCTTTTTCTGGCGTTAAGAATTAATTTTTTTTGTAGAATTATGATAGTAATGGATCTTAAACTGTAAATTCGATGTCGTGCGTGGTATGTCACTTCTAATGTGATACGAGAGCAGAAGTTTAGAGTGCCAGACACTCGGGATCACTGAAAATATACAGACAGATTCCTGCAATCGAGCTGATAGATCTCCTTAACTTCTGACAATGGCAGTTACAGAAACGTAATCTGAAACGGCAGTCCATACAGTTGTTCCACAATGTCATGATATAAATTCAATGTAAGCAGCATGTTTATATACGGATTCATTTTACTTCAGCCAGAACACATACGGTGTACATACAGTTACAGATTATTCCAGTTTAATGATTCTTGACATTTGTGGATACTTCTAGAATGTACTCGAACCGAATATAGAAACTAAAATATTAGAGTTCAGATGTGTTTTGAATTCAAGACCCTCCATGCAACAATGTAGTATCATAACCACTACACCACGGAGACTGCGCTGCTCAGCTTCTTCTGCGACTTTGCTCCCTATTTAAGAGAACAGCGTCTCGGTGTTACTACGTCCAAGACCGGGAACGAGTCATGAGTCCCGCATACTCCGACTCCCGATTACTGATGTTTGCCCTGGCAGTGGTCGTCTTAGAACTTCCTTTGACGCTAAGCTCTTCCTCACCTTCCCGCTTGTTGCCTGTCGCTGGAGCTTCGAATTTACCCTGGGTGTAGGATCCTTATAGGGCTTCATTCGAAAGACGTGGACCGTATCTCTGATCTTTCGTCATCTTGTGTAGGGGTCGAAATCTTCAACTTCATAAGTAACATCATACAACGGTCTTACAACCTTATAAGGTCCAAAGTAGCGCCTGAGGAGCTTCTTACGGAGACCAACCTTCCGAAGAGAAGTGAAGGTCCTGACGACGTCACCAGGCTGGTAGACAACAGGGCGGTGGCTCGCGTCATACCTTCGGCGATCGTTTCTTTGAGCCTGCAGCGTGCGGAGTCGAGCTAAAGCTTTTTCAGCTCTGGTTAACACCTGGCCGATATAGTTCGTCGTCCACGCCATCAGGATGTAACAGAAACACAGTGTCCATCGTCGTAGTCGCCTCACGCCCATGCACCAGGAAAAATGGCGTAAATCCTGTGGTGTTTTATTTGGCGGTATAGTAGCCAAACGTCATGAAAGGTAGCACCTCAACCCAGTTGCTCTGCTCAACACTGACGAACGTTGGTAGCATGTCGGCCAAGGTATTATTAAGGCGTTCAGTAGCCCCGTTAGTTTGGGGATGGTAGGCAGTCCTCATACGACAAGTAATGTTGCACCGACGGTGTATCCCCATCACAAGATTCGATTGAAAAACTTTCCCTCGATCCGTAATTAACGACCTTGGAGAACCGTGTTTTAATACAATGTCTTCCACGATGAATCGGCTGCTTTCACAGATTTTGTAATGGATCAAATGGTTCAAATGGCTTTGAGCACTATGGGACTTAACTGCAGTGGTCATCAGTCCCCTAGAACTTAGAACTACTTAAACCTAACTAACCTAATGACATCACACACATCCATGCCCGAGGCTGGATTCGAGCCTGCGACCGTAGCGGTCACGCAGTTCCAGACTGAAGCGCCTAGAACCACACGGCCACACCGGCATAGCGTGTCATGTAATCAGCGTAAACAATAATCCATCCATTGCCACTAGCAGACGTTGGAAATCGTCCAAGGAGGTCAATCTCAACACACTGGAAAGGCGTTTCGGCTGGTGGAATTGGTATGAATCGGCCAGGTGGTTTCTGAGGAACTGTCTTTCTGCTGTGGCACTCTCGACCCACATATAGTGACGGACACTCATAAACACATCTGGCCAGAGAAATCTCTCGCGGGTCCTAGTGTATGTCTTAATAAATCCTAAATGTCCGGGAATTTCTGTAGAGCATCGAAGTGCATGTATTTAGAAATCACTGGTAGCCACCCCTTTCCTAACGGATCAAACTTTTCTTACAAAGTAATCCATTAACTACACTAAATTGTCCTTTCAAATCCTCTGACCGATTTAAGGCAAGCATAATTTGAAATATCTTGGTGTCCTTCTTCTAATCAGCAGGGATATCCTGGAGTGCATTGACACAGTCACTATCTTCATCAAAGTCTTGATGGTCTTGCACGGGGTTTCTTGAGAGACAGTCGGCATCTTGATGTTTTCTTCCACTTTTGTACACTATGGTAATGTCTTGAAGTCTTGAAGACGTAGTGCCCACCAGGCGAGTCGTCCTGTTCGATCCTTAAGACCTGTCAACCAAAAAAGTGAATGATGGTCTGTAACAATTGTGAATGGCCTTCCATAGAGATACTGTCGAAATTTGCACATGGCCCAGATCACAGCAAGACGTTCTTTTTCTGTAGTTGAGTAGTTTCTCTCGGCTTTTGTAAGTGTACTAGAAGCATACGCTATAATGTTATCTTTTCCATCCCAAATTAGCACCAGAACAGCACCGACCTCACACCCACTGGCATCTGTGTGTAGCTCTGTAGGTGCTGCCTCATCGTACAGACCAAGTACAGGGTCAGTTGTCAGAGATTTTCGCAGCACATCGAAATAATCTTGTTGAGCACCACCCCAGGTAAATTTACCATCGGCTTTTAACAACACTTGGAGTGGCCTGGCTTTGCTACAAAAGTCTTTGATAAAACGACGGTAATAAGAACATAATCCGAGGAAGCATCTCACATCGCTAATACTTTTAGGAATAAGAAATTCCGTTATAGATCTTACCTTTTCTGGGTCTGGCGGTACACCTTCTTAGACACAGCGTGTCCACGTATTTTGATTTCTTTTGCTCCAAAGAGACACTTTCTTGGATTGGGTTTCAGTGCGCCTTGTTGCTGACACTTAAGAACGGCCCTCAGTCTTTTTATGTGTCGATTAAATGTATCTGAGATCACTATAATGTCATCTAAATAACAAAGACACATCGTCCCCTTCAGGTGACTTAGAAGATTATCCATCATCCGTTCAAAAGTTGCTGGTGCATTACACAAACCAAAAGGCATTACCATACACTCCTATAGACCCTCAGTGGTGATGAATGCAGTTTTCTCACGATCAGCCTCATCTACTTCGATCTGCCAGTATCCCGAGTACATGTCCATGATTGAGGAAAATTTTGCCCTTTCAGACACTCTAATGTATCGTCAATTCGTGGAAGAGGGTAAACGTCATTTTTAGTTTTTTTATTAAGCTTCCTGTAATCAACACAAAAGCGGCATCTGCCATCCTTCTTCCTGACGAGAACCACTGGTGACCTCCATGGTCTCTTCGAAGGCTGAATTATGATATTCTTCATCATTTTCTCTACCTCGTCGCGAATTATTCGACGTTCCGTTGCTGACACACGGTATGCTCTCTGGCTCATTCGTTGATGGTCTCCAGTGCTAATGCGGTGCTTCACCGTCGATTTGTCTAATTTTGCTCTTCACCTGTGGACTGAAGCATTCAGAGAACTCTTGAAGAATGGCAAGTAGCTTCTTCTGTTGTTCCTTAGTGAGATCTGGTGATAGTCGAGCTAGAAGATCTATTCTCGTTGTGTATCGCTAATTTCGCCCACAGACTCGGCATGGAAGGTTTCTATGACGCTCAGCTGTTCTGCAATTAACGGCTCAGCGTTTGCTAGGCACATGCATCTTGGAAGGATCTGTGGTTCTTGGCGAATGTTAACTATTCATAATTCAATGAATCCGTTCTTAAACGAGACGACAGAGGTTGGGATGCCCAAGTTATTTTTCAGTGGTATGCTTCTCTTACATTCCACTACAAGATCTATGGGTTGATGCATGGCATTACACATTACAGTTACCTTTCCAGCGCTGACTGCAGGAATGATCACTTCATCCAGCACACATAGTTTCCACACACTCGGATGCGCATCTTCCTGTCCACAGTATCTCATCTCGTGTAGCATAATCATCGAGCGACCACAATCTATAATTGCCTGAGAAGATTTCAAAAAGTCCCATCCAAGAATTACGTCACGACTACACTCTTGTAAGACGATGAATTCTGAGGGTTTTGTATGGCCGCTTATATCCACATGAATGACACATCTTGCTGTAGGTTTTACATATTTCTTATTAGCCACCTTCAGCAGAGATGTTTTGTTGTCAACGAATACGGTTTTCTGCAACTGGCGACGCTACTTCTCCGAAATGTCTGAATATGATGCTCCAGAGTCCACAAGAGCGTGGGCTGGTCGGCCGTCCATGAGGATATCGATTTAGTTTCCCGTTATTTTTATAGTGATCGATGGCGGGAAATTTTTCTCTTCGGCGGCCTTACCTCCAAGGAAGGTCGCATTATTTAGTTTTCCAGATCGCGGCTCGTAGGTCATTGGCTGGAGCTTCTAAACGGCGATGGAGATCTTGACCGAGATGTTGGGGGGCGTCCTGCCCAGCGGCCAGCTTGCGGCGATGGTGACCTACGTCGTCCTGCACCCACATCTTCTTGTTCATCTTCGTCGTCCAGGAGTTGGCGTCGGCTCAGATCAGTCTGCTGTTTTCTGGCGCGGGCGTCATCAAATATCCGCCACCTTTCTCGACAATAGCTCACCACATGTCCCGGCCGTCCGCAGTGGAAACATACTGGCAGGTTGTCTTGGGC
This sequence comes from Schistocerca gregaria, assembly GCF_023897955.1. NCBI lineage: Eukaryota > Metazoa > Arthropoda > Insecta > Orthoptera > Acrididae > Schistocerca > Schistocerca gregaria. The sequence goes on from NC_064931.1 coordinate 834,441,381, forward strand.
CTTCCAGACGTCAGGTTCCGCATGAGGCATTGTAGGAATGTAACTTCGCCTGGGTCTCGCCTTTTCACGGTTTAAAGGGAAATGAAGGACGAGAGATTGGGTTGAATGTCTGTTCCACTTCCTCCCTCTTGAAGCGTCTCGGATTTTTGCTCGCCGTGCAATCCAAGTGCCATCTGAACTTCCTCTCTCACTATCTGACGAAAAAAACTTGTGAAATCAGTTTCCTCCTCCATCACAGACATCGATAGGCCGTTTGAAAGCCGTTTAAAGTTCGTGCGTGTAATTCTTTTTGATGCATTGTCTCGATATACTGGCACCATTTTATGAAGTCGCCTGCTGTCGATACCTCCTTCATGAATAGGGCTTGATACATGTCCTCAGCAACACCCTTCATGAGATGTGCAACCTTATCTTCGTTCTTCATTCAAGAATCCACTATTTTACACAGCTCCAAGACGTCATGAATGTAGGATGCTGTAGTTTCTCCTGGACGCTGTGCCCTGCGCATTAATTTATCTTCAGCCTTGCACTTCTGTCGTCGTGTATCGCCGAAATACTTGCGCAGTTCCGCGTGGAATACTTCCCAGATTGTGAACTCCTCGTTGTTCTCATACCATTGCATAACAGTGCCGTCCTAGTAGAAAAATACGTTTGCCAAACACACGGTGTCATACCATTTGTTACATTTGGCTATACGCTCATATACCTTCAGCCACTTCTTTGTATCCTGGCCATCGTCATCAGAGAACCCAGAAGGATGTCTCATGTGGTGGCACACAGTTGCTGCCATCTTAAAGTCCCCTTCTTCTTCTGTCCCCGATAGATTGCAATCTGTTGAATATGACTCGAACTCGGTTTTCTCGGCACGTAAACGGCGTCTATGTCGTGGCCTGATGGGAGCTGCTGTGTCATCGATAACGTGTGGTATCACAAGTTCCAATACCCAGCGGCTCCATCAGAATAATGACACGTAGAAGAAGGTGTAATTAGATGAATGACGAACACTAACTTCACGTAACGAAGGTTTAGTGAGCATTTGCACATACAAGAGCGAAAGAGCGAACTGCCTCAGACCAGAACACATACGGTATTCGCATTCGGGAGGACGACGGTTCAATCCCGCGTCCGGCCATCCTGATTTAGGTTTTCCGTGATTTCCCTAAATAACTGCAGGCAAATGCCGGGATGGTTCCTCTGAAAGGGCACGGCAGCCTTCCTTCCCCATCCTTCCGTACACCGATGAGACCGATGACCACGCTGTCTGGTCTCCTTCCCCTAACAACCAACCAACCAGCACACGGTATATATACAGTTACAGAACATTCCAGTACAATGATTCTTGATATTTGTGGATAGTTCTAGAATGTACTCGTACCGAATACATAAATTAAAACTTTACAGTTCAGATGAGTTGCGAACTCATGAGCCTCCAGGCAACAGTTTAGGATCATAGCCACTACACCACAGTGACTGTGCAACTGAAATTAAAACTTTACAGTTCAGATGAGTTGCGAACTCATGAGCCTCCAGGCAACAGTTTAGGATCATAGCCACTACACCACAGTGACTGTGCAACTGAGTTTATTCTGCGACAATATTTTTCTACCTCCTACTTATCGACTTCTTAGAAAACGAAAGAAAGGATGATAAGTGTTTGACGCCCCGTTGACGATGAGGTCATTAGAGGCGGAGAAAAAGCCCGGATTGAGGGAGGATAAGGAAGGGAGTCGGCCATGAACTTTTCTAACGAGCCATCACGGCATCTGACTTAAGTGCTTTAGGGACACTACCGAAAGCCTAAATTAAGATGGCTGGAGGGGCTCTGAAACAACGTTCCCTTCAATGGTAGTCCAGTATCTTATCATTTCACAATCTCGGTGGGTTCGTTCCCTTAGAAAACCTGACGCTAAAAGCAGTCGGCCGGTCGAGGTGGCCGAGCGGTTCTAGGCGCTTCAGTCTGGAACCACGCGACTGCCTCTAGGATGGATGTGTGTGATGTCCTTAGGTTAGTTGGGTTTAAGTAGTTCTAAGTTCTAGGGGACTGATGACCTCAGATGTTAAGTCCGATAGGGCTCAGAGCCATTTGAATCATTTTTAAAAGCAGTCATTTGGTCTGATTTATATGGTAATGACAATGGTTATATTTCGCAACTCCGTTTATGTGCATTGACTCGTTCGCTGCTTTATGTGTTTGGTAGACTGTCCTTTGGAGAACTGTTTTCCACAAACATGTCCTTAAATGTATCTGCATCTCTAACTGATGGCACGTTAGGTCAAAACTTACCAGTTGAGACGTATCAACAAATTTCAGTTTTTGTCAGAATGATTGCAATCCCGGATGGAATTTAATGCTAGAACACTGGTTCCATAGTTACAGCCACACTTTGATAACCGTTATGGAGGGCAAGGGAGAGGCTAGTTCCCTTCGTGGGAAGTACTGTGGTTTCATTCCGATCGATTCACAAAATTACCTATGGAAGAGTGACTGCTCAAATGTATCTGTGCGCGTTATAAATAGTCCAGTTTTGCTTTTTCAATCCCTATGGGTTCCATACGTAGGAGGCTGTAGCATATTCTTAGATTCATTAACTAATAACGTTTCTTGAAACTTTGTTGCAGTCTGAGGTGGGATAGTTCTTCAAGCGTCGGTTTGTTCAATTTCTTCAGCATATCGCTGTCGGTATCCCAAAGGTCATACCAGCCTATGGCTATTCGTTTTGCCGTTATTTGAGTCATTGAGTACTCCATGGTAGCTTTTTAGTCCTATTTGGTTCGGACCCGATATACTTGAGCCATATTCTAGACTATGCCACACGAGGGTTTTCTTACTCATTCTCGTGTGTGACCGATTTCAGTTTCCCAGTATGGTACCAATAAATCCAATAGCTTTACCTAGTACAGATGCTGTGTAATCATTTGATTCCACATCCCTAAAAATTGTTGCACCAAGATTTTTTCATGTGTTGATTGTGTGTAATTATGACACACTGATACTGTAATAGTACGGAACTGCAGTCATGGATTTTTTTGAAGCACACATTTTTACTTTCCTGGAGTAAAAACTCTTTACTGTAGAGCTGTCGTCTTACGATACTACGTAGTGTGCTTACTGTAGCGCGCTGTGGAGCTATTGTGTACGCTTCCAGAAAACGCTTCGACACTGAAAAGAAAGATGGCAACAGAAGACACTTGATGCCAGCGAAATGAATAACATTAAACAAACTTAAACTAATTTGCTCTGGTGTTACACAAACTGTAATTAAAATTCAGTATTTTATGTAAATCGTGGCCTTGTGTGGAACGGATTAGAATTACAAAGCCGAGTTTCCTTAGTTTCCGTTCTCCATAGGTTATTTTAGAGGTGAAGTAAGAGAGAGGTGGAGACACAGAAGATAAAAGAACAGAAACATGGCTTTCAGTTTTATCGTCCTCAAAATTTTGTTTCATTTCGGAAAGTTGTACAAAACGATTCGGATATGAAAGAAAGCTCCCACACGGAGGCAGAGATGTGTCTTTTTCAGATTAAGACGAAAACTGAGGAACAGAGAAGTAAGTGTGATAGATCACTTATAACGACGACGAGAAAGCCAGCTCAGCGACAGTGGGAGGGTCTGGAACGGAGAGAGAAGATTGATTCCCAGAGAACAATAACAATAACGGAAGGGGCTAGTGCGAGCCCGGAATTCGTAATTTCCTATTAGCAGCAGACGTCGGAGCTGCTGCAAAAAGAGAGCGGCGAGCGGTGGACGCGAGATGCTGTCCGAGATCTTCATACAGATGGCCTTCCACAGACGTGCTTCACGAAACTCCTTTCTTGTTGCCAAGTATTGGCGGTGAGTTCGTGGCATCTCTGGTTGAGCACATTGAACAATGCTTGGATGCGAGTGAGGGGTTCCCCTGAAACGTATTAATAAGAACCTACTATGACCTTTAGAAATGGAAAGGATAAACGCGACAGAAGAGAGTGCTAAACAATGATTCATAATGCCGTACTTCATATCTGCACGTATAAGAGAGAATATTTTCGTTCAAGGCTTCTCAGTTGACGCATTTACTCACATATGTTAATGTTTTTATCAGCAGGGTAACCGTATACCGTGACATTTCTCCACAGGGACACACTTGAACTAGACTAGCATTATCGCAAGTTATGAGAACCCCTTTCCTCATGTTCTGTAGACGAAGCGTAAAAATATTGTGCATTTTAATGTAAAGTAGTGGAAAGATAACTTGCATTGGAAGGGACACGACTTTGTGTTATCCTTGTACACTACAAGAAAAAAACTTAATACACTCCTTTAATGGCTTCCAATTGATTCAAGATTTATAGTTGCAACAGTGCGTATGGAGTACATGAAACTATTACAATTACAAATCAATCGCATAAGCGGTTCTGAGGTACCGGGTATCACCTCACGCTGAAACACCATGTTAGTACGTGGTGTAGTCTCCACAGGCGCCGGCCGGGGTGGCCGAGAGGTTCTAGGCGCTACAGTCTGGAACCGCGCAACCCATAGGGTCGCAGGTTCGAATCCTGCATCGAGCATGGATGTGTGTGATGTCCTTAGGTTATTTAGGTTTAAGTAGTTCTAAATTGTAGGGGTCTGATGACCTCAGAATTAAAGTCCCATAGTGCTCAGAGCCATTTGAACCATTTCTCCACAGATGGCAGGGCAAGAATCCAGTCTATCGTACACATAGCGAATAATGTCCTGGGTACTCTATGCCACGCCTGCTCGACGTCTTCACGTGGTTCTGTAAGCGTTGTCGAGAGACGAGGCGCAAGAGTGATTTTACATCCCGTTATATTGCAGACAAGTCTGGCGATCATGCTGGTCAGGAATGTTGCTGCACGTCTTGCAAAGCAAATTGAGTTTCCTGGCCAGTGTGTGGGCGAGCATTATCTTGTAGGGATAACACATCACCTTCCTCTTGCAGGAACGGCAAAAGAACGAGTCTAAAAACATTCTGCTCGTACCGAGTGCTGGTTAGCGTCCCCTCCCGAAACACCGAAGGTGGAAGAAAGCTGTAGCTTATCGAGTCTCAGACAATGAGGCCTGGAGTGAGGCCATTGTGTCGTGAATGAATGCGTTCTATGAGACAGCGCTCACCAGGTCTACGTCATACGCGCAAACGACCATGACCTGCGTGCAGGCAGAATCTGCTTTCATCGCAGAAAATCACGATGCCCCATACCATATTCCAAGTGATCCCCTGACGGCACCAGTCGAGACGTCCACGTCGATGCTGTATCGTGAGTGGAAGACGGGTTACAGATGTGTGTGCTCGTACTCCCACTGCTAATAACCGGTTTGCAACAGTTCGTGCTGACAAGTCTGGGCTCACAAGACCTCTTATCTGTGCCGTGGTAGCCGTACGATCTGTCACCATGTCACCACTGCCCTCACAACACGACGATGCCAACAGGAGTCTATGCTGCGTGAACGACCAAAATCTCGTCTAGGAAGTGAAAATGTTCACGTGAGCAATGACAAAAGCATTGTTGCACGGCTGAAGCAGCAAGTCCGACCTGTGTTCTCTGAAAACACCATCAGGCCACTCGGAAAGTCACAATCTGACCCCTTTAAAATTCGCTCAGATGGCTGTAGGAAGCACGAGTGCATCTCCGCGACATGATTACTTGTGTCATACGTTTGCAATACGCTGAACCTTATTGCCCTGGAATTCCTAAAAAACGGGTAGGCACAGATGGGGCTCTGGTGGCTATACCACTACGGTATATGTCTTCGTACGAAGTTGAAGGAGTTGTCAGTACATCTACTGTTTTCCAGGGGTGACATATGCGTCATCCGATGATATACGACGTCTTATATCCATGTTAACAATGATTTTGCAAATTTGTAAATTTGTGGTAAGATATTATTGGACCAAAGTGCTTAGGTCATCGGTCCCTAAGCGTACCTACTATTTAATCTAACTTAAACTAACTTACGCTATGGACAACACAGACACCCATGCCCGAGGGAGGACTCGAACCTCCAGTCGCGCTGACCGTAACAAGGCGCCCTAGACCGCACTGCCACCCCGCGCGGCCAACGATGTTTTTCCATAGTGTATTATGCGTTGTTCCTGTGTGTCGCGGCATGTAGGTGTTCCGAAGTATACAAATAAATTGTCGAAACTTAACAGACTTCCAGAATTCGTCTCATATAAGCAGCACACCCTCCTGTAACAGGAAAAATAAGGCAATCAACAGAAAAGCTCTCCTGTTGGAGCCCGAAAGACGAGAACATGCTCCTCTGCAAAAGACACTGACAGAAAAGCACCAAAAGTTTTGACATGTGTGCATATCCACGCTTTTTTGTCCTGAAGAAGAGTCGCAGAGAGACTGTAACAGTGGAAGAGAGAGGAGACAGTACCAGTGGGAGAGGTATGTTGGCAGTGAGAAAAAGAGAGGTGGATGAAGGCAATAGCAGTGGGAGACAAAGAAAGAGGAGGTAGAAATAGACAGTGAGAGATAGTAGCAGTAAAAGCGGCAGTGGAGAGAAGACAAGGGTAGTTGGAGAGAAACACAGCAGGGTAAGCCAGAAAGGAAGAGACAGTGGCAATGGAAGGAAAAAAAAGTGTGGGAAAAGGGCAATGGCTGTGCAAGAGAGACAGGCAGTCAAACACGTAGGGAACGAAACAGTGCTAAGTAAGAACGAGAGAAAGGAATGGAGACAATAACAGTCGGAGAAACAGCCAGCAGAAAGTGCCTGTGGGAAGAAAGGAGATAGTGGGACAGAGACATATATAGACAGTGGCAGTGGGAGAGAGATGTAGAGTATGATGGCTTCACTACAAAGACAGCCAGGAGGAAAAGGATTTAGTGTGTTCTGTGTTAAAAAAGCGCGAATATGTTTCCATGACGAAATTTTTGGTGATAAAAGCGGAACGAGAAGTGGGGCAGCCACTTCCTCACGTTTCTGTCAGAGTGTTTTAAAGAGGAGCATACTTGACTTTTTCGTGGTCCGACAGGTCCATTTTTCAGCTGGTTATACCGTCATTGGAAAAATGTTTTGTCCGACCTTGATCACTCCCTTCGACTTGGTACTAACAAAATATTGTAGGTAAGGCTCGCCTGACTCGCCTTGACCTGCAAGGCGGGAATAGGCAAGTTATCAGTTGTATACCACCGTCATCTCTGTTGCAGTAGTATTACCTTCATATAAGTTCCAAATCCATACTACTGAACATGCACCACATCCAGCCTCCACGTAACACCCAATTAGCGCTCTGTAATTTCTTTCTGGAAGTACACCTAAGATGGAGAACCCGCCGCAAGTCAATCTCTGACAGAGTCGAGGCTTGACATGGTGCAAGAATAGGGACACCGGCTATGTCTTTTGTGCCGGTACTGAATAATTTACAGAAGAATGACAGTCAATGTGTTGACGCTGCTTCAATAGTTCACGCGTTTGATGTGATACCAATTGAGTCAGTGGCGTAGTGGCTAAGAGCACGGTTTCGAATTTTTGCGCTTAGTGTTCAAACCAACTTTTATACTGCATTTATTTATTTATTGCTCTCTCGGAAGTATATGACATCAATGACAACATATTTTGTGGCATCTAGGAATAGAATGGAATTATTTACAGAAGAAATAAACACTTTAATATTATTAAAATAGATATTATAATCAAAAATCTTAGTCTATATATTCTTATTAAAAGCAACTGAATATTCAAAATATAAATTATAGTATTTCAGCATTTGGTTGGATTTCTACATTATACTTCAAGACAACAATAGTATTCCGCAATGTCATATCTACCATGAAATGGCACAAAGCATAAAAGGTGAAAGCACGGCCAGCCACGCCCAAAGACACATAAGACACACTCACCTTTTTTTAGTGAGAGTATCATCGGGATCAATAACCTAGTTAACGCTGCTAAATACTTGTCGATCTGGCGATAATTTCGCGGCAAACCAAGCATATCAAACTAATTTCTCGGATGCCTGACACTGCCATTCATAACAGATCACGGCACTCATTTTATTAATGGCATCGTTTCTACCAGTTCTGGCCGTTTCTTCCGTAGTGACAATAGGGAATTTACATGATGGGCGAATGGAGTCTTTAACTATCAGTAGAAGTATACGTTTTGACAAAACGGCATACACTTTGGAGGAATTACTTTTAATTAACATGTTGATAATCCGATTTCATCGTGTACAAGGCCATAAAATTACGGATAGCTTTTCCCACCTCACGAGTAAATAATGTACAGAACTGGCTCTATTTTTAAATAAGGTCACAAAATATTGTCCAAAAGCTACGGATGGGTATCTTTCTTGAGCTTTGCAGGTTTTTTGGCTGTTGTGTACACATAAAGATGCCACCCCATTAATCTGCTTACGTTTTGTTGAACTCGAAGACGAAATTTGCCACTGGCTTCTTGAAGAGAGAAAAAAGAAGTATTGGTAACATTACTCCAGAAATATTAATCCGTACTGGGCACTGTACTAGTACCAAGCACGTAAGTACATAACAAATATCACGATCAAGGACTGATATGACGAGCAGAGCATGTAATCAAGATAAATACAAAACGATCGAGTCGTGGGTGTTCGATCCTTTTACAGGGACTACAAACAGCCGACAAGTGGTAACTTAATGAGAATTGCGGCAGGGAGCAATGGTTGCAAATGCCACCTTGACGTCGAGAAGTTTTGGATTCAAAGTCTCAAACACCGATTGTTTCAAGGGCAAACAAAGAGTTCGGCAGTGTTACGTCACTTAAAACATTAGCAGCAAATACAAACGTTATGATTTTTTTCAAACAGCAAGATTATTTCAGCTTCAAACCTCCACTACAATTCCTGAATTTAACTATGATTTCTTTATAAGCACGGAAGATACAGAATTTGAAGCTCATTTCTATAAAGGCACTGTTATTGTTTCGAGGTGAGAAATTAACAGAAACAGCTGTCGATCAACTGAAACAAAGAAATGTATCATCAGTTTTAGGAAAAAAATTTTCGACCTTACGTAAAAATGGAGCCATGCCAGTACTTAGTTCACTGGTGAGATGGTAACATCTATCCCTGTTTATACAATGGTCTCGTTGTCGAAAAGTAATGCCGACAAAATGTATGCCGTTCCGTCAAACCTAGTATATATACCGTACTTTTACTATTGGGTAAGAAATTGCATTCGCCCATCACAGATGTTCCCTATTCTCATTGCACAGGAAACGGGAATCACAAGTAGAGGAGATACAGTTTATAAAACACAGTTCTGTGTCCCAAATCAATGGCAGGTTCAGTGTCACTCAGGGCTGCTATGATGATATCAGCTATATTACACTAAGACGAAACTTATCGATTCTGTGGAAACTTACGTTTCATTGCCTGTGATTTGTGCACATTTTACTTCAATCTCTTTGATTCTCAAATTGGTTCAAATGGCTCTGAGCACTATGGGACGTAACATCTGAGGTCATCAGTCCCCTAGAACTTAGAACTACTGAAACATAACTAATCTAAGGACATCACACACATCCATGCCCGAGGTAGGATTCGAACCGGAGACCGGAACGGTCGCGCGGTTCCAAACTGAAGCGCCTAGAACCTTTCGGCCACATTGTCCGGATTTTGATTCTCATCCTGAAAGTATACCATTGCTTAGTTTTACTATTAATTTGCTGTGTTGTAGCTGATGATTACATTGCACTGGGAGTAGGATGACGATATTATCGGGAGGTGGGAACCCCCTACTGCGACCTCAAGTAACCAAAGTATTCGTAAGATTCAAAATGGTCTTCAGTGACACGTATAAGGCGTTTGGTAGCTATGTAGGGGCGATATAACATGGGGATACTCTCACAAGAAGTTCGACATGTGTAGTTTATTTCATGGACCTCACTTCATCCAAACTCGTTGCCTTACCAAAATTATAATATTTCAAGTTATTCCGCGGTGATCTAAAGAGTGAGGTGTATCGTCACTATGACTATTCTGTTTTTTCCCTATTTATGTCACCCTCAGCATTTTACTCAGGCAAGAATCGATTATTTGTTGTATCAGGAAACAGGTTATTGTGCATATGATCTATCTTGAAGGCGTTATCCAGCTTTTGCAATATCTTGATCGTGACGTGAATCATAATTAGCGTCCCTCACTGAGTCATATTCTGCTGCAAGTAGCGCAACATTCAATGTAACAATCTGTTTTAAAATTACACTTCGGTAATACTCATATGTACGATGTGATACCCAAGAGGCGTCGTTATAACGACGAGACGTTAAACCCTCTGATTTTTTTTTCAACCAGTAGGTAATACACGAGCGAAATTTCCAAATGCGAGGAACAGCATAGAAATTCCTTCTCTTGCTCACATAGAGTTCACGTGCTCTTGTTACTTTGAATCTCTGTGCCATAAGTTGTTCTAAATTAGAAAAGCTCATTTATCAGGCTCTTTTCGCACTTTTTGACAAAGCATCACCAGTAGTTATATAGAAGTGTTATGAGTACAGGAGATTTTTTGGCTCTTTGGTTTTTATAGAATGAATCACAGTTTTGCTTATGAATGACATATAAAAGACGTTATGATCGATACTTTTTATTCCTTATTCGACATTCTCAGCTGCTTCTCCTTTCATGTTATCAAATCATTCATGTGTTTAATTTTCTTTGCAACTTTTGATTCCTATTTTACGAATATTGCAAAATATTTCCTCGCACAGTGTGCTTTTCTCATTTCAAACGGCATGACATTTGCAGGCTATGAAATTTGTTTCTGGGTATTCGCGTCTTGTTATCAGTGTTATGTTATGTTCTCAGTTGTACTGTTATGTATCAGACTTGATGTATGTAATATTAAATGAATGTTATTTACTCATAATTTTCATAGCGTTAGATGGTACCAAGAAAGGTAACTAATTCGAGTGAATGAGTTATTTAGTTCTCAGTTCGCTGAAGGATGAAAATCAGAAATGAATACGACAGTTACCGAAGAAGGGAGCCTCCCACATAATTCCCGGTTCTCTTTATTTATGATGTTCGAGTTGCATCTGGATATTATTTGAATCTAAGCTTTAGGATAAAATCGTAGTTAATGAAATGAAAATAAAACTCTTTGAATTGTATTGTACATAGTTTGGCTGCCAGTCTAATCGATGGCAGCCAGCGCCGCTGCATGTTCGAAGCGCAAGCATCTCCAGCGCTAGCCAGCTAGTAAAACAAACCATCTGATCAAACATATTCAGCCTTCAGCTAATGTAACAGAGATTAAGCAACATCATAGAATTCTTTCGGCAACTATGTGATCTTTGATTTACTTCCTGCAGTGTCCCAAAATTAAGCTGGTAAATTCACTCCATATATTTTTGTCCTTCAGATTACACATTCTGTATTATTCTCACTTAAGGGATAGCTTACACCAAGCAAATTTATGTTTTTAATTCAAGGAAGCTCGTTCTAACAGAAACAGCGGCTTTCTTCATCACTTATATTGGGAATCGCGCGTCTCAAGCATCAATGGGCCAAAAATGACGCGAAGTCCGCTGCACTTGTATGCTAGTTCTGCGGTTAGCTGTTCAAGCTTCGAGGGGAAGACTATGCTAGTTTTTGTTTCCTCTCTCACTGGAAACAATACTTCTACCTCCTTGTACTAAAGAGCCATTAGCACGCGTAGAGAGGGCCAGTAAAAAAATCTTAAGACAGCTTTTCCCCCGTGAGTTTTGTCGCTACCTTCATCCATCTCTTTGTAGATCTGATGGTTAAAAACTGGCAGATTTCCACACTTGGTGATACCTGATTTTTCTGCTTCTTTCAGTGTAATTGACTTAATTGTGGCACTGAGTGATTTGTTAACTGAATTTCGTTATTTATCTACCCCTATTCCTACATTTTACATACTTTAATGGTACTATTTATTGTATCGCTGCTGCTGAATGACATGTGGACTAAACGTAGACATAAACCGTTTCGAAGCTGAAAGTGTATATTATCCTGCCAATGCGTTACAATTTGAGATACTTTGTCTCATTAAGAAATACTTTTTTCGTAACGTTATTCTGATAAGTTTTAATACATTTGTATTTTTACAGTGCATACTGAATAACGTTTCTTCGTTAGTTAATTAAAGCAACATATAAACGCAAGGGATAAAGTAATCAGCAGCAATTTGGTATTCCAAATTATCTAAGACAGTCTGGGAGTTCTCGGTTAATTTTTCTACTGCGGACTATATGTTAAAAATGGCTCTGAGCACTATGGGACTTAACTTCTTAGGCCATCAGTCCCCTAGAACTTAGAACTACTTAAACCTAACTAACCTAAGGACATCACACACATCCATGCCCGAGGCAGCATTCGAACCTGCGACCGTAGTGGTCACGCGGTTCCAAACTGAAGCGCTTAGAACCGCACGGCCACACCGGCCGGCCGACTATATGTTAGTTGCACATCGTATTGTTGCATGTTATGCTGCATAACTGACAGTAAAACTGTGCAGTTCAACAACACAATACAGCGAGGGGACTCGCTAACTCTGTCACCGACCGTACATTACCCTCAACTCAAATAACTACATCTGTCGATCGACAACACAGACTATTTGCAAGGAGTCAAACAATATGTGCAGACAGCGCAGGTCCTGTTCCCACATGGCCAATGTAATTAGGAAGCCATCAAATTAATTAACATAGTTGTAGACACCTGTATGTGTTAGTCAAAATATCTATAAAAAGTCACAAGATTGTTGGCGTTTCTAAACGGCAAGCTGTTATAATTATACATACAGGTTAGATTATTCATCACTAAAAATTCTTCGTCTGATCCTCTAGAGGCAATTGAAAATAGGCGTCAGTGAGATGTGTTTTTGAGAAACAATAGCCCTGAGCCAAATTCGCCAATTTCCTCCAGCTGAGGAACTCGACGTAGATCGACATTTACGTTAGCATTAATGGTAGACCTAAGTTCACCACAAATTCTAAGTGACCCATTTGGCTTCTTAACTACTGCTGGGTGCGCTACACCGGGGATATTAATATCATATTTTGTTATCTGTCTAGTTCCGCTTTAACTTGATCACGTATAGCGAAAATCACTGGACTTACTGCACAAAACTTAGACTTTCCTTACTGCTTTAAGGATACTTAGGTTTAGATACCTGTCCCACAATATAGTGTAAGTTCATACAGCAGCTTCTATTGTGCACACAATGTTTCAGGTTTTGTGAATAGCGTCAAGGTTGAAACAGGAATCCCTTGGTCTTGTACCTGGGAATCAAAAAGTGCAACACCATCTATGGCAAAAATCTTAGCTTTCTTCCAAGAACTGACTAGCAGTAGAGCCTTTTGTTCAGCTACTTCTCTATCTTAGCTTGGGTTAGGATCTGACCCCGTGAAAGGATCGACACCTCATTGTGCGTCACCAATCGATACTGAGAGTGCCAAAGCTGTTGAGAGCCAATGTGTTGGTGTATCCACATTACTCAGAGACATTGCCGTACTTGTTTTACAACTTTATATCTGGTGTCACCTCATTAATTTCCAGCTGCAACGTGAGCTTGTGCACCACATCTGCTACTGCTGTTGGTGTCGGCAAGATTGTGTGCAGCAGGCTGACGGCCATTGCTCTTACTAATTGTGTTGTTACTGTTGTTGTTGTTATTGTTGCATACCATGGGCCCCAATCTGGACACGATCTTATGGCATGTACGTTTTAGGGACTCTTCTACAGAAATAGGGAGGAAAGTGGTCCGTGACCGTCCGCTCGCATTGAGAGATTTCGTCGCTGAAAAGACACTTTTGTTTTAGCACACCTACCGCTGACGAGGATGGTGGATCTCCAACTACTGCACTAAGCGCTGAATCCCATGTTGCTAGACTACTGGACGAACAGGTGTTCGGTAAATTGAACGATGACGTTGACTGAATGTCATCAGTGAATTGTAGAGCACCAGTGAGATTATTCCCACCACTAACAACCCGGCAGTTTTGTGAACCGTAGCTTGCGCTGGCACCAGATAACTCTAAGCTCTCACACAAACCTCTCCATCAGGAGAGAGATGTATAGTAATGTCACGGGCCGAGGACTTCACATACATGTACTACACTGTGTACGAGGAAAATCCCACTTTCTTTCCAGGCTTTACAAGCCAGCAGCACAAGCTACATCAGATCACGAAGGTCACAAAGGTAACGAAGAACCTCTTGGTAGTACTCCTTAACAACATTAGTACCTTCTGTGGCGCATTCGTGATGGACTACAGCGCTGAAGTAAAAAAAGATGGTCAGCATGTCTTTCACATTGCTGCAGACCTCCATCGCATTTTTGGGTCTTGGATGGTTGCATTGCGACGACTGGAAATTTATTTCTGGGCTGTACCCATAAACCAAGGACTCTTCACCACTGATCACTGTGTTAAGAAAGTTGGGATTACTGTTCTCAGTATCCACCATATCCTTTGTGACTTCCGAACGAAGTTGCTTCTGCTCAATTATTAACAACTTTGACAAAGATATTGTTGATATAATCTTGAGATCCAGTTATCCTTTAGAATGGAAGGAATGTATTCAGTACTAATTATAATCTCTTCTGAAAGTTTTCTGATCGTGATTCATGTATCTGGATTTACCAGGGTCCTTATGTGAGCAATAACAATTTGTGGATGCTGACGGCCTACTTGAAGATGATTCACTCTTCGCTAATGATCGGCCACCTTTAAAGCTGCTGTACCGCTCCTTTATATGTTTGGTACCCACTGCGTCACTCCCAAACACTTGTCAAACATTATGGATCGTTTCTACATGAGAATCACTTAGCTTAAATACAGAATTTCATGCAATAACGTTGCTCCCCTTATTCTGTCATTTTTCACACAACACAAAGTTCGATGACTGTCACACATGTTCAATTGTCAATGGCTAGCCTAGCAACTCGTTGTTTCCACAGTCATGAAAGTAAGATCAGTTATGCACGCAATGGAGGCCTAAAAACGCAGAGAGTGTGTGCACCCTGATACTATTATTAGATTCAACAATAAGGAATAAGGTCGTTCAGTCCTTGTTCATGCGTGGCGAAAAATTGTTTATGATTGCATGCAATGATTACTTGATATTTCCTTGTTACTAAGGATTTTAGAATGATGTCAGTCTGCTGGATATGCTTACAAGATGCTACCAGGATGAAAGCATTGTACCCATTTTGACTTAGACCATATCTATTGTGACTGCAGTAATGCAAGCCAGGTGAGCAAAACATTGTCGGGCCCATTCACTTCTGCAGTTTTACTAGTCAGTACCAGGAACATACAGATTTGTTGCTGTTCTCTCAAGTGGATAAACAAGAATGCTGCTGCGCCAAGAATATGCCTCATCTAATCTCTTACCAATTTTCAAGTCAAAAAGGAGCATACCATATTTGCCCTGCATGTCTGAACCCATTTACTATGAGTGAGTAATGAACACAACATTAGCAAGATTCCTCTCCACAGGTCCCAGTATGTATAGAGAAGGGTACTGAGTTCTGAAAATTTAGGAAATTCAACCATCTGAAACATGCAGCCTTGTTGTGTATGCTGACGTCGAATGCCTGTTAATGCATGTGGTGTAATGTGCATGTCATCCCACTGCTTCAAATGTCACCCTCACAGAACGACATATACCACATGTGGCAGTGTATCAGGTATATTTGTGCATAGGACTCAAGCCTTAGACATTTTTAATCATGCACTGGTGAAAATGCTGCAAGATGGCTGCTTTCTGTGGTTGAACAACTTGCAAGGAAAGTCAATTTTATTTATCATACCAATGTTCCTATTACCTAAATGCAGGAAAATAAACCAGGGTACTAGAATGCGACTCACTGTTATATTATGGCCTGTCATTAGCTAAAACAGCTGATGTAACATATAGGTATCATTATCGTCTAACTTTCAAGATGTGTGGTGCAGCACACAATGCATGCAAGCAGAATTATAAACTACCACAACACATACCCGCAATTTTTCCATAATGTGGTTGGGCATTATTCTCATTTGCTTGCCAAGCACTTGGGTTAGTGTACTGTCTGAGAGTACTAGAAAATGTCTCTCATTTTCCAAAGGAATTCAGTTCCAGGAGCTCTTACGATTTATGCATGCACCACTTCAGGAACTTACTAAATCCCTGCAACAGAGGCATATACATCTTACTCCAGGCTCCACATAGTTATGACGCTAAGTTTCCGCTAATGATAAAGAAAGAGGTCTTCCCACATGAATATCTGTACGCGATAGAGATGCTCAACGAAATCACACTGCCATGCATAATCACATTCAACAGTAATCTTACAGATGTGTCATAATGGATAAAGAACATATGTTTGTGGTGAGTCTATGGCTAGATTTTAACATCTTTAATTTAAAGGGTTATGCCAAACTTAATATGGATATAACGGCATACCTACTTTCACACATTTTCGAGAAATTTCGGAGTGTATGCATGGAAACATAGACGCTGGATCCCTCATTCTACCACACCGCACCATTGTTTTGTGCGGGACATCATGTTCAAAAGTACATAAGTCACCAAAACACTCTTAACCAATGTTGTCATGTTTCTGCTTTTTGTGTATGGGATTGACAAGGGACGGTGTCAATGTGTCCTTAGCTACACCAAGGCAAATAGCCGGCGGATGGGTGAAAAGTTTAACGAAACATTCGACGATTTGAATTGAACTCGACACTAAGATATTAATAATGTATACAGATATGCCATGCAACCATGTTCGCCTACTGGACTGTTTCGATAGCTGTCTGATATTTAAATTGTCGGAACAGATGAATTCTCAGATGTGGCAGCCAATTCCTTTGTAGAATATGTCATCAAGAAAGACATAGTATATCTTAACAGCTTATATGACTTGCACAGTCATTCACCACTATCTCTAGACCACTAAGTTTTGTGAAATAGTTTCCTCCATACGTTCATCGCAATTCTGTGGGATTGATAAAGATATATGCTGCATTACTGAAATTTCTAGCAGTGTCACAGTCTGGCGACACGAATCAACCGTATTATTAAATTCGACAAGTGACACAGGTTGAAGAAGTACATTGACATCAACAGCGCTAAGAGAGCGATTTTGGGAAACATTTTTACAAACTTATGAGCAACACAGTTACCGGCAAAACAAAGCCGAATATTGAAAATCAACACGAAATTCACTTAACAATGGAATGGGATTGGTATTACGGCTCGAAAAATTATTTCCTTTTTAAGTAATATTTTAAATAGGCCATAATGCTCCACAAGATAAACGTCACTCTGGAGATGGAAAAAGTTTCAGAAGAGTTTCATGAATCCTGACTATGTCGTTATGTGTATATGTGGTAAATTCATATTTCACATGTACCAGTTTCATTATGAGCCTACAAAAACTCATTTCCCAGACCCAAAACTACCTTCACGAATAGGATAAATGTTTGCAATACATATGAATCAATGTGTTTCCACACTGACGAATTCGACATATCTAGATATGCTGCCAATAATCCTTGTGCCATAGCACCAACAAACCATAGTTTTAGCAGACCAATGACAGACCAGATAAATCAGTCAGTGATTGAAAAGATTTTATGTCTTAGACCGGAAATGAACACATACCATACAGCAGAGGTGTACAAAGATTATATATATATATATATATATATATATATATATATGTGTGTGTGTGTGTGTGTGTGTGTGTGTGTGTGCCGGCCGGTGTGGCCGAGCAGTTCTAGGCGCTACAGTCTGGAACCGCGCGACCGCTGCGGTCGCAAGTTCGAATCCTGCCACGGACATGGATGTGTGTGATGTCCTCAGGTTAGTTAGGTTTAAGTAGTTCTACGTTCTAGGGGACTGCTGACCTCAGACGTTAAGTCCCATAGTGCTCAGAGCCATTTGAACCATTTTGTGTGTGTGTGTGTGTGTGTGTGTGTGTGTGTGTGTGTGGTGTTGTTGTATCACGAGAGTTTTCCTTGTGTCACACAAAATCCCATCCCAGTCTACAACTTCAGAAATAGGATCAGTGTGCTTAGCACAAAGACAGGTTGGTCGCAGGCCGTCAAGTGATGTTTTTCTAACCAACACATAGATATCACTGGGTCTGAGGCAGACAGCCTTCACCAGAAAACACAACAGGCCTTGAATGTGCCCTGGCATGAGGTCTCACTTGACACCACTGAAGTCCTAAATGATGGTAGTTTTGGGTCAGTGGATTACACGCTACAGGGCGTCTGTTGGATCTGCGGTTGAATTAAATGATTTGCAAGAGTTCGTTGTGATTCTGTGTTGTCAACTGCTGCTCACAATGGTGCTGCAGGTGCAGTGCGATGAGTCAGAGCCATACGCCAACACAATGATCTTCCCCCTCAGTAGTGCTATGTGACAACCTGGAGCTCGATATTTTCGTGACCATACAGTCTCATGACCACCGCTGCTAATAATGTTGTGCTGCAACTAATTTCCTTCCAAATCTTTCTGCTGTATTTCAGAAAGAACATCGAGATTCTCATAGCACTGTTACATGACCGCATTCAATCTCAGTGCAGTGTTGATAATGGCGTCTTTCTCACCTTTGTTGACTGACGTCAGCTCACCACGTCCAGTCTCAAAGGCAGCAAATGCTCACGACCGTAACAGCGTGTATTTAAAGGAAACGTGCTCTGGATCGTGATAGCGGTGCAACTAGTGTATGTATTACGCGAGTGTCGTCAAGTTTGAATAGACATCATCTTTCAGGTGCAGAAACGGGTCCACCAATTTTCGTTTATTTGTCACAACCTCTCCTTGATGTTGCGATTTATTTCCGTCACTGTGTTTACACATATATATGTATATAATAGTCAACATAATTTATTTCACAAGGACTCATTTTGTTTAGATTATACTCTTTTGTTAGATTATTATTGACTAATGATCATAAAGTAAACGCTTATATATTCACAGAAATACATACAATTGTTGCTCACCAACACTGAAGAAAGGTTACCGGAGCTCACTGCCACAAGGTACGTACTGTAGAATACACAAACCACTGACGACTAAACAATGTCGTTACCTGCAGAACTAAGTGCAGCTGTTGCTGGACAGAGTGCATACTTGCACAAGTGAGCAGCTTCCAAAATAAAATACCATAAGACGAGCTATTATTGCACATTGGGACCACCAATTGCAGCAAAATTGGCTTAACTCAAAAGAACTAAGTTCTAAGAAAGCACACTTTCTCCTCCCTGGGAGGGCATGAAAAATGAGTAAGAGATTACGATGAGGGGCAGGCCATCATCAGATCAATGAGGGCCATATGTAACTCGCAGGCAACGGGCTCTGCGTTCCTGCCATACAATGACAAGTGCCGCCCAAGCGTAGGCGAAGGGTATGTATTTTGTGACTGCAATGGCTCTCACAATTGATGATTATTTGGAATGCCTGTGCTGGAGAGCAGATGGCGATGTTCCTCTGCAAATGGTGTGCTAAGTTAGCATTCAGTCATGAAGACGTGAAGTACATACTGCATTACAGCTGACAATTGGGATACCGCATCACGAGAGTAAATGGGTCATTTTTGAGGCTTAAACTGGAATTCTCTCGTACTCACAGTGTTCACTGGGTGTTAGAGAGTGAATAGATGTGTGCACATATAGAGAAAATATTTGTGTGCTTATGCAGAATAGTATCACCCGTTTGTCATTCAAGTTCAAAGTTTATGTGGAAAGGTATGTTTTCATGGTTTATGTGATTCCATGTTTCTTGACGCTCAGTTTCAACATCGTTAAATCCATACCTTATTTGTTGAAATAGGAACACGAAAAATTATGTGTGTGTTACCATCGCACTGTAGGATTTCCATATATTTTTTAAAACATTCCTTCTAAGTACGGAAAACTGGTGACTCGAATTGTTGTGGCGTCCTGGTGTTGAATGAAAATCTGAATTTCTTCGTTGTTACTAAATGTTGGCAAAGCAAAGGATTTATGTGGGAACATCCTTGATGTATATTTCGCTCATAATATTGAACTAGGGTTGGTATATCAAGTGAGGTCACTACATAATTACACGCCTATCGAGTTAAGAAATTGTAATCCTCCTATTTTATCAGATTATATATCTGCTGCAAAGTGGTATGCTGATGGGGCTATTGCTTCAAGAGCAACTGTATTACCATTGTTTCATTGTGAAAGTCGACTGGATACCTGTCCTTGTCCACAATATTCATAAGATGGTCTTATGTCTGGGCTGTCACTGCAAGGTATATGGCAATGGCTGATTCCTAGGCGACTTTATGTCTTGGTCCCACTGTAAGGAAGAAAACATACACTGTGTGAATCAGTTTTTTGCGTGGATATGTATTCGTTGCAGTATTACGTTTGACATGAGCCCCCATGAACCATGGACCTTGCCGTTGGTGCCTCAGCGATACAGATAGCCGTGCCGTAGATGCAACCACAACGGAGGGGTATCTGTTGAGAGGCCAGACAAACGTGTGGTTCCTGAAGGAGGGCAGCAGCCTTTTCAGTAGTTGCAAGGGAAACAGTCTGGATGATTGACTGGTCTGGTCTTGTAACAATAACCAAAACGGCCTTGCTGTGCTGGTACTGCGAACGGCTGAAAGCAAGGGGAAACTACATCCGTAATTCTTCCCGAGGGCATGCGGATTTACTGTATGATTAGATGATGATGGGGTCCTCTTGAGTAAAATATTCCGGAGGTAAAATAGTCCCCCATTCGGATCTCCGGGCGGGGACTACTCAAGAGGATGTCGTTATCAGGAGAAAGAAAACTGGCGTTCTACGAATCGGAGCGTGAAATGTCAGATCCATTAATCGGGCCATTAGGTTAGAAAATTTAAAAAGGGAAATGGATAGGTTAAAGTTAGATATAGTGGGAATTAGTGAAGTTCGGTGGCAGGAGGAACAAGACTTTTGGTCAGGTGACTACAGGGCTATAAACACAAAATCAAATAGGGGTAATGCAGGACTAGGTTTAATAATGAATAGGAAAATAGGAATGCGGGTAACCTACTACAAACAGCATAGCAACGCATTATTGTGGCCAAGATAGATACGAAGCTCACACCTACTACTATAGTACAAGTTTATATGCCAACTAGCTCTGCAGAAGACGAAGAAATTGAAGAAATGTATGATGAAATAAAAGAAATTATTCAGATAGTGAAGGGAGACGAAAATGTAATAGTCATGAGTGACTGGAATTCGAGTGTAGGAAAAGGGAGAGAAGGAAACGTAGTAGGTGAATATGGATTGGGGCTAAGAAATGAAAGAGGAAGCCATCTGGTAGAATTTTGCACAGAGCACAGCATAATCATAGCTAACACTTGGTTTAAGAATTATGAAAGAAGGTTGTATACATGGAAGAACCCTGGAGATACTAAAAGGTATCAGATAGGTTATATTATGGCAAGACAGAGATTTAGGAATCAGGTTTTAAATTGTAAGACTTTGCAAGGGGCAGATGTGGACTCTGACCACAATATATTGGTTATGACCTGTAGATTAAAACTGAAGAAACTGCAAAAAGGTGGGAATTTAAGGAGATGGGACCTGGATAAACTGAAAGAACCAGAGGTTGTACAGAGTTTCAGGGAGAGCATAAGGGAACAATTGACAAGAACGAGGGAAAGAAATACGGTAGAAGAAGAATGGGTAGCTTTGAGGGATGAAGTAGTGAAGGCAGCAGAGGATCAAGTAGATAAAAAGACGAGGGCTAGTAGAAATCTTTGGGTAACAGAAGAAATATTGAATTTAATTGATGAAAGGAGAAAATATAAAAATGCAGTAAATGAATCAGGCAAAAAGGAATACAAACGTCTCAAAAATGAGATAGACAGAAAGTGCAAAATGGCTAAGCAGGGATGGCTAGAGGACAAATGTAAGGATGTAGAGGCTTATCTCACTAGGAGTAAGATAGATACTGCCTAGAGGAAAATTAAAGAGACCTTTGGAGATAAGAGAACCACTTGCACGAACATCAAGATCTCAGATGGAAACTCAGTCCTAAGCAAAGAAGGGAAAGCAGAAAGGTGGAAGGAGAATATAGAGGGTCTATACAAGGGCGATGTACTTGAGGTCAATATTATGGAAATGGAAGAGGATGTAGATGAAGATGAAATGGGAGATACGATACGGCGTGAAGAGTTTGACAGAGCACTGAAAGACCTGAGTCGAAACAAGGCCCCCGGAGTAGACAACATTCCATTGGAACTACTGAAGGCCTTGGGAGAGCCAGTCCAGACAAAACTCTACCATCTGGTGAGCAAGATGTATGAAACAGGCGAAATACCCTCAGACTTCAAGAAGAATATAATAATTCCAATCCCACAGAAAGCAGGTGTTGACAGATGTGATAATCACCTAACAATCAGTTTAATAAGCGAAAGCTGCAAAATACTAACACGAATTCTTTACAGACGAATGGAAAAACTAGTTAAAGCCGACCTCGGGGAAGATCAGTTTGGATTCCGTAGAAACACTGGAACACGTGAGGCAATACTGACCTTACGACTTATCTTAGAAGAAAGATTAAGGAAAGGCAAACCTACGTCTCTAGCGTTTGTAGACTTAGAGAAAGCTTTTGACAATGTTGACTGGAATACTCTCTTTCAAATTCTAAAGGTGGCAGGGGTAAAATACAGGGAGCGAAAGGCTATTTACAATTTGTACAGAAACCAGATGGCAGTTATAAGAGTTGAGGGACATGAAAGGGAAGCAGTGGTTGGGAAGGGAGTGAGACAGGGTTGTAGCCTCTCCCCGATGTTATTCAATCTGTATATTGAGCAAGCAGTAAAGGAAACAACAGCAGAATTTGGAGTAGGTATTAAAATCCAGGGAGAAGAAATAAAAACTTTGAGGTTTGCCTATGACATTGTAATTCTGTCAGAGATAGCAAAGGGCTTGGAAGAGCAGTTGAACGGAATGGACAGCGTCTTGAAAGGAGAATATAAGATGAACATCAACAAAAGCAAAACAAGGATAATGGAATGTAGTCGATTTAAGTCGGGTGATGCTGAGGGAATTAGATTAGGAAATGCGACACTTAAAGTAGTAAAGGAGTTTTTCTATTTGGGGAGCAAAATAACTGATGATGGTCGAAGTAGAGAGGATATAAAATGTAGACTGGCAATGGCAAGGAAAGCGTTTCTGAAGAAGAGAAAATTGTTAACATCGAGTAAAGATATAAGTGTCAGGAAGTCATCTCTGAAAGTATTTGTATGGAGTGTAGCTATGTATGGAAGTGAGACATGGACGATAAATAGTTTGGACAAGAAGAGAATAGAAGCTTTCGAAATGTGGTGCTACAGAGGAATGTTGAAGATTAGTTGGGTAGATTACATAACTAATGAGGATGTATTGAATAGGATTGGGGAGAAGACAAGTTAGTGGCACAACTTGACCACAAGAAGGGATCGGTTGGTAGGATATGTTCTGATGCATCAAGGGATCACCAATTTAGTATTGGAGGGCAGTGTGGAGGGTAAAAATCGTAGAGGGAGACCGAGAGATGAATACACTAAGCAGATTCAGAAGGATGTAGGTTGCAGTAGGTACTGGGAGATGAAGAAGCTTGCACAGAATAGAGTAGCATGGAGAGCAGCAACAAACCAGTCTCAGGACTAAAGACCACCACAACAACAACATTATAGAAAGCATATTGCTCGATAACTGTGGGTGATAAAAAAATTGAGGGTAGAATTGGCTTAAGCTCATAGAAATCTATGAAGATCAGCTGTCAAATTAAAGAAAAGTTTTTCAAAAAACATTTTCGTTGGCTTATATAATCCGAGCAACAATATACACAGACAGTCGATCGATAAATTATACTTTTACAGACTTAATAACTATGGGAATTATAGTAGCAGACTGTGGTTGAGAATGAAAGCTCCTCCGCGTATAGACAATGCTCAGACACATAGCTCACAAAATCGTTGAACAGGGGCATAATAAACACTTGTCACTGACTGCGTAATGCTCTGCATAGACCACACAAGTTCACAGCACATGAATGACCATAATAAATGCACTATAAAGAGTCTCCAGATGTTAACTTCATTGTTGGAATTGCATAAATATCAGTGACAGGTACCTTCTTGATGAATATGTAGATATTTGCACTAGGATGAGACTGGCCATAATCTGTCATCATCACACTCTCCGTGTAGATCTTCGTGCTACACTGATTGTCCCACTCCATCTCAGTAACATTCACTTTAGCACTGCATTGAGTATTCTGGATATCTGCTATTACTTTGTGGTCACTATTAGGTCATATGCCTACATTTACATCTTTTGATCCGCTGACTTTCAACTGATAGTGGTGAACCATAGTATTCGGAAAGCTTGTGGTAGAAACACTGCAGACACTAGGAACTCAATTGCTGGGTATACCGACAAATGAAAACAGATGTATGCACTGAGTAATAATAATGAACAATGAAAGAGAAGTGAAGCTTAATACATTCATATGACTTGGGGCGGCAGTTATTTCTGTGTGCCAGTGGCAGAGCACTGGTGATGCTTCTGGATGATGACAAATCTGGAACCGCGCGCCACGGAATTTGAATCCGCGCCAGATGTCATAGACGTCAAAGACCCTGACGTCAAAGACTCTGCACCATCGCGCCTCAAGCTGTGGCGGCGCGCGCCTCCTCGTCCGCTTTTAGTGTGAAGGCACCACAGTGGAAAACGTGGTTCCAGCGGCCAATAGCGGCACCCCGATAGCGTACTTAAGCGCCTGCCTCTCGCTCAGCCAGCAGTCTAATCTCGCGTACGTCTGTTGGCACCTCGCCTCGCGTTAGACAGCTTACTTTCTTGTTCTATGTAGGAATGGACGTGTTTGTTAGGTTTCCTAGTGACTCCGTTGTTCGATCTTGTTGTTGTTCGTTCTGTCCTTCGTTGGTCGTGTCCGTCCTCTCCCGTTGTGTTGTTGTTCGCGGGCTTCTCGGCGGGTCCCACCGCACTTTCCGTCATTTCTACCCCGCGACCGTCCCGGTCGCAGTTACAACAATAATTATAAATGTTTCACTATGTAGTACAAAGCACTAGTGCCGAGCCCATCTGATAGTTAGCAGACACAGATGCTGCAGATGAGTGGTGGGGGTAGGCAATTGCAGCACAATGGAAACTGGAAAGGCTATTTTGGCCTGCGCTGGAGGAAATTCTTGATGGTGACCTTACACGACATTTTATATATCCTCTGTCTTGCTGATCCTTCAACCTTCTGCCATCAAGGAGGCTACATTGGGCAATAACTTAAAGCGATAAGGACTCCAGGGTGAACTATTTATGTAATAAATTATACCTATAAGAAAAAGAGAGAACTAATTGGGCAATGAATTATAGTGGGCAGGAAAACGAGTTGGGTACTAAGGTATAGGGATAAGGATGCTAACTAAACAGCCTTATCTGGCAACCAATCAATGGGGTAATAGTCCACCATTTAAATGTAACGCGTCTTTTTCTACTTTGTTGGGGAAGTGGGAGTGTGGTCGTAAATAATGTAATTGATAATGGAGACACACTGATGAGAAATGATAAATTTTGCTTGTATCTTCTTAGCCCAACACAGTGCGGTGCAATGTGTTGTTATACCCCACCTATCTGTACAAATATACTTCGCAAGGCACTATGCAGTGCTTGGTGAAGGGTACATGACGCCAATTTGTCACGCTTCTCTCCTAGTCCATTGGAAGATTGAGTGAGTGGAAAGTGTCCGTTTACATGCCTCTGGAGGCGCCTAAATCCCTGTTATCTTACACTCGAGATCCATACGCGAGATATATGTTCACGAAGGCACAATGGTCGCACATTTATCGTCGAATACAGGTTCCCTAAACTCGTAAAACAGCGTTGCGCAAAGAATACGTCGTATTTCTCCCAAATGTTCCCATTTAAGTTCCTAGAGAATTTCTGTTACATTTTTATGTGTGATAATACGGACCTGTTGCGATCTTATCATTGCAAATCTGAATTCGCCCAAACTCTGATGTAATACCGAAGTGTTAGGACCCTAAACAATCACACAATACTTTGTAAGAGGTCGAATTAGCTTCTTGAATGCTATATTCTTTACAGATGCATTACATTTTCCCATAACTCTTCCAACAAATCTAAGTCCACCATTCGACTTCCTTATTATCACTTTAACGTGATCGAGTCATATCATGGAAATTTTTTGGACATTTGTGGTAAGATCTTATGGGATCAAACTTCTGAGGTCAGCGGTCCCTAAGTTTACGCACTACTTAATCTAAATTAACCTAACTTCCGCTAAGCACAACACACACACCCATGCCCGAGGGAAGACTCGAACCTCCAACCGGAGGAGCCACGAGAACCTTGACAAGACGCCCAAGACAGCGCGGCTACACCGCGCGGCCCCATATCATGTCATTTCTTAGTATTACACCCAAATATTCAGCCAACACTCTTTAGTGCTGTTCATCTTACCTGATAAATCGGTTATGTCATCACTTTGTCAAGTCAAAGATACATGCAACAGTGGAATTGGTGGCATTAAGAGACTATAAGCTGCAACCAGTGAAAGAAAGTGCTTGGTTCATACGGGCCTCTGATTATGCAAAATCCCACTGATTCTTCCGAAACACGAAACCGCTTCATATCTTGTCTTGAGAAGCCCCAATACGTCGAGCTACTGGCTTACAAATCAGTATAAGCCACATTGAGCGAAGGGTATTTTATATTTTGACGAAGAGGAGAAACTTGAAAAAGCTGTTCGAATTGTAGCCGAAGGCGATTCAAGTGTGGTAGTACGAGGTGCATTCAAGTTCTAAGGCCTCCGATTTTTTTACTAATTAACTACTCACCCGAAATTCATGAAACTGGGGTTACTTCTCGACGTAATCGCCCTGCAGACGTACACATTTTTCACAACGCTGACGCCATGATTCCATGGCAGCGGCGAAGGCTTCTTTAGGAGTCTGTTTTGACCATTGGAAAATCGCTGAGGCAATAGCAGCACGGCTGTTGAATGTGCGGCCACGGAGTATGTCTTTCATTGTTGGAAAAAGCCAAAAGTCACTAGGAGCCAGGTCAGGTGAGTAGGGAGCATGAGGAATCGCTTCAAAGTTGTTATCACGCAGAAACTGTTGCGTAACGTTAGCTCGATGTGCGGGCGCGTTGTCTCGGTGAAACAGCACACGCGCAGCCCTTCCCGGACGTTTTTGTTGCAATGCAGGAACGAATTTGTTCTTCAAAACATTTTCGTAGGATGCACCTGTTACTGTAGTGCCGTTTGGAACGCAATGGGTAAGGATTACGCCCTCGCTGTCTCAGATCATGGACACCATCATTTTTTCAGCACTGGTGGTTACCCAAATTTTTTTTGGTGGCGGTGAATCTGTGTGCTTCCATTGAGCTGACTGGCACTTTGTTTCTGGATTGAAAAATGGCATCAACGTTTCATCCATTGTCACAACCGACGAAAAGA
Source organism: Schistocerca gregaria (assembly GCF_023897955.1). Taxonomy (NCBI): domain Eukaryota; kingdom Metazoa; phylum Arthropoda; class Insecta; order Orthoptera; family Acrididae; genus Schistocerca; species Schistocerca gregaria. The sequence goes on from NC_064931.1 coordinate 834,468,821, forward strand.
AAGTCCCATTCATGCTGTCGTTGCGCGTCAACATTGCTTGGCAACATGCCACACAGGCAGCCATGTGGTCGTCTGTCAGCATTCGTGGCACCCACCTGTATGACACTTTTCGCATTTTCAGGTCGTCATGCAGGATTGTGTGCACAGAACCCACAGAAATGCCAACTCTGGAGGCGATCTGTTCAACAGTCATTCGGCGATCCCCCAAAACAGTTCTCTCCACTTCCTCGATCATGTCGTCAGACCGGCTTTTGCGAGCCTGAGGTTGTTTCGGTTTGTTGTTACACGATGTTCTGCCTTCATTAAACTGTCGCACCCACGAACGCACTTTCGACACATCCATAACTGCATCACCACATGTCTCCTTGAACTGTCGATGAATTTCAATTGGTTTCACACCACGCAAATTCAGAAAACGATTGATTGCACGCTGTTCAAGTAAGGAAAACGTCGCCATTTTAAGTATTTGAAACAGTTCTCATTCTCGCCGATGGCGGTAAAATTCCATCTGCCGTACTGTGCTGCTATCTCTGGGACGTATTGACAATGAACTTGGCCTCATTTTAAAACAATGCGCTTGTTTCAATCTCTTTCCAGTCCGGAGAAAAAAAATCGGAGGCCTTAGAAATTGAATGCACCTCGTATTTTTAAAGTGTTTTATTTTATGCCGAACACAGCCAATAATTTTGGAAAGGGTGCAGAAATGTGTTGAAGGAGACTAGATCTAATAATTTAGTCCACTGAGTAGCATGTCAGTTATTACTGCTGTATTACCTTAGGTCACGCAACAGATAATTATTTAGTGTAGTTTCAGTGAGTGACAGAGAGAGAGAGAGAGAGAGAGAGGGGGGGGGGGGGGAACATGTAAGGCAATTCTATTGGACATGTATGACGTTTCGTCATTTTAAGTCACGCTTGTCCAATAATACACGGTCCAGTCACATTAATGTGACCACCGCCTACGTTCGACATCAACGTGCAATAACCACTTTCAGACAGCAGGTGGTAGCGCTAGCAGCGGCAGGTGTGTAGACACTGTCAGGGAACGCGGAAAACAGTACACGCGTTGTCATAATGCGGAAACGGATTTATTTATCTGGCGTCCAAATGGGCATCATCATCGGATTTTGGGCCAAGGGTGGAAGCATTTCCGAAACGGCTGAGTTTTTAAATTGTTTCTCGTGCTGCCGGACTAAAGTTATCGTGCATGACAAAACGGCACTATCGTGAATTGACACCCAGGCCACTGCAGAGCACGATGGGTCGTGGATACCAGGGATGAGTAATGGCTGTGGAGGTATGTAGAGGCGGGCAGAGATACAACTGTAGAGCAAGTGACTACCCAGATGTACCAAGGGGCTACTAGCAGTGCCTTCTCAACGGCCGTTCACAGAACGTGGAGGCGTATGGGGCTTTGCTGGAGGTGAATGGTGCATTGAGCCAACCTGACTGCTATTCACTGACGACGAAAGATACAAGTTCTCGCCAGTACTGAAACTGGACGTCCAATGAGTGGCGACTGGTGGCCTTTACAGATGAATCAAATTTTATGCACGATCGGGCACATGGCCGCTGCCGTGTATGGCCTGAAATGTCTGAAACCAAACACCCTGCAAGCTACGCCAGGAGGATCAAGGAGGAAGGAACTCTTCGTTGTGGGGGATGTTTTCAAGGCATTTCCTGGGTGATCTTATCGTTATGGAAGGCAAAATGGATCAACACATTCATGCCTCTATCCTTGGACACCATGTCCACCCTACATGCAGTTGGTTTTTCTTCGGGACGAAGGGGCCGGCCGCGGTGGCCGTGCGGTTCTAGGCGCTCCAGTCCGGAGCTGTGCTGCTGCTCCGGTCGCAGGTTCGAATCCTGCCTCGGGCATGGGTGTGTGTGATGTCCTTAGGTTAGTTAGGTTTAAGTAGCTCTAAGTTCTAGGGGACTGATGACCACAGCAGTTGAGTCCCATAGTGCTCAGAGCCATTTGAACGATTCGGGACGATGGTATCTACCAGCAGTACAATGCAACATCTCACACAGGTTACTATGTATATGCGTTGATCGAAGAGCACCAGGAAGAGTTTACCGTACTCTCCCGTCCACCCAGCTCCAGATATTTATAACAAATGGAGAATCTGTGGGACCACCTCGATCGGGCTGTACGCGCCATGGATCTTCAGTCACGAATCCTTGCTCGGCTGACCACGCCACTGGAGTCGGCATGGCTTCACGTCCCTGTTGATACCCTCCAGGAAATGATTTACATTCTTCTTGCGCGTCTCGCACCAGCTACAGCTGCAAAAGATCGTTGTTCATGCTTCTGACAGATAGTTACATTAATGTGAGTGGACAGTGCATTTCATTACAGATACAAAAGACGACCCTCATCTTACTAGGTGTGGTCCCTCAGATCATGCAACAATGCTCGAACTCGCTCTCCAAAGTCAGTTCTTGTAGAATGCTTCTATGCCTCCGCCCTCCGCGCTTACAGTATCATCCTTCAAGCACCAGCCCTATTACGTTTTACTGTCGATTGCACTATCACAATCCTTGTTTGTTGTTAACACGTTATTTTGTCACATGTTGGTGTTTCTTAGACCTCATCTACTGTACTACGTACTTGTTTCCTTCAGTACAGTGCACAATGTGTACGCAGGAACGTGACAGTTGTAACGATCTTAAATTTAGTAATATAGCTATCCAGTGGCTGAAGAGACATTGCAACGATATAAATCATACGGAGACGAAGAAGATTTTGGAATAGCCAGGAATCACCATTGTGCGAGTGAACAAGAGGATCATACAAAAAAAAAAAAAAAAAAAATGGCTCTGAGCAGTATGCGACTTAGCGTCTGACGTCATCAGTCGCCTAGAACTTAGAACTAATTAAACCTAACTAACCTAAGGACACCACACACATCCATGCCGGAGGCAGGATTCGAACCTGCGAACGTAGCGGTCGCTCGGTTCCAGATTGCAGCGCCAGAACCGCATGGCCACTCCGACCGGCAATGGGGATCATATAGAAGAGGTTCAGGACAATGGTGTTGGGGGCCTTTCTGTTTCTGTAATAAAATTCATAATGTATTAGTTAAAATCAAATGCGTTCTGAACTGAGATAAAGAGAAATGTTGATCTCAACACTGAATGTCAGTTTCGAGTGCACTTTTTACGTGATAATTTAAATCCTAGAATTTAGCATGATATGAATTTTACTTGCTACAGACACAATATAAATTTACAGATGTAAATTACTGTTCTCTAACAACTCGTTTAAGTGTACTGTTTGAAAAACCGCACAGAAGTATGTGATTTTGTGTGATGAAAATTAAAATACGGCTTGCGACGGGTCAGGCTCTTATCGCGCAGTTTCCTTTCCCTGAAAGAAAATCCACCTACCTCGTTTCTTAGGTAGTTGCTGCACTCGCCTCTCCTGATAGCAGCTACTGGAAAAATTGCAGAAAAGCAGTGTTGAAGAAACTGCAATTTAATAGCCGCTCACCGGAGGCCGCGATACATGTTTGCTGAAATACAATCTATGAGCAATCTTCCTAAATAAATTGAGTTATTGGAATGGTAGTAATTGTTTACTCAAACGAGAACGCGAAGTTGGTAATTCTATTTAAGCTCTTTATTGTCTTTAAGCCTGATCATCAGCCCGCTAATCTACGTTTGAAGAAAGTTCAGTTCACAATTCTATCCACACTCAAACCCCGCCAGAATTAGCTTTCAAAGTTACGGAATTTACTTAACTGCAACACAGACGATTTTCTAACATACACGTTTGCAGTCGATGTTCAATAATAGTTCGTTTTTTTAACGTTAATGCTCGCCATAAGCACTTAGTAAAAGTTTACGAAGTACCGCCACGCTTTTAATTATTAAAGTTACTCGCGTCTTTCGCGGAACGAAAAGTCACAACTCGCTCAAACTCACACTACGCGTTACTGGACTCTTCCAGTCTCAAATCGCACAGTACCGAACCGATGAAGCCGTTTTATGACTTCATTTTACACATTATTCGCGAGGACACATCAAGCATGTCTCTTCTCGATCACAGTTCCTTCGCGACTCCTCATCCACTCGCGACTCACTCTCCTAGTCTGCTAACCGTCCTCGCATCTCATTGGCTCACACATCACACAGCCAATCAGAATTAACTCTTTGGGTGCGCCTCGCGCCAAAATCTAGCACGCACCAGTCATGACTTCTGAATCATTTACGTCATGATTTCTTGTTACACAAAATTTACTGTATAATTTAACAAACCGAAAGGAAAACTAGACTTTACTTTATTTCCAGAAATTATTTAAATACTCGCGAACGTTCTGGCTGCTTGTACAATACCATACACTCTTGGACATCCGACATTCACTAAGATGGGGAACCACTGGCGACTCTGTTCCCACGGTTACATCGTCTGAACACTTGCGAGTTCCAACCTAGATTTTATACACTTGCAAAGAATGGCGAATGTCCCTCTTTCATTCACTCAGGCACACTCATTCACTCTCACCTACTCATATAAAATAACTGTTCACAAAAATTCAAAACATTTATGGTTTTAACAAAGTTATAGGTGAATTTCTAAAAGTAAAATTCTCAAAATAAATACAAAAGCACGGAAGGTGATTTTGTTTCATAGTTGGATGGTCACTGAAGGTGATCTATACATAATGGTATTTATTTAGACTCGAAAATTGTAGAAATTTGCGTTTTCTGTAAGATTTTTCTAATTTCCAAAATATGCAGGTTTCAAAGCTCAAATTTGGATGACTTATTTTTATTCATAACAGAAACTAGTATATTAACTTTTAATTTCCTCAGGTTCCTCAGTTAGAAGTTATTAAAGATGAAAGTTCCACGTTATACACGCGGCTAGTTAGCGCACAGGTCTTACATTCTCACGGTACAGACATGCCATATGGTCGTGACGTCAGACGAACGGACACCGGTAATCTGCCCGCTACAGCACATATGCTAATCTGATGGCTACTTTACAGTCTGTCTACATTTCACAGTAAATATTTGATAGAAAACTGCGCGCTCGCACTAGTTGCGACGCCACACACCTCCTGAGGAAACTAAATTTTTTCATTCATGACAAACTTTTAGTTTTCTAAAAAAATTTCTATTAAAGATTTACTCAAACAGCTATTTAACATTTATAGTTCCTGTACATCAATCATCCACTTATACCTAGGGCTGACGACCTACAAAACATCTTATATCTAAACATGCACTTTTATCATCATTCAAAAAAAATTTTTCAGATTACAAAATTCTATTTACAAATTCCTGAAAGAGAAAACAAACCTAAATACTATCTTGATGTACGTCACACGCACACTAACACTACTATCGCTATGGTGAGCGTCACTTTTTTACCACTTACACTTAAGATTTTGATAGCACTCGTAGTTCGACCGGGTCCTGCTTGGGAGGTCCATTTCAAGTCTCGTGCTACCACCTCTGTTTACTTCGGCGCACCTGAAACATCAGCTGGCCTCAGTTCCCTTTCTAACTGCTACGTCTTAACCTACAGCAGCGATAAATGGCGCTATCTGCTTGACTCTAAAGTCTCATATTTTTGATAAAATTTACTTTACAGTATGTACAATTTTCAAAATTTTTTTTTTTTTTTTTTTTTTTTTAAGTGAAAAGTGAATTGACTTTCCTAATGCAGTACCGAAGTGGCACATTTACTCTTTAATTACTTCTTCATCTCATAATCAAACAAGTTATGGTTACATAAGAAATACTAAGAAAAACAATTCCTACAAATAGTTCACAAATACATAATAAATCTCCGCCAGCACTGGTGACTCTCCAGTTCCTGTACAATACACAACAATATAAAATATACACAAAATTATCAATATTACAATTCTGTCTCCAGGCAATCTCCTGTAGTCCTGTATCATAAATTAAACACTGAAAAATACATATTTACTTATTCATTTATCAACACTACAATCCTTATACTAATCTCTACGACAAACTTGGGGAGCTTTGTGTGTCTCTGGTCAAAAATGGAATCGATGTCATGGGTACTTTCCTCATCTCACATATCTGGAGTTACTTCAATTCCTTGTCAACATCAGGTTTTCTCTAGTCACATTCGGGTTTAATTTACAACTCTCATACTCATACTTCACACACTCAGGTTAGTATTTGTTAAAGCGTTTCCTACTAATCTGCGAAACCTCGTTACCCATACTTTCTAACATACATCCACCTCCTGAGTTACCAACGTCGCCTCAGCTCTGTTTACATTCGTAGCCTCACTTCCTTTTGTTTACAAACATCTCCTCTGTTTACCAACAAACGCCACCTCTGGTTATCAACATTAAGCTTTTTATTTACTCACCTTCGTAGCCTCACTTTTTCCTAATATCGAGCTAGCCAAACACTATGCTCATTCTTTCTCCTTTTCTCACATATTTCTCTTCATTTGACAGTCAGTCCTGCTGCACTGTCCCTTTAACTTAACTTCCTTTACCCCTTTGACAGTCAACCTTGTTGCACTGTACCTTTACTCATTTTACCACTAAATCACCTCCTGAGGCTCTGACTTCATTGAACAGACAGTTTTGCTGTACTGCTCCATTTCCTTTCCTAAACATTAGCTTAATGCTACGTCTTAACATATCGTTCTGTTACTTAACAAACAGCTTCAATGTTCGTCACCATATTTTCTGAGGCTCTTACATTTCTTAGTTATTTTACCTTTCTAAGGGCATTACTCACACCTTAGGCCAAACATTTACTTTACTGAGACTTATTACTTATCTGAGGTATCTTAATCCTTTTTGATTTTCTCTTACACTCATTCCTTACGCTTAACCTATACTGCACTGAGGTTCTTTCCTACTCATTACTTAAACACTTTATCACTTAAAAACTACGATAGAGAAGAAGGAAAGACGATAGAATTTTAGTTCTGAATGAAAGAAGAGGTAGGTTGACAATACGGAAAAGAAAGTGGAAGAAATATTGTCAAACGACTCGAGACCTAGTGCTCGTCACGCACTTAGCTCTGCAAAGAGTGCAAAGCTCTCTGAGGTATCTACTCACTCCTGGCCACGTCTCTCTTTTGAACATATCTTTTCAAATCCACAATGTTCCTAAGCCCTAACACCTTATGTGATTTCACAAACTCCAGTCTATAAGCATTTGGGTGAGGCTTCTCTACGATTCTAAATGGGCCCACGTACTCATCGGTAAACTTCTTTGTTTCTGACGTAAGTTTCTTAGATCTTTCCCTAGTTTTCACTAGCACTAGATCCCCTACCTGAAAACTAGTGGGATCAGCTCTTGCGTCATGCCTTCTCTTTCTTGCTTCATCAATATCAATTAATTCTAGTAATTTCTCCTCGATCCTATTTCTGACACTCACAAGCTCAGACGGATCCTCTACTTTTTTGCCACCGTACTCATTATAGCCCTCCAAGAATTTCTCTGTTTTACAAATACATATAGGAAAATCATTCTGCTCAGGATCCTCACATAGCTGCTTACCGATGAAAGGTATAGTAATTAGTTTACCCTTAATTTTTACCATAACATCATTGGTAGAAAAATTCACCCATCCTTCATATTTATTCAAAAAGTCAGCCCCCACCAATATGTCTACACTCAGTCCATTTATAACTAAGAAGTTCTGTCTTATTTCTACTTCCTTAAATGCTATGGGTAGAAACACTTCCTGTTTTACTGTCTTCTTAGTCTTACCGGTTGCTACTACAATGTTCAAGCCACTTACTGGCATCTTAACAATCTGTTTACTGTTAGGGAGTTCATTTACCAAGTTCTGGGATACTGCACAGACTTCCGATCCAGTATCTATCAAACATTTAACTGGTTCATTTAATACTCGTAGCTCTACTATCGGTTGCCCTAAGTACTCTTTATTTATTTTGGGTTCTGCTTCCTCCAATAAATCTTGCACAATTTCTCTCCTTTCGAAGCCTGTCTTTTGGGTGGCAATCACATTCACACTTACAGGGTTTATTTCATGCTTATTATCACCCTCAATTCTAGTGGCAGCTCCTATTAGCCTATCCACTATTGCTAAGTCAAAACATTTTTCCAATGTTTCCCCCTCTTTCTCATTAACCTCCTTTTCTACGACCCTATCCAAGGCGTCGTCATTAACCTCTACCTCCTCCTCTAATCTATCCTCTTCTTCGTAACTATCTACAACATCAATTATCTTATCAAGCACAGTCACAACCCTGCCATTATTACTGTTCTCACCCCTATCCGACAGCTCTTCATTAGTTTTACTGTGCATAATGTCTTTCTGATTATTACCCTTATAACTAGTACTTAGTTCTTCAATAAGTGGCTTCTTATGATTATTCTTACAGTTAATTGGTTCATTAACCTCCACTTGACTTAAAGCTACTATCTCTGTCTGTTTTACGTTATCCTCCCTAAATTTTGTAGCAACAACATTTATGTTAGGTGGTCGTTCAGGCTGCTTTCTTATGAATGGTTTTGCCAGCGGATTTAACTTTAAACGCTGTTGCCTACGATCGCCAGCACACTCGTAGACAATTAATGGTTTTCCGAGCGCGGTGCGTCATCACTATGCCTCCAGCTGACCGCCTCACCTCCTGACATCTGTCGGCCGCTGCCATACTGCTCGCGTTCATTGAACCTGTTAACATATGTTCTTCCTCTTCTCCGTGAACTGCCACGGTATCCGCCGCCTCTCTGAACACCCATCCTATTAATGTTTACATCCGCGCGATTGTCATTCTGCCTAGCAGGCGGGCGATGCTCCCTCCTCATGTTTTCTTCTTCTTTTTGGACGGATTCAACCCTTTCTAAATACTGTACGAACTTGTCAATGTTATCTCGGGGCGCAGATATGATCTTAGTTTTCCAGTTCCACGGTAGCTTATTTTCTACCCTTAATATGATCTGTTCTGTTTCTAACTTATTACTAAGGTAGGACAGAGTTGCTACCCACCTTTGAACAAATCGTTTGATGCCCTCTCTCTTGGGGTCATACTTCTCTCCCGACCAGAACCGATTAAGAACATCCATCTGCTTTCTCTTTCCCCAGTATTCCTCAAAGAACGCTAATTTAAATTCTGACAATTTCGCGTATTTTTCAGAGGCTAAATTCCCCCATACTCTGGCCTCTCCCATCAAATTTGAAGTGATAAAGCCTATCTTTTGTTTATCGCTCCATACTTTCGGCAAAACGTCTTCAAAATCGTTCCAAAATTCTCTGGGGTGCATGTTCTTACTTGGGTCAAATTTTAAAAACTGTCTGTGGGTAACATACGCAACCTCGGTAGATTCAATTATTCCACTGGAAATTATACTACCACTATGGTTAGAAACACACTGTTCTACTTTGGTTAGTCTGCATTCATGCCCACAAAGTTGCTCATTCACACTTTCACTGAAATGGCTTATGTGAGTCTCTAAATTATTGACCTTATTTACAACTTGCTCTCCAAGTTTCTCACACCGAATTTTGGTATCATTTACTTTACATTCTAAGGCGGCATGATTAATTTCATTGGAATTCTCTACCACTTTTATGTGCTCACATACTTTATCTAATTCTGCATCAACATGGGATTTAAATTGCTGTTGATCCTCAGTAACCTGTTCGATTCGTGTCGTCAATTCACTTTGCACTTGAACAATATTTTCTGTACATTCTAGTTTAACCTGCTGTATTTCAACATTTACTTTACTACTGAGCACTGCTAAATCTTGCTTCCAACAGTCTCTGAGATCGGATATTTTGGAATCTAAATCAGCGCCCATTTTAGTCATCTCATTACTTAAATCAGATCCTAATTTAGACATTTTTGAATCCATTTGTGACATATTAGTTTCCAATTTTGATATACTGGAATCCATTTTTGACATACTGGAATCCATCTTACTTGACATATTGGAATCCAACACGTTCATCTTAGTTAATAGATTCATCAGCATACTGGCGACATTATCCTTCGCCCCCTCATTTGCTGATACAATGTCCCTATTAACATTAACTACCGGCATGGGTAACTGTAACTCACTGGGCACTGACATATTTGGATCTGACTCCAAACTATAATTAACATAGGATGAATCAGTCAAACTACTACTGAAATTGGGTTGAGACACGTCTAAACTAAAATTCATGGGGTCATTTTCCCCTGTCTCCATCCCACTATCACAACTTAGTTCCGCCTTTTTGTCACTTGGTTGAAACTCAGCCATTTCTCTCAGTTTGACTCCACAAACACACAAAGTTTTCAAAAGCACTGTACTTAACTTTGTGCTTCGGCGTGCTGCGTTGCTGCTAGATGAAACTGCGGGTCCGTTCACCATACACTGCAATGCTGTACCAGTTTCCGGGCCCCCGCTCGAATCAGCGCTGCCAACTGCCACTGCTGTCGTCGCCTCTGCGTAGTCTCCGTAGCTCGTCGTCTGCCAGACGCCGTCGTAGACTGCTATTCCAATCGGCGCGTAGTCACCGAAAAATTCTTCCGTTCCGTACAACACATTACAGTTCACGGACACTTTCACTGTCCTTCCTATTCACGTGGCGATATCAATTTGTACGCTACACAGTTCCTACACATAGCGAGCACTTCTGTATTGTCCGGTAATTGTCACTACTGCTTTTTTTTGAAATTCACTGGAATTTACTATTTTTATTTCCCGGCCGATGCACCACTTGCGACGGGTCCGGCTCTTATCGCGCAGTTTCCTTTCCCTGAAAGAAAATCCACCTACCTCGTTTCTTAGGTAGTTGCTGCACTCGCCTCTCCTGATAGCAGCTACTGGAAAAATTGCAGAAAAGCAGTGTTGAAGAAACTGCAATTTAATAGCCGCTCACCGGAGGCCGCGATACATGTTTGCTGAAATACAATCTATGAGCAATCTTCCTAAATAAATTGAGTTATTGGAATGGTAGTAATTGTTTACTCAAACGAGAACGCGAAGTTGGTAATTCTATTTAAGCTCTTTATTGTCTTTAAGCCTGATCATCAGCCCGCTAATCTACGTTTGAAGAAAGTTCAGTTCACAATTCTATCCACACTCAAACCCCGCCAGAATTAGCTTTCAAAGTTACGGAATTTACTTAACTGCAACACAGACGATTTTCTAACATACACGTTTGCAGTCGATGTTCAATAATAGTTCGTTTTTTTAACGTTAATGCTCGCCATAAGCACTTAGTAAAAGTTTACGAAGTACCGCCACGCTTTTAATTATTAAAGTTACTCGCGTCTTTCGCGGAACGAAAAGTCACAACTCGCTCAAACTCACACTACGCGTTACTGGACTCTTCCAGTCTCAAATCGCACAGTACCGAACCGATGAAGCCGTTTTATGACTTCATTTTACACATTATTCGCGAGGACACATCAAGCATGTCTCTTCTCGATCACAGTTCCTTCGCGACTCCTCATCCACTCGCGACTCACTCTCCTAGTCTGCTAACCGTCCTCGCATCTCATTGGCTCACACATCACACAGCCAATCAGAATTAACTCTTTGGGTGCGCCTCGCGCCAAAATCTAGCACGCACCAGTCATGACTTCTGAATCATTTACGTCATGATTTCTTGTTACACAAAATTTACTGTATAATTTAACAAACCGAAAGGAAAACTAGACTTTACTTTATTTCCAGAAATTATTTAAATACTCGCGAACGTTCTGGCTGCTTGTACAATACCATACACTCTTGGACATCCGACATTCACTAAGATGGGGAACCACTGGCGACTCTGTTCCCACGGTTACATCGTCTGAACACTTGCGAGTTCCAACCTAGATTTTATACACTTGCAAAGAATGGCGAATGTCCCTCTTTCATTCACTCAGGCACACTCATTCACTCTCACCTACTCATATAAAATAACTGTTCACAAAAATTCAAAACATTTATGGTTTTAACAAAGTTATAGGTGAATTTCTAAAAGTAAAATTCTCAAAATAAATACAAAAGCACGGAAGGTGATTTTGTTTCATAGTTGGATGGTCACTGAAGGTGATCTATACATAATGGTATTTATTTAGACTCGAAAATTGTAGAAATTTGCGTTTTCTGTAAGATTTTTCTAATTTCCAAAATATGCAGGTTTCAAAGCTCAAATTTGGATGACTTATTTTTATTCATAACAGAAACTAGTATATTAACTTTTAATTTCCTCAGGTTCCTCAGTTAGAAGTTATTAAAGATGAAAGTTCCACGTTATACACGCGGCTAGTTAGCGCACAGGTCTTACATTCTCACGGTACAGACATGCCATATGGTCGTGACGTCAGACGAACGGACACCGGTAATCTGCCCGCTACAGCACATATGCTAATCTGATGGCTACTTTACAGTCTGTCTACATTTCACAGTAAATATTTGATAGAAAACTGCGCGCTCGCACTAGTTGCGACGCCACAGGCTGGCTTTATTTAGTGGTGTGAAATCAACAAACAGTGTATGAACTTCACATAAATAATAGCAAAATAAAGTTTATTAAACTTAAATTGAAATTTTCTAGCTGCGTGGGATTAGTAGAGCGGTCTACGGCGCTGCAGTCATGGGTGTGTATTTGCCCTTAGGATAATTTAGGTTACGTAGTGTGTAAGCTTAGTGACTGATGACCTTAACAGTTAAGTCCCAAGAGATTTGACACACATTTGAACATGTTTTTTTTTTAAATTTTCTAAAGATATTCGTCGTGATCTCAGGTGAAATATAAGGGTCCCATGCATCGTAGTATACGTTACAGTATAGTCACCTCATGAGTGAAGAGTTTTAAGCTGCACAATGAGCCAGTAATCATCATCGTCGTTATGTATAGCATTTCCGGTGAGTGACTAAACCATCGCGTTCAATTAGAGCGATGACACACATTCTCTTTCACGGTTTCTTATTTTTCCCTATTACACTTAAGTTACTGACACTGGTGCCTCACACTTTCTGATCTTTACTTTCGTTAAGAGCTAACAAAAGAGGAACAAGATCGTGTCTGACGAAAGTCCTCAATATTTGCTGTGTGATAGTGTTGTTACACAACAACATGTATTCCTTTCTCAATTTTAGATCTGCAAGTTTTAACTGTGCTGTTAATGTTCTGTACATATGTAAGTTTCTTTTTGTTTTGTAAATCAAATTTTTTGTACGTACCAAATTACCTAATTTTTTAGAACGTGTGTGAGATGCTGCTCCTCGGATAAAGAAGACATCCCTACAGACAAAAGTGGTTCCGATCATTCCGCTAGTAACAAGGAATTATGCTCTTCTTTTACTGAAATATCGAACAATTTTACATTTTATTTAAATTTATCTGAAATCATGTAGTATACATCTACTTATTTAGTTAAGTTACAGTAGAGTCTCAGCATTTTACGTCTAAGAAATAGATGTAATAAAATTTTATACAAATCTCGGAGTTGTCAAGTTTACGCTGGCTGTCAAGAATATTAATCATAAAACGTAACTGTCAAGTGAAACTACGAGAGTCTTGTTTTTGTCACCTAATAAATACTTCGTTATCAATAAATCGGTTACGGAAAGTTTAACTAAATAACTTTTGAGGCCAACTTCTTCTGTTGTATATTTATTTGTTCTTTCCGTTTCTTCCTTTTCATTGACTTGACCTGAGGATTTTGACACAGAGAATGTCAGATCAAGTCAAGGCAAGCCAAATTACGTCTGACTCATTCCACTTCATCTGAAGCGAAGCACTTCCTGTGGCGTTTTATGTTTCGCCCGCTGAAGGAGATAACACGAGCCCCAGCTTGAGTGTAGGTGAGTATCGGTAGTGACTCTGCTTCAAGAGCGGCCCCCGTTACGAGTCCAGTGCTTTACTACTTGAGGAACATTCTCTGTGAAGTCAGAACGTCACTGCCTCAACCGTGCTGCCTCGTCTTACAACTGCCCTCAAAACCAAGGCAGACGATCGCCACTCCGACTGTAGAAATAAAAACGTTTTACAGCTTAGAGGCAGCGTAGTCTAATACAGAACTAATACGAAGATGCACAATAATGTTTAACAATACATACAGAATGATAGTACTGAATAAAATTACCAGATAAGTGGCACGAGAATAGCGAAAAATTATTCCTAAGACGGGAGACTGTATTTGTCCATATTTCTGTATCTTATCATGTTCCATAAGTCTACCATTTCTTTTGTTCATAAACTTGTAGCGCTCATCGCAATCTTAACTTTGCAAACGCTGGTACCAAGTACCGTGAACTCCCTGCTTTCTAGCCTAACATTGCAGTTAAAAAAAAAGTTAGCATTTAGAAAACCTGTTTATTGCATGGACCACACTCGATGTAACACAGGGTATATGGAAATTGGAGAGCGTTAACTGTTTTATATAAACAGACTGTCTACACTCAGCACTGGCACTTTTTCATTACTTTAGTATGACATTTTTATAAAATCGTCGTTAGAGAGACGTTTCAGAGATAATTTACGTGATTATGTTAATGTAACTTGGTAAAATACTTGACTAAACTGTGTATAACTTCACAATTACAGCTAAAAGCCAATATATAATGTTGTTTTCAATCCGCAATAGACGACACTTACACCACCCTCTTATGGAAGGTTTATTGTTTACGGAATGCTGATTTTGATGTGAGACGTAAGATCACTATTACTATTTTATGAAATATAGTTTAACAAACAATTTTTTGTTACATTTCACAGTCTATCGCCAAACAATGGCAACAGCGTCGAACACACAACCATTAAAATGGATCAACTAATCGGGGCAAATGTTAATTCGCTGCGAAGTCTAATGTGGTAATTGAGTGAAAAATAATATCAGCTGGAGTCAAAATATATTGGTAATGTGCAACACGTTTCGGAATCTCTGAGTTTTCCACGATCACCTTACGTCGCTTGCGGCAAATACCGGGATGGTTCCTTTAAAAGGACACGGCTGATTTCCTTCCCCTTCCTTCCCCATCCTTCCCTAATCCGAGCTAGTACTCCGTCTGTAATGACCTCTTTGTAGACGGGACGTTAAACACAAATTTTTTACTCCTCCTACTGGCGTAGATGAATCTTAGCCATGGGTTTCTGAGTTTGGCTACTGGCCGGGTCGGTGAATTTCCGCGGTCGGAGCTGTGTGTGTGTGTGGAAATGCTGGTTAAAAATGCCATACGCACATTTTTTACAATGTGCATCATGGTCATTTCACTGATCACTCTATTAAAAACGGTGTATGGATAGGCAGTCTGCCTGTAAATAATTTACCTAACGACACAGCAACTGAATTTCTTAGGATGCAATTTTAATTATGAAAAGAGATCAGAAACTATTTTCAAAAGACAACACTTTTATACATGTAGTAAGTTCTGTTCGGCATCTGGAAAACATTACAATCCGGGAAAAGTCTTAGGATTTGTTACAAAAGCTGTTACAAAAATAAATATCCTATGTCACTACAATATTGTGGTGCAGAAGAACTAAAAGAAGAATGGAAATGAGTAGGAGTTACTGACATTAGAAATGAATCTTCCTGCCAGATTAAAGCTGTGTGGCGGACCGAGACTAAAATTCTGGACTTTTGCCTCCAGTGGCCAAGTGTTCTGCCGACTGTGCTACCAAAGCATGACTTCCGACCCGATCGTAAAGCTTTAGTTCTGTCAGTACCTCGTCTCCTACCTGCCAGACTTCACAGAAGCTCTCCAGCGAACCTTGTAGAACTAGCGCCCCTGGAAGAAAGGCTATTGCAGAGACAAGGCTTAGCCACAGCTTGGGGGATGTTTCAAGAATTAAATTTTCACTCTGCAGCTGAGTGTTTTTGTTATGAAACTTCCTGGCAGATTGAAAGGTTATGTGAAGTTTGGAAGATAAGAGACGAGCTGCTGGGAGAACTGAAGCTCTGAGGACGGGCCGTGAGTTGTGCTTGGGTAGCTCATTCGGCAGTACACTTTTCCGCGAAAGGCAAAAGTCCCGAGTTCGAGACTCGGTCCGGCATCACATCTTTAATCTGCCAGGAGGTTTCATATCAGCTCACTGTCACTAGGCAAACGCTGACAACTGAAGCAGGCGCAGCACCTTCTGCTCCAAGTATAGTTATAGAGCGTACTAGTTACCAAAACTTTGGATTCCTCCTCCAGAAAGAACAAAGAGACAAATAGCACTAGACTGTAGTAACCAAGCAGGCACACAAGAAAGCCCAAAAAGTATGTGTCTCCGCCTAACACAAATAATAACTGAAAACAGTGCCAAACCAAAAGAAATGAAGTGGTTCACCTCTCAGACGGATCAAATAACGATTTTACAACTCAGGATGCCTGACACAATCCCCCAGCAAGTTTCCGTGCCCCGCTCCGTCTGCCGCAAAATCCGTAGCTCTCAGTTACCACCTCGAATACTCTTGACATTGTCACTCGCGTGGATGATAGGTTTCATCCATATCATAAACGGTGTATCTGTTTCACTTTAGGAGTGTTTCATATAAATATAAATATATTACATTGAATATACATATATGCTATAATATTTTCCAAAGATTGGAACAGTTTGAGCTACAATGTCGTAAGTTTCTACAATCTAAAACAAAAAACAAACGATCCACCAATAACGAATTCTCTGAATGGGACGGACGTCGATGGGTGTGATGTCCATGTGCAGAAGGACAAACGATTACTATTTTAAAAAATTGGATATTTTATTCAAGATATAGAGCATCACAGATTGAGGAAGTTAATAACGCGTTGGGCCACTTATGATCGTTATGGGAGCCGTTATTCGGTTTGACATGGATCGACAGAGTTATTGGATGTCCTGCTGAGAGATATCGTGTCAGATTGTGCTCAGCCTACGCGTTAGATCGCCAAACTCTCGAGCTGATTGGAGGGCCCCGCGCATAACGCTGCAAATGTTCTCCACAGGAGAGAGATCCGGTGACCTTGCTGGCCAAGGTAGGGTTTGGTATATAGGAAGACAACCATCAAAATCGTTTGCTGGGGATATTATCTTGTTTTTTAAAAAGAATTCTTTATTGCAAATACAGTAATCATACATCATAACCCAGTACCTAAGCTAATTAGTGGGTCGTAAGTTAGGACATTAAAAATGGCAGCTACATACATTCATAAAAGCTAATACTCTGGACAAGGTTGGTGTTTGCAACTAATCTACTCTACATGTATACTGAAAAGCTGTAACCTCTGCAGCGTTACATGTTTGCCAGCGGATATTATAACCCTAAGGTGCTGGCCTGCCCACCGAGCTAATCCCAGTGGACGTACCCCTGGTACTGGGCTGCCCCAATTACTTTACCTCGGTGCAGTCACTAACATGTTAATGGTTGCTAATTAATGCCTACATTCTATTCTAAAACTAATAGAGCCTAAAAAATGCTTACTGAGTGCTGTAGTCAGTTCTGAATTGGTGACACACCTGCGCCCCCGCCCCTTTAATGCTGGACCGCGGCCGATCTCGACCGTAATGGCGATCGGCCATTCCGCGCGCGGCGGTAGTGGGCAAGTGCATCGGTGTCTAGGCGATTCTTCTCATTCACCGACCACTGTGGTACCTCATAAATTCCCTCAGATCCTTTTGTGATACCTCGTTTTCCAGTGAGATAATTGTCTAGAGGGTATCGTTGTGTCTCAGTAGAGAAGAAGCGTCATTATTGGGTAGTTGTCGTTTTAGTTCAGTTGCCACATCACTGTATATTGGGCACTCATATATCAAGTAATCAGGGGTGCCTTCTTCAACGCCACAGTCACACGCGCGTTTAGCCCAAATAGGGTCCATGCCCTGTAAGGAACTGCAACAGACCTCTACTCGGCCTGAAGTAGCCCATCTGTAATCTCTCTCTAATGTCACGTAGCATTTGGAAAACGCTCCGCCCTGTTTCCTCCCTTGCCCATGAGTCCTGCCATAACTCCTCCCCTCCTGATTACGAACTTGTCTCCCACCCGTACCCCTATAATTGCCAATGTATTTTTCATTTTTGCCCTTAGTTTCCCAGTACCATCCTTTCTGTTCACGGATTCTACTGTCTAAAGGACACAGACCCTTCAACACCAACAACCCCCCCCCCCCCCCCCCTTGGAGTTGCCCTGTACGCCCCAACAACAGAGCGTAACACCATATTCCGCTGCACCCTCCTCACAGCCATGGCAGGCATTACCTTCTTGAGCCTGTGCACCCATACTACATCCCCATATCCTACTTCAGAAGTCAATATGCTATTATGATAAAGTTTGATTAGGTCGGTTCGCCAATGGAAACTTTCATGCCCAATGTTGATTAGGTTATTTAAAACCTCTAATGATCGTTCGACTATGGCGTGTATGTGGGCCATACAATTAAATTTTTCATCAATAATTACGCCAAGATATCTAGACTCGCGGCGCCGAAGAACTGGTTGTGGCATCATTCAGAAAGTGAGGTCATGGCCTGTCCCACTTTTGGTTCTAAGTCTTCGTGGCTACTGCCACCAACCAGAAGGAGAAGGTCGTCTGTGTAGGCTATCACCTCTAACACATCATCTCCATATTCACGTCCCAAAAGAGTGTCCTTAGGACAGAGCGCTGTGGAAATCCCTCTGTGACTATTTTACTTACTCTCCCTCCAGGGGATGATAACCAGAGCTCCCTTTCTTAACAATAGCTCCTCAGACAGCCGTATATAAACCCTGGGCACGCCTTCTCCCGCAAGCAGGAGAAGAGCGAAGGCCGCCATAGGTTGTCAAAGGCGTCACTGTTGTCCACCATGATGCCCACCACATACTTAAGTGGGGCTGATCTGCAGTCCTCAGCCACCAGGGTGATCGCGTCAGACGCCTGTCGTCCCAGCCGATAGCCAAATTGCATGTCGCTCATCCTACACAGCACCGTGTGTCCCGCCAGTCTGTCAGCGCATAGCCTCTCAAATATTTTCCCCAAACCGTCTAAAAGACATATTAGTCTATTGGTCTTGGCTTCCACTGACACTTTATCTTTGCCTTTGTTTATGATGACAACATTTGCCTTCTTCCAAACTTTAGGAAAATTGCCAAGTCTCAGGCATTCATTATAGAGCCTAGTAAGAGAAGCGATTAGCTAAGGGGCGAGTAACTGCACCATCTCTGCTAAAATGCCGTCTGGCAGCAGAGATATCCCTCTTTTCATGGATTTTATGTGAGCCGCTACCTCCTCTTCAGAACAGGGGTACACCACGGTCTGGTTAGTGTACTCAACAAGACCGTCTCTGCGGATCTGGCGCTGCACTTCCGTATCTTCGAGCTCTTCATCATCTGGCAGCAGGGTCCGAAGGAGGACCTCCACAGCCTCTTTCCACGACTCTGTCACCCG
Organism: Schistocerca gregaria; assembly: GCF_023897955.1. NCBI lineage: Eukaryota > Metazoa > Arthropoda > Insecta > Orthoptera > Acrididae > Schistocerca > Schistocerca gregaria. The sequence goes on from NC_064931.1 coordinate 834,488,123, forward strand.
ACCGCCATCCCTGATGATTAACAATACCATGGGAGATCTTATCTTTTCCCTTACCAGCTTTTAAGAGACTCCCCAGTGGTCAGTGGCTAGGAGGTACAGCACATATTTTTCCCAACTCTTAGTTCTTACTGCCTTTATTTGCTTCTGGAACGACTCTTTGGCATCACGATACTTTTGTAACCAGTACTGTTTTCATCCCACACGACACTTCGCTGGTAGTACCTCTTTGCCCTTTTTACAGACTGACGCATATGTCCAAGTTCGGCAGAGGCCGCAAAGGTTCTCCTCCTGGTTGGTAACGCAGCATTCATCACTCTTGCTATTGATCCCACCAGTTCCTCGGCATATCCATCCAAATTTTCGTTACCCTCTGGTAATGGAGAAATTTCACAATCCCGAGCCATGCATTCCCAATCTGTCTGCTCTAGAGCGGTTGTCTTGCACTTCACTGCCTTGGATCTCCACTGGCCAACCTACCAACACTGGTCGCCCCACGTGTCCGTGCGTCATCTATCTGACTGTGCCCCCATTTGTGGGAGGAGGAGACGCAAGCCTGAGCGAAAGGCTCAGTCTGAATACAAAAATTAATCATTATTACTCTTAGAGCCCTCGTTTTCGAAAATGACTTCTTTAAACTAGCACGCCTTCTCGGCTTCTCTCCTACTCGGGGACTTCCTCGTCTTTGCCATCCTAGTCAGGATAAATGGCCTCGGCCATTATCAGTTCGGGATATCAGACATTGTTCTAGCATTTTGTAAGTGCGGCAGATCCTTAGAGTGGCACCACAGGTCTTCTTGCACCTTCCTTATATGGTCCTCAGCGCTGTGCTTGGAGCACGTTGGAATCCTGTTGCAGTGCTTGTAAATGTGATCAACGTCCCAGGCAATTGTGGCAACGAGATACCACAAGATAATCTTTCACGACTGGAGCATTAAAGCCAATAAACATTTCCCCTTGGTCGTGAGTCTTTTCCACAGTTTACCTGAAAACGCAGCAACGTGATCATCGCGGTCCTAAGGTCTGGTTCTGAATCCTGAGTTTAAATCCTTGTTGAAAGTATCAATGTCCATATCCTCAAGATTCTGTTGGTACAATGTCTCGTATAAGTCCTCCTTCTTTAAAGACGGTGGAACGTCGTACAGGACAACTAGCGGGCTACGCTTTTAAGGTGGAGGGGGTTCGCATTTCCCTGCCTTACATAGTTTTTGATTAATCAATAACTTGTTCTTATCATCTTAAGTGGCAACATCATCTGTCACCAAGTTCTAGGTTTCTTTTACTCTGTTTATCCTGATCTTTTCTCATAGCGGATTTACTGTGGTGGTAAATATTTCTTGCACCTTTTTAATGTCTTGTCTTGGTATAGACCTGAGAAAGACCATCGTGTCCAGAGGTTTGGAAACTTTAGCTATAGTCTCTGTTGTCATTTGAGCCTTTGGTGCCACCTACGTGGCCACCCCATCGAAAGTTTTCACTGGTTGTTTTAGAAGGCTGTCATTTTCTTTTTCCAGTTCCTCTATGCGGCCTTCGAGATTCGCATTTGCAGTAATCCACACATACAGTTCAGCTTTAATGGCCTGAACTGTGGTCTGACTGATTTTACCATTTTTTATGCTCTGGTCAAGGATCTGAATGATTCTTGTGTGCCTACTCAAAACATCTTCATCCATTGCTGAACCAGACAATCCTGTGGTGAGGGATTGGCTAGCATCGTGGCCCTCACAACAGGCGCACTCATCTGTAGCCATCATGATCAGTTGATGAAAAGCGAAAAAAGTGGGAGCCACGTCTATTGCCCCACTCCAGTTCCTTTGGCATGAGTGGCTGGGAGGGGGGGGGGGGCTAACTGCTCGCCCAACAGTCTCTCTCCTAGGCCACGGGACCCTCTGAGCTGCTCAGTGCAATACTCCTTCTCCAGGGCACTGATCACCTTCAGTACCTGATCACCGTCGACTTCACTGGTGCCACATCAGTAAGTGCACTCCACACTCCCGAGAAGTGCATGTACCACTCGCCCTATGCCCCTACTAGCCTGAGCTTCCACTTCGCAGCCAGGGACCTACACCTACTCAGGTGGTGGGGTCGACTGACCAGTAGTTCAGGGACCTGGACCCACTTAATCTAATCTGGGCTGTTGCACCATCTCCAGGGCTTGGAGGAACACGTCTTGGAAAACCAAATGCTTGGCGAGGCCCACTTGCTGGCAAACCAGGCCATCGGTGGCAGAGACACAGATGGAGGTGTGTTCCTGAATTCTGGGGAGCAGCGGCGCCGGGCAGCTGCAACGCGTCGGAGGCGTCGCTTTGGTTTGGGGACTTTTAATGTCGACCAGGGCGTGAGGAGCGGCGGCAGCCAGGCCGCAGGAACCCAGGCTCGTCGTTAGACTTGCCCTCACCTCCCTACCCGATCGCAGCCAATCATCTCAAGAGAGACAGATGGTATATCTCTCGTAACGCAGCTCCCTTTGCGCCACGCACCATTTTCTTTCGCCTCGGATTCGCGGCGTTTAGCGTCCTACCGTGACGGGAGTTTAACGTCCTTCCTTGACACATGACAACCCCCACCTTTCAACGCAGCCCGGGTCTTATGTAGTGGAGTTTGATATCAATGGAGTGATGCAGTACTTATACCCGAGTTAGGTGTCGTTCAAACGCGTTATTAGATCGCCGTAGCTCTCCACACGTAGCTCTCCACACGTACTGGGAAATTATGCTTGCCAAACTACACCCACAGCTTTCGCTTTTCACGATGGGCCAGTGTGGTTCACTGAGAGTTTCACCCAGCTTTGTTACTGAAATGTAAGCCCATGATGGCTTGCCATCAGAGGCAACAAAACGAGACATAAAATATCGTGCAGCTCTGCTGTAATGGTGCCGCAGATGACAAACAAAGAGATACTGCTATGAAAAGAATTGACAGCCCACATCATCACGCCCGGTTGTCGGACCAAAAAGTGGGCGATAATAATGGTGCCATTTCATCACTCCAGACTCGTCTTAATCCTGTAATCTAATTGACTGGAGTATAATTGGCTTCAGTGATGTGGCCCGCTTCGAAACAAGCCCCGATAACCAGAAAAAACTTGTCTGGAGTCCCCCAGACCGGTTACCAATGTGACTGTCGGCCACCATACGGCCAGAAAACAAGGAATTATAGTCAATGGTTGCAGTTTTTTATAGCAGGACCTCTTTCGGTGTCTTCTGCGGCAGCTTTACAGCACAGCGACGATATTCTACGATCCATTTAGTTTTCCTTCATGCAAACCATTCTGGGATTACATTTCAATAACATAATGCCCTCCCGCTCACGGCGAGAATTCTGCTGCTTGTCTTCATGGTTGGCTAGCAAGGCCACCCATCTCTCCCCAACGGAGATCGTTTGGAACTTAATGAGTATGGAGCTGCACCTGCAGTATCGCAAGTTGTTCCGAGCGAATGTTTGTTTTAAGACAGCATGCTGTATGTAACTTCGGGGGCTGACATCTGCTGGCCTAACCGGGAGACACACCCGCATCTGTCACTACCTGTAGTGGGAAAGCTATCCAAGGTATCTTACTGGACGCTTGCATTCACCACCTATAAGAACCTAAATAACTGATATTAAATATTATTCAATCATTTTCAATATAGATACACTACCGTCTGTCATTCAAGAGAAGATTATATCAAAATTCCAACATTGAAAGTATCATAGTTAGAGAGATAGAAAACATTGCTAAGAAAAGGCAAAAACCGACACTTAGGGAAATAAATGCAGTTCGGAAATATAATAGTTGATCTTTTGATATAATTTGAAAACACAAGCAGAACTTTCAGTGTGCAGAATTGACTGTGATTTTCATATTAAGACTTTAATTATTTTTTATTTATGTAATATAAAAATCAGACAAAATTATTATTGGTGTCTAAGATTTTAGTGGGAGTATATGCGACTGAATGATAGTGTGTACGTCAGACATTCGTCAGATTTTAATGTTGCATTATATACTGTCTTAGTATCAGGCAAGAATTACTCAAGCATGTCGTGGGAAAATTATCATAGGAAAATTACCCACTTTGCTGATGACGTTTCTCTAGGTGTGATTGCTACTGTAACAGAGCAGCCAGAAAGTCAGTTGTAGTATTATCTGTATCTAAACGAAGTTTCCAGATTTATTGCCCTTTCGTTTTCGTTTATTAAACATTACTTTATTAGTTGTATTCCAGAATGACATAAATGCGTCTGTATGTAAGGAGTCGAGCAGGCGAGTTCTGGCGCGAGTATGATCGTGAGCTAGCATTATGATTGGCAGTCAGTATGGTTAGACAATCAGAACTGAGACGAGAATGAGATTTTCACTCTGCAGCGGAGTGTGCGCTGATATGAAACTTCCTGGCAGATTAAAACGGTGTGCCCGACCGAGACTCGAACTCGGGCACACAGTTTTAATCTGCCAGGAAGTTTCATATCAGCGCACATTCCGCTGCAGAGTGAAAATCTCATTCTGGAAACATCCTCCAGGTTGTGGCTAAGCCATGTCTCCGCAATATCCTTTCTTTCAGGAGTGCTAGTTCTGCATGTCTCGCAGGAGAGATTCTGTAAAGTTTGGAAGGTAGGAGACGAGGTACTGCCAGAAGTAAAGCTGTGAGTACCGGGCCTGAGTCGTGCTTCGGTAGCTCAGTTGGTAGAGCACTTGCCCGCGAAAGGCAAAGGTCCTGAGTTCGAGTCTCGGTCGGGCACACAGTTTTAATCTGCCAGGAAGTTTCATATCAGCGCACACTCCGCTGCAGAGTGAAAATCTCATTCTCGTCTCAGTTCTGATTGTCTAACCATACTGACTGCCAATCATAATGCTAGCTCACGATCATACTCGCGCCAGAACTCGCCTGCTCGACTCCTTACATACAGACGCATTTATGTCATTCTGGAATACAACTAATAAAGTAATGTTTAATAAACGAAAACGAAAGGGCAATAAATCTGGAAACTTCGTTTAGATACAGATAATACTACAACTGACTTTCTGGCTGCTCTGTTGGACATGTATGACGTTTCGTCATTTTAAGTCACGCTTGTCCAATAATACACGGTCCAGTCACATTAATGTGACCACCGCCTACGTTCGACATCAACGTGCAATAACCACTTTCAGACAGCAGGTGGTAGCGCTAGCAGCGGCAGGTGTGTAGACACTGTCAGGGAACGCGGAAAACAGTACACGCGTTGTCATAATGCGGAAACGGATTTATTTATCTGGCGTCCAAATGGGCATCATCATCGGATTTTGGGCCAAGGGTGGAAGCATTTCCGAAACGGCTGAGTTTTTAAATTGTTTCTCGTGCTGCCGGACTAAAGTTATCGTGCATGACAAAACGGCACTATCGTGAATTGACACCCAGGCCACTGCAGAGCACGATGGGTCGTGGATACCAGGGATGAGTAATGGCTGTGGAGGTATGTAGAGGCGGGCAGAGATACAACTGTAGAGCAAGTGACTACCCAGATGTACCAAGGGGCTACTAGCAGTGCCTTCTCAACGGCCGTTCACAGAACGTGGAGGCGTATGGGGCTTTGCTGGAGGTGAATGGTGCATTGAGCCAACCTGACTGCTATTCACTGACGACGAAAGATACAAGTTCTCGCCAGTACTGAAACTGGACGTCCAATGAGTGGCGACTGGTGGCCTTTACAGATGAATCAAATTTTATGCACGATCGGGCACATGGCCGCTGCCGTGTATGGCCTGAAATGTCTGAAACCAAACACCCTGCAAGCTACGCCAGGAGGATCAAGGAGGAAGGAACTCTTCGTTGTGGGGGATGTTTTCAAGGCATTTCCTGGGTGATCTTATCGTTATGGAAGGCAAAATGGATCAACACATTCATGCCTCTATCCTTGGACACCATGTCCACCCTACATGCAGTTGGTTTTTCTTCGGGACGAAGGGGCCGGCCGCGGTGGCCGTGCGGTTCTAGGCGCTCCAGTCCGGAGCTGTGCTGCTGCTCCGGTCGCAGGTTCGAATCCTGCCTCGGGCATGGGTGTGTGTGATGTCCTTAGGTTAGTTAGGTTTAAGTAGCTCTAAGTTCTAGGGGACTGATGACCACAGCAGTTGAGTCCCATAGTGCTCAGAGCCATTTGAACGATTCGGGACGATGGTATCTACCAGCAGTACAATGCAACATCTCACACAGGTTACTATGTATATGCGTTGATCGAAGAGCACCAGGAAGAGTTTACCGTACTCTCCCGTCCACCCAGCTCCAGATATTTATAACAAATGGAGAATCTGTGGGACCACCTCGATCGGGCTGTACGCGCCATGGATCTTCAGTCACGAATCCTTGCTCGGCTGACCACGCCACTGGAGTCGGCATGGCTTCACGTCCCTGTTGATACCCTCCAGGAAATGATTTACATTCTTCTTGCGCGTCTCGCACCAGCTACAGCTGCAAAAGATCGTTGTTCATGCTTCTGACAGATAGTTACATTAATGTGAGTGGACAGTGCATTTCATTACAGATACAAAAGACGACCCTCATCTTACTAGGTGTGGTCCCTCAGATCATGCAACAATGCTCGAACTCGCTCTCCAAAGTCAGTTCTTGTAGAATGCTTCTATGCCTCCGCCCTCCGCGCTTACAGTATCATCCTTCAAGCACCAGCCCTATTACGTTTTACTGTCGATTGCACTATCACAATCCTTGTTTGTTGTTAACACGTTATTTTGTCACATGTTGGTGTTTCTTAGACCTCATCTACTGTACTACGTACTTGTTTCCTTCAGTACAGTGCACAATGTGTACGCAGGAACGTGACAGTTGTAACGATCTTAAATTTAGTAATATAGCTATCCAGTGGCTGAAGAGACATTGCAACGATATAAATCATACGGAGACGAAGAAGATTTTGGAATAGCCAGGAATCACCATTGTGCGAGTGAACAAGAGGATCATACAAAAAAAAAAAAAAAAAAATGGCTCTGAGCAGTATGCGACTTAGCGTCTGACGTCATCAGTCGCCTAGAACTTAGAACTAATTAAACCTAACTAACCTAAGGACACCACACACATCCATGCCGGAGGCAGGATTCGAACCTGCGAACGTAGCGGTCGCTCGGTTCCAGATTGCAGCGCCAGAACCGCATGGCCACTCCGACCGGCAATGGGGATCATATAGAAGAGGTTCAGGACAATGGTGTTGGGGGCCTTTCTGTTTCTGTAATAAAATTCATAATGTATTAGTTAAAATCAAATGCGTTCTGAACTGAGATAAAGAGAAATGTTGATCTCAACACTGAATGTCAGTTTCGAGTGCACTTTTTACGTGATAATTTAAATCCTAGAATTTAGCATGATATGAATTTTACTTGCTACAGACACAATATAAATTTACAGATGTAAATTACTGTTCTCTAACAACTCGTTTAAGTGTACTGTTTGAAAAACCGCACAGAAGTATGTGATTTTGTGTGATGAAAATTAAAATACGGCTGGCTTTATTTAGTGGTGTGAAATCAACAAACAGTGTATGAACTTCACATAAATAATAGCAAAATAAAGTTTATTAAACTTAAATTGAAATTTTCTAGCTGCGTGGGATTAGTAGAGCGGTCTACGGCGCTGCAGTCATGGGTGTGTATTTGCCCTTAGGATAATTTAGGTTACGTAGTGTGTAAGCTTAGTGACTGATGACCTTAACAGTTAAGTCCCAAGAGATTTGACACACATTTGAACATGTTTTTTTTTTTAAATTTTCTAAAGATATTCGTCGTGATCTCAGGTGAAATATAAGGGTCCCATGCATCGTAGTATACGTTACAGTATAGTCACCTCATGAGTGAAGAGTTTTAAGCTGCACAATGAGCCAGTAATCATCATCGTCGTTATGTATAGCATTTCCGGTGAGTGACTAAACCATCGCGTTCAATTAGAGCGATGACACACATTCTCTTTCACGGTTTCTTATTTTTCCCTATTACACTTAAGTTACTGACACTGGTGCCTCACACTTTCTGATCTTTACTTTCGTTAAGAGCTAACAAAAGAGGAACAAGATCGTGTCTGACGAAAGTCCTCAATATTTGCTGTGTGATAGTGTTGTTACACAACAACATGTATTCCTTTCTCAATTTTAGATCTGCAAGTTTTAACTGTGCTGTTAATGTTCTGTACATATGTAAGTTTCTTTTTGTTTTGTAAATCAAATTTTTTGTACGTACCAAATTACCTAATTTTTTAGAACGTGTGTGAGATGCTGCTCCTCGGATAAAGAAGACATCCCTACAGACAAAAGTGGTTCCGATCATTCCGCTAGTAACAAGGAATTATGCTCTTCTTTTACTGAAATATCGAACAATTTTACATTTTATTTAAATTTATCTGAAATCATGTAGTATACATCTACTTATTTAGTTAAGTTACAGTAGAGTCTCAGCATTTTACGTCTAAGAAATAGATGTAATAAAATTTTATACAAATCTCGGAGTTGTCAAGTTTACGCTGGCTGTCAAGAATATTAATCATAAAACGTAACTGTCAAGTGAAACTACGAGAGTCTTGTTTTTGTCACCTAATAAATACTTCGTTATCAATAAATCGGTTACGGAAAGTTTAACTAAATAACTTTTGAGGCCAACTTCTTCTGTTGTATATTTATTTGTTCTTTCCGTTTCTTCCTTTTCATTGACTTGACCTGAGGATTTTGACACAGAGAATGTCAGATCAAGTCAAGGCAAGCCAAATTACGTCTGACTCATTCCACTTCATCTGAAGCGAAGCACTTCCTGTGGCGTTTTATGTTTCGCCCGCTGAAGGAGATAACACGAGCCCCAGCTTGAGTGTAGGTGAGTATCGGTAGTGACTCTGCTTCAAGAGCGGCCCCCGTTACGAGTCCAGTGCTTTACTACTTGAGGAACATTCTCTGTGAAGTCAGAACGTCACTGCCTCAACCGTGCTGCCTCGTCTTACAACTGCCCTCAAAACCAAGGCAGACGATCGCCACTCCGACTGTAGAAATAAAAACGTTTTACAGCTTAGAGGCAGCGTAGTCTAATACAGAACTAATACGAAGATGCACAATAATGTTTAACAATACATACAGAATGATAGTACTGAATAAAATTACCAGATAAGTGGCACGAGAATAGCGAAAAATTATTCCTAAGACGGGAGACTGTATTTGTCCATATTTCTGTATCTTATCATGTTCCATAAGTCTACCATTTCTTTTGTTCATAAACTTGTAGCGCTCATCGCAATCTTAACTTTGCAAACGCTGGTACCAAGTACCGTGAACTCCCTGCTTTCTAGCCTAACATTGCAGTTAAAAAAAAAGTTAGCATTTAGAAAACCTGTTTATTGCATGGACCACACTCGATGTAACACAGGGTATATGGAAATTGGAGAGCGTTAACTGTTTTATATAAACAGACTGTCTACACTCAGCACTGGCACTTTTTCATTACTTTAGTATGACATTTTTATAAAATCGTCGTTAGAGAGACGTTTCAGAGATAATTTACGTGATTATGTTAATGTAACTTGGTAAAATACTTGACTAAACTGTGTATAACTTCACAATTACAGCTAAAAGCCAATATATAATGTTGTTTTCAATCCGCAATAGACGACACTTACACCACCCTCTTATGGAAGGTTTATTGTTTACGGAATGCTGATTTTGATGTGAGACGTAAGATCACTATTACTATTTTATGAAATATAGTTTAACAAACAATTTTTTGTTACATTTCACAGTCTATCGCCAAACAATGGCAACAGCGTCGAACACACAACCATTAAAATGGATCAACTAATCGGGGCAAATGTTAATTCGCTGCGAAGTCTAATGTGGTAATTGAGTGAAAAATAATATCAGCTGGAGTCAAAATATATTGGTAATGTGCAACACGTTTCGGAATCTCTGAGTTTTCCACGATCACCTTACGTCGCTTGCGGCAAATACCGGGATGGTTCCTTTAAAAGGACACGGCTGATTTCCTTCCCCTTCCTTCCCCATCCTTCCCTAATCCGAGCTAGTACTCCGTCTGTAATGACCTCTTTGTAGACGGGACGTTAAACACAAATTTTTTACTCCTCCTACTGGCGTAGATGAATCTTAGCCATGGGTTTCTGAGTTTGGCTACTGGCCGGGTCGGTGAATTTCCGCGGTCGGAGCTGTGTGTGTGTGTGGAAATGCTGGTTAAAAATGCCATACGCACATTTTTTACAATGTGCATCATGGTCATTTCACTGATCACTCTATTAAAAACGGTGTATGGATAGGCAGTCTGCCTGTAAATAATTTACCTAACGACACAGCAACTGAATTTCTTAGGATGCAATTTTAATTATGAAAAGAGATCAGAAACTATTTTCAAAAGACAACACTTTTATACATGTAGTAAGTTCTGTTCGGCATCTGGAAAACATTACAATCCGGGAAAAGTCTTAGGATTTGTTACAAAAGCTGTTACAAAAATAAATATCCTATGTCACTACAATATTGTGGTGCAGAAGAACTAAAAGAAGAATGGAAATGAGTAGGAGTTACTGACATTAGAAATGAATCTTCCTGCCAGATTAAAGCTGTGTGGCGGACCGAGACTAAAATTCTGGACTTTTGCCTCCAGTGGCCAAGTGTTCTGCCGACTGTGCTACCAAAGCATGACTTCCGACCCGATCGTAAAGCTTTAGTTCTGTCAGTACCTCGTCTCCTACCTGCCAGACTTCACAGAAGCTCTCCAGCGAACCTTGTAGAACTAGCGCCCCTGGAAGAAAGGCTATTGCAGAGACAAGGCTTAGCCACAGCTTGGGGGATGTTTCAAGAATTAAATTTTCACTCTGCAGCTGAGTGTTTTTGTTATGAAACTTCCTGGCAGATTGAAAGGTTATGTGAAGTTTGGAAGATAAGAGACGAGCTGCTGGGAGAACTGAAGCTCTGAGGACGGGCCGTGAGTTGTGCTTGGGTAGCTCATTCGGCAGTACACTTTTCCGCGAAAGGCAAAAGTCCCGAGTTCGAGACTCGGTCCGGCATCACATCTTTAATCTGCCAGGAGGTTTCATATCAGCTCACTGTCACTAGGCAAACGCTGACAACTGAAGCAGGCGCAGCACCTTCTGCTCCAAGTATAGTTATAGAGCGTACTAGTTACCAAAACTTTGGATTCCTCCTCCAGAAAGAACAAAGAGACAAATAGCACTAGACTGTAGTAACCAAGCAGGCACACAAGAAAGCCCAAAAAGTATGTGTCTCCGCCTAACACAAATAATAACTGAAAACAGTGCCAAACCAAAAGAAATGAAGTGGTTCACCTCTCAGACGGATCAAATAACGATTTTACAACTCAGGATGCCTGACACAATCCCCCAGCAAGTTTCCGTGCCCCGCTCCGTCTGCCGCAAAATCCGTAGCTCTCAGTTACCACCTCGAATACTCTTGACATTGTCACTCGCGTGGATGATAGGTTTCATCCATATCATAAACGGTGTATCTGTTTCACTTTAGGAGTGTTTCATATAAATATAAATATATTACATTGAATATACATATATGCTATAATATTTTCCAAAGATTGGAACAGTTTGAGCTACAATGTCGTAAGTTTCTACAATCTAAAACAAAAAACAAACGATCCACCAATAACGAATTCTCTGAATGGGACGGACGTCGATGGGTGTGATGTCCATGTGCAGAAGGACAAACGATTACTATTTTAAAAAATTGGATATTTTATTCAAGATATAGAGCATCACAGATTGAGGAAGTTAATAACGCGTTGGGCCACTTATGATCGTTATGGGAGCCGTTATTCGGTTTGACATGGATCGACAGAGTTATTGGATGTCCTGCTGAGAGATATCGTGTCAGATTCTGCTCAGCCTACGCGTTAGATCGCCAAACTCTCGAGCTGATTGGAGGGCCCCGCGCATAACGCTGCAAATGTTCTCCACAGGAGAGAGATCCGGTGACCTTGCTGGCCAAGGTAGGGTTTGGTATATAGGAAGACAACCATCAAAATCGTTTGCTGGGGATATTATCTTGTTTTTTAAAAAGAATTCTTTATTGCAAATACAGTAATCATACATCATAACCCAGTACCTAAGCTAATTAGTGGGTCGTAAGTTAGGACATTAAAAATGGCAGCTACATACATTCATAAAAGCTAATACTCTGGACAAGGTTGGTGTTTGCAACTAATCTACTCTACATGTATACTGAAAAGCTGTAACCTCTGCAGCGTTACATGTTTGCCAGCGGATATTATAACCCTAAGGTGCTGGCCTGCCCACCGAGCTAATCCCAGTGGACGTACCCCTGGTACTGGGCTGCCCCAATTACTTTACCTCGGTGCAGTCACTAACATGTTAATGGTTGCTAATTAATGCCTACATTCTATTCTAAAACTAATAGAGCCTAAAAAATGCTTACTGAGTGCTGTAGTCAGTTCTGAATTGGTGACACACCTGCGCCCCCGCCCCTTTAATGCTGGACCGCGGCCGATCTCGACCGTAATGGCGATCGGCCATTCCGCGCGCGGCGGTAGTGGGCAAGTGCATCGGTGTCTAGGCGATTCTTCTCATTCACCGACCACTGTGGTACCTCATAAATTCCCTCAGATCCTTTTGTGATACCTCGTTTTCCAGTGAGATAATTGTCTAGAGGGTATCGTTGTGTCTCAGTAGAGAAGAAGCGTCATTATTGGGTAGTTGTCGTTTTAGTTCAGTTGCCACATCACTGTATATTGGGCACTCATATATCAAGTAATCAGGGGTGCCTTCTTCAACGCCACAGTCACACGCGCGTTTAGCCCAAATAGGGTCCATGCCCTGTAAGGAACTGCAACAGACCTCTACTCGGCCTGAAGTAGCCCATCTGTAATCTCTCTCTAATGTCACGTAGCATTTGGAAAACGCTCCGCCCTGTTTCCTCCCTTGCCCATGAGTCCTGCCATAACTCCTCCCCTCCTGATTACGAACTTGTCTCCCACCCGTACCCCTATAATTGCCAATGTATTTTTCATTTTTGCCCTTAGTTTCCCAGTACCATCCTTTCTGTTCACGGATTCTACTGTCTAAAGGACACAGACCCTTCAACACCAACAACCCCCCCCCCCTTGGAGTTGCCCTGTACGCCCCAACAACAGAGCGTAACACCATATTCCGCTGCACCCTCCTCACAGCCATGGCAGGCATTACCTTCTTGAGCCTGTGCACCCATACTACATCCCCATATCCTACTTCAGAAGTCAATATGCTATTATGATAAAGTTTGATTAGGTCGGTTCGCCAATGGAAACTTTCATGCCCAATGTTGATTAGGTTATTTAAAACCTCTAATGATCGTTCGACTATGGCGTGTATGTGGGCCATACAATTAAATTTTTCATCAATAATTACGCCAAGATATCTAGACTCGCGGCGCCGAAGAACTGGTTGTGGCATCATTCAGAAAGTGAGGTCATGGCCTGTCCCACTTTTGGTTCTAAGTCTTCGTGGCTACTGCCACCAACCAGAAGGAGAAGGTCGTCTGTGTAGGCTATCACCTCTAACACATCATCTCCATATTCACGTCCCAAAAGAGTGTCCTTAGGACAGAGCGCTGTGGAAATCCCTCTGTGACTATTTTACTTACTCTCCCTCCAGGGGATGATAACCAGAGCTCCCTTTCTTAACAATAGCTCCTCAGACAGCCGTATATAAACCCTGGGCACGCCTTCTCCCGCAAGCAGGAGAAGAGCGAAGGCCGCCATAGGTTGTCAAAGGCGTCACTGTTGTCCACCATGATGCCCACCACATACTTAAGTGGGGCTGATCTGCAGTCCTCAGCCACCAGGGTGATCGCGTCAGACGCCTGTCGTCCCAGCCGATAGCCAAATTGCATGTCGCTCATCCTACACAGCACCGTGTGTCCCGCCAGTCTGTCAGCGCATAGCCTCTCAAATATTTTCCCCAAACCGTCTAAAAGACATATTAGTCTATTGGTCTTGGCTTCCACTGACACTTTATCTTTGCCTTTGTTTATGATGACAACATTTGCCTTCTTCCAAACTTTAGGAAAATTGCCAAGTCTCAGGCATTCATTATAGAGCCTAGTAAGAGAAGCGATTAGCTAAGGGGCGAGTAACTGCACCATCTCTGCTAAAATGCCGTCTGGCAGCAGAGATATCCCTCTTTTCATGGATTTTATGTGAGCCGCTACCTCCTCTTCAGAACAGGGGTACACCACGGTCTGGTTAGTGTACTCAACAAGACCGTCTCTGCGGATCTGGCGCTGCACTTCCGTATCTTCGAGCTCTTCATCATCTGGCAGCAGGGTCCGAAGGAGGACCTCCACAGCCTCTTTCCACGACTCTGTCACCCGACCGCCATCCCTGATGATTAACAATACCATGGGAGATCTTATCTTTTCCCTTACCAGCTTTTAAGAGACTCCCCAGTGGTCAGTGGCTAGGAGGTACAGCACATATTTTTCCCAACTCTTAGTTCTTACTGCCTTTATTTGCTTCTGGAACGACTCTTTGGCATCACGATACTTTTGTAACCAGTACTGTTTTCATCCCACACGACACTTCGCTGGTAGTACCTCTTTGCCCTTTTTACAGACTGACGCATATGTCCAAGTTCGGCAGAGGCCGCAAAGGTTCTCCTCCTGGTTGGTAACGCAGCATTCATCACTCTTGCTATTGATCCCACCAGTTCCTCGGCATATCCATCCAAATTTTCGTTACCCTCTGGTAATGGAGAAATTTCACAATCCCGAGCCATGCATTCCCAATCTGTCTGCTCTAGAGCGGTTGTCTTGCACTTCACTGCCTTGGATCTCCACTGGCCAACCTACCAACACTGGTCGCCCCACGTGTCCGTGCGTCATCTATCTGACTGTGCCCCCATTTGTGGGAGGAGGAGACGCAAGCCTGAGCGAAAGGCTCAGTCTGAATACAAAAATTAATCATTATTACTCTTAGAGCCCTCGTTTTCGAAAATGACTTCTTTAAACTAGCACGCCTTCTCGGCTTCTCTCCTACTCGGGGACTTCCTCGTCTTTGCCATCCTAGTCAGGATAAATGGCCTCGGCCATTATCAGTTCGGGATATCAGACATTGTTCTAGCATTTTGTAAGTGCGGCAGATCCTTAGAGTGGCACCACAGGTCTTCTTGCACCTTCCTTATATGGTCCTCAGCGCTGTGCTTGGAGCACGTTGGAATCCTGTTGCAGTGCTTGTAAATGTGATCAACGTCCCAGGCAATTGTGGCAACGAGATACCACAAGATAATCTTTCACGACTGGAGCATTAAAGCCAATAAACATTTCCCCTTGGTCGTGAGTCTTTTCCACAGTTTACCTGAAAACGCAGCAACGTGATCATCGCGGTCCTAAGGTCTGGTTCTGAATCCTGAGTTTAAATCCTTGTTGAAAGTATCAATGTCCATATCCTCAAGATTCTGTTGGTACAATGTCTCGTATAAGTCCTCCTTCTTTAAAGACGGTGGAACGTCGTACAGGACAACTAGCGGGCTACGCTTTTAAGGTGGAGGGGGTTCGCATTTCCCTGCCTTACATAGTTTTTGATTAATCAATAACTTGTTCTTATCATCTTAAGTGGCAACATCATCTGTCACCAAGTTCTAGGTTTCTTTTACTCTGTTTATCCTGATCTTTTCTCATAGCGGATTTACTGTGGTGGTAAATATTTCTTGCACCTTTTTAATGTCTTGTCTTGGTATAGACCTGAGAAAGACCATCGTGTCCAGAGGTTTGGAAACTTTAGCTATAGTCTCTGTTGTCATTTGAGCCTTTGGTGCCACCTACGCGGCCACCCCATCGAAAGTTTTCACTGGTTGTTTTAGAAGGCTGTCATTTTCTTTTTCCAGTTCCTCTATGCGGCCTTCGAGATTCGCATTTGCAGTAATCCACACATACAGTTCAGCTTTAATGGCCTGAACTGTGGTCTGACTGATTTTACCATTTTTTATGCTCTGGTCAAGGATCTGAATGATTCTTGTGTGCCTACTCAAAACATCTTCATCCATTGCTGAACCAGACAATCCTGTGGTGAGGGATTGGCTAGCATCGTGGCCCTCACAACAGGCGCACTCATCTGTAGCCATCATGATCAGTTGATGAAAAGCGAAAAAAGTGGGAGCCACGTCTATTGCCCCACTCCAGTTCCTTTGGCATGAGTGGCTGGGAGGGGGGGGGGGGCTAACTGCTCGCCCAACAGTCTCTCTCCTAGGCCACGGGACCCTCTGAGCTGCTCAGTGCAATACTCCTTCTCCAGGGCACTGATCACCTTCAGTACCTGATCACCGTCGACTTCACTGGTGCCACATCAGTAAGTGCACTCCACACTCCCGAGAAGTGCATGTACCACTCGCCCTATGCCCCTACTAGCCTGAGCTTCCACTTCGCAGCCAGGGACCTACACCTACTCAGGTGGTGGGGTCGACTGACCAGTAGTTCAGGGACCTGGACCCACTTAATCTAATCTGGGCTGTTGCACCATCTCCAGGGCTTGGAGGAACACGTCTTGGAAAACCAAATGCTTGGCGAGGCCCACTTGCTGGCAAACCAGGCCATCGGTGGCAGAGACACAGATGGAGGTGTGTTCCTGAATTCTGGGGAGCAGCGGCGCCGGGCAGCTGCAACGCGTCGGAGGCGTCGCTTTGGTTTGGGGACTTTTAATGTCGACCAGGGCGTGAGGAGCGGCGGCAGCCAGGCCGCAGGAACCCAGGCTCGTCGTTAGACTTGCCCTCACCTCCCTACCCGATCGCAGCCAATCATCTCAAGAGAGACAGATGGTATATCTCTCGTAACGCAGCTCCCTTTGCGCCACGCACCATTTTCTTTCGCCTCGGATTCGCGGCGTTTAGCGTCCTACCGTGACGGGAGTTTAACGTCCTTCCTTGACACATGACAACCCCCACCTTTCAACGCAGCCCGGGTCTTATGTAGTGGAGTTTGATATCAATGGAGTGATGCAGTACTTATACCCGAGTTAGGTGTCGTTCAAACGCGTTATTAGATCGCCGTAGCTCTCCACACGTAGCTCTCCACACGTACTGGGAAATTATGCTTGCCAAACTACACCCACAGCTTTCGCTTTTCACGATGGGCCAGTGTGGTTCACTGAGAGTTTCACCCAGCTTTGTTACTGAAATGTAAGCCCATGATGGCTTGCCATCAGAGGCAACAAAACGAGACATAAAATATCGTGCAGCTCTGCTGTAATGGTGCCGCAGATGACAAACAAAGAGATACTGCTATGAAAAGAATTGACAGCCCACATCATCACGCCCGGTTGTCGGACCAAAAAGTGGGCGATAATAATGGTGCCATTTCATCACTCCAGACTCGTCTTAATCCTGTAATCTAATTGACTGGAGTATAATTGGCTTCAGTGATGTGGCCCGCTTCGAAACAAGCCCCGATAACCAGAAAAAACTTGTCTGGAGTCCCCCAGACCGGTTACCAATGTGACTGTCGGCCACCATACGGCCAGAAAACAAGGAATTATAGTCAATGGTTGCAGTTTTTTATAGCAGGACCTCTTTCGGTGTCTTCTGCGGCAGCTTTACAGCACAGCGACGATATTCTACGATCCATTTAGTTTTCCTTCATGCAAACCATTCTGGGATTACATTTCAATAACATAATGCCCTCCCGCTCACGGCGAGAATTCTGCTGCTTGTCTTCATGGTTGGCTAGCAAGGCCACCCATCTCTCCCCAACGGAGATCGTTTGGAACTTAATGAGTATGGAGCTGCACCTGCAGTATCGCAAGTTGTTCCGAGCGAATGTTTGTTTTAAGACAGCATGCTGTATGTAACTTCGGGGGCTGACATCTGCTGGCCTAACCGGGAGACACACCCGCATCTGTCACTACCTGTAGTGGGAAAGCTATCCAAGGTATCTTACTGGACGCTTGCATTCACCACCTATAAGAACCTAAATAACTGATATTAAATATTATTCAATCATTTTCAATATAGATACACTACCGTCTGTCATTCAAGAGAAGATTATATCAAAATTCCAACATTGAAAGTATCATAGTTAGAGAGATAGAAAACATTGCTAAGAAAAGGCAAAAACCGACACTTAGGGAAATAAATGCAGTTCGGAAATATAATAGTTGATCTTTTGATATAATTTGAAAACACAAGCAGAACTTTCAGTGTGCAGAATTGACTGTGATTTTCATATTAAGACTTTAATTATTTTTTATTTATGTAATATAAAAATCAGACAAAATTATTATTGGTGTCTAAGATTTTAGTGGGAGTATATGCGACTGAATGATAGTGTGTACGTCAGACATTCGTCAGATTTTAATGTTGCATTATATACTGTCTTAGTATCAGGCAAGAATTACTCAAGCATGTCGTGGGAAAATTATCATAGGAAAATTACCCACTTTGCTGATGACGTTTCTCTAGGTGTGATTGCTACTGTAACAGAGCAGCCAGAAAGTCAGTTGTAGTATTATCTGTATCTAAACGAAGTTTCCAGATTTATTGCCCTTTCGTTTTCGTTTATTAAACATTACTTTATTAGTTGTATTCCAGAATGACATAAATGCGTCTGTATGTAAGGAGTCGAGCAGGCGAGTTCTGGCGCGAGTATGATCGTGAGCTAGCATTATGATTGGCAGTCAGTATGGTTAGACAATCAGAACTGAGACGAGAATGAGATTTTCACTCTGCAGCGGAGTGTGCGCTGATATGAAACTTCCTGGCAGATTAAAACGGTGTGCCCGACCGAGACTCGAACTCGGGCACACAGTTTTAATCTGCCAGGAAGTTTCATATCAGCGCACATTCCGCTGCAGAGTGAAAATCTCATTCTGGAAACATCCTCCAGGTTGTGGCTAAGCCATGTCTCCGCAATATCCTTTCTTTCAGGAGTGCTAGTTCTGCATGTCTCGCAGGAGAGATTCTGTAAAGTTTGGAAGGTAGGAGACGAGGTACTGCCAGAAGTAAAGCTGTGAGTACCGGGCCTGAGTCGTGCTTCGGTAGCTCAGTTGGTAGAGCACTTGCCCGCGAAAGGCAAAGGTCCTGAGTTCGAGTCTCGGTCGGGCACACAGTTTTAATCTGCCAGGAAGTTTCATATCAGCGCACACTCCGCTGCAGAGTGAAAATCTCATTCTGGAAACATCCCCCAGGCTGTGGCTAAGCCATGTCTCCGCAATATCCTTTCTTTCAGGAGTGCTAGTTCTGCATGTCTCGCAGGAGAGCTTCTGTAAAGTAAGTTTGGAAGGTAGGAGACGAGGTACTGCCAGAAGTAAAGCTGTGAGTACCGGCCGTGAGTCGTGCTTCGGTAGCTCAGTTGGTAGAGCACTTGCCCGCGAAAGGTAAAGGTCCCGAGTTCGAGTCTCGGTCGGGCACACAGTTTTAATCTGCCAGGAAGTTTTATATCAGCGCACACTCCGCTGCAGAGTGAAAATCTCATTCTGGAAACATCCCCCAGGCTGTGGCTAAGCCATGTCTCCGCAATATCCTTTCTTTCAGGAGTGCTAGTTCTGCATGTCTCGCAGGAGAGCGTCTGTAAAGTTTGGAAGGTAGGAGACGAGGTACTGGCAGAAGTAAAGCTGTGAGTACCGTGCGTGAGTCGTGCTTCGGTAGCTCAGTTGTGGTATTCTCGCTTCGCGCGTCGGGCGACTAGGTCGTGCTGTTAGTTCCGCCTCTACCGTAGCGCAGCGTGTTTTCCTCGTCAGTTTAGTGCCGTGTTGGTCTCCGTGCGCGTCGCATCGCTGGTTGTCGGCTGGTGTTTGGTGTTCGTGCGGCCCTTCCTGTCGCGGCGTCGTCTCTCGCCGTGATGTCCACCATGGTTCCCACGAAAGTTCCGCGTACAGGTACAGTCAGTTTTACCTTTGACAAATCCACGCGTCACGTCCAGCCCGGTTCTTTGGAGATACATGACTGGTTAGTCGATACAGTTAAGGTCACTACTGATCAGGTGCATACCGCATATTTCGACAGCGAATTATATGTGTTTTTTGTTAAGTTTCTTGACCCGCTCCAGGTTGATAGGCTACTTTCTCGCCATGGTTCTCAGGTACCCTTTACGCACCGTGATGGTTCCACTAGTATGGTTCTCTTGGCAAATGCAGAAGTGATATATACGAATGTTCGGGTTTTTAACCTTCCGCCCGAGGTTGACGACTCGTTTCTGAAGTCCGTTTTGCTTCCTTATGGGGACGTACGCCATATTCGAAAGGAACGCTGGTCTGCTCAGCACCGCTTACAGGTATATAGTGGTATTCGGTCGGTGGAAATGGTGGTCAAAAAACCTATTCCTTCTCACCTACAGGTATGTGGTTATAGGGTCCATATCACGTACAGTGGCCAGGAAGGAACATGTTATTATTGTAATGAAACTGGTCATTTCCGTACTAATTGTCCGCGGCGTGTGGTGGTATTAAAACCTACATACGAACAGCGTAAAAAATTGACTTTAGCTGATCTTCTCCCGCAAGGATCTCAGACTGAATCGCTCACTGTTACTGAGGGACGCAGTGATCCGTTGCCCGACAACGGCCGTGAATTTCCCCCGTTGTCCTTGAGTAGGGATGTTGCTGCCCTTAATTCCGATGTTCCCGCGCTGATTTCTCACAACAAGCGTCGGCGAACACAGGATGATGCGGCTGATGAATCTTCCTCATTGGCTCGCCCTTCTGATGGGCCTCCGGTAAAGGACTCTCTTTCTCAGTCGGAAATCGTGGATGAGGAAGCCACAGGTGCTATCACGCCTTTGCAGAAGCTCCCTGACACCTTATCTGACGTTGTTCCTGCTACCGCGGCAGCCTCTTCGGAGACGCCCGTGACGGAACCTGCTTCTGGTTGCCACATGTCTTCTCCGGTGCTCTCTGACACTTCTCCTATTGACTCTGTTTCGCATCCCCCTTCTGGAATTTCTGTCGCCCCCTCTGGGTCACAGCCTCCTCCCATCAAACAACTGATTGATTCTCCAGAGCCAGTGGATCCCGTTGTTATTCACCAACTGTCCCACCGTGAACCCATGTCTGCGGACGAGTGGGATGTAGAGGCCTCTCTCTCGCAATCTGACACGGAATGTCTACATGATGCTCCTACGCAGCCGAACGCTGCAGCGTCGGCACCGCGGAGCCGCAGTCGAATCCGTAAACTGCCACGTAGAGCCGCGTCACGGCCGAAGAAAAAGCAGTGGGAAGATGAGGGTTCTGTTTCGTAGTTTTTTCTCTCTGTGGTTCAGCGCTTGTTTCTGGTATGATTACTTGTATGTTGCTCCGTCAGCTGACGGCTCTCTACCGATCTTTGTTTTTCTTTCTAGGTTGAAGTTCCATGCAAGCATATACATTTCTTACTCTGAATATTAACAGAATATGTTCTGAGCTTCGGCTCGCCGCTTTGCGACAGTTTATCTATCAGTCTGGGGCAGATGTTGTTTTTTTACAGGAAGTCCTATTCGACCAGTTTTCCATTCCTGGGTTCTCGACGTTTTTTAATGTCGCTTCCGAACTTTCTACGGGCACTGCCTTGTTTTATAGAGAAGGCATTCCGTTGATGGATTTCGAAGTACTCGACAGTGGAAGGGGGATCGGGTGCACGTTTTATGATCTCAGTTTACTCCTTCTTTATGCCCCTTCTGGTTCGGGTTGTACTGCCGCACGCTCGAGTTTCTATAAAGAAGAAGTCATTTACCTGCTTCGTAAATCCCCGACAAAGGTAATTTTAGGTGGGGACTTCAATTGTGTTCTACGGCCGGTAGATCAGTCTCCTAATTTTAATTTCAGTAAAGAACTCGACGACCTTGTGCGCTCCTTGCACCTGCGTGACGTGTGGGTTTCTCGCTATCCTACACTTGTGCGACATACCTACTTTACTCCCACGTCTAGCAGTCGCCTCGATCGCTTTTACCTTTCCGATTCCTTGTGTGGGCAACTTCTGGCTGTTGATGTGATACCAGCCTGTTTTACTGATCATTGCGCTGTAGCCGTTACGTTTAATTACGAGCGACAACCGGTAAAATTGTTTCGTCCTCCTTGGATGCTCAATATCGCGTATTTGCAAGATACCTCCCTTGGTATCGTCCTGGAGGACATTTGGACTCGTTGTTCTCGTACTATGGACCGGTACCCGTCTATCGTGGCATGGTGGACACTGTATGCAAAACCACACATCCGTAGGGCTCTCATGCGTTTTGGGGCTGCGAAGGTGGCAGAAGATCGACGAACGCAAGAATTTTACTATTCTGTCTTACGTCAACTGTACGATAGTGCTACGCATGCTCCCCTCCGGGTTACTGATGTACAGCGCATCAAAGCCAAATTGCTGCAGCTCAAACGCATTCAAATGGAGGGCCTGCGGACGAGGTCTCAACCACGTTCCCTTCTACAAGAGGAACTGACGTCGCTCTACCATCTAGTCCGTTTACGGTCGCGCCGGAAACGTGGGTGCCTTGCCTCTCTCACAACCGCTGACGGCCGCGTGTTCACCTCTCACCGTGACATTTCTGACTTCGTTTACACCTATTTTACTGATCTGTATGATACTCATGTCCCGGCGGAAACCTCTCTTGACGTCTTTACCTCCTTGCTGCCTCGCGTCGTCACTCCTCAATTAAACGACGCCTTTCTGCGTCCCTTTCAGAAGGATGACATATATGATGTTGTTGCAGGATCGCAGTCCCGCAAGTCGCCTGGATTAGATGGTATTCCTAAGGAGTTCTATGTTCAATTTTGGCCGCTCATTGGTGACACCTTAACGTCAATGGTAAATGAAGTGATACGGGGAGTCTCACTTCCTGCTCCTTTTCAGGAAGGCAGAATGGTCCTCCTCCCGAAATCCACAGGTCGACCTGCAATTGATTCCCTCCGTCCTATTACTCTCCTTAACTTTGATTATAAACTTGTCGCTCGAGCAATTAATATCCGTCTCTCTAAGCTGCTCGATACCATTATTGCCGCCCACCAAAGCTGTGTGCCTGGACGCACGATACTGACTTCCGTTCTCGAATGTCGCGATGTAATCTCGGTGGCGGCTGCCGCTAATATCCCAGGGGCTTTGCTTTTTCTTGATTTCCAAAAAGCGTTCGATCGCGTCAGCCATGATTTTTTATCGAGAGTGCTCACCGCTGTCGGCTTTAATAATGATGCTCGACAAGTCTTAACTAATCTTTTTACCGGTATCAGTGTCTCGGTGATTGTGAACGGTCACCCTACCCCCCGGATATCGATCAGACGGGGGTTACCCCAGGGAAGCCCCTTATCCATGTCACTTTTTGTTCTATCCTTAGAGCCCTTACTTCGCCATCTCACCATGCACTTACGTGGCTGGAATATATTGGGGGAAATTTTTGCAGTCCGTGCATACGCCGATGACGTCATGGTTTTAGTACGACATGCCGAGGATATACCGCGGCTTAAGGATACCTTGGATTCATTTTGTGGTCTTGCTGGTGCTCGCATTAATGATCGCAAATGCACGTTCCTGCCGTTGAGAGGCTTTGATCATGTCGTCATTCCTTGGGCGACGGTTGTCGATCGCCATAAGACCTTGGGGATCATAGTGGATCGTAATCCGATCAAAATGGCGGCACTAAATTGGCGTGAGGTTACGAGTCGTGTTCACGGGGCGATCCTTGAACATGACCGCCGTTCCCTTAGCCTCCTTCACAAGGCACGGGTTTTAGAGACCTATGTCTTCAGTAAAATATACTACGTTGCGCAGGTCTTCCCGCTTCCCGCGATGATGGCCCGCAGGCTGAAACAGCTGTCTAGTCGATTTCTGTGGCGCCGCCATGTCTTCCGTGTCCGGTACGAAGTTGTGGCCAGGCCTCGGAAGCTTGGAGGATTGGGTCTTTCAGATATCAAAGTGAAGACGTCCATCTTATTTGCCCGCCGCAATGTTTTAACCAGTACGCGGGCTCCGCATTCAGTCACCTCTCGTTTACTTTCCCGCCTCCGGCCGGCCAGTCTGACCCCTCCTGTTGATGTTGGACGGATTAATCCTAAATTGCGGCACATTCGTGAATACTTTGTACTTGTCGGTATTCTGGGTGCTGATATACTTTCTATGACGCATATTACTACCAACATGCTACAAATCCGTTGGGGTACAGCATGTTTCCCTTCTTCTGTTGAACTTGCTTCCCCGTCAACGTCATGGAAAACGGTCTGGTCTCATCTTAGTCTTCCCATTTTGCCGATGGAGATTGTTTCAACGTGGTATAAGGTCATTTACCGTCTGATACCTACTGGTGATCGTCTTTTTCGTATTGGCCTTCGTCCGACTGATCAGTGTGAGGAATGTCAACAAACTGACACCTTACTTCACAGGCTAGTTGCTTGCGGACGGGAT
The DNA here is from genome assembly GCF_023897955.1 of Schistocerca gregaria. Classification (NCBI taxonomy): domain Eukaryota; kingdom Metazoa; phylum Arthropoda; class Insecta; order Orthoptera; family Acrididae; genus Schistocerca; species Schistocerca gregaria. Next base: position 834,512,440 of record NC_064931.1, read on the forward strand.
CATTGGCTCTGGGTCCGCCGTCAATTAGCTTTTCTTACTAGAGGGCCTGAAACCGCATTTCCAGACGACATCTTCTTACATCCGGACATCTCTTATTTTCCTCAGACGAAAACGAACACGATTGTCTGGCTCTTGGGTTACTATGTCCATTATGTCATTGAAGGCGGTAATGACCCAGATCCCCGCGTTTTTCACCATTATTTGTCAACTGCGCATTGGAAATGGCAGCGGTTACCACAATACCGAACGCTTTTTGCGAATATGCTTTTTCTTGTGTTTAACCGTCAAGGGGTTGGTTAAGTTCCCCTGTGATTCCTGTTTCTTCCCTGAGCTCGAGTCCCCTCCCTTGTTGTATTTTTTCGTAATTTTTTTTTTCTCTCTCTCTTTTGCATGTATATATATATACACCCAAAATTCATACGGGTGGGGTAACGGGTTGGTCTTCCCCTTCAGAAGAAATGTTTTATTTTTGTTTCACCTAATTTGTTGATTTTCTTTTTGCAGCTAATATTAAATGATGATTTGACTATGGTTGTCTGAATTCTCGTGAAATATACCAAGTCAATCTGATAATAAAAAAGAATAAAAAAAAAAAAAGTTGGTAGAGCACTTGCCCGCGAAAGGCAAAGGTCCCGAGTTCGAGTCTCGGTCGGGCACACACTTTTAATCTGCCAGGAAGTTTCAGAACTGAGACGGTTCCCACTCGTTACTTGATAGTTATACTGGAAGCCACAAGAAAGGAGTCCCTCGCCATCTTCGGTCGCGGAAGGACATGTTAAATTTTATGTTTCTCATTATGTGCAAAATGAAGGAATATTGAGTTCCTCGATTTTGATCCGTATCGTGACTAATGCTGATGTACTTACGGACAGTTTTGTGAAGTTCGGAAGTTTTGGAACTGTTTTGTTGGAATGCTATTCGCACGTGAAAATTTGGCGTTCATAGTATCCAAGTGACATGTTTCAGTATTCAACCACTGAGCATTTGTTGGTGGGTAATTTCTTTCTCTTAGAAATCCACAAGAAGGACCGAATGTAATAACTCGAATTATTCGTGAAATTAATGACCGTGAAAATCTTGTTTGATTCGGGTCGGATTTGGACAGATTTCTGGCTGCTGTGCGTGTGAAATATATGAATGAGTTGTGAACGGAAAGGTAATAGACAATTGTTTAAATGTGGGCTGAATAGAAACTTTTTTTGGCTATATGGACAAAATAAACCGTTTGTGTGGAAATTTCGGACATTATTTTCCTAAAACCAAACTTTCTCTTACTGACCAATAAATTTTTCATTGACAGTTTATCTACAGATCTTTATTTCATTACTGGAGTTGTGCAGCCTCAGTAATTGTACATTTTAGATGGTGTTTTTTTATCAACGCTGCTTTTACATCATCTTGTATCTACGTTGCCGAGTGAAGGGGCTTCGAGCAGACGCCGTACTGAGGTGGGTGAATTTCTAATTTGCAGCCTGAAGAGCAGAGTAAAACCCTGCCATGCCGCATAACCATCTCGGGCTTTTAACTGCTCCAACCTGCTTGTATCAGATGACTCATTTTTAAACATATCAGAGAAGGTAGTCATTTCAGGTTCTTTAGTGCTCACAGGTCTCCACCTGAAAGTGCTACAGCATCAAGTTTGACAGCACCAACACTGTCCTATCTTCTTATGAATAATGTGACGGCAGTGTGCAATCTTCTTGAAAACCGAAAATCGATTATTTTGGGTCCTATTCGTTATCCATTTTTAGTAGAAATTTTTTACGCATATCTCTTGACCTCAGTAGTCATTAGACATCGTGAGAGAGCAGAATGCAGCACACTACGTAACTCACAGACTTCGAACGTGGTCGGGTGATTCAGTGTCACTTGTGTCATATGTCTGTACGTGAGATTTCCATGTTCCTAAACATCCCTAGGTCCACTATTTCCGATGTGATAATGAAGTGGAAACGTCAAGGGACACGTACAGCGCAAAAGCGTAGAGACCGATCTCGTCTGTTGGCTGACAGAGACCGCCGACAGTTGAAGAAGGTCGAAAGGTGTAATGGCAGACATGTATCCAGACCATCACACAGGAATTCCAAACTGCATCATGCTCCACTGAAAAAACTATCACAGTTAGGCGGGAGGTGAGAAAACTTGGATTTCATGGTCAAAGCTGCTGCTCATAAGCCGCACATCACGCCGGTAAATGCCAAACGACTCATTGTTTGGTGTAAGGAGCCTAAACGTTGGAGGATTGGACAGTGGAAAAAAGTTGTGTAGAGTGACGATGCAACGTACGGGGGTTTATTGTAAGATTATCGATATATTGAAAAATATGTATTGGTAGTCTTAGTCGACCATGAGTTGCTATTTGACTTAAGTTGGCTCTGTTTAAATGCACGGTTATGCCCCTAGTATCATTTGCATCGAAATTACCATTACACTCTAATTATTAAACAAAAATATGGTGATTGTTACCTACGAAATCAATAATGCGGTGATTAGCATATGATACCAAATTAAGATTTATTCATAAAACAGGATGAGCAATATTTCTAGCCTAACATGACAATACAATACACTCGTTAACCTAACTAGCCTATCATTTACACAATGCATTCTCTTTTCCTAACTAACTCTATCGCAGTTCTGCCTGAACGGACACAGACTCAGAGAGCTCCAGTCAAAGAGCTAGCGGAATATGAACTCATTTAGAATTACAGTGTCCTACTTTGGCTGATGATTTCTAACATCACCCTAATTCTCCCTGATGATTACGACGGTCGGCCCAGCCAAAGTCGTGATGCCGTCTTTCCCGTGAGCGAGCTTGGCTTTAATCTCCAACGTGGACGTGGTTAGCGCCCGTAAACTCCTGTGCGTAAGTGTTCAATTGCGGAGTCGGTCACTAGTCAATACTCAAGCTACTTGCTCATATTTCAAGAGTAGTTGGTCGACTCGAGTTCGCGGCAACAAAGGTACACTTCAGATTGCATATGAACACCACAAGTTAGTACAAACCTGTTTCTCTCCTCAGAGGAACAATTAATGCTACGTGTGTGGAGTCGTATGCTCTAAACTATTCAGACTTGGAGAGTAACCACTGGACTCAATGCCAGTAACTTCTCCAACCTACTTCTCTCCACGCTCTCCAAGCAGGACAGCTAGACACCGCGACTGCTCTCTTCCACAGACGACCCCAGAGTCCTCCTTCAGAGTTTTTGCAAACCTGGCCGTTCTTCGCTGCATGGATCCGTGCGCCTTGGTAGCCAACCACGACACAGACTTCCATGCATCCGTGCGTGTTTGTAACCAACCACGACACAGAGTTCTCCCGCAGTTCCGCCAAACTTTTAACACGTATCTCTACGCGCTCTGCGCCAATCCCGTCACAGCCATCCGACAATTTTCCATTGTGGCGCGAAATCTTCTCTCTCTCTTTTGCATATAGCTCCTTCCCGGTTATTGTTGTGATGGCCCAGCCTCTCCGAACTTCTTTGGTGGTCTGAGGTGCCAGCCGACAAAGGGATGCGGCAGCGGCCATTCCGTTAGTTTGACATGACATAAACACCTTTCTTAGGGGTTCCGAACGTGTTCCAGCCTATACGCCCATCTCGTTAGTCTGACATTACACACACAACTTCCTTTTCTGTGTCCATTCTCTCCTCACGGTGGGGCAATTATCAATTAATATTCAGTGTATTAGTAATGATTTAGCATCGTGTAAGGTGCAAAATATGCTACCTTACAACGATTCATGGTACACAAAATGGTTCAAATGGCTCTGAGCACTATGGGACTTAACTTCTGAGGTCATCAGTCCCCTAGAACTTAGAACTACTTAAACCTAACTAACCTAAGGACATCACACACATCCATGCCCGAGGCAGGATTCGAACCTGCGACGGTAGCGGTCGCGCGGTTCCAGAGTGTAGCGCCTAGAAACGCTCGGCCTCCCCGGCCGGCTCACGGTACACAATGTGGCGATCCGATGGCAGGTTGTGGGTATGGTGAATGCCCGGTGAACGCCATCTGCCAGCGTGTGTAGTGCCAAATTTAAGAAAAAATGGTTCAAATGGTTCTACGAACTATGGGACTTAACATCTGAGGTCATCAGTCCCCTAAACTTACATCTACTTAAACCTATCTAACCTAAGGACATCACACACATCCATGCCCGAGGCAGGATTCCAACCTCCTACCATAGCAGCAGCGCTGTTCTGGACTGAAGGGCTCGGCCACAGCGGCCAGCTACCAGTAAAATTCGAAGGCGGTGGTATCATGGTGTGGTCGTGTTTTCCATGGAGGGGTCTTGCACCCCTTGTTAAAGTGGTACTGTCACAGCGCAGGCCTACATTGATGTTTTAAGCACCTTGCTTCCCACTGTTAAGAGCAATTCGGTCATGGCGATTGCATCTTTCAGTACGATCGAGAACCTGTTCATAGTGAACGGTCTGTGGCGGAGAGGTTACACAACATTAACGTACCTGTAATGGACTGGCCTCTCAAGAGTCTTGACCTGAATCCTATTGAACACTTTTGGGATGTTGTGGAATGCCGCCTTCGTGTCAGGACTTATCGGCCGACATCGATACCTCTCCTCAGTGCAGCACTCCGTGAAGAATGTATTGCCATTCACCAAGAAACCTTTCCAACACTTGACTGAATGTACGTCTGCGAGAGTGGAAGCTGTCATCAAAGTTAAGGATGGGCCAACATGCTACTGAATTCCAGCATTACCGATGGAAGGTGCCACGAACTTCTTAAGTCATTTTCATCCAGGTGTCCGGATACTTTTTATCACATAATGTATTAGTAAATGTGGTGATAATGTGTACAATACTTTCGTCTAAGAATAATTTCAGAATATTTACATCTCCCTTTGTCATACGAGCTTCACCGAGCGAGGTGGCGCAGTGGTTAGCACAGTGGACTCGCGTTCGGAAGGACGACGGTTCAATCCCGCTTTCGGCCATCCTGATTTAGGTTTTCCGTGATTTCCCTAGATCACTTCAGGCAAATGCTGGGATGGTTCCTTCGAAAGGGCACGGCCGATTTCCTTCCCCATTCTTCCCTAATCTGAGCTTGTGCTCCGTCTCTAATGACCTCGATGTCGACGGGACGTTAAACTTTAATCTCCTCCTCCATATGAGCTTCATTTGTTGGTCTAGATAACTGCGTGATATTGGTAGAAGAATTCGTTCTAACATTGGTAAGATATTTAATTTTACTCCATTTAGTTATTCGACCCATTTACTACATAATCCTACATCTTTTTAAATTATTTCTTGGTGTGATTTAAATTCATATTCTCTACATTTCTCGTTCTGTTCTTGAATCATGACCGCTCTCGTGTACACAGTTCTCGCTCTCTGACTCAGCAGTATCACTGTCTGGACCTTCTTCACTCAGCTCATCAAGCTATTCCACCTATGCAATAGGATCTCTGATAAACTCACTCCTAGATTAATTTACCTTTGTCATTTCTTCCACAAACTGAAAACAAAGAGAATATTTACTTTCCTTAGGTAAGCAATGTAGGTAAGAAGCAAATTAGCTGTAATTGACTTAGATACGCTTAAAATTAAGTGCATGAAAGTTGGATTGAATTGAGAAAGGCAATAAAGTAATAAAAACCTACTTCGTTTCAAATTTTAGCAGCAGAGCTCCCGAGGTTGACCAGTGCCTCCAAGCTATAGTAATGTGTCATAAGCAACGCAGCTTGTGTAACTGGAAGCCAATAATGGCTGAAGACAACAGAAAGTTGTTGAATATGACACGAACTAAATCCAGTACAGTCAGACAAATCTGAACGTTTAAAAAATGTGGATGGCGAGTGTCATCATCGCAAACATGAAGGGGTTAACTTGGCGAGAAGACAGGGCTACGAGCCGTGAGAATCCACACACCTAAGATGAATCCCATATTACAAGAGAACAGCAATGAGTTTGATATAGTTCCGCCCGGCCAACTAAAGAATAGTATACAAGCGTATGGAATATCAGGCCAACTATGTGACTGGATTGCAGAGTTTCTAATACAGAGGACACAGCCTGTCATTCTATACGAAGTGAAGTCTTCAGACGTAAAGTTATTTGGGGCGTGTGCCAAAGGAGTTGTGTGTGCCCATTACTTTCCATATTATATACGAATGACCTTGCATATAACATCGAAAAATCTATGAGGCATTTCATTAATTTTCTTATGTACACAGGGAAGTCGAAACACTAGGAAACTGTAGGAAGACCTGCTAGGTATCGATGCTTGGTTCAGGGTTTGGCAGTTGATCCTCACCATAAACATACTTAAAGTATGGCGAATACGCAGACAGAAAGATCCTTTATCGTATGATTACCGAACTGCAGAATCATTGGAAGCAGTTACTTTCATAAAATACCCTGCAGTATATATATGGAGTAATTCGAAGTGGAAAGAATGCATAAAATTTGTAACCGTTAAGGTAAATGTCAGACTGAGGCCCGTTGGAAACACCATAAGGAGATGCAGTCCCTTAGCAAAGGAAGCAGATTACAAAACAATCGTCCGACCAAAACCTGAATATTGTTGGATGTAAGTTACGCAAAACAACTGGCGCGCCTTACGTCCAACAGTTTTAATTGCAAACACGGAAAACATAAGGAGCTACAAATCCAAATAATGAATAATACTTGAATAATACGAGCCAGTCTGGGATACGTACCAGATATGATTCATAGGTGAAATACAGAAGATCTAAAGAAGAGGAGCTGTAATTGGTTCAAAATGGTTCAAATGGCTCTGAGCACTATGGGACTTAACTACTGTGGTCATCAGTCCCCTAGAACTTAGAACTACTTAAACCTAACTAACCTAAGGACATCACACACATCCATGCCCGAGGTAGGATTCGAACCTGCGACCGTAGCAGTCGCACGGACTGCGCGCGGTGGCGGAGCTGCAATTCTGACCACTGTATCTATACACGTTAAGACACATTTATGAAAATTTTAACAGTCTGCAAATAGTTGATGTACCCTACAGTGCATCTAATAGTAGTTAACAAGTAATGTAAAACCAGTATCCTCCTCACTCTATACTTCTCCTTGCCAGAGTGCCCTATACTGTCTTCACTGTGCAATATCGCTGTGCCCAAACATGATACCGCAACAGTTACCTGACTGAATAAAATTCGTGTGACACGCCGCTTAGCCAAACCAGTTACCAAAATCGAACGAACACATCTAATAATCCTCTTATAGTTAGTTGAAGGTTAATGCAATAACAACGAAGCCGATGAACATATGAAATACGCAAAGACTATAGTGCTTCTCGACTCATGATTGTTCTCAGTATCTTGCTAACTACAGGACGCAGATGTGAAGGCGGATAATTTACGTAAATCTGATGCCCACAGTAAACGAACAGAATAGCTCTACTGGGGTGTGTTGACAGTGCATATAGTACAAGTTTAGATTGAACGTAACAACACGTTAAGTAATCTATGTACTATAACAATATTACTATTTCCTGCTATTAGACAGCTGCCTCATCTCTTCTCTCTCGCCTCAGCTCAGCTCTTCACCTTTTTCGCACAGCCCACCCAGTTTCTGATTTCGGATATTGCATATTCACAGCCACTTTCGTTTCTCGCTAACGCTGTTCCGCATCCATTGCTTCTGCTGGCTTATTGTAGGTCACTTTCTCTTCAGCAAAAACCTGCTAAGACTTGTCCTTGTTTTTTAATAGGTTGACTGCAGTGTGTTACGGACTTGTAGCGAACTGTAAATCCTGATTTTTTCATCATGCCTTAAACTGTAATTGTCCAAACCGAAAATTCTGCTAAACGCCTCTTCGTTTCGTTGAAAGTTAATCCCTCTGTCTCGATGGAGCGTCCTTCTTGTTGTGAAATCTTTGTCATATGACTTCATACTCTTCTTCCTCTTCATCCTCACCTTCGTGTTGGCCGAGATTTGCATGCCCTCTTCTGTCAAATGGTTCTGAGCACTATGGGTCTTAACATCTATGGTCATCAGTCCCCTAGAACTTAGAACTACTTACTGAATCTACAGAATGACTCTCTAAGGTGGAAAACATGAAGATCCCATCACCGGTTTCATTAAGAGACACAGCAGTTCAAAGACATATGAAACTTTACGGTGTCAGCAGAGGAAAGCCACCTACATAGTGTACACAACATAAACATTTAGTAGTGCACTGAAAATGATGGCACTAACATGGAGATGAAAACTGATGTGGAAATTAACTGGGTGTCCAGCCGGGTCACATCGCCATTACTCTACGATATTTTGGCAAGAAGAATTGTTGCTACCTTCAGATGATCCCTGGTGACTTCTGCTCCGCCCCTGTTTGGGTATTTTAAATGCCAACCGCTGCCCCTTCCACTGTTGCGCCCTTATTGCTGTCTATGCGGTCGTGATAATGGATGGTGGCGGTAGTGGGGGTGAGGCGCCCACCTATCGTGGAACGGAAAACACTGTTTAAGTATTTTGGTGTTGATGTAGTTCATAGTTTGGCCATTTCTTATATTATAGTCGGTTACGGCTGATTTGGTGGTCTGGCGTAATTCAGTGTAGATTCCATGTTCACGGCACCTTATAACAATAGCCTACCGTGACTTAAGCCAATGTTACCTTCTGAGATGATTTTGTAATTTTGACAGCGTGTTAGTCTAACGGATAAGGTTATCGGACTGTAACTTTGAATATATAGCAGTTTAACAGAAAAACTAAACAGGCTTTGGGGTTTAACGAAAGTAGTAAATTTCGCATGCAAATGAAAAAAATGAACTGTCGCTATCCCAATTAGGCACATGAATTTGGAAATATATGTTTAAGAAACTGAATGTTAGTTGTTGAAGTGATGTTCATTTAGATTGCCTTTGAATAGCAAACGGAATACAAACGGACACAGGGCAATCTATGTTGTTGGTAGCAGTAGTTTCGAATAATGCACAAACTTGTAATCATAGAAATTAAAATTGTACCCAACTCATAATAATAACAGCTTAAATCACGATCATTACGTGACTCAGATGTTGCTGAGGAAAGCTCCGAACTGAAGTTGGACATGACGGTGCTTCTAACGTAGCTGACATGTAACAACCAGTAATAAATATTTAAAAAAATATCACAATTACGTGGTTTATACTCCCATTTAAAGAAATATATCAGATTTCTTTAGTAACAATAATATTCCAATTACCTTTCTAATGTGAGAAGAATATTGTGGGGACCCATAAACTGATAATGTATCACTATTCAAATTCTATGATTATTTCAGTAGCAAAATTCAATTCAACTAAATTTAATTCTTAGCTACACTTGGAACAGTTTATAGTTTTAAGTCCTTCAAGGCAAATTAATCAACACTGATGCTTGATTAAATTCAAAAATTCGTTCATGATAGTAATCAACGCTAAATTAAGTTTCAAATGAGTGTAGCTTATCTGCCTTTTTTCATCACCTGTGAAGCAGGTGTTTTAAACAGTAACATTTACATAGTCTGGCACTGAATTTTTGCAAAACGATACTTTGCAATAAACTGAGCTCACTTTAGCAACCTTCTAACTAACTTCAACCCTTACTAATCCTTGCACATTTAGCAAACATAAACAAATCACCAGTTCATTTGAAACAGGATACTTGGTTTTCTGAAAACTTAAGAGGGTTTCTGCATAGGTATATGATCAGGATAAAAGTTAGGGTCCTAAACACATGTTTATAGCACTTGAATTATTATTAAAATCACTCACAGAAATCAACTGGTCCATGCTCTGATACATATCTGTATGCATGAAGTTGGTGGAGCAGCGGTGAAGTTGTGGTGGCAAGCGACGAGGTGGCTAACTGTACTCACGGGTATTAATGTTTGAATTCTGTCTACAATTTCTTCTTGCTGACGAATTTTAATGTTTTAGAGCCATTCCTTATTGCCGAGAGTACCATGCACCAGCCAAATCCTCATCCGAGGCAAAATTCTTTGCAAAGCATCTTCCAGTTGCCTCCCTTGGCACCGTCAGTGTGTACCGGGTAACGGTTAGCCACTTACTGCGTGTCGTTCCCTCCAAGTAGCCGCCCAATTCGACCGCCAAAACCACCTTTTCATCGCGCCCAGCCACTTCCGTTGCGGAGGGACTTCCCCACATCTTTTGCATTTTACAGTATGAATGCCGTAAGCATGAACAAGTTTCCAGTTACATTGTTCTTCTTTTAAATATACGCACATTATAAAATGTCATTATTTTAAATACCATTTACCTTTTCCTATACATGAATTACCAACTTTAAATTTCCTGTCTCAAATCAATAACCTTAACTAACAAAAAATAAACATTCCATAATTACAAACAAAAGTTACACAATATAAGCCTACTTCTAATCGATATAAGTGTTACAACCTCTCTTCTACTGTGCATACAGTTTCCACACACTAGCAAGGGATTTGGTTGACCACAGGTCTGAGAAGTCGTAGATCATCTGTCACCGCGCCTAGATGGGTATGTATCCGGGGGTAGAAGAAGTGCGTATTTAACACTATGCTGATCCAAGATAATGGAGATTTGTCGGGAACTATTGCGGACGAAAGGGATACACACTTGTGATTCGTGCTTTTTCTTTTCTTCTCGCTGTTGTCTGGGTACAGCCTATCTAAAGTTACGCCTTAACTGTTTTTTTTCTGCTATTTGAAGGTCCTTCAGCTTATCTGGAAGGCTGCTTTGGCCGCATATGGATCGCGCCCTCTACAGTGTGGGTAAAACACTTTCACCCTACCAGTTGTAGTTCCTACTGGACACACGCAGATAGAGATCAGTGTCTGTTGCTTTTCTGCACACATGATGTCCCGGCTTGCCATGTGGTTTGCGTTTCCCTACGATGTGATCAGCTTTATAGGAAGAAGTAATGTTGATGCTGAAGCAAAGACATAGCTTCACCCCAACTCCTACATCACTACAGACTACGGACATCATAAGCAGTGTGGAACAGGCCACCTATGCTTTATCAGCAAATGAGGTGGAAGAAATAATCCGCGGAAAGCTCGCCGCACTCACCAGGCCGCACCACCGACGAGCAACATTACAAAGGCAGAAAGAGCAATCATCAGGAACTGACTAACGATCCTGAATAGGTGGCCCTACCCGCTGATAATGGTATTGCTCCTTCAATCAGAATATAACGACCAAATGTATGTATTTCTTGGCGGTGCAGAGTACGGTAAGGTGAAAGGTGATCCGGCATGTCGCCTCTAGAGCAAAAACATCAAACTGCTTGGCAGTATCTTTGTTGCAAAAACTCTTAAGAAACATCGACTACGAGATGCTGCACGGCCCCGACTGTATGGGATGCCGGAGGTCCTTACCAAGTTTTTCTACTGCGCTCTATAGTTAGCAATATAGAAGCTGCCACATATGGCTTGTGATAACACCTGACTGCTCTCCTGAGTCCATCTGTGGACAAATGCAGACATAACCTCCGCAGTTCCATTCATTTTGTACAACGTCTGCAGGAACTTCGTCTGAATGATACCTCATTGTGAATTTCGATGTAGTGTGCCTCTTCACCAGGGTACCACTGAAGGACTCCATGGAACTGATAAGCAAGAAATTCGACACAAACCTCGAAAACTCTTCGACTTGGTGCTCAATACAACGTATTTCCGGTTTGACTGAAATTATTATGTACAAACTGAAACCGTGACCATGGGATGCCCCTGTCGGCGGTTGTGGCTAATTTATTTATAGAGGATTTTGAGGAGAAGGCCATGGAATAAGTACAACAAAAATCAACTTGCTTCTGTCGTTTCTTAGATGACGCATTTGGCATCTGGCCACATGGACGGAACAGTTTAAATGAATTTCTCATCCACCTTACGGTTTGCCATACAGGTGGAACAGGATGACGTACTCCCATTTCTTGACATCCTAGTGAAACGGAAACCAGAGGACATTCTGCGACACAGTTTGCACAGAAAACCGACGCACACTGATCTGCATCTGCATACCTCCAGTAGTTACTACTCTCAGAAAGAAGGAGCTTTATGCTCACTTATTCACAGGGTACGATCTATCCGCCACCACGACAGCCCTCCATTTGAGCAGAATCACCTCCGTTTGAGCGAAATTCAGGAGAAATGGATACAGCAGCAAATAAATGAGTTGCAAGTTTAGACAGGATGTATCCAGGCAACAGCAACAAGAAGAAGAGCACAAATCACTGGCGCCCATTCCAATTTGTTGGTAATACTGCTCGAAAAATCGGCAGGAAGTTGGAACGGGTAGTACTAAATGTGTAGTTCGTCCACCCCCCGAAAACATCGGCACTACTAGGCCCTGTGAAGAACCAGCTGTCTGCGAAATACCCTGGCAGCGCGACAAAGTGTACACTGGAGAAACTCTATGCACAGTAGATGAGAGGTGCCATCAAAATCGACACCACAATGAGCTACGACTGACCACTAAATCGGACATGGCAGACCAAAGTATATGAACTGGCAATAAAAGGAACTACGAACATTTAGGCAATATTTCTCCTTCTGGAACTGCTTTATTAAAGAGGCCATTGAAATCAGAGTGCACGTTGGGCTGATGAATACAGATAGCAGACTATAATTGAGCCTGGCGTAGAAACTTGCGCTGAGGGTAGAAAAATAAAAACGCTTCCATACAGTGAGGTTCACACCTGACGGTGATAGCGAGGACAGTGGAGACCAGAGTTGAAAGTTGGGCATAGTTACCTGATCACCACCACCATCACGTACCATGGTGGCCGTATGGATACATATAGGACTGAGAGATAGAGGGAATAGCGGCCAGCATTTGTAGGACTCCGACATGAGTGGAGCAGCAGTCATCAGGGACCACCTGAAGATGGTAACAAGTGTGTCTGACGAAATATCCTGGAGTAATTACGAAGTGACCTGGAGGAACACCAGAGAATTCTACAAGTTAGAAATATGCCGAAACAACATCAGATCGTATATTTAGGCTATGGTTAACATGGTTCCGAAATTTTCCAACTGCTCAGTTACGAATACAATCCACATGGGATACTGCAAAAAAAGGTTGATGAATTTTCGGATAAGTAAGATGAATTAATATTTATCTTTATCGTATTTCTTTCTCCATATTGTCACATGAGGCCTATCAATGGGGCAAATTTTTAAATTACAGTGATACCAGTGCTCTGCAGAGGTGGGCTTCCAACAACACCACACCGACATCCAACACTGGTACGAATATCTTGATACTGAACATCACTTAGCCAACATCGTTGCTAACCCGGCTTTCAACCTACGCCTCCACCACTAGCAGCAGCGGCAGCAACTTTCCTGTCCATCCTACTGTTTTGGACAGCACCACCAGGTCAGACACATGTCACTATTAAAATACTCTGTGAATGCTAGCTCATTTGGGGATAGGATCACATACTGCTGCACAGATAACTCTAATGCTCGTTACTGAGGACCGGCTATTATCTTGAATGCATGTCTATCTGCTCTGGAAAGGGAAATCCTCCAAAGCGTCTGTGATCTGCAACAACCCACCATTAAGTGTTACGCAGGTTTGTACTGCATACTAACACATCCCCCAAAACCAAATAGTAACGATGTTGAGGAAAGGACTATCGCCTAATACTGGGAAAGGGGGAGGGGGAGGGGGGAGGGAGGTTGGTGTGATGTTGTGGACAGTCTCAGCCGCTGTGTGGATCGAAACACTTACCTCGGCTGCTATTATGGGTAATGTGGCCGAAGTAAAGGAAAGGGGTTCAAATGGCTCTGAGTACTATGGGACTTAACATTTGAGGTCATCAGTCCCCTAGAACTCAGAACTACTTAAACCTAACTAACCTAAGGACATCACACACATCCATGCCCGAGGCAGGATTCGAACCCGCGACCGCAGCGGTCGCGCGGTTCCAGTCTGAAGCGCCTAGAACCGCTCGGCCACTCCTGCCGTTAGTGGAAATGGCTCTATCAGCCCGCTGATGCGCGTACCCAATTTGGAGGTCCATTCACTTGTCAATGCTGCATTATAACGAGGGTCCTCCTGTGTCCCTACTCCAAAGGATATGGCTACTAAACAAAATTAAATACAATCAATTTTGCTTTTGTTGGTTGTATTTGGCTTGCAAATGAAATCAGGCAAAAATTACAGAGTTTCCCAGTACATACAAAACGAAAAGCAATTACAAATTCAATTACTCTGATGGAATCAAATTTCTCCGTTAAACATCAAGACATACCTGTATTTGATTTAAGATGCTGAATACTCACATATCGGTTCATGTTTACAGCCTGAGACCTGAAGAAGAATGTAAGACAGAGGAGAGAAGCATAAAGTCTTCACACACTTTTAATTTTCCAAAGTAGCAAGTCAGCGACCAAAACGTGAAAATTTGTTGATTGAATCAACATTACATATGGATCAAAACCACATTCTGCTTACCTCATTTCCAATCATACACACATTAAAAAAAGTTTTGCATCACCCCAGTTCCCAGAACTCATGAAGAAAGACGTTGACTGTAGATATTGTATCATAGACACAGTCCCTCTTACTGTTCAGAGATGTCACTAAACCTGACCAAAGACGTAAACAACAATGCATGAGTAGCGGCTATTAGACGGAGGGGGTCCGACAGCCGATCCATTCCAGTCACTCCACCAGGATGGAGGTACATGGACCTTGTTGTCTGTAGTTCGACGATGCCTAGGCTGTCAATAACGCACTTCGATCGCGTCCGCATTGTCACTTTGTGCCACGAAGGGCTTTCAGCAAGGGAAGTGTCCAGGCGTCTAGGAGTGAACCAAAGCGATGTTGTTCGGACATGGAGGAGATACAGAGAGACAGAAAATATCGATGACATGCCTCGCTCAGGCCGACCAAAGGCTGCTACTGCAGTGGATGACCGCTACCTACGGATTATGGTTCGGAAGAACCCTGACAGCAACGCCACCGTGTTGAATAATGCATTTCATGCAGTCACAGGCGTCGTATTACGACTCAGACTGTGCGCAACAGGCTGCATGATTCACAGCTTCACTCTCGACGACCATGGCGAGGTCCACCTTTGCAACCACTACACCATGCACCCCGGTACAGGTGGGCCCGACAACATGCCGAATGGACTACTCAGGATTGGCACCCCGTTCTCTTCACCGATGAGTGACACATATGCCTTCATTCAGACAATCGCTGGACACGTGGTTGCAGGCAACCCGGTTAGGCTGAACGCCTTAGACACACATTCGAGTGAGTGCAGCAAGGTGGTGGTTCCCTAGTGTTTTGGGGTGGCATCATGTGGGGCCGACGTACGCCAATAGTGGTCATGAATGGATCTATAACGGCTGCACGATACGTGAATGCCATCCTCCGCTTGACAGTGCAACCATATCAGCAGCATGTTCGCGAGGCATTCGTCTTCATGGACGACAATTTGCACCCCCATCATGCATGTCTTGTGAATGACTTCCTTCAGGATAACGACATCCATCAACTAGAGGGACCAGCATGTTCTTCAGACATGAACCCTATCGAACATGCCTGGGATAGGTTGAAAAGGGCTGTTTATGGAAGATTTGACCCACCAACCACTGTGAGGGATCTACACCGACTCGCCGTTGAAGAGAAAGATAATCTGGACCAACAGTGCCTTGATGAACTTGTGGACAGTATTCCACGACGAATGCAGGCAACCATCAGTGCAAGAGGACGTGCTGCTAGGTATTAGAGGTACCAGTCTGTACAGCAATGAGGACCACCACCTGTAAAGGTCTCGCTGTATATTGGTACAACACGCAATTGTGGTTTTCTTGAGCAATAAAAAGATTAGAAATGATGTTTATGTCGATCTCTATTCCAATTTTCTGTACAGATGCCGGAACTCTCGGAACCGAGGTGATGGAATTTTTTTTAATGTGTGTATATTTCATGGCACAATGCATTTCTACCCTAGATGTTTCAACTCATTTTCTAGTACCTAGTATCTACATCTACATCTACATAATTACTCTGCAATTCACATTTAAAGCTTGGCAGAGGGTTCATCGAACCACAATCATACTATATCTCTACCATTCCACTCCCGAACAGCTTTTCTGTTCGAGCTCTGATTTCTCTTATTTTATTTCGATGATCATTCCTACCTGTGTAGGTTGGGCTCAAAAAAATATTTTCGCAATCGGAAGAGAAAGTTGGTGACTGAAATTTCGTATATAGATCTCGCCGTGACGAAAAACTTCTTTGCTTTAATGACTTCCATCCCAACTCGCGTATCATATCTGCCACACTCTCTCCCCTACTACGTGATAATACAAAACGAGCTGCCCTTTTTTCACCCTTTCGATGTCCTCCGTCAATCCCACCTGGTAAGGATCCCACACCGCGCAGCAATATTCTCACAGAGTATCTGATAGATTGCTTTAGTCAGAACCCATTACACGTCGAAATACCTGTTGAGGCAGACAAGTTCTCAAAGTTGAAGAATGCCTTAAATGAGCAGTGCTGTCCTTTCGTCATATGTCCTGACTTGAATGCCTCCTCAGTCCTGTGGTCTACTGTGAGGATGATCCCTATATATGCAACGGTGTGCCAGGATGTGTGCTCTTATGATGCAAATGTCAATCAGTTTGCTTTATAAGTCAGGGATAATCAGAAAAGAAGTGGAAACGTCGATATATTGACAACTGTCATTTAACGGGCAATCTCTGTGGCGAAACATACAACGTAACCTGAAATACCAACTCTCATAACACATACCCATTTTCTTCTAGAATTTGGACGGGTATGATGTTCACTTCCTTATTGACCTCTTAGATGACTTGGTTTTGCCCCAGAATCGAGTTTGTAACCTACCTGAGAGAGTAGAAAACTACACATCATTCTGCTAGAGGGTGACACAGACATTACACTCCACTTCTCAGACTGGATTCAGATTACGCATGCACCACTTCAAAAGCTTTCTGAGATAATGTATCAGCAGATTATGCGCTCCATTGGAGCTGCACATCCTGATGATCCAAAGTTGGAGCTCATGACAAAGAATGGGGTCTTCCTATGTGAATATATGGATTCCATGAACAGACTCGATGAAACCACATTGTCCAACTTAAGTGCATTCGCCATAAACTGACAGGCAATGCCATAGCGGATGTGGAGGATGAGCATGCAGAGAATGTCTGGCAGCAGTACGTCTCCGATTTAGGGGTGTATGCAAAACTATGTTTAAATTTACTTGCCTGTATATTGAGAGAAAAAAATCTCAGCTAAAAAGAAATAATTAATGCATAATAATGAAATTTCTGGAATACATTGGCCTAGCGTCCGGCCATCCTGATTTAGGTTTTCCGTGATTTCCCTAAATCGCTCCAGACAAATGCCGGGATGGTTCCTTTCAAAGGGCACGGCCGACTTCCTCCCCGTCCTTCCCTAATACGATGAGACCGATAACCTCGCTGTCTGGTCTCCTTCCCCAAAACAACCCAATAAATTGGCCTAGGTAACATATGTAGGCGATTAACACTATAACTATAAGGACGACATAAGCCATTGAAACTGTGAAATGCTGATGCATTAATAATTAATGTAACCTCCAAAATGTTGAATGCCAGCATGCAGACGTGCAGGAATTGTGTTCTACAGGTGCCATATATCAGTTTGTGGCATGGAGTTCCACACTCGTTGTATTTAGTCGGTCGATACAAGGACGATTAATGCTGTATGTGGATGACACTGGAGTTGTCGTCCGATGACGTCCCATATGTGCCAGATTGGAGACAAATCTGGTGACTCCGCAGGCCAAGGCAACGTGTCGATACTTTATTTGGCATGATAGGTTCCAAAACCGATGTGCCGGTGAGCGTTATCTTGTTGGAAAACACCCACTGGAATACCGTTTGATGTACAAATTTGCACTCAGAGTGTATGGGATAAAAAAACGAGAGTGGTCCTGCTGTAGTATGAAAACGCTCCACAGACCTTAACTCCAGATGTAACTCCAGAGTGTCTGGTATGCAGACAGGTTGGTAGCAGGCCCTCAACTGGCCTCTTTCTATTCAACATATGTCCACGACTGGCACTGCGGCAGAACCACTTTTCATCAGAAAAGGGCGGTGGTTTGGGGTCAGTGGAATGCACGATACAGGCCGTCTGTCTCGAAAGTGCCTTTGAAGTAAGTACCCGGTCTTCTTACGGACGTACTTTCTCGTGACCACCACTGCCTGCAGCCACGTTCCTGGCAAGTCTTTCTACAATACTGTGGAAGAAACACCCAGCTTCTCGTAGCCCTATTGTACTACCCTGTTCAGACTCTGTGAGATGTTGATAACAGCACCATTGCAGCTTTAAGGGCGTTCTTGATTAACATCAACTCACCACGTCCAGTCTCGAAGCTAACTAATGCTCACAATCGTACAGCGTATGTTTGAGACAAATCCTATTTGCATCCTGGCATTTGCATATTGGCGCTACTGGCGCCACTCTTATGGGACTGGCACGAAATTTAAACACACATCATCTATCAGACGCAAAAACACTCCTACTAGCTTTGGTTTATATTGCACAACTCTTTCTCGATGTTGAGATTTTTTTCTGTCAGCATATTTTCCACAGACTCTGCAGTGTTTGCGTGACTGCATATATACTGGATCCTGCCTTCTATAACATCGTGCCAAGGGATTCAGGAAGAACATGTTGGAAGGTAGACATATCAGCATCGAACTGTTTACCATGTTGTTCTTTTTTTATAGTAGGATTCGTGAGGCAAGAAACTCAGTAATGGACACGTCCTATACCTGGATGTAAACATCTCATACGGTCACTGCATGTTGTAATCCTCGATGATTGTAAGGTTTCAGTGGCTGTCCACTACGGAAACCACCGAATTGGGTACATTTTCGGACGTTGATGCTAATTCTGGGTGAGGTATATGTCGTATAAGCAGAACATATACATCTCAATAGCTTGCATGATGAGCAGAGCTTTTTGCTGGTAAGACCAGACACCCTAGTCGCGGACCCAACTGTAATCTGATATATACGCTGGAGGCTAGGGCGCCATCAAACAGAGATTTCTAAGCATGCCTACACTGAAGCTCTTTCTCATCTCCATATTGGCTCAGGTTCCTCATTCGACGAGTCCTCTGTTTCTTGTTGCTACAGTGATGCACAAGATACAGATGCTTTGACAGATTTCTGATTAATCACCAGAAAATTGTCCAGGGTACAGCAGCAGATCCTGATTTTCAGATGCTGTCCACTACATCCACACTGGTTAGTCGAGTTTAGCTAGACTTATTCGTAGCTCTGTGGATCGCAAATATTTTGCCTGTTGACACTCCCTTGCTGTTCAAACAACGTACCATTCTGCTTCGTATCAGTAATGACGAATCACATGTTGGGATTATCGAGGCTCTCCATCATGACGTGTTTCGATTGCTTCGTCTGAACCAAGTAGTTGGCGCGACATCATTACATTTGAACGGTTGACTTCTTAGTTCCAGGCCTGTGCTGAACATCTGTCAGCCCCACCTCATCAGTTTTCTGAATGGCCCAAGCCTCAAGCATCTTAGCAACGTTTGCACTTGAATTTTGAGGGTCCTTACTGGAATACAAATTGGCTCTTCAACGTTGACGCTTTGAGCAAATTTCTCTTCTTGGATCCAATGAACTCTACTATGACCCGTACCACAATACAGGCCTTGTCATCGATATTTTGCCTCGAGAGATTGCCTAATGTGATTGTAACTGGCAATGGACATCAGTTCGCTGCTCCTGAGTTTGAACAGTTTTGCACTGCCTCAGGCATCAACCACACCGTGAGTGCGCCATTCCACCCGCAATCCGACAGCGAAGCTGAATGCTTGCACATATATGCAAACAACAGATGGCCCGAATTAGTGCCTCCCACACATGGGATAGTATTCGGTTGCTCCTGTTGTCTTCGTACCGCTCCCAGCCACACGATGGATCATCGCCGGTGGAGTTGCCACGGCATCTTGCATCAGTTGTTGCGCCTGCCACGGCACGCGGCGCCCGCGTCAACCAGACAGGGGAAGTATCTCACTAATGATTCGGTCATTTACAGATTGTATGGCAGACAGAGGTGCTGGGAGTGAAGCACCCGTTTACGATTTCTTGGACGTTCTATATTCCTACTGCAGGGACTGGGGGGATTGCTTGGACGTGACCAGAATCAAAATTCATCCATGTGGACTGTCTGATCCTGCCACAGGCTGCCTCCGTGTCTGCCTGGCTGGAGCAGCCACCGGTGCATCTCGCTCCCACGAGCCATAAACCGTCGGCGTCTGTCCCAGAGACGATGGACGTCGACGCCCTTATGCGGTCGTCGTATCTCGACAGCCACTGTCGTCTGGAAATGGGCTCCTCTTCCTGGTGGCTGTCCCACGTGCTGCCTCGGGTCCCTCTGCAGTCACTAAGATGCCTCCGTTTTCGTTTACTGCTCTGCCTCTGGATGCAGGTGTGTGCTGCCTGTCAGGTTTCTTGGCCGGCGTTCCCGTGTGAGCTGAGGGCCTGTGCTGAGGGCGTGGTCAGAGGCTCGGCATTGGCCTCAGTTTCAACTCCTGTCTCCTCATTGCCACATGCACCCAACCTTCCCCCTCGGCAGCGTTCAGTCATCTACACTACATGGCTTAGACTTGGCAACGAATTACAGGTTTCCTTCGAATTCTGATGTCAGTCGTGCGGGTTACAGCAGATCCACTTGTGCAGGCCTACTGGGCGACGCCTCCAGCGGCTCTGGGCAACAAGCGCTCTCTGTCGCCACAGTATAGGACGGCCGGTGGCAGCCACACAGCCACTCTCAATCAGCATCAGTTTGCTAAATGGTTCAAATGGCTCTGAGCACTATGGGACTTAACTTCTGAGGTCATCAGTCCCCTAGAACTTAGAACTACTTAAACCTAACTGACCTAAGGACATCACACACATCCATGCCCGAGGCAGGATTGGAACCTGCGACCGTAGCGGTCGCGCGGCTCCAGACTGTAGCACCTAGAACCGCACGGCAGCCCCAGCCGGCCAGTTTGCTAAGTGATGCTACACAGACGGCGCCTCGTCACGGCTCCGACACCATCATTTGTGCTTTAATTACGTGAGTCTCATTCTTGTTGAAACTGAGACTCAATTTTTTGCTGCATTGTTTGTATTGAGTCTTCTAACGCTTGGACAAACACAAGATAAGTAAATCTTCTATCTGCTGTGTTAACTTGCTGGGTTAACATTTCTGCTTCTGTCCAGCTTTCCCGTAATGCAGTTGCCGCACCACTCGATAGTCTACCTCTTCTTGCCACCATACACAAAGTCGTACACGACGAATCTCGTGGTAAGTGACTTTGGGGACGAATTATTAACTTAAGGAATAAAGCAGTTTTCGGCAGGACGATTTAGAATTTAAGAAAACGCCATAAAATTCTCGTAATTTAGTGCTGGGATGGGCTTTATTAAGAAAGGGACTGCATCAGTATGCCAAATTATAATCAGGTAACTATTCACTATGTAGGAAGTGTCTGTCTAAAGACGGCTAAATTTTTTGTGGTGTTTCCAAAACCTGTCTACATCGGTATGTGTATATTAGACATATCCAAACCCCACATGTACCAGTTTCATTATGAGTTTGCAAAAACTAACCTTGCAAATCCAGTGTGACCTTAAGTTGATACTGACAGGGATTGTGTGATAGTAGGCGATCTATATCAAGTAATAAGGCGTCACCCAGACAGATTCTACACATCTGGATATGAAGCCGATATCCTTATGGTCACAGGTTTAGATAAAAAATGTGCGCATCATGTGCAGGTGTCAAGTGTAACTTGACACCTGAAGCCCTTATCAGATGCATATCAAGACCAATATAACTCGCGCAATTGCCCAACGTGTAACATAATATCCAATCTCAAAATCGTGTGTAACTTGATACCGTTTTAATTGTCAGGTGTATGAGTAGGACAGAACTCCCCTTGCTGACCTTGTATTTAAGTAACGCAGTTGTGTAACACCAGAAGTGACGTCATCAAGTTCAAAGTCACTGGTATACAGGATGAACACTGTTAACCTACTACTTACTAGTTACAGTGTTATCTTGTCATCGAAATTCATATGTCATCTGATGTTTTCCTAGTCCCAAAAATACACTACGTACATGAATTGTATTCAGTATTGCAAATATGGACAAACATTATCTATATAAGGGAATGGCGACACTGAAAATTGGGGCTGGACCAAGACTCCAATCCAGATTTCCCGCTTCACGCGAGCGGTCGCCTTAACCACTTTGACTATCCACGCGCGACTCACCGTCAGATCCAAACTCCCGTACGTCGTCGTTCATGCTTCACAATCTGTACTCGTACACAAATTAAGCCTTTGACTGCTGAAGGAGCGCCACCTGCTTGGCGCCCTAAGGCGCCGCGGCCTGCGGCGTAATCCGTCTGCCTGCGCTGCGTGTTGCGCGCCTGTCTCGGAGCCGTCTCCGGGACCGTGTCGGCCCGCGCTGCTCAACCCGCCCTGTGCTGAATATTTCTCGGCTCAATACGACTCGCGCAGAGCTAGCGTGAATTTTTGCCGACTTTCAGCTTTAATATCTCGGGCAATAGTTTTTGCAAAGAAATAAAATTTGGCCACCTTGTATAACTTTAAGCGTTCTCTTAAGAATAATAATGAAAAAAATTTTACGAGTCATATTGAGCCAGAAAATTGTAGGAAAATCTGCCAAAAAAAAGCACCAAAAAATTTCGAAGTCTGGCTTCTTGCATCTCCTGAACTAATGCTATGACGAACGTGAAACTTGGCATGTAGTAACCTGATAACACAAGGTTCTTAAATATAAAGTTTCATTATTTTCGTTCCGATTTTGCTAAAAAAAAAACTATGCTCCAAAGAACATACCGAGTTGTACAACTGGAATGAAAGTTGGGCGCGAAAATCAGGCCTAGAAACAGTATAAACTTCGGGTTAGCATGTTTAGCAGCGTGAACGCATGATGAAATTGAAATTTAGAATGCACAACGATAAGGAATAAAAAATTTTATTCCCCTACTAGTTTCCAATAATCTACAAATTAGTCGAATAGATGTTGATTTTTATGAAAACATGAAAGCAGGGTGTATTCGATACTCCTTTTTCAAATACCCTCCCCAGAACAATGAGTTTAATTTTCAATATTGGCTAACAACAGAGGCAAAGTAGCAAGTAAAATCTCACTGAGAAATGAGTTTTTTCTTTGGCATGTTGTTTCTCTTTGATCAAAGGCGTTTAAATCTGTTGCGGAAAACATGTTTTGTACAAGCAGACCGAGTGTGATCTACATTTGTACTACTACGGATAAAAGAATATAACTGTCCATGTTACGTGTTAATATTGTAAATGCATCGTACACAGATTAATCTATGGATTTTGATATACTGACACAACGTAATCGGTGTAATTACATTTGTCACAGTACAGATACAGCGCCTTCTCAGTCTCCAAGTCCGTTCATTTGCCAGTAAACTGCTACATATGAAGAAGTCAGGCTCGTTTGAATAATTTTCACCTGTTGCATCTATTTCCCATCCTTATTTTCGATCCGGGCTTTGGACCGGCACTGGCGAAGTTAAAAATAGATTTATACGTTTTTGCCTTTTCTTTAGTAATTCATTCAGAAGCGTCAATAAATTTTCTAATATTTAGTTCCCGATGATTAGTAATGTTTCTTTGTATGATAAGTCTCAAAGCAGGGTGCAACGCATAATGGAACGTTGCAAGTTTTTCATTGGTATCTAGTTTCCCGGCGCACTTTCTGTTTCGTGCAAACCAAGCATCTGCGCATTAGCGTACTTTTCTGCGAATGTTCACTCACGATAACAGCCGGAAAATATCTCCCTGTTAATCGCAGAGGATTCTCGCCATAGTAGCGCCTTCCCCTTCCAGATTTTCTCCGTTCTGCAGCATATTTTACTACAATCTCCCTTACGAGCGAAAGTCGAAACTCTGCGAGTGCCATTTTTCGCCCTGTTACCGAATGGTGGAGAGCATGAGCATTTAGAACGCACAAATCCAGAATGTGAACAAAACTACTTCTTATACCATATCACAGTCTCACACACTGATTCCACTGAGCTCAGTAACATGTCACAACGGTCAACTGCACCCATAATCGAATTGTAACCTACAATACATTGAGGATTCTTTATTTTTCGACAGTATTTCTGTCAGTCTTCTCAGTTCCAACCATTTGTGTTGTGTGACTTGTGGTCAACATATACACCTCTCTCTATCGCAACACTTGATAGCAGGCTTTATCGCAACACTTGATAGCAAAGACCTTATCAGTGGACCTTGTAAGTAGGCTGTTTAGGTTTTTATGTGGGTAACACCACGTAGCGCTCTGTATGAAAATCACTGGCTGTGCTGTGTGCAGTCTGTGGCTGGTTGCCATTGTTGTAATATTCGCTATTGTAGTGTTGGGCATTTTGCTGTTAACAGGGCGTAGCGTTGCCCAGTTGGAGGTGAGCCGCCAGCAGTGGTGGATGTGGGGAGAGAAATGGCGGAGTTTTGAGAGCGGATGATCTGGGCGTGTGTCCACCAGAGAGTAAATGTATAAGACTGGATGTCATGAACTGCTATATATATTATGACTTTTGAACACTATTAAGGTAAATACGTTGTTTGTTCTCCATCAAAATCTTTCATTTGCTAACTATGCCTATCAGTAGTTAGTGCCTTCAGTAGTTTGAATCTTTTATTTAGCTGGCAGTATTGTCGCTCGCTGTATTGCAGTAGTTCGGGTAACGAAGATGTTTGTGAGGTAAGTGATTTGTGAAAGGTATAGATTAATGTTAGTCAGTGCCATTTTTTTGTAGGGATTATTAAAAGTCAGATTGCGTTGCGCTAAAAATATTGTGTGTCAGTTTAGTGTTGATCAGAATAAGTAAAGAGCGAAATGTCTGAGTACGTTCAGTTCTGCTCAGCTGTTTGAAAATCAAATAATGTAAGAGGTTTATCAGCACAGTAATTTATTAAATTCTCTAAGGTGACGTTTCAACCTAACCTCAGTTTCTCCTAGTTTTAATTTCTTCAAAATGTGTGTGTGAAATCTTGTGGGGCTTAACTGCTAAGGTCATCAGTCCCTAAGATTAGACACCACTTAACCTAAATTACCCTAAGGACAAACACACACACCCATGTCCGAGGGAGGACTAGAACCTTCGCCGGGACCAGCAGCACAGTCTATAACTGCAACGCCATAGACCGCTCGGCTAATCCCGCGCGACTTTTAATTTCTTCTACAGTTTTGGCATGTTGCGCCTTTTCTCAGGAACAGTGCCACATGCGGATTTTCCATGGTTGTGAAGCCAGAGGTATAGGTCCGGGCTGGAGTACCAGTTATCGACATATAGATTTTGACCCCGTTCCAAATATAGTTCCGTAAGAGTTGCCACTACGTCGCCACTTTTGCCCAAATTGTGGAACCAAATTTCTGTTGTTGCGCCTGTATATACAACAAAATCTAAAATATACCCCTCTGATAGTCACACAGTACAAATATCTTTATTCCAAATCTACTTCGCTTGGTTGGAATAAATTGCTTAAAAGATAATCGTCCTGTGAACAGCAAGAGACTTTCATCCATACAAAGCTTGTGATATGGGCGAAATGAATTAGGAAACGTCTTACGAACTTTGTCAACAATTGTCCTAATTTTAAATAGACTTTCGTCTCCAGTACTCGCAGAATTATCACTGAAGTATAACATTCTCAGAATTAGTCAAAAACGGTCTCGTGACATAATTTCGCTGAAAACTGGTGTGTTTGAAAGTGTATCTCTGGACCAATAATCACTTAATTTTAACTTCTTAACTTGCGCTATTAGAAGGCAAACAGCAACAAAACAATACATTTCCTCAAATCCAGTGTCTTTCCACTTTGACAGTCAAGAATTCAGAAATTCTGTAGTATTTTTTTCTGGTGTAAACGTAAAAACGGTTTGTTTTGTCTGCAACAAATTGCAACAGTTCTTGAGACATAAATATCACAAAAAATGAAAGAATGCTTGGGTCAGTATCTAAATGACATTTGTGTCCTGAACTCGAGTCATCGAAGTAATGGTTTAACGGCTGGAAATCGGTCTCTTTCCAGTCAAATATGTCACTTAAACGCGCTCTTTTCTTAGCTGTTTCACTGTCACTTTCTGATTCCTCGGATTCAGAGGAACTGCTGATTGTGATTCTTGCTCTTCCGTCTGATGCAAAGGGCTGAGGCTACAGCTTCGAGATTCTGTTGAAGACTCATCACTGTTAGCTACATCAGATAATTAACACTCACTGTCGCTCTTAGTGAGCATATACAACATTTCTTTATCTTTGCAAGCACGGCGAGGTAAAATTTCTCGCGTAGAGACAAGAAAACTTAGGAAAATACAGGAATCTAAGTCGAACTGTGCAAAGAGCGCGTACAGCAACAAAGATATATGCACTCTTGAACTACACAGTCAGACCACTAAACAGCTACTAGAAGCACAGGGTGGAAATACAGCTCTGATTGTATACACGTCCGTAGCGCAGAGGTAGCTGTAACTCAGAGCGCCTAAACTCGTTCCTAGCGGCGGGAATGCCCCTGGCGCGGGACGCTTAGACACGTCCTTCGCGATGTATGGAAGAACCATGGTCGCGTGTATACAAGTCAGGCGCGCCAGGGGAACGGAGAGACTTGACGATTTAACACGTCCGCAGCAGTCAAAGAGTTACGTAATTCTCATACAGGGAAGGAGATCATTTTAACTGAAAGTCGCTGCACGATGTTAGCGTTTAAATACGACACTGCAATGCCTTTGTTGTTAATAAGAATGCTGTAACATTCATTCGGAAATGCATGCGTGTGCGAAGGCTCGTTTTTCTTAACAACACATGTGCTGCAATATTTTATATACGAAATAAATACTTACAGTATGCATTATAACATCTCACGCAATAGCCTTTCTCTTACCATCGGTATGCATTCGTGCCTAATGTTCCAAAACGGTGCGCATAGATATGAATTTCAGTGCTCATATCTAGGATTACACAGGGTGGTCGGAAAATGTCTGAAACGCTCGTAGGTGTGTTGCAGGGCAGGTTGCACCGTGACATAAATGTTAAGAAAAAAATCGATACCTTGCACCGTTTCCGAGTTATTAAGCACTTAATGTAGCCAATCGGGGCGTCGCGCGCTCACATTCAAGCGGCCTGCCAGGGGCTGTGTTGCCCAACAAGTGCTTTGACTCGTTAGCTGAAACTTGAATTTACGCGCGCGACGCCCCGATTGGCTAACTTCAATGTTAAATTACTCGGAAACGGAGCAACGTATCGAATTTCTTTCTTAACACTTATGTCTCAATACAACCTGCCCTGTAACATCCATACAAGCATTTCACACATTTTCTGACCACCCTGTAATTGTGATAAAAATGTAGGGTCATGTGCTTAGTATAGTCCTGGGGTTAGGAACCATTTGTGTACTCAACAAGAGGATCGTCTCAGCATCACTATCCTACAGCACAGGGTCAAAATACGAATCTTGTACACTTCCTCCTGATTAGCCGGCCGGAGTGGCCGTGCGGTTCTGGGCGCTAAAGTCTGGAGCCGCGCGACCGCTACGGTCGCAGGTTCCAATCCTGCCTCGGGCATGGATGTGTGTGATGTCCTGAGGTTAGTTAGGTTTAATTAGTTCTAAGTTCTAGGCGACTGATGCCCTCACAAGTTAAGTCGCATAGTGCTCAGAGCCATTTGAACCATTTTGAACCTCCTGATCAGGAAAATGGAGCAAACGTGTCGGCTCTTCTGAAGTTTGGTGTGACCTGAAGTGAGTCTCATAGGACTTACGGAGGCACCGTTATTTCATGGTTGGTTCCTCATAAAATCCCACATTTTTAATTTAGCCAAGTGTTCCAAGACTTCGGCACACAGGAAATGGCAGAAATTTTTATGATATATTCATATTGAACAACAGTAAATCTTTTCGTGATAACTTTTTTCCATTTCAAAGACAGAAAGGTTCAAACTTACCCTATTTCTTAATGTGAAATCCAGTACGAAGCGAAATCCAAATAATAAATAACCTCCGAAGATTTTTCCAATTTTAACGTTATATTCTAGAAGAGCCACTTCTACGTTTTCTAAAATCTTTAACTGTTATCGAGAAACATCCAAAAAATCTGTTTTTTTGGTATCACATTTCAGCCGCGTATTTCGAGACGACTATACACAGCAAATAGCTAAAGTGTTTACAGAGTATTCCTAAGATCTAGATCTCGAACAATTTTGAAAATCTTCTTTGTATTTTTATGTTTCCGGGATTCTGAGATTGAAACTTTGAGAGGTTCTATGCCCTCTTTTGCATGTCAGGAAAGTCAGCGTTGGCCGTAATATTGATGTTTTATTGATAGCGGAATCGATTTTCGATCACATAGTGATCATCTTCCCAACGATCGCAGGTTCGAATCCTGCCTCGGGCATGGATGTGTGTGATGTCCTTAGGTTAGTTAGGTTAAGTAGTTCTAAATTGTAGGGACCTAATGAAAAAAATTGTTCAAATGGCTCTGAGCACTATGCGACTTGACTTCTGAGGTCATCAGTCCCCTAGAACTTAGAACTACTTAAACCTAACTAACCTAAGGACATCACACACATCCATGCTCGAGGCAGGATTCGAACCTGCGACCGTAGCGGTCGCTCGGCTCCAGACTTTAGCGCCCAGAACCGCACGGCCACTCCGGCCGGCGGGACTAATTATCTCAGAAGTTAAGTCCCATAGTGGTAAGAGCCATTTGAACCATTTTTCTTTTATCATCTTCAGTGCTGTACAAATTAAACTTAGACACTGGTATCAAGCTATCAATAACCCAAACTGAGAAGAGATCACAATAACTCAGCGTTAGTTTCTCCGATCGGGCTGTCATTTTGCGTCCGTTCGCTCCCTGGTCTGCAGAGCTTGCTTGGTAGTCCACTATCTTGCGCCGAGCTGGTGGACGGTGGGCCACCGTCCGGTGCCACACTTCCATGTCCGTCACTCGTCGCCTCCGGACGCGATGTGCCAATTTTTACTTGGCGTTCGAAGCGTGCTACACGTTTTTCTATGCTTTCGGATCTTTGGGTGGTATCTCTAACGCGTTCTTCCACAGTTTCCATTCTTTGCTTCGTATTCGCATCACTGAGTTATTGTGATCGCCTCTCAGTTTTGGTTATTGATAACTTGATACCAGTGTCTGAGTTTCATTTGTACGGCACTGAAGATGATCACTATGTGATAGAAAATCGATTCTGCTATCAATAAAACATCGATATTACGGCCAACGCTGACCTGCCTTTTAATTTAAGACCGAATGGGGTTAATGTAATGAGAGTTTTTGTACTGAGAGCTCAAAATACTTTTCACTTGATTTTTATGCATAATGCGTTACTTCCCTGTATGGAATGTGCGAGGTGAGCATCGGAGGACGCGGCACACTGCATTTCCTGTTGTAGGCTGCACTTCCCCAAATTCAAAGGTCGAGTTTCGCCTATTGTATGGAGGGCGTAATGACCTACAAGACGTCTGAGTGTCGCCGCAGCTTTTGTGTTTACGGTTCCGGCGCGTCCGGAATGAAGACTCCTGGCACCAACTGACTGCATTGCCCTCTTCTCTTGATTCTGAGAATGCTTGTGGACTGTGCCCTGCTGGGTGCGACTGACAGGCGCCGGATGGCCGGTGATCGAGCCAGGTTGTTTTCGGAGCCGGCCAAAAGGCAAGTTCAGTGCCCTCAGGAGAATAGATGAGGCATGAGTGGTAAACTTAAACTGAGGTTAAATGACGTCATAGTACGGTGCTCAAAATTGGAGGAAACGGTCTGTATTGGCACGAATGATGTTCTGAGACAGTGTGGGGGAATTTTGGAATCAGCACTGAATACTGATTCGCGGTTTTTCGAGGAGAGTAGGGAGTTGAGCAATGTTGGCCTAGCTCTTGCGTTGCGCGGGTGCAGGGGAGTCGGGATCTAATCTTTGTTGAAGTCGGACGGTCTTGCGACTTAGTCGCACCTTCTTTCGGCTGACCTTATAATTCTCGGATAACCTTCGAGGCTAGGGATCGAAACAGAGTTGCTGCACACCAGAAGTCAGCGCCTACATCATCAGAAAGCTACCTATCCACGACTTGCTACAAATTTCAGAACTGGTAAAGTATTTTGCGGCTCTGGCATTGTAGGACCTATCAATTTTATACTGAAGTCCTCACGCTCAATTTGCCACAACTCCACCTTGGGTCCCATGTAAGCTCTGACTACTAATCACGATTGTGCATTATAGTCTAGAGAGTAATATTTGATTGATCAGGACCCCCAGTCATTATCGTGAAGCTATTACATCACAGAGAGTAGGAGACCCTTGTTCTCGAGCCACTCTTATTCTCATAGTAGTTCAGTGTACCCTACCCTTTAACCTATTGTTTGTGTCGATAATCATGTGCATTTATGTTCTCGTTGTAATATTTAACCGCATATCATTTCGTAGGTATATGCAGACTTCCATTTCTTGCTGTTTATTAGGATAAAGTTCTCTTTTTTCTGAGTAGATTACGATTTTCATTAAATTATTGTGAGTGTGCAAAAAAATGTTCGGATGGCTCTGAGCACTATGGGACTTAACTGCTGTGGTCATCAGTCCCCTAGAACTTAGAACTACTTAAACCTAACTAACCTAAGGACATCACAGACATCCATGCCCGAGGCAGGATTCGAACCTGCAACCGTAGCGGTGGCGCGGTTCCAGGCTATAGTGCCTAGAACCGCTCGGCCACTCTGGCAGGCTGTATGTGTGCACTCCTTATTTTACCAACTAGCAGGGTCTAACATAATTTCCTTTCGTTACCGTTGTGTGCATAATTAATTAGTTGGTAGATAAGGAGGGGATCGAGTGCATGTCTCGTTCTCGTGCAAAATTCGTCTGAATTATTGAGGTACAAAGTCTTCTCCATCCTGGCATCTAGCATAATTGCCTCGGTTCTTTCCTGTGACTGCTGAGACGCTGTCAGGACTTGATCGATAACATTTCCTGATTGAAGACAAACACCATAATTAATTTTCTTTGCTGTAATTAGATTTCATGGTAGTAAAATTTTTCGGCGTGTAGAAGAGAACTAGTGTAATTTTTGCGTCAAGTGTTATATGGGGTTTTCGCTGTTGCATTTGTTGTTGTTGTTGTTGATGATGATGTTCCGTGAATGAATGTCCACTCGTAGCAGGGCACGACTGTTGTCGAACGCATTTCAAATAAACAGACAGCACTCGATGAAGCAGGATGAGGGTAGTAACCGGGTTGAAGTAGGTGAAGAAATTTTGAGTTTTCCAACGGAACGGGAGGTGTGGAACACATACAATAGGAGCGAATTCGAGGCAGACCGACTGGAAGGGGATATGATCAGTGAAATCAGTGAGAAAGAAGGGGAGGGAGAAGTAAATAGGGATGCGGAGGCGCACGTTTATATAACTAAGATGGTTCAAATGGCTCTGAGCACTATGGGACTTAACATCTATGGTCATTAGAACTTAGGACTACTTAAACCTAACTAACCTAAGGACATCACAACACCCAGCCATCACGAGGCAGAGAAAATCCCTGACCCCGCCGGGAATCGAACCCGGGAACCCAGGCGTGGGATGCAAGAACGCTACCACACGACCACGAGATGCGGGCATACAACTAAGACCACAGATGAGAACACACCGAGGAAAATTCGGCCTCGACAGTATAAAAGTGCTCAACTGTCTAGAGTAACATCACCAACTGGTGGTGGTGGTGGTTAGTGTTTAACGTCCCGTCGACAACGAGGTCATTAGAGACGGAGCACAAGCTCAGGTTAGGGAAGAATTGGGAAGGAAATCGGCCGTGCCCTTTCGAAGGAACCATCCCGGCATTTGCCTGAAGCGATTTAGGGAAATCACGGAAAACCGAAATCAGGATGGCCGGAGACGGGATTGAGCCGTCGTCCTCCCGAATGCGAGTCCAGTGTGCTAACCACTGCGCCACCTCGCTCGGTCACCAACTGCTGAAGACGGGCCTTGTCGGCCGAAGGATTTATTATTAGAGATTTTGGGGGTGGTAAAGGACATAAAGCAGAACCTGAAAAAGAAAATGGATGAAGTAGAGAATGAAGTACTTGCGATTGTGAACGTAGTCAAGAGTGAAATAGCGATGGTCGGTAAGACAACTGTTGAAGCGAATAAAAAGGGCCGTGGAAGCCAAGAAGGATGCAAAGTAAGCAAGGGTAGAAACAGCAGGCGCCAATAAATTGGCAAAAATTGCAAATAACCGTGCAAGAATTGTTAGGTGAAATGGACAAGTCAATGCGGTAGGAGGTGATGCGTTAAAAGCCCAGGGGAAGAAAGCACTTGCGAGTACGACGCAAAGAATGGAAAGCGTTGAAGAACGCGTTACGGATACCACCCAAGGATGTGAAATCGTAGAAGAACGTGCAGCACGCCTGGAACAGCAAGTACAAATAGGCACATCGCGTCCAGAGGCGACGACTGGCGGACAGCGACCCACCGTGCACCGTCTCGGCGCAAGATAGTGGACTGCCAAGCGAGCACTGCAGACCAGGGAGCGAGCGGACGCAAAATGACAGCCCGATCGGAGCAACTAACGCTCAGTTCAGGTATCATTATGGGGCAGGACTCTGTGGTCACCGGACGCACCAGGACTAGAACCAATAAAAATGCTCGAGAAGGACCAGAGTTTGAATACAAACACTTTTTATCGGTCCGCAAATTCCAAACTTTCAGAGAAAATGGAGGCTCACTTCACCCAAAAATTTGGCTGTCACAATTTTCTAACACATTACCAATATCTTGAGCATGTGCAGCACAATTAGAATTTACCTGCGGGCATATCGAGCGGAGGGCAGCTGACAAATTGCGCGGTGTTGGGGGTACTTGTCGAACGTACCAAGAATTCACCGACGCGTTTCTCGGTACGTATTGGTCGCCCGAAATGCAAGACCGAATAAAACAAGAAATCATTTTGTGTCTAGATCTGCAGGCGTCAGGATACAAGACCCCCTGAAGCTGTTTGAGGCTTTAATTACAAAGAATCAGTTTTTTGATGTGACACACAGTGATGCTGAAATAATTTTGCGAAACTGCAAAGCAGCTACAAGCAAGCGCTTGTAGGAAAATAGGGATCGAATATTTAAACATTCAAAAGCTTTCTGCGCGAGTTGGAGGTAATTTTTGAAAAAGAAGCAGCACATGATTGAAGGAAAGGGCAATGTAACCTTTACAATGGCGACTTTTGTGGAGCACCGCGCAATAACAAAGAACAATGACAGGACGAATGAGCGTGATGGAACATCCGGGACGCAGGACTATGGGAGACAAAATTCAGGACGGCAGAGTAACTTGCAGAGACAAAACGATACCCGCCAGTACGACACGAGCTGGAGGCGAAGACATTCAGATGAACAGCTGGATGAGTCAATCGAAATACGTGGTTCTAACCCGAGTCCCAATCACCGAAACAGAAGTGGAAGGAGAGATTGAAGCCAGGACCGTGAAGATTCGGCTCGGGGAAAATCCGCACAAATACTCGGACAGAGCCGTTTACGTATGTTGAAATGTAACGAGCGCGATAACGTAGTTTTCGTATGGGGAAAAACAGTGTTGCCTCTGTGTGAAACAAAAGGAAAACATTTGTGAAATAAACTGGGTTAGGAAACATCTTTCTGTTGTGTACGTATTAGACATTAAGTGCGGTAATTTGTTTTTATTTATATTCTTTAACATGTAAGTGTGTAACAGGGGCTACGAAGCGACATATGATCTGGCACGATACTGGTTAACTCAGAAAGCGAAGTGTCGGTCTAACTCACTTTTCCATACATTCCGTAAGAGGGGGGATCCACCACTCTTCCGAGTCATTGATAACACAGACTCGATCTTCATGTGTGTTTTGTCTTCACACCATACCTATTACTGTGTCTTTGTTGAGGAAGAGCTGCTGGATGCATATCGAAAGTGTTCTGGGCACGCCTTACAGCGTTGCACCATTTGTTCGTTTTTGTGGTATTTGTCACTGGTGCCATGGGCACACAACTGTAGTGTTGCACCTATTTTCAGTGAGGTTTATTTTTCTTTTTCGTTGGCGTGTTGAGCACACCACAGCTCGTAGCACCATAGTCTTAGGGTTTGGAGGCGGATATGCAAAGGTGGTCATTGTGCCCGCCCATGCCGCAGCTGCTGGGCGTAACCTTTCTGGAGTGTGGCGAGTTTCTCGTACGATGATAGGTCACGTCTCTGAACGTGTGCGGTCGTCATGATTTATCGTATTAGAGGTGGAATACAGAAAGTATGGAATTTCTCAACAAGTCCGGTAATTGGTGTTTTGGTGTCAGACCTAACACACAAGAGAAGTCAGATAGGATGTTATTTAGAAACACTTGTTTACAGAGGTTGTAACGCCGGAAATGCATATACTCCTATTTCCATCTATTGTACTATAAATTTTTTCCTTATTTTGTTACCTGAAGATATGACATTTCTGTGTCTTTATACATTCTAGTTGTTTTACTATAAATATATATATATATATATATAGGAAAACTATTCTATGTAACGATTATATTGATAGGTCGTGTGGAGAACCAAAGTGTTTAGGAACTTTGGTGGTGTTAACTCCGCCGCATGGAGCGCGGACAGAGGGGGTCCGGCTGGAGTAGGACGGTGGAGCAGGTGTGTTGCGTGACGCTCCCGCGAGTTGCCGCGCTTTCGGGGTTTGGCAGCATGTAATTGCGCTAGACTTGCTATGATAGTTTCTGACACGGTGTCGCGGACGGGAAGCATTAGCTGGCGCACATCAAGAGCCCGTTTCGCCTGGTGACCGTGTCGAGAAGAAGGCTTCTGCAACTGCGACGGCTGACAATGAGTGACTGTCTCCACCTCCTCGATCGACGACTTCAGACCTTCAATCAACCAACAAGGAAGACTAAAAGCACGTAAAGTTTTAAAACGGTATGGCAGACCTCAGCTTTTCAAACTGTCGCATCACAAAAATACAGCAACTTAGCATGAACCTTTGTTGCTCATTGTCCCAATTGCATTACCAAGCAGGGTCCCTTCCTTTTCTGGGATGAACCCGAGTGTCGTTGAAATTTATACGCCAGCATTAAAGTAATATCATTCCATTTCACTGCTTTAATTTCAAAGTTCAGTTAAAGTATTCGTAGCTGGCTACAATATTTAGATTACACATGCAGAAATTAAGAGTACGAGTTTTGTTACCATATTTTAGCTTACCTGTGACTGCAACTCAGCTTGGTACGTACTTAATTTTACTATTGTTGATTTTTAGAATCATTTAATTCAGAATCATTTAATTCAAGTTCAAAGTCAAATCACTTATTTCTAAATTGCGTAGATTCAAGTAACTTTTGAAATGATTGTTGAGGTAGCCCAAGACTAAACTTATTTTATTGAATTTCGTAGTGCTTCAGAAACAAAGTTCACTATTAATTTCAGTCACTAAATTAACTTTCAATTTTCCGGTTTTATTAATTCTTTTGCTAAATCACGTCAGAGTGTAGCGAAATTTATTACTTCTGACAAACATTCAGTTTTCACACAGCATGTGTCAACCTTCAGTTGCCGCGCTTTTAGTGCTAATTCTATGTACATTACTCTTTCATTTTCAGTTATCATAGTAGTTGTCCATAGGACTGGCGACCGTAATTTTCCCCAAATCTCAAATATCTAATTAACGCCAATTAATTGTTAACGTAACGACCGCACATTTACTTTCTTTATTAATTTTACTCTTCTCTCAAAATTAATTTTCAACAATTTCATTTGCATTTTTCCTTTCATTTAGATGTAACCCTTTCCTCCCTCTTTACCGACATATTAACTAAGGTGACATTGCTTTTCCAAAATTTCCATTAGGTAGACGCGGTCATTAAGGTCGATAAGTGAGGGAGAGGTTACAATGTAGAGCCTTTGTATTGTATCTTGCGAAGTCTGCCGTGTTTTTTGTGTAAATTTTCAGTATAAGTTTCAGTATATCCAGTTCCATCTCAGATGAGCAGCGACCGACTCATCTTATCAGCCACGCCAGAGACAGCAAAATCCATCGAGTTGTCTCAGCGGGCCAGGACGGGGGCATATGTATGGTAAACGGGTTTAGCCAATAAGCTACGTATAGTATTTTTATTAATTTCCATTACTAATAGGATTGCAGCTAATTTTATCTCGTCTAATATGTGTTCATTGTGTATTTGTGTGCGGCTGCCATGTCTTGAGCTCTTTCAGGGATCCATCGAGGCCTCTGGGATCAGAGACGGCGAGGGACATGCAGTGGCGCCAGCAGATAGGGTAGTTAGCAAATTTAAATTGTTATCCGTAGTTGTGAGCATGGTCCAGTGATGGGTAGGCTATAGTTGGGATTACATATAGCAGTTTAGTGTTATGGGTAGAGCACTTCAGCTTTTCTTTATCATAATGAATCAATAATTACACATACCCTGGAATTAACAATGGATGCATGGGTTAAGTCATTATTGTGGAGTGTTAATTACAAAGTCTCTCAGCAGAGAATAAAAATTTTGTATTGTATTCATGCAAATATTCATTTCTATTAATTTTTTTACTGAATGAACAAAATACTATCTGAGACAATTGTATGAAATTCTTAATGCTGTATTTGCAACAAGTTTTGGGGAGGCACGTTTTATAAAAGGATTTAAGTATTGTGCAGGTAGTGGGAACAAGTGACTGGGTGAGAATTGACGCTACAGGGTGGTCGATGTGGAGTAAATGGGGGCCGAGCCACAGGAAGACACCTGAAGGAGGAGGCTGTCAGTCACGAAACATCCTCCCTCTCCCCGACTGCTCAGAGGCCCGTGCCGCCTACCTGCTCAGCGCAGTGAAAGTAAGGCAGCGGCTCACCTGGCGGACAGGTGTGGGTCAGCTGAGGGCACACACAAACCTCTGCAGCTGACCCGTTAGCGGCTGGTCAAGGAGACAGCACAGCGCCGCTCAGTGGTGACGCAGAAATGGGGATTCCTTTGCAGAAGAGGTGCCAGACAACAAGGGCATGCTCTAACAATGGCGGCACAAAGCATCAGAGAGATCTCTTGAGCCGCACTTATGACGGACGCCGTTTACAGTTAGCATTAGTTAGCATAACTCACTGTAATAAGCCAGACTGCATCCCCAAAGCAGTTCCGTGCTGGGTATTGCTGGACTGCAGTTTGTCGTGATTATCTCCTCTCCTACAGTGAGCAGTTCCGAGCAATTGGCCACATTGATCGATCTGCTGTCCTTGTTTCAACCTCCATCAGATGACTCCATGAGTGTTGCAGTCACTCTAAGAGTAGTATCCTGTGCTGCAATGTTTCGGTCTAGATAAGGCCAAGTGTTACTGTCTTCGGACAACCAACTACCTGTCCTATTGATCTGTTTCGAATTTTGCGGTCCCCAAAGACAATCAGAGCCTGTACATGTGCTTGCCATTGTACCGCACAATACTGCAAATTAACAATCGGCTGTCCTACCATCCTATGATCTTCCTGTCGACTGACAATGCCTCTACAGAGAGGGAAGGGTGATTGGAGATTCTTTCGTATGCCGCGACTGGTTCCTAGAAATATTAAACTGGTGGCTCACACCACTAGTCGCACTCCCCCCAGCAGGCGCTCCTTTCTCCACGCCAGGAACCACCATCCCACCCCACAGACGAGTGCGGCAATGTCCGTGTGTTGAGTGATTCATTGTGTGATGTTAGCGTGTGAAGGATGTTATGGTCAACTGGTCTTTTTTTTTTAGTGAAAACATTCTTTTTTTTTTGCCCCCCAAACTTTATTTCAGAGAATAGAAACTGCAAATACACTGTCAACTGCATGTATATTGTTTTGTTTTATAGCTTCCTGTTTTCCTTTTTTTCATATATACATGTTCATGTTAAAGATATGCTGGTTCCCTATCATCATGTCAGTTTGAAACAATTTTATTTTTGGTGATGCACACTATGTTACCAAATCTTCAATCACACAGGTATACCTACAAAATCTCTGTCCTTTTTCGTGTACACTGTATCTTTCTATCTCACTTATGTTGATGCCTGTCAATTGTCACTGCGAGTACAAATTTCTTGAGTATGTGTCAATAGTTACAAAATGTTATACACAATAATATGCTACAGTTACACGAGAGTATTTTTGTTTGTGTATGTGAATGGAATATCTACAGTTACAATTCTCGTTAATGGTGAGTGGAGCATCAGTCAATCAATCACTGTGAAAAATTATCATCCTTTCTGATCAACGAAACGGCGTGAGTGGTGGGGTTAAATGTTTCAAATATGTAGCATAGAAATATTGTTGTTCTTTTTGGCTTCATGCGGAAGTATGTGTGTGTTTGACTTGAGTACCAGTAGATTATTCTTAAATGTTACCTTAATGAGAAGCTTGCTCATCCAAAAGGTCAAAGCTTCGAACTTGGTCTTCTGGCATGTGTTCATCATATGTATGACTCTGTGCGAGTATGTCCATGAATAACAGTGGGCTCCCTGAGGGTGAATCTGTGTTTGGTGTGACTTATTCGTCAATGTGAGTAAGATGTTGGCAAACACATAAGAAAAATTCCACCTTTCATTTTATCATCAATTTCCAACTTAATCTACCAATTTGTTGTGACATTTTAGAAACTGTTCAGACCGATTCTTTTTGAGTGATTGACACACTACCACTGTCAAGTTGAGAGGCACCCACATGCCTGGCTCATACTGTGGCATCAAGCAGTCAGGCCTGCAAGATGAGTGGTGTCTGCCATGCGAGTGGATTCATTCTTATTTATCGAGTAACATGAGCTCTAGTACTCACAATTAAATTACAAATTATTCTCCTGTCCGAATATTACGCAACGGAAACGGATAACGCACATCTGACAAATAGTAATTT
This sequence comes from Schistocerca gregaria, assembly GCF_023897955.1. Lineage (NCBI taxonomy): Eukaryota > Metazoa > Arthropoda > Insecta > Orthoptera > Acrididae > Schistocerca > Schistocerca gregaria. The sequence goes on from NC_064931.1 coordinate 834,551,371, forward strand.
ACACAACTCTGACTGTTCACTACGCACTGGCAATATCACATTTTCTTTTTTACCCAACGGCTTTGATCAACACGTGGCCATCGCACTGAATATGAATGGCGCACACATTATAAATTCTGGATATCGTGAAAACATACTATTCGAAGGAAAAGGCTACCAATCGTTTTCTTTTCACTATCTTATTTATTCAGATAAATTCTATAACCTAAACAAACAAATTCTATAACCTACAACAATAACACATGAGAAATTCCGCCCAGTGGGCATGGCTTTACATTCGTGATTCTCTATCTTATGGTCTCGTAATTATTTAACGCTACAGTGCACCTTCTGGATAGGATGGTGGATCTTTTGCTGTATCTCACACTTCGACACTCACACCCATCATTACGAAAATTTCCTCCAGACCGAGCGGTACAAAAAGGAACATGCAGAACCCACTGCCTCTGAAACTATGTTTTTACTCTCCCACGCCAACCACACATACTTAAATTTCATGAAATACATCACACTGGCAACATACAATACAAAGAATACTCACAACGTTTTAATCACATCACTTTCAGCTTTCGCACTTCAATTAGTATTTGTCCTATTTTCACACGACACTGCCCAACTTCGTAATTTTTCTTTCCTACTATGAACTCTGGAGGATATATGCACGTCGTCCTGTGCAATGCAAGCCAAGTGGCGTTGCTGAATAGACGGCTGACTCACATAGCTTCTCTCTCAGAGTATTATAGTTTGAATCAAACGTCACACGGAAACATAACACGCAAAGTAATATTAATAACATATTCATCAAACACGCGAGTCCTCGACTGATACCATGGACGAGTACTTCTCTTTATCCTTTGTCTCATACACAGATTGAGACTCACACAGTACTCATCACGTGGAAGTACTCGTCTCTAATTTCAAGTCCTGAACACGCAATTTCTTAAATGTTTCCAACTTATAGTACACACGCTAGTAGTTCAGCTTAACTTATGCACTCAGAAGTATTTCAGCTTATTGCTACGCGTGGTTTCATTGTGACCGTTGGTCACTTCCGAAGATTACTACGACCCCCTTAATATTACCTGCCTGACACTTAATTCTCTCCACAAAAGTTCCTGAAATAGAGAAATTATTATTCCAAGCTACTCTTAAGTATTTCACATGCATACCATGTCTCCACTCTTTTGTCTTTACGGAGCACACCTAAGACAGGTCTTGCCAACACAAGATCCAGCGTCAGAGTGTTGAAAGATGGCCGTTCTTCAGGTCAGCTCGCACCTCCGTCAAGGTGACCGTATTGGTCAGCCACATTTCAGGCGCTGAAAGCTCAGGTAAATTTCATCTCTTTGGTTCCATCAAAGGTGACCAAAGGACCGTCTCAAAGATGACCATATATTTCACATTCACTATCTGCGGTTAGCAGACGACCATAGATTCATTCATTTCGCAGATCTTACCAAATTTGATGTAGGGATCTATTTTGTTGGAGTGCACACGTGATCAATTAAATAAATAAATTGTCATTCTTTCCTACACTAGTATCCAGCTTCGGTGTATTAAGTGAAATTGAGTTATTATTACAAAAAATATGTTGGTCTGACAAGAATAACGAAGAATGTTGTACCTATTGTCAATGTCGGGCGGTACCTTACCGTTTCAAAGTGAGTCAACCACCACCAAAAATAATCTAAAGTGACTGGGGGGTAATAAAAGGTTCCATGCACGTGGAATCTCATTTTCATCAATTTTATTAATGTTCTATGTCATTACACGGTGGTAACAGACCGAATAAGGTTATTGTAGTGAGAGTATTTGTACTGAGAGCTCGAAATACTTTCCACTTGTTTCCTATTCATGTTGGGTTACTTCCCTGTGTTGCCTGTGTGAGGCGAGCATCGAAGGACGCGGCACACTGCATTTCCGGTTAGGACCTGCACTTCCCCGAATTCTGAGGGGTTCGTACAATGGGCTTAACCACCTAGTGGAACGATTGACGTCGGTCTAGTTTCGCCTATTGTATGCAGGGCGAAAAGACCTGCGAGACGTGTGAGTGTCACCGCAGTTCACGTGATTACCTTTCTGGCGCGTCCGGAATGAAGACTCCTGGACTCCTGTCACCGAGTGACTGCATTGTCCTCTTGATTCTGAGAATACTTGTGGACTGTGCCCTGCTGGGTGCAACTGTCAGGCGCCGGATGGACGTTGGTCTAGGCAGGTTATTCTCGTAGCTGTTCAAATGGCAAGTCAATGCCATTAGCTGAATAGTAAAGGCATGGTTGATCAACTTAAACTGAGGCTAGTTGACATCATAATGCCCTGTTCAAAATTGGAGGAACGGTGGTTACTGGCGGGAATGATGTTCTGAGAATGTGTGGGGGAATTTTGAAATCAGCACTGAATGCTGATTTGTGGTTTTTCGAGGAGTTAGGGAGTTGAGCAATGTCGGCGTCGCTCTTGCGTTTTGCGGGCGCAGGTGAGTCGGGATCTAATCTTCGTCGAAGTCGGACAGTCTTGCGACTTAGTCGCACCTTCTTTCGGCAGAACTTAGAATTCTCGGACAACCTTCGAGTACAGGGGTAGAAACAGGGTTGCTGCACACCAGAAGTCAGCGTCTACATCATCAAAACGCTCCCTACCGACGACCTGCTACAAATTTCAGGACTGGTAAAGTATTTTGCGGCACTGGCGTTGTAGGGCCTATCAGTTTTATACTAAGTCCACAGCAGCACGGCGCTCGCTTTGCCACAAGTGCACCTTGTTTATTTCTCTATGTAATCCCATGTAACCTCTCACTACTAATCGCTACACTGCAATATAATCGAGAGAGTAATATTTGATTGAATAGGACCCCCAGCCATTATTTTGAAGCTATTACATCACCGAGAGTAGTAGCCCCTTGTTCTCGAGCCAACTCTTATTCTCATAGTAGTTCAGTGTACGCTATCCTTTAACCTACTGTTTGTGTCGATAACCATGTGCATTTATGTTCTCATGTATAATAAATATCATTGTAATGTTTAATCCGCACATCATTTCGTAGATATATGCAGAAACCCATTTCCTGTTGTATATTGTGATAAAGTTCTCTTTTTTTCTGAGTAGATTACGATTTTTATTAAATTGTTATGAGTGTGCACTCCTTATTTTACCAACTCGCACGGTCCACCAAAATTTCCTTCTGTTACCGTTGTGCGCATAATTAATTAGGTGGTAGATAAGGAGGGGGTCGAGTACATGTCCCGTTCTCATGCAAAATTCGTCTGGAGTAAAGAGGTACAAACTCTTCTCCACTTCGGCACGTCCCAACTTACCCTTTTTGTGCACGTAAAGTCCGCAAGTAAAATCCGGTATGAGACAAAAATATGATTTATAAACTGACGCATCACGCTGAAAAATACTGTAAAGTGTCTCTTTCGTCATCTCGGAACCCTAGTTCGTAGTACGATTCCACGCGAAATGCGGTAAGAAGTGTAAAAGTAGTTTTGCATTATTGCAATTTCAGATAAGACAGTTACTTAAATTTTACTGAAGAGAACATATTTTTCCATATGATTTAAGTGCCCTGCTGCAGCAGGGAAAAGAAGAGAACCACAGGAAAAATGCTGTACACGGAGCACAGAAACGACAATGTCCCTGTTCACTTAAAAGACTATGACTGAGATGGGGGGTACCAGCTGCCTCGTTCTACCTTCCTCCGCACCTCTAAAAATGTTCCCAGAAGTTTTGGCTTGCGAACGTATTCACGCTTTTATGCTGAGAGAGAAGAAGGCAATGGCAGCGGCAAAGAGACGGGCAAGTAATAAATACAGGATAATAGTAGACAGAAATTGTGTTATACGAAGAGCGACGGAGACAGTGGCAATGTGACAGAAAGAGAGGGACACAGTGGTAGTGGAAGATACAGGGTGTTTCAAAAATGACCGGTATATTTGAAACGGCAATACAAACTAAACGAGCAGCGATAGAAATACACCGTTTGTTGCAATATGCTTGGGACAACAGCACATTTTCAGGCAGACAAACTTTCGAAATTACAGTAGTTACAATTGTCAACAACAGATGGCGCTGCGGTCTGGGAAACTCTATAGTACGATATTTCCCACATATCCACCATGCGTAGCAATAATATGGCGTAGTCTCTGAATGAAATTACCCGAAACCTCTGACAACGTGTCTGGCGGAATGGCTTCAGATGCAGATGAGATGTACTGCTTCAGCTGTTCAATTGTTTCTGGATTCTGGCGGTACACCTGGTCTTTCAAGTGTCCCCACAGAAAGAAGTCACATGGGTTCATGTCTGGCGAATAGGGAGGCCAATCCACGCCGCCTCCTGTATGTTTCGGATAGCCCAAAGCAATCACACGATCATCGAAATATTCATTCAGGAAATTAAAGACGTCGGCCGTGCGATGTGGCCGGGCACCATCTTGCATAAACCACGAGGTGTTCGCAGTGTCGTCTAAGGCAGTTTGTACCGCCACAAATTCACGAAGAATGTCCAGATAGCGTGATGCAGTAATCGTTTCGGATCTGAAAAATGGGACAAAGATTCCTTTGGAAGAAATGGCGGCCCAGACCAGTACTTTTTGAGGATGCAGGGACGATGGGACTGCAACATGGGGCTTTTCGGTTCCCCATATGCGCCAGTTCTGTATATTGACGGAGCCGCCCAGGTAAAAATAAGCTTCGTCAGTAAACCAAATACTGCCCACATGCATATCGCCGTCGTCAATCCTGTGCGCTATATCGTTAGCGAATGTCTCTCGTGCAGCAATGGTAGCGGCACTGAGGGGTTGCCGCGTTTGAATTTTGTATGGATAGAGGTGTAAACTCTGGCTCATGAGACGATACGTGGACGTTGGCGTCATTTGGACCGCAGCTGCAACACGGCGAACGGAAACCCGAGGCCGCTGTTGGATCACCTGCTGCACTAGCTGCGCGTTGCCCTCTGTGGTTACCCTACGCGGTCGCCCTACCTTCCCAGCACGTTCATCCGTCACGTTCCCAGTCCGTTAAAATTTTTCAAACAGATCCTTTATTGTATCGCATTTCGGTCCTTTGGTTACATTAAACCTCCGTTGAAAACTTCGTCTTGTTGCAACAACACTGTGTTCTAGGCGGTGGAATTCCAACACCAGAAAAATCCTCTGTTCTAAGGAATAAACCATGTTGCCCACAGCACACTTGCACGTTGTGAACAGCACACGCTTACAGCAGAAAGACGACGTACAGAATGGCGCACCCTCAGACTTCGTTGTCTTCTATATCTTTCACATCACTTGCAGCGCCATCTGTTGTTGAAAATTGTAACTACTGTAATTTCGAAAGTTTGTCCGCCTGAAAATGTACTTTTGTCCCAAGTATATTGCAACAAACGGTTTATTTCTATCGCTGCTCGTTTAGTTTTTATTGCCGTTTCAAATATACCGGTCATTTTTGAAACATCCTGTAGTTGACAAGGAAAAAAGTGGTTCCAATGGCTCTGAGCACCATGGGACTTAACATATGGGGTCATCAGTCCCCTAGACTGAGAGCTACTTAAACCTAACTAACCTTAGGACTTCACACACATCCATGCCCGAGCCAAGATTCTTACCTGCGACCATAGCAGCAGCGCGGTTCCAGACTGAAGCCCCTAGAACCGCTCGGCCACAGCGGCCGGCTTGACAGGGTCAAAATAGAGAAAGGAAAAGAGTGGGGAAAGACTGCGCCAGGTGGAGCTGAATAAAGAGAAAGAGAAATTGGAATTGGATGAGATACACTGATAATGAGAGACATAGCATATTACAATGACGCAGAAGAAGAGAGAAACAGTGTCAATGAGAAGAAACTGTACATGTATGAAGTAAGGAATGAGGTTTTCACAGTAAGAGAGAGCAAGAGGGAGACAGCTGCAGTGAAAGGAAACTGTAGTAATACGACAGAACGAAGGTGACTACGGTTACGAGACCAGAGACAACGCAGAGAGAGGCATAAACATATAATGGCAATGAGTTGGGCTGAATGAGCGAGTGAGAACGAGTAATTGAGAGAGGATGGATTAGTGGGCATGAGTGGGCTACAGTTAGGGGTGATTGTGGGAGTTTGAGGTGAGTTGCATGTGAAAAACGTACGAATATACTCACATGCCAAAATTTTTGGGAAAATGTTTAAAGGTGCTGAGGGAGATAGATTGCGGCAGTTGGTATCGCAATTTTCAGTCAGAGACTTTTAAATTAACAGGAACATATTTTAATTTTTTGTGCTCTAATAAAACCGTTTTTCCGCTGGTTCCCTTGTTTTCGTTGTTGTTGCATGGCCTGTAACTCTTAAGAAAAGAAATGTATTGGTCAGCCATGTTTAGATAGTTTATTTATATATAAATGGTACAGTTAAAAAAGTGTGAATTTGTGAGACAAGAAATTAAATTTTTAGGACATATAATAACCACATCTGGGACTGTCATAGACCCAGAAAAGCTTAATGCTATTGAAAAGTGCCCTCCTCCAAAGAACAGGAAACAGTTGAAAGCGTTTTTACCCGTTGTACGTTTAGCAGAAAACCACAGGTGTGCCTCTCTGTTTGTGCACTATTTCATCGTTTCTGCCAGAGGTGGAGGATCTGACTGTGAATTGGCTGCTAGGTTGAAGCCCGTATTCCAATGAACGTCTCAACTTGACATGTTCTTTCTTCAAGCAATATATCGCCGCTTTATTTCTTATGTGGTCATCTAGTCAAAATACCCCAAGTATTACCTACCACGCCTCAACAGACACAGTACCAATCGCCTTCGTCAACCAAACAACTACTCCCCATTTGCACCCTATTTACCACTGATGCGCTAATGACCAGAAGTTTGTGCATCCAAGGACCCAAGCACTCATATCCAGTAACTGCAATTACGAAAACGTTATTATACGTTATTATTGGTTGCATAGATAGTTTTGTGCTCGCAGCTTTCTAGATCGATAATTTTGTTTATCACTTTCCTGGGTCTTTTGATCATTTCTTCAACATGCGCGCTATACGTTCGTCGCTCGTCGTAGAAGACGCCTTGCTACCTTTTCACGAACTTTCTCTTTATAAACCTATTCCTTCATTTCACGATCACATCTTTTAAAAAGTTACATTTTAATAACCTATACGTGGTATTTCCCGACGCCACAAATAGTTTAACTTCTAGGTGCACTTGACGTAATTGTTGAACGAATATGTCACATGTTTCCTCCAGATTTTTTCTGAAACAACCCGTCTCATGGATCATAAGGTCGTCGGCTTATGTCACTACTCACATGGCCATTTCGTTATCGTGCAGTTTTCCTAATACCGAGTCGAATACCAGGTCCCAGAAAACACGGTCAGTTATGGATCCCTGTGGGGCAGCCTTCCCAAATATCTCTTGAAAAGGTCCGTCCTAGGCACAACAGAGTAGTTTCTCTGCTTTTTAATAGCTCTTAAAGCCGTTGATAGCGCTCGTGGGATGTCCAAGCCCCTCAGACAGTCAAAGAATGCAAGCCGCCTTTAGATATCGAAAGCACCGGCGATGTCTACCAGTATAGCTACAACATAATTAAGGAGAAAGTTTCTCAAGTCTTATTTACAGAATCTTCTATTAATTTCCCACTTTTGAATCCATATTGTTTGGAGTTCTTTCCTTATTTCTCCTTTTACTGCAAATCAGCTTTCCAGTACTTCACCTAAAAAATCGAGAAGACAGGTTGGTATGTAGAATATTGGAGCAAGGAATCCTTGTCTTTACCAATTTCAAGATAACCACAGTTTCTTTCTTCTGTATTGTTGAGTGGTACTTAAGATAGGTAAATAAATTAGTAAAATCAATGTGAAGTAGAAATTAGAAAATAAATGAGAAACTTAGTTTAGTTTAGAATAGTTACACACTGGCAAACAGTGGGCAGAGCAGCAGTGGAACCGGCCGGCGCTTGCAAGTGAGCATGTTCAGGAGAAGCCATTGCCCTCCCCACATAAGCGGAAGCTGTCGATTCAGCAGTCAGGGCATCGCCCGACCGGCTCACGTGTTTCTCAGTTGTCACATGTGATCAAAGGCCCTCGCTTACAATCCAAGAGCCAATGACCAACGTTAAGACGATTCTTCGCGAAGCTATTCAATGTGACAGAAGAGGCAATGACTGTGAAGCCGTTCACCTCCAGTGAACTGAAGTAAATAAATGTGCGAGATGCAGTGGGGCCGACAGTAGGTTTCAGTTCAGTTTCGGTTCGAGTTCAGCTCCAGTACAGTTCAGTCGGTGCTGAAGACCGTCATGCAGGAAGAGACTACATCGTACACAGAAGCACCAAGTCCGCCGCTGTAATGGAATAGCAAGCAGCAGCCTCGCCGCCAGAAGACAGAAGTTATAAGGTATTTGAAGACTGATTTTTACGTATCCTTTTGACTCGCGAGGACAGGAAGGAGACGGCCTCACATCAGCAGTCACCTGTGAGCTGGTGATGAAGTTCTGACAGCCGAAGACTGGCAAGCTGGAGTCTGTTGTTCCAGTTCTGGACACTGACCTTCCCCCCGCCGCGCCGCGCCGCTGGCCGACGCACGACACTGACACAGGCTGCAGCTTAGGGAAGAGAATCACTGTAACGCCACATCCTAGGTATCACCAACCTATTCATGACTTCGTTTTCAATAACTAAACGGGCCACCTCACGATGCTCGTCTCCAGACAACTGGGGGAAACAGCGACACAAAATACACACCGCCTGGCGTAATCAGACGCCGCCGCTCACAATGCAGGAGGCTTCACAAACGACACAGCTGCCGCTCTCCCAGCCAGAACAATCCAGTAAGGAAACCATTGTGCAAATCTTTCAATGAAAGTTATCTTATGTAAAAATGCTGTTTCATTCTACCTCATACCTGAGCCAAGGAAGAACCAACCCTGCTCAGATGTGGTTACGAGAGAAAAAGTAATTTATTTAGTGTTTTTCACCTTGACATGATGCTTTAGAATCAAATGCCCTTTGGAATAATGCTCATCCTGACAAATGACTAGCGTCAAAAGAGGTTACCCAGTTACAATATATCTGGTATTCTTCCCTGCAAAAAAACGTGCTTCATTGAGTTCCAATAGATATAAACTTATGTTAATATGAAGGGCATGATATATTTCAGCAGGGATCCCCTCAGGACAAGGTGGTTTACGTGATCAGTTTCAGGATTTGTTTCCTCATCCCCTCTTCCGTAAACGGAATTACCAATCCGTCTCAACAGTACGCTACACTACTTTTATTGAGCAGTTGTGTGTGTTCATCAAATTCGATCTTTGCATTGTCGCCTGGACAGAGAGTGTCCGTCAGTAATGAGGCGGATTGCTACCAGTTTTCTTTCATGCTGTCATCTGCTTGTTTTGGTATTGGTAACAGTGTCGGACGTTTTATCTTTTGAAAGATGGTCACATGCGACGTATCTCAGGGGTAAAGGTTTAGGTTCTCTGCCACAAATCAGTTCCATCTCTCCATGCTTGCCTTCTGCGGGCGATCTTTAAATTGCTGCTCTAAGTCCCTGTGTGCACCCAATTTGCGAGCTCTTTCCTCTACGGTGTGGCGTTTTTGGCAGAATCTCCTTGCCAGTCTGACTTATGTTTTCAGTCTTGGGATACACTCGTTCCATGAACTCCAGCAGTTTGTCCTAAGACTGGTATTGCACCCTTTAAGGCCGCTTTTATTTCTGTAATGAGCTCCTGAGCTTTTGTGTCGAGGTTGCCGTCTACTTCCACCAGAACTGGGTCTTAATTACGGATATTGCCATTCAGATGGCTCTAATGCGCTTTTTCTTATTCTATATCGAGTCTCTGATGTGTTTAATGAATGGTCATGTCTGAATTCATCTCTACTGGAGTCATCTGTAAAGATTAAACGGTGTGGTCTGTCCTGATGAGGCCTGTTTTAAGTTTCCAGGTTCTGACCTTCCTCACTGCCTGTTTCTCAACTGCCCTGATGTCTATTCGACTGTGCACCAGCCCACCTTTTATATGTAGGAGGATTCCCACTTCTGTCAGCCTTTCACCACGAACTAAATCATTATAGTAAGTTAATTTTCGTGATCATTGTATATATCAGCGGCTTACGGAGTCCAGTGTGGCTGATGTCCTTTAAATGATCTTTGTACTCATCTATGGGGTCACTGATGTGAAAATACATTGATACCAAGATTAGACTTCCAGTGACTGTCACAACCTCAACACAAGTCACGCTTTCATTACGGTGTTTTGGCATTTTTATTGCTGGTATGTTCTTATTAAATATGACAATGGCTGTCAGCGGTACTTGACCGTGCGTCATGACCTGAGCTGCGACTAGCAACTTCGTATATACTTCCTGTAAGCACAGACTGTCAAACTCCGTTTCCTCAACTATCTTGTGAATTTGATGTATGATGCTCTAACAGCTCATAAAACTTAGTTGAGCTATATTTTAACACATATTGTCTATCTGTGGGTAGCACATATGTATAATTGTGGCTACAGTAGCTGAGTGTAAAGTTCTATTCTACCATGCGATGTAACGAACTGCCTGTACTGATCCTTAGTATTATACATGTGCTGTATTTCTTCTCTCAAAACAATGAGAGAAGACAAGTTACACTCTCGCCTATTTTCCACATACGGAAAAATATTAAAGTTTTCATTACAACCTGACATACCTTGAGCGAGACTCTAGTAAGTTAACAACCTGAGCAGACGTTGATGGAGCCTGGTAGGGCGCTAAAGGCATGAGGAAGTTTTATGGTTCTCAGCTCATAGAAACGGCATGTTGGGAGCTGAAAGCTGTTGACGGTGAACCCATCCCTCAGTAAATCTTGCCGAACAGGACCACAGCTGTACAGAGTAGACGAGACAGCCCCTCGTCGAGACAGGTCTCGTGCAGAACAATGCCGAGCTACCAGCAGCGGCGCCAGCGGAAGGCTGGGCTGGGGGCGACGGACTGAAGGGACGCGTCTACACAGTGGAGTCATAAACTGAGCATTGTCTGCTGAGTCACATCTGATAAAAGTTCACTTTTTTGTGTTCGCCGATACTGCAAATAGGCCTATGAACCACTTCCATCGACCGACTCTGTTGTATAAGGAACTCTGACGTCTGAGAAACATTTGGCGATAGAATCTTTGTCACACGTCATAGCTAGGACTAACAAGCTCCAAGGCACAGGCGAGTTCGATAAAGATCTTTAAGATTGTATCTGTTCACTTGTTGGTGTGGGAAGCAACACGACGTAAGAGAAAATCATCTTCCTCCTCTCCAAAAACTTAAAAAAGCTAGTAATTGGCGGCTTCTTTCTCTTCCAGAGATGCAGGTTTCTTAACTCTCGCCCTGGTCTAACATGAGTTTGTGACGGCGTTTGGGAGGGATGATGTTGCGCCTCTAGGGCCTGTGATTGGCTCAAGATGGCGTGAGGGCGGTGTTGCATGAACACTTTGAGAGAAAATGGATTACTTTTCTGAAGAGGTGCAAAGAACTCGGGTGCTGGCCTTTGGTCTTGTAGGAGAATTCTGGCCGGAGATCTGGCATGTTTGGTTGGTACTTGGGACCTGTCGTAAAAGTGACTTCACTTGCGAGTGGTTTAGACTGGGGAGCCTGTGCTGAAGTTCTCGGACTACTCGTTTGCTGAGAGCACACGTATTCGTTTTTGGTTTACCAGTCTTGACATTTGGTCTCCTTGTGTACTCTGTCGTATAAGTAAGTCAAATTGGTCCTTGGTACGACCAGCGAACGGGTGTGTCACACACTGAAATCTACTGTGATTTCAGGGCTCTAGTAGAGAGTAAATTGCGATCCGTCTGCCAGATCACTAGACCGTGAGATTTTTGCAATTCTTTCGTGGCCGCGATCGATGCACAGGCGACGCCTCACGCCTCGCCTCCGCTGTACAAATTTCGCCAGGTGCTAGTTACATCGCCGCACGAAGCAAACAGGGTAACGTACTGCCACTCTGGCACTGTCAGTGTCTACAGACCTCAATCGCTACTTGCTTTCAGCTGCACCTATATAGAGAAACTTCTGTATATTTAATCAATCAAAATCTTCTCAGATCAGATCAATTCAGATTGCGTTATCCACATTTTTAGGGCCAGAGTACTTGACTGACTTCTACCACCCAGGAACCTTGTCCATTGTACTCTTAAACCACCTGCTAGTCGTTTGCAGAATTCAGTCAATAACTTGTTTAGCATAATTTTTGTCTGTTTTTTCTTTTGAAAGTAAATGTTGTCAGAACACCTAAAACTTCTGCCTACATTCTCAATATTTTATATAGTTCCCACCACAGGTTAACCTTTCTACTACTAGACAGTAAAGTTCTCCAGTAGGTAGATTTTCCTATCCCAGTTGAATACGATCTTCAAACACCCTAAGTAGAGGTAACATTATAAATATTCCTTTTTGATGTTTCGTTCTTATTATACGTTTCAGCGTGGTTTGCAGGTTTGGAGGTACTTCCAGTCAGAAAAGTCACAGTGCGTCTTCCGACCCTCCATAAATTTGTTGCAGGTTTATATTTTTCCCTAGGTATGTGTTACCAAAAAAACACTTAAGGAAACACTCTTGGTGATATCAATACTTCAACAATCATCATAAATAGGACGAATATGATCAGAATGTAGGTATAGTGCGTACGGCGAGAGAAGGGCTCTGACAGTTGATGCGGCCTGGGGCACGTGCTTCGCGCTTCCATGACGGTCAACCAGATCGTGAGCTTTCGTTTACGTTACCGTGGCAACGCCCCATTGTTGCTGCAGTGCTGGGCGATCGCTGCTGTCTCGCTGCCCGTCGGTGTCGAATACTGGCAACAGTGCTGCTAGCTGTCACAGCTCTTCTCTCGACGTACGAAGTATAGTTAGTAGAGGTAAAAGAAGAAGAATATTTCGAATAAGCTAGTAAGAAAATGTGATGAAATTACCTTGATATAAGACTTGAGACTAATCCATTGATATACCTTAGCGGCAGTCATAATTAGACTTTATGCTAAGTTGCATCGCATAAATATGGTACAGATTTCGTGGTGGCTTCTGAACTACTCTCCATTATAGGCTTTAGTATTGTAACTCAGGAATATTAACGACATCACAGTTAACATATTGCAGAATGGATTCCGTTCAAGGGTGTTAGAAATGATTCCCAATCCTTCTTGCTACCATCTTGCTTGAGCTCATCTTAAGAATTTTGTAGTATGCAGCATTGTCCTCCAGATAATCAGTAAATATTTACATGAGAGTCTCGATACGCCATTCACAGCTGCTCAGTCCTGATTTTCTTTCCTCCTAACTTCCTGAACTGTATCCGTTGCATTCTAAAAAAGAACAATAAAAACTATCCAGTTATTGTCAATGACCTTCTTAACTGCCAAAAAATTTTGTGAATTATGAATTTTTATAGTACAAGAAATGTTGGTATGAATATGAAGAGCTACGAGTACACAGTAAAGCACCTATTCCTATACCATGTTAACCACCGTGGAGCCGAATGAGTACCACAATACTCACAATCAAAAGATCCTCATCCTCCAGTGTTTATTACTTGTGTGTCTTGGAGACTTCCTGAATTATTTCAGTATGTCTCAAATTTTTCATAAATTAAAAAAAAAACGAGTTGCTGGGCAGAGCTAAAATCCAAAACTTTAAACTTATACCCCAAATTCTTTTCGTAACATTCTGCGATATGATAGTTTCCTTATTTATCATCCATTACAGGGCCAACACGTGTTAACATGTTACCACTACGAATCAAAAAGCCGTCCCAATTGTCTGGTGCTCTAGTATGAAAATGTACACCCGCGTGTAATTAGTTAGGAATTTTGAACACGTTTCCATATTTCAGACTGTGCCAGTATCCCAAGAATTTATAAGACCTTTTTATGTGTGCTTGTGCATTTGCGTGTGTCTCAGCTGGGTTCCAAGTGAAGCTCATTAATTTCACACGTTTCATTACATCCTTTAACGCTACCCGTTCTTAATTTTTTCTTTGCATTTACTCACTTGTAATAGGACGTACCGCGTGTCATCTGCTCGACGTTATTTTCTGAATAATTGGGAACTTTTTTAATTTTACCTTCTGTAACTGTGAACATCCGTTAAACTTAGAAAGTATCATAAAGGGAACAGCAAAACGACATAAAATAAAGCGTGTCTTTTGTTAATGTTACGGAACTAAATAAGGTTCGCGCGATATTAAACATTTAATTATGTTTTTCAATTTGTTTTTTTGTCATTCGTACGTACCTTTTACGCTGTCTACTGATATTCCTGGCGGTGAAAGCACGTGCATGTTGCTGGCTTTTTCTAGGTATTCTGTTTTTAAGGCCTCTGTGCGTATGATAAAACGACTGTTAGCCGGTTCTCAATTTGTTTTTAGTTTCGTGTTTATGCGTAACCTTCGAATGAAAGTTTAAGGAAAACAATATACGCTTCATGTGAACGCTCGTTGTAGTGTGTGTGTGTGTGTTTCTGTGTGTGAATGAGTGAGATTTTTTGTTCGCTTAGGTATCGAACAAGTCTCCATTTCAAAGCAATTTTCGATTGTGTAACGTGCTCTATCGTCTGAGATATTCATTCTAAGCACATTTCTTGGCTTATTAGTCATTGCTATAATTATAGCACTATTTTGAGATCTTTTATTTAGTTATTGTGTGTATAGAATGAATGCTCACGACAAAGGTCAAACGCACTTGCTGACTTTTGTAACTATAATATGCTCTGAGCAGAACGTTCTGAAATTTCAGTACGGTGTTTCTACAAGCACTACTTCTTAAAAGAGCCAATAGCGAAGGTTTCGTGTTCAAGGCTCAGTCTGACACACGGTCTGAAATTCCCAGCATATTTCGGCTGCAGAGCGAAAAATTACTCTGGAAATTTGTCGGATCTTGTTTGTTCTGCCCTTAGGGGCACGATACAAAGGGGGCTGTATTCATTACTTAAACGTCGTTCTTGAAGCTATGTAAATAGTCTTTCGCAGAATAAATGACAACTGTCTTCAGACATCTGCGCCGGCCGAAGTGGCCGTGCGGTTCTGTACGTTGCAGTCTGGAACCGCGAGACCGCTACGGTCGCAGGTTCGAATCCTGCCTCGGGCATGGATGTGTGTGATGTCCTTAGGTTAGTTAGGTTTAACTAGTTCTAAGTTCTAGCGGACTAATGACCTCAGAAGTTGAGTCCCATAGTGCTCAGAGCCACTTGAACCATTTGAACCGTCAGACATCTGCCACTGTGACATTTTACCGTGTGTAAAACAATCCTGTGTCGTTACTATCTTCTTCGTGTACGTTCGACATTTCCGGTTAGTCCTATATGGTATCGGGCCTATGCTCCTGAGCATTTTTATACGATCTGTCGCGCGAGTATTTGGTAAGCAGTCTCGTAAGTAGATTTTACTTTCTCACTATCCCAACAATGAACCGAATCCTAATACTAGGTATATCTGCGATTGGGCCTATGCTATCATTTCACTTCATATTGTACTTTTCTGCTTTTTGCGAAATGCACAATTTTACATTTATGAATATTTAAAGAAGTTCATCAGTCCCTCTATTGCTCTGAAAAATTAACAAGTAATCCCTGGATATTTATGCAGCACTTTTCGGTAAGTAATTCATTACACAAAATGTGTCTCAGGAGTTTGCCTTAGAAAATAAACGAAGCAAGAGTTACAAACATACTGTGGTGTCCTGCTCACTCGTTTATTTTAGGGTGTGTAGGAAACAGTTTTCTCCGATCGGTAGACAACAGTTCAAGCAAATCATATTAATGGAGTTTATTACAGTAAAACGAACTGACAGTACTTAACTTCGCCTTTTTACAAAGAGGTGTCGCAAGCACTTGGCGACATGCAAATAATCAATGTCTTTCGATGTATACAGTTTTCATGCCAGCGATTAAGACAGATCACAAGTCACGGCACACCTTCTAGTGCGGCTCTTCTTGCTCGTCTGGCTGGGGCGGCGCTTATGTTCTCTTCGTATAGGGGCCGCCCCCGTCGTGGTGCGTTAGTAGTCAGCGTACTATTGGCTGCTGTAGTCCCACAGCCCTCTCGGCTGTTACGTTCCAGACCGATGTTCCGGATCTTGATGTTACGCTGGAACAGATACCACTACAGACTTTTAAAGTAGTAACTACAACACACTTCCGACATTGGTTGTAAAGCTGTTGGAAACTGTCAGCAAACACTTCTTGTTGAATCGCTCACTGTTGGATATCCGCATCATTACAAGAGATGAGACCTGGGGCTACCAATACGATGAGGAGACCAAGCGACCGTCAGTGGCATCATCTTCTCCGCCTCACAAAAAGCCAGCTCGTAAAGTCCAGTATTAGGACAATGTCGATCGTCTTTTTTTTTACAACAGTGTCTCCATCCTTCGTGAATTTTTGCCAAAGGGGGGTGGGGAAGACGATGAACACCATGCCATTGGCTTTCACTTAGTCTCCGGATTATACTGGAAGCACTATGTATCCTTTCCTGTAATGAGATGGATATCCAGTAAAATGCGTCCGCGATGCTTCGAAAGATTCCAGAAAATGCGTTTGCTGAGTTTCCAACAATGTTACGACCGATGTCAGAAGTAAGCTGCAGCTAATGATGATTACTCTGAATGCAACCAAAGAAATTTTGTTTTGAGCTGTTGTTTCATTTATGTTCCGAGATCATTCACTTCTCAGAAGGCCCTTGAAAATAACTACATTACCTGTAACAGTTTGAGGTTATTTTTTATGTCTTCTACGTCATTATGTACGAAAGGAAGAGCAAGGGTCCCAATTCATTTCACTGGGACAAGACTGAAGGTCCTTCTGTATCTTTCGATGACTCCACACTCAAGTCAATTATTTTTAAATAATAATAGTAGTTGACACGTGGCACAAAGCTGTCTAACATTTCGACATAGTCTCTACAACGGTCAGTACAAATCTCCACAGCTACTTTCGTTGTATCTCTACATCTGAGTGGGATTCCGTGCACCCCAAAGCGTCTTTCTGGGATGTGGAGACCACACCGGAGGGATCTGGTTTCTCTGGTGAAAGAGGAAGATAGTAAAACTTCACGTCTATGGTTGTTAAACGTGCTATATGTCACAGAATAACTGCACACTGCAACGCATTTCGTTTCGATTTGATTGGAGGTTTACAACGATTTTTAGGATCATGATGCGCAACTGATAGTGGTCCAACGAGTCGCATATTTCTCCAAGATGAAACAATTTGCGTTCCAAAACTACGATTAGAAAAAATTCCATGATCATGACTATATCAGGAACCTATTTGTTTTAAGTGGTAAGAAATAACACAATTTCGTCTTTTTTGTGTGGTAGTAGGGGACGTGAATTACGTCCGTTCTGTGAATCTTGTAAGAAATGCAATACCGTTTTGTCAAATGAACCGCAGAAGCTGTTTATACGCTTCAACATAACATTTCTTCAATTCAGCTAGTCATTGAAAGAGCACCCATCATGCAGACAAGTTGAAATGAGGCCTCTATTATACAATGTGGAATCCCTGAAACATGATCAGCATTTAACTGTGGTGCATTGTGATTAACCAATTCTCGCTGATTTTCCATCACAATGTCTTCAACGGCTGTACTGATTTTTGGAATTGTGACTCAGAATGCCTAATCCAGAAAACGAACACCGGTTACAGATACCATTATTAGTTTCTAAATCGTAATTACTGGTTTTTGAGGAGCACATAAAATTTTTGCGTAAATGTTTTGCGTACACTAAGTTATATATAGTAGCAGGTGACAGACTGTAAAGACAAACAGACACAATAAAAACGTAATACAGCAGGAAAACCACACCATGTGGTAAGACGGTATGAATACACAATTTTATATGCTCCTCAAAAACCTGTAATTACTATTTAGAGATCAATATTTGTATGTATTTGAATACTAAAGAACAGCCATAACAATAAAAAAGTCACTGATGATGGGGCAACTGCAGTGAAACATGTCTGGGACAAAAACAAAATAGTGTTTTGCTAAAGGCGAACCCCGCTCAAAAACATATGTTATTGTTAAAGCAAACACAGACAAAAGAGCTTCAACATCAATATGGAATATTTGTATTTACTGTGCTGAGCCATATGCTTAATGTACAACATTTAGACCAGTATACATTTACAAGTCGCCAAGCTATCCTTCCACTAGTGCTAGATGTCTTCACATGACAGGGATTACGTGACCAGCTGAACATTAAATTATTAGGCAACGTACGTTCCATTAGTTTATCGGGAAATGTTTACTTCCAGTAAACTAAAGACAGAATGAGCGCTAAGTGTGACTAGTTTTGGAGTAAAGCAGTTTTCATTATGTAGTGACGACAGAAACTGCTGCATTTCATAAATCAATATTTAGTTTTCTGCCACAACCACATTCATATTTTTATATTTTCTGTTTGAACCACCAAAACGTCTTCTCATCATTTGAAGAGGATCATCTGATAATGTTGAAGTCAGTACGATAGAAACATAAATCAAAGTGTTTCCGCTGACAGAAACTATTTTAAAAAATGTGAAAATTGTAGCACAAATTTCTACACATGTCCAGATTTTTAAACTGATTAGAAAAATGCTTTATAATGGTACGATGTCTAAGAGATGTTGGATTACGGTTAATATATTGTAATGGAATCTGCCCATGTCTCTGTAGGATACTACATTATGACTGCATAGCTGCCACAAGCATCTGTTTCAACATAACAGTAGCCCGTCCGGTCCTAGTACGTTAGTACTACCACCCGTTTGGCAACCAGCATTGTTACCAAAAACTGAGATGCCACTTCAGCATTACGACAGGTTAGTACGTGAAACATGGGGCATCTCCACAACAAAACGCCAGGTCAAGGGGCGTGTAAATAGCACCCACACAGCCCTCAAAGGAGACGATCTAGGCCTCAGCTGCAGAGCGGGATACTACCTTGTGGTCTGGGGACGAACCGCGTATCATACGTTCATCCACCGAGCACCAATGGGCCCGAGCGTTGAAGTGGAACCCTGTTACTCACGAACCATATTATCACCCGCTCATGCCAGAAAGCACCAGGCACACGTATGGCGCTGGAGTTCACTTCCTGATCGACACTGCCTTCGCGCAAGGCACCTCTTGGTAGGCTATCGGCTATGTGTGTCTGTGAAAGACAGCTGGCCCGCCAACACTGACTCGGCATCAGCCACCACCCAGACTGCCAGCTCGCTCCGCTCTCGATGCCGGCTGCAGCCTGTGTCCTGACAACGTACTTCCGCCAGGGATCGTGAGTTTGAGGCCTACTCCGCCTGCTGGAAATAAGCCTGGAGCATCGCTGTATACTGTAAGAGTGCGCGTGATCAATAAATAAGTGTCGTTTCAAAATGAGTATAATCATATCTCTGCACTTGTTCTCCCATCCTCCAACGACGTTGACAATGGAAAAGCTGGCGACGCTGTTTATGGTAAACAGAACACTAGACACTAATGTAACTTCATTTTCAACGACAGATGGAAAAACGAAGAGAGCTGGAAAACCTTTATTAGCCGGAGTAGAGTGATGCAAGTTAGGGCACAGCCGTTCGCTTAAGCTCGTTAGCGACGCAAGTCTATGTCACACAGAGCGTGATGGGTAAAGTTATCTGCCGTGACCCCTGTGATAAAATTTATTTAAATCCGCAGTTTTTTGCATTGAATTATAGATACTAATCACTCAATACTCAGTGTCCAACGAGGAATTGTAAATATTTAGGGATATGACACGAACGAAAACTCGAAGTAAAACGTCTAAAATTGGCTCTAAAGTTCTTACTTTAAGGCCTATGAACACCACTTCATCTTCGACACTATGAAAAAAATCTTTTCTACTGCAACGTCTTTGCTTTCCATGTTTTGGTAGGAGGTAGCTTCAGAAAAACAACAAAAAATTGTATGTTAAACCTGAGGTCCCCCCATGAACCATAGACCTTGCCGTTGGTGGGGAGGCTTGCGTGCCTCAGCGATACAGATAGCCGTACCGTAGATGCCACCACAACGGAGGGGTATCTGTTGAGAGGCCAGACAAACGTGTGGTTCCTGAAGAAGGGCAGCAGTCTTTTCAATAGTTGCAGGGGCAACAGTCTGGATGGTTGACTAATCTGGCCTTGTAACACTAACCAAAACGACCTTTCTGTGCTGGTACTGCGAACGGCTGAAAGTAAAGGGGAAACTACAACCGTAATTTTTCCCGAGGGCATTCAGCTTTACTATATGGTTAAATGATGATGGCGTCGTCTTGGGTAAAATATTCCGGAGTTAAAATAGTCCCCCATTCGGATCTCCGGGCGGGGACTACTCAAGGGGATGTCGTTATCAGGAGGAAGAAAACTGGCATTCTACGGATCGGAGCGTGGAATGTCAGATCCCTTAATCGGGCAAGTAGGTTAGGAAATTTAAAAAGGGAAATGGATAGGTTAAAGTTAGATATAGTAGGAATTAGTGAAGTTCGATGGCAGGAGGAACAAGACTTTTGGTCAGCCGAATACAGGGTTATAAATACAAAATCAAATAGGGGTAATGCAAGAGTCGGTTTAATAATGAATAAAAAGTAGGAGTGCTGGTAAGCTACTACAAACAGCATAGTGAACGCATTATTGTGGCCAAGAGAGACACGAAGCTCACGTCAACTACAGTAGTACAAGTCTATATGCCTACTAGCTCTGAAGAAATGTATGATGAAATTAAAGAAATTATTCAGATAGTGAAGGGAGACGAAAATTTAATAGTCATGGGTGACAGGAACTAAACAGTAGGAAAAGGGAGAGAAGGAAACGTAGTAGGTGAATATGGATTGGCAATAAGAAATGAAAGAGGAAGCCACCTGGTAGAATTTTGCACAGAGCATAACTTAATCATAGCTAACACTTCGTTTAAGAATTATGAAAGAAGGTTGTATACATGGAAGAACTCTGGAGATACTGACAGGTTTCAGATTGATTATATAATGGTAAGACAGAGATTTAGGAACCAGCTCTTAAAATGTAAGACATATCCAGGGGTAGATGTGGACTCTGACCACAACCTATTGGTTATGAAATGTAGATTAAAACTGAAGAAACTGCAAAAAGGTGGGAATTTAAGGTGATGGGACCTGGATAAACAGACAGAACCAGAGGTTGAACAGAGTTTCAGGGAGAGCATAAGGGAGAAATTGACAGGAATGGGGGAAAGAATTACAGTAGAAGAAGAATCGGTAAATTTGCGGGATGAAGTAGTGAAGGCAGCAGAGTATCAAGTAGGTAAAAAGGCGAGAGCTAGTAGAAATCCTTCGGTAACAGAAGAAATATTGAATTGAATTGATGAAAGGAGAAAATATAAAAATGTAGTAAATAAAGCAGGCAAAAAGGAATACAAACGTCTCTAAAATGAGATCGACAGGAAGCGCAAAATGGCTAAGGAGCGATGGCTAGAGGACAAATTTAAAGATACACAGGCTTATCTCACTAGGGGTAAGATAGATACTGCCTACAGAAAATTTAAAGGGACCTTTGGAGAAAAGAGAATCACTTGTATGAATATCAAGAGTACAGATGGAAACACAGTTCTAAGCAAAGAAGGGAAAGCAAAAGGTGGAAGGAGTATATAGAAGGTCTATACAAGGGCGATGTTCTTAAGGACAATATTATGGAAATGGAAGAGGATGTAGATGAAGATGAAAAGGGAGATATGATACTGGGTGAAGAGTTTGTCAGAGCACTGAAAGACCTGAGTCGAAACAAGGACCCGGGAGTAGACAAAATTCCATTAGAACTACTGACAGTCTTGGGAGAGCGAGTCCTGAAAAAACTCTACCATCTGGTGAGCAAGATGTAAGAGACAGGCGAAATACCCTCAGACTTCAAGATGAATATATTAATCCCAATCCCAAACAAAGCAGGTGTTGACAGGTGTGAGAAGTACCGAACTATCAGTTTACTAAGCCACGGCTGGAAAATACTAATGCGAATTCTTTACAGACGAATGGAAAAAACTAGTAGAAGCCGACCTCGGGGAAGATCAGTTCGGATTCCGTAGAAATATCGGAACACGTGAGGCAATACTGACCCTACGACTTATCTTAGAAGCTAGATTAAGGAAAGTCAAACCTACATTTCTAGCATTTGTAGACATAGAGTAAGCCTTTGACAATGTTGAAGGGAATACTCTCTTTCAAATTCTGAAGGTGGCAGGGGTAAAATACAGGGAGCGAAAGGCTATTTACAATTTGTACAGAAACCAGATGGCAGTTATAAAGGTCGAGAGACATGCAGGGGAAGCAGTGGTTGGGAAGGGAGTGAGACAGGGGTATAGCCTCTTCCTATTGTTATTCAATGTATGTATTGAGCAAGCAGTGAAGGAAACAAAAGAAAAATTTGGAGTAGGTATTATAATCCATGGAGAAGAAATAAAAACTTGTAATTCTGTCAGAGACAGCAAAGGACTTGGAAGAGCAGTTGAACAGAATGGACAGAATGGATAGTGTCTTGAAAGGAGGATATAAGATGAACATCAACAAAAGCAAAACGAGAATAATGGAATGTAGTCGAATTAAGTCGGGTGATGCTGAGGGAATCAGATTAGGAAGTGAGACACTTATAGTAGTATAGGAGTTTTGCTATTTGGAGAGCAAAATAACTGAAGATGGTCGAAGTAGAGAGGATATAAAACGTAGACTGGCAATGGCAGGGAAAAAAATTCTGAAGAAAAGAAATTTGTTAACATCGAGTAAAGATTTAAGTGTCAGGAAGTCGTTTCTGAAAGTATTTGTATGGAGTGTAGCCATGTATGGAAGTGAAACATGGTCGATAAATATTTTGGACAAGAAGAGAAGAGAAGCTTTCGAAATGTGGTGCTACAGAAAAATGCTGAAGATTAGATGGGTAGATCATATAACTAATGAGGAGGTATGGAATAGGATTGGGGAGAAGAGAAGTTTGTGGCACAACTTGACTAGAAGAAGGGATCGGTTGGTAGGACATGTTCTGAGGCATCAAAGGATCACCAATTTAGTATTGGAGGGCAGCGTGGAGGGTACAAATCGTATAGGGAGACCAAGAGATGAATACACTAAGCAGATTCAGAAGGATGTAGGTTGCAGTAGGTACTGGGAGATGAAGAAGCTTGCACAGGATAGAGTAGCATGGAGAGCTGCATCAAACCAGTCTCAGGACTGAAGACCACAACAACAACAACAACAACAAACATGGGTTTTAAAATGCTTTTTTAAAGAGCTATGAGCGCTTATTCAGAAGAGATTTGTTTCGCAATAGCGAACATGAACAAGGGATCGTAGCTCGTAAGGTATACATTTTAGAGCCCATGTTTACAAGACATTTCTGGTTCGAATGATCGTACCTGTCACATTGCAGAATACTGAACATTCTTCCTGGAACACCTTGTATACATAATCATTTGATTCAGACTATAGTTCAGATTTTGCACCCTAAATTTAATCGTGTTAAAATTAGCTTGTGTTGTAATATAACATCAACATTTCACTATAGCATATGACAACTAGCAATTTCCTGTTTCTTTCGGCACGTAATAGTTTACATTTATTTCGTCAAACAGGTGTCAAAGTTTTAACAAGTCTTTCCTTTAGTGTGCTGTTTTTGCATCATGTATATAGTTGATAACGTACATGATGAATATGTAATTCATACATGTTTTGATCTATCATAGACAATTTATTTTCGTAACCACTACTGTAAGCTCAGATGACAAATAATTAGTCGCTCCTAGAGAAATCATTACACGCATCACTTAATACCGTGTAATTGTGTCCCTGGACTTGATAACCGCCTTTATTCGGTTACGAAGTGAGTCCACAAGATTTTGAATGTACGTCGCATCCAGGTTAAGCCACTCGCTGAGAATTTAAACGCACTGTTCCGCCAAATTGAGCAGATTCTGATGTCGGCGTTTTACTCGAACTTCCAGCATGTCCCACAGACTTACCGTGGGGTGTAAATCAGGTAATTCTGCATGCCAATCGAGATGTAATGGGGTGGGGCAGAGTTCATAAAACCAGTCACATATTCTTCCAGTGCGATTAACCTCTCTATTGTCGTCTCTACGTGTCTACGTGAGTAATGGCCTCTTGCGATATGAGACACTAGAAGCATTGCAATGCGGATATATAGCATATTCCCACGCTTTCAGAGCGGGGTCTGTATCCGCTACATCGACCGTACTCGAGATGTGGTATACCTAGTAATAGCTCACGGGGCACATCCGAAACAACTAAATCGAGTGGGATATAGGAACACATTCATCTATAAATATGGAGAGGAGGGTTTCACTGATCTTGTCGTTTTCACCTGCTACCGACTCCAGGTCGAAAGGGAATGCAGACAATCAACAAGCAATCCGCAACCAATGCAAATGACAAAAAGTTAAGGACAACAGTTAATATGTTACGTGTCGAATGTCTAAATACAAACACCTCTACTTTCAGGCTTTAGGTTCAAGACTAACAAGGAGTGAGTTTTCCACAACAGAGAGTGGTAGGCATGATTAAAGAGTAATTAAGATAAAGTATAAAAGAATAAAATAAAAAAATGTAATACCAACCAACGTGTGCAGACAGTTTACCTTTAAAAAAATTCTGGAGGATAACTTGAACACATGATACGAAGATGCTGATCCATTGCGAAATTATCAAATCATTCACACACTGTAGCTACCCGTCGCTATCTGACATTGACTGCTCACTACTGACTGGTCGAATGCAGATCTGTTGTTTACAGGTAGAAAGGTGCCTGTTAGTCAGCACTCCCATTTCCTCACTATGTATTATTCTGTCTTTTCTTGTATCACAATGCTTGTATCTGCTATGAGCTACGATATCTTGTTCTAATATGTTTCTACATATCGATACCAGCTGTTTAGCAACCTCTTTACTTGGTCACTGTGACAAACTTAAGTCTTTGGCAAGTCAGTTTTTCCCTCTCTTTTTTTTCGGGTGTGGAACATGTGGTCATCCTTGTTTGGAGGTATTTCATAATTATTCTTGGTCCTTTCTTATCTGGAATTGGTACAGTGAAGATGAAGAGGCGTTGTGGTGTTGAGAAAGAAACTGATTTCGTCTGGCACAGGTCCATGCCACAACGACACAGTGCAGTGCGTAACCATAGGATCATACAAACTTAGTTCGTATCCTGTGATAAAGGTTAGTTTTACGTGATGCGATTAGTTGGGCAGTGTTTCCTTGTACTACACTGAGCGATGGTAGGCGATCACCTGATTCTGCCCAAATTAATAGTCGGTTAACGATATCGGTAAATGCTTGGAAGCCGGTTCTCGCATTAATTATTGCTTAATTCAGTTTCATGCTATTGTTGTAAATTCAAAGATGTAAAATTTTCCTGAAGTGCTATACCAGTTTTTGAAGTACTAACATCTGCATGTTCCAGATGTTGCCTTGGTTTGTAAATGTCCCCAGAGCGTTTAAAGTTTTTCTGTTGTCCTTAAAGCCAATATATTCATTGATGAACTCACATCTTACGAATCTGTTTACCATAATCATATTATTTGTAATTGATCTATTTCAATGAGCCACACTGGTGGGGAGACAGCCGCCATGACCGCGCAGTTCTAGGCGCTTTAGTCCGGAACCGCGCTGCTGCTACAGTCGCAGGCTCGAAACCTGCCTTGGGCATCAATGTGTGTGATGTCCTTAGGTTAGCTAGGTTTAAGTAGATCTAAGTCTAGGGGACTGATGACCTCACATGTTAAGTCCCATAGTGCTTAGAGCCTTTTGAACAATTTGAACACTGGTGGGGAGCCATCATGTTGTGGTACGAAAGTTAAATATGTTGTTTACGGTCATTTCCGATACAGTCGTAATTAAGTGGGAGGAAACATCTGAAGGTGAGATATTCTGCATTGTTGCCATATTTAATCAAGATTGTGACTGTCCCTGGAGGGTCCCCACACCACGTTCTTTCCATGAGGATTAAATATGGCAATGTCGCACTGCTGACATCACCATCCCCACTCCTTCCACCTTCCCCACTTTCCCTCCTTTCCCCCACTTCCCCCTTCATCCTCCTCCCCACCCCTACACTCTCACACTCACACTTCCTCCTTCCCCCCACTTGTTAACTGGTGGGAAAAAGACTCGGTGTCTAGCTGCTGGAGAGGAAGAATGTAAGATAGAGTTTCTGTTTATTTACTTTATTGATTTTTAGGCTCTTGTCCTGATAATGGATTGTCCTACAGCTACCTTCCCCCCCCCCCCCCCCCCCCACCTGTAAATTGTGACTTTGGGGGAAATAGGTGGGAGTGGAAACTACTATCTTTATTTTTCGTGGGAATGTGTTCACTTAACGAGATGTTAGCGTTGGACACAGAGGAGTTTAATAAACATATTACTTTTATGCATACCACTGAGGACTGTGTCGATAGTCTCCTAAACAAAGAAAGTGAGACATTCTGCATTGTTGCCACATTTAATCAAGATTGTGACTTTCCCTGGAAGGTCCCCACACCACCTTCTTTCCATGAGGATTAGATATGGCAATATGCAGGAGACAACTTCGTCTTATTCCACATCCCAGACTGAATGAACCACAAGTGCTCGACTAGATGTATGGAGCTTGACTCAGATCGCTTGAAACGGGTTTTCTTCCCTTTCCGATCGAATAGGTGTGCATGTTCACCCTGCTCTGTGCCCTAGTCCCTGATACCGCTCAAAATTGGTGGGAAACAGTCATACAGTTATGACAGAATAATTGCCTCCTACCGATCTACAAGTGTGTAGCTGCTGAAGAAGTTGTACACAGATACGTAGTGACAATGGAGAGGACAGCAGACTATCAGTCAAGTGTGCGAGGATTCTCCTCCTACCGATCTAGAAGAGATTAGCTGCTGAGGAACTTGTACACAGACACATGGTAAGAAGGGAAACGGCAGCAAACTATCACTGAAGTGTAGGAAGGCCAATACAATCACCCACAAGTGATGAAAAATGCTTCACTATTCTAAATACACATCAAAATTCTCGTGGAAAGATTTCCCCTCATAAAAAAGAGACCATAATGTAACACACACATTGGAAATTTACAAAAACCTCTATAATAACACAACTAACATAACAGCTGACCTCAAATGATCTCACCAGGAGGAAATGGAAACAGTTGCACATGTGGTAACCTCGAAACAGACTAAGAATCTACCTCCTACCTCGCCTCTTCCCGGCCCCTTCTATCTCCTCCCCCGTATACAGGGATAAAGATTTTCCAGTCGTTTTCTGGCCTTTCACTGATGGTGCACAAAGAGATCCATCTGCTGGCAGTGATATATTGCCTCCCATCCTCAGAAATCAGTCACAAATGTACAAAAGACTCAAGTGCAGGACTCTTCCTACATGGCCGTTAAATGTATTTCTCGGAAAGACCGGTACCCCTGGACAACAGTGAAATATCTATCCATCGTGGATGAAGAACTGAGAAGTCAGCAGAGGCTAGCATTCAATCGTTCTGAGTGTGCTGGCACTATATGAAAGTTTTCCTTGTCTAAGTAAATTCACTGTCATGTAGGAAAAACATCGAAAAAACACATCACACATATATGAGTTTCACACAGATCGTTATACTAGTAATCTCTCTGTTCACTTTCCCCCCCTCCCCCCTCCTTCCCCTACAACAGCTGGAGAGCAGTGCCCACACTCGTTAGCCACCGCCACTGCATGCAGTTATGACTCGTCATCACTCATGTTTATTCTTATTCTTAATGTGAACTGTCTGAAGGCTATCTGGTAGAGGTTCCAGATGCTCCAATTCACCAAATAACAGCTTTGTATATGTGTGTTCTTGTATGCTATGGAAGGATGAGAAATTGCGCTCGCTTCACTGAATGTCGTCTTTAACATCCACATAAGTATAATAGTTTGTTGAAATTGCTCTAGGTAAATCCGTGGGTGGCTGTAACCTGCTCTGGAAAGAATATGCACACACAGCCATGAGGGATGTTGATGTTGAGTGAGAGTCAATCCTGATGCACAGACGTTGGAAGAATATATAGTGGAGGAGTTTTATACAGGTCACTTGCTCCTCATAGCTTAACACAACGCGTATCTGCCTGTAGCGTTGCTATTCTTAACAACTCAATTGCTGCAAAGTAACTTCATTTTGATGTCTTAATGTTTTGTATTCTCCAGGTGTGATTCGTACGTTTGGTACAATGAATACTGTACCGAATGACCTCACCTCACCTCACATTGTTTACAGGGTGTAGTTTTACACTTTTCAACTGAATACTTTGACAGAGAAAGAAGTGTGTGTAGTACTAAATCAATGAAATCTCCAGCAAATGAGATCCATCTCACTCTCGTAGTATGAATTTATGCTTGGTACAATGAATACTAAACCGAGAACGATACATCTTGGGTTTAACATATTACAATAGAAGCACGTAGAACAACGAAACAGTTCTTAAACATACGTTCAGCTAGAAAGTTCCACACACTATGGTGATTATAAGACATCGCCAATATGATAATGCTGGTATGACCAAACAACAACATGGTAACCAATATCGACCGAACATTTTGGGATGGACAAATGGGTTTTTCTTGTGAGTGGTATGCATTTGTCTGTGGATGAGAGAGAAGTAATCCTTTGAAAAGCGAGTACGAGTACCTTTTGTCTTGTTACACTGCCAGTGCATCCCAGTCATGCTTCTACAGGGAGACAAAATACTGTAATAACATCACACAGCTAACGAAAAATTACCTTGCACC
The DNA here is from genome assembly GCF_023897955.1 of Schistocerca gregaria. Classification (NCBI taxonomy): domain Eukaryota; kingdom Metazoa; phylum Arthropoda; class Insecta; order Orthoptera; family Acrididae; genus Schistocerca; species Schistocerca gregaria. The sequence goes on from NC_064931.1 coordinate 834,580,084, forward strand.
TTGCAGTGAATGTGTCTTACCATTATGTGTGGATACAGTCTAAGCAGCTTAGAAACCGATTTACCTCCCCTCCTAACTTCCTTCCTCCCTCTAACACCCCACTCCCCCTCTGTAGGTGGGTATACTGGTTTTCTAGACCTGTTCTAGCCAGTCGCTAACGGTACACAAACACACAGATACACTGCAGGCGCTGCTTTGGTCAATGTTGGGTTGACCAAATATACCGTTTCCAGTCTGCAGCTCGACCCTCCCTTATGTAGCGATACTGCTTCCCAAGCCTGTTCTAACCTCTCGCTGAAGGTATAAAAAGAGATCTCTTTTGTTGGATTGACAATGAAATACTGTTCCAGGTGTGCAGAAAAAACAAATTTTAGGAAATGCCAATCCCTGGAACAGTAGTGAAATACTTGACTCTTCGTCATGGGTGGAGCAAAGAAACCTCTCTGGGAGAAGAACAGCTGGCAGCAGTTTGCTGCTCTCGACTATGTCTCGTGGTAGAAAGAGGCAGCAAGAGGGGGTGCACTCGCTAGTGGAAGGTTGCTGTGATCAGCGGCTGTTGAGGTCACAGAGGGCATTCACTATTCAGTGTGCTGGTGCAGATATCCAACCACGCTCTCTGCTGCTGGCTGCTTCCATGGGACTCCTAGCCTCTGAATGCTCAATATGAGATTCTGTGGAAGTCTTCCAAAGAAATGGTTCAAATGGCTCTGAGCACTATGGGACTTAACATCTTAGGTCATCAGTCCCCTAGAGCTTAGAACTACTTAAACCTAACTAACCTAAGGACATCACACAACACCCAGCCATCACGAGGCAGAGAAAATCCCTGACCCCGCCGGGAATCGAGGCCGGGAACCCGGTCGTGGGAAGCAAGAACGCTACCGCACGACCACGAGATGCGGGCTCTTCCAAATAAATCGTCAAGCATATGGATATCACAAATATAATTACAAAACAGTGGTTTTCATATTATCTATTCGATATTAGAAAACATTCTGTCGTTTGTACGCCCAACAGCAAGTTACAGTTTTTAATTGCCTCCTCCTCATTATTTCATGATATACAACTGAGTAAAACTGTGAACTCAGTATATGATGCTGTTGTCGATTTCGGATGAGCAAACTTCTAAGGCCAGAGCTCTATAACAGCACATCTGATACATGTATTGAGCAATCACACATCTCTTGTACATGTCCAGTACGTATAAAATCGATAACAGATCCAAACTGAAATTTGAAAATTACCGATCACCACAGAACGTCCTCTTCATTTTGAAACATCCATCCATGTAAAAGTGAGAACTCAAATCTCCAAAAACCATTCAATCTACTGAATCGTCTGCGTCACAAGCTGTTGTGTGATGGAAATTTTCATTGGAACAGTTGTATCTAACGTCAACGTACCTCTTATAATAGATCAGCTATTTAAAAAACAACGCATTTCTGATGATAATAAAGCAGTCACGGTTCCACAAGTAGAGGTACAACCGATTTATTTGAGTTCTATGAACGAATTGGCATAGCTGAAAGCATTCCTCACTTTCAAAATAAATTGTAATGCAAATGTGTACTGCATAAATTTCAGACACATGAAATATCAATACAGAACAGTATCTCCCACACTATTTATTTCATGTTGAGAAAAAATTCACAGCCATTTTGACGTTCAACAGCAAGCTACAATCGCCCCCCTCCCTCTCTCCTCATTATTTTTATTACATCCTGGATAGTAAAACTATGAACTATAAAACGTCGCTGAAAGTCACTTGCACAGACCTGTGCAAAGTTTTCCTGTCTGTACTGGAAGAAGATCATATCCTACAGACTGTCAATCAGTACAGAGAGTCCGTTTGCTGAAGCTTTGTAATGAGTTTTATTTATTGTTCTTTTTACACATCCAGGCAGTGTATGAGTACAGCTTTGTGTAGTGCCATAATTCTCTTTTCATACCACGACTTTGAGGTCTAGGTTGGGTGCTAGACTGATATTAACAACTTTCGATCCATTGGCTCTCAAAGAAAGCTGGACATCTCAATGCTGTAGGTCAGGCCACACCAACTTGAGCACTTAGTGTTTGCATGGCCCGGTGCAGGGTCGACCCCTTATTCCTCCCAGCTAGTGGCTGCAGCGCCACACAGTGGAATGAAGTATCTGTTTGGAGTATTATCAACTGAGACACTGTTAATCTGTCTTGCAAGCATGAGCAGTAAAGGTTCGGATGTAGGTGTGCCATTTCTTAATGTTCAGTGGGAAGGTTCGTATTTGTTAGTATAGTCTGACAGAAAACACTGTGCTTAATATGTCACTCTACAGTTAAAAATCAAAGTATCGACAGTGCACCATCACTACGAAAATAAACATTCCTCAACACATGCGGGATTTGTCGGACCAGACATAAGTGAACTGACTACTAAATTAAAATCAGAATTGTCAGAATCTGAAGAGGTAGGCGTTGCTTATACTGGTCATTCTAAAAAAATTCTTTTGATAATTGTACTCATTATTGCAGAAACCAGCACTATTTCTCTTTAGATATTGTTGTTAAACTAAATTTTGAGACTGTTTTGTGTGGTAAGAATTTAAAGTTAATTATAGTTGTGGTCCTGCAGACATCTGAGCTGAATCACACATCAGAAAGCGCAGTTCGATTAAACTGCATTCTTGCAATGAAAATTTCAAAAATTGGAAGAACTTTTATTGACGCCCATTTGTGAAAGAGTGATTTGTAGAGTGTTTGGAGGTAACATACACCTCTACTGAGGCCCAATTTGAGGAGTTAGTATTGTCTGACCATACAATTTGTCGAACAGTGCAAGAAATTGGTGCGCAATAAGTGTTGTAGCTTCGTAGAGTACTCGATTGCCCTTGATAAGAGCACAGACAAAGCAGCATAATTCAACTTTAAGTTTTCGTAAGAGATGTCGTTAAGGTTTTCACTGTTACTGAGGAAATGCTGGATGTTACGTCTCTGAAGGGTACCACAAGCAGGAAAGATATTATCTCTGGTGTAGAGGGGGTTGTGTAAGATATGAAGTTCTTAGTCGAGCCCCTACACAGCGTTGCAACTGGTCGGGCCCCCGCAATGTTGTCTGAAGGGATAGGTTTGTAGACATTATGAAAAAAAATTCGTGAAGGTGGACTTACCCAAGTATTCACAATACATTGCCTTCTACATTAAGAACAGCTATGCGAGAAAGTTCTCCTCAAGTTTATGTCCGTCATGGATAATGTTGCAAAAATTGTGGATTTTTTTAGAGAGCATAACTTGACTCATCTGGAATGTTAACAGTTTTTGGAGAATCTTGAATCCATTCACAAAGACATTCCACGATGGTTAATTTGCTCAAAAGTACTTTCAACTTTTTTGATTTGAGGCAAGCAATAGCTCTGTTTACTGATATGAAAGGTTCTCCGCAGACAGACTTGGATGATGAGCAGTGGATCTCTGACCTCTCAGTCATGTAAGGAATCACAGGGCACTTACATGATTTAAATATCTCGTTGCAAGGTAAAAAGAAATTAAACAGTACTATTCGTGATTGTCCTGAAACATTCAAATTGCATCTTTGGCTTTTTAGCGGTCAGCTTCGAGGAGGAAATTTGGATAGTTTCACCGCTCTAAAATCCTTGAATTTAGGTACTTATGAACAAATAATTGAGTAAACAAAAGCGTTATATTCACTGCATAAAGAATTTGAAGATATGCTTGAAGAAATGAAACAAGTAAAATCTGCACTGAAAGTTTATGTGACGCCCAGAGGTTTTCCCATTAAGTCTCCAAGTTGAGCTGATAAAACTAGTGTGATTCAGTTTTGACACATCACCATTACGATTACAATGGTGATATGATTTCATTTTACAAAGGCATTTATAAACAAGTTTTCCCGAGTATTCATGCCCTTGTCCTGAAATGTGCTGCTAAGTTTGGAAGAAGGTACGTTTGTTAACGAATGTTTTTAATTATGAACATTAAGAAAACAAAAACAAGGTCAATTTAGTCCTTGGAAGCTATAATTTGAATTGCAACTGTCAAAACGATTGTTCCAAGTGTGGGTTAGTTAGTGGCTTCACAATACGATAAAGAATGTTGTAAATTCGTGCGAAATGACTAGCACTATGTTATTAGTCTTTATGTATGCACAAAAAATTGTTATTAATATTATCATCCGTGTTAACACTGCTGCGTCGCCTAATGCGTTATGATCTGCTCAGTTCCATTCACAAAACTACACACACCACTCTCGCCTCGCTAAGCACTGCCACAACACGTTCCACTCCTGTCACTGCCACAACAGTGCTGTGTCTGCCTCTCCCACCTTCCACCAGCCCACCAGTGCTACAACAGAGCACCGGTGCTTTTGCTGATGTAGGCCAGTGCTCGCAAAGAAACTGAGTTGGTGTGGCCTCGTATGGGGTGCGGTGCTCAGTCAACACACATAGGGTGGTGGAAATAAACGAGACAGGTGGTGTTCCTTATTGAACAGATTGCAACATATGGGAACTGGAAGAGTTTGCAGCATTGTGGAGCATTTCCAAACAGCTGTCTGAAGGTGAAGATCTCTGAATTTAATCTGATGCTTCACAGTGACGGGTTAGCGTATGTCTCGATGTTCCACTTTAGAAGAGACCAAGAGCATTGATTCCTCATATTTCACTCAGATACATAACCAATGTTTGGGTGCCTTAGGTGTTGGTCATCCTGACCTGAAGTCCTTGAACACTGCGTATTTCATTTTTATAGCTATCAATGCACAACCACATGTGGAACAGGGTGTATTCTCCAGGATGTGAACCCATAGAGCGTGGATAGTAAGCACTGTCAGTTGTCAATCGCACCGGTGGAGGAATGGAATGAGTTTCATATACCCAGCCTGGCAGGTAAGTACCGTCATTTTTGTTGTGTTTTCTCATTTTTACGTGTTTTCCATAAATTTTCGCAATTTTTCCAGATTTTCATTAGTTTCAACACATTTCAGTCAATTATTCGAGATAAAAATAACTGCTCTGGACGACTTGTCACACCAAAAACCGTCTCATCTGGTCGATTCCGTGATGCTCGTAGTCAATGACATTGCAGCATGGTTCTCAGTTTCTGCGTCATTGCTAAACCACCCCTCCATTGCTAATGGATGTGTGACAGTGTTTGAACTAATACAGGCGTAATCCCTCATGCAAACTGCTGAGCCTCGAAACATCCTATATGTGTGTGACCCTAAAGACGCGTGTATAATGGAATATCAGGGCTCGTTCCAAACATGATCGTGCTTGCAAACTTGTAGCGGCAACATCAGTGGCTTTCTTGGAAGGGAACGGACTTAAATGTGACTAAGGACGATCGGAAATAATAGACTCATTGAGTGCCTGACACCAAAATCTTTCGAACAGGCTACATTACTATAACACTCTGTGTCTTTCTGGATGCATTCGTTTCTGTGGCTAACTATGCATAATGGCATGTGGGAGGGGGAAGGGGGGAGAGCTCTTTGGATGACTGCACTCATAGTCTGCTGTATTGCTGATGCATAAGTGGATATGGCAGTTTCGTCTTGACACTAAGTCTTTATAATGCACATTCCTTTCACTATTAAGACATGAATATGTATCATCACTCCACTCTCCCCCAGAACACGCAGTTGTATTGATTTTGGCCAGTACTCCAACATATGCTGATTTTCCATTACTAGTTGCTGCAAACGCTAACAGCCTCTCCATCCTAACCAGATTTCCCCATACACGATGTTCAATGTCATATGTAAAACCTACATGCACATCTGCAATTGCCTCTTCTTTTTGTAGTTAAAGTTGTCTTCGCGATATACCCCAGTTCTACTTTCATGACTTCGATGCCGTGTAGCTCGACTTTTCTGTTCCATATACACAGCAAAAAGAATTGGCTCTGAGCACTATGGGACTTAACGTCTGAGGTCATCAGTCGCCTAGAACTTAGAACTACTTAAACCTAACTAACCTAAGGACATCACACACACCCATGCCCGAGGCAGGATTCGAACCTGCGACGTAGCGGTCACGCTGTTCCAGACGGTAGCGCCTAGAACCGCTCGGCCACCCTGGCCGACTACACGTAGCACATTAACTGTGTTTAGAGGAGTAATTTCCTTCATAGGGAGGGGTTTAAGTCTGTTCGAATCATTGGTTCCTCTCCTTAATACTTGTGAGAAAACCATTGTTTGTGAGGAATAGCTCTGAATCGGTAACATCTATATTCGATGCTATGGCAGAGAACACTGTTCTTGATTGGCAGGGAAGTATGTTCCGTCAGCTTTAATATAATGCTTCTCTGTAATACTTATATAATCTTTGTTGGAGTTGGTGTTACGAATCACAAAATGATTTACATGTGAATAATTAAAACCAAATGCAGACAGAGTCAAATTAATAAGCTCTTCTTGGTCTTAGGTATCAGGGAGTTTGACATTGCATCAAACACTCCCAAACTGCATCAAAATGTCCATTGGAATACATAAAGTTACTGTTGGCTGTTCTCCTTTAGAAGAGTAGTCTTTGACTCAGTATTTCGCTATTGTTCCAGGCGTTGGCATTTGCTAGAGATTCGTCTCTTTCCTGAGACCGGGAAGATTATAGACTTTATTAGTGTCAGCACAACAGCATCGCCAGCAGACCTATCTCTCTGTGTGTCATCAGCAAGAGGTTAGAACAGGCCTGGAAAAGCAGTATCCCTACCTATGGGAGGGTGCAACTGCAGAGCTGAAACAGTATGTCATTGTCAACCCAACACTGCCTAACGCAGAGCAAATGCAGTTTATAGACCTCTTTGCCTACCATCAGTGAAAGTTTAGAACAGGAATGGAAAACCAGTATCACTGTCTACAGTGCGGGTGGGAGATGGAGGGATGACGGTAAGCAGGAGTGGAGGTAAGTCTGGTTCTCCGTTGCTTAGTATGTATCCACAAGTAAAGGTGATGACATATGCACTGGAGGTGCAAGGTTTTCTTTTCGATAGTTGTGTGACGTTATTACAGTGTTTTGTCTTCTTCTGGAAGCAAGGCTGGGACGCACTCGTACCATAAGATAGTTGTTACTATTATGTTTTTTTTTTAATAGTTGCTCTCTTATAAGAGGATAACGTCTCTCTCCTCGTAAGATGCACTGGTACCACTCACAAGCAAATTGCATCTACCGATCCCAGAATTTCCTCCCGATATTGCTTATCATGTTTGTTGTTTGGTCCTACCAGCATTACCTTAATGCAAAGTCTTCTACTGAACATAGTGTGTAGCATGTGCTAGGTGAATGTATGTTTAAGGACTGTTGCATGATATTAAGTAATTATTTTGTAGTATACTCATTGCAAGATTCAATGTTCTTGGTTCAATATTCATTGTAACAAGCATACGTTCATACCACAAGAGTGAGTTTACACCTCCTTAGCTGGATATTTCATTGATAGTAGTATATCCACTATTTGCACTGTGACAGTAATCGTTCTAAAAGTGTATGTAATGTGAGGAGAGGTCTGTCGGAACAATACTTGTAGCAAGTATAACAATCACACCTGAAAAATACACAGTTGTAATACTTCATGCACCAAATGAGTGTTCATGTTTAATCAGTCACTTTTTTTTTGACATCACAGCAATAGAGCTGTTATGAACAGCAACAATGTAGGCAGACACGCAGTGTGTTACTCCATCAGGAGCAAGTGATCTGTCGAAAGTTCCTCCACCGTCTATTCTTCCACTATCCGTGAATCAGGAATGCCTCTCTTTACCACCAGTATCCCTCAATGGTTTTATGTGTGGGTATTCTTTCTGGAGTAGGTTCCAACCAACCATGTATTTACCTAAATCATTGTCAACAAAGCATTTTACTTTGGTTGATGTTCCTAAATAGCAGAGTTAAAGATCACGTTGTACAAGGCAAACTGAATAAATCCTTCCACAGTATATGATAAAACACACACACACACACACACACACACACACACACACACACACATACACACACACACACAAAGATTTTATTTGGCACAGTGGAACGTCTGAAACCTCTACCGAACAGCCTTCAGGCAGTTAATGTGAAGAATGAAAGTGAGCGATGATGGGTTATAACTGCATGGAGCGGTAGAGGCTAGTGAGGGTTAACACTGCTCTCCACCTCCTCCTGGAGAGATCTTTTGGGGTCTGTTTTTATGGTAGTTGTGTCATTACAGTGCCTTTTCTCAATTTACTGCTCATTTGCTGCATTATGATCCTTTCTTTATGGATGGTGGTCTTTTTTCACGACAATTTCGGTGTATAAATAGAGCAGTGAAGCACTTTCTGAGTTGTGGTAGCGTATATTTGACTTCCTGCACTTCAGTGAGAGTTTCCTGCCATATCCCTTCTTACCATGCATCTGTGTACAAGCTTATCACTTGCAGATTGGTAGGAGGCAAATCTCCCACACTTAAGTGGTAGTTTGCTGTCCTGTCCATTGTTACCACATATATGTGTACAACTTATTCAGCAGTTACACACTTGTAGATCGGTAGGAGACAATTCTTCTTTCAGAACTGTAGGACAGTTTCCTGCCGATTTCGAGTGCTGTTGTGGACTAGTGCACATCTCACGGTGAACATATAAACCCACGCGATTGGAAATGGGAGCAAAGGCTGTAATCATGTATCCTCAGTCAAGCCCTCAGTCAAGCACGAGTACCTCTTGTTCACTCAGTCTGGGGTAGTGAAATAGAACGTGGTTTACTTCGGAAATGTCATGTTTCTGGCCATTTCAAAAATACGAACAGTTCCAGCACTTGTAATAGCTTCTATGAGCTGCGAAATGCATCTTCAGTCCACCCACAGCATCACCATTATTTGCTGAAAAGATTTCCCCCTACACTCATTCATTATCACGTCCTTCCATTCCTTGTGTAGGAGGCTATGGACACAGTCCTTAGCTGTAAGCTTACAGGTAATACACTTATTAAACTCTTCTCTGTCCAACACAAACATCTCATCAGCTTAACACTTCTCGCATCAAAAATAAAGACAACACCTTCTGCTCCAGCCTTTTCCACATTTCACAAGGCACGTGTAGGATAGTCCATCAGCAGGATAACACCCGCAAAAGAAAATAATGTAAATAAATGCAGTACCTTACATCATTCCACTCGAACAGCTAAGAACAGTCTGTGTCTTTTTCCTGTCAATTCACAAGTAGGGAGAGAGAGGCGGGGGGAGAGGAAGTAGTGGAGGGGATGTTGGAAGTGGGGTTAGGGGCGGGGTATTGACGTAGGGGGAAAGGATGAGGGTGGTGACATCATCAGCATCACATTGCCGTCGACAGAGAACCGACATCTTGAATAAATTTGGTACCAATGCAGAATTTCCCAACTTTGGCTTTTCCCCCTGCAGTCCTATGATGCATCAACAACTCAGAGCTGGTGCCGAGAATTATAAATAGTAATACGAAGTAAAATCTCTCTCCATGCTAATTATTTTTCATGTGCAGATATAAGGTAGGTCGTCATATAATGGGCTGCTGTTTGTTGCCATGAGACATCATGTCTGTCACCTTGCTCACATAATGCAATGTTATGTACGAAGTTACTGATAACAATTTTCTGCATTCTGAATTTACATGTAATCAGCAGGTCGATACTATCATTGCACAGGTGAATACTATAAGATGAAGGGTAATACATGTTAAGAGTAATCTGCTACGTAGCAAACCTATTAATTTGTGCCGTAATAACAGTTTTGCTATTCCTCATTTCCTTTTGGTACGGCGAATTAATGGAAGTGTGCACTGTACGACCATTTTTCTATTTATTTTTGAGTCAGTTACTTTCTTTTAGTTATAAATTTACATTTTGCGTACCTTCAGAGACTCAGGGTTATGATTCTTTGTACAGACACACGCACTTCTCATTACTGGCATACCCAATTAAGATATTTGTTTCCTATGAACTTTGTGATATCCTATTATTTACATCTAATTTAATTTACTGTTTCTACTGTAAGCGTCGTCCACAGTCTTCTGCTTTTGGACGACCTTTCCAGGGTACTGAATTTGGACCCTCTTGATTTCTTGAAACTACAATTTCTTTAAGCAAACATTTTTATTTCAGTACTGTCAGAAACAATCTTGGAGTGTTTTTACAGAATTTCCCTTAATTGTGGGCTCCGATTGCTTCTTTATTTCATTCAGTTACAACATTTATCAGTCTTGATCCGAATTCTGGGTTATTTTAGTATTACTTGTGATAAGAAAATTATTTCTTGTGGATGCACTTAATGAGCATTAATATATCAAGCTGGTAAAATCCTAATGTTATTTTTTTCATGTGCAATTGGTAATTTGGGGTCTTCACTTAACACTTGGATGAAGGTGCATTACACTTGTCTCTTATTGTTTGACGAAGAAGTTGGAATTGCTGTGTATTTTATGAAGTTTCAGGAAATGGATATTAGTAAAGGGAGCTACATTTAGCATTGAATGGGCTTTAGATAAAATTTATAGGTATTATGAGACAATCTCAAGCAAATTTTCACGTATAGTTAATTTTGAGACTTGGAGTGTATACTTAGCAAATCTTCCTTCCTCCCAACTCTCCCCCCTACAGTAACTGATGATGAAGGAATGGACATACAGAGCTGATTAACGAGGCACTTTCACATGATTACAGTTTATACATTCTGTATACCTTCAAAGTATAAGGGCCTATTTTGCTTGTCATTGACATCACACAGGCCTTGGAGTGGAAATAGTTACGGCGGGATCTTCTCATGAAATTTCAGTCACCTACTTTCTTTTCCGGAATCGAAAATATCTTGATTGGCGTCAACCTACATAGAGAGAATCGATCATCATACGAGATTAAGTGAAATTAGAGCTGGCGCTAAGAGATATAGGTGTTCTTTTTCTTCCACGCGCTGTTGGAGAGTGAAATAACATAGAGTTAGGGCGAAGGTGGATCGATGAACTCTCTGCCAAGCAATTAAGTGTAATTTGCATAGTATCCAAATAGATGTAGATGTAGATGTAGAACATCTGTAGGAGTAGTCAATGCTCCTTTACATTCAGGCACACGCACACACATGCACACAAACACACACACACACACACACACACACACACACACACACACACACATACACTCAGAGAGAGAGAGAGAGAGAGAGAGAGAGAGAGAGACCTTTCAAGTTGTTAGTTCAAGCTGCCACTCTTCGCTTATATGCCAGAAATAAAACTAGTCCGAAAACTTTATAGACGGACGGTGTGATATGGAAGCCATTCACAATGAACTGTAATTAAATAACTTTTATTCCTCCTTGTTTTTATTTGTTTATATTTCCAACACTATGTTTTAGTTCCACATGAAAACTGACAGCTGTTGGTGTTAACATACTTTGCAACAATACAGGGTAGTCAGAAGGGTCTGAAAAGCTTGTAAGGGTCTTATAGGGTGGGTTGCTTTTAGAAATAATTGTTAGGAAAAGAATTCGGTAAGTTGCGCCGGTTGCCAGTTAATTAGCATTAAAGTTATCCAATCAGGCCGTTGTGAGTGTTAATTCAAGGGCCCAAGAGATACAATTCCAGCCGTACCTCACATTTACACCATACAAATTCATGGTAAAGTGAGATTATCATTAATCAAGCACAAAGAAATACGTAAATTTATTTAAGAATTCATGACTTGCAGCCGTGTGAAATTGCTCTGATCGGCCTTTCTCTATATCGTACAATGTTTCATGAAAGTCGAATTTCTTCCGTACATGATTATCGTTATCATTTTTTTTAATTTTCTTTTTTTTTTTTGTTTTTGCTCAGTCCAATCCTCGCGTCTCTGAACAGCAGCAACGTTCTCTCAGTGAAACTCTTGACCATCCGGCTCGTGATTATTGGGCCTCCGTACTATCAGGCCGCCTTAATTAATGCCATAAACTATTTCTCTGACATAAAATTAGAGTTAGTTTATTGTACTTGCTGTACTTTTCCAAATCTTTAGCAAGCGGGCGTCAGCTACAATGCTTTGTGGCCTAATGAAATATTTTGTACTTGAATTACATCTGGAATCACAATTAGCACGTACATATGGTGTTGTTAGTACTGAATAGATTAGTCGAGCTACTCTTCAACATATGATACTTACAAGCCCTCTTCTAGCGCTCACAAACAACAATGCACACACGTAAAGAGCAGATCTGTTGACAACCCTGTGTTATTTGTTTCTTCATTTGAATATCAGTCGTCCAAAGTAGTAAATTTTTGTTTTGTGCGGCTCTTCTCGTTTTCATTAAAGAGTCACGAATGGGTGATACACGAAAAACCTTGTAGTAACTGCAGACCGGAAACCACGTGCTGCAATACGAATGGGTTCTGGGGTAGCAGTATAAGCTGTGGCTTTAAGTTATGTGTAGGAAAAAAGTACTGAAAGAGATTGGAAGAAAATTCGAACACACATTGAAAAGTGATGTGCTTCCTAAGCTGGTGGATGTGGAATAAAAGCAAGATATAAAAAAAGGTAAGTATAAAGCAGTTGAGGAATCTTTTCTTTCTGGTGAACCCTTGTAGAACTGCGATAAGGGTGATTGAAATTACAAGATGTTCCTACGAAAACGGTTGATTCCTAAAGGGGAGCAGCTGGAGTAGGTAAGTAAGTAACGAGTTACCACATCGGCTTGCAGTGATGCAAATGGACAACACAAGCCTAAGCTTACGTTTATGGGAACTCGTGGAAACCTAGAGCTTTTAAATCAGAGGCCATTGCCCCTACATTCTACTCATAAAAAGAAAGCATAGACTATTTCAGAAGTCATAAAAACCTCGTTTAAAATGAATTCGTATGAGTTGTAGAGAAATATGTGAAAGAGCAATTCACAGAGGAAAGCTGAACTTCTTCTTAATAACACACCTTCGCATCCTGTCAGTGACGAACTCACAGATAGAGAAATAAAAATATAATTTTTACCACCAAACGTCGCTGCCTTTTGTCAGCCGATAGACCAGGCCGTCCTCGAAATGTTAAAGAAAACGTATCGTCACCCCCTCCTCAGTTCGTTGATATTCGATAATACTGAGTACTATGTAGTCTTTCTGCAGAGGATTTACTCGCTAGATACCGAAAGGTGGTTGTTCGAAACGTGCGAGGAAATTCCGAAGATATCACTTTTGAGATCTTGAAAAATTCTTTCAGACCACTAAGGTGGACATTTTCACATTGAATCCATGTGTGAAACAGAAGTCGATATGGTAGCGATTGAAGATACTGAATACTGTGTAAGCATTCTGAAGAGGATTCACTCGCTAGATGTCATAACGTGGCTGGTCGAAGCGTTGGAACAGATCCTAACATATAACATGTGAGGTCTAGGAAGCTTCTTTTAGACTAGTAAGGTGGACATTTCGACTTTGAATCCATGTGTGAAACCGAAGTCGAAGACGGAAACGCTGATGTTTCATTGCTTAAAAATATACCGGGCTGTGAGGATGTCCATGCAGAGCACGCCACAGAATGGATGGTAAAAAATGAATTCGATGAACTGATCGACAAATACACTATGGAAATTGTGGCACAGAGAGAAGTAACTGAAAAGCAAGAGGTAAACTTAGGTGACAGGAGAAACCTCATCCCAAAGACGGAAGGGCTCAAGGCGACCGAGGCATCGCTACAGTAATTTGTTGTGAAGGTGGAGGGATAGTGTAACATGGATGATGGCTAAAGGTGGGAAGCTACGATCTATGAAAGACTTTTTAAAGCCTCAAACCTGTAACTTTCGTCTTTGTTGTTAGACCTACATTTTCGCATATGTTTAATCATAGATTCATACTTTACAGTGCAGATAGATTTACGTTTCCTGTAATAATTTTTGAAGTGTGCGGTAAGGGGTTTTTGACTGGTACGGCTGTGGCCGGAAGCGAGAACTTATAGAACTCCGGCCTATTCGGTTTTTTTATATCCGGCCTGACCTTCCGCCACATTATGTCGGCTTGTCGACTGTCTACTATACCACTAAACAACATGATTCTACTCTTCATCGCTGAAACGTACGTTCTCCTTCTTGACAGGGCAATGTAGACGAACTATGGCTCAAGTTTAAATGAATAGTTTCCCATTCACTGGATAGATACGTATACAGTAGGGCAGTTCATGATGGTAGAGACACACCACAATATACAGTCGCTACAAAGAACCTTTTGAAGAAACACAGACTTTTAAATTACGTTATCAGCACTATTGCTTTAAGATACTTTCCATTTTCAAGTGCATCTACAATGCGGATATATCTACATCTACATGTACATCTGAAACTAGTAGTTCAGATAAAATAATTTAGAACGCAGTCTGGAGGAATAATGTCATGTTTCAAATTTATTGAGGCTGTGGGGCCTACCCCTAGGAAAATAATGTTGCATTATAGGTATAATACAGAACATACGGATACAGAAAGAGAGATGCTGAATGAAATGTGTTTGGCTGTCAATGACTACTGTAGCGGAATACAGAAAAAGAACTGTCACAAAACCCAAAGAAATTCTGGTCATATGTAAAGGCTATTAGAGGCACCAAAGTTCGTGTCCAGTCACTCTTCGGCAAGATACAACTGACATTGAGAGAAGCAAAGCAAAAGCACAAATGCTTAATTATGTTTTTAAATGTTCCTTTACAAAGGAGAACCCAGGAGTATTGCCCCAGTTTAGCACTCGTACAACTGACAGGGAAACAAATTGATATCAGTGTCAGTGGTGTTGAGAAACAGCTGTAATCGTAAAAATTGAACAAAAGTCCATGGCCATGTGGAACCCTATTAGATTTTATATCCAACTTGCTGCTGAATTAGCACCTCTGTTAAATATAATATGTCGTAGATCGCTTGAAGAAAAAACCATGCTCAATAGTTGTAAGAAAGAACAGATCGCACTTGTCTACAATAAGGGTAGCATAAGTGATCCACACAACTACCGTCCAATGTTTTTATCATTCACTTGTTGTGGAATCCTAGAACATATTCCGAGCTCAAAAATAATGAGGTATCTCGAACAGGACGCCCTTCGTCATACCATCCAGGACGGATTTCGAAAAGATATATCATGTGAAACCCAACTCACACTTTTCTCACAAGCCGCCCTGAATCAAGGCTGTCAGGTAGTTGCACATTTTTCCACTTCCGAAAAGCATTTGACTCAGTGCCACACCTACGATTATTATCAAAGGTACGATTGTAAGGAGTATCAGGTGAAATCTGTGACTGGCTTGATATGGTGGACGCAGCGTGTTATCCTAGGCGGAGAGTCATGGAGAGGTGTAGAAGTAACTTCTAGTGTACCCAGCCAAGAATGTGGGATCCCTTGCTGTTCACGTTGCATGTCAAAGACTTTGTGGACAATACTGATTGTAGTAGTAGCTGCAGACGTAGATATCTGCAATGAAGTACAGTGTGTACGAAAATGCAAAAATATAAGATTTCATAGTAGTGCAAAGACTGGCAGCTTGCTTTAAATGTTCTTAAATGTAAAACTTCTCACTTCAAAAAACAATAAAGCATAGTATCCTACGAGTATAATATGAGTGAGTCTCAGCTGAAATCGATAAACTCATACAAGTAGCTGGGTGAACCATTAAATAGGGAAATGTAGTGGAACTATCAAATAGGCCCAGTGGGGGGTCAAGCAGGTAGCAGACTTCGGTTTATTGGTAAAACACTGGGGAAAGGCAATCAGTCAAGAAAGGACATTTCTTACAAATCACTAGTGCGACCAATCCTAGAATATTGCTTAATGTGTGGGACCGATGCTCAATAGGACTTATGGAGGATATTAAACTTAAATAAGAAAGGGCGGCAGGAATGGTAACGGATTTATTTTACCCGCGGGAGAGACTTTGAAATAACGAATCTGGGAGACTCTCGACGTGATTAAGCATACGGGCTGAAAATAGAATTTTCTGTTAAAGTTCCAAATATGTACATGTATTTTTCACGTAGACTGTACTCCTATATTAATAGTCAGAACCGCTTTCTATTCCACGTTTTAACCGAATCTTACGAAGAGCTTTTCAACATGGATGAAATATCTAAATAACAACAGGTCAGAATATCAAATTTGATATACAGTATCCAACATGACACGACATTTTGGACAATATAAATTAATCAAGCGACAGACATGATGACTATGATTAATTTACGTAAGTGCTGCGTACACAAAATACGAATTCGTATCCATATTCCTCAGATTCAAAGCTCTAGATCGATATGCTACTTTTTAATTGGAAAATATTGCATTAGGATTTATTTTTAATGTTTCTAACGTTACCACCCTCGTGTCAACCTTGTTTAATCATTACCTTATAACCATGATTTGCATGAATGAGAAGCCAGAACTCGGTCAGCGTCTCTCTTTGATATTATTAATCACTGAACTGTACAATAAACTGACCTGCAGGTGCCAAATGGGCAACGAATCGTGTCAACAACGTGACAAATAACTCGCTTCACGCTCACGAGAAGCAGCTATAACAGCTATAAAAGAATCTACATCAACTTAAGTCTTTAACCGAATTGTTGCTAGGCGTATTGCTAGAGCAGCTGTTAAATTACGAATGTCGTATGGCGTTACTGGCACGGATACTCTATGGGGTGGCTTCAGTCGTCTCTCGGAATGGGATTTCTTCCTCAGCGCACATTGGCCGATTTCCTCGGGGATATGTAATAGTTTTATCGTATGAGTATTTGTAAATTGTCGGTGAATGTGTGGGAGCTTCGTAACGGTGAATACCTAGAATAATACACGGAGACTGTTACCACGATAAGCGCCACTTTATTGACAAGAAAAAATAGACGATAACAGACAGGCATTTTAGCAACATGAGTACTCAGTAAGACAATAACGAGAGAGAAGAACAAGGTCCGTAGACTGTGCAAAGACAAATACATTCATTGTTCTTCGTATAAATTTTCAGTTTTATCTTGCAGTAAGGCGGAAGGTGGAGAGATCTGCCTAAGAAAGACCGCGGTGAATCACCGTCGGCGATACTTGGAGATGGTGGTCGGTAGTCGAATTCCTTTGTGAAGGTAGGATGATCGGAATAAAGATCCACCTTGGATGAATGATCCTCTGGTTGCAGTGCCTGTTGGTCCTCCCCTTCCTGGTCCCCCTGAATGGGGGTGTTGGGCGGAGATCGTTTGATGACTTACCACGATGTAAAATAGTTCTCCTAGTCGGAGTACAGTTGTTGTTGTTGTTGCTGTTGTGGTCTTCAGTCCTGAGACTGGTTTGATGCAGCTCTCCATGCTACTCTATCCTGTGCAAGCTTCTTCATCTCCCAGTACCTACTGCAACTTACATCCTTCTGAATCTGTTTAGTGTACCCATTTCTTGGTCTCCCTCTAAGATTTTTACCCTCCACGCTGCCCCCCAATACTAAATTGGTGATCCCTTGATGCCTCAGAATATGTCCTACCAAACCATCGCTTCTCCTTGTCAAGTTGTGCCACAAACTTCTCTTCTTCCCAATTCTACTCAATACCTCCTCATTAGTTACGTTATTTACCCATCTGATCTCCAGCATTTTTATGTAGCACCACATTTCGAAAGCTTCTATTCTATTCTTGTCCAAAATATTTATCGGCCATGTTTCACTTATATACATGGCTACACTCCATACAAATACTTTCAGAAACGACTTCCTGACACTTAAATCTCTATTCGACGTTAACAAATTTCTTTTCTTCAGAAATTCTCTCCTTGCCATTGCCAGTCTGCGTTTTATATCCTCTCTACTTCGACCACCGTCAGTTATTTTGCTCCCCAAATATCAAAACTCCTATACTACTTTAAGTGTCTCACTTCCTAATCTAATTCCCTCAGCATCACCCGACTTAATTCGACTACATTCCATTATCCTCGTTTTGCTTTTGTTGATGATCATCTTATATCCTCCTTTCAAGACACTATCCATTCCGTTCAACTGCTCTTCCAAGTCTTTTGCTGTCTCTGACAGAATTACAATGTCATCGGCGAACTTCAAAGTTTTTGTTTCTTCTCCATGGACTGTAATACCTACTCCGAATTTTTCTTTTGTTTCCTTCACTGCTTGCTCAGTATACAGATTGAAGAACATCGGGGAGAGACTACAGCCCTGTCTCACTCCCTTCCCAACCACTGCTTCCCTTTCATGTCCCTCGACTCTTATAACTGCCATCTGGTTTCTGTACAAATTGTAAATAGCCTTTAGCTCCCTGTATTTTACCCCTGCCACCTTCAGAATTTGAAAGAGTATGGGGCCCGAATAAGGTGTCGGAGAGCAGCGAGGATGGTGTCGTCTCGGAGCATCAAGTGAATGCAATCACTTAATGCCTCGTCGTACACTGTGGGTAAGAGGAGAAGAGAAACGTAAGCTATATGGCGCCTGATCTTGTATACCAACGATGGTAATTCATAGGTTGCCACCTGTGGGGACAGCAAGAGGAAGTCTACATGGAATGACCAACATTTGCCATACAATGTTTCAGCGAGAGAAGATTTCAGACCGTTTTTGTAATCTGTCCGGATTGCCAATAGAGCCCGTGGCAATGTTCAGCCCATTGCGAATAGTGGCACATGAAAGCAGCCTTCTGGGTATTCTGCTGCTGTCCGACGATGCCGTTCCTTTGAGGGCGCCAGGCAGTTCTGTGGAAGCGTAGCAATCCGCAACAGTTCTGCGAAGAGTTGTGATTCAAACTGCCGCTCCAGGTCGATAGTGATTGACAACGGGTACCTGAAAAGAGCAATCCCACATACTGATGAAAGACTATAGCATGACTCCGGTGTCATGTGTTTTAAAGGGGCGTCTTCTCCCACCTCGTCATCCTATCGATGGCGGACAAAATATGTCACAATTCGGGTAAAAAGCCAACCGAGTCCAAGTGCACATTTTGAAACGGCCTTTCAGCACTTCGTATATTTCCTGTGGGGAATAGGTAATTTGGAAATTTGTGGTAACATCTTATGGGACCAAACTGCTGAGGTCATCGGTCCCTAAGCTTACACACTACTTAGTGTAACTTAAACTGACTCAAGAGAGTGACAACACACACAGCCATGGCCGTGGGAGGAATGTAACGTCCGACGGTGGGAGCCGCGCGAACCGTGACAAGGCGCCCGAGAAATCTCTGCTACCCCTCGCGGGGCGGATAGGTATGACGCCCTGTTTTGCTGATTTGGTAGCGAAGGCTGGCACGTATCCATTTTCTGAAATTAGCTGTTTCTTCAGGCCGAAAAAAAAATCCGTATTGCTATCTTCTGCGTGTGTCCGCAACTGCACGTGTTGTTCCTGTTCCGTTGCTAATTCGCCGAAGTCTGTCAGTGCATTACGGGAGTGCATTCGAGACTCGTAATCTACTCCCACGTTGTCCACCCTTTCTATGTGCTCGACGTCGCTACTAAATTGTCCGTGTGTCTGAAGGGACGGAGGGAAACGTTCCTACTTGGATTACTTATTTCATTGGCCACACCTGGTGGATGACATCGGAAGTTCACTGAGGCTTTTTGCAGATGATGCTGTGGTGTATCGAGAGGTTGCAACAATGGAAAATTGTACTGAAATGCAGGAGGATCTGCAGCGAATTGACGCATGGTGCACGGAATGGCAATTGAATCTCAATGTAGCGAAGTGTAATGTGATGCGAATACATAGAAAGATAGGTCCCTTATCATTTAGCTACAAAATAGCAGGTCAGCAACTGGAAGCAGTTAATTCCATAAATTATCTGGGAGTACGCATTAGGAGTGATTTAAAATGGAATGATCATATAAAGTTGATCGTCGGTAAAGCAGATGCCAGACTGAGATTCATTGGAAGAATCCTAAGGAAATGCAATCCGACAACAAAGGAAGTAGGTTACAGTACGCTTGTTCGCCCAATGCTTGAATACTGCTCAGCAGTGTGGGATCCGCACCAGGTAGGGTTGATAGAAGAGATAGAGAAGATCCAACGGAGAGCAGCGCGCTTCGTTACAGGATCATTTAGTAATTGCGAAAGCGTTACGGAGATGATAGATAAACTCCAGTGGAAGACTCTGCAGGAGAGACGCTCAGTAGCTCGGTACGGGCTTTTGTTGAAGTTTCGAGAACATACCTTCACCGAAGAGTCAAGCAGTATATTGCTCCCTCCTACGTATATCTCGCGAAGAGACCATGAGGATAAAATCAGAGAGATTAGAGCCCACACAGAAGCATACCGACAGTCCTTCTTTCCACGTACAATGCGAGACTGGAATAGAAGGGAGAACCGATAGAGGTACTCAGGGTACCCTCCGCCACACACCGTCAGGTGGCTTGCGGAGTACGGATGTAGATGTAGATGTAGATGTAGATAAGGCGTGCTAGGTAAAGAGTGAAAGAGAGCAAGCCTTTATATTTTCTTTAACGTATTTCAGAGCCTTGTGTAAAACCAACAATCCACGTTCATAAGACGATCACAACTGCTGGGTTTCCGTCAGTTTACGGGAAAAGAAACACAGGGGTTGTTGAGAAACGTCGACTGTCTGTTGCAAAACCACCCTTGTAGTCTTGCTGCCGGCCGTGATGGCCGAGCGGTTCTAGGCGCTACAGTCTGGATCCGCGCGACCGCTGCGGTCGCAGGTTCGAATCCTGCCTCAGGCATGGATGTGTGTGATGTCCTTAGGTTAGTTAGGTTTAAGAAGTTCTAAGTTCTAGGGGATTGATGACCTCAGAAGTTAAGTCCGATAGTGCTCAGAGCCATTTGACCCATTTTTTGTAGTCTTGCTTTCTCGTTCAAAATAGACAAATGTGACGTAGGTGAGAATTTAGCTATTTCCAGCCCCTAGGCAGAGAAACGTCCCACATTTCGACATAAACGTGTCACCAAGTAACTTACTTCTGAACGTAACTACTGGTATATATTAACTAAAGTTCAGTCTTAATCACAACACTTATGTCTCAATAACATATGTTACCAGTTTCGGTAATTTTTAGATAACCATCTACAGACCTGTGAATTAATTTTAGAAAATACTAGAGACCAATCTTAAAATAAAATGAAAAATGTCTAATGATGACAAATTTTTAACAAGATAAAATAAAACTTATTATACCCATGGCTTCCTTGGAGGATGGTAGGCGGAGCTCTCCTCAGCTGCTACGAAGTCAACTGATGGTTATGAGTGCTGAGCATGAGCTTAAATATGCAGAGGCTCCACCTACTTCCTCTCACACTACTTCACAACTGCCAATCAGCGTTCATAATATGAAGCTATCGTTAAAGTATAAAAGTACGAGATACACTAATAACATAAAATTGATTCATTTAAAGTGTCTGATAACAGATAGTTAGTGTGTGTAAAACTTATTTATATTTTAGATAAAAACGGTGAACTACGATGTGTAATAGCTGTGCCATCTATGGGCAACCTTAATACTATCACAGTGTCAGTTAAATCATAGGTGTAAAAGTCCTTGGATTTGTGGTATATATCGATTATACCGAGTCGCCTATATCACAATTGCACCTTTGATGGATGTTGCAGAGTCGTCTTACTTTAACTGTAGTTTTCATGGTGACATTCTTTATAACAGTAGGGTAGCAGCCAAGGGAACGTTCCGCATTATGCAGGTCTGAATAGCTGATGAGATCGATGATTAAATATTTAGAACTCATCGATCTAATAGTTTTCGTAATAATCAATCTCAATTAAATAAAAATTTTATATGTATAGCATATTTTTCATACATAACTTTTGCCATGGGTATAACTAATCTTATATTTTAATACAAAAGAGTAGGTGCATTTTCATTATAAAATTTCGTCAAAAAGGTCGTAAAAATATTTTTCGTGAAAATCTAATTGTTCATTGAGCAGCATTGATGATTTGGTTTTTAAATGCGCATATATCTCCATTTCTTCTATGATATTCATAAGTAAGCCTTTATTTACACAATGAAGAACTTGTAGATCCTGCTCCACTGTATCCTCAGCATGGTTATTAAATGTTATTTGATGGCCGAGTACAGATTTTGTTCATGAGGTACCCGACCTATGTTCTTTGTAACTTACTGCAAAATTGCGACCCGTTCGGCCGATATATATTTTCTCACAGTCTTTGCATTGGATCTTATATACTCCTGATCTGGTAATTTTTTCATTATTTTTACTTATGGTGTTTCTTAGCTTTTGTTGTAAAGTATTGTCAGTTGTGAATGCCATTGTTACTCCAGAATTTTTGAATAAATTAGTAATTCTATCTGATATGTTTCCCATATACGTCATCTTCATATATTTTGGATTACCTATTAGTGCAGTACTTTGTGATTGTTGCACTTTATTAAAAATGATACCTACCTGTTGTGTGACGAAATAGTTGGTTTTCGGAATTTGTTTTAAGATGGTCATTTCCTTTACCATACCAACGTGAATGTTTACCTGAGCATAATCTAGCCGCCTCCAACGTGTCTACATCCCAAAGTATAGGTGTCAAGGAGCTGTTCCCCAGGAAGAAGACGGATTCGCACCCTCCCATCGGCAAGATGAAGAAGGTACCGGGATTCGTTTGACCATACAAAGCTCTGCCACTATGCCACCGTCCAGTGTTGATGGTCAAGTGCCCATTTCATTCGGAATTGATCATGTTGTGGTGTTAACATTGGCACATGCACGGGTCGTCGGCTGCAGAAGCCCATCGTGTTCGGTGCACTGTTTTCGGACACACATGTACTTTGCCCAGCATTAAAGCCTGATGTTAGTTCCAGTTCGCTGCCTGTTTTACCAGTCTGCCCAGACTACGAAGTTCGAAATCTGTGATGAGGTGTGGCCGCCCTTCCCCACGAGGTCTGGTTTTGTCACGTGCTGTACACACTCACCACAGTAATCCGCGGAACACCCGACAAGTCTTGCAGTTTCCGAACTGCTGGTGCCAAGCCTCTGGGCCATCACGATGTGCCCTCGGTCAAACTCACAAGGGAATGGTCAGACTTGTCATGTCGAAACCTGTGTTGCTTTTTTTACCACTGTGAGTTATCATTGCAAGAAGTCTGTATGCAGAATTTTTGCTGCTGACATGACCTGGAAGTCTGTAAACAATTTTATGAAGTAAGACATTTTTGTCGCATGGTTTCCGTGTTTAAAACTGCCTCTTGTACAACCCTGACCTTTCTCGCTACGTTATACCAACGCCATCTAGAGACAAGGTGGCGTTAGCTACGCGCCGCTCTCTTGCCACAGCAGCGAGGGAGCTGATTCCCCCAGTGAAAGCGATCGTATGATAATTAAACATTCGTTGACAAATATGGCTGATATGTTATCTACAATAGCTATGAAATAAACACAAATATATATACGGTTTAGAACACGTCAAAATTTTATTTTTTGTAATTACCGCAAAAATGCGAAATATTGATACAATGTTCAAAACATAAGTTTTTTGTGCACCAAGAACATACAAGCAAAGACATATGACAGCCCTTCGAATCACAGACGTTGTTAGATGCCCGTAGACAAAACTGGACTGGTGTTAGGAGTGAATCAGGGCTAGTATCGGTATATTTCGAGGAGTGCCACGCATATTTAATCAAATTCTGAAACCACGGGGAGGAAAATTGATAATGTACTACTGATTGTAGCTTGAGAATATTGTCACGGTGATGGACAGGAAATTGCAGTGTTCTGCACACAATAATTTTCTCTGTTATTTTTCTGTAAAATGCCTTCCACTGACGGAAAAATTCTCTGTCTAAAGGTTGAATTACGTTCGTCGTGCTGGGTGGAATCTGAAGTATCTCTACTTCTTTGTCAGGGTGGGCTCGAAATACAGCTTGTAATACAGCTTGTAATGAATCACACCTTGAATTACGTTCGTCGTGCTGGGTGGAATCTGAAGTATCTCTACTTCTTTGTCAGGGTGGGCTCGAAATACAGCTTGTAATGAATCACACCTTTTATGACCTGACCACGAATCTAGAAGGAACGGAAGACCTGACCACGAATCTAGAAGGAACGGAAGAAAACCATGACGCATGAAAAGTGTAACGTTTTCATTTCCCATTTTTTCAGACTTTGATGCGTCTACCGCAAGATTGTTTGCGTAGAACATTGTTCTTTTGACACGTGTTCCAAAACGTCCAGTTGGTTCTTGTAGACATACATATAGTTTAGGCAGCAATGAACCATCCAAACTAATTATAGACATTATAGTGTGTGAATCGGTGAGTGCAGTCGTGGACTGCGCAATCGCCTCAATATGTTTTTCCCCTTTGAATGACAGTGTTCTTTTCGCACGTATTTCCTTTTGAAAATCTGACTGATCTGCAATGTACACGTACGATTCACTAAAAGTAGCGATCTTATTTTTTGCATTCGTAAGAAAAGCTTCTATCATTTCGATTTGTGTCACTTCATTTTCCGACCTGTTTCTCGATACAAATTTTGTTACTTTTATTGCTACAACTTTATGTAATTTTTTGAAGCGACTAATCCAACTTTGAGAAGCTCTGAATTCTTTAGCGCCTATCACGTTTGCAATCTCTAACGTCCAATCACGCAATGTTGTATCGCTGACACTAAATGACTGTTGTCTATCATCGGTAAATAGCTCAAAAATTCGCGCATTTGTCTCCGTCGCAATTTCCAGTCGACGTTTACGTCGTCCAGTGACTTCCTTTTTCCATCTATAAGATTCATGTTCAGAACGGACAAAGCGATACTTACTTTGAACAGTACTGACACGTAGACGTTTCTTACAACTTTCGTTGAACCAATACGTCACCGCTTTTTCTTTTCCTGATAAGGTAATTGTAGTTGCTGGTGTTGCTTTCGGAGATAATTGATGATGGTACGTGGCACTATCACTCGAAGAGTCTTCATGAGTGCAACTTTCGTCGGTTTCTTCTCCGTCTGTAGATTCACAGTCTGCAATATCGAGTGTTTCAGTTGTTTCTAGCCACATGTCTGCGCCATTTACATACTCGTCTAGAAGTTTAGCAACCATGACGCACAACACATAGTCTTCACGCGTGTTTTCTGTTGCTTGCTTCATTTGGCGTCTGTGGTATATCTCCATGGCAAGCAACAAAACATTTACAGGGTTCGCCATCACCTGTGAGGGAAGATTGAATGTTCACCGTAAAGTGGCTTGTGGAGTGTAGATGAACATGTACAGAACATCTTTCACATCTCTAACCAGTTTCAGGACGGTATGTTTCGAAATACGTACCAGAAATTAAAAGGAGGTGCATGCCACAGAAACGAATATTCGTTTCCCCTTTCCACCAAAACCGTGCACCGATATTCCTCTTTAGTGAACGCCGCGATAAGCCGGGCGCACTGCCCGACCATGCGCACAACGCTCGCGACTCGCCATTTCCAGGGGTGGCCAGCCGTTACTGCAAGCGCCAAGCAGGAAACACAGCCATGTTAGTTATTTTTTTTAGATGACTTCCAGTTCATGTCAGCAGCTACAATTTTGCATACGGACCTTTTGCACAGTTTAAATAACAGTGCAAAAAAAAGCAATACATGTTTCGGCATGACAAGTCTGACCATTCCCTTGTCAGATCGGGCGCATTCTCCATTCTACACACGGAGAACACGCTCACTGATAGTCAGTGTACCGTGTCTGACTAACAGTTATTCCACGCAGGCGACGCTGCTGTGATAGGTGGTCATAATGTTCTGGCTGATCAGTGTATGTATATACAGGATAATTTCGTAATGATATTACTAACTTTCTAGAACGTAGGAGAGGGATAAATGTATGAATTTGAGGTAAGGATACCTGTACCGCAGACGAACGAGTCGATAGTTATAAGCGAAAATCGTTCTGACACCGTTGACAATGGAATACATGTACTGATACTCTTGTTGCTAAGATTGTAGGTTAGGCAACTTCCACAGGTGGAAGTGTGGACCAAATAAAGAAAATTTGTTCAGTAAGTATGTGCTGTAAAATTCACACATTAAGAACCATGAGCACCTGTTCAGTAGAGGTGAAGTGCTTCGCAGAACCAAAGATGAAGAAGTGCTCATTGCTCCTCCGGTATTCATTTTAGAGCCCATGTTTACTGGACAGTTTTTATTTTTTGGTCCATGCAGTCACCTCTTAAAGTTGCTTACCCTACGCGGGGTAGCCATGCTGTCTCGGGCGTCTTGTCAAGGTTCACGGTTTGACGGTTCGCCCCCCCCCCCCCCCCCCCTTCAGCGGTTCGAGTCCTCTCTCGGATATGGGTGTCTTTGTTGTCGTTAGCCTAAGTTAGATTAAGTAGTTTGTAAGCCTAGGGGCCGATGACCTCAGCAGTTTGGTCCCATACTCCTTACCACAAACATACAATTACTATCTTAGCAACAGTACCAGTACATGTATTCCACTATCAGAGGTATCAGGGCTCGTTCATTTCAGGTACAGGGACCCTAACCTGAAATTGAAACATTTATCACACTCCGTCATCCTAGAAAGTTTGTAACATCATCAACACATAGATTTACAGGTGTCAGTGCCTCTAATTTTGGCGCTTTGAAGCGTCGCTGGATGATGTTCCCTAACATGGGTTCCTATGTAAAACTTGATCTACTACGTCTCCTCTACAAACTCTAGAAATGTGTAACATGAACTGAGAATACGCTGCGTAATAACCAGAAATGTATTGACCAGAAAATCTTCCTTTCCTTCAAAAGTGGTACCAAACTCGGCTGTTCTGTCCACCTTCTGGTTTCTTGGCTTTTTCCTCTCAGTGGCAGTTTTGTACAAATTTCTCTTACTCTTTTCAGTACCAGCGTTTTCATATATGCCATACATTGCCGGCCGTTGTGGCCGAGCGGTTCTAGGCCCTTCAGTCCGCAACCGCGCTGCTGCTACGGTCACAGGTTCGAATCCTGCCTCGGGCATCGATGTGTGTGACGTCCTTAGGTTAGTTAGGTTTAAGTAGTTCTAAGTCTAGGGGACTGATGACCTGAGATGTTAAGTCCATAGAGCTCAGAGCCATTTGAACAATTTTTTATGATGATGATTCCCTAGGACGTAATGAAGTAAAGAATCGTACAACTTTAATTCAGTCCGTATGTCCGTATCAACACATTGCTACAATCATTTGTGGCACTAAATGTCCCGTCATATCAATGACCAAGTAGTGGTCATTATCGCATTTTCCCGACTCTGCAGACTGCACACAATTCCAGTCACCTCGCGTCATCGCAAAGCCTATCGAATTTCATCATCCTGATTGACTTCCAAAACTGATATTATATCAGCTAAAACTGAGACTCTACATCTTTAGCTTTATATACGTCATTGGAATCAACTGACACGGCTATTTTCGTGCCACTATTATTGTTTCTAATATTGGAAACGCCTGCTCAGATAACCACTTGCTGCACTGTTTCCGAAAGTGTTCACCACATTGTTACACTCCACATCATTAGACTTTGATGTTTCATGATTCGAGGTCGACCGAGGTAATGAGTCTGATTTTTAAATAACACAATTTCTCACAATTTCCTCTTAATATATTGCGTTATAGTTCGCGAGTTGCCGGTACCGAGAACCACCTACTCTTCTCCGACTGTCACTCGCTTTAATTAATACTGAAATATAAATCAGAAACAATACCTAAACGACTGCACTCTTCACATTTTCAAATTGAACTGAACTGCCAGCCAAGTGACCAGCTGTCAGAATGACTGGCGGTGTTTTCTTTGAAGCTGAAGTTTGAACAGACATTGTTGAGTGTCAACACTGGGTACTCATATGACGGTGTTAGAGGCGTCTCGCACCTCAAAGCTTAATTGCGAGCAGCAAGATTTACCCAGGGGGCGTATTTCGGGCTCCCGCGCGTTTGCCTGTTGCCTGGCTTGCCGTGGCGTGACGTCAGTGGGCAGCTATTGCGCAGTGTACACGGGTGTCGTGGCGTTCCTGGTTGTCCTTTGTTCTCGCTTGCTTTCGCGTAGTTTCCGATCTGTGGCGCATGCCGATACGAAGTGACATCTGCTGTAATCTTGTTAGTTGTTTGCAGTACTTTCCGAGTGAAAGGAGGTAAAGCACATCGTGTTGTGCTGTTGCCAAGTGCAGTAACTCTGTATGTAGAACAGAGAGCGTTCTTAACCACTGGTTTCCGAAAGACTTCTGCAACGTGATTTGAAAAACGGGAGGCGAAGATCATGATTAAAAACGGGAGGCTGTATTCCGAAGATTTTTGTCAATTGGATTAGAAACGTGACGTAAGCCTAGTGCGGCGGGGTCTGGACACACAAAGACAACGTAACAGAAAGGAAACGTCGCAGTAACGTCAGAGCAGTGAGCAAGAGGACTCTCAAAGCGTTGTAAGTTCTGTTTCCCAAGAAAACAAAACTGTACAAGTAAGTTACCACAGAAATTCCTTCTGATCCAATCGTTATCAGAAACGAGCAAGAAAATTAGGACTTGAATAAACAATTGGCTCTTATGGAGAACAGTAATGGACTACTGGAGCAAAAGCTTGCAGCTATAAAGAAATCTAAGAAACAAGGTGTATCTATAAAAACGTATGTCCCTGGTAGTAAAGATACCGGATGAGTAAGTAAGGAGATTAAGAATATACTGTCTCAGTGTTTCACCCAATGACAACTTCAGTGCTTGAGGAAGAAGAAAAAAATTGTAAAGTTGCTCTCGGAGGATATTGCAAATGACATTAATTTGAAAGTTTTGCCTTCATAAGCATATGCTTACCTAAGAAGAAGGATCTGTTGTTCGCCCTGTCAACAAACACTATAAAAACTGAAAAAGCAGTTTAACTATGAACCAGGCATATTAAAGGGTGTGCCAGATTTAATTAAGACTAGATCAGCAATGCTTACACCTAAGTCTTGATGAAATGAACACTGATGTTCATGAGAGCTACGATACCCGGAGCGATGTCGTGCTTGGACCACATAACGTTCGGACCACACAAGAACGTTGAAGTAGCCATGATAAGAAGTTTATTTTCAGAGCGGAAGTAGCCTGTACGTTACTGTTTTTGATATGTCCATGGCAAGCAGCCTGTTGCAGAAAATCATAACAAGAACATGAAGGAGTTACGTTCACATTGTAACGATTACATGCAATCTATGAGACGTATTTTTCTAACCCTGAGGACAACACAGTGAAAATATTTGTTTTTACGGCATTCTGTAGTTGCTAAAATTACTAAGGAGGCACTTAATTGACAACGGAATCACTTTATCTGAAAGTATCATATTTGCAATGCTGTCATATATGTTCTGCAGCAACAAAAAAGCGAACTTTCGATCACCGGACACACATCGAAACCTTACGTGCATGTCAGAACATTAGAATGCCCTCACAGCACTTTTAACGGCGTTCTGCGCACACTGTGAGAAAGTGTACGTCCTCCATAAATATCGTGAAGAAAACAACATCGAAATGAGAAACGACGTTTCCGATGTGCTGAACTCTAGGTACACTCTAAATCAGAAAGTGTCTCATAGAAGTGGTTATTGTTTCAACCTTAGAAGTCACGAAAACTCCCTGAAGAGGTTTTTAGAAATATGCGAAATAAGCGATTAGGGACTTATTTCAAAAACGATTTGCTACATCAATAAATAAACCTTTTGAAAAATGCCGAGGTAACCTAGATTCTGAAACAAGATTTTCTCTAACATTATTTTCTGTAATTCCTGATATTATTGCGTTTTATAATAAACCCACGCGCTTCCAGGCGGAAAATAGAATGAGCCTACTAATACCGTCTGGTAATGTAATAAGTATTACTTACCCCCTGCTGCGTCCACTGCGAAAGTCATGATACTTCACATAAAGAAGAATTCCTTCGCGACTGTGATCTTAGTGATTTAGCGAGCTCCAGTGAAAATGTTACTCACGATGCCATAAGTTAGTTGGCTGGATGGATCACATTCAAGTGCAAAAAAATTATGGCCTCCTTGAAAATTACAGCATAAAAATCTCACTTCGATGCAAAATTAACAGCTAAACAAGTCTCGATAAGTGTGTTTGCGAAAGACGGAATCATTACAACAATTGTACAATCGAGATTTCCCAAATCGAAAAGAAACTCATTGATTTGTAAGTAAGTACGAGAAATTTCACCCACATTAGGTTTTTGAGCAAAAGAGCCAAATGCGATACAATGAAGTCGGCTTCGGTGAAAGGAAATCTTCTCTGTACTACGTCGTCTTCAGCTAATTCAACTTAAATTTTTCTCGTCAAAATCATAAAGTAAGTTTCGTCATCTCTATCATAATATTTTCAAATTTTTTGACCTCAAGTAGCACAAGAAATTGTAAAACAGTCAGTTTAGTCACGTTCTTCAGCATTACGTCTTGGTGACGATCATCTATGGCGAGCCTTAGATTATTGATAACTGTTGTGATAAATGTTATCATCAGTGATTTTTACCGCTTAATATTTCCTTTCGAATACGTCAAATGCTAATTCTCGCGGACCATCTTGAACTTCATTAATGAGATGCTTACAACTGAATGAAGGGAGAAGTGAACCATTGTTTTACTGTGTGAGATTCCTATTAGCGATTGCGCGACTGCGTCAGCGCTGGCTGCCAACTCTGTGACGTAACACGTCGTTGACCAATGACAGCGTACTCATCGGAATTGTCTCATTATTAAAACAAAACCTGTAATTTATCCGTTAACTGACCACAATAACACATTTTAAAAGAAACAGCTACCTCTTAAAATCCGCTGCCTTAGGCAGCTGCCTAGAGGCTTCGGTTACTGGCACCAGAACACCTGTAAAATATGTCGCATGCAAAACTTTATGATTTCTAAAGCCTCCTTAGTTATGGGCATGTGGTAGATCCAGCCATCAGTTGTATTGGTTTGTTTATCTCTTCTGTCGGTCTCATTCCTCTTTCTTACATGGAATGTACCTGAAATGAGACTCATTGCGTTATTGATAATTTTCCTGGTTCACCACAATGCCTTATACATCGGCGTATTAAGGACCTGCTGGAGATGTTCCTCATGCTATTGGGGTCAATACCATCTCATTGAGGTAAGGGAAGCAGAAGGAAAATTTCCTCAGAGAGGATTGGATTGGATTGTTTGAGGGAAGAGACCAAACAGCGAGGTCATAGGTCTCATCGGATTAGGGAAGGACGGGGAAGGAACTTGGCCGTGCCCTTTCACCTCAGAGAGGAATCAATAAAATGCTGCCAACTCTGAACGTCGTTTTTCAGACTGAACATCATTACAAAAAACTCAAAAGGCGCATCGGGTGTATTATAGCTGTCTTTGGAATGTACTCTACAGCAATGAGTGTATGTAAACAAGCCTTCTGGCAGTCTATAACACTGAAGACCGAAGCGTCTGATAACAAATAAGAGATGTCCTACATATTCAGTATGGGATACCGGTCGGGAACAGCCTGAACGTTAATGCGACTGTAATCTCCATGCACGCGAGACTTGCCCTCTTTCTTGAGAACCAAATGTGTTGGAGGAGTCCATGGACTGTTGGCAGGATGTACAATGCACTTCTCTAGCAATTCATCCACAGCGCACTACACATCTGCAACTTATCATGGAGCAGCCACTGTGTTTGCGAAAACCTGGTGGCATAACAGTAGTTATTATCCTTTTCACATTATCTGTGTTAATGTCATCGTAGGTAACTGTCACTAACCTGTGAATGTGCCGTTGACTGGAGGAAAGTTGTTGTGAAGAGAAGGTGATGTTCTCCACTATGCTTCTAGTCACGCGATGCAGTTGTGGATGGTGTGTACAACTTTCTTTCAGGAATGACGTGCACTTTCGTGATCTCTAGAATCAACCGCATCCAAATCGAATAAAGTCTGTGTGAGCAACTCATCGTTGTATTTATATCCATTGTCGTCTCCGAGATTGAAACTGAAGTTTTGTACCCTCTTCTGTAAGCTCTCTTCAGTCACAGAAATGAAGATGAATCTGAAGTCAGGTGACGGGTGTCGATTAACGTTGGTAAATGAGGAGAATTTCGACAATGATAGTTGACGTTTAGCCTCCGCTAGTTTTTGCGCCGGCTTCACAGGATATCTTGTAGCAAGGGTTTCTCCTCTTGCAGTGCTAGACGTTATCTTTTGGTATATACTAAATGAACATGGACAGCCATCAGCTGTAGAATAGAATGACGACAATGGTGCCTGACCGGGACTCGAAACCGGATTTCTTGCTTATCGCGAGAGGTTGCCTTACCATTTGTCTATCCGTGCCCGACCCACGGCCAGATCCAAACTTCTATATGTGTCCGCTAGTAAAAAGTCCACGTAACTATTTCACCACGACCAAAGTTAATGATGCAGATAGCACAGCCATACGATGTAATAATTAAACAATTTGCCACCTTGAGCTGAGGCAAGGGATTTTACGTATGTTGACAGTGTTGTTCAGAATCATTCTTACCTCGGAACCCGAGTCGAAAAGAAAATATTGGCTTCTATTTATGTGAAGTACGTGGATGCAGGAAGCAAATTAGTTCGATTAAGCAAATTAGTTTGATTCACATGTCTGAAGGTTTGAGGTACTTTAATAATTTCGTTACCTCTGATGCCTAATGAAGATTTCGAGTGGCATTTGATTGCTCGCAGAAAGATGTGCAGTTGGACATGACTGCACCAAAACGGTTGGTGAACCAGCACCATCGCGTGATCCGTCGGTTACCATTAGCACCCACATTAGTGGGCAATGCTGGACGGTTTGTTGTTGTCAGCAGACCATGGTGTATACAGATAGCTGAGAGCCGTTAACCTCGTCGTGAAGCTTCAGACATGTTCGGTCCTGCTCCGTTACTGCCCGCCATACAGTAGCTCTAAATGGATGCCGTTGCTTTATAAACAGCATGTCATGAATCAGCTGACGTTTTCGGCTGTGCTTGGTTGGTGCTCACCAATTCGTAGGAACGTATGCCTTCCAGGTGCATGTTTCACTAGCGGCTGCTGAGTAATCGGGACGTCCGTTTTGTAATGCGAAAACACGCTCAACCATTTGCACTTTAACCTCTTACTTGACTTCTGCATTAGTTAGTAGGCACGCCTGAATCCTTCGAGGTAATATAGTCGCCCATGTGGCCCACAGCCTGTATTCATATCAGTTACAAGGGATATTCAATTTTTACTCTGTCAATTTCTGTTGAAAAAATGTGCATTTGTTGTGGGACATCGTGGAATATTCATGCTTCATATCATATATTTAAAATTCCAAAAGATGGCGACGCTATACGTAGCCTTCAAAATGGCGTCTGAAACGAAGGTGCGTTCCAAGGAGAGAGCTGTCATTGAGTTTCTTTGGACGGCAAAACGGAGCATTGCAGATATTCATAGGCATTTGCAGAATGACTACAGAGACTTGACGGTGAGTCGTTGAGCGAAGCTCTTGTCATCATCGCAGTTTGGTCGCTCTAAATTGTCCTAGCCGATGCTTGCCCCTGGGCGGACACAGTTGTGACTTCTGCAATGTGAGAACGTATGGGCAATATCACTCGACGCTACGGTCGCAGGTTCGAATCCTGCCTCGGGCATGGATGTGTGTGATGTCCTTAGGTTAGTTACGCTTAAGTGGTTCTAAGTTCTAGGGGACTGATGACCTCAGAAGTTAAGTCCCATAGTGCTCAGAGCTAATGTCACTCGAGGTGATCGATGAATCGCAATCAAAGGCCTTTCTGTTCAACTTTACGTCTCTGTTGATTGTGGTGACACACTGGTCTCCCCCCCCCCCCCCCCCCCCCACACACACACATATTTGCGATACTCAAAGATGTGTGCCCGTTCGGTTCTTTACCACCTAACAGAAGGCTGTAAAAAGCAACAAAGGACCATCTTCGCAGAATTTCTTGCACTCCATGGAGCTGACCGTGACGAAGTTTTGTCGAACATCGTCATAGGCGATGAAACATGCGTTCATCATTTCGAACTCGTAACAAAACTGTAATTCAAGGAGTCGCGCCACACCACCTCTCCTCTGAAGAAAATGTTCAAAGCCGCACGCTCAGCTGATAAAGTCATGATGACGGACTTCTGGGACTCTAAAGGGGTTATTTTGTTTGATGTCCTCCCTCATCGTGCAACGATCAGCTCTTAAGTGTATTGTGCTTTACTCAGGAAACTGAAGAAACGACTTCGGCGTGTTCGTCGCCACAGAAATGCAAACGAACTTCTTCTCCATGACGACGCGAGACTCCATACTATTCTGTGCACCCGAGAGGAGCTCACAAAACTTCATTGGGTTGTTCTTCCCCATCCACACTGCAGCCCGCATCTCGCACCTACCAACACCAATCTGTTCCAACCAACGAAGGATGCATTCCGTGGAAAGCAGTAGGTGGATGACAGGGAGCCGTCTCAAACTTGCAAAAGACGTGAGGCAATAAGCCTACATCAATAGTGATGGAAACAAGTTCATCTTTGTGACGCAGTAATGCGGAATATTTCGCTCTATCATCACTAAGGTAGGGAGTGGAAGACACAGATTTTACAACGGTGAACCAAGCTTTTGGTTGTTCTGGTAGGAACTGAGACAGTTTTAGTAATACACGTTGGAAAGTGAAAACATTCTCGGGAATGCGACCGTATGGCACTAACAGAATTGATCCGCGGAGTATATTGGAACATTGCCCCATTGATCGGCCACGACGCCGTAGAAAAGCCATATATCTTCTTGTGTATCTCGGCCAGCCATGTTCCACCAAGGAGTAGAAGTCCCCTCTAACCCATCGCGGAGGAACACGTTGAATCTGGAGGAGTATGAATATGACGTTGTTCTCAGGCACTAACATCAGATGCAGGTCCAGCAACACTTTCCTTTATAAGTCCCGGCAGCTCCTCAATCGTCAATAAGTCAATCAGATGTGTGGAAGACAACACAGAACTTCGCCACGTGAAAGCACCACGTTCTTGTACACTCGTGGGAGTTACTTTCACTAGTAGGATACTACTTGAGTGGCTCCATGTGGTTCGATACACAGCGCAGTCCGTAAGAGGCACAGTTCATATTGACGAAAGGTCCAAATAGCGTGTGATGGTCCACAATATTCATTGTCTTAGCGGGAAGGTAGCTTCTCATGATATGTGTATGTGTTGCAAACGTACAGGTTTGAGTCACTAGTGTGGGAGCTTCGTAGCAATGAGTATGCAGAATAATATGTGGATACTGTTGTCAGGAACAAAGCTACTTCACTGACTTGAAACAATACACGATAAGAGCCACGCATATCAAAAATACAAGTACACAGCAATATAATATTGAGAGAGAACAACAGAGACAATAAAATATACAAAGACATAAAATCATGCATTGTTCTTGGTATCTATTTTACATATCCGTATCGATCTCGGCGGTCGATGCCGCCAATGTCGGCACTACTTTCCCGCACAGACAATGGATATTGTGGACCATTTTATCCTATTAGGACTTTCGCCAACACTGGCTGTGCTTCTAATGAACGGCCTAGTGCCATGAGATAGATCCATGTTGTTGTGTACATAGTTCCTCGTAGTCAGCGCGTACACAACTCTCCCACCAGAGATCGCCCCGCTAAGCACAAAAACGCAGGCGCAGCGCACGTCCATCTCCTCTCTACGAGATGGCGCTGCCATAAAGACGGACCAAATTCTGCTTCCGCCGATCCGCGTATTAATACACTGCTAGAAATGGAAAAGAGAACACATTGACACCGGTGTGTCAGACCCACCGTACTTGCTCCGGACACTGCGAGAGGGCTGTACAAGCAATGATCACACGCACGGCACAGCGGACACACCAGGAACCGCGGTGTTAGCCGTCGAATGGCGCTAGCTGCGCAGCATTTGTGCACCGCCGCCGTCAGTGTCAGCCAGTTTGCCGTGGCATACGGAGCTCCATCGCAGTCTTTAACACTGGTAGCATGCCGCGACAGCGTGGATGTGAACCGTATGTGCAGTTGACGGACTTTGAGCGAGGGCGTATAGCAGGCATGCGGGAGGCCGGGTGGACGTACCGCCGAATTCCTCAACACGTGGGGCGTGAGGTCTCCACAACACATCGATGTTGTCGCCAGTGGTCGGCGGAAGGTGCACGTGCCCGTCGACCTCGGACCGGACCGCAGCGACGCACGGATGCACGCCAAGACCGTAAGATCCTACGCAGTGCCGTAGGGGACCGCACTGCCACTTCCCAGCAAATTAGGGACACTGTTGCTCCTGGGGTATCGGCGAGGACCATTCGCAACCGTCTCCATGAAGCTGGGCTACGGTCCCGCACACCGTTAGGCCGTCTTCCGCTCACGCCCCGACATCGTGCAGCCCGCCTCCAGTAGTGTCGCGACAGGCGTGAATGGAGGGACGAATGGAGACGTGTCGTCTTCAGCGATGAGAGTCGCTTCTGCCTTGGTGCCAATGATGGTCGTATGCGTGTTTGGCGCCGTGCAGGTGAGCGCCACAATCAGGACTGCATACGACCGAGGCACACAGGGCCAACACCCGGCATCATGGTGAGGGGAGCGATCTCCTACACTGGCCGTACACCTCTGGTGATCGTCGAGGGGACACTGAATAGTGCACGGTACATTCAAACCGTCATCGAACCCATCGTTCTACCATTCCTAGACCGGCAAGGGAACTTGCTGTTCCAACAAGACAATGCACGTCCGCATGTATCCCGTGCCACCCAACGTGCTCTAGAAGGTGTAAGTCAACTACCCTGGCCAGCAAGATCTCCGGATCTGTCCCCCATTGAGCATGTTTGGGACTGGATGAAGCGTCGTCTCACGCGGTCTGCACGTCCAGCACGAACGCTGCTCCAACTGAGGCGCCAGGTGGAAATGGCATGGCAAGCCGTTCCACAGGACTACATCCAGCATCTCTAGTATCGTCTCCATGGGAGAATAGCAGCCTGCATTGCTGCGAAAGGTGGATATACACTGTACTAGTGCCGACATTGTGCATGCTCTGTTGCCTGTGTCTATGTGCCTGTAGTTCTGTCAGAGTGATCATGTGATGTATCTGACCCCAGGAATGTGTCAATAAAGTTTCCCCTTCCTGGGACAATGAATTCACGGTGATCTTATTTCAATTTCCAGGAGTGTATGTAATGCAGCCAATGAGATTGCTGCTGACGTAAAACCTGTTCTCCTCGCGGATCATACTAGCGCAGTGATACCTGAACGCGCGAGGTATTATAACGAGTGTACAGATCTCCGATTAGTCAGTCTGCATTAGTCTGCCCCAGTCTGTACCAGTCTACATTAGTCTGTAGTAAAGTTTCAGTCTGCGCCTAATAAGATTACCATATTCCTGTACGTAGCCATGAAGATAAAGTACTAGACACTTTGTCAAGTATCAGAGATATGTGAGAATAAGATTAGCGTACCAAGACCAAAGGAACTGCAGATTTTCAATTGTAAACATCATCCAGAATCAAGTTACGTAATATCTATGATTTTTATTATTTTAATAAATGTGTGTGAAAATTAATCTGATGGTGTGTGTACCGAAGGTCTTACGGTACGCACACCACACATGTATACTGTAATTGTATGTTTGTGTTGTATGATAGTAATGATTGCACGAAGAGTGTGAAACTCAGTGCCGGCTTCACGAAAGGAAGAGGTCCTGTGAGGTTAATGACCCTATCCGACGAATGGATCACATTCAACACTGCCACATGCCCTCAGTTGATGAGGTACTTCGTAGAGGTTTGTAATGTTATCAAGAACTGGTTATCTGTAACCTTACGCCATCACCTCTGCCATCACTTCTCCTTTCCTTGTCAGTAAAGGGGGGCAGGCAAAACTTCATCCTCCAAATGGATTCGAACAAGCCTAACTCTATGTCGAGCACCACCACACAAACTCGTGTTAGGGACCTCGACAACGGAGGAGAGTAGAGTAGCTGTTATGTTTTGGGGCTCTCCAGTAGGTAACGCGGATAACATACATGTTTCCTAGGACACGGCTGGCGGTGGAGTGCTTGCACGTTCTCATAAGGCTGGAAGCTATACTGGTAATGGCACTGTCAATGATACGGCTTTCAGTGATAGGTAGGCTCCAATAGACAATGTCCCATTACTCTCCTGTACCACTTTGTGCATCCTAAGCCCTCGCATCACATTCCTATGTAACAGAAACCTAGCCATGTATCAGTTTGGTGAAAAATACAAAATGGTGGATCTAGAGGCGACATCACAGACGGTATCGATAGTAGATATCAGTAGCCTTGTATGAAGAGTACATTACTTTCTGCAATAAATAATGCGCTGTCATTGGTTTGAAAATAACGAGATAACCAACATTTTCAGAACGCGAACTGTTCGTATGGATGTGTATCCTCGTCTTTTCGGAACAGAGAAGGGCTGCTGTGAAATGTATTTTGCCGCCGTTTCATAGTAGAGACGTATCTAACAAAACTCTTCGTGCCTGACAGGTAGCTTAACATTGAGGCTATGTAGGTATGTACAAGTTCCTGAGATGTCAACATCTTGACCTAGGTTTAAATGATGATGATGATGTCCCATACTCATTGACAGAGCGTAGAGAAAGATGCGGGAGACACGTACCACTGTACTAGGCAAGGTCCCAGCGGAGGTAGTTTGCCATTGCCTTCCTCCGACAGTATTAGAGATGAATGATGATGATGAAGACGACAAAACAACACCCTGTCATCTTTACGCAGGGGAAAATCCCTGACCACGATAGGAATCGAACCCGCGACCCAGTGCTTGGGAAGCGAGAACGCTACCGCGAGATCACGAGCTGCGATTAAGATACATCGCAAATAATGGACTGAGGTACCCTCAGGCAGAGTATTTGTCGCAAGAGCCAAACCTGGCTACATCTGTGCTCGCACTTCGCTACACGAAGTTCAGTTGAAACAAACTCACAATGAATTGACTGCTTCTGCCACACGTCATATAGGGACCATAAACGAAATAATGCGAAAGGAGACGTTATTACAATACGAGAGATACTGTGAAACAACGGTGATCATATAGTCCTGCAAGTACGAGAGTATAGTATAGAGCGTTACTGAAAGAAATACAATGAAAAGAAGAGATACGACATTTATTTAATATAAGAACTGCACTGAAGTTAGCGTCTGTTGTGATGGTTTCCCGGACACTACAAAAGGTGGGACATGGTTGTATATAAGGTGTGTGGTCATCACTGGGTATACTAAGGTTAAAGTTTTATTGTTGTCAAGAAAGTTAAAGATCGAATCGTCATCACTGAAGTAATCTCAAAAACCGAAGCAAATATATTCCTGAACGTTAATCATTGGAAACTCTGGAAAATGTACGCATTTATGCATGAACAGCTTCGCACGCTGATGAAGAAGTTGAGGACGCTTATGAGAAACTAAAAGGCCTTTTACAGAAAAATATTCCACAAAAATGGGCGACTTTAATAGAAAAATGGAGACAAAGTGGAAAAATGACTCTTTTTCCTTTAATTTACGTCTATGGTCACAAAATTTTGTTAACAGATTACCGGTTTCGGACATTAATGACCATACTTTTTTTTCTTTTTCTTTATTGAGTTTCTATTCCCCCCGAAGGAGGCGGGCAGGCAGCAGCTTAGTATGCCGCTCTTCAGCCTACAGACTTTGTTTTAAAAAGATGAAGATAATAAGTAATAAAAACAGGCGATAAAATAGGAGACTTAAATCGTAACATGGCGAAACGTCGTGGAACTTAAAACATAGAACAAAGGGATTATGATGCTAATAAAATACATATGAAGTAGACAGGTAAAATAATAGACAGACAATTAAAAAAACACGGTGACAGTCTGGTTTTTGTTCGCAAAAGACGTAAAATTCACACCCAGCGACAGCATGGTTTCTGTTCGCAACACTTTGGAAAGACGAACTATACTGAACATTCACTTGAACACTGCACTAAAAAGTTGGTAAATATGACATACCATAGACGAGAGCAGATGGGGGAAGGAGAGGAAAAAAAGGGGGGTTTAATGACCATTATCATATCTGCAGCAAAAAAGGGAAAAACATAAATACACTGGCAAACTGTCTACAGCTTAAGAACAAGACATGGACCATAATGAAAAGTAGTAATCACAAATTTTACATTTGTGACCGTTAAATATGAAGAGGCATACCTGTTTCATAAAAACAAAGTCCTAATGTACTGCAGCCATAGTGGCATCGTCAAATGTTAAATGCGGAATCAGCACCAGCATCATCAAATACATATAAATAACATCATATGAAAGACTCATGTTGTCAGTAGCATTGTTTAAAACACGCTGCCGTTCAGTTGCTACAAGATATTTGTGTTGTAAGTTCACCAGATGTCGCCAATGTCGCAATACACTAGCTTTCAATAATTAATTGAAACAGCGAAAATAATGGTGGATACAATAGTTGAAGTCTGTAATCAGCTTATAACGTAAAAAGTACCTATAAAGAACTGCTTAACGCTATTATTACCCAGCATAAAATAACGGATAAAAGCAGATGACAAAGTACAAGTTACAAAATAAAATTCAAAGGGAGATACAAACTGACGACTGTACAAATGAAAAAAATATAGATTTTTTTCTCAAACTGGAAAACTTTTTTTGCGATACAAACAGAAGGTAGCGCACTACATAACACCCAAAAGTAGCAACATCTAAAGAAAGGAAACTAAAGCAGCCCTCAACACAAGAAATACAATTAAAAAGAATCTGAAAACAGCAACAGAAGAGACATAAGGCTGTAATAGTTCTGGAATTTATAAACTAATGACGCTGTCCTGCAAAACTGAAGGACTAGATAGACAAAGCAAGGATCCAAACATACTACCTAACTGGTGGGAATAAATGAATTTGCGGAAATTTGTTGCGAGAGGTTTCCCAGCTGTGCACAGCAAGCGGGACAGCACACAGTGTTAGTTCAGTGTGAGTATATAGTGGATGGGCCCACAACACGAGACATTTGAAGGAACAGGAAAAGATAATGTGTCAATTTACGAGCAGTTAGGGTGCACCGTGACGGAATCGTTTATTACAATATATCCCAGAGACGACATTTGGAAGACTTAACGCGAGGAAGCATCATCAGGTTCAAATGGCTCTGAGCACTATGGGACTTAACATCTATGGTCATCAGTCCCCTAGAACTTAGAACTACTTAAACCTAACTAGCCTAAGGACAGCACACAACACCCAGCCATTACGAGGCAGAGATTCCCCGCCGGGAATCGAACCCGGGAACCCGAGCGTGGGAAGCGAGAACGCTACCGCACGACCACGGGATGCGGGCAAAGCATCATCAGGAAACTGAAAGAAGGATGAAGTGTGACGAGTATTGTCTAGAAGCTTGGAATTACTCACAGCATTGTTTTAAGCACATGAAGAGCGTTTCACAGCAGAGGCAGTCTTTCCCGAAGGAAAGAATATAATCGACCGCGCTCAACCACTGCTCCAGATGACCGCTACATTGTGTAGCAAGCAAGAAGGGACCCACAACAAGCAGCGGATGCACTTACAGCCACATTTTACAGAACTGCAATGCACACAATCTCCCGCTACACAGTGGAACAGCACCTGCACGTGGCTAGTCTCTTTGACTGACGACCGGTACCTTGCGTTCCGCTGACACCCCCAAATCGGCGACACAGTTTGCAATGATGCCAAGAGCATAGCAACTAAACCCATTAGCAGTGGGTCCGCGTCAGTGAAACGTATTGAAACACGTCCACATACTCCAACGAGCATCCAGTAGTTTTCAGCCGCGCTGATGCACGAATGGAACGCCATACCACAAGAACTCCTCATCATTCTTTCAGTCAGCTTGTGAGCACGTTGCGGGACATGGATTGCAGTCAGTGGTGACCACCTATCCTACCAGGAACCGTGTCGCGCATTTGTAATATCCAGTGGACCATCATAAATCCCAATAACTTAGCATAATTATTATCTTTGAATAAAAGTGTCAGATCTGCTCGTCTTATTGCGTATTTCTTTCCGTTACGTTATGTCGTACACTGTTGTAGTTCATTCCTTTTACGCTACAAGTTTCACCGAGTAGTATAACTGGATTTGTCAAGTGCCAAGAGCTGGTCACGTTATCAGATTTTATTATTATTTAAATACTTTTAATCAATAAATGTCTTTCATCCTCAAAAACTCTGTTTGTTTGTTCCTTTTCGCTCCTATAACAACTATAGCTGTTTGGAATATAATACTTGTTCAAGCAACATTTCTTAAATTTAAGCTTACTGTTTCTTAATTTTCTGGAGTCTTACCATTTTGTTAATTTTAATTAGTAATTTTCATTTTTTCTGCCTGAGTATTTAGATTCCTAGGAATAGGATTTTTTGTTAATGAGTTTAGTTCTTTCTACCTTAACGTCAAGTTTTATTGCACACCTTACCAGAATGGCGACTGTCCAAGTTCTTTGGACAGACTGGTTTTGTTGATATTTCATGTGTGCTTATTTTTTAACTTTTAGTAAGTATTATGTGCAGTGTCTAGATTTTACTAGGTTTAATTGCATTCGGTAGTGTAATGTCTGTTCGGGCAAGTGAAGTTCTGTACCACATTTTTAAAGAAAATAGCATAAAACCGTTACCGCTTAGCAGCCGTGCTTAGGCCTAAATATTGTGCGCGAAAGTTAAGTGATTTAAATGGTAATTAAGTAAGTACATTAACATTATATTTATACAAGGTTAGCCAGTGAAATGGGAAGATATAAATAAGTAACTAATTCTTTAATATTTTTTTTTTTTAATTTAATGGTTATAAATATAAAGCACAAAGGTAGCCATTTACTGTACAATAAGTGAAAAAAGTTATTTTTTAATATAACATCTGCCAAATGTCCTCAATTGGAATCTATGCACTCCTGCAGCGGGGCCTGGAAGTTTCTCATGACATTTTGCAGCACATTGATTGGTATTCCTCCAATTTCGTCCCGAATTCGTTGTTTTAGGGCTGGGATAGTTCTGGGTGCATTGTTCTCCAAATCTCTCGTTTTTAAGTAACCCCACAGAAAAAGTCGCAGGTTGTCAAATCTGGGGAGCGAGGGGGGCAAGGGATATCCCCATTTCGGGAAATGACGACTCCTGCAAATAAAGCAGTCACAGCATTCATGGCAACTCTTGCATGTGTGGCTTGTTGCCCCATCTTGTTGGAACATTGTGTGTTCATTCACTGGAAAACATACGAGTTCTGGCGTAAGAAAGTTCTGGATCATTGCAACGAAACGCACAGAGTTAATAGGCACAGCACTTCCATTGATATCCTCGAAGAAAAATGGACCTATGACTCCTCTTGCCGACATTGCGCACCAAACCGTCACTTTTTGAGCATGAAGAGGCGTTTCATGAACTGCGCAAGGATTTCGGACCAGTATCAGAAGTTTTTTTTTTTATTAACAAAACCAGAGAGTTGGAAATGCGCCTCATCGCTCATCCACAAGTGGTTTACTTGGTCGTCATTTTCTTCAGGTCTTCTGGCCATTTTCTCACAAAATTGTAATCGGTTCTGATAGTCACTTGGTTTGAGAGATTCCAAAATCAGTATTTCGTATTGGTGAAAATGTAAATCTTGACGAAGAATACTTCTCACCGAAGTGTTACTTATTCCAAGAAGTAGACCACGTTGTTTGGCAGATCGGCGTGGACTTCCGAGCATTGCCTGTTGAATAGCAGCGACGTTTTGAGGGGCTCGAACGGTGTTTGCACTCCCAAATATTTTTTTCGACGTTGATCCAGTTTGTTCAAGGTTGTTTATACACGAAAGAATTGCGTTATACGAGGAAACAGGCCTGTTGTGCGGTATGTTGAAATGGCGTCGAAAAGCACGTCGCGTTTCCACCAAACTCTCACCATTCGTATAATACGCTTTAACCACGTAGCCGCGGTGTTCATCCGTCCAACGATCCATCGCTACTAAATGGCGGGACATGACGGAGCCAGCCACTATTACCCCCACCACTCACATTCCATCTGTCAAGGCCATCTCCAATCTGCCTGTTCCACTCGTTAACACTGTATTAGAGCAGTATAGAGCATAGTAAATAGGAAATTATATTTATTTAGCGAAAGCTTAAAAAGTAGGCCTATGTTGCATACAAACATGAGTG
This sequence comes from Schistocerca gregaria, assembly GCF_023897955.1. Lineage (NCBI taxonomy): Eukaryota > Metazoa > Arthropoda > Insecta > Orthoptera > Acrididae > Schistocerca > Schistocerca gregaria. Next base: position 834,624,082 of record NC_064931.1, read on the forward strand.
TGAAGTGTTTTAGCTGTCATAGGAAAGTTAGTTCTGGGGTACTATTGCAGCTGTTGTGACAGATCGTTTCACTGGAACGGGGGAAAGTAGTGGCATAGGAATTGGGTACAAAATGAGACTCTTCCAAGATACTGTAGAGCGTGTTCACGGGAGATGAAAATAGCAGAACAGGAGGGGAAGATTAGAGCCCGTCAGGCTGAATTAGATAAAGCTAGCGAGGAACTAATTTGGTTAAGGAGGGGAGAACGGTGAAGAGAAGTGAGAAGTGTTAGCAGCGAACAGGGCCACAGAAAGAGGACAGTATCTGACAATTTTATTGTTGGCACAAAAAATATACTTGCCCTGCTGCCACAGTGAAGAGCCTCATGTAGATGTAGGTGTAGCTTTGTACAGCAGAATTCAGTTAGGAAGTCTGTTGCTTCAGAAGAAGTAGGAAGTAGGAAGAAAATTCGGCTGTTAGGTAGCAGTCATACAAGAGGTGTGGGTTAACTTCTGCAGGAAAAATTTGGTGACAGCTACCAGGTCACAAACTTTTTCAAGCCTTGTACATCTCTCAGCCAAGTAATAGAGGGCATAGGATATTTGTGTAAGGGTTTCACCAAAGGGGACCATGTTGCAATAGTGGGTGGAGCAGGAAACAGTATCGATAGGAACCAGGGCCACAGTATTGAGAGTGACCTGGTAAAAATTGCAAGGTACCGGTCGTCAGTCAAAGAGACTAGCCACATGCAGGTGCTGTTCCACTGTGTAGCGTGAGATTGTCTACATTGCAGTTCTGTAAAATGTGGCTGTAAGTGCACCCGCTGCTTGATGTGGGTCCCTTCTTGCTTGCTACACAATGTAGCGGTCATCTGGAGCCGGGGTTGAGCGCGGTCGATTATATTCTTTCCTTCGGGAAGGACTGCCTCTGCTGTGAAACGCTCTTCATGTGCTTAAAACAATGATGTGAGTAATGCCAAACTTCTAGACTATACTCGTCACACTTAATCCTTCTTTCAGTTTCCTGATGATGCTTTGCCCGCATCCCATGGTCGTGCGGTAGCGTTCTCGCTTCCCACGCCCGGGTTCCCGGGTTCGATTCCCGGCGGGGAATCTCTGCCTCGTGATGGCTGGGTGTTGTGTGCTGTCCTTAGGCTAGTTAGGTTTAAGTAGTTATAAGTTGTAGGGGACTGATGACCATAGATGTTAAGTCCCATAGTGCTCAGAGCCAGTTGAACCTGATGATGCTTCCTCGCGTTAAGTCTTCCAAATGTCGTCTCTGGGATATATTGTAATAAACGATTCCGTCACGGTGCACCCTAACTGCTCGTAAATTGACACATTATCTTTTCCTGTTCCTTCAACTGTCTCTTTTTGTGGGCCCATCCACTATATACTCACACTGAACTAGCACTGTGTGCTGTCCCGCTTGCTGTGCACAGCTGGGAAACCTCTCGCAACAAATTTCCGCAAATTCATTTATTCCCACCAGTTAGGTAGTATGTTTGGATCCTTGCTTTGTCTCTCTAGTCCTTCAGTTTTGCAGGACAGCGTCATTAGTTTATAAATTCCAGAACTATTACAGCCTTATGTCTCTTCTGTTGCTGTTTTCAGATTCTTTTTAATTGTATTTCTTGTGTTGAGGTCTGCTTTAGTTTCCTTTCTTAAGATGTTGCTACTTTTGGGTGTTATGTAGTGCGCTACCTTCCGTTTGTTTCGCAAAGAAAGTTTTCCAGTTTGAGAAAAAAATCTATATTTTTCTCATTTGTACAGTCGTCAGTTTGTATCTCCCTTTGAATTTTATTTTGTAAATTGTACTCTGTCATCTGCTTTTATCCGTTATTTTATGCTGGATAATAATAGCGTTAAGCAGTTCTTTATAGGTACTTTTGTTGAACAACATAATGGTTCTTAGCCCTCTCAAACAATAAATCAGGCTGTCTGTTTCTATCACCTTTAAAAATAGCGATGGCAGCCAGAATGATGCAATGATAAATTTTCTTTTCTAACGGAGCATCAGAAATTAGCACTATCTTATAAGGATACCATCGAAGACGTTATTAGTGCAAACACTTTTTAGTTTTGGGTAGCCGTGTGAAGTGGAAAATAGTGAATTTCTCTGACAAAATATCCAGTAGAGTGCCTGATGAACCTTGTTTCAGTATAGTAAAGTCGTAATGGTTTTCGTAGATTTCTAAAGAGTACAAATTCTGGCCGCAAAACCAGTGATACTGTATCGCAGAGCTCACTGTTTCTTACCGAAATAATCTGGTATTGCAGTTAAACCCTTAAATCACAATGACAAGAACAAAGTACAAAGTACTCTATGCCTCTCGTAGACGTCAATGTAAGTCTTAGATTCGCCGATTTACTTGACACGTAATATGACGTGGCTCTTTGTCTCAATTTTCGTAGTGGTTTTCATAATCTTTTCAGTCTCTGGTAGTAGCTTTGGTGAACCAACACCGTTTGCATTTTACTATTATAAGTACTTACTGTTACTGCTAGATTCGATAAAACTTGTCATCTATGCTTCATCGTCTGAGATTCATAGTTCAGCAATTCAATACTATAGCTGCATGAAAAGTATGTGCTGAACACGCTTGCACCTAACTATATATATGCGTTGATAAGCTCCATTTCTTTTAATATGTAGCTGAACTATATTAAAAGTGAGTTGATAAAGACAGACACCAAGAGTAAGATAGATTACGGCTACAGATAGACTTGCTCAGTTAACTTTTCGAACCACCAGTGTGTAGGTGAATCACTCAATATAGATATTAATCAAATGAAGCTATATGGTTTCAGAGACAATTCTTATGTCTTAAACACACACACGCACACATATATGTATATAAGGACTGAAGGGACAAATGAAAGTTTGTAACAAGGCCAGGATTCAAACCCAGGTTTGTGAACATTAGGCAGATGAGCTAACCTTTAGGCTGCGCTTGTACAGTAACTTTGGCCAACTGCATGGACTGCCCCAGCACGCATCCCTCCGCAATCCGAATTCCAATTCACGCCACAGCCCACTTGGTATTCCCTCTAAAGTCGAACAGCATTACAGAAGCTCTCCAACTGTATTGGAATGGCATCTGAGCATTGAATGAAACGGGGATACTGCCCGACACCCACACGTAGATACTTTAATCAAATGAAACTATTTGGCACCAGAAACGATTTTTGGGTCTCAAACATATATACATATGAAATTTTCAATAAGAAGGGACTAGTAACAGTAACTGCATACATAATTTTCTTTTCAAGTACATGGTAATATTTTTTTTTACAGTAAGTTGTTGTGGTGCACCAGTTTAATTACATAGATATTAAGATGTGAATATACATTTCCCTTATCTGCATTGTTGTCTTTAGTGTAATATTTTTATGCTTGAGCTTTACCATGCTTAGATATAAGTTACTGCATTTGCTGCTGCTGTTTTCCTGGCATAGTGCTACTAAATATCACTTTGTATTACTCTGTTAAGCTAGTTTTACTACTGATTTATTTTTCTTGTTTGCTGCGCATTGCCTTATATTAGTTGTAATATTGCTGCCTTTTTTTGCCAATTTCCATTTTTTTATCATTGCTTTTTGTGTAAATTGTTTTGTGCTGCTGCATTGCCTCATCCCTTAGTTAGGCATCTGAGCTCAGTAGATTTAAGTTAGCTTAAGAGGGGGTAGCCTATATAAGAGAATGATTTGCGATGGATTGGAAGAAATGCATTGAGAAGTTATACGAAAAAAGTACAGAAATCAGGTATAGATAAGACTTCTTGGAAATAATGAAGAACGAAGGGAGATCTCCGAGAAGTAAAGAAAGTTTTGTTTGCAAAATACTGCAGTAAAACCAACCCTGTCCTTTCCTTGTGTTATCCCACTATTTGTTTGTGTACCCTTGTGTATTTGTTTTCTTCCTGTCTCTGTGTACTGTTTCATAGAATTTTTTCTCTTCTAATACTAAGCTACATTCACTATGATGAGGAATACTGTTATCCTCAAATATAATATGCGTTAATAACATGTTATTTACTTCGTAAAGATGTTTACACATTATTTATTCTGTTTTGTTCTAATGCTCATGTGTGAAGTTGATGTTTCAAAAGTTATTCTGATCTTTTATGTATGTACTTATGTCGTAATTTTTGTAACACTGATGTATATGTTATTTCGATTCTTTTGTAAAGCCTGTATTACTGCAAATGTTATCTGTACTATTATGTTCTTTAATGATATTTTTTTGTACCTTTGTTATTGTATTCTCATGTTATAAAATTGTAATTGACACCAGTTCATCAAATTAAGTAACTTGTAAATTACATTTCACTGCACACGTTTCTGTTGGTCATAGTATATGGACAATATGTGAGAAGTAGGGACTGATAGTGTTTGCACATGTGTTAATAACTCAGCAAGGGACTGGTTAACAGCATTGCTGGTTCTAAGGACAATTCCAAAAACTTTGTGAGTGGACAAGTGGTGGGTTATGGACTTGCTATATTCTCCGCAAGACTCTTCGAGGGTGATTGTGCACCTGCACATTCGCAACAGATGGCTGTTGGCCATCTCTACAAGGATTGAAGTGGGTCTGCACCTTCGATGGCCCACCAATACCATTATTTCTACATGGACTGCAGTGGGTCTGTACCTCTGGTGCCCCACCAATACCCTAATCTCTACCAGGACTACAGTGGGTCTGCTCTGTGATGACCTACCTACCAATATTCTTCAAAACTTCGACTGACTCTGCTGTGGGTTTGCTCTGTTGTGGCCCATTACCTGTTTGCATGTCAAAAGTCAGCACTGTCTTTCGTTGGAAGGACAACACTACTTCTTCAAGACTGCTTAGAAATCCACTACTTCCAAGTGCAATTTCTTTTATTGCTCAGACTTTGAGAAAAACACTGCAATTTTGATGAATGATCAGGACTGTCTTTATGGACTGTGAGAAAATTTTAGCTTTTGACCAACATTGTATCGATAAGTGTGTGCATTTCATTTCTTTGTCATTGTAATTATGAAAAAATTTTTCAAATCTGTACTGGCCACTGCCCAAAACAATTTGTAAAAATTTTTTGTGGGGAGCATGGGGGCTATGTAAGTAGGCTGTTTAGGTTTTCTTATTGGTAACGCCACATAGCGCTCGCTATGAAAAATCACTGGCTGTGCCGTGTGCAGTCTGTGTTTAGTCTGCATTGTTGTCTGCCATTGTAGTGTTGGGCAGCGGCAGCTGGATGCTAACAGCGCGTAGCGTTGCACAGTTGGAGGTGAGCCGCCAGCAGTGGTGGACGTGGGGAGAGAGATGGCGGAGTTTTGAAATTTGTAAGAATTGGTGTCATGAAGTGCTATATATATTATGACTAGTGAGGTAAATACATTGTTTGTTCTCTATTAAAATCTTTCATTTGCTAACTATGCCTATCAGTAGTTAGTGCCTTCAGTAGTTTGAATCTTTTATTTAGCTGGCAGTACTGGCGCTCGCTGTATTGCAGTAGCTTGAGTAACGAAGATTTTTGTGAGGTAAGTGATTTGTGAAACGTATAGGTTAATGCTAGTCAGGGCCATTCTTTCGTAGGGATTTTTGGAAGTCAGATTGCGTTGCGCTAAAGATATTGTGTGTCAGTTTAAGCACAGTCTTGTATAAATTGTTCTAAGGGGACGTTTCATATAGACCAGCTGTATAATTTTTCTAAGGGGACGTTTCAACTGTTTGTGTAAACTGCACATGTTAGTAATCGAAGGGCTCTGTTTGGATTTAATAATGCTTAAATCTTAAGGACATTAGGATAGTAACTCTCCACTATTTAAGATTACGAGATATGCCGCCCGATTAAGCAACTGTATTTGTGGTATGTTAGCTTTTGCAACCCTTATATACACTTTACTCGGCCTGGAGTTTGTTGCCTTGCAAAAAAATCTGTCAGACCCTAGCATGGATGAAGGAAAAAGGTCGGGCATGGCGCTAACAACCCAATCCCGTAAGAAAAGCATTTGTTACGAAACACAGGCTTGCTCCGATCGCGGATGGATACATGGAAGACGAAAAGTGCGAACCGAAAACGGTCTACGATTTGGAAATCAAAATTTTGCGTCCTGGAATGTTCAAAACCTATATTGACCAGGAACTGCCCAGGCTACGGTCTCAAAAAATAAGCGATATAAACTGGACATGGTGAGAGTACGAGATACACGACGGCTGCGTGAGGGTACCCACAAATATGATGAACATTTACTATTTTATGAAGCGTGTGTTGATAAACACGAATTCGGCACTGGTTTTGTGATACATGAAAAATCAGGAAATTCTGTTGAATTATTCACAGCTATTGACAAAAGAATATCCTACATAGTATTCGGAAACCAGGTGTCACACGTCACACTTATGTGATCACGCCCCGACAGAAGGTAAAACAGATAAGGAAAAGGAAGAGTTCTACCACCAACTAGAACAAGCAACTGAGAGCACACAACTAGAAATACCAAGATACTTTTGGGAGATTTTAATGCAAAAGCAGGAAAAGAAGGATTTAGTGTACTAGCTATAGGTAGGCACAGTTTGCATGACGAGACTAATGACAATGCTCAGGATATGATCACCTTGGCTACCTCAAAGAACCTGGGAGTAAGATGAACTTACTTCCAACACAAGAGATTACATAAGGGAACGTGGTGCTCACTGGGTGGAAGAACTAACAGCCAGATGGATCAGGTCTTGGTGGATCAGCGCTATAGCCATAGAGTCATGGACATCAGGTCGTATAGAGAAGCCGACTGTGCGGCAGACCACTTTCTCGTTGTGTGTAGACTTAAACTGATATTCACCTACATGTATAAGAATAAGAAGGCTACACTAGAACCTGCCTTGAATATTAGGAAACTGAGAGAGAGTTCAATTAAAAAATAATAACCAACTGTAGCGGAAGATACGTTGCGAAGAAAGAAGAGGATGAAGGAAAGAGGATGGTTCAACGAGACAAGCGAGAAGGTTATTGAACAGGGAAAGAAGACGAGGAAGTAGTGGCTGGATGACAGGAAGAACGATCAGAAACTGGAAGACTCTCTCAACATCAGAAGGGGACAAAGCGAATCCAGAGAACAGAGGAGAGACTATACCTAACCACTAAATTAGAACAAGTTGAGCCCATCCTGTTTCATTAGAGATAAGAACGGTAGCTTCATAAATGATAAGTAAAGAAATGTAGAACGATGGAGAGAATATTTCTGAGAACACCTTAATCGTTCATACCCATATGAGACGCTATCTCAGAGGCCATGGGCGAAAGAACAGATGAAGAGCAATGGGGAGTAGTTGAAGATTATGTGAAGATCGCAATCAAAAGGTTTACAAACAACAAGGCCCCAGGGGAGGACAGAATTAAAGGAGATTTAATCAAAGAGGGAGATGAGGGAGCCTACGCTTAGAAAGATATAAACTCATCCAGTTGATATGGAAGTATGAGACATTGCCACAAGAATAGAAAGTGACCATAGTATGCCTGATATACAAGAAGGCGATCAAAATAGAATGTGGCAACTACGGAGGTATCGGCTTGCCGAATGTGACCTACGAGATACTATCACTACCCTCAGAAAATAACAACCATCCATAGAGAGCAAAATGTAGGAATGCCAAACTGGCTGTTGACCAAATCGATCGACAATAGATGGCCCTTGCCGTTGGTGGGGAGGCTTGCGTGCCTCGGAGATAAAGATATCTGTGCCATAGGTGCAACCACAACGGAGGGGTATCTGTTGCAGGGCAGACAAACGTGTGTTTCCTGTAGAGGGGCAGCAGCCTCTTCAGTAGTTGCAGGGGCAACAATCTGAATGATTGACTGATCTGGTCTTGTAACATTAACCAAAATGACCTTTCTGTGTTGGTACTGTGAACGGCTGAAAGCAAGGAGACACTACAGTCGTAATTTTACCCGAGGGCATGTAGCTTTACTGCATGGTTAAATGATGATGGCGTCCTATTGGGTAAAATATTCAGAAGGTTAAACACTCCTCCATTCGGATCTCCGAGCGGGGACTACTCAGGAGGACGTTGGTATCAGGAGAAAGAAAACGCGTTCTACGGGTCAGAGCGTGGAATGTTAGATCCCTTAATCGGGCAGGTACGTAAGAAAATTTAAATGTGAAATGGATAGGTTAAAGCTACATATAGTGAGAATTAGTGAAGTTCGGTGGTAGGAGGAACAAAACTTTTGGTCAGGTGAATATAGGGTAGGTTTAATAATGAATAAAAAAATAGGAATGCGGGTAAGCTACTACAAACAGCATAGTGAACGCATTATTGTGGCCAAGATAGGTACGAAGCCTATCACAGTAGTACAAGTTAATATGCCAACAATCTCCGCAGATGACGAAGACATTGATTAAATGTATGATGAGATAAAAGATATTTTCAGATAGTGACAGGAAACGAAAATTTAATAGTCATGGGTGCAAAATGGCTAAGCAGGGATGGCTAGATTACAAATGCAAGAATGTAGAGGCGTATATCACTAGAGGTAAGATAGATACTGAGTACAGGAAAATAAAAAAGATCTTTGGAGAAAAGAGAACCACTTGCATGAATATCAAGAGCTCAGATGGAAACCAAGTTCTAAGCAAAGAAGGGAAAGCCCAAAGGTGGGAGGTGTGTATAGAGGGTCCATACAAGAGCGATGTACTTGAGAACAATATTATGGAAATGAAAGAGGATTTGCTGAGGATGAAACGGGAGATATGATACTGCGTGAAGAGTTTGACAGAGCACTGAAAGACTTTAGTCGAAACAAGGATCCGGGAGCAGACAACATTCCATTAGAACTACTGATAGCCTTGGGAAAGCCAGCCATGACAAAACTCTACCATCTGGTGAGCAAGACGTATGAGACAGGGGAAATACCCTCAGACTTCAAGAAGAATATAATAATTCCACACCCAAAGAAAGCAGATGTTGACAGATGTGAAAATTACCGAACTATCAGTTTAATAAGCACGGCGGCAAAATACTATCACAAATTCTTTACAGACGAATGGAAAAATTGGTAGAAGCCGACCTCGGGGAAGATCAGTTTGGATTCCGTAGTAATGTTGGAACACGTACAACTTATCTTAGAAAATAGATTAAGGAAAGGCTAACCTACGTTTCTAGTATTTATAGACTTAGAGAAAGCTTTTGACAATGGTGACTGGAATACTGTCTTTCAAATTCTGAAGGTGGCAGGAGTAAAATATAGGGAGCGAAAGGATATTTACGATTTGCACAGAAACCAGATTGCAGTTATAAGAGTCGAAGGGCATGAAAGGTATCAGTGGTTGGGAGGGGAGTGAGACAGGGTTGTAGCCTATTTCCGAAGTTATTCAATCTGTATATTGAGCAAGCAGTAAAAGAAACAAAAGAAAAGATTAGAGTTGGAATTAAAATCCATGGACAAGAAACAAAAACTTTGATGTTCTCCGATGACATTGTAATTCTGTCAGAGACAAAGAGAGAGTAATGGACCAGGATGAGCAGCTGAACGGAATGGATATAAGAGGAATATCAACAAAAGCGAAACGAGGTAAATGGAATGTAGTCGAATTAAATCGGGTGACGGTGAGGGAATTACATTAGGAAATGAGACGCTTAAAGTAGTAAATGACTTTTGCTATTTGAGGAGCAAAATAACTGATGATTGTCGAAATAGAGAGGATATAAAATATTGACAGGCAATGGCAAGAAAAGCGTTTCTGAAGAAGACAAATTTGTTAACATCGAGTATACATTTAAGTGTCAGGAAGTCGTTTCTGAAAGTATTTGTATAGATTGTTGCCATGTATGGAAGTGAAACGTGGCCGACAAATAGTTTAGACAAGAAGAGAATAGAAGCTTTCGAAATGTGGTGCTACATAAAAATGCTGGAGATCAGATGGGTAAATAACGTAACTAATGAGGAGGTATTGAATAGAATTGGGGAGAAGAGAAGTTTGTGGCACAACTTGACTAGAAGAAGGGATGGTTTGGTAGGACATATTCTGAGGCATCAAGGGGTCACCAATTTAGTATTGGGGGGCAGCGTGGAGGGTAAAAATCTTAGAGGGAGGCCAAGAAATGGATACACTAAACAGATTCTGAAGGATGTAGGTTGCAGTAGGTACTGGGAGATAAAGAAGCTTGTATATGATAGAGTAGCATGGAGAGCTACATCAAAACAATCTCTGGACTGAAGACCACAACAATAACAATCGACAGTCTGTTCCTGCCTCGGGCATGGATATGTGTGATGTCCTTAGGTTAGTTAGATTTAATTAGTTCTAAGTTGTACGCGACTGATGACCTGAGAAGTTAAGTCGCATGGTGCTCAGAGCCATTTGAACCATTTGATTAAGGCAGCAGTGCTTTGCCGTGGGGTCAAGTCGCATAGGTCTGAGATTGAGGCAAGTCTCAGACAAGGGGATGCTCTCTATGTATTCTGTTCAATGTCATCTAACAGAAAGAGAATGTAGGTAACAGGAATGGACTGGAGTACAGATGAATGGTAATTTCAATTACCTCGCATATCACATGATATAGTGCTGCTAAGTGAATAAGTCCGTGAGTTGAAACAAATGTACCAGCAAACGGACAACTACGCACAGTAGGTTGGGCTGAAGGGGAATCAAGACAAAACGGAGTTCGGGCAATTATGAGGAAGACAAGAGCATCAACAGACGCTTGAGCTAGATGGCATGAGGTTCAAGAGAGTTAACCATTTCAGATACTTGTTATCTTGGTTTACCAGCAGCAACAGCATAGAAATACAACTTCAAGGAAAGAACAACAGTGGGAGTGAAGTGCATGTATGCCCTCAGGGAGACGACCAGTGAATACTAGGAGGAGCATCTGAAGACCAGTAATACGTCGAGCAGTCATGTACGGTTCAGGAACGTGGAGCACGAGAAAACGCGAAAAGGGAAAACTATTAATATTTGGAAGAAACTAATGAGAAACACAGGAGAGCCAATCTTACATAAAAGGAGAATGCACAAAGAGGAGGAATGAAGAAATCTCCTCTTCATGCAACAACCAATAATACTACAGAAACTGAAGAGTCAAATAATCCACTGGGCAGGGCATGCAGGTCACATGACAGAAGGAGGACAGGCGAAGAAAGTATTTGATTGGTGATTGACCTAGGAGCACTGGAGACTGAAATTACCTTGAGGAAACGAGAACAAACGAGAATGGAGGCAGTTTATGGAAGCAGTTCGTGGTCGGCATGGCCTTTTATCTCTAGATATGCATGTATATTCAAAACACATGAATGAGGTGACAGAAGTAATGGGATAGCGATACGCACATATACAGATGGCGGTAGTATCACGTACACGAGGTATAAAACGGCATTGCATTGACGGAGCTGTCATTTTGGCACCAGTCACCACGACACGAGTCGCTGAGATGTGCAGCCGCGAGAAGGACGTACCTGCTTGCTAGCGACGCGAAGGGTGTGGCAGATCGCCGTCCGGCCGCGCTTGCGCCGTCGGCGGCCCCATCTGGCCCCCCACTTACGACGACCAGTGCTATGGCTATGGATTTGATGGAGACAGCTCCGGAAACTTTTAAGACAGCGCTGTCTGCTCCGCTCCCCGATTCTGAAGATGAGAGCTCCACCGCCCCTCAGCCACGCAGACGAAGCGGGAAACAGAAGAGGAGAGCAACAGTCGCGACGTCCGCTGTTCGCAGCTCGCAGATCGAGAAGAGGGCCGAGGAAGATTTCGCCCCTGACGCCGATGGTGATGTCCCGGCCTGGCAAACTGCACGATGCATGCAGTCATCGACGACGCTTCCAACTGCCGTCGCCAACTCATTCGACGCGCTCGCTGACGCGCCTGACCAGCTTCCACGCTATCCTGCACCGAAGAAAGACTCCCATCTTCCGCCGGTGGTCCTCCAGTTTCGGCCGCCCTATGGGGAACTGTAGAAGTTGTTGCGCAGCTAGACAACGGCCGTGTATACCGTGAAGCCTGCCGGGCGTGACCTGTACAGGATCACACTCCGCACTGCTGACGGGTATCGCCGGGTCACTCAGGAGGCGTCTGAGCGTGGTATCCCATTTTATACCCACGCTACCGCACCTGACAAAGTCTTAAAGATTGTAATCCGGGACCTCCCATTCAATATGTGAGCCGATCACCTGCATCGTGAACTCGCTGACCTGGGCTTCTACATACGGGCAGTCGTGAAGATGAAGGCGCCTAAATCACGCGATGATATGCCGCTCTTCCTGGTCGTCTGCTCCGACACCGTGGAGAACGGCAAACTCTACCAATTGACGCGGGTCGCCGACGTTCCGGTTCAGACCGAAGATCTTCGCTCCCGGAGAGGCCCTGTGCAGTGCATTCGCTGCCAAGGGATCAATCACGTTGCGCGCCACTGCTCTATGCCAGACAGATGCGTTAAATGCGCCGGCGCCCACGCCGGACGTGCATGCCCCCGTCCGCCCACCGAGAAGCTGACATGTGCACTCTGTGGCGGTGCTCACGTGGTCAGTTATCGTGGGTGTGAGGTGTGGAAGCGTGCCATCGCTCGCCAACAAGGCCAAACACCAGCGCCACGTCCGAAGAAGCAAGCAACGAGAAGGCCCGGCGTCTTTTTCGCGGCGGCAACGTCAGGGGCGCCCTCCGCCGTCCCAGCTGCGTCGGCAGCCCCTGCTCCTGCCGCATCTGAGGCCGTGCCGACACCTGAGGCACCTGCGCCTCCGCCACAGCTGCTAGTGGCGGACCCGGATACTGCCTCTCCCGGGCCGTCGGCCGGACCGCGCCCCGCCAATCGCCGGAGCGGGGGTCAGCGCCCCGTGGGTACCCAGCGCTCAGCACCGTCAGTCGAGCAGCCCCTGGTGGACTCTCACAGCGAGTCAGCCACGCCTCCCCCTTCCGGCGACGGAGTCGCGCCCGCTGCCTCCACTGCTCACCTGGGGCCAACCTCGTCGCGCAGCTCACTGCCCTGGTGACCAGTGCTACGAAGTTGATTGAAGTCCTGTCGCAGCAACTGACGGCTGCAGTGCCCCTGGCCTCTCCGGCTCCGACAGCTGTCAACACTCACCAGCTGCACCGTGGGCAGCATTAGAGGGCTCACGGTCGTCGCGTGGAATGCCAACGGCGTCCGCACTCATGCTGACGAGCTTCGCCAATTTCTTCGAGATGAGGCCGTGGACGTCTACCTCATCAACGAAACCCACCTGAAGCCTGGGGTCAATGTCAGGGCGGCAAACTACTCCAGCTATCGCACCGATCGACTGACGGCGGATGGTGGGACAGCCGTTTATGTTCTCAATGGCATTCGTCATCATGTGATACAACTTCCACCACTGGCAACGCTGGAGGCAACTGGTGTCGTCGTTCACACCTCGGCGGGCGCCATCACGTTCGTCGCTGCCTATCCACCGCCGTCTCGTCCGCTGGACCCTGCTGACATCGATGCTCTGCTCTCCTTGAGGGGGCAGGTGTTCGTCGCCGGGGATTTCAATAGCAAACATGTCTCCTGGAACTCCAGGATCACCAATGCCGCTGGCCGATGCCTGCTCCGGGTAGCGGAACGTCACCATGCGATTGTGGTGGGGCCGTACGACCCGACAATCTTCCCTGCCCGTGGCCTCCCGGATATAATCGACATCGCGGTCCTCAAGGGCATCCCTCATGAGATCACCGCCACGACAAGAACGGCACTGTCTTCTGATCATGTCCCTGTGGTTTTTGATATCGACCTAGACGCCCTCCAACAGCCCAGGAGGGGCATCTCACTTGCTGGCATCGACTGGGAAAGGTTTCAAGCAGCCGTGACGGACTCACTTGCCACCGCGCCGCCCCCTGCGGAAGCTGGAGCGGACGCAGCACTTCTGCACTTCACGGCAACCACGATCGACGCCGCTCCGACTTCGCACTCCGCCTGACTACTCCCGACAGCTGCCACCGGACATCCTTGCGGCCATCACTGAGAAGAACCGGGTCTACCGGAAGTGGCAGAGGACAAAAAATGCCGACACCAAGCGCCTCCTCAACAGGAAGCGCCGGGACATCCGGACCGCTATTGACAACCATCGCAATCGCGACTGGAATAACAAGATTGCCACCCTCTGTCTTGACGACGGCACGGCCTGGCAGACGACGAAGCGTTTTCTACGCCGCACGCAACGTATCCCTCCGCTGCTGGTCCATGGCCAGGCTGTCTGCGAACCGGCTGCGAAGGCTGATGCCGTCGTAGACGTCTTTGAGGCTGCGTTTACGCCGGTCGAAGACCCAACCGACGCTGTCCACGACGACCTGGTTGCTGACCGGCTCCCACGCTACTTGGAGACACGCGACGACGATGACGTCATTGAAGAGACGACGGTGGAGGAGGTGTCGTCCATCCTGCGTGCCCTGAACCCCAGGAAAGCTGCGGGCCCAGACGAAGTTTCCAACGCCCTACTCCAGAAGTTGCCGCCGGTGGCTGTCACACATCTCGCCGACGTCTTTAATGTAATCCTCCGGTCCTGCAGTTTTCCTCAGTTCTGGAAGCATGCAGAGATCGTGGCGATTCCGAAGATGGGGAAGGATCTGCTTCAGCCCGCGAACTACAGACCTATTAGTTTACTGCCGGCCATCTCCAATGTCTTTGAAAGGGTGTACATCAGGCGGCTGCAGCGCCACGCTGACGAGGACGGCCTGCTGCCCGAAGAACAGTTCGGCTTTCGCAGGGGCCACTCGGCCGTTCACCAACTCCTTCGGCTAGTGGAAGATGCGTTCGTCGCCCTCGAGCAGCGCGAGTTCTTCGGCGCAGTGTTCCTGGACGTGTCGCGTGCTTTTGACAGTGTGTGGCACCGCGGCCTCTTATACAAACTTTTTGAACTTGGGGTCCCGACGTCGCACGTCCGTCTCATCCATTCCTATCTTGCCGATAGGACCTTCCATGTACGGGCCGCGCATGGCTTGTCCTCCGTCCGCCGCATCAACGCCGGTCTGCTGCAGGGCTCGGTGTCGGGGCCACTCCTGTACTCGCTGTACACTTCTGATGCACCGAAGATCGACCTTCTGCGGCTCGCCCTGTACGCGCATGACACAGCTGTATATACGAGGAGCCTCAATGCCGCCGTCATGCGCCGCCGTCTGCAGCTCGCCGTTGACACCCTGGCAGCCTGGGGAGTCAAGTGGCGTCTACAATTCAATGGGGCCAAGACGCAGTTCCTGGTCGTCACCAGGCGACTCGTTCCTGCAGGTCTGCAACCGCTCACCGTCGGTGGAAGCCCTGTCCCGTGGCGTCCAACGGCGCATTACCTCGGCGTCACCATCGACCGCCGACTCACGTGGGTTCCGCACATCCGCGAAGTGAAGACCAAAGTTCGGAACAGGCTCCGCATCCTGTACCCGGTGCTCAATCCTGGCTCCCAACTACCACCGCTGGTGGGCATCACCCTGTACAAGGCGCTGCTCCGCCCTGTACTCCAATACGTCGCCGTCGTCTGGGGGAACGCCGCCGACACGAAGCTGAAGAAGCTGGAGACACTGCAGAATCGCATCCATCGGCTGGCCTTACACCTGCCTTACGATTTCCCCACCGCTCATCTTCACGACATCGCGGAAGTACCTCTGCTCCGCGACCTCTTCCAGACTGCCGCCCGCACCTTTTACGAACGTGCTGGCCGGTCACACAACGCCCAAATCTGGACGTTGGGCCGCAAACTGCCGCCCAGCGTCGCCACCTGCTGGCCACACCTGCTCGCTGCATAGCTAGCATTCCAGAACTGTGCTGAGGAGACACCCAGGAAGACAATCTACATGTGAAGACGCATTACGTCGGCATGCATGGGAGGCAAAGCAATAACTGCTGCGAACTCCATCACACATCGGAGGACAAGTTATCTCCGTGCACATCCACACGAGGAGCTGTCATTTGTATTCAGATAATTCATGTGAAAAGGTTTCAGACACGGTTATGGCAACAAGATGGGAGATAACAGACTTTGAAAGCGTAACTTTAGTTGTAGTTAGACGCATTGGACATTCCATTTCGGAAGTCGTTAGAGAATTTAATGTCCGGAGCTCAACTGTGTCAAGTGTGCCGAGAATACCAAAAATCCCGGATTACCGTTCATCATGGACAACGCGGTAGCCTATAGCCTTCATTTAACGACCAAGAGCAGTTGTGTTTGCGTAGAGGTGTCAGTGCTAACAAACAAGCAACCCTGCATAAAATAATCACAGAAATGAATGTTTCCGTTATGACACTACGGCGAAATTTGGCATTAGTTTGCTATGGCAGCAGACAACCGACGCGACTGCCTTTTCTAACAGCACGAATTCACATGCACCGCCTCTCCTGGGCTCGACACCATATAGGTTAGACCCAAGGAAATTCAAAAACCGTCGTCTGGGCAGATGATTCCCACTTTCTGTTGGTAAGAGGTGATGGCAGGATTCGAATGTGGTGCAGACCCCACGAATATATGGACCCAAGTTTTCAACAAGACATTCTACAAGCTGGTAGTGGCTTCGTAATGGTGTGCGCTACGTTTACATGGAATTGATTCGGTCCTCAGGTCCAACTGAACCGATCATTGAATAAAACTGGTTATGTTCGGCTACTTGGAGACCATTTGTAGCCACTCATGGACTTCATCTTCCCCAACAACGATGCCATCTCACGAGGCCACAATTGTTCGCGATTGGTTTGAGGAATGTTTATGACAACTCGAGCAAATGTTCGGCCACTCAAATCACCCAACACGAACACCATCGAACATTTATGGGACATAATGTAGAGGTCAGCTCGTGCAAAACATCCTGCACCGGCAACACTTCCGCAAGTATGGATGGCTATAGACGCAGCATCTCTCAGTATTTCTGCGGGGTACGTCCAAAGACTTGTTGAGTGCATGCCACGACGAGTTGCTGCACTACGGCGGGTAAAACGATGGTGGACACAATATCAGGATATACTCCATGACCTTTGTTACTTCAACTTGCACGCCGTAGTGGTAAATAATTACGTGCTCTCATTGAAACGGTACTACAATTCTGTTACGCCTTGTAGGTGAGCTTTCTTATGATGAGCAGGAGGGAGCTTAACTTAAGTTTAAATTCTTTATAGTATCTGACATAGATTCCGCCCTCATGAGTGGCCTTGTTGAGTTTGAACGATTCATCTGCTTCTTAGCACTACCTTACACCACCGATAACTATTTTACTCATCGTCAACGGAATTATGGCTGAGGATGATTTGGTAATGTGTGTAGGTCTGTGTAAACAGAAGTGCATTATGAGAACAACAGTCGTGATGAAGGCGTATGTGAATGATTACAATTCTTTTTAGAATGGCTTATCGTCGGGTACAAACAGATATAAATTGAAATCGAAATTACCGGTTTCGTCCGTCATCGCTATCTGCAGATCGGATAATGTGGAATTCAGTTTCTTGATAAAACCCATTTTGTAATTACTACGGTCAGGTTAGTATGCTATACAAACTGCGTCTTCCATTTATTTGTCTACGTCTTTGTCTGCAAACTGCAGCAAGATGAAGCGTGAATAAATCGCTGTGCGGTGCGATTGACGTTCCTTTCCTCGTCCGTAAAATTCTGATCTGGAGTTGAGGATAACTGTGTGTGTGTGTGTGTGTGTGTGTGTGTGTGTGTGTCATCAATAGCCGGCCGGAGTGGCCGTGCGGTTCTAGCCGCTACAGTCTGGAGCCGAGCGACTGCTACAGTCGAAGGTTCGAGTCCTGTCTCGGACTTGGACGTGTGTGATGTCCTTATGTTAGTTAGGTTTAATTAGTTCTAAGTTCTAGGGGACTGATGACATCGGAAGTTAAGTCGCATAGTGCTCAGAGCCATTTGAACCATTTTTTGTGATCAAAAGCATCCGGACACCCCCAAAAAACATACATTTTTCATATTAGGTGCATTGTGCTGCCATCTACTGTAGGTACTTTATACCAACGACTTCAGTAGTCATTACTCATTAGACATCGTAAGAGAGCAGAATGAGGTATTCCAACGAACTCACAGGCTTCGAACATTGTCAGGTGATAGGGTATCACTTGTGTCATACGTCTGTAAGCGAGATTTCCACACTCGTAAACATCCCTAGGTCCACTCTTTCCGATGTGATAGTATAGTCGAAAAGTGAAGGGACACGTACAGCACAAAAGCCTACTGGCCGACCTCGTCTGTTGACCCACAGAGACCGCCGAAAGTTGAAGAAGGTTGTAATGTGTAATAGGCAGACATCTATCCAGACCATCACACAGGAATTACAAACTTCATCAGGATGCATTGCAAATACCGTTACAGATAGGCGGGAGGTGAAAAAACTTGGATTTCATGGTCGAGCGGCTGCTCATAAGCCACACATCACCCCGGTAAATGCCAAATGACGCCTCGCTTGGTGTAAGGAGCGTAAAAATTGGACGATTGAACAGTGGAATAACGTTGTGTAGAGTGACTAATCACGGTGCGCAATGTGGCGATACGATGGCTGGTTGTGGATATGATAACGTCATTTGCCATCGTGTGTAGTGCCAACAGCAAAATTCGGAGGCGGTGGTGCTCTGGTGGGTCGTGTTTTTCATGGAGGGGGCTTGCACCCCTTGTTGTTTTGCGTGGCACTATCATAGCACAGGCCTACACTGATGTTTGAAGCACCTTCTTGCTTCGCACTGATGAAAAGCTATTCGGGCGATTGCATCTTTGAACACGATCGAGCACCTGTTCATAATGCACGGCCTGTGTGTAACGTCGCAATTATTTACACGTCTGCAGAGTTTTGCAGTAAGTTTTATTCCGTTAGGTCAAGGAGTGATGGAAGCTGCCAATGAAGTCTCCAGTCCCGGCCATTGTGTAGTCGGCTGTTGGCGTCATAATGCCATCTGTCGCGGTGTGAGGACCGTGAGAACTGCACTGTGTGCAGCGAATTAAGATGACTTACTCATCTCACCTAAGAAACTAAATAACTACAATAAATGTTATTTGTTTCTTTTCAAATTTGGTATAGGAGCTTTTATAATTTAGAAGAACAATGAGTAAAATTTTCATGCAGATAACTTTAAGAGTTTTGAAAAGAAAAACCATGAAAAAGTACTTAATCAACACTTAGTAAAGTAAATTCAAATAGGAACCATGGCAGTTTAAGTTTCTTTGTTATTTAAAAAATAATCACTCTCAGTGTGCACAATTTATTTTTAAGGAATTTTGTTTCTAAACTTGTAGTAATTTTGCTTTCGGAATGGAAATAATAGTTTAAACGCTGATATTTATATTTTGTGTTACGGTGGGAGTAGATGAAAGTGAATGTGAATGTCTATGTCGGGACTTACGTAAAATTTCAATTTTATAATGTACACTCCTGGAAATTGAAATAAGAACACCGTGAATTCATTGTCCCAGGAAGGGGAAACTTTATTGACACATTCCTGGGGTCAGATACAGCACATGATCACACTGACAGAACCACAGGCACATAGACACAGGCAACAGAGCATGCACAATGTCGGCACTAGTACAGTGTATATCCACCTTTCGCAGCAATGCAGGCTGCTATTCTCCCATGGAGACGATCGTAGAGATGCTGGATGTAGTCCTGTGGAACGGCTTGCCATGCCATTTCCACCTGGCGCCTCAGTTGGACCAGCGTTCGTGCTGGACGTGCAGACCGCGTGAGACGACGCTTCATCCAGTCCCAAACATGCTCAATGGGGGACAGATCCGGAGATCTTGCTGGCCAGGGTAGTTGACTTACACTTTCTAGAGCACGTTGGGTGGCACGGGATACATGCGGACGTGCATTGTCCTGTAGGAACAGCAAGTTCCCTTGCCGGTCTAGGAATGGTAGAACGATGGGTTCGATGACGGTTTGGATGTATCGTGCTCTATTCAGTGTCCCCTCGACGATCACCAGAGGTGTACGGTCTTGGCGTGCATCCGTGCGTCGCTGCGGTCCGGTCCCAGCTCGACGGGCACGTGCACCTTCCGCCGACCACTGGCGACAACATCGATGTACTGTGGAGACATCACGCCCCACGTGTTGAGCAATTCGGCGGTACTTCCACCCGGCCTCCCGCATGCCCACTATACGCCCTCGCTCAAAGTCCGTCAACTGCACGTACGGTTCACGTCCACGCTGTCGCGGTATGCTACCAGTGTTAAAGACTGCGATGGAGCTCCGTATGCCACGGCAAACTGGCTGACACTGACGGCGGCGGTGCACAAATGCTGCGCAGCTAGCGCCATTCGACGGCCTACACCGCGGTTCCTGGTGTGTCCGCTGTGCCGTGCGTGTGATCATTGCTTGTACAGCCCTCTCGCAGTGTCCGGAGCAAGTATGGTGGGTCTGACACACCGGTGTCAATGTGTTCTTTTTTCCATTTCCAGGAGTGTATTACACCATCCGTAACTTGCAAGTGTTACGTAACCAGGATGTTCTGAAAACGGTGAATCCCCCTAACTGGTGGATGACATATGTCTAGGAGCGTTTGTTTTTGTAATAAGGCAACCCGAAAGATAGTAAGAGGATACTTAGTTCTAAAGTATATTTCAAGCAGAGTTATCTTTTAATTTTTGTTTCGTTTGGTTTTGTGGAACATTTTATGAATTTTTGCAATATGAAAGGACGTAGATGCATCTGCGAATGCTGATTGGAGAAAAGCGGTTCAAATGGTTCTGAGTACTATGGGACTTAACACCTATGGTCATCATTCCTCTAGAAGTTAGAACTACTTAAACTTAACTAACCTAAGGACATCACACAACACCCAGTCAAGAGTAAAGTGGTTTGCGCGTGAAATTGATTATGAAAGGTTAACCTGATTGGATGATCGTTTCGATCAAGCAATGAGAGAAAAGTCTTTCCGGCGTAATTGAATTAGATATATGCCCTGTGAGCGACGGCATTCAGTCATTCGTGGACTCGCTGTCGGACGAGAAGCAGGTGCAAATACGGACATTTAGGTGACGTTTTGAGAGGTTTTGGAACATTGGTTGCAGAATGAACTACGTGTGAACCTATCGGTCTTTGTGAATATTCTGCGTGGCGTGTTCCGTATGCATGTACAGAACATTTTGGAGAGCATCTTCTTTCGAAGAATCCACTGAAAAGGACCGAATGTGAACTCGTTTTGTAACAGTGTGTTGCTTGTGTGAATATCGTAATATTTCGGGTTGGACTTAGCACGTTACTGGCTGTCTTACGTGTGATATAAGCCCGCATGAACTAGTAGTAAATGTACCACCAACGTAAATATGGGCTTGGGACACCATACATGAAAAGGAACGTAGTAAAACATCAGTATCTACAAACAAACATTTTCAATGAAGGGGGGAAGCGCCCACTTTGCCCTTTATTAATAGGGATTTTTTTACTTGAGTTACGCGGACTTTGTAATCGTAAGTATGGGCGGTGGTTATCTTCAATGCTGCTTTTCTCATCGTCTACATAGTACCAACGAATGCAGAGCAACGGGTGGTGAATGGACGTTATACAGAGGTAGGTGGTCATCAATAATTAAATCGCAACACAGAGCACTAACCTCGCCCCGCCGCATGTGGCGGAGTGGTTACACGACAATAGCTCCCTGTAATGGATTTGGCTACACAGAGTCCTGACCTGAATCCTATAGAACACCTTTGGGATGTTTGGGAACGCCGACTTCGTACCAGACGTCACCGACCGACATCGATGACTCTCCTCAGTGCAGCACTCATTGAAGAATGGGTTGCCATTTCCCAAGAAAGCGTCCAGCAACTGATTGAATGTATGGCTGCGAGAGTGGAAGCATTCACCAAGAGTAAGGGTTGGCCAACACCAAACTAAATTCCAGCATTACCGATGGAGGACGCCACGAACTTGTATGTAATTTACAGGCAGGTGCCTGCATACTTTAGATCACACACACACATATATATTATCGTTTTTACTTATTGACGCCTGGACTGAATTTGACCAAAAAGATTAAAAAATGAGGTGTTACTATTACATTTAAGATTCTAGGAAAAAATACATTTTCACTGCTAACAAAACTTTAATTATGACAATATTGTGACTGTAATTATTACTTTCAGAAAAAGGAAACAATATATGTTCAGCGTAGAAAAATTCAGCTCTTAGGTCTAGTCTATACCCACGTTACAGAGGCGCAGAGAAAATAAAGGAAGGTACACATTTGTCTGGCATATTTCACTGATAGTAATAATTACACATCACATGCCATAAAAAGCTTGAACTCCACGTCAACCGATCTAAAGATAGCGATGGCGACGAAAAACTATAATTTGCTCCTGAAATTTTATGTGGTTGTACCAGATCATAAACCATTTGAAAAGAAAGTAAAGATTTCGCAATCAAAGACGTTTCATTTCCTAATCTACATTTTCTTTCCTTTTCTTCTAGTTCGTCAGTTGAAGTTTGCCTAACATAAAAAAGGCTGCTATGAAATTTTTTAACTGTTTAGAAGAAAATTATATACGATGTGCGAGAAAACTGTACCTGATTCACTTGTTTCATTCTGCAGTTACAGGTTCTTGGAAGCTCTGCGTGTTATACACTGAACCTACCTTGTTTCTGCAAGACAACATCACCAGACCTTGTCGTTTCTCACACTTCGTAGAGATCTTCTTTTATAAGATCACTCTAACTTTCTCTGTTAATAAAAGTAGGAGTCTGTTAATATTCCCTGGGGATATAGATATGGTAATAACTAATCACAGCCACTTGACACGATTAGTAAAATTTAGCAAGGAACTGTAGATTCCATGTCTCAGTAGTTTTATACTTCCTAAATAACGCGTCTTAAGAAGCGATGTGTAAGTAGCGTACCTTGCAGGTACCACTGGTTAGCAGTTACAGCAGTTGATACGCATGATCTCTCTTTCTGTTTGACTGGAACAACGCAGGCAGCTTTAGCTGCAATGTGGAATAGGTGCTTAAATTTATTCCCCGCCTTCTCTCTCGCTCTCCCTCTCTGTTCAGAATCCGTTATAATCCTTATTGAAAAATATTGGCGGCTTTACGTACCATCACTCATGGCGTGCTTGAGCTCTTTTAACAGTGCCGCACACGCTTTTGCTGAATGGTTCACTATCGCCGATATTCGCTTCGGTTCATATCGTATTTTCCGGTACACATGCGATAAGCTATATATTGCGATTCGATGACAGTATTTATCCAGCCACATCGTCTGATGGACAGTGAGTTTGTATGTCTTTATGCACTGCACGCTCTTGCACGCTCTTGTGCAAAATTTACGTTCGAAACTTGTACCTTTTACAAGCAGATAATGTCACATATCAGAAGAATGGAGTCATTAAAGGGTATAAAATACAGGCTATTGCTCCACAGTATAGCATTTTGCAGTCCCCTATTGTAGCCACAAATTGCCGTAAAAATGTACTTAAAATATTTCTTTAGTAAACCTGTGTCAGGAAAGCGTCATAATAATGGAACATTTTATAGCACTATAACAGTTAAGGTCCCTTATCAGCATACCAACAGCGTGTAATAGTGCTTATATGGAATATTTGGCTAATTTTTGTCGGTACGTAGACAGAATGCTGACAAAGCAATGGTGACATAATTCCAGGTTGTGATTAAAATAGTTTCGGCTTAACGAATAAGTCATTTAGGTCCCCACTTTGGCAGCTTACGAATCAATTGAGGCGTTTATTTTACTGAAGTAACATCTCATTTTGCCTCGTGATGATGAGCGGTCCTCGTGCCAGATATCTTCCACCACAAAAAAACAGGAGTGCTCACATAGGATCAAACACAGGAAATATGCGTCAGAAACCAGCATCAGTAGGTTGTATACCAAAGATGTAGTCTCTTTTAGTATTATTTTCAATTTGCTCTTTGAGATTTTACTACAGTGTCCTAGATGAGCCTCACACATTTATTCTTCGTTGTATTATTAAATACTGACCTTACGACTTATCTTAGAATAAAGATTAAGAAAAGGGAAACCTACGTTTTTAGCATTTGTAGACTTAGAGAAAGCTTTTGACAATGTTGACTGGAATACTCTCTTTCAAATTCTGAAAGTGGCAGGGGTAAAATACAGGGAGCGAAAGGCTATTTACAATTTGTACAGAAACCAGATGGCAGTAATAAGAGTCGAGGGGCATGAAAGGGAAGCAATGGTTGGGAAAGGAGTGAGACAGGGTTGTAGTCTCTCCCCGATGTTATTCAATCTGTATATTGAGCAAGCAATAAAGGAAACAAAAGAAAAATTCGGAGTAGGTATTAAAATTCATGGAGAAGAAGTAAAAACTTTGAGGTTCGCCGATGACATTGTAATTCTGTCAGAGACGACAAAGGACTTGGAAGAGCAGTTGAACGGAATGGACAGTGTCTTGAAAGGAGGATATAAGATGAACATCAACAAAAGCAAAACGAGGATAATGGAATGTAGTCAAATTAAATCGGGTGATCCTGAGGGAATTAGATTAGGAAATGAGAATGATGGTCGAAGTAGAGAGGATATAAAATGTAGACTGGCAATGGCCAGGAAAGCGTTTCTGAAGAAGAGAAATTTGTTAACATCGAATATAGATTTATGTATCAGGAAGTCGTTGCTGAAAGTATTTGTTTGGAGTGTAGCCATGTATGGAAGTGAAACATGGACGTAAACTAGTTTGGACAAGAAGAGAATAGAAGCTTTCGAAATGTGGTGCTACAGAAGAATGCTGAAGATAAGGTGGATAGATCACGTAACTAATGAGGAGGTATTGAATAGGATTGGGGAGAAGAGACGTTTGTGGCACAACTTGACTAGAAGAAGGGATCGGTTAGTAGGACATGTTTTGAGGCATCAAGGGATCACAAATTTAGCATTGGAGGCATCAAAGGATCACCAATTTAGCATTGGAGGGCAGCGTGGAGGGTAAAAATCGTAGAGGGAGACCAAGAGATGAATACACTAAGCAGATTCAGAAGGATGTAGGTTGCAGTAGGTACTGGGAGATGAAGAAGCTTGCACAGGATAGAGTAGCATGGAGAGCTGCATCAAACCAGTCTCAGGACTCAATACAACAACAACAACATCATTAAAGGCACAGCAAGATTGAAATTCTTTCGTTTTTTTTAATGATTGGCAAATAAACTATTATTTTTCCAAAATCAAGCATAATTAAAATACGCTGTAGAATTAGATATCTTCAAATCAGCCTTCGATGAAGTTGGGTACAACACGCCAGTTGTGAAACGTTGTCCAAGACAAGACTCTGGTGGGTTTGGTACTGATTTCTGTACGTATGACATATTATGAAGTGTCAAAAGTGGATGCCATGGTGTGAACGTCTGTAATGTGTGACTGTGCAGTGTTTGTGATCCGTGTGGGAAGTATGAGCTTCAGGACGTTAAACTGCGCCTATTATTAATGTATTTCGTCCGTCGCTAAAACGTTCCGCATAGCTACTCATTCTTTAGAGAATGTCTTCAAAGCGACCTATTCTCATGTATGGAACATACTGTCAGACATGGTGTTTTTCAAGCCTATGAAGACTGTAGGATGACGAAACAGACAGATACCGTGGTGTTAAAAGACAGTAGTACTCACTTCGCTGACAGTGGAGTTACTCACCATTTTCATGCATAATTTATACGAGAAGATTTTAAAATAAAGTTTCTCGTTGTGTAGGTCATTATATTAATAATCAATTACTCGCCTTTAAGACTACTTTCTACAGAAATTACTGAAAGGACAAAATGTTACTAGGCATAGCGTGATGAATATCTGATGCAAGAGTTATCACTCATCTCATTTCTGGACACGAAATTTCTACTTAAAAAGTAGTCAAACATTCAAGTAAACAATTGTTTGCATACACGTTTTGGTTTTAGAAACGAAGTAGAAGGGAAGTATCAGACACTGACAAGTTTATAACACTACCGTCTGCTACCGCTGTACCATAACCTCAAAGCTGGAAGCAGGTTGTGTGATAAAACCATTTTATTAAAGCAATTATAGTACAACGCAACAGAACAGTGTTACCCTCTGAGAGGAATTTTGTTGTGTTGACCGTGTTGTACCTAACGGAGGTGGCTTATCGGAAGTGAAAGTCAGAATTACGGAAATATTTGAACAGTAACAAACAAAATTTTGCCTATCTGCACTGTTTAACAGGTAAAGAAAACGGTCGTCAGCCTAACTAGGCAAGAGAATGATTAACATTCTCATTCAAAAAAATAGTTATTAGTAACTTTAATGGATAAACATAACCTATTCTTCGTGACACGCGAGTGGAGTGAACTCTTGACACATGCATATGTTTATGGTAAGATTGAAACTAACAGTTAGAGCAGCACAAACTATTTGCAAATTTATAACAGATACCGAAACACACTATTACTTTCAGGGCTTACACAAACTGAATGGTCTTTATAACGTTATTATTACTATTAACTGCAGAATCATTAATTGGATATAGGTTAAGTCTCTCTCAGTTAAATACGTTACTATTTAAAATGAAAGTTAATTTGAATCCACTTACAGGTTGCTCCTCACTATCATTTGCATAAAGAAATTAAGGTTTTCCAAATTAGTGGTCTTTCCGTTACTTGTTACCGAGCATTAACCCAATAGACAAACTGTGAATCCTGTTATATTATTAATAAGCACTTCTAATACACAAGAGAGACAAACACTTAGCAAACTTGAGTATATAACGTTCCACACTGCAGTTTTGCACTTTTACTACACTAAGACACAAAATTAACATATATGTAAGATACTGACTCACCTTCTGCGATTTACAGCAGGCAGCAATGTGATCATTTACTAAGGAAAACTTTATAAGCCTCAGTCATACGAACTCTTAATTTGAAGTTGGCAACAATACATTAATAAGCAGTTTTATTAGGAAAATTACTTTCATTAACTTTCTTTTTTTATTATGTTCAAGAGCCATCAATTAGCAAAAACACTGGTCTTTAATGTTCTTTCAGTAGGGACACTCGGAAATCACTTTAGTTCAAACGGAGAGGAACCTGAGAGGTGTTATGATAAGGAGAAAAATCAAGGTAGGTACATAAACTCAGTTGTAAATTACCTTATATTTGAGCACACTAACACTTCCATTAAGCTGATCCTTCACTGTACATTGCTATAGTGCTCCATTACAGTGATTGCGCAATGTGGTGGCGATTCCATGTCGGTAGGTGGAATTGCAGGTAGAATTACTGGACTCTGTCATTTCTTGGTGGCGATGATAGATAGAAATTCCAGAATAGTTCCAGCTATTTATCCATCCATCCGAGGTATTGGAAAGCAGCAGAAAAAAACCTCTCTCGGAACCAGCACAGTATGCAACATTTACATGGCAGTGCACAATTTGGTAGCTCGTCCCCGACTGGTGGCTCGCCCCGACTGACTCTTGTTCCACCTTTTCTACGTGGGCCAACCACAATTTGCGCGCGCTACACAGTTCCGTTCCAGACGGGAATCACAACACCTTTTACATACAAACTAACTAAGAACCCTAAGTGAGGATCAGCAGTTTACATAACAGCAAACAAATACAATAAATAAAAGAGAACGTTTGCACATATTGACATTTCTACAAAAAATTATTCACACAGAATTACAATTATATACAGTAAGTTTTGTTCCCTCCAAATGGGACAAAGAATTTAAATGACAGATACACTACTTTGCCTAGAACCAAACCATGACATCAAAGTTTGTACAAAGAATGGAGTATACAATTCTGTGTTATCTATTCACTCAAACACATTTACAGAAGCTCAACGTTATAATATTAAATGAAACAAAAACCAAAATAAATCATTGGAGTATTGGAGCTATGGTGTTACAAGTTCTCAGGGAGAAGTAGCTGAGCCATAATAGTGGAGTTTTCTTCCTTGTCCCCACTGCTTACCTGAAATTTTCAGATCAACCAAACTAAAAATATGTCGCTGTTATTCTGTCACTCATTAAGAAGTGTGTGCGTCGAATATTTAAATGCCAGTCCTTTGCTGTTCTCATAATGCACTTCTGCTTACACAGCACTTATTTCGACTCCTGTTAGGCTTACACTCATTACCAAATCATCCTCAGCCTTAATCCCGTTTAACCGCTGTGACGATGAGTAAAACAGATATCGATAGTGTATGGCAGTCCTGGGAAGAAGCTGAATCGTTCAAACTCAACAAGCCATTAGTGACGACGGAATCTATGTCAGATGCTATGCAGAATTGAAACTTCAGTTATACTCACTCCTGATCATCATAAGTAAGACCACATACAAGGCGTAACCGAATTATAGAATCGTTCGTCGAGAGCACGTAACTTTTTGCCACTGTGACGTGCAAGTTTGAAATTTGACTAAAAAGCGCCTACGACATCCTCTCTAATGGCCGAAAAGCGTGACGACTTGCCACGTCACCGTCGGGCTATACTATGCTGTATACAGCAAGGTGCCGATACATGTGACAAACGGCCAGAGCTTAGAACAACATGTGAGGTGTAAGGCTGGTTAATGATGGCACATTGCCAGTGGAATTAACCAAATGGTTCAAGTGGCTCTGAGTACTATGGGACTTAACATCTGTGGTCATCAGTCCCCTAGAGCTTGGAACTACTTAAACTTAACTAACCTAAGGACATCACACACATTCATGCCCGAGGCAGGATTCGAACCTGCGACCGTAGCAGTCGCGCGGTTCCGGAATTAACCAAAATTATTTCCAACGCCACAGTGGACGTTCCACAAAATGGGATGGTCGTCATACCCATTTTTAGACGCATCTCTCTCCTTTTCTTGACGCATGTGCGATGGAAGTCAGAATCACGATCCCCAGAGTTGAAATCACTCGTTTTTCTTTCGGGTGACTGAGGAGAATTTGACACGCACACCGCTGTTTAGTAACACTCACGAATAGAATTGATGGGGTGGCAATAAGGGTCGTCAACAAAAGACCGCTTCCCTTGGGACGTTCGATTCCTACACATCTCGCGGTCGGAAACGACAGTTCGGAGTGCGATGAACAACTGGAAGACGTTCTTGAAAAACTCCGACTCTGTAGACATCCCCCGACGATTTAACTCTGTTCTAAGGCCATCGTTGGCCTGCTACTCACTGAACGTTCAAAATCATCCGACCAAATTTGAACGTGATGTGACAAATGGTGTTCATAGTTATTCAGTCCTTCTATTGCATGATCACGGAGGAGGGAGAAACATTGACACTTGTGTAATAATGAATAAAACGGACCCCCAGTTCAGTTGTAACCTCTGTGCCACCTGTAGACCTATGTTAGGCAGGTTCAAAATGTACCTGCACAGAGAGCCAGTCGTTGAGTCCTAGACACCCGTCTGGCAGCAATCACTTTGGTACCCCTTACCTCAGTGGCACTACGTCGCTGAACTAGCTCTGTTGGCCGCATGAGAAATCTAACAGATGTCGAATGGCACTCCTGACACGTCGGCACCTTATATTTCCTGACTGGATGTCTCCGTACAGGAACAATTTAAAGCGCCCTGCAAAGATGCTAAAGTGGGACCGAGGGTGTTGCTAAACCCGAGGGTCTTACCGGTATCATTTTCCCTTTTACCCATGTATGTGTCAATGTCACGCACCCCCCCCCCTCCCACCCACCCCACTGATAACGCCACGGGAGGGCGCAAAACAGGAAGGCTGAAAAAGCATAAACACGGTTTGTTGATTCGAATAGCGTTCAGGATCCGTTGAAAGGTTTTGAATGGAACCTAGTGATTCCACCCAGTACACTACAGGAAAAGTTGCGGTCGGGCTACACTCCAAAGGGGTGTGATCACCTTCAGTGGGGTTGCAGGCAGGTCAGCAATGTCCTCAGAAAAGGGCTGAATAGTTCGTGGAATGAAGGTGGGAGATGAGGTGTCAGTAGTGTGAAAGTTTGGACAGAACGTGTTCCTGTTGCTCTTTGTACTGTGAACTGTCGTTTTCGATCGTGGCACACGGGGGAATCAACGCCCCAAGGAAAAGGGTGGTTTCATTGGCGACCTTTATTACATCCCCTGCCTGCGACCTTTCCATGCCGATACGTAGCCGCGATATGTCTGAAATGTTTTCCTAGGCCACTCATAAGAAGACCGCATGATTTCAACTCTTTACTTGGTAGTTCTGATCTCCATCGCAGAAGCGTCGAAAGAAAGTGCGAAATTTCGTCCCGAAATAATCCACGGAGCCACACAGAACCACCTCCTATAGCATTCTTCTCTGTAGGTAGCGGAATTCTGGAACAGATGCTAAATTCAAGTATGATTTACCGGGAACAAAATGACCTTCTCCATAGAAACTAGGGTGGATTTGTAAAAAGTCGATGGTGCAAAATGCAGGTCGCTCCCTTCAGCGCCAAAGAGGTAATCAGGATGAATTAGTGTCTCTAGACTTCCGAGAAGCTTCCACAATTAATGTCTTGCCCTGCGGCGGACAGTGCCGTTATGAAACTTCAAGGCAGATCTTAACTGTGTGCTGGACTGCGATTGGAATGCGGAACCTTGCCTTTCTCCAATAAACCTCATCCCAACTGAAGCATTTAGGCACGACTGACGATCCACCGGCGGGCTCGAGTCTCGGTCGAGCACACAATTTTAATGAGCCAGAATGTTACAAGTTCTCAAAAGGTTTTTGATTGAACTCCACATCAACATCTACTGCTGGAAATAAGTTTGTGATTATATATATATATATATTCTCCTGGAAATTGAAATAAGAACACCGTGAATTCATTGTCCCAGGAAAGGGAAACTTTATTGACACATTCCTGGGGTCAGATACATCACATGATCACACTGACAGAACCACAGGCACATAGACACAGGCAACAGAGCATGCACAATGTCGGCACTAGTACAGTGTATATCCACCTTTCGCAGCAATGCAGGCTGCTATTCTCCCATGGAGACGATCGTAGAGATGCTGGATGTAGTCCTGTGGAACGGCTTGCTATGCCATTTCCACCTGGCGCCTCAGTTGGACCAGCGTTCGTGCTGGACGTGCAGACCGCGTGAGACGACGCTTCATCCAGTCCCAAACATGCTCAATGGGGGACAGATCCGGAGATCTTGCTGGCCAGGGTAGTTGACTTACACTTTCTAGAGCACGTTGGGTGGCACGGGATACATGCGGACGTGCATTGTCCTGTAGGAACAGCAAGTTCCCTTGCCGGTCTAGGAATGGTAGAACGATGGGTTCGATGACGGTTTGGATGTATCGTGCTCTATTCAGTGTCCCCTCGACGATCACCAGAGGTGTACGGCCAGTGTAGGAGATCGCTCCCCACAACATGATGCCGGGTGTTGGCCCTGTGTGCCTCGGTCGTATGCAGTCCTGATTGTGGCGCTCACCTGCATAGCGCCAAACACGCATACGACCATCATTGGCACCAAGGCAAAAGCGACTCTCATCGCTGAAGACGACACGTCTCTATTCGTCCCTCCATTCACGCCTGTCGCGCCACCACTGGAGGCGGGCTGCACGATGTTGGGGCGTGAGCGGAAGACGGCCTAACGGTGTGTGGGACCGTAGCTCAGCTTCATGGAGACGGTTGCGAATGGTCCTCGCCGATACCCCAGGAGCAACAGTGTCCCTAATTTGCTGGGAAGTGGCGGTGCGGTCCCCTACGGCACTGCGTAGGATCCTACGGTCTTGGCGTGCATCCGTGCGTCGCTGCGGTGCGGTCCCAGGTCGACGGGCACGTGCACCTTCCGCCGACCACTGGCGACAACATCGATGTACTGTGGAGACCTCATGCCCCACGTGTTGAGCAATTCGGCGGTACGTCCACCCGGCCTCCCGCATGCCCACTATACGCCCTCGCTCAAAGTCCGTCAACTGCACATACGGTTCACGTCCACGCTGTCGCGGCATGCTACCAGTGTTAGAGACTGCGATGGAGCTCCGTATGCCACGGCAAACTAGCTGACACTGACGGCGGCGGTGCACAAATGCTGCGCAGCTAGCGCCATTCGACGGCCAACACCGCGGTTCCTGGTGTGTCCGCTGTGTCGTGCGTGTGATCATTGCTTGTACAGCCCTCTCGCAGTGTCCGGAGCAAGTATGGTGGGTCTGACACACCGGTGTCAATGTGTTCTTTTTTCCATTTCCAGGAGTATATATATATATATATATATATATATGGTTCAAATAACATACAAAAATGCATCCGGGTGACGTCGGCGACAACTGGCTGCACTCCGTAAGTTATCTTAACATTGCATAGGCCGGGAGTAACTCAGGTCCCATATGTCTTACTAGGTTTGCTAGTGTACCGAACTCTTCTTGCCACGTAGAACGCAGACATTGACGGTTATCTGCTGGCGATGTAATATTTTGCGTAGACCGCAAATGAGTGACGAGGCCATTACTGCCATTATTATAGTAAATTGACTTAATGGAGCGTATCTTTTGCGATCTTATTTCTTATTTTTATAGACGACACGGATGTGTGTGACGAATTACTGATACATGTATTAATAGTACCAGTTACAGACTTATAAAACATCATCCTGAGAAAATACTTAGCAACTTCCACGATATGTAGAAAAATTTTATATTTTGCACGCCAGATATCGTATTCCTAGACTACACAATTAATAAATCACAAACAGAATCATTTGCATAAGCTCAGATGTTGGTCAGTCAAACGGAAGGCTTCGATTTACTAGAATGGTGCTAGTAAGCTGCAATTAAAAAGAACTGCCCTACAAAATGCTAGCACAGATCATACAGGAATATTAGTGAAATGTGTCAGATCAATATAAGGTCGGAACGGATGGAGATATGGGTTGTGTACGAAAGTGAGAGTACGAATAGAACAAGGCCTGTTTGATAGTTGTATCCGTGTGTGTGACACAGAAACTGATAAATCCTGACTGACAGGCCCTCGTAAATAGACGAAGTATACTTTATGTAAACTGCTATAGGAATGTCAAGTAATTGGTCTTCATGGCGCAAAATGCGATTATTCTTTAAACCCCTACATTTAAGTGATGATAATGATAGTATTTAGTATACAAATGGAGACAAGAGTGGTTAAAAGAGGTAAAAGTTTAAGTCTGCAGTGTATCTTAAAATAAATATGTAATCACAATTTTGGTAAAAGTATAGCATGTTCGTTTTAAAACGTGCAACAAAACGAGAACTATGGCCAATACTAAAGTGTTGAGAAACCTATGGTAGAGACTTGGTAGACCCAGCCCTTTGCAGCACATTATAATTTCCGACCTGAAAGCTTAGGCTGCGGCTCAAACAATACTCAAAATTGTAAAATGCATTGTACACTCTCCTCATTATCATTTAAATTTAGAGCTACACTGGAGCGCAGTAAAATTCGTAGGCCGCAGGCACTATAAACGAGTGAATTCGCCCAATGGAGAAAACTGACTGTTACGTACTATGCGCGATATGGTGACGCCAGAACATGACTCCATTATTTCTCTTATCAATAAGATGAATTCCGCAGCAAGAGCATTTAATACTTCATCTAAATTTTTTTTGCGTCCCCTCAAGACAATATCAACAACAAGGTTTCAGACTATTGGTACATTCTTCAGCTACGTTGCGGAAATAGACCTCCTTCGCTACTATATATTTGAGGTTTGAATGTGTCCCTTATCCAAGAGATTGCCACGTTGTTATCCACTGTTGTAGCAGGAAAAAGAGGGGAATATTCTGGGTCATTTTCTCTCCTGGGAATATGTCCTGAAGGGTCTGAACAGCACTAACAGTATAGGAGCTAACGGCAAATTTTTCGATCGATGGCGCCTCACATGTTCTGTTGTCTTTATGATTATGTACAACTTAGAATTGTGCAGTGTGAATATGTTTGGTAAACGAAACCCGAAGACATAGTTAAGGAAGCCCATTGATCATCTTCGGAAATAAAGTGTTTTGGCCGGTCTGTGTAAGCAGTCTAAAAATTACACATTAAATATTAATAAAACATCTTCAGAAGATTTTCTTTTCTAAAATTCGTCAAATTTAAGAGAATTTGTGGGATCTTAGGAAGTCAGTGTGATGATTTACTCTAATCATATCATGAAGTATTAATATTCGCCATAATCATTGCTACGAGGTAGCTCTTTACAGAATGCCAAAGGATTTAAGTGCTCGCGGAAGCTTATTAAGAGGGCCGAGGAGGTGTACTGTGCACTGGCGTCTGCGGTATGGACTGTATTTTGTATGCTTGTCACACTAATCGCCAGTTACCGCCTCGACGTGAAGTGACGGGTCACCGGTCCCCATGGCCAAACTAATTCTATCATGTTGCACTACATGCATAGTCTTCAGGTGTGATGGGCTAGCGAATCTATACACCGTACATTCATAATCAGGCCACGACCGCACAAAGGAACAATTAAACTGATGCAGACAGGCTCTGTATGCTGGCGATAAAATACGTGCAATGCATTTTGCAACAATAATAGCTGTAAGGAGCCTCATTTAATGTGGTGCTCACTGGTATTTGGAATTCAAAACGATTTCCTTCAATTTAAGTTGTGCAAGATTAAAAATAGAAAGATATAATTTTCTAAACAAACATAAGTAACAGTTTCAATCAAAAAATTAAAATCTATTTTAATGCTCATAATCCATACTTTCATCAGCAGCTTTCACGTCTATTCTACATATCTGGAAGACGAACTGACTAAAAATCGTGTTTCAATGAGAGGCAGTGAACTGGGCTTTTCATGTCGACGTAATATTACCTAAATAAGTTGAAAACAACCTACCATTATCTAGAAAGACACTGTTTTGTTGTTGAAACAGTGGGGTAGAACGTAACAGACATTGCATATAAAACAGTGTAAAAAATAGGCAGCTTCATATGTGGGAATTTGCAAAGATCTTACATATTCTAGCAGAATTCGCTACTGCCTGCTTAGAATGGTCTGTTGGGTAGGCCCTTCCCGGAGGATCATGTTATCAATGATGGACTGATATCTCCCATTCCGTCCACTAAACTCGATGATCAAGACAACATAGGGTTACCCATCTTTTCCAAGGTCTTACTCAAGCAGCTCATAAAATCACCTGTACACAAGCTAGTTAGATGAGTAAAGTCTCTCTGAGGTTAAAGGAAACTATTTAAGGTAGCCAATATTTGCAGTGTCTGTATTTTTCGGTGTACTATGCAGTATCCTCCAGATTTGCACGCATGTCTGAGGGAACAGGCACTGCTACGACTGACAGCTACGTGAAGTGAAAGAAATGTAAATGGTAAAAAGTAAATAGTAAAAGGTAAATGTAAAAAGAAATGTGTTCGGAATTGCGAATACGAATAGTCTGTAGCTGCACAATTTGTTAGAGACAAATGAAAATTTGTGACGGATCGAGAATCGAATACGGACTGCCCTCTTTTACGAGAGAAGTCGTCTTAACAACTTCGGCTACCCGAGTACGTTTCCAGGACCGACGCAAATGTCCATAAGTAGTTGTCAAAGGAATGGTCCAATTCTATATGTCGAGATCTACCACGAAATTTTTCACGCAGGAACAATACACCGCAAGAAATGCAATGTCAAAATTTTAGATGCTAAGGCACACTGCAAGTGTTTAAAAAAATGCTAAAGTTAGTCATTTTTGCCGCGTCCTTATGACAGCGGTTTGTACAGCCCGTCAGACCTACCGTGTAAATAGGCGAATAAGCAGATGCAGCCATGACAAGAGAACGTAGCGCAGCGTAGCATGAAGTCCAAAGAGCACAAAAGGGACTTTTGAGCACTTTAACCATATCAACTAAGCTTCCAGTCACTAATGTTTTGACTAAGGTGGAGCTTATATCAACAACTACACTGTTGCAGATGTAATTGTTACACAAGTGACTAGTTGAGGAAAGAAAATCAAGGCAATGTATGATGTAACGTTACAGACAGTTATATGAATCGGGATTTTAATTTTTTAACGTGAAACATTTTATATGAATTCTGTAGTACAGGTATTATGATATTTTTTGCATGAGTGTACATTTTACTAACAATGGAACAGTTCCTTGTTTGTACCCTGTGGTCGTCACAAAAACGCGAAATCTCTATTGCGTGATGAAGACAAACTTTTTCCTTACATCAGGCACACCTGATAAAAGTAATAGTAATGCATTCAGGTACTTCTCAGCAACTACTTGTTTTATTTGGACAAAATGGGGATCGAGTAAGAGATGCTCTCGACTGTTGTTCTTCATGCTGTGGTGCTTACCAGGCACACTTTGTCAAATTCCAAAACCATGATGATACAGACTAGCAACGTACAATTGAGTGAAGTTTAGCAATACTGTTCCGCTGATAGGCCAGAAATGACAAAGAGCTACCGCAAATTATATTGTCTGACAATTTATTGAAAAACGCTTGACACTTCAAAAAGAATTCTTAATCGAGAGGCTGAATCAGAGTATCAATTCCAGGTGGTATGCGATTTATATTAATAGTGTTTTCGTTGTCCTCCCAAAGACAGAAGTGTTATGTCCAGGCCGAGAGTCCAACAAAAGCAGTGACTAATTTTCTGCAAGTGGTAAAAAGACGATTCGGATGTAATAGTAAAACTAACTGTCTCCCATTTTTCCAGTTGTTTCTACATCTGTTACAAGATTCTTGGTACTAAACAGAAGTAATTTTAAATTGTTGGCTCCAGTTTGCTTTGGGATTCCTGAAGACAGATATAAAGCCACGGAAACGGTAATCCACTGTACTTATCCCTGGCATTGTTGTACTTGTGTCAGCATCCGTCGACTGCACAAACGACTCTGTCATTATTCGTTCGAAATGATAAAGTGTGTTTTGTTCCTGCATGAAACCTGACTGATGGCTGTATACACAGCATTCTATGATATAACAAGGAGCTTCGCGTTAACGTCAGCTACAAATTTATCATTAGTACTGCCCATTAATGACACCTCCGCTACACGTTTACTAAAGGTAAACTTTGTAATTCTGCGTCTTCCCTACCTGTGTAGTTCCCAGAATACGTTTCACGAAGTCAAGGAAACATGTAAATCAGAAATATTCATCTCACTTGCAATCAGAGGGTCCCGTCTTGTACATCTCCCTCGGTAATGGTGCAATGCCTGTCACGAGCAGTTCTAAACTCTTAGAATAGTTTTTCGTTCACAAATTTGTGAGTTAAGTTTTGGCACATTTTTCGTACTTCGTGCGAATCGGTCTTCCATTTACGCAATTCAAGTCCATATTTTACAAAACGAAACCTGCCTTGGAAAGTGCATAACTTTAAGCGTTTTCTGCCACC
Organism: Schistocerca gregaria; assembly: GCF_023897955.1. NCBI lineage: Eukaryota > Metazoa > Arthropoda > Insecta > Orthoptera > Acrididae > Schistocerca > Schistocerca gregaria. The sequence continues at coordinate 834,661,260 of NC_064931.1, forward strand.
TTTATTTAACCAAAAAATTTATAGCCTTGGTGTTGTCACAGAGAGCTGTTACTCCACTGTTTTCTTTGAGCTAGAAAGTAACTGTATTTTTGTTCTGGGTTTTAATTAGTACAACAATCATCGTTAAAACCACACTTCGCAGAATCGTCAGAGATACTTCCTTTATCTTCTAATGTTTCCATAATTTCTTACAAAATGACATCATTCAAATTGATGTTCAAGAAAGTAACTAATAAATAGCACATACATAGATCTTCAGAAGCATTAGGTGATTTCTGCTGCGTGTCACATTATTCTTATTTCATGCTTTCAATGATAAAAACATTAATTGGTTGCTACATTACTATGAAATTCAGGAACCCGCTCAAAGACAAAAGCTATTAGCAAGTATATGCGAAGAAAATACAAAGAAAGATAAGGCAGTTTTATCTCCATTGTTAACAATAAGCGATACCTCAAAGGCAAGTGCTACTCATTATGGATATTAAATGAGTTGCAAATTTGTGCGAATAGAAACTTAACAGCCGGATGCTGTGGCCTAGCGGTTCTACGCGCGAATCCTGCGTCGGGCATGGATGTGTGTGATGTCTTTAGGTTAGTTTGGTTTAAGTAGTTCTAAGTCTAGGGGACTGATGATCTCAGATGTTATGTCCCATAGTGCTTAGAACCATTTCAGCCATTTTATAAACTTAACAAAAAATGGTTCAAATGGCTCTGAGCACTATGGGACTTAACATTGGAGGTCATCAGTCCTCTAGAACTCAGAACTACTTAAACGTAACTGACCTAACGACATCACACACATCCATGCTCGAGGCAGGATTCGAACCTGCGACCGTAGCTGTCACGCGGTTCCACACTGAAGCACCTAGAACCGCACGGCTACTCCGGCTGGCATAAGCTTAACAAATCCGTCAGAGAAACAGCGGACAAAAACTAAATTTCGCTGATAGCCTTCAGCGTTAAGTGTCATCAACCAAGCCGATGCACCTGCCATGTCGCATATGCGCTGTCTGCTACAGCCACAGTGGTGGTGCACATTTCTCCAGCCGCCTGGCGACCTACCATATCGGCAATTTTCAACGTTTTTCAAAATTTACTTGCAATGTGTCTTAGCAGCTAAACTTCTGAAACAGTGTTTCTTTCGGTATATGAATCCTATATAACAAATTTCACTGCAGGTTTCGACATGTCAGGTTGGACCATTTCCCTGCGATTGTCCATGTCGTGCACCGTTTCTGTATTCCCACACATGGAGAAACTTTATTATTACTGATGTAGCCTATCTAGGCATGTAATACTATATGCTGTGTTTGGGTTTTCTGGTGTACTAGCCAATGTCCTTCAGGCATGCATGCATATAGCTGTTAGTCGTGTCTGTTCCTGCAGACACGTGTGATGTCTGACGGCCGTTGCACAGTACACTGTAAAATAAAGATACTGCAAATAGTACACTCCTGGAAATGGAAAAAAGAACACATTGACACCGGTGTGTCAGACCCACCATACTTGCTCCGGACACTGCGAGAGGGCTGTACAAGCAATGATCACACGCACGGCACAGAGGACACACCAGGAATCGCGGTGTTGGCTGTCGAATGGCGCTAGCTGCGCAGCATTTGTGCACCGCCGCCGTCAGTGTCAGCCAGTTTGCCGTGGCATACGGAGCTCCATCGCCGTCTTTAACACTGATAGCATGCCGTGACAGCGTGGACGTGAACCGTATGTGCAGTTGACGGACTTTGAGCGAGGGCGTATAGTGGGCATGCGGGAGGCCGGGTGGACGTAACGCCGAATTGCTCAACACGTGGGGCGTGAGGTCTCCACAGTACATCGATGTTGTCGCCAGTGGTCGGCGGAAGGTGCACGTGCCCGTCGACCTGGGACCGGACCGCAGCGACGCACGGATGCACGCCAAGACCGTAGGATCCTACGCAGTGCCGTAGGGGACCGCACCGCCACTTCCCAGCAAATTAGGGACACTGTTGCTCCTGGGGTATCGGCGAGGACCATTCGCAACCGTCTCCTTGAAGCATGGCTACGGTCCCGAACACCGTTAGGCCGTCTGCCGCTCACGCCCCAGCATCGTGCAGCCCGCCTCCAGTGGTGTCAGCGACAGGCGTGAATGGAGGGACGAATGGAGACGTGTCGTCTTCAGCGATGAGAGTCGCTTCTGCCTTGGTGCCAATAATGGTCGTATGCGTGTTTGGCGCCGTGCAAGTGAGCGCCACAATCAGGACTGCATACAACCGAGACACACAGGGCCAACAACCGGCATCATGGTGTTGGGAGCGATCTCCTACACTGGCCGTACACCTCTGGTGATCGTCGAGGGGACACTGAATAGTGCACGGTACATCCAAACCGTCATCGAACCCATCGTTATACTATTCCTGGACCGGCAAGGGAACTTGCTGTTCCAACAGGACAATGCACGTCCGCATGTATCCCGTGCCACCCAACGTGCTCCAGAAGGTGTAAGTCAACTACCCTGGCCAGCAAGATCTCCGGATCTGTCCCCCATTGAGCATGTTTGGGACTGGATGAAGTGTCGTCTCACGCAGTCTGCACGTCCAGCACGAACGCTGGTCCAACTGAGGCGCCAGGTGGAAATGGCATGGCAAGCCGTTCCACAGGGCTACATCCAGCATCTCTACGATGGTCTCCATGGGAGAATAGCAGCTTCCGACATTGTGCATGCTCTGTTGCCTATGCCTATGTGCCTGTGGTTCAGTCAGTGTGATTATGTGATGTATCTGACCCCAGGAATGTGTCAATAAAGTTTCCAATACCTGGGACAATGAATTCACGGTGTTCGTATTTCAATTTCCAGGAGTGTATTACATGAGTAAACAGGCCGCGACAATAATAATACAGTCTGTCCCTGCGCTGGGGTCACAGCAATTGTATGAGTGCAGGACGTGGACCCTCGGACATGTAGAGATTTGGATGGTCCTGGAAGATAAATCAGAAGATAAAGGAAATTGTGCAGCAAAGCAAGACGTAGAGCATCAACAGAAGCAAGAATTGTGTAATATTTTACAGGGTAATGCGGAGATATTCTTGCCCAAGACAGATGCAATAAGAAGTCTCCCATACGAATTCGAAGTCAGTGACCTACAGAAGTTTTGCGCAACACCGTATGCAGTACTACTTGTACGTAGAAAGGTTTGTGAAGAACTGAATGAAGGAAGAATCGAAGGCGCAACTCCACCTTACGACAGCCCCTTGCATGTGGTGGTAAAGAGAGATCAATTAATCCGCCTCCTACTGCACTATAGGCAGATCAATACTATAATAGCGCCAGAGACAGACAGATCGGAGAAGCTGGATACCTTATTACAGAAGCTGCATGGAATGTCATTACTTATGATGATCGATTTATGAATAAGTTTCTAGCCGATCGAACTCCACCAAAGCTGTCGCAAATATACGACATTTCTTGCTTTCGGTTGATGTAATCAGTTCAGACATTTACCGTTAGGATTAAATATATCGTCAGCGTCTTTTCTCCTTTGTTTGGATAGCTTACGCGAAAAAATGGTTCAAATGGCTCTGAGCACTATAGGACTCAACTGCTGAGGTCATAAGTCCCCTAGAACTTAGAACTATTTAAACCTAACTAACCTAAGGACAACACACACATCCATGCCTGAGGCAGGACTCGAACCTGCGACCGTAGCGGTCGCGCGGTTCCAGACTGTAGCGCCAGAACCGCTCGGCCACCAGCGGCCGGCTAGCTTACTCGATGATAACTAACAGCAACGTATCACCAGCTACGTGGATGACATACTGATAACGGAAAGCTCATGGGGAGAGCACAGTGAGATATTGAGAACACTCCTTACCACCCTGAAAAGCAATAGAGCTACTGTCAGTCTGGGCAAGTCAAATTTTGGATTACTGCGTATAAAGTTTTCGGGACACATTATCTCAGTAAAAGGAATATCGGCAACCACGAAGCCGAGAAGACGCGAAGCAGCAGTAGCACTTGTCTGATCAAAGGTAAATTAATTTAGCCTTTATTTTTTTGGAACGTGCTTCTGCAAAGAAGTGAAGTAATCGTATGTATTTTACAGTGTAGGCTCGTGGTTGGAAAATTAATCCTAGTTCTTGTATTTGCGGAAGTCTTGTAACTATCCTTGTGTAGGGTGGCTTTCTACTGTAAATTTTCCCGTCAACAGAAACTCCGTCACGCCACTAAGTTTAAATTTTTTTGGCAGTAGACAGCATGCAGTCTAGATCAGAGCAATCTAGTTTGAATATTTATCTCGTGAAGTAACTTTTCGGTAAACAGTGTTTCCAATAACAGGTATCTGTAAATGCATCAACTTCAGTAGAGAAAATTAATTCTGTTTAACAGCTTGCGGTCTCAGAGTTCAGTGAGAAGTCTGCACATCAACTTTTAGTGTTACTTAATTCTCCTTTGGTACATTTTTATATATAATTCAAACTCAGTAGCGCCATTAGAGACCTTATATCTATTCTACACATAGTACGATATGGCTAGGGACTGTGCTTGTTGTGAGCGGACACAAGGAGAGTTGGCTTATGTCCGTAAACAGCTGGAAGCTGCGTTGGCTACCGTCGACTAACTTTTAGCTAATGCTTGAAGTTGCGGTGATGTCGGGGCGCCAGTGACGAGACCTGCGACACCTTTGGTGCCACTGGAATCCCCTGGTGTCCTGAACATAGACATATGATCGAGAGCTGTAAGTCTTCATTTAGTGCACATACACACCGAGAAATCGTTACAGGTACTATACAAGATACAGTAAGGCAGATTAATGGACATTCTGTACCACAACACCGCCAACGTCTTTAGCTAATAAACTTGTACCACTACGTAGATGCCCGTAGACTGTAAACTATCATTTGTTACAAAACAATTTTTATTAGCGCTTAACTGTGGACCTACAGACGTGAAAAAGAGCGGTGGAATAGTGACACTGTAATTTCATTTTTCGACCAGATAAGATGCGTATGTAATGAAAGTAAAAGTTACTGTAGGTGCTATTGCATTTTACAAATTCTCGCGCAAAACGAGTGCTTACACTGAGGTATAACACCAATACTTTCCATGACATCCTATTCACTGACAAATTATCATAGGAATGTGAAACAATTACAAGCAAGTAAGGTCGGCTGAGGTTGAAGACAAGGGACTGATAGGTAGGTTACTACATTATTAGCATACTAGTTTTTCTTGTTACATAGCTAACTTCAAAATACGTGACACTCACGCCACTACGCAAAGCAAGACCAGTGACGGTTTCAAAAGAATTCGAGAGGAATTTCTTGACACAAGTGAGTTATGTGGAACGCGTCATTTCTGATAACGCTTTACAGTTTCGGTCACAACAATGGGTGGAAATGCTAAAAAGGCATAGGCTTAGACTTATTTTCGTACCATCTCGCATATTTCCATCCAAAGCTGCAGTACATATTGTGCCCGACTTAGGAAGTCTATGTAGGGTTCATTGTTCGAAACAGCACATGAATTGGGACGTTTTCCTGCCAGACTTCAAGGATGTCATTAATGAGTTGCCACACGGCTCCAACAAGATTCCGCCTATCACGGTACTGAAGAACCGACTGCCGCGAGATAGGCTGAGAGAAGTAGTGGGCTACCTGCGGAGAGAAAAGGAACGACACAAAAACATTGTCAAAAAAGCGATAATCCATTTCAGGGCGACAACCGTGAAAAGGAAGGTAAGAGCAGACAAGAAAGCGGTGATTACACAGTTCTAATTAGGTATTTTTTCTCCGTCTCTCGAACATATAAAAAGCCGTGTGCCACAAATTATTTTCGGTCTACGAAGAACCCATGCGAATGCACAGAACTGTGCTCACTAGAAAGCGCAGGAACTGGAATCGATGAAAACAGGAAAATCAACTGGTGTCCACCATATCAGCAATGTCAAGTTCGTCACAGAATAACGAGGATTTTGTGTGTGGAACAAACAAGTGCAGAAGCTGGAGGTAGTCGGTAAAATGTAATGACGTTACATTTTCTTACCCTGTCTGGCATGGAGCAGCATGTCATCCCCACAGACCTGTATCCTCACAGCCAGACAACAACAGGGACAGCGGATCAAACAGCAAGGCTGACGATAATAGCGGGGTATGAGGTGCGACATTCATCAACGGCAGAGTTTGGACGTTGACAAAAATGACTCTGCAAACGACAGAGGAAATAAGGCATTGACACGAGCTGGCATCACGTGAAATGGAGGTAAACTAACCCATAATCCGAAATCGGCGTTTAGTCCATCCTTTGTGCCATACCATGAACTACGAGATCAAACGGTATTGCCAGTTAACCCATTCCAGTGCCCATGTCATAGCTATTTTCTGCGGCATATCCTTATGAAACCAACTACGCTCTTCACTAGCACATCCAGGATGCTAAAACCAATAGGGCTTCTTGATGAATGGGCTGAAAGCAACGCGAGCCAACGCAAGAATTCCAGAGTGGAATCGTGCAATCCAGTCGACAAAGAAGATGTATGTACCGGGTCATCAAAAAGTCAGTATAAATTTGAAAACTCAATAAATCACGGAATAATGTAGATAGAGAGGTACAAATTGACACACATGCTTCTAATGACATGGGGTTTTATTAGAACCAAGAAAATACAAAAGTTCAAAAAATTTCCGACAGATGGCGCTTCATCTGATGAGAATATCAATAATTAGCATAGCAAAGTAAGACAAAGCAAAGCTGATGTTCTTTACAGGAAATGCTCAATATGTAGACTATCATTTCTCAACAATAGCTGTAGTCGAAGAATAATGCCGTGAACGGCACCGTAAAGAATGTCCGGAGTTATGGTGAGGCATTGGCGTCGGATGTTGTCCCTAGAGATGTCGGTCGATCACGACACACTTGCGACTTCAGGTAACCCCAAAGCCAATAATAGCACGGACTGAGATCTGGGAACCTGGGAAGCCAAGCATGACGAAAGTGTCGGCTGAGCACACGATCATCCCCAAATGACGCGCGCAAGAGGTCTTTCACGCGTCTAGCAATATGTGGTGGAGCGCCATCCTGCATTCTGTAACATATCGGCGTACCTCTCACCCGTCACGGTAGCAGTTACAAAACCAGAATCACGCACTTTCTCGAAGAAAAAAGGCCCGATAACGGTAGATGTGGTAAATCCAACCCATACCTTGACTTTCTCGTCGTGCAATGGAGTTTCCACGACAGTTCTAGGATTTTCGGTAGCTCAAATTCTGCAGTTGTGGGCGTTGACAGACCCTCGGACGTTGAAATGAGCTTCGTCGATCCACAACACGTTACTCAACCAATAGTCATCGTCCGCCATCTTTTGAAACGCCCACACCGCAAATGCCGTCCGCTTCACTAAATCGCCAGGTAACAGTTCACGATACCGATGGATTTTATACGGATAGCATCGGAGGGTACGCCTAAGTACCAACTAAACAGTTGTGTATGGAATGCCGGTGCGACGTGCGACTGCACGAGCGCTGACTTCCCCGTGCATTGACGAACTCGCTACAGCCTTCATTTCTTCCTGAACTGTCTCAGCAGCATTACGCCTTGTGCTCGGTCGGCCACTACGGGGTCTATCGTCCAAACAACCCGTGGCTTCGAACTACGAAATCATTCTCGCCACACCTGCATTTGTCAACGGACCTTTACCCATTCGAATCCCCTTCCTATGGGGGTAGCATCGTAACGCTGAACTAGCACATTCCCCATTCTGATAGTACGGCTTAACGAAAAGCGCCTTTTCAGGTAACATCAAGATGCTGCGACTGCTGGCACATCTGATACTCTGCTGCTGTTGCTGCCTGACAGATTAACGGAGCGTGTGATGTGGCCTGACTTCGTGTTTGATGTCCTGTCAGTCTGCTGGGACGGTGTTTGGACGTGCTGGCAACTCAATGGTCGCGAAGCACGTGGGGCCATCTGGTTGCGTCAAGACGCTGCACCCGGTGGCCCAGTGCTCGAAGGAGCGGATTTTCGGACTGCGCGTTCTTCTCGTAAAAGAGCTGTGCAGCCAGACGAATACTGTCTCTAACAGTAGGGATGTTGGAGACTCGGTTTAAGGTCGTCCGACGGGAAGTCCCGAGGGAGGTGCAATGCCAGACGTAGAATCCGGTTCTGAAGTCGCTGGAGTCGGTCAACATGGGTCGCTGCAGCATTGCCCCAAACCACAGCGGTGTAGTGGATAAGCGGCCGTATGAGCGTAAGACAGAGCCGAACACCTATTTCTGGCGGGAGCGCAGGTGTCGGATTTAGAAAGGGGTAGAGTTGAGTCATTCTACCCCTGACCTTTTTGACGATGTCGGCGATAGTGTGCCCCATGTGAGCCCTCTATCCAGCGTCACACCCAGGTACTTGGCGGTACTGCCCCTGATGGTGATCTGCGGGAGGTCGGCTGGAATATGCATCTGATTCTCTCTCTCACTATAGTTCCTTTTATACACGGTTGTCATGCGCAGTCACTGACGTTTTGCTGTCCAGCACCATCTGTCGGACATTTTGTGAACTTTTTTCTTTGGTTCTAATAGAACCCCATGTCATTCCAAGCATGTGTGTCAATTTTTACCTCTCTATCTACATAATTCCGTGGTTTATTAAGTTTTCAAATTTATAGTGACTTTTTGATCACCCGGTATATGTTAATGCAATGTCATACTGAGAACCTAACTCCTCATTAACTAGCCTTGAGTATGCCCATGTCAGCTGTCTCTAAAGGATAAGATGCGATGGAGAACGGCAGCAACAGTGACGGATTCTTCCTCCCCAAGAAGCAAAGAAAATGTCATGCCTTTTCGCTGAATAATTTAACCTTCGCACTCTCAGGCATTCTGAAATCAATCATTGTCCCCATAATACGACTATTAACCCTGTGTATCCAAAAGTATGAAAAAAAGTGTTGTCCAGTGTGTAGTGTATGATCTCTAATTCAGCGTAGAAAGAAAAGAGTTCTGTGGATTAAATTTATACACTTATAGTTTTAAGAAGTTTCTTTCTTTTTCAACAAGACTATTATGGAAATCTTTTGTGAGGTTTTCTTTTCTATCCGTGTCATTTATTGGTTTTTACACTACGTAATTTAACTGTTTCTCAGCCTTATGCTGTATCACTTACCCACAAATGTATCATTATACGATTTTGCCGTTGTTTATATGTTTCAATTATTGTAAAGGCACGAATCACAATCTAATGCTTTTTGGATCTCTTTGTAAATTACTACTGTATTCGTGAATTCACTTGTGGTGGTTACATTCACAAAAAAATGTTTTTATGTTGTGATTTATAAGGTGCAGTTATTATGTAATTCAGTACTTCCTCATTGGTTCATATTTAATTTCGAGTAAAAGTGTTTGAGTGGAAATAATAGGTGTGTGTGTGTGTGTGTGTGTGTGTGTGTGTGTGTGTGTGTACCTTATGCCAAATGTTTGTTACTTTGTAAACTAGCATTAAGAAGGTACCACCATACTGACAGGGAACAGTGAGAAGATGGTACAGGAATTAAACACACTCTTTCCCAAATTACGTGTGACTGTTTTTCGCTGAAGAGAGCTGGTCCGATTTTATTCTCTGAATGTTTAAAATTCTGTAGTTGTCCCCATCCTCAAACTAAACTATATACGGCTTGCAACATGTATAGGTATTTCCTGTACATCGGACAGCAAGTAAATCTGAATATTTGTATGAGTGTGATAGTCAACATTAGGCAGTCACTTATAGATTGACAATGCATCTCTTCCCAATAGTAGTAGACAATTTTGTTTCCAGATATACAACGGGTAGCGTTACACAAATTTTCGTTCAGTGTGTAACACACTGAAGTTTGTCACAGACATAGCAAAATTTTAAATGTGAATGGGATCTAGTGTAAGATGGCGAAACTGACGGTAACTTCGACTCTGACATCAACGATATATAGCTTATTCCTTTATGTTTATTAAAGATTATCTGGTAGTGATTACCAATTTGTCAAGTACGGATTTGATTTCTCGATAATTACGTTTTCCTGGGATGGCAGACAGCAGATCAAACTGGGCCGAAGGGCACCATTAACTTAACGCGGGTTGCAAAACGTGACGCCAACGCCAAGTAGGACAAAATAGGTCTAAATTTGTTGTGTGTACTGGACCGGACGAAGGAACGCCCGTCTTGAATCGACACCAGGCGCAGAGCAGCTAACGTCACGGGCGCCCGGATGGAATCTTGCACGAAATGACTGCCGCTCCCACGTTCCTGTAGCGTTTCTCTGCGGAGAGGTGATGTAAAGTACAGTAAAGGTCCCGTAACGTGGGCGACAATGAGCCTTGGGCGGAGAACGCAGACAAGACGCCGCTAGTCTGCCTGTAGGAGAGCAACATACCGGTGGCCACTATGCAGGCTATATGAAAGCTACAGGTACTTCTGGCCCAATGCCGTCAGTAATGCACGCCAAGAGAGGTATAATGAATTTGTAAGTATGAGGCTGAAACTTCCTAGTCCGAAAAATGCCTGTAGCTGGCCCCTCGTATATGTATATAGCAGATAGGGAGCTTAGGGGGGTCATTGGAAAACACAAGAACGCGCTCCTTGGAGGCACAAACAGGACAAAAACAAAACAAATTCCTTTCTTTAGTTGTAGACCTCTGAGCATGAAAATGTGGGAATTTCATTGGTCAGCGTTGCCTGACGTAGTACTTCTGGATAACAATTGAGAAATCGAAGGACTCTCCAGGAGCAATTGCAATTGTCATGGGGTGACGCCTCGTGGGAGGCTAGGGCTTACTCTCAAAGAAGGGGCGATTGTTATGAGGAAAGGCTGGTTCAAATGGCTCTCAGCACTATGCGACTTAACTTCTGAGGTCACCACTCCCCTAGAACTTAGAACTACTTAAACCTAACCAAACTAACGACATCACACACATCCATGCCCGAGGCAGGATTCGAACCTGCGACCGTAGCGGTCGCTCGGGTCCAGACTGTAGCGCCTAGAACCGCCGCACGGCCACTCCGGCCGGCTACGAGGAAAGACAGGGGGAAATAAGGTGGAACTTCGTCCGCTGCTAGAGAGAGAATCACTTCGAATTCTGCTCACAGAATTCGGCATGGGAAGTAATCATTTCATTTTCCAGTTTCAGTTGGAACTTGACGTAAAGTTTGCGTTAGGTAGCTTTTCAGAATTAACAGCCATCGTTGCATATAGAAACACATGTGACTGATATTGACTACAAAGGCACTTATGACCTAGATTGGTTATTCAACTGCATGTGACTTACGTTGAATATACAAATCAACTGATAATGAATATACAGATGGAAAGGAATGATGATGAATATACGAGTAAAACGGACTTACTATGCATGTACAGCAGGTTATTGTGAACATCTAAATGATGCGGAATTAATTGATCGTTGTTGTTGTTGTTGTTGTGGTCTTCAGTCCTGAGACTGGTTTGATGCAACTCTCCATGCTACTCTATCCTGTGCAAGCTTCTTCATCTCCCAATACGTACTGCAGCCTACATCCTTCTGAATCTGTTTAGTGTATTCATCTCTTGGTCTCCCTCTACGATTTTTACCCTCCACGCTGACCTCCAATACTAAATTGGTGATCCCTTGATGCCTCAGAGCATGTCCTACCAACCGATCCCTTCTTCTTGGCAAGTTGTGCCACAAACTCCTCTCCTCCCCAATCCTATTCAATATTTCTTCATTAGTTACGTGATCTACCCATCTAATCTTCAGCATTCTTCTGTAGCACCACATTTCAAAGGCTTCTATTCTCTTCTTGTCCAAACTATTTATCGTCCAAATTGATCGTTAGCTAAACAAAACTCTATACAAGTATAAAGCTTCGGACTGTATAAGATCACCATACTATATTCTCTAAAGGTCAGTATTCAACCAAGTGTTTATCATTCTAGTAATTCCCTTGGAATTAGTTGAAAATTGGCTCTTACCTATTATCTTGATCGGAGCTCGCTGCAGACCCAAACATAAAGCTAAAGGAAGCGATGCTGTTCTGCACCTCATACTCAGCCATAGTACTAGGAACCTACTTTGTCCTGACCTTGTGGTTACCAAAGCCTTCACATCTTCTTGTGCAAAATTACCTTGTACTATCTCTCTAGACGTAATAGATTACTGGTCAGACAGATTTTATGTAGTAAAAAAGGAGTAGAAGCAGCAGACATTTGGGGCATTGTGAGAAGAAATATGAAACAAATATACATCCTACGTTAATGAAACACAAAAGAAAAATACGACTGCATGATTCGCAAGCAACAGAATTTCTTCTCGAAATTCGTAAATTGCAGGGATACGTGTTCGTCACATCGCTAACATTGTCCGCCACATGACAAAGCTTTCAGAAGCAGGGAAAATTCTAACGAGAAGTGACGAATCTGTGTTTACTTAAGTGGTGTATCAAAAAACTAAATAACAACAGAAATTACACGAAGCACAATGTACAGATAATACTGTACGGTGATCCTTAACAGTCGATCGCACTCTATTCGTATTCGCCATAGAGGTATCGGATTCCCAAAATTAATAAAAATAGAAATACCTCGTGATTGTCTCGAATAACCATAATTTCCAATATCATACGAGGGAGCATTCTTATTTCGTAAAAGCCGTACTGACAGAGGCCTCATTAATCGCATAATGTCGAATTTACTAATAATTTCCTCTCCAAGATGTTAATAGCACACACACATTTCAACATACCAGTTCCTGAGTAGTTACGATACACTCAGCCAGGAAGCGATCACAAACCAGGCAGCCTGAGAAGAAATTTCAAGTAATGCCTACAATGTTTATTGTTGGTTACACGAAGTGGTTTCCTGCTGTCACGCCATCATCAAGTACAAAGAAAAATAGTAGTGCAGTAAAATTTTGCTGGGTCAAAGATTTCAAATTAATGCATCTACAGAGTATCTCCATTACGATAGACGAAAAATGTTGATGTTAAAATTGGGAATAAAATAGGAACGATTATTTCTGTGTAAATGCGATATAGATTATTTAACTAATGTAACTTAACTAAAATATGTGACACAATAACTAATTAACTACAGACAAATTGCAGCAGCTGTACTTGGAAGAAAATAAATGAACTATAAACATTGGTGACATATGCCAAAGACGTGGATGAGCAAAATAATCTTGTCTTTCATAGATCCTAAATTACAAACATATTAGATATAATCGTGATATTTAGCAGGTGAGCAACACAGCTGCAGTTATAAAAAGTAAAAAGTTTTACAAGAGAGAAATTATAGTAACTCAGCTCTAGGAAAACAGCGTGTGTGTGTAAGACGGGCAAGTTACAACATGGCCTGGATGGGATTATGGGTAGTATCCGCAGTTATAAGTGGCGAATAAGGTCATTCAGTACCAAGCTTGGGTAGATGGACATGAGTTTCTTAATTTCCATTATTTCAAGATAATTCATCTTGCTTCCCATATGGCAGGGATAAAATACTTCATGTTTCATCTAGTAACTACGGTGTTTTTTTTTAACTTCTGTGGTGTTCCTTTAGCCGGTACATATTGCCCTGTCAGACTGACATATATAGAATTTGCACAGTTAAAAGCTATTTTATATATTCTACTCTTTTCCAAAGCTTTACCGTTGATGGGAAAGTGTACAGTGGTGTTGTGCACATAAAATTATGTTTTTACGTTCCTGGATTTGAGCATTTTGGTTACATCCAGTGATACTTCTCCTACGTATGGAATTGCGCACCATTTATTGAGTTCGTCAGACGATGGGTCAAGGACAGCGTAAAGATGAGAGTACATCTGTTATTTCTGCTTTTTATGCATTATTTAGTCCACTAAACTAGGAGGATATCCATTGTTTGGTGCTAGACTTTGGATTCCATTTAACCCCATTTGGAAGTTGTCGTCACACATGTGGAAGGATATAAGGCGATCTATCATTGAATGAAAGGCAGAATATTTATGGAGCACTGGGTATTGAGAATTTGCCGGTATCATATCTGTGGTGGTATGTTACTAATAAATCCTGAAAGTATGAATGTGGTCACCGCTGTCAGTGGTTAGCTCTAAATAATTTATACAGTTACTTCCCAACTCCATAATGTATTTTATATTGTTGCTTTTTGAATTTAGCTGCTTGAGGAATTTTTCAAGTTGTTTGGTAGTACCTGGGCATGAGCACAAAACATCATCAACAAACCTAAACCAGTACCCAACCTTGGGAGAGAGTAGATTATTTTCTGAAAACTGTGTTTCAGAATTGTGTATAAGGATTTCAGCAAGGACTGGACTGAGGAGGGATCCCATAGTTGGCCGGCCGGTGTGGCCGTGCGGTTCTAGGCGCTTTAGTCTGTAACCGCGTGACCGCTACGGTCGCATGTTCGAATTCTGCCTCGGGCATGGATGTGTGTGATGTCCTTAGGTTAGTTAGGTTTAAGTAGTTCTAAGTTCTCGGGGACTGATGGCCACGGATGTTAAGTCCCTTAGTGCTCAGAGCGATTTGATCCCATAGCTGGACCATCCAACTGTTTGTACAACCTCCCATCGAAACGGAAATAATTTTGTTTTGGGCAAGTTTCTGTAGCTAATCTCCTGTCGTCTGTTACAACTGAATTAACTTCGGATTTATCTACTAAGCTTGTGACAATAATTAGACACCCCTGAACAGGTATATTAGTGAAAAAGTTGCTAATATCAAAAGAAACCAGCTTGTCACTAGGGAAGATTTGCATGTATTTTAACTTGTTCACTAATTGAACTGAATTAAGGATACCATGACTAAGTTTCGATCTTGACAAGGTCATTTAACTCTCTGGCTAATTTGTATCATTGACTCGAGAGTGAAGACACCACATGGCGGATTGCGATATTATCTTCATGAAGTTTAAAACTCACTAAACTCCATTAGCACAGTTGTCGAAAGTACCCTAAGGGTATTGACCGACCGCCGTGTCATCCTCAGACTATAGGCGTCACTGGATGCGGATATGGAGGGGTGTGTGGTCAGCACACCGCTCTCCCGGCCGTTGTCAGTTTTCGTGACCGGAGCCGCTACTTCTCAACCAAGCGGCTGCTTAATTTGCCTCACAAGCACTGAGTGCATTCCACTTGCCAACAGCACTCTGCAGACCGAACGGTCACCCGCCGAAATGCTAGCCAAGCCCGACAGCGCTTAATTGCGGTGATCTGACAGGAACTGGTGTTACCACTGCAGCAACGTAGTTGGCCTTTATGGAGTTTTGGGAGGCCATAACTTATGAGAGCTATAGGTTTCATGTTTGTAAGGAAGTAGGCATTTGAGTCTAATATGAGGTTGGCAACAATTTTAGTTTTATAATTTTAACATTTTGTGGGGTCCTTCCTATATCTGCTGGAAGTTGATGGTACTTAGGAGATCTTCTACTCTGTTAACATAGTCACATTTTTTAATTAAGACAACAGCATTTCATTTGTCATATCGGTTCAAATGGTTCAAATGGCTCTGAGCACTATGGGACTTAACTTAGAACTACTTAAACCTAACTAACCTAAGGACATCACACACATCCATGCCCGAGGCAGGATTCGAACCTGCGACCGTAGCAATCGCGCAGTTCCGGATTACAGCGCCTAGAACCGCATGGCCACCACGGCCAGCTGTCATATCGGATTGCTATATCATTATTGCCATTTATTTACTTCTAAAAGTTGTTTAATACTTGTTGTTCTTTAGCTGGTGGACCATTTCAAACTGTATATGCACTAGTTTAAAATTTATGATCCAGAGTTTAATAAACACAACAGATACGTGTAACAGAGTAACAGAGAGTTAAGTCAACGACAATGCGCTCTCCTCCAATGTTTACAACAGCCAACACTGGGCTAACTTTCCGGCTCCCTGACTGAAGAAATCACGTGGTTTTGAGGCGAAGAACTTGTAGAGCTATGTTTGGAGCGCTTACTCATCTGGAAAGGAATTGGCCGACAGGGAGCGACTAAGGTGAGAATACGTAAGAACAGGTGAATAATGTGACTCCAAAATGACTATCCAGTCCAACTCCTGTATAGTAACAAGTTTGTTTGCGTGGCCATCTTCCGCAGCAAGCATATAAATACTTGTTTTGTAAATTAAACTGCCTTTTGCTGCTGCTATTTAGTTTATTTCTCCCATACGCGTTTCGCCTTTTCTTGTTTTAAGGCATCATCAGTGGGATCTACAAAGATACATTTTTGTTTAGTTTTAGATTATTAAACAGTTCACGTCGCGATTTTTGTAAAAAAGTAGTTACTTACAATTTGCTGATCTGCGTTTTCTCACATCTGGTGTAGAGGTCGCACTACCACTTTTTTCACTGCCACATACTCATAACTTCGAGTTCTGGCCTTCCTTACACTGTTTCCCATGTTTCTCACACTTTTCGTGGTGAAATCTTGTGGTTTTGACACTCGACACAACTATTTCGTGTGACACTGCCTTTCACAAACGTAAATATTGCGACTCCATTTCGCGTTTCCCCCTCTTTGGCATGTTCACGTATTTGTTGCCAACCTATCAAAGTATGTGTTTGAAACTACCTTCTATTTGTGCTGTTTATACCATGTTCGTGTGTGTATGAGAGAGAGCGAGAGAGAGAGAGAGAGAGAGAGAGAGAGAGAGAGAGAGAGAGAGTCAGTTCATGAGTGTGTGTGTACTAGCTTATTAGCGAGTGGTTGAAAACTTTGGTGACAGATATGTTTGATATTTGGTGCTGTAATCCTTTTGGGTGTGTTATTCTATTATTTTATCTATTAGTGTAAATAATGAACTGTTTGCCATCTGTATTTGGTCATTCAACAGGATTTTCTTTTCTGCTTTGGTTTTCTGTATGTGGTAATTTTCTTGCATGGTTAGGAGGTGTTTTTTATTGTTGAGTCTAATTATTTTCATGTCATCTTCTCTAGTGGTTGGTTTGTGGTCATTTTCTCTTAGGTGTTCTGCAAATGTGGAGTGGTTTTTCCCATATTTCCAGGCTCTCATGTGTTCTTTGTATCTGATATCAAATGTCCTGCCTGTTTGCCCTATGTATCTGCCATCACAAGTGTTACACTGTAATTGATATATACCTGCTTTCTGGTATATGTCTATGTTTTTTGTCAGTTTTGGAGTGTATTTTTGTATAGAATTTCTGTTGTGTATTCTACCCAAGATTAGTGAACCTTACTGACACACAGTTAGAAGAAAGATCAATCAACTCAAAAAACTCCAGTCACAACATAATACCTCTACACACAGCCAAGAAAAACACACACATGTATTCTACCCAAGATTAGTGAACCTTACTGACACACAGTTAAACAGTAATGAAAGACAGCTGTTAGAGAAAGGATTAAAATACAATGTTAATTCAGAAATAGATGAAGAGTACTTAGAAAATCTAATCATAGAAGCAGAAAGTGTTTTGACAAGGGAAGATAAGAATGAAAACAGCAGTGTCAACATTGGACTAACTAGAGAACTAGTAACAAAAGAAATCCAGAATATAATAACCAGTATGAAAACACAACAACACAAAAACAATAAAAACACAGAATTTACAACACTCAAAAAACTTAGAAAAAAACTTCAAAATGAAAATGTAATCATTTCAAAAGCAGACAAGGGGAACACAGTAGTACTGATAGACAAAGAACAATACATTGAAAAAACACAAGAATTCATCTCACAAAATAACATTACAAAATTAAAATCAGACCCAACAAACAGATTCCAGACAAAAGTAAAAAACACTCTGAAGAATATTAACATTGTACTGGATAACACAGAGAAAAGAAAGTTGACACAGATGAGTCCCACTGCACCTGCCCTCCGAAGCCAACCAAAAACCCACAAACCGAATCTTCCTATGAGACCAATACTAGATTTCAGAAAATCCCCCACTTACAAGCTTGCAGGATACATGGTAAAACTACTGTCTGAAAATTTCAAAATACAAGAAGACAGAACCATTAAAAACACTACACAGCTAATACAACAAATAAAAGATATAGAAATTCCAGACACAGCAACACTCCTCTCATTTGATATAGAAAACATGTATTCCAACATACCAGTACCAGAAACAATAAAAATCATAGATAAGAACCTGAAAACTTGTAGTCAACTCCCCAATGAACAGATTAAGGAAATACACACATTAATAAAGCTCATAACAGAACAAAACTACTTCCAGTTCAATAATGAATTTTATTTACAAGAAGATGGATTACCAATGGGGTCCCCAGTTTCAGGAGCCTTAGCAAATATTTTTGTAAACCACATTGAACAGATCATTTTCACAAAAATAGCAGCAAAAGAATACAACATATTATATTGGTTCAGGTATATGGATGACATCCTTTGTTTAATAGATGAACCACAAACAAAAATTGAGAAACTACATACTGACATCAACAAGATACATAAAAATATAAAATTCACAATTGAAAAAGAACAGAACAACCAAATAAACTTTCTGGATATAACAATCAAAAAACAAAACAATAAGCATACATTTGAAATTTACCGTAAACCCACAGCTACGGACATTATCATTCCCCAATCCTCGAACCACCCACATGCACAAAAGCAAGCAGCACTTCGACATATGATCCATAGACTCAACACAATACCACTCACCAAAGAAAGCTACCAAAAAGAACTGGACATAATAATGCAGATAGCACAAAATAATGGTTACAATAATAATACAGTCACAAAGCTAAACAACAAAATTAAAAGTAAAATAAAAGCAGAAAGCACCAAAATAAAGACAACACAACAGAACCAAACACAAACACACAGTCCCATAACAACTACACAGGATGATCAGAAAAAGAGGAAAGAAAACACAAGATGGTACACAATGACATATAAACACAAACTCACCCATAAAATCACCAACATTTTCAAAAGACAGGGAATAAATATAGCATACACAACAGACAATTCTATACAAAAATACACTCCAAAACTGACAAAAAACATAGACATATACCAGAAAGCAGGTATATATCAATTACAGTGTAACACTTGTGATGGCAGATACATAGGGCAAACAGGCAGGACATTTGATATCAGATACAAAGAACACATGAGAGCCTGGAAATATGGGAAAAACCACTCCACATTTGCAGAACACCTAAGAGAAAATGACCACAAACCAACCACTAGAGAAGATGACATGAAAATAATTAGACTCAACAATAAAAAACACCTCCTAACCATGCAAGAAAATTACCACATACAGAAAAACAAAGCAGAAAAGAAAATCCTGTTGAATGACCAAATACAGATGGCAAACAGTTCATTATTTACACTAATAGATAAAATAATAGAATAACACACCCAAAAGGATTACAGCACCAAATATCAAACATATCTGTCACCAAAGTTTTCAACCACTCGCTAATAAGCTAGTACACACACACACACACACACACACACATATATAATAATATAAAAAAAAATTTACACTCATGAACTGACTCTCTCTCTCTCTCTCTCTCTCTCTCGCTCTCTCTCATACACACACGAACACGGTATAAACAGCACAAATAGAAGGTAGTTTCAAACACATACTTTGATAGGTTGGCAACAAATACGTGAACATGCCAAAGAGGGGGAAACGTGAAATGGAGTCGCAATATTTACGTTTGTGAAAGGCAGTGTCACACGAAATAGTTGTGTCGAGTGTCAAAACCACAAGATTTCACCACGAAAAGTGTGAGAAACATGGGAAACAGTGTAAGGAAGGCCAGAACTCGAAGTTATGAGTATGTGGCAGTGAAAAAAGTGGTAGTGCGACCTCTACACCAGATGTGAGAAAACGCAGATCAGCAAATTGTAAGTAACTACTTTTTTACAAAAATCGCGACGTGAACTGTTTAATAATCTAAAACTAAACAAAAATGTATCTTTGTAGATCCCACTGATGATGCCTTAAAACAAGAAAAGGCGAAACGCGTATGGGAGAAATAAACTAAATAGCAGCAGCAAAAGGCAGTTTAATTTACAAAACAAGTATCCTGTATAGTGTTTTTTCAGTCTAGCAGAATTCACGCATGCGTTACTGTGGAGCAGCATCAGTTCACGTAGTTTTCTTGGTCGTTGATCTTGGATTGCTCCTGCAAGATGACTCCGTAGTTCACAAAAAATGTCAGGAGTGATGATTACATGTCGGGAAAGCAATTTACAGTGCACCACATTCTCTCTCTTCCAACAGAAGCAAAACATAATCTTTTGTGCATGCGCCCAGGTTGTTGATCGGGGAGTAGCTGCATCGTTTGGGCTAAACTATTCCTTGCTTTTCCTTATGTTAGCATAAATACACCATATCTCGTCACCAGTAATGATACAGAACAGGAATGGCCGGTGTTCACGAGCCAGTTGATAACGAACCTGCAGAGACGCACTTAAGGACAGCCACCGACTTTTGTAATTTTGGCTTAAGGCATGCGGTACCCATACACGGGTACATTAAATTCACTTCTTGTACCCCTTTTTGTGCACGTACTTTTGATTTTATCTAGGCAGAAGAAAGTATTTGTCGTGCAAATCAATGGATGTCCAAAAATAGAACGCCAGATCTGTGAAAATACTACAAAAGTCAGTAACTACGGAAATTAGTGGTAGAACAATACTTATGACTAGTGATTATGGCAATAGATATAAACTTCAATAATTGTTACATTTACCTTGCTATTTCCTTACGAATGTTATAATTACTCAGTTTCTTACAACACTCTCTTAGACACGACAGTACATGGTGAAACTTTTCCGAATGCGACTATGAAATTAATACACATAAAACGTTCTAACAGAGCCCTAACGAAGCTGAAATCCTGCACTAAAAACGTAAGTGGTAATACTTGAAATTTTCAGCATGCGAGTGCCTAAGACAATCCTACAAGTGAGAACATAACAGCTGTTTTTTCCGCCGATCAAACACGTCGACCTGAATTTACGGCAGAAGAATTCTGCCTCTTAATTAAATTTATCACCAATGGAACGTAACTGACATGCGCGGAGAAATGTGATAATAATCACCAAAGTAATTCATGGCCGCAGTTTGTTATCTCAGGCAGGCGGGCCGCTTTCTAAAGCCGTTCCAGGAGCAATTCGTCACTGTGGCGCAATTATTCAGACGTGAATAATTTAATGGTCCGCTTGATCTCTCCACAGTTCAGAAAAGCAAAAGTAAATTCTGTTTCTCGGAAAAAGATTATCCGACCGCTAAAATGCTCTCACAGGGAAATACCCTTAATAAGTCACCAGTTGGAAACATTGAGGGTGGCTTTAATGCAGAAGAGTAACAGAGAGTACAATTCGCTTTCAATCATTTATCCTGTCAGTTTCGTAATTCTTTTACTTAACGGCAAAATTATCCCAATAACCAACATCAATATATTTTGTTTTGACAGGAATTCACTCTCAGAGTGCTATCTGTCAACTGTATTTGTTATAATAACAACGCATTTCAACATACAACATTGTTTTAATTCCACGTAAATGATCTAAGCAAATTGCTGTTAATAATAAAATATTACGTGTTACATTAACTTTTGTGAATTAGTACTACTGTTGAAACATTCAGAAACCAAATAATGATATTTGATATCTCAGAGTATCGAATTTTATTAGTAAACAGCAACAGATTCCACAAGAGAACGTAAGACCCAACATGCATTCTTCTCAGTTTTCCTTCTATACGGAAAAGTTTGAAATAACGGCTTTCAGAAGGTGTATACTAAGTTTTTATGGTGCTTCCCGATCTCCCACACAAGATGAATTAAAATACTAATTGCCACAGAACAAATTTTTCACAATTCAGTTACAGATGGCACCCACCTCTTTACTCCCCTTGAATAATGAGCGTTTTATAGTGCAAGGAAGTCACCTAACTACAGAAAAAATTATAACAACTGTTAACTCGTGGACTGGAGGCCTCTCACCTGCCATATGCGGGGCAGCATGAAATAAAAGGAAACCAGTTAGAATTGTTACATTGGAAACGTTTTGTTGTACTTTAAACAAGACCACACTTGATTTCGTCCTGCCCTGTGTGGTTATCACATCATATTATGTTCGCGACACTGAAGAAGAAGAAAAATTAATGTCTCGTCGACGACGAGGTTATTAATTGTAACGGAGCACAAGTGCGTGCTGGATAAGGATGAGGAAGCAAAGTCCTACATTCGCCTTTGAGTCACTTAGAGAAACCGCGGAAGGGATTCTGAAGCCCTAACTTTCCGAGTGCTTGTCCAGTACGCCATATCACTCGGTTAAGAAGTGAAATTAAATTTACTAACCACTTGAAACTGAATTGTTTTACGTAGCATAATAAATGCAGTTGTTCCAGAGGGAATTACTGTGGGATATGTTACCCAGTTACCCTCAAATGAGAACTATTATTTTCAGTTAACCAATCGGAAGTAGATGATTTCATCTGCCACAACCAGCGACATATTTTCCATTTCTCCTTTGACTTACGAATCCATTGCGACAATGACATGCTTTCCAACTATGCGATCTCGCTCCGCTGTCGTTGCCGTCACATCGCATTGTGAGAGTACAAGTACTTTGCGTACAGGTCGGGGGATGTTAGAAGATCTTCAAAATAGTGTTTTTAAGAATCGTAGTATTCTAAAACTCAGCAGAACAAAAATTAATTTAACCAAGGGCAAACTCACTGTCGTTCAAATTTAAATATCGCTGACACAATAACTGCACGATGAAGCAAACGCAGAAACTTCCAGTAGAAATCGAGTCCAGTTCTCTCCAATATTGTTCATATGTTCTAATATTGTCAGAAATTGCGAAGCGAAATGTAGTGTGAGGAGGGCTATGCGAGAGGCTTTCAATGAATTCGAAAGTAACGTTCTATGTACTGACTTGGCAGAAAATCCTAAGAAATTTTGGTCCTATGTCAAAGCGGTAGGTGGATCAAAACAAAATGTCCAGACACTCTGTGACCAAAATGGTACTGAAACAGAGGATGACAGACTAAAGGCCGAATTACTAAATGTCTTCTTCCAAAGCTGTTTCACAGAGGAAGACTGCACTGTGCTTCCTTCTCTAGATTGTCGCACAGTTGACAAAATGGTAGATATCGAAGTAGACGACAGAGGGATAGAGAAACAATTAAAATCGCTCAAAAGAGGAAAGGCCGCTGGTCCTGATGGGATACCAGTTCGATTTTACACAGAGTACGCGAAGGAACTTGCCCCCCTTCTTGCAGCGGTGTACCGTAGGTCTCTAGAAGAGCGAAGCGTTCCAAAGGATTGGAAAAGGGCACAGGTCATCCCCGTTCTCAAGAAGGGACGTCGAACAGATGTGCAGAACTATAGACCTATAGCTCTAACGTCGATCAGTTGTAGAATTTTGGAACACGTATTATGTTCGAGTATAATGTCTTTTCTGGAGACTAGAAATCTACTCTGTAGGAATCAGCATGGGTTTCGAAAAAGACGATCGTGTGAAACCCAGCTCGCGCTATTCGTCCACGAGACTCAGAGGGCCTTAGACACGGGTTCACAGGTAGATGCCGTGTTTCTTGACTTCCGCAAGGCGTTTGACACAGTTCCCCATAGTCGTTTAATGAACAAAGTAAGAGCATACGGACTATCAGATCAATTGTGTGATTGGATTGAGGAGTTCCTAGATAACAGAACGCAGCACGTCATTCTCAATGGAGAGAAGTCTTCCGAAGTAAGAGTGATTTCAGGTGTGCCGCAGGGGAGTGTCATAGGACCGTTGCTATTCACAATATACATAAATGACCTGGTGGATGACATCGGAAGTTCACTGAGGCTTTTTGCAGATGATGCTGTGGTGTATCGAGAGGTTGCAACAATGGAAAATTGTACTGAAATGCAGGAGGATCTGCAGCGAATTGACGCATGGTGCACGGAATGGCAATTGAATCTCAATGTAGCGAAGTGTAATGTGATGCGAATACATAGAAAGATAGGTCCCTTATCATTTAGCTACAAAATAGCAGGTCAGCAACTGGAAGCAGTTAATTCCATAAATTATCTGGGAGTACGCATTAGGAGTGATTTAAAATGGAATGATCATATAAAGTTGATCGTCGGTAAAGCAGATGCCAGACTGAGATTCATTGGAAGAATCCTAAGGAAATGCAATCCGACAACAAAGGAAGTAGGTTACAGTACGCTTGTTCGCCCAATGCTTGAATACTGCTCAGCAGTGTGGGATCCGCACCAGGTAGGGTTGATAGAAGAGATAGAGAAGATCCAACGGAGAGCAGCGCGCTTCGTTACAGGATCATTTAGTAATTGCGAAAGCGTTACGGAGATGATAGATAAACTCCAGTGGAAGACTCTGCAGGAGAGACGCTCAGTAGCTCGGTACGGGCTTTTGTTGAAGTTTCGAGAACATACCTTCACCGAAGAGTCAAGCAGTATATTGCTCCCTCCTACGTATATCTCGCGAAGAGACCATGAGGATAAAATCAGAGAGATTAGAGCCCACACAGAAGCATACCGACAGTCCTTCTTTCCACGTACAATGCGAGACTGGAATAGAAGGGAGAACCGATAGAGGTACTCAGGGTACCCTCCGCCACACACCGTCAGGTGGCTTGCGGAGTACGGATGTAGATGTAGATGTAGATGTAGAATATAAAGCGTTTGGTGTCGATGGACTAACCTAAGCCTCAATGGGAGTCGTCGCCCCAGGGCCACTGGAAGTTTTCATAATTCCAGTTAAAATAAGCGGGCTCTGTGGTGCCTGGAATTCGTCCCTAAAAGTTACTGACATCATGTTGTTCTGATATCTTCTCTGGTCGTCACTCATTGTGAACGCGGCACACTAATACTAATGCATTACATGCCATCATGGTATTTCCAATCAGACGCACCATACAGTTGTGAAAATCAGTACAAAGGCAGAGTTCCTTCGAATGTAATATAAAATTGTTGAAATATACATGTTGCGAATGTATTATGGCAGTCGTAGATACATATAAGATACACTCCTGGAAATGGAAGAAAGAATACATTGACACCGGTGTGTCAGACCCACCATACTTGCTCCGGACACTGCGAGAGGGCTGTACAAGCAATGATCACACGCACGGCACAGCGGACACACCAGGAACCGCGGTGTTGGCCGTCGAATGGCGCTAGCTGCGCAGCATTTGTGCACCGCCGCCGTCAGTGTCAGCCAGTTTGCCGTGGCATACGGAGCTCCATCGCAGTCTTTAACACTGGTAGCATGCCGCGACAGCGTGGACGTGAACCGAATGTGCAGTTGACGGACTTTGAGCGAGGGCTTATAGTGGGCATGCGGGAGGCCTGGTGGACGTACCGCCGAATTGCTCAACACGTGGGGCGTGAGGTCTCCACAGTACATCGATGTTGTCGCCAGTGGTCGGCGGAAGGTGCACGTGCCCGTCGACCTGGGACCGGACCGCAGCGACGCACGGATGCACACCAAGACCGTAGGATCCTACGCAGTGCCGTATGGGACCGCACCGCCACTTTCCAGCAAATTAGGGACACTGTTGCTCCTGGGGTATCGGCGAGGACCATTCGCAACCGTCTCCATGAAGCTGGGCTACGGTCTCGCACACCGTTAGGCCGTCTACCGCTCACGCCCCAACATCGTGCAGCCCGCCTCCAGTGGTGTCGCGACAGGCGTGAATGGAGGGACGAATGGAGACGTGTCGTCTTCAGCGATGAGAGTCGCTTCTGCCTTGGTGCCAATGATGGTCGTATGCGTGTTTGGCGCCGTGCAGGTGAGCGCCACAATCAGGACTGCATACGACCGAGGCACACAGGGCCAACACCCGGCATCATGGTGTGGGGAGCGATCTCCTACACTGGCCGTACACCTCTGGTGATCGTCGAGGGGACACTGAATAGTGCACGGTACATCCAAACCGTCATCGAACCCATCGTTCTACCATTCCTAGACCGGCAAGGGAACTTGCTGTTCCAACAGGACAATGCATGTCCGCATGTATCCCGTGCCACCCAACGTGCTCTAGAAGGTGTAAGTCAACTACCCTGGCCAGCAAGATCTCCGGATCTGTCCCCCATTGAGCATGTTTGGGACTGGATGAAGCGTCGTCTCACGCGGTCTGCACGTCCAGCACGAACGCTGGCCCAACTGAGGCGCCAGGTGGAAATGGCATGGCAAGCCGTTCCACACGACTACATCCAGCATCTCTATGATCGTCTCCATGGGAGAATAGCAGCCTGCATTGCTGCGAAAGGTGGATATACACTGTACTAGTGCCGACATTGTGCATGCTCTGTTGCCTGTGTCTATGTGCCTGTGGTTCTGTCAGTGTGATCATGTGATGTATCTGACCCCAGGGATGTGTCAATAAAGTTTCCCCCTCATGGGACAATGAATTCACGGTGTTCTTATTTGAATTTCCAGGAGTGTATAAACAGTCATGATAGAATTACATAGGTTCTCTCATAACACGAATAACAAAATAATATTAAGTCCCATAAGATTTTTTTTAAACAAAATAATGTGATTGTACATCCTGGATGGAATTTGGTATCAAGGCAGTCATTTTCCTTTTGTGTTATTGCCATATTAACTCAAAAATTCTCTTTGGCAATGATTTTGTTGGGATTTGTACTTCCTGCAGAGAACTTGTCACCCATTCTTCTCGTATCGCTTTTTTCAGCTCGCTTACGGCATCAAATTGCCTTCCATGGTGATAAACACACTTTTCACATATTCTCTAAAGGTTTTCCACGGTGTTCAAATCCAGGCTACGTGTAGGTCAGGGCAAGAAATCGATATTTTTGTCTTCAAACTAATTGTTGTTGTGCTTTAAACTGCACAGATGCGTTATCTTGTTGGAACATTAGACTTGCGTCCCCTAGGTTCTCATACATTCTAATCCATTCTCTCTCTTAGGATGTCAGTGACCCTATTGAAGTTCATTCTAGTGTTCACGCAAGCAATGCGTTATTAACCTTTAGCGCAGAAGGCTGCTCAAATCATAACTTTTAGTCCACGAAAATTTCTGCTCATTGTTGCCTTCTGCTCTGTTTACAGACCATGCCAATCATTTGAAATCCATCCAGACCTTCTAAATTAAACTTCTTCTCATCACTGAAGATCGCTTTATCCCATTCTCAAGTTCATGACTACGTTTTTCAGAAAATTACGATATAGCATGTTTATGTCTGGGTGTTAGAGCAGGTTTCTGCAGCCGTTTCTGGAGTCCTAGATATTTTCATTTGACACAATATTTCGTACAAGTCTGGCAGTTACTGGCAACAGCAAATCAACAACAAGTAGCGAATAATGACTGTTCGTGAGCCCTGTTTTACGCAAAAAAAAAACTGTTTTGATGCTTCAGCTAATTTTTCCTTTGCCCTTTCCATGTCGGGCACCGAATCTAACGAAATTATAAATCACTGTATTTGAGAAGTTCAACTTCTTGGCGATTTGACGACTAGAGAATTCTATTATAACTTTCTACCCACAGATTTTTGATTTTTTGTGTCATGAT
Organism: Schistocerca gregaria; assembly: GCF_023897955.1. NCBI lineage: Eukaryota > Metazoa > Arthropoda > Insecta > Orthoptera > Acrididae > Schistocerca > Schistocerca gregaria. Next base: position 834,688,754 of record NC_064931.1, read on the forward strand.
TACTGTTTTCCGCGTGGTTATGTCCCAGTCATGGTTTATGTACACATTACGCACTGTTACTAACCGTGTCTGTTTCCAATCCGCAGCAAAAGCACGTACACACACTAACACCGCACAGAGCCGACTGCCTTTTACCCGGTTTCCACCCTCTCCCACCTCACTCGTTAATGTCTTGTTATATATTGTGCTATTGGCGTCAAATGCGATACCATTTGACTGCATTTGTCAGTATACTGCATCTCATACTCTTTCATACACACTCTCCGCAACTATTCCAACCGACAGTGTTAATTTTCCTACAAATATCTATGCCTTCATATTGATTTCCACTACTGTAGTCTTCCCGAGGCATCATGTTCGAGGTTGATGCCCCTCATGTTTCATCGTTTTGAAGGAGATGAAAATCTTTGAGTTTTTGAGTTACTTGATGTGGTCCAAAATATAATTTTAGGGCGTTTTTCTATAGGCTAAACTTAAAAAAAATTCCTTATAACACCGACTTCTATCATATAATAATAACGTGCCAATTAGAGCTAGAAAAGAACGGTCATTGGAATATGTGTTATGGATTCATTTTCTGGATTTTATGCAGACAGTTGTTGAAATATTCGTCTAAATTTATTCCTACTTGGAGTTAATTGTTAATTACAAAAAAAATGGTTCAAATCGCTCTGATCACTATGGGACTTACCTTTTGAGGTCATCAGTCCCCTAGAACTTAGAACTACTTAAACCTAACTAACCTAAGGACATCACACACATCCATGCCCGAGGCAGGATTCGAACGTGCGGCCGTAGCGGTCGCGCGGTTCCAGGCTGTAGCGCCTAGAACCGCTTGGCCACCCTGGCCGCTTGCTAATTACATACACCCATTGAAAAGCCTTTTGTTAGGTAATGTTTAACGATTAAAAGATTTACACTCGAGTATATAACAAAGTACATAATCCTAAGAGTTCAAATTACAATAGGCTTTCAAACGAACTAAAAAGTGTGTGGTTGAATTCGACATTTTCAAACTGAAGTTGAATGGCCTGCTTGTGACCGACTCCTTTTATTTAGTACTGGAATTCGTCGCAGTAGTTTCGTGATTTTCGTTGTAATGTGCTACTTATTTGTAAGCTGTATCAATTTTTTTTTAATTTTCAACTTTTTAAATTTCTATATTTTGACCTGTTGGCTCTGAATTGAGTAGAGAATGATTCCATTTTAGATAATCTCTTGGTAATAAGGTTTAAAGAATCCGAGATAAAAATTATCAGGGAATAAAATGATGTAAACGTGATTCTCTTCGGCTCGTCCTAATCGATGGCTGATGTATCAGTTTTATGCTAAGGCCGACTGAAACGGAAACGAAGAACCTATGGCGGATCCTTACTCAGGATATCAAAAACGTTCAGGATGTATAAACGATATCAACTTCTTGCGACATTCGACAAGTGCTCCTATGAGTAGGTGATAGTCCTATTACTATGTTTTATGAAATGGATGGCTAACCTTAAATTTGAAACACGGTGAAAACAAATCTCGACTGATGAACGTGATTGATAGTGTAAAGGGCATTGCTGAGAAATGTTATCTGAGCTTTGAAACTATTGGGTGTAATGAACGTCGACAAAAGATATTTTTCATTATGTCTCCATACATTTTGACACAAAGAATCGAAACTGATTTGGACCCGTACCTTTGGATTGAAATGTCTAGGAATCAGCCCTTGAAGAATGAAGAAATGTGAGTGATAAACACGTATAATCCACTAAACAGTTGGGAGAGTGTAACTAGTGTGCACATAGTTAGAATTCAGTTGAAGTATATCCTTGTTGACAAGCGGCAACTCACACGTGACCGAATGGGTGGACATCTCAAGAGTTATGAGCCTTCTAAGTCAACTGCTATTTATCACAATCCATCACATTTCTGTAGCATGCTTTTGTTTTTGATGCAGTGACCACCGTTCTGCTCGAAACTGAAATGTGTAGAAACCAGGGCTTGAAGCACGAAGAGGTGCAAGGAGCTAAGAGTAACATGACTACAAAGTCTTCCTCCATGGAGTCCTAGCAGAAAACTTTGACGGTCTTTTGATAATTGCCTCCATTATCGTCGTCAGGGGCTTAGTGTGACTTAGCCCCTGACGACGACTATGAAGGCAGTTACCGAGTCATAGTAAAAGCTGTTACAGTAAATGCCTCAGGCAGAATATCCCACCTGTGTTACAGTTACACCACTAGCCCATGTAGGTCACCCTGGGAAGCGTTCTCCCGAAAGATTGGAGTGTTTTAAAGTGACCTGTCTGATGCGTAGTTGGTTTCATTAGGAAAGGTGTTCCCTTTGTTGCACTGGCCAGTGAATACGTTACTGAATAATTGGTCATGATGTAAGGAACACACACGCCGAACTCGCGGATCGACAAGCCTGAACGTCTGTTTGGTATTCGGTTCAAATCATCTCACCAACAGCATCCGTCACATGTCAAAATGCCTTTCAATGGCATTATCATCAGCTTGACAAATGCGATGATTTCGCTGAGACACTAGCGTCGGAGAGCTAATCGCCATCTCGGACGGAGGACAAATGGTTCAAATGGCTCTGAGCACTATGGGACTTAATTTCTGAGGTCATCAGTCCCCTATAACTTACAACTACTTAAAACTAACTAACCTAAGCACATCACACATATCCATGCCCGAGGCAGGTTTCGAACCTGCAACCGTAGCAGTCCCGCGGTTCCGGATTGCAGCGCCTAGAACCGCACGGCCACCGTGGCGGGCGAAATTTAGGACGCAGTGTTGTATTACTGTCCCAAAGGCATGCAGCTGACGACGCAGCTGACATGCAGAACACAACACACGTTACATCAATGTCTGGCAAAGCATTCACAACGAGCCAGCGATGCGGCAATGTGTCAAACAGTGCTATATTCCTTTGTCACTAAACAGCCAAACAGATAGTCACCAAAACGCTATTTATGCGGAGCCTCCTGGCAGATATTCGAGCTGGCGACTGTAATCAGCGGTCGCTGTATTCCCGAATCACTCCAGCTGGAAAGCCATAGTCGTCATCAGCCAGTTAATTGAATGCCGAGATCAAAAGTTTGGCGCGCTGTGCCGTCCTGCCTGTGTGCCGCTTCCCGTGCTTATGGACCTCGCCAGCCACTGCCATCCGGTCCACAGGGGCATTGGCTGACAGCCCTTGGCGTGTCAGAGCTGCCAAGGCATCACGCTGATGCCTAGACGTGAGCCGGAGCGCATCTCCGCTTTGCTGTGGGATACGGACACCGTGTGTTAACGTCGGGCCGCGCCACCACATGAAGGCGAGAGCCTGTAACTGCCGTAATAAGGAGTTTAGATGCGTGCCATCGGCTTGCTGTAGCCACCTCCCCCTCATGCCTGCCTCCCAACGCCTTGGCCAACCCACAACGCTCAGCGTGGGAGAGTTCCCACCACGCTCAAAACTTGAAGATCGGCTCTTACACTCCTCTGTAGCGGTTACTGCACCCCTGACTTGCTGGAGTAAGGTGACCAATGTGAGAATGTTCTAAACAAAAAAATTTCCATCCGAACTGACCAAAAATTGTAAGGTCATAAGATACTCAAAATCAGTAAGCAGCTCCCTGCCGCCTTTGGGTAAGCAGCAGCCAGCAGCAAGTCACACTCTAGCTCACTTACATGTTTTATAGTTTAATACTTAAATTCTTTGCCTGTTTTTGGGCACTTGAATAGTTTAATTCACAAATTTCGAGCATATTGTAGTATTTGAGAGTTGTAGCATTGCTTTTTAGTACCCATATAGTACAAATTCGCGTAGTCGTCAGTCATCTGTTTGTTTTGAACGGCTTGTGAGGTAAAAGAGAGGAAAAAAACAATTGTTAGGTATGGATAGGGTCTGCGCTTGTTGTGTACGGATTCAGGGGAATTGACAATCACCAGTAAAAAGCTGAAAGCTGTGTTAGCCGTGTTCGGCAGGCGCCAATCTGTTGTCCCGCCGTGGTGACATTGGGACACCCGAGGCGAGCGCTTTGGCGCCTCTGGAAACTGTAGCATCGCCTGGGATCTTTGATGCCGCTGCGCCCTCGGATTAGGACGTCCCTGCCGGTCGACAGTTGCCTGATGGTGATTGGCGAACCGTGTCGGGATCGCGAATCCCTGGGCGGAAGAAGAAAGTTGGTGGTGGCCACGAGGCTGTACCGTTACGCCTCTGTAACAGGATTGAGGTACTGCCCATTGCTGAAAGTACCGGGTGATCAAAAAGTCAGTGTCAATTTGAAAACTTAATAAACCACGGAATGATGTAGATAGAGAGGTAAAAATTGACACACATGCTTGCAGTGACATGGGCTTTTATTAGGGAGGTAAAAATTGACAAACATGCTTGCAGTGACATGGGGTCTTATTACAACAAAAAAAAACCAGTTCACAAAATTACGCGTGAAAGATCTCTTCGCGCGTCGTTTGGTGATGATCGTGTGCTCAGCGGCCACTTTCGTCACGCTTGGCCTCCCAGGTCCCCAGACCTCAGTCCGTGCGATTATTGGCTTTGGGGTTACCTGAAGTCTCAAGTGTATCGTGATCGACCGACATCTCTAGGGATGCTGACAGACAACATCCGACTCCAATGCCTCACCATAACTCCGGACATGCTTTACAGTGCTATTCACAACATTATTCCTCGACTACAGCTATTGTTGACGTATGATGGTGAAAATATTGAGCATTTCCTGTAAAGAACATCATGTTTGCTTTGTCTTACTTTGTTATTCCAATTATTGCTATTCTGATCAGATGAAGCGCCATTAGTCGGACATTTTTTGAACTTTTGTATTTTTTTTGTTCTAATAAAACCCCATGTCATTCCAAGCATGTGTGTCAATTTGTACCTCTCTATCTACCTTATTGCGTGATTTATTCAGTTTTCAAATTTATAGTGACTTTTTGATCATCTGGTACTTTGAGCCGGCTAGGGCGGCCTCGCCTGTGGCCGGTCTTCCTGAGAAGTCTGGACAAGCGCAGAGGGGGGGATTGCTTGTCAGTGGGAGCTACAATGTTAGGGAGGTGATGGAAACCCTTAGGGATATGGCACCTAAGTATGGGACAAAAGCCAATGTGCACTCCGTGTGCATACCGTGGGGAGTCACCAAAGATGTGGAAAGGGTCCTTCCGGATGCTATGAAGGGTACAGGGTGCAGCCAACTGCTGGTCGTGGCTCTTATCGGCACTAATGGCGTGTGTTGCCATGGATCGGAAGAGATTCTCTCTGGTTTCTGGCGGCTGTCTGAGTTGGTGAAGACTGCCAGACTTGCTAGCGAGATGAAGGCAGAGCTCCCCATCTGCAGCATCGTCAACAGGTACAGAAAGCTGGCTAAAGCTAGAGATACAGGGTGTTTCAAAAATGACCGGTATATCTGATACGGCAATAAAAACTAAACGAGCAGCGATAGAAATACACCGTTTGTTGCAATATGCTTGGGACAACAGTACATTTTCAGGCGGACAAACTTTCGAAATTACAGTAGTTACAATTTTCAACAACAGATGGCGCTGCAAGTGATGTGAAAGACAACGCAGTCTGTGGGTGCGCCATTCTGTACGTCGTCTTTCTGCAGTAAGCGTGTGTTGTTCACAACGTGCAAGTGTGCTGTGGACAACATGGTTTATTCCTTAGAACAGAGGATTTTTCTGGTGTTGGAATTCCACCGCCTAGAACACAGTGTTGTTGCAACAAGACGAAGTTTTCAACGGAGGTTTAATGTAACCAAAGGACCGAAAAGCGATACAATAAAGGATCTGTTTGAAAAATTTCAACGGACTGGGAATGTGACGGATGAACGTGCTGGAAAGGTAGGGCGACCGCGTACGGCAACCACAGAGGGCAACGCGCAGCTAGTGCAGCAGGTGATCCAACAGCCGCTTCCGGTTTCCGTTCGCCGTGTTGCAGCTGCGGTCCAAATGACGCCAACGTCCACGTATCGTCTCATGTGCCAGAGGTTACACCTCTATCCATACAAAATTCAAACGCGGCAATACCTCAGCGCCGCTAACATTGCTGTACGAGAGACATTCGCTAACGATATAGTGCACAGGATTGATGACGGCGATATACATGTGGGCAGTATTTGGTTTACTGACGAAGCTTATTTTTACCTGGTCGGCTTCGTCAATAAACAGAACTGGCGCATATGGGGAACCGAAAAGCCCCATGTTGCAGTCCCATCGTCCCTGCATCCTCAAAAAGTACTGGTCTGGGCCGCCATTTCTTCCAAAGGAATCACTGGCTCATTTTTCAGATCCGAAACGATTACTGCATCACGCTATCTGGACATTCTTCGTGAATTTGTGGCGGTACAAACTGCCTTAGACGACACTGCGAACACCTCGTGGTTTATGCAAGATGGTGCCCGGCCACATCGCACGGCCGAAGTCTTTAATTTCCTGAATGAATATTTCGATGATCGTGTGATTGCTTTGGGCTATCCGAAACATACAGGAGGCGGCGTGGATTGGCCTCCCTATTTGCCAGACATGAACCCCTGTGACTTCTTTCTGTGGGGACACTTGAAAGACCAGGTGTACCGCCAGAATCCAGAAACAATTGAACAGCTGAAGCAGTACATCTCATCTGCATGTGAAGCCATTCCGCCAGACACGTTGTCAAAGGTTTCGGGTAATTTCATTCAGAGACTACGCCATAGTATTGCTACACATGGTGGATATGTGGAAAATATCGTACTATAGAGTTTCCCAGACCGCAGCGCCATCTGTTGTTGACAATTGTAACTACTGTAATTTCGAAAGTTTGTCTGCCTGAAAATGTACTGTTGTCCCAAGCATATTGCAACAAACGGTGTATTTCTATATGCTGCTCGTTTAGTTTGTATAGCCGTTTCAAATATACCGGTCATTTTTGAAACACCCTGTAAATTCTGCCGAAATTTTTACAAAGGTACAAACGGTGTTCAGAAAGGATAGATTAAATAAAGTAGGTGGTGGTTCGTTGGGATCTGTTGGTAGTAGTTTATCATGTATTGAAGTTGAAATAGATAGTACCTGCGAATTACTATGGGTGGAGGTTATACTCAACAGCAGTACCAAAATAATAATTGGCTTCCTCTACCGACTCCCGTCCTCCCCCCCCTTCCACCCCCCCCCCCCCGACTCAGATGATATAATAGCTGAACGGTTCAAAGAAAACTGGAACCTCATTACAAATAAGTACCCCACTCATACTTCAATCTACCCTCGAATTGGTGGCGAAAATGAATTTTCAAAGCCGGTGGTAGACAGAAAACATCTTCCGAAACAGTACTAAATGCTTTCTTTGATAATTACTTTGAACAATTAGTTCATGAGCCCACGCGAAGTGTAAATGGTTGCAAAAACACACTTCACCTCTTAGGCACAAATAATCCTGATCTAATAGAGAGCGTCAATGCGGATACAAGGTCATTGCAGCGAGGCTCAAAACCATATCAACAAAAACCACTATAAAGGAATGAAAAATATATCTATTTAAAATACCAGATAAGACTCTCTATATGCCTTCCTAAGAGAAAGTCTCCATTCCTTCCAAGCTAATTATGTAAGTGTACACCATATACAGCTCAAATTTAAGGATACAGTATCGACAGCAATAGATAGATTCATACCGCATAAGTTAATAAGAGACGGGACTGTTCCACCATGGTACACAAAACACGTCAGAACACTGTTTCGGAAGCAACGAAAAAGCATGTCACACTCAGAAGAACGCAAAATCCCCAAGACTGGCTAACTTTCACGGAAGCACAAAATTTAGTGCGGACGTCAATGCGAGATCCTTTTAATAGTGTCCACAATGAAACGTTGTCTCAAAATATGGTAGATAACCCAAAGATATTCTGGTCGAATGTGAAGTACACCAGTGGCAAAAAACAGTCAGTACCGTCACTGACCGATAGCGATGAAAATGTTGTCGATTATGGTGCCACTAAAGCGGAGTTACTAAATGCAGTTTTCCATAATTCCTTCACGAAAGAAGACGAAGTACACTACTGCACATTAAAATTGCTACACCACGAAGATGACGTGCTACAGACGCGAAATTTAACCGACGGGAAACAGATACTGTGATATGCAAATGATTAGCTTTTGAGAGCATTCGCACTAGTTTGGCGCCTCTGGCGCCACCTACAACGTGCTGACTTGAGTAAAGTTTACAACCGATTTCTCATACACAAACAGCAGTTGACCGGCGTTGCCTGGTGAAACGTTGTTGTGGTGCCTCGTGTAAGGAGGAGAAATGCGTACCATCACGTTTCCGACTTTGATAAAGGTCGGATTGTAGCCTATCGCGATTGCGGTTTATCGTATCGCGACATTGCTGCTCGCATCGGTTGAGATCCAATGACTGTTAGCAGAATATGGAATTGGTGGGTTCAGGAGGGTAATACGGAACGCCCTGCTGGATCCCAACTGCCTCGTATCACTAGCAGTCGAGATGACAGGCGTCTTATCCGCATGGCTGTAACGTATCGTGCAGTCACTTCTCGATCCCTGAGTCAACAGATGGGGACGTTTGCAAGACAACAACCATCTGCCCGAACAGTTCGACGACGTTTGCAGCAGCATGCACTATCAGCTCGGAGACCATGGCTGCGGTTACCCTTGACGCTGCACCACAGACAGGAGCGCCTGCGATGGTGTACCGAACGACGAACCTGGGTGCTCGAATAGCAAAACGTCATTTTTTCGGATTAATCCAGGTGTTGTTTACAGCATAATGATGGTCAAATGGTTCAAATGGCTCTGAGCACTATGGGACTTAACAGCTGTGGTCATCAGTCCCCTAGAACTTAGAACTACTTAAACCTAACTAATCTAAGGACATCACACACATCCATGCCCGAGGCAGGATTCTAACCTGCGACCGTAGCAGTCACGAGGTTCCGGACTGAGCGCCTTAACCGCGTGAACACCGCGGCCGGCTCATGATGGTCGCATCCGTGTTTGGCAACAGTGAACGCACATTGGATGCGTGTATTCGTCATCGCCATACTGGCATATCACTCAGCGTGATGGTATGGGGTGCCATTGGTTACACATCTCGATCACCTTTTGTTCGCATTGCCGGCACTTCGAACAGTGGACGTTAAATTTCAGATGTGTTACGACCCGTGGTTGTACCCTTCATTCGATCCCTGCAAAAACCCTACATTTCAGCAGGATAATGCACGACAGCATGTTGCAGGTCCTGTACGGGCCTTTGTGGATAGAGAAAATGTTCGACTGCTGCCCTGGCCAGCATATTCTATAGACCTCTCACCAATTGAAAACGTCTGGTCAATGGTGGCCGAGCAACTGGCTCGTCACAATACACCAGTCACTACTCTTGATGAAGTGTGGTATCGTGTTGAAGCTGCATGGGCAGCTGTACCTGTGCACGCCATACAAACTCTGTTTGACTCAATGCCCAGGCGTATCAAGGTCGTTATTACGGCCAGAGGTGGTTGTTCTGGGTACTGATTTCTATGCATCCAAATTACGTGGAAATGTGATCACAAGTCAGTTCAAGTATAATAAATTTGTCCAATGAATACCCATTTATCATCTAAATTTCTTCTTGCTGTAGCAATTTATATGACCAGTAGTTTAAATATTCCAGAATTCGAAACCAGAACAGCTGTTAGCAAGAGTGACATAAAAGTAGATATCTTAGGAGTTGCGAAACAAAGCACTTAAGAAAGGCTACTCTTCCTGTGCAGATGGTATAGCAATGCTGTTATTTTCAGAATATGCAGACAAAATAGCGCCTTTCTTAGCAATCATATACAACCGCTCACTTGACGAGAGGTCTGTTCCTTAAGACTGGTAAGTAGCACAGGTAACACCAATATTCAAGAAAGGTAATAGCAGTAACCCATTGAATTACAGACCCATATCACTGATCTCAGTTTGCAGTAGGATTTTGGAGCATATACTCTAATCGAACATTATGAATACCTCGAAGAAAATGACTTATTTATACATAACCAACACGGATTCAGAAAATATTGTTCTTGTGCAACACAGCGAGCTCTTTATTCCCATGAAGTAATGAGTGCTCTCGACAAGGGTTCTCAGATCGATTCCATATTCCAAGATTTCCAGAAGGCTTTTGATACCGTTCCTCACAAGCGAGTATTAATCAAATTGCGTGCACATGGAGTATCGTCTCATTTGTGTGACTGGATTCTTGATTTCCTCTCAGAGAGGTCACAGTTCGTACTGATAGACGGTAAATCATCTAGTAGAACAGAAGTGATATCTGGCGTTACTCAAAGTAGTGTCATAGGCCCTCTGCTGTTCCTGCTTTACATAAATGATCTAGGTGATAATCTGAGCGGCCCCCTTAGATTGTTTGCAGATGACGCTGTAATGTACCGTGTAGTAAAATCATCAGACGATCAATTCCAATTACAAAATGATCATCAGAGTATTTCTGTATGGTACGAAAAGTGACAATTGGCACTAAACAAAGAAAAGTGCGAGGTCATCCACTTAAAGAAATCCGATAAATTTTGGGTATACAATAAATCGCAAAAAACTAAGGGCTGTCAATTCGAATAAATACCTAGGAATTGCGCCGGTCGCGGTGGTCTAGCGGTTCTAGCTGCTCAGTCCGGAATCGCGCGACCGCTACGGTCGCAGGTTCGAATCCTGCCTCGGGCATGGATGTTTGTGATGTCCTTAGGTTAGTTAGGTTTAAGTAGTTCTAAGTTCTAGGGGACTGATGACCACAGATGTTAAGTCCCATAGTGCTCAGAGCCATTTGAACCATTTTTTTGAACCTAGGAATTGCCGCGCGGGATCAGCCGACCGGTCTGGGGCGCTGCAGTCATGGACTGTGCTGCTAGTCCTGGTGGAGTTTCGAGTCCTCCATCGGGCATGGGTGTGTGTGTGTGTGTGTGTGTGTGTGTGTGTGTGTGTGTGTGTGTGTGTGTTTTTGTCCTCAGGATAACTTAGGTTAAGTAGTGTGTAAGCTAAGGGACTGATGACCTTAGCAGTTAAGTCCCTTAAGATTTCACACACATTTTAACATTTTTGAACCTAGGAATTACAATTGCGGGCAACTTACATTGGAAAGACCACATAGATAATGTTTTGGGGAAGGCGAAACAAAGACTGCGCTTTGATGGCAGAACACTTACAAGATGCAAAAAACCCACTAAAGAGACAGCCTACATTACACTTGTCCGTCCTCTGATGGAATATTGCTGCGCGGTGTGGGATCCTTACCAGGTAGGATGTGAGCATCATCTATTCAGTCAGTCAGTGACTATAACGATACCGAAACGGAAGAGGACCGAGAGAAGGAAGAAATACTAAATTCGGTCAACGGAAACCATTTCGTTATGGATGATAATAATAAGGTTCCGTCTTTAAAACAACGGTACTAAAGTCAAAATGGTAGATATCGAGATAAATAATAGCAGAAAAGAAAATCAACTGAGTTCACTTAACAGTGGAAAGGCATCTGAACTGGATAAGACAGCTGTGAAAATTTGCAGAAATTATATGAATGAAGTTGCCCCATTGCCAACAGCAGTTTATAATGAGTGCTGGAACAGTGATAGACACTAATAAATGACCACCTAGTGTGTTATATTACGACGATACTGGCTCTCTCCATTAAAAGAGGTTAAAAATAATGTATGTGTGGGGAAGCGGATAATGATGGGCTCAACTGAAGTTAATGATTGTTAGCTGATTAGGATCTGTACATTTTAATGTTGAAAACGTTACTCATCTGAAACATTTCTAAACACCGTCAGGTTAGCAATTGTCCGCATGGCACACATCCATGCCCGAGGCAGGATTCGAACCTGCGACCGTAGCGGTCTCGCGGTTCCAGACTGTAACGCCTAGAACGGCTCGGCCACTCCGCCCGGCCAGGACAGATAATGTTACATTGACAAGTATTTAAGCTATTTACACTTAATGGATGTAACCACACGAAAATATAGTTTTAAGGCACATGCACGTACTGGCTGCTTATAATTAATATGAGCTGCTCACGGTGTCCAGAATGGACGGCAATTATCGTATGCCAGTGAGACTTTTTACATATGCTAATATATTATTGAGGAACCTATATACCGTGCGAAAAAGTTTAGTTTCAATTTTGGCCACTAGTTGCAAATCTGAAGCTGTACAGCATCTCTCCTAAGTCTCTGGTGGTCATATTGAAAAATTTGTGTAAGCATCAGTTAATAATAGAATCTACATTATGCCTTTCTAACTTGTTTGACCTATTCTACCCGTGTCCTGCTACTAATCATTTGTATGTGGAAATATTTCTAACGGTCATTCTTGCATTCACAGCATCAGATTTGCCACACGGTAACCACACCCCACATGAACCTCTATGAGTAGCTTCAACAAACTCATACTACTAAACGCGGACAAAGCCGAAATATACTTCACAAACTAGTGACATTACATGGAACACGATACAGATTACTACTTACACAGAAAAGAACGTACCACTGTGCACTTTTTGAGTCGGTATGGATCTTTGAAGTTAGTATACGGGTGCATGGACCAGCTCTCTTCATGAACAAGATCACTGTCAGGCAGGGGCAGGAAAGAGTGCTACTTAGACGATCTACGGCGTTTGGCATCACATCAGTCGATTCTCTGTATGTGTTGCTCAGAATATACCCAAGCGATATAACCATGATTATCAGGCTACAAAATGATGGCTGAAGATGGGTGTATCTGAGAGTGTGTTGCAGATCACTGGGTAGAACACATAAGACAGGCGCCAACCAAAATTGGGATGTGGATACTTGGTAAAAAGAGGGGGACGAAAGTACTAAGAGCCATCGAGTCTATTCATTCTTCCATAACATCTGAGAGCACTTAAGGGCCGTGCGGTTCTGGGCGCTACAGTCAGGAACCGAGCTACCGCTACGGCCGCAGGTTCGAATCCTGCCTCGGGCAATGGATGTGTGCGATGTCCTTAGGTTAGTTAGGTTTAATTAGTTGTAAGTTGTAGGCGACTGATGACCTCAGATGTTAAGTCGCATAGTGCTCAGAGCCATTTGAACCAATTTTAGCAGTTACGGATGCACCATGTCAACCCTGGTCGAGGCGCGGTTCATTTTGTGATTTGACATGGCCGTATCCCAAGCACTTTGCATCAATGTCGCTTTCAGAAAGGAATCGGTGCACAAGACCGCTTCTCTTTTAAATTCAGTAGTTGCAGGCACCTTCGTCACAACATAGAACACACAACAAAAACCACACTAGCCGAAGCACTGAGAAACGCAGTTACATATACGCAGCTGAACGCAATACGTAGCAAGATTCCAAAAGCAGAACATGGCTGATATAAACACATTTACCATTACAGAGGGCGCAGAAGACAAAGACCGGCCGACATAGATAGTTCGAGCAGTTTCAGTACTGACGATGAAACGAGTGACAGTGGCAACAATGACACAGCAAACAGATAAACATAATAGGAAATACATAAAACATAAACAATAGTAGCATAAACATTAGTCAAATATCACAATATCATATCATTATGCATGAATGTAATTAAAATGAGAAGTAATTATAATTGTCTGTGGATCGATATTGTTCTTGAAACCACGTCAAAACCATACACGCCACTGTTAATTAGTAATATAAATGGACACATCATTGAAAATGCAGTAAAATGAATGCAATACAAGTGTAGTACGGTGTGATGCTCTAACTTGCTTGAATATTAGATGTAGCACGTATGTAGTCGCTGAATCTAGTACACAGTCCGTTCATCTATGTACCACATGACTAGAGAGCTAAGTCTTCATTGCTTTTCTGTTTGCTTCATCTCAAAGTGTCAGGAGGCAGTTACGGCAGAATGCCCACGAACTCATCTAGGGTTCCCTTATAATGTTGTTATGTAATGGGGCCCTCTTCCGCACGCGTCGCTTTCCTGATAATATGAAACTGTGAAAGGAATGGCCGTCCGGCGAGCTAATGGAAGGCGGCACGTCACATTTCCCCCGCGCTGGCAGCTGGCGTGTTTGTCTTTGTGACACGGCCAGCTATGGAGTAATTAGTTTTCCAGGGGTGCTTCTGCAAAGGGACTGATTTCGTCACCGCGGCGATCTGGTGCGGCTGACATGCGCTCGTAATGAACTTGGCCCAACTTGCAGGTGTGCGTGCTCTGCATTCGGCCTGAGAGCGCGCCGCCCACAGCGGTCAGCCCGCAACTCCACTTCCTGCCAGACCGCCTTTGCTTTCATCATCTTATACGTCCTGTGACAACCAACTTGAGTGGAAGAAACTCTCAACTACCTTTCTACGTCTACATTCAGTAGATATGACATCCCTCGCACACACGGAAAAGTATTAGAACAAAATAGATCGGATAATGTACAATTATTGCGTTGAGGAGAACTGTGGCACTTACCTACCTCAATGTCTGGCCGTGCGAGTTGAGATAAGATATACATGTGGGATTCGCAGCCGAGTGAGTATGTAAAATGACGTGACGTTTTGATGACGGTAACTGATGATGGGAGTTCTAACAACCCTACCACAACAAAGGTCAAAATTTAATGATTGTGGTGTTGCTCACGCTGCTGAATGCTGCATTTTCGGGCAACAGCAAAGTTATTATGTGGCAGGTGTCATTAGAGCCCAGTCAATAAAGTCATTTCATGTAATAATGAATAAACTAGGCACTCATCTTTTCGGGTTTCCAACGCTGATCTCGTTGCAAAATCATGGCTCAATCGTCGAAAATCTAGGTGGTGGTGATTCCAAGCTCGGATGCAAAGGGGCCTAGGTTTTATTCTGCTATATTCAAAAGTTTTGTAGATGCGCTTCACAAACCATTCTTGGAGATTAAACCTTTCAAAGTTAGCACAATAGCGATTAAAAAAAAACAGCACTCCGAATTTAAGTTACACTTCCTTTTAATTGCTTTTATTGCAATATCACGTAACACACAAAACATCACTTCACAATACAAAACGTACTTGAAAACATCTTCCTCACTGTTAAGTTCACATTTTATAAACTGACTACAATATACGTCTTTCCAACATGACGTCCAAGACTTGACTTTTTCAAGGTCCGACACTCTAACAACCAACCACTTACGCGCCCAAAAATCAGAGTTACAAGTACATCAAAGATCATAGTGACAAAAGAACGAATACACGTAAGAAAAATATCATTGCAATATAAACATATCGATGTATCAAAGTACCTCTACATTAATCAAATCAAATCTGAATGTTGTCTCAGAAATATGTCAACTACTTTACAGAAACACAGTAGAATATTACTGGTATCGAGAGGTTCAGGTGAGGTGCCGTAATGGTTACGTAATTCAAGTACCATTACAGAGTGAAACTCATCGCACCACCGCACGATTCACTCGGTTGGAAACCCGAGAGCTCCGTATCTGATACTTATCGAGTTTAATATGTTTCATCTTTAATTTATTACCTGTTTCGCTGAGCGTCTGAGGTATAAAGTCATAAGGTGGAACGCATAATTTTACTAGTTACGCAACACTGATTGTGTTTAAATGTGATTGCATGGTGACCAGTTACATCTAATTCTACACATACACTCCGCTAGCCAGCAAGCGGTGTATGGTGGAGGGCACTATTCGCGCCAAAGTCGTATTTCACCCTCTTTGTTCCACTCGCGGATATCGCTAGGGGAAACCGACTGTCTGAACGCCTCAGTACGAGCTCTAATTTCCCCTCTTCTTTGAATGGTGATCATTACGCGATTTGCAATTTGGTGGTAATGATATATGCTCTATATCCTCGGCGAAGATCGTATTTTGGAATTTAGTGAGCAGTCCCTTCCGTTTAGCGCATCGTCTATCTGCAAGTGTGTCCCACTTTAAACTTTCTATGAGATTTGTAACGCTCTCGCGATGGCTAAATGTACCATTCACGAATCTTGCCGCTCTTCTTTGGACCTTCCCAGTCTCTTGAATCAGACCCAACTGGTCCCATACAGACGAACGATACACTAAGACTGGACGAAGTGAAATGTGGAATTGCAAGCAATTTCCTTTGTTGAAGGACTACATCGCTTTAGGATTCTACCAATAAACCGCCATCTGGTGTTCGCCGCGTAAGTTCGTCTGTAGTGGAATATTTAATATCATAAAATTAGTAACAGTATAAAGACCACAAACTTTACATAGAAATTTAATTTGTTCTGTCACGAGTGCGTAAGTGTGCAGAAAGTCTCCTCTCGCACCTTGTTTTCAGTTAGTTTAACACATTCAACTGACAATTGTGTGTCGTCAGTTTTATACCGCTACTTTCCATTAAAAAAAATGATTTAATATATCTGGTATGAACAGTGGAAAGTTAGTTGTTTTATTGTTTGGCTCTGTATATCACAAGAAATTTCAGGCCAAGCAAGAGGAACCGGTGGTTGGTTATGCTAATTTTATCTCCTTTGATGACAGAAGATTTGTTTCCACGTGTCCAGAAAGCCTGACTACAAAATTTTCATTTCGACTAGGAGAAATTCATCTTCTATGAAGCGAACCGGTGGAACTATCTATAATCTGTCTGGAAAATTTTGCGGAAATATTCAGTCTGAGTTTGGTAAGATTTCAAAGTGGTGTAAAGACTGGCAACTTTCTTTAAATGTTCATAAATTTAAAATGGTTCACTTCCGAAAACGTAGAAAAAAGTTGTAATCAGTCATATCATGAATGCACCAGGGAGTAACAATTTTTGGGGATATAAAATGGAATGATCACATAGGTTCAATAGAAGTTAAAGCAGGTGGCAGGTTTCGTTCACTAATTGGATGCCGGCAAAATAGCATCACTCTACAAAGGACACCGCTTACGAAATAGTTTTATGTTTCAACTCATGCGTGTTTGACCCTCACCACATAAGACTAATGGGAGATTCAGAAATTATACAATGAATGACAGCACAGTTAGTAACAGGTTTGTTGGATTCACGGGAGAGCGTTAGAGAATTTCTATGAAACATGAACTGACAGACTGTTCAAGATATACGGCAACTATCTCCACGAAGTGTACTTCCTACGCTGAGGCCTGTATATTCCCCTACGTATCGCTCCCGCAGGAGAGCGAATAGAAGGGGCCAGTAGCTTCTGCAATGGTCTTGATCGTATTCATATGGAGTATGGAGATTATGTTGTTCCGCAAGCAAAGCACTTTGAATCATTTCACTTACAGACTACTTCTAGTGCTCCGAGCAAATGTAATAATTTGACGTACTTATTTTAATATATTATCAAATTTCCCCTAATGTAGGTGCCCCTTTTATGTAGAAATAAGCTAGCTCAACCTTAACAGGGATGGGGAAGGGCATTATGTCGTTTTCTTTTCAAAGGAGCTTCTTCGACATTCACCTTAAGTGGTTTGGAGAAACCATAGAGTAGCTAAAAACTGATAACCGTTCTGGAATTTTAACCGTGATGTTCCGGGATTGGTCTCTGTTGCGCCACTTCATCGGTCTTTAGAAGATAAGAACAATTTATCTACTGTCTTCCACAGTGAGTTAGTATATGTGTTTGGATCATGTCCCGAACTACGCCTGAGTTAAGTTTTTTCTTGAATTTCGGAAGTTAACTTTCACGTGTGTTTCCAATTTTAACGAAAAAAATTCGGCTAATTCATTTGCAAACACATTCGTGTCTCTAAATCTCACCGTGGCAATCGGTAGCCTGCAGTGGTGTGCTGAATCGGAAGTGACATCAGCAGGAACAATAAAGTTAATTTTTTCTTACGAGCAGGAAAATCCTGACCTATTGACATTTGTGGCCGAGTTGGTTTTCCTTGCAATAACACAGCGTATATGAATATTATAATAAATGGGAGGACGTACATGGTATGTTACAGTTCTCAACTGAACAAGTTACTAACAGACAGTGTAAACTCATATTGGAAGACGTTATAAATATTGAACTTCTCACTATGTTATTGGATCAAACGAAGTTCCTTTCCAAAACAGAGTGTCGCAAAAACTGCAACCTCAACTGTCAGCTAAACATATTAGACCGGAAAGTCCTGTAGCAGTGCAGTGGCAATCGTCTGTGAGTGGTAATAAACGTTTTGGTGCAATGTATGAAAGAGAGAAGGAATATTTCAAACCTATCGTTTCATGTATTAACTTAAGTTTTCATACTATTCATTAGCACCTGACCTCCCTAGAGGCCTCTCTAGGTACTTCGTAAGATGGATTGATATACATTTTGATTTACAATCCGCAAGTCTCCTAGAAGTTTATGGCACACAGACCATTACGCAAAACTGTCATCCCAGTTTGCCACACAGAGTAGTGCCACTAAACCTCTGAATCGCCATAACCTCTATAGACATGTTGTTGTGGCTACTGTAGCAGTATGCACCGACACAAATAAGGAAGGAAAAATGTTGCGATGGCCGGTAGGAGAAATCGAGAATCATGTGTATAAAACTCGAAGAGGCTGAAGTGGTTTATGTACCTTCACTAGACGAAACTTTCGACCAAACAGATAATAGTGAAACCGTCACGCCATAATCATAGTGAGCGCTTCTTTTTCGATTTGGTAATAGTTACATTGAGTCTTTGTCATTAATTTGGAAGCGAGAGCAATCGGCCTGTTCTGTGAACCAAATCTGCCCGAGAGCACAATTCCGATTCAGCACGAAGGAGCGTTCACTGTCAAAACGTCAGCTGCCACAACGACAGACTTAGCTGGATCCATATGAACAAGGCATTTGTCACTTAACAAGGGATTTTTAAGTTTCTGGAATTCATCCTGACAGTCTTTGGTCCAAACAGGCACAATCTTCAGGCGCAAACGATGTGACAGAACCTCGACTGGGTTACTTTGGGTACAAACCGGATATAATGTATCAACTTACGGAGAACTGACAGAGATTGTGTCACGTTACGCAGGTCAGGAGATGCAGGAGTGAAGGGGATGAACACCTTGGCCATTAAGAACATGGTCTAAGTACCGAATCTCAGAATGAAAAAGGCACATTTGTCCAGGAGACACTTCAAACCTGTAGCTGAAAGCAGTATGAAAAGCGTACGAAGTTTACTGATACGTCCTTCTGCTGTACGTCCTGACACCACAATATCATCTAAGTCATTTGAACAGATTCGAACTGTTGCAGTAAGCAGTTCTAAGTAGTGTTCGAATATGGCAGGCGCGGGAGTGCTGCCAAAGGGTAAGCGCAAAATATTCAACAACCCTTAATGTGCGTGGACCACAAGCACTTTATGAGACTCCTGAGTCAGTGAAATTTACAAATACGCGTCGTGGAAGTCAGTTTTTGAAAAACAGCGCCCTGCCCCAAGCCTGTCCATTAATTCCTCAGGGCGAGGCAATGGTTAAGTATCAATTATTGTTTTTGGATTCTCAGAGTATTGAAAGTTAACACAAAGACGAAGGTTTTCTAGAAGGCTTTGTCAAGATGACTAAGGGACAAAGCCATTGACTAGTATGGATAGGAACAATAACACTATCTCTTGTCATTCTTTAATTTCACTTGCAACTTTGTCTCTAAGTGCATGAGGGACGGGCTACACCCGAGAAAACTTAGGTTGCACATTGTCCTTCATTGTAGCATGCACCACAGAATTATTTGCTCTGCCAAGTCTTTCAGAAAGTAAATGAGGAAACCCTTAATCAATTGAGCAACATTGTATTGAGTAGAAAGAGACAGTACATTGTTCTAAATACGAAGACCAAAAATAATTTCACAGTCTCGCGAATGAAAAAATGTAAATTTCAGTGTTCAGGTGAGACGGGAATGTGGCAGGGAAATTGCATTTATCGCACACTGCAATGTACTGATGGTTGAACGCAGTAACTTGTGTGCAAGATTTTGTCAACTGTGGCGAGCCCAGCTATTCATAAGCTGCACGATTAAGCAATGTAATGTAAGCGCCAGTGTAACTGAACTCGCACACAGCATCCAGCAGTGACTAAGTTCACAAACAGTTTGTTTGTCGTTGCACAGCACTTGGGTGGAGAGAAGACACATCCTGAATTTGGTCATTAATAGTACCAGTAGCCGGTTTCGAAAATACTACATTCATTGTGCAACTTCTTGCACTTCTGCGTTTTCGAGGGCGAACGTGGGTAGACTTATTTTTATGGTGCAATCACTCAGACTGTACATGACCACGTTTCGCGCAAGGAAATTAGTCGCTTTTACGTGAAAGGTAGTTTCGTCATTTACTCGTGGAAAAGCAGCGGGAACAGATTCTACAGCAGACACATACGTTGACACTTTGTTACTGTGGCCACGGTGTCGTGGTCTGTTCACGCATGGCGGTCGGTCGCAAGGCCAGACCTACTTGTCACTTTGCATGACACTGCAAATGGCAGACACCTCAAAGTTTTCCGTGGAACTATCACACGAGTCCTGTCGTTCAGTAATTTATAATACTTGTTTCAAATTAAGATCAGAATGTTCGAGAATTTGTTCACGAATCCTACTACCTGGCACATTTTTCGTAACTGTATCACGAATTATGGTGTCATTGTAGTATTGTGCACAGCTACATTGAAAGCGACGCTGTCTTGCCAAACCCCGAAGTTCAGTGACTCACTGACGGTATGTTTGTTCTTCCTTTTTCGGCAATCATAGGATCTTGCAATGAGCAGCAACCATCTGGGCCTGATCCTTGCAATTCTTAGTGAGGGCGGAAACTAAATCTTCAAAAACTTGCAACCCCGGCCTACAACTTGGAAATAACTTCTGAACCAGGCAGTAAACTTCCGTAGCGGGCGTCGACAAGAAGTGAAAAAGTTTAGGCGGCAGTGGTGGCCGAGAGGTTCTAGGCGCTACTGTGTGGAAACGCGTGACCGCTACGGTCGCAGGTTAGAATCCTGCCTCGGGCATGTTAAGTAGTTCTAAGTTCTAAGGGACTGATGACATCAGATATTAAGTCCAATAGTGCTCAGAGACATTTGAACCATCTGAAAAAGTTTCGCAGTACCTTACACTTCATGTGTACCACAACGAGCGTCGAACTGAGCGTAGTGCTCATTCCATTCATCTTGCTGTTCATGGAACGCTCGGAATGGTGGAATACATGGAGGCGGGGCCGTGAATGTGGCTGGATGTCGTGACAGAGTATATCCTGCAGCGCCTTGTGCATTAATAAGCTGCTATAACGTCGTCATCAACTGCGACTTTTAGTGACTCTGAAAGTGAATAAACTGCATTATAGCAAAACCAGCAGAAGCGTGAGGCGTAGGTGCAAGCGGTGTAAGAGGCGGGTTAGAGGCCATTTTAATGAGAGGAGTTACATATACAATTATACATAATTAACAGCAAAGCGACTCTGAAAGGAAAAGAGAGGAGTATTTGTGACGGTCTGCGAAGAGCGAAACCGCTCTGGTTCTGTAATCCGCAGCGCCGAATGTTGTGCCAGCGGCGGTGGGAGTCGGCATCCACAGAAACGAGGAAGCAGAGAAGTTGCGATGGCCGGTACCAAGAATCCAAAATCATCTGTACAAAACTTGATGATTAATATAACATTTTATTTCTACAAAGAAAAGAACCATTAGTTAACTTGTTGGGTCTCCTACTTGAAAGTGCCGGGTGATCAAAAAGTCAGTATAAATTTGAAAACTTAATAAACCACGGAATAATGTAGATATAGAGAGGTAAAATTTGACACACATGCTTGGAACGACATGGGGTTTTATTAGAAAAAAAAAACAGCAAAGTAGTGGTAGACGCGTGAAAGATGTCTTGAGCGCGTCGTTTGGTGATGATCGTGTGCACAGCCGCCACTTTCGTCATGCTTGGCCTCCCAGGTTCCCAGACCTCAGTCCATGCGATTATTGGCTTTAGGGTTACCTGAAGTCACAAGTGTATCGCGATCGACCGACATCTCTAGGGATGCTGAAAAACAACATCCGACGCCAGTGCCTCACTATAACTCCGGACATGCTTTACAGTGCTGTTCACAACATTATTCCTCGGCTACAGCTATTGCTGAGGAATGATGGTGGACATATTGAGCATTTCCTGTAAAGAATATCGTCTTTGCTTTGTCTTACTTTTTTATGCTAATTATTGCTATTCTGATCAGATGAAGCGCCATCTGTCGGACATTTGTATTTTTTTGGTTCTAATAAAACCCCATGTCATTCCAAGCATGTGTGCCAATTTGTACCTCTATATCTACATTATTCCGCGATTTATTCAGTTTTCAAATTTATACTGAGTTTTTGAACACCCGTTACTTGAAAATTTATTACTACTCGCAGAACGCAGGCTAAGTATCGTCTTCCTAATAGCCGGTACTGATACTCTCGAGGTCTGCCGCCGAACTGGAGCCACCAGCTATTGGCGGCTGGTTAAACCTGGCGCTGCGTTCGTGGGTATTCAGTCGATGCCTTAGCACTGTACAGGAGGTATCTTGAGAGGTATATAAGCGGAAGGCGAGAGTGGAGGGAACAGTAAAGAGTTACCCTGTGACCATTATGAGGCTGTGGTTTAATCGAACACTTCATTAATTGGTATCTGACAGCCGTACTAGCCCCACAACATCATGGGATAACCCCTGTAGAAGTTTGAATTTATGAAGGAGAACTCGAGAAAAGTTTACGTCTTGAATAGGAAAAAGAGGAGAGCTCACATCGCAGTTGTCCCGTTTCCAGTCCCGTTGCGACACGGATTGTAGCTCTTTTCAAAATTTCATGGCAGCTCATACTGTAAAACATACCTCAATGAATCCGTAATATTTAGGGAAACGGAGCTGCTATGACTGCCTGCTGAATCTGACATGCGTCTAGGATTAACAGGCATGTTTTCAAGACGGCTCTGTAAAGTACTGTACGCACATGGTTTCAAAACAGAATGTAACAAGTTTGGTGATATGCTGTTAACCTTGTACACTCGTAAACGTATCCTCTTCACTCCGAATTAACTCAGCGTAAATAACTGTTTTTGATGAATAATTATGTTTGCTTAATTAATCCGTGGCTGCTACTTCTTTCACGTCCTAAACTGTCCTAGAAGGAGTACTCCGTCATTATTCCTCTACAGCTGACGCCGGGTAAAAGCGTTGTGGAAAGGAAAACAAAAGCCCTCATTAAATTGTCTCCATTGAGAGTCTACGTATTAAGTCAGCATCTGTTTCTCAGATTTGTGAATTTTGCAAAATAAGGTTAATGAATTAGTTTTCATGAACCAGCGGTACGAGAGAATGAATTAATTTTACTTCTGAGTAGTTTGGTTAGGCAGTGGGAGCGCGATCATATTTGTTGCGTCGGGTATAACATTGTTCCGAGAGTATGACGAACAAATGTGGTATCCTGTGGTTAACTTTACCCAATTTCTTCTACTGTTCTCTTTCTCTCCCTTTCTACCCCTACCTCCGTCTCTCCCCGTCCTTAAGTCAAGCCCCTATTTTTCTTCCTTTTATTCCTCATCTCACTGTCTCCTTCTGGGGATATCCATTCTGTCTTCTCCTCCACCGGTCATCTTCTTTCCTTGAAATGACATATACTCAGACATTTTTGGTCCTTAGCGTAGTCCAAGGCATGCCTTTAGTTAATGATATTCAATATGTATTCATCTGAAACTGTTCTTCATTTCACGGGACAAAGTATTTCTTTCCATTGCCGAGTATTTACATAACTTTGTGTTAAAGCGTAGGTCTGCAAGTTGTGATATTCTACTGGAAAGTATCCGAACGACCTGAATTGCGTTCTGTCTGATATGGATGCAGTACACATAACGTAACTTTCCCGCAAGTTCTTTGATCACATTGCGATATAATCATTCGACTATACAAAATGGTTACCACGAGTAATAATGGAAAAAACTGCTCTTTATGGCTATAACTCGCGTTCTAAGACGAAGACAATACAAAAATCAGTAAATCAAGAAACACCTTATTACGGATCAGGCAGTACATAAACCTTGTAATTTATTTTCTGAAATATTACCACGCGCAATAGTATCTGAGACAAGTAATGTCTGTTACTCTACCGAATAATTAATTCCATGATGCTTAATCAAAACTAAAATCTTTAGTTAGTAACAGATCTTTCAGAACGTTTGAATAAAATATCTATAATATTTCGAAGTATTCTTACTCTCTAAAAGGTTTTCCAAACGTCTGTGAATCGTCATTCTCTTGGAGAGTGACTGTGTATAAGCTGGTTAATAAACTGTCCATTTAGAAAAACCATGACTAACAGCGACAACCATCAAAAACGAATCACTAGTACATTCATTGTAGTCATGATGGCACGTGAACCTATGTGCAGTTCGAATGTCATGTATACCCTTTGTCATCTAACACGAAATTACTTTAAAAAACTTCATTATTCATGAGAAGCTATTCGTGCACGACCCTGAAATTTACATGGCATGGCGAACTGTTTTGTTCTAGATCTGGATAAAAAGAGAGCAATATTACCTCAGCAGCGTTTATGTGCTTCACCGACAAAGGACTGATTTTCATTGTTCACTGGGAATAAAGAGGCGTCATATAACTCATTTTTGGCCAATATCGATTAGCAGTTTAGGCAAGAGGAGAACAGAAGTTTTTGAAATGTGGTGCTAAGGATGAATGCTGAAGATTAGACTGATAGATCACGTAACTAATGACGAGTTACTAAACAGAACTGATTAGTAACGAAATATGTGGCACAACCTGACTAGGAAAAGGGATCAGTAGAGAGGACATTCTGAGACAAAAAGGAGTCACAAATTTACTAACGGACGGAGATAAAAATCGTGGAGGGAGACGAAGAGATGAATACACTAAGCAGATTCAGATGAATGAAGGTTGCAGTAGTTATTTGGAGAGGAAGGGGATTTCATAGGAGAGATCAGCATAGATAGCTACATTAAACCATTCTTCGGATTGGAGACCACAACGAAGTCGCTCTCCGAGAGAATGACTCAGTTCATAAATGTTTGGAAAACCTTTTTCAGAGTAAGAATACTTCTCATCATTATGGTTTTTTATTCAGACATTCTTAAAATTCAGTTATTTACGAATCAATGTAGTTTTGGGTAAGCATTCGGTAATTAATTATATGGTAGAGTGACGGGCATTAACAGGCGTCACTGGATGCCTTTTGGACGCCATTTGGTCAGCACACTGCTCTCCCGGCTGTATGTCAGTTTACGAGAACGGAGACGCTACTTCTCAATCAAGTAGCTCCTCAGTTTCGCCTCACAAAGGCTGGGTGCACCCCGCTTGCCAATAGCGCTTGGCAGACCAGGTGGTCACCCATCCAACTGCTAGCCCAGTCCGGTATGGCCAAACTTTGTTGATCTGACGGGAACCAGTATTACCACTGCTTCAAGGCCATTGGCAAAAGCGATACACTACCGAATGTAATTACGATGCCTAGCTTACCTCTCGCCACGAGGACATCTGCTCCACCTTCGACGAGGTGTAACCACTGACTCCTTGACTTCGTGTATTCAGTCGGACCCTGAATTTCTTAATGACCTATGTACTTTCGCCTATCGGCACTGTAGACACAGTTTTATTGGCATCTTTTGACACCGATGAACCTTTGTCTCCCAAAGAAATATTCAATAAAGTTCAAGTAACTCCAGTACCGTGAATATTAGACTAGTTCACCTGATCTCACGAGCAATCCTCACATTAACTAGAAGACAGGCGTCAGTAGTAAAATCTCGTCATTAACAGCTGTATTTAAATGGGTGCATCCAGCTTGCGTACCCTCAGCTCCTAGCTAGTTTGATTCACTGAAGATCTCTCACTTCGTTCCGTTTGTGAAGAGAAATCACTTTTGAATTACAAATAATAAACTGATGGAGAAGGATTCCTCCCCTATCAAATCATTCCTGTAGCCTAGCAGATATAATTGTACAAATGTAATTGTCTGTGCCCATGGCAGCCATCTATGGCTACTCACACAGTAATCTGAATCAGTGTTGTGAGGGGCTTATGAATTGTTTTCAGTATCGTATGTCAAACGAGTAACCATTAGCAAAAACTCTTGGATTTTGACCCAAGAGCAAGAAGTACTCAGTATTTCCTTTTCATACTTCGTTACATATGCGTCACAATCCCACTGTTATGGAACATTTTATGTCATTTTCACTTCGGTCAATGGACCCAACAGATGAAACATTATAAAATGAATCTAGGCTAATCCTGACCACGTATTCGTGACTTTCTGGTAGTCGCAGAATGGTTTTTAGTTTTATAGTTGAGTAAATCGCATCGTAAATGACCAGAAATGGTTGTAGATTTGTACCTATAGTACCGGCTGCCTGTTATCAGTTTTTTCTCCTTTTTTCTTCCCTTCATCTGAAAATGAAGCCAACAGCAAAGGTAAAGGAGAATACAGCGTGTTGCGAACATCCAATGCTTCCATCGTTCCAGCTAACCATTCAAAGAAGGAAACGAAAATAAGTGACTTGAAAGTTTCTAAGAACGAATAATTAACAACAGCAATATTAAAATTCTAGTAATATTACATTAATAATTCCATCTTTCGGCTAATTAATATTAAACGTTCGCAATTAGCGTACACAAAAACTGAAGTTCAGACTCAGAGATTTCCTGAATTTAATTCTGATCCTTTACAGTTGCATCAGAGAGTGGGCAAAACAACTGTGTTTGCCCCTTTTCTAGCTATATTGAGACCTATGGCAACAGCTGAATTCGCATCGTCAAGCCAGTGTGATATCACGGAGCTAGAGAGGCCCCGATACCAGGAACATTCTCTTACCGCTGTAGCGGCAGCTAATGCAGAAATATAGCAAACTCCTCACAAAGTGAAAGATGGGAGAAAATATTGTAATTTACGAGTAAAATGGCCATCGTAAATTCGAAAATTAAATTTTCTCATTGTCACTTAGCATATCAGAATTGTTCACAATATTTCATCAGATCGTATACAATGAATTTGTAAGGATAACTCAGCTGTAGATCCGAAAGTAAGTCGACGATCACAAACTGTCCAAACAAATTTCTGGATTTCTCCAGGTTTCTCTCTGTCCAACAACGGGAGCATAATTTTCTATGCCTCTAAAAATTCTCACTCTAGTGCTGATACACAAATCTTGCTACCAGAAAGCAACTTGAGGGCATGCTTGACTGAAAGCAAGGACAGTATACATCATGGTGTTTTTTACATCGGTTATGCCCGATAATTACAATTATTTGAAAAGGTATAATATCATAGAAACAAAATACAAATCTACGTAAAATATCCTGTCATTTGTATAATTGTGTTATTATATGCTTATATGAGTAACTGTGTAATGGAGATATAATTATACCATGATACTTGTCAAGTAAAATTTTTGGACTGAGTCTTTGGTATGTTAAGGGTAGTTTAGCCATGTCTGTGGGCTTGTAGTACATTGATCTAGCTAGCATACCGACTTTCGGCAGTTTTATGCTAAGAGACGCATCATGTAAGGAAGAGCCAGTGATTTGCAAGTAAGCTGCTGATAGAAAAGAGTCTGAAAAATAGCATTATACTGCTGGAGAAATTCATAGATTATGAGCCAAGATATAAACACTCAGTTGTTGTAGACACGTTGATACTCAATAAATGTCCACTGCCATCATACTACAGCAGATTAAAAGTTCCTCGTTTTAGCGGAAAGAGATAACTATGAATTTTTTGAGAGAGAGCGAGGGAGAATATTATTATCAGATGTAAATTACATCATTTTAGCAAAGGCAGATAGAACTGTAATCCACCAAGTGTCTCATTTGTTTGTCCTTTGAGACAAAACAAGAGATTTCCAAACATTAGTTTTGATATATATTTAATGATATGTCAACGTCTCCATATCTTTAATGAACATTTTGTGTAGGAGGTACTCCGCGTTAAAAAGGAAGTTGAATCAAAATTACGAACCCATTCTTTAAAATAACTACTGGACAGTAAAAATCAGAAGAAAGAAATATTGCAATGGATAGCCTATTAATTGAAAGAACTACTGGCCAGTAAAACTCAGAACAGTGACAGGAATATTGCAATGATCTAATTATTAAACTAATCTTAACATGCACAACCTGAGTAGTGATTAATATTTTAGTTGACAGCAGAAGATGTGATTCGTTTGGGAATATCTACAGATTTAACATACTTACCACAACAATGCATTCTGTTTTCATTTTAATAGCATTTACAGCACACCATTTGACACTAACTTTCGTTAAGTCAAAATATTCAATATGATGCTAACTTCAAGTGATTTCCTTTGAATTTCACCTTGTGTGGTGTTTGACAGACAGCAGTAAAACACTTACATCCAATGTAATATATAATTGTGTCAAACATTACGAAAAATTGTGATTTTATGATATAAATCAATATTTATTTTATTGACTGACTTAACTTTATTAAGCCTTTACAAAAGGGTTGAGTTCTGTAAGTGAGAGTAATTACGTATTTCAAACTGAACACCAGCCAAGGTCTTTCAGTAAGAAAGACTGCTAAATATTGTATAGTATATTGTATAGTCCCTCTATATACTCCTTTCACCATACTGCTTTCCCTTCTTTGCTTAAAACTGGGTTTCCATCTGAGCTCTTGATATTCATGCAAGTGGTTCTTTTTTCTCCGAAGGTCTCTTTAATTTTCCTGTAGGCAGTATCTATCTTACCACTTTCGATATATGCCTCTACATCCTTACATTTCTCCTCCAGCCATCCCTGCTTCGCCATTTTGCACTTCCTGTCGATCTCATTTTTGAGACGTTTGTATTCCTTTTTGCCTGATTCATTTACAGCATTTTTGTATTTTCTCCTTTCATCAATTAAATTCAATATCTCTTCAGTTACCCAAGGATTTATATTAGCCCACGTCTTTTTACCTACTTGATACTCTGCTTCCTTCACTATTTCATCTCTCAAAGCTACCCATTCTTCATCTACTGTATTTATGTCCCCCATTCTTGTCAATCGTTCCCTAATGCTCTCCCTGAATCTCTCTACAACCTCTTGTTTAGTCAGTTTATCCAGGTCCCATCTCCTTAAATTCCCACCTTTTAAAGTTTCTTCGGTTTTAATCTACAGTTCATAACCAATAGATTGTGGTCAGAGTCCACATCTGCCCCTCTTCAGAAACCATACGTTTGTCTGGCCTCTCAACAGATACCCCTCCGTTGTGGTTGCACATACGCTACGTGTATCTGTTTATTTATTTATTTATTTAGCGTATGGCTCATAACATCACAGTAAAAATTCCAGAAACAAAAAGATTTAAAAAAATCGCATATGTATAAACAGAACAATAAATAACCGTTTGCATATAAGGACACCACCAATTGTAAATTTACACTCACAGAAGAGCAATCACAAGCAGACGTCCAGCTTAGATAATAAATAGTCGATTGCCTCTTGGGTCGCCATTAGGAAATCCTGTCGGTCACCCTCATATGCCCTTAGTGGGCATTCCTGCACGATGTGTTTGACCGTCTGTCTGTCAGCGCCACAGCATACTGTGGCAGTTTACTACTAATATTGATTCTATATTCCTAGATTTGCAGTAGGTTTTAGATACCATTCCTCACAAGCGAATATTAGTCAAATTACGTGCATATGGAATATCGTCTCAGTTGTGTGCCTGGATTCGTAATTTCCTCTCAGCGAGGTCACTGTTCGTACTGACAGACGGTAAATCATCGAGTAGAAAGAAGTGATATCTGGCGTTCCGCAAGGTAGTGTCATATGCCCTCTGCTATTCCTGATGTACATAAATGATCTAGGTGATAATCTGAGCAACCCCCTTAGACTGTTTGCAGATGTCGTTGTAAATTATCGTCTAGTAAAATCATCAGACCATCAATTCCAATTACAAAATGATCTAGAAAGAATTTCTGTATGGTGCGAAAAGTGGCAATTGGCACTAAACAAAGAAAAGTGCTAGGTCATCCACATGGGAACTTAAAGAAATCAGATAAATTTTGGGTATACGACAAATTGCACAAATGTAAGGGCTGTCAATTCGGCTAAATACCTAGGAATTACAATTACGAGAAACTTAAATTGTAAAGAGCACATAGATAATATTGTGGGGAAGGCGAAACATGGACAGAGCTTTGCTGGCAGAACACTTAGAAGATGCGAGAAACCAACTAAAGACAGAGCCTATATTACATTTGTCCGTCCTCTGCTTTAATACTGGAGCGCGGTGTGGGATCCTTACCATGTATAATTGACGGAGGGCATCGAAAAAGTGCTAAGAAGGGCAACTCGTTTCGTGTTATCGTGCAATAGGGGTGAGAGTGTCACTGATATGATACTCGAGTTGGGGAGGCAGTCACTGAAACAAATTCGATTTTCCTTGCGGCGAGATCTATTTACGAAATTTCAATCACCAACTTTATCTTCCGAATGCGAAAATATTTTGTTGACACCCACCTACGTAGGGAGAATTGATCATCATAATAAAATAAGAAAAATATCCTTAATTATTTAGGCTCAACTCCAGTTTTCGCACCATACCGATCTCTTATCTAAATCGTTTTGCAATTGATTTTGATCTTCTGATGACTTTACTCGAAGATAAATGAGATTACCATCTTCAGAGAACCTAAGACAGCTGCTCAGATTGTCTCCTAAATCGTTTATACAGGTAAGGAACAACAAAAGGTCTGTAACACTACCTTGGGTAGCGCCAGAAATAACTTCTGTTTGAGTCGATGACTTTCCGTCAATTACTACAAACTGTAACAGGAGTTACGGACCCAATTGCATAACTGAGACCATATTTTATAAGCACACAGTTTGACAACGAGCCATTTGCGAAGTACTGTTCTAAAGACTTCGGGAAATCTATAGAAACGTTATCAATTTGAAATCCCTTTTCGACTGCACTGAACACTTTGTAGAGTAAGGAGCTAGTTGTGTTTAACAAGAACAACGTTTTCTAAAGCCGTGTTGATTATGTGTCAATACACCGTTCTCTTCGAGGTAGTTTACACTGTTAGATCGCAATATATGTTCCAAAATGCTGCTGCGCATCGACGTTAATAATGCGGACCTGTAATTTAATGGATTCTTCTTACTGCCTTCCTTGAATACTGGTGTGACCTGTGCAACTTTCTAGTCTCAGTGTATGGATCTGTCGTCCAGCATGTGATTCTATATGATTATTAAGAATGGATTTTTTGCATCAGCACACTCTGAATCGATCCTAATTGGTACAAAATCTGCACCGGAAAACTTGTTTTTATTAAGTGAATGAAGTTGCTTAACTACTCCGAGTATATACATTTCAAAATTGCTCGTTTTGGCACTGTCCTTGATTCAAATTCTGGAAAATTTACTTCATCTTGTTTGATGAAAGAATTTAGAGAGGCTGTGTTTAGAAACTCTGCTTTAGGAGGATTGTCATCGGTGGTATTTCCATTGTTATTGCTCATAGAAGGCATTGATTATGTCTTGCCGCTTATATACTTTGCATACTATCAAAATCTTTTTCGATTTTCTGCCACGTTTAGGAATAATGGTTCATTGTGAAACTATTATCAGTATCTCGCACTGAAGTCCGCGCTAAATTTCGAGTTTCTGTATAAGATCGTCAATCTTGAGGGTTTTATGTTAGTTTGAATATGGCGTGCTTTCTTTATTGTTTCTGCCCAGTTTTTTGACCTGTTCTGTGTACCATGGGAATCAGCTCCGTAGTGTGTTAATTTTTTGGTACAAATCGCTCAATTGCTGCCGATACTATTTCTTTGAATTCTGGCCACACCTGATCTACATTTACACTGTTGATTTGGGAGGATTGGTGGTTGTCTCTGAGAAACGTGTCAAAATAGAAAGGGAATAGAAAGGGAGCACAAAGAAAAGAACCTTGTCGCTAGTTAGTAGTCATGGGAGGGGTGTTGGCCAGATGGAACAGGACAGGTAAGTTACAGGATACCAGGTTACAAGTATTGTGAATCCTACTGCTAGTCTTGCCACGTGACACATGAGATAGGGAATTTGTGCAAAGGTTTTGGCAAAAAGGATCATGTTAGTGGAGTAGGGGACAGCCTGGTTAAGAACAGTTGTTATACCAGTAGGGGTGCCCTAGTGAAACAGGAGTGGCACAAATATGATTTTAGTGGAGTTCCTGCAGCTCCATGACCATAACTGGGAAAACATTTCTGTGAGCCGTGTGAACACCGAGTTGAGCAGGCTACTGCTGACTGAAACGGTATCTCATTCGAATGCAGTGCCAGTTGCTACAAATAGGAGATAGTAATACACTAGACATTGCCTATATCTGTATAAGAAAGGGAAAGATAGATTGGCTGAGCTTCTTACAGATAATATACAGGAGACCACCATCACACATAGCAAGATCTCTGTGGTTGCTGGTGTCGGAGAGGTACCCTTTTTAGGTTAGGCTCCAGATTGAGGCACCCTGTTTTGTAAGAAGTGAAAACAGCAGAAGAGTCCCACAAAATGTTTAATAATGCACAGAAAAGTAATATTGCCTTATTTAATTAGAATATTAGATAAACACAAGTCCAAGAACGCTGAGACAAGTAGATTTTGTAGTGATCGGCACATGGAAGTGTGTGTGTGCGTGTGAATTAATTCAGAAAAATTGTTCAGTTTTGATTGTAACTGTATAATCATCCCCACTGGGAACTTTTGAGCTATTTATGAGGGATCTGTGAGATAGCAGCACGTTACTTCAGAGATGATTATCTAAAGGACTGTGATAGAAAAAATGATCTGGAAACTTTCTTTGGATCCAACAATTTGGTCTCAGTTATTAACTTTCCAAAACGGATATATAAAGGCAGTAGGACTCTAATTGAGGATGTTTCCGTTGATGAAGGTCAAAGTAAGAATGTCACTGTTTATCAAGTAACAAATGATCTCTCTGATCATAATGCACAGTTAGTTACGGTAAACTTAGCGCCACCTCTCATTTGAAATCACTTAGAATAATTAATGACTCAAGGAAAAAGTGTTTTTGAGAAACGTGGGTTGTAATTTATATAGTACGAAATTGTAACATAAAATTTATTATATTCCATGATAAACTCATACCGTTACTTAAAAATAGCTTTCCGCATAATCTAGTCAAAACGTACACTAAACAGCCTGATTTCCACCAACTACTCCTTCTGAAATTTAGAAAATTAAACATTTTCTCAAAAATAAATGCTCGTCTGGTTCTGGTGATGTTTTCAATAGAGTAGGAAATTTTTTTTCGCATGTAATAAGCCCAGTCTTACCCGAAAAATCTAATTCACCACTGACTGAAGACATTTTTCCAGAGAGACTGAAACATGCCATTGTTAAGCCCCTGTTTAATCAAGGTGATCAGAGAGCTGTCAGTAATCACTGACATGTATCACTGCTGACATCATTTTCCCAGGTTTTTGAGAATATGAAGTATTATAGAATAGTATCTCACCTTAGCAACAATAATATTCTTACCCAATCACAATCTGGGTTTCAGAAGGATTACTCTGCTGGGAATGCCATTTAACGATCACTCGCCAGATTTTACAAGCATTAAATAATAAATCATCGCCTTTTGGTATTTTCTGCGACCTCTCAAAGGCATTTGACTATGTGCATCATAGTATTGTCCTAAATATATAGACTTTTTATGGGATTGACCGTATAGCCAAACAATGAATAATTTCATATCTAATCAAAAGAATGCAGAAGGTTTCAAGCAATACATTCCAGGGACATAATCCTGAATGGTGTAATACATACCCAAGGTTCAATCTTAGGTCCACTACTCTTACGCATATATGTAAGCTATTTTCCGTCTAGTATGCAAGTATTGCCGGTGACACAACTGTTTTAATCAATCCAATCATACGTACAGGAACAGAAGGAACGGTAAACAGAGTTCTTAAAAGTATCTCTGACTAGTTCCTGGAAATGGTCTTACTCTCAATTTGAAAAACGACACAACATATACAGTTCTTTCCATTTAGGGGTAATACACCAATAATAAGTGCAACACATGATGAGGGAATAATAAATACGGTGGAAACGTCACAATCTGTAGGGATCCGTATTGATGAGAATTTAAGTCGGAAAAACATATTTTGGAACTCCTAAAAAAACATAGTTTAGCCACATTTCCGCTCAGAATCACTGCAAATTTCTCAGAGAGACATAGCAGTAATTTGGCATATTTTACATATTTTTAATCTGTAATGCCGTATGGAAAAGTGTTATGGTGTAACTCATCTTTAAGAAAGAAAATCTTCATTGCGAAAGAACATGCTATAAGAATAATACACTTCTGGAAATGGAAAAAAGAACACATTGACACCGGTGTGTCAGACCCACCATACTTGCTCTGGACACTGCGAGAGGGCTGTACAAGCAATGATCGCACGCACGGCACAGCGGACACACCAGGAACCGCGGTGTTGGCCGTCGAATGGCGCTAGCTGCGCAGCATTTGTGCACCGCCGCCGTCAGTGTCAGCCAGTTTGCCGTGGCATACGGAGCTCCATCGCAGTCTTTAACACTGGTAGCATGCTGCGACAGCGTGGACGTGAACCGTGTGTGCAGTTGACGGACTTTGAGCGAGGGCGTATAGTGGGCATGCGGGAGGCCCGGTGGACGTACCGCCGAATTGCTCAACACGTGAGGCGTGAGGTCTCCACAGTACATCAATGTTGTCGCCAGTGGTCGGCGGAAGGTGCACGTGCCCATCGACCTGCGACCGGACCGCAGCGACGCACGGATGCACGCCAAGACCGTAGGATCCTACGCAGTGCCGTAGCGGACCGCACCGCCACTTACCAGCAAATTAGGGACACTATTGCTCCTGGGGTATCGGCGAGGACCATTCGCAACCGTCTCCATGAAGCTGGGCTACGGTCCCGCACACCGTTAGGCCGTCTTCCGCTCACGCCCCAACATCGTGCAGCCCGCCTCCAGTGGTGTCGCGACAGGCGTGAATGGAGGGACGAATGGAGACGTGTCGTCTTCAGCGATGAGAGTCGCTTCTGCCTTGGTGCCAATGATGGTCGTATGCGTGTTTGGCGCCGTGCAGGTGAGCGCCACAATCAGGACTGCATACGACCGAGGCACACAGGGCCAACACCCGGCATCATGGTGTGGGGAGCGATCTCCTACACTGGCCGTACACCTCTGGTGATCGTCGAGGGGACACTGAATAGTGCAGGGTACATCCAAATCGTCATCGAACCCATCGTTCTACCATTCCTAGACCGGCACGGGAACTTGCTGTTCCAACAGGACAATGCACGTCCCCATGTATCCCGTGCCACCCAACGTGCTCTAGAAGGTGTAAGTCAACTACCCTGGCCAGCAAGATCTCCGGATCTGTCCCCCATTGAGCATGTTTGGGACTGGATGAAGCGTCGTCTCACGCGGTCTGCACGTCCAGCACGAACGCTGGTCCAACTGAGGCGCCAGGTGGAAATGGCATGGCAAGCCGTTTCAGAGGACTACATCCAGCATCTCTACGATCGTCTCCATGGGAGAATAGCAGCCCGCATTGCTGCGAAAGGTGGATATACACTGTACTAGTGCCGACATTGTGCATGCTCTGTTGCCTGTGTCTATGTGCCTGTGGTTCTGTCAGTGTGATCATGTGATGTATCTGACCCCAGGAATGTGTCAATAAAGTTTCCCCTTCCTGGGACAATGAATTCACGGTGTTCTTATTTCAATTTCCAAGAGTGTATGTAGGGCTCATCCTCGATCATCTTGCACACATCTGTTTAAGGAGTTTGGCATCCTAACAACTGCTTCAGAGTACATTCATCCCGTCATGAAGTTTGTTGTAAATAATCCACAACATTTCCGCAGGAACAATAAGGTACATAACACAAAAGAGCCAAAGGAACTGGTAACCTGTCTAGTATCGTGTAGGGCCATAGCGAGCACGCAGAAGTGCCGCAACACGATATGGCATGGACTCGACTAATGTCTTACGTAGTGCTGGAGAGAACTGACACCATGGATCCTGCAGGACTGTTCATAATCCGTAAGAGTACGAGCTGGTGGATATCGTTTCTGAACAGCACGTTGCAAGGCATTTCTGATATCCTCAATAATCTTCATGTCTCTGGAGTTTTGTAGCCAGCGGAAGTGTTTAAACTCAGATGAGTGTTCCTGGAGCCAATCTGTAGCAATTCTGGACGTGTGGGGTGTCGCATTGTCCAGTTGGAATTCCCCGAGTCTGTCGGAACGCGCTATGGACATGAATGGATGCAGGTGATCGGACAGGACGCTTACGTACGTGGCACCAGTCAGACTCGTATCTAGACGTATCAGGGGTCCCATATCACTCCAAATACACACTCCCCACACCATTGCAGAGCTTCCAACAGTTTGAACAGTCCCCTGCTGACATGTAGGCTCCATGGTTTCTTGTGGATGTCTCCATACCCGTACACGTCCATCCTCTCTATGCAATTGGAGACGAGACTCATTCGACCAGGCAACACGTTTCCAGTCCTCAACAGTCCAACGTCGGTGTTGACGCGCCCAGGCGAGGCGTAAAGCTTTGTGTCTTGTTGTCATCAAGGGTAACGAGTAGGTCATTGGCTCCGAAAGCCCATATAGATGATGCATCGTTGAATGGTTCACACGCTGAGACTTGTTGATGGCACAGCATTGAAATTTGCAGGTATTTTCGGAAGGGTTGCACTTCTCTCACGTTGAACGATTCTCCTCAGTCGTCTTTGGTCCCGTTCTTGCAGGATCTTTTCCCGGCCGCAGCGATGTAGGAGATTTGATGTTTTACAGTATTCCTGATATTCATGGTACACTCGTGAAATGGTCGTATGGCAAAATCCCCACATCATCGCTACCTCGGAGGTGCTGTGTCCCATCGCTCGTCAGCCTGCTACAACACTCACGTAAATCTTGATAATCTGCCACTGTAGCAGCAGTAACCTATCTAACAACTGCACCAGACACTTGTTGTTTTACATAGGCATTGCCGGTCGCAGCGTCATATTCTGTCTGTTTACGTATCTCTGTACTTGAATACGCATGCCTATAGCAGTTTCTTTGGCGCTTCAGTGTAATCACAATACCAGAAGGAAGAATGAGGTTGACTACTCAGCAACAAGGCAGTCTTTATCATCAAAATTCTGCAACAAAAATTTTATCACTTACCCCAGTGAAATGAACTGTCTGACTAACAGCAGAGCAAGATTTGGTAAACTGAGAAAGGTGCTCCATGAAAAAAATCCTTCTGTTCCACAGAAGAATATCTATTACTGTAATGAGAAAATGTGGCGGGGAGAAATTACTAACACACATCCGTATATCTTGTTCCTTTTCCTAAAAAATAAAAGTAAAATTACTCGTTCCGCGTAATTACGATCTATCGTGAAAAATGATCCACGGAATATGTAACTAACTACGTAACCAAAGTGCTGCTGGTTAGGAACACGTAAAATGTCACAAAATCGGTTACTTCCCTGTTGCTGGTATGTCTCGGCCTGCCGCGGCGCCCGAAGCAGTTGCTAATCCTCAGGGAAGATCTCTACCACACATACGGCGTTATTGGAAGATTGGCTCCCATGTTCATCCAGAGCAGCTTCCCTGCACCTCTGGGCATCGTATCCCACTAGTCGAGTCTAAGAGACTGTGTGAGCATATTAATTGGCTTACCCGATATCTCCGGTGATCCTTGGTTCAAGTGGCTCTGAGCACTATGGGACTCAACTGCTGTGGTCATTAGTCCCCTAGAACTTAGAACTACTTAAACCTCACTAACCTAAGGACATCACACACGTCCATGCCCGAGGCAGGATTCGAACCTGCGACCGTAGCAGTCGCACGGTTCCGGACTGCGCGCCTAGAACCGCGAGACCACAGCGGCCGGCGGTGATCCTTGAGTCAGTTCTATTCCTTCAGCAGTGAAACCGAGAAACGATGTTCCATCCATCTCCTGTGCGCAGTTGTAGATCAACTTAGTCGTTATGCTTAATCTGCAAGTCCAGAACGAAACTGATATCGTAGCTAACTCCCACCGTAGGAAGACCTTCCACACATATTCGGAATTCGCTCCCTCCCACTCGTAAACCCAACAATGTGGAACTGAGAAAATGCACCCTTTTACCTCCCCCACTACTTATTACTAGAATAGCGAAGTTTCTGACATTCTTAAAAAGGACGAAAGGGGACGTTTAGACCCCACATAAAATATTTTCATCCGTGACTCAAACAAGTATTTCCTTTTAGGGTAAGTTTTGCCCTACATTTCTGGGCTTACCACGACAGATGTTTAATAGATAATTGATATATTACTTATTTATTTTAACAACAAGATATCTTACAAATTTATTGTTGATAGCAAGCAAGAGGTTCCTAAACTATAGATTTTCTTTTATTAAATATTTGTAGAACGTTCTAGACACATATAGTATATAAGGTCATATTATACTCTCACGTGTTCCACACATGGCTTTGCTCTACTTTTTGGGCAATTCATTGTAATCTGCTAGATATACTTAGCACAGGTGATTTCTGTTTTTCGCAGACATTTCCTCACATGGCTTTGTGGCACTGTACACAGTTGTCACTGGCCTTGTTGCTTTTGCCGAGGCTGATCTGGCACATCTCCCGCTTTCTAGATGATTTTTGAGTTTTGTATTATTCCTTTGTCTATTCTTCTTGATATTTCATTTTCTTGGGTTTATTAACCAGCTGCAGTATGAACTTCTTCGTTACTGTTTTCTTGTTCGTTATTATTTTGTAGATGAGTCACGCATTTATGCTCCCCACATTCATAATGTTGTAGAAGAGATGCATCGATCATATCCTATATGCAATCTTTGCAGTATATTTTCAACCACGTACCCCTTACATTTTTGCATTGTAGAATGTTGTAGTTTCAGGTTTCTTCATTCCTTTTTCACTTATTGGTACTTCAGCATGCAGCACACTCAGAATAATAATATTTTCACTCTTCTTTCCTTGGGATACAGTTATAGTGGAGTGTGTGTCGCCAGTCTGATTCAGGATGGTGGTTGAGTGTATTTCAGTATTTCGCTTCTTCAGCTCACAGGGATTTCACGACGCATCATTGTTCATCGTACCAACTTCTTTCTTGATTCAGAAGTGCCTCCATGAGACGCTGAATGGTTTCTTCTCTTTATGTGGTCTTTTTTTCCGAGATATGGCAAAGAAATGTAGATATGTTCTTTGGCGCAGGCTTCGGTAGTACGCCAGAACTTTAGACAATATTTGTCACGTTTATTGACCATGAGTTGTGTGAAACTGCATCTTGTTTTGTTTGGTAAATATTTCTCGTCTATGGTTACATTTCCTCGAGAGTGGTAATAATGATATTGGTTTGAATGAAATTTTCCGAAATTTCATATACAAGAGGAAATTTTTTGGGTGGCAGGCGTTTAGCTAGGGTTGATTTCTCGTTGAAGCTAAGGAGCTTCTGAAATTTGTCTCTTGTCATAACGTACTTCATGAAAGTAGGCCCCAATAATGCGACCTGAGATCGTCTACAGACGTAACTTTTGTACACGTGACACCCTGAGCAAACACGATGAATATCAATTTTTTCAGTTCCTCAAGTCCACGGTTCAGTCATTGGTTTATAGTACTTTTCGAGCATGTAATTATGTGTATTTCTTCATGAGACGTATCACTGTATAGTCAAAAATAAGACGGAAAGACATGGCAACAGTGTCGTCCACTCGTTACTCCTTTAGAACGATCGTAGCTTACCTTCTTTTAGATGACGGTTCAATCTGTGGCGACCATCATTGTAGAGGCAGTCACCTGGACCTGCTGTGATGGATGAGGTGAGAATTGGGGTAGTTCAGCATCCTCCACTAACCCCTCCTGATTCACAATGCTTTCATTTTCATCTTCCCTTGTCTATTGACCAAAATTCTCATCTTCATCAGTGAAGCAAATATCCAATTCTGTTCTCTCAGAGTCATAACAGTTCTTTATTAGAAAGTCGACGCTGACTGTGCATGTTCGAAAGCATCTTTTACGGACCAAGAATATTACCTGAATGACACGGTATAAACTGTGGTAGATTTAACTGTGCACGTGCCAAAATGCTACAAGGAGAAGTAACAACTCTGCATGACAGTTGATCTTTGCCGCTTCTTTCTTGTATTATCTGCATATATTCTGAAGACTTATTACAACGATGTCAAATTGAAAATAGACAAAGTTATATGATACCATGAACGAATTAAAAAATGGATCTCTCATAGCAGAAAAAAGTATAACTGCGGTATTTGAGCCCTTCCGCTGTTGTAGTCTTAACCTACAGCGTG
This sequence comes from Schistocerca gregaria, assembly GCF_023897955.1. NCBI lineage: Eukaryota > Metazoa > Arthropoda > Insecta > Orthoptera > Acrididae > Schistocerca > Schistocerca gregaria. The sequence continues at coordinate 834,728,972 of NC_064931.1, forward strand.
GTGGGCTCAGATTCACACTGTACCCATTATCCTATGGCTAGCCACTGATACCTGAGAGCCTGCATCCAACAAAAAAATACGTGACGTCCCATTTATATACCCGAATAGACAGATGTATGATACTGATTTTGGACCATTTTGTCCCATAGTCGGATTTACTTGGAGCGCTGCAGAGGCCTTCCAACTCCCACCCGCCCCCCCCCCTCCCCCACCCCTTACCCTTCCCCTGTTGTGTTCAATCCAGAAGCACGATTATTTCCGTGATCCCGATGTCTATACACCTTCTCACATTTCTCAACAGACTGCACTACTTACTCGCACTTTGGACGTTTTGGCTTCCTAAAAATCTGCTGAACGTATCCGGAGAGCCACACCTGTAACATATTCGCTCTCTGTATTAAGTACTACCCGCTTTTCCATTGACATAGTCACTGACTCAATCTCGGTCAAGGCTACTGCATTTACAACATCTTCCTCCAAGGTGTATGCACCTTCCGTGACTTTTCAGAAGACAGACCACGCAAAAACGAATCAAGCGCCATTCTTGATGTTGATTCTTTTAATATGGTCCACAAAAGCCTCTACTGAGTCTCCTTGGTACATAATTAAGTTGATCACCATAATACCTCCATGAACGTCTTCGAAGGAATGAGTATCCTACAATTTCTCGATCTATTTTACATGTACTCCAGCGAACCCCCCCCCCCCCCCCCCCCCCTCCAATTTTAATCAAGCTACATCTCTCTTCTGTTCTTCAATCCGGTTTTCTCGTTTCGAGGTCGTATATAATCTGTAAATAGAAACAGAAACATCTTCCCCATATTTACCTGAAAATTGTTCTACCAACAACGCTGTATCAGTAGTATCATCTTAGAAGATGGAGACACACCCGAAGGTGACTCTAACTTCCATCAGACTTTGTTGTTGTTGTGGTCTTCAGTCCTCAGACTGGTTTGATGCAGTTCTCCATGCTACTCTATCCTGTGCAAGCTTCTTCATCTCCCAGTACTTACTGCAACCTACATCCTTCTGAATCTGCTTAGTGTATGCATCTCTTGGTCTCCCTCTACGATTTTAACCCTCCACGCTGCCCTCCAATGCTAAATTTGTGATCCCTTGATGCCTCAAAACATATCCTACCAACCGGTCCCTTCTTTTTGTCCACAAAATCCTCTTCTCCCCAATTCTATTCAATACCTGCTCATTATAATGTTACTAAAAAACCGTCTTGATTGCAAATTTTTTTTATTCATATGACCGGTTTCGGTTCATCCAGAACCATCTTCAGATCTGTAAAATAATGATAAATTTACTATTCCACGGAAGCAAATCTTTTTCATCCTATCTATTCAACATGAAATGTACCAGAGCGTACCTGATATTTCAGTTACAGGAGTAACCCGTCCAAATCCAGCAATTTTCACATGCTACGTCACATAAAATTGGTTGGCAGAGTGCACGTCATTTATATTAATTATAACACTATTACCGACAGGTGGCGTCTGGTACATTTGTTACATTCCATTTGCACATACTGTATTCAGTAGATCTTTTTTTATTAATTAAAAATAGTTAATTAAAATATGTAGATGTCAAGGTTAAAATCTTTACTTGTCAGCATTAATAAAAAAACAGTAAAATTATCATTTTTATACGATCTAAAAACATAGGGCGATTTATATATCTATGGTGATGGTGTGAACTTGTTTTCCTGTACGGTCTGCTTCCGTATTTCCCGCCATTTCGGTGTTGTGCCGCGGTCCGCTCAGTCGTCTGATGTCCATCGCCGCGGGCAAGAGGGCCGCACAGGAGGGCCCCGTCAACGACGCCAGGCACTGCACGCGTCTTCCGGCTTCTCCACCGCGCACCATCTCTCATCCCTCGGCCTGGATCTCCACACGTAACGGTTGTCGTCTTAGTAGGTCGTCTTAAATGCTAAAATAGGCGTTATGACTGAATTCGCTTTGCTCGTTGAGGATTAAATCCGGATCTTTATTTTTGTGGGTGTATATTTCAATTTCTTCCAAAATGTTAAGAAACCGTCCCTTATGAGCTCTATGCAGGATGTCTAAATTGTGTTAAATGTTCGTGACTGAGTGCTTTGTCGCAGCCATTTGCGCCCCAAAAGCTGTTTTGTTTTGAGAGTAGGTGTGCTTCCTGAATCTGGTTTCAAAGTTCCTACCAGTCTGCCCTATATATTGTTTACAGAAGTCATTACATTTGACCTTATATACACCTGAATCCTGACATTTATTCCTACTATTACATATTCTATGCCGGAGCTTCAATTTTAACGTGTTATTAGTTCGGAACCCTATTTTAACGTCGGATTTACGAAAGCATCTTTCAATTTTATCTGTAATTCTTCCATTGTAAGTGAGAGCTATATATTTTTTCTTGTTGTTCCTCTTAACTGCTACTTGACTTCCTTTTATTTGTTCCATTAGCTTCTTCTTTATCTTCCTATAAATATTCATCACCTGCTTACACGTATATCCATTCGCTACGGCCACTTGTTTTAAAACACATAACTCCTTGATCCTCAGAACCGAACGCGCCTGTTGCACCACCAATGGCATTCCTTGTGAAGAGTAGGGGACGGGCAAACATGACTTGGTACGGCGGTGGCAGGGGGCCGGATGGACGAGTGACAGCTAGACGGAGTCCGGTGATGGGGCCATGCTCTCAGGCAGCGGGCGCTAGTTCATGGCATTTTGGAGTAGCGTCATAGATGCATCGACAACTGGCACAGGCTATGCGTCATCGAAAAGCCCAACTGTGACAAACTATGACGGGCTGAACCTCCTAGGTGTAAATTTAGATTCTCGGACTTGATGTCTCCGAAAGTGTAATATTCCGGGATCGCGTCGAAACGTCTCGAGCTGTGGGCGTTGTCTGAGGTGTAGCTTGATCGGCAATTCAGCGTGTCACATTGCCGTTGTGATCCAATCACGTGCTCAACCGTGCACACACTGCCTCTACGTAAACGTGAGGCAGTATCGATCAATGAGACATTAATTTTCCATGCGGATGTTGTACGTACTGTCTGGAACCGCGCGACCGCTACGGTCGCAGGTTCGAATCCTGCTTCGGGTAAGGATGTGTGTGATGTCCTTAGGTTAGTTAGGTTTAAGTAGTTCTAAGTTATAGGGGACTGATGACCTCAGATGTTAAGTCCAATAGGGCTCAGAGCCATTTTCGGTTGTTGTACGTAAACATGGGTAATCACGTGACAGAGTGGGAAACACGTTCAATCGTGTTTGGCTGTGCCCATGGCCATACGTTGCGTAAAGCTGCGTGTCTACAAGCAGCGATGAAACACACGTGGCCACTAAATACGATGTCAAAACTTTAGTTGGGAAAAGATCCCGGTTGAGATGGACTAGAGACGCGTTTCATTGCTTGCGAATCAAAATTGCTTCCGAAACTGACAGGAATTACTTTAGGTAGCGAATGAAGTTCAGTCCACCCCTACCATTGATACAAAATAGAGACGGGTGCTGCATGTTGTGAACATTTTTAGGCATTCACCTTGCGAGAGGCCACTTATTACACAAGCAGACGAAGACGATGACAGTCAAGTTCGTAGGACCAGAAGAATTTGTGACTGGTTTTCAGAACACTACCCCATCCCGTGACATACCTATTGGCCTGCAAAGTCACCTGACTTGTACTCCATAGAAAATCTGTGGATCATGAAAGCAGAGCGGGTAAAGTGCCGACATCAGCAGCCCCGCTATTAGGTGGAACTGAGCGATCAAATCCTCAGACAGTGGTTTAACATCAGTTCAACGTCCTTCACAATCCAGTGTACTCACTTCCTAATTGAATGCAGACGGTGAACAAGTGCAGGGGTGGAATATAATGGTCGTCTTGCAATGATTTCTCTAGTCGTGAGTGATGTTTCCTCGGTGAGACCATTACATGGGGGATGGAATGATACTGGGAGAAGATAAACATATTTCTTCTTAGACAAAGAGGCAAGTCACACATTTTATGAAATCGCGATCACCAATACTTTTAGTTAGGGTAAGAATTTTCAAGTGCTAAAAGTTATTTAATGATAATATATATTAACTACTGTTAGGTTTGTTAAACTTTGTTTCTGGTCTTTCATGTCATCATTTCTCTGGCTCAAGAAAAATCATTCATTTTACACTGATATGTACGCTGTGATCAAATTTGATTGCAGGCTAAGGTTTTGTGCAGTAATATGACCGAAAGCGAGCCTGAGAAGCGGTGAAACAAACAGTTCCTCTATTTCAGAAATATTAAAATAAAATTTCTTAATTATTTGTGAAGCTTCAAGCTAAATAGTAAAAGGAAATTCAAAGCAGAAATGAAGCTCTACTTATTTATTTATTTAATAGGTTTCCTGAGGCCATACGAACAAGAGCAACTAGGTCATGCAATAAGTCAGTACACAGAGAACGGAATGCTATTACAAAAAATCTTAACAAAAAATTTCACTATTAATGAAACATGAAAATATGTGACAGTGTGTACAAATACGTAATACATTACAGTGAAAATTCCTCTGTTACTTCAAGGAACTCATATACATAACTGAAGGAATGTACCACAAGGAAATCTTTCAATTTGCGTTTGGATAGTTGGGGTTTATCACTCTGTGTTTTCAGTTAAGGATAAATTACTGAAACAATGAACACCACGTGCGCACATCTTTCTCTATAATACATGAAGAGGTGACATCCAAGTACATACTGTTTCATCGTCTAGTGTTCACTGAATTAATGTTGCAGTTAAATTGCATTATGGAATATAGACACAGAAACAAAGTTCCGAGACACATCAACAATGGCCTACACAAAGTTTACGGTCTAACACAGAAGATCAAGCTGACCACAATTCTCTTGGAAGGAACCATCTGAGTGCCAGGTCGCCAGTTCAGCTTTTATTAAGGCTCATTTGAAAGGGTTGAGATAACAATTACGACAGGAAAAAATATTATTTGCTAATGACTCACCATGTGCACGAAGAGGGCGGCGGAAAACGAGTGTCTGGGAGGTGCAGAGATGCAATGTATGTATTAGTGACATCGTCAACATTCAAGAAATGTTCAGACGAAACCATTAACTTGCACCATGAACGTCGAATGAAAAATCGCGCGTCACAGAGTTCGAAATAGTTCGCACCATCAAGACAGAAGGCGAACTCCATGGGAGTTACCAACAGTCGAGGACCGTCAGCAAGGTATCCTCTCCTAAAGAGTACATATAAAATCACTTTGGTATAACGGGGTGATGAGAAATGGTGGAATGTGATGGCCTCCAACCAAATGCGAAACCACACTAGTGTACGTTATCGTGAAACTGGCTATCCTTTAAGGCGTAACTGCAGATAGGCCGATAACATATTTTATAGACATGGAAAATAGAAACAACCAGAGGCTGAGTTTGCCCAATGGTTCCAAGTGGTATGCACTGCAATGTTAGACACTCTTCGGAAGGGATAGTTTGCTCTAAAGGAGTATCATTTTTGTACATAGACCAGAAATCAAGTAAAAGCAAGTTCTCTTGAGAAGCTATTGGCCAAAAGCACTACTCATACCATAGTTGTAGTTTTCTTACGTCTGCTGTGACGTAAATATTCCCCACTGCCCTTGAAAGATCACGTATACGAGGAAGAATCGTAGAGGGCAGAGTTCCTCTGTCCTCTCGCAGCACAATAAATAATTTACCATCCACATTAACAGTCGGCAACATTGTATAAGAGTGCGTTAAGGCATTGTTGCTAGATGATCTTGATTCAATTATCTTGGAACCTCTAATTTTCGGCTTTCCTATGATACGAACTTCCTCTTCAATAACTTATTGTTCGGAATTGAAAACAAATTTCTTACTGACGGTTGGTATATGTTTGTTTACCTCATCTATAAATGTTCTGGCCGATTCCGCAGTTTGCTGTACATCACCAAACTGATACTTTCTTGGAAATTTTGTAATTTTACTTCTCCAAATTCAAGTTACGCAACCAGTGTTGAGCTTTTTGCGATTTTAGTTCCTGTGGTGCAGGAAACTTGAAATTCGGATCCAGCACCCCAAAAAATATACGTAACCACTGAGAAGAAACTTCCCCAGTTTTGCTACGAACGGCAGTTTTTAACACTAGTAGACTGGTCTGAAGACAAACTCTGTGTCTGACGGAGTATTGTCTGTATTGAGATGAGTCACAACTTTAGTATGCGTCGCAACATCAACTACTGTCGGCAACACTGGCAGCCAATAAATTGGCCCGTAATTTTCTACATTATCTCTTTCACTGTTTTTTATAAAGTGGTTTCGTTAGCTAATATTGCTGGTATCCTGTAGCTACACATGATGTAGATGTCTTGGACCGCCAGCTTTCAAGAGTTTTGCATGTTTGCCTCCACCAACAATAAATCTATTTAACTGGTACACTATCGACAAGATATGACAAGTACACTGAAAAACATTGCATGAAGAAGAATATGTGCCACATAAACGAAAGTTGGTAGGCACACCTCTAATCTAGAAAACGATCTCTATTCACATTTTGCACGAGTAGCGTATGAGCGCCTCTAGTACCGGTACTATGAGGATGCAGATCAGGCTTGCTTTAAATAGACGCAGTAACGGTCGTGAGCTTTAGTTACCTTTAATATTGGACGTGTTGAGTTGATGTTAGTCAAGAAGCCTTTAAGGCGACAAAGACGCAATTATCTTCACCTCACTGAGTTTGAACAAGGGCCTGTAATATGATTAAGAAAAGTTGGTTGTACCTTTTGCGATATTGGAGAAAGACTTGGCAGGAATGTAGCCACTGTACGTGACTGCTGGCGGCGGTGGTCACGAAATCCTACAGTCGTAGGAAGACTGAGCTCTGGTCGGTCACGTGGCGTTACCGAGAGGGAAGATAAACTTGTTTGGCGTATGGCTCTGGGTCATCGTACTGAGTCTGCAGCAGCAATCTGAGCAGCAATTGGCACCACGGTGACACAACGAATTATGTAACTAGGTTGTTTAGGTTTTCTTATTGGTAACGCCGCTTAGCGCTCGGTATGAAAAATCACTGTCTGTGCTGTGCGCAGTCTGTGTTTAGTTTGCATTGTTGTCTGCCATTGTAGTGTTGGGCAGCGGCAGCTGGATGCTAACAGCGCGTAGCGTTGCGCAGTTGGAGGTGAGCCGCCAGCAGTGGTGGACGTGGGGAGAGAGATGGCGGAGTTTTGTAATTTGTAAAACTGGATGTCATGAACTATCATTTATATTATGACTATTAAGGTAAATACATTGTCTGTTCTGTATTAAAATCTTTCATTTGCTAACTATACCTATCAGTAGTTAGTGCCTTCAGTAGTTTGAATCTTTTATTTAGCTGGCATTAGTGGCGCTCGCTGTATTGCAGTAGCATGAGTAACGAAGATTTTTGTGAGGTAAGTGATTTGTGAAACATATAGGTTAATGTTAGTCAGGGCCATTCTCTTGTAGGGATTATTGAAAGTCAGATTGCGTTGCGCTAAAAACTATTGTGTGTCAGTTTAAGCACAGTCGTGTATAATTGTTCAAAGAGGACGTTTCGCATAGACCAGTCTTCTATAATAATTCTAAGGGGACGTTTCAACTATAACAAACTTGTTACTTCAATGACAGTTCCGGGCAGGCGCGTACATTCCACTGATACCAAACTATTTCGACTTCAGTGTTGTCAAGTTAGAGTTTATTGGAGGCCTGTGTTGAGGACAGTTCTGTGTACTAATGAGAGCTGATTCTGCCTTGGTGCCAGTGATGATCGTCTGTTAGTTAGAAAGAGCCCAGTTGAGGGCCTGCAACCAACCTACACTCCTGGAAATTGAAATAAGAACACCGTGAATTCATTGTCCCAGGAAGGGGAAACTTTATTGACACATTCCTGGGGTCAGATACATCACATGATCACACTGGCAGAACCACAGGCACATAGACACAGGCAACAGAGCATGCAAAATGTCGGCACTAGTACAGTGTATCTCCACCTTTCGCAGCAATGCAGGCTGCTATTCTCCCATAGAGACGATCGTAGAGATGCTGGATGTAGTCCTGTGGAACGGCTTGCCATGCCATTTCCACCTGGCGCCTCAGTTGGACCAGCGTTCGTGCTGGACGTGCAGACCGCGTGAGACGATGCTTCATCCAGTCCCAAATATGCTCAATGGGGGACAGATCCGGAGATCTTGCTGGCCAGGGTAGTTGACTTACACCATCTAGAGTACGTTGGGTGGCACGGGATACATATGGACGTGCATTGTCCTGTTGGAACAGCAAGTTCCCTTGCCGGTCTAGGAATGGTAGAACGATGGGTTCGATGACGGTTTGAATGTACCCTGCACTATTCAGTGTCCCCTCGACGATCACCAGAAGTGTACGGCCAGTGTAGGAGATCGCTTCCCACACCATGATGCCGGGTGTTGGCCCTGTGTGCCTCGGTCGTATGCAGTCCTGATTGTGGCGCTCACCTGCAAGGCGCCAAACACGCATATGACCATCATTGGCACCAAGGCAGAAGCGACTCTCATCGCTGAAGACGACACGTCTCCATTCGTCCCTCCATTCACGCCTGTCGCGACACCACTGGAGGGGGGCTGCACGATGTTGGGGCGTGAGCGGAAGACGGCCTAACGGTGTACGGGACCGTAGCCCAGCTTCATGGAGACGGTTGCGAATGGTCCTTGCCGATACCCCAGGAACAACAGTGTCCCTAATTTGCTGGGAAGTGGCGGTGCGGTCCCCTATGGGACTGCGTAGGATCCTACGGTCTTGGCGTGCATCCGTGCGTCGCTGCGGTCCGGTCCCAGGTCGACAGGCACGTGCACCTTCCGCCGACCACTGGCGACAACATGGATGTACTGTGGAGACCTCACGCCCCACGTGTTGAGCAATTCGGCGGTACGTTCACCCAGCCTCCCGCATGCCCACTATACGCCCTCGCTCAAAGTCCGTCAACTGCACATACGGTTCACGTCCACGCTGTCGCGGCATGCTTCCAGTGTTACAGACTGCGATGGAGCTCCGTATGCCACGGCAAACTGGCTGACACTGACGGCGGCGGTGCAAAAAGGCTGCGCAGCTAGCGCCATTCGACGGCCAACACCGCGGTTCCTGGGGTGTCCGCTGTGCCATGCGTGTGATCATTGCTTGTACAGCCCTCTCGCAGTGTCCGGAGCAAGTATGGTGGGTCTGACACACCGATGTCAATGTGTTCTTTTTTCCATTTCCAGGAGTGTATTTGTGGGCTAGACACACTGGACCTACAACTGGAGTTTTGATCAGGGCAGTGGCTTCGTATGACAGCAAGACCAATCACGCCGACAGTAAAACTGCACGTCAGTCTGGTGATTAGACCTGTCGTGCTGCCATTCATCAATAGCATTCCATCGGATATCTTTTCAACAGGATAACGCTCACCCACATTTCTCTTCAGCGTGTCGACGTGTTTCCTTGGCCTGCTCAATCACTAGATCTGTTTCCAATCGAGAACATATCAGACCTCATCGGATGGTAACTTCACCATCATCCAAAAACAATATTAACCGAACTTGCATTGACCGACCGAGTGCAACAGGCATGGAACGCCGTCCCAAAAACTGATATCCAGCACCTGTTCAGCACAATGTATGCACGTCTGCATGCTTGATTCAACGTTCTGGCGGCTTCACTGGTTATTACTGTACCAGCATTCCACATCGGCAGTGGCCTGTCTCGCTCTTACATAAACTTCTGACCTTACAATATTAATCACTTAAACATGTTACCTAAACAAATATATTCCTGATATTTCATTACCCTACATTAATTACATTTTGATCTTGCTATTTTTTTACCGTCAGTGTATTTTACACAAGTCAGGTGGATCGCTGACAGTTCCAGGCTCATAAAGGAGAGGTGTACTATGTTGGGCACCCTCGTTTTGTCTTCATATTATTTTCACAGCTGATCACATACTTATAATTTTGCTCTGCCAGCTTACCATTCTCTTGGTGTAACGCATGTGTTTAACTTCTCAGAAACCATTCGTGGCCAAGCGGTTCTAGACGCTGCAGTCTGGAACCGTGCGACTGCTACGGTCGCAGGTTCGAATCCTGCCTCGGGCATGGATGAGTGTGATGTCCTTAGGTTAGTTAGGTTTAAGTATTTCTACGTTCTAGGGGACTGATGGCCTCTGAAGTTAAGTCCCATAGTCCTCAGAGCCATTTGAACCAAACCATTCGTCAGGAGTTTGCGGTTTTGTGTGTAGTGAAATTCTGTTACTGGGCTCTGACTACACATAACATAATAAGTAGCTCAGTACTTGGCGTTGATGGATATGCGTTTATTCCAATCTTTCATTAGTCTATCTCCTCCTTCCCCTTCTCTCTGTCCATCTCATCATTAACCTCTTGTCTGTCCATCTCCTCCCCCCTCCTCTCACTGTCCATATCCTTCTCTCCCTCTCCCTGCTCATCCCCTCTTCTTCCCTTTGTCTGTCCTTTTCCTCCACTGTCCATTTGCTTCTCCCCCTCTCCTTGCTCCTATCATCCTCTTCGCTATCTGTCTCCATTTCCTAACTCCTCCTAACAGTCTGTGCATCTTCCCCTCCTCACTCCTTTCTCCAAGTTATCACGCTCACCCCAATAGGACGCTGGTGGTTCTTAACCACACAGCATTTCTTTCCAGGTAGAAAGTAATGTGTGTACCAAATTTGGTTGAAGTCTTTTAATTTGATTTGGATGACCTTCTTACCTGTGCCTTCGCCCGCTTACGCACATTATGTCACATATATTTAACACATTTTACAAGTATTTGTAAGTATATTTCACCTCTTTCTCTAGCGGATTTCGCCACTCGGTTTCATTTTCACGTATTTTACAGGTACATCCAATGGTATAACTGGCTTGCGCCTGTGAAATGTGTTCTGAATAGAGTTAACAGCAAACATGTAACAAATTGAAACGTCATGCGTGATGCGCCATTTTTCTCGCATCTCAGTGTTTTTGACATCATGTCTCCATAACTATCAGTCATACAATGATACAAGTATCAATGTACATTGAATGGCATATGCGAATAGTGTTTACAACCGTATCGCGAATATATTTAGTGGTAAAGAATCACTGAAATAAAACGACGTGCTTCCTGCGTCAGTTTTACTGCACCAACAGCGAAAATGTAGTAAGAGCTGAACTTTCTTCCTTTCATTATTTTGTGGTTGTCAGCGAGAAACAGTTTTGTAAATGTTTGGAATTGTGTGTAGAGTTTGTTCCAAGCCACTAAATGCTGTCATTCTCAAATATTGGGTGGTTAATGTATGGCTCTTCACTCGTCGTGGGCTACACTCCTTTTTCAACCCTATCCCCACCCCTTTGTTAGGTAAACGGTTTTTGACCGCACAGAGATGATTTACAGACAGTAGATGTTATTTGTACCAAGTTTGGTTGCACTTAGTACAGCCTCAAATCTGGAGAGCAAAATCCTGTAATGTGTACTGGGGTCCTGTAGAGGACTGTAATGAAAAACAGTTTTTGTTGAAATTTCATATTCTCCTTACATAACTTTCAGTGTTCCTCTGTGGCACCCCTTTTCAATTACGCACAGAATTTGGAGTAAACGACCACTCTTCTCTTCTGCAGAAAAGTCTTTGCAAGGAATTATTTATTTATTTAGCGTATGGCATTACACATGAACAGCGACTAGCAATTGTGGATTACATAGTTTTACAAAATTTTGCAAAAATATATTAATTTCATAATTTATAATTTAAAATATAAGTCTGTTAATTAATATCTAATTTTTCGATCCATTCAAGGGCCACCTCTGTCATTAAAAGAAATCCTCCAATTTCCCATGTTAGGCTCTTCTGCTACAGCTTGTTACAATGTGATGGATCGTCTGGTGTTCATTTCCACAGTCACACTGACAAGATGAAACCCTTCCCAATCGGTAGAGGTTTTCAGCACGGATGCCGTGGCCTGTACAGGTCCAATTAATTGTTTTCCAGGCACGTCGCGTTAGTTCCATACCGGCTGGGCTTGTGTCAGGTCTTTGGAGGGTCTGATGTTTCTCATGGGCAAGGAAATCAAATACGATATGCCTCTCCAAAGGAAGTCATAGTATTTCTTTGCTATATAAATGGTGCTCTCATATACAGATGTTATCAGCATAAAGAGAAATTCCAGCATTAAAGATATGTTCCTCAAAAGGGGACTCCTCCTATTTGATTTCATCCTGAAAAAGTCTGTCCGCTCTACACGTTTTCATAGGTATTTAGCATTGAATGAATCCAGATCTGCCTGCCATACTGTCCCTTAGAAGTTTCACCACGTGAGTTTACAAGCCCAACTGGTTCTTGGCTTCGTCAAGCAGCAAGGTGAAACGACATAAGCATAGCAGGGCTGAGCGATGACGGAAAAAGGTGAGCGACCGCAAGCAAAGGAAATGGACTTGCCAGAAAGTGTTCCGAACTATTTACTACGGATTCTAGACTTGTAATATCAAAACAGGCAGAATGTAGTGTTATCATTCCAGATTGTGGTGAGATGGCTGCTTCTTTCCGTGGCCTTTGCGTCATTATGGAGTAGGTCGCCGTCAGATATATTCACGGGAGATACTTTTCTACTCGTTTTCTTGTGAACAAGGTTGTCTGTTCAGTTTCACAGCTTGTGGGAAGACGTTTGGATCGGTCTCCGTTTTCTATTCATTCATCCCATTGCTTTTACACTCATGAAATAATATTGTCGACGTTACTATGAATACAGGATTGTTTTTGTAGGATATGTAAATGAATGGTGATGGAAACTCACGTGATCCGTTGAAGGGTAATTGTATGCGAGACAAGACACTTTCTACTCTTTTCCTCGATAGTATAAAAATGCTTACTGAGTGTTCATATAATTTGTGATTCTTACGATGTCTTCTTCTGCTCCTCTGATCTCTGTTTAAAACCTCCTTGAGAACCTCATTTGCGGGAGGAGTATACTCAGTTTCATTATGTTTCACAAAGGATGTGTATATCTTAATTCAGCAAAAACAGATTACGAGGGAATGCTAAAAACTAATGCCTCCGATTCTTTTTATTTTAAAATTCTGAAAGCTTTTACAATAAAACAAACTTTATTAACGTTTCAGTTCTTTGTTATTCATGTCCACATATTTATTTGTCGACGTAATCACACTGCCGACGAGCACATTTCTCCCAACGAGAGACCAACTTGTTGAAACCGCCATTGCAGAAGGTTTGACTTCGTTGACGGAACCACAGCGTCACCTCTGCCTGTACCGCTTCAACACCATCAAAGTGAAGTCCCCGAAGGTCTGTATGGAGGATGATCGATGACAGGGAACCTAGCGCATCTGACTGTTGCAGATGACACAGAGTTCGCGTGTGGTCTGCCACTGACATACTGAAGGAGAGGGTGCTCCATGGGTGAACGACCTCTTCGAAATCGTGCTTCCGATTACAGCACGCTGTTTCTCACACACCGCCATGATAGACCCTTCAATGCGGAGCCTTCTAGTAGCAGAGGATTGCAACTTTCTTCAGCGAAGCGGAAAAGTCGACCGAGTAATATTCATGACATTTAATAACTCAAACGGTACAGAGAACAGAATAAAAAATTCGGAAGCGTTGCTTTTCAGCATGACTTCGTAACTTATTTGTGAGTGCAGTTGTCAACTAACAAGGTAAGTGTGTGTCGCAGTGGAACTTCATGGCACGTGTTTACCGTAAGACTTCTGTTTAGCAACTATACGAGTTCATTTCAATTTATTACGTATTGTCGGATGCCGTATTTATCCCCATTTGTATTTTACGAATTTCTTCTAAGAGGAGGGATTCAATAGTACAGACAACAGTTAACTTCATGAAATTTGCTAGAAACGTTATGGTGTCAATTTACCTTGGTTTAACTTAAATTTCCATTTCACTATTCCGTTGCTTATTGGACAATACTGCTACAATTTCATTAAAAAAGGGAACTGTTTCAGGGCATTAAAATAGGGCTCATAATATATTAAGAACCAACAGCTTCTAGTTTAAGTGTAGTTACCAGCTTTCAACCTTTACACTTTTCCTATATGTATTTGTGTTACGGTATGTAAGGTATTTCTGTGACTTGAAATTGAGTTTTGTCATCGAGATAACATAGTTGACTGGGGAATCTGCTAAATGTTATTTTCTACTTTGAAAACAATCTTAAATACCGTAATTCATATTATGAGCTGGAAAAAAAGATCAAGAGCGTCACATAAACGAACAGAAAAAAGCGTATTGCTCGTCTATGAAATATTTATGTATACACAAGTATTTGTTTGTAATTTGTTATGTTGAAGGTTGAGTATGATGGCACCGAGGTATTATATAGGCGGCGCTGCTTCACTTCGTAGTCTTCTTTGTCAGCAGGAACTGGTACTTGCTGTTGTGGAGTTGTTATGGTGAATCTGGGTGGCTGAACTTAGTTTCCGGGCAGCAGCGCAGTCGCACCGTTTCTACACATCGAAATTTTACACGATTTTACACTGCATTCGATTAATGTATGCTTTCGCATCTGGATAAGTTTAACGTGGTCCTAGTGTTACTTCATTTTGATGATGCACTTTAGCAGTCAGTGCATCAGTATCATTGACGAACTTTTACAGGACTAGGACTTCGTTTTTCCAATCGAGTTAGCTTATTTAACTTCGGATTCTGACAAATATTACCTGCTATTTGCACGCAATCTTCACTGCACGTAGCTACGATCATAATTCTTTAAAATCGAGGCGGAAACCGATACATATTTAGTAATTTCATGGAAGGCTATCTTATTTGTTCTTGTGTTATTATTGACATACAAAATTCAATACTTAACTTCGTCACTACGTTGACTAAATAATTTTGTGTTTTAGTTGCATTTAATTAATTATTTTATTCCACTTATTTTATTGTTCATTAATTAATGCACTACATGATAAGCTTCCAATGTTTAATCGGTGCTTGCCTTGCAAAATGTTGAGAGCTGTGACTGTTTTATGGAGAAGTGCAGCGGAGGATAATATACCCCTATCACTTGAGAGTCACATTTTATTCACAGGGCTGGCAGGGGTGGCCGAGCGGTTCTAGGCGCTACAGTATGGAAACGCGCGGTCGCTACGGTCGCAGAGTCGAATCCTGCCTCGGGCATGGATGTATCGGATGTCGTTAGGTTTAAGTAGTTCTAAGTTGTAGGGGACTGATGACCTCAGATGTTAAGTCTCTTAGTGCTCAGAGCCAGTTGAACCATTTGTTCACAGAGTCGTCCAGATTCATGAAATCGAATAATCCTAGTCCTAATTTGAGGAAACATGCACCAATTGTAGTGATTATTTGTGAACTAGGGGTTCGATATGCAAGAAATCATCTTTATCTAACCCTATTTAGGTGTAACCAACGTCTAGTATAGCTGCACCTATAGATACTCCAAACTGGCACCACCAAAATGAGTGTCTTGTCATCAGTCATCAGTTACCTCTCAACTACAATATTAACTAGCCTTGCAGCGCCGTCAAGATGGGGTTGATCGTAACGCCGTAACAGTTACATGAAGTAAACATTAGTGATACAAGCTTGAGTAGAATGTTCGTTAGTTTCATTCCATAATTAACATATGAAATACTTCATTATGTGAGAAAATTTGACAGTTTTCGTCCCTTTGAACCATTCCCCACATCAGCAATATACTGACAGATCATTCACTTACACTAAGATAAAATATAGGGCCTTTTTTTTAGTTTAATGCCATATTTTGTGCCAGACACTGTCTACCCCGTAAACAACCTTTTATCAGCTTTCAGACTAAGTATGTGGTTCATTTATTAGTGCTTCGGATAGCGGATGATGAAGAAATTTCAAAACGCATGCAATTCATAATTTCCGTGTTGAACCATTTGAACAGACCAACAGCGGTACTATCACACATCCCTGGGTCACTCCTGACGATACCCTTGTCTCTGATGAACACTCACTCTCGAGGGCAACATACTGGGTTCTATTATTTAAGAACTCTTCCAACCACTCACATATCTGTTAACTTATTCCATATGCCTGTAGCTACGTTTACAGCCTGCAGTGGGGCACCGTGTAAAATGCTTTCCAGAAATCTAGAAATACGGAATCTTCCCGTTGCCCTTTATCAATAGTTCTCCGTATATCATGTGTGAAGGGGGCAAGCGAAGTTTCACACTAGCGGTGCTATTAAAAACATCGTGATTCGTGGACTTAAGCTGCTTAGTTTCAAGGAAGTTTATTATATTCGAACTGAGAATGCGTTCAAGGATTCGGCAGCAAACGGAAGTTAGGGATATTGGTCTGTAATTTTGAAGATCCGTTCTTTTACCTTTCTTATATACTGGAGTCACCTGCTCTTCTTTCCAGTCTCTTGGGACTTTGTGCTGGGCGAGAGATTCACGATAACTGCAAGGTAGGTAAGGCGCCAATGTCGTAGAGCACTCTTTGGAAAATCGAATTGGGATTCCATCAGGACCTGCTGATTTATTTGTTTTCAAATCATTAGGTTGCTTCTCTGCACCAGGTATGCTAATGTCTATGTCGTCCATACGGGAGTCTGTTTGATGGTCAAGTGACGGTATGTTTGTACGGTTCTCCTGCGTTGAACGATTTCTTGAACGTAAAATTTAAATCTTCTGCTTCCGTTCTCCTATCTTCAACTGCCACACCAGACTGGTCAACAAGGGACTGAATAGAAGCTTTAGACCCGCTTAACGATTTTACATGTCTAGAATTTTCTTGGCTTCTCTGCTACATATTTGCTAAGGTTTGGCGGTGATAGATGTTGTGTGCTTCGCCCATAGCTCTTTTCACAGACGCACGTCTATCGTCGCTTGTGAGTCCCCATTTGAACCTACATTGCAACAGCCTCTGCTTCCTCAACATCTTACAAATTTCGTTATTAAACCGTGGTGGGCCTTTCCCATCCTTTATCGACCTACTAGGCACGTAACTCTCCAGATCACGATTTACAATCTGCTTAAGCTTTGCCCATAATTCCCCCACATCCACCTTCATGGAATTAAGTGTCAGTCCACTGTCTACGTGAGATACTAACAACTGTTTATCTGCCCTGTCTAGCAGGAACACTCTCCTAGCCTTCTTCACTGATTTATTATCTTTTGTAATCATAGTTCCTATAATGACATCGTTATCGGTAACCCCCGTTTCTATACTGACATTGTCGATGAGGCCGGGTCTGTTTGTAGCTGCAAAGTATGTACTTCCACTGTGTACAGTGAGCGCCGATACTGAATGGATTTATTAGTATAAAGTTTGATTTTTATTTTTTTACTTGATGTTCG
This sequence comes from Schistocerca gregaria, assembly GCF_023897955.1. NCBI lineage: Eukaryota > Metazoa > Arthropoda > Insecta > Orthoptera > Acrididae > Schistocerca > Schistocerca gregaria. The sequence continues at coordinate 834,746,290 of NC_064931.1, forward strand.
TCAGTGCCTTCTGCCTGGCGGTAATTTGCAGCGTCTCAGTCACGTTGCGCAGAACTGGATAGAACCACCCTGAAACTGACCGACCAATAGGGAGTCTTGGAGGTGGTCAAGTGCGGGTGAAACGGCAGCCGGCTGCCGGGAGCGCTCTCTTCTGCTGGCAGCTTCCAAACCGATCAGATGCCCTCCTCACCTGCTCTCTTGGGCGGTTGCCCATTCAGTCGCGGCGTCTTCTTCAGGTCTGCCTTTCTTTATGGCATTAAAACTTCATGCAGTTCAAACTACGTTTTATTCTTCACCTCAACGGGTGTCTACTGCTTCCCCCTCCTGGCCAATCCTGACGCATTAACAACTGCGGGTGAGATGCCAAGCTAGCTGCTCAAGACAGTTTTCAGAAACCGTGTTCAAAAGTATTTCGTACGACTGTCTGTCTGTCAATCCATAGACATCCCAGTCTATACTCGGCAGGTTAAAGTCGCCTCCAACTAGTACTGCATGATCTGAGTATTTACGCGCAATTGCTCATAGACTTTCTTTGAATGACACTAGAACAAGAACTGTCATAGCGGAATCGGGGGGCCGGCAGTTAACCTGGTTTCACCTACACCTGACTTACGCGACCAGGCGACTTCGCTGTCACACGCAACTTCGACATCAATACAAACAATAATTTCGCCAACTGCAATGAAAACTCCCGCCTCCCACCCCCCCTATGGCTTCTAATCTACTTTTGCGATTTACGTTCCACGACTCGCTAAACATCTCAGAGCTTTCCACTTTGGGTTTCAATCCACATGTCGGACGAGGCCTCTGACTGGCAGACATTGGCTTTCTTTCCAGTCCTGAACGTTATCTGCCTAATGCAGTCAATAACGCGCCTAACATTGGAGCCCCAATATCCAGTAACCCCCTCCCCTCCCGTGTGCCTGCTCGCACCCTGTTCAAGGAGTGGCCGCCTGTCCATTTAGGGATAAATGTGTGAGGCCTGGCGGCCAGTCTCCACATTGGCCCTCCGTCTCGAGCGACGCGAATGTTTTACCACCGGCCACTCATCTTGCTCCGAGGGCGTGTCCAGTGTGTCGTGTGCATTAGGAAGTGCCTCGGAAGCAGAGCCCATGACACCTGAGCCGTCCCATGCGACGCGCCAGATTCTCCGCCATCGCCACACCCCGCGGCAGCAGCCTGGGGGTGACTGTAACCAACAGCACGTTCAGCTGTTCGCTAACTGCACCCAGCTCCTCCTGCGTCCGCACACAGCGTCCACGCATCCTACCCATCCTAGCACGACTAACTGAAGAAGTGAACTATAAAAGCAGACAATCCTAGATATGCGACTTGCTACCCTCCTGATGTTCACCAATGCACGCTGCTGCATTGATGAGCTACATAGCTGGCTGTTCAGTAAGCGACTATTGCACTATAGACTAAATGAATTTACCCTTACAAAAACGCTACATTCACCCTCTTAAACATAGAACACGCACGGATTTTAATACATATACCACTTGGACAACAGAGAATAAGATAAAGACTTAACTTGCCGTTCTGCAGACGCACTCGTATCACAGTCGAGAGCTGAAGCCTGTGTTGTTTTATTCTTCATACTGCGGAAAACACGGTGAGGAAATGCACTCTTTAAATATGAATTCCATAAAATGAATAATATAAATGAAAAGTCATACGTTAGAATAGGTTTCAGTGAAGATGTACTAGGTGTGAAATACGATTTTCTAGCGAACGGAGCGAATGTAAAGTTGCGCGATAACGAGGCATCCTTAAGAGTTATAACTACAATGAAGGTTCTAAAACTTTTCCATCACACCGTCGAAAACTGCAAAATCAGCTTTTGCTGCGCTCTGATTCATGTTTTAGAGTCATTCGTACTGTTAATGCTCGATTTGAGAACAAATCGGGTAGAATCCACTCAATGTGCATAATAGAGTAAACAATATAAATATAGTTTTAAAAGATACTTACCGTGTTTGTTAATCAGTCTCCACTTAAAGAACCTTCTAACAGATGATGATACACAACAAAAATGTACTAGTTGTGACAATCTTAAAGCTACACGGTCACTGCAACAAAGCTCATCCAATTTGCTTCTGGACTGCAGTTTCAGAGCAGGCAAAGTTTGGCCCAACTAAGAAGGCAAATTCGAGAAAATAACCTAACAGGTAATTCTATCACACTACACGTATAGAGTATATCTAACCGAATTAAACCAAAAGTAATACTACTAGAGACGTAGTGCAACAACAACCACATTCTTGCGCTAGTTAACGCTAATACAGCAGGAGCTCCGAAAATGAATATTAAATGGGCAGCTGTAGCCGTTACTTTAGGTGCATTTATTTAGCCACGGCGATTCCATGTACGCCACGATAAACTCCTGCAGTACTCGTTTATGTGTAGGGAAGTCAGAAAGTAAGACATATATGAAAACCATTGTTCAACAATGTTTTCAGATGATGGTACATGTTCTGGGTTTCCTGGAGAGACAGTTCGGATACGGTACGGATAATACACTCCTGGAAATTGAAATTTGAACACCGTGAATTCATTGTCCCAGGAAGGGGAAACTTTATTGACACATTCCTGGGGTCAGATACATCACACGATCACACTGACAGAACCACAGGCACATAGACACAGGCAACAGAGCATGCACAATGTAGGCCCTAGTACAGTGTATATCCACCTTTTGCAGCAATGCAGGCTGCTATTCTCCCATGGAGACGATCGTAGAGATGCTGGATGTAGTCCTGTGGAACGGCTTGTCATGCCATTTCCACCTGGCGCCTCAGTTGGACCAGCGTTCGTGCTGGACGTGCAGACCGCGTGAGACGATGCTTCATCCAGTCCCAAACATGCTCAATGGGGGACAGATCCGGAGATCTTGCTGGCCATGGTAGTTGACGTACACCTTCTAGAGCACGTTGGGTGGCATGGGATACATGCGGACGTGCACTGTCCTGTTGGAACAGCAAGTTCCCTTGCCGGTCTAGGAATGGTAGAACGATGGGTTCGATGACGGTTTGGATGTACCGTGCACTATTCAGTGTCCCCTCGACGATCACCAGAGGTGTACGGCCAGTGCAGGAGATCGCTCCCCACACCATGATGCAGGGTGTTGGCCCTATGTGCCTCTGTCGTATGCAGTCCTGATTGTGGCGCTCACCTGCACGGCGCCAAACACGCATACGACCATCATTGGCACCAAGGCAGAAGCGACTCTCATCGCTGAAGACGACACGTCTCCATTCGTCCCTCCATTCACGCCTGTCGCGACACCACTGAAGGCGGGCTGCACGATGTTGGGGCGTGAGCGGAAGACGGCCTAACGGTGTGCGGGAACGTAGCACAGCTTCATGAAGACGGTTGCGAATGGTCCTCGCCGATACCCCAGGAGCAACAGTGTCCCTAATTTGCTGGGATGTGGCGGTGCGGTCCCCTACGGCACTGCGTAGGATCCTACGGTCTTGGCGTGCATCCGTGCGTCGCTGCGGTCCGGTCCCAGGTCGACGGGCACGTGCACCTTCCGCCGACCACTGGCGACAACATCGATGTACTGTGGAGACCTCACGCCCCACGTGTTGAGCAATTCGGCGGTACGTCCACCCGGCCTCCCGCATGCCCACTATACACCCTCGCTCAAAGTCCGTCAACTGCACATACGGTTCACGTCCACGCTGTCACGGCATGCTACCAGTGTTAAAGACTGCGATGGAGCTCCGTATGCCACGGAAAACTGGCTGACACTGACGGCGGCGGTGCACAAATGCTGCGCAGCTAGCGCCATTCGACGGCCAACACCGCGGTTCCTGGTGTGTCCGCTGTGCCGTGCGTGTGATCATTGCTTGTACAGCCCTCTCGCAGTGTCCGGAATAAGTATGGTGGGTCTGACACACCGGTGTCAATGTGTTCTTTTTTCCATTTCCAGGAGTGTAGGTACGCCAGTGTGCGATTGAAATGGCGCGGCAACTAAAAACATACTCCGAAGTGGAAGTAAATGGGATAGTACGATTCTTGTTGGCAAAACGTCTAAAATACACACAGATTAACCTTAAAACTCAGGTGATGCGTAGATAAAATAGAATATCACCTTCAACTGCGGGGCAGTTCCGCCAACAATTTGACCAAGGCTGCATTGACGTGGGAGATAACACTGGGGTAGTCCATACATTCCACATGAGATTTCCATTTTTACGGTAAGCTGGAACAACATCTGAGGGGAAAGAGACTTCTCAACGATGAGGACATTCACACAGTGCTTCTCGAATGGCTCCGTGACCAAGGAGCGGATTTCTGTCGTAGAGGAACTGGACATTGGTAGAACGTTCCGCCTTTGTTTACAGAGATGTGGCGACTATGTTGAAAAATATTGTCAGGTGTCTACGTCGCTTTGAAGGGTAGTGGAGTATTCATTAAAAGTTATTTGGCCAGCCGTAGTAATGTGTAGCCTAGGATTTGATCTTATTTATGGATTCTTCCATTGCTTCTTGATAGAAAAGATCCATATTTAAGACTGAATTACAAGTACACTGCTTCATTGGTTCAAGGGCGTCGCGTCGGGTAATGCTGTGGAAGCGGCACTATATCTCAACGAGAACCAATGAAGAATGTACTATGTCGGGAAAGTCTCAAGTAGCAGAACACGCACAACTATTCTTCTACTGATCAGCAGAACAAAATCAGTGCTAATGTTTTTCAACCTTAAATTACATTTTGATGTACACTTGTATTACGAGCTGTTAAGATTTTATAACATGAATACAGCAACTCACTGGTTTCGTTGAAGAAGTGCGGTCTAGTTGTACCATATTTTCTAGCGTGAGTATTGTATCTCACGTATTGTTTGAAAAGCTCTCATTCAAAACTGTCATGTTTCACAGCATGTCTGTTTCACAGCATGTTATTAACTTTATAGTGAAGGCCGTTCAAATGCAGAGATGCTGCAGTTACCATCTTGGTGGATTATAATATTATACTGCTTCTGGATAAGTTTTAAGTCTACTTATTGTGACTTCGGACATTTTTATTTTAATTCACTTAGCAATAGCTGTGCAACGATCTTGTTAACAAATTTTTACGTAGTTATAATAGTCTTTTAACCTCGTTAACAATATACAACGAGTTATTTTTCGTAAACTGAACTATTTCATATTGCCATACAATGGTGGTATGTAATGTTTTCGGAAGTAATGTTCTTTTACCAGCATAATTTTGCCTATTTCTGAGTAACATATACGAAGAATGTTGGTAAATATTCATTACGAAAATTACATGCCATATGCTATGTGAATGTGTTAGTAGCTCTTATGTGTCTCGTTGAACTACAAGTCATCTGAAGATGTTACTATAGAATGAAACCGGTCTTAACTTAATAAATGTACCTAAAATAAATTTGTGGTGCTTTCCTTAACATTTATATTAATCAGCTGTGGAAGCACAGTATGATCAAGATTAGGTCTAAAAATGATCCAGTACCACTTAAATTTGCTACGCATTTGATGCATCGACATATTCAAGAGCAAAAGTAAATACAGAACTCATAGAACTTTAGAGACAAAACATTAGTGAAATCGTCATCAAAGAGCATGTGGAAAATAAACCAACGAAAGGAAAATACTTGGAGCCCGAAAAGAAGACATATAAACAATCTGAAGGAGATACACATCTGACAGGTGTACGGTATAAACAGTGTCGGGGTCGTGAATCTCTGAGCACAAGACGAAGGTAGGAGCTAGCCGAACGGCTGTCCCCGTACGGTTTAGAAAGGGGTTTGAGGTGTTGCTACTAGCAATACTAGGGGGCCCGGAACATATTTGCTCGTGTATATTTTCTTTTGTCATTGTGTACTTCCAAATCATGCCAAAGAAGATTTAAGGTTAGAGTGGATTCTGTACTCGTAACCAATTACATCGAAATTGTGTTTTGAAATTTATGTTGAAAAGGCTAGCCATATACCGGAAGAGGTACCGTGTGGTTATAATTAAACTGCAACTACTCATGGAGGTCCAGTATGGGCTGTAATTAGAGTATGCCAACGAAACTTACTAGATGTGCTAACGTGTTAATGCGGAACCGATTTAAGTTGGAAACAAATAGTAGCAGGTTTGGCCACCAGACGCAAATCTTGCACTACACACTGTTTGACAGAATGAATCCTCGCTGTCGAGTTAACAGTATGACTAACGAAAAGAGAGACCGTGTGCTTTTAGTGAAACTGTTTTATGTGTTCACATAAAACAGGATTACTGTGCTGCATTGTGGGAGTATAGCTGACTGGAAAGAGAGGCTCGATGCCATTAAATGGTTTAAATAAGAAGATAATGAAATTCGAAAACACGGATAAGCTTTGTGTGGCACCTGGAAGGCGAAGACGTCCTATCGCGATAGAAGTTATTGACGCCGTTGCTGTTGCTCTAACTAACCTTGTAGCACATGCCCCGGTTGTTTTGGTGCTCGTGAACTGACACGTGAACTGTCCACCTCGCGGTCAACAGTACGGTCTACTTTGGACTGGTACTCCAGGCACAGCAGCAGATGGAACCTCATGATGCGCACCAACGTTCTGAATTTGATCTTCGGCTTCTGGCACGGATCGAAGTTGAAGACTTGAGGCCAGGCGATATTGTATAGAGTGTCGATATACACTTTTCATTGCAGGATGCAGTGAGTACACAGAACTGCCGAGGTTGAGGTACTACTTCTAAACAACGTCTTGTGCACGAAGAACCAGTGCACTCGCCGCATGTGACTGTGTGGTGCCGATTCACAAGCACCTTTATTTTCTGTCCATGGTTCTCAGAAGGGAATACACCCAGAGGGCCCCTAAGATGTAGTCTGACTTCAGTACGTAATCGGCCTCCTTGTACAGCGCGTAATCTCTGCTTTGCAAAAGCGCAGCTGTGTGGAAACCACTGTTTTCATGCAAGGTGGGGAAAATCCTCGTGTTGCTCGCACATCGAACACTCACTCCGCCTTCAGGCCACAAGTGGCCCATCGGAACCCGCCGACCTCCGTGTCATCCTCAGCTGAGGATGTGGATAGGAGGGGGGTGTGGTCAGCACACCGCTCTCCCGGTCGTTATGATGGTTTTCTATGACCGGAGCTGCTACTATTCGGTCGAGTAGCTTCTCAATTGCCATTAAGAGGCTAAGTGAACCCCGAAAAATGCCAACACCATATGGCGGCCCAGATGATCATCCATCCAAGTGCCGGTCACACCCAACGGCGCTTAACTTCGGTAATCTGACGGAAATTGGCGTATCCACTGCGGCAAGGTCGTTGCCTGCTCGCGGAATGAAAGAGCTGCTTAATACAACTTTCGAAGGACGTGTTATATACAGAGGTTTCGTAGAAGCGGGCCTTCAACATCGCCTAATCTGAATCCATTTGACTTTTGGCCTTGGGGTTGTAAATGAACCCGTTTACCAGGGACACATCCCGTGTCTACCTGATCTGAACGCAAGTATACAGAAACACTTTCTGATATTCCACTGGAATTGTTCTAAGTATGTAGCATCTCGTCGACATCTCCGGTCCTTATACTGAACAAACTGTGTAAGCGGCAGTTAATAATAAAATCATTATTATGCCTTTCTCACTTGTTTGCTAATTTCTGATCATTAGATACGGAAAGATTTTTATATGTCTTTCTTGCATTCCCAGCAACAGATTTGTTCCTGGTGGCCGACAATGGAACAATATTTTTCCTACGTAAATAGATACTGCATTAACGCTCCAGAATATCTGCCACGTGTCACTTCGGTTAGATAATTACGGCCCACAATGAACCTATGTGAGCTGCACTTTAATTACACTAAAATGACAAAAGTCATGGGATAGCGATACGCACACACAGAGGTTGTAGTAGTATCACGTACACAAGGTATAAAAAGGCAGTGCGTTGGCAGAGCTGCTGTTTGTACTCAGGCGATTTAAGTGAAAAGTTTCTGACGTCACTGTGGCCCCACTACGGGAATTAACATACCCTCAATGTGGAAGGATTGTTGGAGATAGACGCAGGGGAAATTGCATTTCATAAATCGTTAGGAAATTCAATATTCCGAGATCCACGGTGCCAAAAGTGTGCCGGGAACATCAAATTTCAGGCATTACCTCTCACCACGAACAACACAATGGCCGACTGCCTTCACTTAACAGCCGCGAGCAGCGGCATTTCCATCCAGTTGTCAGTGCTAAAATACAAAAAAAAAAAAAAAAAGAAAAACCTGAGTGAAATAACCGCTGAAATCAATGTGGGACGTACGACGAACGTATCCGCTAGGACAGCGCGGCGTAATCTGGCGTTAATGGGCTATGGCAGCAGACGACCGACGCGAGTGCCATCGCATGGCGTCGACTGCAACGTTTCTCCTGGTCTGGTGGCCATATCGGTTGGACTGTAGACGACTGGAAATTCGTCTCCTGTCCAGATAATTTCATTTGGTAAGACTTGATGGCAGGGCTCGAGTGTGACGCACACCATACGGAATGAAAGACCCAAGTTGTCAAAAAGGCCCTGTGCAAGGTGGCGGTGGCTCCAAAATGGGTTGGGCTGTGTTTCCATGGAATTGAGTGTATCCTATGGATGTTCGGCTACTGGGAGATCATTTTCAGCCATTTATGAACGTCATGTTCCAAAACGACGATGGAATTTTTATTGACGACAATGCGCCATGTTGCTGGTCCACAATTGTTAGCGATCGGTTTGAAGAATTTTGTGGACTGTTCGAGCGAATGGTTTGGCCACCCAGATCGCCCGACGTGACTCCCATCACACATTTATTGGGCATAATCGACAGGTCATTTTGTGCACAAAATCTGGCACCGGAAACAATTTCGCAGTTATAGATGGCACTACAGGCAGCATGGACCAACATTTCAGCCGATGACCTCCAACGACTGGTTAAATCCATGAAACGTCGAGTCGCTGCATTACGCCGGAAAAAAGAAAGTCCGACAAGATATTAGAAAGTATTTTATGACTTTTGTCACCTCAGTGTATAACCCCGGGTACATATCTGGCATCGCGTGCTTTTGGAGTTTCACAAGGGTTGTAATTGTTAACTTCAGTTTTTCCGACTGCTATCGATCAGGATGATCATCAACTTGAGACAATGACATATTAAGGGTTGAAGTGGAAGACGATAAGCGTCAGACACACGCAGAAATCTCAAAAACTCTTAACCAAAGTTGTTCGGTCCATCTAAGAACATTTGCAGCAATTTGTTAAGGACAGCTGATCCACCATATGCAACTTATTGCTTCAGCGTCACAATACAGAATCGTTTCTTGATCGTTGGTCACTGGACACGATAAATTGTTGTTCTATGATATCCCAAAACTCAAAAGGCACTCGCTCTCTCCGAATGAAACGCCACGTAGTATAGTTAAGCCAGATTTACAACCCACGAAGGTGCGTTTTTGTGTTTGATGGAGTATACGCAAGGTCGTTCATTTAGAAGTGCTTAACTTGGACAAACTACACTCGTACACAAATTTCACTTTTTCTATTTTACGGAAACGAAACTAGCCATGCATTATAGATATTGATGCGCTGAACACGAATATCAAGGTTAAAATTGTCTCCTAGCTCGAGTTTATAAGTAATTAAGGAGCTTCTGTTTCACAGTCATACTTACGGGACTTTACAAGAGCTCCATGCAAATGCATTGGCGACCAGGCTTCCTTGCCGCAAGTCAGTGAGGCGGACACTTCCAGTACAATTTGGCACCTCGCATAAGGAAAGGATCAATAACCAGAAGAAGATGAGTGTTTAATACTCTGACAGCCGGCCGGAGTGGCCGTGCGGTTCTAGGCGCTACAGTCTGTAACCGTGGAACCTCGGGACCGCTACGCTCGCAGGTTCGAATCCTGCCTCGGGCATGGATGTGTGTGATGTCCATAGGTTAGTTAGATTTAAGTAGTTCTAAGTTCTAGTGGACTGATGACCTCAGACGTTGAGTCCCATAGTGCTCAGAGCCAATACTCTGACATCCCATCTGTCATTCGCCCTGTGGCTCATGGTGCAGAACTGTAAGTTCCTCTTCCCCCACATGTACCTCCATCAAGCAGTGATAGCAATGAGGTCAAGCGACATATACAGCCTAAAATGTGCAGTTATCCTCCAGTGACGCTGATCCTAGAATTACGCCAACATCGTCATCCGGAGAACGACACAAAGTCACACATTGTGAACTCAGTGATATAATTATGGATTTAGATTTTCCAAAGTGTAAAGCCGAACTGTTGGGCTCACGACTGAAGCTAACGTAGTACGCGTGTCTGTGTTTCAGGTGCGTCAGCAGACACTTCAGTGTCATTTCAGTACTGGAGGCGACATTGCATCCCGCGGTGGTATTGACCGTTCGTTGAACGAGCTCAGCCCTAGGTTTCCTTTTGCCTATACATCAGTAATATCATATGAGGACCTGTACTGCCGCGTGTCTGTTGGATTGTAGCTCATATGCGCTGAAGTTGGTTATTTATAGTCGAAATATAGATTTGCAAGAGTAATAAAAACTAATGAGATTTCTGTGCTGTGTGTCTGTTCTTCCATAGATCTGAACATCACATACAGAACAAACAAGTGGCTGTTCTTCATAGACGGCTCATAAAGAAGCCTGAAGACAGTGCTGTTATACAATAGCAATGAGAGGCCATCCATCTCTGTTGCACATGCAGCCTTATCTAAAGAAATTTATACCATATGGAAATCCGTTGTAAACTATGTTAATTGCAACCACGCGTGGCTAATATGTCGAGAGTTTAAAGTCATTACGTTACTTTTCAGTTTTATAGGGGATTAAAGTAACTATTATTGCTACCTGTGTGAGTGGGACAGTCGCACGAGAGGAAAACTCTACACACAGTGAAAATGGCCTTCGTAAAAATCTCTGGTGCCTGGGTCAAAAAATACTGGCAAAGAATCCCTAGTGAAACAGAACAAAATTGTTCTCCCACAATTGCATCTAAAAATGTGACTCACGAGAGCATTTGTTAACGCTGATCCCAGGAATAAAGCAGCATTTCAGTATTTGTGTAAGAAATTTCTGCTACTCAGCACAGAGAAGACAACATAGGGGGTATTCATTGGCTCACAGATACGCCAGCGGTTGTAGGGCACACACTGTAACCACTGATTTGCTGTAGGCATGAAATTGCTTTTGTAATGTGAGAAAGCTGTCTTTGGGAAACAGGAGAGCTGAAAATGACAGAGAACTTGTGAACGAATTCATTCGAGGCCCTTGGCTACAACATGACCATGAAGATGCAGTTCCTTAGCTCCCGTCTCGATGTGTTCCCAGACAAATGTGGTGCAGCCAGTGATGAGCACGGCAAGGGGTTCCACCATGATAATTTTCTCATTGAACAGCGGTACACAGTACAGTGGACTAGTATTATGTTAGCTGAATTCTGCTTCATATTACGAACAACACTCACAAGAGGAAGGCGAAGAAACCATGAGTATAAACTATCTCAATACTACTGATGACAATATCAACATACGTGCGACTTAAAGTCCCAACTTACTTGCAACCCTGAGGGAGGAGACAACTGCAATCTATCGTGAACGTCTTTTGTTTCTTTTATAGCCCTTGGACACTTTTTCTGGTATCACTTTCTTGAAGTTCATGCGATGATTAACTGGAAGAATCACAGGCGGCCGCTGTTGTCGTGTGGTTCAAGGCGCTACAGTCCGGAACCGCGTGACCGCTACGGTCCCAGGCTCGTATCCTGCCTCGGGCATGGATGTGTGTGATGTCCTTAGGTTAGTTAGGTTTAAGTAGTTCTAAGTTCTCGGGGACTGATGACCACAGATGTTAAGTCCCAAAGTGCTCAGAGGCATTTGAACCAATTTTTGAAGAATCACAGAGAAACAGTTTGGATGCTGCTGAAGCTGAATAATCGTTTAAGGAGACGAAACAAAGAAGTTTATCAGTCTCGTGTGTGTGTCCCCATCTCCTTCACAGAGCTCGGAAGCAATGTATCCAGTCTGTCTGCGTTTAGAGTAAATTGTGCACGCAAAAGTGAGAAAGTGTTCTAAATGTTTTGCGCAGCTCGTATCTGAGACGAAATATCCGAACCAACCCATTACTAATCTAGTAACGTTAGCGAAAATGCCTCAAAACTACATGTAGACGGTTCGCACTCCGATCCTCGTCGTTAATCAACTCAGCAGATTCGATCCTGTGGCAGTATACCTTCCCATCCCGAGAGCGGTCGTTTTGACACGAGCGGGTACCCCAGCCAGTGCCATAATGGTCACAGAGTGTCTGGACTAGTGGCTTCGACCCGTTTATTATTTACAATAAAAGCAGATCTTCTTACAATTTTGTGTCAAGTCGGTAGGTAGAATTTGACTTTCAAATTCGTTGGACGTTCCACATAAAGCTCTCCTTATTCTGATATTGGTTTTTTTTCTGTGTTTGTTTGTCTATGAGGTTTTGGCTACGTTTAAATATGCAGTGGAGCTCTCCTTTCTTTACTAGCAGTTTTGCAACGTCAATATCGAACAGCGGCGGGGCTTTCCCATATCTCACAACTTTACTCTGCGCTCACGGTTCTAAGGCGCACTGAACATCTCAGTCCTAGAGATGAGTTTTTCATGTTGACCGCTGTGAAAAATATCTACCAACGTTTCGTTACATTTCTGTTTACAGCCGTATTCAGCGTTTCTGTAGAGACCTTGTGATAACTCATTCCCTGAGCACAAAAGTTTGGGCCTGTTGGTGACCAGAAGATCTGATAGATACTTTCACTTGTCGGTTCTCTGATTTGCTACTCAAGGATAATTTACTGGTAAAGTATTCGTTGACCCTAATACCCATCTAGCTCGCTTGAGTCTCCCTACCTATAGATGATAAGTTGAAATCCTTACCTAATACCATAATATAACTAGAAATGTACGTGAAATCGTCCCCAAGATTCCCTCACATGCTTCGTCACTATTGCTCCTGTAGCGGGGTGTCTATAAAAATATCGGGTGACCGTGTCTGATGTCCCTTTAACACTTTGCCTCAGCCAAATAATTTATCGTATTATCGCATTATTTTCGAGCTATAAAGTTCCCTCCAACAGAAGCGTACAGCCAATCTTTGCGATATACACTCTATTCGGAACATGCAATTGTTGTCGTTGTTGTGGTCTTCAGTTCAGAGACTGATTTGATACAGCTCTCCATGCTGCTCTATCTTGTGCAAGTTTCTTCATCTCCCAGTACCTACTGCAACCTACATCCTTCTGATTCTGCTTAGTGTATTCATCTCTCGGTCTCTCTTATAATTTTACCCCTCCCCCCCCCCCCCCACGCTGCCCACCAATACTACGAGTAAATTGATGATTCCTTGATGCCTAAGAACATGTCCTACCAACCGATATCTTCTTCTAGTCAATTTGTGAAACAAATTTCTCTTCTCCCTAATTCGATTAAATACCTCCTCGTTAGTTATGTGATCTACTCATCTAGTCTTCAGCGTTCTTCTGTGGCACAACATTTCGAAATATTTTATTCTCTTGTTGTCCAAATTATTTACCGCCCATGTCTCACTCCATACATGGCTACACTCCATACAAATACTTTCAGAAACGACTTCCTGACTCTTGAAACTTTACTCGATGTTAACAATTTTCTCTCCTTCAAAAACGCTTTTTTGGCCATTGCCAGTCTACATTTTATATCATCTCTACTTCGACCATCATCAGTTATTTTGCTCCCTAAATAGTAAAACTCATCTACTACTTTAAGTGTCTCATTTCCTAATCTAATTCCCTCAGCATCACCCGACAGAATTCGACTACGTTCCATTATCCTGGTTTTACTTTTGTTGATGTTTATCTTATATCTTCCTTTCAAGACACCGTCCATTCCGTTCAACTGCTCTTACAGGTTCTTTGCTGTCTCTGACAGAAATACAATGTTATCGGCGAACCTCAAAGTTTTTATTTCTTCTCCATGGATTTTAATTCCTACTCCGAATTTTTCTTTTTTTTTCCTTTATTGCTGGCTCAATATACAGATTGAATAACATCGAGGGTAGGGTACAACACCGTCTCACTCCCTTCCCAACCACTGAGTCCCTTTCATGCCCATCGACTCTTATAACTGCCATCTGGTTTCTGTACAAATTGTGAACAGTCTTTCGCTCAATTTATTTTACCCCTGCCACCTTTAGAGTTTTAAACAGAGTATTCCAGTCAACACTGCCAATAGCTTTCTCTAAGTCTACAAATGCTGGAAATGTAGGTTTGCCTTTCCTTAATCTGCCTTGTAAGATAAGTCGTAGTGTCAGTATTGCCTCTTGTGTTCCCACATTTCTACGGAATCCAAACTGATCTTCCCCGAGGTCGGCTTCTACCTACTTTCCATTCGTCTTTAAAGAATTCATGTTAGTATTTTGCAGCCGTGACTTATTAAACTGATAGTCTGTAATTTTCACATCTGTCAGCACTTGCTTTTTTTGGGATTGGAATTATTACTTTCTTCTTGGAGTCTGAGGGTATTTCGCCTGTCTCATATGTCTTGCTCCTAGATATTTGTCAGGGCTGGCTCTCCCAAGGCTGTCAGTAGTTCTAATGGAATGTTGTCTACTCCCGGGGCCTTACAATTGCACTACCATTAACCTCTGCCTTCAGGCAGATTTCCGTCGTGAGACCTTTCCACATACGCCCTTGCAGTTAACTGATACACAACATCAACATTTTCATTCCTAATTTGCTATTCACGAACACTACTCTTTTTTCTCGAACAGTCCATGGGTATATTGCCGGTTCATAGTGTCCAACGGGCACAATATTTCGGCGATCAGACATGTCTCCATCGTCACGTGCGCTGACGAACTGAGCTCCTGAGGGCGGGCGGCCGATTTGAATCCCCTCCCCCCGCGGGCCACTTCATTTGCCATCCGCACTCGCGCGCCGAAAACGTGGGCGTCGGAATCTATCGTAGCATCTACATCTACATCTACATCCATACTCCGCAAGCCGCCGGACGGTGTGTGGTGGAGGGTACCTTGAGTACCTCTATCGGTTCTCCCTTTTATTCCAGTCTTGAACTGTTCGTGGAAAGAAGGATTGTCGGTATGCCTCTGTGTGGGCTCTAATCACTCTGATTTTATCCTCAAGGTCTCTTCGAGAGATATACGTGGGAGGTAGCAATATACTGCTCGACTCCTCGGTGAAGGTATGTTCTCGAAATTTCAACAAAAGCCCGTACCGAGCTACTGAGCGTCTCTCCTGCAGAGTCTTCCAGTGGAGTTTATGATTGATCTCCGTAACGCTTTCGCGATTACTAAATGTTCCTGTAACGAAGCGCACTGCTCTCTGTCGGATATTCTGTATCTATTCTATCAACCCTATCTGGTACGGATCCCACACTGCTGAGCAGTATTCAAGCAGTGGGTGAACAAGCGTACTGTAACCTACTTCCTTTGTTTTCGGATTGCATTTCCTTAGGATTCTTCCAATGAATCTCAGTCTGGCATCTGCTTTACCGACCATCAACTTTATGTGATCATTCCATTTTAAATCACTCCTAATACGTACTCCCAGATAATTTATGGAATTAGCTGCTTCCAGTTGCTGACCTGCCATATTGTAGCTAAATGTAAGGGATCTTTCTTTCTATGAATTCGCAGCACATTACACTTGTCTACATTGAGTTTCAGTTGCCATTCCCTGCATCATGCGTCAATTCGCTGGAGATCCTCGTACATTTCAGTACAATTTTCCACTGTTACAACCTCTCGATATACCACAGCATCATCCGCAAACAAGCTCAGTGAACTTCTGATATTATCCACAAGATCATTTATGTATAGTTTGCATAGCAACGGTCGTAGGACACTCCACTGCGGCACACCTGAAATCACTCTTACTTCGGAAGACTTCTCTCCATTGAGAATGACATGCTGCGTTCTGTTATATGGGAACTCTTCAATCAAATCACACAATTGGTCTGATAGTCCATATGCTCTTACTTTGTTCATTAAACGACTGTGGGAAACTGAATCGAACGCCTTGCGGAAGTCAAGAAACACGGCATCTACCTGGGAACCCGTGTCTATGGCCCTCTGAGTCTCGTGGACGAATAGTGCGAGCTGGATTTCACAATATCGTCTTTTCGAAACCCATGCTGATTCCTACAGAGTAGATTTCTAGTCTCCAGAAAAGTCATTATACCCGAACATAATACGTGTTCCAAAATTCTACAACTGATCGACGTTAGAGATATAGGTCTATAGTTCTGCACATCTGTTTGACGTCCCGTCTTGAAAACGGGAATGACCTGTACCATTTTCCAATCCTCCTCTTCTAGAGACCTACGGCACCCCGCTGCAACAAGGCGGGCAAGTTCCATCGCATACTCTGTGTAAAATCGAACTGGTATCCCATCAGGTCCAGTCAGGTCTAGCGGCCTTTCCTCTTTTGAGCGATTTTAATTGTTTCTCTATCCCTCTGTCGTCTATTTCGATATTATCATTTTGTCACTTGTACGACAGTCTAGAGAAGGAACTACAGTGCAGTCTTCCTCTGCGAAACAGCTTTGGAAAAAGACATTTAGTATTTCGGCCTTTAGTCTGTCACCCTCTGTTTCAATACCATTTTGGTCACAGAGTGTCTGGACATTTTGTTTTGATCCACCTACCGTTTGACATAAGACCAAAATTTCTTAGGATTTCCGGCCAAGTCAGTACGTAGAACTTTACTTTCGAATTCATTAAACGCCTCTCGCATAGCCCTCCTCACACTACATTTCGCTTCGCGTAATTTTTGTTTGTCTGCAAGGCTTTGGCTATGTTTATGTTTGCTGTGAAGTTCCCTTTGCTTCCGCAGCAGTTTTCTAACTCGGTTGTTGTACCACAGTGGCTCTTTTCCATCTCTTACGATCTTGCTTGGCACATACTCATCTAACGCATATTGTACGATGGTTTTGAACTTTGTCCACTGATCCTCAACACTATCTGTACTTGAGACAAAACTTTTGTGTTGCGTCGTCACGGACTCTGAAATCTGCTTTTTGTCAGGTTTGCTCAACAGAAAAATCTTCCTACCTTTTTTAATATTTATAGTTACGGCTGAAATCATCGATGCAGTAACCGCTTTATGATCGCTGGTTCCCTGTTCTGCGTTACTTGTTTCAAATAGTTTGGATCGGTTTGTCACCAGAAGGTCTAATATGTTATCGCCACGAGTCGGTTCTCTGTTTAACTGCTCAAGGTAGTTTTCAGATAAAGCACTTAAAAAAGTTTCACTGGATTCTTTGTCCCTGCCACCCGCTTTGAACGTTTGAGTCTCCCAGTCTATATCCGGCAAATTAAAATCTCCACTCAGAACTATAACAATTTTATTAATCATTACAGACTCATATTTGTTACAAAAAAACTTAAAGTCATCGTTATATCATAATGTTGCAAAGTATAAAAGTTCTTTGCTTTCTCATCATGCTTCTCAAGAGCGGCCATTTTACCATACTGAAAGCGTACACCATTCGTTTGCGTGAATTCAGTATTCCACCTACACATGTGACCAAATATAGGCCTAGTTAGATTCGTCCGTCTGCGTATCCAACGCCGAGGGCGTGCAGCACGAAACTTCCGGTAAATCCTCATCCGACGATATACAGACAACCACTTCCGGGGCTTCCACGTCCGACACGCCCGACGCATCCAAAGTAGATATTCCTTCTAGTATATTTACGCCACGGTACACCAAGACGCCCTCTGTGTATTCAAATCAAAAGCACCCATCTTATTGCTGCAGGCTATACGACCTTTCTGAATAAAAGTATTTGTTTACAGCTAATGCCTGCTTTGGAGTTTATGGACGCTTATAGAGAATATGTAATTATGCCAAATGGTATAAGATGTGCAAACAGGTATTTTGATTTTAGGCAAGGCCGCTACAGGCCATTGTGGTACAATTATTAGAACCTCAATAAAATAACCTCAAAAGTAATACCTCAGACGCACAGCTGAAGGCCATCCTAGAAAATGGCCTCATGGGTAGAGAGGTCTCCTGATCAGGGTAGAAACAAATATAGGCTTTTGCACAAGTTGTCCAAAGAGAAATCGCTTTGGCATTGTAAATCTTCTAATGAATTTTGTTTGCATTTGAGGTGGTTACTGCTATCACGTCTCTATTATTTGTTGGACATTTCAGGATGGCGTAAAATCTCCGTTCCCCTGTGGGATTCAGAAGAGCAGACCATGAAAGCCTTACCAATAATCGTCAACAAGCCCAAGGTCAGGAACATAACACAATTAATTCTTCGCAGGAGCACCGGATAGGTGAAGACTCTTGACAATCTCAATTTGACAATGGATGGGAAGTGCCGATGTCTCGCATTCCAGCTTACATATTCGGAGCTGAAGGGCCATTCGCTTCGAGTGAGAACCCTGTGGGAGCCCCATTAGAAAGTCAATCGCCGCCACCTAGTATTACTAGTGGCGTCGATGTGCTTTCTTCGTCCGTCCTGGCCGCCAGTTCGTACTTCTTGCTGAGAGTCTTCCTAATTACATTCAAAGCCGAGTCCCAGGCCTTGCGGAGATTGTAGCCGCAATCTCGGTTGATAAGATCTTCCCTGGTGCGAATTTCGATAGCCTGCCTTATAACGCTGTCCCAATATATAGAGGTCTGAGCCAGGATCTTGGTACGCTCATAATCCATCTCGTGTTTCTCGGACAAACAGTGCTCTGCTACCGCCGACTTATTTGGATATTTCAGTCGATTGTGCCGTTGATGTTCCTACAGAATTCCCTATTCGTCTGCGCCACAACATCGCCGATGATGGCAGCCATATCGAACATGACATAACCCAAGTACCACTATCTGTAGTGACGTTTACATGCTGAATAAAGTGTGTGCACGTCGTATCTTGTAACTGATTTGCGTTTTTTCATATGTAATTAAATAATTGTCACCCTGTTAGAGCAGTGAACAGACGTGCGTATGTCTCTCAGGCAGGACTGCATCGTTTAAGGCGGGTCCAAACTGAGCGCGCCGCTCCGCGACTTACTGCGCCGCGCTGCTGCACCCCGCGACAGCTGTTAACAGAGGAGAGAGCGCCGCCCGCGCCCCGCCGCGCCGCTCCGAGGCGCACACTGTGTTCCAGTTGGAGCGCGCGCACGTTCTGAAGATGGAGCGAGCCGAAGCCCCGTCTAAACTGAGCGCGCGCAAACGCGCCACTTCCTTTGATGTACCGACAACAGCCGGAACACTGCGCGGGGCAGCGCGGTTCGCCGTCCACACTGAGCGCTCAGACCCGCGCACAGCCGTTTTGCGCAGCGCGGCGCGGCACGGCACGGCGCGCTCACTGTGGACCCGCCTTAGATGGACGAGTGTACGTAGTTTCTAGGCGATCTGGAAGAGGTCACTAGCTGACGGACACTGTTTCAGCTGCAGTCAAAGTGCTGTCACTTTTCTTTACAGTTCTGTTTGTTTCATTTTCCAATTGTTTATCAATTACTATAACAATTGGTCTCAGTTATGAGAGTGATTAAAGGTGTGAATGTGGAATAATATTTATGTAGGGTTTTAATACTATAGTTCAAATACCTGTTCTCATAAGGAATGTTCGGGAATGACGTGCTTGTTAGTCACTCACAGCAGGGAATTTGTTATAAATTGTTTTGTTAGTTTATGGTAGAACCTCAGTAAAGCTAACCAACTATCCGACGTCTTTTCCATTCCAGATGATCCCCAATTTGGTTATTCCCTCTTCCCTGGCGTCATCGAATGTACAGATACCTCCACTCCTCCCCTTGCTTCTAGCCTGCAGTACCTGGGCCATACACCACCATCAGGACTTATCACTCCTATCTGCCTCACACTGAGCACTAAAAGCAACACCGCTCCTGGCCACGACCGCGTTACCTACTGCCAACTCAAACACTGCCCTCCCTCCTTCTTTGCAGTCCTTGCCACCCTCTAGAACATAACCCTTGCCAGTGGCTTCTAGCTTGACCTGTGGAAAACCTCCCTTATCCTGATGTTCTCCAAACCCAACAAGCCTCCATCTGTTGCTCCTCCTATCACCCTATATGTCCCACTTCAGTGTTCAGCAAGCTCTTGGAATCCATCTTTACACAGCACATCCATCACCACCTCCACCGACACCAACACCCACTGTGGCTTTCAACTTTCCTTCTCTGCCGATGACCAACTCCTCTGCCTCACTCATCTCCTGTCCCTCCAGCCTAATTCCCGTCGCTCCACCATTTTTGTCTTCTTCGACCTCCAAAACGCCTACGACTGTGTACGGAATTCCGGTATTCTGTTTAAACTCTAGACCTATGCCTCTCCTATCAACTATGTCTGTGTGAATGCGTCCTTCCTCTCCCGCCGCCCCTCCTACGTTACCATCCATAACGAGGATTCCCACACCTTCTACCCCTCCGCAGGTGCGCCCCAGGGCTCTATCGTCTCCTCTACTTCTTGTACACTGCAGATATGCCTGACCACCCCCCTCCCCCCTTTTCAGGCCCACCTCCTGCAGTATGCCGATGACACCACCTTCCATGTCCTCGCTCCTACCCTTCAACGGTCCCAACGCCTTCTTCAGAACCACCTTGACCTTTTTGCCACATGGTGTAACCAGAGACTCCTCAAAATCAATCATTCCAAGACACAAGCAATCATTGTAGGTCGTACCACTTGCCCCTTCTGGCTCCTTGATTTTTCCCTTACCATCTGTGCTCATCATGTCCGCTCTCCCCCGCCCTCAACTACCTTGGACTCATCATTGACTGCCACGTCACCTGGATCCGTCATCTCTACTCTATCCAATCCAGACCCCACAACTGCCTCCATCTCCTTAAACTCCTTTCTGGCAGGACAAGGGGGTTGAACCCCTCTACCATCCTCCACAGCCATCCCATCCTCTGTTGTGCCATTCCCACCTAGATATCCGCCCCCCCCCCCCAGATTATATAAGTCCCTCCAGATCCTCAAGCCCCATGCGCTCTGCCTTACCTTCTGTATACACCACCCATCCCCCACACGGATCCTTTATGACCTGATTCGTTTCCCCCATCTGCTCCTTTCCCTTAAACATGTCCACATCATCTAAACCTCCCACCGACTTGATCCCCCTCATCACCTGGTTGCTTCTCTCCACTCCAACCCTTGCGTACTGCCGTGCCTTCACTGGGGTGTCCCCAGTGCCCGCCACCTCTACACCCTTCATCTGCTTTCCTGAGGTGGCTTCCATCAACTCCCCTCCTGGATGATGCCCTCTCTCCCTCCATTTATCCCTCGTATCAACTATGATCCCAAATTCCCCCTCCCTCCCTCAGTCCTTTACCTGGGCTCCCGGTCCACCCCCCCCCCTTTCCATCCTGTTTTTACTCCACCTCCTCACTCTGTGACTCCATTCTCTCCCACAGGTCCTTTTTCTTTCCCCTCCACTGCATTACCCACTCCTTCACACGTCCACCATGCCCCTCCTTTTCCTGTGTCCTTTCCCTCCATTGGCCACCCTCCTTTTTTCCTTTCTTCCCCCCTTTTTTCCCCTCATCAATCTAGGTCGCCCCCCCCCCCCCCATCTCCTCTACAGTGCTGTTTGAAGTGCATGTTCATTGTTGTGCGTCCCTTGTCAGTGATGTGAACTGACACCATTCTTTCCTTTGGTGTGGTTTTTTTTTTTAAATTGTGCCTGTCTGTTTACTATGTGTTTCAATCAGCATCACTAAACCTTTGTTTTTATATTCTCTTCTCAATTTTTCCCCTTGTTCCAGTTTTAGTTAGTTACCCTAATCGCCTGTTTTTATTTTTATGATAACTCCAAATTTTTTTTAACTTTTCTGTAGGCTGCTGAGCGGCATATTACGCTGCTGCCAGCCAGCCCCCCTTCTGGGGAGGAGTGGGGGAATCGAAATCGAATGAAGGAAAAAAAATGGTAGTAGACAAATGAGATTATGATTTCGGTGAAGTAGTTTTGTTCAGAGAGAGTTAATTTTATACTTGAGTGTTTTTAAAATTGGTTTAGGTTAGTTTACTGTACTGATTCAGCGAGAAATTATGATTTGTCCTGTGCATATGTGCGGGACTGAGCAGATTTGACGCTGATTTCCGACTGGCTGTGATGTTTCTCTGCCAATAAGAAATTAGAATTTTCGCACGTAGTTTGGGAACTAGAAACCTTTTTCCTGTAGAGAGGTAAGCAGAGTCGGGGCTTGGATCTCGTAGTGATCAGACCAATGGATAGGTTCTCCGATGAAAATTACTAATATTGTGATATTTCGGTACCACAGCATTTGAGAAGCACCGTAAAGTGTGAAAGAGAGTTCAATTTAATATACTGTTTGAAATTTTGAACTTTTGGTGACATTTTAAATATTTAAATTTGGGTGGCATGTTCTTTACTCGTAAATGTGAAAAAAAGCTAGGTGGCGCAGTGGGCAGTACACTGGACTTGCATCTGGGAGGATGACAGTTGAAACCCATGTCCCGCCATCCTGATTTAGGTTTTCCATGATTTCCCAAAATCGCTTCAGGCATATGCCGGGATGGTTCCTTTGAAAGGACACCACCCATCCCTCCCCAATCCGATGGCACCGTTGAGCTCGCTGTTTGGAGTCCTCACCACAAATAAATCAATCAATCAACATCAGCGAACGTGAACATTTTTGTTACGTGAAACTTATTACAGCATGATTTGAGCGAGCTATTCAAAAAGAAACAATCCGCTTGTAAACCTGCAACGAAGAATAATTAATAATTAGCATAAACTGGCTACGGTTATCAGGTGCATGTGTGTGTGCATGTGTGGACTTTTACAAGGTGCAGCTCAGTTAAGGTGGTTGTTGTTGTTTTGGGGAAGGAGACCAGACAGCGAGGTCATCGGTCTCATCGGATTAAGGAAGGATGGGGAAGGTAGTCGGCAGTGCCCTTTCAGAGGAACCATCGCGGCATTTGCCTGGAGTGATTGAGGGAAATCACGGAAAACCTAAAATCAGGATGGCCGGACGCGGGATTGAACCGTCGTCCTCCCGAATGCGATTCCAGTGTCTAACCACTGTGACACCTCGTTCGGTCAGATTAAGGATTGGTGGTAACTGGTATATACAAGCTTACTGTAATAGAGTGAAATTTTACGCAGTTAAGTACTATCATTTAACTTTTCTATCCAACGATTAAATATTTTTTTGTGCGATTAGTGGTTATGAGGAGCAAAGCTGTTTTTCCTACAGCTGTTTTTATTACAGATTTTTCCGGCTAAGAACTGCATTTCACTAACTTCAAGGAGGCGTTCATGTGAGAAGGTGAGTAAAACTTTATTTGCAGCAACACAGCACCGCGCCGCCGCAAATAGTGCAGCGGCTGGTAAGTATAAAAAGCTGTAGAATAGAGATCCGCGCTTGCGAATAAATGTGAAAGTGAACAGAGTCGAAAACTGATCAAAAGAGAGGATAGAACAGCATATGACAAAGTGGAAACGTAGGACACTGGGACCATAAATGTGACCCTACGGTGGAAAGAAGTTGAACATCGTAGATTATGACAGAAGAAGCGACGTGGAGCTAGCAGACAGAACGACGGCGGCAGCCGCTCTCTCAACTGCGCTGACGGTGTTGGCAGGAGATGGGAGTCAACGTGTAAGTAGGCTGTTCAGGTTCTTATATTGGTGACGCCACCGCCACGTAGCGCTCCGTATGAAAATCACTGGCTGTGCTCTGAGCAGTCTGTGGCTGGTTTGCATTGTTGTCTGCCATTGTAGTGATGGGCAGTTGGCTGTCAGCGGCGCGTAACGTTGCGCAGTTGGAGTTGAGCCGCCAGCAGTGGTGGATGTGGGGAGAGAAATGGCGGAGTTTTCAAATTTGTAAGACTGGATGTCATGAACTGCTATATATATTATGACTTTTGATGATATTAAGGTAAATACATTGTTTGTTCTCTATTAAACTCTTTCTAACTATCCCTATCAGTAGTTAGTGCCTTCAGTAGTTCGAATGTTTTATGTAGCTGGCAGTAGTGACGCTCGCTGTATTGCAGTAGCTTGAGTAACGAAGATTTTTGTGAGGTAAGTGATTTGTGAAAGGTATAGATTAATGTTAGTCAGGGCCATTCTTTTATAGGGATTATTGAAAGTCAGATTGCGTTGCGCTAAAAATATTGTGTCAGCTTAAGCACAGTCTTGCACAAGTGTTCTAAGGGGACGTTTCATATGTCGACCCTTAGCCGAGGATACCTCACTGGAATCTTCTGATTTTTTTCTTGTAGTTTGTGTAATTAGTGTAGATTTTGTTTATTTGCTAGCGCGTAATTGTAGAGAGAGTCTCCTTTGCAGTTGTAGCCTTTCATTGTTGTACAGTAAAACAGGTGTGGCACGCATGTAAATGTACACCAAGTATTTCGCAGCTGCGCTTGCAATTAAGTAGATATTATTTTCAGTGCTGTGTTAATGTGTTCTCTAATTTTTGCTCTTCAAATTGTGTATTCTGTGTTGTCGTGTGAAATAGTGTGACAATAATGGAGTGTGAAAAATGTAATACTCTCCAAAGTAAACTGAAAAATGACAGTGAAGACGAAAGCAGTGTGTTAGCGCCACCATGTAATGAATTAACTAATGTTCAAAGTAGTAATTTGGTAATTGTGCAGAGGGAAATGGAGCGGGCTGCAAATAATGGTGTAGGCAGTGAAACAATTAGTGAACAGGGAAGCATTATCGCTCGATCGGTCGGCAACAGCTCGCCTCAGGGTTCCGAAATGACAGGACACAATCTTGCAAATACTGTAGATTCAAGTTTTGCGTCCTTACCGTTTTCTCAGATAAATCAAGATACATTTTCTGCTTTTGAAAATGCGAATATTGACGGTTCAAATGCACAGCCGAATACCACTGAGGAAAATGTTTCAGACACCAGTCCACTGTTATTACAGATAATGCAGCAAATGGGACAAAGATTACAAAAGTTAGACACAACGCTTGAACAAAATCAGAAACAAATGGTACAAAATCTTCAAAAGTTATACACAATGGAACAACACCAGAGACAAACACAGCAACAGTTAGACTCAATGGAACAAAATCTTCAAAAGTTAGACACAATGGAACAAAATCTTAAATAGTTAGACGCAATGGAACAAAATCTTCAAAAGTTAGAAACCACGCTTGAACAAACACGTGAAGATTTAACTACTGAGTTACATAACATCTTATCGAAATGTCAAAAAGTCTGTAACGACGTAAAAACACAAATTTGTGAGCATTTGCAACCTATTTTTTCGCGTCATGAAAATGCATTACAGAATCACGAAGCAGCCATAAAAGAACTGCAAACTATTGTTCACGAAAATCACGACACCTTGCAAGGTAAAATTGACTCCGTTGCATCTACCGATTCGGTTACACAACTTGCAAAAACTCAGGAAAACTTAAAAGACACAGTAGATACGATTTCAATACAAATGGACACTCTGAAACTTGGTTCAGAAAAACACATGGAGGAAATAATTCCACTATCAGATAAAGTAGCCGAACTTTCAGATCAGTTCACTAACTTATCTACAAAGGTAGGTAATCATCTGAGTGAAACAAGACCTGTAGCCTTCACGGACACTGAAGAGTATGAAAAAATTAGAAAATTCAAACAAAATCAAAATCAAATCAATACACAGTACAAAAGAGAAATCCGGGAAGTACAAGACCAGTTGGCACAAGTAATACAAGAATTACATATTTCAGAGGACACTCGCGCTCCAGTACTGGAAGAGGGACATAGAAATACGGAACAACCACAAAATAATAACACAGGAAACTTCGGAAATTATGAAAGAAATTGGCAAGGCGCATTGGATTTTGAGATGGAACCGCCGAAACGAAGTAACAATGAGCGATGTGCGATTCGCCAACACAATGATTTTGACTGTAAGCTGTTCATTACTACACGTAAATTCAAAAAATTTAAGAATTCTGACAACGACATTCATCCACAAGCATGGCTTCATCAATTCTCTCATTGGTTTCCTCCCAACTGATCATTAGAGCACAGATTAGAATTTATGTGTGGCTACTTAGAGAATGAACCAGCTGTGAGAATGCGATCGGTCATTCACGATTGTCACAGTGAAGGAGAATTTTATCATGCCTTCCTCTCAGCGTATTGGTCTCAAGCTACACAAGACCGAGTAAAACATAGCATCATAATGATGAAACGTTTCGAACAATCTAAATTTTCCAGTTTTATGAAATATTTTGAAGACATTTTGCGTAAGAATCAGTATCTTTCAAATCCATACAGCCCCTCAGAACTCATCCGCATTTGCTTAATCAAATTGCCTGAACATTTACGACATATTATTTTAGCAGGACGTTGCAAAGACGACATTGAAGCTTTTCAGGGACTCTTACAAGAACTGGAAATTGACACTGACAATCGCGGAACGCGAAAACAGGAGCACAACAATTACAGGTCACATCCGTTGCAATTCTGCTATGAAAGAAATAATAACTGGACACGACAAGGCTATTCTCACAACACAAATCGTAACCAAAACAGACACCACCCATATGATTACCGTTGGCAGAGTAGTAATAATTACAGGGATAGATCACCTCTCCGCAGAAGTGACTATCACAGAGGCAATCAGAGAAACAGACAATATGGAAACCAAAATAATTATTATCAAGGGAGACAGAATAACTTCAGACGCAGTGGTCCAGAGCGCCGTTACGATTCAGGGAGAAATTCCCCACCACGTGACCGACAAGAAAGAAACTATGGAATCTACCGACATGACGACAGACGATATGATCGTAACGACAGACCTGAATTGCATCGGAACTGGCGAGCTTCAAACAGGTCAGGGCCTTCTCGTCAAGGTGTATTTGTAGAAGTTACGTCTCCTAATCCCATTAACGACGCGCGACAACAAAGAAACAGACAATGACTCGCATCGCAGGCAGCCACGTGCGCCGGCAGGTTCAGAGAAAAATAACATAGACGCTCACCTTGAGAACAATTTTAGCATTCTTTAGCGACGTATACCACATGATAATTGCTTTGAAGTTGAAAGTCTGCACACTATAAAGGGTAAAAGACTGCACCAAATTTCACATGTAAAACCGTTTATTGAAAGATAATCTGCTTTTTAACTTTATCTTTGCCATAAAACTTTTCACTTCACGTTACTAGTATCCGTTGTCACACTTTGAAACTGTTATCATGCAACAATGTTTTGAAGTTAACTATCCAGTCTAGAACCTACAGAACATATTTAGACAGTAATTACCACTGCATTGTGATAATGAACAGAGGACACATTGTTACTGTGTGTGTACATTCTTCCTTGATAGTTGTACGATTACTAACGAATATAAGGTTTACATACTTAGAATATATACTGCTAATGGCATTTTAATGCAACAGTTTGGTTTACTTGAAAAGACATTCCTTATTTCAAGTAGTTTTTGTGACATTAAATATGGCTTAGTATTTGGCTTCTTTGACAGCTACAAGATTTTATCACGACGCTACTAATGAGTGAGAATTTACAACGTTGCTTTTGTGGTGTTTCTGTTTTATATCTGCAGAGTTTTTCTGAATTCTTCCGGAAAGGAAAACGTGTTTTAGTAGTAACTTTTGTGGTATAGGTACAATGAGATAGCCTTTTCCTTAGCACAACAATATGTTACAGCACAGTTCTTTCTTCATCACGGCAATAAGCGTAATAACTAAGATATTTATACACAAAGCATTTCACTTTGGTTATCATGAGGTAAGTACATTGACTTCTGCAGAACTTAGCTTTTGAAGGACGATAACTACGACACTTCCACTGGATTATCTTACAGCAAGACGCACATTTAGCGCTACAGGACACGCATTTGAGTGATTAATTTTGTACTTGAACCATTTATTTTTCAAGATTTTTGAATTACAAAGAAAGTTTTCCGTGATACATTTCATTCCATTGCTGTAATCTGTAACACCTGAGAGTATAATTACATTAACCCTCAGGGGGTACACGCTTACTTTGTGTACCATGTGTCTGGAAAACACAAGGAGCCCTAGCTAATATGCTATTTGCTTATACAACTTTACTCGTCGGTACCATATGTCTCTAACACATAAATTACACAGTTATCTGATGATTTAACTGAGAGATAAACCTTTTTTTTACTACATCAGTGACAGATGTTTACGCAATTACACAGCTGGGTAACTTCACACTTAGGAAAGTGTATTTTGTCTGTACTGTGTGAACCCTTCATATTTTTCGGAACCATTGTAATACTATGAGAGCTTTGAATGATGTATTTGCTGCAGGATCATGATTTGTAAGGTACGTTTGAGGTAGATGACACTTTTGAAACGAGCAGAGAATGTTTTTTAGGTTTTAAAATATTCAGAAGCTACTACGATTTTGAGATGTGATTGATCTGTTATGATATTATTACGACGACGATGTGTATTATGGTGTTGGGATATGTTTATGATCAATAAGCTGATGCTACTGTATATGAGGATTTTGATTATGCTACGTATTTATTATGATGAAATATTGAAGAAGTGTCGACGAATATGCATATGTATAATAAGGTAAGAAATAATGAGTAGTGGTTAGGGACTCTGATTTGTGTAAAAGGATGTTGGAAACCAAGAATCGTACTTTGAGAGTTATGAAATGTATGTACATGCGTTAATGTATTAAAATGGTGTCGAAAATTTTTTGGACACTGTTATATTTATAGGATTTTATTTTCTACACAATTTTAACGCACATTCTCAACCTGTGAAAATATTTTTATATGAGACTGTCACTGTAGCGGAAACTGGTGTCGTAAATATTTCGGTAAGAATGTTAAGTGACCATCTTCATGTAATGCATCGTGGGCACCCAGCTGTGCGACAGTCGCCATTAGATTGTGTGCCTTTCAGAGGCATAGGTAGAGAAAAAAAAGAGGCCATTATCCTTGCTATTGACATTCCTTTGTAGAAAGCGTCGCAAATACGACACGCTCAAACTTGAAAACATGTAATTACACTTTGGAGCTCTTAATTTATGATATTTACTAAAATGCCTAATGAGATTATGAGAAACATTTTTACATCTATTGTCTTTCTAGTTGAGAGATTGCTCAATTTGTTTAATATCTAGTTTCTAGCTGCACTGCAGCATTGGTTAAAATAAAACTTAATAGCTGTACTAATATTTATTTTATGCATACAGATCAAGTAAAAAATTAATTTTGTGATCTACTTCCAAGAAAACGAGGCAACATAAACAGACATTTCCCTTCACAGGAATTGCATAAATAATTTTTTTATAATTTGGTATCTTGTCTGTTAGAGTAAGTTCTCGTGATGCATCACCCTAGTGTTAAGATGCAATATAGGTATTAAACATGGCCATTTTTACTGTAATATTTTTTCTGCTTGAGCTTTGTCATATTTAGATATAAGTTATTGCATTTGCTGCTGCTTGCTTTGACAATTTCAATTTTTTTCATTGCTGTTTGTATTAATTGTTTTGTGCTGGTGCATTGCCTCATCCCTTAGTTTAGTATCTGAGCTCAGTAGATTTAAGTTAGCTTAAGATGGGGTAGGCCATATAAGACAACAAGTTATGACGAATTGGAAGAAATGCATTGAAAAGCTACAAGAAAATGGTTTGGCCAAAAAAAGTAGTGTACAGTGGAGAAAAACTATTTTTGAAAGAGGATGTGAACAGAATACAGAAAGCAGGCTTAGATAGGCCTTTTTGGGAATCATGATGAACGATGGGAGATCTCTATGCAAAATACTGCAGTAAAACAAATCCAGTCCTTTCCTTTTGTGTTATCCCTCTATGTGTTTGTGTACCCTTCTGTATTTGTATTTTTCTTGTCTTTAGGTGTTTAGCTGATACGAGTTATGTTGTAGAATTTTTTCTGATAATATGTTATTTACCGTGTAAAGATGCTTAGACATTATTTATTCTGTTTTATTTTAATGCTCATGTGTGAAGTTGATGTTTCAAAAGTTATTCTGATCTTTTATGTATTTACTTATGTCATAATTCCTGTAACACTGATGTATATGTTAGTTTGATTCTTTTGTATAGCCTGTATTACTACAAATGTTATCTGTAATATTTTGTTTTTAATTATGTATTTTGTGCCTTTGTAATTGTATTCTTATGTTGTAAATTTGTAATTGTATAGACACGAGCTCTTCAAATTAAGTATCATTTCACTGCACATATTTCTGTTGGTCATAGTATATGCACAATATGTGAAAAAAGAGGACTGTTAGTGTTTGCACGTGTGTTAATAATTCAGCAAGGGACTGGTTAACAGCATTGCTGGTTCTAATGACATTTGAAAAAAGAATGGTGGTTCATGGACTTGCAATATTGTCTGCAAGACTCTTTGATGGTGATTGTGCCCCTGCACAGTCGCAACACATGGCTGCTGGCCATTTCTACGAGGACTTAGAAATAAATGATGAGGTAAGATAATGGAAAATAAATAATGAGGTAAGAAATATGTGAACATATAAATACAGAAAGCATGCTTGGATAAAATTTTTTTGGTGGAAACAAATGTTGAGATAAGACGAAAGATCAATGGAGTGACGTTTTGGGTTGGACTGTAGTACCAAATGCTACACTGAAAACAAACCCTGTCCTTTCCTCCTGTGTTAGTCCGCTATGTGTTTAGGTATCCTTGTGTATTTGTCTTTTTCCTGTCTTTATGTGTTTAGTTAATAAGATTTATGTTGTAGAATTTTTCAAATACTATTTATTTTCTTTGTAAAGATGTTTGGACATTATTTATTCTGTTCTGTTTTTATGCTCATATGTGAAATTAATGTTTCAATAACTATTTTCATTATTTTATATTTTCACTTATGTCATAATTCCTGTAACACTGAATTATATGTTTATTTCTATTCTTTTGTAAAGCCTGCACTACTACAAATTTATCTGTATTGTTATGTTCTTTAATAATGTATTTGTACCTTTGTTATTGTATTCCTATGTTATAAAATTGTAATTGACACCAGTTCATCAAATTAAGTAGCTTGTAAGTTACATTTCACTGCACACGTTTCTGTTGGTCATAGTATATGGACAACATGTGAGAAGTAGGGACTGTTAGTGTTTGAACTTGTGGTAATAATTCAGCAAGGGATTGGATAACAGCATTGCTGGTTCTAAGGACATTAAAAAAAAATTCTTTGTGAGTGCACAAGTGGTGGTTATGGACTTGCCATATTATCCACAAGACTCTTGTGGTGATTGTGCACCTGCACAGTCAAACAGATGGCTGCTGGCCATCTCTACAAGGACTACAGTTGGTCTACACCTTTGATGACTCACCAATACCATTATTTCTACAAGGACTGCAGTGGGTCTGCACCTCTGGTGGCCCACCATAACATAATCTCTACTAGGACTACAGTGGGTCTGCTCTGTGATGATCTACCTACCAATATTCTTCAAAACTTCGACTGACTCTGCTCTGGGTTTTCTCTGTTGTGGCCCATTACATGTCTGCATGTCAAGAGTCAGCATTGTCTTTCTGTTGGAAGGACAACACTACTTCAAGACTGCATGGAAATCCACTACTTCCATGTGCATTTTCTTTTACTGCTCAACCTTTGAGATAAACACTGCTATTTTACTGTGATGAACGATCAGGACTGTCTTTATGAACTGTGAGAAAACTTTAGCTTTTGACCAACATTGTATCAATAAGTGTGTGCATTTGATTTCTTTGTTGTTGTAATTATGAAAAAAATTTTCAAATCATTATTGGCCATTGCCCAAAACAATTTCCAAATTTTTTTGTGGTGAGCATGGGGGCTATGTAAGGAGGCTGTTTAGGTCCTTATATTGGTGACGCCACCGCCACGTAGCGCTCTGTATGAAAATCACTGGCTGTGCTGTGTGCAGTCTGTGGCTAGTTTGCATTGTTGTCTGCCATTGTAGTGCTGGGCAGTTGGCTATTAGCGCGCGTAGCGTTGCGCAGTTAGAGGTGCGCTGCCAGCAGTGGTGGATGTGGGGAGAGAAATGGCGGAGTTTTCAAATTTGTAAGACTGGATGTCATGAACTGCTATATATATTATGACTTTTGATGATATTAAAGTAAATACTTTGTTTGTTCTCTGTAAACATCTTTTTAACTATCCCTATCAGTAGTTAGTGCCTTCAGTAGTTCGAATCTTTTATTTATCTGGCAGTAGTGGAGCTCGCTGTATTGCAGTAGCTTGAGTAACGAAGATTTTTGTGAGGTAAGTGATTTGTGAAAGGTATAGATTAATGTTAGTCAGGGCCATTCTTTTATAGGGATTATTGAAAGTCAGATTGCGTTGCGCAAAAAATATTGTGTGTCAGCTTAAGCACAGTGTTGCACAATTGTTCTAAGGGGACGTTTCAAACGAATTGGTATAACTAGAGGGAAAGGACACACCTACAGTTCCAGCGTGCTGAGACTACACTTGGATAAGTTAAGTTTTGTTCATCTGTTGTTTGCTTGTATCAAAAGACTCTTTGAAATGGAAGGGGAATGATAATTCTGTAGATGTGAAGAAATATGTGGTGGTGGTGGTTAGTGTTTAACGTCCCGTCGACAACGAGGTCATTAGAGACGAAGCGCAAGCTCGGGTTAAGGAAGGATTGGGAAGGAAATCGGCCGTGCCCTTTCAAAGGAACCATCCTGGCATTTGCCTGAAACGATTTAGGGAAATCATGGAAAACCTAAATCAGGATGGCTGGAGACGGGATTGAACCGTCGTCCTCCCGAATGCGAGTCCAGTGTGCTAACCACTGCGCCACCTCGCCCAGTATGTGAAGAAAGAGGATGTGTTCGATGAGATTTCGGGATTGCAGCCGGATCACGTTGACTTCTTGCCACGATATTTCGGCTGGCAGGAATTCCATACATAATTTTTGTTAGTGACGTGGTAACTTATCTGCTAGTGTAAGTTCTCGTGATGCATCACCCTAGTGTTAAGATGTGACATAGGTATTAAACATGGCCATTTTCACTGTAATATTTTTTTCTGCTTGAGCTTTGTTGTGTTTAGATATAAGTTATTGCATTTGCTGCTGCTGTTTGCCAGGAATAGTGTTGCTGAATTTGACTTTGTATTACTCTGTTGAGCCAGCTTTACTACTGATTTATTTGTCTTGTTTGCTGCACATTGCCTTATATCAGTTGTAATATTGCAATTAATTTGCTGCTTGCTTTGACAATTTCCATTTTGTTTCATTGCTGTTTATATTAATTGTTTTGTGTTGCTGCATTCACTCGTCCCTTAGTTTAGCATCTGGGCCCAGTAGATTTAGGTTACCATAAGAGGGGGTAGACCATATATGAGAACGAGTTGTGATGAATTGGATGAAATGCATTGAGAAGCTATAAGAAAATGGTTTGGACAAAAAAGGATTTTGAAATAGTATATGAACAAAAATTAGGGTTTAGGGACAACAGGTTTAGGTAGGATTTTCTTAGAAATAAATGATGAGGTAAGATAATGGAAAATAAATAATGAGGTAAGAAATATGTGAACATATAAATACAGAAAGCATGCTTGGATAAAATTTTTTTGGTGGAAACAAATGTTGAGATAAGACGAAAGATCAATGGAGTGACGTTTTGGGTTGGACTGTAGTACCAAATGCTACACTGAAAACAAACCCTGTCCTTTCCTCCTGTGTTAGTCCGCTATGTGTTTAGGTATCCTTGTGTATTTGTCTTTTTCCTGTCTTTATGTGTTTAGTTAATAAGATTTATGTTGTAGAATTTTTCAAATACTATTTATTTTCTTTGTAAAGATGTTTGGACATTATTTATTCTGTTCTGTTTTTATGCTCATATGTGAAATTAATGTTTCAATAACTATTTTCATTATTTTATATTTTCACTTATGTCATAATTCCTGTAACACTGAATTATATGTTTATTTCTATTCTTTTGTAAAGCCTGCACTACTACAAATTTATCTGTATTGTTATGTTCTTTAATAATGT
This sequence comes from Schistocerca gregaria, assembly GCF_023897955.1. Taxonomy (NCBI): domain Eukaryota; kingdom Metazoa; phylum Arthropoda; class Insecta; order Orthoptera; family Acrididae; genus Schistocerca; species Schistocerca gregaria. The sequence continues at coordinate 834,780,256 of NC_064931.1, forward strand.
ATTTGTACCTTTGTTATTGTATTCCTATGTTATAAAATTGTAATTGACACCAGTTCATCAAATTAAGTAGCTTGTAAGTTACATTTCACTGCACACGTTTCTGTTGGTCATAGTATATGGACAACATGTGAGAAGTAGGGACTGTTAGTGTTTGAACTTGTGGTAATAATTCAGCAAGGGATTGGATAACAGCATTGCTGGTTCTAAGGACATTAAAAAAAAATTCTTTGTGAGTGCACAAGTGGTGGTTATGGACTTGCCATATTATCCACAAGACTCTTGTGGTGATTGTGCACCTGCACAGTCAAACAGATGGCTGCTGGCCATCTCTACAAGGACTACAGTTGGTCTACACCTTTGATGACTCACCAATACCATTATTTCTACAAGGACTGCAGTGGGTCTGCACCTCTGGTGGCCCACCATAACATAATCTCTACTAGGACTACAGTGGGTCTGCTCTGTGATGATCTACCTACCAATATTCTTCAAAACTTCGACTGACTCTGCTCTGGGTTTTCTCTGTTGTGGCCCATTACATGTCTGCATGTCAAGAGTCAGCATTGTCTTTCTGTTGGAAGGACAACACTACTTCAAGACTGCATGGAAATCCACTACTTCCATGTGCATTTTCTTTTACTGCTCAACCTTTGAGATAAACACTGCTATTTTACTGTGATGAACGATCAGGACTGTCTTTATGAACTGTGAGAAAACTTTAGCTTTTGACCAACATTGTATCAATAAGTGTGTGCATTTGATTTCTTTGTTGTTGTAATTATGAAAAAAATTTTCAAATCATTATTGGCCATTGCCCAAAACAATTTCCAAATTTTTTTGTGGTGAGCATGGGGGCTATGTAAGGAGGCTGTTTAGGTCCTTATATTGGTGACGCCACCGCCACGTAGCGCTCTGTATGAAAATCACTGGCTGTGCTGTGTGCAGTCTGTGGCTAGTTTGCATTGTTGTCTGCCATTGTAGTGCTGGGCAGTTGGCTATTAGCGCGCGTAGCGTTGCGCAGTTAGAGGTGCGCTGCCAGCAGTGGTGGATGTGGGGAGAGAAATGGCGGAGTTTTCAAATTTGTAAGACTGGATGTCATGAACTGCTATATATATTATGACTTTTGATGATATTAAAGTAAATACTTTGTTTGTTCTCTGTAAACATCTTTTTAACTATCCCTATCAGTAGTTAGTGCCTTCAGTAGTTCGAATCTTTTATTTATCTGGCAGTAGTGGAGCTCGCTGTATTGCAGTAGCTTGAGTAACGAAGATTTTTGTGAGGTAAGTGATTTGTGAAAGGTATAGATTAATGTTAGTCAGGGCCATTCTTTTATAGGGATTATTGAAAGTCAGATTGCGTTGCGCAAAAAATATTGTGTGTCAGCTTAAGCACAGTGTTGCACAATTGTTCTAAGGGGACGTTTCAAACGAATTGGTATAACTAGAGGGAAAGGACACACCTACAGTTCCAGCGTGCTGAGACTACACTTGGATAAGTTAAGTTTTGTTCATCTGTTGTTTGCTTGTATCAAAAGACTCTTTGAAATGGAAGGGGAATGATAATCCTGTAGATGTGAAGATATATGTGGTGGTGGTGGTTAGTGTTTAACGTCCCGTCGACAACGAGGTCATTAGAGACGAAGCGCAAGCTCGGGTTAAGGAAGGATTGGGAAGGAAATCGGCCGTGCCCTTTCAAAGGAACCATCCTGGCATTTGCCTGAAACGATTTAGGGAAATCATGGAAAACCTAAATCAGGATGGCTGGAGACGGGATTGAACCGTCGTCCTCCCGAATGCGAGTCCAGTGTGCTAACCACTGCGCCACCTCGCCCAGTATGTGAAGAAAGAGGATGTGTTCGATGAGATTTCGGGATTGCAGCCGGATCACGTTGACTTCTTGCCACGATATTTCGGCTGGCAATCGTCCAGCCATCTTCAGGTGAGTGTGCGTCACTGGAGACTGCAAGTTCCGGGAGTCAGCTTTATAGCAAAAAATTGGCGCGAAAACGCATGCGCATTGGCCACCGTCACAGGAGCGTCCTCTGTCGAAGTCCGCGCCCTCTGGAGCTACTGTTCTATCTTTGGAGCGCAGGCACATGCGTAAAGGTGAAAACTACATGTCCGCCCTCTGTCGGAATGCGCGCCCGCGACGCTAAAAACAGACGTCAGATGTCGCTAGACGTGTCATTTAGAATAAACCGTCTTCTCTCAGAGGAAATTAGAGAGATCACCGGGTCCCATGCCTTGTCCAGTTGAAAACCGCCGTCACGATTTATAAGATTTTGCGCTAGGCGTATCTCCACAGATTCTTTAATAACGGAATCCCAAAAAGTTTTCGCTGGGGCCAAGATTTTCGTGGCCGAAAATTCCATAGCGTGTCCTGTGGTAATACAATGCTCAGCTACGGCCGACTTACTGGGCTGCAAAAGGCGAGTGTGGCGTTCGTGTTCAACGCACCTTTCATGTACTGTGCGCGTCGTCTGACCGATGTAAGCTTTGCCACACTGGCAAGGAATTTTATAGATTCCGGCCTTCCGCAGACCCAGATCGTCCTTTACCGAACCGAGAAGGGCACTAATCTTCGCCGGTGGCCGGAAGATTACTTTTACTTGATGTTTCCTTAGGATCCTGCCTATTTTAGATGAAAGGTTGCCGGCGTATGGAAGGAACGCCCTGGACCTGAAAAGCTCCTTATCTTCTTGATGTGAGTGGTCACGTTTCTTCCTTTTTAGCGCTGCTCTAATCTGATGTGGAGAGTAACCATTACCTCTGAACACCGACTCTAAATGTTCCAGCTCCTTTGTAAGGCTGTCTCCATCAGAAACAACATGAGCCCGGTGCACCAACGTTCTAAGGACACCAGTAGTTTGTGAAGGATGATGACAACTCGACGCTTGCAGGTAGAGGTCCGTATGTGTGGGCTTACGGTAGACAGAATGCCCTAATGACCCGTCCACTCTCTTGGTAACCAAGACGTCCAAAAACGGCAAGCAACCATCCTTCTCTATTTCCATCGTGAACTGGATGTTATTGTGGATTGCATTCAGATGCTGCAAGAACCGTGACAGTTCTTCTTCACCATGGGGCCACACTACAAAAGTGTCATCTACGTACCGCCAGAATACACTCGGTTTAAGTTCTGCCGAATCTAGTGCCCTTTCCTCAAAGTCTTCCATAAAAAAGTTTGCTACCAAAGGCGAGAGAGGACTTCCCATGGCAACACCGTCAGTCTGCTCAAAATACTCGTTATTAAATAAAAAGTAGGTTGAGGAAAGGACGTGATGGAAAAGTGCTGTTATGTCGGCCGTGAACTTATTGCTGATGAGAGACAAAGAGTCCATAAGAGGAACCTTAGTGAAAAGTGAGATGACGTCGAAGCTGACTAGTAAGTCAGTTTCACTGAGCCGAAGTGACTTTAGTCTACTAATAAAGTCAGCCGAATTGCGAACATGATGCGCACACTTCCCCACAAAAGGTCTCAGTAGAGAGGCGAGATGTGTCGCCAAATCATACGTGGGGGCGTCGATATTACTGACGATCGGCCGTAAAGGAACCTCTTTCTTATGGATCTTCGGAAGACCGTATAACCTGGGTGGCACAGAACTGTGAGGTCTTAGTCTTTTCGCCACTTCTTGCGGAATAGAAGAAGAATTCAGCAGTGCTGATGTTTTCCTTTCCACTTTCGCTGTGGGGTCTTTGCCAATCTTCCGATACATTGGTTCATTCAGCAAGTTGTAAATCTTCTGATTATAGACCTCACGTGGCAAAAGCACTGTAGCGTTTCCCTTATCCGCTGGTAAGATCACTGTATGAGGATCTTCTCGTAGCTTTCGTAATGCGGCCCTTTCCATGGCAGAAATGTTGCTCTTCTGACGTGGAGCTTTCGTGAGTGCACGGCAGGTTTCACGTCTAATTTCTTCTGCAGCATCACTAGGAAGAGGTCTTACAGCTTCCTCAACAGCACTAATAAAATCAGTTAAAGGCAGGGTCCTCGGCGTAGGAGCGAAGTTCAGGCCTTTCCCAAGCACAGACAGTGTTACGTTGTCCAAAACTTTATCCGTTAAATTGACCACGGAGCGTCGTAAAGCATCTTCTTGCGGTAACGTTGCTGACAGCCGGGTGAACTTCGAAACCTGTCTTGATGTAGATTCTTTATGAACCCAGTCCGATTTAGCCCAGGTCACGCCATCGACCCATGCCCAGGAAAGTGATGGCAGGCTGGATGCAATCTCCATATGCAGATGAAACAGCTGTTTCGATATGGCGTCCAGTTCACGCCGAGTAAACCGGATCCTCTCCTTCACTAATGCCAAGCTCGCCTTTCGTGTAATGAATTTTGCAGCGGCGGTCTGGATAAAATGCCTCACTCTGGCAAACTTCGGTATAAGGCCATTGTCCCGACACTTCAGTAAAAAACACAGAGAACTTAACAGTCTCGCTCGCTTATTGCGTAGCTTGTCCAACCTCTGGATTTGTAATGCCATCGCCTCCCCGAAGAGGTATCTGATGTGATTCTAGAAGTTTTCCCGGCGTACTGAGTATTCGATGAGATTTCGGGATTGCCAGAGTGAGGCATTTTATCCAGACCGCCGCTGCAAAATTCATTACACGAAAGGCGAGCTTGGCATTAGTGAAGGAGAGGATCCGGTTTACTCGGCGTGAACTGGACGCCATATCGAAACAGCTGTTTCATCTGCATATGGAGATTGCATCCAGCCTGCCATCACTTTCCTGGGCATGGGTCGATGGCGTGACCTGGGCTAAATCGGACTGGGTTCATAAAGAATCTACATCAAGACAGGTTTCGAAGTTCACCCGGCTGTCAGCAACGTTACCGCAAGAAGATGCTTTACGACGCTCCGTGGTCAATTTAACGGATAAAGTTTTGGACAACGTAACACTGTCTGTGCTTGGGAAAGGCCTGAACTTCGCTCCTACGCCGAGGACCCTGCCTTTAACTGATTTTATTAGTGCTGTTGAGGAAGCTGTAAGACCTCTTCCTAGTGATGCTGCAGAAGAAATTAGACGTGAAACCTGCCGTGCACTCACGAAAGCTCCACGTCAGAAGAGCAACATTTCTGCCATGGGAAGGGCCGTATTACGAAAGCTACGAGAAGATCCTCATACAGTGATCTTACTAGCGGATAAGGGAAACGCTACAGTGCTTTTGCCACGTGAGGTCTATAATCAGAAGATTTACAACTTGCTGAATGAACCAATGTATCGGAAGATTGGCAAAGACCCCACAGCGAAAGTGGAAAGGAAAACATCAGCACTGCTGAATTCTTCTTCTATTCCGCAAGAAGTGGCGAAAAGACTAAGACCTCACAGTTCTGTGCCACCCAGGTTATACGGTCTTCCGAAGATCCATAAGAAAGAGGTTCCTTTACGGCCGATCGTCAGTAATATCGACGCCCCCACGTATGATTTGGCGACACATCTCGCCTCTCTACTGAGACCTTTTGTGGGGAAGTGTGCGCATCATGTTCGCAATTCGGCTGACTTTATTAGTAGACTAAAGTCACTTCGGCTCAGTGAAACTGACTTACTAGTCAGCTTCGACGTCATCTCACTTTTCACTAAGGTTCCTCTTATGGACTCTTTGTCTCTCATCAGCAATAAGTTCACGGCCGACATAACAGCACTTTTCCATCACGTCCTTTCCTCAACCTACTTTTTATTTAATAACGAGTATTTTGAGCAGACTGACGGTGTTGCCATGGGAAGTCCTCTCTCGCCTTTGGTAGCAAACTTTTTTATGGAAGACTTTGAGGAAAGGGCACTAGATTCGGCAGAACTTAAACCGAGTGTATTCTGGCGGTACGTAGATGACACTTTTGTAGTGTGGCCCCATGGTGAAGAAGAACTGTCACGGTTCTTGCAGCATCTGAATGCAATCCACAATAACATCCAGTTCACGATGGAAATAGAGAAGGATGGTTGCTTGCCGTTTTTGGACGTCTTGGTTACCAAGAGAGTGGACGGGTCATTAGGGCATTCTGTCTACCGTAAGCCCACACATACGGACCTCTACCTGCAAGCGTCGAGTTGTCATCATCCTTCACAAACTACTGGTGTCCTTAGAACGTTGGTGCACCGGGCTCATGTTGTTTCTGATGGAGACAGCCTTACAAAGGAGCTGGAACATTTAGAGTCGGTGTTCAGAGGTAATGGTTACTCTCCACATCAGATTAGAGCAGCGCTAAAAAGGAAGAAACGTGACCACTCACATCAAGAAGATAAGGAGCTTTTCAGGTCCAGGGCGTTCCTTCCATACGCCGGCAACCTTTCATCTAAAATAGGCAGGATCCTAAGGAAACATCAAGTAAAAGTAATCTTCCGGCCACCGGCGAAGATTAGTGCCCTTCTCGGTTCGGTAAAGGACGATCTGGGTCTGCGGAAGGCCGGAATCTATAAAATTCCTTGCCAGTGTGGCAAAGCTTACATCGGTCAGACGACGCGCACAGTACATGAAAGGTGCGTTGAACACGAACGCCACACTCGCCTTTTGCAGCCCAGTAAGTCGGCCGTAGCTGAGCATTGTATTACCACAGGACACGCTATGGAATTTTCGGCCACGAAAATCTTGGCCCCAGCGAAAACTTTTTGGGATTCCGTTATTAAAGAATCTGTGGAGATACGCCTAGCGCAAAATCTTATAAATCGTGACGGCGGTTTTCAACTGGACAAGGCATGGGACCCGGTGATCTCTCTAATTTCCTCTGAGAGAAGACGGTTTATTCTAAATGACACGTCTAGCGACATCTGACGTCTGTTTTTAGCGTCGCGGGCGCGCATTCCGACAGAGGGCGGACATGTAGTTTTCACCTTTACGCATGTGCCTGCGCTCCAAAGATAGAACAGTAGCTCCAGAGGGCGCGGACTTCGACAGAGGACGCTCCTGTGACGGTGGCCAATGCGCATGCGTTTTCGCGCCAATTTTTTGCTATAAAGCTGACTCCCGGAACTTGCAGTCTCCAGTGACGCACACTCACCTGAAGATGGCTGGACGATTGCCAGCCGAAATATCGTGGCAAGAAGTCAACGTGATCCGGCTGCAATCCCGAAATCTCATCGAATACTCAGTACGCCGGGAAAACTTCAAGAATCACAAAGAGGATGTGATTCAGTTTGATGGAAGAGCCAGTCAAGCAAGCACCAAAGGGCGGAAAAATGTGGGTAAATCAGAAATTAATGTCGTTTCAGTTCCTAATTTACGAAAATTATCAACAATTGTGGGAGAGAAACATGAACGAAATATTTTAACACATGTAAATTTGGATATTTGTGGTAAGTTGTATCTGACCAAACTAACTGCTGAGTTCATCGGCCCCTAAGCTTACACACTACTGAATCTAACTTAAACTAACTTACGCTAAGGACAACACACACACCCTTGCCCGAGGGAGGACTCAAACCTCCGACGGGGGGAGCTGATTAGCAGCCCAATATTGTTAATGATGTAGCTGATGTGTTTAAACAGTACAAAGTTGGAATTGATACTAAGTTTAAAAACCAGGCATCTCATCTAAGGAAATGTGGTGACAAAAATTGAAGACTTTTGACGGAAAGGTCGCAGCTAAGGTTTCACCACTTAACGAAACTTGTAAGAAATCCTCAGACTGTGTAAGAAGGAATTAACAGTGACGATACATAGGGTAGCTAATGAAAACCAGCAAAGAATGGGTCAGATCCAACAACACGTTCAGAAAATAGAGCATTAAAATAATTAATGTTCTACGTATATTTGAAAGTGAGCATACACTTTTGACGAGTATAAGCAATGAGGAAAGTCAAAATTGTTTAAATGCTGTAAATGTTTTGTCTGACTATGTAGAAGAAGTAGAAACTAACGTGGGTCATATGACTCAGATGGAGGCGGTAGCAAAAGAATTGCGTGATCATAATAACAAACTAACTAAATTAGATCATAATATACCAGTTGGTACTAACAGTGTGGGTAGTAGTCTGATAACAGAGTCTGCTGAAATAGCTTACATTACCAACAGACAGTTCTTACGTTTTGATCCTGCTGAACGTGTGCATCCAAAGAAATTTTGTATGTGATTTAGAAAATGCGTTACAACATTGTGGAACGATAGGCAAAAGACACGTTTTCTTTCATCAAAATGTATGGGAGAAGCCACGACCTGTTCTGTGAATTCTACTGAACGGTACGATTCTTAGGTAATATTGAGGTAAAAAAAATGCAGATGGAACTGCCAAGCAATTTTTGGGCTGGGGAACAGGTTAAACCTTGAAAGGAGAGTGTGAAAAGATTTACTTTAATGTGGGTTGCTAATTTATCATATCTCACTAACAATTTAGACCCACAGAAGATTACAGTCGGCCTATGACCTGGTGCAACAAAATAATTGCTGCGCCCATACATGATATTTATATGTTAGTTATTTATCTGGAAACAGTAGAGTGACTAATGTAGGAGGAGGAGCAGGCAAACAGAAATTTTAGGACACCACATAATGAAGAACCTCGACAGAGTGCCACTATAAACAGAGTGGGTGTGTCTCAAGGTATGGGTAGGAGAAGAGGTGGCGCCCAAGGCTGCCATGATACTACGGCAGACAGGCAAACTACTCAGATCAAAGACGTGCTAATAGATTATTAGCTCCAGTGTATGACGATAGTGATGTCCAAATGAGACAACGGAGTGGAGTGATAGTGAAGAGAACGCAGACTCATGGAGTCTGGGAAACTAGGTCCCGTCCATGAAGATGACAACGATTTCAGGACGGCAAATGGTAGTCTAAGAACGCTAGCAACTCCTTTTCTGCTGTTTAATGAAGAAGTGACTGAATTAGGAAGTAATGAAATGGGCAATACGAATGAGGCAAATCAGGCAAATATCTTCAACATAAATGTATTTCATGGTGGCTTAGGTGACTTTTTGAATAGGAACAGACGAAGGCAGCATTACAGTAATGAGGATTTAAAATGTGTGTGCTTGTGCAGATGATGACACAGGTTCAAATCAAAAAGGAAACGCTTGAAATGTAACAGACGAGGAATCTTTTCACGAAGAAGGGGAGAGCACATACAGAAAAGAATTGCAGGATTTAGACGAGAGAAATATTGTCGAGGTGATTAATGAGAATATGTTTGTAGTAAGGGCAGAGCTGCTTGCTCAGAATGACCGTAGTAGGGATCACTTAAGTAATGGATTACAGGAGATTCAGGAATAGAAAGTTGATGTGTCAAGATTTTTTGATTTGTAATTAGTGGACAGATTGACTGGCGCTAAGATAATGAATATTGAAAATAATCCTAAAAATATCTATGTAATCTCTAGACGTGGGGCAGGTTTTGAGAGAAGGACAGTTGTACACAATTAACTAGATTAACCTGAAGTCAGCAAGAATAGGGAGAAGACAGGGTTACCTGTAACTAAATTAGTGGCACAAGGGGAAGAAGTGACGTTCATAGCTGACACTGGCAGTGATTCTTCTACTGCTGGTCGAATGTGGTTAGAAACTTTGCCCAGTAAGGAAGAATGACTAATAATGCCTGTTATGTGGATTCAAGTAATTATAGATTGAGGAACCTATTAAATATGAAGTGCTGCTATCTCTTAAAATAAATGGTATACACGGCGAGTCACCTAATGTGACCGCTGGATATATTTCGTAAACCATATCAAATACTGACGAACCGATTCCACAGACCGAACGTGAAGAGAGGGGCTAGTATAATTGTTTACTACAAACCATACAAAAATGCTCGGAAGTATGTCTTTTAACACAAACCTACCTTTTTTTAAATGGAACCAAGTTAGTTTTGTTAGCACATCTGAACATATAAACAAATACGTAATCAGTGTCGTTTGTTGGACTGTAAAATGTTAATTACATCCGGAGATATTGTAACCTAAAGTTGACGCTTGAAACCTCCGACGTTCAGTTGGGTGTTGTAACAAACACGGGCCACGGTCGGCGAGGTGCAACTGCAGGGACACGTTTACGATGACGCCCGTGTTTACCAGTGTGGCCGTAGTGCACTGTTGTGGTTTGGTCCCGCTGTCGCAGTGTCCGCATGTAGCGCTTGCTGCTATTGTTATTCTGCATTCGTCTTCGCACACAGACCAACTGTAGTACACCGTGTTACCAGACGTCTGTGATAGTGTAGTGTTGTAAGAACTGTAACCATGGTGTATTCGAACTCTGAAAAGGCGGAGATGATACTCATCTATGGCGAGTGTCGACGAATTGCAGATGAAGCGTACAGGGTGTGTGCAAAACGGTACCCGGACAGAGAGCATCCAACGTGCCGCACATTGCAAAACATCTACCGCCAACTGTATGCAACAGGTATGGTCGTAACACGCAAACGGGTCCGTAACAGGCCCGTCACAGGAGAAGCGGTAGCAGTTGGTGTGTTAGCTGCTGTTGCCATGAACCCATGCATGAGTACACGGGACATTGCGAGAGCCGGTGGACTGAGTCAAAGTAGTGTCATTCGCATACTGCATCGTCACCGCTTTCACCCGTTTCATGTGTCGCTACATCAGCAATTACATGGTGATGACTTTAATCATCGAGTGCAATTCTGTCAATGGGCATTAACAGAGAATGCGTTGCAGTTCTACCTGTTTACCGATGAAGCGGGTTTCACAAACCACGGGTCACTGAATCTACGGAACATGCAATACTGGTCCGTGGACAATCCTCGCTTGAATCTACGGAACATGCAATACTGGTCCGTGGACAATCCTCGCTGGCTCAGACAGAGCGACAGCGAGCGTGGACTGTAAATGTATGGTGCGGAATCAATGGCGACCACGTCGTTGGTCCTCACTTCATTGCAGGGGCCCTAACAGCTGCAACATACATCGCGTTTCTAGAGAATGATCTGCCAACGTTGCTCGAAAATGTCGCACTGGAAACGCGTCGACGTATTTGGTATCAGCATGATGGTGCACCTGCACATTCCGCAATTAACACTAGGCTGACCCTTGATAGAATGTTCGAAAGGCGTTTCATACGACATGGAGGACGCATAAATTGGCCAGCTCGTTCTCCTGATCGTACACCTCTGGACTTCTTTCTGTGGGGTACGTTAAAGGAGATTGTGTACCGTGATGTGCCTACAACCCCAGAGGATATGAAACAATGTATTGTGGCAGCCTGCGGCGACATTACACCAGATGTACTGCGGCCAGATGTACTGCGGCGTGTACGACATTCATTACGCCAAAGATTGCAATTGTGTGCACCAAATGACTGCCACCACATTGAACATCTATTGGCCTGACATGTCGGAATACACTCTATTCCACTCCGTAATTGAAAACGGAAACCACTTGTGTACGTGTACCTCACCCCTCATGGGTATGTTCATGTGCGTCACTGAAAAAGACCAATAAAAAGGTGTTAGCATGTGGACGTAATGTTCTTTTCCAGTCTCTTCTGTTCCTAAGGTCCATCACCGTTCCCTTTGGATCCCTGCGTAATTCGGTGCTCTCCGATACACACGATCGAATAACGGAGGAGTGGTACTCAAGCGTCAACTTTAAGTTACAATATCTCCGGATGTAATTAACAGTTTACAATGCAACAAACGGCACTGGTTACGTATTTGTTTATATGTTCAGATGTGCTAACAAAACTAATGGGGTTCCATTTAAAGAAACGTAGATTTGTGTTAAAAACATACGTCCGTGCATTTTTTTGTGGTTTTTATTAACCAAATACACTAGCCTCTCTCCTCACGTTCGGTCTGTGGAATCGATTCGTCAGTATTTGATGTGGTTTACAAAATATATCCAGCGGTAACGTTAGGTGACTCACCCTGTATAATTGTATCATAACTTAGTTATAATTCAAGGTTTAGGTATGGACATATTGATAGGGGTGGACTTCTGTAGCTCTTGCATGTACAGCTGTATGAGACAAATTTCGGCCCTTATTGCCCAAGACTTTTATTTGTTGAACAAATTTACAAAAATCTGGTTAAAATTTATATAATTACATTAGAATAAAAACATTAATATACATTATGATGCATTTCAAAAGAGTCTTTCGAAAACAATGGTGGTACATTATGTGTACCACGACCCTTCAAGTTACATCGTTGTATTGGATGCAGGATCTGTTCTTACAGAAATAGAGGTACCTCCCAATCGTAACACTTCAAGCAGCGTGGTAGTATTGGAAGCAAGACTTGTTTTTTCCTAAGCAGAGAGGTACTTGACACACGTAGCACATCCATTCGGTTCTTATCTGCTTTTCCTTGACGCTGCAATTTGCACCTCTTCGTCGTGTAGTTCTTTGTGAGTGGTGTGCTGAAGTTTCTGTTCTGACACTTTTTAGCAAATGAGGCTTATTTTTGCGAATCTCTTCTGGATTGATCAGGTGCCTGCCTCTCTTCTATCAGTCGTGGACTGATGAAGTACCTGTCAAAGAAAACTATGAATTTTTCGTTCAGGACCTGTCGGCAGCTCTTTTACTACCCTCTCTCGAAGACATTTTTCCTTTGTGTTGGCTATTTTACCATTATAAATGTCGAATTTTAGTGCACAACAAGACTTATCTGCTAACATCCGTAGGGGACTGATGACCTCAGCAGTTAAGTCCCATAGTGATCAGAGCCATCTGAACCATTTTTTTGCTATTGTCGAAGAAAGCTTGAATTTTTTGGTAATAAACTCGCCAAACTGCTGTTGCTGCGGTGTGGGAACACTGTCCGCCATGTCTTTCCATAGACGGACCAATTATGAGATTTTCAGCGGCAAAACTAATTTGTACAGATCGCAAAAGAAAGACACAGCTGTCATATTGCACTGACACTTAAAGCCTGCAAGAGTGATGTACAGACCATGAAAGATTACTGCCGAAGACATTTCCTAATTACACAGCTCTCCTATTATCGAGGAAATATTTAATAGTTCAGCGTAAAAACCGATCTGCAGACGGGCTGTACCACCACATACGACTTCGATTTCGCAAACAGGCTGTTCATATCCTACCCCATACAATATGCCTGCTTAGCTGGGTGGTAGCGTGCTAGCCTCCTATGCAAGCAGGCCCTGGTTCAATTCCTGGCCGGGTTGGAGGTTTTCTCCGCTTAGTAATTGGATGTTGCGTCGTGCTGATGATCATTTCATCCTCATTACCAGCGCGCAAGTCGCCCAATGTGGCGTCGACTGAAGTAACGCTTGCACCTGGCGGCCAAACTTCCCCGGACGGGGCCTCCCGGTCAGAGATGCCATACGCTCACTTCCGTTTTTAACATACAAAATCATCACTTTTGCATCCTGCATGCAGCTATCGTCCACCAAGCTCTCGTACACGTACTGCAAAGGCAAATGTATTTCAAAGTACATGCACCATATATAGTCCTCGCAGCACTAGATATTTCCCGTGAGATCGTTCGGTCATTCAGCGCAGCCAACGGTCACGAGTTAACTGCCCCCGTATACCGGCGCATTCAGAGCGCCGTCAGCGGATCATGGTCACTCACCAAACTGTTGCACAAACGCTGGGCTGGAACAAAGACGTTACTGTTTCCGGCCTTGGCTGGCTTGCTTGCCTACTGCCATGCTTTCCTCACCCGTCTCTGTACTCTGGGATTACATGTATTTTCACATGCATTGCTAGAATATCATACCATTTACGCGACATCTACATCTACATCTACATCCATACTCCGCAAGCCACCTGACGGTGTGTGGCGGAGGGTACCCTGAGTACCTCTATCGGTTCTCCCTTCTATTCCAGTCTCGTATTGTACGTGGAAAGAAGGATTGTCGGTATGCTTCTGTGTGGGCTCTAATCTCTCTGATTTTATCCTCATGGTCTCTTCGCGAGATATACGTAGGAGGGAGCAATATACTGCTTGAATCTTCGGTGAATGTATGTTCTCGAAACTTTAACAAAAGCCCGTACCGAGCTACTGAGCGTCTCTCCTGAAGAGTCTTCCACTGGAGTTTATCTATAATCTCCGTAACGCTTTCGCGATTACTAAATGATCCTTTAACGAAGCGCGCTGCTCTCCATTGGATCTTCTCTATCTCTTCTATCAACCCTAATCTGGTGCGGATCCCTCACTGCTGAGCAGTATTCAAGCATTGGGCGAACAAGCGTACTGTAACCTACTTCCTTTGTTGTCGGATTGCATTTTCTTAGGATTCTTCCAATGAATCGCAGTGTGGCATCTGCTTTACCGACGATCAACTTTATATGATCATTTCATTTTAAATCACTCCTAATGCGAACTCCCAGATAATTTATGGAATTAACTGCTTCCAGTTGCTGATCTGATATTTTGTAGCTAAATGATAAGGGAACTATCTTTCTATGTATTCGCATCACATTACACGTGTCTACATTGAGATTCCATTGCCATTCCGTGCACCATGCGTCAATTCGCTGCAGATCCTCCTGCATTTCAGTACAATTTTCCATTGTTGCAACCTCTCGATACACCACAGCATCATCTGCAAAAAGCCTCAGTGAACTTCCGATGTCATCCACCAGGTCATTTATGTATATTGTGAATAGCAACGGTCCTATGACACTCCCCTTGCGGCACACCTGAAATCACTCTTACTTCGGTCTCGATATAAGGCACACAGCAATATCGTTTCCTTAGCGGTATCGCTTGCACACTATAATTCCAAAAATTAAACAGTGAAGATTATTTCTGTACAATCCCGAAAGTTAAGCGAGTTGCAGCGAGGTGGGACGTACTGTAAACTACTCAGTAACTAGAAACTTATTTCACCTGCAAAGATATTTAAATGGGAACTCGAAAAAAAGATGAAACTGGTAAATCCACTCGCGAATACCGATCTCAGTTATATAACAGATTCCAAATCGTCCTTCTAATTTACAAAGTCAACTAAGGTGCTTTTCATGTCTAGAGAACCAGCAAACGTCTCTTCCAGCTGTCTCCCACCGTCTAGATGCACACGACACACTACAGTCGATGTTCTCTCAACCAAAAAGAGACGGAAAATATGTATAACCAGTCAACTGGCCAATTAACATGGGAGGGAATAACTGTCCAGCGCAAGTACGCGCCCATATTGAATCTTCTCAAATTCTCACGGAAAACACACGTGCTCACGACGGCTTAGGTCAGCTACATTCCTGCACTCCAGCCGGACTCTCCAGCCCGGGAGGCTCCTACAGTAAGGCGGAAACGGCAATCGTTACGATGACATGCCACTGCGCCCTGCACCTCAGACAGAATCATCCTAGGAAACCAGCCAACTTATTTTATCACTGTACTTGCAGCTAAATATTAAGATTCCAGCCTCAAACTGGAGACATTTCAAAATGAGCAAAGTATCGGAAATACCCCCTCCTAACGACAGCGGCACTGGAAACACTAAAATCTCTAGCAATCTTATTAATGGGCATAATTTTCCACTTCACAAAAATCTTCCATTTGCCATACGGCTATCGTAGTTTTCCATGTCAAATACCTACCTTCCCTACGACAGGACATAGACATTTTCCTTGCACATGTGGGATCACACACATACGTTCTAAGCCCACTGATGACAGAGAATCTATCACGCAACCCGTACGACTAAGTATAATACTTCGCCAATAACTGAATGCTGGCAATGCTAAACAATACTGAGCGACAATCCGCGGTGGGTGGACATGCCTCATAAGTTTTACTTGCGAGTTGTACCAGCGTGTATCAGGAAGAGAGAGGCCTAACAAGTCACCAGATTTAAACACACGATCGCATCGCCTATGTTACTCTCACAAGCGGCTTAGGTTCTACCGATGCACACAAGCATCGCTAATCTCATCCATGTTAAAAACTATACAGGCCTTAGAAACTGAGCCGGCCGCTAAGGCCGAGCGATTGTAGGCTCTTCAGTCCGGAACCGCGCGACCGCTACGGTCTCAGGTTCGAATCCTGCCTCGGGCATGGATGTGTGTGATGTCCTTAGGTTAGTTAGGTTTAAGTAATTCGAAGTTACAGGGGACTGATGACCTCAGATGTGAAGTCCCATAGTGCTCAGAGCCATTTGAACCTTAGAACTTGAGGTATGATACTGCTTCTGAATGAAGTGGTTTTCCACCCAAATGCCGCGACATTGAATGTAGACTGTGATCGCTGGGGTGTGTATTAACAGACCGAAAGCGCAGATATACGTCGCCAGCGGTGTAAGCTCGTAATAAAATCACTGAATTTAGATGGCCAGCAGACAGCGGCACGCTAGGTGACCTTAGCCAGAGAGTGTTGTATTACGAGGATGAATGCAATATACAATTACAGAATTGATCGCGTGTTTGACCCTGTGCAAGATTAATTAAGTGTTTTAAACAGTAACAAACACTATTTACAATGTGGTTCTCAGTACTCTCCGTCATTCACAACCTTGGGGTATCACCTAACAAACAGTTGCTCTATGGCAACATTCTACTGTATTTCTATTGAGGTAATAGTGACACACGCGAGTTGACTGCTGTCTTTGGTGCTATCCTGGACAAAGTAGAATCATCGGCGTCTAAACGTATTTGAATCTGCGTTGAACGATGGTAAAAAGTGGATGGAGTGATCGGTTGATACGGATTTGTAGCGAGGTATGATTTAATGATAGACTGATGATGCATTCTGCAGAGAGAGGGAGATGTTGCTGCATGCCATTTAACCA
Source organism: Schistocerca gregaria (assembly GCF_023897955.1). Taxonomy (NCBI): domain Eukaryota; kingdom Metazoa; phylum Arthropoda; class Insecta; order Orthoptera; family Acrididae; genus Schistocerca; species Schistocerca gregaria. Next base: position 834,796,894 of record NC_064931.1, read on the forward strand.
TTTTTTCCGTTGTTCTGGCAGGGTGCATCAGTTGTGTGGCATTACCTGTGTTCGACTTGTATACACCTGCATGTCTTATGTGTGACTTAGATCACTATCTACTAGCGATCGTCAACAGCAAACTTCTCAGTTATTAGAGGACTTCCCTCTCAAGTGTGATGATGATGAAACATGTCCATCCTGTTTTTACACTTTCCTCTAGACCAACGAGATTTATCCGACGTACTCCATTTCCCGCCGCATCTTGGGCATAAAGTTAAGTCTTCAGTTTCATAACTACAGTGATTCTAAGTTAGTGAGAGGTGTATATGGGGTACCGCAATGTCCACGTATACATCTGCTTGACAGATGTCCTGTTTACAGAGTTAGTGATTGCGTGACATGTAAAAAAAAGAGAAATGATCGTATGGCATTGCTGGCTAGGAGGGCCCATTCAGGGAAGTCTGGCCGCCCAGTGCGACTCTTTACTGCAGCGACGCCACATTGCGCTACTCGCGCGCCGGTGATGAGGATGAAATGATGTGGACAACATAACACCCAGTCCACGAGCGGAGAAAGCCTCCAACCCGGCCGGGAATCAAAACTGGGCCGCTGCACGGGAGGCAGACACGTTACCATCCAACTAAGCAGGCGGACAGCATGACATGTAATTTCACATGTCACACACCGCAGATATGCATTTGTCTGTGTCCTTGTAAGAGGCATTCTCCGTTACTAACGATCATCTTATAGGACTGATGCGAGCATAGTATAATTCCTGAACCGTGATCGGATGTGAACAGCGGGCGCTATACTCCTCTGCAAAGCTCTTTGCGCCTGTATCACAAAGAATCGATGTTTAAGGTAGTAGTTGTTTTAATTTTTTCTATCTGTACTAAATAATTTTCCCGCTGGAAGTCTCGTAATTGGTCCGTCTGCAGAAAAATGTAGCGGACAGCGCTCCCATACCGGCAGCAAGAGCAGTTTGGCGGGTTTCACAACGAAAAATACAAGCTTTCCTTGAGTAAGTGTCTATGGCGATAATTTCCGTATTTTATGATCTGTAGAGCTCTTTTGCAGAGATTAACTGTCAGTGCAATGTGAATGATTCATGTTTTTACCTTTTTCATCTGTACAAAACAGTTTTTACACTGAAAGTCTCGTCTGCAGAAAATGGCAAGCAGTGCCCCACAACGGCAACAAGTAGGGTTTGGAGGGTAAAATCAGTAACAACCATTTTGAATGCTCCATTTACAAGACATCCTTTATGTGGGGTATAAGAAGCTCTACAGACTGACTCGAAGAAGACAAGGAAAATATGTACAGAAAGTTCTTGGAGACACATGATATTCTTTGTGCAGTGTTCAGAGACAAGTCCTAGCAGGCAATCCACCTCTTGCAGGATGCTGTCACTCACCCGCCATTGTGGCTTTACAGCATCTCCAGATCAACAGCAGTAGGATATTACATGTTCATCGAAAATTTTTGCCATTTTTCTCGTCTGTAGGATAGTGCTTCGAATCCTGATTGTGTAATTGTTCTGATTTTTCCAGTATGTGCTTGGACGTCAGGGTGTGCTTCGAAAAGTGGAGAATATACCGTTCCTGACTCCATCACCCAGCCAACTCTAGGTTTCAGAAGAGTGGTAACACTACAGCAGCTGTTGGGCTCAGAAACTTTTCTGTCTCCTGGGCAGTGCCTTCAAACAATAAGCTAAAACTCGAAAAGTGGTAAGTGTCCTGTTTTTAGAGTTACGGAGATATTCAGATATATTTATTTCGACTTCCAATTATCGTCATTTTTGTGTGTAAAATCAGATAATGGTACTGTCGTCTGTTTCGGGATCTGTGTCAGACAAAAGCTCGCGAAGTGTCTCATGGCTGGTTTCACAAGTGTGTCGCGAACTTTTTAGAGCCCTTTTCAAGTGTGGCAGTGGTGGTATTCCTCGGAATAAAACATGTAATTGTTTAGATATTCTCGCGTCATCTGCAAAACTGTCTCTCTCTTTCTCTTAGTGCATTGGTTCATTTATTCCATGTCACACCTAAGTTACGAATGTGACAATATTCCACAACACAAAATGTAATAACTCCTGGAGCAGTTTTTGTCCAACGCAAAGGGTATCCATGTGCCGGAGATGGGAAGGAGGGCCACTGGTATTTCCAGCGCGACAGAAAGTACCTAGCATGTGGTCCTGCTGCTATCGTGTGGCCGTAACGTGACCCGGCGCGCTCCCAGCCTCAGCGTTTGGGCCCATTGGAAGAGGCCACATGCCGAAGCCGGTGAACGTCTTGCCTCTTGCACTTTGGAAGACAGACTGACTGGACTTTTATCGAATAATCTATGGTTACAGCACACGCATTTGTCAACATGTGTTGCAAAGTGTAAATTAGCCCATCTTAATTATTTCTTGTAAGGTGTTCATCTTCATGAAATATCATTGCTATCAACAGAGCCCTCAGATGTTAACATACACCTTCTCAAGCACAGACATCTAATGCACTGAAGACCTTAAACAATTAGGTCCGCCCACCTAGTCCAGCAGATAAACACTGACTGAGTCCTTTTCACACTACTCTTTCCCAGACGGCCATCTTCAACTGCGTCATGGGAGGGGTGATGTGGATGGGCAACAGTACCGTCTGGTGGTGGTGTCCTGAACTAGACTGGTTGAAATCCAGACATCTTTGGTGAACACATTGGCTGGAGCTACTGTCCACCACAACTCAAATTCTTTAACTAAACAATGCATACTTATGTCCATCCTATCCTGCATCCCAGCAGAGACTGAGTTCCTTACCCACCAATTTCCAGATGGGGAGCGGTGGGGAGAGGGGAGAGAATTGGAGGGGGAGGGAGGTGGGATGGGATGGGAAAGGGAGTAGGTTAGGTTAGTGGAGGTAGCCCAACTAACACATTTTCGCTGTAAAATTTGAACTTCCCGCAATTGTGCCACTGCTGCATTGCTACATCTTGGATCCGCCATCCTGAATAAATTTGGCAATAATGCAACGTCTGTTCCACTACCAACAATTACGACGTTACAGGAAGTAGTTGCAGATACTGCAAAATATTACTCTCTAACCACCTTATAGACCAACATAACATATGGGACAGATCTTAAATCCATACTACGCAATAAGGATCGAATCGTAAATTTTAGTTTAGGTGAATATCTAAAAACCTTAATAGAATGAATCGATGAAATATTTTGTAATGAGCTAGAAAGTCTAAATAGCACATGGGAATGTTTCTGAAATAATACAAATTGTAAAATAAGGGCATTCAACCTCACTGACCACTGTGCATACCACACATGGAGAAAACTATCACGATGCGCAAGATGACACCTAAAAGTTTCACTATGAAATGATTATGTGCAAGGACTAGAGATAATCGAAACATGGAACATCAACCTCGAGCAGTATTATGAGCTCTCATCATATGAACTACCAAATTAAGAAGACCACTATTCAATTCAGCAACTACAGAGCTTACCCAAAGTATAGATCAACAAATTAGTAAACCAGCCTGAGAGAGTCTGACACTTCACTCCTTTTCTCTTACGTCAGACATCAGCAGAAACGCCTGTGATTGTGTAAGCTTCTATAGAGTAAATGACTGCTGTAAGGAGTGGACCGTTTTTCTACGACAGACCACAACAGTGTTTATTTGTCTAGAATGTGTGTTAACACCCTGGGCTTGAGAAGACAGTACAGATGTTTTTTTCCATTTGTGCGCTTCACACCCTGACCCCAACTGCAGCGTCTTTTCCTCTACAACATCATCTTTTCGGCATTAGCTGTAACAGAACTTCAAAATACAATATATCTCTCCCCCTTTTTCTTTCTCTTAATTTTTTTGTGTATTGTTCTATTGCATTGTTCTGAAGATTATGTTTTTTAGTTGTACTTAACCCTTTCTCCTTTTCCTAATAGTAAACTTTTGTATTCCTTTCTTCCACAATCATACTCTTTCTTATTGGAATCTTCTCTGCGTTAAATGCACATCCCTCTGTCTACCTCCTTCCATGAAATAACTTGTTTCTCACTAGCTTAATAATTAAATTCTCTCTCTTAATTCTTAACTCCTAATGTCCTACCATATTTATTTTCCTCACATCTCCATTTTAATATGAACTTGTGGTACTTCCAACAATTCATGTATGCAGTTTTGGTACTACTGTCTATATTAACTGTTAACAACTCTTGTTCCTCATCATCAGTCGATACCCAGTCAACTGTTTCCCAGCATGCTGATCACCCCCTAAACCCACTTCCGAATCTTGCTGAACAAAGCTAAGTCTATTTACATGTTTAATTATAAAATTAACTTCATTTGACGATTGAATCATTTGTGACTGATCTTCATCTCGTCAGTTTTGTCTTTTATCCGAATTTGGTGGCCTGAACTCGACTTCCTGTTTCGGTTAATTTCGCGTGTTTTGTCCTGCTTAAGTCGGAGTCTCTCAACCTTTCTGCGTTCTAGGCATCCCAGTTCCTACTGAATAACTTGGGTTTTGTTGTGGAAAACTCCTAAACCTTCCTGGTCCGTTTGCACGGAGGATTATAGTTACCACCATAGTTTCTGGGACCAAAGCCACTATTGTAATTCCGCGGCTCACCAGAACCATAGTTGTTATTTGACCTCTGTGAGTTCCCAACACCGTAGCTATTATTATCAATGGGCTATTACTATTCTTCCCAAAACGATTACCTCTTCTAACATTATTATTCCCATTGCAAGCATCATTAAAGCAAAATCGGTTGCTATTATTCCCCCTACCATTGTTTTCTCTCACTGTACGTTGTTTCTTCGCGTCGTCTTCACTGAAGATGAATTCAAGTTCTGTTCACATCCCTTTAAATACCTGTATAGTATCTCGTGCTCTACCAACCAACGATTGCTGATAACGCAACAGTAACTTCATTGTACTCTTACGTATCACTGTATGCATTATCTAAACATTGATTCCTTTTAGTCATTTCTTCAAAAAATCTAAATGGCTCCTTTTCTACTGAATTTGGGAATGACTATTTTTGTAACAATTCATGTTTTATTCTACACTCCTGGAAATTGAAATAAGAACACCGTGAATTCATTGTCCCAGGAAGGGGAAACTTTATTGACACATTCCTGGGGTCAGATACATCACATGATCACACTGACGGAACCACAGGCACATAGACACAGGCAACAGAGCATGCACAATGTCGGCACTAGTACAGTGTATATCCACCTTTCGCAGCAATGCAGGCTGCTATTCTCCCATGGAGATGATCGTAGAGATGCTGGATGTAGTCCTGTGGAACGGCTTGCCATGCCATTTCCACCTGGCGCCTCAGTTGGACCAGCGTTCGTGCTGGACGTGCAGACCGCGTGAGACGACGCTTCATCCAGTCCCAAACATGCTCAATGGGGGACAGATCCGGAGATCTTGCTGGCCAGGGTAGTTGACTTACACCTTCTAGAGCACGTTGGGTGGCATGGGATACATGCGGACGTGCATTGTCCTGTTGGAACAGCAAGTTCCCTTGCCGGTCTAGGAATGGTAGAACGATGGGTTCGATGACGGTTTGGATGTACCATGCACTATTCAGTGTCCCCTCGACGATCACCAGAGGTGTACGGCCAGTGTAGGAGATCGCTCCCCACACCATGATGCCGGGTGTTGGCCCTTTGTGCCTCGGTCGTATGCAGTCCTGATTGTGGCGCTCACCTGCACGGTGCCAAACACGAATACGACCATCATTGGCACCAAGGCAGAAGCGACTCTCATCGCTGAAGACGACACGTCTCCATTCGTCCCTCCATTCACGCCTGTCGCGACACCACTGGAGGTGGGCTGCGCGATGTTGAGGCGTGAGCGGAAGACGGCCTAACGGTGTGAGGGACCGTAGCCCAGCTTCATGGAGACGGTTGCAAATGGTCCTCGCCGGTACCCCAGGAGCAACAGTGTCCCTAATTTGTTGGGAAGTGGCGGTGCGGTCCCCTACGGCACTGCGTAGGATCCTACGGTCTTGGCGTGCATCCGTGCGTCGCTGCGGTCCGGTCCCAGGTCGACGGGCATGTGCACCTTCCGCCGACCACTGGCGACAACATCGATGTACTGTGGAGACCTCACGCCCCACGAGTTGAGCAATTCGGCGGTACGTCCACCCGGCCTCCCGCATGCCCACTATACGCCCTCGCTCAAAGTCCATCAACTGCACATACGGTTCACGTCCACGCTGTCGCGGCATGCTACCAGTGTTAAAGACTGCGATGGAGCTCCGTATGCCACGGCAAACTGGCTGACACTGACGGCGGCGGTGCACAAATGCTGCGCAGCTAGCGCCATTCGACGGCCAACACCGCGGTTCCTGGTGTGTCCGCTGTGCCGTGCGTGTGATCATTGCTTGTACAGCCCTCTCGCAGTGTCCGGAGCAAGTATGGTGGGTCTGACACACCGGTGTCAATGTGTTCTTTTTTCCATTTCCAGGAGTGTATTTTGTGTTTCCGTGGACCAGTATCACTCCAAGAATGCAGATTTAAATTGCACATACGACTGACAGTTTCCAGAGTCTCTTTGCATGACTTCCGCTAATGCGCCTTCCGTACGAGAACAAATGAAGTCACATTTATGGCTAAGTGGTCAGTGCTCTGGTAAACCGATCTGGAATTGATGCATGATCGTGCAGGGGTGTAAGCTGTTCCCGCTTTCTTTGTAATGTTGGAATTTCCGGACTGTCAAAAAGTGATCATTGTCAAATTTTTCTATTACACCATACGGCGTTTGTGTTTTTGCAACCTGTTCCGTTCCCTTCAACTGCGTCATGTTTTTCTTTATTCGTCCTCCCACATTTGATTCCCGTCTAGCATCGCATCTACGCAGTGGTGTGCAATTGTCTAAAATGTAATGTTCCTCGTGTATCGGACTGAAAGAAACGTTTATATTTCCCGTCACTGGATCAGTGTTTTTCTTTGTATTTGCTTCATATTGACCTCCGGTACTGGAACTCGGATACTGAGAATTTGGTACCTGTGTCGCCGTAAATTGCTCTGTTATCGAATAATATGCGTACGTTCGTAGGATCGGCTGCCGCTCTGTTGGAATGCGCGCAGTTACTTGTTCTCGCACCATTGTCTGCTGTTAACGCACATTACCTGATTCGCTCACCTGCCTCAACTGTTCTCCTCCCACTTGCTTCCGTTTCGGTTTGGAAAATACCGAAGCAACCTCTCGTGGACATAAAAGTGCAATCTTATGACATTTGTGGTTCCGCTACTGCCACGGAAAATTTCATAACTGACTTGTTTACCTCTAGATTTTTTCCCACCTCTATGTTGGGAGATACTAGCGATTCCGTTGTCTCACCACTGCTTTCTGTACGGTTCCCGATACACCGCTTCAGTTCTGTACGAAGTTGTTCATACTGTTGCTGATCTTTCAAGACGATGTTTTCAGTGCGTATGTCGTATCTTTTTAATGCGGCTCGTGTAACACGTTTTGTGACACTGAGTTTTTCCACGAACTGTTACACATTACCTGACGTCTTACGTGCTAACTTATCAACTCTTTGGTTCACATTAGACACTGCATCCTGCACCTGGTTAATGTCAGGCTGCATCTTTTTTTGGTCAGCCATTAGCGCTTGAGTTAGTTCGCGTGAGTCTCTCGCCTCTCTATTGATTTCAGTAAACTGTTCATTCACTTCCGTTCGCAACTTTTGCTGATATTTACGGACTTTTTTGAGCCCAGCATTGGTTTCGAAATTGAGACTATTTAAGGCAGCATTTGTGGCGAATAACCCTGCAATCGTGCGTTGCTTCAACATTGCAAACGCACTATCAGATTCATCGTCATCGTCACCTGTCACCAATTGGTGTAAATTTTGCCGTTTGTGTCTTTCACATGACGTCTTACCAACTTCCGTACGTAGTGCGGTCGCGCTAACATACATTCTTTCCGTAGGGAACTGTCCAGATTGATTCAGAGTTACTACATTTGGTTCAATGTACCGAAGTTGCTCTTCCTCTGGTTCTACTTGTGACCCACTTCACCCGTCATTTGTTCGTTTTTGTGCAGTCTCACACTGTGATACAAATCTCGAATCTGCCACAATTCCCTCTGCGTTGTCATTGGTTTGGGTTTCGTTACTTGCTCTCGATGCTTTATTTTTGTATATCAGTTTCTATCCTATCGAGATCTACAGTTTGCTCTGTATGCGTTGTTATCCATTCTTTCGCCATCTCCGATCGATTAACTAACCTCTGTGTTTCTCGATTTGCACGAGCATTCGCTCTCGTCAAACTTAAGTTATATGACATGACACGTCTCCAAAATATCACAGAAAGTTTCTTAGATTATAAACACACCATTAGTAACGCCGTTCACTGTATACGGATATTCAAAAGAACTCAACAACGCCGTGAATAGCTTGGCTCGCGCCAGCAAGATCATGCTCAAGTTACTTTTACACAAACACAAAACTTTGTCTTTGCTCGTTAATACAACATTTTCAACTCTGTGGATCACACACGTACAGTATTCTGACAACTACACAGACACATACATTGAGTAACCTTGTCAAAAGAACTAAAAAACCTTCTCCCCTTTTTTCAATACTAAACTTTAATTTCTCTTCATAATTTGGCTAATTGCCATCCTGGCAGACCAATTGCCATTCTGGCAAGGTCGCCAAGCTCCACTCCTTTTCTCTTTCGCCAGACATCAGCAGAAACGCCTGTGGGTGCATAAGTGTCTGCAGAATAAATGACAGGGGTTAGGAGGGGACCCTTATTCTATGACAGAGCACAGTGGTGTTTAGGGTGTACACAAATCGGTTTTAATGAAGAATTATTGTCAAGGAGTACACGAATTTACATGGGTTGTAATGTGACAATGTTAGGACAGTTATTAACATAACCCATTTCGTCCTTAGTAATCGAAATAACTATAAACACAACAATATTAAATTTCTTACCAGAAGTTTCTTTACAAAATTACTCTTTCTACTACATCGTGAAGTTTGCCAATATTACGTCAAATCATCCAATTCTGGTTCTAAGTTCAGTACTATTTAGAATGACAATCAAGTCTACGAAGAATGGCTAGTTTTTTGGTGACAAGCTGAGCAAAAGATTCCTCAAGGTTGCTCGAGTTCACAATGAACACAAGCTGGTGAACCAACAAGTTTATGCCTCTGCTGGCAGTATGGTCTTAGATGCGATGATCTGTTGGCTGCATGTCTGCTACCGTCCGAAATTCCTATAAAAGCTAATCAAAACCTTTCCTGATTTTATCAGCAGAAACTCTCCTACGTTTCACGTTAGGCGAGAAAACATGCACTCATCCCTAGTCTTGAAATATGGAGATATGCAAATGCATGGCTGGAGCAGTGTGCATACTGCAATGCCGTCTCAGTTCTCGCAAGAACAATAATCTATGTGGCTGGTTCGTTTCTCCAGTGCTGGAGCTCAATGATGCTACAGCTAGTATCTAGCTGAATGTCAGCTGCAGCGAATGCGGTGTTCACACAAATTTCCTCCTCTGCATTGTGCACCCCGTTCTGCACTTGACGCCAGTTCAGAGGAGGGTCCCCAAACTTTTCGGCCTTGTCACTCTCGTAGCAAAACTGTCCCCTAACTGGGTCCTTTCATGCGCCACGTCATGGCTTTTTACGACTAATAGGAGTGTTCCTCTTATTCTGTGGAAACTCTCTGCCAATAGCAAAGGGCTTACCAGTAAAATGTGTCGAAATTTCGGCACTTAACGCCTTCCTAGTTCGTCTCAGCCAATCGGACATTTTGTGCCCGCTCCAGACGCCTAAAAGTTACGTGCATACATCACATGCGTAACGCATGCAGTTCACATGATCGGCTGCCTCACTGAATTGTTTATATCCATCTGGAAATTCCTCAACGCAGTGTTCTAAAGCTTCTTTCCGTACCACTCACGTGGCCTGCTACTTGCCCTCCTGGATGAGTCACCTGGCCCATTTCTTGTCGCTCGCCACGGGTCGCTTTTATGAGCTTTCATTTATACTCCTCCCGTGACGCACCCAGGACATCGCCCCTCACATTTGCTTCCCAAGCGAAATGTCTCCTACAGCTGCTTGTTTCACCTCTTGCTCCTTGACATGCAGGATATACGTTCAGTGCGTTAATACCTTCGAAAAAGTGGCCTCCCTTCGCATTGAATACTGTACATTTTTATAAGCAAATCTCATTTTCGCAAACGTACGTCAGGTGACATATTCACCTTCAGGCTATGATGGATAAAAACTTTCATGTCAGGTGCGGAACTGACCTTCATTTAATCTGCCGCCTTACAAGAGTTATATATTACTCTCCTGCAATTCTGAAAATTATGCCATAAATTGAAGATGTTAAATCCAAAATAATGTCATTACTACAACAACCGACTTCATGCATATAAAAAAAAAAGGAAATGTGCTTTAAAAATACCAGTGACGAAAGGGTGAGCATTAAAAATGCACAAAATAAATCGAAAGTTACATATTCAGTTGGTATATAAACGTATATTTAAATCCACAATCAGATACACAAAAATGATGAACACTTCCTGTCGAGCATGTCTAAGCCTCGTTATCACTTTGAGTTGCACAGCTAAATCTTCTTATATTGATAAGAACCATCACAACTCTATTGATACACATTTATTAGGTCACGACCAGTTTCGTTCAAGTGAATGTCACCAGGTTATGTTGCCAACAATCTTCATAACATATCCTTGCAGATATGCTCCTTCATAAGAAGTTGTGAATTAAGAATACTTACTACTAAAATCAGTCTTGATCACAAATTTATTTATTCTGGTACTATTTTTTATACTTTAACTACATTTTTGTTTGTAACACTGCCTTGTAAAATAAAATATAGCAGTGCCATTTAATACTGTCACATGGAAAATTTGCAATAAATATAGGAGCGTCATAGGCAGTATTTTAATAATATGCACAAGTACTTTACCCTCTTGATTACTTTCTCTCTCAAAAAATGAAAAAAATGGCTCTGAGCACTATGGTACTTTAACATCCATGCCCGAGGCAGGATTGGAACCTGCGACAGTAGCAGTCGCTCGGTTCCGGACTGAAGCGCCTATAACCGCTCGGCCACAACGGCCGGCAGTTTCTTTCTCAGTTTTAATCTGCAAGAACTAATTATTATGTATCGAATAATCTATACAAACGGATACTCTTGTTACACCTTGAAATTACACCTGTGCAGCATTTATTACAATACGCCAGTCAACGATTTTTGCAGCCTCCTTAATGGAAAGCACCCTGGTAGAGCGTCTATGGTTTCAATTACAACATGATGATGTTCATAGTATATTGTCTCATGTGACAGTGTTTGCCGATCGATATTACAACAACCTCGTTGGAGAGTAGCCTGCTGCCACATCTTTGGAACTGCGTCTATACTTACCATGGCAACCAGTAGTTTCTAAATGGTTCTCGAACAGGCCAAGGGAGAGAAAGCCATGTACTGTCGAAATAATTTTCATTTATCTCGGATGTTAAATATTTTTACATATTTTATATGCAATAACTGTTGAACCAGCTAAGTTCCATGTATTTTTATTTTTCATTCTTGTCATTGTTGTTTTAATTACTACATTTTACGTTGTTATTTGAATATTAACCCATTCTGTCAAAAGTGGGTGGAGCCTCCAATATACAGGGTGGTCCATTGATCATGAGCGGGCCAAATATCTCACGAAATAAGCGTCAAACGAAAAAAACTACAAACAACGAAACTTGTCTAGCTTTAAAGGGGAAACCAGATGGCGCTATGGTTGGAATACTAGATGGCGCTGACATAGGTCAAACGGATATCAGCTGCGTTTTTTTAAATAGGAACCCCCATTTTTTTTTCATATTCGTGTAGTACGTCAAGATATATGAATGTTTTAGCTGGACTACTTTTATTGCTTTGCGATAGATGGCGCTGTAATAGTCACAAACACATGGCTCACAATTTTAGACGAACAGTTGGTAACAGGGGGGGTTTTTAAATTAAAATACAGAAAGTAGGTACGTTTGAACATTTTATTTCGGCTGTTCCAATGTGATAAATGTACCTTTGTGAACTTATCATTTCTGAGAATGCATGTTGTTCCAGCGTGATTACCTGTAAATACCACATTAATGCAGTAAATGCTCAAAATTATGGCCGTCAACCTCAATGCATTTGGCAATACGTGTAACGACATTCCTCTCAATAGCGAGTAGTTCGCCTTCCGTAAAGTTCGCAGATGCTCTGACAATGCGTTGACGCATGTTGTCAGGCGTTGTCGGTGGACCATGATAGCAAATATGCTTCAACTTACCCCACAGAAAGAAATAAAATGGGGGCCAGTTATCCTTCCTCCCATAATGCCACACCATACATTAACCCGCAAAGGTCGCTGATGTTCCACTTGCTGCAGCCATCGTGGATTTTCCGTCGCCCAATTGTGCATATCATGCCGTTTTACGTTACCGCTGTTGGTGAATGATGCTTCGTCGCTAAATAGAACGCGTACAATAAATCTATCATTGTCCCATAATTTCTCTTGTGTCCAGTGGCAGAACTGTACGAGACGTTCAAAGTCGTTGCCGTGCAATTCCTGGTGCCTAGAAATATGGGACGGGTGCAATCGATGTTGATGTAGCATTCTCAACACCGACGTTTTTGAGATTCCCGATTCTCGCGCAATTTGTCTGCTACTGATGTGCGGATTAGCCGCGACAACAGCTAAAACGCATACTTGGGCATCATCATTTGTTGCAGGTCGTGGTTGACGTTTCACATGTGGCTGAACACTTCCTGTTTCCTTAAATAACGTCACTATCCGGCGAACGGTCCGGACACTTGGATGATGTCGTCCACGTTACCGAGCAGCATACATAGCACACGCCAGTTGGGCATTTTGATCACAACCTCAACATGATATCGACCTTTTCTGCAATTGGTAAAAAGTCCATTTTAACATGGGTAATGTATCACGAAGCAAATACCGTCCGCACTGGCGGAATGTTACATGATACTACGTACTTATTCGTTTGTGACTACTACAGCGCCCTCTATCACAAACCGAAAAAAGTGTTCCAACTAAAACATTCATATTTCTTTACGTACTACACGATTATGTAATAAACATTGGGGTTCCTCTTTAAAAAAACTCAGTCGATATCCGTTTCATCTATGGTAGCGCCATCTAGCGGCCCAACCATAGTGTCTTCTGGTTTTCCCCTCGAAGCTAGGCAAGTTTCAATGTTTGTAGTTTTTCGTTGGACCCTTATATCGGAAGATATTTGGCCCGGTCACTATCAGTGGACCACCCTGTATGAGTAAGACGTGCACTGCTCTGTCTAGCAGTGAATTACCACCAGAAGGAGGTCCCTGCACATACAACAGTTTGGTAAACCATCGTTTTATAACTTTGTAGTTTTACATAATTTTATTTAATGTATTTAGCCCTCTGATCATTCTTCGTATTTGACTCATAGGCCTGAAGATGACCACAAGCGTGATCGAAACCGGTTACCAGAATAAATAAATTTGTGATCAAGACTGATTTTAATAGTAATTATTAGTAATAACATTGGTCATTGTCGTTTCCTACGATGTATTCAAAAGCAATTAGTGAATTAATAAGTCTAGAAATCTAAATAGGGTACAATATCTTGTGTACACTGCATGCCATACTGCTTACATTCACTGCTAGATACACTTCAGCCAGGCAGTCGAAGGATAGTTCATGTCATCATCATATTTCAAATTTTTCCTTCAAAGTTAAATAAAATAACTGGAATGCCTGAGCCGGCCGCTGTGGCCCAGTGGTTCTAGGCGCTTCAGTGTGGAACTCCGCAACCGCTATGGTCGCAGGTTCGTATTCTGCCTTAGGCATGGATGTGTGTGATGTCCTTAGGTTAGTTGGGTTTAAGTAGTTCTAAGTTCTAGGGGACTGATGACCTCAGATGTTAAGTCCCATTGTTTTCAGAGCCCTTTTAACCATTTTTTTAGATAGCCTGAGTCACAGTATTGCGATCACTCGCTTAGGATTCTTTATGAAGGCTGTTGGTAATGTAACCTAATCGTGTCATGAAATAATAAGTGAGTATTATACGAGGGCTATTCTGAAAGTAAAGAATGATAAGCCGCGAAATGGAAACCATAGTGAAAATCGAAACTGTTTTATTTGCAATAGTTAGCTACAACTTCCAGCTACTTTTCTCCATAGTCGCCGGTACGACTCAGACGTTTGTCGTAGCGTTATACCTACGTTTCAATACCCTTGTTATAGAAGGCAGCCGCCAGTGTTTACCGCCAATTCTCTACGCTGGCCTACAACTCACTGTCTGTGCCAAAATGTTGTCTTCATACTCAGCGGTTCATGTGAGGAGAGATGAAACTCAGAGGGATACAATTATGGGCAATATTGTGGGTAATCAAACATTTCCAATTGAAAACGATGCAGGAGGATCTTCATTGCCCCTGCAGAATGCAGCAGAGAATTATCTTGAAGGAGAAAACGTATGACAGTTATGTACGAGTAATGTTGGCTGCATAGCTTCAGGCGAAATTTCTCACCAGGCCCTCGTACTTGAGGGGAGACGCTATTGTTCTAGGTATCTTTATGTGCTCCCTGTGTGCTCAAAACTAAAAAGAACGACGCAACGTGATCGACGGGCATACTAGACACTCTGCCCAATACACCTGCGCAAAACGTAATCAGATTTTCACTGTGGTTTCCATTTCGTGACCGATCGTTCATTACTTTCCGAATACCACTCGTAACTAAGGTTATTCAGGCACACTTAATAACGTCACAAACACAATGCTACGTGGTTACTTATGATGGCTCTGACATCATATCTGCAGGCTACATACATACAGGGTGATTCTGTCGCAAACTAGGCTGGTCGCAGCAGGAAATTAAAAAATGTAATATGGCAAAACAGTCCAGTTACCCTTAGTTCAAAACAATGGAAAATTGAAGAATATCCGAAATGGCGGAACAAGGCCTCTTGTACTTTGGATCCTGTAGGACATTACAATCCAAGCTGGGTCTTTTTCCAAAAGTATCTAAATGACCTCATCAGCAAAGTGTCACCATGTTCTGAAGTATCTGAAAAAACTGAGTTGCCTAAACTGGTGCCACATCCAGAAGAACCCAAGAAATATGAATTGTGCAAATTGGTACGATTCTGAAAATTGTCCAAATGGCATCAATAATTTATGAAATATATGTAAAACTATGGACTATACTGGTGTAATGTGCAGTACTTCCACATCTACATAGTTTGAAGAAATTAAGCTTCATCAGCACCACACAGTGTTTATGTCACTGATATTTTCATGTCTATCATTGATTAAAAATATATAAAGAATGTAACATACAGTATTTCCAGTCTAAAATGTTTTTACTATTTACCAAACATACACAAGCTTTCTCATCAGTACGCAATGTTTAACTCTCTGATGTTTACACGTGTAAAATATATAAAGGGTAATACTGGTGTTACTTACAGTATGTCCATGTCTAAAACGTCTATCAAAGTATACATGACAATACTGACAGAACTTACAGGTTAAGCAGCAATGTATAATGGATATACTTCTATCATTCTACCACGCTAGACGCTAGGTGTAAATTAATCTTGAGTTAAATACCTCCAGACGTAAATTGTTTTTATTGTTGTTCTGTAACAAAACAAAATGCATATTAGCTAAAATAATATATCAGTTACTGTAAGTGTGCAATTATTGTATAACTCACGGGTTACAATGACGCCTAAAACATGACTGGAATCCCAAATTAAGTGCCAGAATGCTATTTCTACGTTTAGATTATATACACGGATATTATTAATCTATGACACTGAAGAACACTTTTACCTAAATTTAAAAAGTAAGGCATGTAATGCAGAAACAGGTAACACTTACTTTTAAGAGTGAGTTAGGTATTTTCTGACACTTTAGCACAACAAACTGTACTAAAAAAAGTGTATCATGGTCAGATCTTTCATTTGTTTTATTGCATAGGCTGCTTATCTTCTTAGCACATAGGTATAACATTCAAATACACGAATTATAGTACGTAGCAGGGCTCAGTGAAAGACAACTGCAAACAAACTTCCACACAGAGAAAAGTTTCACCTGTCAGAAATTTGATTTCTTACCAAAATAAAATTATCTGTACAATTTATCAAAATAAGTAAAGGTTTCTTCTACAACTGTAAGAAATAAACATAATACTGGAGTTGTAACTTAAGTTTTCTATAACAATAGCTTAAAAATACACATGGCTCACATATTGCCACAGCTCATATAACTTACAAGTTATGGTACACTTGGCAAAAACAAGTTCAATCACTGTAAGACACGTTAAGAAAGTCAAACATTGTTTGTATTATGTGTTTTCTCTGTAACATTACAAAACAAACATTGCACTACCGATCTAACCGACAACCTAAAGTGCACTTGTCAATGGGAATAGTTCGATCCTTGTACCACACTTTAAAGAAATAAAACATTGTCTTCATTATTTATCAGAGCATATGTAGATTGTTTGTTGATACTATTACAATAGTTTGATTCGTTATACGTTACTTTTCCGTAACAACCTAATCTCAAGTCCTGTCACAGGAAAAACCAGGAATAGCGCTCGCTTCCTATAACAGAAACTACTGTTACCCTTTGGGAGGATTTCGAGTTTTGACCGTGCGTGTGTCTAGTAGGTGAGGGTAACGGACAATAATTTTGAATGTACTGTAATTAATAGAAAAACTAAACAGGCTTTTACTCTGGGCATAATTAAGGCAGTAACGTTCAAATACGAATGAAAAATCGAATGGTCGCCACTCCAATCAGGCACATTAATTTGAAATATTATGTTCAAGAAAACTGAATATCAGTTGTTGTAGTGTACTTTCATCACGACTCCCTTTGAATAGCATACTGGATACACGCTAATACAGGGAAAACTACGTTGTAGGTAGCTATTAACATTAATGCAGAAACAAGTAATCATAGAAAAAAAGTTGTACCCTACTCATCATAATAACAGTTACAATCACGATCATTACGTGACAAAGTACTGAGATGTTACTGCAGGAAGCACCGAAATAAAACTGGACATGGAGGGGCTTCCGACTTAACTGGGATATAAATATCACAAATAATATCAAATAATACTACAATTACGCTGTTTATACTTCCATTTATTGCAATGTGTCATAGTTCTTTAGTTTTTTCTTTTTTTTTGTCATCAGTCTACTGACTGGTTTCATGCGGCCCGCCACGAATTCCTTTCCTCTGCTTACCTCTTCATCTCAGAGTACCACTTGCAACCTACGTCCTCAATTATTTGCTTGACGTATTCCAATCTCTGTCTTCCTCTACAGTTTTTGCCCTCTACAGCTCTCTCTAGTACCATGGAAGTCATTCCCTCATGTCTTAGCAGATGTCCTATCATCCTGTCCCTTCTCCTTATCAGTGTTTTCCACATATTCCTTTCCTCTCCGATTCTGCGTAGAACCTCCTCATTTCTTACCTTATCAGTCCACCTAATTTTCAACTTTCGTCTATAGCACCACATCTCAAATGCTTCGATTCTCTTCTGCTCCGGTTTTCCCACAGTCCATGTTTCAGTACCATACAATGCTGTACTCCAGACGTACATCCTCAGTAATTTCTTCCTCAAATTAAGGCCGGTTCTTTAGTAGCAATAATAAATGAATTGCCTTCCTAATTTGAGAAAAATATGGTGGGGAACCATACACTGATACTGTATCTTTAGTCAAACTCTATAATTGTTTGAGAAGTAAGATTAAGTTCAACTTAATTCTTAGCCTAACTTTGAATAGTTTATTTTTGCATTCCGAAAAGCAAATTACTCAACGCTGAGCTCGACTAACTTAAAAAAAAATCGTTCATGATAGCAATGAAGTCTAAATTATGTTTCAAATAAGTTTAACTTGTGTATGTTTTTCATCACTTGTGAAGCAGCTATTCTAGACAGTAACATTTAAACATTCTGGCACTGAATTCTAGCACATTTATTAGACAGAAGTAATTCCTGCATAGGTTCATGGTTAGGATAAAAGTTATGGTCCTAAAAACATGTTTATAACATTTAGATTATTGTTGAAAACACTCACACAAATTAACTGGACCATGATCTGATATATATCTCTATGCACGACGTTGATGGAGCAGTGGCGAAGTTGTGGTGGCAAGCGACGTGGCGGCTAACTGTATTCACTGTTCTTGATGTTTGAATGCTCTTTACAATTTCTTCTTGGTGACGGATTTTGTGAGTGTTAGAGTCATTCCTTCTTGCCGAAAGTACCATGCAACAGCCAATTTCATATTCGAAGCAAAATTCCTTGCAAAACGGCATCCAAATGCCTCCCTTGGCATCCTCGATGTGTACGGTGCAACGGCTAATCACTGACTGCATATCGTTCCCACCAAGGAGCTGCCCAGTTCGACCGCCAAAACCAACTTTTACACTTCTCCAAGCCACTTCCGTTGCGGAGGGACTTCTCTACATCTTTTACGTTATACAATGCAAGTGTTCTAAACATGAATCAGCTTCCAACATACAAAGTTTTTTTTAAACATACGTATAATGTAAAATTTCATTATTTTAAACGTTATTTAGTTTTCTTCCATACATACATTGCAAACATTAAATTTTCTGTCACAAATCATTGACCTCAACTAACAAAGAACAAACAATTCATAATCATAGATACACTTTCCCATAATATAAACTTCTTTCTAATCAATATAGATGTTACAGTACTAGTGAAACGATGTAAACTTGTTGATGGAAATACATTGATCACTGTACCAGATTTTATGTAACTACTAGCCCGAATGACACTGTTATGAATTGCGCCATATGTTGGCAGTATCAGATAGATATCAAACAAAACCGTCCTCCACACAGTGTTTGGTCTTGATGACTAAGACTATATATAATGTATATCTTATGACAAGTGGTGGCATATGAAGCACTCGCTTACAATTTCATTTGATGCTTAACTGCAAAGATGGCACTAAAATAGGAATTTCTTTTATAATTTGGTTTCCTGCTAATCTCTGAAAATCGCTATTTATATTTTGAATTGTTACATTTTTGTCTGGTGCTTATCTGTAGCCAAATAATAAAGGAACATTTTGTTACAGTTTTCGTTCATACTTATATGTAAGTGAACCATGCATTTGCGTTTATGGCAGTCACCATCGCTCTACAGGGTTTGAAGCATGGTCATCCCCAAGGGCCTCTTAATCTGTAAGTTAGATCATTGTAACAATAGCAATCCAAATTTGTTTTGATATATGATACACACATAGAAATACTGTAAGGTGGATCAGTATTGTCAATCTCTTTAAGAATTTTTGGTAAATAAACCAAAGCTTTAATGTATTTTTAACTTGATGCCAGTTTCTGCGATGTAGGTAGATCAGACACTTTTGAATGATGTGCCATCTTGGATTACAAGTCCACAAGGTTGAATTTCTCTTTCAATTTACTGCAATTTTAAACTTACAATAACTGGGTTAAATCCATCATCTGAGCATTACTGAATTTACCTCTATGCATTCTTGGGTTGTGACCTCAGTGTCCTTGAATGAAGGCAACCCACACATGTTATATCATAGCCCATGTGTGTGACAAAATAACCCCATGCATGTGACAACACTTATGTGCCAGGGTCACCATAGCTACGCTACCTAAAGCTGTGTCAGTACAGCTATGGTGATTTTTATTAATTGAATTGAACAACAGTAGCAACACAGACATACTCCATGATAAAAGTAGATCAGAATTACAAACAACAATTCCACATTTAATTCTAATGTGTAACAATGGCGATTTGTGGAACAGTTCGTAATTTTTGAAATTTCCTCTTATAAGGCCTTTATACAATGAAATACTGGTTCCACAATTTAGAAGGTACATGGTGAGCATACAACCTAAAAGTGGCTCTGAAGCAAAGCAACGCCTAGTCCACGCGAGCTTAACGTCCGATCGCGCCTCGCCTCGGGTGACGTCATAGCGGGCTGCGACATGCGCGTACTTAGCAATGTAAACGGACATTGAAAATCGCGAGGACTGTACACCGTCCTGGAACGTTTAGACTTCGGTAACAAACTGTTATTGTGCCGTCCGTGATTAGTATAATTCCGCGTGGCAAGTGGTGACTAACTCCACTTTTAAGGCGAGCATTAATCTTTTTTTTTTTAACATTATTGCGAACTATTAATAGAGCACCGTTAGTTAGAGTAATGAACTATTCGGGAGGAACTTGCTGTAGAAGTCGCCTCTGAACTATTAAACGATTGGCTGAATTAACAATATTTAATGTCTTTAGCATTTTCAGAAGTTTCGAGTAATTTGTGTGAGCCTTTAAGATAATAAAATCTTGTTTGGAACTTTAAATTTTATTGAAGCAGCCCTAATCCCGTGAAGAACTATGGATATTTTTCGTTTAGCTGGGCTGTACAGGAATGTGGCCGTGCAGACTGGGAACTAAGGTCAGTAAGTTTCCCTTCGCTTTCTGACTGGCCACCAAATTAGTTGCCAGGCTCGCGTGATTTAAGGTGGCAATGTTCAACTTTCATTCAACATTAAACAACGACTTCTTCGCCGTCCCACATATGTTGCATCGGCAATAGTCTGTTACGTGAAATGAACATTCAAACAACTCATTCGACAACTTCTTCGCCGCCCCACATATGGTGCATCGGCCGGGAAAACTGAATTAAAAGCAAATAAAAGTTCTCGATGTGTGAAAGCGATTGGTATAAATTAACGAACTCGGTAGGCAATAACAGGACACTGAATTGAACTAGTGTGGGAACAGTGTTACCAGTAAAGGCGGGTGTAGTGTATAAACAATAAGTGTCTACCGCTGTACGTTGGTTAGTGACGATGGTGAGGAAGGCGACGATGCTGGATCGCGGCTGCCGACGGCGCTGAGACTAAAGGAAGACGGTGCGTCATCGCGGAGCTGCGCTGATCTGCGAGACAGCTGCCGGCTGCGCCGAGCGGTCAACGGTGCCTTGCTGGCCCCCCCCCCCCCCCCCCCCCTGGAGCTATTGGCAGTAGGCGATTCCTGTGGCGGTACTCGACGCTACAGCTGCTGCTGCTGCCTTCAATACGTCGCGACGCGTCGCATCACGATTGCTGGTACACCGCGACGACATCATTCGTCGAAATCAAGCATTTAAGTTAAGTCAAAGACTTTTAAAATATTTATTAACTGCTGCTAACAAACTAAAAGATATGGAAAGTAGTGTACATTTCAGAAGGGAACCGGTCTCTGACCAAGAATCCTCAGGATCAGGAATTGAGTTTAATGAGGATGGTTCCATTAATCCCTCAAATATTGAACTAGAACGTAATTTGTCACCAGTAAATTATGACTTTAATTTAAATGAGAGTGCAGGGATGCAATCAATAAGTGAAATAGAAGTCAAAAGGGAGCCAGTAGAGTTGCTAACTTTGTCAGGTAGTGAAACTGAGCTCAATATATCTCCAGCTCAGTCAAGTCAAGAGATACAAAGTATCAAGGTAGAAGCTCCGGATTGGATGCAAATACTGTTTGCCAAACTCGAATCAAACCAAAATAAAATTGAGGCTAAAATTGAGGATAGTAATAAAGAACTAAAAGAAGAACTGCAATCAAAATGGAATAGTTTGAATTATAAGATAGATGCTATTCATCATGACATTCAAGTAAAAGTAGGGCAACAGTTAACTAAAATGCATAGTACTTTCAAATGTGAAATAGATCAAATTCAAAAAAATTATCAAGAGGCAGATGAACTTTTGGAAGTGAGGTTGTCCGAAAGATTGAGCAACGAGTCCAAACTTTGCTCTGACAAAGTTAAAGAGGTACAAATTAAAGTAGATACTTGTCAGAAAAACATTGAGAAAGTAAAAGAAACCTGTACCGAAATTCGTGGTGCAGTGGAACAAAGATGTTCTGCCAGGATAGAAGCAGTAGAGTCACAAGTAGAGGAATTAAATACTAACATTGCTAACCTAGAAAATAGAGTAACCTCTGTTAATTCTAGTCATTCTACTGTACAGCATGTGACTTCAGTTGACGCCGCTTTTATAGGGTGTCGACAGTTTTTGCGCTTTGATCCTGATAAGTACATTCACCCTCTTGAATTTTGGAATGACTTTGAGGATGTTCTCCCCAACACTTGGTCAGAAAGAGAAAAAATTTCATTTATAAGAAGTCATTTGTCAGGTGATGCTTTGCGATGGTCAGCGGATGTAATGATCAAATGTAAAACTTTATCTGAATTTAAGTCTGCATTTCTCAACGAATACTGGTCACTTAACAAACAAAATGATGTGTTAAGGGAATTCTGGAGTGGTAAGAAGTTTTTCCCAGGGCGTGAATCAGTAAAGGATTTCGCTAGGAAGTGGGTTTCAAGACAGTCACATTTGACAGAAAAGATGAAGCCAGATATGATCATTATGGGTTTAGAAGGTAAGCTGCCGTGGTACTGGCAGAAGAGGATCATTTCCGCCCCTAGAGATAATATAGACAAATTTATTGAATATCTGGAAAGAGTGGAAAGAGTAGCTGCTGCTGAGGAGCAGGTGCAGCAGAATAACAAATCTTCTAACAATCACGTACAAAATAATGGAAACGTGAACGTTAGAAATATGGAAGTTAGGCACGCCAAAACAAACTATCGAAACCAAAGCCGTGGCAGAGGAAGAGGGGGTAGATACTCACCACGCTTTCGTAACAACTACTATGACGAAAGTGGAGAAGTAAATACTATGCCATTAAGACAAGAAGGGAGTCATGATGCTACTATATCTAGTGGTGTCACAGATGAACACAACAGGCCGCGTGTGGGAAACTAAATCCCGTCTATGAGGAAACTGGCGCTCACCAGGCGGTAACAGTAACACAGCCAGTAACGGAAACACAGACAATCAGCCAACATACACAGACAGACAACATGGATGACGAAATAAATACAGATAATACCAGTGATGTGTTAAGCCACTCTCACAAAATAGTGGATAGTATTTTGGATACACTAGAAAAATGGGTCAAGGAAGAACAGGAACTCAAGGTAGATAATGGGGAAGAAATAGATAATGGGTTTGAGTCTGATGGGAATAATGATGAAGTAAAAGCTTACATCTTCGATGAAAATGGCAATCTAAAAGCTGAAGTAGAAGTAGCAGAAGTAGAATCAGTACTGCGAAACTTTAGAGAGGAGGAAATGATGAATGAAGGGGGTAGAAATAGTAACGAGGTGAAAGAATCTAGTAGCTGTGTAAACGTGCCACAAATGGTTGAAGGTGACGACATTCTTATGAACAGCAATATTGCGCAGGGACGCAGTTGCTCAGAGGTAGAGGATAGTTTGGCTGATGTGCAGCAAACAAAAGTAGAAAAAGTCGTCAGATGCTTCGATTTAAAGTTAGTGGACAGATTAGAGAAAGCAGCTAAGATTATAGAGCATGATGAGCCCCAGGATGTAAATGTAAATGTAATTGCAACTGATCAGAATTACTTTAGCTGGAAGAACATAGAACGAGATTTATTAGACGAGGTGTGTGAGCAACCTGTTCAATGTAAAATAACTCACCCTGTTATCAAAGTAAACATATCAGGAGTCACTGTGCGTTGTCTGCTTGACAGTGGCAGTGAAGCAAGTGCTTTATCACAAACATTTTTTGACACCATACCCAATAAAGAGAAGTTAACAGTTATGAAAGTAAGTGGCTTAAAGATTATAGGTGCTACTGGAAAAGTCTCTAGACCAGTTCAACACGAAGCTTTGAAACCCATTGGTATAAATGACGTAGTAATAGATCATCCTTGTTTGATTGTGCTAGGCTTAAGTGTTGATATGTTGATTGGTACTGATTTCTTATCAAAGTACCAGGGAAAGATCAATTTTGATCAGAACAACTTAATTTTAACTTTACCTGACTCTAAAGTGATAAGAGAGTCTTTTATAGGAAGTCATATAGGCGGTAGTAATGAAACTTGGGAACTGCCTATTAGAGTAATAAAGAATAAAGGATACTTGCAGGAAAATTTGGTTTTCAGTGAGAATGAGGAAAGTGCTAAGGTTGAAGAGAGACACATCCTAAAGGAAATAGAGGAAAAGGTACAATCAACAAAGCAAATTGCTGACGAACAAAGATCAGAGTTAAAGAGTGTGTTAACTAAGCATAGTAATGTATTCTCAAACGCACCTGGTGAAGTTAAAGGTTATGAATGCCATTTGAATATCAAGCCTGGGAAGGTATTTTTTAAGAAGCCTTATCCAATACATGATGCAAGGGCTTCCCCCACTAGTTTTAAAATTGGTGAGCTAGTGCTGGTCAAAACAAAAGAAAAATCAAAGAAAATTTCTGCAGAAACTAAAAAGTTTATGCATGTATATCATGGACCATTTAGAATAGTAAGTAAACCTCATGCAAATGCCTATCGTTTGGAATATCCAAAGAGTAAGAGAGAACTAGGTCTAAGAAATATTGTGGATCTAAAGGAATTTAAAATTAACAGTAATTAATTACTGTAGGGAGTCTGCCACTCTTTGGCGGATACACGGTTTGGCGTACCGTGCAGTCCCAGCTGGGTGAAACTTTATTTCCTTTTCAAGTTTCATTCCCTTCCTCTGGTCTATCATAACAGGTAAGAATCACATATGTCTTCATGTTGTATATATGCTATTAGGTTTTAAGTATTCTTAGTAAGGATCTACCTAGTGAATGCCAAAACAAAAGTCTGAGTACCAATAAGAGGCAAACATGGCTAAAATAAATAAATTAAAATATTTCATGTAATTGTAAAGGGTTAGAAACTACAACTAAGAGAGACACTTTGCAGTATACGAAGTACGGTATGAATATGAATAATCCATGAGATTATGCAGAAGGTAGTATGTTGCTAGAAATAAGGTTGTCTGAAGGAAAACAGCGTAAGAAGGTAATGCTCATAGAGGCAAGCAATGGCGTTTTAGAATTAAATAAATGGAGATGTGTGGAAGTGGTGTGAGGATCGCACCAAATATATAGAAACAGGACGTCAATAGACTGACAAAAGGAAAAGGGAGAAAGAAGTGGAGAAATGAAGTATTTTGAATCTGGAAGAAAAGGGAGAAAATGAATAAGGTGAAGAAGTGAAGTAAGTAAATTGAAGTAAATGATGTAGGATTAAAGAATAATTCCCTCACGTCTCGTGAAATGGTGAAAAACGCTAAATCTTGCTTGAGGCAAATAAATAGTTAAACAGACAACAGAAACACACAAATATTGGAAAATGCAGAAATTTGGAATCGGTATACTGAAAATAACTAATTTCTTTAGTAATTCATACAATAAAGCAAAGTGCTGGTCAGCAAATGACTTCTTTGATGAACTAATCCATACGATAATTAAGCCAGAGTACATTAAAACTAAAAGGTTACTCAATTTTCTAAGTTGAAGCAAGATCTTAATATATTAATTTGCTAAAAGAATTTTCACTATTTAGGAACCTAAAAGATTATTTATGAAAGAAGAAAGTAGGAGCTATTGTATCAGATACGACTTAGTGCTAAATGTCTTTCTGACAACTTCACAATTAGTAAAATAGTGCTAGAATATAAACTATAAAATGTACTTTGTCCTACCTTAGATATAAGTTGAAAACAGAAACTTAGACTGTATTGTCTGTTTCTCAGGGACATGCAGGCTGCATGAATGACTGACAACAAGCGGTAGGGAGATTGGAAGTAGAGACGCAAACCACAGTGAATACAATTTCCTCCCACAATTTTGTCAATCAGTGAAATTAAATGAGTGTTACAATAGGACACCCACCACAGTGCCGAGTATTATAGTAAAAGAAAAATGTGAGTGCGTTGCAGTGATAAAAGTCGTGTGTATTTTCTTTTTCAGGAAGAGACTGATTTTAAAGAAAAAAAAATAACTATTTTGTAACCATTGAAAAATTTATATTTCCATGTAAATGTATGTAAATAATTTGTGAATGTCTTCTGTACTAGGTTTTCTATGTGTATATGAGTATGGTTATTTTGTGTATGTAGTAATAAGGAATTTCCTAAGAAGAAGCAACTTAAGTTGAAAGAGGTATACTAAAGTAATCCATCGCTTGTTTGTTCTTTTAGAAATTTAATTTTGTTCAAAAATAGATTTTCACGAAAATTAAAAAGGGGGTGATGAAGCAAAGCAAGCGCTGTATCATGTATAAGATACAGAGGCGAGCGAGTGCACGGGACTTACCCTAGTTCACTGCTAGTAGCGTCACGTCATCGTAACGCGCCTGCATATAGTATTGCACCACATTTAACATAAAAGTAAAAAATTAAGATTTGTGTGTAAAACTTTGTTAAAGTATAGTTCTATGTAATAATGTTTCAGGTAACAAATCTTAATGTTATAAAATTAGTAGTTTACGTAAAATTCACGTTTTGAAAGAAAAATAGGAGGCTCTAAATAATGACGCTAGGAAGCCAAAATTTGGTGAGAAGGTGCAGTAAGAAGTCATTAATGAGTGGTGCTGGTTTCCAAAACCATAAAACTAAAATTGACTCCAGAATCCGCGTTTTTCGGAAAAATCAGAGGCGCGAAATAATAGAGTTACAATATTGAAAATTGGTAGGATGCTTCAGTTCACCCTAATAATAATAATGGAAATACCACAATCAGTTACCTCTTCTAGTTTTTTAGTAATTTAGTAAAAACTACTTTTGTGAGTAAAATGTACATAAGCATTATAGATTAAGTACTTTAAATTTTAATGATAAAACAAATTCTTTAAGACCAATGATCAGATAGGACAATTAACAAAGCTACACCAAGTTTTAGTCTTGTAGCATAATTAACAGCTGATACAAGTCTTGATAAAGCTATGGTTCAGAGGTAACAATCTACCGTTAGTTCCATTGTAAAAATTCTAGAGAGTAAAGTTTTAATTTTAGCGGGCTGAGATTTTCTACGTGCTTCTGTACTGCTCAGATGTATGTATACAAAAATTGAGAAGTTTGTAAAGCTATTATTAAATGTGATATTTAAGATTATGTGCCTGAGATAGCGATCATTTGGAGGCTGCAGGCATCTGCATAGGAACGGAAAGAACAGATGCTCTCTTGGCGGTACGCGGCGGAGCTATATAAAAAGAGCGGCAGAGGCAGTAGGAAGCTCACTCCGCATTAGACCAACGCCTAGTCCACGCGAGCTTAACGTCCGATCGCGCCTCGCCTCGGGTGACGTCATAGCGGGCTGTGACATGCGCGTACTTAGCAATGTAAACGGACATTGAAAATCGCGAGGACTGTACACCGTCCTGGATCGTTTAGACTTCGGTAACAAACTGTTATTGTGCCGTCCGTGTGAAGTATAATTCCGCGTGGCAAGTGGTGACTAACTCCACTTTTAAGGCGAGCATTAATCTTTTTTTTAAACATTATTGCGAACTATTAATAGAGCACCGTTAGTTAGAGTAATGAACTATTCGGGAGGAACTTGCTGTAGAAGTCGCCTCTGAACTATTAAACGATTGGCTGAATTAACAATATTTAATGTCTTTAGCATTTTCAGAAGTTTCGAGTAATTTGTGTGAGCCTTTAAGATAATAAAATCTTGTTTGGAACTTTAAATTTTATTGAAGCAGCCCTAATCCCGTGAAGAACTATGGATATTTTTCGTTTAGCTGGGCTGTACAGGAATGTGGCCGTGCAGACTGGGAACTAAGGTCAGTAAGTTTCCCTTCGCTTTCTGACTGGCCACCAAATTAGTTGCCAGGCTCGCGTGATTTAAGGTGGCAATGTTCAACTTTCATTCAACATTAAACA
The DNA here is from genome assembly GCF_023897955.1 of Schistocerca gregaria. Taxonomy (NCBI): domain Eukaryota; kingdom Metazoa; phylum Arthropoda; class Insecta; order Orthoptera; family Acrididae; genus Schistocerca; species Schistocerca gregaria. The sequence goes on from NC_064931.1 coordinate 834,824,734, forward strand.
ACGACTTCTTCGCCGTCCCACATATGTTGCATCGGCAATAGTCTGTTACGTGAAATGAACATTCAAACAACTCATTCGACAACTTCTTCGCCGCCCCACAGCTCTTCAAGAGTTTTGCAAAACTGCTGTTAACAACAATGACAAAATTAAAAATCCACAGCTCACAGATCATATAACATTCCTATACTCTAATACTTGTTCATGGTTAAGATTGATGAAGTGCACTTACTTTTGCAAACCATTTCTCTTTGTTAAATAATTATTTAATTCCATATATTTCATTACTTTTATTGTGTCCTTTATAACGTTATGTGGTATTTAACTGGAAATTATGGAGAGTTCATATTACTGTATGGTAACTGTTTCATCGTCTCCAATTCTCGAGCACCTTTGTGTCAGCATAGTCATATGAGATTCTTATCACGCTCATATTAAGCGAAATTATTATGACGTATTGGTTTTAGCATTTTCTTTAATCTTAATACCTGATTTTCGACCATGATCTAGGAATATATGCGTTCACAATAACCTATTTAGTCGGTGAAGGTAACAACTTACGTGAATGCCGGCTGAAAATGAACATTATAAAGCTGTGTCGTTGAAAAGTATTTGGCATGTAAGTCATAGAATTTTTATGTATGAAATAAAATGTTCTTAGTCTTATATAGCAATAAAATTGGTAAAACTAAACAAAAATTATAGTATTTCACCCGGGCAAAACGATTTTACCTTTTCAGTTTTCCCCAGTCATAGTTTTGAGAAGTTACATCATTACAGTTCCTTTTATTTTGCAGCAAAAAGACAAATAATATTCAAAACGTACATAAATTAACGTGAAATTTTGGTATTAATTTCGGTATCGATTCGCAAAGGTACGTATATTAGCGGCATGTGCAGTCACTCATGTTTATAGGAAACCTCAATTTGCTCTGAAATACGGTGTCGGCAATGTAATTTTTGCGCTATTTACTGTTCCATATGTCACACAGAAAATATGATCTGCCTGAAAAAAAAAAGAGAGTGAATTACTTAGGAGACATGGACGGATGTCGCATTGTGTTCAGCACTGAATCACAGTTCTGCTCTACCCCAGATGACCATAGAAGGTGAGTATGGCAGCAACTTAGAGAGGCCACATTTTCCCAATGTTTTGGAGAGGCAAGTTGGCTTTACTCCTGGAATCATGATGTGGGGAGCCATCGGGCATGGCTTAAAGCTATGGCTGGTAGTGATTAGGGCCAGTGCATGTATTGAGGGCAGAGGTGGTGCAACCTCATAAGTTGGTTCGTTCAGCCAATATCTTTATAAATTTAATCCCATCGGATACTCTCTAAACCTGTGAAGTTTCATTTAGTTCTTTTCTCCGTTTCTAGGTGCATCCCTTATCTGTCAGGCAGAATATTTTTGCCTCTGAGATTAGGATTATGGCAAACAGAGCAGATGGTTGTATTTCCTAAGCATTTATTCCAATGATCGTGACATGCCTCCGAGGAGATCTATCGTAAATCTACTGGAAACATTGCGGTAAGGATGTGAAATTTATTTATTTCTGCTGTTTTACGGTCGGCAGTTGTGGCCGAGCGGTTCTAGGCGCTTCAGTCCGGAACCGCGCGACTGCTACGGTAGCAGATTCGAATCGTGCCTTGGGCATGGATGTGTGTGATGTCCTTAGGTTATTTAGGTTAAAGTAGGGGACTGATGACCTCAGATGTTGAGTCCCATAGTGCTCAGTGCCATTTGAAACATTTTTGGAGTTATACGTCGATGACACTTTTGTCATAATGCGTAAGAAAGCATCAGCATATTAATCATGTACTGGTTAGGAATTTGAACAATCTTAGTAAATGGTAATGAGAAAAGTAATGTATAAGACCTAAGGCAGTACTAATTACGGGAGCCCACGTTCCGAAACGTATGAAGGAATATTTGACAGTCTTCAACATAGCAGGTGGTTATAATTAAACTTTTGCTACTCGGGCCAGTGTAGATGAAAAATTATGTACCGTATGGCTACTCAACTTCGTAGGATTCATGTTCAGATTGTGTCCTCCAGTATTTGCGTTGTTTGTAGCGTTAGTTCATTATTTGGCGCTACGCACCGGTACAGGGGCGGCGGCGTAGATTTGAAACACAGTTGCAGACAGAAAGCATGGGTCTTGTCACGGTGAGCGGGGCATTACTCGTAAATCTGCTTTCCCAAAAACAACAGCAATAGTGCTGCTGCTCTTCCCGAGTACCGACACATTAACTCTCGCCATACAAAGGGAGCAGGGAGAAGGGGTACTTTATTCCTTCCTTTTGTATATATTGTAATCTTGTCATTTAGTTCATAATCTCAAGGCTTCAAAATATGTTTATGCTGGACTCTGCTACCAGATCCCATTAACTCAAAAGATTAAGTTTTAGTACTGGATATGACTTTTCACAACGAGTATCGTAATGGTGTTTTCACGTTCAGAACGGTTCCTGCACATCAATACATCATTAAAAAGTATGTTGTGGATACATGTCTCCGGCAGTTAACGAAATTTGGAAGGTGTTAAATTTCTTGTGGTAGTACACGTTATTCCTAAGACTATGCTGAAAGACATTTTAAGCTTCTGGACACTAGTTACACATCAGTGCCTAAAAGTATTTTGTTATGCAAGTTAACAACGTTTTACTAAATTGGTTTGTTATATATTGTATGTGGAGGGAATAAAGTATCGCCTTTTCCCTCCCACTGTCCTTTGGTAGTACACGTTATGAAAAATGCTTGGGTACTGTAATATTTATAAGACTATGGAGAGGTCCTCTTTCCACACCAGGGTTGAAGAACATGATTCGGAATTTCGAATTAACTGGCGATTTGGGAATTGCTTCTGAGAGACAGCCAATTGTGCCACGTATTGTTAAGGCAGTTGATTTTGTCATGGTCGACAATGCTGGATGCAGCGTGTGATCTTGAAGCAGTGTATGAACTGTGTCACGACAGCTGAACACTCCACGGTTCACCGTTCGAAATGTGCTGCGAACAGCTGTGAAACAATATCCGCACAAACTCCACATGCAAATAGCCGTCACATTAAGCTATATTTGTAACCTGTAACATGGTACGCAAGTAACAAATGTTACTCTCTAAAATAGAAATCAAAATGTGTTTCACTCAACTGTTAATTAGTATGTCTCTTCCGCATGCCGTATAAAAATGTTTCCACAAAGTTTCATTGCCTTCCGATGGGGACCCTCCTAAGCAGCTGCAGTTTAGTTATAAACTTCCCGAAAGCTTAAATAGAAGAGTATAGACTTTCTGTGTTTTTTCGGACTATTCACTGAATGGTGCATTTCTAGCTGATTACTTACGGTTGCAGCTATTACTAGGAAGAACACGGTAGCCTGTGGAGAAGAGTAGTCACCCATGTTAGAGAGGCGGTGTATCGCTCGTTGTTTCCGGGCTCTGAGGATATCGCTGCAGGGAGGCGGCAGCGCCTGCGGAGCTGCGGGCCAAACTTGGAAGCGATAAGCAGCGCCGGCAATGTTTTCGGTGGCCGCGAGCGCTCTGTCTCCCCGGCCCTTCTCCGCCATTAAACCGCTCAGCAAAGAAGCTGCTATGGCCCTTTCCACGTATTTGATTTTGGAAATGAAATTATTCTAGCCTGCAAGCAACTAAACTGTATACAGTTGCTACCTCGCTATAGTGCACTGTGCCTTGATTCAAACGTATAAACCCACTACTCATTACATGTGAACGTTACAACGAAACATAACTACGCAAAGAAATTGAAAAATTATGTTAAAGGTGAAGAGTAACTGTACAAGGTGCACACAAACAGTATGAAACGCTGGTAAGGTTGATGCAGGGTACATTGCACTGAGAAACAATTGTTAAGAAAAAATTCGATAGGTTTTTCCATTTCATAGTTAATCAGCATTAAATTTAGCCAATCAGGACTCTGAGGGGACAAATTCTAGCGACCCTCCACAGAGTGTGTCACCAAACGTGTTATTGATTTCCAACAATCGAAAAGAGAGCGATAGAAAAATTGGACATGGGGCAGTAGTAAGGATCGAACTGGAGACCAGGTCTAAGCAGTCTCGTGCACGATCATCTACACTACGACATCAGTTGATACTAAATATATCTGGCGAGTCTGTCTAATTTTCGCGCGAAACGGCCTGAATGGACCGTCCCGATATATAAAGCGCCTTGTTACTGTGGATCCAGATGACTGCAGAAATTGTGCCAAAAGATTACCAGTCACACAAAATAAAATGAATAAACAGGAACAGTGATGCAAGTAAAGGCATGGTATATCCACACAAAATCAAAAGGTGATATATGCGAGGTGCTCCGGCAGTCATTATAACAGAAGCTTATTTCGCTGCGGCGAGATTCCTTCACAGAATTCCTGCACCTACTTGCGCCTCCAAATGTAAAAACATTTGCTTGACTCCCACCTACATACGCAGAAATGACTATATAATAAGAAAACAGGAAACTGATATCTCATGGGAAGACTTAAACGCCCACAGTTCCCAGGTGCTATTTGAGAGCTGAACGATCGAGAAAAAATCGTGAAAGTGGTTTCGTGACGACTGTCAAGCACTTACATGTGAATATCAGAGTAGTAATGTAGAAGTTAATGATGGTACTTGTTAATTAACGCTATTATTTTAACCAATTTACGTGAAATGTAAGCTATGCTCGGTGGTGTCTAGGTATGCAGGACCAATGGAGACGGAGAATATAAGACGGTAATTAAAAACAGTTTCCGGTTGAGTTCCTAGACTATGCCTTAACAAGGTACAACTATAACTACTGGATAAAAACGTCGCAACACGAACATGAAGTCTGTAAGAGTAAGGAGTGTTATTTATTGCTGTACGAGGTAATAAGATGTCCGGTAATGCAGAAAACGTTATGTAATCGATCTTTACAATATTCGGTGAAATGCATCCCACTGCGTTTTCTGACAACTGATCTGTGTCTACGACCGATACACGACACTTTGTATGTAAAATATTTACGTCCCATTTTAAATAGTTATTCTTTGAAGTAAATATATGGAAGGGACCCATTGAAAGGTTTTGGAGGACATTCATTGTACTCATATTTAGAGCTATGCAATGTACCTTTCGCAGTCTTGGGTAGAGTCTGAAGGTCACCTATTCCAACAGATGTGCATTTCCAGCGAAAATTGGTCTTCAGCAGAAAAGGAAGGAATAATAAAATTTTCATTTCTCAACGATTAGGTTGGTAGAGATAAAGAGCAATCTCGGATTTGAGGAAGAAATAGGTAAAATCGTTACGGAGGTACCACCCAGCGATTGGGGGATACCATGAAAACTGGATGACCAGACATGGATTGGAACTCTCGTTCTCCCGATAACGAACCCAGTGTCCTAAAACTCCACCACATGGCTACATGAATATGTCGGAGCCCTAACTGGTAAATACAGGCGCTGATATATTTTTAGCTAACATATCATTGATAAAATGAAATGAGCGTATAGCATCGTTGGCCGGGAGGCCCCATCCGGGTAAGTTCGGCCGCCAAGTGCAAGTCTTATTTCAGCCGACGCCAAATTGGACTACTTGGGCGCCGGTGGTGATGAAGAAATGATGAGGAGCACAAAACAGAACCCGGTTCCCGAGCGGAGAAAATCGTCAACCTAGCCGGGAATCGAACCCGGGCCTGCTTGCATTGAAGGCGACCACGTTACCACCCAGCTAAGAAGGCGGAAGTATCATTGATATTTTGGACGCACTGAAAAAGATTTTTAATCTTGATTATTTGTGGCGTTCTCGTCCTCAGACAATTATAGAATCTGAGAAAATTATTGGAATTTGCTGTCTCAGTCTCTCGTAGAAATTCATTGTGAATGATTTCTTGGTTATACCAATCTTTGTGGTCAACAACGCCGCATTAAGTCTCGTTATCAGTCGTAGATGATATTACGAAATGCGACCATTACACTCATCTGCAGTAATGCACTTTAACATGTTTCCCTATGCTACGGTTTATTTAATTATCAGTTCCATGCAAGTCATCTGAAACACAGCAAATACCTCAGAAGCCGGTTGAAAAACTCCGCTACATATGATGCACCTGTAATCAGCCAGTGACACATAAATGGAAGGCGCGTTCAAATGACTCTGAGCACTATGGGACTTAACATCTGAGATCATCAGTCCCCTAGAACTTAGAACTACTTAAACCAAAGTAACCTTAAGTACATCACACACATCCGTGCCCGAGGCAGGATTAGACCTTCGACCGTAGCAGTCGCGTTGTTCCGGACTGAAGCGCCTAGAACCGCTTGGCCACAGCGGCCGGCCTGGAAGGCGGGAATGAATTCGAAACGACATATAACCAGCAAATGTGATATTTACGAGAACGTGTATGCAGGCTGACACGAGATTGCCTTAGAAACAAGATCAAATGTTTCATGACCTGCATCTCACACCACGAGCTGTGATGAGGGTAATTTACATGACAGATCGAGGCAGAATTAATTATTGAGTATCAAAAACGGCGTGAAGCTTTGAAACTAACAGAAGGAAGTACCCTACAAAAGATCCACAAGATTTCAGTGAGGGGCGCCGTTACCGAGCAAGGTGGTGCAGTGGTTAGCACACTGGACTCGGATTCGGGAGGACCACGGTTCAATCCTGCGTCCGGCCATCCTTATTTAGATTTTCCAGTATTTCCCTAAATAGCTCCAGGCAAATGCCGGGATGGTTTCCGAATTCCTTCCCCGTCCTTCCCTAATCCGATGAAACCCTACGACCTGGTATTTTGGTCTCTTCCCCCAAAACAAGCAACCAACCAATCAGGGGTGCATTATACGCTACCCAGTCACATTGAAGTGATCAAGTGTTAAAAGCCTGAATAACCATCTTTACCATCCTGGACCACTGCGAGGCGTGCAGGGAGAAAGTCAATGATGTTCTAGAAGATACCTATGACCCTTGTGCCGTGGCTAGCTACTCTAGATTTCTCTATTGAGAATCCATGGCGCAAACAGCTTACGATGTGGTCCCATAGAGTCTCTCTCCATTGGGCTTAAATCCGTGGTGTCTTGTGGCCAAGGCTGTGTAGTAAGCCTATCGTAGTGCACTTCGGACCACCCACGTGCAGTGCGAGCTGTGTAACACTTTGCATTGTCCTGTTGGTAGATGGAAACCTGCAGAAGAAAAACAAACTGCATGTAGCTGGGGACAGTAGATGTATACTTGTGCCGATCCATAGTGCCTTAGAGAATGATAAGGTCACCCAGTGAATCACTCCATTTCTGCATTACGACAACAACTGCACTGCTCACAGAAATTTCGCACATGCAACCGTTCGTCGTTTAATACCGGATGGTTATAATTAAACGTTCCCTGTTTAACACGTTATAACATGGAAATCAACTACAATACAAGTACCAAACTTGGCAGCATTAATATCAGGTACATGAGGGAGAGAGATTTTGCAGAATCATGCCGGTACCATTAATGCTACAAAAGAGGCTAAATATGGCGGCCATCAGTGAAGATCCCCACTCTCGGCAAGTCTTTGTGTTTACCTCACCCGTCAGAGAAATATGAGCTTTGTCTGTCAATAGGATGATCAACTTCAATTCTTCAGAGAAAGTGGAGAGCGAAGTCAACACGCGGTTGTGTGTCCTGTCGTGCAAGCTGCTGTACTATATGGATTTTGTACGGATACCATTTGAGAATGGTTCTAATCACCTTCCGTACAGTGGACCACGGGATGTTCAACTGGCATGACACAGCACGCGCAGTGCCTGATGATCAGGAATTGCGTGCTGCATTGTTTGCATTATCAACACCTGTGGTGCAACAGCCGGCCGACTTGGCCGAGCGGTTCTAGGCGCTACAGTCTGGTTCCAAAGTGGTTCAAATGGCTCTGAGAACTATGTGACTTAACTTCTAAAGATCATCAGTCGCGTAGAACTTAGAACTAATTAAACCTAACTAACCTAAGGACATCACACACATCGATGCCCGAGGCAGGACTCGAACCTGCTACCGTAGCGGTCACGCGGATCCAGACTGAAGCGCCTAGAACCGCACGGCCACGCCGGCCGGCCTACAGTCCGGACCCACGCGACCGTTACGGTCGCTGGTTCGAATCCTGCCTCAGGCACGGATGTGTGTGATGTCCTTAGGTTAGTTAGGTTTAAGTAGTTCTAAGTTCTAGGGGACTGATGACCTCAGAAGTTAAGTCCCATAGTGCTCAGAGCCATTTGAAGCATTTTTTTGTGGTGCAACAGGGTTTAGGCCTCTTCCTGGACTATGAATCACGATGACTGATCACGGCTCCTGCTGACCGTAGCTGGAACTGGATGGTGACACTGTGACACATGGAAATCATGCACCCTACACTCTGGACATTAATGTTGACAAGTTTGGTACTCGTACGTTAGTTTCCGTGGTATAACATGTTAAATAGGGAAAGTTTAATTATAACCATCCGGTACAACCCACTATATTTCAACTTGGCGCCTATCAGTCATCTTCAATTATAACCTGCCGGTACGTCGCACTATATTTTACCTTGGCACCTACCAGTCATCTTCAGGCGAACCATGGACCACAGACGACTGCTTGCTCCTTTCCGGAATGTACAGTGCGCTGCGAGTACTCCGCGCATGCGACGAAGTCAAGCTGATAGACGGATCACAATTCCTGGCCACAGTATCCTCGCTGGTGGAACCGCGACGCTCTGCTGTCATACGTATTACCGCTCTTTGCGGCCGTTCCCGCCCTCTGGCGTATTAGATTAGAAAAAATAGTGGAGATGATTGGGTTCCGTGCACTGACCAATTGGTAGACGCTATCACGTTTCATCACTTTACCGCCACGTGTATTTCCACAGCTTTTTTAACAATGGAGTCCCTAAAAGATGTTGCTGTGGTCAGAATTATTGTTCTGTCATACTCCATTGAAATTTACAGTGGATTCTCTTTCTATTAAACGAAATGTTGTCCACAAGAGGAAGATAAGCTAAAGATTTTGCCACTGTATTGTTCTCTTTATGCTCTACCTGATGCTCGGTTTTATCTGACATTACCCTGTTGATCTGTCAGATGAAATATCCAATTTTTTTCTGAACACTGTCTTTACTTTTTTCGAGCACTGTAGTCAAACTATCTAGATATGAAACAGAGTGAGCTATGTAGGAGTATTTTCATCACGTTCATAGTTTGCAACGGATGATAACAGTTGCCGAACACTGTATTTCCACTGGATATTCAATGGAGTATGATGTTGGAATAACCACAGTAACAAACCTTTGGGACTCCATTATTAAAGAATCCGTGGATGAACCTGATAGTGGTTATCATTTGGACGGTACATGGAACCCCATCATCCCTAAGATTTGTTCTAAACGAAGACGGCAGTCGTGAGTGGTAATTCAGGGGACAGCTGAGTTACGTCATTCCACCAGCTATGGCGCTGCCGCCGGGATTTGGACTTCGTCTGTCAACTTGATTTTGGCGCATGTGCTGAATACCCCCAGCACCCTTTAAACTGCGCAACGAAGTGTTGGAGTGCTCGCTTGAAGATGACTGGCAGATGCCGAAATCAAAAACTATTGTATGTATTAAATGACGACCGGATGCCAACCTGAAATTGTTTGAAGGCTCAGTTCGTCGGGAAAATTTTAAAACTGACTACGGGTGCACTGTTTTCCTTCTTAACCACGACACTTTTTACATACCCTCCTCTGCTAGTGCTGCCATCAGTCGTCTGTGAGAGTTTGTTGCACGTTGACGTCGAACATAGGCGGTGGTCACATTAATGTGACTGGGCGGTGCAGATTTGAGGTCTCTGAGAGGATATTTTGTAAATTCATACACACTCGAATGCACGACAGTCGGGCATTGCTTACCCGAGGACAAATGCTCCATGCGGGTAGGCTGTGGTTGGACGAGGTTCTGTGGGGAGGATCGTGGCAGCCCGGTGTGGCCCGCTTGCTGGTTCACTTTTGCTACCTTTTTAGTGGTAGCTCCGTGTGTGTGCAGGTTGGTGTCGTTCCTGACATTACCATCGGCTGATGAAACTACACTCAGAACAGTTTTGTTACGCTGTAAACGTGTAGTCCTGGGTGGTGGTGTCTAGTCGTGACAGCATTCTGATCCATAAGAGAAAATAGCTTGCTTTATGCAATAAAGAAAATCTGGAAACGTTTTCGAGTTTCACAGCGTAAGTAGTTAACTACGAACTTTTGTAATGATAGTTGGTTTCGTAATGAGAAATCACACTGCCTTTTCTCATAACACAATTTGCTTTCTTGATTCAAATGTAAATATATGAACTTGACAACTTAAGAAATTAGAAATCTGACAGGAACAAAACTGTCTCACAGCTATTCCCTGTCGGTGTAATTGGCATGAATCGATTCCTTTCGAATCAAGTTTACTTCGCCCGTCCGAGGTAAGGTTCCATGCAGCACTGAAATTTCTTTCGGTAGTCAGCTTCTCCTACAAAGGTCTCTTTAATTTTCCTATACACGGTTTCTTTCTTTCCCCTTCTATAGCCTCGAAATTGATCTCTATCCCTTCCTGCTTAGTCATTATGCATTTACCTTCTGTCTCATTCTTTATATATTTATATTCTCTCTTGCTTGTTTTATTTGGTGGATTTTTAAGTCTTCATCTTTCATCAATTAAATTCAATATCTCCAGTGATATCCAAGGATTTTTACTAGGCCTTTGTTTTTACCTACTTGATTCTCTGCTGTCTTCACTATTTCATCTCTCAAAGCGATTCATTTGTCTGCTGCTATCCCTCTTTCAGTCATTCGATGTCTACTGCTCCCTTTGGAACTCTAGGAAACCTTTGGTTGTTGTAACGTATCTAAATCTCAACTCCTTAATTTCTTACTTTTTTGCAATTTATTTACTCTTAATCTAATGTTAATAGCCAATATATTGTGGTCATTGCCCATATTTGCTCCTGGAAATTGTCTTACAGCTTAAAATCTGGTAGCTAAATCTCCATGCAATCATTATACTGCCAGACTGAAATATTTCTGTGTCTCCTAATACTTTTCGTTCTCTTCATTATCATAGTTCCGAATTCCAGTCTCATACCACAACTAAATTCTCCTTTTCCTCGACTGTCTAAATAATTTCTCTTATCTTGTGATATATTCTTTCAATCTCTACATCAATTGCGATGTTAATTGTCAGATAACCCTGTACTGCTGTGATGTGTGATGGCTTCGTGTATGTCTTGGCCACCATAAGGTGCTCCCTATATTATACTGCTCACAGTGGCTTTCTCGAATTCCTATATTCTTATTCATTATTAGACCTCTTCCTACATTACCCCTACTTGGTTTTGTATTTATAGCAAGCCACTCACTGTAACACATGTCCATTTCGTCCTGCCAACGATTTTCATTTACTCCCACTATATCTGACTGCAGCCTATCCATTTTCCTTTATAAATTTTCAACCTACCTACCCGATTAAGATATTTAACATTTCACTCCCCGACCGGTAGAACACAAGTTTTGTTTTTCGTGATGACGACATTCTTCTGAGAAGTCTCAACCCGAAGATCCGAATATGGTACTATTTTATCTACGGCATATTTTATCTACGAGTATGCCTTCATCATTTTACCAAGTAGTAAAGCTTCAGGCCCTCGGTAAAAATAGCGGCAGTAGTTTCCTCTTGATTTCAACCGTTCGCAGTACCAGCACAGCAATATCATATTGGCTAAAGTTACAACGCCGTAGCAGTCTATCATCCAGACTGTTATCCCTGCCATTCCTGAAAAGACTTGTGTCCCCTTCAGGAACCATACGTTTGTCTCGCCTCTTCACAGATGCCCCTCATTGTGGTTGGACATAAGGTACGGCTGTCTGTATCGTTGAAGTGCGCCAGCCACTCCAATTCCGCAGGGTCTGTGATTCATGGAGGTTCAGTGTCTATACGAGCATATTATCGTAATGGGACATATGAACATAGACATTTTGGTGACACTCATTCCACAATTAAACGAGCAATATTGTTCTTCCAGCAACATTACCATCGGCACATTACATGGGGCACGGTCACACCCTTATAGACGTCATCGGTACGACAAAAACTGATGTATTAAGAGCAACTGATGGACCATCAGCTACAGGTCTTTCAAAACATGTCGTAATGTTCATGGCCTACTCTTGACAGCCTCCAAAATTTAGATTGACTGCATAACTTGGAGTAACAATAATCATATTGTTCATGCCTATCTAAGACTGGACCATTCAGAAATAAAACATTACGAGATGATAAGAGAGCCCAGAACCGAGGGTAAAATTCATGAATCTACTCTGGCAAGGAAAGCGCTTCTCAAGAAGAGGAAATTGTTAACATCAAGTATAGATTTAAGTGTCAGGAAGTCGTTTCTGAAAGTATTTTTATGGAGTGAAACATGGACTACAAACAGTTTGGACAGGAAGAGAATAGAAGATTTCGAAATGTGGTGCTACAGAAGAATGCTGAAGATTAGATGGGTAGATCACGTAACTAATGAGGAGGTATTGAATAGAATAGTGGAGAAGAGGAGTTTGTGGCTGACAAGAAGAAGGGACCGGTTCGTAGGGCATGTTCTGAGACATCAAGGAATCACAAATTTAGCATTGTAGGGCAGCGTGGAGGGTAAAAATCGTATAGGCAGACCAAGAGATGAATACATTAAGCAGATTCAGAAGGATGTAAGTTGCAGTAAGTACTGGGAGATGAAGAAGCTTGCACAGGATAGAGTAGCATGGAGAGCTGCATCAAACCAGTCTCAGGACTGAAGACCACAACAACAAACTCATACATTCACGGATCCGTACCACAAGCACACTACTTTATTACAAACCGCGTAAGAAAAACTTTACTCCTTCAGTGACAACTGTCCCACGTCAGATGACGACAGGTAGGGATACTGCTTGCACATGCCTCAAGTAAAATTCAAAACCTGAAAGCTACGAAAACTACGGAAAGCCGGGAAACAAGTTAAAGCAATAAGTCTGCATTGCCATGATAAGGTACGCTCGTTTTGTTGTGTGCAGAGACACGGCACACGCAATTATGTGGACGCTCCGATGTGAGAAAAAAATCGAGAAATGTTTTATAAGTGTCCGCCAACGAACAGAATGAAATTTTGTCAGCACCAGTTAACCAGTATGTTGTAAAGTACTTTCATCCATGAGAAGCCAAAGGCCACTAACTGAATCTGAAAGTTTTCACTTAAAACGCTTTATAACAGTCACAACAAAAGCAACAGTAATTGTAATTTTTTTCTGAAGTGATAGACAACGACGGTATAACACTGAAGAAGAATGTGCCAGTTAAAATATAAACATTTAATTTTTCTTTCATGAACACTATACATCCCATTAAACAGAAAACAAGCATATTCCGACCCATCTCCGACACATAAAACCCACAATCGCCTTGTCCTTACTGACCAAATCAATACTAAACAAAATTCAACTTATTTCAAATACATCAGTCCGTTTTTCTTAAATCATATAGCACAATCCTTTCGGTAATTAAAGTATATTGTGACCTAAAGTATGTTATCCAAACCCGTCAGGCTACAATATTGACAGTACTAGATTTCAGAAAAGAATCAATTGCGATATAATGCTCATACAAACTATAAAGTGGTTTTTAAGCTACTTCAGTAACACACAGCAAGGTTTTGTTTGTGGTAATGTAAAGTCATCCTGGAAGCAAATTCTCTCAGGCATACCACAGTGGATAATCCTGGGTCATTGATTTCTCCCTTCCATGGGAGTGAATAGTAGTCAGTTCTGTTGTTCTGTAAATATCACTTCTAAGCTGACAGTCTCAAAGCCTGAAAACATCAACAATACTGCCATTGTAATTTCTTAGACTTTCCCAGCGATTTTGTGACATCTCGTTGAATCGGGTGTACTATCGGTGGTCTGCATTTTTCTAACACCATATTTCGACGCCGTATCTCGGAGTCTGCATCAGGTGCTTCCTGTGAGTGAACGAAAAGCTGACAGTGTCCCATATAAATGTCTGGACGGTGTCTGGCGGTCCGTACGTCGTCCACACCTGCTGCGACTGTGTCGGTTGGTCGCCAGATGTTCCACGTCTTCCGTCCGCTATTTTGCATGGTGGCGGCCGTTTCATGGCGTACCCTACTAGGTCCGCTCACACAAGGCGAGTTCCTCGTAGTATCGACAGTCTGCGTTTGCTGTTGCTGGCCGTTCCGACTTCCTCCAGCGCCCCTGTCATTCTTCTGATCTTGTGTTTTCTTCCGTTGTTTTCGTAATAGGTCCAAAGCTGGGTTCCCCGCTGTGCTGAGTTGGTATCGAGCTTGCTGCTTTATAAAGTTCTCTGTCATCTTCATTTTGATGGCTTCAGTGATGACGCTGTCCCAAAATATGGAGGTCTGTGATAAGATCCTGGTTTTATCATAATTCATGGTGTGCTCATGTTCCAAGCAATGTTCTGCTATTGCCAGTTTAGTGGCTTGTCGTAGCCTGGTATGCCTTTGGTTCTCTTTACGTATGCAGGGTAGCCTTTCTAGCGTATGCAGGACCTAAATCTGCTAAGATCAGCGGAATACTGAAAAGAACACAATATCAAGAGTATGTTCTGCCCACCAAACAAGATCAGTGAGCTTCTGGGAACGGTTAAGGATGATTTGGGATTGAGAAAACCTGGTATCTGTCATATACCATGTGAATGCGGTAAGTCTTACATTGGCCAGACCACCAGGACCGTTGATATAAGATGTAAAGAACACCAAAGGCATACCAGGCTACGACAACCCACTAAATCGGCAGTAGCTGAACATTGCTTGGAACTTGGGCACACCATGAATTATGATAAAACAGGATCTTATCTCAGACCTCCAAATTTTGAATCGATTGAAATAAAGATGACAGAGGACTTGATAAACTGGGAAGCTGGATACCAATTACAAAAACAACGGAATAAAATGCAAGACCAGAAGAATGGCAGGGGCGTGGAGAAAGTCGAAACGGTCACCAATAGCAAACGCAGCCTGTCGACAATGCGTGAAAGGCACCTGGCGGGCATAGCCGTAGTAAGGAACGCCATGAAACGGCCGCCACCGGGGAAAACAGCGGACGCAGGAGCGGACGGAAGACGGAACACCTGGCAACTAATCGACACGGTCGCAGCGGGCAGCGGACGGAGTAGGGAATGCAGAAACCGTCCAGACATGAATGCGGGACACGATCAGCCTGTCGTTGTCATAGGAAGCACCGGATGAAGGCGCCGGGGTACGAGGTCGAAACGTTGTGTTAGAAAAGCGCACACCACCGGCAGTACACCTGATTCAACGAGATGTCAATACTGCCATTGTCCAGACGAATAACGATATGTCTCCAGTGCTCCAATGGTAACTAAATATTTCACTTAAACTAAATGCAGAAAAGTTCGAAGTAATTTTAGTATCTCGTGATAATTTATTCGTAATTCCGTGAACAATTGTCACCTATTCCTCTCGACTGTGTCCCAATACTGTATCAGAAGACAGTGAAGAACATGATTGTAGCTTTGGAGGAGCACCTCAGGTGGGAACAAAATGCTATCTCCGCATGCAGAATGACTTTCACTCTTCTTTCTCCCCTCTCCACACAAGTTTCGGAACACATTTGCACAGAATGTCAAACGTAAACTTAAGCAAAAATTTAGTGAAGACTAAACACGTTAAGAACTAACCATGAGTTCTAAACCGCATTAATGATGAAGCAACCGTGTCGGTTTGGGGTGTTTGGCGGAAGAGAGCACACAGCGAGGTCATCGGTCTCATCGGATTAGGGAAGGACGGGGAAGGACGACGTCCATGCCCTTTCAAAGGAACCATCCTGGCATTTGTCTGGATCGATTTAGGGATATCACGGAAAACCTAAATCAGAATGGCCGGACGCGAGATTGAACCGTTGTCCTCTCGAATGCGAGTTCAGTGTACTAACCACTGCGCCACCTCGGTCGGTACGCAAACGTGTATGTGATTATTATTTTATACGTCCAGTGGGGATAACTGCGGCCATTCTAGTTACGTGGCTACCATATACGGTATCTACTCCATCGACTCCTGAGCGCACATGCACCCGTTTACCTCGAAACAGAGATTAAGCACCAGTTTTCTCATGATAACTTAAACGCAAGGTCTGATTTACCTAACTTCATAGCTGTTTCCATTCGTAAAACAGAAACAATCGAAAACTTCTGTTCTCTTGCTTCCGTCCTCCTCTGGAACGAGCTACCCAGCTCTCTGAGAACAATTTAAGGTCCGGTTGCTTTTAAGAAAAAGGTGAAGTACTTCTCCTGTAACACTTGTACGTTTTGAGTGTGGTTAGATGAAATCATTTGCCCAATGAATTCAAGTGCGAGCAACTGGAAGATAGGTTGCACAACAAATCTGTGCTACGGTGCAACGTGAATACATGTTTGTTTGTCAATGTCATAGGCTTTGGGCGACAGATATCTTAATGTAAAATTTCGTATACGCACAGTGGAGGCTTCTCACATTCAATTCAGCGGTTAAAACGTAAAGAATATGAGAAGTGACTGAGTGCAAAGACTAGGGCTTTTATTATTATCTCCGCAATGACACTTTTTCAGCTGTGATAATGTACTTATTGAGTAATATGCGTAGAGGCTTATGATAGACGCTTCACACTTGCTGTGCACAACCACACAAGACCGTACGTAGCATTATTGCTCACTCACATACGGAATTATATCGCTGACTCGAAGAACTTTAGCCATTGGAAGACACCCTTATATTGTAATCACAACTTTTGCTGGATATGTCGGTGACGTGACTGATAATTACCGCTTCTTTCTTGATGCTATAGTGGTCACTGGAACTATGCCTATCTAAAATGATACAATCCTCACACGTAAGGTAATGCATACAGTTAGTTTAAATTCGACAAACCTTCTGTTGAAATTATGTAACTGTTGCAATTACTCCCTGTCGTTAACCTAGTTACATACTGGGGTGACAGCTCGATTTGTAAGCAGCGAAAGTACCATTCATACCTGGGTTATTCGTCTTTGTTGAGACTGATTGAATTTACTAGAGTTATCAATATTTTGCACAAGGCCGTGTATAAACTTGATAATAAACACACACGACAACGAAAATTAAATTTTGACATTTCCAAACTACCTTCTCGGTTAAAGATGACCGGCTTTGGCCCAAAAATGTCAGATACTGGAAACGGCCAACACTGAGTGGCGCGCTGTCCGTAACAAGTAATGTGTCAGGTCTGCAAGATCCTATTAGGCTAGGAACAAGTCGTTGGTTCTTTGAACAGAAGGAGAGACGGACTGTTTCCGGGCTGGGCAGAAGTTGAGTCGTTTGGCAGCATTTGTTCAACGGCTGCTTGTCAGACAATTTTGATCGTCGTTCATGCAGAGCTGCAGTTGGTTTAGTAACAGCATAACAACGCAACATAGCTTGCGCCGTGGAAGAGTTTAAAGTTGTTGCCAAAAACAGCTGAAGTAAAGCAGATGTACCTCAATACAAAAAATGCGTTTGTATCGTTGTCTGATGCTGGCATCATTTAAAGGTACTCAACCAATGCCACAGAGCGACGTTTGAGAAAAATTTAAACTTTCCAGTTCTAGGTGCGCAGTCCGGAACCGTGCGACTGCTACGGTTGCCGGTTCGAATCCTGCCTCGGGCATGGATGTGTGTGATGTTTAAGTAGTTCTAAGTTCTAGGGTACTGATGGCCTCAGCTGTTAAGTCCCACAGTGCTCAGAGCCATTTGAATGGCAACTCATTGTAAAGTCACTACTTGCATTACATTGTGAAGTAACTGCTTATATTACATTGTAAAGTCACTGTTAATATAATCTTTGTTTATTTAAGGTTGTGTAAAGTTGCGGGGCAAGTCTTTAGCATTGGATGTTGATCAAGTTGATTTATATGGACCCGCATGGTATTTGTCTCAAATCAACAAGAACTACCTTAGATATACGTACTAATAATACGTTCACATTGTCTTTCTATTGCCTGCTCTAAACATTCTGAAGAGAATGAGACATGGTGAAAGTGGACTTCATGTGTCACATGATTTATAGGCACCACTCCACTCAGCCTCTGTCTAGTCGGATACGTGTTTGAAACTTGTGGGAAATCAGTTCTTACGTCAAATGGTTTCTCTTTCTAAACGGCCTTTTTTCCAAATATTAACTCGATTCTTGGTTAGTTTTGGTGACTTTACCAGTCTGTGGGTTGATGGCACCTCATGGGCCTCCATGTTACCTGGTGGTATTAGGATGTTGTAGAGAGCGTTTGTTTATTCGCATTTGTTCTCATTTTATGAAAAATCATTTTGATAAGTTGACTAGTCTAAAAGTTGGGGTTAATCTATCGAATATATTGATATTATATGAAGTCTATTGTTGTTGGCTACTTCACGTCATCTTGACAAAATGTTTCAAGTGGCTCTGAGCACTATGGGACTTAACATCTGATGGCATCAGTCCCATAGACATATAACTACTTAAAACTAACTAACCTAACGACATCAGACACATCCATGACCGAGGCAGGATTCGAACCTGCGACCGCAGCAGCAGCTCGGTTCCGGACTGAAGCGCCTATAACCTCTCGGTCACAACGGCCGACTGTCATCTTGACAGTCCTGTATATTATTCTACCACAAAATGTATGCCTCTTGAAGCACTTTAAGTGGCTACATGCTTTGATTTTTCGTTTAATTGCTAACGTCTGAAACTGACTTTATTCTGAGAAATGGTAATGCATGTTATTGGCGGGTAGACCTGAAATGTTCATTGCGCTACATAAAGAAATTAAGTACTGGAACTTGAAAAATTTCTTTAAACATTGGTTAAATGAAATGACCCTGTTCAGCAGTGACAGCGGTAATGTAATGAACACAATACGTCTGAGAAAGATGGTCACAAAATAATGATATCACTCTTCTATGTTGTTGCTCATTATACTTTCACATTACATTAAGTCACAATGGTTCCACAGTTCAAAAAATAAAGCATCTCTCCAAAAGAAAGTTTTCATAAGTTAAGCAGTTCGTGATTACGCAATTAAACTCACTAAATTTCATAGAACAGAATGATTTTAATTAACTTCCAATAAAACAGAAAAGCTCAACCAGACAGTATGCTTCAACAACTACGTCTCACTCTTCGCCAACACTTGACTTTCAGTTACTAACAATTAAGCTATGAAAGAACTAATATTACAAACCTATCACAGAACTTCTTTAATATAAAATGAGTTAACTATCGAATTCGAATTTATTTTAAAGATTTATAATTAACGATTTTAATGTAGAGAACTTCAATTGTAAATAAAATTGAATAATTACATTTCGAAATAAATCCAGTACATAGAAATATAGTTAAGTTTTTCAAAAAATAATACAAAGTAATATTTATATCAGAATTATCATGTGAATATATATTTTGTGTATAAGCGTACAAAACTATTTTATTGATGTCATTAAAAGTATACAAAACGTGAAATTACTGTTTTGTCTGTACTTCATAGGGAATTTATAAACTGTATTGAATAGTCTATTTTCTTTGCTGTTTCGACAAGTACTACACGAAGCGTAAGATTAGCTATTGGTCACCTCCATTACAATGCCACTACAAACATACACGTATACCACCACTCATTATTTCAGCAGGCAGTCTCTCGTACGCGTGTTGTACATGCTATGGTTGCAGGTGAGTCAAGTTGCGTGAGCCAATTGAAAAAGCCGCGGAAGGCGTTCCAGTTGTCAGGCTGTGATTCCATCACTCGCTACGTTCATAAAAAGAAGAGTTAACTTTTATGGGACCCAGTAACTTGTTCATAATCGTATGCAGATGGGATATTTCATTTTTTTTAGTGTTAGATATATCCTGATGCCTCCATCTTTCCACTCTTGGACTAGTCAGATAGCAATAGTATTGATTCCTTTTAGGCATAAGAACTTTACGTGTATTATTATTAATGATAAAAGAGCTTGCAAGAAAGTACACCTCTATTTTCAGATTTCAATATACCGTAGCGTAATAATCATGGTGAGAAAAGAGTGAGAATTTAGTTCAGTCTTATTGTGGACTAAATATTGATTAAAAGGAACGATTCATGACAAGGTAACTTCACGAACCACTGCCTGTTTTGTGTCTCATAACTCTAGAATTTTAGTCATATTCTTAATGGAATATTTGTGGAACACAATAACTGAAACGAGAAAAGTTGCTATGCGAATTCATAAATACGAATCGTTTCTATCTGCATAATCGCGAGCTAAACATCTGGACTAAAGGCTGGAGATTCATACAAAAACCGATCGTTTTGAGCCACTACCTGTCCAAACTGTTGTCCGTTACTTGAGACGGGGTGATCCAGAAGGCTTCCACAGCATTCCCCCAGGGAAACTGAGAAGATGACTATATGATGAAAGTCTGAAGCAAGCCAATTCTCATCAAAAGTGACATCATGTCGCAACAAGGTGGAGCCGAGGAGCCAGAAGTACTGACTTCCCCAGTCATTCAGTGTCTGTTGTCGACCTTAGCCTATCCTGAGAAGTACTTCACGCCAGTTGTCCAGCAGCTTCAGCAACTGCTAGACGCTACTTCCACTGGCCACGTGTCTATGGACAGCGTCTAGCCCTGTGCTGGTGGGAGCTGAATTGGTCTTCCAGGTGAGGTACCAACTGCTTGCAGACTTCAGACGACTCCACTACACCACCCAGGGATCCTTCATGCCCCTCCGCACCTGAGGTGCCTCATTCGAGGCCTACTGTCGGTGGCTATTGGCGTTGGGCGCTTCAGCACCTTAGACAGTTGGAGAGCGGCTGACGCTGCTTCGGCTCTAAGGGCCCTGATCTAAATAACTCTGACCGCTGAAGACCGTGCACATCCAGGATGGCAGTGGGCTTGGCTGCCTCAGGGCATTGGATGCCACCGACACGGCACTTTAGGCTGTTTTATGAATTATGTTAATTAAGCATGTTACTCTCAGTGCCTGGATGAATCTTGGACGACCGAGGAACTCGTACATCACTCTTGCCACGCTGTCTTACACCCTGCATCAACAATGCGACCATTAACGATATCAACAACACTTAGGATATACTAACCCGCTTGAACTGTGGCGGAAATGACCAATGGCATCGAGAAACGTTGCGGGCTGGCATACAGTATCATCAGTGCTGTGGGGTAGCGATGAAAAACTACTTTTCCTGGTTGTAATTCCAATGCGTATGGTAGGAATATTGGAGTCATTTTAAACTGAAGTTTGTGATATTTATTGGGGGAATACACTTGAATCAGTTCAGGGGACATAGAAAGGAAGATGGTGCAAACACACGTCCGGTTACATAAATTCAGGGTAATTTATTAGATTATAGGGTCCCCCGCACTGAACCATCCCCAGTGGCTTGGTTTGTATGAAGATTCTAGATTCACCTACAACTAGACTGGTAGGTCCTGTTTCAGGGATGACGCGTGAGGATGTATTAACGTTTACATTTAACCCATTGACAGCTACAAAGCTAGGTTGATGGGCAGACGATCAGTTGTTGCACGTGGCCGTATTTGTCGGGGGCACAAAAACTTACGTCACCGACCACGAGGGACTGAGGAAAGCACAGTCAATCTGATGAAATGAGAAAAGGGTCAATACATGAACATACGAGAACAGCAGTAGATACTACTGTGACCAGTGAAATGAAATATGGCAGAAGCGGAGATATTTGTCTAATGTTCCGTACATAGGACATGGAAAATTATTGCTAATTTCTATGAATTGATAGATAGTGACGACACACATAGGATTCTTCTGCAGGAATCATGGCAGAGGGCATTAGAAGCATTGACCGGGGTTGGCTACCCGATGTGTCGAAGAAGGTGTGCACAGAATTTCCAAGGGACTTGGTTGGAGCAACAGGTGTTCTAGAACAAATAATGTGATAACTACGGCTCGTGATAGGCGAAATTTCTTCTCCACTGACGTTATATGCTACCGCTGAGATCCATCATGTCACATCAGAAGAGACTGTCGTTATCCGCAACGTAGCAGACATGGCACGGAAACACACCGAGAAGGAGATTGTAGAAGTAAAGCGTATAATACACACATCAAAAAAAGTGTTGAATCAACCCGGTTCCCAAAACTCGTGACGATAGACATTCACTGTGGATATTGTATCACAGATAGAGTCCCACTGATCATTCAGAGGTCTCACTGAAACCGCCAAAAGATGTAAGCAATCATTCAGGAGCAGTGCCTGTTAGATGGAGGGGCTCCGACAGCCGATTAGTTCCAAACATTCCACCAGGAAGGAGGTACACGACTCGTGTTATCTGTAGTTCAACGATACCTAGACGATCAGTACCGTTGTTTGTTCGCGTCCGCATTGTTACTTTGTACCAGGAAGGGCTCTCAACCAGGTAAGTATCCAGGTGTCTCGGAGTGAACGAAAGCGGTGTTGTTCGGGCAAGGAGCAGATACAGAGACAGGAACTGTCGATGACATGCATCGCTAAGGTCGCCCAAGTGATACTACTGAAGTGGATGACCTCTACCTACGGATTATGGCTCAGATAAACCCTGACAGCAACGCCACCGTGTTGTATAATGTTTTTCGTGCAGCCACAGGACGTCGTGTTACGACTGAAATTGTGCACAATAGGCTGCGTGATGCGCAACTTCACTCAAGACGTCCATGGCGAGATCCATCTTAGCAACCACGTCCCCATGCAGCGCGGTACAGATGGGGCCAACAAAATGCCGAATGTGATGCTCAGGCTGGCATCATTTTCTCTTCACCTATGAGTATCGCATATGCCTTCAACGAGATAATCGTCCGATACATGTTTGGAGGCAAGCCGGTCAAGCTAAACGCCTTAGACACGCTGCCCAGCGAGTGCAGCAAGGTGGAGATTCACTGATATTTTGGGATAGCATTATGTGGATCCAACGTACCCCGCTGGTGGTCATGGAAGGCGCCGTAACGA
Organism: Schistocerca gregaria; assembly: GCF_023897955.1. Lineage (NCBI taxonomy): Eukaryota > Metazoa > Arthropoda > Insecta > Orthoptera > Acrididae > Schistocerca > Schistocerca gregaria. The sequence goes on from NC_064931.1 coordinate 834,847,736, forward strand.
GTGTACGATACGTGAATGCCATCCTCCGACCGATAGTGTAGCCATAGCGGCAGCACACTGGCGAGACATTCGTCTTTATGGACGACAATTCGCGCCTCCCATCGTGCATATGTTGCGAATGACTTCCATCAGGGTAATGACATCGCTCCACTAGAGTGGCTAGTATGTTCTCCAGATATGAATCGAACATGCCTGGGATAGACTGCAAAAGGCTGTTTATGGACAACGTGACCCATCAACCACTCTGAGGAATCTACGCCGAATCGCCTTTGAGGAGTAGGACAATCTGGACCAACAGAGCCTTGATGAACATGCGGATAGTTTGCGACGACGAATACAGACATGCATCAATGCAAGTGTTACAGGGTATCAGAGGTACCGTTGTGTACAGCACTCTGGACCACCACCTCTGAAATTCTCGCTATATGGTGGCGTAACATACAATGTGTGGTTTTCATGACCAATAAAATAAGTCGAAATGATGTCTATGTTGATCTATATTCCTATTCTCTGTACGGGTTAAGGAACTCTCTGAACCGAGGTGATGCCTGATTTCTTTTGATGTGTGTAGTAAGGGAGAGAATGTGAAACAGCCACCGTCAAACAACTAAGACACCGCCAGGGTGGCGCTCACAGTAAATCTGAGTGCAGCAAGAACCGCATGCAGAGACGACATATTGATTCATTGGAGTAGTAAACGATAGGAAACTAAAATTTTGTTACAAACAGGTGCTAACGTGTCCTTCTGACCTCATCTAGATCTACCTACATCTACATGTTTACTGTGCAATTTCAAATTATGTTTCTAGCATATTGTTCGTCGAACCTACGTGAAGCTATTCCTCTACCGTTCCAGTGTGTAACACGGCACGGGAAAAACAAATTCAGTACTGGCCATTAAAATTGCTACACCAAGAAGAAATGCAGATGATAAACGGGTGTTCATTGGACAAATATATTATACTAGAACTGACATGTGATTACATTTTCACGCTATTTGGGTGCATAGATCTTGAGAAATCAGTACCTAGAACAACCACCCCTGGCCGTAATAACGGTCTTGATACGCCTGGGCATTGAGTCAAACAGAGCTTGGATGGCATGTATAGGTACAGCTGACCATGCAGTTTCAACACGATACCACAGTTCATCAACTGAAGTGACTGGCGTATTGTGACGAGCCAGTTGCTCGGCCCCCATTGACCAGACGTTTTTAATTGGTGAGAGATCTGAGGAATGTGCTGGCCAGGGCAGCAGTTGAACATTTTCTGTGTCCAGAAAGGACTGTACAGGACCTGCAACATGCTGTCGTGCATTATCCTGCTGAAATGTAGGGTTTTTGCAGGGATCGAATGAAGGGTACAACCACGGGTCGTAACACATCTGAAATGTAACGTCCAATGTTCAAAGTGCCGTCAATGCGAACAAGAGGTGACCGAGACGTGTAACCAATGGCACCCCATACCATCACGCCGGGTGATACGCCAGTACGGCGAAGACGAATACACGCTTCAAAATGGTTCAAATGGCTCTGAGCAGTATGGGACTTAACATCAGAGGTAATCAGTCCCCTATAACTTAGAACTACTTTAACCTAACTAACCTAAGGACATCACACACATCCATGCCCGAGGCAGGATTCGAACCTGCGACCGTAGTGGTCGCGCGGTTCCAGACTGAAGCGCCTAGAACCGCTGGGCTACACCGGCCGGCAATACACGCTTCCAATGTGCGTTCACCGCGATGTCGCCAAACGCGTATGCGACAATCATGATGCTGTAAACAGAACCTGGATTCGTCGTTGAGTACACAATCGCAGGCGCTCCTGTCTGTCATGCAGCGTCAAGGATAACCGCAGCCATGGTCTCCGAGCTGATAGTCCACGCTGCTGCAAACGTCGTCGAACTGCTCGTGCAGATGGTGGTTGTCTTGCAAACGCCCCCATCTGGTGACACAGGGGTCGAGGCGTGGCTGCACGATCCGTTACAGCCATGCGGATGAGATTCCTGTCATTTCGACTGCTGGAGATACGACGCCGTTGGGATGCAGCACGGCGTTCCGTATTACCCTCCTGAACCCACCGATTCCATATTCTGCTAACAGTCAGTCGATCTCGACCAACGTTAGCAGCAATGTCGCGATACGATAAACCGCAATCGTGATAGGCTACAATCCGACCTTTATCAAAGTCGGAAACGTGGTGGTACGCATTTTCACCAAGCAACGCCGGTCAGCTGCTGTTTGTGTAGGAGAAATCGGTGGGAAACTTTCCTCGTGTCAGAACGTTGTAGGTGTCGCCACCGGCGTCAACCTTGTGTGAATGCTCTGAAAAGCTAATCATTTGCATATCACAGCATCTTCTTCGTGTCGGTTAACTTTAGCGTCTGTAGCACGTCATCTTCGTGGTGTAGCAATTTTAATGGCCAATAGTGTAATTCAACGTCTCCATGTGAGCTCTAATAGCCCTTATTTCATTACGAAGATGATTGCTCTCTATGTCGGTGGACACCAAGAAAATATTTTCGCACTCTAAGAAGAAAGTTGGCGATTGAAAACTCATCATAAGGTACCACCGCAATGAAAAAATCCTTTGCTTTTATGACTGCCAACTCAGTTCATGTATCATACCATCGCGCTCCCTCCCCTGTTTCCGAGAGTGGACAACGAGCTTCCCTTCTTTGAACTTTTTCAGTATCCTGCCACCAATCCTATGTGATGCGGATCCTATACCGAGCATCAGTACTCCAGAAGAGGGGGCTGACAAACGTACAGTAGGCAGTCTCTTTATTAGATGTGCTGTATTTTCTGAGTGTTCTGCCCATAAATCACAGTCTTTGGTTTGCTTTCCTCACAACATTATCTATGTAATCGTTCCAGTCTAAGTTATTTGTAATTGTAATTCCTATGTATGAATTTAAATTTACAGCCTTTGGATTTTTACGATGTTTTGTGTAACCGAAATTTAACGGATTCCTTTTAGTACTCGTGTGGATAATAACACTTTTCATTATTTAAAGTCAATTTCCACGCTTTTGGCGACATACAGATATCTTGTATAACTAAGTTTTCAATTGGTTTTGTCTATATGATAACTTTACAAGACAGTAAATGACTGCATCATGTGCAAACAATCTGTAAAGGCTGGTCAGATCATGACCTAAATCGTTTCTGTAGGTCAAGAACACCAGAGGACCTATAACACTTCCTCGTTGAACTTCAGATATCACTTCTCTTTAACACAATGCTCTCCACAATAATACGAACTGTGACCTTTCCCACAGGAAATCACGAATCTTGTGGCACAACTGAGACGATACTCCACATCATTTTTTTCAAGGAAATTCATAATGTTCGAACACAGTAGATGTTCCAAAATCTTACTGCCAATTGATGTCAGTGATATGGGTCAATAATTCTATGGATTAGTCCTTTCTTGGGTACTGCTGTGACCTGTGCAACTTTCCAATGTATAGGTACAGGTGCTCCGATGAGGTAGCTGTTGTATATGATTGGTAAGTATGGAAATATTGTATGAGAGTGCTCTGAAAGGAACCTAACTGGTATAAAATGTGCGCCATAGTCTTTGCCTTTATTAACTTTGGTAAGTGGTTACCCTATCAAATCAACCACACACAAATGTGATAAGAAGCTGATATAATGCCCAGGCCCAGTGTCCTTCAATTTCGTATTGTTGCATTCCTAACAGCAATAGCACGAATTTTTAGCTGATTCGATCAGAGTTCACGGTGCACTCGCGAACGTAACTTTTGTCCCTCGGTCCGAAACATCCAATACGCAAAACACGTTACTTGCACCAGGAGGTAACAGAATAAGCTCCCACTATTGTATTCTGATTGAAACTGTACCTGATAAGCGGGTCTTGCTGCCACAAACCAGGATAGCTCTGGAAATGCTGGCACTGTAGCTACCAACACAAAATATCTGAAATCTTTCCCAGTTACAACCAAACAATCATCAGCGACGATAATTTCGTAACACTGAGACAGCACACAATGGAACAGTAAACACAACCTACTTCCTTAATTACATTGCAGCAATGGCGTCGTGACTGACAAAAGCGTTGCGCATTGTCTGACACCGTGTTAAGCCTGCGTGTATATCACTAAGCGAAAACACTTATAATCACCATACGAATGCTCTTACTACGCGGTTTGACTGTTGAAAACATTATTTATCTAACATGCACAAAAACAAACCTTATTTTGCCATAATTGCTGAGATGCCTCTCTATACGTCCCCTCGGTTGAGATCCAAACCTTGTTCTTCTGGAACAAAGACACGTATTCCTGTTTTCTGTTCCCACATACCGAAAATGGCGTCGCTCTACCATCTTTAATAATCGAGAATATTTTTCATGTTAGAATTCCTTCCATCGATAGCTCCCAGTGCGACTCTTGAAAGATGTCAGAAATTTTTTTTTCGCTCTCCTAGCTATTACAATCCGTAACGTTATCAGCCCTTTCTTTGTCTCTAACATTTAAGTTACTCTGAAGTTGTCCATTCATGCGGAAAGTGGGGACGATTCTCTATCAACACCGCTCCATGCCGCGTCCTGGGGCCTAGACGTTTCGGGCACTAGTGAGTGAAGATAGAACAACTGAATTAAACCGTGAATACCTCGAGAGTCGCTAATCGGATCACGTTGTGGTTTTCACTACCGTTATGGTCATAAAATTCTCTACCAACTAGACAGACTTAAACTTTCTCAGTTCTTCTTTAAGAATGCTAGTTCAGCGAATCATGGACGTGCAGCATTATGAGCAAGGATCGTAGGCAGCCATACCACTGTCACAACTGAACTCAGTCACATCGATGATGTGTGTTGGACTCATTGCTGCTTAAGGTAAATGTTGAGACGGTTCCTTTGAAATCTGTATGACCAATTTTGTTCCACATACTTGCCCAATGAAAGGTACTGTTCCATTTCTAATGACCTTGAGGACATCGGGACATTTGACTCTAATCATTCTTTCTTTTCCTACAACACTAGATACGAAATCAGGCTATCATTTCCTATTGAACCTTAAAATTGTCCATAAAAAACATTTATCACAAATTTAGCCCTGTGTTAATTGTTTAGGATGATATTTGACCTGGGGAACGCAGCTGCTGCATTGTAAAGGGGGTTGAAGACATCGACGTGTTTCGTTTATATACGTGATATCACTGTGTATGGAGAGTACAGAAACTTGCCAATGGCTAAAGTGAGGGGTTATAATGACTTCCAAGGGAACACTTATCTTTGAAGCCCGCATTGATAATTCTGGTGTGGCGAAACCAGATAAGCGAATTGCACAAATAGTGGACAATTTCCCAACAACTACAAATGTCAGAAAAATCACAGTCATTCCTTGGGTTAGTGAATTATTATCGCGATTTTGTCAAAGACTATACTACTGTCGTCAAGCCGATGTACAAGTTACCGAAAAACCGGAGTACCTTTTAAGTGGACCACACAGAAATGTGTGACCACAGTGCAACATATAAACCCTAGAATGGTTGGGCGAAAAATAGTTTCGATAACAGTCGGGCTGGATTTGTGGGAACCAATAAATAAAACACTTGTAAAATGTGACAAACAGTGTATTTACATCAAATGACGAATTTTTATTTTGTACAGGTAGTACTAAACGCTGTACTGATATTATTTTAACTTTTTGAATTATACAATAATTGCGAAAGGAAAAAAAAACTGAAACCATATTTCTTTGTAGTACTCAATGTAATTAAACTGAAAATATGACTAAATTTTACTATAAATTTGATTAAAATACGAACTAAGAAGCAAAAACGATGGATTTTCATCACGTAAATAGAAACTGTTGATATAATGGATAATTTATGAGATATGGTCCTCTAAATTCATGAATTATCAAAACAGTCTCCGCAAACGATTTCAAGAAGCTCCAAGCATAACCACACCATGTGACCTTTGCAAAAGTATTTAGTTTTGCTGTTTCTACATTAGTAGCATGTTTCCCTTTCCATTGGTTGCAGATCTTCAACTATTCTTTGATCTTGGCTTCTGGTGAGGTTAAAGGTAAGCCTGCTAATTTCATGCAGGAGGTTTGGCTGCATTGCACTCGTTGTCAAATATGGTGTTACGAGAGACTTCCTTAGAGTTCTGAGGTATTCTCTTCTAACTGAAATGCTTTTGTTTGATTTGAATACAATGTAGCCATTGTGAGCTGCAATGTTCAGCAACTTGAAGAAAGAGAGAGAGAGGTCACCATCGTGTCCCACTAGCGACACTATATTCACCACACATAGCATCAACGTCATCTACGCCGCCCTTTGTTTTCTTGTAGTATGTTATTACACTTGGTTTTTTCTTTTCGACGCTGTCACTGTCAGTTTTTCGTCATTATGCATTGACGAAAAAAGCAGTACCTCTTTGTTTCGTTTGGGAGCATATGAAAGTAATGTGGCGTCTTTCTGAAATCAATAAGTACTTGAGTACCCTTTTATACATTTTTTGGGTAAAAACTCAACTGAAATTTCAGGTTTATTTTTTTACCCTACCAATTACAGTAATATTCTTTTTTTAGTACTTATGTGACGATTAGGTAAGAGGTAAAGCAATTGTCTTTTACCAAGTTTCTTCCAGACCGTTTTACTACAAGACACGAAACTACATCGTCTACCTTAATACTGTCTTTGTACGGTCCTTGTGGTTGTGCACGTTTCATTGACTTCCAAATTTTTTTACATAGTACGTTTCAGAACAAGCCAGGATGAAAACCATGATGCCGTACTTGGCAGATTTGTATGGAATATACATCGTGAACCTGCACGTGTCTCTGCATGGAACGAGCATTTCGTCCAAAGTAACGTTTTCTCACGGAGCAAAATATGCATTGCAGTTAGGACAAAAATCTCAAAACCGTCTTATGGCAGCAAGATTATGTTGTGCTTCTCTTTCTTCTCTGGTATAGAGGTTGTGAAACATGATAAAACCAGTCTACATTCTGAACCTTTTCAATGACATACTTATTCCAAGGATTTTTATTCTCATCCAAACTGTATTCCACAAGTCTATAATATTCATTTTACCGCCATGAAATGTTCCATCTAAGTAAAGTGTACGAAAATATGTCTTCAGTTTATCAAAACTTGTCGGCCTAGCCATATTTGGGTCACCTGTATATTTGTTATGGACTGAATCATTACAGATATTGGTTGATTCAAGAACTGAATCACACAACAGATTGCTAAAAAATAATTTCCATGACTAACGGTAAATGTACATCCATCGTAGCTCGAATACCTCCAGGCGAATGCATGGTTACTTTTTTGACGTCTTATTCGAACGCTTTGCAGGAAACAAGATTTTATCCATTTAGTTACCCCATTCCTTCCATTACAAAAGAGCATACACTATCTACATCTACATCTACATCCATACTCCGAAAGCCACCTAACGGTGTGTGGCGGAGGGTACCCTGAGTACCGCTATCGGTTCTCCCTTCTATTCCAGTCTCGTATTGGACGTGGAAAGAAGGATGGTCGGTATGCTTCTGTGTGGGCTCTAATCTCTCCGATTTTATCCTCATGGTCTCTTCGCGAGATATACGTAGGAGGGAGCAATATACTGCTTGACTCTTCGGTGAAGGTATGTTCTCGAAACTTTAACAAAAGCCCGTACCGAGCTACTGAGCGTCTCTCCTGCAGAGTCTTCCACTGGAGTTTATCTATCGTCTCCGTAACGCTTTCGCGATTACTAAATGATCCTTTAACGAAGCGCGCTGCTCTCCGTTGGATCTTCTCTATCTCTTCTATCAACCCTATCTGGTGCGGATCCCACACTGCTGAGCAGTATTCAAGCAGTGGGCGAACAAGCGTACTGTAACCTACTTCCTTTGTTGTCGGATTGCATTTCCTTAGGATTCTTCCAGAGATTCTTCCTGGATTCTTCCGCAGAGTTGGGTCCTAATCAGTTTCTCCAGCGGTACTCCGAAAGCAAAGAACAATATTTTGGAGAATTACGAAATCTGAGTGTGGCATCTGCTTTACCGACGATCAACTTTATATGATCATTCCATTTTAAATCACTCCTAATGCGTACTCCCAGATAATTTATGGAATTAACTGCTTCCAGTTGCTGACCTGCTATTTTGTAGCTAAATGATAAGGGACCTATCTTTCTATGTATTCGCATCACATTACACTTGTCTACATTGAGATTCAATTGCCATTCCGTGCACCATGCGTCAATTCGCTGCAGATCCTCCTGCATTTCAGTACAATTTTCCATTGTTGCAACCTCTCGATACACCACAGCATCACCTGCAAAAAGCCTCAGTGAACTTCCGATGTCATCCACCAGATCATTTATGTATATTTTTGAATAGCAACGGTCCTATGACACTCCCCTGCGGCACACCTGAAATCACTCTTACTTCGGAAGACTTCTCTCCATTGAGAATGACATGCTGCCTCCTGTTATCTAGGAACTCCTCAATCCAATCACACAATTGATCTGATAGTCCGTATGCTCTTACTTTGTTCATTAAACAACTGTGGGGAACTGTGTCAAACGCCTTGCGGAAGTCAAGAAACACGGAATCTACCTGTGAACCCGTGTCTAAGGCCCTCTGAGTCTCGTGGACGAATAGCGGGAGCTGGGTTTCACACGACCGTCTTTTTCGAAACCCATGCTGATTCCCACAGAGTAGATTTCTAGTCTCCAGAAAAGTCATTATACTCGAACATAATACGTGTTCCAAAGTTCTACAACTGATCGACGTTAGAGATATAGGTCTATAGTTCTGTACATCTGTTCGACGTCCTTTCTTGAAAACGGGGTTGACCTTTGCCCTTTTCCAATCCTTTGGAGCGCTTCGCTCTTCTAGAGACCTACGGTACACCGCTGCAAGAAGGGGGGCAAGTTCCTTCGCGTACTCTGTGTAAAATCGAACTGGTATCCCATCAGGACCAGCGGCCTTTCCTCTTTTGAGCGATTTTAATTGTTTCTCTATCCCTCTGTCGTCTATTTCGATATCTACCATTTTGTCAACTATGCGACAATCTAGAGAAGGAAGCACAGTACAGTCTTCCTCTGTGAAACAGTTTTGGAAGAAGACATTTAGTATTTCGGCCTTTAGTCTGCCATCCTCTGTTTCAGTTCCATTTTGGTCACAGAGTGTCTGGACATTTTGTTTTGATGCACCAACCACTTTGACATAGGACCAAAATTTCTTAGGATTTTCTACCAAGTCAGTACATAGAACTTTACTTTCGAATTCATTGAAAGCCTCACGCATGGCCCTCCTCACACTACATTTCGCTTCGCGTAATTTTTGTTTGTCTGCAAGGCTTTGGCTATGTTTATGTTTGCTGTGAAGTTCCCTTTGCTTCCGCAGCAGTTTTCTAACTCGGTTGTTGTACCACGGTGGCTCTTTCCCATCTCTTACGATCTTGCTTGGCACATACTCATCTAAAGCATATTGTACGATGGTTTTGAACTTTGTCCACTGATCCTCAACACTATCTGTACTTGAGACAAAACTTTTGTGTTGAGCCCTCAGGTACTCTGTAATCTGCTTTTTGTCACTTTTTCTAAACAGAAAAATCTTCCTACCCCTTTTAATATTTCTATTTACGGCTGAAATCTTCGATGCAGTAACCGCTTTATGATCGCTGATTCCCTCTTCTGCATTAACTGATTCAAATAGTTCGGGTCTGTCTGTCACCAGAAGGTCTAATATGTTATCGCCACGAGTCGGTTCTCTGTTTAACTGCTCAAGGTAGTTTTCAGATAAAGCACTTACAAATATTTCACTGGATTCTTTGTCCCTGCCACCCGTTATGAACGTTTGAGTCTCCCAGTCTATATCCGGCAAATTAAAATCGCCACCCAGAACTATAATATGGTGGGGAAATCTACTCGAAATATTTTCCAAATTATTCTTCAGGTGCTGAGCCACAACAGCTGCTGAGCCCGGGGGCCTATAGAGACATCCAATTGCCATGTCTGAGCCGGCTTTAACCGTGACCTTCACCCAAATCATTTCACAATTCGAATCTCCGTCAATTTCCTTCGATACTATTGCACTTCTTATCGCTATAAACACGCCTCCCCCTTCACTGTCCAGCCTGTCTCTGCGGTATACATTCCAATCTGAGTTTAGGATTTCATTACTGTTTACATGAGGTTTCAGCCAACTTTCTGTCCCTTAGTAGTATATGGCCGTTGTGACCGTTTATTAATGAGAGCAGTTCTGGGACCTTTCTATAGTGGTAATTAGTGAAGTGTGATGGCAGTGACAGGATTTCTGGTCACGTGAGTATAGATTTATAAGTGCAAAATCAAATAGGGGGAAATGGTGGGAGTCCGTCTGATAAATGAATAAATATGGATGTGGTAAATTTACTATGAACAGCATAGTGAACTTGTTATTGTATCTGAGATAGAGATGTGATCAAAAGTACCCGGAGGCCTGGCTGAAAATGATTTAACGTTCGTGGCGCTCTCAATCGGTAATGCTGGAATTCAACATGGTGTTGTCCCACCCTTACTTCTGATGACAGCTTCCACTCTCACAGGCATACGTTCAGTCAGGTGCTGGAAGGTTTCTTGGGGAATGGTGGTCCATTCTTCACGGAGTGCTGCAGTGAGGATAGCTATCGATGTCGGTTGGTGAGGTCTGGCATGAAATCGGCGTCCCAAACATTCCAAAGGTGTTCTGTATAATTCAGGTCAGGAATCTGCGCAGGCCAGTCCATCACAAGGACGTTACTGTCGTGTAACCATTACGCCACAGGCCATGCACTATAAACAGTTGCTCGATCATGTTGAAAGATGCAGTCGCCATCCCCGAATCGGTCATCAACAGTGGGAAGCAAGAAGGTGCTTAAAATATCTGTGTAGGCCTGTGCTGTGATAGTGCCACGCTAAACAACAAGGGGAGCAAGTCCCATCCACGGAAAACACGACCTCAACATAGGACCACTGCCTTCGAATTTTACTGTTGGCAGTACACACGCTGGCAGGTGACGTTCACCTGGTATTCGCCATACCCACATACTGCCATCGGATCGCCACATTGTGTACCGTAATTCGTCACTCCACTCAACTTTTCTCCACTGTTCAATCGTCCAATGTTTATGCTCCTTAACCAAGCGAGGCGTCGTTTGGCATTTACGAATGTGATGGGTGGCTTATGAGCAGCCGCTCGACCATGAAATCGAAGTTTTCTCACCTCACGCCTTATTGCCATAGTACTTGCAGTGGACCCTGATGCGGTTAGGAATTCCTGTGTGATGGTCTGGATAGATGTCTGCGGATTAAATATTACGACCCTATTCAACTGTCGGCGGTCTCTTGTCAGTCAGACGAAGTCGGCCTCTACGCTTTTGTGCTGAACGTGTCCCTTCACGTTTCTACTTCACTACCACATCGGAAACATGGGTTCTAGGGTAGTTTATGAATGTGGAAATCTCGCGTACGGACGAATGACACAAGCTACACCCAATCACCTAACCACGTTCGAAGTCCGTCAGTTCCGCGGAGCGCCACATTCTGCTCTCTCACGATGTCTAATGACTATTGAGGTCACTAATATGGATTACCTGACACTGGGTGGCAGTAGAATGCACCTAAAACGTATATTTTGTGGTTGTCCGGATACTTTTGATCACATAGTGTAAGTGACGTACGTGAGTCTATTTAGGAGTTGCACTTGAACCAACATCAGTAATTTCACCGGTGTTGGCAGCAGGCTGAACATCTTCGTCTTTGCCACTACTTATTTTGTTATTACTGTCATGATAACTTTTTATTTCGAAGTCTGGGTTCGTGGCAGACTCGCCTTCTTCATTCCCATCATCAAATAAAATTCTGTAAACTTCACTGTATGAAAGATTTTCTCTTGCCATCCAATACTGTTAACTACTGACAGTGATAATTCGGTTTTACAACGTCATAAATACTTCGCTAAGTAACTCAGTGATAGGCCTACAGCAAAATACAAATTGGGTCTAACTGGCAGAAATTAGTCACATAAATAGTTGGGCTGGGTCTGACAGACCAGTACGCTTTCTAGAAGACTGCCAAACACTGACTAAACATAATAAAATCTGACTCACGACGTGATCGTTTTCTCTCAGACGTTTCAGGAACCTACCAGAGCGCTCGACTCATATTATTTATAAGAATATAAATTCAGTGAAGCAAAAACTAGTGGGTCTCAAACCCTTCCCTGACAATTTTAGTTGTAAAGATGTTTGTATGAGATCCCGTTTGTTAATTTACCCCTATCTTAAGAGGCTATTTATTTTATCCTGCGATGCTAGCGATTTTGGTATTGGATGTTTTTTAAATTAGGAGCAGAATGGCAAAGAGAAACCTGTTGGAGAAACCTTTCACCAATGTGGTAAGGGAGAAATTAAGTTTAGCACAATGAAGGAGTTGTTACCTTTCTTGCTGGGATTGAACTATTTTAAATGATAACTGTGTGGTAAGCAGTTCACATTGAGTAGGGAGGTTTGCTTGTTGCGCCGGCCGGAGTGGCCACGCGGTTCTAGGCGCTACAGTCTGGAACCGCGCGATCGCTACGGTGGCAGGTTCGAATCCTGCCTCGGGCATGGATGTGTGTGATGTCCTTAGATTAGTTAGGTTTAAGTAGTTCTAAGTTCTAGGGGACTGATGACCTCAGCAGTTAAGTCCCATAGTGCTCAGAGCCATTTGAACCATTTTTGCTTGTTGCTACCAATTGAAGTGCATCTTACTGAGTTTCAACAGTCGTATGCGGAATTCTGTCAATATTCTACCTTTTCTGATTTCAGATATAAAGACTTCATCAAGCAGCAGAACTCCACGAAGAAAGTGACTGATGATACCGAATTTGCTTCAGTGCCATACTATTGCATAATTCTGTGCTATTAACCAAGCAACACAATGGGAAACATGGCTGCTGATGCATGAGTTGGGACGAGCACAGGTGCAATAATGAGGACCATATTAATATCGTTATTTTGTCCATGCTGAATGACTAACAGGTGAGTCCACAAATTCCACCAAAATCTTCACCTGAAGCCTGCAAACCTTTCGAGATAGTATCTTTAGACACTGTAGGACATATTCCACATATGCAACACAAGAAGAAATAAATTTTTTCCATTACCGATCATTTTTCACATTACTTAGTTCTGGTGTAAATTCCTGACCTGGTGGCCAAGGCAGTAGTAAACACATATGTCAAATGTTTAGGTTCGGCTGTTGTGAGCCCCTGATCTGTTCTCACAGACCAAGGAACGGTACTAGTATGCAAGCTTTTAAGATTTTAAGAAGTGGGAAACCACCCCGTTATACACTTAAAAGAATTGCAGAGTGGAACAAGTTGTAAGACAATCGTAAAAATATTATCTTATTTTGTGAACAAGACACATAATGTTTGAGACAGAAATTTTCTGAATATTGTGTCCACACACAACAATCGTATTCATGGAGCTTACGCTTGGCCACACAAGCTGCTGTGGAAATTTTTTCCCTCAAGTCACGAACTGGCTGTTTCTCTTCACTACAAGGGTTTGTTGCATTGCACACTACAACCGCAGGAACGTTTTGGGGTGCGGCAATTCTAGATGGGCTTGTCGAACACAAGAAGATTTTTCCCTACATGCCCATGCCTTCAGTACAAATTAACATTTCATCTTGTGCCACAAACATCTTAACCAACTGAAATTATAGTATTGGTTTTGTTTTTACTATATAATTATTTATACCGTTACCATGTGTACTATAATTATATATATAACCTAAACCTAAATTCATGTTTCAACTGCTGGCCGAAGTGGCCGTGCGGTTCTAGGCGCTGCAGTCTGGAACCGCGTGACCGCTACGGTCGCAGGTTCCAATCCTGCCTCGGGCATGGATGTGTGTGATGTCCTAGGGTTAGTTAGGTTTAAGTAGTTCTACTTTCTAGGGCACAAATGACCTCAGAATTTGAGTCCCATAGTGCTCAGAGCCATTTTTGAATCATGTTTCAACCACACACACACACACACACACACACACGTACACACAAGAGCGCGCGCTCGAGCTCTCAGGCACACACGCACAGGTAAGTTAGCTCAACTTCACAATGAGAAGTAATTTTCCTCTGTCTCTCTCTCCCCTTTTTTCTGTAATTAGTTACATCTAGTGATCTCCACTCCACAGTGTCACTATTTCTTTGTAACTGTCATGCCTATTGGCAGCTAAGTGGTCAGCGCAACGGAATGTCATACCTAACGGCCCGAGTTCGATTCCCGGCTAGGTCGGAGATTTTCTCCTCTCAGGGACTGGGTGTTGTGTTGTCCTTAACATTATCATGTCATACCCATAAACACGCAAGTCGCCGAAGTGGCGTCAACTCGAAATACTTGCACCAGGCGAACGGTCTACCCGACTGGAGGCCCTAGCCTTAAGGCATTTCCATTTCATATACCTATGATGAGACGAGAAGGAGGCCTGAGCACGAGATAAAGGCTTGTTCTTATACGTAACCATTAAGTGTAAAGTTATTATGCATTATAATCCTTCAACTAATTATATTCTCTGAACCTAAACTAAAAATTATATGCATTTTATATATTTATTTGTAATATCTGAATACACCAGAGCGAATAAATCAAATGCCAACATAAATGACATTCTACACATTTGCCTACTTATATTTAAACACTAATTCTAATAAAATTCACGGTATTCAACTAACAAGAAACTAAATTTATAGTTTCATAAGAGATGGTGATAGTTAAAAATGAATGACAAAATATAAAACTTCTACGTCTACAGCCACATGGGTGCAATTAAATCACACTTAAGTGTGTATTAGAGGGTTAATCGAACCACCGTCAGTCTGATTCTCTATTGTATCACTCTCGCAGTGGGCTCGGAGAAAACGAACACCTGTATCTTCCCGTACGTGCTCTGAATTCCCTTATTACATTATGATGATCGTTTCTCCCTATGTGGGTCGGCGTCAACAAAATGTTATCGCATTCTGAGGAGATGTTGCTAATTGAATTTTCCTGAGAAGATCCCGCCACAATGAGAAACGCGTTTGTTTTAATAACTTCCACACCAAATCCTGTCTCATGTCCGTGATACTCACTCTCCTATTTCTCGATAATACGAAACGTGCTGTCCTTCGAACTTTCTCAATATTTTCCTTCAATCCCGTCTGGTAGTTATCCCACACGGCGCAACAGTACTCCAAAAGAGGACGGACACGGATAGTGCAGGCAGTCTCTTTAGTAGATCTGTTACATCTTCTTAATGTTCTACCAACAAAACACAGTCTTTGCTTGGCCTTTCTCTGCATATTTTTTGAGTGTTCTTCCCAATATGTGTAGTTCGTAACTGTAGCCAAATGCGTTCAGTTCAGTTTACAGCTTTATATTTGATTGATTTATCGTGTAACCGAGGTGAACGGATTCCTTTTAGCACTAATGTGAGTGACCTCGCACTTTTCATTATTTACGGTCAATTGCCAATTTTCGCACCACACAGATATCTTATCTAAATCGTTTTGTAATTGATTTTGATCTTCTGATGACTTTACTAAATGATAAACAACAGAATCCTTTGAAAACAACCTTAGACGGCTGCAAAGCTTGTCTCCTAAATGGTTTATATTCATAAGGAAAAACAGAGGGCCAGTAACTCTACCTTCTGGAATGCTAGAAATCATTTCTGGCTTAAACGAACACTTTCCGTCATTTACTACAAACTGTGACTTGCCTGACAAGAAATTTCGAACTGAGATGGTGTTCCATAAGCACATAATTTGTTTTCAAGCCGCTAAATGGGTGCAGTTTCAAAAACCTTCTGGTAATCTAGAAATACGGAAACAATCTGAAATTTCTTGTCGATAGCAGTCAAGACTTCTTGTGAGTAAGTAGCCAGTCGCGTTTCACAAGAACGACATTTTCTGAATCTATTTTGACTATGTATCATTAGAGCCTTCTCTTTGAATTAATTCATAATGTCCGAACACAATATATGTTCCAGAGTCGGGTTGCACCTCGACGTTAATGACATGGGCCAGTAATTCAGTGGATTACTCCTACTGCCTTTCGTGAATATATTCTGCAGAAGACTGCCAATCTTACGGACTTTGATTTCATTTAAATTTGGCATGCTTTTCTCGTTTTTTTCTGCAACTGTGTTATGGGCTCTTTTGTGTACCATGGGGGAAAACGTCCGTCGTTTGTTAACTTGCTTGCTATAAATCTCTCAATTGCTGCTTATACACTCCTGGAAATGGAAAAAAGAACACATTGACACCGGTGTGTCAGACCCACCATACTTGCTCCGGACACTGAGAGAGGGCTGTACAAGCAATGATCACACGTACGGCACAGCGGACACACCAGGAACCGCGGTGTTGGCCGTCGAATGGCGCTAGCTGCGGAGCATTTGTGCACCGCCGCCGTCAGTGTCAGCCAGTTTCCCGTGGCATACGGAGCTCCATCGCAGTCTTTAACACTGGTAGCATGCCGCGACAGCGTGGACTTTGAGCGAGGGCGTATAGTGGGCATGCGGGAGGCCGGGTGGACGTACCGCCGAATTGCTCAACACGTGGGGCGTGAGTCTCCACAGTACATCGATGTTGTCGCCAGTGGTCGGCGGATGGTGTACGTGCCGTCGACCTGGGACCGGACCGCATCGACGCACGGATGCACGCCAAGACCGTAGGATCCTACGCAGTGCCGTAGGGGACCGCACCGCCACTTCCCAGCAAATTAGGGACACTGTTGCTCCTGGGGTATCTGCGAGGGCCATTCGCAACCTTCTCCATGAAGCTGGGCTACGGTCCCGCACACCGTTATGCCGTCTTCCGCTCACGCCCCAACATCGTGCAGCCCGCCTCCAGTGGTGTCGCGACAGGCGTGAATGGAGGGACGAATGGAGACGAGTCGTCTTCAGTGATGAGAGTCGCTTCTGCCTTGGTGCCAATGATGGTCGTATGCGTGTTTGGCGCCGTGCAGGTGAGCGCCACAATCAGGACTGCATACGACCGAGGCACACAGGGCCAACACCCGGCATCATGGTGTGGGGAGCGATCTCCTACACTGGCCGTACACCTCTGGTGATCGTCGAGGGGACACTGAATAGTGCACGGTACATCCAAACCGTCATCGAACCCATCGTTCTACCATTCCTAGACCGGCAAGGGAACTTGCTGTTCCATCAGGACAATGCACGTCCGCATGTATCCCGTGCCACCCAACGTGCTCTAGAAGGTGTAAGTCAACTACCCTGGCCAGCAAGATCTCCGGATCTGTCCCCCATTGAGCATGTTTGGGACTGGATGAAGCATCGTCTCACGCGGTCTGCACGTCCAGCACGAACGCTGGTCCAGCTGAGGCGCCAAGTGGAAATGGCATGGCAAGCCGTTCCACAGGACTACATCCAGCATCTCTACGATCGTCTCCATGGAAGAATAGCAGCCTGCATTGCTACGAAAGGTGGATATACACTGTACTAGTGCCGACATTGTGCATGCTCTGTTGCCTGTGTCTATGTGCCTGTGGTTCTGTCAGTGTGATCATGTGATGTATCTGACCCCAGGAATGTGTTAATAAAGTTTCCCCTTCCTGGGACAATGAATTCACGGTGTTCTTATTTCAATTTCCAGGAGTGTAGTATTTCATTCAGTTCAAGCCTCATATGGTCTACACTTACAGTGTCAGTTTGGAAGAAGTCAAGATTGTGTCTCTGAAATTTCTATCTGATTTTTTCCATAGATATGTTTTCCATTTATTTTTGGTGGATTTTGGAGTTACGGTATTCAGTCTCGCTACGAAAACCCCATGTGTCACTAAACCTTGTATCCGTTTTGATGCTAGTTATTGTCTCAGGATTATTTGTTGCTAAGAGGTCAAGTGTATTTTCGCAAACATTTACTATTGGAGTGTGCTCGCGAATTAAGTTGTTACAAATCTGTCGCATGCAAGAAATTACGTGTGTACTCACATGACTACTCTTTACAAAACGGCTCAGCAAACATATATGGCAAAATGGGATAGACTGGAATTACAAACGATAACGTTGTAATAAATTACTAATGGACGACAGAACGTATCACATATCGTGGATGAAAAGGTGAATGCCATCACTAGAATAACTTTTAAAAATCAGTTCAGCATATAAAAAATGGGAAAAGCTGGAATTACAGGCTACAGTAAGGTAATAAATTAATTTAGAGATCGGAACATTTAATGTAACTGAAATCTGGCATTGGCTATTAATTTACGTCTATGTCTGGTTTATGCATGCAGAAATTGCTCTGCACACTTATACGAGTCTGTCCGTCTACTATACATTTCCTATCATAGTTCTTAACATAGTCGATGTTTCTCAACAGTCCCCACCTTCCAACACATCAAAAGAGCTTACACATACTCACCTGGACATTGTGTCTAGCCCCTCATGTCCCAATCCAATCACGCGGCCAACATGTCCCAGTCGCGTCGGGAACAAGGTCGTAGCTGCTGCTCCTAACACCACCCTACGAGTTCGAGGGTTAGAATAGCCCCGCGGTATTCCTGCCTGTCGTAAGAGGCGACTAAAAGGAGTCTCTAACGTTTCGGCCTTATGTGATGGTCCCCTGTCGGGTTTGACCTCCATATCTCAAAATTTTTCGGAAGAGCGAGCCGATTGGGGAAGGGCGCCTTACTTGGTGCATTGTGTCCATCTTGCGTTGAGAACTTTCGCCAGCTTATTCGTCGTTGCGTTGCAGTCCTTCAAGCTCTACATCTCTTGGGCATGGATCCGCTCCTGTCTGCACTTTCTGCCAAGCAATGTGCAGGGCCACTTTCTGCACTGTCAGCGACCATGGACCACATGTCACCTAAAATCCAGCGGGGTAGCCGGTCCGTTGTGGTGCGCCCGCCACGTACCCTGTTGGTTGTAGCCCCCTGACAACACAGGGATCGCTCTACTGATGCCTGCGCCGTTAACTCCCCACGTATGCCAATGAGTAGATGTCCATCTCCCTGGGGCATCGGGACTCCCGGCAATGGCCATCCTGCCAGGTGGCCTTTGATGTGGCTGGGTGGCGCCTGTGGGAAGGTCCCTTGGTCAGAATAGGTGGCATCAGGGTGGATGACACTCAATGAAGCGTGGCACATCTTCTCTTGCTGGTGGCCAGCCACCAGCAGTCTGTAAGCGTTCGAGGGCATATTTTAAAGGTAAAGTTTATGACCCCAAATCGTTTCCCTCCCTCGCCACACCATGGGAGGAACGAAAGGTATTGAATGAAAGTGAGATGTATTCGACCAGGTATCTTGTCTGTACCAGAGCTGATGGGGAATCCTGTATGTCCGTGAAGCATCAGTTCTTTATAGAGCATTTAGAGGACAAGTTTGGGAAGGTGGAGGGCTTGTCCAAAATGCGGTCCGGATCGGTGTTCCTAAAAACGGTATCCTCCGCCCAGTCACGAGCCTTGCTCGCTTGTAATAAGCTGGGGGATGTCTCCGTTACTATCACGCCCCATAAAAGTTTGAATATGGTCCAGGGCAGTATCTTCCACAGGGATCTCCTTTTACAGTCCGATGAGGAGCTGCGCGCCAACTTGGAGTGATGATGTGTCAATTTCGCCCGGCGCGTCCACTGGGGTCCAAGAGATCATCAAGTTGCCACCGGTTCCTTCATCTTGGCCTTCGAGGGTGACACAGTACCTGAGAAGGTCAAGGTGATGATGTACCATTGTGATGTCAAGGCATATACCCTCCCCCAATGCGGAGCTTCAAGTGTTGGAAGTTCGGCCATACGTCTTCACGCTGTGCTTCCGGCCTCGTATGTCGCGATTGTGGTCGACCATCCCATCCTGATACTCCCTGTGCCCCGCCTCCCATCTGTGTGAACTGTGGAGAGCACCATCCGTCTTGCTCGCCATACTGTCCGATTCTGCAGAAGGAGCGGTAAATCAAGGAAATCAAGACCCTGGACCGACTGACGTACACTGAGGGGAAGCGGAAATATGATCGGCTTCATCCAGAGCGTATGACATCTTCTTATGCCGCAACTGCCACTCCTGCTACAGTTCCACAGTTCCATCAGCTCCGGTCAGCTCTCAGAGTCGAAGGACCACATCTGCCCCCTTGATGGTGGGGGACACTAAACTTCCTGTTCCTCCTGCTCCAGCCACTTAAGGAGCAACACCCCCCCCCCCCCCCCACCCACCATTGGAGACATCAGTTCCTCCTTCCCAGCCACAGAAGCGTAATACTTCTTCAGCTCCTCTCGCCAGGAAGGGGTCCCTTGGGGACCTCCCTTCGCAAGTTCTGACCGATACAAAAGCTGACAGCCCAAGTGGCTCAAACCACCACCGGTCCCTGGTCGTAGGGCCTCACGGTCGTCGTCTGTCCCTGAGACTGACCCAGTGAAGCCCTCCCAGCCTGAACCATCGAAAGCACAGCGAGAGAAACAGAAGAAGAATAAAGTCCGCAAGGCTAACGACATTGCGGAGGCAGCCATCCAACCGCTTCCTACTAGCTCTGCGTCTGAGGACGAGGTGGAGATTCTGGCGTCCTCTGAGGACCTCGATCTCGCCAGTGCCTCAGACGCCATGGATAGAGCCAGCACCGGTGCTCAATTGGAGGCAGCAGGTGACGCAGCGGCATAATTTGCCTTCCAAGGCCCGTCACGCCTTTCTCAGACATGGACAATACCATTCTCCAGTGGAACTGCAGCGGTTGCTTCCACCATTAAGCTGAGCTCCGACACCTTATCAGCCTTCACCCTTTCTTCTGCATTGCTATTCAGGAAACTTTACTTCCAGCAACGCGCACCCTCGCCCTCCGTGGCTATCGGGGTTATTATAAGAACCTGGCAGCTTATGAAAGGGTGTCTGGTGGCGTCTGCATATATGTCCTTAACTCTCTTCACATCGAGTCTGTACCTCTACAAACAGCTTTAGAGGCTGTCGCTGTTCGGGTGTGGACGTCACAGGCTGTTACCGTGTGCAGTCTTTACCTTCCACCGGATGGTGATGTCCCACAGCACGTCCTGGTTGCTCTGATAGCCCAGTGCTGCCACCTTTCTTGTTACTGGGCGACTTCAACGCCCATAACCCTCTATGGGGTGGGTCAGTGGCGACAGGTCGAGGCGCCACCATTGAGCATTTATTGGCACAGCTCGATCTTTCGATTTTAAATTATGGTTCCTTCACACACTTCAGCGTGGCGCATGCAATGTACTCCGCCATCGACCTTTCTATCTGCAGCCCTGGCCTCTTACCGTCTATCTAATGGAGAGTGCATGACGACCTGTATGGTAGTGACCACTTTCCGATCTATCTGTCACTGCCACGGCAACACTCTTCTGGGCGCCCTAGCAGATGGGCTATGAATAAGGCTGACTTAGGCTAACGATGACATTGATGCGGTGGTTCAATCGGTCACCACCGGCATCGTTACTGCCGCCGAATCTGCCATTCCCCGTTCTTCTGAGTCCCCTTTGCGGCGGACTGTGCCTTGGTGGACGCCTGAGATCGCTGAGGCGATTAAAGATCGCCGGCTGGCGCTACAGCGCCACAAGCGACATCCCTGCATTGAACACCTCATCACCTTCAAACGGCTGCGGGCCCGCCGCCTTATCCGCCAAAGCAAGCAGGAGTGCTGGGAGCGGTATGTGTCCACCATTGGCCTCCATGTCTCTCCATCGCAGGTCTGCGCCAAGATCCGACGCCTCTATGGCTATTGGACCCCCGTCAGCGTCCCTGCGCTCTGACTGAATGGAACGGTTTGTACAGACTCCGACGAAATTGCCAACAGCTTGGCAGAGCATTTTGCTCTTATTTCCGCTTCTTCCAATTACCCACTGGCCTTCCGCCCCGTTAAAGAGCGGATGGAACGTCGGAGCCTTTCTTTTCGCACCAACCATTCTGAATCCTACAATGCTCCATTCAGTGAGTGGGAATTTCACAGTGCCCTTGCCGCTTGCCCTGATACCGCTTCTGGGCCAGATCGCATTCACTGTCAGATGCTGAAACACCTTTCAGTGGATTGCAAGCGACGCCTCCTCGAACTTTACAACCGTTACTGGGTCGAGGGTGAGTTTCCGTCGCAATGGCGGGAAAGCATTGTCATCCCCGTTTTGAAACCCGACAAGAGCCCTTTGGAGGTGGACAGCTACCGCCCCATTAGCCTCACCAACGTTCTTTGCAAGCTTCTCGAACGGATGGTGAGCCAGCGCTTGAATTGGGTAGTGGAGTCTCGGGGCCTTCTGGCTCCATCTCAGGGTGGGATCCGTAAAGGCCGCTCCGCCACCGACAATCTGGTGAATCTGGAGTCGGCCATCCGTACTGCCTTTTCCTGCCGTCAGCACCTGGTCGCTGTCTTTTTCGACATGCGGAAGGCGTACGATACGACATGGCGTCATCATATACTTTCTACGCTTCATGGATGGGGTCTTCGGGGCTCTCTGCCGATCTTTATCCGAAATTTTCTGTCGTATCGTACCTTCCGCGTGTAAGTCGCGGCCTCTCATAGTTCCTCCCGAGTCCAGGAGAACGGGGTACCACAGGGATCTGTCCTCAGTGTCTGCCTGTTTTTAATCACAGTAAACGGGCTCGCTGCAGCGGTGGGAAATTCTGTCTCCGCTTCCCTGTATGCTAACGACTTCTGCCTTTACTACAGCTCTATTGGCATTGCAGCTGTTGAACGTCAGCTACAGGGCGCTATCCGCAAGGCGCAGTCTTGGGCTGTAGCGCATGGTTTTCAGTTTTCGGCTGCCAAGAGCCGCGTTAAGCATTTCTGCCGGCGCCGTACAGTCCATTCTGAGCCGCAGCTTTATCTTGCCGACCAACTCCTTGCTGTGGTTAGGAACCAAAGGTTTTTGGGTTTAGTATTTGATGCCCGGCTGACTTGGCTGCCTCATATTCGGCAGCTTCAACAGGCGTGTTGGCGCCATCTCAATGCTCTGAGATGCTTGAGCCACACCCGCTGGGGCGGCGACCGATCTACCCTGTTACGTCTCTACCAAGCGTTCATCCAGTCCCGTCTGGATTATGGGAGCTTGGCTTATGGCTCAGCATCCCCATTTGCGTTGCGGGTGCTGGACCCAACCCTCCAAAGCGGGATACGCCTTGCCACTGGTGCTTTCCGTACCAGCCCTGTGGACAGCATACTTGTGGAGGCAGGTGTCCCTCCACTGCGATTACGGCGCCAATGTTTGCTGGCCGCTTTTGCTGCCCAAGTTTTCAGCTTGCCCAGAAATCCTAACTATCGGCTACTATTCCCAGAGTCGCACGTCCACCTTCCAGACCGTCGACCCAGGCTGGCAGTACGATCGCGGTCCGCGTCCGAGAGCTTCTCTCCGGGCTCGGGGCTTTACCTCTTCCGCCTCCTTTCAGGGCACCTCTGCGTTCACCCCCATGGCGTGTGCCTCGCCCTCGCCTTCAGCTGGAAATGGCACAGGGCCCGAAGGACTCAGTCCCTCCGGAGACCTTCCGCCGCCGCTTTCTTACAATCCTCGCAACGTATCAGGGCTCTGGCATTGTTTACACTGACGGCTCGATGGTTGCTGGTCGTGTCGGTTATTCGCAAACTCTAGGGGACCATTCCGTACAACGTTTCTTGCCGGCTGGCTGCATCGTTTACACTGTAGAGCTGGTCGCCATCTTTCGAGCCCTAGAGTATATCCACTCCTGCTCAGGTGAGTCCTTCGTTATCTGTAGCTATTCCCTGAGCAGTTTACGAGCTCTCGACCAGTGTTTCCCTCGTTCTCGTCTGGTGATGGCTATCCTGGAGTCCCTGCATACTCTTGCGCGTTGCGGCCGCTCTGTGGTCTTCGTGTGGACCCCAGGCCATGTTGGGATACGCGGCAATGAGAATGTTGACCCCTGGCGAAAGAGGCCACCAGTACACCATCTCTGGACATTGGCCTCCCGGAGACAGATTAGTGAGCATTCCTACGCAGCAAAATTCTGGACCTTTGGGACACTGAAAGGCGCGCCCTGCCTTCACGAAACAAACTTCGGGCCATCAAGGAGGCTACTGATGTGTGGCGCTCCTCCTTGCGGGTCTCTCACAAGGAGTCTGTTGTCCTCTGCCGGCTGCGCATTGGGCACTCATGGATGACACGCGGCCACCTATTGCGACGTGAGGACCCACCTTTATGTCGCTGCGGCTCCGTTTTGACAGTGGTCAACATTTTATTGGACTGTGCACTCTTAGCTGTGCTCATGCAGTCGTTCGCACTGCCTGACAAGCTCCCTGCCCTTTTAACAGAGGACTCTGACTTAGTTTTACGTTTTATACGGGCAGGTTTCTTTTATCATTTAATCTGAGTGTTTCTGTTTTATTTTATTGTTTTGTGTTGATTCTGGCCTTTGGCCTACGATTTTAAACGATTTTTAATGTGTTCTCGGTGGCTGGCTTTTCCTTTTTTATCCATAAGGTCGGCCAACCACCGTCACACTCTGCGTGGTTTTACTTTGTTTTGTCTGTTCTTTGTCTGAGTTTTTCTTGTCCTGTGTCGTCTGTTGTCTCCATTATTTTTTTTTTTACTCTGTGTTGGTGTTTTTTTCAGTTTTGGAACAAGGGACCGATGACCGCTGCTGTCTGGTTCCTTCAACCCACAAACCAACCAGCCAGCTGCTCCTAACAGAAACTCTGTTGGGGGAGCCCATTAGATCCTTCGCCTGCATGCAGTGGCTCCACCTTGTACCAAGCAATGTTTTCAAATCATCTGGCCTGAAGGCTTCGTTAGAGGGTGTGTCTATGGACTCGTACCCCACTCCAAGGATGTGATAGCTAGACCCTCGTCCCACTATAGAGGCTGCTGCAGTCGCCGCTCCATACAACTATGACACTGGGGATGGCCATGTGACACTCTGCCAGAGTTTCAGCCAGTGCTGGCAGTGGGTGATATCTGCCTGTCCGCCACAGCAACAACAGCAGCACTGCTTTTATTTTCGCACCTGATGGCCAGGTTGCCCTTTAAATGTCTCTTCTTGCTCACTTGCGGTGGGGCCCACCATTTTCTCTGGGTCTGATGACCCGATAGCCCACACAGCTTCTGGCACCAGCTCTCCTAGCTTGTTGCCTGCCCGTCAAGAGATCCTTCAGATCTCCTTAGCAAATATTAATAGATGTCACACATACAGTTACAGCTATCTGCATGAAAAACATTTATTCTTATCAGTAATCATATTATAACATCTTTAGGTGAATTCTTATGTAAGGTCTCCTGGTTGCCCCTACTCACTCCATCGGATTGGACGAGGGACAATATCTATCAACGTAAATTGGCATGATTCCTGACTCCCTGAAGGTGTCCGTTAAGGGGAGTTAGAATGGAAAAAATAATTTTTTTTCACATGCTCGGATTTTTATCTCATTATAAAATTTGCAACTTTCCAAATACAATTATATATATATATATATAAATTATAAACTCAAATGGGAAATATTTTATTTTATTTTTTAAATATAATCAACAAAGGTTAAAAATGTTAAAATTTTTACTTGTATTAGTTCAAGATATAATAAAATCGGTAATCTTTGATATGGAAGTCTGTGAATTGCTGAGGAAAAATGACGAATGTATTGGTAAATCTCTAAAAAAAGTAACGTATGACACCAAAACTAAGAGTTTTTAAGAAACGTAGGTTTCATGGTAATAGATTCTCGAATATAGGGAAAAGCTGTGCTCAACATGTGGCGTGTGAAGTTACAGACAATGAAATACAGGCAAACTCGTCAGTACCTAGAGAAACACCCATTAGTACTTCGAAGATTAAAATAAAACGTTGCGATACACAGTTTTCTCAAAACGAAAATTATGCAATTGGTAGGTTATGTTATATTCTGATAGATTTACACGTCCTAACCAGGGTGTTAGGTGAATGCATGTGTTGTAAAATATGTGGAGAGCCAGTTACTTTACATGAAGACAGTGAAATATCAAACGGACTAGCCAGAAAACTTATCATTAATTGAGTCAGTTGTAAATATGCTCACTCATTTTGGAATTTAGATAAGTGTAGAGATAATTATTTTGAAGTATATGTTAGGTGGTTTTATGGATTGAGAGATATTGACAAAGAACACACTGTAGCAGAAACAATGTGTGCCGTGATGAATATGCCACGCGTACCTTGCAAAATAAAAAAGTATACAGTATTTATTGGAGCTGCTGTGGAATCTGTTGCATGTGAGTCAATGAAGGGTGCTGCAAACGAAGCTGTTGAAATAAATGATGGTATTACTGAGATACCAGTAGCTTTTGATGGTACTTGGCAGATGTGTGGCTACAAAAGAATTCTGTTACTACGGTGACCAGTATGGATACTGGAAAGGTAATAGATCTCCAGATTTTAACCAAACATTTTTATAGGTGTAAATCAGGGTATGAAGAAGGGCATATCTGTGACAGAAATTAGGAAGGAAAAAGCGTTGGTATGGAGGAATCTGCAGTTATTGAAATTTTTAGTTGATCTGTAAACGAAAGGGGAGTGCGTTACACTTAGTTCTTAGGTGATGGAGACTCAAAAGCGTATAACAGTGTAGTAGCCGCTCAGCCTTATGGTGAGTAGATTATCACAAAACTGGACTGTGTTGGTCATGTCCAGAAGAGGTTGGGCACTAGGTTGAGGAAGTTGAAACAAAGATTGAGAGACAAAAAACCTTCTGATGGTTAGACAATAAGAGGCAGGCTGACAGGCAAAATGATTGATGAATTACAGCAGTATTATGGGATGCCCGTTAGAAATAATACTGAGGGTGTGTTGAAAATGAAGCAGGCAGTATGGGCTACCTCCTTCCACAGACTGTCAACTGATGAAAAACCAGTAGACCACCTTTCCCTCCTGGATGTGATTCATGGCCAGTACTCAAACAGTTTATACAGACATGAACATTTCATCCCAGCAGCATTCATGGACATCAGTAAACCTATTTATAGAAATCTGACAAATCCTGAATTACTGAAGAAATGTCTGCATGGTCAGACTAAAAATCCCAATGAGTCATCCAGTAATCTTATATGTACTCGCTTACCAAAAAATGTTTTGGTTGGAATAAAGACACTAAAGTGGGGGGAATTGGGGTCAGAGATGCTGTTATTGCATTTAATGATAGCAACATTAGTACGGTGAAAGTGCTACAGTGTATGGGAATTAGCTTTGAAGCAAACTGCATCAGAGAACTTGAACGGATAGACAAGGTTCGCATTGATAATGCAGGGCATGTAGCACAGTTGGCTACGAAGGAGCCCAGAAAGAAGAAAAGAAGAAAATACTTGGAAAAAGATCAAGAGGATGAGATACAGTATGGTGCAGGGTGCTTCTGAGTGACTAAAAATAAAAAAAACTGAGCATATATTAAGTGAGTTATAGTCTTATGAAACTGCAGAAGCCGGTCCAGAATATTTACATTTTCTGTTGCATTTTTCCCTAAATATGAGAAGTATAGTATACAGAGTATACAGATTTTCAGGGAGTAATAACATACATATCCTGAGTCTACTGAAATAAAAGAAGAACATAATGTTTTATACAATTAAAATTATTTAGGATAACGTACAAAAAAAGTACCCAAAATTGTAACAGTGTAATTAAAAATTGTGTTTTAGTAAGCAGTGCCTGAAATGCAGTTATTATAGTTCAGTAGACACAGAACATACAGTTTAATGTCCTGCAAAAGTTTCATGTCAATGGCTACAGTGGTTCTTGACATACAGGGAAGCCAAATCATTAAATTTAACATTGTTGGGGTAGGGCGTTCCAACTCCCTTAACGTCCAAGACGGGAGAGACATACATTTTGAAAAAGTATCATCAACTCTTGGTATACTCTACCTATTTTGCTTCTCATTGCGTCATGCGCGGCTAATGATTTGGTACCTAGCATGTGTGAATCATTACCAGGCTTCGGTATACACATTTATCTCCTCTTGGTGAGTCTAAATCACAGCTAAGTGCCACTTGAGAATATTTGTTAACTAACGTCAGTCGTGTTCCAAAATTCCGTCTATATCATCCATCTTGGGTTCTACTGCTTCGTTCATGTTGAGATCACGAACTTTCTCAGGTGATGGATTACAAATCTCTTTGATAAGACTGCATTCGGTCCATCTCTGCCCTTTCTGAAATGACGTGGTGCGTAAAAATAACACATGCGTATCGCGATCTATACTATATACTCACCAGCATATTTTTTAGGTTCGGGCCCTAATTTGAATTCTCTCCTTATAAGACTAATCGCACTAAGTTATGGGCCATCCATACACATCTTAGGATGACTGGCGTAAATAACTGTGGTACTACAAGCATGACTTGCTGAAACGTGCGTGGCCCCATCCGAAAATAAACGCAGTCATGCGATTGCACACGCACACTTTTCATTCCTGTGGTATCTCGAATAGAAAGTACCTATTGTGGTGATAGTGGAATCAGCCTTTCTTCTGTAGTTGCTTCCGCAATCGCCGATAACTGACTGCCTGAGTCCCGAATTATTACTAACTCTTTTCGCCAAGTTTCTATGTGTATTACTGGTTGATAGTTTGCTTTTCGTTCCTGTACGGTTTTTTTTTCTAACGACTCTCACATGTCGTCACCATATCGCATCAGCTTCACGTGATAGGGTTCTTTAATCCCTGTCTCTCTGACTGGACCTCATCTTTCTAGCGTATTTGTCTTCCCAAATCCTCATATGCACCTGTCCTGCCATCACTTGGCTCTCTGTAGGCCCTCCTGTGATGAATCTGAGCTACTTGTTCACCTCTTTATTCATTTTATCATTTTCGGCTGCACTCTTATCTAGAAAGACATTTTTGTGTCCAAAGCCTATCGTTGTTCCAGGTATTTTGCTGGCGTTGGGCTGATTACCTCTCTACTCATCCCATAAATTTTACACGGTTCGGTTAACCATTCAGAGTAAGTCCGATTGTTCTAACACTCTCACCAGTGCGATTTTAGCGGGTTTCGAATTAGTCTTTAGAAGTTCTGTAAACTTGTCCGGCAGTTCGCGGAAAACTAATGTTGCCAAATCTTCTGCCTTAAAAGTTTCATGGTTACTGATCCAGTTCCCATCTATTGTTTCTCTGTAATTCAACTACGTTACATTCGCTATTGCCGAGTGATAGGAACCTTCGACCATTCGATTCATGTGTATATTCATATGGTATGTTCTAGACTCAGCAGTATGTCTTGTAATGCGGCAACTACGTATTCCTGCCGCTAGACAACCTAACCAGCCAAACCATTTAATATTTCAACACTGAGTCAGAGGGAACGTAGTTCAGTATCACCACCACACCATCACACATAATTTTCTTGTTTGAAAGCCTACGATTGGAGGTTTCTCGTCCGGATTTGTATTCTGCAAAGTGGAACTCCTTTGCTCTCTGTTATTCAGCGTACTATGCGAAGTGTAAAAACCTTTGCTAAACCAGTAAAGATTTCTGTAGAGTGAACCTCTCGCAAAATACAGTGTGACATTGTTTTTTTCGGCAAGTATGTTTCTGGAAATAGTGAAATTACGCAGAGAATAGAAGCTTTCGAAATGTGGTGCTACAGGAGAATGCAGAAGATAAGATGGGTAGATCACGTAACTAATGAGGAGGTATTGAATAGGACTGGGGAGAAGAGAAACTTGTAGCACAACTTGACTAGAAGAAGGGATCGGTCGGTAGGACATGTTCTAAGGCATCAAGGGATCACCAATTTAGTATTGGAGGGCATCATGGAGGGTAAAAATCGTAGAGGGAGACCAAGAGACGAATACACTAAGTAGATTCAGAAGGATGTAGGTTGCAGTAGGAACTGGGAGATGAAGAAGCTTGCTCAGGATAGAGTAGCATGGAAAGCTGCATCAAACCAGTCTCTGGACTGAAGACCACAACAACAACAATTTTCACAACGAACGCATGCTATCGATAGAGGTCGTAATCTATCACGTTAAAGGAAATTTGCGTGGGGGCTCAGAGTCTAAGTAAGTTGAGTGCAGGGAACAGTAGCGGTTAGCGCATTTAACGGACAGCGGTATAGGAGACGGTTGGAACACGCGGTAAACGGCAGCAGCTAGAACTACATCAGGCGACTTCTCCACTGGCGGATTCAGATCAGCAGTAACACGACGGCAGCTTCTTCGAGTACTCTAGGGCAGTCTTCAATGTCGACTTCCACTACAGCCGTCAGCGTCACCATGGAACAACAAATGCTACATATAAAACGTGATTTAAATTCGTTAGCCTCCCAACAGACCACGCCGGTTATAACTATCGCTTGAGCAAATACTGGATCTGTGAAATGTTACACAGATGAGGAAAGATACCACCTAAAAAATTTCATGGCTGGGTGTAGGGACGCTTTTGTTTACGGCATGTCGGACGAAGCGAAAATAAAATAAGTTAAACGGCATTTGGAGGGAGACCCATAGTCTTGGGCAAATGTTAAATGTAGTTCGTGCGACTCGTACGAAGAGTTCGAAAAGTGTTTTTTGAATAAATTTTGGAGCGAGAGAAAACAGACATGGATCCACAATGATTTTTTAAACTGGTCGAGTTATAGGTACGGTAACGGGATGATGAGAGATTTTTGCAAGCGCCAGTTTGGCAAGTGAAACATCCGTTGGGGGTTTTAACGGAAATCACCACGTTAAAAAGGCAATTACCCGAAGGTCTGCCATGGGATCTTGTCCATAGTCCATGTAATTCCGTGGACTAATTTCTAGAATTTGTAGAAAAATTTGAGAGGGCTTTGAAGTTCAAATCTCAGAGCAAACAGGGTGGTTGTTATCAAAATGGGGATCCAAATAATCGCCACCAAAATAATAATCGTGAGAGAATTCAAAGTAATTCTCAGGGAGATAGTAGCAGGAATGAGCAGAGTGGTCGGAGAACGAACAGGAGTGATAACATCCATGAACGGAATCCAAGTAAAGAACACAGGTTTGATGGGAGAAATTCACGTGAAGTGCAATCGATTAACAACCGGTCGGGAAACTGATGTTCGCCACATATCAGGTCTGGGAATGGCGATCTAAACAGGCGATCAAAGACTGGAGATAATGGTAATGGTAGAAATGTTGATAGGTTTGGAGAAAGGCAACAAATATGTAATATGGAGTACGCTAAAGCGGAAGGCTATATAGGTAGCCCTTTCAATAAAAGGAGGTGCGAACGAAGGAAGCATAGATTTGTGAGAGATTTCAGTATAATTGATGGGAATAAATTTGCGGGGAATGATGTAAGTTATGAATGTGTAATGAATGAGTGTGTGAATGGTGATGAATAGAAAGATTCAGTAGCTCAAAAAGAAATGAAAAAGGTGATGAATTTTGCAAAAGCTAATTGTGTGGAGAGTTCAGAAGAGGTATTAGCAAATAGTAAGGAAGTCGATGTAGTAGCAAGTATTTGTGAGTCGGCGGAAAGCTTCGATGTTAGTGAAGGCGGCGTAGCTTTGGTCTCTCCAGCTGCAAGTGAGGGTGACTGTGTTTCGGCGGAAAGCGTCAATGTTACTGAGGGAGGCGTAGCATTGGTCTCGCCAGCAGTTGTAGTACCGCAGGAGTTATGCCACTTCTGGGCAGCTACAGATTATTTCACGCAGCAAGACTCGGTATTCTAGCAAACCAGTATCTTCAACCTGGTTCGTCAATGGCATAATTGCCTCAATTCTCATGGTGATTATTGCTGATTGTCTTACCCATTATAGCCGGACCGGCCTTTGGAAGGAAACATTTTGATTGCCGCTGATAGTTACGGTCTAGAAATAAATACTGTGGGTGTAAGAACTGTCAGCACTCTATTGCTGTGAGGGAGATGACGTGGAGAGAAGAATGCCAGGACGGGATGGACAGAGAGGGGTAAGGAAGAGGGCAACGCAGACGGGGGGCGGGGGGGGGGGATAAACAGAGAGAGGGGAAGGAGGAGATCGACAAAGATTGGGGGTTAAGTAAGAGGACAAAGAGGAGGTGTTGGGGAGAAGGACAGGGAGGTTGGAAGGAGGAGACAGACGGAGAGAAGGGGAAGGATGAGATGGAGTAGAAGAAGACTTGAATAAATACGCAACAGGCAACCCCGGCTACTCAGCTTACAATACATACACACATCAAAAAAAGTTTTGCATCCGGGACATCCGGAACCTGTACAGTAAATTGAAATAGAGATCAACATAAACATCATTTCCGCCGTTTTTATTGCTCGTGAAACCACACATTGCATGTTGTACACCATACAGTGAGATATTTAGAGGTGGTAGTAGAGGGGTTTTGGGCGCACGACAGCAAGGTCTTCAGCGCCCGTTCAGTAACATAGTGAGACGGGCGTCAAGAAAAATCCCAGAATAGGAATATAAAACGAAACAGAAAACATGGGTAACAATCGTTGAAAAACATGTGCTTACCCACACCAAAGCGTGCGATGAAGCAGAGCGTCAGCAGTAAAGCATGGACAACACAGGAAGAAATTGATAGAGGGAGCTAAAACAATATAGCAGATGGAAGTGGCTGGATGACCGCAAGGAAAAAAGGGGAGGAGTCAGTCACTCTGCAATACACTAAAACCTCCAGCCTAAAATTTTAGGCCAGAGTCCAGACACATCACAAAACTTAAAAACCCTAGACACACACGTCTCATCATTAGCTAAAACAGAAGGCAGATCCCCATCAACTTGTGCTTCTGCCCGTGCATCACGGTATAAAATGCAGTCTGTTAAAATGTACCGGACAGAGATGTGCACAACACAAGCATCACAAAACGGAAGATCCTCCCGCCGTAATAAAAAGCTATATGTGAGAGGACAGTGCCCGATCCGAAGACTTGTGAGGGCCACCTCCTCCCTCCTGAGCAACCGACAGGAGGAACGCCACGGCCGAGTGGTTGACTTTATCAACCGCAGTTTATTGGCCGTCACCGCCAGCCATTCGTCCTCCCACAACTCCATGCACTTCCTGTGGAGTGCAGCGATGACTGACTGCAAGGGAATAGGACACTGGACCACATCCTGCTCTCTGCAGGCCTCCTTGGCAGCCCGATCGGCCTGTTCATTGCCCCATATGCCGACATGAGCAGGCACCCAGCAGAAGGACACTTCTGTACCCCGCCGTTGGAGCAAGTACAGTTCGTCATGTATCAGCTGGACCATATCCTCAGTTGGGTACAGATTCTCCAATGATTGTAAGGCACTAAGAGAATCGGAGCAGAGAAGAAATCGATCGCCCCGAACACGATTCATCTGCTCTAGTGCCTTCAGGATCGTGTGGAGCTCCGCTGCGAAAACGGTATATTCAGCAGGGAGGCGAATCCGGGTAACTTGATCAGGGAACACTACAGAACAGCCAAGGAAATTCTCCTGTTTGGAGCCATCAGTGTAAACGACAGTAAAAACGTGATGCACATCTAAAATGTTAAAAAAACAGAGATTGGAATGTAAAATCTGGTATGCGATCTTTCTTAAAATTAGTCAAATCTAAAATAAGTTTGGGTCTCCGGAGGAGCCAAGGTGGAGATCTGCTCCAACCGCGACGCAAAACACTAAGACCAGCAATAGACATCGCAGCGAGGCAATACTGCGCGCCAATCCCATGGGGCTGCGTCGCACGTTGCCGGTTATGAAATAACTGTGCCAGAGGAGGCTGAGCAACGGTAAGGTATGCAGGGGTGTATGGTGTGGACAAAGTTTTATACGCCTGGCGCACTATAAGTAGCCGTCGCCGCATATGAAGTGGCGGGTCACCAGCCTCTGCACAGAGGCTCGGTTTGGGGCTAGTTCGGAATGCCCCAGTGGCCAACCGAAGCCCTCCATGGTGCACAACGTCCAACATCTTTAAGTAAGAAGGCCTCGCAGGCCCATACACCGTGCACCCATAATCGAGCCGAGATCGCACAAACGCCCTGTAAAACTGGAGCAGACTAGTCCTGTCAGCTCCCCATGTACTGTGGCTAAGACATTTTAAATACTTAAAGCCTTAAGCGACCGCCGTTTCAGGTCTTTAAGATGAGGTAACCACGTGAGCTTCGAGTCAAAAAATGAGCCCAAGAAACCTCACTGTGTCTTTAAAAGTAAGAATAGTGTCCCTCATCCGCAACTCAGGAAAGGCTAAAATCGAATGAGAACGGTTAAAAAAAACACATACAGACTTCTCGGTGAAAACTTAAAACCACTCTTCCACGCCTAGTCATCCAAACGCCTAATCGTAAGTTGCAACTGACGAGTTGTCGTTGCAAGGCTTGAACAAGAGCAAAACAAAGAGAAATCATCCACAAACAAAGAACAATGGACAGGACTTTTCACTATGGACATAATGCTATTAATAGCGACGGCAAAGAGAGTCACACTTAAAACGCTACCCTGAGTGAGACCGTTCTCCTGCTCAAAGCTATCAGACAGGACGTCACCAATTCCGTATCGAAAATATCGTGGCGAGAGGAAAGACTGAATAAAAAGAGGAAGGCAACCACGAAAACCCCATTCGTGGAGCTGCTCCAGGATGAGACGCCTCCAAGTGGTATCGCAGGCCTTCTCGACGTCGAAAAATACACCTAGAAGGTGATGACGGCGTAGGAAAGCTTGTTGTATAGCCGCTTCCAGGAGGGCAATGTTATCGAAGGTGGAACGAAACCTCCTGAACCCACACTGAAAGCGACTAAGGAGTTGCCGGGATTCTAACATCCAGTTGACCATCAGCTCCAAGGTCTTCACTATGCAACTAGTGAGGGCAACACTATGGTAGCTACTCGGGCTCGTGCGGTCTTTCCCAGGTTTTAAAAAAGGGATTAAAACTGCCTCACGCCACGCGCCAGGAAAGTGACCCGACACCCAAATGGCATTAAAAAGTGCGAGGAGGATTTCTTTGTTGCGCATTGTGAGGTGCCATAGCATACTCTAATGGATCCTGTCGTGACCAGGGGATGTGTCACGAGCTCCAGACAATGCAGAATCCAGCTCCCACATACAAAATTGGCAGTTGTAAACTTAATGACAGGTGGACTGGAAGTCCAGACTACATCTATCAGCAACGGCTCTATGGCGCTGGAAACCTGGATCCTGACTGGTTGTAGCGGTATCTGTGGCAAAATAAGCTGCCATAGTCTGGGCAATGTCTCGCGGATCGGTGTGGAGAGTGCCGTTATTCATTACAGCAGCTATGGGGCACCTCCCTCCTCTGCCAGAAAGTCTCCTGATGGTTTCCCACACAATGGAACTTTTGGTGGAACGGTTAATGGTGTTCAGGGACTTTTGTCACGACCTCTTCTTGCTCTCACGAATAATGCGGCAACATCTTGCCCTCGCCACCTAAAAGGGTGCAAGATTCTCAGCAGTCGGCCGACACTTGAACCGATGCAGAGCCGCACGCCTTGTCCTGATTGCAGAGCGGCATTCGGCACTCCACCAAGGCACAGGTGGCCTCTTCCGGTGGCCTGTGGACTGTGGAATGGATGCTGCAGCGGCGTGGTGGACCGTTTTGGTAATATGATCCACCTACACCTCAACATTCGCACAGTGTTCGAATTGGGTCAACTGGCTATGAAGTGTCCATTCAGCTGCACTGAGCACCCATCGTGGTGGTCTCCTTTCGGGTGCTACGCCATCTGGCTGGTGAATCCAGATTGGGAAATGATCACGGCCGTGCAAGTCAGCGACCACTTCCCAGTGAGCACTGGCAGCAAGAGCAGGAGAGCAAAGTGAGAGATCAATGGCAGAGAACGACCCAGTCGCTGTGCAGAAATGAGTACTCTGTCCCCCATTGAGCAAGTAGGCACAGGATGACAGGAGAAGCCTCTCAATTGCTCTACCCCTGGGGCAGTTAATTTCAGAGCCCCAAAGTACATTGTGGGCATTTAAAATCACCACAAATAATGAATGGCTGGGGGAGCTGTGTCAGAAGGTCGGTGAGGGCCGCTCCGTCAAGTGCATCATGTGGGGGCAAGTAAAGCGAACATACAGTCAATGGATGACGCACGTGGACGGACACAGCGACGGCCTGTAAAGTGGTCGTAAGTGAGAGAGGCGAGGAGAGGTAGTCCGTCCTGACGAAAATACCTATGCCTCCTCTAGCTCTCTCTCCACGCAGGTCGTCCTTTTTGTGGAGTGTATAGCCTCGTATCTCAGGGGAGTATGATGGATGGAAATACATCTCCAGGAGACATAGACACAGTGGTCTACCCTGAGAGAGGAGAGGATGTTCCTCCACATGCGTCCTGAACCCTTGAAAGTTCCACTTAATATGGGAGCCAACTATGTTGGGTGTAGCATATTCATCCTGTCTCTCCGACGAGGCGGAAAGACCGCGGCAGGTGGAGGGGCAGGCGTGGGACGAAATGATTGCCCCACACATACATCGAATTCCATCAACTCAGGAGAAGAGTCAGATGAAGCCTCACGTAAAACAACATCCGCATGGTCAGATGGTTTACCACGGGATTTGACCCGCTGTTGCTGCTGTACAGGAGCTTCCTGTGGTTTGATGGGCTTTGGGGGAACTGATGTGAGAGTAGTAATTGGCGCAATGGGCTTGGGAACAGTGTCAGCTGTTGGAGGCGCCAGGGGCTGGCCCAAGTTCGCCACTGTTCCTTTGTCTGCCTTTCGAGTAGGGGATACCGGCTCTGAAACACTGGCTGCGTTGCAAGTGCACTGACAGCTGCAGGTGTTAGTGCCAACACTCATCACCTCGGTCTGTGTTGAGGCACCGACTTTTGGAGTAGGATTCTGAACCAGCGAAGCAAAAGATGTAGCAAATGTGGGTGGTTGCATCGACTTATAGATCTTCTTGGCGTCACCGTAGGGGATACGCTCGGTTGTTTTTATTTCCTGGACTTTGCGTTCCTCTAAAAATATTCGGCAGCCCCTACTCCTAACAGGGTGGTTCCCAGAGCAATTAATACATTTAGCCCGAGACGAGCAATCAACTCCTTCATGAGCAGCCTTACCACAGTTTTCACAAGTCGCTTCGCCTTTAAATCCTAAGGTGGTATGCCCGAAATGCTGGCATTTAAAAC
The DNA here is from genome assembly GCF_023897955.1 of Schistocerca gregaria. Lineage (NCBI taxonomy): Eukaryota > Metazoa > Arthropoda > Insecta > Orthoptera > Acrididae > Schistocerca > Schistocerca gregaria. The sequence goes on from NC_064931.1 coordinate 834,884,693, forward strand.
AGCGCATTGGGGTCGGCAAATAAGGCCTCACACTACGGCGAAGGAAGCCAGCTTTAACATGTTCAGGAAGTTTTGTGCTACTGAAGGTCAGACTAAAGGAGCCGGATTTGACAAAATTGCCATCAACCCTCTTCATGATGTGTTGGACATCAACGATACCTTCCGGAGCCCACTCACATTGCAGTTCGTGCTTGGGGATGTCAACTAGATCCCGGCATGTCACAACACCTTTGCTGTAGTTCAAGGTGCTGTGCAGTTCAGTGTCTATGGCATACTCCCCAAGGCATTTAGCAGCTTGCAGGTTAGTTGCTTGCTGTGAAGTGGAAGTTTCCACTGGCAAGGTCCCATTACGTAAGCGCTTCACCGATTTTAAGGAGCCACAGATGCCCTCCAATCCCTTTTGTATATAGAAGGGCGAAACCTTCTCGAAACTACCCTCCTTCCATTTCACAATGAGAAACACATTCGTATTACCAGAAAGCATTCTGTGACCCAAGGCTGGACTTATCAAGGAAGTGATGGGGTCTGGGGGACTGACTGCACGAGCCCTCTTAAGAGACTGGGTGTTAGAACCTTCCAGCGGCCCACACTTTCCGCTGGGAGGAAGAAAAGAGGATTTCGAATGATCCATCTCGGTCCCACGAGCAGATAGGGAATTAGAAGTCCACCGAGACAGAGCCCCGCGTGCCTAGGTAAGCCTTATACACTCCTGGAAATTGAAATAAGAACACCGTGAATTAATTGTCCCAGGAAGGGGAAACTTTATTGACACATTCCTGGGGTCAGATACATCACATGATCACACTGACAGAACCACAGGCACATAGACACAGGCAACAGAGCATGCACAATGTCGGCACTAGTACAGTGTATATCCACCTTACGCAGCAATGCAGGCTGCTATTCTTCCATGGAGACGATCGTAGAGATGCTGGATGTAGTCCTGTGGAACGGCTTGCCATACCATTTCCACCTGGCGCCTCAGCTGGACCAGCGTTCGTGCTGGACATGCAGACCGCGTGAGACGACGCTTCATCCAGTCCCAAACATGCTCAATGGGGGACAGATCCGGAGATCTTGCTGGCCAGGGTAGTTGACTTACACCTTCTAGAGCACGTTGGGTGGCACGGGATACATGCGGACGTGCATTATCCTGTTGGAACAGCAAGTTCCCTTCGCGGTCTAGGAATGGTAGAACGATGGGTTCGATGACGGTTTGGATGTACCATGCTCTATTCAGTGTCCCCTCGACGATCACCAGAGGTGTACGGCCAGTGTAGGAGATCGCTCCCCACACCATGATGCCGGGTGTTGGCCCTGTGTGCCTCGGTCGTATGCAGTCCTGATTGTGGCGCTCACTTGCACGGCGCCAAATACGCATACAACCATCATTGGCACCAAGGCAGTAGCGACTCTCATCGCTGAAGACGACACGTCTCCATTCTTCCCTCCATTCACGCCTGTCGAGACACCATTGGAGGCGGGCCGCACGATGTTGGGGCGTGAGCGGAAGACGGCCTAACGGTGTGCGGGACCGTAGCCCAGCTTCATGGAGACGGTTGCGAATGGTCCTCGCCGATACCCCAGGAGCAACAGTGTCCCTAATTTGGTGGGAAGTGGCGGTGCGGCCCCCTAAGGCACTGCGTAGGATCCTACGGTCTTGGCGTGCATCCGTGCGTCGTTGCGGTCCGGTTCCAGGTCGACGGGCACGTGCACCTTCCGCCGACCACTGGCGACAACATCGATGTACTGTGGAGACCTCACGCCCCACGTGTTGAGCAATTCGGCGGTACGTCCAAACGGGCTGCCGCATGCCCACTATACGCCCTCGCTCAAAGTCCGTCAACTGCACATACGGTTCACGTCCACGCTGTCGTGGAATGCTACCAGTGTTAAAGACTGCGATGGAGCTCCGTATGCCACGGCAAACTGGCTAACACTGACAGCGGCGGTGCACAAATGCTGCGCAGCTAGCGCCATTCGAAGGTCAACACCGCGGTTCCTGGTGAGTCCGCTGTGCCGTGCGTGTGATCATTGCTTGTACAGCCCTCTCGCACTGTCCGGAGCAAGTATGGTGGGACTGACACACCGGTGTCAATGTGTTCTTTTTTCCATTTCCAGGAGTGTACAACTGATGTGCGGCAGGTTCCCCAGAGGTTGCCCGCTAACGACTGTTCCACCTCAACTGCCATGCATCTTATCAGCGCGCAGCACACCTTGAGATTGAGGGGTTGTCTATAGAGGTTTATTCCATCCTCGCGGTCCGGGCGGCCAAGCCAAGATCCCCACTCCCTGAGACACACAACATTCCACCGCCGCGCCACACGGTGGTCGTTGAAGTATGCCCAGAGCTTACGGTGACAGAGGATTGGTGGCTCTTACCAGTCCCCAGCTCAGGAACCCCGGGGTCGCCAAGCCCGTGCCCAGCAAATGCAAATTGCTATACACACCGTTACCTCTAATACCCAGTAGCACGTTCTGTTGCACTGATGCACACCTGCATTCGTCGTGAAATACTATCCACAAGTTAATGAAGGGTTGGGTTGTTTTGGGGAAGGAGACCAGACACCGAGGTCATCGGTCTTATGAGATTAGGGAAGGACGGGGAAGGAAGTCGGCCGTGACCTTTGAAAGGAACCATCAAGGCATTTGCCTGGAGCGATTTAGGGAAATCACGGAAAACCTAAATCAGGATGGCCGGACGCGGGATTGAACCATCGTCTTCCCGAATGCGAGTCCAGTGTTTAACCACTGCGCCAGCTCGCTCGGTGTAGTTAATCAATGCACTGTTGGTCCAGATTGTTCCATTCCTCAATGGCGATTCGGTGTAGATCCCTCACAGTGGTTGTTGGGTCACATCGTCCAATAACAGCCGTTTCCAATCTATCCCAGGCATGTCGATAGGGTTTGTGTCTGGAGCACATGCTGGCCACTCTAGTCGAACGATGTCGTTATCCTGAAGGAAGTCATTCACAAGATGTGCTCGATGGGGGTGCGAATTGTCGTCAATGAAGACGAATGCCTCGCCAGTATGTTGCCGATATGGCTGCAGTATCGGTCGGAGGATGGCATTCGCGTATCGTACAGCTGTTATGGCGCCTTCCATGACCACCATCGGCGTACGTCGGATCCACATAATGCCATCCCAAAACAGCACGGAAACTCCACCTTGCTGACTCGCTGAACAGTGTGTCTAAGGCGTTTAGCCTGACCAGGTTGCCTCCAAACACTATCCGACAATTGTCTGGTTGAAGGCATATGCGACACTCACCGGTGAAGAGAACGTGATGCCAATCCGGAGCGGTCTATTCGGCATGTTGTTGGGCCCATCTGTACCGCGCTGCATAGTGTCGTGGTTGTAAAGATGGACCTCGCGATAGACGTCGGGAGTGAAGTTGCGCATCTTGCGCACAGTTTGAGTGTTTGGGTTGTTACAAGACGTCCTGTGGCTGCACGAAAAGCAATATTCAACATGGTGGCGTTGGTGTCAGGGTTCCTGCGAGCCATAATCTATAGGTAGCTGTCGTCCACGGCAGTAGTAGCCCTTGGGTGGCCTGAGCGAGGCATGTCATCGACAGTTCCTCTCTCTCTGTATCTCCTCCATGTCCGAACTACATCGTTTTGTTTCACACCGAGAGGCCTTGACACTTCCTTTGTTGAGAGCCCTCCTGGCACAAAGTAACAATTTGGACGCGATCGAACCGCGGTATTGGCCGTCTAGGCATGGTTGATCTACAGACAAGACGAGCCGTGCAGCGCCTTCCTGGTAGAATGACTGGAACTGATAGGCTGTCGGACGCAATCCGTCTAATACTCGCTTCTCATGTATGTTTGTTTACGTCTTTGGGCGGTTTTAGTGACATCTGTGATCAGTCAAAGGGACTATGTCTGTTATACAATATCCACACTAAACATTATATTCAGGAGTTCTGGAAACCGGGGTAATGCAAAACTTTTCGTGTGGTGTGTATATGCAGAGTACAACGGGTCTCGAAACGTCGTTTAGATAGTTGTATTGCGGTAGATTTCTGGCTCTCCTCACAGACCGACACAACTATGATGTTCCCTGTGCTATGTATGTCGCAAACAGTCGATAAATCATTTGCTACCTATCCTGGCACCTTCGTAGTTGGGTACTCGGTTACGTAAACTGTTTTTCGTAAAGCAAACAAGTGAGTAGCGAGCGACATGGATCTATCAACTTTTTCCGGTCTTCTCTTTCGATGGCACGCAGTGTTCCCATGGTCATTTTGAAGTTCGTTCTAATGTAAAGGAAGAGCTATAGTGCGACATTCCCCAGTGAAACAGTTTTGAAAAATAACTGCTAGTGTTTCAGTCTTCTCTGTGTTATCCTTCGTTTCGATGTCATTATGGTCACAGAGTGTCAGGACAGAATTCTTCGAACCGTTAAGGCTTTTAACGTAAGACCAATGTTAGGGCAGCATCTTTCTGAATCGTCTGCCTGGTGGCAAAGCCATTTTGGTGAGTTAAACCACCGTAAGTAGTTTTTGAGATACTCGTACTTCTTCCAGCGAATCGCCCATCCAGCCTATCTTGTTTAACGGTTCGAGCGTCGAGTGGTGGGGCCCGTAATTATCTCCTCAACAGGTAACCTGCAGTACGTAACTTCCATGTCATATAACGCGTATGGTATTGCGCTAATCCAATGTCTACAGGACAAATGGAAATATCGTGCGTGCCACGTGAACTGGCTATCATCCGATGAAGCAGTCAACGATACTTAAAAGTGATGCCTCTCATCAGCCCGTTGTACCGTAAAAGAAATGGCGGTGGCGGTGCCATTTTCCCTCTTTACACAGTGGCGCGCCCAGACCAGAGAAGGGCATAATCATGCTGTGCAGGCATTGTCTTGCGGCTGTCACAGACGCCACTCGTCTTGTCCATCCAGAAGTCAACTGCCGCGCTGACAGACTGTGTAAGTGAAGCCTGGTAGCAGGAGCTTTAGTTACATTTCATGTAGTGATTCATTCATATGTATGTAACAGAGAATAGAGTTCAAAGGAGTAAATTGAGGTTGCTCAGAGAAAGTACAACCAAACACAGTCTTTATCTCTGCATATCAGGGCGTTTGAAGCAGTGATGCTTCGCAAACCGACAGTACTTTATCTGCTAGAGAGAACAGATTTATGTTCCGTTAACAATACTATATAGCAGTGCCGGAAAACAGTGGAGTCGAGACGTAGATGTTTGAGCCCATAAACGAAGCTATGATTCTGGTCCAAGCATTATCAATCATGTGTGAAACTTTTCATTTGAATGAATATTGAACACGTCAGTTATACAGAGCTTCATGTATTCGAAAACACTTTATTACGCATGTAAGCTACAATGATACATCTTGCTATTGTGTGTTTTTGCTGTAATATGCCGTGATAGGTGATTCTCTTCTTTATATAGACGATATTTTCTATTGATGTCGAATTTAGGTTCATGGCTGACATTCTTAAAGCTTGGATAACTTGGATGCTGCGATCCATTGAGCGTAATTTGCGATTGGTTGTTACGGTGTTACTGCGAGATCGGTAGCCCGAGAATTCGAGATACGTACTTTGCCCGATTAGTTCCGCACCCTCTACGCTCTCGTCGATAATCTCAACCTACACATGCCGTTGACATCAGAATCAGAGTTCGCCGCCCGGGTTAAGCGCACACAGTGCTCTACGGTTCCTGTTTGTAAACTCTTACACCAGCACACATTCTATGACCGGGTACACTTCTTGAAGCACAGTGTATGGATAAATGAAAAGGACGCCTTTTGGAAGTGCTTATGGTTGTATATCTTGAGGGTGATTTCGTTCTTGACACAAATCAGTGAACTGATATCGTTTGGTTGGGCTACATATTGTACTCGAACTTGTGCACCTACTTTAGTGAAGGTTAAATGCATGCTTCCCTCAAGGCTGTGAAGAAATTCTCTCCTTCTAAATGTACACTCAGAATGGCAACTTACTCTTTGTAGCGAAACGTATTTACTGTGCCATAAAGCTTTTTCCATTACATCTTTAATTCGCACGACATAGAAACAAAATGAAAAACTTTATCTTCTTGTGGACGAGATAGATATTCCTGTCCTATTCTTGGTACCTCCAATCACCTCAGCGACTGTGTATTATATGTTTTCCTTTTACATAGAAGTCAAAGTGCTTTAAGTTATCAACACACAATGCCTGTGATGGCACCTATAAAATGTTTTCCTCCTGTTCAACACCGCAGCTATCTTCATTAATTATTTTCTGATTTATCATCCGCTGTAGTAATTCCTTCAGTTCTCTCGCCACGTCTTCATCCATTTCAATTGCTGCCATAACCACCACAGACGACTATTACCTATTATTATTATTATTATTATTGTCAATACTACAAAGTAGCTTGCTGTCAACCTAAATGCACTTACGGCCTCAATAAATAGAACGCCACTGTTACTATAATTGTTTCCGTTATTACATTCTTTCTGATAACTACGACGATTGCAATTACTATACAACTGCACAAACACTAATAGCTGCTTATCTTAATCAACAGTGAATGATAATTTTCATGGATGTATGAATTGTGGAACAAAGCGTTGCAAATGCTTTTTCATTGACCACTTATCATAAATTTATAAATAAATATATCAGGAAAAGCTACAAGGAAGATGACGTGGCAAACATATTCGTAATAAATACTTTGCCTACACACAGAAAATGACAATGATGTTACCTTGGGAGAAACGTATCTTCACATCTCCAGATTTCTTCCACCGAAATTCTTAAAGGAGGTCATTTTATAACGATAGACATACAGGATTCAGAGTTAGCCTCAAACTTTCGCAAGCCAACTCCTTTCAAAGCCAACATTTAATAACTAACTGCTTCCGAGGGCATTCAGTGGTGTTTAATATTGTCTCCCATAATCTAGTGCCACATGTTCATAACTAGTAGAGTTAATTGCCCAGAAACATATAAATGCCTAATGCATACTCTGACTACTTTAGGTTACACTGGCCGCATCTAGTGGTCGTGCGGTAGCGTTCTCGCTTCCCACGCCCGGGTTCGATTCCCGGCGGGGTCAGGGATTTTCTCTGCCCCCCGATGGCTGGGTGTTGTGTGCTGTCCTTAGGTTACTTAGGTTTAAGTAGTTCCAAGTTCTAGGGGACTGATGACAATAGATGTGAAGTCCCATAGTGCTCAGAGCCATTTGAACCATTTTTTTTTTAGGTTTAACTAAATTCCTACAGTAAATTGACTAACTATATGTCATTGTGGCCGACCGGAGTGGCCGTGCGGTTCTAGGCGCTACAGTCTGGAACCGAGCGACCGCTACGCTCGCAGGGCATGGATGTGTGTGATGTCATTAGGTTAGTTAGGTTTAATTAGTTCTAAGTTGTAGGCGACTGATGACCTCAGAAGTTAAGTCGCATAGTGCTCAGAGCCCCTTTGTATGTCATTGTAATTTTTACAGATTAAAGAGAAAAACGTAAAAGATTTATTTTGTGTGTACGCGAGAGTCGTGCAAAGAAAGTTGGGAAGATGCATTGTACTAATAACGTGATACGTCAAATATAGTCAAGACATCAGAGAAAGTCCAAGAGCGGGAAGTATTCTATGAACACACCAACATCAAGTGGAGTGCGATGAGGCAAGTGGAGTGAGAGTTGTGATGTACTGCAAACAATGACCGACAGTCACAGTACAATTACCATACAAAGCCAAATCCGGGCTGTTCTCTGCTTGTGGAGATTTTCCACGCAACGCGGTCAAATGCCAATCCATCTGACTAGAGGTCTCAGTTTATAAAAAAAAGTGGGAAACCAGTACGTAGGTTCAAGTAATTCGTTGAGCACTGCTGCAGAGGTCTGTCTGAGGAAAATGTGGATGCTCTGTTGGGGCATTTTTCTGTACAAGTGCAGCACTGGTAAGATATACACCTTAGTTTGAAATCGTTTCGAACAATCTTGGTCAAAACCTGTGGGACTTGCACATGTCGAAATCATGAAGGGAACAAGAAACCCAATCTCATACAAGACAATATCCTAGTCACTCCAAGGAATTACATTCCTTCAACATAGAAAAAATAATTATTTAAGGAACGTATGCTGTCTCACATGTTACCTAAGAAGAAAAAGTATGAAAAAATAAGGAAGGATGAGTAAGGTTTAACATCCCGATGAGACAGATGTCATGAGAGGCGGAGAAAAAGCTGAATTGTATCAAGGATGGGGACGGATATCGGCCGTGGCCATTCAAAGGAAACAGCCCAACATTTACCTGGAGCGATTTAGGGAAGTCACTAAAAAGATAAACCTGGATGGTCGGGCTTGAACTTGAACTGTCGTCTTCTCAAATGCGAGTCCAGTGTGCGAACCACTGCATCACCTTATTCAGTGCGAATCATTTAGGGAATGATGTAAATGTACCTATATTATAATCATAAGCCTTTGTTATTTGTCAGACTAGGAAAGAAATTGATGATAAATCTGTGCTAACAGACAACCAAGTACCAACCCAGTCGCAAGAAGTATAGGCTTGTGAGTGATGAAGAATAAAGTATAGAAGTGCTAGTAGTGTATCAATGAGACATATCAGGATTATGTGATGTTCCAAAATTACGACTATACTTTGAAATTATTTACAATTCCCATATGTGTTTTTAGCAAATGATACTTTAAGAACTGTGGTAGACTTTACAAAACGTTTTTAGATAACAGTCGAATGAAGACAAATTTTAACGAATTATTATCGAGGAAGGTCTTACCACTGGATGGCGCTTTAGGCCGCAGAACATCCAAAATAAGACACGAGGTACACGACTGTTCTCTAGTTTGTGCCTGACATGCTCGCCATAACAGTCTCAATAGTGCGTATCATTGTAGAGGGCAAAAATAAAATTTCGTGAGTTCAGGGAATGAGGGGAACCAAATATATCTTTTTTTCTTGTGAAATATTATAATTTGAAAGATTTTTCTTTCCTGAAAAATATTTAGCTTGGTAAACCCGGCTTTATTGTAATGTATATTGAATTTTCCGAAAAGAGAGCATAAATTAATGTAGAGTTCACCAAAAGTTAATCATACAGGGGTTTAATGAACCAAGTTTTCTTTACATTGACGGCCTGTGTGGCCGAGCGGTTCTAGGCGCTACAGTCTGGAACCGCGCGACCGCTACGGTCACAGGTTCGAATCCAGCATCGGGCATGCGTGTGTGTGATGTCCTTAGGTTAGTTAACTTTAAGTAGTTCTAAGTTCTAGGGGACTGATGACCGCAGCAGTTAAGCCCCATAGTGTTTAGAGCCATTTGAACCGTTTCTTTATATTCTACCTCTATTATCAAACACTGAAAATTTTTTTAAAAATATTAAAAAACGTCACCTAATAATATTTATTAAATCTTGCTCCTATTCACATAATTCTTCTGCTTACTTCCTGGCCTCTACTGTAGCCTTCTCGTTTGTCATGATTATATACTTTCCAAAAATCCTCTGTTACTTGTTTCACATACCTCTCTATGGACTGTCCGTTATATGGCTACTTTGGGACTTGCATTGGTTCTTGAAAAAAATTTCTGATTACTGATATTTTCAATTTACAAGTAAGCGGAGGTCCATGTACTTTTTCTGGCCAGTCTATGAGTTCCAAAAGTGAAGCTGTATTTGGATTTACTGCAAGTGTTTCCTACACAGAAGAGAGAGGTTTTCTGATATTCATCATCTTCATTCCTCGGTTCAGTTATCCTCTGCATACATACATTGCTTTCTTCTTGGTCTTCCAAACATTAAAATGTCTGAAGCACCAATTCACTGTGTTCGAATCACGATGAACGTTGGGTTGTTAGCAAAATAACATCTGCTGCTGCCAACTTCGGGCGTTTTAGTAGCTTCAGTCGATAAAGAATTTGGTGAGGTACTTCAATCCAAGGGAATTTCAGTTTGACTATAAACCAGGAGGGATAGTAAACCCCAACAATGTATTCCACAAGCAGTTGTAGCGTCTTCAAGTTATTGCCTTTACGGCCATGTTTTGAAACACATATGCGACAAATCCTATTTGCAGTTGTGAACCACGAGAGACGTTGTAATTCTGTCAGAGACAGCAAGGGACTTGGAAGAGCAGTTGAACGGAATGGACGGTGTCTTGAAGGGAGGATATAAGATAAACATCAACAAAAACAAAACGTGGGTCATGGAATGTAGTCAAATTAAGTCGGGTGATGCTGAGGGAATTAGACTAGGGAATGAGACATTTTAAGTAGTAAAGGAGTTTTGCTATTTTGGGAGCAAAATAACTGATGATGGTCGAAGTACAGGGGATATAAAATGTAGACTGGCAAAGGCAAGGAAAGCGTTTCTGAAGAAGAGAAATTTGTTAACATCGAATGTAGACTGAAGTGTCAGGAAGTCGTTTCTGAAAGTATTTGTACGGAGTGTAGCCATGTATGGAAGTGAAACATGGACGATAAATAGTTTGGACAAGAAAAGAATAGAAGTTTTCGAAATGTGGTGCTACAGAAGAATGCTGAAGATTAGATGGGTAGATCACGAAACTAATGAGGTGTTGAATAGAATTGGAGAGAAAAGAAATTAGTGGCACAACTTGACTAGAAGAAAGACTGCACCACATAGTTCGGTGTGCTGGTGATGTCTCTACTATTTACATAGATATATCAAGGTCGCAGACTCATTTGCAGAGTTCATGTCTTCAATTTATACTATGGGTACCTAAAGTGCTATCTTCTCCAGTGGATCCCGTCTGCAGTAAACAAGGGTCCTATAAATACTCGTCCACTGGGCTGTAGGACATATTCTGAGGCATCAAGGGATCACCAATTTAGTATTGGAGGGCAGCGTAAATGGGAAAAATCGTGGAGGGAGAACAAGAGATGAATGCATTAAGAAGATTAAGAAGGATGTAGGTTGCAGTATGTACTGGGAGATGAAGAAGCTTGCACAGGATAGAGTAGCATGGAGAGCTGCATCAAACAAATCTCTGGACTGAAGACCACAACGACAATAACCACAAGGGTAGCTTATAGGGACGATTTCTGATAGTTCCAGGTCAATTGTAAGTGAAGCTGTCCATATATCCTGAGTTATTCTGTAACTGTAAGGAAGATCTTTAGAGAGATCTTTGACAATAGTCTCATTCAGTGGAATCAAAGGCCCTGGAAACGATATTCTGACAAATGACAGACTGATTTCAAGTTCTGATGTATTACCAAGCACGTTACCAATCTCACCACTTCACTTGTTGTTAGACTAAATTTGCCCATCCAATTGTTCGATCAAGTGGCGCAAAGGTAGCTCATTAGTACGAAGAGCAGAAACCAATATCAGTTTATGATTCACCTTTGTTTCAACCCAATGCATGACTCCTCCTTTCCAAACAGGGTTAAACTTCGTTGAGTCATCACCAATAGCGTGTAAATTTTTATAAGTGTAGTTTTTCTTATAAAATGATTTGAAAGGTGGTTACCAGTAGCTTCAGCAGGTCTCCTGTTCGAAGAGCTTATTCCTGGCGTAAAACGGCAAAGATATTTTCCATGTGGCTTAGTGCAAACAGTGTATTGCTCTTCTTTCACAGTACCTGGAAACTGATCACTGGAGTTATCTGCTTGTAACTGAGCTTTAGTGTAATCTTTGCGTCCATCAATGTAGGTACAATCACTCATGTCTGTCCTGCATCGCGCATGAAATTCTTGAAGTCATTTTATGACTTCTTCTTGGGCCCTTTTCACTTTTTACTTTATTGTGATCAACCACAATTCTCTTGTCTCCTTCAGTAACTAATCCAGCATCCATACATGCAGCTGTTGTAATGGCAGCTGTAGCATGTAGAGCGACACCATACCTAATACTATACAATGCTACATTGTGCCGCTGTAACGTGTTATACTGACTTGTACTTGAAGAAGAAGGCATATCATAATCATCACATGATATTTGCACAGAATCTTCAGAATATTCATCTTCAACAGCAGTTGTCTCTTCATCTTCCTCGGAGAAAAGAATTTCATTTGGTTGCAATGTTAATTCTTCCTTGCTTTCCCACTTAAATTCAGAATTTCTTCTTAATTCACCTTCTTGTCTCTTCTGCTTTTTAATTTGTCTTCTGTGCTCAGGTGCTTCTGGTAAGACAATCTGATCTCTTTGACCTTTAATAAACACTAGTTCTTTGGCAGTGATCTTCGTATCCTTAGAACAAGAGCTGGGAATTTGAACTTCAGGTTTACAGTCATCGCCACCTGGAAATGGAAGTTCAAGTTTCTAACACAGTTTAATCTCACACTTGCGGTTGAGAAAGTCAAAGACCTTGTCTAACGTTGCTATGGAAACCTCTTTCACTACTAGTTTTCCGCTGCCAAGTGATATGTTTTTGGCCTTGTCCAGCTTTCCTCTTCCTTCTTCAGAACTGTGACTCTCGAATTTACACTTGGTGCCACAAAACAGCTGTTTGATAGACTCCACTTTTCAAGCAAGTTTGGATAAATATATTTTTCTAGATTGGCTGCTGGGAAATTTAGTGACATTCTCTCCATTTTGCTCTATTAGCGGAAGTCCATATCTTAGAACATCACAGAGACTTGGGAGTTCATAAGGCAGCATTTCTCGACCAATTGCAATGAAGTTACTGATGTGAGGGGTAGTTGCCAGTCTTGTCTTCCTTTTTATAGCCATCGTTCCTAATTTTCAGATTGTCAAGTACAAGAAATCGTTTGCACCTGGAAACAGAAAGCCATGAATATGTCACTGTTTGTATGATCTTAATAAACAGATGAGCCGCTGTAAATGAGTATGGCTAGTTTAAAAATATCTACGACTGACATAAAGGAGCTTACAGATTTCATAGTATATTCTTAGCCTTATATGCAGAGCAGAAATACAGACAGAAATAATGATGAGAAACCGCTTCTTGAAGGAAGACAGTTTATTACGAACTTTACATGAAACATGAAAATATCACGAAACTAAAGTACCAATTTACCAAGCATATTAATATAATTGCCATTTCTTGCAAATATAATTGATAATTGTTAACCATAATACAGAGTTATCAGCAGCCTCCTAATCTTTTGGAAAACGAAGTCAAAATATTTGACACGCTGGCTAAATGCAGGCTCACCTGTTGCTGGTAAAACTCTTTTACAAGGAGGGTGACTGTGCGCCAGTAGGTCAGTAGAAGTTCCGAACATACAGGAGTATGAAAAAAGGCGTTGGTCCGATGTCCGCCTAGCGTTTGGAGAAAATGAATACTAAATTCGATAATCTAGGATATTCTGCTGTGCAATGAGGGAAACAGTTAATCCGACGTCAGTGGATGTGACCACAGCCTTACTACAGTGGTCAAGAGGTGGTGTGCAGATATGCAGTGCACGGAGAATCGCCTGAACTTCGGACATGCCTTTGAGCGTGGTGCATAAAAATGTATGAAACATCCCAAATTCCTATCCGTACAAAACTACATATGTTCACGAGTTGCATCGTGCTGATCTACCAGTAACACAAACGTTTGCTCTAGAATTTGTTGCCCTCATGGAAGTGGACATTGAATGGCCATGGAACATTCTCTGTACAAACTATTTTCATTCTGATCTCCAAGGACAAGTCAATAACAGAACTGTAGAATAGGAGTAACGGAAAATCCGCTCATACACCAACCTGTACAATCTCATTCAGCAAAGGTTTCTGTGCAGTCCAGGTTGACGGGATCGTTTATCTTAGGGTCATGTTTCAACGAGGAGGTAGGTCCTGCATTTCCCGTTGCCTATGCCGTCATTGATAAACGCTGTGAGACTCTTTTGTACACCAACAACGTTCCAACTCTTCAACAGCGTGCGTTTGTGGGTAGTAGAAGTCCTATGTGGATGAAATACTATGTAAGTGTAAACACTTGAAAAATATTTTCTCTTTTTCGATCTCTTTTTCTGTTTTCGGGTTTTTGTGTCACACAAATATAATCTGTGATATTTAAGAGCTTTGTTAGTGTATTATGACTTGGTTATTAGTAGATGTATTTTAAAATTGTTCATTAGTGATATAATTGTGATAAATTACACAAACAGATACAATGCTATCTGATCTATGCAGCATCTATTCATGAGCCTAAAACATTTCGTCTCGTGTTCTCTCGATAACCCATTGTGGAATGGAATAAAGTGTATGACGATGCACAAACAAAACCCTTGCGTAAATTTCACGCTCTCGCGTGCAAGCTCCTACTAACAAACTACTTGTGAGTGTGTAACCGATCCTTGATAGTCTAAATATTGGCATTGGGACGGAGTTGACGTCGGACCTGGTTCCACTAAAATTATCTCGGGGCCGGATATAGGGATCTTGCTGCCCATGAGTTTGCCTCGGCATTACCCAATCAATTTATAGAAGCCAGTGTGAAAGTGAAATTAACGAGTTTTGTAACAAAGACCTTAATGCTAAAATTTGAATGCTTTAGTCGACCTTAACGATCGACATTTCATATAGAAGCGCATCATTAAAATGACGATTGATGTAAATATCAACTCTGTAATCTCATTTGTTTAAAAGATACCTCAAATTTAAATTATCAGTATTTTCAGTTAAGCATACACACAAAACACATTGAATGATGACAGCATGACACCTTATTGAATCATTAGGTTATAGAATATTTGTTGTAAACTGTAGTGCATAATAATTACTTTTATTCTTTATTTATTTATAAGAAAGCACATTGATGCAAGGCTATTGGCTGTGACATTCAGAGTTAAGAAGGAAATTGTATTGGCTTTATGTAAAAGAATTTAACAATGGATATTATTGTTGTTTTATTTAGAACGTGGAAGTGGTCAAGCTGTGATTATTTAAATGTGTTAAAATGTAAAATAATGTAGAATAAGCTATAGTCAATCAGATGGACCGCTTCAGGAAAGGAAACTGTCCTAGTCAGTTGAGCGAAGATATTCGGTGAGCGGGAAATGCGGCCTGGGATGGGCACTGGGCAGTTCTGGTGTAGACGCAAAAGCGGACACTTCGGCTGGAGACACCAAAGGGTACAGTTCGGATTGAGACGCGAAAGCGGACAGTCGGTCTTTAGGAAGCTAGGAAGTGAAACGCTCTCTGAGCGGTGAGCAGTCGTGAGCCTTGTGTGAACTCGAACTTTTCGTATAAATATCGAGGTGGAGTAATGGACTTACGTTTCGCGATGAGATTGTGAATGATCCAACTGTGTTAAATAGATACGCGCTCGAGTGTAACAGTAACTCTAAAAGACGACGACATTCGCTGTTAGTTTGCTTGTTGAATAAACATTATTGTAACCAAAGTGAGTGGTCTACATCATTTATGGGTCGTTAATTTATTTCCCTATGTTATTATTACTGTTATTATATGTTATATTAACTTTGTATATCTCCAACTTTCCATTAGCCAGACTATTTAACCAAAGGGTCACAAGTGTCCACTTTAGGACGTGTAATGTGGCACGTACGTTTCAACCCCTAGAAGAGTTTGAACCAAAACATTTTCATGAAGGGAAACCGCATTTGAGCCAGAACATCTTCGGGATTTTAGCTTGCAAGATTTTCAGCTACCAGCATACACAAGTAATAGTGTCATGTGAGAAAGAATTAAACAATAACTCCCACGGAAGGTACCACATAAAGTGCTGAAACATGTTAGGGTAATAATAGAGCTGCAAAACAGTGTGTTGCAGCTCTCGCTAACTTTCTCTTCCGAAAGCGAAGATATTTCATTGACACCAGTTTACGTATGAAGAAATTAGAATCATAACAAAATAAGAAAAATCAGAGCTCGTACGACCAGATTTAAGTGTTCGAGTTTCCCACGTGATCTTCGAGGGTGGAACGATGAAGAAATTATCTCAGTAGTCTGAAGCTGTTTCCCTGAATCCTCAACCAAATACTTACGTGAGAATTTGCAGAGCAGTCATCTAGAGGTAGATCCAGTTGTAGATCACGCCAACAGTCACAGGTAACCACAAAGTCACAATTATATTGCATACGGTTCGTTAGCTGATCTTTCTTTACTAACACTTATTTGTTCCTAGTATCGTGTACTTCCAACGGTATGCGTTTAGGACATTGCTTGTGATGCACCCTGTATGTGCATGGGAAGGGAATTGTAATATTGAGGTTTACATATTTAAAAATTGCTACTGTATAAACAGATATGCATATCTTCCTCATCTTGTCGCTTTAAAAGAACAAAGGATACACTATAACATTACCTGAAAAGTTTAAAAGTGCCTTATTTTTGGAGGTTCTGAAGCTTTCTCTTTCGCAAATAAAATCTGTCTTTAGGCATTTAACAGCGCGCCGATATGGTTCTGTCGCCGCAGCTGACGGCTCACAGTCGTTTAGCGCAACGTTTCTCTCTGTGTACATTAAAGGTTCGCCCAACATTCTGCTTGGTGTAAATGAAAGGGCGAGACAGCTGTCTCGCGAAACAGCGTCACACAAATCTTTCGCGAGGCACTTCTCGCACCTAAAGTATATAGTACCATAAAAACGTTTAGTGATGGAATGTGCAATGAAACTTGCTCTCTCCCTCTCTCCCGCCCCGTCCTCTCTCTCTCTCTCTCTCTGGTACTCTGCATGTAGTCGTTTAACTCTCCGTGGCATCATAAATTGAAGCACGCCAGTTTCTTCTATCCTGTACTATCTCCTGAAGGCATGTCAGATTCGAATCCATTACTTCTGTGATCAATCAATATTATCGTTTATCGCCCTATTCTTATTCTGTCTTTCGAACTTCCCTAACATTAAGGTGTATTCAAGCGAAAAATGTCTTGTCATGTGGCCACAGAAAGTCAGTTTTGTTTCAGTGTCAAACCTTCCAAGGAGCAATCTGGGTTTCTTTCCCGTAATATCGACCTATTCGCTGCGGTTGCAGTCCTTTGAACTCTAAGGAGTGTTCTCGAACACCATAACTGAGAGGTATCTGTTCTTCACAGTTCAGTCTTTATTATAGTAATGATGTCAGAACTGTACATTACAACGGCCAAAATCACCGACTTTACTATGCGATAACTGTTATTGAAGTGGGATCTGTATTCTGTTAAACACTGTCAAGGTTAGACACTACTTTTCTACTACGTAACGAGCATTTCTTGGTTTGGCAGCATAAATCTGGAAACCACGTTAATTGGAAATGCAAAATACCTCTGTTGTTTCTCCTTCTACATGATATGAAGTGATAGGTGCAGTTGTTATTGTTCTAGTTTCCTTGACATTCGAATATGGTCCAGTCTTTTCAATTTCATCTGTCACCTTCAGTAAGAGAATCCTTAACTCTGCCACCATTTCTGCCAGCGGTGTGGTATTATCTGTATATCTGCGTTCATTTGTATTTATCCCATATCATTAAGTTCGAAGTTCTTCTTCGGCATACCTGGCGTTCCTCATAATTTGCACTGCATAGCCATTGGAGAAACAAGGTGACAATATACATCCTTCCCTACTATTTTTTAAATCTTGCCACACTTAGTTGTTCAATATAGGGTAGAAACTGGAACTTCTTGGTCAGAATCCAAATTCTGAACGAGGTAAATTAGCTGATCTGGTACTTCCATGTTTCTGAGCGTCTTCGATAAATTATTGTGGTCGACATTGTCAAAGACACCCATCGAAATCTGCAGAAATAAATCATGCTTAGTTCTATAGAGCATAACAACTTTTCTGATGTAGGCTTCAACGTCGAAATCTATATATCTAGGTACATAGCAAGTGCTGGTGATGGTTAGCTCGTTGGTTCACTGGGGGGAAAGGACCAAACAGCAATATCATTGGTCCCATCGTATTATGGAAGGACTGGGAAGGAAGTCGGCCATGCCCTTCCCCTTGCAACGTCACCATGCCTCCATTTGTCTGAAGCGATTTAGGGGAAACACGGAAAAGCTAAATCACAATGTCCACACTCGAGTTTCAATGTGAGTCCAATATACTAACCACTACACCACATAGTTCGGTGTGCTGGTGATGTCCCAACTACCTACACGGATATATCAAGATCGCAGACTCATTTGCAGACTTCATGTCTTCAATTTATACCATGGGTACCTAAAGTGCTATCCTCTCCATTGGATCCCGTCTGCTGTAAACAAGGGGCCTATAAATACCCACCCACTGGACTGTGAAGTGCTTGTAAATAGTAGGGCTAGGCACCCTGTTCAGGACAGACAGAGACTACCGACAGCACGAGGTGTTGTTACACCAATCCCCCTAACAAACAAGTTCGACTTTCTACCCTAAAATGACACGAATTTGAGCAAGTGAGACCCATTTCACCTGTTGGAAAGCCTGCTGTGTCCTACTTCAACAGGAGGCAAACGCAAAAGGGCAAGGGTTCCTTTATCTTCGACGGTTCAAATGTGCGGCGAATAATAGTACCCTTATGGAAATGGCAGCAAAGTTCGAAAGTAACACCAAGTTCTCTTACTGTGTGTGCTTGGGGAAATCATTCAGCATGTTGAAGTCGCTATTCTGGTAGCCTCTGAAGGAACAGAGTGCAGCAAGCTGCATATTGTGACACAAATTTGAAAAACTGATACCTATCATCTAGGCTACCAGGTCATACTTGGGTCATTCATCCGACTGGCAGAAAGGAATGAGATGACCAGCCTTGCTCATGGAGTTTCAACAAAGCTGACAATTCGCAGCATTTTGCCATTCACTTATCATTGCTCTCTGGTTCCGAGTCCAAAGGAAGGAGTGAACTAGTTACTTAGAATGTTCTTTGACAAACTTGACAGCGACTGCCCAGATTTGCGCTGTAGTGTAGAGAATTATTGAGTCCCTCGCAACCATTCGCGATCGGGATGGTGCAGCCATACCACCACCTGCACTTGAGCAGGCATACCGACACTGTACGCTTTTGATAGCAAGGGCGGAAACCACTACTGGTGGCCGTCTTCCGCTACAACTATCATGGCAGACTTGAATGTCAGCAGGCGTGACCCACCCTTAGTTGCTCTGGTGCACTGAGATGTTACACACGCTGCTGCCGACATCGTACGTGAGCATTCTTGTCCAGCCACCTAAAAGTTGGTGGCTGCCTTTTTCATCAACATCACCTCGCTTTTAGCAGTCAGTACACTCCAAGGGTGCTATAGTTTGTTTTCTAATAAAATGTGTGGATGTAAATGGTGTTTTCCTGAGTCACCATGGGTAAAAATCATGACGACAATCCTACCTCGACTCAGCAATGTCAATGTAGAGACCCACCCCAAGCCTCTATACTTCTGTGCCGGAAGCAGCTCCGAGACGGGCACTGGAAGCCGGACACCATGTCGCAGCCACAGCGATTAGCGTAGAGAGTCAGACAACTGCTGTGTTTTTCTTCCTCTACTTATGTGTGCAGGGCATGTAGGTTCAAGGCGAGACTGCTATTACTACTTGAGAGAAACATTTACGAAATCTAAAGAACCGGCCGATTTATCGAGATTCCATGCCAGTGATTCGGACCACAACTTCCAACCAGTAAGGTCTGCGTAGTGCAGTCTATTAGGGCACAGTGCATCACGAACTGAATTGGTGTCAGTGGAGTGTTTGACGTGTCACAATAATGGCCATACTTCTAGGCAGTGTACTAAGTCAAAGTGGCTCATGGTTAGACTTTAAGGTGTATGTTGTAATTTATGATTGTGGGTGTTTATTGTCCTAATACTGTTGCTTTAGTGTGCTTGACAGTGTATCACAGGAGGGAATTCATCCGTCGATAAATCAGGCAGGCAACTGCACGCAGGTAAGGCAGAGATGCACAGGCAAATGGTTGCTATGAAGGAGGGCAGGGCATCATCCAATTTGTCTACTTTATTGGTGGGGCCAGACGCCACTATTTGGGTCAGTCCCTTTCCTCCCAAACCAGGTGAGGTTACATTGTCCTTCCTGTATGATCACGAAGCTGCAGCAGAGATCAGGTTTAGGTCCGGCAATCAGCTATTGTAAGTGATTAGGTTAATATTGAGACGAGGCAATAGTTTTTTTGAAATTTAATGAGGAATTGTTGAACGTACTAACATGTGAATAGTTAGGATAACAGTTCTGTCATCGCTATATGAAACGGAACAGCGCAAGGATCTTACTGGTGCTGTTGAGTGGAACCTCACAAAATCACGAGTCGGTAGAGAGTGATAGGATATGTAAAGCAGATGATCATATGTACGACTTAACGGGATCACTGAACACAGCCGGCGAGATAGCTATGGAGCAGGAGGAAATAGAAATAACAACAACGGTGCGCAATAGGCGAGGTATTTTACTTACTGGCGTAAGATGTTAGACGTGTGGATGAACAGGCATGTTCGCAGGTTCAAACGGCTCAAATGGCTCTGATCACTATGCGACTTAACTTCTGAGGTCATCAGTCCCCTAGAACTTATAACAGCTTAAACCTTACTAACCTAAGGACGTCACACATATCCATGCCCGAGGCAGGATTCGAATCTGCGACCGTAGCGGTCACGCGGTTCCAGACTGAAGCGCTTAGAACCGCTCGGCCACTCTGGCCGGCCATGTTCAAAGGGAGAGCTGCCAGACAGTGTGAGACAGCAGTCGTTGGAAACCAGTGACGGAACTGTAGAAGCAAGGGCGGAGTGGGGAGAGGCGGAATATTCAGGTGCTAAACGTAAACGAGAACCACAAGCCCGGTGGGCGGCGTTCCCAATAACTTTCAACGCTACAGAAACGTATGCAGATGCAGAGTGTGGCGGAATACGAGTTCCAAGGTCTAAAAATTATAAATTTCTGTTGTACACGGCTCATGAGTCAGTGGCAATCCTGGACCCTATAGGTAGGAAGCGTTTAAACCGACCACGCTTTAGTTTGTGTGGTGTGGAGGATAGTGATGTGAAGCTACTAGGTTCAGTTTAAGCGGAAAGATTCCAGAAATGCGTTTAACTGGTGTGCTGTATAAGTGAAGACTACTGTGCAATAATGGGGCTCGATTCTCTGTTCAAGCATCATGCCAAAGTTCACTGTTGACGACATGTGACGGAGCTCATGGGTAGAATGTCCCAACTGGGGGAAGATGTCACTTGTGAACTAAAGTCGCAAGCTTTGTCTATCTTGAAGGCAAATCGTTTAAACCACACTCAAAGTCACAAAGGTTTAACTTGCATGATATAGAGCCGGAAGGCACTGGGAAGCTACTGTAGGTCAGTGTTGGGCCAGAACTGCCTAATAATGTGTTGTGTGTGACAGAGGCAGTAGAAGTGAATGATATAGTGTGTGCATCACGCTTTTTATACAAACAATTATTGTATGTGTATAAGAGATTGATGGGGGGGGGAGAGTGGCATCTGTCAGTTTAGATAAATTTGACCCCAATGATGTGAAGCTAACCAAACTGTTGTTGGTAGAGAGTGTTGACGTTATGGGTTAGTATGATTTGGATACGTTACGTGTGGGCCACAATCATGTGCAAATGGCCGCAACAACTGCTTTATTTGCAGAAGAAGGGCTTTTGAATCGAACGGAGAGAGAGAGAGAGAGAGAGAGAGAGAGAGGGGGAGGGAGGGAGAAAGAGAGAGGCAGACAAAGAGAGACAGAGTAGAAATGGAAAAATTATTAGTGGAATTTGAGGAACTGTTTAATCCTAGGGGTCTCAAAAATGTTCAAATGTGTGTGAAATCTTATGGGACTTAACTGCTAAGGTCATCAGTCCCTAAGCTTAAACACTACTTAACCTAAATGATCCTAAGGACAAACACACACACACACACACACACACCCATGCCCGAAGGAGGACTCGAGCCTCCGCCGGGACCAGCCGCACAGTCCATGATTGTAGCGTCGAAGACCGCTCAGCTTATCCCGCGCGGCCTAGGGGTCTATTACCAGTGATGCCCATAATGCAAAATCAACAGGGTACGAAGCACCTGAACATCAGAGATATTTATCCTACCTAGGCATATACAGCTGGATATGGAAAACTTCAACAATCAGCAACTGGGTAATGGCATAACAGGGGAGAGCACTAAACCTTATACGCCAGAAGTCATCAGATTGAACAAAAAATGGAGATTTTGCTGTGGCTATTGCCATCTGCAAACTAAAACATAGCATGTGAATATCCCATATCCAACATTGTGGAAACTCTTGACAGCTTGGGGCAGTGCTTCTACTTCTCTAAAACAAATTTGAGGAGCCGGAACCATTAGCTGGAGGTGTCCCCAGAGGACCAGCATAAAACTGCTTTTTCGGTTCCCAGAGGTAGTTGTATCAGTTATTTGCTGTATCAGCGAACACCATTAGGGTTGAAAAATGTACTATCAACGTTTCGGAGATTGTAGGACGGAGTACCCGAGAGATTTGAAAACTCATTGAAATAACAGTGTTTTCAAGTAATATGAAGCAACATATACCGAGGTAAGTGTTCAAAGGATTTCATGCCATATGTCTTGAAGAGTTACAATAAATAATTTAGGGGATAAATGTAATATTATGACCTCTGTAGAAAAACAGTAAATATGTTAAGACTGATCTTGTTTTGTCACATTCTGGTAATTCTATTTTTTTTAGCGTTGAATAGAACTTGGTAGATGGGAGTATGTCCGTTCATTATTCGATAACAGCCGTTCAAGTGAATAAATCGGTGTACAAAATGATTATTGTCCTATGGCACCATTTGCTGTTGAGGAGATGAAGGAGTTCCGCGGTTCTTCGAGGCTGTAAAAGGAGGTAAGCAAAAACGGATGAATTCCTGGCTGTCTTTGACTGTGTCAAAATGGTAGTTTGGGTGTTACGTAAAAACTAAGTGGGTGTAATTCTCATCCTTTTCAAGAGCTAGCAGTTTGAAACTTTCCGATTTCACGGTCAAAACATGAAAGGATTAATAGTTCTCTTCAGGTTGGCTCATCAGAAAGGCCCGCTCCCTCCAGCATAGTGATCTAAAGCGAGACAAGTGTTTTTTTTCTAGATTGTAAAACCAACCATAGACATTAAATATGGTAAATGGAAATGAGCGTTTGGCTTCATTGACTGGGAGGGCCATTACGGGCAGGTCTTATTACATTCGACGCCACATTGGGCTACCTGAGCGCCGGATAGAGATGAAATGATGATGAAGACAACGCAACACCCAGTCCCTGAGCGAAGAAAATCCCCGACCCAGCCGGGAATCGAAAGCGGGCCCCTTCGGACGGCAATCCGTCACGCTGAGGATTCACCTATCGGGGCGGACATGAAATATGGTACAAGGAAATAAACCGCTAGTACCCCTCTTACTAATGTAAATCTCGTCTGTGAGTGAGACTAACGACTGCATCGAGAATCATCGTAAAACTGCGGGCATATCTAAATTCTAAAGTTTTGAAGTTACTTTTCTCTCACTAAACAATCAACAGTTTTTCTACCAACAGTAAACGCAAGTCCCACAGAAAGAGATGTTACAGTCTTACATTAAGTAAGGAAAAGTGCCATTTTGCCCCGGAAGTTGCGATTTATTTCAGACATATGATTAGACGGGAAAAGGCAAAGAGAGACTTAAGATAAATGACGGCGATGTACTTTTTTCCGGCTCCTCAAGCATGTCGAAGCTACAATATTCTTGAGGTTGGTCAATTACTACAGAAAATTCGTGAAAGGGTTTTTGCATATGCACGGCCACTCACACAACTACTAAAAGTGGCTGGAAATGCCAGTGGGCAACTGACTGTCAAATCTCATTGCAGAAGCTGAAAAATGTTTCCATGTCATTTCCCGCGTTAATGTTTCTTGATCAGTAGGAGGGGTTTGTGCTATCATGTGACACTTCCACCCGGTCATTAGGGTGCGTTTTAGGCCATGTAATACACCGAAGAGCGAAAGAAACTGGTACACTTGCCTAATAACGCGTAGGGCCCCCGCGAGCACGCAGGAGTGCCGCAACACGAAGTGGCACGGACGCGGCTAATGTCTGAAGAAGTGCTGGAGGGAATTGACACCACGAATCCTTCAGGGCTGTCCATAAATCCGTAAGAGTACGAGGGGGTATAGATCTCTTCTGAACACCACGTTCCAAGGCGTCCCAGATATGCTCAATAATGTTTATGTCTGGAGAGTCTGATGACCAGCGGAAGTATTTAAAATCAGAAGAGTGTTCCTGGAGCAACTCTGTAGCAATTTTGGACGTTTGAAGTGTTGCTTTGTCCTGCTGGAATTGCCGAAGTCCCTCGAAATGTACGATGGATATGAATGGATGCAGGTGATCAGACAGGATGCCTACGTACGTGTCACCCGTCAGAGTATTATCTAGACGTATCACGAGTCCCATATGACTCCATCTGCACACGCCCCACGCCATTACAGAGCCTCCACTAGCTTGAACAGTCCCCTGCTGACATGCAGGGTCCATGGATTCATGGGGCTGTCTGCATACCTGTACACATCCGTCCGCTCGATGCAATTTGAAACGAGACTCGGCAGGGGAGTCAATATGTTTCCAGTCATCAACAGCCCAATGTCGGTGTTGATGGGCTCAGGCGAGGCGTAAGGCTTTTTGTCGTGCAGTCATCAAGGGGACACGAGTGGGCCATCGGAACCGAAAGCACATATCGATGATGTTACGTTGAATGGTTCGCACTCTGACACTTGTTGTTGACCCAGCATTGAAATCTCCAGCAGTTTGCAGAATGGCTGCACTTCTGTCCCGTTGAAGGATTATCTTAAGTCGTCGTTGGTTCCGTTCTTGCAGGATAATTTTTTGGCCACAGCGATGTCGGAGATTTGGTGTTTTACCGGATTCCTTATAATATCGGTATACTCGTGAAATGGTCGTACGGGAAAATTGCCACTTCATCGCTAAATCGGAGATGAAGTGTCCCATCGCTCGTGCGCCGACTACAACAACACGTTCAAACTCACTTAAATCTTGGTATCCTGCCATGTTATGTGGATTATATCTCACAGAAACTGAATGTTGCTGAGAGGCAGACTGAGCAGGAACGCCACAGTAGTACGGGTACTGGATCCCACCCTCCCACACTGTTAGACTTCGCAAAGTGATGGTATCAACTACAACCTGTTTAAGATGCAGTCATAGTTCAGAGTGGATGAATGACTGCTAATCAACAACTGAATACACTGGCGCAGTTGGTGAATAACTGGTTGCTGGAGTTTGGTGTCCATGAGATGGTTACCATGGAATAGGATACTATCTACGTGTCTGTCTTGATGAAGTAGTTATGTCACTTATTACGGAAGCAAAAACTTGGACCCACAAGCTAACTGTAGAATGAAATGCATACATTGTACTACTTGTATGATGTTGAGCTACTGTGTCAACATTCACCATAATGACTTGGATGTTTGCTAACCATTTATTGTCGTAGCATTTAATTCCCAAGTGCACGCGAGCACTGGGTTTTCTCTGGGTGAAGATACCTTCACAGTTCAGTATAGTCAAAACAAAGATCAGGAGGGATGGAGAGCCAATACGGAATTTGGGAAAGGCAATAAGGAAAGTATGAAAAGTGTACAGAGTTCAAATACCAGAGCCCTGGAACGTGAGAAAAAGGTAGGGAAACATGTGGGAAAATCGCAGGAGTGTGGAGTAGGGAAGTGTGTATTGCTATCAATTCTGAATATCCTAAAGGGTAACAACAAGTAAT
Organism: Schistocerca gregaria; assembly: GCF_023897955.1. Classification (NCBI taxonomy): domain Eukaryota; kingdom Metazoa; phylum Arthropoda; class Insecta; order Orthoptera; family Acrididae; genus Schistocerca; species Schistocerca gregaria. The sequence goes on from NC_064931.1 coordinate 834,910,272, forward strand.
TTGTTACATAGTACCAGGAGCGATACAAGGTGATCGAGGTAATGTCAGTATTAGACGTCACGCTGCAGTGTCCAACTACAATGACTTTAGCTCATGTAGTGTGCTTATGACCGTTTGAAGATGCTACAGATTCATTGCCACATGTGTCAGCACTGACACTAAGGAAAAGCAGGCATAAATAGGGAGAATGACAGCCAAGAGGATCTTTCGTTACCTACTAATGAGATACCATACTGGTTGTGATCTAGTAAGCGAAAAAGAACGATGCGGAGCACAATGAAATTTTGTTTAGTTGCACTACCTAATAGCAGTGGAATTGAGGACGGACGAAGCGCGATTCTATGTGCTCGTTCGGTTCCTGGTTGCAGTCGACCATTTATGGTATAGGTGTTCAACCGTCCACCCTTACTGGGTGAAGTTAGCATCCTAGGTGAAATATATAGGCCTACACTTAAAACCAAGGAGGTAATGGTAATCTCAGAGGATGACGGACGACATGTGGTTATGTCAACAAAAGAGTTCCGTAGCTTTCAGAGGGAATAAGTCGCCATATCCCTGACTCACGTGGTCCAGACTGACAAGAACGCATGAGAGGGTCAGCTATTTAATAGGCGACGCATCCGCCTAGGAATACACAGGGGCCTTCCTGAAGCTACAGTCTCCCGAGTTCGATTCCTGGCGGGGTCAGGGATTTTCTCTACCTCGTGATGGCTGGGTGTTGTGTGATGTCCTTAGGTTAGTTAGGTTTAAGTAGTTCTAAGTTCTAGGGGACTGATGACCTAAGATGTTAAGTTCCATAGTGCTCAGAGCCATTTGAACCATTTTAGAAGCTACAGTCCTATTTTTAGAGAGCATGATTAGACTGGATTTACTCCCTGTACAACGCCATAATCATAGTAGCGAACCTCACCTCTTGGCTAGTGTTGCAGGAATAACTGGTGTTAACATAACTTAGCCGCTATTGCAGTGGGGTACTCAAAACACGAAACTTAATCTGTCTAGATATTACTCTAGAATCCGACCGCATCCTCTTCCTGAACCAAGGCATAGCAACCCAGGAGGGACTTACTGCTGCAGAGCAGATGTTGCAGCACATCCAGCAATAGAGGGGTTACCAACGACATACAATCTTGTCCATAAGCAACATGATATCGGGCACCTTAATGGCTCTGACTCTTTTCTCTGCATCATTCAACTACCAAGTGATCCCAATACACCAGATACAAGTAGACTGGACTGTCGTACGAGTGCCAGATACAAGTGAGAAACGAAATGTCGCGAGAATTTGTTCAGAGAATAAATTTTCTTTTGTTATATTCATTTGTTCTATATTTGTTGTGATTAAAGGTACGAATACGTGTACCTATGATTAAGGATGCATTTCTGATGACGTTGCAGATTCTACGAATGTTCTCAGTCATTTGACATTGAACTGTAGTAGTTCAATGAGATTAATGATATTGTACTTTAAGCATTTATTGGTGCTCTGATCAATACAGGTTGCAATCATTGTATGGGACGTTAAGGAGTTGTCAGTGCATGTGAATTAATGGTTGCCAGCGTAAAAGCTGTGCCTTGTTTTCGTGTAATTTTGCAAGACACCTATGAAGGTAATTTCATCTTAAAAAATGGCTCTGAGCACTATGGGACTTAACTTCTGAGGTCATCAGTCCCCTAGAACTTAGAACTACTTAAACCTAACTAACCTAAGGACATCACACACATCCATGCCCGAGGCAGGATTCGATCCTGCGACCGTAGCGGTCGCGCAGTTCCAGACTGTAGCGCCTAGAACAGCTCGGGCAGTCCGGCCGGCTAATTTCATCTTAAGTAGATATTAAGGTGTATGTATCGGTAAAGTAGAGTTTGGTAACATTTTCCTGCTAGCTGATTTGTAGTCACTTGAGAATATTGAATCTGATGTGTAAATTGGAAGTTGGTGGGCTAATATCGTAGGCCTCATATAGGATCAAGAAACTGTGTGACTAGACCTACAAAACTGTATTGCACGCTATTATCAGTATGGGAATATGTGTTAAGCTTTTGCAGAAGTACTCTAAGCTAAGACACAGGGACTAGATCGACCAAGGGTATGGGGTGAGGGGGAGGGGTGTGTGGGGGGGTGGGAGAGGTGAGGTATGAAGATCGGTCACAGTTTTTCAGCACTGTGGAGTAAATTAGCAACACTGCTATGACTCTTTTAAGAGGACAGTGGGAACCACAAAGGAAAAAATTGACGAAAACGTAGTTACGTTAGATGCAGTGATACCATCAGCTAGCTTCAACATTGCTGGCCACAGGCAAGCACTCGCAGAACTGACAACATTGCAGACTGGCAGGGTGATTATAGCAGTGATAGGCCAGCTGCCACACCTTGTGTCTGCTGCCTTGTTTTGGTGTATGTGGTTGGAAGTGGTGCCTCCTCATAATACGTAGGTACCAAAACTCTCTAAATACCCATTATTTTTAGCCAAAGACATCTCAGTCTAGCTGCACCATCTATGAGGGGAGGACTAAATCAGGTGATTGAGCGACATGGTTTTATAAGCAGCCACTACGAGACTTAGTCTCCACCACAGACATGCCTACTGCTGATTTTATGTACACACCTGTGGACGTGGCGTTTTTCAGCTGTTAAGCCATATTCGGTCTCAATTCAGACACACCCAAGCTTTTGCTCTGGATGGTAGCAAATCGTAGCTGGTGCGGTGCAACTGTTCCACCATTTGCATTTTTTGTAGATAAACGGACTCTGTACAATTGCCTTCCTCTACAAGAATCACGTCGCGCCTCCATGTCTGCCGGTGCGTCACTCCCTGAGTTGCAGAGCTGCGCCCAGACTCTGTACGCACTGCTGCTGACGTCCCGCGGCAGCATTCCGGGTCAGGCCACTGGCCATCTTTTGCAGCAGAACTCTCACGCTCGCTGCAGTCAGCAGACACCAAGGAAAAGGCGTTACCACTATAGAACGACGCTATTAGTACTGTGATTTGTTTTATAATTAAACGTGTGACTATTAAGCATGTTTCCTTGAGCCACCATCGTTTCGCATCCTGATGACAATCAACCGTTTCAACTCAGTCATTCCCCAGTAGAGGCCACACGCTCCGGGATTCTGCAAATGAGACATTTGGGAAAAATTAAGCGAATATCGAAAAGACGGGCTAATGGTAAATGTAGGTGATGCATTTGTCACAGACAAGAAACTCAAAGACAGATAGTCAAACTGCGTGTGAGACTGTTGAAACGTCCCCTTAGAAAAATTATATATGACTGTGCTTAAACTGACACATAATATTTTTAGCGCAACGCAATCTGACTTTCAAAAATCCCTACAAAAGAATGGCCCTGACTAACATTAACCTATACGTTTCACAAATCACTTACCTCACAAAAATCTTCGTTACTCCAACTACTGCATTACAGCGAGCGCCACTACTGCCAGCTAACTAAAAGATTCAAACTACGGAAGGCAACAACTAATTGTAATTGACACCAGTTCATCAAATTAAGTAACTTGTAAGTTGCGCTAAAGGTATTGTGTGTCAGTTTAAGCACAGTCATATATAACTTTTCTAAGGGGACGTTTCACTGTGTGAGAAAAATTGACCCTAAATTCCTTCTATGGACAACCAGAGTCGCCACCAGACGTAGCCAAACACTTTACAGGAAACCTAAGTTCACTAGGATGCACAATCATACTGTCATCACTGGAGGAGACTTTAATCATTCAACAATCAACATGGAGAAATTATAGTTTAGTAAGTGTCGGACGTGGAAAACATCTTGCGAAACATTCCTATTCGCGTCTCTGTTGACAAGCTAGAACAGGTTGTTCAGAAGTGAACTCATGATGGTAATATACTTGACCTAACAGTAACAAACATACATGCCTGATTGGAGGGTGGTGCCATACAAACTGCTATCAGTCACCATGTGGGAGTTGTAGCAACCATAATCACAAAAGTACGTAGGGCTACTAAAACATGTAAAGATATATACATTAATGCCAGTGGTCTTGAAAAGCAGCTAAAATCGCTAAATGGAAAAGTTTTAGATTCTACACCATATGTGCTTTTTGAACCATAATTGATCGCAGATCACTCGAACTAACAAGCGTGCTCAGCAGTTAAAAGAAAGCACAGGTCATACACGTCTACAAGAAAGTTAGCAAAAGTAATCCACAAAACAACCGTCCAATACCCTTAACATCCACTTGATATAAAATTTTGGAACATCTTCTGAGATAAAATTAATGACGTATCTCAAACAGAAAAACCTACTCCATGACAACCAGCATGGGTTGCGAAAACATCCGTGATGTGGAATCCAACTCGTACTACTACCACATGACGCCATGAAAGCCACGGATCAAGGTAGCCAGATAGATGCAGTATTTCTCGATTACCGAAAATCATTTGACTCTGCATTAGACGCATTTAATATCAAAAGTACGAACTTATGGGGTATCAAGAGAAATTTCTGAGCGGGCTGAAGATTTCTTGGTATGTATGACATGCCACGTTATCTTGGATGGAGAGCGATCGACAGCAAGTGTGCTCTGACCTTGCAGACAATATTAATAGTAACATCAGCCTTTTCGCCGATGATGCGGTCATCTATAACGAAATACTATCTGAAAAAGCAGCGCAAATATTCAGGCCGATCTTGATAAATATAGAAAGTGAGAAAAAGACTGTCAGCTTGCCTTAAATGTTAAGTAATATGAAATTGTGTACTACAGACAGCGAAACAACAAAGTATTCTATGACTGCAGCATCAGCGAGTCATAACTACACTCCTGGAAATGGAAAAAAGAACACATTGACACCGGTGTGTCAGACACACCATACTTGCTCCGGACACTGCGAGAGGGCTGTACAAGCAATGATCACACGCACGGCACAGCGGACACACCAGGAACCGCGGTGTTGGCCGTCGAATGGCACTAGCTGCGCAGCATTTGTGCACTGCCGCCGTCACTGTCAGCCAGTTTGCCGTGGCATACGGAGTTCCATCGCAGTCTTTAACACTGGTAGCATGCCGCGACAGCGTGGACGTGAACCGTATGTGCAGTTGACGGACTTTGAGCGAGGGCGTATAGTGGGCATGCGGGAGGCCGGGTGGACGTACCGCCGAATTTCTCAACACGTGGGGCGTGAGGTCTCCACAGTACATCGATGTTGTCGCCAGTGGTCGGCGGAAGGTGCACGTGCCCGTCGACCTGGGACCGGACCGCAGCGACGCACGGATGCACGCCAAGACCGTAGGATCCTACGCAGTGCCGTAGGGGACCGCACCGCCACTTCCCAGCAAATTAGGGACACTGTTGCTCCTGGGGTATCGGCGAGGACCATTCGCAACCGTCTCCATGAAGCTGGGCTACGGTCCCGCACACCGTTAGGCCGTCTTCCGCTCACGCCCCAACATCGTGCAGCCCGCCTCCAGTGGTGTCGCGACAGGCGTGAATGGGGGGACGAATGGAGACGTGTCGTCTTCAGCGATGAGAGTCGCTTCTGCCTTGGTGCCAATAATGGTCGTATGCGTGTTTGGCGCCGTGCAGGTGAGCGCCACAATCAGGACTGCATACGACCGAGGCACACAGGGCCAACACCCGGCATCATGGTGTGGGGAGTGATCTCCTACACAGGTCGTACACCTCTGGTGATCGTCGAGGGGACAGTGAATAGTGCACGGTACATCCAAACCGTCATCGAACCCATCGTTCTACCATTCCTAGACCGGCAAGGGAACTTGCTGTTCCAACAGGACAATGCACGTCCGCATGTATCCCGTGCCACCCAACGTGCTCTAGAAGGTGTAAGTCAACTACCCTGGCCAGCAAGATCTCCGGATCTGTCCCCCATTGAGCATGTTTGGGACTGGATGAAGCGTCGTCTCACGCGGTCTGCACGTCCAGCACGAACGCTGGTCCAACTGAGGCGCCAGGTGTAAATGGCATGGCAAGCCGTTCCACAGTACTACATCCAGCATCTCTACGATAGTCTCCATGGGAGAATAGCAGCCTGCATTGCTGCGAAAGGTGGATATACACTGTACTAGTGCCGACATTGTGCATGCTCTGTTGCCTGTGTCTATGTGCCTGTGGTTCTGTCAGTGTGATAATGTGATGAATCTGACCCCAGGAATGTGTCAATAAAGTTTCCCCTTCCTGGGACAATGAATTCGCGGTGTTCTTATTTCAATTTCCAGGAGTGTAGATACGATGAATTCGTAAAAATACCTGGGTTTAACACTCTCTACGGACATGAAAGGGAAAGATCGCATTAGAAAAGTCGTAATAAAACAGGTTCAGACATAGATTTATCGATAAAGTACTAGGGAAATGCAATTAGACCGCAAAGGAGATTACTTTCAAGTCACTCATGTGTCCTGTCGTAGAATATGGTCACTTGTACATCACCCCTACCACGTAGGACTAATACGGGATATTGAACGCATACAGAGAATGGCAGAACGAATAGTGACAGGTTAGATCGACCCATGGGAGATTATCACAGAGATAGGTAAGAAACTAAACTGGCAGACACTTGAAGAAAGTCTGAAATTATGCAGAGAAATCTTACTTACAGCTCTCCAAGGAGAAGCTATAAATTATGAATCTAGTAGTATAATACATCTCCATACACTCATTTTTCACGCACTCCATACGTGAATGTAACGGGGAATAGCTCTAATAACTGGTACAGAGGGAAATTTCCTCTGCTATGAAATTCACATGGTTTGCTGAGTATGAATGTAGATGTAGATTTAATTGTAAAAGTAGTTTCAGTGAAATGTCTCACTGACAATTTTAATGTGTGCATGAAATTAAGCCATTGTAGGGTTCCTAGATTCTGTTGTAAATCTGTAGATAAAATTGACGTAATTAATGATCATACTACAGTTGTAATAATTCCTTCACAAAAGTGATTACTAACATGCTGGCCCGTTACCACTCAGCAGAAGTTGGTGTTATAAAAAGCAATTCACGGTAAACGAAATAATGTAATCTTTATCTGTAGGTTTATCCTTGCTCTTTGTTTCCTGATAATTCACATATCTAAAGATAAACAGCTGTAGCTATGGTTTAACAGCTTACTCATGCCGCATTGCAGGCTTGCCATCAATTCAATTAGAACGTTATTGCACGAACCTCACTCCAGCTACCCACCCGACAAAACCCCAGACGACGATTCCAGCAACGCAAATGAACCTATTCATCACACGCTACCTGCAACATATTTCAACTCACGGAAGTAAAAGAAGCATCCAATACGTGATCGAATTCGAATCGCTAATGAAAAATTCTGTATTAGGAAAAGAAAATCCTAATCGATTCGATGAAAATTAACAGAAAAGCAAAAAACATTGACTATTTCTCGACTCACATTGTTAAAACACTGCAATATCACGGTAAGTCATTTAACTACATTTACTATAGAAGGTTTTTGATGGACTTAGAACCGTTTGGTTTGGGTTATAAATCACCTTTCTTTCATGTCTTCACACCAAACAGCAAAACTTTGCTGTGCTAGAGTAATTAATGTGATCTGAAACGACGTTTAAAGATAGTTCCTTTAGAAAGGACATGATCTGTTTTCTTCTGTATGTTTGTCTTGTCTACAACTTAACACTGTCGCTAGTAACTTCATCGGCGATAGGACTTTACTCTTCATCGTTATTTCTTCATTCAGTTGCTTTTACTTACATCGTCATTCTCTAAAAGACGATCTGGCAGAGGAAATGAGGTTTTCATAGCATTATCGAGTTTTTCGGAGTTCGGTGGCCCCTGCTACTGCGTTAAGTGTTACGAAGCAGCGTTACTGACCTATATTTGAATATGAAAATAGTTATCCGTCGTAACACCGTCAGACAGCATATAATGTTTAGGTCAGAGAAACAGTGTGTGCCGACACCTAGCATCATCAGTGATGTACCATATTTATTGTGAAGCACTTTAGAGGGAAAGTTATACGCCAATGATCGAAATTCATTTTTTTAGTAACAATGCAGAGACTTGGTGTCTAAAGCTAAGTAGCTACTAAAACTCGGCGATAGTTTTTACTGTAAGTGTATGCTCCGATTATTCATTGCAACAAATTACACCTTTTCAACAGATAACATAGAATTTGAGAAAGAAATTTTCCCTCTGCAGCAGATTTTGTGTTGGTATGAAACTTCCTGGCAGACTAAAACATACAATTCCTTTGATATTTGTGGCAGCGAATGTATCACCGACAGGAACACGAATTTTACGGTGGTAGTGATCGGTAAACCGATCAGTTCAACTATAGATAATTGTAGATACGTTCAATGCAGCTAAAATATGAGTATAAGTAAGACAGGTACAAAACTCTATCAATGGCTCTATGTGTTACGCAGATTATTAAAGGTTAGTATTAAATGCTTCGTACCATGCTAAAGGACTATGACATAAGTTAACTAATGTCGCGTAAGTTAACATACTGTACAAAATTAGGCGTAGTGATGAAGAAACGGCGTTGTCTGTGTACAGAAAGTACGTATCCCAACAGGAATCTCATATTAATTTCGTAACCCTGGCAATGCCAAGGAAAAGCGGGGGGAAGGGGTGTACTTTACGCCAAATTTTTGAAAATACTGCAATTTCGTAGGTTTCTTTGTACATAGAATTTCGTAAAAAATACTTATTATTTTTTTACGAACCAGAGTCTATAAACATTTAAAAATTCTCATTTAAAATTAGCCCAAAAGTTGTGTCTTAGTAGTACTTGTACTTTCCACAGTGAGTGTCTTATTCGATATCTTGAGGTTCAGGACTTAACACATCAGTATCTCTTTAAAAAGTATGTTAAAAGAAAAGGTTTACAACAATTAATGAAATTTGCCTTTTTTATCTTCTTGTGGTGATCACAAAGTACTCACAGATTTGGTAGTACACGTTATTGAAAATGTGTCGATTTTACTAAGAGTGTGCTAAAAGGTTCTGGACCCTACTTACACATCAGTGCGTCTTTACAAAGTACGTTCTTAATATAAATCAACAACAGCTGACGAATTCAGTATTTTTTAAACTTTCTTTGCGGTCAGCGTAAAGTACTCACGTCATGGAAAGTGCGTTGGTATTACTAGGGTTAATATTGTCATAGCACCTGACCTTACGCTACGAGCTACGCTCAATAGTACCTTTATTTTCGTGTCTGATTTCCTCCGTTCCACCATCTGCAGGTAGTTTTCTTTTCTCTCTAGTATTTCCCTTTGGCAAGGAGCTAATCTGATGTTGATAAAAATCCCCGCGCTTCACGTCTGGCTATATTTCCTCTGTTGTGTTCTGCAAGGGGTTACCTCACTGTTTCCACGGCACAGGTGTACATTGCTACATAATCCAATTATGTTAAGCAATCTGTCTTTAGATTCTCTGTGCTCATTTTCCGCTTTTTCATGAATGCTTGGTTTCTGAAATGCCATTTTTCTTATTTTATAATCATTCTTTCAATAGCTTACTTGATCATAATCGATGGAATCCCTTCTCTTGTTGCGCTTCATTCTCGAAATCGAATGACATCGAGACCTGTCAATGATTTTAGTTTAGGACTTCCTGGTTTCGAAGACTTTGTTGATTAAACCTGGGCTATCGGATTCACGCAGAACTCTGATAGTATTCGGATCAGCTCGTTCCTTTCCGTATAGTCAACGCTTTCTTAAAAATTGCGGATACCGTCACATACATGCTCTGTCCAAACGTCTTGTACTTTTCGATTCTCTTGAGGTTAAATTATGCTTGGAGCACAGTAGTATACGTATGGGCATTCGGCTCAACTTTCTTTACATTAGTGGAGTCATGTGACCCAATGACGTCATCACCTTTACGTCATCAGTGACATCATAGCTGTTATAAGTGATGTCGTCTTCCATATCAGTGAGAAGTCAGCCCCCCTCCCTCCCCTCCCTTTATCTCAACCAAATACAGCAATGCATTATAAATTCAAAATGGCAGAATGAGCTCAAATGCATTAGCGGAAAATGAAATATTATGTCCCCTTCTCCCCATCTCCAACCAGTCACGCAAGGCAGTACTCCTTGTCTCCAGCCGAACACAGTGCTAAAAAAAATCGTGGTAGCAGGAGGAAGCCAATTGGATTAGTGTAAAGTACAAAAAATCTTTCCCTCTACCCGGTTTCCCTTCTTCTCATCGCCATCTGATCATAGCAGAGCAAAACGTTGGGAAGACAAATTGTGTGTGATTTATGTCTCACACCCTCACCCTGTCCAACCAAACAGAGACTAGTATTAAAATTGTGTGAAATTACATTATTTATGACGTGCACATAGGGCCATGTCCCCCTCCCCTATTCCTTATCTCGAGCAAATTATAACGCTGTATTAAAAAAAGATGCAAGAGGTGATGGAAACAGACCAACTGAGTGTTCCCCCTCCTCTATTTTCCAACCAGTCAGAGCAGTGTATTTAAACGATGTGCAAAAATGGCTCCACGTATGTAGCAAAAACTTACGTAACCTCCACCTGAGAGTCAAAGAAATTCATAATATCCTTGAAAGTCTCATTGTTCAAATGTTCAAATGTGTGTGAAATCTTGTAGGACTAACACACACACCCACGTCCAAGGGAGGACTCGAACCTCCGCCGGCACTAACAAAGTCTCATTATTTAGTGTATTTCATACGTAAAATATCGTCTCTATATACCATATTTTGTGCTCCATACAAATACGTTATCTCCCTGTATATGAAATTACTCTCTGTACTGTCTCATCATTTAATTTATCTAATAAAATCTCATTTCGTACACATGTTTATGCACATCTGTTTCGTCATAAAAATAAGCTCTCACAAATTTTTACGGAAAATGATAAATACTGCAGCCCTCTAGCTTTTCGTCATTCGTTCACAGAGATGCGAGGGATCCAAGGTGGTCACCTATCCTCTACAAGGTGGCCATCATTCCCCCAGGAGGCCACCATTCCCCTATGTGTTTCTGCCATTCCCCCTATGTCGTCACCATTCCCCATAGGTTGCTACCATTCCCCTGTTTTACCACCATTCTTTCTATTAGTGGACACAATTCCCCCTTTTCGGCACCATTCCACCCAAGGTGGTCACTACGTTGATACCATTCCCGTGGTGGCCACCATTCACTCTTTGAGTAGCTAAATTCTCCAATCGTGCCCACAATTTTCCTTTAGGTGGTCACCACCCACGTACTAGTAAGCCACCATTCCCCTGCATAACTACTAGGTGAGTCAGATTACAGGGTGACTTCCATCAGCTTGTATGCTTAAAATCCTTAATAAACAACTGTATGATACAAAGGAGAGCTTACCTTGATCCTGTCAAATCGATTGTATGATGCAATCGACTGTGGGCTCTACTAACCCTCTTACTCACTTTGCGTTCAAACAATAGCTGACAAGATAGCTCACACTGCACCTCTTAAGTAGAGAAGACCGCTGTGCTCACAATCGTGAATGACTGTGTGGGCAACATTATCTTACAAACACAATAGTGGTATATGTTTCTCTTCTGACATCACAACACAAGATTCCGTGCAATAAAGGTAGACTTTTTTATATGGTTCGCTATGGTAAATTTTTTATGCAGCACGGCCTCTTTTAAGAGCTATCTCCAGGCGAGATTGTGTCAGGGCACAGAAGGTTTGTAGTTTTAATGCACACAGAATTACAACAAATACACTTAATGGCTAATGCCTAACGCCCATGCCTAATGGCGAATGCACAACTACGCCTGTCAATAACATTAGAATATAGTTTGCCGCCCTTCAGCAAGTGACATCCATCTGGAGTCAGAATACACAAATACACAATAACACCCGATGATTGACGCATAACGCATAATGCCTAACGTCTAATATGGAAAATTACGTGCTTGAATATACCTCTGATAAACCATTAAAATAACGGCAAGGCTAAAGATAAGCATTACTGCATACTACCAGAAATGTATTTCTTACAAAAACATTCTTGATATGAAGCCCACCGATATATTTAATCCTTAAAAGACAGAGGCCATTGACTTTTGCTTTACTCTTCGCTAACGACTAACACTGGTTGTCAGCCTGCTTTGCACTGAGCAGATAATGGGTTGCAGGGTGTTTCCTGGAGTTTGTGTGTGTGTGTGTGTGTGTGTGTGTGTATGTGTGTGTGTGTGTGTGTGTGTGCGTGCGTGCGTGCGTGCGCGCGTGCGTGCCATACAGTCTGAGTCTTTCTCAAGTATTTACTCTCACTGGTCCTTCACATAACATCGGGGTTAATTTTACCTCCATAAGCGCCAAAGGAACTGGTACATGCATGCGTATTCAAATACAGAGGTATGTAAATAGGCATAATACGGCGCTGCGGTCGGCAACCCCTATTGAAAACCACAAGTGTCTGCCGCAGTTGTTGGATCGGTTACTGCTTCTACAATGGCAGGTTATCAAGATTTAGGTGAGTTTGAAAGTGTGCTGTAGTCGGTGCTAGAGCGATGGGACTCAGCATCTCCGAGTTAGAGATGAAGTGGGGATTTTGATATACGACCATTTCACAAGTGTACCATGAATATCACTCACCCGGTAAGTTATAATAACTGCAAAATTTTATTTATAAGTATAGCTCCTGATCCCGCAGTGTAAACAGAGAGTAGAATCATTTCTTTCAGTGACCAAAAGAAGAATACGGACTTGCACACTGGAAACTATGGTCAGTATATTCACAATCGCTTTGTGGCTGACCACAAAAATAATTTTTTGGTGCTTGTAGACGACGGCGAACAGTATTTCTTATGTCTTATTATTAATCCGCCGCCCCAAATATGGTGCACCGGCTGGGAAATTAAACAGTGAAAGTGATCGGTCTGTAACAACGAACTCGGTAGGCGCTAACAGGATACCGAAGTGTCAAATACAGAAACCAGTGCTTAAGAATTGCTCGCGAATGGAGAAACTAAGCTGTGAATGTTAGCCACAGTAATCTCGATCGTGACGGAAGGAGGGAAGCAGACGTCACTAGATCGCGGCTGCCACCGGCGCTGTGGTTAGAAGACGGTGCATCATGACGGAGCTGCGTGGACCTGCAGGCTCACCAGTGCCCAGTCCCTCCTAAAGCTACCGCAGTAGGCGATACTCGACGTCATCCTCACCGCCACAGCTGCTGCGGCTGTCTGCATTGCGTCGCGATGCGTCGCATCGTGTTTACTGTGACGCAGCGCCGGCATCATTCGTCGAGGTCCAGCAACTAAGTTAAATCAAGGACATTTAAAGTGGTTGTTAGTTGCTCCTAATAGGCTACTAAAAATGGAAAATATTGATGAGAATAATTTGAAAGAATGAAATGACATCGAAATTGAGTAGTTTAAACTAAAAAATTGATGCTGACCACCATGGTCTTAAGCCAAAGTAGATCAGCAGCTAAATAAAGTAAATAATTATCAGAAAGATATTAAGAAAGTAAAATCTAACTGTGTGAAATTTTGTGAAGATGTTGATAAAAGATTTTCTGACAGCTTAGAGGCAACAGAATTATAAGTTGAAGAACTAAATACTAACAGCGTGCCGCGTGAAGTAGCCGCGCCGTTAGAGGCGTCATGTCGCGAATTGTACGGCCACTCATGCAGGAGGTTCGAGTCCTCCATCGGGCATGGGAGTGTGGGTTGTTCTTAACATAAATTAGTTTAAATGGTGTGTAATTCTAAGGACGGATTACCTCAGCAGTTTGATCCCTTAGAAATATTCATATTTGGGTATTTTTAAAACTAAATAGTGGTATTACTAACATAGAAAATACAGTAACCTCTGGTAGTTCCTGTAATACTGCTATACAGCATGTTGCTTCAGTTGATGCCGCTTTCATCGGATGTCGTTAATGTTTGAGTTTTGATCCAGGCAAACAAATTCACCCATTAGAGTTCTGGACAGATTTTGAGGATGTTTTGCCTAGTACATGGTCAGAGCGAGAGAAAATTTGTTTCATAAGCAGTCATTTGTCAGGAGATGCATTGCGGTTGTCAGCTGACATAGTGATAATATGCAAAACTCTTTACGAATTTAAAACTGCATTTCTTAACGAGTACTGGTCACACAGTAACCAACACGATGCTTTAAGAGAGTTTTGGAGCGGTAAAATTTCTACTCCAGGACGTGAGTCAGTAAAAGAGTTCTCTAGAAAGTGGATGTCACGGCTGTAACATCTGACAGCAAAGATGAAACCGGAAATGATTATCATGGGACTAGAAGGCAAGCTAACTTGGTGCTGGCAGAAAAGAATCATTTCTGCACGTAGAGATAAGGTGGATAGGTACATTGAATATTTGGAGCGAGTAGAAAGAGTGGCTGCCGCTGAGGAGGAGATGCAGATTAAGAATACGTCTTCTAACCATGACGTAAACTACAGAAGTAATGACAGTGGGAACGTGAATGTTAGAAGAATGGAGGTTCAGAATAGAAGATCTGACTGTCGTAGTCAAGGACGTGATAGAGGAAGAGGGGGTAGACAGCCATCACGCTTTCGTAACAATTATTATTACGAAAGCAGAAACGTAAGTAATGTGCCGCTGAGACAAGACGGAGAGTCAAATGCTACCCTACCTGATTTTGTATTGAATGAACATAACACACCTCGTGTGGAAAACGAAATCCCATCTATGAGGAAACAGTAACACAGCCAATAACAGGAACACGAATCACAATCAGTCAGCACACACAAACAGATTAAAGGGACGATGAAATAGGAGCAGGCAGTACCAGCGATGCACTCTCATAACATAGTTGACAGCATTTTGCCACTTTTGAAAAATGGGTCAAGGAAGGGAAAGAAAACGCTATAAACAATAGGGAGGAAGAAATTAACGGGTTTGAATCTGATAGAGACGAAGATGTAATAAAGGTTTACATCTTCGATGATAATGGCAATCTGAAGGCTTAAGTTGCGGTAAAGGAAGTAGAATCAGTTTTACAAGACTTTGAAGAGGAGGAACTGATGGATGAAGGTGTTAGCAATAATATTGACGTCAAGGAACGTGTTAGCCGTATTCACTTGCCACAAACAGTAAAAGCCTACGACAGTGTTATAGTTAGCAATGTTGCAAAAGGACACAGTTGTTCAGAGGCAGAGAATAGTTTAGCTGAAGTGCAGCAAACGGAAGAAGAGGAAGTAATCAAGTGCTTTGATTTAAAATTGGTGGAGAGGTGGGAAAAGCCAGCTAAGAACGTAGAGAATGATGACCCCGTGAATCTATGTGTGAATGTACTTGCAACTGAACAAAACTACTTTAGCTTTAAATAGATTGAAAAGGATTTATGAGGAAGCTGTTCGGACTAAAATAACTCACAATATTACAAAAACTAACATCCCAGGAGTAACAGTGCGTTGACTTCTTGACAGTGGCAGTGAAGCAAGTGTTTTGCTCCAAGCATTTTTTGGTTCTGTGACTGATAAGAGTGAATTAATTATCATGAGAGTAAGTGGTTTCAAAATAATAGGTGGTACTGGAAAAATTTCTAGACCAGTACAGCATGAAGCTTTAATACCAATTGGCATCAGTGACGTGATAATAGATCATCCTTGTTTAATAGCGCTCGGTTTGACTGTTGAGATATTAATGAGCACAGATTTCTTAAAAAAAATCAGAGGACAGATTTTGATCTGAACAACTTAGTTTTAACTTTACCTGGTTCTCAAGTAATAAAAGAATCTTTCATAGGGAGTTATATAGGCGTTAATAATGAAGCCTGGGGAATGTACATTTGGGTAATAAGGAACAAAGGATAATTGCTGGAAGATACTGAACTCAGTAGTAATGTGCCAGATGCTAATCCAGAAGAAAACTATATCCTAGAAGAGATACAGGCAAAGATACAGTCAAGAAATCAAATTTCTGGTAAACAAAGAGTAGAATTGAAGGAAGTGTTAACAACTCACCACAATGTATTTTCGAATACTCCTGGTGAAGTTAGAGGGTATGAAAGCCGTTTGAATGTAAAGCCTTAGCTGGTATTTTTCAAGAAACTGTATCAGGTACATGTTTGAAGACAGCAAGCGGTTAAGAAAGAAGTTCAACGTATGTTGCATGCGGTATCATTGAGCAAGCAGTCAGTGGATATAACAGTCCTCTTGTTGTTGTGTCTAAGCGTGATGGAAGCTTTAGTTTATTACTGGATGCGCGCTGGCTAAATGAAATTGTAATATGAGAGAGTGACCCTATACAGAATATGGACGAGCTAATCCGAAAATTTCAAGGAGTTAGGTATCTTACACTGCTTGTGGATACTGCAATTTGTCCCTGGAGTAGGACTCATGTAAATATACAGCTTTTTGTACGAAGGAATGTGCTACCAATATAAAGTATTCCCATTTGGATTAAATGTTTCTGTGTGTGCCTTTATAAAAGTAATGGATCATTTATTGCAGCAACCGTTAGATCAGATAACTATTTATGTAGATTATATACTGTTGGCCATTCTCACATGTGAAGAACATGTAAATCTACTGAACAGGGGTGCTAGAATCTATAGAAAAAGGTAGTATGAAACTTAAGTCAGCAAACACCGTGGTGTAAGGGACAAAATAAAATTCCTGGGCCATGAAATTAGCAGGGAAGGCATATCACCTGATTCCACCAAATTATCAGTCATTGAAAAATTTGAAGCTTCCCGAAATAAAAACAAGTTCAGGTCAATGTTCGGTTTATTCGGATTCTTCCGCCGTTTTGTTAAAGATCTCTTGTTTAATGCCCCCTTGTTTACTCAAACTGTTGAAGAAGAGTGCCACATAGGTTTGGACTAAAGAGGGCCAGTCCGCTTTTGAAGAATTAAGAAACCGTTTGATAAAAAGTCCTTTACACCATCAAAATTTTTCGAAAATCTTTGGCATGTCAGTTGACGCAAGTGTTTATGGGATTGTAGTAGAGGTGTTTCAGATGGGAACCGAAGGCGACCAAGAAGTACATGAAACAATCGCTTGTCCGAGTCGTTCACTGCAACCTGGTGAGTGAAATTATGGAATTTCGAATTTAGAGGCACTGTCCATAGTCTTAGGTATGCAGAACTTTGAGTATTATTTCTTAGGGCACAAGGTGATACTCTATAGTGATCAAAAGGCAAATACGTTTTTAAAAACCGGAAAACTGAGACATCCAAGACTAACCAGGTGGGCTATGTAGCTTCAACAGTTCGACCTCGAAATTAAATACATCCAAGGTAAGAACAATGTGGTAGCAGATGACTTGTCAAGGAGTGCTAAGTCATGCAGGCAATCAGATATTCCGTTAGCAGATAGGAATGAAGTGCGCATGTTGGCCATACGTGAGCTCAAGGAGGAAAGTGGCTTGAAGAAAATATTTAAAAACTTACGACGGAAAAAAAATGATTATGATCATGTGAGGTTAGTCAAAAGCCATTTAGGAGTCTCTAATTATCCAAAAAAGCACAATGCAATTGTTTACATAAAGGAATGTTATTCCGAAGAAGGAAGTTAGATTCAGCAGAATGGAAAGTATATTTTCCTTCACAACATGAGGATCTGTTGACAGATTACGTGCATTTACGATACGGCTATTATGGGACCAATAAATGCATTGCTAAATGAAGTGAGAAAGTCATTTTCGATAACATGCATTGGAGAGTAGCGAGAAGGCTAGCATCCTGTGTCATTTGTCAGAAAGTACGTGCAGTAAATAGTATGTTGCACGGAGATATGCACCATGTAGAACCAAGTGAACCCCTGGAATTATGTGTTCCCGATCTATTTGGCCCCTCCCTAATCTAAAGGTGGATGTACCCGTGCTTTTGTGGTGACTAACTATTTTAGCAAATGTTTGAAACTATATCTGATGAAGAGAGCTAATGCCAAAACTATGGTAGACAAGCAAGAAAAGGACTATTTTGCAAAGGTTGCCAAGACTAAGAGTCTCCTATCAGATAATGGTCCTCAATTTGTATCTGAAAAATGTAAGGCATGTCTTGGAAACGCTGGTATTCTCCATATAAGGATCTCTGAGTGTTTTCTGCATCGAAATGTGGGCGAGAGACTAATGCGCGCGTTAAACAGATTGTGTAGAACTTAACTGTGCCAGAAAGCATTCAACTTGGGCCGATTACACAACAAATTTTCAAAAAATTTTCAAAAAATTGTCAACAATCTCAGACATGTTTCCACAGGCTTTGCTCCTTGTGATCTAACGTTTAATCAGGAACCCCATAACGTCCTTTCAAGCATGATTGATTTTCCAGTCCTAACGCAGAGTTCTTTGCATGAGAAGAAGACACAGGCTAGGGTAAACATACGTAAAAGAACCACCTTGAATAGGAAAAGAAGGCATGGCGATAAAGCTTCCCCCAGTAGTTGCAGCACTGGTGAATTAGTGTTGGTAGAAACTAAAGAAAATTCTAAGAAAATTTTTTCGCAAACAAAGAAGTTTATGAATGTTTATCAAGGACCATTCAGGATAGTAAGTAAGCCTCATCCAAACGCATACTCCTTGGAATACCCGAAAAGTAAGAAAGAACTACGTCTACGAAACATTAAGGTCAGCAGATGAAGAAATTTAAAAGCAGCAGAACTAGTTTCAGTAGGGAATCTGCCACTCTTTGGCGGTTACACAGTTTGGCGTACTGTGCCGTCCCATCTGTATTTAACTTTATATCCCTTTCAAGTTTCATTCCCTTCTTCTGTCCTATCATAGTAAGTAAGGAACATATATCTTCATGTTGCACATATGCTATTAGTTGGTAATGTCTTCTTAATAAATAAGAATTATTCTCGAAAATGACTATATCCGAATGATGACTCCCAAAAGAATGTGAGATATAGTTTCCAGTAGTAAATTCTAAAGGTTACATTAACAATGGGTAACTTTTGAACACCAGTAATATAAAAATCATGGCTAAAGTAAATAATTAATAAAGAAGAGTCGTAAAAAGGGTTAGTAACTCAGAAATATGAAACAATTTGCAGTAAGAAAAGTTACTGAAGCTAGAAATTCCTAAAATCTGAACGAAAAAAATCTGCATAAATTAATCATTTTCAGTTGGGAGTAAGGTTGTCTGAAGATAAGAAAAGGTAATCATATGGTGCCCTTAGAGGCGAGCAAAAGCGTTTTAATGTTAATTAAAGGAGATGTGTAGGGGCAGAGTGGGGATCACACCAAAAGTAAATAAAAATAATGTCAGCAGGATGACGGAGGTAAAATGGAGAAAGGAGGTCGAAATTGCTGAATAAGTGAAAATAGAGAGAATAATGAAGTCAGTAGGCTGACATATATGATGAAAAGGTTAAAAATTGATGAGTAATTCCCACGTGTTTCGTAAGAGTGTTTGTGGAACGCGTAATCTTGCTTAAGGCAGATGGTCATTTAACACATAAATACTATGTTATAATAAAAACAGCTTTCTAATAATGTGTGTAACAAACCAGAGTAGCTGCTGTCGAACAAATGACTTCAATAGCATACTAATCCGTACGAAAATTGAGCAATATAAAGATAGACTTACAAAGGTTACTCGATTTTCTAAGTATAGCAACAGTTGTTATTAACTTTCTAAAAAAAAGAAACGAAAAGAAATTCTTTCTGGTAACGTCTCAGTTATTGGAACTATTGAAGGAAAATAGAATATAAAATGTGTTTTGTCCTCCGTTATATGTAAGCTGAGAACAGAAGCTTAGGCCATGTTATCTGTTTCTCAGAGACATGGAGGCTTCATGAAAGACAGCCTACATGCTGCAGTAGAGAAGAAATCGAGGACGACACGATCTACAGTGGCTCCTCATCTTTTCTTTTAACATCTGTTTGTTTTAATGTTTCTAGTTTATCTTTGTGTTGTATGCCTTTTCTAGCCAGATTTTATTCAAAGAACTTAATTCTTGAGATGGTTTGCTTAAGACGAATTAACTGTTCAATTTTGTAATAAAATGTAATGGAAGAGTGACTTCCCACCCCCTACATCTAATGATTTAGTGACAGTATCGTACGGACGCTCACAGCGGTGTCTAGGATTGTGATTAAATAAGTGAAATTCTTTTTGTGTTTCTCATTCAAGTAAAACCTGAGATAGTTATATAAAAATGTAATTTTCTAATAATCAAACATTTCTCTCATGTTTCTATGAATTAATGTACATGATTTGTAAAAGTCCATGATGTCTTGTTTTCTATGTTTATATAGATACAGTTATTTTGTGACTTTAGTATTAAGAAATTTTGCTAAAATCAATTTCATGTAAAAGAGGTCAGCTGTAGTAACGTACCTCATTACTAATATTTAATTTTGTTAAAAAAATTTCACAAAAGTAAATAGCGGGTGATGTGGTGTAACAATCGCTGTATCATTTTAGAAGTACAGAGGCGAGCGTGACAGTACTTCACTGCTACTAGAGCCATGTCACCATAACGCGTCTGTGCGTAGCGTACAGGAAAAGCACCATAATCTACGGATGGAATTAAAAATTAAAGGAGCTTTCTCCAAACTTCTTTAAAATATGCTTCAGTGTATTAATGTTCAAATTTTGAAATCTCAGGGTGATCAGATGAATATCTTCCACTAAATGCTCCATTTCAAAGAAAAAAATAAGTGGCGCTAAATAATAATGCTAGAAAGCAAAAAATTTATATGAAGCGTCGGTTCGATATAGAAACATAGGACCCCATTAAGCTACCTCCAATAGTTATCAAGTAATTTAATGAAAACTAAATTTGGAACAAAAACGTCCTTATTTGTAGCTGATTAAGTAACAGTTTATTAATGATAGACAGTTCTGACTACAGCACTTTGTTACATCTATTAAATAACGAAAGTATAACAAGTTCAAAGACTTTTATGCAAATGAGACAATGCAAGGTCTCTTAAAGTTGTAGTTCAGAGGTCATATTCTACTGTCAGTTCCGTTATAAAAATTCTAGACGGCAAAGTTTAAATGCAGGCTAGCTAAACCTTTTTCTGTGATTATAGCCAACTTAATGCCATTCATATAAAAATTACGAAGGTTCTAAATTAATACACAACAGTGTTATAAAATATAATGTGTCCGAGAATGCGGCCATTTAGATGTTGCTACTTGGGGATAGAGGGTATGATGGCAGGTGTTCCCTTCGAGCGTTCGCAGGGTCCATTTATAAATACGATCTGATAGGCAGCTAATTGACTTCACTTTGCACCCTGCTATCAATCGGTTCGCGTCTGTCAAACACCTGCTTACGCGCTGCCTCGGGTGCCGTCACAGCCAGACTGGAACTAAACGCATTTTTTCAGTACAAACAACAAGTAAATCCCGTGGACTGTACGCCATCCTGGGTCGCTTAGACCTCGCGGAAGTTATTGTTTGTGTGCCGCCCGTAATGATACCAAAACCGAGTAGCAAGTGGTGAGGTTATTTTCCACTTTTGTGGCGAGCAAGTACCTTAGATTATTAGAAGTCAGGGCGAAAGGCCATTTATTGGGAACTTGCCGTAGAGGTCGCTTCTGAACTGCTCATAGTGCTGCTTAAGATATGGACTTCATTATTATTGTTAGGAATATTACTGTGTTATGCGTGTGAAATTTTCTTCAGTATAACTCAATCAGTTAGAACACAAAACTTTTATTTATATAATTCCTGATGGCGCTAAGTAAACAGAGAGTAGAAACATCTTTGCGTGAACAAAAGGAGACTGTGGACTAGCAGACTGGAAACTATGATCAGTATGCTCTCCATCACTTTCTGTCTGACCAGAATAGTAGTTTTCTGGAGCTCTAAGAAGACGGCGAACAGTATTTCTAATTTCTTATTATTAACCCGCCGCCCCACAACTCGACATGATGCATATCACCTTATTGTTGGATCACATCACAAAAATCGCCAGGAATCGACGATATTCCTAAGGAATACAAGTACATTTTTGGACTCTTATACAAGATACCACTACACCACTGGTAAATGAAGTGATCCGGGCAGTTTTATTCCTGACCTTCTCAAGTTTGATAAAATCTTTCTGATTCCGAAGATAACCGGACGTCCATACATCGATAAATTTCGCCCTATCACACTGCTTCATTTTGATTACAAAACTGTCGCCTGGCCGGTTAATAGCCGTTTGTCGGTACTGATGGAGAAAATTCTTGCAGTTCATCAAAACTGTGTGCCTGGCACACGATACTGACTTCTCTAGTCGAAAGCCGGGACGTCGTCTCGGCCGCTGCATTATCTTCTGTTTGTGGAGCCTTATTTTACATTGATTTTAGTAAGGCATTTGACCGGGGCAGTCACAGTTTCTTGATTCAAGTGCTCAAGGTGACTCGTCTCAATGATACTGCGTATCAGGTATTACCCAATCTTTGTACTGGTATCCAATCATATGGTTTAGCGAAGGGACAACTTACTCCACAGATCACCAACTGCCGACGCTTACTGCTGTGGAACCCCTGTCCATACTCTTATTTGTCTTGTCCCTGGAACATCTGATTCACCATAATGATGATCGGTTAAATGGCTGGAAAATAGTGGAAGACACCCTCGCAGTATGGGCGTATGCGAATAATGTTATGGTACAACTATGTCATATGAATGAAATATCCTTGCTCGAGGACGTATTAGATTCCTTTTCTTCTCTGCAGCCCGCTTTAATGGCCGAAAATGTGCCCTGTTATCACTGCGGGGGTTTTCATCAAGCTGTCATTCCACCTGCTACAGGGATCTCTCGTCACAAATCGTTGGGGGTTACCGTGGATTGCTGCCTGATGAAAACGGCTGTACTCAATTGGCGGGAGGTGATGCATCGAATTCAAGGGGCACTTCGTGAATATGAACGCCGTTCCCTTGGGCTTTTTCAACAGCATACGGCTGTTACATTCCTACATTTTCATTAAAATGTACTATGTTGCAAAAATATCCTCACTTCCCGTGATAATGGCGCTCAGACTGAAGCAACTATCCGGTCGTTTCCTTTGGAAAAGTCATATTTTTAGACTCCGGTATGAAGTGGCAGAGGGCCCCATCACCTTCCAGGGTTGGGACTTGCCAATATCAAAGTGATAATAATGTACGTATGGCGTAACAGGTTGGGTCTTTTGGGGGAAGAGAACAAACAGTGAGCTCATCGGTCTCGTCGGATTAGGGAAGGACGGGGAAGGAAGTCGGCCGTGCCCTTTCATAGGAACCATCCCAGCATTTGGAGCGATTTTGGGAAATCACGGAAAACCTAAATCAGGATGGGCGCACGTGGGTTGAACCGTTGTGTGGCCTAACGTTTTAACATGTACTTGAGCTATTCGTTCCATGACGTCTCATTTATGTGTCTTAGACCGGGCAGTCTGACTCCCCCGTTGGCCTGATCATCTCTAAAATGCGGCGCATACGTGAACTTTATATTCGAATAAGTTCTCTCGGAGCAGACTGTTAGAAGTGACACCTTACTACCAGGTATTAGCCTTCTCGTTTGGGAGTATCATCATCTCTCTCCCTAGTTAAAATGGCAGCGCCATTTACGTTCTGGAAAACAGTTTGGTTTCACATTATTCTTCCTGACCTCCCGATGGAAGTCGCTTCATCATGGTATAAGGTCATTCACAATCTGATCTCGACCAAGGAACGCCTCCATCGCCTTTGTCCTATTACGACTGGTCTTTGCGGCACATGTCATCCACCTAATACATTACCACACAGGCTTGTCTCTTGCGGACGGGAACACTGTTACTGGATTCGCCGACAGCTGGTTTTACTTTACCCGATCAGCTCAAGCTGCTTCCGCGGTTAGACTTCTTCTGTGCCCGGACTTCTGTTTTCCCTCGGAGTAAGGCTAATTTGATCGTACAGCTCCTAGTACATTACGCCAACTGCGTAGGCAGGTGTGACGACTATCCCAACCCCTGTGTTTTTCGCCAATATATTGTGAATGTGCATTTTTAGTGGCAGAGGATTCTATGTTATCGTGCTTTATTTGCAAATATGTTGCACACTGCATTTTATCGTCAAGGTAGTGCATAGATTTGTTTCTTTTTTTTCCCTTGTTGTGGAGCATTCTCTCGTTGTGTTCTTTCCTGTGAAAGACTTTGTTTTCTTTTGAGACCCGGAATTATGGAATTTATCTTTACCAAGTTTTATTTTCACAATAAAACTAAAAATTAAATACAAATAAAATAAAAATAAAACAAAAAATCGACTCAGTACCATGTTCATGCGAGAGACCAGGACAGTGATAGACTGGGGCAGGCGTCGTGGTCAGTCCTCGGGATTCGACCCCTGTCCACCTTGTCTCTACCCAGTCTGAGTCTCACTGTCTCCTTTCTTTCCTGTAATTTAACAGAAAATCAACGGAAAAAACAGAGGAACAGTGACTTAGTTCAAAAAAGCGTAGGAGTAATGTAATCGTTGTATGAAAATGGTTATCGTCACTGCTTTTGGTGAGGAAGGACCTGTGTTCGATTCCTGGTACCTCCTCAGATTTGTTGGATCCAGTGAGGTTTGGGAAACATGGAATCAAGAAAAAATAAATGGCTTGTAAATATTTAAAATCGCCATTGCAACTGCGGTTGGTTTGTCGAGGCCGACTTTTAGTTTGGTAATTCAATGGTGACAAGATTTTCGTTAAAAATAGCACTCCATTCGAAATTTGATTTTGTAACTAATATAACTAATCAATATCGGCTTCCCTCATTACGTTTACGGGTGTGAGGCTGAAAGAGACATGACTTTTTTGCTTGATGAAACTTTGCTTTTCTTTATACATGCAAATTGTGGACGAGGAATTTCCCGTGCTTTCTAATTCCACACTGTTATGGTATCATGAACCAATCGAGAAAACGATAGACAATAAATACTTATTGACTAAAATTTTCTCGGTTTATCTCACGAAAAGCATTGACTTGTCTAGGGTCACGTACAACAGGCAACATTTATCTTCAAGCTAGAGTCCGAATTATCTTCCCTTGCAAAGACAAAGTCAGTGCTGTAGGCTCGCATCACCATTCCTCAAAAGAGGGAAGCGCTGCTGTTTTAAATTATAAAGCGCTTTAAAAGAGAGGCATTAACGCAGAGATAGAAAATTTCATGTCACAAAATACATGTGGAACGTCATCTTGATGTAGTCATTGTATTTCCATTGAACTGTTTCTGTGGGCACTGTATTTCGTTGTGGGTTATATATACAAATAACTTTTAATGTTATAAAAACTGGTTATTTTAAGTTTGACGCAAAATGCTTCTGTTTTCTTCAGAGGCTAGTTTCTACAGTTCCGATGTAAGACCTAGCAAAAAGAAAAAGGCTGTGGGAACCTCGTCTGTTTTCTGCCTCTTGGAGAAAACAAATTTATCAAGTTTTTATCTCTTTCCACACACTTCGTGTTTGCGGAATATTGGCGTAACCTTGGAATATGCTTAATATGCTTTGGCAACTCCTGTTTCAACACGTGAGATAAGAAGTCTCTAAGAAGTTTGCAGGGAGGTTTGGGTATAAAACCAGGAACAGTCACGTACAGTGCATTGAGTGGATACTGTATCGTTGGGGACCAGTCAATGACACCTTAAGGAGGAGGGAGAGGGGATGGGTCAGTTGAGAGTTCAGAGAGGAGAGCAAAAAATTCAATAATTGTTAGTAGTCTTCTGGATTCTCAAGTCTCTCTTTCAGACATTTTGTTTGTCATATCTGAATGATTTTTCTTTGTCATACCCACGAATACTTGTTTCATTTAATGTCATAGAATCTGTGGTCCTCCTGATCGAGTACACCCAAGATGAGATTCTGCAGCAGCAGGAACATTCCCTCGGAAGTATTCTGAGAGTATAAAAAGCAGAGGTTACGACTTGCAGAAGTTATTTCTGCTTTATCCTCAGAGCTGTGAACACCTACGCAGCTATAAAGTAAAAAGTCTGCAAATAGAACATTACATTATTTTCTGCAGTAGAAGAGCAGTTGGGAGTAGGAAATTGAAGAAGTTAGTCTTCTTATGCGGACTGTAATTCAAACATTCTGTTTGTCATATCGAAGAATAAATGTCATTTCCTCATTTAATGTTACATAATCAACATTCTTAATGATCAAGCAGCAAATTAATCTGTAGTCCTCCAGATCAAGCAGCAGTCTCATTAAACAGCTGAGAGGAGAAAAATAATCTGCAAGAAGATATGGGCTGCAAAAGAGGAAATCCATTCAGGTAAGCGACTTTGACATAGAATAGATTATTTTTACGCAAGGTCTTTGAACGAGTATCTCGAAAATGCTGACCCTGGTCAAATGTCCACCTGCTACCGTCGTGGGCATCTACAGAAAGAGGTAAATGGACAGTGAAACTGCCATTGGGTGCTAAACGGTTGTACGTGCACGCCCAAGTGTTCCGGAACACCCCATTCATCGTACACGTGCTACATGATGACCCAGTGACTTCGTCAACTATCGCTGCAGCGGGAACGAGACCATCGGGATTCGGCCATCAGTCAATGGAAACGTTCCGGCTCGTCGGGTGAGTCACATTGCTGCTACACTAGGTCGATGCTCGTCTCCACATAACTCCGTCATAGAGGTGGACCGCAGTTCTAAAGGTGCAGTGCACCACATACGCAGGCTGGCGGGAGCTTTATCATACTATGGGAGACATTCTCCTGAACTGCATGGGACCTGCCGTAGCAATCAAAGACAACTGCGAATCACCTGCATCCCTGAATGCTTGATGTCTTCCCAAGTTGCAGTTTCTCTTTCAGCAGTATGACTGTCCTTGTCCGTGAGCCAGAACCGTGGTACAGTCGATTGAGAAGTATTGTAGTGAACTGAAGTTGATGTCTCGGTGACCGAATTCACCTGATATAAATCCTATGGAACTCACCTGTGTCGCTATGGGGCACCATCATTGCGTACGTAAATTGGTGGCCCGCTATTTACTCGAATCACATGACTTGCTCGTAGATATCTAATGACACATACCTCCAGAAACCTACCAACAAACTGTCGGATCCCTGATACGCTGAATCAGTGGTTTATTTCATTCCAAAGACAGAAAAACAAGCTATTAAACAGCCGGCCATAATATTTTGGCTCATGAGTGTACCTTATGATCTCGAACGGCTTGATACCGAATCTGTATTCAGAAGACGCATATTTACAGGTGTCATAGCAAAAGTCTCAGATTTAAAACGCTTGATATTTCTTAGATATCAGCTTTCCCATTTTCTGTTGCCAAAAACAGCTGAAGTAAAGCAGATGTACCTCAATACAAAAAATTCGTTTGTATCGTTGTCTGATGCTGGCATCATTTAAAGGTACTCAACCAATGCCACAGAGCACCGTTTGAGAAAAATTTAAACTTTCCAGTTCTAGGCGCGCAGTCCGGAACCGTGAGACTGCTACGGTCGCAGGTTCGAATCCTGCCTCGGACATGGATGTGTGTGATGTCCTTAGGTTAGTTAGGTTTAAGTTCTAGGGGACTGATGACGACAGCAGATGAGTCCCGTAGTGCTCAGAGCCATTTGAAGCATTTAAACTTTCCAAGATCGTGGTTCTCGCTGGGGACAGAAGGACATAATTCATGTGCGAGTAGACGTCAATGGAAATGAAGATTTTCACGTAGGAGTATATACAAAACTGGCTAGGATAATAGCAGAAAACGTGGAACCTCGAACGTCAAGTCAAAGGATAATGCCTGTTAGAAGCCTTCAATTATAACAGGATTATATCCTGTAAATAAGCAAACAGAAATTGCGTCTAAATATTGGCCGCATGTAAATAAATTAAGTTTTGCCATCGCACCTATCCCTATAGAGGTCAAACACGGTCACATGTCCGAAAAACGAAACAAGACATGTCTATAAAAGACAATGGCATCCATTATTCAAATTATGACTCGATAACAGCAGAATACACTAGAAAAGACAAAGAAATGCGCGTTGTAAAAATTCATGTTACCAAAAAACCATCGTAACAGACATGCGAAATTATTAATGCTTAAGGTTGATAATGATACAGACGTATGTCACTTATGCTGCATACAAAACTTGTCGAGGCTCGCATGGAGCAGCATTACCTATCAACACCATTCAGGTGTAGTATATGGATGACGCCTCATTCCCAGAATATATTAGTTGCGTACTCAGCTTACCGTGCCAAGTTTCAACCAGTCACAGGTATGAAGCCTATTGGAAAATAGTGAGTAGTAAACTGAAAAAAAATTAGTACTAAAGTGAAATTACCTTTTCCGATTTATGGTGGCATGGAATGCATACGGGAACCAGTTGCCGGGTGCATTCATAGTGGAGACTCTGGTTCGCATTCTGATTAGGTACATTTGCGTGGACCTTTCAGTGTCGTCTATGGTATTATCTTGAGTTCTTCTGGTTTTTGGTAAGATGTACACTCTTCGACGGAAGACGTTACATCATTCAATGAGTCAATAAATCGGAAATTTATGCTGCAACTCTGATGCTGCACCTCTGTATGCACCTGTGAAACGACAATGATCTCGGTAGTTCACGTGGCCTTCCACAAAGGGCTTCTTGCAAATATGACAGACTTTTCCTGAGAAAATATTCTTCAGGGCTTAATATCACCGTTTTATTTTGTATCATAAACCCATTCACAGTCTCGAGAATTGCATAGAGTTGTTGAGTATAAATCCCATAGAATTGCTGCGTCTATATAATTTTAACTGGAAATACCGACATATATTTTGCGGGTGACAGACGATGTGGCGGGTGCTTAATAGCTTAAAAGACTGCAGTGACCCAGGTGCAGTCAGTTTTAACAATATTAGTTCCACTATCAAAACCCAGCTGTTAAAGAACATGATTCGGGCGACGGGCAGTGTTTTCGTGCTTCTTCAAGAAGTGCATTTTCTACGGCTGGATGTTAAAGGATATGCGGACGATGTACTTTACTTGGCGATGTCGGTAGAATATATGTACGGCGATCGCGTGACTTCAGCGCTACGGCGAAATTGCCAGGAGCCGTATCAACTTGCGGATGTCGCACTGCATGGATGTGGGAAGAGGGCTGAATGACAGTAAGCCGGTGCGCATTAGGAGGATCTCGGCGATGAAATGTTTCGAAGTGATCTTCCGCGGGAACGTACAGCATACAGCTGCAGCTATGTATTTATTAATATGATCCGCACGCAAGTTCTACTCCGTATCTTTAGAACACATGACTTGATCACGAAACCGAGCGAGGTGGCGCAATGGTTAGCACACTGGACTCGCATTCGGGATGACGACAGTTCAATCCCGTCTCCTGCTATCCTGATTTAGGTTTTCCGTGATTTCCCTAAATCGTTTCAGGCATATGCCGGGATGGTTCCTTTGAAAGGGCACGGCCGATTTCCTTCCCAATCCTTCCCTACCCCGAGCTTGCGCTCCGTCTCTAATGACCTCGTTGACGACGGGACGTTAAACACTAATCACCACCACCACTTGATCATGCGGATACATTTTGTCAACTTTTACTTAATCACCATACACACGTTCTCCCAAATTCCGATATGGTGGATGCCAAGTTTGTGGCGACCTTTGGGCATTCCGTCAACGATTGAAGGGTGTTGAGGACCCGTTAAGAGACACTGACGTTGCCCACAAGGGTGGCATTGGAATGACAAACATGCAAAAAACAGGCCTCGCGCTCTCTTTCCGGAGATTATACACCGCCTACTTGCTTCAGATAAGGACACCCTCATTAATACACTGATTCAGGAGGTGGCGCCTCAGTCCTTCCGGGGCCGATCCCTGTTGGACATATTGCGCCACCAATGTGTCTCATTGGCACTTATTTGGTCGACGTGCGTTATCTACTATATGTCCTAACGATCACGTGGGCGGGCTCCTAGAACCTCGGGCTTCTGCCCTTCACCGCTACTTTCAAAGGATTCTGCGTGCTAATGTGATTGAACGCTTACATCCGGCGGTTGGCTACAAGCGGGCTTGGGCTAACATTCACTCGACTTCCCTTTCCACCGCGTTGAGGGCGCTGTGGTTTGTGATAATGATTGAAACATTCCCCTCCCGACGACGTTTATACAACATACATTTTGCCAATGACTCTCTCCGCCCCAGATGCTCCGCTGTCAACACCGACATGCACTGTTTCTTTCGTGATACGGCTGCCGACTGCTGGCTCCTCACACATGGCATGTTGGCGTCTCTGCTGCGACAGACGCCTGATCCATTCTGATGTCACTTACTACCCTGCTACTCGTCATTACGCCAGGGTGTGGGTTAAAGGTATGGCGTTGTCATACTTTTTTTTAGTGAGGGCTTTGCAGAGTTAACACTATTTAACGAACAACTACACTGTTTTACGGTGCAGGGCGTGTTATGGTTCGATTTTTTCGAATCACTTGGGGTCTTTGTTTACGCACACTATTGGGATGTACCGAGTGTAAGAAGAGATTGAAGATATAACACAGGATGATCTGGTGAGAGCCGCCAACGGTATTTATGGGGTGTTTAGTAATCGATGATCGGGAAGACCAAATGCACACTCCACCGTCTAACTGCTCGGCTGCTGTGGACACCCGCTGATGAAGGAAAAAAAATTGTAAAAAATAAAAATACGAAACAAATTAAAATATTGTACCCCTTTCTTTTCTCTTTTTTATTTACGAAATGGTTAAAGGCGAATTTCATTTTTGTTCATGGGCGGAGCCTGAAGTGATGGTGGACATCCGTGATTGTTAGCTTTTAAGGTGAAAATGGCGGTGCCACTAGATAATATTTTTGTTTGTAGGTTAGACAGATTTTGGGAGGTAGTATGAGTGTTAGGAGCCAATTACTAAAGTCGGAGACGTCTAGGGGAAAAATGAAAGATAAAAAAAATATATAAACAAGAAAACAAAGAAGTTTGTAGGGCACTTTCCCGAGCAAGGTAAATGTCCCGATTTCAGATCTACGTTCGGCCCACAATTTTAATGTGCCAGGAAATTTCATATCAGCGCACACTTTGCTATAGAGTGAAAATTTCAATCAAGTTATAGTGATGTTTGTTACGTGATGATATCACCCAAAATGTGGCACATTCATACATACGTGCTGACATCCTAAAATTGCCAGATCTGCATATGAAACAGTTTTGTCTGTTATAGTATCTCAAAGTTCTTAGAACACAACTAAAGTTGATTTTGAGGCTCCATCTGTTTCTCTTGTTCACAGTGCATAAGGCCCTCAATCTACAGTTACTGTTAAAGTGAATAAATACGGGGTCAAACAGTCAACATGAAGGTTAGGTGGCACATAATGTATAATTCACAATAAGGTGAAGAAGTCTTGTGCTTAGTAATTTCCAAATCATGGCAGCAAAGCTTGTCCTTCTAACAAAATGAAGAAGAGCATTTCCAGTGCGGTAAACCAGTTTATATGCAGTCGGATTACAAATCAACCAGGCCAGGCATTGGTTTACTGCACGGACTGCACGGCTACATCATAGCTCTCAGTATGTGAATGTTATGACGGAACAACCATTACGCCTGCCCCAAATAAAGGCTTTCTTTCCCGTAAACCTTCTGCTATGGTCCACAGACAGAAGAAGAAAATTTTCTTTCATGAAAAGAGTGGCTTAAAAGACAATTAAATTTCAGTTAGACTCAGGTGTGTCTGTTTTCGTAATCAATAAAGACACCAATGAAATGCTCAGTAGTCCATAGATACAGAAACCAGCTTCAGTTTTGTCTGATTTTAACAAACATCTATAATAGTAATTAGCATGTACAGTTTGTGAGAACTTTTTTGTGCCGGAACAAAATTTTCCGTGTACTGTGTCCTAGAAACAGTGCAAACATTTTCGATTTAGACTGATTTGAGTAGTTCAACTTGAGCGTACCGGGTAAAGTGCCACAAGTAAATCATTCATGTGAAATAAGTACAGTGAACTTTTTGAACCAGGTTTAGGAACGGCTAAAGAACTGAGGCGCATGTTACTGTTAAGGACAATGGACAACCACCATTTTATCATGCTTGTCCTCTCACCCATGGTATACGTGAGCAGGTTCCTCAGGAATTGCAACGATGGAAAGACAAGGAGGTGATGCCACCCGTTTCGACCAGCCAGTGCACATACATCTTGGTCGCACTTAAAAGTCATCAGGAGGTTTACGTGTGTGTGCTGATTTCAAAGCCACTGTAAACCCACAAACTATCGTGCGTTTATTTCCTCTCCCACGATCTGGGGAGCTAAAGAACAGATTATGACAAGACACATTTCTTTCTGTGATTTATTTACGTGGGTCACACTTATAGTTACCACCATACGAGCAATCCAAGCCATATTCTGTGGTCGATACTCACCTGCAATTTTTTCAGTTTCGAAACTACCGTTCGTAAGTGGTTTTTCAACGTTTCTTGGAAAATTGACAGAGAAAGTAACATCATGTACAAACTATTGGATGCTGAACATTTGGTGAATTTAGAGTGTTTGTTAAATGTGCTCACCGCTGCCTTAAACTGTAGCAGGGAGAATCTTTCTTCCACGAAGAGCATGAATATTTAGGAAACGTCATAAATGAACAGGAGATTCGTTCAGCTTATTCACGCATGGTCTGCAATTAAAGATCTTCTAGTGTCCTGTAAAGTCAAGGAACTATAAGCCACCGTATGAAAATTAACATATTATTTATTTATTTATTTATTTATTTATGCATTTATTTTACCTGGCAAGATTAGGGCCTTCAGGCCCTCTCTTACACCTAACCAGGCATACTCAGATTGAACGAGTTACAGTTTCTACATAACATTAGGGAAATATAGCCTATTATGCAGTATTGATGTTAAAGAAAAAAATAGATATTATAACAGTAGTACAATGATAATTATAACAATAAAAAATAATTATAACAATCAAGAATAATAATAATAATAATAATGACTAAGTATATGAAAGTAAACATACTTTTCTTTTCTGAATGTCAGTCCCATTGTTAGTTGGGAATTTTCTCGTTATGTTCTTGCAGCTTGTGAGTTATTCTCATCGAGCAGAGACATAAGACGATAGAATGGGGTGAAAGAGATATATAAGAGGTAGATAGGTTAGAGGAAGAGAAATAGAACGGTAAAATTCGAAGCTGTGATGGAGAGGAGAAAGAAAGAGATGTGAGGGGCACAACAATGGTGGCTATACCGTCCCTAATATGTAAGTCTTGAGTTCCCTCTTGAATGTTGAGTAGTTCTGGATAAGACGCAGATCACAGGGGAGCGCATTCCATAGTCGTATGGCTGAGATGGAGAATGACACGGAGAAAGATTTTGTGTTATGTAAAGGTACAGCCAAGATGATAGACGTATCCGATCTGGTGTTGCGATTGTGGAATGATGATAGGTGTTTAATGTGAGAAGATAAGTATTGGGGGCACCAGTGGCTAAGACATTGATGAAGTAAGCACATCGTGTGGAGATCGCGTGCCTTATGTGGGCGTATCCAACCTAGCTGGGAGTATGAAGGACTGATATGATCATACAACCAAATATTGCACACGTATCTAACGCAAGCGTTCATCACTATCTCGAGGCATCTAGAATTTTCACTATTTGTGCCGTGTTGAACTACATCGCAGTAGTAAAGATTAGGCAAGACTAGTGTTTGGAGAAATTTTTGTTTAACATGGGTTGGAAATATTTTTCTAAATTTTTCAATTGCATGTAGGGAGGAGAGCGATTTCCGACAAGCTGTGACTGTTTGTTCTTCCCAGTTTAGGTGTTCATCCAAGATTATTCCAAGGTCTTTTACTGTTTTTTGGTATGGTAGTTGGGTACCATTGAGGAGTATTTTAGGGACTGTTTCGCGAAAGTACCGGCTGATTAACTTTGGATGGGATATAAGTGTGACCTGAGATTTCTTGGGGTTTAGTTTCAGACCTAGGTTCTGTGCCCATCGGGAAACATAGCAAAGATCTGCGTTCATACTCGCTACTGCGCCAGCAATGTTTATTGCAAATGTGGCATAAATTGCTGCGCCACTGAACCGGATACATGAGGAAGACGTTGCGTATGTGGGCTTCCAGCGATTTCAGGAAGAATTCCGAAATTAAAGGACGATATTCGTTGTCTAAATCCTTTTGGTCCAGTTAAGCGTGTTGTCTTACCTGTGGATGCATCTTCTTACAGTACTGGAATTGTGGTATCGCACAGAGTAGGTCCATCTGATAAGCCCATTGCTTTTGCCTCGACAACATTCAACATAGCACAGTGCAGTTACAGTCAACTAGGAAAAGAGGCGCTCTCCACTGTCTATGGTGCTGCCAAGTTCCTAAAATATTAGCACAGCGGAAAGCTGTGTTTTATTACAGATCATTGGCCTTTTATGGTATTGTTCAATCCTTCCAAGCGGTTTCCACAATGGACAGAGCCAAAATTCCAACGTTGGGCTATGTTATTGTCTAGGTATCAATAGAGTTGTTGTACAGCTTCACTGCATAACATTCGGGCGCTCACTTTTGTCTCTGCTTCTAGTCGGTACTGACACAGCGGTCGAGTCGTCTGAGGAATCACATTATGAAAGCGAAACGCATGATTTCGTAATTCTCCAAAATATTTTTCTTTGCTTTCGGAGTACTGCTGGAGAAACTGTTTAGGACCCAACTCTGCGGAAGAATCCTGGAAGAATCTCTGGAAGAATCCTAAGGAAATGAATCCGAAAACAAAGGAAGTAGGTTACAGTACGCTTGTTCGCCCACTGCTTGAATACTGCTCAACAGTGTGGGATCCGTACCAGATAGGGTTGATAGAAGAGATAGAGGAGATCCAACGGAGAGCAGCGCACTTCGTTACAGGATCATTTAGTAATCGCGAAAGCGTTACGGAGATGATAGATAAACTCCAATGGAAGACTGCAGGAGAGACTCTCAGTAGCTCGGTACGGGCTTTTGTTAAAGTTTCGAGAACATACCTTCACCGAAGAGTCAAGCAGTATATTGCTCCCTCCTACGTATATCTCGCGAAGAGACCATGAGGATAAAATCAGAGAGATTAGAGCCCACACAGAAGCATACCAACAATCCTTCTTTCCACGGACAATACGAGACTGGAATAGAAGGGAGAACCGATAGAGGTACTCAGGGTACCCTCCGCCACACACCGTCAGGTGGCTTGCGGAGTATGGATGTACATGTAGATGTAGATGTAGACTGTTTTGCAGTACATTCTTCATGAATTGTACGTAGTGGTGCGCCACTACTTTTCGCATCATTACACTATGTACATTCAGCATTATTTGCACGATATGATGTTCTGCTGTTGCATACAGAGAATCACGATGCACTGGTTGTGATTCCATATGCCCTCCAGCGGGAAGTTTTGTTCTTGTTGCATCAAAGTCGGCGTGGTGCAGCTCGCGCAGAGCAACTGGCCTGACGTCATTGTACTTAAAATCAGAACATAGACACCCTAATTTAGAAAATGATCTTTTGTTGCAATGTTTGTGTGGCGCATCAATCCACTCCGCCGCAATGCTTCTTCCACTGGACTGTATTAAAATACACTTTAAGCAAAGAAAACGATGCATCACGAAGGGACTGTCCTAAAGGAACGGAAATCTGTAGATGTATTGTACATGTACAGGCAAACAAATGATTACAATTTCAGAAAAACTAGATGGTTTATTCAAGAGAAAGAGCTTCACAAATTGAGCAAGTTAACAACGTGCTGGTCCCCTTTTAGATCTTATGCAGGCAGTTATTCCGCTTGCTGTTTATTGATAGAGTTGTTAGTTGTTCCCTTGAGGAATATCTTGCCTAATTCTCTTCAATTGGCGCTTTAGATCGTCAAAATTTCGAGCTGGTTGAAGGGCTCTGCCCATAACACTCCAAACGTTTTCAACTGGCAAGAAGTCCAAGGTAGAGCTCGGCAAGCACGAAGGAAAGTAGTAGAATCTCTGGCCATGTGCGATGGGAGAGTGAGAGTATTATGTTGCTAAAATGTAAGCCCAGGATGGCTTATGGGCAACAAAATGTGGCGTAGAATATCGTCGACGTACCGTTGGGCTCTAAGGCTGCCAAAGATGACGACCAATGGGGACCTTATATGAAATAAAAATACCACCCTAGACCATCACTATCGGTTTTGGGGAGGTATGGCTTAAGTCAGGTTAGTAAGCCACCACTGTCCAGAGCGTCTCCAGACATGTCTTGTGCCTGGAATCTCACTGACTGGACTAAAATTGTCTTCACTGATGGAGTTCTGCTACGACCTGTGCCATGATGACCAACGAAGATGTGTGTCGCTAAGCTACGATAAGCGGTGGGAACCAACCTGACTCTCGCCCTCCCATATAGCCGAACAACCAGGACTGACGGTCTTGGGCACTATTTCTTGTCACACCACGACACCTTTCGTTATCATTTGCGGCATCCTTACAGCACAGCGATACGTCTACGATATTCTACGACCCGTTTTGTTGCCCTTCATGACAAGTCATCCAGAGCTTACATTTCAGCATATAATGCCCATCCACACATGACGAGAGTTCCTTCTTGTCCTTGTGCCTGATTATCTTCGTGTTCGCCAAACCCTACCTTGGCCATCAAGGACGCCGCATCGCTCCTCTGCTGAGAACGTTTGGAGCAATTTGGTAGGGCCCTCTAACCAGCTTGGGAATATGACCATCTTTTTCTGTGCCAAGTTGGCCGCCATGTCAGTACTGCTTTAACGTCTGATCCGGTCTTATAACGTATTTATGGTGGAACACGGAATCCGCTAACTTACACGCTCGGTTGGCGACTGCATGTAGTGCCAATGAGCCGCTGAGAGTGATTGTAATTCGTGCGGCTGATCCTGTAGTCATAAGACCCGCCGGGGTAGCCGAGAGCGCTAACGCGCTGCTTCCTGGACTCGGGTAGGCGCGCCGGCCCCGGATAGAATCCGCCCGGCGGATCATCTGGAAGGTACAAAAATATATTCCTCTGCAACAAAACACACCGACAAAATAATACTTAGACGGAGAACCTGCCAATCGACCATCGCGAGCTCTGTAGACTCTTAGGACAAGCACGCGCACGTAGAGGTGAGAAGAGGTGAGTGTGTGAGGACCTCGTCAGGGAGCGTGGACGCGTTTATTACGACCTTAAAGAGACAACACCTACGCACTATGCCTTTGCTAGATTCATCACGCTGTTATGCTCTTACAACTAAACTGCAATAGAGCCCTTTGGCTGGAGTGGAACTGGGTAGATTTCTGAACGAAGTACAGGCAGATATAATATGTATCAAAGAGCCATCCATATATGCGTGGTGAGAGACTTACAAGCATTCCCCAATATCTCGTAAAAATTACGGGGACCCCAAACGCCAAGTGTACAATTGTAATAGCGAACATAAACTATACCGTCACAAAAATAACACGTCTTGTTCTGAACATGTAGCCATAGCTGAAGTTACCCATGGACGACAATCTTGGATTATTGCATCCATGTATGCACAGTATTCTTATGCCATAGAACATTTTTCTGACCAAATAAGAGATACAGCACAATTTTCTAGGGACAAAAGATCACTCATACTTAACGACATCAGTGCACGGTCGACTCCTTGACACGCCACGCAGAACAGACAACAGGGGACAAACGATAGTTGACACAATAAATGAATGATGCCTCTTTGCTCTAAACAAAGCTGGAAAAATACCTACATACTGCCACAATGCAGGAGGATCCAGCAATATTGACATTTCAACAGCAAATGCAAAGTCCAAAATATACGTCAACAAATGGGAAGTACTAGAAAATGCCACACACAGTGACCACAACGCTATACTCATCTGCATGAACACAAACAAGAACACGAACACACAAACCTCACATTAACAGAAACAGCGACCTCTTCTAAACACGGCTGACTGGCAAAAGTGAAGGTACGTGGTTGAAGAATTTTTTCTCCATACAGTCAATGGTAGCGTAGACTGTAAAGCTTCCATTCCGACGTACCTGCTTCAAATAGCAAAGCAGTTTGCTATCCCAAAGACAGACTGTGAATCAAAACAGAATCTTCCCTGTCCACTGAGGTAACAAGAATAAGGAAAGAAGCTAGGGACAAAAAGCAAAAACAGCACAAGAGAGGACGGTGAGACTGGAACTATACCATGATGCAAAGCAAAATATAAAACAAATTATACAAGACGAGACAGGATCACTGGAACAATTTTGTCAAAATTCAGCTACAAAACAATACATTGAGGGAACCATTTAACCTTGTAACAGATTAGGTAAGGACTCCCGCACTATTGTGAACACCTACGCGCACAGATGGCACTGCTACAAGGGATTGGAGATGTAAGTGCAGTACCTGCTGAACAAGCTTCTCCCTGATGACGAAAAGGCGAGTCACCAGCAACATCACACAGATTTATGAAGAAAAATTGAGGACACCTACATAAATGGACCCGTTACTGTCCCATTTTCCCAAGAAGAGCTATCGTTAGCAATAAAACAATTGAAGAATAAGAAGACTCCCGGTCCAGATAGCATGCACTCAGAAACACTAAAACATACATGTAACCCCGTTTCTAACAGATATATTGAATGAAGCACTGCTGCAAGGCAGGGCCAGTGCTATGTGGAAAGTAGCCAACGTAGTTATCATTAAAAAAAAATGAGAGGATGGGTACTTATAGCCTCATCTGCCCCTTGAACACTTTGGCTAAAGCGCAGGAGAGATTCCTGTGTAATTGACTACAGTCACACAGGGCTCTTTTTGGCTTTAGTCCACATCAGCATACTTTTGGACCCAAACGCTCAACAGATAATGCAGTTAAACTCGTCTAGTAATAATACAGGACACAGCAGAAAAATACACAGTAGCAATAGTAATAGAATAGCAAGCGCCTTTGGCAATCTCTAGTGGTCTGCCTCATTCGCAAGCCTACGGGAGACGCACACACCAGCAGTCTTATACAATAGCTTACTCGACTACTGCAAAAAAAGGATGGTGCAATGGGAAGTAGGAACACAAAAGGTTATAAAGATCATAACAAAAGGATGCTCACAACGCTAAGTCTGTGGGCCAACTTTTTGTGATATTGCTATAGAACTGCTCATATACAATCTGCACGAAGATGATACGGTGAAGGGTATAGCAGTCTATGCTGACGACTTGCTAGTTGTAATAACTGCAAACGCGATAATGCGTCTCTGAGGCAAGCCTACAAAACTCCTTGTAAAAATAAGTGACTGGTGGAGCCATCACGACCTCACAATTGCGGAAACAAGATACAGGGGCGCATATTACAGAAAAATGATAATTAAATCTTTAGAAGGTTGAGATATGACAAAAAGAATGGGAAACATCTGCCAAGGAGCGTCGGGTTTTCTCCGTCTTCCCGAACGTCCGAGAACGGTTCACGCTCAGACACGTTGATCCAAGACGTGGTATGGTACCCTTCCTGACGGTCGATGGCCCTTACGCTACACACTTGCACCACTTGGGCCTTGGTCAAAGTGATACGTGTGAATATGGTTAACACGGAACCCCTGAACACATCACACTAAAATGTGGCACACTGACACATCTAAGGTCCACGTCAGAAAGCGAAGACATAGGGGAAACTTAAAGATACCCAGATAACTGGAACATGCTTATCCACATCACTGATACAATATCAAGAGCATTACACAAGACTTATAAGCAGCAATGACCATATACAAGATAATGACCTGAAACTCACCCTACACCGCAACATGATGCATGGGACAACAGAGATTCAAACACTGATATGGAAACAGATGAGCATATAGGCACAGACGATGACATGAATACTCCAATGTCACCAGATACATATACGGCATAGTAACAAATATATGATTGCTACAATACTACAAGTAATACAAACATGGAATTTAGAAATAAGTTAGTTGTAGAAATAAAACAAAGAATTTTCCTGTTTGTACGACTAAAATAACTACTTCTTTAGTTCTCTGAATCAATATTTTCAAACACGTAAATGTGTAATTTGTGAAATGTATAAGATGCAAACTGTACAACATGTGAACTTTATAAAATATGTACATAAACGTATATATGCAGTATAATAAGCAGAAAATAGACAAACAAAAGCACATAACATAGATAAGAAGCGTTCTTCGGCAAGATGAAGCTCGATATCACCTCCCGAGGCTCCTCTCCCGCTTACGGTGCTGGTAAGTGGAGGAAGCAATTTTAGTAAGAAATAGTACTATCACTCATTATAAACACATCACGTAGAGTTAATACCACAATACATACATATAGTAGTATCTATAGTAGAACAGAATATGCTAATTCAGGAGGGACAGGCTCGAAGTGTTTAGCGAAGACCTCCCACATGAAATAGACAGGTCAAGGGACTTTGTTTGCTACGTAAATTTTTCCTTTCGTGTGTTATTTCCTTCTTAAGAATATAGTGATTTTTATCCAATTGTATTTTGTGCTTTTTTTGTTTTTCTTCTTTAAATAACAATTTCATTATATAGAAACAAGAAAAATACTAAAATTTGGAAAATGTCTAGTTTGCAGTAACAAACGACCAGCTGTAGTCACCAAGGTGGTGAGTCAATTTGTAATGTTCCAATGCTACTCCAGGCGGGTGTAAAATGAATATGAGAAACGGAAAATACTGAAAGCGAAACTGAAGATTTGGCCCTGTTTGACCAGCCCGTGAGGCAGATCTTCGGATCTCTTATTGGTGATATTATCTCCTCGTTCTTGCTCTTTAACATATAAATTACAATATTAACATAAATGAATAATTAAGGCAACTAGTAACTACTAAATGATAAATGCTGTTTCCGCTTATACATTTACTGTACATTAAAACACTTTTATATTATAAATGTTTATATATAAATGCCCAATGGACATAAAGAGATAGAAATGAATTTCCTATCTAATACAATTGATCAATTGCTCACATCTACCCTTTTTTGTGACTACGCGATCTAATATAAATAACGAGAGACGACTGACATCATCTACGTACCAAACACTAGAAGACATTGCTTTCAAAGATCATCAACAGTGGTGTGCAACCACAGTAGAAATAAAATTTACGTGGTCACAGGTGTTTAGCTTTATAGCCCTAATAAGCCGAAGCAATAAGCAATATCACCGAATGTACTGCATCCGGTGCGTCGGAGTTATGGTTCTCGTACACGTCTGATACGACGGAAGAGCTCCAACCACAGATATAAAAAAAACTCATTCAAACACTAGGACGGTATAACACGGTCCGCTGACTAGTATAATCTGTCTTCTCCTCTCAGTGTTCTATAGCCGAGAAACGCGAACTCCCAGCCACAGGGACAGAGTTCAGGTAACGTCTCAATGTGAATATAGGCAGAAGAAACGCTCCCAATGACTGAACGCTGCGTACTCAACGACTCCCTACCCGGAGGCGATGTCCAGAATGTTATAAGTTCGCAACAGTACAGTGCCTAACGGCTTCTACTATAAAATCTCCTCAGAGTAAAGATAGCAATTCCATCTATACAAAAGCTGATAATGAGCGACTGTCAAACTTGGGAGCTCACAATGGAAGACCTCTCCTCTCCACTGCTGGCTTCCCAGCAAAGCTCGGATCCCGTCCCTCGTAATTCCGAAGGCGAGTCATTTTTTCGAAACCGCGGAATATCCTCCTTCTCCACAGATTCTTCCAAACGTCGACCAACCATATTTTAGGCTTTTGTCGTCCAGCGTGGAAAGTTTGATACCGATACTCATACAATGGTACACTTCTCAGAGTAAAAATACTCAGAAATACCCGGAAATAACCCAACATTCGATCTCCGAGATAACGCTTCCTCCTTACTCTCTGCTGCGTCCCAGATTTTCTAAGTTTCCGAAGTGTTATGCAGTCTTTCTTCCGGCCCCACTAGACCACTGGCCGGCCGCCGCTGTATTGTGCTTCAGCGCTCAGGTGCCCCGAACGTCCTGTCCGTCTTGGCTACACGCCTATGTGGGCTTTTCCACCCAGAACTTGAGTTATGCTCGCCGTTTCATTTCCACTGGTGTTTTGATAATAAAGGCACTCCGTCACCTTTCATGCAATAAGAGTTAACAACTACTTACAAGGTGTACGTGGCAATGTCAGTCTTCTTTAAATATTAGTATATACGATGTACAACCTACATAATGATAACTAATTCTGGTTGGAAATCACGACAAAGTATGTTGATAAATGTCGTGTGACTAGGGG
This sequence comes from Schistocerca gregaria, assembly GCF_023897955.1. Classification (NCBI taxonomy): domain Eukaryota; kingdom Metazoa; phylum Arthropoda; class Insecta; order Orthoptera; family Acrididae; genus Schistocerca; species Schistocerca gregaria. Next base: position 834,952,351 of record NC_064931.1, read on the forward strand.
CTCTCGTCGGGTAGGCCGTTGGCCGGGTGCAACTCTTTCGATCTGACGACACTTGGGCGACTTGAGGGTCGATGGGGATGAAACGATCATGTTTAGGACAATACAACACTCAGCCCTGAGCGGAGAAAATCTCCGACCCAGCCGGGAATCGATTCCGGGCCCTTAGGATTGATATTCTGTTGCGGTGACCACTCAGCTACCGGGGGCGGACAGTAGATGAGTGCATGTAATTTGCGAAATTATAGCCATCTTAAAATTTTAATCAAAAAATAAATAACCAAATGAAACCAACAACTCTGTCAATTAAATCACGCCGAGTAACTGATTGCATGAGGCCAGAGGTAGACCAATGCGTTACTGATTTGCTCAATTTGTCAACTTTTTCCTTCAATTAAATCAAGTTTTTGTGAAACCGTAACCATTTCTTTGGGTATACAGGTACGTCGTATCTACCCTTTTTCGTTCAAATGGTTCAAATGGATCTGAGCACTATGGGACTCAACATCTTAGGTCATCAGTCCGCTAGAACTTAGAACTACTTATACCTAACTAACCTAAGGACATCACACACATCCATGCCCGAGGCAGGATTCGAACCTGCGTCCGTAGCCGATTTCCGTCCCATTTGGCTAAGTCCTCCTAGGTGCTTTTCCTTGTCTTAGAGTGTATATGCATTGATATTGTAAATCTACTGTGCAAAACGTGCTGATTTTCAACAGTTTTGTGAAGAAAATGGCACACATCACATAACTATCACGCCTTTTCGTCCTCAGTCGACAGGTGACGCTGAAAGGTTCATTCTATCGTTCAGAAGTCTTCTAGAGGAACTACGTTCCTTCCACACATGGGATCATGCCCTAAAGATTTGTCTTTCCGCCAAATGTTCCTTTCCACATGACGGGAAGTCGTCGGCTAAATTATTACACGGTCGTAGTCGCCGTACCCTATTGCATCTTCTACTGCCACTACAGAAACATTTCGTTCTTCCGGGTCAGAGGAAGTGTCAGTTCAGGAGGAAGTTTTCTTTAAAGTTTCTGTCATGAAACGCCCTTGTGGCCAAGGTGTCATCACAAAAGTATTGGCTCAATCGTCTCGCGTCTTTTAAGGTCCTCCGTGCTGCACCGGCGTCACCAGAAGCAGCTGCGGTGCTCTTGTGTAGTGAGTCTACCGCAGAGCTTTTGCCCATAGACCATTCATGCTATCGTCTCTCGCGACAACAGTTATTTCCATCTATCCGTCCAGAGTGGTGCCGGTGGCGATCGACATCGCAGCACCACCGTCGCTGACGTTCGGTCCAGCAGGTACCGCCCACGGACAGCCGTCACGACGCTGCTGGGCTTCCACGTTGTTCTCCTGACCGCAGTCTCTGCGTCTCTGGATGCGGGCGTGCAACCTGTTGCCGATTTTTAGTCCGGTGTTCCCAGTTACTCGCAAGTGGATACCGGGGTGTGGGCAGGGAGATACCGTCGGCCACAGCTACGGTCCGTGTCTCCTCATACGCGTCCGCCTGCAGACATTTTTTCCACCCCTTCGGGCGTCACTTGACACAGCGAGGATGAGGAGATTTGTCGGAGGGGGGTGGGGGGAGGAAGATGTGCTCATCCGGAGAATGAGGTTCCAGGTTACCTCACTACGGCCCCACAAGCTAAAGGCAGTCGCTCCCAGACGCAGCCACGAATGAGAGACGTCGTCGAAGACACGCCCTCAAGACCTTCCAGACGCCGTCACTGCTGGGTGTCTGCTTACGTCAGAGTGCAGTGCCGCTCGCCCCACTTTTTGATAGCAGATTAAGAGAGCGGCATCATCATAGCCCAGACCGGCAGTGCTAGTATTAGTAGTGAGAAATTTGTAGCAAAATTAGACGTTAAATGTTGATTGATATGTGACTCTCGTTCAGTACTATTCAAGCATGGTGACATCAACATTTATACATTGTCCTTCAAGTGGACGGGGAGTGCGTCTAAGTTCAGTACAGTTTCAGCAAGTTTCTTACTTTCCATCTTCAAGCGAAGATGGATATCTAGATAGTAATTACGGTTGTTGACAGGTGTTCTTTATTATAATTCAGAAGTATTTATTTCGTCTTCTTTTGTGAAGGATTTTCAGAGAACTTGTTTAGTAATTCCACTTTAGTGTCGCTATCTTCATTGAAATGTTGTAATATGACATACCCGCAACAACAGTGAAATATCATCCTCTCTGGGACATCGGGAACTCCGTTGCTAAAAAACTTCTAAAAAGGAATTACGTTACCGAAGTGATACACTCTAGTCTCTTAGAGTCTTAATAATTATTCTGACATCGGAGAACAATACGTCGTTTAAAGTTTGTTATGGTGTTCCTTTTAAGCTTATAAGACCGTTTCAAATGCGTCTTTGCAATAATTATGCAAGCAACTAGTATCGAAACATAAGCATTCCCAACATTAACTAATCGTCTTGTTAGTGCAATCTTGTAATGCCAAATGCAATTCAAACACGGACTTTCATGTTCCATGCACAATGTTATACGTGCCCAGTAGACTTAAAATTGTAGGGGACAACTCACGCAAGGATGGAATACACGGCCTGTCTCAACGCAAAGTGTCCTTCCTCAAGGGGCGTTCTACGCATACGTCGCATATAACTTACTGTTGACATTGAAACTTTTCTATCACGAACTGTTCAATTATTACAATATGAAGACGCCATGTGCCTCTACTCAACGGCCACGTAGCTTCAAGGTGTTTACAACAGATCTTACTAGCGACTCGGGCAGGCAGCGCACTAGCAGCATTAAGTATTAGACTTAGACTTACGAATGCCATTCATAGAACAACGTTAAGTTAATGTCTATAATCATTTTAAAATAACTTACGTGAAGTAAGAAACTTCAGGAAAGTTGTCTTGGGGCATGAATGTTACCTCTTCCGTGCTGAACTGAGGTTTGGGGTGGCGTCCCATGTTAATGATGGGTGGACATCGTGATGTGAGTAATATGTTTACAACCAACGCAAATTTTGTATGGAAATCGTGGGTCTATTTATGTATGAGTGATGTGATCCAATATGTACTGGAGGCTGGTTGAGGAGGCACAAACAAAAGAGAGAATAAGAATAAACGCGCATGAGCTACATGTTTAGCTATTGTTGCAGCAGCCTCTTGTGAAGCTTCGTACACACTCTGATGCATTGTTCAGATCCAGTGCCGCAACTCTTTGTCGTTTGGTTTTTGTGGCAGAATTCTTTGCAGTGCCACGCAAAAAATCTTGTCCATAGCTAGGTTTCCCTCAAGGAAAGCAGGAAGCTGAAATGAGTCATCTGCTGTGCTGCTGAAAGAACGTAATGTACATAAACGAAGCAAAGTTACTGAAGCAGTTTTTGGAAAACGTTTTACTTGTAGCATAAAAAATTAAGTATCACTTTTTTTTCACATGTCTTTTTGCTATGCAGTTGTTCTCTAACGATTTCAGGAAAACTATTGGTTAAAAATATGTGATTTTTTCCAATCTTAAGTCCTACATAACAGCCTGACGTTGAGGTGGTTATTTTTTCGTTATTGATCACATTTATTACGATAACTCAAAGTTTTGTAACTCACTCCCCGTTGTTAGAAGAATTCGTAGTGAATGAAGAGGGCGAATTGTGATTGGTAACCAGCAGAAAATAGAAACTGGTAGTTTGAAACTGACGTCAAACTTCTAAATGTTTATCTTAACACGACTGAGAGGTGATCGCTAGGTTAAAAAACTAAGAGAAAGTTAGCTCGCTGGGATTCATCCCGCATGATTCCCTTTTGCGCAACAAGCCCTTCCACACCTTTTTGTTCGCTACTCAGAAACTTTTGAAATAAAGCTTCTGCAACATGATGGACTTCTAATATTATCTTGTGCCGGTTCACCATTTGGGTGCAGGGCCAGCAGCTTCCTTTAAATGTATTTCTGCTTGTATTGTGTTCTATAACCAGACGGAACTTCTAGCTTTGGATTACATGGTGATTCATCAGTTATTTTAAATTTTTATACTCTTACTCATTACCCGTGTTAACAATCAAGCCCGCCGAAGTGGCCAAGCGGTTCTAGGATCTTCAGTCTGGAACCGCGCGACCGCTACGGTCGCAGGTTCGAATCCTGCCTCGGGCATGCATATGTGTGAAGTCTTTGGTTAGTTAGGTTTAAGTAGCTCTACATTCTAGGGGACTGATGACCTAAGATGTTAAGTCCCATAGTGCTCAGAGCCATTCGAACCTTAACAGTCAACAGCATTTCATTAGCAGCTGTTTTGCCAAATTTAGGATAATGTATTGTTCCCACCGCACCACATGTGAACTCATCAGCATTAGGTATAATTGAATGAAATCGTGTTACAACGTGTACGAGGGTAATATCATCTGTAAAATAGCTTATGAAGTGTGATGTTTTGTTTCGCAGCAACCTTTCAGTGTGATGATACATATAATTCCAAACATTCGAGACTCATAAGTCTGCACCATTTTCAGAACAGTTCCTCACGTCTCGTTTTGGAGTAACAGCAGACGGCTTCATGGAGAAGACAAAGTCTCTAGCGGCTCTAACTGCAGCATTAGGACTGCTAAATCCAATCTTAATCTTGTGAATTTCTGTTTTTTCATCTCTGTAATCAGAGTCTCCGTTCGCTTCTGTAGCTAAGTTTGTTGCAGGGAGTCTACGGTGTCCCTCTCAGGAAGTTGGCAACTATGAACTACAAACAATACACTGACACTTGCTTGCTGTTTTGAAGTTTGTTTGGTTGCCAGATAAGCACCTATGGTAACACTAACTACTAACAACGCTAGCAGCTGCCAATTCATCTTCAAAGTAAAGCAGGTCATTATCACAACACTTTATGAAATTGGTTACCTGTGCTAGGAAAATTTTGAATTATTCCTAAAACTGTAGAATGGGCAGCAGGTACGTACATATGGAAGGATACAAATAAATTGGACCAGTAGACCACCACACGAGCTGCAGATAAGATACCACTTGAAGCCTTTGCGTGGCACGGCTGATCTCTCGACTTATGGCGGCTGTTTATCAGGTGGTAGTCGCATTGTCTTCCCAACTTAATTTACTCACCATAATTCAGACAATTTTTACGAAATATTTATAAATTTTATAAAAAAAATCTACCTCGTGAATCAGTGCAGTTCTGAGTCAAAACCGTATGGAAATCCCTAAGCAGTTACTGAGATCAACATGTACAGACGGTCTTGAGCAAGCGACTTCATTTTATATAGAGAGAGAAGATAATGCAACTTACTTTACGGCTAACAAGTGACAGCTGGTCTAGAAATATCACCTCAAAAAACTTAAACAGTCCTGTTCCTTGGGCGAAGGTGGGAGACGATATGACCGAAATCTTGATTGCACGATTGCTTTGTCTATTCTGTTACTCACAGCTGACGTGCTTCTCCCACGCCATACATTTGTCGAATGTGATCCATATTTGGTAGACAAAATACAGTGCTGTTTAGTCAGAATCAGTCTCAACAACGACATAACATATTTGTGGACTAGCATTCCTATATCTAAAGTTTTTCTTCGATGTTATGCTTACAAGTAATATACGTTTCATTGTAGTGAATTCTTTTATAACTTAATAATTAAAATAACGATAGATAGTCCCAATTCCCAAGTATTTTTCAGTGGTGTAATAATTTTCGGAATCAGCACAGTCACATTGCCAATTAGAAGTAAACAGTGTCAACGGATTTACGCAACCAAGAGCGGCCATTAATAAATTATATGTTTGCGAATGGGTTGGGTCTATGAAAACATAAATTCACTGCGTTGTAACGTTGCTCTTTCGAATATTTAATGTACCTTTCTGGCAACGTACGCCATTAACTGCTTTTTTGTAGTTGTGTTTGGTGGACTCAAATAATGTAGTGACAGGCCGGAGCTCATTTCTCTTTACCTGTCTCCACGATTCTTATACGAGATGTACGATCAGCGACAGAATTTGCGACACCCCTCGCCTTACCGTTATTCCGAACTGCTCTGGTTTACTGTCAGTTATGCTGCATAAACTGCAAACACACGACGTTGTCTACAGGCGTGAAGTCGAAAAACTATCCGAGTGTTTACAGGGTGATTTAGATTAATACAAATAAATTGCAGTTTATCATGATAGCGTTACTAAAAAAAGTCTTCTTTAATAAAACAAAGGATCCAAATTTGGGACGAATTAACAGGATAATACGCATTTTCAGCTTAGAAATGTTCTCTGTGTACATTCAATCCACAGGCAGTCATGCAGAGTTAGCGTTACAGGAAGGATTATAACGAAAATATTCAAACGCAGCAATAGGGATAGATATACAAAAAAGCCTCCCCCCATGAACCATGGACCTTGCCGTTGGTGGGGAGGCTTGCGTGCCTCAGCGATACAGATGGCCGTACCGTAGGTGCAACCACAACGGAGGGGTATCTGTTGAGAGGCCAGACAAACGTGTGGTTCCTGAAGAGGGGCAGCAGCCTTTTCAGTAGTTGCAGGGGCAACAGTCTGGATGATTGACTGATCTGGCCTTGCAACATTAACCAAAACGGCCTTGCTGTGCTGGTACTGCGAACGGCTGAAAGCAAGGGGAAACTACAGCCGTAATTTTTCCCGAGGACATGCAGCTTTACTGTATGATTAAATGATGATGGCATCCTCTTGGGTAAAATATTCCGGAGGTAAAATAGTCCCCCATTCGGATCTCCGGGCGGGGACTACTCAGGAGGATGTCGTTATCAGGAGAAAGAAAACTGGCATTCTACGGATCGGAGCGTGGAATGTCAGATCCCTTAATCGGGCAGGTAGGTTAGAAAATTTAAAAAGGGAAATGGATAGGTTAAAGTAAGATATAGTGGGAATTAGTGAAGTTCGGTGGCAGGAGGAACAAGACTTCTGGTCAGGTGACTACAGGGTTATAAACACAAAATCAAATAGGGGTAATGCAGGAGTAGGTTTAATAATGAATAGGAAAATAGGAATGCGGGTAAGCTACTACAAACAGCATAGTGAACGCATTATTGTGGCCAAGATAGATACGAAGCCCACACCTACTACAGTAGTACAAGTTTATATGCCAACTAGCTCTGCAGATGATGAAGAAACTGAAGAAATGTACGATGAAATAAAAGAAATTATTCAGATAGTGAAGGGAGACGAAAATTTAATAGTAATGGGTGACTGGAATTCGAGTGTAGGAAAAGGGAGAGAAGGAAACATAGTAGGTGAATATGCATTGGGGCTAAGAAATGAAAGAGGAAGCCGCCTAGTAGAATTTTGCACAGAGCACAACTTAATCATAGCTAACACTTGGTTTAAGAATCATGAAAGAAAGTTGTATACGTGGAAGAACCCTGGAGATACTAAAAGGTATCAGATAGATTATATAATGGTAAGACAGAGATTTAGGAACCAGGTTTTAAGTTGTAAGACATTTCCAGGGGCAGATGTGGACTCTGACCACAATCTATTGGTTATGACCTGTAGATTAAAACTGAAGAAACTGCAAAAATGTGGGAAATTAAGGAGATGGGACCTGGATAAACTGAAAGAACCAGAGGTTGTACACAGTTTCAGGGAGAGCATAAGGGAATAGGGGAAAGAAATACAGTAGAAGAAGAATGGGTAGCTCTGAGGGATGTAGTAGTGAAGGCAGCAGAGGATAAAGTAGGTACAAAGACGAGGGCTGCTAGAAATCCTTGGGTAACAGAAGAAATATTGAAATTAATTGATGAAAGGAGAAAATATAAAAATGCAGTAAATGAAGCAGGCAAAAAGGAATACAAACGTCTCAAAAATGAGATCGACAGGAAGTGCAAAATGGCTAAACAGGGATGGCTAGAGGACAAATGTAAGGATGTAGAAGCTTATCTCACTAGGGGTAAGATAGATACTGCCTACAGGAAAATTAAAGAGACCTTTGGAGAGAAGAGAACCACGTGTATGAATATCAAGAGCTCAGATGGCAGCCCAGTTCTAAGCAAAGAAGGGAAGGCAGAAAGGTGGAAGGAGTATATAGAACGTTTATACAAGGGCGATGTACTTGAGGACAATATTATGGAAATGGAAGAGGATGTAGATGAAGACGAAATGGGAGATACGATACTGCGTGAAGAGTTTGACAGAGCACTGAAAGACCTGAGTCGAAACAAAGCCCCCGGAGTAGACAACATTCCATTAGATCTACTGACGGCCTTGGGACAACCAGTCCTGACAAAACTCTACCAGCTGGTGAGCAAGATGTATGAGACAGGCGAAATACCCTCAGACTTCAAGAAGAATATAATAATTCCAATCCCAAAGAAAGCAGGTGCTGACAGATGTGAAAATTACTGAACTATCAGTTTAATAAGCCACGGCTGCAAAATACTAACGCGAATTCTTTACAGACGAATGGAAAAACTGGTAGATGCAGACCTCGGGGAGGATCAGTTTGGATTCCGTCGAAATGTTGGAACACGTGAGGCAATACTGACCTTACGACTTATCTTAGAAGAAAGATTAAGAAAAGGCAAACCTACGTTTCTAGCATTTGTAGACTTAGAGAAAGCTTTTGACAATGTTGACTGGAATACTCTTTTTAAAATTCTAAAGGTGGCAGGGGTAAAATACAGGGAGCGAAAGGCTATTTATAATTTGTACAGAAACCAGATGGCAGTCATAAGAGTCGAGGGGCATGAAAGGGAAGCAGTGGTTGGGAAAGGAGTGAGACAGGGTTGTAGCCTCTCCCCGATGTTATTCAATCTGTATATTGAGCAAGCAGTAAAGGAAACAAAAGAAAAATTTGGAGTAGGTATTAAAATTCATGGAGACGAAGTAAAAACTTTGAGGTTCGCCGATGACATTGTAATTCTGTCAGAGACGGCAAAGGACTTGGAAGAGCAGTTGAACGGAATGGACAGTGTCTTGAAAGGAGGATATAAGATGAACATTAACAAAAGCAAAACGAGGATAATGGAATGTAGTCAAATTAAATCGGGTGATGCTGAGGGAATTAGATTAGGAAATGAGACACTTCAAGTAGTAAAGGAGTTTTGCTATTTAGGAAGTAAAATAACTGATGATGGTCGAAGTAGAGAGGATATAAAATGTAGACTGGCAATGGCAAGGAAAGCGTTTCTGAAGAAGAGAAATTTGTTAACATCGAATATAGATTTATGTATTAGGAAGTCGTTTCTGAAAGTATTTGTTTGGAGTGTAGCCATGTATGGAAGTGAAACATGGACGATAACTAGTTTGGACAAGAAGAGAATAGAAGCTTTCGAAATGTGGTGCTACAGAAGAATACTGAAGATAAGGTGGATAGATCACGTAACTAATGAGGAGGTATTGAATAGGATTGGGGAGAAGAGAAGTTTGTGGCACAACTTGACTAGAAGAAGGGATCGGTTGGTAGGACATGTTTTGAGGCATCAAGGGATCACAAATTTAGCATTGGAGGGCAGCGTGGAGGGTAAAATCGTAGAGGGAGACCGAGAGATGAGTACACTAAGCAGATTCAGAAGGATGTAGGTTGCAGTAGGTACTGGGAGATGAAGCAGCTTGCACAGGATAGAGTAGCATGGAGAGCTGCATCAAACCAGTCTCAGGACTGAAGACAACAACAACAACAACATACAAAAAAAGTAGCTAACCGTTCATTCAGTTGCACAATTAGGTCAATACAATAGATAGAAGTACAAAAAGAAAGCATTATCAAGTGTTAATGCCTACAAGTTTTTCGTCTTTACATCAGCAAGGTAAAGAATGTAAGCAGTGACAAAACCCATTGGGAAGAAATTGCCTTAAAATTTGTTTGCTGGTAGTCACTTGTCTAAATTTTTTTTTTTTGCTGGTAGTCAGTCTGGCTGCTTACGACGCTTTAAAAGAACTGAGAATTTTTTTTCCTGAGACATTGTAACTGAAAACTAACGCAGTCTTCTCCCCAAAGATGGAACACTTTACCGCAGAGCTAACATGCAACTGCAGCGTTCATCGCTTCTCTGTTGTCACAATGATGGCTAAAGCGAAGAATTCGCAACGTGAAAGGCGAAGAAGACCGTAGTTTCTGTTGGAACGAGCTTCTTCGAATCAAAACCTAAATTTGCTACCTCTGTGTCATCCATCTTGTGAGAATCACATGGAATACTTGACCTTCTCGTAAATGACAAGAAAATATCCTGTGAATTCACCAGGATACTTCTCAACCAGACCATAAAGTATATCAAATGTCACATACTTGCCAGACGTATTCTACTGTGTTACCAACTCTGCATTATACTAGCGACAGGCCGAATAAATTTGCTCAGCCGATGGGTGTGCTGAGATAGCTAGTACTGCGTAAGCTGGCGTTTTGAAAGCCGACGGCTCCGGCTGACACCCCAGAGCCTGGGAAACGAAACGTATAAAATATAGGTCAATGACTGTTAGTCAAACTTATTTACTATGATTGGTGTCTGAAGTGTAGTTACGAATAATATTCAGACCGTCTTACTGCAGTTCGAACATCATAAACAAATAGCAGGTGAAAGTACTTGCACGGCTTTCTTCTTCAGTACCTGTAGCAGTTAGATTTCCTTTCAGTCTTAGCTAAATTTAAAATTATAAAACACATTCAGCCGAAGCGATTCGCTTCTTAATATTCTCAGACGCTATTTTCGTTGTTAGTAAATAACATTCATTTTAATATTATACGCTTTCATCTTCTTTTCTCCTCAAAACTACTACACACGCTTGATGCTTGAAATTATAATGACACTACGGACAAAACACTAGTAGAGTGAGTTTAGGAAATATTCTTACATGAAATTTAATATAATTTAATTCTTGTTGGACTAATATAAAGCATTATTCTACAAAGCAATACTGGTACTGTTCAGAATTCAAGCGAATAAATGTAGATATCTCTCTTTAAAACATAAATGATATAAACAATAAGCAAATATCAGTGTAATCTTTTCTTCATTGCATGGTTCAAAACAGAATAAAATAAAAATCGCTAAATATATTCTCGCAGAAGAATCTCAGTAGCAGAGTCACCATGGTGTAGTGGTTATGATACTACACTGTTGCATGAAGGGTTGTGAGCTAAAAAATTTCCTGCTCTGTAAACTTTCAATTTCTATATTCGGTTCGAGTACATGCTAGAAGCATACACAAATGGCAAGAAGCACTGTACTGGAATGTTCTGTAACTGTATATACACCGTATGTTTTCTGGGCGGAGGCAGTTCACTGCGCACTCTTGTGGTGAATAAACCTTCGTTAAGTGAAGTTAGTGTTCGTCATTCACCAAATTACACCTTTTTCTATGTGACATTATTCTGGTGGACACGCTGGGTATTGGAACTTGTGATAGCGCACATTCTCGCCGACGCAGTGGCTCCCATCAGGCCACGACAGAGCCGCCGCCGGCCGCGGTGGTCTAGCAGTTCTAGGCGCTCCGTCCGGAACCGCGCGACTGCTACGCTCGCAGGTTCGAATCCTGCCTAGGCCATGGATGTGTGTGATGTCCTTAGGTTAGTTAGGTTTAAGTAGTTCTAAGTTCTAGGGGACCCATGACCACAGCAGTTAACTCCCATAGTGCTCAGAGCCATTTGAACCATTTTGAACAGAGCCGCCGTTTACGTGGCGAGAAACCCGAGTTCGAGCCGTATTCAACAGATTGCAATCTATCGGATACAGAAGAAGAAGAGCACGCTACTATGACAACAACTGTGTGCCACCACATGAGACATCCTTCCGGGTTCTCTGGTGACGATCACCAAGATCAAAACATGTGTGTTTGGTTAACGTATTTTTCTACTTGGAGGGCACTGCCAAGCAATGGTATGAGAACAACGAGGAGACGTTCACAAGCTGGGAAGTATTCCAGGCAGAACCGCGCAAATGTTTAGGCTACACACAACGACAGAAGTGCTAGGCTGAAGTTAAATTAAAGTGAAGGGGACAGCGTCGAGGAGAAACTACAGCATCCTACATCCAAGACGTCTTGGAGCTGTGTAAAATAGTGGATCCTAGAATGAAGGAGGAAGACAAGGTTGCACATTTTATGAAGGCTGCTGCTAAAGACATGTATTAAGCCCTACCCTGAAGGAGGTTTCGACAGCAGACGACTTCATAAAATGGTGCCAGTATATCGAGACAATGCATCAAAAAAGAATTACACACAAGAAGTTTGGACGGCCGCCAAATGTCGTATCGATGTCTGTGGTGGAGGAAGGAAATGATTTCACAAGTATTCTTTGTCAGATTGTGAGAGAGGCGATACCAAAAAACCGAGACGCTTCAAGAGGTCATAAGGGAGGAAGTAGAACAGACATTGAACCCAGTCTCTCGTCCTTCATTTCCCTTTAAACCGATGAAAAAACCGAGACCCAGGCGAAGTTACGTTCCTACAATGCCACGTGAGCAACCTGTTTGGCCACCAAGGTAGACTGACGTCTGGAGGACCCAAGATAACCTTCCAGTATGTTTCCACTGCGGACGACCGGAACATGTGCGCCATTGCCGATAAAGAAGACGGGTATTTGATGACGCACGCGCCAGAAGACAACAGACTGATCTTAGCCGACGCCAACTCCGGGACGACGAAGATGAACAAGAAGATGTGGGTGCAGGACGACGTAGGTCGCCGCAAGCTAGCCGCTCCCCATCAGGCCGAACAAGGCCCCCATCGCCGTTTAGAAGCTCCAGCCGATCACCAAGCCTCCGCAACCTGGAAAACTAAAGGGTGCGACCTTCCTTGGAGGTGAGGCCGCCGAAGAGAAAAATCCTCCGCCGTTGATCACTATAAGAATGGTAAGAAATTACGTCGATATCTTCATGGATGGCCGACCAGCCGAAGCTCTTGTGGACTGTGGAGCATCATATTCAGTCATTTCGGAGAAGCACCTTCACCAGTTACAGTAAACCGTATTCGTCCACAACAAAACGTCTCTGCTGAAGGTGGGTAATGGGAAATATGTAAAACCTACAGGAAGGTGTTTCATTCATGTGGGTATAAGTGGCCATACACAGCCCTTAGGATTCATCGTATTACACGAGTGTAGTCATGACGTTATTCTCGGATGGAACGTTTTGAAAGCTTCTCAGGAAATTGTAGATTGTGGTTGCTCGAAGATTATGGTAGACGAGATGAGATACTGTGGACAGGAAGGTGCGGATCCGAGTGAATGGAGACTATGTGTGCTGGATGACGTGACTATTCCTGCAGTCAGCGCAAGAAAGGTAACTGTCATGTGTCATGCCATGCATCACCCCATGCATCTTGTAGCGGAATCTAAGAGAAGCATACGAGTGAAGAATAACTTTTAAGAACGGATTCGGTGAATTGTCGATAGGTAACAGTCGCCAAGAACCGCAGATCGTTCCAAGACGCACAAGCGTAACAAACGCTGAGCCGTTAATTGCCGAACAGCGGAGCGTCATAGAAACCTCCCATGCCGAGTCTGTGGGCGAAATTGGCGCTACCACTACGAGACATGATCTTCTAGCTCGACTATCACCAGATCTCACTAACGAACAACTGAAGAAGTTGCTTGACATTCTTCAAGGATTCTCTGCATGTTTCAATCCACAGGCGAAGAGCATATTAGACAAATTGACGGTGAAGCACCGGATTAGCGCTGGAGACCATTAACCAATAAGCCAGAGAATACAGTGTGTCATCAACAGAATGTCGAAAAATTCGCGACGAAGTAGAGAAAATGATGGAGAATTACATAGTTCAGCCTTCGCAGAGCCCATGGTCGTCACCAGTGATTCTCGTTAGCAAGAAGGAGGGCAGTTGGCGCTTTTGTGTTGATTATAGGAAGATTAATAAGATAACTAAATAGGATGTTTACCCCCTTCCACGAATTGACGCTACAGTAGATTGTCAGAAGCGAGCTAAGTTTTCCTCACCCATGGACATGCAAATCGAAGTAGATGAGGTTGATCGTGAGAAAACTGCGTTCATCACCTCTTAGGGCCTGTATGAGTTTAAGACAATGCCGTTTGGTTTGTGTAATGCACCAGGAAGTTGAACGTCACCTGATGCGGATGATGTGCCTTTGTTATTTAGATAACATTATAGTGTTCTCAGAGACATTTGATGAACACGTAAAAGTACTGAGGGCCGTTCTTAAATGTCTCTAACAAGGCGCACTGAAACTTAATCCAAGAAAGTATCTCTTTGGAGCAAAATCTATCAAAATACTTGGACACACTGTGTCAAACGAAGGTGTGCGGCCAGACCCGGAAAAGGTGAGATCTATTTCGGAATTTCCAATTCCTAAAAGTATTAGAAATGTGAGAAGCTTCTTCGGATTTATTACCATCGTTTTATCAAAGACTTTTGTATCAAAGCCAGGCCACACCAAGTGTTGTTAAAAGCCGATAATAAAATTATCTCCGGCGGTGCTCAACAAGATTCTTTCGATGTGCTACGAGAAGCTCTGACGACTGACCCTGTACTTGGTCTGTATGATGAGAGAGCACCTACAGAACTATACACAGTTGCCAGCGGGCACGGGATCGGTGCATTTCTGGTGCAGATTTAGGATGGAGAAGAGAAGGTTATAGCCTATGCAACTAGGACACTTACAAAAGCCGAGAGAAACTACTCAACTACAGAAAATAAATGTCTTTTTGTGATCTGGGCAATGTGCAGATTTCGACAGTATCCCTATGGAAAGCCATTCACAGTTGCTGCAGATCATCATTCACTTTCTTGATTGACATGACTTAAGGATACAACAGGACGACTCGCCAGATGGGCACTACGCCTTCAAGACATTACCATAGTGTACAAAAGTGGAGGTAAACACCAAGATGCCGACTGCCTCTCAAGAAACCATGTGCTAGACTGTCAAGACTTTGATGAACATGGTGACTATCACGCTTTAATCCAGGATCTCTCTGCTGAGCAGAAGAAGGACGCCAAGATATCTCAAATAATGCTTGCCTTAAATCGGTCAGAGGATGTGAAAGGGCAATTTAAGGTAGTTAATGGATTACTTTGCAAGAAAAACTTTGATCCATTTGGAAAGAGGTGGGTACCAGTGATTCCTAAAGGACATCACACATCCATGCCCGAGGCAGGATTCTAACCTGCGACAGTAGCGGTCGCGCGGTTCCAGACTGTAGCGCCGAGAACCGATCGGTCATTCCGGCCGGCGTACAGCCTTATGGAAATGACGTGACATCCGTTTGTTAAGCTCCTGTGATCATCCTATGCGGAACTTTATGTATGATTGTGTGAACATTGTATGCAGAGTCAGTGTAGACACTGTTGACGCCGGAAACAATAATTCCTGTGCAATCTCCAAAATGCTATGACCCACGCATGTTCCATCGATTATCATCCCATATGCAAAGGCCTTTAACTTTCGACATACTGCCATACTGACTACACATTTGGCTGCGAGAGACTTCCCAGATATTGTGTCAACTCTTAACTCCACACGCACTTCTAGCTGCAACATCTGGGTGTCAAATGTAGCACACATTCAAGGCGCACAATCCTTTGTGTCATATTTGGGTACGCGGTTCATACTGCATTTGCACACCGTAGTTGGAGATTTACATTACTATAATACAGAGCAATTCAGTTAAAGTAGTGAGTGTTGTTGTTGTGGTCTTCAGTCCTGAGACTGGTTTGATACAGCTCTCCATACCACCGTATCCTGTGCAAGTTTCTTCATCTCCCAGTACCTATTGCAACCTACATCTTTCTGAATCTGCTTAGTGTATTCATCTCTTGGTCTCCCTCTACGATTTTTACCCACCAAGCTACCCTCCAATGCTAAATTTGTTATCCCTTGATGCCTCGGAACATGTCGTACCAACCGGTCCCTTCTTCTCGCCAAGTTGTGCCACAAACTCCTCCCCAATTCTATTCAATACCTCCTCATTAGTTATGTGATCTACCCATCTAATCTTCAGCATTCTTCTGTAGCACCACATTTCGAAAGCTTCTATTCTCTTCCTGTCCAAATTATTTATCGTCCATGCTTCACTTCCATAGATGGCTACACTCCATACAAATAATTTCAGAAACGACTTCCAGACACTTAAATCTATACTCGATGTTAACAAATTTCTCTTCTTCAGAAACGCTTTCCTTGCCATTGCCACTCTACATTTTACATCTTCTCTACTTCCAACCATCATCAGTTATTTTGCTCCCCAAATAGCAAAACTCCTTTACTACTTTAAGTGTCCCATTTCCTAATCTAATTCCCTCAGCATCAACCGACTTAATTCGACTACATTCCATTATCCTCATTTTGCTTTTGTTGATGTTCATCTTATATCCTCCTTTCAAGACACAGTCCATTCCCTTCAACTGCTCTTCCATGTCCTTTGCTGTCTCTGACAGAATTACAGTGTCACCGGCGAACTTCAAAATTTTTATTTCTTCTCCATGGATTTTAATACCTACTCCGAATTTTTCTTTTGTTTCCTTTACTGCTTGCTCAATATACAGATTGAATAACATCGCTGATAGGCTACAACTCTGTCTCACTCCCTTCCCAACCACTCCTTCCCTTTCATGTCCCTCGACTCTTATAACTTCCTTCTGGTTTCTGTGCAAATTGTAAATACCCTTTCGATCCCTGTATTTTACCCCTGCCACATTCAGAATTTGAAAGAGAGTATTCCAGTCAACATTGTCAAAAGCTTTCTTTAAGTCTACAAATGCTATAAAAGTAGGTTTGCCTCCCCTCTAAGATAAGTCGTAAGGTCAGTATTGCCTCACGTGTTCCAATATTTCTACGGAATCCAAACTGATCTTCCCCGATGTCGGCTTCTACCAGTTTTTCTATTCGTCTGTAAAGAATTCGTGTTAGTATTTTGCAACTGTGACTTATTAAACTGATAGTTAAGTAATTTTCACATCTGTCACCACCTGCTTTCTTTGGGATTGGAATTATTATATTACTCTTGAAGTCTTAGGATACTTCGCCTGTCTCACACATATTGGTCACCAGATGGTAGATTTTTGTCAGGACTGGCTCTCCCAAGGCCGTCAGTAGTTCTAATGGAGTGTTGTCTACTCCCGGTGCCTTGTTTCGGCCCAGGTCTTTCAGTGCTCTGTCAAACTAGTCACGCGGTATCGTATCTCCCATTTTATCTTCATCTACATTCTCTTCCATTTCTATAATATTGTCCTCAAGTACATCGCCCTCTATATACTCCTTCCATCGTTCTGCTTTCCCTTCTTTAGTTAGAACTGGGTTTCCATCCGAGCTCTTGATGTTCATACAAGTGGTTCTCTTATCTCCAAAGGTCTCTTTAATTTTCCTGTAGGAAGTATCTATCTTACCCCTAGTGAGATAAGTCTCTCATCCTTACATTTGTCCTCTCGCCATCTCTGCTAAGCCATTTAGTACTTCCTGTCGATCTCATTTTTGAGACGTTTGCATTCCTTTTTGCCTCCTTCATTTACTGCATTTTTATATTTCCTCCTTTCGTCAATTAAGTTCAATATTTATTCTGTTACCCAAGGATTTCTACTAGCCCTCAACTGTTTCCCTACTTGATCCTCTGCTGCCTTCAGTACTTCATCCCTCAAAGCTACCCATTCTTCTTCTACTGTATTTCTTTCCCCCACTCTTGTCAATTGTTCCCTTATGCTCTCCCTGAAACTCTGTACAACCTTTGGTTCTTTCAGTTTATCCAGGTCCCATCTCCTTAAATTCCCACCTTTTTGCAATTTCTTCAGTTTTAATCTACATGTCATAACCAATAGATTGTGGTCAGATTCCACATCTGCCCCTGGAAATGTCATACAATTTAAAACCTTTGTCTTACAATTATATAATCTATCTGATACCTTCTAGTATTTCCAGGGTTCTTCCATGTATACAACCTTCTTTTATGATTCTTGAACCAAGTGTTAGCTATGATTAAGTTATGCTCTGTGCAAAATTCTACCAGACGGCTTCCTATTTCATTTCTTTCCCCCAATCCATATTCACCTGCTACGTTTCCTTCTCTCCCTTTACCTACTCTCGAATTCCAGTCACCCATGACTATTAAATTTTCCTCTCCCTTCACTACCTGAATAGTTTCTCTTATCTCATCATACACTTCATCAATTTCTTCATCATCTGCAGAGCTAGTTGGCATATAAACTTGTACTATTGTAGTAGGTGTGGGCTTCATGTCTATCTTGGCCACAATAATGCATTCACAATGCGGTTTGTAGTAGCTTATCAGCACTCCTATTTTTTTATTCATTATTAAAGCTACTCCTGCATTACCCCTATTTGATTTTGTATTTATAACCCTGTATTCACCTGACCAAAAGTCTTGCTCCTCCTGCCACCGAACTTCACTAATTCCTACTATATCTAACTTTAACCTATCCATTTCCCTTTTTAAATTTTCTAACCTACCTGCTCGATTAAGGGATCTGACATTCCACGCTCCGATCCGTAGAACGCCATTTTTCTTTCTCCTGATAACAACGTCCTCTTGGGTAGTCCCCGCCCGGAGATCCGAATGGAAGACTATTCTACTTCCGGAATATTTTACCCCAGAGGATGCTATCATCATTAAACCATACAGTAAAGCTGCCTGCGCCGGCCGCGGTGGTCTCACGGTTCTAGGCGCTCAGTCCGGAACCGCCGACTGCTACGGTCGCAGGTTCGAATCCTGCCTTGGGCATGGCTGTGTGTGATGTCCTTAGGTTAGTTAGGTTTAAGTAGTTCTAAGTTCTAGGGGACTGATGATCACAGATGTTAAGTCCCATAGTGCTCAGAGCCATTTGAACCACTTTTTGAAAGCTGCATGCCCTCGGGAAAAATTACGGCGGCAGTTTCCCCTTGCTTTCAGCCGTTCGCAGTACCAGCACAGCAAGGCCGTTTTGGTTATTGTTACAAGGCCAGATCAGTCAATCATCCAGACTGTTGCCCCTGCAACTACTGAAAAGGCTGCTGCCCCTCTTCAGGAACCACACGTTTGTCTAGCCTCTCCACAGATACCCCTCCGTTGTGGTTGCATCTACGGTACGGCCATCTGTATTGCTGACGCACGCAAGCCTCCCCACCAACGGCAAGGTCCATGCTTCATGGGAGGGGGGGGGGGGGCGGGGGGAAGGTGTATTCAAATGGTTCAAATGGGTCTGAGCACTATGGGACTTAACATCTATGGTCATCAGTCCCCTAGAACTTAGAACTACTTAAACCTAACTAACCTAAGGACATCACACAACACCCAGTCATAACGAGGCTGAGTAAATCCCTGACCCCGTCGGGAATCGAACTCGGGAACGCGGGCGCGGGTGAGTGTATTCAACTTAAAATTTCGGTTGTACTGTATACATGTAATAAAAAAAAGCACTTAGGCCGACTTAATAGATAGATAGCCACCAACGGTGAGAGAAATGTCAGACGTCTCGTAACTTCCGTCTCGTTGCTCTGGCCAGAAATCATTCCTCTTCAAAGTGCGAATAACACTCTTCAAAGAAGCCACAACTCTTGTAACATTTCTATCGCTGTCGTGAACCCAGAACAACACTGCAGTTCCTTTTATCCCGTTCCATTCACGTTTGTGTACCTGTATCTATATCGACATTTTCACCGTAGCAAATGTGTTGATGATACTACAGATGATCTTAAGAGCTTGCACAGGCCACCATTCGTTAAATTTGTTAAGAATAAATTTGCGTTGAAGAAACGACATTATTACTGTATAAAAGGAGATGATGCTAGTTACAGTGGATTTCGGCGAGATGTACGGAATTCTCACGGCAACTGCCTGGTGTCGCAAACACAGCCTCGGGGAGACTACTGCAATCTTTACTAGGCGCACAATAAAATGGAAGGAGCGCGCACCGCCACTAACTTGGTTCCCATGCGCCAAAGAAAGCCGTTTAATAACGTAGGCGCTGCTGCGCACACCCATTGTGGACGCATGGTAAGTGGGGAAAAAAGGGGAGCGAGGGGTTAGGCATGCAGGCGACAGAATAACTTTTCAAATATTCATCCCTGTATTTGCTGCACCTGCCATTCCGGGACTGGACTGCCGTGCTTTTCACCATGAGACAGCAAGCTAAATCTACTGTGGACGTCACCGAGACTACAATACTTGTGTTCCGGACGTGCAGCGTGTGAGAAACGCAGTGGATAAAGCTTCTGCTTAAACAGCATATCAAATAAAAATGCACTGAGGGGGTAGTTCTTCAAGTCGCTGATTCACTCTTTAATAAGGTGAATTACTTATATCTCTAACAATTTGTCCATTTTATTTGGACTGTTGAGCTCCGTGGCTGTGGATAATAATATTTCACTGAAAAAATACGGCAAGCAGCCACTTTTTATTGCGTTTTTTTATTTACGCCAATATGCATTTCGGGTTTGCACCCATCTTCAGCTGGCAAATTAGATGGATCTTCAGTTACTACAGTAGTACAATCTCGACAGCAGTTTGGATGCTGCAGCAGGCCTGTGCAAAAGCAACGACTCCAATCATTTACTTCAATTTCGCGAGTTTAAAGTCACACACTGTCAGCTGTTCATTTTACTTACAAGGAGTGGAGAATGTAAGTAAAATGAACAGCTGATAGTGAGTGACTTTAAACTCGCGAAATTGAAGTAAATGATTGGAGTCGTTGCTTTTGCTCAGGCCTGCTGCAGCATCCAAACTGCTGTCGAGATTGTACTACTGTAGTAACTGAAGATCCATGTAATTTGCCAGCTGAAGATGGGTGCAAACCCGAAATGCATATTGGCGTAAATAAAAAAACGCATTAAAAAGTGGCTGCTTGCCGTATTTTTCAGTGACTTATGTCTCTGTTTTGGCGATTTGGTATATATAATATGAACCATATCACATACGTTGTGAGTTGTGAGTTGAACCTCTCCGTGGAGATACAATCGATTTTTTGAGCAGATAATGCTGTCTTAAACGGTTCACCGTGTTTCTCGAAATTAGAATATGTTTTGCAAAGACATTGGAGAAGCTAGTTGGAAATTTGTGTTTCAGCTTGCTTAGTCTCTAGTACGCGCAAAGGGACGAACGAACCGAGATGCCACTCACACAAACACGAGTGGTTTGACGCAGTTCTCGACGTATGTCTAGCGGTTGGTAGTGGGTAGCCGTGGCAGACGGTCGCACTCAAGCGCTCGGATCTAATCAACGGCAGTGGCGGAGCGTTATGAGTCCTCCCCATTATTTATGGATAGTGTCTCCTTAATACTGCTGCTGTAAATACCATCCTCTTCGGATTTTTGTTCTCTTCATATCTTCTCTGATTTAAAACCTACATTCAGTGAATATCGATGGTGTATTAACAAGGTAGTGTCAACTTAAAAGGGGACTGATGACCACAGCAGTTGAGTCCCATAGTGCTCAGAGCCATTTGAACCATTTTTTGTTTAAGTAGTTCTATGTTCTAGGAAACTGATGACCTCAGAAGCTAGGTCGCATGGTGCTCCGAGCCAATTGAACTATTTCATTCATTTGTGTCTTGTACTACCTGCATTTAACGAATATCTGTCGTGTTACTCTACGACTGCTTGACGCCTTGACCTCACCGAGAGATACGTTTTTACTAATTATTACTTTATTACAATTTAAGTGAGTTTTAGTGCTTTTTAATTTACTGTAAGAGTAGTATCGTGTGTGACAAATATGGATGTTGTCGTAGGTTATCTGTTATGGAAGAAAGTAGTCAGGACTGCGTGTCGGGGTTTCAGTGAGGAGAATGTAGCGGGGAAGCCAAAGAATTGTTAGGTGAGGCTCTTCCGTGGAGATGTTTATTACATAGTCGAGATAAACAAATTGTGAAACAGGAAAGAAAGATTTGTGCTCTCCAGACAGAGTTATAAATGGGATATGTTTCATTAGATAGGTGGAATGGGGCCAGCGGCTGGTTGTCCTGTCCAATCCGGACAAGTACAGAGAGCGGGTAAGCTAGTCATTGGGAGCTCCAACGTTAGGGGCGTAGTGGAGCCCGTCAGAGAAAAAGCAAGCGGGACGGGAATGAATGTCAGTGTGCACTCGGTGTGTTTGCTCGAGAATGGCTTCGTCCGTGACGTGAAGGAGGCTCTATCGGCGGCTATGGAGGGCACTGGGTGCAACTGCCTCCAAATAGTGGTACATGCCCGCACGAATGACGCCTCACACTTGGGTTCTGCTCCTTTCGGCGGGTGACTGTTCTGGGTGAAGACAACAAACATCGCATATGGGGCACATGCTAAGCAGACCATTTGTACCATCGTACCCATGGTCAGTCGCGGCCTTCTGGTTTGGACCAAAGTCAGAGACGACTCTGCGACGGAAGCGGATGCGAAGGATGGAGGGTTGTAGGGGGCCCCTCAACATCTCAGGCATGCACCACACGCAGGAGGCTGCTACTACTGGGGCGGAGCACGTGGTTTTTTATGTTAGAGAAACACTCCCTTGGGATCAGAGACGTAGTGTCTGCCATTGAAGTTACATCAGTCAAGATGTTCTCAGAGAATGCTCGTCTTCACAGATCGGATATAGAAAACGTTATTATGATATCAGTAAACTCTAGGAGCATCCAAGGTGAGATCCCAGGAATAGTATTGCTTATGGTTGTAATCTGTAGATAATTTATGGAACTGAAAGTTGGTTGAAACCTGAAGTGAGTAGCAACGATATCCTAAGTTTAGATTTGAATACATATCATGAGATTTGGTTAGTCGCCAGTGGTGGTGACGTATTTATAGCAATAAGGAAGAGGACAATATCTAAAGAGGTTCTCATGAATCCCGAATATGAATTGATCTGGGTGAAGCTAAAAGCATCAGAGGCCAGTCAAGATAGGTAGTCCTATACTTTTATAGACTGCATCGGTTAGGAGCTGTAGCATAGAGCACTTGAGAGAGAACATACAGCATGTAGTTAGCAGTTTTCCCGATCATGCTGTGTAGTGGAGGGTTACTTCAACTTGTCAGTTGTAAACTTGGAGAGTCATGCTATCAAAACTGGTGCCAGTGGCAGATATACGTGTGACATTGTTCTTGTGCGAAAAATACTTCGAGCAGGTAATTAGAGAATCTGATCGAGGAGGTAACGTCTTAGACCTCCTAGCAACAAACAGATCTGATGTTAGTGAATCAGATACAGCTGTGATAGCAACAGTTGTAAGTAGCCTGTTTAGGTTTTCTTATATTGGCAACGCCACGTAGAGCTCTGAAAATCACTGGCTGTGCTGTGTGCAGTCAGTGGCTGGTTTGCATTGTTGTCTGCCATTGTAGTGTTGGGCAGCTGGATGTTAACAGCGTGTAACGTTGCGCAGTTGGAGGTGAGCCGCGAGCAGTGGTGGATGTGAGGAGAGAGATGGCGGAGTTTTGAAATCTGTAAGAATGGATGTCATTAACTGCTATATATATTACGACTATTAAGGTACTTACATTGTTTGTTCTCTATTAAAATCATTCATTTGCTAACTATACCTATCAGTAGTTAGTGCCTTCCGTAGTTTGAATCTTTTATTTAGCTGGCAATAGTGGTGCTCGCTGTATTGCAGTAGTTCGAGTAACCAAGATTTTTGTGAGGTAAGTGATATGTGAAACGTATAGGTTAATGTTAGTCAGGGCCATTCTTTTGTAGGGATTTTAGAAAATCAGATTGCGTTGCGCTAAAAATATTGTGTGTCAGTTTAAGCACAGTCTTATATAATTTTTCCAAGGGGACGTTTCACAGTGACTAGGGGTATGAGAGGGAATTTTGAGACAGGAAAGAAAATATTGTTGCTTAGTAACAGTGACGGGATGCAAATTCCAGATTATCTGAGTAGTCAGCATAAAATATTGAGTGCTGAGGATGAAGATGTAGAGCACAAATATATTGCGGGCAAGATCTTAAGGAATGGGAAAGACACACCGTGGTTTAATAGCCGTGTTACAAAACTACTGAGTAAACAAAGAGAGCTTCACCACAGATTCAAGAGAGGTCGAAACACAGCAGCCAAATAAAAGCTGAACTAAGCGAAAATAAACGTAGGAAGAACAATGGGAAAGGGATTGACTTTGAAAGTAAAAATTTGTCAACTGATCTCAGTCCGCAGCTCGTGATCGTGCGGTAGCGTTCTCGCTTTCCACGCCTGGGTTCCCGGTTTCGCTTCCCGGCGGGGTCAGGAATTTTCTCTGCCTCGTGATGACTGGGTGTTGTGTGCTGTCCATAGGTTAGTTAGGTTTAAGTAGTTCTAAGTTCTAGGGGACTGATGACCATAGTGGGGCGTAGTGGAGCTCAGAGCCTTTTTTTGAACTGATCTCAGTAAAAACTATAAGAGATACTGGTCTTCCGTAAACGCAGCAAGCGGTCCGAAATTATCTATCCATGCACTCAGGAACCACACTAGAACCGAAACAAAAGATAACGGAGAGAAGGCGGAAATGCGGAATTCGGTCTTCCAAAATCGTTTCACCGCGGAATACTGTAACACAGTTTCTCGTTTGAGTTATCGTACAAACGCCGAAGTGGCAGATATTGAGAAAACAGATCGCGGGATAGAAAAACAACTACAATCGCTTAGTAGTGGAAAGGCATTAAAACCAGCTGAGAAACCTGTGATATTCTACAGAAACTATGCGAAGGAACTTGCTCCCATTCTAGCAGCAGTTCAAGGCAGATCGCAGGAGCAACGAATGGTACCTAGCGAGTGGAAAAAGAACAGGTCATCCCCGTCTTCAAAAAGTGTCGAAGGACAGAGGCACATAATTAATAAGACTGTTTCGTTCTCGAGAGTCTGTTGTAGAATTATGGAACATGTTTAATGCTCAAGAATTATGAAGCTTTTGGAGAACGAAAATCTCATCGATAAAAATGAAAAGGGTTTCCGCAAACAGAGATCTTGCGAAACTTAGTTCGCTCTGTTCCTCCATGAGATCCATGGCGCTGTAGACAACGACGCTCATTTAGATGCCGTTTTCCTTGACTTCAGGAAGCCAATTTACTCCGTCGTGCACTGCCATTAGTGAAATAAATACTAATATTGAATCATATTTGCGAGTGGATTCAAGACTTACTTCCAGACTGAATTCGACATGTCGGTTTTAATGGAACAAAATCGATAGATGTAATTTCGAAAAATCACAAGGAAGTGTAATAGGACCGTTACTGTTTGCAGTATATATAAATAATCCAACAGAAAACGTCTGAAACTCTTTAATAGTGTCGCAGATGATGCGGTTGTCAATAAGAAAGTAGGAAAGCCTGAATACAGTACAGAATTACAGAATGACCTGCAGAAGATTTGTGTAGGCTCTGACAGTTGACAGTGAACGTAAATAAATATGAAACATCGTCCATACATAGGAAAGCAAATCCACTTACTTGGTTGGTTGGTGGTTAGCGTTTAACGTCCCGTCGACAACGCGTCATTAGAGACGGAGCGCAAGCTCGGGTTAGGGAAGGATTGGGAAGGAAATCGGCCATGCCCTTTCAGAGGAAACATCCCAGCATTTGCCTGAAACGATTTAGGGAAATCACGGAAAACCTTAATCAGGATGGCCGGAGACGGGACTGAATCGTCGTCCTCCCGAATGCGAGTCCAGTGTGCTAACCACTGCGCCACCTCGCTCGATAAATCCACTTACTGTACGTCTAGACTATTGATGACAAATTTCTTGAAAGAGTATCTGCCGTAAAATATCTACGAGTAACTACCCAGAGCGTCCTTAAGTGGAACAACAACTTAAAATAACGCCCACGGGTTTCTTCAGGCGATGCGAGAGCCCTACCAAGATTCTCAACAAACTCCAATGGCAGACATTACAAAAGAGGCGATGTGCATAACAGAGAGTTCACTATTTAAATTTCAAATGAGCACTTTCCGGGAAGAGTTGGACTGCATATTCCTTCCCACCACATCTAACGAAATGACCACGATGAGAAAACTTGAGAACTTGGAGCTAGTTCTGAGGTTACCACAATCATTCTTCCCATGCGCCATACACTAATGGAACAGGGAAAGCGGGGGAAGGGGGATGTGTCACTTTGTGGTACCAGTACTACCCTCTGACAGCCACCGCTAGGTTGCTTTCTAAGCATGATGTAGATGCAGATGTAATTGGTAACAGACAATGGAAGCTGAGAGAAGGTGTCATGTATTCTGTAAAAGGAGAAAACCCCAGAATTCACTTTTCAGATTCCGGTTACCAGTCAGTTTGATATGTTACCTTAAGTAGGCAAAGAGCCTCAGCAAGTTTTGGGCGCAGCATAGCCGTAGGAATGGCTTTAAGGCTAGGTCGGTAGAAAACTCACGTAGAAAGAAAAGGAGTCTTGCTGCTAAGGAGCAGTCGAGGGAGAGATGTAAGCCAACTGCAGCAGGAATATAGAGTATCAGGTCACAAGAATCATGACATCTAGCGCCAAGCTTAGCTAGGTGACAGAGAACATACGAGCCTTGTTCACAGATTTTGGTGCTGGTGATAAGTTTGAGGGTTCAATAACAAGATTGATAAGCTTCTTGTATGCTCACAATCTGCGGGAAAATCTGAAGTGACAGTTGACTGTGCCTTTCTGAAAACCACATAACAACAGGATCGAATGAATTAAATATCAGGGATTATAAACTAGCATTACTTTTGTGCAGAGTTAACATGGAAAAAGGAGATATCCAAAAGTTGAACACAAAGTCAAAAATATTGTAACAAATAGTTTTTGTGTTGGTCGGAACCTAGAAAAATTGTGCTTGTGAGTGTCTACTACACAATACTACTCTGACAATTTTACGGTCTACACGCCTCTAGGATACTTCGAGCTATTTATGACAAATTTAGGTGCAATACTGAGCAACCTGCCACACAAGAAGAAACAGTTACTAGTTTGTGGAGGTTTCAGTGTAGATTTCGTAAAGGATGAGGGCAGATAAAATGAACTAGAACTATTATTTGGGTGTTTCAATGTAATTTCAGTAGTCAGTTTTCCAACTTCTTTGTGGCAAAATTGTAAAGCACTGATTGATAATATTTTATAGACACTGCTCGGGCTGAAACAATTAATGTGCACAAAATGGCTAATATATTATCTGATGATGATACAAAATTAGTGCAAGTTAACAATGTGGCACGTTACAACCGTGAGGCCGGTTCAATCAAAGCAGCAAGGCTTATTAATAAGATCAGGACACACTGCTTTATGAGTAAGTTAAAAGGGTTGGTATGGGATGAGGTATATATAGAAAGAAATGGTAATGTCAGATTCAGTTTATTGCGTAGCAAATTAGCGTCAATATTTGAAAGCTGATTTCCTAAAGAATTATCCGGAAGATTCATTACAAAAACAAATAATCCATGGGATTATTGTAAGAAGAACAGGAAAATTTATATAAAGGGCGGAGTAAGTCAAGATCTGACATTAAGTACATACTACACAGCTTTTGCAGAAAAGTCATTAAAATGTGCAGAATATGCACAAAACTAAATGAAGCAGATAATACGATTAAAACCATAAGGGTGATTGTCAAATCGACCTCTGGACTGTGTCAGTGTACAAGACACGATAACAATTAAACTAAATGACAATTTTGATCCTGATAATTCATAAGTTACAAGTACTTATAACAATCACTTCCTGAGCGAAGCAGCAAAATTAGATTAAATGGTTCATTTGAAGAAGTAGTAGATAGACTAATGTTAGAATGCGTTTCCACAAAACTGTAAGGAACCAGAAGTAGCACTGAAATTGAAAGAATTATAAAAATGTAGTGTTGATAGAATAGAGAAACAGAACTCTGAAAAGTTGTTCCAAGTTAATAAGTAATGTTACAAACAGTTATGTTAAGTTACTTTAGCTCCTCTTATTATTGCTATCTTAGAGACCAACGAATCGATCTCCTGACACACTCCGCATATTTTCGCTCCATAATGTCTTATCACTTTGAAGAGTAAATCATCATTTCTAAAGAAGGTACTGATTACACAAAAGCGAACAGTAAGAGATATATGTCGCGTTCGCCCACGAACGTACCTCTTCAAAGATTTATAGCTGCGTCGGATAAGTTGATCCCTGACAGTTGCAGTGGGCTGGGTGCGGCAGCTTTGCGCACCTATCTCAGCCAGTAACGTAACGTGTTTTTGTAAACGTTTCTATGGCAACGGCTCACTGTTGTCACTGGTCTATAAATGGCTATTGTTTTCTCATGCAACCATTACCGCTTCCTAGTTAAAAGCTGGCAACAAGACTGCGAGCTGTCAGAGATCACCTTACATGGTCTCGACTGCGCCATCACAGTTAATATATTCGCTAATGAAATTCATTATACATAATCTATCACAGTTTGAGAAGAACATTGATGTTTGTACTTATAACACTACGGAGAAAATTGACCTTTATTACGCATTATTTAAGTTTCCAGTAGCTTCGAAAGGCGTCCAATTTGCAGCAAGTAAGATTTTTGATCATTTGCCCTGTAACATACAATGCCTGAGAGGTAACAAAGCAAGTTTCAAAGCAAACTAAACATCATCTCTCTTAAACAACTTCTTTTATTTCACTAAAGAATTTCTACTTGAAAGACGACAGAAAGGGAGACGTCTTTTTTGAAATGTAGCTCCATGAGTGGGACTAAAGTAAAGATATATTCAATGATGTTAACACTAATCATGTATACGTATTCTGTAAACAGATCCGTTCCACACCTTTTCGATGAAAGAATGCTTCAGTTGATAAGTGGAACATGTAAATAACTAATTAACTAACCAGCGACCGCAGCTCGTGGTCGCGAAGTAGCGTTTTCGCTTCCCGCGCCCGGGTTCCCGGGTTCGATTACCGGTGGGGTCAGGGATTTTCTCTGCCTCGTGATGACTGGGTGTTGTGTGATGTCCTTAGGTTAGTTAGGTTTAAGTAGTTCTAAGTTCTAGGGGACTGATGACCATAGACTTTAAGTCCCATAGTGCTCAGAGCCGTTTGAACCAACTAACCAGCGAGGGACACGCTTCTTTTGAAATGTAGCTGCATGAGTAAGAGTAAAATAAAATCATATTCAATAATGTTAACATTGATAATGTATACATATTCTGTACACAGATTCGTTCCACATCATTTCGATGAAAGAGTGCTTCAAATAATGCATGGAACATGTAAATAACTAACTAACTAAGCAAGTAATGATCAGGTCTTGTCATCTCTACGTACATATTGCAACTTACATTCACGTGAGCCTGCTTATGCGATTTAAATCGTCATTTTTGCTGGGTCTCATGAGCAAGTTTTAGTGTATCTGACACCTACTCTGAGGCAGATAGCGCAGATGTTTGTGATCAACGTCTAGCACTGTCTACCGTAAACTACGGTATTCCCCGAGGAGGCCATTGCAGATTATTGTAGCCACAGCCTCTTGTCGCATTTTTACCCGCTATTATTTTCACGTGTCATGTTAATTTCTAGACACAGTCACATGTGTTGAAATTGGTGATAGCGAGTACCATTCGTGCGTTGCGTCATGTGGACGTCTTCATGATCTGAGATTCACCAAAAATTCATCAAATGTCTGAACTGCTGTAGCTCGTGATGATCGTAAATGAACGTTGTTGCTACTCCGCACTTACGTCTTGACAACCGATAGTACACTTAACGAGTCATATGCAACCAGTATCTTGCTCACTCCTAGCAGCCTGGTGAACTGAAGCTACTGCAACATGACCGCAGGCTCTGTCATGTCCTGAGCAAAGATGTAACACCACTCATTTTGCTGGTGCGAGGAGTCGCTACCTACTTACGGTTGATCAGTTACTCGCGGGGCGTTCGTCAATAACTTAATCGTATCAATCCATTGAATTTGCACAGTTGTCATACACGTTGTTAGGAGTACTGTTTGGTGATGTTCATATGGGGAGAAAATGA
Organism: Schistocerca gregaria; assembly: GCF_023897955.1. Classification (NCBI taxonomy): domain Eukaryota; kingdom Metazoa; phylum Arthropoda; class Insecta; order Orthoptera; family Acrididae; genus Schistocerca; species Schistocerca gregaria. The sequence goes on from NC_064931.1 coordinate 834,982,129, forward strand.
ATGTTATTCAACATGTGAGAGGACAGGTAGCCGCTCCATCAGGAGGGTCCGAGCAGGCAAACGGGGGGAAGGGTTTACTAGTTTTCCGGAGCTCCAAGGTTAGGCGCGTTATGAAGTCCATTAGGAAGATAGCGTTCAGGGCTAAAAAAAAGAAAGTTAATGAGCACTCGGTATGTCTGCCTGGGTTCCTCGTTCGAGATTTGGAGGCGGCTTTGCCTGCGGCTATCGAGCGTGTAGGGTGCAGCAGTTATGGCTTACGTTGGCATGAAGAACGCCTTTCGCTTAGGTTTTGAGGTGATCCTCAGTTCGTACTGGCGCTTGGTGAAGACTGCTGGCCTTGGGCGTAGGGTGCAAACAGAGCTCACAATTTGCAGCATTGTTCCCAGAAATGATCGGAGTCCTTTGGTTTGGAGCTGAGTTGAGGGTATCAACCAAAGGTTTCATCGACTATGTGATAGTCTTGGCTGCAGATTTCTTCACCGACGTTATATAGCGAGTGATGGGATGAATAACAGAAAGGCAGATTAGAGGCCATAGGAGAGGGGAGTGTTCACTGGAGCTGATAGAAATATGGTCTCTATTGAGGTCGAAGTTGAGTGTGACAGTGAAATTATATGGTCGCATATAGCAGGTGTAAGTGAAATCAAATTAATTGTTGGCTATATTTACTGGCCTCCCGATTCTGCTGTGACAGTTCTTAGAGTCATTCAAAGGGAGTCTAGGGCCAGTAGCGGGTAAACACCCAGATTATATCATACTAGTTGGTTGCGACCTTAACCTCAGCATTCGTTTTGGGGGGGGGGGGGGGGTACAGAGAGACAGTAATGTGAAATACAATTGAAAACGTTTTCTGAATACTGTCTTGAGAGATAGCTCAGCAGCCACATGCAATGGAAATATCTTAGACTTTGTAGCCACAAATAGGCCGGACCTCATCGACAATGTCAGTATAGAAATGGGAGTCAGTGATCATGATATCAGTATAGCAACTATGATTGTGAAAATTAATAAATCAGTCAAGAAGGCTGGGAGAGAGTTCCTGCTAGATAGGGCAGATAAGCAGTTGTTAGCATCTTCCTTAGACAGTGAATTGACATCACTTAGTGCCAGCAAGATGGATTCAGAGGAATTAGGACAAAGTTTAAGCAGATTGTAAATCGTTATGTGCCTAGTAAGTGGACAGAGGACGGAAAAGATCCCCTATGGATAACGAAATTCGGGAGATGATGAAGCAGAAGCTATTGCATTCTCGGTTCAAAAGAGAACGCACGAGCGAAGGTTAGCAGAGATTCGTGCGTCTGTGAAAAGATCAGTGCGTGAATCATACAACAGCTACCACCGTCACACCTTAGCAAAAAATCTGGCAGAGAATTCGACAAAATTTGGTCATTCGTAAAATCGATAAGCGGGTCTAAGACTTCCGTTCAGTCCCTGGCTGGGCAGTCTGGTGTGGCAGTTGAAGATAGCAAAATGGAAACCGAAGTTTTAAATTTAATATTCAAGAAATCGTTCACACGGGACAATCGTGCAAACACATCATCATTTGTCCATCGGACAGACGGCACAGTAATGAGCACCCCTGTCATAGAGAAACAACCGAACGATATGAAAGCAAATACATCACCATGTCCGCATGGAATCCCAATTGGGTTTTACAAAAAAAATACTGTATGGCATAGGCCCCTTACCTAGCCACCATTTATTGTGAATCTCTCGCCCAGCTCAAAGTCCCAAGTGACTGGAAAAAAAGCGCAGCTGAGTGCAGTTTATAAGAAGGACCCGCAAAATTACAGAAGCGTATCCATAAACTCCTGTTTGTTGCAGAATCCGTGAACATAATCTCAGATTATATTAAAGTTTCTTGAGACTGAAAACCTTATGTCCACGAATCAGCATGGTTTTAGAAGGCATAGCACTTGCGAAACTAGGTTTGCCTTTTCTCATATGTTGTACTACGAACAGCGGATTAAGGGCCACAGGTAGATTCCGCGTTTCTAGATTTCCTGAAATCATTTGACACGGTGCCCCATGGCAGACTGTTAACGAAGGTACGAATATGGAATAAGTTCACAGATATGAGAGTAGGTAGAAGGCTTCTAGAAAATAGAACGCAGTATGGTGTCCTCGAAGGCGAGTGTTCATCAGGAGTGCCCCAGGGAAGTGTGATGTGACCACTGTTGTTGTCTGTACATAAAAATGAGTTGGCGGACAGGGTGGGCAGCAATCTGCGGTTGTTTGCTGATGATGCTGTGGTGTACGGTAAGGCGTCGTAATTGAGTGGCTGTAGAAAGATACAAGACGACTTAGACAAAGTTTGTAGCTGGTGTGGTAAGTGGCAGCTACCTCTAAACGTGGAAAAACGTAAGTTAATTCGGATTAGTAGGAAGAAGAAACCTGTAATTTTCAGACGCGGTATTACTGGCGTCCTGCTTGACACAGTCAAATCGTTTAAATATCTGGGCGTGGAATTGCAAAGCGATGTGAAATGGAACGGGCATGAGTGAAATGTGGCAGGGAAGGCGAATGGTCGACTTTAGTTTATTGGGAGAATTTTGGGAAAGAGTGGTTGACCTGCAAAGAAGACCGCATATAGGACGCTGCTGCGACACATTCTTGAGAAATGCTCGAGTGTTTGCGATCCTTACCAAGTCGGATTGAAGGAAGACATCGAAGCAATTCAGATGTAGGCTGCTAGAAGTGTTGTGGTTGGCAGGAGAGCCAACACCGGGTTACTAGAGGAGGCCGAAATGCACGCGTTTTAGCTCACGCAGGCCGGCGTGAGTTCTGGAACAGGACAAGGAAATTAGAATTTAGAAAAACGGACGTAGCTAGTGGAATACTTAACTTTAATCAATTAATGATGAACGTCGCCCTTGACGGTACATGATTCACAATATCAATAGTAACTGAATATGACGCCTTGCTAGGTCGTAGCAAATGACGTAGCTGAAGGCTACGCTAACTATCGTCTCGGCAAATGAGAGCGTATTTTCTCAGTGAACAATCGCTAGCAAAGTTGGTTGTATAACTGGGGCGAGTGCTAGGAAGACTCTAGACCTGCCGTGTGGCGATACGCGGTTCCGACCGCGGCAGATTTAAAGGCTACCACCTAGCAAGTGTGGTGTCTGGCGGTGACACCACAAGAAGAGTTGCCGGTGGGTTGTATCAACAGGCAAGTGTTAAGGAAATTCTTCTGAAACTCAAATGGGAGTGCCCGGAAAGAAGGCGACGTTCTTTTCGAGAAACACTATTGGGAATATTTATAGAACCGGCATATGAACCAGACTGCCAAACGATTCTACTACCGCCAGCATACATTGCTCGTGAGGACCACTAAGATAAGATACGAGAAATTAGGGCTCATACTGAGGCATAGAGACAGTCGTTTTCCCTCGCTCTCTTTGCGAGTGGAACAGGAAAGGAAATGACTTGTACTTTAGTACAGGTTACCCATGCCACGCATCGTACGGTGGCTTGCGGATCCTTCTATGTAGATGTAAATGTAGATGGAGTAGCGGCTACAATGAGCGCAGTCCACGGTATGCTTTTCTTTGAGTAGATAAAGGATATCGGGTCCGAAGAAGATGTTGTATGTCCGTTTTTAATACGTTTACATATCAATACAAATGTTTGTCATTTTTGCAACAAAATGGACCCAAATCGATTATCAATAAAAAAAACGCACAGTAGTGTCAACACACAGTTAAGTTTCTCAAGCACCTGAAAGAAATCTATTACTGCCTTCATGAAACATTCTTCCATTTCAATCTTCTCTTTGTATGCGCATACATAAATTTATTGTAGGATTGAAATTTTTAGCTTGATTTTATAGGTCGCCTGAGTCGAGGGTTTGCATCGTCGCCATCTTCAGGCACTGTGCGTGCAGTGGGGCCGCGCTGTATTTTCGTAGCAATTAGCGTCGCACTGCACGCATACAAGTTTAAATCTCTGAGCGGACGCTCCATTTGTGTCTCTTGCGTAGTCGAAATTGCGAGGCAGAACTTCAGAGCTAGTGGACATATTGTAAGGTCGTAGAGTCCTAACTCAATGTAGCGACTCGAAATGCGTAGGAATTACATTCCCTTACTGATTAAACGATCGTGTGCTCTGTGTGAAGAACACTAAAACAAATAAATATTCTTGACGGATCGAGAACGAATTCAATAACCTGAACTTCATGGACTCACTTCAACTTCTGTGAAGCTATTGTAAGAGGAATAAGTTTCAAAGGCCTCAAAATTTGCAGCTGTAGGTTTATATCTTGAATACGTCGTCAATCAATGCAAGAAACTGGATTCATGTTATCAGATCTACGGTGGAGATGTAACTCGTTGGATTAGAAGGAAATTACCGTTATTTCGAAATCTAATCATTCGAGCAAAAGACCTGAAGAGTATAGAGTTCTTTAAACTATTTTTATTATTGGTTTCAAGCAAAGCCCATTTCACTACATGTAACTAAGTGACCCAATGACACAAACAGGTCATATATTTGACTCCATTAATATAAAGCTGTCAGCGACCCTCACGTGGTATTGAACACCGCAATGCTACAAGAGGCCTGGTTCTGTTAGAGATCGTATTCCGCTTTCTTCCTCTGACCTTTGAACCGACTTACCCAGCCTCTTATAATGGGACCTACGGTCTAACGTGGATTTCAAGCCTCAGTGCCACTTGCTTATTCTCGCATTTATAAACATTACATTGGAGAATGACTTGCTAACTACAAAATATATAAAAGTCAGTGTATTGCATAAAACTAAATTATATAAAGATGAGCGAACAGTCATTTGAGGTGACACTGGACAAACAACAATTTTGTTGAAGAGAATATGAATGGTTTTCTTCGTAACGTTGTGTACCCTGAATTACAAAATGAAATCAGAGCTATTGGGCTCAGTTCTTCATGTGACATGCTACCATCTATCTGTTAATATCATTCAGAACTCGACAATTGTTTATTCTAGAGTGGCTAACTGATTGCATTCAACAGATTTAACTGTTGAAAAATTATCTAAGTGTGTGTAATAGCTTGCTACTCAGGCCTCCCGAAGGTTTGTGGTTGTTAATTCGGAGCAAAAAATGCCTCATATCGGCACAGACGGAAATAAACCATCATGGAAAGAAGTGCTATCGTTACTTCTGGTGTAAGGCAAGAATTTTGGCCCCCACACGTATGCGGTTCGTCATGCGCTACACTGCTGAATGGCTGGTCAAAGTGGCACACGTCCATTGCTGTTGCTGTTGGAGGATAACATCGGAAAACACAACGGGCTATTATTTTTCTCAGTCAATAATACATGGAAGCATTATGAAAACTTGGAAACCTGTGTAATATTTTAATTTACTACCTGTTATAAGTCCTGTATGTCAGAGTGAAGAATTTCCAGTAATAGTGCCCCTTGAGAATGTAACGGCGAGTGAAGCGCATACTGTGACGAGCTCGCAGAAGACAGTGAAGGAGATGTGCATCCAACCCAATGCTCAGTTAAGCCACGTATTTTGTTGAAGGGGATCTCAAAGATCTTATTAGTAATTTAAATTCGTTGAAGCGAGAGGCTGAGCTTTCAGTTTCGCTATTAAAATGACAGAATCTTCTTCTTCATGATACGAGGATGATATTTTATCCTACCGCCATGCATTTTTCTCTGAAAATTTCTCCGGGAAAGGGGACATGGCTTTTTGCAATGACATCGTTTCCTTCATGGAGACTTTTCACCATGTTTGCAGGGACAAGATAAAAATGAGTCTCAGATGAGCACTTCTCACAATGGGTTAGAAATTTCCATGTTTTCCCATTTGCTCAGGCAGTTAATATGAAGGTGACATTGTTACGGCAATTCTTGTATACTTAGTTAATAGCAACATTTCCATAGGTTTAATCTGTATAATAGCAACTGTCGATTAATGTTCATGGCATTGCAAATGTCAGTTTTAGTTTTTACCTGCGCAGCTGTTTTATTTTTTATGACGTAATCTGACGACCGCAAAAGGAAATAACAGTGAAATGATTTGCGACATGGAAGCTCATGAGGAGCGAATTTCAGTGTTTATTCTAATGTGTTTGTCCATATGTTCTCTACGCTGGAAGTGATGGTTTGTGGAGCATACCAGAAGTCCGATTTGCTTTTAACTTGCATCACGGCGGCGAACACTGTTTAAGTGCACCGCTCCTTTTATGTTCCCGTAACTGTAAATTTTTGTGGCACTGATTTTTGTGGGAAGTTGATGAAATCAAAAAGAAACCCAAAATTATTTTTTCTTTGGGTTGTGAATTAATAATGCACACTTTGCTTCTCAGCACTAACTGTTAACATACAAAGCCATTTCCGATTCCACAACCTTGATCAATCATGTTAGACACGTCATTGATCACTGAAATAACTTACATACTTGTTCTGTAATTTTACTTGTAGCATTTAGGTTTGTGTTGTACCCTCAACTTCTTGTCTCAAATGTTAATTTTGTCAGTTACTAGTACGTATTTATTCCAGTCTTCAATTAGTCCATCTCCTGCTTCGCCCTCACCATCTCCTCCTTCAGCTCCTCTCTATCCATCACCCCCCCCCCCCCTCTGCCTCCACATCCTCCACCCACACACCCTCTGTACATTTCATCCATCGCCTTTCTCTGGTCATTCGTCCCACCCCTTTTTCTGCTCATCTGTTCGTTCCCACTCTCGCCGTCGACGTGCTTCTAGCCTCTGCGCACGTCTCCTCGTTCCCCTTTGCCCATTTCTCCCTCCCCTTTCTCATTCCATGTGCTTATCCCCCCTCAAGTTTCATCTCCTTCCCCACACTCTCTTTGACAAACCCCTCCTCCCTCCCTATATCTGTCCATCTCCTACTTCCCACATATCTACCCATCTACTCCACCTACTCCCAGTACATTAACTCCTCTTCCCTTTCTCTGTTCATTTCCCCTGGTCTCCTCTCTATGGACATCTCTCTCTCTCTCAGTCCATCTCTGTCACCCTCGTCTCTGCGTCCATCTTCTCTTCCTCCTTAACTCTTCAAGTTATCACCCTCACCCCAAAAGGATTTGGTGGCTCTTACCCCAAATGTAACGTATTTCTTTCCAGATGTTGAGTAATACAGTACAAGAAAACACAACGAAACACCCCAAAAAACTAATGCGAATGCGACGGGAATTGACAGATGTTCGGGAATTGACAGATGTGATGAACAAGTACAGACGAACAAATCAGCACAATTTCAGAAAAATTGGAAGATTTATCCAAGAGAAAAAGCTTCACAACTTGAGCAAGTCAACAACGTGTTCGTCTACATCTCGCTCTTATGTAGGCAGCTGTTAGGCTTGGGACTGATTGACGGAGCTGTTGGATGTTCTCCGGAGTGATATAGGGCCAAATTCTGTCCTGTTGGCGCGTTAGATAGTAAAAATCCCGTGCTGGTTGGAGGGCCCTGCCCATAATGCTACGAACGTTCTCAATTAGAGGGAGATCCGGTGACCTTGGTGGCCAAGGCAGGACATGATAAGCATGATGAATACAAGCAGCAGACACTCTCGCCGTGTGTGGCCGGTATTATCTTGCTGAAATTTAAGCCCTCCCGGATGACCACCAAAGGGATCCTACTATTAAAAGAAATGGTAACGCAAACCATCACTTCTAGTTCTCTTCCTGTATGGTGGCCTTTCAGTCAAGTGGGTATCTCACCACTGTCCAGAGCGTCTCGAATATTTGACTTCATTCGATGAGATTACAGACCAAATATGTGTCCAGGACGGCAGTGGGATACCATCCTGATTGTTACCAACCATACGGTCTGACAAACCAGACTTTATGGTCTGTGGTGCCATTTTACTTCATAGTAGCATCACTTTGTTTGTCAAACGTGGCACCATTACATCGTAGCAATACGGCAGTGATATTCTATTCCGTTTTGTTGCCTACCATTGCAGGCCGTCCTATGCTTACAATTCAGCAAGATAATGTCCGCCCACACACGGCGAGAGACTCTACTTCTTGTCTTCGTATCTCGGCCAGCATGGTCGTTGAAGCCCTCGACAAGTGAAAATGGTTGTAGCACTATCGGTAGGATCCAACAAACAGTTAGGGATTTTGACGATCTAACAAGCCAACTTGACAGTATTTGGAAAGATATCCCTCAGGAGGGCATGTAAGAACTCTGTCTATTCTTGTAAAGTTAAATAACTGCTTGCATAAGCGCCAGAGATGGAGCATCCTCTTATAAATTTCCTCAAGTTTGAAATCTTTTGCCTGAATAAATCACCCATTTTCTCTTAAACCGAAATCAGTTGTTTGTCTGTACATGTTCGTCACATCTGCCAAATTATTAATTTTTTCGATAATTTTTTCGTGATGCTTCCTCTTTCTTTCCTCTAAGCATGTGTATAAACCTATTCTCGTCTACTTTATATCTCTTCCTAGTTGACAGCTGTGTATTATTGAAACTGTAGGCAGACAGAGTAAAGCTTATAATAACCTTTCCTCAGTAATGACTGTATGGAGTATTCCTACACTAGCCAACATTTCTGCGTTGTTATTATTGCGAAATGACAATCGTGTAATCTAGTCTAGGTCAACTGCACTTCCTGGGTACTTCTAGACTGCGAAACTGGTTGCATTCCATATGACTATGTATCATATGTGTATTACCTGTGTGTGAACTGAATATCACCTAATCAAGCACTGCTAGTGCAGCCTTTACACTAATGTGACTAAATTCACGGGATATCTATGGCTTGAAGAACATTCTGGACAGTTCGAACAAATGATTCGACCAACCAGATCGCCTGACAGGAATTCCATCTAAGCTTTATGGGACTTAATCGAGAGGTCGGTTCATGCACAAAGGTCCTTCATCGGCAAGACTTTCGTAATTATGGGCGGCATAGAGGCAGCGTGGATCAATATTCCTGCAAGTAACTTCCAAAAACTTGTTGAGCCCGTGACACGTCGAGCTGCTGAGCTATGCCGGGAAAAGAAAGGTCCTACACCGTGTTAGGAGGTATCACATGAATTTCCTCGCCTCAGAGCAACAGGCCTGGCTTGAAAATGAACTTGGCAGTTGTAAACTAGTCGTCAACTTAATAAAATGCAACTGTGATTGGATTACAATATGAATTTACCATTACCTGTTTGAGGGAATGGTGAGGGCATGCAGTTCCTTCATTTTCTTTGAGTACCACACTTCTTATCTTGTTCGTTTTAATTTTAGACAAGAACAGAAATACAGAATTCACGGTGAAGCGCCCGACTTGGTAGCCGCGCTTGTTAAAGCAGCAGGTTCCGGGAGAGGAAGGCATGCTGGATCAGGACTGAATACTACAGACGGATTAACGACGAGGAGTCTGTAGTTTTTAGGCAGTTTCCCAATTACCACTATGTGTCTATCAGACTTGTTCCCACATTCAGCCTCAGATTCGTGCTACACAAACATTTAGAACATTTTCTCACTATTTCGTGAAGCGTCTACTCTATACACAGACAGACTGGGTTCACCGTTTCTGTCCTGGAGGCTGAATAGGTTACTGATGACCTTAACTGTTTGGTTTCCTTAAACACTTACTCAGGATCAGCGTAGTACGAAGTACACGAATCGAGGTATTCACATTCTTTAGCACCGAAAAAGAGGAAGTAGCGCTACTCACAACTGCTTCTTATGTACTACTGTTGAGCTATCGGTCTTGAGACATATATATAGTTTTCCCGAAGATGCATTTATAAACCATAACATTGTTCTTTAATATTATGGAAAGATGTGACAATTTTATCAAAAGAAAGTTTAATTTATACACTAACAACACCTGCGTGACTAGGAAGTGATAAAGGAAGAGAGGCATCAACAGCTTAGTTACAACCTAAGAGCAGCAGCGGTACTATTACTACTACTGCTGCTGCTGCTGCTTTCAGGTTTAAACTACGCTGTAGACTGTTGTCTTTCCTTACCAGTGACTAGTCTCGCATAGCACTAGAACTACTACTACTAATAACAGTAGTACTAACCATGCTGATGCCAGTAGTATACGAGAAGGGGAAAGTTAGTCATAACTAGGTAAAAACAAAAGGCAATGAACAGGGGCACGCTCTACATTTGTTTTATATATTAAAAATTAATATGAATTCATAAATTATGTTTCTCAGTATCTTGTTCTTACAGCAGATAAAGTTTTAACTTAAAGCCGGTACTAAGTAAAGTTGAGCATATCTGAACAGTGCAAATACACTGCTTGAAGAAAACAAGAGAAGCTGCCAGAAGAAGAGGAGGAAAACAAATGGAACTTCACGGATTAAGAGGATATGTGACGTTATTTTAGTTATTACAACAACGTGTCAAATTTGAAATGAACTTGGATGTATGAACCCACTTATCAGTACGACGTTGCACTCCAATTGGCCTGGATAGACCTACATCTAAATATACATCTACGTGATTACTTTGCTATTCACAATAAAGTGCCTCGCAGAGGGTTCAATGAACCACCTCCATGCTGTCTCTCTACCATTCCACCCTCGAACGGTGTTGCTGGAAAAACTAGCACTTAAATTTATACGTGCGAGCCCTGCTTTTTCTTATTTTATCGTGATGATAATTTCTACCAATGTAGGTGGGTACTAACGGAATGTTTTCGCAATCGGAGGAGAAAACTGGTGAGTGAAATTTAATGAGAAGATCACGTCGCAACGAAAAACGCCGTTGTTTTAATGATTGTCACTCCAAATCACGTATCATGTCTGTGACACTATCTCCTCTATTTGGCGATAATACAAAACGAGCTGCCCTTCTTTGTACTTTTTCGATGTCATCCGTCAGTCCCACCTGATGCGGATCCCACACCGCACAGCAATACTCCAGAATAGGGCGGACAAGCGTGGTGTAAGCAGTCTCTTTAGTAGATCTGTTGCACCTTCTAAGTGTTCTGCCAATGAATCGCAGTCTTTGCATTTTCTACTCAAAATATCATCTATGTGATCGTTCCAATTTAGGCTATTTGTAATTGTATTCCATAAGTATTTAGTTGAATTTACAGCCTTCAGATTTCTGTGACTTATCGCGTAATCGAAATTTATCTGATTTCTTTTAGCACTCATGTGAATAACTTCACACTTTTCCTTATTCTGGGTCAATTGCCACTTTTCGCGTCATACAGATGTCTTATCTAAAAAATTTTGCAAGTGGTTTTGATTATCTGATGACGTTACAAGACGGTAAATGACAACATCATCTGCAAACAATCTAAGAAGGCTACTCAGATTGTCTCCTATGTCGTTAAAATAGATCAGGAGCCATAGAGGGCCTATAACACTTCCTCGGGGAACGCCGGATGTTACTTCTGCTTTACTCGATGACTTTCCGTCCATTACTACGAACTGTGACATTTCTGACAGGAAATCACTAATCCAATCGCACAACTGAGGCGATGCTCCGTAGGCACGCAGTTTAGTTAGAAGACGCTTGTGAGGAACCGTCTCGAAAGACTTCTGGAAATCTAAAAATATGGAATCAATTTGACATCCCTGTCGATAGCATTTGTTACTTCATGAGTATAAAGAACAAATGGTGTTTCACAGGAACGATCTTTTCTGAAACCGTGCTGACTAGGTGTCAATAAATCGTTATCTTCGAGGTACTTAATAATGTTCGAACACAGTATACGTTCCAAAACCCTACTGCTAATCAACATTAGGGATTTGGGCCTGTAATTCAGCGCATTACTCCTACTTCCCTTTTTGGGTATTGGTGTAACTTGAGCAATTTTCCAGTCTTAGGGTACAGATCTTCCTGTGAGCGAGTGGTTGCATATAATTACTAAATATGGAGCTATTTTATCAGCATACTCCGAGAGGAACCTGACTGGTACACAATCTGGACCGGAGCCCTTGCCTTTATTAAGTGATTTAAGCTGCTTCGTTACACCAACGATATGTACTTCTATGTTTCTCATCGTGGCAGTTGTTCTTGATTAGAATTCAGGAACGTTTACTTCGTCTTCTTTGGCGAAGGAGTTTCGGAAAACCGTGTTTAATAACTCTGCTTTAGTGGCACTGTCATCAGTCACTTCATCGTTGTTATCGCGCAGTGAAGGTATTGATAGCGTCTTGCCACTGGTGTGCTTTTTGTATGGCCAGAATATCTTTGGGTTTTCTGCCAGATTTCGAGACAGAATTTCGTTGTTGAAATTATTAAAAGCATCTCGCATTGAAGTACGCGCCATATTTCGAACTTCTGTAAAACTGTGCCAATTTGGGGGATTTTGCGTTCTTTTAAATTTGTCATCATTTTTTCGTTGCTTCTGCAACAACGATCTGCCCCGTTTGGTATAATGTGGGGGATCAGTACCATCACTTATTAATTTATGTGGTACATATGTCCCAATTGCTGTCGATACTATCTATCTGAAAACATTCCACAACTTTTCTACACTTACATGTTCTGATCGGAATGAGTGAAGACCGTCTCTTAAAAAGGCGTTAAGAGCAATTTTTTCAGGTTTTCTTAAATAGATACACTTTGCATTTCTTTTTGATGGTTGTAGGGATTACAGTAATCAGCCTAGCAGCAACTGCCTTGTGGTCACTAATCCCTGTATTCCTCACAATACTCACTATTCGTCCAGGATTATTGGTTGTTGGAAGGTCAAGTATGCTTTCGCAACCATTTACGCTTCGAGTGGGCTCATGAACTAACTGTTCAAAATAATTTTCTGAGAAAGCATTCAGTACAATTTCGAATGACGTTTTTTGCCTGCCGCCGGCTTTAAACGCATAATTTTTCCAGCATATCGAGGGTAGATTAAAGTCACGACCGACTAGAATTGTATGGCTTCAAATAAAACATGAAAATATGAAGAAAATAACCTAAGTACCTTCAATATAAAACGATGGAAATAGCATTTTTAGAATTTACTTTATCACTTAGATTACAACTATATATAGGCTGTACATGAAGTTTGGGCATACTTTAAATTATTTATTTCCCAAGAACCAAATATTGTACAGGTATCACATATATGTCATTTGTAATAGAAAGCCGGAAAGGTTTCCTTCATGTCTACCACCATAGCACAGTTTTGTAATTGGTCAATATTCAGTACTAGTTCCAGACATGGTGAGTTCCAGTGCGGAGTGAGCTTTCTGTGTGTTGGAGTTTGACAAAAAGAAATGTTTAGAACCAAGTATGGTAAGAAGCTACCAAGGAAGGCCATATACCACTGGCACAACAAATTCGTTATGGCGGGTTGCTTGTGCCCGGCAAAGAGAAGCAGACATCCCAGTGTGAGTGAACTGAATGTGGAGCGTGTACGAGATATATTCATGAGGAGTCCAAAGAAATCAGTGCATCATGAATCCCTAAACACAGAGCTGCTGCATCGATAGATCGGCTGTGCTACAGAAGGGAACAGCTGTTTCGCCTCCCAAATCACCAGATCTTACTCTGTGTGACGTTTTCCTGTGGGGACACATTAAAGATCTGCTGTAGGTACTGATGTAGCACAGCTCCAGGAAAGAATACAGGAAGCGACCAGTGACTGCCACAGACGACGATGCCATGCTGGGACAGGTATGGAAGAATTCGATTACCATATTGACATCTGCAGGGTCACGCATGGTTTGGATAACGAATGTTTACAAAAACAACTTCCAGAACTTCTCTTCAAAATTCAATATGTATGACACATGTACAATGTTTAGAACTTGTGCTACAAATAATTGAAAGCATTTCCGTACTTTATTTACGCCTTGTATACAAACTGAAACCAAATACATTGGCTCCTGGAATGCCTCAGGTTGGGAGTGGGCTTTACACCCATGCAATGGGCATCGTTGATCACTAAGTCGCTGCTGTTCGAGCCCTACCCATTCAATTAAAGATGAGGGGACCAGATGCAAAGGACAGCTACCTGGACATCTAGATGGACTTCGAAAAAACCCAGAGGGTAAAACGAAATAAATAGAGTAACATCAAGAATAAACTCTCTGGGTTTCATTCTTTTGACACCCAAGGTTTCTGGACATTTTGAATACAAAATTTCATTTTAAATTCATTGTAACTGCCCCGTTAAATAATAAAATACACTGAACTGAAGAACTAGTGAAAATTTAATATGAAATATTCTTTGTGAGACTGGACAATTCTTTTGTTATGTGCAGATTTTATAAAAAAATATTAAATTTATTTTCTTAGGTTTACCTTTTGTATGAAAAACACTCCTGGAAATGGAAAAAAGAACACATTGACACCAGTGTGTCAGACCCACCATACTTGCTCCGGACACTGCGAGAGGGCTGTACAAGCAATGATCACACGCACGGCACAGCGGACACACCAGGAACCGCGGTGTTGGCCGTGAATGGCGCTAGCTGCGCAGCATTTGTGCACCGCCGCCGTCAGTGTCAGCCAGTTTGCCGTGGCATACGGAGCTCCATCGCAGCCTTTAACACTGGTAGCATGCCGCGACAGCGTGCACGTGAACCGTATGTGCAGTTGACGGACTTTGAGCGAGGGCGTATAGTGGGCATGCGGGAGGCCGGGTGGACGTACCGCCGAATTTCTCAACACGTGGGGCGTGAGGTCTCCATAGCACATCGATGTTGTCGCCAGTGGTCGGCGGAAGGTGCACGTGCCCGTCGATCTGGGACCGGACCGCAGCGACGCACGGATGCACGCCAAGACCGTAGGATCCTACGCAGTGCCGTAGGGGACCGCACCGCCACTTCCCAGCAAATTAGGGACACTGTTGCTCCTGGGGTATCGGCGAGGACCATTCGCAACCGTCTCCATGAAGCTGGGCTACGGTCCCGCACACCGTTAGGCCGTCTTCCGCTCACGCCCCAACATCGTGCAGCCCGCCTCCAGTGGTGTCGCGACAGGCGTGAATGGGGGGACGAATGGAGACGTGTCGTCTTCAGCGATGAGAGTCGCTTCTGCCTTGGTGCCAATGATGGTCGTATGCGTGTTTGGCGCCGTGCAGGTGAGCGCCACAATCAGGACTGCATACGACCGAGGCACACAGGGCCAACACCCGGCATCATGGTGTGGGGAGCGATCTCCTACACTGGCCGTACACCTCTGGTGATCGTCGAGGGGACACTGAATAGTGCACGGTACATCCAAACCGTCATCGAACCCATCGTTCTACCATTCCTAGACCGGCAAGGGAACTTGCTGTTCCAACAGGACAATGCACGTCCGCATGTATCCCGTGCCACCCAACGTGCTCTAGAAGGTGTAAGTCAACTACCCTGGACAGCAAGATCTCCGGATCTGTCCCCCATTGAGCATGTTTGGGACTGGATGAAGCGTCGTCTCACGCGGTCTGCACGTCCAGCACGAACGCTGGTCCAACTGAGGCGCCAGGTGGAAGTGGCATGGCAAGCCGTTCCACAGGACTACATCCAGCATCTCTACGATCGTCTCCAAGGGAGAATAGCAGCCTGCATTGCTGCGAAAGGTGGATATACACTGTACTAGTGCCGACATTGTGCATGCTCTGTTGCCTGTGTCTATGTGCCTGTGGTTCTGTCAGTGAGATCATGTGATGTATCTGACCCCAGGAAAGTGTCAATAAAGTTTCCCCTTCCTGGGACAATGAATTCACGGTGTTCTTATTTCAATTTCCAGGAGTGTAGATAGTTATTTTATGATAAAATAACTTGATAAGAAAATAGTGATTTTTATTCATTTTCTAAGTAATTTAAAATAAAGTAGACATTTTTAAATAAAATTAAGATAGTTAGGCCTAAAATTGTGGACTATAGTAGCTATATCTGACAGTTTCTAGGTAACACGGGTTCTGGCGTGTGGCAGGACTGACGCGAGTGAGGTAGAACCCGCCAAATATAGCTACTCCAAATGTTTGCTTCTCGCTCCGCACCATTGCAGCCGCATAACGCCCAAGTGCAAAATATGTGGATGTGCTGAAAAAATATTGCCTCTGGCTTTCTAGAGTGGAAATTCTTAAAGTCTTTTAAATAAAATAACTTTTGTTCACATTCTGCATCGTTCTTCTTCCTGTACATGTGTTTATTTCTTACCATAGTTACCCTGGTGAAAGACACATTCCTCCCAACAAGAAACCAGTTCTTTGATACTGTCGCACTTGAAGGCTATACTTGGTTCGCAGAGCAAAGTTCTCAAAGTTCTGTTTGTGTTATGTGACGAATTCGTCTGATGAGTTCGTAAACTCGATATCGACGAGTCTTGTAGGTTGTCACACCTGTTCGTCACTGTCATCTCTGTCACACACATTGAGGTTAACACCACCGTTCCCTTCATTATGACTAAACAGTTCAAAATCGCGCATTACTGAAGTCGGTACCTTGATCACTGTGAAACATCCTCTTTGAAAAATTTATAAATGACAGTGCTACTAAGCCTCTTACATTATTTGATTTTCAAACAGCTGAGCAAAACTGAATGTACTCAGACATTTCTTTCTTTACTTATTTTGCTCATCACTGAACTGACACACAATATTTTTTTTAGCGCAACGCAATCTGACTTTCAATAATCCCTACAAAAGAATGGCCCTGACTAACAATAACCTATACCTTTCATTAATCACTTACCTCACAAAAAACTTCGTTACTCAAACTAGTGCAATACAGCAAGCGCCTATATTGCCACCTGAATAAAAGATTCTAACTACTGAAGGTACTAATTACTGATAGGCATAGTTAGCAAATGAAAGATTTTGATAGAGAACAAACCATGTATTTACCTTAATAATATTCAAAAGTGATCTCATATATATATATATATATATATATATATATATATATATATATATATATATATATATTCATGATATCCAATATTACAAATTTACTCTTCCTGATGGACATATGTCCAGATCGTCCGCTCTCAAAATCCTGCCATCTCTCTGCCCACATCCACTACTGCTGGCGCCTCACCTCCAACTACACAGCGCTACGCGCTGTTCACATCCAATTGCCCAACACTACAATAGCGAATATTCCAACAATCCCAACCAGCCACAGACTGCACACAGCACAGCAAGTGCTTTTCATGTAGAGCGCTACGTGGTGTTACCAACCTAAAAACCTAAACATCCTTCTTACAACTGTACACAGCTTACATACTGCTATGGATTAGAATAGGAGGCACGTTTCATGCGGTTAAAAACTCTAAGGCCCCATGTTACAGCACGCTGATTCCCAAGTACTAACATCGTTGCGTTACACACCATTACGGTAAACGCTATAATTCGGAACCCTCTAGCAGCAGAGGATTGCAACTTCCGTCAGCGAAGCGGGAAAGTTGATCGATTAATATGCATGACATGTAGTACCTGAACCACTATTGAGAGCAGAATAAAGAATTCGGAGACATTACATTCCAGAAAGCTCTCCAACTGTACAACCAGAGCCCCCCTACTCGCGGTATGTTGAAGATGAGGGAACAGGGGGGAGGAAGTCGACACATCTGCCTAACGCGCTTGGAATCTTATCCTTGCACACATGTTAAGCTACGTGAAAAATAGGTAAGTAATATGAGCACGCTATATGACAATCTCGCGCACATATATTTTCAAAACTATTTTAACCATGTTCTCGTACTGATATTCTTCAGCTATAAGTACACCTCCAAATCAAAATGAATATACATAAGCAACTGAAGAAATATTATGAAGTGAATGATTTTCGATTTGCAGTTCAATCATGCTTGAAGAACAGCGCAGCTCTTAAAACTTCCCTCACTTTAACAATTTCAGCTTTTAAATCCAAAGAAAATTACACACAACGGCAGTGTTAGTTATTAAATAGCTGCGTACTGCATTTGTAAATCGCTACATAAAAGAGTACAAATCGAAGAGATCTCTTGCAGCTGTTACTAGCTACGAGCGGCACACTTTGATACAATGAGTAAAGCTTGTCACCAATGTCATAAAACAGTATTTCACGAAAGCCTTATTCACTCCGTTCTACAGTACCGCTATCGTGCATTAAGCGTTAGCAGTCAGGTTGAGCCAATCACAGCTGGTGCTCGCTCATGTTGAAAGGCGGTATTTTCAGCACCTAGCAGCTACGTACTATCACAATGTTGCCCATATTTCCAATCGGGAGTTTTTGAAGGCTCTAGCAAGTGTGTCGTCTTCTCCTGAAAATATGAGGTCAAATTATCCTCACGAGTCGACTCTCTATCTGCCCAAGTAATTTTAAGAAGACATTCAAAACACTCTCAGACTGATCCCTGTCTCTTGCATCAATTTTAATCGCATGCCTCTCACATTCTGTGGCTGGCAAACCTCACCATTAGAATGGAATGACCGGGGAACCTTCTGTTCACTACTCTGAAACTACGGCTTCTGATTCATGTGATGTATAAGAGCACCCGATTAACATTTTTGACCACCATTGATGCTTACTTTTACCCAATTTAGTTAACATTCTAATTCTGTTATAACTTCATGGACATTATCGTCTTATTTAGACACAAAATGCCCCGCTATCTTTGGAATCTAAAATAACCTTTAGATACATATTCCGACTTGAGTTTAGAATTTAGTTGTTATGCACTTTTGATTGCAGCAAGTTTCCTGTTACCTACACATTATGAGCCTTACTACCTCTAATAAACGATAATGAATCTGAGATCTGGTTCTGATAACGCTACAGATTTTTATTATACTAACATTCTTAGTTTCTGATCTGAAAAGGCGTAATTTTTTCTTCGATAGTAATGTGTCTCACAGGGGATAGGCAAAATAACGCGAACAGTAATAGCAATGAGATTGTTGTGTTTGACGAGCAACAAGACAGGTAAGGCACGTATCGCCCTGTATTGTGCGTGTTTAGTGCCGACTAGGCATCAGGGCAGGTTGCTTACGAGTAGTACACATTTCATATTTGCATTCAGAGTCCGATTTCGTCATGCAGGGAGAGACTTAACAGAGTTCCGAAGAGGGCAGTTTGTGGGGATCCGATTAGCTGGAGCAGCAGTAACCAAGCCAGCCAACTTACTGAATGTTTCGACAGCCATGACAGCCTACACAAAACGTGGTAAGACATCATCGCGTAAAGGTAATAGTGGACGCTAATCAGAAATGACATAGATCGTCATACGTTAACACGAACTGTGTCAAAACAACACAAAACTAAAGCGGTTAAAGTGACTGAAGAGCTCATTAACCATCTTCGAGAACCGGTATCTATCGACACTGTACGCCGAGAACTCTATGAAGCGAATATTCGTGGACGAGTTGCAATACCGAAACCATTAGTGGAGACAACCAACGCAAAGAAGCGTAAATCCTGGGTAGCTGATTAATGGAAACACGTCATATGGTCCGAGGAGTCAACGATTCCGTTATTTCCAACATCAGACCGGGCTTACGTCTGGAGAACGCCAAAAGAAGCCTACAATCCTGGTGCTTGATTCCAACGGTTAAGGGTGGAGGCGAAAGTGTGATGGTATGGGCAGCCATATCATGATATTCTGCTGGTCCCATCATTACTCTCCAAGACCATGCTACAGTCAACGATTACGTACACATTTTAGATGATCAGGTGCACCCTATGATACAGAAGTTTTTATTAAAAAGTGATGCCATATTTCAGGACAATAATGCACTCATTCACACACCCAGGACAGTACAACAATGGTACGAGGCCATGCAACTGAACTGCAGTGTCTTATAGGAGCAGTACAGTCCCCGGACTGTACAGTACAGTCCGGAGCAGATTTCCGTTTCTGGACACGATGCTGTAAATGGAGAGACAGCATGTGGCTCGTCATTCATCTAGTGGCGGCACTCACCTGTTCGTTCGTCCTTTTAGTTTTTTAATTTTTCTTTCACTTTTCCCGGAAACGAGAGGACGGGTTCTTGTAGAAATTATTTTTGTTGAGAATACATTGTTTATGTCGTTTCAAACATATTTCTTAAGTAAAGGAAATATTGGAGAAACAAATGTGTTGTCAAAGTGCAGTTCAACATGGTTCAAATGGCTCTGAACGCTATAGGACTTAACATCTGAGGTCATTAGTCCCCTAGAACTTAGAACTACTTAAACGTAACTAACCGAAGGACACCACACACATCCATGCCCGAGGCAGGATTCGAACCTGCGACCTTAGCGGTCGCGCGGTTCCAGGCTGAAGCGCCTAGAACAGATCGGCCACACTGGCCGGCAGTCATAGTGTGGGGTTTGCGGCCCTGGCTATTAGCACGTCTCTACACAACTGGTATACAGGTACTGGCGATGCCTCGAGAACACAGGCAAAAAGCGGAGTTCGTGCTGACGTGTGCTAATATTTGCAGCCGGGTGCTCTCAGTGCCATCAATAGCTGCGCTCAGAACCTGTTCCACATCTCGGACGAGACCTATCGGCCAGCATACTGATTTCCCATTGGCATTCTTTGTCTACTTGCCTGCTGTTTTCCTGTGGGGCTCCATTACGTGACTAATTCTGGAGCGCCCAATGTCCCAATCGTCCACCTCCTGTGATTGTCCGGGCTCGGTAGAAACTTTGGTGACTGGTCCAATAGGCATCTCGTTCTAATGCAAGACGTTTTATCAGTGCAGGGCAGGATCTCGTACGTGCTGCAAAGTGTAAGGGGAAGACATTCGTGATTGCTTTCGCTTTCTGCCGAAAAGTATGCGAAATTACCTTTGCCTGCCATTTACCTTCGTGTCAAAAATATAAATGGTTTCATCATCTGTTTTGCACATTTGCAACTTGGAGGGGTGATACGATGGTCACACATACCGGTCAAAAATTTACTAGATGTGCTCTTCCAGGTGTTTAACGAGAATGTTGTGAATTTTTAAACACACACTGACGTTATGTTACCTTTTGTATAGTGGAAAATGTTTTAACCAGATGAACAACAACATGATTGGAAGCCCCGTAGCTCAACTTATAAATAAACATTTATTCCACTGACTGATAATTTATGGATATGGATGATATAGGATCAGATTAGGAACAATTGTTGTTAGCTGGACATGGGCGGTATGATTTATGGTGGAAAGTACAACTCATACCAAACATTTTTAAATTTTTACAATTCAACAATGTTCCACATGCGACGTCCACCTTTTCACATTCAAATTCTCAGGTGAACAAACATGGCGTGAATGATCATTTTAAAAATGAATTAGCAACTTCTGTAACTACCCGCGCCTATTCTGAAACCGACTGCCCAACTCAGACGCCCAGCTCGAACTCTCCCACTGGAGCCGCTCAACTCGACTGCCACGTTAGACGCTCGCTCCCAGCAACGACAATCAGGTTTTATTTAAAACAAAACACTGTCACCAGGCAGTGATATCTTTACGAAATTTTACATCATCGAAACCAGAGGTAGCTGCAACATAGTCACTGTGATTAAGGATAGCGACAAATTCAATTTCTAATGTTACAGGCAATAACAAGTATTCTGACATGTAAAGAAATAATATCCTCGCAAGTACTTGGACCACATCAACAACATCCGTAACCATTCACGACGGAGGCAGGGACAGATGATGCCTTTCCATTTCTTGACATCCTTGTCCGCCAAACAGTAATTTGGTGTGTCAGTCACAGTATGCACTACCCCGCCAGCTCCACGTTTATATATGCATCCTGTATAAATATGTGGATAAATAGTGAAGGCTGTTAATTATTGTTGTTACAATTGGATATTTAATTAACGCTACGTTACAGCCATAGAGCTATCAAAAGGGTCGCAGAATAGTGACACTACAATTTATTGTTTTGGGAGGTAAGATATCTACGTAATGAAAGTCAAAGTTACCATTAGTTCTATTGTTTATTACAAAACCTGACATAAAGGTGTGCAGCGTTAGTGCTGAAGTACGATAAAAATGTTTACTTGTACCATTATGTCATAATGATTTTTACAAGTATGTGTAACAATTAAAAGGAACTATGGCTGGTAGACATTCAAGAAAAATTAGGTAGACATACTGCATTACCAGAAGGAAAGAGCCGTCTCCGCGACCCGACGACAGTGAATGCCAAAAATCTGAGTTTCTAATGTCATCCAAGCCAGAATGGCATGTTCCTTCCACCTATGAAATACTCTACACTTGGGTGATAAACGTCATGAGAGAGCGATAAGTATATGTACAGAGGGCGGTAGTATCGCATACACAAGGTACAAAAGGGCGATGCATTGGCCGAGTTGTCTTTTTCCCACACAGGTGATTCATATGAAAGGATTTCCGAAGTTGTGATGGCCGCACGACAATAATTAACAGACTTTGAACGCGGAATGGTAGTTGGAGCTAGACTCATGGGACATTCCATTTCGGAAACCGTTAGGGAATTCAATAATCCGAGATACACAGTGTGAAGAGAATGTCGAGAATACCAAATTTCAGGTGTTACCTCTCACCACGGACAACACAGTGGCCTACGGCCTTCACTTAACAACCAACAATAGCAGCGTGTGCGTAGAGTTTTCAGTGTTAACAAACTAGCAGAACTGCATGAAATAGCCACAGAAACCAATGTGGCAAGTACGACTAAGGCGTCCTAAGGACACGCGGCGAAATTTCGTGTTCAGGCGACAGACGAGCGACGCGAGTGCCTTTACTAATAGCATGACACTGCCTGAATCGCATCTCTTGGGCTCATGACCATATCGGTTGGACTATTAAACGACTGAAATACCACGGCCTGTTTAGATGAGTCACCGTTTCAGTAGGTAACATCTGATGGCACCACTCGAGTGAGACACGGACCCCACGAAGTCACGGACCCAAGTCGTCAGCAAGCCACAGTGCACGCTGGAGGTGACTCCATACTGGTGTAGCTGTGTTTACATGGAATGTACAGGTTCCTCAGAATGTTCGGGTACTTGGTGAGCATTTGCAGCCATTCGTGGACGTCATGTTCCTAAACAACATTGGAGTTTCTATGGATGACAATGCACCACGTCTCCTGCCGCAATTGTTCGCGATTCATTTGAAGAACATTCTGGACAATTGGAGCGAATAATTTGCGCCCACACCCCCCTCCTGATCGCCCAACGTGAACATTTATGGGACGTAAAAGACAGAAAATTTTGTTCACAAAATACTGCACTGACAACATTTTCGCAATTGTGGACAGCTATAGAGGCAGCATGACTCATAATTTCTGTAGAGACTTCCAGTTAGTTGATGAGTCCATGTCCCTTTGGATGATGCACAAAACAGACCGAAAGGAGGTCCGACACGATATTAGGAGGTATCCCTCGTCATTTGTCACTTCAGCAGTTCACTGAGCCCATCACGTCCTATACATGCCAAAGCCGAGTGCAGATCTTACCATTTTCAGTTGTAGCGTAGCCTTGACCGCCAGTAGTGTTATTGAGTCATTATGTCCGCTTAGATAACCACAGCAGCTGCCTCAACATAGGTCTGTTCCAGGCTGTCACCATCGAATACGACGCATATGACACCCGTAAATCTACCATGCCCACACTTTACATCTTGTTCCAGTTGGAGCTACAAATGAAGTAACGGAAGTTCACTCTGAAGTCGAAAACAGAAGTCTGCGAACAGATTTCGAAGCGTTTCTCGTGTAACGACAGGCAAAAGTGGCTCTTCAGTGCCTCATGTTCTCCCTTATAATATTCGCCAGATCATGGCGAGCCGATCGAAAAAATCTTAGAAGCATTTACCCAATGAAAAGGATCAGTTTTGTTGGAACTTCCTCCCACAGGACAAGAACAAAAACTGCCCGCAAATCCGGCTGGAGAGCGTCCCCCACGTCTCTGTAATTTTCCAAAATGTACTGCGTCAGACCAGCCTGCACAGTGAAGTTGCCGTATTTTCGGGTCCGGAGGGCTACGTGACTTCAGCTAAAGAAAGGAAACTATTTTGGCTCTGTCCTGTCGGTAACTCAAAGAACATTATTCAACATAACACCATGTTTAGAAAAACCTCCTAAGATTGCTGTTTGTTTTTGCCACGAAAGCCTGGCTACAAGTATTTTGGGACGAGAAAGCTGCGGTGTCACACTTTATGAAAACCTCACCCCTCTTGTGGCGTGTCCAGCAGGGATTGTAAGGTCGTAAATGCCTTTCCATCCGTCCCTGACTGCTTTCACAGAGGCCGTGGTACCCAGCGGTGCATTGTCTTCGTATCGACAAGAGTCGTGCCATGCTCCCTCTGCCTTTCTACACAAATCCTCTTACTGCACCCTGGCCGAGACAAGTAACTGTTATTTAGAACATTTTTAGGTCGTCGGAGCGATGGTCAGGCAAATTAGAATTTCTCCAACTCTTTCCGAGGCTTCCTAACGGCTGTCTTCCACCACAGGAAAGCTGCTTTATCGCCGGTGACGTATTGTTTTGCCTCTCCACAGGCGCCTGACTTCGGCGAACATTGTACTACCTGAAGTCACTTTTTTCACTACCAGCGTTAGCTGTCCTCTTCCATCCTTTTCGTTCTGTTATCGATCTATAAGACTTCCAGCTCAGCTAAATGCAGTGCTAGGGGAAAAAATACACCTGCGACAAGTACTTGATGTATTAACAATCACAGACGGTACAACAACTAAATGAAGCGAACACACGGGCAATCTTTAATAAAACTAAAGGAATAGGTTATTTGCAACTCACATTAATTCCATTTCGTATCTCAGTATATAATTTGCATATCAAATGTGGATAAAGTGATAGTCGAGGAATCCATCAGTTTCGATGTCTTAAATGTTTACCGACAACTCACCTACACAGACTGTTAGTTAGTTACTTGGTTACATATTTCGTGGTTATTTTGAACGATTTTTTATGGAGTGATATGGAATGCAGCGGTTAGCAGGAGATGTATACATGATTAGTGTTAACATTAATGAACATGTTTTCTTCTTAGCTCCTGCTCATTCTCTCGTGCTAGCACAATTCAAACAACGACTTTTTCTGTGTCTGCTACCACCACCTCCAAGAAATTCGCTTTTGAGAACCTTGGTCTATCGAACAGAAGTCACTTCAGACAAATAAAATCTGCCTGAATGATTGAGGCTACTACGGAAAGCTCTTGAAAGAAATGGCTACAACAACTAACTAGTTTTGCAAGCCGTTTCACTGAAGACTCCTAAGCAGAAGGTCTCTGAGGAGGAACTGCCGCAGCTGACTTTTTTGCACTCTGTAGCTCAGTAACATTAAACATTAGGTGGTTCCTAAAGAAGTATAAAACCGATTCAATCTGCAGGCCTCCAGCCAAAATTGGTCAACTGATGATATGAAAGATGACGTAGGCCTCAGAACAGTAGTTATTTACAAAATAGCGTTTATAATGGTCAGTTTTATGTTGGTCTGACTACGAGCATTATTGAACAGTACTGTGGAGAGCACGGGAAGTGTTTCCGCCTATGGCGGAATCAGTAGTGCCATACGTGAGCTGAGAAACGGTTACCAAATAGCATTCGATGAAACATCTGTAATTGAATGGATTAATGATTTATGGGCCAGCATTGTAAAAGAAGTGATCAAGATTTGTGGAAACATCCTCAATGAACATAGTGATCAGCAATTAAGCACACCTTGAGACCATCTGGTCGGAAGGCTTAGGCGGGTGCTGCGGCCTTACAACCAGAAGATGGTGCACCAGACCTAGCGATGTAGTGCAGCGGTTAGCACACTGGACTGGGACGACAGTTCAAATCCACATCTGACTAGTCTGATATAGGTTATCCATGATTTCTCTAAATCACTCCTGGCAAATGCTGGGACAGTTCTCCTTGATAGAGCAGAGTCAGTATCCTTTCCCATCTCTAAAACAGTCCGATCTTGTGCTGTGCCTCTAATGACTTCGCTGTAAACGGGACATTAAACCCACATCTTTTTTTTTCCTTTTTATTGAGCTCCACTTGAGACTGGGTAGTGTGCTGCTATAATACTGCGCACACACCGGGTGATAACAATTTAAGGCATTAAGAATGTTAAACGAGAAATGTAAGTAGTTGGAATACCTGTCAGATGATGCAGTATTGTGCTAAGAACAATAAAAACAGCTTAACGATCGGGTTGTGCAGAGCGAAGTTATTTAAGTATTAATGAAGTGAGCTAATCTGAGTTGACTTAGAGGGGGCTGGAGTCTGGGGAGTCCGGATTGTGTGTTGAGATGTAGGCTCGTTTTGCGGCCCCCAGTATCACCAGCATGGCGAGCAAAGCCAGCAGTTTGTGTGAGCTAGCAGCAAGCGCAGAAACGACCAAATGTAAAAGTTAAGAAGAAATTCTCGGAAGCTGACACTGCTTCACTTTGGTACCAAGAAATGAGTCCATCAATGGACCCATTCAAAAGGAAAAATAATCCAATGTACCTCTGATTATGGCAGCCCATATTCGTTAAAGCAGTATTTAGAGTTTGTTTTCATATCTGTAAATCGTAGAGCATGATGTAATCTACAGCAGGGTGGATACTTGGTTAAATGTGGTGTCTGCCACCACTGCCACCAAGAATAGCGAGCAATGGTGTGACACCATTATTAAAGGAGATGCAGCTCGGTGGCTCAATACGACGGACATGTGCCGGAAGTCAGTCAGCAAAGATTGTAGTGTGTGTAACGCATCACTTTTCTATGGGAGTGTAGACTGAGTGTGGAATGCTGGTAAGCTATTAACTATTCGACTGTTGTAGTGTTGTCATAGTCCCTAGCCCTATGGTCACGACTAGCAATTTGTGGGATTCGTTGGCTCACAGGATATAAAGTGATTTAGTTATGGCTTTCCTAATTATCCTGGCAAGGTGTGAGAAGTCCCACGTGGTAAAGAGCATTAACTTTATCCCCCATAGATTAACTGTGTAGTGGCATTTATAACATACCAAATCTTATGTGAGTAAAGATTTTGTGTCGCTTTTGCACCAATGGAAATACCACACTCATGTATAAGCAGGATCTGTGTATTCTGATAGGATCCATCTTTGAATTTGTCACGAATTAATGACAAATGTAGATGATGATGATGTTGGTGTGTTTGACCTATGGGGTGCTCAACTGTGTAGTCGTCAGCGCCGTACGAAGTACCAATTTTTACACAATCCAACTTTTATTCAATATAATCTCGCTACTGTCACTAAGGATGATGATGATGAAATGATGAGGACAACACAAATACCCTATCCCCGGAGCGGAAAATGTTTTACGGAAGTAGTTTTCTTGTTGTATGGATCGATATCGTAGTTTATCGTTGAGAGACCTGGTAGAAGGATATATGTCATGCGCCTGAAAAATATTTATTACACTGGAATATTAACAGCGCTACATTCCATACGACTGATAGGTCGGAAGAGGAAGCGATCTAACATTACAGCCCGTTTTAAGTGCAGAAAGTTGTAGCCTTAGGAGTGCGTATGTTTTTGTTATCTCTTTCCAATACCTTCCAGGTACCAATGCTAGACTGTAGAAAATACTATAGAGTTGATAGCTTGGTTGATTTATGTAAAAATCTGTCGAACTCCATCCGTCTGGAGCTCCGTCGTGCATAAAAACCATTCGTTTCTTGTTCCTCTTAACCCTCTGTTATTACATCACGACACTTTGAAATCTGTTACTATACATCGATAAGGAATCCTAAGCGCATCTCGAGAAATCTAGTGCACTTGGATGGCCGAGGACTAAGTAAGCTCTATTCATTCGCGAGTCGTGGAATATAGCGGTCTATTTCTGATCGGGTGCTGAATATATCGGTAGAGGTGCTGCAGGGTGGGCTGTCAATGACATTGCGAGATGGTCATTCACCCTAAGACAGCGAGAATGCTCTGTGTCTCCCATCAGTATAAATTATGCACTTTGCCCAGGGTGTTAGAAGTATGTAGAGCGTTGTTTGGTATACTTTGATGATATATGTGTTCGAGAATTAACATTGACTGGACGTACTGCACAGTCGTCTATCTACATTCGCAATGATACTCATAAAGTAGAAAAGGGGTGCTTTAGCTGTGATACTGAAATTAGGAAATATGCAGTGACATCATCTGTTGGCGTTGAAATTAGTGTAAAATTGCTAAAATTGTTCTCGCTGTTCGCTGTGATGCTTATTGTCACAGTACATTGGCGGTGTTTTTTCCATCCTATCCATTCATTTGTGTTCTGTTGGTTACTACATAATGATTGACAGGCAGCTCTTGTTTGAGTTGGGGAATGGGTTTTTTGGATAGTTGACACCTTCTGGGGTTGTTAACAGCGAAACAGTGATGGTGTACATGACTGAAATGAGAGGAATCAGTCGAAACAGAATGTAGATTTATAAATAGGAACAATCACATGTGGAAAGCTGTAGAAATGGGATCAGTTGCAAGACGCGTAGGTGGTGACTAAAACCATATTGGAATTTTACTATAGCAGCTACGTTCGGGAAAGGTGACTCGTTTCTAGATATGGGAGTGCCAAAAATATGATTCAGCAGTGGTTGTAATTGTTCAAGAAACTTTCAGTAGGATCCAACGCAGGTATGTGCTTGAATGGAAAGACCTGTTTCCAAACCCCAGACATCATTTCTAGCAGACAACGTAACACTATAAATCTGAGAACCTAGTGTAAATTTTCTTACTACCTCAATCAGCACTTCTTCTACTACGGTTCTGATCCTTCTAAGTCAACCATCACCTATAGCTCAGGGGATATATCACCAAACTTCTGACAAGGGATCAAGACAGAATGCGCTACAAATACTGGATAAATATCTAGGAGCCTGAGGGCGTCGCAAATACCGGTTTCACACCACGTTCCGCAGCCAAACAACTTTCTAAATTGAGTATTTTTATTACCGGGTGGCACCGTCGGCGACATGTTCGCCTGATATTATATACTCCTGAGATCGCCGTCACGGTAATTGTCTGGGCAAAAAACCACCTCATTCAGAGGTCATGTCATACCCCAAATTGTAAAGAGGGTATAGCTTTTAACATGGATACTTGTGTGCACCTGTAGAACCATGACCGCTTGTAACAGTAACATACAGTAGTTGTTGGGATAGAGTACTGTAACATCTGGCCAATTACATCTCCCTTGCTAGTACACGCAAGAAAAATTTATGAGATATGCCCACCCATGGCTGATTTTCTCTCAGTATTATTTCGTATCATTAGCTATCAGTTATTGAGAAAGTACTATACTTAGTAGTACGGACTGTGTGATATGTTCGCATTTGAGCATCAGGCTTATAAAGTATGAGTTTGTGTTCCAACATCTGCAAAGGAAATGACCATGTCCAGTCATAAGGACTGTATGGACTTGATGTGGAGTATTGTGATAGCATGTGAAGAGTATGTCAAGTCATACGAATGTTACTGATATTTCTATTTCCAGAGCCACAACCATAAACAGAGTGTATTTCCGATACTTTCCTCATTTTTGAATGTTGTTTATCAGAGACCGCAATCGTATCATTTAATTGTAAGCATAGGGATAACATATATATGTGAACGATTTCGTAGGGTCATTCTGTCTATGTTTGCTTGGCGTGCAGCGTTAGGGACTTGTGGCAGGAATGATTCACATTTCTGTTAACTGTTGGAGCCGTCCGAATGCAAACGCATGTTGGTGTGTAGGAAAGTAGATGAGTTAACTGTTGTCCTCTAGACGGCCCAATAGCGAACTAATACTTAGTATGTATTGGATAGCTTTAGTGATCGCGTGGGAATTTGAGAAGATTCAGTATGGACGTGTGTTTGCACTGGACAGTTATTTTCTCCCATGTAAATTGTCCCCGTGCTGCTCTGCACATTTTGCTCCTTTATTTAGTTGAGGGAAAATTAACTGTGGTGAAAGACACATTTGCCAGTTCTCTAGATATGAGAAACACTTTAGTTTACCCTGTAAATTATAGGGATGATTTGGAATCTACTACATCACCGACATCGGTATTCACGAGTGGAAATATCAGCTTTCTTGGTTTTTTTTTTTTTTTTTTTTTTTTTTTTTTTTTTTTTTTTTTAATTGCCGAGTGAATGTCTTCAGAGACGTGACAAGTTTAAAGTTAGTCAGTGGTTTACAGCATGCCCCACCTAGCTAAAGTAACGGGTTTCTACGGAAATAATTTCCAGTCTACGTTGCGAGTGCTTGATATCGAGAAGTACCGCGAAAATGGTATAATATTATGACAAACCATGCGAAAATATATTTGCTCTTGTAATCCACAAGGTTGGAGATGGTTATAGAAAAGCGAGGAACCAAGCAAGCAGGCTCGGACCGGAAACAGTAACCCATGTGTGCCTGGGGAAACGAGCTCCAATTTGTTGAACAGTTCTGGGAACGACTTCGGTCCGCTGAGGTTGCTCTGAGCATGGGTCAGGGGTGGATGACTTGTGTTTGTCGGCTGCAGGAAAATATCTAGTGCTGTGAGGAGTATATACCATGCTGTTTGTCTTTGCGGTATATGTGCGAATGATGTAAAAGGGGCGATTTTGTATGTTTGCTACATCGACACTGTTGGAGACCGGCCTCACGCTCTAATATTCAATCTCCTGTCCTCAGTGGGAGAGCAGTGTAATTGGGTAAGAGTCTTTCCGTATTTGATGATATAGGGGGGGCACTTTGCAGGTCTTAATTGTTGGTGCAATAAGGTTATCATCAAAAGCCACAATCATAATGCTCTATTAATTCACAAGGCAACCTTTGTGCTTGGACGTAGGTGTGTCTACAAACTGATTCAAACAAGAATGGAGGTAAGCTATGTATGGAAAGTTCTGAGAAAGTAAGTGTTCAAAGAAAAGTTGAAGAAGTCCGTCCATCTCTGGTGGGGATGCCATCACTTATCCGCCACTGTGCCATTAGGACAACTCCAGAACTGTAGCTTTAGGATAGAGAGAATTTGGGACTTTTTCTCTTCTGTATGACAGTGCTTCGAATTCCGTTTGCGTAATTGTTCTGATTTCCCCCATCTGTGCCTAGACAGTGATCTCTTTTAAAAGAACAAGAATGCTTTTACGATTAATCGTTTTTTTTGTCATAAGTGTACAAGCATTATAACGGTGTGAACGTTTAACGTTTCTGAGATGTATATTGTCAGCAGGATGAACATTTCACTGTGAAGCATTAGCCATGCTGGGTACGTGTGCACGTTAGACACAGCTTGCAAGTTCTGTTAGGATCGCGAGGAACAAAACACCCTGTGCTACTCTGGGAAGCATTGGAACATCTCTCTCAGTGCTGGACCAAACCGCAGCTATACGTCATTGTGTATGGGACCAGCGTGTGCTCGTCTTGGAGTTATGTGTCATCAGAATAACACTCGAAGAATTCCAACAGAATACACGAAAACAGACCCAACTTTCACATGCAGCGGTGTGAGAGCGATGGCTCGCGCTGTCTGGCGTCTGGCGGAGGCTCATGGCTGCAGTGGGGCTGGCGGCAGCATGGGGCGTCGAGTGGTGGGATGTGTTTCTTATTAGAAATCTTTTGTGTAAACTATATTCCATCGATTTCACCGACCAATAGGATGCAGCAAATTAAGGAAAGCTACATCATACATGTGAATAATAACGATTTCATTAATTTTCTTAAATTTTTTATAACAATGTGGTGTCAGTCGTACAGTAGTTAATTTGAGGGATTGCGTCAGTGAGTGACATGGAGCAAAACAGCAGGTTCAGTACATAATACTGGGTCAATATGCATAACTTTTATGTAAAGCGCAGCACAAAAGTTCAAGGGGGGG
Source organism: Schistocerca gregaria (assembly GCF_023897955.1). NCBI lineage: Eukaryota > Metazoa > Arthropoda > Insecta > Orthoptera > Acrididae > Schistocerca > Schistocerca gregaria. The sequence continues at coordinate 835,013,735 of NC_064931.1, forward strand.
GGGGGGGGGTGTAGCAAAGAAGAATGCGACAGAAATGGCGATCGAAAGCTTGTGAAATTCGAAAAGTGTAGCAGAAAATGGTGGGAGGACGTAAGTAATTACTTAATTTGGTATCAATGGTGGTAGAATATTTTAAGGAAATGGGGGTGACATGGAAACCACTTAACAAATCAAATGGCTCTAAGCACTATGGGACTTAACATCTGAGGTCATCAGTCCCCTAGACTTACAACTACTTAAACCTAACTACCCTTAGGACATCACACAGATCCATGCCCGAGGCAGGATTCGAACCTGCCACCGTAGTAGCAGCGCGGTTCCGGACTGAAGCGCCTAGAGCAGCTTGGCTACAACGCCCGCCACCATTTAACAGAACAGTATGTTAAGTGCAGACAAAGGCCCAAACATTAGGTTAAGACACTCAGAATACAGTGCCAAAATTGAAGTTATGCATCATCTTTGCTCCATATTATTACTTCTAACAAGACCTACGTGTTTCCAGACGGCAGAGAATGATGAGCAAGAGAAATCCAACCCCCACAAACTGTTTTTTTTTTTATAAATAAACAATATACCCTTGAACTTCCTGTTATGAGATCCTTCCTCTCCACCAGTTTCCATATGTTCCATATACTGCCTTGAATCCCCTAAATTGGTAAAGTAAACAATATTCCGCACAATGTCTAAATTGTTTAAACAATTTTCCATTCACTACAATCAAATACCCTCCAAATGACCGATCAACTGAGTCGTTTGACCGCCAGTTCCTAGGAAGAGGTGGCAGTTGGATGACTTAGGTTAGTGGAGGTGCCCTTTTTTCCCACCATTTTCTTAGGTTAGTAGAGGTTGCATTGTCGTGATAGAATTTTTCCTTCCCACCAGGAGGGCATGGCCGGGAGGCATGGCACTTTCCCACCAGAGAGGTTAATTAACTGATCAATTTAAGTAAGTAGTCATTGTGACCTATCTTCCCAGCGTTTTCTTAGGTTAGTGGAGGGGGCCAAGTCTCATGTGCGGTCGAAATATCTGAAGGATTTGGAACTCCCACGGCTCTCTGCTGACAAATACCAGACTGCTATTTCAAAACAAATTTTGGATTGTATGAATGCATGTTTTCGTGGCGATATGATTAATAAAACTTTCTCCGGCATGTTTGTAAATACGCAAAGTTGAGTAGTATCATTTTTATTTACTGTAATAAACTGCATTAATATGATTTGCTTGAACTGTTGTCTAGTGTTCCGAGAAAACAACTTCGTAGGTACCCTATATTAAACGAGTGAGCAAAATCCCACATGTTAGCAGGTAGTTTTACAAATATATCTTATCTTCGAATGTTGTTGTCAATGCTACCAAACTGTAATAAATTTTCACAGTTATTGCTGTATACATTTCTTAGGGAAATGTTTGGTTAGGATTTCCAACAACATTTAACTAACACGCATTTTCTAATCCAACAGCAGGTGGTTTTGGCGCATGATGTCTAAAGAATATATTTTGAATTCAAGATTAAACCATGAAATAGTTGTATACAATTCGCCTGTAAGCATTATAAAAGTGAAGAAATGAAATGGTACGCAGGACCTGGAATAGTTGTGCTGCTACTGGGATAGCGTTCTTTTATTTATTATGTGATAAAAAGTATAATAAAATTTAATCGGGCTTCCAGACGCATCAGGTGGTTAAAATACCACAAACTTTCGACCGAGCTCTCCTCAGTCATTGCCAAGCGGTAAGAATGACTGCTGTGTAGCCGTGGCCGCGTCGTTATATAGCCGTACTGCTGTCTGACGTCACTAGTGCTCTCTTCCTCGCCATATATGGTAGTGTTTTCATCCCGCGTCCGTCGCACTCGTTTTAACCTCGCGATGGCCGGGTCCTAGGCTGTGCTAAGCTGCAAACTGCCGTCCTTGTTGATGGTATTTTCAGAGGTTTTTAGTTCAATAGCTTCTTTTATGACGCTATCCCAGAATCCCTTCGTTCTCATAATGACAAATGTTTCGTCGAATAGAATTCGGTGTCCATTTTCTAAGGCGTGCTCTGCTACGGCTGATTTTTCTGGATAGCGTAGGCGTATGCCCCTCTCGTGTTCCGTCCGGCGTTGCTGCACAGTGCATACTGTTTGGCCGACGTAGTAACAGTGACACTCACATGGTATCTTGTACACTCCAGGTATTCTAAGCCCTGGAACGTCCTTCGCAGGCCTCACGAGCAGTCGAATTTTTTCTAGGCGTCTGAACACCGATGAAATGTTATATCTCTTCAGGAGCCGCCTAGTCTTTTCCGACACTGTACCACAGAAAGGCAAAAGCACAAGCTTTTTTCTTTCTTCTTCGGTGGTGTTCTCTGTTGGCGTGTTTCTTGCGTGTGACACCAGATATAGCCTGTTACACCTGTCCGTGTCTGTACCCGTTTTCCCGGAAGACTTTTAGGAGGTGGGTCAGCTCTAGTGGCAGACTTTCAGCGTCTGAGACGACTTTAACACGATGGAGGAGGGTATTCATAACGCCACGTTTTTGTGCCGGATGGTGGTAGCTGAGAGCGTGCAGATACCGATCTGTGTGTGTCGGTTTCCTGTAGACACTGTGGCTGAGGTGCCCATTGGCTTTCCGTCGAACGAGGACGTTAAGGAAGGGCAATGCACCATCTGTCTCGACTTCCATCGTAAACTTGATGTGGCTGTGAATTTTGTTCGGGTGTTCTAAGAATTCTCCGCAAACGATATGAAACAATGAGTATTTTAGATGAAACATTTCTGCTCTTTAAGGAAATTCTGTAAGTTTGTTGGTAATCAGGGCGGTGGGGATTGCAAGGTGTACGTTAGTGACGTCACAAAAATAAACATTTGAAAACAATTCATATTTCAAAATGTGAATACTTTAGTTTGGAACCACTAGATCTCTTGAATAAAACGCACGAGCTTAAAATTTCAAGCTTATTTTAAAACGTATGTGTAGCTATGCCCATTTTTATACTCTTCCAGTGACTGTAACTGAAGCAGAAACGTAATTCAGCACTCTGGTTTGTGTTAAAAATTGTATCAGATCGAGTAAGCATCTAAGTCTTACAGATTTTTTGCCCTTGGCAAATGAATATAATTTGACAAGTCAACTAGACTCTGATGCTGTGATTCAAACACACGCTGAACGAATGTCCCTCAAAGCGCAACAGACAGTGTTTACAAGCAAGTAGGCTGTAATACGCTACCCACTGAATGACTTACTCTGGTTTACATGCAAGCGTGCTGATGTCTCCTTACTGAAATGTGTGGACACACTAGGGAACAATGGGGGAAAGAACACTCCACATCGCCGTGTTACTGGTAGCAGACATTTCGTCTATGTACAAATCAGTATAACACATAGCCATTTGTTTTAAAACCAAGTTAAATTAACTCAAACCAATTGTAAAAACAAAATTAAATGGAGCGTACGTATATTTTACGACAATTCATCATTAAGTAATATCTAAAGTCGAATTTGTAAGTTGGTCAGTCGTATCAGTTCTCTCTCTTGCCGTGTACATCTTGGTCTAGCTATCACCCAGTTCGCTGGCTGTGGTGGACCTGATAACTGTAACTTCTAACTAATATTTCTTACTATTGTTCCTGTATTATGCTACATGAAAGCGTCATGGTGCTGGTATTATTGTACTATATATTTAACCTTTGCGCAATCATTCATGTTTAATTCTGTTGCCGTGTTAATCCTTTGAAGGCCGCAGTGGGCAATTGGAGACATGGTTTACTACTTTTTTCTTTTTAATGGGCTCCAAACGATTTTCATTGTAATTGAACGTTACAAAAGGTGTATCAGAGTAACTACTTTTAGTTTTCTGAAATAGTACAGGATATAACATTAAATAGTTTTCTCAATAAACAAATGTACAATAAAGCGTCATTTTCATCTTCTTCTGAGATATAGGAAAATCTCTGTTGTAATAAAAGTGCTACAAGGATTTCGTTGCAAACAGAACAAGAAATACGGAGCACAATCTTAGCAATGGCACATTACGCAAGCGTGCAAGAAACTTTTTTTTCTACGAACTTATTATGATTTATATGGTTAAAATTGCAAATGTACTTATAGATGTTATTTAAATGTGTAGGTGCCTCAGTTCTAATTCTGATTGGTAATGTGGGAGGAAATTAGAAATGTCGATGCAGAAAACGTGCTCAGGAATAAAGTATGTACTGGACGTAGGAAATTAAACTTTCAGTGTCAGCTTTGTAATCAGGCAGCCTGTCTTTCCTTGTTTTCGTATGAAAACAAAGTTACTTATTTTGACGAAACTAAGAGAAAAAATTACACACAAGATAATCTGTGAATTATAACAAGAAACTACCTTCAGTGATTCATTATTTCCATGATAAGAGTAACAGCTGAATCAAGGCGTCTAAGATCTGAGTGACGATCTCTGGCTTTTGTACAGAAGACGAAGCATTTACAGGCAGAATTATTGAAAAGTAATTTTTATGTTCGTGCCTTATAAGACATCAGAAAATTAGGAAAAAGTACTCTGAAACACCTGTATATAGGCCTAAGAAGATAGAGGAACTTAGGACACAAATAATGGAAGGGGAAGGAGAGCCACTGATTGCGAAACGATGTGAGAAAGAAGAGTAAATGGAACAGGATGGGATGTTTTTCACTATTGTTTCACAGAGAGAATCCCCATATATGTTAATATTAGAGAGAAAAGTTATGCATTTGAGAAAAGGAAGCGCTTCTACGTTTCCCGAAGTGCCTTAGGGTACTGATTTGTGTATAGTGGAGGGGACGTTCGTCCTGAGACAAATGGGAGAAAGTGAGAAGCAGTTAACAGACTTTTCTTTTACAAATGAGCAATCCTAGGTTACTACTTGTATTACGATTATGAAAAACAACTGAAACTGCTACTCGTCGTTGAAGTTTTTCTCCAATAATGGAAAATGGTACAAAGTCTTCAGCGATTCATCGAAGTCCCTGGACTCGGTGCCTTACTGACTACACTGTTTATCACATTATCCACAAAACAATTTGCACACTGTGTTGCAGTGCTTAAGATGAAACAATGTCACTCGACTTACGATGACCTAGTCGACCGCGCTATATTACTAACACTCACCAGCAATAATCAGGGAGTTGCGACGAGTTTGGAAAGAAATGAAAATACAGGCAATATCAACAAAGGCAGTAATAATTACATCCGAACTGCAACACAGAGATTTCCACCCGTGGGGCTGTTTAATAAGAGTATCTGATATTCGTGCGAAAGAGGGTAAAAGCCATTTCTGAATGAAAGCCGCCTGATCGTAGTCCGACGCCCAATTATTCGCCAAAGGTAGTGTGTACAATAGCGGGACGATATAGGAAACAGCCCCTGCAACCTTTTTCGTATAAAAAAAGAAGGCCGAGTCTAGTAGCTGCGAGAGCGACTCGCGGGCCTTTTGTGCTTGCAGAAGAAGCGGCCCTCGGTATAATCCTGCTCGGCTCTCCATAGACACACACCGGCCGCAAAACGAAAAAAGACCGCCGCGTGCGAAATTAGAGGGCGTGTCTCGCGCAACGAAATCAGAGAGCGGGTGCTTCATTACAGTGCAGCGCAGAAGAAAACCGAGGCGTGTCCAGCGCCGACCTAATCTCCGTGTTTGCTTTTATAACTGGCGCGCAGCACGCGTGTAAGAAGAGCTCGGGCAAATATTTGCGGCAGGGGCGGGGGCGGTTTTTGCAGGTGGCGAGGCGTGATCGCGATTGATCCCGGCGGACGAAGCAGGGCGCCAACTCGTCTCGTGTTGCGTGTCAGTCGCAATGGCCCGCTCGCGCGCCGATTGAAACGAATTATGTGAGAGGTGGGCTTTTTGTTCAAGAAAATAGGCCCCGGAATCCAATCAGCAGTTTCGCTCGATAACCTTGTAAGCCGCGACAAAAGGGGGCCCGCTAAATGCGCCGGACACAGCGCCGCACTAATTTAAACGAGGCTGGCCTGTTATCCGTCCAGCGCTTCATTACAAGGCCGCTATGCTGTGCTCAACACGCGCACTTCAAACGTGCCTCCTTTACAGGCGAGCAAACAAGATATTACGGCCATTTTTAATTTTCGGCCGTACGTGGTTGACGTTGATATTGAGGATCAATTAGGTGTTTACGCAGTGAGCAACTTTACGGTGGCCAGAAATTGAAGCCCACACACCTGTTGGTCGCCAATTGATTCGTGAGGGGATATCGCAGCGGTAAGCTCGTCACGTTAGCAAGTTAACTTCCTGAGTCTAAGAAGCTACCCTGACGCTCATGACGAACGAATCTATCACAAACGTAAACAGAAAACTAATATAAATTTATGACAGAGAAGGTAATTTTCAGCATTTTCTGTCTATATCATTCTCAACTTTTCTTTTCATTGAAATGTGGAGAGTAGTATCTACCGTATGCATGATGTAAGGAAAAGGTTCCATATTCATACAGAAGATAGTTTGTCATTTCGTTTCCGCGCAATCACACTCCTTAAGGTTCTTTACCAGAAATAGAAACTGCTTTAAAGTTAACGTTATAGTTTTTCATTATCTTTATCACTCGTTAATAAATGTGTACTATAATGCGTTTTTGTAACATTTATTTCTGGTCTGTCTGTCTCTTCGGTACAAATATTGCAGTTGATTTCAAATTAACTTCCCGATAAACTAGAGACTCCCGCCTTTCAACATGACTCGTAACTGGATAAAATGCAATATTGACTCGCTTTCATGTTTACTGTGTTGTGAAAGATACTTTCAAATGTTTCCTGAAACTTAGGATTACTGGTAAACCTCCCCGTGAGCTCGAATCTCTTCAATCTATACCTTCACGGTCCTTTCACGAGATTTCCGTAGACGGAAGCAGTACGTTGATAAAGAGCAACGAAACGAAACCTGAAACTTATCACATTCCTCTGGGGTAATTTAATCAAAATGTTTGAAATCGATTTAAAAAGCTTACGCACACAAGACCATGAGGCTGAAATCAATTATTTGAATAAAAATAAATTTTTCACACATGTTTTTAAATCTGACTGAGAAGTATTATACAATGTCCCTTAGCCCAATACAGACTCCTAAGTCCATAGAGATATTTCTGTAAACTTGTGACGGTGAACTACCAATAACTACAAAAATAGTCGTCAAATTTAAAACGAATGACGTGGTGTGCATGTAATCGGTAACACTGCGGAGGCGAATTATTCATACATGACTTGTGAGTCGCATGCGTCCCACATTTTTTCGGTTTAATTCTTGCAAATAATTTCATAGCTGTTAAGAACTCACAGTGAAAAGTATGGGACTAAGAAAGATTATTAAATGCTGTTTGCTTAGTTTTAAAAACTTGCCACTTTCAAAATTCATTTTGATTTAAGTAATTGCTTATGTCTATATTTTTTCCATACGATAGTTTCCAGGAGACGTACGTAATTCCATGGCTTGTAAAATCGAGGTTTCGTTGTTTTAACTTAGCTATTATGTATTGCTTCCATGTCCGTGGCCTTTACGGCAATGTCTGCTTTTCACATTTTCTTTTGTCTTACTTTCTATGTCACATTTTAATAAAATACTGAAGTATACGTTATCAAGCACTCCCCTGACCTCATGCAGCTATGTAAACCTTGCCCGCGTGTTAGTTTATTTTATTCATGTCGGGTCAACAGCCCAATCATAGCGTTCCCGCGAGATGTAGCAAACAATGCTCTCACCTAAAGATCGTGGAGAAATTTGGGATTGGAACATTTATACACTTCTACAATTGACGCATCTACGAACCCTATCTCTTGCTGCGATAAGTGGATTTTGACAGGTACATGAACACTAACAGGTCTAGCTCTATAGGATGTACGGATTCACTTTACTATCAAGTGCTGCAATTATTTTGCGGCTGGTGGGCACACATACCTCATGGAATCTCTCAAGGGGAGTGCCGCGTTGTTTCCCTAGAAGACGTATATTATTTAACGTAGCTCTGCCAGTCTTCATTAGGGGACATTTTACAAACTGCAAAAGACATTTAGACGCCTTTGTATCGTTTCCTAGAAAAATTACTTTGATCTTGTCTCTTTTCATCCACCATTAAAATTATTTACAATATTGCCAAAGAGTATGACGTACATAAAAATAATTTTCAGTGTTTACATAATTTCCAGTTGCTGAGACGTTTTCCTCTTCACTGTAATTACTGCGAGTAGGTCCGAAAAGTCAGGCTTTATTTTAAGTTACCTCCAATTTGGAGTGTTTTTAAAGCCTTTACAACAGTTTAGTCCATCTTAATTGCTGACTACTTTCTTCTTTTTTCTGCTAAATTTGAAATTAATCTGTCAAACTGGTGGCTGTGGCAGTCTGCAATTTGTTGAAGATTTTTTAAAAACGAATAAACATTTTGCTGAACAAAATTAAGAAATTTTGCTGAACCTTTGATATTAGTCCATTTACCGTTCAGTTCCGTCCTTCAGATACTTTGTAAGTGCGACGGAGCCTCCCACTGCAATTGCACATATCTCTTGGAATATGACTGTTATGGAGTCACTGGTCCAGAAATAGTGGCGTAAGTCATGAACCTTTTGGTTTTTCAGGCTTTCTCTCCTCAATAGACATACAGGCCATAGTGGAATTTTCCGCCGGTTTTCGAGTTGCTGATTGGCACGTTTAACCACGGCCACTGTCGTGGGGGCGGGAATGTTCTGTGTTCGACTTGTACGAGTGCTCTTGGTTGTATCGGCTCTCACTTTTCGTTCTGAGTAGGTTACAAGGCTGAGCTCTCACTGCTCTGGACAGCCTGCCTTCCGTTGGCTGTCTAATATATTTTCATGTAATTGCCACTGTTTGACTAAGTTGCTGAAGTTTCGACTTCAAAGTAACTTTCCGAGTACAGTTGGCAATTGAACGTTCTGCGTACAAGCGGCCTATATTGTCCGTCTGGAGCAGTTTTGGGTAAAGTTGACTTTATCGGAGTTACTGCGTGACTTCGCTTGTTAAAATCAATCACCGTACCGTCAGTGATTATGTGGCGAGTCTTCTTCGTCTCCCTCAGCGGCGCATTTGTATTGTTAGGAAGTCTTTAGTCAGGATCAACCAGACCAGGATAATTTGTTTCAGGCTATACTCGCGACATAATAATCACCACGACGGTACGTCGAAGAAACCAGCCATCGCCACCGGTACGCCAGATAGTGTACTTGCAGTTAAGAAGACAGCTTGGTAATGTATGTCCGCAGCACCGGCAGATTAAGGAATTTTGCTATGTGATAATCAGAGCTCAGCAGAGCGCGCCTGTTCCCGTCTTTTCTAACGTGGTTCTGTCGTGGGTGTTCATTGAGTACTCACTACTGTAGCAGTAATTAATGTTGGGTTGGCTGGGTGTTTCTCTTAAGATTTGAGTTGCAAGGAATTAGCTCCACATACCACTTGGTCGTAAATGTGACAAGCGAGTTTATGGACAACTTCACCTTCACAGCTTTTATTTGAGTATCTAATTTGGCGTATTGTACATCTTTCATGTATTTTGTTTATTTTGTTGAGTTTAGTCACAATAAATCAAATAGTTATTTTGGACAGAACTTTCATTCTGTAGATCGGCAGAGCAACCCTTTCATTTCTCACTACGTTAATGAAACTTTCCTTTATCAAATTAATTTCAATCAAGTTAAATTATTGCAGGTGCCAAACTCTTTTCTGCTCCAGTTGCAGGGTCATTACAGTCAGTTCACGTTTCTTCTTAATCCATGTGCAACAGCAAACGTTGGAGCATCATATCCATATGAAGATTATAGAAGAATTCAGTGTTAAATACACTGCTAGCCCCGGCACCTCACACCATCATCTAATATTTCCAAGGGAAGATGTACTGGAACTGACACATTTGTATGGAACAGTGTATTTCTTTCTTTTCCTTATACGCAGGGACAGAACCGTTCTGTTTCAGGAGACATACTTCTTGGACAAAATCATAATCATATAGTACTTGAGAATGAGAGCACTGGGAGATTTGCAACAAACTTGGGCCATAATTGTTTGTTCTCAATGACGACCACCACATAATGATAAAAGGAATTTCGCTCTTCGTGGAGTATGATATTTTCTTCTTTGCTATTAACTCTATTCGTGGCACATTTTTCAGACTGTATTCACATCTACCACTGAGTGTACCAGAAAAATTATATCACTGCATGGCACATAGATCAGTGCATATGACAACTCATGAAATGCATGAAGAACTATCGCACAGTGCATGACGTTTTAATATACTACTTCCTTACTGTTTACTGTAGTCGGAACACATTTCTCAGAAAGTTTCCACATATTGATCCTACAAAACAATGGACCTACAAAAGTATATAATTTTATGACCCACAGTTCAGGAGATATAACGCCAAATACGAGTACTCAGATGCGTGAAAAGTGCTGCATCATATGCATTCCGTCTTCAGCCACTCGTGGCCTACCGGGCCATACTCAAAGGAGGATGCGGATAGGAGGGGCATCGGGCCAGCACACCGCTCTCCCGGTCGTTATGATGGTATTCTTGACCGAAGCCGCTACTATTCGGTCGAGTAGCTCCTCAATTGGCATCACGAGGCTAAGTGCACCCCGAAAAATGGCAATAGCGCATGGTGGCTGGATGGTCACCCTTCCAAGTGCCGGTCACGCCCAACAGCGCTTAACTTCGGTGATCTCACGGGAGCCGTTGCGTGGCATCATATACGTCATTTAAATGTATTACCACTTTACTACTAACTCCATTCGGAACCCATTTCTCAGACGGTATTCACACATGCAGCTGACCATACGAAGAACAACACATCGTTGTATGACATAACTCAAGAGTCCTTGTGTCAAACATTGATATGTGTCAAAAACTGGCGTATCATGCATGACGTTTTAATTTATTACTTTTTTACTTATAACTCTCCTCCCAATACATTTCGTAGACCACTTGTAGCACTGAATGTAGCCGAAAAATTGTATCGTTGTAAAGCACGTAGTTTAGGAAGTAAGACTTCAAAAACAACTATCAGTGTGAAAATGAAACTGCGGGGCGAAATTCACTAGGGATTCAGGTGATACATCTGTACAAATGCTTGTGAAATATTTGACACGTACGTAAACAGGCAAAGCAATGATTACAAAGCTCATCCGAAACCCCTGAAACGCTTTCAACCAAATTTGGTTCACATATAGTTATCTGGAAAGAAATACTATAGAGGTAAGTATCGCTAGCCTACTATTGTGTGAGCACGATAACGTGGAGAAATTTTGAAATTTGTGGTAATTTCCTATGAGACCAAACTTGTGAGATCATCGGTCCCTAGGGTTACTCACTACTTAATCTAACTTAAAGTAACCCACACTAAGGGCAACACACACACCCGAGCCACGCGAACCGTGGCAATACCTCTGAGGCCCCGCGGATAATAAAGTGGGTAGAGAAGGGGAAGGAGGAGGACGACAAACAGCGATGTGGATGGATGAGATGGTCACAGATAAGGGGGAGGAGGAGACACACAGACCGAGGGGAGGGTAAAATGTGCAGAATGAGAAGAGGGGGAGATGGACAGAGAAAGGAAAGAGGAGAAGATGAACAGGGACAGGGGGAGGAAGAGACACGTAGAGAGGGAGGACGAGAAGATGAACAGACATGGGCGAAGAGGAAATGAAGGAGGAGGAGGAGATGGACAGAGAGAAGTGAGAGGAATAGAGGTAATACAGAGAGGAAATAGGAGACGAACAGGATGAAGGACAATACCGGGCACTCACCTAGTAGTTACATAAACAGATCGTATGTTTCTCGTTTCTTGTTCGGTAGCTAAACGTAGACAGCTGGAGTAATGTTTGTTTTCTCCCATTAACTTGTGAGATCAGCGTGAAGTATAAACAATTATCCAAACTATTTCTTAGAATTTTTGAACGTCCCATCTGTGGAGAATGTTATACAGGTTAGTAACCACGAGTTTCTCTTTTCGCCAGCCGACACCAATATTCTCTCATTTGTTCACCTATTCTCATCTGCAAATAAAATTTGCTGTCATCATTCATCAGTAAATTATGTTCTCCAAAGAACCGGTCGGTCCCATGTATTTTCTTCTAATGCCATGCACTTGCTGTTTCGCGCTTCTATGTGATGGTAATGATATTGCTAAGTCCTGGCTCCTATTGAAGCCCTACATCTTCAACGTAAATAAATGAAATCGTAGTATCTGTCTCTTCTTCATGCATTTTGTGCTTACGAACTGTTTTCGCACTTCACTTGCAGCTTCATACGAAATAAAATCATCGCTCCCCTTGCCTAAAAGTCTCTGACTTTTAGTGGAGAGTGTTACTTTGCATTTATTCTCTATAACACTTACACAAGGCCCGTAGCTAACACCTTTCTTCGTTGTATACGTACTGAAGCCCGTTGGAAGTCAATAAAGACTTTCCTTTGGTGATCTCTGTGAACTCCATCTTCTGAAAACTTAAAATACAGAGTACTTTTTGCCAGTCAGATATAAACTGTAGCACTAAACTCTGGGAGAAAGCCTCGCACCACAATCGTAAAAGAGTTCTAAATCCTGGGGTCAAGGACATTCACATTTGACTTTGGTATCCCGTAAATGTTAGGTGATCAGGAAAGTCATGCATGACATTGTCGGTAATACTGAGCTCAGTAGGTCATCAGCGACGTTGTCACCTGTACTAGTGGGAAGTCACGCTACCTCCTTACCTACAGCTAATCCCAACGCTACACTAAAAACTGATAGATGCCAGAAACAGTCGCCTTATATATCTGCCATACACACCAACTCACGTTACCCTCCATATTTCCAGCAAATCATAGCCCAGTATAAAAAAGGAGACACGTGGCGGAAACAGACAAATTGTCGCTTTATACCCCCTTCTCCTCCTCTTTCCAGCCAATGACAGCATATTATTTAAAAAGTATGTATAGATGGAGCCAGGATATGAAATAAAAAGTAGGTAATTTCTACTTTAAAGAAAAAAATGTTCACAGTTTCCTTTACGGACAAAGATTTTCAACTTGAATGTCTCATTAACCCTAGCAGTACCAACACATCTTCTATACCGCACATTTTCAAAACGAGTACTTTGTGCCTCCTCTAAAAAAAGTTAAAAACAGATAAAATACGTTGCTTGTTGATTCATATTAACAACAAACTTTTTGAAGATGTGCCGGCGGCGGTGGTCTCGCAGTTCTAGGCCCGCAGTCCGGAAACGTGCGACTGCAGGTTCGAATCCTGCCTCGGGCATGGATGTGTGTGATGTCCTTAGGTTAGTTAGTTTTAAGTAGTTCTAAGTTCTAGGGGACTGATGACCACAGCAGTAGAGTCCCATAGTCCTCAGAGCCATTTAAACCATTTGAAGAAGTATTGACTTTTAAGTAGAATCAGAACACGAAAATGTCTGTGAGCAAACTCAAAATTCTGTCAGTAACATGTAGAATCGAGGGGCATTGGTTACCCTACTGAGACTTCAATTTTTCTGTTACGTTTAAATGAAAAATTTAAAACATGTGTAAAAAAGTAGAAGAATTGATTCAAAACAATTAATATATTTTTAAGAAGCTTAAAATATAAACTCGCTGAACAGATTACAACATTTTCAAAAGGAGGCATTAAGTATATCCTCCTTGAAACTGCTAGAGTTATTTCATTGAAAGTCAAAACTATTCATTGCTGGCATAACAAATGGTGTGAAATACGTTTTTGCGTAAAGACCAATTGTGTGCATTGTAACCATACCACCTGCTATTTGCAATGAAGTATTAAAAATCGAAGGTGATTGAAATAAATTATGTATTTTACACACCTCATCCCCTTCAATAAATGCTAAGTGATGAAAACTAAACGCATAATTGTAAACATTTACTACAAAACGGTAAATGGTAAACTCTAAACAGTGAACACTAAACTGTAAACACTTGATGATAAACGTTGAACAGTAATCACTAGATGCTTAATGATAAATGATAAACCGTAAACTGTAAAAGCTAAATGCTGAAGGTTGAAAACTAAACGAAAACGCTAAACAGAAAATGCCAGAGTTTTAACAACTAACGTCCATTAGTTAATGGCAAACGCTAAACGTTAAATCCCTAACCTTAAACGCTTAATGATAAACTATATAGTAAATGGTAAACGCTACACGCGGAACACTGGACATTAAACATTTAATGGCAGATGATAAATGGTAAATAATAAACAGCAAATAGTAAATTGTAAACGGTAAGTGGTAAACTATACACGTAAAAACTATTTCAATATGCAGATATATTACAGACCTCTACGAAAATTTATGGTGCATAATAAATGGGTGTGAAGTTATTTCTGTGAAAATCTAGTTCCCTTAAGTGACCACCATTACTCCTAGCTTTCCAACTAGTAACATCTAACACTTAACCTTTAACATGGTTTGCCTAACACCTATTGGTCATTGACCATGGTAAATCAATGACTATCATTAATCATTGATCACAATGATACAGATTATGATTCATAACTTACCACAATTGATCGCTCACCGTCAGTGGTCATCACTGATCCCTGTTCGTCATTGATCTCTGACCATCATTGATCACTGACCATCACTGATCATTGACCACCATTGATCACTGCCCACAACTGATCAGTGACCATCATTGATAACTGACTATCATTGATCACAGATCACAGACCATTACTGATCACTAACCATCATTGATCATTGACCATTATTGACCACAGGCCATCATTGTTCCCTGAACAGCCGTGATCAGAGTCAATTATTTGCCACTCATGATCTCTTATCACTGACCACCATTAATCACCGACCATCGCTGACCACTCACCATCAGTCATCACTGATCACGATATTACTGTTAGTTTTCAATAATAAGAACGTACAAATTTTGCTTAATGTACAAGTATCCATTCCGATCATGACCGGGAAAGGTCATAAACTATGCTGTGAGCTTACAGTTTTAATTATGTATAAAGCTATTAACTAGGAGGAGAGGAAATACGTGATATATATATATATATATATATATATATATATATATATGTGTGTGTGTGTGTGTGTGTGTGTGTGCTATATTTTATCTGGTTGTGTATATCCGTTACAAGACAGTATTTTTTAATTCACACAACAGTACAATGTCTACGCCCAATTCCTAACGCCTAATTCATTTGCATAATGGCTCCAGGCGACAATATTAGAATACCACGATTGTCCCCCTCTAGTAACTAACTTCCTTGTGGTGTCAAAATACTGTTAACGATTTCATAACAGCTGATGCATAATGACTGCTGCAAAACGCATAATGCATATTGCCTAACGCGTGACATATAAAATGAAAAATTGTGTGCACATATGCACCTCAGATGTAATATGAGTAAGTGATGACAAGTTAAAGGTATGCATTATTCTATTCCATTCGAAAGCTGCTATTCACAGAAACATTCTTAACATAGAACCCATGGCACATCAGCAGTCTAAACAAATCACTGCTTCTGTATTCTCTGCCAATAACGTAATTCGATTTCACCTTCTTCTCAATGAATAGGTATTGGGTGAATGGGTGTTTCCCGTCCAGTCTCATGGAGCTGACTGCATATGTATGCGCTACATTCTCCTTTTGTGATGATACTACACTACTGGTCATTAAAATTGAAACTACAAGAAGAAATGCAGATGATAAACGGGTATTCATTGGACAAATATATTATACTAGAAATTTGCACGCAATTTGTGTGCATAGATCCTGAGAAATCAGTAGCCAGAACAACCACCTCTGGCCGTAATAATGGTCTTGATATACCTGGGCATTGAGTCAAACAGGGCGTAGATGGTGTGTAGTGGTACAGCCACCCATGCAGCTTCAAAAAGATACCACAGTTCTTCAAGAGTAGTGACTGGCGTATTGTGACGAACCAGTTCCTCGGCCACCATTGACCAGACGTTTTCAATTGGTGAGAGATCTATAGAATATGCTGGCCAGGGCAGCAGTCGAACATTTTCTGTATCCAGAAAGGACCGTACAGGACCTGCAAGATGCGGTCGTGCATTATCCTGCTGAAATAGGACACCATTCACTTTTCTCCTTTGAAAGATTTCGTACTTGAAAACTGCAATCTGTGTGCTATAATTAGTGGACAGCATACGTCCCGTAACCCCCTCCTTCAGAGAGAGGTACCGTGTCGCAGTAATTAAACTGACAGTGCTGTGAGTGTGGTAGTGCAGGCTGTATTCATGGAAGAACGCTGAAACATCGTAGGTATTATCACCGAACGGTGCACTCGCGGAGTATGAAGAAAAATAATAATATTTCCACTTTCTGGCACCAGATAAAGGCATGGCACCGTAAGCAGTCAAAATGTGAAAGTTTTCGTGTTTTGACGTCAGTATGCTGTTTGTCACTTGGCGACGCGTATTGGTTTCCTTTGCGAAGTGATTTTTGGCGTAAGGCGTTAAGAAGGTAAAGCTGTTTTACGTGAACGGTAGCAATGGCAGTAATGCATTGTGGGTATATTACTGAAAGAAGCAGTTGCAGAATGTCCCAAGTCAACAAATGGGGTAAATAATAAGATTGAGGTAATTGAAGATACAGGTGAATTAGGTTGTGCAGCAGGGAGAGAGAGGCGGTCTATTCCTGTGGCAGTTGTTGATGAAGTTAATGTAGCTGTAGCGGACCGCGCAGCACGTGTGTCACGTTCTGCAGCCAGTGCTCGAGCTGTGTCACGGGAGTGCACTCACCGCTGGTCAACAGTTCAAAAGTCTTTACTGCGCGTTTTGCACTGGTGTGCAAATTCAGAACGTGCGTTAAATGAAGCCCCAAGACACGCTATAAAGCCGTGACTTTTCCCTTCGTTTTTTGACGTGAATGGGAACGGAAGACATGTTGCCCTGGGAATATTCTTTGGACGAATGAGGCACATTTTGCTCTGTACAGGGGCATGAAAACACAGAACACTCGGATATGGATCTGTACTCCTCCACGTGGTCTGCAGGAACAACTACTGTGCATAGCTAATGTGACCGTGTGGTGTGGTTCCATAAGCTCCTTTCTTACTCGTCTGTTTTTATTCAAGGAAATCACACCTTGCGAGCCTGTTAGGTGTACAGTCATATCTGCACGTTATTAGAACGTTCTTGTGCAACACTTGGTTCCAGCTTTGTAAGAACGCAAATGTATCCACACCATATTATCAGGCAAAATGGGGCGACGCCACATGTCGCTTGCCAGGTGAATGATCTGCTTTGAGAAACCTTTGTTAACGAGCGCATCATGTCTAGTCAGTTTCCAGATGTGTGGCATTACAGGTCCCCTGATCTAAATCCATGTTACTTGTGACAGTGGTAATATCTGAAATATCCTGAGTATAGAAACGGCGATTAGCGATCATGATGTCATTATAGGAAATATGATTACGAAAGTTAATAAATCAGTCAGGATGCTAGGAGACTGTTCATGGCAGACAGAGTAGATAAGCAGTTATTAGCATCTCACTTAGAAGTGAACTGGAATCACTTAGTTCCAGTAAGACGGATGTAGAGGGATACTGGGCAAAGTTTAAGCATATTGTAAATTGTTGTCTAGAGAGTTATGTACCTAGTATGAGGGTAAAGGATGGAAATGTCCCACCGAAGTTTGATAACGAAATTCGGCGGATTCTTAGGAAGCAGAGTCTGTTGCACTCTCTGTCCAAAAGGGAACTCACAAACGACGACAAGCGACGTATAGTACAGATTCTTGCATCTGAAAAGATTTATGCGTCACACCTCAGCAAAAGATTTGGCAGAGAACCCGAGAAAATTCTGCTCTTACATAAAATCGCTAAGGCTTATTCAGTCCCAGTGTAGTGTGGCAGTTAAAGATAGTAAAACTAAAGCCGAAGGTTTAAATGTGACATTCAAGAATCGTGCGAAGCTTAGCTTTCACTTTTCTAGCATGATATACTGAGAACTATGGATGAGAGGACACAGGCCCATCCCATATTTGTAGATTCCCAGAAAGCGTTTGACACGTTGCCCCATTTCGGGCTGTTAATGAAGATATGAGCGTATGGAATAAGTTCACAGATATGTGAGTGGGTCGAAGACTTCTTAAATAATAGCACCCAGTATGTTG
Organism: Schistocerca gregaria; assembly: GCF_023897955.1. Taxonomy (NCBI): domain Eukaryota; kingdom Metazoa; phylum Arthropoda; class Insecta; order Orthoptera; family Acrididae; genus Schistocerca; species Schistocerca gregaria. The sequence continues at coordinate 835,031,836 of NC_064931.1, forward strand.
TCCTCGACGGCGAGTGTTCATCAGATACAAGCGTATAGCCAGGAGTGCCCCAAGAAAGTGTAATATGACCGCTGTTATTTTCCATATACATAAATGATTTGTCGTGTAGGGTGGACAGCCATTGGCGGTTGTTTGCTGATGATGCCGTCGTGCAGGATAAGGTGTCGAAGTTGAGTGAGTGTAGGAAGATACAAGAAAAAATTTCCAGTTGGTGTGATGAGTTGGCAGCTAGTCCTAAATGTGGAAAAAGTAAGTTAATACGGATGATTAGGAAGAACAAACATATAATGTTGGTATACGATATTACTAGTGCCCTGCTTGACACAGTAAAGTTATTTAAATAACTGGTAGTAACGTTGCACAGCTATATGGGGTGGAACGAGCATGTGAGAATAGTGTTAAGGAAGGCGAATGGTCGACTTCGGTTTATTGGGAGAATTCTAGGAAAGAGTTGTTCACCTGTAAAAAAGATTTGAAATAGGACACTGGTACGACCTGTTCTTGAGCACTGCCCGAGTGTGTGGGGTCCGTACCAGGTCGAGTTGAAGGTAACCATAGAAGCTATTTAGAGGCGGGCTGCTAGATTTCTTACCGGGTAGGTTCCAACAACACGTAAGTGGTACGGAGATGCTTTCGTAACTCAAATGGAAATAACTGGAGGAAAGGTGACGTTCTTTTCTAGAAACAACATTGAGAAAATTTAAATAACCGGCATTTAAAGCTGACTGCCGAACGTGTCTATTGCCTCCAACATAGATCGAGCGTAAAGACCAGGAACATATGATACGAGATATTAGGGCTCATAGGGAGACATATAGAAAGTGGTTTGGCTTGCAGATTATCTGTGTCGATGCAGATGTGGAACGTGTCTGTCAGGGATGTATCCGGATTTTTCGTTATCTCAAGGATAGCATACAACAACATATCACTAGGATTATACCGGATATGCTGCGAGAAACTGTCGCCCATGACGTGTTTTGAAACCACTTGAACACTTGCTATAACTTGTAACCATATCCTAATATATGTGCCAGTATCTCCATTATCATGTGTTTGATAGTTACTCATATTTCCTACACCCATAGCACGTTCTGTCAACTTGCAGCCCCATATTTTGGCCTGGTTGGCAGAAAGTGGAACTATTTTATTTTTCAGGATACTCTATGGGCGCAACGATTAATAGAAATGACTTCGATGTGTCAGCATTCTGTTATGAATACAGCTAGTACTGCAGCAGTTGGAAGACCATGAGTTTAATTACATCCACATGGTGTAATTATTACTCATCATAAATTACAATCTCTCAATAGAGTCTGGTTCTTTGTTAGCTTAACGTGCAGTCTACAGTACTTTGATAATTATTATCAATCTAATCTATTTCATTCATTACAGCTTCTCATTCATATTGCAACATTGTCATCAGATTAAATAACTCGTAGAAAAGAGAGATTTTATCATATTTTTACATACACAGTATAATCGGCCACCTGCATGGCCAAATCGATTGATGTCGGTCGATTGGATTTCCAGTTGAAACATGTTCGCGCGTTTTATATTGCTTTCAGTTACTTCTACACAGGCCGCATCCCACTATCATTTTTTTTTTTTTTTTGTTTGTGCGTGGAGAAGGGATTGACTGTTGTACGAGTACCTCCGCAAACGTCTTGGAAGAGGGTGTGGCCTCATCTTAGCGTTCCCGTTCTACAGAGGCGGTGGCGTCCTCGTGATATCAAGTGGTCCACAGTCAGTTATCCACCAATGAGCGCCTATTATGTATTGGACTTAGTGTCACGGATCAATACAATCGCTGTTCCGCCACAGACTCGCTACAGTATTAGCTGTCACTGTTACATTGCCACTGGCTTAAACAGCAGTTGGCATTCCTCACTCGATCGGCTAAGAATGCGATTTTGACTAATATCCTGTTGCGCCCATACTCCTCCCACTGTCAGAAGGCAAAGTCAAATACTGCTGCATGGCTATTGCTACCTTACATTGTAGTTGGAGGAGGCGATATGTACTTACTCGGCTTCCACCAATATATGACCACTGCATAAGTATGTGTGCTAGCCACGGTATCGCGACTTATTCGCAAATATTTTGACCCTTTTATTTGGTCGTCGATTTATCGGTTGAGTCCTTATGGCTTTCTAATCATGGCTACTTTGCAGGTATATCGTTTCGCAGTTTATTTCTCCTTTGTAACCATGTTGACATTGTTTAAATTTTTAAAAAGGAAAAAAGCAAATAAGTTCCTGCTTTCGCGGACACTGGGAACCCGGATCGAGTCTCCCTAATAGTACTTTTATATGTTTTTATCGTTTTTCCCTCCAAATGATACGAGGAACAAAGAAATTATTCTCCTCTCACGTATGACTTCAACTTTCGGTTAAAATTTCCACGAATAGTGCTGGTGTGCGTTTGATACAGAAAGAGACGAAAAAGTAGTCTCGCGATTTGATCCTAGTTTGATATGGGCAAGGTATGGATGCGATTCCCACCATAAGCATCCATTTCTTACAGGCAGGAATTGATGTTCTTCGCCTCTGGTAGCACCACGGGAAGAACGTTAGGTAGCACAATAGTTCAGGAAAAGAAAGAGACGGTTAAGACTACAGAGAAACAAACTGGTAAAGAATTTGCCCTGAAAGTATTGTTAGTATCATTGCCTTCAGTGTGGAAGGACCAGCTTCGAGTTCTAGAGAGGTAGGTAGGCCTGGAACGTGTACTGAGAAAAAAGAAATGTGTTTAAATGATTTAAACTCACTTTTTCTACTGCAATTGTTTTGACGAAGTAGTCAGTTATTCCGCTAAGTTCAATGACTAGAGGAGTTTCGTTAAAAATAATGTTCGTTTTCCAATGTGGATATTAATACAACTGCCCTGAATCTGCCTTCTATCGAATTTTTCTCGGCTCTGAGACAGAAAGTGGAATAACTTTTGTGACGTAGCGTTCTGCTTTTCATACCTGAAAACTGTGGAGCAGAAATTTCTGGACGTTCTAATTTTACATTTTTTGCTATAACATCAAACAGTCGAAAGCGATACCTTTCGAGATTAGCACGTAATACTATCACTGCTCGTAACTATTCAACTGTACTATTCAAACGATGTTTATTCTACTTCCATTTTGAAGAGAAGACGGTTGCGCTTTAAGTTGTCTGTTCAGTTTTGAAACCAGTGAGAAGTAAAAGCGCGATGCAGAGAAACAGTTTATTAAATTCTTGTCGTATAAGAAAGAATTAAAATTATCTTTTGCCATTTATGTGGAATCGAATGCTTGCTGCAACCAGCTGGTAGTAACGAAATTGATTCACGTAAACCGTATAGCATATCATTCTACGTGTAATGCAGCTATTGTGTTGAATATTGTGTTTCAGCTGTACAGAGTTGCAGATTGCATGGAGTGGTTTACAAATCAGCTGTATCAGGTTGCTGAGCGAATAAAAGATGACCTTTCGCAGAACAAGCAGATGATTATTAGCGTTGAAGGGGAACAAATGTTTTAATCAGCAGATATTTGGCACATGATCAAGGAATGGTTCACGAACGTAGATGTGAAACACAAATATCATCGCCATTTTACAGTCAGATTTCGTGATGCCAAGCGTGATAGCTGTACTGTAAATTATAGACCTAATATTACGGTACCTGAAGTGTTCCACAACACAAAAAGATGCAATGCATATTTCATAAACATGAATATCGGCGGACAGGTGGAACAAGCAGCTTAAATGAATCAAAGCCATGTTTCTGTGATTACAGAAAATATGGAAAAGTACAACACACTTTCTGAATCTATAACTATGGCATATCTTAGGGACATAAATTTTTGGTTTATAGATTCCTTCAACTTTAAGGCGTGCTCTCTTGAAAAATATGTCTCATGATGAGAAGCCCAAAGAGTTGAAGATAACAGGAGAGCATTTCCCATAATCTCTATGAACGGCAGCTTTCCCTTCGAGCACGGTGCTGAAACAATTACCACATATAAAAGACTTCTAAGGCATGCTGAGAAATGAGACATTGATCAAATAACAGGATTACAAAATTGCATGCGAAGTATAGAGCTTCTTTGAATGCAGCAGCTTGGGAGACTACTTAGACATATACTCTTTTTCTTTTCGCCGATTTGTTGGCCATCAAAGAAAAATTGCAAGTTATTATCGATACCGGGCAACTGTAATTTGTTGAGTGCGGAATCAGAGGTGTTATTCTTCACTGCTCACGTAAACAGCAGTTGCAAACTTTAGATACATAGCTGAATATGACGATAATAAGGATGAGTCGTATATATTATCTACCTCGATTTTAAAAGTCTGTACAGCTGAGTCATGATGCAACACCTCTCACACTGTGAGTCTCCATGGACGACTGTCAACGGTTTCAATGCGACGAGTATACCAGATGATTTAAACTTTTCCTACATATTAGGTCTAGAGTACTAAGAAAATTTCCATGATATCCACTTCGATCTACCTTCATGACCGGACAAAACTGTAACACTACCTAACATCGCATTTCCAAATTGCACCATAATAATAATTATGTAATCCATTATAGAACTTTAAAGCAGTGTCTTAAGAATAAACTTATTATTAGCAAAATTCATTGCCAGGCAACCTAGATGAAAGGGTATGTATATGTGAGTATAAGGGCGAGAAAAGCATGAATACGTAGAAACAGTTCGAAAAGTTTTTCATCTGTAGCGTACCGACCATACACTGGTAAGTCAAAATATAAACACTGCCCGCCACGACGCTGGATAAAACCTGGTAACGTTGCGGGCAGTAATAAAAATATGTAAGCGGAGCCCACACGGACGGGGGATCACACTACTGAAGATAGAGAATGCAAATGGGGAAATCCATTGAGATGCAAGACTTTGACAAAGGGGAGATTATTGTTACGTAGAACGTGTGAATGAGTGTCTCAGAAGGGCGAAGCTGGATAAACGTTCACCCACTACTGTCGTGAGCACCAACACAAAGAGGTAGAACAGCGGAACCACCACTACGCGCTAAATGGTTGGATGTCAACGAATCACAGAACATGGGGTTCCGAGGCTTGTTTGCTCAAAGTAGGATAGATGGTGATCTGTGGCATGTCTGCCGAAAGAGCACGATGCTGGTGCATGCATAAGTGTTTCGGAGGACACTGTTCACCGGACATTGTTGAACATGGAGCCCCGCAGTAAACCATCATTTCGTTTACACGACGACATCGTCAACTGCGATTGCAGTGGGCACGCGATTGCTAGAATTCGACCAGAGATCACCTGAAACGTGTCGGCTCTTCGGGTGAATCACATTTTTGCTGTACTAGGTCGCTGGTCGTCTCCGCAAACACCGTCATCGAAGCGAACGGCGGCTCGAAATGTACAGCGTGCCACGCATGCAGATTGGTTGGAGCAGTGTTATGATGTGGGAGACATTCTCCTGAACTTGCATGGGACTTGTGGTAGCAGCCGAAGACACACTGACAGCTGCAAACCCCCTGCATGTCTTCCTCGACGGCGATGTCATCTTTCAGCAGTAGAATCGTCCGTCGGGGCCAGAACCGTTCTACAGTGGTTTTGGAAGCATTATAGTGAACCCACGTTGACCTGTCGGCATCAAATTTGCTTGCCGTAAATTCTATGAAACCTAAATGTGTCGCTGTCAGGCGCCATCACCACGTACACAAATCAGAGGCCCGTTATTTACGCGAATTACATGACCTGTGCGCAGACATCTAATGCCACATACCTCCACAACACCCATAAACAAGCTATTAAGCAGGTGATCATAATGCTTTGCTCATCAGTGTGTATGAGATATTAGTGTGAGCCTCAGCGATGTATTTGTTGCAGCAGTGCTGAGAGCAGACGGGCTGAGGATTTTGTCACTGTAAAAATGCAAAATAGACGACGCAGTGTTGCGTGGCAGGTTAACTAGTTGGAACGGCGAACTCAACGGTGCTGCACAGTCTCTTGCAGCAAGGAATAATGCAGATTTCCGCACTGACAGTAGCAGTGCTGTTTCATGACACGCGACTGGAAGCAGCACATTTGCTGCCGCATTGCCGACTAAAAGCACTTTCTAACGAAATTATCCTGTCTCGCAAACCTACCAGGAAGACTAGGCTGTGCCAGATGAGGTACCCACATGAACCTGTCAGTAGAAGTCACCAGTTCGAGGCCATGGAAGAGCAACACCCCTTCACACTAAGTTCCCATCCCACACACACGATCCTCCTGACTTTATGCCGCAATGCAGCTGGCCATCCCATGTCAACAAAGCAACACGACCGACTCCTGCCTTGGGAGCACGGGTCGCCCCTTATGCACACATGCTGCCCGCCACTGTCACGCGATGGCTGTCTGATCGAGACAGGGATGCCTCTGCTGCGATGAAGCCGGGCATCGTCCGGGTCTGTAGCAGATATTTCATCGTCAAGTATACAAACCACTGGCGCTGGATCCACGCTGTTGGATTACGTAAAGAGGCCACCGGTACTCGGTAGAGAATCCGCATCAACATCTACATCTACATCATTACTCCGCAAGCCACCTGACGGTGTGTGGCGGAGGGTACCCTGAGTACCTCTATCGGTTTTCCCTTCTATTCCAGTCTCGTATTGTACGTGGAAAGAAGGATTGTCAGTATGCTTCTGTGTGGGCTCTAATCCCTCTGATTTTATCCTCATGGTCTCTTTGCGAGATATACGTAGGAGGGAGCAATATACTTCTTGACTCTTCAGTGAAGGTATGTTCTCGAAACTTTAACAAAAGCCCGTACCGAGCTACTGAGTGTCTCTCCTGCAGAGTCTTCCACTGGTGTGCCCAGCCCAGCAGACTTCAGTGACCACCTGGCCATTGAGGCACTATACTTCAGACTCATGAACAACAGTATTTTCAGCAAAACTATTCCAAATGTATGTAAAATGAGCAACGTGAAACTGGTAAACTATTGGGAATGGATATTTGAAGCTGCTGATTTTATCACAAGATCTAATCATGAACACAGGGCAATGAAGTTGCAGTTGAAAAGATCAGTTCCATCCTTGTTTTCGACAAGCCTGTAGACGTAGGAATGGCAATTCTAGACACTTCAAAACACTTCTCATAGGTTTTCTTTATGAATGCACGTAATAAAAATGCGAACCAAAAAATATTAAAATATATTACTTCCATTCAGATAGCTAATATATTGCACAAGCACATCAAGTACTTATGATATCATTAAAACAGATGTGCATAAATGGTTCGATACGTTGGCTTGCCCTGACGACAACAATTATAACAACAATGTGTAAATAAAGAGAAAGTTGTCTGGAGAGATAATTACTGAATTCATTGAACTCAGAGGAAAAATGTACGCACTGAAAACTGACAGTGAGTGTGTGATGCATAGAGCAAAAGGGATGGAATGATCATCAGTAAAAGAACATACTATTGATTATTACTGTGAACATTTGTTAAAATATACTGATGAGGTTACTGTAGAATTAAGTCCATAAATCATCTGATTTCTACCGTTAGACAATATGTACCACCTCTGTCTAGAAAAGGTGAGAAGTGTTTGACAGTTTCTGATAAGGTCAAGACAGTGGCTTGGGGTTATTACCGTCTGTAAAATGATGTTCGCTGTAAATAATGCTACAACCTGTAAAAATTCAAATAGCTGTAAATTGTATCTTTATGTTAATATCACCTTTTCTGATTGGAAAATTTTGTGGTTCGTCATAATTTAATTTTATTGTAAATAAGACAAGTGTGAATTGTAGTCTGAGGTGAGTTCCACCTTTTTCTCACAGAAAAATTAAGGAACAAGCAGCAATATTATTTTATTTTAAATTAATAATAATAATCTGTAACCTGTAAAAATGCAATGTAAATATTGTGCATAAGATATATAAGAAAAGTACAGTTAATTTCAAATTTAGCGTACTTTTTGTGTTTGACTTTTCCTTCCATGTAATTATATATTTTGTTTCCAAAAGCGTCATCATGTAAATATTAGTCTCCCAGCTGGACTGCGACTTTATTAGGATAGCTGAGATGTACAGAAATATCTCGCTTGTCTCGGCACAAGACCTCTGCCCCTACCTAGCGGCAGACATGCTCTGATGCTCGGTAATGTGTTTTTTATGCATGTCTGTGAGTGAAAGAGGGAACAAGCTTGAGAGATCTCAGTATTTATACTGCTATCGAGACAGAGGTGAAAATATGTGCAAAATCACATGCGTGAGATGAGCTTTAATGAGGAATTTATATGACAAGCAAAGCTTAATTTTATGAGAAATATGGGAGAATTGATAAGCGTTCACTACTGATCATACGTGTGTATCAGGAATCTGTAGACTATTGTGTGTGTGTGTTTTTAATGCGCATATCTGAGAGAGAGAGAGAGAGAGAGAGAGAGAGAGAGAGAGAGAGGATGATTACTTGGCATTAGAGGGTTCACAGGTGTGCAGCATATTATTTTAAGCATTTAAAATACCGAAAGAAAAGATTTCTTTCACTGTCAGCAGAGTATAAGAAGTATAGTATTTGATGTAATAAATACAGAGATATAACGTGTTTTTAAGGTGCACAAATTTCGACATAAAGAGACGAAATTTCATGTCGAAATTTCATGTGTATAATACATAGCTTTGGCCTTGGAGTAATTTTTCATAATACGCCTTTTGTATTTATGTATACACAGTCATGTTTTCCTTTCACAGAAACTATTGCAATTTGACAAAATTTTTATGAAACATCATAATACTATTACGTCAAAGGTATGTAATTATTGTGATGCCTCCGCCCTGGGCCACCTTCGCTTACTCACACCTCCAGCAGTCCGGGAGAAAGCTGGCCGGACCCCATGCGGCGAGCGCTGGAACAGCGAACACTGGAGCCATTCTGCAACCACACAGCGGGTAGACTGGCGGATGCCCTCGCCTCGCTTGAGAATGGACATGTTGTGAAGTGCACAGCGGACAATGAGTAGCGTGCAGAAAATTGATGGACCCTTGCAGCCATTAGGATGGAACTTCTAGAATGCACTCGCTAAAGCATGTGAATTCTTCTGGCCTGGAAGTAGTTGTTTTACCCTCCTTAGAAAGCAAGAATGTGTCGAGAATTCCAGAACCCCACAAGTACTGGGATGAGCGTATAGAAAGGAGGCGTGTGATCTATGTTCGCTTTCTTGAAAAGATGTTTCCTGGACAGTATGGACGTTCCCTGTAAGTCATGGACGCTATCAGACTCTGAGACGAAGCCCAAACGTGAGTCTGTCCAGGCCTCATGCCAAGATAAAAGTTAGAAATAAATGTTGTGTGGTTGCTTTCACAACAACTTCGGAATGCAGAAAAACATCGGAAGAATGTTAAATCCTGAGAAAGACTCGAGTCACACAGAAGCCCACGCAAGATGAATATTTCCACCCTATATGGGGAGACGTGGTCATGAAACGTCGATTAGTCTTTCAGCGGGATTGAAAATTGAGTCCACCAATGCCAACGCCGTGCGAGTAGAAAATTTTGAGGAACCATTGGCCTGCGAGACGGATGAGGAGTGAAGAGGGGAGTTCGGTGAGTCAGCGCGGGAGCTAAACGTCAGGGGGGGCTTTTCCATCCATCGCTAACATACGACTTCTGACAAAGTGATGCGGCAGGCGGCTTTGGCCACGAAACCTGCCGCTGTCACCACTACACTAGACAATGATTATGTGAAAGGCAGGATTATTCATTTCCTCCTCGTTCCCATTAAAAACAGAGTCGTGACCACGCTTAGTGAGGTCGGTCCCTAAATTTGTAATTTTGTTTTGGTTATATTTAAAGATAAACATCAACAAGAGCACAACTAGGATAATGGAATGTAGTCGAATTAAATCAAGTGATGCTGTGGGAAATAAATTATGAAATGAGACGCTTAAAGTAGTAAAGGAATTTTGCTATTTCGGGAGCAAATAACTGGTGATGGCCGCAGTAGAGAGGATATAAAATGTAGACTGGAAATGGCAAGGAAAGCGTTTCTGAAGAAGAGAAGTTTGTTAACATCGAGTATAGATTTAAGTGTTAGGAAATCGTTTCTGAAAGCATTTGCATGGAGTGTAGCCATATATGGTTGTGAAACGTGGTCGATAAATAGTTTGGACAAGAAGAGAATAGAAGGTTTCGAAATGTGGTGTTACAGAAAAATGCTGAAGGTTAGATGGGTAGATCACATAACTAATGAGGAAGTATTGAAAAGAATTGCGGAGAAGAGAAATTTGTGGCACAACTTGAACAGAAGAAGGGATCGGTTGTTAGGACATATTCTGGGGCATCAAGGGATCAGCAATTTAGTATTGGAGGAGAGCGCGGAGGATAAAAATCGTAGAGGGAGACCAAGAGATGAATACACTAAACAGATTCAGAAGGATGTAGGTTGCAGTAGGTACTGGGATATGAAGAAGCTTGCACAGGATAGAATGGCATGGAGAGCTGTATAAAACCAGTCTCTGGACTGAAGACCACAACAACAACAAGTGAGACAATCAACAAAACGATGTCGCCAGTGTCCTGTACTGAAGAGAAGTGGGACCAAGCAGGAAATGAACGTAGCTTTGCTCTTTGCCACTTGTTTGGTTGCCAGTGGTGAATGCAAGGAAACTAGAGGGTTCTATAACAGAGAGCAAAAGAATGAATTTAATACATAGTATTTGATAAGATGGTGAATGCAAGGAAACTAGAGGGTTCTATAACAGAGAGCAAAAGAATGAATTTAATACATAGTATTTGATAAGCTCTTGATTTCTTGATTTCCAGTCGGAGTCTAGACCAATAAAGAGTACAAGCGTTTGGGCCAGGCCGAGTCTGTGTATACTATCAACAGTTTAATCAGAGGCAATGAGTCGAGGCACAACGATTAGTGCCCAAGGTTGACTACACTAGAAAGCCTGGCACGTGTGATGTTTGGCGTACCTTAAATCGACTCCACGGCGGCACTGGCAGTGACAGTTTATGTGGGCATATCACAGAGCTGGCTACAGATTGGCACTGTAATCACATGGCTTGCGCCAACTTCGGGATGTCGACTGCCTTGGTGCGGTGTCAAAGGCGAACGATGCCACACTCTTGTGGGAAAAACACATATACACTAAATAACCCAGCAGCAGTGGCAAAATGTATCAGAGGCAGAGTCTCCTGCGTGAGTGTGGGAAACAGAGGTCTTTTGTCCTTGTGGTTCTGTGATTAGTGTTGAGTACCCTAGATTGACCACTTGCCTTTGTTCATAGGTCGAGCTGAATTCGACAGTCTCTGATCATATCGAACTGCACCTTTGACCAACATGGCTGCCAGATTTTTACTTTTCGACCATCTAATTACAACTGAATGAAACACAACTGTAGTGCCATACGCGTTTCGCCTTTATTCCTTGTAAGGCCTCTTCAATGACAGGTTCGTGGAGTTAGTTCTACATGTTGTGCTTTTGTTCCATTTTTGGCCCTGTTCTTCTTCTTGTAATTGACGTTTGAATTTCGGTTTTCCAGGTCTCAGCATCATAACAAGTATCCATTTCCTAGTGTTGTGAAATCTGGAAAACAAAAATTCAAATGGCAATTATCAGAAGGAGAACAGTGCCAAAAATGGAACAAGAAAACCATGTACAACTACATCCACGGAATCTGCCACTGAACATGCCTTACAAAGCATCGAGGCGAGATGTGCATGGATAAAAATTGTCTTTCATTCAGTCGCAATAGACAGTCCAAAAGTAAAAATTATCACTATACCGTAATATTACACGCAACTGAGGACGACAGGACTACAAAAGTTGAATATATCACCAATGCCAAAGTTCGTGCTAGAAATGAACAACTGTTTTTGACATACGGAGAGCATATTTTCTCTGACCAAAGATAAACATACAGTTGACTGGATACTGATATCGACTATACACATAAACTAATATTAAAGCTCATATAATACTGAACTATCACATAAAGAAATCAATTGTACACTGTTATTGGAAATCTTTCATTATTCCCTGTGTCCCTGATAGCAAACACTTAAAATGTGTCTGATTCAAACCAAAAACAGGTGACTCAACCGAATTTTCGTTTTTGTCATAGACAAGCGAAAAAATTATACATAGTTTTAATATTCTACAAGAAGAAAATATAAAAGTGTAGGAATACACACAGCACCAACAGTGTTTTATTCTCACTTCTTTCGATATTCATGGCTCAGAAAACAGGTAGTGGCCCTGAGGCATGCATGTATCTTCATTTCCAATGTTCCAGAACGTCAAATAGAAGAAACATACATTTTTGTATTGACAAAATAGTCTGCTTGCAGTAGAGGGATTTCATAGGACTCTTGACAACGTCAGTGGGTGGTGGAACGGCACCTTCAACATGTGAATCCGCCGTGGAGTACCATAGACGTGGTAATGAAGCCACCACTGATCCAAGCTGTCCAACTCTTCAGTGGTGAACATGCAGAGAGTAGGTTGTAGTTGTTGATTTCGAAGAACAGCTAGCTTCAGCCCATCCCACACATCTTCCATTGGGTTTATGTCGTGGTAAAGACATACAAGTGATCCAAGCATACTGAAGGAACATGTTCAGGATATCAACATGATGATGAAACTCTCACGAAAATGTTGGAGATACCGTCGCACTGTTAGTTTCAGATCTCGTCTGTACCATAAGAAGTCGGGTAAAGCGGGTCCTGGCTCACTTTTGATATAAAATTGATATGCTAATTAATTAAATTGATCAATTATACCATACCTCCTGTCTCCCTCCCCTTAACCTACTGTTATGCTAAGTGGTTTAGGCCCCCATGGGGTTTGCGAAACCCTCACCCTTCCCCCTCCCATTCTCCTCCACCACCCTTGTGAGAAAAAGAACTTTTTCTTTTCACCCTTCCCCAGTTCAGTTCTGAGCCCGTTTTTGCCCTCCTGGGAAACCCCCAACCTTCGCCTCCCCAGCTTCTACTTCCACCTTTGTATCCACCATCTGAGGAGGTATTGAATAGAATTGGGGAGAAGAGGAATTTGTGCCACAACTTGACTAGAAGAAGGGATCGGTTCGTAGGTAATAATCTGAGGCATCAAGGTATCACCAATTTAGTATTGGAGGGCAGCGTGGAGGGTGCAAATAGTAGAGGGAGACCAAGAGATGAATACACTAAGTAGATTCAGATCTGGAAATTGGTGGGATAAAAGTCAGTCTATGCTGAACTGCTGGAAGGGAGGGATCTCATGACATGATTTTTAAATGACTGTCAACTGACATTTTTTTTTTCAATTCAGTTTACATATTCATTATTTAATCTGACTGCCGGCGATAGAAATAATCACCTCCCTCCCAGACTTGGGTAGCGTTCCTATGTGCATACCACATCCCCTCTTTCCATAACATAAATACCTTAGGCACTGAGGAACGGAATGAAGTGTGACATATTAGCAGTCACTTCGGGTTGCCCACACTTCTGTCTGTCGCCACATCAGCTGCCAGCTGGGTGGGAAATGGGCGGGGTGCCAAGCACGTGCGTCTGCATATTGCAGAGGTTGGGACATGTCTGACAGCTGGTCACAGCTGGCACCGGGCAAAGCGCTGAGTGCCGACATCTTTGTTCACTGTGGAAGCCTGTGGGCTAATGGCATGTTCTGAGATTGGGCGCGCCAGTGTGCGCCACTAGCACTGCTACACTGTGGTTGGTGGAACTACCATGAAACCGAGAATGTGCGTGGCACCTGTCCTTAGTGGCCATCCTCGGCGTCAATTGTGCACAAAACAAAATCGCAGCCAAAAGGTGAACATCCCACCACAGAGAAGCTTCTGTCGGAGGCCACACAGCCAGCCACCGCCAGGTGCCCACACACGCCAATACTGTTCCAAGCAATCGCATGTGCCTCTGAGGGATCTCTCTTCATTCTCAGAGCCCGCGAAAAACGCACCAGGTGGCGGAATTCCTTTGTTCAGGAAACTCCATACTTGCTCTCTCTCTCTCTCTCTCTCTTGTTCGCTTGCTCTCTCACGTGGTTGCTTCCTGTTTGTTTGTACATTTGCAGAAACCAATGCGTCCAAACATGGAGGCAGAGTTTCCCATGTAACCAGAAAACAGTGCTTTCGTATTGGCTAATGCTGAATCAGTGAGCCAGTCGCTCTCATTCTCCTGTCATAAGTGGCTGCTGTCATTGTCTCTATGCTTATAGGCTTTCCCAGCCTCTGTTTGATTGCTTGTGTACTACCCGCTTATATTAAGATGAAACATTCAGTCAGCAACACAGTGGTGTCAGTTGCAAATGTAAGAAAAATTACCAGGAAAACTCACATTTCTATAATCAAGAATTTCGTAATATAGAATATATGTCCTCTTCTTGTTGTTTCAGCATATATCCATGAAATACTGGATGAGATAGACGCTGAGAGATAGCAGCCAAAGTAGCAGCTGCTGCAGCATCGTAAATACATATTTTATTCATTGTAGTGCTGTTTGATGGCGTAATATGTTGCTATGACATGCTTTTTAAGAAAATTTTCATTCTTCCTGAAGTTTAATTCTAGGCTATGTATACATATTGTTTCAGATATATTCTTTGTTGTAGATGATTTCGAAGAGGAGGAGCAGAGAAGGGTAGAGGTCACGATACCCTCCCTGCCACAGCAACGTGTAAGTGTACATTCTCAAGATAATGTTTCTTAGTTTTTAAAATATCTTAGTGTGTACACTTTTCACGGTAGTTTCGGCGAGAATGACGACATGACACAATGGTTGGAGGAGATGGACACGGTGCTGCGGTGAGTTGAGGAAATGAAGGAGATGATAATAAACACTCACTCTGTCGCATCTAACCAGTATTCCTTCTTTCCTGTAAGCAGCAACAGCAAACAATGTCTAGAATGTCATCCCTAATTACTTTTCATTGCTCTCCTTCTTCCACCAGCTGCCGCTCCACAATACACCATGGCATGGGAACAGGGGGCCATGAAGAAACCACCAAAAAGGTATGGTCCTGTGTGGAATGCTTCACCATGTAGGAGGCCACTCGACATTGCATGCGAAACTGCAACATCCACAGTTGCTCCCGCTCCCACTCTCACTGCTCCCACACCAGCTTAGCTCAGGCATCCATGGGCCACCCTCCCTTCAGCAACTGGAACAGAGTTGTGGTAACAACCATCTCCAAAGCCACAGCCAGATTGCTCACACTGGGGCAGCACACCATCCCCACCATCTCCCTCTCCCCTCTCACCCGCCACCCACTTCCTCGCTCGAACTGCACGGTTGAGTACATGCACCACTCCACTTCTCGTCGCAGTCAGCATCAACACTGTATTCAACTAGATGTAGTAATAGTAACAGTAGCAGTCTTGCCACTAGTATCAATTCCCCCCACCCCCTCCCTTGTCCATTTAGTGAAGGACGTCAGCCGGTCGCTGTGGCCTAGCGGTTCTAGGCGCTTCAGTCCGGAACCGCGGGACTGCCATAGTAGAAGGTTCGAATCCTGCCTCGGGCATGGATGTGCGTAGTGTCCTTAGGTTTGTATGGTTTAAGTAGTTCTACGTTCTAGGGGACTGATGACCTCACATGTCCCATAATGCTCAGAGCCATTTGAGCCATTTTGACGGACGTCATATTAATAACACCATACCAGAATTAGAATATTCAGTGACTGCAGACGCCTTTGAGGAGCGAATCTCCTCCACTAGGGTCGAGAAACCAGGGTGCCTTCCTCTTCTGGAAATGGAGCTCCTAAACGCGGTTAACGATCCGCGGTGTCCCTCTGTTAAATGGAGCGCTGTGCTGTGCTTCGAACTGTCCTTCCCCCACTTTCCCCCATCAAACTGGCCTCTGGCACTGAAGAGACGAACCTTCACTATGTTAGAGAAAAGGAGGTGGTAAATAGTGTGATACCGCGGAGTACGTCAGTCGCCGAGTGGTTTCGTGAGTCCATCTTCAGTGTTACCCTGTACTGGTTTTCCGAGATTGAAAGCACTCAGCTGAACAATACAGCTTCACATCCATACGCATATCTATGATACAGAGAATGGAGGGTCAACATTTATCAAGTTTCCTAAGGATATATCTGATAAGAACGAATGTATTAATTTCGAAAATAAAACCGACCACGCTTGTTTTCCATGGTCAGTCCTGTCTTGCGAGAAAAATTACACGAAAAATTCGCAGAACACATCTCGATACAGCACTGGTATTGATTTTTGTAAGTGTTATAATTTTGATGGTATCAAGCTCCACGTGAGATCTAAGATGTACCTAAATTATAGGCACAGAATACAAGATTATCAGTTCATGCTTATGGCCTGGAGAACCGCAAGTCAGGAAGATGAACTCATAGTCGTTTGATCCCTCCACTTCTTAATCTTTGCCGGTGAGCACACCATGCATGTGAACATGCTGCTATTTTCTGATGGGACTGACATCATTAATGGTGGATCAAGGACATGTTCCGACTCCTTGCCTAACAACAGAGTAAACAAAACGGTAAACAGTATATTTGTTTACGATTCTTCAATGCCTTTTCCTCAGAGAAGTTATTAGCAAAGCACCCACAAAATTGTGCTTCCAACGACATGCCTACTGAGGAAAACAAAATAATAAAGATTAAGAATGCTCACAATGAAGAGGGATACACTTTGTGATGCATGCCTACTTCGAATGCCTCTTCGCTCCTGTGACCCGCTGTGAGGGTTAACCTACAATCTCACGTAGTACCTTCAATGAAAAACACGTACACCACATGGCAGGATACTACGTCACAACGTCAAATAATTTGGGTCTTAACCGATACATATCTTACGCTAGAGATAAGGATTAATCCAGCTACTTGGCTTCTCACTGCGCTTGAAAAGATTTCGTGGGAGTTTTGTGAGTTTTACAGCGACAGCGTTTCCATGACCAAATCGAAATTCGAAGTAGAGTGAAGATTCGTACAATAATGCGGTTGACTGCCATATTTGTGGGCTGGCATTAGATAGAAAAGAAGAAACTTTTTGTATGGGTCACCCTCATCCTACGGGGAAGTTCAGTGACACCACACCGGCCGGAGTGGCAGCGCGGTTCTAGGGGCTACAGTCTGGAACCGAGCGACAGCTAGGTCGCAGGTTAGAGTCCTGCCTCGGGCATGGATGTGTGTGATGCCTGATGTCCTTAGGTTAGTTAGGTTTAAGTAGTTCTAAGTTCTAGGGGACTGATGACCTCAAAGTTAAGTCCCACAGTGTTCAGAGCCATTTGAACCTTTTCTTTTTTTGGTGGCACCACACAAAACACAAGCAACTTGAATTATCAGTTACTGCGACACATACCTGTTTCCTTTCATAATTTGTGTGGGCATGATGCTCTGTTCTTTTTGGTGGCTGATTTCGGCGTGGAGAAGGATAATGTTAGTGATTTGTTGACAGTGTTGAAATATTCATTTCATTCTCCAATCGGATAACGTCGAGAATTACGCTCCGCTCCCTTGACTCGTTATGTTTAAGCAGGCACCACTCCAGAAGCCTGTCAAAAGTTTGCTTCAGAAGGATATGTACATCACCCAAGCTGCATTCCCTGACGAGTAGAGGTTTCAACTTGTGTCTACATCCATAAGAGGATGTAGTTAATATGGAGAAACTCAAAGACAGCAGGCTACTTGACATAACCGCAGTTCCCAGAAAACTTACAGACGATTCTTTAACGGATGCAGCGTGTGAGCACACTGTGAATGACTGGAGGGAATTCTACATCTACATTACAGGAAAGTATGCAAACCCTTATTTGGACACAGACGTACGTATGCTCGTCGATGTTTGCGAGAAATTACGGAGTCTTATGCTTGGTCACATACTCTCTCGACCTCGCCTTTTATTAAACAGCCCCTTGGTTGAGAAAACGAAGCGCAGCATCGAACTCACCCAGGCCACTATATCTCCTCCATTCAATCCCCCTGGTTAAAGGAGCGTACTTCCATGACGTGTCACAATGAGAAAGACTTTTTAAATTAATGCATAGTTCAGTTTTGGGCAAACCATTAGAAACACTGAGAGAAAATATTGAAATTTTGTTTAGCACCGAACTGGATGGGTGTTGGGGTGTAATAAAATGCTTCGCCAGACCTAATTTTAAACAGATCTCAATTTTCGGTGATAATTTTATTGTTTAGGAGATGACAAAGATTGCAGTACACTTCACAAAACCTTTCCATGTGGGGATGTGCGTACTAGCCTTGGTCAAATTTCACATCAGTTTGCAAAACCTCATTTCGATAATCCTAAGTAACTTTATGTGGATGCAGGTAGCTTCATCAGTTAGATGAAGAAGTGCGATCCATATGAAGTAATGATGTGCCACAGTAAAGAATTCGACACGTCTTTACACACAACCGATAATCATTATAATATTTTTCCTGAGAGCAAGAAGGTTATTGGCAGAATGAAAGACAAGGCGAATGTCCCTGATTGTGGAGTTCTTAGGTCTGTTAGCAAAAATGTATGCATAGAATATGTTGGAAGATGCCACCCAGAGCTAAGCTAAGGGTATGCGTCATGTGCCATCGAGAGCCGTCTCTAGCTAGGACCTTCGCAATGCCTGTACAGTGGTGTTCGTGGTGCTCTGCAGCAGCCGCAGCACATGGTGCGGGAAACTAGTATTTGAGAGGACACGAGGTGTACACTGTGGTGCATTCTGTAGTCAGCCTGTCACCTAAGGACGATAAAAGAATCATTTGTGATAAAGGGACTGAAATTGTTATGTAGTCACACACGTCACATCTTGAGAAATGGTGCGACGGGGGGGGGGGGGGGGGTGAGGGGAGGGTGGTAGGACATTGGTTGAGGGTGAGGGAGAGAATGAAAGTGGTTGTAAGTAATGCGGAATAGTATGAACCTTTCATCGTAGTCTAAGTAATTGTGTTTGTGTGTCTTTGTGTGTGTGTTTGTGTGTGTGGAGTAAATATTTATCTATTTATTCAGGCACACCATGTGTGTGAGGGAGGTGTATAGTGTGCACTTGTAACTGTAACTCGTGTAAAAAAAGTATCTGTGACACATGTTTGTTGACAAGAAATGTACTTGCAAGGTATCTGCACCCCATGGGCAACGACAAAAGTATTTAATGTGAGAAATATATACACGCTCAACTTGCATATAATGTAAATAGAATACTTTTAAGTGTCACGTGCCATGAGCTGCCTAAGTCTGATTAACTTCTACGCGACGCTGAGTGGCCGCGCGGTTTGAGGCATTATGTCTCCGATTGAGCGGCCCCTCCCCTCGGAGGTTCGAGTCCTCCATCGGGAATGGGTGTGCGTGTTGTTCTTAGCATAAGTTAGTTTAAGATAGTTTAAATAGTGTGCAAGTCTATGGACAGATGATCTTAGGAATTTGGTCCCTTTGGGATTCACACAAATTTGAATTTTAATATTTATGGGGTAATAATTGCTGAACTACATGAAAAAAAATCGTCATCACTTCTGAACGGTTTGCGTTAGGACGTTGAAACTATACTATTGACCGCGGGGCATGACGGGAATTAGTATGCGTATTTGCAAGCGTCTTGTTGTTGGCCATTTGCACGTTAAAATGTCGTGGTACAATGTCGCTGAAAGTATAGCGCTCGTGAAGGCCTACTATGCGATCAATAACAGCCCAACTGCGTTTCAAGAGACGTTTGTGACAGAAATCAATTAGAAGACAACCCGTACAAGTGTGTTAATGCTGAATAATTTGATTCGCAATTTGGGAGAAAGAGTAGTGGTCGTGATGACAGTTTTGGCAATGTCGGTCGTCCTAAAGCGGTGGAAACGCCTAGAAAACATCGAGAAGATGGTGGGTTTCAAACCAGCCCCAGGAAATCGATCAGATGAGCTGCACAACAGGTCGGAATCAACTAGGAGACTGTGACAAATTGTTGTCAAAGAACTTCATCTCTTCCCACACAACATTCAAACCCAACAGCCGTTAAGACCCAGGGCCATGGAACAGCAGTTGTGTTTCGGCAACACTGTTGTCCACAGAATTGTCGAACATGACTTTGATGTGAATATGATTTGCTTTAGCGATGAAGCCCACATTCATTTGGATGGGTTTATCAAAGAGCAAAACTGATGCATTTGGGGGACTGAGAACCAGCATTTTGCGATCTAGACGTCTCTTGACCCTCAACAGGTGACCGTGTGGTGTGCAATGTCCAGTCATGGAATATTCGGTGCGTTATTACTTGATGGCAAGGAGATTACTGAACTATACATAAAGGTTTTGGAAGATGATTTCCCCCCTTTACCCAAAGTGACCCTGATTTCTACAAGAGTTGGTTTATGCAAGAGGGAGCTAAACCCAAGCGAGACAAGATAATTTCGATATTCGTCTGCGCCACATCATCGCCAATGATAGCAGCCATATCGAACATGTCATAACCTAAATCCGAATAACTTTAGTAAACTTCATATGTTGAACAAAATGTGCGCACGGAGTTGTTCGTAACTAATTTACATTTGTTTCATATACTTCAATAATTGTCACGCAGTAAGTGTAACTGTATATATACATAGTTCACAGTCCATTAGATTTGTTGTTGTATAACAAGCATGTGACTGCTATAATTGGAACTGTGGAATTTAGTTGTAGTGCAGGAATAAAACTATCACCGCAATAGTTCTTAGCATAGATTTACATACTTGAAAATCGTAAATACATCAACCAGTTTATTTCTTTTCTTTTTCTTTGTGACTGTGTACGAAAAGTATCTCTATATTGAATATTAGAACCAAACTGTACCTCAACAACAAAGTTAAAATCACAAGATTAAACTATATCCGTGAGAACCAAAAATATAAAAATTCGTTATAACACAATTTTGTGGTAGATATTTAGAAAGAACTGGCACCAATTCTGTATACAGGGTGTTACAAAAAGGTACGGCCAAACTTTCAGGAAACATTCCTCACACACAAATAAAGAAAAGATGTTATGTGGACATGTGTCCGGAAACGCTTAATTTCCTTGTTAGAGCTCATTTTAGTTTTGTCAGTATGTTCTTCCACCTACGCTCAATGGAGCACGTTATCATGATTGCATACGGTATACTCCACCTGTGCTGCTAGAACATGTGCCTTCACAAGTACGACACAACATGTGGTTCATGCACGATGGAGCTCCTGCACATTTCAGTCGAAGTGCTCGTACGCTTCTCAACAACAGATTCGGTGACCGATGGATTGGTAGAAGCGGACCAATTCCATGGCTTCCACGCTCTCCTGACCTCGACCCTCTTGACTTTCATTTATGGGGGCATTTGAAAGCTCTTGTCTACGCAACCCCCGTACCAAATGTAGAGACTCTCCATGGTCGTATTGTGGACGGCTGTGATACATAACGCCATTCTCCAGGGCTGCATCAGCGCATCAGGGATTCCATATGACGGAGGGTGGATGCATGTATCCTCGCTAACGGAGGGCATTTTGAACATTTCCTGTAACAAAGTGTTTGAAGTCACACTGGTACGTTCTGGTGCTGTGTGTTTCCATTCCATGATTAATGTGGAAAGTAAGCGTTTCCGGACACATGTTCACACAACATATTTTCTTTCTTTGTGTGTGAGGAATGTTTCCTGAAAGTTTGGCCGTACCTTTATGTAACACCCTGTATATGTGTAACAAAATACGTTGAGTGCTTGAATGTTATGACACCTAGCACACAGCACGAATTGGCTTATGAGAGCAGGAGGCACATGACCAGTCCCACTTCCAAACACATATACCAAACACAGGAGTAGTCGCAGTAACGACATACTTGCACTACATATAAGGATAATGCAGAACTTGTGTTCATGTGTGCATTTGAATATGTTAGCGCAATGGATATGCAGGAGACCTGTGCACAAATTTTAATTCACTTCTTCAGTTTCAGTCCTCATAGAATATGATGAAATGTTAATTATAGATGAGGTAGGTGACTGTAGTTTAACACTAATGTGCACACATACACACAACAAATGAAACAGACTAATAAATACTTCTCAATTTGTACAGTGAAATTGTCTATGCAGAGTACTATATTTGTGCATCTAAGTAACCGGATTCGTAAAAAAATAGGAAAAGTACTACCTACATAAACTAGAAAACACCGACCCACTTGCATCACGCTACCACACCAATGCGCTGTGCAACAGAATGTAACACTCACACAGCAGTTGGCTCCCCATATTCCTTCACATTTTAACTAACTTCGTTACTATAAAGTCGTACCTTTAACTACCTTAATTGTTCTAATCATTCGACCCTTTACATTCTCCCCTTTAACACAAATAATGCGTCCCCGCATTCTGTCTCTACATCCATTTATTCTTTACTCTATTTACTTGGCTTTGAACCCTGTATCAACACTGGTCTTTACAACATGTTGGCTGCAAGTAAGTGCCAAGTATGACACTCGCTCTGGGAGGAATTTTGAAATGTTTGACCAAGTGTTCGCCTAATGAATAGAGGGTATCAAACATTAATTTCGTATCTATGTCAATTGATAGAAAACTGAAAGGCTTTATTTTGTGAATTATTAAAGTAGCAAATGCATAAAACTGAAATAACAAACTGTCGCCAGCCTAGTTAGGCATCATCCTTTGAAACATTATGTTTCAATAAACATGAATATGAGTTACTAAATTGACTTTCATTAATACTCCATTTTTGTCCGCAGCTCGTGGTCGTGCGGTAGCGTTCTCGCTTCCCGCGCGGGGGTTCCCGGGTTCGATTCCCAGCGGGGTCAGGGATTTTCTCTGCCTCGTGATGACTGGGTGTTGTGTGATGTCCTTCGCTTAGTTAGGTTTAAGTAGTTCTAAGTTCTAGGGGACTGACGACCATAGATGTTAAGTCCCATAGTGCTCGGAGCCAATACTCCATTTTACACATGACTACCGGACGAACTGAGTAGTGAGTAGCAGTAATTACTATTTACACAAATCTGAAGTCATAGGAAGTTTAAAAGTTATTTTATTCAGTAGTAATAATAGTTACTATTGCAATCAACAGCTGACGCAGCACTAAGATGTTACTAAGGACCGCAAAAGACTAAAATTGGGCATGACAAGAAATCAATATTGGTAAACTGCAATTTTTTTTCTTTAAGAGTCACAGAATTTGCCTGTAAAGACAGTTTCATACAGACTGGTACTCAACTTCAGTACATTTGGTACAGAAGCAAACCATTAATTAATTTGGGATGAGGCCCTGCATTGGTTTCATGACCAGGACAATTTTAAGGTTCAAACACCTGTTTATATCACTGGAATTATTATTGAAAAATAATACTGGTCCTTATTATATACATATCTAAGTTCCTGAAGCAGGCGGAGCAGTGGCGCATAGGGGTGGCAAGCAGGTAGCGCCTATCTGGTCTCACACACTTGATGTTGAATGCTCTTTATAAATTCTTCTTGTTGACACATTATCCTCGTTTTAGAGGCATTCCATAATAACAAGAGCACCATCTGACAGCCGAAACCACATCCGAGGCAATTTCAATATTAATTGGCTTTCAAATGCCTCACTTGGCACCCTCGATGTTAAATGTACAACGGCTAGCCACTAACTGCGTAGCGTGCCTACGTTGTGGCCGGCCAGATCGACGGCCGAAACCACCTTTTAAAGCGCGCAGGCCACTTCTGTAGCGGAGAGGCTGCACTACACCTTTAATACTATACAATACACATTCGCTAAGCATGAACTAGCATTCAAAGTACAATTTGTCTTTTTCAACATATATATTTTATAAAGTTTCATTATTTTTAAACATTATTTTAGTTTCCTTAATAGATATATTACAAATTTCCACTTTCTTCCTGACAATTCAATGAGCTTCATTGATAAAGAACAACCACTTCATAGTTACATACCCATAATTACACAGTATGAACTACTTAAATCGATATTGGTGTTCCAACTTGTACCATACTTACACGGTTCACTTGTTTTGAAACTATATATTTTGGTTTGTCATTACTAATTACACGACGGTTTTGCCTCTTACACACCATTGATCATAACGGCCCTTGAACAGACTTGGTCTTTGCCTTAATGATTGTTCACTAATTACACTGCCTTGTCAGGAGGATGCCGTTCTGATCGGTTTCAACCAGTAGGCTGAGAGATGGGAGAAGTGGAAACTGGACAGGTCCCCTCTTGAACAAGAAATATGTAATTCAGATCACCACAAGGAATACACAAGAGACTGCTGTTATGAAGCAATGACTATCAGTTGGTGCTGCAGCTTATTTCTGTAGCTTTTCACATGCTCTAAGAGATGTTCCATGGTAACACGATCGACTTGGTTGGCAATCATCTGATCCAGACAAGTAAGCAGGTACTTTTCACTGGTAGTCACACCAGAAACGATATGCTTTGCCACCATCTGGAGATTTTTGTCACAATTACAGGGACCACAACTAGGTTCTACGATGCTATCTCCAAGTTGCTGATCTGTAAACTCTTCCATTACCGGTTTTAAGTGCCTTGTGAATCGATACGGTCGTTTGCAGACGGATGATTCAATTCCAGTAAGAATTTGGTACTGAAAGATCGGTGTTGCTGATATTAGACACTATGGGTTAAATAATTCCATGCACTCACTCAACAGTTTTCCCACGAATGCTCTTTGTGTGATTCAAGATGTTCTACCTTATTCCTTAGTGCTGACCAGTCGTCAAACCTTTCTAACACTCTGTAATTTGCTGTAAAATCACGGTCTAATTCAGTCCCATTGAAGCAAAGCAAGCGCTGTATCATGTATAAGATACAGAGGCGAGCGAGTGCACGGGACTTACCCTAGTTCACTGCTAGTAGCGTCACGTCATCGTAACGCGCCTGCATATAGTATTGCACCACATTTAACATAAAAGTAAAAATTAAGATTTGTGTGTAAAACTTTGTTAAAGTATAGTTCTATGTAATAATGTTTCAGGTAACAAATCTTAATGTTATAAAATTAGTAGTTTACGTAAAATTCACGTTTTGAAAGAAAAATAGGAGGCGCTAAATAATGACGCTAGGAAGCCAAAATTTGGTGAGAAGGTGCAGTAAGAAGTCATTAATGAGTGGTGCTGGTTTCCAAAACCATAAAACTAAAATTGACTCCAGAATCCGCGTTTTTTGGAAAAATCAGAGGCGCGAAATAATAGAGCTACAATATTGAAAATTGGTAGGATGCTTCAGTTCACCCTAATAATAATAATGGAAATACCACAATCAGTTACCTCTTCTAGTTTTTTTAGTAATTTAGTAAAAACTACTTTTGTGAGTGAAATGTACATAAGCATTATAGATTAAGTACTTTAAATTTTAATGATAAAACAAATTCTTTAAGACCAATGATCAGATAGGACAATTAACAAAGCTACACCAAGTTTTAGTCTTGTAGCATAATTAACAGCTGATACAAGTCTTGATAAAGCTATGGTTCAGAGGTAACAATCTACCGTTAGTTCCATTGTAAAAATTCTAGAGAGTAAAGTTTTAATTTTAGCGGGCTGAGATTTTCTACGTGCTTCTGTACTGCTCAGATGTATGTATACAAAAATTGAGAAGTTTGTAAAGCTATTATTAAATGTGATATTTAAGATTATGTGCCTGAGATAGCGATCATTTGGAGGCTGCAGGCATCTGCATAGGAACGGAAAGAACAAATGCTCTCTTGGCGGTACGCGCCGGAGCTATATAAAAAGAGCGGCAGAGGCAGTAGTAAGCTCACTCCGCATTAGACCAACGCCTAGTCCACGCGAGCTTAACGTCCGATCGCGCCTCGCCTCGGGTGACGTCATAGCGGGCTGTGACATGCGCGTACTTAGCAATGTAAACGGACATTGAAAATCGCGAGGACTGTACACCGTCCTGGATCGTTTAGACTTCGGTAACAAACTGTTATTGTGCCGTCCGTGTGAAGTATAATTCCGCGTGGCAAGTGGTGACTAACTCCACTTTTAAGGCGAGCATTAATTTTTTTTTTTAACATTATT
Organism: Schistocerca gregaria; assembly: GCF_023897955.1. Classification (NCBI taxonomy): domain Eukaryota; kingdom Metazoa; phylum Arthropoda; class Insecta; order Orthoptera; family Acrididae; genus Schistocerca; species Schistocerca gregaria. The sequence goes on from NC_064931.1 coordinate 835,057,801, forward strand.
GCGAACTATTAATAGAGCACCGTTAGTTAGAGTAATGAACTATTCGGGAGGAACTTGCTGTAGAAGTCGCCTCTGAACTATTAAACGATTGGCTGAATTAACAATATTTAATGTCTTTAGCATTTTCAGAAGTTTAGAGTAATTTGTGTGAGCCTTTAAGATAATAAAATCTTGTTTGGAACTTTAAATTTTATTGAAGCAGCCCTAATCCCGTGAAGAACTATGGATATTTTTCGTTTAGCTGGGCTGTACAGGAATGTGGCCGTGCAGACTGGGAACTAAGGTCAGTAAGTTTCCGTTCGCTTTCTGACTGGCCACCAAATTAGTTGCCAGGCTCGCGTGATTTAAGGTGGCAATGTTCAACTTTCATTCAACATTAAACAACGACTTCTTCGCCGTCCCACATATGTTGCATCGGCAATAGTCTGTTACGTGAAATGAACATTCAAACAACTCATTCGACAACTTCTTCGCCGCCCCACATATGGTGCTTATCGGCCGGGAAAACTGAATTAAAAGCAAATAAAAGTGCTCGATGTGTGAAAGCGATTGGTATAAATTAACGAACTCGGTAGGCAATAACAGGACACTGAATTGAACTAGTGTGGGAACAGTGTTACCAGTAAAGGCGGGTGTAGTGTTTAAACAATAAGTGTCTACCGCTGTACGTTGGTTAGTGACGATGGTGAGGAAGGCGACGATGCTGGATCGCGGCTGCCGACGGCGCTGAGACTAAAGGAAGACGGTGCGTCATCGCGGAGCTGCGCTGATCTGCGAGACAGCTGCCGGCTGCGCCGAGCGGTCAACGGTGCCTTGCTGCCCCCCCCCCCCCCCCCCCCCCTGGAGCTATTGCAGTAGGCGATTCCTGTGGCGGTACTCGACGCTACAGCTGCTGCTGCTGCCTTCAATACGTCGCGACGCGTCGCATCACGATTGCTGGTACACCGCGACGACATCATTCGTCGAAATCAAGCATTTAAGTTAAGTCAAAGACTTTTAAAATATTTATTAACTGCTGCTAACAAACTAAAAGATATGGAAAGTAGTGTACATTTCAGAAGGGAACCGGTCTCTGACCAAGAATCCTCAGGATCAGGAATTGAGTTTAATGAGGATGGTTCCATTAATCCCTCAAATATTGAACTAGAACGTAATTTGTCACCAGTAAATTATGACTTTAATTTAAATGAGAGTGGAGGGATGCAATCAATAAGTGAAATAGAAGTCAAAAGGGAGCCAGTAGAGTTGCTAACTTTGTCAGGTAGTGAAACTGAGCTCAATATATCTCCAGCTCAGTCAAGTCAAGAGATACAAAGTATCAAGGTAGAAGCTCCGGATTGGATGCAAATACTGTTTGCCAAACTCGAATCAAACCAAAATAAAATTGAGGCTAAAATTGAGGATAGTAATAAAGAACTAAAAGAAGAACTGCAATCAAAATGGAATAGTTTGAATTATAAGATAGATGCTATTCATCATGACATTCAAGTAAAAGTAGGGCAACAGTTAACTAAAATGCATAGTACTTTCAAATGTGAAATAGATCAAATTCAAAAAAATTATCAAGAGGCAGATGAACTTTTGGAAGTGAGGTTGTCCGAAAGATTGAGCAACGAGTCCAAACTTTGCTCTGACAAAGTTAAAGAGGTACAAATTAAAGTAGATACTTGTCAGAAAAACATTGAGAAAGTAAAAGAAACCTGTACCGAAATTCGTGGTGCAGTGGAACAAAGATGTTCTGCCAGGATAGAAGCAGTAGAGTCATAAGTAGAGGAATTAAATACTAACATTGCTAACCTAGAAAATAGAGTAACCTCTGTTAATTCTAGTCATTCTACTGTACAGCATGTGACTTCAGTTGACGCCGCTTTTATAGGGTGTCGACAGTTTTTGCGCTTTGATCCTGATAAGTACATTCACCCTCTTGAATTTTGGAATGACTTTGAGGATGTTCTCCCCAACACTTGGTCAGAAAGAGAAAAAATTTCATTTATAAGAAGTCATTTCTCAGGTGATGCTTTGCGATGGTCAGCGGATGTAATGATCAAATGTAAAACTTTATCTGAATTTAAGTCTGCATTTCTCAACGAATACTGGTCACATAACAAACAAAATGATGTGTTAAGGGAATTCTGGAGTGGTAAGAAGTTTTTCCCAGGGCGTGAATCAGTAAAGGATTTCGCTAGGAAGTGGGTTTCAAGACTGTCACATTTGACAGAAAAGATGAAGCCAGATATGATCATTATGGGTTTAGAAGGTAAGCTGCCGTGGTACTGGCAGAAGAGGATCATTTCCGCCCCTAGAGATAATATAGACAAATTTATTGAATATCTGGAAAGAGTGGAAAGAGTAGCTGCTGCTGAGGAGCAGGTGCAGCAGAATAACAAATCTTCTAACAATCACGTACAAAATAATGGAAACGTGAACGTTAGAAATATGGAAGTTATGCACACCAAAACAAACTATCGAAACCAAAGCCGTGGCAGAGGAAGAGGGGGTAGATACTCACCACGCTTTCGTAACAACTACTATGACGAAAGTGGAGAAGTAAATACTATGCCATTAAGACAAGAAGGGAGTCATGATGCTACTATATCTAGTGGTGTCACAGATGAACACAACAGGCCGCGTGTGGGAAACTAAATCCCGTCTATGAGGAAACTGGCGCTCACCAGGCGGTAACAGTAACACAGCCAGTAACGGAAACACATACAATCAGCCAACATACACAGACAGACAACATGGATGACGAAATAAATACAGATAATACCAGTGATGTGTTAAGCCACTCTCACAAAATAGTGGATAGTATTTTGGATACACTAGAAAAATGGGTCAAGGAAGAACAGGAACTCAAGGTAGATAATGGGGAAGAAATAGATAATGGGTTTGAGTCTGGTGGGAATAATGATGAAGTAAAAGCTTACATCTTCGATGAAAATGGCAATCTAAAAGCTGAAGTAGAAGTAGCAGAAGTAGAATCAGTACTGCAAAACTTTAGAGAGGAGGAAATGATGAATGAAGGGGGTAGAAATAGTAACGAGGTGAAAGAATCTAGTAGCTGTGTAAACGTGCCACAAATGGTTGAAGGTGACGACATTCTTATGAACAGCAATATTGCGCAGGGACGCAGTTGCTCAGAGGTAGAGGATAGTTTGGCTGATGTGCAGCAAACAAAAGTAGAAAAAGTCGTCAGATGCTTCGATTTAAAGTTAGTGGACAAATTAGAGAAAGCAGCTAAGATTATAGAGCATGATGAGCCCCAGGATGTAAATGTAAATGTAATTGCAACTGATCAGAATTACTTTAGCTGGAAGAACATAGAACGAGATTTATTAGACGAGGTGTGTGAGCAACCTGTTCAATGTAAAATAACTCACCCTGTTATCAAAGTAAACATATCAGGAGTCACTGTGCGTTGTCTGCTTGACAGTGGCAGTGAAGCAAGTGCTTTATCACAAACATTTTTTGACACCATACCCAATAAAGAGAAGTTAACAGTTATGAAAGTAAGTGGCTTAAAGATTATAGGTGCTACTGGAAAAGTCTCTAGACCAGTTCAACACGAAGCTTTGATACCCATTGGTATAAATGACGTAGTAATAGATCATCCTTGTCTGATTGTGCTAGGCTTAAGTGTTGATATGTTGATTGGTACTGATTTCTTATCAAAGTACCAGGGAAAGATCAATTTTGATCAGAACAACTTAATTTTAACTTTACCTGACTCTAAAGTGATAAGAGAGTCTTTTATAGGAAGTCATATAGGCGGTAGTAATGAAACTTGGGAACTGCCTATTAGAGTAATAAAGAATAAAGGATACTTGCAGGAAAATTTGGTTTTCAGTGAGAATGAGGAAAGTGCTAAGGTTGAAGAGAGAACTAGGTCTATGCATGTATATCATGGACCATTTAGAATAGTAAGTAAACCTCATGCAAATGCCTATCGTTTGGAATATCCAAAGAGTAAGAGAGAACTAGGTCTAAGAAATATTGTGGATCTAAAGGAATTTAAAATTAACAGTAATTAATTACTGTAGGGAGTCTGCCACTCTTTGGCGGATACACGGTTTGGCGTACCGTGCAGTCCCAGCTGGGTGAAACTTTATTTCCTTTTCTAGTTTCATTCCCTTCTTCTGGTCTATCATAACAGGTAAGAATCACATATGTCTTCATGTTGTATATATGCTATTAGGTTTTAAGTATTCTTAGTAAGGATCTACCTAGTGAATGGCAAAACAAAAGTCTGAGTACCAATAAGAGGCAAACATGGCTAAAATAAATAAATTAAAATATTTCATGTAATTGTAAAGGGTTAGAAACTACAACTAAGAGAGACACTTTGCAGTATACGAAGTACGGTATGAATATGAATAATCCATGAGATTATGCAGAAGGTAGTATGTTGCTAGAAATAAGGTTGTCTGAAGGAAAACAGCGTAAGAAGGTAATGCTCATAGAGGCAAGCGATGGCGTTTTAGAATTAAATAAATGGAGATGTGTGGAAGTGGTGTGAGGATCGCACCAAATATATAGAAACAGGACGTCAATAGGCTGACAAAAGGAAAAGGGAGAAAGAAGTGGAGAAATGAAGTATTTTGAATCTGGAAGAAAAGGGAGAAAATGAATAAGGTGAAGAAGTGAAGTAAGTAAATTGAAGTAAATGATGTAGGATTAAAGAATAATTCCCTCACGTCTCGTGAAATGGTGAAAAACGCTAAATCTTGCTTGAGGCAAATAAATAGTTAAACAGACAACAGAAACACACAAATATTGGAAAATGCAGAAATTTGGAATCGGTATACTGAAAATAACTAATTTCTTTAGTAATTCATACAATAAAGCAAAGTGCTGGTCAGCAAATGACTTCTTTGATGAACTAATCCATACGATAATTATGCCAGAGTACATTAAAACTAAAAGGTTACTCAATTTTCTAAGTTGAAGCAAGATCTTAATATATTAATTTGCTAAAAGAATTTTCACTATTTAGGAACCTAAAAGATTATTTATGAAAGAAGAAAATAGGAGCTATTGTATCAGATACGACTTAGTGCTAAATGTCTTTCTGACAACTTCACAATTAGTAAAATAGTGCCAGAATATAAACTATAAAATGTACTTTGTCCTACCTTAGATATAAGTTGAAAACAGAAACTTAGACTGTATTGTCTGTTTCTCAGGGACATGCAGGCTGCATGAATGACTGACAACAAGCGGTAGGGAGATTGGAAGTAGAGACGCAAACCACAGTGAATACAATTTCCTCCCACAATTTTGTCAATCAGTGAAATTAAATGAGTGTTACAATAGGACACCCACCACAGTGCCGAGTATTATAGTAAAAGAAAAATGTGAGTGCGTTGCAGTGATAAAAGTCGTGTGTATTTTCTTTTTCAGGAAGAGACTGATTTTAAAGAAAAAAAAATAACTATTTTGTAACCATTGAAAAATTTATATTTCCATGTAAATGTATGTAAATAATTTGTGAATGTCTTCTGTACTAGGTTTTCTATGTGTATATGAGTATGGTTATTTTGTGTATGTAGTAATAAGGAATTTCCTAAGAAGAAGCAACTTAAGTTGAAAGAGGTATACTAAAGTAATCCATAGCTTGTTTGTTCTTTTAGAAATTTAATTTTGTTCAAAAATAGATTTTCACGAAAAGTAAAAAGGGGGTGATGAAGCAAAGCAAGCGCTGTATCATGTATAAGATACAGAGGCGAGCGAGTGCACGGGACTTACCCTAGTTCACTGCTAGTAGCGTCACGTCATCGTAACGCGCCTGCATATAGTATTGCACCACATTTAACATAAAAGTAAAAATTAAGATTTGTGTGTAAAACTTTGTTAAAGTATAGTTCTATGTAATAATGTTTCAGGTAACAAATCTTAATGTTATAAAATTAGTAGTTTACGTAAAATTCACGTTTTGAAAGAAAAATAGGAGGCGCTAAATAATGACGCTAGGAAGCCAAAATTTGGTGAGAAGGTGCAGTAAGAAGTCATTAATGAGTGGTGCTGGTTTCCAAAACCATAAAACTAAAATTGACTCCAGAATCCGCGTTTTTTGGAAAAATCAGAGGCGCGAAATAATAGAGCTACAATATTGAAAATTGGTAGGATGCTTCAGTTCACCCTAATAATAATAATGGAAATACCACAATCAGTTACCTCTTCTAGTTTTTTTAGTAATTTAGTAAAAACTACTTTTGTGAGTGAAATGTACATAAGCATTATAGATTAAGTACTTTAAATTTTAATGATAAAACAAATTCTTTAAGACCAATGATCAGATAGGACAATTAACAAAGCTACACCAAGTTTTAGTCTTGTAGCATAATTAACAGCTGATACAAGTCTTGATAAAGCTATGGTTCAGAGGTAACAATCTACCGTTAGTTCCATTGTAAAAATTCTAGAGAGTAAAGTTTTAATTTTAGCGGGCTGAGATTTTCTACGTGCTTCTGTACTGCTCAGATGTATGTATACAAAAATTGAGAAGTTTGTAAAGCTATTATTAAATGTGATATTTAAGATTATGTGCCTGAGATAGCGATCATTTGGAGGCTGCAGGCATCTGCATAGGAACGGAAAGAACAAATGCTCTCTTGGCGGTACGCGCCGGAGCTATATAAAAAGAGCGGCAGAGGCAGTAGTAAGCTCACTCCGCATTAGACCAACGCCTAGTCCACGCGAGCTTAACGTCCGATCGCGCCTCGCCTCGGGTGACGTCATAGCGGGCTGTGACATGCGCGTACTTAGCAATGTAAACGGACATTGAAAATCGCGAGGACTGTACACCGTCCTGGATCGTTTAGACTTCGGTAACAAACTGTTATTGTGCCGTCCGTGTGAAGTATAATTCCGCGTGGCAAGTGGTGACTAACTCCACTTTTAAGGCGAGCATTAATTTTTTTTTTTTAACATTATTGCGAACTATTAATAGAGCACCGTTAGTTAGAGTAATGAACTATTCGGGAGGAACTTGCTGTAGAAGTCGCCTCTGAACTATTAAACGATTGGCTGAATTAACAATATTTAATGTCTTTAGCATTTTCAGAAGTTTAGAGTAATTTGTGTGAGCCTTTAAGATAATAAAATCTTGTTTGGAACTTTAAATTTTATTGAAGCAGCCCTAATCCCGTGAAGAACTATGGATATTTTTCGTTTAGCTGGGCTGTACAGGAATGTGGCCGTGCAGACTGGGAACTAAGGTCAGTAAGTTTCCGTTCGCTTTCTGACTGGCCACCAAATTAGTTGCCAGGCTCGCGTGATTTAAGGTGGCAATGTTCAACTTTCATTCAACATTAAACAACGACTTCTTCGCCGTCCCACATATGTTGCATCGGCAATAGTCTGTTACGTGAAATGAACATTCAAACAACTCATTCGACAACTTCTTCGCCGCCCCACACCATGTAACACTGCAAAATTCGTAACGAGGTTACCCTACGACAACTTTACTAGGAAGTGAATTATCTGTACTGACTGTCATTACCCTCATGTTGTTTACCTCCCGAACGTAGGACACGCTACGTCACATGAAATAACTAACTGTGTCTAGTACTTCGTTATCCGCCAAAGGTTCACTGTCATGTCAGGACCAACATCAATACAGACATCATTTCCTGCACCTTTGGGTGTGCGATCCCGTGAATTGACCTTAAAGGACCTTATACACAGTTTAACTGGTTCCGCTGGCCATGGGACGGACCTTGCTACAGTAAGTTTGTTCTAGCTGCAGATCCTAACTGAAACAAAGTTCCACCCAGTTCTACCGAATGCCGTTCTAGATAAATTATGGCGTGATGTGCAACAAGGTAGTCCAGTCCGATAATACCATCATACCCACTGCTAGCTACTTGGACGTTAGCCTCCCCCCCACCCACCCCCCTTGGAACGTTAAAACTCCAGCACCGAATTCTCCAACAATGCCACTTAAGGGTCCACCGTGGTGCACTTAACCCATTTGCCCAAAATACTCGGTAACTTGCAGCTGATACCTGAGAAATGGTATCCAATAACATTTCACATAATTTATCCCCCACGTAGCCAATCAGAAAAAAGTCCGCCACTGCTTTATTCCATGGGTGAACTCTTACTGCAAGCGTAGCACAGCGGACACCATGCACCCTGATCGGCTGAACTGCTGTCTGCTAGATCTACCCTGCAGCTGAAACTTTCGTCGTTGCTGATTTCTGTCACGGCATTACCGATTTGATTGACCAATTCGTTACAATACCCGCAACGTTGCTGTCTGCCATCTCTTTGCACATGTGCCTTTCATCCACACCGATAACAATTTATGTCCGTACTAAACACTGTCATTGACGTGACCTAGCTAATGATTCAATTTCCTCTACTGTTGATGCAGTATCCATTACTTCACTCGAACACTTAGTAAATTCGAAATGATCCTTTCATGACATTTCCGACTGTAATCCCCTCAAAAATTCGTCAACAGTCCTTTGCTCTGCTTCCCGCAAATTTACCAAGCCATCCCTACCATCATCCGTGAGATCGTAGGTAGCTACATTGATTTTGCGAATACCGTAGTCGAAACCTTCAATCGATCCATTCAGCTTACGAAAAACCCTATTCAGTTGTTCCCAACAATACCTTGCCATGTTCTTCTTTCGCTAACACTCTATTAACCCTTCCTGAAAATCCTCAAATGTTGTAGCGTCTCTCAGATTCTCTTGCCACGTAATATGTTCTCCAGCATCTCCCGTGAACTTCAGTCTACAAACACGCATTAAGCGCTCCTTACTATGTCCCCCACAATTTGGCGGTTGCCGCCAAATTCTCAAAAAAGATAGGAACATCTTTCTCCGGTTTCCCTGAAAACAGGGTCACCAATGACGCTGCAGTGCCCTTAAAAGTGGATGGGTTGGCTTGTTACTGTGCGCCTCTATAGGCTCACTTAATACTACCTGTAATTTATCTACCTGATCTCTAAGTTGCTCAGCAAACTCAGCGGCTAAAAGTTCCTAGTAAATGACTATAATTTAATCAAGAGAAAAGTATACCCTAAGCATGGAAAAACTATCTAGGCGAAAGACAGGAAAAGGGACAACCCAACAGGCTCGATACCAAAATAACCGAAATCGGCACTTTCTTCTTCTTCTGCGTGGCACACCGTCGTTGTAGGTGCTCCATACTGCTGACTCCTAACTCCACAAGATCCGTACCGCCTAGGCTGGAACCACGCAGTGCGGCGGCGGCTCTGGAAAAAGTCCATACTCTGCCTCAGCGACCGTCTCGGGGGTGGCTGTCTGGCGTCAGCAGACCAGGGTCCCCAGTCCCGGCCCCATTCACAGTGTTTGTGGAGGCAGCGTCCCAGGACATGGCGACCGTGCTTTTCCACAATTCGTCCGAGGCGATGACTCCTGCCACAGGCGGCTGCCTGATGACGGCGTCCGACAATAGTGACAAGGTTGGTTACAGTGACGGAGTCACACTAGCGCTTTCTAGGCGACAAACTGCATTACAATTGTGACTATTGTTACTACAGCGGCGACTCCGAAGCGGCGACGACGTTGAGTGACACGGGCTGTGAGTTACTCCAACGCCTCGTGACAGTCTATAATGATGAGCTGGCCGCTGGTCCTTAAATATGGCTTTCTGCCTCTGATATTTGCTGTGCTTCCTCACCATTAAGTCGGTGGAATGTTCTGGTGTTGCTTGGGCTGGTGTAACTGGCCCGATTACCGCCCTCAGTGCCGACACCGTGGCATGTGGTGAGCTGCTCCCTGTCACGTCCTCCGCTGCTCGGTGACGCAGTGTTTTCCACCGTGTTGCATAACTCGGTGCTCCGCCGACCCACTGTCGTCATGGTACCAAACCACTGAGCTGCGCAGCAAAATGTAACACACATATGACTTCTGCCTACGAATATTCCTTCATGTTTTAACTAGCTTCATTACTGTAAAACTCCTATCTTTAACTAACTTAATCGCTATAATCATTCGACCCTATACGTAACTGATTTTCAGCACTGTGTCTCCTTTTATCAGCGTCTCTAGAATTCGCGTTTACTGCTCCTGCACCTTCATTCTCACTTGTACAGCGCGCCAGTGCCGACCTCATGGCTTCTGAAAGGCGAATGGTGACAGTAGCCACCCCATCGTCCCGCACGAAAATATTGAAGCAATAAATAACAAAAATCTAAGAACTGAGTTTGAAAGAAGAGGACTCACCAACCAGTTGATCATTACAAATTTAGTTTTATGAAACACAAATTTCAAGATAAAAATAAAACATGACACAAAGATGAAATCCAAGAAAAGTGCACATTGTAAAACTACAAATCATTACAATGGAGAACGTTTCAACCCAACATACATGAATTAATAACTTCATTGGTAGCCAATGGAGGGCCACTTACGTATCATTAACGTTAATGCAAGGGAAACCCCTACATACATGCGTTCTACTATAATACACTAATAAATAATGATATATCAATCACAGCGCTTAAACTTGATAGGAATAAATCCTGATGAAACTGTACTTAGTGTAAATCACAATTAAAATAAATAATACATGAAAGGATCAATATAGGATCACACCCAACAAAACAAATAGAGATTATATGCAAAACTACTTGGGAAGACATATTTTAAACTTCTGCAAACAAGCTGTACTCCATCAAAACCCATAACACGCAAGACGAGAAAGCTCGCCAACGCCCACACAAACAAGGGACTATCACTCTATGGGTTATCCACACACTTATTTTGGCCGGCTTAAATCGTATCCAGCAGAAAATCTGTCATACTGATGGAAAATCACTGTAGCCGTTGGTCTGATACACAATAATTAGTTTAGTTTCTGTTTTCAGACGTACTTCTGCGAGGAAGTGAAACGTGCCTGTTTATTTCATTGTGTTGCTTGGCGTTTACTAACTAACTCACACTACTTTTTTGCGTAAAATTTCTTGCAATCTTAGGCTACAGTAAGAAATCTACGGAATAGGTTTTAGTGGAATGATATTCAAACTGTTTTACGTTTCTACATCTGATCAAAACAACAGCAATGCTACTGCTCCGCCTTCCATACCAGTATTTGGCTCTACAGGATCTAAGCAGTGCGCGACATCTGAACATTCTAAGGGTTCAGGACAACGTAATTAAGATGTGCGAAAGTTTAATTATAATCATCCGGTATTTATGAATTTTTAGTACAGTACATAGCGACTGTATGTATACTGGGAATTGGGGGAAGAAGTTTTTATGGTCGATAATGTTCCGACTGATGACCATAGATGTTAAGTCCCATAGTGCTCAGAGCCATTTGATAATGTTCCTCTTTGTGTGCAACTTGAATTGGTTGTCAGGAACTGCGTATATGATATGATACGTGCCGCTGCGCGCTGGCGCCGTCTCAAAGAGCTGCTGCGCGATGAAACGCCAGTAGAAAAATTGCATAAAAGTGTGTATGCCAAGGAGAAGGCGCTCACATGCTGAACCCATCGTCTTGATGTGTTCGCAAATTCACGTGTCAGCGACGAGTCAAAAGAGCGCTGTGCGATACTACACTCGCAGGAAAATTGCAACATTTGTGTAAATCAATTCCGTGAAAATGTGGTAATCATGATAAATCACAGGCCACAGCACGTCGTGACAGTGATGACAGCGTCATGTTGGTGCAACACCGACATCATATCGTCACATTGGCACGATACCGGCTTTGCGTCAGTGCAAAATCGGCATCGTGTCGTATAACTAGTATAATCTGTTACAACTATTAAAAACTGATCAATGGACCCTCTCACCGCAGAGCACAGAGCTCGAATGATTCCTACTGGATGACAGGAAAACGGGGGTTACTAGGGAGATCAGTTCCCCTTGATAGACCTCCCCTCCCATCCTTCTCCCCACTAATCACCTGCCATAGGTGACCTTCCCACACGTCGAAGGTGACATTCAATTTGACGTAGAAAGCTGCTGTCTGTCACCATCCAAAAATTGCTGACGGATGTTGAGTCACCAATTTGAATTAGAAATCACCGTGACATGCCAGCCAGCTGAAATATCAACATTATAAATAATTGGTTCATTCGGCTCTGAGCCTAAGGGACTTAACATTTGAGGTCATCAGTCGCCTAGAACGTACAACTACTTAAACCTAACTAAAATAAGAACATCACACACATCCATCCTCGAGGTAGGACTCGAACCTGCGACCGTAGCGGTCGCGCGGTCCCAGACTGAAGCGCCTAGAACCGCTCGGCCACTCCGGCCGGCTATAAATAATTCCCCGAGCCTCCTTGGACCCTTTAGTCAGTCCAACGACCTCGATGAAGGGTAGGATGATGACAATCTTGTAGCACTAGCTGTTTCAGGAGCGCCAGTTGTTGCTACATTTGATACAGCTTTTCCTTCTGCTGTTCCTGTCGATACAGTGACTGTTGTTTATGTTGTTCGTGTTGCCACAGTTAACTGCATATGAAGCGTCAACTGTTTTGTTGTAGTTTAATTTGCTGTTGCCTCAATTCTGAGAGTTTCTTGTCCATAAATGCATACTGAAAATTTACTCCTCGTCACTTTTGCCCCTCTAAAGATACTCACTTCATGTGTGCGACACCCGTTGTGGGGCGGCGGGTGGAATAATTGTTAATGTTCCTATTATTTATTTAATGCTGTTGTTTGCCCTTCTCAACGCTGGCTCTCTAACTACAATATTGGCAACCAGAAAGTGATTAGCAAACCGTGAAGCCTGTAATTAGAATTCCTAGTGCCCACTTCATCTGAGAAATACATTATATCTACAGCTTGTAGCTCTGAGGAATTAGGAGATAGTCTGGGATTCATAATCAAAAACCATTCTCTCTAAAGTGTCACTATATTCTGAAAGTCACAGACCAAAAAGAATCCACACAATCTAACTACCAGAGCAGTTCAGAGTCTACTGCGCTGATGCAACTATAACTATTCAAATTAAATGTTTAAGTGAATGCTCGCCATAATTTGATGATAATGTTCATCAAACGCCACGCTAATAATGGTAGAATGTCTATCCTGTGGCGGCACGTGAAAATACGACATACGCAAACTAAAGATAGATCATTAACGTCATCCCAAAATTAACACTTCACTCGAAAACGATTTCATGGTTACGCATATCCCGAGTAACTTATTATTGCATTCAAGGCTGTTTATATCAACGATACCGACGCGACGCGACTCCCGGCACACGTGTGCGATAATCAGCGTCTGGAGAGAACTGGGGCCTTCTTCTTTCTCGTGCAGCGTTCTTACATATAAAGCCGAGGTGCAGACAGCTAAGGGAACGCCTGATCAAATCTGCTCTCCCGACTAGCCGTTGGGCTAGTAATGCACCACTTTAAGTTATCGAATAAATCATTGCTTCCTTTGCTGATGGCCGATGAAGCTTTCAATTGAATTGTGCAATCAGCACACATGTAAGTAATCATGATAAAAGTCTGACGTGGCTAAGTCAAATATTTTGGGTGAGAGAATTAATTTAATTGCACTACACGCAGTAGGCGAGCTCTGAACTTGCTCTTTGCAGATACGCTATAGCTATAGTTTTATAGTTATTCTGTTGAAACATCTCACATTTTTATGATTATAGCGAATCTCCCTTCTACTTAAATTTAAACAACCTAGCTTTATTTATTCACCTACTTAATCTACCTTGCTTCCTTAATTTCTAAGACAAAAACCAGAAAATCATGAATTTCAACTAAAATTTTAACTTGTGAGATCCAGAATACTGTTTCTACTAAATTATTATGCAAAAGCAATCTAAATATAAATTTTTAAGTTTCTAGCTCTTTCTGTGGCGCCAATAATTTTTACAGAAAAAGATCCATTTTCGAAAATGGTTAAAGTTATTGAACTGATATCCAACACATATTGATTTTGTATTAATCCTGACATGCTAGAAACGTTTCAGGTTATTTACTTCATTTTAAAGTATTGCGCTAGTTACAGCGGACTAGACTGGCACACAATGGAAAGACTGATGTGAATTTTATAAGGCGTGAGTATGCTGCTTCCCTACACCATGAGTACATCAAAGATCATAATTAGTTCTTTCATAGAGTGCGTGAAAAAAACAATATATGACTTGAAACTTCCTGGCAGATTAAAACTGTGTGCCCGACCGAGACTCGAACTCGGGACCTTTGCCTTTCGCGGCCAAGTGCTCTACCAACTTTTTTTCTTTTTCAATCTCATTTTATTCGGTTTTGTTCGTTTCAACTGCTCGGGGCGGACGTCGCAAGACATCCGTTTAAGTTCGTTATTAATCGATTAACTCAGTTTTTTATTACAGAGGGCAGTTAAACCCCCTGACCGAACACGCTGAGCTACCGTGCCGGCAACCAACTGAGCTACCGAAGCATGACTCACGCCCGGTACTCACAGCTGTACTTCTGCCAGTACCTCGTCTCCTACCTTCCAAACTTTACAGAAGCTCTCCTGCGAACCTTGCAGAACTAGCACTACTGAAAGAAAAGATATTGCAGAGACATGGCTTAGCCACAGCCTGGGGGATGTTTCCAGAATGAGATTTTCACCCTGCAGCGGAGTGTGCGCTAATATGAAACTTCCTGGCAGATTAAAAGTGTGTGCCCGACCGAGAATCGAACTCGGGACCCTTGCCTTTCGCGAGCAAGTGCTCTACCAACTATTTTTTCTTTATTTTTTTACTATTTATTTTGCCCTTTGAAAATGGAAAAACATAAGAGGTAGCTATATTTCCTAAAGGCCTTCTATTTTTATTCTTTTTATTTTTTTGTTAACATAAAGGAGTATACAGTCTCACCATCAGCAGCAAACTCTTTTTTTTGTCTTTTTTTGTTTTTGTTTTGGGGGAGCACAGGAGAAAGAAAAAGAAATTGGCTGCAGATAGAGAGCTATGTGTGAAAGGGATAAACATGTATAAGGAGAAAAAAACTTAGAGGAGGAGGAGAAAAGAGAAGTGAAATAAAATAGGAATACTTTCCGCGCCATGCTCCACTTGGGCGCGCCATCAGAACAAAATGCATTCTATCATTGACCATTGAAGGGGAACGTGGGATCGTCCAGTCTTGGCTGGCAATGTTCGTTGAGATTCCAGCTTTGAGGCGGGTTGGTGAAAATACTCTGTAAATAGTTCGCGAAAGTGGCCCGATAGTGTCGATGTCGGCGAAGGGTGTGGTGATGTACTTGGAGGCGTGTCCAGAAGTCCGCCGGATCGACGATGTCGTCCCGGAAGAGGTAGTTGACAGCCATGCCACTGATCCATGTGACGGCGTGCCACTTAGCCGGTGGAAAGTAGGTCGTGTCAGGATATATCATCATAGTAGGAGAAACGTGATGTGGTGGTACTCGGAGGTAGAAAGCCACAATCTTTTGTACGAGGGTCCAGACAGCTGCTGCTGGCCCACACTCAAAACGATGTAAATCTGTATCTTCGACATTGCATTTGAGGCACAGGGGTGAGTCCACCAGTGCGACACGATGCAGTTTATGTCTTGTAGTATACTTGCCGTTGACGAGAAGGTACCACATAGAGGTGGTGTCAGTGATGTGATATGGTTAGTGGATCGTTTTCCAAACTGTAGGCCATGAGACCTGGGGGTGACATCTTTCGACGGGGTTGCGTGGTGGAGACTTACGGAGAAGGCGGTAGATGTCGATGGTGGTCGTCTTCCTGGTCCTAGGGAGCTCGGTGCATATGTAGCTGTACTCCAAAAAGAAACGGCCGATATGTGACATCGGAGGTGGGATGTGTGCCAAAGATGTCGGTGGGCGTCTCGAAACAGGTGCGAGCTCGGTGGTCAACATTCCAGTAAAACTAGCATTTTGGCTTTTACATAACCGGAGCATTGTATTGGTGTAAAGTGCCAGAGTCCTGGCTCTCACATTAACCAGATCGAGGCCACCATCCCGCTTCGGTAAGGTGAGAGCTTCATACTGGACTTTGAATATGTGTCCAGAACAAATGAAATAGCCGAAAGCCGCCTGTAATCTGGCCGCCATTGTCCCAGTGATGGGCAGAAACTGCGCTATATGGGGTATCCGGGCTGCCAGATAGGTATTGACGAAGGTGACTCTCTGGCACATATTCAGCGGGCGTAGAATGTGATTTTGTATGTTGGCCCGGATGCGTTGCAGCAGCGCCCGATAATTGATCGCCGAGGTGCGGCGAATGTCTCGCGTGTACACCAACCCGAGACAGCGAAGAGTGTCCACCAGTTGAAATGGGACGACGCTGTCTGCGGGAAGGCCGCGGCCGATCTTCATGGCGCATGATTTTGCCACGTTCATAGCGCTCCCTGCCCCTTCACTGTAACGGGTAATCCACTGCATCGCAGCTTGTACGTCGGCCGCTGAACGTACGACGAGGGCCAAGTCGTCCGCGTAAGCTTGGCAGCGGAACATATGATCCCGGAGTGGAATACCTGTCAAACGTCAACCGTAATCCACAAATGAGTGGTTCCATCGCAGTGGCATAAAGCACCGTCGACAAGGGGCAACCCTGCTGTACTGAGCGTTCAATCCGTATAGGTTCTGTAAGTCTGCCGTTGACGAGAAGTCTGGACGTTGCTCCACGAAGGAGCCGCATAATCACTTGCGTGAACATCGGGGGAATTGCCATTCGGTTCATCACTGCGTTCAGGAAGGCATGATTGACGCGGTCAAACGCTTGTTTGAAGTCGATGGAGATTAAAGCGCCTGGCAGTCTCGAGTGTGTTGCCACAGCGATCACATCTCGATATTCACTGAGGGCTGTCTGTATATTAGGATCGCCGCCTAAATATGTTTGTTCGTGGGAAACAATGTCTCGTAAGACATGTTTGAGTCGCACTGCTAGAAGGCGTGTGAAAATCTTGAAGTCGGAATTGAGTAACGAGATCGGCCGATAACTGTCGAGTCGTGTTCCTCCTGCGGATTTCGGGACTGGTACAAGTAAGCCTTCCATGAACGTTGGTGGCGGGTTCGCCGCGCCGGACAAAAGTTCCCAGTACATGTCCCTCCATCGTGACATCATCAAATCTAGGAAGGTTCTGTAAAATTCGAGAGGTAAACCATCCGGGCTGGGAGATCGATTGAGAGACCCTTTAGCCACAGCGCCTTGGACGTCGTCGTTGGTCACTTCTGAAGTTAGGAGGGTTGCAGCTGCTGCGTTTAGAGTACCAAGTGTCTCCTGGGCAACCTCAGCAATGGCTTCTGCACCTGCAGGTACCTCTTGATATAAAAGTCTATAGTGCGTTGTGAATGAATCCGCAATGGTAGCTTGAGAAGTCAGCCGGCGTCTATGAGGTAAGTCTAAAGTTGTCATTAAAGCCTGTCGGCGTCGACGAACATTTTGAATAATATGATGCATAGAAGGTTCTTCTCCGTTAATCCTATCTTGGCGGCGTGCTCGTACAATAGCTCCCTCTAGACGGCATCTGGTCAAGGTTAAAATCTTTGCCTTAATGCGTTGAGCTTCTTTTAGACGATCCGGGGATGGAGGTTCATCAATGAGTTCACGTAGAGCGCTATAGTAGAAATCAGTTGTATGGTGATTCCATCTGGCTTTGGCTCTGCCATAGTGTGTCAATGTGCGTCGGATGGCCGGTTTGGCGCACAGCAACCACCACTGCAGTGTGGTCTCGTAACGCGTAATTCGTTGAAGACAGGTGTGCCACGTGTCAGTGACCTGTTGTCGACATTCAGGGTCCCGCAGTAGTGCTACATTGAGTTTCCAAGGTCCTGCACTGCGCCATATAGATTGTCGACGTAGTTTCATGGTACAGATGTAGATGTCATGATCCGAGAAGACAGACGGCCAACGTTCCGCGTCGAGGAGAACTGATTTTAGAGCGTTAGAGATGTATATTCTGTCAAGTCGGCTGGCGGAGTGGCTCGTAATGTGTGTATACCCCGGGCGGTCGCCGTGTACCACTCGCCAAGTGTCGAGGAGACGAAGGCGGCGGACGAGGAAGCGAAGTTCCGGACATATGGTGAAATGGGGGTATTGGTCTGTGCGCTCGAGAACACAGTTGAAATCTTCACCTACGATGAGATGATCGTATCGTCCGAGGAATAAAGGTGTGATATCTTCTGCGTAGAACTGGGAGCGATCCCTCCGTTTATCAGTGCCCGATGGGGCGTAGAGATTAATGATTTTGAGTCCGTCAACTGTTATGGCCACCCCTCGCGCTGTTGGGAGGTATGCGACATCGGAAACTGCAATCCCTTCTCGGAGGAGGATGGCTGCGCCTGTGTGTTCCATAGCTGCAGGGGCTGCGTGCGTCTCATATCCATAACACCCAGCCAAAGTTGCTGTCCTCAGTTCTTGTAACAGGGCGATGTCGATGTCCGCTGCTCTTAGCGTGTCACGGAGCAGTTGAAGTTTAGCGTGGGAGCCGATATTATTAGTATTGATAGTAGCTATTCGATACGCCTGATGGGAGATTCGTGCTGCCGATAGGGTCGTAGCTGGTGAAGATTGTTGCGGTGGATGCTGGAAGTCCATAGAAGTCGCAGGAGTCGCCGAAGAAACTTCCCCCATTTTAGTGTTGGTCTAATGGAGGAACAGATCTCATTTCCGCATCAGATGGAGGTGGGAAATCCGTGTCATCCGCCCATGAAAAATGTCCGACAGGTTTGACATCGGCGAGAGGTGGCAGCGCCGGCCGAGTCGGCTCAGTTGCGTCGGTGACAACAGGCGCGCTATGTTCCATGGCTTCTGGGCGCGGGGCTTGCGCACGATCTCTGTTGGACGGTTCACCGTCTTGTGGACGACGCGTCTCCGTGGCAGAGGAGAAAGTGTTATCGTGTTCTCCGTCAGAGTGATGTGCCATCTCTTCGTCCTGCGGAGGGGGCTCAATGGTTGATTCTGATGTCTTGCGGCGTTTTTTTTCGTCGTTTATGCGACTTCTGCTTTCGG
This sequence comes from Schistocerca gregaria, assembly GCF_023897955.1. Lineage (NCBI taxonomy): Eukaryota > Metazoa > Arthropoda > Insecta > Orthoptera > Acrididae > Schistocerca > Schistocerca gregaria. Next base: position 835,076,698 of record NC_064931.1, read on the forward strand.
CAGTGAGTTTCGGTGTCTGAGGAAGGAAGAGATTCACGTCGTTCGGGTGCAAATGCCGCGGCTGCTATTTTGCGGTCGTCATTCTCCAGAACACTCTCACTGGCATTCTTGTGATCTTCTAGCGTGGGTGTGTCCGGCTGTTGGACATGTTCACGGGCGGCATCGCCGGTGTTAAGGTGCTGCGGTGCCTACGGGTGTATCGGACCAGAGAGACGCTCATGAACGGCGCCTTGTGTGGGCTGGACGTGCAGTGTCGCCTCATAGGTGACTGGAAGGGTGGTCGTAGTTCTGTCGGTGTTCGTATCGTCGGGCCTTAGTTGTGTGATGCAGCGTTGCAGGCATTCATTACGGACGTGGCCTTCTTTGCCACAACCGGAACATGTTCGAGGTTGTCCGTCGTAAATGACAACCTCACGGCAGCCGCCGATAGAAATGTACGATGGAACGTGCCGTTTGAGATCGATTCGGACTTGTCTCACACCATTAAGCACCGGATACGTCGTAAACTGTGCCCATGTCTCGGCTACGTGGTTCTGGACTTTTCCGAACGGGCTTAGCGCCGCGATGACTTCATCTTCATTCACCTCGAAAGGCAGTTCGAATACACGGATCGTTCGAAGGCCAAGTCCTGCATGGTCGACATCCACAGGCCCGACGTTTCCGTCGGAGTGCCGAAATTTTAGTCCATGTCGCGTCCTTTGAATAATCTCATTGCAGGTAGCGTCGGAAGTCATCTTAACATAAACGACGCTGCTAATGGTCGATAGGTGTATGCCGATGAGTTCGTCACGGGGGATCTTCACGTCTTCGCGTAGGAAGCGTTCGACGGCCAGTGCTTTGGGTCGTGCGTATTCATTTGAGAAGGTGAACTTACGAGTGTTCTTCCTGTAAGAGTTGGCCATTAGAGCGTGTTCGACTGAGAAGCGCTGTGACGACGATGTAAACAAAACACTCCGCCCGCAGCGGCGTGGACGGCCGAGCGCGGTGCTCACTGCTGCCCTGCCGAACTCAGACTGCCAACTGAGCTACCCAAGCACGACTCACGCCCAGTACTCACAGCTTTACTTCTGCCAGTATCTCGTCTCCTACCTTCCAAACTTTACAGAAGCTCTCCTGCGAACCTTGCAGAACTAGCACTCCTGAAAGAAAGGATATTGCAGAGACATGGCTTAGCCACAGACTGGGGGATGTTTCCGGAATGAGATTTTCATTCTGCAGCGGAGGGTGCGCTGATATGAAACTTCCTGGCAGATTAAAAGTGATTGTCCGACCGAGACTCGAACTCGGGACCTTTGCCTTTCGCGGGCAAGTGCTCTACCATCTGAGCTACCGAAGCACGACTCACGCCCGGTACTCACAGCTTTACTTCTGCCAGTACCTCCTCTCCTACCTTCCAAACTTTACAGAAGCTCTCCTGCGAACCTTACAAAACTATCACTCCTGAAAGAAAGCATATTCCAGAGACATGGCTTAGCCACATCTCTGGACAATGAAAGGGACTGTGTCTATGATACAATATCCACAGCCAACATCTGTCTTCAAGAGTTCTGGGAACCTAGGTGATGCAAAAGTATTTTTGATGTGTGTGTAATGTATTGTGAAAGTCTTCAAACTCATTATTGAAAAGATACAATACAATAGTCCAGTCTGTTTAAAATAACAAATTTGAGTATCATATCGCTTCTGTCCTTCCACCTACGAAAAAATAATGAACACCATACTATGTCCCCTCTCAAGCTAAGCGGCTTTGGGTCGATTTTCTTTCTTCACTAAAAGTGGCTGAGTTATTCAGTTGGCCACACATACTACTTACTGCCTGAAAAGAAATACTGTTAGGATTAAAACTACTAACTTCCTATTGGCGTGGGCGTTGGCTTGATAACGTGGTGATAGATAGGGAAGGGGCCGAGGAGGAATTGTATTTAGAGAGGAGTGTGGAAAACATGGATGGAGAGAAGGAGTAGGATGAGCTGGTCAGAGTGAGGGAAATGGAGGACATATACAGGGAGCAAAGAAGCCGAGGAGAAGGGGAAATGAGGGTCGTGAAGAGGGTGAGAGAAAATGACGAAATAGGAAGGGGAGCACGTGATGGGCGGAGAGAGGTGATATGAGGAGATGGCCAGAGAGAAGAGGAAGGATGAGACGGACCAATAGAAGATTGGAATAAAAAAAATACCTTGGCAATGTAGTGTTTTTCAACTAGTAAACCGACGAAAGGTCATGAAACAATTTTGGTGATTAACGAATAGGAATATGAGCGCTGTTTGTCAAATTTAAAAAAAAACTGGTTGAAGTTTAGTGTGTACTGTTCTAATCGGACGTGTTTCTTGATAGGGGCTGCCGAAAGCTGTATTGTGGTAAAGAACAGGCATATAGCAGCGCTTGTTCTGCCTTTTGTTTCCTGTGGGTATCTTATGAGCATTTGGATTAGTAATTTATATGGTTAAAACCGTTGGGAAGCTTTAGCTGAAATGTACTGTTCGAGATGTGGCAGTGAAGAATTCTTTTTGTTTGGTAGGCAAAATGTAGCGCAAAATTGTTGAAGCATTCGTGCCGACTTGTTAACAAACTGCCTATTGGCTTCTGTATTGGATTCATTGTCCGACGTTCGATGGTGATGAACTGGAGCCGAGCTCGCGGCCGCAGAATGTGTGTACGTGGCGCACCAGGATGTTGGCGCACCAGGTACATATAGTCTGCGGCCGCGAGCTCACCACCGGCAATGGAGGGTGAAGCTTTGGCAGTGCCAGCCACTCGTGCTGGCGAAACGTCAATAAAATCATCAGACGAACGTCGGGTGAAGAACGCGAAACAGAAGCCAAAGACTGAGGTTTTCACCTAGAGACCAATTTCCAAAAATTTTCTTCCAGTGTGCTACACCGTAGGTGTACACGTCCTGTGAATAACTTTTATAGGCGGTCTTAAATGTAATTACAGTGTTGAATATTAATAGCATAACGCCTAAAAGGCTCTGCCGTTAATTTTTGTCGGCAGCAGAATTGAACGAGAATGGTCGATGTAGTTGATCTTTAAAACAAAGAAAATTAAAAAATCAAAAGACTTCGCCCATTAAGATCACTTACATGGGCTATAAATGAAATACAAGATTTAAACTGGAAACAAAGATTAGTTCTGTATTTAACAAAAGATGACAGAAGACTTTTAATTCGACTTCATTTTTCATGAACACTACGTTACCATCAATATGGGTTTCATTATATTGCTGATTAAAAATCATCTCGACTACTATAAGACTTCCAGCAACACGTTTTAAATTAATGTAAGTTTGGACATTTCTAGTAGCTAACGCTTTAACAGTCGGATGTGTTCAGTTACGATTCGCTTTATTTAAACTCATAAATTAATTTCAAACAAGAAGAACAGTTTTCTAACAGCATAGCCGTTTTTTTCTTAGCTGAAAAGAGAAACGAATAGCGATATTGGTTCAGGCACGTATAATATCTTACGCTTGTTATAACACCAAGAAATGGTAGCGGAGAAATTTTATTAGATCTGCTAGATCGAGAAATGGTTAGTGATTAACCAGCTTCAGTTCTTAACTCACAGATATGCTCGTGTGAAAGAAGATTACATAATCGATATCGGTGTTGCTCCTCAAATCTGCGTTCGTTATCGATTTGAAACCTTCGAGCTAGCTGAGTGAGCGTGTTAGGTTGTGCTCCGCGATTCTGCCACGCACATGTCTCTGAGAAACTATTGCAGATTCTTTCATATAAAGGACTATTAAAAGTTTCGGTTCGAAGACCGCACTAGCCCCTTACTTACATGTCGGTGCTTATATATTCCCACCGGAGTCGCGCTGGAATGCATTCCGCTGCATCACGTCCGCAAAAACAACATTTTGATCGCCACTTATATGTTTCTGGATCGTTAGTTGAAGTATTTTAACACAGGAAAAGCAAAACTGTGAGAAAATTTTACAAAATTAAAAAAAGAATTTTATATGGGTACTGAGAACCTCAACGCTATGAGCCTTGAACACAGTAACTTACAGGTAGTCAGCTTATGGATAATTGTTAGTTACTATAATGTTCATGAACGTCCATGTAGTAGAAAATTTTGTCAAGCCTTAATAAAGAGACTATCGAACCCATCTCCTGACTGCTACTCTTTGTTACAAAACCTACCTTTCGTTAATGCATTATGTTTCTCGGAAACATACTTAGTTTCCTTAACAGGGAATTAAATTCAAGTACACGGTCATGTGTTTACCGCATTTTGAGTGACAGCTCGTAAGAGCTAGAGCTTCCGATTAGACAAGCGCGGCTGATTTAGAAGGCAGCCAATTTTTTGGCGCGCATGTCCCATCACGAGGGCATGATTAATGGCGGGGCGGCACTGGTTGTACAGCTTTACGGCTCATCGACAGTCGCGTCATTAGAGCTGCGCCCCTCCTGATGGCCCGCGTCCTCAAAGAAGCGGCGCCGTCGCCGTCGTGCAGCAGCAAGAAACACGCGGTGCCCGAGCGTGCACGCGCTCCACGCATTCGCTAGATTGATCGTATGGAAGGCTGTGGCAGCAGCGGAAGGATCCGAGTAGGTCCGCCAAGTCACAGATAACCTGCCTTTTTTAGCTGTATAAAAGTGGTTTTTTTCCGAACTGCGGCAAAATTCATGTGGACAGAGGAGTTTGTAGGTCAGCTGTTTCACTTTAACACGAATTTGATGTCACTGTGCGTTAAATCGAAATTGAAATCGCCATCACTAATGCATTTTCCCGAACTAAAAACGCTAAAGCTGGTATTTAATGACCGTATTTAGTCAGTTACAAACAAAACGTTGAAAAAGGAACATTTTTGCTATGAAGTATATGAGAGAAAAACCAATACTTTTGATATTGCTGTCACACTCACAGAGAAATGCAAGTTTATAAGAGCTTGTTTATGAACGAAAATCAGCTAAAACGACCCGTTGACGACGAGATCGTTAGAGATGCAATACAACCTCGGATCGGGTAGGGATGGGAAAGAAAATCGGCAGGGCCCATTTCAAAGGAATCACCCCGCCATGTGACTTAACGATACTGGGGATTCACCGAAGTCATAAATGTGGATGTGTGGACAAGGGTTTAAACCCTCACTTGCCAGAATGCGTTTCTACTGCCTTAGGCACCTCTTCCTGTGTGTTAGATTCTAGTAATGAAATCTGAACCCTCTGCCTTCCGTTGTGACATAATACTGTATGAATATCACTGCTTGAGTGAACGTCCTACCTATGTACAAATATGATTTAGTATTCTTTAAAGGTGTATGAAAATATAAATCACTAAATCATAGGCGCGGAGTGATTTTAGTTCCTTATGCAAACATAATACCCATTGATTTACTGCTTCTGGTATGTACTTGCACATACAGGTGATCGATCCAACTATATTTATAGTATATGAAATACAATACTATGTAGTCCCACCGTTGGTGTCCTCTGTATGGTTCTGAACCATAACATTTGTTAGATTATTTTAGATGTTATTACTAAGTTATCTGGACAAATTCCAGCCTTTACTGATTGTCTCTCTGTTGTGAATACCATTCTTTCTTGAAAAATTTAAAGTTAATCGCAGAAAATTTTGGAGTCTGTAAAAAGTTTAGTTTCATTACCGTTAGTGAGAACAAACTAATCAACGTCTTATTATATTTAAAACCGTCTTTTAATTGTTTTATAGATGTTGACTTGTCAAACTAGAAATGGAGCGCTGCTAACAATGTACAGTATAATACTTGTTGCTCACCGAAGTGTGATGTTTCTCTATATCCTTTTTGCCTTCTCTCAAGAATTCTTTCCATTTAGATTGAGTGTCTGCTTTCAACTGCAGCAGAGTCCCTAACACTTCAAATTTTTTGTCGTCATAAGTACTTTATATTCAAACTTTTCACATTTTCTTATTTTACTTTAATACTCTATCTGCCTTTCATCCGTAGACTACAGTAAACGACTCTTTGTAAAATTCTGTTCTTTGAAATATCTGTTATATTATTAAGTGCGTACAGTGATTCGAACAGTACCCGAAAACTAGCGCCGGAACGTCGTTCACTTACATAAATTAAGAATTCTCACAAACTGTATAAACAAAAAACGTTTCTCAGAAAAAAGAAAAAATTTTCACCTCATATCGTAACGAGCAGAAAATATTTAAACTGGGTTTTGCAGTATAAGGCGTCCAATGTTCAATCATAACATATGTTCTACAGACATTACCGCTTCGACTAAAACACATTTATGGATGTGAAGTAGATATTAACAAATAATACACTGAGCAGTGAGAAGAGGAAGTCTTTTTTTGAGAAATATATGTGTCTTCTGCTATGTTTGATTCATGTGTGGTACAGCTATCAAAGGCATGTCACATGTGAAGATAACCAGAAACAGTTCGAAGGAGAGGAAGACCCAAAGTGCGCTAACGAGTGGGAGTAAATACACACAGGCGCAACAGCACTACAGTCGAAGGAATAAAACAACGATTCTGAAACTGTCGTCATACATCTCCGATTGCACAGAGTAGGAACGTACCGCATCCTGACCGATTGTATGATTTTGCAACATGAAACTGTTTCTTTGTGACCCCACAATAAACTAACTACTATTATCATGTTTCAAATCACTGGTAAACCCAGAGAGCTATACTTCGTGAAATAATCCTACTACCATAACTCCCACTTAAGTAGCAATGGTTAAATATTTGTGCCTCATTTAGAAAGCGCTCATTTACGTATAAGAACAACGTAACTAACATCGAAGAAATGGTGGCCGATTTCTTTCACTCACAACTCTCTTTGTTTTAAATGAATATGAGGGGCAGTAAAAAGGTTTCGTCTGCTGACATTGCTGCAGCGTATATGCGATTCCGACGCTGGTTTATAAGTACCGAGATATAGGGAAGGGGTTAGTTGACCTTCGAACGGGAACATTTTGATCACTGTTTATGCATACTAGCTAACGAAATACTTTTAGATCTTCGATGTGTCGGAGAATATTACACAACTATCTGCCATTTCTCTGTTAGACGTAATGTCAGCAGGTCGTGGTTGTGTCGAACTACACTGTGGAGGCTGAGAAAGTGGAACAGCAAGGTGAAGCGAGTAGTATGGACATGTACGACGGGCATTCAATAAGAAAGGCAACACATTTTTTCCTCGGCCAATTTCAGTGGAAAAATGCAGAATTTGCTGTGGGACGTCGTGGAATATTCCCGGTTTAGCCACTATAGTTCATGAAGCTCCTATAGATGGCAACGCTATAAGTAACCTTGGGGTGTGTGACGGAACTGACCTCAAATCAGAGATCTATCACTGAACTTGGTTTGGCGGAAATTCTTAAGCGTTTGCAGAATGTCTGCGGAGACCTGCCAGTGAACAAAAGCACGAGACCTTGGCAAGGCGTCATCATTGCAACAATGTCACATAAACATGTCCCGTCTCCCTTGTACCGGTTGGCCACACACAGCTGTGGCTCCTGCAGTATTGGAACAGTATGACTGACGCATTACAAGCAAACGCATTGCTGCCGAACTGGAGTCCTCTGTTGGTAATTCTCACACACTCGTCTACAAGTTGGGAAGTTCGAAGGTGTGTGTTAGCTGCGTTCCTCGCCGCCTAACAAAAGACCATAAAAAACAAGGAAGGACCATCTGCGCGCAATTGCTTGCGCGTGAAGGAGGTGCACGTGACCGTTTCTTTGACGAACATTGTTACAGGCGATGAAACGTGGGTTCATCAGTTCCAACCGGAGACAAAACAGCAATCCTTGGAGTGGCGCCGCACCACATCTCCTCTGAAGAAGACGTTCAACCGGTAAAGTCATGTCGACGGTGTTACGGAAGTCTCAGTCGGTTACTATGTTTGATATACTCCCTCATGGTGCAACAATGAACTCTGAAGTGTATCGTACAGCCTCATGACATGCCAGAAACGACTTTAGAGCGTTCATTGTCACAAAAATGGAAACGAACCTCTCCTTCCCAATTATAATATAATGAGTAAAACAAGCCTGCGCACCCGAAAGGAAAGGGGCTCGCAAAATTTAAGAGGACTGTTCTTCCTTATCCATCCTACAGCCTGCACTGCGCACCTTCCGACTGCCATCTGTTTTACCCAATGAATGGTCTCCTGCTGGAAGCATTACGGTGACGGTAGGGAGGTTATTCGTGCAGCAGTACGTGGACTTCCACGTCGAACAGTGGAGTGGTACCCTGCGAACAATCAGGCCCTTCCACTAAAGTGCCTTAAAGGCCGCCTTACTGAATGGAGATCATGTCGAAAAATACGTTATTTTTAGTCAGAAGAGTACGGAGTAATATTTTGTATTGGAACCATCAATAAAACCAACCAACTTTCACAAAAAAATAAGGTACTTGTTGAAAGCCGCTCGTACTCTCCAGGCCTCTTTGATCTTCATTTGGCCTTCAGCGTGATCAGGCAATCATGAAGGCCATACACGTGTCCATCACATGTACACATGATGCCATCAATTAACTTGGATGTAAGATCTCATTAAGGTCGCAGTGGGTGGTAAACTTAAAGATAACAGAAGTTGGCGGGAAATTTAGATATTAGAAATGGCGTAGTCAGGAAATTTAAATAGTAATGATGGCTAATTATTTGTACATCGAATGACAGTGAGGCATTTTCTTTTGCATTATTTGTAATTATACTACAGTAGCTCATTTGAGTGAAAGAATATACGTAAACTTCTTCACCTTAATTTTGCAAATTGGTGTTATTCAGCACACACACTCCTCTCAACCATATGCTACAAAGGGAATGAGAACAGGTGGGAAAAAATATAACAGAAACTGTGTTATTATGAAATTTATTACATTCCAAAGAAACGTGATACTGCACTATAACTAAAGAAAAAGATCGACGCACTAAAGTAGGTTTACGTAGGGTTTGGCAAGCAGGAAGACGAACAGGCACAAGTACAAGAAGGCGTTATCGCCAAGTGTGACTGAGCATTACCTTCCTGAAGAGTAAGCCAAGAACGGCTTACCATGAAGGGCAACAGAACAGGGCTTACAATATTGTCGACTTACTGCTCTGCTATAACGATGCCGCTGATGACAATAAGATGTGTCCAGCTATATAAAAAAAATGGTACCCCTAACTATCACCTCTGGTTGTTAGGTCATATGGCACGCGACCATGATGTTGATATCCCACCACTATTTGGGACGTGTCCTTCGGCCTGGGATCTCCTTGACTGGAGTGGAACTGTCTTCATTGATGTATACCACTTAGAACTGAGCCCCTATGACCAGCGAGGCCGGGTCTGGAGATGTCCCAGACGGTGGTGGGATACCAACGTGACTGTCGCCCATCATACTGGCCATGAGTGATACTTTTGGGTGTCATTTCCTTTCGAAGCAGGACACCTTTGGTAGTCATCTGGGGCAACCCTACAGCATAGCACCATGTCGACGATATTCTACGACCTGTTTTGTTGCCCTTCACCTTAAGCCATCCTGGCCTTACACTTCAGCCAGATAATGGCCACCAGCACACAACGAAAATTTCTACGGTTTGTCTTCGTTCTTGCCAAGCCCTGTCTTGGTCAGCAAATCAGTAAGATGTCCCACAACTGAGAACTCTTGGGCCGGCCGTTGTTGCCGAGCGGTTCTAGGCGCTTAAGTCCGGAAGCGCGCTGCTGCTACGGTCGCAGGTTCGAATCCTGCCTCGGGCATGGATGTGTGTGATGTCCTTAGGTTAGTTAGGTTTAAATAGTTCTGAGTCTAGGGGACTGATGACCTCAGATGTTAAGTCCCATAGTGCTTAGAGCCATTTGAATTCGAGAACGCCTGAAGCTACATGAGCAGGGTCTTGCATTCATCTCGTGATTTGACCATCTAATGTGCCTATTAGACGGAAGTTGGCACAATAAATACCACTCAAGAGGACATCAAACAACTCTGTCAGACATTGTCAAGCCGAATTAACTGCTTGCACGAAGGCCAAAGATGGACAAACGCGTTATTGATTTGCTCAATTTCTGAACCTCTTTCTCTTGTCTAAGTCACGCAGTTCATATGAAATTGTAATTACTAGTTTGTATGCATGTTTATTTTACATCCTATTCGTGTAATTCGTTCACGGTACGACTACTTTGTTTAGTTTTTTTGTCTTAGAGTGTATGTACATTTGGTTGACCGAACTCATTTACATATGATATGGCTGCTCTCAATTTTATAATCTCTCCATCCAGCGGATTTGTTCCGAATGTCTCCGAGTAGCTACGAATCAGCAGCAACTGTGACTGCGTTTGCGCAGTAATGTAATTTCGTATTTCATCATCCTGTCAAGTCTGAACTCGTCAGCTAGTAAATATTTGCTGCCCTTTTGGCTGAGGCGCGGCGCGTGGCTGCAGTTACCACATTTCGCTCGCGGGGCCTGAGCCCTAGGCGCCCTGTCAGCTATGCAGCCACTGGGTGCTAGCCTTCTGCCATCTTCAGCGAGTGCACCTTATTCCGCTTGCAGATGCATGTCATACCGCTTAGAAATTCAGAGAATATCCTCTGCATTTGGATCTTACAACTTAGCTACGAGACACACCGAACATCGAAAAGCGAATTCGTTTTTCATCGACACGTTATGTATTGTTCGCTGTCACATGTTAAATAGTGCCGCAGATACGGATTATCAGTGGCATAGAACATAACAGATTAGAGCATAAACTATTGTACTATGTAAGAAGATACATGCCTCTGCTAAACTCTCTCAATCTCTAAAGAGCACCTTGTAATACCGGCTGTAAAATTTTGCCTGTATTTTCTGATCTTCTCTGAAATCGAATTCGGTCTCTGAAAATCTGCTCCCAACATCAGATGTGAGGTGTACAATATGCAAAATTCAGCACAGTAATTATGCGAAAAGTTTACAGATCTTCTTTCGCTTTTACACTATGTACTTTTTATGGCTATCTTTCAAGTGGCAGAATGTTATCATGCGAAACCATCCATTCTGCAGTTTCGTGTGTCTCTTTAGCATTTTCGCCGGCCATGGTTGTAAACTTCAGGTGATAATTGATGGTTCTTGAAGTTCCTCTGCAAAAGATATAATTAGATTAACATTTGAGCTGTGACCTGCCATTTCCGAAGCTAGCAAGGAAACTAATCGCTCGACTCATTCATTTAGGTTATTCTAATGAACAAAAGAGGAATGTGCTGACAACTCAGTGGAGGCAGTTTTCCAACTGCGAACAGCAAGTGCATTTTCGTTCTCTCTCACTAATGATCCACCAAGTTTATCTAATGCAGCATTAAAGATATGTTGATATCTGTGGCCTCTATTTGAACCGACTTGTTTGTACGGGAGATATATGTCTTACGTACATTGAGGATTTTTTTCATAATTTTGAAGATCTCATGTTGTGTTACTATTTTTTAGGGGATTTAACTTTAAACAATAGATTTTATAATACTTTCATTCCTTACATTGCGAATCAAGTCATCTCTATCGACATCTGCTGGTGAATCGCTAATCATCCTCAGTTTTGTAATAGGTTCAAACCTGATACTAAACACGATATCATATGTTTCGTCTTTTGCCTAAAAAAAAAGTATGCTGCTCTCTGTACTGTATATTTCTTTTCTGAATTCTCTTCATTTCTATCATCTTCATAAACGTCATCATCATCAGCAACAGAACAACAACATCATCTTCCACATCAGATTCATCTTCTTCATCACCTTCATCATCATCATCATCATCATCTTCTTCATCATCTTCTTATTATCATTATTCTTATTGTTCTCCATCTTCTGCTTTCATAAATACATTGCTTTCTTGGCTTCATCTTGGTCTATCTTCTCATTTCAGAACTGCTGTCTCAGTCTTTAGCGGTCCAGAAATAGGTTTAAATATATTTTCAAGCACATAGTTAGCTTTAAATTGTCTCTTTTGCAGCAGTGGCCGCTTCCTGTGGTTATTTTTTGGAGATATCAACAACCCACCCTTAAGGCCAATCTCCCGTCCAATGAAACTGGGAGACACGTTGATAAGCACAAAACTCAATCAGAAATGGACCGATTGACAGAAAATGACTAAATTTAAATCACTCTTCAGAGTGTAAGGCGCTATCCATTAGCCATTAACTATTAGTTGTTACGTTTTAGTTAATAGGTACTGGCCATTTTCTGTTAGGCGTTGACCGTCAAGCGTTATGCATTATTGGTTAGACATTACCTGTTAGCCTTGCGTTAGGTATGAGATATTAGCCATTAGCCATGAGGCGTAATGCATTGTGAACGAGCTGTTTGGCGTTACGCGTTAGTTGTAAGCGTTGATCGCTAAGCAGAACCACATCTCTCAGCATTGGGTTCGAATCTAGAGGTTCAGGCTTCATTTCCCAGAGGGAGCATTTTTGCTATGACATTGATCGTATGACTTCTTCAAGACTGGGGATATCTTAAAAAAATAGACAATGATTAGTTCACCAAACATTTCAATTTTATAACAGTGAAACCATTACAACGTAAATGTGCGTTATTTAAATCACCATCTTTGCTTAGAACCAAAGAATTGTGTCCATTCTCGTCCTATGGTCGCCTACATTTGGAGACGATCGTAGAGATGCTGGATGTAGTTCTGTGGAACGGCTTGCCATGCCATTTCCACCTGTCGCCTCAGTTGAACCAGCGCTCGTGCTGGACGTGCAGACCGCGTGAGACGACGCTTCATCCACTCCCAAACATGCTCAATGGGGGACAGATCCGGAGATCTTGCTGGCCAGGGTATTTGACATACACCTTCTAGTGCACGTTGGGTGGCACGGGATACATGCGGACGTGCATTGTACTGTTGGAACAGCAAGTTCCCTTGCCGGTCTAGGAATGGTAGAACGATAGGTTCGATGACGGTTTGGATGTACCGTGCACTATTCAGTGTCCCCTCGACGATCACCAGAGGTGTACGGCCAGTGTAGGAGAGCGCTCCCCACACCATGATGCCGGGTGTTGGCCCTGTGTGCCTCGGTCGTATGCAGTCCTGATTGTGGCGCTCACCTGCACGGCGCCAAACACGCATACGACCATCATTGGCACCAAGGCAAAAACGACTCTCATCGCTGAAGACGACACGTCTCCATTCGTCCCTCCATTCACGCCTGTCGCGACACCACTGGAGGCGGGCTGCACGATGTTGAGGCGTGAGCGGAAGACGGCCTAACGGTGTGCGGGAGCGTAGGCCAGCTTCATGGAGACGGTTGCGAATGGTCCTCGCCGATACCCCAGGAGCAACAGTGTCCCTAATTTGCTGGGATGTGGTGGTGCGGTCCCCTACGGCACTGCGTAGGATCCTACGGTCTTGGCGTGCATCCGTGCGTCGCTGCGGTCCGGTTCCAGGTTGACGGGCACGTGCACCTTCCGCCGACCACTGGCGACCACATCGATGTACTGTGGAGACCTCACGCCCCACGTGTTGAGCAATTCGGCGGTACGTCCACCCGGCCTCCCGCATGCCCACTATACGCCCTCGCTCAAAGTCCGTCAACTGCACATACGGTTCACGTCCACGCTGTCGCGGCATGCTACCAGTGTTAAAGACTGCGATGGAGCTCCGTATGCCACGGCAAACTGGCTGACGCTGACGGCGGCGGTGCACAAATGCTGCGCAGCTAGCGCCATTCGACGGTCAACACCGCGGTTCCTGGTGTGTCCGCTGTGCCGTGCGTGTGATCATTGCTTGTACAGCCCACTCGCAGTGTCCGGAGCAAGTATGGTGGGTCTGACATACCGGTGTCAGTGTATTCTTTTTTCCATTTCCAGGAGTGTATTTCAATTTCCTGGAGTGTAGATCGTCATTTCTACCATTTTGTGGCTGTATACCACATTTATCAGTAATAGGATTCGTGGGAAGTTGAAGACCGTGGCACAGATTGTAGCGTATCACTTGTGAGTTGGTACTCTAGCAATGAGGAAGAAGGAGAAGGGGAGACAAGGCGGAGGTCTCCTGCGCCACGTTATTAACAACTTAGCTCTAGAACTTTATGTTCTGGCTACTCATACTGTGACCCAGGAACAAATTTGATGGAGCAGTGTAATAGAGGTCATGTTGCAGTCATTCCATTAGATACAGCACTAAGGGATGTTGATATCACTTATGCAAAACACCCAGACAGTTTATCAGACAGATATCAAGCAGACCAGATTCTGGCTGAATAAGCATGGTGTAGAGCGAAGGTGAAATTTTCATTCTGCAGCGGAGTGTGCGCTAATATGAAACTTTCTGGCAGATTAAAACTGTGTGCCGGACCGAGACTCGAACTCAGGACGTTAGCCTTTCGCGGGCAAGTGCTCTACCATCTGAGCTTCCAAGCATGACACACGGCCCGTCCTAACAGCTTTAGTTCTGCCAGTATTTCATCTTCTACTTTCCAAACTTCTCAGAAGCTCTCCTGCTCTGTAGTTTTAATCTGCCAAAGAGTTTCAAGGTGAAAGTTGCTAATCGCAGTGAAAAATAAACTGCCTTAGCAGTGACTGCTGCAATGAAAGGTAAATTTAAAATATACATGAGAATGAAAAAGATGACCAAGAAAAGATAAAAGAAAAGGAGCAGGATGTAGACAATGTTGAGATCGGAATCATTAATTTCGAACTAGTCTACTGCGTCTGAAGCCGGACAGTGTCTCCATAGCAGCCGTGAAAGTCACTCATAAAATAGCTTCACAAATTGCCCCAAAAGGAAAATCGGTTGACAAAGAGCATTTAATACCCATCCCCAAAAAAGGTGAAATATTAATTCTCGCTCGAACACCTGCTGTATCATACGCACTTGGAGGATTAGCAGGAGGTTTAGCAGGTGGCGTGAGGGCTGTACAAGATGTGAAAGCTGCTCAAAAACAAGTAGCTCAAATGAAAAAACGTAATTGTGCGATGGAAGCACTAGCACTTCGTGAAGAGATGGGGTTTTGTGTAGGACCATGTAGGAAAAACGGATTTGGTCTATATTTAAAGAAAAAACGTTTTCTTTGAGCAGCCTTCGAACTGGAACACTTAATACTGTTGACTTAGAATATTATGTCAACAAACTGCAAATACTACATTTTCTAGGTGTGTTTAAGAGAGATACTTAATACAAAATGTCTAAATGGTATGAGAGTGCGATTATCAATCTCCACACTGAAGTAGGACCTGGTTCACATTAGGTGTCATACGAGAGAAGGGAGAGGTTGTACACTATTTTCATAGCTGTTGCTACTGAACTCCTCCTGCGAAGATTGTACGGTATTTTAAAATAATACAACAAAGAACAGATGCAATACGTTTAAATAACCTCGAAGTCAGAGGTGTGGCCACCTTTGCTTAAATTACTCCACATAAATTACCAAGTTTTCAAACACATGCTGACAGTATCGCAACGACAGTCATCGAGCACGGTGTAACGTTTACGCTCTCTGGTGGAAACTCATTTATAACTGCTGCCTTTAACCCGACGCTAAATGTATCTCTCTGTGCACACGGAACTGATTTGTGCAACTTATTTACGTGGAACTCTAGATCTAATATGGCATTTACAAGGAATAACTGCTAATCTCATAATAAAACAGATGATGTTTAAATCCTTTACGGAGTTACCGTAAAACGTGCAGTTCATAAAATCCATCAGATTACTTCACACTTTTTGAAGGAGGTATAATCATACAAAATGAAGCTTGAGTACGAAGACAATGTAGAGAAAAGTAGAGGAATTATTGTAACATTTAATCTTAGTTACAATAAAACACTCAAACGATCCTTGATGAAGAATAAAGTATATGTTGATTTCGAGGGGGAAATAATTTATGCTCAGTTTTATGTTTGGACGGAAATGGAACTGATAAACAAACCTCAAATACAGCAGAACATCTAGTAAGTATTCAGAATATTGACGTCCTATGCACTGACTTCAACATTCTGAATACTTACTAGATCTTCTGCTTTATTTGAGGTTTGTTTATCAGTTCCATTTCCCTCCCATTGACTTGCTGAAGATTAGATGGGTAGATCACATAACTAATGAGGAGGTATTGAATAGGATTGAGGAGAAGAGACGTTTGTGGCACAACTTGACGAGAAGAAAGGATCGGTTGGTAGGACATGTTCTGAGGCATCAAGGGATCACCAATTTAGTATTGGAGGGCAACGTGGAGTGTAAAAATCGTAGAGGGAGACCAAGAGATGAATACACTAAGCAGATTCTGAAGGATGTAGGTTGCAGTAGGTACTGGGAGATGAAGAGGCTAGCACAGGATAGAGTGGCATGGAGAGCTGCATCAAACCAGTCTCAAGACTGAATACCACAACAACAACAACATGCACTGACTGTAACATTTATGGAGTTTCATTCCACAATGCTTCTACACATACATAACCACAGTTCTGGCCTACAGCACGACCTAGATATAATACTGTGGAACGACCTAATTTACCACTATACGAGCCAGTGGTGGTAAGATACGTTTAACAATTAAGTGCATCAATTAGAGAACAATAATGATATCTTATGTGTTTTGACGGTGAAGGAGTGAATGATCGATTAGACATTAACTTTGTGAGCATCTTATTCAGGGGTCATACAATGTTTAAAGACGAAAAGACGAATACAAAGAAAGTGGTGAATCAGAAGAAGACTCACTGTCGACAAATACCGTCATCGCTAGGATCTCAGTGCTAGAAACACTAACATCATTGCGAGTGAGCGCCCATTCAACATGAAATGCGGGAAATGAAGAATATGATGATGAGTCACACACTGAATGTGAGACCGAAAATTCTCTTTGAGAACTATTTTACTCGTTTCGAATACCAATATAAACACTTTGATCAACCATTTTTCACTCACATAAGTTCCACAGCGATTGTAGCTCAAAATGGGAATACCTGCATGCTTCCATTGGAGAGTCGTTTGTGTTTTGGAGGAAGCGTTCTCTGTGAGAAAGAAGTGCTAAAAGCTAATGACATCGAGTTAAACAAAAATTATGATCTTCACTTGTTTTTAGAAACTCAGCATCGTTTGAATAACTAAATTATTGATCATGTGCGTAACACAGAAAATGCAATGCTAACCAAAGAATATGCTACTTTTACACAAAATAACGTAATCACATCCCAGAATACAGGTTAGGGAACGAGAAAGGAACTAAAGGAATTAATTTTTGCAGATGTCCGATTTGGTATCTGCATCCTGCTCGCAGAGGATTGTAGGGGATTACAGAATGATTATATTAAACGCTCACCATGAACTTCTACTGATTCACAGCAGACCAGACACTTACTGTATTTCCTTAACTTATGCAGAGACTAAGTCGACACTTGTGCTCGAAAAAAAGTATTGGAAAATACCAGGAATACTCTTGTCCCACAAAGAGCTGATATCTTCATGGAAAACCATAAGACAAGGATCTAAGTTTGACTCTAGCATTCCGTCACTGGGATTTAATTCAGTGAGTTACACCAGAAATTAGGACATGGATGTGGCAAGTTAACGCAATACAGGAGCCGAAAAAGCTAGATACGTAATTTTAGCTTTTCAGTCAAACAAGAATTTGATGACAGGTGATTGCTGCCTATTCGATGCCACAGCCATAACGTAATTAATGGTATGCCTGAATTCGTCCAGATATTCCGAAAATAAGTACTCATTTGAGATATGGACAAAAAGTACGGCACAAATATATAAAATTTCCAACAAGTTTAAGTCTTTGTGCTATGGACAGAGAGAGAACTAAGGAGAATTCACTCATGAGTAGAAAAGAGTTCGAGAAATGTACCATATATTTCATCGAGTGTTCGAATCAAGGTGAAGAAGCACTAAAAAGATCTGTCATTGATATGAGAATTTAAATACAAACAAAAACACCGTTCTCAAAAAATTCGATATCATACAGCCTGGTTATTCAGGATTCAGATGTAGAAATGACAACTTCAACCAACTGGGTAAAAGGAAATACTCATATGCCATGCATTTAATGATGTACACGTGAAAGGAATCTCGTTTTTCTCAACATGAATTGACGTCATAGTGCTGTATTCAAGAACCACTGAAAAGCTGCCATGGATCAGTACTCTGTCGGCCATCGTACTGAAGATGAGGCTGAAAAAGAAACCATTTTCATGCTTGGGATTTCTGTTTTATATACATATATATTTTCTTTTTCTACAATTAGATTGTTCGTTGATATGCTTTTAAATCTTTCCAGAATCATGTATGAGTGCTCTTTGGTAGCCAGAGGTTCTTCACCACGGGTCAGATTTGTTCCGACGAAAACTGCACCTCGGATGTTGTGCGGCGCTCGAATGAACAAAGCCCTACTGTGAGTTGGATATAACTTTTATAAAATAGATGATGTAAAATCATCTCCAACACAGTATGAGATCTGTTGGTCTACCTTCGACGACAGTGCTGATTTGTATATGCTCAGTTATTCCATCTGTGTCGCGAGGTTTCGTGAAGAGCTTACAAAAAGTGAAGTGGATTAAAGACTTGTTACCAGAATATGAGGTGCGTAACACTGAAGACAAGGGGTACCCTTCACTTCCGGCGCTGCGATTGAAAATGGGTACTGACAAATACAAACTAGTGACTGTAAAGTTAAATGTGAGGTTGTTGGAAGAGTGGTGGAGTAATTGCCCCTAACGACATTTCCCAGATGACACTAGTAAATGTAGTCGACCTTTTTGTTAAACAATGAAAGCGGCTCTGTGAGTTTTTATGTGACAGTTTATCTTT
Source organism: Schistocerca gregaria (assembly GCF_023897955.1). Lineage (NCBI taxonomy): Eukaryota > Metazoa > Arthropoda > Insecta > Orthoptera > Acrididae > Schistocerca > Schistocerca gregaria. The sequence continues at coordinate 835,095,413 of NC_064931.1, forward strand.
TCGAGTCCATTAACCTTGTTGAGCAAAGAATTGTAACCTTTTTGTAACAAAATTTGCATATCTATAGTATTTTGATTTTTACCTCTCTCCTTCTGAAATCCATACAAGTTATAAAAACGTTCCTATGTATGTATGCATGTTGTATGTTCCACGTTTCCTCCTAAGCAACTGGACCGAATTCAACCAAACGTGTTACATTTGCCATCTACTGTCTGGAAAGAATCACAGTGGGCATGAGAACCACTCACATATCAAAGAGGTGGGGATGTGAGCCTAAAAGCAGTTCAGCCCATGACACGAGAACACCCATATTTTAATCATCCACTATTTGAGAATGGGAGCACTTAGTGATTTGCAACGAACCTTACACATAATTTCGAACCTTTACGAAGCTTTTTCTTGCTATAGACCTCACAATATGATGACAGAAAGAAAGGTTATCCCTTACTGCATTTTCACTGTTCGTGCTGTAAAACAGCAGCATGAGGCATAGCATTTTAAGTTACTACTTCTTTACTACTAACTTTAGTAGAGATACTATTTGGAGGCACTTTCCACATACACCACTGAACGGACCAACAAAATTGCATACTTGTATGAAACTTAGTTCAGGAGACATGACGTCATAAACAATGAGACGCATGGTACAACTACCACATCATCCATGACTTTTTAATTGATTGCTTCTTTGATACGAACTCTATTGACAACACATTTCGCAGACAGTGTAGACGCTTAAACCATGGGTTTACCTGCAAAATTGTATCACTGTGCAGCACATTCTTCAGGAGATACGACGTAATAAACACAGAGTTGCGTGAAAATGAAACTGCTAGGAGCAGTTGGGTAGACAAACAGCTAAAATATGTGTACAAGTACGCGTTAAATTTGTTAAATATGTGTGAAATATGTTTCATATATGGTATGCAGGCACAGTCATGGGTAATAGTTCATCCTAAACCCCTGGAACGATTTCAGTCAATGGTACAAACAGTAGTTACAGTCTGGAAAGAAATGGTGTGGGGGGTTAGAACCACCAGCATTCTTTTGGGATAAGTGTGAAAAAGTAGAGAGAGAAGGGAGTACTAGGAGATGGGCCGATGGCAAGGCAGAAGGAGAAGACAGGCAAATATAGGCGGAGGAGTAGACAGGCCGGGAGAGGGCATGCGAAATAGAAAGGAGAGGAGGAGATGGACAGAAAGAGAGGGGACGAGGAAGTGGAGAGCGAAAGGAAATAGGAGGAAATAAAAAGGGACAGGGGGACACAGAGAAAGGTGGAAAACGAGATAATCAATAGTGGGGGAGAAAAATGTGGAGTTACAGGGAGAAGGGGAGTTGGACACAAGGGAAGGAGCAGATGGACATAGGGAGCAGATTGGCAGAGAGAGGGGTAGAGTAGACGGACAGAGAGAGGGGCAGCAGAAAACGGACAGAGAGTAGGAGGTGAAGAAGGTAGAGAGAGAGGTGGGAGGGGGCAGAAGGAAATGGACAGAGGGACAGGGAAGGGGATACGGACTAATAGAAGAATGGAATAAATACATTCCCAGGTAATGACAGGTACTCAGCTAGAGCAAATAATAAGAAACACTTTATTATTGTTGCATCATTCCCACAAGTTCTTACTCACTTCATTGTAATCAACATGAAATTAGAAGAGCTGAAAAATATCATCACCCACTCGAAAATTTTCTCTTTCGATATGGGTTATCACAAAAGGAATTGATGACCTTCGTCAAGCCGATTTGGTTGACCTGATTGTAAGATCCAAATACAATTAAGGTGGTAAATATTCATCAACAGTCATTGCAATATACTCCAAATATGCGGGGGTTACTGCTTTAAAGAGTGAAAGTAGTACAGAGGTTGCATATGTCTTTTGAAATATATGTAGAAAAATATAATGGCATGTGTAAACTTTAGGAAACAGACTTGGGTGTGGAATGTTTCAATACTTATGTCAAGAGACTAATGGAAAAAACATAGAATAAATCACTGCTCATCGTTTCCAAGTTGAAAATATCAGTTGTGGAACGATTCAATAGAACTCTTAAAGGAAAGAGTTTAAGTGTTTCACTGCTCAAGGTATGTTCAACCGAAGTGATAAACTGCAAGATCAAGTCATTCAACATAATCACACAAAACGTAAAACAAATTACGTTATATAAAGAAAAGGAAACAAATATATCATAAAATGACTAGGTACTGATAAAACACGCAGTTCCTGGAGCATTTTGTAAAAAACTTTAAGTGTAAGGAGTGAGACGAACATGTTATATAGGTAACGTGTCTTTAAATGGTAACGTATGTGCCAAATCTCATGACATATACGTAACATAAAATTACTGTACGGATAGATTTAAGCACGTTGCACAATATATCAAAGTAAATAATATGGTTGATACACTGTGGCTCAAAAAAGAGAGAGTTGCTGACAATAGTAGTCTGCACAAATCGGATGTGACAGAAATTTAACAATGACTTGGCTGTGGAGCAGGCTAACGATGTGTCCCTTTTAGAGACAAAGCAGCAGCTGCGAGGTGCCGGGGCTAGCAGTGTATTTGACACTAAATTCTCTTAGAATCACTCATTCAGTCACTCCCACCAAACTCGTGTCGATCCACACCATCCCTCTATCTCACAGGCCTCAATAAAGCAAAGGACGGACGTTGGTAAGTGCAATAAATCAGTGTAAAAGGCAGCAAAACAACAGAAGAGCTCAAAGAAAAGCTCAAGGAAATGTGGCTGGCCGACCACTTAACGAAAAACATGTGTGAGCCAGTCACCCTGTTAACCCATTAACAACAGCATCCTAAAATTTGAGGAGACAGTTTGGACAGATCTGAAACCATAACACACAAACAACATTCATTTCAGGGTCACTTAACCCTTTCAGACTTAAGTTTTTTCAGGAGGAAGCAAACTTATCCTTTATGTGGTGAGACTATAAGGTGATCTTTCGATGTGTTATGCAAGATTTATACAAAACAATGCACCCGTTTTCAAAATGTACTTTGTATACTTGACTTTATTGTATGGTCTGAAATAACTAATAACAAAATATTCTCTATTTCAATCAATTGTAAAATGACCATTCAACAACTACCATGCAAAATAACAATAACAATATACATTTACAGAGTGGATATAGTGAAACAATTACATCCGCTTATTTTGGTGGTCACGAGCTGCTTCGCACTGCTACATTGACTTGCTGATATTTTCGTAGTGATGCCCAACAGTTGACAGCACTTGCACATGATGTAAAGATTGAAGATTCACAAATACGCACCTCAAATTTCCATTGGGAAAAATTCTTCTGTTGCAGCTAAGATACAGTAAACGTACACAACCGTAACCAGATGGTCTGAAAGCGTTGAAATATAGGGCGCATCTGCCGGCAAATCTGCAGCTCATCCTTGGTTCGAAATAAAACAGAGTCAAGTAAAATGATGAGCACGTCTACCTGTACCCCACAAGTACCACACACAGATGAATCCTCTCGCTGGAGCAAGAAGCCATGCCACAAAGTACTGTGGCCTATGCGGACACGAGTAATCAGGGCTTCATTACGTCTTTATGGACGAAAAGAGGTACGCCACGGTCAAGTAGTGGGCTTAACTAGACGCAGCTTATTATTAGACACTTCTAGCTACATGTTTTCCCATTGATAGACGACTCTGTACCTCAACAGGAGATGATAGCATCCGCCCTTTCATTCGCCGCAATACCAATGTGTCCTGGTACCCAGCAGAAAGACACTTTCTTCCATAGGCGTTGTATATGGAGAAGGACGTCCTCAATATAAATGTATACTGTATCTGCTGGGTACATCCGCTGTAGAGGGTATAGGGCAGTCAGAGAACCGGAACAAACAATGAATTTTGCATTTTAAACACTTACATGCTCCAAGACTGTAAAGTGTCCAGGCAGTCGAACGTTGAAGGCACGATCTGGTAAAACAACAAAACAACCGACGGAGTATCCGAGTTTGGACCCATCTGTGACGACAGCTGTAGAGTCGTGATACTCAGCTAAAATGGCAGAAAATAGAGTATTAAACACAGATGCAGGAGCGCCAACTCGCCAGTTTTTTCAGTATCAAATTTTAATTACTCTTTCTAATCCGTCTAATTGCCATCCTGGCAGACCTATTGCCACCCTGGCAGGGTCATCATTATCTGACACTCCACTCTTTTTGTCTTTCGTCAGACGTCAACATAAACACCCTGTGAGTGCGTTGGCGTCTATAGAATAAATGATTGGGGCAAGAAGTGGACCCTTATTCTATGACAGAGCACAATGGTGTTTAAGCTGTAAACAAATTGTTCTTAATTTAGACGATAAAGGATGATAGCCAAAACAGTTGCAGGACAAACAAATTTTATCTCTTAATTTAGAATTATTATCAAACAAATATACGAATATATATAGGTTCTAATGTGACAATGTTCGGACAATTCTCAAGATAACACATTTCGTCCTGATTAATCGAAATAACTCTAAACACAGCAACATAAAATTCTAACCTGAAGGTTCATTACAAAGGTATCCCTATTACTACAACGTTAACTTGGCCAATATTATGAGAAATCATCCGATTCCGCTTCTAAGTTCGGTACTATTTAAGAAGACAATCAAGTCTACGAAGGATGGTTAGTTTTTGTGGTAAGCTGAGCAAAACATCACTCAACGTTTCTCGAGTTAACAGTGTGCGCAAGCTGGTGAACCAACAAATTTACGCTTGTGCAAGTGGTATTTACCTTAGCTGCAATGAGCTGTCGGCTGCATGGCTACTAAATTTTCGGTCTTGTGTCTCTCACAGCATAACTGTCCCCCACCTGGGTCCTTTCGTCCTCCACATCACGGCTTTTTCCGACCGATAGCGGCATTGTTTTTATTTTGTGGAAACTATTTCTGCCAATCACAAAGTGCCTGCCACCAAACTGCGTAGAAATTTCGGCACATTACTCCTTCCTAGTTCATATCAGCCATTCGGACATTTTTGCCCGCTCCAGACGCCTAAAGGTTACATGCATAAATAATGAGCATACCACGGGCAGTTCATGTGATCGACTGCATCACCGGTTTGCTCGTATCCATCTGGAAATTCACCAACGCAGTTTTCTATAGATTCTTTCTGTAGCACTCCCTTGGCCCCCTATTTGCCCTCCTGGATGAGTCACCTGGACTATTCGTTGTCCTGTGCCACGGGTCGCTTTACGAGCTTTCTACTGTACTTGGCCTGTCACATCGCCCCTCGCATCTGCTCCCAAACGAAATGTTTCCTCCAGCAGCTTGTTTCACTTCTTGCTCATTTACATCCAGGATTGAACTTCGGTGTGTTAATACCGTCGATTGAGTGTCATGCCTTTGCATTGCATACTGTAAATTTTAATAGGCAAATCTGGTCATTTTCGCCGAGGTATGTCAGGTGACATATTCACCTTCCTGATACAATGTATACAAACTGTCACGTAAGGTGCGAAATTTACATTCATTTAATATGCCACGATATATAAAAACTCTAATGTAAGGTGAGAAACTGACACTCATTTAATCTGCCACCTTACAAGGGATACGTGTACTTTGTCACATCCTCAGTATTCAAATTGTATTCTGGTCTTGAAAATTAATGGGGTCAAGTCGTAGGAAGAATTGTGTATCTAAAAAGAGTGTCTGCGTTGTGTTTCAACCATGATTTTCATCCGTTTGAGTTCTATGAGTATAACGGGTGCACTATATAGCCAGTGAATTAGTTTAGTGAATATTGTTTTTCATGCTTAGGAGGCAGCAGTGAAAAACTTCATTATGTTTGAGACTTTAATAGTGAACACATGTTGGCACAATTTTCTTTATTCAAGTGATATATGGTGATGATACCTGAATAAAGTGAGGTTTGAAGTAACTATGTAAGGCAAGGCCGGCCAAATGCTGCACACTGTGCGGAAGTGTGGAAGTGTGGAAGTGCAGCACATCTGCCACATCTCAGCCAGTGGGGAAAGTGAACAGCGACATCTATGACTAAACACGTATGCCAAATGAGCATCGACGGTTCCGCTTCCTTGTTTACGTGATACGAGGAGATCCGTAGCACACTCAGTCCTGCTTTCCTTCGGCGACTGTTGCTTTACGTGAGATATACTGACTGTGGTAATTACTGCAAAACAGCAATTAATGGGAGATCTGTGTGCTCTGTCATTTAGTCACGACTGATAAGTGCAATTCTTCTTTACAGCAGTAGGTGAAAACGCACAGTGTTTGCAGTGTCACCGAATATTGGCCAACCAGCAGAAATTCGCGATTAGAAGACACTACAATTCATTTTATAAAGACAAGTGTATGGTACTGAACAGTGAAAAACCCCAATCAAAATTAAGTGCGCTTAAGAAAATGGGTAGGGCACAGCATATTTTTAATATAAGTGGTAATAATTGATGCCTCTTGAACTATTCGTTTATTGTGTTACATTCGTATATATTTTACTGTACAACGTATTGTTTTCATTTTTCCAGAATGACAATCAAAGTACATCAGCACTGCGAGCAAGTTTAAAAAAGAATTAAGAACAGCGAGAATCGTAAAACCGTTTCCCGAAAGGGAGTTTGTAAAAGGCTGTCTCACTGATGCCGCAGAACTTTTGTGTCCCACAAAAGTTAGCAGGTCTCAAGAAATCAGCGATGTGCACAGGTATTTCATAAATAAGGTCAAGAACTTTCAACGGAGAAATAACGCACCATCCGGTTGCATATAAATGTTTAATACATTCACCTATGTTTCGATACATCGAAAGATGTCTTCATCATAATGAAAATTTAAACTTTGCGACTTTTAAAACTTCATACTGTTGAAGACCTCCTTAGAGATGTCGAAAACTCTAGTTTTGTCATAACTTAGGAGCGTTATTAACGAAAAATGTCAGCTGTCGACTGTTAGATTGATATTCTGATGAGTCCCATACTTCTTTACAGAGCGTAATGGAGCGACGCGGGAGACCCGCGCCGCCTTACTAGGCAAGGTCCTAGTTGAGGTGGTTTGCCATTCCCTTCCTCCGACCGTAATGGGGATGAATGATGATGATGAAGACGACACAACAACACCCAGTCATCTCGAGGCAGGAAAAATCCCTGAACCTGCCGGGAATCGAACCTAGGACCCCGTGCTCGGGAAGCGAGAACGCTACCACGAGACCACGAGCTGCGGGCAGATTGATGTTCTACAGATGGTTAAAAAAGTTTCTGTACATTTTATCCCAATATTCGTTGTTCTCATACACCATTCTTGTAATCCCCAAAGGACCACCAATGATTCGGTCGAGCCCGTGCTTCGTCAGCGCAAGCAATTTACTTTCTTCCCGTCAGTATGACAGAGCACGCGGCCGCGTCCCCTTTACGCGGTTCCATATACACCTCCTGGAAATGGAAAAAAGAACACATTGACACCGGTGTGTCAGACCCACCATACTTGCTCCGGACACTGCGAGAGGGCTGTACAAGCAATGATCACACGCACGGCACAGCGGACACACCAGGAACCGCGGTGTTGGCCGTCGAATGGCGCTAGCTGCGCAGCATTTGTGCACCGCCGCCGTCATTGTCAGCCAGTTTGCCGTGGCATACGAAGCTCCATCGCAGTCTTTAACACTGGTAGCATGCCGCGACAGCGTGGACGTAAACCGTATGTGCAGTTGACGGACTTTGAGCGAGGGCGTATAGTGGGCATGCGGGAGGCCGGGTGGACGTACCGCCGAATTGCTCAACACGTGGGGCGTGAGGTCTCCACAGCACATCGATGTTGTCGCCACTGGTCGGCGGAAGGTGCACGTGCCCGTCGACCTGGGACCGGACCGCAGCGACGCACGGATGCACGCCAAGACCGTAGGATCCTACGCAGTGCCGTAGGGGACCGCACCGCCACATCCCAGCAAATTAGGGACACTGTTGCTCCTGGGGTATCGGCGAGGACCATTCGCAACCGTCTCCATGAACCTGGGCTACGGTCCCGCACACCGTTGGGCCGTCTTCCTCTCACGCCCCAACATCGTGCAGCCCGCCTCCAGTGGTGTCGCGACAGGCGTGAATGGAGGGACGAATGGAGACGTGTCGTCTTCAGCGATGAGAGTCGCTTCTGCCTTGGTGCCAATGATGGTCGTATGCGTGTTTGGCGCCGTGCAGGTGAGCGCCACAATCAGGACTGCATACGACCGAGGCACACAGGGCCAACACCCGGCATCATGGTGTGGGTAGCGATCTCCTACACTGTTCGTACACCTCTGGTGATCGTCGAGGGGACACTGAATAGTGCACGGTACATCCAAACCGTCATCGAACCTATCGTTCTACCATTCCTAGATCGGCAAGGGAACTTGCTGTTCCAACAGGACAATGCACGTCCGCATGTATCCCGTGCCACCCAACGTGCTCTAGAAGGTGTAAGTCAACTACCCTGGCCAGCAAGATCTCCGGATCTGTCCCCCATTGAGCATGTTTGGGAGTGGATGAAGCGTCGTCTCACGCGGTCTGCACGTCCAGCACGAACGCTGGTCCAACTGAGGCGACAGGTGGAAATGTCATGGCAAGCCGTTCCACAGGACTACATCCAGCATCTCTACGATCGTCTCCATGGGAGAATAGCAGCCTGCGTTGCTGCGAAAGGTGGATATACACTGTACTAGTGCCGACATTGTGCATGCTCTGTTGCCTGTGTCTATGTGCCTGTGGTTCTTTCAGTGTGATCATGTGATGTATCTGACCCCAGGAATGTGTCAATAAAGTTTCCCCTTCCTGGGACAATGAATTCACGGTGTTCTTTTTTCAATTTCCAGGATTGTATATCGGAGAAGCGTTGAGTGCGCTTTTCAGGTTCTACTTTTCCGCCATTAGCTACTTACTTGACGATTTTGTCTAGGTGCTCCACTGTGTGGCTACCACTTATTGGTTTTTCATTCTGGCCCAAAATCAGGTCTTAATAGTATTCTTTTTTTTCTTCTTACCAATAGATCACTATGATACTATTTGTTTCGGACACATCCTCTGTGATGGAATTTCGCAGTTTTTCATCCATGACATACCGTCTTTTAGCGGTGTTTTGTATTTAACATATAACGAGTGTTGGGAAAAAAGATTCCGAGCTTTTCCGCTCTAAAGTTTTAACCGTATAAGTAATGACATTTTCATATTTTCTTGTAAAAGCTTTAATACCTTTTAAAATCTGAAAGCAATTTAGCATACCAGTGTATGTGTCAGGGTTGTTACTACTTCTGGATTTATTGTTATACAGATGTCACCTGAATATGTGGTATAGTAATCAATGACTAAAATACAGCTGAAGTGGTAATTAATACCCAAGACTAATCAGTAGTATTTTTTCCTTGGATTGAGTCCTGAATCCTTGTGAGTATTTTCTCATCAACGGTCCATTTTACTAAATTTAGTGTGGAATAGTGGCGAACTCTGACTTGCAAGTTCTTCCTGAGCTTGCCTGTGACCATTGAGTATACTGTTGTGTTACGAGAAAGCATAGTTGGGGCTTCTATTTGATATTATCCTTTAGTTGTAATATACAGATGTTCTTCCTTGGCAATGGTACATTATTTATTTTTGTTTTATAGCAGTCAGGGCGAACAGACTTAGATGGTGGGATCATGATACACGCATGGGAGAAGCAAGGTTACCCAAGAGACTCATGGGTTCAGCAGTAGAGGGTAGGAGGAGTCGGGGCAAACCACGGAGAAGGTACCTGGATTCGGTTAAGAATGATTTTGAAGTAATAGGTTTAACATCAGAAGAGGCACCAATGTTAGCACTGATTAGAGTATCGTGGAGGAATTTTATAAGGGGGCTATGCTCCAGACTGAACGCTGAAAGGCATAATCAGTCTTAAATGATGATGATGATGATGATGATGATGATGATGATGATGATTTCAGTCATAATTATTGTTTTTTGTGTTGTGCAGCAAGACATTGACACGGAAGCTTATCATTATTTTGTTGTTTCTATCATTTGTTAATAAATGGATAAAAATGTTTCAAATCAGACACACCATGATTACTGAAAGTGCTAAGACAAGTACATACCCTTGGTCTGTTACACTCAAATGACACTCAGCATTTTTCAGTAATGCTAGGAAGTAAAAGTATTGCTTCTGGTGATTCTGTTAAGGAGTACTCCACTTGATGCCACAAGTAATTTTTAAGTTTTGTTTAACTGTAAATGTGTTCTACCTATCGCCAGTTGCGTTGAAGGTGGACATAAGACCGGTGTAAAAGCTCATCGAAGTAATCATAACTAAGACTTAATTAATATATTAACTCTTGCAATGACAAGGAGGGGGTACTTTATGCCTACTTTTCAGAATATTTTAACCTATTCAGTTACTTTATATTTTAAAATTTGAAAAAATATTTACTGTTTTAATCACTTCTACCAGATTCCATAAATACCTAAAATTTTTCAGTGAAGCTAAACCCTAAAAATTTAGTCTTAAAAGTACATGTAATTTTCTAAAATGGATTATGTACTCAATATTCTCAAATTGTGAGTACAAGTCAAAAATAGCTAACAAAAGTTACATTTTAATTTTTTGTGGAGGTTATAAGATACAACCCGCTTGGCAGTACACATTATTGAAAATATGTTAATACTGATAAGAGTTTGCTAAAAGACGTTTTCAGGTATAGGACCCTACTCATTCGTCAATGCTTCTTTCAAAGGTGCAAGAGGACGATTACTGAATTATATCAATAAACGTAAATTAGTTACAAACCACTGCATGCACACACTTTATTCAACAGGTAAATGTCACTACAGTTATTTGGATTTCGGTTATGGCATATTCGATATGGCTGCCATCATTGGCGATGATGTGGCACAGCCGAATAGCGAAATTCTGCATGACCCGCCAAAGTGTCGGAGCATCGATACCGTCGATGACATCCTGTATGGCTGTTTTCAGTTCATTAGTGCTTTTGGGGTTATTGCTGTACACCTTGTCTTTAATATCGCCCCACAAAAAGGAGTCGCATGTCTTCAGATCTGTAGAATATGGCGGCCATTCGAGGTCCATGCCCGTGGCCTCAAGTTACCCCAGAGTCAGAATGCGGTCTTCAGAGTGCTCCTACAGGACATCAAACACTCTCCTGCGTCGATGGGGTCGATCTCAGTCTTGCATGAACCACATCTTATAGAAATAAGGGTTGCTTTGGATAGTGGGGATGAAATCATGTTCTAAAACTTTCAGGCACTGTTTGGTAGTCACCATGCCATCAATGAATATCGCAGTTCTGTGACTGGACACTGAGACTTCTTGATCGCGAAATGCGAATTCACAGTCCCCCAAATGCGCCAATTTTGCTTACTGCCGACCACATCCAAATGAACGTGGGCTTCGTCGCTAAACCAAACCAAATTCACATCAAAGTCATGTTCGTCAATTCTGTGGGCAGTAGTGTTGGCGATAAACAACCGCTTTCCCTTAGCCCTGGGCCTTAATGGGTGCTGGATTTCTATTCTGCATGGAATAGCTGCAGATCTTCAACAACAATTTGTCGCAGTGTCTTCCCGTTCATTCCCATCTGTTGTGCAGCCCGTCTAGTCGATTTCCTGTCGCTGGTTTGAACACATCGCGTGTCGTCTTGATGGTTTCAGGCGTTTTCACCCTTTTTGGGACGACAGAAATTGTCAACACAGTCATCAAGCACACTACCCGTTCTCTCAAACTTGTGAATCAAAGTCTTCAGCGTTAGCGCACTTAGACCGATTGTCTTCATCTTGAACTCGGACGCAAACGTCGTTTGAGACGCAGCTGGGCCGTTGTTGCTAGCATTGTAGGCCTTCACAAGCGCTATAGGCTAGGCACGCTGTACCGTGACATTTTCACATGCCAATGGCCGACAACAAGAAGACGTATGCATTTGCGCATACTAATTCCCATCATGTCCAGCGGCCAACCGTGAAGTTTGAACGTCCGATCGCTAACTGTTCAGATGTTATGACTATTTTAATTCATGTAGTTCAATAACTGTCACCTTGAATGTTGTTAGTATAACACTACAACAGTTAATGAATTTTGTTTCTTTTTTTAACTTTTTTAGGGTGGGCATCAAGTGCACTCTCTGTGGTAATACAGATAATGGAATATGCCTTGGTATTGCTACGGATAATGAAATTTATAAGGGAGAAGTTAGTGAAACTATAAGAGAACAGAAGAAAAGTACAAGAGGGCAGATGGAGCCGCACGTAAATGAATTAAATGATAACCTGGAGACCAGTATGAGAGAGCAGCAGTTTAGTTTTAAAGAACAATGTACTAATGCACAAGAATTAAGGGAACTTACCTAAATTAGGAATGCATTTTAGCTTTTGTTGGTGAGGTTATTTCAATTACATTTAATAAACGCACCAATCAAGTCGGAGGAGAAATGTGCCCTGAATTTTATGGGACTGCTAGAATTGTTGAGAACCAGTATATGATATTTGAAGATAGTCGAACTGAGGAAAGGAGTGTAATTTGTAATCGAAATAAATCACGGCAGGAGGTACTCAAGGCTTTGATACAGGATCACTCTACAGACAAAGGCCTGAATTACAAATAGAATCCATGTTATTCTGGGTTGGCAAGTAGTTGATCACGTTAGGGAACAAACAGCTAGTCACCATATTGCTGTGCAAAATGTTGAGCAATGGGCAGAATTATTAAAACTCAGTACTGAGAAGGCAATTTTAATGATTAAAGAGGAACTTTATAAGAATGTTAACACGATAGATGAACCTGTTGCTTTTGTAGTTCAGCTGTCTGACATTATTGATCGGAGCGCATATGATTCAGAAGAAGTCATATCACTTTCGCATTTTCAGCCAGGGCGGACGGAGATAAATTGGAAGAAAGGAATTTGGTCAAGAATTACTGGTGAGATTTAAGACAGGTTGGATGATGGCGTTGCTAGAAACATTAGCTACATCAGAAGTCAGATTCAAGATGAATAATATTACTCAGGGTTTGAAGATAAGCCAGAACTGGATCATAGTAATGATAGTCGGGATCATCACAGTGGAGAACGGTCTAACAGGGGAACCATGAATATTTGAGACATACCAAGTATTGATTTCAACCATTTTCTCCCAGTCCATAAATTTCAATACTTGTGAAATACGTCAAACAGCATTCTTGCACATGCATGGCTCGATAAGTTTAACTTTTGTTTTGCTCTGACATGAGCCAGATGGACACAAGATTAAGTTTGCTTGTCGATCCTTAGACGGGGGGGGGGGGGAACCTTTCATATGTATGCATACTTTGGCTCGAAACTGTGACACACAAATAGATTTTCTTCGTTTATTCTTGAATGCGTACTGAACGGAGACAGCAAAAGACCTAGGTAAAACCTGGCATACTTATAATTTAGGCATTTTATCAGTCTAACTATATGGATCCTGCACTATTCTTTGAAGATATATGAATAAAAAATAATTTTTATAGTATACTTATAGCCCAGCTGAATTAATTTGAATCTGCTTAGTTAAATTACAATCACGTCTGAAGCCAATTAATTTCACTAAATCTTGGAAAGTTGCTGATGAGATATTTCAGAGAGTATTTCAAGAGCTTGGAGGTGATAATAGGGAGGAACCCCATAGGGGAAAGAAAGGAAAAGGATTTTACAGCAGAATTGTAATTATGATTGTGGGTGCCTAGACTCTCACAAAATGTCATGAAAATGGAAGTTGGAGGCACAGAAACCTATTCATAGATTGCAGCAGTTATGTTAATGTTAGAAGGGGAAGAGGTAGTTGTAACCTAAGGATGTTCAACCATAAAATAGCAATCGTGGGGATAATAATAGCTGGAGGCGAGAAAGAGATAAAGGCCTCAGAAATGTTGAAGTTCAATCAGCACCCCAGGAATAAGTCACTTGCTGATATTACAACACCTACAGAATGATAAGTAATATTGGCAACCAATTGTGTAGCTGCTGCAGGGACAGCAAATGTGTTAAGCATATTAATATCCCAAATTTTGAGGATATGAGGAAAATATTATTAAATGATAATCAACATACTACTAAGTCAATGATATATTTAGTTCTGGAAATTGCATAAATGGTATTGGCTCTGAGCACTATGGGACTCAACTGCTGTGGTCATCAGTCCCCTAGAACTTAGAACTACTTAAACCTAACTAACCTAAGGACAGCACACACATCCATGCCCCGAGGCAGGATTCGAACCTGCGACCGTTATAAATGGTATTGTTCTGTCAAGTATTTTTGACACTGGGAGTTATGCGTTCATATTGTGTAAGTCAGGATTCCAGCAGTGTAAAGTGGTCGGTGCTTGGCCAGATCTACCTTTTCAATGAACAAATGTGAAAATTGCAAACAATGGAAAATATCCTGAAGTGAACATAAAAGTTGGTGTTGAATTTAGGTGTCAGGATTATCAATTTTCTGCGAATTTTTTGCTGTGGTAACGTTGAATACTAAATCGATGTTATGGGTGTTTTGTTTCTCTATGCCCCAAGCAGCTTTAAATTTGGGTGGTTGTGAAGTGAGTTTAAGGAATAAACAAGCTTCGGTTAAGTTGGAGTCTGGTGAATGTGCAATGAAAGGATAAATTTTAGCCCATTGTCTCAAAATTCTTGACAGATGTGAGTAGTCATTCGATCCGAACAAAATCTGTGAGGAGTTCTGTGTCCAAGCAGTTCTAATGATGGAATCGCAAAGAGGTGTGAGTATTTTAGAAGAATTGCACTACTGGTTTCACTAGGTTGGGGATGCCGTTGAGATAATGCAGGAGGGCTTGTTTAATATTTTACAATAGCATTTCTCCATATTTTCAGAACATTCAGGTACTACATTTTAAAGTCAAATTTATGTAATCATCTGTCAAAATCCTGAAAGACTGCCTTATACAGTGTGGACAGATGCGAGCCGAGCAGGAAGTGGGTCAATGAGGTTACTGGAAGGTACTGAAAGGGATGTGGAGCCATGCTGACTCTAGTCCCGTGGCCATCCACGCTAGGTTTCTCTGTTGACGGTCTACAGATTCTCGATTGGATTTCAGTCCGAGGAGTTTGGTGGCCAGGAGAGTGTGTAAACTCATCCTCGTGCTCTTTGAAACACGCGTGTACACTGCGAGATGAGTGACATATTGCGTTGTCCTGCTGGTAGATGCCATCGTGCCGATAAAATATAAACTGCATGTAGGGGTGTACATGGTTCCCAAGGATAGATCCACACGTGTGATGATTCATCGTGCCCTCCAGAATGAAGAGATCAACCAAGGATCACCACTAAAACATTCCCCAGACCATAAAGACAGTAAAGATCCATCCTCTGACCTGGATCCTCTCGGCACTTTTTGTGGGGTCTTTTCTTGCTGACGTCTCATGCAGAACACCCAACAGCCATCTGTCCGATGGAGCATAAGACGTGAGTCATCTGGAAAGGCCTCCTGTGAGCGTCCAGTGGCAGTATTGGCGTGTTAATTGCAGCCTTTGTCGCCGGTGAACAGCAGTCAGCATGGGTTCATGAACCAGGAGCCTGCTGCGGAAGCCCTTGGTTGATCTGGGTGGTCAGTTGCTCAGCAGCTGCACATCTGTCACATCTATTCGCCCTCATACATCTCTGCAGTCATTGTTAACCCCTGCCATCTATGTCCCATGGTGAAAGAAAATTGCCTCGGCGCACAGTGGTTCAGGACGGCCTAATTCCTGGCCCAATGTCGAAAAGTGAGAATAATAATTACAAAATTTCAAATGTAAGGTCGCTGATTACGAATTTGATATCAGAATTACGAAATTCAAAATGGCGGACGTTTTCGAAAATATTATCACTTCATCGGTCCGAAAATTTACACCACTGGATTTTCCGAGTCGCTGATTACGATTTTGATATTAGATTCACGACATTGGAAATTCCAGGATGAAAAACACTTTTCTAGAATATGTAAATTTCTGTTTTATTTTACGTACATAATTCCATACAATACACTGGATTACTTAAAAATCATAATCTGGGTCAGATGGATACGTTGTACATGTTTCGATTTCTGCTGAGGGTAAGCTGCTATTTGTGACATACTCTTCTCGTGTTTCCAGTAGACGTTCTAGTACATCAGAAGGTAATGGTGCACTAATTTTAATTTTTAATTTTTTAAAATTAGTTGTCAATGGGTCTGAGGATGCAAGAATCCGACGAAAAACGTCAGACATTGTCTTCCCTCGCGTACATATTCGAGATAAATTTTCGCAGTACCGAGGCATGTCCTTGTTCCTCGCTTCTTGAGCGTCCTCGGAAAGTTGTCCAATTGGCAAGACACTCATTTCAGTTATTGCGTATCTATGAATTTAAATGGTATGTACCAGTGTTGGCATGGGGTACCAGGAATATAGCTCAACATATCGTTTCGCGACGTCTAAGCGATAAACTCTGAACTTTTCGATATGTACAGCGAAACCGCTCGTCATTGTCTGAAAAATTACTTTGCAGCTTGCTACGAATTTCTCGTCCAAATTCAAAATTTCTGCTGTTAAGGCAGCGTTCTCAGAAAAAAAGTCTGGCTGTATTGCCGTCGTTTGTACTGCCAAATCCTTGCTTAGGCATATCACTATTTATTTATTTATTTATTTATTTATTCATTTATTTTACCTGGCAAGATTAGGGCCTTCAGGCCCTCTCTTACACCTAACCAGGCATACTCAGATTGAACGAGTTACAGTTTCTACTTAACATTAAGGACATATAGCCTATTATGCAGTATTGATATTAAAGAAAAAAATAGATATCATAACAGTAGTACAATGATAATTATAACAATAAAAAATAATTATAACAATCAATAATAATAGTAATAATAATAATAATAGTAATAGTAATAATAATAATAATGACTATGTATATGAAAGTAAACATACTTTTCTTTTCTGAATGTCAGTCACATTGTTAGTTGGGAATTTTCTCGTTATGTTCTTGCAGCTTGTGAGTTATTCTCATCGAGCAGAGACATAAGGCGATAGAATGGGGTGAAAGAGATATATAAGAGGTAGATAGGTTAGAGGAAGAGAAATAGAACGGTAAAATTCGAAGCTGTGATGGAGAGGAGAAAGAAAGAGATGGGAGGGGCACAAGAATGGTGGCTATACCGTCCCTAATATGTTCCCTCTTGAATGTTGAGTAGTTCTGGATAAGACGCAGATCACAGGGGAGCGCGTTCCATAGTCGTATGGCTGAGATGGAGAATGACACGGAGAAAGATTTTGTATTATGTAAAGGTACAGCCAAGATGATAGACGTATCCGATCTGGTGTTGCGATTGTGGAATGATGATAGGTGTTTAATGTGAGAAGATAAGTATTGGGGGCACCAGTGGCTAAGAAATCGATGAAGTAGGCACATCGTGTGGAGATCGCGTGCCGTATGTGGGCGTATCCAACCTAGCTGGGAGTATGAAGGACTGATATGATCATACAACCGAATATTGCACACGTATCTAACGCAAGCATTCATCACTAGCTCGAGGCATCTAGAATTTTCACTATTTGTGCCGTGTTGAACTACATCGCAGTAGTAAAGATTAGGCAAGACTAGTGTTTGGACTAATTTTTGTTTAACATGGGTTGGAAATATTTTTCTAAATTTTTGAATTGCATGTAGGGAGGAGAGCGATTTCCGGCAAGCTGTGACTGTTTGTTCTTCCCAGTTTAGGTGTTCATCCAAGATTATTCCAAGGTCTTTTACTGTTTTTTGGTATGGTAGTTGGGTACCATTGAGGAGTATTTTAGGGACTGTTTCGCGAAAGTACCGGCTGATTAACTTTGGATGAGATATAAGTATGACCTGGGATTTCTTGGGGTTTAGTTTCAGACCTAGGTTCTGTGCCCATCGAGAAACAGAGCAAAGATCTGCGTTCATACTCGCTACTGCGCCAGCAATGTTCTTGGGGCTTGCACTTATGTACAGTTGGATGTCGTCGGCATAAAGATGGTAGTTGCAGGAGTGAATCACTGAAGAAATATCATTAATGTACAGTGAGAAGAGTAGTGGACCAAGGACGGAGCCTTGGGGAACTCCAGAGCGCACGCTTTTCCATGATGACTTTTCCGACCCACAGATGACTTGTTGACTTCTGTTTTTGAGGTAGCTGTCGAACCATTGTATTGCGCTGTTTGAGAAATTCAGCTGTTTCATTTTAATTAGTAATATATCGAAGTCAACTGTGTCAAAAGCCTTGCTAAAGTCAAGCAGTGTTAGGATAGTAGCTTCACGTCTGTCCATAGCATGTTTAATGTCATCAGTTACTTTGATTAATGCCGTTGCTGTACTATGGTGCTTTCGAAAGCCTGACTGATATTCGTCATGGATGTTATGAGTTTTGAGGTAATCCGTCAGTTGTTCATGGACGATGTGCTCTAGGGCTTTAGAAATTGCAGGTAGTATGCTGATCGGCCTGTAGTCACCTGGCGACTTAGGGTTGTCAGTCTTGGGTATAGGCTTAATTAAACTTTGCTTCCACTCAGTAGGATATGTACTACTGACAAGAGACAGGTTGAAGATGTCTGTGATAACTGGAATAATAGTGTCTACGACGTTCTTAATCATGCCAATGCTCACTCCATCATTTCCTACTGCCTCGGAAGAGATTCTCATAATTGCCTTGTGTACTGTGCCGGTAGTGACATGTTTTAGGAAAAACTTGTCTCTCGAGAGATTAATATCTTGGGGCTGGTAATTTATCGCTGCGTGGCAGTTTGCAGCTGTTGAGAAGAAATCGTTTAATTCTTCTGCAGACGCTTGATAAACAGAGTCAGATCTTCGCTTCCCTATACCGAAACTGCGCAGCTTTTTCCACAGTGCACCAGGTTTTGATATGCCGCATACGACAGAGCGGGCATGTCTGATTTTGGCATTCCTCACGCTTTGCTTGGTTCTGTTTCGGAGTTTCCTATAAGCTTTGTACGCCTCGGGAGTTGGGTTACGCTTGAAGGCCCTATGTGCAGCATCACGTTTATTCATTAACTGACGTAATGCAGTGGTGAGCCACGGAGCGGGAGCTCTCTTTACCTTAACAGTGCGTTGAGGAGCATGTTTATCATACAGTGCAATAATTTTGCGACATAATTGCCGAATTTTTTCGTCTAAAGTCGGTTCATCGCTTATATCATGCCAAGGGATGTCTGAGAAATCCTTTTGAAGAGCGTCATGGTTAACATTTTTTAAGTTTCTGTAGGTTACCAGGTGAGATTTTTCTTTGGTAGTATGCATTGAGTAATTTAAAAATATCACGTCATGAGCAGAGAGTCCCGGAGCGGATGTCTGATTGGCGCGGATTATTTTATCTGGTCGCTTTGTTGCTATTATATCTATGATTGTGTGGCTGTGTGGCGTGTGATGAGTTGGGTCCAGCGGTGTTAAACTCATATCATTGGAGTGGAACAGTCGCCTTAGTTTTTCGGCAGAGGGAGATTTTAACTGTAAGTCGATGTTTGTGTCGCCCATAATGATTATGTGTTCATACTGTGTCACGAGTGAGGACAGGGCAGACTGAAAGGAGGACATGGCACCGACGTTTGGAGGTTTATAGATTACTCCAATTAGCAGTTTCTGATTTGATGTATTTATTTCGAAAAACAAGAACTCTGCTTCTCCTTCGCCCTTTGCATCCGATGTGCATAGCACAGTAGGTGTCAGATCAGAGCGAACATAGGCACCCACACCACCCCCGCGTCGTGTTTCACGATCTGCCCTTAGGAGAGAGTAACCAGCGATTCGGATAGCGTCGGAAGAAATGTTTGGTTTCAACCAAGTTTCAGAGACGAGGATAATGTGGAACAGCGATTGGCAGAACAGGTCACAGAACTCGTCGAAGTGAGCCGTTAGCGACTGCGCGTTCGCGTGGGCCACAAAGAGCCCGCCGCCGGAACCGGTCCGTCCCATTGTGGCCGCCTGTAGGACCGAGCGCGCTCCGTTTACCTGCTGGCCGGAAGAGGGACAAAAGCTGCATTTCGCGGAGCAAGACATATTTACAGGTGTGTCCAAGGTCGTGACTGACTCAAGCGTCTGTGGACTAAAGGTGAAAAACACGCTGGAAGTATCGAAGAAGGGAGTGAAAAGAAAGATGGAAAGTGGCAGTAGTAGTTACGAAAAAGATAGTAGTAGTAGTGGTAGTGGCGAAGATGAAAATAACAGATATAGAAAGGCGGTTGTAAGGGGATTCCTGTTAATGGAGAATGTTAATTCCCATTTGACTGACAATATGAATATACATGAGCACTTATAATAGACAAATAAAGAAACAATATTTTTGTGAAACAATTGACTGATTTTAAATAGAGTACTTATGGTACTTATAGAAATAACGGAGCAGTATTTAAGCTAAAAAAATGAAAAGAAAGAATAAAAAATTAACTTATATTAGACAGATTACAATATGAGACTTTGTGTCTCGCGAGATTTCGCTCAGTCTTTCAGTTCGAACATGTTTGTCACCGTTTTCCTCCCTCCTTCCGTCTTGATTACGATCCTGCCATCCTGGGTCCATACATTTTGAAGGCCAAACTGCGTGATCGCAGCGTTCAAAACTTTTAGTCTTTCGCGCGTCAGATCTTCCCTCAGGGTAACCCCACTCTTGGCGAGTTTTCTTTTCTGAGCAAACACTTCAGCTCTTTTCCGGTAAGACACAAATTTAATTATTATGGGCCTGGGTTTCATGGCACCTGGTATCCTGCGCCCAACACGGTGGCTTCTGTCAATATCGGCCACGTCGATCTGCACACCAAGTTTCTCACGCACGAGGCTAATGGCCAGGTCGTCGGTGTTTTCGCGATCGTTTTCAGCTACCCCGAACAAGCGCAAGCTGTTCCTTCGCTGATACTGCTCAATTTCATCGGTGGCAGCAGACAGTTTAGCCTCTAGGTCGGCGGCTTTTTTCTCTTGTGCGGCCAGGGACTTTCTAAGAGACTGGATTTCGGTGCTGTTGCGCCCGACAGACTCTTGTAGTTTGTCCATGACCGCGGCCGTCACGGAGTCCGTGATGGATTGCACGATAACGTCTAGCGTGTCTTTGCTGTGCAGCGCCGCACTCACCTGGGACCGGACGAGCTCCCCGATGTCGGGAAGCGGGGCCTCACCTGCCGCCGGAGACCGGGCGCCCGCGCTGCCTGCGCCCCTGTAGCCTCGCCTGCTGCCGCTTACTCGTGCTCTTCCCATTTTTCACTCACTTATCACTTATCACTTGTGGTAATCAATGGAGAACAATACACCACGGCAAGGAACACTTGTTTAGTCAGATGCACACGTTGTGGACTGCCGCACTTCTCTGTAACACCTTCAATGAGCGGAAAAACTCGCGAGCCGAAGAAACGCGCGTCACTCAGTGGCCGCCATTTAAACCAAAAGCAGATTTAATTTCTTTTGTACTTGTTCCTTACGATCTTCAACTATTTTCTTTTCATCCACTGATCGCGCCTGCCATTTGCTCGTTCCGCCATTCAATTTATATGCAATATGAAGCATCCATTCCATATACCTTATCCACGAGTCTAAGGCAGAAATTCCTGAATTTAGTTTCGAGCTATCACATTCTGTTTGTTCCACCAACTGTAAATTGTTGAAATTTTTCGACGTCATATTACATAAATAACATTTTTGCGCAGATTTATTGTGAGTAATAATATTTATCACCTTTCCATCTATCAGTGTAAACGATAAGTCATATTTTACTTCAACGTTAATACCCTCCGTTACTGTAGCGAATGTGACGAGAGATGCTATCTGCTTATCAACGACATTTTTTCCAACAGCAATTGACTGCACGGTTTCTTTCAAAAGTTGCAACTTCAACGATCTGAAGTAACGGGGTGAAGAAAGCCTTGGGTTCTTCCAAACGACAAGCTGCTGCTCAGATTTGTCGTATGATGCTACTAGCATTTGCAACGGAACCACGGAAGTAAAAAATACATGAGCGTCAGAGCTGTCGCTTTCGTCATATTTTTTGGTTGCACAGCTGTGATGACGAAGCATCGCATCCCCACTTCAAAATTAACTTCATGTTATTCGTGAGGGAATTGTCGAGTGTTTTCATGACATCAGATTGTACTTGAAGCAATCGAACTGTACTATGGTCTAGTAAAGCCTGCAATGGTACTTCGCACTTGTTTCCGTAATACTTATTGAATACTCTGGTGGTTAACAATGAGATTTAGCAGCTAATATTTTATGATAACTGGGATAAACCGACCTGTCGCTGTTTTCATTGGTTAATTCCCGGACCATGTAAAACGTTTATTTCGTCGTTTTACCGGTTATTATCAAGTTTAAAGCAACACCTGCGGTAATTTCGTGACGTACTTGTCTAAAATTGATACCGTGAGGCTCGCGTAGGAGAAGTGGTTGTAACATCCTTGAGCATGTTTGTTGCAGCATGAGACCCAGAAGCACTAAGATTCATTTCCCTAGCGAATGCCAATGCCCTTGGACTTGTTGATTTCCGAAGATCTTCGGCTGTTCTTCGCTTACTTCGTTCGGTGGATGATGGGAAGTCCAATGAGGGCCTTCCAAATTTGTGGCTTTTAGCCGATCCTGATGTATCAGAATTAGAAGTAGGTTCGTCCCTGTTTTTGAATTCCGCATTCTACAACAAATCACAATAACGTTAGCTCGAAAGTGAAAAAAACGTTTAAAGGAAAAATTTTGATGACACACTGGAACCTCGTTTATACTGACTCGCGTATGAGTTGACTCGAGTTCATGTTCACTTCCCTCCTCTCGTTTATGTCGGTTCCTCCACCTCGGTAATGAACACACTGCAAAGCATAGTGGAATTCGTTTGTGTTGGTGCGCAGAGGGGAAATGTGGAAGGAGAAAGTCATAGTGGTGGGAACCCCTCTCGAATCAACATAAATGCAAGGTATACGTTTCAAGGCAGTCAACATAAACAAGGTTCCAGCGTATAAGGAATAGGAAAATAGACAAACTGCAATAGCTACATACTGGTCAAGCCATTCTTCATGATCGGCGTATAAGCGTTACAGAATTCTGCTGCTATCCTGCCATTTTATCTTCATTGTAAACAGGAGATCCCTTAAACATTTCCTTTCCTCAGTCGAAATTGCGAAAGGACATCCTTCCGATTCGGTAAAATATTTTTCCAGACCATCTACTTGTTTGTCAAATTTTGAGCTCCATTCATCACTAGGGCGGAGAGTATTTGTCTGCGTGTACAAATAATTTCTTATATATGTAAGTAATACTACAGTCATGAACAATCGATTGAAAACTATATTATTATGTTCAACAAATTATGTTTATTGGCCATGAACAATGTTTGAAATAATATTTCTAAACATATTTCGATATTTCTATAAAAATGGTCTTTACGGTTGGATTTTTATTTCAAATCTTTATTCACAATAGCTTTACAAACTTAGCTGCATCCGAAACGCTTCATCCTTTGGCCCGAAAGCCAATGATATGCCCTTTTGGACGTCTGCAGTTGAGGCACTGCAGTCGCTAAATCCAAGATGCTGTTGGTGGGAAGTGTAAAAATGTTAATGGTGCTGTCAAGGATTTCTTATGTGTAAGACGGTGGAATTAAACCTGTAGCTCTAGGAGCAAGTTAGAAACAATAAACTTACAAAACTGCAGACACACTCACTCACTCACCCACTTACACACACACACACACACACACACACACGCGCGCGCGCGCGCGCGCGAGTCCACACGGCTTACCGTATGAATTCATAGGTTAATCGGCTCTTGGGAATGAATCCCCGTACCACATTTTGTGTAATGTACGATGGACGACAAAATTAAATATTTTCACATTTAAAATGTTCTACAAAACACATGATCCTTGACAAGTGTGACAGTGTTCATTCGACATCTAAAACGTATGCAACGATAATTAAACGTCATCAGTAATTACACATCCATGTCTAAAATATGCGTCGAAACTGATGCCTGAAACATGATGAGACCCTCGAATTAAGTGCCTGAATGTTATTTCCATGATTATATATTTACAAAACACATGTCATTAAAATATAGCACACTAAGAAAGCAGCTAATATATCCTTCTTAGATCTAAATGAGGATATGTTCAAACTCGGACTTGTAAGAAAGACTGTGAGATTTGCAGATCGGAACTAAGGGACGAAGGCTCTCTAAGTCATTCACAAGTGGTGTTTCTTTAATCAGCTACTAAATAAGTCAAGATCTTACCGTAATGCTCTAAAAGACAATTTCTGAAAGAACAACATAGCCGGAAAGAAAAGGACTATTGTTGGAAGTATGAACGACAGCTTCATGGTTACTGTATTTCAGCGTCTGTATTATTATGACTACGCGTGATGGATGTTGGCGACAGTAGAATCGTTCGGCAGTCAGTTCTCTAAACTTTCTCAGTAGTGTTTCTCGAAAAGAACGTCGCCTTTCCTCCGAGGGTTCCCATTTCAGTTACTGAAGCATCTCCGTAACACGTGTTGTTCGAACCTACCGGTAACAAATCTAGCTCCCCGCCTTTGAATTGCTTCGATGTCTTCCTTCAGTCCGACCTAGTACGGATCCCAAATACTCGAGCAGTACTCAAGAATACGTCCCACCTACGTCCTAAATGCGGTCTCCTTTACAGGTGAACCACTCTTCCCTAAAATTCTCCCAATAATCCGAAGTCCACCATTCGCCTTCCCTGCCACAGTTCTCACATGTTCGTTCCACCTCATATCGCTTTGAATCGTTATGCCCAGATATTTAAACGACTTGACTCTGTCAAGACACTAGTAATACTGCATCCTAACATTACAGCTTTGATCTTCCTACTCATCCTCATTAACGTACATTTTTCCACATTTAGAGCTAGCTGCCATCCATCACCAACCGGAAATTTTGTCTAAGTCGTCTTGCATCTTCCTACAGTCGCTCAACCTCGACACCTTACTGAAAAGCCAGTGCGAGTTTTAAAGGTGATTGTAGCGAGGTATAGGTGAATTTTTGTTGTTGGTGGTGGTTGTTGTTGTTGTGGTCTTCAGTCCTGAGACTGGTTTGATGCAGCTCTCCATGCTACTCTATCCTGTGCAAGCTTCTTCATCTCCCAGTACCTACTGCAGCCTACATCCTTCTGAATCTGCTTAGTGTATTCATCTCTTGTTCTCCCTCTACGATTTTTACCCTCCACGCTGCCTTCCAGTACTAAACTGGTGATACCTTGATGCCTGAGAATATGTCCTACCAACCGATCCCTTCTTCTTTTCAAGTTATGCCACAAACTCCTCTTCTCCCCAATTCTGTCCAATACCTCCTCATTAGTTATGTAAACTGAATCTAATCTTCAGCATTCTTCTGTAGCACCACATTTCGAAAGCTAAAGGTGGTAGTGAGCAAAATTATCAGTAAACAAGCGAGAGACATAACTTACAGGATATAAACTTTCTTTAAGCGCGAAGTAGGAAACAATGGAATTACCACAGGTGGTGCCAGATCACAGGAACACAGTGCAGAAGCGAGCGGCGTGAGATTGCGAACCGTTTAGCGGACTGTCAGTGAAGGTAATTTATGTGTCCAGACTAGTGGAAGTTCCGCTTTCTAATCGCCATGGAAACACCACAGTAGTGAGAAGCTTGTCGCGAATTTATGTGATTGCTACAAAGATGTTCTAAGACGACTTGTGCTCAGTAATTACACGACAGGGTAATTTACTATTGTCATAAATGTACATGAAGCTATAAATTGTAATGGCAGTGTTACCTGAATGCGAAGAGTGCTGAAAAACATTGGATTGAAATATGTTCATAAGAATGACAGTATTCAATTTTAATAGAGCGTTTGATGTCGCTGCTTTAAGAACGTAGTTTTAAGGAGTATTCTTGAAGTAAGAAAATCTGGCAATGAGAACATTTTTTCCTTGCTCTAAACATGACTAAAGGATACAAAGGTAAACCAAAATCATACGAGGAAAGTGTCTTGGACACTGGCTTTAAAGCAACAGTTGGTGAAGGTGGACGAATAATTTTACTTCTTGCTGGTTCTGCTTTCATATTCGTTCCACAAGGGAAATTAGTGTTCCGGGCGAAAAGGAGCAATTCAGGGGATCATCATTCTGAAACAAGCCCAGAGACATTTACATTATGGTTTAGGGAACAGTTTCTCCCTCAGTGGCCTGCAAACTCAGTAACTGTTATGGGCAATGCGATTTATCACTCAGTTGTTATTGACAAAGCACCAACAACTCAGCACAAAAAAAGCCCTGTGCCTTGCACGTACACTTTCAATCAAACTCGGGCTGAGTTGTTGAATCCTGTAGGGATTCATATACTTGGTGTTAAAGTTTATGAAATCGACTGTACCGCACAGGATCAAGGATATACAGGTTTGCGTTTGGAGCCGTATCATTGCCAGTCCAATCCGACTGAACTGATACAGGCACAAGTGAAAATGTATGTCGCAGAACGAAACACGGCATTTAAAATTGCTGACACAGAAAGGCTTATACACTAAGCACTTCATAGCATAACTCCTTCAGAATGAGCCAAATGTGTTCGGCAAGGAGAATGGCTGCACAAGGAGCACATAGGGAGGGAAATTTTAATTGACAATCTGCCAGATCCCATCGTCATCATTCTAAGATCACATCATTGAGACACCGACACGGACTGTAGTGATGTATATGACAACGGTCGCAGCGACTGAAAATAACGAAAGGTGAGGCACAAGTACAGTATTCACATTGTCCATTTCCTTATATCTTCTCTACTAGAGTCGCATTTTCGCCAGTAATATTGAGATGCATTCCGTTTTTGCGACTGTAATAAAAGTGTTATTTAGACCAGACGCATTTTAATTTGTTTTGAAGCATCTTCAGTGGACAGTATCCTCGCTCCTACATTGTCGAGCCACTTGAATATCTGTCGTAGTTTTGTGCATCGCTTTAGTGGGAACATCATATTCCACGTTTGTCTCGATTGATGTATATTTCAGCACGTAATTTCAGATTGCGTATGAAAGGCACGCTTTGCAAATTTCATTTTGATTGAAGTGCTTTAAAATACGGAAAAATTCGTCTGATGTAAATAAAACTTTTATCACAGCCGTAAAAGACGGAATATTTTCCAATATTACGTACAGTATTTATGTGACATTTAAATTTTTCCCTGCAGATGGATATATACCACGTAATGTATAGTACATTGTATCACGGTTGGCAGCAGTTACACGCTGCTCATGGGCAGCGTAGCCTTCGTTAAACAAAGTAATTTATCAGACAATGCATAAGAATCCGGGTAACAATGAAACTTGTAGTGCTTTTCGATAGCCAACTATGGCGTCATCAGAGCGTTACAGTTCATCGAAGTTTTATAATTTTTGGGTATTTAAGGAAAAATGTTATCTGTAAAGCTTAATTTTGCCATTGGACAAAAGCATTCGTACGTCCACGTACGTAGATGCTCCGGGTTAATAACAAAACACGCATGCTATGATAGCCAACATCGCGTATCTTATTCCTTTCGGTCCGGTCATCTCACGGTGGTAGTCATGTGGTGGTGGCAGATTACCTTTTCCTGATGCCCGCTACCCCCAGACACAAGCTTATGAACTGTTTGTTGATATTTTCGTAATACACAAATGTAAGTTTGTAATGCTGCAAACATGACATGCAACAATTGGCAAAGACAATGATAGACAATGTTTCATTCAGAAGAAGAAAGGTCCATATCTTGAAAATACCCTCTTTCCACGAAAATATAACAATTTATAAAAGAACGAAACG
The DNA here is from genome assembly GCF_023897955.1 of Schistocerca gregaria. Classification (NCBI taxonomy): domain Eukaryota; kingdom Metazoa; phylum Arthropoda; class Insecta; order Orthoptera; family Acrididae; genus Schistocerca; species Schistocerca gregaria. The sequence goes on from NC_064931.1 coordinate 835,123,171, forward strand.
ACTGTGGGTAGAAATCACAGGGAGTATGCTTCTCATAATACGCAAGTACAATTATAGGTCTATGGTACTGGACCAAAATAACATTACATTTTTTTCTCAAAATATATGATATTCTCAGTACAAAACACACGTACCTCTACTTCCGTAACTAAAGTGTTCTGTAATATTAAATCCAAAGTACAAGTGGCTCACGCATAGCTACTAATGATAAAACATCCAAGTTGGACAGAAGTTATTGGTGATTAAATTTCGGTACCTGTGCCACGCTTTGCTGGGTAGAATGAATCCTAAAATTTAATGTTTTCACTTATACATTTCTGTATTACTTATCAAAATGCACGTGGCTATTTACAGGTTAGTCAACATAGTTTTTAGATCTTTGAACCACGCAATAAATTTACCAAAATTCTATAGATTTGTTCTATAACTCCACGAAACAATGTATGGTTATTACTGTTGATCTGACTTACAGGTTGCAGTCCACTTGTCGACGAGAATATTTTCATTATCGTACCGAAATAAATAATGTTGTCCTCGCATGAAAATTGCTTATATTGTTTGTCAAAAGCTCGTCTTAGTTCAGATAAAACGTATTTCTAGGTCAGCCTAACATCATAGTGTTCCCTATGACAAGATAGTAACCCTTTGAAGTCGAGCCACTTAGAAAAAGTTTGGGCCCAGAATATCAGCCATTTATGTCATTATTAAAACTTTGATGGCACTTTTGTGTTTGATATTTCTTAAAGGATAGTATATACTGAAAACGAGCAAACTTCAAAGTTTATTTTTCATATTAATTTTAATTCCCTGATAGACTGAAACTTTTACAGTAGTGATGATAGGAATTATAATTATTCTTCAAAGAGTGCGCGGTGGGTTCTTGAGCAATTTCGTACGTAATTGTTTTTTTATGGGAAACTCTGGATACTCTGGTACACAAAGACGCGAGTGGCAGTCAGGACAATACTAGTTTCTTTCTTTCCTACTTGTTTTACACGTAAATCGTTTCGTCTTCTCCACAAAAATCTTGGGAATCTGTGTTAGATTCTACTTGATAGTGAGATTCATATGTAAGGAAGACGAGATTAAGACAAATAAAACAGAATTAAATTGTGACTACAGAAGTAATGTGTTTAGCAACAAAATTAGTGGCGAAGAATTGTGGCAGAGAGCATCTTACCAGAGTATCAATCCTCTTCAAAAAATTCTCACTCAGATACTTCTCAATTTGATCCAGGACCATTATATTCTTCTTCTTTATTTTCAAAATTTCTTGCTCACTGAACAAACGTGACATATTAGTAACAGACTAAAGCAAACCCTAACGAGTACACACATGAAAGTTGCGACAGCGCGAACACACACGCGTCAGTCAATCGCACGACAACAGATATTGTTCACTACTCTTTCTTTCGAAATAATTCTAGGAACTGAAAACAGAAGACAATGGCTGTCAAAAGGCAGATAGTCAGACGTCCATACATAGCATTCATACATAGTAAGTCCAGTATTCGAGTGACACTTGAGTCGCACGTCGAGAACACTGCCTCAGTACTATACTCGGAGGCGGTCTCCTGAGTACAGCATTGTTTCCCGAGTTACAAGTGGGCTTGGTAACCAAAAGAGTGACTATATCTTTTCTTAAGAAACATTTGTCATCTTCTGCCGGTAATGCTAAGTTACGCTGTCACACAGTCCCAATTTCATTACACTGAATGAACTTTCATACAACGGTAGTGAAACATATTCTTATAGGTAAGAAAAGAAGCTTGATATGTTTCAATCTATGCTTGTTGGATTATCTTAAGTTAGTACAGACAGTGAGTGCGCTATGTGTATTTTGATAAGTAATAACAACAGTTCAGTTGTGTAAATATTTATTTGAGTGTCCATCGTGCCTTGAAAACTGTTGAACAAGTGTCGGACGGCCACGATACTGTCCAACGCAGTGGCCCAGTCCTGTAACTAGGGTGTAGCAACCACTAACAGCAGCAGCCAATGACCTGCTATTAGTAGCACCCCTCGCCGTGCAGCTTCTGCCATGCCATCCTCCTCCCGCAAGTCAACCTACCCCCGCGTTGCAATCTGGCCCCAATTCAAGAGAACTCTCCACGACCTAGGATCGCCGGAGTGGAACATCTTCGACGTGGTAACCTCCAGATAGCTGTATGTAAAGCGCCAGAGCCAGCTTGTCGCCATCGCTATGGCAGTGCCGTACAATGACGTGTACCAGTTATCACCATAGCTATTCCGCAGCTACCACCACTGTAACCTTGGTGCTAACCACTGGCCGCTGCCTGACTGTCCAGGCCCCTGGCAGCCAGCACTCTTCCGCTGTATCACGGTCCGAGGCACCAGTTGAGATCCAGTCAGCTGTACGCTGTGAGAGGCCGAGGCTGGCTGTCGCCGCTATGCTGCCTGTGGTCCTGGTCCCATGTTCACCATGCTGAGCAGTCCCACTGGACGGGGCTGCCCAGCCCCAGCTGTCACCGTGTCATCATCTCGCCGTCCTGACCAAGTACCAACTGTTCGCAGCAATGTAGAGGCAAGGAAGCTGTATGCTGCTGCTTGGCGGCATGGGATACACTAGAGACAGTGTGTCAATGTTCTCCTCCTGTATTCATTCTACTAATAAGCTAGGATAACATGAAACAAGCTGCCAATCGACAGATTAACGAAACTTCTGTACGTGTAAACTGCCCCATACCGAAGGACGACCACGGTGAGAGTTCAGTCACAGAAATGTTACCTTCCTAGGGGCCGAAAAGTTCACCCTCCTAGTTACTACGACACTAGATCCCAGATCTCCATACACCTCAAATAGTTAATGGTGTAACAAAACAATTGACAAACGCTTGCAATTACCACATCTACATCAACATCTACGTGATTACTCTGCTATTCACAATAAAGTGCCTGGCAGAGGATTCAATCAGCCACCTTTAAGCTGTCTCTACCGTTCCACTCTCGAACGGCACGCGGGAAAAACGAGCACTTAAATTTTCCTGTGCGAGTCCTGATTTCTCATATTTTATCGTGATAATCATTTCTTCCTATGTAGGTGGGTGCCAACAGAATGTTTTTGCAATCGGAAGAGAAAACTGGTGAGTGAAATTTCATGAGAAGATCCCGTCGCAACGAAAAACGCCTTTATCTTAATGATTGCCACTCCAATTAACGTATCGTGTGTGAGACACTATCTCCCTCATTTCGCAATAATACAAAACGAGCAGTCCTTCTTTGAACTTTTTCGATGTCATCTGTCAGTTCCACCTGATGCAGATCCCACACCGCACAGCAGTACCCCAGAATAGGGTGGATAAGCGTGGTGTAAGCAGTCTCGTTAGTAAACCTGTTGCACCTTCTAAGTGTTCTGCCAATGAATCGCGGTCTCTGCTTTTCTACCCACAATATTATCTATGTGATCGTTCCAATTTAGGTTATTTGTAATAGTAATCCTTAAGTATTTAGTTGAATTCACAGCCATCAGATTTGTTTGATTTATTGCGTAATCGAAATTTACTGATTTGTTTTAGTACTGATGTGAATAACTTCACACTTTTCTTTATTCAGGGTGAATTGAGACTTTTCACACCATACATATATCTTATCTAAATCATTTAGCAAGTCGTTTTGATCATCTGATGACTTTAGAAGACGGTAAATGACAGCATCATCTGCAAACATTCCAAGATGGCTACTCTGACGGTCTCCTATGTCGTTAATATAGATCAGGAACAGTAGAGGGCCTATAACACTTCCTTGGGGAACGCCGGATATTACTTCTGTTTTACTCGATGACTTTCCGTCTGTTACTAAGAACTGTGACCTTTATGACAGGAAATCACGAATCCAGTCGCACAACTGAGGCCACACTCCGTAGGTACGCAGTTTGGTTAGAAGACGCTTGTGAGGAACGGTGTCGAAAGCCTTCTGAAAATCTACAAATATGGAATCAATTTGACATCCCCTGTCGATAGCACTTTTTACTTCATGAGTATAAAGAGCTAGTTGTGTTTCATAAGAACGATATTTCTGAATCGGTGCTATGTGTAAATAAATCGTTTTCTTCGATGTACTTTGTTCGAATACAGTATATGTTCCGAAATCCTACAGCAAATCGACGATTTTGATATAGTCCTGTAATGCAGCGGTTACTCCTACATCCCTCTTTGGGTATTGGTGTGACTTTCTAGTCTTTAGGTACGGATCTTTCTGTGAGCGAGTGGTTGTATATAATTGCTAAATATGGAGCTATTTTATCAGCATACTCTGAGAGGAACTTGACTGGTATACAATGTGGACCGGAGGCCTTGCCTTTATTAAGTGATTTAAGCTACTTCGTTACTCCGAGGATATCTACTTCTATGTTTCTCATCTTGGCAGTTGTTCTTGATTGGAATTCAGGAATATTTAGTTCGTCTACTTTGGTGAAGGAGTTTCGGAAAACCATGTTTGATAACTCTGCTTCAGTGGCACTGTTGTCAGTGACTCCACCGTTGTTATAGCGCAGTGAAAATATTGATAGCGTATTGCCACTGGTGTGCTTTATGTATGTCCAGAATCTCTTTGTGTTTTCTGACACATTTCGAGACAGAATTTCGTTGTGGAAATTATTAAAAGCATCTCGCATTGAAGTACGCGCCATATTTCGAACTTCTGTAAAACTTTGCCAATCTTGGAGATTTTGCGTTCTTTTAAATTTGGCATGCTCTTTCCGTTCCTTATGCAACAACGATCTGACCCGTTTTGTGTAATATGGAGGATCAGTACCATCACTTACTAATTTATGTGGTATATATCTCTCAACTGCTGCCGACACTATGTCTTTGACAAATATTTCACAACTTTTCTACGCTTACATGATCAGATTGGAAGGAGTGATGACCGCCTCTTAAGAAGGCATTAAGATCATTTTTATCTTTTATAAATAGGTATATTTGGTGTTTCTTTTTGATGTTTGTAGGTGTTACCGTATTCAGCATAGCAGCAACTGCCTTGTGGTCGCTAATCCCTGTATTCGTCACAACACCCAATATTTGTCCAGGATTATTTGTTGCTAAAAGGTCAAATAATAATTAACAACCTCCACGCGCTAGTTAGAGGTACATAGCATACTGCATTATATTTGATTTCATTTGCTGAAGGGGAGTCACACCGCGTGGCTGCTGATCGGTACTCTGCAAAAGTAGGCAGTTGTCGGCAGTTGAACTTCTGGCAGCCTCTGCGGTCTAGCAATGGGTAGCGATTATTGTGTTATTCTTGAACAATATCCCTCATTTCATGAATTTCAGAATCACTGCTGCAAACAACGAAGTCTCTCTAATACACTGTCAGGAAAGTCAACGGACCGGTGCGAATGAAGTGAAAAAATAACCGGTATTTGCAAGCTCTTTGTACCTCTAAAAGCGAGGAACTGAAAATAATAAAATACAATACCCGCATTAAAATATCAGAAGGAAAGCGAAAGTCTCAAATATCTCTATTAAAAAGTCAATAACTGTATTGATGGAGAAAATATAGACATAACCAATACTTCTGCTGGCTAAAATGGATTTTAGTAGTATCTAGGTTAGTATGTATGTTGTCGGAAATAACGTTTAGTAAATGGAGACTGGCTATTCCCTGTATAATTATATTTTGTAGAATCTATGAAAACCTGACAAAAGCTACAATTATGGATGACGTAGCTGTCGTTAAGAGAACATTTTAATTCTTCAGATTTCATTACATCGACCACTGGTATATTTTAAAGCAGTTATGCGTTGTGAATTGCGTGCTTTCCTGGTCATGTCAGACACCATGGTGCATCTATAAGCCATACGTTCAGCAATTGCAGAAGGTTTCACGACTCTGAATAAAAATTCATAAGAATTCCACATGCCATAATTAACCAGAATGTCAAGTGATTTTATTAATGTTTTGACAAAACTAATAGTATAGAAGGACATCTCAATGAGAATGTAGCGAAATTAACACAACATGATCGCGCTAAAGTGATATCAGTTGTTTCATGGGTGTTGTTTTTGGCGTTATATGACTTGTCTTTAAGAGGCTAACGAAATTCGGATGTAGGATTTGATAATTTATTGTATCCTACGGTCGTCAGGTGATGAAAGGTTGCAAATAGATTTTCAAAGTGTGGCTACAATTGCAACTTGTATTTCTCATAGAGCTGAAAATGATATGATCTTTAACACACACTGTACAGTTTTATGTTATGTATTATCTTAAGGTGCGCTGAGATGAACCATATTTTAAGACAATATTTGCCCGCAATAGCGCTACTTGAGACATTGTTGTCATATGGCGGCAATAGACATCAATTTTGCGGTATGGCTAAATGATATTATTGACGTTGCAGGTTGTTGCAGATAATTGCCGACGCATTGCCGGGAGGTTGTCAATGTTGTCCACCAATGATGAAAAAATATTCTACTGTAGGGTAATATCTAACTTTGACCTGTGTATTTGAGTTCCTCTCGTTCTTGCCTTCGTTTTCTATAGTTTCAACGACAGCGCTGAAGTTATTTGTCGGTGTCTGAGGGGAAACAACATCGTTGGGCTCTTGGTGGAATGTGTGCTTGCGTACATGTAGCCGCACGTTTTTTAGGTGGTTGTTGTCGTCATTTTATTGTGTACAGCAACAGAGAAATTTACTACTATCATAAACGCAATTCATCTACGACCAAAGCTGTGGGACGGTAAATGTTATGCATAAAAGGATTGTAATCTGAGACAACCGTTGTCAAGCCGTTGCTGAAGAGCTAGGTACCTCGTCTCCTACCGCCCAAACGTTACAGAAGCTCTCCTGCGAACCTTGCAGAACTAGCACTCCTGAAAGAAAGGCAATTGCGGAGACATGGCTTAGCCACAGCCTGTAACTAGTTCTGCAAGGTTCGCAGGAGATGGTTCAAATGGCTCTGAGCACTATGGGACTCAACTGCCGTGGTCATCAGTCCCCTAAAACTTAGAACTACTTAAACCTAACTAACCTAAGGACATCACACACATCCATACCCGAGGCACGATTCGAACCGGCGACCGTAGCTGTCACGCGGTTCCAGACTGAAGCGCCTAGAACCGCACGACCACACCGGCCGGCTTCGCAGGAGAGCTTCTGTGAAGTTAGGAAGATAGGAGACGAGGTACTGGCAGAAGTAAAGCTGTGAGAACGGGGCTTGAGTCGTGCTTGGGTACCTCAGTTGGCAGAGCACTTGCCCGCGAAAGGCAAAGGTCCCGAGTTCGAGTCTCGGTCCGGCTCACAGTTTTAATCTGCCAGGAAGTTTCAAAGTTGGACACTGTTCATCCACTCGACTCGTTTGTGTTTGCTGGAGGTTCTCAGGGGACAGAGGGGTTAGCGATTTGGGGGGGGGGGGGGGGGCGGAGGAATGTGGAGTTTTAAGAGAATATGGCAACTTGAGGTTTGGATGAGGTGAAGCTGTCCGGTGGCGCACTGATGGCTAACCTGGAAGTGGAATAAGGGTTGCAGCATAGAATATTCGAAGCCAGACTACTCTTTCCGCTTACTCGCACTAAGGGGGAGAGTGTATTGCATGTGAAAGGATGTGATGGAGTGGACACTGAAAGGATTTTTGTGGATTACACAGAATTATTTGAAGCACTTGGACTACTGCCATCGGTGGTACTAGTGCCGCCTAATGTTCCCACTGAAAGTGAGCGAACTGTATTACATGAATCCATACTGAGTTCTACATGATCTACAACCAGTGATGGAGGAATTTATCAGTCAGCAGCTCTTTGACGGAGTTGCAGAGAAAAACTCTAATTGCTGTAGATCAACTATAGTCATCTTCCTGAAAAAGACCTCAGTTGGTAGTAAATCGATAGTTAAACATTACAGAAAACTTACAAGATGTAGGGCAATGCCGTTGTTTTACCACCATGGGTTTGCGAAAAAGCCGCCGCCCATTAGAGTTATCACCAGAGGATCGACGCAAGACAGTATTTACAGTTCCATATGGTTACTATCACTATCGTCAGATGCCGTCTTGTTAGAAAAATGCGCTATCGACTTTCCAACGCTTATTTTATATGATTCTGTGACATCTAAAACCGAAACATTGCATGGTCTACCGGGATGACATCACTGTGCTTTACAAGGACATCTACACTTGGTGGGACTATGGAAGGGCTTTGTTCGGTTATGTGCAATACAACTGATCCATAGCTTAGAAAAGGGTAAGTTCATATTACAGGAGGTTAGCTATTTTAGCCATATTACTGGCCACCATGGTGTATGAACTGACTCATAATTTGTACAAGCCATAAAGTATTTCTCAATGGCTACCATAGAAAATAACTAGTCTGTTGCTAGTTTCTGTAGAAAATTCGTTCCAGAATTTACAGATATAGCACAGCCCCTTACGCGTTAATTATAGAAGACAGTAAAATTTCACTGGTGGCATACTGTAAGGATTAAAGCCTCAAACTGTGGGCGATTTTCCTTTCCTTCTGTATAAAATCGCGGAAAAAACTTTTCCGATAATTTTATCAGGTCTATGGATTGTAACAGGGGAATGAGATAAGGAAGCCACAGCCTGAATTTAGAAGAAACTTTTTTAATGTTGTTTAATGTACATAACACAGGCAATACGAAAATCACATTCAACGTTATGAACAGAAGAGAAACTTCATGATATTTTTTTCTGAGTGTTTGGAGCACAACGGACTGTTAGATCTTTGATCATTGTTACAGTTTCGTTTGACGAGGCAGCAGAAAAACGTGAGCCAACAGTGGTCCACCCAGCGACATCACTGGACTCAGAATAGCCACCATGCCGTGTTTTCAGAAGAGTTCTGATTTTGTCCACTGCGTCGCCATGGACATATCCATATATAGATTCTCTAAGAACAATCTGTGCGTAACTGCGTTCATTGTTTCGTCTTGAAGTCAAGCTGCACACATAAACTCACGAAAATGACTGCAAAGTTGCTGGTGTGAGAAGTTATATATCTAAGACTACAGGTCAGACTTGGGAGTATGTAAAAGGTGAACTCAACACTCCAGAGATATAGAAAAAGATCGTAATGGAAAACAGAAACTTCTGACGTACAAAAATAACAGAAATTACATCTGACATGATAACAACATACCTCGAGGACTTTTTAAGGGTATGGATCTTGCTCTAGGGTGCATTTGGAGCCAAGGGGTAAACTTGAAAGTACACCCAACAGCTAACGATTCTAGATAGCTCGATAATATGGAGAAGAAATGTTCAGCTACACAAAAGGAAATGCTCACAGTAATATATAGCGTACCTATTTTCACTCTTACATTTGTGGATGTTCTTAACGGAACATGCAACAATTAAATACCTTTCGGGACTAAAATACCCAGCCCATTGCTCGGCCCACTGGGCTTTTGCTGCTACGCAAATTTGATTTTAGGTTATTACGTCGTCCAGACAAATCTCCTGGTGATGTGGTGGACTTAGTCATCAAGTATGCATCGGATAATCTATTGTTATCAGCACGGAAAACTGGCACAGAGACCAAACACATAGTTGGCTAAGCAAATTCACAGAACGAGGTATTGAGGCAGGTACAAGCTGCAATTTTGGCAGACCCGGTGGACAAAATGCCACAGAGTGCTTCATTGCAGAACATTATTTGCGCAGACCAAGAAGCCAGATATAGAGTATTACATAAAGACCTACTGTCCTAGCACACAAAGAGCAGAGCTGCGTCGTCAGCGATTACTATTCAAAATGTTATCTGAGAAATATTGACTTTTGAAACTGACCTGTATGGGCATTCTTGATTTCATAACACAAATACCAGCAAGGAATCGCTATATTTTAATTATACATTATCATTTCTGACGTTTCTCGGCCATGGTTGCCATAGATAATTTAAAACCAACGTTTTCCGATGCTAACAATTATGCGAAGTTTGTCTGAAACGTTTAGACTTAATGTACAAACTCAACTACTAAATAATATTAATAACTAGTCGTAAACATCTAAAACCGACATGTAAACGAATGAGGTAGCTTAAGACAGGCGAACTGACGAGGTAACATTTTTGGTGGGAATTGTAAGTTCATAACGCTGCAGATCTGAGTTGTAAACCTGATCAAAGACAGTGGGAGACTAGGTTCCATACTTGTAGAGAAATATTTCAATCTCAAAAATAAGATCTTTGAATGTAAATAAAATAATTTTTCAAAATACGTAAATATTTTGAGTAGAAAACACACTGCAGGTTAAGCAACATTTGTTGATCAATTAAGTTCTGCAATTGATTTATCTTCTACTGGGGATGGTTTGCGTAATTTGAAATGAAAGGGGATTTTCCAGCAATAAGCAAATTCGTATGCCTATAAGCCCATATTTTCGTGAATTTTCGAGTTATACGCTGCTGCTACTCATACATGTGGTAGGAGAGTATACCAATCAGTACGGAGACCACTTACATAATAGTTCGGCATTTGTCCTGTCGTTATGTGTACTGTCTCTCTCCTCACATTCATTTGCGGGTATAGTACATAGTTTTCAGCTGCTTTATGCGTAACAGTGGACACAATTGGTTCAATAATTCAGACAAAGTTCTTGTTCAGTTATCATGATCTCAGGTCTTCCACCTTCAACGTCCACTGGTTTACCATAGTCTCTGCCACCGGTTTGTCCCTGTTGATTTGGTACAGCGATATCGTCAAAACACCAGCATCTCCCAAAAATGATACGTGGTGAGTTTCCTTGCCTCACGCTATTCTGTGAATTTACATCTCGAATTCTGGAGATTTAGAATTAGATTTTAATTCTGTTTAGTGGTTGATCATGGAATACAGGCTGTAAACGTTCTATAGCTATTCGGCATCATTGTTCCGACCCGTAGATGCCACATTGTTCGTTAAAAGTTGTTTTCGAACATAAACCCTTTTTGGCCTAAAATAAAGTGTTAACTGCCTGCTTAGTACGTTATTTTAGTCATATGCGTTTGGCACAGTTATAAAACAATTCAGATGTATAATTAAGATTGTGAAACCCTATCCGAGAGTTCGCTGTGATGGTCATGTCTTCAAGCATAATTACTCATTAATTCCATTTATCTAGTAGCTAACAATAATTCTTACTTCCTATTTATTGTTCTAGCTATCACTACTTGCTTGTTTACCATAGTATTTTACCCAATGTCTGTTCTGTGCGATTGTAGGCTAGGTCAGGAGCATTTTTGTACAGAGCCTCATCTAGACCTAAAACTGGAATGTCTATTGTCAGCTTGGCATGTTATTTTTTTGTCACATGTGTTTTGTAATAATTTAGACGTGGAAGCCGCGCGGGATTAGTCGAGCGGTCTAAGGCACTGCAGTCAAGGACTGTTCGGCTGGTCCCGGTGGAGGTTCGAGTCCTCCTTCGGGAATGGGTGTGTGTGTGTTTGTCCTTAGGATAATTTAGGTTAAGTAGTGTGTCAGCTTATGGACTGATGACTTTAACAGTTAAGTCCCATAAGATTTCACACACATTTGAACATTTTGACGTGGAAGTAGCATCGGGTCTTAGTTTGAAAGTTCGTAGTTGTGTTTTAGCCATCAAATTGTACGTATATTTTAGTTGTGGAAGTAACATTCACATAATCATTGTAATATTGATGAAGTTTACGTATATCTGCAGAGATTTTAGATGTTGGATTAATATTGTGAAACTTGACAAGCGTAAAGCATTTTGTAAGACAACTGAGAGGCGGAAATATATAATTTCATATTTTCTCACGTCTTAGGCGAAGTGTGGAACTATAAATGTTCGCATTTGCTACTTAACACGTAGGTTCATGGAATGAACGTTTTGTGTGTGTGTGTGTGTGTGTGTGTGTGTGTGTGTGTGTGTGTGTTTTGTACTTTGCTGATGATGAAGATTACAAAGTTGCACATAGAAATACTTAACGCTACACTCTTTATGTAATATTGTGATAAATCATCTAGATCGGTGAATTCTTTTTAACATGGCTCAAAATTTGGCGCTTTTGGATGTGGTGGAAATTTCAGATCATGAAGATACTTTGAACATGGCTACTAGCACAATTGAGCTATTTCCGCCATCTTGGCCTTTTTAAATGTTTATGATGTTTTTTGTTATTTAGCCTTTTTTTAGTTTCTTAATTTTATTTGATTTTTTTCACTAGCACAGTTGATTTGGTTCTGCCATCTTACATTTATGAATTTTCTGCCAATAGCATTGGCATTTTCAGATTTACTGTCAGGAAAGTCGTTAATTTTTTAATTTCCCAACAACCTCATCTTGGATTTAGCGATTGCCATGTTGTGACTGGAGCACCATGTTTGCAGCCCTGACTAGTGGCTTGTGCTTTATATATGTGCCAGATAGTTGCTAGCCATGTTAGTATAGAGCTAAGGCTTATCCAGTACCACTCATACATAAACATAGTGAATGCAGAGATTGAACAGATGTTACAAAAAGGTGTAACCTGCTCTTAGCTCATATAAAGGAAGACAACTCTGTTAAACGTGTACTAGACTCGTGCCAACTAAATAATATTATTCTATTCGCTCGATAGAATGTTACTGACGGACTGAACTGTGTTCGTCAGACCATGCAGTCTTGTGTTATGGATCTTGCTATCAATTTTGTAAGATATTTTTGGGCTAAATGTGACCTCGGCTACCTGTAATGTGTTTTGACTGCTGATATGAGAAAGAGGATTACAACTAAACTGATGTTATGATGACGAGAGACAGTTAACGGGACACTCAAAATTTATTATTGACTGTTTTTAAATATTTTGGATCTTTGTCAAATTAGAAAAATCAGAGTTCCGAAGAACAGAAGTCACTTTTTTGGGGTATGTTGTGACTTCATTAGAAATACATCCTGTTCCAGACATAACTGAAGCAATTCGAGGTTTACCTTCAACAAAAAAGCTAGTTTGTTCACTTTCAGCTGTTTCAGTTTCTTGTGAACGTTTCCAGAATTTAAACATGCTGGCGACTCTATGCTTCTCTAAGCTGACAGGTAGAAACTTATTGTGGGACTGATATGGCGAAACTCAAATAGAATCTTGGAGTACTTTCTTACAATTTGTTTACTTTTAGATCCTGAGTTAAATAAACGATTTTCTCTTGGGACTCACAGAGCTTTTGCGGGTATATGTGTGGCGAACATAGGCTAACGTGTCTGTTTCCAGTATTTTTTCCATTAGTGTTTTCTCTAATGCTATCTACTCTGTTTATATCTTATAAGTCATTGTAGATCTTTTTACCATAGGACCATAGTGCAGTAAGTTCTGAAAATGATAGTAATATGTGAAAGGTCTTGTGTAAGTCTTTCGGTGAAGTTCTGAAACGTGAGGGTTTCTAAACCGTGCTAATACAGCATTTAGCTTTGAGTGTAGGTTATTCGAAAGTGGAGGATGTGGTTGTTGATTGCCCTGGATGGAGGATGTAACAGTGGTTACCTTTTGGAGATATTGTTTCATGAATTAAGTGGAAGTTAATTTTAGAATTCCTTCTCTGTAACAGAGACTGTTACTACGTATTATTTTCATATGGCTGTTCGGACAAAGTAGGGCAGTAGTCGGAAAGGCTACACAGCACTCAAAATTATTCTGAAGGTTATTATGAGTTAAGAATTCATGCAGTTGATGAAATGAGGAATTGACGGATTGGTAATCAGAGTTTTTTGAGTTATTCTTTAACTGCCTGAATGAGTTGCACAAAGCCTATAGTTTTGGGTGGGTCTAGCTTATAGGGGAAATATTGAGCGAAATGTTGTTAGAGTAAGAAAGCGGGGAGAGGGCTGTTAGCCTGTTAATAACGAATAACCGTCTTTCCCATGTTCGATATGATGAGGGAATGAAAGTTAATGAATGAACATGAAAGGACGCGTTATGATGAAAGCATCAATGCAGGTAATAGTTTGTTTAATACGTGACACCTTTGATTTCAGTCGAATTTTACGAGAGTAACCAAGTTTCTCTATTTGTGTGTCCAAAGCTTGTACCGTATAAGCATGATTTTCCTGTGAATTTAATGGAACGAGGACTGGATGATTTCGTTGTACGTGAAAGGTATTTATTAATAGCTGCATTGGACTACACAATGGGATGATCATTTCCAAATTCCTTCTCAAATATGTGTAGGTAGGAGTTACTTGTATGATACCAATCTGGTATTCGATTCCAGATAAAATATTGACTGTTACAATGTTCCTTTTCTGCTTAAACCATCAGATAGCAAATGCATCCTTGTCTTGTAGAGTAAAGGTATCTAGGTCTGGTATAGCTCTCAGTGTGGTAGATGAAGAAGGATTCATACTACAGGGTGATAAGAAGCACGCACATCAGCCACAAGAAGTGATTTAACTTAGCAGTAATGGCTTGGTACAAAACAGTGTTCACAGTAATTTCAGGGAAACTGGAATCCATTATTCGTCGACACGTATGGCACACCTCCCTTCAAATATGTGAAGTGCAAGGTCTTTTCATGTGAGAAATGTGGGTTTTTGGTTGAAAGCAATTCTTACGTCTGGCTATTTGCGTATACACTAGGGTGAGTAGATGCCTCATCACTGAGGAAAAAACAGTCCAGTTCTACGATTACGTAAACGTCGACGAATGACCGAAACCATTTTCAACATGGTAGATACTTTTTGTATCCGTGCCTTCGATTACTCTGTATTGCTTACTGAGCATTTCCATAAGAGACATTGAACAGTCTCTCCAGAAACTTTTAACGGCAGTCGCTCGATAATATTCCTCATATCTACATCTACATAGATCATCCGCGAGCTACCGCACGCTGCGTGGTGGAGTGTACCCTGTACCACTACTTCTCATTTCCTTTCCGGTTCCACTCATAAACAGAGCGAGGGAAAAACAACTGTCTGTATGTCTTCGTGTGAGCCCTGATTTCTCGTGTCTTATCTTTGTGGTCCTTACGAGCAATGTATGCTGACGGCAGTAGAATCGTTCTGCAGTCAGCTTCTGTTCTTTAAATTTTCTCAGTAATATTTCTCGAAAGGAAAGTCGCCTTCCCTCCAGGGATTCTCATTGGAGTGTCCCTAAGCATCTTCGAAACAATTACGTGTTGAAACTTCATGGCAGATTAAAACTGTGTGCCCGACCGAGACTCGAACTTCGGGACCTTTGCCTTTCGCGGACAAGTGCTCTACCAACTGAGCTACCGAAGCACGACTCACGTTCGGTGCTCACAGCTTTACTTCTGCCAGTATCCGTCTCCTACCTTCCAAACTTTACAGAAGCTCTTCTGCGAACCATGCAGAACTAGCACTCCTGAAAGAAAGGATACTGCGGAGACATGGCTTAGCCACAGCCTGGGGGATGTTTCAGTTTTAATCTGCCAGGAAGTTTCATATCAGCGCACACTCCGCTGCAGAGTGAAAATCTCATTCTGGAAACATCCCCCAGGCTGTGGCTAAGCCATGTCTCCGCAGTATCCTTTCTTTCAGGAGTGCTAGTTCTGCATGGTTCGCAGAAGAGCTTCTTTAAAGTTTGGAAGGTAGGAGACGGATACTGGCAGAAGTAAAGCTGTGAGTACCGGACGTGAGTCGTGCTTCGGTAGCTCAGTTGGTAGAGCACTTGTCCGCGAAAGGCACAGGTCCCGAAGTTCGAGTCTCGGTCGGGCACACAGTTTTAATCTGCCAGGAAGTTTCATATCAGCGCACACTCCGCTGCAGAGTGAAAATCTCATTCTGGAATTACGTGTTGTTCGAACATACCGGTAAGCAATGTAGCAGTGCGCCTCTGAATTGCGTCTACGTCTTCCCTCAATCTTGACCTGATACGGATCCCAAACACTGTACAATTAGGAGTATTGGCTAAAGTTCTGGTGACTACCATTGGTGGACATTCGTCATCGGCAGATATTCCCGCGCTTGTGCTGAGGAAGGAGCGCCTCATCGTAAAGTTGTATTTGCAATAGGCACCTCTTCGTATCCTGCGGAAGAATATTGTGGGAGGGAGGGGGGCGCCCAAAGTAACAAAAGCAACAGAAAATTGATCTCCGGGTCTCAGTCGTATACAGTGGCTTGAAAAGGCAGGGAAGTTTCTCTCTACGAGTAGAACACGGCTTTCTCTCCATCACCTTGTATGCACCAGAGTACAGTCGTGTAATGTGATTAGCGGTCGAGAGTTTGCACTAACTACGGTAAATGGTATCTTTCATTAGCAAAAAGCCAGTTTGTGTTTCTGTTAATGTATCTCGATTTCGTGGGCATCATTTCTTATTTTCGAGGTTCATTTCTCGACATTATTCCTAGTTCTTTCTCGGTACTGGGTTTTGTCTTCACTGTTTTTATTCAAATCCTCCACTCGTTTGTCACGAGCAACATTGGGACTCCTACAGAACGGCAGGTCACCATATCGTTGATAACTGTGAGTAGACGTGTTTAAATGTGTGATAGGTCTATATCAATTTGTATTTCTTAACATTTTTTCACGTTAAAATTTTCTGAAAGCCTTGAACATACTGTATCTGTCCCTTTTTATTAATTATATCATCGACTAGACAACAAACCTCAGCACGTAGGTGAAGAAGACGGACGCCTACGCCGTCAAAGGACAGAAGATGAACAGATAAGTGACTCTCTCGCCATCTGTTGGGAGAAAGTTTTAGGCCACCTTCATTGTCTTAATCTTAGTCGCCACTGACGTGACGACAGCCACATTTACGCTAACACTTGGTTACGACCACGCGTTAAAAGCTACGATATAATGTTCCTTCTGACATACATGAATGTCTGAAGGAACAGGCACTGCTGCGACCACAACCGTCAGCAAATACAGGACATATTTTCACAGTTGCGAATATGAATGACCTTCGGTTGTGTAATGGAATAACAACAATGAAAATTTGTGCCGGATGATTACATATCTGAAAGGACATTACGTTGTACTTCCTAATAACGCTGGCACTGTTGTTTCATATTTATTCACCAATACCAGGCCCTTACTCTCAATAAATGTGTCCTTTCTGGAAGAAAATATACGTAACGTATAAATGCGTGTTGTGGCATATGAAGGACGACTAGAGGTCACTGATCTCTGACTGTGACTCGCACTCGGATGGCCGAGGTGGTTAAGGCGACCACTCGCCTGAAGCGGGAAATCTGGATTTGAGTCCCATTCTGGCACCAATTTTCATTGTCATTATTTCAGTATAAAACCAGAAGATGGTTCCTATTTGTAACTGCCTGCCGACTCAACAGCATTAGTGGCAGAACAACTGCGAGAAAATCTGGAATACATTTCACATTAATTTTCTCAGCATGTTATAGTCTTTCAGTGTACCAGATATAGACTGGGACACTCAGATGTTTAGGACAGGTGGTAGGGACCGAACATTGAGTGACATTATGCTGAGTGCACTAACCGAAAATTACCTCGAGCAATTAAACAGAGAACCGACTTGTAGAGATAACATCTTGGACCTACTGATAACAAACAGACCCGAACTTTTCGACTCTGTAAGCGCAGAACAGGGAATCAGTGATCATTAGGCCGTTGCAGCATCCCTGAATATGGAAGTAAATAGGAATAAAAAAAAGGGAGGAAGGTTTATCTGTTTAGCAAGAGTAATAGAAGGCAGATTTCAAACTACTTAGCAGATTAAAATGAAAATTTCTGTTCCGACACTGACAATGTTGAGTGTTTATGGAAAAAGTTCAAGGCAATAGTAAAATGCGTTTTAGACAGCCTTTTTCCAAAGCTGTTTCACAGAGGAAGACCTCACTGCAGTTCCTTCTCTAAACCCTCGCACAAACAAAAAAGTGGCTGACATTGAAATAAGTGTCCAAGGAATAGAAAAGCAACTGGAATCACTCAACAGAGGAAAGTCCTCTGGACCTGACGGGATATCAGTTCGATTCTACACAGGTTACGCGAAAGAACTTGCCCCTTCTAGCAGCCGTGTACCGCAAGTCTCTAGAGGAACGGAAGGTTCCAAATGATTGGAAAAGAGCACAGGTAGTCCAGTCTTCAAGAAGGGTCGTCGAGCAGTTGCGCAAAACTATAGACCTATACCTCTGACGTCGATCTGATGTAGAAGTTTTGAACATGTTTTCCGCTCACCTATCATGTCGTTTCTGGGAACCCAGAATCAAAACTGTAGGAATCAACATGGATTCCGGAAACAGCGATCGTGTGAGACCCAACTCGCTTTATTTGTTCATGAGACCAAGAAAATATTAGATATAGGCTCCCGGGTAGATGCTATTTTCCTTAACTTCCGGAAGGCGTTCGATACAGTTCCGCACTGTCGCCTGATAAGCAAAGTAAGAGCCTACAGAATATCAGACCAGCTGTGTGGCTGGATTGAAGAGTTTTTATCAAACAGAACACAGCATGTTGTTATCAATGGAGAGACGTCTACAGACGTTAAAGTAACCTCTGGCGTGCCACAGGGGGGTGTTATGGGAGCATTGCTTTGCACAATATATATAAATGACCTAGTAGATAGTTTCGGAAGTTCCATGCTGCTTTTCACGGATGATGCTGTAGTATACAGAGACGTTGCAGCATTAAAAAATTGTAGGGGAATGTAGGAAGATCTGCAGCGGATAGGCACTTGGTGTAGGGAGTGGCAACTGACCCTTAACATAGACAAACGTAACGTATTGCGAATACATAGAAAGAAGGATCCTTTACTGTATGATTATATGATAATGGATCAAACACTGGTAGCAGTTACTTCTGTAAAATATCTGGGAGTATGCGTGCGGAACGATTAGAGGGGGAATGATCATATAAAATTAATTGGTAAGGCGGATGCCGGGTTGAGATTCATTGGGAGAGTCCTTAGAAAATGTAATCCATCAACAAAGGAGGTGGTTTACAAACCACTCGTTCGACCTATACTTAAGTATTGCTCATCAGTGTGGGATCCGTACCAGCTTGGGTCGACAGAGGGGATAGAGAAGATCCAAAGAAGAGCGGCGCGTTTCGTCACATGGTTATTTGGTAAGCGTGATAGCGTTACGGAGATGTTTAGCAAACTCCTGTAGCAGATTCTGCAAGAAGGTGCTCTGCATCGCGGTGTAGCTTGCTGTCCAGGTTTAGAGAGGGTGCGTTTCTGGATGAGGTATCGAATATATTGCTTCCCCCTACTTTTACCTCCCGAGGAGATCGCGAAAGTAAAATTAGAGAGATTCGAGCGGGCACGGAGGCTTTCCGGCAGTCGTTCTTCCCGCGAACCATACGCGACTGGAACCAGAAAGAGAGGTAATGACAGTGGCACGTAAAGTACCCTCCGCCACACACCGTTGGGTGGATTGCGGAGTATAAATGTAGATGTAGATGCGAATACATTTCTTGTATTTCTAGAAGGCTGTACCGCCTGTTCCTTCAGACATACAATCACGTCCAAAGGAACATCGCATTATACTTCTTAGTAACCCAGGGTCTACTATTTCGTATTTATTCGCCATAACTAGGCTCTCGACTCTCCTCCCTGGAGGGGAGCACAGGTATAGTTCGGGTGCTCGTTATGACACACGAACAATGATTTGAAAGTTTCGGTCTGGCTGTGATCTGTGCTCGTATGGCCCAAGCTGTTATACGACCACTAAGGTAAAGAGGGAAATCTGGGAAGGAGGCCCCGTCCGGGACATATTTCCATAATCGTAGTTTCAGTATATAGAGGAAGTTATTTTATTATCGCAACTGCAAATACATTTCCTATATATCGTGATGTCTGTAGTGGTTCGGACATGCATGCGTGTCCGAAGGCAGCTGCAACACCTGTTCCTTCTTATGTGCATGCGAATGTCGGAAGAAGCATTGCACGGTATTTCTTAATGAAACAAGCAGTGCTGTTTCATATTTGAGGTTCGCTTGTCGAGCGTCCAGTTTTGCATTAACATTTCTTTTTAAGTACTGCATTTAAAATGGGGAACTGTCGAACAACTTGCAACGTGGCCAACTGAAATGTCCCCTTTGAACAATTATACAAGACTGTACTTAAACTGACACACATATTTTTAGCGCAACGCAATCTGACTTTCGGAAATCCCTACAAAAGAGTGGCCCTGACTTACATTAACCTATACCTTTCACAAATCACTTACCTCACAAAAATATTCGTTACTCGAAGTAGTGCAATACAGCGAGCGCCACTACTGCCAGCTAAATAAAGGATTCAAACTACTGAAGGCACTAACTACTGACAGGCATAGTTACAAATGAAAGATTTTGATAGAGAGCAAACAATGTGTTTACCTCAATAGTGTTCAAATCGGTGTTTTGCCCTTAAAGAGCGCATTTGGACTAAACTACATGGCCAGTTCCTTTTGCTGCCTTCCTTGCTGGCCAAACTTCCCTCCTTCGCACGCTGTGTTTCTGTTTCCGGTCCTCTGTCCATGCTTCTTGCCGACTTTGTGTCTTCAGATTCATCTTGATTGCCTTTTTGGCTGCCCATATTTCTTTCATCTTCTGGCTGTGATCTTGCTTGCGTTCTTCAGTCCATTGTATGTCTGTTCGTTTGTAACATTGTATCTCGTGTAGTTTACTTTTCTTAATGATGTTTCTGAATTTTATTCTGTCGTTTATTGTGTCTGCTGTTATGTTGAGTTGGTTCAGGTCGTTTTCTACCTCTGCCACCCATTTGTTGTTTCTAGTTGTTACCCAGTCAAAGATCTGTTTGGTCAGCCTGTGTGATGACATTCTGTATAGGTGTCCATAGAATTGTAGTCTGCGTTTTCTAATCTTTTCTGTGATTGTCTCCGTATGTTTGTATAGTTCCTCTGTAGGTTTCTTGATCCATATTCCATTGTTGTTAGTTGCCACAAATATTTTCCTAAGTATTTTCCGTTCTACTTTTTCTAATTGTCTGATACGTGTATGCCCTAGTATTAAGGTGGTCTCTGCTGCATATAGTGCCTCGAGGAGCACCACCGTGTCGTAATGGTGTAATTTGGCTTTTTGTAAGATAGACTTCTTGTTGTAATGATTTCACACTAATTTGTATGCCTTGTCCAGTTTAGTCTTTCTTTCTTCGTTTGAGTCTCTGTTATGTCCACTCATTCGTAGTGTTTCACCGAGGTATTTGAAGTTTGCCTTTTTGTAAATCGTGCCATACTTTGTGTTCAGAGATGAGAGTTTCTTTGTGCTCATAAACTGAGTCTTTTCGTAAGAGATCTGTAGCCCAGTTTTGGAAGCGATTTCGTGCAGTTTTTCAATAGCGTCTTTTGTTTCCTTTATCGCTATTGTGACAATCGCCAAATCGTTTGCAAAAGCCAGGCATTTAATATGTAGGTTTCCTAAGGTTATCCCCTGTTGTGATGTTTCCCATTCTTTTATGACCTTTCTAACACCAGATCGAAAAGGAGAGGTGAGAGGCCATCGCCTTGTCGGACACCTGTGCGAATTTCAAAGGGCTCTGACAGTTCCCCACAGAACTTTACTTTGGACGTCGTGTTGGTTAAAGTTTGCTCTATGATAGCCCGTGTTTTGTTGTCTACTTTGTATTCTGCTAGAATTTTGAAGAGAGTTTTCCGGTCGATAGAGTCGTACCCCTTTTTGAAGTCGACAAACGTAATGATCAGGTTCTGTTTGTGTTGTAAAATCATTTTCAGGTTCCAAATTTGTTCCGCACAAGACCGCCCTTTACGAAAGCCTGCTTGGTATTCCCCAATCAAGTGGTTGGTCTGGCATTCTAGTCTGTTCAGTAAAGCTTTAGAGAGGATCTTGTATGTGACCGGTAGTAGGGATATTCCTCTGTAGTTGTTCGGGTCAGTCTTGTCGCCTTTTTTGTGTAGTGGGTGTATCAGGGCAGTTTTCCAGTCGTCAGGAATTTTCATGGTCTTCCAGATGTCTTCCAAGATCCTGTGGATGTCTTTGTTCAGTTCTGGGTCTTGTAAATTCCATATTTCCGCGATGATGCCATCTTCTCCTGGTGCTCTACGATTCTTGAGTGACTTGATTATTTCTTTAACTTCTTCTAGAGTTGGAGGTTCACTATCTGGATTGTACGTGGTCGTTTCTGTCATCATTTCTTCCATTGGGGGGTCTGTGTTGAGCAGTTTTCCAAAGTACTTTACCAGAATGTCACAAATGATTTTGGTATTGGTTTCTAGGGTTCCATCCGGTCTTCTGAAGCATAAGTTGGGTGGTTGATATCAACTCATATTTTCTCTGAACGTTCTGTAGAAGTTTCTTGCATTGTTCTTCATGAAGTCCGATTCGATCTCCGTCAGTCGCCGTTTATCATACTGTCGTTTTTCACTGCGAATGATTTTGCTTGATTGCTTCTGTGTTTTCAAGAAGTTCATCCAATTCTCTTGGGATTTATGGCTACTAAATTTTTTCCATGCACTTATTCGTTGGTCAATAGCTTGGTCACTTGTGTGGTTCCACCAACGGTGTTTCCTTGTGCGTGGTGCTTGTGCTAGTTTCATGGCCTCTCGGATTGTACGTGAAAGTTGTGTCCAGTCTGTCGTTTTCTCCATTTTAATTTTGTGTAATATTTGTGTTTGGTATCAAGTAACGTATTCTGGATCTGGTCTAACAATTTTATTCTTCTGTAGCTTTTCCATGGGCAAAATATATATCAGTTCATGACATTCAGTCTTAAAAATTTACTCTTTCCTTAATGAGACACGTCCAGATGGTCCGCTCTCAAAATTCCGCCATCTCTCTCCCCACATCCACCACTGCTGGCGGCTCACCTCCAACTGCGCAACGCTACGCGCTGTTAACATCCAGCGGCCCAACACTACAATGGCAGACAACAATGCAAACTAGCCACAGACTGCACACAGCACAGTCAGTGATTTTCATATAGAGCGCTACATGTCGTTTCCAATATTAAACTTAAACACCCTACTTACACAACTAACAGGCGAGTGAGTGAGCTGTGGGTGAGCGACTCCAGGAGCTGCGGCCGCAAGTCGCTCGAGCTCGTCAACGCACAGGTCACGTTCGACGCTAAAGGCACATGAGGCGTTCAGTGTCGTTGTCGTAACCATCACTGATACTGTCACTGCAGCAGTGATGAGAAAATTACAGAAGGCCGTACAGGTGAATGCGAATGACGCATGTTTATTGAAAAAAATCTATGAAATTGGCTGACAATTGCTCAAATGGAAGTTGACTGTGAAATCTGGCGAACTTGAACCATCTCAGGGACACAATAATCTTAGACTGTTTGGAATTCAAAAGGACATAAGAGAGAAGGCAGTCATATTAGTGATGAACCTTGCCCGAGAGAAGCTAGAGTGAAGGTGGCAGTGAAAGATATTGACAGAAATCAAAGATTGGGACACCGGACGGTATCGAACCTATATCCAAAATAATGAAGTTTGAGTCGTAGAGAAAGAAAAACAGTAAATCTTCAAAGTGAAAAAGAGACTCGCAAAGTCAGGTCCGATGATATATGAGAATGACACGTCGAAAGGATTAGAAATTTTGACCACAGCGCTTTCGAGATAAGGACTTCACTATTTATAAACATCTGATGCCAGTAAAATGGTGAAGACAGGCGGTGAAAATCGATTAGTTTGAAATGTAAATGAACTCCAAAGGCTGTGCAGCCTTTCGAAGCTGAGACATATGAGCTCTTGTAACGCCTAGTTCTATATAAATGCGAGGGTGGGTCAAATGAAAACCTTAAATTTGTAATAACATACCGAAATTTTTGGCCGTTATCCTGTACGTTGGTAAGCGTGCTTCAAACAGCGTGCAGAATGGCCCTGTAGATGACAGCATAGTGCAGATGCACACATACCGCCGCAGTATCAGTACAAGCATGGTCGCGCCGCTTACGACTTGCACCAAGGAAGAACAGCGTTCTATTATTCGGTTTTTGCGTAGTGAAGGTGTGAAACCTGTTGCAATTCATCGATGACTGGAGTTTCGGTACGGTGATGCATGTTTGTTACATCAGCAAGTCTACGAATGGAGTAGGAAGTTCGCAAATGGTGTGACTTCAATGGAAGATGCTCCTCGTCGAGGTCAGGCACAACGAGTTGTGACTCCACAGAACATTGCAGCAGTTGAAGCCATAGTGAAGGAAAACCACCCAGTGACACTGAATGACATTGAAGGATGTTTACAGATTAGTCATGGGTCAGCACACCACATTGTGCTTGATGTAATCCAGTTTCACAAAGAGTCTCCAAGATGGGTACCACGGCAGCTGACTCCTGAAATAACAGAACTCCGTGTTAGAAACTTCCTTCGCCGCTTCGAACGAGAATGTGATGGCTTCCTTGCAAGAATCGTTATTGGGGACGAAACCTGGGTTCACTTGCACCAACCGGAAACGAAGAGAGCGAGCAAGGAATGGCGCCATCCCTCGTCACCAAAACCAAAGAAGTTTCGAACAGAACCATCAGCAGGGAAGATTATGCTGACTCTCTATTTGGACGAATAAGGCGTAATTTTGGAGTATTACATGCCTAGAGGGAACACTGTCACCAGTGCACCATACACAGATCTCCTAAAACATCATCTGCGGCCTGCAATAAAATCAAAGCAACGTGGATTGCTATTAGCAGGTGCCATTTTGCAACATAACAATGCAAGGCGCCACACTGCCCGTACAACAGTTGCAACAACAACAGACCTGCATTTTGAGTGTCTTCCTCATCCACCATACTCACCATACCTTGCGCCAGGTGATTTCCATATGTCTGGACCAATCAAAGACGCAATGGGAGGAAAGAAGTCCCGTTCTGATGAAGAGGTACGCCACGCGGTGCATCAGTGGTTGCGCAGACTACCAAAGTAATTTATTTCTAAAGGAATTTATGCACTTTGTAAGCGCTGGAGAATTTGCATTGAGCGTGGGGGAGATTATGTTGAAAAGTGATACAGCTTTGTACCACTTCTGCACAATAAACAATATTTTAAAAAAGATTTAAGATCTTCATATGACTCGCGCTCGCGCGCGCGCGTGTGTGTGTGTGTGTGTGTGTACGTCTGTGTGTGTGTGTGTGTGTGTGTGTGTGTGTGTGTGTATATACTGTTACTGCAAAACATAGTTAACCATAACTTAGTGATGTGTTAGCTGATATACTTTATCTTTTCACTAATTCCTTCTTTATTTCTTACTAGCTAAATAGGTGGCGTTGCTCAGTTATGTTCCAGTCTTCTATTAGTCCATCTCCTCCTCCTCGCTTTTCTTTTTCCATTTCCACTTTCCCTCTCTATGCTCATCTCCCACACCCCCTGTCTGTGTCCATTTCCTCCATCCTCCTCTCTCTATCCATCTCCTCGTGACCCTCTCTCTATTCATCTCCTTTCTTCCCCCCCTCCATATCCATATGCTCCTCCCCTCTCTGTTCATCTCTTCCTCCCCATTTAACTCCATCTCCTCCTTTCCCTCTTTCTGTCTCCCTCTTACACCCACCTCTGTGAATTGCCTCCTACTTCCTCCTCCTATCCATCTCCTCCTTCCCCTTCTAGCAGTTGACCCCTCACTCCCTCCTCTGCCTGTACATCTCCTACTCATTTCTTTCTCTCTTCATCTCCTTCTCTCCCACCTCCATCTCTCTCTATCAATATCCTCCCATCCCCTTACCTGCATTTATCTTCTCCTTTCAGCTCTCTGTCTGTCCATCATATCCTCGTCCCATCTCTCTCCTTGTTATTACCGCTATCCCAGTAGGAGGATGGTGGTTCTTAACCCGGCTATAATTCTTTCCAGACTATAATATGTGCAACAAATTTGCCATAAGTCGTTCAAGGGTCTTAAGATGAGATCTGTCCCCGTGACGTTGTCTGCATACGCACATTTCAAATATATTTCACGTGTATTTAAATATTTCACACGTATTTGTATCCATATTTCACCTGTATCTCTTGCTAATTCCGCCATGGAGTTTCTTCTTCAAGTATCTAAAAGTTTGTGATGTCGTGTCTCCTGAACTATGTTTCGTACACTGATATAAGATCGGACACACAACCAGTGGTATGTAGGTGTACTGTCAGCGAAACGTGTTGTGCTCAGAGATAGCAGAGAAGAAGTAATAATTTTAAACGTCGTTCGTAATGCGTCATTTTTCACGCATCTCTGTGTTTATGACGTCATATGTCCTAAGGTATCTGTCGTACGGCTATATAATTTTACCGCTGAGTAAAATGAAATCATCGTATGGTACTGATGGCTGGGAGTCCCCACCTGGGGAAGTTCGGCCGCCGAGTAGCAAGTCTTTTCAGTTGACGGTACATGGGGTGACTTGTGTGTCGATGATGATTGTGATGAGAACACAACATCCATTCCCCGAGTGAAGAATGTATGTCACCTGGCTGGGAATTGAAACCGTGCGCGTTGCATGGTAGTCAGACGCGCTGAATACTAAGGGGGCGAACCTAATGATACATTCAGTGGTATCATTGCATATTATCTACATGTGTCGCGAATACATTTAGTAATAAGAAAGTAATAAACTAAACATTCATGTTTTATTTTTCTTTGCTCATTTTGTGTGGGTTGTCAGTGACAAAAAGTTTTATAAAGTTTGAAATTACGTTGCAAGTCACAAAGTGTTCCCAATCTCAAAAACCGGAAGAATAATGTATAGATATTCGCACGTCGTGTGCTACACTGCTAATTTTACCTCCAACCTTTTTTAGGTAGATGGTTCTTACCCCCACAGCCATTATTTCCATACAGTGAATGACACGTGTGCCTAGTTTGGTTGAAGTCGGTCTAGGAGAGAGATTTGGAACATACATACTTGTAAATGATTTGAACCATCGTCGTACCGAATGCGAATCGAGTGTGGCAAGCACCGCGCTTCCTCACTCGGCCATTTGGTCTGTCATACCATAAATACCTTTGATTTGCTGGCGACATCCATTTTTATCTAAATGCAAAATCCATTAACGTGAAGATAGCGGTCGAGAAGTTCAATGGTGACATGTGTGTTGTATAAAAATGAACATAGGATGTAGAGTTAAAGCTCAAGCCCATCCAAAATCCAAGCGATGTTTGTTGGTCATTATAAGCTCATTACTCCGAAATATAGGGAATCCTTACCATTTTTAATCCTAAATGGGAAAAATATCAAGTTATTTGCCGCAGCAAAGAGTCGAGGAGTAACAACAGATGAGAAGTTATACTGGGTAGTGCACAAAGATGCAGTGTGCAAGAATACATCAACATCGTTTCATTCCCTACAAAATACAGAAAGCTCTTCCCTTCTGATAGGAGGAAGAAACTTGTACAAACTCTTTTAATTTCAACTATTGATTACGACTGCAACGCCTTTTTGAGGAAAGCTCATGGAGCTTGAATTTGGTGAAGAACGCTTGCGTTCGATATATCAGTGAAGTTCAACAGTTTGAACATATTTCACCAGCTGAGGCACTGCTATCCTGGCTACGTCCAGAAAGGTGCTGAAATTTTCATTCAGTATGTGTCCTCTACCGTCCAATTAACATACGAATGTACCGTAGCTCATACATCTTCTAGGCCTTAAAACTCTTGTCTAGCGTAAATAACGGATATCCTCGCTCCCATTAGAGCAAAATTGATTCTGCTCCACCTCATCACCCAGCCGCTATCTCGAGATCTATTTCAGTAGCAGGAAAAAGACTCAAGAGTGCCCTTCCTCAATGTATACAGAAATGAATAACGAGCTCAGCTTCATAGAACAATTAATAACTTAGTTAACAAAACAACAAGAATCTCTTCCTTTGTCCTTAAACGCACTTGTTAAGCTGTTATGTCCTACTTTTCAGCGACATATTCGTTATTTACAAATATTCTCAGCTAATACAGACTACCTAAGTTTCTCTCCCTCAGAAATCGCTGTGTCACATCACTTTGTATACTAATACATACATTTTTATCGATAGCTATAACTGCTGCTATTGCTATTATTTCTATTATTATTGGTACCTTGTTGTTACTATTATTTGTATAGGTTTGACCTACTAAGGAACACATGAAATGACTTAGGTCTTCTTTCTTTCCTCCTTTCTTTCTTACCAGTAATTTTTTATTCTTTCCCTAACTCTGTCTTTTATTTCTTCCACGTTGTGCCTGTTATTTGTCATCCTTCTCTCTAGGAAGCCATTGAAACGTTTTAGTTTCTCTCTTAACTTCTCTCTTTCTCCTGTTGCTTCCTCCGTTACATCTATTTTCATCATGTCTCTATTTCCCTCAGGTCTCCTTTAACTTCTTTGATCCATGTCACTTATTATTTATAGTACTGATATTATTAGCGGTAGGAGTAGCAACAGTTTTTTTTAAATACGATATTGTTTTCATTTGCCTGTTGCAATTTAGGGTTTTTTGCCATTTTCAAGTATAATATTTTTTAGATGGAGCTAGACGTCAATCTACACGTCTAAATTCTTATACTATATAGTGGCACCAGTATCGAAGTAGTAAAAGTAAAAAAGACTCATCCGTAACAATCAATGTGACATCATTTAAAAAATTATAGAAGCTGTGGATCTGTACCAAAAGAAAGTAATATTAAGAACGACTACAGCAGTAGTATTAGTACTACCGTTTTACTTTTTAGTCAGTACTGTTAATTCACATTGACTTTTCATAGATTCAAAGCAATTTTAATCCTCTAAATACCATTCCGTCACTGTTTATCGCATTAAAATCTTCATACCTTACATGATTTTGATGTAAAACAACTTCGTATATGAACCTCTGTTCTGATGCAAAAGTAGGCCAGCAGGCCTTAATCTGATCAGGTTAAAAATTAATTAATAACTCTTTAGTATCTGCTGGTTCTGGAAAGGGGTAAAGGTGTGTGATAGCTCTTTGTGAACATGCGCCATATAATGTCCTTCCCTCCAAGCTCAATTCATCAGTGTAATGGGAGGAAACCGTATAACGTACTTACTGCCTCGTACTTCACAGTGATGTACGGGTGCAGATGTTGAAGTAATTACAGCGCTCAGACAGACGGCCTTGCAGACACTATGCAAATCCACCTTGTTAAGTAATAAAGTCTGAATATCATCTCGCCTTTCGTTAACTCGTGCTCCATTATTAATATGAAAACTGATGTCGTTACCCATGTCGTAAAGAAGAACTCGTGGCCATGAAAGATAAAGTTTGTACCTCGAATGAGAGTAACAACAGGCTGCCTTGTTACAATTATTAATAACTCATACTGAATCATTAGGTCACAGGGTGAATTGGAAGGATTCAATATTTCAAGACCCCTAACCAGAGTAAAAAGTCGTGTTTTGGAATTCCACAAACTCTGTCCTAGTAAATTTACCCAGTCAGCGTAGCGCTTTTATAACGTCACAGCTGAACTAAAGGGCGGAAAAGAGAATGAGAGACAGACGTTAGCGTTAAATATTTGTGAGTAAAGCGTGTCTAACGACTAACATCACGAGCACGTACCAACGATAGCTGCCTCAAATAACGGATAGCAGGAACGGCACCCAAGTTTCAACTGATGAAATCAAATAAAAGTAATTTTTACGTAGGGTTATGAGTATGTTATTCCACTCATACATTGTCAATCTGTAAAACGCGCATTTGTGGATCTTCGCCATTTGAATGGTCACGGCTTCAAACATTACAGAAACACAAGTCCCACAAGAAAAAACACCGTGTAACCGACAGTTACGACCACCAGATAGTTAAATAAGGTAATATTTGGCTACAAGCGAAACACTTGCTTGAAGTAATACGTGTTAAAGCACGTAGTGTCAGTTTTCCCAACACACGAGTTGGTTTTCTACCGTACGACCTTCCCTTATTCGTCAGCTAAAAGAAAATTTCGAGTTTCTGTATAGCGATTAAAACATTGTAATGGCCGAGCGCGAGGCTACAAAATTGGTTAATGGTGTCACTGCGGCTTTTTCATACAGTAAACATGGTGTAGTATGTCCACAGTCTGCTCTTATTAAGAGAGTATACTGTTCGACTCCATTGTACCTTAGTAGATTCATTCAACTTCCGCATTTGTACTTAGAAATGTTTACATTTGGAATTCATTTGCGACAACTTGGACAATATTTCATACTAATGACGTTAGATGTTCATAACCACACATTCTAGATTATTCAGCTTGTGTACCGACCTTTATATAAACGTATACTTTCACCTATATGAATATTCACCATTAATTATGCATAGGACGTACAGTAAGTTATTGAAAATAAATCTTTGTTCAAATCTAGCGTAATATAGTGCTGCATTCTTCTTGTCTTCAAATGTGTGACTGCAGTTGAAATACTGCAGGGCTACATGGCCAGAGTTCTCCCAAAGGAAGCTAAAGTCCAGTTAATCAAACCACAGGGACCTCAACTTTCGCAAATACAGCTATAGAGGCACCCGTCTAAAATGTAACATGGTTTCTGAACTGAATAACTATCAGTTTTAGTGGCGTTACAGTTGAGCTGTGACCTACAAGTTGAACGACCGTGTTCAGTTAGGCGCTGATAAATACAACATTTGCCATCAGTCATGAACACCATGCCCACTGACCATTACGAGGACGACATCAAGAACCTTTCCGGTTTTACTGGAGGCTGTAGCCACTGGCCTGCCTTACTGCCCTTTCTGGATCAATAGCGGGATGCGCGACTCGCCTAGGATAATGCCCATCTGCATACGGCCGTGTTACCTAAGTTCTGAAGGCACTTCATCCGGCCCGAAGGCAGGCATCTCAGTCATTACCTTGGCTGTTCTCTCTGCTGCAGCTACCCGATAGAAAATTTAATGTTACCTGTTAGGGTTAATAACCCGTATGTTGGTAACCACTGTTTAGGCCAATAATTTTTCAGGAAATTATTCGAGAAGAGTGGAAAGTAAGAAATAGTTACTGACAGACTAGAGTTCAGAGTGTTGTTAGAAAGCTTGCCTGTATCGCTCAGCGGCTAAGACCATTACCCGCAAGGGTTTGACGTTGATTCGAATCCAGATACGCCAAATATTTTCAATCTGTAAGTTTGTAAGTAGGCTGTTAAGGTTTTTATGTTGGTAACGTCACCTAGCACTCTGTATGAAAATCACTGGCTGTGCTGTGTGCAGTCTGTGGCTGGTTGGCATTGTTGAAATTGTTGAAATATTTGCTATTGTAGTGTTGGGCAGTTGGCTGTTAACAGCGCGAAGCGTTGCGTAGTTGGAGGTGAGCCGCCAACAGTAGTGGATATGGGGAGGGAGATGGCAGAATTTTGAGAGCGGACGATCTGGACGTGTGTTCATCAGAAAGAGTAAATTTGTATTATTGGATATCATGAACTGATACATATATATGATGACTTTTGAATATTATTAAGGTAAATACAGTGTTTGTTCTTTATCAAAATCTTTCATTTGCTAACTATGCTAGTTAGTGCTTTCAGTAGTTAGAACCTTTTACTTAGTTGGCAGTAGTGGCGCTCGCTGTATTGCCATAGTTCGAGTAACGAAGATTTTTGTGAGGTAAGTGTCATGAAAGGTATAGGTTATTGTTAGTCAGGGCCATTCTGTTATAGGGATTATTGAAAGTCAGATTGCGTTGCGCTAAAAGAAAATATTGTGTGTCAGTTTATTGATGATCTGAATAAGTAAAGAGAGAAATGTCTGTGCACGTTCAGTTTTGCTCAGCTGTTTGAAAATCAAATGACGTAAGAGGTTTATCAGCAGAGTAATTCACTAATGTTTCTATAGGGACGTTTCAAGTAAACTAACAGGGCTGCTAACTATCGTTGCATGTTCTACGGATAAAGGTCTATCTCTAGAAAAATAAAAGAATCTTTGAAATTTTCTTAACAGTGGGCACACAGATTTTCAAAATAGGTATACATCCTTTTAACTAAATATAATTAATAGATTATACCTGACAAGGGAATAATCGGTATTAGAAATCTCATTAGCTACTGTCAGTTATTTTCCTTCCTAATTCATGTTGTCGTCCAATTTTTCTAGCGTCTACTGATTTATTTCTGATACCGTGTTGCTGTGATAAATTTTTTTTTAGTTATACTAACAAATTATGTACGAAAATGAGATAGGTATTAAGGAAGCACATTGTCGAAGAAGCTGCAATGAGTACATGGCTCTTACTATGGCGGTGGATAAATAAATATAGAGGTCGTGCGATTACCGCGGCCGAATGAGTATTTGCGGGAGTGGACGGAAGCTGAGGAAGGCGAGCGGCCTAGCGTCGCCTCTTTGTCCTGCTCACAACTTGAATCCCCCATGTGTATTTCCCCTGTCGGTTCCAATCTCCTGCCAGGCTCTGCCGCTAACTCCGCAAGACTGCGGCTCCCGAGAGGAAAGATAGGGTGTGGATGACCCGAATCAAGCCTAGCTACTTCCCAATGGAAAGTTTTCCAGTCGCCAGTGTAATAGGACCCGTTACCCAATACCCTGTGGGTGGGCGCACACTGCTCCGCTGTAATCCTATACTGTGAGAAACCAGTGGCCACATACTTGTTCCACTCACCATATGCACCATTCAGAGACGCAAGCCGTTAAATTATGAAGCACCTTGCTAGTGATGGAGGAAACAGAGGTAACACGAAACTGAGTCTTACGGCGGACTGTCAACTACTGGGATACATAACATTTCTAACATATTCACCATACAAAGGAAACTGGGAATTACCAACTATATTCAGAAAAAAGTGTATAGTAAACACTGTAATTACGATGGAAAATCAAATTTGGGTAACTAACATCATCTTATACTTTCTCTCTTACCTAACATGCCTAAAAATTTATCGTGAAATATTGTCGTGCTGAAGTATACCGATATCAGGTGGAAGACGGGCTTGAAGGGTTACACATTGTGCTGCATGAGGTTCAGATCATTTCAATGAAAGGACGACACGTAATGAACGTTGGAACGCTACGTTTATCTCATATACCATTTTCAAAGGTGATGCCTGAGAGAATTACCGTAAATAAATGTTTTAGAATCAGTCAGTAACAGAATTCTCAAAGTCTGACTTCTAGGATGACAATGCACTTGACAATTTAAGGAACATTGCGTAGTTCTAAAAATACATTACTGTAGGATATTCAATTTTTCTCTTATAGCAGACCAGAAGCTATATACACCATAAACCACTGTTTATCCGAAGTCCCTATCTCTCTACACACTTGAGGCTCATTTATGTATACATGCGAGAGTGTTATGAAGATAATAATTACAACTACCAGTGCACATAGCAGTACTGATTGCTATTAATAATAATTGCTTGTATCCAGAATACAAATGATAATAATTACTGGTAGTTTACATTTGGTTACATGAACTTAACACATCTTAATATGATTGAAATTATTGTAGCAAGTGTGTTCGTTACCATAACAATTTTCATTGTTATTATTAGACAAAGGAAGGGAAGTTGTACTATAAGTTCACTTTACTCAATAACTAGATGTGACAGCATTGAAATCACCCAGTCGAACGTAGTTGTCACACTGCCTAAAGATGGTGTTCTCTTGTCATTATGTGCAACAAATTATTAAACAACAATCAAGTATAATAAACATTTGTAAACTCACCTGCATAACCATTATATTCTATGAGCGTTATGATCGCCTCGTTAAACAAGACAAACGGAATATTAAGTTTAGAGTGTTTTCAATATTTATATTTTTTAAACATTAATCTCATTATTGTCACTGATTTAATAGAATATACCAGTTATAGAATAGACCTATAAACGTTCTTAATTCTTAGTGAATGTTGGATGATTCATTGTTCATAATAAGAAGAGGCAGCCACAGTTATCTAGTACGACTCAGTTACATTAATGAGCTGAATCTTTGTCTTTGAATAATGTACAGCTACTGCAGCTTCATGGAGCCATTTCTCCCTCTTTAAATACTTAGAAATCGGTTTATTCAGTTGCTGTATGTCCTTTGTTGTGGCACATAGAGGCAAAAGATGCCTCACTCTGTTGACCCTGGCCAGTGCTCACGTATAGACAGCGGCTTCTGCCCTGGTGAGGCCCTGGTGCGTAGGCACCCTGCGTTTCTGACGGCAGGCCTCTGTAAGACACACCCGGGACGTCAGCAAGATACTACCTCTCCGTCAGCGATGGCGCCTCAAGTGACCCATCAGCCCCATATACGATTACCATGATGGAGCGTGGAGACTGTTGTGTGCAGAATTCGCAGACAGGACTCGGATGGTGGCTACTGCAGAGGTACTGAATCCCAAGAGGAACTTATTTCTGGAGACAACAGGCGTAGAACTGTCTCGACCCCATGGCTACTGCTGCCAATACAAAGTCATTTCGCTGTCCTGCATAGTTCTGGTACGGTGGTGAACTGCTGGACTGTGGTGAAAGGGAGTGGGTCTGGCTCCAAACTTGGACATATTTTCATCTCTACAGGCTGCATCTGTTTCACTAAACACAGACACCTAGTTACGTCTCTCATAAGAAGGAACTTGTCTCGGTGTGGTGACGCTGACCCACCTGCTATGGTTACTACATCTGTGAGGTGAAGTTTTCCACTGAGGGCAGCTGGCCTCAACTCCCAATCCCCTTACATGCATGTTATTCTGGCCCACATGTCACGCCGGCCGCGGGGGTCTCGCGGTTCTAGGCGCGCAGTCCGGAACCGTGCGACTGCTACGGTCGCAGGTTCGAATCCTGCCTCGGGCATGGATTTGTGTGATGTCCTTAGGTTAGTTAGGTTTAAGTAGTTCTAAGTTCTAGGGGACTGATGACCACAGCAGTTGAGTTCCATAGTGCTCAGAGCCGAGCCCACATGTCACCACAGAGCACGTTGGCACTACGTAGCTGCCGCTGCAAACCGACCGCGTGGTGAAGAGTTGCCGGGGCTGGACTTCAGTTAAGTACTATTTATTCGACATGGTGCCGCAGTACTATAGGTTTTAATTTTAATGTTGACTGTGCCTTACTCTGGCATGTTATAGTAACTTTATGCTTCTGAAGACGGCTAGATTAATTTTGCCGAAACCTGGTAAAAACCAGAAAATTGTGCAACAGAGGCTTATTCTTCTAAATATTAAAAAAAAATATTACAGAGGAAGGTTGTACGCACATTTGAGCGAAATGTCAAACTTAGGCATCTCCGTCGGAGACAATTATGGGGTCTCGGAAATGTGATCATTTAATCTGTTGTGCTGTGTAGAAATAACTTCAGCGTAGTCTGTCAATACCTTGAACTTACTTCCTTACAAGTAACGCCAGAAACGTGTTACCCCATACACTAAGCTAAGCATCTTTCTCTAGTGTAGAATAATTGTTGTCGGCTTCGTTGAACTATTTTCACCACCGACCTCCTGTCTCAACATTCACCCATAAGCATAATTCGGTATATCTCAGGATAAAGTACACACTGCGTCTGAAAGTGTGAAAACATGAATACTGGACTCAATGTTAACTCCTTTAATTCGACAAACCCTCTCTAAAATTCCTCTGACCACACTAACTTAACACCCTCCTTCGACAACTGGGTAAGCATTGGCACGTCTGTGAACCTCTTCATGAACTTTCTATAATTTGTGAGATCCAGAAAGGTTTTAGTTCCTTGGTAGTTCCTCGTGCCAGTAAACTCCACATTACTTGCACTTATCTAGGATCAGCTGCTACACCATACTCACTAATTACATGATGTAAATAGGTGACTTTTCTAGCAAAATAGTTCAATTGGCTCTAAGCACTATGGGACTTAACATTTGAGGTCATCAGTCCCCTAGACTTAGAACTACTTAAATCTATCTAACCTAAGGACATCAAACACATCCATGCCCGAGGCAGCATTCGAACCTGCGACCGTAGCAGCAGCGCGGTTCAGGACTGAAGCGCCTAAAAAGCCGCTCGGTCACAGCTGCCGACTCCTTCTAACACAAAGTAACATTTTGCGGTACTTAGTGTCAGATGAGCTACCCAAAACGCATTGAATAGATACGTCAGTCTTTGTCTATGCTCCTTCAAATCTCTCAAAAAGGCGATTATGTCATCGAGACACGCCACACACAAACAATCTCTCAAAAAGACGATTATGTCATCGAGACACACCAGACACTAACAGAGTATTAGCCCTTTTAGTACTTTTTCGCCGGCAGGAGTGGCCGTGCGGTTCTAGGAGCTACAGTCTGGAACCGAGCGACCGCTACGGTCGCAGGTTCGAATCCTGCCTCAGGCATGCATTTGTGTGACCTCCTTAGGTTAGTTAGGTTTAATTAGTTCTAAGTTCTAGGCGACTGATGACCTCCGAAGTCAAGTCCCATAGTCCTCAGAGCCATTTGAACCATTTAGTAGCCTGTCAAAAATCTCTGGATCTTTGCTGGTGCATTTTTTATCAAAACTGCATCCTTACATACTAATAGTGTCGCCAAGACGCTGAAAATGCAGTTTTCTTCCAGAGCCTCTGGTAGTATCCACCCTTTTTAAGTCAATTGCCGAGAAGTGCTGGGATTGGCAGAGTATATCAGTTCTTTCTCTGATGTTCGGAGTTGGGTATGCATCAGTCACAGCTGTACTATTTAAGTAGTAGTAGGTGCAACAAACTACTAGTTCCTTATATTACTCCTTCAGCTAAATGTTGATTAATAACATACTCCAAAATTGGTTGCAGATATCATAGTAGTCTGTACAGTCTTCTACACACTGCTGCTTCGTTCCACACCGGATTCCAGTGTTCTGATACTAGTGTAGCAGGCAACACACTTTGCGGAAAAAACAGATCTAAAAATTCTAGCAACAGGCCCTCTAACTGTGTCTTTTCTGCCTTCTTCAAATGCTTTAATTTCTCACGAAATTCAATCCCAGCAGCATCCTGTACCCTCTTACAGCCTAAACCCCCGTTTTGGCAATCTCCCTCATCCAGAATCTCCACTGTAGTCAACAAAGTTACCTTCTACAACTTAACCACCTTAGAGCCAAAATATCCTCTTTGATGGGTACTACCTCGCCCCCGTTCCTCTCTTGTATTCATACAGTACCACATTTCACCAAACAGAATGCTGTATCCAATACTGCACTGCCCTTCAGCTGTTCCATTACATGCAACATATTATTCGTTAAGTCAGGTCCATATTCAGCCACAGCGACTTTCCCATGGCATTCGACACACAGTCACACAAATTAATCCTTGATGTCATAGTCTGCAGTTTAACTGCCTTGTTCTGTACACTAAATGCTCCTTGAGATAGATCAGCACTGAGAACAGCTTGCTCTATTTGGAATGTCTTCTCACTAACCCCACTATACGTTGTTAAAGATCAACTATGGCATGACGTTGATGCAGAAAGTATAGCCGCAGAATCACGCTGTAGTCCTCGCTTACATGAAGCACCAAGTTCACTCACTGCTTTGTCTTTGTGCTGGCGTATACCTTTGCCAGAACACTGGTCAGCACTAGGAAACGTTGTATAGCAGGCGGTGGACTAAGAGCGCCTATGATAAGAGAAGACCAAGACACATCCCCAACCATCGCACCGATAACACGGCTGGGTAACGTACACTATGTGATCAAAAGTATACGGACACCTGGCTGAAAATGACTTACAATATCGTGGTGCCCTCTATCGCCAATGCTGGAATTCAATGTGGTGTTGGCCCGCCCTTAGCCTTGATAACAGCTTCCACTCCCGCAGGCATACGTTTAATCAAGTGCTGGAAGGTCTCTTGGGGAATGTCAACCTATTCTTCACGGAGTACTGTACTGAGGAGAGGAATCGATGTCGGTCGGTGAGGCCTGGCACCAAGTCGGCGTTCCAAAACATCCCAAAGGTGTTCTATAGGATCCAGGTCTGGACTCTGTGCAGACCAGTGCATTACACATGCCGTGTATAATAAACAGGTACTCGATCGTGCTTAAAGATGCAATCGCCATTCCGTATTGCTCTTCAACACTGGGAAGCAAAAAAGGGCTTAAAACATCAATGCAGGTCTGTGATGTGATAGTGCCACGCAAAACAACAAGGGCTGCAAGCCCCCTCCATGAAAAGCCGACCACACCATAACACCAACACCTCCGAATTTTACTGATGGCACGCCACTCAATGGCCATACTCACACCTTGCCATTGGATCGACACATTGTGTACTGTGATTAGACACAACGTTTTTCCACTGTTTACGCTCCGTACACCACTCGTGGTGTCGTTTGGCATTTCCTAGTGTGATGGGAGGCTTTTGAGGAGCCACTCGACCATGAAATCCAAGTTTTCTCACCTCTAGCATAACTGTCGCAGTACTTGCAGTGAATCCTGATGTAGTTTCGAATCCCTGTGTGATGGTCAGGATAGATGTCTGCCTGTTACACATTACGACCCTCTTCAACTGTCCGCCGTCTCTTTAAGTCAACAGACGAGGCGGCCTGTACGCTTTTGTGATGTACATGTCCCTTCACGTTTCCACTTTACTATTACATCAGTGGACCTAGAGATATTTAGAGGTGTGGAAATCTCGCCTACAGACGTATGACAAAAGTGGCAACCAATCACCTGACCATGGTCGAAGGCCGTGAGTTCTTCGGAGCGACCCATTCTGCTCTCTCACGAGGTCTAATGACTACTGAGTTCGCTGATATGGAGTTCCAGGCAGTAGGTGGCAGCAC
Organism: Schistocerca gregaria; assembly: GCF_023897955.1. NCBI lineage: Eukaryota > Metazoa > Arthropoda > Insecta > Orthoptera > Acrididae > Schistocerca > Schistocerca gregaria. The sequence continues at coordinate 835,161,628 of NC_064931.1, forward strand.
AGTGCACGTAATATGGAGAACGTAAGCTTTTGGGGTGTCTGGACACTTTTGATCACATAACGTACATAGAGGTCGCCACCGCGAACATAGCGGTCTCTGTGCTGGTGTCAGCTGACGCCAGCACACAGGTGGGCAAAGATACAGCTCGAAGATCGATAGTAGGCGCTCGATACAGCTCGCCTATTACGAGAGAGGCCAGAGACAGACTCGCAAGCAACACGACTCCAACGGTCACTCGACCGGAAATATATACGCTGCCGCTGCTGACCGGTGGGTTTAAGTCACTGATTCGACTCACTAAGTCACACTCCAGTTAGGGGTCTGTCAGTATATTCGCAGTTCACGTCACAGGACACGATAGTACATAATGGCCAGAACTGTGACAATAGCAAGATTAACAATACTGTCTGCAAGACGACTGTTATTGATAAGCTTGTATCACAGGACATGGACTCTATTTAAGTTAAGTATCCATTATATTTAAATAAAGAACTGTTTCCAAATATGTGTGCATTTATGTTGTAGAACGAGGAGACGGGCCACCATAACGACATCCTCTCCCTTGCCTCCTTGGTACAAGACTCTACAGTGGCGATGAGTATGTTATAGAGACGACGAGGATAATACATTGGCCATCGAAGGTAATAAACTTGTCGGAGGATTTTGCTTGCTCCACTTGTGTTTAATTGGCAGAGGTGCTCGTTTTTATTTTACTGATTTCTTGTTGTGTTCTTGCATCCATTCCAGGAGGGGCGATGCAAAACTAAGCAAATGTCTCTAATCAGAGGCTTTGCTTGCTTTTTGATTTAACGTATTTGTGTAAACCATGAATACGCCGCTCCCTGCCCACGCGCCTCAGCCACAGATGGCCAATGTGATGGATCCAACAAAGGCTTTTCAGATTCAGAACCATTGCTACCTTAATGACGGCGGTACAACCACTATTGGCTGCACAAGCTGCGTCGGCCGCACAACCAACCAACCAACCTGCCCATCAAGTTCCGCCGTTCAGTATACCGCCGTTTCGGCAATTTGACGACACACAACAGAACTAGTTTGAATACCTGACTCAGTTCCAAGCACATTGTCAAGTTAATGCGTTCAAGGTACTGTAAAGCTACAATACTTTCTTTCTACTGTGGTGTCCCCAGAATTCAGGTTAATAAAAAACCAATTCTGAACCGCGTCTCATAACGTACTCAGTTACGGTCAAGTAATCCCAGCACTCAGTACTATGATGAGCAAGTCCAAGCAGCTTCAGCTAGATATCAGTTTTTTCGCTTGCAGAAAAAGTCAGAGCAGACGTACTGCCAGAGGTACAGAGAATTAACGGGCATGACTAGGATGTGTAAATTTAAAACTAGTTGTGGCAACTTTTACAGTGATCTCATGATACTCGCTGCAATAACATTTAGTGTCCTAGATAGGACAATATGGGAACAGATCCTAAGGTACTCGGATCCATCACTTACCCAAGTATTGCAAACCTTAGAGAAATATGATTCGGGTGCCATAGCGGCCGATAAGTTTGAGCAGGCCCCGATTTGCCGTGTTTAGTCGTCCCTTCTTCGTGACATCCCCAAGCAGCCACAAAAACGAGCGGTCAGCCGCGTAGACAAGTAAACAGACTTCGACTTTAGTGAAGTCTTGCTCTCGTTGTTTTGCTTACCATAAAAGACAGGATTGCCCATCGCGTAACTTAACGTGGTAGACGTGTGGAAAGAAAGGCATGTCCAACCAGTTTGTTTGCAATGGCACAAAAACGACAATTTTGACCGCTCCCAGAAAAAAAGAGGCTCTTGCTCATGCAGTGAACGCCGTGTTTTAAAAACCTACAATAAGGTCTGACCAAAGTAAGGGTACGGTTGTGCCTCCTCCTCATTGTAGTGCTGTGCAACAGCGTTCTGGTGGTGGTTGTAACTTCCTATGGGACCAAACTGCTGAGGTCATCGGACCCTAACCTTGCACACGACTTAATCGAACTCAAACAAGCTTACGCTAAGGACAACAAACACACCCATGCCCGAGGGAGGACTCGAATCTCTGACGGGGGCAGCCGCGCGAACCGTGACAAGAAGCCTCAGACGGCACGGCTACCCCACGCGGCGACGTTCTAACAAACTATTTGTCTTATTACGAATTGCTGGTCATCATATGAACTTTTAGTTAGACACAGGCGCCTCATTGACATTACTTAATCGTGCCACGTATTAACAGTCAGGCTCACCATGCTTTTCTAAATGTAGCAAGCATCTCACTGCTTACAACGGACAGGAATTCCAGTGCTTGGACAATGTAGTTTAACTGCCTGTTATAAACTGTACAATAGGAAAATTAATTTAACTGTGTTGAAATCAAGAGACAGTGAGAACATATGCCGTTTAGAAGTATTTGATTTGTTTCGACTTAGCATCCAAGACAATGCACTTTCAGTATCGGCTTTTGCACCAAAAGAGAGTGTCGGTAGCTTGATTAAAGAATTTCGTGAATTATTTTAAGAAGGAATGGGAAACCCTAATAACTTCGGAGCGCATTTTACGTTGAAAGACAATGTACAGCCTATGTTCCTGCGGCCCACCCCATTTCAATTCCTTTAAGAGACAAAGTGGCCAGTGAATTGAAAGAATTGCAATTTACTCCCATTCAAGCAAGACAATGGGCAAGTCCTCTCGTTTGGTTGCCTAAGCCATTTGGTCGCATTCACATTTGTGTTGACAAGTCTACAGGCAGCCCACAGCAAGTAGTTGACACTGATCCGGTATCTCACCCTGAGGAACCTCTCCTGACCTAGCTAGGAACCACAAATAATTTTAGGATTGCACAGCCACAGCAATCGTGGTTGTATCAAACGAAAAATTCGTAGTTGCCGACCCCAATGGAGGTACATCATTATCCCATAAACTATGCATCTTGTAACATGGTGTATTCGAACGGATCTACATACGAATTCCTTTGACGCCCTTCAGACATGCTCACCTGTGTCAAATAAAACTTTAAATTTCTTATCACCTGTCTGAACCACTATGGCACATTCCACTTCTACGTTCGTTTCCATTGCATTTATCTTTATTGAGAACCCTCTCTAGCTGCTCTGTGGTCCCTTCTTATGTTTGAGGGACACTTCCTACCCCACAGACCACCACTAGCAATACCCCTATTACATAGTTGGGAGTCGACATAACCCCTATTAACCCTACATGCCTGGTAACATTGCCTCTGCACACATCCTGCACTTCCAAAATTGAAACATTTTACATTCAACTTGAACATATTTATCCGATACCTGACACCTCTTGACGGATTATTTTTCTCATACTCCAATGCTAATGCAGCCGCAGCATGGAGATCTTTAGGCACCCCAGTGCCCACACTCCTAGACATGTCTGGTGCCAAACTTCTGGGGAAAGCCGTAAGGACATGATGTTCTGCTTCCTGTAGCAATACTCCGTTTACCTCCTCACTAAGCGTTAACTCTTAAGTATCTGCATAGAGTTTTATAATTTTATCTGCAAAGTCTTCTACTGTTGCGTTACGTCTTTTGGAAACCACACTCAACTACTTATGGAAAAACTGCGAACTATTTCATTTTCTGTATCTTTGTTCTAGTCCCCATCTGAATTGATGAAATGTCTTTCCCTTGCAAACCACCCCTATGCACTGTACAAACAGCTTCACTTCACCTATTAAATGTAACCTTGCTGTCTGCAATAACTGCATACCTGGCCAAAACCCTGTATTAGGCAATAACCTGAGTTTCTCCACAAATGCTCAGACATCCTCAGCCGACCTACCAGAAATGGGAGGAATAAGGTTAGTAACAGCGAAGACCACTACGAGAGTCTGTGACTTTAACAACTCTGTCTCTTCATTTTTATCTGATAGTTTGCTACCCGAGATCAGTTTATATTCTCGTAAACTGAACTACCTTATTTACTACTTACTGTGTTGCCTCCTCTCTGGTGACACTCTGTGTCTACGATTTAGTCGTTGCCTCCATGTTATTCAGGTTCATGACTCACATTTAATAATGTAAAACCACACAGAAATAACAACACAAAATTAATACAGACAGAACATTTCACGGCTAACTGCACTACCACCCTATTTCTTTTGAGTAATCATGAGCCATCTGGACTCTCCACAGTCTCTAACCATATGCCCAGAATGATTACACATGAAGCAAACAACTGCTTCAGATTCAGCTCACGGGCAGAATACCCAAGTATGCAAAAGTAACCCAACTATTATTATGTACCCTTATCGCTAACCTCACGGTTGCCACAACAGAAGAACCAGCCGTGTGGGATTAGCAGAGCGGTCTCAGGCGCTACAGTTATGGACTGTGCGGCTGGTCCTGGCGGAGGTTCGAGTCCTCCCTCGGGCATGGGTGTGTGTGTCTGTCCTTTGGTTAATTTAGGTTAAGTAGTGTGTAAGCTTAGGGACTGATGACCTTAGCAGTTAAGTCCCATCAGTTTTCACACACACACACAGAAGAACAAAAATAGTCTCACTCACCCCAAACGACGATACTGTTGGGTGTGGCGCGGATGTCATGCTGTAGGGGTGTGACACACCCTCTGCTTCTGACTCTGGTGATGTCGGCTCCCCTGACAACGCTCTGAAGGGTGTAGTTACAAAAATGTGTGTGAATTCTTAAGGGACCACACTGCTGGGGTCATCGGTCCCTAGTCTTACACACTAATTAAACTAACTTATGGTGAAAACAACACATACATCGATGCCCGAGGGAGGACCCGAACCTCTGGCGGCAGGGGCCGTAGAGTCCGTGACATGCCGCCTCAAACCGCGCGGCCACTGCGCGCGGCTGTAGTTAGTGGATGAGTGGAGGTGTATATGTGCCAGAGGGCCCAGTGGAAACGCTACTGACGGACTACAATGCTTTTTTCAACTTCGGTACGTGCTTTGTCACGGCTCAGCGAGGCGAAACACTCGTCATTCTTTTGACCCAGGCCAAAAAGGTTATACATGCAGCTGCTTCTGCCCTGGTGGGAGTATTCTGTGTAGGTGGCCTAAGTTGGTGACAGTAGGCCCGTGGATGGCTAGCAGCCTCTGTGGGTCACGGCCGTGATATTAGCAGCACAATACTTTTCCATCAGCGATGGCACTTGGAGCAGCCCATCGGCCCCGCACACCTTCGGAGCAATGGAGCATGGAGACTGGTGTTAGCGGGATTCGGCCAGCTGCCCTTTCCCAGAAGCTGGACGACGATTGGCGCTGAGGCACTAAGTGTGTGGCTATGTGTATCGGTGTGTGTGTGTGTGTGTGTGTGTGTGTGGAGCTTATGGGCGCTCAATGCCGATGTTATCAGCGTCTTTACATATATTTAAAGAATTTCTGTAGATAGTGGGAAGGAAATATATAAAATGACATTCACTCACTCTGTGAGACACTAAGTCCCGTTGGGGACTCAATGCTCGCAGCAGCAGACCCGAGCGGCAGGTTGGCGGTGCTGTGGCACTAAGTCCCGTGAGGAACGCACTGCTGGCGGCGGTAGGCATAGCCCTGTCTGAGCCCCTGGTTGCTGTCAACGATGGTCAGTCGTCTTACTGCTTTACATGGCCCTGGTGACGTGGTTGTGCTGCTGGATTCAGGCGGAAGGGACTTCTTCTGCCTCAAAATTCAGACGTACTTGTATCACTCCGAGCGTCTTTTGTTTCACTGACCCGTAGTCACGTCACCCACGACAATAAATTTCCCCTAGTGTTGTGACATCAACCTGCCTGCAGGGTTCCGCTGAGCTGGCTATCCTCTTCTCGTAATTCCCGTATGTACATCTTACTCTGAGACACATGTCGCCAGTCTGTGGCCACTAGCCTGCTGCTGCTAAAGCAGATTTCTCACATGTCATTATTTTCGCAAAAAGACTAGATAGAGACACTTACTGCATTACAACATCAACAGTACAGAAATTTCTACCAATGCCTGGTTAAAAGTCGAAAATTTACCTCATTCTGCGTAATGAGATATACGCATTAATGGTTAAAAGTAAACCAAAATACGAAGAAATCATCACACTGTTAAATTTACATTGTAGTGACTTGTGGCGAGCATCAGAACGTAAAGTTTCTACATTAACCGTGCTACAATCATCTACGATAGATATTGTCATAATTTGTCTCTTGGGGAAAAAAGGAAACATATAAATGAAACGATTCAGCAGTATTAGCAGAGCTTGTCTTCTGTTCCAATGACTCACGTGAACCAGTCTTCAATGTGTAAAGCGTTCCCTTAAGCGTCTGCAGAGAATAAACAGCAAAATTAGACACCCAAGAATACCTCTGCCACTGCATCTCAGTTGATGATATCCGTACCCAAGAATACCATTCTTATCGCTCTCTCAGTTCAGCTACAATGCATGTATCATGCCGTTCTGTAGACATTGTTGTAAATAACCTTACGTAGCTATCACTGTAGTTTAACTTTAGGTTTAACACAGATACTGTGTGCAACCACTAAGTTTGTCACTGCAACTGCATCACTGTACCATTCTGAAAATTCGTGTGACCTTAATACGTACTTCAAAGTGTCCAAGTCATCCGCATGAGTATTATCTATCTTGTCACATCACCACATACTGAAAAGTTCGGGAACATGTAGTTACAAACATCGAATAACATAACATCCAGTCTGTAACGGAAAGTGGTGCAAATGGTTCTGAGCACTATGGGTCGTAACATCTGAGGTCATCCGTCCCCTAGAACGTACAACTACTTAAACCTAACTACCCTAAGGACATCACTCACATCATATTCTCGTTGCACCGTATACCACTATTCCATTTTCTGTACCCCTGCAACCTCAGGAAATCTCTTGCGATTGCCTTTCTTTCGGCACTCGCGGAGTCACAACCAGGGCGCGCAAAATCTCGGACACCCCTGTGTTATGTCACTTCGCGGAAGCAGCGGCCAGTGTCCCTCGCAGCAGGTAGTGCTGTTCAAAGGGACAAACCAGTGTGCAACCCTACTCCAGGCTCCTTAGCGAACGCGTCAGAGCTTTTAGTACCGCACTGCAACATCCAGTCTTTACCTGCATATTACCAGGGAGTTAGCCTCCTCTTCAACCAACTAAACTACCACATAATCTTAAATTCAAAATTAACAGCCTCAGTTGCAGAGGCTGTTAATTTTGAATTTAGTATTTATACAGTGGCTGACAGGGCCGCGAAATGCTGAAAGTATTGAAGTACTACATAATCCTCTTATCCGAAACGTGGTTAAAACCACACATTTCCTCTGCATCTATTTATCTCCCAGGGTACACATTTCTCAGGGCAGACAGATCAAAAAAGCGAAGTGGCGAGGTCGGCGCGTATATACGAACAGATCTCAAAGCGAAAGTCTTATGTACGTCAAACCCTGCAGAAGAGAAAGAGGCTGAATTCATGTTCACTGAAATAAATATACAAAGTCGGAAGTTATTGACTGGTGTCGTGTACAAGCCGCCAAAAATAAGCTCAATGAGTTCCTTTCAGTCGGAATTACATTCACATCAGTGTCAATACGAACATGTCATCGTAATTGGTGACTTGAACATAGACCTTCTAAGAGACACTCCCTCCGCAGTAAACCTAAGAAGATTGTTTAGTTGCAATTGCATGAACATTCTTCCATTACAGCCTACACACCATACAGCGCTCAGTCATACTCTTATAGATGTAATCGCAACGAAACAGACTGACAAAGTAAGAGATGTTGGTCAAACTTCGGCCTAAATTCGAAATGAGGGACACGATTCTAGATTGTAAAGGCTCAGTGGGACTTCTGGGCTCTACTTTTAGCTCCAGACTGTCGTGATCACTACGCCTGAGAGATGTGAAAGCCAGAACCCTGAAGGCCCTGAATATCATGAAGTGCCTTAGCCACAGGTGTTGGGAAGCAGAAAGATCCAGTCTCATACGGGTTTTGTGCATTCACGGCTAGAGAATCGATGCAGTGTACGGGTCAGAGGCCTCCTTTCCTGAAGATTATTGACGCTATCTGCCATGAAGGGAAGTTCAGAAGAACGCGAAATCCTGAAGATGGGCTAAAATTTACAGACGCGCGAAATTTGGCACGTACTTCGATGCGAGATGCCTTTAATAGGTTCCCCAACGAAACATTGTCTCGAAATTTGGTAGAAAATCCGAAGAAATTCTGGTCGTATGTAAAGTACACAAGCGGCAAGACGCACTCAATACCTTCGCTGCGCAGTGCCGATGGTACTGTTATCGACGACTGCGCCGCTAAAGCGGAGTTATTGAACGCAGTTTTCCGAAATTCCTTCACCAGGGAAGACGAATGGAATATTCCAGAATTTGAAACACGAACATCTGCTAGCATGAGTTTCTTAGAAGTAGATACCTTAGGGGTTGCGAAGCAACTCAAATCGCTTGATACGGGCAAGTCTTCAGGTCCAGATTGTATACCGATTAGGTTCCTTTCAGATTACGCTGATACTATAGCTCCCTACTTAGCACTCATATACAACCGCTCGCTCACCGATAGATCTGTACCTACAGATTGGAAAATTGCGCAGGTCGCACCAGTGTTGAAGAAGGGTAGTAGGAGTAATCCATTTAACTACAGACCTATATCATTGACGTCGGTCTGCAGTAGGGTTTTGGAGCATATACTGTATTCAAACATTATGAATCACCTCGAAGGGAACGATCTATTGACACGTAATCAGCATGGCTTCAGAAAACATCGCTCTTGTGCAACGCAGCTAGCTCTTTATTCGCACGAAGTAATGGCCGCTATCGACAGGGGATCTCAAGTTGATTCCGTATTTCTAGATTTCCGGAAAGCTTTTGACACCGTTCCTCACAAGCGACTTCTAATCAAGCTGCGGAGCTATGGGGTATCGTCTCAGTTGTGCGACTGGATTCGTGATTTCCTGTCAGGAAGGTCGCAGTTCGTAGTAATAGACGGCAAATCATCGAGTAAAACTGAAGTGATATCAGGTGTTCCCCAGGGAAGCGTCCTGGGACCTCTACTGTCCCTGATCTATATAAATGACCTGGGTGACAATCTGAGCAGTTCTCTTAGGTTGTTCGCAGATGATGCTGTAATTTACCGTCTAGTAAGGTCATCCGAAGACCAGTATCAGCTGCAAAGCGATTTAGAAAAGATTGCTGTATGGTGTGTCAGGTGGCAGTTGACGCTAAATAACGAAAAGTGTGAGATGATCCACATGAGTTCCAAAAGAAATCCGTTGGAATTCGATTACTCGATAAATAGTACAATTCTCAAGGCTGTCAATTCAACTAAGTACCTGGGTGTTAAAATTACAAACAACTTCAGTTGGAAGGACCACATAGATAATATTGTCGGGAAGGCGAGCCAAAGGTTGCGTTTCATTGGCAGGACACTTAGAAGATGCAACAAGTCCACTAAAGAGACAGCTTACACTACACTCGTTCGTCCTCTGTTAGAATATTGCTGCGCGGTGTGGGATCCTTACCAGGTGGGATTGACGGAGGACATCGAGAGGGTGCAAAGAAGGGCAGCTCGTTTTGTATTATCGCGTTATAGGGGAGAGAGTGTGGCAGATATGATACACGAGTTGGGATGGAAGTCATTACAGCATAGACGTTTTTCGTCGCGGCGAGACCTTTTTACGAAATTTCAGTCACCAACTTTCTCTTCCGAATGCTAAAATATTTTGTTGAGCCCAACCTACATAGGTAGGAATGATCATCAAAATAAAATAAGAGAAATCAGAGCTCGAACAGAAAGGTTTAGGTGTTCGTTTTTCCCGCTCGCTGTTCGGGAGTGGATAGTAGAGAGATAGTATGATTGTGGTTCGATGAACCCTCTGCCAAGCACTTAAATGTGAATTCCAGAGTAGTCATGTAGATGTAGATGTAGAAGGGATCAGGCTGGCCACAGATGCTCTGTGCTGAGGCTAGAGAACTGCCACTCACCATCCGGTGGCAGCTACTCGTGGTGCATCAGGCATGTAAGTTCCTCACAGCTCCAAATGAGCCTGCAAACCATACTGTTGCTCGTACACCTATGGAACGCCCTTTCTGCAACAATCGAGCACGGGCAACATGGTTACGTCTTAGGTCCACGGTAATTTTAGCTTTAGTGCAGCAAAGGAGAGAATGAACTCCTGCATATGTTTTTTGTACTTATCTTCTGCTATTTTAACTGTGTACCACAATTTTACAGCCGTCCTTGCGGATGGGTTGAAACAGCGGCACTCCATGGTTCCTCTGTTGTTTTCCCTTATCATGTCCTGCGGGTCAGACGGCCTCGAGACTCTACTGTCTTCGACGTGGAATTGAAAGTGATCTTGAGGGGACTGGAGCAGATGAGGTGTGCTTCGAGTACTAAATTCCTCGTTTGTTCCGATTCTCAGAGTGCTCTTCACTCCGTATAACAGGTGTACTCTGCAGATAAAGTAGTCCTGGATATCCCTGACGCCCATCTTCAACTACAATGGCTGGGGAAGGAGGTGTCTTTCTGCTGGGTACCAAGACACAAGGGTATTGCGTGGAACTAACGGGCGGATACAGCAGCGAAGGAGGAGTGCAGCGATCCTCAGTTATTTCAGTGTTCTATCCCCTTGCATGGTAACACCTCGCTGTTGAAGCACAGAATCATGCGTCAGTGGAAATACGAGTGGCTGAAAGTGACTGATATTAAATTGTGTCTAATAAAGGCCACTACGCGGTCGTGATGAACCTCCTTTCGGTCACTAAGACGCGATCAGGCCTTGCTTACTCGTCTTCACATAGGTAACAGTTATGTGCCCTATGGCCTCTTGCTTTGATGAGAAAATTCTCCAATGTATGGTGCCACATTCTACTAGAAAGTGTTTTACTTTCGGACCAGAGGGCAGCGGCACATTTGCCAGTAGATCTGCCTTTTATTTTAAGTAACACTGAAACGAATGCGGTTAGGTTATTAAGATTTTATTTTGTGTCCAACTTCGTTTCCAAAAAAATTGGGGAGATGTTATTAATGTATTAACTGGTTGAGTGGCTCGTCCAAGTTTTTTCTAAGTGGTCAGCTAGTCACATTTCACTGTGCTTTTATTTTAGCTCTTCTGCAGTTTTACTTCTGTTTTAATCCCAGGAATAGCACCTTTCACCCTTCTCCGTTATGTTAAGGCCTGTGTGATAGAGTGATTGTGTGGATCAACCCAAGTGGAGTGTGAGTGAGTGAACGACTGACATTTTATAGATTTATTCCTCGCTGTGTGACAAAAATTTTAGACATTTTATCCACATTAGTTTCTTTTAATGTGTGTAAGAGAGATGTTAACTTCAGCGTTGAGGGGCCTGTTAGCTCCATTCACACTTAAAACCACACTTTTTCCTGTGACATGACCTATACATACACTTTGCTTCTAGCTAAAGTCCGTACCTGGATTCTGCGGTGCAGCTATATTAACAACTAACTAGCCCTTGCTCCAAAAGCAGCGAAACTGTCCACACTAATCGGAACACTGTCTCACCCTCTATACCATGTACTTATAATATCGTGACGCACACTTATCCATCACTAACAAATGTTCCATTACGAAAGCTACAGTCTTTTAAGGTACATATACCTCATACTCATTTTGTAACGTAATTTGATTACGAAAACAGTCGGTCATCCAACAGAGCACTGGGATGAGATGTGCACAAATAGGTTTTTGCATGTAGTTCCTGTCTGTTACTCCTATTTTTATGTGCAGTAATGCCGTGTGTGTTACTTCTTCCTGCTATTAACAAGTGCTCCATAAAAGAAGTACAGTGTTATATGGCATGTACAAAAATACAACAGTTATGTATAATATTTTGTTATGTAACATTTCTCCTCTTTCATTATAGGTACATACAGGGTGAGGCAGCTAAGACAGTCCACCCAATAAATATATACATAACGAATAATTACACTACTGGCCATTAAACTTTCTACACCAAGGACAAATTCAGATGACAAACGGTTATTCATTGGAAAAATATATTATACTAGAACTGACATGTGATTACATTTTCACGCAATTTGGGTGCAGAGATCCTGAGAAATCAGTACACAGAACAACCACCTCTAGCCGTAATAACGGCCTTGATAAGCCTGAGCATTGAGTCAAACAGAGCTTGGATGGAGTGTACAGGTACAGCTGCCCATGCAGCTTCAGCACGATACCACAGTTCATCAAGAGTAGTGACTGGCGTATTATGACGAGCCAGTTGCTCAGCCACCATTCGCCAGACGTTTTCAGTTGGTGAGAGATCTGGAGAATGTGCTAGCCAGGGCAGCAGTCGAACATTTTCTGTATCCAGAAAGGCCCGTACAGGACCTGAACATGCGGTCGTGCATTATCCTCCTGAAATGTAGGGTTTCGCGGGGATCGAATAAAGGGTAGAGCCACGGGTCGTAACACATCTGAAATGTAATGCCCACTGTTCGGAATGCCGTCAATGGGAAGAAGAGGTGACCGAGACGAGTATCCAATGGCCCCCCGTACCATCACGCAGGGTGATACGCCAGTATGGCGATGACGAATACACGCTTCCAATGTGCGTTCACCGCGATGTTGTCAAACACGGATGCGACCATCATGATGCTGTAAACAAAACCGGGATTCATCTGAAAAAATGACGTTTTGCCATTCGTGCACCCAGGTTCGTCGTTGAGTACACCATCGTAGGCGCTCCTGTCTGTGACGTAGCGTCAAGGGTAACCGCAGCTATGGTCTCCGAGCTGATAGTCCGTGCTGCTGCAAACGTCGGCGAACTGTTCGTACAGATGGTTGTTGTCTTGCAAAGGTCCCCATCTGTCGACTCAGGGATTAAGACGTGGCTGCACGATCCGTTACAGCCATGCGGATTAGATGCCTGTCACCTCGACTGCTATTCATACGAGGCCGTTGGGATCCAGTACGACGTTCTGTATTACCCTCCTGAACCCACCGATTCCATATTCTGCTAACAGTCATTGGATCTCGAGCAACGCGAGCAGAAATGTCGCATTACGATAAACCGAAATCGCGATAGGCTACAATCCGACCTTTATCAAAGTCGGATACGTGATGATATGCATTTCTCCTGCTTACACGAGGCACCACAACAACGTTTCACCAGGAAACGCTGGTCAACTGCTGTTTGTGTTTGAGAAATCGGTTGTAAACCTTCCTCATGTCAGCACGTTGTAGGTGTCGCCACCGGCGCCAACCTTGTGTGAATGCTCTGAAAAGCTAATCATTTGCATATAACAGCATCTTCTTCCTGTCGGCTAAATTTTACGTGTGTAGCACTTCATCTTCGTGGTGTAGCAATTTTTAAGGCCAGTTGTGGATATTGAGGTGCCATTTTCACCAAATTATAACTGACCAAAAGACGAATTTCCTAGGTTAGCAGGAAGTTTTCTGGCTTATAACGGGCCGGATTATTACATGTAATTTGTTTTCTTCTAATAAAACTCTATACTTAAATCCATGACATCAGAACGAAGTCTCTAAGGGAATTTGGAGGATGTTCCATAAACGTCTGCCCTGTTGTACCAAACGTAAACAAACATGTAACTGCCATTTCTCCGCTTGTAACTAGGCGAAAACTAATGCTACACATCTTCAATCAGTCTAGATATGGAAACGATTATGAGAATCGTGTTAACTTCTGTACGTGGCAATTACGACAGGATACTACAGATGTATCATGTATATTGTTTAGTGATGAAGTCACATTTACCAATCATGGCCAGATAAACCGCCGAAACATGCAATGCTGGTCTAGTGACAGTCCCCGTGGTGTCCGTCAGATGGAATGTCAGCGTCCAGGGAGTCCGTTTTTCGTAGACGGAACACTGAACTCGCTCAAGTATCGCATCCTCGTACGAGGCCACCTTTCACGGATGCCGGGAGACTTTCTTCTGCAGAATAGGAGGAACCTGTGGTACCAAAATGATGGCTGTCCAGCCCATAATGCACGAAGTACTAGAATATGTTTTCACTAATTGTTTCCAAATCGCTGAATTGGACGCAGTGGATTTGTACTTAGGCCAGCCTGTTCCCCTGATTTCACCCCTGTAGGCTTTTGTCTGTCGGAAAAGCTGAAAGACGCTGTCTAATGGACATACCAACTACACCCGTTGACATGCAACGAAGCATTACTGAAGCCTGCTTGGACTCTTCCACTGAAATGCTAGCACGTGTGCAGCAGTCATTCCTTACCACACTGGGAGCGTGTATTGCACTGGCGGTTGTCATTTTGAACAAAATCTGGGGTCATCAGTTGTCTCGTTACTGGTCAGAATCCACATAATTAGTGTAAGAATTTGTGGTGTTCTTTAGCTTGTGCTACCACAGGTGTTGCACAAAAAAAGTCATTACTTCCCCACATGTCAAACGCAACTTCGTCATATGCAGTTATTGCTTTCTCGAAACAAGTTACCCAAGAGATTGGGCGAACTATGGATTGGTACAGACGGAGCCTAGAACGTATTTCTATAGCTTCTTAAAAATGTGCTCATATGAATGATGTATGATAGACATACATGTATTATGTACTCGAAGCACCCTCAAAAAAGTTACTAGGCCAGGAATTTACGAACCGTGAGGAAAGTCTAAAATGTGTTTCTAAAGCTCTCCAATACTATCTACCTTATGTATAATAGATGTATCATCTCCATGAAGCTTTTACATTATCCCATTGGAACACTTATTTTAACGTCTACCACTTCCACTTCGTAGCAAGAGTATATTAGTTTTACGTAAAATAGTAATGCTTACCGGAAACGTTATACATTAGTTAATAGGGCACCGACTAGCGCTAGCTGGCTGTTGTAGATATCGTTACTGCCTCAGATTGGATACGTCTGACGCGGCAACACCTGCACCGTAATCTACTTCACAAGTCCGCAGCTCCTGGTCTCGCGGTCGCGTTCTGGCTTCCCGTGCACGGGGTCACGGGTTCGATTCCCGGCGTGGTCAGGGATTTTCACGTGCCTCGACATAATTAGGTGTCTGTGTTGTCCTCACCATTTCATCGTCATTCATGAAAGTGGCGAAATTGGGCTGAGAAAAGGTGGGGAATTTGTACGAACGCTGATAACCGCTCAGTTGAGAGTCCCACAAACCAAACATCATCATCATCATCAACTGCTGCACACTTCTGTGATTAGGCAGGAGCAGCTGTAAGTGAAATGATATGGCTGTAACCTAGGAAAATACTTTAGAATCTGCGAATGTGTATCTTTAGTGCAATGCAAATTATCGAAAAACTTCACTTATCTTCTAGATCACTCATGCCAAATGTATAACGTAGAAAAACGTGCATAGTGTATCCAGTACCGAGTCCTTCAACGTATATATGCACGAAGCTGTTTCAAAAGTCTTGGAATTTAATCCATGAGAACAGGATTTTTAAAGACAATCGCTGCCGTATGTGACATAGACGTTGGTTGCTTATATTTCCCCTAAAGGATTTCCAGCATTCCTGTGCTAAATTTGATTCATTTATGGCTATTGTTGCTGCATTGTGGCCCACGTGTAGGGTAGTACAGCAGCTTTGTGTTGAGACCATTTTCCATGAATGTCCCACCTTTCCACTATTAAACCACATATTTGTAATGCCATATCTCCCCTGTGTGTATCGAGTTGTTGCATTAACAGTCGTAAAAACAAAAACAAAAGAAAAACAAAATCCGATTACGCCTTTAGCATAACGGCTTCTTTCATAGGTGTAAGTTGGGTGTCATTCATCTACTACATATGCAGTGCTTATGCTGCAGATTTTGATTACACTCTATGTATAAATACAAAATATCAAATATTCCCAATTAGAATCCACATTTTTAAATATTTTGTTGGCATTTTTCATTATTTTCTCATAATTTCTCTACATTATCCACGTTATATGTGTAAATGTACAAGAATATTTATAGTTTTGTTACATACCCTAGTTTCTTTAGCACACAATAATGGTTTAGAACCATCCACCAACGCAGAGAGATTCTAAAAAATGTCTACAAGATCGCTTGCTCCTCTAAATGACAGTTCAGATATAAACCCTCCATAAACACACAACTGTCAAAGCCCGTGCTTTAATATATGAAGATGGTATCTGATCTTTCGGACATGTCTGAAATTAAAACAAGATCCTAAGATGTCGACAGGCGTTGATATACATCAACGGGGACAGATGAAAATGTGTGCCCCGACCCGGACTCGAACCCGGGATCTCCTGCTTAAATAGCCGACACTCCATCCATCTCTTTTTTTCTCATTTTGTTCGTTATTGTTCGTTGGATTTGTTCTGGGTGGGCGTCCCATGACACTCGTTTAAGCTCCTCGTTGAGCCATTCACTCAGTTTTTTTTTTTTATTACAGAGGGCAGCTAACCCTATGATCAGACTCACTGAGCTACCGTGCCTGCTATCCATCTGAGCCACCTAGGGCAAAGAGGATAGTACGACTGCAGAGATTTATCCCTTGCACGCTCCCCATGACACCCTCATTCCCAACTTAATGTCCACACACTACATTCGTAGTGCCCCTGCCCATTATACTCATTACTCGCGGCCAACCTTACTGAGTCCGGTAAGACTTTGGGCAATGCATGTGCGTCCAGCACAGAAGAAGAAGGTCAATGGCCGGTTAGCCTTAACTATTTGAAGATTGTATCTGCTCTTTCGGACATGTGCTCGATGCACATGCATTGCCCGAACTCTTACAGGACTCTGTAATATTGTCTGCCTCGAGTAATGAGTGTAATGGGCAGGGGCACTACGAATGTAGTGTGTGGACATTAAGTTGGAAATATGGGCCTCACGGGGAGCGTGCAAGGGATAAATCCCTGCAGTCGCACTATCCTCTGTGCCCTCCGTGGCTCAGATGGAGAGGTCGTGTGCCATTTAAGCAGGAGATCCCGGGTTCGAGTCCCAGTCAGGGCACACACTTTCAACTGTCTCTATTGATGTATATCAACACCCGTCGACAGCTTAGGGTCTTGATTTAATTATCCTTTCATTTTAATCCCTTAATACTTTCTAACAGACATATGGATTGCTGGTTTTCAATATCTTAAATACAAATTCATGCCTACTGATCGTACAAATGGGTGCCATTGTTGTCAGGTGGTAATGGAGTGATATTTTTGTAGGTCTCATTAAGGAAAAAGCCATATTTAGGATGCCTAAAATCTTATGTCTGTGTATTTTAGCTTATGTTACAGTTTTCTGTGGCAGTTAGCATTGTGTGTTGATGGATGTGTTGTTTCTGGGTGTTCATTTGGAGGAACAAGTGTCGTAGCAGATAACTTTTAGAATCTCTCTTGCTTGGTGGAGGGCACCAAATTTCCATTGGCTGCTAAAGAAACTTGGTACAGTACGCAATAAGATTATAAATATATTTGTACATTTACACTTATTACACGGATAATATACTGAAAATATTGAAGATGTTGTTGTTGTGATCTTCAGTCCTGAGACTGGTTTGATGCAGCTCACCATTCTACTCTATCCTGTTCAAGCTTCTTCATCTCCCAGTACCTACTGCAAGCTACATCCTTCTGAATCTGCTTAGTATATTCATCTCTTGGTCTCCCTCTACGATTTTTACCTTACCCTCCACACTGCCCTCCAATACTAAATTGGTGATCCCTCTATGTCTCAGAACATGTCCTACCAACTGATTCCTTCTTCTACTAAAATTCTGCCTCAAACTCCTCTTCTCCCCAGTTCTCTTCAGTACCTCGTCATTAGTTATGTGATATACCCATCTAATCTTCAGCATTCTTCGGTAACACCACATTTCGAAAGCTTCTATTCTTTTCTTGTCCAAACTATTTATCGTCCATGTTTCACTTCCATACATGGGTGGCTACACTCCATACAAATACTTTCGGAAATGACTTCCTGACATTTAAATCTATACTTGATGTTAACAAATTTTTCTTCTTCAGAAACGCTTTCCTTGCCATTGCCAGTCTACATTTTATATCCTCTTCACTTCGACCATCATCAGTTATTTTGCTCCCCAAATAGCAAAACTCATTTACTACTTTATGTGTCTCATTTCCTAATCTAATTCCCTCAGAATCACCAGACTTAATTCGACTACATTCCATTATCCTGATTTTGCTTTTGTTGATGTTCATCTTATACCCTCCTTTCAAGACACTGTCCATTCCGTTCAACTGCTCTTCCAAGTCCTTTGCTGCCTCTGACAAAATTACAATGTCATCGGCGAACCTCAAAGTTTTTATTTCTTCTCCATGGCTTTTAATACCTACTCCGAACTTTTCTTTTGTTTCCTTTATTGCTTGCTCTATATACAGATTGAATAACATCGGCGAGAGGCTACAACCCTGTCTCACTCCCTTTCCAACCACTGAGATAAATATGGAAGAATATGGAGAATACTGAAAAGGGTAAAAATATGTAAAAACATGGTTTCCAAATGGGAGTACATGATATACAGCTGTTATACGAGGCCTGCCTAAAAAGTATCTGACCTTTGGCCAGAAAAAAATATTTCGAATACCTGACGGGGTGAGGACCCTAATCCTCAAAAAGTCCAGCCCATTGTACTTGCACATACTTAGCCCAGCTATCCTTCCACTGCTGGAAACACCTCTGGAAGTCCTCTTTTGGAACGGTGTTCAGATACATCGTTGTGTTTCCCATTATCTCTTTCTACTCTCCAAATTCGGTCTTTTCAGTGGCGTCTTGAATTCTGGAAACAACCAGAAGTTTCAAGAACCTTCGGCCAAAAAGTTTTTGATCAAGTGGAATGAATGTGTGGGGGCGTTGTCGTGATGAAGTTGTCAGTTTTTCTCCGTCCATATATCTGGCCTTTTGCGCCGCACTGCATCATGGAGCCACCAGAGAACATCTTGATAGTGCTCCTTTGTCACTGTTTGTCCTTCCGGTGCATATTCGAGATGCACAATTCCATGGACATAAAAGAAGACAGTCAGCACCACCTTGATTTTGCTTCGCACCTGCGCCACTTCCTTCGGCCTTGGAGACTCGGGATGCTTCCATTGCGACGACTGTCTTTTTGTTTCTGTGTCGTACCCGTATACCTATGACTCATCTCCAAAGGTCCTGTGCAGCCTCGAAACGGAGGTCTTTTTGTTCTATCGACAACAACTTGGGCATGAATTAAGCGGTCAAATCATCACGGAATATTGCATGTACAGTATCTTTACTCACTCCAATCTCTTGGGCACTGTCCAGCACGATCAAACGACGATCTGCCATCACCAAATTTAGCAACCTCTCAACAACAGGTGCACTCTCAGCAGTCTGGGACCTGCCAGAACGCTGGACATTCTACGCTGATGTACGGCCATTTTTGAATCGGTTGAACCACTTCTTAGTTTGTGTTACACCCATCGTATCTTCTGCTAACACCTGCTGAATCTTACGAATTGTTTCGCTTTGAGAATGACCAAGGTTTTCACCAAATTTCATGCCGTATATTTCCTCAACACGTTCCTTCACCTTGAGATATACAGTAATTCGACGAACACGTTGTGTAGCAGCTCATTCAGCGACCGACATGCAGCGACTGATGCCCTGGAAGGCGGGGACAAAATGCACGCATGCGCATAAAAGTCTCTTCCTTCACTGTGTACAGTGGCGGCGCGCTATCGTCTCTAAATTGGGCAGGAAAATCAAAGGTCGGATACTTTTTAGACAGACCTTGTACATAGGGAGTAACTGATATTTGCGGCGTAAGCACTACATGTATAGAAGATAGCTGCAATCACACAGTCGCTTACGATAGAATGCAGTACGGTAGTATATATATAGGGACATGGTGTCAATAAGAAACTGCTATGTTCCTCCACACTTCAGCCTAATGCATAGGGAAGAGGCATATCTAACCAAATTAAATTTATCACGGAACTGCTAGTAGTCATTTAGAGGAAATACAAAAAATCTGTGGCTACGTCGTACAAAGTCGAGTTTACTGATATGAAAATGCATGTTCTAATCGTTCAGGTGTCAAGAGTGTTGATTCAGCTTCGTGTATATAATGGAAAAATTTGCTGTGATAGTTTTCACAATGATTAATTCAGTACTCTATATCATATGCATGTTAATTCATGTGATACATCAGACATGAGTACCCTAGAATATAAGTGTTTCTTTTTTTGGGTTGCATTGCATTAGAGACACAGACACACATTCTAAAGTTATTTCCATGTGTTTACCGCCGTCGACACCTTAACAAGATATCACGTCAGAGCGAGAGCACGTGCTGATGGCAGTACGCTGTTTGTGTGGATTTTCAATGCACAGTGGCTGTGTCACCACATGCCACTGGCCTGCAATAAGCTTGGATCAGTGGTCTTACGTTCTACGCAGCTGAAAGCAAGGCGGTGGTCACCACCTGGAACAAGTTACCAGCTGCCCTACAGCCATTACGAGTAATGAGGGGCCATCGTATTGGTCCCTCACTGGCAAATGACCGTACGTCGAATTCACCGTGAAGCACATACGAGAGGTGAAGAGTAGAGCGCTTGCTGTAACCATCTCTGAACTCCACGGCTACGCTGCCCTCACACTATGGCCTTACGCTGTACCTGCCACACGGCAGGCCGTTGCTGGAGTACGCTTCCATGATGTGGGGAAACGCTGCCGATACATCAGTGGAGATATTGCAAGCGATGCGGTATAATGCGTTTTGGCTGGTACTGCACGTTCTCAGAGATATCCCGACAAGCGGATTGCATCTGAGTGCCGAAATTCCGATACTCTGGCAATTTGTAAGACTGCACTATAAGGCAATATGGGACTTTGACAACTGTTTCGTCAGTTGGCAGGGAAACCGAGCCCACTGGTGACAAAAGTGAGATAGCCGGACCTCTTTCGTGTCTTGGCACCCCACAAAAGAAGATGAAGGTGTAAAACGAGTGATGATGAGAGAAAGAATCTGCCAACGAGAGGCAGCACAACTCGACTGAGGGCAGAAGCAAGAACTGCGGCAATTTCTTGACCAACATCATTACCGTGGCTGGAGCCCTAGTGGTAGTCAGAAGTAATTGAGAAGTCTGACAGTCTATGGCAAGCAGTCACTGAGCTCAGTCTATACCAGGAATTCCAAGAAGTCAGTTCTCGTTAGAGCGCACGAAGATTTCGTTACGGAAATTATAAATATCAGGCTGCAATGGCTGTTCTTAGGAAAGAACGTAATGTGGGAAGGGCAATGCGAACGTTTTTTACGTGCTTACGAAATGACTATTTCGAGTACAGGGAAAGTTTCTGACTGAAGTATGTCAGATTTCTCAATTTCCCTCTGCTGCATGCATGAGATACTGCATCGAAAGAACAGTATTAAATCAGTCCACTTTTTGGACGAGCAAGTATATTATATTCTGCGCAGTTAAGAAAAGGATCACATTTTCGAAACACCGTAATTGCCTCCCATTATGACGCACAAATTAGAAACTTGGCTCAAAGGTGTCAGCAATCGTTCTCTGTAACGGTACAAAAGTGTGGTACCCTGCGACGTCACCCTCGCAATGTCGTCACGTATGAATAAATGTCATAGCTCAGAGCTTCAAGTCCGCTATAAGATGGGATAATGAAGCTGCATTGGCACCACAAATTTCACCACAGTTCTGTCCAAAGCCACCCTGGACGTGTCACACAATGCGGTGGTCGTCATATCCCCTTTTACCCACATTTCATCTCTTCTTATAACGCCTCTGGGATGGAGGTCACAACCGCGACACCCAGCGTTGAAATCACACGGTTTTCTTAAGGGTGACCAAGCAAAACATTTCACGCACACCGCCGCTTAGAATCGACACGAAAAGGACTCAGGAGGTCAGGAGGTGGCATGAAGTGCGTCAATGGAACCACCCCTGTACCTTGGGGCGTTGATTCCCACACATTTCGCCATCGAAACTGAGTTCGAAGTGCGATGAGCAACCGGGCCATGTTCTTGACAACGTTCTACACTGGTGCCACCCCCTGGACGTTTCAGCCCTTCTCTAAAGACACAGTGGGGCTGTAGCACCACTGAACATGGCCTGAACCATCTGGAGCAATGTGTGGCCGCAATTTTTGCTGTGGTCTGTACGGTAAAACCACTAGTGACTGTTCAGAAACGTTCGACGAAATTTGAATTACATCCCAAGCAACAAAGGGTTATTATGCTTTATCAGTTCTTCCGATTGGAGCCATCCTGTGGCGTGATACTGGGACCGAGCGGAGTAGCGCAATGATCAGCACACTGGAGTCGTAGTCAGGAGGACGTCGGTTCAGAACCGCGTCCGGCCATCCAGATTTAGGTATCCGTGATTTACCTAAACTATTTAAGGCAAATTCCGAAATGGTTCCTTCGAGAAAGCACGGCCGCTTTCCTTCTCTGTCCGTCCCTAATCCGAGCTTGTGCCCCATCTCTAATGACCTCGTATGTTGACGGGACGTGAAACACAAATTTCCCCCTCTCCTCCTCCTCCTCCTGTGATCCTTGTAGGGGAGGGGGGCGGGCGAATCAACACATTAAAATGTGTGTCAAGAAAAGAGCAAAGGGTTCCTAACAGCCCTCTCCTCCCCCAGTTCGTCAACACCCTCGGTGCCACTCCCTCACCTGTTCAAAGCATGTAAAAGAAGTACATTCCAGGAACTTCGACACCTAAGGGGTGTTCGTGTAAGGCGGTTCTAAGGCGTTTTCTAGCCATCAGGCGCTAGAGCAGCTGCGAGGCCGACTCCCCATAAATGTTGGCACGTGTCACCAAGGGTACTGCCGAACTGTGAGCCTTATAGCGACCCTTTGCCATTGTATTCACGTATGTGTCAGTGTCGCTCCTCTCCGTCATCACGCCGCGAGAGGGAGTGAAACAGGAGAGCTGAAAAAGCATACAGTTCCTTTTTTTCTTCGGATCAGGTTCAAATTTCATCGAATGGCTTTGAACGGTCCCTTGTGCGTCTACCCTGTCTACAAGTGCAGAAACTGCGGTCGCACTATACTCCAAAAAGATCAGATAACACTAAGAGGTATTTCAACTCCACTATGATCTTACGATAAGTTTGAAACGTACAATGAGAGGTAGCAGTGTCGAATATTATCTAGGTTTCATTGACGCCTTTGCGCCACCCTCTGAGGCCTTTTCGTCTGTCGATTCTGAGCGCCAGTGTGTGTGGAATGTTTTCCTCTGCCACTATAAAAACATCCGTAATTTCAACGCTGTGTGTCGCGGTCGTGACGTTCATCGCAGAGGAGTCAAAAGGAGGGGTCTAATGTGGGTAAGAGCATCTTCCTATCGTGTGACACATCCATGATGCGTTGGGATGAATTGTGGTGAAATCTGGTGCCAATATGGCATCATTAGCTCACCTTACAGCTGGAGCCCTGAGTTGTGGTCATTCCTCTCATTTATCGACATCTTGCTTACCGAAGTGTTGTCCAGCCCGAGGGTGACGTGGCAGGGCTCCACGCTTTGCAGTATTACAAAGACGGACTGTTGGCATCTTTGAGCCAAATTTCAAAATTATATGTCACAATGGGAAACAATTGTAGGGTTTCGAAAAAGTGATCCTTTAATTTTGTTGCGCTGTGCACTTTGAACTAATCGACCAATAACTATTTCAGTTATCAGAGTTGAACACAGCAACACTACCAGTCTTTGAACTCGAAAACGTACTTGGCGCCGCTTGTGTGTTTTACAAGGGTCCCTTTTCACCATGGAATGTAGAGACTGGATATAGCTGAGTTTTGCCATATCGAATTTCAAATGCTATATCGAGGTGCTTACGTTCTTACTATTTGCCTTAGTGCAGGCAGGAGTTCTCAGCAAATGGGGCTGAGATGTCAAGAAGTAGACTGAAGATTACACATAATGGGTTTGCCTATCTTAAAGTTACGTATCACAGAGATCTACAGGCCCTTGATCCACTGGTGGAAAATAAACCTGGTATATAGCATCTTTAGGTAGTTGAGAGTAAACGTTTAACAGAACTGACTGTGTATAAGATACTGGTCGTGGTTAGGCTATGCCTTGATGAGCTGTACAAAAATTTCCATTGCTTGAAGTGAAATATAGAACTGCCGACAAAAAAGATTCGCTACTCAAAGCTGTCGCTAGTGCTTTCAACATAGTCACACGGTCCCCTAAGATAATTATGAAATAAGACACCACTGCAGTGTAGAGATTTATCAAGTGCTTAATCAACCAGAGATTCACACAGGTGTCCTGCAGCGTTTGGTGGAACATACGTCATTTAAGTAGCCCATCAGAGACTCACTGGTTCACCAAATAGAAATACAGAAAAACCCGTATGGTCCAGGTATAACAGTAGGCGTCAAAATCTTATGGTCAAAATTATTTAGATGGGGGAGGATAATAATCTGGAAACCTAGAGATAAGAAACCAACAGCTGAAAGCGGGACGTACGTGTTTATGAACTAATCCTTTAGTTAAACAAACAACACCACGCCTTATCGACGTTGGTGGCACTGTCTTCAAACCTACACTCAGATGCCTGTGACGTGACCATGGTGGAGTGAGGTTACCACTGTCTCCTGTTCATGGTTGGTTGATGAAGATGGGTTGGAGTTGCAGACACGCTTTAACTTGTGGTACAGTAGGATTTATTACCCATAAAGATAACCCAATAATTAGAGAATAATTTCGTAACATGATTCGCCACGGAAGAAATATTTCGCTGTATCTGTAATCTTGAAATCAAACATTTCGTCGAGCGACACGAACCTAGCCATCGTTTTACGAAAATTATTGTTCGTTAAAGAATTTAAGGAGGTTATTTTAGATCGAATGAAAGAACATTTATACTGGGACACACGTCAACTTGCGTAGGAAATACACGCTCCCAGGAATTTACTGTGAGGAGTGTGGGTTGAGCAGTAACTGCGTGCATGCAATGAGACCAACTGACCCAGAGGTTAGGTCTATCAATAGATCATCCTACGCAATGCTTCTGTGTTGAAATTCCTCCAATCTATAGTGTTCACCCATCTGACCTTTATCAACCGTGATGGTGTTGTCAAATACTCAAATAGCCATGTCTACAGCGATTCACGTTCATACGCCGTAACTTTCTCCAATTACCAGGAAATACAGTTATCAAATAGTGTGTTGTAACTGTACTATTTAAACATTAGGATATTTGCCCCAATCCTTTCAATCGGTGTACGTTATCAGTTGATAGGTCGATATGTGCTGTCACCATTGTTTTCCGATAAAGCTGTGGTTTCAACATGATGGAGCAGCAGTACACTTAAGTAAAAGGGCCCAGAACATTGTCCTGGACGGAGAGTGTTCATCATAGATAAGGATATCAACAGGAGAGCCTCAGGGAAGTGTGACAGGTCCGCTCTCGTTCTCTGCTGTGTGAACCAGAACTCTACTGACAACCTTTCAGAGGTGGTGGTGTGACCGAAACAAAAAAAATTCTAGTAAACATGGGACCTAAAATGAATACTTTTAAAACGTTGAGCACTTTTTCATCTTCGATACTGGGAAATACATCTCTTGTACTCCAACCTCTTTGATTTCCATATTTTGAGAGCATGTAGTGTGGACGAAAACAACAAACATTTGTCCAGTATTCGTGGGCTCCGAATAGACGTGTTTCACACTAGTGAAGACGAGTTAGTGCTCATAGCTCTTACGGTATACATATTAGAGCATATGTTTAGTACTTATTTTTTCTTGTTTTGGTCCACACCACCGCATCTGAAAGTTTGTCGGTAGAGTTCCTGTTAAGCATGTACATACAGACATAATCAGATGGACCAGGAACCAGGAACAATCATAAACTATTTGCTGATGACACTGTAGTTTATTGGAAGAGACCATCGTTGAGTGACTACAGGAGGATAAAAGATGAGATAGATAGACGTATAGCTACTGTGATGAATGTCAGTTTGTTGTATATGCTAAAAATGTAGGTTAATGCTCACAGGGATGAAAAACAATCATGTAACGTTTAAATACTGCATCAGCGCTGTGCAGCTCGACACAATGACGTGAGTTAAATATCTAGGTGTAACGTTGCAAAGCGACATGAAATGGAGCGAGCGCATCTAGTCGGTTGTAATGAATGCGAACGGTCAGCTTTTGTTTACAGTGAGAATTCTAGGGATGTGCAGCTCATCTACAAAGGAGACCATATACAGAATACTGGCAGGTCTCATTCTTCAGGACATCTCGTGTGTCTGGGATCCCCCACCAGATAGAGTTAAAGGAAGACACTGAAGCTATTCGGAACCTGCTATTATATTTGTTACCGATTGCTCAGCCAGAAGAATAAGGTAGGAGAACCATCCTCGTGGCGTTCTCCGTTTCTTCTGGATGTTTTTAAGGTTTAGCACGTTTCTGATCTGAGGAAGAGCTTAAGAGCACAAGCGCCAGTTCTACAATGGATTTATGGCCTGCCTAAGATACATAAGGAAGGGGTTTCGCTTCGCCCCATTGTCAACAATATAAGAACCCTACCATACTACCTAGCCAAACATCTGGCCTCTCCTCTGAGCCCCTTGGTGGGATAATGTGAACACCACACTCAAAAGCTTTTATACAGCAACTGAACCATTTGTGTCTCGAACCAGCTGATGTATTAGTGAGTTCCGATGTGGTCTCTTGGTTCACACAAATACCTCTGGTGAAATCATTACAATTCTTAGGAGCTAAGCTAGAGGACGACATCTTATAGCCGGCCGCTGTTGTCGAGCGGCTCTAGGCGCTTCAAACCGGAACCACGCGGCTGCTACGGTCGCTGGTTCGAATCCTGCCTCGGGCATGGATATGTGTCATGTTCTTAGGTTGAAGTAGTTCTAAGTCTAGGGAACTGATACTGATGACCTCAGATCCTAAGTACCATAGTGTTTTTTACATCTTATATGTTTCCAAACATCTGCTTGACTCGACTTCCTTTTTGGTTAACGAACAATGTTTTGTGCAAACTGATAGTGTTGCTATAGATAACCCTCTGTCTCCTGAAGTAGATAACCTTTTATGAGAGACTTCCAGGACAAAGCATTTCATTCGGCGGTTTTGATACCCTCATGTTTCTAGAGATATGTGGAGACACTCTTGTGGTATGTCCACGTGGGGCAGAAAAGCTACCTTTATTTCTAGAACACCTGAACTCCCTCCATTCGAGCATTTGCCCCATCATGGAAATGGAAAGAAATTTAATCCTACCAATTTTAGACGTCTTAGTCCTTCGATTTCCTTTCGTAAATGGACCCATACTGATCTCTATCTACGATGTATGACCTGTTATCACCCATCTCAACGCAGTGGTGTATTAAGGACTTTCGTTCATTGGGCTAGAGTTATCTCGATCGAGAGAGCTGATCCGCAGAGCTTAGTCATCATACTTTTGTGACTGTCCAGAACGGGTATTCTGACAAGAAGATTCGAAATGCAGTGGAGTCAGTACGCACTAAGCCTCAAGAACCACCAGAAGAAGTGGAGAATACAACGAGAACGATCTTTCTATCTTAAACTGGTGCCACAAATTTTTTAAGGTGGCTGTAATGAATGAACTGAGACTGGCGATCGTCTGTATCAACATTTGAAATGAGCTTATGTCGTTGCTATATGGTGCAGGTTGCTTTTGTTGATAAACGACCAAATGTTTACTTCATATCTTCAGTTCTTTACGGCAAAAGTTTAGGATCTTCTATCACATATATAGTTTGAACTCTAAAGGTTCCTAAACACTATGCCACCTAAAGTGTTCCAACACCCATTGCTATTCTTTCAAAACATGAAAGTGGCGTAAATAATATCGTGTAGAGCATCCTTCCTTGTATAGCTCCATTTTAGGGAAAGAGTTTCCTTTAAGTTCTGGTATAATGATTCCATAGATAATTTTGATTCACATTCAAGGTAAGTGAACTATTTTTCCAAAGTTTTCACAAAGTTAAGCACTATTTGAGCCAAAGGTGATCAGTGATTTACAGTTCAGCGCAAATAAGCAGAGTTCCTTGGAATAGCGCTTTAGTTTCCCTTTCTTTCCGAACAAGGGAAGTATCTGGATGGGATTGAAGAGTCACGTAAGCACATAATTTTCCGATCTGTTTACATAAATACAAGTCTTCATTTCACTTCCGATAGAAAGTAACACAGCCCCACTCCAACACAACAGCATTGAATTTCTCTGCCTCCACTAATGACTCAGGTGAACACCGTTCGCGGATCAGTGTGCTCGCCACAGCAAAAGTCTACCACTGCTTCAGAGCACAGTGGCGACGTTGTTTCCCGCACTTTCAGAATTTTGGCAATTTATTTTTTGTGATCATAGGGTTCTAAGGAGCAGCATAATTGAGTCCTCCCTCGACCTATTATTCTGTCGGTAACCTCCGTACACGAGCAGCATATCCGAAGCTGCCTGCCGTCGGTGACATGAATGCTTCACACCTGGTTCGTAAAATACTTATTAGAGAAAGGATAGAAGATTATTAGTGAAGACTGGCTCATCACCTTGTGAAACTAAGATCGCCCTGTCCGTGCATGAGATCCAGAAGGCTACTGATACCGTCTTCCAGGTTGATGCCGTGTTTCTTGACTCCCAGTGGCACTGAAACAGTTTAGCACTATATGCTGTTGAACGAAATATCGGCGAAAGTAATACTGGATTGAAGTATTCCAACCGAAGAAAGCATGTTAGTCTTACCGGAGAGATATCTTTAGTTGTAAACTTAGGTTTGGGGGAACCCCAAGGGAACGATACATAATTATACTAAATAAGTAACTTCGCACCGACCTAACGGCTGCTGGTCCGTATTCATAAACATAGAAGCATTAGATGGCCTTCTGTCTCGTTCCACATTAAAGATTTCTATCTTTATATTGATTTCGATGGAGTGCTTCTCAGAATTCTGACTTCTTGATGAGAGCAGGGTGCACCAATTCTGTGTTCTTTCATTGTGTGCTCACGCTGTGTTCCTTCGGAGCCCTCCAACTGTTCACGTTAAAAATGTGATTAAATGACTTCCTATAGTTCAGGACACGACATAGACAGTGCCACCTCCGCAGAATTTAATCCGCACTGTAGGGAAGCAGCCTACTCACGCCGTATAAAATTTACATCAGTCTTTCCATTGTGTGCCAGCCAGTCCGCTGTAACTAGCTCTGATGTCATAAATGTTGCGCAATACTTTAAAAATCAATTAAATAACCTGAAACGTTTCTAGCATGTCAGGAGTTATACTAAATCAATATGTGTTGAATATCGGTTCAATAGCTTTAACCATTTTCCAGATTTGGACGTTTTTCTGTAAAAATCATTGGCGCAACAGAAAAGAGCTAGAAACTTAAAAATTTATATTTAGATTCCGTTTACATAATAATTTAGTAGAAACAGTATTCTGGATCTCACAAATTAAAATTTTAGTTGAAATTCATGATTTTCTGGTTTTTGTCTTAAAAATAAGGGAAGCAAGATAGATTAAGTAGGTGAATAAATAAAGCTAGGATGTTTAAATTTAAGTAGAATGGAGATCCGCTATGATCATAAAGATGTGAGAAGTTTCAACTGAATAACTAATAAACTATAGTGATAGCGTATCTCCACAGGGCAAGTTCAGAGCTCGTCTACTGCGTGTAGTGTCATTAAATTAATTCTCGCCCAAAATATTGGACTTAGCCACGTCAGATTTTTATTATGATTACTTACCTGTGTGCTGACTGCACATTTAAATTGAGAGCTTCATTGGCCATCACCAAAGGAAGCAATGATTTATTCAATAACTTAAAGTGGTGCATTGCTAGCCCAGCGGCTAGTCGGGAGAGCCGAATTGATCAGGCGTTCCCTTAGCCGTCCGCACCGCGGCTTTATATATAAGAACGCTGCGCGAAAAAGGAAGGCCCCAGTTCTCTCCAGACGCTGATCAGCGCTCCACCTGTGCCGGGAATCGCGACGCGTCGGTATCATTGCTACAACAGCTTCGGATGCCGTAGTAAGTTACTCGGGATACGCGTTGCCAAGAAATCATTTTCGAGTGAAGTGTTAATTCTGGGATGACTTTGATGATCTATCTTCAGTTCGCGTATGTCGTATTTTCACGTGCCGCCGCGGGACGGACATTCTACCATTATTTAGGGTGGCGTTTGATGAACATTATCATCAAATTATGGCGAGCACTCACTTAAGCATTTAATTTGAACAGTTACAGTGGCATCAGCGCATTAGACTCTGAACTGCTCTGGTAGTTGGATTGTGTGGATTCTTTTGGTCTGTGACTTTCAGAATATAGTGAACATTTTGAAAGAATCGTTTTTGATTATGAATCCCAGACAATCTCCTAACTCCTCAGAGCTATAAGCAGTAACTATACGTGTATTTCTAAGATGAAGTGGGCACTATAAATTCTAATTACAGGCTTCACGTTTTGTTAATCACTTTCTGATTGCCAATATTGTAGTTAGAGAGCCAGTGTTGAGAACGGCAAACAACAGCATTAAATAAATCATAGGAACATTTCATTAACAATTATTTCCATCCGCCGCACCACATATGTTGCTACTCGGCCGGGAAATGCGTCTTTTCTTCAAGGCATTCCACATTTATTATTCAACAAATAATTTCCACCCGCCGCCCCACAGCACGAATGTACTGTTCAGCCTGCAGTTCTCATCCTCCTGGGGGCTCTTGTATTTTAATGATATCTGTGTTTCACTTTATGGCTGGACGCTGGTAATGTCCACTGTGCGAGTGGCCTCTGTCCAACCTGTGGTCAATCAGGCTCCCAGCTATATCTAAACAGACCTCCAGAAGAAGAGTTTGTTATGGAATTCTAGTACTAGTATGTGGAAATCACTGACATTTATTTTAATTATACTTGTACTTTCGTTTCTATGCTGGTTGGGCTAGTTACTTAACTGAAGTTTCATTATGGTGAGTGACAGATTTGCCAAAAACTATCACGCTCCAAAGGTAATAGTTCTGGTTTGATAGCCAGTTGTTGCTCATTGTAGTTTCACTACTCCTAGTACGGTATCGAGACCGTCGTTGGTTTTTTTCACAGCATCCACCTACTCTTGTTCCTGAATAATGATAATTAAAACCAACAGCTGTATTGGAATCCAACGTCGCTTATTCCACACATGCTACCAGTTCCGACGCCAAAAAGCGTCATCTTCAGACCCCAAGCGTAACATGCCATCCGCACCCACAATGACAAAGAACAACGGAGTCTTCAAATAGGAACAGTTATTAAGCATGTACGCCAGCATATGCAACGATCAAAGTCGTGGGCAGCGGGGCCAAGTTCAACTGGATTGCATACGTAGCAGCCACCAGCACAACATGGTCAGACTCTGTTCGTCCTTGTTGTAGCGGTTGTGGATGACAGGTTACGGTTGGGGCCTGAGGATGACGTTATTTGGCGAATAAGCTGGTAGCATGTGTGAATAAACGAGGTTGGATTCCAATACAACTGTTGAATTTAATGATGGTTATTCAAGTACCTCAAGTCTGGCTGCTGTTCCACTTTTCCCAATGGATTGCCAGAAGTTATTCTTGTTGTGTTTAAGACTTTTCTCGAAATCTTGGCTTGTTGGTGGTTCTTTGCGTATTCTATTCAATGTCCGCGAACGGTAATTTATAACTCTGTATGACTATGTAGCGTACATAAAAATTAAGTCGTTTGTAAAACAGACAACAAAAGAAATCTGCTTATCTTCTCGTTGATTTGATAAAATTTAGAGCACTTACTTACCACAAGGCAAGTTGTCTTTTTTAATTCGTAGTTCCTTTTAGACTTCAGTCGCTCGATTTATTGACAGGTTGTTAAGATAACCTGAAATCATTTCTTTTTGTATTCTAATGTAAGAAAGGTTTCGTAAAACTTCATTTTGTATTCCTCCCAAAAATAAAACGTGCCGCATAGGGAAGCTCTTATCTTCCGACATTTTTCTTTGTATTACCTCCTAGTTTGTTTTCTTTGCACATAATAATTAGTTATGCGCAATTTTGGCCAGTAGATAAGGGGGACGTGGACCTCTCGTAAAAAATCGTAGAACGTCATTAAGTCATATTTACATTTTATCTCTGTAAATAGTGTCCAGAAGCAGCAAAAACTTTATTACTTTCAACATACGTTTTATTACCGTGTTGCTGCATTAACTTGAATAATACAACCTACAAAATAATTATTTTCTAAGCATTTGAGGCAAATATGATGAGGGAATCACATTTTCCTTTAGGGTTACTTATTCATCAATAATACCTGTTTCCTGCTCCGGAATCTTATAAAGGTACTCAGACACTACTTGAAATATTTCTAGGTTCTCTTCCTTATTTTTGTGCCAGTTATATGTTACAGTGTTCCTGTCACAAATGGATAATTTATAACATTTGTTTTGTTAAATAGATGTCTGGCGTTGAAGCCACCTTAATTTTCATGCCAAACTGATGAGTCTGTCTTAAAGAACTTGCCACCTATGTGAACAGAGATGAAAATCAGAGGAACCTATGTCCTGGCTGTATGGTGGGTGTTGAAACCCTTCCCACTGAAAACGCTGCAGGGACGCCCTCATTGCCCTGCAGTGTGCGGCCGAGAATTGTCATGAAGACGGAAATGCATGACAGTTACGTCGTGTGTGCTGCATGAAAATATCTCACAGGTGCTCATACTGTGGAAGAGAAATTGTTTCCTAGTAATCTAGTTTTTCAGTACATAAATGGGTTTCACCATTCACGTTGCACGATGGATCCCCTTCACGCACAGAAAGATACACTACTGGTCATTGAAATTGCTACACCACGAAGATGACGTGCTACAGACGCGAAATGTAACCGACAGGAAGAAGATGCTGTGATATGCTAATGATTTGCTTTTCAGAGCATTCACTCAAGGTTGGCGCCGATGGCAACGTGCTGACATGAGCAAAGTTTCCAACCGATTTCTCATACACAAACAGAAGTTGACTGGTTGATGGTTGCTGGTGAAACGTTGTTGTGATGCCTCGTGTAAGGAGGACAAATGCGTACCATCACGTGTCCGAATTTGATAAAGGTCGGATTGTAGCTTATCACGATTGCGGTTTATCGTATCGCGACATTGCTGCTCGCGTTGGTCGAGATCGACTGACTGTTAGCAGAATATGGAATCGGTGGGTTCAGGAGTGTAATACGGAACGCCGTGCTGGATCCCAATTGCCTTGTATCATAGCATGACAGGCATCTTATCCGCATGGCAGTAACGGATCGTGCAGCCACGTCTTGGTCCCTGAGTCAACAGATGGGGACGTTTGCAAGACAATAGTCATCGACGACGTTTGCCGCTGCATGGACTGTCAGCTCGGAGACCATGGCTGCGGCTACCCTTGACGCTGCATCACAGACAGGAGCGCCTACGATGGTGCACTCAACGACGAACCTGGGTGCACGAATGGCAAAACGTCATTTTTTCGGATGAATCCAGGTTCTTTTATAGCATAATAATGGTCGCATCCGTGTTTGACGACATCGCGGTGAACGCACATTGGAAGCGTGTATTCGTCATCGCCATACTAGCGTATCACCCAGCGTGATGGTATGGGGTGCATTTCTTCTTGGTGTAGCAATTTTAACGGCCAGTAGTGTACTTCAAGAGGTACCTGTCAGAGCAAAGAGTCCACAGCTAACTAATAGACTAACAATTTAATTCAGAGATGATGCTCGCAGTTAATTGATAATTAATAATTTAATGCTCTCTTACATATGCTGCAAGAAAAGTATATGAGATTTTTTCGGGAAGTTTTCAATCAAAACAAGCGGATCTCTTACAGTGGTCGTATTCGATGTTATTGTGACAGAAACTGGTGATTTAACTAAAAAGTTATTCAGCGTGAATTTGACGGAGAACTTTTTGCTTCCAATTAAACGACCGAAATACAGCGTGAATTTGATGGAGAACTTTTCGCTTCCCATTAAACGACCGAAATATGTGTAAAATTATCACTATTCAATGAGTAATGGATTTTTATTTACGTCCAAAATACTTATTTGTGAAAGATTTATATTTTAATTACATTAATGTGTACTTTATTGAAATTCTGAATTTCATATTCGTTTCACTCGTGCCTGCTAATGACTGTCTGTGCTCGCTCAGAAGATTTCTTTCTCAAATATCTGGTGTCCATGATTTGAACTTTGGTCCCTCTTTTAGCTTCTGAATTATCAAAAATTGTTTATCTTTCTCTATTGCAAAGACTTGAAAGCAGTGATATGTGCAATTTCGCTACGTTTTTGAACAAAAACGGTTACTTCTTTTCAGTTATAAAATTCTGGCGATCCCGCAGCATATTCTGAGTAACGAGCATTTAGTTAACATTTTAAGTGTATGGCCGAAAGAGTTAGCCTTTTGGAATTGAAAAACGAACCCTGTCGTCGAGAACCGTGTGCCTCAAAGAGCGCAGATTTGCCACTAGATGGGGACATTCATAGGCGTCTATTGTGCTGAATGCAGCATAGGCGCTGTAGTGTGCAAGTGAGACAGACTAGAACATACGTCAGACGGAAGTCCCGTAGAAGCAGTTTGTGCCCAGGGAGATGTAGCAAATTTAAGCTATCAATATTTTCAGTTAGGCATCAGATCATCATTTACTCCACACAAAACACATTGAACGATGACAGCATGACACCCTATTGAATCATTAGGTAATAGAATACTTGTTGTAAAGTTTAGTGCATAATAGTTACTTTCGTTCTTTATTTATTAGTCAGAAAGCACATTGGTGCAAGGCTACTGGCCGTGACGTTCAAAGTTAAGAAGGAAATTGTGTTGGTTATATATAAAAGAACTTAACGTTTATTATGTAATGAATGTTATTGTTACTTTGTTTAGAACGTGAAAGTGGTCAAGCTTTGATTATTTAAATATGTTAAAATGTAAAATAATGTAGAATAAGCTGTAGCCAATCAGATGGACGACTTCAGGAAAGGGAACTGCGCTAGTCAGTTGAGCGATAATGTTCGGTACGCGGGAGACGCGGCCGGAGGTGGACACAGGGACAGTTCTGGTCGCTAGGAAGTGAAACGACTCAGAAAAATTCGCGTTGTGTGATATTGCGGGACTTAAACTCTGAGCAGCGATCAGCCGCGCGCCTTGTATGAACTCTAACTTTTCGTGTAAATAACGAGGTGGAGTATTGGACTTGCGTTTCGAGATCAGACTGTGAATGATCGGCTTGTGTCCAATAGATATGTGCTCGAGAGTAACAGTCACTCTAAATACGACCACTGTTTCTATTAATTTGCTTTCTGAATAAACATTATTCTAACCTACATCATTTATGGGTTGTTATTTAGCTCAAGATATTATTTTTGCTGTTGTTATATGTTTTATTTACGTTGAATGGTTCGCACAAATTCGCAAACTTGTCATCAGCCAGACAATTTAACCAAAGGGTCAAAAGTACCTAATTTACGGCGTGTAATGCGACACGTGCGGTTCAACCCCTAGACGAGTTTGATCCCAGACATTTCTACGAAGAGGAAACGCATGTGAGCATGAACTTCTTTGGGATGACAGATCCCAACAGGTGGTTCGTCCGGGATAGGAATTTGGGAAGTGTTAGTTGTGGAATATGGACTCTGGAATATTTTTAGAACTGGATTTGAATTACGCAAAGTGTTTCAACAGTATTATCTGAACTTCGATAGGACATCTCACAAATGTTAAATGTGAGATCGGCTCAGGACTGAAAATTGGGTTTCTTTAATATTTGTGAAATTACAAATTGTAATTCTCACCGTTAACGACATTCTGTGACCTAGGTCCCAAGTCTGTGGTGGTTTAGACAGTCTGTGTGAGGGCTCTGAGCTACCAATTTTGCAACATTTGTGAGCAACAAGTTTTAGCAGTGGTTGGGAGTGATAAAATAGTAATGCAGAAGAAGAGGTGACATCGAAAGCACGTGGTTCCAGCCAGCAGCGGCATCTTCAGTGGCGATTCTACTTGCAGCGGCGGTTGCAGTACCACAGCAGAGGCTACGAGATCTTCAGCGCCAGCTTCAACTGCAACATCGGCAGCAATACCATGGCAAAAGGATCCAGCAGGACAAAGCTAAGTATCTGCGCTGATAGCGAGGTTGTGTATGATTCTGTAGTTCAATTACTAATAGTAGATGTCGCTAATATTAAACAGTCGGCCTGTTTTTGTGCGTCTGAAACTAATAGCGAGGCGCTTAACCCGAAGTCGGAGCGGGAGAGCGTGATCGGCGGTGAATTTAGTAGAGCAAATAGTCTGTAATCATGCAATGGAGATAAATTTGGGGGAGAGATGATACCGCACTTAATGCAAATGATAAGTAGATTGGGATCTAAAAATATTTCTGTTAAAACCAATACGGGATCCGAACTTTATTGTGTTAGAACCAATAGGGATGACGTAAAATTAAGAAAAATGATTCGGTTTAAACTGATATGGGAGACATAAATTAAATAATTGATTCTGTTAAAACCGAGGACGCAGATTTAAAAATTGATTCCCTTGTTTCCGAAATGGCTTTGGTTGTGAAAGACGAAGTAGGTAAAATAGCTAGTGGAATCAAGGAATTGATAGAAGGAAAATTAAAAACAATCCGGGACGAAATGGTAAAATTTCTGATGAAGTTGGGACACTTGATTGTCAGGTAGATCAAGCGGAAAAATTTCAGTGATAAGGTGGAGAAGTTACTTGCAGATCTAGGAGGCAACTTAAGAGATTCTATATGTACGCAAAATGCTAAATAGCTGACACAACAGGGTTTATTAGTAACTTATATATCCCAATAGGTAAAGGGGAGAAAGAAGTAGATAAAATAAAGAAATAACTATAATCTAGCATTAAAATTGAAAATAGTCAAGTTACAAAGCAAATCAATGAAATAAAAAGCGAACTGAATTCTCAAGCTGCACATTAAACCTCTACAGTGATCAGTGTTCCTTGGATGAACTCGGGATCGGTCCAATGTTTTGGAGACGACGGGAAATATCACCCAGTAAATTTTCTAGCAGCATGTAGGGATGGTTTTATAACGGGAATTTCCGACGACTCGAAGAAAAAATTCGTGAAAAGACATTTCGAAGGTGAGCCGCAGTCGTGGGCAAATACAGACAGTGATACGTTCACTGCCTACGAAATATTTGAAAGCGGTTTCCTGAACAAGTTCTGGAGTGAAGCGAAGCAAACACGATTCGAGAATGAGTTTCTGTACGGGCCAACATTTAAATACGGGAACGGGTCGATGCGAGATTTTTGTAAAGGTGAAATTGCGAGATTAATGCATGCGAAACGTCCATTGGGAATGCTTACTAAGATTACGACGTTGAAAAGGCGGTTACCGGAAAATTTGCAGTGGGATCTAGTGCACAGTCCTAGTAACTCAATAGACGAATTTTTGGACTTTTGTAGAAAAAATGGAACGAGCATTGAAATTAAAACCGCCAAGTAAGCAGACAAATAGTTTCCAGAGCGGAAATCGTAACTACAATCCGAGTAATTACTGTGAAGGACTTCCTGCAAGCTATCAACGGAAAGCAAACAGCAGCTTTGACAAGGGAAACGGTAACAGGAACACATCCAATGATAAATTTCAAGGGGGTAATGGGAACAGATACTTTCGTGACAGGGACTGACACCAAGAACGTAGGCTTTAGGCACAGGCACCTGGCGAAATAACCAGTGTAATGTGACATCGGAAAACTAAGTTTAGCCGCATTTCAGGTCCAGATATGGAAAAATAAACGGGCGATGAATAGGACGCGAGAAAACGAAAATATGATAGGTGTTAAAAAATTGACAGAAAGGCGTCAGAATATTGAAATGGAATTTGTAAGAGGTGAGAATCAAACAGGTAAATTTCAAATCAGATCGTAAATAAAAGGCGTAATCCTAAGATAATGAAAGATAACGATAAAGGCGGTGACGACAATTTAGGGCTAAATGGTTTGTTTTATGAATGTGAAACGAAATAGTGTGTTAATGTTAATACAATGAAGGATTCTATGTGACAAAAGGAGGCTGAAGTGGGGCTGAATTTGGTGGAGTTAGATGGTATAGAAAATTCGAAAGAGGTACTAACCAGCGGTAACGATTATAGTGATGAAGGTGATGATCTTTCAGGTGATACTGTGACAGCGAAAGTTGTTAAGGAGGTTAATAAGGGCAGTGTAGCAGTAGTCTCGTTAGCTGTTGATGAATTTATGTGTGTATCGGTGGATATTGGTGAATTATTTTTGATGGAAGGTATTAATGATGTTTTATGTGCTGAAGTTACGAAATCTGAAGCTGCAGGTATTGATACTTCAGAGGAAGAAATCTGCGCATATCTTTCCACTAATGGAGGTGAACTCGAAATTCTGGATTGACCAGTGGATCTTAAATGTTTGTTTGAGAATGGATGTGGATCTGAATTTGATGTGCGATCTGAAATTAATGTGGCGCAGGAGTGTGTAGGGGAGGAGTAAGCATTATGTTCAGGTTTAAATCAAAACACAGGCAGAATTTAATGGTACTATTGATTCTGAAATTGCTCGACGCTGTAGCTATAATGTATGTGATGTAACGGCAGAGTATAGTGATATTATGTACGGTTTGTCGACGGAGGTAAATAAGGTTTCATGTAGCGAATTGTATAATGTATCAGCGCCTGTTGAAAGTGCTGTTTGTGAAGGTGTTTATAATGATGTGGAAGTAAAAAGTAATGCATTATTTCATAATAATGATGTTGTAGTTAATAACGTCGATAATTTTAAGGGAGAATACAGTGAGTTTAATTATAATATAGAAAGTGATTTTTGGACAGAATATCTTAAGAAGGAATGTGATTTTGTGGTAACTGATTGGCGATGGTACGGTTGAACATTACTATCGTTATTGCCTTATTTGTAGACTCGAGAGAAGTTTAAGACAGCGAGAGGGCCAGAAGGGAGAAAAGATGAAATTGTGGTGAAAGAAGCATTTAATGAATTATGTTAGAACGAGTAGGAAATTGAGGGGTGGATGGAACAGGATGGGTGTACTTTAGAGATAGAAGAAAAGCGACGAGACACAGAGAATGATTTATTGAGGGAGCAGAGTTTAGAGTGAAAAGAAATGATTAATGTACAGCCTATCATTGAAATTAAAGTAAATGACGAGAAAGTAGACGCGCTGCTCGATTCTGGAAGTAATGTGTTGGCTGTGTCAGACGGTTTTGTACATAGGGTAAAGAATAAGAAATTAGTAGTACTACCTGTAAATAGTGTAAAAATTAAAATGGCAGTTGGCGGTTTAAGTAAGCCAATAAGGCAGGGGAAAGTTGGTTAATAAATATCTGTATCAGCGTTTAGATTACAAGATTGTTTGGTGGGATAATTTGCAATGTTTTATTTCAGGATTTATTGTAGCTTGTTTGTTGTATCGTCACATAAGGATCTTTTCTGGCTCAAAGTCTGTGCAGTTATAAGGGTGCACGGAGGTCGGAGAACTCAGTTATTTGGCGAACTGTATCAAATCAGAAATCAGTGCACAACTGCGTATAAATTAGGTTTTTGGGGGTATATAAGTGATTTATTTATATGCATTTATGTTAGACTAACATTTTTGTATGGTTTCATATTAGTTGCAATTTTCAAATTGTAAGTTAGGGTCACACCAATTTGGGTGGATGCAGGTTGGAGAAATTTGGAAAATGAAAATTAATAATGCTTACTTAGGAAGACAGATGTATGTTTATCTACTGATATGAGAGTATTTTTGGGGAATAATTTATTGTTGTATGGAGAATCGATTTCTGTACGCAGCTTCACTGCATGGAAAGAAACGAGGGGTGAGATTTGATCATATTGGCTGTTAGTTTTGAGTGTGAAGGAGTTACTTAAATGAAGCGAAAATATTAATTTGCACGTGAAGTCGATTGGGAATCTGTCAGGAGATGCATGTGTCTAGTGGGTCTTGAATAATGTTTCAGAATCATTGATGAAGCATCTTGCTGTAAATCAATTGTTTACTGTGTAGTTTAGATCTGTTTGTGTCGATTCCACAGGGGGAAGTGTTCAGTGTAGATCCTGGATGGTTTACGAAAGTGTTTGTTTTCTGGTATCTACACCCGATTCGAATTTCAACTGATTTGTTCCTGAAATACCTCGGCGATGGTTTGCAGACCCATACAGAATTTCGGCGGGGTACTCGGTCGGCTCCGAATCTGTGGAGCGCCGCTGGAGGCTTCACTGCGACGAAAAGGTTCTGTGAAAGTGAGCGCAGTGGCGCTGGTATTTCTGCGTGATTTCAGTAGACAGTAGATTTACACAAACGTATAGTTTTATTTGGCATTTAATTAATATACTGCAACTCATAATTATTGTTTCTTTAAATTCTAAGTATGCTGCATCAACATCACTACAAATAATTACACTAATGATGTGGCGCTTAGGATTTTTATGTTATTATGTTATTGTAAAGCTGGCCGCTTTGGCCGAGCGGTTCTGCGCTTTTCAGTCCGGAACCGCGCTGCTGTTATGGTCGCAGGTTCGAATCCTGCCTCGGGCATGGATGTGTGTGATGACCTTAGGTTTAAGTAGTTCTAAGTGTAGGGGACTGATGACCACAGATGTTAAGTCTCATAGTGCTCAGAGCCATTTGAACCATTTGTTATTGTAATATGAATTCATGTCTTGTAAATTTGGATGCTGCTTCGTAACATATATGACAAGCCGACATATTATGAAGTCAGGTGTATGAGTTAACGAACATTCCGCTCTCATTTAATGATATGGCCGAAAGAGTCAGCCATCTGGAACTGAGAAACAAACCCTGTCGTCGAGAGCTGTGTGCCACATGGAGCAGATTTTCGCCGCGAGACGGGGAAATTCAAAGGCGTATATTGTGCTGAATGAGGCATACGCACTGTAGCGTGCGAATGAAATAGAAGATAACGTATGTCATAGGGAAATCCCGTAGAAGCTGTTTGTGGGCAGGGAGATGTTGCAGTGTTAAATATGGTGGACCTAAGGTCGGCCATAAAGGGAAAAAATTATGAAAAAAATTTAATTCTCTAGTAATTCTGGGAATGAAGCCACAGTAATTTAAATCCACCATCCTTCATAAATTTGCATGTTGATGCCAAGAAAACTTGAATATTGATCATGTCTATAATAGTTTAGGATTTAATGTTAAAGTGAAATTCACAAGTTTTGCAACAAAAACCTGAATGCTAAAATCTGAACGCCTTAGTCGATCTTAACTATCGACATTTCATATAGAGGGGCATCATTAAAACCACAAATGTTGTAAATATCAACTCTGTAACTTTATTTGTTTAAGAGATATAGAATATATAAATTATTAGTACTTACAGTTAAACATCAGATCATCATTTTCTCCACACAAAACACATTGAACGATGACAGCATGACACCTTATTGAACCATTATGTAATAGAATATTTGTTGTGAGGTTTAGTCCATAATTGTTACTTTTGTTATTTATTTACTTATCAGAAAGCACATTTGTACAAGGCTGCTGGCCGTGGCATTCAGAGTTAAGAAGGAAACTGTATTGGTTTCATGTAAAAGAATTTAACGTTTATTATATAATGCATATTATTGTTACTTTATTTAGAACGTAAATTTGGTCAAGCTTTGATTATTTAAATATGTTAAAATGTAAAATAATATAGAATAAGCTGTAGCCAATCAGATGGACGGCTTCAGGAAAGGGAACAGCGCTACTCAGTTGAGCAACGATGTTCGGCACGCAGGAGACGGACAGAGGGACAGTTCTGGTCTAGACACTAATGGATACACTGCTGATGCAGATGCGGAGACGGACAGTTCGGGCTGAGACGCGAGAGCGGACGGTCGGTCTTTAGGTAGCTAGAAATGGAAACGACTCAGAAAATTTCACATTGTGTGGTATCGCGGGACTTAATCTCTGAGAAGTGAGCAGCCGCGCCTGGTATGAACTTCAACGTTTCGTGTAAATAACGAAATGGAGTTTTGGACTTGTGTTTCGTGATCAAATTGTGAATGATCGAACTGTGTCGAATGGATTAGGGGTCGAGTGTAACAGTTACTTTAAATACGACCACTTTCGCAATAATTTCCTTTCTGAATAAACATTATTCTAACCAAATCGCAACTGTGTGACCTACATCATTTATGGGTTGTTAATTTAGCCCCCGATATTATTATTACTGTCGTTATCTGTTATATTTACTTTGAACTGTTCATAAAAATTCGCAAACTTACCAACAGCCCGACAATTTAACCAAAGGCAATGTGACGCGTGCGGTTCAACTCCTAGACGAGTTCGAGCCAAGACATTTCTACGAAGAGGAAGCGCATGTAAGCCCGAACATCTTTCTGCTGTTAGCTCGCAATATTTACGTATTTTCCATAGTTACTGAGACAATACTGATAATATTAGAATGTGAACACATAAAAAAGTTTTGCATCACCCCGTTTTTCAGAAGTCCTGAAGACAGACGCTGACTGTGGATACTGTATTACAAACACAGGCCCATTCGACTGTTCAGACATGTCACTAAACTAGCTCAAAGATGTAAACACTCATGCATTAGCAGCGCCTATTAGACGGAGTGGGTCCGATAGCCGATCTGTTGCAGTCATTCCACCAGGAAGGAATAACACGGCTCGTGTCGTCTATAGTTCAACCATGCCTAGAAGGTCAACACCGCTGTTCTACATCCACATACATCTACATGATTACTCTGCAATTCACATTTAAGTGCTTGGCAGAGGGTTCATCGAACCACAATCATACTATCTCTCTACCATTCCACTCCCGAACAACGCGCGGGAGAAACGAACACCTAAACCTTTCTGTTCGAGCTCTGATTTCTCTTATTTTATTTTGATGATCATACCTACCTATGTAGGTTAGGCTCAACAAAATATTTTCGCATTCGGAAGAGAAAGTTGGTGGCTCAAATTTCGTAAATAGATTTCGTCGCGACGAAAACGTTTTTGCTTTAATGACTTCCATCCCAACTCGTGTATCGTATCTGCCACACTCTCTCCCCTATTACATGATAATACAAAACCAGCTGCCCCTTTTTGCACCCTTTCGATGTCCTCCGTCAATCCCACCTGGTGAGGATCCCACACCGCGCAGCAATATTCCAACAGAGGACGAACGAGTGTAGTGTAAGCTGTCTCTTTAGTGGACTTGTTGCGTCTTCTAAGTGTCCTGCCAATGAAACGCAAACTTTGGCTCAACTTCTCCACAATATTATCTATGTGGCCTTTCCAAATGAAGTTGTTCGTAATTTTAACACCCAGGTACAATGCGTCCGCATTGTTACTTTGTGCCAGGAAAGGCTCCCTACAAGGGAAGTGTCCAGCTGTCTCGGAGTGAACCGAAGAGACGTTGTTCGGACATGGAGGAGATACAAAGGGACAGGAACTGTCGATCACATGCCTTGCTCAGGCCACCCAAGGGCTAGTATTGCAGTGGATGACCGTTACTACGGATTATGGCACGGAGGAACCCTGATAGCAACGCCACCATGTTGAATAATGCTTTTCGTGCAGCCACAGGACGTCGTGTTACGACTCAAACTGTGCACAATAGCCTCAATGATGCGCAGCTTCACTCCCGGCGCCCATGGGTTAGTCCATCATTGCAACAACGACACCATGCAGCGGGCCCAACAACATGCCGAATGGACTGTTCAGGATTGGCGTCATGTTCTCTGCACCGATGAGTGTCGCATATGCCTTCAACCAGACAACTGTGGGAGACGTGTTTGGGGTCAACGCGGTCAGTCTGAACGCCATAGACACACGGTTCAACGAGTGCAGCAAGGTGGAGGTTACCTGTGTTTTGGGGTGGTATTATGTGGGGCCGATGTACACCGGTCGGGGCCATGGAAGGCGCCATAATGGCTGTGCGATACATGAATGTCATCCACCGATCGATACTGCAACCGACACGGCAGCATATTGGCGAGGCATTCGTCTACATGGACTACAATTTGCCCCCTAATCGTGCACATCTTGTGAATGACTTCCTTCACGATAGCGACATTGCTCGACTAGAGTGGCCAGCATGTTCTCCAGACTTGAACCATATCGAACACGCCTAGGATAGCTTGAAAACAGTGGTTTTTGGACGACGTGACGCACCAAACACTCTGAGGCATCTACGCCGAATCGCCGTTTAAGAGTGGGACAATCTGGACCAACAATGCCTTGATGAACTTGTGGATAGTATACCACAAGGAATACAGGCACGCATCAATGCAAGAGGACGTGCTACTGGGTATTAGAGGTACCGGTGCGTACAGCAATCTGGACCACCACCGCTGAAGGTCTCGCTGTATGGTGGTGCAACATGCAATGTGTGGTTTTCATGAGAAATAAAAAGGGCGGTTATGATGTTTATGTTGATTTCTTATACAATTTTCTGTACAGGTTCCGGATCTCTCGGAACCAAGGTAATGCAAAACTTTTTTTGGTGTGCGTAGTTTCTTTGCTACTTTGTCGAAAGTCTCAGTTTTTCCAAATAAATCTTCACCTTCCAC
This sequence comes from Schistocerca gregaria, assembly GCF_023897955.1. NCBI lineage: Eukaryota > Metazoa > Arthropoda > Insecta > Orthoptera > Acrididae > Schistocerca > Schistocerca gregaria. The sequence continues at coordinate 835,206,056 of NC_064931.1, forward strand.
ACAGCTAGTATGATACTTTGACGTGTATTTAATTTACACTCCTTCAAACTGTAAAGCAAGGCTATTAATGTGGGTTTAACGGATGAATTCATGTTAGTAATACTAATCGTGTAAATGCAAATACACTCCTGGAAATTGAAATAAGAACACCGTGAATTCATTGTCCCAGGAAGGGGAAACTTTATTGACACATTCCTGGGGTCAGATACATCACATGATCACACTAACAGAACCACAGGCACATAGACACAGGCAACAGAGCATGCACAATGTCGGCACTAGTACAGTGTATATCCACCTTTCGCAGCAATGCAGGCTGCTATTCTCCCATGGAGACGATCGTAGAGATGCTGGATGTAGTCCTGTGGAACGGCTTGCCATGCCATTTCCACCTGGCGCCTCAGTTGGACCAGCGTTCGTGCTGGACATGCAGACCGCGTGAGACGACACTTCATCCAGTCCCAAACATGCTCAATGGGGGACAGATCCGGAGATGTTGCTGGCCAGGGTAGTTGACTTACACCTTCTAGAGCACGTTGGGTGGCACGGGATACATGCGGACGTGCATTGTCCTGTTGGAACAGCAAGTTACCTTGCCGGTCTAGGAATGGTAGAACGATGTGTTCGGTGACGGTTTGGATGTACCATGCACTATTCAGTGTCCCCTCGACGATCAACAGAGGTGTACGGCCAGTGTAGGAGATCGCTCCCCACACCATGATGCCGGGTGTTGGCCCTGTGTGCCTCGGTCGTATGCAGTCCTGATCGTGGCGCTCACCTGCACGGCGCCAAACACGCATACGACCATCATTGGCACCAAGGCAGAAGCGACTCTCATCGCTGAAGACGACACGTCTCCATTCGTCCCTCCATTCACGCCTGTCGCGACACCACTGGAGGCGGGCTGCACGATGTTGGGGCGTGAGCGGAAGACGGCCTAACGGTGTGCGGGACCGTAGCCCAGCTTCATGGAGACGGTTGCGAATGGTCCTCGCCGATACTCCAGGAGCAACAGTGTCCGTAATTTGCTGGGAAGTTGCGGTGCAGTCCCCTACGGCACTGCGTAGGATCCTACGGTCTTGGCGTGCATCCGTGCGTCGCTGCGGTCCGGTCCCAGGTCGACGGGCACGTGCACCTTCCGCCGACCACTGGCGACAACATCGATGTACTGTGGAGACCTTAGGCCCCACGTGTTGAGCAATTCGGCGGTACGTCCACCCGGCAAATTGGCTCACACTGACGGCGGCGGTGCACAAATGCTGCGCAGCTAGCGCCATTCGACGGCCAACACCGCGGTTCCTGGTGTGTCCGCTGTGCCGTGCGTGTGATCATTGCTTGTACAGCCGTCTCGCAGTGTCCGGAGCAAGTATGGTGGGTCTGACACACCGGTGTTAATGTGTTATTTTTTCCATTTCCAGGAGTGTATATATAATGCCTTGTATCCGAAATGAAAACGAAGACATTCTTATTACTACCACCACTTTCACTCGAAATTAATGTGGACTGGTAGGGCCTATTCTGGATCGTAAATATGTTCCGCAGTCCGTACTGTCACTGTCTGCTTGGCTTGTGATCACTGGCAAGTCACGTCACCCGACTAATTAGTTGCTTTCTGAGAAAGTGATCAACCCACCAGCCCTCTCCTGCCAATCTGACTTAATTCTATGTAGAAACGAGCTGTGCAGAATTCATATAAGTTACATAATCAGACAAGAAAGGAGCGATAAAAGAGTAAAAACGAACAGTTACCAAAAGGGAACAACCACTAGAGAACTAGTTTCCAAAGAATAACGACTTTGCCGATCTCTATCATCTATCCATTTGTGTGGCCCTGCTTCTCCTGTTGGAAGATGTGTCTTTCGTGACACGAAGGGTAATGATGGCCCTCCAGTTGTCGTCCACGTTTCTGTGCGGGCACATCTCGACAACATCCATCCTAGTCGAGGGATAGTACGAGTTAGTCCACTCACATGGCCGGCGTGGTTACCAGACCCCTAGCCTTTAAATATCTACCTGTGAGGACACCCGAAATAAAATGTGTATACCTACCCCAACTCTCACGTGCGTGTAGACTCTGGAACAACGTATTCAAGCTATCAGGACGTCAGTAAATTGGAGGATGGCACATTTGAGCGTGCTGCGACAGTCGCTACTGTGTCGTGTTCGCTCGTGTTAAGAAGCCAGTGGGGAGGCCCTTCGACAACTTTGTCTAATCATGTACTCATCACAGCACAGCATGTCGTGTACTGTACTGTAAGGCGTAATGAATTAATAAACAGCCTCAAGCACATCCATCATGCATATCCGATCGTATGTCCTTCTGACCTTTCTTTCTCCTTATTCCCTTAGGGATCATTTCTTGCAGTTTGTAACTATTTAATACAACCATAGTGTACACATACGTATCACAAATTTAAGTTCAGTACCTTAAAGAGTTTTTCTATCTCTGTATGAAGCCTGATCTCAGGGACTGTTGTGGGGGTTTTAATACGGTTTTCACTAGTAGACCGAATAATTCGCGTATAAGGTTTTTCTATATAGTTTATAATAGTGGTAATGGTGAGTGTGTAGTATATGTATTGTTCTTTGTGTAATAATTAAAGAACTTTATAACTGATGCGGTATTTTCAACCTCTTTGTATAGTATTTAATTTTCGTCTGGAATGGAATCGCTTGAGAATGATGAGAGCCACGAGCTGCTCTTTTACTGATGAGGCAGTATCTGATAGGAAGAGCACTGAGGTAAATAGCCGCTGCAACTCCAGAGAACACCGAAGCTTGACCAGGATCTATAAGTGCCAAAATATATTATAAATTAAAGCCCCGTCCCTTCCATTACTGTGTTTCCTATCATATTTGAAGCCTAATCTCAGGAACTACCTTCGGGAGTTTGATACGGTTTTGACTAATAAGTAGAGTCATTCACGACTAAGATTTGTGTATGTAAGTTGTAAGTATTTCATGCAAATTGGCTGAAGTACGGTGAATTACAGTCACCCGCCAAGTTTCTCCGTCTGTATGTGAAGTTAAAGCTCTGTTCAGTTGTAGGGCCTGTGATACGGTTTTCACTAATAGTCTGATCCACGAGGAAGTTTAGCATATCCAATTACATACTAATACGGGTCGTCCGGCTGTCTATACTTACAAGGTGGCCGCGCCTATTCATCGTAACCAATGTCGTCCATATTTGTGTTTCATGCAGGGCGTGGCCAGAAATCAGTAAGACAGAACTGGGTGTTCCAGAAGGCCAAGAGTTTAGAAAAATATCATTTATGGCACATGTAATTCGATGCATAAGCCGTTGCCATTAACATACTCTCCAAGCAGCAGATTTTGCAGACGAAAGACTACAGAATGGTTATCAGAGGGCTACGCGGCCCACTCCTATGCCAGCCTTTTGTTACCTTACACTGCAAATAAACCGAAATAACGCTCAACATATTGTGTTTAATGATATTTTCATAAAAGGCGTCAAATGGAAAAGCAAAGGAGAATTTTGGATTGCAAATACAGACATAAATGCAGGATCACAAATTTCTTTTTTGATCGATTCATGGACTGTTATAGGACCAGATTTATCAAGACGAAGGAGGATTGCCGTCGTGGAGCACTGAAGTGATTCCCGTGAAATGCACTGCGCTTGTGTAGCGCTGCGGTGTCTATTTAAAGACTTTGACCAGGAAACTTCAAAACTTCTGTTACCTCATCGAGAGAGGAAACGAAATCGCATCCCGACAAGAATGCATTAAATTACATTTCACTGTACATCGCCAGCTTTTGTCACCAATGTTCGGCTAAATGGTCCATTACTCATGTTTCGCTGCCAAACCGTACGATGAGGCAAAAACTTTTACGAATGTAAACTAAGTTCGCTTTCTATAGACGCTTTAAAGCAACCGTGAAAAAGTAAAACGGTGGTGTTTATAACGTATGCAAGATTCCGAGATCACAACTGTTTACTCTGTTTTTACAGGGTAAGCCAGTCTGGAACATGTACATCAATAACTATACGTTACTGAATTATCTAATTTTACATAAGAAGTGTCTAGCGGTTTAGGCGCTCAGTCCGGAACCGCGCGACTGCTACGGTCGCAGGTTCGAATCCTGCCTCTGGCATGGATGTGTGTGATGTCCTTAGGTTAGTTAGGTTAAGTAGTTATAAGTTCTAGGGGACTGATGACCACAGATGTTAAGTCCCATAGTGCTCAGAGCCATTTGAACCATTTTTTGAACATAAGAAGTTCTCGTTTACGCCTTCTAATCACTTCCTGGAAAGTTATTTACAATCTGAATTACCATTACCTTTACTTTTCATGTATAGAATGTAATAATTAATAAATATGTTATATTGAGCATTGTTTCGGTTTTCTTGCAGTGCAAGTAACACAGTAATTTAGAATAAAGTTCCGAAAAGTGATTCGGCCCCATGATCCTCTCATTACCGTGTTGTAACTTTTCCGCTGGTTCCATCATTACCTGGACACTACGCTAACTTAAATTCGCCACGACTTGCCCGATCATTTCGAAAACTGCTACTTTTTCTAAAACAATAGTCATATGGAACTTTCATTTCTGGCCATAAATTCGAACGAAATCGGCAGTGACGTGTAGGCCTACTCCACTTGTTAGTGAGCCACTTGCAAACTCGAGGCAGTCGCTAGAATGCAGAGTGATTTTTATTAGTGTTTAGAAACCTCCGAAGCGACTTAAATGACGGTGAGGCAAATAATTTAAGACACATGGGGCCTCAAATGTCGGGCAATACCTCAGAAGTGGATGACATTTGTTGATTATGTGACATCACCGGATAACGTACCTCACCGCATGTGCAGCCGTTGAGCCTTTACATCTGTCGCACTTGATGATTCGAACAATAGTCAAGTATTTAAGTCGGTGTAGTTCTGGGTGTACGTACTGGACTTTATGGTGTCGGTGACTCAGAGTTCGAGTCTTGCGTCGAGCAGAAACAATATATCTCATTGCCTTAGACAAATATTTCATTACATTGACGTAAGATTTGTTATTTTCTTTGCCGGTGTCACAGTCTCCGCCTGTTTATTGCAAAATACAGTACAAAAAATTTTGCCATTTAGCATCACAAGTAAATGAGAATAAGCTTCCGAATTTCGTCGTTCTAAGTAAATGCCCTAAATTCTCTTTACTAAATAAATCTGCAAACAAAGAAAGAAGAGACAAAAGGAAGGAAACTTATGGTAAAAATAGCTTTTGCTTGCTTATAGCGAGGATGTCAATTTTGTAACTTCTAATTTACAACATTTCACATGTACGAAATGTGTTCGTAGTTTGCGCCGTTGTACAGCGATGTGTAGCACAGCGCCCTGTCGGCGAGTACAGGATCGACGCTGCACGTGCTGCGAGTTCAAGATTTGTCATACTTACCCACATTTCCAGCCCCATGTGTCTTATATTAAAGTACTTGTCTCATCGGGTGTTATTAAAAGTTCATAAGAATCACCTTATATATATATAGGGTGTTGTTTGCTGTTCTGGTCTTCAGTCCGAAGACTGGTGTTGTCTAGCTCTCTTTGCTACTCGAACCTGTGCAAGCCTCTTCATCTCCGAGAAACTACTGCAAGCTACATCGTTCTGAATATACTTACTGTATGCGTCTCGTGGTCTCCCTTTACGGTTTTTACCCCGCACCATTACCTCCAGCACTAATCCTTTGTCGTCTCAGAATGTATCCTACCAACCGATTCCTTCTTCAGGAGAGGCTGTTCAACAAATTGCTTATCTCCCCATTTGTATTCAGTAACTCCCCATTAGTTACGTGATATACCCACCTGATCTTCAGCATTCTTATGTAGGAATAGGTTTCAAATACATCTGTTCTTCTCGTTTAATTATTTATCATCCATGTTCCACTTCCATACATGGCTATGCTCCATACAAATACTTTTAGAAAGGAGTACCTGGCACTTAAATCTATACTCTATGTTAACAAATTTCTCTTCTTGAGAAACGCTTTCCTTACCATAGCCAGTCTACATTTTATATCCTCTCTACTTAGACCAGCCTCAGTTATTTTGCTCCCCAAATAGAAAAACTAATCTATTAATTTCAATGACTCATTTCCTAATCTAATTCCCTCAGCATCACGTGGTTTAATTCGATTACATTCTATTTCTTATCTTCGTCTTGCTTTTGTTGATGTTCATCTTGTATACTCCTTTCAAGACTGTCCATTCCTTTCAACTGCTCTTCCAAGTCCTTTGCTGTCTCTGGCAGAATTACAATGTCATCGGCAAACCTCAAAGTTCTTCTTTCTTCTCCCTGCATTTTAATTCGAACTCCGAATTTTGCTTTTGTTTCCTTTGCTGCTTGTCCTATGTACAGTTTGAATAACATCGGCGATACACTATAACCCTATCTCACTTCCTTCTCAACCACTCTTCCCCCTTCATGCCCACTTTTCCCCCTTCATGCCCCTCGACTCTTACAACTGCCATCCGGTCACTGTTGTTGTTTGTTGTTGGGGTCTTCAGTACTGAGACTGGTTTGATGCAGCTCTCCATGCTACCCTATCCTGTGCAAACTTCTTCATCTCCCAGTACTTACTGCAACCCACATCCTTCAGAATCTGCTTAGTGTATTCATCTCTTGGTCTCCCTCTACGATTTTTACCCTCCACGCTGCCCTCCAATGCTAAATTTCTGATCCCCTGATGTCTCAGAACGTCTCCTACTAACCGGTCCCTTCTTATTTTCTAGCTCAGTTTCATTTCTATAATTTGGGTTCAAATACATCTCCCTTGTAAATACACTCTATGCATTCCTTCCACCTTCCAGCTTTTCATTCTTCGCTTAGGACTGGTTTTTCATCTGAGATCTTGACGTTCAGGCAAGTGGTTCTCTTTCCTTCAATTGTCTCTTTAATTTTCCTGTAAGTGGTATCTATCTTTGCCATAGTGATACATTCTTTTAAATACCTCCATTTGTCGACTAGCCATTCATGCTTACCCATTTTGTACTTCCTGTCAGGCTAATTTTTAAGACGTTTGTATTCCCTTTCTCCTGCTTCATTTACTGCACTTTTATATTTTCTGCTTTCATCAATTAAATTCAATATCTCTTCTGTTACCCATGGATTTCTACTTACCCTCGACTTTTTACCTACTTGATCTTCCGCTGCCTTCACTATTTCCTGTCTCAAAGCTACCCGTTCTTCTTCTACTGTATTTCTTTCCCCTATTCCTGTTAATCATTTCCTAATGCTCCCCCTGAAACTCTCAGCAACCTCTGGTTCTTTCAGTTTATCCAGGTTCCATCTCCTTAAATTCCTATCTTCTTACAATTCCTTCAGTTTTAATCTACAGCTCATAAGCAATAAATTGTGGTCAGAGTTTACTTCAAGCCCTGAAAATGTCTTACAGTTAAAAATCGGTTCCGTAATCTCTGTCTTAAAATTATACAATCAATCTGAAACCTTCCGGTGTCTCCGAGTCTCTTCCAGAGTAAAGCCTTCTTTCATGATTTTTAAACCAAGCGTTAGCGATTAGTAAGTGGTGATCTGTGCAAAGTTCTACCAGGCGGCTTCTTCTTTCATTCCTTTCCTCCAGTCTATGATCACCAACTATTTTACCTTCTCTTCCTTTCGCTACTGTCCACTTCCAGTACCCCACGATTATTAAATTTTTGTCTCCCTTAACCATCTGAAAAATTTGTTTTATCTCATCATACATTTCTTCAACCCCTTCATTATTTGTGGAGTTAGTTGCCATATGAACTTGTACTGCAGTGTTCGGTGCAATAATGAGTTCACTATGCTGTTCATTGTAGCTTATCAGCGTTCCGTTTTTTTTTATTCATTACAGAGGGTGTAACGGGTATAAATACAGATATGTCAGTTGGTGACTAAGGTATGAGTAATGATCAACATTACATCAATATCTACTTCATTTTTCGACTAATAACTATAGTTACGTAGCTCATGCTGTGTAATAAGGATCAATCTGTAAATACTGATATTGTAGAATGACAGCCAATTATCCAAGGTCACATTTGCAGAACCTTTATTTACGATGACCAGTTTCGGTAAACCGAGTTACCATTACCTCATGTCAGTATGAAGGTTTTGATAATGATGGTGATTTATAGCGGAGGGAGGTAAACAGCAAGATCGTCAACGAAGTAAAGGTTTTACTGATGCTACCTTGGCTGAGAAGTTGTCTTTCGTCGAGTTTAATAACTACGACTATTAGACGTAGTATGTTTCTAGTTTGGTTACTACCTCCCAGTACCTGTAGCATGAGCAAGCCATTGTTGCTTATTTTCTCCTGGGCAATAGGTCAGGTGTTGATGTGGAGACACGTGGCCTCAAAACAGTTAGTCTATACGTAAAGGCATAGTCCAAATAGCGAGGAGGTCGTAAAGTTTATGATATGTTCGTGTGAAGACTGACTCAAAGTGAAAACAATCATGACAGTGATGTGTGTACATATTGGGGTACCACAGATTGATACATATACCCAAAGATGAGATAAGGTGATCAATCCCTTCAAGGAGAAACGTTTGCACTTGCCTACGGAACCGCGACTGTACCCAGGCGAGCACCTCTTCGTCCGAAGCATGTCGATTACCATCAGAAATCTAAGAATAATGACAACGCATAATGTAAGACGGGACTGTGTGGAGGATTTGCAAGGATTTACCAGCTAAACGTCCACAGAGCAGCCGAAACAACCAGCCAACGTAATGCCTGTCCACATGTTACCGGGGTTTTTTGAACTTCCCTACCGAACATCAGCTGAGAAAACAAATCTGTATGGGCCCACTGGCCCTGATGGAGCATACAGTAACCAACAGCTTCCACGTCATCCTCTGATAATAGCGTCGTTTGGGTGTGGTATGGAGGGTGTGGTATGGAGGGGCATTGGTTCAGCATAATGCTCTCCCTGACATTGTCAGTTATCGAGACCAACGATCTGATAACTGGTGCAGGGATTGACAGTTGACACTCATTTTAAACAAACTCTATTGTTTCATCCACGAGTAGATGGAAACTCCAGTTATTACCCGTTTACAAGTGTCACTGGAAACAATAAAATCCATTACATATTTGGGAGTACAAATATGGAGCAATTTAAACTCAACGACCACGTAGAATTAATTGCAGGAAAGGCAGATGCCATAATTGGATTCTCTGGGAGAATCATAAAAAAATGTAGTCGATTTTCGATTTAGGCGGCTTACAAAAGTCTTGTTCGACTGATATCTGATCATAGCTTGTCAGTCTTTGTTCTTTACAGGAAAGGACTGATAGAGAACACAGAGAAGAGCCCAAGAAGATCAGCGCATATCGTCATGGGTTCGTTTCCTAAGCTAGTAAATACCACGAAACTGATCATCGACTAAAGTGACAGAAGCTGCAAGAGAGGCCCTGTGGACTACGATGTCGTTTACTGCGAAAATTCTGACAGGGTACGCTACTAGAAGCGTCAATCAATATATTGCTTACACCAGCTTTTATCTCGCAAAACGAACTATGAAGATAATAATAAACCGTGGTTATACGTAAGCTTACCAGTGCGCACCAACGAAGACTGAAATTGGTGTGGAGAGGAAGGGGGGAGGGGGTGTACAGGAGAGTGACATCGGTATAAGGAATACTCTCTACCCACACGGTAAGGTGACCTGAGGAGCAGAAACACTCTCGTAGATGTAGAGGTCATCGGAGAAGGTCATTAACTTGGAATAGGACGAGAGAGTGCACAGTCCGTTTTGAAAAGATGTACATACCCTTTAATCGATTTAGGGAGCCCACGAAACATCCAAATCCCTATGGGCAGGAGAAGACGTGAATTCATTTCTTCCAGGATATTATCCCAGTGTTTTCAACGCTCCACATCCTCGCTTAACGTTACTTACACTTATACATAGTCATCTGGTCGACCCTGACAGCTGATTTCTGAGCCACGGCTGAGTTGTGCTCTGGGTGAGTGTTTCCTTGACATCTAGTTGTTCTTGTGGTCTTCATTGCTAAGAGTGGCTTGATGCCGCTTTCGCTAGTACTCCATCCTGCCTTTTTATCTCCTAACAACCACTGTAACCCACATCCATTTTAGCTTGATTACTGTAGTCATTCCTTGGTCTTCCAGAACAACTTTTACCATCGGCTCCCTCCATTCCCATATGGTTTCTCAGAATATCCTATCAGTTCAACCCTTCTTTTAGCCTATTTGTGCCATAAATTGGTTTTTACCCAATCCAGTAGGTCCTCACTAGACGCTCGGTCTACCCATCCACTCTTCAGCAAGGGCTAATTCAACTCAACCGAACCAAAAATGAAAAAAACTGACTTCTCAGTTTACAAAAATCATTAGTATTTTCCTTACTTGTCAATCACTTTAAGAAATAACACCTTTCATAATTTTATTTTTAATTGTTTACTAGGTTTAGAGTTAAAATTAAGTTTTGCGCCATCCATTATAGGTTTAACATTATACTGAATCACACACACACAGACAACTTTGGTGCCACCATATCCCTCTAAACACAATTTTTTAGTCGAAGCTGGGCTAATTTTGAGAAACCTATATTACTGATAATATTTTTGTCTTTGAAATGACGGTAAAGTTTCTCAGCATTGCACAATATTAGTTTCTTCTACACTTGTTCTTTTTTCCCAGTCTACCTGTCACTTAATCCTTTCATCCTGGCATTTGTCTGCTAATTGCTTCCGACCGGTAAAATGCAGTAACAAAATTCATATTTTCCTCCTCAAGTGGGTGATCCGTCTTTCTTCCCCGTGTACACATTAATGATCCCTTTGATGCTCAGTCTTCTCATTTTTTCCTACTTAAATCATGTATTTTGTTGCGTTTAAATGATTTTGAGTTAAGGTATTAGAAAAATTAAGCGGAAAGAGAGTGTCGATCTGATTTTTAAGGTTTCTATCTGGAGCATAAGCAAATGCTTTTTTTTGGTTTTAGATATTCTAAAGTCTGTTGGTTAGGTTCAGGTGTTTGTCATTCATGTGTGTCTGACTGTTGAAAAACTTAACCTTTTAATGAAGTTCTTATATTCCTTGCTTTGACGTTTCCATATTGTTTTTGTGAAAGCTTTTTCATTTCCATCGTGGAGTCAGAAAGCAAGACCAGCATTTCGTTTAATCCTGCTGGCGCAGTTTTCTTTATTAGCTCAGACGAACCATCAGAAGGATTCATTTCACTACTGCTGTCACTACACTCATCACGTGCATTTTCACTAGAACTGGATTGCACATTTACTTGTATATATTGTGTCGAGCTAGCAGCAGTACTAAATCTTCTTGGTAATTTAATTCTGCTGATAGAATTAATTTTTTCATTTCCTGTCTAAGAGACCATACTTTTCCATCATTTGTTGACTGCACTTTAGCAGAGATTTAACATACTCTCTTTTGTTGTAGGGTAATTCCAGAGTACTGAAGCAGCCGCGAGTTACATAAGGTTTTTCTTCCACTATAAGCAATCTTAGAAGTACATAGTGAATTGTATAAAGCAGTGCTAGGAGGGGAGGTCGTTTACTATAGCACTTAAACTTTTCATCTACCAACTTATTTTATAGTGATATGGAGCTTTTCATACCTTACAGTTACTAATTGTTATATGAAATGAATGAAAAAGTATTAAACACTCAAAAATAATTTTATAGCTGGGTAGAGTACACATCCATATCACAGCCGCGCCTGGAAAAGAACTAACACGCATTGGTCAAGGGAACAAAACAGGGTTTTAGTTTACTCTTGTTATTAGGGTCCCACTTGTCAGCATAATTTAACAGTGACACATAATCAGCAGTCAATCGACAACGGCCTCTCCATGATTGACAAGTGTTGTGTACTATTTCGTTGCGCAGCCAGCGTGATTTACTGCGGTTTCTATTTACTTTTTTTCTACAGCTCCTCACTGAAAATACTAGAAAAATGTTTACTAATATCTACGATAATGATAGAAGCGGAAGAAATAGATCAAAATTTGTACTACATCAGGGACTGCAACCCGGAACTCGTTGCTCAATAGGCAGGTGCGCTAGCAATTCCATTACCACAGCAGTAAACGTTACACAGTTGGGAAGACTACCTAGTTTAGTGCCCTCCCTAACACAAACTTCGTTTCATGTCTTTTTCCCCTTCAGATCTATACTTAACTAATATTCATCTTGGTATTGAAGCTCTTTTTTTCCCTTGTTTGCTTTAACAATACATATGTTTTGGATAGGGTCCGCCATTAGCAAAGCACAGTTTCGTTTTATAACCCAAACATGTTTCACTGCAGTTGCAGCATCCTCAGTGGGCTTTTATCTTACATCTGTTAACGATAAAGAACGTTCTTTATTGTTTTGTATACATGTAGCTATTAGTATTTAAAAAAATGTAATTACAGATATTTGAAAAAAACACATAAATTATGAAAAATTCATACCTTTTTACCACATGGTGTGGTTTTTCTGACTTGTGTTTCTACAGTGACTGTTTGTTCCACAGTTTGTCATCTGCAACCACTTATACCTTAAAGTAGATAAATTGTTTGAGCCAAAATTACGATCTGAAGAACTATGTTATTATTATGCCTGAAATTGTTTAATTCAATGTGTGTGTGTGTGTGTGTGTGTGTGTCTGTTTACATAGAGTTTCACTTACTCTTTTTTCGTCTTCATCACTGTCAAACACTGAATATTGAGTTGCATCTGCCACTGTCGCTGTCACTCACTGTTTCACTGTTTATCAGCTGTAAAAACAAAACATGGCTGGCAGTGGAACAGCTGGAGGTGTAAAAACAAGATGGCTGACAGTGGAACAGTTGAAGGTGTTCCTGGCGGTTGTTTTGAACCTTTCAGAGGTGACTGTGTGTGTTTTTTTTGTGGTGTGTGGGGGAGAGTGGTCAAGATCTCTATAGGTTGGTTTTGTCTGTTAATTCTTTGAGGGCAGAGAACAGAGTGCCATTGCAGAGAGCTGTGTATTCATTTATAATTTGTTCGCCTTCCACTATGGCTTTTTGTATCTGGTAATTTTCTTCGATTATCAGTTTTTGTGAGGGGCTGTTGCTGCATTTGAGAATTTTCAAATCCGTATTGATGTTTGTTGGGCTATGTTTCTTGTCCATGAGGTGTTCAGCAAATGTGGAATGACAGCTGTTACTTTTTAATGCTCTTTTGTGTTCCGTATATCTGGTATTAAAGTTTTTGTTTGTCTGCCCTATATAAACTGCTTTGCAATCCTGGCATGTTAATTGGTAAATACCAGATGTGTTGTGTTTGTCTGTGCTTGTGTTGGTTGTCCTAACTTTTTTCTGTGTTGAGTTGCCTGTCCTGTAGGCTATTTTTATCTCTTGTTTTTTGAGTATGTTGCCTATTCTGTGTACTGTTTTGTTGTTATAGGTGAGAGTGAACCATCTGTTTGTCATTATGGGTGTTTCCTGTTCATGTGTATTCTTTGGTTGGTTCTGTGTGTTTGTAGGTTGATGGGGAGGCTTTTGTTTTTGTATGTTGGGTGTCCTTTTTAATTTTGCTTTAATTTTGTGGTTTAGTCTATCTACAGTGTTTGTGTCATATCCATTCTCCACTGCTATTTGTCTGATTGTCTGCAATTCATTATTGTAGTTGTTTTCAATGAGTGGGGTTTTGTTTAGTCTGTGTAGCATATATTGGAAGCTGGCTAGTTTGTGTGTAGTCGGATGATCAGAGTCTTTGTGAATGGTTGTGCTAGTGGTAGTCGCTTTCCTGAATATAGAGAATTGGTGTTGGTTGTTGTGTCTGTATATTGTGAGGTCAAGGAAGTTTAGCCTTTTGTCGTGCTCTGTTTCTATGGTGAATTTTATTTTTGGGTGTACTTTGTTTATATCACTGTGGAGTTGTTGGATGCGACTTGGTGTTTCATCTATAAGGCATAAGATGTCATCTACATAATGGTACCAATATATTATCCGATATTGTTTGGGTCTGACTATTGTTTCGAGTATTTTATTTTCAATGTGATTGAGAAAGATGTTGGCTAGGACTCCACTGACTGGTAACCCCATTGGAAGCCCATCTTCTTGTGAGTAAAACTGATTGTCAAAGGAGAAGTAGTTTTGTTGTGTGATAAGTTTTAGGATGCTAGCTATTTCTTTTATGTGGGGTTCGGGAATTTTGGCTTGTTCTTCTAATTGTTGTCTGATGATGTTGATGGTTTCAGTGGTGGGGATATTGGTGTACATGGATGTGATGTCAAATGATGTGAGTGTGGCGGTGGCTGTGTACATACAGAAACATTACATACACACAAATAACAGAAGCATACGTAACACTGAAGAGCTGGTAGAGCAAATCAAAGACATCAACACACCCACAACAGCCACACTCACATCATTCGCAGCATTCTGTTAGCCTTGTTGTACTTTTATTGATGCTCGTCTTGTAACTTCTTTTCAAGACAGTATCCCTGCTCTTCTACTACTCTTATGAGTCCTTTACTGTTTCTGACAGAATTGCAATATCATCAGCAAACATCAAAGTTTTCATTTCTTCTCTCTGGACTTTAATTCTTTCTTCGAATTGCTTTTTGATTTTCTTTACTGCTTGTTCAGTGCACAGACTGAGTAACACAGAGTGTAAGGGAGATGTTACAGCCCTGTCTCACTTTCTTTCCAACCACTGCTTCCCTTTCATGTCCGCTGAGTTTTACAACTGCTATCTGGTTTCTGGCTTGGCTCACATGGCTCTGAGCACTATGGGACTTAACTTCGGCCGGCTCTGGTTTCTGTACAAGTCGTAAATTATCTTTCGATCCAATTACTTCATCCCTGCTTCCTTCAGACAGTTGGTTCCAGTTATCACTGTCAAAATACTTCACTATATCTGCAGGTATTATAAACGTAGATTCATTTTATTTAACGTATTTCGCAAAGATAAGTCTTGGCGTTGTTTAAGTCTCTCGTTTTCCTACTTTTCTCCGAAACTGAAACTGATCTTCCCTGGCATATGCTTGTACCACTTTTTCCATTTTACTGTAAACAATTCGTTTGAGTATGGCTTAAAGAAATCATAGTCCGTAATACTTACGCATCCCAGCACTTGCCTGCTTTGAAATTCGAATTATTACAGCCTTCGTGAAGTATGAGGGTATCGCGTTACTCTCATATATCTTGCACACCAGGTGTAATACTTTCATCGTGGCCAGCTCTCACAAGGATCTCAATGATTTGGAAGGAATGTCATCTCCTCCAGGGCCTTGTTTGGACATAGTTCTATCAGTGCTCTGTCAAATGCCTCTAGCAGTATCATGTGTCATAACTCAATTTCACCTACTTCCTCTTCATTTAAAAAAAATGTTCAAATGTGTGTGAAATCTAACGAGACTTAACTGTTATGGTCATCAGTCCCTAAGCTTACACACTACATAACCTAAATTATCCTAAGGACAAAGACACAGACCCATGCCCGAGGGAGGACTCGAACCTCCGGGCCTCCTCTTCATTTCACTTGTATAGGTCTTTTCTATATTCCTTCCACCTGATACCTGCTCCTTCTTTGTTTAGTAGTAGTTTGTCATCTTAGCTCCTGAAGGTAACAACTGGTTATCTTCTCTTCAAAGGTTTCTTATTTTGTTATTGGTAGTATGTATACTTCCTCTAGCCTCTCCGTCTTGCCATTCCTGATTTTCCATTTTGCGCTTCCTCTCAATCTTATTTTTTGATCGTCTCCATTTCCCTTTCTCTGATTTCATTTCCTGCATTTTTGTAATTACTCTTTTCATCAGTTTCATTCAGTTGCTGCATTTCTATGTTTTCTCCTTTCACCAGCTGGATTCTTATCTAGTGGGTTTTGTCTATTTTTCCTATTTGAACCCCTGCTATCCTCATTACTGCATCTCTCATGACTACCGTTTCGATTTCTGTTATATTCAATACCTCCGTTTCAGTCAGTCGTATCCTAAGCTTTTTCTGATACTCTCTACAGCTTCTGGCCCTTTCTGGTTACCCAGGTCTCATGTCCCTAATTTCCATGAACAGCGCATATGGTTGCGTGTTATTCCCGTCAGTACTCTCATACTGTATGTAGGTGAGAGGCAGATCCAGTAGTATTCGTGGACGCAGTGCGTTCTGTGGTGTGTCGTAAATCTTCTTCCCATGTGATGTAGCTCACCTGAGCATCTAGGACGTAATCTGCAAGAAGAACGTTTTTGTTTCACGAAATAGCCGTATTTTTCTTTTTTGCTCGTCTTCTATTGAATGAATCTCCATTTACCGAAAGATAGAACTTTTCTGATGTTTTAACGTTACAAACACTTACAACACAGTAGTAGACAAAATTATTAGCAGGGAACCACATCGAACCACAGAATAAAACCGGGAAGAGCAACATGTGGTGCTAACGAAAGTACGTGTATTTTTTTGTGTGTCTTGTAAACTTTTTCAGCTGATTAATGCTTGTATTACATTTATTTCGGGTAATGAAGCACTGGAACGCAGGGACCCGTCTAGCAACTATTCCTTTGGTTACATGTCCGGCTCTTCAACCAGTCATAATTGCGGTTACCAAACCTGTCGATTTCCAGATCCTTTTCTTGATGGTTGGATGTGTGTGAATTCCAAAGGAACGAAACTGCTTAGGTCATCGGTCCCTAGACTTACACACTAACTTATGCTAAGGACAACACACACACCCATGCCCGAGGGAGGACTCGAACCTCCGGCGGGAGTGGCCGCGCAGTCCGTGACATGACGCCTCAAACCGCGCGACCACTCGACGCGGCTCCTCTTCTTGTTTTGGAGTTTTTCTCAACTGTTTCAAACATGCATCTGTCTTTTGACTCTTTTGAACGGTTCTCAACCGTATTTTTTTGAAAAGTTTTCTCAGTAACGGTGCATTTTTAACTCCTACAAGTCAGTATCAGTAATACATATTGCCTGTAAACTCAACTATCCACACACATCGTAAGCTTAGTTAACTAGATGCAGTACAGGTCATCACTGAGGTCTACTACTACAATTACAGAAAGTCGTAAACTGTTGCTATGATGTCTTTGTTATTTTGTACCATTTTCCTAAAAACTGTAGGTTGTTTTTCTTATTAATATTAGTTTTTAGGCATTATTTCTAACATGCTGTAATTAGCTGTTCTGTTCGTTTTTAAGGTTTATCTACAGCTCAGGTGAACAGTACAACACCATCCGTAAAAGAAAGTTACTTGAGATAGCCTCCATTAAAGATTATCTATTCTTGGTTTACCCAGTTTAAGGACATCAAAGCATTCTCTTGGACTAACGAGAGTAGTCACGTTGACATGCGATCTCTTTAACTACCTTGTCTCACAGGTTTAATACATACACCAGGTGATTGAGAGTATTCTGTCAATTCTACGTAATGACGAATTGAGTACTAGGCGTGACGGAAGGCGGAACGGCTAGTATGAAAGGAGGCGGGAAACATTGGGTTGTCGGCAGCGAAGCGGTAATAGATGAATAGGCCGTTCAGGATAACTCAGTGCCTTTGAACGGGGACTAGTCATTAGATATCACCCCAGTAACCAATCGATCAGAGACATTCCAAGCCTTCTAAGGACACCCAAGTCCACTGTTGATGAGTTACCTAGGAAGTGGAAAAGCGAAGGTACAACTACAGATAAACGAAGATCAGCCAGATCCCATCTTCTGACGATGAGCGACCGAGTAAGGAGCTTTGTATAAGATAAATTAAGGAGATTTATACCAAATAAATTAATGAAATATTGTACTGAACCAGCGTGATACACGAAACAGGTAAGGGCACTGTTTCAAAATCAATGAAAAAACCAAGCCTAATTTAAAAGAGGGCAAAATCACCAAGATAAGAGATGTTTTACTGATGATCGGAACTTAGCACGAATTTCAATGCGGGATGCATTTAATAGTTTTCACAATGAAACTCTATCTCCAGACCTGACAGGAATACCAAAGAGAGTCTAGTAATATGTAAAGAACACATGTGGCAAAACACAATCAATATCTTCACTGTGTGACAACAATACCAACACTACCGTTGACAGTGCCACTAAAGTCGAGTTCATAAACACAGATTCCGAAAATACTTCACCAAGAAAGGTGAACCAAATATTGCATAATTCGAATGAAGAACCGCTATCAATATGAGTAATTTAGAAAGATACATTCTAGGTGTAGAGAAACAGCTAAAATCCATTAATAAAGGCAAGCATTCCGTTCCAAACATTATTTCAGTTATGTTTGTTTCACCGTATGCTGACAAAACTTCGTACTTGGAAATCGTATATACCCGCTCGTTCGACGGTATATCCGCACTTAAACACTGAAAACTTGCACAGGTCACACATATACTCAAGAAAGTAAATAAGCGGGCAATTCGATGTCACTTCAACTCAGGAAAATAACATTTCAAGATGACCAATCGGAGTTCTTTCAGATTAGGGGCATTCAATGATCCAGATAAGAGATGGAAAGCTACCAATGTGCAGAGTTATATACCAGTTGTGCAGAAAGTTACAGGTCTGCATAGTTAGAAAACTGTGTGAAATTTACACGTGTTGTCTGAACATAAATGACTATAATTCCGGTCCTAAACCAGATACTGCAAATGAACTTTTATCATTGGAAATCTAATGAGTGAAGCTATACATTGACACGTGACAAGGTTGGTTTCTAAAATTTTCATATTCAGTGTCGTTGGTTTTAACTTTAGACCTTGAACATCTCAAAGCACCCCCACCTTCAATTTTATTTTTAAATATATTTTGTGTCTCCACTATGCTGCTGCAAGCATGGTAAATGTCAAGATGGCACTACAAAGGCATCATGTCCACAAATTAGTTTTTCAGCATCAGTACACTACCTAAATGCAGAAGGTATTACACATATATGAAAAAGAAAACATTATAAAAAATAATTCATAAGCAATGGCGTACCTAAGTATGTCGTTTATATAATTGTAATGGTATTGTGAACCATTTACAGTGTAGCTTCTGTAAAAGGGGCGAAAAATCGGTTGTATCTCGTTTCAGAAGCCTGGTGGTGGTGGTGGAGGTGGTTAGTGTTTAACGTCCCGTCGACAACGAGGTCATTAGAGACGGAGCTCAAGCTCGGGTTAGGGAAGGAAAGGGAAGGGAATCGGCCGTGCCCTTTCAAAGGAACCATCCTGGCATTTGCCTGAAACGATTTAGGGAAATCACGGAAAACCTAAATCATGATGGCCGGAGACGGGATTGAACCGTCGTCCTCCCGAATGCGAGTCCAGTGTGCTAACCATTGCGCCACCTCCCTCGGTCAGAAGTCTGCAATTAAACTGTTCATGTTCACCAAATATGACGCAGGGAAAGAGTACGTCCATCCAGTTGGTCTCACTGTGTCTAAGGCTCGTGATGATCAAACATCTTCGATAACACAAGTGCTGATATGGCAGGAAACACAAATATTGGAGATGGTTTTGCGGATGTGAGAAACTGGCCGGCACTTCATCTGTTTCTTCATAAGCTTGTATGACGTACACAACCCACCAATGACTTTCATACACACAGCAGCACATGCAAGCATGTCTGTTAACAGAATTTTTTTGTTCATATTGCAATCACTGACCCTTCTCTGCTCACTAATGAGCAGCACATGTATTTGTTTAATTATACTTTGTTAATAGGTATTTCACAATGAAGCTTATGGGTAGGTGGAACCGTGCTTATATTCTTGAAACATTGCTTCAGCTTGACAATCTTAACCATGAGAGGAGACCGATGTATAGTCGAAGACACATGAAGGAATCTTTCCTTTGCACTACTGAATCAACTGTTATGGTGTCAAAATATGGTTTTCATGAGGTCGCTTTAGCATGGAAAATGTGATTCATCTCTTTACAGCCCTTGCAGCATCATCACCGTGCCCTTTACCATACGCGGTAGTATAAAAATTCTATTCGAAATCTTTCTTATGGTACGACAGATTCATCAAATTCTTTCTTTTCTGTACTGGAAAGCACACGAATAGAAAAAGTAGTAAAGGTGCTTTGTCGTTGGAAAGAGGCAGTTTTAAGAAACTGGTTTTGCTGTAAAGAATGCACATGAAACATTCATCGCCCTTAACTATTCCACATCAATCCATGTACTTCAACATGAATGGCGAAGGACTAATTCTCTACAAAATAACGAACAACTTCATATTCATTTACTTTGACCTAATCTTTAATTACTTTAGAGATGCAAGCAGCTGAATGAAATCGTCCATCGTTTTTCTTATAGTCTGTGAAACTGCCCTGCTTGTAGTTGACCAACACTTTTATGCAGTTCGTTAATGCACTTCGTACCAAACAGTTCAAACAGATAATCAGACAATCATATCAAACTTGGACAATAGGGACATGCACTTGAGAAACATGTTGGATCTGCAGGACTGCATGTAACAAATGCTACATAATGCTTTTATGATGGTAATGCGTGTTCTCCTTACTCCGTTACTTCATTCAGTTTACGCCCTTTAACTTAAAATTCTTGTGTAAGACACACAAAAAACAGCATGCAACAGATTGATATATGCAACAACACAGTGCTTTCGCTGCAACTACCGGCCGCGGTGACCTTGCGCTTCCAGGCGCTTCAGACCGGATCCGCGGGACTGCTACGGTCGCAGGTTCGAATCCTGCCTCGGGCATGGATGTGTGTGATGTCCTTAGGTTAGTTAGGTTTAAGTAGTTCTAATTTCTAGGGGACTGATGACCTAAGATGTTAAGTTCCTTAGTGCTCAGAGCCATTTGAACCACTTTTTTTTCGCTGCAACTCATAAAATTCAGTATTTCCATCTGGGTATGTACCTTTGAAATACGCATAAAATTCCTTAAGAATATGCAACTCCAGCTAGTCCTACTTATGTACTCTAATTCCGTTTTCTTTCACAGAGGCATAGTGTTTCCTTTCTGGTATCACACAAGTCACATTATTATCATAGCAAAAATCATCTACAAATCGAACGGTTTTTTCAGTACATGTCTTACCTGATTTGGATTTGGTGTCACTAATATACCATGTCCCCATTTGAACAGGTTTTCTCTTCGTACCATATGACATGAAGAAGAAAATCTTTCATAGTTTTTCTTCCACCCCAGCCTTTTTGGTAGTACTGTCAAAATTTGTATTTTTTCACACATGGATTCTGAAGCTGTGTTATGATTGCTATTCCTCTATTTTTTTCACACTCCTTTTTTCCAGTTGTGCTACATACGTATATTCCAACATTGAGGCAATCTTCTTCAGTTTTTGATTTGAGTACATTTCTTATACAGAAACTTCTCTTTCTCCACACCAGACTCACCTAAAAACTGGAGGCTTGCATTTAAAGTATCCAGTGAAAGATCTGGTGTTATTCCATCGGCACTCAACATGTTCTCTGGAAGTACCTAGCAAAGCTGAAGGAACACCTGCAGCGATTGATGGGTTTTATCATATTTGCTTTTTGCATGTGCTGCAAATTTTTCCACTTCCCAATACAGTAGGTCACCTGTTTACCATATACTCCCGAACATTCCTCAAGTTCTTATGTACTCTTGCTTGTCCTCCTTCGTGAACTGCATTGAAACAGTACAATTTGGACTTGAAATCCATTTTGTACAAACTACTGCTAAATACTACTTCACAGCACGTATACACAGCAATTTGAGTAAACAAGTCCACCCATAAAACAAGCTAATCATGACTGGTTGAAACAAAATTCTATCAGACTGGCTGTTCATAGCAAGAAACAATTTATCAGAATAACAGTGATTGCTATTGTCTGCTGTTCTGAAAAAAAAAAAAAGAAACGGATTCATAGCTGCTTACTGTTGTTGTAGAAGAAACAAAACTTTCCTCACGATGACTTTGGTGTGCTAACTTTATGTTTACCCTGTTTTTAGGGGTTTATTGGGCAATACAACAGTGTTTTCCTATATTTTCAAAGAAATCGAAGGCTGAATCTTTTAAGATATTTAAAGTCATAGGTTAAGGCCAATGACTTTTAATGTGAAAATTCTTAGAAATATGACATGTTACATATAAATGTAAAGTTCCACTCCATAGTTTTTCATTGATACAAGTTTCAGTGTTGAGACTGACGCATGTACATTTTACGCAATTGATGTATTTTGTAGACCTGTAACTTTCTTTACAGTCGTCATGTACGAATCGGCAGTTTCCCATCTCTTGCCTGGATCACAGAATGTGCCAAATTTGAAATAAATCTAAGTGAGTCCGGTTGAGTGTAGTATCAGTTTGACGCAAAATTACCCAGGAGTAACCATATAAATTACAGACCCATAACAATGACGTCAATTTACAGTAGACTTTTGAAGCACATTATGAATTACCTAAAAAAAAAAAACGGTCTACAGTCGCATAGTCAGCACGGATTTAGAAAATATCGTTTTTGTGAAACACAACTGGCTCCTTATGCACACGAAATAATGAGTGTTATCAGAAGGGTATCTCAATTTGATACTAAATTCCTACTTTTCCTTCCGCAGCTCGTGGTCGTGCGGTAGCGTTCTCGCTTCAAGCGCCCGGGTTCCCGGGTTCGATTCCCGGCGGGGTCAGGGATTTTCTCTGCCTCTTGATGACTGGGTGTTTTGTGATGTCCTTAGATTAGTTAGGTTTAAGTAGTTCTAAGTTCTAGGGGACTGATCACCATAAATGTTAAGTCCCATAGTGCTCAAAGCTATTTTTTTTGAACCTACATTTCCTGAATGCTTTTTGGGACCTTTCCTCACAATCGACTCAAATCTAATTTCGTTCCTATCGAGTGTCGTCACAGTTATGCGATTGGGATTCATGATTTCGTATTAAAAAGTTTTCGTAGGAATTGATGGAAATCTATGAGTAAAACAAAAATGATATATGGCTGTCCGAAAGAAAGTATTACAGTCCCTGTACTGTTCCTAATCTATATACACGACTTTGAAGGTAATCTATGAAGCTTTATTACACTGTATTCAGACGAAGCTGTCATTTACCGTCTAGGAAACTCTTCATGAATCAAAACCAATTGCAATACGATTTAAACAAGGTATCTGTATGGTGCGAAATGGGGCAACTGATCCTAAAAAAGGAAAAGTGTGAAGGTTTCTACATGAGTAAGAAAAGGAAACCGCTGAATTTCGGTTGCACTATAAATCAGACAAATGTAAAGGCTGTCAACTTAGCCAGTTACACCAACGAACAACTTATATTGGAACAATCAGAATGATAATGTCGTGGGGAAGACAAACTGAAGACTGCGTTGTACTGACAGAGGACTCAGAAGATGGAACAGGTCTACCAAAGAGATTGCCTACACTACACTTGTCCTCCCTCTGATAGACTGTTGCTATAGGTTTTGGGATCCTTATCATATAGGAGGACGACGAAGAGGTTGAAAGGAGCGCAGCTCGTTTTTTATCATCACGAAATACGCGAGACTGTGTCATGGATATGATAAGTGAGTTGGGGTGTCCATCATTAAAACAAAGACGTTTGTCATTGCTACGAGATCAACAACATTCCCCTCAGGATGCTAAAATATTTTAGTAGTGCTGAACCACGCAGGAAGGAACGATTGGCGTAAGAAAATACGAGGTATGTTTTAAACGTTCATTATTCCCACAGGCTGTTCAAGAATTAAACAGTAGAGAAATAGTCTAAACTTGGTTCGATGAGCTCCTTGCCAGGTACGTAAATGATGTATTATTCGTGGGTAGTACGTCGTCCTTTTATTGTCCCTAAAAATGTCTAACGCCCTAAGATTTGAACACATTTTTCACAACCGTGTACTATGCACAATAGAGGAACGTTAAGCATGATAATGCAGCAGTGAGTTCCTGGGTTTTTGACAATACCGTTTCAGAAATGTACGGACCTTCCATTAGTCCCGACTAGGACCTAGTGAATCACCTTTGGGATGAGTTAGAACGTCGAATTCGTTCCAGACCCCAACGTCCGACAGCACTATCTTGTGTATTGCATTGGTAGAATGCGAAGTTAGTATTGTGGCAAGAGCACGTGAAAGATGACAATGGAAGACAACTACACTCCTGGAAATTGAAATAAGAACACCGTGAATTCATTGTCCCAGGAAGGGGAAACTTTATTGACACATTCCTGGGGTCAGATACATCACATGATCACACTGACAGAACCACAGGCACATAGACACAGGCAACAGAGCATGCACAATGTCGGCACTAGTACAGTGTATATCGACCTTTCGCAGCAACGCAGGCTGCTATTCTCCCATGGAGACGATCGTAGAGATGCTGGATGTAGTCCTGTGGAACGGCTTGCCATGCCATTTCCACCTGGCGCCTCAGTTGGACCAGCGTTCGTGCTGGACATGCAGACCGCGTGAGACGACGCTTCATCCAGTCCCAAACATGCTCAATGGGGGACAGATCCGGAGATCTTGCTGGCCAGGGTAGTTGACTTACACCTTCTAGAGCACGTTGGGTGGCACGGGATACATGCTGACGTGCATTGTCCTGTTGGAACAGCAAGTTCCCTTGCCGGTCTAGGAATGGTAGAACGATGCGTTCGATGACGGTTTGGATGTACCGTGCACTATTCAGTGTCCCCTCGACGATCACCAGAGGTGTACGGCCAGTGCAGGAGATCGTTCCCCACACCATGATGCCGGGTGTTGGCCCTGTGTGCCTCGGTCGTATACAGTCCTGATTGTGGCGCTCACCTGCACGGCGACAAGCACGCATACGACCATCATTGGCACCAAGGCAGAAGCGACTCTCATCGATGAAGACGACACATCTCCATTCGTCCCTCCATTCACGCCTGTTGCGACACCACTGGAGGGGGGCTGCACGATGTTGGGGCGTGAGCGGAAGACGGCCTAACGGTGTGCGGGACCGTAGCCCAGCTTCATGGAGACGGTTGCGAATGGTCCTCGCCGATACCCCAGGAGCAACAGTGTCCCTAATTTGCTGGGAAGTGGCGGTGCGGTCCCCTACGGCACTGCGTAGGATCCTACGGTCTTGGCGTGCATCCGTGCGTCGCTGCGGTCCGGTCCCAGGTCGACGGGCACGTGCACCTTCCGCCGACCACTGGCGACAACATCGATGTACTGTGGAGACCTCACGCCCCACGTGTTGAGCAATTCGGCGGTACGTCCACCCGGCCTCCCGCATGCCCACTATACGCCCTCGCTCAAAGTCTATCAACTGCACATACGGTTGACGTCCACGCTGTCGCGGCATACTACCAGTGTTAAAGACTGCGATGGAGCTCCGTATGCCACAGCAAACTGGCTGACACTGACGGCGGCGGTGCACAAATGCTGCGCAGCTAGCGCCATTCGACGGCCAACACCGCGGTTGCTGGTGTGTCCGCTGTGCCGTGCGTGTGATCATTGCTTGTACAGCCCTCTCGCAGTGTCCGGAGCAAGTATGGTGGGTCTAACACACCGGTGTGAATGTGTTCTTTTTTCCATTTCCAGTAGTGTAGAAGAAGGTATTACGGAACTCAGCCTACAGGTATTGAATGAATCTCGCTATTCGTCAGTCTTCGAAGTGAAGGCAGGAGCAACATCCAATATTGGCGTCACTGTGGCAAATATGGCAGTGGCACGCCGTGTGAAGGGCTTGAACGCTCAGAGTGGGAAGAGTTCGAGTAACCGCAGTATCATACACTAGACCACAACTGGAAGTTAACTCCAAGATGCTACCAAAAATGAGCGCATATGGCACAAATACAACATCAAGGACGCTACCTGAAAGAACTAGGAAGGGTGTTTAAGTGTCCACCGCTGGGTGATAAAGTAGATGTTAAACAGAAAGAACTAAAATGGCTATACATAGAGGAATGGAGGCATCGATACATGTCCACAAAAATCATTCTAAAGAAGTACCTAGCATTTGGATCTAGACGCTGCAGCAATTAAGATGTGAAAGAAGAAGAGCGAAGAAGCTCATCCAGAGACCCAAGAAGAAAGAGTCCCAAGATTGCCTGGATACTTTAAGGAAGAGTTATGGAAAACAAAAATGGAACGATGTGAGCTATTCATAGAAGCTAACCTAGAAACCACCCCATGGGGTGTACCTTATAAAGAAGTCTGCTATAAAATGCGATCATCAACATTATCATCCACGCTCAAAAGAAATCATGGGTCGGTAACAGCAAGTTGGAAACAGTCAGCTGCCCTGCCAGTGGAAGCACTGTTTCCTGACGATGAAGAAGAAAAACTAATAAATGATTAGCGTGGGCTACCCAAAATGTTGTGGGGAGACTATAAAAACAATAAACTTGAATTATGTCCCGCTTCGCACAACAAGAAAATAGGCAAATAATTTTAAGACAGGAAAAGAAAAAAAACTTCCAGAACCTGACGGGATCCCTGCTGAAATAATAAACGGCCTACGTGACCAATGAGATATTACCTGCGATAACAGTACAACGAGTATCGCTTACAACGAAGGGTCCCTGCACCGTGGAAGAACGCTGAAGTGGTAACGAAATGGCTAGATAAGGATCCAATGAAGGAAAAATCGTACAGACCAATTTGTCTTTTGAACGTTCCCGGAAAGGTATATGAAAAACTATTATGCAAAAGAGTACAAGATCATGGACTGCTACACGGGATGAGCCCTCACCAGTAAGAGTTTAGAAGCGGCAAGCCAACCTAAGACGCAGTTAAAAAGGTGATTTCGCTAGTGACAGGTACTCTTTCCACGTGTACTTCGGCGTTCATGATTGATACTGCTGGCGCTTTTGGTAACGTGTGATGGCTGTCTTTCTTTGGACACCTGAGGGATTTGGAGCGTCCAGAAGCACTGTAAAACTACCTGAGAGATTTCTGTCATGGGCGACATGTCCAGGAAAGAAAATAACCTAGACAATAACAAAAGGATGTCCACAAGAATTAATGCATAGTCCCGAGTTCGTGGAATGTAGCACTGGAGCCCAAGAACTTGAGCGCTGGTGTCGAAGTGTTAAACTATCACTATCACCTCAGAAAACAACGTACCTCCTGCTGAAACGGAACCTAGTAATAAACCTTAAACAAAATTAAATAATGTAACGATTAGGAGAGGCGCAGTAACGAGATATCTAGGGGTATTTCTGGACGAGTCTCGCAACTTTGCATACTGTGTACTGGAAGTATGCTGAAAAGGTACAAACGTTATGAATAAAATAATAGTCAGTGCGAATATGCAATTTCGGCTTCCCTCGAAAACAATCAGAGCACACCGCCAACCTCTACTGGCATACTGTTGTGACTCGTACCCTTGTGTGGCAAAAATTCAGACATCGCTGCCTCTTACTTTCCGAAATTCTCACGTTTTGTTCGATTAAAACCCCGGATATGACTTCAGATCCTAGCTGGTAATGACTGAGGAGACTGTGACGGCACAATGGTACGTGATGGACACTGTGCATCCTGAAGCTATAGTATCATGGTGCCATGTTTCAACTGGATAATGCCTGACCACACACAGCATATGTCATTATGAACTCTCTGCGTGATGTCGCGGCATTCCCATGACCAGCAAGACCCCCAGATCCGCCCCAGATAGAACATGTATGGGACTATCTCAGACGTAAACTTCATCAGTGTACCAGTATTCAGGATATTAAGGAGCAGTTAAATCAACTGTGGGACAGTTTACCTCAGGATAACATAGAATGACTTTATGACATGCTTCACAACCAATTCAACTCTCGGTTAGACCTTCAGCGAGAGATAATTTCAATTTCCCACTGCTAATAAAGCGAGCACACCATTCGTTTGTTGCATATTTTTATGAGCTTCAAACAAGAGCGAATGCAGTAATGGATAGGAACTATGATTGTTGTGTACAGATGCAAGCTGAGTTGGCGACCCTTCGCTCAGAGCTCCAGGCTGCTTTGACTTCCTTTACACAGCTTGAGGCTGCTGCCAAGCGTTGTCACTGTGGAGAATCGAACACGGTGATGCAAGCAACATTGAGCACTTCCCACGTGTCCTCCGATCGGTTCACTGCTGTGACCGACCTGGGTACTACCTGCACTAAGGTTGACCCCTCACCCGTGGTCAAGTGGGAGATCATTCCAAAGTGTGGCAGGCAGAGAAAAACTTTCCAAGGGGCCGATCGTAGGACCTTCCCGGTTAGTTTGACGAACAGGTTCTGGGCATTATCTGGGGCTGACGATGTCTCTGAGCCAGATGCAGTCGTCGACCCTGTTCCAGAGGAAACTTCTTGGCCTCCAAGGTATGGGCATTCACAGAAAGTGGGATTGCTGGTAGTTCGGAGCTCCAACGTTAGGTGTGTAATGGGGTCCTTTGGAACATGGATGCCAAGGAGGAGAAGGAAGCCAGTGTGCACTAAGTGTGCATTCTATTGGGAATCAGTCCGGGTGTGGAAAGGGTGCTTCCAGATGCCATGAAGAGTACGGGGTGCTGCCAACTGCAGGTGGTGGCTCATGTCGGTACCAATGATGTGTGTCGCTTTGGATCGGAGCAGATTCTGTCTGGTTTCGGGCGGATAGCGGAAATTGTAATGACTGCCGTTCTTGCTTCTGAGATTAAGGCGGAGCTCACCATCTGCAGCATCGTCGTTAGAACCGACTGTGGTCCTTTGGTGCAGAGCCGAGTGGAGGGTCTGAATCAGAGACTCAGGCAGTTATGTGACCGTGTAGGCTGGAGATTCCTTGACTTCCGACATCGAGTGGTGGGTTTCTGGGTTCCACTTAATTGGTCAGGAGTCTACTACACACAGGAGGTGGCTACACGGGTAGTGGGGGTTGTGTGGAAGGGACTGGGTGGTCTTTTTCGTTAGAGGGTCTCAGGAAAACACAGAAGGCACGTCCATCTAAACGTGGGCAGGTAAAACACTGTAAGATAACTGTAGAAACGATTGGTATTGTAGTTGTAAAGTGTCATAGCTGCGTTGGGAAAGAACCATAACTCCAAGCCCTAATTGAAAGCACTGACTCTCAAATAGTTGTTGGTACAAAGAGCTGGCTAAAGCCAGAAATAAATTCAGCTGAAATTTTTTTAAACGATCTAACAGTGTCCACAGAGGATACATTAAATACAGTTGGTGCTGGAGGATTTATTCCTGTCAGAGGGAGTTTGCCTTGTAGCGAAACTGAAGTAGACACTTCGTGTGAAATAGTATGGGTAGAGGTTATACCTGACAAACTATAATTGGATCGTTTTACCGATCCCCCTACTCAGAAGATATAGTTACTGAACAGTTCAAAGAAAACTTTACTCTCATTTCAAATAAGTACCCCGCTCATTAAAAGTTGCACAAAGTTTCATTGTCGTTTTGTGTGAAATTACAAAACCGGTATTCTTTCTATGAGTCATAGTTATGAGTTGGATTGGATAATTTGAAATGGAAGTATATGGATATATATCAGTATCTGATTTTAATAGTATGACTCGTTTAAAATTGAGAAATGCATTGTATGCTTTGAGGAAATTATTTGGACGTTTAATATTTCACACCTACTGTGCGAAAATTTTGTTTCTTCCATTTTTCAAGTATGTATTCTGTAGATTAAAGTGGTCGAACAATGAAGAGCCCAGTAACTGACTGCTTTTACCATTTGTCTGAGATGTAACAAATACAACACATGGCATATGAAATTCTACAGAATTGCAGTAACTTTTGATATCGAGTTCAAAATTTTTCTTACTACTCAATCCTGCAACTTTTACAGTTTGTAGTTCATTAGAAGACATTGTAATTATAGAGTTTTTCAGAATATTTTCTCGTTGTTCTAAGTCGTAATTTGGTTCATATTTAACAGTAGGTACACAATTTCCATCGATCCTATTACAACTTTTTCTTCCTTAGGAAGTGTACCTTTAATTTAAAACTCCAACATCATTACAATCAGCCCATCTAAGAATTGCATCCTCTGAGCTAGAAGACCTAGTGAAAATTACAGTTAAATCATCTTCGAATATAATATATTTATAATTATTGACATATAATCCAAGCATTCCTAATGGATAAAACACTTAATTTTTCTTACTCTTTATTTTTCCATTATTAGGTATATGACCATCCATACACATTGCTGCTGAAAAAGTTGGATGAAACAGAGAAAGATCAACCAACTGTACCTGAAATAACCTATATTGGTAAAAAAATAGCCAATATTTTTGGCGCTCTGAATGCTACAGATTTTGGCAAGCATTTTGGAAATGGTAAACGTTATAGTGGGGACTCTGAAGTAAATCCAACAATGAAAACATGTAAATCAAAGATAAAAATTAGAAAACAAGTGATGATTCAATGAAACTCTTGACTAAACATGGTGTTGAAAATGAACAAACCTAAAGCAAGCAGAGGTGAGACGTATGATGCATTAATCAAATCACTGCAACAGAAAATAACAAAATCAAGAAGCCCTAAGAAGAAAATGCGTTACCATTATTAAAGAAACATTAAGAAAACCTATAGAATATGTTGGGTTGAATGATGTTACATGTTTAATCGATCAGGTAATAATAACTCATGGACAACAATTAATGGAAAAAAATTATCAAACAAAAGAGTAGATATGTCACAAAAATTAAGTAATAGATCACATGAATTTTTCTGAATGATCCTAAAGGAGTTCAATATTTCATTAGAGTTTTTGAATAATCTTCCTCTCATATTTTGATAAAGTAGAAAATATATTAAGGAGTAAGTAAATATGTTAATTAACTATTGTCCATCTGAAATGCGACGCCCTGGTTATATTTGCTGTGGTCATGGGAATATTTTAATGGGGGAACATGGGACTAGATATGCATAAGTTGAGATCTGTAGTGAATGTAGTCAAGCAGCTACCATTTTCATTACTTTTTGATGTAAACTGGCTTTTCCATTGACAAGACTGTAAATGGTCTCTCTTTCTACCTTAGTACTGAAGACCCAAGAATTACTCTGATACTGTAGTTTGACAGTGAGTCATAAGTGAGATTCAGTTGACTGGAGGACCAAAGACATTGTATTTGGGGGTTTAGCCCTAGGAAGATTGCCTTCTCTATGGCTCATTGACTTGTCATAGCTAAGTTAGTTTTTGTCCACACTGGGTATTTTATGTCCCTGGTACCAACCATATCTGGTAAGTGTTCCCATATCTGCTCTGTGGGGAGGCACCAAATGAGGGACTAGAACCCCACACAGAATCAAAAGAACAAAAAAGACACAACTTAGCAACGGAAAAGAAAGTAAGTGGATGTAGAAAAAGAGTTTGAAAAAATAATAATTTAATAAAATAATCATTTACGTAATTTTGGTGCAGAAAAACTTACAAAGGAATTAAAAATTAAATACCTTACAGGTGTTTTATGATTGATAAATTACCTAATGAACAAAAAATATAAAATACTGAGTAGTAAATTTAGATAAATCTAACCATGTTGAAACACATTGGATTTGTTATTATCAATAAAAAATTGTAATTTGTTTGTGATTTATTTGGTGGAAATATACAAAAACAATTATTTAACTATTAGGGAATAATGATCTATACAACAATTTTGAGAGAATACAAAACTTAAATGAATTAATTTGTGTGTCTCATTGTTTTAAAACTGTGTTCAGATAATTACAAACTTAGTCATATTTTGAATCTAATAAATGGACATTTTTGGAAGAAAACTGCAGCCTAAACGTCACAGGATTAACAGTCAAATAAATTTAGAAAACATAGAAACTGAATTAGAAACAAAAATTGATCGAAAAGAAAGAATGTTCGATTTAATAACTTCATTATCTAACATTTTAATGAGACTAAAGTGCATATTGATTTTAAATGTAGAAAACTACTAGATACAAAAATCCAGTAAATGATTATGGTTCTGTTACAAAACAGTGAATTAAAGAACTCAGTAAATATATCACCAGTAAACAACTTAGTGCAAACATTAATCAACTTAACAAAAATGATCAAACAAATTACTTTACAAAAGATGAAATGAAAGAAGCTTTTTCACGTTATTTTTCAATATCAGGTTTAACTCCACATCAAAATGAGTTACATAATCTTACAGGTAAAGTAAATGGTTAATAAATAATTGAATTTAATTCAATGACTGGATGGGAACAAAGAGGGTATAATTTCAAGTATAGATTTATTTTTAAAAAAAATATTTGTGGTAATACAAATAAAGAATTATTGTTTAATGATCTTCATATTGTGGTAAGTGTTTATGATAATTTTTTGGAGTAACTCCCACTAAGCCATCGAAATAGTAGATAAATCACCTTTTCAATCAATAAGATTAAGAGACGTTTTAAACCGTACTACTTGATATAACATTCATTGTATTTGGTATAAAATTTAAATCTCGTAAAATTTTTGAATCTGTGTAAATGAAAAACTTTATTTGTTGATTTAAGTGCAAAATATTTACTGAAACACATAATCCTTAGAGAGCAACAACTAAAAAATGCAAGACAAAACCCAAAGGTCTTTGTACAGTGTGTAAATCCAACAAGAGTAAGTCCGTTAAAACAATTTTGTAGACATAAGGATAAATATTCAAGAATAAAATATAAATATATTTTAAAACCAATGAGAGCAAATGTTAAAAGAAGAAATTCAATCTCTCTTGATATTTATGATTAATGTAAGCACATCTAGCAGAAATTGATTCAGGTAATTTGGAAGGAATTTGAAAACAAATAAAGGATATAAATATTCATTAACTGTTATCCATATTATTTAAAAATTTGCTTTGGCTATTCCAGATAAAGATAAAACATGTAAGAATGTAGTTGATCCATTTGAAAAAGTATTTAAGAAAGAAAAACAAGAAGTTTACAAACAGACAATGGTAAAGAATTGTATAAAAACCAATTTCAAGAACCAATGAGTAAATAAAACAAAATCGTTATCAAACTATTGCTGAATTAAAAGCATCTGTTATTCAATATCTTACATTACAGAAAAATTTTGCTTACAATGAAATTATGCATAAATGGATCTCGTCTCAAAATTAGTTGATGAATACAATAACACTAAACATTGAACAGCAAAAATGAAACTGATAGATATTAATGAAAAAAATAGGACCCCTCCCCTTGATGGGGTTCCAAGGAAGTAGATAAATTTAGAATCAATGAAATTAAAGCAATTTTTAGAAAAAGGATATACATTTAAGTAGTCAACACAAATTTTTGAAATTGGGTCTATTGTCCATTCTAATTCAATAACATGTATATTTAGACATATAAATGGTGAGGACATAAAAAGAAATTTTTGTGAATATCAATGACAGAAACCAAAATACCTTGTTGTGTATCTTTTTAAAAAGGTTTTGAAAAAGAAATGAGATAAAGTATACGTTAAATTCAGATAATAGTTAGGTAGATAAAAATAATAATATCTTACAAAAATTTTTATTTATTATTTATTGTTTTATGGAAGACATTATTTTGGTTTTCGGTCTCTTTTAATTATATACTTCCTTATTGGAGGTAATACATTGTGAGCATACCATTGTTTAAATTACTTTGATTCTTCCTTTATTCACTTTAATATGTAGGAATATAATCCAGATCCATTAATAAATATAGTTTTCCTTCTTTATGTCTTAGGCACACCTCAGACATACCTCATAAACATTCTAATGTTTTAGTATTATCTACATCTCTATTTTTTCCAATTTTCTGTTTAGTATATTTATGTTCTAGAATTCCAGCAACATCTTTTGTAATTTTATTTGATTTTTTACTTTAATGTTCAATGGTTGCATTCTTAAGAAATGACAAAAAAATTAATTTTGTGTTGTGATTATAGCTTTCTGATATTAGAACAGCTGGTGTGATTTTTTAAAAGTAAAATGACATTTTGTGAATTCTTGTTTTTACAAATATAATAAAAATTATTTCTAATAAATGGAGTCTCTCAGTAGAGTAAAAGTCAATGATTTACAGGTAAAGCAAAACAATCACAAATTGAAGGATATTCTAAACCTAGAAAATCACAACTTACTGAACATACTAACAATGATATTAACAATTAAATTAATAACAACAAAAATTAAATTAAAATTATGGTGTAAAGGAAATAAAAGCCAAAGTAGAATTAGGAATTACAGACTATTAAATACAAAAAAAGGTAACACCTATCACAATGATTGACAATGATTT
The DNA here is from genome assembly GCF_023897955.1 of Schistocerca gregaria. Classification (NCBI taxonomy): domain Eukaryota; kingdom Metazoa; phylum Arthropoda; class Insecta; order Orthoptera; family Acrididae; genus Schistocerca; species Schistocerca gregaria. Next base: position 835,240,125 of record NC_064931.1, read on the forward strand.
TGAAAATTTGTGTTTTGAGAAATTTATATCTGGATATTATCATTTGACTAAAGATGAATGAAAGAATTTGAAGATAAATTAGATTGGAATCTTTTATTAGTATTACAACAAAAAAGTATGTGAAGTTGAAATGCAAATGAAAAAATATTATCTGAATATTTAATAACAGAATGTCAAAATGAAGTCAACCAGTAATATATTTCAGAGTCTCAAGAACTATCTGAATATTGAAGGGGAATAGGAACGCCCTATCCAGACAATGTTAAATTTAGTGACTTGACTTCCCTGTATTTCAGGAACTGCTCTTGCCATTGTAATGAAACTTCCACTGGACGTTAAACTATATGTCTGAATGTATTGATCTACTATAATGGCATTTCAGCTTATGTTTTTGACTTACGATTTCATAGTTATACAGTTAAAATTTCGTATACTTTTTCGTACATTATCTTAAATAACCTTAATTGTACATAACATTATGTTCTTTTTTCAGTTCAGTAGACTCAAAATATTTATGTTATTACTTCCTGAAAATATGAATGCAACAAAAAATGTAAATTTTGAGGAATGTGTTCTAAAGATTCAAGAGGATGTAACTCAGTTAATTCATTCTTAATTTTTTATAGTCATTCGCAAGCAGCCTGTCCCATTCTGTATATTATTCTCTTGATCTGTTTTTCTTCTTTTCTTCTTCCTGGACTCCTTGGTGGCCAACTGTGCTGCATACCTTGCTTCATCAATGCGAATCTTGTCCATCTGTTCTAGTCCCTCACGTTAGTCTCTTCAATCCAAAAAAATTGCAAGTGAGTCCATATAAGAGTATTGAGAGACTCATTGGGATTTTGAGTCTGACCATGCAGACACTTCTTTAGTAAGTCAGGATTTACCAGGTCTCTGTAAATAGGTTTTATATATCTATGACTACTGTTGAAATGGAATATTTATGATTGTATGAACTTTTTGAGTAGTGTGCATTGCAGTAATTGCACCATGAAACAAGTCCTGGAGGGCATAGGTCGTATACTGGTTTTTTATCAGTTGACAGTCTATGGAAGAAGGTAGCACATATTGCCTGCTCCATTTTCAACGAATCCTCAATATTATTTCTAATGGCCAACCCATAATACTGCTGTAGTTCATCAATCATTTTGTCTGTTAGCCTTCCTCTTATATATAAAAAAAACTACAGATTTTATTAGATCTTGAAATAATACATGTAAAAGTTCAACATTTTCCACCCATGTAGATTATATTTAAAACAATAGAATAAAGTATTTCCCTTGTGAGTTTGTAGGTGATATATGCATCACTTTATTTGAGAAATTGTTAATTTTGTAATGGTATAAACATCCAAAAAAGGGAGAAAAAATTTCTGTCCCCTTCAACCATGTGACACAATCGCACAGTCTGAAGGCTGTGAATGTTCTGTATGTTCAAGTAATGAAAATCATCGTTTTCTGAAAACTAACTGTAATCGTATTTTTCATGATGAATGTATTGGTGAACAGTTAAAGGAAAAAATTAAATATTCATTGCATAGAAAATTTATTATAAACATACATGCATTAAATTTCGATGGAGAGTAGTTATTATTACTCAGGTTTTCTTGTGAGTAATCATTTAAAATGTTAAAATATTCATTGATATAAATGTACTGAATTAGGATTGTAATTAGCCCTTAGCATTTCTTCACGGGTAAGGATATCTATCTTCAATTCTATGTAACTGTTTTTTTAACGTTTTGTATTCTAATTATATAATAAGTATGGTCACAGTTTTCACCAAACATCTTAAAACAATAAAAGTTGGTTTCAAATTTTCATTAATTGCTTGATACATAAAATGAGGTAATAAACTAATAATTTGTTCTTTTCTTTCACTTGTTATTTCTGAAGGATTATTAACTGTTTATCTCAAATTTTATATAGATTCCTCCTATAATTTGACGATTTCTTCATTTTTGTCTACTTTTTCTAGCCATTCTGTACCAAAAATTTTATTATTTATCTAATATACATATAATTTATTACTCCTTCTCTAATTTTATATTCTCTGTGTTTTCTAACTGCTGCCAAAACTTCTTTGTAAACCCGATTTTAGAGATTTGCAGCAAAAGGCAATTTCAATCTCATAACATAAGAATATACACCAGGCTCATTGATAAATGCTGTTAAATTTTTTTTATATTAAAGCAATACTAACTCAATACAGCCGAACGTATCATAAGCTTTACTGTATTTTATGTTAGCATTGGCTGTAATAGCTTTCCTAGGACGTTCATATACTAAATTATCAACAACTTGATTGCATAAAACCAAGGATTTTCACCAGCAATCATAAAGAATCGATTATTATTGCATCTAAGTTTGTTATTGAAAAGATCTATAATATCTGTAATTGGCTTCATTTAAGAGAAATCGTCTTTAAATGTTTTATTTTTTTATAGATAAAATTGTATATATGCCACACACAGAATCAAGTTCATTAATAAATATCATTGATGCTTTGCTTTCCTCTCCTTGGTGTATGTAAATGTAGTTACATATGCTATGATTGTTCGTGAAAACAGTGATTAGTGACAATATAAAGTATGGAGTACAATATTTCTTTCTTTCTATTACTTGAATATTCCTTACTGAGTGACAATCTACTAAGAGCCTCATTAATGTATAAAAGGAATAAAAAATATAAAAAGGAATGGTAAAAGAGCAAATAAAAAAATGTTAGAGGTAATAATGGAGCATGTTGTTCATGACATTAATAATACTAATATTTTCATTAAAAGTAAAGGATGAGAATTTATGCATGAAATATCTGTTCATGATTTCAAATGTAACAGATAGAGAAACATATGTGTTAGGTGATGCATTTATCCCAGCATAAATAATGATTCTATGAAGCAAATATTGATAATGATGAGATCTGGTACATGGAACCTGATAAAAATGCATCAAATTATCAAACAAATAATGAACTTGTAGATGGCTGTAATTTTACAGAGGAGTTGTAACTAGAGAATTTCCAAGGTTGCCTAGCAGAATGAATCAGATATATTAATGAATTCTTCAATTTTTCCAAGGACAATACTTGTTAAGAATATAAGGAATTTACAAAGAAGGAATTGGTCATTGCACAATTGATTTATTTTCGTTTTCTGTTAAATACACTACATAAGTGCTTCTGGAAGTAAATAGATGAATATATAAACTCGAAAAACTTTAAAATTTAATATTTTCACAAATGTCAGAATTATTTTCTATATAAATGAAGCAGTTTGAACAATAAGCAGAGCAGTCATTTTTCGAATGAAAATTTTGTAATTATTACAATACTAAGAAGTTAACTGATAACTATATTTCATAGAAATATATAAAATGTTGGTTAGAATGACATGTAGACAATGTGTAAGTGAATATCATGTAAATATTTGTATCAGTAAATGAATACATATTATATATATGGAAAAAATACTTCTAAACATTATAATAGAAATCAATTACCAAGAACTATGAGAGATCATTCGACCATATTCTTATTGATGAATAATGATGAAAAACATAAAGTAAATAACAATTCATAAAAATGTAAACTTTGTTGAGACATTAAAATTTAAATATTTTATATGTTAATCAGTCACATTAACATAAACATGATAACAAATGTAAAAACTGTACTTTGAATTATGTGAAAAATAAGAAAAGAGATTTATCTCGTAAGTAATATTTAAATATCTACAACACTTACTAGTCTAAATCTGAAAGTTATTATTTACAATTGTAATAAATTTTATTTTCTTTGAATAGGAAGGCCAAGCAGAAAAATTCATCGTTGTTCAACTTCATAAGAATTGTAACAATAATAATTTACTATGTAATTGTAAATTAAATAAAGCTGATCTAATCAGATTTATCAGTAGACATCATTTTACATGAGGTGGTAGTGTTTGGAAAGAAATGCATTATTTTAAAATATGCAAAAAATGTGAATTTTTTCAACATAGTGAAACTAAACCAAGAAATAAATATTTTCATGTATTACCAATATGTTCATGAGACAAGAAATTAGAAATAATGATGAAAACTTATTTCCTTTTTTATACAGATTTATTTCAGGAACAGACAGAAGAACATTGCAGAAAGTCTAGTAGATAAAGTATTTACAAACATATTATAAAGCATAAATTTTGAAAATAATATAAACTCAATTGAACCTAATCTTTTGTTGACTGCAGTAAAACCCAGATTTATGAAAACTGTAAAAGACAATCTAAGTACACATAGTAGATTGAAAGTAATTTTTACACATTTTGTGATTATCAACTGCCAAAAATAGAAATATTATAGAATACAATTTCCACACACAACACTATAGGATCACAAATAAGGAGAGTTAATTGAAAAAATCAATATTGCTAAACAAAATATTTCATGAAGAATGGATGATTTTCAAGCATTTAGATCACGATGGACATTGAACAGATTTGTTGGATTACAGTTAGCAATAAATATATTTTTTCCAGTGGGAGAAACGCTTTACATTGAATTACCAGATAAAAGAAGAAGCAAAACTGCTTCTATTAATGGAAAAAATAAACATAAAAAATGTTTTCTGTGGACTATAAAATCTGTATTATACCCCGTAGATAAAAATTCGGAAAGAGTTACACTATATAAAAACGTGACCAAGAACGACTGAAGAAAGTCATATAACATCACAGAAGTGCCAAGACCCCGCAAACTGCTCGAGATTTCAATGCTGGGATGTCAACATGTGTCAGTATGCAAGTCAGTCAAAGAAACATCATCGATGTGTGTCTTCAGAGCCAAAGTCATACTTGTGTTCCCCTTGTGACTGCACCACACAAGGCCTTACTCCTCGCCTGGGCTCATCAACACTGACATTGAACTGCTGATGTTTGGATACATCTTGCCTGGCCAGACTAAACTCAGTTCAAATTGTATTGAGTTAATGGATATGTACAGATATGGAGACAGCCTCATGAATGCATGCACTCTGCAAGCCAGTATGAAATTGTTCAAGCTGGCGGAAGCTCTCTAAGGGTATGGGGTGTGTGCAGTAGGACTAATATGAGACCTGTGATGCGTCTATACACAATTGTGACAGGTGACTTATACCTAAGCATCATGTCTGATTTCCTTCATCCTTTCATGTACACTGTACGTTCTGATGCACTTGGTGAATTCTGTCAGGATAATGTGACAACCCAGATAGTAATTGCTACAGAGTGGGTTCAGGAACACTCTTCTGATTTTAAGCACTTACATTGAGCACCAGACTCCCTAGACATAAATGTCATTGAGCATATGTGGATAGCATTGAAATGTGCTGTTGAGAAGAGATTTCTACCCCCTATAGTCAAACAGATATATAACAGCCCTGCAAGATTCATGGTGTCATTTACCTCCAGCACTACTTTATACAGTAGCTGAGTCCATGCCACTTTGTGTTATGTGACTTCTGCATGTTTCTGGGAACCTTACACAATATTAGGCATTTGTACCAATTTCTTTGGCTGTTCAGTGTATTAGTTCGGATAACAGGACAGAAAATTTAAAAACTGAGATTTATGGACACATTTCAGTTTCTGGGTTCTGGCTTGACAGACTTTCATCCAATTTGAAAGATATTAAAATGCCAATATTAAGAAATTTTTCTCAGAAGAGTTATTCAGTCTAGTAATCAGAAAAGGTATATATATATATATATATATATATATATATATATATATATATATATATATATATATATATATATATATATATAAAATTACAAGGATTCTTGGAAGAAAATTGATGAGACATAGTTATCAGTAAAAGCAAAATTTTATAATAAACCGAATGACTGCAAAATAAGTGATGAAGATTAGAAAAACGCAAAAAAATTGGGAAAAATGTAATATCTAAGATCTTGGTGAATGGCATGATCTGTATCTTAAAACTGATGTATTGTTACTGTCTAATGTTTTTGAAAATTTTAGAAAAACTTGTATAAAAGTATATGATGTTGTTCTACCTTGGTATTTTACTGCACCACAATTACCTTCAGACAGAATATGACTAAAACAACCACTTGATTTCTTACATGATTTGGTATTATTTTAATGGTTGAAGAGAGGATAAATGGAGGATATCACAGTTTTGTAACAGATATGTGGAAGCAATCAATACTTCATGAAGTATTTTGATAGTAAGAAGGTATCAAATTACCTTGGTTACTTAGCTCTGAATAGTTTATATTGTCTGCTATGAGTCAATATTTTCTGTTGTGGTGAATTTTAATTTGATGAACCAAATAGTTTTGATTGTACAAAATCAGTATAAATATAACTATGGAAGCGCACTATGGGAGCCACTAAACACTAAACACAACACTGTCCAATGTCTGGTTTGAACAATTATATTTTGAGGCGATAAGAAAATCGTAGGTTCCACTGTTTACTACACACTGGGTTGTAAGTGCTGATGCCGGTCCACATTTTCACTACTTTTGATGAGAGTCAAAATTTTCCCTTATTACTGTACAGTATTCTTGACGATGTCAATGTCTGTCAGTATTGTACTTCAGGCTGTCACATGTATTTCACTGCCTTACTCTGGCCGAACCTTCAGTGATAGATACATGGGCAGTGATAATGATTATCTGTCCACACTTATCACTTGGACGAGCGTTAGCATAACCAACATGCCAAAAGTGATTATTGATCATGAGGAAGCACAGTGGTCGAAAGAAAGTTCTTACAGTTGTCATGTGCACACCAGTATCTGGTACCAGTCCTTCTAGGCACTTGTAATAATATATCACTGTTCATGAAAGCGAATGGAATGTTCACAGTTCTCACTTGTAGGAGAATGTGTGTAACTGTCACGATGAGGCTGATTGTTGATGATGATGAAATGCGATGACCAAGAGCATGTTTTCATGCTCACTACAAGAAACTGGCATTTGATTGCTCTCCTTTGTGGTAAACTGTTTTACTGATTCACATTCGTTTCACTCTGGAGGGGGGGGGGGCTGAACACGACACGGATGATTTATGTTGTATGGTACGATATCTAAATCGGCAGATACTCAAATACATCATTGGTGGCACTGCTCATACTTAACTGCTTCATTACGCAGTTTTCACTGAATCATCTTCCATATCTCATTACTTCACAAAAATAGTACTTGCAGCCACACTTGACCTTCCATAAGCATGCCTTTCCCATGCAGAACTACCCACAACACAACATAGCACTTCTGTGTCCCATGCTCATCTGTACAATGCAGTCGTTTGTGAAGATACTCTGCTACCAAACCAGCAGTATGGCAATATGCTTACATTCCCACACGAAAAAGTTTTCGAATTCCTTAAGACAATATCGAAAGCTAGATAAATCCCTCCTGTAGGAGATTAAAGTGTTAGCAAAGGTGATGGGGGGGGGGGGGGCAGGAGGAATACTGCCCCTTTCCACCAGTATAGACCCACTGCCACATAGTGGACAAGACATGAGTTTCTCACAATCATAGAAACATAAAGAACAGTAAGTAAACAGTTGTCAAACAGAGAAGAAATATAATAGTGGAACCGTGCCTTCAGTGCAACCTGTATAGCAAACACAGTTACAATGCAATAGATAAACAAAGACTTAATATAACATGGTGCAAGAATATTAAGTCGTTGAAACGGAAAGCTTTACAAATACAACTTCAAAAGGTTACACATGATATACAGGTCCCTGAAAGAAAGATTGAACAAAAATAGTAGAAAAACACATGTGTACACTGCTACTCCTGGTAGACAAGTTTACTGATGACACTATTGGGCATATAAAAAACTAGAGAGTCTCCATTAGCACTAGCCCATAAAAAAATTATTTCACTACTCATAGCACTGCATCACATGGGAGCATTGTTTGCACTGAACGGGGTGGTGAGTGATTGTAGCGTCAATGCTGCGCCTGTAGGCAGATGTGCAGTATAGTCGTCTCCTCGCCGCTCTCACCTCATCGTAATCTGTTCACTGGCATACATGAAACAGCTTAATGATGCTCTCAGTTTTATCCCAACAATGTCCATTCAACCTACTCATATTCTGTTACTACTGCAGTGGACCTTACAGTGTTCTATCTGACATAGTAAACAAATAGGCTAATAAAAAAGAGGCATATATGAAACTCCTTTAAGCTGAATTCAGTTACTAAGTGGGTAATGGGTAAAATATCGGTTAGACAATCATTAAGCAGGGGTAATAAGAAATTTTTTAATGAAAAACCTTTTGCATAGCACAACCTATAGATACTAGTGATCACTCAAACCATTTCAGTGTATGTGAAATAGGGAACATATTGCCCTTAGTGTAGATTGAACAGATAGTTAGTAAATAAAATTATAATTTTGCATATGGTGGTAAAACATCCTAGTTGAGTGGGGTGTGGGTTTGATTAACAGAAGGTCATTAATTGGTCGCACAATCTTACCATGTCTTTCCTTCCACCAGTGTCACTCATCACGTAAGTGCTCCATGGCCAATTCAATTTTGCTGTCCTATAATTGATCCACAGCCGGAAAATTGCTCAAGATGCTGGAGAATGTACTTTCAGGACATTGGTTCAGCAGGATTTCACATGCTGCAATACCTGTCGAGGCATGAGGTAGGCTATTGATTACACCCACAAAATCTGTTACATACTCTTTCCACTTGTTATTTCTCTGACTATAATATGTTCTGGATAGGTGGTTCACCTCTTTCATGACTCTCACAGCTGGATTTGAGGTTGGCCTATATTTAGCTATCAGAAACTGTTTCACACCATTCCTTTGCAACATCTCCTTTCACTCCTTTGATATAAATTGCGGTCCATTGTCTGATAGTACCTGCTTTGGTTTGCATACCTGCATAAAATAATGATTTTGCAATCTCGCTGATATTGCCTTGCCTGTTGCCCTCCTTAAGGGGTAGAAATTGACATATTTGCAACACACTTCTAACACCACCATGAGATGTGTGAAATTGCCACAAGACTTAGGCAGTGGACCAAGTAAATCGACAGCCATGTCTGTCATTCCGTCAGGAATTATTGTGTTCATAGATTCTTGATGGCTACTAGTAGTGGTCTAAGTTTTTAGGCACACATTACAAGTCTGTAACATCTTCCTAATCTTTTTGCTCATAGCAAATAAAATACACTCGTTCTTTAGCTTTTCTAGACATTTTTCTGCACCAAAGTCAGCATTTCTGTGATGAGTCTACCACACCCGCTTCTCAATAGCATATCTCACCTTCACACTCTCAATGTAGGATCTTCATTATGCTCTCGTTCGATATTCTTAAGTCAAATGAGTCTTATTTTTTGTGGTTGGTAGGAGAGCCCACACCGTGTTACTGGAGGAGGCCGAAAAGCACGCGATTTAGCTCACGCAGACTGGCGAGAGGTCTGGAACAGGACAACGAAACTAGAATTTAGAAACAACGGACGTAGCTGGTGGAATACGTAACTTTAATCCATTAATGATGAATGTCGCTCTTAACGGTACATAGTTCTCAATATCAAGAGTAATTGATAATGGCGCCTTGCTAGGTCGTAGCAAATGACGTAGCTGAAGGCTATGCTAAACTATCTTCTCGGCAAATGAGAACGTAGTAGGCAGTGAACCATCGCTAGCAAAGTCGGCTGTACAACTGGGGCGAGTGCTAGGAAGTCTCTCTAGACCTGCCGTGTGGCGGCGCTCGGTCTGCAATCACTGATAGTGGCGACACGAGGGTCTGACGTATACTACCGGACCGCGGCCGATTTAAAGGCTACCACCTAGCAAGTGTGGTGTCTGGCGGTGACACCACATTCCTCCCCCGCAAATCGGCGTACAGTTGTGGCATAAGGCTTCCGCCCGCCGTGGGGAGGACCCCATGTTGACGTATATGACGAGGTGGGGAGCCTAACAACAGGCGAGACTGCGCCAACCGCACCGTGCTATTCGTACCGCGGGGAGCTAAGAAACGCCTGAAAACCTGCTCCAGGGTGCACGCCAACATGTGCGCCCGTAGAGAGACAGCAGGGGCCGAAGGGTCGACCTCCATCGGGCCGGGGCACCCGACGGGCGAAGACGACATATGGTCCGGAGCGGGCAAAAGGTTCATGTCAGAGAACACGGGAAGCGATCGGCGGCGCGTGACCCAAGGAGGCGCCCGGCGGTTGCAGCGACGCGTCCACTGCGGGAGTCGCCGGTGGGAGAACAGGCGGCGGCGGCGGTGGCGGCGGCGCGTCGCCATGGGGCAAAATGGAAAGCAGCGTCGGTAACACCTGGGGCTGAGGCGAGCCAGTAGATGGGTCCCCGGGGCGCTGACCGGACGGCACCGTCGCTGAAAGCAGACGGCGACCGGCAGATCCCGGCGACGACAGAGGCGCAGCTGATTGAGATGCCGACGCACCGCACCAGAAGCCCCCAAAACCAGATACATAGCGTGTCCGAGGCAGCGAAGAATGCGCCCTTCGAGCCAACGCCGTGAACCACGATAGTGGCGATAGTAAACAACGTCGCCTGGAGCAAAAGCAGGCGCCTGCCGCTGCACAGGAACCTGATGCGGCGGATGTAGCAAAGACATCAAGGTTCGATGACGACCACCGTGGAGCAACTCAGCCGGCGAGCGACCATCTCGGGGCTGAGAGCGATACGAGGACAAAAAGAGCAATAACGCGTCCTCCCGAGAAAGCGACTTTTTCAACTTCAACATCTGTGACTTGAAAGTCCTGACCAGTCGTTCAGCGGCACCGTTTGACTGTTGCGAAAACGGCGCGGACGTTAGATGTTGAATACAATTGGCCTTGCAGAATGACTGAAATTTTGCGGACATGAATTGTGGGCCACTGTCGGAAACAATAGTCTGTGGAAGACCTTCAATGCTAAAGATAGCGGATAACGCTTGGATGGTGGCAGATGACGTTGTGGAAGACATCCGGACAACAAAAGGAAAATTACTGAATGAATCTACCAGGATCAACCATAGAGCATTCCAGAATGGACCAGCAAAATCGATGTGTAAGCGTTGCCAAGGGGAAGTGGCTTTTAGTCATGCAAAGAATTTCCGAGGTGGTGCTGATTGTTGTTCGGCACACACCATGCAAGAAGAGCACATATTCGTAATCACGGCATCTATTCCGAACCAAGTACAGCGCTGACGAGGAAGTTATTTCGTTCTCACTTTACCCCAATGTCCTTGGTGGAGATGCTGTAAGACAGAGGACTGTAACGAACGTGGGACCACGACCCTGGACTGATCATTATCAGGACGCAACAGCAAAACACCACGTCGAATAAAAAGTCTGTTCTTGTGAGCAAAACATCGGCGAACCAACGGGTCCCCGATCCGTGACTTTGACCAGGGCCATTGCGTAGCAACAAAACGCAGAACAGGAGCAAGGACAGAGTCGACAACTGTGGCTGTAGCTACACAACGAAAATCAATCGGAACCGATTCGACCAAGTCATCGGTTTCCGCATCAATGAACATGCAAGCAAGTTCGGAGGAATCGAATGCCCTATCCTCAGCAACAGGCAAGCGGGACAACGCATCGGCGTTTCCGTGCTTAGCAGTGCACCGATACAAGATATCGTAGCGGTACTGCGAGAGGCAAATAGACCTACGAATGAATTTCTGCGCTGTACGTGGAGGTACAGGCTTGGTCGGATGAAAAAGCGATGTCAAAGGTTTGTGGTCTGTGATTATGGTAAAGTGACGACCATACAAGAAATCATGAAACTTTGTAACACCAAATACGAGAGCCAATGCTTCTTTCTCCATCTGTGAATAATTTCTTTGCGCAGACGAGAGCAATTTGGACGCAAAGGCAATAGGGCAGGGGCGGATGCACACCCGAATGGCAGTCGTTTGAATCGATACAAATCAAAGATGCGTGTTAACCACCAAAGTACGCAGGGATTCTTCGTCCACCGGTATTTGCAAGTACGCCTCTGCTAGGTCCAACTTCGAAAAATATTTACCCGAGCACAGTTTGTCAAAAAGATCTTCTGGGCGGGGTAAAGGAAAAGTTGCAATCACTAGTTGTGGATTCACTGTTGCCTTCAAGTCCACACAAAGTCTCAATTTGCCGGAAGGTTTTGGCAAAATTACTAAGTGTGATGCCCAGAGAGAAGCCTGCACACGTTCAATTACACCTTGTGATTTCAAATCGTGTAATGTTTTTGCGACCTCATGGCGCAATGGGGAACATTGAGCGCTCTGAAAAATTTCGGTTGGGCGTTTAGTTTCAGTTCCAAATGTGCTTTATAGTTCTTAGCGCAACCAAGGCCCGGTGCAAAAATGTCTGCAAATTTTTCACATAGACGAGAAACACTGTCTGAGGGCACAGTCTGGCTCACTGATAGGACCTGATTTACTATAGACAAACAACTGAAACAAATCGAAACCAAACAAGTTCACTGCAGAAGAAGATCGAAGGACGTAAAATGACATAAGTTTTGTTTGTCCTTGGTATGTTGCAAGAAGGCTGCACTGTCCTAAAACAGTGACCTGAATAGCTAGTTAACATTTGCGGCACGCAACGGAGGTGTGCCCAGCAGTTTGTAAGTGTCTTGATTGATCAGTGAAACTGCAGCTCCGGTATCGAGCTGGAATGGTATCACTTTGCCGTTAATGTCCAAGTCCACAAAAAGTTTATTGTCCTGCTGACGACAAGACCGACTGTCTCGTGCAACGTGAACTGACACTGGTACATAATAACTTCCGACTTGACGGGAGTTCCGGCGATGTCGACGCACACTATTTTTGGGACGAACACAGTCACTGTTAGAGAGAGTGGCACTGCGCGGAGTGGAATGAACTACATGAATTTCCATGGGCGAAGGTTCGCGAGCCTGAGTATCCTTGGTTCGATTCCGATTCCGGCGCGAAGCAAAGGGCCTGCAACGGTTTTGAGCTTCCGACCTGAGCTTTTTCTGGCAAACACTCTGAACATGTCCTTTTTTTATTACAATAAAAGCAATTAGCTTGGCGTCACGGGCAATTCTCACGCGAATGTTTAGTAGCACACCGTGGGCATGATTTGATCATTGCATTTGCTTGCCGGCGCGCCACACGTGGCTGAGAGCCTGGCGGCAGCGGCGCGGACCGGCGCGAGGGCTGTTTACTGCTCCGTGCAGCTCGCCTGGCGGGCCGGTTAACCTGGCACACTGCTGGCGAAGTTTCGAATGATTCCTGAGCACAGTCAAATGTGTCCTGCCGATCCAATATGTCCATCACTTGTTGAAGAGAGGGATTTACTAGTTTCAAAATCTGTTCCCTTATACGAACATCAGAAACGTCCATGTTGACACTCAAAAGCACAATCCCATTCTCGTCGCCAATTTTGTTGTTGGCAGGAGAGCCAACACCTTGTTACTAGAGGAGGCCGAAAGGCACTCGATTTAGTTCACGCAGGCTGGCGTGAGTTCAGGAACAGGACAAGGAAATTAGAATTTGGAAACAACGGACGTAGCTGGTGGAATACTTAACTTTAATCCATTAATGATGAACATCGCTCTTAACGGTACATAGTTCACAATATCAATAATAACTGATAATGGCGCCTTGCTAGGTCGTAGCAAATGACGTAGCTGAAGGCTATGCTAAACAATTTTCTCGGCAAATGAGAACGTAGTAGGCAGTGAACCATCGCTAGGAAAGCGGGCTGTACAACTGGGGTGACTGCTAGGAAGTCTCTCTAGACCTGCCGTGTGGCGGCGCTCGGTCTACAATCGCTGATAGTGGCAACACGCGGGTCCGACGTACACTACCGGACCGCGGCCGATTTAAAGGCTACCACCTAGCAAGTGTGGTGTCTGGCGGTGACACCACTGTATTGACCATATTACTGCCTAATTTCTGCCCTTGTGGTATTTTAACATTTATAGCATGAATGCCAGGTAGAATCCTCGAAAAAACATCAGGTATGATGTTTCGGCTGCCAATGGCCTTGCCGTAGTGGTAACACCAGTTCCCGTCATATCACCAAAGTGAAGCACTGACAGACTGGGCTAGAATTTGGATGGGTGACCATTCGGTCTGCCGAGCCCTGTTTCCAAGCGAGATGTACTCACCCCTTGTGAGGCAAACTGAGGAGCAACTCGTTTGAGAAGCAGGGCCTCTGGTCTCGCAAACTGACATAAGGCCGGGAGAGCGATGTGCTGACCACATGCTCCTCCATATCTGCATCCAGTGACACCTGTGGGCTGAGGATGGCACGCGGCCTGTCGGTACCGCTGGGCCTTACAAGGACTGTTCGAACGGAGTTAAGTTGTGATGTTTTGATTTCCAGGTCAGTAGACTACACTAAATTGATGTTCTTGTAAGGGAAGCGCCCATCTGGTGTGACGTCTATGGCATAATTTACCACCAAGTAGGAACGTCAGTGGGCTATGTTCTGTGGCTACCTTGATCGTTCTACCAGCGAGGTAATATCTGAATTATGTGAAACCCCACAGGACAGCAAGTGCCTCCCTCTCTGTGACTGTATATTGCCATTCCCATTTACTCAGAGCTTTGCTTGTAAAGGCGTTTGTTTTAACATTATTCGATTCAATTTCATCCAGCTTGTATAAGTAAAGTTCTTTGCTCAAATCTGGGTGTGAAAGCAGCTTAGGATCGCGCAGCTGTTGCAGTATTTCCTCGAAAGAACCTTGGCATTCATCTGTCCAATACCATAAGACTTTGTTCTCCAACAAATTCAACAAATGTCGGATACTAAGTGACTGTCCACTTATAATCTTCCTATACCATCCACACAAGCCACACTGGACTCGCATTCGGGAGGACGATGGTTGAATTCCGGTTCGAGGCATCCTGATTTAGGTTAAAAATTGTTCAAATGGCTCTGAGGACTATGGGACTTAACTAATGAGGTCATCAGTCCCCTAGAACCTCGAACTACTTAAATCTAACTAACCAAAGAACATCACACACATTCATGCCCGAGGCAGGATTCGAACCTGCGACTGTAGTGTTCACGCAGTTCCAGACTGTAGCGCCTAGGACCTCACGTCCACCCCGGTCGGCTTGATTTAGGTTTTCCGTGATATCCCTAAATCGCTCCAGGCAAGTGCCAGGATGGCTCCTTTGAAAGGGCACAGCCGACTTCCTTCCCCATCCTTCCCTAACCCGATGAGACCAATGACCTCGCTGTTTGGTCTCTTCCACAAAAACTACCGAACCACATAAGCTAAGGAAACCTCTTAATTGCCTCTTACAGCGTGGTGCAAGAAAATCCTTGACTGGTTGTAGTTTGTTCTCATCCGGTTTGATCCCCTGCGCATTGACGATATGGCTAAGAAACTTAACCTCACTCCTTCCAAAATCTGATCCCTTCAAATTCGCTGTCACTCCTGCCTTGTGGCGTTTTAACATGCTCTTCCCAGCCTGTTGTTGCTATTAAGATATCGTCAACATACACAGTCACCTACTTACTCAACTGCTAACCCAATAACTTATCCAATGCTCTCACAAAAGCAGACATCTAAATACTGATGCCGAACGGTAGTACACGATACACGATACTGGTTGCTTCTTCCTCCATACAAGAACGCAGTGTTGGGTCTTGAATCCTTATGCAGAGGGACCTGTCAGTACCCCGATCTGAGATCTATACTCTTGCCTCATGAAACTTTTGGAGTAACTCTTACAAATCTCTGGTGTTTCTCTTTCTGGAATAATAATTTTATCCACTGGGCGTTCATCCAATACTGCTCTGGCATCGCCTCCTGCCTAGATGACCTTTCTATTATTTCCATCCGCAACATTCTCTGAAGCTTTTCTTCCACAGCTTCACGTTTACATTGAAGTATTGCATAAGGCCATGCATAAAATTGTTCACGCACCTTCGCTTATAATTTGCACTCAGCTGTCTTCACTATACCAGGTTCACTAGAAAAAACCTGCCTGTACCTTCGCAGGACCCTCATCAGTTCTTCATGACCTCACAGTCTTGATGTTCTAGTGACTGCAGTTTCCGCTCAACAACAGGTTCAATGACATCTGTGCTGGCCTCACCTTCCCACCTCTACTGTTTCTTGCTCAGAGATCCCAAATCTCCTTTCACAGTGCCTTGTGGTGTTAATCACAGGTCGATATCACAGCATATATTAGTTGTTTCCACTACTTATTTGACATTGATTCTCTCTTTAAGGGCATAACAACTCCCGTACCTCGTTGCTGCACCTCCACACATCCTTTTCTAAAGTTTAATAGAGTCTTTTGTTCACTTAACGAGTTGACTCCCAAAGTTACTGGCAGCGCCAACCTGGGCACAACTAGCGCCGACATGTCATAATCTTCATCACCGAGCTTCATTGTGACTAAGATCTGTTCCCGTGATACGTATTCCATGTACAGGGAAATTGGGCATCGTCTTTCCTTGTTCTAACCACTTCATATAGAGCTTCTGGCACACTGCACTGAACTGGTTACCAAAATCCACCTAAACATCGATAAGGCTAGCAAAGATTTCTACTTGAATGATAGGCTGTGCCACTTCCTCATGACTTTCACCAACTTCTTCCAATAGATCTTCCACTATCTCTGTCACATTATCCGTATTGTGTATAGACATAACTATGGGCCCTCCGTCGTCCAATCCTGACCGGACCGCATCAAGAACCTCCTCTAATTTTCCAGTGTTTATTCCCTATGATGCCTGTGTGGCCTATGGTTTGAGTTTCACACCTGGTCATCCGATGCGTCGTCCCTGAGTTCTGATATCCGTAGTTGCCACGGTGCCCTCTGTGACCACTATGGCCATAGAAACCACTGCCACGTCTCCTGGCATTAGCCCGCATCGCGTGGACGTGCCCGCGCACGGGTTCCCGGGTTCGATTCCCGGCGGGGTTGGAGATTTTCTCTCCCTCGTGATGGCTGGGCGTTGTGTGTTGTCCTTAGGTTAGTTAGGTTTAAGTAATTCTAAGTTCTAAGGGACTGATGACCATAGATGTTAAGTCCCATAGTGCTCAGAGCAATTTGAACCATCTCCTGGCATTATTATTATTCCAGTGCCACCCACTATGTCTATTCTTATGGTTTGAATGGGTATCTCTATTGCGTTCCTTGTTCCCTGATTCTCTTCTATCATCTTACCTCCTCCTCTTCCTCGTGACTCATGGAACCCGTCTGATTGTCCTAAGGCTGACTTCATTGCCTGTACGTCATTTCTAGGGATTGCTAGCAACTTATCCTGAACTGCAGTTGTTAGTTTACTTATGATAAGGGACACAATTGCTACTGTCGTTATTGGTTCATCTAAATACAAGTGCCTCTCTTAATAAACATGAAACAAATTTGTTTAAGTTCTGATCACACCCGCTCTCAAACCTTCTGCCTTGGTATGGACTGTAACGTACTTCGTTTTGCTTCTGTCGCGAAAAATATTGTTGCAAAACTTCCTTTACAAAATCATCAGTGGTTTTACTCTTAAGTCCTATCCTCATACCCTAGGTACCAGCTTAACCCTCCAGTCTTGCCGAAACAAAGAATACCTATCTCTGCCCATCCCATAATTCTGTTAACACGCTATACCAAGACAGAGCGGATCATTTTCTGTACAATTAAGCTACCTTCCGGAATGCTTTCATTACGTAATAGTGATTTCTCTTCGCTCTTCTCCTACTGACCGGCCTGTTCTTTAGTCTTGCCTACCTCACTGTACATTTCTTCTACTCGCCGTGCAGAAGCATCTTCGTGTAGCGCAACAAATAATATACTGGTTTTACCGTGTTTCACTTCCTCATCCAGTTGTTCGAAATGCTCGTCGTAAACCTCAATCTTTTTAGTTAGTTTTTCCTTCAGTTCTTCGATATCCGATTCTACCCTTTCAAAAGGTTTAGTATTGTCTGTAACGTTCTCCTCAAACCGAATGGTAAGTTCATCTGTTCTTTGATGATCTTTTTACAGGTTCTTTCGTTTACCTACTCCACTGGTTGGTTATTATCTTCCTTTAATTGTTTGTTATCTTGCAATAACATTTTCTGGTTGTCTACTGATCACCTTGTATCTTGCCGGCCAGAGTGTTCGAGCGGTTCTAGGCACTACAGTCTGGAACCGCGCAACCGCTGCTGTCGCAGGTTCGAATCCTGCCTCGGGCAAGGAGGTGTGTGATGTCCCTAGGTTAGTTAGGTTTAAGTAGTTCTAAGTCCTAGGGGACTGATAACCACAGAAGTTAAGTCCCATAGTGCTCAGAGCCATTTTTTGAATCTAATATTATCTTTCTGGCACATGATATCTCCCTTTAACTTTTTGTTATCATGCAATAATTTTTTGAGCATGTCAACGATGGGCACTCATCTCTTTTGGGTGTCTTCATGATTGGTGCCGACACTGCATTCGGACTTTCCATCTCTGTTGATAAACTACTGACCCCCATACCGGAATCCTTCGATATTTCACTACTACATGATTCTGTTTTCGTCTCCACCTGATCACTTTCACATAGAGAGTCTGCTTTCACCTCCCTGTCTACTGCGGTTGCACAAACCTTATTATTTGCCATATTGAACCACAAATAAGTCACCCAAGCAAGAACTAAACAAATCACAAAAACACTCGCAGCACAGACATGATGGCAGTAACCATAAACAAACTACAATGCCATATGCATTCAAAACCGTAATTTGTGCTCAGAAGCACACATAGCATACAATATCTCATAACAGAAGAAAAAGAACGAAATACAAGCTAAGGTAAATACAGTTCTGCAGTTGTAATAACTGTTGCCAAAATGTTAGACTACTAAGTAAGCAGGGTGTGGCAGTGAAATTTACTTTACTGTATGATCTGCAAAGTAAATAATGTCTTGTAATTTAATGATACAAAAGAATTTAAATATCACTGTTTGCAGTTACGTAATTATAGAACGCAATCTGCACTACCAATCAATTACTCTCGCTGCTTCAGTTGCGTTAGGTAACAGTGTGATGCGCTATTTATTTTGCGTTGTCCTCTGGCACTGAAGTCGGGGCTGTTCCGTAGCGCCGACTCATTGTCAGTTGACGCCGTGCCGCTATCACCACTGCCCCGTCCATGCAAAGCGCGGTAATGTTCACAGCGTCGTTCCTAGGCGCCACACACGTCTCGTACAGTAATGGCTGCCAGATAGTTACTTTTGTACATAGGTGCCGCAAGCGTCGTCTAGCGTAATGGCTGCCAAATAGTTGTTCACTTTTACACCTAGGTGCCGCTAGCGTGGTCATGAGCATAACACGATGGAGTATGTTTATTTCACAACATACACTACGTGTTCAAAAGTATCCAGGCGTCCCCAAAAACTTACGTTTTTCATATTAGGTGCATAGTGCTGGCACCTGCTGCCATTAGACATCGTGAGAGAGCAGAATGGGGCACTCTGCGGAACTCACGGATTTCGAATGTGGGCAGGTGATTGGGTGTCACTTGTGACATACGTCTGTAGGCGGAATTTCCACACTCCTAAACATCCCTGGGTCCACTGTTTCCGATGTAATAGTGCAGTGGATACGTGAAGGGACAGATATAGCACAAGATACCGCCGAAAGTTGAAGAGGGCTGTCATGTTTAATAGGCAG
Source organism: Schistocerca gregaria (assembly GCF_023897955.1). Lineage (NCBI taxonomy): Eukaryota > Metazoa > Arthropoda > Insecta > Orthoptera > Acrididae > Schistocerca > Schistocerca gregaria. The sequence goes on from NC_064931.1 coordinate 835,259,703, forward strand.
ATCTCTATCAAGATCATCATACAGGAATTCCAAACTGCATCAGGATCCATTGCAAATACTTTGAACGTTGGGTAGGAGGTGAGAAAACTTGGATTTCATATTCGAGCGGCTGCTCATAAGCCACACATCCTACCACTAAATGCCAAACGACGCCTCGCTTGGTGTAAGGAGCGTAAACATTGGAGGATTGAACAGTGGAAAAACGTTGTGTGAAGTGACGAATCACGGTACAAAATGTGGCGATCCGATGACAGAGTGTGGGTACTGCGAATGCCCGGTGAATGCTGGGCCAGTGTATGTAGTGCCAACCATAACATTCGGAGGCGATGGTGTTAAGGTGTGATCGTTTTTTTCATGGAGAAGAGTTTATACTAGCATGTGATGCATTGAATCTATCATGAGGTGTGTTCTTAGTCAGGAAATTGATGGGAAAGAACGTCGTGTAGCCTATGCATCTAGGCAGTTGCATACAGTAGAGAGGAATTACTCACCAACTGAGAGGGAGATGCTCGGCGTAATCTGTGGAATCACATATTTTAAATGCTATTTATATGGGAGAAGATTTCGTGTAGTGACAGATCATGCTGTGTTGAAGTGATTGTTGGGGTTGAAGGATCCGTCCATTAGACTCGCTAGATGGGCTGTGAGGCTCAGTGAATTCTACTACCAGGTGGTGCACAAGCCTGGGAAGAAGCACGGTAATGTGAGTGCACTGAATAGGAAGGTGGCAAAAGCAGAAGTCATAGGTTATGACCTAGCAGTATGGCAGGAATTACAGGAAGCGGACAATTAAAATTGTATTGGACACAGCCACAGTTTAATATGTTCAATGGTCTTCTGTGCAGGGAAACGAAGTTAGAGCTAAGGGTAGTAGTGCAAGCAAAGTTGAGGGTTGAGGTTTTAAAGGAAGCACGTGACCATGTGTTATTTGGTCATGGAGGGTGTAGATTGACGAATAGGAGAGTCGCGGAGAGGTTTCGGTGGAGTAGTAGGAAATTAGATGTGGATCAGTATGTCAAGAATTATATACCATGTGCGAAGAGAGCAGATTTGAGTCAGAAATATATACAGCTACAACTATTGCCGGGAACGACATTTCCATTCTCTATGCTGGGAATCGATGTCTTAGGACCTTTCTTGCAAACACCATCGGGGAGCAGATTCGTTCTTACAATAACAGACCATTTTTTGAGGTATGTGGAGATGGTGGCTATGCCAAATCAACGTGCAGCAATGGTCGCGCAAGCGTTAGTAAACAGCTGGATTTTGAAGTCTGCTGTACCAGAGACACTAATTACTGACCAAGGGACAAACTTCATATCGGATTTAATGAAGGAACTGTGTAAACTGTTCAACATAAAGAAGCTGAGGACGAGTGCGTTGCATCCAAAGGCCAAAAGAACAGAACAGTACACAGAAAAATCGGGAATATGCTCATTTCTTATGTGGATTCTCATCACCATCAGTGGGAAGAGTATTTGAAGCATATTGTATGCACGTAGAATACAAACGTCCATACAAATACTGGTTTGTCTGCATGAGGTGGTCTACGGGCGAAAAATGTCGTCAGCAATTGATTTGGTATGGCTACAGAGAGGAATGACTGGTGGCGCAGATCAAGAGGAACGGGGACACTGTAGTTAGAAACAATAAATCCCTTGGAAAGCTCGGACGAGTCTTAATACGGTGCCTCAAACCTCTTCCCACTACAATTCTATGGCGTTAATATGAATTGACGTCATTATTTCTACCAACGTATCCAGTTCTAGTACTTGCACTATAACGTCACACACGCACCAGTAATGCAGTGGTGCCTTAGAAATGATAAAGAATACGACACGTGGTACATTCTGATTAGGTAAGAACATCATGACATCGACACAATGCGATGTTGATGTGACGTGGAGATAGAACTCACATAATTTCATAAAAAGCATAAACTCGTGGAAAAATGGCAGTAATTATATATTTACCTAGGTTTGTTCTCTGCTGGTCCATCGAATGCCAAAAAACAAAGTAATATCAAACTGTTGTTAATAGATATACTTCAAGTGAAATGGCTTAACGTAACTTGTTCTTAGTAAATTCACACATCCTGATCCTCTCCCTATTCTACGCAGCTTCAGAGTTAAACCCATACCCACTCAAGTGTCCCAGTTATGAAAGATGAATATGGGGTTTATTTAGCAATGGAAAATGATTTGGGAGCATGCTGCATTGTGACTGGTTGAGAACATCATGGTGTAGAGGAAATCTCTGGTACAGCAGGATGGAGTGATCTGATAAATACAGAATAAGAGCAGACAAATGCTTAAGTCGATAGAAACACACGGATAATTCGAAAATGTGTGGCAAAATCGTAAAGCTAGGAAAAATACGAAGAAATGTTGAAAATACGGATACATACAAAAAATTGTCGGAAAATGAAAATAGTTATATATCTGGCAGTGTGTGGATTCTTCTGGTGCCTCCACATGACCGAATATAAAATTTTAATGATGTAATATAACATAATTTGTTATTAACAGATAGACAGATAGACACTGCTTACAAACTTTCTTTCTCGTTGGGTTGGGTTATTTGGGGGAAGAGACCAAACTGCGAGGTCATTGGTATCATTGGATTAGCGAAGGATGGGGAAGGAAGTCGGCCGTGCCGTTTCAAAGGAACCATCCCAGCATTCGCCTGGAACAATTTAGGGAAATTATGGAAAACCTAAATCAGGGTGGCTGGGTACAGGATTGAACCGTCGTCCTCCCAAATGCGAGTCAAGTGTGCTAACCCCTGAGCCACCTCACTGATAATTGTGGAGGGGGTGCTTTAATTCCATTAGTCCAGAGGGAATAGGAAGTGAGAAGGTGACAGGGGGTGAGGATGGGATGGGGATTTTCCTGGGTAACCATGATCAGTTCCCAGTGGGTCCCCTTGGGGGGGGGGGGGGGGGGAGGTGGGTGTTGCTGTACTTACAAGGTAACCTGACATCAGATGTGTAACCTGACACTGCATGTGCTAAAATCGATATTTGTCCCAGAAAGAAACTTGTCCTGCTACTCAGAGGGGAGGAACGAGATACGAAAGAGATGGAGGTAGAATAGAAAGAGAATGACGCTAGTTGAGTACAGAAGAAGGCTGGCAAGAACAGAGAGAACGATTTGGAAAGGATCGAGAAGGAATGCAAGAGAAAGGAAGAGAAATAACAAAGGAACTAGAGGTTGGACGATCTATCCAAGCAGTTCAGATTAGGGCAGGAAGCACATAAAAGGGAACTGATGGAATAAGTATGACGGAAAACAGCTGAATTTGAAGTTGGAAACCCAGCTTCTCCATATGGAAATGATATTCTTAACTATGAGTGAAATCGTGATGAACTTTCACAAAATAATCCGGAAAATGATAATGCACATAATTTGCCACTATTATTCAGTGTAAGGAAACTGATAAAGAGAGAGATCCACCGGATTCAGTGGACGAATTTCAAGAGGTTAAACCAGATTTTAACATTTTTATTTGCAAACTCATTTGCTCTGTAAGTGCAGGAAGTGCTAGACAGTGACGTCCCGACACAAAAAAATCTCATCAATGCCGAAGCTAGAAGAAAAGAATTTGGCATCATGCGATCGAAAAGATGATTATGTCACATAACCTAAAAATCTTTCCTAACACAACGCGAGAAGTATTATACACTCCTGGAAATGGAAAAAAGAACACATTGACACCGGTGTGTCAGACCCACCGTACTTGCTCCGGACACTGCGAGAGGGCTGTACAAGCAATGATCACACGCACGGCACAGCGGACACACCAGGAACCACGGTGTTGGCCGTCGAATGGCGCTAGCTGCGCAGCATTTGTGCACCGCCGCCGTCAGTGTCAGCCAGTTTGCCGTGGCATACGGAGCTCCATTGCAGTCTTTAACACTGGTAGCATGCCGCGACAGCATGGACGTGAACCGTATGTGCAGTTGACGGACTTTGAGCGAGGGCGTAAAGTGGGCATGCGGGAGGCAGGGTGGACGTACCGCCGAATTGCTCAACACGTGGGGCGTGAGGTCTCCACAGTACATCGATGTTGTCGCCAGTGGTCGGCGGAAGGTGCACGTGCCCGTCGACCTGGACCGGACCGCAGCGACGCACGGATGCACGCCAAGACCGTAGGATCCTACGCAGCGCCGTAGGGGACCGCACCGCCACTTCCCAGCAAATTAGGGACACTGTTGCTCCCTGCGTATCGGCGAGGACCACTCGCAACCGTCTCCATGAAGGTGGGCTACAGTCTCACACACCGTTAGGCCGTCTTCCGCTCACGCCCCAACCTCTTGCAGCCCGCCTCCAGTGGTGTCGCGACAGGCGTGAATGGAGGGACGAATGGAGACGTGTAGTCTTCAGCGATGAGAGTCGCTTCTGCCTTGGTGCCAATGATGGTCGTATGCGTGTTTGGCGCCGTGCAGGTGAGCGCCACAATCAGGACTGCATACGACCGAGGCACACAGGGCCAACACCCGGCATCATGGTGTGGGGAGCGATCTCCTACACTGGCCATACACCTCTGGTGATCGTCGAGGGGACACTGAATAGTGCACGGTACATCCAAACCGTCATCGAACACATCGTTCTACCATTCCTAGACCGGCAAGGGAACTTGCTGTTCCAATAGGACAATGCACGACCGCATGTATCCCGTGCCACCCAACATGCTCTAGAAGGTGTAAGTCAACTACCCTGGCCAGCAAGATCTCCGGATCTGTCCCCCATTGAGCATGTTTGGTACTGGATGAAGCGTCGTCTCACGCGGTCTGCACGTCCAGCACGAACACTGGTCCAACTGAGGCGCCAGGTGGAAATGGCATGGCAAGCCGTTCCACAGGACTACATCCAGCATCTCTACGATCGTCTCCATGGGAGAATAGCAGCCTGCATTGCTGCGAAAGGTGGATATACACTGTACTAGTGCCGACATTGTGCATGCTCTGTTGCCTGTGTCTATGTGCCTGTGGTTCTGTCAGTGTGATCATGTGATGTATCTGACCCCAGGAATGTGTCAATAAAGTTTCCCCTTCCTGGGACAATGAATTCACGGTGTTCTTATTTCAATTTCCAGGAGTGTATCTTGTATCTAATATTAAACAGGTGGAAGTTGGAGATATGGGAGTTTCGCCTGAAACCAAAGGTGAATAGGAGATCTGTGGAGAAAAAACTGCTAACGTGTTATCAAATGTGAAAGACTGTTGCAAAATGTTCCAGAATGAAACGAAAATAGGAAGAAGAAGGAAAGGAAAATAATGATACGGACTTGAGAGACGTCGAAAATGATGGGGCAGACATTCAGCAAAATGCTGCTCGGAAATCGGCACAGTATATTTGCTGCTGGACTGCTGACAAGATGAGAACATCAGGTATCACTTGCACTCGCAGGCACCAGAGCGAATTTCTCACATTTCACCATGGTTTCGATATAGGAGAGCTACGGTGCGAAGACAGCGGCCAAAAGTGGTTGTGAAGCAGACGAACCTAGGGACAGATACTGTTCCCACTGGGTTATGATCGGACATAGATACCGTAGGATAAAGATGTTAGCAGATATCTCAGGATTTCACTGCGTGATTGATCAACAGTGAGCTTCCGGGCGCTATTTATAGCCAAGTCTGATCCCAACACCGAGAAACGAACTCGACTTTAAAATGAAAAAACCGGCGTGAGACTAAGAATAGCTCACAGACTGGTTGGAGTCAAGGAAGGCAGTGTACCTGATAGAAAACTCGCGCCACCTGTGGTTGATGGCTGGTTTGTTCGTCGAAATATTGTGCAGAAAATGGATACAACAACTCGGATGAACAGCCGGAAGCTCACTATTAAGATGTAGACCCTCCCTGACGACCTCTCTTCCGTTCATTAAAACAGACGCAGCACCACTCCAAAATCTCTGTCAACAATCTTATTGACTTAGGTGTTCAACGAATTTGTGCTGATGATGGCAGTGATATGACTGTCCCAACGAACGCTCAAAACATGGAGCCTTAACAAGTATAATATATTTACTTGAAAAAACATGTGGATAATGAATATCGTCTATGTGCGCGGTTCAGTAGCATGCTTGTGCCTCTGAAATGCAACTTAGTAAGTGCTGTTCACCAATGCTGTATGTGTTAACAGCGTAAATACACGTTGGTATGCGTATGGAGATGTGATTCTCCTTACAAGAAGAGGAGACACTTAATCAATTCTCACGAAGACAGTTACGCTATAAAAGTAGGTATAATGGTTTCGTAGTAATAATTGTTATTTACCGACAAATAAATTTTCAGACTCAACCTCGAGAGAATATGGATAGAATCAGTGAAAAAGTTCTGATTATATTTCAGATCATCGAGATCATATAAACACATCTTTCTACAAAGATTATAAAAGTTAATTACGAAAATATTAGCGGCATTGAGCATAAAGTGGCCAACGATTTGGGAGGAGAGAGGATCAAGTCACCAACTGACCTTCCAGTGGTTTTGCTTAATCGCTTTGAGGTACCTTAGGGATGGATTTTCCATTAAAACGACCGCCGGTTAATTGTCTGTAGTTGAGATATAGCTCCACTTCTGAGGACTTACATACCAACTGGACGTTAAGCTTTAACTCCCTGTTCACAAACCGCTCAAACATTACATGCCCCATAACGTGCACTCAACGACCAGTTTATTACAAACTGCCCCTCATAACGTGTTCCTACCCTTTTGATGTCGATTACGACTTGCACAGAATGAAAGGCAGCTTCGACAGACGGAGCTGGCGTTGTAGGAGAGTAGCAACACCTTTTGCAGTCAGAGCCAGCCTGTATCAGATATGTTCTACGTATTTACAGTCTGTTTAGTCTATAGTACGTCGCAGAGTGAAGGGTTCATTATTATCTTCCTCATAATCCTCTGTAGTGATAGCAGGTATCATTCGTCAGTTTGAAGCACGAAAGTGTTGTCGGGAGAAACAAATGGCATCTGTATATTGAAACCTACCAGAAATGCTTCATAAACTGAGTTTATTAACATACGTCAGTGTTTTAACATTCTATCTAAGTGCAGCTAGTTAATATACTGGTGGTGGAAGAATTCGGCTAAGTAGGAGATGAGTGTGAGCCTACTGCTGATTACTATATTGTGTACCAATGTGCTGGACGAAATTACAAACATCTGTGTAAGGTGTCGCGGACAGAGAATTTCTAAAGCTGTTGATGGTGATGTCCCTGATGAAAGTGTGAAAGACCTATGTGTACACTAAAACATACTCTGAACCTTAACTAACTGTGTGCGATAGAGGATTCTTCTGGTACCGCTGTAATTTGTCTGTTTCCTACGCATATCGAAAATGGTCCGTAAGAGAAATAGCTATCTATTAGCTTCTGTGTGAAGTCGAACATCTCTAACTCTACCTTCCTGCTTGTTTACGCGACATGCCTGTAGGAGGAAGTGCTATGTTGGTTGACTCCTCTAGATTTGTACGCTCTCGGAATTTAAACAAGAAAAAGCCCTTTCGTGAAATACCAGGTCTCTCTTTTAGCTTATGCCACTGGGACTGAGTGTGCTTTTGCTGTTACTGCACGATACCTTGACGAATCGCACCGTTTCTTTTCTGTATCGTGAATCTATCCTACCTGGTATCAAATAGTGTCAAACTATGTATCTTAGCCAAGGTTCCTTCTCTACAGCCTGTATTTCTTTCCCTAATCACCAATATAAATACAAAATTAAAAACGTAGATTCACTGCTCCAACTCTGTACATTATAGATATGCATTGAAGACAGGAATGATGAATATAAAGTATGACAGTAATATCGTATGAAGATGCCCGTCACAAATATATTTGTTAAAAAACTTGCATTTTTATGTGACAGGATTAAGCTGCATGAAACAGTTGCCTTAAGATTTAAAGAATAGCATGTGAGCTAGCACATCACTTCAGATGTAATATAAAATACACTTACTATTACCAAAGAATCAATTCTTCATTCCAGTACGATGTATATGTTCAGCTTCATTAAGATAAGTTGTTATATAGACCCTCTACAGCAAATCCGAAAGAATAAGACATTCACTATCGTCACATGACAGTAGTTACAGTTCAGTAGATGAAACAAATATATTTTAATGTGTTAAACACTGAAGTACCAAAGATACTCATATCGGCACGCGTATTCAAATACAGAAATAGGTAAACAAGCAGAATCCGGCGCCGTGGTCAGCAGCGCTTAAACCCGGTGATCAAAAAGTCAGTATACATTTGAAAACTGAATAAATCACGGAATAATGTAGCTAGAGAGGTACAAATTGACACACATGATTGGAATGACATGGGGTTTTGTTAGAACCAAAGAAATATAAACGTTCAAAAAATGTCCGACAGATGGCGCTTCATCTGATCAGAATACCAATAATTAGCATAACAAAGTAAGACAAAGCAAATATGGTGTTCTTTACAGAAAATGCTCAATCATTCCTCAACAATAGCTGTAGTCGAGGAATAATGTTGTGAACAGCACTGTAAAGGCATGTCCGGAGTTATGGTGAAGCATTGGCGTCGGATGTTGTCTTTCAGCATCCCTAAAGATGTCAGTCGATCACGATACACTTGCGACTTCAGGTAACCCCAAAGCCAATAATCGCACGGACTGAGGTCTGGGGACCTGGGAGGCCAAGCACGACGGAAGAGGCGGCTGAGCACACGATCATCACCAAACGACGCGCGCAAGAGATCTTTCACGCATCTAGCAATATGTTTTATATTTTTGTTCTAATAAAACCCCATGCCATTCCAAGCATGTGTGTCAATTTTTACCTCTCTATCTACATTATTCCGTGGTTTATTAAGTTTTCCAATTTGTACTGGCTTTTTGATCACCCGGTATATGTCAAAAAATGTCTGGCGTAGTTGTTAGACTAATAACTGCTGCTTCAATGGCAGGTTATCAAGATTTAAGTGAATTTGAACGTGGTGTTATAGTCGGTGCATGAGCGATGAGACACAGCATCTCCAAGGTAGCAATGATGTGGATATTATCCCATACTACCATTTCACGACTGTACCGTGAATATCAGGAATCTGGTAAAACATCAAATCGCTGACATCGCTGAGGCCGGAAAAAGATCCTGCAGGAACGGGACCAACGACGACTGAAGAGAATCGTTCATCGTGACAGAAGTGCAACCCTTCCTTAAATGGCTGCAGATTTCAACGCTGGGCCTTCAAGAAGCGTCAGCGTGCGAACCATCCAACGAAACATCATCGATATGGGCTTTGAGAACCGAAGCCCAACTCCTGTACACTTGATGACTGCAGTACACTAAGCTTTACGCCTCCCCTGCGCCCGTCAACACTGACATTGGGCTTTAATGACTGGAAACATGTTGCCTCGTCAGACGAGTCTCGTTTGAATCTGTATCGATCCGATGGACGTCTGCAGGTATGGAAACAGCCTCGTGAATCCATGGACCCTGCTTGTCAGCAGGGGTCTGTGCAAGCTGGTGGAGGCTTTTAATAATGTGGGCCGTTTGCATTTGGAGTGATGTGGGACGCCTGTTACGTCTAGATACGACTCCGACAAGTGACACGTACGTGAGCATCCTGTCTGATCACCTGCCTCCATTCACGTCCACTGTGCATTACGACGAACTTTGGTAACTACCGCAGAACAATGCGACACCCTGCACGTCCCAAATTGCTACACAGTGGCTCGAGGAACACTCTTCTGAGTTTAAACATTTTCGCTGGCCACCAAACTCACCAGTCAACAACATTACTGAGCATATCTGGGGGGCCTTTGCAACGTTCTATTCAGAAGAGGTCTCTACCCCCTCGTACTCTTGCGGATTTATGGACAGCTCTGCAGTATTCATGGTGCCAGTTCCCTCCAGCACTACTTCAGACATTAGTTGAGTCCATGCGACGTTGTGTAGTAGCAGTTCTGCGTCCTCACTGCCACCCTACACGATATCAGGCAGGTGTACCAGTTCATTTGGCTTTTCGGTGTAAAATATGCGTCTGTAAGACCTGTAGCCAAATTATCAGACATGTGTAGCAAAAGAAAGAATTAATGCTATGAAATCAGGCACTAAACTGTTTCATGAAAGCAATCTTTAGTAATAATAATCCGAAAAAGAAGAGGCTTACATTTTTATTATGGCTGGCTATAGCTTCCGCTTCTGCTAAGTGGGACTGATGACCAAGCAGTTTGGTCCCTTTCTCCCTTTAAACCAACCATTCGGCTCGATCGTTATTTATACTGTGGTCAGTCGATTCTATCAGGCGCCGTCTTTCCCATCGTGCAAGTGACTTTCACACAGACGAATAGTGCACACCACTCACATGACACTTAAGCCTCTTCCATTCACGGTGACGACACCAGCGCAGAAACATATCTAGAATTGCTAATATTCGGTGTAAAATTTGCCTTGCATTTGTAACTTTACTTCCCTGTTCTTGAGATTCGACTTTGAATAGTTTTTTACTGTCTCTAATGTTTTCAGATTTGGACAGGTTGTGGTTGGGCATTTAGGGAAAGCATTCTACTATTTAAGGATCATTACACAGCAAAACATTTAGTTACATGTTTCTAACCAATGTTGCCGGATGGTGTGGCCGAGCGGTTCTAGGAACTACAGTCTGCAACCGCGCGATCGCTACGGTCGCAGGTTCGAATCTTGCCTCGGGCATGGATGTGTGTGATGTCCTTAGGTTAGTTAGGTTTAAGTAGTTCTGAGTTCTGGGGGACTGATGACCTCAGAAGTTAAGTCCCATAGTGCTCAGAGTCATTTGAACCATTTGAGCCTAACTAATGTTGCTTTCACATTAGTCGTCTTCCCTTAGGTACACTTATTTTCGTCAGGCAAGAGTATAGAAAGACAAATGAGGCTCAAACGGTTTAGCGACCATCTCGGAAGTGAATTTCTCCACCTCTGCTATCGGGTGGAAAAATCTACGGCACTTCTTAATTTGTCAGGTGTACACTATACAAAGGAAGTCGTTACTCGGTTTTTGGTTAGAGGAACACCTCTTTCGGGTGAAGTGTCTGCCGACTTTCATGAAGGATTAGCCACATTGCTCTCAGAGAAGGACTTTAGCGCTCCCATATGGGAAAAAGAAAATGTTAATCTGTCTTTAATTACACTGTAGGAGCATCCACTGCAAGGTCCTAGAATAAATCTCAGGTTTTTTACGTAAGAGAGCCCATACAGGATTAAAAAAGGAAGTAGGCTGAAATATAAGTTAACAGCAGCGAGATCCTAAACTCAGATTGAAATATACGAACATTTAGCAAGGATAGAATGGATGTCAGTGATGCTGGAGTACTAACAGCCGTAAATAAATCTATAATACAAAGCGACGTTATAACAAATTCTGAATGTAAAATAATTTGGGTGAGGTTAATCATCAAATGTGGATCGGGTCAGATATTGTAATTGGACCATGTGCGCCAGGAGCTGGAGTAACAGAAAGTTTCAGAGACAATTTTGAGGATATTACGACTAAGTTTTCTTACTGTGATAGACGTGGACTTCACCTTACCATTTATAGAATGGGAGAGTCATGCAATTACAATTGGTGCTATAGAAAGAAATTCGACCGAGGTTATCCTGAAAGTCATGCCTGATAATGAATTTGAGGAGAAAATTAAATAAAACGACACATAATGGCAACATATTAGACCTTCAAGAAAATAACATACACCAACTGTTCATATCAGTTAAAGTCGAGGATGGAATAATTAACCATGAGGATGGATAGCATCACAAACAATGTTAACATAGGAAGGCAACCATTTGTGATCAGCACTCTTGAGTGACGTGATATAACTTGCGGAGTATCTAATTAGTGAACTTCAAATATTCAGATGTGAGGGCGATAATGTGGAGCACAAACGGTTACAGCAGAAAAGCATTTTACACCATGAAAGAAACAAGTATGTGTAAAACAGAGCAGAGTATACAAAAGAAAGAAGATGACAAAGAACTGCATGAATCCAAAATGAGAGTAGTAGAGCCATGCGAGAAATATTTAATGAAGTTGAAAGTAATTTTTTTTCAAATTACCTGACTAAAGTACCTGAATAGATTTGGTCTGGTGTAAAGTCACTAAACTGATCGAAATCATCTGTTCAGTCGCTCGGTGACCTCGCTGCCAGCAAAACAGAAGTTGACGGAGAGAGGGTCGACACACTGTAATTCGATATTGCAGTGCCTGTGTTATTCTGATGACAATGGACTGCGGTGACCACAGCTGTTACGAAACAAGTCAGATGAATTCGTAATAGCAAAAAATGGCTACCATCAGCCCTAAAAAGGAATGACAACAATTTATCGCGAGTGGTCACCTTACCGTGGCACGGATAGCCAAACGGTAAGGCGACCGCTCACGATAAGCGGGAAATCTGGGTTCGAGTCCCGGTCCGGCACAAATTGTCATTGTAGTTATACTATTCTACAACCTGTGGTAGTCATTATTTGCAATTAGTGCGTCTTCTGAAATGCACATCGGAAGATAGCAACACGGTTCCTTTTCAGTCACCGCATTAATGGTGAAATGGTGCTCATTCAGATAATCTATTGCGGAATAAAAAATGAACTGAAACTGCTCAATATTGGACAGTCATCTGAACCGGATGAAATAACTCGGAGACACTACAAAGATTGTACATTATAGCTTCCTCCTCATCCATCGGCTGTATGACATATGTCGCTGGGTAGCCATTACTTGGAAAAGAAGTGAAGGTCATTCCCGCTTCAAAACAGTTCCATCCTGTCGTAGAGGAACAAAATGCCAGCTTACCGGCTATTGGACCAGATTTGTAACTGGAATCACAACTGATGAACTGACAGATGTCACAGTAATTTCGATATTACACCAAAGGAGTTCCATAGGGCCTTTACTGTTTACAATCTATGTTAATGGTTTATTGGATAGAGTTGGAAGCTCCGTAGAGCTATTCGTAGACAATGATGTCGTCGAGACAAAGATTTCAGTGCCAGAAGACAACAACGAAACACAGGAAGAACTGCAGACGATCGGGGCAGGAAGTGGCAAATGAGCATAAAGAGCCGAATGGAGCCACTGAGGCGATCAGTCACTGCAAACAGTAGCAACCGAAAAACCATAGCTAGGAGTAACCGTCGGGAGCGACCTAAAGTGGAATGATCACATAAAACAAATAATAGCAAAGGAAGATATCTGGGTGAGATACATTGGGAGAACCTTACAGAAATACAGACCTTCTTTACAAAACACCAAATCGATAGAGTCTTGATTACTGGTTATAACTCTAGAACTCTTACAAGTAGGACTAATAGGCGAGACAGAGAAGATCCGGCGAAGAGCGGCAAGTTTCGCCTCGAGATTGTTTAGTCATCACGAGAGCATTGGGAAAATGTAAAGCACGTCTGGCACCTGGGCTTTATTGAGCATCACGGCGAGCTTTACTCTTTAAATTCCCAAAGAGTGCATTGGGTGAAGAGTCGGACAACATACTACTCTCTACCTCTTATGCATGACGATATGATCGCGGAAAGAAAATTAGAGCTCATACGAATACTTAACCGACTATCATTTTCCCAACACGCCATTTCTGATTGCAAAAGGAAATGGAAGTGGGTGGTGGTGGGGGAGGGGGGGAGGGGACGGGCTGAGATGGTGCTACTAGACGTACCCTCCGCCAGGTACCGTAAGACGCTTTGGAGTCTATAACTGTATATGTATTAACACCCGTGTAGGAACAGTAGCCTCCTACGGTTGTGCAAGCAGACTTCTTAATCTGGACGGCACAGCTGAAACATACAACTGTTTACCATCGTACCAAAGTTCACAGACAATGTTTCAGGAGCATCTGACGGATTGGGACGGCAACTCGACGTGAAACTGAAGGGAGAAAAAGTGATGTTCTTGTTGAAGCAATGACTCATGAGTTTCATTGTGAAGTTGCTCCTACACTGGTCAATCAGTCTTCGTCGAACGCAGCTTCACCTTCCGCACAATGTCTGTTTGCTGATCTTACTCTCTTCATGTGTCTTCGATACTTGGCACAGTGACGTAAAACAAATTCTTGCCTCGCGAATCTCATTTCTTGGTATCCAAGTCGCTTAAATCATTTGCTTACCCTTAACTGACTGACTGCAGTATCACATGAGTGTTCAAATGTATCCGTTAAACTTCGGTTACACGATAAATCAATCAAATCCCATGGCCGTAAATTCAACTAAATAAGTAGGAATTGCAATTACGAACACGTTAAAATGAAACGAAGACACAGAAAATGTAGCGGGGAACGAGAACCAAAGACACTCTTGTCCGTCCTCTTTCGGAGCATTTCTTCGCGGAAAGTTAAAAAGAGTGGCAGCACGTTTTGTATCATCAAGAAATAGGGGAAAAAGTGTCACGGACATGATACAGTATTTGGGGTGGGTATCAATAAAACAAAGAGGTTTTCCGTTGTGACGGGATCTTTTCACAAAATGTAACTCACCAACTTTCTCCACCGAACGCGAAAATATTATGTTGACGTCTGCCTGTATGGGGAGAAACTATGATCATATTAAAATAAGGGAAATCAGAGCTCGCACGGAAATGTATAGGGGTTGCTTTTTTCGCGTGCTGTTCGAGAGTGGAATAATTGAAAATGGTTTTCAAGGTGGTTCGATGAACCCCCTGCCAGGCACTAAAGTGTGATTTGCAGAGTATCCACGTAGATGACGATTACGTATTTGTGTATCATTTGTCAGCCAGGTACTGGGCGGCGCCCTAGCATTGCTTACGCAGCGTAACGTTTCATGTGTTCGAATACCATGATCTCTTGGACTTATGTCTCTTAAGATCCCACCGTTCCAGCTACATGGAAACCGGTTCTGAGTGTGGCGGCAATAGCATCTGCTAGCAGACAGTTTCGTCAAAGTTAGCTGTGCCATCAGTTGGGGATGGCAGCTGTTCCGCTACAAGAAACCAATACTCGTTCCTCCGCAAATACCGCTGTTACCTCATTATATGAACCTGATCTCTAATTAAATACTTCTGTGAGTGTCATCGTTTAAAATGTTTGTGGTTTTGTTCAACAGTACTGATGTTAGCCCACGTTACTTGTAGTCGTGGTGTATTCTCAGTCGGTCTCGGTTTGACACTGTTTGTTGTTGCAGCAGTGACGTGCCTTGTGTTTCTCATATCACGAGACAAAAATGTCACTGACTCACAATTAATGGCCGGCCGGGGTGGCCGAGCGTTTCTAGGCGATGCAGTCTGGAACCGCGAGACCACTACGGTCGCAGGTTCGAAACCTGCCTCGGGTATGGGTGTGTCTGATGTCCTTAGGTTAGTTAGGTTTAAGTACTTCTAAGCTATAGGGGACTGATGACCGCAGATGTTAAGTCCCGTAGTGCTCAGAGCCATTTGAACCATTTCTTTTTTGATCAATTAATGAATAAACATAAATTGACCGAATTTTGGGTAACTTCTTTCAATTGTGTGGATGATTCAACTCTTTGGCAATATAATCTTAAATTGGAGTCGACCTATCAGGAGTCATTATCAGAGGATGGTAAAGACAACCTTTTTAGTGAGAAGACGGCAAGGTTTGAAGAAACCTAAAACATTACCTACGGGTTTTGCAAGACCGTAGGGAACCTGAAATCGGATTCTGTCGAACGTCCAAAATACCTGAAGGAAGGCCATTTTTGTAAAAAAAAGAAATAAGGAAAAGAGAGATAATCTGATCATATACTAGTACATAATTACATTACTTATTAGAAAATCAATTTATAACAGAGTAGCACGAGTGATTGGGAGGGAATTGGATTAAATTGGTATAGTAAAGGATGTAATGCTGTATGCAAATATTCGTCTGGTGTCGTAGTTACTTACAGCTGTAATAGGTGATGTGTGTGATTACAGACATTATAGATCTAAAATTATTTCAGAATTTCAAATGCACACAAACACTAATGCGAAGTGTTACAGCTGTGTAAGTAATTTTACTGTAACAAGAAAACTGCAAGTAAAAGTGGCATGTAGTGTGTCAGGAATAATTTAAGGTGGAACATTTTTTTATGTGATTAATGTTCTAGCAGAGTAAGCAGAGTTCCACCGTGACCTTCTCCCCATCGCAGCAACGTGCGGTTCATCAGCAGCACTAGTATCGCTAACCATCGGCAATTTGCCTATTGGTCTACCAGAGCATCCCGTCTCTATGACAGTTATCTCTCATTGTCCCATCAAAATAATGACCTCCACTCGGCTGCAGTTACCCAGCACCGGCGTTAACGGCGATGGCGCTTTATTTGCAAGCTCTTACTCCTGCCACGTCTCAGACTACGTCCCAATGTTGCTCAGAAAGTTTCGGTTATAATATTCACCGTAATTCTTCGACAAACGGGTTATAGCATTCTCTGTATTTGGCTATTAATATCGCTGTATGTTCCTACGTGATTTCACTGCCTGTCGTGTGGCGTGCTGTGTTACCACGACACTCGGTCATTTAATTTGCTCTTAATTATAAAGGATAATATTTACAGGCCGTGACATGGCACTATAGCAGCCACATTTCGATGATAGTAATTTCCTAAACTCATGAATTGTATTACGTTCTGAACCGACGACTCAGTAACTAACACCCTGCTTATGATTAATTTTTTTATTTGTTTAACAAGTGAAGGAGAGCGGATGAATGTATTCACAATATTAATTTCAAATCATGTACGGGCTATGATCCTTATCGTGCAAGGAGGACTCATTCATGATAGTAACAGGTCACTCCTTCACTTTGGTTACACATATTATGCAAAATGTATCGTGTGAATTCAAAGGGCACTATTTGTTGAAACAAAAGTGTAAGAGAGTAGTTAGAATATACTGAGAACCCGCATACTACCTCAGGTAGCTGATTATTAATTTTTTAATGGTACTTGTTTGACAAAAGGTAAACTGAAGTATGTGGAATAGCGAAACTGCTCGTGTTTCGTCCCAGTAATACTTATCAACGCTTTTAATACCAAAAAAAACTCAGTAATCGGCAATTTATGTTCGTTACGGCAACATCTTGTTGAGTGAAAATTAAATAATAATGTAGTCTAAAAAATTAATAAAGAACTGAAAAACAAATGGATTAGCACTTGTTGTTGGCTAGTTGTGTTTCTTTAAAATTTTAAGGCTTCATTTTGCTTCACTACAGTTTGAAATCTCTGCACTATACAAATCATAAGTTACTTATTGTTGCACACCTAGAAGTTTCATCACTCCAGTGCATACCTTAAGTCAAAACGGTCAGTATCCAGTTTCAAGAATATGTACTATATCCAGCGGTAAATGCACAATATAAATTAAAGAATATTATATTCTTAACCTGTGAAATTCTACATTTGTATGCAGTGAAACACAACGTATTGTGCATAATGATTAGATATTAGTAGAATGATTGCACCGAAATGCAAATACAAATTCTCAAGTAATTATTATTGCAATAAAACTCACTAAATGAGAGAGAGTTCGGATTTACACATTAGGAATGGACTTAGCCTCGAACCTACGGTATGCTATATCCAAGGATCTTACTCAACACAAAAAACAATCTAAGTAAATGATATTTCACGTAATTTCATCTGTGTAGCTTCCAAAACATTAAGAAAACTTTTAAAACCCATCTTCTTCGTTCCGTACCGATTATCCAATTAACAAATTTAATTATTACTCGGGCGTTAGGCTACATTCTCATGCCAGTGCTCTCAGTGAAATATAACTGTACGTACATTTGCAACCAACCATGACGTCGACCATTCTTGAACTCTCTTTCACACCTTGTAAACAGGAGAGGCAAAACACAGTTTTTTCAGAATATGTTTCTGTTATAATAGTTTCCTCATGTACATGTACAGCGTGCTGAATTGATATCACAACATGTCGAGCCAACTTCTATAGCTCGATTCTCGCAGAACTACTAAAGTCTGATTTAAAAATCTTCTCCGATTAAACAGCGTCATACACTCAACTTATTAAAAAGTAATAAATATTATACCAAAAAACAGTCTCATCGAGGTTTAACCAAAGGATAAAATTGTGAATGTGTGCACTGAATAATCGTGAAGTGATTAGTAGTAGTTCCTGAGAATATTATTAGAGGTGGTGTCAGAGCTCAGATCCTAACTTAGTCATCTGTTTTGACATGTGTTTAATTATTAGGGCCTTTCCGCCGATGTCGTTAACATGATAAAGCTAAGTTAGTTCCGTACTGAAAATGGATAACACAAATTTTTGAACATTTAAGTCACATCAATGAAAGAAAACTTGAAAAATTTAATTGCCAGTATGCTCGTGTTATTACTGTGTTGTTGCAGTTTTTACCTGGGTGAATAATTGGACGTGAGAAAATTATTTAACGAGATTCCATTTTCCCATCACAAGGACACTAGAGACAGATTTACCGGCAAATCTGAGCTTTCTGTTTAGGTATTTATTTTTATTGCCCATCGTTATACTGCGAACACGATGGAGATTCGTCGCTCATACACTGGTATTATAAAACATAACTTCCACTGTAGCTGATGTCGTTAACACGCACTGTTGTCTCAGTCAGTAGTTCTTTGGAATGCTAATAGTTGCGTAAATTGTCATAGCACATACTTTGTCATTAAGAGTGGGATAACTGGTGGCGAAGAGTTTCTGGTTAAGCACCTGGGTTAAGATTCCTAGCATTTCTGCAGTGTTGCATGGAATGTGGCCGAGCGACAGTTTTGGTGCTGATGAAGATCTCTAATAGCAACCTCGATAGTGTTGTTATAACATAGTTTGCTATGCAGCAAAGCGGGTTTCTCCCTCTCCATTTTACCGAGCGAGGTGGCGCAGTGGTTAGCACAGTGGACTCGCATTCGGGAGGAGGACGGTTCAATCCCGCGTCCGGCCATCCTGATTTAGGTTTTCCGTGATTTCCCTAGATCACTCCAGGCAAATGCCGGGATGGTTCCTTTGAAAGGGCACGGCCGACTTCCTTCCGCATCCTTCCCCAATCCGATCTTGTGCTCCGTCTCTAATGACCTCGTTGTCGACGGGACGTTAAACACCAATATCCTCCTCCTCCCTCTCCGTTTCCTTTCATTCATCATCAATATAAACACTGTTGTTTACTCTGAACTCCTAAAATTCATCGACAGCGTACAGCTGTAGTTTTGATGGCTGGATGGATGTGTAGCTGAAATATTGTTCGCTTGGAGAGTGGAAGACTTGCACTGTGCAATGAACCACGACAAAACTAAGAAAACATAAATTTGAATATTTGCTTCCCTGAAGACTTTTGAAATTATGTCTCAAGAAGAGAACCGTACACGGTACGAGAGGGAGATTAGCTGTCTTACTTTTGTACCAAGTGTCAGCTGCCAGTCACTATACGAAGCGTTGAACCTGTACAGATCTTACCTTTTGTCCAAAGTCGTGCCCTATCTCACATCACAGAGTTTTTTGTTTTT
The DNA here is from genome assembly GCF_023897955.1 of Schistocerca gregaria. Lineage (NCBI taxonomy): Eukaryota > Metazoa > Arthropoda > Insecta > Orthoptera > Acrididae > Schistocerca > Schistocerca gregaria. Next base: position 835,279,166 of record NC_064931.1, read on the forward strand.
TTTAAAGAATTTGACCACATGAGGTCACCCTGTGAACTGACCATCATTAATCACTCAACACCCTACTCCACTGACTCTCTTTCTCTGCTGGACATAATTACCTTCTGGCCTTAATTCTCCAGTGGCCATCATTACCCAGTTTTCCTGTTTTACCCGTTTACTTCTTTGTCATCTGTCTCTCTCTAATGTTTACTTTAATGACACAAAATGTTGTAATATGTTACAGACAGAATTAGAGGAATGTAGATTTCTCACAGTAGATGTCAACAGTAGTTGGTAAGACTCAATTTTGGTTTGTTTGTCACAAATCGCTGGAAAAAGTTTCAACTTGCTTAGCTGATATCACGACTAAACTTGCTAGTTTCTGTGCCTGCACAACGTCGCATGTGCCAGACAAGTCATATAATCTGCGGAGTTGAGATAAATGTACATTGGTATAATGACAATCACTTTGTCAGTTGATCATCATGGTCCCACCCATTAGATTCACGGGATAGTGGCATTCACTGAACATATTTTTCCACCATTTAAATGACCTTCACCTTTCACTTACGAATATTCTCCACCCACTAGTATGGAGGATAGAGGTGGTCCAGTATTTCCATGTCTACTAAGTCTGCTGTACTTCATCATCATTAAATGTCATCTGACATATGTACACACACAATCAAAAAACTACGTACATTGACCCTCAAAATCCACTAATCATTCTCCATTGATCAACAGCCTTCACTAATCATTAATCTCCATTGACCAGCATTCTCCCCTGATCATCATTCTCCAGTGAACGTAATTGTACACTGAACATCATTCTCGGCCGACCATCATCTTCCACTCAGCATCGTTCTCCATTGACCACAACTTACTGCTTCTTCTTGATATACATAAATGATTTGGCAGGAAGACTGAGCAACAGTCTGCCGTGGTTTGCTGATGATGCCGTGGTGTACAGTAAAGTGCCGAATGTGAGTGATTGTAGGAAGTTACAAGACGACTTAGACAAAATTTCCGTTTGGTGTAATGAATGACAGCTAGCACCAAATGTAGAAAAGAGTAAGCTAATGAGGATGAGTATGAAGAACAAACTTATAACGTTCGGATACAGCTTTTGTAGTGCCCTGCATGGCACAGTCAAGTCGTTTAAATATCTGAGTGCAACGTCGCAGAGATATATCAAATGGAACGTGTATTTGAGGATAGCGGTTGGAAGACGAATAGGTGACTTCGGTTACTTGGGACAATTCTAGGACAATGTGGTTCATCAGTAACGGACAAATCATATAGGACGCTAGTGCGCCCTACTCTTGAGTACTGTTCAAGTGCGTGGAATCCGTACCAAGTCGGATCGAAGAAAGACATTAATGCGGTTCAGAGGCGGGCTGCTAGATTCGTTACTGGTAAGTTCAAACAACAGGGAAGTGTTACGGAGGTGCTTTGGGAACTCAAATGGCTATCCTTGGAGGAAATAAGACGTTCTTTACGAGAAACACTACTGAGAAAGAGAACCGATATTTAAAGCTGACTGCCGATCTATTCTACTGCCGCCAACACACGTACACATTATGCGTAAGGACCTGGAAGATAAGATACGAGAAATTAGGGTTCATTCAGAGGCACACAGACCGTCGTTTTCCCCTCGCCCTGCGTGCAAATGGACTGGGAAAGGAAATGACTAGCAGTGGTACGGGGTACCCTACGCCACGCACCGTACGGTGGCTAGTGGAGTATCTATGTAGATGCAGGTGCCCCATTTTCCACTGACCAACATTTTCCACCTACCATCATGCTACACTGACCATTCACCATTTTACATCATCCTCCACTAACCATCATTCTCGGTTGACCATGATTCTCCAGTGTCCATCACCTTCAATTGAACGTCGTTCTCCATTGTCCACCACTGACCCGCACAGTGGTATGCCACGTAATGGTGATCCGATATATCCAACATCTTCCTCAGTTACGGTACTGTATTGTTATTTAACTTCGACTTACACATGTATGCGTAACATCAAAAATTATGAACAGTACATCCACGTCTCGCTCATCTTCATCATTATCTTTATCGTCTTCTCTCTGAGTTAAAAACCTCAGTAAATTCTCGCCCCCCACACACTCTCTCTTTTTTTTTACTGAAGCGAGAAAATTATAGCATATTTAGATTGAACTATAGTTTTCCTTGTGATCAGTAATCCCTGTATCAGTCATGATGCTCTCTATAAGCTCTGGATTGTTTGGGGCTAAGAGTACAAGTGTGTTTTCGCAACCATTTACAATTCGCTTGGGTTCGTGGACTAACTGCTCGAAATAATTTTCGGAGAAAGCGTTTAGGACAATCTTGGAAGATGTTTTCTGCCTACCACCGGTTTTGAACAAGTATTTTTGCCAACATATGGAGGGAAGATTGCAGTCCCCACCAACTATAACGGTATGAGTGGGGTATTTATTTGTTACGAGACTCAAATTTACTCTGAACTGTTCAGCAACTATATCATTGGAGTCTGGGGGTCGGTAAAAGGGGCCAATTATTAACTTAGTTCGGGTGTTAAGTATAGCCTCCACCCATACCAATTCGCACGGAGTATCTACTTCGACTTCACTACAAGATAAACCACTACTGACAGACACAAACACTCCACCACCAATTCTAACTAATCTATCTTTCCTGAACACTGTCTGAAACTTCGTAAAAATTTCTGCAGAACTTATTTCAGGCTTTATCCAGCTCTCTGTACCTAAAAAGATTTCAGCGTCTGTGCTTACTATTAGCGCCTGAAACTCAGGAACTTTCCCAGCACAACTAGAACGATTTACAACTACAATTCTGACTGTTGCTTGATCCAAGCACGTCCTGTATTTGCCTTGCACCCTTTGAGATTGCAGCCCACCCCGTACTTTCCCGAGGCCTTCTAACCTAAAAAACCGCCCAGTCCACGCCACACAGCCTCCGCTACCCGTGTAGCCGCCAGCTCAGTGTTGCGTCTTTCCAAAATATGACACAGTAATAAAACCTTCATTGTTAACAAGTGCTGCTCACAAAGAAAGCTTTTATGAGTAGCCCGTGTATGCTAAATGTTTGGTTGTAATAAGTAACACACACATACACACTCAAGATGCGGATATATTTAACATGAAGGTTCACTGAACACGTAGGGTGTGTCCTGAATGTAATGCAGGTTCATTTTACTGTAATTTTAGGATCTTTGAGATGTATAATTATTTTTGCATGAGTTTTGAAAAATTATTTTATTTTTGAGGTAACGACTGTGTCATCATCTTTGGCGATATTTCATTTCTGTCCCCTTCTTTGACAATGCTGTACGTACTCAAAGCAGATGCTCTCCAGTTTTGATGATGCATTTAAATTAAAATACCCTCTTCCTTCACGTCACATACTTTTATTAGATGTTAGCGTTAGTTAGTAGCTGATTCCATGATTAGAGCACAGTATTCCCGAACAGTAAATATTGCAAGACTGCGTTGGAACGTAACCTTGACTAGGCCCAATCATTTTTCACATAATTAATTGTCAATCAATTTCGTGAATGACATTTTTCTACTACTACATTATTTTTGTCCAACCTAAATTGGTTTTAAAACATCAATGAAAAATTGTGGATGATGACAGTATGCTCTATAACGTTGCCTCAGACTTAAACATCAACACTTGTTACGTATGTCGATAATGCTATGAACCTAGCGATGGCGAAATACTTAATTTGACGGTCTGTAAAGAGTAACGCAAAGCGTAAACCTAAATAACAGCATTTAGAATGCTATTTATTTATTTTTTTGCCTAGCGTTTCAACCCACACATATTTTCCACGTGGTCAGGTCAGTTTTAAAAAGTCTACCTTTTAAGCCAAACATTAAATTTCAAAAGTTATTTGTAGCTATTTAGGCATGGGAATAGCATTGGGGTTAATCAAATAATGTTTCAGAATTATAAGCATTTACAGGGCGGCTATTACTAAACTACACGAAATACAATCGTCATAACTTCTGAACTGTTTGCGTTAGGATGTCCCAACTGCTCGGTTGGCCACGGGCATTATGGGAATTCATATTCGCATGCATGGTTTGGTTTAGCGATGAACCCCACTTACATTTTGAAGGGTTTGCCCATAAGCAAAATTCCCGCATTTGGGGGTGTAAGAATCTGCATTTCGCGATCGAGGAGTCTGAAACGTCCCCTTAGGAAAATTTATACAAGACTGTGCTTAAACTGACACACAATATTTTTAGCGCAACGCAGTCTGACTTCCAAAAATCCCTACGAAAGAATGGTCCTGACTAACATTAACCTATACGTTTCACAAATCACTTACCTCACAAAAATCTTCGTTACTCAAGCTACTGCAATACAGCGAGCGCCACTACTGCCAACTAAATAAAAGATTCAAACTATGGAAGTCACTAACTACTGAGGCACAGTTAGCAAATGAAAGGTTTTAATAGAGAACAAACAATGTATTTACCTTAATAGTCATAATATATATATCAGTTCATGACACCAATTCTTACAAATTTCAAAACTTGGTTCAAATGGCTCTGAGCACTATGGGACTCAACTGCTGTGGTCATTAGTCCCCTAGAACTTAGAACTACTTAAACCTAACTAACCTAAGGACATCACACACATCCATGCCCGAGGCAGGATTCGAACCTGCGACCGTAGCAGTCCCACGGTTCCGGACTGCGCGCCTAGAACCGCGAGACCACCGCGGCCGGCAATTTCAAAACTCCTCCATCTCTCTCCCCACGTCCACCACTGCTGGCGGCTCACCTCCAACTGCGCAACGCTACGCGCTGTTAGCATCCAGCTGCCGCTGCCCGACACTACAATGGAGAGTATTACAACAATGCCAAACAGCCACAGACTGCACACGGCACAGCCAGTGATTTTCATACAGAGCAATACGTGGCGGCGGCGTTACCAATAAAAAAGAACTAAACAGCCTACTTACATAGCTCCCATGCTCCCCACAAAAAATTTTACAAATTGTTTTGGGCAGTAGCCAATACAGATTTGAATAAATTTTTCATAATTACAATAACAAAGAAATGAAATGCACACACTTATCGATACAATGTTGGTCAAAAGCTAAAATTTTCTCACAGTCCATAAAGACAATCATGATCATTCATCAAAGTAAAATTGCAGTGTTTTTCTCAAAGTCTGAGTAGTAAAAGAAAATGCACACGGAAGTAGTGGATTTCCATGCACTTTTGAAGAAGTAGCGTTGTCCTTCCAACGGAAAGACAGTGCTGACACTTGACATGCAGACAAGTAATGGGCCACACCAGAGCAAACCCACAGCAGAGTCAGTCGAAGTTTTGACGAATATTGGTAGGTAGGTCATCACAGAGTAGACCTCTTGTAGTCCTGGTAGAGATTACAGTATTGGTGGGCCACCAGAGATGCAGACCCACTGTAGTCCTTGTAGAAATAATGGTATTGGTGGGTCATCAAAGGTGTAGACCCACTGTAGTCCTTGTAGAGATGGCCAGCAGCCATCTGTTTGACTGTGCAGGCGCACAATCATCATTGAAGAGTCTTGCGGATAATATAGCAAGTCCATAACCACCACTTGGGCACTCACAAAAATTGTTTTTGAAATGTCCTTAGAACCAGCAATGCTGTTATCCTGTCCCTTACTGAATTATTAACACACGTGCAAACACTATCAGTCCCTACTTCTCACATATTGTCCATATACTATGACCAACAGAAACGTGTGCAGTGAAATGTAATTTACAAGTTACTTAATTTGATGAACTGGTGTCAATGACAATTTTATAACATAAGAATACAATAACAAAGGTACAAAATATATCATTAAAGAACATAACAATACAGATAACATTTGTAGTAGTACAGGCTTTACAAAAGAATCGAAATAGCAAATACATCAGTGTTACAAAAATTACGACATAAGTACATACATAAAAGATCAGAATAAATTTTGAAACATCAACTTCACTCATGAGCATTAGAACAAAACAGAATAAATAATGTGTAAACATCTTTACGAAGTAAATAACATGTTATTAACGCAAATTATATTTGAGGATAACAGTATTCCTCATCATAGTGAATGTAGCTTAGTATTAGAAGAGAAAAAATTCTATGAAACAGCACACAGAGACAGGAAGAAAACAAATACACAAGGGTACACAAACACATAGTGGGATAACACAAAAGGAAAAGACAGGGATTGTTTTACTACAGTATTTTGCAAACAAAACTTTCTTTACATCTCATAGATCACCCTTCGTTCTTCATTATTTCCAAAAAGTCCTATCTATACCTGCTTTCAGTACTTTTCCCATATAACCTCTCAGTGCATTTCTTCAAATCCATCGCAACTCATTCTCTTATATAGGCTACCCCCTCTTAAGCTAACTTAAATCTACTGAGCTCAGATGCTTAACTACGGAACGAGGCAATGCAGCAGCACAAAACAATTTACACAAACAGCAATGATAAAAAAATGGAAATTGGCAAAAAAAGGCAGCAATATTACAACTAATATAAGGCAATGCGCAGCAAACAAGAAAAATAAATCAGTAATAAAACTGGCTTAACCTAGTAATACAAAGTGACATTCAGTAGCACTATGAATGGCAAACAGCCGCAGCAAATGCTATAACTTATACCTAAACATGACAAACCCACAAGCAGAAAAAATAGCACACTAAAGACAACAATGCAGATAAGGACAATGTCTATTCACATCTTAATGTCTATGCAATTAAAGTGGTGCACCACAAAAACTAATGCTACAACAAATTACCAAGTACTTGAAAAGAAAATTATATATACAGTTACTGTTATTAGTCGCTTCTTATTGCTCTTTCCATTCCAAGAGCTCCTTTTTCGCAGAATGTGGATCATAAAACAATTATTTAATAGATCTGTCGACAGAAAGTGTTCACATTAGAAAATGCATTTAGTTTTATAAAACCAATGCTGCAACACAGCTGGAAAACAGATATCAAATGAAATAAGCAACTATGGACAAAGCATAAAAATATCATTCAATAGTCATGTGATATTTTATAAGTTAGTAGAATTCTCTCAACTCTCGTAGAAAGACGTTTGTTGTAATCAGTGGCAGATTCATATAAAAAAATTCACAGGTCAAGAATTTGCGTTACAAATATGTAGAAACAAAATCCTTTTAAATAGAATAGTGTCCAAAAAATTTTCGTCCCCATTGTAATACATTCAAGCATTTACATACATTTCATAAACAGCCTACTTACAAGTCTATTCACGCTCAACAGGTGACTATGTGCTCTGCAACGTCCAGTCACGGAATAATTGGTGCGGTATTTCTTGACGCCACAGTGACTATCAAACTGTACGTGAAAGTTTTGGAAGATGATTTCATCCCCATTACCCAAAGTGACCCTCATTTCGGCAAGATGTGGTTCATGCAAGACGGAGCTCGACTTCATCGAAGAAGGAGAGTGATTGCCCGCCATATTCTCCGGATCTGTATACATGTGACTCTTTTTTGCGAGGCTATATTAAGGACAAGGTGTACAGCAATAACCGCAACGCCATTGCCGGGCTGGAAACAGCTCTTCAGGAGGTCATCAACAGCATAGATGTTCCGATACTTCAGTTGATGATTCAGAATTTCGCTATTCATCTGAGCCACATCATTGCCAGTGATGACAGGCATATCTACGTAAAACCTACATTTAGCAACTACATATTACTAAGTTCTTAATTACATTGTACAAGCAGATGTTGGTTTTCAACTGCTTTAGAATTGTGAGTTTCACACTCATTCCCAAACTGCATACTTCATGCTATAGAGTTTACAATGAAATTTACAGATGTGACAGGAGTGAGAGGCCATAAATAACCAGAGATCATGTTGGTGAATGTGAAAATACTACAAAAATCATGTTTCGATAGATAATTAGGGTTATTGTTTGTTTTTGAACATAGACAAGATGGAGTTAGATTACGATTGTTTTTTTTTTTTAATGGTTGCTAAAACACCGCTCTGTAACTGTTTTTTTTATTTTAAAGGTGGTTAATGCATTAGATTTTAGAAAATGGTTCAAATGGCTCTGAGCACTATGGGATATAACTGCTGAGGTCATCAGTCGCCTAGAACTTAGAACTACTTAAATTTAACTAGCCTAAGGACATTACAACATCCATGCCCGAGGCAGGATTCGAACCTGCGACCGACGAGCTCGCGCGGTTCCAGACTGCAGCGCTTTGAACCGCTCGGCCACGCCAGCTGGCACTAGGTTTTGATCGAGCTAAAGGGAAACGGCAACTCCGTTAGTTCCTCCGTCTCAGAATTCATCATTTTCCAAGCAGCACAAATAGGCCAGTTCCACCAACTGTTTCGATTGCCTGTTTCATTTCAGTATCTTCTAAAATAATTTTTTCTGGCTCACTTGAAAGAGGGGTGAAAGAGGGAGAGCGGATGGGTTACATCAGATCTCCATCCATATTCCGCAAGCCACCTGACGCTGTGTGGCGGAGGGTACCTTGAATACCACGATCGGTGCTACCTTCTATTCCAGTCTCGTATTGTTCGTGGAAAGAAAGATTGTCGGAATGCCTCTGTGTGGGCTCTAATTTCTCTGATTTTATCCTCATGGTCTCATCACGAGATATGCGAAGGAGGGAGCAATATACTGCCTGACTCCTCGGTGAAGGTATGTTCTCGAAACATCAACAAAAGCACCTACCGAGCTACTAAGCGTCTCTCTTGCATAGCTTTTCACTGGAGTGTATCTATCATCTCCGTAACGCTTTCGCGATTACTAAATGATCCTGTAACGAAGTGAGCTGCTCTCCGTTGGATCTTCCTACTCCTTTTATCAACCCTATCTGGTACGGAACCCACACCGGTGAGCAGCACTCAAGCAGTGGGCGAAAAAGCGTACTGTAACCTACTTCCTTTGTTCTCGGACTGCATTTCCTTAGGATTCTTCCAGTAATTCTCAGTGTGGCATCTGCTTCACCGGCGATTAATTTTATATGGTCATTCCATTTTAAATTACTCCTAGTGCCTACTCCCAGATAATTGATGGAGTTAACTGCTTCCAGCTGCTGACCTGCTGTATTGTAGCTAAATGATAAAGGATCTTTCTTTCTATGTATTCGCATCACATTACACTTGTCTACATTGAGATTCAATTGCCATCCCCTGCACCATGCGTCAATGCGTTGCAGATCTTCCTGCATTTCAGTACCATTTTCCATTGTTACAAACTATCGATATACTACAGCATTATCCGCAAAAGCCTTAGTGAACTTCCGATGTTATCCACGATCTCATTCATATATATATATATATATTGTTAGTAGCAACGGTCCTATTTCACTCCCCTGCGGCACACCTGAAATCACTCTTACTTCGGAAGACTTCTCTCCATTGATAATGACATGCTGCGTTCTGTTATCTGGGACCCCTTCAATCCAGTCACACAATTGTTCTGATAGTCCATATGCTCTTACTTTGTTCATTAAACGACTGTGGGGAACTGTATCGAACGCCTTGCGGGAGTCAAGAAACACGGCATCTACATGGGAACCCGTGTCTATGGCCCTCTAAGTCTCGTGGACGAATAGCGCGAGCTGGGTTTCACACGTTCGTCTTTTACGAAACCCATGCTGATTCCTACAGAGCAGATTTCTAGTCTCCAGAAAAGTCATTATACTCGAACATAATACGTGTTCCAAAATTAGAGATATAGGTCTATAGTTCTGCACGTCTGTTCGACGTCCCTTCGTGAAAACGGGGATGACCTGTGCCCGTTTCCTATCTTTTGGAACGCTACGCTCTTCTAGAGATCTATGGTACACCGCTGGAAGAAGAGGGGAAAGCTCCTTCGCGTAATCTGTGTAAAATCGAACTGGTATTCCACCAGGTCAAGCGGTCTTACCTCTTCTGAGCGATTTTAATTCTTTTTCTATCCCTCTGTCATCTACACTCCTGGAAATGGAAAAAAGAACACATTGACACCGGTGTGTCAGACCCACCATACTTGCTCCGGACACTGCGAGAGGGCTGTACAAGCAATGATCACACGCACGGCACAGCGGACACACCAGGAACCGCGGTGTTGGCCGTCGAATGGCGCTAGCTGCGCAGCATTTGTGCACCTCCGCCGTCAGTGTCAGCCAGTTTGCCGTGGCATACGGAGCTCCATCGCAGTCTTTAACACTGGTAGCATGCCGCGACAGCGTGGACGTGAACCGTATGTGCAGTTGACGGACTTTGAGCGAGGGCGTATAGTGGACATGCGGGAGGCCGGGTGGACGTACCGCCGAATTGCACAACACGTGGGGCGTGAGGTCTCCACAGTACATCGATGTTGTCGCCAGTGGTCGGCGGAAGGTGCACGTGCCCGTCGACCTGAGACCGGACCGCAGCGACGCACGGATGCACGCCAAGACCGTAGGATCCTACGCAGTGCCGTAGGGGACCGCACCGCCACTTCCCAGCAAATTAGGGACACTGTTGCTCCTGGGGTATTGGCGAGGACCACTCGCAACCGTCTCCATGAAGCTGGGCTACGGTCCCGCACACCGTTAGGCCGTCTTCCGCTCACGCCCCAACATCTTGCAGCCCGCCTCCAGTGGTGTCGCGACAGGCGTGAATGGAGGGACGAATGGAGACGTGTAGTCTTCAGCGATGAGAGTCGCTTCGGCCTTGGTGCCAATGATGGTCGTATGCGTGTTTGGCGCCGTGCAGGTGAGCGCCACAATCAGGACTGCATACGACCGAGGCACACAGGCCAACACCCGGCATCATGGTGTGGGGAGCGATCTCCTACACTGGCCGTACACCTCTGGTGATCGTCGAGGGGACACTGAATAGTGCACGGTACATCGAAACCGTCATCGAACCCACCGTTCTACCATTCCTAGACCGGCAAGGGAACTTGCTGTTCCAATAGGACAATGCACATCCCCATGTATCCCGTGCCACCCACCATGCTCTAGAAGGTGTAAGTCAACTACCATGGCCAGCAAGATCTACGGATCTGTCCCCCATTGAGCATGTTTGGTACTGGATGAAGCGTCGTCTCACGCGGTCTGCACGTCCAGCACGCACTGGTCCAACAGAGGCGCCAGGTGGAAATGGCATGGCAAGCCGTTCCACAGGACTACATCCAGCATCTCTACGATCGTCTCCATGGGAGAATAGCAACCTGCATTGCTGCGAAAGGTGGTTCTGTCAGTGTGATCATGTGATGTATCTGACCCCAGGAATGTGTCAATAAAGTTTCCCCTTCCTGGGATAAAGAATTCACGGTGTTCTTATTTCAATTTCCAGGAGTGTATTTCGATATCTACCATGTTGTCATTTGTGCGACAATCTAGAGATGGAACTACAGTGCAGCCTTCCTCTGTGAAACAGCTTTGGAAAAAGACATTTAGTATTTCGGCCTTTAGTCTGTCATCCTTTGTTTCAGTACCATTTGCGGCACAGAGCGTCTGGACATTTTGTTTTCATACACCTACCGCTTTGAAATAAGACAAAAATTTCTTAGGGTTTTCTGCATAGTCAGTACACAAAACATTACTTTCGAATTCGTTGAACGCCTACCGCATAGCCCTCCTCACACTACATTTTGCTTCCTGTGATTTTTGTTTGTCTGTAAGGCTTTGGCTATGTTTATGTTTGCTGTGATGTTCCCTTTGCTTCCGTAGTATTTTTCTAACTCGGTTGCTGTACCACGTTGGATCCTTTCCATCTCTTACGATCTTGCTTGGCACATAATCATCTAATGTATATTGGACGATGGTTTTAAACTTTGTCCACTGATCCTCAACACTATCTGTACTTGAGATAAAACTTTTCTGTTGAGTCGTCAAGTACTCCTGAAATCTGCTTTTTGTCACTTTTGCTAAACAGAAAACTCTTCCTACCTTTTTTAATATTTCTATTTACGGCTGAAATCATCGATTCAGCAACTCCTTTATGATCGCTGATTCCCTGTTCTGCCGAAATAGTTTCAAATAGTTGTGGTCTGTTAGTCATCAGAAGGTCTAATATGTTATCTTCAGGAGTCGGTTCTCTGTTTAACTGCTCAAGGTAGTTTTCAGATAAAGCACTTAAAAAATTTCACTGGATTCTTTGTCCCTTCCACCCGGTATTAACGTTTGAGCCTCCCAGTCTACATGCGACAAATTAAAATCTGCACCCAGAACTATAACATGGTGGGGAAATCTACTCGAAATATTTTCCAAAATTTCCTTCAGGTGCTCTGCCACAACAGCTGTTAAGCCAGGGGGCCAATAGAGATATCCAATTATCATGTCTGAGCCTGCTTTAACCGTGACCTTCACCCAAATTATGTCACATTTCGGATCTCCGTCACTTTCGTGCGATACTATTGCACTTTTTATCGCTATAAACCTGTCACCCCCCTTCACTGTCTGAGCGGTACACATTCCAATCGGAATTTAGAAGTTGATTACTGTTACGGGGAAAGTTTGGTATGACGAGGTAGTGGGGTAAGAATGGGTACTTTGCTTTACGGCTCACTTAGTGCTCCAATCTAGCGGAAAACGTTCATACTGCTAGCAGGGATGGAGAAAAAGAATACGTGTGCGGCAGCCATTCTGAACTATTAGTTTGCCTTGTGTAGATCCGTTTCCCTCGACTGGCCAGATTTTTGCTGGAAAGTTTCTTAGTGAAGTTGACGTTTGGTGTGGAATACGGGTAAAATACATTCATTAACTGAAACACTGTATATATTGGTGGAAACTGTTATTTTTCGACGTTTTGTTACGTATATTATAAATACTTTTAGTCGAAACCTAACCTAAAACTATCGATAAATATTCAACAGTGTATCAGTGAGGCAAAACGGAACTTTTTTCTATGGAGCATGATGGGGAACTACCCCATCTTACCCCACAGATTTTACAATTTCGTCTTTTGTTTGTACAGGGTTTGCAACATGGTAAGAGCATACAAGAGGAAGACTGATCGAGGTGGATTGTCTCCAGAAGCAATGAAATCAGCTATTGAAGCGGTTATCACAGGTAAAATGGGATATAAAAGAGCAGCTGACACTTTTCGTGTTCCGCAAACAACTCAAGAGAGAAGAGTTAAAGTATCTCCTGATCAGAGAGAAAAATCGGAAAATATATTTACTGCGTCATCGAGTGGACGTGTGTATTTAAATAAATCAACTCCAATTTTGGTCAAGAGTCTAGGGCCAATTGAAACCGTTTTTACTCCAGACGAAGAGAACATGTTGGTGGAGTACCTACTAGAAGTGGAGGACAGGTTATTTGGTCTGACAGCATATAACCTCAGAAAACTTGCCTTTCAGTGGGTAGAGGAGTTGTGCAAAAAGCACACATTTTCTCAAGAAATACAGGTAGCTGGCAAAGATTGATTCACTGGTTTCAAACGCAGAGACTGTGCGTGTGTAAAAAGCACACTTTTCTCAATAAAAACAAGTATCTGGCAGAGATTGGTTCAGTGGTTTCAAACGCACGAATCCTCACATAACCCTCAGAAAACCAGAGCACACAAGTGCAGCACGAGCTGCAGCATTCAAGAAACCGAACGTAATTAAATTTTTTGGTTTGGCTAGATGTCACAGATATGTACCCTCAGCCCACGGGGCTACAAACACCCACTAGCTTTCTGCTGCTTTCAACTCACCTCAGCCTCCTGCTTCCGCCCATTTAGGCCTACCTCAACCTTCTGGTGTCTCCAGCCGACATCAGCCAGTTGCTAAATCGGATATGTCAACTCCAGCTGATCCCTCCGAGTTTCTCCAGGCTGATGCTGAATATGAAATACTTGACGTTCATGCTCCAATTGAAAATATTCAGCCTGTTTCAAGTACAATTAATGTTACTACAACTGCTGGAAAGGCTGTAACAATTCCAAAATGTCCAGCATCAGAAGAGATTATACCGGTTCCCTCTTGCAGTGGCCTTCATTCAAAAATGAAGAGCCGAAAGCATGGCAAACCAGCAGTCGTGACTGAATAACCCTACAAAAATTATTTACAAGCAGAAATAAATTTAGAACGAGGAAAAGAAATGAAGCAAATGGGACAAGATAGGAAAAACTTAACAAAGAGATTTGCTCAAATAAAGAAAAATACAGCCATCACTAACCAAGTATTGCTAAAGAGGTCGAGTAGTAAGAAGAAAATACAAAAGCAAGGCAAAGAAATTAACAAAACCAGCTTAAAACGTAAGCAGTTAAGTTCCTCTTCATCAGAATCTTCTGACGCTGAGTGTCTTTACTGTGTATACTTATACCCACAGTCTACTGAACTGTGGATTCAGTGTTTTATATGTAAAAGATGGGCTCATTGTTCCTGTGCAGGAAAAGAAGTTGAAGGCGATGAAGCAGTTCGCGTGTGTTCACTGTGCAAAGACTGACCCCATCATGCCCCACTAGTAACCCAATCTTTCCCCACTAGAAGGGGCAAGATGGAAACTTGTCATTGTATTACAAAGACAGTTTTATATCGTAATTGAAAAGTCAAAACAAATTTGTTTATACTTCATTCTCAGCTATAATAATGTTCAATTACACCATTATTTTTTTAAAAGTCTTCTGCCTAAGATTGTTGATTTTACGGCCACAAAAATGTTAACCATCCCGTCTTACCCAACTGTCCCCTACATCTGGTTTCAGGCAACTTTCTGTCCCTATTACAATGTGGGCATTGTGACTGTTTATTAATGAGAGCAGTTTTGGGACCTTTCTATAGACGCTTCTACAGTTTTCTATTAGCACATTAATATTGTTAATCTCTGTTGCGTTTTGCCTACTGATACCTTGTCGCGTCTCAGGAGGCGTCTTGGCGGGCCTACGGAGGGAATTCTCTAACCTAAAAAACCTATATGTGCGCTCCACACGTACTCCGTTACCCTTGTAGCTGCTTCCTGCGTGTAGTACACGCCTGATCTATTCAGGGTGACCCTACATTTCTCCACGCGGTAGCGGAGGTCGAGAAATTGGCACCCCCAGATCTCCGCAGAATCGTCTGAGCATCTGGTTTAAGCCTTGCACTCGGCTCCAAACCAGAGGACCACGATGGGTTCTGGGAACGATACTACAAATAGTTAACTCAGATTCCACCCCGCGAGCGAGGCTTTCCGCCTTCACCAACTCCTCCAACCGCCTGTATGAACTGAGAATCACCTCTGAACCCAGACGGCAGGAGTCATTGGTGCCGACATGAGCAACAATTTGCATTCTGGTGCACCCAGTGCTCTCTATCGCCGCCGGCAGGGCCTCTTCCACATCTCGGATGAGACCCCCCCCCCCCCCCCCCCCCGGCAAACAGACAGAGTGAACACTTGCCTTTCCGCTATTCCCCTAAGGGGCTCCATCACCCGCCTAGCATTGGAGCTCTCAATCACTAATAACCCCCCCCCCCCTACTCCCCCGTGTTCCTGCTCCCACCTTGCTGAAGGAGCGGCCACATGTCCTCTCACAGGCAGCGTGGGTGATGCTACACGGCCAGCCTTCACATTGACCGTCCGCCTCGTGCGCCGCGAATGCCGCTGAACCCGCCACTCCCCTTGGGGAGATGGTGGCCCAACCGCACCCGGTACCTGCGAAGATGTCTGGACAGCAGGGATCGTGGGTGAAGCATGTAACACCGGGGATGTACCATGCGACGCACCAGACTCCTACTGCCACTACACTCCGGGGCAGCAGCCTGAAGTAGGCTTACCGCGGCCATCAGCACGTTTAGCTGTTCGCGAACAGTGGCCAGCTCCTCCTGCGTCCGTGCACAGCAGTCACACGTCCTATCCATCCTAAGAAATGAACAATTTACAGTAGAGTGTCAATCAACTTTTAACTAGACTGCTAATGCACTAAAGGCAGCTGATAGCTGACTAAACTGTGGTTACCAGACACTTGTTGTTGGAAACAATTGAAATAAACGCTACCAGTCTCTGGACTGTATTCAAAACAAACACGAAATCTACTGAACACTATTACTAGTACTCGAAAATTAAAGCCTCCTAAAAGCAAAAACACACGGAAAAAGAAGTGACAAGTAAGAAAAACACAGTTATACTTAAATTTATGTAGCTTGCTGCACAGCAGATGTGAAGCAGACGGCAGTTACGACGACACACGCAGTGACATAGCAGAATGGGGCTAGTTTTGCTGTTTTCAGTTTTTTTCCTGCCCTTATAACTAGGCAGGTTACATCATCTTCAATTCTGATGTGCTATGGTTAGGGTCGAGTGGAGGGGTGTGGCTTCATAGTATCATTGACGAGGACGATGATACCACAGATAATAGCATTGATGCTGCTGATGAGAGTTGCGACATCGCTGATAAGCTAGTTTAAATCGTTTAAAGGTTTTTGATTCAAAAACAAACTTTACAAAACCCTCATAGATATGCTACTAATGACCACTTAAGCACAAACAGCCAATGTGCCTATGGTATTATTAAAAAGACTGTAAGACCATCGTGACTTGGGACATGGCAGTTAGGATTAATATGCATGCAGATAGGATATCCAGTCTTGTGAGACACAGTACCGTTGGCCCATAGAACAATCTGGTAAACGTGAAGCTGGTTAACAGCTCTCGAAAGGCAGTTGTTGGCTTTATTTATTTCACACATTGATAACCTTCATTTGAAGCTATGTATCATGTGCCATCGAATACTGGAACTAGCAGATAGCATGTTTCTCTGTAAATAATTAAAAGCCAACATTGCCATATAAAATATAAATAATAAAATAGGAGTCTTTATGTGTTGAAAATGAGATTTTTTTACCTTAAATGCTGTGCAAAACTTTAAAAAGAAAAACGTAGGTCTCCTTTCACATCCTACTTGATCAGACCAGCAGATGGCTGCACTAAAAAAACGATAGATCTCTACAGATAATTAAAAACCAACATTTGCTTCAAAACATAAAACTGTAATTATAACTCAAGGATTTAAAAAAGTTCCGAAGCACCATTTTACGAGGGGCAAGAATAAAGTATCATGTTACTCACTAGATATATTATAAACAAAGCTGTTCATTATCAAATACTGTTATGATTAGAAATGACCAAGTCCTACTAAAAGCCACTTAAATAACAGCAGTTAGGGATCTGAAGGCTGTGAAAAAACCTTATAGATATTATTTGCCTGATATTATTGCTCACAACATTCTAAATAAATATGTGAGCAGCACTGTTTCCGCATATAAATTCATAAAGTGATTATTCATTCCGTGCAGTTGCATTACCACAAATTATGGCTGTCGAATAAAAAACCTGCAGCACCCCAAACATCCGCACACACTAGAATTGTCGTATTGGGAAAGGAAGAAAAAAGGCAGGAGTTTTGTATTACCAAAAATATTACTGAAACCACAAAAGCAGATGTACAGCTTGTAAACACACGACCAAAGACGGTAAGAGTTAGAGAGCATTGCTATTTTTAAGTTATCTGTTTAACTCATTAAAATATATGTTTATCGTAATATAATAGAATCGCAACGAAAATCCGATTCTGTAGTCTTTGTAGACACAAGGAGCTATTATTATAAGTGTAACACCGACTTTGTATGACTATCCTTCATTACAACAAATGCTAACACACTCTGTCGTTTAAACTGCAGACTTCATTTGTAATAATATGGCATCAAACAGAGTCTCTCATGTGTTAACCTCAGTTACTAAACTCAACATCGAACATTTTCGCGCTGCTGCTATGTTTTGCAGATACTTTAGAATTTTTGCAACGTCTCAGATGCAGAAAATAATTGTTTCACCACTCTGTCGCGTTTTTTAATTACTGTTGGAGCCATGTATTGGTGTCACTCAAAAATTAAACTATGGTCGCGAATTTACAGTGGAATCATCTGCAGGTGACAGGAGGAACTAGGTTTGTGGGGGGAGGGGGGCAGGTGGGTACTGCAGGTGAAACACATTTTCAGTAAATACAAATTCCTAATTGGTTATTTATATTATCAAGCAAATACTGGCGTTTTATTCCTAGTAGAAAAATATTGATTTTTCAGTTAACCATCTCCAGATGTTAGCAGCCCGTAGGATGTGAAAGTGGACCTACTTTTAAATACATCTTCAGGGATTGTGGGATAGTATTTGAGATAAAAAACTCATTTCAACACATATGAATTCTTATTTCATTATTATATTGTACGTTAGATTTAATGATTTATAAGTAAATATGCTATCTACTCCTTCCGATATTCAATGGCGAATGATATACACACTATGTGATCAAAAGTATATCAACGCCTCCGAAAACATGCGTTTTTTATGTTCAGGTGTGTGGGTGTCACTTGTGACATACGTCTCTACGCGAGATTTCCACACTCTTAAACATCTCTAGGTCCACTGTTTCCGATGTGATAGTGAAGTGGAAACGTGAAGGGACACCTACAGCACGAAAGCTTACAGGCTGACCTCGTCTGTTGACTGACAGAGACCGCCGGCAGTTGAAGAAGTTCGTGATGTGTAATAGGCAGACATCTATCCAGACCATCACACAGGAATTCCAAACTGTATCAAGATCCACTGCAAGTACTATTACAGTTAGGCGGGAGCTGAGAAAACTTTGATTGCATGGTCGATCGGCTGCTCCAAGGCACTCATCACGGCGGTAACTGCCGAACTAAGCCTCGCTTGGTGAAAGGAGCGTAAAAATTGGACGATTGAACTGTGGAAAAAGTTGTGTTCAGTGAAGAATCACGGTACACAATGTAGCGATCCGATGGCAGGGTATAAACTCCTGGAAATTGAAATAAGAACACCGTGAATTCATTGTCCCAGGAAGGGGAGACTTTATTGACACATTCCTGGGGTCAGATACATCACATGATCACACTGACAGAACCACAGGCACATAGACACAGGCAACAGAGCATGCACAATGTTGGCACTAGTACAGTGTATATCCACCTTTCGCAGCAATGCAGGCTGCTATTCTCCCATGGAGACGATCGTAGAGATGCTGGATGTAGTCCTGTGGAACGGCTTGCCATGCCATTTCCACCTGGCGCCTCAGTTGGACCAGCGTTCGTGCTGGACGTGCAGACCGCGTGAGACGACGCTTCATCCAGTCCCAAACATGCTCAATGGGGGACAGATCCGGAGATCTTGCTGGCCAGGGTAGTTAACTTACAACTTCTAGAGCACGTTGGGTGGCAAGGGATACATGCGGACGTGCATTGTCCTGTTGGAACAGCAAGTTCCCTTGCCGGTCTAGGAATGGTAGTACGATGGGTTCGATGACGGTTTGGATGTACCGAGAACTATTCAGTGTCCCCTCGACGATCACCAGAGGTGTACGGCCAGTGTAGGAGATCGCTCCCCACACCATGGTGCCGGGTGTTAGCCCTGTGTGCCTCGGTCGTATGCAGTCCTGATTGTGGCGCTCACCTGCACGGCGCCAAACACGCATACGACCATCATTGGCACCAAGGCAGAAGCGACTCTCATCGCTGAAGACGACACGTCTCCATTCGTCCCTCCATTCACGCCTGTCGCGACACCACTGGAGGCGGGCTGCACGATGTTGGGGAGTGAGCGGAAGACGGCCTAACGGTGTGCGGGACCGTAGCCCAGCTTCATGGAGACGGTTGCGAATGGTCCTCGCCGATACTCCAGGAGCAACAGTGTCCCTAATTTGCTGGGAAGTGGCGGTGCGGTCCCCTACGGCACTGCGTAGGATCCTACGGTCTTGGAGTGGAGACCTCACGCCCCACGTGTTGAGCAATTCGGCGGTACGTCCACCCGGCCTCCCGCATGCCCACTATACGCCCTCGCTCAAAGTCCGTCAACTGCACATACGGTTCACGTCCACGCTGTCGCGGCATGCTACCAGTGTTAAAGACTGCGATGGAGCTCCGTATGCCACGGCAAACTGGCTGACACTGACGGCGGCGGTGCACAAATGCTGCGCAGCTAGCGCCATTAGACGGCCAACACCGCGGTTCCTGGTGTGTCCGCTGTGCCGTGCGTGTGATCATTGCTTGTACAGCCCTCTCGCAGTGTCCGGAGCAAATATGGTGGGTCTGACACACCGGTGTCAATGTGTTCTTTTTTCCATTTCCAGGAGTGTAGTTATGGAGAAAATGGTTCAAATGGCTCTGAGTAGTATGGGACTTAACATCTATGGTCATCAGTCCCCTAGAACTTAGAACTACTTAAATCTAACTAACCTAAGGACAGCACACAACACCCAGCCATCACGAGGCAGAGAAAATCCCTGACCCCGCCGGGAATCGAACCCGGGAACCCGGGAGTGGGAAGCGAGAACGCTACCGCACGACCACGAGCTGCGGGCATATAGTTATGGAGAATACCCAGTGAACATCATCTGCCAGCGAGTGTGGAGCTAACAGTAAAATTCGGAGGCGGTGGTGCTATGGTGTGGTCGTGTTTCAGGCCTACATTTATGTCTTAACACCTTCTTGCTTCCCACTATTGAAGAGCAATTCGGGGATGGCGATTGTCTCTTTCATCACGATCGAACACCTGTTTATAATGCACGGCCTGTGGCGGAGTGGTTACACGACAATAACTTTCCTGTAATACACTGGCCTGTACAGAGTCCTGACCTGAATCCTAGATAACACCTGTGGGATCTTTTGGCATGCCGACTTGCTGTCACTCCTCACCGACTGACGTCGCTACCTCTCATCAGTGCAGCAATCCGTGGAGAATGGATTGCCACTCTCCAAGAAACCCTCCACAACCTGATTGAACGTATACCTTCGATAATGGAAGCTGTCATAAAGGCTAAGGGTGGGCCAACACCATATTGAGTTCGAGCGTTATCGTTGGAGGGCGCCACGAAATTGTAAGTCATTTTCAGCCCGGTGTCCGGATACTTTTGATCATATATTTAGCTTCAATTGAAAGTTACCAATGTGTGAACTGGGGAGCCAGTCCTTAAATGAATTATTGGCAGTTAGCAATGCAGTCCTAACTGCAGAGTGTTTGGGTGAGTATCATGGGAGTGTGGGAGCTTGTGGAATTGAGTGCGGGGTGCTTCAAGCAAAATTTCCAGAAGCCCACACCCTCCCCTCCTCTCGCTTTTTGATCTTTGCATGGAGCAGGATGTCAATATCCCTGGAATGACATTGGTGGTAAGGAAGTGCTAATGCTGATGTCAGCGAAGTATGACATATGTAATTGCCTCAGCTGTAATATGACATCAAAACAAAAAAGAGACATCTCAAGGTCGATGTAATCATCAGCTTCTCGAAAAAGCAGCAGTTTTCAGCACGACGTAACCTACGTTTCTGGCGATGCATGGGACCCAAAGGCAGAGAGGCGGTCTCCGGCCGTCAGTGACGTATCAGAGAGGTCCGCGGTCTCTCGCAGGTAGTATATCAGCTTTATCTACACTATACAGGTAACGAGAAACCATGGATGAAAGTCGGGGAAGGTCGTTGGGTCATTTAGCACACCAGACTCGAAGACCTGACGCATCAGTTGTAGGGCAGAGTCGGTCCGAGTCAACAACACTGACTCATTGTGTCCTCAGTACCTAGTGACATCGACGTCGAAGGAACGTTAGAGCGAATCTTCTTCCTACTCTAAACGTTTCTCGAGATGCACAACATGATAATATTCGAATGAATACAAGTTTTCAGGAAAATGAATAATTCGGTGCAGAGCTACTAAGCAAAATTTTTAAGCCTATGGGGGAGTCCGGATGAGAATCCCATTCTTATAGTACCTCTACCTCTTTAAAAATGGTTCGTTTTGGATGGGTCCCATTTCTTCGGCACTGTCTTGACATAATAATTCTTTTCCGTCTGAATTTTTTATGTTTAAATTAGAACAGAATTTAATCGAAAAAGCGGTGCTTATTGACAAGGACATAGTTCTCATTGGTCGTGTTATTGCCGTTGTTACCAATTGTTATTAAGGTATGTAAGAAGCCCCATAGGCAGCCGTGATTTTATATAGGACATCAGAACTTTTTCTATTTTGTCACTCTGCGAGTCACATAAAAATGAACGGAATTCACAAGTACTATTTTGGTTTTATTGGATCTGGCGTTTATTACCAAGCTATGAATAACTACTTCCTTTGAAACAGTAGTGAACAAGGAAACAGAAAAACATATGGGAAAAGTGTTGAAATGAACACGAGCTGTACATTGAAAGTCACATAATACATGCCTTGTAGTTAGTGCGTGGTATAAGTCTATTTTTTGCGAAAGAAGTGAGTTGTCTCTTCCACGCACACACACACTTAATCGGCCGTGTGGAAGAGGCAGTGCATTACTTTTTGTGACCGTTGGTGATACTGAACAGCCAATCTGTTGCAGCGACCGGAATCCGACGTCCGTTGCCCATAAAAGAAGACGCACGGAATCCCGGGCCAGGGTAAATGTTTCGGAAGCTGATGCGACCCAACCTGAAAGCGGCTTTAGACGTTGCGGGATGAAATATAGCGGTCCGCCGGCCACTCGCCGAAGCGCCGTATTTATGTATTCGGCCGATGGCCGGCACGACACCGCAGCTCTCTATCTTCTAAACGCGTCACGTTTGTCCTCCTCGTGGCGCTTTTTAAAATTATTTTTTCAGTTGCAATACAAATCTTTTGTGTGATGTAAATGTCAGTTTCGTGAAACTTTCGAATGATTTAAGTAGCGCTTCATGTTTAGCAACTTATAGTAATAGTGAACTACCTTGATATTTAAAGTGTGTAAAGTCAGACTTTTGAAATCAAGAGGGCAATAAAGAGCTGATGCAGTTAGGTCCGGTCTTATATGGTTCCTGTGAATGATCCCTTATCTCGGTCCTGAAAACAAGCACTCTGTCTTAGTATCTAAAAAAACCGTAACTTGGCTCATGAATTAGAATACAATTCGAAAGGTAAGTAACCAGTACGATCTGTGTTAGTTCATTGTCAATTGATTAGCTATCGATTAGACTTCATATACTTGAAAGTGTCCAATCTCATGTACATATCTGAAACCGGGGACACAGACGGCTAATGTCAGCATACTTACCCACCACAGTTCACATTCATTACAGTCAACATATGTTCTAGAGAGTAGTTTGAGTACATGCTTTATCAGACAGCATACCACCAATCACTTTACTTCAAATGTCTCTGTAATGACGTCAGAGAAGTACACCTATCCACAATGTAGGGCAAAGATACTTCATTTTATCGGTACTTGAAAGAGAAAGTATTACAAGTGTAGGAAACGACCCATTTCCATGCATACTATCATGTGTGAGAGACCTAGTTTCGATGGATTCAAGAGCTTATGAAATATTATAAACGTCCTTATATTGGAGAAACCTATGGAAATTCAAATGAAACTGAATGATTTGCTATTCAACCCGGCTGTCACAAATGTAGTCTAAATCGAGCTTCTTTTCTCTACGATACTGTACTTGTTTTCCATATTAGTTTGTCATGAAAGAAAAAAAATTGCATACCGCACATGCCAATGTTTACACATTATTCTGGCAGCGGGTTATCGATGTTCGATAACGAAGAATGAAACTTCGTTTTCAATAACACTGACACTGCATTTGACTTCTGTACTACTTGTTACAGACACGAAAACAAGAATACATCTTCTTACGACTTCCTTCCTACAGAGTAGTGAACACTTCACTACAGTGAGGTGAAAAGAGAGAAACACTGGAGTGATAGATAATACGATAGAGAGGAAGTTAAAAATAAATTTCAAACTGGATACCTACACTTGTATTTCATGTTTACTACTATGACGAAGTCTTTGTGAGTAAACCTTTGTCACTTAGATATACTTCATCTTTGAAAAACGAACGGTTAGGGATTTTCAAAGGAGAAAGCACTTCAGCTTTACGAGTATAGTTTAAATTTCAGGGATAAATCAGGTTTTCGTAATGCAAAGCAAGTGCTTTACTAGTGACGTATTGTCCTTTTAAAACTGAGTTTCTGGGTACTAAACAAAAACGTCATTAAGATATCATTGAGTGACGAACTTATTCATGATACAGTTTTCTTCTCTCTGTCGCCTTTAACTAACACGTTAGCAGTCGCAATCTTATCTGTTAGGTTTAAAATGGCTATAACTCATTGGGAAGATATTCGGCCTTACAGTATCCCATCAGACGATTACACGGAGGTATGGCGCATGGCCAAAAATGCACAAAAATGCACCGAAATGCCGCCCTTGCGTTGCCATCTCGGCTTTTTTCGCTTCTACAGGCGAATGCTGTGACAAAGGCTGCGGCTGCGTCCCGACAGGGAAGCCATTGTACCAGATGCATGGCCACCAAAAAGGCCTGTGGAAGCTCACTAAATCGTCCGACGACGCTTAAGAGAGAAGGACGGCAGCAGTGCTTCTGAGTAGGGTGTGGCGCATATCTAACTTGTTGGGAGCGGTCACATTTCGCTCTCTGAACTTGGCTGCGACTCTATGGGAACCTCACAACTTCTCTTTCCTTTCAGCGATCAAGTATTAGTAATTAAATGCTGCTTCATGGCTTGCTTAATTACTTCTGAATGTGTGCACTTGTCTTTCCAGTCACGAGTCACTCTGCACGGAACTCGCTGTCGCAGAGGTTAACACACTAGATTTGCAATTACAAAAGACAGGGTTCAAATTCCGGTACAACGTTACTCATTTACGTTAACAGTGATTTGGCTAGAACACCTTAGGCTAAAGTACCACGGCTTATTCCCTCCAACATCAGTCTTTTCCTCAGTCAATGCACTGTATTTAATGCTCCCTCTTCTTAGGAGCTATTTAGTGTACACTCATCACTGGTGCTTCTGATCTTACAGTACGTGTATGTTCTTCTTTATCAACGTCTGCTCTCCAGGAGCTTGGTAGTTGGTACTTCATAATGCACCATGGCGTCCACTGTTTCTGGTCCGTTAGGGAGTCTTGCATGGCGAGAAAGTGCATATAAAATTCCACGTGTGATAGACATCTGTGGATTGTACGGTCATGATCATACTGCGCAGTGAATGTGAGATAAGCATGAATGTCGCGAGAATATTATAGGAAGGAGAGTTTCTGAATTTTCACAAAAATGTTCTCCGTCATACATTACACCCTTCTTATCGCATCTCGCTCTGGAGATTGATGAGCATCATCCCTAGGCTTTCATACTTACTACACAAAACCACCATGAAGCTAGTGACCATTGTTTGGATCAT
Organism: Schistocerca gregaria; assembly: GCF_023897955.1. Classification (NCBI taxonomy): domain Eukaryota; kingdom Metazoa; phylum Arthropoda; class Insecta; order Orthoptera; family Acrididae; genus Schistocerca; species Schistocerca gregaria. The sequence goes on from NC_064931.1 coordinate 835,304,316, forward strand.
CTCTGTCTGTTATAACAGTCATTCCTTGGAACGGTCACTAACTTAGTAACGACCGACAGTCACGTATCTTCGTGAATGAAGTACATTTCCTTAACATTGTTAAACCGAATTAGGATCTGCCTTTCTTTCCATTGATTTTGTGTTGTCCTTTCACATTAAATCTCTTCGGACACACATTCTTAGGTATTTTACTGTTAGGTTACCAATGATTGATTGCTAATCAAAAATTAACTGGCTCTGTCGTAAATTTATACGCAGTTAGTCGCATTTGCTGTAGGCATCCTCCTTGTTTACAGGAGCGCAAGGTTACTGGTTTCCTGTCCCTGCCGAATCCATAGACAGGAAACCAGTTTTGACAGGTGAGCCGTTTCCCTGAACGTCCCGTCAAGAGCATTACAAACATTATGGAAGAGTTTATGCAATTTCGAGACAGGGATAACTCCACTGGATCACAATTCCCAAAACTCAGCCACTATTGAGTAGATTCACTGATCAGGGACAGGCCTCTCCGCTGCTGCATCGCACGAACTTCACCGCACGGTACAGGTGGGAGTACTGAAGAACGTTCCACAAGTTAGTAACACATCTGCGTATATTCTGAAAGGGCTTCAGCTAAAATACACAGTTACGATTTGGAAATTTCTATATACATTGCTTTAAAATGGTTATGCCAGAGTAATGGGAGACTATTACTGTAGTTATAAGCACGGTTTATTCCGTGTTACAAAGACGATGACCTATTTCTGGTCGGCCGCGGTGGTCTCGCGGTTCTAGGCGCGCAGTCCGGAACCGTGCGACTGCTACGGTCGCAGGTTCGAATCCTGCCTCGGGCATGGATGTGTGTGATGTCCTTAGGTTAGTTAGGTTTAAGTAGTTCTAAGTTCTAGGGGACTAATGACCACAGCAGTTGAGTCCCATAGCGCTCAGAGCAATTTGAACCTATTTCTGTTTAAAATACTGTCTCTAATTCAGCCCCATGTAGTTGCTTACATCTTCTTTGTTAAATCATACACTTCTGGAAATTGAAATAAGAACACCGTGAATTCATTGTCCCAGGAAGGGGAAACTTTATTGACACATTCCTGGGATCAGATACATCACATGATCACACTGACAGAACCACAGGCACATAGACACAGGCCAAAGAGCATGCACAATGTCGGCACTAGTACAGAGTATATCCACCTTTCGCAGCAATGCAGGCTGCTATTCTCCAATGGAGACGATCGTAGAGATGCTGGATGTAGTCCTGCGGAACGGCTTGCCATGCCATTTCCACCTGGCGCCTCAGTTGGACCAGCGTTCGTGCTGGACGTGCAGACCGCGTGAGACGCCGCTTCATCCAGTCCCAAACATGCTCAATGGGGGACAGATCCGGAGATCTTGCTGGCCAGGGTAGTTGACTTACACCTTCTAGAGCACGTTGGGTGGCACGGGATACATGCGGACGTGCATTGTCCTGTTGGAACAGCAAGTTCCCTTGCCGGTCTAGGAATGGTAGAACGATGGGTTCGATAACGGTTTCGATGTACCGAGAACTATTCAGTGTCCTCTAGACGATCACCAGAGGTGTACGGCCAGTGTAGGAGATCGCTCCCCACACCACAATGCCGGGTGTTGGCCCTGTGTGCCTCGGTCGTATGCAGTCCTGATTGTGGCGCTCACCTGCACGGCGCCAAACACGCATACGACCATCATTGGCACCAAGGCAGAAGCGACTCTCATCGCCGAAGATGACACGTCTCCATTCGTCCCTCCATTCACGCCTGTCGAGACATCACTGGAGGCGGGCTGCACGATGTTGGGGCGTGAGCGGAAAACGGCCTAACGGTGTGCGGGATCGTAGGCCAGCTTCATGGAGACGGTTGCGAATGGTCCTCGCCGATACCCCAGGAGCAACAGTGTCCCTAATTTGCTGGGAAGTGGCGGTGCGGTCCCCTACGGCACTGCGTAGGATCCTACGGTCTTGGCGTGCATCCGTGCGTCGCTGCGGTCCTGTCCCAGGTCGACGGGCACGTGCACCTTCCGCCGACCACTGGCGACAACATCGATGTACTGTGGAGACCTCACGCCCCACGTGTTGAGCAATTCGGTGGTACGTCCATCCGACCTCCTGCATGCCCACTATACGCCCTCGCTCAAAGTCCGTCAACTGCACATACAGTTCACGTCCACGCTGTCGCGGCATGCTACCAGTGTTAAAGACTGCGATAGACCTCCGTATGCCACGGCAAACTGAAAGACACTGACGGCGGCGGTGCACAAATGCTGCGCAGCTAGCGCCATTAGACGGCCAACACCGCGGTTCCTGGTGTGTCCGCTGTGCCGTGCGTGTGATCATTGCTTGTACAGCCCTCTCGCAGTGTCCGGAGCAAGTATGGTGGGTCTGACACACCGGTGTCAATGTGTTCTTTTTTCCATTTCCAGGAGTGTATTTAGAGATACTGAATATAAGATGGGATTTCAAATTGTAAATTACACATTTTTGTGGAAATCGAAGTAACTTTTATTGAATGCTGTACTGCACCTCAACATTTTTAATCAACGTAGTCACCAAATCTATGCAAACAACGGCCGGAACATTCTACCGATGGCTGAATTCCTTAACGGCAGTAGTCCGCTCGTCGGTCATGAAGATCTTCGAGAGTCAGGGCGTGTGAATGTCCTCATTGTTGGAAAATCTTTTTACCCCCCTACATTCTTCCAGCTTGCCGAAAGTATGGGAATAACGTAGTGCAAGTTTTTGCTACATAGTGGATGCTTCCCAACCCACCGCCGGTAAAGTTCAAAGAAAGTTTCTGATGCTCCTGCCATGTGCGTTGTTGCATTATCGTGGAAGAGAACAATGCCTTTGCTTAATTATCAACACCTCTCATATGTCACAATGTTGCACAGCGATGTCAGCGTTGCATAATACGAATCAGCATTAATGGTTGTGCCCTTGCCATAGCCTCTATGTACAAAACACCTCCACAGTCGAACAAAACGATGCCCTTGACTTTCCCTGCCGACGATGCCACTCTTCATTTCTTCCGTGGAGGCGAGTGGTTGTATCTCCATTCATAGACTTTACCTTCTTGCAAGCGTGAAATGATGAACCCATGTCTCATCGCCCTTAATGATGATATTTAGGAAATCATTGCCTTCCACGGAGTAGTTCTTAAGGACGTCCAGGGACGCCTCCAACACTGCACCTTCGTGCGTGGTAACAGTATTCACGGAACGCACCGTGAACACGAATTCCTATACTGCAGACGATCTCTGGCGATCCAAAGAATACTGGCTGTTGATATGAGCATCTGTTGAGAAATGTCTGTGACAGGCACTCTGCGATAGCTGTGAATCAGTTCCTCGATTGACTGGACGCCTGTGGTAGATGTCGATGGGCTTGCCTCCCTGTCAGTATCACCCACTTCTGTGCGGCGTTGCTCAAATTATTGCCATCATTTCATTACGGACTGAAACGACAATGAACTTGGTCCATTACCACCAGAATATCATGATGAATCTGTGTGCAGTGTAGACGTTTCGCCTTCGAGATTTGTAATGTCTGTGTACTTCAACTTTGGACTACGTTTTCAGTTGTCACGCCAATTCCCTCACATGCTGTGACGCGTCTACATCTACATCTATATATACATGACTACTCTGCAATTCACATTTAACTACTTGGCAGAGGGTTCATCGAACCACAATCATACTATCTCTCTACCATTCCTCTCCCGAACAGCGCACAGGAAAAAACGAACACCTAAACCTTTCTGTTCGAACTCTGATTTCTCTTATTTTATTTTGATGATCATTCCTACCTATGTAGGTAGGGCTCAACAAAATACACTCCTGGAAATTGAAATAAGAACACCGTGAATTCGTTGTCCCAGGAAGGGGAAACTTTATTGACACATTCCTGGGGTCAGATACATCACATGATCACACTGACAGAACCACAGGCACATAGACACAGCAACAGAGCATGCACAATGTCGGCACTAGGACAGTGTATATCCACCTTTCGCTGCAATGCAGGCTGCTATTCTCCCACGGAGACGATCGTAGAGATGCTGGATGTAGTCCTGTGGAACGGCTTGCCATGCCATTTCCACCTGGTGCCTCAGTTGGACCAGCGTTCGTGCTGGACGTGCAGACCGCGTGAGACGACGCTTCATCCAGTCCCAAACATGCTCAATGGGGGACAGATCCGGAGATCTTGCTGGCCAGGGTAGTTGACTTACACCTTCTAGAGCACGTTGGGTGGCACGGGATACATGCGGACGTGCATTGTCCTGTTGGAACAGCAAGTTCCCTTGCCGGTCTAGGAATGGTAGAACGATGGGTTCGATAACGGTTTCGATGTACCGAGAACTATTCAGTGTCCTCTAGACGATCACCAGAGGTGTACGGCCAGTGTAGGAGATCGCTCCCCACACCACAATGCCGGGTGTTGGCCCTGTGTGCCTCGGTCGTATGCAGTCCTGATTGTGGCGCTCACCTGCACGGCGCCAAACACGCATACGACCATCATTGGCACGAAGGCAGAAGCGACTCTCATCGCTGAAGACGACACGTCTCCATTCGTCCCTCCATTCACGCCTGTCGCGACACCACTGGAGGCAGGCTGCACAATGTTGGGGCGTGAGCGGAAGACGGCCTAACGGTGTGCGGGACCGTAGCCCAGCTTCATGGAGACGGTTGCGAATGGTCCTCGCCGATACCGAAGTAGCAACAGTGCCCCTAATTTGCTGGGAAGTGGTGGTGCGGTCCCCTACGGCACTGCGTAGGATCCTACGGTCTTGGCGTGCTACCGTGCGTCGCTGCGGTCCGGTCCCAGGTCGACGGACACGTGCACCTTCCGCCGACCACTGGCGACAACATCGATGTACTGTGGAGATCTCACGCCCCACGTGTTGAGCAATTCGGCGATACGTCCACCCGGCCTCCCAAATGCCACCTATACGCCCTCGCTCAAAGTCCGTCAACTGCACATACGGTTCACGTCCACGCTGTCGCGGCATGCTACCAGTGTTAATGACTGCGACGGAGTTCCGTATGCCACGGCAAACTGGCTGACACTGACGGCGGCGGTGCACAAATGCTGCGCAGCTAGCGCCATTCGACGGCCAACACCGCGGTTCCTGGTGTGTCCGCTGTGCCGTGCGTGTGATCATTGCTTGTACAGCCCTCTCGCAGTGTCCGGAGCAAGTATGGTGGGTCTGACACATCGGTGTCAATGTGTTCTTTTTTCCATTTCCAGGAGTGTATTTTCGCATTCGGAAGAGAAAGTTGGTGACTGAAATTTCGTAACTAGATCTCGCCGCGACGAAAAACGCACCTGTTATCCGTATCGCAGCAGAGTTGTGACTGATGGAAATCCGAAACATGTACTCTCTTCTGATAATAAGCCAATTTCGTTATGCAGTGATCTTAGCCTCAAATAATATTTGCTACTTATTTCGCAATGTATGTCAATCAACTCACTCTGCTCTTAATATTTCAGCAGACGAAATGAGTGAAAACAGAGATACACTACCGACACACCTGAAGTATGAAGGTCGATGAGCATGAACCACACATGAGCTGGACTGCGTTTTCGTCGAATAAGTTTCTCATTGCAAGGGAATTAACTGTGGAAATATTTGACGGGGCCATCTTACGCTTGTCGTAGTGTGCGAAGGAACTACCACATGTACATCACATGGGCTGCTCTGTGAACTGTCGATCGGGTAAAGAGAATTGTCATTGTGCTTATGCATAATGTGACAAGCCTTCGGTCTTTCTCTCATTTAACATCAGAACATAAATTTTATGTTTTCTTATGATATTAACTTCCTATCACTGAAGACTTATTGCAATAGCTGCACATCATGCACTTGATGGTATACTACAGATGTAGTGCTTGTTTCGTGTGCCTGCTTTGTGCTAATGTTTGGTGGATCTAATGCCACAATTTGGTCAAATTATAGTTGTGGATTTGTACTTAGTTGATGATGGCGGAAACTGAAGTTGAATCGTTACGTGTCTAATGGTTAATTAGTATTTCAGTGTATGCTCTGGATGTCAATGCCGTTCTTTGTCTAGTTCTTTCTTTATATTATTGGTAGTTTGAAGCTCCAACTTTAGGCGCGTTATATAACCACTTAGGAAAATGGCTGTCAAGTAGGGGAAGGAATCCAGTGTACAACCTGTGTGCATACCGGGAGGATTCATTCCAGATGTGGAAGTGTGCTTCCGGTCACCATGAAAAGCATAGGGTGATGATAACTGCAGGTGCTGGCTCAAGTCGGTACTAAGAATGTTTGCTGGTCTGGATTGGGAGAGAATCTCTTTGGTTTCGGACAGTTAGTTGAAGTGGTCAAGACTGCCGGACTTGCTTGTGAGATGAAGGCGGAGCGCACCAGCTGTAGCATCGTTGAGGGAATCGACTGTGGCCCTTTGGTACAGTCGCGAGTGGAGAGTCTGAATCAGAGACTCAGGCGGTTATGCGACCGTGTAGGCTGCAGATGCCTTGACTTGTGCCATATAGTTGTGGGTTGTTGTGTACCGCTTGGCAGGTCAGGTTCAGCTACACACAGGAAGCGGCTACACGGGAACTGGTCCATTTTTTGGTTAAAGGGTTTCAGGAATCTACAGAAAGAGTGACAGTCTGATGGGGTGCAGAGCAAAGACAAGCCGAGACTTGGCCTGGCAGCAATCAGTAGTGTAATTGTAAATTGTTGTTGTTGTGTTGAGAAACAACCAGATCTCCAAGTTCTAATGGCAAGCACTGAACCTCAAATCGTTATAGGAACGTAAAGCTGTCTAAAGCCGAAAAAACGTTCAGCGGTAACTTTTCAGAGGACATTAACGTGTTCAGAAAAATTAAAGAGAGATGGTGGTGGAGTGTTTATTGCTGTCAGAACTAGTTTACCTTGCACTGAAATTGAAGTAGGTGGTTTTGTGAATACTGTGAGTAGAGGTTGTACTTCACAAACGGAATAAACTGATAACTGGTTCTTTTCGTCGACCACCGGCTCAGATGATTACAGCTGCAGAACAGTTCAAAGAGAACTTAAGTACCTTTTCAATTAGGTACCCCACTCACACTATTATAGTTGGTGGTGACTTCAACATACCCCGATTTTTTGCGAAAATACATGTTTAATGTTGCTGGTATGCACAAAAAATCGTCAGCAATCGTTCTGAATGCTTATGCAGAAAATTTATTTCGACAGTTAATTCAATATCCCACTTGAAATGTAAACGGTTGGCAATACATATTTGACCTCTCATCAAGAAAAAATATTGAGGAAATAGGGAACTTCTTGACGAATTCAGGGATTAGTGACCACAAGGTTGTTGTAGGGAGACTGAATACCATATCATCCGGTCCAACCAAAAACTAACGCAAAGTATATCTGTTTTCGAAGGTAGATAAAATTTCGCTAGACGCCTGCCTAAGAGACAGCCTGCACTACTTCCAATCTGACTATGTAAGCTTAGACCAGATATGGCTTGAATTCGAAGAAATGTTATCGACGTTAATTGACAAATGTATACCAATTAAATTAGTACGAGATGGTACTGATGCCCCATGGTACACAAAACAGGGCAGAACAAGGTGGAAGAAGTAACGGAAAAGGGCGCTAAAATTAATAGAACGCAAAATCCCCAAGACTGTCGCAGTTTTACACAATTTCGGTATTTAGCACGAATTTCAATGCGAGATGCTTTTAATAGTTTCCACAATGTAAATCCGTCTCGGAATCCGGCAAAAAAACCGAATGAGATTCTGGTCGTATGTAAAGTATACGAGCGACAAGACGTAATCACTACCTTCACTGTGCCGTAAATGACAATGTTACTGATGGCGACGTCACTACAACAGAGATACTAAACACGGTTTTCCAAAATTCATTCACAAAATAAGGCAAAGTAAATGTTCCAGACTTGGAATCAAGAACAACTACCAACGTAAGTTAGAAGTACATATCCTCCGTATAGCGGAGCTGCTTAAATCATTCAATGAAGGCAAAGCCTCCAATTGAGAGTGTATATCAGAGTGGCTCTTTCAGAGTATGCTGGTACAGTACCTCTTTTCTTAGCAATAATGTATAACCGCTCACGTAAGATCCGTACAAAAAGATGGTAAAGTTGCAAAAATAGCTCCAATACCCAAGAAAGAAAATAGGAGTGATCTGCTGAGTTACATACCCATATCACTAACGTCGATCTGCTGTAGGTTTTTGTAACGTATACTATATTCGATCATTATCAATTACCGCGAAGAAAACGCTTTCTTGCCAAATAATCTACAGTGACATAGAAAATATCGTTCTTGTGAAGCACGACTAGCTCTTTACTCTCATGAGGTATTGAGTGCTATCGACAGGGGTTATCAAATTGATTCCCTATTTTTAGATTTCAAGAAGGCTTTTGACACCGTTCGTCACAAGCGACTTCTAATCAAATTGCGTGTCTGTTGCACATCGTATCAGTTGTGCGACTAGATTCGTGATTACCTGTCAGAGAGGTGACAGTTCGTAATCCTTGACGGAATGTCATCGAGTAAAAAATAAGTAATATCTGGCGTTTCCCAAAGAAGTGTTATAGACACTCAGCTATTCCTCATCGACATAAACAATTTAGTAGACTATATGTGCAACTGTCTTATATTGTTTGTAGATCATGCTGTCATTTACCATCTTGTAAAGTCACCAGGTGATCAAAAACAATTCCAAAATGATTTAGACAAGTTACCTGTATGGTGCGAAAAGTGTCAATCGACTCTAAAAATGAAAATTGAGTTGTCATGTTAATGAGTACTACAAGGAATCCGCTAAATTTCTGTTACACGATGAATCACACAAACCTGAAGTCTGTAAATTCAGCTCCACACCAAGGGACGATAGTTACGGATAATTTGAACTGGAGCGACCCCATAGATAATGTTATGGGGAAAGAAAATCAAAGACAGAGATTAATTGGCAGAACATTCAGAAAACGTAATAAGTCTACTAAACAGACAGCTTACACTACACTTTTCTGCATTCTTCTGGAGTGCTGCTGTGTGGTGCGGGATGCGCATCGGGTAGGATTGATGAAGAACGTCGAAAAATTTAAAAGTAGGGCAGCTAGTTTGTTGCTTCTTTTTTACATGTAGCTGTTTAGACTGATATGGGTTCATTTATCGACTGTAATTTTTTATTTGTAGTTCACTGTTGTTATTTGCCTTTACATGTTGTCATTTGGTCATTTTAAGATAGTATGGAAACAATGCCATTGGACAGAGCGCAGCAAGAAGATGATTTCCTCGGTTTAAGGAGGATCGTTTTGATATTCATGAAGAGATTCATTCCACGTTCATAAAGACCTCAGGAGTTTGATGAAGACCGTTTTGACGCATTAATCCACAATGATGCACGTCAGTTTGCCCGAGAACTGGCAAGTGTGATTTACTGCGATCATTCCACAATAGCGCGACATTCGCACGCAACAGGGAAGGCTCAAGAATCGCGTGTATGGTGGCACATACTCTAAGGCAAACTCACAAAAATCCGCGGGGGGCCATGGGTGCTTCTCCGTTTTCTCGTCATATGTTAGTTCGTAAACAAGGCCATCATTCCTGTCCTGTATCGTTACTAATGACGATATTTGGTGTCTCTGTGCCAATATAAGGAAAAGAAAGCAATGGTTGGGCCCAAACAAAGCAGCAACTCCTCGTACGTAGACTTTAGTGCATCCGCAAAAGGTAATGACATGCATCTGGTGGAACAGCGGCTGTGTGGTGTACATCGAATTGCTTCTCCGAGGTGCAGCCATCACTGCTGACTTTTACTATTAACAACTGCAACGTGTTGCAGAAGCAGTTTATGAACAATGACCAAGACGACTGCGTAAGTTATCGCACTTCACGATTACGCCCGCCCACATTCTTATAGGCTGACCAAAGAAACTACACAGGAGTGGAGTTGGGAAGCCATTCCACACCCACCTTGCAGCATCAGACTTTCAACTTCCCCTTTCTTGTCGAAAAGTATTCAAGGAATTTTCATTCCAGATGATGTGCACCGAACATGGTCTGAGAATTCTTTGCCTCAGAACTATGTTATTTCTACAGCAGAGATATCGGAAAGTTATCTCTGAATTGAGAGACTGTTGTAAATACTGAAGGAGAATATGTTATTGATGACTAAAGTCTCTGTTTTGTTTGTTGAATATATAGAAAATCTACGTATAAATTGAAGGTGGAGGGACTCGGAAGAGGGGGGGGGGAGGGGGGGGGGGAGGGGGGGGGGGGAAGGAATGAAAGGAAGGGGACGGGATTACTGATGTCAGCGGCATCGGGCACCACACATTGACGTATATGGTAAAACGCTACGAACTTATATACCAACCTAATTATGTCGTGAAATAGGGGAGAAAGTGCCACGAATTGATACGTGAAGTAGTGTGGCAATCATTAAAACAAAGGCGTAATTCACTGCGGCAGAATCTTCTGATAAAATTCCAGTCGCCAGCTTCCCACTCAGAGTGTGCAAATATGTTTTTGGCATGCACCTACATAGGGAGAAATGATCGTGACATTAAAATAAGAGAAATAAGAGCTCGCACGGAAAGATTCGAGTATTTGTTTCTTTCCACGCGCTCTTCGAGAGTGGAATGGCAGAGAAACGGCTTGAATGTAGTTCGATGAACCATGGCATTGTATTAGCAATTGTAATTAATATTTGAAAAACATTACCTCCAAAGTAACAAAGTGCTCATTAAAGAAATACAGTGGTATGGCAAAATGTGTTGTATTAATGCTGTTTTAATTTTCTGGGTAACTGTGGAAGATATGATTCTCTGCCAAATATTTACGTGATTAAAATATGTAAGAAACAAAATACACTCCTAGAAATTGAAATAAGAACACCGTGAATTCGTTGTCCCAGGAAGGGGAAACTTTATTGACACATTCCTGGGGTCAGATACATCACATGATCACACTGACAGAACCACAGGCACATAGACACAGGCAACAGAGCATGCACAATGTTGGCACTAGTACAGTGTATATCCACCTTTCGCAGCAATGCACGCTGCTATTCTCCCATGGAGACGATCGTAGAGATGCTGGATGTAGTCCTGTGGAACGGCTTGCCATGCCATTTTCACCTGGTGCCTCAGTTGGACCAGCGTTCGTGCTGGACATGCAGACCGCGTGAGACGACGCTTCATCCAGTCCCAAACATGCTCAATGGGGGACAGATCCGGAGATCTTGCTGGCCAGGGTAGTTGACTTACACCTTCTAGAGCACGTTGGGTGCACGGGATACATGCGGACGTGCATTGTCCTGTTGGGACAGCAAGTTCCCTTGCCGGTCTAGGAATGGTAGAACGATGGGTTCGATGACGGTTTGGATGTACCGTGCACTATTCAGTGTCCCCTCGACGATCACCAGAGGTGTACGGCCAGTGTAGGAGATCGCTCTCCACACCACAATGCCGGGTGTTGGCCCTGTGTGCCTGGGTCGTATGAAGTCCTGATTGTGGCGCTCACCTGCACGGCGCCAAACACGCATACGACCATCATTGGCACCAAGGCAGAAGCGACTCTCATCGCCGAAGACGACACGTCTCCATTCGTCCCTCCATTCACGCCTGTCGCGACACCACTGGAGGCGGGCTGCACGATGTTGGGGCGTGAGCGGAAGACGGCCTAACGGTGTGCGGGACCGTAGGCCAGCTTCATGGAGACGGTTGCGAATGGTCCTCGCCGATACCCCAGGAGCAACAGTGTCCCTAATTTGCTGGAAAGTGGCGGTACGGTCCCCTACGGCACTGCGTAGGATCCTACGGTCTTGGCGTGCATCCGTGCGTCGCTGCAGTCCGGTCCCAGGTCGACGGGCACGTGCACCTTCCGCCGACCACTGGCGACAACATCGATGTACTGTGGAGACCTCACGCCCCACGTGTTGAGCAATTCGGCGGTACGTCCACCCGGCCTCCCGCATGCCCACTATACGCCCTCGCTCAAAGTCCGTCAACTGCACATACGGTTCACGTCCACGCTGTCCCGGCATGCTACCAGTGTTAAAGACTGCGATGGAGCTCCGTATGCCACGGCAAACTGGCTGACACTGACGGCGGCGGTGTACAAATGCTGCGCAGCTAGCGCCATTCGACGGCCAACCCCGCGGTTCCTGGTGTATCCGCTGTGCCGTGCGTGTGATCATTGCTTGTACAGCCCTCTCGCAGTGTCCGGAGCAAGTATGGTGGGTCTGACACACCGGTGTCAATGTGTTCTTTTTTCCATTTCGAGGAGTGTAGATACTGATTTGTAGCTTTCAGAGTTGACAGCAATCGTGCAATGTTACCTTCTGAGATATTGTATGTGGAAATCACATGAAACATTTAAAAGGGGTTAATTCAGAGGTTCATTCTGAAAATGTTTATGCACTGTGATATGTTAATGTGTATAGACTGAAAGATATTGAAAACATTGTTGTGTCACTGGACGCTTCTTATTTTTCTTAGCTTTCAGATGTATTCTGATTTACTTCAGTATCTGACTGTAAATTATTATAGATTCTTAAAGTGTTTTTTGTCTCAAAGCCAGCCATTGCTGCTCATTCTGCATACTGTTAAGCGAGACATCTGTCGTCAAAATTCCGTTTTGTGATGTACCCATATCTGGTCACGCCGCTGGCTGGCCAGTACCAGACGTGACGCTTGTCGACCCTGAGGCTGCGCAGCTAGTATTCAGCCACGTAGGCAAACTCACCTTCCCTCATACCAACTCCAGCCGGTCCAATCCCTCGCCTACATAATCGTCATGTTAGGAACGGTACTGTTATCATCTCAGAAAATGTTTTCTTTTGTCTCTCTTTCACTGGGTGAGATTTGCAGCCCGACCACATTCCATGCCCTCGACGCAATGTGTGCTCCAAATGCCGAAACGAGTTAGACACAGCGGGACAAGATACGACATTTTAAATAAGCTCTTTCCCTCCGCACTGCTGGTTTTCATTCATTCATTGAAAAGTCTGTGCAGTTATAACGTAGCGTATCGCTATCACTTTTTTCGTATTTCCAAGACATTCATTTTTGCGTCTTACCTTCGATTATAAACTTACTGCTTCTCTTATAACGAATAAAACAATAAATCAGTATGAAACGTAACATGTGTTTGTAAGTAGTATCCTACTCAGCAATATGAGGTATTATTATCAAGTGGATTCGTAAGAGGTTGAGATGAGTGCTATCAAAATTTACATTTATAAATAAAAAACAATTGTATAAATCGTCCTTTCAGCCCAATGTTAATTTTACCATTAAAGCAATCTTACGTCTATATCTACAAACTTTCTACATATGAAGATAGACAATTTCTGTACCAATATTGTGTTGTCTTACTACGTATGACCGATTTAAGGCTTACTGGCAGGATTTGCTTTGTATGTAATGCAAGTCTAGGAATATAGATGTAAAATAAATTATAGTTTCACTGATTATTGTTATGAAGTATTTAGTTTATTGATTGTGACTTTGCGGAATGCCATCATAAAGTGTGTTGTGAAGTGTCGATGAGCTAGTCTCATTGAAACGAATAAAAATGTTTGCTCTTTTTTTTCATCAGGCTCATACACAATTTGATTCTCATTGGATCTGATGGCCAGCCCTTTCACAATCTGCAGACATCAGCGGTAGAAGTTACCTAAGAGTTTTTCCGTGGAACATGGGTACAGGTCTGCATGGTTTCTGGTCTTCCTGTTAGACATTACAGCCTGGCACGCAGAAGTCAAATTCTGAGTAACCTCAAGTTCATCGTTTGCAGTAAAATCACTTGACTGTTATGCTACAGATGTGCCTCAAACACAGTAATCTGGCAGGAATTTATAACAATATTACAAAACTGCATTTTATGCTATCTACCTCTAATTCCTCTCTTCATTAAAAATTGTAAATTATCATAGAATTTCGTCTTTTACATAATTCTGGAATGTAGGACTGTACCCAGGGTAATTTTATGAAATTATACTACGAGTGGAGGAGGAGATTTGTGTTTAAAGTCGCCTCGACAACGCGTTCATTAGAGACGTTCAGATTAGGGAAGCATAGGAAATTGAATGGGAGTGCCCTTTCATAGGAACCATCCCAGCATTTGCCTGAAACGATTTAGGGATATCACGGAAAGCCTAATTCAGGATGGCCGGACGCAGGTTTAAACCGTCGTCCTCTGGAATGCAGGTTCATTGTGCTAACCATTGCGCTACCTCGCTCGGTATTACTACGAGTGGAGACCGATGCAAATGATTTACTTCAGTCATTGAAACTATTGATTACAAAACCCCATTTGTTTCAGGTTTCTGAAATGTAAATAGACACACATGTCTATTCACAAACATTTTCATTGATAACTGTTCCTTGAGGCTCATTGAGTCTCGCGAGTAGTGTAAAGCAGGGAACTCTCCACCTACCCAAATCTTCTCTCGATTTCTACATTTTCTTAACTCTGAGCATCAGCTTCTTCTGCCTACTATCCAATACTTTCATCTCGAACATTTATATTCAAACATTTTTAACATTTCTTCCAAATGCTTATTTTGTTGTTACCATTCATTCAACGACCAAATAATTATTTGAACTTATTTTCGTTTAGAATCAATAAGACAAACGGCCTATTTTAACACTGATATACACCTAACAAAAAGAAAAGTAACTGGAATCCGGAGCCTTGTGGTATATTACCTGCTATATAAACTGCCAAGTGAACGAAAATGTACTGACAAGATTTGCAACTTAATACTGGCCAGTCAGCAACATGAAGGTATGATCTTCAACTTTTAACGGGATTTCGCTTTAGAGGTGCAAAGAAGTCAGTGTTAACACGAATTAATTGTCCTCATAGGCACTTTAATACTACTAATATCTTAAGAGACTCACAAATAATTTCCAGATAATGTACAGTATGACATGAAAGTACCTCTTTAACGCTTCTGGTAGTTTGCTATCTAATTCGGATACTGTTTCTTTCGCTTGTCGTTTTATTTATTGAAGAATATATAACTAACCGCTCATTTATTTACGTAATTATGTGCACATGAGTAACAAATAATTATTACAGGTCTTGGTTCTACAGCAGTTTTAATATTTTCTTTATTTGATATTATTCCTACGTATATGCATAGTGTAATGTGCATGTGTGCATAATGTAATGTAAACTGCATTCGTATAGTGGTACGCTGGTCATACCAATACCTCTGTATCATTCAGTCTAAAATATTTCCTCCTGTAAATTATCTACACAAACTTCTTCAGGTTCGCCTACATGTGAGCAAAGTGGAATGTCCTCTAGACTTCCGCTCTCCCACGAAAACCGCACATCACTATGAGAACTCTTTTGGTATAAAAATGTATGTGGTCATGGGCACTAATTTTGGTGTACAAAAAATCACAGTGACGTTTAACGTCATTCAGCGCTCAAACCCCACTATGACCACGTTGGGAGACTCCACCAAGGAAAGTATGACCCTATTTTCTAAGCTTAGACAACGAACCTCATCATAAATTTAACGCACATAATTTGCGGAGGCATCACTCTTTGCACATACATGGATCCCTCCTACCAGTAACGCAGGTCATGGGCGCCATCTGGTATGGTCAATGAAAATGCTAGGATTGATAAAACAAGAAACCAATTTTGCTGATTATGCCCACTGTAGTTGTCAAATCTGTACATACAGCTTCAATCAACTGAAGAGACACTGGACTCGCATTCGGGAGGACGACGGTTCAATCCTGCTGCCGGCCAGCCTCATTAAGGTTTTCTGTGACTTCCCTAAATCGCTCCAGGCACATGCCAGAATGATTCCTTTGAATAGGCACGGCCGACTTCCTTCCCCGTCCTTCCCTAAGCTGATGAGACCAATGACCTCGCTGTCTGGTCTCCTCCAACAAAACAAGCCAACCCGTCGCAACTGAACAGACTGATCATTTAAGATCGGCAGACAAACTATTAAAAGAATAACTTGCAAATGGTTTTGGTGACAACAGAGTTAAATCAGACGGTGAACGCCATGTTTTCCACCAACGCCCTCTGAAGTTTTTCTTTAAATGCTTTTGTATGCAAATTGTTGAAAGTCTAAATCATCTTGTCACATTTGTCAACAGACAACTGCCGTAGAAAGCTGTAAAGCAACCAGTGAGTGACATACCTGATCGTCGTTGATTCTCCGTGCATCGAGGACCACCTGTCTGAAAAATGCTACATATATTTCGATAACGTGTGTGTTACTCCAACTATATATCGTGCTTTGGAAGACTATGTAAGGTGTCAGGCAAATCCAACACCTTCCACGAAAACCCTGACATGATAGCAAATCCGGCAGTATGTCACATAGCTCCGAATAAATCCTGACATTAAATTAACCAAAGTAGTACAATCAATGAGTGAGCAAATGGAATACCACACACTAACACAAGAACGCCTAAATGCGTGTCATACCTTCTCACATTGAAACGGACGCAGTTCCAAGGGGAGAAACGAGAACAGAAGCCGAGAGCAGAGTCATGTAAGCTAGAAGGCCCTACGTTAAAGGGACGGACACCCACATCGCCAGCCGATCGCCAAGAGCAGCTCCCAGCCCATGTTAAGAGATAGAGCCCTCCAGAAGAACATTATAGATCTTACGATAACACTAAAAGGGCCACACTAGCTACAAGTTTTAGCGTGAGACTATACACGTCTCTGTTACGTAGAAAACATTGCCCCACCACAAAAAGTGTAACGTTTCTCATTGGATAGACAGAATCTTTGTAGGCGGAGCTTAAGGTTAACATTGAGACTCTGATTGGTCAGTCGACAACGCAGCCAGATACCTTTTTCTTAAAGCCACTTCAGTAAATTGTAGTAAAGAGAAGTTAGAGAGAGTCGCTACCGAGACGGCGAGGTGTGTGGAGCTGCGGCGCCCACCGCCCCCTGACGCTGCCTAACCACCGACAAGGTAATGAACGCACGTAATGCCGCATAAGAGCGCATAATGCTTCACTCATAACTGCAGAAGTCTCATCTGTTACATTCCTTTTTTTGCATAATACTAGTGTCGATCGTCAATTAAAGCTCACGATATTCACATTAGCTAATTGAAGTTAAAATCTGAAATGAATTGATTTTTCTATTATATAATTATTGAGAAGCCACATCAGCCACTGTAATTTGCGAAAAGTTAAATAAGTAATTAAAGATAATTCAGGGTACGTTTAGACCATTTTGATAGTTTTCTCTTTAATGAAACTTAGTTTAAACCTAGATGATAGATGTGATATGGCACAGGTCATCCTTCGATCCATTGTAGAACCTGGAAACCCATTCAGGGAATATTCGTGCACATTTTTGTTGAACGCAGTTGGTTTTATCATCCTGTATTGAAATATTTCCTTTTATCAATAGTGCAATTTATAAACAGTGTTTTGTGAGTAGAATAAAAAATTCCAATGGTAAACTTAGCTGCTTTTTATTTTACCAGCTAACTAACAATAGGAAAGCCTTGAACTCATTGAAATTTAGTTAGTATTAATATTCTTTTACAGGGAGTGCAGTGCAACTGACGCTGAAATCATTAAGCATTTCATTATATCATCGCTAGTCACACTGTACTCCTCTGAACTCCACATGTCATGTGTGGTCTGGCGTCTCCTTACCAGCAACAGGTCTCCGGTTCAAACTAAAAAATACGCTCAGAGCGTCCTTGCGCGAAAGTGGTAAGGAGACACGACTTAGAACAAACAGTCACCACGCAGAATGTTAGAGAATGGCGACCCTGATAGGATGGTAGAATACCATGATCGAAAGTTGACCACATGCCTAACTAGGTCATAAAAATATCCTGTTGAAAAATTTTCATAACGAATAATATTTCTGAATGATATAAATAGTCGAAAACAGTAGCTGCAGCGATAGATAATAAGAAAGTAGTCAATAGAAAGTGAGATATTCTAGCAGAGACAATAGCATAATTAAGTTATGTATTTTAATATTGTTAGTACTAAGTTTTCTCTCCAATGCAAGCGCATAGATGGCGGATATATTGTTGACAAGTTGGTTCTGATCAAACATGTATGTGTCAAGTCGTGTGAGTAAAAAGTTTATGAAACGCGTGAGATCGTATGATCGCATGTTAACGCGAAGTATGGCGCGTGAATTGCTTTTAAAACAGAAAATCAGGGAATCAGAAGTATTAACAATGGCAGATCGAGACATTGTCTGAACTGTGGTAGAGACCCAGAATGAAGACGGACAGAGAATAGAGGACAGTACAACTGACGATGCAGTATCGCGAGAAATAGGACAGATAACACACCATAACGAGGGTAATGTACGCCAAGGCACAGAAAACGTAGGTCAACATACGACAGAGGAACAGGAAAGTAGAGAGACAGTCGAGGAGGACTCTAACTTGCGGCTTGAATACGTAGAAACCATAGTACAAGTAATCACAGCTTCCTCACAATAGAGTACAAGGAATTTGAGCAGAAACGTGTCACCGCACAGTTCAATGCAATCGGTTGCAAACCAACACTTGGGCGAAAATACAGAGCGTAGGACGTCGGAAGAAAACGCAATAGAACCTAACAATCTAGCAGAATTATTACAGCAAGTGACGGTAACCATGACAAGGCAAAATAAAGAAATTGCGAACCAAATTAATATTCAGAATGCAGTAACCACTAAACAAATGCGTGAGATTAAAGAACAAAACCAAAAGATTCAGTTACACCTAAGTCATATTGAAGACGAGGCAAAAGAATCTCAACGAGTGATTGGAAACTTAATAACAGGTCAGAATCAATTGAGAACAGACATTGACAAGGTACAAGTGGACGTACAAACACTGTGTAATGACACTCAGGACGGGATGAAAACATTACGTAACAACACTCAGAGAGAAGTCAAGAAACTAGAGAAACAAATAAACGTAATTACTAGACAAGCAGCAGGTAGAGCGCGAGAAATTGTTTAAAACAGTGTGTTACACAAACGTATCACAAAAGCAGCGCTGAAAAGTTATGATAATCGCATAGTCAAAATACAAGGGCATACGAAGTAACAATTTCAGAAATTGCGAACAGAGTTGTTGGAAACCAATGAAGAGCGTAGTGAACAGGACCGAAAAAGCACTGAGTCTGCAACCACATCTGTATCTGTAATAGCACCTGAAAAACAAGCAATTAACGAAGATATCATGCATTTGCGATTCCAATAACAATCGTGAAACTAGACAGCCTGCACAACAATAAACACGTTTCGAAATTATTGATGAACAAACGGCACAACACACGTGGAACCACAAATGTATGTTTCAAGACAGTTTGGATCGTGCAATGAAGTGGCAAGGTTAGCCAGACTAGATACCGAACCAATAAGTGACAATGGAAAGCCAGGTCGCGAAGAGTACAGTCCAATGCATTCAGCTACACGTTCGCAACCGATGGATGAAAATTATTGCGTACCACTCCAACGATATCACGCAAGGTTAGGCGAAAGTTACAGTGGACAATATCCAATGGATTTACCACAACCGGAAAGAACGGCGGGAGAAATTATCAGAAACAAAAGTGGCGAAGAATCGCGAATTTCATATGTAACCATGACGAAGTACGACAACGATCATTTCCTCACAGTCAGAAAATTTCAACTCTTTCGAGAAGGAAACTCATTACATCCACGAACTTTTATTGTAAATTCCGAGTAGGATTAGCAGGACACTGGATGCTAGCTCACAAATTAGACTTTACATCTACATCTACACCTACATCTATTCTCCGTAAGCCACCTGACGATGTGTGGCGGAGGGAAACCTCAGTACCTCTATCGGTTCTCCCTTCTTTTCCAGTCTCGTATTGTTCGTGGAAAGAAGGATTGTCGGTATGCTTCTGTGTGGGCTCTAATCTCTCTGACTTTATCCTCATGGTCTCTTCGCGAGATATACGTAGGAGGGAGCAATATACTGCTTGACTCTTCGGTGAAGCTATGTTCTCGAAACTTTAACAAAAGCCCGTTCCGAGCTACTGAGCGTCTCTCCTGCAAAGTCTTCCACTGGAGTTTATCTATCATCTCTGTAACGATTTCACGATACCCACATGTCAGTACAAGTCGCAGAAACCATGAAGAATGTAGCAGCGCCATGCCGATCATACGAAGATTTCAGAGAGAAATTTCTCTCAGGATATTGGTCCAGCGAAGCACAGAGCAGAGTGAAGTATGAATTGTTACAGAACCCATACTTGAAAATTAAGGAGAGAAGAGTCCCGTGAAATTTTTCGAAGCAACGGCAAAGAAAAATCAATGCTTAGATATACCATACAGTGACGTAGAGTTGATTAAGATATGCGCCATGAAGTTACCATTGAAATATCAGCAGTCATTACTAGGTAGCGGAGGCAATGACGTCGAAGCATTTAAAGGAATTCTAAGGGAACTAGAGTTTATATTTCTGGAAGATGACGCAAGAAAAAGACGAAGCGCACGTGAAAACGAAAGAAAAAAACAGTGGAATCCACAAGACACAGTAAGAAGAAACAATAATTACGAACCACGTGATAACTTTGCACCTACAAACGACAACTGATTTCAACAAAGAAACGGTTATGGATTTAGATGGGAATATGCCAATAACTATAATTCACCCAGGAACGGCAACAACTATTACACAGGGAATAATGACAACCGGAACGGGTACTGGAGAACCAATCGACGGACAAATTATCAACAAAGAAACCAAAATCAACAAGCTGTACAAGAAAAGAGAATACAGATAGAAGAGGTGGAGGTAAGACCACCAAACCCCGAAAATCGTTCGAATTGACAGCTAAGCGTCCAAGCCAAAGAGAATGACTCACCGACACAGGATAATTGCAGCACCTCGAACAGAGAACTAAATACCTTATCAAGAGAAGAGAAGAAGGAAGAAACAAAACCGCAGGGACCAGATGAAAACGAAGACAGGAAAATAACAAGATCGTGTTGGGACGAAATTAATTGGGAGAATACTGAAGACGAAGATGAATTACCATAGGCTTGCACAACGAATGTAGGAGGAAAGGACGAAGTAATGTGTATTGCCGAGCTATTTGAGATGGAAACCAGGGAAACCGAATTTAATGAGGATAGTGCGCAGTCGACAAAAGCTGAAAATAAGTCACTAGTGGGCACACAACCCAGCGTATATAATGAAGGAAGTTATGAAGCGATAATTAGGGCATTTACACTCCTGGAAATGGAAAAAAGAACACATTGACACCGGTGTGTCAGACCCACCATACTAGCTCCGGACACTGCGAGAGGGCTGTACAAGCAATGATCACACGCACGGCACAGCGGACACACCAGGAACCGTGGTGTTGGCCGTCGAATGGCGCTAGCTGCGCAGCATTTGTGCACCGCCGCCGTCAGTGTCAGCCAGTTTGCCGTGGCATACGGAGCTCCATCGCAGTCTTTAACACTGGTAGCATGCCGCGACAGCGTGGACGTGAACCGTATGTGCAGTTGACGGACTTTGAGCGAGGGCGTATAGTGGGCATGCGGGAGGCCGGGTGGACGTACCGCCGAATTGCTCAACACGTGGGGCGTGAGGTCTCCACAGTACATCGATGTTGTCGCCAGTGGTCGGCGGAAGGTGCACGTGCCCGTCGACCTGGGACCGGACCGCAGCGACGCACGGATGCACGCCAAGACCGTAGGATTCTACGCAGTGCCGTAGGGGACCGCTCCGCCACTTCCCAGCAAATTAGGGACACTGTTGCTCCTGGGGTATCGGCGAGGACCATTCGCAACCGTCTCCATGAAGCTGGGCTACGGTCCCGCACACCCTTAGGCCATCTTCCGCTCACGCCCCAACATTGTGCAGCCCGCCTCCAGTGGTGTCGCGACAGGCGTGAATGGAGGGACGAATGGAGACGTGTCGTCTTCAGCGATGAGAGTCGCTTCTGCCTTGGTGCCAATGATGGTCGTATGCGTGTTTGGCGCCGTGCAGATGAGCGCCACAATCAGGACTGCATACGACCGAGGCACACAGGGCCAACACCCGGTATCATGGTGTGGGGAGCGATCTCCTACACTGGCCGTACACCTCTGGTGATCGTCGAGAGGACACTGAATAGTGCACGGTACATCCAAACCGTCATCGAACCCATCGTTCTACCATTCCTAGACCGGCAAGGGAACTTGCTGTCCCAACAGGACAATGCACGTCCGCATGTATCCCGTGCCACCCAACGTGCTCTAGAAGGTGTAAGTCAACTACCCTGGCCAGCAAGATCTCCGGATCTGTCCCGCATTGAGCATGTTTGGGACTGGATGAAGCGTCGTCTCACGCGGTCTGCACGTCCAGCACGAACGCTGGTCCAGCTGAGGCGCCAGGTGGAAATGGCATGGTAAGCCGTTCCACAGGACTACATCCAGCATCTCTACGATCGTCTCCATGGGAGAATAGCAGCGTGCATTGCTGCGAAAGGTGGATATACATTGTACTAGTGCCGACATTGTGCATGCTCTGTTGCCTGTGTCTATGTGCCTGTGGTTCTGTCAGTGTGATCATGTGATGTATCTGACCCCAGGAATGTGTCAATAAAGTTTCCCCTTCCTGGGACAATGAATTCACGGTGTTCTTATTTCAATTTCCAGTAGTGTAGATGCGATTATGTGGAAGTAGCGACGAAGAAGGGGAAGGTAGACGAAGATGATGAAAAAGTAGAGGAAGCTGACGAAAGCGTAAATGAAGGAAGAAATAGAGAACAGGAAATAAAAGAGAGAGAAGTAGCAGTCGAAGCTCATCCTACAGAAAGTTCGAATTCACAGGGAAAAATCCTAAAATGACTCATGTATGATTCAGTGGAGGATTTGTTGATGCAAGAAGAAGAAGAACAGAACCAACCCTTTAAAATTCAACCAGTTGTGAAGGCCATGGTGAAACAGATCCGAGTCAATATTGTAATTGATAGCAGAAGAGCACTGACCGCGATCTCAGAAAATTTACTCATTCAGTGTAATGACAATGAGGAATTGCCAGTTCTGAAATCACGTAAGATTAATGTAAGAGATCCTATCAGAAACAATGCTGTGGAAGTTACGAGACAAACAGGGTTAACTCTTTCGTGCCAAGGTCAAAAGATCGAAACTAACTTCGTCATTATACCTAAACTAACTGTAGATTTGATTATAGGTGCCGATTTTTTTAAATGAGAGACGAGCTATAATAGATATGGGGAAAGGTAGCGTAACATTCGGGAATGTCACACTTCTCTTTGAGCAAAAGATAAAATTAGAAGAAATACCAGTTATAAACAAACAATTAAGAATGATGTGAGATAAAGAGGATGAAGAATTAGAATGGTATGCACAAAAGGGTGAATCGCCTCAACTCATGTTAGAAGTCCATAAAAAAAACGTCGGAAAATTGCAAGAAGTTCAAGGTATTTCGGATCACAGTAAAAGAGAATGAGAGGGTGTTTCACGAGATAAAGCAGTGGTATTATTACCAAAGACTGGCAGTATTAAACACTTTCAGTAGAAGTTTGAAATAAAACAGCACAAACCATTTAGAGTGCCACCCTATACAATCCCATTAAGCTATAGGAATAATGTATTCCACGAGATATCTAAAATGTTAGATAATTATATTATAGAACGAGCTACCTCCACATATAATTGTCCGCTCCATATTGTACAAAAACAAGATGGGAGGATCAGGTTAGTGCTCGATTCCAGACAGATCAACACAATCGTAATCACTGATACAGATCGCCCAGGAAAAATAGAGGAATTGATACAAAACTTCCACGGTCCTAAAATATTTTAATGAATTGATTTACGGAGTAGTTTCTGGCAAGTAGAATTGGCCCAAGAATATAGAAAATTTACAGCATTTATAGTATTCGGTAGATGTTACCATTTTAAACGATTGTCATTTGGTTTAAACATATCATCAGCAGCGTTTATTAGGTGATTTCATATTATACTCAGTCCTGAAATTTTAGAAACAATTACATGTTATGTTGCTGATGTGTTTATAGCAGAATCCTCTTGGGAACATCACAACGACACATTACATCAGTTTTTACAAATCATGAAAGAGCATGGGGTCACAGTAAATATAACAAAATCCAAATATGGAAGGCGAGAGGTCAGATTTCTAGGACACATAATTTCAGAGAAAGGGGTAATGCCCGACCCAGAAAAACTAACGGAAATCAAAGAAATCTGTACACCATATAATGAGAAAACTCTCAGAGGATTTCTAGGTGTCACCGGATTCTATAAAAAATTTATTTGGATCGCCCCTCTCGCAACACCACGCCTATGTGCATTGACTGGAAAAAAACACGCCATCAGTATGGGATCAGCAAGCCAATGAATAATTTTAAAACTGAAAAACTCACTAACAACATCACCCATTTTAGCACATGCTGATCTAACACAAAATTATTGTATGGCCACTGATAGCGCGAAAACAAGTTTAGGAGTTGTTATTTTCCAAGAATACGAACAGGCAGGGCTAAGATCATACCGAACAATTGCATTTGCCAGTCGTGTACTCACAAAAAGTGAGAAAAACTATTCAATCACGGAGCTGGAAGTATTGGTCATTGTATGGGGCTTCCAACGTTTTCGATACTTACCATTCCGAAGAAAAACAAAAGTATACACTGACCACAAAGCATCAGAATTTCTGTTATGCGCCAAACTAACTCATGGGAGGTTACACAGATGGATGTTAACACAACAAGAATTTGGCTTCACTATTACACACATACCAGGACCAGCGAATGTATTGGCAGAAACTTTATCACGTTGTCCACAGGGTGCATCCAATAACATAGGTTTGGAAGCAGCAGAAGACCAGTTTACAATGTACTATATCAAACAAGGACCTTTCGAAGACTACATTACGACAGCATTGAAAAAGATAGCCAAAGAACAGGATAAGGATCCAGAAATACTAGAAATCAAACACAAATGGTGAAGTAAGGACTTTCCAGACATTCGACAGCACTATCTCCTAAAAAATAATGTTTTATGTTTTAGACGAAATGTTGCAACGAATGAAAGGTTAATTTATATCACAGATGAACTAATTAATAAGTACATATGGTACACACATTGAAGTAATGGCCACTTTGCACCCAAGGAGTGCTTTTTATAAATAAAACAAACAAGCTATTTTCCTAATATGGAAAGACAGATCAGAACAGTATTAGTCAAATGCAAAAAAATGTATGAGGCCTAAACACGTCACTTTCCTAACCAAACCTCCTATGTTTCCATTAATCCCTAAAAAATTAAAACAAATGGCGGCAACGGATTTGATGGGACCCCTCCCACGCACAAAAGTGGATATATTTTCATATTTGTCGTTTTGGAACGTTCTTCTAAATATGTTCCCTTGATAGCATTAAAACGGGTAACAGTTCTTACTATAAGTAAAGCATTTAGACAAGATTTTCTCAGACAAGTAGGTCGAGTGGAACGAATAATTTCGGATAATGACCCACAATAAAAATCAATGCAACGGCAGAACACGTTAAAACAACACAAAATAAAACCCATCTACATGTCTAAGTACAAACCTAGCGTAAATCCAGCAGCACGATCTATGAACGACGTAGGCACTTTATGCCGATTATATGCAGGCAAAAGACACAACACTTGGGATATATACCTTAAAGACTTTCAAGGAGTGATAAATGAAATGCCACATAGCACTACACTACTACCTCCAGTTACTGTACTTAAAAATATTGAACCCCCAGTCATAACCAGAGAAAATGTTAGATTTCCTATTGTACCACGTAGACAGCACAAACAAGTCATAGCAACAGCACTCTCCAACATCAGAAAGGCTGCCATTAAAAGAAAAGAAAGAGGAGATAGAACAGCAATTAAAAGAACATTCTCAGTAGGCCAGAAAGTACTTTTAAAAACACATCATCTCTGCAGCAAGCAGAAACACAAAATACATAAATTTTACGCTGCATACAAAGGACCGGTCATAATTAGTCGAATTGCTCATGAAAATGCTGTGGAACTAGTGAACCGAAAAACAGAAAAAAAACCTTAGGACTTCACCATATGAGCCATATCAAAAAGTTTGAAATTTATTTACTGGTAAATAATCAGCGCTATATTTCAAGTTTATGTCGCAGATAAGATCGTCAGGAGAAAGAAGAATGGAGAGAGAGGAAGGTTGGAAAAGGAAAGTAGTTTCAATAAAAATAAAAACAAAAATAACACCAGACAGATAATAAATTACAAAATAACAGTCATTGACTATGGATTTAAGTAAAAATAGACTATCCATAAAAATAAGTCATTAGTTCTGAAATGGACAGTGTATAAAGAACAAAAGTGAGGCATAATAAACACTAAAACTATATGCTACTTATTTTCTCCTCATAAAAATAAAAGAATAACTATATTTTACTTATTTTCTCCTTATAAAAACAAGGAATAAAAAATTATATTGTTGGATGTTTTCCCTTTTTTAACATTTGTACCATTTGTTACGATAGTATTTCAATACTTATGTAGGTATATTTCTTGGTCAAAGCAATTCTTGGAAATAATTCTTATTTGTTAATGTAACAATATCGAAATGAATGTCTAGAAACAAAAACATTTTTTGAATAATGACCAACAATATTCACAGTATTTACTTGTACATGATTTTTAGAAAATATGTTATAAATAGGTTTTACTTAATTACTACATACATAAAAAATATACATATTTCTAAGAAAATCGTTGTGAAAGACTCCTCACTTTCGATAACAAACTTCTTAAAAAACAAACTGGACACTTAAACTAAGAAAGAAAATAATTAAAAATTAATAATGATAATAGCATAAAATATTCTTTTCTCGTCAATATAAACACATTTTTGAGAATAATGTGGAAGAATATAAAAATATAAATTAGTAAAACAAACTAGCATAGAACTAGAATAACGTGGTTGAACAGTAGACAACAAAATTTATATAAAGGAATAAATTTTGACTGACTTAGACAACGATTCAATCATTGCCTAACTTCAGTGCAAAAATTAAGTTCGAAGGGTGGTGATATGTGAGGTTTCAGGCAAATCCAACACCTTCCATGAAAACCCTGACATGATAGCAAATCCGGCAGTATGTTACATAGTTCCAAATAAATCCTAACATTAAATTAACCAAAGGAATACGATCAACAAGTAAGCAAATGGAATACCACAGACTAACACACGAACGCCTAAATGCATGTCATACCTTCCCACCGTGAAAGAGACGCAGTTCCGAGGGTAGAAATGAGAACAGTGTCGTGTAAGCTAGAAGGCCCTACGATTCGGGACGGACACCCACATCGACACCGATCGCCAAGAGCAGTCCCCAGCCCATGTTAAAAGATAGAGCCCTCCAGAATAACAGTATAGATCTTACGATAACGCTAAAAAGGACACACCAGCTGCAAGTTTTAACGTGAGACTATACACGTCTCTGTTACGTAGGAAACATTAAAAATATTTCCCCACCACGAAAAGTACAACGTTTCTCATTGGATAGACAGAATCTTTGTAGGCGGAGCTTAAGGTTAACATTGAGACCCTAATTGGTCAGCTGAAAACACAGCCAGATACCTTTTTCTTAAAGCCACTTCAGTAAATTGTAGTAAAGAGAAGTTAGAGAGAGTCGCTACCGAGACGGCGAGGTGTGTGGAGCTGCGGCGCCTACCGCCCCCTGACGCTGACTAACCACCGACAAGGTAATGAAAGCAAGCGATGCCGCATAAAAGCGCATAATGCTTCACTCAGAACTGCAGAAGTCTCATCTGTTACATCCCCTTTTCGCGTAATACTAGTGTCGATCGTCAATTAAAGCTCATGATATTCACATTTGCTACTTGAACCTAAAATCTGAAACGCGGTGATTTTTCTATTATATAATTGTTGAGAAGACACATCTGCCACTGTAATTTACGAAAAGTTTAATAGGTAATTAAGGATATTTGAGAGTCACCGCAGACCTTTTTGATAGTTTTCTTTTTTATGAAACTTAATTTAAACCTAGATTATAGATGTGACATGGCATAGGTCATCCTTCGACCCATTGTAGAACTTGGAAACCCATTCAGGGAATAATCGTTCACATTTTCGTTGAAAGCTGTTGGTTTATATCATCCGGTATTAAAATATTTCCTTTCATCAATAGTACAATTTATAAACAATGTTTTGTGAGTAGAATAAAAGATTCCAATGGTAAACTTAGTGGCTTGTTATTTTACCAACTAACAAAAAATAGGAAAGCCTTGAACTCCTTACACTAAATTTAGTTAGTATTAATATTCTTTTACAGGGAGTGAAGTGAAGCTGACGCTGAAATCATTAAGTGTTTCATTATATCATCGCTAGTCTCACTGTACTCTTCTGAACTCTACATGTCATGTGTGGTCTGGCGTTTCCTTACCAGCAGCAGGTCTCAAGTTCAAACTCATCAGTTCCCTAAAAAAACTCGCTTAGAACGTCGTTGCCCGAAAGTGGTAGGGAAACACGACTTAAAACAAACAAACACCACGGTGAATGTTAGAACTATACTGTTGTTCCAGATTGACCTAATCGTTAGTACTGTTTATTAATGTAATAAGGTAGAAACCCTTTAAAATGTAGCTTCGTCAACAGCCGGACTGTTCAGAGGGACTAAAGCTATATGGTAATAAATGAAATTATAACAAGGTGGCAGATACAGATTTGATCTAATATCGAAAGAATTTTTCAATATCTCGCTAGTGTCGGTTTCCAACTGAGATAGTCCTGTTTGATGTGGCAATGGAAGTATTATTAACACAAGAAAATCCGTGTAGTGTACCATTACGTAGAGGCCAACTATACACAATTTGTTAATCGCAACGGAAAATGGATATGTAAACGAATGATGTAGCTATCTATAAGTTTAAGTCAGATTCTTAATGTGCTAATCGGCTAATCGGGTGACTGTTTCGCCCACATCTTTTTGTAAGTGGTCAGCCAGTTACATTTCCCTGTGCTTTTCTTTAAGTTCCTCTGTGGTTTTACTTCTGTTTTAATCCTAGGCATAACAACTGTCACCCTTATGTCTAGTAAGGCCTGTGGAATAGAGGGAATGTGTGGGTCAATGCGGGTTGGGTGGATTTGAGTGAAGGAGCGTAACTTTATGTGTTTCTTCTCACTACGTGACAACAGTTTTAGATATTTATTTTTTATTTTTTTCGGACGTAGCGTTGTCACGTCCGTAGGTTTAACCTTAAAATACCCTACACGTGCCTCCTGGGTGGTGCTAATTGAACAACAACGATTACAGGTAGCCTGACTATTCATAGGATCTCCTGGCAATGACATATCAACTAAATAGCGGAAACTGTTCTTTTCAGAGCCCATTAACAAGAAACATTGGACCAACTATCAGACTCCTTCAACTGAATATCGAAAGCATTAGCAGGGCAAAATTTTGCTGAGCAATATCGATGTCGCCTTTCAGGAAACTCGTGTTTCCATCGAAGAAATATTCCGAAGCCGAGGTCGAATTCCTGGATATTCTGCACTTGGTGTAACTTACCACGAGGTGTATGGAACTGCTACGTATGTCCGTAACAATATAAACAAAGCTTCACTGATTTCTGTAAGTGTGTAGTCAGATATACATATAGTTGTCATACAATTGCACGGTATTACTATTACAAATGTTTACAAACCACCAAAAACAACATGGCCTGATTTTGTCCTACACACAGCAGAACATCCTGCAATTCACATAGGAGACTTCAATAGTCACCATGAACCTTGGAAGTACTCTCAAAATTATGGAAATGAGAGCATGCTTGCAGAATGGATTGAAGGGAATAATCTTCATCTAGTGTTTGATGCCAAAGATCAAGGCACTTTCACGTCAGTTGCTTGGGACAAGGATTCAAGGCCTGACTTATGCTTTGTTAGCTGCAAACGAAGTGGCTTTCCTATCAACGTCACAAGGAAAGTGATAGATACCTTTCCTCACAGCCAACACAGTCCTGTAATAATTGGCTGCACGGCTCCTGTCATACGATCAACCCCGCACGCTCGATGGAATTTCCAGGTAGCTGACTGGACGAAGTTTTCAGTGCAACTTGATAAGACCATTCGCTGAATACCTCCATCATATGAGAACTATCAACACTTCATTGGTGCAGTAAGAGGAACAGCTAAAAAGTGTATGCCAAGAGGATACCGAAAAGAATATGTACCAGGATGGAATGACAAAAGTTAAATACTGTACCAACACATCCATCAAAGTGGTGACCCAGAGATAACTACGGAACTCTTGTCCAGTTTGGACATGTCTCGGAAGCGGAAATGAGCAGAAACAGTCGAAAACATGGACTTTACTCACTAGAGCAGGAAAGCATGGAGTCTTCTGAGAAAACTGGGAGGAAGTGCAGCCGGCCGCGGTGGCCCTGCGGTTCTAGGCACTACAGTTCGGAACCGCGGGACTGCTACGGTCGCTGGTTCGAATCCTGCCTCAGTCATGGATGTGTGTGATGTCGTTAGGTTAGTTAGGTTTAAGTAGTTATAAGTTCTAGGAGACTGATGACCTAGGATGTCTCATAGTGCTCAGAGCCATTTGAACCAGTTTGAGGAAGTGCACCAGCATGCAGAAAAAAATCCGAAGTAACACCAGACCAAATTGCTTACCACATCGTTACTACCTCAAGAGTGCCTCCTGACAAGAAACATACAAGACATATCAGACGACAGCATCGTGACCTGAAAAAGGTGGCATCTCCCTCATCTGAGTATACCCATACTTTCATAGTTCCAGACATTGGCTCTGGATTGAAGGACCTCAAACCTTTTAAGGCGTCTGGATTCGATAGTATCTGTGGTGTCACCGACAGACACCACACTTGCTAGGTGGTAGCCTTTAAATCGGCCGAGGTCCGGTAGCATACGTCGGACCCGAGTGTCGCCACTATCATTGATTGCAGACCGAGCGCCGTCACACGGCAGGTCTAGAGAGACTTCCTAGCACTCGCCCCAGTTGTACAGCCGACTTTGCTAGCGATGGTTCACTGACAAAATACGCTCTCATTTGCCGAGACGATAGTTTAGCATAGCCTTCAGCTACGTCATTTGCTACGACCTAGCAAGGCGCCATTATCAGTTATTATTGATATTGTAAATCATGTATCGTCAAGACCGACGTTCGTCATTAATGGATTAAAGTTAAGTATTCTACCAGGTACGTCCGTTTTTATAAATTCCAATTTCCTTGACCTGTTCGAGACCTCACGCTAGCCTGCGTGAGCTAAATCGCGTGCCTTTCGGCTCCTCTACTAACACGGTGTTCGCTCTCCTGCCAACCACAACAGTATCCATCCAGAATTCCTGTTCCATATGGGAGGAAAAGCTAAGAAATGGCTAGCAGAATTCTTCACTGACATTCTGCTGACTGGTTAACTTCCACTGAAGTTTAAAAAGGCGAAGATAATATCTGTTCTGAAACCTGGCAAACCAAGAAACATGGCAGAAACCTAACGCTCCATTGTCCTACTTAGCTGCTGCTACAAGCTTTTTGAAAGGCTAATATATAACAGAATAAGTAGCACTATCCTAGAGAACGTTACAGTTGATCACGCAGGCTTCAGACCAGTGCGTAGCTGCTGCGACCAGGTATTGTCTCTCACATCCTTCATAGAGTCAGGATACCAAATGAAGCAAAATATATCTGTAGTGTTTGTTGACCTAACTGCCACCTTCGACACTGTGTGGAGGGAAGGCCTTATCTAAAAATTTCTACGCATCATACCCTGCAGAACGAGAGCTCGACTGATTAGCAGCATGCTAAGCGAACGAAAGTTCCAGGTAATCACTGGAAGCAACGTAAGGAGAGATACCAGCATAGTTGCACAACTGAGGCACCAAGTCCAACTTGTGTGTCAGTTTTCCGAAAGAACCACCCCACACTCGGAAAGCCACAATTTGACCTCTTTCAAATATTCTGAGTTAGCTGCAGGAAGCACGAGTGCTTCTCCGTGGAATAGCTGCCCGCTTGCTTCACGCGTTTGCACCACACTTAGTCTCCTGGCTGTCAGCATTACTTATTATAGGGTAAACACAGAAGGCGACTACGCTCTCTGTTACCGGATAACTTTGAAACCATTATCAGTACATCTACTATCTACCAGGTAATACGAGGTGCATTCAAGTTCTAAGGCCTCCAATTTTTTTTCTCCGGACTGGAAAGAGATATAAACATGTGCATTGTTTTAAAATGAGGCCGCGTTCATTGTCCATACGTCCCAGAGATGGCAGCGCCGTACGGCAGATAGAATTTTACCGCCAGCGGCGAGAATGAGAACTGTTTTAAATACTTAAAATGGCGACGTTTTCCTTACTTGAACAGCGTGCAATCATTCGTTTTCTGAATTTGCGTGGTGTGAAACCAATAGAAATTCATCGACAGCTGAAGGAGACATGTGGTGATGGAGTTATAGATGTGTCGAAAGTGCGTTCGTGGGTGCGACAGTTAAATGAAGGCAGAACATCGTGTGACAACAAACCAAAACAACCTCGGGCTCGCACAAGCCGGTCTGACGACATGTTCGAGAAAGTGGAGAGAATTGTTTTGGGGGATCGCCGAATGACTGTTGAACAGATCGCCTCCAGAGTTGGCATTTCTGTGGGTTCTGTGCACACAATCCTGCATGAAGGCCTGAAAATGCGAAAAGTGTCATCCAGGTGGGTGCCACGAATGCTGACAGACGACCACATGGCTGCCCGTGTGGCATGTTGCCAAGCAATGTTGACGCACAACGACAGCATGAATGGGACTTTCTTTTCGTCGGTTGTGACAATGGATGAGACGTGGATGCCATTTTTCAATTCAGAAACAAAGCGCCAGTCAGCTCAATGGAAGCACACATATTCACCGCCACCAAAAAAATTTCGGGTAACCGCCAGTGCTGAAAAATGATGGTGTCCATGTTCTGAGACAGCTAGGGCGTAATCCTTACCCATTGCGTTCCAAAGGGCACTACGGTAACAGGTGCATCCTACGAAAATGTTTTGAAGAACAAATTCCTTCCTGCACTCCAACAAAAACGTCCGGGAAGCGCTGCACGTGTGCTGTTTTACCAAGACAACGCACCCGCACATCGAGCTGACGTTACGCAACAGTTTCTTCGTGATAACAACATTGAAGTGATTCCTCATGCTCCCTCCTCACCTGACCTGGCTCCTAGTGACTTTTGGCATTTCTCCAACAATGAAAGACACTCTCCGTGGCCGCATATTCACCAGCTGTGCTGCTATTGCCAGAGATTTTCCAGTAGTCAAAACAGACTCCTAAAGAAGCCTTCGCCGCTGCCATGGAATCATGCCGTCAGCGTTGTGAAAAATGTGTACGTCTGCAGGGCGATTACGTCGAGAAGTAACGTCAGTTTCATAGGTTTCGGGTGAGTAGTTAATTAGAAAAAAAAAATCGGAGGCCTTAGAACTTAGAACTACTTAAACCTAACTAACCTAAGGACATCACACAACACCCAGTCATCACAAGGCAGAGAACCAGAGATGGTAGTCCCATGTATTAAATTTCACAGAAGGTGTGCGCCAGATCACGTACCAGTTCAATCACGTATGCTGTCTACTTTAGCACAGAAAGTACGCAAATAACTACAATTTCGTTTCCTTCTACCCTTCCTCGTGTTGCTATTTTAATGTTTAGCGGTATACTGTATCAAGTAATTATGTGGCCTCCGATTTTGTCCGAGAGGATTTTGAAGATTCTGTGGAAATATCATACCGATAAACTGAATTAGTTTAAAGTTTATGAGACAACCGAGGTGTATCAGGCAATATTAAAATATCACGAACCTTTTTTTGTAAAAAAAATTCAAGTTGTTGCCGCTTGTGAAGTCGAAAACAATGAGACAGGCTGATGGACCAAAGCAGGTAGCAATAAGGGTCGCGTTCGTGACACACAGCATCAGCTCATACATTTTAATGGTCTTCATGACGAAAAATGTTTATCCACAATAGTATCTGTGGGACAAGTAACAAGTAGATGTTGTGGGTGGACAGAAAATTTAGAAATAATGACACGAAATACAGTGAATACTTCTAGTTTCACAGTGTTCCTCTGTAGGACCATAACGTTGGGTGCCTTTGCAGTGCCACTGTACAGCAGGTTTCGGGAGTAAATACTTGGAATTCAGATTTTCACTTACTTGTCTTTGCGAGGAAAATCAAAGTGTCTTACAAGAATTCAAAATATTAATTACATACCTGTTGTTGACCTGTCGGTCCACACTCATGCTACATGACCTACACTCAAAGTTTACTCCACCGAGTTACGTCTACCTATCACAGTATAGGAGCCGAAATCTGATATTATTTTTCGCTCATGTAATCTAGAATTCCCATAATTTACTAGCGTTTCATTGGAAAAGATGTTTATCGTTATGGAGTTATTATAGACAAAGCGCAAGTTTGGGTTGGCCAAGGACAAGAACCAAACCATGTTTGGTTTTTCCAAAAGAATGCTCGTGGCCCAGACCGTAAGTGAATTGACGGAGCTGTGAAACGTAACTGTATCTACCGGCGGAATACATGAGAACTACCTCAGACAAAAAGCCAATTGCTTTTTTTTACTGTCGTATATTGTTTTGTTCCTGGTGTACTGGATTGATGATTATGACTTCTTACGTAGCAGGCACTTACAGGCACTTGAGAAGAAAATTTCGGGGTTTCTTCTTCGGGCTACAACTACGCTGTTCCAATGAGGCACAATCAATACTGCTTTTTCGTCAGTACTAATAAAACAAATTAGGAAATGTCCATTAATAATGAATAATAAAACATCCATTTTTAGCATTCAGAAGCGCTAATTGGATGATTATTGTAGCTCCTCTGAGGACAAATCTCTCAGTGAATTGACAAAAGACGTTTCTGTAGTTACTCGTAAGGATTAAAACCTTAAGCAGATAGCGAAAAGAAAAACTACGTTAATGTGACAGTGTGAAAGGCTCTGTTAGAAAAAGAATAACAAAAGAAACATTTTAGATATTCTGTTCCCATATCAAAATGTTACTAACGTTTTGAACCTACTACTGTATACTAATAAATACCAAACGTAGTGGATTTTGGGTCTTAGAATCGGTTTTCAGTTGAGAAATGTAATAGGTAACATTATTTTCTTTATAATCAATCTTTTACTTACACTGCTCGAGAACGGTCCTTTACTCTTCGTCGTCCAGAAAGGCTCTTGAAATAATTGTAGAAATTAAGCCCGACAGTTTACTAGCTGAATAAATTTAATTTATTAAAGTAAAATCTATAGCGAGTTGTATTCAGTGTTTTCCTCAATTCTGATTCTGTATAAGCACAAAAAGAGTGTTGAATAAGGGTGTAGTAAGCAAAACGCAGCGAACCAGTGAGGAAAGCATAAAACTCTATACATTATTCGACACGTTGTGTGATTGGAACAAAATTAAATTCAGTTTCATCAGCGCCAAAATGAATGCTGTCACAATATTGGCAAAATTACTCGAATGATTCGACATTCTAAATTCGTCAATGCCGCTGTTTACCCTTCATTTACATTCTGATTGTACGTCGACTGATAACTTACGTAAACGTCAGTGCGGCTTTTAAAAATATTGAGTAAAATATTTTTTTCTCGTTATAAATTAGAATTCCTGGATGTTACAAAATTATTTTGAAATATAATATGTAAGAAAATCTTTAAAGGACTCCTCTACACAATGAAATAAGAAAAGCGTCGCAGAAAACTGGAAGAACTCTCTGACGGTTGCAGTTTGGCTATTCGAAAACCCTAAATTTTTTCCTTACAACACCTTACAATAATAACTTTTTTTTCCTTTCTTCCTTCAGCATTCGAAGAAGGAGAGCTATATCTGGAGAATAACTAACGGAAAGCGATAAATTATTTTCAGTTGCCTGTCTCTAGAGGATACTACATGTAAATTATGGATTACATCCTTTATTGTTTTTGTATTATAGTACTCATCAGTTAGGTATTTACATGAGAAGTAAATCGGTTATGTCACATCTCATTCTATACTGTTTATTACGTGGTTGAGTTAAGGAGCGGGATGGTTTATGACCGTTGGCGTCTCTTGACGATCACGTTAGTAGAAACGGCCCTCGTGAGGAAGTATTCATGATGAAAAAGAGCGTACTTGTCTTTTGAAACCGATTTGAGTGACATATTAGTGATATTAAAATCTGATGAGGCTGTTTCATTCAAGTGGGAAAACAGTTACATATACCCGACCTGATACGCGCAGCCTGTTCGGATATGTCGAACTTGTAAACTTAATTATTTCGTTTTCCGTATTTGTCTATTGTAGTAGAAGCTTAGAAAGAAAATTTTACATCTTAATCACTGAGATGGGGGCAAATGTATCAGTGAACCACCTACTGAGTAATTATTCATCATCATTTAAGACTGATTATGCCTTTCAGCGTTCAGTCTGGAGCATAGCCCCCTTATAAAATTCCTCCATGATCCCCTATTCAGTGCTAACATTGTTGCCTCTTCTGATGTTAAACCTATTACTTCAAAATCATTCTTAACCGAATCCAGGTACCTTCTACTTGGTCTGCCCCGACTCCTCCTACCATCTATTGCTGAACCCATGAGTCTCTTGGGTAACCTTGCTTCTCTCATCCTTGTAACATGACCCCAACATCTAAGCCTGTTCGCCCTGACTGTTACATCTATAGAGTTCATTCCCAGTTTTTCTTTGATTTCCTCATTGTGGACACCCTCCTGCCATTGTTCCCATCTACTAGTACCTGCAATCATCCTAGCTACTTTCATATCCGTAACCTCAACCTTGTTGATAAGGTAACCTGAATCAACCCAGCTTTCGCTCCCATACAACAAAGTTGGTCGAAAGATTGAACGGTGCACAGATAACTTAGTCTTGGTACTGACTTCCTTCTTGCAGAAGAGAGTAGATCGTAGCTGAGCGCTCACTGCATCAGCTTTGCTACACCTCGCTTCCAGTTCTTTCACTATGTTGCTATCCTGTGAGAATATGCATCCTAAGTACTTGAAACCATCCACCTGGTGTAACTTTGTTCCTCCTATTTGGCACTCAATCCGTTTATATTTCTTTCCCACTGACATTACTTTCGTTTTGGAGATGCTAATCTCTATACCATAGTCCTTACATATCTGATCTAGCTCTGAAATATTACTTTGCAAACTTTCAATCGAATCTGCCATCACAACTAAGTCATCCGTATATGCAAGACTGCTTATTTTGTATTCACATACCTTAATCTCACCCAGTCAGTCTATTGTTTTCAACAAATGATCCATAAATAATATGAACAACAGTGGAGACAGGTTGCAGCCTTGTCTTACCCCTGAAACTATTCTGAACCATTAACTGAATTTACTGTCCGCGCTAACTGCTGCCTGACTATCCATGTAAAGACCTTTAATTGCTTGCAAAAGTTTGCCTCTTATTCCATAATCTCGTAGAACAGACAATAACTTCCTCCTAGGAACCCGGTCATATGCCTTTTCTAGATCTATAAAGCATAGATACAATTCTCTGTTCCACTCATAACACTTCTCCATTATTTGCCGTAAGCTAAAGGTATGGTCCTGAAAACCTCTAAGAGGTCTAAACCCACAATGATTTTCATCCAATTTGTCCTCAACTGATACTCGCACTTTCCTTTCAACAATACCTTAGAAGATTTTGCCCACAACGCTGATTAAAGAGATACCTCTGTAGTTGTTACAATCTTTTCTGTTTCCATGTTTAAAGATTGGTGCGGTTACTGCTTTTCTCCAGTCAGATGGAACCTGTCCCGACTCCCCGGTCATTTCAATTATCCTGTGTAGCCATTTAAGACCTGACATTCCACTGTATTTGATGAGTTCACACTTAATTTCATCCACCCCTGCTGCTTTATTGAACTGCAATCTATTGACCATTTTCTCCACTTCCTCAAATGTGATCCTATTTCCATCATCATTCCTAACCCATTTTACCTCGAAATCTGAAACATTACTGATCGTATTATCACCTACATTGAGCAACTCTTCAAAATATTCCCTCCATCTGCCCAAGGTATCCACAGGATTCACCAGCAATTTTCCTGACCTATCCAAAATACTTGTCATTTCCTTCTTACCTCCCTTTCGAAGACTGCTAATTACACTCCAGAATGGTTTTCCAGCAGCTTGACGCATAGTCTCAAACCTGCTTCCAAATTCTTCCCTGATTTCTTCTTGGATGCTGCAATTATCTGTTTGGCTTTGTTTCTTTCTTTAACATAACTTTCTCTGTCTACCTGAGTTCTGGTATATAGCCATTTTTGATACGCCTTCTTCTTGCTTTTACCGGCTGCGTTGACTGTGTCATTCCACCAAGCTGTTTGCTTCATCCTACTTTTACACACTACTGTTCCGAGACATTCTTTAGCCACTTCTAGGACTGTGTCCCTGTACCTTGCCCATTCCTTTTCCAATGACTGTAATTGATTACATTCAACTAACTGGTACCTTTCTGAGATCGCTCTTATGTACTTGTGCCTGATTTCCTTATCCTGAAGCTTCTCCACTCTTAGCCTCCTACATATGGACCTGACCTCCTGCAATTTCGGCCTCACAATCCCAATTTCACTGCAGATTAAATAATGATCAGTGTCACCAAAGAATCCCCTGAATACACGTGTGTTCCTCACAGCCTTCCTGAATTCCTGATCTGTTAATATATAGTCAATGACAGATCTGGTTCCCCTGCCTTCCCAAGTATGCCGGTGAATGTTCTTACGTTTAAAACAGGAGTTTGTGATTACTAAGCCCATAATAGCACAGAAATTCAAGAGTTGTTTCCCGTTCCTGTTGGCCTCCATATCCTCTCCAAATTTACCCATAACCTTTTCATACCCTTCTGTTCGATTTCCTATTCTGGCATTAAAATCACCCATGAGCAGAACACTGTCCTTGTCCTTTACTCTAACAACTACATCACTGAGTGCCTCATAAAAACTATCCATCTTATCTTGATGTGTCCCTTCACAATGCGAGTATACTGACACAATCGTAATTTTCTTGCTAGACACTGTCAACTCTATCCACATTAGTCGTTAGTTTACATACCTTACTGCAACTACGCTGGGTTCCATTTCTTTCCTGATGTAAAGCCCTAGACCCCATAGTGCAATTCCTGCTTTGACTCCTGATAGGTAGACCTTGTATTCTCCCACTTCCTCTTCTTTCTCACCCCTTACCCGAATGTCACTAACAGCTAAACCGTCCAGTCCCATATTACTTGCAGCCTCTGCCAGCTCTACTTTCTTCCCAGAGTAGCCCCCATTGATATTAATAGCTCACCATCTCATTACCATTTATTTGCCAAGTCTTAGGAGTCCCTGGTTTGTCAGTTAGAGGTGTGACTCCATCACCTACAAAGATCCGAGGCATTTTGCTCTGATTGTTGCAAGCATCATATTTAAAGTACCATGTAAACAGGTTGCTAGCCTTACTTGCCCCGAGTCCCATTGGGTTTTACCCCTAACGGTTGAGGGAGTAACCGGTGGATTTGGTAGTCTTTGTCGTATGAGCACAAAGGTGACCACGACTCAGAATATGTCCGAGATGCCCAGCCTTATTCCAAAGTAACTGGTATCCCGACTGTCGGGATCACTTACTTGGCCACTCATACGTTGCCCGTGGTTCATGAACTAGGACATGACTGCAGGAAGCCACACCGTGAACCAAGGATATATTTATTTTTCACAGAGTTGGGTACACAGAAACATAAAGTAAGATCAAATATTAATACCAACCATGTGACTTCAGATGTAATTTATCTTAGCTACTTTAAGACTTTTGAATACCTTAACTACAAGGAACGTATATATATAAGAAATAAACCTTATACGAAAGAGTATGAGCAGTTAGCTGTACGGGGAGATACACCCACGTGCTACAAATGGAGCGTCTAGAATTTGTACAATACATTTGGGAGGCAAATGAGCGATTTAGAACAAAGAGGGTTTATCAGCTTCCATGTACATATGGTGTTGTACAAGATAAGACATGTAAGAGAGGAAATGAATTGACATGTGGTAAACGCTATTTGTAATCGACAATGAGGTGAATTCTCTGACGCAAGAAATTTAGTTAACGCTGTTTATGGTGGCCAATGTGCTGACTGACGAAAGAAATTTATTTTTACGTTTTCTGCTGCCGAATTATCACACGGACACTTTTCTTAAAGGGACTGCATACTTTTTATGTATCACTGAAATGAGGTATCTAAAAGGACTTCAGCGACATGACATATGCATAATACGATCAAACAGTAACAAGTTAAGAGTGCCATAAACCATTTCACAACCGTCAGGAGAAGAGGTCGCACCAGTGCTAACGCGAGAACATCTTTCAATATAAGCAACTTTTCATTTGGCACCCATTTTCCCTCACACTCTTTCGGCGGTATCAGTTTTCACTATTAATTGTGTTAGGCCCTGCACATAAATTTTGCACTTGGGACCCCAGTAGTCCCCCTCAGCTTGGCGCCCCAAGCAGCGACAAGTCTCGCTTGGGCCTTAAACTGACTCTGGGTGACACAAACTCCTCTCTTCTGAACCAAATATAACACGCAATATAAGTACGGTTCACTGTTAACTATATTCGCGACACATTTCGCATACAGTATCCACATACACCACTGAATGTACCTCCAAGTTATATCATTGGACGACACATGTTTCATGCGATATGACTTCATTAGTACTGAGATGTGTGCATCATGAGTGACGATTTAGTTTATTATTTCTTTGCTACGAACTCTACTCGCAACGCATTCCACAGACATTGTCCAAATATACCACTGAATGTACCTACTAATTATATCGCTCCACGACATACAGTTCAGGAGACATGACCTAAAAATTTTTACCTGCGTAAAAACGCCAGAGACCGTGGTGAAATATTTGTACAAATATGTGTGATGTAAATGAAGTATATGTGACACATATATGTGGACAAAGGTGCACATAAAAACCTCCACGTCAACTTCTGGATTAATTCCAACCAAACTTGGCATACACATCACTTACAATCTGAAAAGAAATACACTCCTGGAAATTGAAATAAGAACACCGTGAATTCATTGTCCCAGGAAGGGGAAACTTTATTGACACATTCCTGGGATCAGATACATCACATGATCACACTGACAGAACCACAGGCACATAGACACAGGCAACAGAGCATGCACAATGTCGGCACTAGTACAGTGTATATCCACCTTTCGCAGCAATGAACGCTGCTATTCTCCCATGGAGACGATCGTAGAGATGCTGGATGTAGTCCTGTGGAACGGCTTGCCACGCCATTTCCACATGGCACCTCAGTTGGACCAGCGTTCGTGCTGGACGTGCAGACCGCGTGAGACGACGCTTCATCCGGTCCCAAACATGCTCAATGGGGGACAGATCTGGAGATCTTGCTGGCCAGGGTAGTTGACTTACACCTTCTAGAGCACGCTGGGTGGCACGGGATACATGCGGACGTGCATTGTCCTGTTGGAACAGCAAGTTCCCTTGCCGGTCTAGGAATGGTAGAACGATGGGTTCGATGACGGTTTGGATGTACCGTGAACTATTCAGTGTCCCCTCGACGATCACCAGAGGTGTGCGGCCAGTGTAGGAGATCGCTCCAAATACCATGATGCCGGGTGTTGGCCCTGTGAGCCTCGGTCGTTTGCAGTCCTGATTGTGGCGCTCACTTGCACAGCGCCAAATACGCATACGACCATCACTGGCACCAAGGCAGAATCGACTCTCATCGCTGAAGACGACACGTCTCCATTCGTCCCTCCAGTCACGCCTGTCGCGACACCACTGGAGGCGGGCTGCACGATGTTGGGGCGTGAGCGGAAGACGGCCTAACGGTGTGCGGGACAGTAGCCCAGCTTCATGGAGACGGTTGCGAATGGTCCTCGCCGATACCCCAGGAGCAACAGTGTCCCTAATTTGCTGGGAAGTGGCGATGCGGTCCCCTACGGCACTGCGTAGGATCCTACGGTCTTGGCGTGCATCCGTGCGTCGCTGCGGTCCGGTCCTAGGTCGACGGGCATGTGCACCTTCCGCCGACCACTGGAGACAACATCGATGTACTGTGGAGACCTCACGCCCCACGTGTTGAGCAATTCGGCGGTACGTCCACCCGGCCTCCCGCATGCCCACTATACGCCCTCCCTCAAAGTCCGTCAACTGCACATACGGTTCACGTCCACGCTGTCGCGGCATGCTACCAGTGTTAAAGACTGCGATGGAGCTCCGTATGCCACGGCAAACTGGCTGACACTGACGGCGGCGGTGCAGAAATGCTGCGCAGCTAGCGCCATTCGACGGCCAACACCGCGGTTCCTAGTGTGTCCGCTGTGCCGTGCGTGTGATCATTGCTTGTACAGCCCTCTCGCAGTGTCCGGAGCAAGTATGATGGGTCTGACACACCGGTGTCAATGTGTTCTTTTTTTCCATTTCCAGGAGTGTAGTTTAGGGTAAGAACCAAAGACCTCCTATTGGAGTGGTGATGAAAACGTGAAGAGAGAAGGGGTGAAAAAGAGATGGACAGGCATAAAGGCAGAAGTAGTCCAAAATGGTTCAAATGGCTCTACGCACTATGGGACTTAACATCTGAGTTCGCCAGTACCCTAGACTTAAAACTACTCAGACCTAACTAACCTAAGGTCATCACAAACATCCATGCCCTATGCAGGATTCGAACCTGCGATCGTAGCAGAGCAGTTCCGGACTGAAACGCCTAGAACCGCTCGGTCACAGCGACCAGCCAGAGTACATTGACACAAATATAAGGGAGGTAGTCATGGCTAAAATTGGAGGGAGGAACAACAGGGAAATGGACAGGGAAACGGCATAGGAGGAGATGGACATAGGGTGGAGAGGAGGAGTTGAACAGAGGAAAGAAAGAAGGGGAGATTGACAGAGAGAGATGGGAGGAGCAGATGGACTGAGAGTATGTAGAAATGGAAAGCGAGAGAGGCAAGGAGGAGATGGAGAGAGTGAAGGAGGAGATTGATAGAGACTGAGGGAGGAGGAGATGAGCAGAGCGAGGACGAAGGAGCAGTTGAACAGAGGAAAGAAAGAAGGGGAGATTGACAGAGAGAGATGAGAGGAGCAGATGGACTGGGAGTATGTAGAAATGGAAAGCGAGAGAGGCAAGGAGGAGATGGAGAGAGTGAAGGAGGAGATTGATAGAGACTGAGGGAGGAGGAGATGAGCAGAGCGAGGACGAAGGAGCAGTTGAACTGGGACAGGGAGGAGGAGGTGATGTGCTGAAAAACGTGGATGATGAAACTTGAAGAGGAAGAGAAGAAGAGGCAGGCAGAGAGAGAGGCGAGGAGGAGGTAGAGAGAGGGGAAGAGGAGATGGGGAAAGACTGGAAAAGGAAGACACGTTAAACATGAGTGGCGTCAGTTGTATATCGTCTGTGAACGAAAGATAAACTCAAAACTAGAGGAAAAAACTGTTCAAAACTCTTTTTACAAATCTTGTGCACACAGTGTGAAACCGAAAGACAGCAGAAAACATTCTGAGGTTTTTTCAGTGTACTTTGGAATAAAGTACCCGTGGTAGCTGGCAGATTTATGTTAGATTTCATAGCCTCATTCGAGAGATCACAGACAGGGGCGGTTAGAAGCGCGTTGGTTTGAGAGGCGGTAGGGCATGAGGCCTGACACATGGGAGCATGACCAGCGAGAAGGTTGCGTTTGGAGGCGCCGTTTGACCATCTGACGACACGTCAGCCTCTGCTATGGGTCGAGTGAGGGGGGGGGGGGGGGGGAAGGGGGGGGGGGAAGGGGGGGGGGAAGTAAGCCGGCTGTCTTAAGGGCAGCACGTAGGCTGAAACGTTAATGCGACTGGCTTCTCCCGGCCGTTGCTGGCCAGCGCGTTGTGTGAGGATACCCCATGGCACATGCTCAGAGCCCGACAATTATTTCACGGCCTCCAAATAAGTAAAATAATACAAAATAGACAATGGCACTGCATGGAAGCGACAAATGAGATAACGAAGCACATACAAACACTCACGCTGTAAGTATACAAGTATTTTAGATATTGGCGATGAAAAATATATTTATGTACTTGTTGCCTTCAGAA
This sequence comes from Schistocerca gregaria, assembly GCF_023897955.1. Taxonomy (NCBI): domain Eukaryota; kingdom Metazoa; phylum Arthropoda; class Insecta; order Orthoptera; family Acrididae; genus Schistocerca; species Schistocerca gregaria. The sequence goes on from NC_064931.1 coordinate 835,348,496, forward strand.
ATCAATTACTGTTAAACACGTTAAGCGACCTTAACGAATTAAGAATCAACTAACAGCACTTGGAAAACGCTATTGAGGAATCAACTTCATAATATTTATTATATTAGTTGAACGTTAGCTATGAACCGGAATGTTGATTCCGAGGATTCAAAAACGATTTTTAAGCAAAATAAATTGCATAATCTTACATTGATAACGGTATTGGGCTTACGGTCCATGGTTTATAAGCATAGTGTAGTATCGTCATAGTACGGCCCCTGGCATCAACCTTCCAGGTTGCCTACATGGCTGGGACGAGGAGAGCAGCGTAAATGGAATAGGTCTCGCGCCCGAGTACAGAAGATATACGGTTGGATTTTATCGTGACTTCGTACAAGTGCATACGATCAGTGAGTATGTAAATGATTTAGAGTTGTATTTCCCTCTGACAAGTAAACAGCCTCTATATTTGACAGAGGAACTTTGCGGTAGCCTAGCAGATTATGCACGCGTCAAGAGGTTGTAACTGCTATATGGTTCAAATGGCTCTGAGCACTATGGAAGTTAACTGCTGTGGTCATCAGTCCCCTAGAACTTAGAACTACTTAAACCTAACTAACCTAAGGACATCACACACATCCATGCCCGAGGCAGGATTCGAACCTGCGACCGTAGGAGTCGCACGGTTGCGGACTGCGCGCCTAGAACCGCGAGACCACCGCGGCCGGCGAATATGTTCAGTGGTGTTTGCAGGGAACTTTATGTGTGTATATGCGCTATTTTGTGAGATGTGCGTAAGCTGTGGTTTCCGCAAATATTATTATGATCTGAGTAATCGGTATAGCGTAGGTTATGTCTCATTGGTGCAAAGTAAAAATAAAGTGGAAATTTCTAACCTGTAAGAAGTACGATGACACGATCTTACATTTACGTTCTGGAACTCGTCATTTTGTAACATTCTCGAAGTTGTGAGTGGGCTTGCTTACGTCTTCAGTTATCTTCGGACAATATTACGATCTGTTGGGCTTACTTAGGTAGGGTGTCCTTGGAACTTTAGTAGTATATTTATTTTGTATTTGTTTGTCCATTATTTGCGACAGCAAATGTTAGAGTAATTCAAGGATCGAAACATGTTTTTCCAACACTCACCTGATAATAAGTTAATTCAGTACTGTTCTGGGTTAATTATAGTGACGAACTAAGAAGGAATTGTGCGACATAAACGAACGTTGGTAGACGTGTTTCTACACCAGAAAGATTATGTCTGTTCAGATTTCATGCCAGTCGCATAAGAGTGACGCGAGTAACACCAATATGAGGATACAAATCAGGTTTGCTCTCAATACAGGTTGTAATAATCGTGAGCCTTCGTTACCTTTGAGATTGGATGTGGTGAGCTGATGTTAATCAACGAAGCCGTTAAGGTTACAAAGACACCATTATCAACACCCCGCTGAGTTTGAACGAGGTAGTGTAATAGGACTTCAAGGAGGTCGACTTTCTTTCTGCGATATTGCAGAAATGTAGCAGAAACGTAGCCGCTGTACTCGATCGCTCACAGTGGTCGTCACAAGAATGTACGGTAGCAAGAATGTACGGTAGCAAGAACAGCCACGTGGCACTACCGGGAGGGAAGACCATAGTGTCCGGCGTATGGCTCTGGTGCATAGTCTTGCGTCTGCAGCAGAAATTTGAACAGTATTTGGCACCACAATGACACAACTAACTGTCGCAAATCGTTTACTTCAAGGACAGCTCCGAGCAAGACTCCCTGTAGCATGCGTTCCTCTCACCCGAGACCACTACCATTTGTAACTTTAGTGGTGTCAAGAAGGCAAGTTAGAGATCTGTCCTGTTTTCTGATGAAAGCTGATTGAGCCTTGTGTTGGTTAGAACGAGGCCAATTGAGCGCCTGCAACCAAGCAGTCTGCGTGGTAGACACACTGGACCTACACCTATAGTTATGGTCTGGGGGGCGATTTTGCACGGCAGCAGGAACACTCTCATGGTTATCCCTCACACCTTGACTGCAAATTTTTACGCCAGTCTAGTGATAGGACGTGTTGCGCTACCATTCATGAACAGCACCCCAAAGAGTGTTTTCCAACAGGATAACGCTCACCCATATATCACTGTTGTAACCCAACGTACTCCACAGAGAGTAAAGTGCTTTGGCCTACTTGGTCATCATATGTTTCCAGCTGCACACATATGGGACGTCATCGAACTACAGACACAGTGTTTTCCACAAACAGGATTAATCCGACCAACCAAGTGGAACGGGCATGGAACTATATCCTACGAACTGACATCCGGCACCTCTACAACATGCATTCTTGCATCTTGCATTCAACATTCTGGCAGCTGCACTGCTTATTAATGTAACAGCACATAACATTTGCAATGTCGTATCTCGCGCTTACGTTAACCTATCATATTGCAATGTCAATCTCTTGAATATGTTACCTACATAAATTTATTCCCTAAATTTGAACTATTTTTAAATGTTTCCGTTTTTTGTCCTTCAGTGTATAAAGACAAATCTTTGGTCAAAATTCCCCAGTTTACTTAGCATAAAGTTTTCTATTGACAGAACCCTACTAGGAGTAGTTTCTATGGAAAATAAAAATAACACCAATTCGTTACATAAGGCTCTTGTGTGAAGAGGCTGGAATTTTCATTTCATTAAAGCCAGTTTCATTATGAACCTCTTTCTAAACATTATGATTTACGAACAAATTTCGAACAACTTAAACTGGAAGGAACACACAGAAATGTCGTGGGGAAGGCTAACCAAAGACTGTCATGTATTGGCAGGACACTTAGAAAATGCAACAGATCTACTAAGGAGACTGATTACACTACTCTTGTCCGTCCTCTTTGAGAATACTGCTGTGCGGTGTGGGGTCCTTACCAGATAGGACTGACGGAGTACATCGAAAATGTTCAAAGAAATGCATCAAAGTTTGTATTATCGCGAAATTGGGGAGTGAGTGTCACTGAAATGATACAGGATTTGAGGTGGACATTATTAAAACGAAGGCGTTTTTCGTTGCTGCGGAATCTTCTCAAGAAATACCAATTAGCAACTTTCTCTTCTGAATGCGAAAATATTTTGTTGACACCGACCTACACAGGGAGGAACGATCACCAAGGTAAAATAAGGGAAATCAGGGCTCGTACGGAACGATATAGGCGATCCATCTTTCCGTGCTCTATACAAGATTGGAATAATAGAGAATTGTGAAGGTTTTTCAATGAACCCTCTGCCAGGAACTTAAATGTGATTTGCAGAGTATCCACGGCGACGTAGACGTAGACTTTCCTTGTTGTATCTCATGGATTTACACTGTCAGCAGCAGCTTACAAGACTTTTTTCCTCTCTTTTAACAGTAGCTGCATTTCCAAATGTTTTCTAGCTTCCTACACCGAATACTTTCTGGTAATGAGTTAATAGCATCGTCGGTAGTCTGAAATCCCTTCTCGTTTCCTTCTCAAAAGCCACTTCTCCTTCATTTCCTTAGAATCGATGCACTGTAAAGTCAAATGAATGTAACCATCGCCTATGTTCGACGTCAACGCGCGACAACCAGTCACAGAAGGCAGGTGGCAGCATTAGCAGTGGAGGATATATAATGCGTGCCAGGTAATAATGCAGTCGTGTCGTAATGTGGAAACAGGGTGGTATATATGATGACCAAAGGGGTATGTTTATTGGCTTCCTCACAAGTGCGGATACACTTCTGGAACGATTTAGTTAATAAATTAGTCGTGTGCTTCCCTGGGTAGTGTATACTGTGCATGGCAAAATAGCTCCTTGAAAAGCCAACGCTGAGGCAACAGCGCTCCACCACGAGCTATGGAAGACAGGAGTGAATTATAGTCAGAGTTCACATCCTTCCCTGGGAATGTTTTGCAGTTTAGAATCTTCTTTAGGAAACACTGTTTTACCATAATATAATTCATGCAGAACCTACAGGTATTTCCATGTCTCTTCGATGTATACAACCTCCTTCCTTTTCAGCCACATGAACTGTGAGAAAGTCTCCACTAAATGACCATTAGTCTCTTTCCAAACTTATGTTAATTACAGAGCTGTCGATATCAACTCTAGTTTTGTAAACTGAGCTGCAATAATTGCTGCAAGTGGTACGTCCTCCAGACCAATTAGGGAAATAATCGAGCCCGAGAAAAAGCAACAGCAAGTAGTTCAAAGGCAGTATAGTAATAATTATTTATCTTGCGGTTGTTTCTGATGTGGTGAAAAGCATGCCCAATCTCTGAGTACGTTACGTTTCGTGAAAAACTCAGTAAAACTACAATGGTTTCCAGTAAACCTAAATGACATTTATCAACAAAGCATTCCTCTGTATTAACTAAAGATGTGATTTTTCTCTCGGTTGTTGGCTAAAAATTTAAAGAAAGAAAAGCAAGTAAAGTTTATTACTACGTTAATACTTGTTCTGCAGAAAGTACAGCAAGTTAGCTGTAAAATAGCCGAATTTCTAGTAAAGGCCAAAAAACCGGACACGAGTGTAAAGAAATAGTAAAAATAGCCGTTGGTTTAGCAGCTGCAACTAAAATTTCAAAAATTCCTCTCCATGATGACACAACCAGCCGCCGAGTTAGTGGCATGTCCAGTGACATAGAAGAAAGAGCAGTCGTATGTTCTCACTTCAGATGGACGAGTCCACCGATACTGCAAGTCAGTCTCTAAATGCTACGCCTTCTAACATTTTTTGTCAGTAGGTGTGATCACAGTACACTACACCTCTGCTACATACAGAAGTACGATGGTTATCTCGAGGTAACGAGTTAATGCGAATGTTTTAACTTACAGATGAGGTATTTGCATCTTTTTGTTTATTGAGGAGCATCAGAACGTTGATTTATTTCCAGATGGTGAGTGGGTGCCTAAGGTTTCGTATATTTCCGTTAGTTTTGTACACTTAAATTAAATAAACAGATAAATGACAGGTAGAAATGAAAATAATCTAGCTAGTACAGATAACAATGAAGGATTTTCTAATAAGTTTAATGTGTGGAAACAGACAACTGAAAATCGATGTGTGAGATGTTTGTTATCTTATGGCCCCTTACAGACGATAATAAAGTTTTAACAGAGTTAGTGAAAGAACAGTTAGTAGTCTGGGAGCAGCATGTCAAGAAATATTTAGCGAAGAATGTTGAAGATTTTGACGTGTTTGTGAGCCGTTCGTGGATTCGAACCATCTTCCGAATAATTTGTTTGAGCTCATAAATGGAACTGGCAGATACAAAAGCATACAGAATACTGAAACCAAAATTTACCAAGTAGCTTTGCATACACTTTGATTACAAATAAGCAGTGAAATCTGGCCGTCGTCGACATAGCAGTTAATGTCTTCTTATCATTTTCAGCTACATTTTTTTGCAAACTTGGGTTCTCAACGTTGACTGAAATTAAAACATCAGAGAGAGCGAGAGAGAGAGAGAGAGAGAGAGAGAGAGGGAGGCTCAGATCCATCAATGAAGAACTAAGGCTTCGTTTGTCAACGATTGCGCAACGAATCAGCCGTTTGTGTGCAGCTATACTATGAAGGTAAGAGTAGAGTTATTTCCTATGAATAGAAATACGTATTTTCTACAGTGAATGAAAGTTAATAAGTTTTTAATAAATGCATTGAGTCTATTCCTGATTTATAATAATAAAATTAGTAATAATAACTGATCTCATGAAGAAGTAATAATTCGTAATTATCGTATGATTCAGATGATTTTGAGGGGATAGACAGATTGGTGTGCCATGTTGAATCTAGGCCCGTCTGGACGTACCGTGAGCAATAAGAGTTTACGGAACACTGATCTAAGGAACCCGGTAGCACTTTGTCAAGAAACTGTACGCATTTATTACCCTCTAACATGTCTTCAATAAATTAATGACCAGTCACGTACCCTCCAATTATCCAACATCAAATGTTCACACTGTACTGCCTATATGGATCCACCTGCCTGAGCCAATGTACAATTTCAACAACCCAAACATTCAAATTTCTGACATTCAGCTTTCCACGGTTTTGTAAAGATACCTCCATTGGTAAAGAGAATTATGTGGAGGAATTCAGAATCGCATCAGAAGCGAGGGCCTGAACGTTTTGCGTTTTCATTTATCTCGCTCATTAATGTTCTTGTGGAGTGAACCTTAATAAGTTGTTAACGGGAAAATGCGAACAACACTGGGCTTAGGCATTCCACAGGCACTCGCAATTCCTCTGAAGCTAACATGTGGGTTATGAGCAACAGCTGCCAGATCATAGACTTCGTTAGCTCCCCTCGCTGCGGGCTTGCTCCTTACCACCTGCGTAGTATCCCACTTTACTTCCAACAACATTTAACACATTCGTCGAATTGTCGTTCTTCTTGGACACCATGAGTCGGGACAGCTTCGTGTGCACAACTCAACTGCTCTCTTCACGTTCTTTCCGCAGTCTCCGTACGAAAGTAGCATATCTCATTTCTTTTGGTTTGTGAAAGACGTTTTTTTCAAACTAATCACCACGTGATACACGTGAAGGACAAATACAAAAAGAAGGCTACATACCCTCTGATCTCCTTTTATACAAACATTGTGGAGGTGTCGTTATTATCCGAATCAACATATTTCCTTACTTTGGTGTGAAATCGTAAACTTCCGAGTAAGACAGCAATCAGTTTCATGTTCAAAACAGATAAATTAAAATTTATTACCAAATACTGTAATTACTCCGAAACTAGTAATCGGATTTTGAAGAGGCAGCCTGAGTTCAATTTATCGCTTTTAGGACTACGATATTACTATATTTTCTTTTGACATGCGAGGTTCATACCTACATCTCTGTATTTAATGTAGCTCGTAGTTCATCTGGATGAAAACAGAATTACTTACCCTTAAACAATTCCCGAAATTATATATTATTTCACAGCTGAAAAATTGCAGTAGTGAATTACAATTTTTTTTATAGGCTCATTCTCCCTCTCGGCATATTCCCATCTACATTCCTCCTGTCTTATCAGCGACTCAATATTTCTGACACCCTGTTAACACTGTCAACACTTTCCTCACCTCGAACTATTTCTGTCTACTTTCCTGCATGGCGTCCAACGACGTTGCCGAATTATTTCTTGCTGATCTCTAAATAGTCAAATTGCTCTTTGATGTGATTCCTTTTATGTTGCTAATATGTACTTGTGTCAGATGTCTTTACTCACATTCGCCACAGACTTAACATGGAAATTATTTGATACATTGTTAAGTGGACTAACATTTCTGAAACACCATATGTTCATTACTACATCTATTGCTGCAAGAGGCGCTCAATAAGTAATTAGACACCAACACAGTTTTAGTTGGTCAATTTATGTAGAAAAATGCTCAGTTCGTTGTAGGACATCGTGGCATATTCCCACTTCAGCCCCTGTAGCATCATGGAGTTCCGATTGGTGGCCGCGCGATCAGTAGCCTTCAACGTGGCCTCTGTAAGGGAGGGACGTTCCAAGCAGGGAGCTGTCATTCAGTTTCTTTTGGCGGAAAATCAGATTATCGTTGATCTTCATAACAGCTTTCAGTAAGTCTATGGAGATGCGGCACTGAACGAAGTACTGTGTGCCGTTGGGCGTCTGTCATCATCACAATAAAAGCACTTAGTCTTGAGGCCACGAGTGGCCTACCGGGACCATTCGACCGCCAGGCCATCCACGGTGGAGGATGCGGATAGGAGGGGCGTGGGGTCAGCACACCGCACTCCTGGTCGTTATGATGGTGTTGTTGACCAAAGCCGCTACTATTCGGTCGAGTAGCTCCTCAATTGGCATCACGAGGCTGAGTGCACACCGAAAAATGGCAACAGTGCATGGCGACCTGGATGATCACCTATCCAAGTGCCGACCACGCCCGACAGCGCTTAATTTCGGTGATCTCACTGGAACATCATCGCAATAAGGTCGCGCAAAAACTCATTACTATGCGGCCGCACACAGCTGATCACCTATCCAAGTGCCGACCACGCCCGACAGCGCTTAATTTCGGTGATCTCACTGGAACATCATCACAATAAGGTCGCGCAAAAACTCATTACTAGGCGGCCGCACACAGCTGTGACGCCTGCAGTGTTGTAACACACAGGTTCGAGGTGATTTACGGATCACTATCAAACACTTCGTTGCATGACACGACTTCTCAGTTGGTATTGTTCATAGAACTCCATTAGACAGTTCTTCCTCATCCACCTTACAGTGCGGATCTCGCAGCTTCGAACTTCCATCTGTTTGGGCCAATGAAGGATGCACTCGGCAGGAAGAAGTACTTGGATGACAGGGAGGTAGCTGTTGCAGCAAGACGTTGGCTTCTACGTCGACGACTAGTGTAGTACCATGCGGGAATACAGACCTCCAGATAGGTGGTATAAGGCACTCGCATTGAACGGAGATTACGTTGGAAAATGGGGTTTTGTAACGAAAAGAGTGGAGAAAAAATATGGTGTATTGGAACCCTGAATAAAACCAAACTGCTGTCAGAAAAAAATTGTTGCATTGTTTATTGAATACCGCTCGTACTAGTAATAATAATAATAATAATAATAATAATATGCAATGGAAACAAAATATAATTCTTAAAATTAATATTACGTAGTGCACAAATAGGAATGTTTACTTATATTGTTATTATCATTATTGTTATTATTAATACACAGTGTCACGCAACAATAACAAAATGTAATTATGTTAATATTATGTAATGATCATTTAGCACAGAAATTGTAGTATTTACATACGAAGGATACCTGGTAAGTTGTAACAAAGCGCCTGTTTACATTCCCATGTAAAATAAACACATCAATAAATAAATAAATAATTTTCGAATTTGGATTCTATGTTCTTTGATGTTACTGTAACTACCGTATTGTAAATAAGTAAGCAGGACAGTTGGTTTAGCGACAGCTGCTGGTCTGCGGCAGATTGCGAGATCAGGGCCCGCTGCGGAGGCCAGCCAGGTGGCCCCACGGCTCGCTGCAAGGAGGGAATACTGCATGAGGCTGCGCGCCATCCCTAAGGTCGCAACAGCCATTAAAAATAATTTTCGGCTGCAGAAACTGCGTTCAATTTGCTTTAATGAGGCCCAGCCGGATGCTGGGCAGCGCGACGTAATGTGCATGCCCCTTCAAACGCGGCCGCGCCGCTGCTTCCTGTTTGCGTCGGAGCGTAGGCGCAAATGCGCACCACATAATGAAAAATACTTCACGCGCCAGGAAGAGGACGCTTGCTCGGCCACTTTCACTTGCTTCCGCTTTACAGGTAACTTCTGTGCCGGGAAACTGAGTGTATACGAAATAAACTGTCAACAGATGACTGTTTCCACAAGGGTTAGACGTCGCAATACTCTGGATGTCCATGTTTCGCTATAATTTTTGACTTTGTAGAAAAAGGTGTATAAGTAGATATACAGGGTGGTCAGAAAATGTCTGACACGCTTGTCGTGATGTTGTAGGGCAAATTGTACTGAGAGATAAATGTTAAGAAAAAAATGCGATACGTTTCGCCGTTTCCGAGTTATTTGGCATTGAAGTTAGCCAATAAGATCGTTGCGCGCGCAAATTCAAGTTTCTGCTAACCAAACAAAGCACTCGTTAGGTAACACCGCCCCTGGCAGGCCGCTTGAATGTGAGTGTGCGACGACCTGATTGGCTACATTCAGTGCTTAATAACTCGGAAACGGTGCAAGGTATCGAATTTTTTCTTAACATTTATGTCACGGTGGAACCTGCCCTGCAACACCCCTACGAGCGTTTCAGACATTTTCCGACCACCCTTTATACGACCAACCAGTCGCTTTAACGAATGATGGATGGATTAGAACAATTTAGCATCTCACCGTAGTCTACTTTGTTAGTGACAAAGTGTAAACACAGCAGCGACAAAGGTGGGGAACGAAGACAGAAGTTAACTATTCCACAGTACAATACCAGCATTTGTGTGAAGTATTTTATGTTAAATATTGCTTTGAAGTCAACAGGACTTTATTAGGTGGGGTCCTATTGGAGAAGTTACGCCCTTGCCTTTGTTAGACGTTTTGAACTGACTCACTTAGCCATTTACAGGGGGACGTATAATGCAACGAGGGCTTAAACATGTGATACAGCTACGTATTTTTCACTTTAACAAATCACTGCCCGTGGTGAAAGAAAAAATAAGTGACAGAAAAATATTTTCTCTCTCTTTTTATTCTCGAATCAGAAATATTCAAATTTACAGTAGCCATAAAAAATGACTATAAGCACTATGGGACTTAACATCTATGGTCATCAGTCCCCTAGAACTTAGAACTACTTAAACCTAACTAACCTAGGGACAACACACAACACCAAGCCATCACGAGGCAGAGAAAATCCCTGACCCCGCCGGGAATCGAACCCGGGAACCCGGGCGTGGGAAGCGAGAACGCTACCGCACGACCACGAGATGCGGGCCCAGTAGCCATCAACATCAATAAATATGTTGGTCCACTACTTTTGGTCTGACTGGGCTCACCTTCAGTGGCACTGGCGGAAGACACATTTTCGTTGCTTTGTAGGATAACGGTCTTTCTGTGTCCTTCCAATTACCATAAAAACGAAATAACTGAGTAAAATATTAGTTAATGTAGTAGACAAAAAACATGTTTTTAGAGTAATCATAAATTGAGTGAATCGGTTACAAAAAAACAGTGAGTGCCTCTATCTCCAACCGTTCAGTTCAATATCCCCACGAGGAGACGTATCATGTCCGCCGTTCTCATTTTCATTTATTTCAGAACAAATTAAAATTAGACGGTGATAGAGATAAAACGAGTCAAGTGAGCGCCTAAGGAATAATAATGGAGAGTTGATGACAAAAAAGATTAAAACGTTACACGAAACCACGAGACAAAATTGGAATATTTATGTGGTAACCAGAACCCCGATGTGTGTATTTGTTGTCTGAGAGGATACATAGCTGCAAGAGTTACTAAAAACTTTGGAAGACAGACACGGTCGTACGCGTTTGTCCTGTTGTGACGTTACGAGCAAGTGCGGTCGAGCAACCGCATGTTTTGACAGCTGAGAGAGCACGTCGACCGACCCGACCACAGCTCTGTGAACCAAGTGAGCCTTGCAGTGTCAAATACATCTGCATCTACATGGATCCTCTGAAAATCACTTTTAAGTGCCTGGCAGAGGGTTCAACGAACCACCTTCACAATTCTCTATTATTCCAATCTCGTATAGCGCTCGGAAAGAAGGAACACCTATATCTTCCCATACGAGCTCTGATTTCCCTTATTTTATCTTGGTGATTATTGCTCCCTGTGTAGGTCGTTGTCAAGCATTCGGAGGAGGAAGTTGGTGATTGGAATTTTGTGAGAAGATTCAGTCGCTACGAAAAACGCGTTTCTTTTAATCATGTCCAGGCCAAATCCTGTATCATTTCTGTGACACTCTCTCCCAAGAAAACGTGCTGCCTTTCTTTGAACTTTTCTGATGTACTCCGTCAGTCCTATCTGGTAAGGATCCCACACCGCGCAGGAGTAATCTAAAAGAGGACAGATAAGCGTAATGCAGACAGTCTCCTTATTAGATCTGTTACATTTCCTAAGTGTCCTGCCAATAAAACGCAGTCTTTGGTTAACATTCCCCACAACATTTTCTGTATGTTCCTTCTAATTAAGTTGTTCGTAATTGTAATACCTATGTATTTCGTTGAATTTACGGCCTTTAGATTAGACTGATTCATCTTGTAACCGAAGTTTAACGAGTTCCTTATAGCTCATATGTGGATGACCTCACACTTTTCGTTATTTAGGGTCCACCGCCACTTTTCTCACCATTCAGATATCTTTTCTAAATCGTTTTGTAGTTTGTTTTGGTCTTCGGATGACTTTATTAGTCGATAAACGACAGCACCATCTGCAAACAACCGAAGACGGCTGCTCAGATTCTCTCCCAAATCGTTAATATCGATAAGGAACAGCAAAGGGCCTATAACACTATCTTGGGGAACGCCAGAAATCACATCTGTTTTACTCGATGACTTTCCGTCAATTACTACTCTCTGACAGGAAATCACAAATCCAGTCTCATAATTGTGACGATATTCCATAAGCACGCAATTTCACTACGAGCCGCTTCTGCGGTACAGTGTCAAAAGCCTTCCGGAAATCCAGGAATACGGAATCGATCTGAAATCCCTTGCCAATAGCACTCATCACTTCATGTGAACAAAGAGCTAGTTGTGTTTCCCAGGAACTATGTTTTCTAAACCCATGTTGACTGTGTGTCAATAGAGAGGACACACTTTGAGCTTCAGTGATTGGCGAAGACTCTGAGTATGAGAAATATCACGACCGCAGGACAGCTGCTAGGTAAAAGCTTGCTCTGGCCACGTGATCTAGACTATTGGAGAGAACTTTTAGATGGAAACCGCCAAAAATTAACTGAGACTAAACTGAATAAATCCATACACAGTGCATCCCTTTTAAGACAATAGCAAATAAAGTTAATAATACAAAATGTTTTACTTGAAATGAAAAGGTTGGACTACTCTGTTCAGTCAGATTAGTATGACATGTGTAAAGACTGAATAACCATCTTTCTCAGCGCTAATCGATCGTTGCGAGACGTACTGGAAGAGCGAGAATGAGGTCCCCGAAGGTACCGACAGAGATGTGGAGCCATGAAAACTGCAGTGCCATGACCAGCCACACAGTTGGCTGTTCATCTTATTGCTCCTTGACTGTAACCCCAAAGCTTTATTTATGACGCATTGCATGATTCATGGGCTCTATGAAATTTAAGAAACTTCCAATGTAAAAAAATAGGACAATATATTAATTTCAAATGGCAGGTAAAGTCCTTCTTAATGCGGAAATTTTAGTGCGTACCCCGCAACGATTTATCTAAATATACCAATTTTTGAAACCCTGATGACAGATCTCGTTCATAGTATATCCGCCCTCTCCCCTTGTACACTGATCAGTTATGAAATTCCGTTAGTAATCTACACTGCTTAGATTGAGTCCAAATCTGTTTAAAAATAACTGTTGAAGCACATTAGATGAAGTGAGCGGTTCAGCATATTGATCTGCTCATTACTGAGCAGGGCCTTCGAATAATATATTCACAAATTCGATTTTACGTGTATGTAATTCTTTCCTCTCATTAAGAAAACATCCTTTGCAGCCTGCAAAGTAACGCATAGCATGGCACTTCTTACATCACAAAAACTTTTTCAGCCAGGTATCTACATCGTAGGTCATCCCACATTTCTAGAAGAATTGCAAAACTCTGACGTACTTATTCTACTGTTTACTTTGCTAATTTCACTTTCATTCACAGAAGCCACATTTTCCTTTTCCTTTCTCAGATAGCCAGATGTGCCTTCCAGTTTACCCATGAACAAAACTTTTGTCTCCTAATCGTCAGCCACAATCTTCCTGTCCACCTCTGTCAGCGATTGCCGTCTCTCTTCTTCCCTTGTGTTACACAACTCCTTCCTTGAGTCAAATGAACCCCTTCAATTCAGTATCAACTGTATACACTCTGACAAGTAAATTCTTCTTCATCCCCAAATGTTACTTTTAAATCCTCATATTTTTAGTAGAAACCCTCAATTTTACGGCTCATTTCCGCATATCGTCTATTAAACATCTCCTATCACTTTTCGATGGACCTGTAGAAGTATCTATTCCACCCATACAGGTCTCCAAAGAATTTCTGTGACCCATCAGTGCACTAAACTGTCAAATCCACTACTTCTTCCTACCTGTGTGAGCCCTGAAACTCATTCCCATTAGCTATGGACTCCAGATGTCTTCTCAATTTCCAGCAACATTGCTTTGGTTACCAAGAGCGCTGAAGATCACAAAATAAGGCGCATGCTGCCAACACTTTTGTGACTGCGATTCTTCTACCGTGGTTGCTGCTATAATAGATTACTACGATGTAGTGAGATCATCCACCATCGTGCATATAGAATAAGTGAGGAAGTTAAAGTCATTTTATGTGCTAGTGAACCACAGGGAGAGGGGGTAGGGGAAAAAGGTGAGGCGGCCATTGCGGATGCAACTTCTAGCTGACTCCGTGCTGCATCTCCCTACTGCTGGCTCCCTGCTCTGTGCTGGACAATCGTTGCACACCGTGACTACAGGTCAGTGATACATGTTTCTTGCACATCGCTAAAGTGGTTATACAGGCGATCTCTCTGCCTACCGAGTGATTTCACTGTAAGCCATCTCAGTTCAGCCCCCATATGAGACTTATTTTTGATGTCTACGTACAATAATTACTAACAAACGGCAGGAGGCAGCAGTAGCTGTGGGGGGGGGGGGGGTATGTAAAGAGTGTCGGCAGGTCTCGGGAAACACTGGAATTGTTGTCGTAATGTGAAAATGGGGCGATTTCCCTGAAGTCCAAATTGGCATGATCATTGCCTTTCGGGCCTAGGTTGAAAGAATTTCAAAAATTTCTAAGTTGGTAAACTCTTCGCATGATCCGTATTTCAAGCATAACTAGAATGACAAACTGGCACCGTCCAAAACCTGCGCCAAGTCGTGGTGCACTACGGGCCGTAGGTTACAGGGATGAACGATGACTGTATAGATCTTTACAGGCAAATGGTCGCGTAACGGTTGAGCTACTGACGGTCCAGGAGATAGAGAGGCAACTACGAGTGTCTCGGCAAAGACATTAGCGAACGTTGCTACATATGGGCCTCTGCAGCATGGATCTTGTTCACGCAAACATGCTGACTGCTGTTCATCAGTGCCTATGGCTGGAAATTCCACGCCAATACAACAGCTGCACGCGTACTGAGTAGCGACAAGTGGCCTTTTCAGATTACTCACGTTTTATGCTCCAGTGTACGAATGGCCGTTGCCAGGTACTGGTGAAATATTCTGCAGTAAACGGAGCATTGTGAGCTGTGAAACGTTTTCGTGGCAATCTCTGGGTGACCTCGTCAATCTGGAAGGCACGGCGTTTCATCACAAGTATGCATCTATGCTTGGCGACCATATCCACTATTACATGCGTTTTGTATTTCCTCGGCACAGTGGCATCTACCAGCAGAGCCGTGCAACTTGTCACAAAGTTCACAGCGTACTTAAATGCTTATAACAGCACCAAGACGAGTTTACCGTACTCTCTTGGCCACCGCCATCCTAGGCTTTAACCCACTCGCGAATATGTGGTCTGTGGGACCACCTCGATCGAGTTGTTCGTGCTACAGATCCTCAGTCGAGAAACGTAGCGCAACTGGCCTGTGCACTGGAGTTCCATGGCTCCACGTCTCTATCGGTGCATTACAGGACTTTGTTGGCCCTTCATCTACGTCCTACAGCAGTCTGTGCTGCAAAAGATGGTTATTCAGTTTTCGGATATGTTCTCACTTTCAGGTACTGGACAGAGCACTTCACCTTTTTCACTTCCACAAACGTACACCCGGCACCTCTACAACACAACACACGTACGTGTGCGTGTTTGTAGTGAATATTGTGCAGAATACACGTGTTACTAATGTACCAGCATTTCACATTTGCAACGGTTTTTCTCACACTTACATTAACCTTTGATTTTGCAATGTTAGTCACCTAAATATGTTACCGGGAAAAATGCATTCCAGAAATTTCATTACTCTACATTAATTATATTTGGGTGTTGCGATTTTTTTCGATCAGTATATATGACCATCTACTGCCAATCACTGATTTTTGTGTCAGGTGCTACCCTTGGCTCCATTCTTCATTACTAGAATGGTTTAGTGGTTGTGCCTTGGCAGCTGTTGTGTCTCTGGAGATACAAGTGTTTGAAGTGGCCGCTGAGGCAGTGTGGTTGTCACCAAGACAACTTCCATTTCCTTCACATCTATATGTGAAGACGTTCGTATTCTTTGTATGTCTGGGAGTTTTTATGAATATTTTCGGGTGTTGACAAATGTTGTTGACGGTTCTAAAATATTCTCGAATGTTATAGATGTTACAATGTTGCAGAAAATTTGTAATGTTTCTTCAACGCTCTCGGGCGTTCTGAAATGTTCTCTGTGTTCTGTGACGAAGTGATTAGTAGATTTTTTATTTCAAATTAGAATAACGTTGAACACTTCAGATTTAAGAGTACTGGAGAGTACCGTTGACCATTCGAGCGCACTTTCTAGCGTAGCATACTAGCTACTCTACGAATTTTTGAATGTTCATTTTTGCTGTTATCTCGAAAGCTGTGGTGTAATACGGTATGTTTGCGGAAAATAAATGAAAATGAAAACCATGCACAGTGCTTCCGTTTCATGTAATAACAAATAAAGTGAGTAGAATAGAGTATATAATTGGAAGTGGAGAGGCCTAACTACACTGTCCAATCACATAAATGTAGTGACTAGTCAAAAGCCTGAATAAACTACCTCTTTCAGCACGGACTGCGGGACATGCAGGAAGAGAGTCAGTGAGGTCCTGGAAGGTGCCATCAGTGATGTGGAGCCGTGATGGCGCAAGTGCTGTCGGCACCTGCGCTAGGTTTCTCGGTTGAGGATCGAGGTGGTCCAATAAATTCGCCACTGGGCTTAAATTCCGGGAGTCTGGCGGCCAGGGAAGTATGGTAAACTTATCCAGGTGCCGTTCAAACAGCAGACGTACATAATAAGCTCTGTACAAGTTACATCGTCCTGCTCGTAGATGGCAAACTGCATGTCGGGGTGGACATGGTCCTAAGGATAGATGCATACTTCCTTAGATCCACTGTGCATTACAGAATGCCCAGATCATCCAGGGAAAGCCATAAAAAACATGTCCTAGACAATAAATCTCTCTTCTTCGGAATGGATCCTTTCAACAATTGTTGCAGGGGGTTTGTTTTCACACGTTCCACGCCGATTGAGAGTATAATGGGACTCATTCATAGAGGGCACCTTTCGTCCAGTTTCAGTATCGGCGTGCAAATTCCACCCTTCATCGCCGTTGAACGACAATCAGCATAGGTGCATAAATCGTGTGGCTGCTCTGGGGGTCTATACACAGCAACATTTGCTGAACAGTCATTGTGGAGACACTGTTGGTAGTCCGTCGGTTCATTTTGGTCGTCAGTTATTGAAAAGTAGCACATCCGTTCGCTCACGCACATCTCCTCACCTGTCGTTCACCCCTGTTTTCTCTGGCCCATGGTGCCAGTTTTGGATGGTGCCATCTTGCCATCCATAGTGTACTTTAACATTGGTGGAACACGAGCAGGCCACAAACATATCGGTTTCGGAAATTCTTACACGCTTGACCCAAAAGTCAATGATTATACCCTTTTTAGCAGCTGCACTGTTTTCCATGTTCCTGGACACAGCTTGAATACTCTCTACTGCTAGGGCTGCCACCGGAGTCTGTGAGTGCTTATTGCTCATTGACATCGAACACAGGACGATGTAAAACAATTTAGGAACTATATGTTTGTGTGTTCGTCTGTGAAATTCCTTGTATGTCAATGTGAGCGTGTAGTTGTCGTTATGACCAATAGGGTGAAATATCCCCATTACAAGATTCTTGTAGTTACCTACCGGTCCTAAAATGATAATGCTGAAAACTGGAATATGAAGATTTGACCATTACTTGAAGATAATATGCGTGCTTAAATTACTGGACCTACAGACTGCAGGAAGGCTGCTAACACGTCTTGAGGGGTGCCACTTCAAGCAAGTATATGTTTTTTCAAAAATATTGTTTGCTCCTTAATTTCAGATATTGCACAAAACTTTGCATGGAATTGAGGACGTTGTGTGCCAGACTTTCAGCGAAAGCAGCAATATTCCACTTTTAGAAAAATAAAGCCAAGCTGCAAGAAGGGGGGCAAGTTCCTTCGCGTACTCTGTGTAAAATCGAACTGGTATTCCATCAGGACCAGCGGCCTTTCCTCTTTTGAGCGATTTTAATTGTTTCTCTATCCCTCTGTCGTCTATTTCGATATCTACCATTTTGTCAACTGTGCGACAATCTAGAGAAGGAACTACAGTGCAGTCTTCCTCTGTGAAACAGCTTTGGAAGAAGACATTTAGTAATTCGGCCTTTAGTCTGTCATCCTCTGTTTCAGTACCATTTTGGTCACAGAGTGTCTGGACATTTTGTTTTGATCCACCTACCGCTTTGACATAGGACCAAAATTTCTTAGGATTTTCTGCCAAGTCAGTACATAGAACTTTACTTTCGAATTCATTGAAAGCCTCTCGCATAGCCCTCCTCACACTGCATTTCGCTTCGCGTAATTTTTGTTTGTCTGCAAGGCTTTGGCTATGTTTATGTTTGCTGTGAAGTTCCCTTTGCTTCCGCAGCAGTTTTCTAACTCGGTTGTTGTACCACGGTGGCTCTTTCCCATCTCTTACGATCCTGCTTGGCACATACTCATCTAACGCATATTGTACCATGGTTTTGAACTTTGTCCACTGATCCTCAACACTGTCTGTACTTGAGACAAAACTTTTGTGTTGAGCCACCAAGTACTCTGAAATCTGCTTTTTGTCACTTTTGCTAAACAGAAAAATCTTCCTACCTTTTTTAATATTTCTATTTACGGCTGAAATCATCGATGCAGTAACCGCTTTATGATCGCTGATTCCCTGTTCTGCATTAACTGATTCAAATAGTTCGGGTCTGTTTGTCACCAGAAGGTCTAATATGTTATCGCCACGAGTCGGTTTTCTATTTAACTGCTCAAGGTAGTTTTCAGATAAAGCACTTAAAAATATTTCACTAGATTCTTTGTCCCTGCCACCCGTTATGAACGTCTGAGTCTCCCAGTCTATATCCGGCAAATTAAAATCTCCACCCAGAACTATAACATGGTGGGGAAATCTACTCGAAATATTTTCCAAATTATTCTTCAGGTGCTGAGCCACAACAGCTGCTGAGCCCGGGGGCCTATAGAGACATCCAATTACCATGTCTGAGCCTGCTTTAACCGTGACCTTCACCCAAATCATTTCACAATTCGAATCTCCGTCAATTTCCTTCGATACTATTGCACTTCTTATCGCTATAAACACGCCTCCCCCTTCACTGTCCAGCCTATCTCTGCGGTATACATTCCAATCCGAGTTTAGCATTTCATTACTGTTTACGTCTGGTTTCAGCCAACTTTCTGTTCCTAGTACTATATGGGCGTTGTGACCGTTTATTAATGAGAGCAGTTCTGGGACCTTTCTATAGACGCTCCTGCAGTTTACTATAAGCACATTAATATTGTTATTCCTTGTTGAATTTTGCCTACTGCCTTGCCGCGTCTCAGGAGGCGTCTTGTCGGGCCTAGGGAGGGAATTCTCTAACCTAAAAAAACCCCATGTGCACTCCACACGTACTCCGCTACCCTCGTAGCCGCTTCCGGCGTGTAGTGCACGCCTGACCTATTCAGGGGGACCCTACATTTCTCCACCCGATAGCGGAGGTCGAGAAATTTGCACCCCAGCTCTCCGCAGAATCGTCTGAGCCTCTGGTTTAAGCCTTCCACTCGGCTCCAAACCAGAGGACCGCGATCGGTTCTGGGAACGATACTACAAATAGTTAGCTCTGATTCCACCCCGCGAGCGAGGCTTTCCGCCTTCACCAACTCCGCCAGCTGTGCAGAACTATAGACCTATATCTCTAACGTCGATCAGTTGTAGAATTTTGGAACACGTATTATGTTCGAGTATAATGTCTTTTCTGGAGACTAGAAATCTACTCTGTAGGAATCAGCATGGGTTTCGAAAAAGACGGTCGTGTGAAACCCAGCTCTCGCTATTCGTCCACGAGACTCAGAGGGCCTTAGACACGGGTTCACAGGTAGATGCCGTGTTTCTTGACTTCCGCAAGGCGTTTGACACAGTTCCCCACAGTCGTTTAATGAACAAAGTAAGAGCATACGGACTATCAGATCAATTGTGTGATTGGATTGAGGAGTTCCTAGATAACAGAACGCAGCATGTCATTCTCAATGGAGAGAAGTCTTCCGAAGTAAGAGTGATTTCAGGTGTGCCCCAGGGGAGTGTCATAGGACCGTTGCTATTCACAATATACATAAATGACCTGGTGGATGACATCGGAAGTTCACTGAGGCTTTTTGCAGATGATGCTGTGGTGTATCGAGAGGTTGCAACAATGGAAAATTGTACTGAAATGCAGGAGGATCTGCAGCGAATTGACGCATGGTGCACGGAATGGCAATTGAATCTCAATGTAGACAAGTGTAATGTGATGCGAATACATAGAAAGATAGGTCCCTTATCATTTAGCTACAAAATAGCAGGTCAGCAACTGGAAGTAGTTAATTCCATAAATTATCTGGGAGTACTCATTAGGAGTGATTTAAAATGGAATGATCATATAAAGTTGATCGTCGGTAAAGCAGATGCCAGACTGAGATTCATTGGAAGAATCTTAAGGAAATGCAATCCGACAACAAAGGAAGTAGGTTACAGTACGCTTGTTCGCCCAATGCTTGAATACTGCACAGCAGTGTGGGATCCGCACCAGGTAGGGTTGATAGAAGAGATAGAGAAGATCCAACGGAGAGCAGCGCGCTTCGTTACAGGATCATTTAGTAATTGCGAAAGCGTTACGGAGATGATAGATAAACTCCAGTGGAAGACTCTGCAGGAGAGACGCTCAGTAGCTCGGTACGGGCTTTTGTTAAAGTTTCGAGAACATACCTTCACCGAAGAGTCAAGCAGTATATTGCTCCCTCCTACGTATATCTCGCGAAGAGACCATGAGGATAAAATCAGAGAGATTAGAGCCCACACAGAAGCATACCGACAATCCTTCTTTCCACGTACAATACGAGACTGGAATAGAAGGGAGAACCGATAGAGGTACTCAGGGTACCCTCCGACACACACCGTCAGGTGGCTTGCGGAGTATGGATGTAGATGTAGATGTAGAACGTTTCGTAATTGATGATTTAGCAGTGGAAAACCAAGATGAGTTACGGAACTATTTTTGCTTTGGATGGCAGATGCATTCAATGTTCCCACAGAAGTTGGTCTAGAGGGAGGCAAACTTTGTTATCACTTGCAAACAGGACAACCTAAATTTAAAGCATTTTTGTACTAGCAACCGACGTATCATACAATGAACTCACTACCCTCGTATATGATAATTTCTGGAAAAACTCGCAGTATGGCTCTCTGATTGTTGATAAGGATAGGAAAAAAAGGTGAAGGTCAATGAGGAAGAAGCTTTGATGAGATACTGCATAAAAGGTGCTATACCGCAACGTAATTATGAGAGTATATTTTAGGCTACCCATAAATTCGTATATAGACAACGTGCCCATTCTGATGGATAAAGCGGAAGCCAAATTTACGTTTATACGTCGACAGAAAAATCGGACAATAAATGCAAAATTAGAGGAATTTGATAGTCGTATCAAGACAGTAGCTGCTAAAGGTGAATATCAGCTGAATCATATAATCCAGCAAAGAAAGCAAGCAACGAACACAAGGTTAACAGCACTGACTAGCATTATAAAGTCAGAAGCTACGAGAAATGAAGCACTGCTGAAAACAAGGTCGTAGAAGTTCAGTAACCCATTTATCTCAAACTACGGTTCTTAAAACTGGGACTGCTGGGGTGTGACCAGTCTATCTCTGAAACTCTTAGACTCATAACAGAAAGTATGAAACAGTTCTTAGACGTGGTGGCAGTAGATGTAAGTTGAGAAAGAGCGAAAGAGCAGGGTGAAGAAAACTTAAGATATAGTACCACCGATATCATCTAACGTCAACGTGCTTGCGAATATTTATGGCGAATGGGATCAACCGAGATCATCCGTATATGCTCGGAAAGCTACCAGTGTGCTTAACTAGTGAACCATACACATTCGAGACAGGTAGTCCGTGCAGAAACCTGACTTTACGGACCTACTATCCCTTAAACCTTCGAACTCCCGGAAGTATTTGTCGAAAGAGATGAAATCATAGGGTGAAATATTATATGTGACTAATGCAACAAGTGAGACAACGGTCCAAAATTATTACGCAAGTGTTAAGCGGCGAATGCAGAGAAGGCCAAGGGAATCAGCACTTAGAAAAATAGGTTGAACACAGTATCTGTAGAGCATATATATTACCATCATTCCAACGAAATCCTAAACGGACTACGATTACTGACAACATCAGCCACCACAGTGAACACAGCTCATGTGACGAAACAATATCAATCGTTTTGGAGCTTAGAGAGAGTCGCAATATTTACTAATAAAGGAGATGGTGGTCAGTGAACTGCATATGCCCACTCATTAAACGTGCCTGATAAGATGAGTCATAATACGCGATTTACACGATTAATGTTAGGCAAATCTTGTTGACATGAGAATACATGCGATCGGAGAAGGGTTCAAACATATGTTAATGACCGTATATTCCTAGTTCACTTCGGCCTTTCTGTGAAGACAAAGATTATGAGTGACACATCGCACGTGTTTCAACAACTGCTGCAGACAGAGATGAATTGGTGTCCGGACAACATGCATATCGATCACGGAACTGAACTGTACAACACATATTTCAAGCTCGTGAAGGAGAAATAAGGAATGATCCACTACTCACCAGTCTCACACATGAAAGCAGGTGTTGTCGAGCGTCTGAAAAGAACCATTAAAATCCATATGGGGATGAGATTTAATCTTCATGGTTCATACACATGGCTACACATTCTCCCATATGTTATTGGGGAATATAATCAATGAGGCAGCTATCGCCAGCCGAGCAACAACTGCAACAGGGAAGTAACCGACACTGTGACACTTTTAGAGTTGAAGGTGAAGGCAGAATTATATAATTTCACCTGTGTGCTCTGGTAATTTACTTCTTGAATTCTTCCACGTTACTTTAATATTTAATACATTAAGTTCTCGCATTTTCATTTATGTCGGACTGTAATCGATTTTGTGACTTATTACAAGCATATAACCAGGAGTGAATTATCTAGTCTCACTTGTATGCTCTGGTAGTTTGGTTTTTAGTGTCTGCCTGTTAATTTAATATCTAGTAGACAAAGTTCTCACGTTTTCGTTGATGTCTGGAATCAAGTGATTTCGTGACATTTTTACAGATTCCTGGTTGTTGGGTTGTTTGGGGAAGGAGACGAGACAGCGAGGTCATCGGTCTCATAGGACTAGGGAAAGATGGGGAAGGAAGTCGGCCGTGCCCTTTCAAAGGAACCATCCGGGCATTTGCCTGGAGCGATTTAGGGAAATCACGGAAAACCTAAATCAGGATGGCCGGACGCGGGATTTAACCGTCGTCCTCCCGAATGCGAGTCCACAGATTCCTGGCCAGGAGCGAATTATATACTCTCACATGACTACTTTGGTAGTTTACTTTTTGAATGTCTGCATGTTAATTTAATATTTACTAGATTTACTTTTTGCGTTTCCGTTTGTGTCGGAAAGTAACGGGTTTTGTGACATTTTAGTTTCTACCCAGGAACGAATTATTTAGTCTCACCTGTGTGTTTTGGCAGTTCAGTTTTTGAATCTCTGCGTGTTAATCTAATTTAGTAGACGTTGTTCTTGTGTCTCCATCAGTGTTTACAACAGAGTTCCGCACCACTGTTTGTATTTGTAGTGTAGTTTTCCACTGTCTTTAGTATGGATTGGGACTGGGATTACTGTGCACGGACGCGAGTTGCGTTGATGACACTTCTGTGTGAGCTCCAGGGCGTGTTGGGTTGGGTTACACAGCTTGAGGCTGAAGTGGATGTGTATCAGAGTTGTCGAATGGCCTCAGAGGTCCAACAGACGTCAGCTACGACTGACGAGTCCGCCTTCTAGTCTTCACAGGTGATCAGTCTAGTTACTGCTCTCAGTTAGGTTGATCCTCGAACCGTTTGAGTGGGAGATAGCCTCAGGGCGTGGAAGGCTCCGAAAGACTTCCCAGGTGGTCAAACGTAAGACCTCCTAAGTTAGTCTGACAAACTGCTTCCAGGTTCTATCAGTGGCTCACAATGTCCCTCATCCAAATGCAGCCAATTGTCCTGTTTCAAAGGAAACTTCTCAGCCTGCAAGATGTGGGCAGTCACAGAGGGTTAGATTTTTGGCGTTTAGGCACTTAAATGTTAGGCCCCTTAGCAACATGGCTGACAAGAAGGGGACGAAAGCCAGTTTGTATACCGTGTACGTACCAAGTGGAGTCATTCCAGACATAGAACAGGTTTTTCCAGATGCTATGAGGAGCACAGAGTGCAGTCAACTGCAGATGTTGGCTCATAGCGGTACCAATGTTGTGGGTCACTTTGGATGAAAAGAGATTCTCTCTGGTTTTGAGTGACTATCTCTAGTGGGTAAGGTTGCTAGTGTTGCATGCGAGATGAAAGCAGAGATCATCATTTGCAGCATAGTCGAAAGGACCTATGCAGACGTTTGATACAGAGCCCAGCAGAGGATCTGAATCAGTGGATCGGGCGGTTTTCGGTCACTGTAGGCTGCAGACTCATTGACTTGCGCCATGGGGTGTCAGGTTTCGGTTTCCGTAAAAAAAAGTCAGGAATCAATTACTTGCAGTAAGTGGCTACAAGTGAAGCGGTGGCTATGTAACATGGGTTTGGTGGTTTTTGGGTTATAGGATCCCGGGGAAACACAAAAAGAGCTTCAGTCACAAAGGGTGAAGGTCGAACACAGGAAGAACCTACATCTAGGAACCATTCATATAAAAATTGTAAACTGTCGTAGCTGTGTTTGAGAAGTATCAGGGCTCAGAGTAAATTAAAACTAAAGAAACTACAAAAGGTGAGAATTTAAGGAGGTGGGACCTGGATAAACTAAAAGAACCAGAGGTTGTACAGAGTTTCAGGGAGAGCATAAGGGAGCAATTGACAGGAATGGGGGAAAGAAACACGGTAGAAGAAGAATGGGTAGCTTTGAGGGATGAAGTAATGAAGGCAGCAGAGGATCAAGTAGGTAAAAAGATGAAGGCTAGTAGAAATCCTTGGGTAACAGAAGAAATATTGAATTTAATTGATGAAAGGAGAAAATATAAAAATGCAGTAAATGAAGCAGGCAAAAAGGAATACAGACGTCTCAAAAATGAGATCGACAGGAAGTGCAAAATGGCTAAGCAGTGATGGCTAGAGGACAAAAGTAAGGATGTAGAGGCTTATCTCACTAGAGGTAAGATAGATACTGCCTACAGGAAAATTAAAGAGACCTTGGGAGATAAGAGAACCACTTGTATGAATAGCAAGAGCTCAGATGGAAACCCAGTTCTAAGCAACGAAGGGAAAGCAGAAAGGTGGAAGGAGTATACAGAGGGTCTATACAAGGGCGATGTACTTCAGGACAATATTATGGAAATGGAAGAGGATGTAGATGAAGATGAAATGGGAGATACGATACTGCGTGAAGAGTTTGAAAGAGCACTGAAAGACCTAAGTCGAAACAAGGCCCCCGGAGTAGACAACATTCCATTGGAACTACTGACGGTCTTGGGAGAGCCAGTCCTGACAAAACTCTACCATCTGGTGAGCAAGATGTATGACACAGGCGAAATACCATCAGACTTCTAGAAGAATATAATAATTCCAATCCCAAAGAAACCAGGTGTTGACAGATGTGAAAATTACCGAACTATCAGTTTAATAAGTTACAGTTGCAAAATACTAACTCGAATTCTTTACAGACGAATGGAAAAACTAGTAGAAGGCGACCTCGCGGAAGATCAGTTTGGATTCCGTAGGAATGTTGGAACACGTGAGGCAATACTGTCCCTACGACGTATCTTAGAAGCTAGATTAAGGAAGGGTAAACCTACGTTTCTAGCATTTGCAAACTTAGAGAAAGCTTTTGACAATGTTGATTGGAATACTCTCTTTCAAATTCTGAAGGTAGCAGGGGTAAAATACAGGGAGCGAAAGGCTATTTACAATTTGTACAGAAAGCAGATGGCAGTTATAAGAGTCGAGGGACATGAAAGGGAAGCAGTGGTTGGGAAGGGATTGAGACCGGGTTGCAGTCGCTCTCCGATGTTATTCAATCTGTATATTGAGCAAGCAGTGAAGGAAACAAAAGAAAAATTCGGAGTAGCGATTAAAATCCATGGAGAAAAAATAAAAATGTTGAGGTTCGCCGATGACATCGTAATTCTGTCAGAGACAGCAAAGAACTTGGAAGAGCAGTTGAACGGTATGGATAGTGTCTTGAAAAGAGGATATAAGATGAACATCAACAAAAGGAAAATGAGGATAATGGAATGTAGTCGAATAAAGTCGGGTGATGCTGAGGGAATTAGATTAGGAAATGAGACTATTAAAGTAGTAAAGGAATTTTTGCTATTTGGGGAGCAAAATAACTGATCATGGTCGAAGTAGAGAGGATATGAAATGTAGACTGGCAATGGCAAGGAACGCGTTTCTGAAGAACAGAAATTTGTTAACATCGAGTATAGATTTAAGTGTCAGGAAGTCATTTCTGAAAGTATTTGTATGGAGTGTAGCCATGTATGGAAGTGAAACATGGACGATAAATAGTTTGGACAAGAAGAGAATAGAAGCTTTCGAAATGTGGTGCTACAGAAGAATGCTGAAGATTAGATGGGTAGATCACATAACTAATGAGGAAGTATTGAATAGGATTGCAGAGAAGAGAAGTCTGTGGCACAACTTGACCAGAAGAACGGATCGGTTGGTAGGACTTATGTTGAGGCATCAAGGGATCACCAATTTAGTATTGGAGGGCAGCGTGGAGGGTAAAAATCGTAGAGGGAGACCAAGAGATGACTACACCAAGCAGATTCAGAAGGATGTAGGTTGCTGTAGGTATTGGGAGATGAAGAGGCTTGCACGGGATAGAGTAGCATGGAGAGCTGCATCAAACCAGTCTCAGGACTGAAGACCGCAACAACAACAACAACAACAACAGGGCTCAGGGCGATAATAGGAAGCACTGATGCTCAAATCGTTATAGGCACTGAAAGCGGGCTAAACTCGGAGATAAGTTCAGTAAAACAATTTCCAAAGTACCTAACCGTAATCGGAAATGATAGGCTAAATACAGTTTGCGGTGATGTGTTTGTTAGTGTCAAAATTAGTTTGTCTTTTAGCGAAATTGAAGTAGATAGTTTCTGTGAGTTAGTATGGGTGGGCGGTATTCTCGGCAACCGGAATAAAACAGTAACTGGATCCTTTTACCGACACCCCAACTGAGATGATACAGTTATTGCTGAAAATATGAAAGAAAACTTGAGTCAGATTTCGAACACGTACCCGACTTAGTCATTTATAGTTGGTGGTGACCTCAATTTACCCTCGATATGTTGGCGAAAATAAATGATTAAATCTGAAGGTAAGCATAAAACATCATCCGAAATTGTGCTAAACGCATTCACTGAAAATTATTTCGAGCGGTTAGTTCATGAGCCCATTCGAATACCAAACGGTCACAAAAATACAACTGACCACTCAGCAGCAAATAATCCTGAGCTAACAACGAGCTCTAAAACGGATACAGGGTTTAGTGAACATAGGGTTGTCATAGCGAGATTGAGTACCTTAACTCTTAAATCCACCAAAAATAAGCCAATGATATATCTGTTCTGGAAAACAAATAAAAATTCGCTTGACGCCTTCCTGAGGACAAGCTCTACTCCTTCCAAATTAACAATATAGAGCAGAAATGATGTGGCTTAAATTTAAAGAAATGGTATCAACAACAAGTGAGAGAGTTATACCAAATACATTAACAAACGACGGAGCTGATACCCTCGGTACGCGAAGCAAGTCAGAACACTGTTGCAAAAACAACATAAAAAGTATGCCAAATTTAAACGAACGCAAAACTCCATGATTGAGGATCTTTTATAGAAGCATGAAATTTAACGCGAGTTTCAAGGTGAGATGCTTATAACACTTTCCACAACGAAAATTTTGTCGCGAAACGTGGCAAAAAAAAAAAAAAAACTAACAGATTCGGCTCATATGTAAAGAGTGCTAGTAGCAAGACACAATCGATGCCTGCTCTGCGCGATAGCAATGGAAATACTGTCGATGACAGTGCTGTCGAAGCCGAGTTACTAAACAGAGTCTTCCGAAATTCCTTCACCAAAGAAGACGAAGAAAATATTCCAGAATTCGAATCAAGAAAAGCTGACATCATTAGCAGCTTAGAAGTAGATATTTTCAGAGTAGTTAAGCTACTTCTATCATTTAATAAAATGAAGTCTCCCGCTAAAGATTGTATGTCACTTAGGTTCCTTTCAGAATGTTTTGAAGCAATAGCTCTATACTTAACAATATTATACAACAGCTCCCTCGACCAAAGGTCCATACCAAGAGTGGTAAGTTGCACAGGTCGCGGCAATATTTAAGAAAGACAGTAGGATTAGTGGACTAAATTAGAGGCCCATATCTTTTGCGTCGGTTAATAGCAATATTTTGTAACATACATTTGTTCAAGCATTATGAAATACCTTGAAGAGAACAGTCTATTGACACATAGTCAACACGGACTCAGAAAACATCGTTCTTGTTAAACACAACTACCCCTATATTCACGCAAAGTGTTGAATGTTATTGACAAGGGATTTGAAACCGATTCAGTGTTTTCAGATTTCCAGAAACCTTTTGACACCGTACCTCACTAAGGGATTGTAATCAAATTGCATGCATATGGAACACCGTCTCAGCTACGCGACCGGATTCGTGATTTCCAGTCAGACAGGTCACATTTGGTAGTAGCTGACAGAAAATCACTGAATAAAAGAGAAGTGATTTATGGCGTTCCCAGGGTAGTGCTATGGGCCCTCTGCTGTTCCTTATCTATGTAGACCATTTAGGAGACATTCTCAGCAGCCGTCTTAGGTTGTTTGCATATAATGCTGTCATCTATCGTCTAGGATAGTCGTCAGAAGATCAAAGCCAATTGCATAACGTGTTAGGTAAGACATCTGTATGTTGTGAAAATACGCAGTTGACCCTAAATAACGAAAAGTGTTAGGTCAACAACATGAGTGCTCAAGGAATTCGTTAAACGTCGGTTACACGATAAATGAAGCAGATGTAACCACCGTAAATTCAAATAAATACTTAGGGATTACAATTACGAACATCTTAAATTCGAAAGAACACAAAAAACACGTGCAAATGTTGTGGGGAAGGCAGACCAAAACAGCGGTTTACTGGTAGAACGCTTATAAGATTCTGCGTGGTGATGGATCCTTACCAGATAGGACAAACGGAGAACATCGACGAAGAGCAGAGAAGGGCTGCAAGGTTTGCATTAACGAGAAATAGGTGAGAGAGTGTCATGGGCATGATACAGGACATAATTAAAATAAAGGCGTATTTCGTGGCAGCGGGATCTCCCTACGAAATTTCTATTATCTATTTTCTCCTCCGTATGCGAAAATACTTTGTTGACGCCAACCTAAAGAGGGAGAAACGATTATCAGAATAAAATAAGAAAATCAGAGCTCGCGCGCAAAGATATAAGTCCTCGTTTTCTTTCCGCGCTGTTCGAGAGTGGAATAATTGAGAATTAGTGTGGAGGTGGCTCATTGAACACTATTCGAGGCACTTGAGTATGATTTGCATAGTAGCCATGTAGATGCAGATGTAGAAGAGCTGAACTTCGTGCGATTAAGAGGTGAGCCACTGATGTATGTGTTAATGCACTTGTAAATTCAACCGTATTAGGATACTGTATCAGTGCAAGTAAAAGTAGCATGTAGGTGGTTTGTTGCATGTTACGAAATACGAAGCCGCGTCCGAGTAGTCTTATCTATCTAAATAGTCACCGTAGGTAACTACAGCGTCAATATTAGAGAGGAAAAACGGAAGAACTTACTTCTTAAAGACCAGCAACATTGAAAAAATAGCAGGAATTTTTTATGCAGAGGATATACAGAAAAGTTCTTAACTGGACGTGTTTCTCATAGAGCGTATCATAAAGTTTCGAGGGAACAGGACTTTCATCAAATGGCTTGGCTTTTCAGCATTACGAAGTTCATCACAGGTGGTGGTGGTACTCTCAATAAACTGCCAGTTGAACATTATATCCCAAGATTACATATCTGTAGACCTGGAACTAAAATGAAAAAGCGTCTTACTTGTGGTGGAAAGGGATTAAAGTACTTCATGAGGCCTGCCAGGAGCGGGATTTAACGTATCCTGAAAATCAAGGTTAGCCAGAACGTCACGCAGAAAATAGGAGTTTAGCCGATGAAGCGAAGCAAGTACGTCAAGGAAGGGACACAGGCATAGGACACTGTATTGTGACATTTGCAGTTGATAAAGCAACGCGTATCAGGTTCAGACTGCTTCCTGGAATATATTTCAAACAGGTTATGAACACAACTCATCATGCGCTAAAGAAGAAGAAGCCTACATGGAGTTTAAAAAACTGTATTCAATCTTTGATGGCGGCCTCAAAATGCGCCTTCAAGAAGAACAGGAAAAGAATAAGAAGAAACCATGTTAAAACACCTAGGGTACTGCTGATACCTAAGACTTCTGGTGGAATTATTCCCTTCCTAATTCCAAAGTCAACTAGCTATCGGAAATTGGGTCGCTGGTCGTACAAGCTGCTGCAATAGCCTGAACAGGGAAGAACGTACAAAATGCTTCGGCTCAACTACAGGAATCTAAAAGGCGTAATAGGATGATGGAGACCGTCGCCTCTGGAAAAAGACTATATTAAAATCCATACAAGGAAGGGCTTCGACTATTTGTTAAACAAATGTCCCCTGACCAGCAGACCACTTACCAATACTGATCTGCTTAAATTCGGCAAGAAACCCAAAATAGCGAGATTTCAAGGTATGTTTATGTCGAATATTTTGTTGAAGGTTATTTGGAAATGCAAATAATGTGAGATCGCATATTTTGGTGTTGTAGGGATGTATGTATATCACTGAGTTGTGTATGTTAAAAGAAAACAGAACGTTAGTGCTCTTAACGTGCGGGAGGAATTGCGCAACTAATTCACCAAGAGCTGTACGTTCTACAATTTAAGAAGGTACGAAGACATTGATTCGTACCTCTGTGCTCATTTCTGTAAAATATTCTCAAGATGAATGCTTAAGAACACCACCACGTACATGACCATGTAACCTGAGACATAGATGTGAAATCATACACTCGGACTTTGAAAGAGTGCGCGTTTTGTATAAGGTGAAGATTACTTTCCACCAACAAATCCAAGCAAAAGTGAGCGGAGTATTGGGTTAACCGCGTAGAACCTTATAACAGCATTCCAAACATCACCGTGGCAGACAATGAACTTCTTCTAAGACGTCTCAAACTAATAAAAATTTCTCCTGGATCACATGACATTGATATTCTGAATGCAGTTATGTATAAAAGACATGTAAAAGAAATTCATTTATAAGCAAAATTAATATCTTTAAAACAGTGAAAAAACGATGAAATAAACTACACAGGGTGTTACAAAAAGGTACGGCCAAACTTTCAGGAAACATTCCTCATACACAAATAAAGAAAAGATGTTATGTGGACATGTGTCCGGAAACGCCTAATTTCCATGTTAGACCTCATGTTAGTTTCGTCAGTATGTACTGCACTTCCTCGATTCACCGCCAGTTGGCCCAATTGAAGGAAGGTAATGTTGACTTCGGTGCTTGTGTTGGCATGCGACTCATTGCTCTACAGTACTAGCATCAAGCACATCAGTACGTAGCATCAACAGGTTAGTGTTCATCACGAACGTGGTTTTAAAGTCAGTGCAATGTTTGCAAATGCAGAGTTGGCCCATTTGATGTATGGATTAGCACTGGGCAATAACTGTGGCACGGTACGTTTGTATCGAGACAGATTTCCAGAACGAAGGTGTCCCGACAGGAAGACGTTCGAAGCAATTGGTCGGTTTCTTAGGAAGCACGGAACATTGCAGCCCATGACTCGCGACTGGGGTGACCTAGAACGACGAGGACACCTGCAATGGACGAGGCAATTCTTCGTGCAGTTAACGATAACCCTAGTATCAGCGTCAGAGAAGTTGCAGCTCTACAAGGTAACGTTGACCACGTCACTGTATGGAGAGTGCTACGGGAGAACCAGTTGTTTCAGTACCATGTACAGCGTGTGCAGGCACTATCAGCAGCTGATTGGCCTTCAAGGGTACACTTCTGCGAATGGTTCATCCAACAATGTGTCAATCCTCATTTCAGTCCAAATGTTCTCTTTACGGTTGAGGCTTCATTCCAACCTGATCAAATTGTAAATTTTCACAATCAACATGTATGGTCTGACAAGAATCCGCACGCAATTGTGCGATCACGTCATCAACACAGATTTTCTGTGAACGTTTGGGCAGGCATTGTTGGTGATGTCTTGATTGGGCTCCATGTTCTTCCACGTACGCTCAATGGAGCACGTTATCATGATTTCATACTGGATACTCTACCTGTGCTGCTAAGAACATGCACCTTTGCAAGTGCGACACAACATGTCGTTCATGCATGATGGAGCCCCTGCACATTTCAGTCGAAGTGTTCGTACGCTTCTCAACAACAGATTCGGTGACCGATGGATTGGTAGAGGCAGACCAATTCCATGGCCTCCACGCTGTCCTGACCTCAACCCTCTTGACTTTCATTTATGGGGGCATTTGAAAGCTCTTGTCTACGCAACCCCGTTACCAAATGTAGAGACTCTTCGCGCTCGTATTGTGGATGGCTGTGATACAATACAACATTCTCCACGTGTTCATCAGTGCATCAGGGATTCCATGCGACGGGGGGTGGGTGCATGTATCCTCGCTAACGGAGGACATTTTGAACATTTCCTGTAACAAAGTGTTTGAAGTCACGCTGGTACGTCCTGTTGCTGTGTGTTTCCGTTCCATGATTAATGTGATTTGAAGAGAAGTAATAAAACGAGCTCTAATATGGAAAGTAAGTGTTTCCGCACACATGTCCACATAACATATTTTCTTTGTTTGTGTGCGAGGAATGTTTCCTGAAAGTTTGGCCGTACCTTTTTGCAACACCCTGTATACTTTAGCCTGTAAGGTTCAATAGGATCAATAGTCAGTTTCTAGATAATTCATATTTAGGTTAATAATGTCGAGAAAATTTATGTATTGGATCAGCCAGTGGGCAGCCTCCCTGTTTTTGTTCCGTTTGACAAACAATTCATATTAGATACACGCCATCTACAGGTTTTTCCGTACAATGGAAGAAGGACAGAAACTCACTAAGGTGCCCAGACGTTGAACACACCCCCAGTGACTGTTCAGACATTAGACTATCTCGAGTTGAGCATCGTTGATCAGGAAGGGAATGTGTTGATTTTCAAGGAAAGGAAATAGTGATATGCTCCATTTGTTACAGCAGCGGCACTATGAGCATAAAGTATTAAACAAGCCCACACATCAGTCAGTACTCCACTCTGCGCTGGAGGGACAAGACGATAACACTTGATAATTATGAGTTCCTGAAGTCGATAGGATTGAAACCTCCCAGTGACGTCACTCCAAATAACGACTTCATTTTAGTAGGGTGAACAAATTACTCATCAGGACTATATCTTCATCAAGCCTCATGAATTCTGTAATTTTCAGTTACTATGATGAGATTTTATTTCTGATCCAACAGCAAGATAATTTAAAAACGCTGATCTGTCTTCTCCTATTCTAGGAAGGGACATGTATGAAGAATAATGGAGGCGCTCCAGCAGAAACACTGTGGCTTGTGCATAACGTGCATGCCTCCTGTTTCAAGAAATACGACAGGGACTTAATGGCATAGAAGTCTACCACACAATAAACTTTATAATAACATCAGTACTCAGAATAAACATATCCACGTCAAAGTCGGACCTGAATGTTCCACAGAATGGAGGATGGTTCTTTGACAGTTCGATAAGTGATCACTGTAGAATGTGCAACCCTCTTAAGACGCTTGTGGGATTCTCTTTAAACGACAAGAGAATTATTATGAATTCTAGACAGAAACTGATGCCTGGTTGAGGCTCTCCAAATAATAATTTGTACATTCAAGAAGTGCAAGATGCAGAAAACAAAATTGTTTTGAATGAATTAGTGCGGAAAATACCTCCAGAAACTTTATGATAATTTATGGAGGTTAGCTGCAATTAAGTTGTCGTTCATGCGAACTCTACGAGTATCTAATTCTACTGCCGACTTCAAAACGTAGCTGGTTGTTTAAGACAGCTGTTCAGTTAGAAACTCCTTGATTTATTGTTCTAAGGCTGCAGACAGGTACGAGAGGTAATGTGACTAAGAATTCCAGTGTATTAGATAACTGTAACCGAAGAAATGTTTAAGTGTTCCTGAATTGAGCATCTTACCCGTATGTCGATATTGGTCTGTTGTAAGATGCGCATTCTAGATTTCGATCTTCTTGCTAAGAGGACAAGAAGACAATGACATAAGTTTAAAATAATTTACGCTAGTTGTCATAAGTGACAGCTCGATAGAAAATCAAAGTCTGAAGACAGCCCTAAAAACATCCTCATTGAATTCGAATCATAATACATTTTCCTTCTGAACACAGTGGTAAATGCATTATTCTTTCTTCTTGCTATTTTTAACCACTCACCTTCTGCTGGAATTGTACACCGGCTAGTATAAATGTGGTGATGTTGGTTCAGTCCACGATTGTACCTCAAAGTGTGAACATAGTCGTGTACGTACAGTGTTTTATGACGGATGTGGACAATTTGTGTTTACAGATGTTGCGTTCCTTGTGAAAGACAGCACTGAATGGGCGTTCGCAGCTTTCGTAACTATATTCACTTCACCCAAACAGTGTGGAACAGTACAGAGTGCCAAGATTCGACGGACTGCCGCCTGTTTAACCTGCATTTATCACAGAAAGTGAAGTGGTGAAAGTGGTGGGTTGATGGTTGACTACAGTATATTAAATTGTTGCCATCATACAAGATCTACTATCATAACTACAACATCGTTTATGTCAAAGGTCGTAAAACAGGTTTGTAGCATTTTCAGATGTCTCAAAATAAGGAAGGTTAATGGTTATAACTGCCCAGCTATTCAGAGATTCAGGAAGAAGCATAATTGTGGACACGTTAGTGATTACATTTGTGCTTCAGAAAATTCACAAATACAACGCCTTTCGCCATTGTGAGGTCGTGGGGGTGATACAAGGAGTACCGGAGCAAAAACGTGAATAGTAGTTCATTCCACTCTTCTTCTTCTACGATACTAGCACCCAAAAAACAATAGCATGCATGGATTACTAAAGTGATGTGTTTTTGATTGTTTCTAGGTGCACTCCATGTCATCAGCCAAGGGAGTGACGATCCACTCATTGAGACGGACCGAATAATACTGTAGACAGCAGTCAGTAAGGTCCTGTGGACTGATTTGGACACTGAATGTAAGTGAAGCTCTACAAGCTCCTACATATTTATATGCACAAGCTATGCGTAATACTTAAATAATATTTTCTTTCTTCTTTAGGTTATGTGGAGGAGATAATACAAGCCAGACTTCCCACAGCTGACCTCATGAGGATGGTGATGCATCTGTGGGTGGACATGCAGCATTCTGATCTATCATCTATCATGAAGTAACCGCAACCTGCCTCGTCATCAATGATGCATCACAGCCAGACACGTTTCAACCTGGTCTGTCATCTGTAATGATGGTCCCTCAGTCTACCACCCAGCAGTCTGGTCCGTGATTTGCAATGTACCTCGTGTCAGCCGTTGCTGCACACTGCTCCATCATCTCTGATGCAGCACAGGGCGGCAGTGCCCTCGGTGGTCTGTGGCACAGTTTCCATTGTGTGGGCCACACTATCCATGCCCTAATGCTCTCATGAACATCACAATAATTGGAGATGACTACAACATCACACTTGGTGTAGCAGCAGGTGCAACCCTGCCTACACTGCTGAAGCAGTGCCGATCTGACCTGCGGTTGCTGGCGTATCTGGGGATCTCAGTTGCTCATACTGATAAGACGAACTCAGGTTTCCGAGATCCTGCCACTTTCCTTAATATGTGTGAAACAGTTAAGGAAAGGGAGCTCCCCAAATACATCAGGGTCCCATGGTATCCCATTATTAAGTGCAAAGCAGATCTGTACCGTGAACTGAAACATCCTCTGAAATAGCGATGTGATGCTGGTGCTGTGGAGAAGAGCATTGTCCAAATTTGATGGAGAAACGGCGTGATATCATAGAGAAGGTCAATCGTTGAGTTGTCTGGAACTTCAAAATGGTCATGCAGCGTCATTTTCTCGAAATGCTGGAAATAGGGTCGAATAAGGCGCTTAGCCATTTACTCTGTCCCATATATATATAGACGCATATCTACGATGCAGTTATTGGAGGCTCCAGTTACATACCTCTTACCGAAAGATATTACTGTTAGAGAACCTAGCACTGATTTCCAGAATACAGCTGAGAGGTATGTATTTTGCTTTGCATGATCGTTTCTGGTCTGCGATAAGAAATTATCCTAAAGCGGCATCTGATAAGAAAAGATAACATATAACTTATATTTGCGAGCATCACAATTTCCAAGGCATTTCATTTCCTGTAAGAATCCAAGACTTACTCTGTACAGAACAGAGCAGCCAAATATAAACTACTTAGAATCCAATTAGCTGGCCACCGCCCCAAACACGCAGATTTGATGCTAATATCTGAGGGCTAGCAGCAGCACTATGTTAGATGAAAAATATGTCTTGCCCACATTCCCCCCAGTTCTCCAAACATCATGGTGTTTGGTACTTTTTCCGTAGTTGCCTCAACTCATGCAAGAGTAAGTAATTTTAAAGCCATCTCATTGACTGCTCGATTCAGGAACCGGTGTGTGTGGAAGTGCCTACTGATAATAAAAAGTTATTAAATTTAAGAATACTCACGAACAAGACCGATGTCAGTTCGTCATTTACACAGGCGTCGGGTACCTCCTAGCTTCTGTGGCGCGTTGTAAAGCCCACCCAACTGCTCTCCATTCTACATTCACAATATGGTACTTACTGTACATCACAGCACATCGAATTGTATGTTCATGTAACTCCAGTAACCACAAATGTGAATCACACATCGGGGATTATTCTGTGAGATAGTGGAAGTTGATGTGATTCATCACTAAAACGTTTCTATTACCAGCTCGGAGCAAAATGATGTCTTGTACGAGCAGGGAGTTGAGTGTCATATTTGCACTACAGTTGGGTGAAGAAGTGGTAACTCCACATAGAGACCACAGTCAGCTACATGGGAAGTTCTGCAGTGCGACTTAACAACGAATGCAATCTGAGGTACCATCTGCCCCATACACTATGTTATCGGAAGTATCCGGACACCTCGCTGAAAATGACTTACAAGATCGTAGCGCCCTCCATCGGTAATGCTGGAATTCAATATGTGTGTTGGCCCACCCTTAGCCTTAATGAGAACTTCCATTCCTGCAGGCATACGTTCAATCAGGTGCTGGCAGGTTTCTTGGGGAATGACAGCCCATTCTTCATGGAGTGCTGCTATGAGGAGAGGTATCGATGTCGGTCGGAGACGCCTCACACGGAGTCGGCGCTCCAAAACATCCCAAAAGTGTTCTATAGGATGCAGGTCAGAACTCTGTGCAGACTAGTCCATTACAGGGATTTTACTGTCGTGTAACCACTCAGCCACAAGCCGTGCGTTATGAACAGGAGCTCGATAGTGATGAAAGATGCAGTCGACATCACCGAATTGCTCTTCGACAATGGGATGCAAGAAGGTGCTTAAAACATCAATGTAGGCCTGTTCTGTGACACTTCCACGCAAAACCACAAACGGTTCAAGCCCCTCCATGAAAAACACGACCACACCAAAACACCACCACCTCCGAATTTTACTGTTGGCCCTACGCATGTTGTCAGATGACGTTCACCGGGTATTCGCCATACCCACACCCTGCCATCTGATCGCCACATTGTGTACTGTGATTCGTCAGTCCACACAACGTTTTTCCATTGTTCAATTGTCCAATGTTTACGCTCCTTACAGCGAGGCGTTGTCTAGCATTTACTGGGGTGACGTGTGGCTTATGAGCAGCCGCTCGACCATGAAATCCAAGTTTTCTCACCTCTAGCCTACAGCCACAGTACTTGTAGTGGGTCCTGATGCAGTTTGAGACTGGCAGTAGGTGACAGCGCAATGCTGCTAATATAAAAAACATATGTTTTTGAGGGTGATCGGATACTTTTGATAACATAGTGTATAGCTTGAACATAGTGATCAGGTCAGGGTTATCCCCGATGATCTTGAAGAGTATTTTTAATTTTCAAAGAGAATCACATACAGATTAAGGCCCATCTTCCTGTATTTGGTTTGTTTAACGCCCAAGTCTCTTCAGAAACCTGCTGAGGTATTGCATGAGAAGGATACGCATATCACCAGAGCCGCATTCCTTTATGGCCCAAAGTTTCAAGTTGTGACCAAGAAGGGGGTCTTTCCATTTGAGTACCCATACTAGAAGGAGACTCCATTGAACCTTACTGCCTACATGAACCTCATTCTCCAGTAAACTAACAGGCACTCCCGTAACACATGCGCTCTATGAGCGTGCAATCAATATGTGGCAGGGGCCTGGCATCCATAATTTACGAGAGTGTGTAATATTATAAACGAACACTGAAGTGCTGCTGGTATTAGACGTCTTTGGAAATTTCCGGAGTGTATGCCTTGGCACACACTATCTAGAGCCTGCCTTCTTGTTCACCATTCCAGGGCTCCTGTTGGGCACACTGTGAATGAGAACGCATTACAGCATTGAAATGTTGACTGATGTTCATATGCTGCTCTTCTTCGATTGTGAGATTTGAGGTGGACTTCCGAGTATATCCACACGTAGGTCAAGGCCAAAAGGTCGCTATTGAGTAAGGAGGAGTACAAGCCAGTTGACGATTTAAGTTACATTCCTTACATGGATGTAAACAACCTCTATGGGTGTCCCATGCAACGAAGTCCACGATTTGGAGGGTTCTGGTAGGCTAAATCGTCAATTAGAAAGAAAAGATCCATGATATAGCTGAGGGTAATGGAGAGTGGCATATCCTAGTGGTAGAATGGGAATTCTCACCCATCTGCATGACGAGCACGGCGAATTTCCGCTGTGTCTAGAGCGCCACGATATGGCTCCATTCCAAAGCTGTTGATAACATTGTAGATCAAACAGCAACATATTGTGAACTACAGAAGCACCCTGCAATGTCTGGGTTGGGGATGTAGCTTGGTTTGTTCACCTGCGGATTATTCAAGCAGTATTGCTCGTTGAAAGAGTACATTGATGTTAACACCAAAAAGAGGGCTCTTGTGACATCTAATGCTGAAATAATTTTTACTATGTAACGAAGGACAATGAAGTCACTATGGAGATGGACAAGGTTTCCATGCAGATCAGGAAGACTGCGATTTGGCCCCTTCCAAATACCACATATAACACATTCATTATGAGCCTGTGAAGCCATACTTCGCCGATTCCATGTTACAAAGTTTCTCCTGTTAGGCGAAAGGCTGAATCAATATGAAATGACTAGGTACATATACCAAAACATTACGCATGATAATAGGTGGACAATAATCCTTTTGGAATAACACCTTGAAACAACGAGGCTAAGGGCCTGATGAGAGATGAGGAGAATGGGTCGCAGACTGTGGAGTTTATGGTGCTCAGATCAAAGATAAATACATACTGTGATGATGCAGGTGCCCACCAGAGCCAGGCTAAGTGAGTGCATCAGGCAGCTTCAAGGGCTTTCAGCGTTGAAGATTGCAGGAGGTGCCTTCATGAGGGCAGGGGCGCCAGTCAATTATTACATGATTATGAGACTATGAGGTACACACTACACTGTAGTTGAAAGTGGAATTGTCACGTTATGACGATAAACGGTACATTATTGGAGGCGGTAGCGGCACCCTTCTGTACTCACGCTATTCACTGGAGTAGCTGTATGTGACTGTGCATTTATTTGTAACTAGTTGATGTGTGTGCATACGCGTGTGCGAAATAGTTGAATTAACTGCTTGTCGTGTGTGCTTGTGTGTGAGTATGCGTGCCTGCTTGCACATGTGTGTGCATGTATTATATATTTACATACTTTGTACCATGTACAGGGCTTCACACAACATGTGCTTCTAAATGAGGTTATATGTATGTTCATTGGTGTGGTGTGGGTGTGTGAGTCTGCTTTTCTTTCTTCGCCAAATGTTACTAGCCTCTGTTTCTCATGTTTACATTGTATATAACGAAAGAAAGCATCTATAAAGTGTAAATACTGTAGGTACTGAAAGAAATGTAAGCTCCCTACGATGAAACCAAACAGAAAGAAAATTGTTGATATGTGTCAATACACCAAAATAAAAGTGACAGTTATTATACTTTAGAACAAACAGCTTTGTAAAAAAACACTGAGTGAGTAACAAATCATTGTAAAAGATTTTTAATAAAACACAAATGACTGTGAATAAAATGCACTATGTGTATACCAAATAACAGTGTAAAAGGAAAAATGGGTCGAATAAACAACATAAAGGTTGTAAATAGTATGTTGCAAAAGAGAAATTGCTCATAATGAAGTATTAGTTAATTTTTTATACTTTTCTTGTTATTTGCAAACCTTTCCACTATATAATTAATTATTAATTTATTAAAACTATGAGCTTCTTCTCATGATTCTCAGACCTTGAGTTAAAGGCCCTACGCAGTTTAGCCAGTTAGAAAGGACGATAAAGGGGTGGAGGGGGAGCTTGAATCTTATTGGTCGATAGGGTTTCCCACCAGTTTCATGGGCTCCTATTGGTCAAGGGGCTTCTCACCAGTTTTATCTCGTGTGACCGGTACCGAGTTACGTGTTCACCTGGATACAATGCGTCTGGTGTGGTAGAGGTTCCCTTGACCTTGAGTATAGCTCGCACAGCTATCTAAGTGTGTGGGGGTTCCTCTGGATGCCCTTGATCAATTCTCGGTGGTTCCCCACGGCAAGGGGTGAATGGGTGACCATGTTTATAACGATCCCAAGTGTGTAACCTGACACCAGAAGTCCTTAGCAGTGAGCTTAAGAAAAGAATGCATTTACAACCAGATTGAGGCCAGTATGGCAACTGATAACCTGCTATTACTACTAGATTGTCGGTAATGTAAGTTTGAGCTTCAGGACAAGTTTTCCGCCAAGGACAAAACTTAATGTCCCTACGAGCAAAGCAATAATACGTGTAGCCGAAACAGTACTACTTTGTATTGGTATCTTTTGCCTTCAAACGCAGAAGCTGTGTACTACATGTTACTCATTGTCCACTTGACAAACACAGCAGTGACAATGTAAAGTAACAAGGAGCTGTTTGGCAAGAGGTTGTGGCGAGAATATTTAGCGGTGGTTAGCAGGGCCGTTTTGGGCCGACATGCAGCGTGGAAGAGAATATGCAGGGTACTAGGAGCAGGCAGGTAATCATTGGTCAGTGGGCAGGAAGTAAAATTCAATAATCACATGAAACAAAGCAACTTCCATGAGGGACTGTGGGAAGATGGTTTCTAAATTACGATGAAATAAAGTGATGAACTGAAATATTCGATAAAAATACACAACATACATTACATATATGCTATAAGCAAATGATATACATCTATGAAGAGCGGCGATGATACGAGATTATTACAAGCTTTAACTTACATCTGTACACGATACTTGAAAACCTGTAGATATTTTAATTAATATATTTAATGTAAAACACAGAAAATGAATTAAACTTGCGATATGCACTTATGAAACACTACATGGAATCTGAAGTCAACAACAACATCAACATTTTACTTTCATAATCAAGTAGATATTTAAAAAAATTAATAAATTTGTATGCAAATTGTGCCATTATTGTGAACTGTTCACATACAAACATAGTATGATGTCACAATGACTATCCCAGAGCATCACCCAGCTAATAATGATATTCGTGGGGGTATGTACCGTCTGTGGAACTAAATGAAGGCAGTTTGTTTACTGCCATAGGCGTTTCGCTTCTTTGATTTGGCATAATTTCTGTACTGTACTACAAAAATTGGTTCTAACCTAAAAAATAAAAGAAAAACACTACAAAATGTAATATAGCAGCGTATTGTATCTAACACATAAAACGTTTATTGTGTGTGTAAAAGGAAACATGTATGTCAGGCCATTTATGAGGCTTCCAAAACAAAAAAGCGAAACGCATATGGCAATAGACAAACTACCTTCATTTATTTGCATACACGGTACATACCTCCACGAATTGAGAGCAAGTAAGGGAAAGATGGAAACAGAAAAATTGACGAAAATCCTGATATTCACACAACCATAGCTCGATATTTTCAGGTGTAATTGTGAATTATGAACTCACAGCAGCTTCAGATGTGGCAAAGTAGTGGTACATTTATTCAAAACTATTGCGAATTTCTAGTAATGTTCCGAATATATATATATATATATATATATATATATATATATATATATATAATATTTGGTGCCGGAAGACTTCGTCGACAACCGCCGATATTTCGACAGGAGAGCACACCCTGCCATTCTCAAGGTACAACTGCAAGGAGGAAGCAATGTGCAAGGGAATTTAATACCTCGGTACACAGAGGCGTTCTCCTCTGTGTACCGAGGTATTAAATTCCCTTGCACATTGCTTCCTCCTTGCAGTTGTACCTTGAGAATGGCAGGGTGCTCCTGTCGAAATATCGGCGGTTGTGGACGACGCGACCCGGCAGCAAACCCGTAAGTTATTTGAACATTCAATTCACAGGGAAAAGTTAAGGTCTCACCCGATGGTGAATGTTTTTGGGTGGCAAGAGCGCCCAATGACGTAAGGTAGCGATCGTTACACTCAGTAAATTTTTTGTGGTCTCGAGTTGAACACTCAGAAAATTTTTGTGATTTCAACAGTTTCGTGTGAGATAGTTCTAGATTTCGAATTTCCTGTGGAGTGAAATATTTGTTGTGGTTTTCTGTGTTGGTTTTCAGCGACCATGTGGACTTTCTTGTTGGTTAAGCAGTTTAAGGCGGCCGTGAAGTTTAATATTTTCCGGCATTTATTATTCATAGCACTGTGATGAACTTGTTTTATATTTGTTTTAATGATAGTTAATGAACTTATAGTTTTCGCTGTGACTGTAGGTAAGTTATATGAGACAAATATTAAGATTTTCGTGCTGCATTTTGAGAGTTACTGCTACACAGTAAGAAAACT
Organism: Schistocerca gregaria; assembly: GCF_023897955.1. Classification (NCBI taxonomy): domain Eukaryota; kingdom Metazoa; phylum Arthropoda; class Insecta; order Orthoptera; family Acrididae; genus Schistocerca; species Schistocerca gregaria. The sequence continues at coordinate 835,391,657 of NC_064931.1, forward strand.
TTTATAGTCCTATGGTATTCTCATCTCTAGCTGCAGCAGTGCATCTGACTGCTACGGGACTTTCCTACATAAAATTAGATATGTATATACGAAATTGGGTTGAACTAGCTTGAGGAATACTCGCGTTATGCTCTTACGTCGCCCATTTTCACTAAAATTTTCAAATTTTGAGGTACTAGGAAGGTCTTATTACCAAGAAAACTTTTCCAAGTTGTGATACGTGTGCTCAGCTTAGCTGATATTGTTTCAGGAGTTGTTAACATTGGCTTATATGTCTCATTCTTTGAAAATTGAACATCATCCCTTCCCGCTCCCATCCCCACGTGCGACTACAATGCGTCTGCGACCTTGTACAACTAGCCTTGTGTACTAAATGGTCTCCGTCTAACGTGTCCACAACCTATGGATGACCCATGAGAGTCATGGCATCTGTAGCAACACGATCCAGAGCCCATCCTTCTTGGATGAAACAGACCACCCTTGCAACTTTCACTAAATTAAGATGCGTATTGTATGTGCTTTATTGAGTTCAATGTTTACAAGTGACAAATGCCACCTGTGTACCTCACTAGAAAACACTGGGACACCGGTACCTACTCTCTGCAGTGGAATCAGCTGAGACCGTAGTGTATAGCGCAGCCAACAGATGGCGAATGACTTTAAGTGTTGCCTCCATTGAAAGCGAAGACTTAATGCTATACAAGAAGACCACAGATTCCGTCTGTATCAAAATAGGTTTAACATACCGAACGTTGATACACGGATTACTCTAATTCTTTAGAACAGCATATGTTAATACCGAGGGGTCACCCGCACAATCACACTGTCGTAGATTCCTTGAGATATTGTAAAATCTGTGAAAGGTTTCAAACGTGGTAATTAAAAAATAAGAAATATAAGATGAGAGCCACAATAACTAAACAGAGAACTGTGACTTGCTGGTCGCTTTTCTGAATCCGTGTTGGCTATTTGTAAAGAAATGGTATTTCTTCGGGGTGATTCGTAATGGTCGAGCACAGTATATGTTCTGAAACCTTAGCGCAAATCGACATTAGTGATATGGGTCTGCAATTCAGCGGATCATTCCTACTTCCGTTCTTGGGTATTGTCCTGAATTTCGTAACATTCCAGTCATTGGGTACGGAGCAGGAGATTAGTGTTTAACGTCCCGTCGACAACGAGGTCATTAGAGACGGAGTGCAAGCTCGGGTGAGGGAAGGATGGGGAAGGAAATCGGCCGTGCCCTTTCAAAGGAACCATCCCGGCATTTGCCTGAAGCGATTTAGGGAAATCACGGAAAATCTAAATCAGGATGGCCGGAGACGGGATTGAACCGTCGTCCTCCCGAATGCGAGTCCAGCGTGCTAACCACTGCGCCACCTCGCTCGGTCATTGGGTACGAATCATTGTACGAGCGAGTGGCTGTATATGAGCGTTGAGTCTGGACCTATTGTGTCAGCGTATTCTGATAGGGACCTGACTGATACACAATGTGGACCGGAAGCCTTGCCTTTCTAACGTGTTTTAAAAAAAAAAATCAAATGTGAGTGAAATCTTATGGCACTTAACTGCTAAGGTCATCAGTCCCTAAGCTTACACACTACTTAACCTAAATTATCCTAAGGACAAACACACACACCCATGCCCGAAGGAGGACTCGAACCTCCGCTGGGACCAGCCACACAGTCCAGGACTTCAGCGCCTGAGACCGCTCGGCTAATCCCGCGCAACTGATATGTTTTAAGCTACTTCGCTACACCAAGGACATATAGCTCTAAGTGACTCATTCTGGCAGTTATTCTTGAATTACAGAGTAATCACGTAGATGTAGATGTACGTGTAATGAATGTAGTAACTGCGTTTCCATGGAAACCCCAGTCGGAGGAATAAATGCGTTTCGATCTAATACTAAATTTGTACATGCGCTTTCTTTGAACACTCGGCGTCTAGTAACACGAATGTCAATACCCGTGTCACAAATGTCACTAAATTAAATTTTTACGGTCGGAAACTGCCGCCGCCGTCATAGTGGGATTCCATGTAACTGTTGGGCATCCTACCACAAAGCAATCGCTAACAGACATATTGATGGTATAATGGATACACACAGCGCACGTTATGACAATGGAATACTATTGCTGCAGCCGTTTTTCTACGAATATCTGAGGGAAGTGCGGTAGGAAGTCCGGGACAATGCAGCTAGGCGTGCGGCGTTTGCACACGGAAGGCGTGGCTTGGCGTATCGACGGACGCGCCAGCACGCGTCCACAGCTGCCTTTGTCTCCCTGCAGTTGCAGCTCTCGGCACTCCTTGTGCATCACACACCTTCTTGCTACTTTATCTGAAACGGTCTACCCGACGGGAGGCCCTCGTCACACGACATTTCATTTCATTTCATCTGAGACGGACGTAGGCCGTATAGGTAGCATCATTTAGGTCATACTTTTCAAAATTATAGTTGCCTTGTACGAAGACTCGACCAGCGTCTATACGTCATTCGCCACACGTGTCATCAGTCAGTAAACCGTGTTCGACTCATCTATACTATCAGTTCCATACTGTTGTTGACGAACATGCAAAATACACCACTGTCTAATATTTAAACATAATTCCTAAAAGCAACTACATTTTGTGGACTGGATAAAGGAACAGCTCCATGTCATGGTAAAGTTTAACTGTAAGACATTTTCCATACAAGGATATGCGCAAAAAGTTTAATGAAATACTTTGGGTATTAAGATACTCATTGAAGAAACTAGCAATTATGGAATCTTGGAACATATATCTTAAAGATAGGTTATACTCTGAGGCGTTACAGAGTGTTTACAGCAACAACCAAAAACACTAGACCTAACGACGTTCGAAATATAATCGATTGCGAAATAATATATATCCGTAGACAAGTTACTAATCAGTGGCTTCTACTGTCACCGGTCATAGATTAATTGAAAGACAGCATGAATTCGACAGCACAGAAACTCCCGAGCGTGCGATAATAGTAGTACAGGACCTTATCTCGGCTAATATCAACTGAGAAAGCTACACGTTCTACATCTGGTTAAGACAACCGATCCGGTGGAGTAATACTGAACACATTTTCAGACCACTGAGTCAAATAACTGGTCTGGTGGCTCATATGCGAACCCGTATTTTACACATTCTGGCTGTAAATACACCAAATTTTTGGAGGGTATCTTCGAATAAGAAGGAACAACGATCATGATACGAACACAGATCAGGTAGACAGGCGTCAAGAAAGCTAGGGGAATATTTTAAATATTATCATGTTGATAAACAGCGAACACAATTGTGGTTAGATCTCGCAGACGTGAACCGACAAATACATATCAAGAAAAACAATAAAAAACGGGAAGGTCCCAACGTCCTTAAATGTTACTATTCAGAGCATGCGGCGAAAACAGAGAGTACTATACTTTCCCTACAATTAAGAGTACAGAGAAACTAAAGGGGAAAACTTAACGGCATTGCGTGCATTCATAATACAACCACAGGACAGTAATTTCAACATTAAGATTCAGGCGAAAGGTGCATCTAGAATATTTATGAAAGTATGGTGACAGACAGAGTTAATGAACGAATCCAAATATTCCATTCAAACTCTCGAGGATCGTTCTAGATCTGAAACTGGAGACAGCAGATAGGAAGCCAAATCGCTGTAATTCTCTGTTTACAAATACATCCTAGAATTCGTTTAGTGGCACATCAATGTAAGCCAATACCCTCACTCACAGTCAAGAAACAGTACAAAATAAAACATGAAAAATAAAAATAAAAATGCTACTGAGCGACTCAATGCAAGGCACGAGTCACTGACGGAAATCCTATTAGTCTTTACACTGAACGCTGCGAGGAATGATCTCTTTTGTTAGTTCATAATTATTGAGAAACTCATATTTGAACAGCATGTCTTGTGCAGCGAATAGTGCAGTACATTCTGAGTCACGAAATGAGTAAAGGATTGGATTCATTGTATTACAGACCAATACTGTTAATATTTCCATGTTACACGATCCTAGACGAGATTATAGTTTCAAACGTAATGAAGTTTCTGGTTGAAAAGACGTTTCTCTCAGAATACATCAGTATGAATTTAAATGAAATACACTTATCCTGCAGATGGAAATCTCTGAACCCCGTCGTCGACTAATAAGCAAGACACTATGTTACGCAATATCTCCACATTTCTGTGGCGCTGTGTGTTGTCCCACGTACGATGTTCACACATCTGATGACTTCTTCTGCAGACGCACGTAGACAGGGTGTAAGATAATCCAAGATTCAGGTTTGGTAACTGCCAAATCATCGAAACTCAATTAAAAAACCTCAGATTTATTGGCCATCTCAAGTACAAATTTACTCCACGAAGTCAGTAGTAGATTGCAGTTTTCAATATAAATCACGATAACTAACACAGTTTGTACCACGTCATTCACAATTACAGAACAGTCCCTCACTAGAAGTCAGTTTATGGCTCCCGCCCTGATCTGTTACCGAAGATACACACAGATTTCTATGGTTAGAATGCTCTCACAATTCTTGGCAAAGTTAGCTTCGAACCTCAAGGTGACAGTTCTAGCTTCACAGCACGGTACAGGGAATTTTAGATATTCGAAGTAAAGTATCCGTATGCACAAAATAAGTCCGTAGATTGCAGAGTTGTGATTTACCTTAATTCTTACATCTACAGTATATCTACATGAGTACTCCGCAAGCCATCTGACGTTGTGTGCGGAGTGTACTTCCGGGGCCTCTAACTGATCCCTCCTTCCCTGTCCTATTCGAGAATGGCACGTGGGAAGAGTAATTATGGTAAGCCTCTGTAGTAGCTCTAACTTTTCGTATTTTCTCGTTGCGCCGTTCAGCGAGACTTATGTAGGAGGAAGTAATACATTGTTCCACTCTTCATGGAAAGCACTTTTTCGAAACTTAAATACTAAATCTCTCCGTGATTCACACCACCTCTGTTGTACTTTCTACAACCGGAATTTATTTAACAGCTATTTAACGCACTTTAGCCGACTATACAATACCGTGACGAAACGAAATGCAAGAATTCTCCTAGCATTTCACTTCCTTGAGACCAGATAACAAACGTAATTCTAAAAGCAACTATGCTTTACAGGAGCCGTGTCTAGGGAAATTTCCTCAGAATATTCCAAAAGCAGACTGTCTGTAAGTGAAGCTTTTGAGCTCTTCATGGCGACGCCGTCCATCTGCTAAATATACATTTTCCATCAAACAAGAAATACAGTGCTGTCAGAGTAGGCTTAACTAAATTCACAACAGTGTTACCCGATAACTGGAAGAGCAGATTTATAGCTCACTAGCTCCAGTTGTAGCCAATATGTTTATGGAGTACTTTGAAGACATTTCTCCGGCGGTGGCTCCTGCATCGAAGACATGTTCGCTTTCTGGTCTAATGGACGTGAAAAACTTGGAGAATTCTTGGACTACCTCAACAATACCAATGATAGCGTCAGGCACACTAACTACTATCTCCATCCATCTCAGAAACCATCTGTTCTGAGGGCATTGGTGCATCGAGCGAAAACCGTCTCTGGCACTGAAAATCTGCCGAAGGAACTGAGCCAGTTACGAAGGGTATTCAGCGGAAACGGCTACAAGAACCACCCAGATTTCGCAAGCCAGCTTCCTGAAAACACACGTAGGCAGAAAGACCGCAAGGAGAACACTAAGAAGCTTGCGTTTTTGCCGTCCTGTTGCTCAGTAACAGGGAACATCTACATCTGCATCTGTACTCCGCAAGCCACCTGACGGTGTGTGGCGGAGGGTACCCTGAGTATCTCCATCGGTTCTCCCTTCTATTCCAGTACGTATTGTTCGTGGGAAGAAGGATGGTCGGTATGCTTCTGTGTGGGCTCTAATCTCTCTGATTTTATCCTCATGGTCTCTTCGCGAGATATACGTAGGAGGGAGCAATATACTGCTTGACTCTTCGGTGAAGGTATGTTCTCGAAACTTTAACAAAAGCCCGTACCGAGCTACTGAGCGTCTCTCCTGCAGAGTCTTCCACTGGAGTTTATCTATCATCTCCGTAACGTTTTCGCGATTACTAAATGATCCTGTAACGAAGCGCACTGCTCTCCGTTGGATCTTCTGTATCTCGTCTATCAACCCTATCTGGTACAGATCTCACACTGCTGAGAAGCATTCAAGCAGTGGGCGAACAAGCGAACTGTAACCTACTTCCTTTGTTTTCGGGTTGCATTTCCTTAGGATTTTTCCAATGAATCTCAGTCTGGCATCTGCTTTAGCGACGATCAACTTTATATGATCATTCCATTTTAAATCACTCCTAATGCGTACTCCCAGATAATTTATGGAATTAACTGCTTCCAGTTGCTGACCTGCTATTTTGTAGCTAAATGATAAGTGATCTATGTTCCTACGTATTCGCAGCACATTGCACTTGTCTACATTGAGATTCAATTGCCATTCCGTGCACCATGCGTCAATTCGCTGCAGATCCTCCTGCATTTCAGTACAATTTTCCATTGTTACAACTTCTCGATACACCACAGCATCATCTGCAAAAAGCCTCAGTGAACTTACGATGTTATCCACAAGGTCATTTATGTATATTGTGAATAGCAGTGATTCTATGACACTCCCCTGTGGCACGCCTGAAATCATTCTTACTTCGGAAGACTTGTCTCCATTGAGAATGACATGCTGCGTTCTGTTATCTAGGAACTCCTCAATCCAATCACACAATTGATCTGATATTCCGTATGCTCTTACTCTGTTCATTAAACGACTGTGGGGAACTGTGTCAAACGCCTTGCGGAAGTCAAGAAACACGGCATCCACATGGGAACCCGTGTCTATGGCCCTTTGAGTCTCGTGGACGAATAGCGCGAGCTGGGTAACGCACGACCGTCTTCTGCGAAACCCATGCTGACTCCTAGAGAGGAGATTTCTAGTCTCCAGAAAAGTCATTGTACTCGAAAATAATACGTGTTCCAAAATGCTACAACTGATCGACGTTAGAGATATAGGTCTATAGTTCTGCACATCTGTTCGACGTCCCTTCTTGAAAACGGGGATGACCTGCGCCCTTTTCCCATCTTTTGGAACGCTACGCTCTTCTAGAGACCTACGGGTCACCGCTGCAAGAAGGGGGGCAAGTTCCTTCGCGTACTCTGTGTAAAATCGAACTGGTATCAGATCAGGTCCAGCAACCTTTCCTCTTTTGAGTGATTTTAATTGTTTCTCTATCCCTCTGTCGTCTATTTCGATATCTACCATTTATTCATCTGTGCGACAATCTAGAGAAGGAACTACAGTGCAGTCTTCCTCTGTGAAACAGCTTAGGAAGAAGACATTTAGTATTTCGGCCTTTAGTCTGTCATCCTCTGTTTCAGTACCATTTTGCTCACAGAGTGTCTGGACATTTTGTTTTGATACACCTACCGCTTTGATATAAGACAAAAATTTCTTACGATTTTCTGCCAAGTCAGTACATAGAACTTTATTTTCGAATTCATTGAACGCCTCTCGCATAGGCCTCCTCACACAACATTTCGCTTCGCGTAATTTTTGTTTGTCTGCAGGGCTTTGGCTACGTTTATGTTTGCTGTGAAGTTCTCTTTGCTTCCGCAGCAGTTTTGTAATTCGGTTGCTCTACCACGGTGGCTCTTTTCCATCTCTTACGATCTTGCTTGGCACATCCTCATCCAACGCATTATGTACGATGGTTTTGAACTTTGCCCACTGATCCTCAACACTATCTGTACTTGAGACAAAACGTTTGTGTTGAGCGGTCAGGTACTCTGTAATCTGCTTTTTGTCACTTTTGCTAAACAGAAAAATCTTCCTATATTTTTTTTAATATTTCTATTTACGGCTGAAATCATCGACGCAGTAACCGCTTTATGATCGCTGATTCCCTGTTCTGCGTTAACTGTTTCAAATAGTTCGGGCCTGTTGGTCACCAGAAGGTCTAATATGTTATAGCCACGAGTCGGTTCTCTGTTTAACTGCTCAAGGTAGTTTTCAGATAAAGCACTTAAAAAATTTCACTGGATTCTTTGTACCTGCCACCCGTTATGAACGTTTGAGTCTCCCAGCCTATTTAGGGAAAATTAAAATCTCCACCCAGAACTATAACATGGTGGGGAAATCTACTCGAAATATTATCCAAATTATCCTTCAGGTGATCAGCCACAACAGCTGCGGGGCCAAGGGTCCTATAGAGACATCCAATTACCATGTCTGAGCCTGCTTTAACCGTGACCTTCACCCAAATTATTTCACATTTCGGATCTCTGTCTATTTCCTTCGATACTATTGCACTTCTTATCGCTATAAACACGCCTCCCCTTTCACTGTCCAGCTTGTCTCTGCTGTATACATTCCAATCTGAGTTTAGGATTTCATTACTGTTTAAGTCTGGTTGCAGCCAACTTTCTGTTCCTGGTATTTTATGGGCATTGTGACCGTTTATTAATGAGAGCAGTTCTTTGATCTTTCTATAGACGCTCCTGCAGTTTACTATTAGTACATTAATACCTTGCCGCGTCTCAGGAGGCGTCTTGTCGGGCCTAGAGAGGGATTTATCTATCCTAAAAAACCCACATGTGCACTCCACACGTACTCCGCTACCCTTGAAGCCACTTCCGGCGTGTAGTGCACGCCTGACCTGTTCAGGGGGACCTTACATTTCTCCACCCGATAGCGGAGGTCGAGAAACGTGCACCCGAGATCTCCGCAGAATCGTCTGAGCCTCTGGTTTAAGCCTTCCACTCGGCTCCGAACCGGAAGACCGCGATAGGTTCTGGGAACGATACTACAAATAGTTAACTCTGATTCCACCCCGCGAGAGAGGCTTTCCGCCTTCACCAATTCCTCCAACCGCCTGTGCCAACTGAGAATGACCTCTGAACCCAGAGTCATTGGTGCCGATATGAGCAACAATTTGCAGTCGTGTGCACCCAGTGCTCTCTATCGCCGCCGGCAGGGCCTCCTTCACATCTCGGATGAGACCCCCTGGAAAGCAGACAGAGTGAACACTGGCCTTCTTCCCCGACCTTTCTGCTATTTCCCTAAAGGGCTCCATCACCCGCCTAACGTTGAAGCTCCCAATAACTAATAAACCCCTCCCCCCTGTGTGCCTGCTCGGATCTTGCGGAAGAAGCAAGGATTAGCCGGTTTCTAAAGAGGCATAACATAGATTCGGTCTGCAGGATTCCAACAATGATTCCACAACTGATTCCGCCTTTGAAAGACGACATCGGCCTCAGAACGCCAGGAGTACATAAAATACCGTGTGGTGTGGATAGTTTTACGTCGCACAGACTGTGTGTACTATTGAACAGCGCTATATAGAACACGAGAGATGCTTTCGCTTTTGGTACCCTAAGAAATTATCGGTAGTAGAGAATTCTCTAGAAAACAGGCATCGTATTGCACTCGACGAGTCATCTGTTATTACATGGACCAACTGTTTCATAGATACCGTAATAAAAGAAGTGATCGAGATGAATATTAGTGGTAACACCCACAATAAAGACTGGGGCTGGCAGCTAAGCGTGGCTTAGTACTCACCCATCGGAATTTGGAAGTGGACACGATGTGCGCCCAACGAAAACTTTACCTTTTATTGCGCAACGTCGAGCATAAGTGACGTCTCAGAATGGAGCGTGCCTATATACGGACGGCAGAAGCAAGATAAATACAAAGAGACAGTCCGTACTTTCCACTGGCCGACGAGTGCTTCACTGGAACCTCGTGTATTTTAAACCAGTTGAGGAACCAGGAAGATCGAGAGATTTTATCACTACATCACATCGTGATACTATGCATTCGTATAAAAATGGAGTAGACTACAACAAATTTTTTCGATTCTCAAATTACAAGAAATATTCTAAGTTAGAAATATCTTATTCCTAACGTTGTAGCTCTAAGACATCGACAACTACATTCCAAAATTAGTTTCCAATGTCTTTGCAAATAAATCGTGCATACAAAATTTTCCGAAAGTTTATTATAGTTTCTTATAAATTGTAACACCGAAAATGTAGGATGCATTGCACCTGCTTTCGATATATAATTTTGTCTGAACTGTATGTAAGTATTTGTAATTTAAATTATTTCTTTTATTAAGTAAGGACATTGCTTCGCTGTATATGTAAATGTACACTCCCGGAAATGGAAAAAAGAACACATTAACACCGTTGTGTCAGACCCGCCATACTTGCTCCGGACACTGCGAGAGGGCTGTACAAGCAATGATCACACGCACGGCACAGCGGACACACCAGGAACCGCGGTGTTGGCCGTCGAATGGCGCTAGCTGCGCAGCATTTGTGCACCGCCGCCGTCAGTGTCAGCCAGTTTGCCGTGGCATACGGAGCTCCATCGCAGTCTTTAACACTGGTAGCATGCCGCGACAGCGTGGACGTGAACCGTATGTGCAGTTGACGGACTTTGAGCGAGGGCGTATAGTGGACATGCGGGAGGCCGGGTGGACGTACCGCCGAATTGCACAACACGTGGGGCGTGAGGTCTCCACAGTACATCGATGTTGTCGCCAGTGGTCGGCGGAAGGTGCACGTGCCCGTCGACCTGGGACCGGACCGCAGCGACGCACGGATGCACGCCAAGACCGTAGGATTCTACGCAGTGCCGTAGGGGACCGCACCGCCACTTCCCAGCAAATTAGGGACACTGTTGCTCCTGGGGTATCGGCGAGGACCATTCGCAACCGTCTCCATCAAGCTGGGCTACGGTCCCGCGCACCGTTAGGCCGTCTTCCGCTCACGCCCCAACATCGTGCAGCCCGCCTCCAGTGGTGTCGCGACAGGCGCAATTCGGCGGTACTTCCACCCGGCCTCCCGCATGCCCACTATACGCCCTCGCTCAAAGTCCGTCAACTGCACATACGGTTCACGTCCACGCTGTCGCGGCATGCTACCAGTGTTAAAGACTGCGATGGAGCTCCGTATGCCACGGCAAACTGGCTGACGCTGACGGCGGCGGTGCACAAATGCTGCGCAGCTAGCGCCATTCGACGGCCAACACCGCGGTTCCTGGTGTGTCCGCTGTGCCGTGAGTGTGTTCATTGCTTGTACAGCCCTCTCGCAGTGTCCGGAGCAAGTATGGTGGGTCTGACACACCGGTGTCAATGTGTTCTTTTTTCCATTTCCAGGAGTGTATTTCCTTTTCGTTCATTAGTGTAACTTTGGATTCATGATCAGTTGTACCTCTTTCCCGTCCAGTGTTTGTCGTGAGTGAATGCTCAAAATAACTTTCATTTTTCCAAATTGTAGCCCCGTTCGGTTTAATTACCTTTTATTTCTATTACATTTTTCCATCAGAAATGTCTGTTGTACACTTTCCTCCTACTTATCTGTTTTACTTCTTCGGGAAAGATAGCCTTATCCAATTAGTAAAAATCCATTAGGCATACATGCGATCCACGGTCATGTTTTATATGGATAGGCCGATTAGTTAGGGGCAGGTTACTAAATCAGGTAACAGTATACATACATGATTTCGTGAAAGACTTGAAAACTTTCTGTATCTTCGTGAGAAGTGAGTGTTAGTACATATACTTTACATAACATTTTCGTTTTTCTTCACTTTTAATTAAATTTATAAATATTTTAGTCTTTCTCTCATCAATGAAACCAAATTAACAACGAATCCTTATTACTGGTGTTCTTAAATGGCACAAAATACCTTTCCCAAATTGAAAGTCTACAGCTCAAAAAAATATCCTTGCTAATGAAACTAATTTGGAGAAATTATTTTTTAACTACGTTACAAAACAAAATAATCACCATTGGTCATCTCCTTTCTTTTAAAGCAGTATACAGGGTGGTCCATTCATAGTGACCAGGTAAAATATCTCACGAAATAAGCATCAAACGAAAAAACTACAAAGAACGAAGCTCGTTTAGCTTGAAAGGGGAAACCAGATGGTGGTATGGTTGGCCCGTTAGATGAAGTTGCCACAGGTCAAACGGATATCAACTGCGTTTTTTAAAATAGTAACACCCGTTTTTTATTGTATATTCGTGTGGTACGTAAAGAAATATGAATGTTTTAGTTGGACTAATTTTTTCGCTTTGTGATAGATGGCGCTGTATTAGTCACAAACGTATAAGTACATGGTATCATTTAACATTCCGCCAGTGCGGACGGTATTTGCTTCGTGATGCATTAACCGTGTTAAAATGGACCGTTTCCCAACTGCGGAAAAGGTCGATATCGTGTTATTGTATGGCTGTTGTGATCAAAATACCCAACGGGCGTGAGCTATGTATGCTGCTCGGTATCCTGGACGACATCATCCAAGTGTCCGGACCGTTCCCCGTAAGTTACGTTATTTAAGGAAACAGGAAGTGTTCAGCCACGTGTGAAACGTCAACCACGACCTGCTACAAATGATGATGCCCAAGTAGGTGTTTTAGCTGCTGTCGCGGATAATCCACACATCAGTAGCAGACAATCTGTGCGAGAATCGGGAACCTCAAAAACGTCGCTGCTGAGAATGCTACATCAACATCGATTGCACTCGTACCATATTTCTGTGCACCATGAATTGCATGGCGACGACTTTGAACGTCGTGTACAGTTCTGCCACTAGCAGCAAGAGAAACTACGGGACAATGACAGATTTTTTCCACGCCTTCTATTTAGTGACAAAGCATCATTCACCAACAGCGGTGACGTAATCAGGCATAATATGCACTATTGAGAACGGAAAATCCACTATGGCTGCGACAAGTGGAACATCAGCGACCTTGGCGGGTTAATGTATGGTGCGGCATTATGGGAGGAAGGATAATTATCCTCCATTTTATCGATGGCAATCTAAAGGGTGCAATGTATGCTTATATCCTACGTAATGTTCTACTGATGTTACTACAAGATGTTTCACTGAATGACACAATGGCGATGTACCCAATATGATGGATGTCCGGCACATGGCTCATGTGTGGTTGAAGCGGTATTGAACAACATATTTCATGACAGTGGATTGGTCGTCGAAGCACCATACCATGGCCCGCTCGTTCACCGGATATGACGTCCCCGGACTTCTTTATGTGGGGAAAGTTGAAGGATATTTGTTATCGTGATCCACCGACAACGCCTGACAACACGCATCAGCGCATTGTCAGTGCATGTGCGAACATTACGGAAGGCGAACTACTTGCTGTTGGGAGGAATGCCGTTAGACGTATTGCCATATGCATTGAGGTTGACAGACATCATTTTGAGAATTTATTGCGTTAATGCGGTATTTACAGGTACTCACGCTGTAACAGCAAGGGTTCTCAGAAATGATAAGTTCAAAAAGATGCATGTATCACGTTGGAAGAACCGAAATAAAATATTCAAACGTACCTACTTACTGTATTTTAATTTAAAAAACCTACCTGTTACCAACTGTTCGTCCAAAATTGTGAGCCATGTGTTTGTGACTTTTACAGCGCCATCTATCACAATGAGAAAAAAGTGATCCAACTAAAACATTGATATTTCTTTACGAATTACACGAATGTGTAATAAAAATGGGGGTTGCTATTTTAAAAAAGGCAGTTGATGTTCTTTTGAGTTATGGCAGCTCCATCTAGCGGGCCAACCATAGCGCCATCAGGTTTCCCCCTTCAAGCTAGACAAGTTTCGTTCTTTGCAATTTTTTCGTTTGAAGCTTATTTCGTGAGATATTTGCATGGTCACAGTCAATGGACCACCCTGTATAGTCACACACATGATAAGCAATTAATAACGTAAAAATCTGCTTTACTTTAAACTTTCACCTAACACAAAAGTAAGTTACATATACGAAAATCAAGATACTGTTTACGAAACTCTTCACATCAGTCTTTACCATTCTAACTATCTTATATATTTCAGGTTAGTCACGCACACATTTCTACGTCATTCTGTATTTCTTCTAGAAATCCCGGAAGTAACACCACTTTCTACTAAAATATGTTCACTTCCATGACTACCACAAATTACTTCCTTCCTGTATCACTACATCGTTAACTTCAGGAACCTAATTACTCCATCAAAATTGTGTCACCATATATTCGTTAAACATCTCACATCAATCCACGTTGTCATTGTCATAATAAATTCATTAGGTTCTATATACTCACTACTTTTCCTCAACATGACACCTTGTCTTATTTACGACACTACTTCAAACAAAACCACTACATACTTATCACAAAACATCAAAGCTCTTTTCCCGAAATAATCTTTTATGAATTTACTTTCTTAGTGACAATCTTCTCTCCACACATAGCGGCTATTTTTTTTTTTTTTTCAAATGCCTTTCTACTTGCTCCCATCGGTTTACACACTATTGTCAGTAGCTCTTTTCTCGTTGACATAGCGCCAACAGTGAAGAATTTCAGAGATGGTACACTTAGTTCAGAATGGCACAAGGGGAAAACTGATTACACGAAAAGAAAGTTAAACGCTATTGGCTATAACTCTAGCACCTGCTGACCATCAGTCACCTAGCATTAGTATGAGTGTAATGCCATGTGAGATCTTTACCACCAACTTCTATCCAGATCATGAAGTAATTCCAAGTTTTCGTCTATTTTATTTTGAACTACAACTGACAGCAGTGCATTCACCCCTATAACCTCTCCATATTCATTACACCCTTCCTGCACTTTCTTTTTTCTACAGTAACTTAATGCAATGTTACTCTTTCCTCAGTTGTAAGTTCCTTCTTTGCAGAAAATGATAGTGTTAGTTTCATTAAATATTCCCTTTACGCTTGTGGGAAAACCTACACCCATTAACAATTCAACGCTGAAACCAGGAAGTATAAGTAAATAATGACGAGACTGGTTACCATTAGATTTTTATTGCTAACATTAGTTCACATCTTAAGGGTTTCATCACTTTCCCTGTGGCAAAAATTGTTTGAATGTCAAAAACACTTATTATTACCAATGATTATTTGTCACTTACAGCCTCTAATCATTTACAGCTATGAGTAACATCATATCTATCTCTGACACTGCCAGCTTAACACTGCACCACTTCACCATATACTAACAATAATCACCGCCCCCCCCCCCTCCCCCAAAGTTACTGACTTCAGATTTTTGAAGTAAATTTTGCGCAATTTCTGTTCTCCGTTAACCTTCCACATATCTTCAGAATATACATACATTTACACGATATGTCCTCCAACTCTTCTCTGCATTTCCCTCATCTAGCTCCTGAAGTCCTTCTTCCTCACAACGTTCCTCAATTCCAGTGTGCACACTTTCCAGATTTTTCATCATTTTCGGTGTATCTCTTTAGCAGAGTACCTGTACTGCACTGTTGACATTCTTCGTTTCTGTTCTTCCAAGCTTCCACTTACTGAATTGAGAAACTGTAGTCAGAGGGATCATTTTGGTGCTTCCTTTTCTGCAGAAACTGGCAGCTTCTGAGATTGAATATAGTTTCCCATATTCTGTGACTCTGCACCAGCGGCTAATTGGATTCCCACCAATTATGTTGCACGTAGATCAGTATCGTTATGCATGGTGAATGGAATTTATAAACAGGTCCTTGCTCTTTATTATATAGTCTACTAGGTGAGTACCCAATGGTACGTGAGTACGTAGTTATTCGATTACCCTGTCTCCTCTTTTCCCCTCTGTTTGTCCATCTCCTCTGCCATCCTCTGTTTCTATCTCCTCCACCCCTCTCTCTGTCCATGTCCTCCTGTTACATTCTTCTTTCTATCTCTTCCATCCTCTGTCTCTGTCCAACTCCTCCTCATTTAATTCTCTGCACATTTCTACTTCCCTTCTCTGTGTTCATCTCCTCCTTCCTCATATTTTCATGTCCTTCATCCTCCGTACTATCCATCTCTCTCCAAGATATCACCCCCACCCCAATAGAAGGTTGCTGATTCTTACCCCCAGGGGATGTCTTTCCATATAGTAAAATGTCTACCAAGTTTGGTAGAAATCAATCCAGCGCTTCAGGAGGAGCCTTTTAGCCATGGCTCTGTCAGAGTAAGCACGTATCACATATATTTAAAATTCTCACACATAGCTTTACACATATTTCACCTGTATCTCCAGTACATTTCATCTCGCAGTTTCGTTTCCGCGCAGCTCAATTTCTGTGACAGCGTACCTACTGAACAATGTGACACGCATTGACATAATACTGCAGGTACAAAAAGTGATGTGTTCGGATACTATCTGAGAAATATGAAGCGAATAGAGTTTGTAGTAAAGACGTAACAAGATTTAAACGTCATGCATGACACAGCAGTTTTTCACACGTCTCAGTGTTTATGACGTCATATTCCCTCTAAGGTGTTGTACGATACTATAGTTATGCAAGTACATTCAGTGATGTAGGTGGATTCTTTCGACAAAATTAATCGGTAATGCAGTTCGTAGTAAAGGAACAATAAATTGGAATGACACGCACGTTGCAGCAGTTTCTCACGCATCTCAGTGTTTATTACGTCATACCTCCTGAATTGTATGTTATACAACGATGTAATTAAATGAGTAGATCCAGCGGGATATGTGGATATTGTCTTCCAAAATGTTTGTGAACTGAGTAAGTAGCAGAAAAGTCAAAAGCTTAAACGTCATGGATGATTCGGTAGCTTTTCACGAATCTCAGTGTGTATGACGTGATATCTCTTATCTATGAGTCGTACATCGATATAATTTTACAGTTACATTCAGCTGCATATATGAGTACTGTCTGCAAGATGTGTTGTTAATATAGTTAGTAGTAAAGATGTAGTATATTAATTCCTAATGCCTGCTGAGCCATATTTACTGCATAAACACCAGAAATGTATTAAGCGATAACAGTTTTCGTTTCCTCATTTTTTGCCGGGTTGTTAGCGAGAAGAAGTTTCATAAAGATTTAAATTATGTTCAAGTTTTATTTGCAAGTCACTATCTGTTCTCATTCTCAAATATGGATGAATGAAGTCTGCGGATTCGCGCGTCGTGTGCTACACTTATTTCATCACCGTCCACACACCTTTGATAGCTACGCGGTTAATACCACAATAACAGTTGCCTCCAGGCATTAAGTGACACGTTTATGAAGTTTGGTTGAAACCGATCGAGTGGTGACTTTAATTTACCCTAGATATGGTGGCGAAAATACATGTTTAATTTCGTAGGTATGCATAAAACATCATCCGAAATTGTGCTAAACGCATTCTCTGAAAATAATTTCGATCTGCTTGTTCATAAGCCCGTGCGAATAGTAAACGGTTGTGAAAACACATCTGACCTCTTAGCAACAAATAATCCTGAGCTAATAACTAGCATCAAAACAGATACAGAGATTAGTGAACACGGGGCTGTCGTCGTAGCGAGATTGATTATTGTAACCCCCAAATCCTCCAAACATACACGAAAAATATACCTATTCAGAAATGTAGATAAAAATTCACCTGATGCCTTCCTCAGAGACAATCTCCACTAGTTCCAAATTAATAATATAAATGTAGACAAGATGTGGCTTGAATTCAAAGGAATAGTATGGGCAGCCATTGAGAGATTTGTACAAAATAAGTTAACAAACGACGGAGTCGATCCTCCTTGGTACACAAAACAGGTGAGAACACTTTTGTAGCAACAACGAAACAGACGTGCCAAATTTAAACAGATGTGAAATCCTCAAGATTGGGGGACTTTTACAGAAGCTCGAAATTTAGCGCGAACTTCAATTAGTGACGCTAGTAGGGGGGCTACAGGGGTACTGAGCCATTTTGTGGGTTGCCTTAATCATGGGCAGATACACACTCAGGCCAAACCTATTGTTCTCCTTTGATTGACAGGTCCTTAACCTATTGTTCCCTTTGCATGACAGATACTGAACCTATTGCTCTCCTTTGATTGACAGGTACTCTACCTCCGCCACACACCGTCAGGTGGCTTGCGGAGTATGGATGTAGATGTAGATGTAGATTGCTCTGTTAAGTGCTTTTCCATGTCACCCCTATTTCCTTTTGATTGACAGACACTTAACCCATTGTTCCCCCACTCCATCCCCCTCTCGTAACCCCCTTCCACCCTCACTGCTACTGGTACACATTCAGGTCTGAGTTATTGGAGTAAGCCCCCTCTCACTCTTATCAATTTGATTGACTACTTAATTAATTTTATCAATTAGTTAACCTCACTGGTGGGGAAGTGCCACGACCCCCAGCCACGTCCCCCTGACGGGAAGTTCACATTCCATCAGGACAATGCAACCTCTACTAACCTAAGAAAATGGCGGGAGAAAGGGCACCTCCACTAACCTAAGTCATCCGACTGCCACCTTTTCCCAGGAATTGGCGGGAAAAAGACTCAGTTGATCGGCCATTTGGAGGGTATTCCATTGTAGCGTTTGGAATATAGTGTAAGCAATTTAGACATTGTGTGGAATATTGTTTATTTAAACAATTTGGGGGATTCAAGGCACTGCATGAAATACATGGAAATTAATGGTTCAAATGGATCTGAGCGCTATGGGACTTAACATATATGGTCATCAGTCCCCTAGAACTTAGAACTACTTAAACCTAACTAACCTAAGGACAACACGCAGCCATCACGAGCCAGAGAAAATCCCTGACCCCGCCGGAAATCGAACCCAGGAACCCGGGCGCGGGAAGCGAGAACGTTACTGCACGACCACGAGATGAGGGCTGGAAATTAATGGAGAGGAAGTGTCTCATAAAAGGAAATTCAATGGTATATAGTTTATTTATAAGAAAATTAGTTTGTGGCGGTTGGATTTCCCTAGCTCATTATTCCCTGCTGTCTGGAAACACGTAGGTCTTGTAAGAAGTAATTACATGGAGCAAACATGATGCATAACATAATGTTCGGCACTGTACTCTGGGTGTCTTAACCTAATGTTGAGGCCTTTTTTGGCACTTAACCTATTGTTCTGTTAAGTGGTTTTTCATGTCAGCCCCTACACATCTTGCAACTGCTTCCATTTCTACAGCTTTCTGCATGTGATCGTTCCACTTTATGTCGGAACTGAGCAGAAGTCAGAGAAAGACATACCCACCAACTTCTGCAACCCATGTAGAATCAGAACGACCTGAGTTAGTGCGACAGGAGCATGTTTTGACGTTCGGTGGAAATACAAGTACTACATATCTGCGTCCATTCAAATCTATTAACCCAACATGCTATCATCGTTATTCTCTATCCCCAAACAGAGAAAAATTAATAATTAGAGAGGCTCCAATAACTTCATCTGATATAGAACTCACCAAGGCAGCATTGCTCGCTCAGTGACGCAAAACTGCAGTGGGGCTCAAGTGTGGAGAGGGAGATTTCGCAATGCTTCCCAGAATAGCGCAGCGTGCAGGCCTCCAAGCATTCCTAACTGTATATCCCATCCCTCACCGAATTTACACCTCAAACTGCTGCTGCTACTGCTGCCTGTGTGGCACAACCTTATTAAATATACAAGCACTGCACAGGACACTTTAAAGTTTGATCACATATACTGTAGGCGAATGATCGTATCCCACAGACCATACTAAGTCGCAAAAGACGCTTCCTCTAGTTCTATTTAGTTGTTTGAAACACTGTTTTCTAACACGATCTTGTACAATGCTCAACATTTAGTTTTTCTGCCACGACTTCGAGGCCTGTGCCAGGTTCTAATGTGACGTTAAGAAACTTTGATCCACGGCCTTTCACAGGAAACTAGACGTTTCACAGTCTAAATTATTTTGTTACAGCGGATACCATGACACGCCACACATCTGATGATCTTAAATAAAAGGCAGTGACAACACAAGGAAACCAGAAGACTTTGATCACATTGTTTTGAGTTTTGAAACTGCAGTCGGAAGATGATTCACGAGCTCTACATTCAGCCCCGTCTCTCACACTCACTTAATAGCTGATAACTCTAGGTTCCATTTCGACTGATTCTTCATACTGCAGTCCTTTATGCGTTCACTGTTTCAGCGCTATCCGCCCCATACGGTACAGCCCAGCCGCCAAAACTCTCTCTCCAACTCAAACAAACAATGTCAGTTAATAATTATGTGGTAACCAATAGCGTACCAGTTGACGGATGGTATGGAAAAGACAACATCGATGTACTCTAATAATAAACATCACAGTTGATAGTGTGAACAACTTTAGTTATGCTACACCAATTTCCACACCAACCAATGATGTGACAGCATGTTTCTCAGTTTCAGTATCATAGCTACAATCACCCCTTTTCCACATTACGAGTATCATTACAAATGTAGAAAGGTGACTGTGCAGTACGTCCTTTCAATGTTAATTCTCGAGTACCGACATCATCAAAGTATATCAGACAATGGTCTACATATTTGTAACACTCTGAGCATAGTGCATCATTTATGCTGACGAGAGTCAGAGAGCATCCTCGCTGTCTTTTGGTAAAATTTGATGGTTAAAGACCCTCTCACACTGTCACTGACCAGCCCACCCTGCAGCACCGCTAGCGATTTAATCTGCATCCGACCAGAAATACGCCGCTCCATTCAACGTCTCACAAATGATTGGAGCTTACCGAGTCCTCATCCATCCAAGTGCACAAGATTTCTTGAGTTGTGCCCATGTCGAGGAGCTTAGCACTCATCGATGTATAGTATCGGATTTCAAAGTGCCTTGATGTAATAGAAGATGGTTAAGAAGAAAAAGAAACGAATGATTTTTATGTACGATGAAGCTCCAAATGGTAGGAGTTCGGCGTATTTATACTTAAATCAACCAAGCTATCCACTCTAAAGTATTGTTATGCAGTCTAGGATCGGTACCTGAAAGGTACTGGTAAGAGAGAACATAAACACATGCACTCCTAAGGCTACAACGTTCTTCATTTAAAACGGGCTACAATGTTACATTGCCTGCGTTTCCGACCTATCAGTCATATGGAATGTAGCGTTGTTAATATTCCAGTATAAGAAATATATTTCAAGCGCATGATACACATCTTTTTTCCCGGTTTCTCTACAATAAGCTACGGTATCGATCTGTAAAACGAGAAAACTACTTCCTTAAAACACTGGCTATGTGTGATACATGCACAATATAATCTTTCGAAAATGTATAACGTCTACTGTTCATATCCATTCACGGTTCAGAAATTATACGATGCCTCCATCAGGTCTATATAAAATGATTATTAGTAGCGGGGGATACTTCCTACAAGGAACCATATAAATGCATACCAGCAGTGTCCGACATGTGGAAATTACAAGTAATTCGATCACTAAGTCTGTAAACAGCGCACCCATCAGGCAAATGTGTACACGGGTATTGCAGCGCCTCACTAGTACCTATCGCTAACTTAGTTATGACACTGAAGTCTCGATTTTACACCCAAGATGCGACAGGGGGTTGTAGCACATTGCATAAATCAAAGTTCGTTTAGAGGAATGTGTCAAGTTTCATCACACATGAAATGGAAGTCCTCTGATGACCGACATGTTTACCGTTAATGATCTCAAGTAGACAGTGCTTTAAACCACATTCAGAACATATGGCTGTATACGAGTAGAACACAGGGTATGTCACGCGACTGAAGCGTCTGGACAGAATAGTGCAAAAATTGACCTGCAGCAACTTCTCCTTCTCTAGGATGTATCAGTCAACTATAAAATCGTACCTCATTACAGCTCCATCTCAATTGATCACCCCATCCACTCTCTGTTATCCTTTAACGCAGATGCCTGTAAGTTTAGAGGTGAATTGTTCCCTGTCTTCCTGAACAGCATCAAATAGAGTAGTAAACTCGCGTATATCACTGGTACGTCAATAAACATTCAGTATAATGCTCCCTCGACGGAAAAAATTGACCGCCTCCAGTATTCC
Organism: Schistocerca gregaria; assembly: GCF_023897955.1. Lineage (NCBI taxonomy): Eukaryota > Metazoa > Arthropoda > Insecta > Orthoptera > Acrididae > Schistocerca > Schistocerca gregaria. The sequence continues at coordinate 835,413,523 of NC_064931.1, forward strand.
CTTCGTTTCGATGTCGCCGTTTTCTCGGATTCCTCTTGTTGCCGCATAATTGTTCCCGTGTATTGATTTTTCGGCGCCAACCAGAAGATAAGCAAGTACTTCGTCAATTGCCCATCATTTCGGTGTATATTCGGTCAATTTGTATCTATTCCCTAATAATTTTTCGCAATTCCATCGATTTTATGTCAGATCTATTTATGCAATCAGATCATCCATGCTCAGCTGCCAAAACCTAACACAAATGCACTGATTGGGAGGCGTAATATAGCACTGTACTCCATTGTATCCAGTCACTTCCACAGTTAGAGAGCGTTCACTAAATTTTATGTGTATGTCTCTATTCATGCATGCCTCGTGGTGAGCTCCCAGGACTCGCAGTAGATCCAAGTTATAGTTCGAATGTGGATTCGCCAAACGTTATATCCTCAGTGATGTTGAGATGTGGATCCACAATATGTCGCACACAGGATAGGGTTTGAATGTGGAACCGCCACACATAATGTGCGAAGAGGTGCTGGGGTATAGATCCACAATACAGGGTGAGTCACCTAACATTACCGCTGGATATATTTCGTAAACCACATCAAATACTGACGAATCGATTCCACAGACCGAACGTGACGAGAGGGGCTAGTGTAATTGGTTAATACAAACCATAAAAAAATGCACAGAAGTATGTTTTTTAACACAAACCTACGTTTTTTTAAATGGAACCCCGTTAGTTTTGTTAGCACATCTGAACATATAAACAAATACGTAATCAGTGCCATTTGTTGCATTGTAAAATGTTAATTGCATCTGGAGATATTGTAACCTAAAGTTGACGCTTGAGTACCACTCCTCCGCAGTTCGATCATGTGTATCGGAGAGCACTGAATTACGTAGGGATCCAAAGGGAACGATGATGGACCTTAGGTTCAGAAGAGACTGGAACAGCACATTACGCCCGCATGCTAACACCCTTTTATTGGTCTTTTTCACTGACGTACATGTACACTCGAAAGCAAAAAAAGTGGGTCACCCCTGAATTCCAACGTGTAGGCTGCACCTGAATGAATGCAACCAACATGGCATATCTGTGTTACACATAGTCGCAACCCTCCACAATACAGTCGTTGTAAGATACACAGTGGGTACTGCTAGAGACTACTAGTGAACACCGTCCAGATGGAAAGTAACACCACGATAGTACAGAGGAGGTCAGAAAGTCCTTAACATTTCTAAACTAAACTTAATTACAATAAATGACATTTCAAATTTTATGGGACAACTAGTTTTGTCACATAAATCGGTTAGTAATCCTTAGGCGCAATTAAATATTTGAGACAGTACATGGATTTATAAAGTTGTATGGCAATTGGAAACAAGTTCTTTGCTGTCTGAAAGGTTTACACAACACATGCTGAACGTCGTTCAATGTTCAACGGGGAGTGGTTTCGCATCGACTTTATGTAATACTAAGCAGTTAAAAGAAAACATGATTAATGGCGGCAATCACTCTACGGAAATCCCAACATTAACAGCGAATCACAAGTAATATCATTGTTCACATTACTCATCAACAGTTATTTGAACACCAAGTTGTACTTTAAATGACATGGCCAACGTCTTCGTTCTCGATCCAGATGAAAACCCAGAACGTAAAGCTATTGTTAACCAAGCAAAGCTTTGTGCCTTATCGAGACTCAATCACTACGCAGCAAGATACGTCAAATATTGACGTTTGCACCGGTATAAGTTATCAGTTCTCAACTTGAACGTAAATGACGATAATGTTTGTACGAAAGCAGGAACCCTAACAAGACAATTACCTTCTTGGTAATTAACCTCGAAAGTCGTTGTGTATTGTTGCATTGTCAAGGAATGAAGGATGCACATGTTTAAAATTGAAATGCCATCATGTAATGCTGGGAACAAGGATGCGAATCCAGCACCTAATCGGATTGTTGAATAAGTACGAAAATCAGAATGTAGATATCTCAGTTTGTCCCCAGTAGTGGGGTTGGAACCTTAAATGACGACTGAAGGTGTATTGCCTGACCGGGATTCGAACCCGGCGCCTACCGCCGTCGTTGTCTAACCAGGAACAGACGAGAAATGTCCTATGTTGGACCACCATAAGCGAGTTGTGTACACGTATTACTAGAAATAAGGTGACGAAAGCGTCTATGCTGACTGAGAGTCGAACGCCGCACACATGGTTATGAAGACACGTTAATAATCAACTTCATTTTCAGTAGTAGCTAGGAGTAGCATGTTTAGTTGCAAACCTAAAGGCCTTACCCATCCCTAGTAACGAGTTGCCTAATATCTGCGATATCATGACGTTAGTTTACAATTGGATTGACTGCCGTAAAGAGCAATGTTCTCTAGTAGTCGTGTATCATTGATGTAAATGAAGGGCCTCAGCAGAAAGTAATTTCGGTCGTGCAGCACGCATTGTTTCAGGGACACTGAGTATATGGTATAAGTGCACAAAACGTGTATTATATTCTAAGTATACACTATTATTTGGAGAAGCTGTCGCCCAACATGTTTACTTATACATTCCGCTTAGTTGCTGTGGTTGAATACAGGTTTCCTTAAGGCTACATCTAATGCACAGTATAGTTTCCTGCGTCATGCTATTGCTAGCTAGGTGAAATATTTTGTTGTAGCTATGTTTAAAATGAATGTATTTTTGAAAGCACTGTTCGTCAAATATTTGAATAAATCGTCAACTGTAGGTGTGCCTGCACATGTTATAGCATAATAGCTGTAGCTGCGTTAGTTTGCACTACAGACTTGGGTAGGTTAGGTGCAACTTTTGATCCTTCAAGGGGTGATAGTGGCCATGCGGCCCGGCTCTGTACTAGCCGCGGCTCACGACCTACGGGCCAGCCAGGCTGGCCGAGGCGAGACGCAAGTGAGCGAGCTGGCGGTGGCGTTGGTGGGCCAACAGCGCGGGACGAGCCAGCACGGCTGCCTCGCATGCTCTGCCTGTGCCGCTCCGTTTGACGTAAATATGTTTACCTCCTCTCCTGGAATTAGTATAAGAGCGGCAAGCAGAAATACACATCAGGCTGTTTGCCGTAATGGCTCACTGGGAGAGGTCTATTCGAGGTAGAGTAAAAAAATGGTTCAAATGGCTCTGAGCACTATGGAACTTTACATCTGAGGTCATCAGTCCCCTAGAACTTAGAACTACTTAAACCTAACTAACCTAAGGGCATCACACACATCCATGCCCGAGGCAGGATTCGAGCGTTCGACCGTAGCGGTCGCGCGGTTCCAGACTGAAGAGCCTAGAACCGCTCCGCCACTTCGGTCGGCCGAGGTAGAGTCGTCGTTTTCATTGAGGAAGGAGGATGTTCTATCAGAGAAGCTGGCAGAGGGTATGGCGTACCACATGCCACTGCAACGAGATGGTGGAGGATCTGCCTTGAAAGAGGCACCACCAACAGGGCTCCTGGCTCAGGCAGGAAGAGAGTGATCTCACAGCAGGAAGACAGGGACCTAGTGTCTAGGAGCAGAGAAAATCCCTTTATGAATGCGAAGCAGTTTGCGGCGGGAGGCCACTCTCCCAGGCTCCAGTGAAACGATTTCGCCGAAGGCTGAGGGACGCTGGACTGCATGCACGACGATCCGCCGTGAAACAAGAGCTCAGCGAAGACAACGTTTTATATCGGCTAGAATTTCCGGAGCTCCATTTGAGGGCGTCGTGTGACAACGTCGTTTTCACTGATGAGGTGTTTTTTCCACCAATAACGACGGTCCACGAATAGTTTACAGGCCGCAAGGGACTCGCCATCGACGCAAATACGTAACCACGACGAGAAGAAGTGGCCGGCTATCTGTTATCTGCTGGGGTTGGAATTTCTGCGAGAGGGACGGGAGTACTTCACAGGATAGAAGGAACTCTGGACAACGCGCAGTATGCCCACATATTGGAAAATGTGATGCTTCCGTCAGTGCGAATGTTGTACGCAGTTGGGGACGTCACATTGGAAGGGGACCATGTTCCCATTTCAGAAGTCTGCATTTGTTCAGCAGTGACTCTCCACGATTGGCCTCAACGTCATTGAGTGGCCGTCATGGAAAACATGTGAGCTGAGGTCGCCAGAACATTAACAGAGAGCTGGCCACGAAACCAACCAACTACTTCGGACGCTCTTTGGGACTACATCCTGGAAGCCGGGGCGGAAGATCTATGCCAAGACGCGTGGAAAAGTGCAAAATAAACGAAGTATTCTGGATAAAATATTAGAGTTTCTTAAAATGTTTTGCTACGTCTTCTTTTTTATTATGTAATTTTTCCTCAATGGAAGCTAGAGGAAGATGGCGCGGCAACAGAAAAGATACAATATTGGTTAGCTTTCCTTTGAGTTGCCCTTTTAATTCAAGTGGGTTTTCTTTTGAATATACAGTTTGTTAAGTATTCTATTTTGATTTCATTCATACACTGTCTACACACTTACAAAATAATCAGCTTGGATGGACTCTGTCAAAGTAGTTTTTGTTATTTCAAATACGTCTCTCTCTTCCCCTCCATCCATAAACACACCCTCCGACCTCCACACAATACACCAACCATTTCATATTATGTTCACTCGCCGCGCGGGATTAGCCGAGCGGTCTGGGCGCTGCAGTCATGGTCTGTGAGGCCGGTCCCGGCGGAGGTTCGAGACCTCCCTGGGCATGGGTGTGTATGTTTGCCCTTAGGATAATTTAGGTTAAGTAGTGTGTAAGATTAGGGACTGATGACCTTAGAAGTTAAGTCCCAACAGATTTCACACACATTTGAACATTTATGTTTACTCGTTGTTAATATGTCTTCTATTCTCTCTCACACTCTCTCTCTTTGACACTATCGCCGCAAGTGCCCTTCTATTGCACTCCCCCAAAACTTTGTAAACAAATCTAGCGGTTTACAATTACGCTACATTTTCACTTTTAATTGCTGCTGTCTTTACTCTCTATCATTTCTCTCACCACCTATGAAACCGTATTCTTTGATCTCCCCTTCCCTATAACCCATTCTTCGTTCAGAGAACAGTCCTTCCATATCTCTCGGGTCCTACGATAAAACGGACTGTGACGCACGTCTAAGTATGCAATACTTTTCAAGCATTTCACGCTTATATTTTGCACTTCTGCACTTCTATCCATTCCCAGATCCCGCCCTCCAACCTGTTACGCGTCCCTTGACATCTGCATCTGCATCTAAATGAATACTCTACAATTCATAATAATGAGCTTGGCAGAGGGTTCTGTGGTCTGGTGGATTAATCTTGTATTGATGTGTAAAACGTGTAGGTTCACATCTCACGTAGGCGTAGATTTTTAACACACACAAGTAGCTCTCCTTCAGCCCTAGTAACGCCAAGTGCAAAACGCCAGTAAGCTCTATAGTTCCATATCCGCAGTAAAGATAACATCCCTTCGCTGCCGACTGGGCATTCTTTTGAGCTGTGACAGAAGGAGAAACCCCGTAAGGCAGAGACTCTGTCACCAGCAAGCCGTCGTAAACTAGAAAACGTATTTCATTTAATGAAACAATGGCCATGTAAGTTCACAAGGCTCTTACATTATTTGAAACTGAGACGTTGAAAATTGTGGTGCTGGACTGGGATTAAAATTTGATTCCGCTGTGTTCCCGAAGATTGCAAACTCTTCTAGGCGTCCTCGTAAGGCACCTATCTGGTTTCAAATCCTGATCAGCACAAAGTATTCATTATTTAATTTCAAGCCCTAGCATGCGCACTCCGAACTACTGGTGGAAAATAGTTTCATTTTCAACCTCTTTTCGTGCGTTGTCATCTGTAACGTGTTTGTTTCAACTCACAGCCACATGATGAGCTTTTTATCACAACATTACAAGATCAAAAGTTTCCTTGCATCTTTTGGAGTTCACACAACCCTCTCCATCCTACTGGTGAAAACGGATTTGGGATGGACATTGTGTTCGTTGTGATCACTAACGACGACATGTTGATGATAAAACTTCTAGCCAGCAGAGTATTTTCCATCACATCATTGAAAGTACAAACATGCCAATCCTAGATATTATTAGAAAAGAATTTGATAGTTAAAGTTTCTTCAAGACTACGTTTGTGCGAGGTTTGAATTCCATTCAGCACAGAACTTTTCGTCGTCTAATGTCCTGTTAACATGCGCCCATATCGCTACTGGTGAACCAATAATAGCTATTTATCGTCTTTTCCTGGCTAGAAAACGACGGTGCTAGATGCTGGGTTCGAATCCCAGTCAGGCAAAAACAATTCTATCGTCAATTAAGGTTCCAGAATTTCGCTATTGGTGAAAACATTTGATATTTAACTTCTGATTTTATGAACAGTCGTGCTCAAAAGTATCCGAACGACCTGAATTGCATTTCACCTGATTCCCATGCGACCTACATAACGCAGCTGTCTAGCAGGTCCTCTAATCGCTCCTTGGTACAGTTTTTTGACTATTGAAAATGCTTCCAACAAATCACCACCAGAAAACACTGCTCTGTATCGCAATAGCTCAGGATGTAAAGCAATACATCTACATCTACATGACTACTCTGCAATTCACATTTAAGTACTTGGCAGAGGGTTCATCGAACCACAATCATAATATCTCTCTACTATTCCACTCCGAACAGCGCGCGGGAAAAACGAACACCTAAACCTTTCTGTTCGAGCTCTGATTTCTCTAATTTTTTTTTGATGATCATTCCTACCAATGTAGGTGGGGGTCAACAAAATATTTTCGCATTCGGAAGAGAAAGTTGGTGACTGAAATTTCGTAAAAAGGTCTCGCCGCGACGAAAAACGTCTTTGCTGTAATGAGTTCCATCCCAACTCGTGTATCATATCTGCCCCACTCTCTTCCCTATTACGTGATAATACAAAACGAGCTGCCCTTTTTTGCACCCTTTCGATGTCCTCCGTCAATCCCACCTGGTAAGGATCCCATACCGCGCAGCAATATTCTAACAGAGGACGAACGAGTGTAGTGTAAGATGTCTCTTTAGTGAACTTGTTGCATCTTCTAAGTGTCCTGCCAATGAAACGCAACCTTTGACTCGCCTTCCCCACAATATTATCTATGTGGTCCTTCCAACTGAAGTTGTTCGTAATTTTAACACCCAGGTACTTAGTTGAATTGACAGCCTTGAGAATTGTACTATTTATCGAGTAATCGAATTCCAAAGGATTTCTTTTGGAACTCATGTGGATCATCTCACACTTTTCGTTATTTAGCGTCATCTGCCACCTGACACACCATACAGCAATCTTTTCTAAATCGCTTTGCAACTGATACTGGTCTTCGGATGACCTTACTAGACGGTAAATTACAGCATCATCTGCGAACAATCTAAGAGAACAGCTCAGATTGTCACCCGGGTCATTTATATAGATCAGGAACTGCAGAGGTCCCAGGACGCTTCCCTGGGGAACACCTGATATCACTTCAGTTTTACTCGGTGATTTGCCGTCTATTACTACGAACTGCGATCTTCCAGACAGGAAATCACGAATCCAGTCGCATAACTGAGACGATACCCCATAGGTCCGCAGCTTGATCAGAAGTCGCTTGTGAGGAACCGTGTCAAAAGCTTTCCGGAAATCTAGAAATACGGAATCAATTTGAGATCCCCTGTCGATAGCGGCCATTAATTTGTGCGAATAAAGAGCTAGCTGCGTTGCACAAGAGCGATGTTTTCTGAAGCCATGCTGATTACGTGTCAATAGATCGTTCCCTTCGAGGTGGTTCATAATGTTTGAATACAGTATATGCTCCAAAACCATACTGCAAACTGACGTCAATGATATAGGTCTGTAGTTAAATGGATTACTCCTACTACCCTTCTTAAACACTGGTGCGACCTGCGCAATTTTCCAATCTATAGGTACAGATCTATCGGTGAGCGAGAGGTTGTATATGAGTGCTAAGTAGGGAGCTATAGTATCAGCGTAATCTGAAAGGAACCTAATCAGTATACAATCTGGACCTGAAGACTTGCCCGTATACAGCGATTTGAGTTGCCTCACGACCCCTAAGGTATCTACTTCTAAGAAACTCATGCTACCGGATGTTCGTGTTTTAAATTCTGGAATATTCCATTCGTCTTCCCTGGTGAAGGAATTTCGGAAAACTGCGTTCAATAACTCCGCTTTAGCGGCACAGTCGTCGGTAACAGTACCATCGGCACTGCGCAGCGAAGGTATTGACTGCGTCTTGCCGCTTGTGTACTTTACATACGACCAGAATTTCTTCGGATTGTCTACCACGATACTACAAATGTCAAGGAACACCTCATCACAGATAAGACTGTCCTTAAGGCTTGTAAGCTCACATTTAGAGCAATAAATGACATACCCGAAATGTTAGCACTCTAATTATTGCGGCAGATAGATAATGCGCGTAGTAAGTTCGTCGTATTCGTGATTTCCTCTTCAAAGTAACATACCGTACTTGTTATTTAACACATAATGTCATTAAACATTTACGTTGTTCACGAGCAGCAAGTTGAGAATGTGTATGGAATTAAAATGAAACGACGAAACGCCTCGTTCTGCATGTGGATTCAAACCCAGGTCATGCAGGCTAGGCCACGGTGGCCGTGCGATTCTAGGCACTTCAGTCCGGAGCAGCGTGACTGCTACGGTCGCAGGTGCGAATCCTGCATCGGGCATGGATGTGTGCGATGTCCTTAGGTTAGTTAGGTTTACGTAGCTCAAGGTTCTAGGGGACTGATGACCTCAGATGTTGAGTCCCATAGTGCTCAGAGCCATTTGAACCAATCATGCAGGCTACAGTTAACAAATATCAACTTTAAATTACATAACGTAAACATTTTTAACGGCCGCGAATTCCTACCCAGCATCTATAGTCCCTGTTAACGACCTACGAGAGATGTTAAGTACTCCTTCTTCAGAAGTAACTTACTTAAAAAGCAGTAAGGTAAAGCTTTGTGTTGGACAGGGATTCGATCCCAGAACATAATCGGATTGTTATCGAAGCACAATCAACTTTGACATATCGGATTTTCTCGGCAGTAGCTAGATGTATTAACTAAAATGACGAGAAGAAACATTAATTTTTTCCTTCCCAGGACACCAACCCGGCACGTATCGCTGTTATATTCTAGAGAAAAGGAACGTTAAGTATGGGTTTGTTACACCGGCAGCGACATGTGAGCATGTTTGAACCAGAAATAATATGACGAAGCGTTCAGTGCTGACTGAGAATCGAACCCAACACATATTGTTGTCACTACACACAAAGAGACGACACCTACCGAATCTTCCTCCACCAGCAGCTCGGAATAACATAATTGAACTTAGAGTGATCTCGCAAATAGTTCTGTGTCTCACTGGGAGTCAAAAATGTCAGATATCGTTAGTGTTGACAATGAATGAAAATGCATTACAAATAAAAATTATTACACACCAGCAAATAGGTATTCTCTTGTTAGATCTTGATAATACACAGTGAAAAGATTAGTGCTGGGCCGGAATTCCAACCCATTCATACGCAATATGTGGAGATGTTGAGGAATCAGTAGTTTTGAACAAACAACAAGTTGTACTCCAGCTGTATTGTCACGAAGGGATCAAATTCCGCGTTAAGGGTGGACTGAGTTGCATTCTCAGTTCAGAACCAATTTTATCGACATAAAGAAGCTCAAATAAGAGATAGAGTAAGTGTCCTGTGGCCATACACAGGGATTGTTTCGTCACTAGAAATAAATAACTAGCATAAGAAATGTTACTGGTGATAGAGTTTCTACATGTCACAACTCGTTACTTTATTGTGGTTCCACCCAACGTCTACTTGGTAGAGAAGAAATATCATGTTTAATGTGATTTTCGCACCACAATGCCATATACCCTCTTCACTTGGCGTAGCGAGAAGAGAACAGAATCTGCCTCTCCCTATCGAAAAACATCGGTTGAAGTTGGAATCGAACCGAGACCATCATCATATGACACTATCATAAGTCCAACAGACCACCAAACCCTCTTCTCTACGTCTCATTACTCTATTATAACACCGCTGCGGCACACAAGATGAGAATTCTGACACACAGGCTCCCTGTACTGGTTTGCAGGATGTTCAGTACATTCATTTACTTATTTGACCGAATCGCAATCAACTAGGTGCCTTGGCTATCCATTGCATACATTCGACTCTATTTTCTAATCACCGACATAAAATAACGTAACTGCCAAAAGTGTAGGATGCAGAAATGTAAATAGGAAGTGTTCCTTTCCATTTGAGCTACTCTATTGCGCTATCTGTTTGTTGAAACCATCGTGCAGTGCAAAAGAAATGTTGTAACTGTGTCTCTCTCAGAAGTCTAGATCCGGCCATATGCATTATTCCACAGCACTGTGGAATGCCGAAATTCTGAAGGAAGTGTTCTTCACTTCCAGAGGTATTATAGCTACGTCACACCTAGTAGCGTATTGGTAAGCGTCGCGCACTGTTGATAAGACGTCGCGTGTTCTATTACATTCGCTACTACATTTTTCTAAACGCAATTCTGCTGTCTGCTGAAGTTATCAATTTAATGGTACTTTGAACATAATTCTCTTCACTTCTCAACCCAAAATATTCGCATGTGGAAAAAGGCAAACTTCTACGTCATTTTATTCTTTTCAGATTTAATAAACGGCCAGGCAGCAGATGCGTCTCGAAGCTTTTGTATTACGTAAGGGGGGAGCGCATCGTGCCAAAATATTCAGAAAAGTATTTCATACATTACCTGTTGTCTGGTAGTGGCATTTTATTCTTCTTCAAACCTTGTTTGACAGCTTTAACTTAGAAAAAGTTTTCTACATACATGTAATCAATAAACTGCAAGTGCATTGTCAGACTGTTATAGGTAACATCAAGAGAATTCGCATATATCGTTGATGATAAATTTTTCTCTCATGTTTAGCATTGTTTTAACAACACGGAAAGAAACCTTATGAAAACTGTGCACCGTATTGTAAGAAATGAAATTAAAACTACCCACGATAACCTAAACACGAAAGTAAGTCTGTTTTAACAAAACTGAGTATTTGTACACAAGCGTGCCTCTATCTGCACGAATTAGTAAAATGCTACTCACTTAGATTTCGATTGGGTCTGTGTTTAAATGGAATGCTGTGTCATACTCAATAGGTATGCAAACGTGTCATTTCATAAATAAAATTATGTATTCCTAGAAACCCAAAATTTGCTTGTCAGCAGCGGAAAGAGGCGTTACCTGTTGTGCAGCATTGTAAGTTTTTCACGATTGCACTATGACCTGAAAGTATTTTTTTACGATTTCCTTATCGATGTTTGATCTGAGTGCTTGCAGCTCTTACACAGAAGGGATAAAAACGTTAGATTCAGCGAGGCTGGAACCGCGAACCATAACAGCCGCGTTTCCACAGGTCAGCACGTCAACACACAGCTCGCGGATAGATATGGTTTGCGCCTTCCTCTTACGAGGCCAATAGGGGCTAGGTCTCGTAAACCACTATATTTACAGGACGAGATTAGTTGCGACTGCCACGTTCAATGACTTTGCTGGGCTGAAAACCCTAAATTCACAATCTTCTGTTACACCTCAAGCGATAACAACTCAGGTTATTCAATGGAATTGACACAAAAAATCAAATGAACTTTGAGGCTTAATTCCGTGCACACCAGGAAGTAACTCGTCGATAACAGAGTTGCCAAACATACCTTGGGTTGTGGCTAAATCTCAGTTACATTACCAGCAGAAAGAAGACGAACTGAGTGATCCTACAGCGGGCTGGGAAGTGACCATAGTTGGCGCCTCAAAGACGCGGCTGCTACGGCCTGGAATACGTAATGCGTCTGATTCGCATTTCTGCAACTAGGGTTAGGGACTGGAGCTTAGTTACTAATAATAATCAGAACTGACTGCTACTAAGCATCATAAATCAGTAACTCTCATAGTTGTTTTTATGCTTCTTTCTTTGAATACTGGTATGTAAAGAAATCTTTCAATAAAATGATGGAACAAGTATTAATCTAATCTAATCTAATCATATCATATTTCTGACTATGCATGAATAGTCATGAAGTACCGAAATTTTCGCCTATATCAGTAACCAAATCTAAACTTGTAAATAAAAGACGACAGTTTTTGTAATCAACCGGGACTCCTATCGAGACCCTTTATCCCTGTTAACTAACCATGAAAGATGTCTGATATACCTCAATTCAGAAGAAACGAAGTGTGTATGAATTTAAAGATGAAGCGCATGTTGTGAAGTTCTGCAACGGAGATACGAAGCCAAGACGTAATCGGATTGTTAACTAAGTAAAATCAAATGTTACGTATCGGTTTTTCTTGCCACCTGCTAGGTGTTTAATCTAAAATAAGGACAAAAATTTTTGTGCCTGAGCCACAATCGAACCGCTCTCCTATCGTTCTTCTTTATTTTCCACGAATATTGGTTAAGTATCAATTGCTTACTCACCAACAATAAGATGTGTGCGTGTTTGTCCAGAAATTGTTGGCAACATGAACAGACATTAAAAATGCACGTTAATTTTCACTAGCAGGTCGGTGTGCACGTGATAGAACTTGAAAAGAATTTATGAATATTTTTTTACTGGATCAGGATTCGGACCCACATATTTACCTTTGGAGGAGACCTAGAGAAGACTGCAGTCTTGGGAAAAGGAATGAAGTGATTGAACTATACTGTTCCGAGAGATTCAGATCCTCGAAAGAGGAGATACGAATTCGAATCACAGTCCAGCACCAAATTTTTTAACGTCTCTAGTTCAATCAAGTACAAGTAAAATAAGAGCCCTGTTCCTTTAAACGGCTATCAGTTTATCAAATAAAATAAAATTTTCTAATGTAAGTAAGTTTACTGGTGACAGTATTTCTGTTTACCCTGACCTCCACCTATGTCATTTTCCAACGTAAACCGGCTCTGCCCAGTTTGGAATGAAGGATGAAGGAACGTGATGTTTAATGCGGATTCTGGATTATAACAGCTTTCTCTTGAGGTTACCAGAGGCAAAGTAAATCTGTTTGTGTCTCTTAAAAGTAAATGCCTGAACCCACGCTTTGCACTTGTGATAGTTACAACATCAGAAGTTACTCGTAGATCACATTAAAACTAAAGTAATTGACGAAAACGGTACTTGATAACGAGAACGCGCTGCCTTTCTTCATTTACTTGCGCCTAGAAATAGCTGTCGAATACTGCCAAACCAAAAGCCAAGGGATCTTCCTGCCTTCCAATATACGTCGCTGTCGGTTCTTCCATATGATTTGGTCGACGTGATCTGTTTCAAGTTGTGTATGACACAGAATGTTTTAGAAGGTCAATTGTTTTCCTTTGCAATAAACAGAAAGGTTTTCATTCTAAGCTATCTAAGTCCAAAATTATCGCAATATTAGTTCAAATTTAATATTCGCCTCCATAATGTAAGGAAAGTATTTCACAGTTGCAATACCCGCATCCGACTCGCTGTCCTTACACTTAGTCGCTGTCCATAAAGTCTAGCTCAAAGCGACGCCAGTTTAAGTAACCTAATGTAGCGAAGATTGTTTGCCAGTGCTCTTTCTCACCGGAAAATATGCAATTCACTCATTGGGCTCCATAAGTACACTGTAACAGGAATTTCTGTGTGTATGCAATCCATACGGATTGTAGAATTTAGTGGTGCTCTCACTTCCACTTTTGTGTACAATATGCCTGACTTAAACTGGCCCTTTATCATTACAGGTCCTGGGCGGTACAACATCATATTGACAACAGTAATGTGCTTATACTGACAACCTAATTGTTCGTTTTATCCGATTTTGTAATCATTTAAGTAAAACAACATGACCTTCGAATGGAAGACATTTCGTCCACCTTTTCCTTCTGTGAAAGTTGTCAGTAAGCATTTTGCCTTCGAACCAGGGAAATGCGGCAGAGTACGGCTGGTAAACGATTTACAAACCACGATTTAGTGCCGTTAACACGATTTCTTTAAACATTGGCGCAGCTGAAGGAGTTTAGTTTCTCCTAAAATCGACTTATGCAGCAACGTTCACAGATATCTCATAGGAAAAGCTCTTTATCCAAGTACGAAGGTTGTAAAACAAGCTTCTAACACTTTGTGTTGGTTCATCTTTTCCTCTGATAGCACTGCGTAAGTATTTATGTAAGAGGTATTAAAGTAGTGCTCCTGTAGCTGTGGGAATCATTGGTAGAAAACGAGTTTCACACCAATGGTTACAGTACTGATAAATAGTCAAAACGATTATAAACCTAAGTCTGCGTTCATCCACAAACAGAGGCGTATTTGTAATATTGAAGCTAGACTAGGTATCCTTGTCTTCCTTGAGTGGGCATTGGAAGGCGTTTACACACACGTATACGAGGGTAATCCCAGAGGTAAGGTCTCCTAAGGGACACGCAAGTGCCAAAGGAGGCACAAACGAGAGATCCTTAATTTTAATGACAAGCAGAAACCACAGTGTTGGCTGCATGGTGACAAGGTGATAAAGAGCAATACCATGGATACGAAGGTCTCAGGTTCGATCCCTCACCAGTTCCACGATTTTTATGTGCGTTTTAAACATATTTCCCCTGGGGCAGTGTTTGTTGATGTGAAAAATGCGCGAGTTGTATTGTGGTCCGAATGCCACGTAAAACTAGGTTCCCCTATTAACTGGTAAGTCAACTGAAAGGTCGGATGAAAGCAACAGCATACCACCTCCAACAAGACCGTGCCTACTAAAGCACTGTGGTGTTCAAACCACTCTTGCGACTGATGACGGCTTTACTTTCTATTTGTTCCAAAACTTATGATCTTCGGGTTATTAACATTTTTGTGTTTTCATGCTGTAGCTCTGGTACCAGTAAACGTAAGTAACCGGCTGAGCACTGTCAACGTTCGAGCTGTCAAGGTGGTACACGACGATGATGACGAACCCACTTACAATTTTGGTCATCGCTATGTTTCAGTCGAATACCTCTATGGGCCTTTCTACGTATTTCAAGATATACTTTTATACACTTGGTACGCTTCCAAATTGATATCTGATAGAGCTGTATTTAGTAACATGAATCAGATATGTTTCCCGTGCAATATATCGCACAACACGTCAGTGCAGCGAGATTTCGTTTATGTGTTGCGCATGGTGCAAGAGATATTTGTGTTTTGCTTGCTTCTGTGATAGGTTTCGCCCCACTGAATGTGAGCAAGCTCACGAGTAGACTGTCAAAAACTGGAATTCCGCAATTACACACTTAAAAGTTGTATTTTTGCATTATGTATACCGATGAAAATAACTGTAAACAGGTTATATGCCTACTTGCTTATTATCGCGCTTCTCGATGCCTTCCTCAAAAAATTAAAATTAAAATAAAGAGAGAGAGAGAGAGAGAGAGAGAGAGAGAGAGAGAGAGAGAGAGAGAGAGAGACAGAGAGACAGAGAGAGAAAACAGAAATGTATTTAAAAAAAATGGTTCAGATGGCTCTGAGCAGTATGGGACTTAATAGCTATGGTCATCAGTCCCTTACAACTTAGAATTACTTAAACCTAACTTACCTAAGGATATCACACTACACCCAGTAGAATTGTATTTCAAATATCAGCTCAGTGACACCATGTTCGTCTCGTGAAGTAAAGCAAGGCTAGTTGATGCGTAATATATCGTTGTACCAGCGATATGTATGGCTACGGGGTTCTTTGTTTTCTCTCTGCAAACAACTAGAACAGAATTCAGTAAGAAAGTGGTAAGAAGATCTACTTCGTGCGCCAATTAAATACTCAGCCATTCTTGGTTATTTTGTTAATCGTCTGTAATGCAGTATAAATCCTTGATTATTGATTTGTAATTACTACCATTGTTATTGTTATTCGTCACCCCACAACAGCTTTCCTATCACTCATTGCCGCCGATGCATTTAACGAATGGATCAGGATGAATGGAATGTGGGATGTTACGCCACGGAGAATATACACATTTATCTCGGCGTCTTGTGTCAGGGTATTATTAAAATCTCAATACGAAAAGACGACAATAACATCCAACTATTTCTGTCCACTTAACACCATGACGACGGACAAATTGTCGTCTCACTGTATTTTGATTATAATTCGTTAGCCTTTTCGCTACCTTATTTTAATACCTCGTGGGAGCAGGCATAATATTTTGCTTCTGGAACACCGAACAATTACACATAAAGATAGTAGATGGAAGGATACAAAGAAAAAATCAGACTCATAGGTGTGGATCCAGTTCATCATAAGAAGACTAAACAAGAGGGAAACATTACGAAAGCAATGAATGCGCCAGTTAGTATACATTATTTGTATAGATCTGAAGATGAAAAAGCGCAGATCTGCAAAGTGCCCGCATCTGCACTTCAGTTTTTGTCTTAATTAGCATAATTTTTAGTTTCTACTCTTTTGAATTATCAATTGA
The DNA here is from genome assembly GCF_023897955.1 of Schistocerca gregaria. Lineage (NCBI taxonomy): Eukaryota > Metazoa > Arthropoda > Insecta > Orthoptera > Acrididae > Schistocerca > Schistocerca gregaria. Next base: position 835,429,950 of record NC_064931.1, read on the forward strand.
ATAGATTATTACGTGGTACAGTATAATTAGGTAACTGTGTTTCTTACAGCTTCCATTCGCACCAACATTTTTCTACATTCTCGTGCAATTCACGAAATATTACTTGTATGATCACAGGACTGCACATAGATGCAATCGATTTGGAGGATCAAAGTGTTTCTTACCTTACTTTTCGTGACAGGTTGGCAAAGTTGATTTACAAAGACTTTTTATTTTACTGAAATAATCTTTTGTAACAAAGTAACAAGGTAAGTGTTTTATTCGTATATATTTTGTGGGAAACTGTAATCGTGATGGAAGATTACACACCTGAATGTTTGACACAGCTGGTAGGAGAAAACGCTGCATATTAAGCAAAGCCCGCTCCTCCTCTCCGTATCCTCCTAATACACGAGCGCAGGATTCTCCTCCTATAACGCTACAGAGATGTTCCTAGCACAGCTGAGAATTGGCAACATCGTCACAAACATTTGGCAACACTGTGACAGTGCAATCACTTCCGCGTATGGTACTGAACTGACTCGCTAAATTCACTTGATATTCCCTTTCCATTTGACTGATTCGTGGTTTATAATCCTCACGTAAACTAAGACACTGAGACAGAAATTGCAATTTTTTGGCTGAAGAAATGCTATTCTTCACATAAGTGACAACGTTTAATATCTTTCACGATGCGTTATGATGCTGAGTGACCAATACCATGACGAGAGTGGCTTCCTGCCAGCAGTGTGTCCGTAGCCCCGTGGTACCGCCCGTGTCGCGTATTCCAACAGTTACGAAAATCGTCACTTCTAACCACGGTAGGGGCAACGCGTGCGAGCTTTTTTTGTGTATTACTTCACGGAGCTGCGAATTCTCAGAAAGGATTGTGTAACAAAATAAAAAGAAAACCTTTACACATCAAATCTTGGCAGCTCGGCGCAGTACGTTGTGTTAATGGTTGTAGATCTCGGCTTTCTGACTGCCAAGCTGCGTTACAATTACAAGCGTCTCTGAAGAAATTCGAATCGACCGTCAACGATACGAAATTCAATAATGTTCTTCACTTAAGACTACAATGCCAGGGTGATAAGTATGAAGGAAATAAGTTGATTAGCAAATCGCAAGAAAATACTTTCAGCTCAAAGTGCAATGGTGAAAAACTTACCATGCTGCACAACAAATAACGCCACTTTCCGCTGCTGACAAGCAAATTTTGGGTTTCTAGGAATACGTAATTTTATTTATGAAATGCCACATTTGTATAACTGTTGAGTATGACACAGCATACCATTTAAACACAGACCCAATCGAAATCTAAGTGAGTAGTATTTTACTAATTCGTGCAGATAGAGGCACGCCTGTGTACAGATAATCAGTTTCGTTAAAACAGACTTACTTTCGTGTTTAGGTTATCGTTGGTAGTTTTAATTTCATTTCTTACAATACAGTGCACAGTTTTCATAAGGTTTCTTTCCGTGTTGTTAAAACAATACTAAACATTAGAGAGAAATTAATCATCAACGATATATGCGAATTCCCTGATGTGAGACAATGCACATGCAGGTTATTGATTACATGCATGTAGAAAACTTTTTCTGAGTTAAAACTGTCAAACACGGTTTGAAAAGGAATAAAATGCCACTACCAGACAACAGCTAATGTAGAAAATGGCCGTCTATTAAAATAGAAAAGAACAAAATGACGTAGAAGTTTCCACATGCGAAAATTTTGGGTTGAGAAGTGAAGAGAATTATGTTCAAAGTACCATTAAATTGATAACTTCAGCAGACAGGAGAATTGCGTTTAAAAAAAAATGTAGTAGCGAATGTAATAGAACACGCGACGTCTTAACAGTTTGCGACGCGTACCTTTACGCTACGAACTGTGACGTTGCTACAACACCGCTGGAAGTGAAGAACAGGTCCTCCAGAACTTCGACATTCCACAGTGCTGTGAGATAATGCATATGGCCGGATCTAGACTTCTGAGAGAGAGACAGTCACAGCATTTCTTTTGCACTGTACGATGGTTTCAACAAACAGATAGCGCAATAGAGTAGCTCAAATGGAAAGGAACACTTCCTATTTAAATTTCTGCATCCTACACTGTTGGCAGCTACGTTATTATATTTCGGTGATTACAAAATAGTGTCGAATGTATGCACTGGGTAGCAAAGGCAGCTAGTTCATGGCGATTCGGTCAACCAAGTATCTGAACATCCTGCATACCACTACAAGGAGCCTTTGGGTCAGTATTCTCATCTTGTGAGCCGCAATGGTATTACGATAGAGAAATAAGTCGCAGAGAAGAGGGTTTGGTGGTCTGTTGGACTTATAACAGTTTCATATGATGATGGTCTCGGTTCGAGTCCAAATTCAACCGATGTTTTTTGATAGGAAGAGGCAGATTCTATTCTCTTCTCGCTACGTCAAGTGAAGAAGGTATAATTGCATTGTGGTCTGAAAATCACATGATATTTCTTCTCTACCAAGTAGACGTTGGGTGGAACCACAATAAAGTAAGGAGTGGCGACGTGTAGAAACTTTATTACCAGTAACCCTTCTTATACTAGTTATTTATTTCTAGTGACGAAACAATCCCTGTGTATGGCCACAGGACACTTACTCTATCTCTTATTTGAGCTTCTGTATGTCGATAAAATTGGTTCTGAACTGAGAATGCAACTCAGTCCGCCCTTAACGCGGAATTTGATCCCTTCGTGACAATACAGCTGGAGTACAACTTGTTGTTTGTTCAAAACTACTGATTCCTCAACATCTCCACATATTGCGTATGAATGGGTTGGAATCCCGGCTCAGCACTAATCTTTTCACTATGTATTATCAAGCTGTAACATGAGAACACCTATTTGCTGGTGTATAATAATTTTTATTTTTAATGCATTTTCATTCGTTGTCAACTCTAACGATATCTGACATTTTTGACTCCCAGTGAGACACAGAACTATTTGCGAGATCACTGTAAGTTCAAGGATGTTATTTGAAGTTGCTGGTGGAGAAAAATTCGGTTGCTGACGTCTCTTTGTGTGTAGTCAACAACGATATGTGTGGGGTTCGATTCCTAGTCAGCACTGAACACTTAGTCATATTACTTCTAGTTTAAACATTCTAACATGTCGCTGCTGGTGAAACAAACCCATACCTAACATTCCCTTTTCTCTAGAATATAACAGCGATACGTGCCGGGTTTGTGTCCTGGGAAGGAAAAAATTAATATTTCTTCTCGTCATTTTAGTTAATACATCTAACTACTGTCGAGAACATACGATATATCAAAATTGATTGTGCATCGATAACAATCCGATTAGGTTCTGGGTTCGAATCCCTGTCCAACACAAAGCTTTACCTCACTGCGTTTCAAGTAAGTTCCTTCTGAAAAAGCAGTATTTAACATCTCTCGTAGTTCGTTAACAGGGACTATAGATGCTGGGCAGGAATTCGCGGCCGTTAAAAATGTTTACGTTATGTAATTTAAAGTTGATATTTGTTAACTGATACTGTCTAAAATCGAGGTATATCACTCTCTTTACGCCTAGTCAGGAATGACTGTTAATTTCCGTCAGTCATGAAATCTTAACTTGCATGACCTGGGTTTGAATCCATATGCAGAACGAGTCGGTTCGTCGTACATACATATTCTCAACTAGCTGCTCGTGAATAACGTAAATTTTTAATGACATTTTGTGTTAAATAACAAGTATAGTATGTTAGTTTGAAGAGGAAATCATGAATATGACGAACTTACTAAGTGCTTTACCTCTCTGATGTAATATTGAGAGTGCTAACATTTCAGGTACGTCAGTTATTGCAATCAACGCGAGCTTATCTGTGATGAGGTGTTCTCTGATATTTTTAGTATCGTGGTATTACTTTACATCCTGAGTTATTGCGATACAGAGCAGTGTTTTCTAGTGGTGACTTGTTGGAACCATTTTCAATAGTCAAACGACTATATCAAGGAGTGATTAGAGGACCTACTTGACAGCTGCGTTATGTGGGTTGCATGGGAATCAGTCAAAATGCAATCCAGGTCGTTTGGATACTTTTGAGCATGCCTGTACTTCGTTAACAATCCAATTAGGTGCTGGGTTCGAATCCCTGTCACAAGCTTTAAATGATGGCATTTCAATTTTAAACATGACCATACCTTGCTCCTTGTCAATGACACCATATTAAACGTCGTAGGTGGTAGTTCCCAGGACTGTAACTATTATGACAGGATTCCCAGTTCAGTACAAACATATTCGTCATTTATTTTCAGGATCTGAATTGATAACTGATACTGGTACAAACGTATATACTTCACGTCTCTTATTGCCTAGTGACCCGGCCTCAATAAGGCACAAACAAAACTTAGCTTAGTTAACAATGGCTATAGGTGCTGGGTTTGAATCCAGGTCCAGAACGACGACGTTGGTCATGTCATTTCAAATTCTTCCAATATCCAGATTCCAGAGCCAAGCGCCGTTGAGTGACCTTCAGCGTGTGGATGGAAAACCTTTTAGAGAGCGAAAAACTTTCTTACAATTGCCATACAGCTTTGTAATTCCATATCTTGTCTCAAGTATTTAATTTTGACTAAGGATTACTGTACGAAATATGTAAAATAATCCGTTTTCTCAGAACTTTTGGAATGTCACTTGTTGTAATTAACGTTAGTTAATGAGTGTTATGGTGTGTCTCATCGCTAAGAACGTGTTTTATAGTATGTTTTGTATGTCGATATTAGTTGGCGCTTAGACTGACTGCCATAAAGTCCTTTGGTCTCTTAGTGGTCTCTTGCAGTTCCCAGTGTGATTAGTCAAACGACTGTACCCCACAGGGTTTTTGTGTTTAGAGAACCTGCAACGCAGCTACGTTATGTTGGTTGCATTCGGCAGTCACCCACTTTTTTTGTTGTCAAGTGTACATTACCATGAGGGGTGAGGTACACGTACATACGTGGTTTCCATTTTCAATTACGGAGTAGAATAGAGTTTGTCCCAACATGTCAGGCCAATAGATGTGCAATGTGGTGGCCATCATTTGCTGCACACAATTGAAATCTCTGGCGTAATGATTGTCGTACACGCCGCAGTACATCTGGTGTAATGTCGCCGCATGCCACCACCATACGTTGTTTCATATCCTCTGGGGTTGTAGGCACCTCACGGTACACATTCTCCTTTAACGTACCCCACAGAATGAAGTCCATAGGTGTAAGATCCGGAGAACGAGCTGGCCAATTTATGCGTCCTCCACGTCGTATGAAACACCCGTCGAACGTGTACCTCACCCCTCATGGTAATGCACATGTGCGTCAGTGATAAACACCAATATAAAGGTGTTAGCATGTGGGCGTAATGTGCTGTTCCAGTCTCTTCTGTACCTAAGGACCATCACCTTTCCTTTTGGATCCCTACGTAATTCGGTGCTCTCCGATACACATGGTCGAACAGCGGAGGAGTCGTACTCAAGCGTCAACTTTAGGTTACAATATCTCCGGATGTAATTAACATTTTACAATGCAACAAACGGCACTGATTACGTATTTGTTTATATGTTCAGATGTGCAAAAAAACTAACGGGGTTCCATTTAAAAAACGTAGGTTTGTGTTAAAAAACATATTTCCGTGCATTTTTTTATGGTTTGAATTAACCAATTACACTAGCCTCTCTCGTCACGTTCGGTCTATGGTATCGATTCGTCAGTATTTGATGTGGTTTACGAAATATATCCAGCGGTAATGTTAGGTGACTCGCCCTGTATACCATATACGAGTTAGCGTTCCAGTGTCGATCTACCGCGGACTATATGTTCAGATCTATGTTTGGAGGCCGTTTCACCACAAGTCAGATCTGTGATAGGGTTAGCGGGTTGACCAACGACGCGTTACGTCTGGACACGTATTCTGTGTTCGAAATTTGGTCCACCAGCACAGGGGACTGTTTCCTGGGAGCTGTGCAAGGCATGCATCTGAAACAAGACCAGGGGGAGCCTCTTTTGCGACTTAGTATAGTCTGTGGGATAGGATCATTCTCATAGATATAGGTGGTCAAACTTTAAAGGGTCCTCTGCAGTGCTGGTATATTTAATAAGATCGTGCCACACAGGCAGCAGTAGCAGCAGCGTTTTGAGGTGTAAATTCAGTAAGGGACGGGGTATAACGTGAGGAATGCTTGGAGGCCTGCACGCTGCGCTATTCTGGGAACCATTGCGTGTGGGCGAGCGGTTCTAGACACTTCAGTCTGCGACCGCTACGGTCGCAGGTACGGATCCCTCCTCGGGAATGGATGTGTGTGATGTCCTTAGGGTAGTTAGGTTTAAGTATTTATAAGTTCTAGGGGACTGATGACCTTAGATATTATGTCCCATAGTGCTCACAGCCATTTGAACCATTTTTTGAATCACTGCGAAATCTCTCACTCCGCACTGGAGCCCCACCTCAGCTTTGCATCATCAAGCGAGCAATGGTGCCTTGGTGAGTTCTATGTCGGATAAAGTTAGTGGAGCCTCTACAGTTGTTAATTTTTCTCTGTTTGGGGGTACAGCATAACGATGATAGCATGTTGGGTTAATAGATTTGAAAGGACGCAGGTGTGTAGTACTCGTATTTCCACCGAACGTCAAAACATGCTCCCGTCGCACTAACTCAGGTTTCTCTGATTCTACACAGGATGCAGAAGGTGGTGGAAATTATTTCTCCGACTTCTGCTCACTTCCAGCTTAAATTTGAACGATCACATGCTGAGACCTGTAGAAATGAGAGCAGTTGCAAGATCCGTAGTGGGTGACTAAAACCATATTGCAGTTTTACTGTAGCAGCCATGTTTGAGAAAGGTGACTCGTTTCGTGATATGAGAGTGCCACAAATATGATTGAGTAGTGGTTGTAATCGTTAAAGAACTAGTTATTAGCATCCAACGCAGGGGTCAAAAAACGGTCCTGTTCCACTAACTCAGGTCGTTCTGCTTCTACATGTGTTGCAGAAGATGGTGGATATGGCTTTCTCCGACGTCTCCTCAGATCCTACTTAAATTCGAATGATCACAAGCACGAAGCTGTAGAAATGGGAGCAGTTGCAAGAAGTGTAGGGGCTGACCAAAACCAAGTGGGAATTTTACTGTAGGAGACAGGTTCGAGAAAGGTCACTCGTTTCGAGATATGGAGTTGATTCGGTACTGGTTGTAATCATTAAATGACTTCTCCACTGGATCGAACGCAGGTATGTGTTTGAATGGAGACACTTGATTCCAAATCCCAGACAGCATTTCTAGCGGATAGCGTAGTATTTGCGATCTCAAAAGTTAGAGCACAATTTCTTATGACCTCAATCAGCACACCATCTACTACTGTTTGCGATCCTTCACAATCAATCATCGCCTATAGCCCAGTGGATATATCACCGAACCTCTGACATGGGATCTGAATAGAATGTGTTACAAATACTGTAGAAATATCTTGCTGTGGTGGCGTGAGGGATTCGCAAATACCGGTTTCATACCAAGTTCCTTAGCCGGATCACTTTCAAAATTGAGTGATTTCATGACGAGGTTGCATCGTGGGTTGCGTGTAACAGGACTGACGGTCTGATAATACAGACTCCTACGATCACTGTCTCCGTATTTGTCTGGAAAAACCACGTGACTCGTAGGAAATGTCGCTCCTCGATTTATAAAGCAAGTGTAGCCTTTTACATGGATAATTGTGTACACATGTAGAACCAAGACCGCTTGTGACAGTAATGTACAATAGTATGTTTTTTTAACGTCTGGTGGTTTGTAAGACGATTACACCTCTCTTTCTAAGACACAGTGGTATCATTCACAAGAAAAACTTATTAGACATGTCCATCCATTCGTTGCTTTTCTCTAGTATTATTTCGTATCGTAGGCAATCAGTTATTGGTGAAGTATTATACTTAGTAGTAGTAGTAGTAGTAGTAGGGAGTTTGTTATAGGATCACCTTGAGCATCGCGCTTATAAAGTATGTGTTTGTGTTCTGGCATGTGCAAATGAAATGACTATGTCCAGTCGTAATGAATGTGTTAATTAGACGTAGAGTACTGTGATAGCAAGAGTATGTCAAGTCATAAGAATGGGTACCGATATTTTTATTTCCAGAGACACAGTCGTCAGCAGGATGTATTTCCGTATACTTCGCTCATTGTGAGATGTCATTCAACTGCAACCGCAATCGGAACACTCAGTTCTAAGTACAGAAATCAAATATATATGTCAACGATTTCATAGGATCATTCTGTCTATGCTTGCTTTGCTTGCAGCGCCAGTGACTTGTGGCAGGAATGATTCCATTAACTGTAGGAGCCATCCGAACGCAAAGGCCTGTTGGAGTGTAGGAATATAGATGAATTAACCGTGTTGCCCTCTAGACGGCCGATCAGAGAACTAATGCTTAGTATGGGTTAGATAGCTTTCGTGATCGGGTGGAAATTTGAGAAGATTGACTATGTAGGTGCGTTTGCGCTGAATCGTGATTCCCTGGTGCAATTTGTTCAGTTGAGTGCTTCTGCACGTTTCAATCCTTTATTTAGTTCAAAGAAGATCGATTGTGGTGCATGCCTCTAGCATGTGGAAGACAGGTTTGCCAGTTCTCTAGACATGAGAAATGCTTCAGTTGACCTTGTAAATTATAGGTATGATTTGAAATCTACTACATCACCGATATCGATATTCGCGAGTGGAAATATCAGTTTTGTCCAATGGCTTTTTTTCCCAAGTAAATATCTTCTCATACGGGATCAGTTCCTAGTTATTCAGTGGTTTACAGCATGCCCCACATAGCTCAAGTTACGGGTTTCTAAGGAAATAATTTTCAGTCTATATCTTGGGAATTATATTGTGTGAGCGATCAGTATGACGCTGCCGAGTGCTTGATGCTACGAAGTACTGCGAAAATGGTATAATATTATGGCAAACGATGGGAAAGTATATTTGTAATTGTAATCCCCGAGTCTGGAGATAGGTGTATAAAAGTGAGCAAGCAAGTAAGCAGGTTCGGACCAGAAACTTCAACGCATTTGTAGCGAGGTGGAACGAGCCCGACTTTGTAGAACAGTTCTGAGATGGACTCCAGTCTACTGAGGGTGCTCAGGTCGCGAGCTGGGGGTGGATGACTTGTGATCATCAACTGCGGGAAAATATCTAGTGCTCTGAGGAGTATATACGGTGCAGTCCATATATGTGCAAATGATGTAAAAGGGGTGATTTTGTATGTTTACTACATCGACACGGTTGTAGACCGGTTTTGCGCTCTAATTTTCAAGGTCTTGTCCTCAGCGGGAGAGCAGTGTGATTGAGTAAGAGTCTTTCCATATTTGGCGATATGTAGGTGCACTTTGCAGGGCTTAATTGTCGGTGCAATATGGTGATCTGTACAAATCACAATCATAAAGCTCTATTAAGTGACAAGACATCCTCTGTGCCAGGACATAGGAGTGTCTACAAACTGATGTGAACAAGAATGAAGGTAAGTTATGTACAGGAAGTTCTGAGAAAGCAAGTGTTCAAAGACAAGTTGAAGTAGACCATGTATCTCTGGCGGGGATGCAGTCACTTATCCGCCACTGTGCCGTTAGGTCATCTGCAGACCTGTAGCTGTAGGATACAACAAATTCGGGACATTTTTGTCTTCTGTGTGACAGTGCTTCGAATTCTGTTTGCGTAATTTCTCTGATTAGCCCCCATCAGTTCTTAGACAGTGATCTCTTTCCAAACGACAAGAATGCTTTTATGATTAATGGTGTTTTCGTTTGATAGCACAGGCTTTTTAGTGGTGTGAACGTTTAACCTTTCTGAGATGTGTATTGACAGCAGGACGAACATTTCGATGCAAAGTGTTAGCCGCGCTGGGTACGCATGCACGCAAGACACAGCTCGCAAGTTCCGCTAGGTTTGCGCGGCACGGTGCACCCTGTCCTATTCTGGAAAGCACTGGTACATCTCTCTCGGTGTTGGACCGTACCACAGCTATGCGTCATCGCGTATGGGACCAGCGTGTGCCTTGGAGTTCTGTGACGTCAGTATAACACTCGAAGAATTCTAAGTGTATACCTAATAAGAGCGATGGCTTGCATTGGCTTGCGTCTGGCGGCTGCGGCGGCTGCGGCGGGGACAGTGGCGACGTCGGACGTCGAGTGGCGGGATGTGTTTTTTATTAGAAATCTTTTGTTGAAACTACATCCCATCGACTTCACCGATCAGTAGGACGCTGCGAATTAAGAAAAACTGCCCCATACATGTGAAGAATAATGAATTTATTAATTTGCAAGAATTTTTTTATATCAATGTTGTGTTAGCGGTACAGTAGTTAATGGGAGGGAGTGCATGAGTGGGTTACATGGAGCAGAACAGCGGATTAAGTGCAAAACACTATGTTCATTTCTATCATTTTTATGTAAAACGCAGTACATAAGTTTAAAGAGGAGTGTGGAAAAGAAGAATGCGCCAGAAATAGCGTTCAAAAGCACATGAAATTCGAAAAGAGTACCAGAGATTATGGGAGGACATAACTAATTACCTAATTCGGTATCAATGGCGGTAGAATGTTTTAGGGAAATGGGGGTTACATGGAAAACCACTTAACAGACCAATAGGTTAAGTTGATAGTGTTAGGACAGCAACCAGTCACAAATTTACTTTCAGTTCCTTTATTCAAAGAGTACCGTTACCGGTTTCGAATCGTTGTGATTCATCCTCAGACGGTTTACACGCTTTCTTTATGACATGTAGTGTGTTTTTTACAGATTAATTGTCCTAAAATATCAGCAATACATAATTACACACAGATGGTTGCTTCATAATCAGCTTTTCCACAAATAATAAATTACAACAAAAAGTAATTCATGATGTAGATACCTCCAAGAGTCCGTACCGTAAATCAGGAATACACAAACTCAAATGTGATACATGCTCAAAATTCGACACTGGACAGACAGGCAGAAGTTTTGAAATTAGATACAAAGAACATGTTGATGCTTTAAGATTTGGTAACTGGAACAAATCAGCATTTGCAGCCCATATTACTGAAGAAAACCATTCAGTGGGAAACATTGAGGACAACTTAAAAATTTTGCACTTAGCAGAAAAAGGAGCCACTATTAATATATTAGAAGAATTAGAAATACACACACAAAAAGACAGCACCGCAGTGTATATCCTCAATGAACCAACACAGTTAGCTAACACTTCTTTCCTGAAATATTTCCAAAATTTACTTTCCAGGCTCCAAAGCAAATAATATTAGTACACCTATCTGCAGATCAGGTAGCAAATTTATATGTTGCTATAATTCTTATGATGCTAAATGTAATTAAATAATACACTATTTTACCTATATATATATATATATATATATATATATATATATATATATATATATATATATATATATATATATACTTTGTAATTAATTTAACAATACCAACTCAAAAATTCAATGTCCCTGTATTCGTGTAAAAGGCATTACAGTTGCGTAAATGAATATATTATCCTTTCCAAACATAGGACATCATCGTCAAATACTACGATATATCATAGCATCTGTGATGCCCAATGTTTGTAAGCTCTTTGTATGTATCAAAACATGTAGTGCGTGGTAGAAATCTTCTCAGTGACAAATCTAAAGTGCTCAGTCAGAACAGTTTACGCGTACAACAGCAAGAGTGCAGTGGGAATGCATTTACATCTATTCGACGAATGTTATGGAAACAAACACTCCAAACCAAAGTCTTAAGTAAGTCACATGCAACGAAAATCCGTAATGCAACCATCTGTATGTAGCGTGTTTATAATTATGTATTGTTTATATTTTAGGACAATAATCTGTAAAAAACGAACTACATGTTGTAAAGAAAGCGTGTAAACCGTCTGAGGATGAATCACAACGATTCGAAAACGGTAACGGTACCCTCTGAATAATGGAACTGAAAGTCAATTTGTGGCTGGTTGCTGTCCTAACACCATTAACATTTGTCTTCAAACAACAGCCACGGTCTCCATCATGTCATCATATGACAAACTAGCAATAGGTTAAGTGCTGACAAAGAGACAAACATTTGGTTAAGACACCCAGAGTACAGTGCCAAATATTATCTTACGCATCATGTCTGCTCCATGTAATTACATCTTGCATGACCTACGTGTTTCCAGACAGCAGGGAATAATGGACAAGAGAAATCCAACCCCCACAAACTGATTTTTTTGAGAAATAAACAATATGAGGTCCTTCCTATCCATCAATTTCCATATATCCCATACAATGCCTTGAATCCCCTAGATTGTTTAAATGAACAGTATTCCACACAATTTCTAAGTTGTTTAAACAATATTCCGTACCCTACAATCGAATACTGTCCAAATGGTCGATCAGCTGAGTCTTTTTTCCGCCAATTTCTAGGAAGAGCGGACATTTGCTTAGGCTAGTAGAGGTTGCATAGTCCTGATGGATTTTGACCTTCCCACCAGGGAGGCGTGACAGGAGGGGGGGGGGGGGGGCGTGGCACTTTCCCACCAGAGAGGTTGACTAATTGATGAGTTCAACTATTCCAATAACTCAGACCTGAAAGTGTACCTGTAGGAGCGAGGGGGAAGGGGGTTGGGTGAAGGGGAGGGGGTGGGGGAACAATAGGTTAAGTGCCTGTCGATCAAAAGGAAATGGGGTGACATGGAAAAAGCAGTTAACAGAACAATAGGTTAAGTACCTGTCAATCAAAAGGAAGTGGGTTAACATGGAAAAGTGCTTAACAGAACTATAGGTTAAGTACCTCTCAATCAAAGGAGAACAGTAGGTTTGCCCTGAGTGCATACCTGCTCCTGATGTAGGCAACTCCCCAAAATAGCTCAGAATTCCTGTAGCTCCCCTACTGATGCTTATAATAGTTTCCTCAACGAAACTTTGTCTCCAAACTTGGCACAAAATCCAAAGAGATTCTGGTTGTATGTGAAGTATGTTAGTGGCAAGAACCAATCAATGCCGTCTCTGCGTGATAGCAGTGGAGTTACTACCGAAGGCAGTGCTGCCGAAGCAGGGTTACTAAACACAGCCTTCTTAAATGGTTTCCCAAAAGAAGAAGAAGTAAATATTCCAGAATTAGAATCAAGAACAGCTGCCAACATGAGTAACATGGAAGTAAATATCCTCGGAGTAGCGAAGCAGTTTGAATCACTTAATAAAAACAAGTCTTCGGAACCAGATTGTATACCAATTAGATTCCTTTCATAATATGCTGAGGCATTAGCTCCTTACTTAACAATCATATACAACCGTTCGCTCAACGACCATACCCAAAGACTAGGAAGTTGCACAGGTCACACCAAAGTTCAATAAAAGTAGTAGGAGTAATCCACTTAATTACAGGCCCATATCGTTAACATCGATATGCAGCAGGGTTTGGAACATATATTGTGTTCGAACATTGTGAATCATCTAGAATCAAACAGTCCATTGACACAGTCAAAACGGGTTTAGAAAATGTCGTTCTTCTGATATACAACTAGCTCTTTATTCGCATGAAGCGTCGAGTGCTACTGACAAGGGATTTCAGATCGATTTCGTATTTCTGGATATACGCAAAGTTTTTGTCACTGCACCACACAAGCGGCTTGTAGTGAAATTGCGTGCTTATGGAATATCGTCTCAGTAATGTGACTGGATTTGTGATTTTCTGACAGAGAGGTCACAGTTCGTAGTAATTGATGGCAAGTCACTGAGTAAAACAAAAATGACTTCTAGCGTTCCCCAAGGTAGTTCTATAGGCCCCTAGCTTTGTTTATCTACATAAACGATTTGGGAGACAGTCTGCACAGCCGTCTTAGGTTGCTTACAGATTATGCTGTCGTTTATCGACTAATAAAGTTGAGAGAGGACAAGTTACTCTGTCACCTATTTTTCGCATTCGGAAAATTATTTAGGATTTCATTACAACCTCACACACCATGAATGAGACTCTAGAAAGTTAACGGCCTGATCAGACATTGATGGAACCAGACAGGGTGCTAAAAGCATGAGGTATTTTTATGACTCTTAGCTCGTATAAACGGCTTGTTGGAAGTTGAAAGCAACTGGCGGCGATCCCAGCGCTTAGTAAATCTTGCCGGACAGGCCAACAGCTGTACAGGGCAGACAAGACAGCCCCTCGTCGAGACAGGGCTCTATTAGAACAAGGTCACTCTACCTGCTGTGATGCTGACAGTAGCCACGGCTGGGGAACTGTCTAAAGGAATGTGTCTACACAGTGGAGTTGTAAACCAGGCATTGTGTGCAGAGCCACGTGTAATAAAAATTCACATGTTTTCGTGCTCGCCTTCAGTGCGAATACGCCAGCGAACCACTTCTTTCAGCCATCTTGTTTGTATAAGGAAACTGTGGCGTCTGAGAAATGTATAGGGATAGAATCTTTATTACATCTCATAACTAACACGTTCCTAGGCAAAGGCGATTTAGACAAAGATCTTTGAGATTGTATCTGTTTGCTTGTTGCCGTGGGAAGAGACACGACTTTTGAAAAAAAATCATCATTGCCAGAACTTAGAAAACGCCAGCAATTCGCCGTTTCTTTTAATTTCAGAGACACAGGTTTCTTAACTTTTGAATTGATTCGAGATGAGTTTGTGCTGTCGTGTGGGAGGGGAGATTTGGCGCCACTAGATCCTTGTGATTGGCTCAAGATGGTGTGAAGGCAATGTCGTTCGCGCACTTTGCGGGAAAAAAATGGTTCAAATGGCTTTGAGCACTATGCGACTTAACTTCTGAGGTCATCAGTCGCCTAGAACTTAGAACTAATTAAACATAACTAACCTGAAGACATCACACACATCCATGCCCGAGGCAGGGTTCGTACCTGCGACCGTAGCCATCGCTAGGTTCCAGACTGTAGCTCCTAGAACCGCACAGCCACCCCAGCCGGCTTTGCGGGAAAACAGAATTTCTTTTTGCTGGAGAGGTGCGAAGCACGCGGATGCGGGACTTAAGTCTTGTACGCACTTCTAGTCGAACCTCTGGCATGTGTGGTTGGTAGTTGGGACCTGTCCTGAGACTGACTCCAGTAGCGAGATGTTTGGACTGGGGAGCCTATGGTGAAGTTATTATTGTACTGACAGTGTGACATCCAACCTCTCAGACTACTCATTTGCCGAGGGCACATTTATTCGTTTTTGCTTTACCAGCCTTGATGTTTGGAATCTTTGTGTGCTCTGCCATATAAGTAAGCCAAATTGCTCCTTTGTACGACCAGCGAACGGGCGTGTGATACACTGAAATCTGCCGTGATTTCAGTGCCCTGGTAGAGAGTAAATTGCGATCCACCTGCCTGATCACTAGACTTTGATATTTTTGCATTTCTTTCGTGGCTACGGTCGATTCACAGGTTTCGGCTCCACATCTCTCCTCCTCTGCCGCACACATCTCGCCAGCTGCAAGTCACGTCGCCACACGAAGCAGTGTAACACACTGCCACCCCGGCATTGTCACGGCTTACAGATCTCAATCGCCACTTGATCTCAAGTGTACTAATTTAGAGAAACTTCAGTAGTTTTGATCAATCAAAGTCTGCTCAGTGTCAGCTCAATTCAGCTTGCGTTATCCACATTCTTAGGGCCAGAGTACTTGGCTCACTGATCACCTAGTTAAAGTGTCTTTGCCAACCAGGAGCCACCCAATGAAGTGTTATGGCATATGTTAGTTGTTTATGGAATTCAATCTATATCTTGCTTAGCATAATTTATGTCTGGTTTGAAAAAAATAACTTTTCTTAGTACACTAAATTTTGCCAACATTCTCAGTCATTAAACAGTCCCAGCAAAGTTACCTTCCAAAGCCATCAGAAGATCAAAACAAATTGCAAAACGATTTAGAAAAGATATCTGAATGGTACCATAACTGGCAGTTGACCGTAAGTAACGAAAAGTGTAAGGTCATCCACGTGAGTGCTAAAAGGAATTCGTTACATTTCGGCTACACGATAAATCAGTCAAATCTAAGGGCCGTAAATTCAACTAAATACCTAGGAATTACAATTACGAACTACTTACATTGGATGGAACGCATAGATAATATTGTGGGGAAGGCTAACCAAAAACGGCATTTTATTGGTCGGACACACAGAAAAATAAGGGAAATCAGAGCTCATACGGAAAGATATAGGCGTTAGTTCTTTCCGCGCGCTATACGAGATTGTAATAATAGAGAATTGTGAAGGTGGTTCAATGAACCCTCTGCCAGGCACTGAAATGATATTAACAGAGTATCCACGTATATTTAGATGTAGATGAGATGCGAAACATACATCCAGTTTCATAGTATGTGTGGATCTTGCGCATCATAGCTACAGCTTCTTCCCCACATACCAATATTGTTATTTTGAAATACCCCCATTCTGTCTGCATTACAATTCTGATCACCTTCCCTTACTACTACTGAATTATCGCTCAGTTCCATTTCGGCAGGTCTTCTGATGTCATCAAGCACGTAACGAAATAAACTGAAGTTATCTTCAGTAGTCCGCTGCAGACTCTGCTTGTTGTCACCGAGAGTCAGATTCCACGCACTGTGATACCAGAGTCCACGTCCGAGCTAGTTTCAGATATTAGCAGCACTTCTTGTTTACCAGTCGCTCAGCTCTGAAATCTGCCACTTCTGGCATTCCGATGTAACGCACCCGTTGCGTACTTGACTCGATACTGTAACCACTGAAATTAAAACCAAATACCCTGTCAATCTGTGAAGTTTCATTTCGTTTCCTCGTCTGCTACTGGATGCTTCACTTCTTTTGTCAGGTGGTTTGTTTCCCAGAAAAAAATGTTTTGTAACAACACTCTCTTAGTGGACAGTGCAAACATCTAATGAAGCCGATCTAAAACAAGCTTTATGTAATTAAGTTAAATCCCACATTTAAAAAGTAGATTTTCACTTATATCGTATGCGTTAAAGGTTAATCTTTTCTGAAACTTGTAAAGAAAACTGAGCAAAAATCGTTTTAAGGTCACTAAATGCCAACTGTAGAACTAACATGGTAGCTTTCATGGATAAATACACTTTCCAGTCATGCTATGACCACCGGTGAAAATCCTGAGTAGCCACCTTTGGCAGCCCGGACCGCTGCGCAGGAAGACAGCAAGCGAGGTAGCTGTGGATTTAGAGCCACGCCGACACAAGTGCCGTGGCCAGCAGCACTAGTTGTCTCGGTTGAAGGTACATGGCACGTGAAGCCCGTAAAGCGCGATCGATGGGGTCCCTCACATTCTGGTTTTACATCCGGGGAGCTTTGTGGTCAACGGAGTACGGCAAACCCATCCCGATGCTCTCCAAACCACGCACGTATACTGCGAACTGTGTGATACGTAGCATTGTCCTACCAGTACATGCCAATGTGTCAAGGAAAAACAAACTGCAGGTAAGGGTGGATATGTCACCAAGGATAGAAGAATAATTATTTCAACTCATTATGACTTCCAGAATGACCCAGGAAACCCCGAGAAAACTTTCTCCAGAACATAGTGGTCCTCTTACAGAGTGGAGCTTTCCGACATTTCTAGCTGTATACACCAACGGCTATGTGTCTGATGGAGCACAAAACGTGATTCATCTGAAAAGACTACCTGTTCCCACCCAGTGGACGAAGGACCGCGGTACTGGAGTGCCAATTCCACCGTTCGTCACATATGAAGAATAGTCAGCATGGGTGCATAAAACAACCACTTGCTGTGGAGGCCCATACATAGCAACGCTACGACAGCTGCCCAGCAGTTGCGTATCTGTTCGCCTGTTCACATCTCCATGGCCCTCGTTCATCTCTGTCATCTACAGCCCATGGTGCGCTACTGTTTGCATCTACGTCGGTTTTTTAATAGTGCCATTCTGCCATCCACAGTATACTTTGACTACGACAGCACGCAAACAGCTTATAACTTAGCCATTTCGGAAATGCTTCCTCCCTTGATCTGTTGGACGTTGTGTCAGCATGACAACGACGACAGTATCGTTATCGGCATTCCCCTGACAATCTTTTCATACACTCCACTGCTACTGCTGCCTACTGCCACCCTTCAGAGGTTCTCACACGCTGACGTCGAACATAGGTTACTGACCACATTAACGTGAGTGGGCCGTGTATTTACAAACAAGTAAATGTTGGAGGGTATATGAACAGACTTACATGCACTCGCCCTTCTGTGTCTATACCTGGCACACTTCGCTCGTACATTTCTACTTCCATTCCGATACATCTCGAATCATACTGTTTATCGACAGTTACTTCCGATGAGTTACTGAGTTTGGCGAGTTTACTCCAGAAAGACTCTTACAATCGTTAGAAGTGTGTTTTTCACTGTACGCGACAAGCTAAAGCGTGCCTTTGAGAATACCTTCTGTACATTAGATTCTTAAACGTCTGTTCCTGCAAGTATAACACTCCTTGCCGATAAATATTTTACCGGTTCCAGAGAAGTTTCCTGCTGTTTCCGTACGTTCTCTCAGAATTACCAACGGCTAGTGAATGTGCTGTAGAACAAAGGATACACATCAACTGACATATCACACAGTAGACAGCATTCATTTGCGGATAATATCAGTTCAGCGTTAAAAAATTGTGTAGTTTAAAAAGCAACCACCAGATCGACATGCGGTCAGTTATCGCACTGACAATGACGTGTTTACAGCCTGTGCTGTTTAAACTGTGCCTAACATTAAACAACCCAATTATCGCATCATGTGTTGGCTGATTCTTCACCTCACCTGCTATGCAGCTTGACATTTTAGCTCCCTCCCTCCTGGTTCTGTCACGATTCGGTGAACCATTGATCAATCGATGTTTATACAGATAATTTGCAACAGTGTATGCATCTTTAAAAAAACATTGTAGGGTAAAAGACGAATACGGTTGTATCTACCGTCAGTTTGTGGTAACAGTGAATAATGTCATGATCGTTCGTGGAGCGACCATGCTCGTCGTAAACTTAAGTGAGGGCATTGAGACTATACTGCCAGTGAAGCCCACTGATGCATCGACCACTTCATGAGCCTTGACAGACAACAGTGACTGCACAACTTTGGAGAATTCCAGTTACTCTGGATATTCCTGAGTAGCTTACGACAATTCAGATGGAGGACTATGGCTCTGATGATGAGCGACCTACTACTGCCGATTCCATGTTCATCTGACTGATATCAAGAAATATTAGTGCAGTGCTGTTGGACTCTCATAGAAAACTTGCTGAATGAAGTAATATTTTGAATACCGTAGACTTTTGTTTCCCACGCAGCTTATACCTCTGCTATGTGATATAACACAAATGCCTAACTCACTGCCTCAAGTGTTTGAAAATGACGTAAATGCTCGGTGCCAGATTGATGGGTCTTCTCCATTTCAGCTGCTCTGTATTGGTTGTGTAATGGAAAATAGAAATTATTTTTTTCCTATTCAAAGAATTTTTTTATATAACGAGGTGTATGAGTGTGTAGATACGGCAGCTAGCCCCGATAAACCACAGGCCTTCGACTCTCTCAGAACTTGTCACATACTCAGTGTCTACTTTTTGACGTGTCTGTGGCGGCGGATGACGAATTCGGAGGATGCATTAGAGGCTGGTGTCAGGGCAGTTCCAGTGGCTGTGGCAGTCGCAAAGGTGACTGCCGCAGCTGCAGCTCCTGGTTAAGAAGCTATATATTTTTTATGGGTAGATGAATAGGACATGGTGGGCTTATATGCAGCTGCTAGTGGCAGATTCATTCTGTAGCGATCGATATTGCACAGTAAACATCATCTGATTTCACAACATTTGAATGCATTAAGTTTATATTTGGGCCCCATGAAGTCAACTCTGTTATAGCCCTACTGTACGTACCAACCACGCGGACTTTTTGTCCTAGCATTTGAATGTCCATTGGACTGCTGGATGGGTCATACCCGTCCATCATCTTATTCTCTATATAATACACAATACAGCATTTCAAAGCAACTTCAGTCACAACGGCAAAATTATTATCTGCATACAGGTCCACATTTACTCGTTTAGATCCACGCACAGCCGCATTGTACATGATAGTAGCACTTTTGATGGGGATTTGCCTGCGATTCTGTGAGCTGTGATAGCTCCACCAGTGGAGGCTGCTGCTGAAGTTCCTCATGTGGCTGTGGTGGTACAGTACATTGAACAACACTAGGCCTCATAAATGAGAAAACATGTAGACGCCCTCATCCAGCAGTTCCACTATCACTGGATAAGGTGTGCATTGTGCTGCTGGAACAATAGCAAATTTTAAGTACAATCAGTGATATATATTCATAATTATATTGTTATTAGATACCAAACTTCAATTATAATATTCTTACTCCATGCTGATGGCACTTCGACATCTCACTATGAGCATCTGAACTGTAATGAGGCATTCTGAAGCAGCTGCACTCATAATATGCCAAATGGGAAAGGTTGGGCATTCGCATTCCCTATTGCCCCAGGCTTCTCATTGGTCCAGTTAGAGGGGAGTGGGGAGAGGGAAAGAGTGGAGAGAGGAGGAGCAGATGTGGAGGGAGGCAGTTTCCGTGGAGGACTAGGGAGAACCAATTTGCAAGAGCACTGTAATTTATTAGAGAATATGTCCATGACTTTGTGTGAAGGAGAAATCGAACTTATGTTAAAGAAAAGCGAATTTTCAAAGTTCAAGTTGGCGTTATAGCGACACATACTGCCATCAGAAAGAGTTCCGTCTAAGAATGAGAAAATAAATAATACCAGAGTGAGTGAAACATGAAAATAGTAAGAGTTAAAATTATTAATGGAAATTTAGGACGTTTATGAATGACCAAAGCTTAAATTCACCTAATCTGTCACAGATTTCAAAGGAAAATGTGTAGTGATTATTGACAGCTAATTGTGATAGAGGTTTTGAAGTGATAAAAACTTCCAATGTGGCAGTGAGTTACAATATTATCCCAGTGTCGTTACATTTCTGTCTATTTACAGCTGGATGATATTTTGGGCTTCTTTGGTTCTCTTCAAAAAGAAACTAACAAGGGAAAATTCGAAATATTGGTGTATGGCAGTAGGCTGTTTTCTCTAAATGAGAGAGTTTACCTTATTTCAGGGAAGGAATTTTGGGAGTCATATGGAGTTTCATGATATTCCAGATGTATCAGAAAGAGCAGGAAATCTTAGTAGTGACTGACAATAAAGCCTTAAGTTACTTGAAGGACAGCAAGTTATTAAATCATAGACTAACTCGGTGGGTACTGTTCCTGTCGCCATTTCAGTATTTCATAAAATACATCAGAGGTACTGACAATGTGATAAGCTATGCACTCTTGCGTCTAGCTGTTGCAAGTGAGGAAAAAATTGATAAGAATGAAAAAAGTTTCATTTGAAGTGTATGAGAGCCGTAGATCAGAAAAATAGTATGTGAATAACCTTTAATGAAATTTCATAGTGATCCAATTCCGAAGTTAATGTAAACCACTTCTGGTACTCAGGGTTATGAAAAGCTTGTGAGGTTTACGAGATGTACATAGGGACCGTGCCCCAAGCGAAAGGCAAATTCAATGGGCTATCCTTTCTCGAAGAACATATACAGTCACTGATAAAAAACGTTCTTTCAAGTCACAGTCACTACGGGCCGCAGAAATGCATCTAAATCCTTCTTGGTTAGTCTATATTTAATGAAATTGACACGAGAATTGAGGAACATTTCAGTGTATATGACATTCTCGAAAGAGAGAAGTACATCACAACTAAAAGCCAAGAAGAGATGTAGAGCATCTTCTCAAGCTGTTAGCAACAGACATTTCGGTCCATCACTAACCATCAGGGGTTCGACTGAAATACATTCTGGTAGTGGTAGGTGTATTTTCAAAGTACACGACACTGTATGGGAAAAAGAGAGCTGCACAAAAATAATAATAGCGAATGGTAAAGATAATAATTAAGAATGTCTAGTGCACTTCTATCGGATAATGAGTTCCGATTCATGTTGTTGTTGTTGTTGTTGTTGTTGTCTTCAGTCCTGAGACTGGTTTGATGCAGCTCTCCATGCTACTCTATCCTGTGCAAGCTTCTTCATCACCCAGTACCTACTGCAACTTAAATCCTTCTGAATCTGCTTAGTGTATTCATCTCTTGGTCTCCCTCTACGATTTTTACCCTCCACGGTGCCCTCCAATACTAAATTTGTGATCCCTTGATGCCTCAGAACATGTCCTACCAACCGATCCCTTCTTCTGGTCACGTTGTACAACAAACTTCTCTTCTCCCCAATCCTATTCAATACTTCCCCATTAGTTATGTGATCTACCCATCTAATCTTCAGCATTCTTCTGTAGCACCACATTTCGAAAGCTTCTATTCTCTTCTTGTCCAAACTGTTTATTGTCCATGTTTCACTTCCATACATGGCTACACTCCAGACAAATACTTTCAGAAATGACTTCCTGACGCTTAAATCTATACTCGATATTAACAAATTTCTCTCTACTTCGACCATCATCAGTTATTTTGCTCCTCAAATAGCAAAACTCCTTTACTACTTTAAGTGTCTCATTTCCTAATCAAGTTCCCTTAGCATCACCCGACTTAATTCGACTACATTCCATTATTCTCGTTTTGCTTTTGTTGATGTTCATCTTATATCCTCCTTTCAAGACACTCTCCATTCCGTTAAATTGCTCTTCCAAGTCCTTTGCTGTCTCTGACAGAATTACAATGTCATCGGCGAACCTCAAAGTTTTTATTTCTTCTCCATGGATTTTAATACTTACTCCGAATTTTTCTTTTGTTTCCTTTACTGCTTGCTCAATATACAGATTGAATAACATCGGGGAGAGGCTGCAACCCTGTCTTACTCCCTTCCCAACCATTGTTTCCCTTTCATGTCCCTCGACTCTTACAACTGCCATTTGATTTCTGTACAAATTGTAAATAGCCTTTCGCTCCCTGTATTTTACTCCTGCTACCTTTAGAATTTGAAAGAGAGTATTCCAGTGAACATTGTCAAAAGCTTTCTCTAAGTTTGCAAATGCTAGAAACGTAGGTTTGCCTTTCCTTAATCTTTCTTCTAAGATAAGTCGTAAGGTCAGTATTGCCTCACGTGTTCCAGTATTTCTACGGAATCCAAACTGATCTTCCCAGAGGTCGGCTTCTACTAGTTTTTCCATTCGTCTGTAAGGAATTCGAGTTAGTATTTTGCCGCTGTGGCTTATTAAACTGATAGTTCGGTAATTTTCACATCTGTCAACACCTGCTTTCTTTGGCATTGGAATTATTATATTCTTCTTGAAGTCTGAGGGTATTTCGCCTGCGTCATACATCTTGCTCACCAGATGGTACAGTTTTGCCAGGACTGGCTCTCCCAAGGCCGTCAGTAGTTCCAATGGAATGTTGTCTACTCCAGGGGCCTTGTTTCGACTCGGGTCTTTCAGTGCTCTGTCAAACTCTTCACGCAGTATCGTATCTCCCATTTCATCTTCATCTACATCCTCTTCCATTTCCATAATATTGTCCTCAAGTACATCGCCCTTGTGTAGACCCTCTATATACTGCTTCCACCTTTCTGCTTTCCCTTCTTTCCTTAGAACTGGGTTACCATCTGAGCTCTTGATATTCATACAAGTGGTTCTCTTTTCTCGAAAGGTCTCTTTAATTTTCCTGTAGGTAGTATCTATCTTACCCCTAGTGAGATAAGCCTCTACATCCTTACATTTGTCCTCTAGCCATCCCTGCTCAGCCATTTTGCACTTCCTGTCGATCTCCTTTTTGAGACGTTTGTATTCCTTTCTGCCTGCTTCATTTCCTGCATTTTTATATTTTCTCCTTTCATCAATTAAATTCAATATTTCTTCTGTTACCCAATGATTTCTACTAGTCCTCGTCTTTTTACCTACTTGATTCTCTGCTGCCTTCACTACTTCATCCCTCAAAGCTACCCATTCTTCTTCTACTGTATTTCTTTCCCCCATTTCTGTCAATTGTTCCCTTATGCTCTCCCTGAGACTCTGTACAACCTCTGGTTCTTTCAGTTTATCCAGGTCCCATCTTCTTAAATTCCCACCTTTTTGCAGTTTCTTCAGTTTTAATCTACACTTCATAACCAATAGATTGTGGTCAGAGTCCACATCTGCCCCTGAAAATGTCTTACAATTTAAAACCTGGTTCCTAAATCTCTGTCTTACCATTATATAATCTATCTGATACCTTTTAGTATCTCCAGGGTTCTTCCATGTATACAACCTCCTTTCATGATTCTGAAACCAAGTGTTAGCTATGATTAAGTTGTGGTCTGTGCAAAATTCTACCAGGCGGCTTCCTCTTTCATTTCTTAGCCCCAATCCATATTCACCTACTACGTTTCCTTCTCTCCCATTTCCTACACTCAAACTCCAGTCACCCATGACTATTAAATTTTCGTCTCCCTTCACTATCTGAATAATTTCTTTTATTTCATCATACATTTCTTCAATTTCTTCGTCATGTGCAGAGCTAGTTGGCATATAAACTTGTATTACTGTAGTTGGTATGGGCTTCGTATCTATCTTGGCCACAATAATGCGTTCACTATGCTGTTTGTAGTAGCTTACCCTCATTCCTATTTTCCTGTTCATTATTAAACCTATTCCTGCATTACCCCTATTTGATTTTGTGTTTATAACCCTGTAGTCACCTGACCAGAAGTCTTGTTCCTCCTGCCACCGAACTTCACTAATTGCCACTATATCTAACTTTAACCTATCCACTTCCCTTTTTAAATTTTCTAACCTACCTGCCCGATTAAGGGATCTGACATTCCACGCTCCGATCCGTAGGACGCCAGTTTTTTTTCTCCTGATAACGGCATCCTCTTTAGTAGTCCCCTCCCGGAGATCGGAATGGGGGACTATTTTACCTCCGGAATATTTTACTCAAGAGGACGCCATCATCATTTAATCATACAGTAAAGCTGCATGCCCTCGGGAAAAATTACGGCCGTAGTTTCCCCTTGCTTTCATCCGTTCGCAGTACCAGCACAGCAAGGCCGTTTTGGTTATTGTTACAAGGCCAGATCATCCAGACTGTTGCCCCTGCAACTACTGAAAAGGCTGCTGCCCCTCTTCAGGAACCACACGTTTGTCTGGCCTCTCAACAGATACCCCTCCGTTGTGGTTGTACCTGCAGTACGGCTATCTGTATCGCTAAGGCACGCAAGCTTCCCCACCAACTACAAGGTCCATGGTTCATGGGGGAGAGGGGGGGGGGCGATTTAGCTTAAGTTATTGAAACTTTTATGAAGCGCAAGAGAGTCAAATAAGTCAGGAGTGTGTTACAGTGAGGAGCTAACGAATGGTGTAGAAAGCTGAGTGAAAGTATTCACACTGTATGAGGTTATTTTCGAAAGAAGATCAGCAGATCCGGTATCTGAGATACTGAAGCTTCTGCCTTACAGATTAATTGCAGCACAAAAATGGGAGACAACAGAAAATAAGGAAAACATTGTCAAGGAAGTACAGGCGTGACTCAAGTTACAGATCAACTGAACACAAGCTTTGCAACATGGTTCTCGTGAAAATCAAGAAAAACTCGAGTAATATAAGAAGACCAATAAATCAACTTATTGATTTACACCATTGTCATTTTATTGCAGTAGCCAGTCGTCTTTCCAAACGTATGCAGATTAGATTTAGAATGTCCATAATAACAAGTGGCTCTTCGACTCAGGGATGTGACTGAGCTAAAGATCGTAAAAACAGCAGTTATAAGCAAAACAGACTGTGAGAAAGCAATATTTGCTAATAAATTCAGTGAGTGTTCTTTATGTGATTAAATTTACTGAATCTCCATCTTTTGTGACTAGTTGACAGGTTAAGGTGATATTCTGGAATGGTTCAAATGGTTCAAATGGCTCTGAGCACTACCGGACTTAACATCTGAGGTCATCAGTCCCCTAGAACTTAGAACTACTTAAACCTAACTAACCTAAGGACATCACACACATCCATGCCCGAGGCAGGATTTGAACCTGCGACCGTAGCGGTCGCGCGGTTCCAGACTGAAGCGTCTAGAACCGCTTGGCCACACCGGCCGGCCCTACTCTGGAATGGCATAAGCTATTTATATATTATGTTGTTTTATGGGATTTTAATTGCCCTGTAGTGAAGTAGCTAGCCAAGTAGAATTTATGAATTCTCCTTTGGTAACATCATCACTGCAAATAGTACAGAGATGGGTGTCTTTTGATTTCGTTACAGGTTCAGCAGCAGTACTTTTTATGGTGTTTGTGTTTATTTATTTTGTAATATAAGTTCGCGTTTGCAGTCCCCAGGCCGCAGGAAAGATTACTAGATATTAAACTGGGTTGTTGCAACTAATGCAGTGTTTTCTGGTGCATTTTATTTTTTGGGGGAGATGGTGTTTCTTTTGCTTTCTTTAAAAATCATTATTAAGTAATTTATTCACATCTCTGTCATACTTGACTACAGTAATGACTAAGTCATTTCAAATGTACACAAAGATAATGGTATTGCACGGTTTTGTTAACAATGAATTGGTAGGCGTTTTTGACTGAAAGTGTGCACATGGCGCTAATCACAGAAAACCACCGTACTGTGAGCTTTGTTTAAGGCATACATTAAACCTCTTTCGTTTGGGGAGGCTTTCTCTGATAGCTGTGTACTTTTCATTGCTTTGGTTCTTTTAGACATGACACGCGTCAATTGTCTAAATAGAAATTAAAAGTCTGCCGTAGAATTATCCCATGTGAACGTTACCAATCTGTTTGCGCATGTTAGGTTTCTCTGGCAAATTTAGTTTTTGATGGAAAGTTAGGAGATTCTGTTCAGTCAACACCGCCTGTTGAGAAGACCTCAAGCGCTACGTCATCGTGACGTCACAAAGGCATTGCCACACCGCGTTGTGCATGTTAATCCTGCAGAGCTGCTTGTTGTGTGTTGTTTATTGTGGTTCTCTGACTACGTCCATTTTAGTGAGCGTGGTGTTTAAGTGTTTTGTTACTCAGTGTAAAGAAAATTATCCAAATGGACCTAAGGTTCATATGTTTTTCTTTCCGAAAGGCGAAAATATTTGGCATAAGTGGACTGCCACCATTAATAGGAATGAGTTTTCACCAAACAAATTTTCCAAAGTAAATAAATGGGAAAGTGCTGCATTATAGATCTTGGTGATTTATTTATACCTTTATAGGTCCTGTAAAATACTTTCCTGGTAAACAAATTATGAGCGCTCAGTTCAGCATTTTGTACTTCACAGTTGCATTTATGCAACAGCATTCTCTATGTTACGGTGCTTTCGGTGGCACTATTTATTTAACCTGCAATCTAGCAGCGAATTCTTTCCAGAGCTCACTAAAAACTTTACACACGGTACTTTATATGACGTCTGTGTCATATACCGAGGGAGGTGGCGCAGTGGTTAACACACTGGACTCGCATTCGGGAGGAAGATGGTTCAATCCCGCGTCTGGCCATCCTGATTTAGGTTTTCCGTGATTTCCCTATATCGCTCCAGCTAAATGTCGGGATGGTTCCTTTGAAAGGGTACGGCCGACTTCCTTCCCCCTCCTTCCCTAATCCGATGAGATTGATGACCACCCTCTTTGATCTCTTCCCCAAACAACTGAACCAAACTCTTCGTCATAGATACATTACATGATTTCTATTCGTTAGTTTTCTGTTTCTTGATTTGACTGTCTTTTGCGTGGAACGCAAAACAATTAGGCCTTACAATCAAGCGGGCTAGTTCCCGACAGCGATGCGAACAATAAGGCTGCCGCATTGAACGATTCCTCATTGTTACACTCTAGTGCTTTGTTCAACGCTCAACGTCTGACGTGCACCTCAACAAGTAGAATCCTCGCCGTATGTATAACTTAACATCCGTGTCATTCACAACAAAGAGGTTTGCCGCTAGGCGTTATTTACGTATCTACGTTCTTTCGAGTATAAAAGTTGCGTATCGTGAAATGGGGTTACTTGGAACAACTGTGCAACATTGAACACCTTTACAGAAAATTATATATGCAATTATAAATACTATTTAAGCGATATTGGAATGTAAATTGCAAATTGTGATACTTAGGATTTTTATGTCAAACATGTTAGTACCAATGTCAGTGTTTGTTAGCATTTGCATATTCTTTGATTGAAATTTGAAATGGCGCCCATATTTGCTTAATTTTTTCACATGCGACCACTTTTATATGCATACAGGCTAGTGTTAAATTTAACCTTCCGAAAATATTTCCATAATAATCTTTAATAAGTTCTTCAAATGTAGCATGCATGAGTTTTTTAGTGAATTTGTGTACCTTAAGGTTGTGTCAGAAATAATTTATTGGGGAAATTTCTAATCTAAAACGGGATGACACTGAACGCTGTTCAAAGTTACCCCACAGTTTAAATTACCTACCACTCATAATTCCTCCATTTTGTATGATGTTAACTGTTAGTTTATAATAAAATTAGTGTTTGCAAGTGTTTCATGTTGGATTTTTCATATTTAAGTTTTAAAGTGCCAAGGATGTACATGCGTAAAGCTGATTCCAGTCCATGCAAGAGGTACTCTGCCTTGGAGAAACCTGTAATGCAGTAACGAGAGGTAGAATGACTATCAGAACAGCCAACAGATCTTTTTCCACTCCCATAGGAACTCTCAACAATAAATTGATAAAAAAAACACACCAACAAACTGGGCGACCATTGGCATTTTCTGATAAGGAGGAAAGCAGTTTTGTTGATCATCTCTTGTCTACATGAACTGTTAAAGATTACTTTAACAAATTGAGTTTCACTCTGAAAAATGATTATGGTTCTGATGTCGCAACTGCTAATATATTTAATTTCGACGAGATCAATTTGTCGGATGACACTGGCCAGAGGCGTTGCATATTTAAGAGACGAGTCAAATACCTAAACACAGACCAGAGCAGTGCCAAAAGCTCCATTTCAGTCAAGTTCTGTGTTTCATCCTCTGGTGTTATGCCACCAGCTTACGTCGTAAATAAAGCAGAGCACATCTGGTCCACATGGACAGAAAGTGGTCCACCAAATACATGGTAGAGTCGGAGTAACAGTGAGTGAATAGACATAGTTACGTTCAGAGACTGCATCGAAACGTGTTTGTTCCTCATGTCAGAAAAATACCAGGAAGAAAAGTACTAATAAGTGACAATCTCAGTAGTAATTTCAATAAAGATGTTCTGAAACAGGGGCAAGGAAATAATAGTACGTTTACGTGTCTGCCAGCAAACGGAAGTCACTTGCTTCAGCCACTGGACGATGTCTATTACGGACCATGAAAAAGTCACTGGCGAAATGTACTATATGCTCTGAAATTGTCTGAACGAAGGAAATCTCAGACGCTTATCAAGGATCAATTACCACGACGGCTCAATCAACTTTAGAAAAAGTTATATCAAACACAACACGAAATAAGTGAAAATCTTGTTTCTGATTTTGACATGTGTAGAATACATATTATCAGTGTCAATAAGGTGATGATGTGTCCGCCAGATGGAACTCACTTTCAGTCATCCACCAATTCTGGAAATAGTGAAATAAATTCACAATTGCCTTACAGTGTGGCAAATAGTAGTTGACATGCTGAAGAAACTGAAAGGGGCTGATGAACTAATGAAGATGAAGAGAAAGAGAAAAATTAATGTTACAGCTGGGAGAAATATCAGTGCTTAAGATGTCTTACCTAGGAAAAACTATCCAAGGAAAACATTACTATGCAAGGACACGACGCTACTACTAAGAGTGCGTATCAACACGGCAGAGAACTCCTGGAACTCAGTGACAATGAGTATGGACAGTGAATCAGCGATGATTCCGATATAAATTCTGGTAAAGGCTCTTCGAGTACCAACAACATTCGAGAAACTAGAGAGTTTTGTTTAATTCATTTCATTCCCAATAAATTATGAAGTACAACATTGGTAGGATTCTAAACATCACTGAAGATAGTATTGAAATAACTTATGATTTAGTTTTCCTTTGCCACACTCATAAATTTCAGTTCAAATTTTACTGGCGTAGTGTACCCGATGAAGGAATTGCAAGTAAGGAGAACGTTAGAGGAGGCGAATTTTTACTTTTCGTCAAGAAATAATTTAATTAGGAACAAACTACATTTCTACAAGCAGTGACGAACGAATGATTTCATTTTACTGTGTTCTATTTCGTGAAATTAAGAAAATGAATGGCAAACAGGTATTAAATTTTATTTTCAAATTTTAACTAAATTCAGTTACATTTTCGTTACATTTCATCTTACTAAAGTATGGTTAAATCATTAATTTAATTAAAAAGCAATATTTTCCCACAAAGTTACTCTCACAGGCCTTAACTTATGTGTGTTCCATGTTAGAAACATCTCATTATAACTTTGAACGGTATTTTTTTTTATTATGTGTAATAAACGCACACATGACCATTTTTCAAGAAAAGTAACTACTATACATTGATCCTTACAACAAAGATTCTATTACCTAATGATTCAATAAGGTGTCTTGCTGTCACCGTCGGGAACTAAATTAACTACCCGTAAATGATGTAGGCCGTACAGTTCCTGTTTGGTTAGAATAAAGTCTATTCATAAAGCAAACTAACAGATTTAGATTTACTGTTACTCTAGAGCGCATACCTATTTGACACAGTTCCATCATTCACAATCTCATCGTGAAATACAAGTCTAATATTCCACCTCACTAAATTCGAGAAAAGTTAGAGTTTATACAGGCGCGTGGCTGCCTACCGCTCAGAGACTAAGTCCAGCTATATCAAATTTTCTAAGTCGTTTCACTTGCTAGCTACCTAAAGACCGACTGTCCTCTGGCGCGTCTCCACCAACACCGCCCACTTTGGTGTCTCCAGCCAAGCTGTCCGTTTTCGCGCCTCCATCCGAAATGTCCCCTTTGGTGTCTCAACCAGAACTGCTCTCTGCACTTCATCGACCGCGTTTCCCGCGCGAAACATCATCGCTCAACTGACTAGCGCAGTTCCCTTTCCTGAAGCCATCCATCTGATGAGCTACAGCTTGTTCTACATTACTTTATATTTTTACATATTTAAGTAATCAAAGCTTCACCAGTTTCGGGTTTTAAATAAAGTAACAATAATATATGTTATGCAATAAACCTTAAATTCTTTTACATAAAAGCAATAAAATTTCTCTCTTTAAGTTTCAAAGTCACTGCCACTAGCCTTGCACCAATATGCTTTTTGATAAATAAATGAATAACAAATATAAATATTATGCACTAAACTTTATAACAAATATTCTATTAACTAATGATTGAATAAGGTGTCATGCGGTCATCGTCCATTGTGTTTTATGTGGAGGAAATGATGATCTGATGCGTATCTGAAAATAATGATAATTTAAATTTATTATATCATTTAGACAAATAAAGTTAGAGAGTTGATCTTTACAAGGTTTGTCATTTCAATGTTGATCTTCTATATGAAATGTCGATCATTAAGAGCGACCGAAGTGTTAGGATTATAATATTCAGGACTTTGTTACAAAACTTCTGAATTTCACTTTAACAGTAAATCCTAAACTACACTCCTGGAAATGGAAAAAAGAACACATTGACACCGGTGTGTCAGACCCACCATACTTGCTCCGGACACTGCGAGAGGGCTGTACAAGCAATGATCACACGTACGGCACAGCGGACATACCAGGAACCGTGGTGTTGGCCGTCGAATGGCGCTAGCTGCGAAGCATTTGTGCACCGCCGCCGTCAGTGTCAGCCAGTTTGCCGTGGCATACGGAGCTCCATCGCAGTCTTTAACGCTGGTAGCATGCCGTGACAGCGTGGACGTGAACCGTATGTGCAGTTGACGGACTTTGAGCGAGGGCATATAGTGGGCATGTGGGAGGCCGGGTGGACGTACCGCCGAATTGCTCAACACGTGGGGCGTGAGGTCTTCACAGTACATCGATGTTGTCGCCAGTGGTCGGCGGAAGGTGCACGTGCCCGTCGATCTGGGACCGGACCGCAGCGACGCACGGATGCACGCCAAGACCGTAGGATCCTACGCAGTGCCGTAGGGGACCGCACCGCCACTTCCCAGCAAATTAGGGACACTGTTGCTCCTGGGGTATCGGCGAGGACCATTCGCAACCGTCTCCATGGAGCTGGGCTAAGTTCCCGCACACCGTTAGGCCGTCTTCCGCTCACGCCCTAACATCGTGCAGCCCACCTCCAGTGGTGTCGCGACAGGCGTGAATGGAGGGACGAATGGAGACGTGTCGTCTTCAGCGATGAGAGTCGCTTCTGCCTTGGTGCCAATGATGGTCATATGCGTGTTTGGCGCCGTGCAGGTGAGCGCCACAATCAGGACTGCATACGACCGAGGCACACAGGGCCAACACCCGGCATCATGGTGTGGGGAGCGATCTCCTACACTGGCCGTACACCTCTGGTGATCGTCGAGGGGACACTGAATAGTGCACGGTACATCCAAACCGTCATCGAACCCATCGTTCTACCATTCCTAGACCGGCAAGGGAACTTGCTGTTCCAACAGGACAATGCACGTATGCATGTATCCCGTGTCACCCAACGTGCTCTAGAAGGTGTAAGTCAACTACCCAGGTCAGCAAGATCTCCGGATCTGTCCCCCATTGAGCATGTTTGGGACTGGATGAAGCGTCGTCTCACGCGGTCTGCACGTCCAGCACGAACGCTGGTCGAACTGAGGTGCCAGGTGGAAATGGCGTGGCAAGCCGTTCCACAGGACTACATCCAGCATCTCTACGATCATCTCCATGGGAGAATAGCAGCCTGCATTGCTGCGAAAGGTGGATATACACTGTACTAGTGCCGACATTGTGCATGCTCTGTTGCCTGTGTCTATGTGCCTGTGGTTCTGTCAGTGTGATCATGTGATGTATCTGACCCCAGGAATGTGTCAATAAAGTTTCCCCTTCCTGGGACAATGAATTCACGGTGTTCTTATTTCAATTTCCAGGAGTGTATTATAGATATCATCAATATTCAAGTTTAATTGGCATCACCATGAACATTTCTGAAGGATGGATGATTAAAATAACTGTGGCTTAATTCCTTACATCACTAAGGAATCAAATAGTATTCATACATGCTTCCCTTAATGGGCTACGTCTCCCTATCCTCCAAAGCCTTCTGCTGTGTTTTAGTATGACGTAGGTTATCGTCTGTCTCACTCGCACACTACGGCGCTTAGGCCTCAATAGGTAATAGTCGCCTGTGAGTTTCCCCATCTCGTGGTGAATCTACGCCCTTTGTGGCATCCGATTCAGGACGACAGTGTTCGTTTCACAATTCCTGAATGCTGACTCTTTCGGCCATATACTTAAATGAGATCGAAATGCTCGTTGACTCACACACCTCCACTTCATAACATGTTGGCGTACCGGATATGTTATATAGTAGCACCCTAATTTATAGGACACAAATTCATAATGTTGTTGTTGTTGTTGTTGTCATCAGTCCTGAGACTGGTTTGATGCAGCTCTCCATGCTACTCTATCCTGTGCAAGCTGCTTCATCTCCCAGTACCTACTGCAACCTACATCCTTCTGAATCTGCTTAGTGTACTCATCTCTCGGTCTCCCTCTACGATTTTTACCCTCCACGCTGCCCTCCAATGCTAAATTTGTGATCCCTTGATGCCTCAAAACATGTCCTACCAACCGATCCCTTCTTCTAGTCAAGTTGTGCCACAAACTTCTCTTCTCCCCAATCCTATTCAATACCTCCTCATTAGTTACGTGATCTATCCACCTTATCTTCAGTATTCTTCTGTAGCACCACATTTCGAAAGCTTCTATTCTCTTCTTGTCCAAACTAGTTATCGTCCATGTTTCACTTCCATACATGGCTACACTCCAAACAAATACTTTCAGAAACGACTTCCTGATACATAAATCTATATTCGATGTTAACAAATTTCTCTTCTTCAGAAACGCTTTCCTTGCCATTGCCAGTCTACATTTTATATCCTCTCTACTTCGACCATCATCAGTTATTTTACTTCCTAAATAGCAAAACTCCTTTACTACTTTAAGTGTCTCATTTCCTAATCTAATTCCCTCAGCATCACCCGATTTAATTTGACTACATTCCATTATCCTCGTTTTGCTTTTGTTAATGTTCATCTTATATCCTCCTTTCAAGACACTGTCCATTCCGTTCAACTGCTCTTCCAAGTCCTTTGCCGTCTCTGACAGAATTACAATGTGATCGGCGAACCTCAAAGTTTTTACTTCGTCTCCATGGACTTTAATACCTACTCCAAATTTTTCTTTTGTTTCCTTTACTGCTTGCTCAATATACAGATTGAATAACATCGGGGAGAGGCTACAACCCTGTCTCACTCCTTTCCCCACCACTGCTTCCCTTTCATGCCCCTCGACTTTTATGACTGCCACCTGGTTTCTGTACAAATTGTAAATAGCCTTTCGCTCCCTGTATTTTACCCCTGCCACCTTTAGAATTTGAAAAAGAGTATTCCAGTCAACATTGTCAAAAGCTTTCTCTAAGTCTACAAATGCTAGAAACGTAGGTTTGCCTTTTCTTAATCTTTCTTCTAAGATAAGTCGTAAGGTCAGTATTGCCTCACGTGTTCCAACATTTCGACGGAATCCAAACTGATCCTCCCCGAGGTCTGCATCTACCAGTTTTTCCACTCGTCTGTAAAGAATTCGCGTTAGAATTTTGCAGCCGTGGCTTATTAAACTGACAGTTCGGTAATTTTCACATCTGTCAGCACCTGCTTTCTTTGGGATTGGAATTATTATATTCTTCTTGAAGTCTGAGGGTATTTCGCCTGTCTCATACATCTTGCTCACCAGCTGGTAGAGTTTTGTCATGACTGGCTCTCCCAAGGCCGTCAGTAGTTCTAATGGAATGTTGTCTACTCCGGGGGCCTTGTTTCGACTCAGGTCTTTCAGTGCTCTGTCAAACTCTTCACGCAGTATCGTATCTCCCATTTCGTCTTCATCTACATCCTCTTCTATTTCCATAATATTGTCCTCAAGTACATCGCCCTTGTATAAACCTTCTATATACTCCTTCCACCTTTCTGCCTTCCCTTCTTTGCTTAGAACTGGGCTGCCATCTGAGCTCTTGATATTCATACACATGGTTCTCTTCTCTCCAAAGGTCTCTTTAATTTTCCTGTAGGCAGTATCTATCTTACCCCTAGTGAGATAAGCTTCTACATCCTTACATTTGTCCTCTAGCCATCCCTGTTTAGCCACTTTGCACTTCCTGTCGATCGCATTTTTGAGACGTTTGTATTCCTTTTTGCCTGCTTCATTTACTGCATTTTTATATTTTCTCCTTTCATCAATTAAATTCAATATTTCTTCTGTTACCCAAGGATTTCTAGCAGCCCTCGTCTTTGTACCTACTTTATCCTCTGCTGCCTTCACTACTACATCCCTCAGAGCTACCCATTCTTCTTCTACTGTACTTCTTTCCCCTATTCCAGTCAATTGTTCCCTTATGCTCTCTCTGAAACTCTGTACAACCTCTGGTTCTTTCAGTTTACCCAGGTCCCATCTCCTTAATTTCCCACATTTTTGCAGTTTCTTCAGTTTTAATCTACAGGTCATAACCAATAGATTGTGGTCAGAGTCCACATCTGCCCCTGGAAATGTCTTACAACTTAAAACCTGGTTCCTAAATCTCTGTCTTACCATTATATAATCTATCTGATACCTTTTAGTATCTCCAGGGTTCTTCCACGTATACAACCTTCTTTCATGATTCTTAAACCAAGTGTTAGCTATGATTAAGTTGTGCTCCGTGCAAAATTCTACTAGGCGGCTTCCTCTTTCATTTCTTAGCCCCAATCCATATTCACCTACTATGTTTCCTTCTCTCCCTTTTCCTACACTCGAATTCCAGTCACCCATTACTATTAAATTTTCGTCTCCCTTCACTATCTGAATAATTTCTTTTATTTCATCGTACATTTCTTCAATTTCTTCATCATCTGCAGAGCTAGCTTCGTATCTATCTTGGCCACAATAATGCGTTCACTATGCTGTTTGTAGTAGCTTACCCGCATTCCTATTTTCCTATTCATTATTAAACCTATTCCTGCATTACCCCTATTTGATTTTGTGTTTATAACCCTGTAGTCACCTGACCAGAAGTCTTGTTCCTCCTGCCACCGAACTTCACTAATTCCCACTATATCTAACTTTAACCTATCCATTTCCATTTTTAAATTTTCTAACCTACCTGCCCGATTAAGGGATCTGACATTCCACGCTCCGATCCGTAGGACGCCAGTTTTTTTTCTCTTGATAACGGCATCCTCTTTAGTAGTCCCCTCCCGGAGATCGGAATGGGGGACTATTTTACCTCCGGAATATTTTACCCAAGAGGATGCCATCATCATTTAATCATACAGTGAAGCTGCATGTCCTCGGGAAAAATTACGGCTGTAGTTTCCCCTTGCTTTCAGCCGTTCGCAGTACCAGCACAGCAAGGCCGTTTTGGTTAATGTTGCAAAGCCAGATCAGTCAATCATCCAGACTGTTGCCCCTGCAACTACTGAAAAGGCTGCTGCCCCTCTTCAGGAACCACACGTTTGTCTGGCCTCTCAACAGATACCCCTCCGTTGTGGTTGCACCTACGGTACGGCCATCTGTATCGCTGAGGCACGCAAGCCTCCCCACCAACGGCAAGGTCCATGGTTCATGGGGGGAGGAAAATTCATAATACCATTACATAAATATCCTAATTGCCAGATGAATAGTGTAATTAGTTGTGGTGGTGTTGATGCAGCATGCTTAAAATTTAAAGAAACTTATATCTAACAAATTATGAATTGCGACATATTAATTATATGCCTAATAAAACTAGACATTTACCAAAATCGACTGTCTACTGAAATGCCGCCACTGCGCTCACTTTCACACAACCTTTTTGCCACAACGATGTCTCTAGCGGTGCTCCGCACATTCGGAGCCGAGTACCACTTCGAAATTCTGTGTGGCTCTGCATTCCATCGCCATCGTTTTGTGCGAACAAATCTGTTGAAATTCGAAGCGGGTGTAGATACCAGAAAACAAACACTCTCCGAAGCCACCTGCATCTGCAATGAACGCTTCCCCCAGCGGAATCGATAGAAACAGCTCTAAACTGCACAGTAAACAATTTATTTACACTCATTGCTAGACACTCGTAAATTCTTCAATGATTCTGACACATTATTCAAGTACCACTTGAGACATGCATCTAGTGACATATTCCAATCGTCAAATTAATATTTTCTTTTAATTTAAATAACTCCTTTTGACTCAAAAATAACAAAAAATTTCAACAGCTCTCACCCCTAGTTTAATTCCGTGCAGTGAAGCTGGGTACACAAAACCTTACTCCATACAACAATAATTTATTACCCCAAATATTCTGAGATAAGTGGAGAAATATCGTCCTAGGTAAGCATTATTAATTTTCATTTCTCCACATTTCTCCGACGTCTATGCGCCAAAATTGGCTTGACAATAACTCATGATTAGGGAGTTAAAACAAACATAAAACCACCAAAAAACTTAAGCCTAACACATACATACACATAGATAAATTCCTTTTATATACCCAAAAACCTAATTTATATGCATACTGTGCATTGATTTTTGACTTGGTTGCATTCACCAAATAATTGACTTCTCCGACCTTGTCGCACCAAAATGTGCATCTAAAGTCTCTTTATAATTGTACAGACCTTGTGGGAAAAAAAAATAAAAACACTTATATGCCGAAACAACAAACAATCCACAGTAAATTCTGAAATAAAACATTGCAAATTACCCTCCAAATAATCTTATAATCTAAACACAGATACACTTATTTCTTAACCTATTTACCTCTTCTCTTCCATCTCTACAGGACACATATCCTGTTCGATCCACCCCTCAGTTTCGTACTCGTCCCAAACAGTTCATTAAATGCTTCTTTCACCAGAATTACTTCAATTTCTTTTTTTCTCCCTTCTAGACGTCTCGCTATCTTAAACTTCTCTAGAGTCCATAAATGGGGCAATTACGATCGTAATGTTCTACTTTACCATTGCCAGTCACTTGTAGTAAAATTACATTTCTTCCCAGGATACCATTCTGTCCAAATATCACTTTCTACACTACAATCAATCTCACTGCATTCTCCCTAAAAATTATTGACATTAGTATCTAAAACGTCATTAAAATGAAATAAATCATTACTTTTTACTTCCATGTCATTACAAGCACCTTCACAAACAGCACTTTCAACAGCCGCTGATACATCATACAACTCGCTATATTAAACCTGATTTATCTCCATTGACGAATCACCAGTATAAGAACCGTTCATAATTTCACCATCGTCTGCCATTACGTCACATAAATTTTAGCTACAGCGTCGCGCAGTTTCAGAATCTGCAGTACCATTAAATTCTGCTTAGCTTTGATTGAAACCGGAGCATAATACCTTTCCTTCTCCTATACGCTTCTGCACCACATTAATTTCAGATCGCGCATCAAATTTAGATCCAAACGTATTCTCAAACAAACATTCAAGATTCTCGGGTCCATCCAGAATTTCTGTTTCATCTCCATTAGTAAAAAGATACGCATAGATTCCTTCGTCTGAAATATCAATGCCAGCCACTGCAATTTTCGTAACATCAGCACATAAAACATCATTACTAACTTCCTTCAAAATTAATTCAAGAATATCCGCCGCTACACACGAATTCATCAACAGCTCACGAGACTAATGCTCGCTGCCCATATTAACCTCCCTAACAACTTTTGCCGTAACAATACCACCGGGAACATCATCGCATTCATCAATATAGTCGTTACCGCTGGTCAGTACCTCGTTAGAATTTTCTATACCATCTAACTCCACCAAATTCAGTTCCATCTCAGCCTCCTTTTGGCACACAGAATCTTTCATTGTATTAAGATGCACACACTCTTTCGTCTCACATTTATAAACAAATCATTTAGCCATAAATCTTCTTCATCGCCTTTATCGTCATCTTTCATTATCTTAGTATAATGCGTTTTATGTAGGATCTGATCTGAAAATTTACCTATTTGATTCTCATCTTTTACTAATTTCAATATCCTGACGCATTTTTGCCCATTTATTAACACATATCACATTTCGGTGTGATCGCGACCTATTCATCACCGGTTATCTTGCCATCTCCGACCTGAGATGCGGCGAAACTTAGTTTCCTGATCTCCCATTACGCTGGTTCATTTCACCACGTGACTGTCCGTCAAATCTAAGTTATTGGTGTCGGCCCCTGTCACGAAAGTATCCGTACCTATATTACCTCTTCGAAATTTATCATTGGATGTTTTCCTGTTACGGTCTACGTTATCAAAACTTCTATTTGCAATCCGTTGATAACATCCCGGACGTCTTTCATAGTAATTACTGGGACTGTAGCTACGATTTACACTCTGAAAACCATTTTTCTGCTTACTTTGGTGTTTAAATTTCAACGCCCATTCTATTTTTTCAACGAAGTCCTAAAATTTGTCCATTGAGTTGCTAGGACTGTGCACTAGATCCCACTGCAAATTTTCCGGTGTCAGCCTTTTCAGTGTCGTAATTTCAGTAAGCACTCTCAACGGAGGTTGCACATGCATTAATCTCGAGAGTTCACGTTCTCGCATTGTCCCGTCACCGTATTTAAATGTTGGCCATTCAGAATCCCATTTTCAAGTCGCATTTGCTTCGCTTCACTACAGAAAATGTTCAGGAAACTGCTTTCAAAATTTTGTAGGTATTGAACGTATCACTGAGTATATTGGCCGACAATTGCGGTTTACCTTCCAGATGTCTTTTCCGGAATATTATCTTCTCCTTGTGGGACATTCCCCTTACAAAACCATCCCTGGATGCTGCTACAAAATTTACTGGGTGATGTTTTCCGTCGTCTGCAAAACATTCGACCGATCCCGAGTTCATGAACGGAACACTGATCACTGTTGATGTTTGATGTGCAGATAAAGAATTCAATTCGGTTTTTTAACTTCACTGTTTACAATTTTAGTACCAGATTCTCATTGTCCTTTATTTTATCTACTTCTTTCTCCCCTTTACCTTTTCGAAGGGTATAAGTTGTTAATAGCCTCTGTCGTCTCAACCATTAGAGCATCTTGCCTACTCATACAATTTCTTACACTGCCTCGCAGATATACCTGCTACTTCTCCACCTGATCACTGAAATTTGTCTCCGCCTGACCAACCTTAAAGTCAAGTATCCCAACTTCGTCAGAAATTTTGCCCATTTCATCAAGAAGGGTTTTTAATTTATCATCTATCAGTTACGCGATTCCACTAGCCATTTTACTTACTTCATCTTTCACAACCGAAACTATTTGGGATTGAACTGAATCAATTTTTACATTCACGTAAACGATATCGGTTTTAACAGTACTGAGTTTTAAATTTACAACACTCATATTTGTTCTAACAGAATCCATTTTGGATCCCAATCCTCTTATCATTTGCATTAATTGCGACATCATTTCTCCCCCAGATTCATCTCCCTTGCCCGACTTCAGACTATTTGCCCTACTAAATTCACCGCCAATCACGCTCTCCCGCTCCGACTTCGGGCTAAGCGGCCCTCTTGTATTTTCGGGTCCACACAAACTGGCCGACTGCTTAATATTAGTGACGTCTATTATTGGCAATTAAACTACAGACCCATACATAATCTTCGCTATCAGCACAGGTACTTAATTTTGTCGTGCTGGATCCTTCTGCCGAGTTATTGCTGCCGATGATGCAATTGAAGCCGACGCTGAAGATATTGTAGCCTCTGCTGTGGTACTGCAACCGCCACTGCACGATGAATCGCCGTTGAACGTGCCGCTGCTGGCTGGGACCAAGTGGTCTCGATGTTACCTCTTCTTCCGCATTACTTTTTTATCACTCCTAATCACTGCTAAAACTCGGTGCGTACAACTGCAGCAAAATTCGAAGCTCAGAGCCCCCACACAAACTGCCTAAACTGCCACAAACTAGCGACCTCCATCACAGATTGTCGTTAACTGTGAGAATTACAGTTGTAGTTTCAAAACTATTAAAGAAACCGAAAATTCAATCCCGAACCGATCTCATATTGAACTTTTGATATAGGTCCTGCCTATCGAATATCTGATAATCCTTTTGGAAACACTTTTCGGACACCAAATCCAATTGTATAACTTTCCAGAGTTCATATTCCGCAGCTAACACTTTCCAAAATCCAGTCCTGTTCCAATACTTTGCTAGATTCCTATCCCTCAACTAGAACTCTCCAAATTCCTACCCTATACGAGCCCCCAGTTGCGAGCTAGCATCCCATAGATGTTTGGGATCACATGCTGTTTCTCTTCGTCGAAATGTATGGCTCAAACTTGTCTAGTGGTTGAACCGCTCCTATCGCATTACACGCTCTAAATTGACCCTGTGGTTAAATTGTCCAGCTGAAGGCAAGTTTGCGAAATAGACAGTTAATGTAACATATAATAACCGTAATAATAATAATATCGGGAACTAAATTAACGACCCATAAATGATGTAGGCCACACAATTCCAATTCGGTTAGAATAATGTTTATTCATAAAGAAAATTAATAGCGAAATTCGCCATATTTAGAATTACTGTTACACTCGAGCGCATATTCATTTGAGACAGTTCGATCATCCACAATCTCATCGCGAAACAAGTTCAATTACTTCACCTCGATATTTACACCAAAAGTTAAGATTTCACACCAGGCGTGTGGCTGCTCACCGTTCAGAAACTAAGTCCCGCGTTACCAAAAAACGCAACATTTTCTAAGTTGTTTCACTGCGTAGCTACCAAAAGACCGACCGTCCGCTTTCACGCCTCTACCAGCACTGGCCTATCCCGTCCCCGGACGCGTTCTCCCGTGCGCCCAATACCTTCGTTCAACTTACTAACACAGTTCCCTTTCCTGAGGCCCTCCATCTGATTGGCTACAGCTTATTCTTCATTATCTTAGAATTGAACATACTTAAATAATCAAAGCTTGACCACTTCCACGTTCTAAATAAAGCAACAATAGTATCCATTACATAATAAACGTTAAATTCTGCTATATAAAACCAATACAATTTCGTTCTTAACTTTGAATGTCACGGCCAGCAGCCTTGCACCAATGTGCTTTCTCGTAAATAAATGAAGAACAAAAGTAACTACTATGCACTAAACTGTACAACAAATATTCTATTACCTAATGATTCAATAAGGTGTCTTGCTGTCACCGTTCAATGTGTTATGTGTGGAGGAAATGACGGTATGATGTTTAACGGGAAATGCTGATGATTTAAATTTACTGTATCTTTTGAACAAATGTAGTTAGAGAGTTGATATATACAACGGTTGTCATTTTAATGATGAGCTCCTGTACAAAAGGAAGATTGTTGAGATCGACCAAAGCGTTCAGATTTTAGCATTCAGGTCATTTTTACAAAACTTGTGAATTTCACTTTAACAGTAAATCCTTAACTATTATAGATATAATTAATATTCACGTTTTGTTGGGCTCACCATGAAAATTTATGGAAGATATCTGATTAAAAATACTGTTGCTTGGTTCCCTGCACTACGACAGAATTAAATAGTTTTCAGAAATGTTTCCCTTTATGGCCGATATTAGGTCCGCGATATTTAACACTGCTACGTCTCCTCAGCCACTAAAGCCTTCTACTGCGTTTCCCTATGACGTAGGTTCCCGTTTGTCTCATTCGCACACTTAGGCCTCAATAGCCAAAAGACACCTGTTAGTTATCCCATCTCGTGGTGAATCTGCGCCTTTGTGGCACACGCTCATGGACGACAGGGTTTGATTCACAATGCCTGTAGGCTGATTATTACGGCCATAAACTTAATGGAGAGCGCAACGCTCGTTAACTCTCACCTATATAGGTCGCAATAGACGAGACTACGAACACTCAACGTCGGTGCATTGGCAATGTAGTAATATTACGACTGTTTAAAGATAAATCGAGCAAACGCTTTCTGTTGGCGTGTGAAGAACTTCCTAAATATAACCACGAAACATCAGCAAAGCTGTGTTATTCTGATTACGATGCGAAATTTTTTTGCACATGCATGCATGCAGGATTTTGCATCGTAATCACAATAACACAGGCATTGTAATGTCTATATATATCGTATTACGTAATAGGCTTATGCAATATTTTTTAGCGTTTTTGTTTTGCATATTTTTATTACGGCTTGCATTGGGTTTGTGTGTCGATTGTCTATTTTATTTGAAGTCACTGTTGCTGTATGAGTTAACATATTGTCATTTTCTCATTTGAAGACAGTTTGTGGAGTGCTTAACGCTGGGAAATGGAATGCTAAGTGGAGAAATCAGAATATCTCCGATATATTCTTCTATCTGAGTTCAGTAGGGGGTTGACAGCAGCGGATGGAGCCAGACACATTTGTGTCGTTTGTGGGGATAATGCTATTGGACAGAGAACGGTCACAAAATTGTTTCCCAGTTTT
Organism: Schistocerca gregaria; assembly: GCF_023897955.1. Taxonomy (NCBI): domain Eukaryota; kingdom Metazoa; phylum Arthropoda; class Insecta; order Orthoptera; family Acrididae; genus Schistocerca; species Schistocerca gregaria. The sequence continues at coordinate 835,473,469 of NC_064931.1, forward strand.
AAGGATGAACGTTCCGAAGTAACTGACTCACCACATCCAGGAAGATCTCTGGAGTTTGATGAAGATCGTTTAAACACGCTAATCCGCAATGATCAACGTTAGTGCACACGAGAAGTGGCCAGTAAGATGAACTATGATCATCTAACCATCGTGCGACACTTGAAGTGGGAAATGTTCAAAAATCGAGTCTAAGGATACTGAATGCTCTAAGCCAAATGCCAGAGAGTGGTCATATTAGCATCTCTTCTTGCACATTATCGATTGGCTCGTGAACAACACCTGTATATTTACTAGTGACGAGAAATGGTGTAGTTATGCTAACATGAGGACTTCATCACCCGTGGTGTAGGGGTTGCGTCTTTGATTAGTAATCAAAACGTCCACAGTGACGGGTTCTAAATCTGCCTTCATTTAAATGTTGATTAATGATCAGCATTGGCGGCCGAAACCTTAGTGCATAATAAATCATCCTCATTCGACTATCGGCATTGCCAAAGAGGGCAGAGGTTTGGACAGAGCTCCAGGGTACTCTCTCACCTTTGAGTTGGGAAACTGCCTCTAAAGTCTGAAGAATCAGCAATGACCAACGGCATAAGGATGCAAAAGGCAATGGAAATCACTACATGAAAGACATATAACGTGTATCCAGAGGACACGCGGCCTGTCCATTGACAAAAGATTCCGTTCGGACCTCAGTGAGCGCACTGCCAAAGGGGTGGTGACCATGAAAAAGAAGTGGAATAACCAACGAATGGATAATGTTCTACGAGTTGAGGCGTGGAATGTCAGAAGCTTCAGCGTCGTATGGAAGCTAGAAAATCTGAAAACGGAAATGCAAAGGCTACATCTAGATATAGTAGGGGTCAGTGAAGTGAGAAGAAGAGAACACAGGGATTTCTGGTAAGATGAGTATAGGATAAAAGCAGCATCAGAAAATGGTATAACGTGAGAAGGATTTGTTATGAATAGGAAGGTAGAGCAGAGAGTGTGTTACTGCGAACAGTTCAGTGATAGGGCTGTTCCTGTCACAATCGACATCAAACCAGCACCGACAACGATAGTTCAGGTATTCATGCCGACGTCGCAAGTTGAAGGTGAAGAGATAGAGAAAGTGTCTGAGTATACTGAAAGGGTAATCCAGTACTTAAAGGGAGATGAATATCTGATAGTCATCGGGGACAGGAATGCAGTTGTAGGGGAAGGAATAAAAGAAAGGGTTATAAAAGGATACAAGTTTAGGACAAGGAAAGAGAGAGGAGGAAGATTGATTGAGTTCTACAATAAATTTCATCTCGTAATAGCGAATACGTTTAGGTATATTTGGAAAAGACTGCGTGACAAGGGAGGATTTCAGTTAGATTTCATCAAGGTCAGAGAGAGATTCCATAATCAGATACTGGATTGTAAGGAGTACTCAGGAGCAAATATAGACTCAGATCGCAATTTAGTAGTGATGAATAGTAGTGTGAAGTTCAAGAGATTAATCAGAAAGAATCAATATACAAAGAAGTGGGATACGATAGTACTAAGGAATGACGAGATAGGCTTGAAGTTCTCCAAGGCTATAGATACAGCAATAAGGAACAGACGAGTAGGCAATACATTTAAAGAGGAATGAACATCTCAAAAAGGAGAAATCATAGAAGTTAGAGAGAATAATATAGGTACAAAGAAGGTAATTGAGAAGAAACCATGGACAGAAGGAATACTTTAGTTGATCGACGAAACAAGGAAGACAAAGATGTTCAGGGAAATTTAGGAATAGAGAAATACAAGTAGCTGAAGAATTAAACAAACAGGAAGTGCAAGGAGGCTAAGACGATATGGGTTCATGAAAAATGTTAAGAAATCGAAAGAGAAATGATTGTTAGAAGGACTGCCTCAGCATATAGGAAAGTCAAAAAAACCTTCGGTGAAAGTAAAGGCAAAAAGTGTAATATCAAGAGTGTAACGGAATTCCACTGTTAAATGCAGAGGAGAGAGAAGATAGGTGGAATGAGTACATTGAAGGCCTCTGTGAGGGGGAAAATTTGTCTGATGTGACAGAAGAAGAAACAGTAGTCGATTTAGAATAGGTAGGGGGTCCAGTATTACACATTAAAAAACAGTTTGACGTCACCCCGGTTCCCAGAGCTCCTAAAGATAAACGTTGTCTGTGGATATTGTATCACAGACACAGACCCTTTGACTGTTCAGAGATGTCATTAAACCCGTCCAAAGATGTAAACAACCATGGATGAGCAGCGCGTATTAGACGGAGGGGTCTGATAGCCGATCGGTTCCAGTCATTCCACCAGGAAGGACGTACACGGCTCGTGTTGTCTGTAATTGAACCATACCTACACGGTCAGTAACGGGCTTCATTCGGGTCCGCATTGTTAGTTTGTGCTAGGAAGGGTTCTCAACAAGGGAAGTGTCCAGGCGTCTCGGAGTGAACCAAAACGATGTTGTTCCGATACGGGGGAGATACAGAGAGACAAGAACTGTCGGGGCCGCCCAAATGCTAGTACTGCAGTGGATGACCGCTACGTACGGATTATGACTCGGAGGAACACTGACAGCAACGCCACCATGTCGAATAATGCTTTTCGTGCAGCCACAGAACGTCGTGTTACGTCTGAAACTGTGGGCAATAAGCTTCATTATGCGCAACTTCACTCCTGACGTCGATGGCGAGGTCCACCTTTGCAACGACGACACCACGCAGCGCGGTACAGATGGGCCCAATAACATGCCAGATTGAACGCTCAGATAATGGTCGGAGTCGTGAATCGAGGCAACCCGGTTAAGATGAACGCCTTAGACAGACTTTCCAGCGAGTACAGCAAGGAGGAGGTTCCCTGCTGGTTTGGGATGGCATTTGTATGGCCGACGTACGCCGCTGGTGGTCATGGAGGGCGCCATAAAGCTGTACGATACATGAATGCCCTCCTCCGACTGATAATGCAACCATATCGACAGCATATTGGCGTGACATTCGTCTTCATGGACGACAATTAGCGCCCCCATTGTGCACATCTTGTGAATGACTTCCTTCAGGATAACGACATCACTCGACTAGAGTGACCGGCGTGTTCTACAGACATGAACCCTGTCAAACATGTCTGGGATAGGTTGAAAAGAGCTGTTAATGGGCGACGTGACCTAACAAACACTCTGAGGGATACACTCCGAAACGCTGTTGATGAGTGAGACAATCTGGACCAACAGAGCCTTGATGAACTTGTGGATAGAATACCATGACGAATACAGGCATGCATCAATTCAAGAGGACGTGCTACTGGGTATTAGAGGTACCGGTGTGTACAGCCATCTGGACCACCACCTATAAAGGTCTCGCTGTATGGTGGTACAACATGCAATGTGTGCTCTTCATGAGCAATAGAAAGGACGGAAATGATGTTGATGTTAACCTGTATTGCAATTTTCTGTATAGGCTCCGGAACTCTCGGAACAGAGGTGATGCAAAACGTATTTTGATGTGTGTAGAATCAGAATTTGAGAGAGCTTTGAAGGACTTAGGACCAAATAAGACAGAAGGAATAAATAACATTCCATCAGAATCCCTAAAATCCATTGCGGGAAAAGGCAACGAACGACTATTGAAATTGATGCGTGGAATCTGTGAGTCTGGCGAAAAATCATTTGACTTTCAGAAAAATATCATCCACACAATTCCGAAGACTGCAAGATTTGACAAATGCGAGAATTATCGCACAATCAGCTTAATAGCTCGTCCATCCAAGCTGCTGGCAAGAATAACATACAGAAGAATGGAAAAGAAAATTAATGATGCGTTATATGACAATAAGTTTGGCTTTAGGAGAGACAAAAGCACCACACAGGCAACTCTGATGTTGCGGCTGATAATGGAAACAAAACTAAAGAAAAATCAAGAGACGTTCACAGAATTTGTCGACCTGGAAAGAGCGTTCGACAATGCAAAATGGTGCTAGATTTTTGAATTTCTGAGATAAATTGGAGAAGTTATAGGGAGAGACGGTTAATAAACAGTATTTACAAGAGCCAAGAGGAATTAATAAGAGTGGAGGACCAAGGACGAAGTGCTCGGATTAGAAAGGGTGTGAAACAGGGATATAATCTTTTGCCACCACTTTTCAGGTTTTATATCGCAGAAACAATTGTGGAAATAATGGAAGATTTCAGGAGTGAAATTAAAATTCAAGTTTAAAGAATATCAGTGATACTATTTGTTAATGAGATTGGTATCGTGAGTGAAAGTGAAGAAGAATTACGTGATCTGCTGAATGGAATGAACAGTCTAATGAGTACAGAATTTGGATTGAGAGTAAATCACAGAAAGGCGAAAGTAATGAGAAGTAGCGGAAATGAGAACAGCCAGAAACTTAATGAGACTAACAGTCATAAAGTACATGAAGTTAAGGAATTTTCCACCTAGGCTGCAAAATAACCAACGACGAACGAAGAAAGGTGAACATTAAAAGCAGAGTAGTACTTACAAAAAGGACATTCTACCCATAGAAGTCTACTGCTGTCAAACATAGACACTAATTTGAGGAAGAAATATCTGAGAATGTACGTTTAGATAACAGATTTGTATGGTAGTGTTACATGGACTGTGGTAAAAGCGGAACAGAAGAGAATCGAAGAACTTGAACTGTGATACTACAGACGAATATTGAAAATTAGGTGGACAGATATGGTAAGGAAAGAGGGAGTTCTGTGCACAATCGGAAAGGAAAAAAAATGTGGAAAACCGTGACAAGCAGAAATGGCAGGATGATAGGACATCTGTTAAGACAGGCGGCTGCTGTGACCCAGCGGTTCTAGGCGCTTCAGTCTGAAACCGCGAGACCGCTACGGTCGCAGGTTCGAATTCTGAGTCGGGCATGGATGTGTGCGATGCCCTTAGGTGAGTTAGGTTCAAGTAGTTCTAAGTTCTAGGGGACTTATGACCTTAGATGTTAAGTCCCATAGCCCTCAGAGCCATTTTTATCTCATAAGAAAAAAAAATGGTTCTGAGCACTATGGGAATCAACATCTGAGGTCATCAGTCTTATGACTCAGACTGATAATTCAAAAAAAAAATTGTTGGGCCCAAACAAAGAAGCAATTCCCTGTACAATGACAGGTGCACATCTATAGAATATAATGTTATCCATCTTTTGGAGCAGCGACGGTGTGGAGTCCTATGAACTGCTCAGTTGATGTATAACGCTCACTGCGGTCAACATGTGAGACGTCTTGCAGACGCAGTCCAAGAACAACGACCAGGAAGACTATGTGATGTGATGCTACTAAACGATAACGTCCACCCATATTATGTAGGACTTATGTTGTGAAGTTATTCTGTACACATCTTATACATTTGATATTGTGCACCAATATTTTCACCTTTCCCACTGTGGGCTTTCAAAGCAAGAAATGAAATGAGTAGAGCGACAAGGTTCGTGCCACCCCACTCTCCATTGCTGCCAAATTTATTCAAGATGGCGGTGATGACGTCATCCAAGATGGCAGTATGTAGACTTGGCAACATCACATGACGTCATCCAATATGGCGGATTTTGGCGGGAGAATAGGCCGATTGTGGTACATCCACTAACCTAACTTCAAGAAAAAATGGCGTTAAGTTTGAATTTTGGCGGGAAAGTAGGCCAATTTTGCTCTGTCCACTAACCTAAGCCTCCAGAAGAAAAAAATGGCGGGAAGTTTGAATTCCAACAGCATAATGCATGCAAAGACGGTACTCATCTTCATTATTATTATTGATTATCTTTTATTAACATTCATTATCATTTTTATTATTTATTATCATTTACTATTATTTACTATCATTTTTTATCATTTATTATTATTGACGTGCCTCTGCTGGAAAATTGCCCCCAAATTCAAATTCTTACAAGATAATGGCTGCAAACCCATACTTTTCTTTATTATTATTCATTATTATCCATTATCGTTCATTAACATTCATTATCATTCACTGTGGTTTATTATCATTCATTTATTATCATTTATTATTATTTTTATTATTTATTGTTATAGGCCTACGTCCACTAGAAATTTGCCCGAAATTCAAACTCCAACACGATAATGTCTCGAAAACTGTACTTCTATTTATTATGATCATTTATTATTTATTCAAGATGACCGATTTTATCGACGAGAAAGCTATTTTCCTTACATCCATAACAAAAATCTACCACAAGCTCAAATCCCAGCACCATAATTGATCACACGTATGACCTTTCTCCGTCACTTACCTTTTTCACTAGTAGCCTATCATAATCGCGTCGAATAATAAACTGCTCTCATAGTGACGTAAGTCACGTCCTTTGATTTTGCAGGGGGTAAGGGACTAAAGGCTTTATTTCAAGCAGTACGGTCATCAATTGTTCTCCAACACAGTCAGCAAACACATCTTTCATATCGCAGTGCAGTCGCCACGACGTCTGCGCTCCAACTGAATTAGTTCAAATCCTCGCCACCCCCTGGCCAGTGCACGGAGACACTGGCGACGCCTGTCACGTGAGGCGGCCGCCTGCACTGGGGGCGAGTCCAGCTTTCTCTCACACGTCGTAAACATGTTTTACTGAACACACTGGAACTTGCCGAGTTTGACGTCACAGCGGCCCCTTGTCCGCTCGCCACGTGTATTCGTCGCCTCCGCACATTTACAGCCAAATTTGTTTGCCTCGGAACTTAATCACACAATGGTTGGCTGTTCCCAGCCACATATTTGGCGCCAAAGTTGTTTTCCTGGGCATGTTCAAACCTGTCGATGCCGACCGCTCACGGTCCACCACGTGTACCTGTGCGAGCGACACCGCAATGGTTCACTTTTGACGGGAAAGTTTGGTCGACAGTGGAATCTGCCATGACTATATAACAGCACGTTTGGTCCGCACTTGAACGCTTGCTAATTGACTCACTTCCGCTCTCACGTAATAACTGTACAATCGCTGCGCCGCCGCCCCGCTCACGTCACACACCCTCCATACACGTGACGGGCCTAGTCTTCTGTAAATACCTAAGTACGTAATTCCATATAGTTTTTAATCATATTAAATAATTCAGTTTAGAATTTCAAATATGCATGCAATGGTTTTCAACTACCTAATTCACAATACTCCCCACGATGTGTTGGATTTGGCTAGGTGTTAGGCATTCTTGGATGGTTGCACTTTGTGTTATTTGGGGGGGAGTATTGTGAATTCCGTTTGTCCTCGCAGGAAGTAGATCACATTGGTGCCTTCGTGACTTTATCACTGTTTGATGGTAGAGGATAAAGATGATAGGGTGTTGAGGATCTGTCGTACTTGTACCTAGACTGTGTACAACATTGTGCGCGTTTCCGGAGAATGGTCAAAACAAGGTCCTGTTGTAGTAACTGAGATTGTACTGTTTATAGACAGGTTGCAGAAGGTAATAGACATGTCTTTCGCCCACCTAAATTTCAGAGATCAGATGGGTGACAATAAATCCATACTCATCTATGCTTTTATTATTAAGTGAGTTTTGGCAGGAGTGAATATGGTTTTATATTTGTGAGTGGAAATTGTCAGTGAAGGGTGAATGACGTCGGGTTCACTGGCTGTCCTGTTTGAGATGCAAGGAGGAGATAGAGATCTGCGTTATTTAGGAATCCATTTGTGCACTGTATGTCGTTAGACAATAGCTGGAGAGCACGTATAGGGAGAGCCCACTTCAGCATTCTGATCCTCGGACTGAGTGGACGGCTGTTTAAATGGACAGCTATGTGGCTCAGACAGGCCAGCGGCAGCGCTCGGACACTAGCTTTGTAAGGTGCTATGGGATCAGTCTGAGCATTTAGTACTTGTTTTGCGCATTATTGGATTAACAACTGTAATATTGAAGGTCATGTCCTCAGCGGGACCGATGTGTAATTGAGTAAGTGTGTTTACGTATTTGAAGATATGTTTCGCGAATGGTGATGTTAAGTTGATGGTGCTTTTTAGCTACCACTGTAAAAAAGATAGCTGTCTGCTGCTTAAAGAAAGACAGTGATGACCTTGCCCCCAGACCTGATGGATAAGTTATTAGATAAGAGCAACTGATAGTTGAATGATGCTATGTATTCGGATATAGGAGTCTCTAAACGGCGGGGCCACATTTTTTCTTAGGTGGAAATTTATGCAATCTATAGATAGTGATATTCGACAGCTAGTGAGAACAGTTAAGAGCGGAAAAATAGGTACAAATCGAGCGCTGGCAGATTGTTGCGGCAATGGTAATAATATTATTGTAGGTGGAGGTGGTAAATATGGACCAGGATTTGAATATTAGTGTGAATGTCGTATGTGCTTGATGCTCTGTATAAAAGTTTGACTCTTTAATTGGGTTGGGTATTTCTAGGTGTGTGTAAAATTAATTTCACTGTTCAAAGTGCGAGAAAGATGAGTTGATTGGTGTTTAGATAGAGACTACGTTTGTAATTCGAAAAGAGGGGATGAGAATGGTAAATTGATTGATGAGCATGGTTTGTGGGGAGATATTTGAGTGTCAAGATAGGGTTGAGGACGTTTGCGTATGTTGTTGGTGGGACAGGTGTGAGGTCAGGTTGCGATGGGAGGTGTAAATCAGATCTCTTTCTTTTAAAAAAAATTGTTGTAATGTTAGAATAATTTTGAGAAGGTTTTAGATGGCTGGCCACACGACGAGGCGAGAGTAGGGATGTGTAGTTATGTTGAGTTAAAGGGCCGTGTAATGTCGTGTTAGGAGCAATGCGCAGTGTGCTGTAGTGTCATAGGAGATGAAGACATGTGCTGCTATGATGTGTCTAGCGTATGGGAGCTGCGCTTTGGAATTATGCTTCGTTGACTTTCACTCGCGTTCGGTGGTCGCGGCTCGGGATCGCGGTCCTGGACGGACGTATCTGTGTGTGTGCGCTTTGACCGCTGACGAGTGCGCTGGCCGCGCCAACTCACGCTTGTGGAAGCCGAGCAGGGGCTGTGCGAGGTCTGAAATCAGACGGATGGGTGACTTCACGATCCAGTGGTCAGGGTGCAGAGTGGGGGTTCCTGCGCACGTCTGCTGAGTTATTTTGCGAGCGGATCTGCAGGCTCTGCTATGCGTTATTAGGATAGTATACGAGTATTGAGCGTATCTCCACGTCTGTGTGCTGTATTTTTTAGTAGCAGTTTGCTATAGTGTGTACTGAAATTATGATTGGGTGCGCGTCTGTGGGCTGTGCAACATAGCCCAGGGCACATCTCGGATTGGTGTTTTGTGATAGCGTGATAGATATACTGTATGGTTAACTAAGTTGTTCGAAAAAATAAATACAGTGTACTCAATGATTACACTCGCCTGCAACGCAGATCAGAGTGATTGGTTTTCCGTCACCATCTCGGTTGCATGCGAATAGTAAAAGTTTTCCCGGCCGGGTTAATCGTGTGTGTTAACGAGCTATGAGCTATTCTCACGATAGACGTGAAGGCAGGTCCAGACCTGAGACGCCGGCGGTATGCATGAGAAGAACAATGCAGCTTCCACATGTGTCGGCTGTCACGAGCGCTCGGAAGCTGAACTTGGCTGGAGACTCTGGAACCCCCTTCCCCGCCGAGCGCTCGCGCGCGTTGCCTGCCTTGGAACGTAATCAAAGGCGCATAGGCGATATCAATTTCTCCGGTGATAGGTGCGAATGCGACTGTGTTGACGTCAAAAAAAAAGTGGCTCTGAGCACTATGGGACTCAACATCTTAGGTAATAAGTCCTCTAGAACTTAGAACTACTTAAACCTAACTAACCTAATGACACCACACACACCCAGGCCCGAGGCAGGATTCGAACGTGCAACCGTAGCAGCCCCGCGGTTCCGGACTGCTGCGCCAGAACCGCACGGCCACTGCGGCCGGCTGTTGACGTCATGTTTGGGGGAGGCCGAGCAGAGACTTTTGGTCGGTTTGGCAGCTGGGCGAGCATTTCTGAGCACTGTGCGGTGCTTTATTTGGAGAGTTTAAGAGTACAGAGCTCGTCTGCTGATATTGTGTACTGCATTATTTATGAGCTGTTTGCTATTGTGTGGTGAGATTAGGAGTTGTTTACGTGTTTGTGGCCTGTGGCAGATGACAACAGTCAGACCAGTGCGGGTATTTTGTGACAAATATACTCCACAACTGAATAAAAGGGCTCCAAATAAATAGAATGCAGCACTTCCTTACTTCCCCGAGCAGCACAGCGCATTCTGAGCTGTTTTTACACCATAACGGCCATCTGGTCAGAATGTGAGTGAGTAGACTAATAACTGGACAAATTTATCTCTAGAGGAGTTACAGGTCTGGATTGGAATGAATATCTTGATGGGTGTGGTTGTCTTGCCAAGTGTAGTGCACTACTGGAGTTCAGAAACTGCCTGATTTCATCCTTACATATCGAAACCTATGAGAAGTAAAAGTTTCAAAAAGATATGTCGCAAATAAATAAGGTACACTCGTTCCTCCTTCCATCAGCCTATGCACTGACATTATTTCCAAAAATTAGCAGTTGTTTAGCTATTTGGAGGTAAATGTTTTGCAGTATTTACAAGTGGTTCACATGTCTGTAGGCTGTGCTATGAGTTATTTTTAACTGTTTACAATTAGCAAGGGTGTGTCTAGAACGTTATAAATGAGTTATGTAGGAGTGTTTTGCAGGTCTGTATGGTGTGGAACATGTCGGTGTTGTACATACACTCCATTCCTAAATAAAGTAAATTGCTTCCTCCATCCATGGGCCTAGTGCACGGTGAGTCCTTTTACCCGAAACATGTACGAATAGGTTAAGTGCTGGTGGCTTAGTTTAGCGGTGATGAGCTTGGTTTGCAATAATTTTCTTAGGTTGGTGGTGGAAGCGCCAGTGACCTTTGTTTAATGGCAGATTTCAAACTTGCCGCTGGTTCCTAGAAGGACGTGGCGGTCGTATTGCTGAGGTTAGTATAAGTGCCCTTTATTTACAACAATTTTGTTAGCTTGGCAGAGAAAGCAGAATTGACCTTTCTTTACTGCCAGAATTCAAACTCGGCGCTGGTTCCTAGGAGGAGGTGGCTGTTTGGTCCTCGAAAAGTAGTTCAATTAGGTAGTTGAACACCTTTGCATATGTATATGAAGTTGTAAATTTAATTATTTAATATGATTGAAAACGAAATGGAATTAAGTACTAAGGTAAATACAGAAGACAGGGTCCATCGCGTGTATGGAGGGTGTGTGATGTAAGCGGGGCGGCTGCGCAGCGATTGTACAGTTATGACGCGCGCGCGAAAGCGAGTCAATTAGCGAGCGTTCAAGTGCTGTTATATTGCCATGGCGGATTCCACTGTGAGTTCAAATTTTACCGCCAAAAGTGTAGTGCTGCGTTCTCGCTCGCACAGGGATATGTGGTGGACGGTGAGCGGTCGGCATCGATAGGTTTGAACATGCCCAGGAAAACAACTTTGGCGCCAAACGTGTGGCTGGGAACAGCCGACCGTTCTGTGATTCAGTTCCGAGGCAAAAAAATTTCGCGGGAAACGTGCGGAGGCGACGAATACAAGTGGTGAGCGGACAAGGGGCCACTGTGACGTTCCAGCGTGTCCAGCAAAAACATGTTTAAGACGTGGGAGAGATCGCTGGGCTCGCCCCCAGCGCAGGCGGCCACCTCACGTGACAGGCGTCGCCGGTGTCTCCGTGCGCTGGCCAGGGGTTGGTGAGGATTGGAACTAATTCAGTTGGAGCGCAGACGTCATGGCGACTGCACTGTGATATCAAAGATGTGTGTGCTGACTGTGTTGGAGAACAAGTGATGACCGTACTGCTTGAAATAAAGCCTTTAGTCCCTTACCCCCTGCAAAATTAAAGGACGTGACTTACGTTACTATGAGAGCAGTTTATTATTCGACGCGATTGTGATAGGCTACCAGTGAAAAAAGATAACTGATAGAGAAAGGTCATACGTGTGCTCAATTATTGTGTTGGGATTTTAGCTTGTGATAGATTTTTGTTATGGATGTAAGGAAAACAGCTTTCTCGACGATAAAATCGGTCATCTTGAATTAATAATAAATGATCATAATAAATAGAAGTACAGTTTTCGAGACATTATCGTGTTGGAATTTGAATTTCGCGCAATTTTCTAGTTGAGGTAAGCCTATAATATTAATAATAATAATAATAACATTAATAAATGATAATAAATGATAATGAATGATAATAAATGACAGTGAATGATAATGAATGTTAATAAATGATGATGGATAATAATTAATAATAATAAAAAAGTATGGTTTCGCAGCCATTATCTTGTTGGAATTTGAATTTGGGGGGAATTTTCCAGCGGAGGCAGGTCAATAATAATAAAAAATTAGGAATCTTAATAAATAATAATAATAAATGATAATGAATGTTAATAAATGATAATAATAATAATAATAAAGATAAGTACGGTCTTTGCATGCATTATCCTGTTGGAATTCAAACTTCCCGCCATTTTGTTTTTTCTTCTGTAGGCTTAGGTTAGTGGACGTAGCACAATTGGCCTATTTTCCCGCAAAAATTCAAACTTCCCGCCATTCCTTCTTGAGGTTAGGTTAGTAGACGTACCATAATCGGCCTATTCTGCCGCCAGAATCCGCCATCTTGGATGACGTCATGCGATGTTGCCGAGTTTACATGCCGCCATCGTGGATGACGTCACCGCCGCCGTCTTGAATAAATTTGGCAACAATGGAGAGGGGGATGGCATGAACCTTGTCCCTCTATTGAGGTGGCCCTCAACTACGTACGTTCAGACTCAAGAGTTCAAATATTAAAGGTTTTGGCGGATTTCGTTGTCTACGGGCTGGGATACGTAGTTGCCACATTACAAGTCAAGTATTGCTGAGTGTACAGTATACAATTTGAATATAGACACATGAATCGAATGGTCAAAGGTTCCTATCACTTGGCAATTGCTAATTTTGAATGTAACATAGAAAGTTATTAATGTGAAGATTGCAATTAATTGAAATCTGCAGGTACTATTTTTATCAACTTTAAATTGATGAGTATGATAGCAGAAGTACCTTTAATAATGCCGTTTATTACTGCCAAACTCTTACTGGTGCCTATTTTCCAAAAACATCTAACAAGTAAACAATAGATTCCTACTTCACGTAATTAGTTATGGTCAACAACATAGCTCGCGAGATATTCACTAGTAAACGCATACTACATCTTGACTTCAGAAGCCATGGAAGTATCACATGTGCACAAGTCAGCACTACGAAATATTTCTATCTCGCGCGACCACGCGCAAACTGCTCAACAATCTCCAAGTATTTCCTGCTAACGTTCGTCGCGCCTTCCTGTCCAGCACTCTCTGTGTCCTGTGCGACCTTCCGTCAAGCCGTCCTCATCAGTACTCACCTTGTCCTTTGTGGAAACGATGCTCGTCCCACACTTGCGTATAGTCTCTCCATTCTACCGCAGAAACGAGCACTGGGATCCTATAGAGCGTTCCCGCCAAGTCTCCAAGCCAACGTACACACACAAACATATTGAAACATATACGAAATACTGGATTTACATTTGAATAACTTGGAACTGAATAAATATTAATTTAGATGGATCTTCAACACACATTATTAAATACACAAACAAATTAAATAAACGTATATTTAGGGAATAGAAGCAAAGTAGGCCAGTAGCCTAATGTCTCTGTGCTTCTAAAACACAGAAAATATTTGGCCAATTTTTCATGGAAAGTATATATCGGATATAAACAAAGACATAGCCAAATAAATACATTTACAAGCATGCTGCTACCACTGTTTTCGCGTAACTGTGGAGTACTTATGGCCTGACGCGATCCGTAGTAATCGCCCACTTTAACCTCCAATAACACATGTACTATGCAAGTTACATGGCTGTAATTCATACCAATTTGGGTTTACACTAATAGATTTCTAAAGACACGTCGACCGACAAAATCGGATTAACTGTTTAGATTTTGGAAGTTCGTTGGTTGATGTTACTTGTATAAATTATAGTCAGATGCTAAACTTTGAACTAATAAAGATATTGAAAATCTGATTACACCATCCGAATCGTCGTGGAAATAATGGTAATGTACAAGTTTCTTTTTGCGGTATCATGATTCCTCTGGCTACTATTAATTTCTACATGAACAGTGAAATGTGTGCCATTATGGTTTCACAAAGTCTGCCATGCTTGGCACCCCCAACATACAAATCTCCTTCATCGACATAAAGCACAGTCCTTGACACAGCATGGAATTCCCAGTCACGCGGTCGGCCTGGACCACGCTCTGGGGCTACCCCTCCTGCTCCGGCTAACGTTCATCACCACGCGGTTGCTGACGAGCGCCGGCTAGCCGAGCGGCCACGCCAACTCAGAACATAGGTTATTTTCAGGGCACCACAACTGGCCCGTTACCTCAAACCACTCACAATCCACCAGCATCAAAGAACTCCCTTTTCGCTAGAGAAATTGTAGGTTTGATTATAATGAGGCAGCGGCTTTTTTTTGGAAACAAAATTTCTGCAGATACACTTCTTTCGCAACAATGAGAATACGAGCCAGGATCTAGACACCAACAAAGATTTTTATATATAAATACGAAGTATAAACGATGTGTAGCTTTGTAACTTCTTTTTGCAAGGAAACACAAACACTATTCTCTACGCAGTTGTAAAATAAATACTCTTATTGAAGGCATATTTAGCGTCTAAGCAAGGACAAGAATGGAGCTGTCAGCGAGACACATAGGGCTTGAATATGTAAACGGTGGGAGAGAGAGGTGTTTTGGAGGGTTATGGTGAGGAAGTGTATTCAATCTTCTGTAGTGGCTAGTTGATAATGGAATAGCTTGGATTAATAGGGTTATGGTTTGGATGTGCTAGGACTGTGAGTTCTGATGTGAGAGGAGTGTAACAGGAAGAATGACCTTGTAGTATTACTTAGTTCTTTCAGTTTGAGCTCTGTCATTGATTTTTCTACTCGAATAACAAAGAACAGCAGGACATTGATAGATAACTTTTTTATAGACCAAGATAAGTTTAGGGACATAAATGCTTATACTGTTGAGAATGGTCTATCAGATCATGGTTCACAGCTAGTTACAGGACATGACATAGCTCCATGCAGTATATCAAATCAGTATTTCAAAGCAGTGCGTTCAATTAACAATATAAATATTGCAAACTTTAGGGAGAGCCTAAAGCAGCTATACTGGGAAGAAGTGTATATGGAACCCGATGCAAACTTGAAATATAACTTATATCATGATATACTTTTAAGGGTATTTGAAAATTGTTTTCCCAAGAAAATAGTTAAATATAATTCCAAGAAAACATGTAAAAAGCCTTGGATAACTAAAGGAATAAGGATATCTTGCAACCGTAAAAGAGAACTATATCTAACAGCAAGAGGGAGTACTGACCCCGAAATTGTTCAATATTATAAAAACTATTGTGCACTACTAAGAAAAGTTATTAAAAAGTCCATGTGTATCATGTCTGAGATAGGCAACTCTGATAATAAAATTAAAGCAATTTGGAATATTATTGAAAGGGAAACAGGGCAACCTAGAGCACAGGAAGACTTTAGTGCCATAAAACTGAATGAAAAGTGTACTAACAAACAATCAGAAATTGAAAATATTTTCAATAATTTTCTTTAAATGTTGTGGAGAAAAAAGGGGCTAGATCTTCACTAGAAGAGGCAAGGCTTCTAATAGAAGAGGCCATATCTGTGCAGTTTGAAACAACTGTATTTCCACCAACCTCTCCCTCTGAAATAAGTAAAATAATAAACTCACTGAAAAATAAAAGCTCTTACGGAATTGATGGCATTTCCAGCAAGATACATAAAGCCTGATTCCCCACAGATAAGTAAGGTTCTCAGCCACGTATATAATGGCTCTTTGGAGCAGGGTGTTTTCCTCGATAGACTGAAATATGTCATTGTAAAACCATTGCATAAAAAGGGGTATACGTCGGATGTCAACAACTATCGCCCAATCTCTCTTCTGACAGCTCTATCAAAAATTTTTGAGAAAGTAGTGTATTCAAGAGTAGCCTCCCATATTTGTAAAAATAAAGTACTAACAAAATGTCAGTTTGGTTTTCAGAAAAGCTTTTCAACAGAAAATGCTATATACGCTTTCACTGATCAAATATTAAGTGCTCAGAATAAGCGGACATCACCCATTGGTATTTTTTGTGATCTCTCAAAGGCCTTTGATTGTGTAAATCATGGTATTCTTTCAGATAAGCTAAATCATTATGGTTTGAGGGGGCAGTGCAGAAATGGTTTAATTCATACTTAACTGGAAGAATGCAGAAAGGTAAAATAAGTGGATCATGTAAAGTTAAAACAACAGCTGATTCCTCAAACTGGGGGCTATCAGGTATGGAGTCCCACAGGGTATGGTCTTAGGTCCTTTACTGTTCTTGACTTACATTAATGACTTACCATTCCACATTGATGAAGATGCAAAGTTAGTTCTTTTTGATGATACAAGTATAGTAATAACATCCAAAAACCAAGAACTAAGTGATGTAATTGTAAATGATGTTTTTCACAAAATTATTAAGTGGTTCTCAGCAAACGGACTCTCTTTAAATTTTGATAAAACACAGTATATACAGTTCCGTACAGTAAATGGCACAACTCTAGTAATAAATATAGACTTTGAACAGAAGTCTGCAGTTAAGGTGGAATTTTCAAAATTTTTAGGTGTGTCCATTGATGAGAGGTTAAACTGGAAGCAACACATTGATGGTCTGCTGCCGGCCGTGGTGGTCTCGCGGTTCTAGGCGCGCAGTCCGGAATCGCGCGACTGCTATGGTCGCAGGTTCGAATCCTGCCTCGGGCATGGATGTGTGTGATGTCCTTAGGTTAGTTAGGTTTAAGTAGTTCTAAGTTCTAGGGGACTGATGACCACAGCTGTTAAGTCCCATAGTGCTCAGAGCCATTTGAACCATTTTTGATGGTCTGCTGAAACGTCTGAGTTCAGCTACGTATGCTATTAATGTTATTGCAAATTTTGGTGATAAGAATCTCAGTAAATTAGCTTACTATGCCTACTTTCATTCACTGCTTTCGTATGGCATCCTATTCTGGGGTAATTCATCGTTGAGTAGAAAAGTATTCATTGCTCAAAAACGTGTAATCAGAATAATTGCTGGAGCCCACCCACGGTCATCCTGCAGACATCTATTTAAGGATCTAGGGATCCTTACAGTAACCTCACAGTATATATATTTACTTACGAAATTTGTTGTTGATAATCCAACCCAGTTCAAAAGTAATAGCAGTGTGCATAGCTATAACACCAGGAGAAAGGATGATCTTTACTATGGAGGGTTAAATCTGACTTTGGCACAGAAATGTGTAAATTACGCTGCTACAAATGTCTTTGGTCACCTACCAAACAGCATCAAAAGCCTGACAGATAGTCAACCAACATTTAAAAATAAATTAAAAGAATTTCTAGATGACAACTCCTTCTACTTACTGGCTGAATTTTGAGATATAAATTAAGGGAAAAAATAGTAATAAAAAAAGTAACTTAAACATTAGTGTCATACAATATTTTGTGTAATATAGTATCTTGTACAGACATATTTTATGAACCTGACACGTTCCACATCATTACAAAGTGTCGTATTCATGATCTATGGAACAAGTATTAATCTAATCTAATCTAATAAGTGGGATGGTAAAGACTAGGAGAATGTTTATGTAGTGAGTCTCCTTACAGTCAGAGTAAGATGCTCCGAGAGTTGTGATGATTATGTTAGGGACACTTATGGCAATGACAGGCACCAGAGACTCCTGACGAAGCTGGAATTCCATATTTGGTGTAGTATATTAAAGCACCATTGATCAGGACATCAATTGCGCATAACAAGTCTGAAAATAATCGGCCGAAATATATTGTGTCGGAATTATTTCCGATGATAATGGCTTTACAAACATCTAGGTCAGAATGACAACGTATTTTTAGTTCTACTTCAACGGTGGTGATGAATTCAGGTCCACTGAAGACGACAGTGTAAGTAAGTCCATCGGATGGATTGGGAGATGCCTTGGATGTGGGAGTACTTACAGACATGATGGAAATATGGCAAAAGCTTGTCTCGCTCCTTTTTCCTACCAATATAGACCTACAGTTCTCCCTCTATATTTCTCAGCTGCGTATAATTTTTCTTTTTCAGTCTACTTTGGTCACCGTGTCGGTCTACTTACAGAAGTGTTGTCTGCATTCACATTTACCAGCTCTTCTAACGTTAGGCACTCATGTTTCTATCCTAGATTGCCATTGACTTACAGAACAAAGCATTTGCTGACGTAATATGCGAAACGTGTGGCATGTACCAAATTTAGTAGCATTTTACATCAGGAAACGTGAGGTTTTGAAAAAAAGAGAAACTAGGTCAAGCGTCAGTTCCAAACGCAAGCATAGCTGCAAAATGTGAGTACAGACAACACTGCTAGATGTAGGCAGAGATAACCAGAAAATTCAGTTCGTGAATTTTACAATGTAACGGTTTATGAAACGAGTTGCTTTTAGAACCGAAATCAAAACAGTAAATTTGTTTGATTCCAAACCTCTTCTAATATTTCAAGCAAATAAAACGAACTGCGTCCGCTAAAACTAAGTAGAATTTTTAGTACTTGAAAAACTGTTAAAATTACGTTATTAAATTACACGGTAGCTATAGTTTCCATGGCCTCATAAATAAAGAGCCAAATATTTGAATCAAAGCGACAAACTTCTCATCCATTTTGTCGAACTATAGTTTTCCACCTTTAAATAGGATTAAGGGATTACTTCAGTATCTTCCATAATAACTGAATCGCTTCATTGCTATCGTTCAACAAATATTTTTCTAAACCGCTAATCAAAATCACGGCTATTTAATTTCCAGTCTCAAGTACCTTTCAGAGTTAACGCTGCAGAACTCACAAAAAAAAAAAAATAATAATTGTAAGAGAGCGCAGTCTGAAATGTGAATCAACTTTATTGAAATCGCATGTGATTTTCTTTGAATCTGTGTCCACTGTTGCTACGAATTAATGGAATGTGCCATTTCACCTTTAAATGTCAATGTTGTGTGTATTTTCTGTTTTATCGTACATTCGAGGCCTGATGGTAATTTCAGATACCTAAGAGTAGAGGGCCACTGGGCATCATGTCCTAAAACGCCTCCTCGGCATGTAACAGCACTTTCATATCGAAATCAACGTCTCCTGATCTTCAAGATCATGACATCTTCGCCATTGTGGTTCGTCAGTTTTGCTGCCGAAGGGGTGGTCTGGCGGTAAGCGTGGCGCCTATAGCCTATAGCTCTGCCGCCAAGTTGGATCACTTTTCTGGACAAGGTTTACTATCTTTTATTTGTTCCTCAAGACTCCCTGTACCACTATTTAGAGTTTTTCGCAACATTTTTGAACACTCTGCATACAAGCACGAGTAGTCTGCAGGAGAAAAACGTGTGCATGATGCACATAACAACATACAATTCTCAAGTAAATATAGTGTTCAATCATACACATGCATACACACGCATACACACTACTATGACAAACGCTTCATCCATCTATTCCACACACACACACACACACACACACACACACACACACACACAAACACAAACACACACTGAGCCGTGTGTGGCTCATGTTCGAGTCATTCTTATTTAACAACCTGTGTTTACGGTACTGCCGCCTCGTTATGTTAATTTTCAATTACTGGTGTCACTGAGTTGCTGCCTTGCCTACCCGTCAGCGACTTCAGCCCCGCCTATCGATATAGGCCCTGCCATATTATCTTTGGGACTCCTGTTACTTCCTGGTCGTCGTGTGTCGTCCAAGGAGTTGGAACGTGCCAGGAGTTAGTTCGGACCTGGCAGTGTTTGAGTTGGCACGCGGCACAAGTTTCGTAGGGGCGCGGCAGCAGTGAGGTCCGGACCTCCATCACTCACGCGACGGTTACCGACACACATGATTGGAGAAGGGACGACTTTGGTTGGTCGTCTGTCGGTCGTCTTGCTGGACGAGGTGTATTTGGCCGGCGTTCGCTTATGGGTTGGCTGTGAGTGCCGACTCATGATTAGTCACTGTTATTGTAGTCACTGCCTTTAGCAATGTCTAATTCTTCGTGCAAGTGTTCGTGAAACTGCGTGTAGTTTGTGTGATTTGACTGACAAGTTATTTTGAATGTTGTCGGCGTACTGGCTCTGAGGAGTCCCCATTGCTACGAGGTCCATGGCTCACCGACTCTGGACACGAAAGTTGAGTTTTGATTTCACCTACCAGCAAGTCAAGACTGTTCGTTCACAGTGTGTCGTTTTGAGTTCGTTGTTGGCTGTTGGGATAATCCCGTGAGCAATAACGTGGTTTCCAAGTTGCAAAATTCTAGCCACCCTCCGATGGAGTTTCACTGTATTCAGTTATTTAAATTGAAGTGCACCAGCGGAATCGTCTGCCTTGTGGCTGTTAACGTTCCTGCCCTGGCCTTTGTAAATTTCAGGTAGTTTGGTTTCCTCATCGTGTTGTTGCTGTCCAGCACGGTGTGTAGTTTGACAGCTCCGTGTATGATTGGTTGTGGGCGCAAATATCTTCTACGTTGTTCCGTTCAACTCCCTGTTGTGCCCTGGTCGCGTGAAGTGTAAGTTATGTTGTCGGTGGGTACGCTGACTGTAGGTCGGTTGGGTTGTAGTCGAATCGGAAATGGTTGGCCCGATTGCGTGTCTCACCTTAGCGAGCGTTTGTGTTTGAATTACAGGCCTACCTCGAACATCTGGGCTTTCTTGTGTGGACTGCCTTATTTTTTAAAAATTTCTTCTTGTTGTTGGTACTCGTATGGCTTCTAGCCGCTTTTGTGTTTTAAATTAGAGTTCAGGCCTTTAGCCTAGTTTAAAGTACTGTTTCAAGTAAGCCCTTTGCATTTAAAACTTTTTTTTAAATTTTTAAGTCTTCCGCCTGCAGCCGATTTGAATTTAACTTGTTTACTTCAACCTACTGAATTTTTAAGTCTTCGGCGTTGAGCTGGTTTGAGTTCCAGTTGTTTGTTCTTAAGGCCTTCAGCCTAAATTAAAGAAGTGTTTCATGTAAGGGCTTGGTATTTAAAAGAAATGTAATGTTTTGGAGTTTTAAGTGTTCGGCCTTCAATCGATTTGAATATAACTTGTTTGCTTTAGCTTAACTAAAGAACAGTTTTAAGATAGGCTTGCCTTTTAAATTTCTGATTATGCCTGCGTTTTAAGTTATTGGCGTTCAGCAGCTTTTACATTAAAGTGGCTTTCAGCCGCTACTTAAGTCTCAAAGATTAAAGCTGTATGTTTAAAAAAAATTTTTTGTGCTTTTGTAATGTTTGATCAAATAATAAAGCTGTATGTTCGAGTGTAACTGGCAGCCCCTTATTTTGGCTCCTTTCCATAATTTATTCCACCTTTCCCGTCCTGCGGGTTAAGCAGGGCGTTTCACACACATACACACACTTGCACGCATGCACACTCTCTTAAAACCACTCAAGGGAATAGTGTCACAATCCCCACCCACACTGATGAAGCGTTTGTCGTCAAGGCAAGAGGGACTGACTGAAAGTCGTATTGCAATACCCACTTCATAGAGCGGCGGCCAAAAGATTTCTTGTAGCACCGGATGACGAAACTCATCATCATTGAAAAGACACTCCTTTTTGTCTTCGATTTCGAGAGTCTCTGAGGCCACATAATGCACGCACAGACTTAGCTCATCATTGTGTGGCACCTACATGTACATGACGTGCATAAATCTTCGACCTGGGCCTTACAAACTCCGTAGTGTGTGAACTATTCGCCT
Organism: Schistocerca gregaria; assembly: GCF_023897955.1. NCBI lineage: Eukaryota > Metazoa > Arthropoda > Insecta > Orthoptera > Acrididae > Schistocerca > Schistocerca gregaria. The sequence continues at coordinate 835,495,281 of NC_064931.1, forward strand.
GTTCTTTCACCAGTCCGAGAACCGTCGTGTTCTGAGGCGTTACGTTGCAACGATTATCGGCTGCATATACGGATATGTTGACATCCTGGAGACTGAATCTCATTACTTCATAGAGATCGGAGAATTTCACTCAGTAGATGAAATTGTCTGTATCAATATAAAGTAACTTGACATCAGCGAAATCTGGCTTTGCAAACTGTGGTGTGCGTACTGTAAGACCTTCGGTACACACACCATCAGATTGTTTGACTTGTCGCTCTAACGAAGTAGGCGAGTGTCAGCAATGTCTCGTGCTCTTATCATGGCGTGTTTATCTTCTGCCGTTAAGTCTGACGATAGAAATGCCACTTGCACGCTTAGAGTAGCAGATTGATGCTGCCCAACTTTAAATAGAACTTGATTAATTTTCACACACATTTATTAAAATAATAATAATCATAAACCTTACTTAACTTGATTCTGGATGCTATTTACAAATGACAATCTGAAGTTCCTTTGGTCTTGGTACTTCAATCTTATTCTCACATATCTCTGATACTTGACAAAGTGTCTATACATTTTTCTTCATGGCTATGTTCAGGGATATGATAATCTTATTGGCGCAGACTGAAACTTGACTACAGACAAATGCAGACTAATGCAGACTGGCTAATCGGAGGTCTGTACACTCGTTATAACACCTCGTGCGTTCAGGTATCACTGCGCGAGTGTGATCCGCTAGGAGAAAAGGTTCTACGTTAGCATCAATCTCATTGGCTGCGTTACATATTAATACGCGGATCGGCGGAAGCAGAATTTGGTCCGTCTCTAAGACAGCGCCATCTCGTTGTGCAGAGACGGACGAGCGTTGCGCCTGCGCTGTTGTACTTTGCACGGTGCGCTCTATTGGAAAAGTTGTGTACGCGCTGACTACGCGGAACTATGTACACAACACAAAGTCATAGTGAAATAGGTACATGTGAAGTCTGGAGAGGTCCAGAACACATATACTGATGTAAAGAGGCTTCATGGACGCCACAGAAACCTTATCCATCTACACAGGAACTACACGTTCATTGAAGATTGTGGCCAGCTTGAAATTTGAACCGGTGACGTAATCTCTGTGCCATAGCGCCTGTTACAACGGCCAACTAAAGTAATTTAGCGTCAGTGTCTAACATAACTCATGGTTTTGATAAAAACTGGATTATTCTTCCATTTATAAAAATGTTTTTCATAATCAAGAGCCCTCTGTTGGGTATTAAAGTCAATGCATTCCCTCAACCAACGATCCTACATGAAGGACATGCAATGGGTGATTTTAAGAAGTCGCATCACCAACCTGAGACACACATATGGATGTTTCAGTAGTGTAGACTGTATCTGTGCTTATACCACACCGTTGTCATCACCTTGGGTATGAAACAATTTCGCAGGACTAGCTGTTCCACCCTCAGTGGAAAGTCGCTCTGCTCGTCATGCAAATCGGTGGACACTCCAGGTTAGCCTCCAGGACGTGTCCCCCACCTGCATTACCAGCAGCATATTGGATCTCACCTTTCACTGCGATTATTTCATCTTTGGACATCCATCGGAAACGTCCATACAGAGGAAACGATTACGTGTCATGCCTGTAGAGACAGTTTGCATTCAAATAAATGATGTAACTCAGGTGGTCTGCACTCATGCTCACTCAATCGCCGGTTATTTCCCTTGGCGTACCTGTGAACGCACTGTCAAAGCCCCCGTAAATCCTGTGTTCGAAAAAAATCTACATGTCAACATCAGTCAGCAGTCTGATGTGAGTACAAAATTTTGTACATGGCTGCACGTTCATAGATGGTGAATAGCTACAATTCAAAGAAAATAGCCCTCGGTCACTAATTTTTAAGGATTTTACCGGGTTTCAACACTGCTAGGAGTGTCTTCCTCAGCATATAAGTACTGCCAGTCTTTCACGATAATTCCGTACTTATAATTTGTATCACACGTTTTTAGTCATAATTCTGTGACCATCTTATAGACCATTCTTTAGTTTAAATTCGGAGGAAGATACTCCTAGACTCCTAGCAGTGTTGAAACCTGGTTAATTCGTTAAAAATTTGTAACCGAGGTCTGTTTTCCTTTAATTGTGATGTAAATACATGTCTTTTTTAACATTTCATCGACTGAAAGACCTGCTGCAGTTTAATGGAAGGCAGGATCCAGAGTGTATATGTCGAAGCAAACACTCGGAAAATACCAAAAACGTCCACGAGCTAGTGAACATCCCGCTCCATGTAAAAATTAGCAAACTCTTTTAAATCAGTGAAGCTGAATTTTTCCCAAATATTCACTCTGTTCTTACATTCCGCATGTATTATGACAGTGTTTCTCAGTTTGGTGGTGCACATGGTTATATTGAGCAGTTTGGTTTTACGGAGTCTCTCCATCGGATACAGGTACTCGTATGGGAAAACCTCCTTCTGCGATACAAGATGGGACTTTGCATCGTAGAGAAATGCAGCAGAATTGATATACATGTCTTCCCGATGCACTGTGCCAACAAGTTTCTGAGAGTTTCGTAAGGAATTCAGGAAGCCGAGTACATTTCTTGGCATGATTCGCCTGGAGAATGATATGTTACTGACCTGAAAACACTCCAACATTAAATCACCCCAGTTCTTAGCCAGAAAGTGACCATCATACCTGCTCAAATAATGAAAGAAGACGTATAAATGTCGTAACAATTTGTATTTCAAGATGCATGCGTTGCAAGCTGCCCTGCAGAACTTTCCCATTAGATGACTGTGGTCTCTACATGGAATTTCCACTTTACGAATCAATGGCAGCTCAGAAATATGACATTGAAATGCCTCTCATGCCAGGTGGTTACTGGAATGTTTCCGCAATAAAGAACATCTACATCACACGTTTTCCTACCTCAGAGAGCAATCATCTCACAAAATTATTCGTGAAATAAGATTCGAATTTGTTATGGCTGTAATCATTTGAACATACTGTTCACTATGCTGCCACATTTGGTTTGTCTCGCTCTGTGAAACGTGTGTTAAAGGCTGTGGGATCACCTTTAAAATGCGCCACATGCACTTGGAAGCACTCAAAGACATTGTATAAAACAAAGGCACATTGTTCCTGGTGGTGGGCGTTCTTAAACGTTAAGAACTTTTCACCCTCAGTGGTCATTTCTACAAGCACCAGTTCCTGGCCCAAACAGTCTGATCTGAGGTCTTTCTACACCTACGGTGAATGTGCCTCATGCCATGGTGTTTCGACAATTGTTAGAAACATGGGTGAGACATGCTCTTGATTCTGAGGCAGGGAGGCTTCTCACATTTGGAGAAGAGCAGTAAATCTGCGTGTTTAGGAATGTTGACCACCTACGTTAGAAACGTTTAGGGTTCCTGTTGCTTTATGCTTCCAATCTTCTGGAATTCGTGTTCTCCCATACATGCAGACTGAACACGTTAACTACATAATACAGATCTGTGATTGTGATAGGAAATGAAGAGCCTTCGAACTCATAATACCCACAGATGGTATAGAGTACATGAGCATGAAAAGATATGCGTGTTTCAGGCAACTTCTATCGCAAGCCACATGTGACCATAACTGGATTCCCATAACTTGATCAAAAACATGCGAGTACACATCCAAACGGAGAACACACCTTAGCATCTAACCAGACCCCCTTAACTTCATATCAGGAAAACGCTTCAGTATGATATTCTAGGTAAAAAGTTTCATATCGGCCTGAAATTGATACGCCTTGTGATATCATGTCATCCTTCCTCCAAAATTGCACGACGTGCTCCTCTGCAGCATCATCATTGCCTTCTTTAGGGGGGGGGGGGGGGGGTGCGCCGTCTCGCAGTAGAGAAATCTTTGCACCTGATCGGAAGATAATGCTGCGTTTAGATGACTTCAGGGAGCTCACTCTCCAACATTATTTGGCATGCATGAACGAAGGTAGCGGGATACTGATACCCCGCATTGGTATTAACAAGGTGGGATTACAAGATCGTATCCCTGAAAGAACCAGCAACAACAGAGTAGTCTAATGCAGTTTTGGGGTAGGTTCTGTTACCGAGCGAGGTAGCGCCGTGGTTATCATACTTGACTCTCATTCAGGAGTTCAGGAGGACGACTGTTCAAACACGCTTGCACCCAGTCCGATTTATGTTTTCCGTGATTTCCATAAATCGGGTAGTCAAATGCTGCTAGGGTTCTTCGAAAGGGCATGGCCGCTTTCCTTCTCAGTCCTTCCGTAATCCAAGCTCGTGCTCCGTCTCTAATGACATCATTGTCGTCAGGACATTAAAAACTAATATCCTCGTTGTGCATTTTCAACATTTCGCTGCGTAATGAATAGTCCATTAAATTTCGGGCATGCAGCCACGCAAATAAAATTTCCCCCACTGATATTTCGGCCACGTATCGTCCGGCAATCCTCAGAGTGAGTCACAAGACTGTCGACAAGATGCCAAGCGCGGCCTTATATGCTCCACCGCGGTGGTAATGCGTATGCGGCTCACAGATGCTGGGGGGCGATAAAGAAATACGTTGACACTTGCGCCGCCTGTGGCGAAGGCCTACAGACATTCGATTCGCTTATCGATGTATGATCGGCGGAGGTGACACCATGACGACTTCTCTACAGTTTAGTTACCCCAAGAGCCGGATTCCATGCCTTCTCCAAATTAAAACCAATATCTCTATTTACTAAATTGTTAGCTAATCTAAACTCTATAGCCGCCTTGAAGACAGACTCCCAGAAAGAAGAGGTGGATGTTAAAATCTTCACATCCCTGTAGTTAATGAAATTCCCTGTATCAATACACTGTTCGGCCACAGCTGACTAGTCTGGCAGTAATAAGCGTGTGTATCTTCGTAGCTCCACACATATCTCATGAACGGTACCTGTTGTTTGACCTAAGTACGACTTTTCACATTTCCTACAGGGAATCTGATACACATCCGCTTTACTAAGTTGTAAATCGTACTTGACAGACCCGAGTAAAGGTGCAATCTTCGTGGGGGGCCGGAGGATCAACTTAACACAGTGTTTCTCATGAATACGGCCTATGTTCGAGGAAAGAGCACCCACATAGGGCAAAACGCACTAGATCTGAAGGAATTACTATCTTCTTTCCCATCAAATACCTGCATTTTAGGTTTTGCATTGGATGCTCTACGAATCTGTTGTGGAAAAAATCCATTCGACTTAAAAATGCTGTTGAGGTATGTTTGCTCTTCTTGTAAATTGTCTTTATCGGATATAGAGTGCGCCCTATGCACTAAGGCCTTAAGGACACCTATGGTCTGTGAAGGGTGATGGCAGCTACTACCATGAAGATGTCGATTTGTGTGTGTTGGTTTCCGATATACGAAAACATGCGAGTACACATCCAAACGGAGAACACACCTTAGCATCTAACCAGACCCCCTTAACTTCATATCAGGAAAACGCTTCAGTATGATATTCTAGGTAAAAAGTTTCATATCAGCCTGAAATTGACACGCCTTGTGATATCATGTCATCCTTCCTCCAAAATTGCACGACGTGCTCCTCTGCAGCATCATCATTGCCTTCTTTAGGGGGGGGGGGGGGGGGTGCGCCGTCTCGCAGTAGAGAAATCTTTGCACCTGATCGGAAGATAATGCTGCGTTTAGATGACTTCAGGGAGCTCACTCTCCAACATTATTTGGCATGCATGAACGAAGGTAGCGGGATACTGATACCCCGCATTGGTATTAACAAGGTGGGATTACAAGATCGTATCCCTGAAAGCACCAGCAACAACAGAGTAGTCTTATGCAGTTTTGGGGTAGCTACTGTTACCGAGCGAGGTAGCGCCGTGGTTATCATACTTGACTCTCATTCAGGAGTTCAGGAGGACGACTGTTCAAACACGCTTGCACCCAGTCCGATTTATGTTTTCCGTGATTTCCATAAATCGGGTAGTCAAATGCTGCTAGGGTTCTTCGAAAGGGCATGGCCGCTTTCCTTCTCAGTCCTTCCCTAATCCAAGCTCGTGCTCCGTCTCTAATGACATCATTGTCGACAGGACATTAAAAACTAATATCCTCGTTGTGCATTTTCAACATTTCGCTGCGTAATGAATAGTCCATTAAATTTCGGGCATGCAACCACGCAAATAAAATTTCCCCCACTGATATTTCGGCCACGTATCGTCCGGCAATCCTCAGAGTGAGTCACAAGACTGTCGACAAGATGCCAAGCGCGGCCTTATATGCTCCACCGCGGTGGTAATGCATATGCGGCTCACAGATGCTGGGGGGCGGTAAAGAAATACGTTGACACTTGCTCCGCCTGTGGCGAAGGCCTACAGACATTCGATTCGCTTATCGATGTATGATCAGCGACGGTGACACCATGACGACTTCTCTGCAGTTTAATTACCCCAAGAGCCGGATTCCATGCCTTCTCCAAATTAAAACTATTATCTCTATATCTTAGATTATTAGCTAATTTAATCTCTATAGCTTCCTTGAAGACCGATTCCCAAAAGAAAAAGGTGGGTGTTAAAATGTTCACATCACTGTAATTCATGGAATGTCCTGTATCAATACAATGTTCGGTCACAGCTGACTTGCCTGGCTGTAATAAGCGTGTGTATCTTCGATGCTCCACACATATCCCTTGAACGGTGCGTGTTGTTTGACCTAAGTACAAATTCTCACAATTTCCTCAAGGAATCTGATGCACACCCGCTTTACGAGGCTGTAAATCGTCCTTCCCAGACCCGACTACGTGGGGGGCTGTAAGAACAGTTTAAGACTGTGTTTCTCAAGAATACGGGCTATGTTCGAGGAAAGAGCTCCCACACAACGCAAAAACGCAGTAGATCCGAAGGAATTGCTATCTTCTTCCTCATCACATACCTTCAGTCTAGTTTCTGCATTGAATTCTCTACGAATCTGTTGTGGAGAATATCCATTCGATTTAAAAATGCTCTGGAGGTATGTGAGCTCTTCTTGCAAAGTGGCACATTAGTACATTTCGTATATCGGAAACCAACACACACAAATCGACATCTTCATGGTAGTAGCTGCCATCACCCTTCACAGACCATAGGTGTCCTTAAGGCCTTAGTGCATAGGGCGCACTCTATATCCGATAAAGACAATTTACAAGAAGAGCAAACATACCTCAACAGCATTTTTAAGTCGAATGGATTTTTTCCACAACAGATTCGTAGAGCATCCAATGCAAAACCTAAAATGCAGGTATTTGATGGGAAAGAAGATAGTAATTCCTTCAGATCTAGTGCGTTTTGCCCTATGTGGGTGCTCTTTCCTCGAACATAGGCCGTATTCATGAGAAACACTGTGTTAAGTTGATCCTCCGGCCCCCCACGAAGATTGCACCTTTACTCGGGTCTGTCAAGTACGATTTACAACTTAGTAAAGCGGATGTGTATCAGATTCCCTGTAGGAAATGTGAAAAGTCGTACTTAGGTCAAACAACAGGTACCGTTCATGAGATATGTGTGGAGCTACGAAGATACACACGCTTATTACTGCCAGACTAGTCAGCTGTGGCCGAACAGTGTATTGATACAGGGAATTTCATTAACTACAGGGATGTGAAGATTTTAACATCCACCTCTTCCTTCTGGGAGTCTGTCTTCAAGGCGGCTATAGAGTTTAGATTAGCTAACAATTTAGTAAATAGAGATATTGGTTTTAATTTGGAGAAGGCATGGAATCCGGCTCTTGGGGTAACTAAACTGTAGAGAAGTCGTCATGGTGTCACCTCCGCCGATCATACATCGATAAGCGAATCGAATGTCTGTAGGCCTTCGCCACAGGCGGCGCAAGTGTCAACGTATTTCTTTACCGCCGCCCAGCATCTGTGAGCCGCATACGCATTACCACCGCGGTGGAGCATATAAGGCCGCGCTTGGCATCTTGTCGACAGTCTTGTGACTCACTCTGAGGATTGCCGGACGATACGTGGCCGAAATATCAGTGGGGGACAGACCTGCTCACCACCATCATATCCTCACTTACCCGTGAGTTTTTAGTTGACATTAAATTTTCTGATACGCATATGGTTCATGTATTCCAGTATACAACACGTCACCATTTCCAAACACTGGCTCAGTAAGACTAACCAGTTTCATAAATTTTTTATTGAGTGCTTCCGTTTTCTGTCAATGTGCAGACAAACATGCTTCACACCCTCTGAACAACTGTACAACAGATGTGAAAATTTTTCCATGTTATACAGTAAACAGGTACAGTAACCTTTTTGCTACATGCTTTCAATACAGAATCTCAGCAAAGTTTCATTTATATGGGCCCTCATTCCGTTTCCTAGTTTCGACTACAACCAGATATCCACACTGAGAATTATTCCAGCAATCCCCACATATGGTAATGAATTCATTGTATGATATGTTGGTTCCTACATGTGCTTCGTAGATATGTTTTAAATTCTGATTGCCCTGTGTGAAAACATTAATAAGGTTTTAGGATCCTTGAAGGTGTCTGCTTAAATAAAATATGATGAACTGCGCGTGTTGGGCGAAGCAGAAATATCTACAGATCTCATCTTCCCCTGCAATGTAATAAAATTTGGGTACTCTGTTTGACCTTACTTTTTCAGGTGGAGGAATATCTCTGCTCGTCTGCATGTCTGGCATATTTCTCCCTCAGTGCCATGTAAAATCTCCTGCAATAGCTGATATGTTGGTTTAGACAAGATTTTGGAAAAAATTTACACACGCTCAACAGGGATGCATTCAGGATATGTGAACAGTGTTAGAAAAAGACACACTCTGAATGTCACATAATATAAACATGTATGTTATCAAGACGTAACGATCCATTCGTCTTCTTCCAGTTTCCAGCATCATCATTGTAGGACCATTCGCTTAACTGAAGACCCTTATGTTGAAGTTTTTTCATCCATTCAGTAATGGTGGTATCTGTTAGTTTATGTTAGGGTGCCAGGGGCTTTATAGGGAACCAGATAACACATACATGACTCTTAAGCTTATATTTTAGTTTATAAACACTCACATATAGCTGGGTGTACAAACAAAGACATAAGTAAGACTGTAGGTCCTTGCCACCATATGGCAAAGTAGAATCACGCATTTTAACGTCCGTCGATGCACAACATTCATCGTATGGTTAGGCTATTGTTTATTTTGATCGGGAGAGGGTTTGGCAAGCTAACTTCAGCAGATTAAACACAAAATTTCATTGAAGCGACAGACATGTTGCTGCATTCTTAGTTGACACTCTAGCTCATGTTGTACTCCACAGCTGGTACACATTAAGGTCTTAAAAACCAGGTCCCTTAGATGTCTGCACACTTTGTTGTTAAATATTTTAACTTTTACAGGGAAGTCGTAATCAGAGATGGTATGATCACCCAATATCACTAAAAGAAAGGATGCATTTCCATGAAACAAGGTTGAAATTGTCACAGACATATTTTGTCGTCAACAGTAACCTTCCATGGATACTATTAATCTGAAATCTCTAAATCGAGGGTTTTCGAATATTAACACCAGGTAATACTCCTGATATGATATCATGCCGACAACACACTGATGTTCAAACAGTGGGTTTGACTGAACAACAGTATTTTCCCATCATGTGGCTGTTGCTGGAGTGACATCACCTCATATGCAAGGAAAAGGAATTATGAACTAAACATTTTTGATTTTTCTCACCTACAGACCTGCTCACCACCATCATCATTATTACTTACACTGCCTCACAACAGGGAGTGTTGGTATATGTCTCGACAGTTTTCATCTTTGATGGTTCTCTCACAAGCTGGAGAACTTTTTATCCATTGCTGTGCGGGCACACACACAATATTTGTGATCTCTGCTGCCTGATCAGGAAGGTTGTTATAACCTTTGACACTAAATTTAAAGCGAAACTTATCTGTACATGAGTGGTTGAAAAATTTTGAGAGCTATTCTGGGCGGATCTGTGCGCTGCAGTAGCAGCTTTAGCAGGTGTGATGACGCACACAACGTACTGAATATCATGCTGCGTTGCTGTTAAGTGTCTCAGCATCAAGGGAGCACATTTAAAAAGCGCACAGTGCTCATTTAAATTCACTGTTACACCACCACAGGAATGGGCTATAAGTGAACGTACCCTGTTCATAAACTCATTGTGTGTATGATTTATTAGGCCGAAAATAAATTAAATGTATTTTTAGAATGAATTTTTAATTTACAATTGTTTACAATATTCCTTCTGTTTGTGGGCTGCTGCTACTGCTGTCAAAACCTCCATTTCTTTGTTTTAGTTAGCATTGTAATAATAACAAAAGGCCCTAAGTGTAACCTGATACAAACATATTAATGACAGTGTTAAATGAATGCATACTTACTGCAATTATGGGCGCTTCTTGCATGGTGGGAGACAGGATAGATGTTTTCAAAAATGGTATACAATTCCAACATATGCACACTGGTGTGTTGGTGGACTCAATCAGGTTATGCAGTTTCTTGCTTTCTGTTGCACTGCCATTATTTGTTGAACAATATTAGTACTGTCCACAGTTTTATGGTTTTCCATACTTGATGCACGAAACTCTGTGTACATTTTACTGAAACATATTTACACCACATAAACTTGTCAAACTCTTCTTCGCTCATTGCAAGCACTTGAACACAGCACACCTAGATTTATTTACAGGCAGTGATGAAATGATGGCTCTTGTGTTGGCATTATATGTTTTACATTTTAAGGTTCATGACATCACAGTCACAGGGTTCACTATATCACAGATTCTCTACTGTACAGAGGAGGATAAGTGCACTGTTAGCAATTGGCTGACAGCAGGATGAAGCTGGCAATGGGAGAGTGGGAAAGGGCACTCTGGGCTGCAGATGGGCACACATAGGGCGGGGGGCAGGGGGCACAGGTTTGTGTTGGTGGTGGCCTTGATATTAAAAATCTGCTGAAGATGATGTCAGGGAAACATAAAAAACACAGCTGCATGAGAACCAGATGCAATGTTATCATGACCTTGAAGACAGCGAAATAATTATGTCCATAAGAAAGTTCTAATGCATGCTGGGTCAGCAGTTTTAGTCAGAATGCGCAGAGACCCACTACTTCCAGATACTTTTATTGACTAATATCCTCAAAAATATGCAATAGCTAATATTGCCATAATCTAAATTTCCTTCAATTTACGCCAACGATCACAATAGTTTTTTTCGTCAGACTACTAGTTTTGGCCTTTAATGGCCATATTCAGTTTTATAAAAACATGTCCCCAATGGCTCAAATATATTAGGACATGTTTTTATAAAACAGATCTGAAGATGGTCATTGTAGACCTAAACCGGTAGTTTTATGACTAAAAAATTGTGACCATGTACGTAAATAAAAGGAAGTTTATTCTGTATTCGGGTCACTGTTCAATTCGCGATTATTTTGCAGCTTGTATTTGCTATAGCCGTTTCTTACAGGTATCACATATACATCACTTGCATTTAGCCATGTACTTCTGGATGCAGATACTATTTACATGTGCGAGATTATGTTATTTACTATTATATGTAATGCTCTGAAGCGACCACTGTATATCACTGTTGCAGAGAATGTAAGGAACAATGTGGGAAGTCCTATGTACAGGTTAATGCCTCAGCTTTTGATGGTAATGTCATCAGGAGACAAACAGAGCTGGGTATCTTGCTGAGGTGAGATAAATGTATAGGTGGATAACAAAAAAAAAAAAATAAAAAAAAATAAAATAAATAAAATAAAATAAAATAAAAAAATACCGGAGGCCGACCGCCAAATCTGAAGTTGTAAAATATGGAACACTTAACCTGTCTTAGAAATGTAATGTCGTGAATCAGTCTCGGCTTGAAAACGTTTGTAAATATCGTTCAGAAGATCCCACCCTTCTAACAGCATGTTAGATTATTTACGTGGGATCAATAGGTTTCAAGAAAAGAAAACTCATTTTATGTACAACAGCTGCTTCATACCAATCCTAACACATCTTATAAAAATAAAAATTTACCCTCACAAAGAGTGCTTCATCGTGATGACGGGCGTCGGAGATGAATTTCTTGTGCTACACGATACAGTAAACAAACCTGAAATGATGGGGATGACTGAGCTTAAGACAGCACCTCTTGAGAAAGTGAAAATATCTGGACTCAAGTGAATTGGACTCACGTTAAGGATGGGACAGACGAGGAAAGCTAGAATAATTCTAGATAGAGAAGTTACTGGAATTCGACGTAAGGAAAGAGGAAGTACGCGCTAAATTAACATTAACGAAGGTGGACGTTGTGGCATGAGGAGGAACAATGGAGGTTTTTTCACGATAGACAAGATACGAGGTTCCTACACAGCACTCGACAAACTGGGGCTGTTGAATATTGATGATGAATAATAATGATTTTATGACGTGCTGACTTACCAGTGGTGCTATTTGGAAGGTGTTAAACAGACAAATGGTATCTGCACTCACAAGTACATGTCTACTGATTCCGATACATACAAAACGTTCTAAAGACCACAGTGGCAATATAGGCGATTGAAGAAGTTAGAAGATCCTACAGTTAATAACTGTGTTTAAGTAAGTGAAAATGGCCGAAGCCCGAAATATTGAGTTAATACAGAAAATAAACAAAACTGACATCTCCAGGTGCGATGGAACGATTCAAAAGAAATTTTCTTTCTGTGTTAGACGATTACCACGTCGCTGGTGATCCCTGTTCAGCAGTGGATTCCTGATATGAGAAGCTGTGTTGGTGGTAGGGTGGGAGCCCTCCGCACGGGGCGCGTACATAGCACTGTTTACCCTTGATCTGCATTAACTAAACAGCGTCCTTAGTTGATCGTTACAGCGCCATTACTGTCATCAAGTCTCCGTAGCCACAAGAGCACTGCGTAAATCTAGCTGATGAATGGCCCGTGTCCCAGACCACAAGCCGTTCTGGCGTAATGGATAAACGTTGGAATTCGGCAGCAACGATGAGGTCTGCCACCGCTTTTCAAACTGTCACACGCGAGGAGCACTTATCGAACGTCACAGTCGCTATCCTTCAGGTGTTTCTGTGCGTGTCAGAAGCAACCAGCAGTGTGCAGCTCTCCAAAATTGAAATAAACCACAGATCCCACTTGTATAAAACTTGAGCGAGCGTATGTTTTACGTTTCTGTTCCTTTTTTTTTCTCAATACGTCAGGAGTTCCTGATGTCTTTAGATTATCCAAGCGAAACTTCTGTATGCTATTGCATCTAAAACAGATTTTTACTTGATGTAAATCTGATACCTGCTTAGTACAACACTTACTTCCAGTACCCAATAGAACATATAAATCGCTAACGTACCGTACTGGATGAGTGTTTGTGCTCCATGTACCTTAAGTTGAGACGTTTCTTAATCAGTCTCGCTATTCTTCCATATACTTTAGCATTAGAATCTTCAGTGTTAACGGCAGAACTATGTTGCAGTATGGTCAACATTGCACATCGTTGGCACCGGGAAAGAACACAGGATATCGTACAGGTAAAAATCCGGTTCCACTGGTGAGAAGCTAACCTGTAACTGTTGTCAACAGCCGGTTTATCTATCTCGGCTACGTGTACTAACGGAATTTGTACTTTCTTCTCGTATACATATGCATATCTAATTTTAACATTGTCACTCGATACCCATCCTTCCTGTAACCTGAGGCTGTCACACACACTTATTGGAAACCGTATAGTTACCGTCATTGTCAGCAAGGAGAGTGATCTCTTATTATGAAAAATACCATGTTCTTGCTAGAGAGGTTTTATATGTCCACATCGCAGATATTATACACATTGACTACTAGATTCGGTAAAGTTTAATTGCCATCTTCGAAACATCTACATAAATTTAATATTCTGCCGTAGAAGACTGACATATAGTCACGATCGTATAGGTACTCAACTCGCAGGATCAGTATTTAATTAGTAACTTTAGTGAGTGGTTACCACAACTATGTCTTTATTACTTGACATAGGGCGCTACAATGGTGCGTCTGATCCTGCGAGTTGAGCTCCTGTTGTTCATGACTATACGTTTGCTGCACTACATTATGTGGCAAAATTTTAGCTGTATGTAGATGATCTGAAGATGATTATTAAAATGTACCGAAACTAGTAGTCCATACATGAAATTACTGACTTCTGGGCAGATAAAACTTCTCCGCGTAACTGTGGCGATGACAGAAATGAAATGTGGACAATAGATTGAGTCTGCTGTCTTTAGGATTTCGACAGCAAAGACTTCTCTTAATACCCTAATTTTGATCCACGTCGTTGCAGAATACATCTACCTCGGCTATAGACATTTTGAAAACGACTCTATCACTTTTTTTTCGAAAAAAGGCCACAAAATCAACGTGAACCCAGTTTCAAGGACCATGGAGACAAAATCTTTGTAGGAGAATCTTTTTGAGTGCACAATCAATACATGAGTGGCCAAGTGTTCAGTCTCCGGTTCTCACGCACATAGTGCCCCAATGTCCCACATTTTGCAATAAAAGTAATATAGTGTAGAAGGTGAGTGGAATACCCAACATGCGGACTTTGTTTCTCTGACGACTAATATCATACCATCTTCAGTTGTTAAGCGATGCTTCAAAGCAAAACAGCTTCTAACGTCAGATCGACCTATGCTGGTGAATGGTCCTGCCAGCCTAACATTAACCACGCCATTACTTCTTGATGTGGTAGTACGAAATCGTTGTACAGTGTGACATGCCTCTGTGTCTCAAAATGTATGACCTGCTATCACTCGATGCCAATATCTCAACCAGACAGAAAGCAAGGTATAACGCTGTCTATCTAGTAAATAAGGGATATAAAACGCCAACAGCAATTTGAATCTTTAATAAAGCAACACTAGACATAACAGAGATATGTTGGAATAAACGATAGAGCATAGTACTCACCAAGGCATCTCTTTTTGCCTACGCATAATTTTGCTGAGCGAGTTCGACGCTTTCGAAACGTGTGAAATGAGCTTCTTAGGGCACTCATGATCATGGCAGGATAAAACTGCTGCGACAGGACGTTACGAGGCACCACTTCCTGGTATCAGGGAACTGAACAAGGTCCTTAAGGTAATAAATGTTTTTGGGGGCGAAACACTTTGTGGTACTGTGATAATTATATGACCTTTACTTCCTAATTCAGAGTATTGGTTCAAATGGCTCAGAGCACTATGGGACTTAACATCTGAGGTCATCAGTCCCCTAGAACTTAGAACTACTTAAACCTAACTAACCCAAGGACATCACACACATCTATGCCCGAGGCAGGATTCGAACCTTCGACCGTAGCAGTCGCTCGGTTCCGGACTGAAGCACCTAGAACCACTCGGCCACAACGACCGGCTAATTCAGAGTACTGAATTGGTGTGAGATAAGTGCTACATTGTAAATAAATATACCGTATCAGTGCACTTTTCGTGTGAAAGGTAGCAGTATTCTTAGAATGCGAAGAGGGATATGGTAGCAGTAACTGGTAAGAACTCGTTTGTTTGTTAGTTATCTAACTTCTTCCATACATCATTTTAACGATTCTTTTATCAAATTAATGTGGAACTAGTCAGTTTACATGGTATAATAGATATGTGTAAATGATTTGTGTAAACGTAAATTGACACTTTTGTTTTATTTTTGCTGGTTACCAGTTTTTCGCTATACACATTCTAAGTTTCTGGGCAGATCATCGAAAATATTTTTTGTGGTGCATATTGAAATCGTTTCTGAGCCACTGTCAGATGTAATAATGAGCAAAAAAGCCGATTTATCTCTTCGCTATTGTTGTCATCTTCAGTCCAGAGATTATTTTGATGCTGCTCTCTATGCTACTTTATCCTGTGCAAGCTTCTTCATCTCCAAGTACCTACTGCAGCCGACATCCTTCTGAATCTTCTAAGTGAATTCATCTCTTGGTCTACCTCCACGATTTTTAACCCTCCACCCTGCCCTCTAATATTAAATTGATGATCCCTCGATGCCTCAGAACATGTCCTACCAACCGATACCTTCTTCTAGTCAAGTTGTGCGGCAAATTCCTCTTCTCCCCAATTCTTTTCAGTACCTACTTATTAGTTACTTGATCTACCCATCTAGTCTTTAGCATTCTTCTGCAGCACCAGATTTCGAAAGCTTATATTCACTTCTTGCATAAACTATTTATGGTCCACGTTTCATTCATTCCATACAAATACTTTCAGAAAAGACCTCCTCACTAATGAATGTATACTCAATGTTAGCAAACATATCTTCTTCAGAAACACTTTCCTTGCCATTGCCAGTCTACAAATACTCTCTACTTCTAACATCATCACTTATTTTGCTCCCCAAATAGCAAAACTCATTCACTACTTTAAGTGTCCCCTTTCCTAATCTAATTCCCTCAGCATCACCTGATTTAATTTGACTGCATTCCGTTATCATCGTTTTGTTTTTGTTGATGTTCATCTTATATCCTCCTTTAAGACACTGTCCACGCCACCCTCAGAATTTGAAAGAGAGTATTCCAGTTAATATTGTCAAAAGCTTTCTCTAAGTCTACGTATACCAGAAACATAGGTTTGCCTTTCCTTAATCCATCTTCTAAGGTAAATCACAGGATCAGTATTGCCTCACGTGTTCCAACATTTTTACGGAATCCAAACTGGTCTTACCCGAGGTTGGCTTCTACCAGTTTTTTTATCGTGTGTAAAGAATTCGTGGTAGTATTTTGCAGCCGTGGCTTATTAAACTGATAATTTTCACACCTGGCAACACCTGCCTTCTTTAGGATTGGAATTGTTACATTCTTATTAAATTTTCTGTGTATTTCGCCTGTCTCATACATCTGGCTCACCAGATAATAGGGTTTTGTCATGGCTGGCTCTTCCAACGCTGTCACTAGCTCCAATGGAATGTTTCCTACTCCCGGGGCCTTGTTTCGACACAGGTGTTTCAGTGCTCTGTCAAACTCTTCACGCAGTATAATGTCTGCCGTTTCATTTTCATCTACGTCCTCTGTCATCTCTACAATATTGCTCTCAAGTACATCGCCCTTGACTAGACCCTCTATATTTTCCTTCCACCATTCTGCTTTCCCTTCTTTCTTTAGTATTATTTTTTCATCTGAGCTCTTGATATTCAAGAAAGTGGTCCTCTTTCTCCAAAGGTCTCTTTAATTTTCCCGCAGGCAGTATCTGTGTTACCACCAGCGATATATGCCTCTAAATTCGTAAATTTATCCCCTAGCCATTCCTGCTGAACCATTATGCAATTCCTGTAGATCTCAGTTTTGGGGCGTTTGTATTCCTTTTTTGCCTACTTCATTTACTGCATTTTTATATTTTCTCCTTTCATCAATCAAATTCAGTATCTCTACTAGCCCTCGTCTTTTTACCTTCTTGATCCTCTGCTGCCTTCAAAATTTCATCACTCAAGGCTACCCATTATTCTTCTACCGTATTTCTTTCGCCCGTTCTTGTCAATCATTCCCCAGTGCTCTCTCTGAAACTCTCTACAACCTCTGGTTCTTTCAGTTTATCCAGGTCCCATCTTCTTAAATTTCCGCCTTTTTGCAGTTTCTTCAGTTTTAATGTACAGTTCATAACCAATAAATTGTGTTCAGAGTCCACATCTGCCCCTGGAAATATCTTATAATTAAAAACCTGGTTCCTAAATCTCTGTCTTACCATTTTGTAATCTACCTGAAACCTTCCAGTGTCTCCAGACCCCTTCCTCGTGTACAACCTTCTTTCATCTTTCTTAAACCAAGTGTTACTACAGTTAAGTTATGCTCTGTGCAAAATTGTATCAGGCACCTTCCTCTTTCATTCCTAACCCCCACTACATATTTACCTAATACTTTTCCTTCTCTTCTTTCTCCTACAATCGAATTCCAGGCCCCCATGACTGTTGAATTTTCACCTCCCTTCACTATTTCAATAATTTCTTTTATCTCATCATACATTTCTTCAATCTCTTCGTCATCTGCGGAGATAGTTGGCATATAAACTTGTACTTCTGTGGCAGGCATGCGCTTCGTGTACATCTTGGCTACAGTGATGCGTTAATTATGTTGTCCATAGTAGTTTACACGCATTCCTATTCTTTTTATTCATAATTAAACCTACTCTTGCATTACCCCTGTTTTATTTTGTATTGATAACGCTGTATTCACCTGACCAGACTTCTTCTTCCTCCTGCCACAGAACTTCACTAATTCCCACTATATCTAACTTTAATCTATCCACTTTCCTTTTTAAATTTTCTAATATTCCTGCCAGATTAAGGGATCTGACATTTCACTCTCCGATTCGTCATTTTTATTTCTCCCGATAGCGATGTCCTCCTGCGTAGTCCCCGCCCAGAGATCCGAATGGGAGACTATTTTAATTCCGGAATGTATTACCCAAGAGGACACCACATCATTTAACCATACAGTAAACCTGCATGTCCTTGGGAAAAATTGCGGCTGTAGTTTCCCCCTGCTTTCAGCCGTTTGCAGTACCAGCACAACAAGGCCGTTCTGCTTCATGTTACAAGGGCAGATCAGTCGATCATCCAGACTGTTGCTCTTCAACTACTGGAAAGGCTGCTGCCCCTCTTCAGGAACCACACGTTTGTCTGGCCTCTCAACAGATACCCATCTGGTGCGGTTGCTCCTACAGTACGGCAAGCCTCCCCACCATCGGCAAGGACCATGGTTCGTGGGGGGGGGGGGGGGGGGGGGAGGATTATTTATGACGAATTTCATCAGTAAAGATATGTATTGTCAAGGTGCAGTTAAAATGCCTAACACATTGAAGATGTACCTGCATGACGTCCGTGGATGAATACCAAATGTTATTTTCACCACCCGCTTTTGGGCAGTGTACACTTTCATTCTAAGTAATGAGTTACCTCAGGTAACAGTTCCATGTTCCATAACGTTTTAGTGGCGGGAAATAGTCAAAATATGTCAGAAATTTGTTTCGCTTTTTTCCAAGACTAGCAATTATAAGAAGACAAGAAGTAGCTGAACTTAGCTGTTCAAGAAGCTCAGCAATGTGCTTCTTCCAGTACAAGTTTTCATCCGTACGTGCACCTAATATTTTGCAGCATTCTACCCTATTTTTTCTGACGCCTTCTCAAATGCTACATCAAATATTGGTGTGACTCTATTTCTTGTACAGTCTTGAAGATAGTGTGTATTTAATTTTTACTTTAAGGAGATTCCTTAATCTAAGGACCACTCAATAATTATTTCAAAATATCATTACCAATTCTTCTGTTTCATTCTCTCTAATGGAATTTGTTATAACGCTAGTATCATTGGCAAAAAGTATTAATTACGCCCGTTGAATGTTAAGTGAAATGACATTCACACATACAATAAATAGGAGTGGACCCAAAATTCAACCCTGTACTACTCCCTTTGTGATTTCTCTCCAGTCTCTAAAATTATCTACCATTGTGACAATGTTTGAATTATTCAGCACAACCTTTTGCGCTCTGTGTGTCAAGTATGATTTTAACCAGCTGTGCATGAAGCTATCAGTTCTACAAAACTTAATTTTTCCAAGGGACTAACGTAATCTACACAATCAAATGCCTTTGAAAGATCAAAAAGATGCCAACTCGAGATATTTCATTATTAAGATTTATACAATTCTCAGACGAGCAATTGGAAGGTAGGAGACGAGGTACTGGCGGAAGTAGAGCTATGTGGATGAATCATGAGTCGTGCTTAGGTAGCTCAGTCGATAGAGTAGTTGTCCGCAAAAGGCGAAGGTCTCGTGTTAGATTCTTGGTCCTGCACACAGTCTTAATCATCCAGGACGTTTTAGCCTTTCTGAAAACCCACCTTTGATATGCTAAGTGAATTATTTCCACTTAACTGTGAGACTACGCTTGACTGCATTCCTTTTTGTATGTTTTGTCAGCTTCCTTATGAATAGGTTTAACAACAGCGTATTTAAATATGTCGGGAAAAGTTGAATATATCATTAACGAAATTACTTATTACGTTGGAACAACTTACCAGAATTGTGTCTGAAATTTCATCAACGCCACATGAGTTCTGGTTTATAGAATTTTTATGATACTATTAATTTCAGAAGAGGAGGTCATTGCTACTTCTAGTTGCTTAAAGTAATGGCAAATGACATTTTCAGTATATCCTCCAACCTCGTCTACTGAACCATTCATTCCTGTTTTTAGAAAGTGATCGTTAAAAATCTGAACAGTAAACCAGAATGTACCCCAAAGTGGACTATCTTTTCAGCAACATGACCCAGCTACGTCAGAAGCTCATACACAGCTTCGTCTAAAACTTGTTGACTTCACACCAACCTGACATACACACATATTTCACTCACCCAGTCATAGTCCATTATTTTACTAAGCTTTGAAATGAAACAGATAATTACGTTCCAGAATTTTTCTAGGCTATAAAACAAAACAGCCAATAACCAACTTTTTCTCTGTACCACTCACTTGCCCAGAAACATAATTTAAGATTTGTACCACACTTCGTGCAAGGCACAGTGGGAGCCGAATACTGTCTGTGAATATGATTACAGGTGCCAAATTGTTCTCTAACCTCACAGCGCTGAAAGGATAATAGTGTACAAAATAGTTAGGGTACGTTTCAGTCAGTCGTTGACCGGTAAGAGTTTTTGGTTAAATTTAGCAAAATAGCTCCGTTGCGCGTCGTGATGTTGTTTTCGTTCATTTTATGTGGATCTTACCGATCAGTCTTTTATTGGATAAAAATTTTCCCTTTCCTTTAGACATGTCAAACTCTCAGATTCACTATACGTTATTAGTCAGGCGCACTACAAAATCAGTATAACTAAGTTAGTCTTACGTGAGTAGTATCATCCAGATATGGCTGAATTTTTTACGTGTCAATTGCTGTTTCAAGGTTACTATATTTAAAATACGCTTGCTTCGTCAAAACACACACACACACACACACACACACACACACACACGAGATACGTGGGATCACTCTTGTCATCGCTCACTTTGTCCACTTCAAACAATATTGTATTACTACGATTTGTATATCTATGAACAGTTATAGTGGATATCTCCTTACCCTTTCGAGAAGCTTGAGAATTGCAAACATGGCAGTTGTGAGCTCGTTTCTCAAATTAAGAGCAGGTTTTGAACTGAAGACTCACGGCATGGGGGCCATACGAATACGCTGGACCAAAATGTAGTGAAACTCGGCGAATGCGTGATGCTCAACTGTGTCTGGAGTCGTTTGACGAAAATTTTTGATTTGAAAAACTATGTATATGAGTTGTTTGTTGATTTCGCTGCAAAAGCGAGCGCTTTCAGGAATCTGGTTGCTTGCTCTTACTGCTAGTATTGTCTCTAAATGTAGCCTGAAGTCTTACCTGCTGAGCCGATTGTTTATTCCTCGTATCTGTAGTCCACAGCTCGCGATCTACTGGCTAGCGTTTCTACCTCTGAATCAAGGGGCCCAAGGTTCGATTCCCGGTTTGGTAGGGGATTTTCTCCGCCAGGGGACGGGGTATCTGTGTTGTCTCCATCATCTCATCATCATACGGGAAGTAGTGAGATACGATCTGGAAAGACTGGGAACTTGTACGGGCCTGATGATCTCGGCGTCGAGCGCCACACAAACCAACATCATCATCATCATCTTATCTGCACACAATGCAGAAACATCGGAAGGTGTTTACCAGTGCTTTACACTCATTTGTGTACATTCAAAACTTTGAAATTCTCTGAGAACTTCTTCCTAAGAAGACCAAAACTTAAACGCTCGAGTATGCACCAGATTGTCAGATGCAGAGCGAATAACCTAGCGCCCGGTTAGCGAAACGAACAAATATGCTGGTGATATTCATTCGCACACACAAAAGTATTCCAATTACTGCTTAATATTTAATGATCCCATTCACGGTACGGTTCAGATTGCAGTTTCTGACTGGTAGAATTCTACATCTACATCTACATCTACATCTACATCTACATCTACATCTACATTTATACTCCGCAAGCCACCCAAAGGTGTGTGGCGGAGGGCACTTCACTTGCCACTGTCATTACCTCCCTTTCCTGTTCCAGTCGCGTATGGTTCGCGGGAAGAACGACTGTCTGAAAGCCTCCGTGCGCGCTCTAATTTTACATTCGTGATCTCCTCGAGAGGTATAAGTAGGGGGAAGCAATATATTCGATACCTCATCCAGAAACGCATCCTCTCGAAACCTGGCGAGCAAGCTACACCGCGATGCAGAGCGCCTCTCTTGCAGAGTCTGCCACTTGAGTTTGTTAAACATCTCCGTATCGCTATCACGGTTATCAAATAACCCTGTGACGAAAAGCGCCGCTCTTCTTTGGATCTTCTCTATCTCCTCCGTCAACCCCATGTGGTACGGATCCCACACTGATGAGCAATACTCAAGTATATGACAAACGAGTCTTTTGTAAGCCACCTCCTTTGTCGATGGACTACATTTCCAGCGAGGAAAAAGTGCAGCTGTGCGGGATTAGCCGAGCGGTCTAGGCCGCTGTAGTCATGGACTGCGCGGCTGGTCCCGGCGGAGGTTCGAGTCTTCCTTCGGGCATGGGTGTGCGTGCGCTTGTCCTTAGGATAATCTAGGTTAAGTAGTGTGGAAGCGCAGGGACTGAGGACCTTAGCAGTTAAGTCCCATAAGATTTCACACACATTTGAATATTTCTTTTGTAAAAGTGCATTTATATTACGATTATAACATTCGGTAAGCACTCACAATTCTGGAGAACCACAAACTGTCAGGTTCGTCTCTCAGGCTGCATTTTTGAAGCTGAGTAAGTGTTTAAGGAAATCAAACACCTAACAAGGGGACGCGACGACGATGGGATCACGTATTTACATCAAACATTGTACACTTTTAGGAGTCCATTGAAACAACATAACGGGCAGTTCCGAGAAAACCGCATGAGAAGCTTTACGCGTCTGTTATGTACCTTATGTATCACTGCGAAGGTGCTGGTTGTTGCCGGCCCTGGTGGCCGAGTGGTTCTAGGCGCTACAGTCTAGAACCGCGCGACCGCTCCGGTTGCAGGTTAGAATCCTGCCTTGGGCATGGATGTTTGTGATGTCCTTAGGTTAGTTAGTTTTAAGTAGTTCTAAGTTCTAGGGGACTGATGACCTCAGAAGCTAAGTCCCATAGTGCTCAGAGCCATTTGAACCATTTTTTACTGGTCGTTAGAGTTCATGTTGGTGGAGGGCAGTGCGGCTTTCGCAGTCGTGCAGTGCGGACGTGCTGATGTTTCCGTCTGTGGAGCGTGCGCTCACTTGCTGTTGTTTACTTTGTGTGTACTAGAACCGTGGCCAACCTGTTTCGAAAATCAACACTACGAGTCACCTTCTGCAATGACTACTCCCGACCAAAGGCCTTGGAAGTGGAACGCTTCCTACGCGATGTTCATAATTTCCCAGCTTCCGGCATCTGGGGCATCCATTTGTCCATACTACGTAGTACGTTATACGTCAAAGTCGTCAATGATTTGCTGTGCGAAAAGATACTTCGTGACACCAAGCACGGACTACGCTTTTGCCACGCCGATAGAAATCTCGGTGCGCTTACTGTCGACCACGCAGGCATGAGAATGCCACACGAGTTTTCGGACTCCCATTCGAGCTCCCGACGGAAGACGTTACCGCGGCTTCCGCCCCTATTGCATTGTACACGGCTACACTGCCGAACGCTGGGCGAAATTGCAAACGTACCCCTTTCGTAACGGTGTACTCATCTTACCTGCAAATGAGCGGGTGCCGCGCGGTCGTCATTAACGATGACCAACACAAGATCTCTTTCGGGTGCGCCAAAGAAGGCCAGCTCGGGACTGAGTGTCTTCAGAGACAAATCACCAAACTGCCAGCCGCTACCGTGGCGCCTCTGTCTCCCCCGACGATTTCACCCATCATCTTAACATCGGCGCTCTCTTGTCCTCCAGCCGGCCGCCGTCCGTCGAACCATGTACCGGTGACCCTTCCTGCTGCTAAGGATACCACCTGGGTCGACGCGTCACTCACATCCTGACGCTACTCCGGCCCCACTACCAACAGCGATGACTTCCGATCCCCTCCCGCCCGATAATATAGGCGCCCCTTCACTTATCGTCCCCGTGTCGGCCTTCCTCCCAGACCGCAGCCATTCCCTTCCGTCTTCCGACACAGAGGTACGAACACGCAAACAACGTTCACCTAAAAGCCGCAAGAGGAGGGGCCGTATGGTCTCGGAACGAGACAGTTCATCTCCAGAGGCAGGCCAGCACGACGAGACCTCGGAGAGCCTGCACGACGACCAGAATGACAACATGACGCCGGCTCAGGCTGTGTCGGTGACTACTCTTCTGGCTTGCCCAGATCAACCAGAGCCAATGGACATCAACGGTTCGACTGCCGCCGAGACGTCCTTCGCTTCTACGGACGAAGTAGAACATAAGAACAATAGAACGACAGCGCCTTCGATGGCAAGAAATGACGACGTCGACGAACCACACGCTGGGGACGGCGTTACCACAGACGGAGACCTACTTATGCCGCCGATAACGCGATCATGTGGCGTAGGGTATGACTCGCCGTTGCGTCGCCCCTCTTCAGCCTCCGCTGATGGAGTTTCCCTCTAAACCTACCGAGTAGCAACGACGAGCAATAACACCATCAGCTCCCGCGTGAAAATTCAACTGCCGAGAAATGACATGGACATAGGACCTCGACGTCGCACTGCTACAGGACGTACACTTGCCCACACTTCCAAACGTCGCAGGATATAACACATATCATTCTCCTGGCGACCATCTGGGACCTGGTGTAGCCATCTACGCCCGAGATGGCATTCCGGTGGCTGATAACATATACCTTCCGTCCGCCAGAGAAATGTCCATTACCATTATGGGGACGCGTATTGGCAACCTTTACACTGCGCCAGGTTACACCCGCGGACACGACAGGGTACACTTCTATTCAGACGAAATCGCCCCTTTGTTTCTTGGGCGCTGTGACCATTACTTGCATGTGAGTGATTTTAATTGTATCCTACGTCCTAAAGATCAAATATCCCTCAATACCTGTGAAGGACTGCACCCTGTTGTCCCTGATCTGATGATCTGCGACACTTGGGAAGTTCGGAACGGCGACGCACCTGGACATACACACATCAAAAAAAGTTTTGCATCACCTCGATTCCGAGAGTTCGCAACCAGTACAAAAAAAATAGGAATAGAGATCAAGGTAAACATCATTGCTCATGAAAACCACACACTGCATCGTGTACAACCAGACAGCTAGAGATTCAGAGGTGGTGGTCCAGATGGCTGTACACACTAGTATCTCTAATACCTAGTACCACGTCCTTTTACATTGATGCATGCCTGTATTCGTCGTGGCATACTATCCACAAGTTCACCAAAGCGCTGTTGGTCCAGATTGTTCCATTCCGGAATAACGATTCGGCGTAGCTCCCTCAGAGTGGTTGGTGGGTCACGTCGTCCGTAAACAACCCTCTTCAATCTATCCCAGGCATGTTCGATAAGGTTCATATGTGGAGAACATGCTGGCCACTCTAGTCGAGCGATGTCGTTATCCTGAAGGAAGCCATTCACAATATGTGCACGATGGGGAGTGTATTGCTGTCCATGAAGACGAATGCTTCGCCAATATGATGCCTATGTGGTTGCATTATCGATCGACGGATGGCATTCACGTATAGCACAGTCGTTATGGCGCCTTCCATGACCACCAGTGGCGTACTTCGGCCCTACGTAACGGCACCCAGAACCAGCAGGGAACCTCCACCTTACTGCGCTCGCTGGACAGTGCGCCTAAGGTGTTCATCCTGACCGGGTTGCCTCGAAACACATCTCCGGCGATCGTCTAGTTGAGGCATATGCGACACTCATCGGTGAAGAGAACGTGATGACAATCCTGAGCGGTCTGACTGGCACGTTGTTGCGCCCATGTATACCACGCTGCATGGTGTCGTGATTGCAAAGATGAATTTCGCCATGGATGTCGGAAGTGAAGTAGCGCATCATGCAGCCTATTGCGCACAGTTTCAGTCGTAACACGATGTCCTGTGGCTGTACCAAAAGCATTATTCAACATGGTGGCGTTGCTGTCAGGGTTCCTCCGAGCCATAACCCGTAGGTAGCTGTCACCTACTGCAGTCTGTGATACAATGTCCAATCTCAACGTCTATGTTCATGAGTTCTGGGATCTGGGATGATGGAAAACTTTTTAATGTGTGTATTTTCCAGACGAATCACTCCGCAAGCCGCCTTCAAAGGATTTACATCTCTCAGGAACTTACACATGCAGTCCACAGTGCAGAACTCTGGCCCTTGGCCTTTTCGGACCACGCCGCCTACATCTGCAACATTCTCCTTCTGAAACAGGTGGTCTGGCGCACCCTGGAAGCTAAACACCTCTCATCTTCATGCTCTCGAATGTCTTCAACGCATTACCGAGACACGGGCCACCTGTGAACGTCGTTTACATATGTACAGCAGGACTCAGATGGTTCAAGTGGCTCTGAGCATTATGCGACTTAACATCTGAGGTCAACAGTCCGCTAGAACTTAGAACCACTTAAACTCAACTAACCTAAGACATCACACTCATCCATGCACGGGGCAGGATCCGAACCTGCGACGTTGCGGTCGCGGCGCGGTTCCACACATAAGTGCCTAGAACCGCTCGGCCACAAAGGCCGGCGCAGGAGTCTGACTTGGTGGCTGAAATGTGCCAAACCTGCCATTCGAAGTAACTTTATTCAGTATGGCAAGGATGTAGGTGCTTGGTGCAGACACAATACCGACTATTTCTACACCGTTCTCCGCAGCTTGGACGCCCGGCTGCCCACCCCTGAAACCCAGGAGGAACACAACAAAATTAAGGCAAAAAACGTTGAGACGCCGTAGACTGCCGGGGACAATGGTGAAGCCCCAACATCAAGATTCGGCGGAACAGGAACATCCCACCATCCATCATATCACCTCCGATAGGGAACACCGACGACAATGACTCATCTCCGAGATCTACACCTGTTGCGCCCAGCACGTCACTTGCCAGGCCGATATCGTCAGTGCCTCTATAGTACCAGGAGGAGACTACCAACAAACGTGCTGACCAGTTTGTGTTGCCACAAGAAACTCGCACCGTCGCCAGTTACGTGGCGGACGAGCTGCTGGAGCCAGTTACATGTGACGAAGTGCACGATGCAATCAAAAAAGGTGGTCTGAATAAGTCACCTGGCATCGGCGGATTGCCGATACAATTTTATCGCGCTTTCCTTGCGCTAATGGCGTCAAGGTGAATGACAATGTTTCATGAAGTGTTGACGATGGGGAGCGCCGTAACGCCGACCTTTGTCACCGGACTTATTACACCCATCCGCAAAGCGACACCAGGAGTGACGACAGCACATTACCGTCCCCTAACAGACCACTTCTGTTGCCTCAGTTAATATACAAACGACCACAGGAGAACGTCTTGATTTAATTACACTGTCTGTGGCGGTGTTTGCCTTTGATTTTGACAGGACAGTTGACAAGGTGTGGGATCGTATTCTGTTCTCCGTAATGAGCCAAATAGGTTTTCCACCGGCCTTTATCGACATCATCCGACGCGTGTTCCATAGCGAAAGGCTGCCCACTGTCGATACTACTCTATGCCATAAACCAGTAGTCACTCATAGTGAGTCTGACAACCCACCTTTCTAGTCTCACTTTGTTACAGCACACTTTTCGGTGTCGACGCTGTTTAGGTACCACCACTGATACATGGAACCGTCGTGTCCTTAGTGCTAGTTCTAGTCCACCTTGGATATTTTATTTGCCTGGTACCCACCATATCCGGTGAGCATCCCCCTATCCACCACCAGGGGGGGGGGGGGGGGAGGAAGGGGGGGGCGCACGGTAGGAGACTAGCAATTCCCCCAAGGGAGAGTAGATTACAGCAGTATTATTGATATTATTTCTCGTTTCACTATGACATTCTGATCAAGGAAATGAATGATATTCTGTGTGTGTTAATCCCTCTCCTGATCCCTACGCTGGATATACAGTGGTGTAGACAGGATGCAATGCATTATCTCTCAGTAGCGCTTTGCGAGAAATATGTGCTCTTTTTACTTTTCATTGCATGTTCGTGGGTTAATGTGACGCGTCCATGCACATTAAAAAGCGGTATCAACAATAAGTTACTCGTATCTGTAATGTTCGTCAGTGGGTAGGATTAACCTTGTTATCCCCACCAAATGCATAGGGAACATATCTGTGTGTGTGTGTGTGTGTGTGTGTGTGTGTGTGATCAGCTATATGCTGCAAGAAGTGCTACCCCTTCCTATAAAACACTTTATAAGTAGTGCGGAGCAGCAAACCAAAATCTGCAAAACATTAGAATAGTGGCTATCCTCGTCTAGGGTATTTCTGTGTAGTATGGCATCCCTATGAGAGAGAGTAGAAAAAGAGTCGATTTATTCGCATATCGTCTGAAAGAACAGATACCATCT
The DNA here is from genome assembly GCF_023897955.1 of Schistocerca gregaria. NCBI lineage: Eukaryota > Metazoa > Arthropoda > Insecta > Orthoptera > Acrididae > Schistocerca > Schistocerca gregaria. The sequence goes on from NC_064931.1 coordinate 835,523,798, forward strand.
TCATATAGTTCAGGCTAATCAGTCATTGACCTTCTTCTTCTGTGTTGGATGCACACGCATTGCCCGAACTCTTACGGGACTGTGTAAGATTGTCTGTCGCGAGTAATGAGTGTAATGGGCAGGGGCACTACGAATGTAGTGTGTCTGTGGACATTAAGTTGGGAATGTGGGCTTCACTGAGAGCGTGCAAAGGATAAATACCTGCAGTTGCACTATTCTCTGTGCCCTCGGTGGCTCAGATGGATAGAGCGTCTTCTATGTAAGCAGGAGATCCCGGGTTCAAGTGCCGGTCGGGGTACACATTTTCAACTGTCCCCGTTGATGTACATGAACGCCTGTCAACAGTGTAGGGTCTTGATTTAATTATCATTTCATTCTAAAAGACCTGCACGGACATCGATGGTTTCTATTCTTTCAAGCATGTCCGAAAGAATAGATACCATCTTCATATTCTTAAAAATGGGTCCTCGCGGCAAAGGCCATTGGACAGCATTCTTGAGGGACAAAATGGGTACTGCCACCGAGCTGGTCTGCATGAATAGTCACTGGAATATGCTTTGTTATTATTTCTGTTTCGGTTAGTGAGGGCAGATACTAGCCTTTTGTTAGAAAATGGTTTCATTAATTTCATTACATGCATGGGAGTGTTTAGTATTTTGAATATTGGGATTTCCAATTTATTTATTCACTTTCGTGAGTGATGTCTGAATCGACTTCTTCATATCTTAGTATTAGTACCCACCATGTGCCACCAACACTGGTGTTTAATTAACTGAGAATCATTCTGCATTTATTTGGTATAAGTGTTGCCTTCAATTCTGTGTATCGATATGATTTAATTTCTTGCGACATAAGCCGATTGATTATTTTGTGTGACGAGCCTCGTGCAGAAGGACAGTTTACAACTGGACGGTGAAAGTTAACGCTTTGAGCGATCAACTCATGGCCACTTACGTATTTACTTGAGTTTAGTTGACAGATTTAAAGTAGCACTTCAGTCTCTGGTGTAGGAACCTTTCTGTGATCCTTCCGCCATGTGTGAACAAAGGAAAGATATTTTGGCCATAATCTTTCATATTGACTGGAATAAGTGATTCAATGAAGAACGAACCCCAATTTGCGTGATTCTTTTTTCTAATATGATGTTAGTTACAGAATTTAAAAACTTAATTTGTAAGACTCTTACGCTGACTTCAGTTATATTGTAGTTCTGTCTCCTTTACCGGTGTGGTTCAGTGATGGTGGGGAAGGAAGTGTCTCTCTTGGTTACTACGTTATGTGCGATTTTTCTGTTGGCAGTGCAGGATTACCCGTCTTCTGAATGGGTTCCTAATTTTTAGTTCCATGTCTCTAAAGTCACTCACTCTTATTTTCCCCGTAATTCAGTTTAACCCTTCTGCTAACATCGGGGTTAATAAAATTACGATAATAACCATATTTTACGTATATTTCTACCTTTACTTGTGCCCACAATTAAAAAGTCTGTTTATCTGTCATTACATATCAATCAGCGCTTTTCACATTATGTATCCAAATACTATTATCCCACTATTATTTATTTTCCATGATTCGTGGAAGGTGTTCTTGTTACCACACTTGGTAGTATTTGCTATGAAATTTGTAGCAAATGGAACTGAATCTGCGGCTATGTTACTCGACACAGAAGTAATAAAAGTTACAACGTCACCTACGCTGAAGCGCCAAGGAAATTGGTATAGGCATGGGTAGTCAGATACAGAAATATGTAAACAGGCAGAATACGGTTCTGCGGTCGGCAACGCGCATATAAGACAACAAGTGTCTGGCGCAGCTGTTAAATCGGTGACTGCTGTTACAATTTCAGGTTCTCAGGATTTAAGTAAGTTTGAACGTGGTGTTATTGTCGGCGCACGAGCGATGGGACACAGCATCTTCGAGGAAGCGATAAAGTGGGGTCTTTCCCGGACGACCATTTCACGAGTGTACCGTGAATATCAGGATTCCGGTAAAATATCAACTCTCCGACATCGCTGCGGGCGGGAAAAAAATCCCGCTGGAACGGGACCAATGACAACTGAAGATAATCGTGCAACGTGATAGGAGTGCAAGCCTTACGCAGACTGCTACAGATTTCAATGGTGCGCCATTAATACCATTCAACCATTTAACGAAACATCATCGATATGGGCTTTCGGAGCCGAATGTCCATTGGTGTACCATTGGTGACTGCACAACACAAAGTTTTACGCCTCACCTGGGTCCGTCAACACCGAAATTGGACTGCTGATAACTGGAAACAGGTTGTCTGATCGTACGAGTCTCGTTTCAAATTGTATTGAGCGGATGGACGTGTACGGGTATGGAGAAAATCTCATGAATCCATGGACCCTGCATGTCAGCAGGGGACTGTTCAGGCTGGTGGGGTGTGTGCGGTTGGAGTAATATGGGACCCCTGATTATTCTAGATACGACTGTGACAGATGACACGTTCGTAAGCATTCCGTATGATCACCTGCATCCATTCACGTCCATTGTGCATTCCGACGGACCTGGGCTGCTCCAGGAGGACAATGCGACACCGAAAACATCCAGAATTGCTACAGACTGATTCCAGGAATACTCTTCTGAGTTTAAACACTTCCAATGGCCACCAGACTCCCCACACATGAACATTATTGTGCGTATCTGGGACGCCGTGCAACGTGCTGTTCAGAAGAGATCTCCACCCCCTCGTGTTCTTACAGATTTATGGACAGCCCGGCAGGATTCGTGGTGTCAATTCCCTCCAGCACTATTTCAGACATTAGCCGAGTCCATGCCACCTCGTGATGCCGCACCTCTGGGTGCTCGCGGGGCCTTGCATGGTATTAGGCAGGCGTACCATTTTCTTTGACACTGCAGTATATATTGTTGTGATATTGTACTTTTATTTTATTGTTGGGAAAACCACGACAACAACGAATTTATAACGGTTCCTTATTGCTATTTTAAACTGTGGCATACTTAGCTTGCACTTCTGGGCGGAAACATGGGCAACAATTACAGCCTGCAGGAGTTTCAATAGATGATAAATACTGACAATCCAGATCATCTGTGTGATGAAAGTGATGATATGTATTACTTGTGGTGTGATGTGTGATGAAGATGAAAACCTTAATGTTGAAGTTACTACAAAAGTTTATGAGTTCGTAAAGATTTGTGGAATACGTCAAATGACGGAGTCGCCAGGGACTGAAGAATTATCGCGAAATGTCGCTGAAAACTAAGATCAATTATTTGGCTATGTTCCTTTCTAGAAGTGATCTTCCACGATATTTTACAAAGTTCCGTCAACGGAAAAAGGTAGTTCAAAATAGTCTTCGAGAAAATCATTTTTTAAGAAGAAGAAGTAAGGCTGTACATTTAACTGCAACTATGTTTTCTCTCCTTTTCCTTGAAAACTTGCTGATTTAGGTATGTTGAAGAAAATGGTCAAGAATATTTGGGTAAATACAGTGAATTTCGCCAACAACCCAAAGAATGGCACAACATTATAATCTGTGAGTTTTTGGCAACCGTTTCAATTCTACTGGCTACAGAAAAAGCTTACAGGTATCGTACTGCTCTCTCCAAGTAGCCTCCCAGTGTGTGGAAATCCATTATTCATGGCTATTACGTCAATAACCATATTTTAAAAATTAACAGCTGGTTTGAGATTTTATGACATAAGAACTTGCAGCATCAGAATTGCACAACGATCTTTGTCAATGCAGACCTGTCCCATTCTTGTCATTCAAAACCTTTAAGTTCTTAAGTATCTGTATATTTGGATTACTTTGTCTATGTTTTCCTTAAGTTTTGATACCAAGGCATGTCCGGCACCTTTGCAAAAGAGATCTGCGATTAAATAAGTCTACTAGTATCAACAGTTGCATAAATAATTACACCCCTAATGAGCAACAACTATTGAAGAAAGACTGGCAATTTTCTGCCGCATTCGTCCGTTTTGAGTGTTCATAAAATCGAAACCAGGGAAGTATGGTATAAAATTAATGATATGTGAATATGCTGAAATGTATCTGTATGTAGTCTAAAAGAATATACTGGCATGAAGGACAGCTATAGAGAAGTAAATTAAGGGCAACGTGGTTTGTTGGAAATGCTTGAACCATATATTCATTCTGGAAGGGGAGTCACAATAGATAACATTTTGCTTACATAGAGCTAGCTGAAAAGTAGTTGGATCATAATATTAGTGAGAACCCTAAGAGCAAACAAAAGAGAAATACGACAAGAGTTTTTGCCTAATGCCATGAAGGAGGAAAATATTTGCATCATTTGAATTCACAAAACAGATCACTACTGTCTCATACATCCCATAGATAAGGAACTGTGTTCTTCTGCTTTCAACCCAATTCCCAGATGACTCTGTTGAAGAAGAAAAAGAATAAAAACACACCTATCATAACTGCTCACTACAGTAAGACTGAAGGGGAAGCAGACAAGGGTGACCTGATGATAAGAGAATACAGATGTGTACGTACAACAAATCATTGGCCATACCAAATAGTTATGGAACTGGTGGATATCCTGCTGGTAATTCATATGTTCCGTGGTCACAAAAATATCCTTACTGGCAGGAAGATTCCATATGAAGGAGGAAGCATTTTAGCGAAACCGCGCGTGGAAGAACGGGTAAGACCGCAACTGGACTACATATAGAAGTTGTGAGAGCCATTGAAGCTATTGGAATCTAAGCAAGGACGAGATACGATACAGAAGGCAGCAAAAAGTGTTTTTCAAATATCCAAAAGGATAAGATGCGCATTGTGTCGGAGAAATGAAGACCTAAAAACTATTTCTATATTCATAAAATGAAGTTGGAACCATAGAAGAGACACAACTGTAGTAAATTGGTCTGAATGTTAACGGACGTTATCTGAAAGGATTAGTATATGATTGTTTCAAATCTTTAATGAACCATCATTTTACATTAACAAATACCATTCTGATTTTTTATGTGACTGTATGATTTTTTTTTTTTTTTTTTAGAATTTTGACCTGAGGTAATTACTTTACCCCACTTGATAATTGGAGGGTGTAAAATTGCCTTGGTGATAGAACTGTTCAGCAAATTGTTATGCAAGTAAGGGACTGTACAATGTTACCTTTGGTACGATGTCACGTTATGTTCCTTTCATGTGGGTTGTTTGTTAATGTAATAAATCACTAATTTTAATAGGAGTTGATTTTCAAATAACCGCCCTCGCCATACACTCATGCACCCTAAACTTGTTCCCTCGAAGGATAAAGATATCAAGTGCTGTCTGATTCACAGTAACATTAAAAAAGATTCTGCGTGTTACGGGTGCATCTGTAATGTGTGCAACGTCTCCGTGTGGTCGAACCGTATAACAGGGTCACAAACGTTGCGCAATAAAATAATTCGATTTTCATTATGTTTATAATTTTTCCCCGAGGGTCCACATTACAATCTCGGCGGCTACGAGTGAGATAAAATTTATGTAAAGAACTTTCTTCCACTCATTACTCGAAGGCAAGTGTCAAAATCCGTTACTGTATGGTAACTCGACAGCTCTCGGGAATTAATTACTCCTCAGAGCAAGGAGAACGTCTTCGCAGTTGCTGTCTCGAGCGTGAGTTTTATTACGTCTACGCCGGTATTGTTCCCCATATTTGCGTCGTGAAAATCTATCCACGCTAACCTGGCCCGAAAAATACGTGGTCTTCAGTTTTCTGCCTTGTTGCTGCCGTGATTATGTCGCGGTGAAAATCCTCTTCCGCGAACGACTGAATTACTTCGACCTCTGCCCGTATCTCGTTGAGTAATATCCACGTGATATCTATCCCGTCATTCTGTTATTTGTCATTGTGGTTAACCCTATTGTTATTATTAAGGCGATAATCACGATTAATTTCCAATGGTCTTGGTCCTTTACTTTTTCGAGAAATAGATAAAGCGTTTAATGATTACTTCCCATGTACCTCTTCGAATCCTCTGGCCACTTTTTCCATGGCTCCCAAATAATCTTGGAATCACATCATCTGTTTGTAAAATGGAGTGATTTTCGGTACCAGGATTCACAGATATCTTTTACAGAGATTCTGCTCCTATTGTCATATAATCCAGACATTATGAATTCTGGACTTAAACAATCTTGCTTTTGTTCTATCTGTATTCCTCGGTAAACTTTTGTTTGAATTCGTTAAACGTCATCTGATGAGTATTCAAGTTTCGCCCCCATCGTTTAGCATCCCCCGCTAATGCACTGATAACTGTGTTAATCTTTTCGTGATCAGTCAAATATTCAGAAAAAATTCATTTGCAATTTATGAGAAAATCCAGTTGGTGTCAGCCAGTACGTCTTTTGGTATTATCAAAGCGTTCTTCACAAAAAACGAGTTCAAATGGCTCCCTAACTACCCTAAGGACATCACACACATCCATGCACGAGGCACGTTTCGAACCTGCGACCGTAGCGGTTGCTCGGCTCCAGACTGAAGCGCCTAGCACCGCACGGCCACTCCGACCGGCGGTCTTCACCATCCAGTAGTTTGTTGTGAAGTATCCTATCACTGAGGCAGCTCGACTTGTATCTTATTTTCTTTCCAAGGTCGCAGATCTTGCCTCGAATTTGTGAAGTGTTTTCGTTACACTTCTGTTAGCAAATATTTACCAGTTTTCTTACTTATTTCTCAGAATCAACCACTGTCTCCCTCAAATGTGAGATTTCATTTCTACGTTCATCAGCAATTTCGGTTTTTAGACAGAAAAGCTTTTCGTCCATTGTGATTACTGCTAAGGGTTCTACCTATTTCTTGGATCTTTGCGATTTCTAAATCGAATCTTTCGTGGACGTCATTGATCTGTCCCTGCATTGGTATTTATGGTATTTATTTTAAGGTTCACTGCTGTGATTGCAGTAGTCAAAACGCCTACTTATTCGTCTACTTTTTCGATCTGTTTTCTGATTTTAATGCTTGCGTTTTCTGCTCATTATTACGGCTACTAATACGACTTGCTTGTGTTTTCAGTTGATTCTCAAGACTAATAATTTGTATTCTGAGTTTATCAAGATTATTGATTTGTATTTTGAGTTGGTTAAAGACCACAAACTAGGGCTTTAGTTTAACTGTTAATGCTTCTGATTCGTCCTTTAGTCTGATCTTTAATCTGCAGATGAAACTTTGAATAGGTCGTTCATGCTTAATGGTTTTTCGCTATCCTGCTCTTCTATATCCTCTTGCTCTGATTCTGCATCATGTGATTCTACCGGTTCTTTCTGTCTTTGCGAAGTACTGGACTGAGTCTATATTCATTTACGTTATCATTATCATAATCATTATCTTCCCCGTAAGCTTCCACATTCGCTCCGCACTTTGGCTTCTGTTTCATCTGTGAAGCGAATTGCCGTTCTGTAGCGATATTTGTGTACACATTTCGGCAACTGCTGTAGATAATATCGACAATAGTGTTACACTACTCACCATCAACCTTACCATCCTGGCGCAGCTGAGCTGCACGCCATGCCTAGTGAAACCTTACATCCTGATACTCCTCCCACTTTGCACCAGACCAGTGTAATGTATGCCCAACGGGCACCTATCAGCGCTATTTCTAACTACGCATTTGAGCGTCTTACAGTATGCCAACACGAAACGGGTAACAGTGCCAGAACATCTATATCATACGCACATTTGTCTCAACAGTTACAGAGGCCATCAGATTCAGGACAACACATTTATTATTCTTTCCTCGCCTTGTCTAGGTTTCCAAATCTGCTTTTACTGCCTGATCGCCATAGGTTGAACTCTTACATAAAAGCCTTGAATCAAGTATCACTTGTTTTATCCTTGCATTCAGTTGAAAAACTGGTTTCTTATTCTTAATTCCTATTACAATTGAGAACGTACACCTCTGCCATGGGTACTACCTTGCAGTAGCACTTTCTTATCCTTGACAATACAAACGTTCAGAGCTGTTCACACCCACATTCTGCAGAACATTCGTTACTTCCACTAGGAACTGACCCTCGTCTGGTAGCTGGAACCTATTTCTGGTTATTACAAAAAGTTATCAAACATTGACCTCCTCATCTTCCTCCTAGCCACTGCACAAGCTGCTTTGTATCTCTCCCCCTCCTCTCCCAGCCTCTCCCCGATCCACAAACTGCCGTAATTCTCACTACATCCTTTTTCGCTTCTCCCAGCTGTTCTGATCTTCCTTTCCTGCCACATCTTCCAGCTAACCTTACTGCATATCTTGCAGTTTCAAGACAGGGCCTCTCTGTGACTGCTGAAATGATCTCCTTACGACATTATTCCACTGGAAGCATTCGGTACAACGATCACAAAGAATATCACTACTCATTCTTCTACAACATCTTCCACAGTTCTAGGGGACTGATGACCACAGATGTTAAGTCCCATAGTGCTCAGAGCCATTTGAACCATTTGATCCTTCCACAGTTCCCACTCATAGCCCAATAATATACACCAGAAAAGGAATAGGAAGACTTGGTACATAGTTTGAGGATAAAGTGTAGCAGCCAAAATACTTCGCACACATACACACTATCTGCAGTTGTGTGAATGATTAGAGTTACAGCTCTCTGTGAAAGGTAGCACGACTACCATAGTGCATTAATGTTGTTCGTGTTTAATGTTGTTACCAGGGCTGGTGAGATATATCAGAAGCGTGAACACGGTCATGTGTTGAGTGATGACTGTGAAGGACACGGAAATGTCGCATACTCGTGTAGGACAGCTTTAACAGCCTCTGACGGAGTTTTAAAGGGGCTTCATAGTAGGTCGCCATTCGGCTGGCTGGCCGAATCATGCAGTACACGGATCTGTGGGGTGTACGGATGTAATAGTGGCCTGCGTAGAACATCCTACGTCGTCATTTGTTACTTCTCATTCGACAGTGCCGTGGTGTCTCTTCAACAGGACAGTGCTCGTCCACACATGAAACACATCTCAGTGAACTATCAAAGTGATGCAGACGTTCTGCCATGGGCATCAAGATCCTCAGAATGTTCCCGATAGAACGTGTTTGGATTCTGCTTGGACGCAACTCCTTCTCATCGCCAATAACCAGGACATCAAGTACCAGTTACACCATTTCTGGGCCAGCTTGCCTAAGAGAGGATGCAATGGTTTCATGAGACCTTACCCAACAGACTCAGTGCGTACATCCAGGCCAGAAATTGTGAAAGATTGCTACGATAAGTGGGCGCATAGTGCCATAGTTTGTAAATTTGCGTCTAATTTATAATCACTGAATATAATCACTGAAATAACATCACATATCCCTTCAATCCGTGAAGGTTCACTTTATTTCCTCTTCTCGTTCTGGGTGTTCGACTTTTTATTTCAGCCATTGTACATGTAAATTAACCACAAGCTTCATAGTTTTTTCAGTACTTTCAAATACTCAGAGTAGAGAAGTTGTTATACGTCTTCTTCCGCACGTTGACCATTTTAGGACTGTCGTACAAGTATTATACGACGTTGTATAGCGATGATAAGAGCTCTGCAAGACGCCACAAAGAAAGGTCATTCACCATTGGGTTAAGATTTCGTAGTTGACAAGTGACCTGCTTTCTGCCGAATAATTCTAGCCAGGGCTCATTACAGACAAAGAATACTACATATTGATCTATACTCTGCCGACCATGCTGTAGACCCTCCCCACCAAATCGATTTACGGAAATCACTGTAAAACTACACTCCTGGAAATTGAAATAAGAACACCGTGAATTCATTATCCCAGGAAGGGGAAACTTTATTGACACATTCCTGGGGTCAGATACATCACATGATCACACTGACAGAACCACAGGCATATAGACACAGGCAACAGAGCATGCACAATGTCCGCACTAGTACAGTGTATATCCACCTTTCGCAGCAATGCAGGCTGCTGTTCTCCCATGGAGACGATCGTAGAGGTGTTGGATGTAGTCCTGCTGAACGGCTTGCCATGTCATTTCCACCTGGCGCCTCAGTTGGACCAACGTTCGTGCTGGGCGTGCAGACCACGTGAGACGACGCTTCATCCAGTCCCAAACATGCTCAATTGGGGGACAGATCCGGAGATCTTGCTGGCCAGGGTAGCTGACTTACACCTTCTAGAGCACGTTGGGTGGCACGGGATACATGCGGACGTGCATTGTCCTGTTGGAACAGCAAGTTCCCTTGCCGGTCTAGGAATGGTAGAACGATGGGTTCGATGACGGTTTGGATGTACGGTGCACTATTCAGTGTCCCCTCGACGATCACCAGAGGTGTACGGCCAGTGTAGGAGATCGCTCCCCACACCAAGATGCCGGGTGTTGGCCCTGTGTGCCTTGGTCGTATGCAGTCCTGATTGTGGCGCTCACCTTCACGGCGCCAAACACGCATACGACCATCATTGGCACCAAGGCAGAAGCGACTCTCATCGCTGAAGACGAGATTCGTCCCTCCATTCACGCCTGTCGCGACACCACTGGAGGCGGGCTGCACGATGTTGGGGCGTGAGCGGAAGATGGCCTAACGGTGTGCGGGACCGGAGCCCACCTTCATGGAGACGGTTGCGAATGGTCCTCGCCGATACCCCAGGAGCAACTGTGTCCCTAATTTGCTGGGAAGTGGCGGTGCGGTCCCCTACGGCACTGCGTGCATCCGTGCGTTGCTGCGGTCCGGTCCCAGGTCGACGGGCACGTGCACCTTCCGCCGACCTCTGGCGACAACATCGATGTACTGTGGAGACCTCACGCCCCACGTGTTGAGCAATTCGGCGGTACGTCCACCCGGCCTCCCGCATGCCTACTATACGCCCTCGCTCAAAGTGCGTCAACTGCACATACGGTTCACGTCCACGCTGTCGCGGCATGCTGCCAGTGTTAAAGACTGCGATGGAGCTCCGTATGCCACGGCAAACTGGCTGACACTGACGACGGCGGTGCACAAATGCTGCGGAGCTAGCGCCATTCGACGGCCAACACCGCGGTTCCTGGTGTGTCCGCTGTGCCGTGCGTGTGATCATTGCTTGTACAGCCCTCTCGCAGTGTCCGGAGCAAGTATGGTGGGCCTGACACACCGGTGTCAATGTGTTCTTTTTTCCATTTCCAGGAGTGTATATCTACTTGGCTGGATGGATATTTGAACTGCCTTTGTCCCGTTCACCAGGTCAGTGTCTTACCACTGCACCACCTCATTCCCTGACTGGAACTAATGGCTAGGTGTTATTTGTAGGATCAGGCAATATATAGGCCGGCTGATAGGTCCGAGAACTGTGGAACACGATCGAAGAACTTGTTCCCTTCAAACATGGGACAAAGCCACATAGAGCTGGCCGAGCAAAAAGCAGCTGACACTATCATCCAAGCACAAATGAAAGTGTGGTCTTGTGCTTTCTTTATGGTCATGGCATAAAATAAGCTCGCCGTGAATTGTACAATTTTAAAGTGAAATGGCAATTTTTGTAAATAAAGAGGACTCAGTGTATAAAAATTCTGTCGCCTGCACCACTACCCGTCAAAATTTCTACATCTATGACACGAGGTTGTAGAAAAGTAACGTCATGCCTGTATAAGTGAAGGCTTTCGAGGAACAAGAAAATGCATGACGCTTTCGGTGAGGCTTACGTTGCACCTAAAGTTTGAAAGGAGTTTCCAGAGGGCGAGTTAGAGCCTGATTAATTATTCTGATTCATGTAATAATATTTCTATATATTTAAATTGAAATCACTTGTAGTAATACAATACACATATTCATTCATTTAGTACTAATTTTATTTCGTATTTAAATATTAAGGAATGCCATTGTAACTTTGCACCCATTTGAGGTACGGGTCACATTTATATTACTGCAGTCTTTTATGAACTATATTTATTTATTTATGTAACCTGATCAGATTAGGGCCATCAGGCCCTCTCTTACATCGGACCAGTGTTCCACACATGCAGCATTTCACACATCAGAGTTACATCATGACCATAGTTTAAATGAGAAAATTAGCATACTCTAGTGACAATATGAATAAATAGTAGTGACTAAGACCTAATAAAGTAATTGCGGCAGTATTCTTACAACAGGTGCTATACATACACATTATGATAAAAGCAATAATAGTAACATTTAAAAAAATCAAATAATAATGACAAACATAAGAAAGATTGGCAATAATAATGAAGGTTTGTGCAGATGTACATTAATATCTTGGTGTGTAAAGTAGATGTTTACTTGTATAGCGAGTTTTGGGGAAGGGAGATTTAAGCAGGGGGAAAGAGGGAAGTAATGAGGTGAAGTACATTCATGTACAGAGGAAGGCGTTATTGTTGCTTAAGTAGATACGTCGTTAACTGTTTTTTGAAGCCGGACATGTTTTTAAGTTCTCTAACATAACGAGGGAGGTTATTCCATAGTCGGGTTCCCGCTACTGTAAAGGACTTGGAGAAGATGACTGAGCGATGCAGTGGAACGGAGAGGATTTTATTATAATGGGAACGTGTGTTTCTGTCATGTTGTTCCGACATGAGCGTTAGGGACGCGGAGAGATATAAGGGACAGTGTACATTTATAAGCGAGGAGATGAGACAGAGTGTATGGAAATCTCTGCGTTTGTCTGCACGCAGCAAGGACAATTTTGCATATGCTGTTGAAATATGATCAAAAAGTCAAACGTCACAGATATATCGGACTCAGGCATTCATGACCAGTTCTAGATGTCTGGAATTTTCCTGAAAGAGGCCTTGTAGGATAATATCGCTGTAGTCAATGATTGGGAGTATAAGCGTTTGTACTAATTTCTTTTTCTGATCGAAAGGGAAGAGTTATTTATATTTTTGTAGGACATGAAGGGATGCTGATGATTTTTTGCACACTGCAGTTACGTGCTCTGTCCAATTTAGATTTTTATCTATTATTACTCCCAAACTCTTTGCTGAGGGAGAGAAGTTAATATTTGTTCCATTTAGGATAAGAAGTGATACGGATTCCCGATGTTTGGGCTAATGAGCTTAGAGTGACCAAGAAGTACGCCTTGGGTTTTAGATGGGTTTAGTTTTAGATCTATGTCCTGTGCCCATTTTGATAGGGCATCGAGGTCAGTATTGAAATTTTCAACAGCTTTCTTGAGACTGCTTGGTTTCGAACTTAGATACAACTGAAGGTCATCAGCATACATATGATATTTGCAATAGGTCAGAACCGATGACACATCATTGACATACAGAGAGCAGAGTATGGGACCTAGTACTGAGCCTTGGGGAACGCCTGACACTACTTGCCGCCATTGTGATTTTATATTCCCAGACAGGACGCGTTGCTGACGAGACGTCATGTATGAGCGGAACCATTGCACTGCACTTGGTGAGTAATTTAGACCGCTAAGTTTGGCTAGTAAGATCAAATGCTTTGCTGAAATCTAAGAAGCAAATGATAGTCGCTTATTGTCTGTCCATGGCAAGTTTCAGGTCATCTGTCACCTTTATCACAGCGGATGTTGTGCTTCGATGTTTACGGAAACCTGATTTGTATTCGTATAGTAGATTGTTAGTAGTTAGGTAGTTCGTGAGCTCGTCATGAACTATATATTCTGTGGCCTTTGACAGTGCAGGAAGAAGCAGATGGGGCGGTAGTCAGAGGGTGCTGTGGCGATGTCCTTTTTAGGCTGTGGCTTAATTTTTCCCAGTTTCCAGGCCTCAGGGAACATTTGTGATTAATGAATCGTTGAAAATGTCTGTTATAGAGGGCAGTAATTGGTCAATAATAAGTTTTACCATCTGGATAGTGATACCATCATGTCCAGTAGATGTTGATCCAATGCGCATTGTGGCTTTCTCGACAGTACTGCAAGTGAGGTGCTGTAGATAGAATTTTTCTTTGCTACAGTCGTTAATCCCCATGCAGTAATCAATGATTCTCTGTTTTTTTGGCGTTCAATTTTGATTGTAGGTAATGTGAAGAATCGGTTTAGTTCTTCAGCTGGAACCATGGGATATTCTGCAACTTTTATTTTGCCTAAACCAAGACTACGGAGATTTTTCCACAGGATAGCTGGTCTACATCTATTGTCAGCTAATGTACGGGCATGTCTGAGCTTAGCGTTTCTCAGCGCTTGATTGACTTTGTTTCGTTTCTGCTTGTATACAGCATGATTTTCAGGTGTAGGGTGTATCTTGTATGCTCGATGTGCAGCATCTCTGAGATTCGTGAGCTGTTTTAGTTCATCAGTCAGCCAAGGTGCAGGTTGCCTTTTTACTTTTCTGGTCTTTATTGGAGCATATTTGTCATATAGTTGAGTACTTTTGTTAGTGAAATTCTGGAGTTTGTCATTTATGTCCATGAGGGGAGTAGAGGTCATCCCCCAAACTATTTCTTGTGCCTCAGTTTCGAGTTCACGCAAATTTATGCGTTTGAGGTCTCGGTAGTGTTTCTTTCTAGGGCATTCCAGTGAATACGTCATGGAAATGATGTCATGGGCAGAAATATCAGGCGCAGATATTTGAGGGGTGCGGATTATTCTGTTCGAAAATTTCGTTGCGAATACATCTATGAAAGTGTGACTGGTAGTCGTGTGATGAGTAGGTGCCAGCTGAAGTAGCGTCATATTTGAGGAAGAAAGCATCCTCTTAAATTTCCCAGTTGAAGGACTATTGCACAGAAAATTAATGTTAGTGTCACCGTCTATAATCACATGTTCATATGACGATTCGAGACTAGAGAGGGCAGTTTCGAAGCAGGTGAAGCCACCTACTTTAGGAGGTTTGTAAAGGACACATATTAAGCACTTTCTGTTAAGTGATTTGATCTCTATGAACATATATTCCACTTGTTTATCTACATTGTTGTCGGATGTGTGTAGTACTGTAGGTGACAAATCAGAGCCTATGTACGCCCCTACTCCGCCCCCTCGTCTGTTGCATTTGTCGTGCCTGAGAAAGATATAGCCATCTAGGTTTGCGGAAGTTGTAGGAATACTTGGTTTGAGCCAAGTCTCTGACAGAAGTATTACGTGTATATCAGCAGTTTGAAATATATATTTGAACTCGTCGAAGTGAGCTGGCAGAGACTGGACATTTCCATGTGCAATATGCAGCTTGCTGCGTTCGGGTGTTGATTGCCCGAGGATGCTGCCGATTGCCGACCAATGTTTGCGGGTAGTTGTTGGCGGTGACAAGAGGGACTGGCATGAAGAATGCGGAAGGCGTGTGAAGGAGGGGGGGGGGGGGGGGGTGAGGGAGTGTCCTCCCAGTTCTGTGCAGTGAAAGCGGCCGGGAGGGGGAGCGGGTGGGTCCCCGGGGAGGCAACGGAATCTGCGGCCAGGGTCAGCGAGGTGTGCAACGGTTCTGGAAGTAGCCGTGGGCTGGCAGGGGAAGGAATTTCGCTAAACACAACGGGAGTAATCTGCACGTTACGACAGAGTGTTATATTAATTTCTCTTATGAGGATAACAACTAAAGTATGTTGATGGGTTGCTAATTAAGGATGGAAGTGAGACTACTTTATGTAATAATTACCAAAATTACATGAGAAAAACAACTAAAGATGAAAATAGTTATGTGGAGAAACGAAAAGTTGATTATACAAATAATAACAAAAATTACACGAGAAAAAATAATTAGAGATAAAAAAATAGTTATGTAGAGAAACGAACAATTTGATAATACATTAGTTAAGACATGGCTGACAGTGTGAACAACATAAACATACAGGTTAGTGGCAGCAAGATTAGACATGATTTAGCTTCTAAAGCACAGGCTTTCGAGTCCATTAACACTGCAAATTGTTTTCTTTCCGTTTTCGGTCTTAACCATTATCCTGCCGTCATTTGTCCATACGTTCTGTAGCCCAAATTTCAAAATCGCGCTCTTCAAAATGTTTAGTCTTTCAGAGGTCAGATCGTCGCGTACTGTCAGACCCGACTTCGCGAGATTCTTCTTTGCTCTGAAGATTTCAGATCTTTTTCTATACGACATAAATTTCACTATTATAGGTCTTGGTTTTGTAGGACCTGGCGACTTACGACCCACCCTGTGACTTCTGTCAATGTCACTCAGAGACACCTGCACGCCTAGCTTTTCTTGGACAAGGTTTATCACAAGTTCATCTGTGCTCTCTCTACTGCTCTCGGGAAAGCCGAACAGTCTGAGATTATTGCGTCTCTGATATTGTTCGAGCTCGTCCGTCTTCTCGATCAATTTCTGTTCGAGCAGTCATGCTTTCTCCTCACTTGCTTTTAACGATGTGTCTAGTGCACGGATCTCACCCGCATTCGCCTCCAGAGTTTTCTGTATATTGTCCGTCACTGCTGCAGTGACAGCATCAGTGGTGGTTTTAAGAACGAGCCCGAGCGTCCCCTTAGCCTGCAGCGCGCCACTCACCTCAGCCTTCACGAGTGCGGCGATGTCAGCGATGCCGGGCGGAGCGGCCGCAGCTCCCGCTGTAGACTCCACGCCTGCGCTGTCGCCGGCCTGGCCGTTGGCTGCACTGCGCGTTGTTCGGCGATTTTCCATTTTAAGTGCGATTCCGTGTAATTGGTGCTCAGTATGTGATGTGAAATACGACACTCGGCAGTAGATATACGGCTTTAGTATATGTAGACTAGCCTAACTGCTTAAAACACCTCCAGATTTCACGTAAACTTGCGAGCCAAGCTAACGCGCGTCACTCGCTCCCCGTCATGTTGTAGGTATAACTATACAGTGCGAGACAGGAGTAAAGGTACCTGCTTTGAGGGATCATAGGATTGGTGATTCTGAACAAGAAACCTCAAATGCACATATGTTATTTTCTTATCCATATCCGATGTATAGCTCTTTGAAAATCAAAAGTGTCAGTCGTGTGTCCTTTTTCACCAGCTCAGTCAAAGCGACATTAGGGTACATAGTGTTGTTTTTACTGACCATTTTAATGTGTGCTTCAGCTGCGCATCGTGAGGCTAGTATTTTACATGTGTGTGCTCAAGTAAAGGACCGTACGAATGAGCTAAGATCAGCATCTACAAGCGCTCCAAAGTACACTGCAATTGACGGTGGACTTTTTGAACATCTTTTATAAGGAAAAGTACACAGTGAAATGAAACATTAGATCATAATGTTTCATGTACTATCACCGGCATTTCCCTTTTCTGCACAGTTTTAATTAATTTCCAAGGAACTATTAAGAATAGGACATACATTTATATGACGTTTATGATCAGAACCACTAATAATATCACCCCTCCCGCAAATACTTTTCCTCCTGACTCTTCCTGTTAACAGACTGATCTATAGTGCTGTGCCACATAGAATATGGTCATCATCTTTCTTGAAGACACGTCTCCGCTGAATTATTCATTCCTACAACAGAATAAAAAAATTCCGGATGGAGGTTACTTCAGTGTTACTTTAAAGCAATCAATCACTTAAGGTTTTCTTCAATATATTTTTTGTCGTGAAGCTACTTGCACATTTCCTGAATTCATCTATATATGTGGATTAAATTACAAAGAAAGCTATTTAGTCACTTATATATAGTGCTTAATCTATAGCCTTTTTGATATCTCAAGATAAGTAATCAACTTAAATACTCAAAGCTAAATTAGCCTCTCTTGAAAATAGCTGGTGCCAATCCAACCACAGCATACAGAAAATTGATAAACTGTACAAAATTCTTGTGTATACACACAAACAAATTAATTTTACTTCCACCCAGTCTAAGATGGTATAAGCTTTCACCTGATTAGTTCTTTTAATAAATTATATCTCTAAAATCAATTATAGATCAGATTTCTTCCTATGCAATGCAGATAAAAACAGTTGTCGGAGACACGGAACTATTAGTTTTAGATACAAAGGCTACCCCAAAAGAGAGAGTATCATAGTGTTGGTAGCTTAATGAGAAGCATTTACAACAAAGTGCTTAAGTTTGAAGCGCTCCTAGAAGGAGGTGAAGCCTACTTAATACTAGGTACATAAAGCATGTGAAAACCTGAAGTTGATAACGGTGAGAATTTTGTGGTAATTAAGGAGTATACAGAAAACATAGGCTAATGGGGAGTGGAGATGATGTATTTGTAGCAGTAGACAAGATATTTAGGTCGACCGAGGTAGAAATTGGAGTTGCATACGAGACTGTTTAAGCAGAACTCAGCATCAGGCGTGCGCAAAAAGTTGTAAATCGATTCATTTATCGTCCGCCAGATTCACCTCTAGATGAAAATCGAAATCTGTAGAGAGAATCTCGTTTCCCTGGTACATAACGGTTTCCGAATTACACTGTAATCCAAACTATTAAACTGAGCAGTAGATTTTAGATCAAATTTTAAATTACCCTTTTTTTTTACCTTGTTCCGACGCGGATTGCAGTAGAGTCAACATGTTTCCCCAAGCTACGCTGAAGTTACCTATGAAAACTCAAAAAAATTCGTCTTCCAGTTTTCAAGGGTCTCGTGTTAAGACACCACGGTTTTAGATAACAATTTATATGACCATATGTTTCTTTTAGAGCCGATTTTGACAGAATAAAGCCTATACGTGGCTCCAAGCTACACTCAGGATACCTGTGCAAACACCATGAAAATTAATCTAGCAATTTTGGAGATTTGTGTGTTCAAACAAACCGATAAACACAATGATTTTACGGTTTCATTATTACTCTGGATATACACTACGTGATCAAAAGTATCCGGACACCTAAAAAATATACGTTTTTCATATTAGATGCGTTGTGCTACCATCTACTGCCAGGTACTTCATATCAGCGATCTCAGTAGTCATTAGACATCGTGAGAGAGCAGAATAGGGAGCTCGGCGGAAATCACGGACATCGAACGAGGTCAGGTGATTGGGTGACACTTGTGTCATACATCTGTACGTGAGATTTCCACACTTCTAAAAACCGCAAGGTCCGCTGTTTCCGATGAGACAGAGAAGTGGAAACATGAAGTGACACGCACAGAACAAGCGTACAGGCCGACCTCGTCTGTAGACTGACAGAGACCCCGACAGTGGAAGAGGGTCGTAATGTGTAATAGCCAGACGTCTGTCCAGACCACCAGAAAAGAATTCCACAATGCATCAGGATCCACTGGAAGTACTATGTCAGTTAGGTAGGAGGTGAGAAAATTTTGATTTCATCGTCGTGTGGCTGCTTATGAGCAACACGTCACACCGGTAAATTCCAAACGACCCCTCGCGTGGCGTAAGGAACGTAAACATTGGACGATTGAACACTGGAAAAATGTTGTGTGGAGTGACGAATCACGGTACACAATGTGGCGATCCGATGAAAGTGTGTGGATATGGCAAATACCCGGTGAACATAATCTGCAAACGTGTGTAGTGCCAAAAGTAAAATTCGGAGGCGGTAGTGTTACGGTGTCGTCGTGTTTCTCATGGAGAGGGTTTGCACCTCTTCTTGTTTTGTGTGGCACTATCACAGCACCGGCTTACATGGATGTTTTAAGCACCTTCTTGCTTCCCACTGTTGAAGACCAATTCGGGGATGGCGACTGCATCCTGTCAACACGATCGAGCACCTGCTCATAATGCACGGCCTGTGTCCGAGTGGTTACGCGATAATAACGCCACTGTAATTGACTGGCCTGCACAGAGTCGTAACCTGAATCCTATAGAACACCTTTGGGATGTATAGGAACGCCGACTTCGTGCCAGGCCTCACCCACCGACGTCGATACCTCTCCTCATTGCAGCACTTCGTGAAGAATGGGCTGCCATTCCCCAAGAAACCTTCCAGTACCTGATTGAACGTATGCTGCAAGCTCCCATCAAGACTAAGGGTGGGCAAACATCATATTGAATTCCAGCATTACCGGTGGAGGGCGCCACGAAAATGTAAGTCATTTTGAGCTATGTGTCCGGATACTTTTGATCACATAGCATAAGTATAGATATGTAGATGGCGGGTGTTGTGCCGTGCCGGCCGCGGTGGTCTAGCGGTTCAGACGCTCAGTCCGGAACCGCGCGACTGCTACGGTCGCAGGTTCGAATCCTGCCGCGGACATGGATGTGTGTGATGTCCTTAGTTTAGTTAGGTTTAAGTAGTTCTAAGTTCTAGGGGACTGATGACCACAGATGTTAAGTCCCATAGTGCTCAGAGCCATTTGAACCATTTTTTGTAGTGCCGGGGCCGAATGAATATCTTGGACAAATCCAATATTTATCCACATCCGCGAAGAACGTAAGCAAGTGGATCTGTAGTATGTGTGAAGGTAGAAGGTCCGATGTACAATGTGGCTGCCGACAGTCCGCAGGGAAAGGACGTTCGCGCACGCTCTCGGGAGGAAGCCTGAAGTCGCATGTTTAGAAGAGTCGATGAGAGCAGGCCTTTGTTGGATGCTGTCGTCCGCTATTGATATCGCCCAACGATGGAAGGCTCATACGTATCTTCTTCACCACGGAATGCCGATACAATTCCTTCGGATGGAAGAGTGTATGAAACTCATTTGTATCGATGTTCCGATACTGAAGAAATGTACTAGTCTCCCATCATGGGCAACAGAATTATCAGGTATATGTCAAGATGTGTCGCGACCACTGTGCACGGGATCACCCAGAAACGAAGTTTTGCTTCAACAATTAGCGAGTATGGCTCAAAATATCATTGAGGTAATAACAACCCTTGAAGATTTTCTCCGCAGAAGGGGACGAATCGTTTGGTTTGTCCTACAAGTTGATTCGGCCCCAGTGCTACTCTCGTTCTTTTTACTTTTTCATTAGGCTGATAATTCCGGCATTGAAAGTTTACCTGCTGAAGGGTTGGAGAGGATCTGAATCGCGCTCTTCTCAAGTAGGAGTTCATTGTATTGACCACCGTCTTGTACAACGAGTGAGTGGTACAGCAGGAGAACACCGAAATGGTAGTGTTAGACAGGAAGTGGAAGTCCGAGGCGGGCTTAATCCCGAGCGGAGCGCCTTGGCGGGCAGCCACTGCTGGGCGGCGGGCTGTGGACTCTGGGCTGACGCCGGCTATCTGGAGAGCGGCCGCAGCCCGAGAAGCCAAACTGCAGACGTCGTTAGCGGCCAGTCGGCCGGCCGGCTCGGTTTACTGCCGCAAGACGGCTACCCGCTCCGCCACCGCCCGCCCCCGCCGCCGCTACCACGCCCTCCACTGCCGCGTTTACTGACAAAGGCTGAGCCTCCTTATCGGCCACGATACGCCCCACCGATTCGAGCACAGCTCTCTAGCACACTGGGGTTTCGGACCTACACTTCGTTCCCACCGCCGCTAAGTAGTTTTTCCTATATCCACAGCTTGCAAATCAATAGGGAGTGTGCCCCTGAGAATACTACAGGCACCGTGTTTCATTATTGTATGGCAGCCTGCCGCGTGCAGATGCCATGGGACAAACAAATACTGATATACAAAGAATATCACATGAGGTATATCACGGGTAGACAACTGGCGGCCTGTGAGTCGGGTCCGACCATCGATTGGTTTGATGCAAGTCTCCAGAAGAAACACTTGGGAGACAGAGCGAGCGCTCGTATTGTTTTTACTAAGTGTTACAAGAACAACACGTACCCATACTGTCACTCATAGTAAATACTTTTGGACACATATATAAGAAATGCATGCTAATTCTGTTTAAGCAAATTAACACATTAAGTTTCAAACACTTAAACGAGCAGCATTTAGCCAAAATCGCAAATCCTGATTGATTTTCGACTGGAAACGTCTATTTCATTGTCATATTTGGTTTTGTGTCCTTTCTCATTTTAACAACAATAGAAATTATAAAAATGTATGTATGTATCTATGCCCAACATCCCCTCCGAAGCCACTGGGTCGATTTCTGCCATACTTGGTACATATCATTTACTGTCTGGGAAGAATCACTCTGGGGTTAACAACCACCTACCTATCAAAGGGTTGCGGTGGGGGTGAAAATGCACTGAAGCCCACTGAGTGAGGATACCCATAGTTTAATTATCCAGCATTTACCAATGAGAGCACTTAGATACTTGTAACAGACATAGCACACAGTTTCAAACCTTTATGAAATGATGTGTGCGGAAGGTTTGTCGCTTACTACACTGAAGAACCAAAGAAAGTGTTAAAGCTGCCTAGTATAGTCAAGGGCCATCGCGACCACGCAGAAGTGCCGCAACACGACATGGGATGGATTCTACTAATGTCTCAAGTAGTGTTGGGCGGAACTGACACCATGAATCGTGCAGGGCTCTCCATAAATCCGTAACAGTACAAGGGGCCGAGATCTCTTCTGAACACCACATTGCAAGGCATCCCAGATATGTTCAATAATGTTTATGTCTAGGGAGTCTGGTGGCTAGCGGAAGTGTTTAAACTCATAAGGGTGTCCCTGGAACAACTCTGTAGGAATTCTGGAATTATGGGGTGTTCCATTGTCCTTCTGGAAATGCCCAAGTCCCTCTGAATTCACAATGGACATGAATGGACGCAGGTGACCAGATAGGATCTTTACGTACGTTCCACCTTTCAGAGTGGTATCTAGATGTCTCAATGGTAGCATACCACTCCAACGGCAGACGCCCCACACCATTATACAGCCTCCATCATCTTGAACAGTCCCCTGCTGAAAGCAAGGTCCATTGATTCATGAGGTTGTCTCCATACCTTTACACGGCCATCTACTCGATACAATTTGAAAAGAGACTCGCCTGACAAGGCAGCGTGTTTCCAGTAATCAAAAGTCCAATGTTGGTGTTGACGGGCTTAGGCGAAGCGTAAGGCTTTGTGCCATACAGTAATCAAGGAGACACGAGTGGACCTTTGGCTCCGAAAGTCCATATCGATGATGTTTCGTAGAATGGTTGGCACGCTGACACTTGCTGATTGCCCAGCATTGAAATATACAACAATGTGCAAAAGGGTTGCACTCCTGTCACGCTCAACGATTGTCTCCAGTCGTCGTTGGTCCCGTTCTTGCAGTATCTTTTTCAGGCGCAGCGATAGCGGAGATTCGATGTGTTACCGGATTCCTGATATTCATGTTTCACTCGTGAAATGGTCGCAAGGAAAATTCCCACTTCATCGCTACCTCGGAGATGCTGTGTCCCATCGTTCGTGAGCCGACTCTAACACCACGTTCAAACACACTTAAATCCTGATAACCTGTCATTGTAGCGGCAGTAACCGATCTAATACCTGCGCCAGACACTTGTTGTCTTATACAGGCGTTGCCGACCGAAGCACCGTATTCTGTCTGATTACATACCTATGTATCTGAATACGCATGCCTATGCCAGTTTCTTTGGCGCTTCACTGTATATTTTCGCTGTTGATGCAGTAAACCGGCCACATGAAGCATGACGTTTTAATTTATTACTTTCTGCTAGTAACTGTATTCGTGAATGAGAATTTCACTCTGCAGCGGAGTGTGCGCTGATATGAAACTTCCTGGCAGATTAAAACTGTGTGCCCGACCGAGACTCGAAGTCGGGACCTTTGCCTTTTGGAAGGTAGGAGACGGATACTGGCAGAAGTAATGCTGTGAGTACCGGACGTGAGTCGTGCTTCGGTAGCTCAGTTGGTAGAGCACTTGCCCGCGAAAGGCAAAGGTCCCGAGTTCGAGTCTCGGTCGGGCACACAGTTTTAATCTGCCAGGAAGTTTCAACTGTATTCGTGACACATTTTGCAGATAGTATTCACATACACCATTAAATGTGCCACAAGAGTTAAATCATTGTACGACACTTTGTTCCGGAGCTACGACGTCATAAACACCGAGTCCCTGAGAAACTATCTCACTATGAAAGACGTTTAAATTTATTGCTGCGTTGTTAGTAACTCTATTCGGCACATTTTTCGCTGACGGTATCCACATTTGCCACTGAATGTGCGTACAACAATATACGATACATAGTCCAGGAGATATGACACAAAATACTGAAATGCGAGAAAAGGCTGCCACAGGATGAAGTGCATTTTAATTTTTTTATTTCGTTGCTACTGACGCCATTCGCAAAATATCTGGCTGACAGTTTCCACAAATAAGGACATAAATCGTGCTTCCGTAGCTCAGTTGGTAGAGCGCTTGCCAGAGAAAGGCAAACGTCCCGAGTTCGAGTCTCAGTCCGGCACACAGTTTTAATCTGCCAGGAAGTTTCATATCAGCGCACACTCCGCTGTAGAGTGAAATTTTATTCTAGAAACATCAGTAACAGCTGTGGCTAAATCATGTCTCCGTAATGTCCTTTCTTCCATGAGTGCTAGTTCTGCAGGTTCGGAGGAGAGCTTTTGTGAAGTTTGGAAGGTAGGAGACGAGGTACTGGCGGAATTAACCCATTACTGGCCATTTTCCCTTTCTTGGGACGCTTATATTTTGCTAATTTTTAAGTAAGCAATGGAGCTTTTAGCCTTTATTGTTGCACCTGTAGGTTCAACTAACTGCTATAATGGCTGTAAATGTAAAATCAATAACTTTTTTCTACGTACTTCACGTCAGGAAAATTATAAACTTGCTGATTTTTTTTGTCGCACTTGGCAGCACTATATCTCTTCTGGTGGTTCCTGGACGACAATGAGCTGTGATTTAGTTCTCTGGGCGTGTTTGTTATGAACATATGGATGTCCGTGTAAGATTAAATATACTTCAGATTTTTTCATGAAGTGCAATATCGATATATTTTATGCGTCCCAATAATGTTAGAATAGCATATTACACTATCATTTATTGCTGATGCGCCCTATTCTTGTATACACGTATTATACAGAGAAGAATTACGTTTTACGTTCTTTATAGCTCCTTTTTTCATATTCTATTCGAATTGTACGATTCCAACAGGATAAAAACATGCAGCGTGGACTTAAACTTGAAGAAATTCTAGCAGAACTAGATAACCATCAAGATAGTGACGATGAAGATGATGACGTAGAACTGGTGACTATTCCACCCGATTCAGATGTAATAATAGATGGAGAAGACATTGACGGAAATGTCTGTATGTTATAGTTGTACCTCGAGAAGCCTAAAGAAGGAAAGCGTTAGGAGATGGAGCATGAAGTGGTACGTTATCTACAAAAAAATATAAATGTAAGTGGTGTAAATGTCAGCCAACGTACACAAACACTAGTGAACTAGGGAAGAGCAACGAACATTATGTTGTGGAATGTCTAGCAAATAAGACAGTGCCCCAGGTGTTTGAGGATTTTTTTCTGAGAAACTAATGGACACTATTCTTGAACAAAGCGAAATATATGCTTGCCAACATAACAAAAAAAATTTCTGCTAACCAAAGAAGACCAAAAATCATTTATTGGCAACTTTTTCACCAGTGTTGACGCACTGATCACAATCGGAAAAAGTTAAATGAAAGCTACAGGAACAATAAGAGAGATCCGAACTAATGCATGTTCTTTGATTGACTCGAAAATAATGGCAAAAGGAAAGGAACGAGGATTCTATGACTACATGTTTGACAAAGAGAACGAAATTATGGTTGTGAAATGGAGTGACAACAAACCAGGATGTGTAGCGACAAATTACAGTACTATTACTCCTCTCAGTTCTACTAAAAGATACTCACGGGCAAAGAAGAAGGAAATATCTGTTACAATGCCACATCTCATTGAAGAATACAATGCCCATATTGGTGGCGCAGAGCTACTGGACAAGCAGATATCACTTTATAGGACGAGGATAAGATCAAAGAAATGATGGTGGCCATTATACACAAAGATGATAGATATCTGCGTAGTAAACACATGGCGTGCATGCCAAATTCCTAACTCTAATGAGAAGCTCTCACTTTTGGATGTCCGACGGAGAATAATGATGTTTTACCAATCAAAGAAAACAGGATCAGTACCAAAACGCAGAGGACCACAAGGAAGCAAATTGATGGGAGGAAGGGTGAGCACAGATGTACGACTAGATCCTGGAAATCATTTCATTGTGTCAAAAAAAACACAGAAGAGATGTGCTTACTGCAAGAAAAAAACAACAAAAATTTATGGTGGGTGCAATGTTGGTGTACACAAGTTTTTTGCTTCATCTCATACTGAACAGACATTCAATAATATTAAAACATTCTTTATTTGTTATTTCTGTTATTTCTTACTATATTACGCATGAAGAATAAGGTTGTGAATTTGGATAGCGCATTTGGCCAATGTCCCAAAAATGGGACGGTCAGTAGTTTTGGTTCTAATAAACGGAAAATATTCTAAACAACTTTTTATTCAATTAATCACTCAGTGTAATGTGTTTTAAAAGTTAGCAAAAAAATGGTACGATAGAGTTTTGGCCAGTAATGGGTTAAAAGCTGTGAGGACGGGGCGTGAGTCGTACTTGGATAGTTCAGTCGGTACGGCAGTTGCCTGCGAAAGGCAAAGTTCCCGAGTTCGAGTCTCGGTCCGGCACACAGTTTTAATCTGCCAGGAAGTTTCATATCAGCGCACACTCCGCAGTAGAGTGAAATTTCATTCTAGAAACATCCCCCAGGATGTGGCAAAGCCATGTCTCCGCAATATCCTTTCTTCCAGGAGTGCTAGTTCTACAGGTTCACAGGAGAGCTTCTGTGAAGTTTGGAAGGTAGGGGACGAGGTAGTGGCGGAATTAGAAGCTGTGAGGACTGGGCGTGAGTCGTGCTTGGGTGGCTCAGTCGGCACAGCACTTGCCCGCGAAAGGCAAAGGTCCAGAGTTCGAGTCTTGGTGCTGCACACAGCTTTAATCTGCCATGAAGGTTCAGTATCCACATATGCTGCTGAGTGTGCCTATAAAAATGTGTAATTGAACAAAACCTAGTTCAGGAGATATGACGTAATAAACGCTGAGATGCTTGAGGAACTGTCGCATCCTGCATGATGTCGTAATTTATTACTTTTTTTTTACTAACTGTGTTCATAACACATTTCTCATACAGTAGGGTATATACCACTGGATGTACCTGCAAAGTTATATCATTGTGCATCACATACACTCCTGGAAATGGAAAAAAGAACACATTGACACCGGTGTGTCAGGCCCACCATACTTGCTCCGGACACTGCGAGAGGGCTGTACAAGCAATGATCACACGCACGGCACAGCGGACACACCAGGAACCGCGGTGTTGGCCGTCGAATGGCGCTAGCTGCGCAGCATTTGTGCACCGCCGCCGTCAGTGTCAGCCAGTTTGCCGTGGCATACGGAGCTCCATCGCAGTCTTTAACACTGGTAGCATGCCGCGACAGCGTGGACGTGAACCGTATGTGCAGTTGACGGACTTTGAGCGAGGGCGTATAGTGGGCATGCGGGAGGCCGGGTGGACGTACCGCCGAATTGCTCAACACGTGGGGCGTAAGGTCTCCACAGTACATCGATGTTGTCGCCAGTGGTCGGCGGAAGGTGCACGTGCCCGTCGACCTGGGACCGGACCGCAGCGACGCACGGATGCACGCCAAGACCGTAGGATCCTACGCAGTGCCGTAGGGGACCGCACCGCCACTTGCCAGCAAATTAGGGACACTGTTGCTCCTGGGGTATCGGCGAGGACCATTCGCAACCGTCTCCATGAAGCTGGGCTACGGTCCCGCACACCGTTAGCCCGTCTTCCGCTCACGCCCCAACATCGTGCAGCCCTCCTCCAGTGGTGTCGCGACAGGCGTGAATGGAGGGACGAATGGAGACGTGTCGTCTTCAGCGATGAGAGTCGCTTCTGCCTTAGTGCCAATGATGGTCGTATGCGTGTTTTGCGCCATGCAGGTGAGCGCCACAATCAGGACTGAACACGACCGAGGAACACAGGGCCAACACCCGGCATCATGGTGTGGGGAGCGATCTCCTACACTGGCCGTACACCTCTGGTGATCGTCGAGGGGACACTGAATAGTGCACGGTACATACAAACCGTCATCGAACCCATCGTTCTACCATTCCTAGACCGGTAAGGGAACTTGCTGTTCCAACAGGACAATGCACGTCCGCATGTATCCCGTGCCACCCAACGTGCTCTAGAAGGTGTAAGTCAACTACCCTGGCCAGCAAGATCTCCGGATCTGTCCCCCATTGAGCATGTTTGGGACAGGATGAAGCGTCGTCTCACGCGGTCTGCACGTCCAGCACGAATGCTGGTCCAACTGAGGCGCCAGGTGGAAATGGCATGGCAAGCCGTTCCACAGGACTACATCCAGCATCTCTACGATCATCTCCATGGGTGAGTAGCAGCCTGCATTGCTGCGAAAGGTGGATATACACTGTACTAGTGCCGACATTGTTCATGCTCTGTTGCCTGTGTCTATGTGCCTGTGGTTCTGTCAGTGTGATCATGTGATGTATCTGACCCCAGGAATGTGTCAATAAAGTTTCCCCTTCCTGGGACAATGAATTCACGGTGTTCTTATTTCAATTTCCAGGAGTGTAGTTCCAGAGTTATAACATCAGAACATTAAGCTGCCTGAAAATGAAACTGAAGGATGAAATTTGGTAGATATACTAGTGAAACATGCGTACAAATACACGTGAAGTACGTTTCATATATGTGAAATATATTTGACATTTCCGTATGCGAGCAAGTTTTTGGGTGAAAGCTCATCCTGTACCTCAGGTACACGTATTAGTGACAATCTGGATAGAAACACTGTGGCGTAAGAACCACCAGCTTTCTGTTTAGGCCAGTGTGATAATGTGGAGAGAGAAGGGAGGATGAGGAGATGGACAGATAACGAGTGAGAACGAGGTGAGTGCAGAAGGAGGAGGAGATGGACAGAGATAGCGAAGGGGAAATGGATAGATAGATGGGAAGGAAGAGATGAACAGACAGAGTGGGAGGAGGAAATGGACAGAGAAAGGGAAGATAACAAGATGTACAGGGAGGGGGCAGGAAGAGATGGATGCATAAAGGAAAGGGGTGGAGATGAACAGGGAGAGAGGGAAGAGGGGATTGATAGATAGAGGGAGGAGGAGGACATAGATAAAGAGAGGGGAATGAGGAGACTGGATAAGAGAGAGGAGGAGGAAATGGAATTATGGGGTAGAGGAGGAGAAGGACAGAGGGGGAAGGAGCATATGGAGTGAGGGCTGCAAAGAAAACTCACAGAGAGAGGTGGAGGAGGAGATGGACAGAGAGAGTGGAGGTGAAGATTGACAGTGAGTTTGCAGGGTGAGGGGGTGGTTGAGGAGGTGCACAGAGGTAGAGAGAGGTGGTGATGGACACAGAGAGGGAGGGGTGGAGGTAACGGACAAGGACCGTAGGAGATGGGGAGAGAGAGGAAGGAGGAGAGGTGGATAAGAAGAGAGGGGATGCATTGATAGAGGGGGGTAGGAGGAGGTGGATAGGGAGAGTGGCAAAGACGAAATGGACAGAGAAGGGTGAGAGGAGCACAATGACTAATGAAAGACTGGAATAAATAAATACCCAGGCCACGCCAGGTTTCTCAGCTAGTTCAGAAATAACTTTTGTACGTTGTGGGAGTATAAGAACACTGTAACTGTAGAGACTGAAGGTCATTTATAATGAATTAGCTACAAACAGTTGCTATGCAGGCGATTATTTTTCCATGATATTTCAAAGTATTTACACGTATTTAGGTGCCTGAAGTATCATTTTTTATGCTAATTGCGATGCAACATTTGGGACTGAAGTTGTTAACACCTATTGTAAAACGTCGAAACAAAGACACGATGTTCAAGACGTGTAAACAAACATAAGCATTTGAAGACTAGGTGAACACAAATTGCATGTACTCGCAACAAAGAATGTTTTGAGGCATAAATTGGTGGCGATGCATGTCGGGAAAGAGATGTCACCCATTTTGGTGCGTTACCTGATAAACGTTAATTTCACGGAGGCTTTAGTTTCGATTTTATGCGTTAAGAGCGCTGCTGCCGCGTCACGTGACGTGTAGGCTCGTGAACCTACGAAAGAACGTGAATAAGGCCATCGGATCACCGAACACGCCCATGCCTGACGTAAATGATAGAAGTAATCTGGAAGGTATGTGTCGTTCTGCATGTAAATATTCACGGAGCAGTTTATTTTTGTGTAACCCATAAACGAAAAATAGGAATAATGTTATAGTAATTCACAGGTAAGATGATCACATAATATTGAATTCATACAGCTGCTTCGTTTAAACAAAGCATGTTAGTGGCCAAATGCGCGATATGTTTCATTAGTGCCCAAGCGAAAGAGCTATCATAACGTGACTTACATTATACTACCTCCGGACTTGGCTACCGGAAGTCACACTTTTCTTTATTCGCATGCAAGTGTCTCTCACGGCTGCTCCTCCCACAGCTGACAGTTTCGACTGCATACTGCTTCAGAATGTCGGTCTTAGAAAAAATTACGGTAATACAAGAATAGGTATATCTGTCTGCAGAATGTATCTAGTGTCCCCAGACGACGTTCCTGTGCATCTCGAGAAGTCATCCTTTGTGTAGAATATAGAGTGAAATTCCATATTTGTGGGATGGTTTGAGTTCCTCTTTTTCGGCATGACTGGAAACTGATTGCAACAAAGTAAGAGAAATTTGTATACAGGGTAATAAAATGCGATATACACGCTGACATTGAAAACTGCTTTGGATCATTGGACTTGAGTTTTACGATCTGTAAAGTTAGTACTTTCACATTAAGCGCTACTCCTCATCGTCTCCATAGACATCAGTGTCAGTAGTATATGGTTACCAGAAAGTTTGGCAGATCTGGCCTTCTGAGACAGAAACTGAACCAGCTTGTTGGCTACTTTGTCTACAGCACAATGAGTAGTGCAGACTGGAGGATATCATTTTTCACGACATGCACAATTGTAGCGTAAATTACTCTTTTTCCCATCACCTTTAAAAGCTATATCTGCGTTAACTATGAGAATTAGCGACGAAGGGGACCATTTTCATTGCTTTTAGTGAGCTGCCTCCTACATATCGTTTATGCTTCCATCTAGTTGTTATCAGTCTAAAGTTGCAAGTCCATTAAGTGTCGTCTCCATGAAGCAATGTTGCAATCTCTCTTATGACGTGACCGTAGGCTATACACGAACATATAGTTATTTATTGCAAGTGATTTCCACTTTATCGTTGCTTCATGGTATTTAATTCATTGAGGTTTTAGGTGCAAGCTCTCACCAGTCAATTATAATCTATATTTTGTTATTGTCCATTAAATTTGTCTCAAGGAATCTCCTCGCGGCGGATTACAGCACAGCGATGAGAAGTCCCAATATGTTCATGTATTCAGCTCGGAAAGTAAGTTCTTTTAATTTTCCAGGTATCTATGCGCAACAGAATTGACGTCATCATAGTTGCCGTCAGCTGATATTTTCGGTGCCCGCATGTCGTGGTCGTGCGGTAGCGTTCTCGCTTCCCACGCCCGGGTTCCCGGGTCCGATTCCCGGCGGGGTCACGGATTTTCTCTGCCTCGTGATGGCTGGGTGTTGTGTGATGTCCTTAGGTTAGTTAGGTTTAAGTAGTTCTGAGTTCTAGGGGACTGATGACAATAGGTGTTAAGTCCCATAGTGCTCAGAGCCATTTGAACCATATTTTCGGCATTTCGATAACAGATTTTTTGTGAGGACACTAAACCTGTAACCAATCGCGCTTCCTGTCTTTCTTTCCACTCGACGAGAATTTTCTTCAAAACTTATGTGAGTGCCACAGACAGCCGAACAATATTCCGCTGTAAGTTGTAAAGGTGTTCTGTAGACAATCTCTTCAACAGCAGTATTATGATATCGTGTGAATACATCGAAGCCTACCGTATGGTTTACCTACAACTCATCCAACCTCACTTAACACCCTCTACGTGTCACTTACGAGTATTTGTGTGATGACACGGAATTAATTTACAACTCATCCAATATTCAAAATCTGTGCCATATTTACGGTCTTCGTATGGCACAGTTTCACATTTTTCTCTGCCTAAGAGATAGTGAGAGTCTTCCCTGCAGGCTCATATTTTTCTAATGCTATAATGTTTATGATTAGTGATTTTAGTGGGTGATATTTCGTCACATATATACGCACATTTTTCCACGTTCCTCCTTTGAATCCTCACCTGTAGAAGCCATACTGTCCGGTCTTGTGGCTTAATAGAATACATACAACGAGACTAATTCAGCAAGAAGCTTACAGTTCTAGAGGACCAGCATGGAAAAGCGAACAGCTGCAATTCGAATTTCCTTCTACATGAACTTGAGGAGATTGTAATCGCTAGGTCACAGTTATTTGAAATGATATGGGTATACCTGTGAAAACGAAAAAAATAATTATGCTGATGAGGAGTTACGCGTCACTTTTCTCGAATATGAGAAGAATGTGTGAACCATCCCTTGAAAGCACCCGAATTCAACCGTGGTATTGCTGAAACAACGATACCAACACATACCTGAAATCATATGGTTAAACCAATCAAAATCTAAAAAATATTTTGTATATTTCTCTGAATTTAAACCACACCTGGTTTTCGTCAACATAGGCAGTTTGGAAGAAGTGGAGACTATCGCCCAGGAAGAAACTGAGTTATCTTTGAATTGTTGAGTAACTGTTCCACCTGGATCTGGAGATCATTATAAGGAACCTGTTATTAGTTTATTCCCGTTATTAAGTACAGCCTCTACCCACACCACCTAACAAAAGCCATTCATATAAATTTCACTCCCAGGTCAACTACTTGTAACAGCAATTAGCCCTCCACCACCAACTGTACGAGGTGCATTAAAGTTCTACGGCCTCAAATTTTTTTCTAATTAACTACTCACACGAAATCGATGAACCTGGCGTTACTTCTCGACGTAATCGCCCTGCAGACGTACACATTTTTCACAACGCTGACTCCATGATTCCACGGCAGCGGCGAAGGCTTCTTTAGGAGTCTGTTTTGACCACTGGAAAATCGCTGAGGCAATAGCAGCACGGCTGGTGAATGTGCGGCCACGGAGAGTGTCTTTCATTGTTGGAAAAAGCCAAAAGTCACTAGGAGCCAGGTCAGGTGAGTAGGGAACATGCGGAATCACTTCAAAGTTGTTATCACGAAGAAACTCTTGCGTAACGTTAGCTCATGTGCGGGTGCGTTGTCTTGGTGAAACAGCACACGCGCAGCCCTTCCCGGACGTTTTTGTTGCAGTGCAGGAAGGAATTTGTTCTTCAGAACACTCTCGTAGGATGCACCTGTTACCGTAGTGCCCTTTGGAACGCAATGGGTAAGGATTACGCCCTCGCTGTCCCAGAACATGGACACCATCATTTTTTAGCACTGGTGGTTACCCGAAATTTTTTTGGTGGTGGTGAATCTGGCGCTTTGTTTCTGGATTGAAAAATAGCAACCACGTCTCATCCATTGTCACAACGGACGAAAAGAAAGTCCCATTCATGCTGTCGTTTCGCGTCAACATTGCTTGGCAACATGCCACACGGGCAGCCATGTGGGCGCCCGTCAGCATTCGTGGCACCCACCTGGATGACACTTTTCGCATTTTCAGGTCGTCATGCAGGATTGTGTGCACAGATCCCACAGAAATGCCAACTCTGGAGGCGATCTGTTCAACAGTCATTCGGCGATCCCCCCAAACAATTCTCTCCTTTCTTGATCATGTCGTCAGACCGGCTTGTGCGAGACCGAGGTTGTTTCGGTTTGTTGTCACACGATGTTCTGCCTTCATTAAACTGTCGCACCCACGAACGCTATTTCGACACATCCATAACTCCATCACCACATGTCTGCTTCAACTGTCGATGAATTTCAATTGGTTTCACACCACGCAAATTCAGAAAACGAATGATTGCACACGGATTAAATAAGGAAAACGTGGCCATTTTAAGTATTTAAAACAGTTCTCATTCTCACCGCTGGCTGTTAAATTTCATCTGCCGTACGTCTCTGGGACGTATTGACAATGAACGCGGCCTCATTTTAAAACAATGCGCATGTTTCTATCTCTTTCCAGTCCGGAGAAAAACATCGGAGACCTTAGAACTTGAATGCACCTCGTATTTAATCTATTCTTTCTGAACACCGTTAGGTCTCTTGAAAAAATTTTGGCTGAAATTCTTGGCTAGCCAGATTTCTGTATATGTAACTATTTTCGGTTCAGTGCTATCTGTTAGCAATTCGAGCTTTGGTTATCTCCCAAAACAGCTGCGACAATATTTAGATCTACAATACTGCTTGTTGAAAGGACTATCCTCGCTCTGCTTTTGCCGTACTCCCTTTTAGACTGACGTCCTTTCTGTAATTTCGCGAGATCCTCCAACATAAAAACCTGCCCAGACCCTTGCACACAGCTACCGCTACGTGTGTACCCGTTCCCTGTACACAGTGTACCTCTTCTCTATCAAGTGTAAAGCGAAATGGCAACACCATACATCGCAAGTCGAGGAATCTGCAGCACACACTGTCACAGAACGATCTGAGGATCTGATTCAGACCCTCACCAAAGGTATGCCGTCAGTTCTGTCGACGATGCTACAATGGTGAGCTCTGTCTCCATCTCCCTAGCAAGACTGGAAGTACTTACCATTTCAGCTGCTTCATGAAACCATTCAAAATCTCTTGCGATCCAAAGCGACACAATCGTTAGGAGCGAAATTAGCTACCACCTGAAGGTGGCTGCACCCTGTGATCTTCATTGCATTCATTACCTGAAACATGGTAAGTGACTGCATCTGGTTCTTGATCTTAAGGCTTTCGCTGCCTGCTACACCGTGGGTCAACCTCCCACTCGACCACGGATGAGTAGTGAACCTCAGCGCGGACAGTAGTTGTGGCAGCCACGGTGGTGTACCGATCACATAACCGTTGGGTCGAACTGGATATCTCTTAGATGCCTATGACTGTCCCTTCACTTTGATGCCCGTCGATTACAGCCTCAAGCTGTGTGCCCAGAGCCACCATCGCCTAGAGCTGTGAGCAACAGGTCAACAACTCAGTTCGTTCATTAATACAGCAATCATAGTCCCCGTCCATACTAAAGACGGCGGTAGTATACACTAGAAAGTTACTAAAACGCGGACCTGTGCCTGATAAATACGTTAACAAGCAAGGCATTTAAGAATTTAAACTAAATAGGACACCAGAAAATCAAAATGAGGTGCTCCTTATTACAGACTGCATCAACTCAAAAACGAAACGGTGGACTATAATCAGAAAGACCGAAACAAACAAATGTAGAAGAGATGAGGAGCATCATAACTACTTGGAAGAACAATCAAGCTCTTGTGGACGATTGGTTCAGTGCATAACTCTTTGAAGTGTGCTAACGGGAAACGATAATCGAACTGACACCTGCAGTAAGTAAAATTTGAGAAGAGTGAACGTCGGCACTAGTACCTCCTTTATACAAAAAAGGAAATGAGTCGGAACCTGGGACCTGCAGAGGAATATGATCAGTACCAGAGGCCCATAAGATATTCCTAAAAGCATTGCTGAACAGAGCGGTAAAGTCACTAAAGTCACAAACTGGTGAGTACCAAGGAGGATTCAGAAAGGGAAGATCATGTGCAGAACAAATCTTAAATCGGAAATTGGTAATCGCGCATTTAAAAACAAAAAGCAAAGGTTTCGTGGTTACATTCGTAGACTTCAAGAAAGCCTAGGGCTCAGTAGTCAGACAAACACTGTTCCTAATTTAGGAGGAGATGAGTTTTGACAGAAAACTCAGAACACTAATTAAAGATATACATGTTTTAGACATTCCTTTATTAATTTTGCTACCCAAAAAATGTGGTGACACTGTAGTTTGATTTTTACCAAGTTAGCTGCACATGATGACGCGCTATAGGACGCGTAACCGTTTGCGACTTAATAAACAACAATTTTACCTGCTGTTGGCAGAATTCATCATAACATCATGATTAAACAGGTTTTAAGCAGCACAACATTCAAGATCAAGATTTAGAGGAAAGCGTTCAGAGTCCTTCAAGACCAAAAGCTGAGTCAGAGATAGACTCTCCTCTTAGATAGGTGATCAGGAAATGGCGACATGATATGAAAGGAGTTCGTGGAATATGACTACACTACAAGCAAAACAGGAGTACGGGAAGAATGTTTGGCATTATGGCTCTGAGCACTATGGGACTTAACATCGATGGTCATCAGTCCCCTAGAACTTAGAACTACCTAAACCTAACTAACCTAAGGACAGCACACAACACCCAGTCATCACGAGGTAGAGAAAATCCCTGACCCCGTCGGGAACCGAACCCAGGAACTCGGGCGCGGGAAGCGAGAACGCTACCGCACGACCACGAGCTGCGGAGTGTTTGGCATTAGCAGACGATATTGTGATACTGCCAGAATCTCAGAAGAGATGGTTGCCCACGCAGCTACAAAGCCAACTGATTAAATCAGGCCTACAGATTTTTGTCGAGAAGAGATAGTACATAACCAGCATCAGGCCAGCTCCTAGACAGATGACAACAGAAGAACAGGAAAATGAGGAAATAAAGAGGCGTAAATTCCTAGAGACTGTATAGAAACTGGTCCGACAGACAAAGAAGCAACGGGAGCACCAATAAACAAAAAATGAAAAAAAAAAAGTTGTCAGCATCTACAATAAGAAGAATATTTCCTGAAGTGAAAAACTGAAGTATTACCGGAGAGTGATTCGCCAGAAAAGCCTTACATGCAGCTGAATGTCTGAACTCAATAAGAATTGGAGTACTTAAGAAACTGGAACCTGTGGAACGAAGAACAGTCAGTGCAGACGGCGAGCAAACCAAGTGCTAGATACACGGATGGAATCTAAGACATAAGCAAGAAGCTAATGATCTATTGCCACATAGTAAACACAGATTTGGAATACACCGCCCGTGTGAAACACAGCTAGCTTTTTATTTGCAGAAAGTAATGAGTACTATCGACAGGGGTTCTGAAAGTGATTAATTTTTTTGTAGCTTTTCAGATGGCTTTTGACACCATTTCTCACAACACACTGCTAACCAGTGCTAGCGTCAGCCGCCTTTGTAGGCGCAACATGCTGTTACATCCTTGAGCCCCCGGTTCTAGATGTACCCTTGTCCGGTTCTCAGCTACGCTACAGATCAGTTTGCAAATACAAATTTATTTATGAAAATATACAGTACAGTCGCCAACAAACTTTACATGTTCACAAACTCCTTTACCTTTTACCCAAGTGAATACAGACTCATTTACAGATATTTTCCTCCTATTAAGAGTATACAAAGACAATGCAGACGTTGACATATAAGCAGATTTACCAAAGTCTTTATTAGCAAGTTCGGCCATATGGTAGGTACGAAATGCAATAATGTCTCTGTCAACGAAACTTTCAAGTCCAGGAACATTTGGAACTCCAGAACCTCCACGGACTTTGGCTACAGTCAACCATCAGTTACCATGGCCAAATGATTCATTAATATCTAAACTAAAATTAAGTCGGCAACCACAGAAAAGAGAAGGTCCGTCCAGCAAGGCTTGAGCAGCGACAGCTGTGCGACTGCATTCGTGATTACTTGTCGAAAAAGTCAAGCGAACAGTACGTAGTAGTGGACGGAAAATCATCGAATAAAACAGAAGTAAAATCCGACGTTCCACAAGGAAGTGTTACATGCCCTCTGCTGTGCTTAATCTCCACAAACGATTTAAGAGACAATCTGAGAAGCCCTCTTAGACTGTTTTCAGGTGATGATGTCACTTAATGTCTAGTAAAGTAATCAGAAGATGAAAACCAAATGCAAAATTACGTATACACAATATATCTATGGTGCAAAAAGTGGCAGTTGTCAGCATAAAAAAGTGTGAAGTCATCCACACCATAACAAAAAGCAATCTGTTAAATTGCAGTTACGCGATAAATCAGACAATTGTAAAGGATTTCAGTTTGAGTAAATACAATTAGGAACACTTTAAATGTGGAACCCTCACATTCGTTTTATTACCAGAGCGCTTAAAAGATGTAACTGGTTTTCTAAAGAGACATCCTACAGCACGCTTCATCGTCCTCTGCTGGAGTGCTCCTGAGGTGCTTGGGATCCATACCAGATATGACTGACAGAGGACATCGAGACAGTTTAAAGAAAACAGTTCGTTTTGTATTATCGCGAAATAGGGGACAGAGGGTCAAGTATATGATAAGGGATTTGGGAAGTCATCGTCAAAACAAAGGCTTTGTTGGCTTCGGCGAGATCATTTCACGAAATTTCTGTCACTAAATTTCTTCTTTGAATATGAAAATACACTCCTGGAAATTGAAATAAGAACACCGTGAATTCATTGTCCCAGGAAGGGGAAACTTTATTGACACATTCCTGGGGTCAGATACATCACATGATCACACTGACAGAACCACAGGCACATAGACACAGGCAACAGAGCATGCACAATGTCGGCACTAGACAGTGTATATCCACCTTTCGCAGCAATGCAGGCTGCTATTCTCCCATGGAGACAATCGTAGAGATGTTGGATGTAGTCCTGTGGAACGGCTTGCCACGCCATTTCCACCTGGCGCCTCAGTTGGACCAGCGTTCGTGCTGGACGTGCAGACCGCGTGAGACGACGCTTCATCCTGTCCCAAACATGCTCAATGGGGGACAGATCCGGAGATCTTGCTGGCCAGGGTAGTTGACCTACACCTTCTAGAGCATGTTGGGTGGCACGGGATACATGCGGACGTGCATTGTCCTGTTGGAACAGCAAGTTCCCTTGCCGGTCTAGGAATGGTAGAACGATAGGTTCGATGACGGTTTGTATGTACCGTGCACTATTCAGTGTCCCCTCGACGATCACCAGAGGTGTACGGCCAGTGTAGGAGATCGCTCCCCACACCATGATGCCGGGTGTTGGCCCTGTGTGCCTCGGTCGTATGCAGTCCTGATTCTGGCGCTCACCTGCATGGCGCTAAACACGCATACGACCATCATTGGCACCAAGGCAGAAGCGACTCTCATCGCTGAAGACGACACGTCTCCATTCGTCCCTCCATTCACGCCTGTCGCGACACCACTGGAGGCGGGCTGCACGATGTTGGGGCGTGAGCGGAAGACGGCCTAACGGTGTGCGGGACCGTAGCCCAGCTTCATGGAGACGGTTGCGAATGGTCCTCGCCGATACCCCAGGAGCAACAGTGTCCCTAATTTGCTAGGAAGTGGC
Organism: Schistocerca gregaria; assembly: GCF_023897955.1. Taxonomy (NCBI): domain Eukaryota; kingdom Metazoa; phylum Arthropoda; class Insecta; order Orthoptera; family Acrididae; genus Schistocerca; species Schistocerca gregaria. The sequence goes on from NC_064931.1 coordinate 835,562,782, forward strand.
GGTGCGGTCTCCTACGGCACTGCGTAGGATCCTACGGTCTTGGCGTGCATCCGTGCGTCGCTGCGGTCCGGTCCCAGGACGACGGGCACGTGCACCTTCCGCCGATCACTGGTGACAACATCGATGTGCTGTGGAGACCTCACGCCCCACGTGTTGAGCAATTCGACGGTACGTCCACCCGGCCTCCTGCATGCCCACTATACGCCCTCGCTCAAAGTCCGTCAACTGCACATACGGTTCACGTCCACGCTGTCGCGGCATGCTACCAGTGTTAAAGACTGCGATGGAGTTCCGTATGCCACGGCAAACTGGCTGACACTGACGGCGGCGGTGCACAAATGCTGCGCAGCTAGCGCCATTCGACGGCCAACAACGCGGTTCCTGGTGTGTCCGCTGTGCCGTGCGTGTGATCATTGCTTGTACAGCCCTCTCGCAGTGTCCGGAGCAAGTATGGTGAGTCTGACACACCCGTGTCAATGTGTTCTTTTTTCATTTCCAGGAGTGTAGCTAACTGTCACCGACCTACACAGGGGAAAACGATCACCATATTAAAAGAAGGTAAATCAGAGCTCGTACACAAAGATTTAAGCGTGCATTATTCTCAAGCGCTGTTAGAAAGTAGAACGGAAAAGAAATAGTCTGAAGATAGTTCGAAGAAAACTCTGGCAGACACTTAAGTGTGAATTGCAGAGTAATCACTCTATTAATTGAAGTATTTATTGGCTTGTTATTTGAAACGTAAATTAACTCATCCCAAAAGTGGAAGGATTTGATACTACGATAGGTACGTAATGAGTCTTGTAGGCAGCGCACAAAAGATAGTACTGAACGTGAAATACGTTATTCCGGCTATAAAAGTGTTAGTCGAAACAATCAGTTTCCCAATCTATTACCGAATATTCGCATCGTTCTTTCCACAAACTACGTTTAAAAAAAATTTAAAGAAAAATAGCCATTCTAAATGCTCGATTCTTCTATTTATAGCGACAACTTGGCGCAGACTAACTTCTTTACGCAGACTGAACACACAGACATGTTGGCATAGACTGACGATCTCCCTGATCCTTTCAATCCTCTGTTGTTTGTATCAAAGTGCTACCGGCATTGTTGGCTGGACTTTGAATGCTGCGTGCTTTTCCTGTTTTATTTTTTTATTTCTTGTTTCGTTACAAGGTCAGTGTGCTCATATATTGGTCCTTTTGACCTCCTCCACCTCTGACTAAGTTGTTGAGATGGACTGAAGGACTTTGTATATGTGCCACTCCCATGACTACACTACCCCCATATTCTCAAGGTAACGTAAGCTGTGCCTCTGGTGGTTAACCTCGTCTATCAGTTTTTGAGTGCGGCCATTGATCTGTTCTTTCACTGTTAGAATGTTAAGTTCAGCAGTAGGTCTACGGTTCTTGTCCGGCGTGGGGCCTTGGGTAGGGCCAGGATTTGAGGATTGCTCGCTGTTCGCCATGTCACAGTTCCGTATTATATCATAAGTTGTGTGATAGTTCTGCAAAAGACAGAATTTGTTTCTAACGTTCACTTCCCTAGTTTTATGTAATGAATACAGCGAGTATGTGGTAATGGTGTCTTCGTTTCATTTTCTGTTACATGGTCGCTTTCTGTCTGGTATTACTCTTCGATATTTTTTGTAGTCCACACAACCCACTTCCTTACTAAACGTCGTCAGTTACGAGTGGAGTATTGGCCTCCTCCTCGTGAACGCGATTGCTTTGGTTTTTTCGTCTCTTTTCTTGATTTCATTCTTTGAGCACCATTATTCGGTAATGTCCAGATGATCTTGAAGTCGTTTTATGCCTGTCACGAATCAGCTGCTCGATGACAATAAAGCCGTCTCATCGGCAAAGTGTACGAGGAAGGTGTGTTGTAGAGTTGGCGGTTTGTTCACGTAGACTGCGAAGAGCATCGGTGAAAAGACCGTGCCTTGCTCTATGCTTTCTTCAGGTTGTTCGGTATCATATCTTTCACCGTCTATGCTGACGAGGAGCTTACTGACCCTTAGGTACCTCTGAACGAGTCCTATGTAGTATGACCTGGTGATTTCACTGAGTCTGGCGATAGGCTGGTCTCGCCAGACCTTGTCAGAAATATTTTCAGTGTCCAGAAAAACAGCAGTATTACTGAATTTCTGGCAGCGTTAGCATTGTGATAATCCATCTTTGCCCTCTTAATCATCTACAGTTACTTTTATGTACAGAATTTTCGTGTAATGAGTTTTTGTGATAGATTGCATTGTTGGAGTTTCCTTTTGGCAGAGTTACTACAAACACAAATTGTGCCTTTGGATGTTTGGTTTTTTCTTTACGTTTCTTACATTGTTAAACTTCGGCGTTTTTAATCCAAGGTCAGCCAACTATTGATTGATTTCTGCAGCTCTTATTTGCTCTGGGTGGCGCTTGATTACTTTAAGTGATTTTTCTGCAGCTCTCTGATATGTGATGAGCGGTGTTTCATGTAATATGAAGAATTCCAGCACTTTCCGGTGATCAGAGTTTGATGCGATATTATATTTTATGGATTTTTCGCGGTAAATAGTTTTACCAGTCCAGTTATATGTTTTTCAGTACTAAATTCTATTTTAAATAGGGTTCACTGAAAGAGATCGTGATAAGCGGCAGTCTCGGTGATTTTCTGCTTTCCTTCTTCTGACATGTCTATTAAGACTGAGACATTTGTGCTTCCCGCTGCAGAGAGACGGAGGTTTTCATAATTTCAATGGTATTTCGCTGCTGTTTTAATTGATTTGGAGTAGCAAATGACGGTGAAGAGTTGTTTCCATTTTCTTCAATAATATCTTTCATTTTGGATTGTGCTTAGCAGTGACGATGGTGATGTGATTTACTCCATTGTATTTTCTCTGGTGGCCGGTTGTTGTTGTACTTCTTTTAATGAAATGTAGGTGGACATCGTCTTGATCTTCTTGTTTGTAGTTCCGCCGTCGGTTCGAGAACTCCCTGGTGGTGGCCTCCCTTCAGCTGCTGAATCTTCTGTTCTAGCAATGCAATGGTCTTCTGCATCTTCGTAAGTAAGGCTTAGGTTTCGGTTGATAGACCTACTCGCAGATACTGGCCTCCCTCTGGACACTGACTTTGGCTTGGAAGGACGCTGTCTGACCACCCGGGGATGGAGCCCAGGCCCTTCGTCGTCAGCTATGCTAGCAATTTCCTAAATTACAGCTAACCTGGAATATCTGTCATGTCCGACGTATAGGAGATACGACAATTTGGCTGTAACTTGCTTTAAAGAAAGTTTGCAGTCGAGTTTCTAGTTTACGGAAGGTCCGAGACTCACTAGACCTTTTTTGCGACGCTTATGACCCCAGAACGTTGAGAATACTGTTCGTAGACACGGACGTCGTAGGGAAAGCTAAACTTTCGTGCTGCAAGCCCTCTAATAGAGGTTAAGAAAAGATCGTTGTGTCTTAGACGAACTTAATAGTTATCTAAATTAGGAATTTAAGTTAAGGCCCACTTTCGCGTTAACGGACAATATTTTATTGATATGGTGATTTCAGAGTCGTGCACCTCTATAAATACGAAAGTTACTATCTCTTAAATGGACCTGTCTTAGACATTCACTTCCGAAAGTACTGATTTAGAACGCTTTGTACTTAAAATACAAAACCATAAACATTGAAATTGGTGCAGCGTTATTAAATTTTGTAACGAACGTTTTTGCTGGAATTAACATCCTATCAGATGAGTTAAAATGGATGTTAATCCGTAACGATTTATCGATTCTGCGTTGCAAATATAGAAACAACTTAATAACTAGAATAATACAGAGCATAGATACAAATTGTTGATATTATTTGATAGTAGTACATGAACTCTAACAGTTTTAGCTTTGTAGTTTTTGTATTTCAGTGACAATAAAAATTGTGAAAAAACTCACACATACCATTGTATTAGATTCAAACGTTAGGATACTTTGATATAAGAGTGCTATATTTTTTTTCAAGCAGTGACTGGTCGTGAAATTTAGGGTATATTCAAATTCCAAAATGTTTTGTTTCCGACGCCTACAACACAAAGGTACTCCTCCAAGGTACTTCTCCATATAGTTGTCTTTCCGACTTACACATATGTCATCGCCTATAACCTCGGCGTTGAGGGCCCGTAAGTTCCAAGCTTTTGTGGTAGCCTAGTAACCACTTACCAATGTACTCTTCAAAGAAAGCACCCGCCTGTTATTTGTGCCAGTTCCTTACAGTGCTCTACAGCTCGTTCCCTGTGGAAAACTTCTGTCCTCGTAGCCAGCGATTCATGATACGAAGAGATAAAAATCAGAGGGATACAAGTCCGCGCAATAAGGTGAGTGATCAAAGGTTTCCCATCGAAAACGCTGCAGGGGCATCTTTGTTGCCCCGGCAGTGTACGGCTGAGGATTATCTTGAAGAAGAAAACGCATGACTGTTACTTTAAGCGGACTATATGAAATCAGCAAAACCTCTCAGAAAACACATCACACTTGGTGAAGACATCACTTTTTAGGCATCTTTACGTCGCCACTGGGCAGTCAGAACTGAAAAATACGACGTCACGCAGCAAAGGAACATTCTAAAGACACTGTGCAGCAGATCATCGCAAAGCTTCAACTACTGTTCACCGTGGTTTTAATCCCGCGACCGATCGGTGGCTAAAAATAAAAGCCTTTTTCATTGGAACATATGATACAGCTTTTTATATAGGTTAATAAACAATAAATTTAATCACATGATATTGCGCAATATTTAACCGCCAAGCCTGAGCTATATTCACACGCAGGCCTCAGTTAGTAGGAAGGGGGAGCTTCACTCTCGCAGTGCACAGGACAAATCATCATACTCCTGGCGCTCTACACTTGTTCTTGCTTTCACACAAGGCGGCGTTTAAAGATTCATGAATATCCCTCGTAATGGTGTATTGGACACTGTAACAGCACTGCGCACCCGCGACAGAAAAATGTAAATATGGTGGCAAGCAGAGGAGTTAAGCCATATAATGTTCGAGGGATCCCATTTGCGAGGGGTTTGATTCCCGGTGGAGGCATTGTGTGCGTTTTAGTGGACAGCTGCAGTTTCTGAGAAACGTTAGAGGCTCCGGGACACATTACGAACGGGCATACCTAAGCCCAGCCCTTGGAAGTAGGTCCGTGGGGAACGATTGCAGCAAGCCGCAACAAGTACGCCTAAGACTCCTGTCGATGAGAATCTGGTCTTTATGAAATTAACTTTCCCGGGCCCAGAAGTAAATGTCAGACGAAGAGTCGGCCGTGGTGGCCGAGCGGTTCTAGGCGCTACAGTCTGGAACCGTGCGACCGCTAGGGTCGCAGGTTCGAATCCTGCTTCGGGAATGGATGTGTGTGATGTCCTTACGTTAGTTAGGTTTAAGCAGTTCTAAGTTCTGGGGGACTGATGACCTTAGAAGATAAGTCCCATAGTGCTCAGAGCCATTTGAACCATTTAAATCAGACGAAGATGGAAATAACGATCACTTCTGTGGAAATTTGTCTGATATACGCACAAAATGGCCCCATGGAGAATTAGAGGAAGCCATGAGTTTTAGCACCACTAACGAGAGACAGTATAGGAAAAAACGACCGAGGAAGCAGACGCTTTACGGGAGAGAGTTCGTATAGTTCTATTGGATGAGTGAAGAAGCCTCACTAGTCGCTAACTCTTGGAGGAAGCTGCCTCGACAATGATCGCCACTGGCTCAGGGTCCCACCTTTCCGCTGGCAGTGTCACGGATCTCCCCACGTCTTTGGTCCCAGACGTGACGACATAATCACAAATGCACTAGTGGCTGTCAAGTTCCACGCTGCCACTTGCTCTTGTTAGCTCGCTGACACCCTGTTTTCGGCAACCATTTGCTATTTTAAGACCTCGTCTCGATCAATACAAGATTTGTAATCCCACGTAACATGTGTTTCCAGTTGTCTAGCGTAAATACTGATGGGAATTTTGCTTATTCTGCAGCCTATAAAATCTGTTTTCCTCAGTCAATCATTCGAACTGTCGTTTTATTTTTGGCATTTAGCACTGCGTCTTTACATGTACTCACCGACGTCGATATCTCACTTGCTGATACTCCACTTTCCTATCTCTTTCGTTGTTGTCTCCAACTTTAGTGGCACTCTTTAATTGGCTTGCTGCATGCAGCTTGGTTACCAGCTGTATGAATCCGCTGAACTGCTGAATCCCATAAAGATTATCTGCTTCTACACTGATGTCTCAATGTGAATTTAAGTGAATCACAACTATAGTCAGAATGTTTTGACGCTGAAAGTGTGTTAGGAGACATTACTACATTGCACGTTCTTGTGCATGGGAATGCGTTTGATATGAATATGTTCTGTAGACTCTTCAAACGTGATAACAAACTGCTACTGAATAATACTTCACACTTATGTGTAGATACGCTCAGTACTCGTAAACTACCCAAATAACGCACAGCAGCCGGCCGCTGTGGCTAAGCGGTTCTAAGTGCTTCAGTCCGGAACCGCGCTGCTGCTACGGTCGGAGGTTCGAATCCTGCCTCGGTCATGGATGTGTGTGATGTCCTTATGTTAGTTAGGTTTAGGTAGTTCTACGTTCTAGGGGACTGATGACCTCAGATGTTAAGTCCCATAGTGCTCAGAGCCATTTGAGCCATTTAGGATGCCTTCAGGTCTACACCTGTCAAATGTCACATATCTAAGTTTTGGTGACCCACACGGTAGGTAAGATAATTATTTCGATTTGGAAACCATTTCAGGAAACAGCCGCTTGTTCCCATTTCTGACTTGCATTCAGAACACAATATCAACTTAAAACTTGCAGAAACACAGACAGTAGGTCAGAACCCCAACCTTAACGACAGGGATTGTAGAGAGTCGGTGAGGTAATAGTTTCGTAACTATTGCAATGATAATATTGAAATGCCACTCATGTATACCGAAAACGAAAGTAATGTCAAGAAAAAATCTTTATCACAAGTTCTAAAACGTACGTAACATTTCATATGAAAAGAAATATAATGTGCTACCAAAGAAATAATTGTGAGCTGTGGTGTACCCGACGATCTGATTCACACCGTTGAGAGTAGCCTTACGTGAAGAAAATAGTCGTCGTTGGAATGCTGAGCACGTACGTGAAGAGTAAAAACACATATTCGGCGGAGAGCTTGTTCCCACAGAAAACAGAGCCTCACGGCGTTTAAACAGGAGAACAATGCCCGAAGCTGGAGAGCGCCCTCTTTAGGGTTTTATTTGGACTTGTCATCAGCAGACAGGTCACAACCGCCGCAGGTTGGGTGCAGTCGCGTGTAAACCGGCCCGCGGAATGCATTTAGCGGCCAGACGAAATTAGGCCTGGCTGGCCGTCACTTTGCACGGACTTCAAATTGGAATTTGTCGGCAATGTCGGCGGCGGCTTCCATCTGTTTCTCTCGCGCACAATACGGGCCTCCGAGCACGCCCGGAATTAACCGCCGCTTGTAACGCGTCCGTTTAATAGCCACGCCTATGCCGAAATTGATTTAGCTTCCATTTACACTGCACCATACTGGTGCATAATAATTTGGATACCGCGGTTTTTCTGTTTGCATCGGTGGAGGTTGGTTTGAGAGGGGTTGTGAGGGGGAGGTGGGGTTTGCAGAATTAGGATCGGATAATACGTATTACTTTTTGTTGTATACTTATGGTCATTGTCTACATATCACGTGTACGATAGTACCTCCTAGTTGGTGCTTGAAGTGAATAAGGAGATAGGTTTTAGTATAGCAGTTTTAGACTATCTGTGGTTTCCTTTAATCACTTTATGCATAAACTGATAGTGTTCCTTGAAGAAGTTCACGTTCCATTTCACACCGCACTGATCCATGCCAGCACATATTGCTGGGGAGATATAAACCACCCCACCTTCCTTCTGAGCTTGTAGGCATGTTGTTGTAAGTAAAAATATAACAATTTTTAAGCCTCTTAACGAAAACCGTAATATTCTTAAAAGCCGAGTCCAATGACGAAGTGCTAAGACGCTAAACTTGAATTTGGAAGTACGGTGGTTCAAAGCTATGTTTTCCAAGTTGATTTAAGTCTCCCGTAATCTTTCCAAATCACTTTAGATAAATACTGGTGTAAGTAGGCTGTTTAGGCTTTTATGTTGGTAACGCCACTTAGCGCTCTGTACGAAAAGCACTGACTGTGTTGTGTGCAGTGTGTGGCTGGTCGGCATTGTTGGAATATTCGCTATTGTAGCGTTGGGCAGTTGGATGTGAACAGCGCGTAGCGTTGCGCAGTTGGAGGTGAGCCGCCAGCAGTGGGGGATGTAGGGAGAGAGAGGCCAGAGGTCTGAGAACGGACGATCTGGACGTGTGTCCGCCAGAAAAAGGAAATTTGTAAAGGATGAATTTGAACGCTATTAAGGTAAATATATTGTTTTTTCTCTATCAAAATCTTTCATTTGCTAACTATGCCTACCAGTAGTTAGTGCCTTCAGCAGTTAGAATGTTTTATTTAGCTGGCAGTATTGGCGCTTGCTGTATTGCGGTAGTTCGAGTAACAAAGATTTTTGTGAGGCAAGTGATTCGTGAAAAGTATAGGTTATTGTTATTCAGGGCCGTTCTTTTGTATTGAAGGTCAGATTCCGTTGCGCTAAAAATATTGTGTGTCAGCTTAGTAATGATCAGAATAAGTAACGAGAGAAATGTCTAAGTACGTTTAGTTTTATTCAGCTGCCTTTGTATCAAATAACGTAGAAGTTTACCAACACAGTAATTCAATTTTTTTTTTAAGAGGACGTTTCACTGGAGCAGTGCATTTCAAAGTATACGGCCGATATCCTGTTTCAATCCGAGCTTGTACTACGATTTTAAGGACATCATAATTGAATGGTTATTAAAACTAAACTTCGTTACTGGTTGGTGCATAAATTCGCAGCGTTTTCCCGTAAGTTTAGTCATCATTCTCCTTCACTATTTACAAGTGTGCCAACGTTGGGGTAGCTTTTAGATTCTGCGACTGTGGAAGTCACCGAGGGTTTGAGGCGAAGTACTCGTCGAGCAATGTTCTGAGTGCATTTTCATCCGAGGACGAAGTCCCTTCAGTATTTTTCGATATAGAGCAGGAAAGGTGAAAATTTGAGAACGCAAGAGAAAAATATGGGTGTGAAATGACTTCCCTACCAAACACCTGAATGATGTTTTTTGTCCGTCTAGCAGATTGCGGGCGGGCGTTGTGGAGTAGTAGTATTACTTCACACAGTCTTCTTGGACTTTGTTCTTTGACTGCATCTGCAAGACGTCTCAGTTGTTTACATTAAATTGCAGCAGTGATGATTGTACATCTGGGAAGCAGTTTGTAGAACACAATACCGTCACTGTTCCACCACATGCATAACACTATCTTTTGTGACTACGTGCAGCTCTTTACATGTGGAGTAGCTGCTTTGTTTAGGGTCAAAAATTCCTTTCTTTTCCTTATATTAGCATAAAGACAACATTTCTTGTCACCAGTAACGGTATTGCACGTGAAATGTCGGTGGTGTTCACGAGGCCGCTGATGACGAGCATGCATTGAACCACATTTGGCCAACCGCTCATTTTTGTGAATTTGTCTTAGAGCATGCGGTAACCGCACATCCGATTTTTGAACCTTCCCCATTGCATGCTGGAATGATGACAGTTTATCACATTTGCCAGTTCCCGAGTAGAATGACGTGGATCATTTTGTTTTAACTATTTTCATGAAACCCCGATCGTCTTCCTGAACTTGAGATTCTTTCCGTGTTCTGTCCACTGGCATTATCCCTATACATGGCGCAAATGTTTCTGGCGACCACCTCTCTATCAACACCTCAATCGAAATCAAACAGACGAATATTTCGGAAAAGTTCCGATTACATCTCCTAATGAAAAAATGACAATGTGGAAATTCAGGTAGCTACAGTGAACTACAAGCAAGAAACATCAATCGATAAATAAACCCACAGCAACGAGAATAAAAAAAAAAAACGCTACGAACTTACCCACCAACCTAATAGAAAGCTAAGTCTCGCCAAATTAGTAAGATCTTACTGGGAAGTAAACATTAAACATTTATTGGACTCTACACAAGAGTAACTGGTAATTGTGTATTACAGATGGAACATATGAAAAGGTCAACTGCAATAGGCTGCATTAGATATTACTGTGACTTGTGCTGCATGCAATCCGCATAATGATTTGCTCCACTGGCTGGCGTGCGGGTCGCCAGTTGAAACCTGACCATCTGCAATTATTTGTCATTTGGTATGTATCAGTTGCGGAAGGTTCGGGAAATTTGATACCTTTGTAATGTCTCTATATTCCGGTATATTCGATGTCTGTACACATAGCTGCACTCTCCGCCCAGGAGCTTTTCTATTGCGGCCAGGAGATTTTCTGTTGCAGCCCGGAGATTTTCTGTTGCGGCTTTACCATAGTATTCTTCATAAATGTGCAATCAGTGCAAAATATTGTATTTCATTACTGACACTGCTTTCGAATTTTGGGCCTCGTTCTGGTTACCATGTGGGAACATTATTAAGATGTCTGAAGGAAATTTAGGTTTAGCGTCAAGTTCACGGTAATAACATTCAGACCTCTTGCTCAGTTGGTCATGCAAGGTGTAGAAAATCATTTGTAGCCTTGATAGGTTAATTATGAAGACTTTTACCTGATAAAATTGATGCTACTTTAGTTTCTGTTCCTGGACGTTGAAGGCTCTGCAGAAACAATAATGAGGGCCCTACGAAAGCTTGAAACAACACTTCTTGTTTTTCAGCTTCGTATATAAGCAATTTGTCGAGTAAACGGCGCAGTCATAATGTTTAATGGTGGTGCAAGATGACGTATTAACGTTGAGTAACTGCTGAAAATTTAACGCTGTCAGAAACTGTACAGTTCAAATGATAAATGAAAACATAGATCTCTTGTAGATAGAAATATTAGTTTCGATAAAACTATTTTCTGCTGAGTGAAATACTCGTGCCGTGACGCTTCAAATCATGATGGAATTTAAGAAGATAAAGAAGAAGAGTAAGCACAGGTAACATGTCGCTAAAACCTAGATCAACTATCTGTATGAAACGGGGCGATCACAGAATATCAGGTGTGGTATGGAAAATGAACGACTAAGATTTTTCGTATTAATTCTGGGGAACTGAAGTCTATCAGACAATGGGACCGCATAGAAAACTTTCTAAGTTCTGTACCACAGTACATCGGATTCTCGTCCCAGCTTGTCTTATAACGCAGTGAGTACCAGACGACTCCCAGACTGTTTTATTTACCGCTAACAAAATCATAGTTACTGCAACCTCAGAGCTGGAACTGAATAATAAAGCCAATAATTAATTGGAAGGTATTTGGTGTGTAGCTTATACACTGGCACTTAATTACAGTTATACACGATGAATTTAGCTTCTCATGCATGATTCCACTAAAGACGACATTCACTATGGAAGCTGAACACATTCGCTCCCTTATGAACTAAAACTACATTTTGAAGAGGACATGTGCATACTTTAAGCAAAAATGTAGTGAACCTTGGAATGTTACCTGGTTCAATTATTCTAACTTGGTCCATAGCAGTAGCCCATGACCGCCACTTTCGGCAATCTCGGCTGATTATTATTACTGAGACATGTGTCCAGTAGCAAGTTAACAACTGTAACCAGCCCGCAGAACCTAATCAGCAAGTGGCTCGACATAGAGACACCACACCAAGTCAACTTCCGCAAGTTTGGTCGGCTTGTAGAAGTAGCTTCCACAAATTAATGGTAGCAGTTTCGAGCAACTTTCTACAAGTTCTGGCTGAACTAGTCAGTTTCTGGATATTGTTTTCAAACCTGCTGAAGTTTTTCCTGTTGAATACTGGTACGAAGTCAGTGCCAGAAACGAGAATGACCTAAGGACAGGTGGTCCTAAACAATTGTTCCATTTGAGCCGGCCACAGTGGCCATGCCGTTCTAGGCGCTACAGTCTCGAACCGCGCGACCGCTACGGCCGCAGGTTCGAATCCTGCCTTGGGCATGGATGTGTGTGATGTCCTTAGGTTAGTTCGGTTTAAGTAGTTCTAAGTTCTAGGGGACTGATGACCAAAGAAGTTAAGTCCCATAGTGCTCAGAGCCATTTTGTACCATTTGAGCTCCTAAACACATCTAAATGGCCACCACAGCCAAGGAAGTGAGAAATCAATTTATAGATTGCATTGTTTCTCTAGAAGGGGAAGCAGAATGGCAGTACAGAAGCCCTTAAATTTTAGTAGATTTTATTTTCTTAATGTTAGCATACACATAAATGCATTACATTTCTAACAAAAAATGTCTAACATTTGTCACAATCGAAGAGTAGGTGAAAGGACATCTCTTTTTGATACAGGCTATTGTATTTCTGGATACTGTTTTCGGATATTTGATTGTAAAATAGACATAAGGGTTCAAATCTAGTACACATCTACATCTACGTTATTACTCTGCTTTTCACAATTACGTACCTCGACAAAGGGTTCAATGAACCACTTTCAGCTTGACTCTCTACGGTTCCTCTCTCGAACGGCTTACGGGAAAAACGAACACTTAAATTTTTCTGTGCGAGCCCTGATTTATCTTATTTTGTAATGTTTTAATCTAAGTGAAATCCTCTGATTCATTTCATTGAAATGTGTTCCTCGATAACTTATATATGTACTACTAAGTATCCTTTTCTTTGCTCAAACGCTTACCCTTCTCGTAATTGGGTTTTTCGTAACGATGTCCCTTCAACAGTAAACATAATGCTACAACGATGGCGGTTGCTCTGGTTTTAACCACGACACTGTAAACTTCCAGTTACCTGTTTCACAAAGCATCTCTAGTGGAAGCCGTTCTGCATGTACTTGCAGCTAGTTCATGAAATGAACTCGATGAAGCGACTTGCAGATGCAAACTTGGACAAGTTTTTGTTCTGATGCAAATACTTCAGCAGGTACTAGTTGAAGTTCCTGGAGGAAGTTATTTGCTAGTAGCTACAGGCCTTTATGTACACTCGACAGCAAAAAAAGTGGGTCACCCCTGAATTCCAACGTGTAGACGGCACCTGAATGTATGCAACCAGCAGGGCATATCTGTGTTGCACATAGTCGCAACACTCCACAGTACAGTACTAGAGAACACCAGTCTTTATGACAGTCCATCCAGATTTAAAGTAACACCATGATAGTACAGAAGAGATAAGATAGTTCTTAACGTTTGTAAACTAAACTTAATTACAATAAGCGACATTTCAAATGTTATGGGACAACTAGTTTTGTCACATAAATCGTTGAGTAATCCTTAGGCACAATTAAATATTTGAGAAAGAATATGGATTTATAAAGTTGTATGGCAATTGGAAACAAGTTCTTTGCTGTCTAAAAGGTTTACCCAACACATGCTTAACGTCGTTCAGCGTTCAAAGGGGAGAGGTTTTGCATCAACTTTATGTATTACTAAGCAGTTAAAAGAAAACGTGATTAACGGTGGCAACCACTCTACGGAAATACCAATATTAACAGCGAATCACAAATAATATCATTGTTCAAATTACTCATCAACAGTTACTTGCATACGAAGTTGTACTTTAAATGACATGATCAACGTCTTCGTTCTGGATCCAGATGCAAACCCAGAACGTAAAGCCATTGTTAACCAAGCAAAGCTTTGTGCCTTGTCGAGACTCGATCACTAGGCAGAAAGAGTCGTCAAATATTTACGTTTGCGCCAGTATCAGTTATCAATTCTCAACTTGAACGTAAATGACGATAATGTTTGTACGAATGCAGGGACCCTAACATGACAATTTCCTTCTTGGTAATTAACCTCGAAAGACGTGTATAGTGTTGCATTGTCAAGGAATAAAGGATGCACATGCTTAATATTGAAATGCCATCATGTAATGCTGGGGACAAGGATGCGAATCCAGCGCCTAATAGGATTGTTGGATAAGTACGTAAAATCAGACTGTAGATATCAAAATTTGTCACTAGTAGTGGGGTTGTAACCTTAAATGACGACTGGAGTTGTATTGCCTGATCGGGATTCGAACCCGGCGCCTACCGCTGTCGTTCTCTAACCGGGAACAGACGAGAAATGTCCTATGTTGGTCCACCATCAGCGAGATGTGCACACGATCAGCGAGATGTGCACACGTTTAACTAGAAATAAGGTGACGAAAACGTCTGTGCTGACTGAGAGTCGAACGCAGCACACATGGTTATGAATACACGTTAATAATCAATTTCATATTCAGTAGTAGCTAGGAGTACCATGTTTAGTTGCAAACCATAAGGTTTTACTCATCACTAGTAACGGGTTGCCTAATATCTGCGATATCATGATGTTAATTTACAAATGGATTGACTGCCGTAAAGAGAAATGTTCTCTAGTAATCGTGTATCATTGAGATGTAAATGAAGTGCCTCAGCAGAAAGTAACTTCCGTCGTGCGGCACGTATTATTTCAGGGACACTGAGTATATGTTATAAGTGCACAAAACACGTATTATTATTATATTCTAAGTATACACTATTATTTGGAGAAGCTGCCGCCAAACCTGTTTACCTTTACATTCCGCTTAGTTGTCATGGTTGAATACAGATTTTCTTAAGGCTACATCTAATGCACAGCGCTTAGAAGAAAGTATAGTTTCCTGCGTAATGCTATTGCTAGCTAGGTGAAATATTTTGTGGTGGCTATGCTTAAAATGAACGTATTTTTGAAAGTATTGTTCGTCAAACATTTGAATAAATCGTCAACTGTAGGTGTGCCTGCACATGTTATAGCATAATAGCTATAGCTGCGTTAGTTTGCACTACAGACTTGGGTCTGCGGCCCGGCTCTGTACTAGCCGCGGCTCACGACCTACGAGCCAGCCAGGCTGGCCGAGGCGAGACGCAAGTGATCGAGCTGGCGGTGGCGTTGGTGGGCCAACAGCGCGGGACAAGCCAGCACGGCTGCCTCGCAAGCTCTGCCTCTGCCGCTCCGTTTGACGTAAATATGTTTACTCCCTCTCCTGGAATCAGTATAAGAGCGGCAAGCTGAAATACACATCAGGCTATCTGCCGCAATGGCTCACTGGTTGAGGTCTATTCGACGTAGAGTCAAAAAATGGTTCAAATGGCTCTGAGCACTATGGGACTTAACATCTGAGGTCATCAGTCCCCTAGAACTTAGAACTGCTTAAACCTAACTAACCTAATGACATAACACACATCCATACCCAAGGCAGGATTCGAACCAGCGACCGTAGTGGTCGCGCGGTTCCAGACTGAAGCGCCTAGAACCGCTCGGGCACTCCAGTCGGCCGAGGTAGAGTGGTCGCTCTCATTGAGGAAGGAGGATGTTCCATCAGAGAAGCTGGCAGACGGTATGGCGTACCACATACCACTGCAACGAGATGGTGAAGGATCTGCCTTGAAAGAGGCACCACCAACAGGGCTCCTGGCTCAGGCAGAAAGAGAGTGATCTCACAGCAGGAAGACAGGGACCTAGTGTCTAGGAACAGAGAAAATCCCTTTCTGAAAGCGAAGCAGTTGCGGCGGGAGACCAACTTCCCCGGCTCCAGTGACACGATTCGCCGAAGGCTGAGGGACGCTGGACTGCATGCACGACGATCCGCCGTAAAACAAGAGCTCAGCGAAGACAATGTTTTATACCGGCTAGCATTTGCGGAGCTCCAGTTGAGGGCGTCGTGGGCAACGTCATTTTCACTGATGAGAAGATGTTTTCCATCAATAACGACGGTCCACGAATCGTTTACAGGCCGCAAGGGACTCGCCATCGACGCGAATATGTAACCACGACGAGAAGAAGTGGCGGGCTATCTGTTACTTGCGGGGGTTGGAATTCTGCGAGAGGGGCGGGAATTCTTCACACGATAGAATGAACTCTGGACAACGCGCAGTATGCCCACATATTGGAAAATGTGATGCTTCCGTCAGTGTGAAGGCTGTACGCAGAAGGGGACGTCGCTTTGGAAGAGGACCATTCTCCCATTCACAAGCCGACATTTGTTCAGCAGCGGCTCTCCACGATTGGCGTATACGTCATGGACTAGCCGCCACGGGCGGCTGATATGAGCTCCATGGAAAACATGCGGGCTGAGGTCGCCAGAACATTAACAGAGAACTGGCCACGAAACCAACCAAATACTGCGGACGCTCTTTGGGACTGCGTCCTGGAAGCCTGGGAGGAAGTTGCTTCTTCAGACTGTTGCGTCCGACGGCTTATACATTCTATGCCAAGACGTGATAGAAGTACAAAATAGTGAAAGATTCTGGATAAAATTATTAGAGTTCTTAAAATGATTTGTTATGTCTTCTTTTTCGTCATTTTTCCTCACTGGCAGCTAGTGGAAGATCGCGTGGCATCATAAAAGATACAATATGGGTTAGCTTTCCTTTGAGTTGCCGTTTTAATTCAAGTGGGTTTCTTTTGAATATACAGTCTGTTAAGTAATCGATTTTGATTTCATTTATACCATATCTACATACTTACAAATTAATCAGCATCACAGTAGTTTTTGTTATTTCAAATACGTCTCTCTCTTCCCCTCCATCCATGAATAAACCCTCCATCCTCCACACAATACGCCAACGATTTCATATTATGTTTACTCGCCGCGCGGGATTAGCCGAGCGGTGTCAGGCGCTGCAGCCATGGACTTTGAGGCTGGTCCCGGCGGAGTTTCGAGACTTCCCTCGGGCATGGGTGTGTGTGTTTGTCCTTAGGATAATTTAGGTTAAGTAGTGTGTACGATTGGGGACTAATGACCTTAGCAGTTAAGTCCCATAAGATTTCACACAAATTTGAACATTTATGTTTACTCGTTGTTAATATCCCTTCTAGTCTCTCTCACACACTCTCTCTCTGACACTATCGCCGCAAGTGCCCTTCTATTACTCTCCCCCAAAACTTTCTAAACAAATCTAGCGGTTTGCAATGACGCTGTATTTTCTCTTTTAATTGCTGCTGTCTATACTCTCTATAATTCCTCTCACAACCTATGAAACCGTATTCTTTGATCTCCCGTTCCCTATAACCCATTCTGCGTTGTGAGAACGGCCCTTCCTTATCTCTCGGTCCTAAGATAAAACGCTTATAGTTTGCACATCTGCACTTCTATACATTCCCAGATCCCGCCCTCCATCCTGTTACGCGTCCCTTGACATCTGCATCTACATCTAAATGAACACTCTGCAATTCATAAGTATGTGCTTGGCAGGGGGTCTGTGGTCTGGTGGATTAATCTTGTATTGATGTGTAAAACGTGGAGGTTCACATCTCACGTCAGGCGTAGATTTTTAAAACACACAAGTAGCTCTCCTTCGCCCTTAGTAACGCCAAGTGCAGAACGCCAGTAACCTCCATAGTTCAATATCCGCAGTAAAGATAACATCCCTTCGCGGCCGACTGGGCTGTGACAGAAGGAGAAACCCCGTAAGGCAGAGACTCTTTCACCAGCAAGCCGTCGTAAACTAGAAAACTTATTTCATTTAACGAACCAATGGCCATGTAAGTTCACAAGGCTCTTACTTTATTTGAAACTGAGCCGTTGAAAATTGTGGTGCTGGACTGGGATTAGAATTCGATTTCACTGTGTTCCCGAAGATTGTAAACTCTTCTAGGCGTCCTTGAAATGGACCTATCTGGTTTCAAATCCTGATCAGAACAAAATATTCATTATTTCATTTCAGGCCCTAGCATGTGTACTCCGAAATACTGGTGAAAAATAGTGGCACATTTAACGTCTCTTCGTGCGTTGTCAGCTGTAACGTGTTCGTTTCAACACACAGGCACATGATGAGCTTTTTATCACAACATTACAAGATCAAACGTTTCCTTACATCTTTTCAAGTTCAAACATTCCTCTCCATCCTACTGGTAAAAACGGATTTGGGTTTGACGCTGTGTTCGTTGTGATCACCAACGACGACATGTTGTGGAATCAACTTCTAGCCAGCAGAGTATTTTCCACCACATCATTGAAAGTACAAACATGCCATTCCTAGCTATTATTGGAAAAGAATTTGATAGTTAAAGTTTCTTCATGACCACGTGTGCAGGGTTTGAATTCCGTTCAGCACAGAATTTTTCATCGCCTGATGTCTAGCTAAACATGCGCCCATCTCGCTACTGATGAACCAACAATAGCTATTTATCGTCTGTTCCTGGCTAGAAAACGACGGTGCTAAATGCTGAGTTCGAATCCCAGTCAGGCAAAGACAATCGTCAATTAAGGTTCCAGAATTTCACTATTGGATATATAACTTCTGATGTTATGTACAGTCATGCTCAAAAGTATCCAAACGACCTGAATTGCATTTCACCTGATTCCCATGCGAACTACATAACGCATCTGTCTAGCAGGTCCTCTAAGCGCTCTTTGATTATTTAAAATGGTTCCAACAAGTCACCACTAGGAAACACTGCTCTGCATCGCAATTCGGGAGGTCGACGGTTCAGTCCCGCGCCCGGCCATCCTGATTTAGGTTATCCGTGATTTC
This sequence comes from Schistocerca gregaria, assembly GCF_023897955.1. Taxonomy (NCBI): domain Eukaryota; kingdom Metazoa; phylum Arthropoda; class Insecta; order Orthoptera; family Acrididae; genus Schistocerca; species Schistocerca gregaria. The sequence continues at coordinate 835,581,298 of NC_064931.1, forward strand.
CCTAAATCCCTCCAGGCAAATGCCGGGATGGTTCCTCTGAAAGGACACGGCCGACTTCCTTCCCCATCCTTCCCTAATCCGATGAGGCCTATGACCACGCTGTCTGGTCTCCTTCCCCAACCAACCTTCTGTATCGCAATAACTCGAGATGTAAAGTAATACCACGATACTACAAATATCAGGGAACACCTCATCGCAGATAAGAATGCCCTTAAGGCTTGTAAGCTCACATTTATTGCAATAAATGACATAACTGAATTGTTAGCACTCTCATTATTACGTCAGATAGGTAATGCACGTAGAACGTTCGTCGTATTCATGATTTCCTCTTCAGAGCGACATACCACTCTTGTTATTTAACACACTATCTCATTAACATTTACGTTATTCACGAGCAGCTAGTTGAGAATATGTATGAACTTCAAATGACACCATGAACCGCCTCGTTCTGCATATGGATTCAAACCCAGGTCATGCAGGCTAGGCCGCGGTGGCCGTGCGGCTCTGGGCCCTTCAGCCCGGAACCGCGTGATTGCTACGGTCGCAGGTTCGAATCCTGCCGCGGGCATGGATGTGTGTGATGTCCTTAGGTTGGTTAGGTTTAAGTAGTTTCTAGGTTCTAGGGGGCTGATGACCTCAGATGTTGAGTACCGTATTCCTCAGAGCCATTTGAACCAATCATGCAGGCTAAGATTTCGTGGCTGATGGAAATTAACAGTCATTCCTGACTAGGCATAAAGAGAGTGGTATGCCTCATTTTTGACAGTATCAGTTAGCAAATATCAGCTTTAAATTACATAACGTATCATTTATAACGGACCCGAATTGCTAGTTCACAAGCAACTTATTTGAAATGCAGTGAGGTAAAGCTTTGTGTTGGACAGGGATTCGAACCAGAAATTAATCGAATTGTTATCGAAGCACAATGAACTATGACATACCGGATTTTATCGGCAGTAGCTAGATGTATTAAATGAAATGACGAGACGAAACACTAATTTTTCCTTCCCAGGACTCCAACCCGGCACGTATCGCTGTTATATTCTAGAGAAAAGGGCTGAGAATCGAACTCCAAACATATCGTTGTTGACTACACACAAAGAGACGTCAGGTAACGATTTTTTCTCCACCAGCATCTCGGAATAACATCCTTGAACTTACAGTGATCTCGCAAATAGTTCTGTGTCTGACTGGGAGTCAAAAACGTCAGATATCGTTAGTGTGACACTTACGGACTTTTTCTCCACCAGCATCTCGGAATAACATCCTTGAACTTACAGTGATGTCGCAAATAGTTCTGTGTCTGACTGGGAGTCAAAAACGTCAGATATCGTTAGTGTTGCCAACGAATGAAAATGCATTAAAATAAAAATTATTATCCCCTAGCAGATAGGTGTTCTCATGCTACAGCTTGATAATACGTAGTGAAAAGTTTAGTGCTGGGCCAGGATTACAACCGATTCAGTCACAATATGTGGAGATGTTGAGGAATCTGCAGTTTTGAACAAACAAGTTGTAGTCGAGCTGTACTGTCAGGAAGGGATCTAATTCCGCATTAAGGGCGGTCTGAGTTGCATTCCCAGTTCAGAACTAATTTTATCTACATACAGAAGTTCAAATAAAAGACGGAAACGTGTCCTGTGACCATGCACAATATTTGTTTCGTCACTAGAAATAAATATCTAGTATAAGGAAGGTTACTGGTGATATAGTGTCGGCCGGCCGCGGTGGTCTCGCGGTTCTAGGCGCGCAGTCCGGAACCGAACGACTGCTACGGTCGCAGGTTCGAATCCTGCCTCGGGCATGGATGTGTGTGATGTCTTTAGGTTAGTTAGGTTTACGTAGTACTAAGTTCTAGGGGACTAATGACCATAGCAGTTGAGTCCCATAGTGCTCAGAGCCATTTGAAAAAATTTTTTGATAGAGTGTCTACATGTCGCCTTCCTTTCTTTATTGTGGTTCCACCTAACGTCTACTTCACAGAAGGAATATCATGTTTAATGTGATTTTCAGACTACAATGCCATTATATCGTCTGCACTTGGCGTAGGCATAAGAGAATAGAATCTGCCTCTCCCTATCAAAAAACATCGGCAGAAGTTCGAATCGAACCGAGACCATCATCATATGAAACTATCATCAGTCCAACAGACCACCAAACCCTCTTCTCTTCAAATAATTTCCCTATCATAACACCGTTGCGGCACACAAAATGAGAATTCTGTCACACATGCTCCCTGTAGTGGTTTGCAGGATGTTCAGTACATTCATTTACTTGGTTGACCGAATCGCCATGAACTAGCTGCCTTGGCTACCCAGTGCATACATTCGACTCTATTTTGTAATCACCGAAATAAAATAACGTAACTGTCACATACACAGAACTGCCAACAGTGTAGGATGCATAAATTTAAATAGGAAGTGTTCCTTTCCATTTGAGCTACTCTATTGCGCTATCTGTTTGTTGAAAACATCGTGCAGTGCAAAAGAAATGCCGTAACTGTCTGTCTCTCAGAAGTCTAGATCCGGCCATACGCATTATCTCACAGCACTGTGAAATGCCGAAGTTCTGGAGAAACTGTTCTTCACTTCCAGAGGTGCTCTACCTGCGTCACAGCTGGTACCGTAACGGTAAGCGTCGCGCACTGTTGATAAGACGTCGCCTGTTCTATTACTTTCGCTACTACAGTTTTTTTTAAAAAACGCAATTCTGCTGTCTGTTGTAGTTATCAATGTAATGGAACTTTGAACATAATTATCTTCAGTTCTCAACACAAAATTGTCACATGTGGAGAAAAGGCTAACTTCTGCGTCATTTTGTTCTTTTCAGGTTTAATAGACGGCCCGGCAGCAGATGCGCTCGAAGCTTTTGTATTCTGTATGGGGAGAGCGCATCGTGCCAAAATACGTCAGAAAGGTATTAGCTGTCGTCTGGTAGTGGCATTTTATTCTTCTTCAAACGTTGTTTGACTGCTTCAACTCAGAACAAGTTTTCTACATGCATGTAATCAATAAACTGCATGTGCATTGTCAGACTGTTATAGATAACATCAGAAAATTCGCATATATCGTTGATGATTAATTTCTCTCTCATGGTTAGTATTGTTCTAACAACAGTAAAAGAAACCTTACGAAAACTGTGCACTGTATTGTAAGAAATGAAATAAAACTACCCACGATACCCTTCTGAAGAAAGTAAGTCTGTTTTATCTGTACACAAGCGTGCCTCTATCTGCACGAATTAGTAAAATACTACTCACTTAGATTTCGATTGGGTTTGTGTTTAAATGGTATGCTGTGTCATACTCAACAGGTATGCAAATATGGCATTTCATAAATAAAGTTACGTATTCCTAGAAACCCAAAATTTGCTTGTCAGCAGCGGAAAGAGTGGTTACCTGTTGTGCAGCATTGAAAGTTTTTCACCATTGCACTTTGAGCTAAAGTATTTTCTTACGATTTGCTAATCAATTCATTTCCTTCATACTTATCACCCTGGCATGGGAGTCTTAAGTGAAAAACATTATTTAATTTCGTATCGTTGACGACCGATTCGAATTTCTGCAGAGACACTTGTATTGTGTAGCAGCTTGGCAGCCAGAAAGCCGAAATCTACAACCATTGACACAAATGAGTCGAGCTATCAAGAGGATTTGATGTGTAAAGTTTTTCTTCTGACTTTGTTACAGAATTTTGTCTGGGAATTCGTAGCTCCATGAAATGATACACAAAAAAATCTCGCACACGCTGCATCTACCACAGTTAGAACTGACTATTTTCTTAACCGTTGCAACACGAGATACGGGAGGTACCACGGGGCTACGGACACACTATTGCCAACATGCAACTCTCTTCATGGTATTGCTCGCTGAGCCTCATAACGCATCGTGAAAGATATTAAAAGTAGTCACTTATGTGAAGAATTGCAATTCTTTAGCCAAAAACGTGAAATTTCTGTCTCAGAGTCTTAGTTTACGTGAGGATTATATACCACGAGTCATTCAAATGGAAAGGGAATATCAAGTGAATTTAGAGAGTCAGTTCATTACCATACACTGAAGTGATTGCACTGTCACAGTGTTGCAAAAAGTTTGTGACGATGTTGCCAACTCTCAGCTGTGCTAGGAACATCTCTGTAGCGTTATAGGAGGAGAATCCTGTGCTCGTGTCATAGGAGGATACGGAGAGGAGGCGTGGGGTTTGGTTAATATGCAGCGTTTTCTCCTACCAGCTGTGTCAAACATTCAGCCGCGTAATCTTCCATCACCATTACAGTTTCCCACAAAATATATATGTATAAAACACTTACCTTGTTACTTTGTTACAAAAGATTATTTCAGTACAATAAAAAGTCTTTTGGAAATCAACTTTTCCAACCTGTCAAGAAAAGTAAGATAACAAACGCTTTGCACCTCTAAATCGATTGCATCTATGTGCAGTCTTGTGATCATACAAGTAGAATTTCATGAATTGCACGAGAATGTGGAAAAATGTTGGTGCGAATGGAAGCTGTAAGAAACACAGTTACCTAATTATTCTATACCACGTAATAATCGATTCATTTGATAATTCAGAAGAGAAGGAACTAACAATTATGCCCATTAAGACAGAAATTAAAGTGCAGATGCGGGTTCTGTGAAGATTTGCGCTTTTTCACCTTAATATCTATACAAATAATGTATAGTAGCCAAAGTATTCGTTGCTTTCGTAATGTTTCCCTCTTGTTTAGTCTTCTTATGATGAACTGGATCCACACCCATGAGTCTGATTTTTCTTTGTATCCTTCCATCTACTATCTTTGTGTGCTATTGTCCGGTGTTCAAAAAGTAAAATATTATGCCTACTCCCACGAGGTATTAAAATGAGGTCGCAAAAAGGCTAACGAATTATAATCAAAATACAGTGAGACGCCAATTTGTCTGTCGTCATGGTGTTAAGTAGACAGAAATAGTTGGGTGTTGTTGTCATCTTTTCTTATTGAGATTTTCGTATTACCCTGACACAAGACGCCGAGATAAATGTGTATATCCTCCGTGACGGATCATCCCACATTACATTCATCCTGATCCATTCGTTACCTGCATCGGCGGCAATGAGTGATAGGAAAGCTGTTGTGGGGTGACGAATAACAATAACAATGGTAGTAATTACAAATAAATTATCAATGATGTTTACTGCATTACAGACGATTAACAAAATAACCAAGAATGGCTGAGTGTTCAATTGGAGCACTGAGTAGGTGTTCTTACCACTTTGTTACTGAATTCTGTTCTAATTGTTTGTAGAGAGAAAACAAATACCCCTGTAGTCATACATATCGCTAGTACAACGAGATATTACACATCAACTATCCTTGCTTTACATCACGAGACGAACATGGCTTCACTGTGCTGATATTTGAAATACATTTCTGTTTTCTCTCTCAGTCTTTCTCTCTCTCTTTTTATTTTTATTTTAATTTTTTGAGGAAAGCATCGACAAGCGCGATAATAAGCAAGTGGGCTCATTACCTGTTTACAGTTATTTTCAGTGGAATACATAATGCAAAAATACAACTTTTAAGTGTGTTATTGCGTAATTCCAGTTATCGACAGTCTATTCGTGAGCTTGCTCGCATTAAGTGGGGTTCAAATGGTTCAAATGGCTCTGAGCACTATGGGACTTACCTTCTGTGGTCATCAGTCCCCTAGAACGTAGAACTACTTAAACCTAACTAATCTAAGGACATCACACACATCCATGCCCGAGGCAGGATTCGAACCAGCGACCGTTGCGGAAGCGCGGTTCCGGACTGTAGCGCCTAGAACCGCATGGTCACTCCGGCCGGCTTCAGTGGGGCGAACCCTATCACAGAAGCAAGCAAAACACAAATATTTCTTGCACTATGCGCAACACATAAACGAAATCTCGCTGCACTGTCGTGTTGTCCGATATACTGCACGGAAAACATATCTGATTCATGTTACTAAATACAGCTCTGTCATATATCAATTTGGAAGGGTACCAAGTTTATAAAAGTATATTTTGAAATACGCAGAAAGGCCCGTAGAGGTATTCGACTGAAACATAGCCACGACCAAAATTGTAACAGTATCGTCGTCCACCACCTTGACGAGTCGAACGGTGACAGTGCTCGGTCGGTTACTTACGTTTTCTGGTATCGAAGCTACAGCATGCAAACACAAAAAGGTTAATAACCCTAAGATCATTAGTTTTGGAACCCATAGAAAGTAAAGCAGTCATCAGTCGCAAGAGTGGTTTGAACACCACAATGCCTTAATACGCACGTATGCTGTTGCTGTTGCTTTCATCCGACCTTTGAGTTGACTTACCTAGCCACTTAATAGGGGAACCTACAGTTTTACGTGGCATTCGGACCACAATACAACTCGCACATTTTTCACATCAACAAACACTGCCCCAGGGGAAATATGTGTAAAACGGCACATAAAAATCGTGGGACTGGTGAGGGATCGAACCTGTGACGTTTGTATCCATAGTCTTGCTTTTTATCACCTTGCCACCATGCAACCAACACTGTGGTTTCGGCTTTCTGTTAAAATTAAGGATCTCTCGTTTGTACCTGCTTTGGCACTTGCGTGTTCCTTAGGTGACCTTACCCTCGTATACGAGTGTGTAAACGCCTTCCAATGCCCACTCAAGGAAGACAAGGATACCTAGTCTAGCTTCTATATTACAAATACGCCTCTGTTTGTGGATGAACGCAGACTTAGGTTGATAATCATTTTGAATATTTATCAGTACTGTACCCATTGGTGTGAAACTCGTTTTCTACCAATGATTCCGACAGCTGCAGGAACACTACTTTAATACCTCTCACACAAAATACTTACGCAGTGCTATCAGACGAAAAGAACAACCTGATACAAACTGTGGGAAGTTTGTATTACAGCCTTCGTATCTGGATAAAGAGTTTTTCCTATTTGAGATATATGTGAACGTTGCTGCATAAGACGATTTAAGAAGAAACTAAATTCATTCAGCTACGCCAATGTTGAAAGAAATCGTATTAACGGCACTAAATCGTGATTTGTAAATCGTTTACCAGCCGTACTCTGCCGCATTTTGCTGGTTCGATGGCAAAAAGCTTACTGACAAATTTCACAGGAGGAAAAGGGGGACGAAATGTCTCCCACTCGAAGGTCATGTTGTTTTACTTAAATGATTACAAAATTGGGTAAAACGAACAATAAGGTTGTCAGTATAAGCACGTTACTGTTGTAAATATGATGTTTGCACCGCACAGGGCTTGAAATGATTAAGGGACCGTTTAGGTCAGGCATGTTGTACACAGAAGTGGAAGAGAGAGCACCACTAAATTCTACAATCCGTATGCATTGCATACACACAGAAATTCCTGTTACAGTGTACTTATGGAGCCCAATGAGTGAATTGCATATTTTCCGGTGAGAAAGAGCCCTGGCAAACAGTCTTCGCTACATTAGGTTACTTTAACTGGCGTCACTTTGAGCTAGACTTTATGGACAGCGACTAAGTGTAAAGACAGTGAGTCGGATGCGGGTATTGCAACTGTGAAATACTTTCCTTACATAATGGAAGCGAATATTAAATTTGAACTAATACTGCGAAAAGTTTCGACTTGGATAGCTTAGAATGAAAACTTACGGTTTATTGCAAAGGAAGACAGTTGATTTTCTAAAACATTCTGTGTCATACACAACTTGAAACACGTCACGTCCACCAAATCATATGTAAGAACCGACAGCGACGTGTATTGGAAGGCAGTAAGATCCCTTGGCTTTTGGTTTGGCAGTATTCGGCAGCCATTTCTAGGCGAAAGCAAATGAAGAAAGGCAGCGCGTTTTCGTTATCGAGTAACGTCTTCATCAATTACTTTAGTTTTAATGTGATCTACGGGTAATTGCTGATGTTTGATATTAACATGAAAAGAAATTCCGTAGACAGGGAAAGAACTTATTCTTGGGCAACTACTTCTATAATGACCAAAAGGACTTAAATGATCTTCAAGCACATGTGTTCCAGCAACGGTATGAAGAAAATGATAGTAATAATGACGGCGATAATCGAATTATCCCGCCAATTCACACTTCACAGTGGATTTCATGGAACTAAGAAATTTCCTGAATTTGTGAAAATTTCAAAATGGCTTCAAATCGAGACTATGACGCCTAGAAGACTCTTTACATCCTGCCGACATGAGAATAGCATAATCTCCACGTCAGAAGCTTGCTTCTACTTAACCATTTAATAGACTCTCGTTTTCTTTTCACCGTGACTAGTTTAGTAAGCTAAGCAGATCATCCATTACAGCACACTCCTGGGGCTGGGAAATGTGTTCACTATGGTCTGGTGGAACGAACTACCACAGGTGCAATGCGTGGGTTCAGGCATTTACTTTCAAGAGGCACAAACAGATTTACTTTACCTCTGGTAACCTCAAGAGAAAGCTGTTATAATCCAGAATCCGCATTAAACATCACGTTCCTTCATTACAAATTGGGCAGAGCCGCTTGACGTTGGAAAATTACATAGGTGGAGATCAGGATAAACAGAAATACTGTCACCTGCAAACCTACATTAGAAAATTTTATTTTATTTGATGAACTGATAGCCGTGTAAAGGAACAGGGCTCTTATTTTACTTGTAGTTGATTGAACTAGAGACGTTGAAAAATTTAGTGCTGGACTGTGATTCGAATTCGTATCTCCTCTTTCGGGTATCTGAATCTCTCGAAACAGTGTGGTTCAATCATTTCATTCCTCTTCCCACGACTCTAGTCTTCTCTAGGTCTCCTCCAAAGGTAAAAATGTGGGTCCGGATCTTGATGCAGTACAAAAATATTCATAATTTCGTTTCAAGCCCTATCACTTTCACACCGGCCTGCTAGTGAAAATTAACGTGCATTTTTAATGTCTGTTCATGTGCCAACAATTTCTGGACAAACACGGACACATCTTACTGTTGATCAGTAAGCAATTGATACTTAAGCAATATTCGTGGACAATAAAGAAGAACGATAGGAGTGTGGTTCGATTGTCGCTCAGGCACAAACATTTGTGTCCTTGTTTTAGATTAAACACCTAGCAGGTGGCAAGAAAACAGATACGTAACATTTGATTTTCCTTAGTTTTTTTAATTTTTTTTTTTTTTTTTGGGTCATCTGTCTACTGACCGGTTTGATGCGGCCCGCCACGAATTCCTTTCCTGTACTAACCTTTTCATCTCAGAGTAGCACTTGAGCACTTGCAACCTACTTCGTCAATTATTTGCTTGACGTATTCCAATCTCTGTCTTCCTCTACAGTTTTTGCCCTCTACAGCTCCCTCTAGTACCATGGAAGTCAATCCCACATGTCTTAGCAGATGTCATGTCATCCTGTCCCTTCTCCTTGTCAGTGTTTTCCACACATTCGTTTCCTCTCCGATACTGCGTAGAACCTCCTCATTCCTTACCTTATCAGTCCACCTAATTTTCAACATTCGTCTATAGCACCACATCTCAAATGCTTCGATTCTCTTCTGTTCCGGTTTTCCCACAGTCCATGTTTCACTACCATACAGTGCTGTACTCCAGACGTACATCCTCAGAAATTTCTTCTTCAAATTAAGGCCGGTATTTAATATTAGTAGACTTCTCTTGGCCAGAAATGCCTTTTTTGGGATAGCGAGTCTGCTTTTGATGTCCTCTTATTCCGTCCGTCATTGGTTATTTTACTGTCTAGGTAGCAGAATTCCTTAACTTCATTGACTTCGTGACCATCAATCCTGATGTTAAGTTTCTCGCTGTTCTCATTTCTACTACTTCTCATTACCTTCGTCTTTCTCCGATTTACTCTCAAACCATGCTGTGTACTCAGACTGTTCATTCCGTTCAGCAGATCATTTAATTCTTCTTCACTTTCACTCAGGATAGCAATGTCATCAGCTAATCGTATCATTGTTATCCTTTCACCTTGTATTTTAATTCCATTCCTGAACCTTTCTTTTATTTCCATCATTGCTTCCTCGATGTACAGATTGAAGAGTAGGGGCGAAAGGCTACAGCCTTGTCTTACACCCTTCTTAATACGAGCACTTCGTTCTTGATCGTCCACTCTTATTATTCCCTCTTGTTTGTTGTACATATTGTATATGACCCGTCTCTCCCTATAGCTTACCCCTACTTTTTTCAGAATCTCGAACAGCTTGCACCATTTTATATTGTCGAACGCTTTTTCCAGGTCGACAAATCCTATGAACGTGTCTTGATTTTTCTGTAGCCTTGCTTCCGTTATTAGCCGTAACGTCAGAATTGCCTCTCTCGTGCCTTTACTTTTAGTAAAACCAAACTGATTGTCACCTAGCGCATTATCAATTTTCTTTTCCATTCATCTGTATATTATTCTTGTAAGCAGCTTCAATGCATGAGCTGTTAAGCTGATTGTGTGATAATTCTCGCACTTGTCAGCTCTTGCCGTGTTCGGAATTGTGTGGATGATGCTTTTCCGAAAGTCAGATGGTATGTCGCCAGACTCATATATTCTACACACCAACGTGAATAGTCGTTTTGTTGCCACTTCCCCTAATGATTTTAGAAATTCTGATGGAATGTTATCTATCCCTTCTGCCTTATTTGACCGTAAGTCCTCCAAAGCTCTTTTAAATTCCGATTCTAATACTGGATCCCCAATCTCTTCTAAATCGACTCCTGTTTCTTCTTCTATCACATCAGACAAATCTTCACCCTCATAGAGGCTTTCAATGTATTCTTTCCACCTATCTGCTCTGCATTTAACAGTGGAATTCCATTTGTACTCTTAATGTTACCACCGTTGCTTTTAATGTCACCAAAGGTTGTTTTCACTTTCCTGTATGCTGAGTCTGTCCTTCCGACAATCATATCTTTTTCGATGTCTTCACATTTTTCCTGCAGCCATTTCGTCTTAGCTTCCCTGCACTTCCATTTATTTCATTCCTCAGAGACTTGTATTTCTGTATTCCTGATTTTCCCGGAACATATTTGTACTTCCTCCTTTCATCAATCAACTGAAGTATTTCTTCTGTTACCCATGGTTTCTTCGCATCTACCTTCTTTGTACCTATGTTTCCCTTCCCAACTTCTGTGATGGCCCTTTTTAGAGATGTCCATTCCTTTTCAACTGTGCTGCTTACTGCGCTATTCCTTATTGCTGTATCTATAGAGTTAGAGAACTTCAAAAGTATCGCGTCATTCCTTAGAACTTCCGTATCCCACTTCTTTGCGTATTGATTCTTCCTGACTAATGTCTTGAACTTCAGCCTACTCTTCATCACTATTATATTGTGATCTGAGTCTATATCTGCTCCTGGGTACGCCTTAAAATCCAATATCTGATTTCGGAATCTTTGTCTGACCATGATGTAATCTAATTGAAATCTTCCCGTATCTCCTGGCCTTTTCCAAGTATACCTCCTCCTCTTGTGATTCTTGAACAGGATATTCGCTATTACTAGCTGAAACTTGTTACAGAACTCAATTAGTCTTTCTCATCTTTCATTTCTTGTCCCAAGCCCATATTCTCCTGTAACCTTTTCTTCTACTCCTTCACCTACAACTGCATTCCAGTCGCCCATGACTAGTAGATTTTCGTCCCCATTTACATACTGCATTACCCTTTCAATATCCTCATACACTTTCTCTATCTGTTCATCTTCAGCTTGCGACGTCGGCATGTATACCTGAACTATCGTTGTCGGTGTTGGTCTGCTGTCGATTCTGATTAGAACAACCCGGTCACTGAACTGTTCACAGTAACACACCCTCTGCCCTACCTTCCTATTCATAACGAATCCTACACCTGTTATACCATTTTCTGCTGCTGTGGATATTACCCGATACTCATCTGACCAGAAATCCTTGTCTTCCTTCCACTTCACTTCACTGACCCCTACTATATCTAGATTGAGCCTTTGCATTTCCCTTTTCAGATTTTCTAGTTTCCCTACTACGTTCAAGCTTGTGCCATTCCACGACCCGACTCGTAGAACATTATCCTTTCGTTGATTATTCAATCTTTTTCTCATGGTAACCTCCCCCTTGGCACTCCCCTCCCGGAGATCCGAATGGGGGACTATTCCGGAATCTTTTGCCAATGGAGAGATCATCATGACACTTCTTCAACTACAGGCCACATGTCCTGTGGATACACGTTACGTGTATTTAATGCAGTGGTTTCCATTGCCTTCTGCATCCTCATGTCGTTGATCATTGCTAATTCGTCCGCCTTTAGGGGTAATTTCAAACCCCTAGGACAAGAGAGTGCCCTGAACCTCTATCTGCTCCTCCGCCCTCTTAGTTAACAATCCAATTACGTCTTGGGTTCGTATCGCCGTTGCAGAACTTCACATCTTGCGCTTCATCTTTAAATTCATACCCACATCGTTACTTCTGAATTGAGGTATATCAGATATCTTTCATTGTTAGTTAACAGGGATGATAGGGTCTTGATAGGAGTCCCGATTTATTACAAAAACTGTCGTCTTTTATTTCCAAGTTTAGATTTGGTTACTGATATAGGTGAAAATTTCAGTACTTCATGACTCTTCATGGATAGTCAGCAATATGATATGATTAGATTAGATTAAATTAATACTTGTTCCATAGATCATAAATACGACATTTCGTAAAAATGTGGAACGAGTCATTTTAATGAAAGATTTTTTTACATACCAGTATTCAATTTCTTTACAACCATTTTTTACCCCCCCCCCTCTCTCTCTCTCTCTCTCTCTCTCTCTCTCTCTCTCTCTCTCTCTCTCTCTCGCACACACACACACACACACACACACACACGCAAGCACACATTCTCTTTTTATTTTTATTTGTTTTTTGTGCTCGACTATCGGCGAGGCCCAAAACATCCGTGAATGAGTTTCTTAGTTTTGAGTACCGTTACGAAAGAAATATAAAAACAACTATGAGAGTTACTGATTTATGATGCTTAATAGCAGTCAGTTCTGAGTATTATTAGCAACTATGCTCCATTCCCTAAACCTAGTTATAGAAATGCGAATCAGACGCATTACGTATTCCAGGCCGTAGCAGCGGCGTCTTTGAGGCGCCAGCTATGGTTACATCCCAGCAGTAGGATCACATCTGTTCGTCTTCTTCCTGCTGGTAATGTAACTGAGATTTTGCAACAACGCAAGGTATGTTTGGCAACTCTGTGATCGACTAGATACTTCCTGGTGTGCACGGAATTAAGCCTCAAAGTTCAATTGATTTCTCGTGTCATTTCCATTGAATAACCTGAGTTGTTATTGCTTGAGGTGTAACAGAAGATCGTAAATTTACGGTTTACAGCCCAGCAAAGTCAATGAACATGGGAATCGCAACTAATCTCGTCATGTAAGTAGCGGTTTACGAGTTCTAGCAACTAATGGCATCGTAAGAGGAAGGCGCAAACCATATCTATACGCTAACTTTGTGTTAACGTGCTCACCTGTAGAAACGCGGCTGTTATGGTTTGCGGTTCCAGCCTCGCTGAATAAAACGTTTTTTATTCCTTCTGTGTAAGAGCTGCAAGCAGTCAGATCAAACATCGATAAGCAAATCATAAGAAAATACTTTCATTTCATAGTGCAATGGTGAAAAACGTACAATGCTGCACAACAGGTAACGCCTCTTTCCGCTGCTGACAAGCAAATTTTGGGTTTGTAGGAATACGTAACTTTATTTATGAAATGCCACATTTGCATACCTGTTGAGTATGACACAGCATACCATTTAAACACAGACGCAATCGAAATATAAGTGAGTAGTATTTTACTAATTCGTGCAGATAGAGGCACGCTTGTGTAAAGATACTCAGTTTTGTCAAAACAGACTAACTTTCGTCAGAAGGGTATCGTGGGTAGTTTTATTTCATTTCTTACTATACAGTGCACAGTTTTCGTAAGGTTTCTTTTAGTGTTCTTAAAACAACACTAACCATGAGAGAGAAATTAATTATCAACGATATATGCGAATTTTCTGATGTTATCTATAACAGTCTGACAATGCACATGCATTTATTGATTACATGCATGTAGAAAACTTGTTCTGAGTTAAAGCTGTCAAACAACGTTTGAAGAAGAATAAAATGCCACTACCAGATGGCAGCTAATGTAGAAAATATTTTTCTTACTATTTCGGTACGATGCCTCTCCCCATACATAATACAAAAGCTTCGAGCTCATCTGCTGCCTGGCCATCTATTAAACCTGAAAAGAACAAAATGACGCAGAAGTTAGCCTTTTCTCCACATGCGACTATTTTGTGTTGAGAAGTGAAGATAATTATGTTCAAAGTTCCATTAAATTGATAACTTCAGCAGACAGCAGAATTGTGTTTAAAAAAAATATAGTAGCGAATGTAATAGAACACTCGATGTCTTATAAACAGTGTGCGGCGCTTGCCGTTACGCTACTAGTTGTGATGTAGGTAGAACACCTCTGGAAGTGAAGAACAGTTCCTCCAGAACTTCGGCATTTCAGAGTGCTGTGAGATAATGCATGAGGCCGGAACTAGACTTCTGAGAGACAGACAGTTACGGCATTTCTTTTGCACTGCACGATGTTTTCAACAAACAGATAGCGCAATAGAGTACCTCAAATGGAAAGGAACACTTTTTATTTTAATTTCTGAATCCTACACTGTTGACAGTTCTGTGTATGTGGCAGTTACGTTATTTTATTTCGGTGATTACAAAATAGAGTCGAATGTATGCACTGGGTAGCCTAGGCAGCTAGTTCATGGCGATTCGGTCAACCAAGTAAATGAGTGTACTGAACATCCTGCAAACCACTACAGGGAGCATGTGTGACAGAATTCTCATCTTGTGTGCCGCAACGGTGTTATGATAGAGAAATTAGTTGAAGAGAAGAGGGTTTGGTGGTCTGTTGGACAGATGATAGTTTCATATGATGATGGTCTCGGTTCGATTCGAACTTCTGCCGATGTTTTTTGATAGGGAGAGGCAGATTCTATTCTCTTATGGCTACGCCAAGTGAAGACGATATAATAGCATTGTAGTCTGAAAATCACATTAAACATGATATTCCTTCTGCGAAGTAGACATTAGGTGGAACCACAATAAAGTAAGAAAGGCGAAATGTAGACACTCTATCACCAGTAACCTCTCTTATACTAGTTATTTATTTCTAGTGACGAAACAAATATTGTGTACGGCCACAGGACACGTTTCAATCTTTTATTTGAACTTCTGTATGTCGATAAAATTAGTTCTGAACTGGGAATGCAATTCAGACCGCCCTTAACGCGGAATTAGATCCCTTCCTGACAATACAGCTCGACTACAACTTGTTTGTTAAAAACTGCAGATTCCTCAACACCTCTACATATTGCAACGGAATGGGTTGGAATCCTGGCCCAGCACTAAACTTTTCACTATGTATTATCAAGGTGTAGCATGAGAACACCTATCTGCATTTTCATTCTTTGGCAACACTAACAATATCTGACGTTTTTGACTCCCAGTCAGACACACAACTATTTGCGAGATCACTGTAAGTTCAAGGACGTTATTCAGAGCTGCTGGTGCAGAAAAAATCGTTACCTGACGTCTCTTTGTGTGTAGTCAACAACGAAATGGGTTCGATTCCTAGTCCGCACGGAACTTTTTGTCATATTATTTCTAGTTCAAGCATGCTCACTTGTCGCTGCTTCTGTAACAAACCCATAATTAACGTTCCTTCTCTCTAGAATATAACAGCGATATGTGCCGGGTTGGAGTGCTGGAGAGGGAGAAATTAGAGTTTCGTCTCGTCATTTCAGTTAACACGTCTAGCTACTGCCGATAAAATCCGATGTGTCAATGTTGATTGTGCTTCGATAACAATCCGATTACATTCTGGGTTCGAATCCCTGTCGAACACAAAGCTTTGCCTCACTGCATTTCAAGTAAGTTACTTGTGTAAAAGCAGTATTTAACATCTCTCGTAGTTCGTTAACAGGGACAATAGATGCTGGGCAGGAATTCGCGACCTTTAAAAATGTTTACGTTATACAATTTAAAGTTGATATTTGTTAACTTATACTGTCTAAAATCGCACTATGTCACACTCTTTATGCCTAGTCAGGAATGACTGTTAATTTCCGTCAGTCACGAAATCTTAGTTTGCATGACCTGGGTTTGAATCCATATGCAGAACGAGGCGGTTCGTCGTGTCATTTGAAGTTCATACATATTCTCAACTAGCTGCTCGTGAATAATGTAAATTGTTAATGACATTTTGTGTTAAATAACATGTATGGTATGTTACTTTGAAGAGGAAATCATGAATACGACGAACGTACTAAGTGCATTACTTATCTGACGTAATAATGAGAGTGCTAACATTTCAGGTATGTCATTTATTGCAATAAATGCGAGCTTACAAGCCTTAAGGACAGTCTTGTCTGTGATGAGGTGTTCCCTGATATTTTTAGTATCGTGGTATTACGTTACATCCTGAGTAATTGCGATAGAGAGCAGTGTTTTCTAGTGGTGACTTGGAACCATTTTCAGTAGTCAAACGACTGTATCAAGGTGCGATTAGAGGACCTGCTTGACAGCTGCGTTATGTGGGTTGCATGGGAATCAGGTGAAATGCAATCCAGGTCGTTCGGATACTTTTGATCGTGACTGTACTTCGTTAACAATCCGATTAGGTGCTGGGTTCCAATCCCTGTCACAAGCTTTATGTGATGGTATTTCAATTTTAAACATGAACATTCCTTGTTCCTTGTGAATGACACCATATTAAACGTCGTTGGGGGTAGTTCCCAGGACGGTAACTGTTATGACAGGATTCCCAGCTCAGTACAAACATTTTCGTCATTTATTTTCTGGATCTGAATTGATAACTGATATTGGTGCAAACGTCTGTACTTCCCGTCTCTGGCCTTACTCAGAGGGAGAATTTGATCTGGCTCAGAAGTCACGACAAATGATATGGATGTAACAAAAGGCTGGGAGATAATTAAGCTACTCTGCAGAACGTTCAGCGATCTGAAGTTTATTAGACAATGTGCAGACTGAACCCTACAGCCCAAGTATGATACGGAGACGGCGTAATGACACTGTCGTACTGTCTACAGAATGCGATCCACATTAAAATCAGAGTCCCACAGCTGCTGCCTACTGACTCCTGCAGACTATCTCCTGACGCCCTCGCACATCGACTGCCTCTTCCAACTAATTCCCTGTCTCCCTAACTCTGTCTACTTTTTTCTCGGAGCGTCTTGGTGCCGATTTTTATGTCAATTTCCATTCGACTCTGCCAGCTAATGCCGAGCTCGTAATGTCTAGGACTACTTGCTTCCTTATTGGCTGTTATTTTACATTATTCCGTAGTGGTTCTTCAGTGGCTGGGTGGAGGGTTTAGATGCTTCTCTTAATATTGTCATACACTGCATCTAGAGCCCTGTATTGGCGTCTCATGACGTAGTGCTGTCCCCACCAGAAAGCCATCTCTTTTTCTCCCTCTCGTCCCACGCTCTCTCTCTATCTATGAGTGCTGTTTGTGTATTAACTTTAATTCCACTCCGTTCCCGTTACAAGAAGTGTACACAGAACCCTCCTTGTGCCATTATGGCTCACAGCTTTTAGCACGCCGTCAACACGGCTGCCTGTCAGCCTGGAGCCGGCAGGCCAGCGCGCTTCCTCTCACCACGCCTAAATACATTACTGTTGCTTCTTTATTTTTTATCAATTCTGTTATTAACAACGCCTTAACAATTCCCCGTTTTGTTGTTACTAGTGCAATTCAGAGTTGGTTTTGCTCATGGATGTAACACCTCGCGTGCCAGCAGAATTGGCGTTACCCGTCAGAATAGCGTCAATTGTGAATCCTTTTTATTTTCTTTTAATTATATAAATTACAGGTTTTCTTTTTGTTTATTACATTAACGCTTTGACATAATATGTTTTCATTAGCACTTGATAGAACATAATTTCCTAAACCCATTACATATTCATATCACCATTCATTAACATTCGTGAATATAATTGTGTTGATACAGTTCATCTCATAAGTTACACTTTGATATACATATTTTTACAATTTGCTTTCATTTAACGCTGATTTCTGAATAATATTGCCTCATCTTGGCTGTTTCCACATATTTCATATATCACCACATCTTCAGTCTCCTTATTGCTTTGTCTTTTAGTTAAACTCGTTTCTGGATACTGGTTCAGAATTGTATTTCTTATGTACACTTTACCACAACAATCATTATTGTCAAAGTGTTTCCAGATGCTTTGAAAACATTCCTGACAGCATTTTCAGTGTTTACAACAACATGTTACTATAATTAGGATAATTATTACTATAATTATATACGTAAGTATAGAATAGTGTGTGAAGTATCAAGAACATTTCAATCCCGCCTCCTGTCTTTCAGCCAATTTCTGGACGTCGTCCAGTCTTTCTCCTGCGATTTTTAAATTGTCCAACTGTGTTACTACCTGGTCCAATGGTAAACCTAATGTTAAAACTGAGACATTTCTCTTCTCTTCATTCACAATGCAGCAATCAAATTCTAGATTAATCTGAGACTCTACTTCTTTCTTTGTGCTATTACTATGTATTTGTCTGTCTGTATGAACACTCTGGTTCCATATCCCTTACATTTACTGTAGAACCTTACTTTACCCACCCCTTTTATTATTAGGTCCCGTGTTGGTTCCTGCCCACATAGTACTGTTAGGCCTTCCTCTTTTGGCGCTACGTACAACCATTCATTACTGTTTAGATGTGTCTAAATGCTTTGATTCAGTTCAACCACTTGTCGCACAAATCTTCCGGAATATATCTCACCAGTTGCAACAACTTGGCTTAACACACTTGGTGATCGAATGTTGACAACAAGGCAAATTACTGTCTGCACAGTAGTCTACTCTTACTAAGTTCCTTGCATTTCCTCTGCTCCGTAGAAATTTTCGCATATTGCCTTTTGGAGTCATCTATTAGTAAGAATTCATTTTCTGGATATATATCCCTTTTATTTCCGGGATCAGTTTAGGTAGTGGAAATACATACTCTATACAAGTTAAAATTATTGTTATCTATCAAGGCGATGTTGATTACATAGCCTAATATACTACCAGCAATGAAAACATCTAAAAAAAATTATTCTCAGTAGTATGTATCATGAGGATTCGGCTATAGGAACAGGAAACGTTACGTCTTTTAGCTCGACACGTATTAAACATAAGATTTCACAATTTGAACTGGGTTTATGATGTGAGGCTGTAGTATTCCCTTCTGTGCATTTACAATAGCGTGTATCATCTGTTCATATTCTTCCTCAGTTTGGCTAAACACTGCCGAAAATTGTAATACTTGTTCGATTATTGTGGCAAAGGACGCTACACGTTTGAAACCCATGTCAGTTTCTGTTACATACTCTTTGATGAAGCTCTCTAGCCTTTGCATGCCTGTCCTTAGAACATGTTCGTTGGATTCTAACGTATACACTGTCTTGTTCACTCCTGTCAACGTGGCCTTACTACTGCCGCTTGTTCCTTTGTTAACCTTAGAAACCCTTCTGAATTTCTTTCCATTGCATCTTTTTTTTTCCTTGTAGTATGTTGCATCTGCTTCAACTAATGTCCCGAACAGTATGTTACTCATCTGTCCAACGAAGTTAAAACTACTCTCTTCCTTCTAGTCTCATGTTTCGTCAGCTGGTGTACTAACTGTTGCAGACCTGTAATTTTTTTCTACGTGGTGTGTTACCTGCTGATCTAGAATCCTAAACTAATTAATCCTACGTTTAGTTGCTTTAAGGTGTCCCGGCACCTTTTTAACGTAGCTTTTCGCCTTCTGAAACCTCTCAGTTATAGCATCTAGATTCATATAAGTAACAATTCTCCATGTGGTGCTATATATTTCTACTGGTCCTACGTTATCATAATATAACCCTGAAGAAATCGAAAACTGTGTCACCTGAAAATTGTTCGTTGCATACTCTGGTGCAGTGACGTCGTATGTGGCTACCACTGCGAGGAGTTGGACAATTTTCCACTTATGCATCATACCTGAAATTTCAAGGAACTGATTCAACCTATTTGCATGTACTTTTGTTTCCTTATTTCTCTTTTTATTACTACATTAGGACCTTCAACTTTTAATACTTCAAATGGACCTCTCCATTGCGTGTCTAATTTCTGGGATCTAGCACGTCTCAACGACTTGTCGTGCAGTAACACTTTATCTCCTACTTTGAATTCTTTTGGATTCCGCTTCATGTCATACTGTCCCTTACTGGTTTTCTTACTCTTTATAATCTAGTCTCTAGCTACTCTGTTGGCTCCTTGCATTCTCGTTCTTAATCTATTTACATATGACTCATAATCGTAGCTTACCTGTTGTGATTCCTGATGCAGTACTCCTGGTATGTTGATGTTTTCCCATATAGTAGTTCTAATGGTGTGAAGCCTGAGCTGCTGTGTGGTGCTATGCTGAACACAAAAATTGCATATGGTACCCATTTGTCCCAAGCACTTTGATCGCTTGTTACAAAGCGTGTGAGACACGCTACAAGTGTCCCATGACTCCTTTATAGTGCTAGTGCACCATTTGATGATGGGTGTTAAGCTGTAATAAGTATACGCTTAACTTTCAACAGTTTACACACTCTTTTAAAAACGTCACTCGGAAAATTCGATCCTTGATCCGTTAATAATAGTGATGGAATTCCATACATTAATACAATGTTTTCCACGAATGCTCCAGCTACCGTCTCGGTATCTTGACCTTCAATTGAAACTGTTAATGTTAACTTACTGAAATCATCTTGAAATGTTAACACGTACCTTTTGCCTGTGCTGGATACATCTAGCGGACCTACTATATCCACTGAGAGTTTCTCAAATACTGTCTCCGCAGTGTCTATAATTTCTAAAGGCATCCTTGTTTTCAGCAGCATGTTTTTATTTTTCGGACATGACGGATATTTCCGAATGTAATTTTCTATATCACGCTTCATTCCGCGTCACCGTTTGTACGCCTTGACTCCTTCTAATGGCCTGTGCATTCCCTGGTGCCCTCCCAAAGGTTTATCATGCATCTCTTTCAGTATGTTCTCCTTTTCCTCCGGACTGATTTCCTCTTCACTATTCGCTTACTTTTCTGTTTCAGCCGACACTTGTGCTTGCCGCACGTTAACGGAATTTTGTTCCTCACTTGCTTGTGCTACATAGATCTCTGTCTCCATATTCTGTTTCGCATCTTACTCTTCCTTCTCTTCACGCCTTATTTTGCTTCGCGCATCTGTATTACTATTTAGATTTCCTGGCTTGTATATTACTTGATAGTCATACTCTTCTAGCTTTAGTCTCCACTTCAGGAGTCTCGAACTCTGATATTTTACACTGAATATCCATTACAGTGGCTTGCGGTCTGTTACCACTGTAAACCTTCGTCCATATATATATGGTCTAAACTGTTTTACGGCATACACTATGGCCCACAATTCCTTTTCTGTTGCGCTGTAATTTAGTTCTACTTTGTTAAATGCTCTAGACGCATGTGCTATGGTCAAGTCTTCACCCACGTTCCTTTCTTGCGATAAGACGGCTCCCAGAGCGGCGTTACTCGCACTCATTGTAACAATAAACGGTTTCGTGAAATCTGAGTACTGAAGTAGCGGAGGATTTGTCAGCTTCTAAGAAAAATGGCTCTGAGCACTATGGGACTTGACATCTATGGATATCAGTCCCCTAGAACCTAGAACTACTTAAACCTAACTAACGTAAGGATATCACACAACACTCAGCCATCAAGAGGCAGAGAAAATCCGTGACCCCGCCGGGAAGCGAACCCGGGAACCCGGGCGCGGGAAGCGAGAACCCTACCGCACGACCACGAGATGCGGACTTATCAGCTTCTCCTTCAGCTCTCCGAACGCATTGTTCTGTCTTTCTCCCCAGTTATACTCTACTCCTTTCTTTAAAAGCTCTTGAAGTGAGTTTGCAATTTTGCTAAATTGTGCAATGAAACGGCGGTAATAGCCTATTAATCAGAGAAACCCTTTTAATTCTTTCGTTGTTCTTGGCTGTCGAAAGAACTTTACCTTCTCCACCTTCGCCATATCCAGTGCTATTCCTCTGTCAGCAATACAGTGAGCTAGGAAGTTTACTTCGTTCCTCAGCAATTCACAATTGTCTGGTTACAGCTTCAATTTGTGCTCTCGCAACCTATCAATTATTTTTACAGAGCTTTTCGGTATGCTCATGCAGGTTTTCCCGTAACTTTCTATGTCATCTAAATAAACAAAAGATTTCACACCTTGCAGACTTCCCAAAACTGTTTTCATTAGTCTCTGGAAACATTCTGGGGCTCCCTTCAGTCCCATCGGCGTTATCTTATATTCATAATGTTGTTGATGGTTCGAACTGAACGCAGTTTTTTCTCTGTACTTCTCATCCGTCAGTATCTGATGGTATCCGCTTGCAAGATCAAGAGTCGAGAAGTATTTTGCATGCCCTAGCTGGTCCAAAATATCGGAGATGTTCGGTAGTGGAAATGCATCGCCTACAGTGATGTCATTTTATTGTCTGTAGTCTACGATTCTCAATTTCTGCTTGCCACTGGGTCTAACTTTTTTGAGCCAATAGTAACGGTGCGTTGCAGGCGCTCTTACTTTCGACAATTATGTCATCTCTTAACATCTACTCTATTTGCTGTTTTAGCACTTCCTTCTGCGCTTCTGGGATCCGATACGGTCTGGCATTTACTACCTTCCCCGCACGTTCCGTCGCAATTGGTATACTGTGCTTTATTGCGGAAGTATAGGACAATTTGTCACCTGGTAGATGAAATACATCTCCGTACTCCGCGCTAACCTCCACTAGAGGGATTTTCTCTTCAGCATTCAACTGATCCAATCTTAATTGCTTTCACAGAACACTGTCACGACTTTCCGTCTTTCCTACGACATCCGTACTACCTTTTACTTCGCGTACTTTTACGAGTCTTTCTAACTCTTCCGTCATTAACCTGACGTTTCAAATGGTTCAAATGGCTCTGAGCACTATAGGACTCAACTTCTGAGTTCATTAGTCCCCAAGAACTTAGAACTAGTTAAAGTTAACTAACCTAAGGACATCACACACATCCATGCTCGAGGCAGGATTCAAGCCTGCGACCCTAGCGGTCTCGCGGTTCCTAACTCAACTCTGTCCTCTGACAAGTTCAGTGCACTCACTATGCATTTATTATTTCGCACTTTCACCAAGGATTCAGGAACATGCAGCCACTGTGCTATTTCCTGTCTTGGAATAATCATTTCTTTTTCGCTTCTGCGTGGTACGTTTCCGTTCACCCTTAATAACATTATTCTTTCATCTCAGCGCCCTATTTCCTGGCCTAATACTGAATCCGATTCGATCTCATATCCCTTCGGTTCTCCTTCTACTGTCAGGGTTATATCTCGCCCTTGCAGCCTTATTAATTTACCTGCGTAGTCTAACTTGATCTTACGCTCTGTTAAGAAATCTCTATCTATTAAACCGTCGTACGGGATGTCTAATCCCGATCCGTACACATGGAATTTGCCTGACATTTCCAGCACCTTCCACACTTAGGTGTATCCTTACTGCACCTATCGTACTCGCAGCTTCGCTTGTTACACCTTTCAGCCGAAGCCTGTCTGCTACATTAAGTCTAATTGCACTTTTCGGTGGAATACTTGTTCTTTTTAGTAAACATTACTGTGCTCCTCTGTCTATCAATAACTTTAAATATCTTTTTAACTCTACGCAGTTCAAGACTAAAATATCGTTGTCTGTTGCACAGTCTATTACCCAAACTGTGGGTTTACCTCTCGCAACAAGGCCCGTCTGTGTGGCCTTGCCGTCTCTTAGTTTCCCTGCACCACTTTACCGGTTCTACTAGATACTGGCACCCTGCCTTTACTCCAGGCGTGCCAGAGCTCTTCATGACAATCTTTAGCGTTGTGGCCCAGCTGCTTACACTTAAAGCAGGCTACGTCTTTTACCCTTGTACACGGGACTCCACAGCTACCTGGTAAATTGCATTGTGGACATCTTCATTCCCATAAACCTCCATCGCTTTCTCTGTGGTTCCCTTAGAAATCTCTTACATGTATCGGATGAATTTTCCTTAGCCTCACGCGACATTAGCGTCCGTGTGCTCAGGCTTGTCGCACCCATAGCAAAACTTGGTTAATTCTTTCGACGTCATTGCCCGTACTCTATCCTCTGGCTTTTTCTTCCTGCGCTTGCTCGCAGTATGACCTCTCAAACCGCACGTGAAACACTTTAATTCCTTAATACCTCTAGAGCTCGCCCTGTTTCGCTTCCACGGTTAAAGTTTGCCCTCGGGGCTAGTCCCAGCTCCTTCATGGACAGTATCACGCTCTCCTCTTGCACTGCCGACTACACTGCTGCCGCTAGCGTAATTTCATCGTCTCTGCTTCTTACTGTCATTTGGATTCTATCATTGCTTAACCCTTGTGTAAGACAGGCTCTTCCTAACGTATCAATTCTATTGCACCCTGAAAGTTATCTATAGCCGTGATCCTGTTTACGGCCTTCCTGCAATCTCTCTGCATATCGTCAATTCGGCTTGCCCACAGCGAAATTGGCTCTCCCTGCCCCTGTCTCGCTTGAGAAATCTTACACTCGTAATTGTCTACGGTACGCTTACTAGAACAGTTCTCTTCTAACACACGCTTCACTTCTTGCCACGTGCTCGTGCGTTCGCGCACTTGCAGTCTCAATCTGGTTTCATCGGTTATTTTTACTTTCAGAAATTTTAATAACGTTTCGTGTTCCTCCGGCTTTACTAGCTCGAATGCTGCGTCCACATTTTGAATAAACTCTCTGAGCTCTCTTTTGTTCCCCTCGAACACTTTCTAAACAAAACACAATGCCCCTCTCACTGATATTTTACCACTGCTGGAGAAAGGCAAGGATTCGTTAATCTGGGGCATTTTACCTTACTTAACTTTGTTGACAATTTAAAGCTACAATTTCGTAAAACAAATTTATGTGTACAACTTCTCTCGGTGCACCGTCTGGTCTGTCGATAGACGCTGCTTTGTGCCCGCGCTGCTGCGATGCGTCGGCCGCCGCTCCGCTGGGCTGTGCCGACCCCGTCGCTCGCCTCGGCTGCCGCTGCTACGGCTGCTGCCACGTCTGCCGCTACTAGTCCTGCACCCTGTCTCGAACCCTCGACCCGCTGGCTGCTAGGCACCCCTATGCCTCACCACTCAGCGTCGTGCTGCTGCTGTCCTACGCTGCCTCGCACCCGCTCGGACTTCTGGGACTTTACTGCCGTGAGGCCGGTGACCTACTTACTATGAAAGTTGCGAGTCGCCACAACTACCTACATGTTGCTACAGTCACTGTAGCAATGGCTACTGGCTGCCTTCAATGGATTCCACCTCCCAGTTTCGTAAGTGCCTTTGTGGTACCCCACACCGGGCACCAAAAGGTTTTATTTATTTCGCATCCCAAGTGTAGGTTTTGCCTGAGATTGAGCGACACGGTTCGTAACCACAACTTAGCTGGTTGGCCTTAGTGAGAGGGAGAATTTGACCTGACTCATAAGTGACGATAAATGATGTGAAGGTAACTAAAGGCTGGGAGATAATTAAGCAAATCTCCCGAATGTTCAACAATCTGAAGTTTGTTAGAAAATGTGCAGACTGAATCCTACAGCTCTGGCAGGGATGTGTCCTATCAGTGGCCAAGTCTGATACAGAGACGGCGTAATGATACTGTCGCTCTGTCTACTCTTAGAATGCGATCCACACTAAAATGAGAGTCCCACAGCTGCTGCCTACTGACGGCTGCAGACTACCTCCTGACGGCCTCGCACATCGACTGCCTCCTCCGACTAACTTCCTGTCTCTCTAACTCTACTTTCTACTCGGAGTGTCTTGCTGCCGGTTTTTAAATCATTTTCCTTTCGACCCCACCGGCTACTGCCGAGACGTAATGTCGAGGGCTACTTGCCTCCTTATTGGCTGTTATTTTGCATTAATCTTTAGTGGTTCTTCAGTGGCTGGATGGAGGGTTTGTGGTGCTTCTCTTAATATGGTCATACATTGCGTCCAACGCCCTGTGTTGGCTTCTCATGACGTAGTGCTATCCCCACCAGAAGGTAATCTCTTTTTCTCCCTCTCGTCCCACGCTCTCTCTCTCTCTAACTATCTATCAGTGCTGTTTGCGTATTAACTTTAATTCCACTTCTTCTCAAGGTCCCGTTACCTGAGGTGTACTCCTTGTGCCAGTATGGCTATAGGTTTTGTCATGCTGTCAACACGGCTGGCCTTCAGCCTTGCGCCGGCTAGCCAGCCTGTTTGTAGGTCTGTGGCTCCTCTTGCCATGCTTTAATGAGTTACTGTTGCGAGCTTGCTATCAACACGGCTGCCCGTTAGCCTGGCGCTGGCTAGCCAGCACACTTCGGGTCTGTGGCTCCTCGTATCGCGCCTAAATACATTACTGTTGGTACTTTATATTTTGTCAATTCTGTTATTGACAATGTCTTAACAATTCCCCATTTTGTTGTTACTAGTGCAATGCAGACTTGGTTTCGCTCGTGGATATAACATTAGGTCGATGGTCGTCTCTACAACAGCCATCGTGTCGAACTACGGCTCGAAGCATGCAGCGTGTCGCGGAAGCTGGCTGGTGTTAGCTGTATTATGCTATGGATCACGTTTTCCTGCACTTGTATGGGTTCTGTATACGTAATTGAAGAAGTATTGACAGCTGCAGACTACGTGCATACCTTTATGCTTGATGTATTCATTGTTAGAGAAATCATCTTTCAGCAGTCTAATAGTACATGTCTCGGAGACAAAAGCGTGTCATAGTGGTTTGAGGAGCATTATAGTCAACCCACATTGATGTCTCGGCAGCTAAATTCATCTTATGTTAATCTTAGGGAACCCTCTGGGTAGCTACTGGGCACAATCCCCCCGTACGGTAATCAGATCCACGCTGCTTACGGGAAATACATAACCTATGCTTAGGCATCTAATGCCCCATATATCCACACACCTACCAACAAACTGTCGGATATCTGGCACACAGATTCAATGATGTATGAAGCAAGTGGTGATAACGTTTAGGCTAATCCATGTATTAATAACAGTTATTTGGAAATTATAAATATTTTATTTCGTTATAGGGTATGTAGTGACTTTTAAACAGAACTTACACCTTGACCTGTTATTCATGTCCATACATATTATGAAAATGGATGTGCATATAAAAGTATCTATGTACGCATGTATGTTCAACATCTCCTAAATCGCTGGATCGATTTCAACCAAACTTGGTACAGATGTCTCGAACTGTCACGTAACAAGCGCTATGCATGATGCATAACGTTTAAATTTTTTACTTTTTTTATAGCAACTCTACTCGCAAAATCTATCGCTGACAGTATCCACATGTGTCTTTGAATGTACCTACAGAAATGTTTGTTCGTATGACACATAAATGAAACTCTATGACTACATGAACACTGAGAAGCGTGAAAAAATGCCACATCATGCATGAAGTTTTAATACAGCTATTGTTTACTATTAAAATGCTACTAGAGTGGAGTCCACTTCACGAAGTGTCTGACATCTGGCAGCAATTTTGACAGCTTTCAACAGAAAGGCGCCAAAAGCTGTTGACGAAAACAATTCCCGTCTATAGAGCTATGTAGAGGCGTTGCCACATGAACATTTAGAAATCGCGTTCTGCTTTATGCATATTTCTTCCAAAGGTGTTTTCTTTCGGTACTTTATCGAGTGTGTGACAACATTACAAGAAAAAGTAAAGTTTATTCCCTGAATAGTGGTTAAATATTAAAATTAATTTACATCAGTCCTCATAAAATTACAAAAAATGGTTGATATGCTACAGATCTCACTATTAGCATACATAAGTAATTTACCATGAAAAAACGAAAAAACGAATACACAAATTGATACGCTTCACTCCTTATATATATATATATATATATATATATATATATATATATATATATATATATATATATATATATATATTAGTAGCATTGTTCTATTAGTGTTGTACATAAAACTATGTCTTGCGCAGTCGTAGACATTGTTTTAAAATACCTGATGCTGGCAACTTTTGTTAAAAGTCAACCACGCTTCATTTAACGACGCTTATGAGCAAGGCGTTTGTTATCAAAAATTTAAGAAATTCGCCAGAGACGATGGTCCGCCACGGGTTTTTAGGCGCCCGCTGGAAGGGATTACTAAATTAAAACAATATTGTATCACAATTTTACTCCATTTCCTGAATTTCATCGACATCAATTAACATAAGCCAAAATATTTAACAGATTATCGTTACTGTTAACCAATGAAATTGTCGTCCACGACATTAGGGTTCAGACGACTTGAGTTCGTAGCCACACGAGCCAGAGAAAGCAGAATCTTTTCATGTTGTTTCTACCATCCAAGAATACTGGTTTCCGTTCCGTAGCCTTTTCGGTAGCAGTCACTGAGAGGCGCAATGTTACTTCGCGGTGTTTGTCCACGTAGTCCTCGGTTTCCGTATACCTCTGAAATTTCAGAGAATGCGGCAGTTTCGATAGGTCTGATGTACTTTCGGATATAAGAAAGCTGCCCAAAGTTAAATTTGCACACAACCAGAAATCTGTGAAGTTTACAATCAGTTTACGTGGAAACTACGTCACAGCCTAAAGGCACCCCGAGTCCTCGCTCGACCACTCCCTGTGGCCGCAGTGTGGTACAGCGCGGCCCTGACCAAGAAGCGTCGACGCCGCCCAGCAAATGACGAATGTGAACAAACTGTCCTATGTCGGAAGAATAGCAAGAGCACTACCAGTTGTCTGCTTAACTCGCTACGTTATTCTCTCTTACACACGCATGTGACAGTCGTTGCACGTCTTTTAACGTTTCTATCCTACTTTTCCTTCTTTTATGGTTAATATCCACATCTACGTCTACAAGTACATGACTACTCTACAATTTACCCTTCAGTGTCTGGCAGAGGGTTGAGAGAACCACTTTCACACTATTTCTCTACCTTCCCACTGTCGAACAGCGCTCAGGAAAGACAAACATCTCTTTCCGTACGAGCTCTGATTTCTTCCTCCGTAGGTGGGCGTCAACAAAACATTATCGCAATCGGAGAAGATAGTAGGGGATTGAAATTTCCTGGAAAGATCTCGCCACAATGAAAAATGCCTTTGTTTTAATGATCCCAACTCGAGTATTATATCCACCGCACTCTCTCTCCTATTTCGAGATAATACGAAACGACGTCCTGTCTTTGGACTTTTTCGATGCCATCCGTCAAACCTATCTGATATAGAACCCATACTGGACTGCAGTTCTCTATCAGAGGCGGACAAGCGTAGTGTGGGGAGTGTCTTTAGCAGACCTGCCTTCTGTTCTGCCAGTAAAATGCAGTCTTTGTTTTACCTTCCTCACATCTATGTGATCGTTCCAAATAAAGCTGTTCGTAATTCTTATGCCTAACTACATAGTAGAACTGCAGCCTTTGGTGGTGGTGGTGGTTAGTGTTTAACGTCCCGTCGACAAAAAATGGCTCTGAGCACAATGGGACTCAACTGCTGTGGCCATTAGTCCCCTAGAACTTAGAACTACTTAAAGCTAACTAACTAACCTAAGGACATCACACACATCCATGCCCGAGGCAGGATTCGAACCTGCGACCGTAGCAGTCGCACGGTTCCGGACTGCGCGCCTAGAACCGCGAGACCACCGCGGCCGGCTCCCGTCGACAACGAGGTCATTAGAGACGGAGCGCAAGCTCTGGTTAGGGAAGGAAATCGGCCGTGCCCTTTCAAAGGAACCATCCCGGCATTTGCCTGAAACGATTTTGAGAAATCACGGAAAACCTAAATCAGGATGGTCGGAGACGGTATTGAACCGTCGTCCTCCCGAATGCGAGTCCAGTGTGCTAACCACTGCGCCACCTCGCTCGGTGCGCAGCCTTTGGATTTATGTCATTTGTCGTATGACCGAAATGTGACGAATTCCTTTTAGTAGTCATGTGGACGACCTCAGAGTTTTCACTGTTTACGGTAACAGTTGCCATTTTTCAAACCATACCGATATTTCATCTAAACCATTTTGCAACTTGTTTTGATATTCTGCTGAGTTTACTAGACTATTAATGACAGCGTCATATGGAGACATCCTAAGACAGGCGCCCAGATTATCTCCTAAATCATTTATATGCATTTGGATCAACAGAGGGCGTGTAACAAACATTTCCCTAGGCAAAGCCAGAGGTCACTTCCGTTCGACTCGATGGCTCTCCTTCAATTACTATGAACTGTGACCATCCTGGCAGGAAACCACGAATCAAGTCGTACAACTGAGGCGATACTCCATAGTCATGTAGTTTGAATAGAAGCAATTTGTGATGAATGGTGTCAAAAGCCTCCTGGAAATCTGTAATTATGGAATCAGTTTTGGGTCACCTTTCGATGGCACCTTTGACTTCACTAGATTAAAAGGCTAATGGTGTTTCAGAAGAACTATTATACTGAATATGTGCTGAACGTGTGTCAACGGTTAGTTTTTAAGTGGTAACATATCATATTCGAACAAAGTACAATTACTGCAAATCAGCGTCCCTGACATGGGTCGGTAATTCAGCGGATTACTCCAATTTCTTCTCCTGTGCAACTTTCCCGTTTATTGGAACGAACTTTCGTCGAGCTAAATATGGAGCTATGCCATTAGCGTACTCTGAAAGGTACGAAACAGGTACACCACCTGGACAGAAGACTTCGCTGTACTGAGTGATTTGAGCTGTTTCGCTACACCGAGGGTACCTTCTTCTAAATTATCCATGTCGGTAGTAGTTCTTAATTCGAATTCCGGGCTATTTGCTTCCTCTGTGCTGAAGGAATTTCGGAAAACCTTTTTTAGTACCTCCCCTATAGTGGCACTATCATCGGTTATACTCAAAAAAATGGATCAAATGGGTCTGAGCATTATGGGACTTAACATCTGAGGTGATCAGTCCCGTAGAAGTTAGAACTACTTGAACCTAAATAACCTAAGGACATCACACACGTCCATGCCCGTGGCAGGATTCGAATCTGCGACCGTAGCGGTCGCGCGGTTCCAGACTGAAGCGCCTAGAACCGCTCGGCCACAACGGTCGGCTTGCCTGCCGTCTAGTGACTGTTAAAATTAACTTTTTTGAACACAGCCACAAGTCGCACTTTGTATTTTTTATTTACCAGATTCGCTCTTCAAATGAACAAGAGCATCAGTATCATCATTTCCTAATGCGCTTTTAACGTACTTTAAATGTAACTTTAAGCACTATGGTAAGCCATTTAATCTTTAGTGCGTTTGATTTTTGTATCGATCTAGATTATGACTAGCTTTTTTTGAATGGTTTGAGGAACATATAAGCACGTTTACGGTCTGCTCATCCATATTATGAAGTCTACTGAACGTCTTTTGTGGGAGCAGCTACTTAACCACGATGAGGGAATCAGTTACTGAAACCAGTGTGTCTAAGTGATCGGACTTCGACCTAAGGTTTGATTTATTTTGTAAGTCTCTCTGAAACATCAAGTCTCTTACAAAATGCCACTAATGGTTTACAGAGTTTATTGTCTCTCTTAGTTGTGGGTGCGATTCTACAACCTCCAATTACAACGTATGGTAGAGCAAGGTGCAACACAATAACACGCTCAAGTTAGTTTAGTGAAGTCTTTCAGAGCTGCTAATATATTAGAACGTTGATCTGTTACTAAAGGTACTGACTTCATTACAACCTCAAGAATTTTTAAGGACCGAAGTGGTGGTAAAGTTCTCTTAAAACGTTAACTACTTTTATCTCCTCTTCGGGAAATGGAGCAGCAAAAAGTGCCCTGTTCCCCATATGCCACGTTTCATTAATAGCTGATGAGTCACCGTTGTGTAAGTTATTTTACGTGAATCAGCCATCTGCGTATCAGTTAGTCACAAAATTATTTTATGAACAATGTTGACTCGTTTTCAATGGATTTTACTCGATTCTTAACCGTAGTCGGATGAGTAGTATAGCGTCCACATGAACTTCACAATTTACTTCAGCTCCTACAGGTGTGAATGCCTGGGCTACCTTCTACCAAGTCTGAGCCATTAGCCATACTGCAGGGTCTAAGCTCTTCTCAGTACATGAATGCCACTGAATCACAAACAGTGCGCATTTAACGTGCGATACTTCATTACCTACGGCAATATCCTAGCAAATACAAATTTTTTCAATGGAATAATGTAACATTTTAAAGATAATCGACGCTGAATTGGAAATATGTGTGAGTTTGAAACAACAGAAGTGAAGAAGTGAGACGTTTATATTTACGCTGAACGTGAGCTTTTCCATAAATCATTGATCTATCGTGTCTTAAGATGCTTGTTTAATGAAACACTGTTTCAGAATTCCGTCGCAATTACCACTGTGTTAACTTGTCAGTGAGATGAATATTTGTAAACTGTTGTGAGCTTTAGCAAAAGACACAGATTTCAAGATGATAACAACAAATGGTTCAAATGGCTCTGAGCACTATGGGACTTAACATCTGTGGTCATCAGTCCCCTAGAACTTAGAACTACTTAAACGTAACTTACCTAAGGATATCACACACATCCATGCCCGAGACGGGATTCTAAACTGCGACCGTAGCGGTCACGCGGTTCCAGACTGAAGAGGCTAGAACCTCACGGCCACACCGGCCGGCACGATAACAACAGAAGTATAGATGTTACTCAATGCTCGCCACTGATGACAAACGACTTTACTGTTCAGTAAGGGAGCGAGTAGACGAGTACGAGACGATCGCAGCGTCACCGTTTGCAGTCCCGTCATACGCGCGGAGCTTCCGCGGAAAGGCGAGAGGACAATACAGCATTGACGTAACAACTGTCGTTTGATTTCCAAAGAAAGTCACCCGCTCCGTTTATGATCTCTTGTGATGGAGGTGGGGGGTGTGAAAAACTTGTGTCTGATGAATTGTGGAAACTCATACTTTTGTCACCCAGTATTTGTGTTTGAGAATGAGAACACTTACAAACTTGCAACAAATGTTATACATGATTTAAAAACTTTAAGAAACATTTTCGCGCTGACGATCCTCACAAAATGATGAAAGAAATACGTTTATCCATTAGTACATTTTCGCTGTTCATGCAGTTAAACTGATGCACGAAGCATAGCGTTTCTCAGTGTTTTAGTTTATTAGTTTTTTGCTTATAACTCTCTTCACAAAGCATTTGACAGACAGTAAACATATACGAGGTTTGGCTGTAAAATAATCAAACTTTTCGTGTACAAAATTTTTTATGAAAAACTTACATATTTAATTGTGTCACCTTTAATACACTCCTCTCCTATATCGGTACAACGTTCCATGCGAATTTTCCACTGATGGAAACTGTGCTTGAAGTCTTTCTTAGTGAGCTCCCTGACCACTCGTGCATCCTGTATGTTTCACTGCTTCAACGACCTGAAATCTTGTTCCTTTTAATGCAGATTTCTCCTTCGGTCATAGTCCCATTGTGCTAGGTCAGCCTAATGAGTGGGTGGTCTAAAAATGGAATACTTTAGTTTGCTACAAACCTCTTTATTCAGAACCTATGATTGTTCTTGCACGATTCAGGCATTTTTTTCTTACTATATCAAAGGAGTTCAGGAAGAAACTCAAGGTAGTAATGTTGGTTAATGCACTGAGCATCAGAATTAAAGATAACTGTTCCTAACTCCGCAATTCCCAACCATAGAGACACTTAAGTTTGTAATTGGGCTCGAATGGTGCAAAAGCGTGGCGCCTGCGACTTTACGCTCTTGCTCGACGACTCTACAGACAGCAGGTATCGACACACGTGAAGAAAGGGCCACAGCTCAGAAGTTGATGTGATGTGTGAGGTGGGTTAGTGACCACATATTCACCAAATTTCAATACGATCGTCCCCAAAGTCACCGTGGATGTCTCACACGATCGTCACACCCCCACGTACCCACTTTTCACCTGCCTCTGCGATGAAGGTAAGTACCGCGACGACCACCATTGAAAGCATGCGGTTTTCTTATGAGTGGCAGAGGAAAACATTCCAGACGCACCGACGCTCAGAAGAGGCTCGAGAAGGCCGTGGGGTGTGGCATAAAGGGTGTCACTGAAACCATCCCTTTCCCAGGGGAGATGATACCTACACAGGTCGCAGCGAAAACGACAGTTCGCAGGGCGATGAGCGACACAGGACATTATTTGCCACCTTAGACACCCTCTAGCGTTTCAGTCCTTCTCTAAGGACCTTATGGGGCTGCATCTCTATCAAACACCTTCCCACCCGTTTGGAGCTCAGAGCGACCGCAATTTTTTCTCTCGTGTACTGGTGGGAACCACCAGGGACAGTTCAAAACCATTCTATAAAATTTAAACGTGATCTGGAGAAGCAAAGGGTGATTATTCTTTTTCAGCACTACTGTTTTGTGTTCTCCTGTGGAGTCATCAGGAGGGATGCGACATTGACACATGGCAAAGGTTGCTCTGAGGCCCCCAGTTCGACAAAACCCTCGGTGTCAACCAGCCCCTTTCATCGAGAATTTTAAAAATGCTCCTGTACACACAACACCTGTGACGAACGATCCAACGGTCTGAACTCCTCTGCGTTTTGGGGGTAGCCACTGCGTGGTCTGCTCTCAAGGCTCGAATCTCGATAGCGGAAGTTTGTAACCAACACCATCTAAGCCTTCACCATGGACGGCTTCACTGACAGGCATCTCTGCCACATACCGCCTTTGCTGTCAATCTGTATTACGTGCCATCGCCTTCACTACCAGTCCTCACTGCAAGTCATCGCCTTTGCTGCCATTTGTCGCTATCCATGTTTGCCCTCCCTGCCAGTCGTCACTTTTGTAGTCAATCATCCCCCCCGCACCCAGACCTTAACCTCGCCGCTGGTCTTTGCCAGTGATGTGTGTTTTTCATAAAATTGGTCGTTTATAATTAGGTTAAAATATTTTGTGTTTGCTGTGTATTTGAGAGCTGCCATTTCTTTTTGCATTGCAGGATTTTGTTGTGCAAGGGTTATGAACCTGTTCATCATCGTGTGGAAATATGGATATTTGTGTATTCTGGGATGGCATAAGTGTGCATTGCTGATGTTATCTGTTATGTTATGTTCCCTGCAAATTTCGAATTCATGCCTGTTTTTATGATTTTTTACTGTTAACTTAAGGAACCTAACCGCTTTACTATTTTCTACACCTTTGGTTAGTTTGGTCAATAGATTGTTTAATATATTGTGGATGTACTGTATGCCTGTTTCGCTTCTGTCTATTAGAAACAGTGTATCTCATACATAACGAAAGTAGCGCATGGATTTCTTACCAGTCTTGTTCGTTAGGCTGAATAATTTTTATTCAAGGGAATTGAGAAAAGTTTCGGTAATGGAACCTGCTATACTACACTACATTGCGACTCCATATTTTTGGTTGTTTTATTTGCTGTTAAATGTGAAATAGCTGTGGGTTAGTACTTCCTTCAGTCGGTCTATTACTTTTTGTAGCCATGAGGCTAGTAGTTTTCGATGTTGCAGAAGGTTGTTTTCTATAGTATCACTCATTTCATTTATTGCCATGTTGGTATATATTGTAGGTTCACTATATCGAAGGTTACAAGATTACCATTTACTGGTATATTACTGGTATTTTTATATCGTTGTTATTGTTAGTTATGATACTGGAATTTGTTATTGTATAACGTTTTCAGTAAGAGCAGTATTTGCTTCACATATTGTTCAAGATTCTGCTAATAAGGTATGCTAGACTATCTATTCAATTGACTATAGGATGTAAAGGAATTTCAGGTTCGCGGATCTTAGGTTCTCTATGTAACATGGATTTACTTGGACTCATGGAGATCAATTGTTTTTTCTCGAAATTGGTTATGCTTGTGTGCAGCTCTTTATTGCTTTTCTTGTTTCGGCAACATATTTGGGTTTTTGTTTATTTCTGAAACATTGTTACATGTAAAAAATCCTAGTACTTTGTTTACGCAATCATTATGTTTCATTATCACATAGCAGTTCCCGTTATCTGATCTGACTGCAATCGTTTGATGTTTGAGTAAGTTTATGTTTATTCTGTTGATTACATTGTGGTCCTGCTGTGCTTCATGTTTGTTTGGAGTAATTTGGTGACTGATTTTTCTATAATTCTTATGCTTGTTATGTGATTATGTTTCGGTGTCTAATAGGTAGGTTTCCTGTGTCAGTTCCGCGTTAATAGTAGCTATGAGAGATTTATTACTATCATGTTCGATTTTGGTTCTAGGTTTTAATGTATTCCTCTATTAATCAGTTGCTATAAACCTAATTAAAAATATTTTGAGATTAATAGCTCATGGATGGAAATGGAAATGTCATGTTTGGGTTTGTTGAGACTGAAGCATTGGCATTTGTGTATATAGTATACGTTGCATTTCTTTTGATATGTTGTATTCATTTGTTTGTTTATATAATATTCATGTCTGTCTGTAAAATTTGATTGGTTATACACTCCTCCTCCCCCCATGAACCATGGACCTTGCCGTTGGTGGGGAGGCTTGCGTGCCTCAGCGATACAGATGGCCGTACCGTAGGTGCAACCACAACGGAGGGGTATCTGTTGAGAGGCCAGACAAACGTGTGGTTCCTGAAGAGGGGCAGCAGCCTTTTCAGTAGTTGCAGGGGCAACAGTCTGGATGATCGACTGATCTGGCCTTGCAACATTAACCAAAACAGCCTTGCTGTGCTGGTACTGCGAAACTACAGCCGTAATTTTTCCCGAGGACATGCAGCTTTACTGTATGATTAAATGATGATGGCATCCTCTTGGGTAAAATATTCCGGAGGTAAAATAGTCCCCCATTCCGATCTCCGGGCGGGGACTAATCAGGAGGATGTCGTTATCAGGAGAAAGAAAACTGGCGTTCTACGGATCGGAGCGTGGAATGTCAGATCCCTAAATCGGGCAGGTAGGTTAGAAAATTTAAAAAGGGAAATGGATAGGTTAAAGTTAGATATAGTGGGAATTAGTGAAGTTCGGTGGCAGGAGGAACAAGACTTCTGGTCAGGTGACTACAGGGTTATAAACACAAAATCAAATAGGGGTAATGCAGGAGTAGGTTTAATAATGAATAGGAAAATAGGAATGCGGGTAAGCTACTACAAACAGCATAGTGAACGCATTATTGTGGCCAAGATAGATACGAAGCCCACACCTACTACAGTAGTACAAGTTTATATGCCAACTAGCTCTGCAGATGATGAAGAAATTGAAGAAATGTACGATGAAATAAAAGAAATTATTCAGATAGTGAAGGGAGACGAAAATTTAATAGTAATGGGTGACTGGAATTCGAGTGTAGGAAAAGGGAGAGAAGGAAACATAGTAGGTGAATATGGATTGGGGCTAAGAAATGAAAGAGGAAGCCGCCTAGTAGAATTTTGCACAGAGCACAACTTAATCATAGCTAACACTTGGTTTAAGAATCATGAAAGAAGGTTGTATACGTGGAAGAACCCTGGAGATACTAAAAGGTATCAGATAGACTATATAATGGTAAGACAGAGATTTAGGAACCAGGTTTTAAGTTGTAAGACATTTCCAGGGGCAGATGTGGACTCTGACCACAATCTATTGGTTATGACCTGTAGATTAAAACTGAAGAAACTGCAAAAATGTGAGAAATTAAGGAGATGGGACCTGGATAAACTGAAAGAACCAGAGGTTGTACAGAGTTTCAGAGAGAGCATAAGGGAACAATTGACAGGACTAGGGGAAAGAAATACAGTAGAAGCAGAATGGGTAGCTCTGAGGGATGTAGTAGTGAAGGCAGCAGAGGATAAAGTAGGTACAAAGACGAGGGCTGCTAGAAATCCTTGGGTAACAGAAGAAATATTGAATTTAACTGATGAAAGGAGAAAATATAAAAATGCAGTAAATGAAGCAGGCAAAAAGGAATACAAACGTCTCAAAAATGAGATCGACAGGAAGTGCAAAATGGCTAAACAGGGATGGCTAGAGGACAAATGTAAGGATGTAGAAGCTTATCTTACTAGGGGTAAGATAGATACTGCCTACAGGAAAATTAAAGAGACCTTTGGAGAGAAGAGAACCACGTGTATGAATATCAAGAGCTCAGATGGCAGCCCAGTTCTAAGCAAAGAAGGGAAGGCAGAAAGGTGGAAGGAGTATATAGAAGGTTTATACAAGGGCGATGTACTTTGGGACAATATTATGGAAATAGAAGAGGATGTAGATGAAGACGAAATGGGAGATACGATACTGCGTGAAGAGTTTGACAGAGCACTGAAAGACCTGAGTCGAAACAAGGCCCCCGGAGTAGACAACATTCCATTAGAACTACTGACGGCCTTGGGAGAGCCAGTCATGACAAAACTCTACCAGCTGGTGAGCAAGATGTATGAGACAGGCGAAATACCCTCAGATTTCAAGAAGAATATAATAATTCCAATCCCAAAGAAAGCAGGTGCTGACAGATGTGAAAATTACCGAACTATCAGTTTAATAAGCCACGGCTGCAAAATACTAACGCGAATTCTTTACAGACGAATGGAAAAACTGGTAGATGCAGACCTCGGGGAGGATCAGTTTGGATTCCGTCGAAATGTTGGAACACGTGAGGCAATACTGACCTTACGACTTATCTTAGAAGAAAGATTAAGGAAAGGCAAACCTACGTTTCTAGCATTTGTAGACTTAGAGAAAGCTTTTGACAATGTTGACTGGAATACTCTTTTTCAAATTCTAAAGGTGGCAGGGGTAAAATACAGGGAGCGAAAGGCTATTTATAATTTGTACAGAAACCAGATGGCAGTCATAAGAGTCGAGGGGCATGAAAGGGAAGCAGTGGTTGGGAAAGGAGTGAGACAGGGTTGTAGCCTCTCCCCGATGTTATTCAATCTGTATATTGAGCAAGCAGTAAAGGAAACAAAAGAAAAATTTGGAGTAGGTATTAAAATTCATGGAGACGAAGTAAAAACTTTGAGGTTCGCCGATGACATTGTAATTCTGTCAGAGACGGCAAAGGACTTGGAAGAGCAGTTGAACGGAATGGACAGTGTCTTGAATGAAGGATATAAGATGAACATTAACAAAAGCAAAACGAGGATAATGGAATGTAGTCGAGTTGAATCGGGTGATGCTGAGGGAATTAGATTAGGAAATGAGACACTTAAAGTAGTAAAGGAGTTTTGCTATTTAGGAAGTAAAATAACTGATGATGGTCGAAGTAGAGAGGATATAAAATGTAGACTGGCAATGGCAAGGAAAGCGTTTCTGAAGAAGAGAAATTTGTTAACATCGAATATAGATTTATGTATCAGGAAGTCGTTTCTGAAAGTATTTGTTTGGAGTGTAGCCATGTATGGAAGTGAAACATGGACGATTACTAGTTTCGACAAGAAGAGAGTAGAAGCTTTCGAAATGTGGTGCTACAGAAGAATACTGAAGATAAGGTGGATAGAATGAGGAGGTATTGAATAGGATTGGGGAGAAGAGAAGTTTGTGGCACAACTTGACTAGAAGAAGGGATCGGTTGGTAGGACATGTTTTGAGGCATCAAGGGATCACAAATTTAGCATTTGAGGGCAGCGTGGAGGGTAAAAAACGTAGAGGGAGACCGAGAGATGAGTACACTAAGCAGATTCAGAAGCATGTAGGTTGCAGTAGGTACTGGGAGATGAAGCAGCTTGCACAGGATAGAGTAGCATGGAGAGCTGCATCAAACCAGTCTCAGGACTGAAGACAACAACAACAACAATACACTCCTGGAAATTGAAATAAGAACACCGTGAATTCATTGTCCCAGGAAGGGGAAACTTTATTCACACATTCCTGGGGTCAGATACATCACATGATCACACTGACAGAACCACAGGCACATAGACACGGGCAACAGAGCATGCACAATGTCGGCACTAGTACAGTGTATATCAACCTTTCGCAACAATGCAGGCTGCTATTCTCCCATGGAGACGATCGTAGAGATGCTGGATGTAGTCCTGTGGAACGGCTTGCCATGCCATTTCCACCTGGCGCCTCAGTTGGACCAGCGTTCGTGCTGGACGTGCAGACCGCGTGAGACGACGCTTCATCCAGTCCCAAACATGCTCGATGGGGGACAGATCCGGAGATCTTGCTGGCCAGGGTAGTTGACTTACGCCTTCTAGAGCACGTTGGGTGGCACTGGATACATGCGGACGTGCATTGTCCTGTTGGAACAGCAAGTTCCCTTGCCGGTCTAGGAATGGTTGAACGATGGGTTCGATGACGGTTTGGATGTACCGTGCACTATTCAGTGTCCCCTCGACGATCACCAGAGGTGTACGGCCAGTGTAGGAGATCGCTCCCCACACCATGATGCCGGGTGTTGGCCCTGTGTGCCTCGGTCGTATGCAGTCCTGATTGTGGCGCTCACCTGCATGGCGCCAAACACGCATACGACCATCATTGGCACCAAGGCAGAAGCGACTCTCATCGCTGAAGACGACACGTCTCCATTCGTCCCTCCATTCACGCCTGTCGCGACACCACTGGAGGCGGGCTGCACGATGTTGGGGCGTGAGCGGAAGACGTTCTAACGGTGTGCGGGACCGTAGCCCAGCTTCATGGAGATGGTTGCAAATGGTCCTCGCCGATACCCTAGGAGCAACAGTGTCCCTAATTTGCTGGGAAGTGGCGGTGCGGTCCCCTACGGCACTGCGTAGGATCCTACGGTCTTGGCGTGCATCCGTGCGACGCTGCGGTCCGGTCCCAGGTCGACGGGCGCGTGCACCTTCCGCCGACCACTGGCGACAACATCGATGTACTGTGGAGACCTCACGCCCCACGTGTTGAGCAATTCGGCGGTACGTCCACCCGGACTCCCGCATGCCCACTATACGCCCTCGGTCAAAGTCAGTCAACTGCATATACGGTTCACGTCCGCGCTGTCGCGGCATGCTACCAGTGTTAAAGACTGCGATGGAGCTCCGTGTGCCACGGCAAACTGGCTGACACTGACGGCGGCGGTGCACAAATGCTGCGCAGCTAGCGCCATTCGACGGCCAACACCGCGGTTCCTGGTGTGTCCGCTGTGCCGTGCGTGTGATCATTGCTTGTACAGCCCTCTCGCAGTGTCCGAAGCAAGTATGGTGGGTCTGACACACCGGTGTCAATGTGTTCTTTTTTCCATTTCCAGGAGTGTAGAATATGAGTGGGGTGATATTGTTACTAAGTCATGAAAGTGCTGCATACATATTTTGATTTACATTGTTTTTCTTTCTTAATTTTTCTTGATTTCTTCCTCATGGTTTTGCACCAACATACTTTACTTTTGATTAAAATTTTGGTGCTGTTACCTTGGCTGAGACATCAACTGGAACTACTTTCTTTCGTATACACAATTTATTGATTTTCAATTTTTCTATGAGTTTATTATCTTGAATGTAAGTCTTCTGCATTGCACGAAATTCCTTATACTATCATATACCAAAAGTGCAACTATTTTTATTTCTGCAGTAAATGATTTTAACCAATAACACTGTTATGATAGCATTGTATTCAGCTGTCGTTGTGGCTATGACCTCATTCGGCCCCATGATCAAAAGGAATATGTATAAGATATTTTGGTACATAATTAATATACATTATTATTAGTCATGAATTACGTTACCACTTTTACATTACAATTTGGGAGTACTTACGTCCTTAGCGCTTCGTTATATCGCTGGTGCTTTCGAAATTTATTGTATGGTAATCACTAGATGGAGTTTTATTAATTTGCATTTGCTTAGCATTACTTTTGAGATATGCGATTTGTCTTTTAAAGTGACAGCCTCCACTGACATCTTGGTGTCAATGTAATGTGGTAACATTTCAGTTTTACTACTTAATGGATTTGTGTGACATTGTCACCTTTGCATTGTTTACTGGAGCTATTATCGTTACTTATGTAGTATGATTACATATCTAGCTTATTAGTTTATGGTTTTGTGTGATACTAATATATTTATATCGTCTTCTTGTCGTGTTGACTTTGCCTAAATTGGTATGGTTGTTTTCAATGATTTCGGCGTTAGTGATACACATCAGTCCTCATTCTTCCATCACAACAAAGCAGAAAATCACAATGAAAACCAAAAAGAACACCATATAGAGATGTTGGGTGTGACACCATAATCTTAAGTGAACAAAAATTAAAACATAAAAGTTACATCGAAATCTTTATTGAAATCATCCGAATCAATTATAGATAAATAATTTAGGCAATGATAATACCACACATAAACTGTACAAAGATAATAATATCACATAGATCCATAAATTAGCTAACCAGAGTTGCAATCGCAGAATTTAAGTAAATATATCGTTACCAAACACTCAATATTAAAAATGAAACAAACGTCTAAAATCAGTGCTCCGTAAATGCAGATTAATGAAATCCCATCGGTTTATCAACATATAATATATTTTGAGAACCCCAATAATAACAATGTTATAAGAACTTCAGTACTTCCAAATCGTAACATAAAAATTACAACGTAACTTAGATCCAATGAAAACGTACAAAAATTAAGTACTAACATGTTATATCATTTGCAGATGACTTGGAAGCGAACATGAAATCGAAATAAGCTCATAACCAGCGTAGTGAAATACTATTATAGCAATTTCATTGCATAAAATAAATGAATGTCCTTATAAGACATTTATTACTCTGCAGGTCCATGAGAAATAAAAATGCTAAACTCACCATTAGCTATTCCATGTATTGGAAAGCATTCTGTCACTCATTTCCCGCTTATCCACAACAACCACCCCTTACCTGAGAACCTGAACAGTGCTGACCATTTTGCATACTGTCTCTCTGACGATTTCTCTACCCCTCATGGCTCTCATTTTGATACTCCCTATTCCCTCCCATCCATGAATGTACAAACACTGCTCTCCGATCCCTGGCATGCAGCTTCCAGTATTTAGACAAGATACTATAGACAGAATTAAACACATCTCATGACATAAGACAACCAAATCAGAAAAAAGTGCAATACATCCCCTTGAAACGACCCCTTCACATATTATCACCTCAAAGAATCCCCTGCCTCTTTTCTAGTCATACTTGCAATCCTTTATACCACTATGCTATCCATAGGTTGCTACCTGAAACAGTTGCAACCTCAAAATCCTACTGTCACTAAAACCACACGAAGACACTACTGATACCTCCTCCTATAGACCCATATTTTTGACCTCATTGTTGAGAAAAGTCTTTGAAAACATCTTCTCCAATTGCATTCATCAACACCTGACCAAATACCGCCTTCTTCCCATTAACCTGTGTGTGTGGCTTCCACCCCACCATCTCTTCTGATGGCCAGATCCTGCACCTTCCCATCTCCTCTTCCACCAGCACAGTCCCCGTAGATCCTCCATATTTCCCTTCATTTACCTAGAGAAAGCCTACCACCATGTATGGAATTATAGTCTCCTGTTTATACTTCAAATGTACAATTAATTATGCACACTTTATGGCATCATTCATCTCGCATCGCACATTCTTTATCACCACTGACAGCACTATTTCTCATACCTTCTATAGCACTGCAGGCATACCCAAAGGGTCCATCCTCTACACTTCATTTAAATTCATCTACATTGCCGATATGTCACCACCAGTCCACCTCATTCAGTATTCTGATCATACTGGTTTCCTCGCTATCTATCCTACGCTCCAGAACTCCCTACGAATCTTCCATATCCACTTCAATGATTTTCTATCCCGGTGTAACAAATAGCTCCTCAATATAACTGCTTATAAAGCAAAGGCAGCAATTACAGGATGCACCCCCTGAACATCCTGTGTCCTTGATTTACATCTTACCATTACAGCAGCACAACCGTTTAGGACAGGGAAAGCTAGTTTTGTGTAATATTCTGAGCAAAGGTTACAGCAAGGTGCAGGCCAGATTGCAGTGAGTTACACATGTCAACAGTTGCGAAGTAGAGTAGAGGCTGAAGTGCCATCAGATTGCACAAAGAGTATACGCAGTGGTTTTGCATGTCGCAACTCACAGGTTCAAGGGGCCCGCCGGCCAGCCTAGCGTGTTATGACTACGTGACGCGAGGGTCATATATGGCGAAACAGAGGTGCACAGCTGCATATAAATAGGTGCGAATTTTTAACGAGATTCATTCAAGTTTGGCAGATCTCCTGGAAGGCAGAGAGTGCCACACCACCAGCTACACGCAGCAGCAGATGGGGCACCAGCTTTCCAGTCCACAGCGGGTCGCTGGTTCGACACTGGGTCTGCAGGCAGCCAGTGGCGGGCCACTCCATGGCTCGCTAATGCCAGCAGGTGTCCTGGCTTCCAACACACGCCAGAGGCATCCAAAGGCGACGGTCACAGATTCG
This sequence comes from Schistocerca gregaria, assembly GCF_023897955.1. NCBI lineage: Eukaryota > Metazoa > Arthropoda > Insecta > Orthoptera > Acrididae > Schistocerca > Schistocerca gregaria. The sequence goes on from NC_064931.1 coordinate 835,625,765, forward strand.
GATGCCGGATTGTGTGCGCTAGTTGTAGCCGCGATCTCAGCCACGCTGGTGAGAAGCATGCAGCTGGCCACCTGCGGCTCACACCGAGTGGTGTTGAGTCGGCAGGAGTCGACTGCCGGCATCCTGACTACACCGCAACTCTGCTGGCATACAAGGGTGATACATAACAGTGCATGCACGTGTCGCTGAAGCAGCCATTCCGCGCCAAGCCCTTTCTCAGACAGTGAAGTGGTGACCTCAGCATTGTGGGACCTAGTGATGCAGACCGAGAGGAATGGGGGCACTGTCGATGGAAACAGTAAATCACTTGGAAAACTTGGAGGAGTCTTAATAAAGTGCCTTCTACCTCTTCCTGCTGTATTTCGTCATCCTGATACATTTGGTGGCACAAGTTGCCAGTACATTTGGTGTCGTAATAGCAGACATCATGTGTCCAGTATGACGTTCGAGCCCACCACCCCCATTTCATTCACAAGATGTGGTGAGTTTTGACCTGTTTTCTCTTGAGTATTGGACGTTTTCTTGCGTTTTGTGATTTGAGTATGGCTCATGGCAGGCCATTTATATTTTTTGCGTAGGCCATAATTTTTTTTTTGTCGGAACAAGTGTTAGTGTAATTGGGGCAGTAGGATTTTTTTCGTGAGATTTAATTACTTTTGTATTGGTTTGAGTATGATGTTACTGAGTAATATGATAATGAGGTGTAGGGAATTGGGTTATTCTTGTAATCAATTTGTTTGCTTTGGGACTAACTGGGAACGAAAGCAATATAATTGCAGAGAGGGGTGTCGGAGCCAGAAGCGGTACGGATTTTGTTGGAGAAAGTAGCAAAATTGAGAGCAGACAATACACAATTGAGAAATGAATTACAACTGCACCTGATCAGTCGTTGTTGCCTAGGGGGCAGGTGATCGATTCAGCTGCCGCGAGTTTGATTATTCTGTTTCCTGGCAAGGAATTTGAGGATGTGCTTTCGTTTGTGGAGGACTTGGAGATTTCAGTGGTGATGAATGGTTGGTCTGATGAGCATTTGTTACATATAGACTAGATCAGATTAACAGGTGAAGCTAAAACACATGTAAGGTGTTCTTAGGCCTTATGGAAGGCAGGCCAGTTTAAGCAGATAAAGGAAGGGCTTTTACAAAGGTACAAAAAATAGAATACCGCTCGGAACTTTATAGAAAGGTTACATACAACGCAAAAAAGAGACAGGGGAGACGTTGGAGAAATTTGCGGACAGGATAAGGAAAATTAATGAGTATACTTACGTGTTGGGTCAGAGATATGAAGCAAATAGTGTTCTGTCGCAGAAGGCCGAGCGAAGGGCACTTGTATTTTTGAGGGGGTTACCGTCGTATATGTCACTGAAAGTGCGTGAAGAGGCTCCGAAATATTTGTATTTGGCCTTTCAGCTGGCAATTCAATGTGAGGAAATAAACGTGGCAACAGGGGTACGCGAGAGGCAAACAGTGTTTACAGCGCGTGTGAAATGTTTTAAGTGTGGTCGTGCAGGTCACATCTGAAGAATAAAACAAGGGGTGGAAATCGGCAGCAGGAAAGATGGAGAAGTGGAGATAGGAGAGGTGGACAAGTGTTAAACGGCAGAGGGGGCCCAAGAGCCACCTAGGGGAGCTCCAGTTTAATTTCAGTGCTACGAATACGTATGCATAGGTGGAATGTTCAGTGGAAGGATCCATAGGAATTAAAAAGTTTAAGATTTTGTTGGACACAGGGGCGCGAGTGTCAGTGGCTACTAGTAATATAATGGGACGAAGAAAGCTAGACCCATCACGTTATGTGTTGCATTGAGTGGGGGATAAGGAGGACACGCCTCTGGTATCGGTGACAGTTGACTTTAGAATAGCGAATGTCTGATTTTATGTCTGCATGAAGGTAGTACCATGGATAAGCGGGGGCTATCATATGATCCTTGGAGTAGATTTCTTGCATCAACATCATGCCAGAATTGACCTTGGACAGCGAACTGGGGAAGTTTGTGGAATGGTATTTCAGCTAGAGGAAACTGTTGTCAATGCAGAGCTGTCGAGAGGGGCGTTCAACGTAAGGAACAAACTAATTGAACCGCGTACATTAGCATTAAGGCTTAATTCGCATGAGTGTGTGTCTAGTGGCACCAGGACGTCGCTTTGGGTAAGTGTGGAGTCAAATCCACCTGTGGGTACAGTATGTGTTATTGAACCATTGCAGGATGATGAAGTTTTGGGTCCATTGCGTTATTTTGTGAAACATAGTGTTACACGCGTACAGGAGGGGAACGACGGGCGAGTAGTTCCGGTGAACGTGGATAATTTTAGCGCTGTAGATGCGAATTTGAGGAATCTGGATGTGCCAGATGACGAAGACTGGTGTTCGAGACGTAGGCGAAGCGACCAACCACTAAGTGCCGATATAATTGCATTGCGTGACAAAATTAAGCATTTGAAAGGAGGAGAAAGAGAGCACGTGGAAGAATTACTGTGAGAATTTAAGGATAAGCCTTTTCTACAAGGGCCGTTACCAGCAACTCCATTAGTTCAACATAGGATACCAACAGGGAGTGAAGCATCTGTTTAGCGTAAACCATACAGAATACCGAGATATTTGCTGGTGATTGTGGAGGATTTCATTGACCAGCAGCTTGCGTACGGTATTATAGAGCATACAAATAGTTGCTGGGGAGCGGGCATTGTCGTTGTGCCCAAACAGTCAATGGATGGAACTAAGAAATACAGGTTCTGTGGTGGCTACCGATACCTCAATAGTAAGACAGTAACGGACGCATACCCCATTCCAAACATATCGGAGACTTTGGATCACTTAGGACAGTGTCAGTACTTTTCTACGATGGATTTGACAAGGGGTTATCATCAGTTAGAGGTGGCTCCAGAGGATCGTCCAAAAACTGCTTTCTCTACTACTAGAGGCCATTACAAGTACATAAAAATGCCATTCCGTTTGAAAAACGCTCCGGAAACGTTTCAAAGGTTGCTAGATAATGTCTTGAGGGGTCTGAAACCACTGCAGTGTCTGGTATATTTGGATGACATTACAGTGTTTTCAAGTAGTATGGAGCAACATAGACAGCGGTTAACAGAAGTGTTTATGAGGTTAAGAGCAGCTCGTTTGACGTTGACCATGGACAAGTGTCATTTTGCATTGGAAGAAGTAAAATATTCGGTTCACATTATCAGTATTATTATTTTTAGCCAGGGGGAAAGGAATATACTCTCTCGGCTTCCAGTGCGACTCACACTTGTCTTATTCTGTGTGTGTGTGTAGGCAGGGGGAGGGGGGGGGGCATTTGTGTATGTGTATGTAGCTTTTCCGTTATATTTTCAAGAGATTCGTGTGTTTATTTTAATTACATCCTTGGGATAGATTTCCTGTCTTGGACATTCTGCCTTTGTAGAATGGGTACAACACTCTCTCATTACTTTGACATGCAAATTGTATGATGTTCCTGATCTTTGTCATTTGAGTTTATTGCAGTTCAGTTCCCGTACTCCTAAATTATTGTAAGCAACTTTTTCATCTTTGGGGTTTTTAATTGCTTTTGGCTTTCAATGTTTATTTTAAAAGTTATTTTGGTTCCTTCTTTCTGTCATATGTTGATACTTCTAAAACCGATTTAGTTGTGATATACTCGTATATGATTTTATGCCATCACCTGCCTTCATTGACATTAGTGACTCATTTGTTTATGCTGCCTAAGGGTCTATAGTGTTTGTACGTAATTTAGCTTTCTGTTTCAAAACGTTCATTGTCTCATTTGTTTTTGTTGCCTATGGGTCTATCGTGTTTGTACGTAATTTAGCTTTCTGTTTTAGAACATTCAATGTCCCATTTGTTTATTCTGCCTATGCGTCTATCTTGTTTGAACGTAATTTAGCTTTCTGTTTCAAAACATTTGGATTTCTAGCTGTGTCGGCACGTCCCCGTATCTTCGAAAACCCGTCGTTTACAGTGCGCAGCGCTCTGCTAGGATGTGGCGCCACCTCGCGCTACCTGAAGCGTACCGCAAAGGAAGAATGGAGTATTTCCTTCCCTGGCGATCAACACTGCTAAGCTGGGACGAGCTAATGGTGGCATTCAACAGTCGGGTGGTAGTTTGTTTATGTCTGGTGCTGGCTAGACGTAAGGTTATCTAGATAGGTATCGAGTGGTAGTTTTTCGATCTCATCTTTTGTTGCAGCAGAACGAAGTGATATACTATCTGTCACATGCCTAATAGGCGGATGTTCTTACAATGTTTTAACTCAGCGACTGCTACGGTCGCAGGTTCGAATCCTGCCTAGTCCATGGATGTGTGTGATGTCCTTAGGTTAGTTAGGTTTAAGTAGTTCTAGGGGACTGATGACCACAGCAGTTGAGTCCCATAGTGCTCAGAGCCATTTTTTTAAACTCAGAAGTTTGATAGTGGTCATTGAAGCATGTTCACCTAAGGTTTCCATTGGAAGGACAACGTAGCGTAGTTTTTCATGTGGTTTAATGTGCGCTCCTGAGCGATTGATATCAGGGATTTGGAAATTGTCTTTTTATCTTGTATGAGTGATTCCATGTTAAGATGGTGCTGCTAATTGGGAGACGTTTCTGCCTACTGTGTGTGTGCAAAACTGTAAGCGATTTCAAGAGTTTAGTGTCATGGAAATAAGGCAAGACTTTTACCGACTTCGTTATAAGAGGAGTGCAATATTCGTGGAGGCAGCCTAGAGGCGTCAAACGAAGACGGTACGTCATCGACAGAACATGACTCTTATATCTGCTGTATTTTATTGATTGAAGCTTTGATTTATCGCTGTTGTGCATGGTTCGCTGAGTTAACCTCCCCGGCGCTACCTAATACAAAATCGTCTAATGTTCAAGACGTCTCGTTTTTATTGGTCAATGATCTGTGACTGAACAGAATCACAGAATGTGAGTGACGTTTGAGTTGCACTGTGAACCTTTAGTATTTTGCTACACGTCCTTGTATTTTCTAAATCGCGCACACATTCGGCGTACCTAGTTTAAGTGGTGCAACTAATCTGGCCTGCGTTAGCTCTGTCGTATTATTGTAAACGACTAAGGAGCGTTCGTTTTGGTGGTCTTCGTCCGACCCAGTGCACTGCCTGTGGAGCACTATGGTTTCTTGCCAGGCGTGTGCGTCTTGACCTGTGATTATTAAGGTCAGTGATTAATCATGGCTGCTTCCTTGAAAAAACTACCGCCTTACACTGGGGCTACCTTGTGTTAATGTGGCTAATGCGTGCCTACTGATAAGGGTCTAATCCCTGCCAACAATCAAGCTACGATTAGTGGCGTTAGAACAACAAGAACAGGACACGTTTGTTGTGCGGTATAAGATCTCATAGGGGCTAGCGCCTCAGTTGAACTGACGTTATCGTCGTTAAGAATAGATATATCCAAAGAGAGCTTGCAGTATATGGATAGTAATTGGGTACAGCTGGATGAATGGACACTAGGGAGTCCCCACTAAAAGTTATAGTTAACATGGGATATTATGATAGGTGTTATGTGTGTAACTAACCTGTGTTATCCTTGCTGTGTCCCAACTCCGTCACCCGTGACGGTCTTCACAGTTCAGTTGTGTGCCTAGAGTTCACATATCGAAGAGTTCAGTTTAGTGCCACGCGGGATTATAAAACCTGTCCAAGAACAGTTGGCTTTAAATGTTGTTCACGTGATGTCATCTAATAGTGAATTATAAGTGTGTTCTTTCATTGTTATTATTCTAGAAAGCTTTTATTGAGTTTAATAACTTTTGAAATTACTCAGTAACGACCCCTAGAAAATTTTTATGATGATATAATTTGGGGAATTTATCTTACACTTCTTGTTCCAGGAGCATTCATAGTTTCTATTTTGCTTTCTTTTTCACAGTCCAGCTCACTTTCTTCCGGTTATCATGCTTGATCTTTGTTCAGCTATTGATGGGCTGTCCTCTGAGCACTCTTATCACTAAGTCGGAGGAGGGTGCGATGGGGAGCTTCCCTTGTAAGGAACGCCAGTGACAATCTTTGGGAGAGACAATATATTAAAAAATGGGTTTTCCAAACGACCTCTGTGTGTAACCACTCTTATGACATCTTACAAGCCAACGACAAGAAACAGGTCACTGAGATACTTAAGTGTTGTTGTAACATAGTCAGAAGGTGTCACGCCACATTGAAACCATTAATTTTAAATTTTGTCCACTGTAATTTCACTTGAAACATGAAAATGTTATAAACTCACTTATTGTTATTTTATGATGCGTTTGCTTTTACTTTTGGGTGCAATATAGAAACCATCGTGTAAGATTTGGTCCACCCGGATAGCCGAGTGCGTTGACACCTCGCTTCCACGAGCCGGGACTAGCCTGCCACGGATCGAATCCGTCTTAAGACTAAAATTAAGGTTGCAGAGCTAGGCCAGCCTGGATATGGTGTTTAGGAGGTAAATACCTAGCTGTCCCCATGTCCCGCCTCATATATATACGCTACACAATTGATAAAAGGTTTGCCGGCCGTGGTGGCCGAGAGGTTCTACGCGCTTCAGTCCGGAACCGCGCTGCTGCTACGGTCGCAGGGTCGAATCGGGCTTCGGGCATGGATGTGTGTGACGTCTTTAGGTTAGTTAGGTTTACGTAGTTCTAAGTCTATGGGACTGATGACCTCAAATGTTAAGTCCCATAGTGCTTAGAGCCATTTGAACCATTTTTGATAAAAGATTTGTAAAGTTTTTTAAATTATTTATATCAACCACAAACTTTGTTAACTATTATATTATTTATTTATTTAGCGACATGTTTCGAGGAATACCTCATCTTCAGCCTAAATGGTATTACAAAAACAATTTTACAATATGGTCATATTGATGTTACATAGTCTTATTATTGCTGTGGTCATACTGTGGAAGAAGAGGAAACTTAGTAACAGGCGGTGTCACTTTGGTAGCTGGACTGATGTTTGCATGAAAATGTTTTGTAACTGTCATTCACTTTGTTCTTCTGGCGTGGCTTCTTCCACAGGATAACCACAGCAATAATGAAAAGACTATGTACATTAGTATGACATCATTGTAAAATTGTTTTTCTATTGCCATTTAGCTTGAAGGTGAGGTACTCGCTCGAAACATGTCGCTTAGTAAATAAGTAGTACAATAGTTAACAAAGCTGGTGACTGGTAGCGGTAATTTAAAAAACCTTTACATATTTCTTGAGACAGTCATTGTCGAAAAAAGTCAAAATGACTTCCTTTTCTCTGATAAAACTTTCTCATACTTGATCATGACATTACTCTACATGTAGACAGATGGGATTAAGAAATTCCGTTCCGCGGACGGTGGCAGTATTTGGCCATTAGCTACCAAAAACAATGAAAAAACTTGTGTAATAATTCAGATCCCATAAGAGCAACGGGAAAAGGCAAAAGAAGAAAATGGAAACGCGTGAGGGTAAATACTTTTCTCGTCATCTGCAGTACATATACTTACAGGGACAGTTATTGAACTATATGAAATAACATCGTTATAACTTCTGAACTGTTGGCTGCGGGGTATGAACGGAATTAGTATATGCATGAAGAGTCGGTTTAGCGACGAAGCCCCCTTTTATTTGGATGGGCTTGTCAATTAGCAAAGTTGGCGCATTTGGGGGACAGAAATCCGTATTTTGCGCTCGAAAGGTCTCTTCACCATCAACGGGTGACTGTGTGGTGCGCAGTGTCTAGTCGCGGAATAATCAGCGCGATATTTCTTGATGGCACAGCGACTACTTTCACCCCAATTATGCAAAGTGACCCTGATTTCGACAAGGTGTGGTTCTTGCAAGACGGAACTCGACCCCACCGAAGCAGGAATGTAATTGATGTCCTCGATGGGTACTTCGGGAACCACATTCTGGCTCTGTGGTACCCACAGGCCACTGACATGAGCCTCGATTGGCCGCCATAGTCTGCGGATCTGAGCACATGAGATTCCTTTTTGTGGGGCTCTATTAAAGACACAGTGTACAGCAATTACACCAAAACCATTGCTGAGCTGAAAAGTCATTCAGGAGGTCATAGACTGCATTTCTGTTCCGACATTTCAGCGGGTCATGCATAATTTTGCTATTCGTCTACGCCACATCATCGCCAATGATGGCAGCCTTATCAAACATGTCATAACGTAAATCCGAATATCTGTAGTGACTTTCACATACTGAATAAAGTGTGTGCACGCCGTAGTTTTTAACTAATTAACGTTTTTTCATATAGTTCAATAATTCTCATCCTGTATACGGAAGTATGCCATTGTTTGTCTGAAGAAATTATTTAATTTGAATGATGGTATGGGAGACCTCTTGTGAGTTCTGAAAAGGAATATATATGTCTCTAGCAATTAGTCGAATATTCATCATAGCTAAAGTTATTAAACTATTTTAAAGTGTTTATTTTTTGCTCAGTTTATCGTTCACGCAATCTGTCAGTATTTCCGGAACTATGATTTTCAGAAAAGTTGTATACCGATTAATAGAACAATTCAAACGTTCTGTCTGTTAAAAACTGCTTGTTATCATGGTACGTTAAATTAAATATGCAGCTGATTCACATAAAAAATAAAGCTGTAGTTCAGTACAGTGTATCTTATAAGATCTAGTCATTAAATATGAACAAATATAAATTTTTAAGTACCTGGGGCAATTTCTAAGACCTGTTAATATTAAGATAAGATTTATTTTGTCATATGATAGGTACATACTTATTACTTACATTTAGTAATACACTGTTTTAATGAAACTGGTCTGGAGATGTGAAATTGTCTTAAGTCTGTAAATGGCATGTTCCGCACGGGTATTTCTGCCGATGAAGCGTAGTTTTTCAATACGTATTCGCAGTATAATTTTAGCAGTGCACTGATTTATATGCAGAAACATGACTCAAAGTTTCGGTCTGAATATGTGTGTGCTATAAAACACATTCATTGGCTTTTACGAGAGCGACTTATTCTCTCTCCGAGATAAAAGCGTGGCTTCTGACACTTTTAACAAAATGTAAGATTTTCTCGTGAGCCAGCAATAAAAAGTTTAGATCTTGTACCAATTAGAGAGAGGCGGAACTTGAGAAAAAACTTTTACAGATGTGACGATTCTGCCCCAACGCCTACAGGTTCCGACCTTACACAATGTTGCTTGAAGCGAAATCATTTTTCGCTGCGAAACGTTCTTAAATGTTTTTTCGAAAACGGCCCTTTCAAAACTGACATAACTTATCAGCTGACTGATGGAAAGAGAACTAGAAGTACATCATTTGCTCTTCGTTCTGTAACTCCTATTGGAAGTTAAAATCAGCAGAAGTGTGAAATCTATTACCACTTACTTTGCACAGATATTCTTTCCAGCCAGATGCAAAGCTGATTATGTATAGCAGGAATCAGTCATAAATTAATTTTGATTCACGTTACTAAAAATTATGGTTTCTTGTTTCGAACTGATAAAGTTCATCATCAATGGCTTGTATGCTTTAGTGAAAACACGTGTCACGTATTACAATTACATCAAATTAAAAAATGTTGTATATTAAACGGTGGGGGCTAGACACTGCAAAATAAGTGGGATATAGTGAGCTACAGCACTACAGAGTTGTCTTACATAACGGTACAGAAATAAATGAGAACAAGAAAGTCTGTAAAATTTGCATACGCTAATTGAAGAGTACGGTAATTTTATTAATATTTACTGCCGTAAAACTTACTGCCTATAGTACATGCATATAGTATTTTAAGATTTGTTACTCATCTGTCTATATTTGGAAGAACTTAATATTGGAGTGTGCTAGGTAATATCTTGAAATGTTTCAGATAAGGATTATTAGCGGACTCAGTAGGCAGTTCATGGGTACCGTCAAGTGAGCTTTTTCGTGATTTTTATACTTTTGTTCTTTTACTTGAAACATGCCCAATTTAAGTCTCTGTAATACTGCGTGTATGTGTTGTGTGGGGAGGGGAGTGTAATGTTTTTGATGGTGGAGTGGTGGTGGTGGTGGTAGGAGAAGGGACGGGGTGGAACGCGGTGCTGGTACATAATCTACTCCTCGCGAAGATCACAAAAGTGGCCGCCCAGCATAACGTCCCCATCCGATGGGCAGATCACCATCGACAGTCGCGTGCTCTCACTTCATGTGACTCTGCGGCGAGGTCTGCCTTTTAAACCAGATCACCGACACAAAGTCTAGTAATCACAAACTTCACGCCACCACCTTTTCTCCCCCTTCCGTCTAAATACTGGCAGTGAAAATTTTATTCCACCACCAGGATTCTAACCTCCTTCCCCACGGGTCAAGCATCACGGAAAGAGTGAGCGTTAGCGTTCTCGGCGACGGAGGTGGGTTTTACGTGTTTGTATTTCTTATGGGACTTCGCTGCTAAGGTCATCAGCCCCTATGCTTACACACAACTTGACCTAAATTATCCTCAGGACAAACAAACACACCCATGCCCGAGGGAGGACTCGAACCTCCGCCGGGACCAGCTGCACAGTCCATGACTGCAGCGCCCCAGACCGCTCGGCTAATCCTGCGCGGCGAACGATACATAGCTGGTGCTTTTCTAGCTAAGTGTAATAAGTGCGTGTTGTTCGCAATGATTCTTACTGTATGATTTAATTTAACAGTGTGGGCTGCAAATACAGATTTAAGTAAAGAAGTCTCAATGCATCAAGGTGCTCTGTGTATCTCATCTCAATATTTGTCAGTTCCACCATTGTAAAATATTAGGTATGAGTCACATTTGAGCTGGCATATTCAAGATTTACTATAAGGGGGCTTGGAAAGGTATGCACCATGAATACCTATTTATTGTAATATACTTTCAACAGAGAATCTTATTGTAATATCTTTCTTTTTTATGACGTTGCCCATTTCGTAAGACAGTTTGGTTATGAAAAGTGTAACACTAATTTTGGGTTGGCTCCCGTGGGAGGTTAGTTTATTTGGGACCGACTTATGTATGGATTATTGTGTAGGGCTGTGTTTTTTTTGTGCAGTCTTTCTGTTATTACTGAACCATAGACATTATTATAAGCAACCGTTTTAACTACAGTGATTTCATGTTCTTGAACTGTGGACTCATGAGAACCTTTGGATATCTTGCATATCTTATTTATATAAATGATATGCCTTCTAGTATTACAGGTGATTCAAAAATATTTCTGTTTGCTGATGACACCAGTTTGGTAGTGAAGGATCTTGTGCGTAATATTGAAACTGTATCAAATAATGTAGTTCATGAAATAAGTTCGTGGCTTGAGGAAAATAATTTGATGCTAAATCACAGTAAGACTCAATTTTTACAGTTTCTAACTCACAATTCAACAAGAACCGATATTTTGATCGGACAGAATGGGCATATTATAAGCGAGACGGGACAGTTCAAGTTCCTAGGCGTTCGGATAGATAGTAAGCTGTTGTGGAAAGCACATGTCCAGGATCTTGTTCAGAAACTAAATGCTGCTTTATTTACCATTAGAACAGTATCTGAAATAAGTGACACTTCAACACGAAAAGTAGTCTACTTCGCATATTTTCATACGCTTATGTCGTAAGGTATTATTTTTTGGTGTAATTCTTCTGATTCAAAAAGGGTATTTTTGGCTCAAAACGGGCTGTTCGAGCTATATGTGGTGTAAGTTCGAGAACCTCTTGTCGACCCCTATTCAATAGTCTGGGAATTCTGACATTGCCCTCACAGTATATATTTTCTTTAATGTTGTTTGTTGTTAGCAATATTAGCCTATTCCCAAGAGTTAGCAACTTTCACTCAGTTAATACTAGGCAGAAATCCAATCTGCATGTGGAATGCACTTCCTTGACTCTTGTGCTGCATCCATTTTCAATAAGCTACCACAAGAACTCAAAAATCTTAGCAGTAGCCCAAACTCTTTTAAGTCTAAACTGAAGAGTTTACTCACGGCTCACTCCTTCTATTCTGTCGAGGAGCTCCTGGAAGAGCTAAAGAATTAAGCAAATTCCAGTGTTACATTGTTGATTTTCTTTATTTAAACTTACGACTTGTCACCTGAATGTCATTTTATCTGTTTCTAATATCGTGTTATAATTTCATGTATTGACTCGTTCCCTGACCATGGAGAACAATAAATAAATAAATAAGATACACGCCATTTTGTGTTTGTGTGGGTGACATGTTGAATTGTGAATGCTGACATCTGTGGTGGTTGGTTTTCTGTATGCACCATATTGTTTGATAGCTGATACAAATTTTAAGGTCAAAAAATTTTTTTCTCGAATTTTAAAATCATCATTTCGCGAGAGGCATGTCGGAGGAAGTACTATGTTGTCCGACTGTTCTAGGAAATTTTAATCTCGAAATTTCTCCAGTACACCGTTCCGTAATGCACAACGCCTCCCTGTAGCGTCTGGCAGTTGAGTTTCTTGAGCATCACTGCAACGTTCTCTCCCCGACTAATGATCCCGTGACGTAACGCTGCGCTCTTCCCTTGACCTCCTCTCTCTTCTGTCGGCTGTACCTCATAAGGATTCGAGATTGATGAACTATGCTAAATAATCAGCTGAATAAGCACTTTATGTGCAACGTCCTTCGTGGATGAGTAAAATTTCCTTAATATTCCTCCCATCAATCTGGATCTGGAATCTGCTTTTCCTCTTTGTTTTATGTGATCATTTCACTTAATACTGATCTGGATTGATACTTCTAGGTATTTTACGGTAGATGCTCTTTCCAGAAATTTGTCGTCAACGGTGTAGTTGTGTACTGATGCATTTCATTTGAAATGTATGTGCAATATGTTAGTTATTTACGTTCGAGGTCAACTACCAGAGCCTGCACCATCCGTTAATACTCAGTAGCTAATCATCTGGGGATCTGCTAACAGTCCTAAAGAGGTTCTGACGTATTCTGGCTAAAAGTTCAAATGGCTCTGAGCACTATGGGACTAAAATTCTGAGGTCATCAGTCCACTAGAACTTAGAACTACTTAAACCTAACTAACCTAAGGACATCACACACACGCATGTCCGAGGCAGGATTCTTACTTGAGACCGTAGCGGTCGCGCGGTTCCCGACTGTAGTGCCTAGAACGGCTTTGCCGCTCTGGCCGGCTGACGTATTCTGCCACATCATTTATACACTCTGTAAACTATGACGATCCTATCACACTTCCTTGCGCTACTCCGAAAATAAACTTTACATCTGTCGATTACGTTCCATTCTACATCTACATCTACATGACTACTCTGCAATTCACATGTATGTGCTTGGCAGAGGGTTCATCGAACCACAATCATACTATCTCTCTACTATTCCACTCCCGAACAGCGAGCGGGAAAAACGAACACCTAAACCTTTCTGTTCGAGCTCTGATTTCCCTTATTTTATTTTGATGATCATTCCTACCTATGTAGGTTGGGCTCAACAAAATATTTTCGCATTTGGAAGAGAAAGTTGGTGACTGAAATTTCGTAAAAAGGTCTCGCCGCGACGAAAATCGTCAATGCTGTAATGACTTCCATCCCAACTCGTGTATCATATCTGCCACACTCTCTCCCCTATAACGCGATAATACAAAGCGAGCTGCCCTTTTTTGCACCCTTTCGATGTCCTCCGTCAATCCCACCTGGTAAGGATCCCACACCGCGCAGCAATATTCTAACAGAGGACGAACGAGTGTAGTGTAAGCTGTCTCTTTAGTGGACTTGTTGCATCTTCTAAGTGTCCTGCCAATGAAACGCAACCTTTGGCTCGCCTTCCCGACAATATTATCTATGTGGTCCTTCCAACTGAAGTTGTTCGTAATTTTAACACCCAGGTACTTAGTTGAATTGACAGCCTTGAGAATTGTACTATTTATCGAGTAATCGAATTCCAACGGATTTCTTTTCGAACTCATATGGATCATCTCACACTTTTCGTTATTTAGCGTCAACTGCCACCTGACACACCATACAGCAATCTTTTCTAAAGAGCGACGTGTTGATTTGTCTCCAAGGGAGCCTTGAATCCAGTCGCAAAGCTGGTCCGATATTCTGCAAGTTCTAAATTATTTCACGAGTGGCACTGCTCGATGGTTTCGAAGGTCCTCATGAACTCAAGGAACACGTCGTCAATCTGTGCGCAGTTTGCGGATCTCATGAGCTTTGTTTGCAGAATCTGTGGGGTCCTGCCCAGTCGTCTCTCATAGGGTGCCTAAAGAGTGCTGCTTTCTCGGATAGCTATACAACAATTCAAGCAAATCACATTAATACATTTTATGAAAATGGAGAAGATTGACAATACTTAAACTTTGACATTAAATGCAGTCAGTCAGTTTCCTTCACTATATACAATCTCCATGTAAGCATTCACACTCGCTCATCTCTAACTGCTATCGTTAATATCACTGGTCGTCCAGGCCTCTCTGTTAGTGTCCGTCTTCCACTGTGAATCAAAGCTGGCAGGAGCGGCCCTTACATTCTCTTCGTATAGAGGCCGCTCCTGCCGTACGTTCCTAGTCAGCGGGCTTTTGGGTGACGTCGTCTCAAAGCCTTCTCTGCTCTTGCGTTCTTCATCGTCATGCCGGCGCTTGTTGTTACACCGGAACAGAATCCATAATGGTTTTCATAGAGGATATTTTCATTCGCCAAAACCCGATAATTCATAGGCATAAAATGTTCCATAGTTCTAAAACTGCTTAACGTCAACGATATATGCCTATAATTATATCTTTCCTATGACCCTCTATGGAAGCGGGAATGACCCCCAATATTTTTCCAGTCGCTACATAACATTGGCTTCTACAGCGAACTACTATAAACTGCTGCTAGAATGGTGGAAAATTCTTCCTCATAATGCAACATACCAATGCTGCACTATACCGATATAAAAGTTTCTTAGGCAAGCCGCGATTCCATTAAAAGTGTGTGACGTACATTATAATTGGTAATGCTTTTCCACGCGAGACTCCGCCACTAAACCTACGTCTTTCATGGATTATATTAATGAATCGTCACGTAGGATTTCCTCTTATCTGTTTTCTGTGTATCTTCTGTAGATGTTCTCCCTAGAAACAGTTCTTCCAATGGATTGCAGTTTTCAGAAGATGCAACAAGGATACCTGCAGTTATAAGTGGGCAAGCAGGTAGCCAATTTACTTAAAATAAGTCTAACGATGCCATTATAAATCATTTATTAGTAAACGTCGTAAAAGAATAATTTAATATTTTGAAAAGAGTCTTCTGAAAAAGTTAATTCGAAAACATGCAAACAGCTTACGGATTGTGTCAACAGGCTCAGAGTACATCCTATGACTGACTCGCAAGATTAATGGGCAGCCGAAATCTCCTGAATGCATCGTTAAACTTCGTAGATCTTCACACATCTCCGTTTATTTAACAATATTCATTTGTCTAATGCATTAACTGGTTTACTGTTTACCGACGTTATGCTGTTAAATCCCTGATGACCTGAAGGTCAAATGGTTAAAATGGCTCTAAGCACTATGGCACTTAACATCTGAGGTCATCGGTCCCCTAGACTTAGAACTACATAAACCTAACGAACCTAAGTACATCACACACATCCATGCCCGAGGCAGGATTCGAACCTGCGACGTAGCAGCAGCGCGGTTCCGGCAACCGGCAACTGAAGGTCCTCGTAGTATTTCCTACGTAGAAAGTGCCCTCTAATAACTTACATTTAATACAGAAAATTCTCAGTTTCGAGCCAGTACACTTGCGGATCCCATACGTATTTACGTCTAAGCGAAATTCACCCTCAGGGCTCGCGTACTTCACCAAACTCCAATGATTCACCACCACGACCTAGGGTCCACAGATCAACACAGCATCCTACTTGCTGCCATTGTACTCTGCTGCATTGCTTAAGGTAGTGAGCGGCTTACTCCTGATTTCTGCCGAGTTCTAGTAAAAGTAAAATTTAGAAAATAAAACACATTCCAAAACAGAGAAGATCTAATCACACATCCCCTTTGGTGATTTCTATTCAAAATTCTGAAAATAAGCCACTGAGTTATTGGTTAGAGAAGTAGCCTGCACAGCTGGTCCTTACTTTTTCCAGTGCAGTAAACGTAGGCGGTTTCCAAACATCAGTAACAGTAGTGATGTCTCATTATGATCTTCTCTGAAAATTTATTTTTCATTAAAGGATTTCGTTGGAGATCTGTCAATAACAAACAGATTTTACAAGTTTGTATCAATATAGAAAGCACACAAATTTTCAGTTTCTTACTACCCACACAATATTCTCACTCGGTTTTCCATTGTCTCGTAATACGTAGACACATAACCATTACGAATATGGTAAACAGTGAATATAAATTCATATAGAAAATGCCATACTTCGCATTCAGCTTTCAAGGCAATCAAGACAAAATTTGAAATATTCTATTTAAATAGATTTTTTAATGCTAATCATCATTGACGTACTATTGTTACACTAATTAATACATCCAAAATTAAACATTTCTCTCACATTTTTCGTTGGTTTGGTTATCGTTCTACAGAAATCTCTAGGAGCATTCTTTAACATTCTAGCCAAACATGAACACAAAATACGAAGATAGATGCTTTTATCTGAGACTTAGTATCGCTCAGGATACGGAAATACACTGCAGGCATTGGATGTTTATTTCCTTTAGCGCCGCTGCAGCACTTGGCTGTCCAACACAACTTTTTTTTAACAAGAACTTACTCAATGATCATTTATTTAATGTGTTTCACCCGTTCATCGAATCTGTTCATATTGGCCGCTGTAGTCCAATTATGCTTCATGACTGGCAGCTGTCATTACAATTTCCGACGATGTTTTTCTCCGTACAGATTAGGTTTCTGGTTTTAGCTTGCAACTCCTGTCTTCTTGTTATCGTGGCTCCAGACTTCCTATGATTCCACGTATCATGAATGTTACTATCGTTACTTGTAATAAAGAAACGTGTTTCAGGTACTACATACTACTAAGCTTTTACATTTTCCTTTGTCTTTGTAAAATATAGGTTTCTTTCTCTGTCAAAAAGGCACACAAATGTTGTTTTAAGTTCTCAAATAGTTAATTTGTGGATTTATTCCCGTTAGACATTCAATGAGATTGTTTTGTCAACCATTTGATAAGAAACTAGAACCTATTACATGAAAAAACTGTCATACGTAGAACATCTGTTCTCGAACACCCTTAACATTTCTACTGCTTACAATTTCTGCCTTACCATTTCTGAAGGAGCCCCCAGTTGGAAGGAGCGTGCCATTGGAGACGCTGGCAGTTAAAGAGGATTGTCTCATAATGAGCAAATCATTTTCTCAGTCAACGGCTACGAAATGTCAACGGAATGAGGCTAACGACTCATACTCCCTACTGCCCCAAGGTTTCTTGTGGTTTCCTGTACTGAAGACCGTCAGACCTTCGCAGCAGTGAATCCGTTTATTATTCAGAAAGGTGTTGACGGCATTGCTGGTTCCGTTAAATCCTGCTCTCGTTTACGCAATGGTGCTTTGCTTTTGGAGACTACTTCTGATCCTCAAGCACAGAAACTGCTTGTAGCTTCGCTCCTCCATGGCTGTCCTGTTCATGTCGAGACCCATCGGACACTGAATTCTTCCTGTGGTGCTGTTACACTAGGCTGCTCGGTGGTCTGACATAGGCTGAAATGCAAATGTACCTCTCTGATCAGGGTGTCATTCCCTCCGCTGGGTGACGAAGAAATTAGATGCCTCCTTAGTGTCCACACTCCCTTTCTCACTTTTGATAGGGGGCTCTTCCATCAAAGGTCAAAGCAGGTTATGAAGCTGTCAGTCGGACCATATATTCTGAACCCGGTGTGCTGCTATCAGTGTTAACGTTACAACCACGCTCTATAGTCCTGTCGACAAGCAACCAAATGTGTAACCTGTGGCAAGGATGCTCACGAGGCCCATTGTCCATCTCCTTCTACCCGCTGGATCAACTACAATGGCGGTTATGCCACCTCCTCCCATGATTGTCCCATGTATCTCGATGAGTGGGCTGTCCAGGAGATCCGTGCCTTACATGGTCGATTGCTAGTTTCTGGCTAGTCAGAAACCCTGTGTTCTACCATCTGGCACCTACAGTACTGTTCTTGCTACATCTCGCTCCTCGAAGGGCTTAGCCATGCAGACATGCGACCTCAAATTTTACACCGCGCTTATGGAATCGCCCAGCGTCATGGTAGCGTCCTCATCTCCTCCTCCAGCCGTGCATCACGCCAGCAAACTTTCGCCTCACGAGGCGAAGTCACCAGCTACGCAGCTGCAGGCTGGAAAGAAGGAATACTCCCATGAAGGCTTCCTATGTCCCTCCAGCCACCCAACATCTTAGTCTTCATCTGCTACCTGGAAAGGCTGGAAGAAGTCAAACAAAAGCAAATGTTCTTCTCTTTCGCCAACTCGAAGATCCTCTTCGACGGTGTTGACATGCGATACACTCGCCCAGCCGACCTCCGTGTCGCCGGTGCACACAACCAACCGTTTTTTTTGTACTGGACTCCGCAGGCAAACGGCAGCAGAAAGCCCAAGCTTATGATGACTCCATGGTGCAGGATCCTCCTGCATGTGTGCCCTCGTGAAGATTATGATGAAAGAGGATTTATGGCTCTGATAATCGCAGGTGTCCACATGTTCTCTGCCTTCCGGAAACGAAGTTGTGTCCTCAAGACCGCTTTGAGATCCCACATTTCTTCCCAGTCCGTTTGACCTTCCCCCGAGTTCAGTATTCCATCTCATGGGGGAGCCATGCTGTTCACACAGGATGGCATTCATAGTTAACCCATTACCCTGACTACCCACGTTCAAGTTGTTGCAGTTCGCCTTTTCCTTCCTCACTTGACCTTTTTACTTTGTACTGTTTACATCCCTCCGTCATTCGATGCAACCAGGGCAAACTTCTTCCACCTCAATGGGCAGCTACCTCACCCCTTCTGCTGGTCAGTGACTTGAATGCGCAACATCGTCTGTAGGGTGCTCCCAGAACCTGTCAGAGAGATGTCCTCTTGGCAGATCTTCTCAATCAACTTAACCGCCTCTGCCTTAACACAGGAGCTCCCACTGCGCTCCTATCCCCATTTGGACCTATGCTTCTGCACAGACCGGTGTACCCATCGTCTCAAGTGGTCCGTTCTCTCTGACACATACTCGAGCTACCATTTCCTGTGTGCTATCTGTTTGCTGATTACCACCCTACCTACTTCCACACCAAAATGCTAGTTTACTCAGGCCTACTCCTCCCTGGCGACCTCCGATGAATAACAGTTGCCTAGTTGTGATGACGAGGTGGAATGTCTTACAAATGTTATCCTTACCGTCGCAGAACCTTCCATTCCTCTCACTTCCTCCTTACCACGCCGTTTCCTGGTTCTCTGGTGGACTGAGGAGTGCCACGACGCAATTTGCGAGTGGAGACGTGCCCTACGCGTTTTTAACCGTCATACTACGATGGCTAACTGCATTCATTATTAACAGATACGTTCACATTGTCGTCGCGTTCTTCGGAATAGTACAGAAGCTAGCGGGTTTCATTCACTAGTTCTTTCAACAGTTCTACTCTCTCTTCCGTCGTGTGGGCCAACCTCTGACGGTTCTCTGGGATCAAGATACATTCCCCAAACCGGCCTTGACAGTAGTAGACGATGTCATCATTCACCACACTGCTATCTCAAACACCTTGGGCCTCCATTTTGCGGAGATTACGAGCTCCTTCCACTATCACCATGACATCCTCCATCGGAAACGAGCGCAGGAGGCTTGGGCGATACCCTTCTCTTATCAGAAACGTGAGCGTTACAATGCTGCCTTTAAGATACGTGGGAGCTACATCATATTCTCACTTCATCCCGATCCTCCTCCCCAGGGCCAGACGCTGTTGACAACCAGGTGTTGCAGCACCTTTATCCTGCAGGCAACCACTTTCGGGTTAATATCTGCAACTGCATCTGCGCGGAGGGAACATATCCCAGACGCTGGCGTGAGGCAACTGTCAAACCCATACGTAAGCATAGTAAGGACAAACATCTCCCTTCTAGATACCGCCCAATTTGTCTCTCCAACTGTGTTCGGAAGGTGATTATGGTTCATGCCTGGCTGGTATGGCGGTTCGAGTCACGCACTTTACTAACCACTATACAGTGTGGATTTCGAGTGCAGCGTTCTGTGGTTGACCATCTCGTCACTTTATCCCCCTATGTCATGAATGCTTTTCTGCGGAAATAACAGACTGTGACCCTGTTTTTCGATTTGGAGAAAGCCTACGATACCTACTGGAGGACTGGCATCCTGTGTACTCCCTACACGTGGGGCTTCCGTGGCTCCTTGCCCCATTTCCTTGAAGAATTTTTAAAAGATATTTTCTTCAAGGTACGTGTGGGCTCTGGCTTTTCTGACCCTTTATCCAGGATAATGGTGTGCCTCAAGGCTCCGTCCTGAGCGTCGTCCTCTTTGCTATCGCCATTGACCCTATAGTGGCCTGTCTCCCGTTGGTTATTTCCAGCTCACTTTTTGTTGACGATTCTACCACCTATTGCAGACCTGTCTCATTGTGGGCCGTCTTCAGCGATGTTTCGATCGTCTTTACTAATGGAGCATCGAAAGTGGCTTCCGTTTTCCCTCTGACAAAACCATTTCTATAAATTTCTGGTTGCGCAGTTGGTTTCTCTCACCATCTTCATGGCATCCGTTTGGCCACTGGCGCCTTTTACACTAGCCCAGTTCAGCGTCTGTATGCAGAAGCTGCCAAACTACCGCTGTCCTACAGCGGTGAATTTCTCCTCAGCAGATATGCATGCCGTTTGCCTTCCATGCGTGGCCATCCATCCTATGCCTCCTTTTTCGATGACTCATTTGATCGTCAGTATGGGAAGCGTCCCTCTTCTCTGTTACCTCCTGGAGTTCGCTTTCGGCTCTTGCTCCAGCTGATTAACTCCACGCTCCCTGCAACTTTCCCGGTGGATGTGAACCCTTCACCAACTTGGCTGCTTGCGGTGGTACGTGTTCACTTTGGCCTTCATTCGTTTCTTAAGGACATTGCTCCAGCCTCGTTCCATCGCCATGAGTTTCATGACCTTCACATGTGACTTCGCGATAGTACTGATGGCTCTCTGACTGACCGTGGTGTCAGGTCTGCCTTCGTCATTTTCGCCGACGTTTTTCGGCATCGGCTTCCGGCACACTGCTCAGTATTTACAGCAGAGCTCTCCGCCCTGTATCAGGCCACGGAGAACATTCCGTTACGCAGGCTTTTCGATTGTCATCAGCTCGGTCTCTCTCAGCACCCTTCGAAGCCTCTGTGCGCTGCCACCATGGAGCCAGTCTGATTTTTATGTGGGTTCCCGGTCATGTCGATCTTACAAGAAACGAAGCTGCTAAAGCAGCTGCCAAGGCTACAGTCCTCATACTTCAGCCCACTAGTTCTTATATTCCCCCTGATGATCTCTATGTTGCCGTCTGTCAGAGGGTTGGTGTTACTTTGGCATCACGACTGGTCCTCCCTTCACGGAAATAAGCTTCGGGCTATTAAGCCCCTCCAAACGGCTTTGACGACCTCCTCTCGGCTCTTCCGCAGCGTATTGGGCATTGCCTTTTTAGCCGTCACATTTGTTAGGAGGTACTCCCACACCACTTTGTGCACATCACACCCAACTCTTTACTGTTCGCAGTTTCCAGACGGAATGACCTATTTTTGACCGTTTACGTTCCCGTTTGAGTTTGCCGTCTGAGTTATCGGCCGCTTTAAGGACGACGCGTGGGCTGCCAACCGCGTTTTACTTTTTATTTGTCGTAGCAGTATGGCGAAGGCCATTTAATTTTTAGTTCCGGACCTCCGTTTCTCTATGGCGTACTTTATCGACCTTTCTCCACGTCCCAGGTCTTACTTGTCTTATCATCCAGCGATTGGGATTGACGTATAGTCGTTAATGTACTACTTTCTTATTGTGTTTTTATTATTTGTGTATAATTTATCTGTTTATTCAGACGATTGTGGAGTAAGTAAATTATGTTATCAAAGCAACTTATTATTGGATGTATAAGAACTGATTCTTTGTGAAGTTTTGGCTGTGTATTCAGAGGTGTAGTTGATCGATTCACAGTAATACATGATTTTTTCTCAGTCTGTGAATGTCGGAAGACATTCTTTTATTGTTAAATTTTTATGTTAAATCTGTTGGTGGGGTTGTGCTGCATAATTTTGATTTTATTTTCAAATATAGTACCTTTTGTACCAAATTTCATGTCTAACGATAACTGCACTATTACTCCTGTCTGCTGTCACAGTTATTGTGTTCTGTGTTTTATTATTTATGTGCTGTCCTATGACAAAGGAAACTTCTGAAGTTTATACGATGAGAAACTAAAGGGGAGTAAATTACAATACGACATCTAAAATGTTTGATTGTTGCCAAATTTGTAGACAGAAGCATCGGGCATATCATGGAATATATGCTAATCACAAAAAGAAAATTGATTCGCTAATGGAGGAGCAACGACTGCATACCAAATATAAACTACGACATGGAATCACAACACTACAAAAATGTTTCGAATGTGTACAAATTCCTCATTGATGTACAGTTTATAGAAGGCAATGCAGAACTGCTCAGAAAAGTGCTCAAATAATCTATAGATTACTAACTATTAATAGAACCATGAAATATTTAATAGCTACAACTAAGGTTGCAACACACAGCTAGAATGTCAGTGCGAGAACAGAAAGTGTTCACAATGCACTTATCAAAACTTATACAAACAGTTATACAAAATATAAAACATTCAATGAACATAACATTATCGAAAAAAAGCAGACAAAAGAAAGAGTCGAATAACTATGCACCATTATTTGTATGTGGATTAGGTTTTAAAGTTCGTTAAAGATAACATCACACTATACAACACAGCCCTATAACAGAGTTACAGTTCAGAATGATGTTTACGGTACTGACTTCAGTAAATAATGTAGTGAGGCGACCAGGCCCATTTTTTTTGTCGTTGGCCAGCGCTGACGCAAGAACGATAGTTACCAACCTGGCAGCGCCCTGTGAAGTGGACAGACCAGCTACCTTTAGAGGCCACAGCCGTTGACATGAGTGGCGCACTACTTCTCTTGGCATCGTGGAGCTCGCACAGCCCCTCGCTCTGCTCACATCACCTGATGACATGCGAAGATGGTCGTGCATGGCCCTGACTGGTTCCTTCTGGCATGATTTGGGTGGTTACTGGCACCGTGGTGCCAAGTCCCACTAAGAACTTGAGTCAGAGGTAGCAGCAGGCAGCTCAGCAGATCTGTGGCACCAAGTCCTGCGAAGGATATAGCTCTGGTGGCAGGTGGACCCCCGCCTCGAACCCATGGCTGCCGACTCAACCTGTGTTCTTGCTGTCTGCCTTAGCTCTGCCATCGTGTTGGTTCTGCTGGTTTCCGGTGACGAGAAGTGATCCCTGCCTCAAAATCCAGACCTACATACATGCACCTCACGCGCATTTGTTTCACTAAAACCTGGCACATAGCCATGTCACTCAAGAGGGACTTGACCTGGTGTGTGACACTGCTTCAGTACCTAGACAGTTACCACTGTACAGTACAGTTTACAACTGCACTTGGCTATCCTCGATTAACAATCCACTTGCGTGTCTATTGTTGTGAGCCACATGTCACAGCCTATGCGGCTACTGGCTCGTGGTCATGAAAATAACGATCCATGTCTTCTTCCGTGGTACTTCTCCTTACTTTCGCTAAAGACTTATTTTTACACATATACTGAGTAGCAGCACTACAATATACCTATAATAAAAGTTAAAAAATAAAAAAACTCTAGGATATAATTGTACACAATAAGAGACATAATCCCTCACGAAGGGAAGTTGGTATTGTCCAATAAAACCAACCTGTACGCAAATATAACATCAGAAACAATCCACGCTATAAACAAAAACTTTATATATAATGCCAAATTACTTACCATCGAAGAATTCGAAATAAAAAAAATATTAGGACTTACCCTATCACTAAACAGTTTTGAATTCGAAAATAAAATTTACAATGTTTTGGGATAGATCACTGTTGATATATTTTTATTACGTTAGAATAGAATTTGTAGCTCCTAGCAGAAAATGATTACAATGGAATACAAAAGACTATTCAGCAGCAAAACAGCTTGCACCCTATATTAAATGTACAGTGCAGACAGAATAAAATATAAGTTAAGCTTCTACACTTAACAATACGTAACAGACAACCAACACAGATCTTAAATGTATAGGAAACCCACCACAACAAACGTTCCCATAAATAACCACTTCTGTCAAGGTCAGCATAAATATGTACTCGTCAGCTCTGTGATTAATAAACTCAAATTTACCAGCTCACACTGATGCAGTACAAAAGGGAATAAGAACATTACAACACATATCATAGGACAATGCTTTCAAAGGCAAAGTGATACTCAGACTATAGAAACAACACGCACTGCCTAAGACACATGAGGTACACGACGAAATAACGCCTTAAAGAAAGGAAGGTTCAAATGGCTCTGAGCACTATGGGACTTAACTTCAAAGGTCATCTGTCTCCTAGGACTTAGAACTACTTAAACCTAACTAACCTAAGGACATCACACACATCCATGCCCGAGGCAGGATTCGAAACTGCGACCGCAGGGGTCGCAGGTTCCAGACTGTAGCACCTAGAACCGCTCTGCCACCCCAGCCGGCAAAAGAAAGGAAGGAATCACAAATAAACCAGCATACGTAGGTCAAATTTCAAGAAAATTGAATACTGTATTCCAAAATATTGAAGTAAAACTAGCATCATGAAAAGCCAAAAACACTAATTTCTCAAACCCAGGAGTTAACAAAAGCTTTTGTGACGATTGCGGCAAATTCTACACCGGAGAAGTAGGTAGAAAAGTCAGAATAAGCTTAAAATGACACACATTGCGCAATGAGAGCAATCAGTATACAGTTTACATGCACTTATTAAACAATAAACACAAAGCGAAAAACAGAAGATAGATTAACAATTCTACTTAGACTACTCAGTGGACATGCAATGACTATGCCAGAGGTACTGCTAATTCACACCTGCTGAGACACGTACTCTAACGAAATTGTAAATGAACAAACGCCACATAGCGCTCTGTATGAAAAAACACTGGCTGTGCTGTGTGCAGTCAGTGGCTGGTTGGCATTGTTGTAATACTCGCCATTGTAGTGTAGGGCAGCTGGATGTTAACAGCGCGTAGCGTTGCGCAGTTGGAGGTGAGCCGCCAGCAGTGGTGGACGTGGGGAGAGAGATGGCGGAGTTTTGTAATTTGTAAGACTGGATGTCATGAACTGCTATATATATATATTATGACTATTAAGGTAAATACATTGTTTGTTCTCTATCAAAATCTTTCATTTGCTAACTATACCTATCAGTAGTTAGTGCCTTCCATAGTTTGAATCTTTTATTTAGCTGGCAGTAGTGGTGCTCGCTGTATTGCAGTAGTTCGAGTAACCATGTTTTTTTGAGGTAAGCGATTTGTGAAACGTATAGGTTAATGTTAGTCAGGGCCATTTTTTGTAGGGATTTTTGAAAGTCAGATTGCGTTGCGCTAAAAATATTGTGTGTCAGTTTAAGCACAATCTTGTATAATTGTTTTAAGGGGACGTTTCAACTGAAGTGCCAAAGAAGCTGGTATACGCATGTGTATTCATATACAGAGATATGTTAACAGGCAGAATACGACGCTGAGGTCGTCAACGTCAACACGAGTCAAAACATGGCTGCCGCAGTTGTTAGATAGGTTACTGCTGCTACAATGGCAGGTTGTCAAGATTTGAGGCTGAACATGGTGTTATAGTAGGCGCACGAACGATGGGACACAGCATCTTTGGGGCAGCAATGAAGCGGTGATTTTTACGTACGATCACTTCACGACTGTGCCGTGAATTTCAGAAATCTGGTAATACATCAAATCTCCGACAGTGCTGCGTTCTGGAGTAGGTCCTGCAAGAACGGACCAACGATGACTTAAGAGAATCGTCCAACGTGACAGAAGTGCAACCCTTCCAAAAATTTCTGCTGATTGCAATGCTAGGCCATCAAAAAGTGTCAACATCGACATTGGGCTGTCGATGACTCGCGGACGAGTCTCGTTTAAAATTGTATCGAGCAAATGGACGGGTATGGAGAACACCTCTTGGATCCATAGACCCTGCATGTCACCAAGGGACTATTCAAGCTGGTGGAGGCTTTGAAATGGTGTGGGGCGTGTGCAGTGGGAGTGATATGCGACCCCTGATAAGGCTAGATAATACTCTGACAGGTAACACGTCTCATATCCTCTCTAATGAGCTGCATCCATTCATGTCCAGTGTGGATTCTGATGGACTCTGGGAATTCCAGCAGGACAATGCGACACCCCACACTCACAGAGTTCCTATAGAGTGACAACAGGAACACTCTTCTGAGTTTAAACACTTCCACTGGCCACCAGACTCCATAGACATGAGCACATCTTCGATGCCTTACAACCTGTTGTTGAGAAGAGATGTCCATCCCCTTCTACTCTTACGGAATTATAGACAGACGTGCAGCATTCATGGTGTCAGTTCTCTCTAGCGCTACTTCAGACATTAGTCGGGTCCATGTCACGTCCTATTGTGCCACTTCTGCGTGCTCGCGGAGGCCCTACACGATATTAGGCAGGTGTACCAACTTTGGCTCTTCAGTGTATTATAAAGTCGACCAATGACACACAGAGAGTCAGAAAGATTCATCAGCGTGTAATATGTAACATACGTCATATATGAAACGTAAAACGAGTAACTAGTAACTTACATGTAAACCATATAACTATGTACCATTCAATAGCCTTAAACAATATACTTTAATCTTAAATGTTTACGAAAACTTTTACCATCATTGCATGATAACTGAAAAATAGCGTAGAGGCCGAAAAGAACTTGTCGTGATAGGCATATAACTGTTAACAACCTTTTGGTTCCTCGCAAAATACGGAAAAACTGAAATAAGTAAATGACATTGGCTACAACACTTATTTATGCAAGCTACCCTTCACACTGACTGCACCTGATACAAGTCGCAGGAACGCAGAATCCCAGGGAATATTGCATCTCTTAGGCGTGTAGTTCAGATGGTCGCTCAGTTAGATTATTTCACCGTACAAGTAATTTTTCTAGTAATCATACGTAAGTGATATAATTGAAACTGGCAGGGGAATCGTCCCTCTTATATTCTGTTTGTAATTAGTAACATGCTTCACTAATTGGATCAGAGTAGGTCGTGAAAAACGTTTATCGTTGCCATAATCTTCGAAAAGAGGGGGGGGGGGGGAGGAGATAGGGAGCTGTACTGCTCGTCGTGCCTATGTTATTTGCGATAAGCTCACAACTGCTCCTCGGAGAGTTTTATATGGCATGCGCCTGAGGGAGCCCAGCATTCGGTTCGTGAGCACGGCCTTACCGAACCTGGGTTTCCTGAGCTGTGTGTTGGTAAGTGCCGTCTGTCTCCTACAGCCTTAACTTCTAGGCTTCCTTTAGCCACCACCGTGAGGTACAGCGGTGGAACACTGATGGTCACATAGAATGTCTATCTGGCTTAACCAACCAGATGGTGAAGATGAGTGAACGCTAACTTTGCTAGCTGCTTGTACTACCTCCACAAAGTCTAAATCCCATTCTTCAAATCCCGGTGGATCGTTGGGCACTATTTACATCCACACCCCAAAGCGACCTTGTATGTTTAGTCCACCTGAGTCGCCCGTGATTGAAAGAGAAAGCAGTAAACTTGATCGAACACATGCTGTTTTATCGAATGTATATAGCATATCGTTGTTAACCGTGCAGAAGGTTCAAATGGCTCTGAGCAGTAAGGGACTTAAATTCTGAGGTCATCAGTCCCCTAGAACTTAGAACTACTTAAACCTAACTAACCTAAAGACATCACACACATCCATGCCCGAGGCAGGATTCGAACCTACGACCGTAGCTGTCGAGCGGTTCCAGACTGTAGAGCCTAGACCCGATCGGCTACCCTGGCCGGCGCGGAAGGTTCATTTTGAGAAATTGTCACCTTTACGTATCCATAAAGCTCTAGATGGAGTTGCTTAGCAACTGAAATCTACCAGAACAACTTGCAATCTTACATTCCTTACAGGGACACTGAAAGCTACCCACGTAAACAAGTTGTTAGCTACTTGGAGTATGTGTTCTCAATAGCTAGCTGCACACTAAAAGAATTGTTCTAAAACAGCTTTGACGTGACGGGGCATTATGAATATGCACTCTGTCTTCAGCCCACAGGTGGCCCATCGGGACCATCCTATCTTCGTGTCATCCTCAGCTGAGGATGCAGATAGGAGGGGTGTGTGGTCAGCACGTCCCTCTCCCAGTCGTTATGACGGATTACTTTGACAGGAGCCGGTACTATTCGGTCGAGTAGCTCCTTAATTGGCATCACGAGGCAGAGTGCGCCCTTAAAAATGGCAACAGCTCATGACGGCCCGGATGGTGACCCATCCAAGTGCCGGCCACGCCGGACAGCGCCCAACTTATGTGGTTTGACGGGGACCGGTGTATCCCCGGCGGCCAAACTGTTGCCAGTATGCATATGGGTAAGAAAGAATTCCATCAGGCACGGCAAAACGCATGTGGTACTGAAGTTAATAGTTTTGTGAAAAATACTTATGGTGAGCTCCTGAAATCAGCGACTTTTACGGCTACACTTAATCTTCCGAACTTCCGAAGTTACTAGAGCATAGCGCAGCAGAATTTCTCAAATATGATGTTAGGCGCTATGAATCAAATCCAATGCGCTGCTTTAAGTACCAGTACTCTGCCCATAGTACGACTGCTTCAACGGTCAGGCTACGTTTGGGACACCTGGCTGTGTTGACCACGAACCTGGTATTCAGTGCCCTGCCCCACACAAGAGGGTCAATTGCTCTAAAACGCAGCCAGTTAGGAGCAAGAAATGTTCTGTATTCACAGAAGAAAAGAAATTCCAGGATGTTAAATCACACATGTAATCTCACACTCTGCCACGAAAACGGCGCTTAAGATCATACAGCCACCCACTTTCATGAAGTCATTTGCCACAGCAAAAAAGCAGCCTTCACAAAAATACTAACGCTTGTATTCACACCTGCAAGGCATATCAAAGCGCACTGAAAATGCAGCTGCAACACTACATAACTATTCTAACAACCAAGTCCTTGTGTTCCATAGATAATGGTGGCTGCAGCATCTAAGTCTTAGAAGTGTGGAGGTCAAGTAAGCTTTTGACGTAAATCTGGGGATGTCAGAATGATTGGAACAGGCTGCACTGTCCTACAGTCAGGTAGCTCCAGTGGCTTATATGCAGTAATAAACTACAGCGCAATGGTTAACTGAGAAGACATGGGGGGGGGGGGGGGCAAGTGTGGGAAGCTTCAGGAAATATGTGACATTGATGTTGCGTCTCATAACAAAAGAAAAAATAAATAAACAGGGAAATCCTCTAACTATACAACTGTGTGACAACCACTTGGTTGGTGGGACTAGGAGCTGTATCTTTTAAAAATTTTAATGGAGATCTTCCATTCGTTTACTTCATGTTGAAGAGCTGTGGGAACAGTTCACAGACCACCCCCGGCTTCACCACATTCTGCTTGCATGTTTCTGTTCACACGATCAGGACAGCTCATCAGTAGACACTCACCGTCTCTACCTAGTAAGGGTGTGAGCACGATTCACGGCTTGCAATGGATTTAGTTGCCTGGGGACCGAAGCTTGGTCGCCTCTGTCTCTTGCTTTCTACTCTCCGACCTGTTACCACGGTCCTCAGCCATAATCCCATGCCGTCCTTAGAACTTTGGCCGTAATGGTAACATTTCCAAGCAGGTGGTTACATCTCCATGTTCCTTAATTGTACACCCCTCTACCGCGAATAAATTCCTCCAAGGTTTCTCTTTAAAGTTTATCGTGATGAATTCCAAGAAGCCAGATACCTTCCCCTAAAACCTCTCCCGCTATGCTCTACTTGCCTGGTGTTATATTAGTGGGATGTATTCACGTCTGCTTAACTGGGCCAGGGTCCTTTGGCGGCTGGTAGCCACTATTAGCCCATGACATATATTCGCAATTGCGAATATGGGCAACCACCATCTGTATAATGAAGTGACGACAATGGAAAATTGTGCCCGACCCGGACTTCCTTATGTCGTCAATCATGTATGTACAGCCACCATGTTTTCACTTCTTGTGTGGTGACTCACACATGGATCGGCTGCAGCTGTGTCCGTACTGTCCGGCATACGTATTGAATTTGGAGAACAGAAAACAACTGTTTGTGAAAGAGATTATTAGATACCCGTAACTTGATTCTTTGTGAGGCACTGCCTGAAAATCCTGTATTTAGGGAGCTGTGCAAAAATTAGGACAAATGAAGCTGAGACTACTAGGTTACAAGCTTCTAAATTACAAGAAAAGGTAAGGTGACCGCTCGTGAAAAGCGGGAAATCTGAGTTCGAGTCCCGATCTGGTACAAATGTTCATTGACATCATACGATTATACAGCTGATGGTTGTCCACATTTGCAACTGAGAATACATTTCATATATTTCATAACAGCTGTAATCGTCGTGGTTCCGGTTCCTTCGGACATGCATGCAATTCGAAATGAACATAGCGTCGTACTTCTGAGCAACACAGGCACTGTAATATCGTAACAATTATCTGACATTAGGCTGATCGGCCGTCTGTGACGACCGCTGGCCTGTTTTCTCCTGTGCGGAGCGGTGCGCTGACTTTGTGCACAGCCCCTGACACGTCCTTCTTGAGGCCGGCTGCCCAACGACGTCACACGTGTTATGCATGTGTGCACCTGAACCCTCCACTGATGCTTCCGGCGGCGCCGAGCCCATTGTCGTTATCCTGCTGTTGATGTCAGGCTGCACGTATCACCGTGACGTCCTATCCCTCCCATCGCCGCGTGTGTCCGAGTGTAAACACAGAGCGGACACGTCCTCGCCGTTGCAGACTGTGCCGACATGTAGTAGGAGTTGGGGTGCGCTGCGCACCTTCGCGACGCACCACAGCCGAAACTGTCTCTGCACGACGCTACTAATGTGAGTTTTTCTAGCCATTGCTCTTGCATCCTGTCGCCAGCCCTGTCTCTGCTCGACGCTAATAATGTGAGTTTTTCTCGCCAATGCTCTTGCATCCTGTCGCCAGTCTGCCGGCCAATGTACACAGCTGCGTAGCATCTGGAAGAAGTAGATTATATTTCCTGTAGTGTTTTAGCATTTTCTTTGATCTACGTACTGTACTCATTGTCGCCATTTCGAGAATGTCGCAATGCACTGCCCGCAGGCTCAATATAGTTGAAACCGTGGTCGCCGTCGTCCTTCCCGGAACCTTGGGAAACGGCGATGTAGCCAAGAAAGTGACAACGCGGCAGCGACAGCTACCAAACCTCACGCCCAGTAAGTGCAGTAAATTCGATAAATTACTAAGGTTTGGAGGGGTAGCAAGTGTCATAATCAAAGGAGAGATACAGGTAATACCGGTGAGAACTGAAATGGTTACGGGTGCTAAGATAAAATTACTTTTTCTTTCTCCTAACGACAAGCTGCCACTAAAGCTGCTCCTCATTGTATTAGTTGTCTAGCTACTGAAGTGATAAAGCCTGCTGGGGCACCTCCAGTTAAATTATCAATCAATGGAATCCCTTCTGAGAGGCGAAGTCTGGAAGTGAGGGATGGCTGAATGCCTTACTATGTTATTACCAGGCTACAATTGACTATGTTTGCATGTTGGGAGACACGGGTATGACTCAATAGAAAGAACCCAGGTTTAATGCCACCAGAACTCTGATTATTGATACTCGGGCGAAGTTATTGGTAAGAGGTTAAATAAATTTTAGACACTGAAAATCAGAGATTCGGCGTTGAAGAAGATAATTCAGTTTTGTGTTAACATTGATGAAAGCAAGAGATTTTATGCAGGAGTATCTACCAAACTAACCAAAGTGATAGCAATTAAAATTGTGGTAATAAATCTGCTGTCATAGAGTAATGAATGCTTGAAGTTATTCAGTTTCAGCAGGGTTAGATACAGTAATAAGAACACACACCACAGGTCTAAATATTGGTCACATGTAAAGAAATTAAGCTTGGCACACATTCTGTTCCTCCAGAATTTAAGCTTCCCCACGTTTTCAAAAAACAGAATGAAGATGTCTGTAAACGCCTAGACATCCAGTATTCTGATTATGAATGGGTGTTCATAGATAAGAGCAATGAGAAGTAATTGAGAGTTTTAACGTTACATATAACAGAACACTATCATGAAAGACACGAGGATCCATTAGGCCGTAGTTCGGAAATACGGTTACATGCCATTTCTATTACATAAAAAAGCTTGTTGATTCTTACATTTACTGCCGTTATCGGTGTCGCCGTTCAGTTGGAATATGTGAACGCTGCCTGTATTTTTTTCATATAGGTACAAAAGAAAGACCACCACACTTTCAACTACCGAGTTTCAGCTACTTTTCAAGATCACCATCATGATTGTTTTCGGCTACTTTGCAATGTCATCATGCAAAAGCTACATGTTGATCATCACAAATGGGAAATATTCTATGATATTTCTTAAGGTTATGAATAAGAACACAAAAAATATATTGTACAAAAACTATACAATTTTTTACATTATTTTTCGAAGGTGTGACAAAGCTAGATGCTGAGTCAGCTGTAACTCGATACGAAGTCAAAATTCTGCCTCATCAGCCAAAATTCTGTCTCGTCAGAAAAAATTATTTCTATATCATGAGCCTTGATAGTGGGAAATGATCAGCTGTCTCTGGTAGCCGAGCTTCCTCCAAAGTGATTACCAACCGTCAACCTTTGGAGAAGCAGACGAGAAATACTGACGGGTGCTTTGGTGTCTCGTTATTATTGGAGAACCTGGACAATCTCTTTACTGTCATTAGAATTATAAATTGCGGCACTTTAGCAAGAAGAATTTCACTGTAGATACAGTCATAACAGAACAGTTTAGTTACATCATTATAGCGCTTAAAATCTGAGAGCAAGTAGATTGTCAATTAATTATTAGAGAAGATACAGTCTGTAATGTTACAGAAAGAAATGTATAGTGCATATAACAATTATCTGCATGGTAAATTCGATAAGTTCACCTCAGTAAGACACGGCGTCTACCATTCTCTTGCACAAGAACACCAATGTGACTATATAAAGGAATGCTAGAGAGGTCGACAAGGAAGCAAGGGCAATATTTTCGAAGAATATAAGAAATTGGAGAAATGTATGATGAAATAAAAGAAATTGTTCAGATAGTGAAGGGCGGCGAAAATTTAATAGTCAAGGATGACTGGAATTCGGTAGTAGGAAAAGGGAGAGAAGGAAACGTAGTAGTTGAATATGGATTGGGGCTAAGAAATGAAAGAGGAAGACGCCTGGGAGAATTTTGCACAGAGCACAACCGAATCATAGCCAACACTTGGTTGAAGAATCATAAAAGAAGGCTGTATACATGGAAGAAGCCTGGAGATACTGACAGGTTTCAGATAGATTATATAATGCTAAGACAGAGATTTAGCAATCAGGTTTTAAATTGTAAAACATTTCCAGGGGCAGATGTGGATTCTGACCACAATCTATTGGTTACGACCTGTAGATTAAAACTGAAGAAACTGCAAAAAGGTGGGAATTTAAGGAGATGGGACTTGGATAAACTGAAAGAACCAGAGGTTGTACAGAGTTTCAGGGAGAGCATAAGGGAACAATTGACAAAAAATGGGGAAAGAAATATAGTAGGAGAAGAATGGGTAGCTTTGAGGGATGAAGTAGTGAAGGCAGCAGGGGATCAAGTAGGTAAAAAGACGAGGGCTAGTAGAAATCCTTGGGTAACAGAAGAAATATTGAATTTAATTGATGAAAGGAGAAAATATAAAAATGCAGTAAATGAAGCAGGCAAAAAGGAATACAAGCGTCTCAAAAATGAGATCGACAGGAAGTACAAATTGGCTAAGCAGGGATGGCTAGAGGACAAATATATGGATGTAGAGGCTTATCTCACTAGGGGTAAGATAGATACTGCCTACAGGAAAATTTATTTAAACGGATGTTTTGGCTTACACAATCGAATGCCTTTGACAAATCACAGAAAATACTTCTTAATTAGAGAATTAAGTACATTTTCACTGTAGGTGTAAATAGCCTTTTCGATATCAGAACCCTTCAGAAATCCAACCTGTGTTCTTGATAACGTGTTATTTGTGGTCAGATGGTTGAGAATCTGCCTGTACATTACTTTTTCTAACGTTTTTGAGAATGCTGGTAAAAGTAAAATCGGTCTGTAGTTTGATGGCATCTCTTTATCCCTACCATTCCACTCTCTAACACCGCGCGGGAAAAACGGACACCAAAACCTTTCTGTTCGCTCTCTGATTTCTCGTACTTTATTTTGATGATCATTCCTACCTATGTAGGTTGGGCTCAACAAAATATTTTCGCATTCGGAAGAGAAAGTTGGTGACTGAAATTTCTTAAAAAGATCTCGCCGCGACGAAAAACGTCTTTGCTGTAATGGCTTCCATCCCAATTCGCGTATCATATCTGCCACACTCTCTCCCCTATTACGTGACAATACAAAACGAGCTGCCATTTTTTGCACCCTTTCGATGTCCTTCGTCAATCCGACCTGGTAACGATCCCACACCGCGCAACAATATTCTAACAGAGGACGAACGAGTGTAGTGTAAGCTGTCTCTTTAGTGGACTTGTTGCATCTTCTAAGTGTCCTGCCAATGAAACGCAACCTTTGGCTCGCCTTCCCCACAATATTATCTATGTGGTCTTTCCAACAGGAGTTGTTCGTAATTTTAACACCCAGGTACTTAGTTGAATTGACAGCCTTGAGAATTGTACTATTTATCGAGTAATCGAATTCCTTTTGGAACTCATGTGGGTCACCTCTCACTTTTCGTTATTTAGCGTCGACTGCCACCTGCCACTCCACACAGCAATCTTTTCTAAATCGCTTTGCAGCTGATACTGGTCTTCGGATGACCTTACTAGACGGTAAATTACAGCATCATCTGCGAACAACCTAAGGGAACTGCTCAGATTGTCACACAGGTCATTTATATAGATCAGGAACAGCAGAGGTCCCAGGACGCTTCCTTGCGGAACACCTGATATCACTTCAGTTTTACTCGACGATTTGCCGTCTATTACTACGAACTGCGACCTTCCCGACAGGAAATCACGAATCCAGTCGCACAACTGAGACGATACTCCATATGCCCGCAGCTTGATTAGAAGTCGCTTGTGAGGAACGGTGTCAAAAGCTTTCCAGAAATCTAGAAATACGGAATCAACTTGAGATCCCCTGTCGATAGCGGCCATTACTTCGTGAGAATAAAGAGCTAGCTGCGTTGCACAAGAGCGATGTTTTCTGAAACCATGCTGATTACGTATCAATAGATCGTTTCCTTCGAGGTGATTCATAATGTTTGAATACAGTATATTCTCCAAAACCCTAATGCAAAACGACGTCAATGATATAGGTCTGTAGTTAGATGGATTACTCCTACTACTCTTCTTAAACACTGGCGCGACCTGCGCAATTTTCCAATCTGTAGGTACAGATCTATCGGTGAGCGAGCGGTTGTATATGAGTGCTAAGTAGGGAGCTATTGTATCAGCGTAACCTGAAAGGAACCTAATCGCTATACAGTCTGGACCTGAAGACTTGCCCGTATCGAGCGATTTGAGTTGCCTCGCAACCCCTAAGGTATCTACTTCTAAGAAACTCATGCTAGCAGCTGTTCGTGTTTCAAATTCTGGAATATTCCATTCGTCTTCCTTGGTGAAGGAATTTCGGAAAACTGCGTTCAATAACTCCGCTTTAGCTGCACAGTTGTCGGTAACAGTACCATCTGCACTGCGCAGCGAAGGTTTTGACTGTGTCTTGCCGCTTGTGTACTTTACATACGACCATAATTTCTTCGGATTTTCTAACAAATTTCGAGACAATGTTTCGTTGTGGAGCCTATTAAAGGCATCTCTCATTCAAGCCGAAATTTCGCTCGTCTGTAAATTTTAGCCAATCTTCCGGATTTCGCGTTCTTCTGAACTTCGCATGCTTTTTCCGTTGCCTCTGCAACAGCGTTCGGATCTGTTTTGAGTACCACGGGGGATCCGAATAGAGGCTTTCTTGACTAGAGGCTTAACATCTGCATATTTCAGCCAGTCTGGAAATGCCCCAGTTACAATTGACAGGTTACACAAGTAACTTAGAATTGTACTAAACTCACAAGAACATGCCTTAATTAACTTAGTTGATATTTCATCGTAACCACTAGAATGCTTTGTTCTTAAAGATTTTATTATGGAAGCTATTTCTTTTGGTGAAGTGAGTGACATATTCATTTACCTGAAGCTATTTGTAAAGGCTAGTTTCAGATATTCAAGGGCATTATTTACTGATCCTGACAATCCTATTCTATCAGTAACAGATATAAAATACTTGTTAAATAGATTGGCACACTATGCCCATCGGTTACTAATGTGTCATCTACCCTTAGTGCTATTTGCTCCTGTTCCTTTCTGGTTCTACCAGTCTCCTCTTTCACTATATCCCATATTTTTTTTATTTTGTTCCCTGACATTGCTATCTTCTTCTCGTAGTGTGTTTGTTTAGATGTCTGAATTACTTTTTTTTATATTTTGCAGTATTCCTTGTATTTAGCTAAATCATCAGCATTAGAGCTATTCTTAGTCGACAGATACATTTTCCTTGTTGTCTTACAGGAAATCTTTATTCCCTGTGTGATCCATGATTTTATTATACACTTCTGTTTAATTTGAGTAACTTTTAGACGAAAACAGTTTTCAAACGTGGGACTGATATTGTTCATGAATGTGTTATATTTTTCATTCATGTCATGAGCACTATAAACATCTTTCCAGTTCATATCTTTGAGCAGTTTTCTAAAACACTCGATTTTTGGTTGATTGAATACTCTCCTGTACTCATTTAGCAGTATTGATAATCTACTTAGAATTTATTTATAAAACAAGGAGCTGCATGTCATGATCTGATAGTCCATTTATTACAGGTTTTATGATACGATTTTGTTCCTTTGATTTGTCTATAAAAATGTTATCAATGGCTGTCCTTGAGGATTTAGTGATCCTAGTTGGAAAGTTTACAGTATGAGTTAGATTGAAAGACAACATTACTAACTGCAGTAAATATTTACTGGAAGATTGAATTAGAAAATCTGTATTAAAGTCACCAGCAATCAAAATTTCTTTGTTTATTCCTGTTAAATAACCCAAAAGAGCTTCTAGATGATTTATGAACAGATTATAATTTCCTGCAGGTGCTCGGTAAATAGTTACTATTATATAGGATCTGTCATGGAACTCTACTTCTGTTGCATATGCTTCTAGATGCTGCTCTTAACAGAATTTATTAATGTCAGAGTTCTTGAATATATGGCGGTTTTTAATATATGTGGCAACTCCTCCTCCATCCATATCTACTCTGCAGAAGTAGGAAGTTAGCTTAAATCGTGAAATGTCTAACATATCTATACCAGTGGTCACTTGGTGTTCAGAGAGGCAGATTATGTCAATTTGGTTAGATGAATTCATTTCATCGATAAAAATGAGTAGTTCATCAACTTTACTTCTGAGTCCCGGAACGTTCTGGTGTAATAAAGATAACTGATACTGCATATTAATGAGATTATAACTGCTTTGGCGAAGATGAACTGATTACTTTCTGTTAAACATTGTTTAAATGGAGGCTGTATGCTAAAATCTGACTCCTGTTCATCTATTTTCTCAAACTGAGTGTGTCTGCCAATCTCTCTTAAAACTCGTTTTCTATCCCCCTTCCCTATCCTAAAAAAGGCATCCCTCTGACACCTGTAACCATTGGTATTTTACCACTTGTGACAGTGTCCCCCTTTAAGCAATCTTCAATCACGTCAGTTTTCCGTTCTCTTTCCTATTGAGGTGAAGGCCATGCCTAGTGTCGTCCCACCTATCAATATCATCCACAGGAATCAAACCAATATGGGACACTATATCCGTCCTAAGTAGCCACTCCAACTCCAAGTTCACCCTCCCTACAGAAGAGTTCAAATGAGGCCGATCATGGCATCTCAACACAGACACAAATCCCACACTCGTATGCTTCGTTGCTGATGCTATCTTCACCAGGTCACTCTCTATGGAATATTCAGAGTCTTCGTCAATGCTGTTTCCCGGACCACCCACTATAACCACGGCATCCTCCTTCGTGAAACCCTTGCATAAAGAACCTATATCCTCTGTTACGTGACCCAGATCTGCACTAGGCTTGAAAAAGTTAGTGACCTGGTACTCTTGACCTAGATTTTTCTGCAGTAGTTGGCCAACACCTCTACCATGGGAACTACCTGACAACAGAACTTTCTTTCTATTTACAAATTACCCTACCTTTTTCAAGTCCTTGAAAGCTTGTTGTGCCCTTTCTACAGCTTCAGCTACATGAGGCTCATCCGATTCTGACTGAGGCAACAGGTGAAATCTATTTTCAAGATTTATCACAAAGCTGTCTCATGTTCTCCTTTGCCTGTTCCCCCTATTACCTGTTGCCACTTCCCACCTCTGTTCACCCTTCTCCCTCTTTAACCTGTCCAGATCCTCCCTTGCCTTGTCTAGGTCAGCTTGAAGAGCTGCAATTTTCCCTTCCTGTTCCAGTATTTTCCTATCTCTACTGCAGATTCTACAATACCACAGATGAGCCTCATTTATGTCCCCATTTCCCACGCCACTACATTCGCCCCAATGAAAGGAACTACAACACCCATCACACCATACCCCGGAACTAACGATCCTACGGCATGTCACACATTTGTCACTCATGGCAAAAACAGAAATCGTATAAACTGATTTAAGTACTGACTAATACGTAAACAAAGGACCCTAGAAACTATTCAGGCAGATATAAATAAGTTGAAAAACTAATGAATAAAAAACACTGGTGATTACACATAAGTTTAAGTCACTGTTTACTTACGATACGCGCGCGTGAAATTAAGCATAAAGTCTGTGCTATAGGCGCGAGAAGGAAAATAAACTTCTTACCCCGTTTAATCTTATGTAACGCTTCACTAACACTTCTACTAATGTAACAACTCTTATAATATATTTATACCAACTGGAAACTTTTACCTATAAGTTTAATTCACTGCTTACTTACGATTCGCGCGCGTGAAAATTAGGCCTAGGATTCCAGCTACAGGCGCGAGAAGAAAAATACGCTTCTTACACCGTTTAATCTTATTTTATACTTCACTAACACTTCCACTTATTTAACAACACTTACATTATACACTCCTGGAAATGGAAAAAAGAACACATTGACACCGGTGTGTCAGACACACCATACTTGCTCCGGACACTGCGAGAGGGCTGTACAAGCAATGATCACACGCACGGCACAGCGGACGCACCAGGAACCGCGGTGTTGGCCGTCGATTGGCGCTAGCTGCGCAGCATTTGTGCACCGCCGCCATCAGTGTCAGCCAGTTTGCCGTGGCATACGGAGCTCCATCGCAGTCTTTAACACTGGTAGCATGCCGCGACAGCGTGGACGTGAACCGTATGTGCAGTTGACGGACTTTGAGCGAGGGCGTATAGTGGGAATGCGGGAGGCCGGGTGGACGTACCGCCGAATTGCTCAACACGTGGGACGTGAGGTATCCATAGTACATCGATGTTGTCGCCAGTGGTCGGCGGAAGGTGCACGTGCCCGTCGACCTGGGACCGGACCGCAACGACGCACGGATGCACGCCAAGACCGTAGGATCCTACGCAGTGCCGTAGGGGACCGCACCGCCACTTCCCAGCAAATTAGGGACACTGTTGCTCCTGGGGTATCGGCGAGGACCATTCGCAACCGTCTCCATGAAGCTGGGCTACGGTCCCGCACACCGTTAGGCCGTCTTCCGCTCACGCCCCAACATCGTGCAGCCCACCTCCAGTGGTGTCGCGACAGGCGTGAATGGAGGGACGAATGGAGACGTGTCGTCTTCAGCGATGAGAGTCGCTTTTGCCTTGGTGCCAATGATGGTCGTATGCGTGTTTGGCGCCGTGCAGGTGAGCGCCACAATCAGGACTGCATACGACCGAGGCACACAGGGCCAACACCCGGTATCATGGTGTGGGGAGCGATCTCCTACACTGGCCGTACACCTCTGGTGATCGTCGAGGGGACACTGAATAGTGCACGGTACATCCAAACCGTCATCGAACCCATCGTTCTACCATTCCTAGACCGGCAAGGGAACTTGCTGTTCCAACAGGACAATGCACGTCCGCATGTATCCAGTGCCACCCAACGAGCTCTAGAAGGTGTAAGTCAACTACCCTGGCCAGCAAGATCTCCGGATCTGTCCCTCATTGAGCATGTTCGGGACTGGATGAAGCGTCGTCTCACGCGGTCTGCACGTCCAGCACGAACGCAGGTCCAACTGAGGCGCCAGGTGGAAATGGCATGGCAAGCCGTTCCACAGGACTACATCTAGCATCTCTACGATCGTCTCCATGGGAGAATAGCAGCCTGCATTGCTGCGAAAGGTGGATGTACACTGTACTAGTGCCGACATTGTGCGTGCTCTGTTGCCTGTGTCTATGTGCCTGTGGTTCTGTCAGTGTGATCATGTGATTTGTCTGACCCCAGGAATGTGTCAATAAAGTTTCCCCTTCCTGGGACAATGAATTCACGGTGTTCTTATTTCAATTTCCAGGAGTGTATTTATAACACCTATAGACGTTTAAAAATAGCTTAATAACAACGGTTTTTTATAATTATTTAGTGCAGCAAATACTCGAAGAGTCCACTTCGGCGCAGTGTTGCATAGGCTATGACGTGTAAACTATCAGATAGCTTAGAGCACAGCTGCTGTGTTGTGTTTAACGATGTTCTATAACGTATCTGCTGGGGCAATAAGAATAAACGAAACAGTATTGGTTTAGAAGTAAATTTTAATCAAGCCGAAGGAAGGATTATAAACTATGGCTTATCCGCCTATAGTTTTAATTAGTTACAAGTAAACTATACAGAAATTATTAACATAAACTTCAACAAAGTTTACAACAGTGTTATACAGACGTTGCATAGTAATTATGGAAAAACACGTTTTCCTCAATCCAGAACACTGTTCTCCATAGAACCACTAAATTTAGATACTCCCGGATTAGGACAGGTTCCCACAAATAATGTTATTCCAGAGTGCTTGAAGAAATTTAGAAATTACCATTCTAAGTGCTGTT
The DNA here is from genome assembly GCF_023897955.1 of Schistocerca gregaria. Taxonomy (NCBI): domain Eukaryota; kingdom Metazoa; phylum Arthropoda; class Insecta; order Orthoptera; family Acrididae; genus Schistocerca; species Schistocerca gregaria. Next base: position 835,667,094 of record NC_064931.1, read on the forward strand.
AATTTGTTACGTAGTTGCAAATGAAAATTGGAAATGGAAGGGTATCGAAGTCGAGAAACGAAAACTGGTGTATATGGCGGTAATAACTGCCGCTGAAGATGTGCAAGCATGGCTTACGTATTAATTGAAACACAGAGTCTGGAAAATCTGGCTGTAACTGGCCTACACAAGATACCAGCATATACTGTAAATGCCAATGAAATATGGGAGCACAAACATGGAATGCTTTATCATGATATAATGCTGAAAATAAAAAGATGAAACTGAAATCCTCAAATTATCTCAGCTAAAAGAATAGAAAAAAGGAAGAGAGCAGACTGTTAAAGCCATAGAAAATAAAGTTAACAGGAAAAAATAGACATGTGTTCGAATTCGGAAGTATATCTTCTTTATTTTTCTGAAATTATTGCTAGGAAAATGAACTAGATCATTCTGATGTGCAATTAAGCTATAATCTAAAAATTAAAATCTATGTGTTAAAACTACTCCAAGCAAAGTAAAATAAATAGTTGTTTTAGTGCGTAAATCTATAAGCCAAAATTAATGAAGTTTTGTGTAAGAAGGTTAGTTTTCCTAGTTACCCTCTCATAAAGCCTAATACGTCTTCTGTTTACAATGACACATATCTCTTGTAAGATGGCATTACGATGTATCCAGAAGTGACCTCTAAAGAGTATTGAAACTAGATATTTGAAAACGTAGGGACCCTCGTAATGTACCTACAGCAGTAAGGAAAATAGTCAAGGTAATGAAAGACCAAATGAATGGTGAACATGCTGCAGAATTTGTTGGCCTACACTCAAAACTGTACGCTCTCGAGACAGAAACTGGACACGTAACGTGCAGAGCAAAAGGCATGAAACATTTTTCGGTAAACATGTTAACCATTAACGATTACAGGTAGTGCATCTTTGATTCAGAAGCTGTACAGTTTATTATTCAAATGGAGCATCGTGTTCCTCCAACTTTAAAGAACATGAATCTTGGTGTCTCAGCACTGGATTACGATTATCATATTCTTATCGATATAGTAAATAATCTCACCACATCATATATGCTCTATCGTAATTTGAGATCAGTGTCACCTTTGTCTGTTCCAGGCTCTCCTCCCTCAAATTAATCTGAAGGAGTACAATGAATCAAACCTGAGTCTTCCATGCTAAAGCCAATGACGCCAACCATTTGTCTTTGATGTTGGTCGATTTTATTGTATAAATGCGTAAAAGTGTAAAAACATTAAACGTCATAACCAATTTATTTATGTCATCTGAAAGTTACTTCAGCTTAGTAGGAGACTGAACATTAACCTGACATTATAATTTTTAACGGTTGGTCGAGATAGCTCAAAAGTTTACTCAGCTGGCAAAAATATACAGTTTACATGAGATAATATCTAAAAAGTGTCGAAGATGAATAAGAATATTTATGACTGCATCACAAATGATTCTGTTTCAGTATAAAGAGCTGGTTGTAAGGACGCTGGAGCGTTTCTGCACTGTGAAAAATGTAAAAAATATGTGAAAAATGTAGTAAAAATTGAATGCGTTAAAAATAGTATAATTTTACCAATGAATATCCCTTGTTGTATGTAAATGTGCAGAGTCATCCAAGTGTTTATCTAACATTCTTTGGAATGTAATAATTTTTAAAATTATTTTCTTAGCTAGATTATCCTTTACTTGAGGTTTTATTTTCATTTCCTTCCCTCTGTAATATATTAATGTTAAGACAGTACAGTGTTTAATATAAACATTTTCATTCCCTTTCCTCAGTGATATACTAATGGCAAGAGAGTGTTTCATACAAATATTAGTGGAGTATGTAAATGGGAGAGAGAGAGAGAGAGAGAGAGAGAGAGAGAGAGAGAGAGAGAGAGAGAGAGAGAGAGAGATTGGTTGGGTTGGGTGTCACTTTGACATGTCTTTTTAATACTATTCTGAGATAGCAAGAATATGGTGTGGGTCTTGTTGTCTTTCATTTATCACACTATTTCCAGTATCTCCAATTTTGATTGGTTAACTGTTTTTAATACTAAGGTGCAACTGGATGGAGAGGGAGAGGTGGTGGTGGGTAGGAGAGTGAAGAAAGGGGTAGTGCTTGATGCTGTTATGGATAAAAAGGTGTGGCTTGTGTCCTCATCAAGGAGATTTCAGTGACCTAGATAACAAATGTAAACAAAGTGAGCTCGAGTCCTCATAGCCCGTCGTGCATCTAGTTCAGTCTGTTACATGATTTCTATGCATTCTTCTAGTCTTCTAGCTTTAAGTAGGGATCTTGTATTTCAAGTTAAACTTTTAGTTTCTCTATTCCTTCAAGATTTTGCTGAATGACGCCATGAGAAGCTTTTCTGTGGTTGTTTTTCGTTTATTGTTCATGGTGGGTGGTGGAATATGTTAGCTAGAGGTGAAGATGTCGGAAGACCACACCCAGATAACGTAGCAGTGAGGCGGTGACAGCATGCCTGGGTGACATATGATGAGTTATCAATGAAACTGATTTGATAAAATAAACATTTATTGCTCAGTACTACAATAGTGGCTCAGATGCCCAGAAAGAGTAATGCCAGCGAAACGGAAGCTATACAGAGACGACAGATTACATGCTGGGGTCAGCGATGAAGACAACTGCAAGACAAAGCTGTCGACACCAGCAAGTTAGCATTTCACAGACAAATATCCATCCACGAGGCACGTATTTGCCTTTGGACATACGGAACAAATTCAGTGTGATGGGGCAGCTCACAACAGTAATGTATGTCCGACCTTGCAGAGGCTGGCGGCCACCAGTTTGCCTGCCGAAGCGACGGCGGATGAGCGGCTTCACGGCTCTGGGAGAGAGCCAAAGACTTCCAGGATGGAACGCTGGAAGGAGCTGAATTAGGCCTGTAAAGTGGCCCACGATATACATGGCGCTATGTGCACAGCACAGGACTTGACATCAGCAGCAGTGCTGACGCTAACAGCGACAGGGTGGCAGAGGCTCAATGGTGAGCCGTGTACGCTCGTATACTCACAGACTAGTATGCTGATGGGCTTGTAGACACGATGGCTCTTAGACTGACGTTGTCATTGCTGATGGCCAGTAGACAGCAATGCCTTTGCCTATAAATAAGTATCTGTATTGTCTTGTCTGGTCTTTGTTTTGCTGCAGCATCAGTTCTTATGGCGTAAGCTATAACAAGAATGTGACTCGGATGTGAAATATCTGGGTCATCGATGCTGCAGTGCTTCTCCCTTTCTGATGTGTCACTGATCTATTTACTCGGCTGTGTCCTGCGATGTAGTAACCATCTGGAGTCGTAGAACAGTTGTTATTGCATTAGCAGAAGTGCCCGAAGCAACAACGCTCGGTCAGCTTTGGTCTGGCCTGCTACCACGGCCCCTTGAATTATCCGTGGCAGATGTCTTCATTTCTAACTCTGTCGTGTCCAATTAATTATTTTGTGGCTCGTCACGCCCCTCTCCTTCAGAAAATTCGACATCCCTATTTCTACTCATGGCAATTGCGCGAAATCTCGATGCATTAACAAGTAGACAATTGTGTATAGGACTCTTAATTTTCCTTTTCCCTTCTTTATCACAAGTTTTATTGGGTTTAGTTTTATTTATAAACGTCAATCGCTACGTTTGGGTCACCAGACTTGCTTCCCTAGAGACGATGATATCACCAAATCATTACTACAGACTACTAAAGCAACGTTACTAAATTCTGCCGTCGTTACAATTTCTTCAGCATACAAATCACAGTAATTGATCATGGTAACTCCTTGCCTACGGACTAGTTTGCAAGTTACTATCTTAAGTTAGTTCACTTATTCTTACTTGTTACAGTTAACCTAGTTCCCCGTATTTTATTCATTGCAAGTTCGTGGGGGTGGAAGAGTTTTCGCCTCAGGTAGATATAGGTTACATGAAGCTCTTACGGCGTAAAGTCTAGAGCCGGCACGCCAGTCGGGAACGAGAGAGCAGAGAGGGCTGTGAAGAAGACGTCAACCAGTTGCGGACTGACCGACCACTCTCCAGGATGATAACGCGACAGCTGCGGCCTCTATGCGAAGAGAACATAAGTGCAGCGCCCAACATGGCACGCCCAGTTCTACAGAAGCTTGAAGACTAGCGACTAGATAGAAGAGTCAAAGCTCATTACTTTCCTTGTATATTTTATGTAGCTCAAATTTGGAATTGTTATACTGAAGAGATTTCTTATTTTGTCTGTTTTCCTTTGCTGGCGACACGTATATTTACCACAAAAAAGTATTGTATGTTTTCCTCTCGTAATAAAACTCATTAATACGATTTGTTTTAATTGTAGTCTAGCGATCCGAGAAAGCAAATTTTCTAGACATCCCATATCAGACGCATACGCAGGATTCAACAAAAGCAAAACCAGAACCACTATAGTAGTTGACACCGGGATACCAGGGTTCATAATGTTGCGACGCTACCGTACATGCCAGATCGTTGGTTCTGCGGTAATTCGAACCATCGTGAATCGAGTGAATGAAGGAGATCTGCGTATAGAGTGTAGTTTAAATGGGTCAACGTCTCTGTTGGTAACCAAAGAGAAAACACAATGTAGGCCCACCTTCTGAAAGTATGAGTGGGGTGATGGCACTCCCTCGAAGATCCACCTGCTTCCCCATTATGTAAGAATAACTCAATTTCGCAGGCAATTTTGTCGGTCTGAACTAACCTAGTTGGACATTCATGATTCCCTCTCTCCGACACAAGCCTATCTCATCGGTTCAGATCAAATCGTAATTACTTTTACTATTGGACAATGACACTTTATGCGTTTTCATCTTTATAAATTTTCCCAAACTTCTCCATTTTACTTGGTTGGGATGGATCATGAAGCACTGGTAATGTGTATCCACTGTCGCCACTGGGAACTGAACTAACACATGAATTCTAGTTCTACTATTAGTAGTCTCAACTGTAGACATATGATAATGTAATGTAAAATTCTGTTGCATTGGTTCAACTGCGTACTGCAGCTCTACCGTCAACTTTTACGGCACATTCCGTAGTCCAGTTAAGAACTGTCTCGAAGGTGTGAACGTAGAACTTAGCTGCTCATACACACTATGATGTACCTCCCCCTGCAATGCAGTCGCCACTATTCTTGCATCACCTAAGCTTTCTGCCAATAATCGCGGCATCTCGCTGTGGCCATCCTTTCATCCAGTGAATTCAGTCGAGCCTCTGCCACACCCCAATACGACACATAGTAGTCTTCACGTATCCCACTACGTCCACAGTCAATTCCCATATCATCCTGGTGTTACCCAGCGCTTCTCATTCCAGTATTACCAACTACATGGTGTGCCACTCCATAGTCGCAGTGTTGGTTCCTGCCACTCCCTGTACTTGCACCACAGTGCTATTTAATTCCTGGTTGTTGTTGTGCCTGTGTCCTCTTGTAATATTTTGTGCTTCCTGGCTGGATGAGCAAACGTGGTATGATAGGCGGGTGGCCGGTTTCTTCTCACTACAACTCGAAAGGTACAGTTGATTAAGATCCACTTCGTTACAGTAACCAATTGAGACCTAACTTCACTGATGTCCAATTTGAAATTCTATGGTTAAAAGCAATCAAATAACAAATACTAATTCTTGAATGTTGTCCGTGCCCATATCACAACTACACTGAAGAGCTAAAGAAACTGGTACACCCGCCTAATCTCGTGTAGGGCCCCACGAGCAAGAAGACGTGCCGCAACAGAACGTGGAATGGACTCGACTAATGTCTAAAGTAGTGCTGGTGGGAACTAACACCACGAATCCTGCAGGGATGTCTATAAATCCGTAAGAATACGAGTGGGTGGAGATCTCTTCTGAGCAGCATATTCCAAGACATCCCATATATGCTCAATAATGTTCATGACTGGGGACTCTGGTGGCCAGCGGAAGTGTTTAAACTCAAAAGAGTGTTCCTGGAGCCAAACTGTAGAAATTCTGGACGTTTGCGGCGTCGCAGTGTCCTGCTGGAATTTCCCATGTCCATGGAAACGCATAAGGCACATGAACGGATTCAGGTGACCAGATAGGATGCTTACGCACATGTCACCCGTCAGATATGTATCTAGACGTACTAGGGGTCCCATATCACTCCAACTACACACGCCCTACACCATTACAGAGCTCCCACCAGCTTGAACAATCCTCTGCTGGCATGTAAGGTCCATGGATTCATGAGATATTCTCCATACTCGTACAAGTCGAGCCTCTAGATACAATGTAAAACGAGACTCGTCCAACCAGGCAACACGTTTCCAGTCATCAACAGTCCAGTGTCGGTGTTGATGGCGGCAGACGAGATGTAAAGCCTTGTGTCGTGCAGTCATCAAGAGTACACGAGTCATTCTTCGGCTCCGAAAGCCCGTGTCCATGATGTTTCGTTGAATGGTTGGCAATTGTATGAAAATTAACTTAGACTTATTTCGATTTTCATCATTTCTGTAATGTTAGAGTTTACCTCTTAGCCCAACAAAAGTAAAACGAACACTGTGAACCGAAGAAGAAATACTGATGGGGAAGCGTACCTTAGAACTCCTTTCACCATGGAAGAACTAGAAATAGCTTTCCACTTTATGAAGAATAATGAAGCTGCAGGCTGAGAACAGAGCAACGGACTTAAAAACTTAATGAACACCTGCATTTCATGATTGTAGAGTCCTAAGACCTGGAGCAAAGCCAGATTTGTAGCACTCCAGGAGCCAGGAAAAGAGCAAATGAATTCTGAACATATTCGACCAGTAACTCATCTTTGCCAACTATATAAAGTCTGGGAAAGGCTAATTGCCCATTGCATCTCAAGATGTGACAAAAATACTATAAGTGGCAGTCAGGTTTCCGACCTGGAAGGTGGATACGCAATAGGACATGTCACAGGAGGGGAACTCATAGATGAGTCAGTAGCGTATGACATCGTCAACCAGCAAATATTAATTGGAACTGTATAATTAGTCACAAAAGACTACCGTTTAGCACACTGCGTCCGGTTTTCGCTGAAAAAAAGGAATGTTTTTTTGTCAGTCTGCGTAATAGAGAGAGCTGATGCTGGAGACGGAATCACTGTCTTCCTCTATATAGTGTATTGGCACCCCCGTCATACAACATCTGCACAAAAGACCAAACAAGAACAAGAATATTTTATATGCATGTGACACGGCAACTGCTGCTATAGACAAACCTTTGCGGAAATGAAGATGAAGCTGACAGCAACCCTTGAAAAACTCGACAAATATTATGACAATAAACACCTAAAGCCCAATACCGGAAACACCCAGGTCTCTGTCTTTCACCTGAGAAACCGGGAAGACAAGGAGAAGTTAAACATATTCTGGAGGGGAAACAACTATACCACTACGATTCTACAAAATATATAGGAGTGAAGTTGGATCGTACTCATATTCAAGGATCACTGCCAAGAAACAAAGCTAAAAGTACCTACCATGAAAAATAACAGCTGCAGACTAATCGGCACGAGCAGGGTTGGTTCAAATGGCTCTGAGCACTGTGGGACTTAACATCTGAGGTCATCAGTCCCCTAGAACTTCGAACTACTTAAATCTAACTAACCTAAGGACATCACACACATCCATGCCCGAGGCAGGATTCGAACCTGCGACCGTAACGGTCGCGCAGTTCCAGACTGAAGCGCCTAGAACCGCTCTGACACACCGGCCGGCGCACCAGCAGGGCTCACAGCTAAATGTGTTGCGTACATCTGCCCTGGCTCTATGCTTCTCTGCATCAGAATACGCAGCAACCAGAATGGCGAAGTTACACTTATGCCAGACAAGTGGATATGTCGTTGAATGATGTTGGATTCATATTGACTGGTGGCCTACGACCAGCTCCTGTCATCATAATATTTCAAATTATGGGTATAGCACCAACTTACAACCGCAGAAGAGCAACCGCAGAAATGGAGAAGATAAAGTGTGAAAACCATTATAGGCAGTCTCTGTTTGAATATGAATAACTAAAACCTAGTTTGAGGTCAAGGAGAAGTTTCATGCGCGCAGCATCAGCATTTACATCAGCACCTGGATTTCGTCGAACATTGCTGCGATGAAATTTATTAGCTCAAAAGGTTGGGGAGAACATGAATGTGGAACGTGCTGCTGGCTTTCGTATGTCGTATGTGACATGGAAGACACTAAATTGATTCAGGACAGGAATGTCAAGATAAATGGCGATCCTCAGGCAGTGGGAATTTGACTGAAGATGAGTCCTGTGCGTTCAGTGGCTTGTAGCACCTACAGTATCTCTTGGTTATTAGAAACCTGTCGACCCTTGCTCCACGGAAGATTTATATGCAGCAAGTAACACGCCATCAAGACATCGGAATTCTGAGTTTGTCTACATCTACAGCTACATGCATACTCCCGCAAGCCACAGTATGGTGCGTGGCGGGGAACAATCTGTGCCACCAGTAGTCATTTACTTTACTGTTCCACTCGTACACACATCGACAATTGCCTACATGCATCCTTACGATCCCTAATATCTCTAGTTTTATCTCCATGGACCTTACACGAAATGTTCGATCGCGGCAGTAGAATCGTTCTGCAATCAGCCTATAGTTGCGGTTCTCTAAATTTTCCAATAGTGCTCCTTGGCTCTGAGCACTATGGGACTTAACATCTATGGTCATCAGTCCCCTAAAACGTAGAACTACTTAAACCTAACGAACCTAAGGACAACACACAACACCCAGCCATCACGAGGCAGAGAAAATCCCTGACCCCGCCGGGAATCGAACCCGGGAACATGGGCGCGGGAAGCGAGAACGCTATCTCACGACCACGAGATGCGGCTCCTCCAAAAAACCAAAGGTCGCCTTCTCTCCAGTGATTCCCATTTGAGTTCCGACAGAACATCAGCAGTGCGTGGAAGAGTTTTGTTTTAATTTTTATTTGTTTCAATTATCTTAGCACTGACCGTATAAAATAAATAAACAGCCAACAAACAGCATTATACGAAAGTTGACACTACTAGTTGAGTGTTGCTCACCGTCGTAGTACACTAAGCTCGCTTGGCGGATGATCCTAGGGAACAACACAACATCTGTATTCCGTTACTGCGTCATTTATGGCTTAAATCCACTGTCTCACCCACTCGGTAGTACATGGTCACAAAACCTAACAAAATGTGCACCTGATAGTAGATTTAAGTTAGCTTACTGGTTTAAAATCCAGCATCTAGCACCCATCACGTACGCACTGTCAGCGTCTGATGATACAATACTATACATGTGCGGCCGTTGTTGCTGCGTATATGCAATGTAACGCTACTCCGATACATGTCTATAAGCACCGACATATAGCAAGGGATTAGTGTGGCATTCGTGTCTTTCCGACATGCGTGTAGTAAATGCGGAAACACGTGCTATGGCTACGCTATTACCAAATGCGGGTATACAGGACCAACGTACATTATTATTTCATTTCATTAACAGTACAGAGTAACCCACCGCCTTGAAATGTGAGGTGGGTCGGATGCTTCTGAACCTAATAGTAAAGACTTCTCATTGTTACAGTCTTATTGGTATACAGTTGTTAATGCTTTTAAAAAAATATAATATAAAGAACATAATATATAAAGATCTCTCAGCAGTTACAGCTTAACAATTGTTAAAATGGTTCCATGTAATTTGTTACTACCTAGTTGATGATAATATAATTTATACAATGCAAATGTCAAAGAAAAAGAAAAAAAGAAAATGTAACGCAATTAATTTGCAATATAGAGAGAGCATGTGGGTTAGTAAGAATAATTTGCAATATAGAGAGAGCATGTGGGTTAGTAAAGGCCAATTTTTATCTATTTCAGATGAGAAGGTCTCGGTACAACGTCGAGCTTTTCTCATCTGAAATGGTTTGCGCTAATGTATGTTTACACAGATTATACAGATTAAAAGCTGTTTGAGCACTTCATACATGGAGTACATGAATTTTAGCTCCACATGAGAAATACACTTACGTTTGTAAGTTGTTAGTTGAAATAGAATATAGTTTATTGCTACTTGAATGCATTATTCCTTAAATAACTTAATATATTTCTGATATATGATTTTCATTGATTATAGCTTTGAATAGAGGAGAGAATATGCTTCTGTCTGCACACAATAAGACGAGCAGTACATTACTGCTTGTGTGCAGTATACTTTAAACACTATGCAGGATGCCGTTGGGAAGGAGGAGCCTCGGAATAAAAGTTCTTCGAGCCTTCTCCTCCCAAGCGACGTTGCTTTATTACTAGAGTCTTAGTATGTGGTGCCGCTTTTTATTCGTTTTATGGTTGTTGCGTTGTCTGTGTTGTGACATGCAGTGTCATACATTGTTGGTTTTGGTCCCTTACATGTTGATCCCTTCTGAGTCATGTTCACTTAGTGTTCCTTCCTCGGTTTCGGAATCTGTGGTCGTGTTTGTGTCCTCCCATGTAGTTTGTTGTGTTGTTTGTACTTGTCTACGCCTCCTCCCGTATGGGTTTTGTCGCTTGTACTCTTCGTGCAGAGTGTTCGATACAATATCGGCTACGCTATTTATTGTGTTCCAGTCATCGGGATTACGTATTATTCTGGCGATGTCATTGTCATTCTATATAGGTCTTACTTGCGGTAGCGGGTTGCACAGCAGTGTGACATGTTCTGGTGTCCCAGTTTCTCCACATACACATACTTCATAGTTAGTTAGTCCCATACTGTTTAAATGTATCGGATACGGCCCGTGGCCTGTCAGTAAATGGACCATCCCCCGGCTCGGGTCGACATGTTTCAGTTGTAGTCTCTCGTGCACATCAGGAAATAAAGAGTGTGCTCGGCGACCCTTATCGGATGCATCCCACTCTCTCTGCCATGTCTGTATCCACCATCGTTTCATTTGTGTTTTGTTCATAATGTTGGTTCCCGTAATTTCGGTTACTTTATCGAACCTGTCCCTCTTAAGCCAGTAAAATGCAGCTCTGTAACGTATTGTTATGTCTACAGGGCAGGTCCCCATCACAACGCAAAGTGTCTCTAGTGATGATGAAGGCTCCGCTCATTCTCAAGAGTACACTACGTTGACCTCGTCTTTCAATTGCCTTGTTAGTATGTATGTTCATTCTGTGAGGCCAAGCACTTGCGGCGAAGCATGTGATGGATTCAAATATCGCAATGTGGTAGGCCCTTGGCATCTTAACAGGTAATTTGTACTGAGTTGTGTTTATTCTTGCTATTTTATGCATAATTTTTTTAGGCTTTGCCAATTGTGAATTTTATATGGTAGTTTAAAAGCCTGTTTTTCGTCTAGATGCAGACCGAGATAACGTGTGGCTTGCTTCCTCTGTATGCTTCTATTGTCTAATTTTAGAATTGGATTCCTCTGCAGTGTCCCTCTGAGCAGTAAATATACAGTTTTCTTGGGAACTATTTTTAATTCATTTTCTTTGCACCAGCTGTTAATTTCCTGAAGCTGTTGCGTGCCTTTTCTCTCTAGTGCTGCTCTCGAGCCGGTCATCTGCGGAAGCCACCACACCTCTTTGTCTTTCGTCACTGTCCAGGGTGTTCAGCAAGGGCTCTATTGCGATATCCCAGAATATCGCTCCGCAGATCGAGCCCTGTGGACATCCCTTTGTTATTCTCTTGACAACCTTCCGTGTACCAGCCCTCCACTCCGCCACTCTGAAGTAATCGAGGAGGCTATTGTAGAGGGAAGCTCGCAGCCTCATTTCCCTTAACCTGGCGAAAAGGACGGCCACCACAAGTTGTCAAAACCTCGGCTATGTCGATTGAAATGGCGGCCGCGTATTTGTCGCTGATGCTATTTGTAACTGTCAGTGCTTGGTTGAGAGCGTCTTCTACTGATCTACCATCCCCGAAGCCGAACTAATGGGGCGTTAGGCCGAGGAGGCGCCTGTGCGATCGTAAAGGGTCACACAGGAGCCTTTCCTGTACCGTGCCGAAAGTGTTTAAGAGACAGATCTGTCGGTACGTTTTGGGGTCTGTTGGCACATTGTCTTGTGATTTCCTGGTTATTACTACATTAGCAGTTTTCCAGAGGTTTGGAATTCTGCCTGTTAGTAGTGTCTCGTTGAACATGTCAATAAGAAAAGGTGTGATTTGTGTTACTGTTAGTTTTAATGTTTCAGAGAGTACTTTGTCTGGGCCGGGTGCTTTTCGGTTTTTAAGCCTGCTGATTGCCGTAGCGATATCGACTTATGCGAATGGTTTGGTTACACGTCACTGATGTATGTTTGCCTCATGCTCTCCTTTAGGTCAGCTTGGTATCGCTCGTCTTGTGTGGGTTCGTCATCTGGGAGGAGCCTGTTCAGAAGATATTCTGCTGTGCTTCTCCATCCTCTGGTCATTATGCAGTCAGCTTGTTTTAGTGTTCACAGAACTGTCGGTGTCTTAACTCGTTCTGTTTCTATCTTGAGGGGTTTTCCCCAGATGTCGTTCTGTAGCTGGGTTTTTACAAAATTGGTCCAGTAGTCTTGCCTTGTTGTCTTTAGTTGTTTTTGATATTTCTGTTTAGCGTCACGATACAGATCAAGTCTTATCTGTCTTCAGGAGCTGTCTTTGCTTGTTGGTAGTACTTTCTTTTGTCCCGTGAATCCTTCCTTAGCCTTGCCAGTTCTGTCGACCATGGTTATTTCTGTCCCCACGCAGTTTTTGCGCGTAGTATAGCTGCTTCCTGTGCTGTATGTAGTACCTCTGTCAGTAAATGCGTTTTGTAATCTATTCTGCCTTGAACATTGTGTAGCGACGACGCCTCAACAATATCTCGAACTTTTTGCCTGTCGGCTCTTTCTATGAGTAAATGCTTCTGTTCGTGGTCCATGTTATGTGTATTGATATATATATGTGTTCGTAGCTATGACGATTGCGTTGTGGTCGCTGTGTGTGGCTCTATCTAATACCCTCCATGTATTGACTAGTGGAATAGATTTTGCGTTCCCTAGGGAAAGGTCTATGTTGCTTACACCACCGGCGTCTCCGCGGTGGGTAGGTGGTTGACCCTCCCTATTCAGTATGAAGAGGTTGCATTCATTTACCACGTAAAGCACTAGTTGCCCTCTGTCGTCAGTTCTATCTGAGTTCTACAAGGGGGATTTTGCGTTGATCTCAGTTAGAATGAGGAGCGTTCTTCTTTCTGATGTCTATTGTTTTGTCTAAGAAAAGTTCTATATCATACGAGTACTGAGCGTAAATAGACGACATGAGCCATACATCCTGTCCGTCTGTTATTTCAGCTGTGGCAGTGTGTTCAGAGCAAAACTGGGTGATCTGTGTTACTATGCGGTTTTTATTAACTACCGTTATCGCGGCTTTCCCTTTCGGTGTTACAGTTATTGTGATGTAGTGTGAGGGTAGCCCTGAAATTTTCCCGCCTCGCAGAAAAGGTTCCTGAACGCAGGCGGTGTCTGCTTTTGTTTCTTCTAAGAGCCTGCCTAGTTCCATGTTTAATAGGGTATTGCACTGGCAACTTAGTTGTACTACCTTCAGAAGGGATATCTAGTGAAGGAAAAATACTTGAGTATGGTTTCTTTAAAATCCAGAAACAAACACCATTGTGCTCTCACGAAGTCCTTATATACTTTCTCTAGGTTTAGGCCCTCTCCCCTTCGCCCACATGCCTCCTCTAGAAGCTTATATAGCTCTTTGGGGTTCGTTGGCAGATTTTCAACTCTTAGGATCATCCTGTCAGTTTGTTCTGTAGTTGGACAGCAGATTTTATCCCCGTTTTTATGCTTAGTTCGTATTACATAGAGAAGAGCTGTTTCAAACATATCCTTATTTTCTAGTCTGCTAAGCAGTAGGTTAACTTCCAAGTTTTCGTAGTTTACGTAATTAAAGGTATTCAGCTTGGGGTCTTTGGTTGTATCTGTTTGGTGTTTTTGACTGTTTGTTTGTTGCTCCGATTCCGAGTTATTTTGTAGTGCAGCACGTGTTCACTACTTTATGGTTTCTGATAGTATACAGTTCGATGTGTTTTCGCTTAAAAATTTCCCCCTGATAATAGTCGTTTTTTATCTCTACCGGAGACTTGTTCGTAAAATGTGACTTTTGTATGTCCGTTTCTGGGGTGTTTGTGTCTGGTGTTGTGCCGGGGCAGGATATGTCTTTCTGTTCAGCTACATTACTCTTTTGTTTTTCGTAGTGACTGTGTGCGCCACCCTCGTAGACAAAACGAACTGGTGTAATATAGGGTCTACAATTGGTTGTATCACATTCTACTTGTTGCACGGGAAGTGTGCAATTGTCTTTGTTATTCTTCGCATGTGGTATTGAATTTCTTGTGAAATCGATGACATCTTCATTCTGAGAATGTTCAAGGACGTCGTTGTATTTCTCTGTACTATCTCGCAGTATTTAGTTCCAGTGCGTCAGCCGGTAAAAGGAGACCAGACTGGAAGATGGCCAAATCAAATATGTGATGTTTCAGGTGCCTAGCTACTGCATACTCTATTGCACTCTGCATACACATATCGTCTATGTAGTCGGTAATGCTGAAGTACCTGCACTGTATTTTCTCCCAGCACTGAGGCATTACCGTAATATCGCTATCTGCATTTGGGGGAAGTAATATCCCCATGTGTTGCAGCCAGGCAACGGCTCGCCGCCAGCCTCTCATCCTAGTCGACGGCCATTTGTACCTTATCCTGTATGTGTTATTAGTTACGTCTGTTCCTGCGTGTGTTAGGGGGGATGGGTTTGTGACGGTTATGGTAGCACTTCTTATTAATGGACGTTGTCCAGGACATCGTATTCGGTGAGTTCGATTTGTCTTTCGTAGAGCTGTTTATATGTAGGACAGTCTGCCCCCCCCCCCCCCCCTCCCCCCTGCCATATCGCATGTTCTGTTTCTGTGTTTGCAAGGTATACAGCCTACAGGATTCTCCTGCCCGCATTCACACTTTTTGTGTCCCGGTTTTGTGTATATTCCACATACTGGATCTTTGTCGCAACGCTTCGATGGGTGACCGAAGCTCCAAGAATTAAAAACTTTTTACTGTCGTTGATGTAAAAGGTTCAAGTTGAATAAAAACTCTTTCTTTTTGAAGCAGCAGTAATCGCACTCTTGGCGACACTTCTAGAATATTGTTTACTGTCCTTCTGCCTTTGGTCCTGTTTTATATATTATTTTAACCTCTTTACCGAACTCGTCTTTAGTAATGCATTCACTCAGGTTTATTTCGTAGGGCTCTTCTAAGAATTCCTGTTGAGTTAAACACGTTGAGACATGGTGCACTGCCAGCAGGGTTCTGAACTTCTGGGGTTCTTCACACCTAATGTTTTTAAGCTGTGCTGCTTTTGCAATCATCTTTTTCTTTTCTACTGGTGAGTCTCTTTCAATTATTACGGTGTTTGCTGTTTACTGATTGATTTCATTTTTAGTTTGTCTTGCTTGGGATTAATTGTTTCAGTGACGTTCTCTCTAATGGTTCTCGCATCTTGGTTGATTTATGATTTAAAGAAAAGTGTGCTGGACTATTTAGCTTTTGTTTGTTGAATGCGTCCCTGTACTTTTGCTTTTAGGTTTTGCAGTCGGACCGGCAGGCGCAACCGGTGCAAATGAGAGTGGGAGGGGTTTATTTTCTAACTTTAATCTCTGATTTTCGGATTTGAGCTCCGATATTTCCTGTTCCAGGCGCTGAATGAGTTCCTGGGCACCTGGTGTTTTTGCAACCGTTAGTTCTTTTCTGAGTTTGGCGTTTTCAGATCTGAGGTCTTCATTTTGTCCGTAAAGCCTTGCTTGACCCAGTGCGAGTGCCCACGTTTTGTCTCTAACCTACAATGTAATTGTGGTTGATGCCCTACAGTTATGCTTCACTTTGCTGGCAAAAGGCAAACAACGGTAGACATCCATCAGAGATGTATGGGCATCACGTCTGTCGCCAACTTAACCTGAAATCATTGGAGCACTCGCCATATAATCCCGATCTCTTCCCATACGGTTATCAAGCATTCGGTCGTCTATAAAAGGCGTTGAAAGCTCAACGGTTCCTTTCGAACGGGAATGTGCAGCAGGCAGTTACGGACTTATTCACGCAGCAGGACACGGTATTTTACCAAACTGGTATTTCCAACTGGGTGCGCCTTCTCAATGCTCAAGGAGATTTTTCCTGCTTGGCCAACGGATTACTCTGCATTGTAGAGCCATCTAACGGAAACGTTTTCACAGTCCTTTATACATGCTGTTCGTAAATTCCCGTTACATACTTCCAGGACTTGTGAACGGAATAAATTAATGATGTTCTGAATAGGAACCCATGTCCGAAAACGTACCGTTTCCGTGATACAGCCGTTTGAAAACATGTTCGCTATATAGGCACGCAACAGGATAGTCATGGAGGGGTGGGGGTGGGGGGGGTGGGAGGGGGTCGGATACGTCGGATCGGCTGATTTCATTTGACGTCCGTCCTACCTCTCCGACATGATTCAAGCCTCATTTGCGTGCTTTCGAGTGTTAGAGCAACATGGTTGAATAAAGATTTGCAGAATACACCGACGTGATCATTCTGAACAGCGTTGCTCACTGTACTGGAAGAGCTTCTCGTCACTTTTACCAAGATCGTTCTCCACAACGTCGACGCTATCGGATACCCTTTTCGCCACAGTTACGCAACGCCTTCGAAAAAGGGAACCTTCAGTGGCAGCAGGTGCTCCAAGAAGACGCCACACGCCAGTATTGGAAGAGTCCCAGGTGCATCACGTTGAGGAGAACCCCTCAACGAGTACACGAGCAATTTGTTAGGCTATTAATGAGTGTAATTGTGGAACAAGTGATGTATTGGGTCACACCTATTCAATTACTTCTAAAAGTGGTAGCATTACTTACATGTTTTGAAATAGTTCTATCACGGTACGTTTCCGGACATGCTTTCTAATTCAAAATGTTGCGTTCTCCCTCTCCTGTACAAGTCCTACATGTGTCTAACGGTAGTTCCCAAACACCCTGTATTTAACACCTAGTAGATGGCATCGAGTACACATACACGCTGTAAGCTTCCGATGAGACAACACCAGTTACGATGTAGTATCGGATACCCATTACGCTTTAGATACTGTTCGAGATAAGATTGCTGACACCTACCGTCAGGTTTTAGTACATCATACTTTTTTACAATTTATCCATGTGAGCACTGGTATTCAGGTAACCTTATAGGTTTAAAATCAAATAACTAGCACCAACTGTTCACACATAACCTCACTTATTGATGACAGAATATAAGTTAAGACCCAGTAATGCCTTTCACCAAATGATGAACAATAAACGGTCAATACCTAACGCCTAACACGTGTCGGCTAATGCTAAGCGATTATTGCATAACGCCTAATGAATAACACAAAACACCTAACGCAAATTTTCTTCAGAGTGCACATTGCGGTTCCAGAATTATGGAGGAAATACCACAGGGCACGTTCTTCATGTACGACATCTTGCAGACACACTGCTTCAAAACTGTTACGGAACAGAGATATCGTTGGAAAGGAATAATCATAAGCAACTATGGCCTTTGTGAAACACAGTACTCACGTAATAGAGGTGGAATGTCATATTTATTAAGAAAAATATTACAGATTTCTCCACATGGGAAAGCGGGATAACAGGCATGAAGACATGAAAAACGTTCATGTTTGACACGGGTGAAGCCCAAAACTTAAAGGTCGATGCTGGATTCTCAGTAAGAAACATACCTCCTAGTATCCCAATGTACTTTTCGCTTCTGTTATTCATGCTTGCTACCAAACTAATGAGGACTCTTTTCGGATATTGTGCACTTCTCTCTCTAGGCGGTTTTCAGTTCCTGCAGGGCCCTGAGAGATGTTATTTGTTGAGAATCGCTTCTGCCAAGAGCATGTCAGGCATAATGTATAAGGTCTAGGCCCGAGGAGTCCGCAGGCTATTCCATGCGATCGATATCATCACATTCTAATGAGTCCGACAACTCAGCGCTCCTGTGTGAACGTGTACTTTCGACCGTAAACAGGAATTCGGGACCTTCGGCACCCCTAAACAGATGGACATGATCCAGAATGCTCTTCCTACAGTATCGCTGTGCCGTAACAGTACCTCGTAAAAAGATTTGCGGGGTCTTCGTCCACTGCGTGTAATTCCTGGCCACGACATATTGCCTGGACCATATCAGTGACATCATGAATTCTCTGTGGTATCTAACGTGTTCCCCTCTCTCTACACTAACTGGCGGCCAGAATTACTTGCCACAGTGAAGCGAGATTCGTCAGACAACATCACTCTGGGCCACTGTTGCTGACCCGAACCAAGATGGTACCTACTCCATAGCGTGGTTGAAGCCTGAAGCATTTAATAGACCTCCGAGCATACAAGCCAAGCTGATTTAATCACCGCGAAGTAGTTCTGGCAATCACTTGTACCGGTTGCAAAGTCGGCAGCGATCTGCATAGGAGTGACAGGTCTGTTCCTTTGCGCCAGTAGGGTGAAGGATCGATCATCCTGCTGTGTGGTGGTCTATCAACGACCATCGGAATGCTTTCGCATAGGATTTCCACCTTCAGCGGCCTTTTGTAATCTCGAGATGACACTTTTGGACACACCAGTTGCTGAAGACACAGTGGTGACATTTTGAACGGTTTCTGGCCGCCGAACTGCTGGTCCACGATTGTTAGCACTCAAATGATGTCTTACAGACATGTTGCCGCAATACACGGAATGTCGCTCCACAAAATCCTTCAGCAAACACCGTACTGCATGAATTGACGGTTTTCCGTAGCAGATGGCAGTTGTTCTTTAGCAAGTTTGACTTTTCCTTGGCAGTTGTCAAGCAGTCTAGATAGATTCCATCTCCCACTATTACCAAAAGTTACACTAATTTCTTTAAAGTTTTTATTGGACTGTGTCTGCAGATTGTTTGATATCGTCTACAAAATGATCTCAAATGGCTTAGACTTCATTTAGGCAGTGGACGGGTGCAATACATCCGCTTAAAATGTTAGTGGTGTGTGAAATTAGTAATACGTTTGTCAGTTTATATCGTTGACTTTAATAGATGGTAACGGCAAGTGTTTTGCTGTGTAATCATTCACGATTAACAACTCACTGTTTACCTTTTAACTCTCACCGTTTACCATTCACTAATCACTCTTTAGCATTCACCATTTACCGTTCACAATTTACCATTATGTGTGTGTGTGTGTGTGTGTGTGTGTGTGTGTGTGTATGTGTGTGTGTGTGTGTGTGTGTGTGTGTTTAAAGTCATCATGGACAGCAATCATGTCAGTCACATTTTGTAATGGCTTACAGTGAGAATCTAGGCGTAGGTCACTGGTCAACATCACAAATGTAAACGAAGTAACTGGAGACCTCACAGCTACGCTACTGCTTGGCGTACCAGAAACTAGATGGAAAGGTATGAGAGACATGATGTTAGGTGACTAGAGACGTTTTCACTGGTAATGAAAAACCAGGATCTTGTGGTGTAGCAGTTGTTCTAAGTACAGTGTTATTAATATTACCTTGTCAAAGAACGACTGTTTATGGTAATGTCCTGAGCATCTATGCATAATACTAATTTACTTCCGAACAACTAACTGCGAAGACAAAGAAATTGCAGGAATGTATGATCAAATGGAAGAACTAGTAGGAATATGACAGACGAAGGACGGTGTTACGGTAATGCGAGGCAGGGCATTCGTACCACGCGATGTCTTCAGCATTCTTCACAACTCTGCTTGTCAGGTACCTGACTATAGGGTATTCTACCTTTGTCCATTGATGTTCAACGTTATTAGTGGTGGAGATGAAATTTTCAGCATAACTACTCAGGTGATCTTAAAGCTGCCTCTCGTGGCTCTTCCTAAGCATCTTCCTACCTTTTCTCTGTACTCCTATTTACCGCCGTATTCAGTGATCTTATGATCCCTGATCGTCTATTCAATGGTGTGACGACAATTTCGGGTAATTTAGTCATCATCTAACACATTACTTTCACTAGTCGATTCCGTGATGCATTATAGAACAATTCATACGATTCCCCTTCCATACTTTCCACCCTGATGACTGGGGTCTCCCAGTCTATAGCTGGTAAGTTGTTGCCTCCACCAAATAATATAACACGTGCAGAAAAATTACGCGAAATATTCTCCAAGTTCTGTATGCACATCTACATACACGCTCTACAAGGCATGATACCGATGGTACCCTTTACCACTCACTACTAGTCATTTCCTTTCCATGAATGCATTTCTGAAGAAGCAGACAGTGTATAATGTGCGCTATAAACCTAGGAGACAAAAGGATGATAATTAAGCTAATTTGAACACATTTGTCTAATTAATGTGAACCTAAGAAATGTTCAGACAGTGCGGGAAGGGTGCATGAATAACCAGGATGGATAAGGTGACCATACATGATCTGCGTGAATTCCGTGTACGAGTCGTGGTACGGCATAAATTTTCATGTCTAACCAACAGGTAATATTTCTGTTCCTAATACACCTCGTTACAGAAGAATCCCCAATTGTGATTAAATTTCGAAATATACAGTCATTTATACCCTTCTTTTGACAGTGATAGTAATCGCATGTAGGATGGCAGTACCATTTCTGACCCAAAATTGCCTTTAATGCAGACATTAGTCTCACAGGTGATTACGCGATTATGTCAATAGTCATTACATCGCAATCCAGGATGTTATTATCTACTTATCTTTCACGTAACAAACCAAACCCTGCTTTCATCTGCCAATGTCAGCTCAAGCCCCCACTTCCTTCCGCAAGTCATAGTATAGCATTAGAATAAAACTGTCTAAGATGGCGAAACCATCTCAGTTCTGCTTTGGACCTGTCACCCAATCAAAGCATAGTGTCAAAATGAGATATAAAAACGAGGTCAAATTGCATTATTTGCGTGGAAGTCTATGCTACATGTGTACACATAATTTCCTCTCTATTCATTCAGCGTAATTTTAGAACTATACAGTCAATGTATTTGCATAATTTAGCATAAATAATTATCTTTAAAGTGTGTGTGTGTGCGATGAAACAGACAATCTGAATTCATCCCCATCCTCGTTGTAGTCAAAAATACTCGAATTATTTAGCCAAAAGTTTCGTTTGGAGTATTTTCACATCGAAACTACGTCATCAAAAATGCATACATGAACTGTACACGAATTACATAAAACAAAGCCTGGATGAGAAATATTGTCAACTATGTTTCCACTAACGGCTACAAAAATTGTTCATGGGCGAGTAGCGAGTCGCATATGTACATTTCATTAAAACCTGCATGTCCTTCACTATGCAACATGAGAACATCTATAAAACGTAATATATATAAATAGTTTAAACCCGATGTTAGCTTAAGCAATGTAATTAACAAATTGCTACTTGCTGAGGGATACTTTTATTTTCAATAATATTCTGCAAAACTTCTAACGCGCAAAACTAAATCACCTGCTTGTTCATGCTACTGTAGATCGTTGTTAGCAACACACAGCCCCACTTGGAAACTTCTGAAGTTCGATTGCTGTACCACATTTTCATAACTCAATGGACCTTCTAATTAATTATTTATCACATCTATGGTGATGGAAAATGTCACAACGTTCTTTGCAAGTCTAAAATATCTGTAAAAATACGTCAGTGATGCAAAAGAAAGCTGTATTTAAGTCAGCTATCACAAAGTTATTTTACACACACACACACACACACACACACACACACACACACACACACACACACACACATACTCACACACACACACACACTCTTCGTCAAACTGCCATTCTGAATGTAATCAACTAGACCTACTCCTCGTGTAACACTCTCAAATTAAAGATTAAAGTGTTACTATACAACGGTATTTAAGTTTAGAGTGTCACTGTCATCAGTGTTGGATCATCATCTAACGCTTTTCCGGTAATCTTTTATCACTAATTTTGACGCGACGAAGATAACGTAGCACTAGAAAATCATAAATGATATAAGTTATTGATTTATTATAAACGAGTGGTTCTTGTCGAGATTAAGTGCAATATGTCTGCTGCAATATTTACGAATCAGAACGAACGAGCCAAGGCACTCTACAACGTTTAAAACTAAGGGACCCTAAAAGCATTGAGAGTGTATTTCCTATAATCAACCACTAAATAACACCAACATGAAATAAAAATATACAGTAAAGGTGAATCAATATTCACAGGAGTTACCCAAACACCATATTAGGAAGGAAGGAAGGAGAAGGTGTTTTTACCACTTAGATTACAACACAATTTTAGGAAGGAAGAAGGGCTTTTGTTGTGGAGTATCACTTGAATTGGATAATATCAGATTTTTTTATTAACACATAGAACGACGTAAGAGAGGGTGCTTGGTTAGTTCAGTTGGTGGAGAACCTACCTCCGAAAGGCAAAGTTCCCAATTTGGAACCTCGGTCTGGCGGGCAGTTTTAATGCACCATTGTTTCATACCATCGCACGTTACACTACAGAACGGAACTTTATTATTGAAGCAGTACCCCATGTTACGGCTAAGCCATATCTCAGCACTACCCTTTCTTCCAGAAGTGCTAGTACCGCAAGGTAAGCAGGACAACTTCCCTGCCGGACGGAGTGGCCGTGCGGTTCTAAGCGCTTCAGTCTGGACCCGCGTGACCGCTACGGTCGCAGGTTCGAATCCTGCCTCGGGCATGGATGTGTGTGATGTCCTTAGGTTAGTTAGCTTTAAGTAGTTCTAAGTTCTAGGGGACTGATGGCCCATAGTGCTCAGAGCCTTTTGACAACTTCCCTGAAGTTTGGAATGCTGGAGATCAGTTACTGTCGGAAATAAAGCTGCGAGAGCATGTCGTACTTGCATAGCTCTGACCGTAGAGCACTTTTCCACGAAAAGAGTAGCTCCCAGATTGCAGTTGAGGTCCAGCGCATTGTTTCAATCCGCCATGAAGTTGGGTATCGACGCAAACTCCCCTGCAGAGTAAAAATTAATTCTAGAAATCTAGGGAGTATTGTTTTCGTTCTGATCAAACATTTGAGCAACTAAAGACATAAAGGGCACTGATTAACGTGATTTGAGAGAAAAAAATTAATTGGCACCGAACGCAATACAATCGCTTGATAATGAACAGCTTATAAAGAAAATCCTGGGCAAAAAAGTCAACAAGCAGGAGGAGAACATACATAAGTGTTATCTGTGAAATGAAATACAGCAACTAAAACAGAATGGTAAAGATGGCGACCGACCGAGAGAATGGCTTCATCGACAAGCTGTTGTCTCCAGTATCTGAAAGTGGTTCAAATGGCTTTAATCACTATGGGACTTAATATATGAGATCATCAGTCCCCTACACTTTCAACTACTTTCATTAACAGAAGGACATCATCACACACACCCATGCGCGAGGCAGGATTCGACCATAGCAGCAGCGCGGTTCCATACTGAAGCGCCTAGAACCGCTCGGCCACAGCTGCCGGCTCTCGCGTATCTGATGACGATGACGATGAACACGCTATGTCAACACATTTACATACTACCTAGTCTGTAATTAAAACTGTCCGTACCATGCCTGACTTGAATTTAATTCGGTCCTTACATTTACAGGTAGTCCGCTGACCCTATCGTCCGTTCAAGGCCAAGGTTCAGCAGCCACTATTACGTCACAGATCACTATAAATATTTACAAATTTTATTTTGTTCATGAGGATTATATTTATTCAAAATACTGCAGTAGGGAGCTATTTCCTTATGGGTTCAATAACTGTTACCCTTGATAATGGGTGGGTTGTAACATTATTTGGTACACTAAGAGTCAGTCACCATAGACGACGATGTGTTGGGTAATAAATGTCAAGCTTTAATAGAAATACCTTCGAAGCATCAATTTACGTTTATTTACATTGAAAGGGGAAGGAATACAAAACACACGCACACATACCGTGAGAGGTGAGGCGGAGGGTAGAGAAGCTAAGAGAAGGCCGCGGAGCACAAACATGTCTTGTCGCTACTAGCTGCTGCACAGGCAGTGAAGTGAGCACGCACTTGATACTCAAGTGGGCACTCCATGAGGCACTAGAACGTGGTGTGGCGACATCAAGGCCAGCCTAGTGAGTGGCTTTGCAAGCTGGAGTGGCCCAGTCACACCTCATTTTTCCCCTTTGCGTACCAGTGTTTGTTTTGTGTGCACATTTACCGCTTTTATGTGTATCCTACGTGCACTGTGGTGAGTCCAATTGGCAGCGTTGCTAAATGCCTCAGATTCGGTGAGACTGATGGGTACTTTTGGAAGGTAATTTAACGTGTCGTAATTTCGTGTCCCTGCAAACAATATTTCGTGTTAATTATGTTGTCAAATGCTTAGTAAATTTATAACACGATAGCTGCAGTAGTTTTACTTTGCATTTAAAATAAAAGACGTTAATTAGAGTAAAACGTGACTGGTTATCTTGGCCGTATTTTTTGAAACCAGCAAAGTGTGAAAGGGATAACAGCATGCTAGGAAGATGTCCTCGGATTTGATTTCTACAGCATCCATTACTTGCTGACTTGCAGAAATTCCATACGTTCATAGTACTGTGCGTGAAGTGCAAAACAGACACGAAAACTGACAGAGCAAAAATAAATAAATAAATAAATAAAAAATAAAAAAATAAAATAAAATAAATAATCAAGCAAATTTGTTCATCTCCTTCACAAGGAAGTAATATTTCTTATGGGAACAGAAACAGTTGTAGGTAGACACCCCGAAGTAGTGTAGATTATCACCTAGTAACTGCAAGCTAAAAGCTGCATCTTATGTAGAGGAAAATTGAGCAGTCTCCAAAAGCTCACTTCGATATAACAGAACAACGTCTTTTCGGAAGTACCTAAATGTTCCGTCGTCTAAAACGGGGCCTAAGCTCTGAAATACCACACTATGCTATTCGTATACTAATACACTACCCTGTGACTAACGAGCCCCCTTCAGTTTTTCTTACTACTGGGCTCTGGCTATGATATACCTTCCTCTATTTCCCATGCCACTATTATTTATGTATCACCTTGAAATTATACCTAAGTGTTTGGATAAGGAATACAAATACGGACCCCTTTCTACTGGAGTAGGCGAGTGACAGCACAATCGGCTAACTGGTCGTATTATGATAAAAAATTATGCTGTAATACAATTAGAAATACCATTATATGTGAGAATAACATGGCAAACTTTTTATTGCTTAACCTGGTAAAAATTGAAATGCAGTTGGTACTAATACGCGGTTTCCACCAGTCTGGTATTGTCAGTATAGGGTGTAAAACGCGACATTTTGTACGTCTTTTGTATGCGACAAACCACGGGGGACCTTATAATTGTAATTAACTAGTGGATAAACTACAGGGCTACACAGAGAAATGGGAACATTTCCACAATCCAATAAAACTGGAAGTGATGAAGGAAAGAAATTGCATTCATAGTAATTTAAACCTTACAACTTTGCCACTTACCGAACACTGATGGCATTTACCATTTTTTTTAAAAATTACATCCTTTAGATGACGTCCTCCTGTACGACTACAGTCGTGAGATCTGTTGCTGAGATACCTCATTGACCACTGCAACATCTCAGCTGGGATACTGTGAACTGCATCCCGAGATCTTGTTTTAACTCATCCAAGGTTCTTTCTCTTGAGGTAGTCCCAAAAGAAAGACTCACATACGAGTAAATCTGGCGATCTAGGGGGCCAGGGAATGTTACCGATTCAGATCACGCGGTTGCCAAACAATTCTCGCACATATGTCATTCATTGCCGTGCAATGTGTGATGTCGCTCCGTCCTGTTGAAACCAGGCTTCTTGAACGTTACGAAAGATGTTTAATGCAGGTGTAACGGAAGTTCGTAACATCTCCGCGTAACGATCGGCATTGGCAGTTATTGTTTTCCCTGCTCATTTGAAAAAATACGGTCCTACAATCCCATGTGAAGAAATACCACACCATACTGTAACTTTACTAGCGTGTGGAGGGCACTCATGGACGTCGTTAGGATTTGTGGTAGCCCAGTATCGGTAATTCTATTTATTCACACAACCTGAGAGATAAAAATGTGCCTCACCTGACATCCACGGCTTGTTTAGAAGTTCATCGTCATTGTTTACTTTGTTATCATTTGTTGACAGAATCCTAGTCGTAACCGATAATAGTTGTCCAGCAATTGTTGCACCATCTGTAGTTTGTACGGTTGAACCTGAAGAATTCTGCGAACACTTTACTGGGACAATTTAACCACTGTTCCTCGCTTACGAACTGAACGCCGTGGGCTCCGTAAGACAGCGTCGCGTACATCAATGTTCTCTGGAGAACGCAAACTTCTTGGTCGTCCTGTTGGGTTCTTCTTGAGGATAGATACAGTCTCTTCAAAGTTATTAATCCAAAATTTTATCGCTTGTTTCGACAGAATGCCATCATGACGTCCTAAATTATAAAAAACGTTGGAACTCCCGCTGCACTGCTACCAAACTATCATTGTTTTTTATAAAACATTTCTATGGCTAACGCACGCTGTTGTCCGTTCCACTGATTCATGATTACTGAAACAGTAGACTGTTAACTCGCTGTCACGAACCTGCAGTGCTTCCACCTGCCAATGGCTGCCACTACTCATTTGCTATGCCATCCTGTATAAGTTATGACTTCTTTTGAATAAAATATGAAGTAGTAAAATTTACGATGGTTTAGTAACAATGTAACAGTTTGACCCCTTTAGTGTTTCGGGCTTAAAATCACAATACACAATCTGTTAACTGAAAATGGAACGCAACCTAATTTCTCAAGATCCTTCTAGACATAAACCAATATCTGACTGTATGATAGTCATAAATCGGCATACCATGAATAGCCTGTAAACCATGGGATCGCTACCGTGAAAATTAGCAAAACTTTTCTCCTCAGACGAAGATTTATTGTGTCAACAGACCTGTTGTTACTACGCTTCTAGCACTATCATTGACGCAGTGGCAGTATGTGTTCTTTCATGGTACGAAATAATTGTATTTCATTCCGTTAGTTTTAATTCTCTGCAGAAGTGTTGCAATATATGGTTCACTAACCTCCAACGAGTTATGGTTCAGCTCGGTCCAATAACTCCAGTGGCACCAGTCACACAGGTACTTGTATATTCTAATCATGCAGAAGCTCTTTGTGTTACTCATGTTTCATAACTACAACGACCATTGTACTGCGAGTTCATTTTCCCAATTAATGCAGCCACGCTACATCACCAGAAAGAGCATTTCAGGATGAACTTCCCCGTCATGTCCATACTGCGACAGCCAACTGAATTAGTATTGTCGAACATTAGTATCTGTACTGGTCAGTCAGCGAGCTATAGCTACTTCGTAAAATTTTAATTCGAGTTTCTAGAAAGCTCTCTCACCCAGGACTACTGACTGGCCAGTGTGAAGAACTAAATAGCACAAAGATTTTCTCGATTAACTTTCTCAGGCCGCTCATTACTCTTCAGTTCGCTTAAGACAGTTACACTACCTGCCAAAGCCAGAGGAACGCGCAGGATTGTTTACGGCTATGTGCCACACCGGTATGCTCCGGCGCAACGCCGGGCATATCGTTTGCTTCGTACGTGAGATACACCGTACGTTGTATATAGAGTTGGATGATAAGCTATGTCCATGACTTACGGCAGACGATTATCTCTGTGTTTTGGCGTATTTATAACTTAGTCAAACTGTTGACCCTGTATTAATTCTTACAACAACATATGTAAGCTAGATAGCACTACGTTTTTGTCCGTTTTGTAATTGTCGTCAGGTTGCTCGTTTCCTGTTGGTTATAAAATGATTAATTTAAAGGTAAGCAGAACAGGACATGAATTTACCTTAACAGAACGGCATGTAGTACGCTACATCGTTTTATGTTAATTCGATGTACAGAGGGCACTGCCTATCTTAGATTCAATAGTCATATCTTTATTATCACAAACACACTTTAATTCGTTGTTAGTTTCTGCATATCTGGACGATGCGATTGTTTAAGTGTTATTCAGTCATGGAATCCAGTTGCTTCATTAGAATTTTATTAAATCCACACGCCAATTCCGCCCTTTGCATTAAGGCATTATCAACTGTATCTGAAACTGACAAATTTCAATACATAATGTGATGGGTATACAGATATTTTCTGTAATAGGGGATTATAGACAATGCTTATACGGGGCACCCAGAAAGAGTCAGAAAAGCTATTATATGGTAGGTCGTGCTGGAAATAATTGTCAAGAGAGAAGTTCGATACATTGCGCTGTTTCCGAGTTAATTAACGTTGACGTTAGCCAACCAGGCCGTTGCGCACGCAGATTCAAACGGCCCGCCAGAGACGGTGTCACAAAAAGTTTCCTCCCTTTAGCCCCAGTTTGGCTTAATAACACTGAACAAGAGAGCTATTCGAAAATTGGATGTGGGGCGAAGGTAAGGATCGAACACGAGCCAAAGGCTATGGAAAAAACTGACACAAGATTTATCCTGCGAGACGCTTGTATTTCTGTGGACAACTGTCTGACGAGTTAACTTCGATGCTAGTAACGTATCGATTTTTTAAAATATTTGTTTCTGAGCACAACCTACCTTGCAACAGTCTTACAAGCTTTTCCGACTGTTTCTGACCACCGTGTAAATGTACAGTAGAAGTAAAGAAAATATGTACTTATGTTATGCAGCAGAGAATCAACGTCAAACGACAAAGAAAGACAAGAGCATTTATGTAAGTTCGGCTACCAATGACGTAATGAGAGTAATAGGTGTGTTATAATTATAAATAAGGTACACTCCAATAAACTGAAACTGTTAACATTGGTTACAATAAAAAGTGTTACATGACGTGCTTCAAAGTTACTTTTCACTTTTTCAGAGAAAATATTGATTAGTAACCGATAAAACAGTAAAATTCAAATGGACTCAAACATATTTAGCGACAATGGTTCCCCAAGGTTTAAATTTTACTCGTTGTAGGCCGTATCTTTAAGCTCGACTTCGATGCCTTGCTAATTACACCTATTTTACATTTTATTAATTCCCAATAATTACTTGCAGCATTTCATTTGAAAAACTTGTAATTGTGTTAACGTATCAACTGTATTCTGCCAAAAGTTACGCCAGAGTGAAAGTGATTTGCAATAGAGCTAGCTAGCCTCAGGCAGGCAACCATGTTTTGCATTGTGAAGCAAAATGGTTCAAATGGCTCTGAGCACTATGGGACTCAACTGCTGAGGTCATAAGTCCCCTAGAACTTCGAACTACTTAAACCTAACTAACCTAAGGACAACACACACATCCATGCCCGAGGCAGAATTCGAACCTGCGACCGTATCGGTCGCGCGGTTCCAGACTGTAGCGCCAGAACCGTTCGGCCACCAGCGGCCAGCATTGTGAAGCAAAGCACAGCCAACAGGTGTTGCCAAGCTGAGCCTTCTGGGCGCAGTATAACAACAGCCGACACTGTAATACTCTAATGGAATGACTGGAACCTCTTCTCACTTGCCACCATGGAATTGTTTACAGTATATGCCGTAAGCCTTAAAAGAACACAGTCCGGAGCATATAATACTCAGCCGTTCATGTGCTAAATTATTCTCGGCTCAGAATCAGAGCCTACACCACGAGCAAGTGAGCGAGATCCCAGAATACGGTACGGTGTCTGCTGTTCGACCACGGGATGGGCCAGTCTGCCATGAGTCAGGAGAGGAGCCCCTACTAGAGCAGAGAGTCGCCTGCTCGGTATCCTGAGCTGCGCTACCATGCTGCCATCATGGTCTCAGCATTCGAGTGATGCCTCGCTTTGCTCCACTCTCTACGCTGTCAGCAATGCTAGATGTCTGTTGTTTCATATGAGAGACAGACGGGCGCCTCCACTGAGCTGTTACAGATGCACTATGGCCGAAGGCTGGAGTAAATAAGTTATTTAAACAAATTTGTTATCTCCCTGACGTCTCATTTCACTCGCTATGGGCTCCAATCTATGGGCCATGTAACACTGGTGTCAGACCGTTAATGCTATCTTCTTAGACCACTGTGTGAACCTGCAGCCTACAGCTTGGTGCGTCCAAGAATTTTTTGTTCTATTTTGGTCATACAGAAAAGATTTGAGGGTCATGAATTTTGTGAAATAGGTTTTATTCCAAGTAGAGAACCAGTGGATTTGTCTAGTTTTATGGGAAATGAACGTCGCAATTGGTTAGTGCCTGTTAGATTTGTCCACTGAATCCTTGAGGGCCATTCAACGGCTTGGCGTTAACAGAACCAGAGACGCAAGGTGTGTAAGAGCCGGAAGCAGTAGACATATCGTCAGAACAGGTAGCGCAATTAACAGCGGATAATATAGAACTGCTTAATGCGGAAGGATCGTAATCGTCACAATGTGGTGTACATTTGCTAGTTCAGTTTTTCTGGTACTGCAACCGAGGTTGTGCAGGCCCTTGTGGGAGACTTTGGAAATCTGGTTGATATGGAAGGCTAGTCTGATAAGGCACTATTGAGTCTCGCGTAACTGAGACCATCAGCGGAGGCTAAAACTTTTGTAGGGTATAAAGAAGCTCTTAAAGAAGCCAAAATATTCGATGAATTTAAAGAAAGGTTAATTCAGAGATTCACAAAACGAAATAGCGCCAGATACTACAGGTAACAAGTACTGGTAATAACTAAGAGAAATATGGAAACTGTGGAACAGTTTGAGAACAGGATAAGCCAAATTAATGGATGTATCAATGAATTAGGACAGGATACTGGAAACAATGAAATGATTATGCATGAAGCAGACAAGAAAGTGCTCGATGCTGTTTTGAGAGGGTTGAATGCGAAAATGTCAAAACGTGTGCCTGGATACAGGTCAATTTAAACAGTGTGTACAGATTGTGCCACAGGTGAGTGAGGGCTACAACATGATTATAGCATTACATTTCGTACATCAAAATTATGCAATAGTCAGTCTTAGCGTGGAACTTGAAAAAATGTTTCACTTACGTGAGGCCATTGCCAGTGTAGTAATGTCATGATGGGAGTCGGTCGCGAAAGATAAACTGATTAAAGTGCGAAAGATCACACTAGGGCTTGATTTGCACGATTTTGTACCTGAGGGTACTGAAAAGTCACTTTGGGTCAATGATGAGTCCAGCTTGCAGGTAGGAATATTGTGTGTGGTGGAACCGTTAGAAGAAAATGAAGTATTAGATCAGGCGGGCTTCTTAGTTAAAAGAGGTATTTTACGCATGCTGGCAATAAAGAGTGAAAAGAAGGTAACTCTCTTTATAGATAATTTTGGCCTTTAAGAGTGGTAGTCACCAGATAGATTTTGCACCGCAGATCAACACAAAACAGCGTTTTCGGCACTTGGGGACACAGGTAATGCAGAAGAGTGGCATTCGGATAAAAAAATGCACCTCCAACGTTTCAGAGATCGTTGGCTGGAGTACTCAGAGGTTTCAGGCCCCGGCAATGCTTAGTTTATCTCGAAGACATAATCATCTATGGGAGTGATATGGAACAGCATATGCAGCGATTAAGGGAATTATTTCTTAGGTTAAAAGCAGTGAAGTTGACTCTGAGTACAGGAAACTTTAATTTGATGATGGAGGAGGTAGCATACATAGGTCATGTCATAAGTAAACACGGGATTAAGGCAGATCCAAGCTTAATTAGAGTTGTGCGTTAGTTTCCTGTACCAGAATTTGTAAATGGGTTGCAGTCGTTCTTAGGAGTCGCGAACTATTATAACCAGTTACTAAAAGAATTTTCAGATATTGCCAGACCCTTGACACAGTTGTTGAAACAGAGTCCCAAATTTGTGAGGACAGAAGAGCGCCAACATGCTTTTCAGACGCTAAATGAAGCTTAAACATCGATTCCGATATTGGTATTTCCAGATTTTAATAGGGAATGTGTTTTATCATGTGATACATCAAACCATGCACTTGACTGTGTATTTTCACAAGAGATAAAAGGCTTATAACATCCGGTAGTTCACATATCAAGACAATTAAAATCAGCAGAACGAAATTATTCCACAATGGATAAAGAGATGTTAAGCCCTATTTATGGACTCACATGTGTCAAATATTACCTGTATGGTGAAAAGTTTAGGGTAACAACAGATCATGCATCATTATACGGTTCTCGAGTTTAAAGGACTCTTCTAGTAGGCTGACGCGATGCGCTGTAAGAGAAAATGAAATTCATTTCGAAGTCACACATAAACCTGTGGAAAAGCACGAAAACGAGGATGGCTTAAGTAGAAAAGTTGCAGTATTACATAATGGGGGTAATGAGCATAAGGAATGACATGCTGTACAAAGAACGGACGATGAATGTAAGTAGCATTTTAAGCAATCGCAGTTTTCTATGCAGGAGGGGTTCCTATGCAGAGGAACGAAGTTGGGACCGCGAGTGTTGATAGCAGCGAAGCTAAGGAATAGAATGCTAAAACAAGCTAATGATCACGTATTTGCTGGACAGGGAAGTAGCAGATCTATGAATAGAAGAATATCAGAATGGTATTGGTGGAGAAAAAGGCAGACGGACATAAACCAGTATGTGCTGAATCGCCTGCAGTGCCTGTAAAGGGCGGATTTGTGTCGAACACAATTGCAGAGGTTGCCTCAAGCACTAGTACCATTCGAATTTCTGGGGATTGATGTCTTAGTTCCACACAGTAAAACACCTATAGGGAATAAGTACGTACTCACGATCATAGAACCTTTTTCAAGATACCAAACCAATGGGCACCAACAGTGGCACAGGCACTTGTGAACAATTGGGTACTGACGTTTGGGGTGCCTGACACAATAGCAACAGACCAGGGAACGAACTTCATGTCAGAAATATTCAAGGAATTGTATACGTTATTGAATGTAAGGAAGTTAAGGACGAGTCCTCTCCATCCGCAAGCCAGTGGAACAACTGGACGAATGCAGAGGACAATCGGGATGATGCTTGGCTACTATGTTGACTCACATTCCACCAACTGGGGTATCTATTAGAAGTATGTCGTCTTCACCTACAACTCAAACTGGATTATCGCCTTATAAAGTAGTATGGGGTTGTAAAATGCCATCGCCATTCGACACATTGAAAACAAAGAAAGGGGTGAGTGGAGAATCTGTCAGTGAATTTACCAGAGTGATTAGCGAATTTTGAAGAGAGTACGAAGACCAAAGACATGAGCACTGAAGGAAAAGGAAAAAGCAGTGGTCCGTACGGCAAGAATGCAACAGTATAAGGTTGGTCATTGGGTGATGCTATCAACTTCGTACACACCGAAGGGAAATACAAACAATTTCTTCGCAAAGTATTATGGGCCAAACCAAGCGGTAGAGATTACCTCGCCAGTAATGTGAAGATTGAGTTTGCACGGTACGCTGACGGCAATTTTGGAAAAGGACGCATTGAATAACACACAACTACTACGACAGTTGAATGGAGAAGTAATGTATTATGTCAGAGGAAAAGAAGAGCCAGTTAGTCAGAATATCACAGACTTACAAACCAAAGTAGAAGTCTTAGATAGAAAGGTAGTAGTGACAAAATGGTGGCAGTCCCTAGAAGATTGTGTTTAGGAAGTATGAGGGAAAGTAACAGAACTACAGGTTTTATGCAGCAGGCTGTAACAGAGCAGCTAGGGGTAAAATTGTTGCCGCCAGAGCTGTATTTAGAGTGTGTAAGGGAAGTACAGAGGAAAGTAGATGGCGCTGGATTTAGATCCAAAGCACAAAAACTTACGTTTTTATTTCAAGAGAGCCACAGAATTGCTCAGAAACGATGGAACGAAAGTTTAAATTGCCATTTCCATACTAGTAGCAGGGACGCAAGCACGTTACGAGTGCTGAATAGTTAATGTGCATCCTATCAAGTGGGGGAAATTGAAGAAATTTTGTAAGAGTAAAAACGCAGCGACTATTATTGATTGCCAAAGTCAAGAAAAGGTAAATATAAATGAAGAAACCAAAATTACAAAAATGCTTCCGATGGAAAACTAGTCTGTCCGAATATCTTAATAAGACAGGGGTAGAATTCCTGTGCAGTGGAGTTACTAATGGGACAAAATCAGGTAACAGAACGCATTAAAGAATTGATGAGCCGGAAATGTACTTTCATCAGGTCGAGATGCATTGGTTATGCTGTTGTACTGTATGTTTGAGAAGATGACAGCATGGTAGTAGTGCCTAGTTGTTTCGAGCAGGGGAAGCTTACATCAACAAAGAGGCTAGAATCAAACGGAAGTGGTTTGTTATTAAATGTAACAGCATGCGAGGTAATGGGGCCTACCTTCCATCTGCCCACCGCCATTTACGGGGAAATTCAACTGAATATTTCGGAGCCTGGTTTCTATTGACCAGAGGAGCGCATGTAATTGCTACCAGCCGCAGATCTAACCAGCTGAAATCACACTCTAGGGTCGGAATTATTACAGTCTATAAACACGATTCTGTACCAGCAGTAGGGACATTTCTCTGTGGAAACCTTACTGTAGTACGTAAATTTCTATCAGGAAAGTCAGTACCGGAAAGAGACAATATTGACTATACCAAACACCAAAACGACACTGGTTATGCTGAGCTTAGTCCTCGTTTCGGTACCTAGAAGGCTGATTTCAGACCCTGCTGTAGTTCAGATTCCAGTGCATTGGGTACCCCAAGCATAAAAGCAGCAGAAGGAATATGAACACACAAGGGGGAAGTATTAAAGATAGTTGATTCATTTCAGCTTCTAAGTTTGGAATAGCGAGTTAGAAGTGATTGTGCAAGAACCCTAGTAATTAAGTAAGATCCTTGGTGTGTGAGTTACAGAGCAGGGCAAGGGGCCCTGCATAAATGTGTATGATTAAGTGATAGGGTTAAGGAAATCATTTGTTAGAATAATACTTAAGAATAGGGCCGGAAGGGCCAGAAAGGTCAGAAGGGCCAGCCACCAGGAACGCTAGTGTGAAGGATAATCCATTTCTTGATGTAACGATCATATTTGGTGAAAAGGTTCTCCAGAGCGTCAATGAGTAACAACAGAGCCAGCCACAGACAAGCAAACGTGTTATGTGTTGCAAAGCAACACATGGACGAAAGGAATTGCGACGCAGGACCAGCTGGGCACAGTATTGAAGCAGCAATGCTGCAATACACTAGCTGAAGGACGGAAGCCTTCCCTCTCTTTACACCACAGAAGTGTTTAGAATATATGCCTTAAGCCCTAAACGAACCTAGTCTGCAGCGTGTTAGTATTCAGCCATTCGTGTGCTAAAATATTCACGTCTCAGTATCACAGCCTACACCCCAAGCCTCTGACACCCAAAGTGACATGCTGAAATGAAGTACATGGTCTGCTGCTCGACTGCTGGGTGGAGCAGTGTGCCCTGAGTCGATAAAACAGCAGCCGCCAGAGCAATGAGCCT
Source organism: Schistocerca gregaria (assembly GCF_023897955.1). NCBI lineage: Eukaryota > Metazoa > Arthropoda > Insecta > Orthoptera > Acrididae > Schistocerca > Schistocerca gregaria. The sequence goes on from NC_064931.1 coordinate 835,702,479, forward strand.
CCTGCTCGCTGGAGGGAGGTCACTGCCACCTCCGCGGTATTTCCCACTGTGGTGCCATGCTGCCATTATGGTCGCTGCCAGAGACGTTGCTGACAGCAGCATTCAAGTCTATTGTTTTTCATGAGTGGCAAATGCTGACCTCCACGGAAATGTTTCTGATGTACTACTGTCAAGGGCCAGAATGAAGGAGAAAGTTAAACAAACCTACTGTCGTCCTAATGTCTCAATATATTCCCAATAGGTGACAATCCATGAGTCGTCTAACATTTTAAATATGACAGAATACAACCATTTTTATGCCACTGCATGTCAACAGTTTTAATGTATCTGATTGAACAGTTTTTATAATTGTGACACACCCACTTTTTCATGTCGTCAGTGGGTGCCAAACGGTTATAAATCCATTTCACTTTAAATATAGTGTTTACCATCAGAATTTTGTCTCAGACATATGCAGATGGAAGGAAGACTTCTTAAAGAACAGAATGATGTACGTAGGCCTCAGTGGGGAGAGTTCATCAGAGGCAAGGGTATCGTCAGGAGTGCCCCATGGAGGTATGATAAGCCCACAATTACTTTCTGTATACCCAAATCATCTGGTCGACAGGGTGGGCAGCAGTCTGCAGCTGTTTGTTGATGATGCTGTGGTGTGGGGGAAGGTGTCACCGCTGAATGGCTGTGAAGGATACAAGATGACTTAGAAAAATTTTCTAGTTCGCATGATGAATAGCAGCTAGTCTTAAATATAAAATAAATGTGTAAGTTAATTCAGATGAGTAGGAAAAACAAATACGTAATGTTCGAATACAGCATTGCTAGTGTGCTACTTGACACAGATACCTCGTTTAAACATCTGGGTGTAACGTTGGAAATCGAAATGAAATGGAACGAGCATTTAAGGATTGTAGTAAGGAAAGTGAATGCTTAACTTAGGTTTATTGGGACAAGTTTAGAAAAGTGTGGTTCATCTGCAAAGGAGACTGCATATAGAACACTAGAGTTACCTATCCATGAGTATTGTTTGGGTGTTAGGGATCAACACGAGATCGGATAAAATACATTCAGCGATGGGCTGTTAGACCTGATACTAGTGGGTTCAAACTACTCGGAAGTGTTATGGAGATGCAATGGGAACACAAAAAAGAACCCCTTAAGTGAAGACGGCGCTTGTTTAGAGAAACGCTATAGAGTAAATTTTGAGAATCTACATTTGAAGCTGCTGCAGGACGATTTTGTAGCCGCCATTGTACATATCGCGAATGACCTCAACAATTGAAATCATGGATCATAGGAGGGCATATAGGGAGTCGTTTTTTCTCGTTCTTCTTGTGAGTGAAACAGATAAGGAAATGGTTAGTACTGGTACAGGAAGCTCACTGCCACGTGCAGTACGATCGCTTGGGCTGTATGTATGTATATGTGCACTGTAATTCTGAAGCACGTCAGAAAAGATGCTGTAGGCTAACGTTGTTAACAGTTTTAAATATAGGGTTGTACAGTTTTTTTAATTATGTCATTGCCATCTTTATCATTACACCATTGGGCACGTAACTTTAAATCCACTTCACTTTCATTGGTTTTGGAATTTGATCGATAGACGAGTGCAACAACGCTACTGTTATTGTGAAAGCTGTAAGAATGTTATTCAGAAGCTACGAAAAAAGTAGGAAAAGCTGTTTAAAGATGACGCTGTAGTCCCAATACGTTCTGCTTATGGACAGTGTGCCGCAGTGGTCAGTGCCACCACTGAAAAGTGGGAGGAGTTTAGTGAACCAAAGGAAGAGGTTGAAATGCTACATTCCATTCGACAACGTGTTCTTGTTGTACTACAATACCGCAAGTTAGAACTCAATGAAATAAATTTGTCTCCTGATATTACACCTACTTTGACACCTCTCTAGAATAACAACGTACAGCGCAGACTTTTGCAAGGTATCAGTGGCATAGATTTTAATGTTAATATGTAATTACGAGAATGCATGCATGGAAGTACTATTTATTACAGTTACTTACTAAGTGCATACAACCAATGGATATCAGTTGCAGGCACTTGATAATGCAAACACACACACACACACACACACATACACACACACACACACACACACACACACACACACACACACACGATACGTTGGGCCAGCGCAACATATAAAATATAATATTCATTATCCTTCCCAGTGAGAAATGGTTTCCATATTAGAATTACTGCTTTGTTTCATGCCAACGACCTTGGTGCAGTGGTAACACCGGTTCCCCTCAGATCACCAAAGGTAAGCTCCATCGGTCTCGGCTAGAACGTGGATGCATCGCCGTCCAGTATTGTCGGATGTTGTTAGCAAGAGGGATGCATTCACCCTTTGTGAGGACATCTGAGTAGTTATTTGATTGAGAAGTACCGTCACCGATCACGAAAGTGGACAACGGTTGGGAGAGTGGTGTGCTGACCACATGTCCCTCCGTATCTCCATGCGGTGACTCCTGTTGGCTGAAAATGACATGGCAGTCCGCAGCTCGTGGACGTGCGGTAGCGTTCCCTCTTCCCACGCCTGCGTTCCCGGGTTCGATTCCCGGCGGGGAATTTCTTGTGATGTTGATACGAGCAATTGGTTTTTGACTGAGTCACTAGAACCCATCAAACGGTAGATATTCAGACATTTACAGCCACGAAGTTTTATTTGCATCGAAATGCATAAAGTAGCAAAGCAAATCCCACTGCGAATACCTTGTCCAAAACACAGATACATTCCAATTTCTTTCAAATTCTGTAGCTCGATATGCATAACATTTTACATTCCATCTGAAGCTTTCCCATATGTCGTCAAATAATGTGTAGGGTCCTGAGTGCATGCCCTTCTAAATTTTTCAAATATATCTGTGAGTAACTGTACATCAGGGCTACAGCAGCTAGACTGGGATGAAGTGTATAAGGAACCCGATGCAAACTTGAAATATAACTTATTTCACAATACATTTTTAAGGGTATTTGAAAATTGTTTTCCCAAGAAAATAGTTAAACATAATTCCAAGAAAACATATAAAAAACCTTGGTTAACTAAAGGAATAAGAATATCTTGCAACCGCAAAAGAGAACTGTATCTAACAGCAAGAGGGAGTACTGACCCCGAAATTGTTCAATATTATAAAAACTATTGTGCGGTACTAAGAAAAGTTATTAAAAAGTCCAGAAGCATGTGTATCATGTCTGAGATCAGTATCTCTGATAATAAAATTAAAGCAATTTGGAATATTATTGAAAGTGAAACAGGGCAACCAAGAGCACAGGAAGACTTTAGTGCAATAAAACTGAATGACAAGTGCACTAACAAACAATCAGAAATTGAAAATATTTTGAATAATCATTTTTTAAATGGTGTGGAGAAATTAGGATCTAGATCTTCACTAGAAGAGGCAAGGCTATTAATAGAAGAGGCCATACCTTCGCAGTTTGAAACAACTGTAATTCCACCAACCTCTCCCTCTGAAATCAGTAAAATAATAAACTCACTGAAAAGTAAAAGCTCTTACGGAATTGATGGCATTTCCAGCAAAGTACTTAAAGCTTGTTCCCCACAGATAAGTAGGATTCTCAGCCACGTATGTAATAGCTCTTTGGAGCAGGGTGTTTTCCCTGATACACTGAAATATGCCATTGTAAAACCATTGCATAAAAAGGGGAATACGTCGGATGTCAACAACTACCGCCCAATCTATCTTCTGATAGCTCTATCAAAAATTTTTGAGAAAGTAATGTATTCAAGAGTAGCCTCCCATATTTGTAAAAATAAAGTACTAACAAAATGTCAGTTTGGTTTTCAGAAAGGCTTTTCAACAGAAAATGCTATATATGCTTTCACTGATCAAATATTAAATGCTCTGAATAACCGGACATCACCCATTGGTATTTTTTGTGATCTCTCAAAGGCCTTTGATTGTGTAAAACATGGAATTCTTTTAGATAAGCTAAATCATTATGGTTTAAGTGGGGCAGTGCAGAAATGGTTTAATTCATACTTAACTGGAAGAATGCAGAAAGTTGAAATAAGTGGTTCGTGTAATGTTAAAACAACAGCTGATTCCTCAAACTGGGGTGCTATCAAGCACGGGGTCCCACAGGGTTCGGTCTTAGGTCCTTTACTGTTCTTGATATACATTAATGACTTACCATTCCACATTGATGAAGATGCAAAGTTAGTTCTTTTTGCTGATGATACAAGTATAGTAATAACATCCAAAAACCAAGAACTAAGTGATGTAATTGTAAATGATGTTTTTCACAAAATTATTAAGTGGTTCTCAGCAAACGGACTCTCTTTAAATTTTGATAAAACACAGTATATACAGTTCTAAACAGTAAATGGCACAACTCCAGTAATAAATATAGAATTTGAACAGAAGTCTGTAGCTAAGGTAGAATTTTCAATATTTTTAGGTGTGTCCATTGATGAGAGGTTAAACTGGAAGCAACACATTGATGGTCTGCTGAAACGTCTGAGTTCAGCTACGTATGCTATTAGGGTTATTGCAAATTCTGGTGATAAGAATCTCTGTAAATTAGCTTACTATGCCTACTTTCATTCACTGCTTTCGTATGGCATCATATTCTGGGGTAATTCATCGTTGAGTAGAAAAGTATTCATTGCACAAAAACGTGTAATCAGAATAATTGCTGGAGCCCACCCACGGTCATCCTGCAGACATCTATTTAAGGATCAAGGGATCCTCACAGTAACCTCACAGTATATATATTCCCTTATGAAATTTGTTGATAATAATCCAACCCAATTCAAAAGTAATAGCAGTGTGCATACCTATAACACCAGGAGAAAGGATGATCTTCACTATGCAGGGTTAAATCTGACTTTGGCACAGAAAGGGGTAAATTTGCTGCCACAAAAGTCTTTGGGCACCTACCAAACAGCATCAAAAGCCTGACAGATAGCCAACTAACATTTAAAAATAAATTAAAAGAATTTCTAGATGACAACTCCTTCTACTCATTGGCTGAATTTTTAGATATAAACTAAGTAAAAAAAAAAAACTTAATCATTAGTGTCATGCAATATTTTGTGTAATGTAATTTCTTGAACAGACATCTTTTATTAACCTGACACGTTCCACATCATTACGAAGTGTCGTATTCATGATCTATGGAACAAGTGTTAATCTAATCTAATCTAACCTAATGTATTCATTTGGTTTTTTCACCAAATCTGCGAATAAAAAGACTTCCCACACCTTCTACTTACTCTTCACTTAATTTGTTGGTGCATATTAGCCTTTCCGGTAGAAACTCACATTTCCTTGAGTGCAAGTGGAACGTCGAAGCCTCGGCAGCCATTGTAAAACGCAGTTCAACTTCGTTAATTGTTTCATCAGACTTTCTTCAAAGAGACCACTGTAAATCCTTGTTTACCTATGCGTATTAGATATAATTTTATCAGTTTTTCCTTCCTGTGTTTAGTAATAATTCTGAAGGAATAATGCAGAATATAGTAAGCCTGTATTTGGAATGGTAACATAAAGTTATCTTCTGTTTAAAGCTCCAAACATTACTGCAAATATCTCTTGCGAGGAGGCATCGAAACTTAGGAAGAAGCTATTCGGGTGGGAACCTATGCTACTGCTGTCTGTAGAGTTGATAATGGCGATGACGACGGTGATGCCACGTTTCTGTATTGTGTAACATTTTCAGTGCCTGCTCTCGTGGTAGCAGTATCTTATTGAATCCTGTGGCTCCATCTGAAAACATGAAAAGTAGCCATTATAAAGGCAATATGTTTTAATAAATAGAGCTTCGGATTGGAAACATCAAATATTAACTCGTGAAGATGAGATTAGTATGGCATATAGTATCCCTCCAGAAATATATTTCTTCCCCTGCTTGTTAGTACCAACAGAAAACTCTTCTCTGATCTACAATTATCATGTCCACGTAGCAGCTTCTTTCTTTATTGCATTTTTTCTGAGTATGAAGAAGAAACACAATTAAGCATGTGTTAATATGTGATATAGCAACAGAGAAATTGGAGCCATAAGTAAAATGTAGGATGATAAATGTTGAATAAGTACTTACTAATTTCTTCTTCAGCTTCCCGTTTCTTTTCAGTCCTCTGCAAACTAAGAAAAGCAGTATTTGGAAATATTAGATAATGCACTTGTTGAGACAGAGTGACATAACTGTTAATGGAAAACTGAGGAGAGAAGTGCTTGCTTACCTCCATACATATCAGCATAAAAGTAAGAAATATAGTTCTTAGCAGTTACGGGTACTCGATGTCCCAGTAAACAATCTCCTCTATGCGAATACGTACTTTGCCCCCATCTCTACATACGCTATATGATCAAAAGTATCTCAACACCGCTATGTAATGCGGAATGGACCACAATACCCGGATTAGCCTAAATATTACGACAACGCCGCACCGCAGCGTTGGATGCCGCCTCGTAGCGTTGAGGGCACGTTACGCAGTAACAAAAGCACGTTATCGGATCAAAAACGGACGGGGGATCACCATAGCGAACACTGGAAAATTTATTGAGAGAAGTGACTTTGACAAGGGATAGGCTGTTATTACGCAAATCATGTAAACTAGTTTCACGAAAACACCGGAGCTGATAGAATGATCACGTGGTACTGTCGTAAGTATCTACGGAAAGAGATAGAGGGGCAGTGGAACTACTTCCAAACACTAAATGATTGGCCGTCAACGAATCCTCACAGAACGTGGTGTTCGGAGGTTTGTCTGCCCTGTAAACTAGGATATATGGTGATTTGTGGCGTCTCTGCTGAACGATCACAGCGCTGGTACGCGCAAAAATGTTCCAGAGCACACCATTCATCGTACATTGTTGAACATGGAACAGCCCACCACCCCTACGTGTTCATATGTTGACCCAAAGACATCGTCAATTACGATTGCAGTTGGCACGGGATCATGGGGATTCGACCGTCGATCGAAGGAAACGTGTTGGCTCTTCGAGTGAATCACATTTTTGGCATACTAAGTCGATAGTCGTTTCCACAAACGTCGTTACTAAAGTGAACACAGGCTCGAAACGTGCAGTGCGCCACGGACCCCGGCTAGTGAGAGGACTATTATGCTATGGGCGACTTTTTCCTGTGCTTGCATGGGACTTGTGGTAGTAATCGAAGACACGCTGACACTGCGAACCACCAGCATTCCGTCATGCTTGATATCTTTCCCAAACGGCGATGTCACCTTTCAGCAGTATAATTCTCCGTATATGGGATACAGAACTATGCTTCTTTAGTTTGAGGAACATTAAAATGAACTCACGTTGATACCTCGGTGACCAAATCCGCCTGACATAAACCGTATGGAACCCATCTGCGTCGCTGTCGGGCACCATCGCTGCGTACGCAAATCATCGGGCCGTTTTACATGCAGATTACGTGACCTGGGGGTAGAAATCTAACGCCACATAACTGCACGAACCTACTAACAATCTGTCGGAACCGTGATACAAAGAACTAGTGATGTATTTCGTTTCAAAGATGCACGAACAAGCTATTAAGCAGTTAGTCATAATGTTTTGACTCATCAGTGTATATTAGGGGTGACGGTGACATTACAATAAAAGAAGTCGGGGAGTTTTTTGTTTCTAGAGAAGAAGTAAGAGCAGAATGATTACGTCAGGAGAACTCGCTGACTTGGAAGTTTGTCTAGTCACTGGGTGTCACCTGAGTAACATATCCATCAGGGACATTTCAGCTGTCTTAGGGCAGCACAAGTCGACTGTTGTTGATGTGATTATGACTTGGAAACACGAAAGAAAAATTACACTAAGCCAAGACAAGGTAGCCCTCAGGTATAGACGGACAGGAACCGTCAAGAACTGTGGAGGGTACTTGTACAAAACCACAAGAAGCAATCACTCGTGGAAGTGCTACAGCAGTTCAGCGAGCACAATGACTGTGCGTAGGGTTCGAGTCGTCCCTCGGGTGTGTGTGTTGGCCATAGCGTAAGTTAGATTGAGTAGTGTGTAGCCTTAGGGACCGATGACCTCAGCAGTTTGGTACCATAAGACCTTACCACAAATTTCCAAAAAATTGTGCGTAGGGTCTCAAGAAGAATGGGGTGCAGTAGTCAAGCAGTGCCTCATAAACAACATGTGTCTGCAGTCTGTGGAAAACTGTTCTTCAGATTGTGTAAACAGCAAATCCACTGGACAGTGGAAGACTGGAAACCAGTGATTTGGCGATATTAATCACACAACACACTGTGATAGTCCGATGGAAGGGCTTGGGTTCGGCAATTTCCTGGATAACATTAACTGCCATCAAGTATAAGCCCAGTACAGCAGTTCGTAGCAGATGTTTGTTTCGATAAGAGGTGTTTTCCGTGTTAGGATGTAGTCCCCTTATTGAGATCAATCAAACGCTAATTGCGTTAGCATATGAGCACGTTTTTCGCATGAAGTAATGCGTACAGTCGACGAACGGTACGGAGATGCTGACTGTATCAGCATGAAAATGCACACTATCACAAAACAGCATCAGTAAGGTGATGGTTCGTGGACAATAAAAATCCCGAAATATCTGCCAGGATGCTTTTTAAAAGATAGTTAAAAAAATGGTTCAAATGGCTCTGAGCACTATGGGACTTAACTGCTGTGGTCATCAGTCCCCTAGAACTTAGAACTACTTAAACCTAACTAACCTAAGGACATCATACACATCCATGCCCGAGGCATGATTCGAACCTACGACCATAGCAGTCGCTCGGTTCCGGAATGAGCGTTTAAACCCGCTAGACCACCGCGGCCGGCTAAAAGATAGTTGTACACGATGATAACACGTGACCAATAAAAAAGCTTTCCAACAGACTACATCTTAGCTGGGTATGGTTTTATTTTGAGAGAAGATCAGATTTGTGTGGCATATTGTATCACCCCATAAATATATTTCTTTCCCTGGTTTTGTTAGTGTCAACAGAAAACACTTCTGTGATCTACAATTATCGTGTTCACATAACAGCTTCCTTCTTGATTGCCCTTTTTCTGAGTCTGAAGAAGAAACACAGGTGTTAATATGTCATATAGCAGCACATTACGTTACAGGGGGTTTCCACTGGCCTCACAACGCAACTCGCCGACACAACGAAAACACTAATTTTAGGCGTTTCGAATATAAGTGACTTCATCATAAGAATAATCTTGGCGAAAGTTGATAATCTCAACGTACGTTTATCCATGTAGATTTTGATCAACGGATTAGTTACAGCCCAGATGCTTGTGTGGAGATAATTCTAATTAAATGGGTAAAAATCTTTTTTTAGGAGTGTGTTGTTCACATTATATTTTAAATTTTAAATTTAAAAAATCTCGCATGCGACATTAATAATCTGAAAATAACTTTCTTATATGGAAGAGGTTCCAATTAAATTAACGTCGTACACGTTTATTTTAACGACCGGGTACTAAAAATTAAATCCAACACTCTATGTGTACTGCGTATAGAGTTAACCTCAAGTTCAATAATTTTCAGTGCGTACATATACCTAGTCTATAGAGAAGGAAAATTTTAAAAGATTTTAGAGCTTCTGATACTGGAGTTAAGCGAACATGCTGCTCCAGAAACTTGCTTTTAAGCTGTGAAAAAGGGAACAAGAATGTATAAAAAGTAAACTTATTGAGGAACTGGTTAAATTCCTAAAACAACTTCAAATATCTTTTGCTTACTTTAACCTAAATTGTTACAGTTCAGGTTCGGTCTATTAACTTGAAAATAAATTTTAATCTCTTTGTTTCAGTTTGCGCAAAATGGTCATTAATTTCCTCCTTCATCTCTGAATGATATCAGCGAAAATTTTTCTCTGGTGAAAGCACTGCAATCGCATTTGGTCTGTCCGAATTCGTAGTGCCTTTTTGGAAAGTTTTATTGTTTCCATTATCGAAAAGCAGCCTTCTGCCTCCGATGTAGCTATGGGAACTGTAAAGAGGGTTTTATCGGTTTCATAGTTTTACAGAGAAAATCGTCTGGATTTTTTCCCAAAATAAATTTCAGGAGCTCAGTTAATTCTCAATATTCGTTAGTATCAGAACCGTAAGAGAGTACAATTAGTTCAACTTCAAGGTTTCCCGTATGAGTCGTGGGATATGCTTGAGTGGTCAATATTATCTCTTATGGAGAATGCCCATTCTTAAAACTAACGAAACATTTCTTGTTGAACACTTTAGCAACTTGTAAGTCCTTAGGCGAAGGATATCAGTCCATTATTTCAACATACATATTGTTACACACTTCCTTAACTTCTACCATAAGTGTCTTTGAAAGATTCTGACCGTACTTTGAGTGTCCCAATTCACAAATGGCAGTTATGATTGTTTTTATATATTTATTAACATTTAACACTCTAACTTCTCGAGACTTAATTGGTTGTAAGCTACTACAGAATGAAGAATAATCTTACGAATAAGTTCTAACTCGAAACTATCATCATTCAGGTATTTTTCATTTCGAGTTGATTTTGGAATGGTTTGACCTGAATATGACGTTCAATGACATTCAGGAAAGCTGTTTTCTAAAGAGTGCAAAGTTTCATTCAGCCTGTTTGTGATCCAAAAGGTTGGGAGTCCCACCTTATAGAAGATGGAGATGCAATGCGGACGTTGATATGCTTCTTGAGAATGAACACGCGAGGCGGCGATCCTGAGAAGAATATTAAAATAACAAAATATTACAGATAAGCAATTCTTGCTTTTCGTGTAATACTAGTTGCACTTATGATTATTAAATGAAATTGGTGTGCATTGAATGAAATGTTCTTTACTATTCTCTGCTTTTGTTTTTGCTTCAACTTCTGCTTTCTTGCCGTTTATATCATTTGCACCATGTCTGAGCCATTTCCTTCAAGAATTATGTAGCATTATTCGAAAATACTATTTGGTATGCCTCCTGCGGTTTTATTTTCTGGAATAAAGGATCCCAAGATGCGCTCAAATATTTCTTCATTTACAAGGTACCGTAGGACAAGAACCATCTTAGTGTGATCCTAAACATCTGCAGTGTTATTAGCCTCGAGATCTACGCCGAAAGCTTTTTTAATTCTAGTTTTTATCTCCTTTGTAGCAGGTAACCAGGTACCACATTGTGAATGATCTGAGGAACACCTTTGACGATTGCATTGGTTGCTAAGTGATCCTTCAAATCAGAATATAATTGAGATTCAGATATTACTAACCGTCTAAGTACTCCTGTATTTACTGAATGGTCTTTTTCGTCATGCCAATGCAAGTGAGTTTAAAAATTTTTCATATAGGAAACCGCACACTATTGTTTTGGAAAAGATTCACGGTTATTTTTAACCTATATACTATTCTCGTTGATTGTATGTCTTTATGCCTCCCTAAGTTGTCGTTCATACTAACAGTTCCTGAAACTGACCGTGCTTCTTTGATAGATACTGGTTCTCAGTTTCTTCTTCCCTTTTGTTTATATTTTTAAAACAATCTTGTCCACGCGACATCACCTCCAAACAGAAAACCAAGAAAGCAAAACAATGTATTTTTTCTCCTTAGCCGCAAACCAACTTTTCCTTTGATACCTTTCACAAATAAAGCTGTCAATGTATGTCTGGGTGCGTACGCTTCGATAAGATATTACAATATCAGATGTTAAATGACATCTTTTCCTACCCGAAAGTTTCTCATGGAGAGACAGATGTGAAAAATTTAGCTGTTGAAGTTTACTTAAAATCACAGAACTTATTTCTTGTGGATGCAAGAGCATGGTTAACGTTCTCTGTTAAATAAAAGAAGCTATAGAAGTGAATCAAATGCAATAACCGGAAGCAGGATAATAACCCAACCCCAGACTTGATATCGTTCAAGAAAATGGTACACGATTAAGCGCAACAAGAGTGGAGTTAGCTCGCTAGGATCAACAATGAGGAAGCAACAATGTGCCCCTCTACTGGGGGATGGCTACTGGCATTAAGCTTAAGGTCTATATATTGTGCAGCAATAAAGAAACTATTGACGTAAAAGTGACTTCTTACATTAAATGTTGTCGATAATGTGACGTAGAAATAAGGTGTGCTGTAATTCCACAGTGTCTATACGTGAGCTGTCACTGTGGAAGGTATACCAGATACGAGCAGAAGTTGTAGTAGTGTTCATTCGATTCTTGAGCACTCAATTTGGGGTCAACTGAAACAAAGAAGGATTAACGGAAATCAGAGTAATACCCTCCTCAAGCTAGACAATGAGGCGGCCCAGGAGAACTATTGTAGAATCTCTTATTTTTGTCTCATCCCAATAAGCTAGGGATATGTTTGAGATCTGTAGGTGTTATCCCCGCCCTTTCTGAAGCTAAAAATAATGGCGAAAACTGGTTCCATCCTGAGCAGAGTACAGTTTGTCCGTATTGTAATGTTGGTATTATAGGTACCAAGTACCCACAGTGTGAATGTAGATATGTTGGTCAGACAGGGAGAAATTTTCTAAGTACATTTAATGAACGCTCTGACAATCATATTGCTAAGTCTGCTTTAGCAACCCAATTGGCTCGTAACGAGCATAGCTTGCGTAATATTGAAGATGACTCAAAAATCTTGAATATAAAATCAAAAGACGCGGTCTTTAACATTTTGGAAAAGTTATAAATCATGAAGTGCTAGTTGCAACACCAAGAATGAAATGTATTTTTCTACATTGTCAGTTATGACACCGACCTGGTCTTTCTCCAACCTGAAATCATCCATGTGCTCAATATGAGTGTCAGCATCACACCCGCCCAAATTTTGGAAGCAGACAGGCATTAGTCGTGGCAGGTGGTATTTTTGGCTACACTTACTGTGAGCTGCACAATGGAACTTCCCCATTAGATGAAGGTGGTGAGTATGAGGAGTTTCAGGTTTTATATCCCAACCCGTCCTACAAATATGACATATAATTTCATGCTTGTAGAATGCCTCGTTCCTCTGCAATATGGTTATTGGAATGTTTTTCCCATAAATAACATCAATCCCTATTGTCATCTTTTGGAGTTCAGAGAGCAACCATCTCGCGGGATTATTCCCGATCTATGATTCACATTTTTTTTAGTAGAATCATATGAGCATAAAGCATCATATTCTGACGCATATAATACGTGTCGCACTGTGAAAGTGGTGTGAGAGGCTGTGGGATAATCTTCAAAACGTGCAACAGGGACTGGTAAGCACTCAGAGTCAGCATATACAACGACGAGACAGCGTTCTTAAACTTTGAATTTTCTCTGTCCCCAGTGGGGATATCCATACCTACCAGTTCCTGTCTCGAGCAGTCAATGGGATGTCTTTCTAAATATTCAAGCTAAGTGAAACAGTTGATACATCTACTGCAAAAATGTCGTTTACGTTCCTATATAGTCATTTGGGTGGAAAGTAATCAGCTCATGTTCTGGATCCAGATATAGTGATGCTTCTCACTTTCGGAGAGCAGCAGTAAAGCTGCGTGTTTAGGACACTAAAAGCTGTTTTGGATCAGTAGAAAGATCTGACTGCTTTACACTTCACATCTACTGGTCAATTTTTTTCTTTTCTAAAAAAATGGTTCAAATGGCTCTGAGCACTATGGGACTTAACATCTGAGGTCATCAGTGCCCTAGAACGTAGAACTACTTAAACCTAACTATCCTACGGTCATCACACACACCCATGCCCAAGGCAGGATTCCTACCTGCGACCGTAGCGAGCGCGCGTTTTCAGACTGAAGCGCCTAGAACCGCTCGGCCACTCGGGCCGGCTTTCTTTTCTACATCCCGACCGTAGATGTGATTAATAATTAGGACCCTGCCTCTCGAATCGTGGTAGGTCTGGGATTGTGACTGGGAATGAGACGCCTTTGAAATTATAGTACCTGCAGACATAAGATGTCTAGTATGCAACTGGAAAATGTGCATTCCTTAAATAATTTCTATCACAAGCCAGAAGCGACTGTGTGAAGCAATATTCATAATTTACACCTATACCCTTGCCGAAGAGGAATGGAACTAGACCCCACCTACAATTAATTGGGCCTCAGTTATGCGAGGGCCTGTGTGCATATCACGGTGAAGTAAACAGATGAACGTCTTAGAAGACCCTCTTTCCTGTGTATCGGAAAAATGGCTCACTATGACGATGTCTATATAAGGTCTATACAAGGATCTATATAAGGGTGATGTACTTGAGGACAATATTATGAAAATGGAAGAGGATGTAGATGAAGATGAAATGGGAGATACGATACTGTGTGAAGAGTTTGACAGAGCACTGAAATACCTGAGTCGAAACAAGGCCCCGGGAGTAGATAACATTCCATTAGAACTACTGACGGCCTTGGGAGAGCCAGTCCTGACAAAACTACCATCAGGTGAGAAAGATGTATGAGACAGGTGAAATACCATCAGACTTCAAGAAGAACATAATAATTCCAAACCCAAAGAAAGCAGGTGTTGACAGATGTGATAATTACCGAACAATCAGTTTAATAAGTCACTGATGCAAAATACTAACGCGAATTCTTTACAGACGAATGGAAAAACTGGTAGAAGCCGACCACGGGGAAGATCAGGTTGGATTTCATAGAAGTATAGGAACACGTGAGGCAATACTGTCCCTACCACTTATCTTAGAAGCTCGATTAAGGAAAGCAAACCTTTGTTTCTAGCATTTGAAGACTTAGAGAAAGCTTTTGCCAATTTTGATAGGAATACTCTCTTTCAAATTCTGAAGGTGGCATGGGTAAAATACAGGGAACGAAAGGCTATTTACAATTTGTACAGAAACCAGATAGCAGTTATAAGAGTCGAGGGACATGAAAGGGAAGCAGTGGTTACGGACCGATGACCATAGCAGTTTGGTCCCTTACATCCTACACACCAACCAACCAAGCAGTGGTTGGGAAGGAAGTGAGACAGGGTTGTATTCTTTCCCCGATGTTATTCAATCTGTATATTGAGCAAGCAGTGAAGGAAACAAAAGAAAAATTCGGAGTAGGTACTAAAAATCCATGGAGAAGGAATAAAAACATGTAGGTTCGTCGATGACATTTTAATTCTGTCAGACACAGCAAAGGACATAGAAGAGCAGTTGAACGGAATGGATAGTGCCTTGAAGGGAGGATATAATATAAACATCGACAAAACAAAGCGAGGATAATGGAATGTAGAGGAATTAAATCGGGTGATGCTGAGGGAATCAGATTAGTAAACGAGAGACTTAAAGTAATAAAGGAGGTTTACTATTTGGGGAGCAAAATAACTGATGATGGTCGAAGTTTAGAGGATATAAAATGTAGACTGGCAATGGCAAGGAATACGTTTCTGAAGAAGAGAAATTTGTTAACATCGAGTATAAATGTAAGTGTCAGGAAGTAGTTTCTGAAAGTATTTGTATGGAGTGTAGCCATGTATGGAAGTGAAAAGAAGAGAATGGAAGCTTTCGAAATGTGATGCTACAGAAGAATGATGAAGATTAGATGGGTGGATCATATAACTAATGAGGAGGTATTGAACAGGATTGGGGAGAAGAGAAGTTTGTGGCACAACTTGACTAGAAGAAGGGATCGGTTTTGTAGGACATGTTCTGAGGCATCAAGAGATCACCAATTTAGTATTGGAGGGCAGCGTGGAGGGTAAGAATCGTAGAGGGAGACCAAGAGATGAATACACTAAGCAGATTCAGAAGGCTGTAGTTTGCAGTAGGTACTGGGAGATGAAGAAGCTTGCACGGGATAGAGTAGCATGGAGAGCTGCATCAAACCAGTCTCAGGACTGAAGACCACAACAACAACAATGACGTTGTTGGTAAAAGTTCAGTACTGGTATGCATTTAACCTGCCCTGGGATATCACACAGTCTTTACCCAAATTTTGACGAAGCTTTTCTCTCCAGCATTCCTTTCTTCCTTGGTGGGAGTTGGGAGGGGGAGGTGTGCGAAGCTGTGTGCATCATCTGACAGTACAGACTGCTGTGTACCTGATGGACAGTACTGATGTGCGTTGATGTTTTCAGTGTGCTCCCTTTCCATACTGCTTGGCAAACACGTAGCAATTCAGCCGGATCTCGATACCCCACACTGATTTTATCGATGCAGGATTGCAAGATCCTATCCCCAAAGTCAAATTCAGCCACAAAGAGTCTAATGCACCTGTTTAACTTAGCTGATGTTACTTACGTAGAAAGACACAGTGACTTTAAATGCTGCTATACCCATGATGTTGTCATGCTGATCGATCGCAAAGTGAGTATGGTAAATGTGGTGCTCCAAACCATTATGGAGGGCCACACACGATGATGACCACGGCAGACGTGACAGAGTCGGTGCTCCAGGCTGGAGCGTCAGCACTGCTTCAAGTGTTGGCGGTAGAGTCGCAAGTGGCAGCCACAGCGAGTGTGATAACCGAGGCCTCGATGCATGCGACGCAGTCTGATGGCTTGGGCTGATGTGATGATGATGGGCGCATAATCAGCCAAGACTGCGGAGATGAGATCGCAGGCCGTGCCACAGTGAGTGTGATACATCGTGATGTGGTGTTTGTGGCTGACAATTCCAGCATCCTGCCAGGAATGATGGTTACATGAACATCGATGGGGTCTTTGATTAACAATTCGGGCGGCTCCGATAATTCCACAAAGGAAGCAGATAATTATCACCCACATGCACATGCATTAGACATATGCTCCCACTAATGATAATAATTTCTGATACATAGCAGTTCACCATTTCTCCTTTACACTGGACTGACATTCAGGAGGATGATGGTTCAAACACGCGTCCGGACTTCCTGCTTTTGGTTTTCGGTGATTTCCATAAATCTCTTGCGGCAAATTCCATGATGGTTCCTTTAAAAGGACTGGACGACGCTGTTTGGTCCTCTCCCCTAAACCAACCAATCAAATGAGTCTAAAGGAATAAGAGACAGTGCTACGTAAGCACTCTGTGCAAGCGTGAATTATTATTCACAGAGGAAGCAGTAATGCTCATGGATCCACTCCTGAAGGACTTATAACAGCCCCCATGAGCTCTGACGAAACATTGGCACTGTGGTTTGCCGTAGATCAGTTTCTATGTTGTTGTCAAGCGTCCTGTAGCAGTTCCTTGTCGGTAGCAGGTAAAAAGAAAAACAATAACCCGTTAGTACTGGATTCAAGCATGATAAATATTTAAGAAACATACTCATTAACAGAAATACTTACTTTTGCCTTCCTGCACATCACGCTTTAGGCAAGGCATGGTTTCACTGTGACACTATAGTGGCGCTGCAGTTCTGCCCTGCCCACACATATATATGACGGCATTCATATTACCTGAAAAAAATCTTGTAAGCAGTGTCTACAGTATTTCAAAAAACTGTATTATTATGTATCCTGGAGGAAAGCCATACTTCGTTCATTAAAGAGCGGTGATGATATGTCGTCATCATTGTATAAAAGAGGACGCTTACCGATTCCATTGTCATCGGCACTGCCTGACTGGCACTTCACATTCTCGCTCAGCACCGGCATGTTTGTCCCATCTGCTCGAGTTGATGCAGTCGTCAGCTTGCGCACGCCGCACTGTGCTTCATCAAATCAGCATCTCTTGCAAAGAAAAAAGTTGAACTACACGATGGTATGGCTGCAGTCAGCATGCATTGACATAATTTCAGGAACTCAAATCACGGCACAGCTTTCCTGTTTCATACTGCTGCATCCATACGCACAATTTTGTGAACCCTGTATCATCATGGCGTTCGCACTCGCAGCTACTTTCTCACAACAGTAAGCAGTATCGTGAGCCTGGGACCTAGTCAGCGTGCAGTGTTTGCTCTGAACACACATTGCTAGTATACTCGGGTCTGCTAGTTCAGAGCATGGAGAAAAGAATTAACTCTCCAGGTGAAGTCTGTAAATCGATTCGCGAATTAGCTGACTGGAATTTTACTGAACATAGAGAGACCCACATTGCAATACGGCAGCAGGCTGTCCTAGACTAAGTCCGATTCTATCATCTTATACAAGAAGTCTCTAAACTTATTTCCCGATTTCCGCTATTCTTCATGAGCAGCAAATGTGGCATATTTTAAATACTTACAGGAAGTCTGAAAGTGGAGGAAAAATATACTGTGAATAAGTAAATACTTAAAAGTTTTTGTATGTTTTGTGATGCACACATACAACTGCTGCTGTGGTGGTCGCCATACATTTGCTTGAGTCTTAGAACTGATGAGCAATTGAGCTTCTCGAGATTTCATACTGATCCACTCTTCAGTATAATGTCCAGTCACAAAACTTTTTCATGGCCTTTGATGAAAATCTATGCTGCCTCGAAGCAGCGCCACCACATTTTCATAAAGTTCTCCCTCGTTATCCCAACGTTTTCCATCGTAACAGCGAGTAGGCAATGCAATTTTTTGACGAGTCTTAGCACCGTGTACTGTGTACACGGTATGGGTACAGCAACAAATTTTGAATACTTCTTCAATACTTAGCCAGCACTGGAATATGCATCGTATGCAACTTCTTTAAACACTAATTGTCCGCACTCATCCTAAAGCCCCAGTATACCCACAATTACGTTTGCATTGTAATGTGTCACTGCGAAATGTGATGTATGTGGTGTATGACCTCTACATATATACCGCACCTGGTGTGTAAGAGGTGAGTAATTTACGATAGGGCGATGTAACAGTAATGTATATGCTGCAGTGCCTTTGGAGAAGTTTTACTGTTATTTAATCTCAATACACACGTCTACAATTCCGGAGCAATCAATCGCCATTACAGGTCCTGATCCTTGAAACTTCTTAGGACTGAGCACACATCCAAATTCGCACCCTCATAGCAAGAGGAGCAAAACCTTGCTTACATACCGTATATTAGACGAAGTTGGCTATTCTTGTAGACAACCTGTAGGTAATCGAACGGAAAATACTCTGAATTCAGATACACTTTAGCATTGGTTGGCTTAGTGTTATGAAATATGCTTCAATCCCTTTTCCAATTCCCCGCCCGTCTGATTGCAACACTATACTAATAAACTGAGGTATTTCTAATTGAACAGATACGTTTACTTTCTAATACCGTTCAGAAGCTTGTGAAAGGATGGATACTCGTTAAGTTCCCATGCTCTCATGAACGGGAAGAAAGTTAATGGTTTGTTGGCCATCTGTATGCAACACATGCAAAAGTTTCAGGCACTTTTCATGTGATACTGATTAACTGGGCACTTTTCACACCAATTTGTACAGCACTATTTCATTTTATTCTTCTGGTGCTTCTCGAATATGTGGGTTATTAATCTTAGTCCTTCAAACTAGAATTAGCTCTAGTTCAGCGTTCGTAGTGATATGTTTACTCACCTAAAAGGAGTCCATTAATTTCGAGAGGGATACAGGCGTAAGGCGGGCATCTATCTGAGCTTCTGTGAGCTATCCCGCATTTCCCAATGTATTCATTCCTGAAGTTTATGTGGAGGCTTATTTTATGAGAGGAGATGTGGTTCCTAGGTGTATTGTGCAACGAAGGTAGAGAACATTAAGTTCGTACCTGACTTCTCGAAACAGAAAAGCGAAAGTATTACGTATAAGTGGCGATGTTGCTGTTGGTAGAGTGCTTCCATACTTCTTGAGACCGATAAATCTCCCTTGTGCTGTTATACTTTAAACGCATTATGCTGCGTCAGATGCAGATGTAGACTACTCTAGTTTTCTCGCCGCAAAAATCTGCTAGAATCTACATCTGCATCTAAATCTACATGATTACTCTGCAATCCACATTTAAGTTATTGGCAGAGGGTTCATCGAACCACAATCATACTATCTCTCTACCATTTTACTCCCGAACAGCGCGTGGGAAAAACGAACACTTAATCCTTTCTGTTCGAGCTCCGATTTCTATTATTTTATTTTGATGATCATTCCTACCTATGTGGGTTGGGCTCAACAAAATATTTTCGCATTCGGAAGAGAAAGTTGGTGACAGAAATTTCGTAAATAGATCTCGCCGCGACGAACAACGTCGTTGCTTTAATGACTTCCATCCCAACTCGGGTATCATATCTGCCACGCTCTCTCCCCTATTACGCGATAATACAAAACGAGCTGTTTTCACCCTTTCGATGTCCTCCGTCAATCCCACTTGGTAAGGATCCCACACCGCTCAGCAATATTCTAACAGAGGACGAACGAGTGTAGTGCAGGCTGTCTCTTTAATCGACTTGTTGCATCTTCTAAGTGTCCGACCAATGAAACGCAACCTTTGACTCGTCTTCCCCACCATATTATCTATGTGGTCTTTCCAACAGAAGTTGTTCGTAATTTTAACATCCACGTACTTAGTTGAATTGACAGCCTTGAGAATTGTACTATTTATCGAGTAATCGAATTGCAATAGATTTCTTTTGGAACTCATGTGGATCACCTCTCACTTTTCGTTAGTTAGCGTCAACTGCCACCTGCCACACCAAACAGCAATCATTTCTAAATCGCTTTGCAACTGATACTGGTCTTCGGATGACCTTAGTAGACGGTAAATTACAGCATCATCTGCGGACAACCTAAGAGAACTGTTCGGATTGTCACCCAGGTCATTTATATAGATCAGGAACAGCAGAGGTCCCACGACATTTCCCTTGGGAACACCTGATATCACTTCAGTTTTACTCGATGATTTTCTGTCTATTACTAGAAACTGCGCACTTCCCGACAGGAAATCACGAATCCAGTTGCACAACTGAGACGATACCCCATAGCTCCGCAGCTTGATTAGAAGTCGCTTGTGAGGAACGGTGTCAAAAGCTTTCCGGAAATCTAGAAATACGGAATCAATTTGAGATCCCCTGCCGATAGCGGCCACTACTTCGTGTGAATAAAGAGCTAGCTGCGTTGCACAAGAACGATGTTTTCTGAAACCATGCTGATTACGTATCAATAGATCGTTCCCTTCGAGGTGATTCATATTGTTTGACAACAGTATATGCTCCAAAACCCTACTGCAAACCGACGTCAATGATATAGGTCTGTAGTTCGATGGATTGCTCCTACTACCCTTCTTAAACACTGGTACGACCTGCGCAATTTTCCAATGCGTAGGTACAGATCTATCGGTGAGCGAGTGGTTCTGTATGATTGCTAAGTAGGGAGCTATTGTATCAGCGTAATCTGAAAGGAACCTAATTGGTATACAATCTGGACCTGAAGACTTGCCTGTATCAAGAGATTTGAGTTGCCTCGCAACCCCTAAACAATCTACTTCTAAGAAACTCATGCTAGCAGCCGTTCGTGTTTCAAATTCTGGAATATTCCATTCGTCTTCCCTGGTGAAGGAATTTCGGAAAACTGCTTTCAATTTCTCCACTTTAGCGGCACAATCGTCGATAACAGTACCATTGGCACTGCGCAGCGAAGGTATTGACTGCATCTTGCCGCTTGTGTACTTCACATACGACCAGAATTTCTTCGGATTTTCTACCAAATTTTGAGACAATGTGGAATCTATTAAAGACATCTCGCATTGAAGCCCGTGCCAAATTTCGCTCGTCTGTAAATTTTAGCCAATCTTCGGAATTTCGCGTTCTTCTGAACTTCGCATGTTTTTTCCGTTGCCTCTGCGACAGTGTTTGGACCTGTTTTGTGTACCATGGGGGATCAGTTCCATCTCTTACCAATTTATGAGGCATGAATCTCTCAATTGCTGCTGCTACTATATCTTTGAATCTGAGCCACATCTCGTCTACATTTGCATAGTCAGTTCGGAAGGAATGGAGATTGTCTCTTAGGAAGGCTTCTAGTGACACTTTATCCTCTTTTTAAATAAAATTATTTTGCGTTTGATTCTGGTGGATTTGGAAGAAACGGTATTGAGCCTAGCTACAACGACCTTGTAATCACTAATCCCTGTATCAGTCATGATGCTCTCTATTAGCTCTGGATTGTTTGTGGCTAATAGGTCAAGCATGTTTTCGCTAACATTTACAATTCGCGTGGGTTCGTGGGCTAACTGCTCGAAATAATTTTCGGAGAAAGCATTTAGGACAATCTCGTAAGATGTTTTGAACAAGTATTTTTGCCAATATATCGAGGGAAGGTTGAAGTCCCCACCAACTATAACCGTATGAGGGGGGGTATTTATTTGTTACGAGACTCAAATTTTCTCTGAACTGTACAGCAACTATATCATCGGAGTCTGGGGGTCGGTAGAAGGAGTCAATTATGAACTTAGTTCGGATGTTAAGTATAACCTCCACCCATAGCAATTCGCACTGAGTATCTACTTCGACTTCACTACAAGATAAACCACTACTGACAGACACAAACACTCCACCACCAATTCTGTCTAATCTATCTTACCTGAACACCGTCTGAGCCCTCGTAAAAATTTCTGCAGAACTTATTTCAGGCTTTAGACAGCTTTCTGTACCTATAACGATTTCAGCTTCTGTGCTTTCTATTAGCGCTTGAAGCTCAGGGACTTTCCGAGAACAACTACAGCAATTTACAACTACAATTCCAACTGTTCCTTGATCCAAGCACGCCCTGTATTTGCCATGCACCCTTTGAGATTGCAGCCCACCCCGTACTTTTCCGAGGCCTTCTAACCTAAAAACCGCCCAGTCCACGCCACACAGCCTCCGCTACCCGTGTAGCTGCCAGCTGAGTGTAGTGAACTCCTGACCTACTCAGCGGAGCCCGAAACCCCACCACCCTATGGCGCAAGTCATGGAATCTGGAGCCAACACGGCCGCAAAACCGTCTGAGCCTCTTATTCAGACCCTCCACCCGGCTCTGTACTAAAGGTCCGCAGTCGGTCCTGTCAACGATGTTGCAGATTGTGAGCTCTGCCTTCATCTCGTAACAAAGACTGGCAGCCTTCACAAAATCAGATAGCCGCTGGAATCCAGAGAGAATTTCATCAGATCCAAAGCGACACACGTCATTAGTACTGACATGTGCCACCACCTCTTGCTGGCAGCACCCTGTGCTCTTCATGGTATCCGGAAGGACGCTTTCCACATCAGGAATGACTCTACCCGGAATGCACACGGAGTGCACACTGAATTTTTTCCCCTCCTTAGCCGCCATATCCCTAAGGGGCCCCATTACGCGCCCAACAGTGAAGCTCCCAACTACCAATGAGCCCACCCTCTGCCATTGCCCGGACTGTGAAGGCTGAGAATCATCCTCTGAAACAGGGCATTCAGCTGCATCTGGCTCAGCCAGAGACAGTACCTGAAACCTGATTGTCAGACGCACTGGGGAGGCTTCCTGATCAGCCTCCAGGTGGGGACGTCTTTTTCTACCTGCCACGCCTTGGAACGACCTCTCAATCAACCGTGGACAAGGGCTCAGCCCCACTGTGGGCAGCAACCGGGCCATCCACAGCGGCAGACCGATCTGGGGACAGACGGGATGAAGTTTACATCCCCGTGACACCCAAGTCCGGCTCACCAAAGTTGTGCCCATTGGCAACACCCTCAAGCTGCGTGACCGAAGTCAGCGCAGCCTGCAGCTGTGATCGAAGGGATGCCAACTCAGCCCTCATGTGAACACAGGAATCACAGCCCCTGTCCATTTTAATCGATGTTGAATAACAGTTACTGAAACACGAGTCCGTGCCTAGATAACGCAAGGGAAACGCGCAAAGAATATATGAAATAACCTGTACAAATGCCTAACGACTATGCTACAATCTGCCTGAATTTACGATTACAGTAACTAAAACTCGAAATTACACTTCCTATACGAAACTCACACCTAATGTAAGTAAGAATCTACGAAGTAAGCACAGAAAAGAAGCTATATACATATCTTTCTGCGCTGTTGATGTGCACCATGTGGGAGCTGAGGCCATTTATGGTATTCAAGACAAGTTGCTCTTTTGTCTGAGCAGTCACTGGGACTGCCAGGCACCTCCTCAGTTTGATAAGATGGTTCCACTTTGGGGAAAAAATCTCTAGACAGTGCGAACTAATCTACAATGAAGGTATGAATTCATTGCAAATATTACACTCAATACAGACGATGCTAACGGGTAGAATATTCACTTATTGATTCGATTCATACATTTCATCTGTATTATCTGCCAGCACTTGGCTCCTTGAGTAACCTCGTTCCAATCCTAATGAACCTCTGTTTTCTCGTCTAATCGTAGTAACGTTTTGTACGTCACTCAAAGCGTTGTAAAAATCACTTTATATTTGTATTCAAATCGCAATATTGTGTAGGCCAGGTGGTATTACCACACCTTTACCACTTCCTAGGTTAGTTTATTATTTATCTTGTTCACGTTAAATATGCTGTTGTATGTATACAGACTGATAAGTACAAAACCAATCTCCTCTTCGCTTGGAACAATTGGAGGAAAGTAGTTCACTGTTAGTACTGATGAGCGCATCTTTATCATAAGGGTGTGTCACATGACATCTAACGCTCAAACTGATGCAGTGATACGCATACTGCTTGTCTGTTACGTGTTTCTTCAGGAGAAACGTTAAACAGAATTTGATACAAAGATTGGGATTAAAGTCTAGGTAGTGTCAAATATTGTAGAGCACCTCGGTCCTGTCAGCCAAGTATTGTGATCCCAAATAACCATATTTGACAAAGTAGAAGATGGTACTTCAGTTTTTTTTTAACATATGCGACCCATTGTGAGTCACATCCTCCGACAATATCCCAATTGGCTAACACACATCCCTTGCACTTCCAAATTGTCTTGGCAACTAATCCTGTGTAAACATTCCACGATATCGTGCCATTTTGAGTTTCTTGATGAATTTAAGCAGATGTGTATTGGATTAACCTGTCATGAATTTAATTTCATGTAGCTGCTTCTCTGAATTTAGCGCGTTCTTTAGGGTTTGAGCGGTGGTGGCACCTCCCTCAGCCATAGAACCAACTGGTGAGAGCCCTGTGTGTGCAGGAATTATACAATGAATGATTCCACCAATTATCTTACGTCTCGGTAGAATCCTAGTTGTTTTAACATTACTTCTCCTTCATTTCTGTTTCAAAGCACTTTTAGCTGGAACCACAAGCTACTGGATGCAATTTTTTTAAACACTCCACAAGTATTTTATTCTTTAGCGTATAAAGAGCTGCATTCATAATGTTTAATTAAATTCATTCTAACACCCAGTTTAAATTTGGCAGGAATTGCTCTATAAACTATGAATGCTGCAATACGGTGTCCTATGCTTGTGTCCTTTCTTCCATATGTTTGTTTGGCATTGTGAGCTAATATTCAATCTGCAGCTCAACGATCGTTATTTGTGTCATAAGCAACAATGTTCTCCTTGCAGGTGATTTATGGCATAATAATACCTTTATAATTCCTTTACAATTCCTTTATCATCATAGTAATCCGTTCTTAATCTTTGTTCCAGATCCAAAGTACGTTAAGCTAGGTGAATGCCATTCAACTGGTAATATATCAAGAATGCCACGACCACATATGACGTGATTGCTAGCACTCGTGTCACACTAAAATGTCGTTCGAGGTTTATGTGCCCAATCTATATCCCAAATGATGAACGTTCACTCAGCTCTTGTTGTTTGATAAGAAGGTTAAAAAAGCTTAAGCAAAGTTTTGTTCCCTCGACGTCTCATAACATGCTATAAGAGAAACACTAGTGGTTCTGAGATTTTCTGTAATTTTTCTGTATAAAATGTTCCATTAATTTCTGCACCATTGCTTCCCATTAAGACATACTTTTTCGGATTACTGAATTGGTTTGGAAACTGTGGAAACCTCTGTAGACCAATTTGGTAGATAAGGCTTCTCAAACGCAGTTTTGTATTTTGAAACACATGTCAAACCAGGTACATTCTCATGTTGATATGGCAGTGTAATGTATTTAGAAGTCGATTATCACAGACTCCACTAGGTTTCATCTCAGTCATACTACGTCTGGTTTGAAAAATGTCATATTATCGCCTAGAGCTGCTGGTATAGTCCTTTATTTACACAACCGCTTTCAGCCATCTCACCATCATCAGATTCATGAAACTATTCCAGCATGGTCTTAGCCAAAATCTAACATCATTATTTTCAGATTATAAAACCCTTGAGTTGTGCATTATTATTGTATTGTCGATAAATACTGTGCTCGGTGGTGTACTCATTCACGTTGCAAGTGTAATCATCGTTAACACAGCCGAATACACAGCTGGTCACTGTTTCCTGGAAGAACTGAAGATGGTCGTAGACATCTACGCTACCTAACGCAATTTTTACCAGCTGTTATTAGATATAATAACAGTATTTGTATAATTTATGCATTTATCATCTGACGGTAATGATTTTGTATTTCGCCTGACATGCTGCTGTGAATACTTTTATGTAGTTGATGATGGTTAGGTGACTGATACTGGTTCTGTAAATAAAGATATTTACCTTTAAGTCAAGAAGGTAAAACGATATTTTTCAAATATAGCAGAACTGTGGGCCGCCACTTCTTAAAAATATATATTGTACGTAGATGAATTACATTGCTCAATTACTTTTTTGAGAATGTCTAGCCCAGGGCTAGCCACAGCGTACCGTACGACACATGAGCCGGATGTGAAGGCCACTTGCGTGCTGAGGCTCTGCATATCTTGGCTTTGCTCGGTTCTTCTCAGAAGTATTCTGAACAGTGTGACATTTACTTCAGTATTGTGGCATTTTTTATTGGCCCATCTTTCTTCAGTTCGGCTGAGTCGGACTGTCAGCGCTGTTTGTTCATGGTATGAAGGAAGCTAACAGGTCAGGTTTGTACAAAAAGAGGGAGTCTAGTAACCTATCGTCTCAAACCTTTAAAAATGAATGGGACTGACAGAAAGGAGGACAGATAATTCTCAGTATCTATAATACAGTTGCATATTGGTTAGCTGCTGCAAACTTGCACCCCAGTCCATGAGAAAAATTCTTCGCTGCCTCTGGTCTAGCCATTTGTAAGACCCTCAAAGATGAAACTGCATCAAAATATGGTTTTATATTGTGGTGTTCAAATGTTCCATAATGCTCACCATCAAGTGAGAGAATGTCAAGTAGTGGTTCATTTCGTATTGTTGCATTACTGAGGCGAAATGTTTATTGTAAAATTCACCTCCACGATCATTCTTAAGATTGTCAGAAAATTGATTCCTCCCGCTCTGCAACTATCGCTCAGTTAGCTGCAATGCTTCTGTCCTTGTCTTCACCTTTACATGCAGGGTCCAGGTGACCTTGAAATACGGATCTGTAACCATTAAGTTATATATGAAGACATTATTCCAGAACTAATATCAATCATAGAAACTACACCAACTTATCATAAATTATCTAAACTTCGAATTATGACATGTGTATAAGGAAAGTTTTGTATGAGGTTCATGAAGGTCATGAACAACTGCCTCCATAATTATTTATTGATATGTCTTCCTAGAAGTCCTCTACGCTCTGAAGTGACTGAAAAGATTTCATCTGCCTGAGCAGTATTCCTTGCTGTGGCTGATGCTGCAAGTGGTTGTAACCGGCCTGTGATATCGTTCGAGGCATCGTAGCGCAAGTATTCCAGAGACAGGGTGTTCGGTAGTTTATACTTAATGTCAATACCATCACCTCTGCCATATATTCCATTTAAAGTGGGTTCAAAAATATCACTTAAGTTCTTAACTTTGTATCATTTTATACATTATTTTGGGTGGTTGCCTCTTGAACGTGTGGTAGTCATACGTAATACTTCGGTATATGCCTGCTTCTCTTTCCATAGATACTACTGACGACTTGATTTTCTGATATATGTTGTCTCTAGCTAATCAAGTGTTCTCTCAAGTTTAGTATTCCCGAACTATATTACATCCTTGGTCGAACGTATTATGTCTACCAGGAACATATGGTTCATTCCTGCTAACCCCCCAAATTATGTCTAACTCTCTGTCACCATGTTCATTAAGGTAATCCGTAACAGTATCTCCATCCTCTTATTCCTCTTCTGTCCTGCCTCCATCCATAATTTTGTAAGAGCCTGTTACGGCTTTCTGTTGCTGGTTTAAAAGTTTCTGTTCTCGCTGCAGTTGTCTTAATTTTAGCAGTCTTAATTTCGGTTGTAAAACGTTCTACTTCAAAATGCAGTTGTATACTACGCTAGTTTTGTGATGACATACACCTTATATACACTCTGGAACTACTTTATGTCTCATGACCTGATAAAACTAAGCGCATCGATTAGTACTGGACTAACTTCTCCAGTTCTGCCATTCAGCACCTCACCTTTTATAGCTACTGCCTCGATAAAACTTTGTAGTTCTATTATTTTCACGTTTAGTGCTTCTTTTTATCTTTAGATGTATAGTAGCACGTGCTCGGACCCTCGGAAAAGTTGACGATACACGTACAAATTTCTCCATAGTCTGTAGTACACGGTCACAGTTGCGTATTGTTACACTAAGTTTTAAACAGAAGCTCCTGGAAGTTTCATATCTATCGATCATCATTAAATTTCACCGTTTTATCAATAACCAAATACATTGCATGTCATGTCAGTTCCTACATACACTTGGTAAATATGTTTTGAATATATATTGTCCTGTTTGAATATGATAGTAATGTTTCCATTATCACTTACCGATTTCTTTGGAATCCTTGAGTATGTCTGGCTAAAGTAAAATATATCAGCTTTTGTATAACCAGTGTATTCATATCTGACGTCGTAGTGCAAAATCAGGGTCCGACAAGTAAATATTTTTATTTACTTATCGGACCCTGATTTTCCAGTACGACATAAGATATGAATACACTGGTTTTACTTTCCCAAATGGGGAAATACCACTGTTTCGCAGAATGTCTGATAACAACATGCAAAGTTTCCTGTAATATGCACACTATGTAATCGAAAGTATCCGGACATCTGGCTGAAAATGACTTACAAGCTCGTGGCGCCGGCCATCTGTAATGCTGGAATTCACTATGCTGTTCGCCCACACTTAGCCTTGATGAAAGCTTACAGCATACGTTCAATGAGGCACTGGAAGGTTTCTTGGGGAATGGCAGCCCATTCTCCACGGAGTGCTGCACTGAGGACAGGTATCGATGTCGGTCGGTGAGGCCTGGCACGAAGTCGGCGTTGCTATACATCCCTAAGGTGATCTATAGGATTCAGGTGAGGACTCTGTGCAGGCCATTCCATTACAGGTATGTTATTGTCGTGTAACCACCCCACCACTAGCCGTGCATTATGAACAGATGCTCGATCGTGTTGAAAGATGCAGTCGCCATCCAGAATTGCTCTTCAAGAGTGGGGAGCAAGAAGGTGCTTAAAACATCAATGTAGGCCTGCGCTACGGTAGTACCATGCAAAATAACAATGGATGCAAGCCCCTTCTATGAAAAACACGACCACACAATGACACCACCGCCTTACCAGTGCCATCTTCAGAATTTGAAGAAGAGTATTCCAGTCGACATTGTCAAAAGTTTTCTCTAGGTCTGCCTATGCTAGAAACGTAGGTTTCATCATCATCATCATCATCATTTAAGACTGATTAGGCCTTTCAGCGTTCAGTCTGGAGCATAGCCCCCTTATAAAATGCCTCCATGTTCCCCTATTCAGAGTGCTAACATTGGTGCCTCTTCTGATGTTGAACCTATTACTTCAAAATCATTCTTAACCGAATCCAGGTACCTTCTCCTTGGTCTGCCACGACTCCTCCTACCCTCTACTGCTGAACCCATGAGTCCCTTGGGTAACCTTGCTTCTCCCATGCGTGTAACATGACCCCACCATCTAAGCCTGTTCGCCCTGACTGCTACATCTATAGAGTTCATTCCCAGTTTTCCTTAGACTTCCTCATTGTGGACACCCTCCTGCCATTGTTCCCATCTACTAGTACCTGCAATCATCCTAGCTACTTTCATATCCGTAACCTCAACCTTGTTGATAAGGTAATCTGAATCCACCCAGCTTTCGCTCGCATACAACAAAGTTGGTCGAAAGATTGAACGGTGCACAGATAACTTAGTCTTGGTACTGACTTCCTTCTTGCAGAAGAGAGTAGATCATAGCTGAGCGCTCACTGCATTGGCTTTGCTACACCTTGTTTCCAGTTCTTTCACTATGTTGCCATCCTGTGAGAATATGCATCCTATATACTTGAAACCATCCACCTGTTCTAACTTTGTTCCTCCTATTTTGCACTCAATCCGTTTATATTTCTTTCCCACTGACATTACTTCCGTTTTGGAGATGCTAATCTTCATACCATAGTCCTTACATTTCTGATCTAGCTCTGAAATATTATTTTGCAAACTTTCAATCGAATCTGCCATCACAACTAAGTCATCCGCATATGCAAGACTGCTTATTTTGTGTTCACATACCTTAATCTCACCCAGCCAGTCTATTGTTTTCAACATATGATCCATAAATAATATGAACAATAGTGGAGACAGGTTGCAGCCTTGTCTTACCCCTGAAACTACTCTGAACCATGAACTCAATTTACCATCAACTCTAACTGCTGCCTGACTATCCATGTAAAGACATTTAATTGCTTGTAAAAGTTTGCCTCCTATTCCATAATCACGTAGAACAGACAATAACTTCCTCATGGAACCCGGTCATATGCCTTTTCTAGATCTATAAAGCATAGATACAATTCCCTGTTCCACTCATAACACTTCTCCATTATTTGCCGTAAGCTAAAGATCTGGTCCTGACAACCTCTAAGAGACCTAAGCCCGCACTGATTTTCATCCAATTGGTCCTCAACTAATACTTGCACTTTCCTTTCAACAATACCTGAGAAGATTTTACCCACCACGCTGATTTCCTCTGTAGTTGTTACAATCTTTTCTGTTTCCATGTTTAAAGATTGGTGCGGTTACTGCTTTTCTCCAGTCTGATGGAACCTGTCCCGACTCCCCGGTCATTTCAATTATCCTGTGTAGCCATTTAAAACCTGACATTCCACTGCATTTGATGAGTTCACACTTAATTTCATCCACCCCAGCTGCTTTATTGAACAGCAATCTATTGAACATTTTCTCCACTTCCTCAAATGTGATCATATTTCCATCATCATTCCTATCCCATTCTACCTTGAAATCTGAAACATTACTGATCGTATTTTCACCTACATTGAGCAACTCTTCAAAATATTCCCTCCATCTGCCCAAGGCATCCACTGGATTCACCAGCGGTTTTCCTGACCTGTCCAAAATACTTGTCATTTCCTTCTTACCTCCCTTTCGAAGACTGCTAATTACACTCCAGGATGGTTTTCCAGCAGCTTGACCCATAGTCTCCAACTTGTTTCCCAAGACTTCCCAAGATTTCTTCTTGGATGCTGCAATTATCTGTTTGGCTTTGTTTCTTTCTTCAACATAACTTTCTCTGTCTACCTGAGCTCTAGTATGTAGCCATTTTTGATACGCCTTCTTTTTCCTTTTACAGGCTTCCTTGACTGTGTCATTCCACCAAGCTGTTTGCTTCATCCTACTTTTACACACTACTGTTCCAAGACATTCTTTAGCCACTTCTAGTACTGTGCCCCTGTACGTTGTCTATTCCTTTTCCAATGACTCTAATTGACTACATTCAACTAACTGGTACCTTTCTGAGATCGCTGACACGTACTTGTGCCTAATTTCCTGATCCTGAAGTTTCTCCACTCTTATCCTCCTACATATGGACCACACCTCCTGCACTTTCGGTCTCACAATCCCAATTTCACTGCAGATTAAATAATATTCAGTGTCATCAAAGAATCCCCTGAATACACGTGTGTCCCTAGCAGCCTACCTGAATTCCTGTTCTGTTATTATATAGTCAATGACAGATCTGGTTCCTCTGCCCTCCGAAGTACACCGATGAATGTTCTTATGTTTAAAAAAGGAGTTTGTGATTACTAAGCCCATACTGGCACAGAAATCCAGGAGTTGTTTCCCGTTCCTGTTGGCCTCCATATCCTCTCCTAATTTACCCATAACCTTTTCATACCCTTCTGTTCGATTTCCAATCCTGGCATTAAAATCCCCCATGAGCAGAACACTGTCCTTGTCCTTTACTCTAACAACTACATCACTGAGTGCCTCATAAACACTATCCATCTTATCTTGATCTGTCCCTTCAAAATGCGAATATACTGACACAATCGTAATTTTCTTGCTAGACACTGTCAAATCTATCCACATCAGTCGTTCGTTTACATACCTTATTGCAACTACGCTGGGTTCCAATTCTTTCCTGATGTAAAGCCCTACACCCCATTGTGCTATTCCTGCTTTCACTCATGACAGGTAGACCTTGTATTCTCCCACATCCTCTTCTCTCTCACCCCTTAACCGAATGTCACTAACAGCTAAAACGTCCAGCCCCATCTTACTTGCAGCCTCTGCCAGCTCTACCTTCTTCCCTGAGTAGCCCCCATTGATATTAATAGCTCCCCATCTCATTACCATTTGTTTGCCAAGTCGTATCTTAGGAGTCCCTGTTTTGTCAGTTAGAGGTGGGACTCCGTCACCTCCAAGGGTCCGAGGCATTTTGCTCTGATTGTTGCCAGCATCATATTTAAAGTACCAGGGAAGCAGGTTGCTAGCCTTACTTGCCCCGAGTCCCATTGGGTTTTACCCCTAACGGTTGAGGGACTAACCAGTGGATTTGGTAGTCTTTGCCGTATGAGCACAAAGGTGACCACGACTCAGAATATGTCCGAGATGCCCAGCCTTCTTCCAAAGTAACTGGTATCCCGACTGTCAGGACCACTTACTTGGCCACTCATACGTTGCCCGTGGTTCATGAACTAGGACATGACTACAGGAACCCACACCATGAACCACAAACGTAGGTTTGCCTTCCCTTAACCTACCTTCTAAGATACGTCGTAGGGTCAGTATAGCCTCAAGTGTTCGAACATTTCCATCCGTCTTTAAAGACTTCGCGTTAGTATTTTGCAGCCGTGACTTATTAAACTGTTAGGTCGGTAATTTTCTCACCTGTCAACACCTGCTTTCCTTGGGAATGGAATTATTATATTCTTCTTGAAGTCTGAGGGTATTTCGCCTGTCTCATACATCTTGCTCACCAGATGGTAGAATTTTTGTCAGCGCTGGCTCTCCCAAGGCTATCAGTTCTAATTGAAGGTTGTCTACTCCCGGGGCCTTGTTTCGACTTAGGTATTCCAGTGCTCTGTCAAACTCTTCACACA
This sequence comes from Schistocerca gregaria, assembly GCF_023897955.1. Taxonomy (NCBI): domain Eukaryota; kingdom Metazoa; phylum Arthropoda; class Insecta; order Orthoptera; family Acrididae; genus Schistocerca; species Schistocerca gregaria. The sequence continues at coordinate 835,735,617 of NC_064931.1, forward strand.
GTAACATATCTCCCTTTTCATCTTCATCTACATCCTCTTCCATTTCCATAATGTTGTCCTCAAGTGCATCGCCCTTGCATGGACACTCTTTATACTCCTTCCACCTTCCTGCTTTCCCTTAATAGTTTAGAACTGAGTTTCCATCTGAGCTCTTGATATTCATACAAGTGGTTCTCTTTTCTCCATAGGTCTTTTTAATTTTCCTGTAATCAGTATCTGTCTTACCCCTAGTGATATATGCCTCCACATCCTTACGTTTGTCCTCTAGCAATCCCTACTTAGCCATTTTGCACTTCCTGTCGTTCTCATTTTTGAGACGTCTGTATTCTTTTTTCCCTGTTTCATTTACTGTATTTTTATATTTTCACCTTTCATCAATTAAATTCAATATATCTTCTGTTAACCAAGGATTTCTACGAGCCCTTGCCTTTTTACCTACTTGTCCTCTGCTGCCATCACTATTTCATCTCTCAGAGCTACCCATTCTTCTTCTATTGTATTTCTTTCCACCATTCTTGTGAATCATTCACCAATGCTCTCCCTGAAACTCTCTACAACCTCTGGTTCTGTCAGTTTATCCAAGTCTCATCTCCTTAAATTCCCATCTTTTTTCAGTTTCTTCAGTTTTAATCTAAAGTTCATAAACAATAGATTGTGGTCAGAGTCCACATCTGCCCTTGAAAATCTCTTACAATATAAAACCTGGCTCCGATATCTCTGTCTTACCATTATGTAATCTATATGAAACCTTTCAGTAACTCCAGGCCTCTTCTAAGTATACAATTTTCTTTCATGATTCTTGAACCACGTGTTAGCTACTATTAAGTTATGCTCTGAGCAAACTTGTACCAGCTGGCTTCCTCTTTCATTCCTTACCCCGATTCCATATTCACCTACCACGTTTCCTTCCCTACCTATTCCAACTATCGAATTCCAGGCACCCATGACCATTAAATTTTCGTCTCCATTGACTATCTATATAATTTCTTTTATCTCATCATGCATTTCATCAATCTCTTCGTCATTTACGGAACTAGTTGGCATATAAACTTGTACTACTGTGGTAGGCGTGGGCTCCGTGTCTATCTTGGCCACAATAATGCGTTCACTATGCTGTTTGTAGTAGCTTACCCATATTCATATTTTTTTCATTATTAAACCTACTCCTGCATTACCTCTGTTTGATTTTGTATTTATAACCATGTATTCCCCTGACCTGAAGTCTTGTTCTTCCTGCCACAGAACTTCACTAATTCCCACTATATCTAACTTTAACCTACCCATTTAGTTTTTTTTTTTTTTAAATTTTCTAACCTACCTGCCCGATTAATGGATCTGATATTCCACGCTCCGATCGGTTGAACGCCAGTTTTCTTTCTCCTGATAACGGCATCCTCTTGAGTAGTCCCCGCCCGGAGATCCGAATGGGGGACTATTTCTACAATTTTGTATTTTTCCGTAAAACTGGCAATTTTCACCAAGGCTGACAATTAGGGAAATGGAAGAGATGTTGTAAGAGCCACTATGAATTTTTAATTAGTGGACCTCTAGAACTCTTTCTACAGCATTCGAACTGTCACCATAGATTCCCTTAATGTATCAGTGGTTGGTACAAACGAAAATATTTTTCTGCAGTCAGCAATTCTTAACCCTGTCAGGAAATCAGTTGCAATAATTCGATCGGCAGTTGCAATACATGATAATATTACAGTGCTAATGATCAGTACCCTCGTCAGTCCACAACTGCCCAAGGTAACGGACGTTCTTAACCATTCTCTCACCTCCACCTTCCCAACATACTGGACCAGCAACCCATAAATCCCTTACCTAAGGAAGGATAATCCAAACAGCTCTCCAGGTACATGCCCATTTGCTTTTTACTAGCATTACGTAAAACTTTATAATACATTGTTCACAAACAGCTTTCTAAAGACTTAACATCAAATCACCTTTTAGATCATTACCATTCTCGATTCCAGCAAACTCGTCGCACGGAAACGGGTCTTATAAATGTTACAGACGAAGTGAAAGAAGCAATGGAAAAATAAGAGGCGACTATTATGTTCTATTTGGATTCCATCAAAGCTTTCGACGCTACCGACTTTGACATTCTATTTGTGAAATTACAATACCAAAATTTTTCTTCGGGTGCTATACGATGCTTCCACTCATACCTAACACCTCGCTAAAAATATGTAATGATTGGAGGAAAAAGTTCACAGTGGTGGAATGTGTTATCAGGGCTATCTCAAGAATCAGTACTAGGCCCATCAGATTTCTTATTATACTGCAATGAGGTGTCGACAAATCTCTCCCATCGAAAATATCACTTATAAGCTGACGACTTTCATTTGTACCTAAGAGAAAAAGAACAAACCTGTACGGAACACAGAACAGAGACCTGTTCTAAATGAAGTAAAATCCTCCCTTGATCTCCACATAACCTTGCCTTGTTCTCTTACTATTAACTCACGAGGTGACATTTCTGCAACGTAGGCTATAAAGTTGGGTCTTTGTTACCTCTATGTGTAACCCGATACTGAAGCGCAACTCATTTGAAATTTAGAACTTAAGTTGTATAAAAATAATTTTTAAAGTTTTCAGTGTTGTTGAAATAATGTTTCCTTCTTTTACTTCACTAAATAATTCCTGCAGTACTCTACTTTTTATCACAGAAAATCACAAACATTTGTGTGATTTTTTTTTACATGTAAAACTGAATTTTAAATTGATAAACATTTTAGTGTCTCTGCAGCAAGTAGCTATCCACATAAAACTAATTTACCTTGTTTGAACCTGCACATGAAAATAACACCTCGATAGTTTTAAAAATAATGTCTGAAAAACTGATATTCTATGTTGCGGTCGCCATTTTCTTTAGCACCTCTCAGAACACGTTTTATTTTAGCTAACACTTGAAGTATTTTATTGGACAAAAAGTAAGGTACCCATCACAGCTTCCCTGAAATTATTCCTCTGAATGACCACCGTGTTCGCTAACGGAACTGTTATCATTGGTTATCATGAAATCGTCGCCTGTTTCGTCTGTCTCTTTTCTATATGACTGTCATCATCCTCCATCCACCGAATAACGATTCCATCACACTTAGGTTCGTTAAAATTGACACATTCGTGCCAACAAATTTTGTACTACACTGAAGAAAACAGATACATAGTTCTAAAGGCTAAATAAATAGGCAATCAATAAATAAACATACGATTGGTAATACACCAAACGTGAAACGTATAATGTATATTTTATGCATTACACATTCCAATAATTTATCTTATTACCATGAAGTTAATTTTGTTAGTAGAGGAAAGTACTGTACAGAGAAGTGAGGGATACTCCTGGCTACTTCTGCGAAACAGAAGTCTAGTGGAGTGCTACACGTTGCAGTCGCATCCAATCGGGAGAATGTGGCTAACAGTGGCAACAGTTTGGTTTCTGCCGTTGTAGATAATCTGACAGAGATTCCGTTAAGACCCGGCAGCACCAAGGCTTAGATGAAACTTCAGCAGTTCTTTAGAGGGATTACCAGTACTTTCCATATTATTAGACTCCTCAATGCTATAATTAATCGCTATTCTCGATTAATGAAAAGCTGAGGTTTCTTATCCGTCAATGAGAATTCCCTGAAACATTTTGAACTTCATTGTTACTTCTTGAGCTGTGTGGCTACAATATTCGTAGTGGCTTTGCAAGTCCTGAGGATATTATCGTTCCGTCATCACAATTACTTCCTTGATACTGTTACACTGCAGTCACTGATAGCTGTGTAAAATCAAAATACATGAGAGTGAATGAATATCGGAAGCGTAGATATTTGAATGCGATATACTTCCTGGATTACATACTGAAAGCTTGAAAATTAGTCAGTAATAATACACCGTCGTTAGTTGCAATATTTTATCTTCTTATGTACATCGAAGGTGTCTGGAGCTGAATTTTTCAGAAAGTACCTAATATTTCTCAGTGTTTAATATGGGAATGAACATGAACTTCATTCATGTGAAAAATGTGAGTCGTCTGTATCGGTCAAGAGTTTTCCACTGTCACATTCACGCTTCGCTAATTATACTACGCTTCTCTTCTTACAGAGCCATCGTTAATGTGAGAGTGGAAATCTGGCACGTGAATGCCTGTAAACGCATTATTATTCTTATTTTTATACTTGTTCCTACATTTTCTGGCTGATGACTGGTCATGCTGTTGTGTACATGCTTTTTCATCTCTGCTAACTATTGGAACGTAGATCCGTCTGAACCTCCTTAAAGTAGTCATGCCTTAAGACAAAAAGGAATTACCAACTTTGGCTCTGAACGGAGACTAATTGAAACCGACGGGGAAAGTTGAAAATTTGAGTCGGTCCGGGCTTCGAATGCAAGTCTCCTGTTTACTAGGCAGATGCTCTGACCACTGAGCCTACCGGACAAAGTGTCATTGCATCTGCCCGGACTACCCTAACACACCTCCCGTCTGACGGTAATTCTCAACTTATCCACACACTACTAACGTAGTGCCTCTTGCCCATTATCTTCATTACTCGCTTCATTTCGCCGATTCCCGTAAGAGTTGGAGCCTGGTGCTTCTGTACTGAAGAGAACATTGGCCGTCTCGCCTTAATTGTATATATACACTGAAGAGCCAAAGACAATGGTACATCTGCCTAATACCGTAGAGGGCCCCGCGAGCACTCAAAAGTGGCGCAACACGACGTAGCATACACTCGACCAATGTCTGAAGTAGTACTGGAGGGAATTTACACCACGAATCCTGCAGGGCTGTCCATAAATCCGTAAGAGTATGACGGGGTGGAGAGCTTTTCTCAACAGCACGTTACACGGCATCCCAGATATGGTAAATAATATTTTTGTATAGGAAGTTGGGTGGCCAGCGGAGGTGTTTAAACTCAGAAGAGTGTTTTTGGAGCTACTCTGTATCAATTCGGGACGTGTGGAGGGTCGTATTGTCCTGCTGGAATTGCCCAAGTCCATCGGAATGCACAATGGGCATGAATTGATGCAGGTCATCAGACAGGAGGTTTACGTACGTGTCACCTGTCAGAGTCGCATCTAGACATATCAGGGGTCCCATATCGCTCCAATTGCACACGGCCAACACCATTACAGAGCCTCCACCAGCTTGAACAGTGCCCTGCTGACATGCAGGATCCATGGATTCGTGAGGTTGTCTCCATACCCGTACGCGTCCATCCGTCGATACAATTTGAAACGGGACTTGTCCGACCACGCAACATGTTTCCAGTCATCAACAGTCCAATGTTGGTGTTGATGGCCCCAGGCGAGGCGTGAAACTTTGTGTCATACAGTTATCAAAGGTACACGAGTGGGCATTCGGCTCAGAAAGCCCAATCGATGATGTTCCGTTGAATGGTTCGTACGCTGACACTTGTTGATGTCCCAGGACTGAAATTTGCAGCAGTTTGAGAAGGGTTACACTTCTGTCATATTCAACGATTCTCTTCAGTCGTCATCGGTCCCGTTCTTGCAGGATCTTTTTCCGCCCGCATATATGTGGGAGATTTGATGTTTTACCGGATTCCTGACAATCACGGTGCACTCGTGAGTTGGTCGTACGAGAAAATCCCCAATTCACTGCTACCTCGGAGATACTGTGTCTCATCGCTTGTGCTCCGACTATATCGCCACGTTCAGATTCACATAAATCTTGATAACCTACCATTGTAGCAGCAATATTCGATCTAAAAACGTCTCCAGACGCTAGTTGTCGTATATAGGTGTTGCTGACCGCAGAACCTAATTCTTCCAATTTACCTATCTCTGTATTTGAATACCCATGCGTGTACTAGCTTCTTTGGCCTTCAGTGTATATATATGTGGCGTCTGTCGTTTCGGACATATCTTGGCTAAACGACCAAATAAAAAACTCTTCTAAGCTTCAAGATATTGACCTGTCAGCCAATCCCTTCTTTTAAGCACATGATGCCTTATATACTTATTTACTTCGTGAATTTTGATTCACTACAACTAAAACCCTCCCTCTCTCCCCATAGGGTGGGGTTTGAGAGAGAGGAGTTAGAGTTTTACAGATGCATGCCCAAATATTAATTTTTTACCCAGATTCGGATAATTTTTTTTTGTTTCGTGGTAATGAGGCTACACAACTTTTAATTATCAAACAAATAATCGGACTCGCTAACTAACTAACCAGACATCCTACTTATTAACGAGTGAATTCATTTTTATATTTATCCGTAACCATTTTCCATGCAAAAATCATAAAATGGATTTTCTTGAATTACAGCGCCAACAACCAAAAATCAAATCAAATGTTGAAGACAAAATGTACGTAGCTTTTTATGTAGAATTTGGTTCTGCAATAAAAAATGGGAGTTCCCATTTGAAATTTTAAAGTTGTCTCCCACCGAACCCCCCAGGGGGCTATGGTGGCAGGCTAATTCTAGCACCAGCAGATGTCCCCCTCGAAAATAATCAACATTGGATTCTACACATTTTTTCGTATGAAGTTTATTTTTCGATTTATTCTGGTTTATCAACTTAAAATTTACACCCTGTACAAATTCTCCTCATTTCAGTTTAATAACTCTTCACAAGTAATCCGATCTGCCTAAATCTCAACACTCTTCTGCAGTACAAAATGTTGAAATCTTTCATAATCTTCTTATTTGCACTACAGATCATCCACGTCCATCTTTTTTACAAGGCAACACTCGAGATAAGTATCTTTGGAAAAGACCACATAACACTCGCATTCAAATTCGATGCTAACAAATCCCATTCTTTAAGAATCACTATTTATGCTATTGCCAGTCTGGATTTTACATCCTCTCTACCTCTGACATCGTCAGTTGTTTTGCTACTGTTCCCAAATATTAAAACTTGAGCTACTTTTACCATCTCATTTCCTTATCCAATTCTCTCAGTACGGTATGATTTTATTCTGAAACACTCCGTTATCAATTTTTTACTTTCGTGTATGTTCATCTTTTAACCTTATTTCGAGAAATTATAAATTTCTATCAACTGGTATTTCCATGTAATTTGCTGTCTTGAGTCAAATTAAAATGATTACTGCTAATTTTAAACATTCCCCCGTTTCTTTCCCTATGTACAAATTGAATAACACTGAGGACAGGCTACAAACGTGCCCCGCTCCCTTCACAATTAGTGTCTCCCTTTCATAAAATTTTTTCCGGTCTAAATTTTGTTAGAAGCGGCGTATGTGTAGCTGAGTAATTGTTTCATGAAACACTAAAAATAGTGTCAAGACTAATGTAAGAACATGTATGTACATCTTGGTTGTTTTATGTGATTAGTAGGCTAGAATCTAAGATTAAATTAAACAGATACTAACCTAAAGTAATTATGCACTATTTTATTGAACTATAAACTTTGTTGGTGTGACCACATTTTAAAAAACAAAACCTAATTTAAACAAAAATGTTCAAAATTTTCTAAACATTGCCTTAATTTTTGAATATCTTTTCACGATTCCTTCTAGGGATACAAAATATTATTAAGAGCTGTAGTTTATGTCTCAAATTGTAATAATTAATATAAAACCACTACTATTATTAACTACTTTAAATAATTTCTTTGTCCTTACTCTGAATCATTTTCATGTTCAGTTCGCTAAGAAATTATTTCTTTGTAGAAATCCTAATGACCTTGAGGAATGTAGATATCGATTTTCTTCAGATCTTCAGTCTTCGCTCTTTTCATGAGAATATTTCGGCAAGGATATGATTATGATGATGGTGGTGCAGATGTCTTTGAATTAAGACCCACGACAAAAGCATGGCAGACCTAACCATTTATTATTGAATAACTCTTTATGTAAACGTTTCTTTCTTGAGAAAGGAGAAACTAATAAACTTTCCTGATTCGAATTTTTATTCTTTCACTTCTGGCTTTGCTTTTCGTCTCTTCAGACACAAAACATTAATTTAGTGCAATTCCTTCCAGAAATTGAAACCTAGAACGTCTCTAGTTGCCACCTCTCTTACCACAAATTTTCCTTGTACAGAACTATAATATGACGAGTAACCTCATGAACTGAATAATTATCACTTTCTTTAGTTGCTTGGTAATATTTTCAAAATCTGCCACAAGATGAAAGACTGTGTACTCTATTTGGCAAAAATAATTTTTCTTTCTTACCTGTGAGTGGGGAAGATAGCGACGAAGTGCCTGATTTTTATTTTAACTTGTAAAGTTATCAGAAAATAAACGGTGCTCTGTTTTATTTTGGTGCACCTGTTTAAGAAAATTCAATAAAAATAACGGACGATTTCCGGGGACTTTCTGCCATTCCTTTCACGGTATTCTTACAAGGTACTCTTTCTCTCTTTATTTTACTGATACAAAATATACTAACAGTAAGAGCTCTTGAATAAAATAATTTTCTGAATTTGAGTCTTTGGTACGTTTATAGTGTGCCTATAGTCAACTGCGATGGAAGAAACAGGCCTTTTTTCTGCCCTTGACAAGTAATTCAATCGTCAGTGTACAGTAAAACTTTCTACGCCTACATTTATTTATTAATAGTTCGGCTACAGCTGTCCTTTTCAGCGATCTCATTAAAATGGTGAGATTAAATTCCATATATTGAAGGCAATCCATCTCGTTTTCATTTTACGTGACTGGTCCGGGTAATCTCCACTACAAACGCTATCATCGTCACTGATTTTATCATATGATGTGAAGTAATTGCGAACTGAACAACGATAAAGTCAAAGGTCAGAAAATAGGCAGCAAAATGAAACCGCTATTTACAGCGGTGCCAACAGATTTACTGTATCTTAAGAAGGCGGAAGTCAGTGACATACGCCAAATCAAGAACAAGTGCAGTCTTTTGCCAGAGTTTTCCGCTCATAGTGAGGTATTACAAGCGCCGCTTTAAAAGTAATAGGTAGGTCTATCCAAAGATATTTCGAAACTACTAGAAGCAGAAAAATGGCAGCTTGAAGAGTTACGCCATTTCAAGAAAAATGTCTTCAAGAAATAACCTTTCGCTTCCTAAAGTTTATTTCTACTACCTCCCAAATTCCGTGAGGGTATTACAGTTTACAGTGTCAAAATCTTACTCGTATTCAACGAATGCAACAAATGTGTTTTTCTTCTAAGATAAGTTGCGCATGTCCCTCTATTTATTTCGAACTGTTTTTTCCCAAATTTTGCTTCTATCATTTTTCGATTCATCTGTAAACATTTCGAGGCAATATTTTGCAACAATAACTTAGATAATTAACGTCCAGTTTCCTCGCTGGCGTCTTGTTCCAAAATATTTGAACAAATTCGAACACCTTATATACTCAAGTGTACTTTCAGATTTAATTACTAAGAATTTACTTATCATATAACAATTGGGATTCCTAGGCATATGCTCGATTCTGCTGTTTATAAATTCACTCATCAAATATTGCATGCCTTCAGTAACAATATATTGTCAGTTCTTAGTTTTTGTGATCTGTCCGTGGCATTTGATTGCATAGATCACTATATCCTCTTACAAAAAGTAAAGCTTTGTGGAACTAATGGCTTTGCACGAAACTGGTTGGAGTCGTACTTAACAAACAAAACGCAAAACGTTGCACTTAGTAATTTCAACTATGTTGGAAAGAAAAATAATTTCAGAGACTGCGAAAGAATCGTGCAGAGGGTCTCATAAGTCTTTCTGGGTCCTGCCTTATTCCTTATAATTGTCAGTGGCCTTCCACTTCACATCCGTTAAGCAGAATTGGTAGGTTTTATAACATATAAAATTAGAGAGAAATCAACAGAGGAAATTGTTCAATGCGTTTTGCAAAGTGGTATTCAGAAAAAAGAATCTCCATAATCAGATAACAAGGCGAACACTCCAATAATTTTGGGTGTTCATATTGCTCAAAACGTGAATTGGAAGAATCATATTAACGAGATGCTCAAACATTTAGGGTCAGCTAGTTTTACTCCTTGTATAATCGCTAGTCTTGGAAACAAACCAATCAACCTCACGACTTATTTTGCTTATATACACTCAGCACTGTTATATGGAATAATTTTCTGGAATTACTCTTAAATTTGAAATAAATGATTAATTGTACTAAAGCAAGTGTTAAGAGTTATGTGTGTTGTTCACAAGTGTCGTCCTGTTGGTAACTCTTCTAGGAATGAGGCATTTAAACTGTACGAACATAATACAAGTACTGGAACAGAACAGCTAAGGGTCCTCCAGGGCATTTTGACCGCCTTTGAACCGTGGCGACAGCATGTGTGGTCAGTGACTCAGAACAAATGACGTCACACACGACGTGGAAACAACAGTCTGGTTCATCTACGTCATCTTCATGGACTCTCAATCGAGCCCCCCTTACATGACGCCACAGTGGCATAAAATTCAAAATAGTGACTACAATCACAGCACAATATTTCACTGACGGATGAAATGAAACATCGTATAAGTTCTGAAAAAATGAAGGAATTATTCGAACACAAACTCGACCTGGAAACTCATTGGCTGACTTGTCTTCAGTGATGAGTTCCCCTTCGAAATCAGCCTGATGATCAGCGGATACGTGTCTGGACACGTCCCGGCACCAGCTGAGACCAGCCTGGCTGCGGCCGTACCAGGAGTGATGGTCTAGGGCCCCATTTCATTTCATAGCAGGACCTAGTTGGTTGTGACCCGCGGTACCCTTGCAGCACAGCGGTACGTCAACAATATTATAAGCTCCATTTCGTCGCCCTTCATAGCAAGCATATTGGTCTTACATTGCAGCAAGAAAACTAACTACAGACCTATATCATTGACGTCGGTTTGCAGTAGGGTTTTGGAGCATATACTGTATTCAAACATTATGAATCACCTCGAAGAGAACGATCTATTGACACGTAATCAGCATGGCTTCAGAAAACATCGCTCTTGTGCAACGCAGCTAGCTCTTTATTCGCACGAAGTAATGGCCGCTATCGACAGGGGATCTCAAGTTGATTCCGTATTTCTAGATTTCCGGAAAGCTTTTGACACCGTTCCTCACAAGCGACTTCTAATCAAGCTGCGGAGCTATGGGGCATCGTCTCAGTTGTGCGACTGGATTCGTGATTTCCTGTCAGGAAGGTCGCAGTTCGTAGTAATAGACGGCAAATCATCGAGTAAAACTGAAGTGATATCAGGTGTTCCCCAGGGAAGCGTCCTGGGACCTCTACTGTTCCTGATCTATATAAATGACCTGGGTGACAATCTGAGCAGTTCTCTTAGACTGTTCGCAGATGATGCTGTAATTTACCGTCTAGTAAGGTCATCCGAAGACCAGTATCAGCTGCAAAGCGATTTAGAAAAGATTGCTGTATGGTGTGTCAGGTGGCAGTTGACGCTAAATAACGAAAAGTGTGAGATGATCCACATGAGTTCCAAAAGAACTCCGTTGGAATTCGATTACTCGATAAATAGTACAATTCTCAAGGCTGTCAATTCAACTAAGTACCTGGGTGTTAAAATTACGAACAACTTTAGTTGGATGGACCACATAGATAATATTGTCGGGAAGGCGAGCCAAAGGTTGCGTTTCATTGGCAGGACACTTAGAAGATGCAACAAGTCCACTAAAGAGACAGCTTACACTACACTCGTTCGTCCTCTGTTAGAATATTGCTGCGCGGTGTGGGATCCTTACCAGGTGGGATTGACGGAGGACATCGAGAGGGTGCAAAGAAGGGCAGCTCGTTTTGTATTATCGCGTTATAGAGGAGAGAGTGTGGCAGATATGATACACGATTTGGGATGGAAGTCATTACAGCATAGACGTTTTTCGTCGCGGCGAGAGCTTTTTACGAAATTTCAGTCACCAACTTTCTCTTCCGAATGCGAAAATATTTTGTTGAGCCCAACCTACATAGGTAGGAATGATCATCAAAATAAAATAAGAGAAATCAGAGCTCGAACAGAAAGGTTTAGGTGTTCGTTTTTCCCGCTCGCTGTTCGGGAGTGGAATAGTAGAGAGATAGTATGATTGTGGTTCGATGAACCCTCTGCCAAGCACTTAAATGTGAATTGCAGAGTAGTCATGTAGATGTAGATGTAGATATAGAAGAAAACGAAACTCCTACACTTTCTACTTCAACACGTTACTGACTTACTCAGTTATTGAAGTTTTTTCTCTTGAATAAATTGTCCAGTTTTTCTGAAATTGTTATTTGTTTGTTCGTCCATGTATATCACACTAACAAATTCCGTCCCATTACCATAATTCCTTAAGGGTGTGTGTTTTCTTCTTCTTTTTAAATGTATGTTTAGTAATTGTCAGTATGTAACGTCATGAACTCGGTCAGTTGTCAGGTTTTTTATTGTTTTCTTTCCAGTTTTACACCCGAGGATGCGGCTATAGGCTACGAAACCAGTCGTGTCCTGTGGGACATTAATATACAGCTGTGCGCTGTGTTCTTTTTGTAGGAACTATATGTTTATAAAAAGGAACAAGGTAAGCCTGCCACATACCGATAATACGATGAAGACAGTATTGATTATGAACAGTACCTTAGTATCACCACTTAATTAAAACAAACTCTCCAAGGGTATCAAGGGCGCAATAGTTAAGATAAACTGAAATAAAGGTTTGTGTTTATTGTGTATGGAATCGGGGACCAAGAAACGACGGACAGGCTTCTTCCCGCCGTAGCTCTCAGTGGTTCACAACCTCACAACAGGCCACAGAAGTCCATCCACCCCACCACCGCCCCACACCGAACCCAGGATTATTTTGCGGTCGGCCCCAAGTGGACCTCCCAACCCCCTTGGGAACGTCTCGTACCAGACGAGTGTAGAGTTACTATGGCGTACGCGAACGTAGATACAGTGTTCGAGCAGCAATCGCCGTCATAGTGTAACTGAGGCGGAACAAAGGGAACTAGCCCGTATTCGCCGAGGCAGATCAAAAACCATCATCAAAATCACCTACAGGCTAGTCCGCACACTGGACCTCGACACTAATCCGCCTATCCGTTCGGGAAACATCACGTTAGACAGCGCGGCTAGCCGGACGGCTTCAGTAAATGTATTAATAACAATTCTGGAGAATTAATCCCAGGTACAAGAATTACTCCATATTAACTTCGCAAGCTTTACAAGACGAGATCTATGCAGTTTTGTCATCCACACCAACAAGGAGCGACGTCCATGGCTACACCCTTTAATACACATGAAGAATTTTCTTACTCAAGTGCAGAAGTGTCCCTGAAACATGAGTAGCTTAGGAACAGTACATTTGATTAGATAACTCACCGCCACAACACAGATTCGCGGCCAGTACTGCCAAACAAGACATATAACCTCACTAATTGATCGCCATTGCGAGAGCAAAGTTAGATAAACAATCACGAAACAATCGCGTATATTGGGTAGTTATTGTAGTCTACCAAGTTCATGTTGGAAGATTTCATAACTTGAATTGCCCTACATGTTCCCATAAAATGCGACCACTGCTTAACATACTGATCATACCATGAAACTATGGAGGGGTGTTGAGCCCAGTTCACTAAAACATGTGTAGCTATGGTGAATGACACTGGTCACACCAGTTATGCTCGGCAGAGACTCCCAAGGCTCCGGTCAAGAGCTACACGGTTAACGCTCGAGCCATTCCATGTGTCTGCCATACTTCTTCCACCCAGAAATACTCTCACACCCTACCATACAGTCACCTTCCACCAGAAAATGCAGACGACCGCGTCACACTGCCAGGAGGTCACTCCTTTTCTGCATGAATAATTAACACTTTGCGCTATCCAGATACTTCTGAAACACAGGCGACTCGTACCCAATTACTCAGTCACCGCAGTCGAAAGACAGACAACCGTGCTATACGGCTGCCTGTAAGTACCTAATTTTTAACCTCCCTCGACACACATCTGCACAATGTGAGATGACCACTCCACATCTCTGTTTCAACGATGTTATTGGACGATGGAGCTGACCTTCGGCACACAATATGTAGCCACTATTTAGACCAGGTTCAAAAGTATAGAAAAGATCTGAATTTTGCACCATCTTCAAAGGCATCCTAATGACCTGTATTATTCATCAAAATACATTAACATCACGTAAGCTGAATACTGGCAAGATGTTCAAATATATCCAAACAATTTGAATTTTATGTCATTTTTAAAAGTATACAAACAATCTGCATGTTGCACCCTGATTAAAAGTATTCGATTATTAATCAAAAATACGTAAAAATGTTGACAATACTGGGTTAGCTTGGAACTTCTGATCTAATGTATACCAACGAGCTTAGTTCGATCCCTGTACCACTGTTCGTGTAAGGCACAGTAGAGCCTCCAAAATTTCGATTTCCACATCTAAATTGTTTTTATCACTTATCAAAGATACTAAACATATCCAAACACCCACACAGTGCCATCGTTCCCCATACACACTCACACAAACACACACACACACACACACACACACACACACACACACACACACACACACACACACACAACCCACGCTGTCACACACATACACTGAATCACACATCCACACAACCATACAATCACACTCAAAACACCACACAATCTCTCTCTCTCCCTGCCTCTCTCTCTCTCTCTCTCTCTCTCTCTCTCTCTCTCTCTCTCTCTCTCTCTGTCTCTCTTTCTCTCTCTCTCTACCACACCCAAAGAATTGATGAAAAGCACCACAATGTTATTACCATTAATCACCTGAAGCCTAAAGCGTAATTTTGCACTCTCAAGATGGGTACCATAATGCCACAGTGATGTTTCCGTGTCTAGATTGTCTCTAGTATTTACAAAAGATACGTAAAAATAATAGATTTAAATCTTAAGTATACTTGAAGCTATGTTACTGGTGGTACAAAGATCAAACTTTCATCACCTGGCATTTTAGAAATATTTCAGGAATGCTTCTCTTCTTCAAGCACCATTTTAGGAAGGGAGAAGACAATGCATCATGTTCAGAAGTGAATGAATATAATGTATGTTAGTAACCAGATAATATTGCTTCTTTATTACTCTCCATATTAGAAGGAGGAGGTGGTTAGTGTTGAACGTTCCATCGACAACGAGGTCATTGTAGACGGAGCACAGGCTCAGATTAGCGGAGGATGGTGAAGAAGAAAGGCCGAGCCCTTTTGAAGTAACCATCCCGGCACTTGACTTAAACGGTTTAGGGAAATCACCGAAAACGTTAATCTCGATCGCCGAACGCGCGTTTGAACCCTCGTCCTCCGAATACGCTACCCCGCTCGGTCCATATTAGGCCTATTGCGGTTTTGTTCCTCTGGTGGTACAAAAAAAACGAGCTTCATAGGAAGGTTGCGATATTAACCCATTGTAACTATGATGCCAAAGATCTTTAAAAGTTTCCAGACTGTCTTTCCTTTCCTGTCCATAATAAACTACCAGATAAGAACAAGTTCTAATGCATCAAACACGACATGTATTACATATTACACGGTCACTGTCTAAAGAGCAATGGTGTGGCCACTAATGGCAGTCGCTGTTTCAATAAACACCGAATGGTCTCAGTGAGTAGCGACAGCAGCTTCGTCGCAGCCAACCTAGTCAACCACAGTTAGCAAACGACAGTGTGTTCAGCACGTCTTCGTACCAGCACAGCAAACAAAAGCAGAACTAACGCGCGTGGTTCTACACCGTAAAAATGATATAAGTATTAAATATTAAACGATTTAATTTTGATTAGTTGTGCAATGCAGCTACTGTTAACTAAAATATAGACTGCACAGCGGTTTCAACAATTCGTTTCGTTGTGTTTCTATGTCACATGTTATAACAGTTTGCATCATTTTGTAACCTTGGCTCCTAATCACGAACAGCAGTAGAAAGAGTTGACGATGTCCCCATTGATGAAGCAGTTGAGACTCATCATTCACATGCAAAATAAATAAAAATCGCAAACTGGCACGGAGATGTTGTCTCGGAAACAATATTACTACACAACATCAGCATATTATCAGATATTGTTGGAAGCTCAGGTATTAGCGACCGGAAAGAAGTGAATATCATTTTAAATTCGTATACAGATTTTGGAATTTTATTGAAACAGCAACTCTTATCAGTAGTTATTTAGAGAGTTAACAAGTACCACCAGGCGTAGTGTGTTTAGCTAACGACGATTCATTTTCAGAAACTGTAGCACGACGAACGTACATGAGTCGGCGATTAACGATCAGGTCAAAAGGGACAATTTTTTGACTTTTTGTGCTAAACTGTACGTAAATGTAGCAAAGATGGAAGAACATGTTACTGCATTTCGTATCAGATGCATTCTGATTACATCTTAATATATTTAGTAGTTGTTTATGGGAAGGGAACAAAATATAGACTTTAAACAGTTTGAAGAGCCCTGACATCGATTGGTGAATTTTGCAGCTTTTTTCGAAACTCCGGTTTGGTACTACTAGCAGCACATAAACTCAGGAAGTCTGCGATGGAAATTAATGAAAAAAGCTATATCACTCTGTCAAAAACAATCATTATAGTCTTGTTGTGTACAGAACGATGTGTTTTTACTCTTCATTCCTAAAGAAGTGGTGGGTAAGGGGAAGCATTACAGAAAAACTTTTAAGGACCCAGGTGATGGACGTTCGAGCCCTGTACCATTAGTGACATAGCCTGAAGGAATCTTAAGACCGAAATTCCAATATACACTCCTGGAAATTGAAATAAGAACACCGTGAATTCATTGTCCCAGGGAGGGCAAACTTTATTGACACATTCCTGGGGTCAGATACATCACATGATCACACTGACAGAACCACAGGCACATAGACACAGGCAACAGAGCATGCACAATGTCGGCACTAGTACAGTGTATATCCACCTTTCGCAGCAATGCAGGCTGCTATTCTCCCATGGAGACGATCGTAGAGATGCTGGATGTAGTCCTGTGGAACGGCTTGCCATACCATTTCCACCTGGCGCCTCAGTTGGACCAGCGTTCGTGCTGGACGTGCAGACCGCGTGAGACGACGCTTCATCCAGTCCCAAACATGCTCAATGGGGGACAGATCCGGAGATCTTGCTGGCCAGGGTAGTTGACTTACACCTTCTAGAGCACGTTGGGTGGCACGGGATACATGCGGACGTGCATTGTCCTGTTGGAACAGCAAGTTCCCTTGCCGGTCTAGGAATGGTGGAACGATGGGTTCGATGACGGTTTGGATGTACCGTGCACTATTCAGTGTCCCCTCGACGATCACCAGAGGTGTACAGCCAGTGTAGGAGATCGCTCCCCACACCATGATGCCGGGTGTTGGCCCTGTGTGCCTCGGTCGTATGCAGTCCTGATTGTGGCGCTCACCAGCACGGCGCCAAACACGCATACGACCATCATTGGCACCAAGGCAGAAGCGACTCTCACCGCTGAAGACGACACATCTCCATTCGTCCCTCCATTCACGCCTGTCGCGACACCACTGGAGGCAGGCTGCACGATGTTGGGGCGTGAGCGGAAGACGGCCTAACGGTGTGCGGGATCGTAGCCCAGCTTCATGGAGACGGTTGCGAATGGTCCTCGCCGATACCCCAGGAGCAACAGTGTCCCTAATTTGCTGGGAAGTGGCGGTGCGGTCCCCTACGGCACTGCGTAGGATCCTACGGTTTTGGCGTGCATCCGTGCGTCGCTGCGGTCCGGTCCCAGGTCGACGGGCACGTGCACCTTCCGCCGACCACTGGCGACAACATCGATGTACTGTGGAGACCTCACGCCCCACGTGTTGAGCAATTGGGCGGTACGTCCACCCGGCTTCCCGCATGCCCACTATACGCCCTCGCTCAAAGTCCGTCAACTGCACATACGGTTCACGTCCACGCTGTCGCGGCATGCTACCAGTGTTAAAGTCTGCGATGGAGCTCCTTATGCCACGGCAAACTGGCTGACACTGACGGCGGCGGTGCACAAATGCTGCGCAGCTAGCGCCATTCGACGGCCAACACCGCGGTTCCTGGTGTGTCCGCTGTGCCGTGCGTGTGATCATTGCTTGTACAGCCCTCTCGCAGTGTCCGGAGCAAGTATGGTGGGTCTGACACACCGGTGTCAATGTGTTCTTTTTTCCATTTCCATGAGTGTATTAGTGAATTTTTATAAATATTATACACAATTTATAAATGGAAACAGCATTGCAGCACTTAATTCGGGAGTACACATTCACGTTTCAGCTGTCAGGTGAGATGTGGTCATTTCACATAACCAGTAATTGTGTATCACCAATGTGTGTGTGTGTGTGTGTGTGTGTGTGTGTGTGTGTGTGTGTGTGTGTTTGAAAAATGATACAGACAGTATGGATGTGGAGGAAAGAATTTAGTTTGGCGGCATCTTGTGTCTCACGCCAAGTGTTGTACAGAGATAAAACTAAGCTAAATGGTACTTAACCTCTAAGTTACATCAGCGGTTACGAGTTATGCCACTCTTGTGAAGATACTTAAAAATTCTTGATTAAGAATCAAATACTTCTATTCATGGACAGATTGTTTGGATAATATTAAACATGGTAGCTTTTCACGAAAAGTTCAGACCGTTCAGATACTTTTAAACATGCAAGTCATTTTGCCTAATAACCAGATCTTTCGGATACTTTTCAACTTGGTGAGTAGATCAAATCGTTCAGATATTTTTCAGCATGGCTAAGATGGTTCAATTGGCTCTAAGCACTATGGGACGTAACATTTGAGGAGTTCAGTCCCCTAGACTTAGAACTACGTAAACGTAACTAACCTAAGGACATCACACACATCCATTCCCGGGGCAAGATTCGAACTTACGACGGTAGCAGCCACGTGGTTCCGGACTGAAGCTCCTAGAACCGCTCGGCCACAGCGGCCGGTGGTCAAGATGGAACCTATATATTGATGTGTTGTTTCCTTTTGATGGTCGATAAAACACTGCGTTGCGGTCGGCTGCTTCATCTTCATCGCCAATATTTTCAGTTTCCCGCCGCTTAAGGTATGTCAGAGTGGACTTGAGGCTCCAAAAACTGTTGTAAATGTTGGCTAGTGGAATTTATCATAGATAATCCGTCACTACGAAAAACTGTCTTTATTATCCATTATTAAACTATCGCTCGCTCAGAAAAGAGTATAATATGCAACAAGAAACATCTTTACCATTTTGTATTGTAACAGAACACAGCCTTTGCTCAGTGCCTTACAAAGAACCTGGTGCCACAAACATTGACCGCCATCAGAAAACACCATGCTATTCAGGAACAGTAAGAAACTTACGTACTAACGCTTCCATATTTCAACGGCCTGGAACCCCGACCAGCCTCACGAAACTTCTGTTGTTCGACCCACTTGCGCCAGGCAGCTGCCGGATCGCAGTCACAGACCCTGTTTCAGACATTTCCGTTTGACACAGAAAGGCAATTTCCATCCACTTACTCAGCGTCGTGATGCGGGATTTTAAGAGTCGGGTGCAGCACGTGACCGAGATTGGCCGCCAATTTCAGTGCTCCCCAGCCATTAGTCCAGAGTTTGAGTCTAGGCAACGTCCTGACCTACCGCATTGTTATAAAACGCAGCTGCCTCCCCAAGTCCGTAGCAGAGCCGCATCCGTTGCCCTGGCTGCCACCGCCAAGTCATCGCCTAGAATGCTAGGAATGCAAATTCATGGCACCACAACCCCAGGAGCGCGAGTGTGTACAAGCTGTTTGTTTCGCCGTCCCCGCCCACTTCATGGGGGGAAATATTATGAACCAATGCTAAATCTTGTCACACACGAGGGCACACCCAATGACTGTTCACTTTCAACGGACGTAATAAAAAATTGTTTTAAATTCGTCGTTAAGTGTGTCTGAAGCCTGTGGCTCTTGTCGAACGATATAAGTGCAGAAGGTCATTACAGAAGCGGAGTGGTTTGTAAACCAAGAATAATGTACGCTTCATTATGATGCATTAAGTCTTTATTGGTGCCTGAACTTGGCCGCAACATAATTATGTGAGTAGCAGCGAAGGCTTCTGATTCTTTGCCTCCTCATATCTCTTCACCCTTCTTTCCTTGTCCCGTTGTAGCCAGGTTTCTCGCCACGTAGAGTTTAGATTCACGTGTATTTGGTAAAGAGCAGAACCACTAGCTCTATTAACAGGCACACAACGTAATTTACCAGGTCGCACTGCCGCGTGCCCGTGTAATTTGTTGAGTATGGTACCATAAAGCGCATTACGTAAGCGTGTGTTGGGAATGCTCCCTCCTTATACATGGTAAACCATTGGTGCTGAGACGATTTAGGGATAGCCCACAGTAGCCGTGTCTTTTCTTGTAAGCAGGAATTATGTAAACAGGGTGAGTACTGTAAACAGTAAAGTTTACGTAACATATTAGAGGAGCTTTTAGATTAAACTTACATTACTCAAAAGACTCGAATAAATGAAACTTTTGGCGTGTTTGGTAACAAGGTAAACGTAACTAGCGGTTGTTCAGCACTGACGCAGTAGAACATGGTATAAGAGAAGCTACGGGATATGATGGTCAAGATTTCCTGTCTTTCCGTTACTTGACGCTGACCTAAAGTGATATACACATCGAGACGAGCCATTGGCCCTGACAACGTGGATTAAACTACTCCAGGTCTGCCAGGACACAACTCACATGATAGCAGAAAATCAGACAATGAGATTTGTAGTTCTGAAATTTTGGGAGAACATATTGGCTGCTGTGGAAAGTATTATGAAGTGTTTCGCAAGTGTATTATGGACTCTGAGGGTAATTGAAAAGCGACTGTAAGACAGCAATATCATAGATCTTATGGTGCGCGATACGCTGGTCTTGTCTCTCAGAATGTGAGGTAGCTGTGGGATATAGAGGTTTATTCTGAGATATCTTGAGTTATACGAAGAAGAAGTATTGTGTGCTTTTACTGATGTATTTTGAAAAAGAAGTATTTGTTGGGAAGATGCAAGAGATTTCTTTTTTCATTTAGTCATACTATTTTTTTCTATCAGTGCAACGACAACCATAGTGGAAGTAGTATGGCTGCCAGAAATGTTTTTCTTTTGAAGATAATGTTCATTACATGTTAGGACAGACAGAAGCGTGAATAATACAGTATACATATAAACGAACGGAAAGAGAAGTGTCCTAGTGAAGTACGTCAATAGTTTTTTGTAGTGGCACTGTGTTGGTGGAAACCTAGGGTATGCCTACACATTATACATGAGACTTTTATTCGAGTTATTAGAGGTATGCTATGTAATTAATATGAGAATGTGTTAAGTGCTAAATTCAGTTTGCAATAAGTGGAATGGTTTCCTGATCTCTATCCGCTTCCCACAATGGGGAATGACGCAGTGACTGACAGAACTAAAGGTTAGAGTAAAATGAAGAACGTACGAAAATGACCTAGAGACTCACCGCATTAGATTAAACAGTGTATAGAATTAAATGTTACGGCCAGTTAAGTAGAAGACACCAATAGTAAATACTTGCAAATGATTCAGTGGTTATATTACAGGAATCCAGAGAGCTGAACTACTTTCCTTCATGGAAAATTAGTGTAATAGAACAGAACACAGCCTGTGCTCATTGCGTTAAAGCACTGGGTCCCAGATGTTGATTGCTGCTGGGCAACGACCTGGCTGTCCAACAAATTCAGCAACAGCAAGCCATTTACGCACTGCCACTTCTGTTCATTAATGGCCAGGGACCCTAAGCAACAGTCAGAAAGCTTTTGGAGTTCGATTTTATTTAGTGTGGTAGTCACCAGACCTTGCTCACTCACTCTGTTTCAGACTTTTACGTGTAAAAGAGAAACACATCCAATTTCTTTTCAGTCAGTCCAGAGCCATTGCATTTACAGCCGCAGTTCCAACCTGTTATCGACCATTTGGGAAATACTGCTCCACCCAGCTGTATCAATTGCGGTCTTCGAGACATGCTTTAACTATGTCACAGCTGTAAACATCTTCATTGGGCTCTGAACCAACCACTGCTGTCTGACTGCCCACACCACTGGCAGCCAACACTTTGTCATTGCCCCTACAGGACCGCTCGTCGTCGTACCTGCCCCTGTCCGGTTGTCTGGTGTATGAACAGATGGCGACCCAGTTCCGTGCTACTGGGGCTTCCAGCGGCCTCCTACTGCTCCCCATTCATCTGTCCAGAGTTTGATTCTGGGCTTCATGGCTATCTGTCACAAGATTCGAATATGCCGTTAGCTTCCTCATGGTCACATCAGAGCCTCGTCGAACACGTTGACCAGCACTGCCGACTCCGTGCCCTGCATGCCAGCAACACCAGCCCAGCGCACCGCCTCCCTGGCAGCACATGCATAATGTAGACTGTTTGGTTAACCTTGCCCATCCATCAAGTGAGTGCAAATATTACGAGCTGATGCTACACCAGGCCAGAGACAAGGGCGCTGTCAAATGACATCTCAGGTTCAATGGATTAGTGAAGAACTGAGATATTTACATGCAAAGGAGAAACACATACACTTTTGTATAGTCAGGCCACGGCATTTAAATCCCCGCCTCTATAGCCTGTAGTCGAGGTCGACCATAGGACTATAGAACATATTAACCACTATACAGTGATTAAAACAGAAATGCATTTGTTTAAATTCGTACTTACGCACACAGAACTTTATATTCTTGAGTTTCTCTGTGATCTAGCTCAGTTCCACTAGCACTGGATTGAAATACTAGGGTTGTCCAGAAAGTGAAAAATGGTTCAGATGGCTCTGAGCACTATGGGACTTAACTTCTGAGGTCATCAGCCCCTAGAACGTAGAACTACTTAAACCGAACTAACCTAAGGACATCACACACATCCATGCCCGAGGCAGGATTCGAGTCAGGGACCGTAGCGGTCGCGCGATTCCAGATTATAGCGCCAGAACCGCTCTGCCACTCTGGCCGGCTCCAGAAAGTAAGTTGGGATCGGTTGCTAAATGGAAACCACAGTGAAAATCAGAAACATTTTATTTTCAAGCGTTAGCTACACTTTCCAGATACTTCTCAACATAATCGCCGCTCCGACTCAAACATTTGTCGGAGCATTATACCAAATTTCCAGCATCATCGTCATAGAAGGCAGCCTCCTGTGCTTTCCAATAATTCTATACGCTGGTCTATAGCGCATAGGCTACACAGGACGAGCCAATAGGGCTGTGTTGTGGGTGATCGAACACTTCTATCGAAAAGGCTGCAGGAGCGTCTGCACTGCCCCTGCAGAGTGTGGCTGAGAGCTGCAATGAAGAAGGAAGTGCGTGGCAGTTGAGTTAGGTGGGCTGCATTCATTAAGGCGAAGCCTCTCAGATTGCCCTCCTACTTGGCGGGAGGCATCATTGTACTAGACACCTTTACTCGTTCACAGTGCCCTCACAAGTGTAAAGAGCGTCTTGATGGGATCGCCAGTCATACTAGAGAAACTACCTAACACATCTGTGCAAAGCTTCATCGGGTTTTCACTGTGCTGTCCATTTCGCGACTGATCGGAACTTACTTTCTGAACAACCCTCGTATTCAGTATCAGTTGGGGTAGCAGTGGCATTTCACTAGGGTCATTATAACTTAATGCATGTCACATGTAAGCTGGGCGTGGTCTGCGAGTGATCTGAGGGTTATCTTAGACGGAGCTGTCAGTGCTGCAGCTTAAAAAGACTCTCAGTTCAATCACAATAGCAGTCAGTGAGGTGATGAGTATTGGGATTCCTCTGACGGCGTGCGTAGCGCCACCTGGCTGTGTATGGTGAGTTCTTTATAGCAGCGGCTCGCAGGGACCGGATTAAATGTCTCTTCTGCGGAATTAGTCACAGTCCCAAAATTGCACTCAATCGTCGGATGGCGTGGGTCCGGGCTACGAACCGGCGAGGGGAGGAGGGGGGCTATGCTGTGGTACTCCTGATGAAGACGGCCGTGATGCGATGACAGATGGTGCCAACCAACCCTCGTCCCTACATTTACTTGCGAGGCACTCTGGAAATTTACCAAAAACCCGGAGGTTGGATGTCCATCCTGTGGCACAAGAGGGTGCAGCATTGGCGCCGTTGTGGACGCCGAACACTGTGAGGCTGATGCAGGCTCGACAGCCATGACTGGTGTCTCTGTGCATGGTGACGGATGCTGCAGCTGCAACATTGTTGCCGGGGGCAGCAGTGGATATGAAGACGGACAGTGGCCAACCTCTATGCTACATACATAAATGACCTTGTGGATGACATCGGAAGTTCAGTGAGGCTTTTTGCGGATGATGCTGTTGTACATCAAGAGGTTGTAACAATGGAAAATTGTACTGAAATGCAGGAGGATCTGCAGCGAATCGACGCATGGTTCAGGGAATGGCAATTGAATCTCAATATAGACAAGTGTAATGTGCTGGGAATACATAGAAAGAAAGATCACTTATCATTTGGCTACAATATAGCAGGTCAGCAACTGGAAGCAGATAATTTCATAAATTATCTGGGAGTACGCATTAGGAGTGATTTAAAATGGAATGATCATTTAAGTTGATCATTGGTAAAGCAGATGCCAGACTGAGATTCATTGGAAGAATCCTAAGGAAATGCAATCCGAAAAGAAAGGAAGTAGGTTACAGTGAGCTTGTTCGCCCACTGCTTCAATACTGCTCAGCAGTGTGGGATCCGTACCAGATAGGGTTAATAGAAGAAATAGAGAAGATCCAACGGAGAGCAGCGCGCTTCATTACAGGATCATTTAGTAATCGCGAAAGCGTTACGGAGATGATAGATAAACTCCAGTGGAAGACTATGCAGGAGAGATGCTCAGTTGCTCGGTACGGGCTTTTGTTGAAGTTTCGAGAACATACCTTCACCGAGGAGTCAAGCAGTATATTGCTCCCTCCTACGTATATCTCGCGAAGAGACCATGAGGATAAAATCAGAGAGATTAGAAAAAAATGGTTCAAATGGCTCTGAGCACTATGCGACTTAACATCTGTGGTCATCAGTCCCCTAGAACTTAGAACTACTTAAACCTAACTAACCTAAGGACATCACACACATCCATGCACAAGGCAGGATTCGAACCTGCGACCGTAGCAGTCTCGCGATTCCGGACTGAGCACCTAGAACCGCTAGACCACCGCGGCCGGCAGAGAGATTAGAGCCCACACAGAGGCATACCGACAATCCTTCTTTCCATGGACAATACGAGACTGGAATAGAAGGAGGAACCGGTAGAGGTACTCAGTATAGGAAAGTGAACACTTCTGACAGTTAAAATTAAGCCCTGTGGCAGTTGAAATATGAAAAAAGAGAGCTCAAACTTTTTAGATGTTGTTAAGGCGTTTGTACAGACAAAAGTTAGTCATCTATATCATTTGAACATGACGAAGCTTTCAACCTCATTTGTTCAAGAAAGGACTGAAATAACGCAGAGGCAGATGCTCTTCTGAAGGGAAGGCGCTAATACTCATACAAGCCGATGTCTGTATGACTACCATAATTATTTTTCCTTTCCTCACTTTGGGGAAATTGAACTTCAGCTCCATATGTCCTAGTGGATAGCCTGAGATTACAACCTAAAATTGTCAACCGGAACTTCAGCATTGACTACATCAATTGCAGAATAGAACCATCCACCTGCTACATCTTATATAAGCTCCCAAATGACAGGAAAGAATCAACAACCAAAGCTTTAACTGTTGCCTTAAAGTCGGCACAAAGCCTAATTCTCCCTTGATAATGAGAGATGCCCACTGACCAGCACAAATGGGTTTAAAGAAATTAACTCATTGTGATATGTTGAGATCAGAATCAACTTCATTGCGATCACTGAATATTGGGACATATAATTGACACTCACAGCGCTCGTCTCTCGACTAAGCGTTTAGAGGCCATCCACAGGTTACCTTCTCCCACATACGTAGGAGAACTACATGCAGTTCTCCGCAAACTGACCTATATGTTATAATTATTCCTAACGATGAGTAAATTGTTGTTCCATTGCGTCGCCTTCAGCGTAAAATTGTTCTTTCCAACGGAATAGAGACTGCCAACAATCAATTTACTAGTTGCAAAAGTCATTGCTTAGTTGCCCCTGCGTTATTATTTTCGTACCGCAAAAACAAGTAGTACTGGTGTTGATGCATCATGTCATGGAATAGGGAAAATCATATCTCAAAAGCTTGGAAACACAGAGCGACTCGTAGTATTCGCTCATAATACGTTAGGCAGCGGACGTGCGCGGTAAGAAGTTGGTTGCACATTGTCTTTGAGTGTGAAGTGTGCTTGAAAATTTTTTGCGTGATACTACGTCTCATCGAACAAATGTCCCTATTTTCCACACAACTGATGAATGATCGCATGGGAAACTTGCCTATCAACAGCATACGCACTGTCTTGAATATCTAATCCAAACAAATCAAATGCATCCGTGAAAAATATCGGGCGGGCGTGACTGAACTACTATTAATTGAATTGATAAAGTCGTATTTCGATATTTGGCTCGAAAAGTGCTCGTCCAAGAGCAGAGGCACTTTCGCCGTTGTAGTTTGTTAGAAGCAAACCCGAATTTTAGAGCTGAGGGCATCTCAAATACGCGTAGGTAGTTTGAATAATTAATATGCTGAAGAGGTTCAGATTGATTGTCAATCTGGAAAGATACGAATAGTTTGTGGTTTGTTCTCTAAATGTGACTGTCAGTTCTGATTTTATGAAGACTGCTTTAATCTGTGTTGCGAGAGACCGAGCCTTTTGATGATTTTCTATGTGGGGATAGATGATCTAAATTAGCAAGTTTTGCACTGTGTGCCCCACTTATCAAAACATCCTCTTGCGGCTATTGTTCCCGTGAGTATTTCCAGCAGATTCGGTTAATGATTCAGATTGTGAGACCATATTAATTTCTGTTTACTTAAATCTAGACTGAAGTGGAACAGTTTTTGGTCAGCGCTGCTTTTACCGGCATACGTGCTGCATGTGTCCTGACATGTGACAGAGCAGTCATTCCCTTTTGCAGAAGAAGCCGTATTTGTTATCATGCTTGACGAAACACTAGTCAAAAGACTTCAGAGAGCATATATTTGCAGTGTAAGTGGCTTATGTCCTCCTTACGTCACGGCTTTAGGCTGTTGTCAACATGAGCTAGGTGGGGCAGAGTCTGTTAAAAAGTTGAGACGGAAGTGTCGCAACATCAGGCACATTAAAGTCAAGTACCCCTAAGTTTTTTACTTCCTGAGCTTCGATTACTTTAAGTACGTCATTGAGACAAATAACGCGATATTTCAGATATCAGCCTATAATCTGTTGTCTGCGTGGTTCTGGATAATGGTATTGCAAAGCATTTAACCTTG
The DNA here is from genome assembly GCF_023897955.1 of Schistocerca gregaria. Lineage (NCBI taxonomy): Eukaryota > Metazoa > Arthropoda > Insecta > Orthoptera > Acrididae > Schistocerca > Schistocerca gregaria. The sequence goes on from NC_064931.1 coordinate 835,762,894, forward strand.
AATAGAAGCACGACACGTGCAGTTAAATTTACAACTTCTAGTCATGCCCTTGATTTCAGCCATCCATTCCTTACAACACTCGTTAATGTGGCGAATGGTGTGAAAGAACTGAAAAGAGTAGCAGCTAGATTAATCTGAGCTTTAGAAAATTCATCGAACTTCGGAACGTCTTCCTCATAGGGTAGGATTTGGGCTCTACTTGAGGGAGTAATATCCTGCGCAAACGAAATATGTGTACTCTTATCAAAGAAATACAGAAAGAGTGTCGTGAGTAACCTGTAATTCTGTTAGCTTTGAAACTGTGCTACAGCTGTATGTGGAAATCCGTCCGTTCCTCTTGGTTATCGTCAATAGAGTAAGAGGGGTGAGTCGGCACCTGTCCGCCAGCGTTCTGTACTTCAGTCGTATTTGCTTGGTGTGTTCCCCTCAGCATGGTAGTGATTGTTAGCAAAGTTCTATTTGTTGGCTTTGAAAGTGAATATTGTCGTGAGTGGTTGCTCTCTCGAAGTTCCCATTGCGTGCAAAATTTAAATCACTTGAAGACTAAACATGCAAATTTAAGAAAACTGTAAGAGTAACGCAAAAATGTAGAAATCCACACGGTTTCAGCTACTCGTTGTATCTAGAACAGGAAAGTTTCGGTTAGCTCTGCCAACACTGAAAGAAATTTTGATTAGTTCATTATGCAGAGATGTTGAATGTTCTTTCGTGGATGCAAGTGGTTACCAATCACAAACTTGGAGCCAGACTTTTCTGTTGTATCTCACATTGTAACGAGGTGGATGAACACTTTAGAGCACATCTAACACTATACAATGATTAAAACATAAATATATTTATTCACATAGTGAACTCTATAAGGAAATCACAAATTTGCATCCTTGAGTCGCTCTGAAATCTCTCTCTGTTTCAGTGGCACCGGATTACGATATTCACTAGCGGTCGGAGTAGCAATAGCGTGGTGCTAAGCTCATACTGTCTCAGTGCAAGTCTTCCGTAAGCTCATTGTGATCTGAGAGTAATCTGAGGATAATCCGAGGCTGATCTCTGAGTGTGGCGGCTTAAAAAGACGCGCTGTCCAATCACAGTAGTAGGCAGTGAGGTCATGCGTATTCAGCTTTCTCTTGTGGCGTGTGGAGCATCACCCAAGGGCGTGTGGTGAGCGCTCTATAGCAGCGGCTCGCGGAAGCCGCATTAAAGGTCTCTTCTGCGGAGATGTGAGCTGAGAGAGACGCGCCGAGTGCGGCAGACGAAGAGACCGTTGCTAGCGCACATGCCCTTTTCCTATACCATCAATTGAACCCAGGAAGCCACAGGTGGGGGCCAGCCCCTCTTGATAGACATCAAGACGGCTTCCATCAATCAGAAGCGGTACTTCCATGCCCCACCTGCTACAGTTTGTCAAATAACGAAAAGTGCATGACAGGTAGCAAAGCAAGTTTGAAATATACTAAAATCATTTCTTCTGGACTGATCCTTCCATTCCATGGACGAATATTCACCTGTAAAAAACGAGGTTTTATATGCAGTTGCGTGATCACGACTAAGAAATAATATTTTAGTTAATGTTAATAATAATAATACTAATCATAATAATGAGTGCAAATCCCACATCAATCGATACTTTGCATTTTTGAATATCTAATTAGGGCAGTAATGACAAGTTCAGCATGGATATGAACAAATTTGCGGTTCATCGCGCTATGCTAATAGTGATGGCTAAGGCATGAGCAATGGGAATGTACTGCATTGCGTTAAGTGTAATACTGTAACCAGAGCGACAAGCTAACAGTTTGCAAATTTAGCCGGTGCGAAAATGCTTCAACCCGTGGCCTGAAAGCCAATGATCATGTACTTTTGGAAGTCAGATAAATAGCTCCGTTTCCACATTAGGACAACGTTGCATTGTTGCTGCGTGTTCTGAACGATTCCTTTGGGTGATATCTGTCAGAAAATAGTTAATCTTTTACCATAAACAGCCACGCGGTGTAGCCGCGCGGCGTGAGGATTCTTGTCACGGTCTTCGCGACTAAGAAAGAAATGTGGACGGATTCGATAACGTTATGAAAATAAGCTACAATATTAGACAAGTGTTTCACCTATGGGCGACAGTTTACGGAATCAGTGAAGAGTCTGGCCTCTAAATTTTTCGCATGGCAAGTTGAATGGCGATCGATACGCTAAAGAAGAATTACAAAAGCACATACCCTCTCATATGATCGTATGCGGTCATAGGCTCATAATGATAATGAGAAACTACGCCGCGCATGCCCCATATGCTATTCAGCTGATCACGTGAGGAAAAATTGCGACCGTAGACGAACTGTGCTATTTTCTATAGGACAAATTCATCCATGAGTAAAGGCATATACAACTTTGGTCTTACGACGGATAGACCTCACTGTGGGTGCATAGGGGCTTGGTAGTTGGAGAAATGTGAAGAAGAAGTACAGAAATATCTACTTTAATTTACTTTTTCGTGTCCAGATCAAATTTTATTTTTCCAATAGTTAGCCACCGCTACGGCTTTGTCGTTGGCTTGTAGCAGATCACTAAAACTGCAGGGCTCCGGCAGTAGTCAGCACATGAGCAGATGTGCCTCGTCTTGTACCTCTCCGCATCTGCAAAGAACGTCGTCAACGTTAGTCAGCAGTCCCCACTTGCACAGATTAGTTTTGCATCTGGGTACACCGGCCCTCAGCGTATTTAGTGTTCTCCACACTGTATAAGGAAGTTTGTTTCCAGGTGCCATTTGCTCTTTTGGTATTATCTGCAGTGCGGTTTGTTCATTCTCCCATTTACGGCTCATTCAGTGGGTGTCGAGAATCTGTTTCTTTCTTTGTTCTCTCAGCGTCTGCTGCCACCTGCCTTCTGATCTTGGATGGGGCAATTCCAGCAAGAAGGTAAAATTTACCCTTTGGTGTGGGTCTGAGACAGCCTGTCACAATTCGCATTGTCTCATTTACACTTACATTCATCTTTTTAGCATGTGCTGATGCTTCCCATACTGGCGCTGCATAGTCTGCTGCAGAAACACACAGAGCAAGTGCTGATGTTCTCAGTACTGATGGTTGACCTCCCCATTCATAGTTCGTCAGCCTGCGGATGATGTTAAAGTTAAAGTTAAAGAAATATCTACTAGAGACAAGGGAACGGAATGACGATCGGCAAAGCAGACAATAAAAGTAAATCAATCGATGAGGATTCCTTCAGCAGCACTGCTAGCACAGGTGATAAGGAACATCAGACTGCGCCCATTACGTTCTAAGGGCACCTAGAGATGACAGTAAGCATTAGTGAAACTATCACCAAAGAGCAAAGGAACAGAATGGAGAGCGGCAATGCAGACAATAAAAGTAAAAGAACTAATGAAGATGCTATCAGTGTCACCAAAGAAGCACATGGTTGGGGAACGTCATAATGCGATCGTGTAGTGGAAGACGATCTAGAGATCGCAGAAAGCGTTAGTGAAACAAAAAAGAATTGAAAATCTATGAAAATAGCTTTTCTGAATACGCAGAAAAAAATATGCGACGATTAATCTATTACCAATGAAGGCATCATGCTGGAAAAAATGTGTGAAAACCGGACGTAATAATGAAACCCCTCCTTTACTGCGACGGGCAACGGCCTGGCCGCAGTGGATACACCGGTTCCCGTCAGATCACTGAAGTTAAGCGCTGTTGAGCGTGGCTGGCGCTTCGACGGGTGACCATCAGGGCCGCCATGCGCTGTTGTTGTTTTTCGGGGTGCAATCAGCCTCGTGATGCAAACTGAGGAGCTACCCGACCGAATAGTAGCGGTTCCGGTGACAGAAAACCATCGTAACCACCGGGAAAGAGGTATGCTGACCACACGGCCCTCCTATCCGCATCATCAGCTGAGGATAACACGGCGGTCAGATGGTCCCGATGGGCCACTTGTGACCTGAAGACGGAGTGCTCTTACTGCGACGGCCTTCAAAATCCTCATTGCGAAACTCCAAAGCAACAACCGCGCTTGTTCAATACACACAAGGCAAGCAACGAACAAGCTGAGAAAAGAAATGGAACCGGCTCCCACGAACATCAGACAACATAACAGGGCAACTAAGGACGATCAAATCATGGTAATTGCTGTATGGCATATGAATGTCCAGAATTGTACGAGCTTCAAAGGGCTGAGGGGGGGGGGGACATTGTATCCGGTACAATTTACAGTTGACCCATGGACCCACTGAATGAAGCCAGGCTGAGCATGGTAATTGCTGTATGGCATATGAATGTCCAGAATTGTACGAGCTTCAAAGGGCTGAGGGGGGGGGGGGGGGACATTGTATCCGGTACAATTTACAGTTGACCCATGGACCCACTGAATGAAGCCAGGCTGAGCATGGTAATTGCTGTATGGCATATGAATGTCCAGAATTGTACGAGCTTCAAAGGGCTGAGGGGGGGGGGGGGGACATTGTATCCGGTACAATTTACAGTTGACCCATGGACCCACTGAATGAAGCCAGGCTGAGGGGGTGGGGGAGGGAGCAACATTGTATCCGGGACAGTTGACCCACTGGACCCACCGAATGAAGCCTAACTTCCATTGTGCAGTAGGAACTTATGATGATCTGAAGCATTATGTTATACAAGAACCCATATAACGCAAACAGTTGCTACGCTCAATGAAACAACACGCCGACATACAAGCTCCGCCTAAAGAAAGATATTTGATTTCGGAAGCACTAACAGGTTCGAAACTTTGGACAAAATCAAACTCATACATATAAGCAGTCATATAAAACAAAGATCAAAGAGAAATATGGAGTGTCATACTAAAGTTCTCAAACAATCTTCTTCCAACCAATTTCTAAAATGACCGAGTTTCGCCATTAGAATGCATGTAGGTTCAACATCACATCTAAAACATTGGATACATTTCAACTTAAAACGTTTCACATATCACTTGCTATCTGGAAAGAAACACTGCTGGGGTTAGAAACACCAGCGTCTCAAACCGTTTGGTGGGTGGGGGTGGGGGGGAGGGACTTAGAGATAAGCGTAATATATCTCTCATACTCTATCCATTCAGTATTTCAGAATGAGATCACTTAGCGACTTGCGACAGAAGTACAAATAATACCAAACCTTTACCAAAAATTTATCTCGCTGAGAATCATTCCTCCCCACCACCACACGCCCCCCCACCCATCCTCACACACAGACACACACACACACACACACACACACACACACACACACACACACACACACACTTTATCATTACAACACTGTCGATTTTCATGCAGTAAAACTGCGCTCAAACACGACGTCTCAAATTATTACTTCTTTCCTAGTAACTATATTCGCAACATGTTTTGCGGACACTTTCTACACTGTGCATCAAGATTGAAGGATCACTTTCCCGAAACCCCGTAGTTGGCTCCCGTTGCAAAGCTCAAGTTAGCAATGTAGCTCAAAGGTGCTTACAACCTTCCTCTATAACGGTGCAAAACAGTGCCAGTTCACCCTCGGGCTCGGTGAAACTTCAAACAGCAATGTGCCGACACATGCGAAAGAAAGGCCATAGCTCACAACTTCAAGTCAGCTCTAAGGTGAGCTAATGTCGTTTCACTGCCACCATATTCTGCCAATGCCACTGTGGACATACCACACGATGGGAAGGTGGTCGTACTCCCGCTTAACCTCACGTCAACCCTTCTTTTGATGGCTATGCGATGGAGGTTACAACAGCGATACCCACGCGGTTCTCATATTGGTGGCCGAGGAAAATACTTTCAGACACACCGCCGCCCAGAATCGACAAGGAATGTTCGCAATGGGTGGCTTAAAAAGTTGTCAGTGAAACTACTCTTTCGTTTGGGGCGTTGATTCCCACAGATCTCGCTGTCGAAATCCACAGTTCGCAGTACGATGTGCAACAAGAAGACGTTCTTGACAAATATGGCATTGCTGCCAGCAACTTGGCGTTTCAACCCTACTATAAAGACATCGCGGGTCTGCAACCCCACTGAACGTGATCTCACCCCCTTGGAGTGTATTGTGACATCAAATTTTTCTGCACCATACAGGATGGAACCACTAGGGACTGTTCAAAACCATTGAAAGAAATTTGATCATGATCCGAAGCAGTAAGGTGCTTTTATGTTTTTCCCTCCCTCCTTCTTCACAACCTCTTGTGGAGTGATGTCGAGAGAGTTCGACATTGATACATGCAATTCAGTAAAATGTACAGTATCACCAACCTTTGGCTACATCCTTGGGGCCAAACACGCACCTTTCTTGATCACTCTGTCGTTTTCTTCTCGCATGTCACAATGCTGAACTCTCTCGTCATCTCGCCAGAAAATAGCGCGATAAAGGACGGACGAGTAGTCATATAAACGCGTTTCTGCTTTGGGCCATGTTCAGATTTCGTCGAATTGTTCCGCAAGATTTCACATTGTATGGCGCAAAGAATACTGTGAAATCACGTTCAGAGGGGTTGCAGCACCGCAGTGTCGATAGAGCAGGGAAGAAAGGCCCATGGGGTGGCAACAGTGTCTAAATGTGTTAAGAATATCGTGTCGTTCTCGACAGCGAAATTTGTGAGAGTCAACGCCCCAAACTACAGAGTGGTTTCATTGACCACCTTCATGCCACCCACTGAGGCCTTTCCTTGTCGGTTCTGGGCGGCAGTGTGTCTGAAATACTGTCCTCAGACACCAATAGGAGTACCGCGTGTTTTTCTCTCTGGGTGTCGCTGTTCTAACTTCCATCGCAGAGACATCAAAATAAGGGGTGAAGTAGGAGTAACAGGGGATGTGACGACCTCTTCGTCGTACGAGGTGTCCACGATGGCGTTGGGAAGGATTTTGTTCCATCGCAGCCCCATGAACCCAAATTACATCTCACTTTAACTTCTGAGCTATGGCATTTCCTTCGCATGTGTCGAGCATGTTTGGAGCGTCGCCGAGACGGATGATGAAGACGCAGGGTGTCACTATTTTGCACCATTACAGAGGAAGGTTGCTGGCACCTTTCTGCAAAATTTTAAACTTATTAGTTGCAAACATAGGATTTCAAAAAAACGATCATTTAATTTTGATGCACAGTGAACATATACGACTGAATGATCCCACAAAATGACACTGAGCTTACAAAAATCTTTAGAAGGCCCTCCAGAAATACTGAGCCATACTGCCTCTATAGCCAACCATAATTGCGAATGGTTGCCGCTACTGGATTTTGTGCAAGAACTAGCCTCTCGAATATGTTAATAAAAGGCCGATGGGATTCATTTTGGACGATGTGGGTGTCCAAACTATTCTCTCAAATTGACCAAAATGTTTAGCAAAACAATAGCGAACCACTATGGCCCAGTGAAATGGTTTAGATTAGATTAGATCAGTACTCGCTCCATATTTCATGAATAGGACACTTCGTAATGATGTGGAACGTGTCAAGTTAATAAAAGATGTCTGTACATGATATTACATTACAAAAAATATTACATGACAATTTTTTTTGTGTGCAGGGCGGTTGGGGAAATTACCTACTATATCCAAAAATTCATCTAATGAGTAGAAGGAGTTGCCATTAAGAAATTCTTTTAATTTCCTTTTAAATTCTATATGGCTATGTGTCAGACTTTTGATGCATTTAGGTAAGTGACCAAAGACTTTTGTGGCTTTATAATTTACCCCCTTCTCAGCCAATGTTAGATTTAACCTTGTGTATTGAAGATCATCCTTTCTCCTAGTGTTGTATCCATGTACACTGCTACTACTTTTGAATTCGTTCGGACTGTTAATAACAAATTTCATAAGTGAATATATATATTGAGAGGCTACAGTAAAGATCTCTAGTTCTTTAAATAAGTGTCCGCAAGATGATCTTGGATGAGCTCCAGCAATTATTCTGAATACACGCTTTTGTGCAATGAACACTCTTTTACTCAATGATGAGTTGCCCCAGAATATGATGCCATACGAAAGCAGAGAATGAAAATAGGCGTGGTAAGCTAATTTACTGAGATGTATATCGCCAAAATTTGCATTGACCCTAATAGCATAAGTAGCTGAACTCAAACGTTCCAGCAGATCCTCAGTGTGTTTTTTCCAGTTCAACCCCTCATCAATGTATACACCTACAAATATTGAATATTCTACCGTAACTACCAATTTATCATCGAAGTCTATATTTATTAATGGTATCATTCCTTTTACTGTGTGGATCTGTATATATTATATTTTGTTAAAGTTTTATGAGAGCCCATTTGCAGAGAACCACTTAACGTTTTTCTGAAAAACATTGTTTACAAATTCACCAGTTAATTCTTGTCTGTTGGGTGTGATAGCTATACTTGTATCATCGGCAAAAAGTACCACCTTAGCATCTTCGTGATCTGTTATCCATGAAAACTCTATCGTTGTGTGGGATAATGACATCAATGAATGGCTCCAAATTGTCTCTAAGTAGCCTGACATTCCGAAGACCCTGTCCTTTCTATGCAAACACAGCCCACACCATTATCAGCCACCACCAGCTTGTGCAGTTCCTTGTTAACAAATTGGGTCCGTAGGTTCGTAGGTTCTGCGCGCCAATAGAACCCCATCGTCTGCTCTTAACAAGTGAAATAGGGACTCCTCTGACCAGGCCAAAGTCTTCCAATCCTCTAGGGCCAACCGATATGGTCACTGGTCACGATCCCAGGACTAGCGCTGCAGGCGATTTCGTGCTGTTAACAAAGGCACTCTCGTCTGTTGTCTGCTGCCATAGCCCTTCAACGTTCCCCTCACTCTCCTAACAGGTACGTTTGTCGTACGTCCCACATTGTTTTAGGCAATTATTTCACGCAGTGTTTCTTATCTGCTAACATGATAACTCCATACAATCGCCACTGCTCCCGATCATTAAGTGAAGGCCGTCGGCCAATGCTTTGTCCGTGGTGAGAGGTAATGACTGAAATCTTGTGTTGTGGGCACACTCTTCACACTGTGGATCTCGGAATATGGAATTCCCTAGCGATTTCCGAAATGGAATGTCCCAAGCGTCTAGCTCCAGCTACCATTGCACGTTCAAAGTTTGTTAAATCGCGTCGTGCGCCAATAATCCCGTCGGAAGCCTTTTCACATGAAACATCTCAGTAAAAATGACAACTCCGACAGTATACGGCTCTTTCATGTCTTGTGTACGCGATACGCGATATTACGGCTATTTGTATAAGTCCATCCCATGACTCTGGTCACCTCAGTGTACATCGTTGTACGACACATACGTGGGGAGATACGACGTCAGAAACACTGAGATGCGTCAAAAGCTGCCGCACGATGTATAATGCTTCTTTACCACCACGACTTCATGCAACATATTTGGGAGAATATACCTCTGAATTCACCTGCAAAATTATATCATAGTACGACACATTATCCAGAAAAAATGGTGTCATAATCACTGGGATTAGTGAAAAACTATTTCTTCCTAAAACGGACTGAAATTAAGATGACATAATTATCCAGTGATGACAATAAGAGAGCATGGCGCCTTCCGAAGACCTTTAAAATAATTTCAAATCCTTCCCATGTCTTTTCTATCTTACATGCGTAAAATCAAATATTGAACAAATTAACTCATTTGTAAATTAATTGGCAGTATGAAGCTGTTTTACACAGGAGAAATCGATTCTTTAAGGAATCGGAGGGTTCATCGGTTATTTACTATCTGGAAAGAGGTATTGTTTGATTACGAGCAACTTACATCTCATAGGAGTGGGAATGAAAAGGGGATATCACTGAAGCATAGCTCAGGAATACCCAAACCACTTTCAACGAAATTACGAATGATTTACATTTTGCATAGAAATGGTGTGGGACTACGATTCACCACTGCCACTAGGGATGTAGGTGGGAATGAGAAGAGAAATTGTAAACTGTTCGACAACGACCTGTTGGTATTTATTTTCTGCATTTAGTTGAAGTGGAAACCTTTTAAAACAAGGAAATTCAGTTTATCTATGGTTTGCGCTTTTTAGTTCGTCAACCAGGTCGCGAGAGTGATCACTGCAGCGAGCAAATAACGTTTTTCGAGACCTAACATCAAACCACATCAATAACAAATATAAAATTAACATCCTGTTTCGAGTCGTATGGTGTAAAATATACTACTGGTCATTAAAATTGCTACACCAAGAAGAAATGTATCTGATAAACGGGTATTCATTGGACAAATACACTGTACTAGAACTCACATGTGGCCGAAATGGCGTGTACAGGTACAGCTGCCCATGCAGCTTCAACACGATACCGCGGTTCATCAAGAGTAGTGACTGGCCTATTGTGACGAGCCAGTTGCTCGGCCACCATTGATCAGACGTTTTCAATTGGTGAGAGATCAGGAGAATGTACTGGCCAGGGCAGCAGTCGAACATTTTCTGTAACCTGAAAGGCCCATACAGGACCTGCAACCTGCGGTCGTGCATAATCCTGCTGAAATGTATGGTTTCGCAGGGATCGAAATAAACGTAGAGCCACGGGTCGTAATACATCTGAAATGTAATGTCCACTATTCAAAGTGCCGTCAATGCCGACAAGAGGTGACCGAGACGTGTAACCAATGGCACCCCATACCATCACACCGGGTGATACGCCAGAATGGCGATGACGAATATACGCTTCCAGTGTGCGTTCACCGCGATGTCGCCAAACACGAATGAAACAATCATGATGCTGTAAACAGAACCTGGATTCATCAGAAAAATGACGTTTTGCCATTCGTGCACCCAGGTTCGTCGTTGAGTAGATCATCGCAGGCACTCCTGTCTGTGATCCACCCTCAACAGTAACCGCAGCCATTCTCTCCGAGCTGATAGTCCATGCTGCTGCAAACGTCGTCGAACTGTTCATGCAGATGGTTGTTTTCTTGTAAACGGTGACTCAGTGATCGAGACGTGGCTGCACGAGCCGTTATGATTAGCCGAGCGGTCTAGGGCGTTGCAGTCATGGACTCTGCGGCTGATCCCGGCGGAGGTTCGAGTCCTCCCCCGGGCATGGGTGTGTGTATTAGTCCTTAGGATAATTTAGGTTAAAGTGTGTGTTAGCTTAGAGACTGATGACCTTAACATTTAAGTCCCATAAGATTTCACACACATTTGAACATTTTTTTGGCTGGACGATCTGTTACAGCCATGCATATAAGATGTCTGTCATCTCGAATGCTAGTGATACGAGGCCATTTTTGGGATCCAGCTCGGCGTTCCGTTTTACCCTCCTGATCCCACATATTCTACTAACAGTCATTGGATCTCGACCAACACGAGCAGCAATGTCGCGATACGATAAACCACAATTGCGATAGGCTACAATCCGACCTTTATCAAAGTCGAAAACGTGATGGTACGCATTTCTCCTCCTTACACGAGGCATCACAACAATGTTTCACCAGGCAACGCCGTCAATTTCTGGTTGTGTATGAGAAATCGGTTAGAAACTTTCCTCATGTCAGCACGTTGTAGGTGACGCCACCTGTGCCAACCTTGTGTGAATGCTCTGAAAAGGTAATCATTTACATATCACAGCATCTTCTTCCTGTCGGTTAAATTTTGCGTCTGTAGCTTGTCATCTTCGTGGTGCAGCAATTTTAATGGCCAGTGGTGTAGCAGAGAATCACACATATATGTGTGCAATGTAAGTCGCCTTCGCATATGTTCAATATCTTATATTAAGAGGCTGGATCTATTTCAGCCTAACTCGGTACACATATTATTTAGTATTTACCATCTAGAAACTGATACTTTTGGGGAAAAACCACCAACCTTCCATCGGGGTTGGAGTGTGGGCGAGAATGATGTGAAACGCATTACAGGGGGAAGGAGGAGGTGGACAGAAAGAGGGAGATCAGCGCATAGATAGTCAAGGGAAGAGGAGGTGGTCAGAGTGGGGGAAGGCGGAGAAGTACGAGAGAGTCGGAGGAAGAGATGGACAGAGATGGGGAGGAGGAATGGCCTGAGAGAGGGGTCGGAGGGGCAGAACAACAAGAGGGGTGGGATGGAGGAGCTGTTTTCGGAAAATGTCAGACCTCCAAGCGCCAGCGGAAAGGACTGATGCTCCAGTCGTTGTAGGCACTGAAAGGTGGTTAAGGCTGAAGATACGTTCAGTCGAAAAATCAAACGGTGTTCCCAAACGATAGGCTAAACACAACTGGCAGAGGCGTGTTTGTCGCTGTAAGAACTAATTTATCTTGTAAGGAAATTGAAGTTGGTAGTTCTTTTGATTCAGTATGCGCTGAGGTCGTTCTTAGCAATGGGAATAATATAATAACGGGATTCGTGTACAGACCTCCCAGCTCAGATGATACAATCCTGAAAGGTTCAAAGGAAATTTGAGTTTAATTTTAAACATGTACCAGAATCATACATTTATAAATGGTGGTGATTTTAATTCATCCTCTCTATGTTGGTATAAATACATGTTCAATTCCGGAGGTAGGCATAAAACATCATCCGAAATTGTGCTAAATGCATTCCCTGAAAATTATTTCTAGCAGTTAGTTCATGTGCCCATGCTAAGAGTAAACGGTTGTGGAAACACACTTGACCTCTAAGCAACAAACAATCCTGAGCTAATAACGAGCATTAAAACGGATACAGGGATTAGTGAACAAAGGGTTGTCGTAGCGAGACTGAATAATGTAATCCCCAAAGCCTCTAAAAATAAACGAAAAGTATTATTAAAAAAAGTAGATAAAAATTCTCTGGACGCCTTCCTGAAACCCAATCTATACTCCTTCCAAATTAATAGTATGAGTGTGGACCACATGTGGCTTGAATTGAAAGAAATGTAATCGACAGAAGTTGAGAGATTTATACCAGATAAATTAACAAACAATGGAGATTACCCGCCTTGGTCCACAAAATGGGCCAGAAAACTGTTGTAGGAAAACCGAAAAAAGCATGCCAAATTTACTCTAACGCTAAATCGCCAAGATCTGCGATATTTTATAGAAGCTCGAAATTTAGCGTGGACTTCAATGTGAGGTGCTTATAAAGGTTTGCACAACTAAGATTTGTTTTGGAACCTGGCAAAAAATCCAAAGAAATTCTGGTCGTGTGTGAAGTATGCAAGGGGCCAGACACAGTCAATGCCTTCTCTGCGCGATAGTAGTGGAGATGCTATCGAGAACAATGCTGCCAAAGAAGAGTTACTAAACACAGCCTCACGAAATTTTTTCGAGAAAGAAGTCGAAGTAAATATTCCAGAATTAGACTCAGCAACAATTGCCAACATGAGTAACGTAGAAGTATATATCCTCGGAGTAGTGAAGCAAATTAAATTATTTAATAAAAGCAAGTTGTCCTGTGTAGACTATATGCCAATTATATTCCTCGACGAAAGATTCGTACCCACAGATTGGAAAGTTATACAAGTTCCACCAATATTCAAGAAAGGTAGTAGAAATAATGCTCTAAATTACAGGCCCATATTATTAACGTCGATATGCAACAGGATTTAGAGGCTTATATTGTGTTCTAACATCATGAATAACCTCGAAGGGAACGATCTATTGACATACAGTCAACACGGATTTAGAAAACATTGTTCTTGTGAAACTCAATTATTTCTTGACACACACGAAGTGTTGAGTGCTGGCGACAATAGATTTCAAATTTTTTCCAAATAACTAGATTTCCAGAATGCTTTCGACACTGTGCCACATAGGTTCCTTGTAGTGAAATTGCGTGCTTATGGAATATCGTCTCAATTATGTGATTCGATTTGTGATTTCTTGTCAGAGAAGTCACAGTTCATAGTAAATGACGGAAAATCATGAAGTAAAACAGAAGTGATCTGTGGCGTTCTTCAAGGTAGAGTTACAAGCCCTCACTGTTCCTTATCTATATAAATGATGTACGAGACAATCTGAGCAGCTGTCTTAGGTTGCTTGCAGATGATGATGTCGTTTATCATCTAGTAAAGTCATCAGAAGTTCAAAACAAATTGAAAAACTATTTAGAAACGAAGTCTGTATAGTGCGAAAATTGACAATTTATACTCAATAATGAAAAGTGTGAGGTTTTCCACATGAGCGCTACAAGGAATACGTTTAACTTCGTTCACACGACAAGGCAGTCAAACGTAAGGCTGTAAATGCAACTAAAACCTAGGAAATACAATTACGGACAAATTAAATTGGAAAGAACACATACAGAATGGGGAAGACTTCGTTTTATTGGCAGAATACTTGGTAAACATAACAGATCTACATAAGAGACTGCCTACTCTACGCTTGTCGATCCCCTATCGGTGTATTGCTGCGCTAGTTGGGATCCTTACCAGATAGGATTAAGGGAATGCAGCGAGAATGTTGAAAGAAAGCAGCACGTTTTGTGTCACTGACGTGATAGAGGATTTGGGGTGGACATCACTATAGCAAAGGCGTTTTTCGTAGCGGTGGAATGTTCTCACCAAGTTTCAAATACCAACTTTTTCCTCCGAATGCGAAAATATTATGTTGACGCCAGCCTAAATAGACAGAAACGATCATTACATTGCACGGAAAGATTGAGGTGTTCGTTTTTTGCGCGCGCTGATCGAGAGTGGAACTATAGAGAATTATTGTGAAGGTCGTTCGATGGACCCTCTTCCAGCCACCAAAGATTGATTTGCGTTGTATCCATGCAGATGTAAGAACTAAGATCGGGGTGGGAGAAGGTGGGCCCACAGAGGGAGGAACGGTGAAGACGTACAGTGACAGAGTGGTAGATAGAGAGAGGTGTGATTAGGAGATGGATAGACTGATGGGTAATGAGCAGGTGGATAGAGAGGTGGTGGGGAGGTGATGGAGAGAGAAAGAAGGAAGGAGGAGATGGAGTAATAACAGCTAGGAATAAATAAATACCCGAAAAGGCCATATATCTTAACTAGTACTTATACAGAGCTCAACTAATCTCAAAAGGCATTTAGGTTAGTGAGATTCATACATACACTAGCATATTCAGTTACCATTACAGTAACATTTGATAGTAAGTAACTGAATTTGAAGAAAGTAAAACATAAATACGATGCTGACGAGAGCAGAACCCTTTTTTCACCACTGAGGTCATGGCTACAAACCGATTACGGTATATGCTGAGTTACCAAGCAGTTTGTTACGAGCTCTTGTCTACTTTATACCACTCCTAAATCTTCTCATCTTCAAAGGCAGTTACTTCGAGGTTCCTTTTGAGAATTGTGTCGTGACTATTGTTTTAGGGATAGCCGGGTACTGACCTTCAAGTCCTACAAGTATGAAAAAACCGGAAAGGGCCACTGCGTAAGTTCTCATTGTGATTAATGCTCTAGTAGCAGTGGTGCATAACACACGTAAAGTAACTTTAATTTTTTAGCAATATGTTAAACTGAATGAATAATGGAAGTTATCGTGTGGTCACGGCTAGCCACTCTTCAGCCGTAACGTTTTTTTCTGAAATTGGATCACTTTTCACTTTCACTGCGAATCACCTCTCTTTATTCTCGTATATACGTAAAACGTGTATGGTTTCTTTCATAACTGAGAAAACGGCGTATAACATTCATTAGGGTCCCCTTGAGACAGATAAAGTCCATTGAAGTGCATTAAATGCCGTTTTCATAGGAAAAACCCTTGTATACGACTCTTCTATATGCTCAGATACGTCGTAGCATCCATCCTGACCAATATTGAGGTAGGAGATCAGAGGCAATATGATCAAGATGGCAGATGACCTTATCAGAAGACCTATGATGATGGCTTCTGTCGACCTTTGTCCATGTCACTGTCGTCCAAGCTTTATTGCGGCAATCTGATATATTTAAAAGTTGTTATCCTTGATAATGCTGTCAAGAGCTACTTTCATTAATTTCTGAATGCGTGCACTGAGGTAGGAGATGAAGACGTGCTGCAAGGAGGCCACTGGGTTGGAGGCACACTGTGCTTGAGACGCGAGCGCTTGCGAATGCGTCGGGTGCGCCACTAATCAAGAGTTGTGAGCGCTGAGAGTGAAGCGCTGTACACTTAACGGCTGCGCCAGAAAGCCCTGATGGAGGCACTGCGCTACTTCCACCTCCTTTTGCTAAGATCAGATCCTAGTTTGCCTCTTCACTAATACACATTGCTAGACGCACGTGAAGCGCACAGGCAATGCTCCCTAGAAATATAAACAATATGATGAAACCGCTAAATTGTTTCTTCGCGGTAAGATAAATAAATATTCATCCGTGGGTTTGGAGACTTCAGAATACTACTGGGTAGCTTCTGTAATCTTAACTTACGATTTAATGCATAGCAACACTCAACAAATGAAAACGATTCGAGAGTACTTTCCATAATTCACAGACTACATCAACAAATGCATTCCTTCAACGACGAAAAACTAGAAATTAACGTTCAAATTGCGATGTACGTAACCTATTTAAATATGCTGGTGGTACACTGTATGCAAGATGATGGAATGTTAGAGTTTCACATAATGTCGACGACAAGGTCACTTGAGCATAAACTCTAATTTCGGCACGATATGGAAGAAAATTTGTGGTTCTTTTATCAAAGGCAATTGTCTTAAACATTGTAATGAAAAAATTATAGAAAGCCACAAATACCACAGAATGTATTAACAGAAAGAAAAATAATACCACTGATGATACTGTAACTTCAGCGAAACATGTCTGAGTACAATATAATAAAAAAATATGTGTTTACGAAAGGCGGAACATATCGGAAAGCAGATTAATTTAGCTTTAGTGATTTTGGTAATTCACATAATACCTAATCTTGATTGTCATCGTCCCACAAGCGAGTACAGTGTATCACCATGATGCCGGTATGCAGATATGATAAAGCTTGTTTATATTAGCGTGGAGGGCAGCATCAAACCAATCTAGGCATACAGCTGGAAATGTATCAGGAACAAAAAACCAAATTCTCAGACTTAAGCTATTAAATAGAAAGCTACAGCTTCAAGTTGGAGACATTTAGCATCGTTCAGTCGTTAGACTTCATTTATTTTGCACGAATTCGGCTGCATATTGAATTGAGGCAAAAAAAAGTCCACCAGCATAATAGAGTGTTGATCCATTTTCCAAATTTAATGCAGCAACGATTCTGCAAGGCACTGATTCGACCTTTGCTTGGTTTTCTAGCATCAGACTTGTACACACCAGTCACACATTGCCCGTAAACTAAAGCCCGGTGGTCTGTGGGCACGGAGCTGGCGTCCAGTAGCACCCGAGATGTTTATCATTGGGCTCCGATTAGGCAAACATGTTGGCCCACACGTCAACATGACGCCATTGTAGTGCTACTCTTGCAATGTAACATGATTGTGGCCTTCGTACACTGACAGTTATAATAGAGGAAGATGTCATCGCCATCGGAGGCGATAACAAGCATAAACGGATGCTGATCCACAATAACGTTCACGTAGTCCACAGTTGTTATGATGACCTTGATTACTACCACAGATCCAATAGAATGCCAGACGAATGCCCTTATAGCATAGTACTGTCCCCACCGGCGTGCGACAGTGGCGGGCACATGGCTCGAGCAGCCGTTCATGTCGCTGACGGCGTATCCGGACGCGACAATCAACAATGTGTAACAATAAATGTGTTGATCCAAACACGCTACACGTTTCCATTGATCCATGGTCCATCTTCGAAGATCCCGTGCCCCCTTCAATCGGTACTGACGATGTACTTCGCTAAACATGGGAAAACGTTGGGTTTGTCTGCAGCTTGGCAACGTGTTCAACAGTGTGCTCTGTACGACGTGCTCCAAAACACTTCAAATTGTTCCAGCTTTGTACTCTGTCGTCCGAACTTCCACACATCACCTAACTATCCTGAATTACTGAGAGTGCAAGCCTGCAAGCTTCATGTTCTGTGACGTCCAGCACGTTGTTTCCTACCCATAGTTTTACTGTCCTTCAACCAATTTCCATAAATACAACAATAACAAGCGAACAGCTGGCCTGAAAGCTAATGATCATGCCCTTAGGGACGGCCGGCAGCTGTGGACGAGCGGTTCTAGGCGCTTCAGTCCGAAACGTGCTTCTGCAACGATCGCAGGTTCGAATCCTGCTTCGGGCATGGAAGTGTGAGATGTCCTTAGGTTGGTTAGGTTTAAGTAGTTCTAAGTCTAGGGGACTGATGACCCCAGATGGTTCAAATGGGGCAAATGGCTCTGAGCACTATGGTGCTTAACATATTAGGTCATCAGTCCCCTAGAACTTAGAACTACTTAAACCTAACTAACCTAAGGACATGACACACATCCATGCACGAGGCAGGATTCGAACCTGTGAATGTAGCAGTCCCGCGGTTCCGGACTGCAGCTCTAGAACCGCACGGCCACCGAGGCCGGCTGACCCCAGGTGTTAAGTCCCATACTGCTTACAGCTATCTGAACAGTTTTTTTTTTTTTTTACAGCCTACGTTCATAGCCGATTCCGAGATGCACGTTCCCAGACGCTGGTTAATAACAATCTGCCCTCTTTTCCACATTTGCAGCCGGTGTCATTGTTAGAATGTTTCTTCATTCGTCGTTGCTCCACATACATACTTTCCTTACAGTGTCATCTGCCTGCAACGTCTCCAGGTGTGATTCAGTCTAACAGTGGGCGATGATCATAATATTAAGGTACACGGGGTGTTAGAGGCACTGGTGCAGTTATTGTGACAAGGAACAATTAATGTCCTGCTTCACTCAGTGAGTTGTTATTTCTATGAGTCTGACAGTTATCCCACAAACACACCAAACAATTTACTAACTGACGTTTTCTGCACAGTTTTAACAGCACCACGAAGTGGACTACGTCTGTCAGTACATGCTAATGGTTTTGCATCCATACGCCCACACTTCAGTACTTGCTTGTGCCTCACGTACTAGCAGGTACTAACGAACCAAAATACATACCACTTGTAATAGCATAATTATTAGTCTGCAAATGAACTAAGCACTGATTTAATGTTGTTCAGCAGACTGTCCTCAGTCACCGATAGAGATATCTGCACTTATACCCCCAACAGCCTGTATAACGAAAACAATAAATATGTTTTAGTGCTGCACACTGGGAAACTAACATATAGATTCTTACTCTAGGAGTTCCTTCTGAAGACGAAATATTCTAGCAAATTCGTGATGACTTGCGTTTTGACTCGATAACAGAAAAGCAAAGGAAAACCAAAACCGAAATCTTAAGATTTCCGCGCTGCACGTAACATCAGCCAACTACAATTTTGTTACACTTTAATCAGTTCGGAAGGAAATGTCGCTGTATCGTTTGCATCCAGAAAATCTTTTGAAGGTGTGTTAAGCAACAAGTAAAGATGTTTGGTGTGGCGAATAATCCAAGGGGCAAAATGGCAAGCGGCCAGTCATATATGGAAATCGCGAACAGCCGCTCGCCAGCAATCTTCAGCTTAACCTCTTTTGCACTCCTAAGCCGTATCGATGGAACTGCAGTGCATGCAATATGTATTGCTCCTGTTTGCCCGACCCTAGCCGAGGCGGAATTACAATTGAGTTATCGCGAGTGGATACTGCATTCCGGCCGGCTGCGCTTAACTTCCCCTAACAAGTTTCAGCCGGAGTGTTAACTACATGAATACTTGATCGCCGGCTGCGGCGGAGCTGGCGTCTATTTGTTCCAAGCCGTAACAGGTGCTTCGGTGACGGCACGTCCGGAAAACTCCCAATCCGCCCAACGAGACGCCGATCCGATTAACGTAATTCTGGCTCCGGATCTCAACGAGAAGGCGACACAAACTTCGCACTCAAGTGCAGAGAAAGAAGATCATTTTCCCAACACAGTAGATGTGTACTCTTTATCCACGAATGTTTCCATAAGAATGTGTGCGAACTGCTACTAAACAGCGGGAAAACAACAGTATGTCATTAGTCATTCGACTGTTTGGATACAACATTACCACTTCTAGTAATCCAACCCTTACATATGAAAAACGTTGTCTTACTAGTTTCCCTCCATGCCACTCGGCTTCCGCAGATACATGTAGAAGAGATTAAAATCTGGTTTCCATAATTTTGAATAAATTAAGAGACTTAAAAAATTTATTTTAAAATACTTCAGAATCTGAGGTTACAACTTCGATTTTATTACTTTCTGGATATTAAACCATTGACGATAGGGACTTTTTCACACTTGGGGGCCGGTCTCCACCCCTTGTGGCTGGTGGGTCCCCTGAACTTGGCGATGGCCCATGATTATAATAACAGGGACTATCAGGGGTTGTGATTAACCCAAGTATATTTATATTAGTAGTCAGATACTGTTACCCTCATCTCACGATCATCTAAAGTGTCTTTTCGACAGCTCGTAAAACTTCATAATGTTTTTGTCTTCATTACTTGTCACGAGTAATGTAAATTAATGAACACCGTAACCTTTCTACACCCATATAAGTAAGTGTACGTAGTGTCAGAACAATTTTACAGCTAAAGCCTAGTATTATGCAAACTGACAATTTCTTTGGTAGTTTGAGGAAAACCTTTTTTTTTTAGTTTTCACAAATTTCTCGTATATCGATTTTAGGGTGACTAGTTTTTATCAAGCAGCTGAGGTGTTTCATTCAGTTTTGCAGCAGGATGCATGTGCGCAGACACCTATGGTAAAGAACGTAATACACGAGAGACAGGGATAATCTGTGCTGGGCTGTGCAGTGGGTAAGCCCACTGTGTCAATACGTCACTGCAAAGCAACAACAGAGAGCTAGGAGCGATCATTCATTGAGGAACGAGCGTTCTAAACAAGCTCTTCTTTGGAAAGAGTATTAATAACACGAAATGAGTCGGCCAGCATTCTGCTTACGGTAACAAGAAGACTAGTGATTTCATTCGCAGAAATTAAACCAAATCTACGTACATCATGAAGGAAGCAGTGTCCTCTGATTACGTGATCTCAATGTCACTACGGGACTGGAGAAACTGATTGTTCCATTCTTATGTTCACCATCTAGTTATCTAATCTGATCGTCGAACTCCTATCGGGTTTCGGTTAATCATTTTGATTTCCAATGTAAGAAGCGCTGATAGGATCCTGTAGTTTTATTATTTCTGGCAAATTTATATAGAAAACTTGTTACACTTTTTCTTAGTAAAAAAGCAATTAGCGTTTCTCAGCTCACAAGACTACTAAACTAACACTCAGATGAGTAGTCATAAGAGACAGAAATGAAATTACATGTACCTTACAGGCATTATAGTATCATTATTTCTTATCTGTGGGATAATATGGGTGTTTCATCAATTTGTGTCTGATGGGTGATTGCTGCAACGTGATGTAGCCAAATGGGGAGTAGGAAACCATATTAAACTTCCCAGGTTTAACGGGTGTATGGTGTTATATCGGTGATTACAAAATCGATTCAAACTTTCAAAGATCTTTGCAGTATGGGTCCAGTTATCACTACGAATGGGCACCTCCTCTGTCCTGCATGCACACACCGATTCAGTTGGGAAGGGTGTCATGAAGCTATTGTATTTATTTCTGTCGTGAGGCAAACTAGCTGACATCAGCTGTATCTGGTCCTTAACACGCTTGATATTGACACTGGAATGAAGTTGACGTTTCAGCTGGTCACAAACATGCTGTATTGGAAACACAATTGGTTATCTGCATGGCGGCGGGAGTACCTCAGCATCACGCAGACTGTTCATACAAGTGTACGCCAAAGTGAACGAGCACTGTCCTGTTGAAAAATGGTGTCAGGATACTGTCACATGAGAGGCAACACATAAGGAAGCCGGTTGTCCGTGAAGTATCGTTCTGACGTCGGAGTCACTACCAGCCGTTATCTAAAGACCAACTCGATGCTTCCCTACACCATGACACCAGCAATAACTTCGCTGTGGCCATCTGAAACATTAGAAGAATGTTACGTCTCCCGTGTCGCCACTTTACTATCCGACGACGGCCATCCAGAGTAGTGCAGAAACGTGATTTATCGCTGAAAACAATGCAACACTATTAATCAGCAATCGCTGCTTCCCTGCCACAGTACCACTCCAAACATAGCCGTTTGTGATATGGTGTAACGATAATAACGTGTGTACACCGTTATTCATTTTACAGACGCAGACCACATTTCGTCCTCCTAAATAGTTCCGTCAGAGTTTTCTAGAACACTATGAAAAGATAACTAGCACCCTGTAATAATTTAATATTCTAGGACATCAAATTTGAATTGATAATATCACTTCTTGGAAACTTATGACAGTAACACTAATCGAGTGAAAGGTTGCGAAGACGTTAGGCTTTGTAAATTCATCATGTGATATGAGCTAAGTGTCTCAGTAATACGGTTCATTATTTGTATTCTATTAAGAACAGCTCCCAAACACAGTACTGAGTATCACATGAAGGTAAAGTTAGCTTAATTGCAGAGTGACCGTGTTTATGCAGCAATGACCTGTCGCAGAATTAAAGGTCGAGACCTATAGCCACTACATGTGTGCGTCAGATTACAACCAATTCAGTCCACCGAGACATGTTTGATTGTCTCACCTACAACATCAATTATTGAATGAAACTAAGCTGTTATTTTGACTGCCTGTAGACCTGACATACGCTATTACGTAAGCACACAACAGGACACAAAAGAGTCCCCTTGATAACAGTGCACACATAAACATGTCTACATCTACATCTACATGGATACTCAGCAAATCACATTTAAATGCCCATCAGAGAGTTCATCGACCCACCGACACAATTCTCTATTACTCCCATGTCACATAGCGCGAGCAAAATACAAACACATATATCTTTCCGTGCAAGCTCTCATTTCCCTTAATTTGTTATGGTGATCGATTCTCCCTACGTACGTCGGCGTCAGCAAAGTACTTTCGATTCGGAGGAGAAAGCTGGGGATTGAAATTTCGTGGAAAGATTCAGCCTCAACGAAGAAAGCCATTGTTTTAATGATGTCCACTCCAAATCCTGTATCATTTCAGTGACACACTCTCGCCTATTTCGCGTTAATACAAAACGTGCTGTCCTTCTTTAAATTTTTTCGATGTACTCCGTCACAATCGTATCTGGTAAGGATCCCGCACTGCGCAGCAGTATTCCGAAAGAGGACAGACAAGCGTATTGTAGGCAATCTCTGTACTAGATCTGTTATATTTTCTGAGTGTCCTGCCAATAAAACGCTGCCTCTGGTTAGCCTTCCCCAGAAATTTTCTATATATTCCTTCTAATTTAAGTTGATCGTAATTGAACATTCTAGGCATTTAGTTGAATTTACTACCTTTAAATTTGACTGATTTATCGTATAACCGAAGTTTAACGGATTTCTTTTAGCACTCATGTGGATGACCTCACACTTTTCGTTATTTAAGGTCAGTTGCCAGTTTTAGCTCCGTAGATATATCTTTTCTAAATCGTTTTGCAATTTCTTTTGATTTCGATGACTTTACTAGTCGATAAAAGACAGCGTCATCTGAAAACGACCTAAGAAGACTGCTCAGATAGTCTCCCAAATCGTTTACATAGCAAAGGAACAGCAAAGTGTCTAACACCACCTTTGGGAACGCCACAAAACATTTCTGGTTTACAGGATCACTTTGCGACAGTTACTACGACCTGTGACCTCCCCGACAGGAAATCACGAATTCAGTCACAGATCTGAGACGACATTCCATAAGCACGTAGTTTCACTACGAGCAGCTTGTGTGGCACAGTGTCAAAAACCTTCCGGAAATCCAGAAATACGGAAACAATTTGAAATCCTTTGTCAGTAGCACTCAACGCATGGTGCGAGTAAAGAGCTAGTTTTCTTTTCCAAAAAAAGTAGTTTTGTAAATCGGTATTAATTGTGTGTCACTAGACCGTTTTTTTCCGAGGTAATTCATAATTTTCGAACACAATATATGTTCCAAAATCCTGATGCATATCGACGTTAATGATATGGGACTGTAATTTATTGGATTACGTCTACTACCTATCTTGAATATTGGTGTGACCTGTGCAACCTTGCAATCTTTGGCTACGGATCTTTCGTCGAGAGAACGGTTGTATATAATTGTTAAGTATGGAGCTATTGTATCAGCATGCCTTGAAATGTACCTAACTGGTATAGAATCTGGACCGGCAGACTTAATTTTGTTAAGATTTTAATTTGTTTCACTACTACGAGGATAAAAACACTCCTGGTAATTGAAATAAGAACACCATGAATTCATTGTCCCAGGAAGGGGAAACTTTATTGACACATTCCTGGGGTCAGATACATCACATGATCACACTGACAGAACCACAGGCACATAGACACAGGCAACAGAGCATGCACAATGTCGGCACTAGTACAGTGTATATCCACCTTTCGCAGCAATGCAGGCTGCTATTCTCCCATGGAGACGATCGTAGAGATGCTGGATGTAGTCCTGTGGAACGGCTTGCTATGCCATTTCCACCTGGCGCCTCAGTTGGACCAGCGTTCGTGCTGGACGTGCAGACCACGTGAGACGACGCTTTATCCAGTCCCAAACAAGCTCAATGGGCGACAGATCCGGAGATCTTGCTGGCCAGGGTAGTTGACTTACACCTTCTAGAGCACGTTGGGTGGCACGGGATACATGCGGACGTGCATTGTCCTGTTGGAACAGCAAGTTCCCTTGCCGGTCTAGGAATGGTAGAACGATGGGTTCGATGACGGTTTGGATGTACCGTGCACTATTCAGTGTCCCCTCGACGATCACCAGAGGTGTACGGCCAGTGTAGGAGATCGCTCCCCACACCATGACGCCGGGTGTTGGCCCTGTGTGCCTGGGTCGTATGCAGTCCTGATTGTGGCGCTCACCTGCACGGCGCCCAACACGCATACGACCATCATTGGCACCAAGGCAGAAGCGACTCTCATCGCTGAAGACGACACGTCTCCATTCGTCCCTCCATTCACGCCTGTCGCGACACCACTGGAGGCGGGCTGCACGATGTTTTGGGCGTGAGCGGAAGACGGCCTAACGGTATGCGGGACCGTAGCCCAGCTTCATGGAGACGGTTGCGAATGGTCCTCGCCGATACCCCAGGAGCAACAGTGTCCCTAATTTGCTGGGAAGCTGCGGTGCGGTCCCCTACGGCACTGTGTAGGATCCTACGGTCTTGGCGTGCATCCGTGCGTCGCTGCGGTCCGGTCCCAGGTCGACGGGCACGTGCACCTTCCGCCGACCACTCGCGACAACATCGATGTACTGTGGAGACCTCACTCCCCACGTGTTCAGCAATTCGGCGGTACGTGCACCCGGCCTCCCGCATGCCCACTATACGCCCTCGCTCAAAGTCCGTCAACTGCACATACGGTTCAATTCCACGCTGTCGCGGCATGCTACCAATGTTAAAGACTGCGATGGAGCTCCGTATGCCACGGCAAACTGGCTGACACTGACGGCGGCGGTGCACAAATGCTGTGCAGCTAGCGCCATTCGACGGCCAACACCGCGGTTCCTGGTGTGTGCGCTGTGCCCTGCGTGTGATCATTGCTTGTACAGCCCTCTCGCAGTGTCCGGAGCAAGTATGGTGAGTCTGACACACCGGTGTCAATGTGTTCTTTTTTCGATTTCCAGGAGTGTACTTCTAAGTTACTCATGTTGGCAGCTGTTACTGATTGGAATTCTGGAATATTTACATCGTCTTCTTTTGTGAAATAATTTCGGGAAGCTGTGTTTAGTAACTCTGCTTTGGCAGTACTGTCATCGATAGTATCTCCACTATTATCGCGCTGAAAAGGCATTGACAGTGTTTTGCCGCTTGCACACTTCACATACGATCAGAATGTCTTTGGCTTTTCTGCCAGGTTCCGAAACAAACTTTTGTTGGGCAAACTATTATCAGCACCTCGGACTGAAGTTCGCGCAAATTTTCGAGCTTCTAAAAAAGGTCGCCGGTCTTGGAGATTTGCATTCGTTTAATTTTGTAGTGTTTCTTTCTTTAATTCTGTAACAGTGTTCTGCCTCGTTTTGTGCACTAAGGCGGGTCAGCTCCATCGTTTGTTAATTTATTTAGTATGAATGTCTCAATCTCTGCCGACACTATTTCTCTGAATGCAAGCCACATCTGATCTACACCTAAATTGTTTATTTGGAAGAAGTTAAAATTGTCTCCCAGGAAGGCGTCAAGTGAATTTTTATCTGATTGTTTGAATACATATATTTTTCATTTACAATATTCAACCTCGCTACGACAACCCTGTGTTCACTAGTCCCTGTATCCGTTTTGATGCTCGTTATTAGCTCAGGATTATTTGTTGCTAAGAGGTCAAGTGTGTTTTCAAAACCGTTTACTATTCGCTTGAGCTCCTGAACTAACTGCTCGAAATTACTTTCAGAGAATGCGTTTAGCACAATTTCGGATGATGTTTTATGCGTAAATCCCGAATTAAACATGTATTTTAGCCAACATATCGATGGTAAATTAAAATCACCACCAACTACAATTGTATAAGTCGGGTACGTGTTTGAAACCAAACTCAAATTTTCTTTGAACCTTTCAGCAATTGTATCATCTGAATTGGGAGGTCGGTAAAAGGATAGAATTATTATTTCATTCCGGTTGCCAAGACTAAGCTCTGCCCATATCAACAGAAACTATCTACTTCAATTTCGCGACAAGGTAAACGACTTCTAACAGTAACAAACGCACCACCGGCAACTGCGTTTAGTCGGTCCTTTCGGAACACCGTTAGGGTCTTACGAAAAATTTCAGTTTTCAGTGCCTATAACGTTTTGAGCATCATTGCTTGAACTCCTGGTTCTTTCCCAACACTGTTACCACAATTTACAACTGTAATACCGATGATTCTGTATCTGCGTCCTTCCTGTGTTCGGACTGCACACTTGTGACGGAAGCCCATTTTTGTATTTTCTCGAGAGCCTCTAACCTAAAAAAACTGTCAGAACGAATCAAAAAAATTTAGTAAAAACTTAGTTTCGATTTTGTGATTTAGGTAAGCACCACTGCTAGCAACATCAGTGCACAACGCTTATTTAGTCGCAATGCAGCAATATCACAGCAGTTTAAACATAGTAACGAATCCAAAAACACGTTCAGTTTCATATCTGTGTCAGTACATGCAAACCTCATTCATATTCTTGAAGTCACACTATATTCAGAATACGTAATCAGAGCCATTCCATTTACACAACTGCAATGTAGCGGCCATATTCATTTTAATGTCACTACAGCAGCAGTAATTTCAATGCGACATTTTTAAAAAAAATTAAATTCAGGCAAATAACTTCGCGAAATGTTTTTAGTCTGATTTTCCCAACTCTTACGGCGAAAGCAACATTGACACATGGCAATACGGTAATTGAGGACAGTGGAACAGCTTGTAGTTTCAGGAAACCTAATCTTCCTTCTTAAAAGCAACTACATCGTCTTTCAATCGTTTCAGAGTTTCTTGAACCTTATCTTCAATCTCTTTCTCTCTAGTTCAAATTTCTCCCATTGCTTTTGACACCTACCAATTGCTCGTTTTATTCCTTCATAGACATATATTGAGCTATCAATCTGTTCTTTACTTCAGCAGTAACTTAACACTTGAGATAATGAATTTTAGATTCAGCTTCTAGACTCAACTTCATTCACTTCAGCTGCAGCCCTTGGACTTGCCACTAAGAAAGTTAAAACACATTGTCACTACCCTGTTTCTCATCTTAATGTGTGCAGTTATCTGATTCATATTCTCTTTCTCTACTGATAGTTTCCTTTCATCCCCTGTTGATTTAACACCTGCCACTTGAATTCTAGGTCTGCTCTCTGCTTCACTGGTAGTGACTTTGAATAATTAACTCAAAACGTAACAAAAGTGTGTCTGTAATCCACTGAACAGTAGTTGACTTCCCCTTCCCCCCCCCCCCCCCCCCCTCCTTGCCATGTTCTCCAGGCTCAGGCAGGCTCAGGACTCTTGACTGTAATATTCTAAAGTCTTGTCACACTCTGCACCACATACAATTGGAACAGCTCCCTAACACCGCGACCTAATTTTGAACAGATTCTTGAATGTTATAGTTAGTTTAACTAGATCACGACCATAATTATGTAGCAGTAGTCTATGACAGAATTAAAAATGGAAAGCTATTGTCACTACGTGTGAGTGTTGATAATTACTATTTTTGAAGTGCTACAAGGCATATTCTGTTCTTTTCCTGTTTGTTGCATGCAACCTAGTACGTACTTTGACGGGTTTTCAAAAATGAATTTGACTATTATGAAAAGATGCAAACATACCTCCTCCACAACAGTGCACACTAGAACATGTAAAAAAAGTCAAATAAATCTTGTAAAAGTATTTTGTCTGCACCCTGGTTCAGACATCCTTGCCCGAGGCAGGATTGGAACCTGCGACCGCAGCGGTCGCGCGGTTCCAGACTTTAGCGTCTAGAACCGCTCGGCCACTCCGGCCAGCTCTGCACCTTGTAATTTAAGTAAACGTAGTTTCAGTCACAACGCAGAAATATCTCAAACTTTAAAAACATAACACCAAAAGGTAAATATAGATACACATTCAATTTTCACACTACGTCCAGGATATACCGGGTGTTCAAAAAGTCAGTATAAATTTGAAAACTTAATAAACCACGGAATAATGTAGATAGAGAAGTAAAAATTGACACACATGTTTAACAGAAAGGTTTAGGTGTTCGTTTTTCCCGCTCGCTGTTCGGGAGTGGAATAGTAGAGAGATAGTATGATTGTGGTTCGATGAACCCTCTGCCAAGCACTTAAATGTGAATTGCAGAGTAGTCATGTAGATGTAGATGTAGAAATGACACGGGGTTTTATTGCAACCAAAAAAAAATCAAAGTTCACAAAATGTCCCACAGATGCGCGTTGCTTGGTGATGATCGTGTGCTCAACCGCCACTTTCGTCATGTTTGGCCTCCCAGGTCCCCAGACCTCAGTCCGTGCGGTTATTGGCTTTGGGGTTACCGGAAGTCGCAAGTGTATCGTAATCGACCGACATATCTAGGGATGCTGAAAGACAACATCCGACGCCAATGCCTCACCATAACGCCGGACATGCTTTACAGTGCTGTTCACAACATTATTCCTCGACTACAGCTATTGTTGAGGAATGATGGTGGACATAATGAGAATTTCCTGTAAAGAACATCATCTTTGCTTTGTCTTCCTTTGTTGTGTTAATTATTACTATTCTGATCAGATGAAGCGCCATCTGTCGAACATTTTTTGAACTTTTGTATTTTTTGGTTCTAATAAAACCCCATGTCATTCCAAGCATATGTGTCAAATTGTAACTCTCTATCTACATTATTCCGTGATTTATTCAGTTTTCAAATTTATACTGACTTTTTGATCAGCCGGTATAATCATAACTACGTTGTCTACGCATTTTATTCCATGGTTAGTTATTCCTTTAATATCCCTCCGTCTAGTTAAGTAGGCAACAACAGTAGAGAACGCTGGAGGTTTTCGCCCACTTCATCTTATATTTATTTAGTCGTCGCCAGCATGAATAGGACGTTTGATATAAGAAAATGCTTTAAATATGGCAAACATATTCGGCTGAGGATACTCGAGGCTGGTCGATGCTGTAAGTGAGTTCAAGAGTGCAGTAGAGAACACGGAATCTGATGCGGTTTCACGCTATGAAAAGATTACTGCAAAACATTTAAGAAAGTTCTAAGGTACGGTACTTGTACATAGCGATCTGTCTTGAAATTAGTTTCAGGGTCAGGTATCTGTTGATTGGTCAGTAAGAAATCGTTCTAAATTTTCGAATAAAAAAAGGGAAAAAGATATGCAACAGTTCGAATTTGCTAACAATTTCACACAGATCGATAGAGCAGCTACAACAGATGAAACTTCCTGGAAGATTAAAACTGTGCAGGAGTGCTCCTGCAAAATTTGAAATGTAGGAGACGAGGTACTGGATGAATTTAAGCTGTGAGGACGGGTCGTGAGTCGTGCTTGGGTAGCTAAATTAGTGGAGCAATTGCCCGAGTATCGGCTCTCTACATCTTTGTCATTATGACTGCTACACGGCAAACTAGCATGGCTTGACTTAATTTCGCAATGGCTGCAGAAAACTTTAAGCATCATTAGTATTTGCCAAGGATATACTTCTGTGCCACAAAAGATTTGTTTATGCATAAGAGGTTATTGTCGTCAATGATCCCCCAAGAGGCGTGGACCTGGCCAAGGTGGGTTGGGTTGATGCCCCTACCACACAGGTAGCTGGACTGTAGGTACAACCAATCGAAGGAGTATATTGGGATATACGGTTCCAGCAGAAGGACATTAACCTTTTCAGTAATTGCATGAGAACCGTACTGTATGATTAACTGGTCTAGTCTTGTAGCATAAGACAATGTGGCTCTTATACATTTTTACTGTGGAGGCTGAAAGGAAGGGGGAACCACAGTCATAGAGCTGTGGTCAAAAGTGCCCAGGCAAATCAAAAAACATCATACGTTTTTCATATTGAGTGCATTGTGCTGCCACCTACTGGCAGGTACTGCATTACAGCAACCTCAGTAGTCATTGGACATCGTGAAAGAACATAATGGGGATCTCCGCAGAACTCACGGACTTCGAACGTGGTCAGGCTGTAACACCGAAAATGTAGGATGCATGGCACCGGCAACCGATACGTAGCTCTTTTTCTGAACTTTATGTAAATATTTCTAGTTTAAATGCTTTCTTTTAATAAGTAAGGACATTGCTTCACTGTATGTGTACACTTAAGTAGAAGTCTGTTGACGTTTCATTGTATTTATTTGTGTGTTACTGTGAAACTTATCAGCTCTGGGAAAAAGCCAAAGGAATTGTTATTTGCATCGACTACCAACGATAATAGCAGTGCTTGTGCGTTGCAAAATCTTTGGGCAGGGAGTTGTTGCGCAGAGCGCGCGGAGAGAGTAAGAGACGGGTTCCGCTGCTTGTGTAGTGTTCACGCTCTTGCAGTAGAGAGTACCATTTTCGGCGGCATCATGTACTCGCGCCGGCCAGATGTCTGGAGCAGGAGTACGGACAGTGGACGGGCGGAAGTGGCTGTATTAATTACATTTGTCCGTTCCTATAATTATCCGTGGTTCCACAATATGCTACCGTCTTCAACAACAGCAGCAGATCCAGCAACACAGTTTCGTCGTCGGCTCCGAGTTTCGTAGTATGCACTGCTCTGAAGTAAGACTGTACATTGATAGAAAGTATTAACGGCTAACTGAATGTGATTTGATTGATAAGATTTGTTTAAATATTAATCAGTCAAACCCATGGCGATTTTGTCCTCATTGCCCCCAGACATTGTTACCAAGCAGGATCCTGGTTTTGTTTTTTTTCCTGGTATGCTAACTGAGTGTCATAGGAAACAAATTGAATAGTTACAGCCAGTTCATTAATAAATAATTTCACTTTTAAGAATTTTAGCCTCAGTCTACTTTCAATTAACTGTTGTACAACAGAGGCGTCAGTATATGACTAGAGTAAGGAAATTTCATTTTTCAAGCTTGAGAATCAATCACTGGAAAAATCCAAATCTAAAGAAATGCACACATTAAGAGTGCGGAAGTTTTATTTATTTTATATATAGCTTGGAGCACATGGCTGTTTGGTTTGGTACGTATTCTTGTATTTCATTCTGTTCAAGTCAGTAAAAAAAGGCTCAGTCGTTCAAACAATAATATGAAATTCAATTTCCAAAATAAGTAACGGCAAAGTAAAAAGTGCTTGTTTTTTTCTAAATTTCTTTGGTGACGTTTTGCTGAGGTCACTGAAAGTCATTGTTCACGTAACAAAGTTCAGTACTAACATACAGTTTAAGTGCATATTTTCAAATCATTACACGATTGCCGCTTTTCAAAATTTAATACCAAACATTACGTAAGAGTGACTTCTCAGTTTTATTTATCATTGCACACTCACTTAAAATTAGTGTAAAAAAAAGTGGCAACCTTTAGTTGCCACGTCAGTGTTTAATAATACATGTTTTCCTTTCCCATCATCTTCTACAGGATTTTGGATGTAAATTGCCCTAGGGGGTTGGCGACCGTTAATTACCTACTTTTAGTTCATTAGTGTAACTTCTGGATTCATGATCAGCGATAACCCTTTCTGTCCAGTGTTGTTCGTGAGTGAATGCACACAATAACTTTCATTTTTCCTAATTATAGCCCTGTTCGATTTAATTACTTTTATTTTTAGTAGACTTTCTATCAGAATGGTCGGTTGTACACTTTCCTCCTATTTATCGGTATCACTTCTGCGGGAAGACAGTCTTATACAATTAGAAAAAATCCATTAGGCATACACGTGATCCAGGTTCATATGTTATATCGCAAGCAGGATAGGACGATTAGTAAAAGGGAGGTTACAAGGTGATGGGGTGTCACTTGTGTCATACGTCTGTACGCAAGATTTCCACACTCTTGCTTGCGACATGATATTAAAGTGAAAATGTGAAGGGTGACGTGCAGCACAAAAGCGTACAGACCGACCTCTTCTTTTAACTGACAGAGACCGCCGACTGTTGAAGAGGGCCGTAATGTGTAATAGGCCGACATCTATCCAGACCATCACACAGGAATTCCATCTACATCAGGATCCTCTGCAAGTATTCTGAGAGTTAGGCGGGAGGTGCTATCGACAAAATTTTCAACTAGCGTTGTGAGAACTCTCAAACGGCGGTGAACCTATCTAAGCGCATTGCAGCAAGATAGTCATCGTGTAAGTATTAGTACCCAGGATTAATAAAATAATCATCACAAATATATAATATGCTTATAAAATGTTCTACTAACAAACGAGGGATCACCATCAAGGAGCCGCGCTGGGTAGCCTAGTGGTCGAGGCGTCTTGTCACGGTTCGAGCAGCTCCCCCAGTCGGAGGTCCGAGTACTCCCTCAGGCATGGGTGTATGTCTTGCCTTTAGCGTAAGTTAGTTTAATTAATGTGTAAGCTTAGGGTCCTATGACCTCAGCAGTTTGGTCCAGTAAGACCTTACCACAAATTTCCAAATTACCATCACAGCAGCACAAGCAGTAGTTGTCCGATGTAGAAACAATATTGTGCAACCGTACCTACATTTTGAACAAATATGGAACTAAAAGTCTCAATGTGGGTACAATACGGTTCCCGCTGTGTGCTGATAAAAGTGGAAATGCATGAAGCAATTGTGCCGGATATGGGCACCTAACTACACTCTTACTACGTTACTTTCATATACCCTATTGGATACAGGAACTTCTAAAATAAAAGAAATACGTAAGAGCTTTTGATGTGTTATATAGCCGCGCGAAGTGGCCGCGCCGTTTGAGGAGCCATGTCACGGATTGCGCCCCCCCCCCCCCCCTCCCGCAGGCGGTTCGAGTCCTCTCTTTGGCATGGGTGTGTGTTGTTCTTAGCATAAGTTATTTCAAGTAGTGTGTAAGTCTAGGGAACGATGGCCTCAGCAGTTAGGTCCCTTAGGAATTCACATACATTTGATATTTGTCTTATTTATTCCTCTATAAAACCTGCTATATACTAATGTAAAGGAGCAGTTGTCACCTCGATTGAGAGGATGAAACATCCTCATCGCAACAGTTTTGTCCAGGCTCGTTTGGGAATTTTCTCTGCCTGGGGACTGGGTGTTTGTGTTTTCCCATAATTTCAACATCGTCATTATTCGTGACAATGTCTAGATTGGACTTTGTAAAAACTTTGACTGTGTAAAATTTGCGACTGTGTATGGGTGCTGATGACCGCACAGGTGAGCGCCGCAAAACAAAACACCATCATAATCACAGCAGTTTTGTGGTAGGTGGTCGTGTAATGATAACAAAAACCAGGATCAGATCACGAATGGTTCACTACTTCCTGATAGCATATATACACTGATTCTCGGGCCGTGTGACTGCAGGAAGACTAGTTTTATTACATCGCTGTTAACACATCGTGGGGGAATTTGCTTCTTGCATGTATATACACAGTATTTCCAAAATTGCTATTTCAATCTAAATATCAGCGACACTGTGTGATCAAAAGTATCCCGACTCCCCCAAAAACATACGGTTTTCATATTAGGTGCATTGTGCTGCCATCTACTGACACGTACTCCATATCAACGACCTCAGTTGTCATTAGACATCGCGAGACAGCAGAATGGAGCACACCGCGGAACTCAAAGACTTCGAACGTAGTTAGGTGATTGGGTGTCACTTGTGTCACACGTCTGTAAGCAAGATTTCCACATTCCTAAACATCCCTAGTTCCCCTGTTTTCGACGTGATAGTGAAGTGGAAACGTAAAGGAACATGTACAGCACAAAAGCGTACAGGCCGACCTCGTCTGTTGACTGACAGAGGCCGCCGACAGTTGAAAAGGGTCGTAACGTGTAACAGGCAGCCATCTATCCAGACCATCACACAGGGATTCCAAACTACGTCAGGATCCACTGCAAGTACTATGACAGATAGACGGGAGGTGAGAAAACTTGGATATCATGGTCGAGCGGCTGCTCATAAGCCACACGAGTCTCCGCCGGGACCAGCCGCACAGTCCATGACTGCAGCGCCTGATACCGCTCGGCTAATCCCACCCGCCAATTAGATTAGTAACAGAGACACTTAAAGCAGTAAATGAGTTTTGCTATTTGGAGAGAAAAATAACTTATCATGGTCGATGTAGAGAGGGAAAAAAATGTACACTGGCAATGTGGCAAAACTTGACTAGAAGAAGGGATCGGTTGGTAGGACATGTTCAGAGGCATCAAGAGATCACCAATTTAGTATTGGAGAACAGCACGGAGGGTAAATATCGTAGAGGGAGACCAAGAGATCAGTACACTAAGCATATTCAGAAGGATGTAGGTTGCAGTAGGTAATGGGGGATGAAGAAGCGTGTACAGGATAGAGTAGCATAGAGAGCTGCATCATACCAGTCTCTGGACTGAAGACCACAAGAACCACATTAGGTATTACAGTCCTGATGGCAGCTTGTCTCTACGATTTCCAGTAAATTATAGTCCTATTGCGATTTGTTTATTGGCTATATTTGTCTGAAGTTCATTATAAGCATCATTTCTAATTTGTAAAATTATTTTAAAAGTCACTCATTGTTCCTAAACAGAGTCGTTACATCGCTAGCGCATCAGCATCTGACATTAGTTGCTCTACTTCCTCCTTCTCGGAGCTATACAGTGTTAACACACGTATTCGAGCCGTTCAGGCTATATTAAGTATTCCTAATTGTGTATAATGTCCATGTGAACAGTGAGGTACTCAAAACATGAGGGAACCGCCCCCGACAAGTAGTGATGATGTCGCAAGTGATTGAAAAAAAGCGCAGGTGACTCTTGAATGCAAGATGTGTAAAAATACAGACCTGGCAAATTACAAACTGGTTTCATCAACATAATATTTTCTGCAGAGTTCTTCAACATATTCTCAGTTCGAATGTAATACATTTCCTTGAGATGGAAAAGCTTCTGTACACGAACCAGCACAGTTTTAGAAACTCACCTAGCCCGTTTCTCACGTGATATCCTGCTAACAATGGATGAAGGACAACAGGCAGATTCCATATTCATAGATTTACGAAAAGCGTTTATCATGGTGCGCCGCTGCAGAATGTGATATAAATGAACTGACGGACAGGGTGAGCAGCTGTCTGCGGGAGTTTGCTGATGATACAGTGATGTGCGGGATGGAGTCGTCGTTGAGTGGCTGTAGCATGATACAAGATGTATTAAACAAAATTTCTAGGGGGTGTGATAAATGGCTGCTTGTGTTAAATGTAGTAAAATGTAATTACTGTAGTTGAGTAAGGAAAACAAACTGATAACGATCGAATGAAGTATTAATAGTATGCTGGTCAATACAGTCACTTCGTTTAAAATCTGGGTGTAACGTTGCATAACGGCATAAAGTGGAACGGGCATCTAAGGATTGTACTAGGGAGGGCGAATGGTCGAGTTCGGTTTTCTGGGAGAATTTTAGGAATGTGTGGTTCATCTGTAAAGAAGACAGCGTATTAGACACTAGTGCAACCCATTCATCAGTACTGCTCGGGTGTTTGGCATACGCACCAGGTCGGATTATAGGAGGACACCGAAACAATTTCGAGGCAGGCTTCA
Source organism: Schistocerca gregaria (assembly GCF_023897955.1). Classification (NCBI taxonomy): domain Eukaryota; kingdom Metazoa; phylum Arthropoda; class Insecta; order Orthoptera; family Acrididae; genus Schistocerca; species Schistocerca gregaria. The sequence continues at coordinate 835,798,973 of NC_064931.1, forward strand.
TGATTTGTTAGCAGTGGTTCGAACCACATGTAAGTTTTACGGAGGTGCTTCGGGTACTGAAATGGAAATCCCTGGAGGGAACGCGAAGTTCTTTTCGAGGAGCACTAGTGAGAAAATTTAGAGAACCGTCATTCGAAGCTGCCCGTAGAACGACTCTACTGCCGCCAACGCATATTTCGCCTAAGTACCACGAAAATATGATCAATTAGGACTCATACGGAGACATGTAGGCAGTCGTTTTTCCCTCACTATCTTTACGAGTAGAACGAGAAAGGAAGTATCTGTTTGTAGCACAGGGCAGTGTCGATCATGCACAGTGCGGTAGTTTCCGGAATACAAATGTAGATGTATATCTAGTGACAGCAGCTGGAATCGCGCAGTATTATGCCGATCCCTTTAGTATAACCCCATAAATCAAAGGCGCAGATCAAACCATAGGAACTGCCACAACTCGATTACATGCAGCACGACGATTTCCCATAATTCCATAACTATCATCAGTGGAAAAAATAACAACAACAGCAACAATCCTCGCCTCCAGAGGTGTTGTCATACCATCATGGATATTTACACCAGCACATGCGGACACAACGTAAGCTACAATTGTAAAAGCATGCACGTGCGTTTAGCGACACTTCAGACAACAGCAGTGTAATAGATTTTATTTTCAGAATGAGATTATCACTCTGCAGCGGAGTGTGCGCTGATATGAAACTTCCTGGCAGATTAAAACTGTGTGCTCGACCGAGACTCGAACTCGGGACCTTTGCCTTTCGCGGGCAAGTGCTCTACCATCTGAGCTACGATCGAGATTTTGGTGCGTCGTCGGCATCGCCCTGCGATGATCTACTCACTGACTTCATGGCTCTGCCGCGGTTCGAGTGGAACCGACCGGCGTCTGAATTGTGCGGCCGGCAGACTTTCAGCTTCCGGCGCTTCGTGGTAGGCTCGCCACAGAACAGGTAAGGGCACCGACTCGCCGCAATCAATGTAGCGAATGTGCTGTACTAGGTCCTCATCGACAGAGGATAGCACCGGCAAGCACGTCGATATCAAGAAACGGTAAATCAGCTATTTCCTTTGAACGAGCACACCAAGTCCAAGACTGCAATATGCGAAATTGTGCGTAATTGTCAGCACCCTGGCACTGATTTCAGCATTGCCATGTCAGCTATAGTTAGTAGTTATCCGCAGCACAAAAAACTAAAGGAGATCGGAATGGTAGTACGCTTGAGAATGCAGACAATATCGACAGCAGTTGCTCTGAAGTTAAATATTTAGGCGATAGCTCTAAAGGTAGTACTCAGCTAGTACATCAGTGCACAGCGAAAAACAATCGTGAAGATCACTTCGACGAAGTTACCTGTGTTGTCTTATACTGAGCATAAATCCAAACATGTGGAAAAACTCCATATTGTGAATCTCGGCAGTATTTCCTTTAAAGAAATTTGCGATAGGAGAAAATGAAATTGCTAAAATAAAAACAGGGTAAGGAATAGAATAAAAGATGGTCTGAGTTCCGCAGTCCAGTAAATACATTTGTGACATATTCATTACTAGGAGAGAAAAACCTGAAATGCTATGTAGTTACACACATAATGCACAAACAGTGAATTATGCAGAACACCGATACCGATATTAACGATAAGGATGTAGTAACTGTTATTCAGTCCCCATTTCCAATACCTAAAATTAAATAAAACGACCAGTGCCAAAGTTTGGATTTCCACAGAAATATATTCCATTCTATTCAGGGTGACGGCTGCCAAAACCCCAGCATCTGGTATATTTGCTCCTAGAGATCATAACACATCTTTCAGCGCATCCCACATAAATGGAAATTCTCTAATGACAACACCTTCGTCTACAAAATTTTTGTGATTCTTTACCAGGACAGAGGACTTTCCCAAACAAACCGATACATAGACAATACAGTATCCCGAATGAGGCCATATGCTAAACCAGTAAAATTGACCCATCGCGCCTGGTATATTTGCTCCGAGAGATCATAACACATCTTTCAGCGCATCCCACAAAAATGGACATTCTCTAATGACAACACCTTCGTCTACAAAATTTTTGTGATTCTTCAGGACAGAGGACTTTCCCAAACAAACCGATACATAGATAATACAGTATCCCGAATGAGGCCATATGCTAAACCAGTAAAATTGACCGATCGCGCCTAGCCTGGGACTTTTGCAGGAGCCGTTGCGGATCAACGGAAGTTGATTGATATTGACAAAATATGACAGATTGTATGAAATGTGAATTAGACTTTACATCAACAACATTTCGCCAGCATCTCCCCGGTGGACCAAAAAAGGCTGTTATTATAGACAACATGGGAACAGAACGTACCTTCTAAAACTTTCTGTATAGCAAAAAATATTTCTGATTACAACATAGCCAGAATAAGTGACGAGTTATCCAGATGAAAACTTGTTTCTTGTACTACTCTCTAGTGGAACGTGAGGAGCTCTATCCACAGAACTTTATTGCTACTTTGAGTGTCTTACACGGCAGTGCAGCAGTCATTTCTGGAAACTAGTTAACTACAATGGGCACGTGAAGGACAGTAGTTCGAAAATTCTTTAAAAGGACAGAGATGTTGGATACAAGGTAATTGCGGTTCTAGGTAAAAAAAATAAAAAATCTCAATCTTAACTCCTCATAATATACAGGTAAGCAATATTTCCACAGGACTTTGGTCACGTGACATAGAGGCTGAAGTTATACCATTTTATGTAACAAACTATAATATAGAACAGGTTCATGTTGAATTGCCTACAATGGAAAAGGTAGACGGAAGTCCCTCCGCGACGGAAAGGCTTAGATCGGAATGGAAATGGTGCAAGAGAGCGAAATGGCACGAGAAGTCTCTGTGGCAAGTTGGTCGGAAAATCCAAGCGAGTAGGCTGTTTCTACCAACGCTGGCCTACCTCTATAAGACACATCCACCTGCCAAGACTCCACGCTCACAACTGTGGCCTCCAACAGCAGTGCTGTGGCAGTTATTTTCACCCTGTATCCTATCAATACATAATATATTCCATAATTATATACTCCAATTCTAAGTCGAGAAACTATAAGGAGAATGTATCACAACTCTTTCTGTCATTAACTGACATCAAATTCATATGAAGATGTAGTAGCTGTATGCAGATACGCTGGCTAATGAGACCTGACTTCAATTGTACTCATTTGCTGTACTTCTCATTTCTTCGTCAGCCCTATTACTGCGTTTCAGTTCTAGCACAATATAACAAACTTTAATGAAAATCGGAAAGTATACCAATGAGCTGGTGCTTAGACACTCTGAATGATCTAGAAACCTGACAGTAAACAGGAATGAGCAGAATTGTTTATTGAATGGACAGATGCATGATTGAGCAGTTCCTGCTCTAGCAAGCGGCACGGTATAAAGGGTGGTCAGAAACGTGTGCTTTGTTTGGTTTCGTAAAACCGAAAAATGGAGCTAGACAAAAACTGGACATGGGTCAGTACTTACCATCTAACCCAAGCCGAAGGCTGAACTGTCATTGGCACAAATTATTTCTGTCGGGCGGCTTGAATCTCCTCGCGAAACAGCCTGATTGGCTAACTAATGCTAATTAAGCCGGGAATGGTACAAACTATCGTTTGTTTACCTTAATAATCACTTTTCAGCAGCGTCTACCCTGCAACATGCTTACAAGCTTTTCATACTGATCCAGACCACCCTCTATATCTATGCTTCCAACAGCCCGCTACAACGCCTGTTTCTCTGCGGCTGCTCTGTCTTAGCTGCAGTACAAATGAAGAATCAGTCAAGATTGTGAACATTCTGTAATAGCTATGAGGCAGTAAGGATTTCTTCAATAATTTATTCGGGAGTATATTATGATGTAGATATGAACAAAAGTCTTCATATCGTAGGTTTTATTAAAACCAATAACCATGTAATTTTAAGAAATAGTCAGGGTTCTCCACGAACTATACGAGGGGCGTTCAATAAGTAATCAAACACTTTTTTTAGTTTACGTTGAAAAATTCAGAATTTGCTATGGCACATCGTGGAATATTCTTTTTTCGGCAGTAGTTCCGATATGTGGCGGCGCAATACGTAACCTTCAAAATTGAGTCTGCAGTGGAGGTGCGTTTCAAGCACAGACCTGTCATTGAGTTTCTTTTGTTGGAAAATCAGTGCATCGCAGATATTCATAGGCGCGGTAGAATGTCTATGAAGACCTAGCATTGAACAAAACCAAGGTGAGTCGTTGGGCGAAGTGTCTGTCATCACTACAAGAAGGTTGCCCAACCTGTCCGATCGATGCTCAACTGGACATCTCTGTTGGTAGTGCTGACACACTCGTCCACTCAGCCGATGAGGTCGTAGCGATGGTTTTCTGGGGATTATTTTGTTTCATGTCCTCCGTCATGGTGAAATGATGAACTCTGAAGTGTACTTCGCTACTCTCAGAAGATTCAAGAAAGGACTTCAGCGTAATCTACGCCACAAACTTGCAAACGATCTTCCTGTTCTCCATGACAAAGCAAGACTCTAACAAGTCTACGCACCGTAGCGGAGACCAAAAAATTTCATTCGACTGCTCTTCTTCATCCACCTTAGAGTCAGGATCTCGCACCATCTGTTCCATCTCTTTGGCCCCAAAGGCGGATTCACACCGCGGGAAGCAGTACGTGTATGATGAAGAAGCTGTTGATGCAGCAAGGCGTGGGCTCCGACTTTGACAGCAGAATGGGATCAATAGGGCATACAGGCCCTCAAATTAAGGTTGCGTTTGGCTGTTGTATTGAACGGTGATTATGTTAAAAAGAATTGTTTCGTAGCCAAAAGGGTGAGGAGTAATATTATGTATTGGATTTCTAAATAAAACCAACCAGATTTAAGAAAGAAATTGTATTGTATTACATATTCAACTCCACATTGAATAATGTAACTTATCACGATATATTTTTCACAAGACCATGTTAGTGAATTTACAAGTTGAACCAGAAGTCAGTTACCATTTCAAAATTGAATACTTTATGTAATAATGGAGGTAGAGAGGTAAAAATTGACACATACATTTGAAATGATGTGAGGTTTTATTGAAATCAAAATTAAGTGCACAAAATTATACAAAAGCAATATTTAGCATAACAACTGAAGTTTAGCTAAGACAATGTTCTTTATAACATAGGCTCTGCATGTCGGTCGTCATTCATCAACAATACCTGCAGTGGAGGGGCTATTTTTTGAACAGTATTGTACAACATATCAGTAGGAATGGCGAAAAAGTGCCGTCGGATGTTGTCTTTGAACATTTCAAATGAGGTCGGAAGATCGAGGTGCACTTGTGACTTCAGGTAATCTCATAACCAATAATCACGAGGATTGAGGTCCGGGTACATGAGAGTCCGGGTTTGACGAAAGTGACGGCTCAGTACGCGATCCTCACGAAATAATGGGCGAAAGATATCTTTCACACGTATAGCGTTAGGCTAGAAATGATACGATTATGTAACATATCGGCGTACCTCACACTCGTCACACTGATATTTTATATACGATTCTCATGTGGCGTCATTGACGTATTACCGCCCAGCGTCATCTCTTGGACAGCTTTTACACTTGTATTTTAGTTACAATAAAACCCTACGTCAGTTCAGGGAGGAGTGTCAGGTTTTACCTCTCTATATACATTATTCCGTGAAGTACTGTATTTTGAAGTGTTTACGGACTTTTGAGTCACCTTGTATTTATTTTCTCGCAGATGTAACAAGGTATGGCTGAACACCTTAAAAATGATGAAATAGTTAGGGTTCCTTAACTGCAGATCGACGAATAACTAGACGCTATGCTTTTAAATTAAAACATTTTTGAAAAATTCGAAGTGCGTCTGCTTACGCGGAGGGCACCACATTGCTAAACAGTTCATCGTCATTCTGTCTTTGGAAGGCTAACTTTCTCACGCATCCCACTGGCAGACCACATGACAACGTCTACCAACGTATGACGAGAACAATCTAGACACGTGCCACGACAAAAACCGGTTGTTCTAAAACACCGCGAACTACTTGGATGACAATGTATCAAACTTATCCAGGATCCCCGTACAATTTCACCACTATATCTGCAAAACTGCAAGCCGTACGAGCAATAATGTCATCACCAGCATCAACACCGTTGCCAGTCTAACATCTCACATGTCGAAAACCACCAGCAGCTACATCGTCCTAACCAAACTGTCTATAAGTAAGCATTTCCTCCTTCTATTTATCTCTCAAACTCTTTTACTCTCCCAAACAACACAAAAAACATATACAAGACGCAGCATAGGTCAGAAAATAATCTAAGCTTGGTAAACGCCTCTGGATTGTATAGCCAGGCCAAATCACACACAACCTAATCTTTCTTTTCTGGTCTATTAAGCAGATGTGACGCGAAATTTCTAACTCCTAGGACTCGCAAACAGCTATATGCTGGGAAATTCACCGTAAACAATACGGTATTCCAGATATCAGGAGGCAGGCAGTTCCCCATCCTGCGTCTCCTTCCCCTCCCAATTCGCTTCCTTCCAGCTCGCTCTAAAACACAGACGCCCACAAGAACTGGGAATCAGTGTTGAGACTTTGAACGTGTAATCAGATTGAGAGGGTTTGGACAGAGAGGAAGGAAGAAATAAATTTCTCTCACTAACCCTGCAGAAACCTACACATTTCCAAGTATATTGAATAACTGAGCACCTGAGTGTGTCATCAGTTTACATTTCATCATTTCTGAGTTGGGAGATCTCTGTATTCCGTATCTGCTTTCTATGCCACGATACTGACGACCAACGCAACAGAATTTTTCGTGTGTTACTGAAACATAACATTTTGCCTTGTGAGGTAAGTCTGGTCTATCGATTGGTAAAGTACACACCTACCATTGAAACTTGAGATTAATAGTACGCGGTGCAACTTGAAATTTCAAGGCTTAATAGATTACGGAATAGGTCTGTCATACTTGAGATTATGAACAGGCTTAGCTGTGGAGCCTGTAAGTACCTCGCATCTACCGAAGTCAGCTCTAAGGTGTAGACGTCCGCTGAAGCGCTGGGCTGTTGTATGACTGACTACGCGGAAGTTAGTTTCTCGGCAAGAAATTGTAAAAGAGAAATTGTCATATCTACACCTATGCTCCGAAATCCAGAAAAAAGTGAGAGGCCGAGGGTACTACCATAATCTACCCTAATCTCAGTTCCACTTGTGAGTGGTTAGTTAGGACGAAAGACTCACGATAAACTTCCGCACCAATTCTATTTTCGCTGACTTGTTCATCTCGGTCATTTCGAAAGACACACGTGGGAGGAATTTACATGTTGATTATCTCTTCTTCCAACATTAGCAGTAACCTTTTACGTGATACAAAACTTCTTACTTGAAGTGACTAACTCTGTAGCTCTCTGAGCATCTCCATCACCCTCTCGCGCTTACTAAACTAACCCATAACGAAACTTACATCTTTTCTTTGCATGTGTTCTATCTCCTCTGCTAATCCTACTTGGTAAGGGTTCCAGACTAATGAACAATACTCATGACTCGATAGATAAATTGCTTTGTAAGCTATTTCCTTCGTGGTTAAGTTACATTTCCAGAAGATTCTTCCAATAAATCTCAGTCTGACGTTACCTTCTCCTATAAATTTTAGTTTGGCCGTTCCACTTCAGGTCGCTTCCAACGGTTACTCCTATTTACTGTAAGCTGGAATTGTGTCTTGTGATTTTGAGTCAAAGGTATCGAATAGTAAGGGTTCCACCACCTTCTTACACTCAGTATGTTAGACTCATAGACTCTGTTCGAGGTGAACTGCGCCTGTCACCGATCCTCTGCCGGTCTGCTACATTTCACTACAGTCTCCTAGCGCTGCAACCTCGCTGTGGATAACAGCAACGTCTACTAAACCCTCATAGAGCTTCCGACGTTACTCGCTAGATAATTTATACATATCGTAAATAACAAAGTGCCTAAAACATTCGCTTGCAGTACTGCAGGAATTACTTATACTTCTACCGATTTCATTTCGTTATGAATAACTTAATGAGTTCTGTGTCTCAGAAAGTCTTGAATCGAGTCACAGATTTAGTTCGACACCCAGTAAGCTCGTATTTTTTTTACTAATCGACAGTTACAAACTGTATCGTATAACTTACGGAATTCAAGGAACACGGTTCCGACCTGGGTGCCTTTGTCTACGGCTCTCTGTGTCTACTAACGAACAGAGAGAATTGTTTCGCAACACCTCTGCTTACGGAATACATGTTGGTGTTTATAGAGGAGATTTTCGCTCTCCAAAATCTTCATAATGCGTGAGCACAGAATTTGTTCCCTAATTCTACAACAGATTGACACCAGACTTATAAATCTATAATTTTTTTATCTCAATTAGCCGAAACTTCTACATTTACATCTAGTTCTACATACTCTGGAACCACTACGCGGCGTGGCGGAGGGTACCATGCGCCACTACCAGTCATTTCCTTTCCTGTTCCACTCATAAATAAAGCAACAGAAAAACTACTATCCACGTACATGGCTCCTCATGGGCCCTAATTTTTCAAATTTTATCTTCGCGGTCCTTATGCGGAATGTATGTTGACGGCAGTACAATCGCTCTGCAGAAAGACGTCTTCCCTCCAGGGGTTCCCATTTGAGTTCCTGAAGAATCTGCGTTGTATTAGAGTATCTTGAGAACCTACGGGTAACAAATTTAACAACCTACCTCTGACTTACTTCTGCTTCTTCCTTCAATCGCAACACTCCGGAAAAGTCACACTAACGTCCCATACGCGGTATCCTTTACAGCCGAACTACACTTTCGTATTGTATCCCAATAAACCGAAGCCAGTCATTCGCTGTCACTACCGAAATCCTCACATGCTCTTTCTATCTAGTATCACTTTGCAACGTTACGTGGCTATGTCAAGCACGACACTACTAATGCTGTATCCGAGCATAATGGGTTTGTTTCTCCTACTCATCTAGTTTAAACTAAATTTTTCTACATTAACTTTCCGCAAACGGGAATGACCTGTGCTTCATTACAATTACTTCCTAATCTCCGTTGTTCCTGCGTTCAACAATATATCACTGTTAGAACGTGAACATGCTATTACGAATAATCTGTGTAGAATCTTACAGTTATCTTATCTGTTCCTGATGCCTGTCCACTATAGAGCAGTTGTAGTTGATTTTCTATTCAGTGATCACTTATTTTGATATCTGTCATACCTGTTGATGGAGTACGTTTTGCTATAATAACTTGGCAGTCTCTGCTAGTGAGAAGGGGGCGACAGTATACCACAAAACGGATGAAACGCTCAGACACTCAGGATTATATCGGTGTGACATATATTCGAAGACTTAAGTACTGTGCAGCAGAAAACTTTAAGCAATTCTTAAAAAATGTCAAATTGGAGAAAATTTTTATTTCCATTACTGAAACCCCTCAATTTATTAAAATAACAACTTATTTTTATGGTACGATATAACAAACTCAACTAGCAACTATAGTCAATGTTCAACACAAAAACGTATACATGAGGTATCACATTTTTACTCAAGAGAATGTACAAAGTGTCTACAAGAACACTTCGTCCTCTTATTCCAAATGACCGTGGAGAAAAAATACTTCCATTACCACACGGTGCTAACTGCCAAAGCCAACCCTTACAGACACTGAGTCACACATGGATTTGGAATAACGTTTCCATTTCCCTGATAGTCTTCCTTTCACCCTTAAGAATCATGGTTTGGTGTTAGGCAGTCACACATCACCATTTTTTTTAAATAAAGGATTCCCACTTTGTCTTGCATTATACCCACATCGTTCAAGTAATAATCGTCTACACGCAGGTGATGAAATAGTCCACGCACATCATTCATCAGAACAGGCATTTCAACAACACACGAATCCATTTTGCATGACATAGCCGTAGGGTGATTTTTACATCCTGTAAATGGTTTCCAACGCTTTCTTGTTATATTTTTTTCCGATATGACTATTGCTGATGCAGTGTGTCCCATATGTAGGGGAATATGACATGTCTGTATTTGCACCCTGTCGTAAGAATGTCCCGTCTTTCCTATAGTAAACCACAGTTGCGCTGTGTTCAAATGGCTCTGAGCACTATGGGACACAACATCTGAGGTCCCCTAGAACTTAGAAATACTTAACCCTAACTAACCTAAAGATATCAAGCACATCCATTCCCGAGGCAGGATTCGAACCTGCGACCGTAGCGGTCGCGCGGTTCCAGACTGAAGCGCCTAGAACCGCTCAGCCACAACCGGCCGGCTGTGCTGTGTCAACCCACTCGGATACTTAGTTGTTACATTAACCTCCTACACCTGTTACTGTTAATTCCGTTTACTTCCAGGGTGCAACGCACTTTTTTCAATGATTGGGTGTGCTATCATGTGACTATTACATGTACTTTAACTTATATTCACCAATTTTCATGTTTTTTTCCATATTTTCCCTATTTCTTTCCATATTTTTCAAATTCTTCTCTTAAAAGTACATGAATAACTATGTTCTTCCAGCTTACCTAATAAGGTTTCTCTCCGTCCAACAGTGATAAGGATTTTCCAATCTAGCCAAAAAGAATCTACAAAAGTGTCAGCAATGTCACTAGCTCCTCTTCTGTTTTCAAACGTCGACACAGGAAAAATTCTCATCATTACGTAACTACAACTGTCTTACCAGTCCTTAACCCTAGGATGCATATACAGGGTCTCCGAGGCCCTTATATGTCTTCATTTTTTAAAAAATTCTGTAATTTTTGGTTTGATTTCAAACTGCCTTCCAGTACTCTTTCACTAACACTGTGTCATTCTTCCTATCAAGTCTGAACGGGATACCTTTTTAAGTTTTTTGTATAATTCAATACGTTTACCCATACACCGTTAACGCATAAGCAGGGCTTCAGAAGCCCTCACACATTTATAAATGTTCTTTAGCCTATACTGTCTTCTACTTTTGTTTGGGAGCAGTTATTAATTCAACAATAACTGTAGTGGTATTTCCAGCAACACGAGTGTCATAAGCAGCAGTAGCTGTAGTAGTAATAGTATAACTAAAAAATAATGTACACTACTTTCGCATATTGGCGATGTCGGTATATTATTGATCTTTTTGCTATGAAATATTTTATTATTGCACAGTGTTGTTATCCTGTGCTGCTCTTGTCAGCCTCATTGTTACTGTAGTTTGTTTGTTGCTGCAAGGCCCATATTGTTACGAGTATGACTCATTTAGCGCTGCACAAGCTGCTGTTCGAGAGACACGCCTTTTGCTATGGCTTCGACACGCGAAGCAAGAGAATCAGTACGTGCAAATGCAGCTAATTTTGAAAGTGTTGTGGCTCAGTGGTTTGAAGAAGATGATTCTCGCGAGGAAGGAAATAATTCTGAAGATGCAAGTAGTGAAGAATCAGCCAATGAACCTGCAGATGTGAATATTGAGGCATATGACAGTCCTTCCGATAATATGACTTCATCAGAGTCTGAAAATGAAGAACCACCGCAAAAAGGTATAGAAGACCACACATACATTAGTCGAAATGGAACGATTTGGAAATTAGATCCTCCTGCAACTTTTCATACGCCTGTCAATAATATCGTAAAGCCCTTGGTTTGAAAACCTGTAAACCTAAGGATGCCTGAGACTATTTCATCTCCAAGAAAATACTAGAGGAAATCATCAACTGCACAAATATTGAAGGCAGAAGAGTGGCTGCTTTACATGGTAAAACGTGGAAAAACGTTTCACTTGCTGAACTGGAGGGTTTTCTTGGTCTTTTAGATCTTTCTAGTTTTGAGAAGAGTTGGGATGTCCCTATTACAGAATTATTCTTGTGTGAAAAGGCAAATCCTTCATATAAGGCCACCATGTCAACAAATAGATTCGAGGATATAAGGAGAATGATTAGATTTGATGACAAACTTGCAGCTGTTCGCTATGTATGGGAACTATTTCTTGACAATTGTAGAAATGGAATGATTCCCAATGATTCACTCACAGTTGTCGAACAGGTAGCGCATTCCGCAAGAGATGCAGCTTCAGCCAGTATATGCCCTCTAAACCATCCAAGTATGGCATAAAAATATTTTGGTTATGTGATACTACATCTGCACATGCATTAGACGGGATTGTTTTCATGGGAAGGAAGCCCCATGAACCTATTCAGAAAAAACTTGGATTGAATGTGGTGTCCTGTGATTCAGTAACAAGCTTAGGTAAGTATTATACATAAGTATCATATTATAAACTCTGGAGAAACTGGTTTTTTCAATTGAGGACACTTCTTTTTTACAATGTATGAGCAGCGCAATTAGAAATTGTTCCTACTTTTAATACTATTCCGTAAGTCTTAAGAAAGTTAACCACCTTAAACTGCTTCCTATTAAAGGTTTCGAGTATAAAATATGTGTGTGCACAATTTCACTGCTGGAGTAGGAAGAATACATAAACGTTTACCGGTGTAAAGGTACACCTTCCAGACAATCTAGATACAGAAACGGGCATTAACTTTACTCTGATGATTTATAGTTTCAATTATTCGTTGTAAGCCATGTGGAATCTACATTACACATCAGAATCGAGGTGGTGCAGTGGTTAGCACACTGGACTTGCCTTCAGGAGGGTGACACTTCAAACCCGCGTCCGGCCAGCCTGAGTTAGGTTTTCCATGATTTCCCTCAGTTGCTTCAGGAAAATGCTGTGATTGATCCTTTGAAACGGCTCGGCCAACTTCCTTCCCTAACTCGATGAGCCCGATGAACTCGCTGTTTGGTCCCCTCCTTCAAATCAACCAACCAACACGTCAGATTACATTGCTCTTTCGGCGTACTGCCAGCAGAATGATGGCACAAGTAAAACAAGTTCGTCGCCACTCAACTGACGATCAGTATTACGGAAGTTACACTTACATAAACATGTGAATATATCGAAAACCGAAACTTTTTTTAATGGAAATATCATCAACCTACGGATGCAGACTTTATAACACTGGCGCATTTCGTGAGGTCATCGTGAAATAGCCCTATCCATTCCCTAAATCACTAAATATGTTAAAGACTGAGACTTATTCTAAGTCCATTAAGTAATCAATACGCATGAGCACAAATAAAATCCCTTCTTATTCAGATACAGTGCAATCTATACAATGTGTGTAAGCCACAATGGATAGAATTCAGAAACATGCAAATTTTGAGCTGGCTATGTTGATATCTAGTAATTATTTATTGTTTAGTAACGTTAAGTTTGGAAAGAATATGTAGACTAAATTTCTACTTTTATCAACATTTCTTTCTACTTAGAATGTTTTGTCAGTTCGATAAAGTTTAACAAGTTGATGCTATTCGCATAATGAATTGCTTATATACTTAACTAACGTTAAACTTAAATCATGACTGGTATTTTGTAATTTTGCGAATTCCTCAAATAACATTTAACGAATACACTGTTGGTTCTTGGAGGAAAACGTGAGATTTGTGAGTGTTCTCCAGTGTGCAGTATTTCTCATTTTATTTTAGTTATTATTATTTTTCCGTTCATTATAGTATGATTCATCACAGTCTGATCAGGTTTTGTTACTGTCAGTATTCATTAACATATTTCGAACTAAAGTAAAACACCATGCATAATTGGAAAAGTGGAATTGAAAAGTGTACTTCCTGACCACTTTACATTTGGTGCAGTCTAGGTCATATATTTCTGCGTAAAAATTACAGCTAATATATCCAAATTGTTTTGAACAGTGAAAGGAGAGCGACGCTTCCTACCTTTCTTGAGAATAAAGATGTGAAAGGCAGTGGAACTTGTCCACTGAGAGGGTGTCAGGTACGTGATGCACACCTGCACCGGTCTGCTATGCAGAATCCTCTGGTTTCTCTGTTTCTTTTGCTGCCAGTCCAAGCCAAACGTGTAAATGAAAAATTACTTAAGTAGAAAGGCAATGGGATTCCTCAGCTAATGATGCTGACTGGATTTTTTTCAGTTTATGTTCCGTGATATCAAGAAACTTTGTGACAGGCATAAAAGAGAAGTGAAAGTTAAACTACTGTTACTTCTGAATGAGCAGCTGGACGAAGCTAATGAGGACATATGAGGATGTCCCTTATCATCACAGCTGTCATCCATTTCTTCAAAAGCATTGTCTGCAGATCAGCAGAATTCACCACTAATACACTACCATCGATGGTAACTGATATCACTTAAAATACAGCAACGTTTCTTCTGAATGTTCCTGAAACTGAGGCAAGTACTATTATGTGAAATCAGAGAGTTGTAGAAATACTATTCTAGCTTTATCAATCTGTAACTTTTATTTAGAACGTACTACGCTGAATTTAGTAACATGCAAGGTGGTCTTTCAAAAAATAAACTTTTCATTGTGGTACTTTTAATGTCATTCATGCTCTCTTAACAAAATACTCACTGTAATCTGTAGCTTCTCAGAAGGAGAAACAGCAACTCCATAACTTGTGCCCTGTTCTGTCAGGGTAACTAATAGCAGTAGCTCCTAAAAGTGGAAACTGTGTGCTGTCTTGTTGCTTATCGTGCTGCGGGTCACGTCGTATTTCGTACTGTATGTTATATCGCCCCTGCGGGAACATGCGTATAGCACCAACAAGCGTCACATCACGCTACTTCTATTGCAGTAAATAATACCGCATATTCTAGGGTATCAGAGTGCACCTCGTCTAACGCAATAAACACGCACCCTTCCACTGTGTGGTGAAAGGCCTACCTGTACCACAAGCCAAATCAGATTTTGAAAATAAATTTAAAGTAATTAAAGAAATTTTATACAGTAGTGGTCATAGGCATACTCAGATTTACAATACATGGTAGGGAGAAGAAAAAGCGGATAAAAGTACTTACGTATCTTCTCAGACAACACTAAACCACACGCCATTGTGCCATATGTAGGGAAGACATCAGACGTACCTGATAGCCAACAAAATTCCAGAAAATGTACACAAATTTTCTACACATAGAAATAATATCCTTCCTCACGTTACACTAAAGACAAAATTCCACGTTTAGAATGAAGTCGAATTTATAGGATTCGTGTAGTTTGTGTGGCAAATTATACATTGCTCTTCCAGAACATGACCAACTACGTGCTAGCCGGCTTGTCAACATTTGACGCGTATAACAACGAGGGCGCGTCGTGGCGTGGAAGAAATGCGGACCTGGTAGGTCGCTGGATGGAGGTGGCACCATATCGGCACACACAAGTCACCTAATTCCCGTAAATTCCGGGAAGGGGTCGATGATCTCTGACGCCACGTAGAATCACATCCCAGATGTGTTCGATCGTGTTCAGTTCTGGCGAGTTGGGGCTAGTACATCAATTGGAACTCGCCACTGTGTGTCTCCAACCACTCGAACACACTCCTGGCCTTGTGACATGGAACATAGTCTTGCTCAAAAATGCCACTACCGTCGGGAAACATGAGTGCCATGAGGGGGTGTACCTGGTGCACAACTAGTGTACGATGCTCCTTGGCTGTCATGGTGCCCTGCACGAGCACCACACGACCCATGTATACCGGCATGAATGCTTCCCAGAGCGTAATCGAGAGCCAGCTTGTCTCCATCCCGCAGCGCAGGCGTCAAGCAGCTGTTTCCCGATAAGGTGCCTCATTCGGATCCTATCATCGGCATGATAAAGAAGGTATTGGTATTCATCAGACCATGCTACGTTCTGCCACTAAGCTGACAATTCCATGCCAATGGACACGCTCCCATTTCAGTCGTAGTTGCTGACGCCATGATGTTAACGTTGCCACATGTATGGGTCGTCGCCTTCGGAGGACCATCATTATAAGTATTCAGTGTACTGTGTGTTCAGACACACTTGCACTCTGCCCTACATTAAAGTCTCATGTTAGTTCCACCACAGCTCGCCTCCTGTCCTGTTTTATGATCCTGGCAGGACTACGACGTCCGACATCCGTAATGAGGCGTAGCTTCCAAAATCCGCAACGCTGAACGTAATTTCACCTTTGTTTCACCACATGTTAAAGACACTCACCACAGCATTCCTCGAACACCCGAAAGTTGTTCGATTTCTATAATTCTCGTGCCGAGTTTCAGGGTCATCACAATCTGCTCTCGGTCAAACTCAGATAGATCGCGCGCCATCCCCGCACACACGGACAGCAGTACATGCCCCGTGCGTGTGTTTGAGTAGCAGTCATTCTTCACCAGGTGGCACTGCTATCGATAGTATATCGGTGGTCATAGATTTCTCGTTGATTAGTGTATGTAAGTCCATGCGTAGAGCTATAACCACTAAACCCACTGAACGTGAAGGGGGTTGGAAACTTGAAGAAATATTTCACCTCTGACGGACATGATGTGAATTAATGCCATTCTTACGATACTAAATGTGATCCTCTCCGCAGAGAAAATAAAGGCAGAAAAGTAACATTACTTGACATTATGTTTGTCATTAAAACCTAAATACAGAATGTCTACGTCATTCATTGTCAAACATAGTTCCATTATTCACCCTTGTTTAAATGTCGGCCGCGAATTAATATTTTTCTCACTATAAGGTAATATGCGTGCTGTAAACAGCATAACTCTGCCACGTCCACTTTTCATTGACTCTAACCTCCCCTCTGCCCTCCCCTTCCTTCAACTATTCATCACATTCACCAATGCCAAATAATATAGGAATCTGTGTAACTTGTGTACTGCTTTGTGCGTTACATTCTGATACATTTATTCTCCTACACTATGTGGTCAAACGTATCCGGACACCTGGCTGAAAATGAATTACAAGTTCGTGGCGCTCTCCATCGGTAATGCTGGAATTCAGTATGGTGTTGGCCCACCGTTACCCTTGATGACAGCTTTCGCTCTCTCAAGCATACGTTCAATCAGGTGCTGGCAGGTTTCTTGGGGAATGACTGCCCATTCCTCACGGAGTGCTGCATTGAGGAGAGGTATCGATGTCGGTCGGTGAGGCCTGGCACGACGTCGACGTTCCAAAACACCCCAAAGGTGGTCTATAGGATTCAGGTCAGGACTCTGTGCAGGCCAGTCCATTACAGGGATGTCGCTGTCGTGTAACCACTCCTCCACAGCCAGTGCAGTATGAACAGGTGCTCGATAGTGTTGAAAGATGCAGTCGCCATCACCGAATTGCTCTTCAACAGTGGGAAGCAAGAAGATGCTCTAAGTCATCAATGTAGGCCTGTGCTGTGATAGTGCCACGCAAAACAACAGTAGGTGCAAGCTCCTCCACGAAAAACACGACCATACCATAACACCATCGCCTCCGAATTTTACTGTTGGCACTACACACGCTGGCAGATGACGTTAACCGGGCATTAGCCATACCCATACCCTGCTATATGATCGCCACATTGCGTACTGTGATTCGTCACTCCACACAACCTTTTTCCACTACTCAATCGTCTAATGTTGACGCTGCTTACACCAGGCGATGTGTCGTTTGTCTTTTACCATCGTGACGCGTGGGCTATGAGCAGCTGCACCACGGTGAAATCCAAGTTTTCTCACCTCCCGCCTAACTGTCACTGTACTCGCAGGGGATCCTGATGCAGTTTGGAATTCGTGTGTGATGGTTGGGTTAGACGTCTGCCTATTACACATTACGACCCTCTTCAACTATCGGCGGTCTGTGTCAGTCAACAGACGAGGTCGGCCTGTATGCTTTTGTGCTGTACGTGTCCCTTCACGTTTCTACTTCACTGTTACATCGGAAAAAGTAGACCTAGGGATGTTGTATGGAAATCCCGCGTACAGACGTATGACACAAATGACTCCTAATCACCTGACCACGTTCAAAATCCGTGAGTTCAGCGGAACGCCCCACTCTGCTTTCTCACGATGTCTAATGAGTACTGAAGTCGCTGATATGGTGTACCTGGCAGAAGGTAGCAGCACAATGCACCTAATATGAAAAACGTATGTTTTTGGGGGTGTTCCGAGACTTTCGATCACATAGTGTACATCTACATTTAGATATATACTTCACAAACCCACTTACTCTATTTCCTGTTCCAGTCACGAATGGTTCTCGGGAATTTAGATTCTTGGTAAGTCTCATTTTGAAATCGAATATCTCTAGTTTTTCCTTCTAGACGATTTTGCGAGATGTATTTGAGAAGAAGCAATAGCTTGACTCTTCTTGGAGTGTACTCCCCTTTCAATTTAACAGTAAAATGCACGACGATACAGAATGCCTCTCTTGTACGTTCTACCCCGAGAGTTGACTGACTACCCGAGCCACGCTTTAGCTCTTACTAAATGGACCTGTTACGAAATGCGCTGTTTTTCTTAGGCTGTTCTCTGTTTCTTCTATAAAACAGTCTAGTATCAATCCCACACTGATGAGAAATATTCAAATATTAATCGACCGAAAGCCTTGCAAACTACGTTCTCTATGTGTCGACTAAACTTTCTGCGCATTTTTCGATGAACCGCTCAGCGTTTCATCTCCCTTATCTGTGATTAGTTTCTTGTCCCCATTCCATTTCAAATCACTTTATACGCATATTCTTAAATACTTTAATGATTGGACTGCTTCTAGTGATTGTTCTGCATTCTTCTAACGATACAGTACTGAAGCTTTCTGCCTGTTTGCTCGTAATACGTTATACTTGTTTATGTTGAGCGTCAACGGCCAGTCCCTGGTGAATGAAACAGCCTGGCGCCTCGCCACAACGAAGCGCCCGTCCCTACGCGTTAAAGAAACTGCTTAAGTGTTTACTGCTGCGGTCCACCCTTTTCGGAGACTGGGATGAGGACAATACAGACGCGAAGTAGGGATCCGTGTATTTCACTAGGCTTTGTTGTGAATGGTTCACAACTAGAAGAAGGGACTCGCTGACTATCGCCATTTCGGTACGATAAAAAAGCTAACGGCTTTGCTGGACCCGCTACACACGAGAAACAAACATGTTATGCTCCGACGTGTGCATATGGGAGATGACCACGAGTTTTCTGCAAAATGTTTCATGGACGCTTGTACAGCGATGGAAAATGCAGCTTCCGTGAAGTCGGAACTCGAAACAGAGAGCAAAAAAAAAAAAAAAAAAAAAAAAAAAAAGGACCAGAAGACACCTCCTTTTACCTGCCATCAGTATTTCAAAAGCCATTGACAATAAATAATACAGAATTCGAACAATACCAGGAGCTTGGAGTCCGGCATAGTGATTCCGATATTGTGGTCTTCAGCAGGTGCTTCTCCTGATATTCTTGCGTGGCCCTGGTTCTTGAGCTATGAGGCTGGTCCTCTTAGCTTCTGAAGCTTATTACGGATCTTCTGTTCTCCCTAATGGCTCTGATTTCACTTTCTGATTGTGTCTGTGATTAGGCACCTGTGTTCTGATTATTTACAGAATTCTTCTTAGCTACGACTTGCTTGTACGGCCGCACAAATCTCGAACAGAGAATGAATTTCTCATAGTAAGCTACCAATGGTGAGTGCGCATACCACGTAGCGACTGCCAGAAGACAGCTGTCATAATCCTTCCTGGTCTATACACAGAACAGAGGGCCATTCGCTGTTGGCCGCTGTTAATGCTAACAAGAGAACCACGTCTGCCCGTCATCATCGATTTCGTCTTGGTTTGTGGTATATGCAGGGCCTGACCAGAAATGAAGGTCATAGAGTGGGAGGTCCAGACGGTCAAGCATTTAGAAAAAATTGCATTTGTGGCGCAAGTCGGGAGACGCATTAACCAAAGAGCCTCCTTCCTAAATACTTTTCGGCAAGTTTTCTAATCGTTTAAGGCAACAAATTATACCCATACCTCAAGATAGCTGATGTACTTTAAAAGTAGTTTCACAAAAATATTTTTTTATCCATGTTGTATGAATGTAGTATAAACCACTCATACTTTGTTATTAAATATACATTTAAATGATATTCACAGTCTGATGCATTAAAACCTTAACGTTTATAATGTAAAACGCAAATAGAGGTTCGTGTTCAACCTTAGCTTTATCACTATAAAAGGAAACAGTTATCATAATGTCTCATGTAATGTACACAGTGTGTGATATTCTTTCTATATAAAACTTGTATGAGTAATTCTAACCATTCAGCATATTAGAAATTATCGTTAATAGCTTTACTTCCCTTTTCAATTTTTAAATTAATTCCATTATGCTATCAAAGTTGCATTTCACCATGCTCACTCACTCTCACGGCATCGGTAAGCTAACATCTTTGCTATTGTAACCTCTTTGACAATATTATTTATGTTACTCATACGAATCTAGGACACGCTCTGTAAATATTTTTCGTGTGTCCTGTCTCTAAGAGAGAATGTTGTGGTGTAACGTGTTTTCCAGCGAATCAAACAGCACTCATACAAATGCACTTCAACAAATTTATTGATTTTAAAATTCATAACAAAAAAGCAGGGCGATTAGCAGAACAAGCTTTAGCAACGACACTTGTCTCTGTCGATAGTGAAAAAGTACGAGAAGCACCCTAAGATGACGTAGTGCTGAGCTTGTAGGAACTTGTAAGAAACTGTAAACAGAACAAACGGTAAAGGGCCTAACATCTCACAAATATTTTCTACCAATAGTCAAATAAACTGGTTTCAGGAAGAAGTTGTACCGTACTACTTCGGCAGACCAGCGCTGCCTAAATCCCGTGTTATCCCCCACACGGCAAGAACTTGTCAGTTGTACCTATACTGCCTACACCGCCGTAAGAGGCCAAGGAGATTCTACTACCTCTCATCTACGTTATAAAGGTTCAGTGAGGTAATCACAGACTCATAGTGTCGTTAACGTTCTGAGTACGCCACATAGACCACATCAAACTACACTCCTGGAAATGGAAAAAAGAACACATTGACACCGGTGTGTCAGACCCACCATACTTGCTCCGGACACTGCGAGAGGGCTGTACAAGCAATGATCACACGCACGGCACAGCGGACACACCAGGAACCGCGGTGTTGGCCGTCGAATGGCGCTAGCTGCGCAGCATTTGTGCACCGCCGCCGTCAGTGTCAGCCAGTTTGCCGTGGCATACGGAGCTCCATCGCAGTCTTTAACACTGGTAGCATGCCGCGACAGCGTGGACGTGAACTGTATGTGCAGTTGACGGATTTTGAGGGAGGGCGTATAGTGGGCATGCGGGAGGCCAGGTGGACGTACCGCCGAATTGCTCAACACGTGGGGCGTGAGGTCTCCACAGTACATCGATGTTGTCGCCAGTGGTCGGCGGAAGGTGCACGTGCCCGTCGACCTGGGACCGTACCGCAGCGACTCACGGATGCACGCCAAGACCGTAGGATCCTACGCAGTGCCGTAGGGGACCGCACCGCCACTTCCCAGCAAATTAGGGACACTGTTGCTCCTGGTGTATCGGCGAGGACCATTCGCAACCGTCTCCATGAAGCTGGGCTACGATCCCGCACACCGTTAGGCCGTCTTCCGCTCACGCCCCAACATCGTGCAGCCTGCCTCCAGTGGTGTCGCGACAGGCGTGAATGGAGGGACGAATGGAGACGTGTCGTCTTCAGCGATGAGAGTCGCTTCTGCCTTGGTGCCAATGCTGGTCGTATGCGTGTTTGGCGCCGTGCAGGTGAGCGCCACAATCAGGACTGCATACGACCGAGGCACACAGGGCCAACACCCGGCATCATGGTGTGGGGAGCGATCTCCTACACTGGCCGTACGCCTCTGGTGATCATCGAGGGGACACTGAATAGTGCACGGTACATCCCAACCGTCATCGAAC
This sequence comes from Schistocerca gregaria, assembly GCF_023897955.1. Taxonomy (NCBI): domain Eukaryota; kingdom Metazoa; phylum Arthropoda; class Insecta; order Orthoptera; family Acrididae; genus Schistocerca; species Schistocerca gregaria. The sequence goes on from NC_064931.1 coordinate 835,820,758, forward strand.
CCATCGTTCTACCATTCCTAGACCGGCAAGGGAACTTGCTGTTCCAACGGGACAATGCACGTCTGCATGTATCCCGTGGCACCCAACGTGCTCTAGAAGGTGTAAGTCAACTACCCTGGCCAGCAAGACCTCCGGATCTGTCCCCCATTGAGCATGTTTGGGACTGGATGAATCGTCGTCTCACGCGGTCTACACGTCCAGCACGAACGCTGGTCCAAGTGAGGCGCCGTTCCACAGGACTACATCCAGCATCTCTACGATCGTCTCCATGGGAGAATAGCAGCCTGCATTGCTGCGAAAGGTGGCTATACACTGTACTAGTGCCGACATTGTGCATGCTCTGTTGCCTGTGTCTATGTGCCTGTGGTTCTGTCAGTGTGATCATGTGATGTATCTGACCCCAGGAATGTGTCAATAAAGTTTCCCCTTCCTGGGACAATGAATTCACGGTGTTCTTATTTCAATTTCCAGGAGTGTATATTGGTAATCTGGACCTATGCCAGGACACGACAAAAAAAATGTGGAGCCAGGTGTGGGGTGTATGTGTGTGTAAGATTGTATAGAAATGAAGGTATCAGACAGAAATTTGGGAGAATGTAACAGTCGTACCACCGAGTATCAGAGCAAGAAGAAGAAACCATTGCGAGTAGCAGCGCCCAAGAGCCGGAAGACTAGTGGAGCCTAGCAGTGCGAGATCGAGCAACAGTGCAGGATACGCAGAGGCTCAGCAGAGCCCAGCCGAGTTAATCCCCAGCAATAGTAGAGCAGAGAAGTGAAACCAGCTCATCGAACCAGACATAAGATCCTACCTTATCATAAGAAGCTGACTTCCGGCAGTAGTGATAAGCACGGCAAAAGTCATAAAGTTGCGTTAGTGTTAGACCCAAAGACCTTAAAATGTAGTCGCGAGGAGCTGCAGGAGTTCATTGAGAATGTTAATGCTGCCTTTGAATCTGTGAAAAGGGAAGGCAGAAATTTATCGTTTCAATACGTAAAGTCAAAGATAATAGGAGATGCTAGAGCTAAGTTGTTAGCTAGAGATCAAACGAATAACTGGCAAGTTTCGAAGCATATTAGAGGAAAATTAGTCGGATAGAAGGACAATCGACGTTTTTGCCTGTAGATTGTTTCAAGCTTGTCAGTATCCTGGAGAATCCGTAGCCTTTTGGGGCAATAGGATAGATGAGATATCCAAAACGTTTAGAGCTGCTGTAACACTAGTAACGGAAAACGCGCAGCTGAAAGGAGCTATAAAATTGGTTTACTCATTTGGTCGTGCTTGCTGTATTCAGGAACTAGCAAATGAGTGGATACAAACAATTCTGCGCAGCAGAGGAGAGGACGTACGTCTAGGTGATGCAGTAGAAACAACATAGCGAGAGGAAAGTGTTGTGTTCTGTATGAGAGAAAAGGGATAGTTTCCAAAGACGACTCGAAGAGAATGCGAAACTCGAAGTAATAGTGGAGGAAAATGTTATAACTATGGGAGAAAGGGTCACATAGCTTGAGACTGTGGGATGCCGAAAGTGAGCACTAACGTACGACGCGTAAAGCGGATGATGCTAGGAACTGCCAAAATTTTTGTTATCATCACGGCGATGCAGGATATATAGATGCAAAGCTTAGCAAGAAAATAATATGTGACAGATGTTAGCGGAGTGGACATAATATAAAGAAATGTCGGACGCCTATGTAACAAGTATGGCCATACAGTGTATAAATGTGGAGAAAGGCCTCCAAAGCCGCATTGGTAAAGGGTGGGAAACTAACAGGGTGAGAAACGAAGCAGTTACGTGTTAGCCAGATAAAATGGTCAAAAACTAGAGTCGTAGACTGCGAAACAAAGAACAAAATTATGACGGCTAGATGTTATGAGCTAGGCAAAAAGTTACTAATAGATAGTTATTAATATATACTGGGGTACATATACGCTGGATGAAAGAAGAGAAGCTCACACAGGAGTCAATGATTAACAGGAAGAATGTCCGTAGATTGGAGGGTGTGTCACAAGGTACAGAAGATACATTGGGAAGCACAGAGTGGCAGTTACGAATAACAATGGAAGTTTCAGTGAAGCACGAATTTCATATCACAGATATTCCCATAAGAATGAAGAATAGAGGATCAGATACTCCGTATGATGAGCTAGCAGGAAGGGACTTCCTCGGGAAATACAACGTTTTGATTAATTACTAGGAGAACATGATTAGAATACATGGACGGAGTATTCTTTTGTTTACAGTAACAGAAAAGAAGGAAACAAAGAGGCAAACAGAGTCATGAAACGGGATAAAACAGAGGGATGCACATTGGAGAGATAGGGACTCAAAAAAGGACACAACGAAGGCAAATTGGGAAAGGACACCGTGTAACTGTTAATACCGACAAGATTTAAAGGGTCAGTGTGCTAACGGTGAAAGCAATAAGGCGAGACCAAGTGAGGTGACGCACAGCCAGGAGAGCGGGAGTCGCTATGAAAGTGGAACGATCGGACCGAGAGAGGAGAAGTTATTAGAATTAGAATAAAAGGACACGAGATGGTTATAGTGCCGGAAAAAGCAGTAATACAAGGTATATATGTTCCGAATGAGTTAGTACGACGCGTGCAAAGGGAGTGCATTATTGGCGTATTAAATAACAGAGAGAAAGAGCGTGAATTAAGCTGCATAGAGTTAGTCACGGAAACGCTATGCAGTGAAGCTACAGTAAGGAGGGTACTAGAGACAGCGGACCAGCGCGGAATTATAAGAATCGCATCACGCTGTTTCGGGACTCCTTGAGAACAGCGCATTTAAATAAGCAAGAAAACATCAGTTGGAAAAGTTGTGGACTGAATATCACGGTGTATTTCATTTGAAGGGTGACAGGTTGTCATTCACAGAAACAGTAAAGCATATACTTCCAAGTGGTTAGCACACTGGACTCGCATTCGGGAGGACGACGGTTCAATACCGTTTCCGGCCTTCCTGATTTAGGTTTTCCGTGATTTCCCTAAATTGCTTCAAGCAAATGCCGGGATGGTTCCTTTGAAAGGGCACGGCCGATTTCCTTCCCTCACCCGAGCTTGCGCTCCGTCTCTAATGACCTCGTTGTCGACGGGACGTTAAACACTAATCTCCTTCTCCTCCTCATATAGTTCCAATACCACCGTAGCACAAGGGCAAGGTTGTCAATGTCAGACCCTATCGAATCCTAAAATCACAGAGGAAGATATTACGGGAACACTTAGAGCAAATGTTGGCTGATGACAGTATCGTGGAGAGTCAAAATTCTTGGAATGCGCTGGTACACCTAATGCCAAAGAAAGTGGATGCCAGTGAGCAGATTAAGTACAGGTTGGTAACAGATTACATACAAGTAAATGAGATTTCAGTGGGGAAAACACTTCCAATCCCAAACATAAACGTATCGGAGATACTGGATCAGTTAGGGAAGGCCGAGTACACATATAAAAAAGAGTTTTGCATCACCCCGGTTCCCAGAACACCCGAAAATAGACGTTGACTGTGGATATTGTATCAAAGACATAGTCCCTTCGAATGTTCAGACATGTCACTAAACCCGACCAAAGATGTAAACAACCATGCATGATCAGCGCCTACTAGACGGAGGGAGTCCGACAGGCGATCAGTTCCAGTCATTCCACCAGGAAGGAGATACACGGCTCGTGTTTTCTATAGCTCAACCACACCTAGGCGGTCGATACCGCGGTTCGATCGCGTCCGCATTGTTACTATGTGCCAGGAAAGGCTCCCTACATGGTAAATGTCCAGGCGTATCGGAGTGAACGAAACCGATATCGTTTGGACATGGAGGAAATACAATGAGGCAGGAACTGTCGACAACATGCCTCGCTCAGGCCTCCCAAGATCTACTATTGCACTGATTGATCGCTACCTACGAATTATGGCTCTGAGGAACCCTGAGAGCAACGCCCCCATGTTGAATAATGTTTTTCGTGCAGCCGAAGGACGTCGTGTTACGACTAAAACTCTGTGCAATAGACTGCATGATGCGCAACTTCACTGACGACATGGCGACATGGCGACATTGGCCCAACAACATGCCGAATGGACCACTCAGGACTGGCATCACGTTGTCTTCACCGATGAGTGTCGCATATGCATTCATCCATACAAACATCGGAAACGTGTTTGAGGTAACCTGGTCAGGATGAACGCCTTAGACACACTGTCTACATCTACATCTACATTTATATTCCACAAGCCACGCAAAGGTGTGTGGCGGAGGGCACTTTACCTGCCACTGTCATTACCTCCCTTTCCTGTTCCAGTCGCGTATGGTTCGCGGGAAGAACGACTGTCTGAAAGCCTCCGTGCGCGCTCTAATCTCTCTAATTTTACATTCGTGATCTCCTCGGGAGGTATAAGTAGGAGGAAGCAATATATTCGATACCTCATCCAGAAACGCACATTCTCGAAACCTGGCGAGCAAGCTACACCGCGATGCAGAGCGCCTCTCTTGCCGAGTCTGCCACTTGAGTTTGTTAAACATCTCCGTAACGCTATCACGGTTACCAAATAACCCTGTGACGAAAGGCGCCGCTCTTCTTTGGATCCTGTCTACCTCCTCCGTCAACCCGATCTGGTACGGATCCCACACTGAAGAGCAATACTCAAGTATAGGTCGAGCGAGTGTTTTGTAAGCCACCTCCTTTGTTGATGGACTACATTTTCTAAGGCCTCTCCCAATGAATCTCAACCTGGTACCAGCCTTACCAACAATTAATTCTATATGGTCATTCCACTTCCAATCGTTCCGCAATGTCTAGCGAGTGCAGCAAGATGGAGGTACCCTGCTGTTTTGGGGTGGCATTCTGTGGGGCCGACGTAATGGAAGGCGCCGTAACGGCTGTACGATAGGTGAATGCGATTCTCCAACCGATAGTGAAACCGTATGGGCACTAAACTGGCGAGGCATTTGTCTTCATGGACGAAAATTCGTGCCCCCATCGTGCACATCTTGTAAATGACTTCCTTGAGGACAACGACGTCGCTCGTCCAGAGTGGCCAACATGTTCTCCAGACATGAACCCTAACGAACATGGGATAAATTGAAAACGGCTGTTTATGGACGACGTGACCCATCAGTCACTCTGCAGCATCTGCCCCGATTCGCCGTTGAGGAGTGCAACAATTTAGTCCAACCGTGCCTTGATGAACATATGGATAGTATGCCACGACAAACACAGGCATGCATCAATGCAAGAGGACGTGCTATTGAGTGTTAGAGGTACCGGCGTGAACAGCAATTTGGACCACCACCTCTGAAGCACCTCGCTGTGTGGTGGTATAACATGCAATGTGTGGTTTTCATTAGCAGTTAAAAAAGTGAAAATGGTGTTTATGTTGATATCTATACCACTTTTCTGTAAGGGTTCCGAAACTCTCGGAATCGAGGTGATGTAAAACTTTTTTTTATGTGTATACTTTTCACAATGGATTTAGCAAGTGGCTACCATAAAATATTAATGGACCCTCAAGACATGGAGAAAACTGTTTTTAGTGCCAACTACCAGCGTTAAGAATACAAGAGGCTGCCAATGGGTTTGAAAGGAGAGCCCAGTAGATATCGAAGACCGACCTGCCATGGCAACTAATTCATAGAGCTTAATGAGAAATTGAGAGAAATTTTCGGCACGATGAGGGAATATCAGTTGAAGTTGCAGCCAGACAAATGCGTTTTCTACGAAGAAGTATTTTTGGGGCATAAAACAACAGACATTGAGTTAAAGCCGGATGAGTGCAATGTAGGAAAAGTAAAGAAATTCCCAGTGACAAGAACTAGAAAAGAAATGGAAATCTACCTCAGGTTAACAGTGTACTATCGCAAATCCATTAAAGACTTTAGCAACATCACAGCAAGACTGGGGAGACCAACAGCTGAATACATTTGAACAATTTCAGGAGAAACTAATCAGTCTTCGCCTTATGCTAAGAACAGTATTTACAGTGGTATATAAACAGAAACCAAAAACAGCAGATTTAAAAATGTTTTAAAAGGTAACATAACACGGATGTCAATTACTTCTCTGTCAGAACTGGGAAGACTTGCCATGAGATATGCGGTTCATTCGTGAAAGGAAAAAGTTCTTAGACAAGGATGGTAGGAGTGTGGTGCTATAAGGAATGAGCAATGATCCATGATATCGATGGGGTAGAAGAGGCTGCTGGGATACAAGAAGGATGGAGTGGATGGGGCTATCGGTGAGGTTAAGATTTGAGGATTTAAGGGGTGGTAGAGGAAGAAGGGTGTAAGAGGAAAAAGGGGTAGGAAAATGATTAGGGGAGAAACCTGATGAGGTGATTTGTGTGGGATGGATTTACAGTTGGGGGGATGGATAAATGGAGTTTATGATCATGGAGTGTGAGAGACTTGAAATTTCGGTCTTAAAATATATGGAGGTTCTGTACACGTACGGTTGGTGGGATGTGTTGGTAGAGGCGTGGCCGTCTATATGGACTGGAAAGTATAGACGAAACTATGTAACTATTGAGATCGATTTTCCATATCGTGTAGGTTGTTCAGAGGGGTTCAGTGTGACTGAGGAATGGCGTGAATTTGATGCGTTGATGAAGAATCGTAGTTGGCAAAGATAAATGGATTCTGCACATAAGGCACAGTGCATGACGTTCCAGAATTTGAAGGGAATAAAAGAATATACAAGGGCACGGTCATATCTGACGTGCCAAACCTCCCTCAATTTTTTTAATACAGGAAGCAATAAAATGTCAGAATTTTAACTGGTAAGGCACACTGCAAGTATTTTAAAAAAAGCTGTTGAAAATTGCCAAATTCGTAGCTCGCAGGGTGACTGGAGAGATGTACAACCCTGCCATAGCTGTAGCAGGCAGTGATTTTGCATCACGATGGGCACATATCCTTGCCTGACGGAACATCCTTAAACGAATAAATTGATACAACGTGATCTTACTTTGTAAAACGAGTCCAGTTTCTGTTGACGTTTTCTCGGACAGTTGTTTGCAGTTTCAATTTTCTCGAATTCGTGACTCGTTTAATATCCATAATATGTAGCAATTTACTTTGTGGTATCACTAAGTGTTAATAATGGAGATAATTCTGAATTAACTCTCTTTTTGGTTTCTTCATAAATGTTTATTGGTAGCATCTGTCTTTGAGCAGGCTCCAGAATTTCACAGTTATGTGAAACCCAATTAATGTTTTCAACCTTGCAAACATGAAACATATAGAACTTGGTATGCAGTCAAAATCATCTGCCTCTCCTGAGGACCTACACGTTTATTAATTTCGTGCACATTCGTGTACATTCGTATCAAAAGTGTCATCATTTGGCTAGAAATTGTGGAAACATTAAAGGGAACAAGAAATAACTCAGACGATTCCAAGAATTGTGGTTTGAACGAGGATTTTTTTGCTAATTAACGGCCAGGGCAAAAACGGAGTACCTTCCAAGCCCAAAGAAAACATGTACACCAATAGCGTACAGTGACAGAGAAAAGACTGTAACTTTTTTGGTAAGACGAAGGAGGGGGTAAACGGTTAATCTGAAGCAATGTGCAAAGCTGGTTTTGTTTCATAGACTCTGAATATGAATTGCATGAAAGGAAGAAAGATTTACATGAAGTAAGAAATATACATCAAAATGCAGCTCACAGAAACACCAAAAAACCCTATTCAAAAGTTTTAGAACTGCTTGGCGAGTGAATACACAGTTAGTGAGGAATATCTACAAGACTGGGCGCTCTGTACTGGAACTGAGATGAGCATGACTGATTTACAGGCTTCTTCGACCTGGTTAAACCAGTTCAGGAAATGATAAGGAAAAGAGAATCGAAAAAGTACGAAATCTACCTCAAGTAAACATATAGAGGCTATAGCATTAACAGGTAACACTATAAAGAAATTCATAGCAAACATGAAGACAAAACGTCTTGTTATCCCCTAAAATGTTTTTTATAAAGCCAATCCGTCAGGTTTCGTGCAAGAACCGTGTACAAACCGCACTCTGTCATCTCGAGTGAAAAAAAGAGTCGTGTGTGCAGTGGAAGAATGCCGTGACACATATACAGATACAATGATGTCAGTGATGAGTATCAGTCAATTTCCAGAACGGTGAAAACACTTAACATAATTCGAATTCCATCCGGAACTAACAGTGTCATTCTGCTTCTTAACAAATAAGTATTTGAACATTGTAAAACACTTTTCAGCATATTGTTAGAGAACATGATTACCGACTAACTCTTTGTCATTTTAGGATTATCAGCGGATCAATATTGTTAAACTTGAGTCATCTTTACACTGTCAGTTTACATCACCACGTTTCACAATTTAATCAAGTACGACTGATACGCATTGCAATATGCAGAACAACGATCACGACCATTTCTTATTTCGTCCCAATTTTGTGTAAATGAAACTAGTAATGACTGTGAAGAGCCTGGATGCATTAATTTTTCTTTTATGGTGTGTGACTGGTGGAAGAAAAATATTTGTTTTCGTAAATCAACAAACACTTAGCATTTCTGTGACCATTACAGGGAACCAACAAGGAACTCTTTCATTGTTAGGAAAATATAAAATATACATTATTCAAATATTGTCATAGGAACTGTGCTACGGGAATTTTTACGAAATGTTTAATGACAGCAAATTAAAATCCCGATATGTGGAAGTCGTCTGTAACATAACATCATACACTGTCTTGATTTAATTTTTTCTGGCGTTTTTTTTATTTATAGATTTGTTTATTAACCTGATCTTATTAAGACCATCAGGACCTCTCTTGCTATTGACTATGGTTTCACAGGTACAGTATCTGTTAGATTATAGTTACACCAGAAATAACGATTTTAATATGTAACTAATATTAAATGGTCTGAATGTCCGAAGTGGTAATTTGAGTGAGTTACACTGACAGTTTCTAGATTTCTGGAAAGTTTTTGACGCGGTGCATCATTACAGGCTGTTAAAGAAGGTAACAGCGTATGGACTAGGTTCACAGATATGAGAGAAGTTCGAAGACTTATTCAGCCCACTGGGATAGAACCGCTATTATTCTGTATATCCATAACCGATTTGGAGCGCAAGATGGGCAGCAATCTGCCGTCGTTCCTGGTGATACTGTGGTGTACGGTTAGGTGTCGAAGTTGAGTGACTGTAGGAGGATACAAGACGATTTAGATAAAAACTTCTAGTTGATGTGATAAATGGCAGATAGCTCCAAATGTATAAAACTGTCATTTAACGCTGGTGAGTGGGAGAAACAAGCCAATATAGCTAGGATACTGCATGACATAGTCACATAGTTAAATACCTGGGGCGTACTTTTGCAAAGCGAAGTTAATTGGATCGAGCATATGAGGATTCTGGTAGGGAAGGCGAATTATTGTCTTCGGTTTATTGGGATAATTATAGGAACGTGTAGTTCATCTGCAGAGGAGACCACATTGCTCGACCAGGTCGGATTGAAAAAAGACATCGAAGCAATTCAGAGGAGGGCTGCTGAATTTGTTACCGGGTGGTTCGAACAAAACGCAAGTGTTAACGGACATGCTTCGGGAACTGAAATGGGTATCCCTGAAAGGAAGTCGTCGATCTTTTTGGGAAACACTATTAAGAAAATTTAGAGAACCGGCATTTGGAGTTCACTGCAGAACGATTCTGTTGCCTCCAACATAGTGCGTAAGGAGCAATTTTGACTCAAATGGAGGCTTATACACAGTCGTTCGTCCCTCGCTCTGTCTTCAGGTGGAACAGGAAAGGAAATAAATAACCAGTAATGGTATGGGTAGCCTCCGCCTCGCGCCATAAGGTAACCTGCGGATTATAGATGTGGACGCAGTGGTTAACAGTGGCATTACTTGTACTGCTGTAGCTGCAGGACAGTAGTAATAACAATAATAATACTAGTAATGATGTCCATAATAGAGACATCAATGACAATAACAATGGCGTTAGATATAAGAGGAATTTATAGGTGTTGTAAATAAATTCTTATTCATATACCGAGCTCTCGGAAAAGAAAATTTGAGGACACTACATCGGTTGAGAATAATGGGAAATGAGGAAGATCTCATTGGAAAGAGGGATATAAAAGGGTAAAGAATGTGTGCAGGGACAAAGGTAATCCTATTGTTGCTTTAGTATGTATCTCATTACCTGTCTTCTGAAATTGAAGATGTTATTTAGTAGCCTCATATAATGTGGAAGGGTGTTCCAGAATAGGGTTCCTGCTACTGAGGAGGAGTTGAGACGATGATTGAACGATGGTGTTAGACGGAAAGGATTCTGCTCTGATGGAAACAGAAGCTTCTGCCGTGTTTTTCAGACAAGTGCGTTAAGATCGAGAAGAGTTGTGCGGGACAGTGTTCATTGTCAAGGCAACAGAGAGGACAGAGTGTGTGTAAATAACTGCGCTTGTCTTCACAAAGCCCGGATAGCTGTGCATATGATGGTTCTATATGATCAAAGAATAGAACATCACAGAAATATCGAACTTACACATTCATAACTAGTTACAGGCGTCGTGAGGTTTCTTGAGAAAGGTCTTGTAGGATAAAATCGCTGTAATCAATAAATGGAAGTATAAGTGTTTGTACAAGTTTCTTCTTCAGCTCAAGAGACAAGAGCTTTTTATAATATTGTTCGGCATTGAGATATGCTGAAGCCTACCTGCTCATTACAGTTACTTGCTCAGTCCAATTTAGATTTTCAAGTACTTTTACTGCCTGGTCGGCAGCTCGTGTTCTCGCGGTAGTGTTCTCTCGTGTTGTTGTGTCGTCTTCATCATCATCATCATTCATCGCCTTTACGGTCGGAGGAAGGCAACGGCAAACCACGCCCATTACGACCTTGCCTAATACGGCACTGCGGGTCTCCCGCATCGTTCCCCTACGCTCTGTGAAGCAGCATGGGACTTCAATTCCATTATTCCCAGATTCTTAGCTAAAGGACAGAAGTTGATATTTGTCCTATTTAGCGTTAAAGCGGTGGGGATTCCCAATATTTCTGGGTAATGAATCTAGAATGACCAACCATTACCGTTTTGGTTTTAGATAGGCTGAGCTTTAACCTTATATTCAGCGCCTAATTTGCTGCAGAGTTTCTCGATAGCTGTCTTCAGGTTGAGAGGTTGTGCACTTAAATAAACTTGTGGTCGTCAGCGTACATGTGATATTTACTGATGAAAAGAATATATTAGAAAATACCGAACGCATGGGGCGCCTAATACTACTCCAGTGTGATTTTATATTGCCGTACACGACGCACTGCTGGCGAGAACTCAAGTATGAGCCAAACCATGCACTGTACTTGGCGAGAAATTCAAGCCGCTTCGTTTGGCAAGTAGAATGTCATAAGTGACAGTATAAATGGTTTTGTGGAAGTCTAATTAACGCATGATATATACTTCCTGTAGATCCACGGCATGTTTCAGGTCATCCGTTATCTTAATTAAGGCAGATGTCTTGCTTCGATGTTTACGAAACCCTGATTGGTATTCGAGTAGTAGGTTGTCTGTAGTTAAGTACTTTGTTGCTTTTTGGGGGTTATACATTCTAAGACGTGGGACAGTGCAGGAAGAATTCAAATAGGTCGGTAATCAAACAGTGCTACCACAGCGTTCTTTTTAGGTTATGGCTTAATTAGTCTGTTTCCATCCCACAGGGAAAGCACTTGTGTTCATAGAGTGGTTGAAGGTTCTGTTATAGTAGGCAGTAGTAGGCTAATAGTAAGCATCATCATTGGGACTGTGATGCCATCGTGTCCCATAGATGCTGATCCGATACGCATGAGTGCTTTTTGGACAATGTTGCAAGTAATATGCTTAAGATAGAATCTTTCGTGGCTACAGCCGTTTATCTTCATGAAGTAATCTGTTAGTTTCTGTTTCGTCTATCGTTTAATTGTCGTTGTAGGTAATGTCTTGTATCGGCTCAGTTCATCGACTGGGAAAATGGTATCAGCTGCAGCTTTTACCTTATCGAAGTCAAGACCACGCATTTTTTCCATAGGACAGCTGGTCTATTTCTGTTGTCGGTTAATGTATGGGCACGCCTGCGTTTTGCATTTCTCACAGCTTGACTGACTATGTTCCGCTTGTAGTTGTAAGTAATATGATTTTGAGGTGTAGCACAATGTTTGTATGGTAGTCACACGTGTAACAATTACGTATGCAACAGTTTCTCTGTCAATACAAACTGCAACTTGTTACAAAAAAAGTTTTATTTCAGATATTTTCAATGTGTTTAACGTGCTTAAAATTTGCGACGTGGAGCGACATCCTCTTGCCACGGTTGCGTCTGCGTATTTGCTGACTCAAGCGCTAGGTATGAAGGGCTGTACAAACTGCTGTTATAAGCAGTTTTTCGTGTGACAAAACTAACTTTAATATTAAAAAAAGTAACACCTACATTAGACCTCAGCAGTTAAAATTTGGGCAGAGAATTTTATTCTGTGTATCCTTTCTGCGTGAAAAATTTCAAAAGTAGGTTTCGGCGTGTCGGAGTGGACCATTCCATTATTAGGTGCAGATTGGTCCAAGATTTCAGATGTGGAGGACAGTGGAGACCCAGAACCCCCAAGTTCAGTCAGCCAGTAGTTTTAGTCTATTGTGGGTCTTCTGATGGATAGTTAATAGGTGAAGGGGTCACATTAGTTGCTGGTCGGTGTTTAGTACAATATATTTTAGTGTGTTAGTTAACTCTATAGAACGGTCACAAATGGTCAGGTAGTAGCCATGCAGACGGAATGTACGGATACTGAGTCATATAGTTAGACCACGGACCTTTACGTTAAACTAATCTTTTCCTCAGCTCCTAGTTTCAAATTAACTTTTACTTGTTCGTTTAATGAGTAATCAACGTCGAAGCCGTTAATTTTATAGCATCTTAAAGTACTTATTTTGACGATAACCCTCTTTTTTCATATTTCAGCTTTAAAATCCTAAGAGGCACCTGTTTCTTTAAACAAAAAATTCATGTATTATCAACCGATGAAAACTGGTCACAAGAATCGAAGAAAGGAGGACTGAAAGTGATGATTGAAAAAAAAAAATGAATCTGTAGCTCTTAGCAAGACCATCTGCCTGTTTCCACAAAGAAAGATATTCCTAGGCATCAGATGAGACACCCATAGACACGAGGACAATTAAAGCTGCCTTGCCATTATAATAAAAGAACCTCACGTCCCTACCTGGTTATACATGGACGTTCATTTTAGGAAATCGAGGCCATTGTCCAATATCTGTTATCCACCCGCCAATCTAAACTACTACGTAGAGTACTTACGCACGCATGAAGTGCAACGCTCTCATTGCTCAAAACCTATTCTAGTTTCAGTCAGCGAATAGTTCAAAAAAGAAAAACTCCGTAAACATCTATTTCAAAGTATAGTCCTGTGACTGGCTGCCAGAGTTTTCCCGCCATACGACAGATGGAGAAATTATTTTCAGTTCAGTATGCAACAAATAAGCTATCTGTTATTTTTTAAGCTTCTTAGCTTTTTCTGCTATTTCGCAATTGCTAATTTCGTTTCGCTTCTTTCGACACCAGAGCAATTTGAAGCAGATTATTTTATAAATATTGTTTAAAATTTTTCTAAGGGACACAAGCACTTAACTATTAACTTTTCTTACAGTTTTTAATTTGCTGAGTACAATTTTGGTATAAAGGAAAAGTAAGGAAATGCCATACCTGCAAGACACAACTGAAATGTTATTGAACTAACGCACAATTTTTTATTTATTTTTACAATGTTGAAATGCAAAGAATATCTATTCGGTCACGCGATATTTTGAGAATTAAAGTTGCAAGGCTCCATTGAATATTTTTTATGTATTTTATTTTGCTACAGTTACTTACCGGTATCCCTTAACGACACCAAATGCTTTTTATAGGAACTTCTATACTGAATCGTGTTTCTTTCTTCTATTGGTTTTCGAGTGATAAAAACTCCCACTTATCGGCACGTGCGCATGAAGCATTACATAAGGCAAATGCTGAACGGAATTCAAAATTTAAGCAAATGTTCTCGAAAAGACATCTGATGAAGACAGCAAAGAGAACCCACTCTGCATTGGCTTGTGTCATATTGTTGCGGCAGTAAAGATCCATTTTCTAGAAGTACATCGTTTACTTCACAAAGATATTCTTGAGAAGTACTGCCATCAGTCTGTTCCTGCAGAATCAACGTTGAATAAAATTATTTGGATTCAGCTTACATTGACACATTCCACAGACTCCGAAAAGTTATTGGTCAGTATTGCATTCGGATTTCTGTTGATGAAACTACTGACAGTCTTAGCCAGTACACCGAAAATCTGATAGTTGGATACTTGGACCCAGATGAGCCATCCAGGGTTTATATGATTTGTCCGAAACAGCTCCCAAAGACCAATCAGCAAACAGTTGCACACTATAACACTTCGTCAACAATGGGCTGAAGGAACCATATCCAAATGGCATGAACGTAAACCTTCATGTGTGCCTAAAAATGGCTCTGAGAAATATGGGACTTAACTTCTGAGGTCACCAGTCTCCTAGAACTTAGAACTACGTAAACCTAACTAACCTACCGACATCACACACATCCATGCCCGAGGCAGGATTCGAACCTGCGACCGTAGCGATATGTGCCTATGTGCCGCAGCATATACACTGATTAAATGGTTCAAATGACTCTAAGCACTATCGAAATTAACATCTGAGGTCATCAGTCCCCTAGACTTAGAACTACTTAAACCTAACTAACCTAAGGACGTCACCCACCTCCATGCCCGAGGTAGGATTCGAACCTGCGACCGTAGCAGCAGCGCGGTTCCGGACTGAAACGCCTAGAACCGCTCGCCACAGCGGCCGGCTACACTGATTATCCAGAACGTAATGAACACCTACCTAACAACCGGTATGTCCACTTTTGGCACCGACGAAAACTGCGCCGCGTCGTGTAATGGCATAAGTGAGGCTATGGGAGGTAGCTGGAGGGAGTTGGCAGCATATCTGCGCATACAGGCCAGCTAATTCTCGTAAATTCCTGTGAGTGGACGATGACCCCTGACGCCACGTTCAGTCCCATCCCAGATGAGATCGGTCGCGTTGAGATATGACGTGTCGGGGGCTAGCACATCAACTGGAACTCGCTACTGTGTTCCTCGAACCACTCCATTACCCCCCTACCTTATGATATGGATCATTATATTGATGACAAGTGTTACTGCTGTCTGGAAACAGGATCATCATGAAGGGGTATACTTGGTCTGCAACCAGTGTATGATGTTCCTTGGCCATCATGGTGCCTTGTACGAGACCTACTGGCGTCATAGATGCCCACGTGGATGTTCCGCAGAACATAGTAGAGTCGTCACCAGCTTGTCTCCGTCCCAGAGTACAGGAGTTTTTGCCCTGGAAGACGACGAACCGCACCTTCGCATCGGTATGATAAAGAAAGTATCAGTATTCATTAGACCATGCAACGCTCTTCCACTACGCCAAAAACCAGTGCCGATGGTCACGTACCCATTTCAGTCGTAGTTACTGATATCGTAGTGTTAACATTGCCACCTCCATGGGTCATCGGTAGCGAAGACCCATCGTTGGGAGTGTTCAGTGCACCGTATGTTCAGACACACTTGTACTCTTCCCACATTACAGTCTGATGTTATTCCCGCCACAGTTGGCCGCCTGTTCTGTTTCACCAGTCTGCCCAGTCTACGACGTCCGAGATCTTTAATGAGGGGTGAACGCTCCACCCCACGACGTCTGAACGTGGTTTCGCCACTTGTTGGGGACACTCACCACAGCACTCCTCGAACAGCCGACAAGTCTTGTAGTTTACGAAAAGCTCGTGTCGTGCCTCCTGGTGATTACTATCTTTCCACGGTCAAACTCAGACAGATCGCGCGCCTTTCCCCTTCTACACACAGACAACGCGCCCACTGATACTAGATGCACTCTGCGTTTGTCTGACTAGTAGTCATTCCTGGCCAGGTAACGTTGCTATCACCTTGATGTGTTTATATGGATAGTAGGTTGGTGGTCATAATGTTCAGGCTGATCAGTGTATGGTTGAAGCGTTTCAATGTTTCAGGTATTGTACTCCCGGATGCCATATGTGACTTGTGCAGTACATAGTCTCAACCGTTTAGCAGAGCTAGTAAGGCCACAATTTCGTAACTTAAGTGAGTTAGTCTCCAAGTTAAAGAATGTTTTTGTTAAGGCACCATTAGGGACATATGCATTCAAAGAAGAAATAGGAGATGTCCCTTTGCCTCCTTCACCTGTCGTTACCCGTTAGGGCATGTGGTTAGCAGCAACAGCATACTATGGTAAGTATCTCCCAGCAGTCCAAAAGGTAACTGAACATCTATCGTATGATGCCACCTTTGTAACATGTACAAAACCGTAACTGAATGATCCCTCGATTCAAAGAGACATGGCTAATATCAAAGCTGACTATACATTTATGGCATGAGTCATTTCCTAATTTTAAGGCTCAGCGAGACGTTTGTACAAGAACATTTCGTTTCTGGAGGAAGTTAAAAAGAAAACTAACCATGCGTCAGGCAAAGTGGGAGAAAAAATACGGGAGGAATTCTGGAGGTTTTACAGACGAACACTAGTCTGCAGTAGTTGCGACCAGTACTATACATACTTGTAGGAAATCCAGCTACCCTGGTCGCAGTATTCCTGCCGGTCATGTGCCGAAAGTGAAGTACGCACCTGTCACATTCATTGATGGCGAACGTTCTTCTTGTCATATAAGTTAATACTGACAGAGAAATGCCATAATAATTATTTTTCTCTGGAAAACCTACAAAAGCTCTAGCTTTTTTACTGTGAAGCGAATTATGGTTTGATTGTTTGAAACCACTGCATCATCTGAATTTAATTAAATTGCATATTACATCCATTTCTACTTTTGGCTATATTTTTCGTTTGGAAAAAGTAAAAAGTTCTGGGATATGTTAGAACATTAAAGTAGCATAATGTTTACTATGTTCTGCAACTGTGCATATTTCAATTTTCTTTGTTTTTAATGAAGGATAATGCTCTCATATATCAACAGTGAGTATTTTACATTACGTATAGTTTTCATGCCCAACAGTTTTGTGGCCTGTTTTAGGATTATACAGAGCAAATGAGGTTCTGAAAGAATCTGTTTTAGATCCATAAAATGCACTTTCTATGACATATAATCTGTGAATTAACTATTGTTATTACCTGGATTGTGGAAGGTTTATCTTGACCAGAGATTTGTTGCACCAGGAGGCAAAATGATTGAAGGGGATTTGGAGGGACCATTGGGATTTCCGGAGGTTGAATAGAGGTCGGGAAAAGCGATGCCATCTCATACTGAAGGACATGATTTGGTGGAGGTGGTATCGGCATTCCAGCAACGTAAAGGAGATAAAAGAGAGAGGCGAGAACGAAGGCTTGGGACACGCATGCAGTTAGATAGATGGCTCAGGAATTGGGGTTATTACTGGTAACGGAGGAAGAGCTATTATAGAGAAAGGATGCAATAAGGTGGACATAATTAACTGGAAGTGCGTAAGTCATGAGTCTGAATAGGATACCGGAGTGCCACACACGGTCATAGGCTTCCTCTAGGTAGAGGGGAACCAAAACAGCCGATTTATGGGTTTTGAGATAGAGGGATAGTAGATGGATGAGTTGCAGGTGCTGGTCATCGGAGAAGAATGTGGGACCGAAGCCACAATTGTTAATGGGAAGAAAATAGAGTTGGATCAGGTGCTGATGGGTGCCTGTGGAGAGAATGGATTCGACGTCCTTGCTATACACTGCAGTGAGACAGCTGGGGTGGTAAGAGGAGATATCTGTAGGGGGTTCGTGTGGTTTGAAGAAATGTAAGATTTAGGAGCATTTCCGCAATTCGTGATAGAAACCTGTGGAGAGGGCAGTGGTATAAGTAGTTGCAAGGGTGACTAGAAAGGAGACAGGGCTTTCTTTGAAGTGTTGATAGGTAATGAGGTCGTAACCAGGGGATGTTCTGCTTTCTCTGTGAAGAGTTTGTCTTATGTCGTGTTCTGAGATTGGGATGTTTAATTCTGTTTGTCATATGTTGTCCAAGTAGTGGCAACAGGAACAAAGGCATGGCCAGTGATAATGACACATAAAAGGAGGTGTAATTAGATGAATAACGAACACTAAATTCTCTTACCGAAGGTTTATTCAGCACTTGCACATACGAGAGCGCGGAGCGAACTGCATCCGGCCAGGACGCATACAGTATAAATACAGCTACAGAACATTCCCGTACAATGATTCATGCCATATGTGGATACTTCTAGAATGTACTCGAACCGAATATATAAACTAAAGTTGTACACTTCCGTTAAGTTTTGAACTCTCCATACAATAGGTCAGTATCATAACCACAACACCACGGGTATTCGAGAATTGTGAAGATGTCAGATAGATATGATGCCAAGTGGTTAGCTCTGCTCAGTTTCTTAGGTAAGGGATGATAGTTTCGGACGAGCTGGTAGTGAGGGATAGAATGACTGCCATTGAGTCGGTCGATGTGTAGCGACAGTTCCAGAGTTTTTCGGAGTTCAGGAAATTCCTGAGTGTGTCTGCGTTGGCCGGCGACATGTGAATACATCCCTGTCTTCAGTTCTTGTGTGGAGCATACTGTGTATCCCTCCCAGGACTCGTCAGGTTTATTATCTCTGATGCTTTGCAAGTGCTTGTAATTTCCTTTTTGTTATGAGAAGAGGGAGTAGGCTCAAAGAAATACTGCTCATCATGCGTTTCATACGACCCCTAGAAAAACCAGGATCCGTCTGTTCTTTTTCCGTTACAAACATAATTATGCTTAAAACTGAATTTGACGTGTTAGTTCGATACAGCGGCGTCAACTGGGTGTAGGGTTATGATCGTTTTACACATGCGTTTTAACAAGGACAATACGTTTTAACAAGGACAGTAAAATAGGAGGACAGGGCAACACGAGAGTCGCTGCTGGAGTGTTAGAGACGCTGCACGTTTCACTGTCCCACCTGATACATATCGTTTAAACGAATATCGTTCTAAACTAACTGGGAGCAGTTATATTGAATGGCCACATAAAATTCCTCTCTATAAGTAATTTTGACTGTAACAGGAAACAAAACGACGCTTTCTACTGGCACTGGGTTTTGCATTAAAGACGTGATGAGCAGTATTTTTTTTGTTAACTGCAGTTATATAGGTTATATATTGCAGAAATTAAACTGCAAACATCTACCGAATCACTACAGATATTAGATCGGATGACTCAAACGAGGGACAGACAGTAAAGCATCTATAAACTCTGTAAAATATGAGAGATGTGCTGTGACGTGTGTGATATGATGTGGATCTTTGTAACAGCCTCTGTACCATTTTTCCTTCATTGTACTTTTCATTTTTCTGAGAATCATTACAACAAATATAAATCTTCCATGTGTCTCTCGTTTTTATGTGGGGATTCCTTTTTTACTATATGTGTTTTACTCTGTGCGCTTCACATCAGACGTTTTAATAAGATTTTTAAACGTATACAGGCGAAGGACAGTAAATGATTGATTTTGCACGTCAATTTTACGCTGAAATCAACGAGTATAATATCGAAATCTATAAAAATTTTACTTAAACAAATTATTTTTGCTTAATGCGTGGTCCACGCTTTCATCTAGGTGACAAGTAACTGTTATGATCCTAGCAAGATTTCATTCGGTATCTGTTGTCATGCAATCCACGAAATCCTCTAGATTTAACTGTATTGGCGTCTTAATACTATTTTCCTCTACAGTACATAGCATTTTCCGAAAAACATTCCTATAAATCAGTGTTCCACCCTCTTCTCCTCTAGTTTACGAAGGCAAAGAAGAAGCACACTGCATCTACGAAAGGTTTTCATGATCATAATCGGAGCCGTTTCATGTATTTTACATAGTTTCACACGTTTAGCGTTACTAAATCTCTGAACTACGTAACATTTACGTCTTTATCAGCTGGTATAGCTTTTCGTAGAAGGACATTCCAAGCAATTCACCTATACATCACATTAACAAGCTAAAACAAATAGTACACTGTTAACGTATCAGGTTGTAGAAGTGTCTTGACTGCTTGTATTAGCATTTCATCACAGTTAACTAAGTACAACCTCAAACCAAGGGAGCACGATTCAGCTCTTGCTCCACCGACACCTGTTTTGAGGACATGCAGTGAGTTTGTTGTAAGGCATATGCATTGCACGTTTCCACAGGATTTCTAAACCATTTATGATGAATGTAGGTGTTGTTCACTTATCACCACTCATGCGTCAGAATTATTTTGTTGGACAAAGTTGTGGATGACCTTGACAGAGAGGTCTGCTGTTATGATTTACACAAAATTCCACATGTAGCTTACGGTTGCTAGCACATCGTGGATGTAGACGAATCAGTTCTGCAGCGGTTTCCTCCATACTTCTAGACACAACACACATAAATTACAAGTGAACATCTGAAACCCAATGGCGTTCCAGATGTTTTCAGAACAGTCGAATTTAATGACTAAGGCATCAATGCGAGTGATTCTCAAACCACTATAGCGAATGATAGACTTATATCTCAGCCAGTTATAGGGGTGATTGTGTGGAAAAACACTCTATACTAGCTGTCAAATAAGTGTGGTAAATGTGGCCCAGTTAGTGGGCTATTAGTGGTTGTTATAGTAGTGTATGCATTCCACGGTTCCCATGGCGAAATTCGTAAGTTAGTGGTGGTACATTCAAACTACAGAGGGCAATACCTTACCAGCTACCTGTAGTAGTAGTAGTAGTAGTAGTAGTAGTAGTGGTAGTAGTAGGTTCATAACCATTGTCTTAACCACCTCTACTACAGTGGCCACACACTCGTGTTATGGGTAACTATTATTTTTTAGCTGACATAAAATTTCTCTGCAGACATGTCTTGATGTGACAAAAAAATCTGGTTTTCATGTAGGCGAAACGTTAAACAAAATCATCCTTCCTATAAACTGAAAGTGTACTAACGTCCAGGCTAGCATTGCATTTTTACAGTAGCAAGTGTTTCACGTTTTACACAAGACATCTAACATTTCAAGTCGATTTCTAAATGCTAACAGATGGGGGATCCGACGATGTGAGTAATATGTGGAACATACTCGTTATCAACTTCTGTTTTCAAGCATACATGCTCCAGCAGGATTTCTAAACCATTTTCTGATGAATGCCTGTATCATTCCTACAACAAGGCAGCTTGTAAAAGAAGTATTTCTGCTAGGCACGATACTGAGTCCAGAATGGAATATTCACTCTGCACCGGAGTGGGCACTGATATGAAACTTCCTGGTAGATTAAAACTGTGTGCAGGACCAGTGCACCGAATTTGGGACATTTGCCATTCGGGGGCAAGTGCTCTACCATCTGAGCTACCAAAGCACGACTCACGCCCCGTTCTCACAGCTTTGCTTCCGCCAGTACCTCGTCTCCTACTTTCCAAACTTCACAGAAGCTCTCCTGCAAAGGTCCCGAGTTCGAGTCTCGGTCCGGCACACAGTTTTAATCCACCAGGAAGTTTCACGATGTTGACTGTCAGGAGATATGATGTGAAACGAGCATGTGAGTAGTTTTGGGAAGTTCTACAATCGTGATAGGTTGTACAACGTTGAAATATGACTGTAGTGAAATAGTTCTAACAATTGTTGAACTTAAAGTTATTCGAAGTAATAAAGAGGTTGATATTATGAACGATACTCTGAAATATCTCAGTTTAAGTTTGGACTTTAAGTATTCCACATGAAGTTGGAATATGGCGGGAAACACCTCAATTCGAGCTCGGCACAGTGGAGCCTGCTAAACACTTCATCTCATACATTTATATGGTTCAATAACATTTGTAACAAAATGCCCTCCAAACATGTAAAGAAGATGAGTTACCTTAATACAGACTGCATAGTGAGCAACTCAAGTGGCAATCCTGAGGGAAGTGGTGCAGTCTGCATAGTTCTCAGGTTCACTTTAGGTAAATCTCTTCTGATCCTATTCGTAAAAGCTCATTGGTTTCCTGGGAAGTGACACATCAGCGCTGATGCCTAAGCGTCAGCACTATAGCTGTAAAACTACCTTACGCTTTGGTAGAGTACTATGAGCAACCGTAGACTACAGTCATTTTCCTGGTAGCTTCGGTCATTTAAGGTCGTATCCACGTTGCCTGTATGTTGGATGTGTTGCATACCTATCAGGCATTACCTCATAACGAAGTTTTGTGTATGTATATGGCAAGTATCTTACTACATTCGCCTACAAACCGGAAGTGGTCAACTGCCTAGAAAAAGAGAGAAGATAAATATAGGGCCAGGTAGCCTATGGAACGTTTCCGTCTGTTACTTAACAACAAACAGCATTTATAGGAAAAATGAAATCGTCAATGCTTAATTGAGATTTTATTCAAAAGTTGTTGATTTGTAAAGCGAAATACAGGGTGGTTGTAGTAAAAATCAGGAAAACAATACAGAATCATCGTATAGCGCAAGGAAAAGTAAATTCCTTAAAAATCGCAAAATAAAGTAACTACAAAGAAAAGTCTATCAAACGTCGCTTCAGAGTGTCATATAACTTATATAAAAACATTTTTCTGTGATTAATAAACAACTTTCACATTTATCAACAATCACAGGAAACTGTTGCTTTTGGATATACTGAAGAAAATTCTATTGAGTGCAAAACAACAACAACTATTGTACATAATTTATTGAACAAAAGAGGAATTTGTGGCACAACTTCACTAGAAGAAGGGATCAGTTGGAAGGACATATTCTGAGGCATGAAGGGATCACCAGTTTACTAATGGAGGGCAGCGCGGAGGGTAAAACTCATAGATGTAGACCAAGAGATGAATACACTAAACAAATTCAGAAGGATGTAGGTTGCAGTAGGTACTGAGAGATGGAGATGCTTGAACAGGATAGAGTAGCATGGAGAGCAGCGCGGAGGGTAAAACTCATAGATGTAGACCAAGAGATGAATACACTAAACAAATTCAGAAGGATGTAGGTTGCAGTAGGTACTGAGAGATGGAGATGCTTGAACAGGATAGAGTAGCATGGAGAGCTGCATCAAACCAGTGTCTGGACTGAAGACACCAACAACAACAACATGTTTTTGATTGTAAACTGTAGTTGCATCAAAAGCAATTGCTTTGGTTTCATAAATGTGCAGACGTTACACAATCAGCTGTTTTTTACTACTTATAAAAAGCAGTCTATATTACGTAAGAATATGAGATACACAGTAGACTGATAATGAATGATGTGTGATTCTGCTTATATGCAAAACAACCAACCAACAAACAAAAGAAGGACAAAGGATATTGTCGGCTCCCATCTTCTCTCTTACACTTTCATTTTTTCCCCTACGAATTCTACCAACATCTTTAATCCTGCCATTTAATATATCATTTCTGTAGTGCACCAAAACTATCGCAACGCAGTTTTGGTAGAGCGCAGCTGTAGTTAGCACTCTTGGTGTGACACATAAGTCCCTGCTTCCCTCTTGGAGAACAGAGCAAAAGTAACGAGGCTATTGCAGTACTTAATAGTTATTACACGTTGTACATTCCTCCCCCATCATGAAAGTCCAGGTGACATAGTGATTTGGCTCTGACTGTGGGGGGAGGGGGTCTTATAACTAAGGGAGGCATCATCTAAGAAAAAGGACAATTTACAAAAATGAAATTCGCTATTGGAAATTTTCGAGGACCATGAAAACAACAATAAAATTAACATTTATGTGTCTGCTTTCCGATGAGCAATACCTGTTGAGTGGCGGCACACAGAGACTGAGGACAGGAACAGAATAGCACCCAGGATGGTGCAGTTAAATACGTAAGGATGAGCTACAATTTGTAGAACTCAAATGAGCACAATAATTTGACAATTATTTAGATTGTATTTCTACAGGTAACCGCTATACAGCATTACAATTCAATACTTCCAGTTGACGATGAGAAATTACAGTGGAACTGGCTTGTTTCGTCATAATGTGGCACACCAAATCACCTGAATAGCGACATATCCTCAGCACTTTATGTGATTCGTTATTAAGTAATGGTAAATAGACTGAAGAGACAAATAGGGATAAGACCAACCTCATTTATATATCTAGGTATGCTCAATCTTATTTTCAGGACTTAACTGATAAAAACGGGGGAGGTTCCCTACTACAGCTGTCACAACAGCCACAACGTTCTCCTCTAGTTACACATTCTCGCAAGAATTAATCATAAGAAAAATTGAGAATTACGTACATAGTATTAACTTCTTCCGCACTAGGACATACAAGGTATCACATTGCTGTAGAAACAAAAGTCTTCCGTAAGACCATCGTGAACTTTAACATGAAATTATTAGAACGTTCTTAGGTTACAAAATATACTTATTACATGTATTCAACAAGCTAAAAGGTATGTATATTATACAAGGAACACAATAACTTTTATTAGTGACGGAGGATTGAGATCAGGCTAGCTGAGATTCTTTATTGTTTGAGATACCGATCTCTCACACAAGTACTCCATCGAAACGGCCCGGAGTACATCAAGTGAATGCTGCACACTGTTCCTTAACACAGGCAAAAGTTCATTAGGGAATAAGGCCCTATCATTCAGTAAAAATACATACTTCCAATTCTAGAACTAACGTACACAGAATACACTGACATTTGGCACCACGCATTAAAGATCTCTCACTAACACTCTAATAACATGTATAAGCAATATGCATATATGTGAGCATAAACAATATGCGATTGGTCATACACCGTTATTCATCAGTATTTGCGATTCTTGGGGCTACCGCTTCCTTCAGTATGTAGATAGGGCAGTGCTGCAGTAGTTGTGCAAATATTCTTATGCTTAATAAAGTTGAAATTGTAGATGAGATAAACTGGATTAAGCATTTTGTTGTGATAACGCATCTCTGAATCATAGATAAATATTTATTCCGACAACTCCTATTTTATAATAACTGTCGTATATTATTTGCTCTGAAAAAATAATTAATTCAGCAGTAGTACAACTATGCAACTCCAGAAACAGGTCAGTATATTCTAATTTAAACATAAAAGTGGGAAGGTACAGCAAAAATGTTGAAATTATAGACTGAAAACACCCAAAAATTAAATAATAATTAGTGGCTGCTGGTGACAACAGAAGAGGACCTAAGACCGACATAAAAGCAGAGCTGAGGCAAGGTGCAGTAGTACAACAGTGACATTTTACAGTTGTCTGTCGTCAGTGCGAATATTCGAGTCAGCTAGTTTATGCGGCAGCTCTGAATTTATCGCACTGCGAAACTCGCTTTTAAGGGTGGCATACATACAGCAAATTAATTCAGTGATAAAAGTCCCGTCTGAAAAACGGGCAGTCGCATATTATGTTTGATGCACTGGTTTCCCACTCTTCAGAGGGAGTCAGTGGATTAAACCCATAAAAAAAATATTATTATTGATATCTTACTTTAATGGCACTACTATGTGATAGTAGGCTCTGTACGATAGTGTCTCGATTAGCTCCACTGCAGTCTTGAGAGTGTACAAAGCAGATGTGATCAACAAAATATAAAACTATAGGTTCAGTTTTTGCGAAAAACAAGGGAACATATATATTACACTAAATATATGTAATAAAATTTTTTAGGTATTCAATACATACTTGAAGTGGGTAGGGAGTAGGAAAATAGTCTCTCTGACCAGTCAGCTTCTGTGTTTTCATTGAGAAAGTGAGACTGAACTGCAGGAGAAAGGAAATATCTGGTTATGATAAATAATGATGATTGTAAGTCCGAATCCAAGGAGCACAGGATTGTACTTCATTTTATTATACCTGTACGGTGCTGACAATTTCCTTAAGTTCCATACTTTCCAGAATGAGTGGAAAATAGTCGATCCATTGAAGGTATTGTAGTACACGAGGCTTTGGCTCAAATGATATGAACAAATCACAAGACCACAAAGAGTGGATACGCAGCTGTTGCCTTGCTTCGCATCCTTCTGCCAATATAACCCCTAACAAGTCTTAGTTGCCACAAATTCATTCTACATGCTGTGGAACTCTACATTAATACATTTACTAAAGTAAAGGCTTCCATCATATCAACAATTAAGTGCCGAATCTAACGCTGTTGATCTCATAATTTACAGATACTAAACACAAAAGGAACATACTCATCAAATATAAAACATTAGAACACATTACCATACTGAACTTACTTCACCGTTGCTATCAATCAAATTTGTAAATTGTCCTTCAATACACACACATAAAAGGGAAAATGTAAATAACATATTTCAAACATGTATATGTTAATCATTAATTAAATATAGCAGAAATTTTAGCTCTTCTGGCAACTAACATTAAATGTCTTACTCTTTTACTCCCACACCTTCTATCAGTGCTGTCCATGGAACGAAGCTGCTACAGAGGTGCCAATAGTAGGTTATAATGGCACGTACCAGTACACGGCCTACTATGGCGTTGTTTCAGGACGTGTGGCTGACCTTTAAGGCTCCGGAGCACTGTGTCGCCTGAGTTCTGCCGATTGCTGTCATCTCGTCCATGGTATAGTTGCAGCCGACCAAAGTGCACCACTATTAATCCGTCTTGCAGGTGTCATTCTGCCTTTAGTGACGACGTTATGCGTACTGTGTTGCAGGACCTTGCCAGAGATGTATAAAATTTTAGTCTTACTCCATTTTATATCGGGATTTCTGAGCAACACCCACAGCCCACGTTCATAATCGTAAACTCTTGCGATTTTTTGACTCAGCCCGCCTATTCCTGTCCACAGACGGCTCTCAAGAATTAGAACAGCTGTTTTACTATTAGTGTATCAGCGTCTGTGGGCAACTTATCGAGTTCAAAAGCAGGCAGCCAACAAGTTCATGTTCTCTCGCATTACATGAATTGAAGCTGTTTGTCCCAATGTGTATGGCTTTAAGTCACATATATGACAACATTTTGAGAATAGACTTACAGACAGGTAGCCATTACCTTTTAAATGAAAGGGGGTACTTCAGTACTACTTGGTATTTAGTAACAAGCAAACCAGCGTGAAGGGGTAATTACAAATTGTTCCATTGATCTGTTATGATGGCTAAAGAGCTAGCATATGGAAAAATAAGATGTGTCATGAAAGCCTTCGTGGCAGTTTCAGCAGAAATATCCGCCAGAGGCACCCAATAATTAATGAATTGAAAAATTGGTCAATAATTGGTAAACATATTTATTACTTTCAGATGAAATCAGGAATGATTGCATGATGTCATGGGCAACTAATTCCATTGATTTAGTGCCTTCTGGAAAAGTTTGGAGAGGAATTTTTAGTTTTACATATTGTGTTGTTTGTGCACATAGTAAGCAACACTACATAATTTTCAGCGTCCTTCTTACGAGAAGGCCAGAAGAACTATGAAGCTAATGCTTTACCTCTTGTAATAATGAAATACTAACCAAATAATAACTGAAAAATGCGTGAACAGCAACTCTCTCTGACATTTTTTCAGTTGACTGATGAGTTTAATCTTTCACATTCCACACAACTTTTACCTCTTCTAATAAGGAACTGCTGAGCCCAGCAGGTGAAACTAAACTGATTGATAAATATCTCTC
This sequence comes from Schistocerca gregaria, assembly GCF_023897955.1. Classification (NCBI taxonomy): domain Eukaryota; kingdom Metazoa; phylum Arthropoda; class Insecta; order Orthoptera; family Acrididae; genus Schistocerca; species Schistocerca gregaria. Next base: position 835,848,416 of record NC_064931.1, read on the forward strand.
TAACACAGTGATAGGAACTGAAAACATGTAAACCTTTAAGTCTCTCTCTGACATTGCATTTCGAGCAGTTGAACTGCGAAATTTCATCCTGTAGAAAATAGGTCTTAGACTGTAAAGTCCCTCTCTAAGTGCAGTTTTATGCTTTTGCACCTGTTGTGCAGTGGATATATGTGGTTGTCAGTTTATAAACTTAGCTACATAGAGGTTAGAACAGTAATATAAATATATTATCATAAGTGTTTTGTTATAATTTGTGAGTTGTATGGAGAATACTACTACAATTTTACTATGATATAGGGATTTTTTTTAAATAACTATTATGTCTCTCTCTCTCTCTCTCACTCTATGCCATTCTAACAGCTCAACTATTAAGTTACATTCTATGTAAAAAACGTTTAAGGTCCTTTGGCATGGCAGCAAGTTGACTGTAAAGTCTCTCTGATGCAAATATTGCATGCACCAAATTCCACCCACCTACCCACCTACCCACCCACCCATACACACACACACACACACACACACACACACACACACACACACACACACACACACACACACACACACGAGCTACAACTCTTATCAGTTGTTCACATAAAATCTTACACTTTATGAACTGTGGAAAATCTATCATTACCTTTGAAACTTTGCCAGTTTTCTCTATATCAGTCTCATTCATCAATCTACAGTGTTTTCCAAATAACTGTTATATATGTTTAAATTCAGTATTCATTTCAAGCTGATCGGTTGAAGCACTAATAAGCTTTGAAATAGCATCCACAAATTACGCTCCTATGAACAGCTAAGTCCAAGACCAAATAATAATACATCAACTTCCAAGCCACTCTGACATTGCATCAGTTGAACTGTTGAGTTTCATTCATCTTTATTATTCCACATACGTTTAGTCACCTCTAATAATCAAGTGTTAATCCAACTACAACTCATAAACGTTAACACACGTCAATTAATTTGCTGTTACTTCACTAGTAATGTAGAACAGTAATAATCAGAGAGGTGTAGAAACGTATATAAATGTCTGAAAGCTGTATCAGGTATAAGTACAGATATTTTTATTGATAGCTGAGCATTATCCACTGAACAACATTACTGCAGAATCTATGTTATTTGTAGACTAATAACTACAGCTATTGCAAGTCATATGTTTGTCGGTTGGGTGGTACTTCCAAGTACATGTGGCAAATGCATCCATTAATACTTATTTTCCCATGTGAAACATGCTAGGCGTTGATGTATGTATGTGTACTAGCAGAACGCTTATTTTATACTAACAGGGATAGTCCACTTAGTGATGCACTTAGAACTGCGCAGTAAACATCAGGTTATAAATTTTGTAACATCTTTGAGGGGGACGACTGTTCAGCTCAGAGAAGAAACGATCAACACATTGATATGGGTACATATAAATGCACCACCTTTAAAATATATGCACTCATACCTATTAATATATTATATGTTCCAATACATACTTGAAAGTATCTGAGAAGAGTGGTTTAAAATTCCGTCACCATTGACCGAGTATCTCCATGATGATCTACATAGCACCATACAAACCATGCAGGTCTACAGCTCTTGGGCTTCTCAAATATACTCTCCATGTTGGGTCTTGAGATATCAGCTTCGTTGTATCATCACCAAACATGCCAATGGTAGTTACCCTCTTTCTTCAGAGGATATTGATATCTTGATGAATTGGATCATACGCAGCTATCATGCAGTCCTCGACATATCACAGCTTGAAAACCACTCCATGTCCCTGAACTACTGCTTTGTACAATGCTGCACGTGCTCTGTTTCCACCATAACTTTGGAGTTCATGTCAGATGCTGCACAGTCATTAACATGCATTGAAAAATTTTCTCTCACCTGATAAGTAGTGTGGAAAAACAACATGCATTAAAAACCTTAGGCTCGATTTGTGGTGCTGGTGTAGGATATAGTGGGGACTTGTAATGTTGGAAATAATTCCGTGTTTTGCTCTACTATACTGGGCACTAAATCCAGGAGCTTGACTGTGTGCTGACTTTGTGCAGTTGGTGATGGATATTGTGGAAGCTTGAAGTCTGGAAACATCTCTGCATGCTGACTTGATTTTCATTACAAAGTTTTGGGACCTGTGTCAAGGAGTATAACTGTATGCCAACTTGGTTTTGTGCTGCTACAGCTTCATAGTATCAGACACTGCATCATCTGCTTCAGCGCACTATTGATCTGAAAGACAAAGAAAGGAAAACTATGAAAATATACACAATACATAATAGTAATGAAACAGTAATATTGAACATTGCAAGAGAGGCAATTGTCAGTACTTACATCTAACTATCTGAACGAGATTTTCTGTCTGTAGGTGCTTGATCTCTGATGATGCTTCATGATTATGATCAAACTGTCAGTACGGTGTACAGAGCTCAAGTGGTGGGTCCACTTAATGGTTAGTAAGCTTGGCTGCTACTACTGAGTGATGAGGCAGGAGACTGAAATGCCATGGAAAGTGGAAAAACCATTTTTGACAGAATATGTGGTAGGCAGCCACATATGTCCATGTTCACCATCTTGCACCACCGTCTTGGATTCTGGCATCATTAATGATTCCATGAATCGCCATTTTGGATCGTCATCTTGAATTGCTCACAGTGCAAACAACATTAATGCATACGCTTTGAGGATTTGGTGACTATTTTGCTAAATCTTTTGGTAAAACATATACACATATTGGATAAGTGTAATATGATATCCACTGTCCAACACAAATACTGATCAGTTTCCTAACATACACCCACTTCATGTGTATCTTCTCTCACACATGTCCAAATGAACAGACACCTTGGTGACCCTGCAGCCAATATGAATCAAGACGAAAACAAATTATCAACATTTAGCTGCTGCTAGGCACTGATTTACATCTCTGGGGAAAGTTGAAAATTTCTGCCACAGCAGGAGACAACGACACGCCGTAATTACTGAAGATAATGGGTGGGGGCAGTATGTCAGTAGTGTGTGGATTATTTGAGAATTTGTATGTGACAGAAGGCATGCTAGGGTAGTGTGTGGAGTTGTGATGACCACTGTGCCCAGATGACTTAGTGGAAAGAGCATCTAATTAGTAAGCATGAGACCTGGGTTAGAATCCTGGTCCAGCACCAATTTACAGCTTACCCTATTGATGTAAATCAATGTCCCCTAGCAGCTAAATGTCATCAATTCCTTAGTGTCCTGACCCACTTCGTACTGACCACTAAAACTCCAAACTTAGTCTAAGTATTTCAGAGTGACCCTCAAAAAATCACAATCTTCCGGACCTTGAATAGCTCTGAAGTTCACAATTTTTGTAACTGTTCCACTACAGTCGAACTTATTACAATGTCATATCACCTAGGAGGTTTATGCAATTCCCTCAAGAATACATATATGGTCGTTTCTCGTTACATCACGTCTTGTGACTCTCACTATGGTGCTTAGCAGAATAACACACTGCATAAGTTCTCTTGTTATAGGAATCTACTGACATTTATCAGAATTTGATTTAGAAATCCTATGGAAGTATGTATGCTTGCTAACGGAGGTCCCACTAGCACACTAGTCGATTATAAGCATATTTCACTTTTATCTCACATATTCACACATCTACATCTACATCTACATCCATACTCCGCAAGCCACCTGACGGTGTGTGGCGGAGGGTACCCTGAGTACCTCTATCGGTTCTCCCTTCTGTTCCAGTCTCGTATTGTACGTGGAAAGAAGGATTGTCGGTATGCTTCTGTGTGGGCTCTAATCTCTCTGATTTTATCCTCATGGTCTCTTCGCGAGATATACGTAGGAGGGAGCAATATACTGCTTGACTCTTCGGTGAAGGTGTGTTCTCGGAGCTTTAACAAAAGCCCGTACCGAGCTACTGAGCGTCTCTCCTGCAGCGTCTGCCACTGGAGTTTATCTATCACACGCACAATTTGTCTCCATTTACAAATCCTCTGCAAATGTAAGATGTCTTATCTACATGTAAAAAACAGTTTTTTTTGGGAAATCACGTAAAAGTGAAGTGCTAGCCTGGACGATAGTACTCTTTCAGTTTACAGAAAGAATGATTGAGTTTAACATATAGTTTACATCAGCAGCAGATTCCCATCACACCTGGGCACATATATAGTATGGCGTTAGTTAAAGAATAATACTGTCACACATCAAAAGAGTGTGTGGTTACTGTGGTACAGGGAGTTCACTTGATGATTATGAATCCACGATTCTTACCACTACTACTACAGCTACTTCCTGAATACGTATATTCTATTATGAATGTACTGTTACAGTCTTACTAATTTCACTGTAGGACCTACAGTTTCAATCTATGAAATAAAGGTACCATTACAACAACCAATACTGTCCTACCAAATGAGACACAATGCCTAAAAAAATTTGAAAGCTGCTTTAAACCCTTTTCCCACACAGTCTCCCTTACAGCTGTCTGCAGTATAAGATTCTGTGATGGTATGGCACACCTGCCATTTATAGGAGTAGAGTGTAAACAAATGACGTCAGATACCTCAGAAGTAAACTGCTATAGAAGTGATTCGTTTGCGTGCACCATCTGCCACAATTCGTAAGCTTGCATGTGGAATTTCGTGTAAACGGCAAAAGTAGCTCTCTCTCTATGGCATGGTCATCTGCAAACTTTACCGCCGGCCGGAGTGGGAGAGAAGTTCTAGACTCTACAGTCGCAGGTTCGAATCCTGCCTCGGGCATGGATGTGTGTGGTGTCCTTAGGTTAGTTAGGTTTAAGTAGTTCTACGTTCTAGGGGACTGATGACCTCAAAAGTTAAGTCTCATAGTACTCAGAGCCATTTGAATAATTTTTGCAAACTTTACCACTAAAGACTTGAAGTTCATTAGCTTTGATGAATGTACCAAGCACACATTCATCACAAATTGTTTAGAAATCCTATGAAAACATGCAATGCATATGTATGACAATTAACGTACTGCATATTTTCGTGGTACACATCTGTGGTGGGGGTGTATAGAATATCGTCATAACTTTATAACTGAAAACTGGCTATCCTGGACGACATCTCAAGCAGTAGGGAATAGGGTCTGACATTGTTCTCTTAGGCAAGGAGTTCGTAGGCAGCCACTAGTAACCTTAGTAAAGAAGTGCCTCATGAGCGGCTGTTGGAAGTCCAGCAGCTGATGTGGCACTTGGCGAAGACGGCAAGACAGCTCTGTGGGCAGCGGGAGGGGTAGTGGTCATGGCTAGTGGACTCCATTGTGGACACTTGGAGAGGTTTATGATCTGTCTGAATCTGGACGTGTGTGTCTTCTTCTGAGCAGACCACGGACCTATGAAGCCAACTGCGAGAGGATGCGGAAAAATGTCATGTTCTGTAAATGAGAAGTGGCATAGAGGACGCTACTAAAATCCAAAACATTTCCAGTACCTCACAGCACTACTTCCAAATTTTACACGGTTATACCTTCAACATACTAAACAGAAGTGGCCATGTTGTGCGAAGTACATCGGCACCTGAAATTAATTATAAATATTGTGAAAACAATTGTTGTCTATACTGCCACGAGTATTCAGAAAAAAATGCGTTGATGTCCTAGTTATTAGTTGTAGCGGTTTTGGGTTTGTAGCAGAAATGCAAACAAACTGAAACGACCGTTCACTGGATAGAGCTACCAGCTAAGGAACAGTCTGATATCAGCAACTCGTTGTTTTGAGCACTAAATTCTATCTTTTTGATATAGTATTCATTCTAAATTGTTTAGGAAAAGAGGGACTTTACACTCCTGTTGATTTGTGCACTATACTTTGTCTAAATGGTACATTTCTTGCAAATGGAAGTATCATTCCAGGCCGATCAGCTGCGTTCAGGGAACTCTTCTACAGTGGTACTTTTCTGTCCCAATGGCGGGATGCGGTGTGAGCCTTCCTTCAGCGATCGGCTGGCTGCAGCAGTGTGCTCCGGTATCCTCTCTGAACTGATCTATTGTACTCGTAATCTGTTAACTGTTGGTTGCCTTTGTGGACAGCAGGTGGGTTCTCGACCACTATGTTCAACAACTCGTCAGTAGATGACTATGAACTCTACTGCTGGTAATAGCAGAGTATTTTCGAGTTGATATGGTAGACATGACAATGTTACAGACCAATACTCTTGTAAAAATGCTGTTCTCTACTGTAATATGTATTTACAGCGGTTTTGGTGGTTATGAGTCAACTTATCATTCCCTATATAGGCGTCAAGCTTCCAAATGTAGTTTCTGTATGATGGTACGTGTACGTTCGCCAGTGTGACGGCTTTTTGGTGGCTGGATATGCTACTGCCAGTCTAATGGACGCCATTCATTCACACATAAGTGTTTTGTGGTGAATTTTGCAAATGTAGTACCTGAATTTGCTTTTCAGGCCTTTGAGCCACTGCACAAGTTACCACCACTAGAAGGACGAAGAAAATTTCAAAATTTTTCAGTTTCCATACAGAAATTTTGTGTTTGTTATAGGTTACTTTGAATGTAGGTGAATTTTTACATTACGTTTGAATGTGGTGAAAGTAGTAGTGTGCTTCCCATCAATTTAACATTGCACATCTGGGCTGTTATGTTACAGGGGATGTGTCATGTTATCGATAGCAATTGCAACTTGCACCTCAAATTCACATTAGGCCATCAAACTGACAGTGTGTTGTGTCTGTGTGTACTTCGCTGTCACCAACCGATGGTGATGTGATCCCTGGTTACCTGTCTGGTATTATGCACAACTCATACTAACAGCTGCCTACACCAGATCTCTAACAGTGTGGCATGTCGAATGTGCAGTTGCGTCTGGGCTCTCTGACCCACCATGGTGCCACGAGTCAGCGAACAGCTGACATGGAACTTTGGGGCCATGGAGGCTCATTGTACAGAGGGCTTTTTCCTGATATTGTGTTATGGACAGAAGCCGCCCCAGCATGGTAAAAGTGGTAAGATTCACACTTAGGGTGACGCCACAGATATCAATTGGTTAAAGCTCTGGACAGCAGAATTTTTAAGCTTAAGGAAAGTAGGAACCGGTTTTGCATTTGGTTGGATTGGATTGGAGTGAACTGAATATAATTGAATAGAAATGAATTGTAAGTAGGTCAGCAGGCAAGTTCAGACTGGTTACTACCTGTTGGATAAAAAACATGCATCTGTAGCCAACAAGATCAACCTGGCATCCTCTGTTTAACAGCTAGGCTAGGACCTGCAGTGGCAATAAGTGAGAAGCTGGGACCTGTATGGGAAAAAACCATTATTTATCTCGGTTGAGTCATTGCCTTTTGTCTTACAAGAGTAAAGGGGTGGAGTGGGGGTGGTGCCGGGAAAGGATCTTTGTAGACAGTACCCTTTGTCTCAGAATTAGAAGCTCAGACTGGCAGGAGATAAACGCCTTAGGTCTCATAGGTAGGCTTCGACATGAGGGGAGAAACTGCTAACTTTGTGTCAGGGGAAAACGCAGGAAATGTGGCAGCAATACAGACTGTACCAGTATCATTGCTCAGCCAGCTTGAATTCCTGCAGAACAAATCGTCTTCGATTTTCCAACAGTCTATACTTATAATAACATCTTTACTTCCTTTGTAACATCAGGAGAAAAACTAGGCTACTTTAAAATTTACAACCAAATTTTCACATTCCAACTTTTTCTTACATAGGGCACTTGGCCGATGTCAGAGGAGTGACTTTGGAAGACAGTAACCCTTATCCTAGAACTGAAAAATCCAGGGGAAGGAGGAAGGAGATCAAAACCTATTTTACCCAAAAAACGAGTGTTGCAGAACATCAGTCATTCGCTCCAGAACGAAAGAGAGGAAAGTAGGTGAAATCATAAACCACTTAGCAGAACAACAGATGGGGCAGTGGAAGGCCAGGCAGCATTCTTTGTTGGGCCAGAGCTGCCACAGTACATCTACTGACAAAATAAAGCACTTCTTCCGTTTCATACTTCACCTTCGATTACTTCAATTAAGAATCATTCGTGATCCAATTATTATTTAATTTATGATTCGCCAGTCTACCTGATATGTACTAATCTGACAGTAGGATCCCTCGGAAAACCTCCTTCGTTTCTGAAAGCAAAGATGAGGCCACATCAATACCAGAATTTGAGACTAACGCTAAGACCTCGAGCCTATATCTTACGAATTCAAACACTAGCCTGACCCACATGCAGGAAAACTTCCAAATTTTGATTGAGATAGCTAGGCAGAAACGCAACCTCATTCGTGCGTTCACTTCCGTAAGAGAGGTAAACTTAGAAGTCGCTGATTGGAATCACTATTTTAGCAAACTATCCATCAGCATTACACTTTATTTTGCTGTCTGTAATTAAAAGGATGTTCTGTTCAAGATAATATTGCCAAGACCATCAAAGATAGCTTCAACTAAACATAACTTTCCATTTCTATCGCAACAGTAAACTGGTGAGCGGGAGTGCATTGAAGAGAATCTTGACACTTATTCGCGAGGACGGTAGTTCAAATTATTGTCTAACCATTCACATTTAGATTATCCCTGATTTCCCTAAATTACAACAGGCGAAAACCGGGATGATTCCTCCAAAAGACACGGTTGATTTATTTCCCCATCTTTCCACAATCCGAACGTGTGCTCCGTCTGTACTGCGCTTGTCGTCCGTATTTCCTCCGCTTGACAAATAATTGACCATTTGTCGTAGCAGCATGGGGCTCAAAAAGAAAATCTGCAACATGGAGGTTTTGCGACCACATCACTAACATTTAGATATCCCATTCATGACAACTGTGATTTGTCAGAATTTTTACTTTAAATAGCTCCACACGGTGATGCATATTACGTAATTTCTCCAGGAAAAAAGCTCGGAATGAGGAATGCAAGCTGTACCTCATAGTAAATGAAGACGTAGCTAGTTTGCGCACGTAAATGTATTCAACCGGTATCTGTTCAACCACCATCGCCGGACAGGGAAGTCACGAAGGAGCGACTGTAAGCTAGGAAATTTAGCGTGCGCCGAGGTAAGTGGCGGCTTTGATCGGCCTGTAACAAGGAGCGGCCGAACCTCAAAGGACGTCAGCTGCAGCCCCAAGCTTGGCGCGTTCTTTCAGCTGGACACCCAGGTTAACTCTCTCTTTAGTTTCGCCTCGGACAAGCACTTCCTTTTCCGTAATTACCTGGGACGCTGGCTGGAGTAAACATCCATTAGGTGATTTCCTGTAATCCGAGAGCTGCCGGTCGTATAACTTTAACGTTCAACTTGCGTGTGGCAATAAATATAAGACGCCATACATAATTAAAAATTCCAAGGTAGCCGTTTCAACCCTGGCTCTCTTCTACGTAGCAAGACCACTGACTAAGTCTGTTTCCTCGAGAAAGGAGACGGTATAATCCACACAAAATTAGTTATTCCCTGGACTGCCTATCGTCCATTGAATGCATCTCACAGCGTACTAATCTGTCAAGGAGGTCTTACAGTATTTCCACAACTCTGATCCTCGCTTGTGTTAAACATAAACCAGTCTTCACTGCCACCTTCTGTTCATGAATCTGGGGAGGAGTTCACTTACTCCTACACATCCAAGAAGCAGTAAAGGTTTCCAGTACAGTTATACTTATTGAAAGGTACTATCATGACCTTCTCAATATTATTTTAAAATTTGATGCATAGTATATCGAACAAATTGTTTTCGTCCATTACACATCTGACAATTACGATTTACTGGAATTCATTTGTTGAGGCACTAAATTGTAGCCTGCATCTCATCACGTAAAAGGAAAGGTCAAATGGTTAGTTTGGCTGGTAATCTCATCACGAAATTGCATTACGAATTCAGAAAGATTATTAGTCCAATGTGTACTCCAACATAAATCAACACATATCTTTTCTTGTTACAAATTTTTTAATTTTTTAGTTTTTTCTTCTAATTTAAGCACCGGCTATTATCATTTTCAATATAGAATTTCGGTGTTTTTTTAACAGTACATACCTTCAATGGACTAGTATTTGTAGCAATCGGGTTCCAATGGGCAATTGAGATCTGTCTTTTCTTTTTCGTGGTTTCCCTAAACCAATCATAAGCCAGCTACTCTTTCAGATATTGTTATGAGTACATAAAAGTATTTCATAATAAAGTACTAAATAAGTGCTACTTTATAAGGTTTGGCCAAACAAATGATTCACAACGCAGTATGACTATATTTAACAAACATTTCCGGAGTAGTTACAGCTTACTTGGCGCAGCGAAACGAAATGTGGATACCAATTGAAACTTAAGTAGCTTCTATTATCACAGTTTCTTCTACAAATTTCATAATATGATTCGGAGAACGTAAGACTATATACACTATCCACCACATTAATGTGACCACTTGTCCAAAACCGGAAAAACAATATTCTTCAGTGTGGACCGGTGCGGGACATACAGGATGAGGGCCGGTTAGGTTCAGGAAGGGACTGCAGGGATGTAGAGCTATACCGATTGCAGTGCCGTTGCCAGCTTAGCTAGATTTCTCGGTTGAGGAATCACGGCGCAACAACCGGATCAAGTTGTTCCAAAGATTCTCGATAGATTTTAAATGCGGGGAGTTTAGTGGCAAGTAAACTTATGGTGCTCTTCGAACCACGCAAGTACACTACGGGCTTTGTGATACGTAACATTATCCTGCTGGAAGATGTCGTTGTATCCAGGAAAAACAAACCGCATATAAGGGTGGACATGGACTCCAACGATAGAAGCATTCCTGTGTTGATCCTTGCAGAATGATCAGATCACCCATGCCATGAAAAAAATCCCAAGACCCTAACGCTCCTCCTCTTGCCAGGGTCATTCAAAAGTTTGTTGCAAGGTTTTTGCTTTCAGTCCGATTAACATAAATCGTAATTCGTCTAAATAGGCCATCTGTCGCCATTCCGTGCACGTCCAGATACGGTCATGGCGTGCAAATTCCAGCCTTTGTGCGAATGAACAGCAGTCAGCGTGGGTGCATGAACCAGGTGGCTGCAGCGGACGCCCACTGGGTGAGCCGACAGTTTCACGTCTATTCGCCGGTACACATCTCCGTAGCCACCGTTCACCCCTGTCATCTATTAAATAATGCAGTTCCTGGGTTGTTCAGAAGTACTATGTCCGAAGGAACAGGTACAACGACGATTACAGCTGTTATGAAGTACAAGAAATGTACAGGGTGTTTAAAAAATGACCGGTATATTTGAAACGGCAATACAAACTAAACGAGCAGGAATAGAAATACACCGTTTGTTGCAATATGCTTTGGACAACAGTACATTTTCAGGCAGACAAACTTTCTAAATTACAGTAGTTACAATTGTCAACAACAGATGGCGCTGCGGTCTGGGAAACTCTATAATACGATATTTTCCACATATCCACCATGCGTAGCAATAATATGGCGTAGTCTCTGAATGAAATTACCCGAAACCTTTGACAACGTGTCTGGCGGAATGGCTTCACATGCAGATGAGATGTACTGATTCAGCTGTTCAATTGTTTCTGGATTCTGGCGGTACACCTGGTCTTTCAAGTGTCCCCACAGAAAGAAGTCACAGGGGTTAATGTCTGGCGAATAGGGAGGCCAATCCACGCCGCCTCCTCTATGTTTCGGATAGCCCAAAGCAATCACACGATCATCGAAATATTCATTCAGGAAAGTAAAGACGTTGGCCGTGCGATGTGGCCGGGCACCATCTTGCATAAACCACGAAGTGTTCGCAGTGTCGTCTAAGGTAGTATGTACCGCCACAAATTCACGAAGAATGTCCAGATGCAGTGATGCAGTAATCGTTTCGGATCTGAAAAATGGGCCAATGATTCGTTCGGAAGAAATGGTGGCCCAGACCAGTACTTTTTGAGGATGCAGGGACTATGGGACTGCAACATGGGGCTTTTCGGTACCCCATATGCGCCAGTTCTGTTTATTGACGAAGCCGTCCAGGTAAAAATAAGCGTCGTCAGTAAACCAAATGCTGCCCACATGCATATCACCGTCATCAATCCTGTGCACTGTATCGTTAGTGAATGTCTCTCGTGCAGCAATGGTAGCGGCGCTGAGGGGTTGCCGCGTTTGAATTTTGTATGGATAGGTGGCAGGGGTAAAATACAGGGAGCGAAAGGCTATTTACAATTTGTACAGAAACCAGATGGCAGTCATAAAAGTCGAGGGGCATGAAAGGGAAGCAGTGGTTGGGAAAGGAGTGAGACAGGGTTGTAGCCTCTCCCCGATGTTATTCAATCTGTATATTGAGCAAGCAGTAAAGGAAACAAAAGAAAAATTTGGAGTAGGTATTAAAATTCATGGAGACGAAGTAAAAACTTTGAGGTTCGCCGATGACATTGTAATTCTGTCAGAGACGGCAAAGGACTTGGAAGAGCAGCTGAACAGAATGGACAGTGTCTTGAAAGGAGGATATAAGATGAACATTAACAAAAGCAAAATGAGGATAATGGAATGTAGTCAAATTAAATCGGGTGATGCTGAGGGAATTAGATTAGGAAATGAGACACTTCAAGTAGTAAAGGAGTTTTGCTATTTAGGAAGTAAAATAACTGATGATGGTCGAAGTAGAGAGGATATAAAATGTAGACTGGCAATGGCAAGGAAAGCGTTTCTGAAGAAGAGAAATTTGTTAACATCGAATATAGATTTATGTATCAGGAAGTCGTTTCTGAAAGTATTTGTTTGGAGTGTAGCCATGTATGGAAGTGAAACATGGACGATAACTAGTTTGGACAAGAAGAGAATAGAAGCTTTCGAAATGTGGTGCTACAGAAGAATACTGAAGATAAGGTGGATTTATCACGTCACTAATGAGGAGGTATTGAATAGGTTTGGGGAGAAGAGAAGTTTGTGGCACAACTTGACTAGAATAAGGGATCGGTTGGTAGGACATGTTTTGAGGCATCAAGGGATCACAAATTTAGCACTGGAGGGCAGCGTGGAGGGTAAAAATCGTAGAGGGAGACCGAGAGATGAGTACACTAAGCAGATTCAGAAGGATGTAGGTTGCAGTAGGTACAGGGAGATGAAGCAGCTTGCACAGGATAGAGTAGCATGGAGAGCTGCATCAAACCAGTCTCAGGACTGAAGACAACAACAACACAACAACAACAACATGGATAGAGGTGTAAACTCTGGCGCATGAGACGATACGTGGACGTTGGCGCCATTTGGACCTCAGCTGCAACACGGCGAACGGAAACACGAGGCCGCTGTTGGATCACCTGCTGCACTAGCTGCGCGTTGCCCTCTGTGGTTGCCGTACGCGGTCGCCCTACCTTTCCAGCACGTTCATCTGTCACGTTCCCAGTCCGTTGAAATTTTTCAAACAGATCCTTTATTGAGTCGCTTTTCGGTCCTTTGGTTACATTAAACCTCCGTTGAAAACTTCGTCTTGTTGCAACAACACTGTGTTCTAGGCGGTGGAATTCCAACACCAGAAAAATCCTCTGTTCTAAGGAATAAACCATGTTGTCCACAGCACACTTGCACGTTGTGAACAGCACACTCTTACAGCAGAAAGACGACGTACAGAATGGCGCACCCACAGACTGCGTTGCCTTCTATATCTTTCACATCACTTGCAGCGCCATCTGTTGTTGAAAATTGTAACTACTGTAATTTCGGAAGTTTGTCAGCCTGAAAATGTGCTGTTGTCTCAGGCATATTGCAACAAACGGTGTATTTCTATCGCTGCTCGTTTAGTTTTTATTGCCGTTTCAAATATAACGGTCATTTTTGAAACACCCTGTACTTGCAGTTGTGAGTGTGGACAAACATCACCTGTAAAGTGGAATGATTACTATGAAAATGTGTGCCTCACAAGGAAATCAGGTTTCGAAGCTTAGTCCGACGAAAACTTTCATTGTAGTCATTCCACTATACAGCTGGTACTCGTCCATATTCATAACTGCGAACGCATTTCATGTACCTGTCATCTATGGCCCGTGGAGCACCACAAGGTTCGTTTTGAATTAACACCATTTTGCCATGTACGGTATATTTTAACCACGGAGGCACGTGAAAATATTTACAAATGTAGCAGTTTAGGAATTTGTTCCTCTTTTGGCTCGGAGGCCAATGATAACGCCCCTTTTAATGTCAGATGACTGTATCCATTTCCGCAGATTGACAATGACACCACTGGTATCGGCGTCCTCATGACACGCTTTATATATTCTCCACTGTTAGTGTTGCCACGCACCGTCTGTGATTGGTTATTGCACTCTGATGTCGAACGTATGCGGTGGTCTCTTTAATGTGACTGGACTTTGTATGATACACCTTGTATCTCAATCAGGTGCAACGCACTAGTGTGGCTCCATTTGATAGCCTAACATCTCTCTGTATAATTCCTGAAATATGAAGATCCAAGGCAATCACGTCGAACGTTTGGCAAATACGAAGACAAGCAGTAGAAATTCTCGTGTTTGCAGGCAGGCATTATCTTGCTGAAATATAAGCCGAGGATGGTTTGCCATGAACGGAAACAAAACTTGGCTTGGAGTATCGTCGACATCCCGATGTACTGTAGCGGTGACATGAAATGCCACTCGAACCACCACTCCTGGATGTTTGGGTGTGTGGTGGTTGACAGCCAGGTTGGCATCCGACAGCTGCCCATGGAGTCTCCAGACATCTCTTCGAATGTCATCGAAGCTCACTTAGAAGAGGAACGCATCACTAAAGTCAGTTCTACTCCAGAGATTCCAGGCTGAAGACATGTGTGGATATCCCCCCCTCCCCAGGTAACAGTGGGATACTAACCTGACGGTCGCTCGCGATACGGCCGACAACCAGCAGTGACGATCTGAAATGCCAATAAACGAGGAGAGCGTTACACCGCTACAAGCAGGGAAGTGGTTGAGCGAAAACAAGCAAGGAAGAACTGACCGCTCTGCAAAGCGGAATATGTTTATACGTGGCTTCAGAGGTAACGGAAACAAAACCGTCGTTGTGTGCTCCCTATTAGCGCGGAACAGAAACTACCTGTTCTGCGCTGAGAGGCAGCACACCGTTCCTGGTACACGCGGGCTCGAGGACCACAGCAGAGCTGCAACACCTGAGGATGGGATTATACAGTCGGAAACCGGTCGTGTGAAAATAATTTATAAATGAAGCGGTATTTTCAATCTCTGCTATATAGCTCAGTTGCGCATGTTATGCCAACAGGATTGTTTGTAAAGACTTTGAAATATCTCGAAAACTACACATCTGGTAAAAGAAAGTTACCATTGCAATTTGTTTGTCTCTGGTGGGGACATCCAACGTTACCAAGCTCGAGCCTCCACCCCACCCCGTGCGTGGTTGGCGGGGAGCAACCTTGAAATCTTCAATGGGAATCTTTGATTTTTATTGCAGATCACGATTCTACGACAAAATCTACATGTGTTTTATCTGAAGCATTTTCTTCATTTCGCCACAGATGGCTCAGTAATCGAAAGAACAGAAATGGGTAGACAATCGTAATTTACGACATGCTACTCAATGACCTTTGACTATCAGTGGCACTTGGGCACCCACCTCCGTGCTGCGAGTGTCAGACAGGCCAGTATTTCGCTCCTTCTAATTGGAAACCCCATTCGCAATGCTGTATCCCTCCGACAAGTCGAACATGGGACTACTCGTCGCAGCACCGTGGCCGTGTAGCGAACTACGATGTATCACAGGGGCAGTTCACTGCGACCGCAGATCACGTAATCGTGCAGACGTAGAACAGGTAGCGGCTCTAAAAATTACAATACTTGCGCAGTGTTTTTTGCCTGCACACCTTCTCATCATCTGGAGAACAGAGTTCCAAGTGGATGAAGAGTGTTGCAACTACGTAAGAGAAAACTGAAGCGATCCTGGTATATGGAGATGTAGGAGAAATGTTGAGGCTGCCGTTACCTTGTATGCCGAACGTTTACCAGAGAAAGCTCGTTCTCTTTCGTTCTTTTACAAGGTTGTGAACATATTCGTACAGATCAGCAAAAGAAAACGGAGCAAACGTGTTACAGGAGAAGCTAATGAAATAGCTGTACTAGCGGCAGTGCACCACAACCCACGGATAAGCGCCCAGCAATTAAGCAGCGATTCTGGTTTGTCCATAGGTAGTACTGTGACAATAGTGCGTCGTCATAAGTATCATCCATACCAAATACCACTCTGTCAAGAACTTCATGGCTCTGATTCCCAAAGCCGGGTAGTGTTCTCTGAATGGGCATGTCTACAAGTGCTCCCACGTTCTTTGCCGAGGTACTGTTTACCGATGAGTCTACGTTCACAGTCCATGGTAGCGTTAACCGCCATAACATGAATTTCTAGAGAGTAGACAATCCCTACAGAAATTTACCATCAACGCCCTTGGTCGGTTAAGGTATGGTGTGGTATCATAAAGAACAAACTCAATGAGATACCTGTTTCATAAATAAAACAGCCTTTTCCTGCAGAAAAAGGCGGTTTCATTTGTCATAACAAGTATTTATATGCTTGCTGCGGAGGATGGTCACATAAAGAAACTCATTGGTCCGGATTTTATCGACGGAACTTTGAATGGACGCTATTATCGAAAGATTTTAGAACAAGAACTACCGGTACAACTACAGCATGTTCCCCAGGGGCCGGCTTTGTGGCCAAGCGGTTAAAGGCGCTACAGTCTGGAACCGCGTGACCGCTACGGTTGCAGATTCGAATCCTGTCTCGGGAATGGATGTGTGTGATGTCCTTAGGTTAGTTAGGTTTAAGTAGTTCTAAGTTCTAAGGGACTGATGACCTTAACTTGTCCCGTAGGGCTCAGAGCCATTTGAACCATTTTTGTTCCCCTGGGCATTCGATAATGTATGTGGTTTCAGCATGACGGATACCGAGTGTATTATGCAACTGAAGCTCGGGAGGTATTATACCGTGTTTACACTGGTCGGTGGATCGGCAGAAGTGGCCCTATTAATGACCCGCTAGATCGCCAGATTTGGCGTCGCCGGATTTCTTTCTGTGGGGATATTTAAAAGATAATATGAACTAGTAAATGCCAACAGGCAGTGAATAAATGGTCAAATACGCCAGAAATGCCTGTGGTGAAATTACCGCAAATTTTCTTCTGTCCTGGGAATGATATTTGAAAAGCCGATCACTAAATACACTCCTGGAAATTGAAATAAGAACACCATGAATTCATTGTCCCAGGAAGGGGAAACTTTATTGACACATTCCTGGGGTCAGATACATGACATGATCACACTGACAGAACCACAGGCACATAGACACAGGCAACAGAGCATGCACAATGTCGGCAATAGTACAGTGTATATCCACCTTTCGCTGCAATGCAGGCTACTATTCTCCCATGGAGACGATCGTAGAGATGCCGGATGTAGTCCTATGGAACGGCTTGCCATGCCATTTCCACCTGGCGCCTCAGTTGGACCAGCGTTCGTGCTGGACGTGCAGACCGCGTGAGACGACGCTTCATCCAGTCCCAAACATGCTCAATGGGGGACAGATCCTGAGATCTTTCTGGCCAGGATAATTGACTTACACCTTGTAGAGCACGTTGGGTGGCACGGGATACATGCGGACGTGCATTGTCCTGTTGGAACAGCAAGTTCCCTTGCCGGTCTAGGAATGGTACAACGATGGGTTCGATGACGGTTTGGAT
The DNA here is from genome assembly GCF_023897955.1 of Schistocerca gregaria. NCBI lineage: Eukaryota > Metazoa > Arthropoda > Insecta > Orthoptera > Acrididae > Schistocerca > Schistocerca gregaria. The sequence continues at coordinate 835,866,081 of NC_064931.1, forward strand.
GTACCGTGCACTATTCATGGTCCCTTCGACGATCACCAGAAGTGTACGGCCAGTGTAGGAGATCGCTCCCCACACCATGATACAAGGTGTTGGCCCTGTGTGCCTCGGTCGTATGCAATCCTGATTGTGGCGCTCATCTGCACGGCGCCAAACACGCATACGACCATCAATGGCACCAAGGCAGAAGCGACTCTCATCGCTGAAGACGACACGTCTCCATTCGTCCCTCCATTCACGCCTGTCGCGACACCACTGGAGGCGGGCTGCACGATGTTGGGGCGTGAGTGGAAGACGGCCTAACGGTTTGCGGGACCGTAGCCCAGCTTCATGGAGACGGTTGCGAATGGTCCTCGCCGATACCCCAGGAGCAACAGTGTCTTGGAGACCTCACGCCCCACGTGTTGAGCAATTCGGCGGTACGTCCACCTAGCCTCCCACATGCCCACTATACGCCCTCGCTCAAAGTCCGTCAACTGCACATTCGGTTCACGTCCACGCTGTCGCGGCATGCTACCAGTGTTAAAGACTGCGATGGAGCTCCGTATGCCTCGGCCAACTGGCTGACACTGACGGCGGCGGTGCACAAATGCTGCGCAGCTAGCGCCATTCGACGGCCAACACCGCGTTTCCTGGTGTGTCCGCTGTGCCGTGCGTGTGATTATTGCTTGTACAGCCCTCTCGCAGTGTCCGGAGCAAGTATGGTGGGTCTGACACACCGGTGTCAATGTGTTCTTTTTTTCCATTTCCAGGAGTGTATTTTAAAACACAATAATTTTTTTTTGTCAATGTGATCAGCAGAAGTTATTTGAAACAAATGGTCTAATCTAATTCATACAGAAACCAACACAATATTTTCACAAGCTGCGTCATTGTCGCGAATAAAACAGTGACCCGTATATACAATAAGTTTCCTTTAATTTACGTCTATGGTCACAAACGTTTTGTTAACAGATTACCGGTTTCGGTCTATAATGACCATCATCAGATCTGCAGCAAAAAAATGGGAAAAAAGCGATGAATACACGCGCAGAGTGTCTGCTGCTTAAAAACAATAAATAGACCACAATGAAAAGTACTACTGACATACGTTGCGCTTTAAGTCTGAAGAGGCATACCTGTTTTATAAAAAGAAAGTCCCAATGTGCTGCATCTATAGTGGCATCGTCAAATCTTAAATGCAAAGTATTTACTTGTAACCTTCTGCAACTTACAATAGGCTAGTGGATTATTACATACATATACAATTAGTAGTTCATGTTAAGTAGACAAGTATCTGTTTGAACAGGTACCTGTCCTGAACAAGATTTGCCAGACAGAGAAATATAAGATGGCATCTCATCCATTCCACGTAATTAAAAAAAAAACCGAAACGAGTGCCAGAGTCTTACAGATAATTAGTATTACTTAAATTGATTATACATCCCCATATAAATTAATGTTTCCCCAAGCTGGTATAGATTAAAGTATTGTGAGGGACACAGTGCTCTCATGGCTGTATATAAACAAGATACATAACTGCTAAATTAATGTTGTCTGTAATAGTTCTCGATAAAAATGTTTGAATGATACATTGTCCATCAGCAAGGAACATAATATGTAAGCTTATGTTCTCTCCTATTGGAATAAATCAATATGTAATAATGGACAGATTTTCCATATGGATGGCTTACCTTCATGTGCATCCACGGGGTAAGTTGCTCCCACTCACATCACAACATGAAAATATTTACACGAGGAATGAGTATTAAATAGACTTTAAATTAAACACACGCAGTCATAACGTTTAATATGGAATATTTCTCCTCATGAATGGCGAGAGTGATAGCGCAACAAATCGTCAATAAACATAAATGTCTCCTTAATGTGCAAACCAGTTATAATACAAAACCACACAGACATTTTGAGATAATGAATATTATATTAGATACATAGATAAGATACACTTCTTCTAGTCACTCATCAAAAATATACATTTATATCAGAGTAAAGGTTAGATCACTGCTACCTTAACATAAGTTGTTCGTAGTATATTGAACTCCTTGTTCGTTTTTGTAAATTGTGTATGGTCCCATTCCGTTCCCTTCATTCATAATTTAGCTTGCTTCCAATACCGAAACGTAATATTGCCATATAAACTACCACTCACCAGACTAAATTCCTGCTACTTCATACAAAAATAGCACTACTTCATGCTGCTTTGCTACGCTATGCTACTGACATTCCATGTTCTACATATTACAAATATCTCTCCTTAAAGAGAATCTGTTACACATCTTCAGACTGAGCTTGTGCCCGAGCATTCCAAATCCACGGAACCACAGAACATTTTTATCCACTAGTGCTCAAAGATAACGGGTAGCTAAAATATTTAGGATTGTAACATGTTTGTTATAATTTGACACATCAAGAAATGAAAGAAATTGGTTCTTTTTTTACGGAACAGAAAAGCCCTGAGTCACTCCAACAATGTCTCGATCACATGAAATTTATCCGCATATGTGGATAAGGAGAAGCATCATCTGTATAATGGAATAGCAACAGTGAAAAATTGTGCTGGAGCGGGACACAAACCCAGATTTCCAACTTTTCGCGAGCGGTCGTTTTACCATTAGCTTATCAGAGTACGCTCCATGGTTACCAAAATTTCCATATCTGTTTAACCACGTGGCAAGAACCTTTTTCGCACATACATTATGTGCACTATGTGTTCAAAACTATCCGGACACCTGGCTGAAAATTACTTATAAGTTCGTGGCGCCCTCCATCGGTAATGCAGGAATTCATTATTATGTTGGCCCATCCTTAGCCTTGATGACAGATTCCACTGTCGCATGCATACGTTCAACCGGGTGCTGGTTTCTTGGAGAATGACAGCCCATACTTCACGGAGTGCTGCACTGAGGAGAGGTGTCGATGTCGGTCGGTGAGGCCTGGCACGTAGTCGACGTTCCAAAACATCCGAAGTTGACGTTCCAAAACATCCGAAAGGTGTTCTATAGGATTCAGGTCAGGACTCTGTGCAGGCCAGTCCATTACTGGGATGATATTGTCTTGTAACCACTCCATGACGCTGGCCAGTGTGGCCGAGCGGTTCTAGGCGCTATAGTCTGGAACCTCTAGACCGCTACGGTCGCAGGTTCGAATCCTGCATCGGGCAGGGTGATGTCCTTAGGTTGGTTAGGTTTAAGTAGTTCTAGGGGACTGATGACTTCAGATTTTAAGACTCATAGTGCTCAGAACCATTTGAACCACTCCACGACAAGCCGTGCTTTGGGAACAGGTGCTCGAACGTGTTGAAAGATCAGTCCGAATTGCTTTTCGTCAGTGGGAAGCAAGAAGGTGCTTAAAAATCAATGTAGGCCTGTACTGTGATAGTGCCACGCAAAACAACAAGGTGTGCAAGCCCGCTCCATGAAAAACACGACCACACCGTAACACCACCGCATCAAGATTGTACTGTTGGCACTACACACGCTAGCAGATGACGTTCACCGGGCATTCACCATACCCACACCCTGACATAGGATCGCCCCATTGTGAACCGTGATTCGTCACTTCACAAAACGCTTTTTCACTGTTCAGTCGTCCCATGTTAACGCTGCTAACATCGAGCGAGGTGTCGTTTGGCATTTACAGCATGATGTGTGATTTATGGGCAGCCGCTCGACCATGAAATCCAAGTTTCCTCACCTCCCTTCTAACTGTCATAGTACTTGTAGTGGACCCCGATCCGGTTTGGAATTCCTGCGTGAAGGTGTGGATAGATGTCTGCCTATTACATATTATGACCATCTTCAACTGTCGGCGGTCTCTGTCAGCCAACAGACGAGGTCGGCCTGTACGCTTTTGTGCTGTACGTGTACCTTCACTTGTCCACTTCACTATCACATCGAAAACAGTGGACCTACGTATATTTGGTGTGTGGAAGTCTCACGTACATCTCGCGTACAGACGTATGACACAGATGACGGCTAACTACCTGACCACGTTCGAAGTCGTGAATTCCGCGGAGGGCCCCATTCCGCTCTCTCATGATTTCTAATGACAACTGAAATCGCTGATATGGAGTACTTGACAATAGGTGTTAGCCCAATGGAGCTGATATGAAAAACGTAAGTTTCTGGGGGTTTCCGGACACTTTTGATTACATAGTGTACATTCCTGTAGAGGGTAGACAGCCGATGGTTGCCCTTCTACACAACTGCGGATACATGTCACATAACGTCTGTAGTCGCTGCAGTGCCTGTTCCTTCGAACACACATGCATGTCCAAAGGAATGTTGCAATGTACTTCTGAACAACATTTGTACTGCAATATTGCATCTGTCTCTATCAGGTTGAATTCCTGAATTCGTCACAACATTTCCAAAAAATATCACAACCCTTCGACCAACCCCCGCATTACCCTAACTGACAGTCACTATAAAATCTTCGAATACAGTGGAAAACCTGTCTAACCTTTATGATTCTTCTAACCGCTTTCTACGAGATTGTTAACATATGCTGCAATCCTCGTCCACGTGACAGCATCAAAAATATTCTAGAAGCCTCTAACGGAAGCAGCTGAAATCACGTCAAGTCCGAAAGGAAACTTACTTGCTCTCAAATCAATGGATGACAGAACAATGAATACAAGGAACTTCTTTACAGATTCATCAAACTTTAAGGCTAGTAGAATAATAACTTTCAACACCGAGGCCTATTTAGTCACGGATATAGTTGACTTTAATCTCGATTTTTGTCCTGTTAGTCTTTAGTGACATCGTCAGCGAAGAGACAATAAACAGCCATTCGCCCGATTGTATTACTTCCGGCTGATTTTGATGTTGTGGACTTCAGTTTCCTGGTTGGTTTGAAGCAGCTCTCCACCCTACTCTGTAATGTCCAGATTTGTTCGTCTCTGCATAACTACTGCCACTTTCACTCATTTTAACCTGCTTACTAAAGTTAACACTTATTCTACTTTGCTTGCTTTCCCACATTGCCAAACTGACAATCCTTGGTACCTTAGGATGCGTTCTTTCAACCAATATATTCTTTTAATCAAGGCCCGTCAAATTATATTTTGCCAAATTCGATTCATTACCTTTCCATGTGTACTCGGTCTACCGATCTAATCCTTAGGGTTCTTCTATAGAACCACATGTCAATAGCTTCCATTCTCTCTCTGTCTTAAATTCTTATCGTCCTTCACAGCCGTATTAGGCTACTCTCAAGAAAAATACCGTCGAAGGCAACTTCCTTTTACGTAATTCATAGCCGAGCTGCAGATAGTCTGTATTATATATCCTCTCTACTTCGGCCAGCATCAGTAATTTTGCTGCCGAAAATGCAAAACACAACTAGTGCTTTTAGTGTCTTGGTCCATAATCCAATCTGGGCAAAAGAACTTGGTTTAATTCGACTGCGCTTTACTTTTGTTAATGATCATCTCAGTAAGTCTTTTCAAGACCTACCCATTCTTTTCAACTAATCTTCCATTTCCATTACTGTCTCTGACAGGACAGCATGCTGCAAATATTTTATTTATTTTTCTCCTTTGTTTGTTTTACTATTTACTCAGTGTTGAAGTGCGACAATGGTACATTCAAACTGCTGTATCGTCTGCCCAAACTAAATTTGGGTGATGACATTGCAGTAATTAAGTGCATTTAAGATAGAATTTATTTCAATTGATACGTGAATAATATATTTCAGCTATCAGTCGTCCTTTGGAATTTTTATTGACAGATCTAGATTTCAGCTAACAACTAGCCATTCTCAATACACTATCCATTTTTGGTCAATGCATGTAATGCCTATTGGTCTGGATTTGTACACAGTTCATTTAATACTGAGTATTAATTTAACACTGAGTATTAAATGAACACTGTACTAAGCCAGACCAACAGGAATTACACGCATTGACCAAAAAAGGATAGTGCATTGAGAATTGCTAGTTGCTAGCTGAAATCTAGATCTGCCAATAAAAATTCCAAAGGAAGCCTGATAGCTGATATCTACTACTTGAAAATCAAAATTACGGTCGCTCCATGCAACAGCCTCTGAATGGAGGATAACCTGATCAATTGAAATGATTTCTATTAACACAATATTATATATTTAATAAATGTCGTTTTTCCCAAGTTCGTGTCAAGAGGGCTAGCGACACAAAACGTCAACGGCAGAACATTCATTGCAGTGGCCTCAGATGCCAAGCCAGTCTTTCTTGTTGCTTATGCTGCAGCCAGAGATCCCACAGTATTCCACTATTGATTGTGGCTGACATCTGACTCAAATGCTATTAACTGACTGTAATACAGTAGAAAATAAGGAATTCATCTATCGTTACATACCATTGTGTATAAAATCAGTGAGTCTATTCGATTGATGTCCGCCCCCGGTAGCTGAGTAGTCAGCGCGACAGAATGTCAGTCCTAAGGGCCTGGGTTCGATTCCCGACTGGGTCGGAGATTTCCTCAGCTCACGGACTGGGTGTTGTGTTGTCCTAGTCTTCATCATTTCATCCCCATCGACGCGCAAGTCGCCGAAATGGCGTCAAATCGAAAGACTTGCACCCTGCGAACGGTCTACCCGACGAGAGGCCCTAATCACACGACATTCATTCATTCAATTCGATAGATGTTATATGGGACCGATTTTCAGCTTATAGAAATAAAACTATTTCATCTATAGAAGGAAAATATGATCGAACGCTTCGCTTCTTAAATGAATATTTTGAAAAGGAAAACAGAACCATAATATTTACGAGTTGCACAAGAAGCACAGTTATTGCCTTTGCAGTAGCTAAGGTAAAGTCTACAACACAGTCCCATGACACGTCTATTGGCATGACAGTATATGGAGTGCCACAGCACTAGCTGTGCGAGGTGTGATGGGCACCATACCTGGCTGACGTTTAGTCCCGGTGAAAGAGCAACGGTACTCATTGTAACTGCAGGATGAGAGTGTCGTCCTGGAGGGAGTGGACCGAGGAAAAATCCACGCCTCTTTCCTGGATTGAACATAGAACCTTCAGGACAAGAATCTTGTGCTGAACCTGCTTTCCTTTTCTTTTTGATGGACACTGTGGGTTTCGGGGACTGAGTGGGCAGGGGTCACATATCTAGGCCTTTACACTATTTCTTCCACACCCCCAACTACCAGGATTGACTTTGGGAACGAGATAATGGTAATATATTATTTATGTATTTATTCATTTGTTATTTGTACGGCGAAAACCTAAGTATGACGACAGAGAGGATGAGAAACATACATAGAAAGCCCGCGGAGGCCGGGATAATGGGTTCGGAACATGGCAATCCCAACTGCGATGCGCACACACACAGTACCTAACAAGCACGACTTCACAGATAGGTTAATTAGTTCCCATAGTGTGGTTCCGCTTATTTGGAGTAGTCAGTTCGTGGACGTGTGTCATCTCATACCCGGGTTGGTTCCAGCTGCACATAGTGTCGTGGAAAGGATTATCTATGTAATATGATAAGTCTGTTGTTACTTCAGGTTGTGGACAATTTTGGTATGCCACTCTTGCAAGTAATTCCAGAAGTCCAAAACGTGTTTGGAATTATTCAAAAATAGAGAATGAACGAAGTGTCCTTTGATGTACGTGACTGCGTTGGCTTTCGTACGAGGGTAGTTGGTATTATCTGGGAAAAGGAGGAATTGTGGAGCAATATGTACGGGTATCACTCCGGGAAAACAGACCATGAGTTGTCGAACCAGGTGCCAGATGCCATCCGCCTCTACCTGCAGAGACGATTTGCAGTCTTGTCTGGTTTTATATATATGGTGCAATTGGGTAACTCTTCCACGATGATCTGGTGAAATGTAGATTGTTCCACCTGTTTGCAGTCCATTGTTACGTACTTTAGGCCCGTCCTTATTATTTTCCACACGACCTTCCACCGGACATGCGGGTGTTCCAACTCCATGGAATTCGGGTGTCGACTGCTTTGGATGACACATTAAATCTCCCATGTCATCACATGATGTGTTTTCAATACTGTGAGACGAACATAGCTAAATTCGACGCAATAATGGCTGAGATGGTATAAAGAGCGTAACATTTTGCCTGGGGGTGCAAAAGAAAGTCGCTTAAAGGATTCCAGGAGGCGGCCTGTGCGGTTATGTGGGCAAGTCCTTCACAGCTTGAGTTGTATGTTCAGGGAGAGGGCCGACGTCCTGGCATGGACATGAATGAGCACGCGGCCCAGCAATTAGGGGGGAGCATGAGGGATCAGATGACCAACTGACCGTGAACAACATGTCAGTGATGAACAAAAATACGATGGCTGCTAACAAACGTAACGCAATTTTGGCTGGCACAGGTACGACGAGAAGCCAGGTAGGTGCTCACAAAGTGTGTTCGTTGAATTATGTCCATGGCTTGAAGCCACTAGTCGATCATGAGAGTAACGATGTGTTGCAGAAGGCGCTGATAGTTAAGGCCACTGCACAGTATATGTCGCTACTGATTTTGGTACCTAGATACTTCATTACGTCACAAAATCGGAGACCCACAGACTCCGGCTGTAGTGCTGTCCCTACCCCCACAGCGACCCATTTTTTTACATTAAGGGCGCTGCCTGAGGCCGCACCGTACCAAATGTATCCAGTATAGTGCGTTAGAGACTTAGTTGCCATTTCGGAGCACAACCACTCTATCGTCGGTGTTGGCTGTACATCGAAAGTAACTGTACAGAACATCATGCCTATAATCTTCTAACGAAGGCTGCATAATGGAGGTTCAAGCGTCAGTGCATACTACGTAGATTGCCGATAACGAGCGTCACTGGTACAGCGAACGTGCAATGGGAATAGAGCACATGTGGTGGCCGTCCATCAGGAGTTTGGTGGTCGCCCTTCAGAGGCGTATGACCAAAGGAATGAAGGGCCGGAGATACTCCATTTTCAGGCCAATTTGAATGAAATAAATATGGTTGACTCAATTGGAGGTCTCGCTTAAGTCCATGGATGCCAGAGCACCCGGTTATTTGTCCGTATTGCCAGGGCTATCACATAGCGATATCTGCACAAAGCAGCTTGGATAAAATTTGGCCCTCCTAATGATGCGTGGTCGTATGAGATGAGGCTATACATTGTCCGACGGATTCATACCACCAAGAGGCGGTTGATTATTTTCGTGCCAAGTTTAAGATGTGACAATCTTGATTTTGTTAACCCCCTTTCGATTTCGTGATAAGGATGATTATGGGTGTGTGTGTGAAATATTATGGTACTTAACTGCTAAGGTCATCAGTCCCTTAGCTTACACACTACTTAACCTAAATTACCCTAAGGACAAACACTCATACCCATGCCCGAGGGAGGACTCGAACCTCCGCCGGGACTAGCCGCACTGTCCATGACTGCAGCGCCTAAGACCGCTCGGCTAATCCCGCGCAGCAAGGATGATTATCCCTTCCACGAAGTTAGCGAGAATTGACGTCTTCAGAACAGCAGGTTTTAACAGATGGATTGCTAATGTGTTGCAAGTAAATACTGGAAGTTTCGACACCATTCCAGGGGGTGTCGACCAAGTCTGTTGGTATATGAGCCTCGCCTTTACTATGGCGTCAAGTACTTCCTTCTTAGTGAAGTCCGATAAGGAGTCAGTCACGATGGTGATTAATATACAGTACATCTGCTGTGTGACCTCCATCGCCATCAGTCCGTCAGAGTCTTGGGCCGTGTAGATCGTGGAATAAAGGTTTTTAGAAGGCTGAACTGTTATCGGGCTGTGTAGAAAAGCGCTACCCGTCGTCCGCATCAATAATAAAGATCAACGTTCGTTAGCATCGTCGGCGTTCTCTGGTAACATGACACTTGGATGTTCTGTACACGTTAAACCTATCACGCGTCTCTATGCGAACGACGGTGCCCTATAACCGTCGGAGCGTGTGTGCCACGAATTTTCCTTTGGCCCTGCTTACCCCTATCTGTCTCTTTGTTGAGGATGGCATCGATGTGTAGTAACGTAAGACATTGTATCAGAAGTCATCCTGTGGCGAACTGGCGACTATGACTCTATGCAACCAAGGTACGCTGGATGATCGGTTTGTCACAAGCCGTCCACCACTCAAGCATAAGGGATGTACTCCTACAAGGCGGACGCTATGGCGATGATGATTTTGCAATCGGGAGAAGGCAAATGACAGTGGTAAGCTTCAAGGGGCTTTGGATTTGCTGTATCTGCTGGCAGAGGTGGGCGTCAGAGCTTATGTAGGCGGCAGGGTCCGTAAAAGCAGTTGCCCACAGCTCTGTATCTCTCAACGCAGGTGTAAGGGGGACGAGAGACATCTATCGTCTCAATGCAGATGGATGAATGGCTCTTATAATCGGTGAGCTTGGGACGATCTCCTTTTAGATGGTCCCAATTACCCACCACAATAGTCTAGGGTCCCGAACAAGAGACGCTAGTTCGGAACATGCAGAATGTTGCGAGACTGGTCCCTTGGCGCTAGGACGCTGTTAAAGTCGCTTCCGAGAACGATCTCGTAATGTCGGCCCTGGAAAAGAGGTGATTATTCTTCCATAAAGAATCGAGCACAGTGTCGGCGCTGTATGGAAACACGCAGAGTGTAGACATCGATAAGTCGCACCCCTAGTATTGTGGGAACCATACATCTGATAATGGGGAAGCAGTACATGTCATTGCCCTGCAGTTTCTCCTCGAGGAGTATCACGACACCAACGCCCGTGGGTGAAGCATAGCACGTAAACGAGTTATTACTGTTTATGTCAGCTAAGGCTGCTGTGCTGACCTCTTGGAGGAAGACCATATCGACGTCAGCTGCATTTAACATGTTCTGTAGCAACCATAACTTAGGTTGGATGGAGATGTCGTTGTCATTGATGGTCGCAGTTCTATATATGTGAATCCTATCTCCTCTGCGAAAGATCGCCATCAGCTACTAAGATGAGAAGGTGACCCATGAGCTCTAGCGCAATAGCCACTTCTTATTATTGTAGTCGCTGTCCCTGTGTACCATGGGCTACGCCATCATGCTTTTCATTTTCATCCGTCAACATCTCGGCGTCTTCGGTATCATCCACCCAAGTGTTATTGGCGGGCAGTGGCTGTGTAGAGGTATAGTCCATGACAGCGTACTGCCTAGCGGGATGTGAATCTGTCAGGGCGTCAGCTGCAAATGTCAGCTCATGGAGCGGAGATGTGACTGGGAATAGGATGTCAGTAGCCGTGGTCTTTAGGCTCCCATAATGTTGTGTCTCCTTGGCTTGCTCTCTGCTCTCGGTAGCCGCAAGAGGACGATTCTCCATGGCTAATGTACGCAAGAGACAGTCATCGGAGGATGTCCGAAATCAGTTGTGTTGCTTCCAATGCGCGTGTTGCTTGCGGTCCTGTGACTCAGGATCTAAATGCAGATGGTGGATTGCTGTCGCATCCCCGACAGAAAAGAAAGCAGGAGTCGGCAGAATCGTAGTATCGATGTCCATGGCATCAAAAGCTGGGCCAGCAGTGGCTGCTGTCGAACGGCGTCTGGCTGTCGCTCAGCCTGCGACAAGTCATTGTTCAAATCTGTCCTTGATGTGGCATCGTTACGTCGGAGGGAGGTTCCGTTCTTCCACAGGCGAGGATGCTGACCAGGGCATGTGAGCGAAAGAGTCGTGGCCGCACGATCCTACGAAGATGTCACAATGAGAGTTATATAAGGCGTTGTTGGAGAGACACCTACCTGAGGTGACATTCCTAGCCACACTGGGAACACGTTCGTGGCTGTCCCTCACACATTATTATTACCCGGTAGCCACCAAAGTTGATACATTACAGCATGTGTTTAGTTAGTTCCATCGTAACTCGCCTGACTCCGTTAAGGACCGGATATGTTGTAAACGTACACTAATTCTCGACTATATCGTTGAGCACTTTCTTTTATGGTCCTAAGGCAGCAACGCAAACGTCAGCTGGCACTTTAAAACGAAGCTAGAAGACGCTCTGAGGGCATAATCGGAGCCCCTCGTGATAGATGGTGACTACCCCTATGTGTCCATCGACGTGGTTGAACTTGAGGCCTCTGGCACATCTGGACACACATGACAGATGGTGCCTCTACTAGTGTTAGAAAGGGACGCCTACTATGACCCTTGGGTCGCGGCGAACTTCTTGGAGATGGAGCCATTAAATTTCAAAGGGCCTCGATCGTCCATAGTACCACTGAAAAATGATCTTCATAGTGGATTTTCGATACGCGCGAGTTATGCTGCGTCTCCCAAAAACCGTAACACTAAGCGGCGCGTGGCTTACACTTTAGTGGAAAATACCAGTTCGAACACAGACCGTAACTCTGCAGTGTAAAGACTGAATAATGTCGGTGTGAAACTACAAAACTGTCTCAATCCCCTCTCAACCACTTCTACCCTGTCTTGTCCGTCGACTATTTTAACTGCTGTCTGGATTCTGTACCAGTAATAAATAACCTTCTGTTCCCTGTAAGTTATCTTTGCAATTGGAAAATTTCAAAGAATGTATTCTAGCCTACGTTGACAAATGTTTTCTATAAATCTACAAATGTTATAGACGTTGGTTTGCCTTTCGTTAACCCACAGTTTAAGATACTTTGTAGGATCAGTAATGACTCGTGTTTTCCTACGCATATTTCTCTTCAACGGAAACTGATCTCTCTCTTCTAATCTTTTGTAAATAATGCGTGTCAGTATTTTGTAGGCATGATTTACAAAACAGATAGCTCTGTAAAATTCACTCTCGTTAGGGCATGCTTTATTTATGATTGGAGATATTGCTTTCTTCTTAATGCGAGATGGTATTTTGTCAACCTCAAATATCCAATACATTACGTTAAATAATTTTGTCATGAACAGCTTTTCTAGTGGTCTCAATAACTCCGAAAGAATGACGGCTACTACTCTTGAGTTCTATAACGTATTGTGAACTTATTTTCGCTTATATAGTTCTTCTACTAAAGGGCTTTAGAAAGTAAGTAAAACTGTCGTCCCACGGTCGGACTATTGAGCAACAGGAGAAGCTCAGTGTCAGAAGAGTGTACTTGTTACTAGTTTCGCGCAGGCATAGTTCTGCTGCGGTACGAATGACAGGTGCATCACAGCGTACGAGAATGGCATGACAATGGGAAACGCAGTTGAAAGTTGTAGTACGTGTGACAACACAAGTCTTGTAGGGTATCGAACGAGGTGGCGCAGTGGTTAAACACTGGACTCGCATTCGGGAGGACGGCGGTTCAATCCCGCGTCCGCCCATCCTGATTTAGGTTTTCCGTGATTTCTCTAAATCGCTCCAGGCAAATGCCAGGATGGTTCCTTTCGAAGGGCACGGCCGACTTCCTTCCCCGTTCTTCTCTAATCCGATGAGACCGATGACGTCGCTCTCTGGTCTCCTTCCCCAAAACAACCCAACCCTCTTGTAGGTAAAATGTCTAAACTGCACACAGGATCACCGTGAAACTCTAGCCAATGAAATGTCGAGTCCAGCCGTAGTGAAATGGTGCCAGCAATTTTACGAACGCCGCCCAAACATTTCTGATACTGATCGTTAAGACCAGAACTAGCACACGGCGAGTCAATCTTTTCGGCAAGATGAAAGCATATCTTGGGGAGAAATAATTTTTCCGATGATGACCATGCTCACAAAGTGGTTCTATAATGTCTTGGGACCAAGGAGCGAGTTTCTGTTGTCGAGGAACTGAGTGGCAGGTAGATGTTTCCGACCGTTCATACAGTGACTTCGTGCCTACCATGAAAAATAATCTAAGGTATATGTGTCTTTTTGATGTGTAGTGTAGCATTCAGTATAAGGTACTGCCATGGCAATGTGTAACTTACTTTTTGAAGGCCCCCTCATGTTCCCTCTACCTTCCGGTTTTTCCTTCGTTGCTTAGTACTGGATTCTGAGCTCTTGATATTCATACAGCTGTTTCTCTTTCTTCTACGGCCTCTTTTAATTTTATTATGGGCAGGCTCTATGTCTCCACAAGTTATGCACGTTTCTAAATCTTCGTTTTTGTCTTCTGGCTACTCCTTCTTGGGCCTTTTCATCTCACTGTCCATCTCATTTTTGTACAACTGTGTACATTGTCACTTTTTGAATGTTTGACAATGTACTATAGTCTTATCATGGCATGCAGACTATATTCGTTCTATCCTAAACAACTATAGTCTACATTTTAGTCCATTCTTCATTATTATAGGGGCGTTCAGTCTGTAACAGGGTAAATGATCTCACATACGATGTCGCATAAATTTCAAAACTAAAAGGGATTTGTACAGACACACATGTTAAATACGATTAAAGGCTATTAGGAAATTTTAATTCAGTGGCAACAAAAACTTTTTTTGAACCTCATTAAAGCAGAAGAGTGGCAGAATATGTGTACTGCTGACAACACAGATGGTAAATATAATGCTTTCCTCAACACATTTCTGCTCTTTGAAAGCTGCTTTCCATTAGAAAGTGTAAATCAGAGTACTATCACTAACACATAAACTTGATGCCGGAATAATAAGATACGGATATCAAGTAGAGCAAATTGGTAAGTATACCAAAACTTTAGAAACATCCACACTCGAGGTGCAGTAGCCCATTACTGACAGTACTGCAAGGTGCTTAAAAGTTTTATCAGGGAGGAGAAAAGCCTTTGGTATGTGAATAGAACAGCTAATACTCAGGATAAAATTATAACCATATGGTTAGTCGTGAAATAAGTTTCTGTTCAGCAACATAAAATGGAGGATATAATGTCAGTAGGTAGTAAAAAAATATTTGAATTCATAGGTCAGTTACAAACATAGTGTTTAACAGTCATTTTCTTAATATCGTAGGTGAATTAAGCAGAGATGTAGTCTCAACTCTGTCAGAAAATAGCGTCCCAAGACTTCTGTATGAAATACGCCTCCGTGGTATTATCAAGGGTGACGTCGAGTCAACAATTAAATTGCTGAAGACTAATGTTCACATGGATATGATGGCTTGTCTAATAGGCCACTGGGGTGCGTATGTTAGCCTACCACTTAGCCGCATCTGTAAATTTTCCTTTAGGATGGTCAGTTTCTTGAACGATTAAAGTAGTCAGTAGTGAAACTACCTCACCAAAAAGAAGGAAAGTATAGTGCAGACAATTTTATACTAAACGCTATGACAACATGGTTTGCCAAAATAGCTGAACAAGTCGTATATGTAAGGTAACAGATCATTTGAGTTCACATAATTTCCTGTCAAAAGTACAATGTGGTTGTACAAATGCTGTAACAAGAGAATATGCTATATTCTCTTTTTTCCGTGATGCCTAAGACTGTATAAATAGAAATCTGGGAAAATTAATTTCCTTCTTTGATTATTCAGGACATTTGGTGAGAAAATATTGCAACAGAAATCAGACACTTATGGAATGAGAAGGTATATCACAGTTGGTTTCTGTCATGTTTTAGAATCAAACAGCAAAGGGACATTCACCAAAAAGTCCTATGAACATGTGTCTGATATTCGAACATTGCATAACTGGAGCAGATTGAAGACTACCCCATCCATGAATGAATATGAAGACAAGTGTGAACATTACGTATCGAAATGCTGTGTCAGCACAGTTGTGGACGGAGTAATGGTGGGACAGATTAATGATCTGTCCAGCAGATGGCAGCACTGTGACGTCGCACTAATGCAACAGCAGCAAGCGTATCCAGTGTGCAACCATGGGTGGGATCAGTGAGCAGTCATGAGGCTGTGCACGTGTTGTGCTTCAGTGTTGTTTAATTGAGCGAGTATATTCATGCCGGTTACAGTCACCCTCGCAAAATACGCAGACATGTTGTTTGTGAATGGGTAGTGTAATGGCAGCGCACATACATCTGTGACAGAATACCAAGAGGCGTTTCCCTGACAGATCAACCCGCTTTGCCAGCGTAATTCCCAGTGTTTTTCAAACATTATGTGAATTCGGAACACTACACAGTGTACATCAGAACGTGAGGCTGTCCATTCAGCTGAGAAAGGGGAAGAAATTATTGCAGCGGTAGAGCGGAGTCCAAACATTGTTCAAATGTGTGTGAATTCCTATGGTACCAAACTGCAGAGGTCATCGGTCCCTAGACTTACAAACTACATAAACTAACTTACAGTAACTTATGCTAAGAACAACACACACACTCATGCCCTAGGGAGGACTCGAACCTCCTGCGGGAGGGGCCGAGCAGTCAGTAACAGGGCGCTTCTAACCGTGCGGCCACTCTGGGCGGCGATCGGAGACCCATCACTATTACAAAGCGTAGTAACCATTAGCTGGATACTCCACAGATACGAGTGTGGTATATGTTACATTCTGAGGGATAGAATCCATTCCATGTGCAAAAATGGCTTAAACGGCTCTGAGCACTAAGGGACTTTACATCTGAGGTCATCGGTCCCCTAGAACTTAGAACTACTTAAAACTAACTAACCTAAGAACACCACACACAGCCATGGCCGAGGCAGAATTCGAACCTGTGACCGTACATTCCATGTGCAGCCCATGCAACATCTGCATCCAGGTGACTCAAGAAGCACACAAAGAATTTGTGAATGGTAGGCTGTACATAGGGACGTGATTTAGTAGAGTTTCTTTACATATGGGGCTACGTTTACAAGCTATGATATCATGAACACCCGCAGTTCTCATACATAGGCGATAGAGACCCAACAAGAGATAAGGGAAACAAGATTCCAAGTTAGGTTCTCAGTGAACGTCTGGTGTGGTACTATTGATGACCTGGTGATAGGGCCTGAGCTCCTACCGAATTGCATCACAGCAGCAGCATACCCACATTTCCTCATAGGAAGACCTACCTTCACTTTTGGAAGACGTGACATTAAAAAAACGACGGAAAATGTACCTGCATAATGATGGATCAACGATTCACTGTACCATACAAGTATCCCAGAATCTGAATAACAGCCGTGATGTTGAGGCGCCATGTCACGGATTGCACCCCCCGCCCCCCTCCCGACGCCGAATGGTCGAGTCCTCCCTCGGGCATGGGTGTGTGTATTGTTCTTACCATAAGTTAGTTTAAATAGTGTGGAAGTCTAAGGACAGACGACCCCAGCAATTGGGTAGCCTAGGAATTTACACACATTTCAACATTTGAATAACACATTTCCCAAGTGGTGGATTAGCCGTGGCAGGAACATTAACTTGTCAGCAGATCACTTGAGCGAATCCAGTGAGACTTCTGTGTATGGGGCTGGTTAAAGAGTGATAAGTACGTTACAAAAGTGAATAAACTTTTTGGTCGCATCACAAACGCTGTTATCCGCATTATACCCCGACACATGATTTTGAAGGTGCAACACAACATACGCCCAGTGCATTGATAAGTGAAATGAGACGGGTGGGGGACTTCCTGAACACCTCTTGTAAGATTGATCAGTCATCTGTCCACCACACTATCTACACAGCATTTTGGTAAGTAATATTAACACTTGTCTTCATAATCATTTATGGATGTGTGTAGTCTTCAACCTACTCCAGTTCCATAAAGATCGAAAATTGGACACATGTTCATAGGAATTTTTCGATTTTCACATGCAGACTCACGTGACAAAATCTAAGACGTGCCTCCTGAATCACCCTGCATATGATGAGCCTTCTTATATGAAAGGTTACTCTAAGATGTTTCTGTTTGTTGGTTGTAATAGCTTGGTAGTCAAAGATGCTGAGACCAACATAGACAGTGTATATCGAGCGGTGCTGTTCAAGACAAAAGTTCGTAGTCATTAGGAAATGAATCTGTGCTAAACCACAGTAAGTGGTGGTTTTTAAAATTGCTAATGAAAAATTTATCAGAGACAGACTTTCTGGTTACATCACATGGGAATATGATTAGTGAGTATACAGAATTCAAATTCCTATGCGTTCAGAAAAATGGTTAGCTGTTATGGAAATCCCGTGTTCATGGTCTTGTTCAGAAACTGAATGTTTATATATTTACCATTCGATTAGTGTCTGCAGTAAGTGACAGTCCAGTATGGAACCTAGTTTCTTTCCTTATTTTTACACTCTTCTGGCGTACAACATTATATTTTCTTGTAACTCTTCCCCTTGATAAAGGGTATTTTTGGTTCAGAGACGCGTGGATGGAACAATATTTCATGTAAGTTCACGAATCCCTTGCCCATCTCTGTTTAGGAGTCTGGGAATTCTGAGATTGGAATCATCGTATAAAGTTTCTTTGCTGTCAGTTTTTGTCAACAAAATGAAGTTATTCCTAAGAAATATCAGCTTTTAGCCAGTTAATATAAGGCAGACGTCCAGTCTGCATCAGGATTGCACTTTCTTGGCCATTGTTCACATGGTGTACAGTATTCTACTGCATCCATTTTCAATAAGCTACCACAAGAGTTAAACATTCTCGGCAGTAGTCTTTCGACATACAAGTCTAAACTGAGTAACTTCCTTATGACTTATTTCTGTTATGCCGGAGAGTTCCATGCAAAAAATTACACATCTTTCTGCGTTATATTGTTGATTAGGCTAATATATACACAGCTGCTTGTGTCTGCATGAAATTCGTGTAAATTTCACTTCCTTTTTTTATCAACTTTTTTACTGACTCGTTCCATGACCTTGGAGATTGAGTCCTCGTTTTAGTTCTGCGGAACTAGTGTTAGTAAGTAATTAATTAAGAATACGAAATACCCTCCACAATTAAAACATTACAGAAAGTCTAACTTTGTCCAGTGATCGATTCTCCTTTTCTCACGCTCGCCACTTGCGGACATTACTGATACTGATGAGAGTGCACTACGCGTAAATTATGACGTCGAAGTTGTGAAAGTTCGTTGATGTTATACGTCTTAAATTATCTGTATCAAACATATAAATCTCAGATTTTCGGGCGAATGTATTTCAGTTTATTGATTTCTGTGACTTGTAATTTCTGCGAGGCTCTGTTAACGTGGTGTGCTAATCGCTTACATTAATCAAGTATTTAAATTATTATCATACAAAACATTTACTATTACTCCTCTGTAGCACATCAGAAATGGCGATGATTACAAGTTAATCAACTTGCAGAGGAAAAGGGGGTGACTAGGGGCGCCAGGGGGGAGAATGGATCCCCTAACGAACTATGTCCAACCCAGAACAGAATTTGGAAGACCAGTCATTTCATCCACTTTCATTCAGTTTGAAAAGTATGAATCTTCTTAGACTGAGGATATGTCTTCTTGACGAGATTTAAGAAACTAATTTAGATCTCCAAGAACTGAACTCAGGGGTTCTTGAGTCGTTTTATTATTTGAAAATCAGCTTTAAATCCCGATTTTGATACTACACACTCGAACGACGAAATTCAAAATCTTTCCTACCGTCTTACCTGTCTGTGAGTTAATGTTAGACATGCGATCAGAGTAGCTTGCTGTAAATGGAAATTTAAGTAAATTTATGGATGGGACGGAATAGCTGCACCAACATAGAACCGTTTTTTCGTGCAGTCTGTGCACAGTTAAGTTACATTCTGTTGTGTTTAAGTTAATTTAACGGATACTGCAGTTGAGTGAGTGCTAAGTTCTTGTTGTAAACTGAAATAAGTAACTTTTTACGTTAAATCACACTCATGAAGCTCTTACCTGTAGGCTTAATTTTTGCTGCTCATAAATAACGCAGATCCATACAGTGTAAAGCGTGTTACGTGATTTAATACCATTTTTATGTGTGTAATCGGTGTTACATTCTGTGATAAGTGTGTATGTTGCCGTAGGAAAGTAGGAAAGGGAGCGGTATGTGTCAACTGTAGGTTGGAAGTTTACTGGGATGACGGTAATGGGTAACTGAGTGTGAAACTCCATGAGACTCACCTGTAAAACCGTGCACTTTGCAAAAAAAGGACAACAGAATAGCTGAGCAGGAGGCCAAGATCTGTGCCGTTCAGGGCGAATTAGATCACGCGAAGTGTGAACTAGATATGTTGAAGTGGGCAAAAGTCTTGGGGTCCGGGTATGGATAACAAGCAATGGGGTTCATCCAAATTTTTTCCTGACGGCATCGAATAAATCTGACTCACCCATATCTAGGTCACTGCATGGAGCAGCAGAGGCAGAAAAGCTTCTTATTGTTAGGTAACAGTCTTGGGTGTCGCGTAGGTCAGATGGTTCACGACCTGTTAGGTACAAGGTACCAGGTCACAAGTATTGTGAAGTGCAAGCCTTAGCCAGATGACACAGGACATAGGGACTTCGTGCAAAGGTTCAAATGGCTCTGAGCACTATGAGACTTAACTTCTAAGGTCATCAGTCCCCTAGAACTTGGAACTACTTAAACCTAACTAACCTAAGGACATCACACACATCCATGCCTGAGGCAGGATTCGAACCTGCGACCGTAGCGGTTGCGCGGTTCCAGACTGTAGTACCTAGAACCGCTCGGCCACAACTGCCGGCTTGTGCAAAGGTTTTGGCAAAGAGGATCAGGTCATTATAGTTAGTGGAGCAAGGAACAGCCTGGCTAAAAACAGTAATCTAAAATTAGGGGTGACCTGGATGAAATAGGAGTAGCAACTACGCAGGCAAAGGTGAGGTTCGTGGAAGTCCTGCAGCGGCATGACCAGCCTGGGCAAACACTGCTGTGAGCCGTGTGAACACAGAGTCGAGCAGGTTGTTGCTGACTGAAACCAAATCGCATATGAGTGCGGTGACAGATGCTACAATATGGAGATGGAAGTATGCTAGACATGGCCTACACTTAAATAGGAGAGGGAAAGTCGGGTCGGTGAGCTTCTTGAGATAATATAAAGAGGTCCACAATCACACATAGTAAGATACCTGTAGTTAATAGTCTCACAGTGGATCATTTTTTAGCTTAGAATCAGGATTCAGGAAAATAACAGAAGAGTCCTACAAAATACTTAATGATACACAGAAAAGTAAGGTTAGCTTATTTCATGAAAATATTAGAGGATTCGGTAATAAGGTGGAATGGCTTCTTGTCTATTTGGAAAATTCAGAGAGCTCTGAAAAGGTAGGGATCTTATACGTGTCTGAGTTCAACATAGCCACAGGTCACACTATTGCATCTCACTCATGGAGAAATAACATGGTAAAAGGAGGAGTTGTTACATACATTAAGGCAGAACACAAGTTCAGAAACATTTAAACAGGTAGATTTTCTACTGATCAGTACATAGGAGTTGGTGCTTTTGAATTAATACTGAAAAACCCACTGGGAAATTTTGAACTATTTATGAGAGATCTGGGTTTCCTACTGTGCTATCTGTCAGACCGCATCAAGCAGTTAATAGTCTGTAGTGACTTAGTGTAAATTTTATACTGGATTCTGACAGGAAAAGTGATGATCGGGAAACCTTATTTGGATCCTACAGTTTCATCTCAGTAATTGACTTTTCAAAATTGGTAGATAAAGGCAGTAGGACACTAATTGATAAGGTTTCCTTTGATGATGCTCAAAGCAAGGAAGTAACTGTTTACCCAGTAATAAATACTCCCTCTGTGGTGCACGCTCGTTTAGGATTTACAGTATAGATGCTCCGCAGTGGAAATCAGTTAGAATAATTAATGATTCCAGGACAAATGTTTTTAAGAATTGTTTACAGGAGACGACATGGGATGTAATTTATAATGAACCAAATGCTAACATAGAGTTTATTCTATTCCTTGATAAATTCTTATCATTGTCTGAAAATAGGTTTCCACGTAAGCTAATGAAAAAGAATACTGAACAGCCATCTAAAAACACCATAGGTCACTAGCGGGATTAAAATATATTGTGAAAGGGAAAGGAAAAGTTATCGTTTAGCGAGAACTAGTGGGGATCCTGCAGTGGTTGCTGACTGCAAAAACAACTCAAAATTAATAATAAAGGTTATTAAAAAATCAAGGAACGTGCAAATAAATTCAGAAATCAGTAGTTCAGAAATGTGACTGAAGGCTTTATGGAATGTAGTGAAACGAAAAACAGGAAAGCTGGCAAAAGAACGAGATAACATCACTGAATGGAAGGGCTATAAATGATGAATTACAGGTAGCAAATGCATTTAATAACCATTTCTTAAATATAGTAGAAGGCATAGGGACAAGCAGTTCAACAGCGAAATTACAACTGTATGTTGAAAATGTAACTTTAATAAAATTCAGCATTATGAGCGAATTACAAGCTTCTCCTTCTTAAATTAAGAAAATTGTACATTTTGTAAAAATAAAAGTTCATCTGGTTCTGTGGTGTTTCTAATAGAGTACTAGAATAGGCCCCCATGTAATAAGTCCAGTTTTTCTTAAACATATAAAACATCAGCAACTGAAGCCAGTTTTACAGAGAGACTGAAATACGCACTTGGTAAGCCCCACTTTAAGAAAGGTGATAGAGATGTCAGTAGCTACCTACCTGTTTCACTTCTGACAATATTCTCCTACATTTTTGAGAAGATGATCTATTCTAGAATAGTATCTCACCTTAGCAACAACACTATTCCAGAATGAGATTTTCACTCTACAGCGGAGTGTGCGCCCGCAAAAGGCAAATGTCCCGAGTTCGAGTCTCGGTCGGGCACACAGTTTTAATCTGCCAGGAAGTTTCATATCGGCGCACACTCCGCTGCAGAGTGAAAATCTCATTCTGGAAACATCCCCAGGCTGTGGCTAAGCCATGTCTCCGCAATATCCTTTCTTTCAGGAGTGCTAGTTCTGCAGGGTTCGCAGGAGAGCTTCTGTAAAGTTTGGAAGGTAGGAGACGAGGTACTGGCAGAAGTAAAGCTGTGAGTAGCGGGTGTGAGTCGTGCTTCGGTAGCTGAGATGGTAGAGCACTTGCCCGCGAAAGGCAAAGGTCCCGAGTTCGAGTCTCGGTCGGGCACACAGTTTTAATCTGCCAGGAAGTTTCAACAACAGTATTCTTAGCAAGTCCCATTCTGAGTTTCAGAAAGACTGCTCTACTCAAAGTGTCACTTACAGATTCACTCATCAGAATTTATAAGCATTAAATATCAAAATAGCACCGGTTGGTGTTTGTGAGACCTCTCTAAGGCATTTCACTGCGTGAATCACACTATTGGCCTAGATAAAGTGACATTTTATGGGAGTAACGTTATAGCCAACCAGTGGATACTGTCATATTTAACGAAAACAATTCAGAAAGCTGTAATTAGAAATTCAAGCAATATTGACCAGTGACATAACTGTGACTGGGGAGGAATTACGTATGGGGTTCCCCTACGTTAAATCTTAGGTCCACTTCAGTTACTCATAGATGTAAACGATATTCCGTCAAGTATACCACAAGCAGAATTAGTTCTTTTTGCTGATGACACTAGTACTGATTAATTCAAGCATACGTACAAAAACAGAAGAAATAGTAAACAGAGGTCTTAAACGTAGCATTGGTTTTCTGCGCATAGTGCCATCTTCAATTTTAAAAAAGACAAAATCTCTTCAGTTCTGCAGATCTAGAGTTGCTATAGTCGTAATAAGTGTAACGCATGATGTCAAAAATAATAAATAGGGAGGAAACTTCAAAATTCGTAGGGATCCAGCTTGATAATTATTTAATTTGGATAAAAGCTTTGCGCAAAAACGTGCAGCAAGAATAATATGTGTCGCTACCTCACGATCATCTTGTAGACATCAGTTTAAGGCGTTGGGCATTCTGACTACTGCTTCACATTATATTTATTTCCTTACGAAGTTTTTTTTGTAAATAATTCACTGCAGTTCAAAAGGAACAAAGAGGTACATAATTATAAAACCAGAAACAGAAATGGCATTCCTTACTCCACATTAAGTTTCTCTTTCGCACAAAAACGGGTGCCCAGTGCTGCAACAAATAATTTTGATCACTTATACAGTGATATAAAATGTAATGGACAGCAAAGTAAAGTTTGATATAGAACTGAGAAAGTCTCTCCTGGTGACCCCTTCTGTTTTGTAGAAGAATGTCCTTAATGTATTGCGTAATAGGTGGAGGGTAGGAAATACTAACTCACATCTGTATATATTTTTACTTTCGGTAAAAAAAGAGAGAAATCTTTAGAAATCTTCAGAATGTAACAGTATGTACAAACTAATTTGTAACGTGAATGTAAAATTACGCGTTCCACATCACTGGCCAATGTGCAGTCCGTGTGCACACCGGGGGGAGTCATCCAAGATGTGGAAACGGTACTTCCGGATGCCATGAAGGGTACAGGGTGCAGCCAACCGCAGGTGGTGGCTCATGTTGGCACTAATGATGTGTGTCGTTATGGATCGGAAAAGATTCTCTCTGGTTTCCGGCGGCTATCTGAGTTGGTGAAGACAGCCAGTCTTGCTACCGAGATGAAGGCACAGCTCACAATCTGCAGCATCGTCGACAAGACCGATAGCGGACCTTTGGTACAGAGCCGAGTGAAGGTTCTGAATCAGAGGCTCAGACGGTTCTTCGACCGTGTAGGCTACAGATTCCTTTACTTGCGTCATAGGGGGGTGGGGTTTCGGGTTCCGCTAAAAAGATCAGGTGTCCACTACATACAGGAGGCGGCTACACGGTTAGCAGGGACTGTGTGGCTGGGACTGGGCGGTTCTTTACGTTAGAAACTCTTGGGAAAAATCAAAAAGGGCTGGACTCCCAAAGGGTACAGGGCAAAGAAAAGACGAGAATCGACCAAGCAACAGTCGATGTTGTAGTTGCAAATTGTCATAGCTGTGTTGGAAAAGTACCAGAGCTTCAAGTGCTGCACTGAAGCTGAAATCATTATAGGAACAGAAAGTTGGCTATTGCCGGAGATAGATTCTGCCGAAATTTTTACAGAGGAGCAAACCGTGTTCAGAAATGATACAATAAGTACAGTAGGTGGTGGTGTGTTTGTGTCTGTTGTTGTTGTTGTTGTCTTCAGTCCTGAGACTGGTTTGATGCAGCTCTCCATGCTACTCCATCCTGTGCAAGCTGCTTCATCTCCCAGTACCTACTGCAACCTACGTCTTTCTGAATCTGCTTAGTGTACTCATCTCTCGGTCTCCCTCTACGATTTTTACCCTCCACGCTGCCCTCCAAGGCTAAATTTGTGATCCCTTGATGCCTCAAAACATGTCCTACCAACCGATCCCTTCTTCTAGTCAAGTCGTGCCACAAACTTCTCTTCTCTCCAATCCTATTCAATAGCTCCTCATTAGTTACGTGATCTATCCACCTTATCTTCAGTATTCTTCTGTAGCACCACATTTCGAAAGCTTCTATTCTCTTCTTGTCCAAACTAGTTATCGTCCATGCTTCACTTCCATACATGGCTACACTCCAAACAAATACTTTCAGAAACGACTTCCTGATACATAAATCTATATTCGATGTTAACAAATTTCTCTTCTTCAGAAACGCTTTCCTTGCCATTGCCAGTCTACATTTTATATCCTCTCTACTTCGACCATCATCAGTTATTTTACTTCCTAAATAGCAAAACTCCTTTACTACTTGAAGTGTCTCATTTCCTAATCTAATTCCCTCAGCATCACCCGATTTAATTTGACTACATTCCATTATCCTCGTTTTGCTTTTGTTGATGTTCATCTTATATCCTCCTTTCAAGACACTGTCCATTCCGTTCAACTGATCTTCCAAGTCCTTTGCCGTCTCTGACAGAATTACAATGTCATGGGCGAACCTCAAAGTTTTTACTTCGTCTCCATGAATTTTAATACCTACTCCAAATTTTTCTTTTGTTTCCTTTACTGCTTGCTCAATATACAGATTGAATAACATCGGGGAGAGGCTACAACCCTGTCTCACTCCTTTCCCAACCACTGCTTCCCTTTCATGCCCCTCGACTCTTATGACTGCCATCTGGTTTCTGTACAAATTATAAATAGCCTTTCGCTCCCTGTATTTTACCCCTGCCACCTTAAGAATTTGAAAAAGAGTATTCCAGTCAACATTGTCAAAAGCTTTCTCTAAGTCTACAAATGCTAGAAACGTAGGTTTGCCTTTTCTTAATCTTTCTTCTAAGATAAGTCGTAAGGTCAGTATTGCCTCACGTGTTCCAACATTTCGACGGAATCCAAACTGATCCTCCCCGAGGTCCGCATCTACCAGTTTTTCCATTCGTCTGTAAATAATTCGCGTTAGTATTTTGCAGCTGTGACTTATTAAACTGATAGTTCGGTAATTTTCACATCTGTCAGCACCTGCTTTCTTTGGGATTGCAATTATTATATTCTTCTTGAAGTCTGAGGGTATTTAGCCTGTCTCATACATCTTGCTCACCAGCTGGTAGAGTTTTGTCATGACTGGCTCTCCCAAGGCCGTCAGTAGTTCTAATGGAATGTTGTCTACTCCGGGGGCCTTGTTTCGACTCAGGTCTTTCAGTGCTCTGTCAAACTCTTCACGCAGTATCGTATCTCCCATTTCGTCTTCATCTACATCCTCTTCCATTTCCATAATATTGTCCTCAAGTACATCACCCTTGTATAAACCTTCTATATACTCCTTCCACCTTTCTGACTTCCCTTCTTTGCTTAGAACTGGGTTGCCCTCTGAGCTCTTGATATTCATACACATGGTTCTCTTCTCTCCAAACGTCTCTTTAATTTACCTGTAGGCAGTATCTATCTTACCCCTCGTGAGACAAGCTTCTACATCCTTACATTTCTCCTCTAGCCATCCCTGTTTAGCCATTTTGCACTTCCTGTCGATCTCATTTTTGAGACGTCTGTATTCCTTTTTGCCTGCTTCATTTACTGCATTTTTATATTTTCTCCTTTCATCAATTAAATTCAATATTTCTTCTGTTACCCAAGGATTTCTAGCAGCCCTCGTCTTTTTACCTACTTTATCCTCTGCTGCCTTCACTACTTCATCCCTCAGAGCTACCCATTCTTCTTCTACTGTATTTCTTTCCCCTATTCCTGTCAATTGTCCCCTTATGCTCTCCCTGAAACTCTGTACAACCTCTGGTTCTTTCAGTTTATCCAGGTCCCATCTCCTTAATTTCCCACATTTTTGCAGTTTCTTCAGTTTTAATCTACAGGTCATAACCAATAGATTGTGTTCCGAGTGCACATCTGCCCCAGGAAATGTCTTACAACTTAAAACCTGGTTCCTAAATCTCTGTCTTACCATTATATAATCTATTTGATACCTTTTAGTATCTCCAGGGTTCTTCCACGTATACAACCTTCTTTCATGATTCTTAAACCAAGTGTTAGCTATGATTAAGTTGTGCTATTTGTAAAATTCTACTAGGCGGCTTCCTCTTTCATTTCTTAGCCCCAATCCATATTCACCTACTATGTTTCCTTCTCTCCCTTTTCCTACACTCGAATTCCAGTCACCCATTACTATTAAATTTTCGTCTCCCTTCACTATCTGAACAATTTCTTTTATTTCATCGTACATTTCTTCAATTTCTTCATCATCTGCAGAGCTAGTTGGCATATAAACTTGTACTACTGTAGTAGGTGTGGGCTTCGTATCTATCTTGGCCACAATAATGCGTTCACTATGCTGTTTGTAGTAGCTTACCCGCATTCCTATTTTCCTATTCATTATTAAACCTACTCCTGCATTACCCCTATTTGATTTTGTATTTATAACCCTGTAGTCACCTGACCAGAAATCTTGTTCCTCCTGCCACCGAACTTCACTAATTCCCACTATATCCAACTTTAACCTATCCATTTCCCGTTTTAAATTTTCTAACCTACCTGCCCGATCAATGGATCTGACATTCCACGCTCCGATCCGTAGAACGCCAGTTTTCTTTCTCCTGATAACGACATCCTCCTGAGTAGTCCCCGCCAGGAGATCCGAATGGTGGACTATTTTACCTCCGGAATATTTTACCCAAGACGATGCCATCATCATTTAATCATACAATAAAGCTGCAAGTCCTCGGGAAAAATTACGGCTGTAGTTTCCCCTTGCTTTTAGCCGTTCGCAGTACCAGCACAGCAAGGCCGTTTTGGTTAATGTTGCAAGGCCAGATCAGTCAATCATCCAGACTGTTGCCCCTGCAACTACTGAAAAGGCTGCTGCCCCTCTTCAGGAACCACACGTTTATCTGGCCTCTCAACAGATACCCCTCCGTTGTGGTTGCACCTACGGTACGGCCATCTGTATCGCTGAAGCACGCAAGCCTCCCCACCAACGGCAAGGTCCATGGTTCATGGGGGGGGGGGGGGGGGGGTGTCTGTTGGTAGTAGTTTATCTTTTAGTGAAGTTCAAATTGATAGTTCCTCTGAACTAATATGGGTTAGAGGTTATACTCAACAGCAGTACCAAAATAATAATTGGCTCCTTGTACCGACCCCTCGACTCAGATGATATAATAGCTGAACGCTTCAAAGAAAACATGAATCTCATTACAAATAACTACTCCACTCATACAGTTATAATTGGTGGAGACTTCAATCTACCCTCGATTTGTTGGTGAAAATACATGTTCAAAGACGGTGGTAGACAGAAGACATCTTCGGAAATTTTACTAAATGCTTTCTCTGCGAATTACTTTGAACAATTAGTTTATGAGCCCACACGAATTTCAAATGGTTGCCAAAACACATTTCAACATGGTCCTGATCTAATAGCGTCATGACAGATACAGGGATCAGTGAACACAAGGTAACTGTAGCGAGGTTGAAACCATATCAACCAAAAACAACTAAAAATGAACGCAAAGGATATCTATCTAAAACAGCAGACGAAAATTTGCTTGATGCCGTCCTAAGACAGAGCCTCCATCCCTTCCAAGCTAATTATGTAACTGTAGACCAGATATGGCTCAAATTCATAGATATAGTATCGACAGCAATAGATAGTTTTATACTGTATAAGTTAATAAGAGACGGGACTGATCCACCGTGGTACACAAAAAATGTCAGTACACTGTTGCAGAGGCAACGAAAAAAGCCTGCCAAATTAAGAAGAACGCAAAATACCCAAGACTGGCTAAGTTTCACGGAAACTAGAAATTTAGTGTGGACGTCAATGCGAGATGCTTTTAATAGTTTCCACAATGAAATATTGTCTCAAAATATGGTAGATAACCCAAAGAGATTCTGGTGGTATGTAAAGTACACCAGTGGCAAAAAACAGTCAATACCATCACTGGGCGATAGCGATGGAAATGTTACCGATGATGGTGCCACTAAAGCGGAGTTACTAAATACAGCTATCCGTAATTCCTTCACGAAAGAAGACGAAGTAAATATTCCAGATTTGGAAACCAGAATAGCTGTTAGCATGAGTGACATAAAAGTAGATATCTCAGGTGCTGCGAAACAACTCAAATTACTTAAGAAAGGCAAGTCTTCGGTCCAGATGGTATACCAGTCTGGTTGCTCTCAGAGTATGCATACGCAATAGCGCCTTTCTTAGGAATAATATACAACCGCTCACTTGACGAAAGATCTGTTCCTAAAGACTGGAAAGTAGCACAGGTCACACCAATATTCAAGAAAGGAAATAGCAGTAACCCATTGAATTACAGACCTATATCATTGACCTCATTTGTCATAGGATTGTGTAACGTATACTGTACTCGAACGTTATGAATCTCCTTGAAGAAAATGACTTATTGGTACATAACCAACACGGATTCAGAAAATATCGTTCTTGTGCAACACAGCTACCTCTTTATTCCCATGAAGTAATGAGTGCTGTCGACAAGGTATCTCAGATCGATTCTATATTCCTTGATTTCTAGGAGGCTTTTGTTACCGTCCTTCACAAGCGATTGTTAATCAAACAGCTTGCATATGGAGTATCGCCTCAATTGTGTGACTGGATTCGTGATTTCCTCTCAGAGAGGTCACAGTTCATAGTGATAGACGGTAAATCAACGGGTAGAACAGAAGTGATATCTGGCGTTCCTCAAGGTGTAAGTAGGCTGTTTAGGTTTTCTTATTGGTAACGTCACGTAGCGCTCTGTATGAAAATCACTAGCTGTGCTCTGTGCAGTCTGTGGCTAGTTTGCATTGTTGTCTGCCATTGTAGTGTTGGGCAGTTGACTGTTAACAGCGCATAGCGTCGTGCAGTTGGAGGTGAGCTGCCAGCAGTGGTGGATGTGGGGAGTGAGATGGCGGAGTTTTGATAGCGGATCATCTGGACGTGTGTCTATCAGAAACAGTACATTTGTAAGAATAGATGTCATTAACTGCTATATATATTATGACTTTTGAACACTATTAAGGTAAATACATTGTTTGTTCTCTATGAAAATCTTTCATTTGCTAGCTATGCCTATCAGTAGTTAGTGCCTTCAGTAGATAGAATATTTTATTTACCTGGCAGTAGTGGTGCCAGGTACAGTCATGTATAAATTTTTCAAAGGCGACGTTTCAAAGGTAGTATCATAGGCCCTCTGCTGTTCCTGATTGATATAAATTACCTACGTGATAATCTGAGCAGCCCCCTTAGACTGTTTGCAGATGATGCTGTAATTTACCGTCTAGTAAAATCATCAGACCATCAATTCCAATTAAAAAATGATCTAGAGAGAATCTCTGTATGGTGCGAAAAGGGACAACTAGCACTAAACAAAGAAAAGTGCGATGTCATCCACATCAGTACTAAATGAAATCCGATAAGTTTTGAGTATACTATAAATCGCAAAAATCTGAGGGTTGTCAATTCGACTAAATACCTAGGAATTACAATTACGAGCAGCTGAAATTGGAAAGACCACATACATAATATTGTGGGGATGGCGAAACAAAGACTGAGCTTTGTTAGCAGAACAATTAGAGGATGCGACAAACCCACTAAAGAGATAGCCTACATTACACTTGTCCGTCCTCTGCTGGAATATTGCTGCGCGGTATGGGATCCTTACCGGGTAGGATTGACGGATTGCATCGGAAAAGTGCAAATGAGGGGAGCTCGTTTCGTGTTATCGCTCAACAGGGGTGAGAGTGTCACTGATAGGATACGCGAGTTTGGGTGACAGCTGCTGAAACAAAAGAGGATTTCTTTGCGGCGATATCTATTCACGAAATTTCAATCACCAACTTTCTCTTCCAGATGCGTAAATAATTTGTTGACGCCCACCTACGTTGGGAGAAATGATCATCATAATAAAATATGAGAAATCAGAACTTGAACGAAAAGATTTAGGTGTTCCTTTTTCCCACTCGCCATTCGAGAGTAGAATGGTAGAGAAGTAGCATGAAAATGGTTCGATGAACCCTTTGCCAGGCACTTAAGTGTGAATTGCAGAGCAACCATATAGATGTAGATATACATTACGATCTATCGTGCAAAATGATCCGGGGGACATCTAACTAACCAACTAACTAACAATGAGAAACACATGCTCAGCATGTTGGCACAGAAAAATGTTGGATGTCCCTCACAGAGAAACACTGTGTCTACTACTGCTAGGGCTCTATACTACTCTCAACCAAAGGCAAAAATTGTTAAATTTTTACATTTATACTTCGGTGCTTTTCATCACATTTTCGTACGACATTAATCACTTTCCGGCATAGATAGTAGCGTTACCGGATTCCCTAACTTATCGGCAAGCGAGAACGGGACCCAGTTTTAACCAGTATCAGAATTTTTCTGAGCTAGCTTGAGTAACCGATCCCCTAAAATCCCACATCATGCAGCCTTTGAACAGAGAGCTGCTTTTGTCTGAAAAGACATTCTGGGTAGTTGCTAAGTTATAAGATACTCTTTGGCACACTGTTGTTGCCGTCCACTTCTGATCAAGAGTTCCTGGTAGCAATTGAGAGATTCATACCTCATAAATTGGTAAGAGAGGGAACGGATCCCCCGTGGTACACAAAAAAGGTCCGAACGCTGTTGCAGAGGCAACGGAAAATGCATGCGAAGTTCAGAAGAACGCGAAATCCCGAAGATGGGCTAAAATTTACAGACGCGCGAAATTTGGCACGTACTTCGATGCGAGATGCCTTTAATAGGTTCCACAACGAAACATTGTCTCGAAATTTGGTAGAAAATCCGAAGAAATTCTGGTCGTATGTAAAGTACACAAGCGGCAAGACGCAGTCAATACCTTCGCTGCGCAGTGCCGATGGTACTGTTATCGACGACTGTGCCGCTAAAGCGGAGTTATTGAACGCAGTTTTCCGAAATTCCTTCACCAGGGAAGACGAATGGAATATTCCAGAATTTGAAACACGAACATCTGCTAGCATGAGTTTCTTAGAAGTAGATACCTTAGGGGTTGCGAAGCAACTCAAATCGCTTGATACGGGCAAGTCTTCAGGTCCAGATTGTATACCGATTAGGTTCCTTTGAGATTACGCTGATACTATAGCTCCCTACTTAACACTCATATACAACCGCTCGCTCACCGATAGATCTGTACCTACAGATTGGAAAACTGCGCAGGTCGCACCAGTGTTCAAGAAGGGTAGTAGGAGTAATCCATTTAACTACAGACCTATATCATTGACGTCGGTTTGCAGTAGGGTTTTGGAGCATATACTGTATTCAAACATTATGAATCACCTCGAAGGGAACGATCTATTGACACGTAATCAGCATGGCTTCAGAAAACATCGCTCTTGTGCAACGCAGCTAGCTCTTTATTCGCACGAAGTAATGGCCGCTATCGACAGGGGATCTCAAGTTGATTCCGTACTTCTAGATTTCCGGAAAGCTTTTGACACCGTTCCTCACAAGCGACTTCTAATCAAGCTGCGGAGCTATGGGGTATCGTCTCAGTTGTGCGACTGTATTCGTGATTTCCTGTCAGGAAGGTCGCAGTTCGTAGTAATAGACGGCAAATCATCGAGTAAAACTGAAGTGATATCAGGTGTTCCCCAGGGAAGCGTCCTGGGACCTCTACTGTTCCTGATCTATATAAATGACCTGGGTGACAATCTGAGCAGTTCTCTTAGACTGTTCGCAGATGATGCTGTAATTTACCGTCTAGTAAGGCCATTCGAAGACCAGTATCAGCTGCAAAGCGATTTAGAAAAGATTGCTGTATGGTGTGTCAGGTGGCAGTTGACGCTAAATAACGAAAAGTGTGAGATGATCCACATGAGTTCCAAAAGAAATCCGTTGGAATTCGATTACTCGATAAATAGTACAATTCTCAAGGCTGTCAATTCAACTAAGTACCTGGGTGTTAAAATTACGAACAACTTCAGTTGGAAGGACCACATAGATAATATTGTCGGGAAGGCGAGCCAAAGGTTGCGTTTCATTGGCAGGACACTTAGAAGATGCAACAAATCCACTAAAGAGACAGCTTACACTACACTCGTTCGTCCTCTGTTAGAATATTGCTGCGCGGTGTGGGATCCTTACCAGCTGGGATTGACGGAGGACATCGAAAGGGTGCAAAAAAGGGCAGCTCGTTTTGTATTATCGCGTTATAGGGGAGAGAGTGTGGCAGATATGATACACGAGTTGGGATGGAAGTCATTACAGCATAGACGTTTTTCGTCGCGGCGAGACCTTTTTACGAAATTTCAGTCACCAACTTTCTCTTCCGAATGCGAAAATATTTTGTTGAGCCCAACCTACATAGGTAGGAATGATCATCAAAATAAAATAAGAGAAATCAGAGCTCGAACCGAAAGGTTTAGGTGTTCGTTTTTCCCGCTCGCTGTTCGGGAGTGGAATAGTAGAGAGATAGTATGATTGTGGTTCGATGAACCCTCTGCCAAGCACTTAAATGTGAATTGCAGAGTAGTCATGTAGATGTAGATGTAGATGTAGTAAATACACACAGTGTGTTATTTCAGTGTATGATGTAAAATTTTTATACATGAGAGAGGGAACGCTAAATCGTTGGATAGCCGCGATAATCGCAGAGTATGCATTGGACATCATCGTCACAGACCATTAAAAAGGTAAAGGGTACGTTAGGATGGCATTTTCCATCAGATGAAATTTTCAGAGACACTTTAAACACGCTAGCCGCTGCAGAAGAGGAAGGTATTCGTATCCTAGATAACAATACTTATTAAGAACATGTCTTGCAGACTTGTAATAAGAGCAGTAAGACATGAAAATATACGAGAATCCTCATTAGCGTAAAGAATATAAGTTACAAACGTGAATACTTTTAGACAATTGAAAGAAATAAGTGAAGAAAGTGTAAAAAACGCCTCTTTATCTCTATACAACATCCACAGCACACATTCATTAGAATCTGCTTCCTGCATTCAACCCATGGGCTCCCTTAACAATTTTTACATCCGAAAGTTCCTTACATAACTAAACTGAAGTCTCCCTCACGTCACAAATGAGTTCTACAACCTATCTCTTATTTTAGTCAAGGTTTGCCATAGTTTTATATTTTCCCCAGTTCGATTCAATATCTCGTCATTAGTTATTGAACCTACCCGTCTAATATGCAACGTACTCCTTCAGCTCCACATTTGGAATGAATCAATTTTTTTCTTGTCTGAATTGCTTATCGTTGACGTTGAAAATCCCTACACAGCTACACTCCATACTAAGTACTTCAGAAAGTAATTCCTAACACCAAAATTATGTTTATATTAACAAATATGTCTTTTTCAGAGACGCATGTTTTGCTGGTATCAGTCTTCATTTTATACTGAGGTGAGAAGTGTCATGGGATACCTATTAATATCGTGTCGGACCTATTTTTGCCCGCCGTAGTGCAGTAACCCGAAGTGCCAAGGACTCAATAAGTCGTTGGAACTCCCCTGCAAAAATATTGAGCCATGCTTCCTCCATTATTTTTGATAAATGTATACTAATCTTTGTCTTCCTTCACAGTTTTTACATTCTGCAGATCCCTCTAGTACCATTTCAGTCATTTCGTTATGTCTTAACATATGTTCTACTATCCTCTTCCTTCTTCATGTCAGTGTTTTTCCTATTTTTTTTCTCGCCGATTCTACTGAGAACCCCCTCATTGCTTATCTTATCAGATTTTATCTGATTTTAAACATTCTTTTGTAGCACCACATCTGAAATGCCTCAATCGTCGTCTCTTCCGATTTCCCCTTAGTCCGCGTTCCACTACCACACATTGCTGTGCGCCAAACGTATGTTTTCAGAAATATCTTCCTCAAATAACGGCTATGTTTAGCACCAGTAGACACCTCTTGACCTAGAATGCCCTTCTTGCCAGTATTCGTCTGCTTTTAATGTCCTCCTTGCTCCGCCCGTCATTGGTTAGTTTTTTGCCTTAGTAGCAGAATTCCTTAGCTTTGTCTACTTCGTAATCATCAGTGAGAAGAATTACAGGATATATTTTCCCTACAGAAGACCATAACAACTAAAGTGTTGCCAATGCAAGGTTTTGCGCACGAAATGACCTCGCCACTATGTCCCATATTCTGCGTAGAACATCAGTACAATTAAATTACCAAAACCTTATCATTCTCATCAAATTCTTTTATCATTTAGCAGAAAATAGTTCCACTCAATTGCTTCTTATGTTTGGTATCCTCCCTTGTTTGTGGAAATATTTCTTCTTAAATAATCATATATTGCTATGTGCCGATGACTTGGGAGTTCATGGGGGTCGGCAGATTTCCGCAGCAGACAAATGCAAGTCGAACAAAGCAAAATCGGACCAACTATCGTACCAAAGCCCGGGGAACTCAAGGTCGTAATACTACTGCACAGTCTATCATGAGACCGACAAGCACGCTGAAACATTTTCTTAACCGTAATACATCTCTTCCGCGCAGCTAACCTTATCATTCGTTTAGGCCTTCCTTATTTGCAGCAGTTAACTATCACTACCTCTGGAGTAAACACAGAGTAAGCCCATCGCATGACCACCATCTGAAAGAATCTACATTTATACTCCGCAAGCCACCCAACGGTGTGTGGCGGAGGGCACTTTACGTGCCACTGTCATTACCTCCCTTTCCTGTTCCAGTCGCGTATGGTTCGTGGGAAGAACGACAGTCTGAAAACGCTCTAATCTCTCTAATTTTACATTCGTGATCTCCTCCGGAGGTATAAGTAGGGGGAAGGAATTATTCGATACCTCATCCAAAAACGCACCCTCTCGAAACCTGGTGAGCAAGCAACACCGCGATGCAGAGCGCCTCTCTTGCAGAGTCTGCCACTTGAGTTTACTAAACATATCCGTAACGCTATCACGGTCACCAAATAACCCTGTGACGAAACGCGCCGCTCTTCTTTGGATCTTCTCTATCTCCTCCATCAACCCGATCTGGTACGGATCCCACACTGATGAGCAATACTCAAGTATAGGTCGAACGAGTGTTTTGTAAGCCACCTCCTTTGTTGATGGACTACATTTTCTAAGGACTCTCCCAATGAATCTCAACCTATTACCCGCCTTACCAACAACTAATTTTATATGATCATTCCACTTCAAATCGTTCCGCACGCATACTCCCAGATATTTTACAGAAGTAACCGCTACCAGTGTTTGTTCCGCTATCATATAATCATACAATAAAGGATCCTTCTTTCTATGTATTCGCAATACATTACATTTGTCTAAGTTAAGGGTAAGTTGTCAGTCCCTGCACCAAGTGCCTATCCGCTGCAGATCTTCCTGCATTTCGCTACAATTTTCTAATGCTGCAACTTCTCTGTATACTACAGCATCATCCGCGAAAAGCCGCATTGAACTTCCGACACTGTCTACTAGGTCATTTACATATATTGTGAAAAGCAATGGTCCCATAAGACTCCCCTGTGGCACGCCAGAGGTTACTTTAACGTCTGTAGGCGTCTCTCCATTGATAACAACATGCTGTGTTCTGTTTGCTAAAAACTCTGCAATCCAGCCACGCATCTGGTCTGATATTCCGTAGGCTCTGACTTTGTTTATCAGGCGACAGTGCGGAACTGTATCTAAAGCCTTCCGGAAGTCAAGGAAAATAACATCTACCTGGAAGCCTGTATCTAATATTTTCTGGGTCTCATGAACAAATAAAGCGAGTTGGGTCTCACACGATCGCTGTTTCCATGGTGATTCCTAGAGAGTAGATTCCGGGTTTCCAAAAACGACATGATACTCGAGCAAAAAACATGTTCTAAAATTCTACAACAGATCGATGTCAGAGATATGGGTCTATAGTTTTGCGCATCTGAAGACTTCTTGAAGACTGGGAGTACCTGTGCTCTCTTCCAATCATTTGGAACCTTCCATTCCTCTAGAGACTTGCGGTACACGGCTGTTAGTAGGGGGCAAGTTCTTTCGCGTATTCTGTGTAGAATCGAATTGGTATCCCGTCGGGTTCAGTGGACTTTCCTCTGCTGAGTGATTCCAGTTGCTTTTCTATTCCTTGGATACTTATTTCGATGTCAGCCATTTTTTCGTTTGTGCGAGGATTTAGAGAAGGAACTGCAGGGCGGTCTTCCTGTGTGAAACAGCGTTGGTTGGAATGTGTGTAATGTTAGTTGTTACCTTGGACATCCTGCTTCTTCCCATTTTACCTAATAATAACTTATTTTTTCAAGGGCACATGTGTCTTTCTTAACCAAAATATTTAGGAACACCATTACTCTCTCTGCCACAAGCATAGCCCAAACATTGACATCAGTACATAGTTTCATGTTCCAGTCGTCGTTGGTAATAACACCACCTGGGGGAAAGGAATTCTCCTCATTCCCCCTCACACTCTTTGAAATCTGGGCTTACACGACTCATTACTACAAGAAACTACGTTTTATAACAGCACACTCCATTTCACTTAGAACCTAAACAGCCTCCACAAAAAGTACGCCACATAACATGAAAAACTTAACATAACCACACTGTTATAAGACAGTGACACAGTTATCATACTTAGTCCAGTCACATTAATGTAACCACGTCCAATGTTTGACGCGACATGCAATAATAACTCACAGAAGACAGAGGGTAGTAATAGGGGTGGCGTGTATAGAGTCCGAAGAGTTCAGTTCGGCCGAATTCTGGAGTGATCTCCTCGTTCTGGGTGGTGCAATGGATCAGCACAAATATGCATCAATCGTTGCGGACCACGTCAACCGTTACCTGCAGTTTGATTTACCTGCATCTATCAGCACGACAATGTAACGTGTGACACATCTCGTAGTGGAAGTACGTGATTTGCAGGGCAAAATAATGAGTTAACTCCACTCCCCTGGCTACCAAACTCCTCAGAATTAAATCCAAACGAGAATCTGTGGGACCACGTCGTTTGCGCTGTTTGAACCATGGATCGTCAGCTAAGAGACTTGTGCAGATGGCCACAGCAATGGAATCGGCATGGCTCCACATCCTTGTTGGTACCTTCCAGAACCTCACTGACTCTCGTCTTACACTTGTCGCAGCGGTCCGCGGTACAGAACGTTATTACCCAATCTTCTGACAGGTGGTCACATTAAAGCAATTGGGTAGTGTGTGCGAATAAACATTTCCCTGTCATATACTTTTGATGAAGAGCTCTCGGGTTTACAGCCCAAGAGTTTTCATCAACAATTATCGTATATATTACTCATAAAACTACATCCTATATCCATCCCACTGGCACGCATTGTCGTGCATAAGATACTCTGCAAACTTTCATATGTCAGTTTCCATTTTCTTTCTTTCCTTCTTAGTTTTAACTTTTTCGTCTGGTGCTGAAATGGTATTTGAAGAAACAGTGTGTACACTATCATTTAAAAAGCGTAATGGGTCTTACAGGGACAATGGAAGTTCCCATTGTTAACAGTAACCTTACATGATGGTAGGCGTCCTGCCTTCTCGTCTACCAGTATTGCTTCACTGTTGTGTGATCAGTTGTCGTTCGCACTCTGTGATCTGCTAACACATGTTAGTATTCCTCCTTTAAGACCTCAGCCCTCAAAGCTCTGGGTACTCCGTTATCCCTCACAACAACCCATCGTAAACAACACCCTGCGGTGGTGTCCTAAATAACTGGTAGGTTGCATCAGCAGTCTTGGTTTCTTGCCACTCTCAAAGGCTTATATGAAATGCCAGTACAATCCCAATCGTTCAGCTCAAGCTATCATTATTACTCTGTTTTTTGCAGGCTTATATACTATCTCGTATCCATATTCTCTCACTTTCAGTACGCAACAGTTTAGTCCAGCTGATGGCTCTCTCAGCCCTAATAACCAATTTAATGCTACATGGTCTGTTATAACTTTGAATTTCCTGCTTTGCAGGTAACAACGGAAATAGGTAATACGACATACGGGATGCCTCAGGAGGAGCGGTCAGTATTCAAGGATATGACTGAAAACATCATTCTAAGTAAAGAGCGCAGTAAACGTGTGCTCTAAAATGCATAACTTATGTACTATGAGCACTTCTTCATCTTCAAACCTCTTCTACTGGAAACTCTTTGCTTTCCATATTTTAGAAGGAGGTTGTCTGGACCAAAACTAGAAACCGATGTTCAGTAAAATCTGACTCTAAAATGCATGCCTCAAAAGCTATGGGTATTCGTTCAGTAGAAAATATGCGTTTCACAATAGCAGAGATGAAAAGTGCCTGTAGCTTTTAGAGTATGAACATTTTTTCTTGTTTGGATCAATATTACCTCCTTTCAAAATATGGAAAACAACGTTATTGCAAAGAAGAGATCTGTTTCACAATACCAAATATGGAGAAGTACGCATAACTCTTATGGT
This sequence comes from Schistocerca gregaria, assembly GCF_023897955.1. Lineage (NCBI taxonomy): Eukaryota > Metazoa > Arthropoda > Insecta > Orthoptera > Acrididae > Schistocerca > Schistocerca gregaria. The sequence goes on from NC_064931.1 coordinate 835,905,575, forward strand.
ATGCATTTTCGAGTCCAAGTTTTACAAATTTTTTTGTTTTGAATGGTCGTTCCTGTAGTACACCAGAATACTGACCATTCCTCCTGGGACACCCTGTATATCACTCAACATCTCTTTCCTAGTGGTTGAAAAATTTCAGTACATATACCACTGGGTTTTCCTTACCACTCTAACCCTGCAAGAATTTATCCAATCGCCTTGTTACTTGTGTCACAGAATAGGATGACAGCTTCTTCATAGTCTCAAAATGTTACTTCTAAGCTAGTAGTAACAGTAGTGAGTGCCTGTGGTCTGACTGTCAAATAATCACTGGGACTTCACACCCCTCTTCACAGATAAGTCAGCGGTCTAGTAATTCAACAAAACATTTGACAAATTTTCTATAACAGTTACAGGGGCCTAAAAATTTGTATTCATTATTTGTTGTGTTAAGAAACTGCCGACAGTCTATATCTTCCTTGGGTCAGTATTCACTGTATCTTGGCTACTCAAACGACCTCGATAGTTTGCCTCTGCAGATACAAGGAGGTACGTTTCAATGCTTCATGTTAGATGTGAGAAACACTCCCTCCGCTCATTGTGAGTGTTTCTTTACATCTTTAGGAAATAGAGTTATATCTGCCGTGCCTTAAACCCCTTAGCACTCCGTACAACAACTCCTGGAATTTAGCTGGTGGGTTTTTAAATTTGAATGGCATCCATTAAGGTTGTCCATTGTCTCCGTTTCATTCGGTATAAGATATTCAAGAAAGAGTGTTCTTGCGCTTAGATATTGGTAATCGTAACGAAACTTTTATTTCTTAATTCCATGGCATAATTTCTTTGGTTCAATGGCTGCCCACCTGGACTGTCTCTTTCATCAATAATCAATCAACTGGTGATTTATGAATTCTTCAATTACAGGTTGCAGGTGCCGGGGAATTACTTACAGTATCTCGTAGGCCGGAGGGCTATCCCCTATCAGGATTTTATCCTGCTTCATGAGTGTGGTGTGTAATGATCCACTAGCACTGAACTAATCCATGAAGCGTGTTAACCAAGCCTCAACATCTGACGTATTGCTCCATTTTATATGCTTTAGTTCCTCATGTAAAGCAGAAGCATTGATGATATGCTTTGGCAAAGGTCTCCATGCGACCTATAAAAATTACCCGCGTCCAAGACATAAACTGTTAGTCAATAGCCCTTTTACCAGTATCACTTCATCAAAGAAAAAAATCTCTGAATTCACTGGGACCAGGTAGTTTTCATCACCGTCCTAAACGGATGCCACATTTCTAGTAAAAAAAAAGTTCAAATGTGTGTCAAATTTTATGGGACGTAACTGTAAACGTCATCAGTCCCTAAGCTTTCACACTACTTAACCTAAATTATCCTAAGGACAAACACATACACCCATGTTCGAGGGAGGACTCGAACCTCTGCCGGGACCAGCCAATTTCTACTAAAAATAATGGGAAACATGCAATTCGTCTCTGCGTTGCTATGGCTATTCTGCACATCATACAGTCTACCAGTACTCACACGGACTCTGAGTAACCTTCCTTTATGAGTCGGTACATTATCACTCATATTAAACTGTAATGAATATGTAAGCAGTGGATTTGGTTTCACCTTCATAATCATTAAAACTCGTGACCGTGTAACACTTGCAGCTATCATCCCAGGATAATATTTCCACATCACCGTGAAAATTATTACCTCCAATACATAGACTGATCACTGACACACGGTAATGCAATATAATTGTAGCCTACTCTACACAACCTATATAGTGGGGACTTTTGTCTCCTCCAACCAGGATGTCCAGACCAGATTCCGACACATGTGCCTCTATGTTAACTGTTAACTGTTTCATTTATCATGTAACCAAACAGCACTCCGCCTCTGCATGTGCCTTGACATCATTCTACTCTTCGGCAGTTGAGGAATCTCCGATAGCGATTGATGAATACTTCTTACGTTGCCACTTTTCTTTCTGTATTTGAAGTCTTGCATCCGACGTCTTACCACCTCGAATTCATCAATTTGCAGTGAGTAGCACTGATTACAAAAGTGATCCGTAAGGCCACAGCTATAACATTTTCCTTCTGCAGAAAAACATTCTGCTTAAGCTTTACTCCCATTGCTATATAAACGTTCTCCAGCTGTGTAGCAGCATTAACGGCAGCAGTTAAACCACGTGGATTTTCAAACCGCACTCCCCTCTACCTCCTCTACACATCAGGTACACGCCTTCTCATAGAAACATCCAAGGCCGTGTTCTTCACGTTCTGCAGAACAATTTTAACCGCTTCTACATTATGCGTAAATTCATAAGTCTGCACATTGATTTTCCTGATCCTATCTAAAAATGGTTCCATTGACTCGTTCTGTGTTTGTGACGTAGCATTAAACTATTTCCTTAACGCTCTACCATTGTTCTTCTCGCAGAAACGCCGTTGGGTCCCTTCTTAGGTTGTTCAGAAATTCCGCTTTATTCAGGGTCTCATGACACGTGTTATACTCCTTTGCGTCGCCCACTAATAGTAATTTAGCCATATGCAAACGTTTATCGTATGGCCGATTATCCAGACCACCAGTAGCTTACAGATTGTCAATAAACTCTGACTCACACGCCGCTGGATTACTAGAAAGAGAAGATGCTACACTAGTTATAATAGGATGCAGGAAAGAACATGTATACAGACTGAAACTTTAGCCTCCAACATTGTCTATGAAAGCCATCAGGAACGAGTGCACAACGACAGAGAGGCCGGTCGGTCCTCAGCCTGAGCTCGAGAAAGCGTCCCGCTAGAGAGATGGACACCAGCAGGAGTTAGTCATCCAGAGGGAAACTCAGTGGTTCTAAAGCGCTAAGTAGTCAGCACAAAGTTCCCAGCACAGGCTGTGGCTGCTACTACTGGAGACGAAGTCTTGGCAGACGACAGTATACTTCATCTAGCCCCGCAGCAGATCGCGCCTCAAAGTCAGTAGCAGACGGAAACAGGGGTGATTGGGATCGCTTACACACTCCGATACAGTCGTGTGCAAAGAACGATGGAGATCATTTGATTACAACTACATACAACCGAGTGTGAGAATCTCATTTAGGGTATCTGCTCACTATTACTTCTCCAACAGCAGCACCCCCACTCCTGAACAGACAACAGGCAGTTGCAGCCACAAGTCTCCACTGTTCGGGGAAGACTTCATTTACTTTCCTCTTTTTGTTTAGTTAACTCCTGAAGGAACTAATCTGGAGCTGCAGTATTGCTCAGTTTCATTCTTCAGAGCGCTGGCTTACTTCTTCCAGTTCGTCAGCTCCTTCAGTAAGTGCTCTTGCACGCGGAATACTTTTTCCTGCTTCATATTCCCTGGCCACTATAATGACGACACCTCTTTTTCTAAAGATGTTTTGCTCTATTGGCGGTAAGCGTTTTAATGCTCCAGAATTGGACGTGGCACAACATTTATAGTAACTGCTGTTATCTGTAATTTCGTCAGTGACTAGCAAACAGTCCATTTCGAAGCATCCACTTCTTCCAGTGCTCTTTCTTTCTTTATTTTTTTTCGCTTGACTAAAATTTTCACCTTTGCGGTTAGTGATAACGTTAATGAATATAATGTGCACTACGGACGGGGCAGTGTTTGATTTCCAGGTTTAAATATTTTTGTGAAGTGCAACTATCACACCATTGTTCCAGTTTTGTGGGATTCTCTTCCTTCGTAGAAATTCCTACAAAGCTTTCCCAAGTTCAGTTTGTATTCATTTGTATCTTCAACCATTTCTGCGAACACACCATTATCTCCTGGTGGCTTATAGTTCTGTAGAAATCGAATGGGTAATCGGCCCCTCATCCAATGTTCAGAATGGCATGCCATTATTTTCGATATTAACTATTTGAATTGGTGATTTGTACCTTCAGAAACACAAATACTTAAAATATTTAGGATATATTTTCCTCAATTACTAGTAAATGTGCGTACTACCGTCATAGCTTTTGAAAATTGGTGTACTTCTAACATATGTATGTGAATCTCAATCGTAGCTGGCAAATCTCCAAGTATTATTGTGTTCTGTAGCTGTGTCTGTAGATGTCGACGTGCCTACCGTGGGTTTCACATTACTAAGTCGCTCTATATGCTAATGAATTCTTGCAATGAGCTGTATTTATTTTTGAAAGCGTTATGGAAGTACCTTTCAGAAAATAGGTCACGACCCTTTTCGAGGTCAGAAACACTATCAAAAGCATTAAAAAACCCTTTGAGAGCCGTGCCGTCTATCTCGTTGAGACACCTAATCCGGTCTTATTCAGTTGGACGTGAGGCAGAAGGCGTGCACACTAGTTATAACGCAAACTACTTGTATCAGTACAGGTTCATGCCCACTGCAGAATTCCACAAATGTTGAGTCACTAGCCGACTCCACGTGGCAAACCGTCCGGGTAAAATTTGTGTGCTAGAAGAGTATCGAAAGTCTTTGTCGACTGGCACTTGTGAGTCTCCATAAGGAGTGACAGACCCAATGATGACTTGTTGGCCTAATGTGCTTATTGTTATAACCTGTATTGGAAAGTGAACTGTTGAAATCTACTTGCTAAGCGTTCCTTTATTTCCTCTCCTCATGGGATTTGTGCTTACGTTGCCTAATGCTAGCGTGTTGTGTCCTCAGTCGAGGATAACCCGTTAGAAAAATGGTGTCAGCATCGGATAAATTCTGGAAATCCTACAGTCTTGAAGTGAAGAAAAGCGCAAATTTCCGAGCAGTTCCGAGTTCGTGCCAGAGACGTGACTAAGTAATGGGCTCCGCAATCCACGGTATCGGAAGCAGGGACAAATTGCCATAACGCAGCGACATCCCACGATGGAATTCAAATTTCTCGGTCCAAATTGGGCTTCAGTACGAAAAACAATGATAAATTTATGGCACCCTTTCGTATACTTGACTGATTAGTTCAGACAGATTAGTCAAATTGGAAGAATTTAGTGAGTGTATCATGGGGGATATTCAGACCGTATTTAACGAAATACAGAGACCATTAGCAGGTAAAAGCAGACAAAAGTAAATGTTTCCCTTTAAATGATGTGAGAAATATAGCGGAGGCTCTGTTGGCCAAAAATGTCTTCCTGTTGCAATAGGTAACAATGTTCACTGGAAAACTAAGGAAAAAGTTAAATACATCTTGTAGAAACTCGAAGGGATTGCCATTTTCGATTTATGGACTGACTATATAAATTAACAACTGCATTATTAAGGATAAGGGAAATACTATAATATTTCACTAGCGTTCAACGTATTTGTGTGAAATCAGAAGACTACACCAGGAGGAATCTTGAGCAATTTGCCCGTTAGACACTACGAACAGGCAGTGGAACCGCGGAATATTCGATCTACATACAGTGTTCGTGTATTTCTATTCCTCAAGCATCCAATGCCTACGTTGCCTAATAACTAGCAGCACGTAGTTTTCTCAGCTAAGGATATCCGATTACATTTTCTTATTGTTCCTAGATGATGAACCCACCATGTTGAAAGGGGTTTTGTAGGATAAAGGATAAGTATGATACAACGTCTGTCGATGATGAAGTCAGCTTATAAGCGGAGCTCAAGTTAAGCTAGTGGAAGGCTATGGTACGAATTTTGTAGTATTCTTTTCAGATAATATATCTTGGTGTTTATCTTTATTGATCTTGAAAATGACAGTTTATATCATTTTCGGGAGGTATACATCGAATTAATATTCGATAATTTGCTAACTACGTAGCTACTTCATTTGTTTCTTCAAGAATAATTGAGGTCAATGTGTTTCCTGTGAGAAATAAAAGACCATCTAGATTGTGGAAAGCATTTTAGATAATACCCTAATACAGCCAGTCCTCTAGTAGTCCCCCAGTGCTAACTGATTCCACTCAGCAGCCATATTTCCTATTGACACAAAGCAGAATGTGGGACCTTGAGCCCACTTGCAGCTTCGAGTGATTAATCCAAGATAACCGCGGCCTGTGGCCACTGAAGTGTGTCCAATGTTTATGTCGGCAATCCGCAGTCATGGTCCACGAGAAAGTCAGGCCACGTCACGTATGTCACATTACGTGACACTACAAGTCTCACGAGTGCCAGAAGCCGTCTCCGGCAGGGAGCGAGTACCTATTTAAGGCGAGTTTAGTAATTATTAACAGCTCATTTAAACACATGCAAGCTCTGGATAGGACACGACCAAGTTAAGGCCTTTGGTGGGTACCACTTCATTGACATACAGATTTCCGATGAGCCCTGCATGGAGCCCAGCGTTCGCTATGTATGGCGGGCAAGGCGGCTAGCGTGGCGTCTCAAGTTCGTTGCGGGTCCAGTATTTCTCATTGGCCCCTTCCTCAGGCCATCTGCCATCGGCCGACACGCCTCATGTGTTTATCATCTGACACGAAACAACAGGCATAGCGGCCTACCGAATAAAGACGAGGCAACTCCCGTGGATGCTTCTGAGCAACGGCTGTAATGGTTAATTTGTATAAAACTAAAATTATCGGTTGGCCATTAAGAATGAAATGGATCGTATGATAACCTGTTATTTTATTTTCACTCTCCTCCTTCACAATTCTGAATGTTTCAAACAGCTGCTCTCTTGAAGACCAGTGACCAACTAACATAGTTACATGATGTCATACGTACTATCAGAACCTTACTTACGACCGATTCCTCCCATAAGACCCTGACTATATCGAGGGTTATTCAAAAAACTGATTCTATGTTCTGGAAGAAAGTAAGGAATAAGAACAGCCGGAAACGGTGACGTAATACACATACGTGGACATTCTTTTATCCCTAGTCTGCGTTCTAAGTACATACGTTATTGCAAAACTTAACGATTGTGAGACAAGTTCTTGTACATAGAGAGTGTAAGAACTTCATACATCTATCAGAAATCAGCTGGTGAGATTTGCTCTCACTTCCCCATTTTCAGGAATTTACTTGCAGGTAGAGTTGAAAACCATTAGCGGTAAATGAAGATTCTGGGCATAGAGGGAAAGCAAATGCTAGCCGAAGAGATGATACAGTGTCTTGTTGCGGCCTACCACTAACGTGAATCAGGGAACATCCAAGCCACATCGTTTGTTGTGGGTTGGTGGTTGCAATTCCGTCACTACCTCGTAATTCATTTTCTGTTATATTAGCATCGTCGGCACTCACTGTGCCCCCTTGCTCTCATACCTCAGTGTGCTAGTGAAGCTCCACGCGGAATGTGTGGCATTACGAATGCTTGCGATTTCATCATGAAATGCAAAGTCTCTCTATCCTCCTCATTGAATATTTCCATCAATCCATTTCTTGTTTGTTACCTGGGTCGTATTACATCTCATGTTCTGTACGATCATCTACACTAATCTCGGACTCATCTACACATTCACTGGTTCGTCTCAGTAAATATCGCTAACTGCTTCTAACTACCTGTCAAAGCTACATTCAGAAAACGTATTAGTAAATGAATTCCACGAACAACAATCCTTTGGCTCTCTGATGATTCACAGCTACAGTAAATAAGGAAGTTGAAATATCGTTTCTGCACTATAGTGACACTAGGTTTCATTAGTGTATTTAACCTGACATCCTGACACAGAAAAAATTTAGATAATTTGTGCTCTTTCAGTTTACAACAATCTGGAAATGAAGTAGAGTTCTCATAGCTTTCATCCAAAGAGCCCATATTCTCAGATTTTGACCAATAGTGTTTTGGATTTATAAACGGCCCTAAGCACTATGGGACTTAACATCTGAGGTCATCAGTCCCTAGACTTAGTCGAACCAGCGACCGTAGCAGCATCGCGGTTCCGGACTGAAGTGCCTAGAACCGCTCGGCCACAGCGGCCTGCTTTTGGATTTATGTTATCATTTTCCTGTAATTTAAGATTTAGGTCTGAGATCAGATATTTTTGCTTACATGTCTGTGAAAACATAAAGTGTAGCTGACATTATTGATATAGCAATGACTGTTCATCATGAAAACTACACAGCCTTTGCTATGCTTCCGCACTGGTTAGACGTTCAACATCGTATCGGTTGGTATGAGACTTGAACTACATAAATAATATTATTTGAGAATAAAAGGTATATGCTTCGCAACGTTAATAAGGTACAGCTGATTCCAGCAGTGGGAAATTTAAGAACAGGTTCATCTATATCTACATCTACATACGTACTCTGCAAGGCAACATATGGTGTATGGCGGAGGGTATCTTGTATCAATACTAGACGTTCCCTTACCCCTTCCACTCGTAAATGGCGAGAGGGAAAGAGACTGTTTACATGTCCTGTACTAGCCCTCATGCCTCTTACCTTCTCTCCGCGGTCGTTAGGCAATTTATACCTTAGTGGCAGCAGAATCGTTGGTCAGTCAGTTGCAAATACCGATACTACCAATTTTTCAACTGTGTCAGCTTTCCTCAAGGGATTCCCATTTGAGCTCAGAGAGCATCTACGTTTTACTTGTGTGTTGATCGACCATTTCGGCAACAAATACTGCAGCACAGTCCTGAACTGCTTCAACGTCTTCCTTCAATTCAACCTGGTAAGAATCCTGAACACTAGAGCAATTCTCCATAACTGGTACCACTGGTGTTCTATATGTGGTCTCGTTTATACAGGTGAGCCGCACTTTGTTAAAATTCTCCCAAAAAGCGAAGTCGTCTATTCACGTCCCCTACTACCGACCTCATGTGGTCACTCATTTTCCTATCGCTTTGCAACGTTACGCCTGGATATTTAATCCCTGTGTGTATTTTTGAAAGCATGTGTTCGTTTTTATCTTCAGTATGAATGTCATTAACTATTTAACATAGACTACGGCATAAAGACTCTAGACTTTTCCATGCTTTCCAGTATTCAGTGACTTCGCACCCCTGCTGTTCCTGCGTGATTCTTTACCTCATATACACGCATTCCAATAGGTCGTCGACGGTGGTATTTTGTCTCTTTGTATCAATTAGAGAACTTCACTGGTCCAGTTAACACCCAATCACCTGACCACATGCACTAATTACCAACGTTTTATTTTCACCATAGCGATTATTCCGTCTTCTACGTCTGTCTATTCCTTGATCTGTTAGTTAGTTGGCCTGAGTCTCTTGGTAGTTCCTAATTATCTCTGTTCCTTAATGGTCAACATTCAATTTCGAAATTTTTAATAATATAACTATATTTCTCAAAGCAATAAAGCTGGTAAATCACTCAGATTCCGTTTCAGACACATTCACATCTTAACTCTTAGAACACTATTTAGCTTCAAAGAAACACTGTAAGCCGTTTCTGCACCTGTAGTTAATATTGTAGTAAGGCTCTTGTCTCAACCATGTAATTCTTCCTGCCTTTTCACTTCATCACGGTTGAAACTTTCAATAGTGGCATCTTGCGAAATACACACACACACACACACACACACACACAGAATCCTAACAAGCAGATAGTAACGGTAGTCTCCTGTCTAATATCAGGAAGTAAAAAGTTACATATGAGTTCAGTTTGTGTTATCTTTAAGGGCTTACATGATGAAATTAGGGATTACAGACTGAAAGTAACACAGTGTATATCGCTAGATATATTTTTGCTAATTCTGAAACTGGTCCAATGTTTTGTCTGCAAATGATGAACATCGGATGTGTTTAGAGAATATTTCAGGTTATGAATCCGAGACGTTACCCACAAAGAAACAATCACACTTATCCAGCTGTACTATTAATTTATAGAAAACAGAGCACCCTAAGGCAATTTATTTATGCTACCGATTGCCACAGAAATTTCAGTTTTGCAGCAAAGTCTTCTAGAAATTACTTATATAAAACTCTGTATATGGAACGTAATTAACAGATATAACTGGATTCACATTGAGATGTGGCGTCGAACTAGAGCTTGTTTTAATGAACCAGGAGACATTAGAGGCCGTTAATCTTCTTGCGGCCGCGGCTGGATATTTTGATGCTACTGACGCACCCTTGTTAAGCTTAGTTTCTTTGATGTTCCACTAGCAACAGTATAATATACCATAGTGATGAGGCACAAGGCCGTTTACTAGCTACTGAATGCTAATTGGTAGAGCGATCGTGCTCTCGCACACACACACACACACACACACACACACACACACACACACACACACCAGATGGTCAGAAACAGTCTGAAAAACTTGTATGTTGTAAGAAATATTTGCTAAAAATGGTTAATTAGCTCCGTTTTCGAATTACCCGGCACTGAAGTTAGCCAAAGAGATCGTTGCACGCAGGAATTTACTCGGCTAGCCGGATAAAATTAGTGGCAGTTGTTCCCATGGGGTAGATGATAGCTCACGAGACTGCTGAGTCTTTGGCTCGGGTCCGATTCTTACTACCGTCCCATTTCCAGTTTTGTTCCTCTCTCTTGTTTGGTTTTAGGAAATCAAACGAAGAATGCATTTGGAAAACTGTCTTTGGCGGTCTGCTTGAATTTGCGCAAGGACGTTTCTAGCTAACTTCAGTACTAATTAATTTGGAAACGGTGCATCGCATTGAATATTTTGTTACCAACTATTTTTCAGCACAACATACCCTGTCACAATCGCAGCGTGATTATAAATTTATTTATTGATCTCTATCTTTGTTGATATCCGACACATATTTTATTCATGAAGAAATTGGTCAAATACACTCCTGGAAATGGAAAAAAGAACACATTGACACCGGTGTGTCAGACCCACCATACTTGCTCCGGACACTGCGAGAGGGCTGTACAAGCAATGATCACACGCACGGCACAGCGGACACACAAGGAACCGCGGTGTTGGCCGTCGAGTGGCGCTAGCTGTGCAGCATTTGTGCACCGCCGCCGTCAGTGTCAGCCAGTTTGCTGTGGCATACGGAGCTCCATCGCAGTCTTTAACACTGGTAGCATGCCGCGACAGCGTGGAAGTGAACCGTATGTGCAGTTGGCAGACTTTGAGCGAGGGCGTATAGTGGGCATGCGGGAGGCCGGGTGGACGTACCGCTGAATTGCTCAACACGTGGGGCGTGTGGTCTCCACAGTACATCGATGTTGTCGCCAGTGGTCGGCGGAAGGTGCACGTGCCCGTCGACCTGGGACCGGACCGCAGCGACGCACAGATGCACACCAAGACCGTAGGATCCTACGCAGTGCCGTAGGGGACCGCACCGCCACTTCCCAGCAAATTAGGGACACTGCTGCTCCTGGGGTATCGGCGAGGACCATTCGCAGCCGTCTCCATGAAGCTGGGCTACTGTCCCGCACACCGTTAGGCCGTCTTCCGCTCACGCCCCAACATCGTGCAGCTCGCCTCCAGTGGTGTCACGACAGGCGTGAATGGAGGGACGAATGGAGACGTGTCGTCTTCAGCGATGAGAGTCGCTTCAGCCTTGGTAGCAATGATGGTCGTATCCGTGTTTGGCGCCGTGCAGGTGAGCTCCACATTCAGGACTGCATACGACCGAGGCACACAGGGCCAACACCCGGCATCATGGTGTGGGGAGCGATCTCCTACACTGGCCGTACACCTCTGGTGATCGTCGAGGGGACACTGAATAGTGCACGGTACATCCAAACCGTCATCGAACCCATCGTTCTACCATTCCTAGACCGGCAAGGGAACTTGCTGTTCCAACAGGACAATGCACGTCCGCATGTATTCCCGTGCCACCCAACGTCCTCTAGAAGGTGTAAGTCAACTACCATGGCCAGCAAGATCTCCGGATCTGTCCCCCATTGAGAATGTTTGGGACTGCATTAAGCGTCGTCTCACGCGGTCTGCACGTCCAGCACGAACGCTGGTCCAACTGAGGCGCCAGGTGGAAATGGTATGGCAAGCCGTTCCACAGGACTACATCCAGCATCTCTACGATCGTCTCCATGGGAGAATAGCAGCCTGCATTGCTGCGAAAGGTGGATATACACTGTATTAGTGCCGACATTGTGCATGCTCTGTTGCCTGTGTCTATGTGCCTGTGGTTCTGTCAGTGTGATCATGTGATGTATCTGACCCCAGGAATGTGTCAATAAAGTTTCCCCTTCCTGGGACAATGAGTTCACGGTATTCTTATTTCAATTTCCAGGAGTGTATTCACTGCGTTTTAGATAGCACAGTGACATTAGGCTGCTGGCCTGCTTTTGTTTCTGTTCCTTCGATATATGTTTATTTAATAATGTGTGTTACAGCGTGTTTATGGTACAGCTGTAGGAATATTTATTTAATATCAAGTAATTAAGTGTAAATCCTGTATTTCATGTGTGTTTCAATATGTTTGAGTGTGCGTTGGCTTGAAGGAATGGTGGGAGCGCTCTAGCCAATCACAGCGCTTGTTAATGGAGGACTGTATGGAAGCGAGGGAAGAGCATCGGGTGAGAGACAGGACACGGGGAGTGTTGGACGGGAGGCAGCGACGGGCTGTCGTGGGAAAGACTTGGAGAGTGGAGTTGTTTGCGCATGGGGAGATAGTAATATTTCGTAGTGCCGACTTGTACACTTGTAAGACTTCCGTGGCTTCTGCAGTGAAGACGTAGTATGCGTTTAGAAGTGAATATCTCACAAGCTATGTTGTTGTTCATAAGTAGTTACGTGATGTAGGAGTCTACTGTTTCCATGTTGACGGCCGGAGTGGCGGAGCGGTTCTAGGCGCTACAGTCTGGAACCGCGCAACCGCTGCGGTCGCAGATTCGAATCCTTCCTCGGGCATGGATGTGTGTGGTGTCCTTATGTTAGTTAGGTTTAATTAGTTCTATGTTCTAGGGGAATGATGACCTCAGAAGTTAAGTCGCATACTGCTCAGAGCCATTTGAACAATTTTGTTTCCCTGTTATTCAACTTAAGTTTTATTTAATTGCTAGACCATCGACTCCAACAAGTGTTTTGCAGTAATTAACAGCATTCGTAAAGGTACTTCTGCTATCGTACTCATCATTTAATGTCGTTAAAAATAGTACCTGCTGATTTTATTTAATTCCAATCTTTCATTTATAGATTTCTATGTCACATTCAAAATTCGCAATTGTCAAGTGTTATGAACCTTTGACCATTTGATTCACGTGTATATTCATGTTGTATACTGTAGAATCAGCAGTATTTGGCTTTTTATGTGGCAACTACCATCCCAGCCCCTAGACAACGAAACCAGACAAAACTTTCAATATTTCTACTCTGAGTCAGAGGGTACGTAGCTGAGGGCCACTCATCACATCTTCTATTTGAAAGCCCGCCCATGGAATGGGGGTCTTGGCTTGACTGTCCAGATCGCGCGGATGGTAAAAACCTCTATTAGAAACCCCTCAACCTTGAGGTGTGGTGCGTGCTGTTGAGGTGCATGGATGTTGAGATGAAGCAGCTGTTACCAGGAACCTCTGGAAAATCTGCTGCACCTCAGTTGTATAAGGCTGACCTTGGCATATGGGGTTCTGTCTAGGTGGATTTTTATTTCCCTAGATCCTCGTGGGACCAGCTGGATCTATCGAAATTTTATCTTACTCCTCCTAGCGGTGGTCCGCTGGTAGGTACCAACAGCTAATCCAATAACAGGGCTCGTGTAACCAGTCCTCCAAATATGGGCATTAAACAGACTCTGTCAGTATCGAGTAACAGCACGCATCATGGTGGTCAGAATGTGTTTCTTATAATTAAATGGAAAGGGAGGAGCTTCGAGAAAGTTTCGCCTTTTAAAATACTAAAAGGCTTAGAGGGTCTCGCTGGAAGCTTAAAACCTGTCATGCGCTTGCAAAACGGGTCCCTGTTGATAGGAACATACAGTTCCTAACAAGTGACGAATATCAGAATGTTTAGTGCCTCTTTAAGTACGCAATATGAAGTGAACTCCACAACACCTTCAATTATAGAAGAAGTGTTGTTATTTACAGGGATCTGGTCGACATTTCCGCTAAGAACAGAATGCTGAGTGGTCCCAAGAAGGCAACGTTGATGTTCAGAACATAATGAAACGGTTAGATGGCGATCTTGTGATATCTGATTAATTTATACTGACTTTCAGTAGCACAGAACTTCCAGAGCACATTGAGGTTAACTTCCTTCGCCTCTGAGTCCGGTCTTATTTCCCTAACCCAATGCGCTGTTTCACATGCCACCGCTTTGAGCACACCATATAAGCTTCTAAGGGAGCAGCCACTTGCAGCAAATGTGGTAAGGCCACCCATTAAGGTGTTTATTGTACCTTTCTTCCGAAGTGTCTAATCTGCTCCAGCGATCACCCTGTCTGTAATAGGGACTGCAGTGTATTCTTTGAAGAGAGGAAGATAAAAGAGATCAAAGCATTTAAGCTTCTCTCGTATGGTGAGCCAAAAAAGGTCTATAAGGCTATGCAGCCACCGAAGTTTGCTACCTTCCTTGCGATTGCTCTTAAACTACCAGTTCAGAAGACCGATTTTGCTACCCAAACGGTGGTTGCTAGAGTCAGCACTAGCAGCTGTTTTTCCAAGTACAGTTGTCCCATAGCAGTTCCTTCAAATCCTACACTTCCTCCCAAAACATCAGACAGGTCTGTGGCGGCTAACGTTGCAGAACACCTTTCTCCTCCAGAGGTTCAGTCTGGTCTGCCGTCCAGCACTGCCACTACCACTGGCTCGGAAGCCTGCCCTGGTCTAAGAATCAAAGGTCAAGCGTCCTCCATGGACGGAGTCGGGAAGTAAACAACCTGAGGATGTCGGCGTCATATTATTTAACGTCTCTCTTGAGTCTTCAGTAGAGGTAATGCAGCTTGACGCCGGACTGGGGCTATCAGCTCAACACAACACTGAGCCTCCACCCATCACGGGCTCCCCTCTATGGTGGAAAGACAGGGTGAAAGTGCAGACCCCGTGATAGATGGCTCCCATATTACTATGGAACATCAATAGTTTCAGGACACATGTGTAGGAAAGGAAACTGCTATTTCAGGAATGCACCCTATGAGTGTGTTAACGGGAAACATTTTAAAGCCACTGAAATCCCTGTGCTACAGGGCTATACCTTTCGCCGAAAGGATGGCCTGACTGGGGAGAGCAAAGGGAGGTGTTGTTGTGTATATCAGTAAGGTACTTCACTCCACTGCTATCCCCTTGGCTACTAACCAGCAAGTAGTTGCACGCTGTATTTACTTCCGCCAGATGTAACAGACTTTTAGGCTCTGATAGAGTTTGTGAAACAACTCCCACAACTATTTATACTACTGGCAGACTGAAAGTCCATAATGTCTGGTGGGACTCGCCTTCTACTTGACCCCAGGGTCGGATTATGGAGAGCCTCATGACGTCTCACAAGCTGTGCATCCTCAACACAGGTACTCCCACCCATTTCTACACTGCTGCTGGGTCATCCTCAGCTATGGACGTCTCCTTCTGTTCTACAGCTTCTCAGACTCTTTTCAGTGAGAGATCATTGACGACTTTCATTCCAGTGTCCACTTCCTACTCAGTATTTACCTACTGGATGCAGCTCTATCAGAAGAGGAGCAATCAATACGAATGGTCAGCAGGGTTAATTGAATGATGTTCAGCCAGGTGACTGTGTTTGAACATCGTAACAGTGTACAATAATGGGTGGACCACACCACACGAGTGATCCATCATGTCCATGACTTATCCATCCCAAAGTCCTCAGGTCATCCTAGGAGGTGATCTGTACATTCGTGGAAAGGTGAGCGCCATTCAGCCGTTCAGGACAGGGGTGCGCTCTGTTCGAGGAGTTAAATGTCGCCCTACAGTAGCATTTAGAGCAGCGAGAGCTCAGGCTTGATCCGTAATTAAGGAGAGCAAGAGAAGGTCATAGCAGTCGTTCCAGGACTCTGTCAACCGTTCCACTTGTTCTACGAAGGCATGAAAAGCCACTATTAGGAATTCCGTTAGTCGCAGTCCTTTACGAAAAGCACCAGTGATGAAACAGGGATGTCTCCAAACAGCGAGAAGAGACATTGCTCAGACGCCGGCGGAGAATTTTCCACAATCTACTGCTAATGCCAGCGAGGATCCAGCGTTCTGTCGCTACAGTACGAATGTAGAGAGTGGGAGATTCGGCTTGAGATACAACAATTCTGAGAGTTACAATTACCCGTTCTCCGTGTGGGAGCAGGAATCGGTACTGTCTGGGACTCGTGATACCGCACCTCGTCACGACTGAGGGCGGTACTACATACTTCGACAAAGGAAATCGTCCTCCAACGTTTTACTCTTATATGGCAGACATGTAACTTCCCCAACTCGTGGAGAGAGACACTCTTGATACCTCTCCTCAAACCAGGAAAGGAATACATAGGTTCCAGAATTTACTGGATTATCACCTTAACGAGCTGTCTGGGAAAGTCCCTGGAGCGAATGATTAACCGTCGTCCGGTGTGGTTGTTTGAGACCAAGCAACTCCTTAGCCGCTCTCATTGTGGATTCCGGAGAGTCCGGTCCACGGTCGACAACCTGGCGCAGCTAGAGACGGCGGTTCGGCAGGGTTTCCTACTTAAACACCACTGTATAGGCTTATTCCTCGATATCAGTACGGCGTGCGATAGTACTTGGAGACTCTGTATTTTCGCAAAACTGAATTCAGTGGCGCTTTGGTGGCCACCTCTCTATCTGCATACGCTTTTTCCTGCCATAGTGGTTTTTTACAACCCGTTCTGGTGGATCGCTGTCAGATCATTTTGAGCAGGAGAATGGTGCTCCTCAGGGCAGTGTTTTAAGTATTACCCCCTTTGCCGTAGCCATAAACAATGTAACGTCTACAGTAAGAAGTTCTGTACAGTGCTCTTTATGTGTAGATTATTTTGCTGTATTCTGTCCCTCCTCCTCCAGCGATCTGTCAGTTCCCAATTACAGTGCGGAGGTTACAGGAGTGGCCTACAAATATGGGTTTTCAGTTTTCCCCACATGACTGTGTGTGTTCATTTTAATATTTCTCGAAGTGTTTATAAATTACCTGTCATGTCTATGACGGACACCATTCCACATTTTAGAGGCTCTGTGAAGTTTCTGGGCCTTATTTTTTATTCAAAATTTTCGTGGTCGCCACACCTAAGAGACGTGAAACTGAAGGCACTGAATATCTTAAAGTGTCTTAGCCGCAATTCTTGGGGAGCACAGGGCACGTCTGCTCCAGTTATATAGGGCTTTAGTGACTGGACTGTGGGTGGACAGTATATGAATTAACGGGGAATTCTTGTTTGAAGATCATTGACACTGTCCACCATGAGGGGTGTCAGCTGGCCAGGCGTGCTTAGAGTTTCCGTGCTGAGACCGGGAAACCGCAACTGACCACCCAGTGGCAGCTCCTCATGGTGCATCAGACATGTAAGTGTCTTACAGTTTAGACTTCGCCCGCATGCCAGACTGTTGCTCGTCTGCCTCTGGACCGTCATTCCTCCAACCGTCCATGAGCCACTGAGCCTTTTGGGATCCTCATGCAACATGTACTGGAGTCAGTCGGTATGGAGAAAGTAAATCCCGAATGGAAGGGTTTTTGCCGTCTGTCAGAGGAGGATTGTCGTTATCCTCAGTACCTTCAGTGTGCCAGGCGCCTGCATACTATCACTGCATTGTTCAGATACAATGTCAGGTGTCGACGGAAACATGAGTGGCTGGAAGTGTCCAACAGTAAGCTCCGTGTAGTAAAGCCCACCACTCGGGCGTGGCATACCTCCTGCCAGCCACTCCGACGGGACGAGATCCTTCTTTTTCGTCTTCACATCGGTCAGACCCCTACGACGCATGTCTTCTCGTACCGGCTAGAGGGCTCACCAATGTAAGGTGCTTGTGGCGTACACATTACTGTGTGCCACATTTTATTGAACTGTCTTTCATTTTACGACCAGCGGGCCGCGGCAGTTTTGCCGATGGATCCTCCCTCTGTTTTAATTAACGTTCAAACGAAAGTGGTTCAAGTTTTAAAGTTTAGTGAATTGTACAATATTTTTCCCAAAATTTTAGGCGAATGCTTGTAATGGGTTTTCACAGGGTGACTGACTCACCCATGTTTTTCTTAAGTGGTGAGCCAGTCAGATTACCCTATACTTTTCTTTCAGCTCCTCTGTCGTTTTACTTGCGTTATAATCTGCTATGTAACACATTTTAGTATTTCTTCGTTGAATCAGCGTATATCGTAACATTTTCAGAGTTTTATCCACATTTGATTCTTTTAATGTGTGTGTGTAAGAGCGCTGATAACCTTGTCGTTGAGCGACCGTAAGCTCGAAAAACACACACACACACACACACACAACAATTCACCGTAACAGAATTCTATCACTATTAGCTATACTAGCACCCATAGTTAGCTGACTGGTAAGCTGATATGTCACAAGTCCAGAACTGGTGTACATCGAAATATTCTTAGCACCGAAGACACTTGAAAACATGAAGCTTTCTGGGAGAACAACGTTACATAGGACTTTAAACAAGCACCTACGAATATCAAAAGGTCAACATGCCTTGACTGCCTCTTTATCAATTTCGTCAGGTGACTGGGTACTGTGATCAAGTGGTTATCAAGAAGCTCGATAAACATCCAGGTGGATATAATTTTTACAATTTTAAAATACTTTTTATGCACGTAATACACTTATTTCACCAAGCTGCAAACAAGTATCACTTAATTATACGTTAAACGTAGTGGAATAATCAACTTTAAGTTATTTTTATCTTTGGCACCAAATGAAACGGCAAGCAATAGTCTAACGCTGTAGTTTATTCAGTTCGCCGTGACCTCTATACGTTAATCATACTGCGGTCTTTTTAACACAGTCTTGGAAATTATCTTTCTAAACAAACATATTGAAACAATAATACGAATCTTTCGTGGTGATGCTAAGCTTAGTGTATTTGTGGAGGACTCCTTGTTGGGCACTTAGTTCTTATTTATTAAACAATTTATTTATAACAGTTTGTATCTTCTGCATTATAATAAATATATATACTCATGTAATGTCCTACCTTAAGCATTATCTGTCTGTGTGCTGTACACGTATGTAGCATGTCTGTAGCTTTTGTTACCCTTGTTATAAACAACTGTGCACATAAATGTTAATAACTGTCATAAGTATAAGTAAAAATATGTATTACTTATTACACAAAGCAGTTTTCGTCTGTCACGCTATCATCAGGAACAAAGATAAGTATGTGGTGCCGCACAATTTTGTTGAATCAAAGATTTTAAACGAGTGCATCTGCTGATTACCTCATTTCCAGAGAAGAAAAGTGTTAATGTTAGATTTAGGAATAGAACGAGAAGGACTATTTTAGTGTAAATGAGATATAAGATTATTTACCTGATATAAAATATGTATCATATTAACTAATGAACTATATACAAATTACAACAGTTGGTCAGAGAAGAAAATAAACTGACCAACAAACTTCGGTGACATGTTCTGAGGATAAAGTTAAACAAAATAATATTGTCTTTAATAGATGCTAAACTACAAACAGATAATAAGTAAGTAATTAAGTGAAGCAGTTGTGATTATACAAAGCAAAATTTTTCAACACGCTAGAGTTTATGGTATCTATAGTAAAAGAAATTGGGGCATTTGAGGAAGACGAGTAATTTACAATATGAACTGGATAGGGTGGTGAATTGTGTCTGTAGTCAGCAGGAGCGAGCAAGGGAACTGCGACTGGACATTCAGTGCTAACCTTGGTCTGATGGACATATGTTTATTTATTTCTATTATTTCAAGACAGTTTATCTTCCTTTCTTTATGGATGTGATGTAATACTTCGTGTTTCACCTAGAACTAAAGCCTTCATTAATCAAGCGGTCTGTAAAGGTGGAGTCTTCTATGGTGGTCCTTCATGGGAGTACATATCACCCCGCCAGACTGACTTATATAGAATTTGCCACTATTGGAAGTAATTTCATATTATCCATTTCCGAAGCAGGAATGCTGTCTTTACCATAGAGCAAAAAGTGTCCAACAGTGTTGTGTACATCAAATTTTGGTTTTAAGCTTCCGGTTCAAGCTTTATGTCTATATTTAGTGATATTTTTCGTAAATATGGAGTTGAGCACCAGTACCAGCGTTATTTAGGTGGTGGGTCAAGAATAGAATGAAGAAGAGAGTACACCTGTTGTTTCTCCTTTTCGTGCATTATGAAATCGATTAAAGTAAGAAGATAGCCATTGTTTGGTGTTATTCGTTTGATTGCATTTAATTCCATTCGAAGATGTCTTCACTCATTGAATGAAAGGCAGATTATTTACAGGTAACTGGGTGTTGAGAATGGTCAGGTAATGCAATATCTGTGGTGATAGCGTCTCTATAAATCTTCAAAATATGAATACAGTCACAAATGGTTATGGTTAGATCTAAATGATTTCTGCAATTAAGCCCCGACTCCAATGTAAATCGTGTTTAGAATTCAGTTTTTTGAGGAATTTTTGAAGTTGTCTGGTAATATCTGTCCATAAGCATAACCCCCCCCCCCCCCATGAACCATGGACCTTGCCGTTGGTGGGGAGGCTTGCGTGCCTCAGCGATACAGATGGCCGTACCGTAGGTGCAACCACAACGGAGGGGTATCTGTTGAGAGGCCAGACAAACGTGTGGTTCCTGAAGAGGGGCAGCAGCCTTTTCAGTAGTTGCAGGGGCAACAGTCTGGATGATTGACTGATCTGGCCTTGCAACATTAACCAAAACGGCCTTGCTGTGCTAGTACTGCGAACGGCTGACAGCAAGGGGAAACTACAGCCGTAATTTTTCCCGAGGACATGCAGCTTTACTGTATGATTAAATGATGATGGCATCCTCTTGGGTAAAATATTCCGGAGGTAAAATAGTCCCCCATTCGGATCTCCGGGCGGGGACTACTCAGGAGGATGTCGTTATAAGGAGAAAGAAAACTGGCGTTCTACGGATCGGAGCGTGGAATGTCAGATCCCTTAATCGGGCAGGTAGGTTAGAAAATTTAAAAAGGGAAATGGATAGGTTAGAGTTAGATATAGTGGGAATTAGTGAAGTTCGGTGGCAGGAGGAACAAGACTTCTGGTCAGGTGACTACAGGGTTATAAACACAAAATCAAATAGGGGTAATGCAGGAGTAGGTTTAATAATGAATAGGAAAATAGGAATGCGGGTAAGCTACTACAAACAGCATAGTGAACGCATTATTGTGGCCAAGATAGATACGAAGCCCACACCTACTACAGTAGTACAAGTTTATATGCCAACTAGCTCTGCAGATGATGAAGAAATTGAAGAAATGTACGATGAAATAAAAGAAATTGTTCAGATAGTGAAGGGAGACGAAAATTTAATAGTAATGGGTGACTGGAATTCGGCAGTAGGAAAAGGGAGGGAAAGAAACATAGTAGGTGAATATGGATTGGGGCTAAGAAATGAAAGAGTAAGCCGCCTAGTAGAATTTTGCACAGAGCACGACTTAATCATAGCTAACACTTGGTTTCAGAATCATGAAAGGAGGTTGTATACATGGAAGAACCCTGGAGATATTAAAAGGTATCAGATAGATTATATAATGGTAAGACAGAGATTTAGGAACCAGGTTTTAAATTGTAAGACATTTTCAGGGGCAGATGTGGACTCTGACCACAATCTATTGGTTATGAAGTGTAGATTAAAACTGAAGAAACTGCAAAAATGTGGGAAATTAAGGAGATGGGACCTGGATAAACTGAAAGAACCAGAGGTTGTACAGAGTTTCAGGGAGAGCATAAGGGGTCAATTGACAGGAATAGGGGAAAGAAATACCGTAGAAGAAGAATGGGTAGCTCTGAGAGATGAAGTAGTGAAGGCAGCAGAGGATAAAGTAGGTAAAAAGACGAGGGCTGCTAGAAATCCTTGGGTAAGAGAAGAAATATTGAATTTAATTGATGAAAGGAGAAAATATAAAAATGCAGTAAATGAAGCAGGCAAAAAGGAATACAGACGTCTCAAAAATTAGATCGACAGGAAGTGCAAAATGGCTAAACAGGGATAGCTAGAGGACAATTGTAAGGATGTAGAAGCTTATCTCACTAGGGGTAAGATAGATACTGCCTACAGGAAAATTAAAGAGACCTTGGGAGAGAAGAGAACCACGTGTATGAATATCAAGAGCTCAGATGGCAACCCAGTTCTAAGCAAAGAAGGGAAGGCAGAAAGGTGGAAGGAGTATATAGAAGGTTTATACAAGGGTGATGTACTTGAGGACAATATTATGGAAATGGAAGAGGATGTAGATGAAGACGAAATGGGAGATACGATACTGCGTGAAGAGTTTGACAGAGCTCTGAAAGACCTGAGTCGAAACAAGGCCCCAGGAGTAGACAACATTCCATTAGAACTACTGAAGGCCTTGGGAGAGCCAGTCATGACAAACTCTACCAGCTGGTGAGCAAGATGTATGAGACAGGCGAAATACCCTCAGACTTCAAGAAGAATATAATAATTCCAATCCCAAAGAAAGCAGGTGCTGACAGATGTGAAAATTACCGAACTATCAGTTTAATAAGCCACGGCTGCAAAATACTAACGCGAATTCTTTACAGACGAATGGAAAAACTGGTAGATGCAGACCTCGGGGAGGATCAGTTTGGATTCCGTCGAAATGTTGGAACACGTGATACAATACTGCCCTTACGACTTATCTTAGAAGAAAGATTAAGGAAAGGCAAACCTACGTTTGTAGCATTTGTAGACTTAGAGAAAGCTTTTGACAATGTTGACTGGAATACTCTTTTTCAAATTCTAAAGGTGGCAGGGGTAAAATACAGGGAGCGAAAGGCTATTTACAATTTGTACAGAAACCAGATGGCAGTCATAAAAGTCGAGGGGCATGAAAGGGAAGCAGTGGTTGGGAAAGGAGTGAGACAGGGTTGTAGCCTCTCCCCGATGTTATTCAATCTGTATGTTGAACAAGCAGTAAAGGAAACAAAAGAAAAATTCGGAGTAGGTATTAAAATTCATGGAGAAGAAATAAAAGCTTTGAGGTTCGCCGATGACATTGTAATTCTGTCAGAGACAGCAAAGGACTTGGAAGAGCAGTTGAACGGAATGGACAGTGTCTTGAGAGAAGGATATAAGATGAATATCAACAAAAGCAAGACGAGGATAATGGAATGCAGTCAAATTAAATCGGGTGATGCTGAGGGAATTAGATTAGGAAATGAGACACTTAAAGTAGTAAAGGAGTTTTGCTATTTAGGAAGTAAAATAACTGATGATGGTCGAAGTAGAGAGGATATAAAATGTAGACTAGCAATGGCAAGGAAAGCGTTTCTGAAGAAGAGAAATTTGTTAACATCGAATATAGATTTATGTATCAGGAAGTCGTTTCTGAAAGTATTTGTTTGGAGTGTAGCCATGTATGGAAGTGAAACATGGACGATAACTAGTTTGGACAAGAAGAGAATAGAAGCTTTCGAAATGTGGTGCTACAGAAGAATACTGAAGTTAAGGTGGATAGATCACGTAACAAATGAGGAGGTATTGAATAGGATTGGGGAGAAGAGAAGTTTGTGGCACAACTTGACTAGAATAAGGGATCGGTTGGTAGGACATGTTTTGACGTATCAAGGGATCACAAATTTAGCGTTGGAGGGCAGCGTGGAGGGTAAAAATCGTAGAGGGAGACCGAGAGATGAGTACACTAAGCAGATTCAGAAGGATGTAGGTTGCAGTAGGTACTGGGAGATGAAGCAGCTTGCACAGGATAGAGTAGCATGGAGAGCTGCATCAAACCAGTCTCAGGACTGAAGACAACAACAACAACAAGCATAACACAGCATCAACATATTTTATCCGGTATCCACTCTTGATTGTTTTCCAAAAAGTATGTTGAAAAATCGTCCATGAAAATTTCAGCAAGAACTTTAACGAGGGGGGAATCCCACAGTTAGACCATCCTATTGTTGTATATCCTGCCATTGAAACGGAAACAAATCTGTGTTAGCAAGTTTGTGTAGGTAACCTTATGTTATCCGTGGCAAGAGGGTTAACACCTGATTTATCTAATAATTCTGTTAGAATGTTTAGTCAGTCCTGAACAAGCATATTAGTTGATAAGTTGTTAACATAAAAGAAAACCAGCTTTTAACTAAGAGAGATTCGCTTGTCTTTTAACTTGTACACTACGTCAACGAAATTAAGACTATCATGACTAGGTTTAATCTCGCATTTCATCTTGATGAGGTCATTTAACTCTCTGCCTAATTTGTAACAACGAGCCGAGAATGAAGACACCACAACACAGGATATTATCTTTATGAAGTCATGTTGGTGAGGAAGTAGGCACACTCTAATATTGCACTTTTACACGGTCTGATCACACTATTAAGTTTATCGTTATAGGATTGTGTGGGATCTTTCTATATCTGTTGGAAGTAAGTTGGTGGCGTTTAGAAAATCTTTTGTTTTGTTAACACAGTCAGATTTGTTCATTCATAATGTGTAAAATACTCTACCAAGAACTCATAGAACAGTCAATTAATGCAACTTAATTAATATTTGTTCTGTAGAAAAGGTAATAATATTACTGCACTCGCCTCTTTATTGCGATTTCTTCACACTATTTATAGCTTGACTGAAAGCTTTTTTTGTCCACCAGTTATCTGAAGCACGTTTTTAGTATAGACCCAAACATGTTTGGCACCATTGTGCCATGGTCACTTTAATGTACAGAGCGTCCAGCTTAACCCTACAATACAAAATTAAGATTTCATTAGAGAAAACCTACTTACGATGGCACAAAGGTGCTGAAACATGTTTAGGTCTGTATGGAAAACGTCTTTCGCCTAACAGGCGGACTTGCTATCCAGTAATTTGAAGCTTTAGTTTTAATCAGAATGTCGCCCTACCACTTAGCATCCATAAAAGCGCAGTGACACGGTTTACCCTAGACGCTACCGGATTTCCTGGCGACTTCCACCCAGCGGTGGGCTGCTCTTCGCTCCCACTCCTCCCCTGGTTCCTGCAGCGCCTCGGAGCTCTACAAACGCATGTGTACCTACCTGTTTAGGCCGCCTCACGGCAGCCCTTTAGCTACATGACGCTCAGATAAGCCTCCAGTTCTTCCATTAATTGATTTGTGTAATGGAATGACTGCTCGTAATTTTACTGTGTGCAACGTCAATAGGTAAGTGGGCTCATGCTACCAAGTTCATTGAAAATTTGATTTGATTTTAGAATCACTGAAATAAAATCAGATACCGTCTCTACCCGTGAAGTTTCAATTCCATTCCTCCTTCTAGTTATTTCTTTCTGCAGGCAGACGATGTTTAGGATAATCTTCTGCAGTAGTCACCACTCAGTTTTTTCTAAACTTTCGAAATGTCCACGTGATAAGAACAGTGTACAGTCCACAACACCAACACCAATATATATATTTTTATTTCATTTTGTCTATAATTTCAATCAGGACAGTAAAATCTGCAGGAACACAGGTAACAATCTGATCTGCCATTTTCCACCTTTCCTAAGACTCAACTTCTGGTATCAACTGCTAGGCTGACATTTCAAGAAAATGATATCTGCTCACTGTTCTGTTGAAATAAAACGAAGTCATACGTTTTTTGCCGCAAAAGCTGCGCGTATAGGACAAACATTTCCAGAAGCTCCTGTAAACACCAAGTGAAAAAGATTGAAACGAATCAGTGAGGGACAGAACTGTAATTATCATGTACAATGGTAAAATAAAGTGTAAGAAGTGAAGCTAACCCAGAGTCTGTGAATGGACAGCTGTAAATTGTTTTGTCTAATTCTACAAAAAGAACAGCAAAACTTTCAAGAGTCTCCACGCTTCCGTAGACAGAAAAGCTCATTGGTAGTACGAACATTATAATCTACTGGTCGTTGCTCTTTCTGAGACAGTTCGTCCGTACTCTTAGAATTAACATTTATAACAACACTTATCCACGAGTAACACACGTCATAAATTCCAACTTAACAGTACATTAATTCCTGTAACAAGGTTATATTTAATAAGAGAACTTTTCCGTGCATGAGCGTTTTCTTCATTTATTATTCAAATAACAGTTCCATAAGACTGTCTATGGATCTAAATGTCAACGTATGATGGTGGTTGCCAACAGTGAACTTTGCCCCTTATGCAACAGTGAAGGTTCAGCTACGTCCCAGACTGCTTCAAAGTCATGTCTGCGACGAGAAACGATGACCGCACTGGGTTTATTCTCTTACTTACGCCATACTACTGAGGCCCTTAAAATAAGTGTTTCTTAAATGCTAATAAAAATCATAGATAATGACATCATGACATGTAAGTAGCGAGAACAATTTTCCAGTATTGATTAATTTAAAATCACATTGTGTATAAAATAAAAAAAAAATTACTTTGCTAATGTCCTTGTACTCGATGATGGAAATAAATTTTACTTTTTAACATAAAAATCTTCATTCATAAATTGTGAAACAAAATTGCAGGAAACTATTAAATAATAATTTAGGTCAGTAAGGACAGGAAAAACCACAGTAACATGAAGAACTGCTGATAATCATACACATAATACTTGTCACACCATGGACAGAATACTGTGACGGAGAGGAATTTCTAGGCACAGTAATCAACTTGCTTCCTTTGAAACACGCTTGGCTGATATCAGATACGACCTGCTCACCAAGCATTGTGTTAATCGACTACGCGTGTCATCGCCACAAGACGGCGGAACAACTCGGCATGGCAACGCTGCAAGAAAGCAGGCTCCATGGCCTACCAGCAATGGAGATTTTGGCGAAAGAGCTGAGTGGTCTCGTTTCTCTGGTCGAACAGCATCTACCAGGCAGCCGTTGCACCGAGTCCGCGTAGCCCGAGGCTCGACACCGCCGGGTTGCCCATCCGATTCTGTGAATGCAGCGGGTCATTGTCACGTCGGCACTGCCTTGGCTAACGTTAGTGACTCCGGACTGCAAGAACACTGTGCTGGCGCTGACTAGACGTCACAGCACCATAACCGCCTCCACTGTACTTGGTATGAAGGCACAGTACTTCGGCGCTATGCTATGCCCATCTGACGAGGCGCACCTGTATCTTTTATAGCATGACGCAATAATAAAGAGTTTTACTGTAATCCGTCTATCTTGTGGCAGCCTCTCTAACCTTCGACGAATTCCTGTATCGTCGCTCCAGCGATCAAACCGTCGTCCCCCGCTAGCTGAGTGGTCAGCGCGACGGAATGTCAATCCTAAGGGTCCGGGTTAGATCCTCGGCTGGGTCGGAGATTTTCTCCGCTCAGGGACTGGGTGTTGTGTTGTCCTAATCACCATCATTTCATCCCCATCGACGTGCAAATCGCCGAAGTGACGTCAAATCCAAAGACTGGCACAAGGCGAACGGTCTACCAGTCGGGAGACCCTCGTCACACGACATAAAAAAGCGACCAAACCCACAATACCCATATGGGAGAACAGCTATTCGAATTTGACAGACACGAAGTAATGGTCCTCCACTTGTCAACGACAGACCGTGGAAGTAGCTCGTTTATAGTAAGGAATTATTATTAGTCGCAGTTTGACTTTCAGGTTTTGCCTTATTTTCGTTATTTATGGTTTCCCGCTGAAACTGAGGTAATAAATGAGATTAAAAATGGAGATCTGAAGTGGACTATGTGGCAGAGTGACTATACTTTAGGATTTGCCGGATCTCGTTCTGTACTATAAGAAGTCTACTTACTTAGTCGTTTTCTTACGATGTAGTATGCAGTGGATAAACATAATAATACGTGTGCTATAAATAGGGATATTAGTATGATACATGTGCCGTTCTGTTCATCATTTCTCTGGCAAGTAGCCATGTAATGCAGATATAGTCTGTACCCTTAGCAATCTCTCTCAAGCAAATTATCCAAAATAATTTTCTTTTTTTTATTTCAAAGTGCTTATTGTTTTAAGTATACATCATGAGCGGAAGAGCTTCTACATCGATTAAAACTGACAACAGTATCCACTACGAGAGTAACAAAATTAGAAATAATATTTCAAACTGTGGCTGTAACACTATCCATTTAACTCGTTTTAGATAAAGTTTCCGACTAGGAATCAATGTCGAATTTTATAAATGTACTTCTGAAATAACGCTCGACAATTCATTTGGATACAATGACAAAGACCAAGCAGTTCAATCATTTCTGTTCACCTTCAAAAGGCTTACATGCTCGATGGGACAACGAATATGTATAGCTATAAATATTCAGTAACTGATATAAACTGAATTCTGTCACAAATCGTTTTTTATTTGTATAGAAATCTATGGAAATAACATTAGGTGCTTCCTAGAGTTGCACAATCTTCTTAAATTGAATTTTGGTCATATTTATGCCTGATGCAAAAGTATTCTTAAGTAATTCAGTTTACAACAAAGTTTGAAAATATTTGAATCTATGAGCCACATTTACATATACATGACTACCATGTAAATTCACATTTAAGTTGCTTGCCACGGATTTTGTTGAAAACCTTCAGATTATTTCACTATCATTCGACACTCGAATACCACGGGGGAAAAACGAACATGTAAAAGTTTCTGTGCGAGCTCTTATTTCCGTTATTTTACCAGTAGAGTTTTGGAACATGTACTGTATTCAAACATTGTGAAGTACCTCGATGAAAACGATTTATTGACACATAGTCAGCACGGATTCAGAAAATATCATTCTTGCGAAACACAACTAGGCCGGCCGCGGTGGTCTAGCGGTTCTAGGCGCGCAGACCGGAACCGCGCGACTGATACGGTCGCAGGTTCGATCCTGCCTCGGGCATGGATGTGTGTGATGTCCTTAGGATAGTTACGTTTAAGTAGTTCTAAGTTCTAGGGGACTGATGACCACAGATTTTAAGTCCCATAGTGCTCAGAGCCGAATTTTTTCACAGGAGTGCTAAAAGAGATCCGCTAAATTTCTTTTACGCAATAAGTCACAAATTTCGAGGCTGAAAATTCTACTAAATACTTAGGGATTATAATTACCAATAACCTAAATTAGAACGATCACATAGATAATGTGTGCGTAGAGCAAATCAAAGACTGCGATTCACTGGCAGGACACGTAGCAGGTGCAACAGGTTTACTAAAGAGACGGCTTACACCACGCTTGTCGCCTTATTCTGGAGTATTGCTGTGAGGTGTGGGATCCGCGTCAGGTGGGACTGACGGATGACATCGAAAAAGTTTTGTACTATCGCGAAAGAGGGAAAATAGTGCCACAGATATGATACGTGATACGACTTGTTACTGCGGAAGACCACAGTTTACAAAATATCTAGTCAATGTGGTGTGGCTTACGTAGGACAGACAACACGCAGTATGGTAAAACACTGTGCTGAACATGAACCTTGTACTCATCTTTTGCAACTAAGAACGTTCACTACTGACGAACACTGTGTTCCCACTGGACATTCAATGGTGTATGATACAACTATGATTCTGACCACATTGGTACCTCTTTCGGACTCCATTGTTAAAGAATCAGCGAAAATGCGTCTGGCGGAACATCTGGTGAACCGTGATAGCGGCCATCAGTTGAAAAGTGCGTGGTACCGCACCATCTACACGATTTGTTCTGACTGAAAACTTAGGCAACGCAGCCAATTTTTGTGGCTGAGCGGACTGACTTTCAGCACATGAGAGATGTCATCTGTTCAAATTGGATGTCCATACCTTGCCAATTACAGTCTCGACGTACTAACGGTTTCGTACGAACAATTCCCCAGTGTCTTTGGTGATGTAACTGCAAAACTTCTTGTAGCAAAGCTTTGCGGATTGACACACGTGACTATGCACTGTCATTTTGAACAAAAATCACTCCTCATTTTGTAGCGAGGCTATGCCGACGTGCAAAGTTTCGGCACACTACAGAGTTCTTTAGGCTGTGCAATGAGTGAGGCCAAGATGTACGAATGTATTTTAGGAAAATGTTCACTTCTGTATCAACTTCCGTGTTCTGTGCAATTTTTCTGTAGTTCTTAGGAAAGGATTGAAGCAATTCAGGATCATGAGCATCGATGTGACAACACGATGCTGCAGAAGCGCCAAAATCTATATCAGGGCAAACCAGAAGACGTTAAAGTGCGTCCATCTTACCATGTTGAGCTGTCGGACGGTGCGCAATCTCGTACTAGTATTGAGAAAACAACAAAGACCATCCTTGCAGTTTCTGAGCAGTTCGTACAGGAATCGGCTTCATCGGAGGAAACAAGGACTGCAATGGTCTGCTCCGGCCGGTGTGGTTTAGCGGTTCTAGACGCTTCAGTCCGGAACCGCGCTGCTGCTACGGTCGCAGGTCCGAATCCTGCCTCGGGCATGGATGTGTGTGATGTCCTTAGGTTAGTTACGTTTAAGTAGTTCTATGTCTAGGAGATTGATGACCTCAGATGTTAAGTCCCATAGTGCTCACAGGCACTTGAACCATTGTTTTTTTCATTGGTCTGCGATCCGTTAATAAGTAGAGTTTTCTGCCATACAAATTATGGTGGAATTTGGTGACACCATACATAATAGCTAATGCCTCTTTCATTATTTGTAAACAGTGACATTGAACTTTGTACAACATATCTGATGTGAAAGCAACAGGCCTGTCTTTACCTTCAAATCTGTGCGAAAGCACTGCGCCGATTCCGTAAGAACAAGCGTTAACTTGCAATGCAACTGGTTTGTCAGGATGAAAGTGAACCAAGCATCGATCGCTGAGGCATGCACCCTTAAATTTTTGAAAAATTTCTAGGGACTCATCTGTCCAAACAAAGGCGAAATTCTTGCGAGGCAATTGATGCAATTGAACCTCGATTTCTGCAGCATTCAGTACGAATGGAATATAGTTGTTCATTTTCCCTAAGGCTGACTGCAATTCTGTGACATTGTGAGGAACTGGCAGGTCACATATGGCTAACAAATGTGGCTGAAGAAGATGTACACCTTGACTGTTTATGATATGACCAAGATACTGCAGCTCAGGTTCAAAAAGTCACACTTGTCCAGTCTACACTTTAGTCCTGCATCAGATAACACACGAAACAAAGCACGCAAATTTGCAATGTCTCCTTCAGGTTTACGACCTGTGACACCAATATCGTCCAGATAGTTTGATCAATTTGGTACTTGAGCAGTCAGCTGTTCCAAATACCGCTGGAAAAGGGTGGGTGCGGAAGCATTGCCAAAAGGCAAACACAAATATGTACTCGCGCGGGATTAGCCGAGCGGTCTTAGGCGCTGCAGTCATGGACTGTGCAGCTGGTCCTGGCGTAGGTGCGAGTCCTCCCTCGGACATGGTTGTGTGTCTTTGTCCTCAGGATAATTTTGGTTAAGTAGTGTGTAAGGTTAGGGACTGATGACCTTAGCAGTTAAGTCCCATAAGATTTCACACACATATTTTTGAATGTAAACAAGCCAAAATGAGTGTTCAGAATAGACACGGTTTGAGATTATTCGTCTAGTGGTATTTGAAGGTACGTGTGGTGCAAATCAATTTTTGAAATGTAGCGACCAGTGCCTAATCTGTCCATGAGATCCTCTGGGCGTGGCAATGGATAAGTATCAGTGACAGTGTGTGGGATGACTGTAGATATGAAGTCAACACAGAGGCGAATGCGACCTGACTGTTTGGAGAGCAAAACCAGTGGACTTGCCCACTGACAAGCTTGTACGGGCGCAATAGTTTCGCTATCTTGCATTGCCTTAAGTTCAGCAGCTACTTTGCCCCGTAATGCAATGGATTCAGTTCTGGCCCGGCAAAATTTCGGCTGAGCATTTCAAAGTACATTTTCCGAGAACGGGAATGTCCTCCATTATAAGTCGTCAGGTATGTGCCAGTTTTGGACAGGCGTGGGGAGCCTAACAGTTCATAGGTGTTACGATTGAGCAATATAACAGAGGCACCCATGTGCAACTGAAATATCACGCTTTTTCCATTAAGATGCAAACGAACAAAAAGTTTCTTGGACTCGCTTAGCACTGAAAAAGCTGTTTGCTTCCTAGTTTCGCTAATGTCAGGTGCTGACGGGGAATATACTGCACTGACTACATGGGCCTTGTGAAGAGATTTTTGTGAGTGAGCGGAATTCTTACGTTTGTTCCGTTGCAAACATACGGATTGTACGTGACCATTCTTTCCACAAGTATAACACTGTGCTTGTCCGAACAGGCAGTCTTGGCATTAGTGGTGTGAATAGCGCAGAGAGTGTGACTTAAGTCTATTCAGTGACGCAGCCGCCTGATGAGAGGACTGGTTACGTGGCTTGGCGCACGTGAGCTGTCGCGGCCTACTGGGGCGATCGTGAGCAAGGGACGGCTCAACCCGACAAATGTGTGGCTGCTCAGATTTATCGGCGACTACGGCACGTCAATCATACTGATCTAGAAATTGCACTACGTGATGAAATGATGGATCTCACTGTTTGAAAACCTGTTACCCACTCCCGATAAGTTTGTTCTGACCTTTTCTTGCAACGAAAGATTCGTACCTAGCTGCCACCACATTCACTTGTTCGTCATAATAACATGTTAGTGGATCTACAACCTGATCACAGGAAGTTTCACTCAAAGTGTCGTTAGGGAACAATTTCTGAATGAGGCGTGTGAACGCACTTGCTACTGTTGACAAAAAGTAATGTAGTTTCACAGTACCCGGTACTTTGTGAGCAATGATGTGGCTTCACACTGTTGCTACCACTCTAGCCATTCCTCTTCATTTTCTAAAGAAACTGGTGAAACGTCGGCATTGCACTCGGAGCTACAAATGTTGCAGGTTGTGCTGAGTTAGGTGTTTGGTTCGCCAGTAGCTGCTGTATTGTGTTGAGAAGAGTTGCAATCTGCTGCGTCTGATACTGAAACATCTGTGTTAGGTGCGTTGCATCAATCGCATGCAGCTTAGGCGACTGTGCAGGCGTTGGGAGACGTGGATTGCTCATTTTGGAATAGAAAAATGCAATAGACAGATAATGCAAGCAATAAAAAGAGCACACAAGCAAAGAAAATTTCAGCAAAGTCCACCTGAACACACTAATTACCAAAACACTATAAGAGACACCGTTAAAACAGGTAAACACACCCTTGAAAAGAAAAGACAAGGCAAAATTAAGGTACCAGCAAAACACCAAAGCCCACGACAGAAACAAAAAATCTGTGGGAGCATGCAGCTCGGGGTTAACAGGTTGTCACTATGTTATTAGTTCACCTAGTCGCCAATGTTACGTCCAGACTCGTCATCAATCTTTTGTGTCTAGGTACCTTGCGTACTCATTTCGCTACACAAGAAATCAATAATTCATACTAATGAGTTTTATTACAAGTATTCAAATACAACACTTAACTTTGGCAATCACACAGATGAGTCTTAAGCAAAGGGAAACATACGAAACAATCAGTATTTGCAGTGAGTGCTGATCTGTAACTGACAGAAGTCTGTCCGGAAAAGTTTTTGAAGTCGCTAGCGTTGACGCTGGTATCCAGGTGGTTAACAGTGAAGCTGCTATGGAACTGGTCTCCACCAGTCGGTCGTGGCGCTTATATCCTCTTCACATAGTGGCCGACGCTGTCGTGTTGTCATCCTGGAGGGAGCTCCGGTCAGCGTGCAATTGGCTGATCTCTTCTCACAACCGTCTCTTTCGTTCCCCAACGGCGTGCCGGCGCTTGAATTTGCGATATAACAGAGGAAGGTATGATACTGCATGAAGAATTTGATAAAACACTGAAAAACTTAAGACGAAACAAGACTCCAAGAGTAGACAACATTCCTTTAGAGCTACTGATAGCATTGGGAGATCAATATGTATGAGAGCAAGATGTATGAGACAGGCGAAATGCCCTCAGACTTCAAGAAGGATATAATAAACTCAATTCCAAAGAAATCAGGTGTGGACAGGTTAGAAAATTATCGAACTATCAGTTGAATACGTTATAGTTGCAAAATATTGATACGAATACCGTACAGAAAATGGTAGAAGCCAACCTGGGGGAAGATCAGATTGGATTCCAGAGAACGTAGACACACTCGAGGCAATACTGACCCTACGATGTCTCATAGAAGATAGGTTAAGGAAAGGCAAACCCGCGTTTATAGCCTTTGTAGATTTAGAGAAAGCTTTTTAGTTGAGTGGAATATTCTCTTTCAAATTCTAAAGGTGGCAGGGGTAAAACACAAGGAGCGAAATGCTATTTATAATTTGTACAGAACCAGGCGGCACTTATAAGAGTTGAGGGGCATGAGCGGAAGCAGTGGTTGAGAAGTGAGTGAGACAGGATTGTAGCCTGTCCCCGATGCTGTTCAATGTGTAGATTGAGCAAGACGTAAACGAAACAAAAGAAAAATTTGGCATTGGAATTACAGTCCAGGGAGAAGACATAAAACTTTTGAAGTTGACGATGACATTTATTTCCGTCAGAGACAGCAAAGGACTAGGAAGAGCAGTTGAAAAACGAGGATAATGGAATGTAGTCGAATTGCATCAATTGATGCTGAGGGAGCTGGATTAGGTAATGAGACACTTAAAATAGTAAATGAGTTTTGCTATTTGGCGAGAAGATAAATTTGTTAACATCGAGTATAGATGTAAGTGTCAGGAACTCTTTCCTGAAAATATTAGTATGGAGTGTAGCCATGTATGTAAGTGAAACATGGACGATAAACAGTCTAGACAAGAAGGAAATAGAAGCTTTCGGAATGTGGCGCTACAGAAGAACGCTGAAGATTAGATGGGTAGGTCATGTAAGTAATGAGGAGGTACTGAATTCAATGGAGACGAAGAGGAATTTGTGGCACAACTTGCCTAGAAGAAGGGATCGGTTCGCAGGACCCGTTCTGAGGCATCAAGGGATCATCGATTTAACACGGGCGGGATGCGTGGAGGGTAAAAGCCGTAGTGGGAGACCAAGGGATGAATGCAGTAAGCAGATTCAGAGGGATATAGGTTGCAGTAGTTACTCGGAGATGAAGAGGTTTGCATAGCGTAGAGTAGCATGGAGAGCTATACCAAACCAGTCTTTACACTGAAGACCACAACAACAACAACAGCCACCCCGAGTATTGTAAAAGCCAAATGTTGCTTGGTACAAAGTACACAAGGAAGTGGAGATCTTGCTGCTCGAGATCGTCCCAGTTGTGTGATGACGGCTCTTGCTACAACATACTAAAAGTAGCCGGTATGCTCAGTCGGGTCAATAGATACCATGATGCTCTGTTTACAAAACGGTGCAGCCCTTGCAATAGCTTCGACGACGATGAGACGCGTCGAACATATGCACATAATATGCACATGCCTTCCTCTTCTCCTTCTTATACTCAGATCGAAGAGCACAGGACCTGCGTTAGTTCGTGGCAGCATCCACACTCCTCTACAATCTACAGCGATCCTCAGACTCAGACAAATCCTGTACTCTATGGTGAAAAGAGGTGGTCATGTCAGTTTGATTTTTGTATGTCATCGGTGCGCGACAGTGAGAGAGAGAGAGAGAGAAAGAAGTGGTTCAAATGGCTCTGAGCACTATGGGACTTAGAACTACTTAAACCTAACTAACCTAAGGATATCACACAACACCCAGCCATCACGAGGCAGAGAAAATCCCTGATCCTGCCGAGAATAGAACCCGCGAACCCGGGCGCCGGGCGTAAGAAGCGAGAACGCTAACGCACGACCACGAGATGCGGGCAGAGAGAGAGAGAGAGAGAGAGAGAGAGAGAGAGAGAGAGAGCAATCTTTGGTCTTATCGTGGCACAGTGATGTATCGATTAGCTGAAGAAAGATTGATTGTAAAGAACAGGAAGGATGAGTAAGATGTATATATTAGAAAGCAAAGAGAATTTCGAATAATGTCATTATTCTGAAGAGAAAAGTTTGACGTAAGACTGCAGGAGTGCATAACTAATGCCTCAGTATAATTTGAAAGAAAGACCACGACACTTCCCCGAGTCTTGTATTAACATATAAATTGATTAAGATGTTTCATTTGTGTAGAAAATCTCTGTTACTATTGTGCCCTTTTCAATTAATTGTTAACTTTGTCAGGGGTAGTACTGTTCGGACCTATGTTACGCGTAAAGACGACGCCAAGTTTTAAAATGCCTCTGAACGCTATGGGACTTAACATCTGAGGTCATCAGTCCCCTAGAACTTCGAACTACTTAAACCTAACTAACTTAAGGACATCACAAACATCCATGCCCGAGACAGGATTCGAACTTGCGACCGTAGCGGTCGCGCGGTTCCAGACTGAAGCGCCTAGAACCGCTCGGCCACAACGGCGGGAGCCAAGTTTTACTCTGTCTTTCTGAATATATACTTCTTTCTAAAATTATTGTCTTGGTATGTCATTTCATTGTAATGCGTACTCTCCTCAGCCCACTGTTTATCGTTACGCATTACAACATTGTATCGTGTGAAACAATTTGAATGTAGTTTGGATATTTTATTTAAAAACATAAATCCACCTTAGCCGCTGCCTGCTTGCTGTTTGCTGTTGTGCCTGCAAGAAATCTGCAACAATGTTGGCAAGACGCGAGGTAAATGGAAATTCAGATTAGGGCCACATAGCCGTTTTACTTCAGTTGCACGTTTAATGTAAGACAAGTTGCATTCAGTTCAGTTCTAATTTCTTTCTGTTTAATCGAAGGTTAGCAAAAGAGTTTAGGTTGGATAACAGTTTGTGGGTGCATAGTTTTGGTAATATGTACATTTTATAGAGTGGGAGGTAATTTGAGCTCAATTTCAGACAGAACGAATATAGTTGGGAGCTTACAATACTTCAATACTACTTTCAGAACGGGCACACAAATGACCGAAGCTTAAGAAACATGTTGGCGGCAAATGTAAACAGTATCTGATGATGAGCATACAAAGTTCGCAATATATTGACCACTATTATACACTGAAAGAGGTCTCCTTCAGTATAGATTAACGATTCCTTGAGTGATTCGACCTCAGAGCATATTCTGAGGTTTTCATACAACTACATGAATACAATTCTTCACTATACTGAAAAGTTATTGCAAATGGATATGGTGTTCTCCTAATATAACGTTAATTTGTTCAACGTGGGAAATACGTCGTATCATTACAGTCCAAGAAATACAAGTAACAGACTGGACAATCTGTTACATACTGTGACCTATACGAAAACCAGCATTCCTTCGTTGAAAAGTGTATGCTGAGACAATATAGCAAATCCATTAACGTAATGCAAATAATCAAATGTATTAACCATAATGCAAGACAGCGTTAAAAGTTTGACGTTATTAAAAAATACAAGAAAATATTAATTATCGACAAGTATATTTTTTTGTGATATAATTTTTAAATCTAATTTCAGTGTGTCAACGATGAATTTGTTAGATAAGCAGCAGTAACTTTTATCTCTAAACGCTGTGAGATAAAATCAACGCTCGCTTTAAGTACATAATCATTTTGCGAATCAAGGCTCTGAGCACTATGGGACTCAATATCCGTGGCATCAGTCCCCTAGAACTTCGAACTACTTAAACCTAACTAACCTAAGGACATCACACAGATCCATGCCCGAGGCAGGATCCGAACATGCGACCGTAGCGGTCTTGCGGTTCCAAACTGTAGCGCCTAGAACCTCTCGGCCACTCTGGCCGACGGGTCGTAACACATCTGAAATGTAACGTCCACTGTTCAAAGTGCTGTCAACGCGAATAAGAGGTGACCGAGACGTCAAATCAATGGCACGCCGTACCATCACGCCGTGTGATACGCCAGTAAGGCGATGAGGAATACACGCTTCCATTGTGCGTTCACCGTGATGTCGCCAAACACGCATGCGACCATGATGATGCTGTAAACAGAGCCTAAATTCATCCGAAAATATGACGTTTTGCCATTCGTGCACTCAGGTTCGTCGTTGAGACACAATCGCGATCGCTCCTGTCTGAGATGCAGCGTTAAGGTTAACCGCAGCCATGGTCTCCAAACTGATAGTCCATGCTGCTGCAAACGTCGTCGAACTGTTCGTGCAGATGGTTGCTGTCTTGGAATCGTCCCCATCTGTGGACTCAGGGATCGAGACGTGGCTGCACGATACGTTACATCCATATGGATAAGATGCCCGTCACCTCGACTGCTAGTGATACGAGGCCGTTGGGATCCAGCACGGCGTTCCGTATTACCCTCCTCAACTCACCGATTCCATATTCTGCTAACAGTCATTGGATCTCAACCAACGCGAGCAGCAATGTCACGATACGATAAACAGCAATCGCGATAGGCTACAATCCGACAAACGTGATGGTACGCATTTCTCCCCCTTACAAGAGGTATCACAACAACGTTTCACTAGGCAACGCCGGTCAACTGCTGTTTGTGTATGAGAAATCGGTTGGAAACTTTCCCATGTCAGCACGTTGTAGGTGCCGCCATCGACGCCAACCTTTTGTGAATGCTCTGAAAAGCTAATCATTTTCATATCACAGCATCTTCTTCCCGTCGGTTAAATTTCGCGTCTGTATTATATATATTTACTAAGTACATAGCTAAGCTTCACACTATATAAGTTTGAACTCAAAGGCCGAATACCAAGACGTCGGTTCTCTTTGTAGTGCCGTAAATAAAAGGAACAGAGAATGTGTAGGTACTTTGGTCTCACGGAATCGGAACTGATGGAAGGAACGAACGAAGATCGTGTTATTACGTCCCATCGACGACGAAGCACCTCAGTTACTGAGCACAGGGACAAATTAGGTAAAGCAATACTCCACACCCTAACCTACTTAGAGAAACGTGGAAAAATCTAAATATAGACGACCATATGACGGTTAGAGCAGTGGTCCCGAAACGATTACAGTGTCTTAGCACAGCGCCATCTCGCTCGGTATGAGAGAATAATGTTCCATGTATCTTTAGCAATGCTAGTAACATACATCGCCATAAGGTTTTTAATGTAGCTGCACGCTAATAAAAAGAAACTAGTGGAGAAATATAATTAAACAACAAGCAGAGGAATCAGAGCGACAGACATTTAGAAGCTTGCTGCCACATTACAGAGAATATGCTTTTATGCTCTGTATACAAATGTAAGATCAAAATCATTTGAAACTACCATAGAATGGTTGATATGTATCACTGGTATTTGATCCTTAAGGCTGGAGTTGGAACAAGAGTCAACGACATTAAAACAGATTATAATTTCCTTGATTCACGCCGGCCGCGGTGGTCTAGCGGTTCTCGGCGCTACAGTCTGGAACTGCGCGACTGCTACGGTCGCAGGTTCGAATTTTGCCTCGGGTATAGATGTGTGTGACGTCCTTAGGTTAGTTAGGTTTAAGTAGTTCTAAGTTGTAACCTTGACGCTGCATCACAGACAGGAGCCATCGCGATTGTGTCTCAACGACGAACCTGAGTGCACGAATGCCAAAACGTCATATTTTTGGATGAACTCAGGTTCTGTTTACAGCATCATCATGGTCGCATGCGTGTTTGGCGACATCACGGTGAACGCACATTGGAAGCGTGTATTCATCATCGCCTTACTGGCGTATCACCCGGTGTGATGGTACGGCGTGCCATTGGTTACACGTCTCGGTCACCTCTTATTCGCATTGACAGCACTTTGAACAGTGGACGTTACATTTCAGATGTGTTACGACCCGTCGGCCGGAGTGGCCGAGAGGTTCTAGGCGCTACAGTTTGGAACCGCAAGACCGCTACGGTCGCATGTTCGGATCCTGCCTCGGGCATGGATCTGTGTGATGTCCTTAGGTTAGTTAGGTTTAAGTAGTTCTAAGTTCTAGGGGACCGATGACCTCAGGAGTTAAGTCCCATAGAGCTCAGAGCCATTTCAACCATTCGTTACGACCCGTGGCTCTACCCTTCATTCGATCCCTGGGAAACCCCACACATCATCAGGATAATGCACAACCGCATGTTGTAGTTCCTGTACGGGCCTTTCTGGTTACAGAAAATGTTCGACTGCTACCCTGGCCAGCACACTCTCCAGATCTCTCTCCAACTGAAATGTCTGGTCAATGGTGGCCGAGCAATTGGCTTGTCACAATACGCCAGTCAGTACTCTTGATGAACTGTGGTATCGTTTTGAAGCTGCATGGGCAGGTGTACCTGTACAGGCCATCCAAGCTCTGTTTGACTCAATGCCCAGGCGTATCAAGGCCGTTACTACGGCCAGAGGTGGTTGTTATGG
This sequence comes from Schistocerca gregaria, assembly GCF_023897955.1. Taxonomy (NCBI): domain Eukaryota; kingdom Metazoa; phylum Arthropoda; class Insecta; order Orthoptera; family Acrididae; genus Schistocerca; species Schistocerca gregaria. The sequence continues at coordinate 835,945,638 of NC_064931.1, forward strand.
GTACTGATTTCTCAGCATCTGTGCACCCAAATGGCGTGAAAATGTAATCACATGTCAGTTCTAGTACAATATATTTGTCCAATGAATACCCGTTTATTATCTGCATTTCTTCTTGGTGTAGCAATTTTAATGGCCATTAGTGTATATATGTGAGTGTGTGTGAACTAATGTATATAAAAAAAACTATTACATGTATTGCTTCATACAACAACTTATTTTTTGCAGCAGTGTTGAGTTCAACGTAATATTCATCTCTCCAATCAAGTAAGAAATGAGACTGTTGGATCTTCTCGTACGCCGTCTCTCTGAAATATAACTAACTTTTTTCTCTTGTGCTGTTCTAGACATATATTGAATTTTGAATTTTATTTCGTTCTAGCCCTCTTACAGTGTGATGCAATATTAACAGAACTAAATTTATTTTTGGGTGCCTCCAGAAGTTTATTTCTACGTCGCACTCTATGTAGGTCCGTAGAGATAATATTCGTGATCATTGTGTACATTTCTAAGTCCGTACAGGACATGAAGTTTCATGACGGTTACATCTCGGTGCAGAGCTTGATTCACGGACAAATGTTTTTCGCAGCACATATTGTCGAGAGCTAACTTGCGTGATCGACCTGCCAACCAGAATACACTGGGAATGTCTGATCTGCTGTCGCTGTCCCCTGCGCCGCACGTTTTTCCTGCCGTTCGAGAATGTGGAATATGCTGGATTCTGGGATTTATGGTAACAAGCATATTTCACGTATCGCATAACTGCAGTGTCTCTAAAGCGTTCATGGCATCCAAGTAATGGAATCGAGTATGTTTGCTACATACGTGATTCTGACTCAGGGATAAAATGTTTTGGAATTCTCGGTCTATTCTGTGCTTTTACCCAGTAACCTAAAAATGGAAGAGTGACGTTCCCTATATAGATAAATCGGTCACTTGAGGTCACAAAAGTCATGTGATACCGATATGGATTCATACAGATGGCCAGCATCGCGCACAAAAGGTATAAAAGAAAGAGTAGTGCATTGAAGAAGCTTTCATTTGTACTCAGCTGTTTCATATAAAATGGTATCCGACGTGATTATAGCTACACGATGGGAATTAAGAGATTTTGAATGCGGAATGTAGGTTGGAGCTAGATGCCTGAGACATTCTATTCCTGAAATCGTTTGGCTATTCTATATTCTAAAGGGTCAAGAGTGCGCCGAGGACACAAAATTTCGGCTTAGTGGTAACGTGGTCGCATCCCATGCAAGCGGGCCCCGATTCGATTCCCAGAAGGGTTGGAGATATTCTCCGCTCGGGGACTGGGTGTTGTGTTGTGCTAATCATCATTTCATCCGCATCACCGTCGAGCAAGTCACCAATTGTGGCGTCGACTGAAATAAGACTTCCACTTGGCGGCAGAACTTCCCCGGATGGAGCCTTCCGGCCAACGATGCCATACGCTCATTTCCATTTAGCTCAATATTTAAGCAGGAAACTTTCAACTACTTGTATTGTCGAAGCCACGTCGGTTTGCTGCACTAGCCCGGGCAAAAAGAGGTCTGATACGACATTAGGAGCTAGGTCATTACTCTTGTCATTTCCATGTATGTTACAGGTACTCTGAATATGCTTTGAAGTAGTTTTGTCGCTTAAGTTGATGAATTCCTGCATAACGTCTTCAGCGTCACTCAATGACTCCAAACGTATTTAACCATTCCTTTTTCCTTGTTTTAAAACATTTTGCCTTAGTCGAATCTTGTCTGGGCAGTCTATAAAACTAAGAATTTGGCGCGGGATAGTACTCGGATCTAAGCTCAATGACAGATTTTTTTTAAGGTGACTTCAGAATTGGGTAGCTGTTACTGTAAACGTCAATGTCGAATAAAAATACGGCCAGCAACATTAGTTTGGACTGAATTGTTCGTTTCTAGTTAACTGGCTTCGAAAATACACCCGTCCTCAAAGGACAGCGAAGATTTCTCGTGCAAATATCAAGATCTTTACACCTTAGTATAACAAAAGATATGTGATGAAGTCTGCGTAGAACTACGCCTTGACTGGGCAATAATCCGAGAAGACATCATCACCGAGATTCGCCGAGAATGTCTAAATTCAAATAAGTATGTTATTTATAATACGTTTTGCTGTGTATGCAACGGCTACACAGTCTGCTTATGTGGATGAAAGATTCCACAAAAATGTAACGTACCTTTTTTCATCTATGTACAGTCCTCACATATAGGCTAAAAACTTTTGTAAAATACATGGGCGGTTCTAGGCGCTACAGTCTGGAACCGCGAGACCGCTAACGTCGCAGGTTAGAATCGTGCCTCCGGCGTAGATGTGTTTGATGTTCTTAGGTTAGTTAGGTTTAAGTAGTTCTAAGTTCTAGGGACTGCTGACCTATTGTCCCATAGTGCTCAGAGCCATTTGACCAATTCGTACTTATTTTTATGATAAGATTACAAAGCAAAATATTGTTAAAGAAATTTTTGCTGCCGTTTGATGATGGGTCTTCGCCGATTACGGCGATACGAATTATTCACTCAAAAATAGTATGAAGCTTTTTCCCTCACTGCTAACGATAGGAAATAAAAAGGCAAGTGCTTTAATTGTGTAGCACAGGAGCACTATGAAACTCATAATTTTTGTATGCTAACCTATAATTCTGCTTTGTGCGGTGTAGTGTACGTAGATAATATTGTCGCACAACGAGCTGCCTGGAATGCGCTTTATAGAAGGTCGATATTTCGCGTTGCACACGCATACATCAAGGAGGTGTGATATGTGTCTCGTGAGTTACGGCGCCAGGTAATCTAGGCCATCTGCATTACGCGGATTATGCTGATTATCTGTTCAGCGTACGCTCCGGAGAGAGCGCTGCTAAGAGGGAACGCACGCGTCGCTTTCTGCTGGTGAGCGACGTGTCACCTGCCGCAACGCAACCGACAAACACTTCAAAGTACACGTGCGCCTAACTAGTATCATATAGTTTAAGGTTATCTGGCATCTAATACTCCTCCAACCCCCATTTGGACCTCATAATCACCTCTTTAGTGCTACCCGCACTTAAGATGATACCGTTGCGGCACTAAAACCACCTTACTATACAAAAAATATAAAATAGTTATGAGAAAGTATCTAGCACGTACGTGTCTATCTAATACGTTCCTCGAAAACCGCGTAAAAAGGTTTGAAAGAGGGAAAGAGTATATACTTTCCCATCAGTCTCTTTCACCTTGTATTGTCAATAAAGAGACAAATTGAAGGATAGAATTTGAGAAAACAGTAGGCTGATCCGGTCCAGAAAAGGGAAATATGCGACCTGGCTACGAAAAGGAAACCTCCTGCTCGTAAAAGACACAGACTAAAAAAAAATAGGGAAAACAAAAACGAATGTCAGTACATCATATGCGCGTTGCCACTTTCATTGTTAGTGGGCTGCATTCTGTAGGTGAAAGTCACTTAGTAATAAGTGGAATTAAAATGCCCACTTTCCATTCCATTTCATATATTTCGTACTAGAACACCTCTAGCTAGTATTTTGGAGCAATTCGTAAATTTCAGAGTCTTCATCACGAAATAAAATAAATGTAATCCATATACTTATATATGAAGATGGTATCGTTTCTGTCGGACATGTCCGAAAGAACAGACACCATCGGTGAGCATGCAGCTTTTTAGAATGAAATTACAATGAAATGAATACACCTAATTGCATAGAGACGTTGATATGCAATACCGAAATCGATGATGTAACAGATTCCAAATCATTCCTATAATTTATAAGCCAACTAAGGTCTTTTCTATGTCTAGAGAGCAGGCAAACGTGTCTTCCACCTGACAGATGCGCACACCACAATCGATCTTTTCTCAACTAACTAAAGGAGCGAAATGTGCCGAAGCAGTCAACCAGACAACTTACATGACAGGGAATGACAGTCCAGCACAAACGCACTTCCATACACAATCCTCTCAAATTTCCGCTTGATCACCAAAGCCGCCCAATACATATTAAGCTCCAGACAGATGGAGTTCGACGAATTTTTGCGTAAATGAACCAAACTATCAAATCTAAAGTGTTGTTGTAGAGTCTAGAATCGGTACCTGGATGGTTATGGTAAGAGAGAACATAAACACACGCAATCCTAAGGCTACAATGTTTGCACTTACATCGGGCTATAATGTTAGATTTCCTACGTTTCTGACCTATCAGTCGTATGGAATGTAGCGTTGTTCATATTACATTGTGAGAAATATATTTCTAGCCCATGGCATACATCCTTCTTTCTGGTTTGGAGTACATCACATAAATCAAAGTTCATGGAGAGGAATGGGTCATGTTTCATCACACACGAGATGGAAGTCCTTTGATGACCGACAGGTTTACCATAATGATATCAAGTAGACAGTGCTTTAAAGCATGTAAGTTGGCAGAACAAATGGTCAGATTCACACATTTCATGAGAGCTTTATACAAAGCAGCGAGAAGCTGAATATGACACCTAACGTAACTCGTCGGTTATGAGAACATTCGCCTATCAGTATGTAACGCAAAGAGGGAAGACAGTCATTTGACAATAATTAACACACCGTTCCTAAAGAATGCATGTCTTTAAGCGGAAGGTGGAACAGTCAATGTTAGTCGATTTTAGTTCGAAAAGCCAGGCGGATAATGGCATAGGGAAGGGACACTGCAGGGGTTACGATAGAAACCACTTAAAGGTGTGGCAGGAGGATGGTCAGCGACTCTTACCAGGTGATTCAGCAGTCAGGACCGTGTCTAGCAGTGCATCTCCACTAGGGACAGAGAAAAAGCTTTAGAAAGCTGCGTTTTGGAATTCCAATGGGATATGAACAAAAACTAGTAACTCATTTCCATCACGTGTCCAGCTAGTGCGAGACACAGAAAGGTCAATGTACTTTAGACGCCTAGAACTGGCACAAAATGTCTGAATGGCGGAAACGCACTAGGAGGGAGCCGTTTCTACGTAGTTTGATAGAAGGCACATTGCGATTGGTAGACAGACTTTCCACAAAATAAGAGGAACGCTTCTATTGGTATAAAAGGGCTGTAATGTGAAGAACAAACGAACCCAAGTGAGGGATAGAGTTCTGCCATAAGGAGGACAAGAGAGAAACTTTTGAAAACTCTTCGCTGAACTGACGTCAAGTGCAGAACGGAGTGCTTAACGCTGTGTACGACGCAGAGAAGAAATTTGTGTGGGCACTGTGTTCACAGCGGTAGTAATCCAGATATAAATTAGCTGTAGCAACGTTCAGCTCCAACTGTGGGGAAACGAACCAGCCAAATTAGTTAATTGTTCTACTGACAACTGAAAGGACACTATAATATGTACACTGCTCGTACCATGTGGGTGTATATCACCACATACTAAGACTAGGACTGAGTACACGTTTTCTTGCATAACGAGAAACATAGGGAAAGTATTTGCTAGAATGTTCAGCAAAGGCCTGATTAGTTCAGTAGGAATTTCAGTGCGGTCTGCCGGCCGCAGTGGTCTCGCGGTTCTAGGCGCGCAGTCCGGAACCGAGCGACTGCTACGGTCGCAGGTTCGAATCCTGCCTCGGGCATGGATGTGTGTGATGTCCTTAGGTTAGTTAGGTTTAAGTAGTTCTAATTTCTAGGGGACTGATGACCACAGCAGTTGAGTCCCATAGTGCTCAGAGCCATTTGAACCATTTCAGTGCGGCCTTGCAGTCAGCAGCTCGTTGCACCTTAAGGTAAATACCATGTGCAGAGGCGGAAACTTTGTTGGTTCACCAGCTTGCATCCATTGTAAACTCGAGCGGCCTTGGGTAATCTCGAGCTCAAGTTTGTCAAATAATTAACCATCCACCGTAGATTTGATTGTCATTCTAAATAGTACCAGATTTTGAACCAGAACTGGGCGATTTTCTTAGTACTGACCAATATCATAATGTTATTGTAGGAGCAATTTTGTAAAGAAATTTAAGTTAAACTTTCGTACTATTCTGCTTAGGATTAATGTTCTTTCAGAGATTAATATATAATATTGTTGTGTATAGGGTTACTTCACTTTTTGCTGTTGGCAACACGCATTTCTCTGTTTTTATGTCATAGAATTGAAAACTGTGTAGAGGAATTATGTGCTAAAATTTGTTATATTAAACTTGTCATTTCAACTTATATAGTTATTCTCAATTCTAGAATAAGTACCCACATTACAAATGGCGACCCTGTCAGGATGGCAATTGTTCTGCCTGGATGACAATTAGTCAAATTAGTAACAAAAACAAATGATCAATTTGAAAAAAAAATATCGGTTTCTTTTTTAATGAGGTTACTCAACGTATGTAAATGTATAGTGGGCAGAATAGAGTAAATGTGTGATCCAAAGAGTAGAAAATTTGTATTATCAAATAAATTCAAAGTTATTGTGTAGAGATAGATTGTGCATGACCTTCCTGGCGCGCGGGAAGTTATTCAGGGCGTTGTTGAGTTGGGTTGAAATTCCACAAACAGTGAAGGCTATTGTTAATGTTGTGCACGTAGTCTAAGAAACTGTCAAATGTGTGTGAAATCCTATGGGACGTAACTGCTAAGGTCATCAGTCAATAATAAGCTTACACACTACTTAACCTAAATTATCCTAAGGACAAACATACACACCCATGCCCAAGGGAGGACTGGAACCTCCGCCGTGACCAGACGCACAGGCCATGCCTGCAGCGCCCTAGACCGCTCGGCTAATACCGCGCAGCTCTAAGAAACTTTCTATTATATTTTGGAAACGTGTAAGATCGTATAACTTGAGATTGACGGGAGACTCACGCGAGCTGATACAATCGTTAATGGCTGACCAGAAAAAGATGCGTGCTCACGTTGATCGGGTGGATAAGAAAGCACGTAAGACGTCTGGTAAAGCACAACAAATCGTGGAAGAGCTGAATGTCAGATATCGTGTCAAGCGAGGCGCACTAAAAATATTCGACACACGCATTGCAAATATAGTCTCCAAAAATCGGAAACAGTTTGAAGACCTTCTCACAGAATTGAAACAGTTTATCGAGAACCGTACAGAAGGTATTAGCGAGGAGGTGGAACCGGTAGTATCATCCGACATGGTAAAGGACAGTAATCCAGAAAGAAAAAAGGCAATTGTGCAATCCTCCGTAGCAGTAGCGGAAGCACAAAAACGTCAAGAAATTACAGTCGTATATCCACAGGAGGTAACGCCCATAATTACGGAAGCGAAACAAAAGCAAGTAGGAAAGGAGCAGTTAACTCAGGCGAGCAACGTAGGAGATGTGCGGTCACACTAGACAAGGGAGCGAGAAGCGGTAGGCGCGTACTTTCCAGCAGAGCAGCAGCCGACCCTTCGAAAGTACGCGGGTGACGCGAAAGCGGAGCAAATTGCAATGACACATGTACCATATCCACAATTTCCGAGTTACAGCACAACAGGTTAGAGACCACAAGTCAATGTGAATCTAACAGAAAGGAAAAACACGAAACCAGCAACGGGAAACGTAAACCAATCTTTCAGTCCGATACACGAGGTACGGTACGGTGTAAACAACAGCACACCACTGTGTAGATACGATGCTAAATGGGACATAAATACGTCATCTCAAGACCCAAATGTGGTAGGACGAGTACACGAAAATATGACACAGGTAAAAGGAACGGGTAATGTTGTGAAGACACAAACGCCGTATGGTGGAAGAGTAAATTTTGACAATGATCACTTCTTGATACCTCGAAAATTCCAATATTACAAAGATAGCGGGAACGGCTTACATCCACTCACGTTTATAAACCAATTTCAGATTGGTTTACCAGAGCATTGGCCACTTGGCTGTAAACTTGACTTCATTTGAGGGCATATGGATGGTGCAATAGCGGGAACCATGCAAAGAGTAGCGGCAAACTGTCATTCATATGAACAATTTAAAATGGCATTATTGGAGCGGTTCTGATCCACAGAAACACGAAACAGAATAAATTATGAGTTGTTGCAGAAAGAGTGGTTCGAAAATTCCGGAGAAAAGAAACTCGTTAGATTTTTCGAAGATATGACAAAGAAAAATCAGGGCTTAGATAATCCATTCAGTGATGGGGAACTGATACGGATGTGCACAATGAAGTTAGAGTTACGTTATCAGCCATCATTGGTTGGTAGGACAGGAGATAATATACAAGCATGTAAAGGAATTTTGAGAGAACGGGAATTCATACTCAGTGAAGATGACTCAAGAAAACAACGTACAATTAGAGAAAACAAAAGTAGGGGTAATAACAGCAACCGATCAAGTTCTAATAATAACTCCAATGGTAATAATAACGTAGGAAAAGGTAATGGTTTAGGAAGGAGTGGTAGTCGCCCGTGGGACAACAATAATAACTATGGTTTTGGTAACGCCCAGAGGGCAAATAACAATTATGGTTTTGGGGGACCGCGGAATTACAATGGGTGATTTTGTCCTAGAAACTACGGTGGTAGCTATGATCCGAGATACAATCCCCATGCAAACGAAGGTGGAAGGTTTAGAGGTTTTCAACGGAAAAATCCAGGCTATTCAGGTTGAACTGGAATGAAGAGAACGCAGAAACGTTGGGAAAATCAAGCTTCACTTGGACAAAACATGCGAAATGAACCGGTAGAGAAAGTCGAGGTGAGACCACAAAACCCAGGTAAAAGATAAAATTGACAAGATGAACGCTACGAAGACCAGGCACAAGTTATTCGATCAAACAATGAAGTTAATTGTGTAATCAAACATGTAATTATACTTAGATTTGATAAGCCAAATTTGGGAGTAGGTTTAAGGGGAGATCGTTATAGAGACACCAGCATGCTGGGATTCGATTGGTTGGAAATCGACCGACGATGATGAGGAACAGAAGTGAGAAACGGTGGATATAGACAGTAGTTCAAGAACTGATGATGATGACCAAACTGAAGGAACGATGAAACATTTAGGAACCCTCTGTCGTTTGTACTCTAGTAAGCAGCATAATACCTAGGACAGACATTTGTCTGACTTCCTATGTGTCATAAATGAAATGCCACATAGCAGCACATTGTTACCCCCAATAAAATTTCTTAGAAATAAACCAGCATCACATAAAATCCGAGAAATAATTAAATTCCCTCCAGTACCCCGTGTACAACATCTGCATGTAGTAAAATTAGCAGTGAGCAATCTGGAAGCTGCTGCGTTAAAGAGAAAGAACCAAGCGGACAGAACGGAAAACACACGAGTATTTTTACCAGGACAAAAGGTACTTGTAAACGCACACAATCCTTCTAGCAAGAGAAAACACCAGAGCCACAAATTCTTTTCAGTATACAAAGGCCACATGGAAGTGAGTAGAGTGGTCCATGATAATGCTGTCGAATTGATTAACCCAAAGACAGGAAAAAACATTAGGTTTGCACCACGTGAGTCATTTAAAGTTATACAAAGGTTAGACAAAAAAGACTCCACTCGATAATTTAGTTGTATTGAGTGTCCTGAAATCAAAAAGTAGGAAAGAGAGAAAAATACACACAGATGAAACTTTTAACTTGTAGTTATCTCTGTTAATTAAATAAAATAACTTTCGTAAGAAGGTAAAATAATAATGATGATGAAAAGACAGGAAACTAACAACTAAGGTAAAGGTAAACGAAAAGTGTTATGGGGAAAGGATTGAACGTAAGGAGAAAAATAAAGACCAGCATGTCGATAGTTGAAAGAAATCGTAGTAGATTCTCTCTTAAAGACGTAGTGTGAAGGAGGAGGAAGTTGTAGAAGAAAAGAAATGAAGAAGTAGGTAGGAAATAGACGATTAGGGGAGAACGAGATAGGCAATTTAAATTTGTTCCATCCAGGACGGTGAACAGATAATTGAATGATATTTTAGAGAATAGGTGAAGCATATAGGATTTGTGGAAGATACCACAACGTGATAATGAAACAGAGATATGAGGGAAGTAAGTATAAGAAGTCGTTTGGAGGTAGTAATTAGGAAAGAGAACTGAAATATTAAACTAAGCAAGGAACATGTCATTTCGTGAAGGAGGTAGAATAGGAGGATGTCAAGTTCTCCCAGAAAAGATTTCTGTATGGAAGAGTGCAATGAGAGAAGACAGGAATATAAAAGTTTGCTTTCAGGAAAAGAGGAGGAAGGGATAAGTACGACGTTAAAAACAATACAACATATCAATAGAGAGGATTTCCTAAAAGCAATGAAAGTGTATATTGAAGTTCTGTTACAGGTAGTGACTAAAAGACGACATTCCAGAGAAAAAGACGCTGGACTGGGAGTCAAGGTGCGAAGTTTTCAAAACAAAATAATATACTTGTAGTTAGAAAAAATGACAGTAAATGAGTTAATATGACCTACTAACCGTCATCACTATCAACCTCACTCTTAGTATCCATCGTGATGTAGATGAGGAACCAGGACCTTTATCTTATGGCAGAATTAAATTAATTGAGAGAAAAGAGGAAGCTAAATTTTGATAGAATTAATGATACTTTTTGTAAAGTCATATAATAATTTGTTTAAAATTTGTAATGTTGATAGCGTAATCAATGGATGTAAGGAAAGTAAGATTACCACATAAGGGAGATATTAAGTACTGGAGATGAAGTCAGCATCCAAGGTGCAGCATCATTGGTGCCAGATCGACGACGACACCGAGGAGAGCGGTTAGAAACGAAAGGAAGGGACACTGAGCGTGAGTGACTGGTACGTCAGCTTACGAGATTACAAAAGAAAAGGCATGGTTGAAACGACGTTCCTAGAGAACAGATCCTCTGTGGAAAAGTTTGGAGAGATACAACGCAGCCTGAATGCAAGCAACATGTACACTGACATGAGATTTATTCCTTCAAAGGCCACACACAAGCCTAATAACAATGGTTTCTGCGAAAGTGTTCGTCAGTTGGCACTTCTATCTCAAGCTATTCAAAGCAGCATATGAAGAGATAAAGAATGTCCACCGAACCGGAACGGAGGCAGACACACTACAGCGAAGATGAGCAGAGGCTTATATTCACCACAGGAAGGAAAACAAACGCCTTTCTGTAACTCAATGTGCAGAATAGCGGAAACTGTCATCAGGCCACACGAAATTTAATAACTGCGGGACAATCCCTGAAAACACATGCGACGGAGCACGAAAAAGATGAAAGGCTCTTCCAAAATACACAACAACCGCAAAGAAGACGCCATAGGAAAGGGTAAACGATAACGATGTTAAACAGGTCTTCAGTCCTAATTACCGGTTCAGAGAAGAACGAAGTAATATGTAAGAAGACAACAAGAAGCACCAAGAACAGAAGACACAACGGAGAAGATTTGGAAGAATGGAGAGCCTAGACCAGAAGAGGTCAAGAAACCTTTTCAAATCCCTTCCCACAGAAGACCATAAATATATTTAATTACCAACGAGAATCTAATTTAACTGTTCTAACAGCATAAATATTCGATGTTCTTTATGGAAGATTCCAACATCTTCAGATAGCATACAAAAAAAGGAAGATAACGACTCGTGTGGAAATCTACAGACGAAATGACTAACGGTGAACCGTCATAAGGATTCGATGGATGTTGAAGCATAAAAGTTTAGGCTGTCAAAACTGGATCTCCAATTCAACAGCACAACAGGTATATGCATAATGGAACAAGGGCTACCGCGAATTCACGAAACACTGAGACCTTCACATCTTTCTCTCTGTCGTCCGTCATTCCCTACTGAACGGGAACACGGAGAGGCATGGGCCGACCGTCACGCCATACTCTAAGGAAGCGAGACGCATACCAAGCGCATCCCATGCTCAACGGAGGCACGGTGAGGCACACAGCTGACCGTCATTCCACGTTCGACGGAAACATGTTGCAACACTTGATGAGAAAAGTGAACCATGTTAAAGATAGGAGAGAGAACTGTTTGTGACAGACTGCTATCTAGACAAAAAAGGAAACAGTTTAAACTCTTATTGTGTTTAAAAATATGTTAATTTGAACTCATTATGTGTTAGTTATAGATCATTATTAACGATGTCTTTGTAGTTTATCTTGAAAAGTAATAATTAGTTTCGAATATTGTACTTTTTTCAACATGTTTAAGTTAATGAAAACCTACCATTAACATTTTGATGGTAAGATTCTAGTGTAGTGGATTCATTAAAATATATAGGTTAGATAAAGATGAATGGGCTTAGCTATTCAAGGATGTCAATGTAAATTTTGTAAAGTAGAATTAGGACTAGAAATTCAATGTTTGTGAAGGTAAAATAGAACAATTTTTTGTAAAGTCGTGATGCGTAGATTAAGATTTTTGGAGAATGTAAATAGGTTCAGAAAAAGGATTATAGCTGTAAAATTATGAAAAACGTTGAGACATAACTCATAAAGTTTAATTTTAAGGATTTAACATGTTTTCGATAATGAGTAATACAAAAGAAAATAGTACCATCTATTATAAAATGGGAGGAACTCCGCCAAAGCCGGGTCCAAGACCAGTTGGGAAAGGAGGAGGGGGAGGAGTAAAACCTCGTAAAAAAACCTTGGTCCAGCTGGCCCGGCTGGTATTACCTTGTAGGGGCCCAGTACCAGGTACAGGAGAATATGATCAAGGGCTTTGATCGCGAATGAAGATAAAAATCTCATCGGCAGAGAAGGCGGAAGAGTTATCGTCGTAAATCCCAAGCGGCGTCTGTTGTGAAAACCACCGGCAACTTGCTCAGCGACTTGTTCATTCAGTGGGAGCGTCTGCAGAAACTGCTCCAGGAACTAACAGTCCCTGGTTCTACAGAACCAGCCTATCTGGAAAAAATTTAATAACAAGCACTATGGTTCCTGAGAGCAACAGCAACATCACCCCAGGTGGTAGTCAGTAAACCCTTCGACAGGCGGCAACCTTGCATTCGGATTCTGGGGGACCCGGCCAACCACGAACTGGAGAAAGTCGGAGTCCCCTGGCAAACTACCCACTAAAACACCAACATTCATTGGCACACTAAATATCAATACACTAATACAACCAGAAATGCTACTCAATCTTCTTATAGAGCTCGACAGACAAAAAACTCCTTTCACTAGCACTTCAGAAAACACGATATACTGACGATGACACCATAGATTATGGTAACTACCGCTTATTCAAGAGCAAAACTGATAGACTAATTGACAAATAGCCCTCTTGCTGGCAATGGCGATACTTGCATACAAGAAAATCATAAACTCCGTCAAGGAAGTCGATCCCGTCAACAACAGACTCATGACAGCACGTATACAGTGCACAAACAGAAATTATATACTTGTCAACGCTCACACCCCAACCAAGATGGACAACAAGAAAAACCCTACCGAAGTGGAGAATTTCTGGAAAAAGCTGAAGGAGACTATGGTGGAGATCCCCAAGAAGGACACCATCTTACTTCTTGGTGACTTTAATTCACAGCTGGGCAGAGACAAAGAACACAGAAAGACTATAGGCACATATCCTCCGCACAAATTTACCAACAAAAATGGAAGGCTACTAGTTGATCTCTGCCAACAATTCAACCTGAAGATAATGTCGACATCTTTACGAAAGCACCTCAGAAAGCAAAAAAAACTTGGCGCTCTCCTCTTCAAGAACTTGGTTAATTCCAGATTGACCATACAGCAATCACCCACAGGCAGCAACGAGAAATTCATGATGTACAAGTCCGAAGAGGTGCCAACATTGACTCAGACTACTAGCTTACACGATTCAAAGTAAAATTCACTCCACGGAAGTACAATCCCAAGAAATTGCACCTGCAGAGATTCGACATAAACAGTCTCCACAAAACAAACATAAAGGACGGATGGGAGAAAGATGAAGCAAACACATGGGAAGAGTTCAAAAAGTAAAGCACAGGAACTACTACTGCTGAGAAAAAAATAAAAGACTTGCATGGTGGAACTCCAACTGTGACAACGCCCTTAAAACATGCAAATTGCCCTTCCAGAAATACAGCAGCAAGAAAACGCCAGAAACACAACAAAATTTCTTCGAAGTACAGAAAGAAATAGCTAGAACAATCAGACAAAACAAGAGGAAGATACCTAAACGAACAACTGGAGAGTAACTTTCGGAATTACAATATGAGAGATTTGTACAAGACATTTGCAAACAGGATACGAGGATACACACCACAAAATCTCCCGCTTTAAAAAACTAAATGGAATATTAGCACTTACCAAACAAGAAAACTGCAAAGAACTCGCAGCTTACTTCACCAATTTACTAAATTGTCCATATACCACAGAAAGATTCCCACTTATTGAAGCCGCACTCACCAACCAAGACTCGATACCACCCTCAAAAGAAGAAATCCTCAAGCACATCCAACATCTCAAAAACAATAAAGCGGCTGTTGAAGACAGCATGGTAGCAGAACTACTGAAAACTCTAGGCCCTAAATCACTTGAGGAGCTCACGGAAATTATTAAAGAAATTTAGACAACGGAAGAATCACCTGACGATTGGAGGTTTGCATCTTTCCATCCCCTGCACAGAAAAGGAGACAGAACGGATGTCAACAATTGCCGAGGCATTTCACTTCTACCTGTCACCTACAAGAGCTTCTCTCCATGCCTATTGCAGAGAACACAGGAACAAATTGAACAAAAGTTTGGGGAGTATGAAGCGGGTTTCCGACCTGGACGTTCCTGCACTGAACAAATTTTTAATCTAAAAACAACGTTGAAATACAGAACTATTACATAAGCCCACCATACGTACATTCGTCAACTTCAGGAAGGCGTATGACTCAGTCGACCATAAATCCCTTGTCAACACACTAACAGAACTCAGAGTTGACCACAAAACACGTAAGCTCGTTGAGCAGTGTATCTCCAACACAACGTCCAAAGTAAAATTCATGGGGGAAATTTCGGAATGTATTGAGATCAGAACTGGACTAAGACAAGGAGACCAATTTTGTTCAATATCGATTTGGACAAAGTCATAAGGGAATGGGAGAGTGAGCTTAGAGAAAGTGGGCTATGGAAACCAATTAAGATTGGAAGGAAAACTGCCTAGCCTTTGCCGATGACCTTGCAGTTTTGACACACAGTGAATAAAATGCAATACATCAAACAGAAATACTCAAGGAATTCCAGAGAAGGTTGGCTTGCAATTTCTTTTGAGAAAACCGAATTTATGCATACACTCTTAAACATACAGAATCTCACCACAAGATGTGGACGGATAAACAAACTTCCACGTTTTAAATACCTGGGGGAAATTTTTGAACCCACTGGACAAGAAGAAAAATCTCAAGAAAATCGAGCACACAAACTAAAGAGAGCCTACAGTCGAACACGCCAACTTTCCAACAAAAAGTGCATGTCCATGCATGCAAAAATCAGGCACTAAAGCACTGTCATTAAACCTGAGGTGCCATACAAAACAGGAACCATGTCACTCCATAACAAGATATTACTACAAAATCTACTAAAAGAAGAACGAAAGATCAGTAGGAAAATCCTTGGATGACGAAAAACTGAAGCTGGATATAGACTGCAAACCAACAAAACTACAGAGAAAGTTTCAAATATCGCTGCTGGAATCAGTAAAAGACACCTAAAATTCTATGGACATGTACACAGACTCCCTGAGTATAGACTCACATGCCAGATACTCACAGCCACTGAAAACCTTAAAGGTATGACAAGGACCGAACAAGTACGAAGAGATCTTACTGATGCCCAACTCACCATTCAGGACACTGCAGATCGTAACATCTAGAGAAGAAAAATAGACAAGTCCAGCCCGAGACAACAACCAAAAAGACAGTCAATCGACGGTAATTAACACACCGTTCCTATACAATGCATGTCTTTGAGTGGAAGGTGGAACAGGCAATGCGAGGCATTTTTTGTTTGAAAAGCCAGACAGAGAACGGAGTAGCAAAGGCGTGCTGCAGGGGTTATGACGGAAACCACCTCTTTAGGTGGCAGGAGGGAGATCAGCACTAAAGCACTTAGTACGCTTTAGTGCACGTTAATGTGTGTGACGTTTGGTTTAGAGATATAAAAAGAAAAACACAAATTTAATATTGTAAATATATTTCTTTATTCTGTGGGAAGAGGTATAAATTGATCAAATATACAACGAAATGCTGGGGAAATTGAGGAAGTACTTGCGTATCTTCTGGTTCACGCTGATCAATTGGAATATGGGAGCAAGTATGCGGCAACAATACAAATCCCAGAAAACGTCGACATCGAAAAGACGGGAAACAGGGAGGCAGTCAAGTTTTTTCGGCGAGGCAGCATTATACACTCCTGGAAATGGAAAAAAGAACACATTGACACCGGTGTGTCAGACCCACCATACTTGCTCCGGACACTGCGAGAGGGCTGTACAAGCAATGATCACACGCACGGCACAGCGGACACACCAGGAACCGCGGTGTTGGCCGTCGAATGGCGCTAGCTGCGCAGCATTTGTGCATCGCCGCCGTCAGTGTCAGCCAGTTTGCCGTGGCATACGGAGCTCCATCGCAGTCTTTAACACTGGTAGCAAGCCGCAACAGCGTGGACGTGAACCGTATGTGCAGTTGACGGACTTTGAGCGAGGGCGTATAGTGGGCATGTGGGAGGCCGGGTGGACGTACCGCCGAATTGCTCAACACGTGGGGCGTGAGGTCTCCACAGTACATCGATGTTGTCGCCAGTGGTCGGCGAAAGGTGCACGTGCCCGTCGACCTGGGACTGGACCGCAGCGACGCACGGATGCACGCCTAGACCGTAGGATACTACGCAGTGCCGTAGGGGACCGCACCGCCACTTCCCAGCAAATTATGGACACTGTTGCTCCTGGGGTATCGGCGAGGACCTTTCGCAACCGTCTCCATGAAGCTGGGCTACGGTCCCACACACCGTTAGGCCGTCTTCCGCCTACGCCCCAACATCGTGCAGCCCGCCTCCAGTGGTGTCGCGACAGGCGTGAATGGAGGGACGAATGGAGACGTGTCGTCTTCAGCGATGAGAGTCGCTTCTGCCTTGGTGCCAATGATGGTCGTATGCGTGTTTGGCGCCGTGCAGGTGAGCGCCACAATCAGGACTGCATATGACCGAGGCACACAGGGCCAACACCCGGCATCATGCTGTGGGGAGCGATCTCCTACACTGGCCCTACACCTCTGCTGATCTTCGAGGGGACACTGAATAGTGCACGGTACATCCAAACCGTCATCGAACCCATCGTTCTAGCATTCCTAGACCGGCAAGGGAACTTGCTGTTCCAACAGGACAATGCACGTCCGCATGTATCCCGTGCCACCCAACGTGCTCTAGAAGGTGTAAGTCAACTACCCTGGCCAGCAAGATCTCCGGATCTTTCCCCCATTGAGCATGTTTGGGACTGGATGAAGCGTCGTCTCACGCGGTCTGCACGTCCAGCACGAACGCTGGTCCAACTGAGGCGCCAGGTGGAAATGGCATGGCAAGCCATTCCACAGGACTACATCCAGCATCTCTACGATCGTCTCCATGGGAGAATAGCAGCCTGCATTGCTGCGAAAGATGGATATACACTGTACTAGTGCCGACATTGTGCATGCTCTGTTGCCTGTGTCTATGTGCCTTTGGTTCTGTCAGTGTGATCATGTGATGTATCTGACCCCAGGAATGTGTCACTAAAGTTTCCCCTTCCTGGGACAATGAATTCACGGTGTTCTTATTTCAATTTCCAGGAGTGTGCTGTATGTCTATTGAGGTACCAGTGAAACACGAGAATTGACTACTGTATTTGATGCTTTTCAGGAGGACAGAGAACCATTCACCTCTAAACTTACTTGCATCTGAATTGAGGGAGAAAAGAGAGTGGACAGGGTGACAAATTGAGATAGGGCTGTAACGAGGTACGATTTAATGGTTGACTGGTGCATTTTAGAGAAGGAGAAGTTAATGCAGGTCATTTTTTTTCCAGTCTTCTGTCCGGATGCATTAGCCGCGTGATGTAGCCTGAGTTCTACTCATGTACAGCCACGTGTTCTGTATGTGGATTAAAGCACTGTCTACTTGCGACTGTCAATGGTGCACCTGTCGGTCATCCATCTCATGTGTGATGAAACTTGACAGATTCCGCTAAATCAATTTGATTTTTGCGATGTACTCCATTCCCCCTGTCACATCTTGGGTGTCAAATCGAGACTTTAGCGTCATAACTAAGTTAGCAATAGGAGGTTGTTAGGCCCTTGAACCCCTGTCTACACATTTGCCCTACAGATGTGCTGTTTACAGAATTAGTGACGGAATGGCTTGTAATTTTTACATGTCGGACCCTGCTGCTATGCGTCTATTTGTTTCCGTGTAGGATATATCCCCCGCTACCAACAGTCATTTTACATAGGTCTGATGCAGGCATGGTATAATCTCTGAACTGTGATTGGATGTGAACAGTGGACACTATACGTCTCAGGAAAGCTATATTGTGCTCGTATCATGCAGAGCAAGTGTTTTACGGAAGTAGTTTTTTCGTTTTAGGTTCGATAACATAGTTTATCGTAGAGAAACCGGGAAGAGGGATGTATGTCATGGACTGGAAATATATTTCCCACAATGCAATATTAAAAACGCTACATACCATACGACCGACAGGTCGCAAATGTTGGCGATCTAACATTATATTCCGTTTTAAGTGCAGAACGTTGTAGCCTTGGGATTGGGTGTCTTTATGTTCCCTCTTACTATTACCTTCCAGATACCAATCCCAGACTCTAGAATAACACTTTAGAGTTGATAGCTTGGTTCATTTACTTAAAAATGCGTCGAACTCCATCCGTCTGGAGCTCCATTGTGTATAAAAAGTCATTATTTTCTTGTTCTTCGTAATTGTCTGCTATTACATCACGGCACTTTGAAATCTGTTACTATACATCGATAAGGAGTGCAAAGTTACTCGACATGGATGCATCATTTTGTCTATTTCATCCCATCTGTGCCCTGGCACACTGTTGGTTACCACTTAATGACTGAATGATATCACTTGTCTGAGTTAACGAAAAAGGCGTGGTGCATGGACAGCACATTCTGAGGTGGATAGTAGTGAAACACTGATTGCGTACATGAGTGGAATATGAAGAATCAGTCAGAAGGGAACGCAGAGCCATCTGCTATTCCATCAGTGTGAGAGGTGAGTCTAAATGTATAGCTCATGAATCGCTGTCGGACTGTAGTTTGCAATCCTGTGCCAACGCCATAAAACTCTTCCAGTTTTCTTATGTTGTAACTGTCTCTTTTTATTTAAAATCAGCCAAATTGTGCGTGTTATGCTATCTCCCATAAGAATATGATTTAAACTACGCAAAATCCAGTTTTCTGCAAAAGGCCATGGATCACAACTTCTTAATCTCAGTTTAGAAACTGGCACAGGCCTTGAAGTCGTGGCAGAAAACCGAAAAGTTTGGCACTGACAGAAAGCACGTTGGAAAACAGTGTTTGAAAGAACTAAACAGTACTGCAGGGAGCGTCTCATGCGATTTAGTATAGTCTGTGGGATACGATCATTCGACTAGAGTGTAGGTGATCAAACTTTAAAGTGGTCTCAGCAGTGCCTGTATATTTAATGGGATCGTGCCACAGAGGCAGCAGTGGTAGCAGCATCAGTTTGAGGTCTAAATTCGGTGAGGGACTGGATATACCGTTAGAAATGCTTGGATGGCTGCGCGGTGCACTCTTCTGGAGAGCATTTTTAAATTTCTTTCCCTGCACTTGACCAAACTTGCAGCTATGAGTCATTGCAGTAGCATCGGT
Source organism: Schistocerca gregaria (assembly GCF_023897955.1). Classification (NCBI taxonomy): domain Eukaryota; kingdom Metazoa; phylum Arthropoda; class Insecta; order Orthoptera; family Acrididae; genus Schistocerca; species Schistocerca gregaria. The sequence goes on from NC_064931.1 coordinate 835,965,400, forward strand.
GCCTAGATGACTACTGCATCGGATAAGCTTTTATAGTTCATAATTTTTCTCTGTTAGAGGGGGGGGGGGGAGGTTTAGATTAACGATGATTACATGTTGGACTGATTGACTTGAATGGGCACAGATGTGCTTCAGGCTGTAGTATCTCTATTTAGTTTGGAGATGTACCACACTGTGCACATTTCCACCGAATGGTTAAAACACTGTCGTGTTGCAATAACTCAGGTCGTTCTGTTTCTACATGGGTTGCAGAAAGTGGTGGACATGTCCTCCTCCGACTTCTGCTCACTTCTGACTGAATTTGGAATGATCACATGCTGAAAGGTATAGAAGTGGGACCAGTTGCAAGAAGCGTAAGGGGTGACTAAAACCACGTTGGAATTATACTGTAGCAGCTACGTTCGGGGAAGCTGACTCGTTTCGAGGTATGAGGGTACAAGAAATATGATTAAGTAGTGGTTGTAATCATTAAAGGAATTGTCAATAGGATCCAACGCAGGTATGTGCTTGAATGGAAGGACTTGAATCCAAATAATGGACATCAGTTCTAGTGGATAGCATAACACTAGAGTTTCGAGAAGCTAGTGTACATTTTCTTACGACCTCAGTCGTCACATCATCTACTACTACTGTGTGTGCTCCTTCTCAATCAGTCATCGCCTATAACACAGTGGATATATTGCGGAGCCTCTGATATGGTCTTGAGACAGAATGTACTACAAATACTATCGAGGCTGAAAGAACTAAGGCTGAGGCTGTGTGAGGGAGTCCCAAATGTTACTTACATACCACGTTCCTTGACCGTATCACTTTCAAAATGTGGTAATTTTATCACGAGGTTGCATCGTGGGCTGATAACACACATCTTTACGATCACCGTCATGGTATTTGTCTGAAAAAAAAAACAGATCATGGAGAAGTAATGTCGTACCTAGATACGTAAAGAAGGTATAGTTTTTAACATGGATACGTGTGTGCACCTGTAGAACCAAGATTGCTTGTTGCTCTAACATGCAGTGTATGTTGGGATCGGATGTTTTTTAACATCTGGCCGATTACGTCTCTCTTTGTAAAACATAGTGGTAGCAGTGGCAAGAAAAACATAAGAGACATGTGCACCCATCGTTGATTTTCAGTCAGTATTATCTCGTACTGTAGGCAAAGAGTTATTGGTGAAGTATTATACTTACTAGTAGTGGTGGGGCGTGATATGTTCGTATTTGAACATCAGGTTTATGAAGTATGTATTTGTGTAAGGAAAATGACTCTGTCCAGTCGTAAGGAGTGTACGGATATGACTTGGAGTACTGTGATAGCAAAGGGAAGAGTATGTCAAGTCATAAGAAAGGTAGTGATATTTCTATTTCCAGAGCCACTGCCGACAGCAGGGTGTAATTACGATAGTTCGCTCATTCTCGAGTGCTGTTCAATTGAGACTGCGATTATAACATTTAATTGTAAGTATAATGACAAAACTTATATGTGACCGGTTTTCTGGAATGATTCCATGTATCCATGGCTTGTGGTGGGAATGATTATGGTTTCCTATTAACAGCAGCAGCTGTCTGAATCCAGAGGCCTGTTGAAGTGTAGGAATGAGTCTGAATTAACTTTGCCATCCTCTAGACGACCAAATAGCGAAATAATACTCAAGGTGGTGGTGGTTAGTGTTTAACGTCCCGTCGACAACGAGGTCATTAGAGACGGAGCTCAAGCTCGGGTTAGGGAAGGATTGGGAAGGAAATCGGCCATGCCCTTTCAAAGGAACCATCCCGGCATTTGCCTGAAACGATTTAGGGAAATCACGGAAAACCTAAATAAGGATGGCTGGAGACGGGATTGAACCGTCATCCTCCCGAATGCTAGTCCAGTGATTATGGTGTGCATACCTGGCATGTGGAAGGCATGTTTGCCTGTTATCTAGACATGGGAAGGACCTTAGTTGGCCTGTAATTTATAGGAATGATATGAAATCTGTTACATCACCGACTTCGGTATCCGTGAGTGGAAATATCAGTTTCCTCTATTTGTTTCTAGTTACTCAGTGGTTTACAGCACGCCGCACCTTGCTAAAGTTTGTGGTTTGTAGAGAAATAATTTCCTGTCTGTAACTTGGGAATTATGTTGCTCTAGCGATCTGTAGGAGTAGTTTGCAGGTCTATATGCTGTGGGGCATGTCGGAGCGTGTGCTCTGTATCACTGTGATGAATATACTCAGTCCCGAAATAAATTACTCCAAAATAAATAAATAATGTATACTCCTTCCTCTCTCCATCAGCCTAGCTCAGGCGGAGTCCTTTTCCCACTGACCGCTAGCATGAGGTGGCGGCCAGGTGACTTAGGGTAGTGGAGGTGAGCTTTGTTTCCCGAAATTTCCATACGTTGGTAGCAGAACCCCAAGTGAACTTTTTTTACTGCCAAAATTCAAATTTGGCGCCAGTTCCTAGGAAGAGGTGGCGGTTGGGTGACTTAGGTTGGCGGAGGTAGTGCAAGTGTCCTTCTTCTCGCGCCGTTTTATTAGCTTAGTAGAGATACGCGAATTGACCTTTCTTTACGACCAAAACTCAAATTTGGCCTCAGCTCATAGGAAGAAGTAGCGGTCAGATGACTTAGGTTAGCCCAAGTGACCTATCTTCCTGCGAGTTTCTTAGGTTAGTATAGATAACTATGGCTTGATGCATTATCCTGTTGGAGTTTGAACTTCCCGCCATTTTTCTGAGGGAGGCGGGTGTGGCACTTTCCACCCAAATGCCACCATATTGGATAAGGATACTTGCTTCATCATCTGACGTCATGGCCACCATCTTGAATACATCTAGCAACAATGGAGACTGGCGTGATGCTTGTCCCAATACTTACATTAACTGTGTCATTCTTTGACATCTGACCTACAAGCTGAAGAGTAGGACTACTTGATCGGGGGAGCCACGTTCCCCACATCCACGTTGTTGACGCAGACGGATGTTGATCCAATTTAAGTGTTATGGATATGAAAGATTTCTGGTTAGGCAAGTATCAGTCCACGCCTTGGTCTAGCATCTTTTATTCATAAATTTTCTCCTACGTTTGGGAAGAACTTATGGAGTCACAAAACATTTTTGCATGTGTCCTCTATCTTTGGCATGCATTTATTATCCACCTTTTAAGATGACGTTTATCAGTGACGTCTTCTTCTCTGATTGCTCTTATATTGTCCTCGTAGCCCATTCCCATCCCGCTATGCTGCAGCTCACTACCTAATGGCAATGTCGACTGGAAAGATACCCCTGACTACACAAAGGGCTTCCACAGATGTAGATCTAAATGCCCCTGACAACGATAAGATACACCCCTCTGCCAGCGCCTCGACAGCAGTTGTGTTTATTGCCAATGGCGATTTTAAGTGAGAATGTAAGAGCAGCAAAGAACATAATGGGTATACATCTCGCACAGTGGTGTAACCGCATGTCTGGAACAATCATTGTGGGAATATCTTAGTGAGTTCGTTAAGGCCATTCCGGTTGCTTGCTCGCTTCTTACAAGGGGAAGGTCTCAGAAATGACCGAACAGATCTACTCATATTTTCAGATTGCTAGTGTAAAACTACAATTAAGGAATCTATGATATTTTCGTTAACAACTCTTAGTCTTTAAAACCTAAGCCTAAACCTAAAGATGATCACTCGCAATCGTCTTAGAATGGACGGGGTTTATAGATAACTGAAAACTGGGCATTTTTCATCAATATATTTCCATTGATTCATCCATTAGGAATGGTTTGTAATTGTCAGCGTCTGTGCAAGGAACGGGTTTGTTAATATATAACTTTTCTGCTACTAGTCACGGTTTTCTTTTATTTTTATTTACCACTACGCGTTTCGGGAAATAATTCCCACTTTCACTTGTGTTTTCCTCTGTGTACTACGCCCGTTTTTCGTAGACTTTCTGATGCGTGCGGTTCTGCATTGTTCTGTTGTCTTTGCTGCAATTTTGGATGAACCTGTACTTACTGGTTTCTTCTGATCTATTTGTGTGGAGTCTCACACATATTAAAAATCGCACGTAGTTTTCCGTGCACGGTACACGTCGAGGCTAACAAACGAACATAAACAGATAGTTACAAAGATATCGGATGTAGTCGACAGAGATAACGCTTTAAGTCTTCCACAGAGTGTGGTATACTTTTCTACATGGGGTATTTATGTTAATAGCCTGGATCATAATTTGCTTGTTTCTATTTACAATGGTGCTTATTTCTATGTGTTACTATTTATTTTAGTATATTTTCGGACTACCTGAAGAACTTCAGTGATTAACATTCAAGCTTTTTGTTTAATATTTAACCCTCATGCTTTTGTAATTTCTACTGAAGATCCATCTTATCTCATCTATGTATTCGGTGGAGTACTTTGACATTTTGCTCCACTTTTCCAGATGAGTGACCTGAATCTGTGTACGTATGTGCCTGTTATTGTTGTGTGTCTGTTTTGTGTGTAGGCTTTAAAATGGTCTGTGCTGTTGAAATATCGACCTGTTTGACCAAGGTAAGAAACAGAGCATTCCCCGTCATCTTACTCTATATACGCCAGATTATGAGTAAAGGCCATAATTACACTTTATGTCACGTAATAATTTTTATGTAGTTGATTAGATGTAGGGAACCTAATTTTTACTTTTCAGCTTTTGAAAATATTTGCTATCTTATGTGATATAATGCCAATGTGTGGGATCCTAGTACACAGTTGTTTTTATCTTTTCTTTGTGGTGTGGTTTTTATATTGGTCTTTCTATACTTTGGCTAATATTATGTCACCATTGAAGTAGTATAATCATTGGCAAATGCACTCTGTTACACCGTGTTTATTCACCATTATATGTTTTCACAGTTCAAAGGGTTTTTAGTTGCCGTATGTAGCAATGGCCTGTATGTTGCCTGTTCATGGATATTTTGCTGAAATGAATTAAATGTATAAGAGAATATCATACTCTGCGGAATACCTACAGCAGTATCTCTGCTGCCTACATCTAAAAATATCCTGTAACTGTTTTATTTAAATACGTTTGTTATCGTCTATGTATAATGTGCTGTAAAAATTTGAAGTGATGTTAGTATCTGTGAGACTCTGCACAAATGGACCACAAGAAGTTCGTACGTACAAGCTGTTCTAAATTTCACCAGTAACTAAAGTGATGAAAAAGAATCCAACAACAAGAAATAGTAAATGTAGAGCAATGAAATTTTTGAAATAAATTCGTCTAGGGAAAACATTCAAGTGATTAACATTACCAGTTCACAGGTTAATGTATGCACGAGAAAACACATTGAAAATGTGAAATGGTCGTACATTAGTAACGGTGTTTAACCGCCACAATGTCGAATACAAGCATGAAAACGTGCATGTAGTGTGTCGTACAGGTGCTACATGTCAGTTTGTAAGACCGAATTCCATGTCTGTTGTACTTGGTAGGTCAGTACAGTGACTTTTAATGCTGGTTGTGGATGACGCTAGAAGACGGAAGCAAGGACGATTGGACTTAACCTCCCTTCGACACTGAAGTCATTAGAGACGGAGCACAAGCTCAGATTGTGTCACGGATGAGAAAGTCAATCGGCCGGGCTCTTTCGAAGGAACCATCCCGGTATTTGCCTGTAGCGATATAGGGATATCACGGAAAATGTAGATCTGGATGTTCGGAAGCGGGTTTCAACCGTCATCCTGCCGAATGCGAGTCCAGAGCGGTAAACGCTCCGCCACCTCGCTCGATATGACGCTGAAGTTGTCATCACATCAAGTCGCGTACGTGCCCGACTGGAGACAGATCTGTTTATAGAAAAGACCAAGGCAATATGCCGATACTCTGCAGAGCATGTTGGGTTACAACAGCGGTATGTGGCCAAGAGTTATCCCGTTGGAAAACACCCTCTGAAATGTTGATCATGAAAGGGCGCACAACTGGTCTAATCACCAGGCATACTTACAAATTTGCACTCAGGGTGCGTGGGATAACCACTAGAGTGCCAATTCTGTCATTCGAAATCATACCCCAGACCGTCTTCGGGTGTAGGTGCGCTGTCTAGTCTACAGACAGGTTGCATGCAGACGCTCACCTGGCCTCAAAAATGGTTCAAATGGCTCCGAGCACTATGGGACTTAACTTGTGAGGTCATCAGTTCCCTGGAACTTAGAACTACTTAAACCTAACTAACCTAAGGACATCACACACATCCATGCCCGAGCCAGGATTCGAAACTGCGACCGTAGCGGTCGCGCGGCTCCAGACTGTAGCCCCTAGAACCGCTCGGACACTCCGGCCTGGACGTGGCCTCCTTCTAACCAACACATCTAGGCAGGACCAGTTTTCATCAGAATCTACAATGATATGTCGATTGACACCGCTGAAGTCGCAAACGAAGGTGGTTTTGGGTCTGTGAAATGCACGCTGCCGGGCATCTACCTCGGAGCTGTCCTTGAAGTAACCGATTTCAAAAAAATGGTTCAAATGGCTCTGAGCACTATGGGACTCAACTGCTGTGGTCATTGGTCCCCTAGAACTTAGAACTACTTAAACCTAACTAACCTAAGGACATCACACACATCCATGCCCGAGGCAGGATTCGAACCTGCGACCGTAGCAATCGCACGGTAATAACCGATTTCTAACTTTCCGTTGTGTCACTGTGGTGCCAACAGCTGATAGAATTGCTGTTGCTGATAGAGTATAATACGCCACAGCCATACTCCGAAAACGACGGTCTTCGCTCTTGGTTGTGCCACGTGGGCTTCTGGAGCCCGGTCGCCTTCCGACTCTACCTTCCCGCGACCAATGCTGCCAGCGTTCCTGTACAGTGGCTACTCTCCTGCCTATGGTTTCTGCAACATCGCGGAAGGAATATATAGCTTCTCGTAGATTCTCGTGTAACGACCTTGTTCGATCTCAGTGAGATGCTGATAATGGAGTCTTTGCCGCCTTATAGGCGTTTTTCACTAACGTCGGCTCTCTACGTCCAGTCTTAAAGGTAAATAACGCTCACCACCGTTACATTGTGTATTTAAAGCAAATCGGATCTGCATCCTCATACAGGCGATAGCAGTGCACATCTTATGCGACTGGCGGGAAATCTGAAAAGACGTCATCTTTCGGACGTAGAGAAACTCCTATCAAAGTTCGTTTATCTAGCGCAATTCCTTCTAGGTGACGGGATTTTATTTGGCCGTCAGATTTATAATCAACAACAAAACACGTGGTTTTATATACACATCAAAAATTTTTTGCATCACCTCGGTTCCGAGAGTTCCGGAACCTGTACAATAAACTGGAATAGCGATAAATATAAACATCATTTCCGTCCTTTTTATTGCTCATGAGAACCACATATTGCATGTTGTATCACCTTACCGCGAGACCTTCAGAGGTGGAGGTGCAGACTGATGTACACACTGCTACCTCCAATAGCCAGTAGCACGTCCTCTTGCAATGATGCATGCCTGTATTAGTCGTGGCATACTATCCACAAGTTTATCAAGTCACTGTTCGTCCAGATTGTGGTTGTTGGATCACGTCATTCATAAACAGCCCTTAAAATCTGTCCCAGGAATGTTCGATAGGGTTCATATCTGGAGGGTATGCTGGCCACTCTAGTCGAGCGATGTCGTTATCATGACGGAAGTCATTCACAAGATATGCACGATGGGGTACGAATAGTCGTACATGAAGACGAATGCCTCACCCATATGCTGCCGGTATGGTTGCACTAGCGGCTTGAGGATAACATTCACGTATCGTACAGTCGTTACGGGGCCTTGCATGAAAACCAGGGTCGTACCTCGGCCCCACGTAATGCCATCCCAAAACAGCAGGGAACCTCCACCTTGCAGCACTCGTTGGACAGTGGGTCTAAGGTGTTCAGCCTGACCGGGTTGCCTCCAAACACGTCTACGACGTTTGTCTGGTGGAAGGCAAATGCGTCATTCATCGGTGAAGAGAACGTGATGCCAATCCTGAGAGGTATATTCGGTATGTTTTTGGGCCTATCTGTACCGCGCTGCATGGTGTCGTGGTTGCAAAGATAGACGTCGCCGTGGACGTCGGGAGAAATTTGCGCATCATGCAGCCTATTGCTCACAGTTTGAGTCGTGAGACGACGTTCTGTGGCTGCCCGAAAGCATAATTCAACATGGTGGCGTTGCTGTCAGTGTTCCATCGAACCATAATCCGTAGGTAGCCATCATCTACTGCAGTGCTAGCCCTTTGGCAGCCTGAGCGAGGCATGCCGTCGACAGTTCCTGTCTCTCTGTATTTCTTCCATGTCCGAACAACTTCGCTTTGGTTCACTTCGAGACGCCTCGACACTTCTCTTGTTGAGAGTACTTTCTGTCACAAAGTAACAATGCGGATGCGATCGAACCGCAGTATTCACCGTCTAGGTACGGCTGAACTACAGACAACACGAGCTGTGTATGTCCTTCCTGGTGGAATGACTGGAACTGATCGGCAGTCGGTCCCCTTCGGTCTATTAGGTGCTGGTGATGCATGGGTGTTTACGTTTTTGGGTGGGTTTAGTGACATCTCTGAACAGTCAAAGGGAATGTGTCTTTGATGCATTATCCACAGTTAATTTTTTATGTGTGTATAAGGTAGTAAAGAAAAAAACAAGAATAGAAAACCTCTCACACATCAAATGTATAACGAAACAATGGTAGAGGATAAATCGAAAAACGCCCTGAAAACAGGTATCATTTCCCGAACCGTACTGTGGTAAGTTAAAAGAGAGAAACTTTTAAGAACTGAATATCGTGACAAATAGCTGAAAGGTTACTGTAAACAAACCCATTTTCATCAAAATATATGTTGTCCGTAAAGGCACATTTTCGTAGAAATTGTCGAAAGAAACTCTGTCAACTGCCTCTTACGTACCCATGAGGTAGATGCTTTTAAACGAAAGCAACGCCCAAGGCTTCAGGCTGCGGAGTGGGAAACTTGTGCTCCACTCCCAGTTGGATTTGGTAGTTTTTTTTTCTTTCGCATGGAAACCGGTAGGCGTACGAGTCTTAATAAGGAAAGTAGAGCAACAGGATTGAATAAAAAGGTATGAAAATAAAGTTCTCAAACGACTAGGGTTAGTAAGGAATCAAAAATTTAATCCTGGTCTATTTACAATGTCTCTGTCACGCACTCGGCTACATCTACTAAACTTCTTTCGAACAACTAGATGTATGGCTTTGTCATACAACCAATCGAAGCAAATACACTCGCGACACGAAGTACGTCTAACGAATGCTGTCTTCGTGCAACGACATCATGCAGTCCAAAGATCTGAAGGAAAATATAGTTTGTTTACATTTAAAATTATTTCGTTTTCGGGATTTCATTTTGATACAATAATGCAGTGCCCGTGTACTCAGGAATACGATGCTGTGCTTCGTATTTCTGAATAACACAGACGTTGTAGTATCGTACTTATCCACCGATAACTGGAAAGCGACTTTCAATTTAAATTTCCCTATTGTACGTAATGCATGCACGAGTACAGGCTACAGACACACAGTTAACGACGTATCTATGTTTGGGTATGGCCGTGATGCGTGTTCATGTAGCTTAATAGAAAGGCAACCGATTTCGATAAGTATAAAATCCGGGTTCGAGTCCGGTCCGCCACTAGTTTTCATTGCTTTCATTCCATTACACAATTGTTAGCTACCCTATTTTTGCAACTCCGAATACATTTCAAGTAATTTATTTTGATGTGCACCACGCTTACGATAACATTGTCAGAAAAATTAGAGGAAAAGTTGATAATGAAATATGCTGTGGATCATCATTGCATCCTCTCAGTTGTGGAATTCTCGTTGGATTTCCAGAATCAGTCTGTAATTTTGAACCCTGGAAATCAAAATGTTTACTTGGCGATAAAGAGGAACCTAACACGGTTGGCCCCACAAGTGTAGTTTTGCTGTATTATTTCTACAGCACAAGTTGGCTGCACCTCTTCAACTGTAAACATACTGTTATGTCTGTCGGTGTTAGTTTGTTCACTTCATGAAACCAGTACTTGACAAAATTTTTAAATGCTCTCAAGATAAGTTTTGTAAACTGAGATCTTCTATTTTCAGGATCTAAAGTAAGTGAAGCAAACATTTTATAACGAGTCGGTTAAACGACTGACATAATACCTATTCAGAGAGCAAATCAGTCATTAGTTTCTTAAAAGCAAGGGAAAAATTTAAGCACAAATTTTCCAGACGCTGTGATGGAATATTGCGTCTTGTACGAAACTGTTATACTACGTACACTACCAACTGGGACAAGTGCAGCTTTCTTCTTTTAGGAGATAACGTTCGTCAAATGTTCGTTCTCTCAGCAGTCTTACTGAGGATTGTATCATACAACATTTTAATTCTTTACTAATCCAAGCCGCTTCAGAGATTTATTTGCCTACAGGATTCGATCCCGCGTCCTCGCCGTTTCAGACGACGCGCTTTACCACATTTTTTTCTATATTTTTTTCCCCGCACCCTATACTGACCACCGTCTGTTCCACAACATTGTGCCTTTACTCATTACTCTTTTTAAGGGAATAAACGGGTGAGGTCTAAGGTCGTAGAGTTGCTAGTGGTCAAATTCCGAGGCCTGGCCACGGTACCCCGCTCACCGTCACGAAGACAGTGTTCCATAGGAAAGTGGGATACGTGAGAATCAACAGAAGTGTAAGACTTATGATTATTTTTCTGTTCCGTTTTTTGTATATTATTTTTTTATTTTGTACTGTTATTATGAAATTATGGGGAGTATACGTCATCTAAATAAAAAACAGAAGCCTGGGTGAAAAGGAAGGACAAAGAACCGGAAACCGTAGCGGTCCCTGTACCCGAGGTGCCAGGGTGATCACACGGATGGGCGTGCACGTGCCAAAGCCCGGATCGGAGAAGAAGGAGAGAAGTTGAAGGGGGGCTCGCATAACCATGTGACAAGCTTACGTCTGTCGTGCGTATGTGCCAGAAGGGAGTTAGTACCGGACAGTAGAAGAGGGATAAAAAGAAACAAAACCAAAACAAAAAATATCCACTCGTTTACTGCACATACTGCCATCCTCCGATATCAGGTCCAGAATCGATCATAGGCTGTTCAAGCTGAGACACCGTCGTGGGGTGGTGTAGGTGCCCTCAGCTCCCGGTACTGCCTATCTAAGTAGAGGTGTTACAGAGACCCCTCGAAGGTAGTTGGCAAATAAAAGTCGGTAATGCGGCGTTCGTTTGAGCGCTGCGAGAGCTGTTTGCAAATAGTTCTAGAAGTCGAGGAGTGATTTTACTCCCTCTCGGAAAAGGTAGCTGACTGCCCACCCCTTTACACACTTAAGGGCACGATGTTTGATTGTGTGCAATTATGTTCCCTCTAGTTACAGCAAAATTCATGATTTGATCACATTCAGTGGCACCCAGTTCTGACAGCAGTCGTCTGCTGCAACAATCGTCAAACGTCATGAGAAGAGGTGAGACAATGGTCATCAGTGTCGAGTTGCCGGCAAAGAAAACAAAGAGGGGAATCTGACAAACTGATGTTGTGCAAATTTCTTGTTGGCTATGGGATACCACATTGCCCCTGCGCCAGTAGGGAGGAAGGGCTGATGGATTTTATGACACACTATGTGTCATCAGATGGAGGGATGTGTGGTCTTCAGTATATTACAAGGAACGCGAAACTAAGGTTTTAGCATCCTTGATCCAGGACGGACGCGTGTCCAGGGTGCCAGTATGTGTAACTGTAGTCAATGAAGAAAACTGAAATGTGGGACAGGGGTGGGGTGACGTGGTCGACAGACACAAGTGGTGAAGACCTGAAGCAAGCTGCATGTTGGAGACGTTTCCCGTCCAGTCCATTGTTCATTCATAGCACTCACATACAACATCACGGCTCACATCTGGACCTACACCTGTCTGAGGCCACCATCCTGTGGGGGGGCGTGTAAGACTCTCATAACGCACCTTAAACAGAGAACCAAGTGTAAGATAATAGCAACGGATGAGCTAATGGCTGTCGGCAGAGGAGGCACTTGCACGATATGGACAAATTTCGACGCCACGTTACGATGAAGGAACTCTACGCGTCGAAAGGTGTCCTGGTGGCGCAGGAGTCTATGGTGGATCATGTGTAACAGGCAAAGGAAATTCGTCAGTTCGCCGGAGCTGTACATTTGGCTGTGAGGGTAAAGGTAGGGCATAAATACTGGAAGGTCCACACTTGCAGCAGGAGTGGACAAATTGGAAATTTTTGGTAAGTTCTATGGGACTAAACTGCTGAGGTCATCGGTCCCTAGGCTTACACACCACATAATCTAACTTAAACTAACTTACGCTAAGGACAAACACAAACACCCATGCCCTTAGGGAGGAGTCCAACCTCCGACGGAGGCAGCCGCGGGAGTCGTGGCAAGTCTACCTCGAGCGGCGGCAGGAGTGCCACTTCACTTCCTGGAGGGCCCATCCGATGAAAATGACTGCATATTGGACCATTTTCAAGGTACTGCCTGCGACAGCTCCACAACACGTTATTAATTCAAGGACAACTCAGCTCTTGGAACCGGGAGGATTAGTAACAGGAGATCTTCAGTGCATACCCATCGATGAAAAGTATGTTGGTGAAGAGTGAATCTGGAGTGTTCGGTCGACAGGGCCCCAAAGAGAGGCTCTAGAGCAATTGAGTACATGGGGGTAGAGAGAATTACCGGCGAATGGGTACTGGCACTGACATAGGTCCATTGACTTTTTAATTGTTGAACTGACACCGCTGTAAAAGCGCTGAAAGACGTCGACGAGGGAGGTGGGCAGGCCATTTGAGCTGCCACCGAAAAGAAGAAACTGTGCACTTTATCGTATCTATAGCGACGATTGCTGCTTGGAGTCGTGGCATACGCCAGTGGCAGTTTGTATGTCAACTTTTCCCCCAGGAAATGTTTTTTTCATGGAAAAGAATCGAGACAATATCGTTAGGAGACACATTTCCAGTAAGCAGGAAAATATCTTGTAATCTGCGTTGAGTAGGGTGAGCAGCCAATAGCTTGCGACCAGCAGACTGCTAGATGGTTTGTGGGACAGAATGATGGAGTGCTCAAGAAATGTGGGTGGTGGTGCTTTTTCCGATGTCATCCATTCTTGGAACATAGCAGTCCACCGAAATGCCATGTGGCCCTGGAAAGTTCAATAAAACTCAATCAGTAGGTCGTCGATTCAGTGTAATCAGTTGAATGTACCTTATCGATTATGTCGTGGATTTCACCTTCTGCTGCCATCCTGTCAAAGAATCTTATTCTGTGTAACTCAGAGTGCACGTAACCTATTGCATTATCCTTCGTCGGACACTATGTGCTGCATGGATAGACATTCTGATACCACTTGGTCATGGTGTTTCTTCCGTACCACCACCTCCTGCAATTAGCAGCATGCTAACGCAATTACCGTCGCAATAATTCTGTGATGTACCATCCGCTAGTCCGAGTTTGATGACTGTGCATTCAAATCTCGGAGGAATGCATAGTAGAAATGGTGGTGTTGCGATTCCATTCGGTCAAGTGCTTTCCTTATCTCATCTTTGCCCATCGGATCCCCATATCCTAGCAGTCTATCAGCCACGTCAACGGCTGATGGGAAGGAATCGCTTGTGTGATGGCCCTATCGCAGCGACTTGCTGTGACAAGCCGGATCATGCAGATGAGATGTATTCAGTTTCCAAAGAGCACAGCTGTGCCATACAAATCAGGGTGGAAGGAGAACCATGCAGATGTAAGCGCAATGTTCAGAAAAGGCCAGCAACTAGCATTTGTGCTGTTATTTCAGAGACATACGATCCTGCATGATACGTGTCCTGACAAGATGGTTTGCAGAATGACTTACAAGATATGTATGCCCAGAACGGTCGCCATGTTGGGATTCCCAAGTATCATAGAGCAGAGGGCGCTGCACCACTAAACGTAGCTCCTGGCACATAGTATATGGAGAGGCTGATATTTCAGGCACAGAACTTAGTTAAAATCATCTCCTGGCAGGCATTATTAGGGGAAGGGGGGGTTGAGGTCTTCAGAATAAAACCGAGGTCTTTCATGTCGTTATGAGGTACCCAATTTGGAGTAGACAATTATGAAGTGTGTCCCCATGCACCTAGCTGATGGAATGAAGGTTACACCAGTGTCACGAATACTTTTGCAGATGCAGAGGGCTACTCCACGGCCCATGGGGTCACCCATGGCAGTGTAGGCGGTGTAGACATTTATATACAGGAAACAGGCCATATGAACTTCCTGTAGTAGTCCGAAATCGACATCAGAAGCCCAGAGCATCTCCAAAATAAGGTGGGTTGTCACCTGTGAGCTGATGTTGTTGGTGTTATCCGTGCTATCTTATAGGCCAGGTGGTGGACCAGGTCGAGTGGCATCTGCTGTAGTATTGGCAGAGCCCGCATCTCGTGGTCGTGAGGTAGCGTTCTCGCTTCCCACGCCCGGGTTTCCGGGTTCGATTCCCGGCGGGGTCAGGGATTTTCTCAGCCTCGTGAAGGTTGGGTGTTGTGTGATGTCCTTAGGTTAGTTAGGTTTAAGGAGTTCTAAGTTCTAGGGGACTGATGACCATAGATGTTAAGCCCCATAGTGCTCAAAGCCATTTCAACCATTTTGGTATTGGCAGAAGGACGTGGACGTCATGATGAACGTAAGCCCCCCTAGTCTCGGTGGATTTGGGAAAAGGTTATAATTAGTGGAGCAGTGCCGACAATTCAAGGCCCTATAACAGGTCGTGCTCCTCGACTTCCTGTTCATCCCATGACGTGGAGGTGGGTACCAGTGTGTTGTCCAATAGGTCCCCTGAAGATGGAGTAGTGGTTCATGATGTGGTACTGGTAGAGCTACGTTCATTAAGTTGTTTGGCGTCCACACTGTGCCATGGAGGAATAGGCTGTCTCCCTGCTCACATCATGCCCTTCAGCGGCGGCGGCTTCTTGATCGTCGTTCAAGTCAGCAGCTGGCTCGTCTTTATCCTGCAAAGTCTCTTCTTGGTCGGAGGCCTTTCAGTGTCTTATTTTGCGAAGTTTCGGAGAACGTTGTTTCCTTATGCGACCTTCCGTGTCCAACGACGGCAAGGAGTCGAATCGCCATGACATGAAGGCCACAGGAGGGACGATGAAGGCGTCACTCTCCATCTAGTTGTTAAGGATTGGATCAGCAATCGGCAGCATCAGCACCACTGGAGCGGTGTCGACGGCCCGCCAAGGTGGAAGGCCGTCTGAGGTGCCCTCCGTCAAGGTATGAAATGGTTCAGTTGGGGCATCGAGGCAACGTTGCGAGAATGCCGGAAAAGAGAGAGGAGTAAGGTAAGTCAACGCTAACATCATTTTTTGCGCCGTGGGTGACCCTTCGGCAGCTGGGGGCACGTAACATGCCGTAAGGTAGCCTTCCGTGCCGCAGCTGGAACACGTCTGAGACATTCCATCGTACATGATCGTTGCACCGATATCCACCGATCTGTAGGTTGGACGTAATGTGCTTTCGGAGATCAATGATAATCTGTCGGAGGCCACTTTGGACAGAATATGTTCGAAACTGAGTACATTTCTCCGCTGTATGGCCGTGGACTGTACCGTGTGGTCGGAGTGTCGCGACGTCTTCCTCTGCAGGAAATTCGAATGGCATTTCAAAAACATGAATCGTACACGTGCCTAACTCTGTGTGGTTATTGATGACTGTCCCGATACAGCCTTGGGCAAGACACAAGAGGACCTTCTTTTTTGTCTCACGTACGATGTGTTCCCACCAAACGTCGTTGACGGCTTTAACATAGACTGTGCTGTTCACTATCGACTTTCTATTAGTATAATGTCAGTAACCAGGATCTTGACTTCAACTCTCCGAAAACCCACCACCTTGAGAGTCTTGAGTCGAGCATAGTCGTTGCAAAAAGTAAATCGGAGCGCACATTTATGATAACCCGATCACCTTGTACTGAAGACAAAATTGCAAAGGAAGTGAAGAATCATGGCCACAGTGACAATGAAGTGAGCGAGGGAAATGAAGAAGAAGAGGTAGGAAAGAAATAAAGTGCCCACCTTTACTGTGAGTGAGACTTCGGAAGCTGTCAGAATTATGAACATATTCTCCGAAGCTAGAGGAGAGAGCAGTAAAATTTCAGATGAAATAATGAACATAGAAAGTAATTTATGAAGTGTGTGTTGGTCAAATAAACAGCAGAGTAAAATGATTCATTACTTCACTCCTAGGTAAAGATGTTTGGTGAGTACTCGACATATTGCTGTATACAGGGTGTTACAAAAAGGTACGGCCAAACTTTCAGGAAACTCCTCACTCACAAATAAAGAAAAGATGTTATGTGGACATGTGTCCGGAAAAGCTTAATTTCCATGTTAGAGCTCATTTTAGTTTCGTCAGTATGTTCTTCCACCTACGCTCAATGGAGCACGTTATCATGATTTCATACGGGATACTCTACCTGTGCTGCTATAACATGTGTCTTTACAAGTACGACACAACATGTGGTTCATGCACGATAGAGTTCCTGCACATTTCAGTCGAAGTGTTCGTACGCTTCTCAACAACAGAGTCAGTGACCGATGGATTGTTAGAGGCGGACCAATTCCATTGCCTCCACGCTCTCCTGACCTCAACCCTCTTGACTTTCATTTATGGGGACATTTGAAAGGTCTTGTCTACGCAACCCTGGTACCAAATGTAGAGATTCTTGGTGCTCGTACTGTGGACGGCTGTGATGCAATACGCCATTTTCCAGGGCTGCATCAGCGCATCAGGGATTCCATGCGACGGATGGTGGATGCATGTATCCTCGTTAACGGAAGACATTTTGAACATTTCCTGCAACAAAGTGTGCTAAGTCACGCTGGTACGTTCTGTTGCTGTGTGTTTCCATTCCATGACTAACGTGATTTGAAGAGAAGTAATAAAATGAGCTCTAACATGGAAAGTAAGCATTTCCGGACACATGTCCACATAACATATTTTCTTTGTTTGTGTGTTTCCAGAAAGTTGAGCCGTACCCTTTTGTAACATCCTGTATACTATATGTAAAATGAAACAAGGGTAGGTAAATTAGCTTTTTTCCATTTGCCACTACAATATACTGAAAATACGAATCTCAATTACGACACTCGTTTATAACTACATAATTTTTAAGGTCGTTTGAATTTTATTACAACTAGGTTCCAACGTATTCCAAAATTATTCCCACTACACAATACATACCACGAACAATTGCCCATAAAACATCACACATCTCTTACAATATCACCAGCAAAAGCCACTGTCACATAAAGAAAGCACGTTGTTGTTGTTGTGTTCAGTCCTGAGTCTGGTTTGATGCAGCTCTCCATGCTACTCTATCCTGTGCAACATTCTGCATCTCCCAGTACTTAGTGCAACCTACATCCTTCTGAATCCTCTTAGTGTATTCATCTCTTGGTCTCCCTCTACGATTTTTACCCTCCACGCTGCCCTCCAATGCTAAATTTGTGATCCCTTGATGCCTCAGAACATGTCCTACCAACCGGTCCTTCTTCTAGTCAAGTTGTGCCACAAACTCCTCTCGTCCCCAATACCTCCTCATTAGTTATGTGATCTACCCACCTAATCTTCAGCATTCTTGCTGAAATTTTCATGGACGATTTTTCAACATAGTTTTTGGAAAACAATCAAGAGTGGATACCGGATAAAATATGTTGATGATGTGTTATGCTTGTTGTTGTTGTTGTCTTCAGTCCTGAGACTGGTTTGATGCAGCTCTCCATGCTACTCTATCCTGTGCAAGCTGCTTCATCTCCCAGTACCTACTGCAACCTACATCCTTCTGAATCTGCTTAGTGTACTCATCTCTCGGTCTCCCTCTACGATTTTTACCCTCCACGCTGCCCTCCAACGCTAAATTTGTGATCCCTTGATACCTCAAAACATGTCCTACCAACCGATCCCTTATTCTAGTCAAGTTGTGCCACAAACTTCTCTTCTCCCCAATCCTATTCAATACCTCCTCATTTGTTACGTGATCTATCCACCTTATCTTCAGTATTCTTCTGTAGCACCACATTTCGAAAGCTTCTATTCTCTTCTTGTGTAAACTATTTATCGTCCATATTTCACTTCCATACATGGCCATACTCCATACAACTACTTTCCGAAACGATTTCCGGACACTTAAACCAATACTCGATGTTAACAAATTTCTCTTCTTCAGAAAAGCTTTCCTTGCAATTGCCAGTCTACCTTTTATATCCTCTCTACTTCGACCATCATCAGTTATTTTGCTCGCCAAATAGCAAAATTCCTTTACTACTTTCAGTGTCTCATTTCCTAATCTAATTCCCTCACCATAACCCGACTTAATTCGACTACATTCCATTATCCTCGTTTTGCTTTTGTTGATGTTCATCTTATATCCTCCTTTCAAGGCACTATCCCTTCCGTTCAACTGTCTCTAACAGAATTACAATACCATCGGCAAACCTCAAAGTTTTTATTTCTTCTCCATGGATTTTAATACCTACTCCGAATTTTCTTTTGTTTCCTTCACTGCTTGCTCAATATACAGATTGAATAACATCGAAGAGAGGCTAAAACCCTGTCTCACTCCCTTCCCAACCACTGCTTCCATTTCATCCCCCTCGACTCTTATAACTGCCATCTGGTTTCTGTACAAGTTGTAAATAGCCTTTCGCTCTCTGTAAAATTACCACTGCCACCTTCTGAATTTGAAAGAGAGTATTCCAGTCAACATTGTCAAAAGCTTTCTCTAAGTCTACAAATGCTAGAGATGTAGGTTTGCCTGTCCTTAATCTATTTTCTAAGATAAGTGGTAAGGTTAGTAATGCCTCACGTGTTACAACATTTCTGCGGAATCCAAACTGATCATCGTCGAGGTCGGCTTCTACCAGTTTTTCCATTCGTCTGTAAGGAATTCGCGTAAGTATTTTGAAGCTGTGACTTATTAAACTGATAGTTAGGTAATTTTCACACCTGTCAACACCTGCTTTCTTTGGGATTGGAATTATTATATTCTTCTTGAAGTCTCAGGGCATTTCGCCTGTCTCATACATCTTGTTGATCAGATGGTAGAGTTTTGTCAGGACGGGCTCTCCCAAGGCTGCCAGTAGTTCCAACGGAATGTTGTCTACTCCCGCGGCCTTCTTTCGACTCAGGTCTTTCAGTGCTCTGTAAAACTCTTCACGCAGTATCGTATCTCCCATTTCATATTCATCTACATCCTCTTCCATTTCCATAATATTGTCCTCAAGTACATCGCCCTTGTATAGACCCTCTATATACTCCTTCCACCTTTCTGCTTTCCCTTCTTTGCATAGAACTGGGTTCCCATCTGAGCTCTTGGTATTAATACAAGTGGCTCTCTTTTCTCCAAAGGTCTCTTTAATTTTGCTGTAGGCAGTATTTATGTTAACTCTAGTGAGGTAAGCCTCTACATCCTTACATTTGTCCTCTAGCCATCCCTGCTTAGCCATTTTGCACTTCCTGTCGATCTCCTTTTGAGACGTTTGTATTCCCTTTTGCCTGCTTCATTTAATGAGTTTTTCTATTTTCTCCTTTCATCAACTAAATTCAATATTTCTTCTGTTACCCAAGGATTTCTGCTCGCTCTCATCTTTTTACCTACTTGATCCTCAGCTGCCTTCACTACTTCATCCCTCAGAGCTATCTATTCTTCTTCTACTGTATTTCTTTCCCACATTCCTGTCGATTGTTCCCTTATCCTCTTCCTGAAACTCTGTACAACCTCCTTAAATTCCCAGCTTTTTGCAGTTTCTTCAGTTTTAATCTACAGTTCATAACCAATTGATTGTAGTCAGAGTCCACATCTGCCCCTGGAAATGTCTTACAATTTAAAACCTGGTTCCTAATTCTCTGTCTTACCATTATATCTATCCGATACCTTCTAGTATCTCCAGGATTCTTCCATGTACACAACCTTCTTTTATGATTCTTGAACCGAGTGTTAGCTATGATTAAGTTATGCTCTGTGCAAAATTCTGCCAGACGGCTTCCTATTTCATTTCTCTCCCCCAGTCTATATTCACCCACTATGTTTCGTTCTCTCCCTTTTGCTACTCTCGAATTCCAGTCCCCCATGACTATTAAATTTTCGTCTGCCTTCACTACCTGAATAATTTCTTTTATGTCATCAATTTCTTCATCATCTGCAGAGCTAGTTGCCATATAAACTTGTACTACTGTAGTAGGCGTGGGCTTCGTGTCTATCTTGGCCACAACAATGCGTTCACTATGCTGTTTGTAGCAGCTTACCCGGACTCCTATATTTTTATTCATTATTAAACCTACTCCTGCATTACCTCTATTTGATTTTGTATTTATAACCCTGTGTTCACCTGACCTAAAGTCTTGTTCCTCCTGCCACCGAACTTCACTAATTCCCACTATATCTAACTTTAACCTATTCATTTCCCTTTTTAAATTTTCTAACCTTCCTGCCCGATTAAGGGATCTGACGTCCACGCTCCGGTCCGTAGAACGCCAGTTTTCTTTCTCCTGATAACGACATCCTCTTGAGTAGTCCCCGCCCGGAGATCGGAATGGGAGACTATTTTACTTCCGGAGTATTTTACCCAAGAGGACGTCAGCATCATTAACCATACAGTAAAGCTGCATGCCCTCGGGAAAAATTACGGCTGTAGTTTCCCCTTGCTTTCACCCATTTGCAGTACCAGCACAGCAAGGCCGTTTTGGTTAATGTTGCAAGGCCAGATCACTCAATGATCCAGACGGTTGCCCTTGGAACTACTGAAAAGTTGCTGCCCCTCTTCAGGAACCACACGTTTGTCTGCCCTCTTCACAGATACCTACGGTACGGCCATCTGTATCGCTGAGGCACGCAAGCCTCCCCACCAACGGCAGGGTCCATGGTTCATGGGGGTAGAAAGCATACAACAAATAAATTCATACCGTAGTGGGATGTACTGAAGCACAGCATGCTATGAAATCGACAAAGATCGCCAGCGGTCGTCATTCCTGTTTGGTCAGCACTCCTCAGAAGCAGCAAGACGTTTCTGTGACACTGTTAGCCGTGGCAGTGCCCTGGAGCCAGTCATGGAGAGGCCACCTAAATTTGACCGAATCCCGTCTTGTCGACACGCGATGCCGAAGGAGATTGGTATCCCGGACATCACCTGTGTTCCAGATCATTTTGTGTGCTGTACAAAAGCAGCCACTACCTTAAAATCAGCAGGGAACAGCACCATTCAAGCCCCTCCCATACCGGCCATCATCGTCGAACAGCTGGGCAGCAATGTGACATGCTGCCCATTTTGTTCAACGCCGTATCGGTGACGCTCCCGTCTCTACTATCACCAGATTCCAAAAGTCTGCTGCCTGAGTATCCTAGTACTCGCACCCTCTACCACCTTTTCTGGATTATGATGTTGGATGAAGCCACCTAGCTCCTGATGAGGTATCAACAAGGGAATTACATGTCTTTCTGCTCTAGCCTGACTTACTCATCGCAAAATAAGGAAGCCAGGCCGGGACGATATGGAGGGGGAGATGCGAGCCTTCCTTTATTCAGAAACTGTGGCAGTGGCACCGCCTCAATGCTATTTCCTTTCCAATATATTGGACACTGGTACGCTGGAAGATGCCGTACGGAGTATTTACTTTGTTCGCCTTCAACGCTAGTAACCTGAAAGTACGATGATTCTGAACAAACAGTAATAAAATAACTCTTGTGTCTATGAACTGTCTATTCGTGCTGCACCTGGATCCATCTCCCGAAGGAACTGATAGCCAAACTCACACATCCAGCCATCCTACTATACTGGTGTCAGAGGGACTGCCGCAGCTGGAGATGGACAACCAGAATGCAGCACTCAGTGGCATTGTTCCGTAGCAGCATCTTTTCGAAGGGGGAAACGGAGTGGGTGAATGGAGGGCTGAAGGCTGCAGAATCGTTAGGCACAGCCTGAACTGTAAGTTTCATTTGTGGGAGTTCCTAAATTTTTGGGTTTTATCTTTCCCTACTTTTTATGTAATGACGGTGGTAGAAAACAATGTAGCATTCAATAAGGAAAATTATTGTAAAACGGGATTGTACAGAATAAATGATTTAGGGTGAGTAAAGATGACAGGAGTAAAATATATATTCTATATTGTCTCAAAACTTCAAAAGAACTGAGGCACCATAAGGACGCGAATGCGTTATTGGCAATGACATCGTCAATTACACCCCTCCTGGTACTTTCCGAACCTATTTTCATGATAACGGTAGAGCAGCCAGCCATCGATTCCAAGCTAAAGAAGTGACATAACGGAAAAATCTATCATATGTTGGAAAAGACGTAAAAGTAAGAAAAAATGTTGGGTTTTTATATGTATTTGTTGGGATTGATATAGCGTCCGTATTGGGTAAGACCTAAGGAGAATTACAAGATTATTGGACACCACAGGTGGGGCTCGTATAGCAGCAGTAGCTGTGAAAGTCTTGGGATTGTTCTACAGAACACGTGGGGCTGGTATAGCACCGGTAGCTGGGAAAAATACAGAACTACTGTGTAGCACAGATAGGGCTGGTCTGGAATCTGGCTGGGTCAGTGTTGTCAGTGGACATATCTCTCAGGGTAAGAGCAGTTAGTAATGAATTACCTATGAATGTAATAGGTTATGAGAGTTCGAATATATTCCCCAGTCGTAATATCCTTAGAACGTAAATGAATCAAGGTTATCGCTTGTCCCTTCAGCTGTAAAATTTTTTTTCTGAATTCCTAAGATACAAAATATGGTACAAAAGGACACTGTTTAAACCGCAAAGTTCACGCAGGTCAGTATTGTGAAACAATATCGCAGGGCACCTACAATTCTGTCTGCATAGGTCAAATCGGGTGCCACAAGACGTGGTCCCTGCTTCATTAGCACCCCTCAGCAGCAGCAAGACATATCCTTGACATCGCCCTTGGTTTCATTGTCTAGGAGCCAGCGTAGAGAAGCCACTGTGGCTTAATCAACTTGCTCATCGTCTGCTCACGCTGTTGATTTCGACAGCCGGCCCATATATTGCCTCTGTTCTAGAGTGTTCATCATGACATACAAACGCAGCCACTACCGCTAAGTCTGCAGAAAGCAGCAGCGTATAAACCCCTTCCAGACTAGTCATCATCGTTGAACAGATGGGTACCAATGTGACGCGCAGCCCGGAATGTTCAGCGCCACATCGGTGATACTGTCGCCTCTACCGAATCCTGGCTCCGAAACTGTGTTTTCCGCTCCACTACTTTCCCAGGACCACGATGCGGGATCCTACCTTCGATGTTCCTGCCGAAGTTTCAACAATGGACATCCATGTCCTGCATCACTACGCATAGCGCAGTATGACGCAAGGCCCGGGCGATACGTATCGTGGATGCGAGCCTTCCCTTATTCAGCAGCTGCAGCAATGAAACCGTTTCAACGCTATTTTCTTCGCGCCGTACCTGAGGTTTGCACACTGTGGGATGCTAAGCGATGCATTCACTTCTCCCACCTCCGATGGTAGTAGACAGGAAGCCCAGTAATTGTAAACAAATAGTAACAAAGAACATCTTGCCTCTACGGAATACTTTTTTCCCCATGATCCAGCGTACATATTAGGCAGGAAATCGCTATCAGTGCTCTCTCATTATGCCACCCTGTTGCAGTAATACACTAGACATCACTCTATGGAATGACAATTGCCGCGTGGAGTGGCCGCGCGGTTGGAGGAGCCATGTCACTAATAGTGTGGCCCCTCCCGCAGGAGGTTAGAGTCCTACGTTGGGCATGGGTGTCAGTGTTGTCCTTAGCGTTAAGTTAGTTTAAGTAGTGTGTAAGTCTAGGGACCGAAAACACACAAGTTTGACAAATGACAATTACTTGTAAACACGTTTCTCTTTCCGGTTAACATGTCTGCCATCCTCAACCTAAATCTCCTTCGCAGCTGCTTTAGCCCGGCTGATGAGGCATCACATACTTCTTTCAGGTTGTTGCGTGCCACCTCCGACGGTGGCTGTTTTTCTGCCATTTGCGGCTCTCTGCTGCAGTCAACATCGTGTGCAGTAAACTAAGTTGTACGTGGCGCTGAAGGGTCGAGATGCTCCAGCTGTATTGTACTAGAAAGTGCAGATTCCATGACGTACTCTTTGCACACATCATGGGCACTGTCTTCAGAAGAAATTAATGAAATGCCAAGGTCGCCATTGGTTACCAGGCTGTCATTAAGGAAGCAAAGATAAATGACTAGATAAAACTAGATTTTATTACAAGACAGACATCAACTACAGAAGAATTTCCTTGCTCCCAGTCGCTTAGAAATTCCTTTCCAAAGCACTTTTAAACAAGATAGAATCCCAAGCAGATCCACTAATTGGTGAACACCAGGACGGATTCAGAATCGGACGATCATGTGCGGAAGAGATCTGGTGTTCAAAGACGATATTAGAAATGAGCAAATGCAAAAGCACACTAACTACATTTATCTACGCCAGGAAAGCATACCATTCAGTGGCTCTTGAAACCCTGTTTAAATCATAAAAGAATTTGGGATCGACCGAAAGACACGAAAAATCACAGAACACAGAACAACATCCAAAGTGGTATTCATGGGCGAAAATGTCAAATCTTCGAAAACAAAACTGGAGTCCAACAGGGAGACGACTTCCCCAATGCTTTTCAATATTGGTCTAGAAAAGTTCATCAGGGAACGGGAATCTCATATAAAGAGCATCCAAATTGGCATAAGGAAAGAAAACCGAATTAAAGTTAAGTGCCTTGCTTTCTCTGACGATATTGCAATTATCACCAATAACAGAACAGAAGCTATTCATGCAGGGGAAAAGCTACATGAGATTTCACAACACACCGGACTGCAGATATCTTATGAAAAATTAGATATATCGAAAGACAACCAGAAAAATAAATCTCCTTTAATTATAAAAGATGGTAAAATTTTACAAGTCTGCCATTTTAAATACCTCGGAGAAACTGTACAGTCCTCAGGACTCAACTGAATCGCCAATGAACAAAGTATCAGCAAACTCCAGAATGCCAACAAGCTAACATGAAAGCATTACAACATGAAGTGCATGTCGACAGACGCAAAATTAAAGCACTATAGAACAGTGATTCTTCCAGAAGTAATCTACGCGGCTGAAACAATGGTGATGGATGGTCATTCATACATTAGGGAAATAGAAAAGGTAGAAAGATTAATTCTCAGGAAGATCACTATTAACGGCATTTGGATGAAGAGACCACAAAACGAGCTCTATATAAAGACCAACACAGTAACAGACGAAATCAGAAAAAGCCGAGCCAAATTTTATACACATATCTACAGAATGGAAGACTCAAGAACAGCAAGAAAAATTACAAAGTGTAGATGCGGCACAGAATGGCTGAAAGACGTCCAGAGGGATCTGCAGCAGATCAACATAAAAAATCTCGAAGACAACACTGAGTGCCGGAATAAAATCACAAATGTGAAGTTTGAGGAAAGAACATCGCACCATCCTGGTAAAACATGAACAGAAGAACGGAAGAACGCTCATTCTGACAGGATGGAGAGATTTTGGGAAGCAAAGAAGAAAAACGTCCGGAGATGAAATTATAAATTCAAGTTCAATCGCTCTCCTTAAGGGGAACAATCGTTATAATAATAATAATAATAATAATAATAATAAGAATTAAGTTCCATTTACAAGACAGTGTTGATTTGCTTATCGGAACGCTAATTAGTTACAGTGAAATGGCTAGTCGACGAACTGACCCTGAATAGCGAAAATCAATGGCAATGGAGCAAGATAATTGGTAAACAACTTCTTACCAGTATTATGCATCACAATGCTTCAACGTATCAGCGAGCTTGAAAGTGTTGATGCAGAACTCTTGTGATTCCACCAGTCTTGAGGGCCCAGGAAGAAGTGAAGTTTTCGAGGGATTTCAGATCGTGATTTCCTCTCATAACAAGTGGTTTTTGCCTCCCAGTCAGGGGTGTTCTCCAGTCTACATAAGTTTTAATATTATTTATAGCAACTGCAACTTCGAAAAATTATTTCTATTGAAGTCTTGATGGAAGCCAAACCCTCTGGCAGGTATGTATTGAATTTCTTAGTTTTTCTTTTTAGGAAACTGTACAAACAAGGACAGGCTGTGATTCGTTGCCTTGATTTTGTAGCAGACTCCAGTATTCGAGAAGGACAAGGCAAATAGAAACTTCGGGAGGCCCGATGCCATCCCTTCGACGCTATTTCACACCTTACATCTTTCTAAAAGGGATATTATACGTTACCAATCCCTCGCCAATTCTGGTGACCGCTTTCTAGCGGTCTCCAGCCCCACCCCGATTTTCAGTGGTCCCACACCTCCTGTGATAAAACTGGCTGTCTCCTTACTCGTTTTTCCCGTTCCACTGTAATATCTAGAATGAATTTCAGCCCATCAGACTTTATTAAAGACTTGTCCAGGACCCCATTCAATACATATTAAAATTTTTTATCGACTCCCAGTAGAGCACTTTAATACCTCATGGAGAGCACTTGATAAGGCTGTCAATCACACTGCAGTGGAACAGCTACTGACGTAACTTAAAGCACTATGCGAATTTATTGTGAAGATCGGACTTTATTTGAACCTCGAGTAACGAAAGAGTAACCGAGTTGACACACAAAAATGCCTTAAACGGGAACGTCATGAGATGTTGCCAGCACTTGTTTATCACAGCCTACTACACTGTAGTGTAGTATATGATCCTGTTTTCCTCCGATACGTTGAGTAATGCACTGTTAATAGAACTGGTTGTACCTTGTGGTTTGTTGTTACGCACCACACAAGACACGGAATCTATAGAAAATTAGCCCCTCCAAAACATACACACAAAACATGTGAGCAAATAAAAGTGTGATATAATGTCATAAAGTAAATCTTAAGCATCATGTACCATGCAGGATGAGACTAATGAAACATGTGAGCCATCAAAAATGCAAGCAAGTGTCTCATATTTCATTCCTTAGAGAAGCACTTTAACTACGGTAATAATGAATGGTTTTTGTACAGTACCGATGAAAGAAGTTCAGACAGTGACAAAATAATTCACAGAGAAGCACAAAGTTAATGCTCACTTTAATCAGTAGATGCTGAGATTAAGTGTGTGTGAAGTTACTGCTTGGTCAGTTTACAAACTGAGCAGATCCTGAGAGAACTACAGGTGACCGTCGACATGTTATCGTAGCTACTAAGGCGTAGGCCATACTGCAGGCGCCTCCAGTGTCGTTAAGAAGCTAATCCTCGATTTGACGCTCTGGTAGTTTTCCCTTTCTGGTTCGAGTGTCTTTCAAGTATGGATCATCATCTTGATATTGCTCTGTAAAAGATGTCCAGCACTGAATAATACGTTCACTCACATTCAAGGCCAGTGCAGAACCTATCTGTGCGTGGTGTGGTAGCCCTTGCCCCACACGCCACAACCACGTATTTTAAAATAGGATGAACCTTGACTGAATACTGGCCAAATTATGAGTCGTTAACGACAAATTCTTTGGCTTGGCGTCTCCAGAACTGAAGGAACTGAGCCCACCACAGCCTAATATCCTCTACAGTCAGTCGTTTTAAGAAATCATATCATAAACATATATCCTTCTATTACATTAGTTAACAGCATTTTTGTCACGACGAATGTAAAAGATTTTTCTAGAGGAATTGTGGGTTCTCTATTGAAAAATGAAATCAGTTTCAGCTTATCAGGCTCAGCTTTGTTTCGGTACATAACCTTTTACCAATGTAAATACTTGGGAACATTGAAGTTTGATTATTCCAGTGGGATTTAATTTAACTAACCTGCAAATGTAACTGCTGAAAAGAAATCGTATTTTTTACTAACAATTCTCACACATGACCCAAGATTGGAAATCAATCTCCAGAAAACGACGGAAGTTTAGCATCTTTCCAGTTTAGTCATTTTCTAACTCCTGGTACTTTTGTAAATAACAAAATTTCTTTTTATGTTTGTCAAGGACTAACTTCTACGCGACAACTTAATTGCCACGAAATTAAGCAATAAACATTTCATTCTGGGTGCAAGGTTGTGAAACAGGAGAAGAAATGTGATCTACACGCATGCTACTTCACTTATGTTACGCTATAGGTAGGTTGTTTGAAAGGATTAGGTCTCTTCTTCTTAGTTGTTTCCATGACTTGAAAAGGACTACCGGATCCCGAAACAGATCACTATTTTCCTCTCATTAAAATAGTAGTAATCACATCGAAATAATAAAAGGCTGCAGTATCCTAATTCCCCACTTCCGTAACACTTATTGGCCACAGTAGGTAATTACCGGTAACAGTGACTCATAAACATGTGAGTTAGTCAACATGAATTCAGTGATCAGCACACAGAACACAGAAGGATATATGCATGCTGATCCATTTTGCATTTCGTGTCACCATAAGGAAACTACAGTACCAGTCGAAAATTTTATTGCGGTGTGAAGTACTTCTAACAGAGATGTATTATTTAAAGCGCATAACGGTATGGCATAAGAAATGATAGCATCCCTTCCGATTTTCTTTTATTCATGAACTCACAAAATCAGGAAAACGAATTCTATAGCCAATCTATGATTAATGTCCAAAGTAAAGTTCCCCGATACTAATCCTCATTTCTCGAATAGTGTGAAAAATCATAGATAATACTTGGCATTAACTAAAGATTAAAACGAGATCGTACAAGTACGTTCTGAAATGTAATTTTTAACAATTTTTTCTTTTTCACGTGAAACCACACTTCACACATAGACTCACGTGTTGCTTCTTCGAAAACTAATAGGGGATTAATTGCCAGGTAGTTACATGTTTGGCACTTGTCCACTCAGGGTGCGGTTGTGTTTGGTTGATTATGTCCATCAATAATAACAACATTAAGTAAAATTTACAATATTTTTCTGAGTATGAGTATAGATTTTTTTATATAATGCAGTTTTTGGTGCGGATAACTTCAGTAGCACAGCTCGAAACTTATATCAATATTTATACAGGAAATATAAATGATTAAAGATAGGGAAGACCAGGTATGGTAATCACAAGAGTTGGTTGTCCCATTTATTTATTTATTTACTCGTCAAGTTACGTAGGACCAAATTGAGAAGCACATGAAACTGTCACATAAAAGTAATAACAGATGAAAATTAAGTGTTTATGAAACCGAAAAAAGTCAGTCCATAAGTTTAAGTAAACGCAAACCACAATACAAGAAGCAGCAGCTTAATTTTTCAAGTAAATGAAAGAGTGACACATGAGAAAACTTTTCAGTTTCGATTTGAAAGCGAATGGACTACTGTTAAGATTTTCTAGTTCTCGTGGAAGTTTGTTGAAAATGGACGCAGCAGTATACTGCACACCCTCCTGCACAAGAGTTAAGGAAATCTGATCCAAATACAGGTTTGATCTCTGCAGAGTATTAACTGAGTGAAAGCTCCTAATTCGGAGGGGGGCGGGGCGGTACGGTAATATTGTTAACAATAAATGACAGAAAGGAATATATATATTGAGCTACTTAACATTTTGATATAAGTCCCGCTTTGTTCTACATGATATCATTATCACACCAGTCAACCTTCTAAACTGCGTATTACTGCTAATATCCCGTTTAGAGGTCCATCATGGTCTGAAAGGCCATTGACCCTATATTATGTGCGGTCTTTCTATATACACTCCTGGAAATTGAAATAAGAACACCGTGAATTCATTGTCCCAGGAAGGGGAAACTATATTGACACATTCCTGGGGTCAGATACATCACATGATCACACTGACAGAACCACAGGCACATAGACACAGGCAACAGAGCATGCACAATGTCGGCACTAGTACAGTGTATATCCACCTTTCGCAGCAATGCAGGCTGCTATTCTCCCATGGAGACGATCGTACAGATGCTGGATGTAGTCCTGTGGAACGGCTTGCCATGCCATTTCCACCTGGCGCCTCAGTTGGACTAGCGTTCGTGCTGGACGTGCAGACCGCGTGAGACGACGCTTCATCCAGTCCCAAACATGCTCAATCCGGGACAGATCCGGAGATCTTGCTAGCCAGGGTAGTTGACTTACACCTTCTAGAGCACGTTGGGTGGCACGGGATACATGCGGAAGAGCATTGTCCTGTTGGAGCAGCAAGTTCCCTAGCCGGTCTAGGAATGGTAGAACGATGGTTTCGATGACGGTTTGGATGTACCGTGCACTATTCAGTGTCCCCTCGACGATCACCAGAGGTGTACGGCCAGTGTAGGAGATCGCTCCCCACACCATGATGCCGGGTGTTGGCCCTGTGTGCCTCGGTCGTATGCAGTCCTGATTGTGGCGCTCACCTGCACGGCGCCAAACACGCATACGACCATCATTGGCACCAAGGCTGAAGCGACTCTCATCGCTGAAGACGAAACGTCTCCATTCGTCCCTCCATTCCCGCCTGTCGCGACACCACTGGAGGCGGGCTGCACGATGTTGGGGCGTGAGCGGAAGACGGCCTAACGGTGTGCGGGACCGTAGCCCAGCTTCATGGAGACGGTTGCGAATGGTCCTCGCCGATACCCCAGGAGCAACAGTGTCCCTAATTTGCTGGGAAGTGGCGGTGCGGTCCCCTACGGCACTGCGTATGATCCTACGGTCTTGGCGTGCATCCGTGCGTCGCTGCGGTCCGGTGCCAGGTCGACGGGCACGTGCACCTTCCGCCGACCACTGGCGACAACATCGATGTACTGTAGAGACCTCACGCCCCACGTGTTGAGCAATTCGGCGGTACGTCCACCCGGCCTCCCGCATGCCCACTATACGCCCTCGCTCAAAGTCCGTCAACTGCACATACGGTTCACGAGCACGCTGTCGCGGCATGCTACCAGTGTTAAAGACTGCGATGGAGCTCCGTATGCCACGGCAAACTGGCTGACACTGACGGCGACGGTGCACAAATGCTGCGCAGCTAGCGCCATTCGACGGCCAACACCGCGGCTCCTGGTGTGTCCGCTGTGCCGTGCGTGTGATCATTGCTTGTACAGCCCTCTCGCAGTGTCCGGAGCAAGTATGGTGGGTCTGACACACCGGTGTCACTGTGTTCTTTTCGATTTCCAGGAGTGTATAATTAAGAGTAACTGCCAATAGGGATTTTACCCTCACTATGAAGCAATCTTTTTTCTATTTTTATTAATAAAAGCAACTAGAGTAACTTTATCTTTCATAGGCAAAGACATAGATGGGGCCCTCACACTGTCATTCCAATTTTTATTACACAAAGCTCACAAAACTCTATATTAATTCATAATGCAATTAGTAAATTCAGTGTTCAAGAACGTTTCTTCTTATCAAGCAACACTAAAGTGGAGATTCTCACACTAACCTTTACACTAAAACATACATATCACACTTTCCTGAAAAGACTTGTTAGATGCTAATTTAGGTATCATTTTCTCACAAATTTCACTCACTTTGCATGGCTTTTAAAGCAGTAAATGCCAGTGATTTTCCATACAGATTCTTAAGTATGACTTTAATTGCATTTACACTGTAACTAACTTCAAGACAACGTGCTGTCTTATTGTCATTCATACAACCAGTAATTTTCACTGACTGAATTAAAAGCAGTTAATCTTCGAAGCACAAATACTTTGAACTAAGTAACAAATCAAACATTATGAAGGTTTTCATAAATGCGATAGTAGCTACATCCCTTGATTTCAATGAAACACACAGTATTTTTACATCTCTTGTTACATTTAGACTTGTGCAACACCAACAATCACTTATGTTCAATCGTTTTTCACATACATGATACTCGGATATTAGTAATTACGTGGAATGGATCCTAATAGGTATGATCAGAGGAATCAATTGAAGGGTTGGGCACAGAGTTTAACATAATTTGCCTTATTAATGCAAATTAACCTACACTCAAATGTACTGGTTCATACTTTGACATAAATCTGACCTCTTAGATTTGCTGAAGTGATAGCACAAAATTGGTGGCTAGTACATGGTGGCTACCTGGTCTTTCCTCTGGATGTAAATTCCTCTATTATTTTCTTCTTGGCGGCAATACATCCTACATTAGAGCCTTTAACATTAATAGAGCACTATTTTATAGCAGTACACACATCCGAGGACTTTCCGTATCAATCCAGGTACTGAATGCTACCCTCGCCACTTGCGCTGTTCACTCACTTGCTGCTCATACCAGACCAGACTGTCCAGTAGCTAGCTGCCGCTGACTGTGTACTCTCACTTGGCACCCAGACTGAGAGGCACATCCACGTTTATCCAACGCCAACCACTTTCTGGCACGTGCCAACTCACTTCCGTTACAAGTGAGAGGTACTGTTGCTTTTTATTTTATACAGTGCAAGGCGCTAGGTATAAACCAGCTTGTGTATAGTTCTAAACAAACATCTTCTAAAAAAATTTAATATTTAAATATATTAACATGTCAATACGAAAGCCACACAATTATATAATATCATCCTTCAGCTAATACAAAGAATTTAAATAGTAAAGAGAAAACGTTTTACACAAATTTCCACTTCATTACAATAGGTCAAAGATACTACATAGTGAAAAATACTTTACACTGAACAGAATCAATCAGTAAAAAATATTTACAGTATTAATTATGGTGTTACAAACCTTATCGAACATGCCTGGGATAGACTGCAAGGGCTGTTTATGGACGACGTGTCCCACCAAGCACTCAGAGAGATCTACGCGGGATCGCTGTTGAGGAGTGGGACAATCTGCACTAACAGTGCCTTGATGAACTTATGGATAGTATACTCTGACGAATACCGGCATGCGTCAATGAAAGAGGTTGTGTTTCTGGATATTAGAAGTACCGGTGTGTACAACAATCTGGACCACCACCTCTGACGGTCTCGGTGTATTTTGGTACAACATGCAATGTGTGGTTTTCATGAGCAGCAAAAAGGGCGGAAGTGATGTTTATGTTGATCTCTATTACAATTTTGTGTAGAGGCTCCGGAACTCTCGGAACCGATGTGATGCATAACTTTTTTTGATGTGTGTTGATGAATACTTGACCATACGGTGAGTACTATTTGAAGTTTTTCTGTATCTTAGGGCATCCTTTGAAATTCCTTATCCCTGACTCATACTGCTTCATCAGTTAAAGTGCTTACCTAACACAAATTTTTTCATACTGCTAACCCTTTTTGTTATGTCTAACTCAGTGTTACTCAGATGGTTAATGAAGTCAGTAATATCATATACTCCTTCCTCCTCATCTCCATCTTACTCTTCTTCTTCGTTTTATTCTTTATTTCTGCATCGACCCATAGGGTGTGACAGCCCTTTCAGACTGTAGGTTGCTTGCTTAAGCATATCTGAGAGATACCGATCTGGTATAAGCTGCCCTAACATTAACAGTCGTAACTTCTGTCACATAGCCTTCTGTGCCTCAATAACATTGTGCTTTGTTGGTAACATGCTGCTGTATACTAATCTGTTTTCAAGATAGCATACCAGTTATATATACTGAAAGACTACTGGTGACGATGGGAGTCAAGTGCCTTAGCTATTGGCTTGATATATCCACACATATGTGTTAATTTTGTGGATTCAAAAAAAAAAAAAAAAGACACCACGTTTCGTACGATCGAGAAGTAGGGGTGAGACTGTCACGGACATGATACAGGATTTGGGTCGGACATCATCAGAACAGAGGCGTTTCTCATTGCAGCGGGATCATCTCACGAAGTTTCAGTAATCAATTTCCTCCTATGAATGCGACAATATTTTGCTGTCGCCGACCTAAGTAGGCAGAAACGGTTATAATAATAAAATAAGGGAAATTAGAGATCGCACGGAAAAGTACAGGTGTTCGCTGTTTCCTCTTGTTGTTTGAGAGCAGAATAATACAGATTTATTGTGAAGTTGGTTCGATGAACCCTCAACAAGGCATTTAAGTGTGATTTGCGTAGTATCCATGTAGATTTAGATGTATATGTATATGATTGTGTGGATATCTTCAATCTTTTTGTTTGTAAATGCAGTTTACTTTGCTCTAATCTAGCATTTAGCACCTCGTAATTTATAGCCCCCACCCCAATAATATTTTCCAATTCGATTATTTAGTGCTCACTGCCTCGACATTTTTGTCAGTGTGTGTGCTCATGTGCTTCGCACCCTCAGAGTGTGCAACGAACTTGCAGATTTGTTCACCAACTAGAGTACAGTGACAAAGTTTTGATAAGCTGCCTTTTAAGCAGGATCTCTATCACAGTTTCGTCTATATCGGCCCTCATTAAATTTCCTACGTTATCTGTGACCAGAAAGCGATGCTGTTAGCTACACTAACAATCCCTTCATATGATAATAAATTTATTGAATGGCATGTCGTATGCTTCATGTGCTTCGTACGTAAGCTTCAATTAATTAAATCTTCCGCGCTGTATTGCCGTGGTCCATAAATAAAACTGCTTCTCCTTCCTGGCGTTTCGTTGCCTACTGCGGGCAACATCTTCTGAGGTGAGTCGGCGACTGGCTGCTATGCGACGGAGGTCCCGCTTATATAGAGCACTTAGATGGCGCCACCACTCATCACGTGCTTTCGACTTTAAAGCTATCTCTGGCTAGTGCCATCTCTCTCGGCTCAAATGGCTCTGAGCACTATGGGACTCAACTGCTGTGGTCATTAGTCCCCTAGAACTTAGAACTACTTAAACCTAACTAACCTAAGGACATCACACACATCCATGCCCGAGGCAGGATTCGAACCTGCGACAGTAGCAGTCGCACGGTTCCGGACTGCGCGCCTAGAACCGCGAGACCACCGCGGCCGGCTCCCTCTTGGTTATGGGTAATCGATAGTCAATTCGTTGGTACAGAGTCGACCGCCATATCTTGTCTAGTTTTAATCCTTCTTCTTTATTATTAAAATTATTTTCCTGCTTGTAGATCTCTATAGCTTGTCTATACATGCGGGTATAATAATGTGAGGTCCTAGCTATCACGTTTGTCTCACTAAATTTTATTTCGGCATCACCGTCTTTGAAAACATGTTCCGCTACAGCTCATTTGTCAATTTGTCCCAATCTACAGTTCCTTTTGTGTTCCATTGGGCGGGTATTAACACTCCTTTTAGTTGTTCCAATGTAAACCATGCCACACCTACACGGAATTTTATACACACCTGGGATAGCTAAGGAGTGTCGTGCGTCTTTCACCGATCTTAAACTTTCACTATTTTTCATGGTAGGTCGAAACATTGTCCCCACTTGAAACTTGGCCAAAACTTTCCCAATACTGTCCGTGATGTTATGAATAAATGGACGAAAAAGTGGAGACAATTAAGCACTGTTGTGTTGTGACCAAACCATTAACAAGTTAGGAGATCAGATTCAAAACAGTTTTATATGGGTATGAATTGATGAAACACAAGACTGCGACGAATGGTTTATTTGAAATATTGTAATTTTGTCTCTTAACAAAAATGTATGCTCCACGACGTATCTTCTTGCAATAGAGCAGTTCCAAATGAGAGAAAGTTCCCCAAGTTTCTGACTTCTTTTATCGAATCCGTGAATTAGCTATGGTAAAATGGCACTCAGGTCGAGCTTGCATTGCTATTTGTGGCTGATGCAGTATGTTACAATAACAAAACTGGCAAGGTATTGCTCTGTAAGTTATACGAGTATTTCCCGACATGATGCAGTTGACTTGTCTTGCTCATGGGTTACATCACATTGCTGTAACTACTCTTGCAATTTTCATACCGCTAACAAGTTGGTGTCTGCTGTGAATAAGGTGCCTATTAAAGCAGCTTATAGAACACAAGATTTCATATCAGTGCCACCAGAACCAATCATAACGGACTGAGGCATATGATTCTCTGCAGTGAATTACTACACTGAACAGTTAGAAACTGTTAAGAATGTCACTCCTGTACTTTTTTCTATAAGTGCAACCTAAATTCAGTGAATTACTACACTGAACAGTTAGAAACTGTTAAGAATGTCACTCCTGTACTTTTTTCTATAAGTGCAACCTAAATTGAAACTGCCCAATATGTTCGAAACACCTCAGAAATAGCAACTAATCCTGCATACATACCTGCTCATATTTCTCATCTTCCAGCGGAATTAGTTTCTATTTAGACCGCCAGTTCTACTCTTTGTGATTTATTAGGTGTGTTCAAAACCACAGTCTTTAAACTTTATTCTGCTCTTGGAAGAATTGGTGAAATTGTGGAGCAAAAAAGATCAGAGCATACTTTTAAAAAATCCAGGATACAAATAAATTTGTGAACTTGAAGAAATTGTAGCTAGTAACTGCACTGAACGTCCGAGCAAAACGTCGGTATCAACGGAGTAAGTAGCCGTTTTTCTGTACGCACCGTACAGTTCCTGTGAGGTAGAAACAAGTTTTTCTCCCTAGAAGGCTGTTGTATTAGACAAGAGGAGACGGCATACTTTCGAACATCTGAAACCCACGGTGACTGAACCGTAAAGTAAGGAATGAGGAGAACTAATTTTGAGTACAATAGCTTTCCTTA
Source organism: Schistocerca gregaria (assembly GCF_023897955.1). Lineage (NCBI taxonomy): Eukaryota > Metazoa > Arthropoda > Insecta > Orthoptera > Acrididae > Schistocerca > Schistocerca gregaria. The sequence continues at coordinate 836,001,952 of NC_064931.1, forward strand.
AATTAATATAAAATATCACTTTTCTTGCTTGTTTTGTTAACATTCCTTTGTGAATCAATCACAGGTATTTTATTTATTAGAATAAGCTCTTCGGAGGGCATTATAAATCAGCTTTGGTTCTGATTCTCTGCATTTAATTTTCGTTGCTTCCAGAGTTCCATCATACTTTGAGATCATCCTTCCTTCTCTCTCTGCGTCCTCTTTGTCCCTTTCGTAGATCTCTTTCTTTCCTCAAATCATATTTCTGGCGTTTATTTTCTGAAAAGTATTCTGTTATCTATAATGCCCATTCTAATTTCTGTGTTTTTCATATCTTTGTCAATTTCGTTGAACCGTTCGGTATATGTGGCCATAAAACTTTAGTTTCTTTTTGCCATTACGTCAGTTAGTTTTTCAAACAGAGCTCTCTCTTTGATGTTAATTTGTATTCAACATTAGTATTATTTCTAGGTCCCAGTATTTTCCTTACAATTCTTCTTTGAATTTTGTCCAGTTTTTCAAGACCTCTTAATCTTGTTACTGTAAGTGTTAGTGCGGCATACAGAGTTTCAAGGCTTACCACTGTTTGATAGTATCTAAGTTGTGTGTTACAGGACAAAGGTTTTTTGTTATATAAGTGTTTTGTCATTAGGAATGCCCTTTCCATTTCATGTACACTACTTTTTGTGGCAATAGCTGGTTATCAGTTCACCTAGGTTTTTAAAACAAGTAGTTTTTCCATATTATACGTTTAACTCCACTTTGGCTGCCTGTTTTTGTAGCTTTGTCATCTGTTCTTTTGCGCTACCCGGCGAGTCAGTAATTAATGCCATATCATCTGCCAAAGCTAGAAATCTATTATAATTTCACTTGGGTTTCTTCAAATTTCAACACCCTTAGTATTGATGGAATTTCTCTATTATCTCGGTATTTTCTCTAATGCCTAGTTGAAAAGCTCCATTAATTATTTGTTTTGTTTTATTATTCAGTCCACATTCCCTTAAAACGTTCATCAGCGCATTTCTTTGATTTAAGTAAAGCTTTTTTTAAAAATCTACAAAAGTTATTATATGTTTTAGGATCATGATTTTCCTCATTTCCATTATATTCTTAAGATTTAATGTTTGCTCTGCACAAGACCTTCCTTTCCTGACTCCTGCTTGATACTCTTCTAACTGTGGGTCGAGTATTTCTTCAACTTGCAACCTCCCCCTCACTTATCGACCTCAATGAATGTGAAAAATTAAACTGCTTCTACCTAATGGAAATTTGGGAAAAGCAATCGTCACCGAAGTTAATCTGTCGGTAAAGAGGGAGGAAAGGGTTACATCTAAATGAAAGGAAAAAGGCAAATGAAATTGGTGGAAATTAATTTTGAAAAAAGGGTAAAGTTAATAAAGAAAGTAAATGTGCGGGCGTTACGTAAACAATTAACTGGAGTTAATGAGATATTTGAGATTTGGGGAAAATTATGGTCGCCAGTCCTATGGACAACTACTATAATAACTGAAAAAGAAAGGTTATCGCACATATAATTAGTACTAAAAGCGTGGCTAGTGTGAAAACTGAATGGTGCTCAGAAGAGATAAATTTCGCTACACTCTGACTTAATTTAGCAAAAGAATTAATAAAACCAGAAAACTGAAAAATAATTAAGTGACTGACTTAAAAGTGGACCTTGCTTCTGAAGCACTACGTAATGAAATAAAATATGGTAAGTCTTGGGCTATCTCAACAATCATCTCAAAAGCTACTTGAATCTACGACATTTGGAAATACGAGATTTAACTTTGAACTTGAATTAAATGATTTTGAACAATTTACAATAGTAAAATTTAGTACCAAGGTGAGCAGGAAAGCTAAAATATGGTAACGCACTCTTAATTTGTGCTTGTGTAATCTAACTATAGTAGCCAGCTATGGATACCTTAACTGAACTTTGAAATTAAAGCATTGAAATGGAATGATATTACTCTAATCCTGGCGTTTGAATTTCAACGACACTCGCGTGCATTTCGGAAAAGGAAGGGACACTGCTTGGTAATGCAATTGGGACAATGAGCAACAAAGGTTCATGCTAAGTTGCTGTAATTTTGAGAGGCAAATGGAACAATTTTAAAAGCTGAGGTGTGCCATACAGTTCTAAAGCTTTACGTGCTTTCAGTCTTCCTTGTTGGTTGATACAAGGTTTGAAGTCGTCGGTCGAGGAGGTGGCGACAGTCACTCATTGTCGGCCGTCGCTGTTGCAGAAGCTGGATGTTGGCGCGCCTTCTTCTCGACACTGTCACCAGGCTAAACGGACTTTTGATGTACGCCAGCTAATTCTTCCCGTCCGTGACACCGTGTCAAAAAGTATCATAGCAAGTCGAGCGCAATTACATGCTGCCAAACCCCGAAAGCGCGGCAACTCGCGGGAGCGTCACACAACAAACCTACTGCACTGCCCTGCTCCAGCCAGACTCCGCTCTGCCTGCGCTCCGTGCAGCAGAGTTAACACTACCAAAGGTCCTGAACACTTTGGTTCTCCACACGGCCAATCCATGTAGTCGTTCGGTAGCATACTTTTCCCTAGGCAAGACCCAGCGTAAAGATACAAATAATATTTAGAAAACAAACCAATTATACATATATACTAACCTAATGTTGTCTCTAAGGATACACGCAGTATTAGTTACTTTTTTTCTGCTCGTCACCGCAAGTGTTAATACTTTCACTGTCTCTTAGCAGAAAGTGATGTTATGCATTCTGACAGCCTGAGGTAAGAAAATAAGGTAAAACTTTATAGCACAATAGACGGAAATAGGAGGATATGCATTTCCGGCGTTACAAACTCTCTTCAAAAGTGACATGGACTAGATCTTATATGTCACTGGTAAGAGGTAGAGTCCTCTATAATTGTTGGGACCAGTTTTCTTTCCTTTTGATGAACAGTATATATTAATGCTGATGTCCGTTCTGATGGTAAGGTGTCTGTTGTCCAAATTTCATTAATTATTTCTGTTAGGCATAGAACAATGTTTCCACCATAGTGTTTCCATAATGTAACAACTACACTGTCATCTCTTGGTTCTTTGTTATTTTTGAGTCTCTGTGATTTCTTTGATTTCCTGTATTGTTGGTAGCTTTGAATATGTTTGTATTTAGATTACGTTATGAAAATGAAATTCTTATTTTGATGGATAGTTGTGTAATTTTTTGATTTAGTAGGCAAGTATTCTGCAGCTCCCCTTTTATTATATGCATTCTTTCGGGTTTTGGAGCAATAAGCTGCAAACGTGATAGTGTATACTTCATTAAGCTATTTTTGAATATCTTATAAAACTTCCCTGAATTTTTCCACTTGAAGTCTGTCTCGATTGACGTTAGGTGACATTTTATATGTTGTACTAAGATCTTTTGTTGCATGTTTCCTTGCTTCTATAAAAATTTTCCTGTGCTTATCATTCTTATTTGCTTTCCAGGTATTCCAATCTTGTTGTCTCTGTAAAATTAACTCATCAGAATTAGCATTCCCCCAAGCATGTTCCTATTTCTTTCTTTTTAAGAAGGACAGCTACCTCTGCAGCCTCAGTAATGTCTCTTTGAAACTGTTCTCAACATTTAAATATTGTTTTCCCCAACTCCATTTTCTAATCATTTTCTCTAGATAACTTCCGTATGTCACACTTTCTGGGTTGGAATTGGTTCTTTTTCTAAATAAGGGCATAACATTTAATTTAATGACAGATAGGTAGTGGACTCAATCTAAACTGGCGCTCTTGGCAATTTTTCCAGTGTGTACCTCCACTGCAGAACGTCTACTCATAGCTACGTGATCATGTTGTTTTCCACCACAAATCTGATTTGTTGATACACATGTAGTTTGTTTTCTGCGAATTTTTATGAAGAATGTATATATTAGTACTATGTTCCGCTGCCCACACAGGCTTAAGATTCTACATTCACTTGCGTGTTTTCTTCTAGGTGCAGAAAAGTTTGCTACTATTGTCCTGTGCTGACGTTCTTTGTCAGTTTGTGCATTAAAGATTCCAAGTTATTATACTCCGTTTTTCGATGGAATGTGATCTACTGCGTTTGACAGTTCGCCAAAAACTTTCTGTTTGTCCTTTCTGTGTCCATTTTTCTCATTTAGTCGTGCATGTGTTTCTAAAATTATGTAAAGTATGATGATTTAAATGTTAGTGTGGAAACTCTGTCATTAATTGATTTAAATTTGGGTATTGAGTTTCATACGTTTCTGTTTGTAATGAAACTGTACGAAATTGGGGTACATGTTTCATTACTGTTTTTCCTTTTTTGTCCTTAAATTTCCTGAATCCTTCTGAGTCAAAATTATGTTCATCAGGAAATCTTGTTCCTGGCAGTGCTGTTATCATTATATTTTTCCTTTAGAAAGTTTATTAAAGTTACAGATTTTCTTGTTTTAAGAGAGAATTTACATTAAAAGCACCTACGTAATCCATATTCGTGTATTTGATTCTATGGTGTTGTTGTTCAATCATGTTTCAGAAGGCTCCGACCTATTCTTTGCACGATGTTGTAGGCCCGAAGAGTCGAGACACTTGCTTTCCTCTTGCGTGGAAATGGGAGACTGGGTGCTCCGCGGGGTAAAACCTCTTACAAAGTACATCTCCAAAGTTGATTGCTTGTTGAGTTACGTAAACAAGTCCCGGACTACTTTGCCGATTGTTTGAAGTTAGAGGCAGTGTGTATTTTTCTCTTGTGTTGTTTCTTCCACTAGTTCCGGCACTCCGAGATACAATCTTTGCGCCATCCCTACCATTGAAGTCTTCGCTGTAACTCTAGCACGGAGCCCTCAAAGTGTACTGTCACACGGCCCAACTGTTTTACGTAATTCTTTTTTGTACGAAAACGATGCCAATTCAGTTTTTATACCATTTTTTGCGAAAAGTTTAAACACACATTTTAGGTTCCTTTGGCGCACATGTATATATCAGGAATCATTACTGCATGATAATTCGGTCTCTAGTAATCTACATCTACTTAGATACTCGACAATCCACGGTACCGAGCATGAGGGAAGGTACCTCGTACCAATATTAGTCATTTCTTTCCTGTCCCACTCACAAATAGAGCGACGAAAAAAAGACTATCTATATTTCTTCGTATGAGCCCTAATATCTCCTATCTTATCTTCACAGTCCTTACTTGAAATGTATGTTGGTAACAACAGAATCTTTCTGCAGTCAGCTTCAAATGCTGCTTCTCTAAATTTTCTCAATAGTGTACCTCGAAAAGAAAGCCACCTTCTCTCCAGGGATTCCCATAAGAGTTATCATAGCATGTCGATAACACTTTTTTGCTGTTAGAACTTACCATAAAGAAGTCCAGCAGCCTGTCTCTCAATTGCTTCTATGTATTCCTCTAATCCGACCTTGTATGTATCCCAGATACTTGAGAAGTACTCAAGAATAGCGTCCTATATACGGTCTCCTTTAAAGATGAACCATACATTTCTAGAATTCTCCCAATGAACTTGTGTCCATCATTCGTCTTCCCTACCAGAATCCTCACGTGCTCGTTCCATTTCGTATCACTTTGCAACATTACACCCAGATATTTAAACGATGTGACACTACTAATCCTGTATCCAAACATTACAGGTTTGTGTTTCCTACTCATCCACATTAACTTACATTTTTCTACAGTATAGCACATCATCATCAGCAAGTAACTCCAGATTGCTACCCATCATTGTTCTTGTTCTTCCAGTTTATGCAGTACCAGTCACTTACTACAAGACCCTTGTGGTGATGTGGTTCTGTCCAATCAGTCATGGTGGTAGCTATTTGTTTACATTAGAATGCAGGGAGTTTCACAGGGAAATATACCTCTTGAACTCTATAGCCTCATATATATAGCCAGGTATATAAACCAACTTAAGTGGGATCGTAGTTATGTGCCTACGCCTGGCAATTTTGAATCATTTTCTTCCACCTGCATTGATGCACAGAATTCTTCGTAGAGCTGAGCTATGTTTTTTTGTGGCGGGTGGAGGATTTGGCGAGCTAACTCCAGCAGATTACTCCACAATGTCTCATAGAATCGGTAGACATATCGCTGCCACTTTTGTCTACACTCCGGCTGGTGCTGCATTACATAACTGGAATTCATGAAACTCTCAAAAGTGTGCTCGCTATTGTTAAATATTTTACCGTTCAACGAAAGTGTCGTGCAGAGATTTAAGTTCATCTGGTACCACCGACATACAGTAAACGTTTTGAAGAGTGAGACTGAAATCTACATTCACTCCCCACACGGTCTATATGCTTCATCCTTGAATAACGCACTCTGACGTCACTAAATTGAGGGTTTTCAAGTTCTACCACTGCGTTAATCCCCCAATTTCATATCATACCGACACTGCTCCCCGCTGTATGTATACAATTTAAACTACAAATGTGTGAGGCAAATTTATTTACAGTATTCCTCCTGATGGCTGTAAACATGAGCACTTTCCTTGAAATTATACACACTTGTTTAACCTATAATTATTTCTAGAATTACTGAAAAAATTATCCTCATGGCTCTTTATATAGTAAAACACCAGAACGCTTCAATCGCATTCTCAGCACTGCAAATAGAAATCGTCTATACATCTTCATCAGTATGTCCATCATGTCGTGCCGAAGGAAAAATTATTAAATTTAGAAAACTGAATGCTTCGGACCATCATGTAAGAAAGGCAGTCATATTTAGCGATGCAATGATGCTGTTGTCATGATTCCCAGAATGGTCTAGGAGACGAGGTAGTGTCGATACTGCTGTCAGTGGAATATGATGTGCGTAATTGTCTCAGCTGTAATATGACACCACCGATAAGAGAGCGCTCAACCTGCTGTAAGCCTTTGTGGGCTCGTTTAGCCCAACGCCCCATTACTTAGAGTTACTGGGAAAATCTCTCTCTTTGCTGTGTGCAGTGGCTCAGGTGTAAGCAACGGTAATCGCTTCACGGCCGAAATCGTTGCAGCTGGCACACAAGCGTGATCTGACGAACACACACACACACACACACACACACACACACGCACACACACACCCACACACACACGCGCGCACGCACACACACACACACACACACACACACACACACACACACACACACACACACATACATACACTCACAAACGCACTCACGAGCCTACTGACACACTTCTGTGTACTGATACATTGTCTATACTCGCGTCATTGACAAATTATCTATAAGAAAGATTAGTAGTAAATTCGGAAACTCTCTTCACTCCACTATCAACAATTCTTTTTGCGTCGACAATATTCCACACTACGTACGATATACTATTAGAATTTTCATCTGGAACTGCTTGTAACAGTTTCCATAACGACATTTTACCTCGAAACCTCGGAGAAAATCCAAATAGATTCTGGTCGTATGTGAAGTATGTAAGCGGCAAGAAACAATCAATGCCTTCTCTGCGTAATAGCAATGCAGATACTATCGAAGACAGTGCTGCCAAAGCAGAGTTACTAAACACAGCCTCCCGAAATGCTTTCACAAAAGAAGGCGATGTAAATATTCCAGAATTCGAATCGAGAACAGCTGCCAACATGAATAACGTAGAAATAAATATCCTCGGAGTAGTGAAGCATCTTAAATCACCTAATAAAAGCATCTGGTCTACACTGTATACCAATTAGGTTCCTTTCGGAGTATACTGATGCATCAGCTCCATACTTAACAATCATATACAACCGTTCGCTAGACGAAAGATCCGTACTCAAAGACTGGAAAGTTGCACAGGTCACACCAGTATTTAAGAAAGGTAATAGGAATGTGTGTGTGTGAAATATGGGACTTAACTGCTAAGGTCATTAGTCCTGAAGCTTACACACTACTTAACCTAAATTATCCTAAGGACAAACACACACATACCAATGCCCGATGGAGGACTCCAACCTCCGCCGGGACCAGCGGCATAGCCCATGACTGCAACGCCCTAGACCGCTCGGCTAAACCCACGCGGCAAAGGTAGTAGGAGTAATCCACTAAATTACATACCCATATCGTTAACGTCGATATGCAGCAGAATTTTGAACATATATTGTGTTCGAACATTATGAATTATCTCGAAGAAAACGGTCTATTGACACACAGTCACCATGGGTTTAGAAAACATCATTCCTGCGAAACACAACTGGCTCGTTATTCACATGAAGTGTCGAGTGCTGCTGACAGGGGATTTCATATCGATTCCCTAATTCTGGACTTCCGGATGGCTTTTGACACTGTGCCACACAAGCGGCTCGTAGTGAAATTGCGTGCTTATTGAATATCGCCTCAGTTATGTGACTGGATTTGTGATTTCCTGTCACACAGTTCTCAGTTCTTAGTAAATGACGGAAAGTCATCGAGTAAAACAGAAGTGACTTCTGGCGTTCCCCAAGGTAGTGAAACAGGCACTTCGCTGTTCCTTATCTATATAAACGATTTGGGAGAATATCTGAGCAGCCATCTTAGGTTGTTTGCAGATGACGCTGTCGTTTGTCGACTAAGAAAGTCAGCAGAAGATCGAGGCAAACTGCAAATCGATTTAGAACAGATATGTGAATGATGCGAAAAGTGGCAGTTGACCCTAAGTAACGGAAAGTGTGAGGTCATTCACATGAGTACTAAAAGGAATCCGTTAAACTTCGGTTAGACGATAAATCAGTCTAATCTAAAAGCCGTAAATTCACCTATATACCTAGGTATTACAGTTACGAACAACTTAAATTGGAAGGAACACATAGAATATATTGTGGGGAAGGCTAAACAAAGAATCTGTTTTATTGACATGAACTTAGAAAATATAACAGACCTACTAAGGAGACTGCCTACACTACGCTTGTCCGTAATCTTTCAGAATACTGCTACGAGGTGTGGGATCCTTACGACATAGGACTGACGGAGTACATCGAAAAATTCAAGAAAAGGCAGCACGTTTAGTATTATCGCGAAACATGGGAGAGAGTGTCACAGAAATGATACAGGATTTGGGCTGGACATCAGTAACAGAAAGGCGTCTTTCGGTGCGACGGAATCTTCTCACGAAATTCTAATCAACAACTTTCTCCTACGAATGCGAAAATATTTTGTTGACACCGACCTACATATGGATCACTACGCTAAAATAAGGGAAATCAGAGCTTGTACGGAAAGATATAGCTGTTCATTCTTTCCGCGGGCTATACGAGATTGGAATAATAGAGAATTGTTAAGTTGGTTCCATGAACCCTCTGCCAGGCACTTAAATGTGATTCGCAGAGTATCCATGTAGATGTAGAGTATGTCATGTAAGTTTATCTCCTGCTCTGTTTAATTCCATTTCCTTCCATTTGGTGGAATAAAGATTGCATTGCAAGAAGGATGTTGTAACCATTCATTACATATTTTATCGGTTTGTTTAATACTGTAGCCTCATTTTCTACACTCTTAGAGCTCTGTCTGTCTCTGCTCTATTATTCTGATTGCGAAGATTCAGTGGAGTTCCACCAATGATGCCTTTTTCTCCGTCCTTATCTCTGCAGTGGTAACGGGAGGTTAGTTACAAACTTCTTTCTGTAGCGAGTGAGGATATTTTGCGTGCATTGCCAAGCAGCTTTTCTTTCCTTTTGTTGACTCTTTACAGGGGTTAGGTAGCTTTCTCAAACAGAACCAACGATTCACATGCCGTGTTGGACTAGCAGTTCTGTTAAAATTCGGTTTCTCACCCCAAATCTCGTGCCCCGTCACTGATTGTTTCTCAGCCTCGTCTCAGAGCAGTGTGAGAGGAGCAACAGCATCAAGCTTTTGTGAAACAGAGAAGTGGAAAATTTAAGAAATGTTGTTTCAGTCGTCGGTGAATGAGTACTATGCGCTAAGAGCACAACAAATTTAGACCATTCGTAATGTAGTCTGAGTTACAAATCAGTCTATGTTGATGGTATCAGCACCATCAATTGCCCTCTTTTTGCAATAAATCGTGTGATGCTAACTTTCCCCGAGAATCTCTGATGAGAATTCCAGTAGTGCAGTCTGCAAGTCGATGGTGTGTTAGGTACTCTATGGTGCATCCTCAGTGCTAATTCAGAGCTCAGACGTAGCTCCATCCTTACTTTCGGTTAAATTTATTTCTTTTCCCTTTCAAATCTCTTCCAGTGAATTACTGTTGCCATATATTACTGTTGTGTGAACCGATTACCCCACGTGTGCAGGCTGTCCATCAGACACTTAATGTCCTTCCGTCTTGCAGCTTGTTCATAACTCAATCCATTTACCATAATGACAAAGAGTGGAATGATATTTGTTAACGCGTGTGCTTTACTTCGGTCAGAAGATGCTGCTTTCCTTTTTCTCCTTCTCTCGACCTTCTCCTTGGCTCTCGTTTCTATAGATGGTACGAGGCACATTACTACACGTCCACTGGTCTACTTTCTTGTCGGCAACGCCTGTACGGAGAACAAGGTTACCTCATGTTCCCATTTCCTCAGGTTCAATTTGCGCCTTTACCTCCGCCGTCATACCGAATTCGGTCGTCATGTGCTCAGTATTTCGTGCAAAATATTAATTTGTTAGCCTCTCTTCGTACAATTTTTCTTGTTCTATTATATGAATAATAAATTGTATAAAGCTGCACATTCCTCTCCTCTTCGGCTCAGAATATTTATCCGCTAATCATCGAATGGATCTATTCCGCAAGTAAGAGCCCTAGATCATTTTCCGTTACTTGACTAAGCTCATCACTGGGACAAATGGAGACACATTTTGCTCAAAAACGTTCAAATGGGTGTGAAATATTTTGAGACTTAACTGCTAAGGTCATCAGTCCCTAAGCTTACACACTACTTAACCTAAATTATCCCAAGCACAAACACACACACCCATGCCCGAGGGAGGACTCCAAGCTTCGCCGCGACCAGCCGCACAGTCCATGACTGCAGCGCCCTAGACCGCTCGGCTAATACCACGCGGCTCACATTTTGCCATCGCTAGTTTTGAGAATGAGAAATTAGTCCCGAGTAGGGCCTAATTCTCCGTTGTAGATTGCATATGCGAGAGAGTGAATTAAGTTTACCTTTTCTCCTCCGTTTGTGGAGTGCGGGCGTATCTGTCACAAGACTTGGGTACCTAATTCCGTTACATATGGTGTATGTTATGCGCACTCCCACATGATTCTGTTGGAGCTTTGTCCTAGATCAATTAGGCAGAGGGCAGCGCCTATAACTAATGTTCATTCACGTACCGCTAATTAATTTTCATGGGCAAGTTCTCCTCTCCAATAAAACTGCGATCTTTGCAGCAGGATTCTTCTCTACGTAATCTTATGATGCCCCGTAGTCAGATTACCACTCATACCTCTCACACAAATGAACAGATACTTCCAGGACTACATTGGCTTCTTCTGGCTCTAAGTGTACAGGTAGTCTAAGTAAACTTAGTAGTTACTAATCTGTTTTTATGTTTGTAATCAACTAAACATTGTTCGAAATTCTCGTTGTGTCGTTGGCACTTGTGGGCTCTTGGACCGATTCCTTCCATTATTTATGTTTAGCCTGCTGTTTTTGTTTGGAACTGCTTTTTGTGTGCCTTATAGTTTTCTGGATGAGGAAGAGAAATTGTGGCTAGTAGGTTTCTTCGACAGTCAGCGTATAGCAACTAGAGATACCTCAGGTAGAGTGAAACTGATTAACAACTTAACAACACGAAGGAACGGGCACAAAACTGTGTAGACTCCAATGTACTGGGCATACAGGGAACAGAATAGCCTGCTGCAGCTGAACTATCGGTACTAGTAGATCAGCTGGTGGAAAGCGAGAGGCCAGCCCAGGCCCATCTGTCGACCACAGAGTGGGTGTACAAACGCCACCTGCGATATCGGAGCCGGCCCCTCACGAATTCGTGGAAAAGACCAGCCGCCTGTCTCCTCCTCCGTTCCCACTGCCCGAGACTGTGACCTGTCTTATCTAGAAGTAATCATTGTGCAAGTAGTAGCAAACCAAAGGTGGAAATTTTACAAATGTTCGATGACCAGAAGACCGCTTCTGCTAAGCGTCAATGGAGATTCGAGGGAGCAGAAGATGACCAACGAACTGTTGGATAAATCGTTACATGTTTTAGAGACAAGGAGTGCCGTGACCGAAGTCAGCGCTATCTTGAGACAGTAGAAACCGATTTAGAGATGGTACGGTCGTGGAAGGATGGCGTCTGTACATAGAGTAGATAACTCAGGGAATCACTAACTCCAGTGATGCAAGACTTTGAGGTACCTTCTCTGCTACTAAAGCAGCCACGCCTGCAGCGAGTGTTCAACCGGAGAAGATGAAGGACGTGGTATTGGAGCTCAATATGGAACAGGTAAAGATCGTACATAGGGTTTTCTGTAGATTACACGGCATTTTGCGAGGTTGCTAGACAGACAGACCCACTGATCTCGACTGCCCAGTAACTGTCGGCGAAAGAATGCGCGAGCTGCGATCACACACAGCCCGCTAACACACAGGGGCGAAAGAGTATCGGACTCTCCTGCGATTTCGGGAGAACCAGTTAGAGATTAATAAGAGGCACCACCGTGCGCTTGACACCCGGTGTGTCGAGGGTGCTAATAAACATAATGCCCCGTCAATTTTGTCGCGTGCTAGTGAAACGGGCATTTGCGAAGAACACGAGATTAGACGAGAAGAGGTAGAAAAGCTGAGAGATCTCCGGAGAGACTCTGCAGGTGTAAGGAAGGCGAGCAGGCGTAAAATGTGAACAGTGAGCATTCCCTGCGGCCCTGGGCGGTTTACGGGACGACGAGAGAAGGAAATATTTCCTCTCCGTTCAAAGCTATGGCTTCTGTCCGGATCATTCACTGCAGGTACAGCCGGTGCAGTGGATAAATCAGTTTGAACATGTGTTTCCCTTCTATTGAAATTTTGCACAACGCCTGAGTTTTGTATGTGGCCACTTACGAAATGAATTTACAGCACGAATGCGAAGAGTGATGTGTGCGTGCAAAACATACAGTCAAATTAGACGAACGTTCTCAGAAGACGTTTGGTCTTAGAGGACACACGACAGGGTACAGTTAGGGATACTCATAACGAAGTCCTCCCGGGAAACGACGTTGGTGACTCCTACTAATTTCTTGCAGAAAAATCAGTTCCTTGACACTCCTTAAGACCGATCGGAGTTCATAATTGCGTGTTTAAGCCAACTACTGCAAACATTGCAGTGTGACATTTTCATAGCAGGGAAGATAAGTCAGAGAGCCGTTCCTTCCCATCGTTTCTACGGTCAGCTATCCTACGAACGTGGACCGGAAGCTCACAGCAACGGTATTGGTGACCGCAATAAAAACACGCCTGCGCTCAGTTACAAAGGCGACCAAGGCGAGTGGCAACAAAGGTGTTCCCATCCAAGCAATGACAACGGGTTGAACTGGGGAGACAGGTGTAATAACTGGCCACATGGCAGACGCACGGGTGATCGAGGCATCCATTCTCATGACCTAACGAGGCGTGCAGACGGTCCGCATGTTGAATTGCTTGGGTTCCACAGCCCCAACTCACAGCGCAATGCTCTGCGGCAGGGAAGGTCAAACAAGAAATGTATTTAATTAGAAACAGAAGAGATGGGCGGTGCAATTAATCCAGGAAGTGTGCCCCCGCTGTCGTTTGAAGAGGCGGACGAAATCACGTCCGATCTTCCGCGGGAGAAGGAAACTAATGAAACTTTATTGCAACCGACAGCACCGCATGTGGAACGTATACCTGGAATAATTTCAGGGAATCGTGAATAAGGTCCACCGATGTAGTTCCCGTGTGAGTATGAAGGAACAGAGAACCTAGAGAAGGGATCAGAGAATTAGCAAAGCTGCCATTCGTCCTCAAACCTAGACATGTGGACGCGATTAATGCAGCCGTGAAGCGCATTAAGGTGTGTGCCCAACAGCGCAGGGTGCAACAGGACCAGTGCTGAAAATAGAACTGTACGGCGGTCAGATGCTGCTAGTTTAGCCCATAGGCTGTCAAATAGGAACAGGTATATTTTCAGCAAATGTTTTAATGTATTTAGCGAGTTACTTAGAATGTGGAAGATAGAGCATGATAATGTAGCAGAAGTAGAGACTCTGCGAACAAAGAGGTCTGAGGGTAATCATCGTATCACTAATTTGAAAGTGTCCAGAGAACAATGAAATTTAGACTGAACGGAAAATGGGGTGGAAATCAGGTCGTGAATAGCGGTAGTGTAATTTGTTTTTGTGTTGGCTATGTATCTCTTTCCTTGTATCAGTGGTAACTGCAATCGTATGTTTATGTGCTCCTATAATAACCGCACGTTCGTGATAGTTCAGTCACTCAAAAGGCAGACATTTCACTGTGGAAGCTGAATCTTTGTGAGCTTTGGGGCGGGAAGTTAAGTAAATAGTAGGTAATAAAATGCTCAAATGTATGTGAAATCTTATGGGAGTTAACTGCTAAGGTCACCGGTCCTAAGCGTACACACCACTTAACCTAAATTATCATAAGGACAAACACACACACGTGCCCGAGCGAGGACTCGAACCTCCGCCGGGACCAGCCGCACAGTCCATGAAGTGGGTAATCAGAAGATGATGTTCTGTTTGAGGGAATATCAGCCAACTCTTAAGGTGCGCTGCGCTGTCCCTTTTTTGTGCCGTGCTCCATGGAATCGTGTTGGGATGCTTCAAGAATGTTGTTGAAAAACTGTTTCTTGTGAATGCTTGAAGCTTTTTAGCTGCTAATGATGACTATATGAAGACTTAGAATTATCTTGGATGAATGAATGGTATGTGCTTAATGTCCTAAGGGAGAAATACACAGCTCTCTCAAGGAAGAATGATACCCACGCCTAACTTATTTACGGACCCATCCAAATGAAAGTGGGCTTCGTCGCTAAACCAAATAGATTGATGAGAAAAAAATTTCCATCATGCCCTGTGACTAAACGTGCAGCGTGAAGGTCCTGACGCAAGCCGTTCAGAAGTTCATATAGTTCAGTAACTGTCGCCATGCATGAGTTTCTCAAAAAAGCTGTCAGGGTATCAAGACCACAGTCGCTGCTTTTTGTTGAGGTCAACGAGATTCGAGGATAATTTTCAGACCGCCATTACCTTCATATGAGCGTAAATATTGTTGGTTCAAGTAATGCTGAAGTTAACAGATCCACTAGTTAGAGGCTGCATAAAGACTTTACGAATCAATTGACACCCATTCATGATCTATTTGGAATAATAAGTGTCAAGTGAATAAACTGCTTTATTAATGGAAAGACTCTTTGTGTTCTACCTCTTCCACTCCAATTAAATATTTTTTCTGTGGATACCTCCACTTCAGGATCTACAACTATGCCGTTAAATAATTTGCGTTATCCATGAAAATTGTCCATGTTAAATTATGGCTCAGATCTAAAAAATGTGTATTGCCTTTAATTAGTTTTCTGGGTGAAGGTAACATTTGACACGCACCAATTTTCACAGCCTGTTTATGACAAGCTTCGTCAGGCACCAGGTAAGTGGAGCACAATGCGATCCGATTGGGCATGGACTGCAAGAGTTACAGATTGTCTACAGAGTCTTGATAGCCCATAAGGATCTCCGTCACTCTAGCTTTACCTCTTTTACCGTCGCGTACGTCTTTTCTCTATAAATTTTATTTCTATTAGAAAATCTGACTTAGTTTCCTTAAAATCCGATTGTTGTAGACAAATGCTGAATAGTCTTTGTATCCCCGTGAAGCTCTATTGGAGATTGTAAACCACTTATTGTCTTCGTGATTAACATTGTGCGGTCAAGTAGTAGTCTGAGTGCTTTATTGTTGAGTTGTGTGTCTACGCAATGGCAGGCCTAGAGAAGCGCCATTGTATTTGCTGGAGTGACCTCCCACAAGTTAGTGCGCAGGGAGTGTGATGGACAAGCCTGAATTCCATCTAGGAAGCAGAAAATTCAGAACTCTATGTGGCAGAGAGTTCGCTGTTTCTGGGTAAGACATCAGCAATATAACTATAAGTGTGGAATACTAACAGTGGTCACGATCATTAGGGTAACTTAGGTTGTCAACAAGGAAACAGCTGGATTAACTAAAGAGCAGTGTAAGTTTTTAACAAATAAGGAATTAATACTCCTAAGAAATCGAGCTAGACAACAACGATTAAGGTACTCACACAACAGCCACCACTAGCAGAAGCAGATTTTCTGTAGGATGCAAACTATAAATCAAGTAACAGACTAAATGACCAAAAAATTCATCACTACAGGATTATATGCATTATAGCACGGCATTAAATGCCTGCTAGTCATCAGTTTATGTGCAAGTAATAGCAATCATGCAGTAAAGTGATCCTGAGATTGTCCTTAAAATAATTAACACATTATTGTAAATTTCAGTAGTTGATAAAAATTTTGTTTTAATTTAAATACAAAAAGGAAGGTGTTAATTTATTTTGTAAAGGATGACCACCATCCTTATAGCCAAGACCCAATATGAATAATTCGCCTACGTCCCCCAACGGGCGATGTGCTGACCAAGAGAACATGGCGCCGCCGGTTAGAGCCGCCAGCAGCTGGCCAAGGAGAGACACTTGCGGGTAAAGTATCGTGGCCCGATTGCTAAGTGCACTTGCTGCCAGAAGACACTTTTTGCTGCCGGTTGAATACTCGGTAAACAGCCACTTACACTTTTAACAATATCTGTTTGTACTGTGCCTGCCAAATAATGAACAGAGAAACCAAATACACCACCGGAAAGAGCCCCACGAGTGAAACGTTGTGTCACGACAAATCTGGAATATTAAAATTAAGAACATAACTTTCGGAAACGCTTCGTAAATCGACGATTTAGAATAAAATCAACCGCACGTCGTAGGTTTACGATACAGGTATGAACAATAATCCCAACTGAAGAGCTTGGTGGCTGGCTCTGAGCACTATGGGACTTAACATCTATGGTCATCAGTCCCCTAGAACTTAGAACAACTTAAACCTAACTAACCTAAGGACATCACACAACACCCAGTTATCACGAAGCAGAGAAAATCCCTGACCCCGCCGGGAATCGAACCCGGGAACCCGGGCGCGGGAAGCGAGAACGCTACCGCACTGGTCAATCGTCTGGTGTGTACATCATATGTTTCTTGCATACACATAATGCGACAAATATCAAAGAAACGAAGCTGGACAGACTCAAATTTTATGACAACAACAAGAGATTTTTCCAAAGCAATAAAAGCACAGCCCTTTGCCACCCCTTGCAGGTAGCTGTGATTATTCGAAAATGTTTTGCTTGGGTGTTAGTTGTCTAGAAATCCGTTATCAATTAGCTTTGAACTTCATCTGAATATCTTTCTCCATCATTCTACCTCAACAAATGCTACATCCCTTACTACTATTTAGAGAAAAAGAGAGACTTATAGTACAGTGTCACATACAAAACTACTCCATCTTGTTTTGGAACAGAGAAACCCAACTTAATATGGTGTTGTAAATTCCTCACACTTCTCGCATGCTTCAGTAAGTCATGAAGCCTTAGGAAACCTATCTAGCCAAACATGATGTCCATTGCACATGCCTTACCTCAGAAGTGGCATCCACGAGAAAAATTATTTGTACAAGTCTGTTGTCATTGAAGATATACTACTACAGCGTTAGGCTGTCATGGAAATATGCCTTCAGAATTTCTCCCTTAACACAAAAGATAGCGATTGAATGTGTGAACAAGGTAAAGAGAGACAAAGTCACAAGCTACTGAACAATAGTTACCAGTTATGAATACTATTATTTATTTACTTAAACATCATCTGAGTTGGAACTGTAGATCAATGGATGCCAAAGAACATCACTGTGAGTATTAAGACGATCAGAGTCTCCATTACCACTACTGACCATTACGAATTTTCTTTGTTTGTGCTAAGGAGCTTCACAGGCTCCTGACCTATATTCCATTTTGCTGTGGATTGTGACAATATATCTTCTGGAAATATAACCAGACGGCAAAATATAGAAGCTCACTCCGTCATATCCTGTCATTCGATGAAGAAAGACCAGCTTTTTCAACAGTATGTGGAGAGGACATCGTTAAGAATGTCGTAGCATGGAAATCCCATACAATTTTAGCTTTTGGTTATATCTCTCCGTCCCGTTCATATGCACTGTTCTAATACAAATGAATTGCAGCTTACCATGATAACCTTATCACGAAAGTCTAATTTAATAAAACAAATTCTGTCTGTAATGCGATGCTTCACAAAACTTCGTGTGTTAGTGAGATAGTACGCCTTTTTGCCCTCAATATAGTGTCAAAGTAAATTCCTATATGCTGCCCAAGAAACATTTTGGGACCACGTCAAAAGTATGTAAATCTGGCAGTGAGTGTAGGCCAGAAAATGGAACCCACTCAACACGTTGTTTACTGTCAATCAGTGTGTCCACAAAAACTGAACATTGCGTTGGTGTAAGTAGAAAAGTCTAAGTCTGAGACACTTTTAGCAACATAAGATACAGTAATGTACAACCTCCTACACGATTTTATAACGGAGGGTCAAATAAGAATATAGGAAGAGAGAATTTTTTTAACGCCACAATAATTAAACATGTTCATTTATGTTGACCTTCATCATTTAAAATGGTTGTAACAGATAACTGCTGTTTTTATGGTCTAAGACTGGTTGTATGCATGATGCCCAAAAGCCATTTAAAAATTAAAAAAAATCAGGGTTGCAAAGTCACAGTTTATTACATTTTACAGCTTTATATCTAGTGGGTATTAAAGATTTCCTTATTGGTTATCGATCCAGTAGCTTGTAGCTCGGTAGAGAAGAGGAAAGACTGTGAAATATTCTCTAGATCTTCAGTCTCACTGGAGTGACTGGAACCAAGAGCTTCTGCAGCTTCTCACCGCCAACCCCTCCACAAAACAACTGAGTTACCACTTAGCTACCACACAGGGCAGCTTACAAAGTGCTCTCGTTTCCTTAGCAACTGAAAATTCAGACAATTTTCGTTGTGAAATATAAGATTGGTGGCAGATGCTTCATGGAGTGATCTCCCGCTTATCAAATCATAAATCTGATCTTTCAGTATTATACCTTACGTAAGAATTATTCAGATTATTTATTGGAAATGACAATGAAATATAAAGTAAATGTAACAGGTTAATTCTGAGCCACTGTAGGAAGTAAATCGATTGTCACATAGTTCTCAAGCTTATTCTACAACGTTGCCAACTCTGTATTGGACTATTGCCAAGAGTGTATTTTTGCACATCTGACATACTTTTTTTTTTTTGAGCTGGTTAGTAGTTGGGAAGTTTGTACTTCAAAGATGCAGTGACGACGGCTGATATCGCTTCAACTGGGACCCATAATACCTACAGTATAGGCTAATATGTTTAATTTACATTTCTACACAACAATATTAATCTAAGGAACTGTTACGAATAATATACCGTTACACGAACTAGCACTCAAACATAATGAATAAAAATCAGGTGGTGTAGCCATCCTCTTCCGTAGATGCCACACATATTTTTATTTTTCAGTCTTAAGCATACCACAAACTAAGGAGATCATTCAACGGAAGTTAATCGCCTTTTTAAAATCGCCAGACGCTGTTCACTTTATGAATAAATAAATTCCTTTAAATATTATACACTGAAAAACAGTTTTCCTTCAGTATTCTTTCATTGGCGCCAACCGTAAAACATAAAAACTCAGTAAAAAGACAACATGTTACATAATTTGCAAAACAAATGACTTTTCAAATCAGGTAAGCTTACTGAGCGAGGAAACAGTAAAGTTATGTGTATGTAGTCAAGCAATATGACAGCCTGGACTTTCTACGAGGGGAGGTGAATCTGCTTGTGCGGCTTAGGTCCAGCTGTGTTGCTCGCGGGCTGACGACACGTCGCTTTGGGTAATGAAGCGGCACGTGTGGAAAGGGGCAGTGTGGCCGAATGTGGTCAAATCCCGAAGCTGGAACTTTCGACGATGGTTGCATTGCTACCACGATGAGGAATGTTCTGCAATGGCGGGCACTGACACGAACTGAAAGATGTTTACTTCCAGTACTTAGAGAATCTGTAATAATTCACTGTCAATTATTAAAGCAAATCTTAAAACATCTGCGATCTCAGAAAACTTATGTGCATCTAATAACACAGCAATAGTTTCAACATCTTTAAAACTGTATATGTTAATGTTTCACAATGAATAAACATTTTCATAATAAACATCTGAATTAAGAACTTTTACACGCCCGATGCGATTTCAACAAATAATATCTCAGATGACACCACTGCGTGATAGCTATCATCCCAGAAAGCCACTCATCTATATCTATTTTATTTATTGAATTATGGCACGTTTCATATCTTTTAGATTGCCTTCACCACGTGCCTCGGCTACTAAGTGCATATTTCGACATGAATTTTTAATCACTGAAGGAAAATCAGGTAGCTTCCATCTGTACGCACTGACAACACAGCAAAATGTGGGAACTTCTGCAGGAAATATTGCTTTCCACTTGAGCTGCTGAGGTTCCGTACGTTTTGTGGTCCCTGTGTGAAATATCTCACAGTGTACGCAGGATGCTGAGCTGTGGATCGCATACTTCCTTTTTACACTGGTAACTGTATTTCGAGTGGTATAACAGCATAGGTAACAGTGCAGAGATCACTGGTCATGCAGAGTATGTCTGAATTAAGTAACCTACCACTACAGACGCCACGCCTCCCTCGGGCATGGGTGTGCGTGTTGACCATAGCGTAAGTTAGTTTAAGTTAGATTAAATAGTGTGTGGACTTAGGGACCGATGATGTCAGTAGTTTGGTCCCATAAGATCTTAACACATATTTCCAAAGTTACCACTACAGGCAAAATTTTCTTGAAGAACCAGGGGTAGTGTATGATTTATTGGAGACTTTGTTTGGCGTATTGCCTGCAAGTTGCTACAACCATACTTGTCAATTATCATTTCCTATTTGAGATTCTAGATTTGTTTTTGCAAAGACTTATTAAAAACTGGAAATATTGAGGTTCTGAGGATCATGCTTTAAGCATTAGAAACCACAAGATTAAATGAGAAAAGGCCAACATTTGTAACAATTTCATCTCTTTTGAATTAAGGTTGCAGTCATGAGACCTATCACTACATCAAGTTATTCTTTTTAAACAGAGTTGTGCCTAGCCCAAGTATCTAATTTACGAGTAAGTGCAGGTAAAGAGGTAACTCGTTTGCTCGTATGGGATGCTGTTTAGGAAGATCAGGCATCCCATCAGTAACAATAAGATACCGTCGCAACTGGGGTTTTATCGTCCGAGATATGAATCTAATGCATTCAAAGTTGCAGTTCCAATTTTAACACATTTTATAGTAGGCTGTGATCCAGGTCACAAACCTATTGCATTGTAGGCAGTTTCTGTGAGGTCTCAGAATGTAAGGTGGCTATAATTACCCACATTACGAGCACTCATCTACATATCTAACCTTCATTTACAACTGGAGCAACTGTCAATTATATTAGTTAGGAAATAAATTTGTATCTCTTTATGACCATTGGTCATTGATATACAAATATTTGTAATATATAAAGGGGTTTTAATCCATGATAAATATATAGACAGAAACAGCTTTTATCATTTGTAGTTATCAGTTCCCTTAATTATTCGTTTATGTTGATGTTGTAGTTTATATGTTAAAGAGCAAGAATGACGAAATAATATTAGAACTAAGATATCCTAAAATCTGCTTCAGGGGGTAGTCAGACAGGGCCAAATCTTGATTTTCACGTTCTGTATTTTCTGTTGCTCACATCCATTTTCACACCCAGCTGGAGTAGCATCTTGGGAAAGTAGAGGAGCTAGGGGTGCGTCACAATGGTAGTAAAGGTTAGGTATGGGTTAGCCTGGTGCGTAACTTCAACAGAGAAGAAAAATGCTACGCATCCGCGGGCTGAGCTCCAGTCTGCAGCAGCCAGCAGCCGTGGATACTGACGGCAACAACGGGAACTCGTGCTACCGGCGGCGACTTCGTGTTCGTCAGCATCGGCAACATCTACACATTCGGCAGCAGAAGCATCCACCGTTACTGATAAGTTAGGTACATGCACTGAGAGCCTTGGTGTGTGTGATCCTGCAGAGCCGTCGTCAGTGATGGAGCCTATAACGAAAAAGCAATCATCCACTTTGTGTGGCAGAGACAATACTATATGATCAGTTATTCCTAAGTGTGAAAGTGGGAATGCCAAGACGGAACTTACTAATTGGGCAATTATCTAAAATCAGGGAGAATAAGCGAGCTTCCAGGCGATTCACCGTCACAAAAAGTGCGAATATTGCTAGAAATGAACCCTAGTGTGGAAGCAACGCACCCTAGTAAAACTGCTTTGAGAAAAGACGTAAGTCCACTACACGCAGCAAGCGGCATCACGGGTAGCAGGGGTTGTGTGGCGTGGGCTGGGCGGTTTTTTTAGGTTAGATGGCCTCAGGCAAGTACAGAAAGGGCAACAGCCTCAAAGGGTGCGGGGCTAAGTCAGGACATGCGGGGACCAAGCAGCAATCGGTATTGTAATTGTAAACTGTCGAAGCTGCATTGGTAAAGTACCGGAACTTAGAGCGCTGGTACAAAGCACCGAAGCTGAAATTGTTATAGGCACAGAAAGCTGGCTGAAGCCAGAGATAAATTCTGCCGAAATTCTTACAAAGGCACAGACGGTATTTAGAAAGGATAGATTGCATGTAACCGGTGGTGGAGTGTTCGTCGCTGTTAGTAGTAGTTTATCCTGTAGTGAAGTATAAGTCGATAGTTCGTGTGAATTATTATGGGTGGAGGTTACACTCAACACCCGAGCTAGGTTAATAATTGGCTCCTTTTACCGACCTCCCGACTCAGCAGCATTAGTGGCAGAACAACTGGGAGAAAATTTGGAATACATTTCACATAAATTTTCTCAGCATGTTATAGTCTTAGGTGGAGATTTCAATTTACCAGATATAGACTGGGACACTCAGATGTTTAGGACGGGTGGTAGGGACAGAGCATAGAGTGACATTATACTGAGGGCACTATCCGAAAATTACCTCGAGCAATTACACAGAGAGCAAATCCGTGGAGATAACATCTTGGACCTACTGATAACAAAGAGACCCGAACTTTTCGACTCTGTATCTGCAGTACAGGGACTCAGTGATCATAAGGCCGTTGCAGCATCCTTGAATATGGAAGTAAATAGGAATATGAAAAAAAAGGGAGGAAGGTTTATCTGTTTAGCAAGAGTAATAAAGGCAGATTTCAGACTACCTGACAGATCAAAACGTAAATATCTGTTCCGACACTGACAATGTTGAGTGTTTATGGAAAAAGTTCAAGGCAATCGTAAAATGCGCTTTAGACAGGTACGTGCCGAGTAAAACTGTGAGTGACGGGAAAAACCCACCGTGGTACAACAATAAAGTTAGGAAACTACTGCGGAAGCAAAGAGAGCTAAACTCTAAGTTTAAACGCAGCCAAAACCTCTGAGACAAACAGAAGCTAAACGATGTCAAAGTTGGCGTAAGGAGGGCTATGCGTGAAGCGTTCAGTGAATTCGAAAGTAAAATTCTATGTACCGACTTGATAGAAAATCCTAGGAAGTTCTGGTCTTATGTTAAATCAGTAAGTGGCTCGAAACAGCATATCCAGACACTCCGGGATGATGATGGCTTTGAAAAAGAGGATGACACGCGTAAAGCTGAAATACTAAACACCTTTTTCCAAAGATGTTTCACAGAGGAAGACCGCACTGCAGTTCCTTCTCTAAATACTCGCACATATGAAAAAATGGCTGACATCGAAATAAGTGTCCAGGGAATAGAAAAGCAACTGGAATCACTCAACAGAGGAAAGTCCACTGGACCTGACGGGATACCAATTCGATTCTACACAGAGTACGCGAAAGAACTTGGCCCCCTCCTAACAGCAGTGTACCGCAAGTCTCTAGAGGAACGGAAGGTTGCAAATGATTGGAAAAGAGCACAGGTACTCCCAGTCTACAAGAAGGGTCATCGAGCAGACGCGCAAAACTATAGGCCTATATCTCTGACGTCGATCTGTTGTAGAATTTTACAACATGGTTTTTGCTCGAGTATCATGTCGCTTTTGGAAACCCGAAATCTACTCTGTAGGAATCAGCATGGATTCCGGAAACAGCGATCGTGTGAGACCCAACTCGCTTTATTTGTTCATGAGACCCAGAAAATATTAGATACAGGCTCCCAGGTAGAAGCTATTTTCCTTGACTTCCGGAAGGCGTTCGATAATGTTCCGCACTGTCGCCTGATAAACAAAGTAGGTGCCTACGGAATATCAGACCAGCTGTGTGGCTGGATTGAAGAGTTTCTAGCAAACAGAACACAGCATGTTGTTATCAATGGAGCGACGTCTACAGACGTTAAAGTAACCTCTGGCGTGCCACAGGGGAGTGTTACGGGACCATTGCTTTTCACAATATTTATAGATGACCTAGTAGATAGTGTCGGAAATTCCATGCGGCTTTTCGCGGATGATGCTGTAGTATACAGAGAAGTTGCAGCATTAGAAAATTGTAGCGAAATGCAGGAAGATCTGCTGCGGATAGGCACTTGGTACAGGGAGTGGCAACTGACCCTTAACATAGACAAATGTAATGTATTGCGAATACATAGAAAGAAGAATCCTTTATTATATAATTACATGATAGCGGAACAAACACTGGTAGCAGTTACTTCTGTAAAATATCTGGGCGTATGCGTGCGGAACGATTTGATGTGGAATGGTCATATAAAATTAATTGTTGGTAAGGCGGGTACCAGGTTGAGATTCATTGGGAGAGTCCTTAGAAAATCTAGTCCATCAACAAAGGAGGCGGCTTACAAAACACTCGTTCGACCTATACTTGAGTATTGCTCATCAGTGTGGGATACGTACCAGATCGGGTTGACGGAGGAGATAGAGAAGATCCTAAGAAGAGCGGTGCGTTTCGTCACAGGGTTATTTAGTAACCGTGATAGCGTTACGGAGATGTTTAGCAATTTCAAGTGGCAGACCCTGCAAGAGATGCGTTCTGCATCGCGGTGTAGCTTGCTCGCCAGGTTTGGAGAGGGTACGTTTCTGGATTAGGTATCGAATATATTGCTTGCCCCTGCATATACCTCTCGAGGAGATCACGAATGTAAAATTAGAGATTAGAGCGCGCACGGAGGCTTTCAGACAGTCGTTCTTCCCGCGAACCATACGCGACTGGAACAGGACAGGGAGGTAATGACAGTGGCTCGTAAAGTGCCCTCCGCCACACACCGTTGGGTGGCTTGCGGAGTATAAATGTAGATGTAGAAGTTCTGTGAAAACGAAGTTAGGTTTGAAAACTAGGAAGCTAGAGAGAAGTGTAGCAGAAAATGTAAGAATTGAGGTAGAATAACTTAATTCTCACATATAAGGGTTCATTGATTCGGATTTAGAAGGTAGCAGGGCAGATTTAAGCTAGATTTCAGAGGAAGATGGCCTAGTTATCATAAGAGTCTATACAGACGAGCCAGATTTCGGTGACAAGTTGGAAAAGATACAAGGTAAAGTGGTTGACGATATTAAGAGTTGCGTGCTGAGGCAAAATACCGTTGAGGAAGTGATCATAAAATCTCTTAACAATTTGTGGGGTACAGTAGCAGATTTTGAGAAAGACCTGCTTCACAGTAGAGAACATTTTTAATCTGTATAAATTAAAGAAAGTGTGCAGCATGAACAGCGATATAAAATCGTGGAGGGCAGAATTAAATTCTTAAGCTGCAAATCAAGCTACTGCTGTGATAGTTGTTCCGTGGGTTAATTCAGGAACGACAAACTGTTTTGCAAATGATATGATGTACCATCCAGTCGGTTCTCCTGCTGCAAGTACTGATGGTTTTGTGAGAGAAATGCAGGAAGAGGTAAAAGTTAAGTTCGTTAAGAGACATCTTAAGGGTAATGCACAATCATGGGTAAATTTAAATAGTGCTTGATATACTACCTATAAGCTGTTTCAGAGTTTTTCCTGAACAAATTAGGGAGTGAAGCAATTCCAATTTTGTTTCAAAATGGATTCCTAAAGGGACCAAATTTCAAGCACGGAAGTGTGTCGATTCGGGATTTTTGTTTTTGTGAACTGTCTAAGCTGGCGCATATAAATCGTCCGCTGTGAATGTTGATGGAGATTATTACGCTCAACAGACAATGGAATCTTGCGAAAAGTAAGACAAATTCCATTGGGGTGTTTTTAGATTTTATTGAGGAACGTTAACGTGAATTGAAATTCAAGCTACATAGTTGGAACAGGAGACAAGGGGGATGGATATCTGAAAGGGGACAGTAGTAATATACAAAAATAATGATAAATATCACCAAAATAATTATCACCATAATGGTAGTAATAATTTTCAATGTGTCAATGGGAATAGGAATTCTCAGTAATATCAATATAACGGACAATGCCTCACGAAATGCAACGCCAGAATATGAAGTCGGGAAATTAGAGATCGAAGCACCTCAGGTCCGGAGATGATGAAATGAACCGGCACTTATTTTAAAAATTCTGTGGGTGTCGATAATTCTGAAAATAAGCCACAGATGTATCAGACGCAGATTATAAGAAATTAAAATAAAATATGGAATAATTTTAAGCAGCGCAACCATAAAGAGGGTGGGACAAATATGGTAAAATGTGTTTAGAGATTCGATAGTGATGATATGGGGCTGGAGAATTTACTTTGTGAAAGGGAAGTGAGTAATGGAATGAACGCAAGTTTGTTGAAAGGTTGTGTGATCAAATGAGAGGCAGTGGTGGGTGTGAATTTGATGGAAGTGGTATGTATGACGAATTATAGTGAGGCATTAGACAGTTTAGTAATTTAGGTAAAAGTAATGTAGATGATTTGGTTTCAGAAGAAGTAAATCGAGCTCTCTGTGAAGGCAGTGAAGCTGTAGTCTCATCAGCTGGAGACTAATTTTGTGGTGTAGAGATGGAAGTATGTGAAGTTATTGGAGAAGACAGCGTATGGATAGTCTTGTCAGCTGATTATGCACTGTATTATTTATCAAAGGGTGTAGGTGTATTATTGCTAAAGTGAAGTTACGGTGGTGTTTTAGGTGTTGAAGTTGCGAAGGTTGAAGCTACTGATTTAGGTATCTCGGAGGAAGCAATTAATGCATTTATTTCTATTGATGGAAGTGAAGGGACGCCTTTTCATGAAATCATGAATTGTGAATGGATGTGAAAAGATGAATGTGGCACTAATCTGTTAGGTAGTAGGTCGAATGCAATGTTTCCATGGCGTCTCAAGGCAGAGGAAATGTACCGGAGGCAAAGGTAGATCCGTATTTGGAGCAGTTCGAGTGTACCGTGAATTCTGATGTATCACATGGCACTAGCGGCCATCTATATAGTGTACTGGGGGAGGTTGGCGGAGTAATTAGTGGTAAATTCTGTACTGTATGGACGAATGTAACGAATGTTCTAAGAGGCTTATGACTTGTCGGTGGATGTTAATGGAATTAATTGCAATAAGGTTTGTAGTGTTACAGTGGAAGTAAGTAAGGATTGGTTTAACAGAGGCTATGTTTCATGTTGTGTAATAAACTGTGAGAATGTTGCAGCTACTGATAGTGTTAGTTAAGACAAACAGAATAGGAGACACAAAACTAGGGATAAGGAAGTGTTTAATGAATTGGTTGATGGTGATAATGAAACTGAGGGTTTTTCTGATGTTGTAATGTGTACCCTAAATGTGGAGAAGAAAGAAAGGGATGTTGAAAATCTTCATTTGAGGGTACAGTGTTTAGAGAGAGGTGAAGCCTGTAAGTGAAATTAACAATGTCGAAGAAGAAAGAAAGTGCGGCTCTCTCGAAAACTAAAAACTTGTCCCGCAGCAGTTACCTCAACATTTGCTTCCAAACGTAAGAGTCCATTGTTGAATGAGAAAAGAGGCCTCAAGTTAGAGCGCTAAAAAGCGCAAAAATAAAAGATTTAGAACGTACTCAACCTGGCGAGAAAAATGGTATGAGAGGCAGCGGTGGTCGAGCTGTGTCTTGTGAATATAAAACAGGATGTATAAAATACAAGTATATATGTAAGTGTAATTTCATGTGAAGTGTGTAAGAATTTAGGAGGGTTATACTCTTAGTGTAGAGGCTAAAAATGATGAATTTATGATGTATGTTAAATGTGTGGAGGCACAACTTAGTGCAAGGAGTGAGCTAATAGTGGCTGCACGACTTTTTGTGTGTGGAGGTCGGCAGAGCATAATTCATTTCGTTACTTGAGACAGAGAGGTATAAACTATAGTATACATAAGAAAAAATGGTTCAAATGGCTCTGAGCACTATGGGACTTAACATCTATGGTCATCAGTCCCCTAGAACTTAGAACTACTTAAACCTACCTAACCTAAGGACAGCACACAACACCCAGCCATCACGAGGCAGAGAAAATCACTGACCCTGCCGAGAGCCGAACCCGGGAACCCGGGCGTGGGAAGCGAGAACGCTACCGCACGGCCACGGGAGGCGGGCTACTATACATAAGAGTTTGGATAAATTTCAGGGGGTTATTTACATGTTTTACTTATAGTATTTGAAGGATTGCTCATGTGATGTATGTAGTCTATTTGTAATTATTGTTTGCTCAAAATATTTTATATGGAGGTCACCACACGACAGTAAATCTTCCAATTTCTTGTGGGAGTAGAACATGTGTTAAGGTGCAAAGTGAAGGCAAAGTTAATTCTATAATATATACTATTTTGGAAGTTCAGGTAAGTAAAATAAATATGTACGTAAACTCATGCGGATAAGTTAGTAACTATTATTATTATTATTTTTATTATCATTATTATCGTTAATTCCCCGTTTAGGATAGCGTTAAAACAAAATCAATTTTCTTAGCATTTTTTCTTGTCTCTTTCTTTTCTCTTCCCAAAAACCTCTCATATACTCACTGTGTTTCTTCTTCCTCTCTTCTATCCACCTCTGTCATGATTTCTTCTCTTTCGGTGTTTCTTGAAATTTCTGTATCCTGAATTTTTCTCTTTACTTTTCTCTGTTTGTTATTTCTTCCGTGAAGATATTTAGTCTCTTGAGGTATTCCATGGGTTCCTTTGCCCAGTTAGTTTTCATAGTATTACTCATCACTATGTCAGAAATCTTCGTGATAGGCCTATTTCTTCCATAGAATTTAACCCTTCTTTTTCTGGTGTTGTCTGCAATAGTCTCTGTCTGTTTGTACAGTTCCTTTTTCGGTCTTATTTTCAAGCTCTCCTGGCTCTGAACTGGCCCATAGATGTTTCTCAGAATATTCCTCTCTTGCTTTTCCATCTCCTTGATTTTAGTTCTTCCCCTGATTAGTGTAGTTTCTGAGGCATACAAGGCTTCTGGTAAGACTACTGTTCTGTAATGTGTTAATTTGGCATTAACGGAAATACTTCTGTTGTTCTAATGGATCTATGTGTGTCTGTACGCTTTTTGTAGCTTTGCGATTCTTTCTTCGTTGGCTATCGAGTGTAGTCCTGTTTTCTGTAAAATCTCTCTCACGTATTTCTACTTGTGCTATCTTTCCATACTTTGTTACTAATGCGTTTCTGTCTGTGGATTTTGTGTCCATGTACTGGTTTTTTTATACGAAATTTGTAGGCCTGCTCTTGCTGCGATTTCATGTAGTGTATCTAGGGCCTCTTTGGCTTCTTTTCTGTTATTTATTACGATGGCTACATCATGGGCCAGAAATTTTACGTTGATGGTTTTATTTTTGTGTCTCTCCATCTTTACCTCATTGACTGCTTTGTCCCATGTCCTGATTATTTTCTTAAAACTGCATTAAACAAAATGGGTGACAGGCCATCTCCTTGTCTCACTACTGTCTTGATTTGGAACGGTTCCGAGATCTCTCCCACAAACTTCACTTTGGATTTTGTATTGTTTTAATGTTTCCTGGATTAATTTTCTGGTCTTGTTCTCTAACTTCATTTCTTCCAGTGTACTGACATGTCTTTCTCTGTCTATGGAGTCGGAGGCCTTCTTGAAATCAACAAATGTTTTGTGGTGTTTCTGAACTTTCTCGTTCTTAATATTGTTCTCACACACCAGATCTGTTCACTGCACGATCTTCCTTCCCTGAACCCTGCTTAGTACTCTCCGATATGTGGATCTATCTGAGGTGCTAGGCGATTTAACAGAGCTTTGGATAGAATTTTGTATGTCACAGGCAGTAACGAAATTCCTGCGTAGTTATTAGGGTCGGTTTTCTCTCCTTTCTTGAGGAGGAGGGGGTTCTGTTTCTCAGATGTTTTTGAATATTCTGTGCGTCTTGGGTGTAAAGTTTTCATGGTATAATTTCCATATTTCTGCAATCAGTCTATCTTCTCCTGGTGCTCTGTCATTTTTCAATGATTTTATTATTTTCACCGTTCTTTCGCGTGTTGCGAGTTCGGAGTCCTGATTGGGTTCTGGTTTTGTAATATTCAATCTCTGTTTTGGTTCATTGCAGTTGAGTAATGTGTCTAAGTATCTAGCTAATATTTCACAGTTTCTCTTCGGAAATAGGTGTTGTGTGATGTCCTTAGGTTAGTTAGGTTTCAGTAGTTCTATGTTCTAGGGGACTGATGACCATAGATGTTAAGTCCCATAGTGCTCAAGCCATTTTTTTCTCTTCCGATTTGTCTCCAGTGTTCAAACTTGTCTTTTGATGTATAAGCTCGGAGGCTGATATCGTATCATATTTTCTCGGAATATTCTGTAAAAACTCCGTGTGTTGTTTCTGGTGAAGTCCTCTTCTATCTCCTTCAACCTGCTGTCTTCGTAACCACTTCTTTCTCTGCAGATTATTATTGAAGTGTTTTTCTGTATCCTGATGAATTATTCCCATTTTTCTTGTGTTCTATGGCTGTTAAATTATTTCCAGGCTTGTATTTGTCTTCTATGGCTCTGTCGCATGTCAGGCTCCACCTTCGCTGTTTCTTTCTTTCTGTGGTTGTCAAGTTGTAACAGTTCTCTTATTTTTTCTGACAGTTCTGTCCAGTTGTTGCTGTTGATTTTCGTTGTTTCTTCTATTATTTTTTTCTTGTTTAGTTGCAAGTACTCTGGATCTGTTCCGAATTGTCTGTTAGTTTTCTGGATTTGACTGCTGGGTATAAATTTTGCTAGGATTTGGACGAGGTGGTGATCAGACTCAGAAACTCCTTTCCTAGTTCTTACGTTCATTATTTCTCTAGTGTGTTTCGTGGTTTATCTGTAATCCTCCCAGACCATTGTTAGGGGATTTCCAAGTTATTAGTTTTCTGTGTGGTTTCTGGAATTGCGTTGACAAGATTTTCTGCTCTAAGTTCCTGCAGAAATGTATTAAGTTGTCTCCATTTTTGTTGTTTTCTTGTGGCCCGTGTGTTTCGGAATTTTCTTTCCTTGCCTAACAGGCCATTGAAATCATCTAGTAACGCTTTTACATGATTCTTGGGGATTTGGTTGGTAGTTTCTTACAGATCTTCCCAGAATTCCTCTGTCATCTCTAGGTACTTCTTCTTGTAATTATTTGTGGGGCATGTGCACTAATTACAGTATAGGCTTTGTTTCCAGATCGTATCGTGAGTGTTGAAGGTTTTTTCTGATTTTGAGGTGAAATCTATTACAGTGTCCATTATCGATTTACGTACTTCAAATCCTGTTGCGAAGAGTTTGAGATTACTCCCTGGAATGGTTCTGGCTGGTTTGCTCTTAAATATTCTGTAATTTTTCCGAAACAATGTGGTTCTCATCTGCGAATCGTGTTTTCTGTACTGCCATAATTTTGATGTTGAATTTATCCATGGTGTTCGTTAACTCTTTCAATTTACCTAGCTTCAGAAGTGTGTTTGTGTTCAGTGTTGCCATGTAAAATATTGTCTTTTTATTGATGGTTTTCCAGAAGCTCCGACAGTTCTCTTCATGACATGCCCGATTGCCTGGAATCTGATGATCAGGTCCACTACCGGGTCTTACTGACTGGCGCCCAGGGTGGTGGATTCTTTCCCATTGTTCTGTCTTGATTATTTTTTTGTGGGGTTTTGGTGGTGAAATCACAAACGATCTCACATAATTTCGACTGGAGTTTTGAGTTCCAGAGGATTTAATCACAGCAGATCTCACAGAGCCAACAGACGCTGACCAGAGTACCAAATCATACCACACAGACGTGTCTGGATTTTGGGGCTTCACCTGTAACCTTAGGCAGGTGACCCCACAGAGTGCTACCATGCGGAGCCAGGTGTACCAGTTTTTTGTACGAGGTGTTGATCCTCCCCCTCCTCCTTCCACGTCACTTGGAATATGAGGCCCCAGGCTTGGGACCTGCAGTGGCGGAGTTGATAAGTTCGTAATATATTTAAGAGACTAACAGCAATTGAGATATTCATACCTCATAAATTGGTAAGAGATGGAACGGATCCCCCGTGGTACACAAAAAAGGTCCGAACGCTGTTGCAGAGGCAACGGAAAAAGCATGCGAAGTTCAGAAGAACGCGAAATCCTGAAGATGGGCTAAAATTTACAGACGCGCGAAATTTGGCACGTACTTCGATGCGAGATGCCTTTAATAGGTTCCACAACGAAACATTGTCTCGAAATGTGGTAGAAAATCCGAAGAAATTCTAGTCGTATGTAAAGTACACAAGCGGCAAGACAAAGTCAATACCTTCGCTGCGCAGTGCCGATGGTACTGTTATCGACGACTGTGCCGCTAAAGCGGAGTTATTGAACGCAGTTTTCCGAAATTCCTTCACCAGGGAAGACGAATGGAATATTCCAGAATTCGAAACACGAACATCTGCTAGCATGAGTTTCTTAGATGTAGATACCTTAGGGGTTGCGAAGCAACTCAAATCGCTTGATACGGGCAAGTCTGCAGGTCCAGATTGTATACCGATTAGGTTCCTTTCAGATTACGCTGATACTATAGCTCCCTACTTAGCACTCATATACAACCGCTCGGTCACCGATAGATCTGTACCTACAGATTGGAAAATTGCGCAGGTCGCACCAGTGTTCAAGAAGGGTAGTAGGAGTAATCCATTTAACTACAGACCTATATCATTGACGTCGGTTTGCAGTAGGGTTTTGGAGCATATACTGTATTCAAACATTATGAATCACCTCGAAGGGAACGATCTATTGACACGTAATCAGCATGGCTTCAGAAAACATCGCTCTTGTGCAACGCAGCTAGCTCTTTATTCGCACGAAGTAATGGCCGCTATCGACAGGGGATCTCAAGTTGATTCCGTATTTCTAGATTTCCGAAAAGCTTTTGACACCGTTCCTCACAAGCGACTTCTAATCAAGCTGCGGAGCTATGGGGTATCGTCTCAGTTGTGCGACTGGATTCGTGATTTCCTGTCAGGAAGGTCGCAGTTCGTAGTAATAGACGGCAAATCATCGAGTAAAACTGAAGTGTTATCAGGTGTTCCCCAGGGAAGCGTCCTGGGACCGCTACTTTTCCTGATCTATATAAATGACCTGGGTGACAATCTGAGCAGTTCTCTTAGACTGTTCGCAGATGATGCTGTAATTTACCGTCTAGTAAGGTCATCCGAAGACCAGTATCAGCTGCAAAGCGATTTAGAAAAGATTTCTGTATGGTGTGTCAAGTGGCAGTTGACGCTAAATAACGAAAAGTGTGAGATGATCCACATGAGTTCCAAAAGAAATCCGTTGGAATTCGATTACTCGATAAATAGTACAATTCTCAAGGCTCTCAATTCAACTAAGTACCTGGGTGTTAAAATTACGAACAACTTCAGTTGGAAGGACCACATAGATAATATTGTCGGGAAGGCAAGCCAAAGGTTGCGTTTCATTGGCAGGACACTTAGAAGATGCAACAAGTCCACTAAAGAGACAGCTTACACTACACTCGTTCGTCCTCTGTTAGAATATTGCTGCGCGGTGTGGGATCCTTACCAGGTGGGATTGACGGAGGACATCGAGAGGGTGCAAAGAAGGGCAGCTCGTTTTGTATTATCGCGTTATAGGGGAGAGAGTGTGGCAGATATGATAACGTGAGTTGGGATGGAAGTCATTACAGCATAGACGTTTTTCGTCGCGGCGAGACCTTTTTACGAAATTTCAGTCACCAACTTTCTCTTCCGAATGCGAAAATATTTTGTTGAGTCCAACCTACATCGGTAGGAATGATCATCAAAATAAAATAAGAGAAATCAGAGCTCGAACAGAAAGGTTTAGGTGTTCGTTTTTCCCGCTCGCTGTTCGGGAGTGGAATAGTAGAGAGATAGTATGATTTTGGTTCGATGAACCCTCTGCCAAGCACTTAAACGTGAATTGCAGAGTAGTCATGTAGATGTAGAAATCCTAGGGATACGTGTTTTGTAATGCAAGTAGGGTATTGATGAATTTATAGTGCAGTTTAGCTGCTGATAAAAGGAGAGTTAAATGGGCGATTCCGGCACAGTGTAGAACCAGTTTTAAAGTTTCTAATTACATGCGCTAAACCTGTAGAGACACGATGAAATGTCTGTTTTTTTGTGGTATCTAACAGATTTCATACCATGAAAGACACTGTTAATGGTGCACACATGGACACAGTGGTTGAAATGTCGAGCGGAATCAAATGAGTTTAGCCTACGCTAAAAATCAGTTTTCGCGTGCTATCCTGTTTGTGAATGTATCGAATCCACCGGGTTGGGCGTTTAGTGCCTGACGTATGGGGATTTGTGAAGTCATATGGGTATTAGTACCCACACCACCGTTGTAATTCGACAGCTATAGTCATTCAGCACTAACAGTGACTACGGACTGTCGCATGTTCGGTGCAGTACGTGGCCAAGAGAAAACCCGAGCTTTGTTTCTGACTGTGAAGTGCTACGAAGAAATGCTCAAACCAAAGTTTGTTTTAGCTGATACCATCTTGCCGGCCGTTGTGGCCGAGCGGTTCTAGGCGCTTCAGTCTGGAATCGTGCGACCGCTACGGTCGCAGTTTCGAATCCTGCCTCGGGCATGGCTGTGTGTGATGTCCTTAGGTTAGTTAGGTTTAAGTAGTTCTAAGACCTAGGGGACTGATGACCTCAGATGTTAAGTTCAATAGTGCTCAGAGCCATTTGATTTGATACCATCTATATAAAAGAGTGCTAAAAGGCGCTCCTGACAAGCATGCCTAAACAACTGTTTAAGCAATATTTAAAGACAGTTTCTTGTCATTTATCATAAGCACACTTGAGAAAGAATACGAGCTTATTTAATTATGAACACATCTTCACTTATATTTATTGCGAATGATCTGAGTGTAACCGAATGTTTTAACATTCATTTATATAAATGTTGTTGTAATATTTAGTTTAGTCCGGGAAGTGGTCAAAATGAAACTAATTATGTCTTTAGAAATTAAGAACCATGTATTTTTGTTAGCGACGGCCTTCAGCCTATGTGTTTTATAGACTGAGCAACAGGTTCCCTTTGTTAAAGTGTTAGGATTGGCGAGGAAGGAAAAACAGTAGGCATCCGTTGACGTGATTAAGTTAAACATTTTATATGACTCATGATGGTTTAATTCAATAAAAAGTTGGTGAAGGCAGGCCTAGAGAAGCCGCCGAAACTGAAAGGGCTGCTGCGCAAGAGAGCAGGAGGGGTGAGCGTCTAACCAGGTCAGAAGCTACCAGCAGAAGGGAATGGACGGCGTGTCGGCTCCTGGCGGCTGGCCACGGCTCCCCCCCCCCCCCCCCCCCCCACGTGACCGCCTCCAAACTTCCCTACTGGACAGCCAAATTGTAGATGAGTGGTTCGGTAGAGTTACCTCAACAGAAACACGTGATTTTAACTGCTGATGGTTAAACACGTGAGTTTCGAAGGGGTTCTGTCCGGTATAATGCAACGTGACTTAAATTATATTACATCCATTCAGTAATGGCCCCTTCTGCTCACCCTTCTCCCCTCCATGGAGTGAAGCATGGGGGGCATATTGACAGTTGCAATTATTTTTGAGAATATATTTTTTAATTTTTTTTAATTGGATTTTTGTTTAGGAAAAGTATTGAAAGAAGGACAATATTTTTTTCGTATTAATATCTTGCGTGACAAAATTAGGACGACGTAGTTGTGCGGCTGTGTTGTGAGGCGCTGCGTTGGCAGCGAAGGTGCGGCGGTCAGCTGTTAGGGGTGGTAGCGGCGAAGGTCGATGGCAGCGGCGGACACAGGCAGGCTGTGGCGCTCTGCAACTACCGTGTTTACGTGGGGCGTTCCAGAAGGGCCCAAAGCGCAGATCACGACGGGGGAAGGGGATTAACATTGTTGCATTACTTCACGCGCATCCGGTGATTCACTTTGTTCTTTATACCTAAAGGAAAGCAATGCCTTTTCTTCTTTTGTTTTGTACGTAATGCCCACGATTGCACGGAAGGAACTTGTGGAAACGGCCACGTTTCACAAGCAGCTTGCAGCGGAATGGCGTGGGTTTCTTCACCGAGACCGACAGTTTGTGTCCTGTAATCTACTACACTCTGATAGTGGTGAAGGAAATCATTCCCAACGATAACGTCAAAATCTCGCCTTCAAAATGGTTCAAATGGCTCTAAATACTATGGGACTTAACATGTGAGGTCATAAGTCCACTACACTTAGAACTACTTAAACCTAACTAACCTAAGGACATCACACACATCCCTGCCGAGGCTGAAGTGCCAAGAACCGCTCGGTCACAGCGGCCGGCATCTCGCATTCGTTTTCGAATTACATTCATGTCAAACGGGTAGTGGCTGGCTTCAATTTTAAATTTAACTAGGCAATACCCAGCGGGTATGACTATTTCGTCGCTCAGACCACTAATTTGGTATCGGGATGGTTTCAACACTCGTATATCCCCATATGCTACGAACCGTACGTTGGTTTGCGCTCCTGTGTCGATAAGCACTCTGACATTATTTGCTCGTACTTTTCCGTTGAGGAGGATATTCGCCGCCTCATTTACGACACTGTGGCTGTCTGTGTGCGAGAAATTTACATGGGGCGCATCCGGGCAGCGTGAATTGTCCCCTCGCCGCCCCCCCCCCCCCCCTAAGCCGTTTCCCGGTTGATTTTGGGGTCGTCTTGAATTGTTGAATTGTTCCCTCTGCTGATTGCGGGAGGGGCCCCCGTTTCCAGGGCTCTGCAGGTAGTATCTACTCATATGCCCTATGGTTCCACACTGAGAACAATAAGGTACACGTCACCGCACGGCAGCATGGCCTGCCTTTCGGCACCGTTGGTATGCCTGCTTGTATTCAAAAATTGGACGCACTGAACTGGCAATAATGTGCCCTACACCCTCTCGCATCATCGTGAGTCGTGTGACATCACGCAACAAGGCGGGTAATGCTATTTATACCTCTCCTCCAACGTACGGGGCGATTCCACGTATAAATCGAGCTGGCTTCCGCCTGCTCAATTAACATCTCGTTACAGGCGGAATCCGAAACCAGCGCGGATTCGGTCAGTAAATGTCTCTACATCCTCCCCTTGCTTCTGGCCGAGGGTGGACAACTTGTCCCTGTAACAGCAGGCGTCACGCTTGTCCGAATATCGCTCTTTCAACCCAGCCCTCGCGGTTCTAGGCGCGCAGTCCGGAACCGTGAGACTGCTACGGTCGCAGGTTCGAATCCTGCCTCGGGCATGGCTGTGTGTGATGTCCTTAGGTTAGTTAGGTTTAAGTAGTTCTAAGTTCTAGGGGACTGATGACCACAGCAGTTGAGTCCCATAGTGCTCAGAGCCACTTGATAAACCAGTGTTATACCCAAAGTGAGAAATATTTTTATTATTTATTGAATATGACAACAAAATACCAGGTAAAATCAGGTGGATAGTTGTAAACCCCTCTACAAGGAAAATCGATGGTCACATAGTTGCCAAATGTTTTCTACAACGTTGTAAATTCTCCATTTGACTAGTGAGAGGAAGATAGGTCTGCACAGCCAATGTGGTTTTGAGTTCTCTAGCTCTTGGGAAGCTCACAGTTACTAGGGCGTGATAAAAAATAATGTCTTCAAATTTCTCATGTGAAAAGTCTTAGAGATTAACAGACGCAAGGTCCTCAAGATTGGCGATCTTTTACAGAAGCTCAGAATTGGCGAAGACTTCAATGCGGGATGCTTATAATAGTTTCTGCAATGAAATTTTCTCTCGAAACCTGGCAGAAAATCCAAAGAGATTTTGGTGGTATGTGAAGTATGCTAGTAGCAAGACACAATCAATACCTTCTCTACGTGATAACAATGGAGATAGTATCGAAGACAATGCTGCCAAAGCAGAGTTACTAAAAACAACTTTCCGGAATGCCTTCAATTAAGAAGATTAAGAAAATATTCCACAATTCTAATCAAGAACAGCTGCCAACAGGAGTAACGTAGAAGTAAATATCCTTGGAGTAGTGAATCAACTTAAATCACTTAATAAAAGCAAGTATTATGGTCCAGACTGTATACCAATGGATTCCGTTCCGAGTATGCTGATACAGTAGCTCCATACTTAACCACCATACACAACTGTTCGCTTGACGAAAGATCCTTACCAATGTCTGGAAAATTGCACAGGTCACACCAACATTCAAGAAAGATTGTAGGAGTAATACACTAAACTACAGGCCTATACCATTAACGTGGGTTTTCAGCAGGATTTGGAACATATATTGTGTTAGAACATTACGAATTACCTCGAAGAAAACGATCAATTGACACACACTGAATATGGATTTAGAAAACATCGTTCTTGTGAAACACAACTAGCTCTTTACTCGCATGAAATGTTGAGTGCTATTGACGAGGGATTTCAGATTGATTCCGTATTTCAGATTTTCTGGAAGGTTTTTGACACTGTACCACACAAGTGGCTTGTAGTGTAATTGCGTGCTTATGGAATATCGTCTCAGTTATGTGACTGGATTCATGATTTTCTGTTGAAGAAGTAGAAGTTCGTAGTAGCTGACGGAAAGTCATCGAGTTAAACCGAAGTATATACTAAGATGGTATATGTCCTTTCGGACATGTCTGAAAGAATACATACCATCGGTGACCATGCAGCTCGTTTGTATGAAATTACAATGAAATGAACACCCTTAGCTGCTTAGAGACGTTGACATTCGTCAACTGGGACAGATGGAAATGTGTGCCCCGACCGGGGCCATGTAAGCAGGAGATCCTGGGTTCGAGTCCCCCTCGGGGCACACATTTTCATCTGTCCCCGTTGACGTATGTCAACGCCTGTAAGCAGCTAATAGAGTTCATTTCACTGTAATTTCATTAAACAGAAGTGGCTTCTGGCTTACCCCAAGGTGGTGTTATAGGCCCTTTGCTGTTTCTTATCTTCATAAACGATTTGGCAGACAATCCAAGCAGCTGTCCTAGGTTGTTTGCAGATGACGCTGTCCTTTGTCGACTATTTAAGTCACCAGAAGATCAAAATAAATAGAAAAAAGATTTCGAAAAGGTATCAGTATGGTGCGATAATTGGCTGTTGACCCTAAATAACGAAAAGTTTGAGATCATCCATATGAGTGCTAAAAGGCATCTATTAAACTTGCGTTGCACGATAAATCAGTCAAATCTAAAGGCTGTAAATTCAACTCAATACCTAAGAATTACAATTACGAACAACTTAAACCAGAAAGAACACATAGTAAATCTTGTGGAGAGGGGTAACCAAAGACACTTAAAAAATGTAGCATATCTACAAAGGAGACTGCCTACACTACGCTTGTCCGTCCTCTTTTAGAATACTGTTGCGCGGTGTGGGATCCTGACCAGATAGGACTGAAGGAGTACATCGACAAAGTTCAGAGAAGGGCAGCACGTTCTGTATTATAGTGAAATAGAGGAGAGAGTGGCACTGAAGTGATACAGAGTTTGTGGAGGTCATAATTAAATCAAAGGCGAAAACATTTTGCTGACACCGATCTACGTAGGGAGAAACGAAAACCATGATAAAATAAGGGAAACCGGAGCTCGTACGGAAAGATACAGGTATTCGTTGCTTCTGCGCGCTATACGACATTGGATTCGAACAATAGAGACTGGTCAGCGCCGACAGTCTCCTGTCACCGTAACCCCCGGACGGTTGACCATGCGTTCCAACGTCTTCCCAACACAGCTCGTCAAAGCAATATTTCGATAACTACTGGGATGCGTTCGGTCCTTCCCTGGTTTGAGGAGGGGAATCAAAATCGCCTCCCTCCACGAGTCAGGGTACGTGCCGGATAACCATATCATATTAAAACAGTTCAGGAGAACTTCCTTGGATGGCAACAACAAGTTCCGCAGCATGCTGTACCAGATTATATCATGACCAGGCGCAGTATCATGAGCCACAGACAGCGCTGAATCCAGTTCCCACATTGTGAAGGTGCAGTTGTAGGGTTCAGAATTTAGAGACCGGAAGTCCAAGTGACCCCTCTCGATGGCAGTGCGGTAGCGGCAGAAATATGGATCACTGTTAATAGTGGCGGTAGAGTCCGCAAAATGCATGGCCAGTGTCTGGGCAATGTCTCTCGGCGCCGTGAGGAGACATCCCTGATGCAACAATGCCGTGCCAGGTAGTTGGCTGAGTTTCCTGGAAATCCTCCTGATGGCTTCCCATACTTTCGTGGAACTAGTGGAGCGAGAGATGGAGTTCAAGAACGATTGTCATGACCGTCGTTTGCTCTCGTTAATCACTCGCCGCGCTTTGGCCCTTGTCACCCGAAAGGCCGCAAGATTGTCAGCTGAGGGACGGCACTTGAAGCGGCACAGAGCTGCACGGCGGGCTCGGATGGCTGAGCGGCACTCAGTGGAACACCGAGGGACAGGACGCCTCCTGGGATGACCGGATGACCGTGGGATTGACAATTCAGCAGCATGGGAGATCACGGCTGTAACATGGTCTACCCATTCGTGGACGCTGGCACGGTGTTCAAAAAAAGCCAGTTGGCTGGAAAGTGTCCAGTCAGCTCTGCAGAGGTGCCACCGGGGCGGCACTGGTAATGCCACAGCCTCATCCAGGAGGCGAATCCAAAGGGG
Organism: Schistocerca gregaria; assembly: GCF_023897955.1. NCBI lineage: Eukaryota > Metazoa > Arthropoda > Insecta > Orthoptera > Acrididae > Schistocerca > Schistocerca gregaria. Next base: position 836,042,957 of record NC_064931.1, read on the forward strand.
GAAGTGGTCACTAGAATGGACGTCAGCAGCAGCCTCCCACAGAGCAGAATCCGCGAGTGGTGGAGAGCAAAAGGAAAGGTCAATAACCGATGACGACCCGGAAGCAGTACAGAAATGAGAGGAAGCACCAGAGTTAAGGATGCACAGTTCTTCAGACATCATGAGGATTTCCAGAATGCGACCCCTGGGGCAAGTAGTCTGAGAGCCCCATAAGACAGTATGAGCACTGAAGTCCCCCAGAAGAAGAAATGGGCGGGGGAGTTGGCTAATAAGGTCTGTGAGAGCCTCAGAGTCCATGGCATCCTGAGGCGGTAAATAAACTGAACAGACTGTGGGCCTCCGACCCACAAGAATGTCAACTGCAACTGCTTGCAAGTCGGTGACGAGAGGGAGCTCAGATGAGGGGTGCATGTCATGGACAAAAACCGCAACACCACCCTTTGCCCTTTTCCCCGTCAGATCATCTTTTCGATAAACGGTATAGCCCCGTAAAGAAGGAGCATCAGTGGCCCGAAAATGTGTCTCTTGGAGACATAAGCACAAGGGCACCCTCGTATGTTGTTGTTGTCGTCTTCAGTCCTGAGACTGGTTTGATGCAGCTCTCCATGCTACTCTATCCTGTGCAAGCTGCTTCATCTCCCAGTACCTACTGCAACCTACATCCTTCTGAATCTGCTTAGTGTACTCATCTCTCGGTCTCCCTCTACGATTTTTAACCTCCACGCTGCCCTCCAATGCTAAATTTGTGATCCCTTGATGCCTCAAAACATGTCCCACCAACCGATCCCTTCTTCTAGTCAAATTGTGCCACAAACTTCTCTTCTCCCCAATCCTATTCAATACCTCCTCATTAGTTACGTTATCTATCCACCTTATCTTCAGTATTCTTCTGTAGCACCACATTTCGAAAGTTTCTATTCTCTTCTTGTCCAAACTAGTTATCGTCCATGTTTCACTTCCATACATGGCTACACTCCAAACAAATACTTTCAGAAACGACTTCCTGATACATAAATCTATATTCGATGTTAACAAATTTCTCTTCTTCAGAAACGCTTTCCTTGCCATTGCCAGTCTACATTTTATATCCTCTCTACATCGACCATCATCAGTTATTTTACTTCCTAAATAGCAAAACTCCTTTACTACTTTAAGTGTCTCATTTCCTAATCTAATTCCCTCAGCATCACCCGATTTAATTTGACTACATTCCATTATCCTCGTTTTGCTTTTGTTGATGTTCATCTTATATACTCCTTTCAAGACACTGTCCATTCCGTTCAACTGCTCTTCCAAGTCCTTTGCCATCTCTGACAGAATTACAATGTCATCGGCGAACCTCAAAGTTTTTACTTCGTCTCCATGAATTTTAATACCTACTCCAAATTTTTCTTTTGTTTCCTTTACTGCTTGCTCAATATACAGATTGAATAACATCGGGGAGAGGCTACAACCCTGTCTTACTCCCATCCCAACCACTGCTTCCCTTTCATGTCCCTCGACTCTTATAATTGCCATCTGGTTTCTGTACAAATTGTAAATAGCCTTTCGCTCCCTGTATTTTACCCCTGCCACCTTTAGAACTTGAAAAAGAGTATTCCAGTCAACATTGTCAAAAGCTTTCTCTAAGTCTACAAATGCTAGAAACATAGGTTTGCCTTTTCTTAATCTTTCTTCTAAGATAAGTCGTAAGGTCAGTATTGCCTCTCGTGTTCCAAAATTTCGACGGAATCCAAACTGATCCTCCCCGAGGTCCGCATCTACCAGTTTTTCCATTCGTCTGTAAAGAATTCGCATTAGTATTTTGCAGCTGTGCCTTATTAAACTGATAGTTCGGTAATTTTCACATCTGTCAGCACCTGCTTTCTTTGGGATTGGAATTATTATATTCTTCTTGAAGTCTAAGGGTATTTCACCTGTCTCATACATCTTGCTCACCAGCTGGTACAGTTTTGTCATGACTGGCTCTCCCAAGGCCGTCAGTAGTTCTAATGGAATGTTGTCTACTCCGGGGGCCTTGTTTCGACTCAGGTCTTTCAGTGCTCTGTCAAACTCTTCACACAGTATCGTATCTCCCATTTCGTCTTCATCTACATCCTCTTCCATTTCCATAATATTGTCCTCAAGTACATCGCCCTTGTATAAAACTTCTATATACTCCTTCCACCTTTCTGCCTTCCCTTCTTTGCTTAGAACTGGGTTGCCATCTGAGCTCTTGATAATAATACACGTGGTTCTCTTCTCTCCAAAGGTCTCTTTAATTTACCTGTAGGCAGTATCTATCTTACCCCTAGTGAGATAAGCTTCTACATCCTTACATTTGTCCTCTAGTCATCCCTGTTTAGCCATTTTGCACTTCCTGTCGATCTCATTTTTGAGACGTTTGTATTCCTTTTTGCCTGCTTCATTTACTGCATTTTTATATTTTCTCCTTTCATCAATTAAATTCAATATTTCTTCTGTTACCCAAGGATTTCTAGCAGCGCTCGTCTTTTTACCTACTTTATTCTCTGCTGCCTTCACTACTTCATCCCTCAGAGCTACCCATTCTTCTTCTACTGTATTTCTGTCCCCTATTCCTCTCAATTGTTCCCTTATGCTCTCCCTGAAACTCTGTACAACCACTGGTTCTTTCAGTTTATCCAGGTCCCATCTCCTTAATTTCCCACATTTTTGCAGTTTCTTCAGTTTTAATCTACAGGTCATAACCAATAGATTGTGGTCAGAGTTCACATCTGCCCCTGGAAATGTCTTACAACTTAAAACCTGGTTCCTAAATCTCTGTTTTACCATTATATAATCTATCTGATACCTTTTAGTATCTCCAGGGTTCCTCCACGTATACAACCTTCTTTCATGATTCTTAAACCAAGTGTTAGCTATGATTAAGTTGTGCTCTGTGCAGAATTCCACTAGGCGGCTTCCTCTTTCATTTCTTAGCCCCAATCCATATTCACCTACTATGTTTCCTTCTCTCCCTTTTCCTACACTCGAATTCCAGTCACCCATTACTATTAAATTTTCGTCTCCCTTCACTGTCTGAATAATTTCTTTTATTTCATCGTACATTTCTTCAATTTCTTCGTCATCTGCAGAGCTAGTTGGCATATAAACTTGTACTACTGTAGTAGGTGTGGGCTTCGTATCTTTCTTGGCCACAATAATGCGTTCACTATGCTGTTTGTAGTAGCTTACCCGCATTCCTATTTTCCTATTCATTATTAAATCTACTCCCGCATTACCCCTATTTGATTTTGTGTTTATAACCCTGTAGTCACCTGACCAGAAGTCTTGTTCCTCCTGCCACCGAACTTCACTAATTCCCACTATATCTAACTTTAAGCTATCCATTTCCCTTTTTAAATTTTCTAACCTACCTGCCCGATTAAGGGATCTGACATTCCACGCTCCGATCCGTAGAACGCCAGTTTTCTTTCTCCTGATAACGACATCCTCCTGAGTAGTCCCCGCCCGGAGATCCGAATGGGGGACTATTTTACCTCCGGAATATTTTACCCAAGAGGATGCCATCATCATTTAATCATACAGTAAAGCTGCATGTACTCGGGAAAAATTACGGCTGTAGTTTCCCCTTGCTTTCAGCCGTTCGCAGTACCAGCACAGCAAGGCCGTTTTGGTTAATGTCTCAAGGCCAGATCAGTCAATCATCCAGACTGTTGCCCCTGAAAAGGCTGCTGCCCCTCTTCAGGAACCACACGTTTGTCTGGCCTCTCAACAGATACCCCTCCGTTGTGGATGCACCTACGGTACGGCCATCTGTATCGCTGTGGCACGCAAGCCTCCCCACCAACGGCAAGGCCCATGGTTCATGGGGACTCTCGTATAAGGAGTTGTAATTCGGCCACATCCCTCCTGAACCCATTCAGGTTCCACTGTAATATGGGAGCCAGTGATCAGGGTGGCTGAACTTTCACCCTGCCTCTGTGCTTTGGTGGTGAGCCCGTACTGGCCGGAGATTTATTCCTGGGGCGAGAAGATCGCACCCGGTCGACATAAATGTCCATAAGCTCCGATGACGATCCACGGGAGATGTCAGACAGTACGATGGCCTCGTCATCGGACCGACCCTGACTAGTCTCCTCAGGTGGCAAAACCTTCACCCTCTGCGTCTTTGTCTTGGGTTGCTTAGAATGCAGAGCCTTGTCCACAGTTGGAGCTTTACTCACCTGGGCAGAAGGCGCCATTTGGGGAGAGGCACGAAGTACCCCAATGTCAGCAACCACGGCCTTGTCCGACGTAGCGGGGAGAGCCGCAGGTTGCAAAACAACCGCAGCAGCACAAGTGCACTGGCAAACGCAGGTATTAGTGCTAACACTAGCAACCTCCGTTTGCGTAGCAACAGTGGCCATTTGTACCGTTTTTTTTTCAGAGCAAAAAAAAAAAAAAGGTTCAAATGGCTCTGAGCACTATAGGACTCAACTGCTGTGGATCATCAGTCCCCTAGAACTTAGAACTACTTAAACCTAACTAACCTAAGGACATTACACACATCCATGCCCGAGGCAGGATTCGAACCTGCGACCGTAGCAGTCGCACGGTTCCGGACTGCGCGCCTAGAACCGCGAGACCACCGCGGTTTTCAGAGCAGAAGCGAAAGATTTTGAAAACACAGGAGGTTGCACGGCCTTAAAGAGCTTCTTGGCCTCATCATAGGGGATGTGCTTAGATGTTTTAATCTCCTGTACCTTCCGTTCTTCGAGATAGATAGGGCAGATACGGCTCCAAACAGGGTGACTCCCAGAGAAATTCACGCACTTCACAGGCGATAAACAATCGGCTCCGCCATGGGCAGGCTGACCACATTTACCACAAGTGGCTATCCCATTGCACCCCAACGTAGTATGCCCAAAGCGCTGACATTTAAAACAGCGCATTGGGTTGGGGAAATATGGCCGTACTGGCAAACGTAAGAACCCCGCTTTAACATGCTCTGGGAGTCTCGGGCAACTGAACGTGAGAATAAACGAGTCAGATTTGACGAGGTCCCCATCGACTCGTTTCATAATATGCTGCTCGTCAACAATACCTTCGTCAGCTCACTCAGATTTTAACTCGTCTATGGGGATATCCACCAAGTCCCTACACGTCACAACAGTGGAGCTCGGTCTGGATAGCGTACTCTCCTAGACAGATTGCTTTCCGAAGGGAAGCGACTTGACGGGAACTAGAAGTCTCAACTAATAGAGTCCCATTGCGCAGTCGCTTCACAGATTTCAGTGTTCCTGCAATTCCCTCAAGACCCTTGTGGATGTAAAAGGGAGAAACCCTCTCAAAGGTACCCTCCTTCCGTTTAATAATCAAAAACACATTCTGATTATCAGCATGTGCTCCGTTACTACAGTCTATTAAATCTCCAGCAACACCAGGCGCTGGAGGACTCGCAGCGCGTAGCTGCTTTTTCGATGGGGTGTGTTTTCCTACCAGTGGCCCACCCAAGCCACTGGTAGGGGGAAATGTAGAGGTCGAAGGGTCCATTGCGGTCCCACGAGCAGATAGGGAACTAAAGGTCCGCTCAGACAGAGCCCCGCGTGCCTGAGTAAGCCTTATACAACTGGGGTGTGGCAGGTGTCCCAGAGGTTGCCCGCTTGCGACTGTTCCACCCCAACAGCCATGCATCTTCTAGGCGCGGAGCCCACCGAAAGATTGAGGTTTTTTTTATAGAGGTTGGCCTTCCTCGCAATCCAGGCGGTCAAGCCAAGATTACCATTCCCCGCAGCACACAACATTACACCGCCGCGCCATACGGTGGTCGCTGAAGCATGTCCGGGGGTTACGGTGACAGGAGACTGGCGGCGCTGACCAGTCTCTATTGTTCGGATCCAACATAAAATTTCTGTGCAGAGCTATTAGGTAACCTCTGTTTACTAGCTCTGATTATCACAAGACCGCCCGGGGCAGCGTGCTGCTAAAGCGACTACAGCACGCTGGCGGGATAAGCCGCTTTCCAAAGTCGGTAATAGCTCGGTAATAACTCTTACCGGTTATAACTCTTGGTTCCCGTCTCGCTGAAGTCTTAGATAATTTTTCATATTATTTTCCTTTTATCTGACGATCTACAAGCTTTCAGGTCGAAAATACGCAAGGCAATTTTCAAGAAACGCATGTTTGGCACTAGCTTTGCAATTTCCTATTTCCTAAAAGTGTCGTTATTAGCAAGTGTCTTCACAGTAAGACTGTATCAACATTACCTGTGAAGATGGTCGCCAAGACTGAAAGTGGTAGAAAACAAAGAAACAGTTGTACTGATTATGACAAAAATACAATTCTTCAAATGTCTGACAACTATATAGAGTCACTTCATTAGACTCACATTAACGAAATCTTAATTTTATCATATTAAATCTTCTCACAATCCCGCTTAGTATCCACTAGGTCCAAAGGAGAAAAATTTAAGACACGGTGACATTGTTTCCTTTTTAAAACTTAACGCTTTTCTGTGAATGCAGACTCATTTTTAGGTTTTTGTGACTATAGTATTTGACTGATATATGTATTGCATTAAATATTATATAAACGGCGTTCCTCTTTGGATCTGCTCTCACTGCCAGGTTTAGATGTTTCCTTGGGACTCCTGATGTACTTCTTGGGTAGGACAAAGGAAATTTCGTAGACACCGACCATATGAGGGTCAAAAGAGCGAAATATCTTGCAAATGCATGATGGTTTGAGCAGGCTCATACTACGGATAAAGTTTCTTCAATTAAATTGAGACTTTTGTCGTAAGGTTACCATTGTAAGTCGTAATTCAATTTCGTGTTACAAGATGCATGACATTATATTATGAGGACTCATATTGGTCATTACATAAGATATTTTTCATATTTTTCGTTAGGACCAAGCATCACTCTGTCTCCATGAAATTAACACGTGGTGGTTCAACTCACCGTCAGGCCGTCCTTCCGTTATTTCCTGTAAATGCCGTTATCCCTCTTCATCCTTTCAGATAATAGCTCCTGCTTCGTCTCTAAGGACCTCACAGTCAAGAAGATGTTTCATATTCCTTTCTCTCACAAATAAAACCGACGTACCTCGAAGTAGTTATTCAAATTGAACACAAACTGATATTCCTACAGGTATCAAAGGAGAACGCAAATTAGGAAACTTTGCCGGCCGATGGATGGTCGTGTGACGCTGCAGCGCAATTTCGCAATTTCACCGCTCTGTTACGAAGGATGATATACAGGGCACATGTCGATACCACGGAATAAAGCAGGGTCCGTGTACTCAGTTGGACAGTACGTATGCCTCACAGACCAGAACGTGAACAATATACCGCATGTCAGCTTCGTCGGGAGGACGTATAATTGGACTCAAAGCAGCCGGTTGGAGTAATCGGCGAATCACTCGACATCTGAATTGTAGCGATGCCGTTATATGACGATGTTGACAGAAATGGCTGGGCCGTGACCAAAGAAGCGTAATGAAGGTAGCAGTCGAGATAGAGAGACGATAGAACACGAGGACTGAGTAATTGTTAGACAGGCACTAAAAACCCCGGTTTCCTCATTATCATCGATGGAAGACGACAGCCGTTTAACAATTACCTATGCATACCAGCAAGCCCGTTTGTCGTTGTTTCGTGTAACTTCTACCTGGAACCTCACTGGCTGGAGTTGAATTGTCTTCAGTGATGAGTTCCCGGCAAACTGAGCCCTGATGACTAACGAAGACGTGTCTGGCGACGCACTGGACTGTGGCAGAATGCGAATGACTGTCACCCGGCCTGCGGCCCGACAGCCACGTTTTAGGGAGATAATTCACTGCAGCTTGTCTTCGTTCTTGCCAAAATCTACCATGGCCAGAAGGTCGGCGTATCTCTCCCCAGTTGAGAACGTTCGGAGGATCATTGGCATGGCCCTCCTACCAGCTGAAGATTTTGACGATCTATGGCGCCAAGTGGACAGCACTGGCACGATATCCCTCAATAGAACATCCAACAACTCAGTCGATCACTGCCGAATCGAATAACTGCTTGTATAAGGGCCATATGACGGCCAACGCGTTATTGGATATCTCAGATGTAGAATATCTTTCTCTTTAATAAATTATTCAACTTTTCCGAAATTTTATTCATTTGTTTGTCTGTACGTGTATATCACATACACCGATATCCATCTCATTCAGATAATTACTTCGTGGTGCGTTTTCTTTTCTTTTCTTCTATTGCATAAAGACGTCCTTAATCAAAACCCTATGGTCTTCTAAGATGTGGCGAATAATTAACATTGAAACGATCCTAACTGACACGAGATAAGCATAATAGTGTTGGCGAAAATTCAACCTACAGATAGCAAGTGCCGAAATTTGCGGTAAGATAACAATTTATTCTGTCGGCGTCGCAATGTGTCAGTTGCCAATTAATTGTAGTCAAACAAAAAGAGACAAAAACCGCAATGTCGCATTGTTCTGCTACACTGACAAAAAAGTGCCCATAAAAATTAAACTGAGAGACTGCATAGAACCAATTAACGTTTGGTTGGTCGCGAACCTTCTGCCACTAGTTGAAATGGTTTTAATTTCACCCTATTTACATACTATGTGTGATCACTGTATCATTCAACCATTCACGAAAATTCGCTTCAAGCCAAAGACAGGCTTCCTATGTAAGTCATTACCTTCCATATGCTTTCAATTCCTGTAGATAAATATAAAATAAATTCGAGAAGTATTTAACTTCCGTCCGCTATGAGGACTTTAGCGAATGAGTTATTTTTTAGACAAATGAAGGATGTGTTTGTCTCATTTAGTCAAACCTGCTCAGCATTAACTAGTAAATCCCTCCCTCCAACAAGTGATGGACAGATTGGATCAGCAGGACACACTTGAAATTGCTCAGGTATCATTTGAACTTTCGCCAGCAGTGTGTCAGGTTAACCGGCCCGCCGGGCGAGCTGCACGGAGCAGTAAACAGCCCTCGCGCCCGGCCGCGCCGCTGCCGCCAGGCTCTCAGTCACGTGTACCGCGCCGGCAAGAAATGCAGTGATCAAATCATGCCCGCGGTGTGCTACTAAACATTCGCTTGAGAATTGCCCGTCAGGCCAAGCTATTTGCTTTTATTCTAATAAAAAAGGACATGTTCAAAGTGTTTGCTAGAAAAAGCTCAGATCGGAAGCTCAAAACCGTTCCAGGCCCTTTGCTTCGCGCCGGAATCGAAATCGAACCAAGGTTACTCAGGCTCGCGAAACCTCGCCCATGGACATTCATGTAGTTCATTGCACTCCGCGCAGTGCCCCTCTCTCTAACTGTGGTTGTGTTCGTCCCAAAAATAGTGTGCGTCGACATCGCCGGAACTCCCGTCAAGTCGCAAGTGATTATGTACCAGTGTCAGTTCACGTTGCACGAGACAGTCGGTCTTCTCGTCAGCAGGACAATAAACTTTTTGTGGACTTGGACATTACCGGCAAAGTGATACCATTCCAGCTCGATACCGGAGCTGCAGTTTTACTGATCAATCAAGACACTTACAAACTGCTGGGCACACCTATGTTGCCGCAAATGTTAAGTTAAGTAGCTATTCCGGTCAAGCGATCCCTGTATTATGACAGTGCAGCCTTCTTGCAACATACAAAAGACAAACAAAACTTATGTCATTTTATGTCCTTCGTTCTTCTTCTGCAGTGCACTTGTTTGGTTTCGATTTATTTCAGTTGTTTAACATGTCTATAATAAATCAGGTACTATCAGTGAACCAGACGGTGCCTTCAGTGAGTGTTTTTCGTCTATGTGAAGAACTTGCAGACATTTTTGCACCGGGCCTCGGCTGCGATAAGAACTATAAAGCACATTTGAAACTGAAAGTAAACGCGCAACCGAAATTATTCAGAGCGAGTAATGTTCCCCACACATTGCGTGATGAGATCGCAAAAACATTACACGATTTGGAATCACAAGGTGTAATTCAACGTGTGCAGGATTCTCTCTAGGCATCACCCATAGTAATTTTGCCAAAACCTTCCGGAAAGTTGAGACTTTGTGTGGACTTCATGGCAACAGTGAATCCACAACTAGTGATTGCAACTGTGCCCCGGTAATTATTTTCGAAGTTGGACCAAGCAAATGCGTAACTGCAAATACCGGTGGACGAAGAATCCCAGCGCGTTTTGGTGGTTAACACGCACCTTGGGTTGTATCGATTCAACCGACTGCCATTCGGGTATGCATCCGCCCCTGCATTGTTTCAGCAATATCTACAAACTGTTTGAGCGTCGGTCCCTACTGCAGCAAATTATCTGGACGATGTAGTGATCTCCGGAAAGACGGAAGAAGAACATTTGGCCAACCTCAGAACATTATTTCTGGTCTTGCGGCAAAATGGTCTTCGCTTGCGGAAGGACAAATGTGTGTTTTTTGCTCGGAACTTGCCATACTTGGGACATGTACTCAGTGCCCAAGGCATACATCCCAGTCCCACGCACCTTCGTGCCATACAAGACTTGCCTTCGCCGCAGAATTTGAAGCAGCTGCAGAGCGTGCTGGGAAAAATCAACTATTATCATAAATATATTTCGCATGCCTCTTCCATTTCAGCTCCGCTTCATCGCTTACGCCGTAAGGGTGTTCCGTTCGCCTGGATGACGGAATGCGAACGCGCCTTTCGCCAGTTGAAATCGGCGTTGCATTCCCATACTTGCCTTACGCCATTCGATCCCCAGAAGCCCCTCTTGTTGATGGTGCATGCATCGGATTTCGGGATCGGTGCTGTGCTTGCGCACAAAGATGGATCGCAGGAACGCCCTATTGTCTTTGCGTCCAAATTGCTCTCGTCTGCTCAAAGAAATTATTCACAGGTCGAGAAAGAAGCATTGGCTCTCGTATTTGGTGTTACAAAGTTTCATGATTTCTTGTATGGTGGTCACTTAACCATAATCACAGACCACAAACCTGTACCACCACGTACAGCGCCGAAATTCATTTGCTGGTCTATTTGCCTCTCGCAGTACCGCTACAATATCTTGTATCGGTCCACATCTAAGCACGGAAACGCCGATGCGTTGTCCCGCTTGCCTGTTGCTGAGGATAGGGCATTCGATTCCTCCGAACTTGCTTGCATGTTCATTGATGCGGAAACCGATGACTTGGTCGAATCGTTTCCGATTGATTTTCGTCCTGTAGCTACAGCCACAGCTGCCGACCCTGTCCTTGCTCCTGTTCTTCGTTTTGTTGCTACGCAATGGCCCTTGTCAAAGTCATGGATCGGGGACCCGTTGGTTCACCGATTTTTGCTCACAAGGAGAGACTTTTTGTACGATGTGGTGTTTTGCTGTTGCGTTCTGATAATGATCAGTCAAGGGTTGTGGTACCACGATCGTTACAGTCTTCCTTCTTACAGCTTCTCTACCAAGGACATTGGGGTATAGTGAGAACGAAGCAATTTGCTCGTCAGCACTGTACTTCGTTCGGAATCGATGCCGCGATTACGAATATGTGCTCTTCTTGCATGGTGTGTGCCGAACAACAATCAGCACCACCGCGGAAATTCTTTGCATGGCAAAAAGCCACTTCCCCTTGGCAACGCTTACACATAGATTTCGCTGGTCCATTCTAGAATGCTCAATGGTTGGTTGTGGTAGATTCATTCAGTAGTTTTCCTTTTGTTGTCAGGATGTCTTCCACGACGTCATCTGCCACCATCCAAGCCTTATCCGCTATCTTTAGCATTGAAGGTCTTCCACAGACTATTGTTTCCGACAATGTCCCACAATTCATGTCCGCAGAATTTCAGTCATTCTGCAAGGCCAATGGTATTCAACATCTGACGTCCGCGCCGTTGTCGCCACTGTCAAACGGTGCCGCTGAACGATTGGTCAGGACTTTCAAGTCACAGATGTTGAAGTTGAAAGAGTCGCATTCTCGGGAGGACGCGTTGTTGCTCTTTTTGTCCTCGTATCGCTCTCAGCCCCTAGATGGTCGCTCGCCGGCTGAGTTGCTCCACGGTCGTCATCATTGAACCTCGATGTCTTTGCGACATCCACAGCATCAGGTTCCTGTGCAGCGGCAGACACCTGCTTTTGGTCCAGGCGACGTTGTCTACTATCACCACTATCGAGGTTCACGGCGTTGGCTCGAAGGGCGCATTCTTCGCTGCCTTGGACGCGCTATTTATCTGGTTTTGGGGGCCCCTGGTGAGGTGCGACAGCATCTCAATCAGCTGCGCCTCTGTCGTCGCACGGGATCTGCCGCTCGCCGTCTGCTTTCAGCGACGGTGCCGTCCGGTCAGCGCCCCGGGGACCCACCTACTGGCTCGCCTCATTCCCAGGTGTTACCGACGCTGCCTTCCATTTTGCCCCATGGCGACGCGCAGCCGCCACCGCCGCCGCCGCCTGTTCTCCCGCCGGCGACGCCCGTAGTGGACGCGTCGGTGCAACCGCCGGGCGCCTCCCTGGATCACGCGTCTCCGATCGCTTCCCGTGACCAGTTGTCCTTCGACACAGAATTCTTGCCCGCTCCGGACCATATGTCGTCTTCGCCCGTCGGGTGCCCCGGCCCGATGGAGGTCGACCCTTCGGCCCCTCCTGTGTCTCTACGGGCGCATACACCGCATGTTGACGTGCACCCTGGATCAGGTTTTCAGGCGTTTCCTAGCTCCCCGCGGTCCGAATGGCAGGGTGCGGTTGGCGCAGCCTCGCCTGTTGTTAGGTTCCCCACCTCGTCGCATACGTCAGCATGCGGTCCTCCCCACGGCAGGCGGAAGCATTAAGCTACAACCGTACGCCGATTTACGGGGGAGGAATGTGGTGTCACCGCCAGACACCACAGTTGCTAGGTGGTAGCCTTTAAATCGGCCGCGGTCACCACATTCATTAATACGATTTTCTTAAATATTGTCTAGCGATACGATAAGCAGTTTTCCTAGACACCCCATCTTTGACGACTAGGTAGGATTCAACACCTTCTGTTCCGAAAAGGATGCATAGGTAGACTTCATCGTTTATCGTACCTGCTTAATACTGTGATACTGAAACAGGTCCAAAAGCAGTTCGCATCGAGCACCTTCGTTAGAAAGCATCAACGGTAACATCTCAACATGGTAAACATGCTCTGAAGTCCAAAGACATTCAGTGAAAATCTCCATTCCAAGCTTTGGACTAATAACCCGGGAAATAGGTACGCGTTAAGTACATGACATCTGTGAATGACTAATAGACTCGGACATCAAATAAGCTCAACTTCTACAGAATCATATACACTACTGCCCTGGTGAAACGTTGTTGTGATGCCTCGTGTAAGGAGGAGAAATGCGTACCATAACGTTCCCGACTTTCATAAAGGTCGTATTGTAGCCTGTCACGATTGCGGTTTATCTTATCGCGACATTGCTGCTCGCGTTGGTCGAAATCCAATGACTGCTAGCAGAATATGGAATCGTTGGGTTCAGGAGAGTAATACGGAACGCCGTGCTGGATCCCAACGGCCTCGTATCACTAGCAGTCGAGATGACAGTGATCTTATCCGCATGGCTGTAACGGATCGTGCAGCCACGTCTCGATCCCTGAGTCAACAGATGTGGACGTTTGCAAGACAAAAACCATCTGCACGAAAAGTTCGACGATGTTCGCTGCAGCATGGACCATCAGCCCGGAGACCACTCCTGTAGTTACCCTTGACACTGCATGACAGACAGGAGGGGCTGCGATGGTGTACTCAACGACGAACCTGGATGCACGAATGGCGAAACGTCATTTTTTCGGATGAATCCAGGTTCTGTTTACAGAATCATGATGGTCGCTTCCGTGTTTGGCGACATCGCGGTGTACGCTCATTGGAAGCGTGTATTCGTCATCGCCATACTGGCGTATCACCCGGCGAGATGGTGTGGGGTGCCATTGTTTACACGTCTCGGTGACCTTTGTTCGAACTGACGGCACTTTGAACAGTGGACGTTACATTTCAGATGGGTTACGACCCGTGGCTCTACCCTTCATTCGATCCCTGCGAAACCCTACATTTCAGCAGGATAATGCACGACCGCATGTTGCAGGTCCTGTACGGGCCTTTCTGGATACAGAAAATGTTGGACAGCTGCCCTGGCCAGCACATTCTCCAGATCTCTCACCAATTGAAAACGTCTGCTCAATGGCGGCCGTTCAACTGTCTCGTCACAATACGCCAGTCACTACTCTTGATGAACTGTGGCATTGTGTTGAGGCTGCGTGGGCAGCTGTACCTGTACACGCCATCAAAGCTTTGTTTGGCTCAATGCCCAGGCATATCGAGGCCATTATTACTGCCAGAGGTGGTTGTTCTGGGTACTGGTTTCTCAGGATCTATGCACCCAAATTGCGTGAAAATGTAATCACATGTCAGTTCTAGTATAATATATTTTTACAATGAATGCCCGTTTATCATCTGCATTTCCTCTTGGTGTAGCAATTTTAATTTCCAGTAATGTAGTATCTTACTGAACTACAGAGCCCCATTCACCGATGGTCACGTAGCAACTGACCAGACTAGAATAGATCATGCCTTATGTCTATAAAACAAGCCTTCCACCGCTCAAGACGAGACGGGCCCAAATCCTATTGGCATGCAGAACCAGAAACTCAGAGAGTACCTTCCTAGGACCTTACCACATGTGCCAAAGACAGTAAAGCTTGTGGTAATCAATAGCACTCCGTGTTGAGGCCGCAAGTGGCCCATAGGGACCACCCGACCGCCATGTCATTCTCAGCTGAGCATACGGTTAGGAGGTGTGTGTGGTCAGGACACCGCTCTCCCGGTCATTATGATGGTTTTCTTTGACCATAGCCGCTACTATTCGGTAGAGTAGCTCCTAAATTCGCATCACGAAACTGAGTGCACCCAGAAAAATGTCAACCACGCGTGGTGGCCCGGATGGTCACCCATCCGGCCACGCCCGACAGCGCTTAACTTCGGTGATCTGACGGGAACCGGTGTATCCACTGCGGGGGGGCCGTTGCACTAGTCGTAATCAATAGCTCGATAAATAATACATTTTTTCAGTGCAGCTGTGGTTAAAAATACGTGAAATAATTCAGTAGTGAAAGTTGCATACTTGACAGACAACTTTCAGTTTTTATGAAGTGGTTTTCAAACCTAAAAATAAAAGTATGTCCACAACACAAAGTCGTTCAAGAGCCAAAGAAATATAATTCGACCATAATACCAATATGTACTGGAGATTGATAGCATCTGGTAGTTTGTTATGAAGCTCGTAATTTTTATCTTCCAGTAAATACGAAATATTACGTACAAATGAGGTGAGGTAGGATTTGTGGACTATTTGGCAACCTAGCAGACGATCACTTGTATAACGCATTCAGGGAAATACAAGGTGGATACCCCCATTTGCAACACCTAGCCTTTGTAACTATGGGTACAGGCTGATTTTTCCAGAGACCACTAGTGGGTTTTCAGGTAAAATAGTAGATTTAAAAGCCGCCGTGGTATCTGTTGATCAAACCTGTTACTGGAAGATACCCCTTTCTTTGGCCACTTAGACATCACCAAAAATATTAATTGTCTGGTTACGAGAAAAAGGCCAAAGTTTCTTCACACGGCACTGAAAAATTGTGGTTTGTAGATAAAATGCACTTGATGTTCGACATATTGCTCTTATATCACTACGGCCATGGTGAATGGTATCTCCAGTGATCAGATTCCATATCTGAATATCCATCTAAATACTCACCTACTGTTGCCACAATATCTTAATTGGTTTAAATGGTTACTGGCTACAAGTGTCTTCAGTCAACGAAATAGGCAGAAGTTGGAAGCTACAAAGTTTTTGCGAATAAAGGTGATATTTCCACTATTTGGACTTAAGAGCCTTCAATTTTTCAGTTACCAAAGCACGTTTGCTGACTGGTGCATTAATATCATGAGTGCTAAATTTCTTTACGTTAATCCAAACTCATGACGTTTTACTTTTGGTGTGACATGATGGATTCACACCTTGTGCTGCTGACGGTGCGATGCCACATTGTGCCTTTTTACTATTGTACGAAGTATGGGATATCCTTCAAGCGGACTGTTTGAACATACCAAGAGAAACATCTTCTTGCTTTCTTTGCTAGTGTTTGTTTTCAGTAGTATACTGCAGGTTGTTACTAACATATCCGTGTGTGTTCTGTCAGTGTGATATATGGACTCACACTTTTCGTCCTACGGTGTGCTCACAGATTTGGTGACATGTCGTTTTGTGCCACATACCCAAATATAAGTGTTTAAATTGCATTTAAATATGGAAAAGTATAAAAACCTGTAATTGTGTTAATACTTTTTATGACAGGCATTAATACTGTATCGAAGGGTAGCAGTGTGAATCGATAAAAGAACTAGCCGGATCACTGCAATACAGTAGATAAAAAATTGGGTTGGGAAATAGTGAGACGTCATTTCCGGCTTGTAAGCCGAAGAGTATTGTGTGCAGCAGCAGGTATGTACAGGGCGTAAACGAAACAGTGTATAGCGTAATACAGTGGTATAGGGGAATTCAAAACGAGCAATTTCATATGGGAAACTTGTTGTCTATCAAGCCAGGAAATAATCTCATACTAGCTAAGTTATAGCACGTGCATGTCGAGCAACACCCTGAATGTCCTAACACTCTGTTACAGTATAGGCTTAGTCAGCCTTAACCATATTTTTGCATCTAAGATCATCCTTAATTATTAAACACACCTTGTTCTGGTACTTACGAGTTGTAAAGTTAATGTCCGTGTAAATTTCACATCAAAATAAAGATTCTAAGAAATCTCACTGTCTAAGCCTTTGACTTAAATAGGCGTGAAGATATTCACAATATCTCGTGTGGTACGAATAGCTTCGGTGGCTGTTTTGACTCATTTCAGACAGTTTCGCGACCTGATAGGTCACAAGCATCACACAAAAAACTGTTAGTCTCCACTTACTCTACATAACTGTACAATAATGTAGACAGTTTTCCTTTACATACTGTAGAGTGTATTTGATCACAACACAAAGTCGTGAACTAAAAAAGCTAGAGTATTACAGTGATAGACTAATGTCTTAGAAAATGCTATAAAAATCTACTATGTTTGAATAGTGAAGAAAAAGGTTTATTAAGTATACTAAGAGCCGCATTCTTATCTAAGTAGTCCAGAGTTTCGCTGCTATGTGACTGGTACTGCTAAAGCTTTTCTTTGGTGAGAGGTCTGCAACGGCTTACACTCAACCTCTTGACATCAACTGAGGAGTTGCTTTGAGTGAGGGGTGCCAACTACAAGGTGCAGTGATCTCATAACGGCCGGAAGAGCTGTGTGCTGGCACCATCCCCGTCTCTACCGCGCCATTGTCAGAGGATCACGCGACAGCTAACAGGCAGTGAATGTCCCAGCAGCGCAGATATGCGGTGTTGGAAAAGAAGTGTAATGAGGTTAACGAACACTTTGTTCTCTGGTTCGAATACATTCAACCTACTCGAAGACTGTAAATAATGTTATATAATTTTCCATCCTGGTAAAAGTGACGACTCCAAGAGGAAAAATTCGGTTGCCGTTTCTAATACGATCAAGGCTATTGGAGTCTATTTTATGGGCTGTCAACGTGTAATGACGGAAATCATTTTGTGAGAACTGAGTGATTTACATTGGAAACTTTGATGGTTTTCTAACTCTTCTCTTGTAATCTGTTTAAAAAATATATTAAAATGATAAATGTTTGATGACTAGGTGTTGTGTGATGTCCTTAGGTTAGTTAGGTTTAAGTAGTTCTAAGTTCTAGGGGACTGATGACCATATATGTTAAGTCCCATAGTAATCAGAGCCATTTGAACCATTTTTGATAAATGTTTAAATTGTTTGCCAAAATTACACGTAAAAATCCTCTCTGTAGTTACTTCTTTCATGCATTTCATGTCCGTAGGGTTTTTACACCGTGTTTAGTAATTGCAAGACCTCCGCAGACATTGAAACAAATGTTTCCTTTTAATGCATCTGCATAGTATGTATGAAGGGCAAAACATTGTTTAGTTGCAGATAGCAGTAGAAGCACGTTTGTCAAATCTTCAGGTCATACGCTTTACTAAATTGGAATAAATTAAAGACGTTTTGTTCGCCTAGCGTAGCAATATAACTCATATGCTCAGAAAGTATTGATTATAAGACCTTCAGTCACAATGTTTTCGTGTTTTATGAAGCCACGTGATGCATTTCGGAATCTATGGGTCCGTAGTTAGGTGCAAATTGTCTTAATATGATATTTACTTCGGCTCTTGAGCGAGGTAATACAACATGTATGTTCGCGTGATGAGAAGCTTAGATGCTATGTTTTGTATTTCGCGAATGTAACAACAGTAAATATCTTGAGAAACTGTGAAATACTTGCCGAAAATTCATAGATCATTTTCAAAGTTTTAATGCCAGCCTTCGTTGCTTTATCTATCCTGTTATCACACACCACGTCACACAAGAACCACATTTGTTCATAATTCACAGATGCAGATGAACATGAAATGACCGAAGATGAAGTTCTATCATATTGCGATAGTCATTAATTCGTCATTAATTGACATGTGCAAGGAAATAAGGCAAAATTAAGTATTTAAAATTACTAAACTGATTGTGGATAGCGAAATATGTCTGCTCATTTAACATGGGTTTAGGCTTTTTGTTTTATGGAGGTATATTGCCAGTTGTTTCAAGAGTTTAAAAGTCTTATCACCGGCATCGTTCTGCAGTACAACCTGGTTGTTTTCTATCCTGTTGACACGATATTTGGTTCTACCATATGTAGTGCAAGTACTCTTCTTTTACAGTGGTCGAGCCTGAAGTAATTCAGGTGTCCTAGGATGTGGGTTTAGAAATTACTGAAGGTTTTGCCGACACAGTAGTCAGTATAATTGGTACATGATGCTTCATACACTCCATGGTTGTTGAGTTTCTCTGTTTGTTTATATGTTGTATATAAAACATATATATATACACGAATTTTTTAAATATGGTGATTCTAAATTCCAGGAAAGTACGATTTTGTTGTTCTCATACTCTACTGCGAATATTAGGTTTTAGTGGAACACCAACTTTCTGCTGCTAATCTTTCTTATTAAATGTTAGGTAACTATGTGGCAATATTAGCTACACATGTAAATGACCTGCGATATACAGGGTGTCCTATTTATCCTGAACACCCTAAATAACTGTTTGTCCAGATGCCAGTTACGAAATTTTTCAAGCAAATGTTCTGTAGCCGTCAGGGGAACATTAATCAGCAGAATTGCTTTCGTTGTAGCTTCCTTTTTTACAAAGATATGAATAGCAGTATGACTTTTTTTAAATGGCACCCTGTTCTTTTTATTCGGTAATTCATTTTCTCTCCTAAAGACCTATTCAAAAATGTATCACAGTGTACCATTCACGGAAACGCCACATTATTAATTACATGACACAACACTGACGTTGATGCTCCCAGCTCTTAGTGCACGTACTCGGGGTAATGGAACACATCCACGTGCTGACGTTGACAGAGGACAAATGTAAACATTAGTAGAATGCACTCCCGGCATTCGGCCAACCATCGTCAGTTGAAGAGTTGCGAATGTAGTCTGAGTAGAATGTACACCAACGAAGAGAAGGTAGAAATCCTATTCAACAATAGGAAATGTAAGTTAGCAAAACAGTAACTTCAATACTGTTTGCTTATGTACGGGTACATTTAGCACAGTAGTTTAATCCTTTTAAATACTGTTGTGTAGATTAGACATACAGTAAAGGCTGTCCTTCCTACAAACTGCATCGACATAACGTTCCCTTTGGTGTTGTTGTTGAAGGTAGACGAAATGCTACCGAGGCAGCGGTACTGTACAGAGAGCGATATCCTAACATGAACCATCTTCCCGAAGGATGTTTTCTCGTCTTGTAGCGACGCTTAAGGAAACGGGAAGTTTCAACCCACGACAACACAATCGTCGTAGCGCCCGCACAGACGAAGCTGCTGAAGTTACTGTTCTCGCTTCCGTCGCTATGAATCCACATGTCAGAACACGACAGCTTGAACACGAGATTTGCATTCATAAAACCAGTGTACATCGTATTCTTACACGTCACCGGTTCCATCCTTACCATGTAAAGTCGACAACAAGAAAAGTGGGTCACCCCTGAATTCCAACGTGTAGGCTGCACCTGAATGTACCCAATCAACATAGCATATCTGTGTTGCACATAGTCGCAACCCTCCACAGTACAGTCGTTGTAAGATACAAATTGGGTACCGCTAGAGACTACAAGAGAACACCAGTGTTTATGACAGTCCGTCCAGATGTAAAGAAAAAACTACGATAGTACAGAAGAGGTCAGACAGTCCTTAACGTTTGTAAACTAAACTTAATTACAATAAATGACATTTCAAATGTTATGGGACAACTAGTTTTGTCACATAAATCGTTCAGCAATTCTTATGCACAATTAAATATTTGAGGCAGTGTATGGATTTATAAAGTTTTATGGTAATTGTAAACAAGTTCTTTGCTGTCTAAAAGATTTACCCAACACATGCTGAACGTCGTTCAACGTTCAACGTGGAGTGGTTTGGCATCAACTTTATGTAATACTAAGCAGTTAAAAGAAAACGTGATTAACGGCGGCAAACACTCTGCGGACGTCCCAACATTAACAGCGAATCATAAGTAATATCATTGTTCACATTACTCATCAACAGTTACTTGTACTTTAAATGACATGACCAACGTCTTCGTTCTGGATCCGTATGCAAACCCAGAATGTAAAGCCATTGTTAACCAAGCAAAGCTTTGTGCCTTATCGAGACTCGATCACTAGGCAGAAAGAAACGTCTAATATTGACGTTTGCACCAGTATCATTAATCAATTCTCTAGTTGAACGTAAATGACGATAATGTTTGTACGTTAGCAGGAACCCTAACATGACAATTACCTTCGTGGTAATTAACCTCAAAAGACGTTGTATAGTGTTGCATTGTCAAGGAAAAAGGATGCACATGTTTAAAATTGAAATGCCATCATGTAATGCTGGGGACAAGGATGCCAACCCAGCACCTAATCGGATTGTTGAATAAGTACGTAAAATCAGAATGTAGATATCACAGTTTGTCACCAGTAGTGGGGATGGAACCTTAAATGACGACTGAAGTTGTATTGCATGACCAGGATTCCAACCCGGCACCCACCGCCGTCGTTGTCTAAAGAGGAACAGCCGAGAAATGTCCAATGTTGGTCCACCATCAGCGAGAAGTGCACACGTTTAACTAGAAGTAAGGTGACGAAAACGTCTGTGCTGACTGAGAGTCAAACGCCGCACACATGGTTACGAAGACACGTTAATAATCAACTTCATATTCAGTAGTAGCTAGGAGTAGCATGTTTAGTTGCAAACCTTAAGGCCTTACTCATCCCTAGCAATGTGTTGCCTAATATCTGCGATATCATGATGTTAATTTACAAGTGGATTGAATGCCGTAAAGAGCAATCTTCTCTAGCAGTCGTGTATCATTGAGATGTAAATGAAGTGCCTCAGCAGAAAGTAATTTCCGTCGTGCAGCACGTATTGTTTCAGAGACACTGAGTACATGTTATATGTGCACAAAACGTGTATTATATACTAAGTATATACTATTATTTGGAGAAGCTGCCGCCAAACCTGTTTACTTTTACATTCCGCTTAGTTGTCGTGGTTGAATACGGGTTTTCCTAAGGCTACATCTAATGCACAGCGCTTACAAGAAAGTATACCGTCCTGCATCAAACTATTGCTAACAGGGTGAAATATTTTGTGGTAGCTATGTTTAAAATGAATGTATTTTTGAAAGTATTGTTCGTCAAATATTTGAATAAATTGTGAACTGTAGGTGTGCCTGCACATGTTATAGCACAATAGCTGTAGCTGCGTTAGTTTGTATACAGACTTGGATAGGTTAGGTGTAACTTTTGATCCTTCAAGGGGTAATCGTGGGCATGCGGCCCGAGTCTGTACCAGACGCGGCTCGCGAGCTACGGGCCAGCCAGGCTGGCCGAGGCGAGACGCAAGTGAGCGAGCTGGCGCTGGCGTTGGTGGGCCAACAGCGAGGGACGAGCCAGCACGGCTGCGCCGCATGCCTCTGCCTCTGCCGCTCCGTTTAACGTAAATATGTTTACCTCCTCTCCTGGAATCAGTATAAGAGCGGCAAGCAGAAATACACATCAGGCTGTTTGCCGTAATGGCTCACTGGGAGAGGTCTATTCGAGGTAGAGTCAAAAAATGGTTCAAATGGCTCTGAGCACTATGGGACTTAACATCTGAGGTCATCAGTCCCCTAGAACTTAGAACTACTTAAACCTAACTAACCTAAGGACGTCACACACATCCATGCCCGAGGCAGGATTCGAACCTGAGACCGTAGCGGTCGCGCGATTCCAGACTGAAGCACCTAGAACCGCTCGG
Source organism: Schistocerca gregaria (assembly GCF_023897955.1). NCBI lineage: Eukaryota > Metazoa > Arthropoda > Insecta > Orthoptera > Acrididae > Schistocerca > Schistocerca gregaria. The sequence continues at coordinate 836,065,349 of NC_064931.1, forward strand.
CCACTACGGCCGGCCGAGGTAGAGTCGTCGCTCTCATTGAGGAAGGAGGATGTTCCACCAGAGAAGCTGGCAGACGGTGTGGCGTACAACATACCACTGCAACGAGATGGTGGAGGATCTGCCTTGAAAGAGGCACCACCAACAGGGCTCCTGGCTCAGGCAGAAAGAGAGTGATCTCATAGCAGGAAGACAGGGACCCAGTTTCTACGAGCAGAGAAAATCCCTTTCTGAACGCGAAGCAGTTGCGGCGGCAGACCAACTTCCCCGGCTCCAGTGACACGATTCGCCGAAGGCTGAAGGACGCTGGACTGCATGCACGACGATCCGCCGTGAAACAAGAGCTCAGCGAAGACAACGTTTTATACCGGCTAGCATTTGTGGAGCTCCATCTGAGGGTGTCGTGGGACAACGTCATTTTCACTGATGAGCAGGTGTTTTCCACCAATAACTACGGTCTACGAATCGTTTACAGGCCCCAAGGGACTCGACATCGACGTGAATATGTAACCACGACGAGAAGAAGTGGCCGGCTATCTGTTACCTGCTGGGGTTGGAATTCTGCCAGAGGGGCGGGAATTATTCACAGGATAGTAGGAACTCTGCACAGCGCACAGTATGCCCACATATTGGAAAATGTGATGCTTCCGTCAGTGCGAATGCTGTACGCAGAAGGGGACGTCACATTGGAAGAGGACCGTTCTCCCAATCACAAGTATGCATTTGTTCAGCAGCGGCTCTCCGCGATTGGCGTCAACGACATGGACTGGCCGCCACGGGCGGCTGATTTTAACTCCATGGAAAACATGTGGGCTGAGGTCGCCAGAACATGAACAGAGAATTGGCCACGAAACCAACCAACTACTGCGGACACTCTTTGGGACTGCGTCCTGGAAGCATGGGAAGAAGTTGCTTCTTTGGGCTGTTACCTCCGACGGCTTCTACATTCTATGACAAGACGCGTGATAGATGTACAAAATAATAAAGGGATCTCGATAAAATATTAGACTTCTCAAAATGTTTAGTTATGTCTTCTTTTTCGTCATTCTTCCTCATTGGGAGTTAGTGGAAGATCGCGTGGCAACAGAAAAGATACAATATGGGTTAGCTTTCCTTTGAGTTACCCTTTTAATTCAAGTGGGTTTCTTTTGAATATACAGTTTGTTAAGTATTCTATTTTGATTGCATTTATACCCTGTCTACATACTTACAAACTAACTGGACTCTGTCACAGTAGTTTTTGTTATTTCAAATACGTCTCTCTCTTCCCCTCCATCCATGAATACACCCTCCGTCCTCCACACAATGCGCCAACGATTTCATATTATGTTTACTCACCGCGCGGGATAAGCCGAGCGGTCTCAGGCGCTACAGTCATGGACTGTGAGGCTGGTCCCGGCGGAAGTTGGAGACCTCCCTCGCGCATGGGTGTGTATGTTTTTCCTTAGGACAATTTAGGTTAAGTAGTGTGTAAGATTAGGGACTGATGACCTTAGCAGTTAAGTCCCATAAGATTCCACACATTTGAACATTTACGTTTACTCGTTCTTAAAATCTCTCTCTTTTTCACTATCGCCGCAAGTGCCCTTCTATTACCCTCCCCAAAACTTTGTAAACAAATCTAGCGGTTTCCTATGAAGCTAAATTTTCTCTTTTAATTGCTGCTGTCTTCACTCTCTATCGTTCCTCTCACCACCTATGAAAACGTATTCTTTGATCTCCCTTTCCCTATAACCCATTCTTCGTTCTGAGAACAGTCCTTCCTTTTCTCTCTGTCCTAAGATAAAATGAACTGTGGCACACATATAAGTGAGCAATACTTTGCAAGCATTTCACGCTTATATTTTGCACTTCTGCACTTCTATCTATTCCCAGATCCCGCCCTCCTTCCTGTTACGCGTCCCTTTACATCTGCATCTACATCTAATTGAATACTGTGCAATTAATAACTATGTGTTTGGGAGGGGGTTCTGTGGTCTGGTGGATTAATCTTGTATTGATGTGTAAAACGTGTAGATTCATATCTCAAGTCAAGCTTAGATTTTTAACACACACAAGTAGCTGTCCTTCATCCCCAGTAAAGTCAAGTGCAGCAAGTGCAGAAAGCCAGTAAGCTCCGTAGTTCAATATCCGCAGTAAAGATAACATCCCTTCACTGCCGACTGGGCATTTGTTTGAGCTGTGACAGATGGAGAAACCCCGCAAGGCAAAGACTATGTCCCCAGCAAGCCGTCGTAAACTAGAAAACGTATTTCGTTTAATGAACCAATGGCCATGTATGTTCACAAGGCTCTTACTTTATTTGAAACTGAGACGTTGAAAATTGTGGTGTTGGACTGGGATTAGAATTCGATTTCACTGTGTTCCCGAAGATTGCAAACTCATCTAAGCGTCCTCGAAAGTCACCTATCTGGTTTCGAATCCTGATCAGCACAAAATATTCTTTATTTCATTTCAAGCCCTAGCATGTGCACTCCGAACTACTGGTGAAAAATAGTTGCGTTTTCAACGTCTCTTCGTGCGTTGTCAGCTGTAACGTGTTCCTTTCAACTCACAGCCACATGATGAGCTTTCTATCACAACATTACAGGATCAAACGTTTCCTTACATATTTTCAAGTTCAAACATTCCTCTCCATCCTACTGGGAAAAACGGATTTGGGTTTGACGTTGTGTTCGTTGTGATGACCAAGGACGAAATGTTGTGGATTCAGCTTCTAGCCAGCAGAGTATTTTCCATAAAATCATTGAAAGTACAAACATGCCTTTCCTAGCTGTAATTGGAAAAGAATTTGATAGTTAAAGTTTCTTCATGACCACGTGTGCGCGGTTTGAATTCCTTTCAGCACAGAACTTTGCATCGCCTTATGTCTAGCTAAACATGCGCCAATCTCGCTACTGGTGAACCAACAATAGCTATTTATCGTCTGTTCCTGGCTAGAAAAAGACGGTGTTAGATGCTGGGCTCGAATCCCAGTCAGGCAAAAACGATTCAATCGTCAATTAAGGTTCCAGCATTTCGCTATTGGTGAAAACACTTGATATTCAACTTCTGATTTTATGTACAGTCGTGCTCAAAAGTATCCGAACGACCTGAATTACATTTCACCTGATTCCCATGCGACCTACATAACGCAGCTGTCTAGCAGGTCCTCTAAACGCTCTATGGTACAGTCGTTTGACTATTGAAGTTGGTTCCAACAAATCAACACTAGAAAACAGTGTTCTGTATCGCAATAACTCAAGATATAAAGTAATAACACGATACTACAAATATCAGGGAATACCTGATAACAGATAAGACTGCCCTTAAGGCTTGTAAGCTCACATTTTTTGCAATAAATGACATACCTGAAATGTTAACACTCTCATTATTACGTCAGATAGGTAATGCACGTAGTACGTTCGCCGTATTCATCATTTCCTCTTCAAAGTAACACATCATACTTGTTATTTAACACAAGATGTCATTAAAAATTTACGTTATTCGCCAGCAGCTAGTTGAGAATATGTATGAGCTTCAAATGACTGGACGAACCGCCTCGTTCTGCATATGGATTCAAATCCAGGTGATGCAGGCTAGGCTGCGGTGGCCATGCGGTTCTAAGCACTTCAGTCCGGAACCGGGTGACTGCTACGGTCGCAAGTTCGAATGCTGCCTCAGGCATGGATGTGTGTGATGTCCTTAGTTTACTTAGGTTAAAGTAGTTCTAGGTTCTAGGGGACTGATGACCTCAGATGTTGAGCCCATAGTGCTCAGATCCATTTGCACCAAACATGCAGGCTAAGATTTCGTGACTGACGGAAATTAACAGTCATTCCTGACTAGGCATAAAGAGAGTGATATACCTCATTTTTGGACAGTATCAGTTAGAATATATCAACTTTAAAATACATAACGCAACATTATTAACGGACGCGAATTCCTACCCAGTATCTATTGTCCCTGTGAACGAACCACGAGAAATGTTAAATACTGCTTCTTCACAAGTAACTTCCTTGAAATTCAGTGAGGTAAAACTTTGTGTTGGACAGGGATTCGAACCCAGAACCTAATCGAATTGTTATCGAAGCACAATCAACTTTCAGATATCGTATTTTCCTCGGCAGTAGCTAGATGTGTTAACTGAAATGACGAGACGAAACAATTTTCTCCTTCGCAGGACTCCATCCGGCCACAGTCCGCTGTTATATTCTAGAGAAAAGCAACGTCAAGTATGGGTTTGTTACACCAGAAGCGTCATGTGAGCATGTTTGAACAAGAAATAATATGACGAAGAATGATGACTGAGTATCGAACCCCAAACATGTCGTTGTTGACTGCACACAAAGAGACGTCAAATGGTTCAAATGGCTCTGAGCACTATGGGACATAACATCTATGGTCATCAGTCCCCTAGAACTTAGAACTACTTAAATCTAACTAACCTAAGGACAGCACACAACACCCAGCCATCACGAGGCTGAGAAAATCCCAGACCCCGCCGGGAATCGAATCTGGGAACCCGGGCGTGGGAAGCGAGAACGCTACCGCACGAAAGAGACGTCAGCTAACGCATTTTTCGCCACCAGCAGCTAGGAATAATACCCTTGCACTTACAGTGATCTCGCAAATAGTTCTGTGCCCGACTGGGGGTCAAAAACGTCAGATATCTTTAGTGTTGGCAACGAATGAAAATGCATTTAAAATTAAAATTATTATCCACCAGCAGATAGGGGTTCCCGTGCTAAAGCTTGATAATACATAGCGAGAAGTTTAGTGCTGGGCCAGGATTCCAACCCATTCATGCACAATACGAGGAGATGCTGAGGAATCTGCAGTTTTTAACAAACAACAAGTTGTAGTGGAGCTGTATTGTCACGAAAGGATCAAATTCCGCGTTAAGGGCGGTCTGAGTTGCATTCCCAGTTCAGAACCAATTATATCGACATACAGAAGCTCAAATAAAAGACGGAATAAGTGTCCTGTGACCATACACAGGGTTTGATTCGTCACTAGAAATAAATAGCTAGTATAAGAAATGTTACTGGTGATACAGTTTCTACATGTCGCCACTCCTTACTTTATTGTGGCTCCAACTAACGTCTACTTGGTAAAGATGGAATATTATGTTTAATGTGATTTTCAGACCACAATGCCATTATACTTTCTTTACTTCATGTAGCCATAAGATAATAGAATCTGCCTCTACCTATCAAAAAACATCGCCAGAAGTTGGAATCGAACCAAGACCATCATCATATGTAACAATCATCAGTCCAACAGACCAGCAAACCCTCTTCTCTACGACTCATTTCTCTATCACAACACCGACGCGTCCCACAAGATGAGAATTCTGACACACAGGCTCCCTGTAGTGGAATGCAGGATGCTCAGTACATTCATTTACTTGGTTGACCGAATCGCCATGAACTAGCTGTTTTGGCTACTCAGTGCATACATTCGACTCTATTTTGTAATGAGCGAAATAAAATAATGTAACTGCCACCTACACAGAACTGGCAACAGTGTAGAATGCAGAAATTTAAATAGGAAGTGTTCCTTTCCATTTGAGCTACTCTATTACGCTATCTGTTTGTTGAAACTATCGAACAGTGCAAAGGAAATGCTGTAACTGTCTGTCTCTCATAGGTCTATATCCGGCCATATGCATTATCTCACAGCACTGTGGAATGACTAAGTTCTGGCGGAACTCTTTGTCACTTCCAGAGATGCTGTAGCTACGTCACAGCTAGTTTCGTAACGGTAAGGGTCGCGCAATGTTGATAAAACGTCGCGTGTTCTACTACATTTGCCACAACATTTTTTTAAATCGCAATCCTGCTGTCTTCTGAAGTTAACAATTTAATGGAATTTTGAGCATAATTCTCTTCACTTCTCAACCCAAAATAGTGGCATGTGGAAAAAAGGCTAACTTCTGCGTCATTTTGTTCTTTTCAGGTTTAATAGACGGCCAGGCAGCAGATGCGCTCGAAGCTTTTGTATTCTGTATGGGGAGAGCGCATCGTGCCAAAATACGTCAGAAAAGCATTTTCTACATTAGCTGTCGTCTGTTAGTGACATTTTAATCTTCTTCATACCTTGTTTGACAGTTTTAACTCAGAACAAGTTTTCTTCATGCATGTAATCAATAAACAGCATGTGCATTGTCAGACTGTTATAGATAACATCGGAGAATTCGCATATATCGTTGATGATTAATTGCTCTCTCATGTTTAGTATTGTTTTAACAACACTAAAAGAAACCTTACGAAAACTGTGCACTGTATTGTAAAAAATGAAATAAAACTACCCACGATAACCTTACGACGAAACTAAGTATCTGTACACAAGCGTGCCTCTATCTGCGCGAATTAGTAAAACACTATTCACTTAGATTTCGATTGGGTCTGTGTTTAAATGTAATGCTGTGTCATACTCAACAGGTATGCAAATGTGGCATTTCATAAATAAAACCGAGCGAGGTGGCGCAGTGGTTAGCACACGGGACTCGCATTCGGGAGGACGACAGTTCAATCCCGTCTCCGGCCACCCTGATTTAGGTTTTCCGTGATTTCCCTAAATCGTTTCAGGCAAATGCCGGGATGGTTCCTTTGAAAGGGCACGGCCGATTTCCTTCCCAATCCTTCCCTAACCCGAGCTTGCGCTCCGTCTCTTATGACCTCGTTGTCGACGGGACGTTAAACACTAACCACCACCACCATCATAAATAAAGTTACACATTCCTAGAAACCGAAATTTTGCTTGTAAGCAGCTGAAAGAGGCGTTACCTGTTGTGCAGCGTTGTGAGTTTTTCACCATTGCACTTAGAACTGAAAGTATTTTCTTGCGATTTGCTAATCAATTTATTTCCTTCATACTTATCACCCTGGCATGGGAGTCTTAAGTGAAGAACATTTTTGAATTTCGTATCGTTGACGATCGATTCGAATCTCTTCAGAGACGGTTGTATTGTACAGCAGCTTGGCAGTCAGGAAGCCGAGATCTACGACTATTAACACAAGTTACTGAGTCGAGATGCCAAGAGGATTTGATGTGTAAAGGTTTTCTTCTGATTTTTTCTGGGAATTGGCAGCTCCATGAAATGATACACAAAAAAAGCTTGCACGATCTGCCCCTACCACAGTTAGAACTGACGATTTTCTTAATCGCTGGAACACGAGACACGTGCGGTACCACGGTGCTACGGACACACTGCTGCCAGCACACTACTCTTGTAATGGTATTGGTAATCATCCTCATAACGCATCGTGAAAGATATTAAAAGGTGTCACTTATGTGAAGAATAGCATTTCTTTAGCCAAAAAATTGATATTTCTGTTTCAGTGTCTTAGTTTACGTGAGGATTATGTACCACGAGTCATTGAAATGGAGAGGGAATTTCATGTGAATTTAGCGAGAGTCAGTTCAGTACCATACGCGGAAGTGATTGCACTGTCACAGTGTTGCCAAATGTTTGTGACGATGTTGCCAATTCTCAGCTGTGCTAGGAACAGGTCTGTAGCCTTATCGGAGGAGAATCCTGTGCTCGTGTCATAGGAGGAAACAGAGAGGAGGCGGGAGGTTTGGTTAATATGCAGCGTTTTCTCCTACCAGCAGTGTCAAACATTCAGATGTGGAATCTTCCATCAGGATTACAGTTTCCCACAAAATTTATACGAATGAAACACTTACCTTGTTACTTAGTGACAAAAGATTGTTTCAGTACAATAAAAAGTCTTTGGAAATCAACTGTGCCCACCTGTCACGAAAAGTAAGATAACAAATATTTTGCACTTAGAAATCGATTGCAGCTATGTGCAGTCTTGTGATCATACAAGTAGAATTTCATGAATTGCACGAGAATGTAGAAAAATGTTGGTGCGAATGGAAGCTGTAAGAAACACAGTTACCTAATTATTCTGTAACACGTAATAATCAATTCATTTGATAATTCAGAAAAGAAACTAAAAATTACGCCCATTAAGACAGAAACTAAAGTGCAGATGAGGGCACTGTGCAGATCTGCGCTTTTTCATCTTCAGATCTATACAAATAATGTATATTAACCATCGTATTCATTGCTTTCGTAATGTTTCCCTCTTGTTTTCTTATGATGAACTGGATCCACACCCACGAGTCTGATTTTTTCTTTGTATCCTGCCATCTACTATTTTTGTGTATTATTGTTCGGTGTTCAAAAAGAAAAATATTATGCCTCTTCCCACGAGGTATTAAAATGAGGTCGCAAAAAGGCAAACGAATTATAATCATAATACAGTGAGACGCCAATTTGTCTGTCGTCATGGTGTTAAGTGGACAGAAATAGTTGGGTGTTATTATCGTCTTTTCTTATTGAGATTTTCATATTACCCTGACACAAGACGCCGAGATAAATGTGTATATTCTCCGTGACGAAACATCCCATATTCCATTCATCCTGATCCATTCGTTACGTGCATCGGTGGCAATGAGTGATGGGAAAGCTGTTGTGGGGTGACGAATAACAATAACAATGGTAGCAATTACGAATCAATAATCAATTATGTATACTGCATTACAGACGATTAACAAAATAACCAAGAATGGCTGAGTGTTCAATTGGAGCACTGAGTAGGTGTTCTTACCACTTTGTTACTGCATTCTGTTCAAGTTGTTTGCAGAGAGAAAACAAAGAACCCTGTAGCCATACATATCGCTAGTACAACGAGATATTACCTATCAACTATCTTTTTATTTTTATTTTAATTTTTTGAGGAAAGCATCGAGAAGCGTGATAATAAGCAAGTAGGTATATAACATGTTTACAGTTATTTTCATCGGGATACATAATGCAAAAATACAACTTTTAAGTGTGTTATTGCGTAATTCCAGTTATTGACAGTCTATTCGTGAGCTTGCTCGCATTCAGTGGGGTGAAATATTTCTTGCACCATGCTCAACTCATAAACGAAATCTCGCAGTACTGACGTGTTGTCCGATATATTGCACGGAAAACATATCTGATTCATGTTGCTAAATACAGCTCTATCAGATGTCAATTTGGAAGCGTACGAAGTGTATAAAAGTATATCTTGAAATACGCAGAATGGCCCATAGAGGTATTCGACAGAAACATAGCCATGACCAAAATTGTAACTGGGGTCGACAGCATCGTTGTCTACCACTTTGACAACTCGAACGGTGACAGTGCTCGGCCGGTTACTTACGTTTACTGGTATCAAAGCTACAGCATGAAAACATAAAAATGTTAATAACGCGAAAATCATTAGTTTTGCAGCCCATAGAAAGTAAAACAGTCATCAGTCGCAAGAGTGGTTTGAACACCACTGTGATTTAATAGGCACTGACTTGTTGGAGGTGGTATGCTGTTGCTTTCATCCGACCTAGCCAGTTAATGGGGGAACCTACAGTTTTACGTGGCTTTCGGACCACAGTGCAACTCGGCATTTTTCACATCAACAAACACTGCACCAGGGGAAATATGTGTAAAATGGCACATAAAAATCGTGGGACTAGTTAGGGATCGAACCTGAGACCTTCGTATCCATAGTCTTTCCCTTTATCACCTTACCACCATGCAGCCAAGACTGTGGTTTCTGCTTGCCATTAAAATTAAGGATGTTTCGTTTGAGCCTGCGCTGGCACTTGCGTGTCCGTTAGGAGACCTTACCTTTGGGATTACCCTCGTATACGTGTGTGTAAACGCATTCCAATGCTCACTCAAGGAAGACAAGGATACCTAGTCTGGCTTAAATATTACAAATACGCCTCTGTCTGTGGATGAATGCAGACTTAGGTTGATAATCATTTTGAATATTTATCAGTACTGTACCCATTGGTGTGAAACTCGTTTTCTACCAGTGATTCCCACAGCTACAGGAACACTACTTTAACACCTCTTGCACAAAATACTTACGCAGTGCTATCAGACGAAAAGATCAACCTCACACAAACTGTGGGAAGTTTGTTTTACAACCTTCGTACTTGGATAAAGAACTTTTCCTATTTGAGTTAACTGTGAAGGTTTCTCCATAAGACGATTTAAGAAAAAACAAAATTACTTCAGCTATACCAATGTTTAAAGAAATCGTGTTAACGGCACTAAATCGTGGTTTGTAAATCGTTTGTCAGCCGTACTTAGCCGCATTGTGCTGGTTCGAAGGCAAAAAGCTTAGTGACAAATTTCACAGGAGGAAAAGGGGGACGAAATATCTGCCACTCGAAGGTCATGTTGTTTTACTTAAATGATTACAAAATCCGGTAAAACGAACAATAAGGTTGTCAGTATAAGCACATTACAGTTGTCAATGTGATGTTGCACCGCTCAGGGCTTGTAATGATAAATGGCCCGTTTAGGTCAGGCATATTGTACACAGAAGTGGAAGAGAGAGCACCACTAAATTCTACAATCCCTATGCATTGCATACATACAGAATTTACTGTTACAGTGTACTTATGGAGCCCCATGAATGAATTGCATATTTTCCGGTGAGAAAGAGCACTGGCAAACCGTCTTCGTTACATTAGGTTACTTAAACTGGCGTCAATTTGAGCTAGAATTTATGGCCAGCTACTTCGTGTAAGGACAGTGAGTCGGATGCGGGTTTTGTAACTGTGAAATACTTTCCTTACATTATGGAAGCGAATATTAAATTTGAACTAATATTGAAAAATTTTGGACTTGGATAGCTTAGAATGAAAATCTTTCTGTTTATTGCAAAGGAAAACTATTGATTTTATAAAACATTCTGTGTCATACACAACTTGAAACAGGTCACGTCGACCAAATCATATTGAAGAACCGACAGCGACGTACATTGGAAGACAGTAAGACTCCTTGGCTTTTGGTTTGGCAGTATTCGACAACCATTTATAGGCGTAAGTAAATGTTGAAAGGCAGCGAGTTTTTGTTATCAAGTAATGTCTTCATCAATTACTTTAGTTTTATTGTGATCTACGAGTAGTTGATGATGTTTGATATTACCATGAAAAGGATTCCGTAGACAGGGAAAGAACTTGTTCTTGGGCAACTACTTCCATAATGACCAAAAGGACTTAAATGATTTTCAAGCACGTGTGTTCCAGCAGCGGCATGAAGAAAATGATAGTAATAATGACGATGATAATCGAATTATCCGGTAACTTCACACTTCACAATGGATTTTCTGGAACTGAATTAGTGTAAATTTCTAAATGGCTTCAAATCAAGGCTATGACGCCTAGAAGAGTCTTTAGATCCTGCTGACATGAGAATAGCATAATCTCCACGTCAGAAGCTTGCTTCTACTTAACCATTTAATAGACTCTCGTTTTTTTTCACCGTGACTAGTTTAGTAAGCTAAGCACATCATCCATTACAGCACACTCCTGGGGCTGGGCAATGTGGTCACAATGGCCTGGTGTAACGAAATATCACAAGAGCAATGTGTGGGTTCAGGCATTTACTTTTAAGAGACACAAACAGATTTACTTTACCTCTGGTAACCTCAAGTGAAAGCTGTTATAATCCAGAATCCCCATTAAGCATCACGTTCCTTCATTCCTAACAGGGCACAGCCGGTTTACGTTGGAAAATTACATAGGTGGAAGTCAGGATAAACAGAAATACGGTCACCAGTAAACTTACTTACATTAGAAAATTTTATTTTATTTGATGAACTGATAGTCGTCTAAAGGAACAGGGCTCTTATTTTACTTGTACTTAATTGAACTAGAGACGTTGAAAAATTTGGTGCTGGACTGTGATTAGAATTGGTATCTCCTCTTTCCAGGATCTGAATCTCTCGTAACAGTATAGTGCAATGATTTCATTCCTTTTCCCAAGACTGCAGTCTTCTCTAGGTCTCCTACAAAGGTAAATATGTGGGTCTGAATCCTGATCCAGTACAAAAATATTCATAATTTCATTTCAAGCCTTATCACGTGCACACCGGCCTGCTAGTGAAAATTAAAGTGCATTTTTAATGTCTGTTCATGTTGCCAACAATTTCTGGAAAAACACGCACACATCTTACTGTTGATGAGTAAGCAATTGATACTTAAGCAATATTCGTGGACAATAAAGAAGAACGATAGGAGTGCGGTTCGATTGTCGCTCAGGCACAAACATTTGTTTCCTTATTTTAGACTATACACCTAGCAGCTGGCAAGAAAAACCGATACGTAACATTTGAATTTACTTAGTTAACAATCCGATTACGTCTTGGGTTCGAATCTCCGTCGCAGAACTTCACATCATGCGCTTCATATTTAAATTCATACACACTTCGTTACTTCTGAATTGACGTATATCAGACATCTTTCATGGTTAGTTAACACGGATGAAATGGTCTCGATAGGAGTCCCGGTTTATTACAAAAATTGTCGTCTTTTATGCTTTTATTTTCAAGTTTAGATTTGGTTACTCATATAGGAGAATATTTCGGTACTTCATGACTCTTCATGGATAGTCAGCAATATGATATGAGTAGATTAGATTAGATTAATACTTGTTCCATACATCATGAATACGACATTTCGTAATGATGTGGAACGAGTCATTTTAATGAAAGATTTCTTTACATACCAGTGTTCAATTTCCTTAGAACAATTTTTTACCCTCTCTCTCTCTCTCCTCTCTCTCTCTCTCTCTCTCTCTCTCTCTCTCTCTCTCTCTCTCTCTGACTCTTTCTCTCTCTCTCTCTCTCTCTCTCTCTCTCTCTCTCTCTCTCTCTCACTCTCTCATACACACACACACACATTCTCTTTTTATTTTTATTTGTTTGTTGTGCTCGACTATTGGCGGGGCACGAAAACGTCCGCGAATGAGTTTCTTAGTTTTGAGTACAGTTACGAAAGAAATATAAAAACAACTATGAGAGTTACTGATTTATGATGCTTAGTAGCAGTCAGTTCTGAGTATTATTAGCAACTAAGCTCCAGTCCCTAAACCTAGTTACAGAAATGCGAATCAGATGCATTACGTATTCCAGGTCGTAGCAGCCGCGTCGTTGAGGCGTCAGCTATGGTCACTTCCCAGCCCGCTGTAGGATCACATCGGTTCGTCTTCTTCCTGCTGATAATGGAACTGAGATTTCACAACAACGCAAGGTATGTTTGTCAACTCTGTAATCGACGAGTAACGTCCTGGTGTGCATGGAATTAAGCTTCAAAGTTCACTTGATTTCTCCTGTCATTTCCATTGAATCACCTGAGTTGTAATCGCTTGAGGTGTAACAGAAGATGGTAAATTTACGGTTTTCAGCCCAGCACAGTCACTGAACGTGGCAATCGCAACTAATCTTGTCCTTTAAATAGCGGTTTACGAGTTCTAGCCACTATTAGCCTCGAAAGAAGAACGCGCAAACCGTATCTATGCGCTACAGTCTCGCCGCGTCAGCCGTGCTGTGCGGACGTGTGCTGAGTTTCGTGCGCCGCGGTCTGCTGTGCTTCGGCGTGGTAAGTGGCAGTGCTTCTTGCATCGTTGCAGAAATTCTACGCATATTGAAATTTGAAATATGAATTCGTGATGGCCCACTTGAACAGACAAGATACTTTGAAATTCTCGTTTGATCGTAATTACGCACGACCTAAACTACACGAAATCGAAGATTGGTTGGAAAATGAAGTGAAAGTTGATTCAGAGGATGTCATTGGAATGCATTTTTCGATAGTGAGCAGTGTTGTATTCGTGAAATTGACGAATGCAAACGTATGTGACAAAATATTTGAGTCTTACGGAGGAATTATGAAGTTTAAACATTGTGGTGGAAACGTAGGCGAAGTCACCGTAACACACGCAGGGTTTGGAATACGAACGATCAGGATATTCGAAGTACCGGCGGAACAAATAAACGCAGTGATAGCGCCGTACGGTAAAGTTCTCAGCAATGTTGCTGAGAAGTTCTCAACGGAGTGAGACAACTAAAGGGCGATTTGCACAAACATGCACCGTCATACATCAGCGTGTGTGGATACCGAGGTATCGTTATATACGACGGCCAGCCGAGGACGTGCGCAGCGTGCAACTCTCCAGGCCACGTCCGCGCGGAGTGTTTACAGCGGCTGGCGATGCGCCGCGACAGCAGACTATGACTGCGCTGCCAGCGACTTACGCTACGGCTGCCCGCGGTGAAGTCCGGACCCCAACCCCTGATGTGAACACGGAGAACCATCCACCCCGAGAAGAAGCCCAGATTGCCACTACCGACACAACAGAAGCTAGACCACCCGAACCTAAGGAAATCGTGACAGCTGTAACGGTTTCTACACTACAGACACCGAAAGATATTGGGAGCCACAGCAAATTCTCCGATTCCTCCGCCGTTGAGAATGACATGCAAGAACCATCCCGTAATGAGAAACCTCATAGTGAATCGAATTCTCTATTGACACCATCATCGACGAAAAGCACGGTCGAAAATTTGGCTCGAAACACCACCCGCTTAGAAGATTTGAAGAATGCTGAGGAAGACAACCTCAGACAGCAGCCGGTTAAACCTAAACGGCAAACACGAAAGCAGAACCCTGAGAAGATTCAAGAACAGGAAAAAAACTCTTCTGTACCAAAAAAATCCTTAAAACAGATCGAAGTCGAAAGCAAGGCGTGGCAGACATTGGAAAACCAGACATCCCCAACCCGAATGAGGATGTACAGATGAACCTCGGCCCTCCAATTGAAGAACTAATGGACACTGTTGACCGCTGTGGTCCTGATACGGGGACAGCATGGTCTGACGACCGAATGGCGCAGGCGTATAAAACCGCCACGCTCAATGTAAACAGAATAGTTTCGAAAGTAAAGTTACAATCTGTGAAGGACTACTTATATGCCGCCGACATTGACATAGCGATGTTACAAGAGGTAGGTACGACCACAATAGCGGATGTGTACGGATATGAGGCGATCTTAAACATAGGCAATGAATGTGGAACGGGAATGTTGTTCAAACACAACATACCATGTACAGCAAAAGCAATACTTGAATCTGGACGAGGCATCACTGCACAAATATAAGATCTGCTTCTTGTTAATATATATGCTCCCTCTGGATCCAGCGGAAAAATAGCAAGAGGCAACCTGTTACGGGACGAAATTGTACCATTAATAACTGATCCTCGACTGCACATAATTTTGGGTGGAGATTTTAACTGCGTATTGCGTCCGGAAGATCAAGTCCCAAACTTCAACTTTTGTGAGGAGCTGTTGATGTTAATTAACTGACTAGATATGTTACATGCTTTGTGCCATCTTCGCCCGCACAGCAGAGTTTAAACGTACGTATCCAGTACATCGGCAAGCAGACTAGACAGGCTGTGTGTAACGAAAGGTTTTATTCATAATGTAACTAACTGCGAAATTTGGCCTCTTAACTTCTCGTATCACTGCGCATTTCATATAACCGCGCAGCACACTAAACAAATTACATTCCTGGGAAGGGGCGTATGGCAGCTAAATATGTCACTTTTGGAGGACGCAGTACTGCAACAGGAGATCCTTGATAAATGGCAGCGTTGTCTTAGGACGCAATCCAGATATCCAACACGCATCGTGTGGTGGCTACAGTCTGCGAAACCACAGATAACAAAATGCATCGCACAATATGGTCGCATGAAAGCGTACTGGCGAAAACGCACCTTGGAGTATCACTTTCTTTGCCTCCGCCAACTATATGATGACCCCAGGGGATTAGTAGCAAACAGCTCTAGAATAAAACGCACTAAAGCAAGGATAACGGCGTTGGCAATCACTAGAGGAGAAAAAAGTTCGATCACGTCCTCCGATTGAACTGACGCAGGAGAATACGTCAGTATATCACGTGATACGGAAAGCCAAGAGAAGTAAACAAATGTAACACCAAAAACTACGTGGTGCAACATTGTACAGAGTTTTACTCCGCATCGGCGACTGATGCGACAGCAAGTGAGCCGCTTTCATCCAACATTCAATCCACGGTCCATCCGACTGACAACGCCGACCTTGTAGCCCACATAACTGAGGAAGAAGTATGTGTCATAATCAAAGATTCGCCTACAAAGAAATCTGCTGGTTTAGATTGCCTACCCATAGAATTTTATGTTTGTTTTTGTCACATCATAGGACCGGAATTCACCAAAGTGTTCAATGAATTATTGGGAGACGTGCAGATGCCATCTCAGTTTACTGAAGGACTGATTGTCCTGATTCCCAAAAAACCACGTAGTACTACGCTGAAGGATTTTCGACCACTAACACTGCTCAATTCCGACTATAAAATCTTCACCCGCCTCATCAACTGTAGACTGAAGACGGTACTGCCGAAAGTACTTGGCTCTTATCAAATGAGTGCTGTCCCAGGGAGATAAATGTCGACTGCATCATGTGAGTATAGGGACATAATATATTTGTCGTGGCTATGTAAATGCAATGTTGGTCTCATGTTTTTAGACTTCTATAATGCTTTTGACCGCATCAGCCACCACTTTCTACTAACTGTAATGCAACGGATGGGATTCAGTGCTCATTTTCTTCTGATCATACGCAAATGTATAGTCGGAACTTCCTCTCGAATCAAAATTAATGGTCAGCTAAGTTCACCAGTCCCGATCAAGCAATCTGTGAGAACAGGCTGCCCCCTTTCTATCTCACTATACGCAATCGCTGTAGAACCGTTACTGTTAACCCTACATCACAGGTTACTAGGTCTACAGGTGTTGGGTACAAAAACCGTGTGTCACGCTTATGCTGATGACATCAGTGTAGTAGTTAACACGCACTCAGAAATGGAAGTAGTTCAACAAATAATCCACGCTTACGCCACCTCTTCCGGAGCCAAACTCAATGAACACAAATCGAAAATTTTACCTGGCGGACCCCATATGGAGACAATTCAAAGAAAATGGCTACAAAGGATAGAGACGACGAAATGGAAGTCTTTCAACAAATAATCCACGCTTACGCCACCTCTTCCGGAGCCAAACTCAATGAACACAAATCGAAAATTTTACCTGGCGGACCCCATATGGAGACAATTCAAAGAACATGGCTACAAAGGATAGAGACGACGAACCACTTAGGTATGATTCTACTGGCCAACCCAAGAGAGATGACAGTAGTCAACAGGGACCATAAACTAAATATATTCAGGGCTAGTCTCCGTGAACACAAAACCAGAACGCTCAATCGGATACAGAGAGCTCTCTTGATTAGTAGCTATGCGCTAAGCAAGATATATCACATCGCAGCAGTGTTACCAGTACCCCAGGATACAGCACGAAAGCTTTTAGCTGCAGCGTATTGGTTCATATGGAGCCGGAACATCTTTAAAGTCACCATGCCAACCATAGTGTTGCCCCGCGCTGCTGGTTGCTTGGATGTCAAATACACTCCTGGAAATTGAAATAAGAACAACGTGAATTCATTGTCCCAGGAAGGGGAAACTTTATTGACACATTCCTGGGGTCAGATACATCACATGATCACACTGACTGAACCACAGGCACATAGACACAGGCAACAGACCATGCACAATGTCGGCACTAGTTCAGTGTATATCCACCTTTCGCAGCAATGCAGGCTGCTATTCTCCCATGGAGACGATCGTAGAGATGCTGGAAGTAGTCCTGTGGAACGGCTTACCATGCCATTTCCACCTGGCGCCTCAGTTGGACCAGCGTTCGTGCTGGACGTGCAGACCGCGTGAGACGACGCTTCATCCAGTCCCAAACATGCTCAATGGGGGACAGGGTAGTTGACTTACACCTTCTAGAGCACGTTGGGTGGCACGGGAGACATGCGGACGTGCATTGTCCTGTTGGAACAGCAAGTTCCCTTCCCGGTCTAGGAATGGTAGAACGATGGGTTCGATGACGGTTTGGATGTACCGTGCACTATTCAGTGTCCCCTCGACGATCACCAGAGGTGTACGGCCAGTGTAGGAGACCGCTCCCCACACCATGATGCCGGGTGTTGGCCCTTTGTGCCTCAGTCGTATACATTCCTTATTGTGGCGCTCACCTGGACGGCGCCAAACACGCATACGACCATCATTGGCACCAAGGCAGAAGCGACTCTCATCGCTGAAGATGACACGTCTCCATTCGTCCCTCCATTCACGCCTGTCGCGACACCACTGGAGGCGGGCTGCACGATGTTGGGGCGTGAGCGGAAGACGGCCTAACGGTGTGCGGGACCGTAGCCCAGCTTCATGGAGACAGTTGCGAATGGTCTTCGCCTATACCCCAGGAGCAACAGTGTCCCTAATTTGTTGGGAAGTGGCGGTGCGGTCCCCTACAGCACTGCGTAGGATCCTACGGTCTTGGCGTGCATCCGTGCGTCGCTGTGGTCCGGTCCCAGGTCGACGGACACGTGCACCTTTCGCCGACCACTGGCGACAACATCGATGTACTGTGGAGACCTCACGCCCCACGTGTTGAGCAGTTTGGTGGTACGTCCACCCGGCCTCCCGCATGCCCACTATACGCGCTCGCTCAAAGTCCGTCAACTGCACATACGGTTCACGTCCACGCTGTCGCGGCATGCTACCAGTGTTACAGACGGCGATGGAGCTCCGTATGCCACGGCAAACTGGCTGACACTGACGGCGGCGGTGCACAAATGCTGCGCAGCTAGCGCCATTCGACGGCTAACACCGCGGTTCCTGGTGTGTCCGCTGTGCCGCGCGTGTGATCATTGCTTGTACAGCCCTCTCGCAGTGTCCGGAGCAAGTATGGTGGGTCTGACACACCGGTGTCAATGTGTTCTTTTTTCCATTTCCAGGAGTGTACATCAAGAACCAATGCACTGCCATATATATGGACCGAATTCGCAAAATACTGCAGACACCCCATCCGACAATTACAAAAACGTTATTCAACAGGTAGCCCCAACGAGCAAAAAGGCCCCAGTCGATGTTGGTCGAATCAGCTCTGAACTCGATCACGTCCGGACTTACTACCTGGAAGTGAGCTATATTCAAGAAACTTCACAGCTGCTTAACACCAGAAGGACCTATTACCACCACACGAGACACCATAGGTAAAACCCAATGGAAGCGAAATATCCAGCGGTCAACTGGAGTAACGTCTGGAAAAACATTAACAATCCCATCCTCCACTCCAAACTAGTATCCACATGGTATGACACTGTAAACGAGAAGGTTCCCACAGGTGAAAAGGTGCACAATATGAAAATGAAGCAGAGTCCATACTGCGATCATTGCCGTACGGTAGATACCTTGGCACACATTCTCATTTGCCGAGACCAATACCACATATGGAACTGGGCTAGAAAAAACCTCGCAATAATTAGTAGAACTACAGACTCTGCTATAGCACTTAATGATGTACTTCAACCAGGATGCCATTTCTTTCCTGCATCAAACCGCAATAGCTACACTTGGATTATCGGCCAGTTCGCATATTTTGCAGTTACGAATACGCATGCGAGTATAGACGAGTACATACAGTATATAATGGAAGAGCACCACAACCTTAAAACGAGTCGAAAATATAAAGTTTTGTTTCAAAATTTCTTACTTCACACTTTGCCATAATGAAGCAGCAATATTTGGTTGATGCACAACATTACAGCGAGTCGATACTAATTTTGCTTCATTATAATTCAGTTGGCATTTATTTATTCATTGTAGAACGGCAATCAAAGTGTCTCAGAAAAAATAATTTTGCCAGAATCTGTAACAGAAAACAAATCAGAAGTGCTTGCTTGATTTCGTGTTCTTCTGTTTTACGGGTGTTGGACAGTTTGTCACGGAAAGACAATTTATTCAGTATCTTTATATATATAATTTTAAAAAAAGGAATAAAAAATAAAAATAAAAAATTAAGTGAAAAGAGAGTAGGTTAAAAAAAAACTCTGTGTTGACGTGCTGCCCTGTGGAAATATGACAGTTACGGTTCGCGGTTCCAGTCTCGCTGAATGTAACGTTTTTATCCCTTCTGTGTAAAAGCTGCAAGCAGTCAGATCAAACATCGATAAGCAAATCCTAAGAAAATACTTTCAGCTGAAAGTGCAATGGTGAAAAACTTACAATGCTTCACAACAGGTAACGCCTCTTTCCGATGCTGCCAAGCAAATTTTGCGTTGCTAGGAATACGTAACTTTATTTATGAAATGCCACATTTGCATACCAGTTGAGCATGACACAGCATACCATTTAAACACAGACCCAATCAAAATCTAAGTGAATAGTGTTTTACTAATTCGTGCAGACAGAGGCACGCTTGTGTACAGATACTAAATTAATCATCAACGATATATGCGAATTCTCTGATGTTATCTATAACAGTCTGACAATGCACTAGTAGTTCATTGATTACATGCATGTAGAAAACTTATTCTGAGTTAAAGCTGTCAAACAAGGTTTGAAGAAGAATAAAATGCCATCACCAGACGACAGATAATGTAGAAAATGCTTTTCCGACTATTTTGGCACGATGCCCTCTCCCCATACAGAATACAAAAGCTTCGAGCGCATCTGCTGCCTGGCCGTCTATTAAACCTGAAAAGAACAAAATGACGCAGAAGTTAGCCTTTTTTCCACATGCCACTATATTGTGTTGAGAAGTGAAGAGAATTATGCTCAAAATTCCACTAAACTGTTAACTTCAGAGAACAGCAGGATTGCGATTTAAAAAAATGTAGTAGCA
This sequence comes from Schistocerca gregaria, assembly GCF_023897955.1. Classification (NCBI taxonomy): domain Eukaryota; kingdom Metazoa; phylum Arthropoda; class Insecta; order Orthoptera; family Acrididae; genus Schistocerca; species Schistocerca gregaria. Next base: position 836,085,953 of record NC_064931.1, read on the forward strand.
AATGTAATAGAACACGCGACGTCTTATCAACAGTGTGCGACGCTTACAGTTACACTACTAGCTGTGACGTAGCTACAGCACATCTGGAAGTGGAAAACAGTTCCTCCAGAACTTCGGCATTCCACAGTGCTGTGAGATAATGCATATGGCCGGATATAGACTTACGAGAGACAGACAATTACAGCATTTCCTTTGCACTGTTCGATGGTTTCAACAAACAGATAGCGTAATAGAGTAGCTCAAATGGAAAGGAACACTTCCTATTTAAATTTCTGCATTCTACACTGTTGCCAGTTCTGTGTATGTGGCAGTTACATTATTTTATTTCGCTCATTACAAAATAGAGTCGAATGTATGCACTGGGTAGCCAAAACAGCTAGTTCATGGCGATTCGGTCAACCAAGTAAATGAATGTACTGAACATCCTTCATACCACTACAGGGAGCCTGTGTGTCAGAATTCTCATCTTGTGGGATGCGTCGGTGTTGTGATAGAGAAATGAGTCGTAGAGAAGAGAGTTCGCTGGTTTGTTGGACTGATGATAGTTTCATATGATGATGGTCTCGGTTCGATTCCAACTTCTGGCGATGTTTTCTGATAGGTAGAGGCAGATTCTATTCTCTTACGGCCGCCGCGGTGGTCTCGCGGTTCTAGGCGCGCAGTCCGGAATCGTGCGATTGCTACGGTCGCAGGTTCGAGTCCTGCCTTGGGCATGGATGTGTGTGATGTAGTTAGGTTTAAGTAGTTCTAAGTTCTAGGGGGCTGATGACCACAGCAGTTGAGTCCCATAGTGCTCAGAGCCATTTGAACCATTTTTATTCTCTTACAGCTACACGAAGTAAAAAAAGGAATAATGGTATTGTGGTCTGAAAATCACATTAAACATAATATTCCTTCTTTACCAAGTACACGTTAGGTGGAGCCACAATAAAGTAAGGAGTGGCTACATGTAGAAACTCTATCACCAATAACCATTCTGATACTAGTTATTTATTTCTAGTGACGAAACAAACCCTGTGTATGGTCACAGGGCACTTATTCCGTCTTTTATTTGAGCTTCTGTATGTCGATTAAATTGGTTCTGAACTGGGAATGCAACTCAGACCGCCCTTCACGCGGAATTTGATCCTTTCGTTACCATACAGCGACTACAACTTGTTGTTTGTTAAAACTGCAGATTCCTCAACATCTCCACGTATTGTGTATGAATGGGTTGGAATCCTGGCCCAGCACTAAACTTTCCACTATGTATTATCAAGCTCTAGCATGGGAACACCTATCTGCTGGTGGATAATAATTTTTATTTTTAATGCATTTTCATTCGTTGTCAACACTAACTATATTTGACGTTTTTGACTCCCAGTCAGACACAGAACTATTTGCGAGATCACTGTAAGTTCAAGGATGTAATTCCGAGCTGCTGGTGGAGAAAAATTCGTCTCTTTGTGTTGTAAGTAGGCTGTTCAGGTTTTTTTATTGGTAACGCCAAGTAGCGCTCTGTATGAAGATCACTGGCTGTGCCGTGTGCAGTCTGTGGCTGGTTTGCATCGTTGTCTGCCATTGTAGTGTTGGGCAGCGGCAGCTGGATGCTAACAGCGCGTAGCGTTACGCAGTTGGAGGTGAGCCGCCAGCACTGGTGGACGTGGGGAGAGAGATGGCGGAGTTTTGTAATTTGTAAGACTGGATGTCATGAACTATCATATATATTATGACTATTAAGGTAAATACATTGTCTGTTCTGTATTAAAATCTTTCATTTGCTAACTATACCTATCAGTAGTTAGTGCCTTCAGTAGTTTGAATCTTTTATTTAGCTGGCAGTAGTGGCGCTCGCTGTATTGCAGTAGCTTGAGTAACGAAGATTTTTGTGAGGTAAGTGATTTGTGAAACGTATAGGTTAATGTTAATCAGGGCCATTCTTTCGTAGGGATTTTTGGAAGTCAGATTGCGTTGCACTAAAAATATTGTGTGTTAGCTTAAGCACAGTCGTGTATAAATTTTTCAAAGGGGACGTTTCATATGGCGGTTAGGGACTCTGGTTTGTGAAAAAGGATGTTGGAAACCAAGAATCGTACTTTAAGAGTTATGAAATGTGTGTATACGCGTGAATGTATCACAAGGCCGCCAAAAATTTTTGGACACTGTTATATTTACAGGATTTTGTTTCTACATATTTGTAACGCAAATGCTTGACCTGTGAAATTTTTTATATGAGACAGCCACTGTAGCGGAAACTGGTGTCGTAAATATTTCGGTAAGAAAGTTAAGTGACCACCTGGACGTAATGCGTCGTGGACGCCCAGCTGGACGAACGCCACCAGGAAACAAGCCATTAGTGTGTGCCTTTCAGAGGCACAGGTAAAAAAAAAAAATTAAAAAAAAAGGTGTCATTATCCTTGCTGTTGACATTTCTTTGTAGAAAGCGTCGCAAATACGACACGCTCAAACTTGAAAACATATGATTACACTGTGGAGCTCTTAACTTATGACATTTACTAAAATGCCTAATGAAACGACGAGAAACATTTCATGGCTATTGTCCTGCTAGTTGAGAGAAATGCCATGTGGCTTGCTTTATGCATTTATTTACTCACTTTGTTTAATATCTAGTTTCTAACTGCACTGAAGCATTGGTTAAAGTAAATTTTATGGATGTACTAATATAAATATTTTATGCCTACAGATCCAGTAAATAATAACTTTATCACGTACTTAAAAAAAGTAAAAAACGAAGTAGCACAAAAAGACATTTCCCTTCACAGAAATTGCATACAGAATTGTCTTTTCAAGTACATGGTAATATCTTTTTACAATAAATTTTTGTGGTGCACCACTTTAATTGCATAGACATTAAGATGTGAATAGACATTGTCCTTATCTGCATTGTTGTCTTTAGTGTAACATTTTTTCTGATTGAGCTTTGTCATGTTTAGGTATAAGTTATAGCATTTGCTGCAGCTGTTTGCCATTCATAGTGCTACTGAACGTCACTTTGTATTACTATGTTAAGCCAATTTTATTACTGATTTATTTTTCTTGTTTGCTGCGCATTGCCTTCTATTAGTTGTAATATTGCTGCCTTCTTTGCCAATTTCCATTTTTTAACATTGCTGTTTGTGTAAATTGTTTTGTGCTGCTGCATTGCCTCATCCCTTAGTTAAGAATCTGAGCTCAGTAGATTTAAGTTAGCTTAAGAGGGGGTAGCCTATATAAGAGAATGATTTGCGATATATTGGAAGATATGCATTTAGAAGTTATACGAAAAAAGTACAGAAATCAGGTATAGATAGGACTTTTTGGAAATAATGAAGAACGAAGGGAGATCTCCGAGAAGTAAAGAAAGTTTTGTTTGCAAAATACTGCAGTAAAACAAACCCTGTCCTTTCCTTTTGTGTTATCCCACTATGTGTTTGTGTACCCTTGTGTATTTGTTTTCTTCCTGTCTCTGTGTGCTGTTTCATAGAATTTTTTCTCTTCTAATACTAAGCTACATTCACTATGATGAGGAATACTGTTATCCTCAAATATAATTTGCGTTAATAACATGTTATTTACTTTGTAAAGATGTTTACACATTATTTATTCTGTTTTGTTCTAATGCTCATGTGTGAGGTTGATGTTTCAAAAGTTACTGTGATCTTTCATGTATGTACTTATGTCGTAATTTTTGTAACACTGATGTATTTGCTATTTCTATTCTTTTGTAAAGCCTGTACTACTTCAAATGTTATCTGTATTGTTATGTTCTTTAAAGATGTATTTTGTACCTTTGTTATTGCATTCTTATGTTATAAAATTGTAACTGACACCAGTTCATCAAATTAAATAATTTGTAAATTACATTTCACTGCACACGTTTCTGTTGGTCATAGTATATGGACAATATGTGAGAAGTAGGGACTGATAGTGTTTGCACGTGTGTTAATAATTCAGTAAGGGACTGGATAACAGCATTGCTGGTTCTAAGGACATTTCAAAAACAATTTTTCTGAGTGCACAAGTGGTGGTTATGGACTTGTTATATTATCCGCAAGACTCTTCGATGGTGATTGTGCACCTGCACAGTTGCAACAGATGGCTGCTGGCCGTCTCTACAAGGACTGCAGTGGGTCTGCACCTCTGGTGGCCCACCAACAGTAATCTCTACCAGGACTACAGTGGGTCTGCTCTGTGATAACCTACCTACCGATAGTCTTCAACGTCGACTGACTCTGCTGTGGCCCATTACCTGTCTGCATGTCAAGAGTCAGCATTGTCTTTCCGTTGGAAGGACAACACTACTTGTTCAAGACTGCATGGAAATCCACTACTTCCACGGCATTTTCTTTTACTACTCAGTCTTTGAGAAAAACACTGCAATCTTACTATGATGGGTGTTCAGGACTGTCTTTATGGACTGTGTGAAAATTTTAGCTTTTGACCAACATTGTATCGATAAGTGTGTGCATTTCATTTCTTTGTCATTGTAATTATGAGAAAATTTTTCAAATCTATATTGGCCACTGCCCAAAACAATTTGTAAATTTTTTTGTGGGGAGCATGGAGGCTATGTAAGTAGGCTGTTTAGGTTTTTCTATTGATAACGCCAAGTAGCGCTCTGTATGAAGATCACTGGCTGTGCCATGTGCAGTCTGTGGCTGGTTTGCATTGTTGTCTGCCATTGTAGTGTTGGGCAGCGGCAGCTGGATGCTAACAGCGCGTAGCGTTGCGCAGTTGGAGGTGAGCCGCCAGCAGTGGTGGACGTGGGGAGAGAGATGGCGGAGTTTTGTAATATTATGACTATTAAGGTAAATACATTGTCTGTTCTGTATTAAAATCTTTTATTTGCTAACTATACCTATCAGTAGTTAGTGCCTTCAGTAGTTTGAATCTTTTATTTAGCTGGCAGTAGTGGCGCTCGCTGTATTGCAGTAGCTTGAGTAACGAAGATTTTTGTGAGGTAAGTGATTTGTGAAACGTATAGGTTAATGTTAATCAGGGCCATTCTTTCGTAGGGATTTTTGGAAGTCAGATTGCGTTGCGCTAAAAATATTGTGTGTCAGCTTAAGCACAGTCGTGTATAAATTTTTCAAACTGGACGTTTCAGTGTGTAGTCAACAACAATGTGTTTGGGGTTCGATTCTCAGCCACCACTATTCGTCATATTATTTCTAGTTCAAACATGCTCACATGCTCACATGTCGCTGCTCGTGTAAGAAACCCATATTTCACGTTGCTTTTCTCTAGAATATAACAGCGACATGTGCCGGGTTGGAGTCCTGCGAAGGATAAAATTAATGTTTCGTCTCGTCATTTCAGTTAACACATCTAGCTACTGCCGAGAAAATCCGATATGTCAAAGTTGATTGTGTTTCGATAACAATTCGATTAGGTTCTGGGTTCGAATCCCTGTCCACCACAAAGCTTTACCTCACTGCATTTCAAGTAAGTTACTTGTGAAGAAGCAGAATTTAACATCTGTCGTAGTTCGTTAATAGGGACAATAGATGCTGTGTAGGAATTCGTGACCGTTAAAAATGTTTACGTTGTGTAATTTAAAGTTGATGTTTATTAACTGATACTGTCTAAAATCGAGGTATATCACTCTCTTTATGCCTAGTCAGAAATGACTGTTAATTTCCGTCAGTTACGAAATCTTAGTTTGCATTACCTGGGTTTGAATCCATGTGCAGAATGAGTCGGTTCGTCGTGACATTTGAAGTTAATACATATTCTCAACTAGCTGCTCGTGAATAAGGTAAATTTTTAATGATATTTTGTGTTAAATAAAAAGTATGGTATGTTACTTTGAAGAGTAAATCATGAATACGACGAACTTACTACGTGCATTACCTATCTGACAGTAATAATGAGAGTGCTAACATTTCAGTTATGTCAATTATTGCAATAAATGCGAACTTACAAGACTTAAGGACAGTCTCATCTGTGATGAGGTGTCCCCTGATATTATTAGTATCGTGGTATTGCTTTACATCCTGAGTTATTGCGATACAGAGCAGTGTTTTCTAGTGGTGACTTGTTGGAACGATTTGCAATAGTCGAACGACTGTATCAAGGAGCGATTAGAGGAGTTGCTAGACAGCTGCGTTATGTGGGTTGCATGGGAAACAGGCAAAATGCAATCCATTTCGTTCTGATACTTTTGAGTATGACTGTAGTTCTTTAACAATCCGATTAGGTGCTGGGTTCGCATCCCTGTCACAAACTTTATATGATGGCAATTCAATTTTAAACATGAGCATACCTTGTTCCTTGTGAATGACACCATATTACACATCGTTGGAGGTAGTTCCCAGGACGGTAACTGTTATGACAGGATTCCCAATTCAGTACAAACATTTTCGTCATTTATTTTCAGGAACTGAATTGATAACTGATACTGGCGCAGATGTTTATACTTCATGTCTCTTTATGCCTAGTGATCCGGTCTCAATAAGGCACAAACAAAGCTTAGCTTAGTAAGCAATGGCTATAGGTGCTGGGTATGAATCCAGATCCAGAACAACGACGTTGGTCATGTCATTTAAAGTTCAAATTTGTGTACACGTAGCTGTTGATGTGTTACGAGAACAATGATATTACTGGTGATTCGCTGTTAATGTTGAGATTTCCTTAGAGTGCTTCTTGCCGTTAATCGAGTTTTTCTACTGGTTCGTCCAATATACAGTTTCCAGAGCCACTGGCCGTTGAGCGACCTTCAGCACATGGATGGAAAACCTTTTAGAGATCGAAAAACATTTTTCCAATTGCCATACAGCTTTGTAACTCGTTATATTGTCTCAAGTATTTAATTTTGACTAAGGATTACTATAATCCGTTTTCTCAGAACTTTTGTAATGTCACTTGTTGTAATTAAGGTTAGTTTATGAGTGCTATGGGGTGTCTCATCGCTGGGAACGTGTTTTCTAATATGTTTTGTATGACGAAATTAGTTGACGCTTAGACTGACTGCCGTAAAGACCTTTGGTCTCTTAATAGTCTCTTGCGGTACCCATTGTGTGTAGTCAAACGACTGTACCCCACGGGGTTTTGGTGTTTAGAGGACCTGCAACACAGCTACGTTATTTTGGTTCTATTCGGCAGTGACTCACTTTTTTGCTGTCAAGTGTACACCTACCTCAAACATTGCATGGGAATAATTTCCAGAATCGTGTACAGTTCTGTCAGTGGACACAGCAGCAGATCCTCGCCAACCCGAACTTCTTCTCCAATGTTCTATTTACCTAAGAATGTTCCTTCTCAAACAAAGAACAGATAAATACAAGGAACATGCGTTATTGGTCCAGCGACAACCCACAATGGCTTATACAGGAGGAACATCACCGTCATTGGAGAGTTAACGTCTGGTGTGGATGCTTGGTACTACAATTATTGGCCCTTATTTAATCAATAGTAGTCTAAACGACACAGCGTATGCCAACTTCCTCAGACGAATTTTTCCTCCTCTTCTGGGTGATGTGCCGCTAGGAACCAGAATACTTATGAGGTATCAATACAACGGATGTCCAGCACATAATGCCTTGCGTTCACGTCGTATTATGGACCAAAGGTATATTGCCAGATGGATTGGTCGAGAAGGAACTGTTACTTGATCTGCTAGATCTCCTGATTTAAATCCTCAGGACTTTTTTGATTGGGGATGCATTAAAGACGTTGTCTATCGCGATATTACAACAACTCCAGAGGACATGCAGGAAAGCATTGTGCTTGCTTGTAATTCTCTTCAGCAGGCAACACTGGAAGCAGTAAATAATTCTTTCATTAAACGAGTGCAAGATCGTATCGGCGTCCAAGGTCCCCACTTCGAGCACCTTTGAATGTTCTACTCCTGGGCAGTTCTAGAGGACAGCCCAAGTCAGTTTTGTGATATGTATTTCCTTGGTTTTCATTTATTTTCAAAGTCATTGTTGTGTTATGTTACTACTCACGTTGTGTTTCAGTGGACGGTACACTATGATACATTTCTGAATAGGTCTTTAGGAGAGGAAATCACTTACTGAATAAAAAATACAAGACGTTATTTGAAAAAGTCATACAGCAGTCCATATCTTTATAAAAAAACAAAGCTACAACGAAGACAGTCATGCTGATTGATGTCCCCCTTAGGCTAAAGGACATTTGTTTGAAATATTTGGTAATTTGAATCTTTACAAACAGTTAGGGCTGTCAAGATAAACGTGACACTCTTATATGACACTGACGACATTAATGTTTTACCAAGTTTTTATATTGTTCAAATGTGTGTGAAATCTTATGGGACTTAAGTGCTAAGGTTATCAGTCCCTAACCTTACACACTACTTAACCTAAATTATGCTAAGGACAAACACACACATCCATGCCCGAGGGAGGACTTGAACCTTCGCCGGGACGAGCCGCACAGTCCATGACTGTAACGCCTAAGACCGCTCGGATAATCCCGCGCGGCTCCAAGTTTTTAAAAATATGACAAGCGTCTTGCGTTTCTACACATTAAAACAAGAAAATTTAGCATCTTGCTGATTTTCGATACCTAAATTTATGGATACCAAGACTTTTGTCTTACTGAGTATGACTTGTCAGGCAAATAGTACTGCGCTTTATTTTACGCATCCCTTTTGATTACACAATGTTTTACACTTCACTTTTAGCGACTTTGACTACAGCAATCTTCACATCAGTTACAAACAAACATAGTGTGTGACCGACTAAGTTCACTTTGCTGATGTTACAACTACTAAGGCCTGGTTGTATATAAGAAAGATAAAAAGTGGTTACATTTTTAAGAGCCATGGATAAAAGTTATGTTGTATCAACTTCGTACTAAACATGTAGCTAAAAACTAAGTGCTGGTGACGATCAGGATGTGTCTTGTATTCATACAAAGAAACTGAGGCCAGCAGACGGCACTATTGCTAGGGTACATTATTAACCAGTATCGCAAATGTAATTCTTAAAATGCGGTTTGCGTAGTCATTAATGAAAATCTCTTCACATGGCAACAAGAGCGTCTGACAATAAAGCATGTACTGATGTACTATACATGGATTTAGATCCATACCTAAATTCCACATAAAAAGTACAAAACTAAAAATATGAAACTCCTAGCCCAGCAAAATATCCGATTATGTTAAAACCATTATAAAAACTTAAAGAATTAAATCAAATCTATAAAACAAAATCATAAAGGATGATAAAACAATTACCGTAACCGTAAGTGTAAGGTAATTAACGAAACACTCACTATTAATAAAAAAATTAAGAAACCGGTAATAGATAATACATCCGGGATGGGATCTCAGTGGCGGCGCGTCGTGTCCTCTCTGTATGACGTGATCGTTTCCCTGCGGCGGGACTTGCAGAACAAGGCCCAGCCACCCCGTCGCCAGCCGCCGGTGCACACGACCGCACGCCAAGCTACTGGGGCGATCAACAGTGCTCAAACTAGTAGGTTTCTGAATACATCAAAATAAGCATTCAGCTTAAACTAATTCTGTTCATTCAACAGTAATTGCAGTGACCGTTTTCTGTTTACACAAATCACCAATTCCTCGGGCAAGATCAGTAACTGCCTCTTTGCATGATGATGATGTTTGGCTTGTTGGGCGCTCAACTGCGCGTTTATCAGCGCCCGGTCAAATTCCCAACCTTTGCTCAGCCCCATCTCGCCACTTACATGAATGATGATGAAATGTGCCCCTTTGGTGCCCTAAGCAACTCTTTCATATTATTCATTGTTTTTCTTGTACAATGTTTTTCTCTATCCAGTTGAGAACCGTAACTGCTCTTATTTTGGTTATACATATACTCTCTAAGACGAGTCTTGAAATTCTTTCCTGTCTTGCCCATATAAAACTTGTCCCAGTCTCGCAGATAATCCTATAGACATCAGATTCCAAATGTTTGTTACCGTTGTTGTTAGCTCTTTGGCGTAGCCTAGAACCAATTATACTTTTCGTTTGAAATCCAATTTTTACTTCCGTTTCCTGAAAGCCTGTTCAACTCTGTCGGAAAATGCAACATTGTAGGACATAGCAACAAACGACTTGCCCTCTGGTTCTATTGCCTCCTTCTTGTCACATATTTTTTATTGTAGTTTATTAGGTAGGTTCATTACATCATGGTCTTTATATCCGTTGTCCTCGACTACTTGTCTAATCACACTTAATTCTTCCACCTCGTCATTAGGGGTGAGTGGAGGGCCTTTTTAGCTTCCTGTTGATGATGGCTCTGACATATGCCCATTTATACTTCTAAGGATGACAGGATTTCACATTTATAATCTTGTCAATAGCCGTCGTCTTCCTAAATATGCTAATCTTGCGCCTTCCATCGCTTTTAGTTAATCTAAGATCCGTAACACTTATACTGCTTTCTTCTTCCAGTTCCACTGTGAACAAAACTTTTTCGTGCATCCGACGCATTCTTTCTGCAGCGTCGTGTATTTCACTTCTGTCACCATCGTACAGTAGTATGCCGTCATCTACATAACGTCTGTAATATACTGTTTTATCGCAGACGTCAGGATTTTGTTTAAAATACTTATACCGTAACTCATTTGAACACATCTCAACAAAATTACCAGAAAACACTACACATGGCCTGCACCTCAACAGGTATGGGAAGGGAAGGTTAGCAAAGCTTATAGGTGACAGCATAGGTGGGGTTCGTCGGATCACTCATGGGAAAATTCCTGCAGTAGTGGGGGTTAGAGATGCACCTTTTTTAGATTGAAGTCAGCTGATAGGTATTCCTGCTTAAGGGAAGTCTCTCTAAGAGAGGAACCACTTCTGACAAAGCTTAGGTATCCGAGTAATGAGGGAATTAGTATATTTCATCAAAATATACAAGGTATTAGAGATAAGGTTAGTGAATCGCTTATAGATGTTGACTCTGAAGTTATTGGTGTATCTGAACACTTCTTAAATAAGGAGATAATTCGGAGGCTTCCTTTACCAGGATACAAGTTGGCTGGCAGCTTTTCGAGGAGCTCTTTGCGGTGTGGGGGAGTAGCCACGTATGTGAAAAACGGCATCCCATTTGAGTCAATTGCTGTTTCAAAGTACTGCCCTGAAAAGGTGTTTGAATGCTATGCAGGTGTGGTTAAAGTTAATGGAGATAAACTTCTAACTGTTGTTATTTATAGATCCCCATGCTCTGATTTCACAACATTTTTGCTAAAGCTAGAGGAGGTTCTGGGTTCACTTTACAGGAAACACAAAATGTTAGTTATATGTGGTGACTTCAGTATTAATGGTATAAGTGATTGTGCAAGGAAGAGGATGCTGGTAGACCTCCGTAACTCATATAATCTTATGCAAACCGTATTCTTTCCAACGTGTGTACAAGGGAACAGTAGAACAACCATAGACAACATTTTTGTTCATTCCTCATTACTATCTCCGTAGCTCAAATGGTAGAGCACTGCCCGCGAAAGGCAAAGGTCCCGACTTCGAGTCTCGGTCGGGCACACAGTTTTAATCTGCCAGGAAGTTTCATATCAGCGCACACTCCGCTACAGAGTGAAAATCTCATTCTGGAAACATCCCCCAGGCTGTGGCTAAGCAATGTCTCCGCAATCTCTATAGGCCCCCGGGCTCAGCAGCTGTTGTGGCTCAGCACCTGAAGAATAATTTGGAAAATATTTCGAGTAGATTTCGCCACCATGTTATAGTTCTGGGTGGAGATTTTAATTTGCCGGATATAGACTGGGAGACTCAAACGTTCATAACGGGTGGCAGGGACAAAGAGTCCAGTGAAATATTTTTAAGTGCTTTATCTGAAAACTACCTTGAGCAGTTAAACAGAAAACCGACTCGTGGCGATAACATATTAGACTTTCTGGTGACAAACAGACCCGAAATATTTGAATCAGTTAATGCAGAACAGGGAATCAGCGATCATAAAGCGGTTACTGCATCTATGATTTCTGCCGTAAATAGAAATATTAAAAAAGGTAGGAAGATTTATCTGTTTAGCAAAAGTGACAAAAAGCAGATTACAAAGTACCTGACGGCTCAACACAAAAGTTTTGTCTCAAGTGCAGATAGTGTTGAGGATCAGTGGACAAAGTTCAAAACCATGGTACAATACGCGTTAGATGAGTATGTGCCAAGCAAGATCGTAAGAGATGGGAAAGAGCCACCGTGGTACAACAACCGAGTCAGAAAACTGCTGCGGAACCAAAGGGAACTTCACAGCAAACATAAACATAGCCAAAGCCTTGCAGACAAACAAAAATTACGCGAAGGGAAATGTAGTGTGAGGAGGGTTATGCGAGAGGCTTTCAATGAATTCGAAAGTAAAGTTCTACGTACTGACTTGGCAGAAAACCGTAAGAAATTTTGGTCCTATGTCAAAGCGGTAGGTTGATCAAAACAAAATGTCCAGACACTGTGACCAAAATGGTACTGAAACAGAGGATGACAGACTAAAGGCCGAAATACTAAATGTCTTTTTCCAAAGCTGTTTCGCAGAGGAAGACTGCACTGTAGTTCCTTCTCTAGACTTTCGTACCAATGACAAAATGATAATATCGAAATAGACGACAGAGGGATAGAGAAACAATTAAAATCGCTCAAAAGATGAAAGGCCGCTGGTCCTGATGGGATACCAGTTCGATTTTACACAGAGTACGCGAAGGAACTTGCCCCCCTTCTTGCAGCGGTGTACCGTAGGTCTCTAGAAGAGCGAAGCGTTCCAAAGGATTGGAAAAGGGCACAGGTCATCCCCGTTTTCAAGAAGGGACGTCGAATAGATGTGCAGAACTATAGACCTATATCTCTAACGTCGATCAGTTGTAGAATTTTGGAACACGTATTATGTTCGAGTATAATGTCTTTTCTGGAGACTAGAAATCTACTCTGTAGGAATCAGCATGGGTTTCGAAAAAGACGGTCGTGTGAAACCCAGCTCTCGCTATTCGTCCACGAGACTCAGAGAGCCTTAGACACGGGTTCACAGGTAGATGCCGTGTTTCTTGACTTCCGTAAGGCGTTTGACACAGTTCTCCACAGTCGTTTAATGAACAAAGTAAGAGCATACGGACTATCAGATCAATTGTGTGATTGGATTGAGGAGTTCCTAGATAACAGAACGCAGCATGTCATTCTCAATGGAGAGAAGTCTTCCGAAGTAAGAGTGATTTCAGGTGTGCCGCAGGGGAGTGTCATAGGACCGTTGCTATTCACAATATACATAAATGACCTAGTGGATGACATCGGAAGTTCACTGAGGCTTTTTGCAGATGATGCTGTGGTGTATCGAGAGGTTGCAACAACGGAAAATTGTACTGAAATGCAGGAGGATCTGCAGTGAATTGACGGATGGTGCACGGAATGGCAATTGAATCTCAATGTAGCGAAGTGTAATGTGATGCGAATACATAGAAAGATAGGTCCCTTATCATTTAGCTACAAAATAGCAGGTCAGCAACTGGAAGCAGTTAATTCCATAAATTATCTGGGAGTACGCATTAGGAGTGATTTAAAATGGAATGATCATATAAAGTTGATCGTCGGTAAAGCAGATGCCAGACTGAGATTCATTGGAAGAATCCTAAGGAAATGCAATCCGACAACGAAGGAAGTAGGTTACAGTACGCTTGTTCGCCCAATGCTTAAATACTGCTCAGCAGTGTGGGATCCGCACCAGGTAGGGTTGATAGAAGAGATAGAGAAGATCCAACGGAGAGCAACGCGCTTCGTTACAGGATCATTTAGTAATTGCGAAAGCTTTACGGAGATGATAGATAAACTCCAGTGGAAGACTCTGCAGGAGAGACGCTCAGTAGCTCGGTACGGGCTTTTGTTAAAGTTTCGAGAACATACCTTCACCGAAGAGTCAAGCAGTATATTGCTCCCTCCTACGTATGTCTCGCGAAGAGACCATGAGGATAAAATCAGAGAGATTAGAGCCCACACAAAAGCATACCGACAATCCTTCTTTCCACGTACAATACGAGACTGGAATAGAAGGGAGAACCGATAGAGGTACTCAGGGTACCCTCCGCCACACACCGTCAGGTGGCTTGCGGAGTATGGATGTAGATGTAGATGTAGAATATCCTTTCTTTCAGGAGTGCTAGTTCTGCAAGTTTCGCAGGAGAGCTTCTGTAAAGTTTGGAAGGTAGGAGACGGCTACTGGCAGAAGTAAAGCTGTGAGTACCGGGTGTGAGTCGTGCTTCGGTAGCTCTGATGGTAGAGCACTTGCCCGCGAAAGGCAAAGGTCCCGAGTTCGAGTCTCGGTCGGGCACACAGTTTTAATCTGCCACGAAGTTTCATATCAGCGCACACTCCGCTGCAGAGTGAAAATCTCATTCTGGAAACATCCCCCAGGCTGTGGCTAAGCCATGTCTCCGCAATATCCTTTCTTTCGGGAGTGCTAGTTCTGCAAGTTTCGCAGGAGAGCTTCTGTAAAGTTTGGAAGGTAGGAGACGGATACTGGCTGAAGTAAAGCTGTGAGTACCGGGCGTGAGTCGTGCTTCGGTAGCTCAGATGGCAGTCTGCGTTCGGCAGGGCAGCAGTGCGCACCGCGCTCGGCCGTCCACGCCGCTGCGCCCGCGGAGTGTTTTGTTTACATCGTCGTCACAGCGATTCTCAGTCGACCACGCTCTAATGGCCAACTCTTACAGGAAGAACACTCTTAAGTTCACCTTCTCAAATGAATACGCACAACCCAAAGCACTGGCCGTCGAACGCTTCCTACGCGAAGACGTGAAGATCCCCCGTGACGAACTCATCGGCATACACCTATCGATCATTAGCAGCGTCGTTTATGTTAAGATGACTTCTGACGCTGCCTGCAATGAGATTATTCAAAGGACGCGACATAGACTAAAATTTCGGCACTCCGACGGAAACGTCGGGCCTGTGGATGTCGACCATGCAGGACTTGGCCTTCGGACGATCCGTGTATTCGAACTGCCTTTCGAGGTAAAAGAAGATGAAGTCATCGCGGCGCTAAGCCCGTTCGGAAAAGTCCAGAGCCACTTAGCCGAGACATGGGCACAGTTTACGACGTATCCGGTGCTTAATGGTGTGACACAAGTCCGAATCGATCTCAAACGGCACGTTCCATCGTACATTTCTATCGGCGGTTGCCGCGCGGTGGTCATTTACGACGGACAACCTCGAACATGTTCCGGTTGTGGCAAAGAAGGCCACGTCCGCAATGAATGCCTGCAACGCCGCATCACACAACTAAGGCCCGACGATACGAACACCGACAGAACCACGACCACCCTTCCAGTCACCTATGCGGCGACACTGCACGTCTAGCCCACACATGACGCCGTTCATGAGCATCTCTCTGGTCCGATACACTCGGAGGCGTCACAGCACCTTGACACCGACGATGCCGCCCGTGAACATGTTCAACAGCCGGACACACCCACGCTAGAAGATCACAAGGATGCCAGTGAGAGTGTTCTGGGGAATGACGACCGCATCATAGCACCCGCGGCTTTTGTACCCGAACGACGTGAATCTCTTCCTTCTTCAGACACCGAAACTCATTGCCGAAAGCAGAAGTCGCCCAAACGACGAAAAAAACGCCGCAAGACATCAGAATCAACCATTGAGCCCCCTCCGCAGGACGAAGAGATGGCACATCACTCTGACGGAGAACACGATAACACTTTCTCCTCTGCCACGGACACGCGTCATCCAAAAGACGGTGAACCGTCCAACAGAGAGTGTGCGCAAGCCCCGCGCCCTGAAGCCATGGAACATAGCACGCCTGTTGTCACCGACGCAACTGAGCCGACTCGGCCGGCGCTGCCACCTCTCGCCGATGTCAAACCTGTCGGACATTTTTCATGGGCGGATGACACGGATTTCCCACCTCCATCTGATGCGGAAGTGAGATCTGTTCCTCCGTTAGACCAACACTAAAATGGGGGAAGTTTCTACGGCGACTACTGCGACTTCTATGGAGTTCCAGCATCCACCACAACAATCTTCACCAGCTACGCCCCTATCGGCAGCACGAATCTCCCATCAGGCGTACCGAATAGCTACTATCAATACTAATAATATCGGCTCCCACGCTAAACTTCAACTGCTCCGTGTCACGCTAAGAGCAGCGGACATCGACATCGCCCTGTTACAAGAACTGAGGACAGCAACTTGGGCTGGGTGTTATGGATATGACACGTACGCCGCCCCTGCAGCTATGGAACACACAGGCGCAGCCATCCTCCTCCGAGAAGGGATTGCAGTTTCCGATGTCGCATACCTCCCAACAGCGCGAGGGGTGGCCATCACAGTTGACGGACTCAAAATCATTAATCTGTACGCCCCATCGGGCACTGATAAACGGAGGGATCGCTCCCATTTCCACGCAGAAGATATCACACCTTTATTCCTCGGCCGATACGATCATCTCATCGTAGGTGGAGATTTCAACTGCGTTCTCGAGCGCACAGACCAATACCCCCATTTCACCACATGTCCGGAACTTCGCTTCCTCGTCCGCCGCCTTCGTCTCCTCGACACTTGGCGAGTGGTACACGGCGACCGCCCGGGGTATACACACATTACGAGCCACTCCGCCAGCCGACTTGACAGAATATACATCTCTAACGCTCTAAAATCAGTTCTCCTCGACGCGGAACGTTGGCCGTCTGCCTTCTCGGATCATGACATCTACATCTGTACCATGAACCTACGTCGACAATCTATATGGCGCAGTGCAGGACCTTGGAAACTCAATGTAGCACTACTGCGGGACCCTGAATGTCGACATCAGGTCACCGACACGTGGCACACTTGTGTTCAACGAATTACGCGTTACGAGACCACAATGCAGTGGTGGTTGCTGTGCGCCAAACCGGCCATCCGACGCACATTGACACACTATGTCAGAGCCAAAGCCAGGTGGAATCACCATACAACTGATTTATACTATAGCGCTCTACGTGAACTCATGGATCAACCTCCATCCCCGGATCGTCTAAAAGAAGCTCAACGCATTAAGGCGAAGATTTTGACCTTGACCAGATGTCGTCTAGAGGGAGCTATTGTACGAGCACGCAGCCAAGATAGGATTAACGGTGAAGAACCTTCTATGCATCATATTATTCAAAATGTTCATCGACGCCGACAGGCTTTAATGACAACTTTAGACTTACCTGATGGACGCCGGCTGACTTCGCAAGCTACCATTGCGGATGCATTCACAACGCACTATAGACTTTTATATCAAGAGGTACCTGCCGGTGCGGAAGCCATTGCTGATGTTACCCAGGAGACACTTGGTACTCTAAACGCAGCAGCGGCTACCCTCCTGACTTCTGAAGTGACCAACGACGACGTCCAAGGCGCTGTGGCTAAAGGGTCTCTGAATCGATCTCCCGGCCCGGATGGTTTACCTCTCGAATTTTACAGAACCTTCCAAGATTTGATGATGTCACGATGGAGGGACATGTACTGGGAACTTTTGTCCGGCGTGGCGAACCCGCCACCAATGTTCATGGAAGGCTTACTTGTACCAGTCCCGAAACCCGCAGGAGGAACACGACTCGACAGTTATCGGCCGATCACGTTACTCAATTCCGACTTCAAGATTTTCACACGCCTTCTAGCAGTGCGACTCAAACATGTCTTACGAGACATAGTTTCCCACGAACAAACATCTTTAGGCGGCGATCGTAATATACAGACAGCCCTCAGTGAATATCGAGATGTGATCGCTGTGGCAACACACTCGAGGCTGCCAGGCGCTTTAATCTCCATCGACTTCAAACAAGCGTTTGACCGCGTCAATCATGCATTCCTGAACGCAGTGATGAACCGAATGGCAATTCCCCCGACGTTCACGCAAGTGGTTATGCGGCTCCTTCGTGGAGCAACGTCCAGACTTCTCGTCAACGGCAGACTTACAGAACCTATACGGATTGAACGCTCAGTACGGCAGGGTTGCCCCTTGTCGACGGTGCTTTATGCCATTGCGATGGAACCACTCATTTGCGGATTACGGCGACGTTTGACAGGTATTCCACTCCGGGATCATATGTTCCGCTGCCGAGCTTACGCGGACGACTTGGCCCTCGTCGTACGTTCAGCGGCCGACGTACAAGCTGCAATGCAGTGGATTACCCGTTACAGTGCAGGGGCAGGGAGCGCTATGAACGTGGCAAAATCATGCGCCATGAAGATCTGCCGTGGCCTTCCCGCAGACAGCGTCGTCCCATTTCAACTGGTGGACACTCTTCGCTGTCTCGGGTTGGTGTACACGCGAGACATTCGCCGCACCTCGGCGATCAATTATCGGGCGCTGCTGCAACGCATCCGGGCCAACATACAAATTCACATTCTACGCCCGCTGAATATGTGCCAGAGAGTCACCTTCGTCAATAACCATCTTGCAACCCGGATACCCCATATAGCGCTGATTCTGCCCATCACTGCGACAATGGCGGCCAGATTACAGGCGGCTTTCGGCTATTTCATTTGTTCTGGACACATATTCAAAGTCCAGTATGAAGCTCTCACCTTACCGAAGCGGGATGGTGGCCTCGACCTGGTTAATGTGAGAGCCAGGACTACGGCACTTTACACCAATACTATGCTCCGGTTATGGAAAAGCCAAAATGCTAGTTTTACTGGAATGTTGACGACCGAGCTCGCACCTGTTTCGAGACGCCCACCGACGTCTTTGGCGCACATCCCACCTCCGGTGTCACATATCGGCCGTTTCTTTTTGGAGTACAGCTACATATGCACCGAGCTCCCCAGGACCAGGAAGACGACCACCCGCGACATCTACCGCCTTCTCCGAAAGTCTCCACCACGCACCCCCGCCGAAACACGTCAACCTCAGGTTTCATGGCCTACAGTTTGGAAAACGATCCACCAACCATATCACACCACTGACACCACCTCTATGTGGTACCTTCTCGTCAACGGCAAGTATACTACAAGACAGAAACTGCATCGTATTGCACTGGTGGACTCACCCCTGTGCCTCAAATGCAATGTCGAAGATACAGATTTACATCGTTTTGAGTGTGGGCCAGCAGCAGCTGTCTGGACCCTCGTACAGAAGATTGTGGCTTTCTACCTCCGAGTACCACCACATCACGTTTCTCCTACTATGATGATATATCCTGACACGACCTACTTTCCACCGGCTAAGTGGCACGCCATCACATGGATCAGTGGCATGGCTGTCAACTACCTCTTCCGGGACGACATCGTCGATCCGGCGGACTTCTGGACACGCCTCCAAGTACATCACCACACCCTTCGCCGACATCGACACTATCGGGCCACTTTCGCGAACTATTTACAGAGTATTTTCACCAACCCGCCTCAAAGCTGGAATCTCAACGAACATTGCCAACCAAGACTGGACGATCCCACGTTCCCCTTCAATGGTCAATGATAGAATACATTTTGTTCTGATGGCGCGCCAAAGTGGAGCATGGCGCGGAAAGTATTCCTATTTTATTTCACTCCTCTTTTCTCCTCCTCTTCTAAGTTTTTTCTCCTTATACATGTTTATCCCTTTCACATATAGCTCTCTATCTGCAGCCTATTTGTTTTTCTTTCTCCTGCGCTCCCCAAAAACAAAAACAAAAAAAAGACAAAAAAAAGAGTTTGCTGCTGATGGTGAGACTGTATACTCCTTTATGTTAAAAAAAAGAGAATAAAAATAGAAGGCCTTTGCGGAAATATAGCTACCTCTTATGTTTTCCATTTTCAAAGGGTATTGTGTTATTTTATGAAGAACGTCGTAAAAAAAAAAAAAGATGGTAGAGCACTTGCCAGCGAAAGGCAAAGGTCCCGAGTTCGAGTCTCGGTCGGGCACACAGTTTTAATCTGGCAGGAAGTTTCGATAAATATAATGCTTTTCTCAAGACTTTTCTCGTGCTCTTTGAAAGTTGCTTTCCGTTAGAATAATCAAAACAGGGTACTAGCACAAACAGGCAACCTGAGTGGTTGACTAGAGGGATAAGAATATGTTGTAGAACAAAGTAGCAATTATATCAAAACGTTAGAAACATTCAGAATCTAAATGCAGCAGCCCATTACAAACAGTATTGTAAGGTGCAGAGAAATGTCATTAGGAACGCCAAAAGTATGTGGTATGCAGATAGAATAGCTAAGTCTTAGGATTAATTTAAAACCGTATGGTCAGTCGTAAAGGAATTGGCTGGTCTGCAGAGACAGGTCGAGGATATAGAATCAGTGCGTTGTGGGAATGTCCATGTTACTGATAAGTCGCATATATGTACAGTATTTAATAATCACTTTCTGAATATTGCAGGTGAACTAAATAGAAACCTAGCCCCAACAGGGAATCATATAGCGCTCTTAGAAAAAAGTGTTCCGAGACTGTTACCTGAAATGCTCCTCCATGATACTGACAAGAGGGAGATTGAGTTAATAATAAAATCACTAAAGACCAAGAACTCTCATGGATATGACGCGGTATCTATCAGAATACTGAAGTACTGTTCTATGTATGTTAGCCCAGTACTCAGCCATATCTGTAACGTTTCCTTTAGCAGTGGTCGGTTTCCTGACCGATTAAAGTACTTAGTAGTAAAGCCACTTTATAAAAAGGGAGATAGGGATAATATTGACAATTATAGAGCTATTTCTATGCCATCGGTGTTTGCTAAAGTTATCGAGAAGGTTGTTTATACCAGGTTACTGGAGCATTTAAATTCACATAATTTGCGGTCAAATGTTCAGTTTGGTTCTATAAATGGTTTAACAACTGAAAATGCTATATTCTCTTTTCTCTGTGAGGTTTTGGACGGATTAAATAAAAGATTGCGAACGCTAGGTGTTTTCCTTGATTTAACGAAGGCTTTTGACTGTGTTGACCACAAAATATTACTGCAGAGGTTCGAACCATTATGGAGTAAGGGGAGTAGCTTACAATTGGTTCGCCTCTTACTTTAAGAATAGAAAGCAGAAGGTAATTCTCCGCAATATTGAGAGTGGTACTGATGTTCAGTCTCAATGGGGCACTGGTAAGTGGGGCTTTCCCCAAGGGTCGGTGCTGGAGCCACTGCTGTTTCTTATTTATATAAATGATATGCCTTCTAGTATTAAAGGTGATTCAAAAATATTTCTGTTTGCTGATGACACCAGCTTGGCAGTAAAGGATAGTGTTTGTAATATTGAAACAGTATCAAATAATGTAGTTCATGAAATAAGTTCGTGGCTTTTGGAAAATAATTTGACGTTAAATCACAGTAAGACTCAGTTTTTACAGTTTCTAACTCACATTTCAACAAGAACCGATATTTTGATCAGACAGAATGCGCTTATTATAAGCGAGACGGAACAGTTCAAGTTCCTAAGCGTTCGGATAGATAGTAAGCTTTTGTGGAAAGCCCATGTCCAGGATCTTGTTCAGAAACTAAATGCTGCTTTATTTACCAGTAGAACAGTATCTGAAATAAGTGACACTTCAACACGAAAAGTAGTCTACTTCGCATATTTTCATACGTTTATGTCGTATGGTATTATTTTTTGGGGTAAATCTTCTGATTCAAAAAGGGTATTTTTGGCTCAAAAACGGGCTGTTCGAGCTATATGTGGTGTAAGTTCGAGAACCTCTTGTCGACCGCTGTTCAATAGTCTGGGAATTCTGACAGTGCACTCACAGTATATATTTTCTGTAATGTCGTTTGTTGCCTATTCCCAACAGTTAGCAGCTTTCACTTAGTTAATACAAGGCAGAAATCCAATATGCATGTGGAATGCAATTCCTTGACTCTTGTGCTGAAAGGAGTGCAGTATTCTGCTGCATCCATTTTCAATGAGCTACCACAAGAACTAAAAAGTTTTAGCAGTAGCCCAAACTCTTTTAAGTCTAAACTGAAGAGTTTCCTCATGGCTCACTCCTTCTATTCTGTCGAGGAGCTCCTGGAAGAGCTAAAAAGTTAAGCAAATTCCAGTGTTACATTGTTGATTTCCTTTATTTAAAATTACTTGTCACCTGAATATGTTTTCTTTTCATATTTCATTTTATCTGTTTCTAATATCGTGTTATAATTTCATGTATAGACTCATTCCATGACCACGGAGACTTCTCCTTAATTTGGTCCCACGGAACAATAAATAAATAAATAAACAAATTGTGGCCCATTGTGGCTCCGTCGTCTTGATGACAATCTTATCGTTAAACTTAAAAGAATTAAATGCACACACAAATTCTAAATTTTCTAAGAGTTCTACTGTTTTTCCTTCCCTAATCTTCTTGTACGTTAGCAAGTTCTTCCTTATAATCTCCAACGTATCGTTTACTGGGACGTTGGCACACAGACTGACAATGTCCAAACAAACCAATGTAGCTCCAGCTGGAATTAGTATGTCCTTAATATCATTTACAAAATCATCACTATTCCTGACATTGTACGTCTCTTTATAAGTATACGTTACTGCCAGTTCTTTGGTGCATTCCCGATTGTATTTGTAATTGGGACAGGCCATATTGTTAATAAACGGCCGAATCGGTTACCCCTTCTTGTGTAATTTAATTTGCGAACGACGCACATTAACGGACGGATTCATCGTTTTTAATCTACGCTTCTCTTTCTCATCTGCAAACAAAAGGATACCGTTATCAAGTGTTTTCCTTTTGTTTGATTAAAATTTGCTCACCGGTCTTCTCTTGAATTCAACTATTTCATTATTTGCAAGACATTTTTAGATTTTTAGGATATATTTGCAATCATCTACATCTACATCCATACTCAGCAAGCCACCTGACGGCGTGTGGCGGAGGATACCTTGAGTACCTCTATCGGTTCTCCCTTCTATTCCAGTCTCGTATTGTTCGTGGAAAGAAGGATTGTCGGTATGCTTCTGTGTGGGCTCTAGTCTCTCTGATTTTGTTCTCATAGGCTCTTCGCGAGATATACGTAGGAGGGAGCAATGCACTGAATGACTCCTCGATAATGTTATGTTCTCGAAACTTCAACAAATGCCGGTACCGAGCTACTGAGCGTCTCTCCTGCAGAGTCTTCCACTGGAGTTTATCTATAATCTCCGTAACGCTTTCGCGATTACTAAATGATCCTGTAACGAAGCGCGCTGCTTTCCGTTAGATCTTTTCTATCTCTTCAATCAACCCTATCTGGTACGGAGCCCATACTGCTGAGCAGTGTTCAAGCAGTGGGCGAACAAGCGTACTGTAACCTACTTCCTTTGTTGTCGGATTGCATTTCCTTAGGATTCTTCCAATGAATCTGTCTGGCATCTGCTTTACCGACGATCAGCTTCATATGACCATTCCATTTTAAATCACTCCTAATGCGTACTCCCTGATAATTTATGGAATTAACTGCTTCCAGTTCCTGACCTGCTATATTGTAGCTAAATGATAAGGAATCTTTCTTTCTATGTATTCACAGAACATTACACTTGTCTACATTGAGATTCAATTACCATTCCCTGCACCATGCGTCAATTCGCTGCAGATCATCCTGCATTTCAGTACAATTTTCCATTGTTATAACTTCTCGATATACCACAGCATCATCCACAAAAGCCTCAGTTAACTTCCGATGTCATCCACAAGGTATACTGTGAATAGCAACGGTCCTACGACACTCCCCTGTGGCATACCTAAAATCACCTTTTACTCCGGAAGACTTCTCTCCATTGAGAATGACATGCTGTGTTCTGTTATCTAGGAACTCTTCAATCCAATCACACATCTGGTCTGATAGTCCATATGCTCTTACTTTGTTCATTGAACGAGTTTGGGGAACGGTATCGAACGCCTTGCGGAAGTCAAGAAACACGGCATCTGCCTGGGAACCCGTATCTATGGCCTTTTGAGTCTCGTGGACGAATAGCGCGAGCTGGGTTTCACACGATCGTCTTTTTCGAAACCCACTCTGATTCCTACAGAGTAGTAAATTGTGACAACCTAATTTCCTTTGTCATCCCTCGCAACTAAAGCCCTTTCCATTTTATGTAGGCTTTTAACGGCTTCTGAATGTTTTGCATTCTCCATGCTACTCTGTCCTGTGGAAGCTTCTTCATCTCCCAGTACCTACTGCAGCGTACATCCTTCTGAATCTGCTTAGTGTATTCATCTCTTGCTCTCCCTCTACGATTTTTACGCTCTACGCTGCCCTCCAGTACTAAATTGGTGATCCCTTGATGCCTCAGAACATGTCCTATCAACCGATCCCTCCATCTAGTTGTTTTGCACTATTACATTCATAGCTACCTGCTTTTGTTATAAATTTGTCAAGTTTTTCTGCCATGTGCTTTTGATAAAATTTATTGAATTTAGCCACGTCACCAGCTACTATTACTTCTGTAATATTACTGTTGATTCCTCGTGGCCTCAATGTCGGGTTAATACGGGGGGTTATCGGAAAGTAAGGAACGATAGGTCGCGAGATGGAAACCACAGTGGAAATAAAAACTATTTTATTTGCAACGGTTAGCTACACCCTCCAGCTACTTCTCTACACAGTCGCCGCTCAGACTATGACATCTGTCGTAGCGTTGTACCAACTATTCAATTCTCTCGTTATAGAAGACAGCCTCCAGTGCTTTTCGACCATTTTCTACTCTGGACTGCAGCTCGTTGTCTATGTCAAAATGGGGTCTTCATAGCTAGCGGTCATTCGAGCAGAGATGAACCTCAGGGGTAACCAATTACGGGCTATATTGTGGGTGATCAAACACTTCCCATCGAAAACGCTGCGAAGCATCTTCATTGCCCCTGCAGAGTGCGGCAGGGAGTTGCCCTGTAGAACGAACCGGATGACATTTATGTTATGTGGATTGCATAGCTCCAGACGAAATCTTTCGCCATACCCTCATACTTGGCGGGAGACGATAATTGCTAGCCATCTTTACGTTCTCACTGTGAGTCCAAAACCGAAAAGGGCGACATGATGCGATCGATGAGCGTTCCTTACTTTCCGAATGACCGTCGTACTAAAATGTAGACCCTTATTAAGAAGGTCCTTTTCATTATCCTTCATTTTTATGTTGGTGCGATTGACCACCCTGTCCACAAATTGATGTTTGCTTCCTGCTTTTCATCTGCCCTTACATTTTACTTCGTGTGTAAATTGTAGGTTATCTTCCTATGTCCCACTGCGATCTTTTTCTGTTCATTGTCCACCACGTTATTAACACCTCTGAAGACACCTGAGAACTTTAATGGCGAGAGTAACGTGCCTAAAAGTAACTGACTGTTTACAAATTACATATTTCTCTATTCTCGTATGCTTTCGAGATCTGTCCTTATGCATAGAATTTCACTTTTAAGTTTCACACGTACCGCTGGTAAAACGTTATTATATTAATCGTGTCATTAATATATTTAGAAATTATCCCCCTCACCCAAACAGAATTTGTTTAGCTTGGCTTGCGACCGAGTGCGCCGGCGGCCGGTGAAGGTGTGACTGGGCCTTCCTCCACAAGTACTGAAGCGGGGAAACGAGAACGTCTTACAGAGAAGCCACGATGCACCGTCACTGAGATCCCATCCCAGATGCATTATCTACTACCGATTTCTTAATTCTTTAATTAATAGTGAGTGTCTCGTTAACTGCCTTACACTGACGGTTACAGTAATTGTTTTATCATGCTTCATGATTTTGTTTTATAGTTTTGATTTAATTCTTAAAGTTTTAAATCGGATATTTTACTTTTCTAGGCTAGGAGTTTCATATTTTTAGTTTCGCAATTTTTATGTGGAATTTAGGTACGGATCTAATTCCACGTATAGTATGCCAGTACATATTTCATTATCAGACGCTCATTTTGCTATGTTAAGTGATTTTCATTAATGACTACTCATACCACATTTTAACCATTACATTTGCGATATTGGTTAATAATGTACCCTAACAATAGTGCTGTCTGCTGGCCTCAGTTTTTTTGTATGAATACCAGACGTATCCTGATCGTCACCAGCACTTAGTTTGTAGCTACATGTTTAGTACGAAGTTGACACTACATCAGAATGTTTTATAATATCTGTGGCTTTTATCCACGGCTGTTAAAAGTGCAAACACTTTTTATCTTTCCTATATACAACCAGACTTTAATAGATGTAACGTCAGCAAAGTGAACTTAGTTGGCCACACCCTTTTTTTTTGTTTGTAGCAGATCTAAAGATGGCACTAGCTAAAACCGGTAATAGTGAAGTTTAAAAGTTTGTTTGATTAAGACTGACCTGTAAAATAAAGTGCCAAAATATGATCATGGACTCATTTTCAGACTTTATAACTTCACTTGTTAAATTGCACTGCTTCAGAGTTTCATTTAGTAGTGGATAATGTTCAACTAAAGTGCATTTTTAGAATTCAGAATGGGTCTTATTGATACATAAGGTTTGACGATTTTGGGTTGAGGTATCAGAGTTACAGGAGTGTGGTTCATTATAACGCAAGGCGTTATTTGTCAAGAAGAAATTGGTTTTATTAATCATTACGGCTTATACGGTTATCATATTTAAAAGGTGGATCTTCTTTGCGCTCAGCTATGTTGCTTTCAGTTTAGGTAATTACCATTTTAGTGCTGTTCTGTCCTTTGTCCGTAATTACTGCACAATCAATTTTGTCAGTTTTGACATTCGCAGCATTATTATTACTCTCAATATCGTTATTATAATTGAATTTTGTGTTTATTCTGTTTACATGCTTTCTCTTTTCATAAAGTACTTTGTGTTTCTTTGTGGTCATTTGTGTCTATCAGCTTTATTTTAAATATGTCGTGCGCTAGAGCAGTCAGCTACATCAGCTGCTGTTTTAACGTGTGTGAGAAGTTTTCTTTGGATTCGGTAGCTTAATTTGTGTTTTACAGTTCCTCTCAGCCCTTTCTTGAGTAAATCTTGATCTGTCTCACTAAATGTAATGTAAGGTTAATTAATCAATCATTCATGACATTAAGCTTTATTGGATGGTTGGTTATCCTCCTTCAGTGGCTTCTACCTTCTTTTGGTGTCTATATGTGTCCTCTGTTAGCACTTCGTTTACAACACTTTCAATATATTTCAGTTATAATGCGCTTAGTTGTCAGATAACTATAAATATGTGTACCAACAGCAGGTCATAGTTTCTTATTTCTTTTAATACCGATTACCCGTAAGTTATATTTCTGTTCTCATTCACAGTATCTCATATCATACGTAATATTTACTCCCGTAGACTTGCTTTTGTTGTTCGTTTGGACATACACTTATCAGCCATAACATAATGACCACCAGCTTAATAGTCTGTTCGTCCGTTTTTGGAACGAAATGCATCACCGATTCAGCTTACGAGTTATCCGACAGTTTTTGTTATGTTTGTGGCGGTACACTATGTGATCAAAAATATCCGGACACATGGCCGAAAATGACTTACAAGTCCGTGGCGCCCTCCTTCGGTATTGCTGGAATTCAATATGGTGTAGGCCGACCCTTAGCCTCGATGACAGC
Organism: Schistocerca gregaria; assembly: GCF_023897955.1. NCBI lineage: Eukaryota > Metazoa > Arthropoda > Insecta > Orthoptera > Acrididae > Schistocerca > Schistocerca gregaria. The sequence continues at coordinate 836,113,351 of NC_064931.1, forward strand.
TGCCACTCTCGCAGGCATACCTTCTGTCAGGTATTGTAAGGTTTCTTGGGGAATAGCAGCCCATTCTTCGTGGAGTGTGTACTGAGAAGAGCTATCAATGTCGGTCGGTGAGGCCTGGCGCAAAGTCGGCGTTCCAAAAAAATCCCAAATATGTTCTATAGTATTCATGTCAGGAGTCTGTGAAGGGCAGTACATTACAGGGACGTTATTATCGTGTAACCACTCCGCCACAGGCCGTGCATTATTAACAGGTGATCGATCATGTTGAAAGATACAATCACCTTCCCCGAATTGCTCTTCAGCAGTGTGAAGCAATAAGGTGCATAAAACACTAATGTAGGCCTCAGCTGTGATAGTGCGAAGCAAAACAAGATGAGTTGCAAGGCCCCTCCATGAAAAACACTACCACACCATAACGCTGCCGCGTCCGAATTTTACTGTTGGCACTACACAAGATGGCAGATGACGTACACCGTGCATTAGCCATACCCACATCCTGCCATCGGATCGCCACATTGTGTACCATGATTGGTCGTTACACACGTTTTTCCCTGTTCAATCGTTCAATGTTTACGCTCCTTACACCATGCGACACGTAGTTTGACATTTACCGGCGTGATGTGTGGCTTGTGAGCAGCCATTCGACCATGAAATCCAAGTTTTCTCCCCCCCCCCACCCCCCGCCTAAATGTCATAGTACTTACAGTGGATCCTGATGCAGTTTGCAATTCCTGTGTGATGGTCTGGATAGATGTCTGCCTATTACACATTACGACCCTTTTCAACTGTCAATGGTCTCTGTCAGTCTTCACACGAGGTCAGACTGTAAGCTTTTGTTCTGTACGTGTGCCTTCACGTTTCCACTTCACTATCATATCAGAAACAGTGGATCTATGGATGTTTAGGAGCGTGGAAACCGTGCGTACAAACGTATGAAATATGTGACACCTAACCACCTGACCACTTTCCAAGTCCATGAGTTCTACAGTGCGCCCCATTCTGCTCTCTCACGATGTATAATGACTACCGAGGTCGCTGATATGGAGTACCTGGCAGTACTTTGCAGCACAATGCACCTAACATGAAAAACGTATGTTTTTGGGGGTATCCGGATACTTTTCATCACATAGTGTACGTAGCGTTAGATGCGTACGCACAGTTAATGTATTTCACGTTATTAACAGGCCGCTGATTTGTATACGCAGTGATGCGTCCAATAGTGACCCAAATGTATTGCACAGGATTCATATCAGGCGAATTTGGTCACCGAGACATCAACGTGAGTTCATTATAATGCTTCTCACACCATGTATTGCAGTTCTGACTCGGAGACACGGACAATTATACTGCTCAAAGATGACACCGCCATTGGGGAAGACATCAACCATGAAAGGACACTGGTGATTCGCAGCTATCTGCTTGTCTTCGAATACTACCACAGATCCCATGTATGCGCAGGAGAATGTCTTCCATAGCATAATACTGTTCCCACCAGCCTGCGTCCGTAGCACGCTTCCCGTTTCGAGCCGCCCATCACCTTGATAACGGCATTTCTGGGGCTGACTGGTGTAGCGAAATGGAGTTCACCTGAAGAACCGACACGTTTCCATTGATCGAAGCTTGAACCCTTCTGCAATCGTAATAGACGATGATTTAGCTGAAGGAGGAGTTAGGAGAAAGGAACGGAAAGGGAAGGTATTAGTAAAATCAGCCGCATCAAGAATTTGTGTAACATCAGCTGCGACGAGTATAAGTGTGTGTCATATTTGGATTCGAACCTCCGATCTTCTGCTTACTAGGCAGTTGAGTTAACCACTGCACAACCCAACACGTAGCGTATATCACACCTGCACACAGTATTTCGGTATGCCTCAAAGGCAACCCACAGTCCCACCGAACGCCACCTATCCGCAAATCCGTGTCTATTTCCTCCACTGTCGTTGTTGTGACATTCGTGCAGGAGATACGACGTACTTGCACATCCGCAGTGAAAGAGGTGGATCCATAGTCCATCTAGGAATATCAATTATATGAATGCGTAGTGTTTGTTTATTCGGAAATGTCCGAAAGAACAGACACCGTGCATTTATACAAGTAATTAATGATGTCGATGGGTCAACATACACTCCTGGAAATGGAAAAAAGAACACATTGACACCGATGTGTCAGACCCACCATACTTGCTCCGGACACTGCGAGAGGGCTGTACAAGCAATGATCACACGCACGGCACAGCGGACACACCAGGAACCGCGGTGTTGGCCGTCGAATGGCGCTAGCTGCGCAGCATTTGTGCACCGCCGCCGTCAGTATCAGCCAGTTTGCCGTGGCATACGGAGCTCCATCGCAGTCTTTAACACTGGTAGCATGCCGCGACAGCGTGGACGTGAACCGTATGTGCAGTTGACGGACTTCGAGCGAGGGCGTATAGTGGGCATGCGGGAGGCCAGCTGGACGTACACCCGAATTACTCGGCGGAAGGTGCACGTGTCCGTCGACCTGGGACCGGACCGCAGCGACGCACGGATGCACGCCAAGACCGTAAGATCCTACGCAGTGCCGTAGGGGACCGCACCGCCACTTCCCAACAAATTAGGGACACTGTTGCTCTGGAAGGTTAAGTGAACTACGCAGGCCAGCAAGATCTCCGGATCTGTCCCCCATTGAGCATGTTTGGAACTGGATGAAGCGTCGTCTCACGCGGTCTGCACGTCCAGCACGAACGCTGGCCCAACTGAGGCGCCAGGCGGAAATGTCATGGCAAGCCGTTCCACAGGGCTACATCCAGCATCTCTACGATCGTCTCCATGGGAGAATAGCAGCCTGCATTGCTGCGAAAGGTGGATATACACTGTACTAGTGCCGACATTGTGCATGCTCTGTTGCCTGTGTCTATGTGCCTGCGGTTGTGTCAGTGTGATCATGTGATGTATCTGACCCCAGGAATGTGTCAATAAAGTTTCCCCTTCCTGGGACATTGAATTCACGGTGTTCTTATTTCAATTTCCAGGAGTGTATAAACACGTGTGGATGGTGAGCTGGGAAGGTCCATGTTCAACAGTGTACAACAATGGGTGTGCTTCTAACATTTGTGCCTGCACTAGCATTGTGCTCTTTTAGTGAAGATGCCGCAGATCACCGGCTATCCTACCATAAAGAGCAGACAAGCCGCCGAACCCCACGTCCTGAGAAGAGTCGTGGAGGTACAACCATTTGTCGCCTAGTTGTAGTTTCACTGTCCTTCTGCCTCTTTCTGTGGATGATCACCACAGTAGCACGTGAACACTGGAGCAGCTTCGCTGTTTTCGAGGTACTCGTTCACAGGTCCCGCGTAATAATAATCAGTCCTTCGTCAAAGTTGCTTTTCGCATCTGCAGCCCATTATATGCGCTACAGTGATTCCCGGATCGTGTTTGCTCTGATTGCAAGCTCTTGTCACGGCGTCATATGCACCACCATGCGACATCCACCGTTGCGGTGGGCAGTGCTCATTGCGTTTTGGCTTATCCTTGTATTCAGAATAATCATTCTTTGGTGAATTTTGAACTAGCAATGATTTTCAGTAAATTTGTTTTGCTGTTTTTGTATGAGATTTATATTTCCAGTGGGTGGCTCGGCATATTCAATTTCATTTTTCCAAATTATGCAGTTGTAAATGTCATTTTATTAATTACGCAGGAAGTATGAATTATAACACTGTTAAACAAAGTTTTTCGTGTTTTAATAGGTCACGCAATGCTTTTCGGCCATAGGGTACCATTGACAGGTGAATCTTCTCTCAACAATTTCGCTGCTGTGCGCGTGTATACACGCCCTCTTACGACATTCTGCAGGTGCTGTGATGTGTATATGCACTCCGTAAGACAATTTTCCCTGCAAGTATTAAACAGCTACGCCCCAGAGTGAGGTGACAGGATACGAAAACGAAGGTTCTATAACACTCCAACCAATTAGTAGCACAGTGCACAAGGGTTACTTATCTTTATGACTTGTCGAATAATAAAGCCTGCAGCACTACATGTAACATAACACAAGAAAGGACCTCAACTGCTAAGTGCCAATAATGGTAGGTAGACTTCACAATACATAGTAAATGCAATTTACAACTGTGTTCACTTCTTAGGCTTTACTAAACGACGATTCCCGTCTAACTCAGTCCTGGACGCTGATCTATACCCAAATGGGCGAGAGCTGATCTTCCATCTTTCGAGTAGGCTTCTATAGGTTTTCAACCCGTCATTACCGATTTGTACACGGCCGGAAAATGGCGCAGGCGACGTCGATATCTTCATCCTGAGTGCCACGCGTAGCGCTGGTAGAACTAGCGCGACTCGCGAGTCTTTTTGGCAACGGCACCTGCTCGCACCTTTGCAAGTGTGGAGCTTTTGCCCTGGCTGTATCTTGTTCGGATGATAAAGTAGTATGGACGTCTTAATGCATCCTGCGCCACTCCTGCGGACAGCTTACTCCTCTATTTCGGAGAATAAAATATTTGTAGTATTAATCATACCACATATATGTCTCACTGTGTGCTATCATTCGAAAAAACCCTCGTTTCGAAATCTTCAGTTACTTATGATGTATGTCGATTGACATGGCTTGCGATGCACAAGGCTCTGAACTGTCACGTTGCGCCTCGAGAACGAAATGACATATCCTTCTGCTCTCAATTTTAAATAAAATTTCGGTATCTTGTCTATATTTCATTTAGTGCTGCGTATAAGCTAAACTGAACAATATGCAAAGTTTAAGCAACGTATTTTTACCTCTGCAAAATCATTAAAATTTCGCACCATTTTTATTTAATTTAATTCAGTACCATAACTGTGGTATATAACGAAATCAAATTCGGTCCTTCAGCAGGCTAAAATGTGACTGTAAGACTTATAAAAATCAAGTTCCTCCACCTAATAGTTTTCTTGATATCGGATAGTAAGTGTTTCATAGCAGCTGGCAAGTCCGCCGGATATAAAACCCAATAACGCTAGAACGAAAGGAGACAGCGTCTTGCTCTCAGTGTTAAACAAAATGTTGATATATTGTCTACATTTCAGTCACTGCAAAGTATGAGCTAAAATCAACCACACACAAACTTCCAGCAATATATTTGTACCTGTGAGAACTCTTTGAAATTTAGTGCCATGTTTTACTTAATTTGATGCACCGTAGTAAATGAGACGGACAGTGATAAGAGTTTCAGTGCTTTGTCGAGTGAGGATGTCAGACTGTAAGATGTGCAAAAACTCAAATTTTTTCACCTAATACTTTTTGAAAAATAGGATGATAAGTATTTCATATTGGAGGGAACGCTGTCTCTCAGCACAACCACCAGCATTTAGGAGCACTACAGCTATAACAAAAGCAGCCTCAGCTTGGAATGGAAAGAGCGCGTCTGTAGCAGCACAGGATTTGATAAAATAATGACCTTTCTCTTGATTGAGGTGATTCAAAACGATTTTTCCTGCACTGAGAAGGTCTGATGTTAAGTTTTGTAGTTCGCAAATCAAATGACGGTCAATCTGATGAGAAATGGTGAAAAAATGACTAAAAAATCGAGAAAAACTTTTTCTGATGTTTTAATGGAAGCTGACATTTGTTTATCCATTCTGTTCTCACCCGTCATATCAGTCATGAGCACATTTCTTCATAAATTTCAAAATACTTCACAAATGCAGTTTGATGTTAGCTGATCGAAGTTGAATTTTATTATGTGGTGTCATACATCTGAGTTTTAATTATGTTTAAACACGGAAGGTTATGAATTTAAAATGAGTGTTTACAATTACTAAGATAATATTATGGCTAATGAAATATCTCTCTCCATTTATTAAGGATTGACACTGTTTGATTTTATGGAGCAATATATCTAGTTGTTACGACAGTTTCAGTGTTTTACCGTTCGCACCACTGTGTAGTACTCTGTAACTATTTTCTTTTCTAATCTGTTGATAATATGTTCGATTCCTAGCATATGGCGTTCAAATACTGATGTTTCTGAGTTGCCTGTGTAAGCTTTCATAATTAAGAAGTAAATGTTATTTAGTCTCCTGTCTACAGGGTGTTACAAAAAGGTACGGCCAAACTTTCAGGAAACATTCCTCACACACAAATAAAGAAAAGATGTTATGTGGACATATGTCTGGAAACGCTTAATTTACATGTTAGAGCTCATTTTAGGTTCGTCAGTATGTACTGTACTTCCTCGATTCACCTCCACATGTGTGGGCTGACGAGAATCCGCACACAATTGTGCAAACACGTCATCAACACAAATTTTCTGTGAACGTTTGGGCAGGCATTGTTGGTCATGTCTTGATTGGGCCCCATGTTCTTCCACCTACGCTCAATGAAGCACGTTATCATGATTTCATACGGGATACTCTACCTGTGCTGCTAGAACATGTGCCTTTACAAGTACGACACAACATGTGGTTCATTCACGATGGAGCTCCAGTACATTTCAGTCGAAGTGTTCGTACGTACAACAGATTCGGTGACCGATGGACTGGTAGAGGCGGACCAAATCCATGGCCTCCACGCTCTCCTGACCTCAACCCTCTTGACTTTCGTTTATGGGGGCATTTGAAAACTTTTGTCTACGCAATCCTGGTACCAAATATAGAGATTCTTCGTGCTCGTATTGTGGACGGCTGAGATACAATACGCTATTCTCCAGGACTGCATCAGCGCATCAGGGATTCCATGCAACGGAGGGTGGATATATGTATCCTCGCTATCGGAGGACATTTTGAACATTTCCTGTAACAAAGTGTTTGATGTCACAATGGTACGTTCTGTTGCTGTGGGTTTTTATTCCATGATTATTGTGGTTTGAAGAGAAGTAATAAAATGAGCTCTAACATGGAAAGTTAGCGTTTCCGGACACATGTCCACATAATATATTTTCTCTCTTTGTTTGTGAGGAATGTTTCCTGAAAGTTTGGCCGTACCTTTTTGTAACACCCTGTATACTGTTAACACATTATTGCTCTTCAGAAATTGTTTTGCGGATTCTTTGTAGTTTGTTGTATCATTCTGAGAGATTTAGTATAAGTTGTCATCTATAACAGTATTTTTTTTGCATGTATGATACGTTACCTTAGGTACTGTGGTTTAATCTGGGTTTTACATTGCCTAAAGACGGACTGTCCGCTTTCACGTCTCAATCCGTACTGTCCCCTTTCGCGTCTCCCCAGCACTCCTCTGTCCGTTCTCAGCCGCGTTTCCCGCGCGCTTAATATCCTCGCTCAACTGACTAGGGCAGTTCCCGTTCCTGAAGCCGTCCATCATATATACATATTTAAGGAATCAAAGCTTGACAACTTTCACGTTATAAACAAAGCAGCAATAATATCCAATACATAATAATCAATAAATTCGTTTACTTAAAACCAATATAGTTTCCTCCTTAACTTTGAATGTCACGGCGAAAGGCCTTGCACCAATGTGCTTTCTGATAAATAAATAAAGAACAAAAGTAATTATTATGCACTAAACATTACAACAAATATTCTATTACCTATTGATTCAATAAGGTGTCATGCTGTCATCGTTCAATGCGTTTTGTGTGGATGAAATAATGATCTGATGCTTAAGTGAAAAATATTGATAATTTAAATTTACTATATCTTTTAGATAAATAAAGTTGCAGAGTTGATATTTACAACGATTTTCATTTTGATGATGCGCTTCTGTATGAAATGTCGATTGCTGAGGTTGACCAAAGCGTTCAGATATTAGCAACCGATTTTTATTATCATACTACTTAATTTCACTTTAACAGCAAATCCTAAACTATTATAGATACCATCAATATTCAAGTTTTATTGGAATCACCATGAACGTTTATGCAGGATGGCAGATTAAAATTATTGTGGCTTGATTCCTTTAACTACTACAGAATTAAATAGTTTTCATAAGTGTTGCCCCTTATGGCTGATCTTAGGCGCCATATTTAACACAGTTACGTCTCCTTGGCCACAAATGTCTTCTATTGGATTTTCCTATCACATAGGTTGTCGTCTGTTGCACTCGCAAACTACAGTACGGCTTCAATAGACCAGGGACGCCTGTGAGTTTCCCCATCTCGTGCCTTTTGTGGCATCCCGTCCTTGACGACACGATTCGTTTCACAATTCCTAAATATACTTAAATGAGAGCGCCATGGTCGTTAACTCAGACTGTAACGATGCAACTCTGTTAGAATTTGTCAGTTATGAATGAAATTCTGAATCGGTACTATACTACTCATATATCGTATTCAGTCAAGAACACAAGTACTTTAGCAACTAAAAGTAAAAGATATAAAAATTCCTTCATATGCTAGGTATGCTTCTTCTGTTCCCACTAATCTGTTTACATATGAACCAACTGATGAAACAATTTTTATACATTTTTAAACTTAGTAAAATGTAAAATGTTCTCCGTTTCTGAATTAACTGAAAGCACTGACATTTTAAGGCTAATATTGTCACAAAACTGCTTTACCTTCAATGGGTAATTTTGCTAACTGAAGGGGGAGAGGGAGGGTCTTGCCATGGACAGTAGTATTTCAAGTTTTCTGGCAGATATATTTGTCAATCACTTGGAAAATTATTTTTTAACGAACACAATCGGCTCAAAAGTAAAAACGTGTATTTAAGAAGATGCATTGATGCTGTATGATGGCACAAAAGTATGGATTAAATAACTACTTACATTATTTATTTATTTCGACAAAACACAAAATTCACAAAAGTTAATGACAACATTCAGCATAAAGAGTAAACATACATCCAGAAACTTAACTGTAGACAACTAATCATGCCATATTAGCACACACAAACATGCAGCATTAAAGACCTAGGTACAGGGAGAAACCTGACATAAGTTAAAAAGGAGCAGCCTGAAGACAGAATTGGAAACAATGCAAAGCGTATATGCTGGCTACACATCTAAACCAACTGATAATTTAGGCACATAAATATATAAAAACGAGAGAACAAACTATCACACTAAGAAAGAAGGGAACATACTTGCCAGCATCCCATCCCTACACCCAGTGCATCATTATAACAGTACCATTACTAACTAACAATAAGGTTGGAGACATACTAATCCACAACAGCAAAACGTGACGCCAAAATTTTGACAAAAGGCCTTGTGAGTTTATTTGTTTAAAGGCTATTGTAACTTTAAATTATCATTATTTTCAGTTGAACACCAGATCAGTATTTCATTCACACAAAACACATTAAACGATGACAGCATGACACCACATTGAATTATTAGGTAATAGACTAATTGTTGTAAAGTTTAGTGCATAATAGTCACTTTTGTTCTTTATTTATTTATCTGGAAGCACATTGGAGCAGGCTACTGGTCGTGGCATTCAGAGCTAAGAAGGAAATCGTATTGGTTTTAGTAAAAGAATTTAACGTTTATTATGTAATGTATATATCTGTTACTTTATTTAGAAACCTAGCAATCATGGACACAGCTTTACGCATACGTATCTAATTGCTGGAAAACAGAAGGTCTGCAATGACAAGTAAAATATATGTTTCCCAATTAAAAGAGTTTATTCAATTTGTTAGCTTAGTATCCAAGCACAGTTTACATCTAGATGTATTTGGTTTTACCCATTTTTCGTTTGTGGTTCATTTTTGTCTCCCAGTAACCGGTAAAGTAATTACACCACACAATAATTGCATGAACGGAAGGAAAGAATGTTATCACAATTTTTTCTAGAATGCAGTTACATTAACTAATTTTCGGCAGGCTCCTACATAAAATTCCATTCATAACATTATTTGTAAGTATGTGAACACTTCCAACAGGCAGCGAAATATTCAAATCATTGTCATCGAAACAAGTTAAAAGACACGTGTCGTAGGCATTTCCGATCTAGTTTATATTCACGCACGTCGCAGAGAAATACACTCCTGGAAATGGAAAAAAGAACACATTGACACCGGTGTGTCAGACCCACCATACTTGCTCCGGACACTGGGAGAGGGCTGTACAAGCAATAATCACACGCACGGCACAGCGGACACACCAGGAACCGCGGTGCTGGCCGTCGAATGGCGCTAGCTGCGCAGCATTTGTGCACCTCCGCCGTCAGTGTCAGCCAGTTTGCCGTGGCATACGGAGCTCCATCGCAGTGTTTAACACTGGTAGCATGTCGCGACAGCCTGGACGTGAACCGTATGTGCAGTTGACGGACTGTGAGCGAGGGCGTATAGTGGGCATGTGGAAGGCCGGGTGGACGTACCGCCGAATTGCTCAACACGTAGGGCGTGAGGTCTCTACAATACATCGATGTTGTCGCCAGTGGTCGGCGGAAGGTGCACGTGCCCGTCGACCTGGGACCGGACCGCAGCGACGCACGGATGCACGCCAAGACCGTAGGATACTACGCAGTGCCGTAGGGGACCGCACCGCCACTTCCCAGCAAATTAGGGACACTGTTGCTCCTGGGGTATCGGCGAGGACCATTCACAACTGTCTCCATGAAGCTGGGCTACGGTCCCGCACACCGTTAGGCCGTCTTCCGCTCACGCCCCAACATCGTGCAGCCCGCCTCCAGTGGTGTCGCGACAGGCGTGAATGGAGGGACGAATGGAGACGTGTCGTCTTCAGCGATGAGAGTCGCTTCTGCCTTGGTGCCAATGATGGTCGTATGCGTGTTTGGCGCCGTGCAGGTGAGCGCCACAATCAGGACTGCATACTACCGAGGCACACAGGGCCAACACCCGGCATCATGGTGTGGGGAGCGATCTCCTACACTGGCCGTACACCTCTGGTGATCGTCGAGGGGACACTGAATAGTGCACGGTACATCCAAACCGTCATCGAACCCATGGTTGTACCATTCCTAGACCGGCAAGGGAACTTGCTGTTCCAACAGGACAATGAACGTCCGCATGTCTCCCGTGCCACCCAACGTGCTCTAGAAGGTGTAAGTCAACTACCCTGGCCAGCAAGATCTCCGGATCTGTCCCCCATTGAGCATGTTTGGGACTGGATGAAGCGTCGTCTCACGCGGTCTGCACGTCCAGCACGAACGCTGGTCCAACTGAGGCGCCAGGTGGAAATGGCATGGCAAGCCGTTCCACAGGACTACATCCAGCATTTCTACGATCGTCTCCATGGGAGAATAGCAGCCTGCATTGCTGCGAAAGGTGGATATACACTGTACTAGTGCCGACATTGTGCATGGTCTGTTGCCTGTGTCTATGTGCCTGTGGTTCTGTCAGTGTGATCATGTGATGTATCTGACCCCAGGAATGTGTCAATAAAGTTTCCCCTACCTGGGACAATGAATTCATAGTGTTCTTATTTCAATTTCCAGGAGTGTATATCAAAACCGCCTTTGTTGTCAGTAGGTGTGTTTTTCTCACACGAAAGAAAACGTCAGCCGCCGATATTTCTCCTCATATATTTCGCCGATTTTTCTCTAAGGTGTTTCATTTTTAATGATCGAAAATTTAATTATAGAGGATGCCCATCTCTACAGAATGATTTCGACAAAGCTGTGCATTATGTCATAGTTTTGACAAGACTTGTAGGGCTATCACCTGAACGTAATAGATGTACATTATTTCCTGTTTTGCACACATGCACGTTGTTTCTACGAGGCATAATAAAATTTCTTCTATTAAATACTTTAAGACAGGAATTATTATGTTCTTGGATCTGAGGAAACCTGATGTGTCGAATGGTCAGAATCTAATTCTCACCTGAATTTTTTTTCTTGCATATTTTTTTTGTTGGAATAAGAAAAAGGCACCTGATAAGAGGAAGAGGTTTCCTCGAAACAGGTTGTACAAAATAAAGCAACTTTTAACACATTTATGCAGTTGTTTGGTGGTCAGTTCTACCAAAAATAAAAATTTCACCTCTAGTTTGACGAGAAGTTGTCACTTACCTGTCTCTTGAGGAAGTCAGCACTGATGCAGATATTATGTTTATGGAATAAGGGTCTTAGCTTTCTCGGAAGGACTGCTACGTCATTTCAGTGTTTATGGCAATGGAAAAATTTCTGTTTGGAATACTGACTAAGTAGTAATTTTTAATAGACATCCACAAAGGTATGAAGTCAAAAAAGTACACTTTGTCAAGATGTATACTGGTTTGTGTCTGAACATGACACTACAAAGTGCATAATCTAAGTTATGTATTTTTTCCATTTTATGCTCGTTGTATGTTATAAGTAGCTCCAATATAAAATTCATCATTTACCGTTTGGGATTACCATTTTACTTCTCTTCTGGCCCCCTAATGGTCAAAGCAGCACCTACATTTACAAATAGAAAGAACTGATGGAGACGTGACGGAGTGAAAGGAAATGAATTTGCAATTTGAAAGAACATTTTCAATTTATAAGGCCACTGTATCCAGACAGTAATATTAAAAACATTTTTAATGTACCCCCAAATCAGCAACAAGCACTATTTGATAAACATTAAAATTTCTTAACTTTATGCTTTCTGTACAACACCAATTTATACCACAGTCTCTCTGTCATAATAATTCCGCCCCCCCCCCCCCCCCCACACACACACAGACCAAGAACAAACATCAGTAGATGTTTTTCACTTTTCACTTTATTCTTAGCTGAAGTGTAGTACAGCAAGAACCAGGTTTCAAGACAAAAGTGAACAAGAACAAACATTTATGAAACATAATTTATTTTAACAAACTTGTAATGCTTTCAAAAACAGACATTTTCGTTACTCATAACAGTTGATACTGATTGAGGTACGATCATAGGATGGTAGATTAGTTCATGAACATTAGGCAGGTAAATTTGTGGCATGTTTTAAACTTACTACAGTAGTGTGTTAAATTTGTAAAAATAATTTTCCATCTTACTGTGAGTTTTCAAATTTCCAATAAAAGTGACCCTGTGTACCACTTTGAAGGTTTAAATGAAACAAAATGTTCCTACATATTGGTGCTGCACATTCCATGGCAATACGATACTGCCTTAGGTCAAATTATTATTCATTTAATGATACCATTCTCAAAAATTTAGAAGCAGTTTACAGTTTGATGCTCAATGGCACTATGGGACTTAACATCTGAGGTCATGAGTCCCCAAGAACTTAGAACTACTTAAAACTAACTAACCAAAGGACAGAACACACATCCATGCCCGAGGCAGTATTCCAACCTGCGACCGTCTCGGTTGCGTAGTTCCAGACTGAAGCGCCTAGAACCGCTCTGCCACAAAGGCCGGCTAAACGAAGATGCATTTGAGGTTAAGTTACCTTGCTTACAGTTATCAATGTTATGTACGCTACACCGTAAATACAACAAATTGTGGTTGTATCACCACCACACATACACGTTCTCTTGATTCACTTAGTTACAATTCACATTTGTAGTACCAAAAACAAACGCAGAAAATAGCAACGCAATACACTAGTAGAAAAAAAAGGCGCTGAGTGTGAGTCACGTTTACGCGCCGTGACGTGTATTTCTCGTTGGCCTCGGGCAGACGACGAAGGGGACAGTACGGATTGAGACGCGGAAGTGGACAGTCGTTCTTTAGGCAGCTAGCAAGTAAAACGACTTAGAAAATTTCGCGTTATGTGGTATTACGGTACTTAGTCTCTGAGCGGTGAGCAGCCGCGCTCCTGGTGTGAATAACTTTTAGAGTATATAACTTGTATTTCGCGATGAGGTTGTGAATAACCGTACTGTGTCAAATGGATATTGGGTCGAGTGTTACAATAATGTTACAATAACGCTAAATACGACCACTTTCTCTATCACACTCCTTTCTGAGTAAACATTATTGTACCCAAATCGCAACTATGTGGCCTACATCATTTAATTTAGTTCCCGATATTATCATTATTGTTGTCATATGTTATGTTAACTTTGTAAGTCGCAAACTTGCCATCAGCCAGACAGTTTAACCAAAGGGCCACAAGTGTCTAATTTAAGGCATGTAATGCGACACTTGCCGTTCATCCGCTAGACGAATTTCACCCAAGACATTTCGACGAATAGGAACCGCATATGAGCCCGAACACCTTTGGGATGTTAGCTTGCATTATGCCTGCTATGTAGAAGAAAATAGACAGAAATTTTAAAACCCAACAACTCTGAGAAATCAGTCACTAAACAGAATATGCTGAAATTCAAACACATTGTCAACCAGACAGAAAACAATTTGTTGGTCCTACGCAAAGAATGCAATAGTAAGGCCCTAATTCTATTGGAGCCATAGGAAATACACCTTTATAAAATCATAATCCTGAATAAAAATTACATTAACTGTCATATTTCACTAACTACAGATATTTTAGCAATTTTGAAGATCTATTGAAATTTTTAATCTTGCATATGTCAGCTTATTTACAACAATCAGGTATCTAATAGTGTATGATAAACATACCCTTTGGTCAACACATGTTGCAGTGCATCTGTGAATTGTTCTGAAATGTGTAATTATAGAGGGGATGAACCACTGTCAGCTTACATTAAAACGTTAAAAATGACCTTGTATGATTTTATGTACGTTCTCACACTTTTGCACTGTTTCTAACCACATTTCCGTCATTTAGTTGGCGAAATACAAAACCTAACATCTAATCTTCTCATAACAGGAACGAGCATTTTGAATCAATATAAATGAATGTATTTAGATAATTTGCACCTGACAATGAAACTGCAGAGCCGAAATGCAATGTGTGATTTCATAAAACACCAAGTAAGAGAGTTGCCCAGAAAGTAATGCCCTGCATGTTTTTCGACATTTCTGTATTGGACATACTGAGAATTGCTCACACGAAAGAACGGTGTTTTATCTACACACCTTACTTTTCCACGTATCTCAATCCAGTTCTACAGCCTTCCTCCAACGCGAAACTAGGGCATGTATAGCCTGTCGGTAGCAGTCCTCGTCCTGGTAGCAGAACGAGTGCTTCACTGTGTGAATCACTTCCTCATCGTCCTCAAAATGTCTTCCACGAATGCGTCTGTCCTCACGAATGAAGACATCAGCTCGCTGTAACATGTTAGGTGTGACAGCCGTGGATGGTTTCCCCGACTGCTGCAAATCGTGGAGATCCTCTAAACCGCCTTCTGATGACTTCACTCTCCGTGAGCAGTGATTAACTATACTTCTGAGGGCAGCTGATGCTCCATAGACTTTGCATAAATGTTTGTGAATGTACATCACCTACAGTTGTCATTTTGAAACTGTCCTGCCGCTACGCTATTTTTCGTAAGCGACGGAAACTCAGGAGACTTCAAATAATACATACGTAACGTAACTGCAGCTACTGTCACGTCTTCGTATGAAGCAACTATGTAACGATAAGAATTCACGATATCTAGTGATTTATGGTTCCATATGACAAGTTCGTTTCTTTTGATAGAAGCACGTGGCGCCTGAATATGGCCGAAACTGGCTGTTTTCAGAATAAAATAAAACAATACCTTAAAGTACACAGCTTTCGGTGAATTTTATTGACACTGACAAACACTCATAGCCGTGGTTGCCCTGCTTACAAGGGTGTCTACACACTTTCCTAAGTTTTCCACCTGTGCAGCCTTCAGTATACAGCTGTCTCACTCACATAACTGCTCAGAAAAGCGCAGTGGTAGGGGAAGTTGAAGAGGAATGGACATCTCTAAAAAGGGCCATCACAGAAGTTGGGAAGGAAAACATAGGTACAAAGAAGTAGCTGCGAAGAAACCATCGGTAACAGAAGAAATACTTCAGTTGATTGATGAAAGGAGGAAGTACAAACATGTTACGGGAAAATCAGGAATACAGAAATACAAGTCGCTGAGGAATGAAATAAATAGGAAGTGCAGGGAAGCTAAGACGAAATGGCTGCAGGAAAAATGTGAAGACATCGGAAAAGATATGATTGTCGGAAGGACCGACTCAGCATACAGGAAAGTCAAAACAACCTTTGGTGACATTAAAAGCAACGGTGGTAACATTAAGAGTGCAACGGGAATTTCACTGTTAAATGCAGATGAGAGAGCAGATAGGTGGAAAGAATACATTGAAAGCCTCTATGATGGTGAAGATTTGTCTGATGTGATAGAAGAAGAAACAGGAGTCGATTTAGAAGAGATAGGGCATCCAGTATTAGAATCGGAATTTAAAAGAGCTTTGGAGGACTTACGGTCAAATAAGGCAGAAGGGATAGATAACATTCCATCAGAATTTCTAAAATCATTAGGGGAAGTGGCAACAAAAGGACTATTCACGTTGGTGTGTAGAATATATGAGTCTGGCGACATACCATCTGACTTTTGGAAAAGCATCATCCACACAATTCCGAAGACGGCAGAGCTGACAAGTGCGAGAATTATCGCACAATCAGCTTAACAGCTCATGCATCGAAGCTGCCTACAAGAATAATATACAGAAGAATGGAAAAGAGAATTGAGAATACTCTAGGTGACGATCAGTTTGGCTTTAGGAAAAGTAAAGGCACGAGAGAGGCAATTCTGACGTTACGGCTAATAATGGAAGCAAGGCTAAAGAAAAATCAAGACACGTTCATAGGATTTGTGGACCTGGAAAAAGCGTTCGACAATATAAAATGGTGCAAGCTGTTCAAGATTCTGAAAAAAGTAGGGGTAAGCTATAGGGAGAGACGGGTCATATACAATATGTACAACAACCAAGAGAGAATAATAAGAGTGGACGATCAAGAACGAAGTGCTCGTATTAAGAAGTGAGTAAGACGAGGCTGTAGCCTTTCGCCCCTACTCTTCAATCTGTACATCGAGGAAGCAATGATGGAAATAAAAGAAAGGGTCAGGAGTGGAATTAAAATACAAGGTGAAAGGATATCAATGATACGATTCGCTGATGACATTGCTATCCTGAGTGATAGTGAAGAAGAATTAAATGATCTGCTGAACGGAATGAACAGTCTAATGAGTACACAGTATGGTGTGAGAGTAAATCGGAGGAAGACGAAGGTAATGAGAAGTAGTAGAAATGAGAACAGCGAGAAACATAACATCAGGATTGATGGTCACGAAATCAATGAAGTTAAGGAATTCTGCTACCTAGGCAGTAAAATAACCAATGACGGACGGAGCAAGGAGGACATCAAAAGCAGACTCGCTATGGCAAAAAGGCATTTCTGGCCAAGAGAAGTCTACTAATATCAAATACCGGCCTTAATTTGAGGAAGAAATTTCTGAAGATGTACGTCTGGAGTAGAGCATTGTATAGTAGTGAAACATGGACTGTGGGAATACCGGAACAGAAGAGTATCGAAGCATTTGAGATGCGGTGCTATAGACGAATGTTGAAAATTAGGTGGACTGATAAAGTAAGGAATGAGGAGGTTCTGCGCAGAATCGGAGAGGAAAGGAATATGTGGAAAACACTGATAAGGAGAAGGGACAGGATGATAGGACATCTGCTAAGACATGAGGGAACGACTTCCATGGTACTAGAGGGAGCTGTAGAGGGCAAAAACTGTAGAGGAAGACAGAGATTGGAATACGTCAAGCAAATAATTGAGGACGTAGGTTGCAAGTGCTACTCTGAGATGAAGAGGTTAGCACAGGAAAGGAATTCGTGGCGGGCCGCATCAAACCAGTCAGTAGACTGATGACCAAAAAAAAGGGGGAAGTTGAAGCTATGAAAGGACTGGGCTGTGCTCGAGGAGAACGAGCGCGCTCGGGTTGCGCAGATCTGGGACAAGCCTGCTGTAGAACGTGCTTTTCCTGGGCGGGCATACCTAGGCTCCTCCTACGTCAATAATCTGCAGCGCTTTGGACACTGTCACGACAATCTGATGATACACAGCACTAAATGTTGGATTAACCGGATGTCTTCGGTTTGGAAGCCCCGTCTGATACAACTGTTCAGCCTCGCGTCCATTACGATTCGCAGGACCGGACCTAAACGTCATGTCTGCCTGCCCACGAAATGAACATCCCACCATGTTCCAATGTAACACTACTTGTTGACTCACAACAGACACGTTGAAGATGGTTTCCTGTTAACTGCACCCAATCAAATTTGCTCCCAGTGAAATTTGCATCCGAAAAAGGTCGAGGAATGATCTCTCTGTCCGATCTCTGCAACTTACACTCCTGGAGGTATGTGTTTAAGCAATAGTGTTGCCGGAAACATAACGCTAATACCCGGGCCATATATGCGCTTAACAAGTTTGTTTGCGTGGCGATCCTTCTCAGCAAGCACAGATATACTTGTTATGTAAATGAAACCGCCTTTTCTTGTTGAAACGTAATTGCAAGCATGTAAATAAAGCCGCCTTTTTTTGCTGCAATTAAGTTGCAGCAAGAAAAGGCTGTTTTATTTACCAAACAAGTATATCCGTAATTTTCTGTGCATGCTTCCGTCTCATTCTTCCTTGCTTCACGTGTCAAGTCACGTGAAACATTATTATTGTCCTCTTGGACATTAAGTTGGTCAAATACATTACACACATCCAAGAACGTAGAAGTAACCAAGGAACAATGGAAAACTTAAAAAACGTCAATATCTCGCTTCCGTTCAAAGTTAGTGCACGTACCATTGCCTTGTTGTCTACAGGAATGTAAGACTCGGTAAACGAGAGAATAATGAAGTTGGTGAACGTCATACGTACATCTGCGACTAGAGCTCTGGAAACAGAAAATAAAATATGCAAAATTCGTAATCAGGAAAACAATGTCACCGTCTTAGTAGAAGATATGTAGCAGTGAGCCTTAAGTTCATTACATATAGGTTATTAACAAGTAAAAATTTTTTCAGGCTTCATCGCCCGTGTTAAATAGGCAGCAATTTTCATACTATTTTTCTTTATTGCGGTGAACACGTACATTACTTACAACGCCTCATAATGCTAGTTATAGATGTGCTGCAGTTATGAAATTAAAAGCCACTCTGCTGGTGTACCTCAGTAAACAGTAATCTTTTAATGTGAGCTTTTAATTATCATTTCAAACTACTTTAACAAATTCCTCGAAACCTTTCGCAAAACATTTCAAATGCCATGTTGCGAAAGGGCTATTGATGGTAGGGCACTTTATAGAGGGAAATCAAACTTCAGTATGAATCAGTTCCAGCCTCAAGACTGAAAGCTTCTAACTCGTATAATATTGCGTGCAAGACGACATACCGTCAGTAGCGCTAGGAGTGTTACGGATTTAGTGTCAGTTACACTAGAAATCTTACCGGCCCAGACTGCAGATAACAAGATGCGTTGATGGTAAGTTATCTACTAAACTGTTTGATTATGAATTTGTTTCTTTATTTAAATATTTTACTTGGCAATGTTTGTACACAATGTGCCGACGGAAGCATCTTCGTCACTTCCACCAGATGTTAGCCTACCATTGCCACACAGTTATCGATAGCCAGCGGGGAAAAGAAGTTAGTGTCGACCACAGATGCCGATCTCTGCCCTGAACTGAATTACTTACAAAAATAATTGCAGTTGAATGAGAAATAAATATCTTTGTGTTAACCGAGTGACTTGTAATGAGATTACGTAACACTATGCTGATTGAAGTCGTACTGTAAAGGTCTGTTACGTTATTACTACTTTGTAAAAACGTCAGCATCAAGTAATAAACATTTTGTTCGAATTCTAATTTAGAAAGCATGCCGTCCTTATTTATACTGTCAAGATTTATTGAAATTATTGTCCTGTTATGAGGGCTGTATACTTCAAAAATTGAAAAAAGTTTGGGATAAATGATTGATGAAAATCTTAAACTTCAGCTACAGATTATTTACGCCACTGTGCATTCCCGATGCAGAATTAATCGTTGACAATTTTCCATGGCGTAAACATTTTTACTTTGGCTACTGAAAGTGGTTTCACTCAATATACAGGCTCTCGATGCACGAATTTGCTAATTGCTTATCAGAAAACCTCAAAAAATTTGTTGTGGCTTACACCTTGTGGAGCAGAAAGCCGAAGAGGACTAAGAAAGATTAAATCAAATATTTAGTTCAGTGTAACGCTGAGCTTCTACTATAGTCATATATCGGAACTAAGGGCTGTAGCGCTGCAGGCGCTTCTTACGGCAGTGGGATACCAACGTTGCTGATTATTTGCTTGACGGAGTCAACGCGCCTCGGATATGGCGGCCAGCATCTCACTGTGGGGACCAATTTATTCCAGCTGCCATAAACCGAAACACCTGGCTCATTCGACAAGGACATCGTAAATCTTGAAGCAAGCGTTAGTAACAAATTAAATTTGCTTCCTTCTTTTTGCAACGTAAATCTCCAACGTGAAGTCGCCTGTCTTTGTCCTTTTTGTGCATTGCTTCCATTGGCTCTTCACTGTATTACTCGTCATAAGTTTCCCCCTGTAAAAATTCACACCTAAAGCAGTTCTCTTGTTACCATAAGTACTTTCTTTAAATCTTCCTGTCTGGCCAATGGGGATACTTTCACAATCAATGCTAGATATTTTATAAATCTCGTGCTTTGCTATTTGTCTTCCTTTTGCCTTACGAGGGTTTTTCAATAAAAACTGATCATATTTATTTTCTGAGAACGTACCTCCTCTCATCCTCTTAATTTAGAAGGCCCTTCTGAAAACAGTCTTTTTTTGGACACGATGCAATTGTTCCAGCGTTTATGCCAGTCTGAAAAGACATGCTGGAGACCATTTATTGAAATTAAATTCACAATCGCCTCCATAACTTTCACTATTATATCTGATGTTGGAAAATGCATCCCCGTATTGTGTTGCTTCACGTTAAGGAATAGAAAAGTTACACAGTGGTTATAGGTAGGTTGAAGGATGCACCTCACATTGATATGAGCAATATATTCGGTGGCAACGTCAGCAACATGCGGCCGTGCAATATATTGGTGCACCATCCAGCAAGTTTTACTGATTGTAGTCTTACAGCTTGATATGGACCTGCGAAGTTTTCAGGTCATCCCTGAAGTAGTGTCCAGTTATTAATATGCTTGCAAGTACAGGTTGGAGCAAATGTAAGTGGACCAGAAGAGAAGATATGAATGGACGTTAATGTTTGCATATACCCATACCACGTGACGCATACACCACGTGTACGTTCGACTCGTCTCGTCATCCACACCGATGCAGAGCGTAGTGCGGGCTGCGTCAGTGTGAGTGGAGCAGTGCAAAGATGACAATGCTACTCATAGTGGAGCATCGGGTGTTCGCTATGGAAAGTTACGTCACAACAAAGTCTGCAAATGGTGTGGTCAGTTCTTTGCTGAGACGTTTAGCGGTGTCAAAGTCCCACCAAAGTGTGCTATGTAACCCTCAGTGCGAAAATGGCATCAAATGGAATCTGTATATGACAAATCAGAAAACATTTCGAAAAGTGCCCGCAAATGACAAAATGTGGATGCAGTTCATCAAAAATGCTTGAGAGTCCTACCAAATCAACTAGACGCCTGTTCCAAGAGAGCGGTATATCACATCGATTATGCGGACGAATACCCCCCTGGACCTGAACATACATCCCAACCGAGAGTCTGTCTTTCATGCATTAAGAGCTGTAGATGCTCCTCAATGCCTCCAATTTTGTTGTTGGTTGTTCAATGCGATAACAATGAATGGCTTGGACATGGATCTGCTCTTTATGTCTGATGAAGCCTGGTTTCGCCTGAGTACTTATGTCAGTTTCTGGGGAGCAGAGAATCCGCATAACTTCCACGAAACACCATTCCATTATCAGAAGGTTGGGGTGTAGTGTTCAGTGTCTGACCCCGCATTATTGGTCCCATCTTCTTTCAGCAGACGCTGACCTCGGCGCGTTACGTTGCCAACAATCTGAAACCATTTGTGGCAGCATTAACACAGGAAGAAAAGACCTACATTTACTTCCAACAGTACGGAGCTACTTCATATGCACCCAGCCGCACCTTGGAGTAAATTTACACAATCTGAAGATGGAGTTGTTAGCAGAGGTAAGTCTAGTCACTGTCCTATCTGGCTAGCACAGTAATCAGATTTGTTAGAGTGCGATTACTTTGTTGCAACCCTCGCAGGCTTCAAGAAATGCAGCATAACATTTTGAATGAAACTGCAGCGATTGCAGCAGTCCTGCTTCGATACGCCTTCAGCAACTTGCTGACCAGGGCCCGAAAGTGCCAAGAGGTGAATGGTGGTTACTCTCATCATCTGCTACAGTCAGGTTAGTATCACATTTCCTTTCTTCTGTAGCGTTTCTTTTTACCCTGGGACTTCGTTCTTCGTTCCCCCTTTTATTCGCCCTACCCTGTACAAAATGCTGATAAACCATTCCTTTGAATCTCAAGAAATGAGATGACCATTAAATTCGTAGTAGAAAAAAACCACTTTAGCGTGTTTTTACTTTGGGCGGGAGGGAGTAAGGGAGGTGAGGTGTTAAGGAGGTTTATTTTCTTGGGAAAGGTGATAGCAATTTTCACACTGAGCTTTGCTGTTTTTTCCCAGGATCAAATTTGTATACTAAGTTTCATCGGCAGTGATTACTTCTGAAAGGAACTTTGAGCGTCATCTCCACTGTTGCGGTAGGCGATATTAAACAAGTCTCAACTTTCCCGACTCTTAGTGGCGGGAACTAGGAGCGCCAGCAATGAAGCTGGTATGTCGTATTACTTACGCATTGAGCTAACGTAATATAATGAGATTAAATTATCGTGAGAGAATTCATGTCCGTTAACGACATTATTATCATCCGTTATTGAATAGTCCTCATAGACTGAGGTGCATTCTGACTTTATGATTAAACGTTCTTCTAAATCGGACTTACACATGTACAGCTACCTATGTACAGCTTGCGTCACCTATTTAGCTGCATGATCTAGAACTTTTAGTTAGTATGACACCGCATACTATGTACTTTCCGTTACACATACCACCCACTTGTATGAGTCATATTTTATTTTATGTTTATTTTAAAGTATACTTTTGTCAGATAGAAGAGATACGATTTTTAAAGTACACGTTCTCACGGTTTCAGAACTGAATCCTACATGTTACCGTCAATTTCTAATTTGCAGCGACTTCTACGGTAGTTGTTGTGCTGCTGTTGGTTGAAGTGCATGGGTGCCATTTCCACATAAAGAATTCCCTATGGAGGAATGTGTAACATCTAGGATTCATTGTGAATACAGAGAAAGTGCAGAAGTAAGGTCACAAACTCTCATATGTGCTGCTCTGGAGTTCCTTGCACGTGATGATTTACCAATGGCTAGCTCAGCATACATTCATATGCAACGGACATCGTAAAGCTTTAGCAAAACGAATGCCTCGATTGTGAAGTCGTAAAACGTCAACGATGTTGACAATTTTCGATGCTCCATGTATTCTCTACCATGCAGCCAAAATATTGGCTGCTAATCGCAACAGGGGTCGAGACTGAAGATGTCCAGTGATGAGCACAACATGAGGATAGGAAGTGTGATTGAACTGCATAGTCGACAAGTAACTCACAACAGTTCTGCAGCACAAGTTGTGTTGATACAAAGCACGAAAATCAAAGAAACATTGTATTACGTCTACAACAGCAGTTACCGAAATTGACATTTAATCAGAAAGGAACCGAAGGAATTTCGCAAACTAAGGAAGAAGTGGCAGATGAGATATTAGCGCATCTGCAGCACGAGTCAGTGGAATGTGTGGCGCCGTATACGCTCGACTGTCCGAACAGTGTGCATGAGGAGTGCAGATTACGAAATGTGTTTAACATGTGAAATCGATGCTGAAACCGGTCTCGAGCCACGTCGGACAGGGGGCCACAAATCCCGTCTCCAGTGAGACGTAGTAAAAGGCAATACCGTAGTTCTTCAAGGAGGGGATACGAAACATCATTACGTACATGTAAGCTCATCTGAAGTGCAATAAAACAACCGCATAGATGTTCGTTTCATACTCTGAGCTTTTTAAGATTGCATGAGCTGAGTATATTTGAGAAAACTGCTCGCTACGGTATTTGAAGTCCCATCCATGAGAAAAATCTTGCTTTCTCTTAAGAGGATCTGTTCTCGCTTTTCCAATAAAAAGTATGATCCTACCTCCCAAGTTGTCATTATTTCACAGAAAATTTCTACCGTGATTATTAATTGGTATCCCTGTTGAAAGATCAATTTTTTGTCGTGTTTGTCGTTCTTTCTGATTTCCGTATGATTTAGCCTGATGGTTACATAATGAGGTCTTCGTTGCTTGCTATTCTGGCATTTCAGTAAAAAAATCATACATTTGACTGTGCAGATCAGTAACTCTTCGACGTACATACTCACAGACTTTTGTACTTCTGAATGTGCGTCAACCGGTATTCAGTATTGATCCTCGTTTGAACTAAGCATCTTAGAGTCATTGGTCTTCAGTATTTTCGGCAATACACTGGTCTATGATTTGAACAGCGTCCAATTATTGATTCTTTGATTCACTTTATAATGTACAATCAACCTTGGCCATGTGGCTCACCTTGGATGGTCGTTTGGCCGTTGAAGTTTCCATATCGAACATGTAAGCATAAGAAAATACAAGGCGCACGAACGAACGCAGTGAAAGCTAGTGTCGTAATAGCAGTGACTGTCAAAGCACTCACGCACAGCGCTGGAAGAGGACTTTCAGAGAGCCAGTAGGCCGTGTCCCACAGAGACTCTGCAGTTGCACGTAGGACGCGACCATGAGCAGGTAACTTCCAGGAATACTGGGTGCACATTTCACAGATTTCTGACTGGTTGCAACTTCCACTGTGTGCGGTTTTGATACATCCGTTGCAGACAGACGAATGATGAATGTAAGCAAGTCTTCCTGGCAACACAACATCATCTAAGATGCAAAAAGAGTCAAACAGGTGTGCAGATGGGTGGAGTTGTTGGGCTATACCAGGAAAGCTGATGAACGTCAGCCTTCATTAACAAATCGAAAACGTTGGCTTTTCGGACATATGTTCATAAGAAATTATTTTCTTTTTTTTATATAAGGAATCTGTCCCGAAAATTTGTAAATGTTTTTTTGAAAAATTTGTGTATTTGTAATGTTTCTGAGCACTATTGTTCTACTTATGGCTCTACACAGTGTTGATGCCAATATTTGTGGTAGTTTGTGAAATGAGTTGTTCAGATAAGTGTGTCATGTGAGACACGCTATTGCGCCAGCTCGCTTCGGCCAGTCAAGAAATAATAGATGGAGTTTTATTGGTTAAGTATTTAAACCACGAGAGAACTTCGAACTTTAAAGATACGCGTTGAGTGTAGAACTTGTTAAAATCCCATATCTCGTCATACTGCTGCATTTCAAAGTCAATGTGAGAACTTGCTTACCCTTTTGGCGGATACGAGAAACACTTCAGTCCACGTGGGTGAGTTCGGGGAACAGTTACTTTTCTACGGTTAATTTATTTATTTATTGCGGTATTGTGACCAGGGACTGTAACACAACTCTAAATTTTAGTTACCTATCAGGCACCTAAAATTTTGGAATTTTGCAGTTGTAAGCTTTTGGTTGATCTGTGAGTCTTGAGAGAGAGCAGGCGCCTCGGATAGCTTCGGTAGATACTAGTCCACCAGCGACCAAAATACCAGTGGCACTTTCTTTTTTCCCGGCATGAGCTGAGTACTGGCTTTAATAAAAGCACGCGGTGGAGGGCGCGACAGAAAAAAATGGCGTCTTTCGTAATATAGCACACGGTGTCTACAGAGAAATACTTCAAAATTAAAAAATAATTTAGACTTTCGGCGTGTAGCAAACACATTCCATCGGAGTAATGAAGGCATGTATTGAAAATTTAATATTGTGCACATCACAAAGACCGTGTTGCATGGGTACACTTGGGCTGCAGGTAAGATCTGACAGTAAGCAGATAGCTTCCAGGAATACTGTGTACAAATTTCGCAGATATCTGTTTGGTTACAAATTTCTCTGGTTGCAGTTTTCACACATCTCCCGAAAACAGATAAATGAATATAAGTTAGTTCGTAACAGTAAGCGAATAATTATATGAAATTCATTAAAAATAGCTACTGAAATCTTCATATGATCTGGACGAACAAAATATAAAATCATAACGGAGGCCACTACCTATTACCACTGAAAGCTACACATCTGTACATGTTTCATTTAGTGAATAATTATGCAATTTAGTTCTCTTTGGTATGTAAATGTGCTAGATCATCATACACAGAACATGAAAGTAGCATAGCTTTCTTTACACCTAAACTTTCCCAGCTATGTATAATACATATAACTTACACCCACGCCGTGCAGATCGGTTTTTGAGGTAACGTGTAAGCGGGGACCTGACATCGTGGTCATATGACTTGTGATCGATTGTTTTGGATAATGAGCGGCAGCTCGTTAACTTTAACATTTGTTATCACTTACAACAATTGCGATTAATATAAGGGACTAGGAAACAAGCTGCAGCATTAGTCCAAGGTAAGGCGTCTAGCAGTGTTGAAATTCGATTATTTTCGGCTGCAAACCTGGATTTATTATTGAATAGACTGCAGGAATCTACTCACAACTATCCGATCTCTGATATGTTGACAGTTATAGCGAAATTTATTTACTTATGATCTGGATAGTACTTTGTGCCTAGGTTAATGAAATGGTAGTCTGTCTTTCGCCGATCAGTATTGTTTAAATAGTAACTGAGTTAGATGTTACTTTCAACAGAATTACAAAAATTATCAACTGCAGTAAGTCTGTGTATTTAATGATTAAACAATATTTGTGTGATCACCATTTTAGCTCGTGTGTGAGTGAACTAATCATATAAATCATCAGTTCGTTACAATATAAACATTTTGACGATAGCTACATCAATTATTCAGGATAATTTAATATTTTTTAGTACTTTATTAATATTTATTTTAATGAAACTTGTGTACTTACAGTTAATTCGCATTATTTGTTGATGCTTGGATAAATCTGATCTATGTTTGCAGTGATTTTATCTAGTTCGCATGAAAGGAGACATGTAGCGATCTAATATTCTAAATTGAGCACTGTATTGTCCAATTGTCTCTAGTACTTAATCTATTCTAAATTGAGCACTGTATTGTCCAACTACCTCTAGTACTTAATCTCACCACAAGGACTTACTTAGTAAATACTGTTAGGGCATGTCGGTTGCGGGCTCTTAGGCTCATTCCAGTACCAATGCATGTGTTTCCTATCCCTTTTAACATATCTTTGTTAGATTTTTCACAAATTTGAGACATCATTCAATAATCCATATTTTATGTAGAAATATTCATATCTCATAGAAGTAATATTAGAGGGAAGCCCGTTTTGTTAAATTGACCTTCAAGAGATGTATGTCCACAGTTATTATCACCTTCTCACTGTTTAGCAGCTGAACATCAGCTTACATTGTACTTGTAAAACTTTCACAATTTTCGGTAAGATTATGTTTGTGGTGAACACTCCCACTCAAAATCGAGCGAGGTGGCGCAGTGGTTAGCACACTGGACTCGCATTCGGGAGGACGACGGTTCAATCCCGTCTCCAGCCATCCTGATTTAGGTTTTCCGTGATTTCCCTAAATCTTTTCAGGCAAATGCTGGGATGGTTCCTTTGAAAGGGCACGGCCGATTTCCTTCCCAGTCCTTCCCTAACACGAGCTTGCGCTCCGTCTCTAATGACCTCGTTTTCGACGGGACGTTAAACACTAACCACCACCCCCCAGTCAAAGAAATTAATGACGGCTCGATATTCCAGTCCATCCAGCAGAACGAAACATAAGGAAAGCGACAGCTTTGAAAAAAAAAAAAAATAAAAGGTATGAACAATACTATTCTGCTGATTATCGCATGACATACGTTACTGCAGACATAGACCACCATTATTAGGAAAATTCATTGAGACAATCACCATCTCTGTGGCGGGCAGAAAATCCTCTCCTAAGTCAAATATGTTTTGCGCCCTTAAGACGAGGGAGTTTGGCGTGGATGGATTCCGTGTAGAGATGGCGAATTCCAGTATGCTGGTAACGGGGGCGAACGCCAAATAGGGCAACGTGCGCCTGTAAGTGGAAGACTCGTAACAGTCGCAATTACTAGGAATGATCTCAGAGAAAAATTTGTGGGTACTAGTACGTTGAAGGCTGGAAATGGCTTCCTTTCTGGATAGAGTGTGGCTGATAGAGAAAATTCGTATCGAGGTATTATATGACAATTGGTGACAGATAAAATAAATAATAGGCAAATATATCAAAATAGGTCGAGTGAAATACTAGAATTACCGATGACCACACCATTACTCAGGAACTATTATAGAAGTTACACCATCTGAAGTGTTCTGTAGCTTCTAAAATCATATAGTCATTAAAGTGTTCGTGATAAACCGGATATCGTTTATTGGTTCTCATCGAGGAAAAATTAATTTAGCTGCAGAAAATGTATATGCCATAACTGACACAGATAGCGTGCGGTAGTAAAATACTAGAATTAATTGTTGGGGACCAAAGTACCGACCGCTAAACAGCTTATTTTCACGGTAGAGTTCATCAGACACCAACAATTATGGAAAATACGAAGTATTCGTTTGTCGATAGTATCCACAAAAGCGACATTTAAAAGTCACTTTATATATTTCTTTATCAGCAGTACTAAAAGAAATTCCCAAGAAACACTAGAATTATATGCGCTAGAGAAACTACAGAGAGCTGCATCCAGGACTTGGTGTGTTACTTCGGGCACCTAGAGTGTATATGTGGCTCATATATATTCATTTGCATTATCTCTACTATTTGGTATTCCTACAGCTCTGGGTGTGGGAAAGTATTAATTCTGTTGTGGCATTTCCCGTATGATAAAACAATCTACATTTGCAGAAATTTACAGAGCCTCCAAGTGGCATTGTTAAGTGGTAGTTCTGTGAGGGAGCGGACAGATCTCTATTTGACAAAGGGAAGGTCAGGTGAAACCCAAACTCCGCAATTCTTATATGACCTCATGTAAAACATGGAACTAGTCAGTCAGGTTGATGCATAGTTGCTTAATATCAGGAATCATATCTCACTACCACATCAATGTCCATCACCGAAAGTAAGATCATATTGAGTACGAACTCAATTTGTGATCGAATTCAGGATATCTTGATAGGTGTGCCCGAGGGCAGACAATATTAATAGCAATGCTTTCCCATTTTTCGACAATTTCATTTCCATTTGCATAACTACTCAGAAATTCACTCGTCAGTGCCTGACAGGCTCCTTCGAATTAACGTCAGACTGTTTCTCTACTATTCCACTCTCTAACAGTGTTTGGGAAAAATGACCAGTTAAATGCACCTGCATGAGTTGAGATTTCTCTTCTTTTATTGTGATGATCATTACTCCCTATGTAGGTTGACGACAGGAAATATTTTGTGCGATAGAGCTGGGTCAGTTATTTAAGCGATTTAAGTGTTACCCCCTGTTTATTAGCTATGAACCCTAGTACGTCCTTAGTAAGCAGTCACGCCACTGCTGCTTGTTTGCGGAAGACTTTTCGTTTTCGGCTGCTCATGTAGCCCCCCCCCCCCCCCCCCAGCATCCACACATCCACACGCAGCCGCAACCCACATTTAAACGATGAGAGTATTGGGCGGAAAACATTATTTGCAATTTGCTCTTGAAACATTAGAGTACTTTTATAACCCTTATTTTGTGCTTTTAATCAAAGGAACTATACACTCCTGGAAATGGAAAAAAGAACACATTGACACCGGTGTGTCAGACCCACCATACTTGCTCCGGACACTGCGAGAGGGTTGTACAAGCAATGATCACACGCACGGCACAGCGGACACACCAGGAATCGCGGTGTTGGCCGTCGAATGGCGCTAGCTGCGCAGCATTTGTGCACCGCCGCCGTCAGTGTCAGCCAGTTTGCGGTGGCATACGGAGCTCCATCCCAGTCCTTAACACTGGTAGCATGCCGCGACAGCGTGAACGTGAACCGTATGTGCAGTTGACGGACTTTGAGCGAGGGCGTATAGTGGGCATGCGGGAGGCCGGGTGCACGTACCGCCGAATTGCTCACACGTGAGGCGTGAGGCCTCCACGGTACATCGATGTTGTCGCCAGTGGTCGGCGGAAAGTGCAGGTGCCCGTCGACCTGGGACCGGACCGCAGCGACGCACGGATGCACGCCAAGACCGTAGGATCCTACGCAGTGCCGTAGGGGACCGCACCGCCACTTCCCAGCAAATTATGGACACTGTTGCTCCCGGGGTATCGGCGAGGACCATTCGGAACCGTCTCCATGAAGCTGGGCTATGGTCCCGCACACCATTAGGCCGTCTTCCGCTCACGCCCCAACATCGTGCAGCCCGCCTCCAGTGGTGTCGCGACAGGCGTGAATGGAGGGACGAATGGAGACGTGTCGTTTTCAGCGATGAGAGTCGCTTCTGCCTTGGTGCCAATGATGGTCGTATACGTGTTTGGCGCCGTGCAGGTGAGCGCCACAATCAGGACTGCATACGACCGAGGCACACAGGGCCAACACCCGGCATCATGGTGTGGGGAGCGATCTCATACACTGGCCGTACACCTCTGGTGATGGTCGAGGGGACACTGAATAGTGTACGGTACATCCAAACCGTCAGTGAAACCATCGTTCTACCATTCCTAGACCGGCAAGGGAACTTGCTGTTCCAACAGGACAATGCACGTCCGCATGTATCCCGTGCCATCCAACGTGCTCTAGAAGGTGTAAGTCAACTACCCTGGCCAGCAAGATCTCCGGATCTGTCCCCCATTGAGCATGTTTGGGACTGGATGAAGCGTCGTCTCACGCGGTCTGCACGTCCAGCACGAACGCTGGTCCAACTGAGGCGCCAGGTAGAAATGGCATGGCAAGCCGTTCCACAGGACTACATCCAGCATCTCTACGATCGTCTCCATGGGAGAATAGCAGCCTGCATTGCTGTGAACGGTGGATATACACTGTACTAGTGCCGACATTGTGCATGCTCTGTTGCCTGTGTCTATGTGCCTGTGGTTCTGTCAGTGTGATCATGTGATGTATCTGACCCCAGGAATGTGTCAATAAAGTTTCCCCTTCCTGGGACAATGAATTCACGGTGTTCTTATTTCAGTTTCCAGGAGTGTAGTTTATTTTCAATTTTAATGATTCGGTGATGTTTTGGCACGTTATTTTCCAGAATACTATATTACATCATGGTAGGAGATGAGGTAATAGTGGAAGTAAAGCTGTGGGGGCGGGTCGTGAGTAGTGCGTGGGTAGCTCATTCGGCTTAAGATTGCACTGGAGGTGGTCTCCGACCCGACTGGATCCGACCCGACCCCTTCGGACTGAAACAGGAAATCGACACACATTGGTGCCCCGTTAGTACTACCATCGCCTCCCGGACATAAGTGAGCCGACGCTTTTTAGCGGCCCTGTGTTTTACACCTGTGCTGCCAGAGAATCTCTCAAGATCAGTGACTCGGATGGAATGACCGATATTTTGCTGTGTTAGAAATGTTGCTTCACATTTACCTCAGAAGAAACGAATGTGGGTATGCGACTTTAACGAAAGCAGAAGTGATGGAGAGTTTCTTAAAACAAATTTATGAATTAGGGAATGTCCGTTAAATTTTCGGGAGAAGCACAGGCTTCAAATTGAGGCTTTCAATTACATTTTGGATAAGGTGAACCCATTCTGAGCTGGAGCAATAGCATTAGAGTGTGCACTTCAGTGGAACAGAGGCTGAGTGCGACATTAAAGGAGGATTGTTTCTGTTCAGTAAATGTAAAATATGAATGTTACAAGTATGCGTTATATAGAGAGTTTGCATCACATGAAGCAAATACGGGTGCGAGAAGAAAATTAATGCCCTTGAATATTTTATGTGAGAACTGTTAAAGGATTTTAAATAAAACAAACTTTATCTACATTCTATACCTTTGCTCTTTATGTATACATATTTATTTCTCAAGTTAGTAACCTTGGCTACGATCACATTTCACCCAACGAGAGGCCAGTTTGTTGATACTTTTACAGCAGGGTACATAAATTTGTGGATGGAGCTCCAACTCTCCTCTCCTTGCACCGCTTCATCACAATGAAACTGAAGTCCTCGAAAGTATCCTTTAAGTTTTGGAAACAGAAGTAAGTAGTAAAACCCAGTACGTTGTCCCCGATGGTGAGTGTTCATCGGAGGTATGGGTATCATCTGGAGTGCCCCAGGGAAGTGTGATAGGTTCGCTGTTGTTTTCTATCTACATAAATGATCTTTTGGATAGGGTGGAGACCAATATGCGGCTGTTTGCTGATGATGCTGTGGTGTACGGGAAGGTGTCGTCGTTGAGTGACTGTAGGAGGATACAAGATGACTTGGACAGGATCTGTGACTGGTGTAAAGAATGACTGCCAACTCTAAATATAGATAAATGTAAATTAACGCAGATGAATAGGAAAAAGAATCCTGTAATGTTTGAATACTCAGTTAGTAGTGTAGCGCTTGACACAGTCACGTCGATTAAATATTTGGGCGTAACATTGCAGAGTGATGTGAAGTGGAACAAGCATGTAACGGCAGTTGTGGGGAAGGCGGATAGTCGTCTTCGGTTCATTGGTGGAATTTTGGGAGATGTGGTTCATCTATAAAGGAGACCGCTTATAAAACACTAATACGACCTATTCTTGAGTGCTGCTCGAGCGTTTTGGATCCCTATCAGATCAGATTGAGGAAGGACATAGAAGCAATTCAGAGGCGGGCTGCTAGATTTGCTGCTGGTAGGTTTGATCATCATGTGAGTGTTACGGAAATGCTTCAGGAACTTCGGTGGGAGTCTCTAGGGGAAAGGAGGCGTTCTTTTCGTGAATCAGTACTGAGGAAATTTAGAGAACCAGCATTTGAGGCTGACTCCAGTACAATTTTACTGCCGCCAATTTACATTTCCGTGGAAAGACCACAAAGATAAGATAAGAGAGAAAGGGCTCGTAG
Source organism: Schistocerca gregaria (assembly GCF_023897955.1). Lineage (NCBI taxonomy): Eukaryota > Metazoa > Arthropoda > Insecta > Orthoptera > Acrididae > Schistocerca > Schistocerca gregaria. Next base: position 836,146,213 of record NC_064931.1, read on the forward strand.
AGAGGCATATGTGCAGTCATTTTTCCCTCGTTCTGTTTGGGAGTGGAACAGGGAGAGAAGATGCTAGTTTTGGTACGAGGTAACCTCCACCACGCACCGCATGGTGGGTTACGGAGTATGTATGTAGAGGTAGATGTAGATCTTATGGGGTAAAATCGGAGCTGTACAGAGGATGATCGAGGATGGTGATCCCAAGACGTCGGATTGTTGCAGATGTCGCAGCGCTCGTTTGTGGTCTGCCTTGGTCTTGATAAAGTGAAAGGTGCTCCATGTACGGACGAACTTTTAGAATTCGACGTTCGATTACAGCACGCTGTCTCTCACTCAACGAGATAGTTACGTTTCACACCGCATGTTACGCGTTACAATTCGGAGTCGTCTAGAGGCAGTTGTCTGCCAATTTTTAGACACGAAGAATATACATGTTGAATGTTAACAGAGTTCGTTTTCCTAAAAAAGCTTTGAGAGTTCCCATACAAAAAATATCGGAGGAATTACTTTCCAGTACACCTTCGAACTTTATAATAAAATTTGTGAGACACTAACATTCCACGTACGTCTCCCATCAACATCATCCTTGAAAGTACAATAATGCATGTTGTCATAGTACAAACGCTTCCAGTGAACAATTTAAACATGATATGCAAGCTTTTAATTTCCCATACCTTCCTTGCTTCTTTTTCTGCCTTACCTGCCTATCAAATCCCTTATTAGAATTTTGTCATATCGTATGTGGGGCAGCTAACGTTTCAGGCCTTATTTATTTCCCTACAACTACAACAACGTGGCAGCACCAAATAGGTATTTGCGGCATGTGCTACATCATAAATATTTGTGTGACCATAATAGTCTATCCTGTGCAAGCCTTTTTATTTCTGCGTATAACTACTACAACCTACATACATTAGAGCCTACTTACTATAGTTTAGTTTAGTTTATTTATGTCATGTTCCGTAGATCATTTTGACGATTATTTTATGGATAGAATGTGGAATAAGTCAGATTACCAGATATATATACACACATGAATAGTGCTAATATTAACATTACTGAAATTTTTAGTTCTCCCCATGCCACTACATTTAGAGGTACAAATTTTTTTACTAGTTCTGAAACAAACTCATTCATGGAAGAGAAGGAGTTGTCCAAAAGGAATGAATTTAAGCTAGATTGAAAACTTGATCACCTACCCGCCAGACACTCTATGTTGTTGGCCACACAATCAAAGATTTTGTTGCTGAATAATGCACTCCATTTTGAACAACTGACAGCTTCAATAACGGATAGGGAAGGTCATTATTACTCTAGTGTTGTACGTATGAACATCAGTGTTCTTCGCGAATTGAGATGGATTATTTATAATGAATTTCATTAGCGAATATATGTACTCCGATGGTGCAGATAAAATACCAAACTCCTACAATAGGTGCCTACATGACGTCCTTGGGTGAACACCATCAATTATTCTCATTGCTCTCTTTTGCGCAATCAATACTTTATTCCATAAGACAGTATTGGTTGGAAATATGCAAAATACGTTAGGAGGCTCATCTGTTTAGTACCACGACTAGCGATAATAGGAAGACCGAAAGAAGCTGAACATAATTGTTTGAGAAGCTTAGTAATATGTGTCTTCCAGTTCAAGATGTCATCAATGTGAACACCCCAAAACTTGGAGAAATCTAACCTACTAACTGAGCCCTGTTCATATGCGACATCAATTGTGGGTATGACTCTAATCAGTGTACAGAATTGCATATAGTGAGGTTTTCTAAATAAAGGGAGAGTCCATTTTCTGAGAACCACTTAATGATTCTTTGAAATACATCCTTAACAATATCTTCAGTTGCTTTATCTGCAATGTTCTATATTATAACACTCCTGTCATCTGCAAAAAGTACTAGTTCTGCTTGCTGAACGTTAAGTGAGATGTCATTCACATGAATAAGGAACAGCAGAGGACACAAAAACTAAACCCTGTGGGACTTCCTTCGTGATAACTCCCCTTTCACTAGAATTTACGCCCCCCCCCCCCCCCCCCCCAACATTATTTGTGTTATTCAGCACTCCCTTTTGCTTTCTGTTCGTTAAGCATGATTCAAACCACCTGTGTGTATAGCTTTCAATTCCATAAAACCTGAGTTTTTCCAAGAGTGTGACATGATCCACACAGTCAAATGCTTTGGAAAGATCACAAAAAATACCAACTGGTGATAATTTGTTATGTAGGGTTTCTACTATTTGATGGGAAAATGTGTAGATAGCATTCTCAGTCGAGTAATCCTTCCAGAATCCGAACTGTGACATGATGAGTAAATTATTTGCACTTAAATGTGAGACTACTCTTGAATACATAACATTTTCGAGTATTTTAGAAAATGAAATCAGCAGTGAGACTTGTCTACAATTATTTGAGTCACTCTTGTCCTCTTTCTTATGAAGAGGTTTGACAATTGCGCATTTCAATATGTGTGGAAAAATTCCTTGTGCCAGTTAAGCATTACGTATATCACCAACGACTCCACTTGTTAAGTTAGAACAACACTACAAAATTCTGTTAGATACTCCATCAACACCACATGAGCTGTTGTTTTTCAGTATATTTATATTTACCTTAATTTCAGTGGATTATGTTGTTGCTATTTCTAAAGGCCTAAAGTCCTGGGGAATGACATTTTTAATAATTTTTTTTTGCTTCTTCAACTGAACCCCTTAACCCTAGTTTTGCTGCTACATTCAGAAAGCGATTGTCAAAAATTCTTGAAACTTGTGAATTATCACTCACAACACCATCGTTTAGCTTTATTGCTATGGTACATTAATTTCTGTCAGACCACATAAGCTTCTCGACTTTTTAAGGACTCCCCTTAAAATATTACAGTGTCTTTTGTACTAAGCCAGTAACGTCGGATCCTGACTTATTTTGGCCTGTCCATATATTTCCCTCTTGCTCTTACACTATATCTTCATTCCATTAGTAATCCATGGCTTACTTGACTTTGTAATGGTTTTTTGAATAATGTTTCAGGAAAGCAACTCTCAAATATTGAGACAAATTTACGGTGGAATAAATTGAATTTAGCATCAGCGTAATTTTCTGTGTATACTTCATCCAATTCTACCTCTTCTAGGCTGCTCTTAAAACTCTGCATCCTGTTCGTGTCAATAAGTCTCCCTGCCTTGTATGAACCTGCCTGAAGCCCGTAAGGTGCTATATGTGTTATTTCCATTAAATTTGCATCATGATCAGATAGCCCATTAACAACTGGGTACACATTAATTGCCTTGTCTATGAAAATGTTATCGATAAGCGACCTACTATCCTGCTGCTGCAACAGATGCTAGATTGAAACAACCAAACAAAAATTCTATCTCACTTTTCATACCCTTATCTTTTAAGAAATCTGCATGAAAATCACCACAAACCACTAACTGCTTCTTTTTGTCCGACATGTATCTCAATAATTCCTCCAGATTTCTCATGAATAGCTGAAAGTTACCTTTAGGGGATCTGTAGATTGCTACAATTACTATAGTAGTATATTGCAGTAGTAACTCACAAGCACATGCTTCAAGGATCTCATCTACACAAAAACTATTTGTTTCAATGTCTTAGACTTTCTGTCCAGTTTTTATATAAGTAGCAACTCCTACTTTTTCCATGTTGACTGTACATGAATAAGATCCTAATCTGTAATCCCTTAAATTTAACTTCTCCATCCCTGCAGTAGCATGGTGTTCAGAGAGACGCAAAACACCTGTACCTTCCGAATTTATCCCATTTTCTAGGCATACAAGAAGCTCATCTATCTTATTTTTCAATCCTCTATTGTTCTGATGAAACACACGATTTTTTTCTTTCGATGCTGCTACAGACATTATGGCACTATTCTGTTTTATTCTCTTTCAGTTCTCTCTGTCTGTAACCTGACTCTAACCTAAAAAATGTGTCCATCTGACTCCAGTAATCACAGGTATTTTGTCTTGTGTGCATGTGCCCCTCCCCCCCCCCCCCGCCTCCCCTACATTAAAGCCATGTCGTCATTTACACGTTTCTTTTAAATTTATGCCCCATACTCTCTCCTCGATAGCCAAATTAACTAGTCGTTATTGGTTATCTATTATGATACCATCGAACAACTGTCTCATGAATCAGAGCTGAGACTGTTACTGACCAGTTAGAAAATTTGAGACATAGTTTTACCACAACTTGTTTCGGTATTACGTCATGCCATTATCAAGTACTTGAAGGTTTAGACATTAGATTATGGGATAATGTAATCCCGAATCATGTAGTCAAATTATGCCACACGTTTGAGATATGGAGCCTAACACTCTCAATACCGATTAGTTATTCGTTCACTTCTCGGGATGTATCCTACTAACATACCCTCCTTCTGTAAAGTTATGACATCACTTGTTTTCTCTCCAGTACAGATTAGTACCTCTTCAATAGTTATTTGATCTAATCTTCAGCATTTTTCTGTTTCACCACATTTCTAAAGCTTCTATTCTCTTCTTCTCTAAACTGTTTTTTGTCCGCATTCCACTTCCATGTAAGATTTCACTCCAGACAAATACTGTAGGTAAGGACTCCATATCAGTTTAAATGAACTATTTAAAGAATTACAGAACATAAATTTCATGTACCGGTACTTTAAGTTCAATACAAATATATTAAACAGTGAAAAATTACTTTCTTTATACCACCGAAAATTGATCTTCATTTACTACAGACAACGCAGTCTCTTTCTTTCGTATTTGCACTTACGAGAATTAAATCGCGGGATGGAGGCACTGTGTACGCGACTAGATAGTTGTAGGCTGCTGAATTTTAGTTTTGAAAATTTAGCATTTCATTGATGGAAAAATATGTCTCTTTCACTTTTTTCTCTATCTTTAATTAAATTTTCAGCATGTTAGTTACTTTTCATATGGAGGGTGAAATGCTCATTAAGAAATGGTAATCTCCATAATCATATGAACGTTTAGCTTGGTTTCATAGCACTTTTTTGAAATTTCTAGTTATATTTCTTCAATTTCAATGTTTTCTGTTATCTGATTGTTTTTCGCTTTTCATAGTTTCGTTTGAAATTCATAGTATTCTTATTTCTCGGTGACTGGGACTTTCTTCTCGGGTATGAATACTGTTATGGTCGTTAATATCTTCGTCTTTTCTTATCTTCAGAGGCACTATCAGGAATGCATGAGGCACATGTCGAAGAGAGAAGAGCAGATGAATTCTTGGAATCTAACTTTTCGTAATACTAGGGTATGGGCCACACACCGTCAGGTGGCTTGCGGAGTATGGATGTAGATGTCGATGAATGTGGATTTGGTGTTATTACTTCTAAGTGGTGAATATGGACAAAAGCAATGGACACGACTGCTGAAAAAGCTCAGAAGATCGTGAAATGAACTACACAACATATACGCTGACCGAGAAGGAGATTCATCAGTATCAGTAATTCAGGCTGCTTTCAAATAACGCAATACGGAAAACAATGTCTCGAAAGATTACAGACTGTTAAGCCGCTCTACATGTCCCTCGGAGGACGAGAGAGGAACTTTCGAGCGTTATTTCAATGGTCTAAGAGTATCAGTCCCCTATAAAAGACAGAGTTTGTCTATTAAGATCTAATTTTTACCTTTATAATTAATTTTCAAATCATCCAAGAAGATTCTATTAAGCAAAGACTTCAAAAGGTATCTTGGCTATTTTTAAATATACTGTCGTTTTCAATAAAGGATTAAAACATACTTTGTATGTTAAATTGCTTTCCTACATTTTCTCAGATTGACATGCAAATTCTCCTCTAACGCAGCTACAGCACTTTCCAAATTTGGGCCAACTTATAATTCCAAAGCAGACACATTTGATCGGCTTACACCCTTCTCAGGGAGTTGGTGCGACGGACCTGCCCCATTAAAGTGCCCATAGAACGTCCAACTGGTCCACCAACCGGACTGTAAGCCAGCTCGCTGATGCGTCAGACTGGCTATGGACAACGTATACTGATGGAGAGCAGTCTAGCAGGTAGTGGTCGGGGCAGGTATTAAAAGGTCAAACTGACGCATCCATAGTGATTCAATATGGCTCTCAGCACTATGGGACTTAACATCTATGGTCATCAGTCCCCTAGGACTTAGAACTACTTAAACCTAACTAACCAAAGACATCACACAACACCCAGTCATCACGAGGCAGAGAAAATCCCTGACCCCGCCGGGAATCGAACCCGGGAACCCGAGCGCGGGAAACGATGACGCTACCGGGCCCATACTGTTCTGGCGTACTCTGGCGCCAGCACACCAATCAATATAGAGGTTACGTATAGATGGAGGCCAACGACAAGACCCACTGGAAACACACCGCCAACGCCCTCTCATCCGCTAGTATTTAGGATAGCCGCCGCAGACCAGAGGGCCTGTTTAGCCAGATAGTTCGAGCCTGTTGACGTTAGTTAGTTCGAGCTTGCACGCCGTGTGGGATCCAGCGTGTCACAGAGGCAGAACCGCAGACTTAGCATGTAGTGCAGACACAGGGCACACACAGCAACCTTATAGTGAACATCGGGGAGTTCCACTTCACCGGCATTGAGACTACGTGGACTATACAGAAGAGAGCCTGTACCAAAGCCCACGGAAATTTAAGTAGCACTTGAATGAAGAACCCAGTTATTCATTGCGTGCAGTTCGTGTTGTAGAACGAGGATACCGGCCAGCAATCAACATCCTCTCCTTGCTTCCCATGGTATAGCTCTATAGTGACAACGAGATAACATTAAATCAGCTAAAGAGAGTACAACAGTGGCGACTTGGTGAAGAAAAAATTGCTGACTTCTCTTGTGTTTCAGATTTCAGAGGTTACTAGCTGCTACGTTTTTGTTGTGTTCGTTCATGTATTCCAGGAGGAGACCCGCAATACTAATCAAATTTCTCGTTTCAGAGGCTTTGCTGTCCACCCCCGGTAGCTGAGTAGCCAGCGCAACACAATGTCGATCCTAAGGGCCCAGGTTCGATTCCCGGCTGTGTCGAATATTTTCGCTGCTCAGGGACTGGGTGTTGTGTTGTTCTTATCATCATCATTTCATCCCCAGCGACGCGCAAGTCCCCGAAGTGGCGTCAAATCTAAAGATTTGCAACCGGCATACGGTGTACCTGACCGGAGGACCTAGTTACACGACATTTAAATTTTAGAGTGTTTGCTTGCTTGTTTTTTGCTATAACGTATTCGTGTAAACCCAGCCTACCCCTCCCCCTCCGTCCCCTGCCACCGAACCTCAACCGCAGACGGCCAATGTAATCGAGCTAGCACAAACGTTTCAGTTTTAGAACCGACAAATTGCAGCTTTGCTGACGACGGTACAACTTCTGGCTGCACAAGCAACGGCGGCCGCACAACAGACCGAACGACACGACCAGCAAGTGTTTCCGCCCAGCATACCTACGTTCCAGCAACTGAACACACGGAAGAGGAATAGCACGAATACCTGTCACAGTTCCAAGCTCAATGTGCAGTTCATCGCGTTGAAGGTTCTGTGAAGCTACAATACCTTCTTTCGATTGAGGGGTCCCCAGTATTGAGGTTAATACAAAAACTATTCCCAACTGCGTCTGCCTCAGTTATGACGAAGTAATCGCTGCATTATCCAAGTACTATGAGCAGCAAGTACAAGTAGCTGCAGCCAGTTATCAGTTCTTTGGTTTGCAGAGAAAGTCAGAACAGACGTACCGTCAGTGGTATACAGAATTAATGGGCATTACTAGGTAGTATTAATTTAAGTGTAGTTTTGCTAACGTTTACAGTGACCTCATGATTCAAGACGCTATAAAACTCAATGTCCCAGATAGAAGAATACGGGAACAGATCCTAAAGTACTTTGATCCATCACTTCCTCAAGTGTTCCAAATCGCGTGCAATAGCGGCTGGTAAGTATGACCAGGCCCCGATTTGTCGGGTCGAGTAGCCCCTTGCTCGCGTCCTCCCCCAAGCAGCCACAACAACGAGCGCGCATAGAGCGGCGCTGACAGCCACGTAAACATGTAAACAGACCTGTGAAGTCTTGCCCTACATGTTTTTCTCCCTATAAAAGACTGGATTACCCATCACGTAACGCAATACGTACACGCGTGGAAAAGAAAGCCATGTCCAAGCAGTTTGTTTGCAACGGCAAAAACATGCTAATTTTGCCCGCTCCCAGAAAACAGTCTCGTGCACATGCAGTGAAAGTTGTGTTTTCCAAACCTACAGTAGGTTCCGACAATCGTAAGATTAAGGTTGTGCCTCATTCTCGCCCTAGTGCTGTGTAACGACGCTATTACAAACTATTTCTCTCATTACGCATTGCTGGCTTTCGTGTAAACTTTCAGTTAGACACAGATGCATCAGTCACTCTGTTAATCCTGCCACGTACGAAGACTTAGATTCAGCACACCTTTCTAAATCTCGCTAGCACCTCACTGCTTAAAACTTACAGGAAATTCCAGTGATTATACAGTGTAGTTTGCCTGCCACACACATATCTCACTCCAGGACAGTGAATTTTACGGTGTTGAAATCAAGAGACAGTGACAACATTTCTGGTTACGTGCCTTCGCTTTGTTTGTCCTTAGTATCCAAGACAACGTACTTTTCATGTCTGCTTTTGATCCGAAATCCAATGTAGCTAGCTTGCTTAAAGATTTTCCTGAACTATTTTCCGAAGGAATGAGAAAAGCTAATAGCTTTGTAGCGCATATTACACTTAAAAACAATGCTAAGCCCTAAATTTCTCGGGCCCAACCTGTTGCAATTGCTTTAAGAGGCAAAGTAGTAAGTGAATCACAAATAATGGTGTAATTACTCCCATTCAAGCTATTCAATGGGCAGGTCCACTAGCTCCGTTGCCTTAGCCTTCTCGTTGCTTTTGCATTTATGTTGACTTCAGGTGTACAGTCAAGCCACAGACAATAGTTGACACTTATCCGTTACCTCGCCCTGAGGAACTCATGAACAGGCTCGGTGCCGGAAGTTACTTTTCTAAGACAGATTTGCGTGGTTTCTACTTGCAAATTACATTGGATGAAGAATCACAGGAAGTGTTTGTTGTAAATGCACACCTAGGACTGTTGAAGAATTTGGGTTTGCCCTTCGGCAGTGCTTCGGCACTCACCATTTTTCAACGTTGCTTGGAACAGCTGAATGCAAAAGTGCCTTCTTGTTCAAATTACCTTAACGATACTGTGGTCTCAGGTCGCACACTGGAGGAACACATTGCCAATTTGCGTACTTTTCTTCGAGTGTTGTCAGAAGGAGGACTCAAGTGTCCTCTCGACAAGTGTGACATTCTTCTAACTGAACTAAAGTACTTAGGTCATGTGATAAACAGTTAGGGTCTGCATCCCCACAAATCTCCTTTGCTTGCAATCCGTGATCTACCTGTTCCTCTCAATGTGTCTCGACTCCAGTCAGTACAAGGCCAGATGACGTACTACATTCGGTTCATGCGGAATTCCGCTCTGATCGCGGCTTCATTGCATCGCTTGCGTCGCAAAAATGTTCCCTTTGTATGGACTAAGGAAAGTCAAGACGCATTTTAGAGACTCAGAAGTGCTTTTCGTAGTGAGAGATGTTTAGTATAATTTGACTCTGCCAAACCGGTAGTTTGGCAACTCGACGCTTCTTCGCCAGCCGCAGTAGTCTAGCGGTTCTGTTGCATCTTCCACATCTTGTTGCCAATTGGAATCTGGAATCATTTACCTTGGACTACAGAACAGTAGCTCAGGCCACGGAAGCAGATCCCGATCTCGCCGGCCGGTGTGGAGAGCGGTTATAGGCGCTTGAGTCCGGAACCGCGCGACTACTACGATCGCCGGTTCAAATCCTGCCTCGGGCATCGAAGTGTGTGATGTTCTTAGGTTACTTAGGTTTAAGTAGCTCTAAGGTCTAGCGTGAGGTCGGTCGCTCGACGGCGCGTTCGGCGCGGGCCCGCCCGTAGCCGGCGCGCCGTAAGGCACGGAGGCTCGCACTGGGGCGTATCGCTTCCAGACGGGCGTGCCGCGGCACTCCTCACAGGGGAAGTGATGTGTCTCTTACAACCTCTCCTTCCCAAGTGGCTCTTTCCGCCTTCCCGTGGTGCCAGACGTTAAGCTCGGCATTTTGCCTTGCGACAAAAGGGAGAGCTGCGACCCAACCCGATGCGAAAGCGAAGGGTGCGTGGCACAGGGGGAGCTGTGTCGAGGAACGAACATCTGTCCCTTTCTGTTCGCAGGGCCCAGACCAGCAGGAGCTCTGCATGCCGGCGACTTCGTTTGTCGGCGTGGGATCGCGGCGCGAGTCGGCAAGGGTGCTTCGCCGCGCCCCTGGGTAACCGGGGCGTGTTCTGCCAAACCCAGGAGGTGGTGACATCGCCTGGGCCAGGTTAACTGGGTCCAGACCGCCGAACGTCTGGGGGACCGGCCCGCCACCTGAGTAGGAGTGGGTCCTTGGCCGTAAGGTGGAAACTCGGGCTAGTAGGCGGCGAAGGGCGAGAGGTGCATCCGCCTCTCCGGAGTGCGGGGTGCAATTGCCGAGGAGCGTCGCGTGAAATCGCCGATGACGAAGCCATCGATGGGGACCAGTGCGCTGGCAACGGCGTGCTGAACCCGGCAGTTCGATAGGGCCCTTGACCTTGGGGCGAGGTCGGTGGGCGAGCTGCAAGAAGTCCCCCCCCATGCCAGAGGAGCCGGTCCGGGGCAAGAGACGGGCTCCCACTTTCTTCTTTATCACTCGTTAATCATGGCTTCAACTATAACGAGTGATTCGAGTGCGCTTTCGAGGGCTTCCGCTGTGCCTGATCCCTCTCCACAAGACGAGGTGGGGCAGGCAGATGTTGATATTGAAACCGTCGCACAGAGGCATAACAGAATCGCCCTGTTGATTGACCAGAATGTGAAAAATGGCAAGATCAGTCAGGCTGCCTTGACCATTATTAAGAATGAACTTTCGGCCTGGGCTATTGCCCATGCAAAATTAGAAGGCCGTTTAGAAGAATTAGAAAAAGAAAACAGCAGGCTGCGAAAACAACCAGCCAAATCCTGGGCGGCAGTGGCTGCGCAAGCGCCCATTAAGCCAACTACCACAAAAGATACAATCGACAGGGTAGCAAAGAGACAAGACACGGCAGTTTTTCTTCGGACGCTGCCAGGACAGGACACAAGTGTAAAAAAGCTACAAGAACTTTTAACTACCACAATAGATCCTGTAAAGGACAAAATAAGAATCAAGAAAGTTAAACCCAGCAAGAACTCTGTAATAGTAGAAGTAGCCTCAGAAGAAGATAAGGAAAAACTACTAAAAAACCAAAAACTGAATGCAGTAATGAAATGTGAACCTCCACGGAAAAGGAATCCTTTGGTGATATTATATGACGTGCCAACTATAATGACTAACGACGAGTTAAGCGAGACAATAAGGGGACAAAATTTTGAAAGCATGAACGCGGAAGAATTCAATAATAAATTCAAACTCAAATTCAAAACAGGACCCCGTGATCGGGACGTTGTCCATCACGTGGCCGAGGTAAATCCACAAATGTGGAAGCAAATTACTGGAATGGGCAGACTATATGTCGGGTTTCATGCAATTAATGTAAGGGATTACATCGTGGTACCTCGTTGCCACAATTGTGGGGACTTGGACCACATTCTCAGGCACTGCACCAGGGGGTCGGCGTGCTCCAAGTGCGGTGACAATGGACACGTACGAAAGGACTGCAAGGCTGCCAGTGTTTGTATTCCCTGTAAGAGCAGAGGGAAAAAACCATGTGGAGCTACAGGACGGAGTTGCCCTACATACAGGATGTTAGAACAACGCCTAATATCCAGAATTGATTATGGTTGAGTCTGACACAACCTACAGGATGCCAAAGCGAAAATCCCCGAGCAAGAGAAGGAGGGATGCTATGAGGGCTCACAAATTCAGGGAATTTCTGAGATCGCTTTCGAGCTCAGAAGTCGAAACAGCAGACACTGCTGTCCAGACAGAGGCATTCATGGTAGACAAAGGACAGCAAACTGAATTTCCCATGCCACTCATGGCTCCCTCCCCTCGAAGCCGGGGATCTGAGCCGAAAACAGACCATCCACGGCAAGGGCATCCTGTGGTAGTGGCAACCCCCAAGGAGAAAATTGAAAAACCATCCATACAGGAAAATATAGTCACAAGTTCGAGTGTGGGTTGCACCACTGATACATCAATTGTCAGGCTTCCGCCTGTCGATCCGGTGAGGGTGTACCCAAACCTCGAATTTACGATGCAGCTGGCAAGACTGGAGCAGCCGGCAACCCTGACCACTGCCTTGAGACATGTGGTCCGAATTGGACATGAGAACGGCAGAAAGGTAACCTTCTCGGTGATGGAGGCTGTAGATAGAATACAGCTAAAGTCGTTGAATCTCCCCACGGACTTCGGAGCCCTGCGTGACCTGCTAAAGAAACTGTTTGAAAGACGAGGAGAGAAATTTGACTTAGAGGATATATACGTCCAATCAGTGTTGGCAAACGGAAGAATAACTTTCGATCCGAACAAGACCTGGCCATATGACCGAGTACACACATATTATCCATGACGACTAGGACATCTGTCGGCCAACTAAATACGCACAACAGTCGACTTGTGATGCAGGAACTCCGTAGGGAAGTGGAGGAGAGGAGACTGGATGTACTCTGTTTGCAGGAGCCTTACTCTCTGGCTGGCAAAATTGCTTTTGTGGCCACCACATGGCAAGTCATCAGCTGTGGGGATGCCCCCAAAGCAGCTGTGGTAATCACCAACAAAAAACTGCAGGCAACCTTACTTTCGCAGTACTCAAACAGTCACTGCAACGTCATAGAACTGCAATCTCCAGCAGGCACTATAACACTCATTAACATGTATTTTCAATATGGAGATGATATCGACATACATTTAGACCACCTAACAAGAGTGGCTATGGCGTTGCAGGGACGAAGAGTTGTCATAACTGCGGATATAAATGCGAAGTCCCCCCTATGGTACAGTGGCACAAGGGACGAAAATGGTGGAAAGGTGGAAGAAGTGATTATGTCGTTGCAGCTTGTGGTGGCAAACAAACCGGGAAACTCTCCCACCTATGCGGCGGGAGGGGGGCAAGGCAGGAACATCGACGTGACCTTGGTCACGCCAAATGCGGCAAACCTAATACAGAACTGGAAGGTGATAGACAGTGCCACCACAAGCGATCACAACCTTATCACTTTTACCTTAGGGAGCAGGGAGTGCCACTGGGCCATGGGGTGGGAGGTGCAGTTGAACTTCAGGAAAGCCAACTGGGAACGCTTAGCCAGAGAGTGTGACATTCCTCCGTTACCGGATGGTGACAGACAAATTGACATCGACAACAGAGCTGAGGAACTGGTGTGTGCAGTGACTAGAGCGATGAAGGCGGCCGTGCCAACTAGGAGGAGGGCCATGGCGGCCTCGCCGACACCATGGTCTCCTGAGCTGCAGGAGCTGCGTCAGTCTGTCAGAAGGCTGCGGAGGCACTACCAGCGCAGTGTCGTCTGGTGGGAGAAGCAGAGATGGTTACTGCTATACCGGGAGGCAAAGGAAAGATTTCAAAAAGAATTAAAAGCGGTCCGAGTTAGAAGCTGGGAGACATTCGTGACCAATCAGCTGGCCTTGGATCCATGGGGGATTCCGTATAAACTAGTAAGAGAAAAGATCCGCTCCCCTATGATGCTGTCCACAGTCAGGCATGGGGATGGGATGACGGACTCATGGCAGGAGACTGCTGAGGTCCTACTCCGATCCCTGTTGCCTGACGACGACAGAACAGAGGATACTGAGGAACAGCGACGGTTGCGGGATTTAGATCTGGGCGACTATACAAATGATGAGGCAGTCCTCCCCTTCTCGGAGGAAGAGGTCGCTGCCCTCATAAAGACAATAAAGAGAGGGAAAGCCCCCGGGCCAGACGGCATTGTGGCGGAGGTGGTGCAGTTCTTGGCCCCACAACTGGTCGCTCCTTTAACCCAGCTGTACAACGAGTGCCTTCGGCAAGGCAAATTCCCGAGGATCTGGAAGGCAGCAAACGTTGTAATCATTAAGAAAGGCCCCGATAAAGATCCAGCTGAGGCAAAGTCTTACAGACCCATCTGCCTTCTGGATGTGCTCGGGAAAATCCTTGAAAAGCTGCTTGCTGATAGGCTGACTGCCCACCGAGTGCTGCACGGGATGAGCGACAGACAGTTTGGCTTCAGGCCTGGGCGTTCCGCATCTGATGCGATCGCCCTGGCGGCCGAGGTCTGTGGTTCGGCCCCGTGCAAGTACATCGTCGGCATCATGGTGGACATTAGTGGCGCCTTTGACAACCTGTGGTGGCCTTCGCTCTTCTCCTGCTTGCGGGAGAAAGAGTGCCCAGGGCCGCTATACGGTTGCCTTAGGAGCTATTGTGTAGATCGGGAGGTCTGGCTATCATCCCCTAGCGGGAGGATTGGAAAACCCATAACAAAGGGATGTCCCCAGGGTTCCGTCTTAGGTCCCCTATTTTGGGATATCCACATGGAGCCACTCTTAAATGCATTGCAACAAAATGAAGATGTGCTAGAGGTGATAGCCTACGCTGATGACCTCCTTCTACTGGTTGGCGGCCGAAGTCGCGAGGATATTGAACCAAAAATAGATAGAGCCATGACGCAACTACTATCATGGTGCCGTAATACCAAGATGACCATCTCACCGACTAAATCAACCTATCTATTACTAAAGGGACAGTTAATAAGAAACCCGACTGTAAGAATTGAGGGCACACCAGTACTCCGACGACGAGAGGGACGTTACTTAGGGATCATCATCGATGAAAGGTGGAACTTCGGAAAGCACATTGAAACCGTGACACAAAGAGCTCTGCAAATTCTCAATAACCTCATCACCATAGGTCATAAAAGATTTCATCTCCCCCCTCACCTTATCAAATTGTATCATAATAGCATACTAACATCAATAGTGGGTTACGGCGCGGGAGTCTGGGCACACAGGCTCACGAGGGTTGTGCCCGCCATGTCGGTGAGAAGGGTTCAAAGGAACATGATATTAAGATCTGTGGGGGCATACAGAACATCTCCGGGAGGGGCCCTATTAGTAATAATGGGGCTTTGTCCTCTGGATATCAAAATCAGGGAACAGGGTGCTTGGTATTGGGCAAAGAAAGGGGACATAGAAAAAGTAGAAGACATCTTGGGAGTTAGGGTTAGGGATAAGGGCGAGATACGGAAGAGGGGTGAAGAGCTATGGCAAGAAGTTTGGGAGGCAGAGGAATCCGGCAGAAGAACTTTCAGCTTCCTGCCGAATGTGAGGGAAAGAATGAGTATGGGTTATTTTGAACCAACTAGGGGTTTGTTCCACTTTCTCACTGGACATGGGCCTTACCCGACGTATCTATGTCGGTTTGGGAAGAGGGCAACGCCTACGTGTGACTGTGGTGCATCGGAGGGAACTCCCGACCATGTGGTCTACGAGTGCCCCCTTTTCGATGATGTAGCAACTACACTTAGACAGCAACTACCCAACTATGACACTTATATGTTATTAAGACAAGACGAGACCTTTCGACTGCTAAATCAGTTGGCAAATGAGGTATCACGAAAGGTCCTAACTCAATATCTGAGAGAGCTTTAAGACTTAAAAATTAACATACTAGGTCAATGCCCCAATCCCGTACCGCCTGTGCGTGGACTGGTCGACTGGTAAAGTTGAAATCCGCCACGTGCAGGATAGGGGGAGAGGGGCGACCATACCGGATTTGACAACGCACCGATTCTGACTTAGAATAGTTCATTAGGTTAGGAAATTAGAATAGGAATTAAAATAGAAACCTGCAGCGAATAAAAGTATTGGCCTGCCCTGTGCCAGGGCGCGTTCACCGGGGTTAGCTCGGTGAGCAAGGCACACAAGTAGGATTGTATATTTATTGGCATGTTTGTAACGCTGCAGGCAGTAGAGACTAGTGTAAGTAGTAATATTAGGAGTAGCAGATTTGTTAATTAGTAGGTCTGCCCATTCAACTAACACACTGTCTGTAGATTAGAATTAGAAATGTATAAGCTGTACCTAAGTAATGTATTATATCATGACCCACTAATTAATAAGGTGGTGGGTTTTATTGTATAAAATATTTTGTAAGAAATAAAGATTTTTTTTAAAAAAAAAAAAAAAAAAAAAAAGGTCTAGGGGACTGATGGCCTCAGATGTTAAGTCCCATAGTTCTCAGAGCCATTTTGATCCCGACCTTAATATTTTTTTGCATTATATTCGTACGTCAGGCCTCGTCCATTGAACAGTATCCAGAAATCATTTGTGCGCCGATATTTTGCAGGTCGGCATAGCATTTCCGTTTATCAAGGTGTGATTCTAGTTCCAAACAGCAATTCGGGAGGACGACGGTTCAATCCCGTCTCCGGCCATCCTGGTTTAGGTTTTCCGTGATTTCCCTAAATCGCTTCAGGCAAATGCCGGGATGGTTCCTTTGAAAGGGCACGGCCGATTTCCTTCCCCATCCTTTCCTCACCCGAACTTGCGCTCCGTCTCTAATGACCTCGTTGTCGACGGGACGTTAAACACCAATCTCCTCCTTTTCCTGCTCCAAATATCAGTAGACGATCCTGTGTGCTTATTCCCAAATTGTTACAAAAGGATGTGTTGCGATTGATCCATCAGAAACATTGGGGAATTGTTCGCACTAAACAGTTAGCGCCCCGGCACTGTAATTGACAGGGCATGGACGCCCGTATTGGACAGATGGAGCCACAGAGTCACGCGTGAGCGGAGAACCAATCCGCTCCACCACAGACATTTCCAGTTTGGCCTAAGACCCAATCGCCGGTTCAACGAGTGCACACAGACATTGCAGGACCAATTTGGAACACTCGTTGGCTTATAGTGGTAGACGCTTTTAGCAAGTTCCCATTTGCGGTGCCTATGGCTTCTACCACATCACGTAGTAGCATTCAAGCGTTGTCCTCCATATTTTGCCTAGAAGTTTTGCCAGAGGTACTTGTGCCAGACAACGGACCACAGTTCACTTCACGTGACTTTGAATTATTTTGTGAAGACAATGGCATTCGTCATCTAACAACTGCTCCGTTTCAGTCGCAGTCCAACGGAGAAGTAGAAAGCTTCGTACGCACTTTCAAGCAACTGATGGCTAAGCTTCGCCCCACCCACTCACGGGAACAGGCGCTGCAACTCCTTTTTCCTCTCTTATCGCTCCCACCCACGAGACGGACCATCACCGACGGAACTTCTGTATGGCTGCCGCCATCGGATGCTGCTACACTTGCTACACCCACCGCAGAATCCGGCGCCGCCAATGGTCCGGAAGTATCGCTTTGCGCAGTGCGACCTTGTTCTTTTCAGGGTTTATGGAACCGTCGGCGCTGGGAAAGAAGCGTGATCCAAGACGCATTGGCTGTCATATGTACTCTATTGCAGGTACCGATGGCTTGCCCCGAGATTCTGCTGCTTCTCTTCCTTCAGATTCGCTGCTTCACGATACCGCGGGGCCTTCGCAGCCGCCCGCTGGTGCCACCAGGGCACCCCACGAGGAGCGGATGGATGATGCGCCTTCGCCGCCGCCGTTCCCGCTCGCCGACCCCATGGACCTCTACCGGCCAGCGCCATCACCAGCAGCGTCGTCTTCGGCGTCATCACTCCAGCACACGCCCTCAGGCCTGGACGTGTGCCCTGGCAGCAGTTTTCCGGAGGGTCTTTGTGTTGCCTCGCAAACGAAATGGCGGTATGCAGTCGGGAGTCCGCCGTCCTCCACAGTCACGGATCCCGGCCCATCACGACGCCCAACGTCCAGCTACCCTCCCCCTTCTTGTTCGCAGCCTCACTACACGACAACGATGCGGCATTTCGGAGATTTGGGGGGGGGGGGAGGGGGAGAGAAAGGAATATGCTGGCGCCAGTGTCGCCAGCACACCATGCGGCATTGAGGTTACATGAGTATCGATAAAGGCGAATCACATGAATCGCTGGAGACATGCCGCCAACGCCCTCTCAGACGCCAGTATTTAGGATCACCGCTGCGGACCGGAGGGCCAGTTGAACCAGTTAGTTCGAGCCTGTTACGTCAGTTAGTTCGAGTCTCTACGCCGTGTGGGATCCAGCGTGTCACTGAGACGGAGTCGCATACTTAGCTTCTAACACAGAGACGCGCAGCACATAGCAACCTTATAGCGAACATAACGGACTTCTACTTTAACAACAATGAGGCTACGTGGACTATGCGGAAGAGAGCCTGTATCACAACATATTGGAAACACCTCTTTCTTTATGAATAAGGAACCCAGTTATTAATGACCTGCAGTTTGTGTTGTAGAACGAGAATACCGGCCACAAACCAACATCATCTCATTGCTTCCCATAGGATAGCTCTACAGGGAAAACGAGACGACATAAAAGTGACTGAAGAGCATGCAACACAAACAACGGACTTGACCGAGAGCCCATTGCCCACGCATAGGCGAACGGATAGACGCAGACACACTCGGAGACCTGTCCGCCTGTGTATATGGACCTTTAGCCGACATCGATTGTACTGTAAAGGTCAACATGTAAAGGGTGGTCCATTGATAGTGACCGGGCCAAATATCTCACGACATAAGCATCAAAACAAAAAACCTCAAAGAACGAAACTCGTCTAGCTTGAAGGGGGAATCCAGATGGCGCTATGGTTGGCCCGTTAGATAGCGCTGCCATAGGTCAAACGGATATCAACTGCGTATTTTTAAATGGGAACCCCCATTTTTATTACATATTGGTGTAGTAAGTAACGAAATATGAATGTTTTAGTTGGACCACTTTTGTCGCTTTGTGATAGATGGCGCAGTTGATATCCGTTTGACCTATGGCAGCGCCAAATAGCAGGCCTACCATAGCACCATCTGGTTTCCCCCTTAAAGCTAGACAAGTTTAGTTATGTGTAGTTTTTTCGTTTGACGCTTATTTCGTGAGATCGTTTGCCCGGTCACTATCAATGGACCACCCTGTATAGGCTGATACGTCCGTCAACCCGTCCACTGAACCGACCGGCTCCGACCAATACATCTACATGCTTTCCCCAACTCCTACATGCCAGCCCCCACTCGGTCAATGTAGGCCGGTAGGGTACACCAACAGTCCCTGGTGTCCACACACAGTCGGACGTGTTGGCGAGCGAATCGGTGAGTGGGTCGGAAGTCCAGTCAGACAGTGATAAGGTGCGTTTAATAGTCCACGTTACGAGTCTGTTTGTGTCCTGAAAGTCGGCTCTTGTGTGAGTTGCGAAGTCGCATCAGCTAGGGTCGGATCCTGCTTCCAGTGTAATCATAAATAGCCAACACGGTAGCTCAGTGTGTTGGTTCAGGGGACTTAGCATCGTCTGTAATAAAACAACAGTAAATCTGTCATCGATGGTATGTTCTAGGCGTCATGCGACATCTGCACGGGACCACTAACGATAAACGATGAAGAAGCGATAGAAATAAAGACGAGAGAAAACTTTGGCAGAGCACATGGACAAGAAAAGCAAAGGTCCGAAGCTCGAATCCTGGTCGTGTACGCAGTTTTAATCTACTAGATAATTTCAATAATATTACTAGGCTGCCATATCGGGTGTATTTGAAAGTACAATTCCTCAAAACGTTGAACATCTTCAACTGTTTTAGTCTCTATATTTTGCAATCAGAACTATATCACCTGCTTCACATTTGTAGAACATTTTACAATCATCCGGCCGGTGTGGTTGAGCGGTTCCAGGCACTACAGTCTGGAACCGCGCGACCGTTACGGTCGCAGGTTCGAATCCTGCCTCGGGCATGGATGTGTGTGATGTTCTTAGGTTAGTTACGTTTAAGTAGTTCTAAGTTCTAGTTAAGTCCCATAGCGTTCAGAGCCATTTCAACCATTTTACGATCATTACGGTGCATGGTATATTGATGTCTCAGACCCTGTCATTTGAAGACACGTGATGCAATCCACTAAGAAGAAACTGGATTCTCCACACAGGCTCTTAGCATTAACCTTATTACTAGCATTGACGCAGAGGCTGGTGAGTTGCCACTGTCGATAAACCAGCAACTCTTCACGGTAGGACGGGCGTAAAAAGTCCAGTGTCTTGTCTGCGTTGCTCCCCCCCCTAGCCCCGATATTGAGCACAGATGTCATTGCACGATTCGTTCGGAAATTGCCTTTTAGCAATAGATGTAGCAAGTATGGATGTTTTAACGCCAAGGTTGGAACGAAAGGTGGGTTTGGCTTTTCGAATAGTCCTACACGTGTCTTATTTTAAGAAGTAAAGCACTCAGTGGGTGTAGTTTCAATCTTCCTTTTATAACAATTGAGACAAGAACGATAATTACAGCATGCACAACTGAGTGCAAGTATGGTACCCTATTTGCTGGCGTGCAATTTTTCCTGCCTATGTCTTCAGAACTGTTTTTACCTGAAACATTCTAGGTATCCAGTACAGATAGTTATGCAAGCCTGTGTGCACACTGGACGAGTGTAGGCATGACAGCCGAGGCATTTTCCTGAATATTCCGACTACCTGCGCACGCTTCAAGCAGTTGATCATATGCATCCAACGGAGAAGACTATTAAAATGATACTTGGTTCCCTTTGCTGTTAATAAATACAGGGTTAGATTGTAGCATTTTACAGGGTACCAGGCTAGATTGGGGTCCAGGGAAATGACTAAGTAATCACTACGACCGAGGAAGCTTGACGTGGACATACTACAGCGCAGTGCGAACTCACATTTTGAGATATGATGCCCCGACTAAAAATGTCATGTCCCATTGACAGTAAGGGTGGCTGCAAGCAACTGGTAGTCAGCAAGAGATATGAGAAACGAGATGTGGGGACGAGATGTTTCTCTTTCTTGTTTCAGAGACAGGAAGAAATAGTATTGTCCTCACAGCATATACGCGGTTGACTTGTTTATGGTACACTTCATGAGTGCATTTTATCGTGCCACATTTAAATAGGGTACATGTCATATTTTGACAGGATGACAGAAGTTAATTTTAATGGTGACTTGTCTTCTATTTGAATGATGAAGCGACTGTGGTACTCGCTTTTAATTTTTTTTTTTCTCCCACGCTCCGACCAAAACACATGTTTGGAAATTTGTTATCGTGTTGACCATGGATGTCGTCTTTCAGCCCCTGATGAATCTGTATGTTTGGTGAATATGGTAGTTTACATAACAAACTTTCAGATATGAAGGGACTCTCTTCTGGAGTAGTTTAAGGTTTTAGGTCCTTATGGAGTGTTGAGTTTCTACGTAAGCATGAAGTACTTAAAATTATTGATAGTGTTTACTGCTAGACATTCTGCAGTTTCTTGCAGTGTTTAGGTGCAGTATATCCCCGTATGAGATAGGCATACAGTATTCCTTTTTACTGATGATCCTTTCTTTATTAATCGATGTAAAGCTAAGTCGCTACTGTTATTACGTGTTTTTTAATGATCAGACGATTAGCTAAGTGAAGATATTATGTGAACTCAGTCCGTAGAAGGTTTTCGTTGAATAGCACCACAGGTGTGTCTCTGGCGTTACAGTTTATACACATTAATTTAAAAAGGCCTCAAAAGTAAAGGCCATGAGTGAAGATCTCTGTAAAGCACAAAATCATTCCCACAGTTTCAGCGTCTTCAACTGTAATTCATTGACTCTCTCATAATCAATACACGAACCAGTGGCAAAACATGGAGCTCTTCTAGGGATGTTTCTCTCTCTCTCTCTCTCTCTCTCTCTCTCTTCTGTTAATCTAATCTGATAAGGGTCTTAGGCTGCTGACACACCAATTAGTCTAACGAGGACATTATGAGACCTCCTTTCGAGCGTCATTTACTCTTCCTTACAAGGCTCCGACTAAACATGGGTCAGGTATCTACTATCGCTAACGCTAGAGTTCTGCAGTTGTGGCAACTTAAATCACTTTAGGCAAACACTGCTAACTACTTGACAGCTGAAACTATCTCCAGTGCCTGGGCGCTGACTGTGTTGGCAAACGATGTCGGTTCACTGCACCTACACATGAGTTATATTCCAAATATTTATGTTTACAGTCAACTGCTAATCACTGCAAAATATTCTGATAATCGGCATATCTCTTTGCATTACCTTTTTTATTATCTAAAGCTGTTACATCCATGCACACAAACGCTTTGTCATCGTTCTCTGAGATATAAGGACGTTCTATGGTAGGTTTAAACTTATCAACCAGAACATTACCACCACGTGCCTAATAGCCTGTATGTCTACCTTTGTCAGAGATAGCAACGGCCACGAGTCATCGCATGGAAGCAATGAGGCCTTGGCTGGTCGCTGGAGAGAGTTGTCACATCTGCACACAGGAATCACTTAATTACCGTAAATTTTGGGGACCTGGGCGATGAGCTCTGACACCATGCTCGATCACATCCCAGTTGTGCTCGATCGGTTTCAGATCTGGCAAGATGGGGGGCCAATATATCAACTGGAACCCGTTCTTGTGTTTCTCAAACCACGTCGTCACACTTCTGGGCTTGTGATATGGTGCATTATTTTGTAGAAAAATGGCACTGCCGTCTGGAAACACGATCGTCATGAAGGGGTATATGTGGTTCGCAGGCAGTGTACCACATACCTTGGCCGTCATGGTGCCTTGAATAAGCTGCACCGGGCCCATGTATGCCCATCTGAATGTTCCTCAGAGCATAATAGAGCCACCACCAGCTTGTCTCCGTCCCTCAGACAGGTGTGAAGGAGCTGTTCCCCTAGAAGACGACGGATTCACGCACTCTTATCAGCATGATGAAGAAGGTATCGGGATTCATCTGACCATGAAATGCTCTGCCACTGCGTCAACGTCCAATACCAATCATCACATGCCAATTTCAGCCGTAGTTGCCGATGTCGTAGTATTAACATTGGCACATGCATGGGTTGTCGGCTGCGGAGGTCCATCGTTAGGAGTTCAAATGGTTTATATGGCTCTAAGCATTATAGGTAATCAGCCTCATAGACTTAGAACTACGTAAACCTAACTAACCTAAGGACATCGCACACATCCATGCCCGAGGTAGGATTCGAAACTACGAGCACAGCAGCAGCGCGGTTCCGGACTGAAGCTCTTAGAGCCGCTCGGCCACAGCGGCTTGCTCCATCGTTGGAGTGTTCGATGCACTGTGTGTTTAGACACACTTCTATTCTACCAGCATTAAAGTCGGAAGTTAGTTCCGCCACAGTTCGTCGGCGGTCCTGATTTACCAGTCTGCCCAGCCTACTACGTCCGACAGCGTTCCCGCCCAACCGCACGACGTCTAGATGTCGCTTTCGCCACGCATGGAACTTTTACTAGCTGTTGTTCCGCACCCATCGACACTGCTACCGCCTGGACGGGTTTATATCTATAGTGCGACGATGTTCATAATGTTTTGTCTCATCAGTGTATGTCATTAACATCATTGGTGTTGCCACACTGCTTCGTAGTACGTCGTATCTGATGCTATCTTCGTTTGTGATAATGCCTTCTGTTTAACTCCAACATACTAAGATCTCTACGCTATGATTTCAGTTATGTATCTATTTGTACTTTACGTATGTTTATTTTACGTCTAGAAAACTAAGTCAAAGCCTTCCACGAGGTCAACAGACACGGCATGTACCTAATCTACCGTCAACTGAAGGTAAGGAAACTACTATATTACTAAGTAAACTGCAGGTACTTGAAAATTAAATAACTAAAGATATTTATATCTTAAAACAGACAGAAATAAGCAGCGAATGCGGAATCACTCGTGTAACATTACTGCACTTGATAAGATAACAGTAATTACTGCAACGGCAAATAACACTAATGAAGAACAGACTAAATTCTATAACTGTGATGGAAAAACGAGGTACGTGCCCATGGCGTTTTACAGTCTGGTTTACATTGAGATCGAAAAATATTTTCTTAGCAGCAAAATCAACATACGTTTCTGAAAAAAAAGAAAATAGTGAAAATCCAATTATTCAACAATACTGATATTAAGAACCATTGGTAAGTTCGTGTGTGTACCCAATGAAGTGGAATAATAGCGGAAAAATATACATAGGGCAAAAAGGAGGCGATGTTGAAACTTATATACTTATAAGAACTTAAATAAAGAACACTGATATGTCCGTAATAGTAAGATTTAGGTGCAATTTTTGTTGACCCCAAAGGCTATGTCACGTACCTCCAAAGCAATCTTAAGATTTTCAAAAGAGAACATAAGGGGCGCACACTAGTATATTAAAAGAACTTGAAATTCATACACTCAAATATTCACCATCCACGATTACGGAAATGTATTAAACGAACAGAATATTAACTCTGAGAATTACTTTGTCATTGTTACCTTACAGCAAACTACACACTTCAAGAAAAGTTTTGCATCCCCTCAGTTACGAGAGTTCCGGAGCCTGTACATAAAATTAGAATAGAGATCAACATAAACATCATTTCCGCCATTTTTATGGCTAATGGAAACCACACATTGCATGTTGTATCACCATACAGTGAGAACTTCAGACGTGGTGGTCGAGATTGCTGTACACACCGGTACCTTTAATACCCAGTAGCACGTCATCTTGCATTGATGCATGCCTGTATTCGTCGTGGCATACTATCCTCAAGTTCATCAAGGCACCGTGGGTCCAGATTGTCCCACTCCTCAACGGCTAATAGGCGTAGATTCCTCACAGTGGATGGTAGATCACGTGGTCCATAAACAGCCCTTTTCAACCTAACCAAGGCATGTTAGACAGGGTTCATGTCTGGAGAACATGCTGGTCACACTAGTCAAGCGATGCGTTATCTTGGAGGAAGTCATTCACAAGATGTACAGGACTGGGGCACAAATTGTCCCACATGAAGACGAACGCCTCACCAATATGCTGCCGATACGGTTGCACTATCGGTCGGAGAATAACATTCACGCATAGTACAGCCGTTACGGCGCCTTCCATGAAAACCAGCGTCGTACGTCGGCCCCACATAATGCCACCCCAAAACAGCAGGGAACCTCCACCTTGCTGTACTCGCTGGACAGTGTGTCTAAGGCGTTCAGCCTGACAGGGTTGCCTCCAAACACGTCTCCGAATACTGTCTGGCTGAAGGCATATGCGACAGTCATCGGTGAAGAGAACGTGATGGCAATACTGAGTGGTCCATTTAGCATATTGTTGTGTCCATCTGTACCACGCTGCATGGTCTCCTGGTTGCAACGATGGAACTTGCCATTGACGTCAGGAGTGAAGTTGCGCATAATGCAGTCTGTTGCTTACAGTTTGAGTCGTAACACGACGTCCTGTGGCTGCACGAAAAGCAATATTCAACATGGTGGAGTTGCTGTCAGGTTTCCTCCAAGCCGTAATCCGTAGGTAACCATCACCTAATGCGGCTGAGCGGCCTGAGCGTGGTATTTCATCGACAGTTCCTGTCTCTCTGTATCTCCTCCATGTCCGAACAGCATCGCTTTGGTTGACTCCGAGACGCCTGGACACTTCCCTCGTTGAGATCCCTTCCTGATATAAAGTCACAATGTGGACGCGATCGAAACGCGGTACTGACCGTCTAGGCATGGTTGAACTACAGACAACACGAGTCGTGTACTTCCTTCCTGGTGGAATGACTAGAACTGATCGGCTGTCGGTCCCCCTCCGCCTAATAGGCACTGCCCATGCATGGTTGTTTACATCTTTGGGCGGGTGTAGTGACATCTGTGAAGAGTGAAATAGACTGTGTCTGTGATACAGTATCCACAGTCAACGTCTGTCTTCAAGAGTTCTGGGAACCGGGGTAACACAACACTTCAGAGAAGTGGCATCCGACGGACGGCTGCGACTATTGTGGAACGAGGCAGCAACGCCGGGCCTTTAACAATTTCAATAACAACTTAGGGCGTTCTTTGTATCATCGTGATAACGTTTACAGTTGTTTTTCATAATGACTCTGTCTGGCTGTATTGTTACTAACGACACGTTTCACAAAATGTGCTTCATTATGATTCCAATGATCATTCGTTATTTATGTACATATAAATATTTAATATCAGCATTTATATTTTGCTGCAACACATTTTTATAAATTGATATGATGGAATTAGTATCTCCTAGAAACATACTGAATCTCAACTTTATCTTCGGTATGGACAGAAGGTGAAATGCTGAACTGAAATCCGTGCTAACACAAGGATTTAACCTCGTGGGTTCTGCTTTATATGCAGCTGTGCTCGCCACTACACCACGGTGGCACTGCACGTATTAGCCTACTCTAGGGCCCTGCATAACAATATGGATGAGGCGCAGATTCTAGTCCCAGCTTTAACACAAATTTTAATTCATTACTTCAGCCTCTATTCTTATCAAAGTTAAAGTTGAGACTCAGTATGTCTCCAGGAAAATGTAGTTCAATCAGATCAATAGATCACCCATAAAAGAGCTACAGACAGGATATCCGGATTACGTATATCGAAAAGCCTCGATAATACTGACGATTTAAAATGGGAAAAATCAAGATGCGATGAGGCATGAATTAAAGCTTGTGGAATAGAGAGCATTAAACTAATGCAATCCGTGTTGCTCTGTTAGTGAGAATGCTAGGGTGGCGTAATGGATTGCACATCTACCTAGTAAGCAGTAGACCCAGATTTATGTCCCGACCTGCCTTCACTGGTGCAGTGGCATGGGCGTCAGTTTACGTCCATGCTGCCGGCGTTCGAGTGCCCGTGGTTGTTTGCTTATCCAGCGTCCTCGTACGTTTTGAGGCAAGTGATATAGAATGGCACATTAATACCGATATTTGACGTGCAACATTTGCTACTCGAACGAATATGTGCGAAGTAAAGCCTATAAAACCAAACGATGCGTACGATGTGAGCTGAACTTAGTTATAACAAACTAATTGGAATATACCATTTCATAAGAGTAGTGTCGTATATTTAAAACTAATTAATGACAAAGTGCGTGACAAAATAATTCGAGATGCCGAACACGGTCTCAGATTTCGTCCCTCCGATGCACACATAGGTGAGGTAACTATTGATTATGTATGACTTGGATTACAAACCTTACACATCTTCGAGCTTCCCTTAGAGGTTATTTCTAGCTCGGTGGTTGATGCAATACGCTTGTATGGAAGAGAGCTTAGCCCCGTGGAAGAGAAATGGCCGAACGTCTGGAGCTACTCCATGCTCAACGTGGTGAGACAGATCGGAACAGAACGGACACAGCTTGTTCTACCCTACTTTTTCACTGGCCGATGAAGAGCAATAGTCACCGCTGATGGACAACCCAAATCATGCTCGAGATGCGGGAAGGAAGGCCATGTCTGCTCGGAATGCATGCAGCGAGGACTGATCAGTTGCAACTGATGAACCTATACATACGTCCATACCTACGCCACTGAAACTAACGTGTGTTGACACCCTCCAAATATAATCCATCCCGAAGCACGGCCAGCTCCACCCATCTGACGGTTTGCGGACACCGCCCGCAGCAGGAACCACCATCTCGGAAGAAACGACGTACACTTCGTCTACTCCGGCGTCGGCGACACCGTTGACCTACACTGAGGGATCGATAGGAAGGATTGAGAAATTCATCCTATAGTACTGCCACAGCTGCTTTCGTCCCTGAACGCCGGAAATCACTTCCGCACTTGGACATGGAGGCGCATACGCGCGAAGAACGATTGCTAAAATAACCACAATAAACGGAGGCTAGCTCCTTCGGATATTTGTATAATGATCTTCACTGTTGACGGAGTTGCGTACACACTACAGAATACCGCCAATAACTCTGTGTTATACGGAAAATTATGTACAGTTGAATGCAACCCTCAAACAACAGCTACTGGATTCATTCAAAGTAGTTTATCAAGGACGTGGAATTAAGTACCATTTGGAATCCTATTAAAATCATCGACGGGCAATGAACTTTTTCAAACAATACCAATTTCCACTTTTCGCTCACCAACCCTCTGAGGCAAAAGATTTGAAAGTGACAATTGTACGCCTGCCTGCGTCAGTTCCAGTGGTGAATCCCGATATGCAGTGAGAGGTTCTTCTTCTATTGATCAGTATGACACGAACCACACGAGGCAAGGGTTGAATGCCAAACCACCAGTCGGTGATGAGCCTCTAGGAGTTCGTCCAGAAATAGCATCAACAACCTTGCCTTCAATCTGCCCTGCCGAAGAAACACACTGAGAGGAGGAGCCTCCAACAAGGGAAAGGGGCCGAAGAATATGGAACTGATCCACAGATCGATGACACGGTCGCAACGACGGCTGTGGTGTCCACCAGATGCTAGGCAAGCCGAAGACAAGAACTGTCGAGCAGATGCCTCAGTCGAGTGAGCGGTGCCACGGCGTGAAGAGCTCGGAGCACGCAGGGCAGAGCCAGTCACGTCGGCAGCACGTAGACCGTCGTCGAGGTGGCCACGCCCAACCGATGGCGCAGCCGGACGCTCCGTTTACGACGCGCTTGGACCTTGGAGGAAGGAAAGTCGAGCTCTGGCTAAGTAGCGCTGTAGAACAACTCGCAACGGCGCTCAATGCGCCAGTGGAAGGCGAAACCACTGGGACCATGAGATGGAAGGCTTTCTGCCACACGAAGTTTCTTCGTCGTCACACAGCGACGAGCAAACGGAACAGGAGAACGAAACGCGAAATCCACTAGAGGACGAATTTGAGACGCTGCAATATAAACGCCAGCGCAACCGGCAAAAAGAGGTTTAGGCAAGTCCGCGAAAACGAGAAGTAGAGGTGGAAACGGCCAGTCGATATACTCCGATTGACCCCGTTCCTCCTACACAAAGAAAGGGATCAGCAGAGAAGAGCAAAGCCTCTACGGACAACTCAGAACCTGCAGATGTGAAACCGCCTCACTGCAGAACAAAAACAGTAACTGTATACTGAAAATTATGTGCAGTTGAATGCTATCTTCAAACAACAGCTGCTGGAAGCACTCACAGCAATTTATCACGGAGATGGAATTAAGTACCATTTGGAATCCCATGAAGATCATCAACGGATAATGAACTTCTTCAGATAATACCAAATTCCACTTTTCACCCATCAGGCCTCTGACGCAAAGGACCTGAAAGTAGTAATTGTAGGTCTACCAGCATCGGTTCCAGTGGCGGAAGAGACCCGGGCATTCCACTAAAGAGGCTTCCCGGCTTCAAGAGTACATCACTATAAGGCGAGGAAAGAGCCGAACAGCGACTTTGTACCCAATGCCAGTCTCCGTGGTAAACCTTCCCAAAGGAAGGAAAATGACAAATCTATAACGTACAGTATCGACTGTATTGAAGGGTGCGAACTGAATCAAATGGTTCAAATGGCTCTAAGCACTATGGGACTTAACATTTGAGGTCATCAGTCCCCTAGACTTAGATACTACTTAAACTTA
Source organism: Schistocerca gregaria (assembly GCF_023897955.1). Taxonomy (NCBI): domain Eukaryota; kingdom Metazoa; phylum Arthropoda; class Insecta; order Orthoptera; family Acrididae; genus Schistocerca; species Schistocerca gregaria. The sequence goes on from NC_064931.1 coordinate 836,175,665, forward strand.
ACTACACTAAGGACATCACACACACGGCCATGCCCGAGGCAGGATTCGAACCTGCGACCGTAGCATGTCCGCAGTTCAGGATTGAAGCGCCTAGAACCAACAGCGGCCGGCACCCGAACTGAGTCATACCGCTACAAAGACGCACTAAATCAATGCAACAAGTGACAGAGATTTCAACACACACAGAATTATTGCTGTGGTCAGCACGCTGCGTCCGCTTGGCAGGTTTCAGCGCATCGAAACAATGAAAATGATGCGCACACCAAAGTCAAAAAGGGCAATTTGTGAAAAAGACCATTCGGTTTATTTTAAAGGCAGCTAAAAATACAAAGAACTATTCGCAAGACAAAGACTAGGAAACTCAAAACGCCAAAGCAAGTACAGACGTAGCAAAGCTGATGTTTTCACAGTAATTGGCACCACCCAATCTGACGCAGGCCCCACCACCAACGACAACGCAGCCGACACCTCCAGACACAACTGATGCACCTGCAGGATGCCAGCGGACAGTAACTTACTCTGATGCACTAAACAACCGTCCGGGAACACCGGAATCAACACCCGCTACCGCAAGCCACCTGACATGTCGAAGTATTGTGAAGCCATTTTCACAATCTTTGACGGACACCGCGTCGACGTTGCGGTTGTGATGGAAAACAAGGACAACGTCGTCATCCGCCTCCGTGATATGCAGACGTACAGGACGGATGGGATGGACTGAAGCGGAGGTTTCACAACGATTTTTGTACGAAATTCGGTACGACACCACATAGATACATCACCGCTGCTGCAATCGTTGGAAGCTACAGCTGTAACGGTCCACACAGCAGTTGCAAATAATTAATTGGAGGCAGGATACACCAGCCCAAACCACAGGCTCATTCGAGAATACCTACTCACAGTCTTCGGCAGATACCGAAAAAGTCTTCTGTCTGGCGATTAACTAACACTAAACACTTCAGCTGGAACTCCGGTTAGGACAACCAGAAGATCCTCACACTTTTTGAGCTTCAAGAAGACTTAAACTGCGTCGTGCATGGGACTCTACAGCTTGTCAGAATCACTTCCAGGCGCAAACAGAAATGCTTGAAATTGTGTCGACAAACGAGATTGATCCGAACGTACAGGTACGCTCTATAAATCACCTATTATCGCACCACCTGTCAGTCGTAGGAATCTTCAGCCGCTGCGAACTCCTGATCCCGTCTATTAACCAAGCGGAAGTCAACTGGGACCAATTCAACAGGTACCTCACTAATAACATCAGTCCTACAATACCTCTACATACGACAGCTGACATCGACACACAACTAGAAACTACAACAAAAGATCCAACAGGCACATCAGAAGGCTGCAACCGTTACAGTGTTAACAGGCCTGCAGTTAGTCGTCTTCCCATCCCACCTACAAGAGCTGACGGCGCTGCGCAACAGAATGAGAAACCGTTGGATGAAGTGTAGAGACCTTACTGACAGACGGAGGCGCGTGATTAGCCGAGCGGTCTTAGGCGCTGCAGTCATGGACTGTGCGGCTGGTCCTGGCGGAGGTTCGGGTCCTCTCTCGGGCATGAGTGTGTGTGTTTTTCCTTAGGGTAATTTAGGTTAAGTAGTGTGTAAGCTTAGGTACTGATTACCTTTAGTCCCATAAGATTTCACACACATTTGAACATTTGACCGACGGAGAATGAAGCGTCTGTCGAGAGAATTCCGGGGAAGGGCGGTAGAATGGAGACACCAAACATGGGGAAACACCATGATCCAGTTTGTTTTACAATCAATAGACGCGTGGAAGCTTGTAAAACGGCTCTGCCATCAAACAGCAGCAAAGTGAACCACTGCAGGTCCAAATGGATTGATATACAATGCTATACAACATGACGAATTGTTTACAGACTCGTATATCCAGGAAATGACATCTTCCAACACTGGACAAGGGCACCCCCCTCCTTCCCCCCCCCCCCCCCCCCCCCCCCAGGACGACTAAAGGATAAGGAAGAAATACAAGCATTCATCCCACGATTCCGAACGGTACCACTTAGTGACCAACATAGCCTTACCACTCCACTGGCGCAAATCATCATGAGGACAAATAATTCGACACTGGCAATCGACGTATAATCAATGGTGGACTCCGCCAACTATCGCGAAAAGCCCTACTCCTCCTCACGAGGACCATAAAGAGTTGCTTGATGACAGCATACTTGCCAACGACATGGTAAAAGGGCACGATGGCACCAATACCTTAACTGGGATAAGATCTGGCAGTACGACGAACTACCGACCCATAATATTGCTACCCACTCTGGACTAAAACCTGGAAACTGTGCTAAACGCTAGAATGTGAATTTGTTTCCGGAAACACGTAATAATCCGGTCAGAGCAGTTTGCCTTCTAGCAGAGTATATCGGCAGAATTATAACTGCACAGAACATATACGACATCAATTCAACTTATGCCAGCCAACGTTCGGGGTGTTTTTGACATCGAAATGGCGTATGACAAAGTATGGAGTGACAACCTTATAGCGAAACTGTATTGTCAGACACCCCTGTCAGACAGCCCTGCTGGATTGTTCCGTTTAGTTGGTAGATAGTTATCTACAAGGTAGAAACTGCTGCGTGACAATGGACACCAAACGTTCATCGAGGAAGGCATCAGAAGCAGGTATCCCACAGCGGTGTGTTGTTTCACCATTACTGTTCAACGTGTATGTAAATGATCTGCCAAATATTTTTCTGCTTACCTGCAGCTTATTTGCCGACGATACCGTCTTTGTCACGTCGGACTGCAACTTGGACCAGCTAATAAACAGGGCTCAACCACAGACAGATATCGGGAAGAACGGGCGCAGTTCAACAAAATAACCCCACGAAGACTGCTGCAGTGACCTCTACTAAAAAGAGGACACCGGTACTACTTTGCCCACTAAGGTCGCTAGGGTAACCTATCCCTTTGTCACACTAGACGAAATATCCAGGGATTTTTCTGGATAAGGTCATGACCCTCGAAATACGTACACAGCAACGAAAAAGGGACACCATGATGATGACTCACGCACTGATACCATTCTTCACCAGCACCTATCTCAACTCCAAGTCCAAGTACCAACTCTGCAGATCGACAGTCCAGCCAATACTCCTCCACGTATGTGCGGCGTGGGGAGTTACATGTGATGCTAACGTGCGTGCATTCCAACCAATACCGAACCGATGTCTAAGTTGGCATTCCAACAAATACCGAACCGGTGTCTATGTTGGACACTGGAGGCTACCCGATGAACAAGAACCAGGTAGCTACACGAAGCCCTAAAGCAGGAATACTTGCACTAAAAAATAACAGAATATGCCACAAAACTTTTTATGATAATAGATCTCTCATGGGATGAAATATTCCACCTCCGACTAATAGACGCCATTCAGGCTTGCGTAAGTACACATTGACGCAGGTCTTTGCCCGCCGGTACACGCCATAAGTTTGTGCACCAGTCATGGAAAAGCTGCGAGTACAACTTCTCGTGGAACTAATTAAAGAAAGGTCTCCTGCAATATCAAAAATCCGTACCGTAAGAAAAATTTTACATAATTGGAGGTAAAAAGGATCCAATGAGCGCCCAGTTAGCTCACAAAGCGTATGGACAATTATTAAATAATACATCTAACAGCCTCTATTAACAAAGTCAAACAATGGATACTCCAGGTAGGAATATCAACAATGTAAGAAGAGATAAATGCTACTTACCGTGAAGATAACACGCTAAGTAGCACAAAGGCACAATTAAAGACTGTTACAAATAAGCTTTCGGTCATAGCCTTCGTTGCAATAAGAAAAACGCAACTCATTCATTCACACAAGCAAGTACACCTCACGCACACGTGACCGCCAACTCCGCCAGCTCGGGCCACGATCACGATGCAGTTCTGTTATCATTAATACAATTAGAATTCCGATCACATTTCAGTTAGTACCTACTGCATGCGTCAAACGTCGTATTTCTCCTTCTGCAGGAAGCATGTCTCGGAAACCCCCCACCTCTAAGGATATAATACATATATTACACCCACTATAGACGGCGGCAGCGGAACAGCGATGCTTCTACGATAAGGCATATTTACTGAATATGTGGTGTACCTAGCGTGAGAGCAAGGACTGGCGCTAGTAGTGTTAGGAGTACGGTTTACTAACATTGGTGGCCCGTCATGGTCCGACAGACAGCGCGAACGTTCCTGATTATACGCAGGGTAGATCGCACCGCTATTATTACGTCGCTACTAACGTGTCTTATTCGAAGGCAACCTTAACTGGGTACTCGCACCAAAGGATCAGTATTAAAGCTATAATTCATGTCATCAGGCGGGCCACTGGTGGCCGAGCGGTTCTAGGCGCTTCAGTCTGGAACCGCGCGACCGCTGCGGTCGCAGGTTCGAATCCTGCCTCGGGCATGGATGTGTGTGATGTCCTTAGGTTAATTAGGTTTAGGTAGTTCTAAGTTCTAGGGGACTGATGACCTCAGATGTTAAGTCCCATAGTGCTCAGAGCCATTTGAACCATGTCATCAGCTCCGTCATCTGGTACAGGACATGAATGTAACCAATACATGGGAGACGATACATGGCTACAGAATCGCCTATATATACGTTACAAATCATTCTGCAAGGCGCCGCGATTGGATATGAGTCACATTTAGTCACTGATATGCCATCCTCGATGTGGAATTATGGCCATCGCCCCCGTAGATCACATACCATACATATGCACTGTTTCCCTACGTCGTGAATGGGTGTGGAGCAGTCGCTGTGCTTGGAAATTGTGCAAAGGGCACCTCAGAAAACCTGAGATAATTGGCACATGTATGAACGACGCCTCCAGGATAACTTCGACGATACGATGGTGGCGGGAATGCGTTAAGGCTGCATTGTGCCGATCCTTGATTGCATACGGAAGAGAGCAGACAATGTGCAGGCGCCACACAATGGAATTTTAGTTCTTGATACTCGGCGAACTTTCTGTACAAGCACCTACACAAGATCGGAGTGCTGCCATAAAACGTCGCAGGCCCAAATAATTTCCATAAAGCGACGCCAGCTGGTTGGGATCGCAGTCCGCGCATGGCCATTTGTACAAGTCCGTGGAGAACCACGGACGACGTATGACGTTATCAGAGGAAAACATCGTAGCCGCCGAGCACTAATACAGGTGGTTGTACTGGCGGAAGGTCACCGCATGACATCTCAAAAAGAAATTTTCACGCGTTTGTGGAACAACACAGTCACCTATACAACGAAGCGGAACACAAAGAAGCAGCCTTCCATGATGTCCCACGAAAGCTATCCGCGTGGCTCGACACGACGGTCGAACGAGTGTTAACGGGGCAAGTCACAGAGACCGACGTAACGGAAGCACCCCAACAAGGAGCATCGAATAAGTCGCTGGGGTCCAACGGGTTTCCGTTTCATCGGATATTTAAAGATCTCATGGTTTCACGTTGAAGTGCCATGTACCGTGAACTGATGTCCCACAGTGTGCCACTTCCAGCCTCCTTTGTGGAAGGAATTATCATCCCTTCCACAAACCTTCCAGAGGTACAGGGATACAGGCGTACCGGTCACCGATCCTCCTTAACTGCGACTACAAGGTCTACACGAAGATACCTGGAGCACGTTTCAAACTCGTACTGCTCCAAGTGATATGGCTCGCCAACCAGCTAAGAGGGGATGGCAATATACGAACGGCACTGAGCGACTACCACGATGCGATTGCAATGATAAAAACATGTCGTCTGCCTACCTTGTGAAAGTTATAATGCACATGAAGTTTCCACAGAGTTCTGTCACAATCGTGATGCGACTACTCCATGGCGCCTTCTCCAAAACATCAATGGATGCATGATGGGGCCCATCGCCACCTCATAATCAGTTACGCGAGGGTGCGCGCTGGTGACGTTAATTTATGCCATCACTATCGAGCCGCCGCTCTGTGGGCTCCGGAACCGACTCCAAGGAATGACGATTACACATCGCAAGTTAATAAGCAGAACATACGCGGATGACGGAGCGTTTGTGGCATGGTCGAGCGATGAGGCAAGAGCGGCTTTGCATTGGATTGGTTTGAATGGTGATAGTCGCGTGAATATGGCAAAGTCGGGAGCGATGAGCAAAGGCCGAGGACTTCCATTGCGAAGTCTGTTTCCACTGCAGGCCGCAGGCAACATGAAGTTCTTGGGAATTATCTTCACTACCAACATTAGATGCACGGCGGCACACAGTTGCAGACGTCTTCTCCAAACGATTCGTACGAGTGCTTGATGTCACTGGTTAAGAGCACTATATATAATCCAACGGGTCACCTTTGCCAACAATTAACAAGCTTCTCGTATCCCACATTTGGACCAAGGCCTGTTAGTACCGGTGGTGCTGGCACACCGAATTCTGGCGGCATTGGGATACATTGTGAGCGCAGGGTGTTTTCTAAGGTCGGATATGAAACGCCCGCCCTCCCAAGTAGGCCGGCCGAGGTAGCCGAGCGGTTCTAGGCACGTCAGTCCGGAACCGCGCGGCTGCTACGGTCGCAGGTTCGAATTTTACCTCGAGCATGGATGTGTGTGATATTCTTAGGTCAGATAGGTTTAAGTAGTTCTAAGTTTAGGGGACTGATGACCTTAGCTGTTAAGTCCCATAAGATTTCACACAAATTTGAAAGTGTTTTTGTTAAGTCCCATAGTGCTTAGTGCCATTTTTTGAACCTCCCAAGTAGGCGTGGAGGCCATGGGCTAGTCCACGTCCGCTACCGAGCGGTGCCTATGTATGCACGATGATAAAGATTTGGACACGACACCAGGCACGTGTGATATCTATCTCATGTTGACTCGCGACGACCAAGTAATGCCATAGAGAGGCGGCAACCAACAGTGACAAGTTCAGTGATATGGCGTACAGCGCAGAGGAGAGGTGGGGACAGTGGTATCAGGTCGTAAACAGAAAACAGGTGACCGGTTCCAGGTTACATACAATTCACATGACGGATACCACACTATACCCACAGTGGAATGTTGTAGACGTAGATGAACATCGCCTGACATACCGGGCTTCGCGGCAGTGTGGTGTCTGATCCAAAAGGTAATCGCCTTCCTCCTACGTGTGGTGCAACAAGCAGTCGAACCACGAACACTACTTCTGCCGGATATGACATGCTTTCACCGAACCAACACCAACGCAATTACTTGGCTTCGGGGTCTGAATGTAACTTACCGTTTCCGAGAGGGCAGTACGAATGTGCTAGACGTATGAAATTAAACTACAAGAACGTCACACACAAATTTTGCAAAAGTGAAGCTATGGAAAACATTATGCAAATTTTGTAGACATTGCCTTTCTCCGTCAGCCACCCCGTTGGGGTCTAACAGGTAGGAGAATTTAATTAATACAAATGATAATTCTAAACAAGAAAGGACCAGGACAGTGGAGAGGATCCACGATCAAAGACGAAGACGTGTCCGGCCTCAACAAGAGGTTTAACGGGATTGGCAAGGAACGGGCCGACGAAGAGGGATGTAGTCCGTTATCGCTTTGTACTGAAAGAAGCGGTTTTGTTTCTGTCATTTGTTACACCATTTTCGTCGAAGAAAATGATGGCGAAAAAATATACTTATTTACGTTTCCAAGAAACATTTTATTTTCAAACACTAGGGGTTTTTATTTTCCTTATCATATTACCTGCAGCATCTTACTCATGTAGCAGGCGTCTTTTTGTGTCTTTTGTTCTCTTCTTGGAAGACTGCATTCAAGACACTTCTATACTGAAGTAAGAATAATAATCGTGAAGAAGTCACGCCGACGAATGCGCTTATGCGGAGCGTAAGGAAGGGTTGAAGATGAGGAAGGATGCAATATAATATTAACGGCCTAGCCTTCGCAGAAAATTTAATTCATTACTTCACCTTCTACCCTTATCGAACATTTTTATAAATATATTTGAAAGTTTCGTTAGGCATAAGTGGATATAAATGTTTTTATGTTTTTACAGCCGGTCACTATGGCCGAGCCGTTCTAGGCGCTTCAGTCCGGAACCGCGCTGCTGCTACGGTCGCAGGTTCGAATCCTGCCTCGGGCATGGATGTGTGTGATGTCCTTATGTTAGTTAGGTTTAAGTAGTTCCAAGGCTAGGGGACTCATGACCTCAGATGTTAAGTCCCATAGTGCTTAGAGCAATTTGAGCAATTTTCTTACTATATGACAGTTGCTAATGGTTGCATGAGTCTTTAAATTTCATATTACTGCAAAAAAATTTTAACAAAACTATTAAAAAAGTTTTAAAGTTTTATAACTGAAGTTATTCTGGTCTTGTCTACACTCTTAAAATACCAATTTTAAGTGATTCAAATTACGCTGGTATCCGGCCCTTCCATCTATGTTACTATTCCCTCGCACTTTAGCCCCTCACCTCTTACCCCTCACCCACTTTCCGCGTAACTTTCCATCCCATTATTCCTATATTATAGGAGAGAGCGATTGTTTTTACTATGGGACAACGTTCCAGCGAGATGGCACACTGGACTCGCATTTGGGAGAACGAAGATTTAAATCCGCGTCCGGCCATACAGATTTAGTTTCTTCATCATTTCCCTAACTCGCTCTAGTCAGATTCCAAGAAGGCTTGTGTGAAAGAGCACAGCTGATATTCTTTCCATCTTTGAAAATCTCCGAGCTTGTCCTTCTTCTGTCAAGATGGCAATGTCGACGGGACGTTAAACCCAGATCTTTCATCTTCTTCTACCACATGACGATATGATGCATTCTAATTCAAAAATTTTACTTCACTGCATGGTGTTTGAGGTGCTTAACTGGCTTTGTTATACTAAGCTCTGCAGAGAGTTTTGTCACATCTGAAGACGGCCGGTGTGTGTCGAAACTGTTAATGGTAGTACTTTATTTATGTGTAAGCTGTCGTTGACGTAATAGGTTACTTCATCAAATGAGTCAGTTGGACTTTAGACGATTGGTAATGGCAGGTAATGTGTAGATTCCTACAAAGTAGTCGTTCACGCCGCTGGAAAGTCACTATACGCGAGCTGAAAATTCCATAGTCCTACAAAATATGGTTGTTGGTGCTTTTGTGATTCGGTCTTCAGTCCCGAGCCTGGTTTGATTCAGTTCTGCATGCTACTCTATCCTGGGCAAGGTTTTTCGTCTCCGGGTAACTACTTCAACCTATATCCTTCTTAATTTGCTTGGCGTATTCATCCCTTTATCTCCCTCCTCGATTTCTACCCTCCACGCTTCCCTCCAATACTAAATTCATGATCTCTTGATGCCTCGGAACGTGTGCTACCAATCGACACCTTCTTCCTCTCAGATTGTGGCACAAACCCTCTTCTCACCAGTTGTGTTCAGTGCCTCCTCAGTAGTTACGCGATCTACCCACATAATCTTTAACATTCTTCTGTAGCACCACATTTCGAAAGCTTCTGTTCTCTTCTTCTCTAAACTAGTTATGGTCCATGTTTCACTTACATATGTGGCTACATTCCATAGAAATAATTTCAGAAATAACTTTCTGACACTTAAATCTACATTCGATAATAACAAATTTCTCCTCTTCAGAAACACTTTATTTGCCATTGCCGGTCTACAGTTGTTTTCGTCGTACTTCGACCATCGTCAGTTATTTTGCTCCGCAAGTAGCAAAACCCATATACCACTTCAAGTGTCTCATGTCCTAATCGAATTCTCTCAGCATCACGTGATTTAATTCGACTACATTCCATTATCCGCGTTTCGCTTTTGTTGATGTTCATCTTATACCCTCTTTCAAGACACTATCCATTCCGTTCAAATTCTCTTCACGTGCTTTGCTGTCTCTGACAGATTACAACGTTATCGGCAAATCTCAAAGTTTTTATTTCTTCCTCGTGGACTTTAATTCCTGCTTCAAATGTTCCTTTTGTTTCCTTTTACTGCTTGCTCAATATACAGATTGAGTAACATCGGGGATAGGCTACAACTCTGTCTCACTCCATTCCCAACCACAGCCTCCCTTTCGTGTCCCTCGACTCTTATAACTGCCATCTAGTTTCTGCGCAAATTGTAAATAGCCTTTCGCTTCCTGTATTTGACCCCTACCACCTTCAGAATTTGAAAGAGATTATTCCAGCCAACATTGTCGAAAGGTTTTTCTTGGTTACAAATCCTAGAAACGTAGGTTTGCCTTTCCTTAATCTATCTTCTAAGGTAAGTTGTAGGATCACTATTGCCTCACGTACACAAAATATGGATGTATGGACGTATGGATGTCAAGAAAATACATACGGTATTTACTCTGCGCATCAGCTTGTGACCCTTCTTATAGACAGAAACGATCTGCCCCTTTTTTCTGTAACCTGTTGCTCGAATTGCGACCCCTTCTTCCGCAAAATTACATTGCAAAATCTAAGGTGGACTACATCATGGGCTTTTTATTTAACTGTCCTTACTATCTACTACGGGCAGTAAATTGAGGTCAATAATCCTAGTGTGACTCGGAAGCAAACGTATAATTTCGACAGATCACAGTGTGACCATAGAAAATGTACGATATCCACAGAAGCAGATCCTTAGGACACGAAGTTACCGGTGCTGTGCAGACAAGTTGCACAGTCCGCGGAGTGCTCGCAGAAATGCGTTCCCGGCTGTCACACCTAATGCGGCGGCAGTTTATGCGCGGCGAGCGGCGTGGGCGGTAATAACGCAGCGGCAGCGACGGCGCTCGTTTACGTTGCCGGACCGCGCCCGCCGGATGAGCTGCCTAATAAATATACGCCGCGCCGCGGAAGCGCAACTTGCAAACTGGAATAGCCCTGTCTTGCCGGACCAAGTTCTTTAATAAAAATTCGACCACATCCCGAGGATTTGTGGCAACAGCCAGGCGGGCAAACACCACGCAGTCGCTTCAAATCGAGAATTTTTGTGCGAGGTGTGTGGACGATAGTCTCACCTCTCTGGAACCGCGTTTCACTGTACAACGGTATATATTCCAGCTCCGTAGTCAAAATGCAGCGTAAGACGTCGTTATAACTACGTTTGTTTCTTCTTTTCCTTCGCCGACATCTTTCGAGATGAAATACTGTCCTATTTGCAGCGGATGTATTTGTGTCAGACAATGTAATAAAATTTAATTGAGAAAAAGTCGTTGCATCGAAATTAATTGTGGGATTGCACACACTATATATGAACTACCTGGCAGCTTCTGTCATATATTGCTATTTTCAGAAATTGAGAAATGGAGAATAGACGGAAAGTGGTAGGTGGAAAATCATGAATCACAGCCTCGTAAGGCATTGCGGCACTGCAATGGCGAAAGTTGAAAACTCGTGCCGGACTGAAAGTCAAACCCACAAGTTCCAATTTTCTAGAACGGTTACCTTCATCGTTTCGGCCACCCGAACACGTCTCCTGTCCGACTGAAATTCTCAAATTATCGCACGTTGCGTTGCAGTGTCCGTCGTCCATTACACCTCCTACTCCCAAATTCTTGATTGCCATAAGAGCTGGGACATGTCCGACAGAACAGGAAACACTCACTTACATTAATATATCGCTATGACCCACTCTCTAGATAACATATATGTCTAGGGAAGGCGACTAAACTCAACTTACCTTAACCTGTCATTTCTAAAACGCCAAGTCTCACTTTTTCTTGTAGTTTGTAAAAATGTGTCATTCAAATGGTTCAAATGGCTCTGAGCACTATGGGGGTTAACATCTGAGATCATCAGGCCCGTAGAACGTAGAACTACTGAAACCTAAATAACCTAAGGACATCACACATATCCATGGCCGAGGCAGGATTCGAACCTGTGACCGTAGCAGCACCGCGGTTCCGGACTGAAGCACCTAGAACGGCTGGGCCACTGTGGCCGGCAAATGTGTTGAAACGTCCCCTTAGAAAAATTTATACACGACTGGTCCATATGAAAATGTCCCCTTGGAAAAATTGTACAAGCCTGTGCTTAAACTGACACACAATATGTTTTAGCGCAACGCAATCTGACTTCCAAAAATCCCTACGAAAGAATGGCCCTGACTAACATTAACCTATACGTTTCACAAATCACTTACCTCACAAAAATATTCGTTACTCAACCTACTGCAATACAGCGAGCGTCACTACTGCGAGCTAAATAAAAGATTCAAACTACTGAAGGCACTAACTACTGATAGGCATAGTTAGCAAATGAAAGATTTTAATAGAGAACAAACAGTGTATTTACCTTAATAGTCAAAATATTTATGATAGTTCATGACATCCAGTCTTACAAATTACAAAACTCCGCCATCTCTCTCCCCACGTCCACCACTGCTGGCGGCTCACCTCCAACTGCGCAACGCTACGCGCTGTTAGCATCCAGCTGCCGCTGCCCAACACTACAATGGCAGACAACAATGCAAACCAGCCACAGACTGCACACAGCACAGCCAGTGTTTTCTTACAGAGCGCTACGTGGCGTTTCCAATAAGAAAACCTAAACAGCCTACTTACAATGTTATTGTGGATAGTAGTCCCACTGATGAATGTGTCAGATTATTCTTAACAGCCTCCCCCCCCCCCCCCCCCCCCCCCACCCTTGGCCAGTAGAACTGTGTTTTTATTAACCTTCCAAATTCTTCTCTCGTGAGGAAGAAACAGCAACGTAACGTCATTGTGTATAGATAAGAACCATACGTTTACAGTCCACGCGACCAATACGGCCGAAATTTCAGATTTTAAAGATGGCCTAGTATCTATCTACTTGGAGAGAAGCAAAACGTAAAGCAAAGGTAGAATTCACTTATGATACTTATTTCGAATTCAAATACAACTTAATCAGTCCATATGAGCTGTCCTTCCATTTCATCGATGGACTTCTAAAACACAGGATAGACTTATACGTTCAACTTAAGGAACATGGTACTCTTCCCTAGGGTAAAGTGTTCACCAAATGTATTCTACTCAAATGTAAGAAAGTTTGAACATCAAAATGTTGTGAAACACATCTCATTTAAATATATACAATAGCATAGAAGAGAACTAATCTCATTGACTGAAACATCACTATGTAAGCTTATTGTACAACCCGTGTGCATTGTTGTAAGCTATTTGTGTACACTCTGTGTAAGATACAAAATGGCTCTGGGCACTATGGGACTTAACATCTATGGTCATCAGTCCCCTAGAACTTAGAACTACTTTAACCTAATTAACCTAATGACATCACACAACACCCAGCCATCACGAGGCAGAGCAAATCCCTGACCCCGCCGGGAATCGAACCAGAGAACCCGGGCGTGGGAAGCGAGAACGCTACCGCACGACCACGAGATGCGGGCCGTAAGAAACACATATCTTTATAAATGTCTAGTAGATACAACATTTTTAAAATATAAAGCCATAAATATTCGATGCATAGGTAAGTAGATTTTTGAAGAAAATGATAAATACCCTACATTTTACAGAATTCATATCTTTGTTACCTCCATTCTACTGGAAATAAAAAGAATGATCTCATTTCCATTGAATGTATTGTGTCATATTCACCAATGAGTACCGGAAATTGTTGTTCCGGGACTGTAAAAATGATTTTAAAGCAAATGCTGGAGTTTACCTCGAAAACAACGTGTGCTGACATGGGGCTTTTTCAAACTCCCCGATTAAATTCTGCCCTGCAAAAATATAAAGCAATCACCTGCGGAATACTGCTGTAGTGTGAATAATCGTTTCCCCGTTGTGTTGTAAGAGGTCCTGGAATATACTGTAACTAAATAAAAGATGATCGCAACAGGCATTTCCTGGAGACAGGAGCAACAGCTACACCAACTCAGAAAGCAGTTAAAATATCAAGCAAGTTTACAAAGCCATACAGTATAGACACTGATTGGAAAAAAATCGCAACACCCTGAAGGAGTTGCGTGATAAAAATGGAAGTTGTTCGGTAGTTTGTAACAGGTTATGTCTTTTCATCTTTAGCGCCAGTCGTGTAAGAGTGACGCTAGTAAATCGTATACCAGGATACGAATCTGGTTGCTTTAGATACACACTGTAATGGCCACGAGTGTTGGTTACCTTTGCAATTGGACATGTTGAGTTGATGGTAGCCAAAAATGCCTTTATGGCGACAGAGACGTCATTATCACCACCTCACTGAGTTTGAACGACGTCGTGTAATACAGCTACGGGAAACTGCATGTCAGTTGCCACTGTACATTTTCGTAACCACTACTGCCAACAATCATATACATTGGATACATTCCTACCAAACCTTTCTGCAGTATCGCAGAAGGGCTTGGTAGGAATGTATTCAATGTATATGATTGTTGGCAGTAGTGGTTACGAGAATGTACAGTCGTTAGAGGACTGGGCTCCGAACGACTACGTGGCACTACAGAGAGGGAAGAGCGTCATGTTCGGAATATGGCTCTGGTGCATTGTACAGCATCTGCAGCAGAAATCTGAGACCCAATTGGCACGTCAGTGACACAACAAACTGTTAAAAATCGGATACTTCAAGGACAGCTCCGAGCCAGAAAAACTGTAGTAAGCATTCCGCTGACTCCAAACCACCATTATTTGCGATTTCACTGGTGCCTAGGAAGAGCTCATGGGAGGGCACGGTGGAGATCTCTTGTCTTTTGTGATGAAAGGTGGTTCTGCCTCGGTGCCGGTGATGGCCCTGTGTGGATTAGAAGGAGACTAGTTGTGGTCCTGCAACCAACCTGTCTGTGTGCTAGGCACGCTGGACCTACGCTGGAGTTAAGGTCTGAGGGCGATTTCGTATGACAGTAGGAGCACTCTCCTCGTTATTCCTCTCACCCTGACTAAAAACTGTGCGACAACCTGGTGATTCGATTCATGGACAGCATTCGAGAGATCGGTTTCTACCAGGATAGCGTTCGCCCACATATATCTGTTGTAACCGAACCTGCTCTACAGTGCGTCGACATGTTGCCTTGGCCCCCTCGAACGTCACATCTGTTTCCACTCAAGCACATATGTGGCTCCAGCGAACGACAACCCCAGCGTCCGCTACAGACGTCATTAAACATTCCTGTATGGGCCGACTAAATGCCACAAGCATGGAAATCTGTCACACAAACTAACATGCAGCACATCTACAACACTACGCATGGATGTTTTCATGCTGCAATTAAAACTCTGGCTGTTACACCGGTTACTAATTTGCCAAACTTTCACATTTGCAATGGTTTATCTCGTACTATTATTAACATGTAAATTTGCAACGTTAATAACTTAAAATGTTACCTAGACAAATATATTTGCGAAATTTCGTTATTCGATACTTATTGAAGTTTGGTGTTGCAATTTCTTTCTGTCAAAGTGAAAGGAACATTTCGGTTTCAAATAAATATTCTGGAAAAAATTATACTTACAGCGTCCACAGAACTCTGAAAATAACTTTCCAAGAAAGGACACTGGGCCCCGTTGGCTCAGGGCGCCATCAGACCGCTGCCTAAGATCGTGTAGTCGTGTTAACGTGTGTTATGTAGCTCATACAAAAGCGCAAATACCGGCACTGATAGCCTGCATTACATGATTAAACATTTCACAGTATGCTCTATTTGTGGGCTACAATAAATCAAGGATTTTTGTCGTAACTCACAAGAAAATATTTAGGCTCTTATAACGTTCCAATCAATTTTCACCTGTATAGAATGGTGAACACAGGCGTCGTGGTCGACTGTTTAACTTGCATCAATGTAGTCCTAACGAAAACAGTAGTATAATCGGCAGATCACTATTTCCCCACTTACTTACATTTGGGTTCAGTATTCAAGAATGTATTCAGTCGCCAAACATCAATATTTTGTCGGAACATGTCGAAGTCCATAAAGTCACAAAAACAGAAACGACTAAGCGAGGGATTACCACACATCACACTGCCTCAACGTAAAGGGTAAGCTAGGGTATCGTACTGGTGGCGTAGATCGTACCCCTCCACAGTGCGACAAACGGTAGATCGATGTGATACAGCACTGTGTCTCTCTACAATGGTATTCTTACGACTCACTTCAGGAAATCATAGAGATAGATTAAATTTTACAAGGAATACTTGCCGACAAACAATTCGATTCCGCGTTAGAGGGAAACAAAATGAATTATCAACGAGGCAGCTCCTATTCGTCATCACCGATTCCGTTGCATTTATGATACATGCAAGGTTTGGCAAGAAATGGAAGTGATGGAAGTGGGAGCTCGACGTAGACAAGCTTTCAGAAAAAAAGTAGTATTTTTAGCGCAGGTTGGGCGAGCAGGAGTTTATCATCTTACGGTAGTATCAAGCAGGCGGTGGGCCCACCGGAAAGTGTACACAGCGGTAACCAGAGAGTCGTGGGGTTGAGCCCTTGTTCTGTAACATTTTTGATTTCCATTTTTACGTTACTTGAAGTGAAAATCTTGGAAAGGGAACGGAAAGGAACATTTGATTTGCAAATAAATATCCAAGGAAAGATTGTACTTGAAGCGCCCACAGACTTCTGGAAACCACTTTCCAAGGGAGGATTGTAATTAAAGTGATCGATGAAACTGATAAGTCGATATTTCTCATTCGGTGAGTCATTCAGAATGAACTTTTAATGTCCCGTTTACGAAAATATTTACATTCTTTTTCTCTCTTTCCAGGTTGCCAGTACCAGTCCACTTATAACCGAACTCTGGACCAAAGTCGGGTACCAATTATTCACGTGAAACAACAGGATATGAACAAAGTGGCCCACTTGCATTCAGCCCAATATGCCATAACCCTTCTGGAAAGTTACTGTAAATTTTCTACCTATGCTTGCAAGAGATTAGTGCTCATTTAGACCAAGAATTCAAAAACCGGTGGATGCGTATGTCTCAGAATATGGGAATGCTGTCTTTGCTTCCAAAAAGATCTGGGAAACTAAACACATATTTTTGAAATTGTTTTTTACTTCTTTGCTGAAGCACTACGTGCAGGTTAACAAATTTCTTCTATTGTTTTGCAGAAAACGCAAACAAACACGCAATTATATGATGATATGTTTCAAGGGGGAAAAGAATTTTCATTATGCAATATTCAAGTTATTCCCAGAAAATGAAATTCTCTTTGGCCACCATGAGTAGTGGGGTAAAAGAGGTGTTGCCACATAATGATAGTGCGTGTTTCATACATTCAGGGGCACCATCCCTCACCCCCTGATGACGTCATGGGTTTCCCTCAGCCTCAGTGGGTCTTTCACCCATTCCTCCCCTCTCCCCATCGACCCCACTCCTGAAAAGAGAGAAATTGAAATTTTAGCAGGAAATTTGAAAAATTTTAGGAAATTCAAATATTTTTGTGAATATCAAATTTTGTGTGGTGACCTTGAGGTTCAAGACGAAGTGAGCCAGTACACAACACCACCACCAACACCATCAGAGGGCGCTGTAGGCCCTCGTCTACTCCCATTCTCCACCCTCCACTCCCCACACTTACCTCACCTCCCCTACACCATCTGGGAACAGACGAGATAGGACTCATTATGCTCTGGACTGCTGGATAGGATGGGTATAAGTCTTTATTATTTTGTATGTAGTGCAGTATTTTGTTTGTTTAAAGAATCTGAGTTGTCATTGATCGATCACTCGACAGTAGCTCCATACAGTTTCCTCAATAACTGCTAGATGTGGAGTGCATATTTTCGCTATTAGTCTAGCAGTGAAGAGTTGCTCCAGCCAGTCTACCAAGTAGCCCTATATGGGAAATAATAATAGAACAGCAAGCCATCACTGAAGTACAGGTCTGTAGTCTTCTGCCAATCGACTAGTGAAAACTGCTGGATGTGCCTTACTGGGAATCGATCCAGAAATACTGCTGAAGTCAATACATTGATTGACTTATTTACTTCCAGTCATGTAATGGTGAAGTAGAGTATACAAGACGGGGGCAGTAGCTCACAGGTCAGTCTGAGGAATAAGAACAAGAACCATGAAGCATCGCCAGCAGCAGTTGAGAATCTCATCATCCTCTCAATTACAGAAGAAGTGTAAAGGTAAATACTCCTTATACGTCGTTGATGCGATTACAACAAATAACAGCGCCAAACAGTGTTGGCCAAATACGATGTCGGTAATTGTCATCAAACACAGGAGTTATAATTTTAGACATGTTTGCTACGTGATAGGAAGTAGGCATCGTCACGTGCTTACTGCTCCAATAAGCCAGTTCATGTTACAAGATAGGTATAATTCCATGCAATCATTCTATATATTCTCTACACTTTAGCCGTGCGGTCTAAGAGTGCCTTGTCATGATCCGCGTGGCTCCCCCCGTCGGATGTTCGAGTCCTCCCTCAGGCATGGGTGTGTGTATCGTCCTTAGCGTAAGTTACTTTAAGTTAGGTTACAATGGGTGTAACCTTAGGGACGGCTAACCTCAGCGGTTCGGCCCCATAAGCCCTTACCACAAATTTCCAATTCTTTCTACATTCTATCTTAAACTTAACCTCTTTAATAACACACATCTTCAGAAAAACTAATGCCACTTGTGCCAAGCACAGCCTTTATTTACACAATGCAAGAGCAGGTCGTTTTTTGTAAATAACGACAACAAAGAAATATAGAAACGAATTTTTTCGTTTATTAATTTCACACAGATACAGTCTGAGTTTTGAGATACAGTTTGGTTCTTGAGATAAAATTCAGATCTCAAGGTAATGCTCAGTGCTTGAGATACAATTTCACTCTGTTATCTCAATGGAGAAATAAATTTTAACTTAGACGCTACAACAGTAACAGTGCTTGAGAATACATTTTTACCATTTTTCCCAGTAGCACTGGATGAGAATGCTGAACTTTATTTTCTAAATCTACACTAAAAACTAATCTCGAGATACTTCCTTTTTCCTACAACTCAATTCCATAGCGCCAAAAGCGTAAGTTAAACAGTAATTCTGATGGACTATGTACACCTGGGAACTATCAGTCTCGTACAGCTAGCGGCAGATGACAGTTAAAAACTAATGACGCAACTTGATTGGTTGGTTTGGGGGATTCAAGGGACCAGACAATGACGTTGGGTATATATGTTCCTATTTACTCAGTACACATACACTGTGTAAGAAGATATACATATGTAAATATTTGTTTGTTTGTTAACGCTTTTCTTTATATTTTCTTAATCATTTTATAAATTTTTCGCACATGGTGATATATACAGGGTGTTACAAAAAGGTACGGCCAAACTTTCAGGAAACATTCCTCACACACAAATAAAGAAAAGATCGTATGTGGATATTTGTCCGGAAACGCTTAATTCCCATGTTAGAGCTCATTTAATTTCGTCAGTATGTGCTGTACTTCCTCGATTCACCGCTAGTTGGCCCCATTGAAGGCAGGTAATGACATCAGTACGTAGCATCGACAGGTTAGTTCAAAACATGGCTCGGAGCACTATGGGACTTAACATCTATGGTCATCAGTCCCCTAGAACTTAGAACTACTTAAACCTGACTAACGTAAGGACATCACACAACACCCAGTCATCACGAGGAACAGGTTAGTGTTCATCACGAATGTGGTTTTGCAGTCAGTGCAATGTTTACAAATGCGGAGTTGGCATATGCCCATTTGATGTATGGATTGGCACGGGGCAATAGCGGTGGCGCTGTACGTTTGTATCGAGACAGATTTCCAGAACGAAGGTGTCCCGACAGGAAGACGTTCGAAGCAATTGATCGGCGTCTTAGGGAGCACGGAACATTCCAGCCTATGACTCGCGACTGGGGAAGTCCTAGAACGACGACGACACCTGCAATGGACGAGGCAATTCTTCGTGCAGTTGACGATCACCCTAATGTCAGCGGCAGAGAAGTATCTGCCGTACAAGGTAACGTTGACCACATCAGTGTATGGAGAGTGCTACGGGAGAACCAGTTGTTTCCGTACCATGTACAGCGTGTGCAGGCACTATCAGCAGCTGATTGGCCTCCACGGGTACACTTTGGTGAAATGTTATTCCAACACTGTGTCAATCCTCATTTCAGTGCAAATGTTCTCTTCACGGATGAGGCGTCATTCCAACGTGATCAAATTGTAAATTTCCACAATCAACATGTGTGAGCTGACGAGAATCCGCACTCCATTGTGCAATTCCGTCAACACAGATTTTCTGTGAACGTTTGGGCAGGCTCAATGGAGCACGTTATCATGATTTCATACGGGATACTCTACCTGTGCTGCTAGAACATGTGCCTTTACAAGTACGACACAACATGTGGATCATGGACGATGGAGCTCCTGCACATTTCGGTCTAAGTGTTCGTACGCTTCTCAACAACAGATTCGGTGACCGATGGATTGGTAGAGGCGGACCAATTCCATGGCCTCCACGCTCTCCTTACCTCAACCCTCTTGACTTTCATTTATGGGGGCATTTGAAAGCTCTTAGCTATGCAACGCCGGTACCAAATGTAGAGACTCTTCGTGATCGTATTGTGGACGGCTGTGATACAATACGCCATTCTCAATAGTTGCATCAGCACATCAGGGATTCCATGCGATGGAGGGTGACGGCATGTATCCTCGCTAACGGAGGACATTTTGAACATTTCCTGTAAAAAAAGTGTTTGAAGTCACGCTCGTACGTTCTGTTGCTATGTGTTTCCACACAATGATTCATGTGATTTGAAGAGAAGTAATAAAATGAGCTCTAACATGGAAAGTAAGCGTTTCCGAACACATGTCCACATAACATATTTTCTTTCTTTGTGTGTGAGGAATGTTTCCTGAAAGTTTGGCCGTACCTTTTTTGACACCCTATATATATATATATATGCTTTTCTGCACACCTGATACGCGTATATATATGCATGTACACAGTACACGTAAGTTACTAAATAAATATTTACACAATAGACATCCACACACCGTACACGTAAGTTACTAAGTAAATATTTACACAATAGACATCCACACACGAACGTACACACAATTACTTACGCTATGTTGGAAGGGTTATACTAGTCTGCTGACATACACACTCTCTCTGTTTCTTTCTCTCACTCATTCTCTCCCTCTCACTCAATAAGATTCCTCACAATTTCTCTCGTTAGAAGTGAGTAGTGTGAATATGGGAGAACTTCAGTCTTGTCATCACAAATGACACTTTTATTGACATGAGTGTTGTAGGGAGGAGTCTGCCACCAAAAACTAGTCAATCGGATAATCACCGCCCCCCAGCAGTTCCTTCCCCTACACGTAGCGAAATTAGACCCATAGACAGTAACCTAAATGGGAACAAGGCACCTCGTGTTGACAAGACCGGCAACTTACACTTGAAGAACTTATCACGTAAACCATTGGTGGTGCTCTTGACATGAATTTTCAGTGGCTGTCTCTTGACGAAATATTTCCCACTACGTGGAAGATAGCCAAGGTAGTTCTTATTCCGAAATCACAGGAGGTCGATATCCCTGGCCACAAATTACTGACCCATTATTGTTCTTAGTGGTTTTGGCAAACCCTTCGGGAAAGTATCCAGGCTTGCATTCTGGAACCACTGGTGGCAGACAGCACGATCAGGTCAGAACAGTATGACTTCCAACGTAAACTATCTGCAGAGCTGCAACTCCTTCGTCTGGTAGAACGTGTTCCCAGAAATTTCAATGTGTCTAGGGTTACTGCTGCGGTCTTCTTAGGTACTGAAAGGGCCTATGATAAGATATGGAGGGAACAATTAATTCGGAAACTGAATGAGCTCACGTCGACACTCAGTTGTTATGTGAAACCTGTAGTTAGTTTTTTGGCTGACAGAAAGTTGATTTTTACAGCAGTGGGCCAATCGTCTGATGCCGGTACAGCGCAGGGGGGACTGCCTCAAAACTCTGTTTTATCCCCACTACTATTTAATCTCTATGTCAATTAAATGCCAACTGTCACATGGTACTAACTGTACAGTTTTACGATGATACAGCTTTTCTAACCAGTGGAAGACATATTCACCCCAACATACTACGTTTCCAATGTCAAGTAGATAACACAGCTGCTTGGTGTAAAACCAATGAAGTGGGGAATGGTGACTTACCTTGGGGATCACTTTGGACACTCATTTCTCCACAAACATATTGACTCTCTCAGGAAAAATGTTTTTGGTATGGTCGAGAAACTCCTTCATTTTTGTCAAGAGTACCGACCTCAGTACCTTGGCAAAGCTTCGACTGTGTAAGACGACGGCTCTCTCTAAGATATTGTATGGCAGCTCAGTCTGGGCTCTAGCCAGTCCACCACAAATTGATCATCTACAAAGTTTTACAGTATGTGGTACTCAGATGGATTTTTCGTGTCAGCTGCTATACTTGTAGCGTTGACTTGCACGCTTCCCTCCTTATGGATACCGTAGTTGAAACAGTTCGCAAACGGATGATGATGCTGCACAACAAAGTAGACTCTCTGTGCAATTTGATGTACCACATAAGTACTCTGGGCAGGACAATACCTCTTCCATGGCATCGGTATAAGGTACCATCTTCCCTATTAATATGACATCCTAACCCTTTCCACCAACTGGTTATGTCTTACAGACCAATACACAGGACCTAAGAAGATAACCCCAAAAGTTTATTCATAGTAAAGTGAACCCAAGCACTACCATGAAGTCTGTATCGTCGTCGACAATGGCGCTTCGATATACATCGTGTAAAAAAAAGGTAATAAAATAAAATAAAATAAAATAATATAAAGTAAAATAAAATAAAAAATAAAATAAGGCGCAGTAGGACAGTGGGTCGCTGTTCTAATATTATTATTACTCATCCGTATGTTCCTCCCAGTGGCGGCTGTTCATTAGTAGATAGGCAGGAGGCTACTGCTCTGTGCTTCAGTGATAGCTTGCTGTCCTATTATCATCACCCATTCTACCCATATAGGTCTATGGAACAGACTGGCCGCAGCAACCCCCCAGTCCTAGACTACCCAGCTATGTCTATTTTTATCTTCAGGTAAAGAATTTGACTAAAAAGCTTCAAAACTACTCTTATCTCATAGAGACAGGAAAAGAAATCACATCCCGAGAAGAACGCATCGAAATACATTTCATTGTACATCAACAGCTATCCACGGCGATATTTGACGAAATTATGCGCTACGCGTGTTTTTCTGCCAAACTGTGCAGTGAGACAGAAGATTTTATAAATGTAAACCAAGCTTATTTTCTGTAGAAAATTTAAAACAACCATGTAAATGAACGAAAGAAACTGTGGCATTTGGAGAGTGTGCAAGGTTCCGCGAAAATTAAGGCACCACTGCTTTTGCGATGAATACCGCGCCTACACGTATATGTCATCAGCTCTAATAACAGTAACTCTATATACGAAGTATTCTTCTCCGCTTTACATTTCCTTCCTTGAAATTTATTTGCAAACCCAAATTATTTTTGGCTTCTCATTTTCATGCTGTTTATGAAAGTATCAACAAATACAATATATCGAGCGTAACTGCAGTTTATTTCCAGTAAAAGTAGAGGAAAAACTGAAACAAATAAAAAGTAAACGTTTCCGCGTAGGTATTCGGCCCCATGAACCTCATATTAGTATTCGGCACTTTTAGGTTGCATCGACTGCCGCCTAGAATCTGCACTATCATAAATGACTCAAGCTCACCCAAATCCGCGTGAAAAATGATATTTCTTCCAAACTCTTGGTCACCGGGAGCTCACAGTTCTGTCACTTTCGTATCTGTACAACCCCTGCATAAACCACAAATTTGACTGGAACCTGTGATATCATCGAGTACGAGCGGTCTTCTTTTTAGGGCCTTACACCTCGTTGTTGTATTGAAGTTTCTTACACATTTAAATACACAAAGCTGCTTTTTGATTTTGATTCACAAAGTGCTCGAAAGACTGTGAGTTCTAAAAGAAAATTATCTGGTTCATCGTGTACTTCTGGCGCGCATATAATCTGAGTGATGGTCTCCATCAGTGACTAGCTCAGCGCGTAGTGTTAGGGGGTGGTCAGACTCAGCAATGAATGTACTGAGTTAAGCATCCGTCGATAAACTTTCAAAGACGACATGCGACGTCCTCACAGGACCAATCAGCATGAGGGAAAAGACGATTAAGAAATAGGAAGGGAAAAGTTTGAATGAAAGAGCAGCGATATCATCAGGTTTCACGTAATGGCAATAACGGCTGCAGGGTTTGGTGACATACTCAGAACACATTCCACGATCATAGACGGCTCCGTGCACTGCCTCGCAGGAGCAGCTTACCAGTCGGAACAGGCCGAAGGCGTAATATTTGAGTAGTGCTTACGTTTACATAATTGGTGTAGTTACACCCATGTATGTTATGTACTTCCGGGAACCGCCGGGGTCGGACACATGACCCTTTCGTTCTGTGTCAGTCTAAACAACGCTCAGCCACTGTTCACTGCGTCTCACAACATCACTCTACAGACTGTGAGCAATGACAACGACACCATGCAAACAGACGCAAGGAAGTGAATCTTCTACATTTACATACGCACTCCTCAAGCCACTGTATGGTGGGTGGCGAGGGTTAGCTTGTACCACTAAAAGTTATTTCACTTTGATTTTAAAAAAAAGAAAAAGTAGCCCGTTTCACTTTCTTTGTTTAATTGATGACCACTTTTGGGTTGCCTAAACCCATTTTTCAAACCATTCAGACAAAATAAAAATATTATATGCCGTAACAGCTCGCAAACCATGTTAAGGTTCGTTTGCATGATATTACAGAATATGAAACATTGTCTGCTTGAATTATTTTAACATGGGTGTAGGTAACTCAAAAGTAGTCATCAATTGAACAAGAAACTGAAGCTTGCAAATTTGGCTGTTTTCTATATCACAGTGGTTAATGTAAGTTGCTGTCCCGCTATTAACCCAGCAAGCTGGAAATTCATACTCATCACTCAGGGATGGGACTAACTAGCTTTACAGACGAGCCACACTCTCCAAAAAATTTCCCAATAAACCGAATTCAGTTATTTACCTTATTTCCTTTCCTATTCCAGTCGAAAAATGAGAGGGGGAAAAAAGACTATCTATATGTCCCCATATGAGCCATGAGTTCTCTTATTATATCTTCATGGACCTTATGCGAAATGTATGTTGGCTGCAGTAGTGTGGAGTGGTACTTAAGATAGGTAAATAAATTAGTGAAACCAATGTGAAGTGAAGTAGAAATTAGAACATAAACGAAAAATTTAGTTTAGTTCAAAAATGGCTCTGAGCACTATGCGACTTAACTTCTGAGGTCATCAGTCACCTAGAACTTAGAACTAATTAAACCTAACTAACCTAAGGACATCACACACATCCATGCCCGAGGCAGGATTCGAACCTGCGACCGTAGCAGTCACTCGGCTCCAGACAGTAGCACCTACAACCGCACGGCCACTCCAGCCAGCCTTAGTTTGGTTTAGAAGAATTGTACACTGGCAAACAGCGGACAGAGCAGCTGTGGCAACAGCCAGTGCTTGCAAGCCAACACATTCAGGAGAAGCCATCGCCCTCCCCACATAAGCGGAAGCTGTCGATTCTGCCGCCAGGGTATCGCCTGACCGGCTCACGTGTTTCTCAATTGTCACATGTGATCAAAGGCCTTATCCTACATTACAAGAGCCAATGACCGACGTTAAGAAAATTCTTCGAGAAGCTTTTCAACGTGACAGAAGAGGCAATGACCGGCTCATGTATTTCTCAATTGTCACATGTGATCAAAGGCCTTCGCCTACATTCCAAGAGCCAATGACCGACGTTAAGAAGATCTCTCGAGCTCGAGAAGCTTTTCAACGTGACAGATGAGGCAATGACCTTGACGTCATTCACCTCCAGTGAACTGAAGTAAATAAATACGCCAGACGCAGTGGGCGCGACAGTAGTTTCAGTTCAGTTCCAGTACAGTTTAGTCGGTGCTGAAGACTGTCATGCAGGGAGAAACTACATCGCACACAGAAGCACCAAGTCTGCCGCTGTAATGGAATAGCAAGCAGATGCCTCGCCGCCAGAAGACAGTAGTTAGAAGATATTTGAAGACTGATTTTTACGTACCCGAGTGACTCGTGAGGACGGGAAGCTGGTGATGAAGATCTGACAGCCGAAGACTGGCAAGCTGGAGTCCGTTGTTCGACTCCGAGGCTCCGGGACACTGGCCTTCCCCCGTCGCACCGCTCCTCTGACCGACGCCCAACACTGACACACGCGGCCGCATTGAGAACAGAAACACTGGAACGCCACATCCAAGTTATCCCCATGCTATTCACGACTTCTCAATAATTAAACGGGCCAACTCACGATGCGCGTCTCCAGTCAACTGGGCGAAACAGCGACACGAGATATACACCGCCAGGAGTAATCAGACGCCGCCGCCCACGCAGCAGAAGGCTTCACAAACGACACATCTGCCGCTCTCCCAGCCAGAACAACCCAGTAAGGAAACCATTGTACAAAACTTTCAATAAAAGTTATCTTATGTAAAAATGCTGTTTGATTCTACCTCATACCAGAGCCAAGGAAGAACCCACTCTGCCCACAAGTTGTTAAGAGAGAAAAAGTAATTTATTTAGTGTTTTTCGCCCTGTCCACATGTTTCTAAGAAAGAAAAAGTAATTTATTTAGTGTTTTCACCCTGACATAATGCTTTAGAATCAAATGCCCTTTGCAGTAATGCTCATCACAATCGACTAGCATCAAAAGAGGTTACCCAGTTACAGTAGAATCGTTCTGCAGTCAGCTTCAAGTGCCAGTTCGCCGAATTATCTTAACAGTGTTCCCCGAAAAGAACTTCGTCTTTCCTCCATGCATTCCCATTTGAGTTCCTGAGGAATATCTGTAATAGTAGCGTGTTAATTGAGCCTTCCAGTAACAAATCTAGCAGTCCGCCTCTCAATCGCATCGATGTCTTCCATTAATCCTACCTGGTGGAGGCACCAGAAACTTGACGAGAACTCACGAATAGGATGCACTAATGTTCTATACGCGGTCTCATTTGTAGGTGAACTGCACTTTCTTAAAATTCCCCAAAGAAACCCAGGTCGAGCACTCACCTTCCCTACTACAATCCTTACATGCTAGTTCCATTCCATATCACTCTGCAGTGTTATACGTAGAAATTTAATAGACGTTAGTGAGTGAACCAGCGCGCTATAATGCTGTATTCGAGCATAAGAGATTGTTTTTCGTTCTCACGTGCATTAACTTACATTTTTCTGCATTTAGAGTTTTCTGCCATTCATCATACCAGCTAGAGATTTTGTCTCAATCATGTGAATCCTCCTACAGTCACACAACGACCGTACCTCCGTGTACACTACTCCGTCATCAGCAAACATAATTAAATTACTACTCACACTGTCCTTCAGTTCATTTATATGTAGAGAGAACAATCATGCACCTATTACATTTCCCTGAGACAAACATTGCGATTCCCTGGTCTCTGATAAACACCAGCTGTTGAGAACAATACACTAGATTCTAATAACTGAGATGTCTTAGAGACACTCACATGTCTGAGAACCTCTTCCGTATGCTCGTACCATCGTTAACAGCCTGCAATGGGGTACAGTGTCAAACTATGTATTTTCAAAAGTCTAGCAATATGAAACATATCTACTGCGCTTCATCCATAATTCGCAGTAAATCGTGTGAGAAAACGGCAAGCTAAGTTTCGCAAAAGCGATGCTTTCTAAAACTGGCTTATATGTGGACAGAAGCTTTTGTGTTCCAAGCAAATTTATTTTATTCCAACTGAGAATATGTCCAAAAAACTGCAACAAACCGATGTTAAGGATAGCCTATGTGGGGTCAGTTTTTCTTTTTAATTTTTTGTAGCCTTCTTATATACAGCAGTCACTTCCGCTTTTATCCAGTCACCTGGAACTTTGCGTTGGGCGAGAGATTCGTGATAAATGCAAGCTAAGTAAGGGGCCAATGCTGTGGAGTACTTTTTGTAAATTTCACTTGGGATTCCAACCGGACGTGGTAACTTATTGGTTTTCGTTTCTTCCAATTGTCTCTCCACGCCAAAGATGCCTTATACTACGTCCTCCATACGGGAGTCTGTGCGAAGTCCAAACGACGGTATTTTTGTACGATCCTTCTGTGTGATCGATTTCTTAAACACGATATTTAAAACTTCTGCTTTACCTTTGCTACCTTCCATAGAGGTATCAGGTTGACCAACGCTTGACTGGATAGAAGCTTTGGCCCGCTTACCGATTTTATTTAGGGCCAGAATTTTGTAGCATTACCGGCAATATCATGTGATAAGGTATGACGGTGGTTATAGTGGTATGTTTCGCGCACTTATCTTTTAACAGACGTATGACTGTACAAAAAAAAAAATGGTTCAATTGGCTTTGGGCACTATGGGACTTAACTTCTGAGGTCATCAGTCCCTTAGAACTTAGAACTACTGAAACCTAACTAACCTAAGGACATCACACGCATCCATGCCCGAGGCAGGACTCAAACTTGCGACCGTAGCGGTCGCGCTGTTCCAGACTGTAATGCCTAGAACCGCTCGGCCTCCCAGGCCGGCGACTCTGTACAAGTTTTTTCACGTCGTCATTTGCGCATTCTCCTTTTAACTGAGAGTGCTTACTCATGAGCTATCGAATTTTGTTTTTAAACAACGGTGAAGCTTTTTTCGTCCTTAATTCACTAATTCGGCGCATAATTCGTCAGAGCGCGCTTTACAATCCGTTTTAACTTCTCCGATAATTCCTCTACGCCCATCACACTGTAACTAAATGATTTCCATTCATGGTCTAAGTAGTTTGCTTGTCTGCTATTTATAGCAGTAACACTCTCCTACGCTTCTTGATGGATTTATTAACTTCAGTAACCATAGTCGGTGAAATGTCATAATGGTCACTAATTCCTTTTTCTATACTGACTCGGTCGTGAAGGACACACTTCTTTTTAGGTACAATATCTACAATATTTCTATGTTTGATTGCGAATGGTCTCTAACTAGCTGTTCGTAAAACATTTTCAAAACAGCCTCATAAAAAATCCTTTCCATATCCCGAGTTTGGCAATGGACTTTTACTAAATAATGACAGAACATCAGAACTAACGAACAAAGCCGAGCTACTGAGGTACAGAAACTACAGCTTGATGATGAAATTTGCTGAATCCCGAATGTGGTGAAGACACTTCCGACCAAGTGGTTTAAAGAGTGTCATTGAATACGTAACCACGTAGTATCTGTGATACCCTAGTTACTTACTATGGGCTGCAGAGGTATCCTTCGTGTAGACGTTACAAAAGATAAAAAATCTTGGCGAAACGGGGTTCTGAGTTCTTAAGCTGGTCACAATTTGTTTAGGTATAGAGGTTGCGTTCAAGAGCTGGGCAGTCTCGTCACCCATCGAGTTCATGGTATCCATACTGACGATTACGAGTGATTCAATTAATCATGAAGCTGAATGTAGCCTTAGAATGTAGGAAACGGTTGTGGCAATAATTAGCAGTCATTGACAAAGGTACTCTTTCCTTTTGACTAGACATAACATCCTCCCCGGAAAGTGTCACGGACGCATACGTCTCTGTCTCCTGTGTGGTTTTTCTTCGAGCGTGATTATCCATATACGAAAGAGCAGTTTCCTCGTCCTACCAGAATATAAGGCCTAGGACAGCACTTTATCATCAGTCCTTACAGCTCACTCCGAAGGCATTTGAATGATTTACTGCCGAAATATTAGCAGATGACAAAGTTTAATTACGTTTGAATTCTTGAAGTGTTAAGAACAAACCTCCATGAAATACACTGTTCAATTCGGATTACGTACGGAAATGAGGGCGCCAATGTCGATAACTTTAAGAGCCGGTTAGTCGAAATGGCTCTGAGCACTATGGGACTCAACTGCTGTGGTTATCAGTCCCCTAGAACTTAGAACTACTTAAACCTAACTAACCTAAGGACATCACACACATCCATGCCCGAGGCAGGATTCGAACCTGCGACCGTAGCAGTCGCACGGTTCCGGACTGCGCGCCTAGAACCGCGGTTAGTCGAAATAACCGGCCTTCCTGAGCATAAAGCGTATGGTTTGAAATACGAATTTCTTGTCAACGATGACAAGTGATCGGCTACTTCTGTGACATGGTTGATTTTCCTACTTCCACGGGAGAGACTTACATAGTGGTAATGATAGACGCCCGCATCATGCTGGACGACATAAAGGTGTACAACTTGCCCTTCGAAATAGCAAACGAGCTATAATTAGACGCTAGCTCCTTTCGGAACTGGTCTGCAAACACTGGAAGGACTGGTTCACAAACAAACATTTTAATTTATATACTGGTGTGTGAATACATTTAGAGATACATATCCATTCTTGTTTGATCGTAAAAAATTACAAGGCTCTGATTATATACGAGGGCTGTCCCTGAACATGTGTGATGTGCTGTGGTACTTTAGACCGCCTACGCGCCAAATACCCGACCAGTAATGCTCAACTATCGTAAGGACCAACAAAATCAATCTCCGCAAGCTGACCCCTTCTGCGGAGCACGCTTGATTAATGACCACCCTATATTATCAAAGATGGAAGCATTTACAACTGGACTCGAAAGCACCGCCTACCAGCAAACGGTTCATCCTCCGCTACCTCGATGGCCATTGCCACTTCTCTTGCAAATACAAAGACCCTCCAGCTGAAGAAATATAGCCAAACTATACATTATCCCTAAACATAGCTTCGGAAGTGAATTTTGTGGCACTGTATTCGGCGGCAACCTAGTTGCTGCATCAGATTCTCTCACAAACGCGGTCTTCTGCACCACAAAGGGCTCGTGCTAAGCCTTTGGAACTTGTAACTGCAACATCTAATGCCAATACATGCGAGCAAAATCGATCTAAATTTTGACAGCAGGACGTGGATTCCACAGATGGCCAATGCAAAAGATGTAAATGAGGAACTAGGAGAAATTCTAACAAAATGGGCACAGATGATAATGAAAACACCGCAGTGCCATCGTCACTTATGACTTATGAGAACACACCTCAGCAATCCAGAGTCCCGCACCGTTGGAGATCAATCAGTGTCGAACCAAAAGTCACAGTATTTCTGTGAGTTGGAGATGCTGAGGATTAACTGAAACACGGCATGCAAACCCTCAAATCTGCTGCCTTGAATATCCACCGGATAGCACATGATACCAAGACAATAAGTTTCCAACAATACTTGTAGTATTTCTATGCTGCTGCTTTAGAAGTTATCTTTGGAAAAAAAAGAAAATGGAAAAAAAACCACATGACGGAATTATTAACACTGGACCCAATGCAGCCACTTCGGTCATGTTCGAGCAAAGAAGCTTTGTGCCGCACTGGCTCTACTTACTCTCTGGGTGAGGCATAAAAGCTCGGTTACACGACATGCAGTTAACATTAATGAGCGCAATGGCGTGACTTTTACAAGCTGACACAACGTAATCATTCACATTTTTGTGAGCACCGATAATTGTAGGTGGTGACATCCACTGCGTAATATCTACAGACGATCAAATGTCACGCTACAATTATTCAGAGCAACATTATTAATGGATTACGAGACGTTTGGTAGCTACTGGAAGCGAATGCTGTCATCTACATATACGTCACGGTGACTTGTGTCTGATATACTGAAAGAATCTTCACGCAAACGGAATTCTGAGGGAGATACTTGGCTATGAAGAGAGGCCAGTCCAGTTTTCATATTCCACCGCTTTCACATATTTGTGCAACACAACCCTCAGGGAATGTATACGGATCGAGGGCTACGAGTACTCAATTGTAGCCTTCAAGGGTACACAGAGCTAGAAGCCCAAGCCGAGCAAGCCAGGCCATGACACTTGGCTGCAAGATCAAAACTTCAGTCAGACGTTGTTTAGTGTACCAGACACGCTAAGGATACCCTGGAAAATTTTTTTGAAAACCGACGCACTAAATCGAGCCATATACAATAGGATGTTGAAAAAGTAGTGATATCTGGCTCGGTGACGAGAGGATTCTTAACCTGCACGTCCTATCCAAAGCATCGCCACAATGAAACAGATCAAAGCAAAAGATCATGAGTGCCGTACGCCTCACGTCCGCTGGTTCCATATTTCGTGTCCACGGCTTTACTTATCCGTTCAAAGCCCTCCTCCCGTCTCCGCATGATGCAAGAGTCGTACACAGTCAATCACCATACGCTATAGTGGTGATAATATGAATACGAGACAAATGAATAAAAGTAAGTCAAAGGATTAATATTTCAAAAGTAACTGCCATAACTGTAAATAAATTTGATTCATTGTGTAACAAAACGGTCAATGTCGTCACGGAAAAATGTTTGCGGCTGCCTCTGGACTCATGAATGTACCCAGGCGTGCACCTTCTCGCCCGGAGAAAATCTACGGGCAGGAATGTCTTCCCTCATATGCCTAAAAATATGAAAATCCTATGGAGAGAGATGGGGTATGTATGGTGGATAGACAAAAATTTTAATCTGTGTACTGGTGTGCGAATAGATTTGAAGATACATATCATTCCTTGTTTAATTGTAAAAGATTACAGTTCTCTGATTAAATGAGAGGGCCAGCTCTGAACCTGTGTGGCGTGCAGTGATAAGGACTCCTCAGTGCTACGCTTTCAACGTAGTCGAAACAGTCTTGGCTACATAAGGGCGGAAATTATGCTGCAACAGAATGATGCCATCCGTCAACACTGCTCAACGCTTCAGATTTTACAAAGTGTCCACGTGGCGTTGTACGTTAATTGTGACGTCGTGTTCCAGAAAGACAATGAGGAGCGGGCTCTTGTAGTCAAAGAAGCACTTCATTATGACTTTCTGAGAGCTGTCGGGCCTGTTGTTTCGACTACGCTGCAGAAGTTTCGCGGAGAAGCCCTTACACATCCTCCATACAGCCCCGATCTCTCCTCCTGTGTTGTCCGCATTTTTGGAGCCCTGAAGGAAGACATTCGTGACCGTAGATTTTCATCGGACGAACAGCTACTCGTTTGGGTACAATCATGGCTTTGCAGTCAACAGCATAATTTTTCTGGGAAGGCATTGACCGTCTTTTTTCACAATGGGATAAATTTACATTGCTCAGAAGAATTAGGGGAACATGAATGTGATCGTCCGTCTTACTCCATTGAGCAAAAAGTGAAGACTTGGTATGGTACCACATTATACCTTTACCTTTCAAAAATTAAGTACACAGCTAAAAGACATTTCAGCCTGGTTGGTCTACATAGAAATAATTTAAATTTCCAACAGGTGTACAAAACAAGGTGGAACCGATCATTCATCTCGTCGTCTTGGGTGCTCTTCATTGGACCAAGAGAGCTTCAGTATCGTGTATGTCCTCAGTTTATCACTGGTTGACACCTACGTGTCCACCGAATAAACCCATAGAACGCAACCTGTGATATCCGCTTCCACTCTTCAACACATGAGAGTTCTTGGAGATTATGTGGTAGAACAGAAAGACCGTGAACGTAACTGCTGTCGCATGCCACACAGACCATGGCCTTAGAAAGATTCAGGGCCACCACCGTACGCAGCAGCCACCACATGGTCCTACAGGATATGTTCGATGTACCACTTGACCATGGACAACGCCAGGATCCATATGGTGTCAACACTGAGATCTCCAAGCCTTCCCTCTACATTACTGGACCTTGTAAATCTGTCTATTTCCTGGACAGCATTTGGCAGGTACTGCTCACGACGGGTCTCCGCACATGAACACGGCAGTCACCTTGCGTCAGAGATTATCTGGATTCGTCTGAGAATAATGCGTTTCTCCAGTGACGAAGTTGTCAATTTACATAGGAACGTTAGCTCTGAAGGCGGGGTGCAAGGTGCTGTAGTATCAAGCGGCATACTAGAACGGGACATCTGGGTCGTAAGATCCTTTCTCATAACCTATTTATTACAGTCCTATTGGACATAGCGGCTGCAGCGGCCCTTCTGGGATCGTTTTGCCCTCCTTTCGCGGTATCCATATGACACTGCAACGCAGAGATGTTCAGATTTAGTCTTGAAGTGAGGTTGTAATGCGTCGACGAACTTGGGCGCCTCGCTTGTGTACTGTCCTGTCTGTCTGTAGCTTGCCCACAGCCTGTGGATAACACACGGAGAGGCATTGGCATCTGTAGCAAAGCGAAAGAAATTTCCTACTTGTTGACTCAAGCAGACCGGTCTTGCAACTTGCACTGCACTGAGATAGTGCATTGCGTGTGCTTGGTAGGATACAAGGTTCACAAAAGCCAACTGTCATCTGTATACCTTGCTAGAGAACACTGAGACACGGGTATTCACTTCCTTCTGAGGAATCAGGTGCACTTTAATGCACAACACAGCCAATACAGGGCGAATGATTTTAACTGTTGGCTACATTTCGCGAAGATCTGAAGCCATGCACTTAGACCACACGTACTGCTTGTATCGAAACAGACTTATCATACCAGACGCTCATACACGTGTTCCCTTAATTCTCTTGAATAGCGCATTAACAGTTATGGCGAATGCTTTTGATGTAATAACCACTTTACTTACCTTTTACCATGCGTCTCGTTTTCATTTCGCTGCCTTTTTCAGATGATATGGGCAAACAATACAGCACGCAGGATGATGCACACTCTTAAAAACAGTCTGCAACCTCTTTTATCGTGTGTATTGGGATCGTTGCAACACAGAACCCCGGGAGCTGATCAGTGACAAACAGTTTAGCCCGGTATAGTGACCTAATATACCGAGTATTCCTCCTGCACCTTTCGAGGTGCGTTTCACTTGATAATTCGGCAGATATTTGAAATTTAGTGTTTGCAATGTCCAAATGGAGGCAGCTCAAACAAATACTGTAGTAGTAGTAGTAGTAGTAGTAGTAGTAGTTTTATTCATCCGTAGATCTCTTTTTACAAGGATATAGGACATGTCAAAGTATTTACAAGCTTAGATCAATTTACAATAAGCCAATTCGTATACACATATATTTACAGACTTCTAGTTAGAGACAATCATTAGATTTTACTCCTGGTATACAATAATTTATTTACAAATAACTCATTAAATAATGTAATGCCACACTATTCACTCATATTTCACTATCAGTCACTGCACACACTATACACACATTGTTTCATAACACTTCACTCACTACATACACACACACACACACACACACACACACACACACACACACACACACACACACACACACACAGGTGATCCTTGGGCCATTTTCTGTACTGCAAGTTCCCATTTGCTATCCTGAAAAACTGAGTCAGCATCCCTTCATAATGAGTGAGATGTTGAGCTCAGAAAGAGGAAGAGGTGTTAGTATTGTGCTATGCATAGCTTGAGGGGAGAGTGTCTCTAGAAAGGAAAAAAGAAGAAAAATAAAAAAGTGAAGGTGTTATGTGGAATATTGGATGTTTTATAATCATCATTATTATTATTATTTGTTTGTATAACATTTTTTTATCAAACCCCTACTCTGCTTTATCTAAGTAATCCTTCAATGTATAAAATGTATTGCATAACAGGTACATTTTAGCTGCCTTCTTAAATAAGTGTATTTTTGAAATTTCTTTAATCTCGTTTGGTAATTTATTGTACAGTTTTATTCCTTGGTAGAAAATGCTGTTTTGAGTTTTATGTTTATTTTTTCTTGGTAAATGTAAGTTGAGTCTATCTCTTGTTGCATGGTCATGGACAGAGCTGTTTGTGCAGTAATTGCCAATGTTACTTTTGATGTGTACAACTGACTGGTAAATGTGTTCACATGGAGCAGTTAAAATTCCCAGTGTTTTGAACAGATCTTTACAATGAGCTCGACTACTATTTCTGGTTATTATTCTTATGGCTCTTTTCTGGAGTTTGAAAATTGTGTTCATATTTTGTGGATTTGTTCCCCAAAAAAGAATGCCATAGCTAAGAATTGAGTGTACATATGAATAATATGTAACTAAAAGACACTGCATGTTACACACAGATGATAGAATTCTAAGTGCATAACATGCTGATGACATTCTGTTTGCAAGTACCTTTGTGTGTTCGCACCACTTCAGCTGAGAGTCAATATTCATTCCTAGAAATTTTGCATTTGTTACACAGTCTATAGAGGTGCCATCTACATTTAATTTAACATTGTCATTTTTCCTCTTCAAACTGAAGTTCATGGCATTAGTTTTCTTTATGTTTAATGTCAATTTGTTGCTTATTGACCAATCGTAAACTTCCTTGAGAGTTTCATTTGCTTTCTCGGTAAGGAGTTCTCTTGTTCTCTCGGTGACTATAATATTGCTGTCATCAGCGAAGAGAATTTTCTCACCATGAGTAACACTACTGGGAAAGTCATTGATGTATATCAGGAATAGTATTGGTCCTAATATGCTACCTTGTGGAACCCCTATATTAATATGTTTTGGTTCTGATAAGTATTTTACTAAATGTTTAGATCTATTTGAAGTATGTGTTATCTCTACTCTTTGTACCCTATCTGTTAGGTATGATCGAAACCAGTCATTAGCTACCCCTCTTATTCCTAATGCTTCTAATTTATTTAATAGAATCTTGTGGTCGACTGTATCAAAAGCCTTAGAAAGATCCAAAAATATGCCTGTGACACACTCATCTTTATCAAGAGCATTAAGTACAACTTTTGTGAATTCTACTATGGCTGACTCCGTATTTTTGCCACTTCGAAAACCAAACTGTGATTTGCTTAAAAGATTGTATTTGTTCAGATAATTCATTAATCTGTCTTTCATAATTGCTTCTATTATTTTTGAGAATGCTGACAGCAGGGAAATGGGCCGGTAATTTTCTATGTCTTCTGCATTACCTTTCTTAAGCAAAGGTATAACTCTTGCCTGTTTTAGCTGCTCTGGAAATGTCCCTGATGTGAAGGATTCATTTATTATATTTGTTAATGGGCCTTGTATAATCCCTATGCATTGTTTCAGTACACACATTGGTACATCATCTAAGCCTTCTGACTTTTTATTTTTTAGCTTTTGAACAGTTTTATTGACTTCATTCTCTGTGGTTGGAAGTAACATCATTGTATCTAGTGCAACAATTTTTGCAGGTGTTATATTTGTTTTGGGGAATTTTTGCTGTAACTTCTCTGCAATACTTGAAAAATGCTCGTTTACATAGTTTGCTAAGTGTTGTGGATCATTTATTACCTTATCCCCCTCCCTTAGCAGTATGTTATTCTGCCTTTGTTTGCCTCTCCCCGTTTCCTTTTTTATAACATCCCAGACTGCTTTGCTTTTATTCTCTGCATTATATATTATTTTGTCATTAAATGACTTTTTTGCAGCAATCAGCACCTTCCTATAAATCTTTTTGTATCTATGATAGAAATTTAAGAATTCTGGATCACTGTGAATCTTTTTCATGGAACTGAGGTGTTTAAGTGTTTGGGAGGACTTCTTAATACCTGCTGTTATCCATCTGTTTTTGTGAGATGTTGATACAGTCATGCATACTTTTGGAAATGCTGTTTCAAAGTTCAATTTAAACAATGTGGAGAATTTGGAGAATTTCATATTCACATTGGTTTCCTTATACACTTCATCCCAGCTTTGTTTTTCTAGTTCTTTTGAAAAATCTTTTATTTTGATTTCTGATAGATGTCGTTTATAGGCTTGTAGTTTAGGGAATGATTCGATGCCTGATTTTACTGTTGTTATTTGACAGAGATGGTCTGATAGTCCGAGATCTTTTACAGCTACATCACATTTTTCCCTGTCTATATTTGTGGCCACATGGTCAATTACTGATGCAGTCATTGTAGTAACCGTTGTTCCACTATTGACCAATAGGGACATGCCAAAACTTTGAAGGATATTTATGAAGGTGCTGCTGGATTCATTTATGATATTAGTGTTGATGTTTATGTCCCCACACAGAATTATGTTGACCTTTCTACTTGAGACTTTATCTAGAACTTCTGTTAATTTATTGAAAAAAGTGTCCACACTACCACTGGGAGATCTATACACACACAAAATGATTAATTTCTTGGTGATATTGAGCCCTGATAATTCAATAGCTGATATTTCAATGTGTTTGTCTTCACTTACTGTACTGAGGTCATGTCTAGATTTGAACTGTGTTCCTTTTCTGATATAAATGCATGATCCTCCACCCCTTGAAGTAGTTCTGCAGTAAGAGTTTGCCCTTTCATACAATGATAATACTACATACAATGACCTACTGGTCATCACATCTTTCATGCGACTCCCTGTGTTTGTGGAAAATGGAGTGTTATGTAACCACCTGATAGAGAATTAGACTAGTGCGATATTCGTTTGATCGATATGTGTTAACAGGGACAGTGAGACGCGAAGAATAGCCAGTAGCGCAGCAGAGACAGCAGCTTCCTCCTCGTGCTCACTGCTGCCGCAATGTAGCAGCCCTGTTCAGCCGCTTTTGGACTACTGATTATTCTTAGGACGGGAAAGGAGAATTCCATATTGAACTTTTTTGTGTAAAGGGAAACAAACAGCTGTTTCAGTCGACACTGGACGTCGCATGAATGACATGATGAGCAGTTCTTACTAGCGCTGACGCCAGCTAAACACTTAAAAAATTTAGTTACAATCAACTGTCGAAACACCAGAGAAAATGTGCTTGATGACGCTTGGGATTGGCATGTTGAATATGAGCTGGCCGGCGCACACATAAACGGCAATCGCAATTTTAGAGGTAGAAAGCGCATATAACCGAATGTATTACCATTACCCATTGCTCACAACGTCTGTTGTTAGTTTTCACTCTACATTCACTGTCCTCATCAGCGACACAGTCTCGATACTGAAAATAAATGAAACGCTCAAGACACCAACCTTTTTGGAAAGAGAACTTCGACAGGGTTGCCGTTAATCCTCTAGCTTGTTCACGCTCGTCGTGGAACCGCTGCTAAATCATCCCCACCACTCTTTAAAAACAGTCGTAAGCGTCTACACTAATGATGCCATCTTGGTACTCCCAGATGAGAGAGACATTCACTCTGGAATGCAAGAAAACTGGCAGTCTCCACCATAGAATGTTTTCCTAACGAACTGCAGCATCCCTTTTTGTTAGTTGTCGTTGAGTGGCCGTAGACAACAAAAATAAAAATTATGTTGTCAGTGCTGACAACTTGAAACATTTGCTGAATTGTCTTACTGTCTACCCAAAAGATACGATAAGAATCAACTGACACATCAAGGTTCAAAATTTCAAAGCTACCTTACGTTGAGGAAATACGAGATGCCTTGATCGCTTCGGAAACGTCTACTTCGTCAACCATTACATTATTATGCGACTGCAAAGTATAATAGCACTCCTACCCCTATCCAACGCAGTCGTATGGATAAGTGCTGGTCGCAACATGTAGGCACGTCTGGAAATATAACGTATTCAAAGCGCTTTTCAACATCATCGGCAAAAGCAACTACTTTGGGGCTTTTAACATTCCAGATCTCACTGCACGGTGATTCTCCTCAAAAGAACGAGCCTTAAATCAACTGGATTCGCCTCTCTCCGTCATTTACAAAATAGTTTTCTTCGATCTCGTCAACTGCACCTCACATCAACCAACCTGCACCAGGGTATGTATACGTCATTCTTTTTCCTATACTCCCTTTCATAGAGACAGTATGGTATGAGCTGTCAAAAAACTTTGTTACTTGTGAGAACTTGAAGCAAACATACCTCGCACGGAGCCCACTGTGCAACCATTGTAAATTTCCTGATACCACTGACTGTCGTCTCCTTGTGTCGGGACTAAACCGACATTTGGAATTGTACCCCAATAAAAGCTGGTGTCATCAGCAGCACGCCGCCTCACGTAATCAAAATATCTCACCATTTACTACCGTCTGCCTTCCCCGCTTCGCGCTCCGGGCTAGTAGATTGTCCTAGTTTCGTCTATTACAATGGCTATGCGTGTCGTACTTGTCTCCCTTCAAAGTCGTGTGAGTCCTTATGGATGTTGCATTGGTGCTTGTCATCGAGTGTTTGGTGTTTGCGCAGACCTTCCTGACTGCGGCGTTGTTTCACGCCGTAATGTCCGACATGCTTCCCACGTCTATTCCACGTGTTGCCACTGTCAGTTTCAGCTAGTTTCAACAAATCCACACGGAATGTCCAGCCTGGTTCTCTAGAGATACACTACAAGACGGCAGATATGATGAAGCTTACTACAGATCAAGTGCATACTACGTTTTTTGATTCGGAATTATATGTGTTTTTTGTCAAATTTCTTGACCCGCTTCATGGTGACAGAACTTTATTACGTCACGGTACTCAGGTATCCTGTACTCATTGCGATGCTTCCTCTTGCAGGGTTCGTTTCACGAATGTAGAAATGGTCAATACAAATGTTCGGGTTTTTAATCTTCCGACCGAGGTAGATGACAGTTTTCTAATGTCCATCCTGCGCACTTATGAGGGTATGCGATGTATTCAAGACAACTTTGGTCTGCTCAGCACCGCTTACAGGTCCATAATGGTATTCGGTTGCTATAAATTCTCATCCCTCTCACTTGCTGGTTTTTGGTTACCGGGTTCATATTAATAACACCGGCCAGGAAGGAAACTGCTTTATTTGTAATCAGAGTGTCCATCTCTGTACCAACTGTCTCCGTCGTGTAGTGGTATTGAAACATGCTTACAAACAGCGTACAAAAGTGGGATCTGAACTCACAGGAGCCGGCCGGAGTGGCCGTGCGGTTCTAGGCGCTACAGTCTGGAGCCGAGCGACCGTTACGGTCGCAGGTTCGAATCCTGCCTCGGTCATGGATGTGTGTGAAGCCCTTAGGTTAGTTACGTTTACGTAGTTCTAAGTTCTAGGCGACTGATGACCTCAGATGTTAAGTCGCATAGTGCTCAGAGCCATTTGAACCATTTTGAACCCACAGGATTGTGCAGATGAGCAAACTCAGATATCGAGGATCAAAGTGGATGTCTGATTGATAATGCTCGTGATTTCCCTCCCTGCCCACGAGTAAGGAGATTAACACCGTCACTCTGGCGGTACCAGTCCCTGTTCGTCAAAACACCCGTCGCAGAACGCAGGATGATGATGCAGTTGAGAAGCCTTTTCCTTTGGCTTGCCCTTCGGATTTCCGTTCATTGAAGGACACTCTTTTCTGGCATAAGTATGTGGACGAGGAAGCCATGTGTGCTTCTGCACCTGATCAAGTGCCTACTGACAACACATCTGGGTACTCTCCCGTCATCACGACACCTGCTAGGGAATCCGACCCCACTTGTCTCCCTCGGCTCTAACGAATACCTCTGTCGTTCTCTCAGCTTCAAACACTACTTCTGCACCTTCTGAAGCTGTCTCCCACTCACAATCTCTTGATTAGCATAACCTCATTGATTCCCAAGAGGAGGAGGATCCCATAATTACTAAATGATTCTCAGCACGTGAGCCACTGGGGTGCAGAAGCTCCTCCCTCTCAGCGTGAACCGGATTTTGTGCATAACGCAGGCACATAACCACAAGAGGTAGTACCAGTTCCGAGGAGAAGCAGAAAAAATCATACTTTTGTAATTTTGTATTTTTTCCTAGTCCAGTTGTCTATGGAAACCTGTATTTTTTCCAATTTGAATGTTGTCAGAATGGATGTGAACTCCGGATCATCACTTTTCCCGCAGTTTATATATGATTCTATTGCATACGTAACTTTTTTACAAGAAGTATTATCTGACCATTTTTAAATTCCAAGGATCTTTACCTTTTCTATTGTAGCTTTCGGAACTTTTACGGGTACTGCCTTGTTTTATGGGGAAGGAAGTCCATCTCGAAATTTTAAAATTCTCGATAATTGTAGGGGTATGGGATGCAACTTTTGTCATCTCACTTTACTTCTTCACAATTCCCCTTCTTGCTCTGGTCGTTCTATGGAACGTTCGCGTTTATACAAAGAGGAAATCATTAACCTACTTCGTAAATTCCCTACGAGGATTCCAATTTATGGTGAATTTAATTGTGTTCTCCACCCGGTGAATCGACCTCTTAATTTTAGTTTTAGTAAAGAACTCGATGACATGATACATTCCTCGCATCTACGTGACGCATGGGGTTTTCTGCATCCTACATTTGTCGGATACACTTATTTTTCTATCACCTCTAGCAGTCGACTTTATATCTTTTACCTTTCTGATTCCTTGGGCACCCGCTTTTGGACGTTGAAGTTATACCTGCCTGTTCTACTGACCATTGTGATGCAGCTGCCGCATTTAATAATGTGCAGCGACCTGTAAATTTTTATCGTCTACCCTGAACTCTCAGTAAAGCTTATCTACCATACCATTCCCTTGGAGTTGTCATTCAGGAAGAATGGACCCGTTGCTCTCATGCTATGGAGCGGTAATATTATGTTGTGGAATGGTAGACACTGCTTACCAAGCAAAAATTCGTAAAGCACTCATGTGTTCTGGTGCCGTAAAGCGACAGACATCCGGCGGGTGCATGAATTTTATTACTCCGTATTACGTGAACTTTACGATAGCGCTAGGCAGGGTCCTCTACGGATAATGGATGTAGGACGAATGAAAGCCAAATTGATGCAGCTAAGATAATTTGAGATGGAAGTACTCTTGATGAGATCTCAGCCGCGTCAAAATTTAACACAATGATCTGACTTCACTATACTATCTCATCTGTATGCAGGGGCACAGGAAAGGCGTTGGCATTGCTTTCCTCGTTAACGCTGATGCCCGAGTATCGATGTACCACCGTGATATTTTCAGTTTCATTTTCAACTTCTTTACTGAACTTTATGATCCTCACGTTCCAACTGAAAATTTTTCTGGTGAGTTTTCCCTGTTGCTGGAGTGCGTCATCATCCCTGAAGTAAATGACGTGTTCTTGAATGATTTCCACATGAAAGATATATATGCTATTGTTACCGGGTCTCAGCCATACAGCTCACGATGATTGGATGGTATTCCTAAGGAATTTTGTCTTCATTTTGGAATCCCATAGGTGGCACAATAACGTCGATGGGCAATGAAGCGATGCGGGGTGTTTCGGTTACCGCTCCTTTCCAAAACGGGAAAATGGCCACCATCCAGAAAAACTAGGTTCGACTTGATCCCGACCCACTTTTTCCGATCACTCTCCTAAAATTCGGCTATAAAATTATCGCTCTAGCTATAAACAGTCGTCTCTCTATGTTCTCGACGAAATCATTACCGTTCACCAAAGTTGTGTACCTGAACGCACGATACTGACTTCTGTTATCAAATGTGGAGATGTTCGTGGTCGTGGCTGTGACTACTAATATCTCGAAGTCCTAGCATTCTCTCTCGACGTTCACAAGAGATTTGACAGTGTCAGCCACAGCTTTTTAAAAAGTGTGTTAACCGCTTTGGATTTCACTCAACGTATGCCAAGCTCTAGCAACTTTTTTCACTGGTATCCATGCCTCAGTGGTTGTGAACTGTCACCTTACCCCCCGGATTTCGATCCGACGGGTCTACCCCATTGTGGTCCCTTATCCAAGTAGCTCTTGGTTTTGTTCTTAGAATCGTTGCTGTGGTTTACTTCCAAGGAACTACGTGGCTGGACTGTAATGGGAGAAAGATTTTCGGTTTGCGCTTTCGC
Source organism: Schistocerca gregaria (assembly GCF_023897955.1). NCBI lineage: Eukaryota > Metazoa > Arthropoda > Insecta > Orthoptera > Acrididae > Schistocerca > Schistocerca gregaria. Next base: position 836,219,242 of record NC_064931.1, read on the forward strand.
CGATTACGTCACGATTTTAGAATGAACTGGCGAAGACATTTCCGGGTTCAGTGACACCTTGGATTCCTTTTCTCACCTTGCTGCTGCGAACATTAATGATCGCAAACGAACGTTCCTGCCATTGCGTGGCTATTAGCAAGTTCTAAGTCCTCGGGCGACGGTGGTCGATCACCACAAGTCTTTAGGAATCATAGTAGGTCGCAACCCGATGAAAATGGCGATACTTAACTGGCTAGAGGTTACGACTCGTGTTCAGGTAGCGATTCGTAAACACGAACGCCGTTCCCTTAGCCTCCTTCATGAAGGAGGCAACGACTTTAATCCATAAGTCTTTCAAAAGTATCTGGATCCGTGCATTGGAAGTTGCTGTGGTCCCCATGTTATGTAGCGCTTTTTGCAAACATGCTTTTCTTTTATTTAATCGACAGGGGTGTCATCTTTGATTCCTGCCTGTTTCTGATGCACAGTTCCGTGAAGCCTATTTTTTTTCAATTTTCTTGCTTATACATTAAAAAATAGAAAACAAATAAATAAAATAAAAAATAGGCAATAGGTTGTGAGCTAGTTTCCTGTTCATTCAGAATATTTTTCTCTTGGTTTGTTGCTAATAATTACCTGTGTTCTCAATTTTCAGCTCATATTACATGATTATTTTGACTATGGTCGTCGGAATGTGCACGAAAGTACCAAGTCAACCTGTGGTCAGCTCGGCAGGTTGTCATGCGAGGGGCCCGTGTTTGATTCCCGGCTGGGTCTGAGACTTCCTTGACCTGGTGGCTGGATGTTGCGTTGTCTTCATCACCATTTCTTACTCATCACCATGCAAGTCACCGCAGTGGCGTAATCTGAAAGACTTGCTCCAGGCGACGTGTCTACCCGACGGAAGACTGGAGCCGCACGACATTTCATTTCATTTCAGTTTTTATTACCGGACTAGGACTTCTTTCCGCCCGCTAAACATGACAGCTACCTTTGGTTCACTGGGAGTTTCATGAAAAATGCCCTACAGACTGCACATACCGTCCCGGCACATACCGTCTCTTAAGGCTTTAGGTCTCACCCTGAGAATTAACCTTAGTATCCAACGAAAGGTCTGTGAACGAGATTCAAACTAGCTTTCCACAATTTCCTTCGCATTAAGGTACCACCAAATGGACCGCCCCTTCAATGGACCAAACCTCATCCTCTTCCTACAAATTACAGATGATAATTTTCAAACTTTAAAATTTTGTGTTAAAAATAGTTACGTTAAAATATTTTTTCTGTCTGAGAGAAAAGTAGGTGTGACTCAGGCATTAATTGGAGAGCCACGCATATTAAAATATTCAGCTCGAGAAGTTGTATAAGTGGTATTTTGTTTCAAGTTCCATAGAATAATTGTCTCAATTTTTACACCCTCAAACCAAGTCGTCAAGTGCTCCTGTTGACACTCATGGAAAGAATAGAAAGGCGGACATTTCGTATCATGGGCTTTTCATACACAGTGTAACCGCACCACGCTCAGCGCAAACCGATTGCTGAGTCACAGACAAGTCAGTCACAATTCGTTTCTTGGCCCGAGAGCGACAAATCTTTGCCGAAACAGGGAACTGCTGGGTTATCTTACCGCGAGACCAAGACTTTGACTGAGGCAGGGAAATGAGAGCACTATGAATTCATTTGGGCCCATCACGCATTGGATAACAGACACACTCTCCTCTCGACTCTCGTCTCTTCCCACATGTCATCCTTCACCAAGCCAGAGCGCAGTTTTCTTTAAAATTGTTTACGTGGCAAAAGACGATTTTGGAAAGTGAAGGTTGATCTATAAAGTCAGGATGGATGCCGTAACAATAAACAGCAAGTAGCTAATCATTCAGTGTGTCTTCCTGCTATGCCAAGGACCCAGATTCACCTCCCAGTACTACCAGAGAGTTTTCGATGGTGAGAGAACTGGCATTTAGAACACAGCCTTGCGATACCAACTGAAAACTACCTGAATGTGAATAATCGTCTCTAAGGTCTGGAAAAAAGACTTGAGAAGGGTGTGATGACCCCATACTCTTTTACACGTCTCCGAATGACGCCATTTGACAGAGGAAGACAGGGTGGCCATTTGCGATCTTCCGATATTCTGGGTTTGATCAAGTATTCAGGCTTTGCTCTGAATGTGTAAGCATGCGAGGTGCCGGGGTGGAGAAGAGTTTGTATCTCTTTCATTCAGACGAATTTTGCATGAGAACGAGACATGCACTCGACCCCCTCCTTATCTTCCAGCTAATTAATTATGCGCACAACGGTATCGGAAGGAAATGATGGTGGACCCTGGCAGTTGGTAAAATAAGGAATAAACACTCACAATATTTAATGAAAATCGTAACGTACCCAAAAAAGAGAACTTTATCATAACAAACAACAGGATATTGGATTCTTTCTATATCTACGAAATGATATGCGGATTAAATATTACAATGAGATTTACTATACACCACAACATAAATGTACATGATTATCGACACAAACAGTGGGTTAAAGGACAGTGTATATTGAAATATTATGAGAATAAGAGTTGGCTCGAGAACAAGGTGCTTCTGCTCTCTATGCGGCAATAGATTGACGATAATGACTGTAGGTCCTAATGAATCAAATATTAATCTTCCGACTATACAGCGGTATCGCTATTAGTAGTGAGAGCTCAAATGGGACCACATGGAGAAACAAGCAAGGTGGACTTTTAGCAAAGCGAGCTCCTGTGCTGGGGAGGGATTCAGTATAAAATTGATAAGATCCTACAACGCCGGAGCCGCAAAATACTGTACCAGTACTGAAATCTGCAGCACGTCGTCGGTAGGCAGCGTCATGTTGATGTAGACACCGACTTCTGCCGTGCACCAACTCTGTGTCAACCCCTAGCTGCGAAGGATGTCCGAGAATTCCAAGTTCTACCGAAAAAGCGACAAAGTTGGAAGCCCGTCTGAATCCGACGAAGATCAGATCCCGAATTTCCTATGTGATGCGATGCCAGAACGAAGCCAGCATTGCTGAACTCCCTACTCTCCTCGAAAACTGCGAGTCAGCATTCAGCGCTGATTCCAAAATTTCCCCACACTGTCTCAGAACATCATTCGTGCCTCCAATTTTGGGCAGGGCATTATGACATCAACTAACTTCAGTTTAGGTTGACCAGTCATGTATCTGATATTCGTCTGAGGGCACTGAACTTGCCGTTTGACCGGCTACGAAAACAACCTGCCTAGACCACCGGCCATCCAGCGCCAGACAGTCGCACACAGCACGGCACAGTCCACAAGTATTCTCAGAACCATTACGACAGTGCAGTCAGTCGCTGCCAGGAATATTTGTTCCGGACGCGCCAGAACGATAAACACTCAGACGTCTGGCAGATCGTTTCGCCCTGCATGCAATAGGCGAAACTCGACCGACGTCAGTCGTTCTGCCAGGCGCTTAAGCCTATTGTACAAACCCCTCAGAATTCAGGGAAGTGCAGCTACCAACATAGTGTGCCGCATCCTACGATGCTCGCCTCGCCCAGGCCACCCACGGAAGTAAAACAACATGCTTAGGAATCAAGTGAAAAGCACTTTTTGAGCTCTCAGTAGGAATACTCTCACTACAATAATCCCATTCGGCCTATTACTACCGTTCAATGACATAGAACATTAATTAAATTGATAAAAATGAGAGAAGACATGCAAAAGAGTGCATTGAACCTCTCAAGCATTTGCTAGGTATGACTCATTATGTACCCATATATGAAAGTGTCGAAAGAGGTTTAATTCGGGGACCGTGACGATATATCCGTTATCCCCCAAACATTAAGTCTAGATAGTTTCTGAAGACAACTGCAATGAGTAATGAAGCGTCATATAGTTCAACACAAATCCATACACGAATTTCTCCTGACACATCTTCCGAGATGTCCACCAAATTGTAGGTCGCAATCAAACCATCGCAAACACAACTGCATATTCACTGATGCCAACGATTAGCCAGTGTTTACAGTAACGTGTTACATAAAGGTTTATTTCGTCCTTAATGTGGTTCTTTGGAAGGGTGGAAATACTCGACGAGAGAGGATTCTCTATGGAACCTGCCATACGTCCACATAAAGCTATAACAACAAAGAACCGTAGTTACTATGTGGTTCAATACATGCTTCGCTCATGGCGTGTACCTTTTGGTGCTGATAAGGTTGGAGATGCTACTTATGTATAGATTACTGGACAATGTGGAAGTGTTCGTTCATGTGATGTGTAGTGGCTGGAGTAGCCTTCTTTATAATCATAGCAACATAGTTTCAATATTTTGGAGCTCCAGAGTTTTAACTGTAGACTCTAAGTATTCCTATTTTTTACAGCCAATGTCCTACTCAGGCTAATATTCTATGTGACAGCGTCTCTATATGAGGAAATAACACGTTGAGTTTCTTTACCATTACTCAGTATGATAGCTAACACTTGGTTGAAGAATCATAAAAGAAGGCTGTATACATGGAAGAAGCCTGAAGATACTGACAGGTTTCAGATAGATTATATAATGGCACGACAGAAATTTAGGAACCAGGTTTTAAATTGTAAGACATTTCCAGGGGCAGATGTGGACTCTGACCACAATCTATTGATTATGACCTGTAGATTAAAACTGAAGAAACTGCAAAAAGGTGGGAATTTAAGGAGATGGGACCTGGATAAACTGAACGAACCAGAGGTCGTACAGAGCTTCAAGAAGAGCGTAAGGGAGCAGTTGACAGGAATGGGGGAAAGAAATACAAATAGAAGAAGAATGGGTAGCTTTGAGGGATGAAGTAGTGAAGGCAGCAGAGGATCAAGTAGGTAAAAAGACGAGGGCTGGTAGAAATCCTTGGGTAACATAAGAAATATTGAATTTAATTGATGAAAGGAGAAATTATAAAAATGCAGTAAATGAAGCAGGCAAAAAGGAATACAAACGTCTCAAAAATGAGATCGACAGGAAGTGCAAAATGGCTAAGCAGGGTTACCTAGAGGACAAATGTAAGGATGTAGAGGCTTATATCACTAGGAGTAAGATAGATACTGCCTACAGGAAAATTAAAGAGACCTTTGGAGATAAGAGGACGACTTGTATGAATATTAAGAACTCAGATGGGAACTTAGTTCTAAGCAAAGAAGGGAAAGCAGAAAGGTGGAAGGAGTATATAGAGGGTCTATACAAGGGCGATGTACTTGAAGACAATATTATGGAAATGGAAGAGGATGTAGATGAAGACTAAATGGGAGATACGATACTGCGTGAAGAGTTTGACAGAGCACTGAAAGACCTGAGTCGAAACAAGGCCCCCGGAGTAGACAACATTCCATTAGAACTACTGACGGCCTTGGGAGAGCCAGTCCTGACAAAACTCTACCATCTGCTGAGCAAGATGTATGAGACAGGCGAAAAACCCCCAGACGTCAAGAAGAATATAATAATTGCAATCCCAAAGAATGCAGGTGTTGACAGATATGAAAATTACGGAACTATCAGTTTAATAAGTCACAGCTGCAAAATACTAACGCGAATTCTTTACAGACGAATGAAAAAACTAGCAGAAGCCGACCTCGGAGAAGATCAGTTAGGATTCCGTAGAAATGTTGGAACACCTGAGGCAATACCGACCCTACGACTTATCTTAGAAGCTAGATTAAGGAAGGGCTAACCTACGTTTCTAGCATTTGTAGACTTAGAGAAAGTTTTTGACAATGTTGACTGGAATACTCTCTTTCAAATTCTGAAGGTGGCAGGGGTAAAATACAGGGAGCGAAACGCTATTTACACGTTGTGCAGAAACCAGATGGCAGATATAAGAGTCGAGGGACATGAAAGGGAAGCAGTGGTTGGAAAGGGAGTGAGACAGGTCTGTAGTCTCTCCCCGATGTTATTCAATCTGTATATTGAGCAAGCAGTGAAGGAAACAAAAGAAAAATTCGGAGTAGGTATTAAAGTCCATGGAAAAGAAATAAAAACTCTGAGGATCGCCGATGACATCGTAATTCTGTCAGAGACAGCAAAGGACTTGGAAGAGCAGTTGAACGGAATGGATAGTGTCTTGAAAGGAGGATATAAGATAAACATCAACAAAAGCAAAACAAGGATAATGGAATGTAGTCGAATTAAGTCGGGTGATGCTGAGGGAATTAGATTAGGAAGTGAGACTCTTAAAGTACACTCCTGGAAATGGAAAAACGAACACATTGACACCGGTGTGTCAGACCCACCATACTTGCTCCGGACACTGGAGCTGTACAAGCAATGATCACACGCACGGCACAGCGGACACACCAGGAACCGCGGTGTTCGCCGTCGAATGGCGCTAGCTGCAAAGCATTTGTGCACCGCCGCCGTCAGTGTCAGCCAGTTTGCCGTGGCATACGGAGCTCCATCGCAGTCTTTAACACTGGTAGCATGCCGCGACAGCGTGGACGTGAACCGTATGTGCAGTTGACGGACTTCGAGCGAGGGCGTATAGTGGGCATGCGGGAGGTCGGGTGGACGTACCGCTGAATTGCTCAACACGTGGGGCGTGAGGTCTCCACAGTACATCGATGTTGTCGCCAGTGGTCGGCGGAAGGTGCACGTGCCCGTCGACCTGGGACCGGACCGCAGCGACGCACGGATGCACGCCAAGACCGTAGGAACCTACGCAGTGCCGTAGAGGACCGCACCGCCACTTCCCAGGAAATTAGGGACACTGTTGCTCCTGGGGTATCGGCGAGGACCATTGGCAACCGTCTCCATGAAGCTGGGCTACGGTCCCGTACACCGTTAGGCCGTCTTCCGCTCACGCCCCAACATCGTGCAGCCCGCCTCCAGTGGTGTCGCGACAGGCGTGAGTGGAGGGACGAATGGAAACGTGTCGTTTTCAGCGATGAGAGTCGCTTCTGCCTTGGTGCCAATGATGGTCGTATGCATGTTTGGCGCCATGCAGGTGAGCGCCACAATGAGGACTGCATACGACCGAGGCACACAGGGCCAACACCCGGCATCATGGTGTGGGGAGCGATCTCCTACACTGGCCATACACCTCTGGTGATCGTCGAGGGAACACTGAATAGTGCACGGTACATCCAAACCGTCATCGAACCCATCGTTCTACCATTCCTAGACCGGCAAGGGAACTTGCTGTTCCAACAGGACAATGCACGTCCGCATGTATCCCGTGCCACCCAACGTGCTCTAGAAGGTGTAAGCCAACTACCCTGGCCAGCAAGATCTCCGGATCTGTCCCCCATTGAGCATGTTTGGGACTGGATGAAGCGTCGTCTCACGCGGTCTGCGCGTCCAGCTTGAACGCTGGTCCAACTGAGGCGCCAAGTGGAAATGGCATGGCAAGCCGTTCCACAGGACTACATCCAGCATCTCTACGATCGTCTCCATGGGAGAATAGCAGCCTGCATTGCTGCGAAAGGTGGATATACGTTGTACTAGTGCCGACATTGTGCATGCTCTGTTGCCTGTGTGTATGTGCCTGTGGTTCTGTCAGTGTGATCATGTGATGTATCTGACCCCTGGAATGTGTCAATAAAGTCTCCCCTTCCTGTGACAATGAATTCATTGTGTTCTTATTTCAATTTCCAGGAGTGTAGTAAAGGAGATTTGCTATTTGGGGAGCAAAATAACTGATGATGTTCGAAGTAGAGAGGATATAAAATGTTGGTTGGCAATGGCAAGGAAAGCATTTCTGAAGAAGAGAAATTTGATTACATCGAGTATTGGTTGAAGGGTCAGGAAGTCGTTTCTAAAAGTATTTGTGTGGAGTGTAGCCATGTACGGAAGTGAAACGTGGACGAGAAATAGTTTTGACAAGAAGAGAACAGGAGCTTTCGAAATGTGGTGCTACAGAAGAATGCTGAAGATTAGATGGGTATATCACATAACTAATGAGGAAGTATTGAATAGGATTGGGGAGAAGAGGAGTTTGTGGCACAACTTGACCAGAAGAAGGGATCGGGTGGTAGGACATGTTCTGAGGCATCAAGGGATCACCAATTTTGTATTGCAGGGCAGCGTGGAGGGTAAAAATCGTAGAGGGAGACCAAGAGATGACTACACTAAGCAGATTCAGAAGGATGTACGTTGCAGTAGGTACTGGGAGATGAAGAAGCTTGCACAGGATAGAGTAGCATGGAGAGCTGCCTCAAACCAGTCTCAGGACTGAAGACCAAATCAACATACTCAGTATGGGTAGCTAATCATACAAGGAAATGACTTATGATACATGAGTAATAGTGCGAGTGTTAAAGGACTGAATTATGATTATGGATGTATGTTCCAGAATAAAACTCTGTCTACCAACCCTCACAATTATTGTTTAGATTTATTATTAATACTTTTCATCTTCTACCCCTAATTCTGCTCCATTGTATAATCAGCAGTTTTTCAAATAACAGGTGAGCTGGTAGAGGCCAGAGGCTGTCTCAGTTGGGATCATTTGGGAAGGGATTTCTAATTCTGACATTTTCCTTCCAGCCATAAGTAGACTCCCGAAAACCTCGATTACAACTCAATGATGGGAACTATTTTTAAATTTAACTCTGGGACAATACTCCTAGACATAAATGTAATAACCCAAGAGATATTTTACGCATATTTAGAGCAAAGCCTATTCTTTCTTCATCATGTTCCGTCTTCCAGTGTCAATGTCGGTCTCAGGCTTTACGATCAACCGTGAATGAAATTGTTGAAAATAAACACGCTCTGGAGATAAGTAACTAAATTATGGAACACCCTGAATAAGCAACTTAAGCCTTGGTAGCAAGATAAAACTCCAGTGACTGAACATAACTGTACACAGGGACAGGTAGATTTTGAAAATACTTCAGTGGTGGGCTGATTATTTATGGGGAAGTATAATTAAGGAAGTAGCTGTAGTCATAAAATGTGATTGTGACCGAAGTAGGAAATCGGAGTAAGGGACACCCCCCAGTGTGCTTCTCCTCGGACTCAACAGTACTGGAGCGACAGCACTACACTGAGTAGCCGTTAAGCCACTGAAAAGCGCTCGTTACGGGATCTGAATGTCTGTGCCATATCAAAAAAGTTGCTTTAGATATACCGATGGATTTCATTGACTTAATTATTGAACCTGTAAAGTTATAGCTTACACAGTTGAATAAAAAATAGTAAAAGATATAGCACTACCACATTAAACATCAAATTATTAGAACTCATGAACAATTTGAAAACATTAAACTTAATATCTGAGCATCCACTTGTCGTGAATACATACATGTGTACAAAGCGGCAGCGAAGGCTGAACCGTGCAAGGTAAACTAGGCAAATGGATAAATAAAGCTACGTCACCTAAGAACTGAGTTTTGTATTACAGCTTCCTTTCCAGAATAAATGATTTTAAAAATATATTTGATCCTTCGTAAAATAAAAGAACTTACAAGTACGTATGAGACTGACATGATAAACGACCGTGGAACTATCCGCAGAGTTAAATTCTCACCAGTTTGGAAATATGTGTGTAATGAATCTCCATTCTTCTCTTGGATTTCAAGCACATAACTGAAAGTATCCTATTCAGCTGAATGCTGTTCTTATTTTAAGTTGGTATCAAGTTTAAATGTTTCTTCTGTCGAGAATCGCATGACCTGCTCTTGATTTGGTCTACAATGAGGATACCAAATTCATGAGATACCTCTTACTATCGTGTCAGGCCTGACCTGCTCTTGATCTGGTCTACAATGAGGATACCAAATTCATGAGATACCTCTTACTATCGTGTCAGGCCTCCTTACTCCCGTCTTAGTGCAACAACTCGACGTGGCTTTGACGCCACAAGTCGTTGGAAGTCCCCCGAGGAAATATTGAGCCGTGGTGCCTCTATATCTATCCATAATTGTGAAAGTGTGGCCGGGGCGGGATTTTGTGCACGGCTTGACATCTCGATTACGTCGTGTAAATGTTCGATGGGATACAGGTCCAGCAATATGGAATGAACATGCCATTTGCTCGAATTGCCCAGAACGTTCTTCAAACGCATCGGTAATATTTGTGGGTCGGTGACAGGGAGCACGGTCATCCATAAAAATTCTCTCGTTCTTTGGGAACATGATGTCCGTGAATGGCTGCAAATGGTCTCAGAGTTGCCGAACGTAACAATTTCTAATCAATGGTTTGGTCACCATCAAAGGAAAGTGGCTGCAGGCGATGTCGTTCTGTTAGCAGAGGTACATGAGTCGGTCGTCTGCTTCCGTAGCCCAATGACGCCAAATCCTAACGGATACGTTTGACGTACGTCCCACATTGATTTCTACTGTTATTTCACATATTGTTAATTGTCTGTTTGCACTGACTACGCAGCACAAACGCCGCTGCACTTGTTCGTTAAGTGAACGTCGTGGGCCACTGTGTTGTTAGTGGCGGGAGGTAATGTCTGAAATTTTGTATTCTCGGCACACTCCTGAAGCTGTGGATATCGTAATACTGAATTTCCTAACTATTTCCGAAATGGAATGTCACTTGTGACATTTCCAACTACCATTCCTCCTTCAGAGTCTGTTAATTCCCGTCATGCTGTCATAATCACGTCGGGCACCCTTTCACATGAATCATTTGAACAGAAATGATAGCTCTACCAATGAATCGCCTTTTTATATCGTTTGTGCGATACTACCGCCATTTGTAAATAACCGTATCACCATCCCAGTTGGTACTTGATATATAGTGTTTATCATACAGGGTGTTTCAAAAATGACAGGTATATTTGAAACGGCAATACAAACTAAACGAGCAGCGATAGAAATACACCGTTTGTTGCAATATGCTTGGGACAACAGTACATTTTCAGGCAGACAAACTTTCGAAATTACAGTAGTTACAATTGTCAACAACAGATGGCGCTGCGTTCTGGGAAACTCTATAGTACGATATTTTCTACATATCCACCATGCGTAGCAATAATATGGCGTAGTCTCTGAATGAAATTACCCGAAACCTTTGACAACGTGTCTGGCGGAATGGCTTCACATGCAGATGAGATGTACTGCTTCAGCTGTTCAATTGTTTCTGGATTCTGGCGGTACACCTGGTCTTTCAAGTGTCCCCACAGAAAGAAGTCACAGGGGTTCATGTCTGGCGAATAGGGAGGCCAATCCACGCCGCCTCCTGTATGTTTCGGATAGCCCAAAGCAATCACACGATCATCGAAATATTCATTCAGGAAATTAAAGACGTCGGCGGTGCGATGTGGCCGGGCACCATCTTGCATAAACCACGAGGTGTTCGCAGTGTCGCCTAAGGCAGTTTGTACCACCACAAATTCACGAACAATGTCCAGATAGCGTGATGCAGTAATCGTTTCGGATCTGAAAAATGGTCCAATGATACCTTTGGAAGAAATGGCGGCCCATACCAGTACTTTTTGAGGATGCAGGGACGATGGGACTGCAACATGGGGCTTTTCGGTTCCCCATATGCACCAGTTCTGTTTATTGACGAAGCCGTCCAGGTAAAAATAAGCTTCGTCAGTAAACCAAATGCTGCCCACATGCATATCGCCGTCATCAACCCTGTGCACTATATCCATAGCGAATGTCTCTCGTGCAGCAATGGTAGCGGCGCTGAGGGGTTGCCACGTTTGAATTTTGTATCGATAGAGGTGTAAACTCTGGCGCATGAGACGAAACGTGGACGTTGGCGTCATTTGGACCGCAGCTGCAACACGGCGAACGGAAACCCGAGGCTGCTGTTGGATCACTTGCTGCACTAGCTGCGCGTTGCCCTCTGTGGTTGCCGTACGTGGTCGCCCTACCTTTCCAGTACGTTCATCCGTCACGTTCCCAGTCTGTTGAAATTTTTCAAACAGATCCTTTATTGCATCGCTTTTCGGTCCTTTGGTTACATTAAACCTCCGTTGAAAACTTCGTCTTGTTGCAACAACACTGCGTTCTAGACGGTGGAATTCCAACACCAGAAAAATCCTCTGTTCTAAGGAATAAACCATGTTGTCCACAGCACACTTGCACGTTGTGAACAGCACACGCTTACAGCAGAAAGACGACGTACAGAATGGCGCACCCACAGACTGCGTTGTCTTCTATATCTTTCACATCACTTGCAGCGCCATCTGTTGTTGAAAATTGTAACTACTGTAATTTCGGAAGTTTGTCAGCCTGAAAATGTACTGTTGTCCCAAGCATATTGCAACAAACGGTGTATTTCTATCGCTGCTCGTTTAGTTTTTATTGCCGTTTCAAATATACCGGTCATTTTTGAAACAAGCTGTATCTTTAAAGTTTTGAAATGCCTTATGTTTGTAATGTTTGCATATTCTTGTAGATTAGATGTTTATAATAATACCACCATTTTGGAATAGTAATTTTTTGTACAAATAATTACACTCTCCGCCCAGGAAGTCATTTCTCTTCAGTCTGTACTTTTATGTCAGTAATAAATGTGATTTCAGTTATATGTGTTGTACTCCCTTGACGATATGGTTTCGGATTTCCGTTTATATTCCACTTGACAGTATCTGTCCTGCTTCGTGACATTAGTGTATGATTAATATGGCATGGGTCGTAAAATGTGTCTCATGCATGATGTGTCTGCTGCATAGCAGCAGATAAATCTGGTAATTCATTTCGCTGGCTACCTATCTGATGAGGTGGTCACGTTGTGTTCTGGACTTGTCTTGAAAGTCGAACCGACAGCTGAAAAGCTGACTTTCAGGTTGGACCATATACTGAGGAACAGTATTCCAGTACTGTACAGCTCTCAAATTACCCCTGACGTAGGCAAAATGAAAATGAGGGTTAGGCGTCATTGGACGGGAGGCTCCTTACGGGCCAGGTACGGCCGCCTTTGTGCAGGTCTTATTACATTCGATGCCACATTGGAGGACCTGCGAGCCGGATGGGGATGAAATAATAATGAAGACAACACAAAGTCCAGTCCCCTATCGGAGAAAAACCGCGACCCAGCCGCGAATCGAAGCGGGGCCCGTAGGAAAGCAATCCGTCAAGTGACCACTCAGCTATCGGGCCGGACACTCGTGACGAAGGTGAACGTCTGAGACCCTTATATGAAACCACTCCAAAACATGACCGATCCACTTCCCTATTACAGAGGTACACAAGTGAGCAATGAATTCTGTATCCCACAGCGACGAGATGGTTGTGGAAGCAGAGGATCCTTCACTGTTTTCGTTGTATAGCTTCGTACTGACGACAGATTTTCTGTACTACAAGCCCCATTTTTGCTGATAAAATCCGTATTAGTAGACGGTGATGTCATCAAAATATTTCTTCTACGACAGTTCGGGATGGTAGTATCGGATGTAGCCTAACAGAGGTGCTTGCGATACAATACAGCGGCAAATAAAAAGCCCAGTTGCCTCATATGGAGTGCCCCCTTTGTTGGTTATCAATGCTATGTTCGTGATGATGTTTGCTGTTGTGCCACGCCGACGGCAAATAGGTGACCTGACACGCTGAATAACTGCGTTTCCTGAGAGATATGAGGGAGTCGCTCACAGAACAGAATATACAGTTTGCAAATAATTTATTTGGCTTGCGAACGAAGCCTTCTGGTACGTCACAAGGAGCAATTTTAAATCCACATCAGAGACAAATGAGTCGTACTAGTTTTGATCGCAGGGCTGGATTATAAATTGGAGAATTATGTCCCAGGCATGCACAACTCTCAAACTACCCTCGATAGCGAGGATAGGCTTACATCCTTACATGATTCCGCCCAAAACACCCACCACCCAACACCATTGAGATAGCACCCCTAAGACATATACACTACTGGCCATTAAAATTGCTACACCAAGAAGAAATACAGATGATAAACGGGTATTCATTGGAACAATATATTATACTAGTACTGACATGTGATTACATTTTCACGCAATTTGGGTGGATAGATCCTGAGAAATCAGTACCCAGAACAACCACCTCTGGCCGCAATAACAGCCTTGATACGCCTGGGCATTGAGTTAAACAGAGCTTGGATGGCGTGTACAGGTACAGCTGCCCATGCAGCTTCAACACGATACCACAGTTCATCAAGAGTACTGACTGGCATATTGTGACGAGTCAGTTGCTCAGCCACCATTAACCAGACGTTTTCAATTGTTGTGAGATCTGGAGAATGTACTGGCCAGGGCAGTAGTCGAACTATTTCTTCATCCAGAAAGACCCGTACAGGACCTGTAACATGCGGTCGTGCATTATCCTGCTGAAATGTAGAGTTTCGCTGGGTTCGAATGAAGAGTAGAGCCACGGGTCGCAACACATCTGAAATGTAACGTCCACTGTTCAAAGTGCAGTCAATGTGAACAAGAGGTGACCGAAAAGTGTAACCAATGGCACCCCATACCATCACGCCGGGCGATACTCCAGTATGGCGATGACGAATACACGCTTCCAATGAGCGTACACCGCAATGTCGCCAAACACGGAAACGACCATCATGATGCTGTAAACAGAACCTGGATTAATCCGAAAAAATGACGTTTTGCCATTTGTGCACCCAGGTTCGTCGTTGAGCATTCCACTGCAGGCGTTCCTGTCTGTGATGAAGCGTCAAGGGTAACCGTAGCCATGTTCTCCGAGCTGATAGTCCATGCTGCTGTAAACGTCATCGAACTGTTCGTGCAAATGGTTGTTGTCTTACAAACGTCCCCATCTGTGGACTCAGGGATCGCGACGTGGCTGCACGATCCGTTACAGCCATGCAGATAAGATTCCTGTCATCTCGACTGCTAGTGATACGAGGCCATAGGGATCCTGCACAGCGTTCCGTATTACCCTCCTGAACCCACCGATTCCATATTGTGCTCACAGTCATTGGATCTCGACCAATGCGAGCAGCAATGTCGTGATACGACCGCAATCGCGATAGGCTACAATCCGACCTTGATCAAAGTCGGAAACGTGATGGTACGCATTCCCCCTCCTTACTCGAGGCATCACAACAACGTTTCACCAGGCAATGCCGGTGAACTGCTGTTTGTGTATGAGAAATCGGCTGGAAACTTTCCTCATGTCAGCACGTTGTAGGTGTCCCCACCGGCGCCCACCTTGTGTGAATGGTCTGAAAAGCTAATCATTTCCATATCACAGCATTTTCTACCTGTCGGCTAAATTTCGCGTCTTTAGCACATCTTCGTGGTGTATCAATTTTAATGGCCAGTAGTGTATTTTTACCCGATCCCATTCCGCCACTTACACCGATCGCCCAGAACATTCTGTCCACCGACGCACTATCAATATAAACCCGTCCAGGCGATAGCAGCGTCACTTGGCGAGGAATGACTGCTAGTCTGACAAACGCATGGTGCTTATAGTTTCAGTGTGTACAACGGGGAACGCACTCGATGTATCTGAGTTTGACCGAGGGCAGCATGTGATGGCACACTGGCTCGGCACGCGCATATCGGAAACTGCACGACTTGTCGTGCATTCGAGTACTGCTGTGCTGAGTGACTTCAACACTTAGCGAAATAAAGGTGAAACGCTATACAGATGTAGTGCGGTTAGGCAACCCCTCGCTTTAAATGTCGGACGTCGTAAGCTGGGCAGGCTGGTACAACAGGAGAGGCGGAACTAACATCAGACTTTAATGCTGACAAAGCACAAATGCGTCGGAACACACAGTGCACCGACAAACTTAACGATGGTATACTTTAGCCGCGCGAAGTGGCCGCGTGATTAGAGGATCCTCGTCACGGACTGCAGGCCCTGCCGGAGGTTCGAGTCTCCCCTCTGGCATGGGTGAATGTGTTTTTCTTATCATACGATAGTTAAATTAGTGTGCATGTCTAGGGACCGATGACCTCAGCATTATGGTCCCTGAGGAATTCACACACGTAACGATGGGCTTCGGCAGCCGACGACCTATACATGTGACTACGTTAAGAGCACGACTTCGACAACAACGAATGAAATGGGCACATGGAAAGCGGCGCTGGACGTCGGCGCAGTGGTAGAGCTTTACATGGTCTGACCAATTCCGATCGCTTCTTCATCATGCAGATGGCAGGGCTCAAAGCCGTCGTCTTCCAGGGGAACAGCTCCTCATCATCAGTACTGCGGGACAGAGACAAGCTGGTGAGGGGGACATACTGCTCGGCGGAACTTTCACGTAAGCATCCATGGGTGCAGCCGAGCTCGTGCAAGGCGCCGTATTGACCAAGGGGTGTCGTACACTGGTTCCAGTCCAAGCAACCTTTCATGATGATCATGTTTCCCGCCGGCAGAGGCATTTTTCAATAAGGTAAAGCACCATCTCACTAGGCCAGGAGTGCGTTGGCTTGAATAACACAGTGGCGAGTTTCATTGAGTGTGCTGGACTCCCAACTCGCCAGACCTGAAACCGGTCGAACACAACTGGGATGTGATTCAACGCGATGTCAGACATCATGCCCCTCCCCGTTCCATAAAATGTACTAGAATTGGGTGACTTGTGTATGCAGAAGTGATGCCAGCCCCCTCCAGTGGTCTACCAATGCTCCAGTGCTTCCTTGCCAAGACGCTTGGCTGCTGTTAACCATGCCAAAGATGTACATGCTAGCTAACATATAAATGATCATAATGTTCTTGTTCATCAGTGTATAACGTATAACCATTAGCCCATGTCAGACAAATCCTACACTTTTCTCTGCAATGTACCTATGTTCAGTTTTATATTTCTTAACATTTCTACTAAGTTGCAAACTCTGCACCTGCTTTAAGTCTTATCAAGATCGGCCTGGGTATTACAGAAGCTGTTACACATTCACTTTTAGGTAGCGGTATGCGTTGCTGGATGGCGTGCTACGGGTTGCCAGTTCCAATTCGACCACCAGTTGGTACTTGTTATTTAGTGTGTAGCATTTCTGAGAATCCCCGCATGAACCATGGGCCTTTCCGTTGGTGGCGAGGCTTGCGTGCCTCAGTGATACAGATAGCCGTACTGTAGGTTCAACCACAAACAAGGAGTATCTGTTGAGAGGCCAGAAAAACGAGTGGTTCCTGAAGAGGGGCAGCAGCCTTCTCAGTAGTTGCAAGGGCAACACTCTGGATGACTGACTGATCTGGCCTTTTAACACTAACCAAAACAGCCTTGCTGTGCTCGTACTGCGAACGGCTGAAAGCAAGGGGAGACTACGGCCGTAATTTTTCCCGAGGCCATGCAGCTTTAGTGTATGGTTAAATGATGATACCGTCCTCTTGGGTAAAATATTCCGGAGGTAAAATAGTCCCCCATTCGGATCTCCGGGCGGGGACTACTCATAAGGATGTCGTTATCAGGAGAAAGAAAACTGGCGTTCTACGGATCGGAGCGTGGAATGTCAGATCCCTTCATTGGGCTGGTAGGTTAGAAAATTTAAAAAGGGAAATGGATAGATTAAAGTTAGATATAGTGCGAATTAGTGAAGTTCGGTGGCAGGAGGATCAAGACTTCTGGTCAGGTGACTACAGGGTTATAAATACGAAATCAAATAGGGATAATGCAGGAGTAGGTTTAATAATGAATAGGGAAATTGGAATGAGCGTAAGCTACAACAAACAGCATAGTGAACGCATAATTGTGGCCAAGATAGTTACGAAGCCCACACCTACCACAGTAGTACAAGTTTATACGTAAATTATCTCTGTAGATGATCAAGAAATTAAAGAAATATATGATGAAATAAAAGAAATAGTGAAGGGAGACGATAATTTAATAGTCATGGGTGACTGGAATTCGGCAGTAGGAAATGGGAGAGAAGAAAACGTAGTAGGTTAACATGGATTGGGCGTAAGAAATGAAAGAGGAAGCCGCCTGGTAGAATTTTGCACTGAGCACAACTTAATCATAGCTAACACTTCGTCCAAGAACCATGAAAGGAGGCTGTATACATGGAAGAAGCCTGGAGATTCTGACAGGTTTCAAACAGATTATACACTCCTGGAAATTGAAACAAGAACACCGTGAATTCATTGTCCCAGGAAGGGGAAACTTTATTGACACATTCCTGGGGTCAGATACATCACATGATCACACTGACAGAACCACAGGCACATAGACACAGGCAACGGACCATGCACATTGTCGGCACTAGTACAGTGTATATCCACCTTTCGCAGCAATGCAGGCTGCTATTCTCCCATGGAGACGATCGTAGAGATGCTGGATGTAGTCCTGTGGAACGGCTTGCCATGCCATTTCCACCTGGCGCCTCAGTTGGACCAGCGTTCGTGCTGGACGTGCAGACCGCGTGAGACGACGCTTCATCCAGTCCCAAACATGCTCAATGGGGGACAGATCCGGAGATCTTGCTGGTCAGGGTAGTTGTCTTACACCTTCTAGAGCACGTTGGGTGGCACGGGAGACATGCGGACGTGCATTGTCCTGTTGGAACAACAAGTTCCTTTGCCGGTCTAGGAATGGTAGAACGATGGGTTCGATGACGGTTTGGATGTATCGTGCACTATTCAGTGTCCCCTCGACGATCACCAGAGGTGTACGGCCAGTGTAGGAGATCGCTCCCCACACCATGATGCCGGGTGTTGGCCCTGTGTGCCTTGGTCGTATGCAGTCCTGATTGTGGCGCTCACCTGCACGGCGCCAAACATGCATACGACCATCACTGGCACCAAGGCAGAAGCGACTCTCATCGCTGAAGACGATACGTCTCCATTCGTCCCTCCATTCACGCCTTTCGCGACACCACTGAAGGCGGGCTGCACGATGTTGGGGCGTGAGCGGAAGACGGCCTAACGGTGTGCGGGACCATAGCCCAGCTTCATGGAGACGGTTGCGAATGGTCCTCGCCGATACCCCAGGAGCAACAGTGTCCCTAATTTGCTGGGAAGTGGCGGTGCGGTCCCCTACGGCACTGCGTAGGATCCTACGGTCTTGGCGTGCATCCGTGCGTCGCTGCGGTCCGGTCCCAGGTCTACGGGCACGTGCACCTTCCGCCGACCACTGGCGACAACATCGATGTACTGTGGACGCCCCACGTGTTGAGCAATTGGGCGGTACGTCCACCCGGCCTCCCGCATGCCCACTATACGCCCTCGCTCAAAGTCCGTCAACTGCACATACGGTTCACGTCCACGCTGTCGCGGCATGCTACCAGTGTTAAAGACTGCGATGGAGCTCCGTATGCCACGGCAAACTGGCTGACACTGACGGCGGCGGTGCACAAATGCTGAGCAGCTAGCGCCATTCGACGGCCAACACCACGGTTCCTGGTGTGTCCGCTGTGCCGTGCGTGTGATCATTGCTTGTACAACCCTCTCGCAGTGTCCGGAGCAAGTATGGTGGGTCTGACACACCGGTGTCAATGTGTTCTTTTTTCCATTTGCAGGAGTGTATAATGGTAAGACAGAGATTTAGGAACCAGGTTTTAAATTGTAAGACATTTCCAGGGGCAGATGTGGACTCTGACCACAATCTATTGGTTATGAGCTATAGATTAAAACTGAAGAAACTACAAAAAGGTGGGAATTTAAGGAGATGGGACCTGGATAACCTGCCTGAACCAGAGGTTTTCCAGAGTTTGAGGGAGAGGATAAGGGAACAATTGACAGGAATTGTGGAAAGAAATACAATAGAAGAAGAATGGGTAGCTTTGAGGGATGAAGTAGTGAAGGCAGCAGAGGATTAAGTAGGTAAAATGATGAGGGTTCGTAGAAATCCTTGGGTAACAAATGATATATGGAATTTAATTGACGAAACTAGAAAATATAAAAATGCAGTAAATAGAGCAGGCAAAATGAACTACATACGTCTTAAAAATTAGATCTACAGGAAGTGCAAAACGGCTAAGCAGGAATGTCTAGAGGATAAATGTAAGGATGTAGAGGCTTATCTCACTAGGGGTAAGATAGCTACTGCCTACAGGAAAATTAACGAGACCTTTGGAGAAATGAGAACCACTTGTATGAATATCAAGAGGTGTGATGGGAAACAGTTATAACCAAGGAGGGAAAGCAGAAAGGTAGAAGGAGTATATAGAGGGTCTATACAAGGGCAATACTGATCCTACGACTTACCTTAGAAGAAAGATTAAGGAAAAGCAAACCTACGTTTCAAGCATTTGTAGACTTAGGGAATGCTTGTGACAATTTTGACTGCAACACTCTCTTCCGACTTCTGAAGGTGGCAGGGGTAAAATACAGGGAGCGAAAGGCTAATTACAATTTGTACAGAAACCAGATGGCAGTTATAAGGGTCGAGGGACACGAAAGGGAAGCAGTGGTTGGGAAGGGAGTGAGACAGGGTTGTACCCACTCCCCGATGATATTCACTGTATATTGAGCAAGGAGTGAAGGAAACAAAACAAAAATTCACAGAAGGTATTCAAATCCATGCAGAAGAAATAAAAAATTTCGGGTTCGCCTATGACAACTGTCAGAGACGGCACTGGACTTGGAAGAGCAGTTGAACGGAATGGACACTGTCTAGAAAGGAGGATATAAGATGAACATAAACAAAAGCCAAACACAGATAATGGAATGTAGTCGATTTAAGTCAGGTGATGCTGAAGGAAACAGATTAGTAAATGAGACACTTCAAGTAGTAAAGGAGTTTTGATATTAGGGGAGCAAAATAACTGATGATAGTCGAAGTAGAGAGGATATAAAATGTAGACTAGCAATGGCAAGGAAAGCGTTTCTGAAGAAGAGAAATTTGTTAACATCGAGTATAGATTGAAGTGTAAGCAAGTTGTTTTTGAAAGTATTTGTACGGAGTGTAGCCATGTATAGAAGTGAATCATGGACGATAAATAGTTTGGACAAGAAGAGAATAGAAGATTTAGAAATGTGGTGCTACAGAAGAATGCTGAAGATTAGATGGGTAAATCATGTAACTAATGAGGAAGTATTGAATAGGTTTGGGAAGGAGAGAAGTGGCACAACTTGACTAGAAGAAGGGATCGGTTGGTAGGACACGTTCTGAGGCATCAAAGGATTACCAAATTAGTATTGGAGGGCAGTGTGGAGGGTAAAAATCGTAGAGGGAGACCAAGAGATGAATACACTAAGCAGATACAGAAAGATGTAGGTTGCAGTAACTACCGGGAGATGAAGAAGCTTGCACAGGATAGAGTAGCATGGAGAGCTGCATCAAACCCGTATCAGGACTGAAAACCACAACAAGAACAGCACATTTCTGAAACTGTAATTGCTGTGTACAGATGTTGAGTTGTTGACCCTTCGCTCACAGCTCCAGGCAGTGTTGGCTTCCGTTACACAGCTTGAGGCTGCTGCCATGGGGCGTCACTGTGGGTTCAAAATGGCTCTGAGCAATATGGGAGTTAACATCGGAGGTCATAAGTCTCCTAGACGTAGAACTACTTACATGTAAGTAACCTAAGGGCATCATACACATCCATTCCCGAGGCAGGATTCGAACCTGCGACCGCATCGTGGAGGTGGGGGGTTCAGACGCAGGGATGCAAGGGACGTATAGGACGTCCCACGTGTCGCCCGGCATGTCCATACCGAGAACTGCCTGCACTGAGTTTGACTCCTCACCCATGGTTGAGTGGAAGATCGTTCCAGTCTGGCAGGCAGCGAAAGACTTTCCGAGGGACCGATCGTAGGGCCTCCGTGATTCGTTTGACGAACAGGTTTCGGGGGTTATCTGTGGCTCAGGAAGTCTCTAAGTTGAATGCAGTCGTCCACCCTGTTCGAGAGAAAGCTTCACGGTCCGCAAGGTATGAGAGTTCACAGAGGCTGGGTCTGCTGGTAGTTGAGATGGGAGCTCCAACGTTAAGCACATAGTGGGGCCCCTTGGGAATATGGCTGCCGCACACTCCGTGTGCATACTGGGATGAGTCATTCCAGATGCGGAACGGGTGCTTCCAGATGCCATAATGAGTACAGGGTGCAGCAAACTGCAGGTGATTGCCCACGTCGGTACCAATGGCGTGTGTCGCTCTGGATCGGAGGGGATTCTACATCTGCATCTACATCTACATGGATACCGTCCAAATAACATTTAAGTGACTGGCAGAGGGCTCATCCAATCACCTTCACAGTTCTCTGTTATTACAATGTCGTATAGCGCTCGGATAGAATGAACTCCTATATCTTTCCGTACGAGCTCTGTTTTCCTTTATTTTATCGTGGTAATCGTTCCTTCCAATCTAGGTCGGTCTCAACATAATATTTTCGAATCGTAGGAGAAAGTTGGTGATTGGAATTTCGTGAGAAGACTCCGTCGCAACGAAAAACGCCTTTCTATTAATGATTTCCAGCCCAAATCCTGTATCATATCTGTGACACTCCCATATTTCGCGATAATACAAAACGTGTTTCCTTTCTTTGAACTTTTTCGATATACTCCGTCAGTCTTGTCTACCAAGGATCCCACACCGCGCAGCAGTATTCTATAAGAGGACGGACAAGGGTAGTGTAGGCAGTCTCTTTAGTTGGTCTGTTACATTTCCTAAGTGTCCTGTCAATAAAACGCGGTCTTTGGTTAGCCTTCCCCACAACATTTTCTATGTGTTTCTTCCAAGTTAAGTTGCTAGTAATTATAATACCTAAATATTTAGTTGAATTTACGGCTTTTAGATTAGACTGATTTATCGTGTAACCAAAGTTTAACGAGTTCCTTTTAGCACTGATGTGGATGACCTAACACTTTTCGTTATTTAGTGTCAACTGCTACTTCTCGCACCATTCCGATATTTCTTCTAAATCGTTTTGCAGTTTGTTTTGATCTTCTGATGGCTTTATTAGTGGATAAATTACAGCGTCATCTGCAATATATATATAAGGTAGTGTCATACCCTTAGAATAATATATATATATATATATATATATATATATATATATATATATATTATTCTAAGGGTATGACACTACCTTGGGGAACGCCATAAATTTCTTCTGTTTTACTCGATGACTTTCCATCAATTACTACGAACTGTGACCTCTCTGACAGGAAATGACAAATACAGTCACATAACAGAGACGGTATTCCATAAGCACGCAATTTCACTACGACTCGATTGTGTGTTACAGTGTCAAAAGCCTTCCGGAAAAACAGAAATACTGTATCGATATGAAATCCCTTGTCAATAACTGTCAACACTTCATGTGAATAAAGAGCTAGTTGTGTTTCACAGGAACGATGTTTTCTAAACCCGTGTTGACTGTGTGTCAATAGACCGTTTTCTTGAGGTCATTCATAATGTTCGAACACAATATACACTCCTGGAAATTGAAATAAGAACACCGTGAATTCATTGTCCCAGGAAGGGGAAACTTTATTGACACATTCCTGGGGTCAGATACATCACATGATCACACTGACAGAACCACAGGCACATAGACAGAGGCAACAGAGCATGCACAATGTCGGCACTAGTACAGTCTACGGGCAAGTGCACCTTCCGCCGACCACTGGCGACAACATCGATGTACTGTGGACGCCCCACGTGTTGAGCAATTCGGCGGTACGTCCACCCGGCCTCCCGCATGCCCACTATACGCCCTCGCTCAAAGTCCGTCAACTGCACACACGGTTCACATTCACGCTGTCACGGCATGCTACCTGTGTTAAAGACTGCGATGGAGCTCCGTATGCCACGGCAAACTGGCTGACACTGACGGCGGCGGTGCACAAATGCTGCGCAGCTAGCGCCATTCGACGGCCAACACCGCGGTTCCTGGTGTGTCCGCTGTGCCGTGCGTGTGATCATTGCCTGCACAGCCCTCTCGCAGTGTCCGGAGCAAGTATGGTGGGTCTGACACACCGGTGTCAATGTGTTCTTTTTTCCATTTCCAGGAGTGTATATTCTAAAAACCTGCTGCATGTCGACCTTAAGGTTATGAGCCTGTAATTTAGTGGATTACTGCTACTACCTTTCTTGAATATTGGTGTGACCTGTGCAAATATCCAGTCTTAGGGTACGGATCTTTCGTCGAGCGAACGATTGCATATGATTGTTAAGTATGGAGCTAATGCACCAGCATGCTCCGAAGGGAACCTAATTCGTATACAGTCTGTACCAGAAGGCTTGCTTTTATTAAGTGATTTAAGTTGCTTCACTACTCCGAGGATATTTACTTCTACGTTACTCATGTTGGCAGCTGTTCTCCATTCGAATTCTGGAATATTTACTTCGTCTTCTTTTGTGAAGGCATTTCAGAAGGTTGTGTTTAGTAACTCTGCTTTGCCAGTACTGTCTTCGATAGTATCTCCATTGCTATCGCCCAGAGAAGGCAATGATTGCTTCTTGCCGATAACATACTTCACTTGCGACCAGAATCTCTTTGGAATTTCTGCCAGGTTTCGAGACATAGTTTCGTTGTGGAAATTGTTAGAAGCATCTCGCATTGAAGTCCGAGCTAAATTTCGAGCTTCTGTAAAAGGTGGCCAATCTTGGGGATTTTGCGTCTGTTTGAATTTGGCATGTTTGTTTCGTTTCTACTGCAACAGTGTTCTATCCCGTTTTTTGTACCAAGGAGGATCAGCTCCGTAGGTTGTTAATTTATTTGGTATAAAGCTCTCAATTGCTGGTGATACTATTTTTAATGCAAGCCAAAATTTGGTCTATACTTATATTATCAATTTGGAATGAGTGGAGATTGTCCCTCAGGAAGGCGTCAAGTGAATTTTTATCTGTCTTTTTGAATAGGTAAAATTTTTCGCATATTATTCGAGGAGTTGGCGCTTTCATTATTCAGTCTCAGTACGACAACCCTGTGTTCACTAATCGCTTTTTGATTCTCGTTATAATTCAGGATTATTTGTTGCTAATAAGTCAAGTGTGTTTTCACAACCGTTTAGTATTCGCATAGGCTCATTAACTAACTGCTCGAAATAATTTTCAGAGAATGCGTTTAGCACAATTTCGGATGATATTTTATGTGTTCCTCCAGAATTAAACATGTGTTTTTGCTAAGATATCGAGGGTAAATTAAAGTCACCACCAACTATTATCGTATGAATCGGGTGCGTGTTTGAAATCAAGCTCAAGTTTTCTTTGAACCTTTCAGCAACTGTATCATCTGAATTGGAAGGTAGGTAAGAGGATCCAATTATTATTTTATTCCGGTTGCCAACAATGACCTCTGCCCATACTAACTCACAGGAAGTATCTACTTCAATTTCGCGACAAGTTAAACTACTTCTGACAGCAACAAGCACGCCACCACCAACCGTGTTTAGCCTATCCTTTCGGAACACCGTCAGGTTCTTTTCAAAAATTTCGGCTGAGCTTATATGCAGCTTTAGCTAGCTTTCAGTGCCTATAATAATTTGAGCATCAGTGCTTTCTATTAGCGGTTGGATCTCTGGCACTTTCCCAACACAGCTTCGACAATTTACAACTGTTTTAGCAATGGTTCTTATATCTACGTTCTTCCTGCGTTCAGCCTGCACCCTTTGTGACTGAAGCACTTCTTCTGTTTTCCGGAGACCCTCTAATCTAAAAAACCGCCCAGTTCACGCCACACAGCCCCTGCTACCCAGCTAGCCGCCTCCTGCGTTAGTGGACAACTAACCTATTCAGAGGAACTCGAAATTCTACCACCTTTGGCGCAATTCGAGGAATCTGCAGCCTACACGGTCGCAAAACCGTCTGAGCCTCTAATTCAGACCCTCCACTCGGCTCTGTACCAGAGGTCTGCAATTGATCCTGTCGACTATAGTGCAAATGATCAGCTCTGCTTTCATCTTGCAAGAAAGAATGGCAGCCTTTACCACTTCTGTTAGCCGCTCGAAACCAGAGAGAATCTCTTCTGATCCAAAGCAACACACATCATTGGTACCGACGTGAGCTACCATCTGTAGTTGGCGGCACCCTGTGCTCTTCATGACATCCGGGATGACCCTTTCCACATCTGGAATGACGGCACTCAGTATGCACAAGGAGTGCACATTGGTTTTGTTACCCTCCTTTTCAGCCAAGTCCCTAAGGGGCCACATAACGCGCCCAACGTTGGAGCTCCCAATTACAAATAATTCCACCCTCTACGATTGCCCAGATCTTGCAGGCTGAGTGGTTTCCTCTGAAACAGGACAGGTGACAGCATATGGCTCAGCTACAGTGTCAGCCACAGACAGCACCTGGAACGTGTTTGTCAGACAAACAGGGGAGACCCCACGTGCGGCCGCCTGGGAAGCCTTCCGCCGCCTGCTTCGCCCCAGGGTGACCTCCCACTCGGCCTCAGTGGGAGCAGTAACTGGGTTGGCCACCCGTGAGGACCGATTGGAGGCCTC
Source organism: Schistocerca gregaria (assembly GCF_023897955.1). Classification (NCBI taxonomy): domain Eukaryota; kingdom Metazoa; phylum Arthropoda; class Insecta; order Orthoptera; family Acrididae; genus Schistocerca; species Schistocerca gregaria. The sequence continues at coordinate 836,245,426 of NC_064931.1, forward strand.
GGACGTGCTGGACGTCCGTTGGATCACCACGGCCGGCCCACAACAGTGTTGCCCATCCACTGCAGCCTCAAGCTGTGTAACCGTAGCCATCACAGCCTGAAGCCGAGAGCGAAGTGTCACCAACTCGGCTCGCATCCGCACACAATAATTGCAGTCCCTGTCCATACTAAAGACGGTGGCAAACTAAACTATGCAGATAAACGGACTATCGGTACGTGTTGCGCAACTCTACTGTAGACACTGACAAAACGCACGAACTGTGTCTAGTAATACGCAGATAATCAAAAACCTAACTACCGAAACACTCAGGAGAAACTAAATAATTTGCTCCTAATTAGGAACTTGTAATATGTCACAAAATCGGTTTACTTTCCGACGCAAACGAAAACGCTACAACTGTGGCTATTAGATATTAAATTTACATGCAGAAACTCAAGAAATTAAACTATTAAAGCACACAGATGATACAATAAAATTTGCTCCTCGTTAGGAACTCGCAAATGTCACAAGAACGGATACTTCCCTGTTGCTACGTCTGTCTCGGTCGATTAATGCCTGACTGGGTCTCTGGTTTTGTGTGGGTAGCGGAAATGGTAACGACTGCCAGTCTTGCTTTCGAGATTAAGGCGGAGCTCACCATTTGCAGCATCGTCGACAAAACCGACTGTGGTCCTTTGGTGCAGAGCCGAGTGGAGGATCTGAATCAGAGAGTCAGGAGGTTCTTTGAAAGTGTAGGCTGGAGAATCCTTCAATTGCACCGTCGGGTGGTGGGTTTCTCGGTTCCGCGTAATAAGTCAGAAGTCCACTACACACATGAAGCGGCTACACGGGTAGCAGTGGCTGTGTGGAAGGGACTGGGTGGCTTTTTAGGTTAAAGGGTCTTAGGAAACTATAGAAAAGACCTCGGTCTAAAAAGGGGCAGGTAAAACACAGTAAGGTAGTAGTAGAAACGATCGGTATTGTAGTAGTAAATTGTCGAAGTTGTGTTGGGAAGGAACCAGAGCTCCAAGACCTAACGGAAAGCACTGAAGCAAATAGTTATACGTACGGAAAGCTGGCTAAAGCCGGAAATTAGTTCAGCAGAATTTTTTTCAAACGACCTAACAGTGTTCAGAAAGGATAGATTAAATACAGTTGGTGGTGGATTATTTATTGCTGTCAGAAGTAGTTTACCTTGTAGTGAAATTGGAGTAGATAGTTCCAGCGAAACAGTATGAGAAGAGATTATACTTGACAGTTGGACTAAAACAATTAACTGTGTTGGTTAACCGGCCCACGCCCATCGCCCCCCCGACCCCTCCGACTCAGAAGATATAGTTGCTGAACAGTTCAAAGAAAACCTGAGTCTCATTTCAAATAGGTACTCCACTCATACAATTATAGTGTTGGTGACTTCAATCAACCCTCGACATGTGGCAAAAATTGTAGGTTTAAAGCCGGCGTCAGGCATAAAACGTCATCCGAAATTGTACTGAATGCTTTCTCAGAAAATTATTTTGAACAATTAGTTAACGAGCCCACTAGAAGCGTAGATGGTTGCGAAAGCATACTTGGCATCTTAGCAACAAATAATCCTAGACTAATAGGAAGTATCATGACGAATACAGAGATTATCGACCTCAAGGCAGTTGCTGCTAGGCTGAATACCATAAAACCCATAACCATTAAAAAGAAACGCGAAGTTAAAAAAATCTGATAAAAATGCTCTTAACGCCTTTTTAAGAGACGTTTTCGACGTCTCCCGATCTGATCACGTAAGCGTAGAAAAGATGTGGAATGATTTTAAAGAGATATTGTCGACGGTAATTGAGAGATATATCCCACATAAATTAATAACTGATACCACTGGTCCCCCATGGTACACAAAACGGGTCATATCGCTGTTACAGAAGCAACGAAAGAACCATGCCAAATTTAAAAGGACGCAAAATCCCCAAGATTGGCAATTTTTTTCAGAAGGTCGATATATAGCGGGTAATTCAATGCTAGATCCTTTTAATAATTTCCAGAATGAAACAATATGGCGGAAAACCCAAAGAGATTCTGGTCATACATAAAGCATACTGGTGAGAAGACGCAATCAATACCTTCACTGCACTGTAACAACGGTGAAGTCCGTGATGACAGTGCCACTAAAGCAGAGTTATTAAACAACGTTTTCCGAAACTCCTTCACCAAAGGAGATTAAGTGAATACTCCGGAATTTCCATCACGAACAACTGCCACGATGAGAAACATAGAAGTAGATATCTTCGGTGTAGCAAAGCAGCTTAAATCACTTATTAAAGGTAAGGCCTCCGTTCCAGATTGTATACCAGTCAGGTTCCTTTCAGAGTATGCTGATGTGATAGCTCCGTATTTAGCAATTACAGATAACCGCTAGCACACAGAAAGTTCCGTACCTAACGAATGGAAAATGGCTCAGGTCACACCAAAACCCAAAAAGGGACATAGGAGTAACCCTTTTCAATTACAGACCCATATCACTAACGTCGATTTGCAGTAGGGTTTTGAAAGAAACACTGTGTTCGAAAATTAAGAATTATCTCGGAGAGGTTCTTGTGTAACACAACTAGCTCTTTATACCCATGAAGTAAGGAGTGCTATCGGCAGAGGATGTCAAATTGATTGCATAGTTTTAGTTTTCCAGAACGATTTCGAGACCGTTCCTCACAGGCGTCTTCTAACCAAACTGCGTTCTTATGGAACATCGCCTGAGTTTGTAATATCAGATCTCTAAGGATCTATTAATTTACTTTGCCTTTTTGTGCTTTTTCACATTCTGTAGCAAAGCTGTTGTAAATATTATTTGATTATATCGATAACACAAGAGGGTTCGCTTTTTCCTTTTTAAAAACTTTGATGTCCTGGTAAAAACGTATGCATTGTATTGCTTTGCCTCACTTGGAGGGAGACCAAACTGATCATACATAACTGGAATTTGTGAAATTTTTTTTTGTAGAAATGTCCATATGGGCAAACGTCCGTTTTATTTAATATCTTTGGTGGCTGTTATGTAATTGCTGATCCTCACTTAGTGTTATTAGTTATTTATATGAATAAAATGTGTTGTGGTTCCCCTCGGGAACGGAATCATGTAGCGAGCGCAAAATGTGGTTGGCATAAAGGAAGAGGTGGACAACGAGTTATTCGGGGACGAGCTACCAAACTGCCAACGGCTTATGTAAAACTCGTGTATTGTGCTGGTGCCGAGAGAGGCTTTTTGTGTCGTTTTCCAATGTGCCAAAGCCTCGGATGGATGGATTTGTAAGCTAGCTCAGTTTTGGAAATGGTATATATCATCGCCACCAAGATATGACAGAGCTTTATCATTACCAACTGTAAATCCACCTGCCAAGATGTACTCGCCACCGCATTGCGCAATCACCGTAACGGAACAGAAGAATTAAAGTAATGTACAGTGAAGGATCAGCTCATTCGATATTTTAGTGTGCTCAAATATAAGGTAGCTTATGCTTAAACTCTTATACCTACCTTGATTTTTTATCCCCAGTCACACAACCACTTAGGTCTTTCCCATGTCCAATATGCTTACCGAGTGTCCATATTGTGAAAACAGGAAAGCCCAGTTATTAATTCAATAATTCCACTTGAAAATAGTAAGAAGAAACTAAGTTAAAGTTAATGTAGCAGAATTGAGTAATATAGTAAATGATGCTTGATGAAAATAATTTTTCTCTTAAAACTGCTTATTAATATTTTGTTGCCGACTTCAAAAATGAATGTTCTCAAAAGTGTGACTTATAGAGTTTTGCAATTTAAATGATCATGCCTGTTGAAAATCAGCCTAAGGTGAATTATTGTTTTATAATTACGTCAAGTTGTGTTCTACGGCAGTAAAAGTTGAGAACTATTACTATTGAAATGTTACATGCTCATGCTTGTTAAGGGCTTGTTTCTCTAGTGTATTGAAAGTGTGTTTAGTTTTCTTTGCTACAGTGGTCAACATTAAGCCCCCCCCCCATTGAAAGTAGTTCAAATGCACCAAGTTACTTAATTATATAAAGTTTCAATTACTCTTGCTATTCAAGTCAATTTCTGTACAATATTGGGTTCCTCTTGTGTATTAAAAGTCCATATTAATAGTGTAACAGGATCCACATGTTGTCTACTGTACTCATGCTAGATAACGACTAATAGAAAGACCACTATCTATGAAAACAGTAACTTTTTTATTCAAAGGACAGTGGGAAGTAATTTGTTAACGAGCTCCATTTAATTTTCATTCTAAGTAGAAAGGTATTTAGTAGGGAGAGACTTAATCTATGCACAATACCTAACCTTGCAGTGAACCATATCTACATTCCATGTCAGATAGGAAAATATATGAAAAATGATACTCAATCTATGTCTAACTTCATGTGTCTAAAGTGTAATTTAATAGTAATATTATTGAAACCATTCAGTTTGACTAAACCCTGAAGGCAATTCGGTGTGTCATGATCTGTTGTACTTATGATAATAGCCTTGTTCATCTATAACTGTTAGCACTTTCTTTAACGTCAGCATATGTTAGTGACAGAGTTCATTGGACTCTCGTGTGATAGTATAGTTTGTTCCTTGAACAAAAATGTTACTTATTCTTATGCTAAATTAGGCTGGCGACCGTTTTCCTTATGATTTGGACAGTGTGGATGGACAAAATATTGTTTGTTACTGTTTAAATATTTACGTAATTCCGACTTTCACTTCTGATAAGCCACCCCCGTTAGGTACATCATGGTCAACACAACAAGATTCCATTAACATGGTAACACTGCACTGCTTCTTTATACTGTAATTCCTTTAATAAAAATAATTCCATTATACGAACTGCCTCCAGCTGTGAGGGTATGGTATACCAGTAGAAGTGGTAGTGTTATAAGTTCTGCAAGTAGATTCGTGATTTCCTGTCAGAAAGGTACTTCGTAGTAATAGATGGAAAGTCAACGAGATAAACGGCGGTAATATCTGGCGTTCCCCAAGAAAGTGCTATAGGCCCTCTGTTGTTCTTGATCTGTATTGACGACATAGGAGACAATCTGAGTAGCCCTATCAGATTGTTTGCAGATGATGCTGTCATTTACCGTCTTGAAAAGTTGTCAGAAGACCAAAACCAATTGGAAAATGATTTAGGTAAGATATCTGTATGGTGCGAAAAGTGTCAATTGAACATGAATATAGGAAGGTGTGAAGTTATTCACATGAGTATTAAAAGAAATCCTCTAAATTCCGATTACGCAATGAGTCACACAAATCTTATGGCTGCAGATTCAAATAACTACTTACGGATTACAATCACAAATAACCTAAATTGGGACGATCACATAGATGATGTTGTGAGTAGAGCAAACCAAAGACTTCGATTCATTGACAGAACACTTAGAAGGTGCAACAGGTCTACTGAAATGAAATGAAATGTCGTGTGGCTAGGGCCTCCCGTCGGGTATGCTGTTCGCCTGCTGCAGGTCTTTCGATTTGACGCCACTTCGGCGAGTTGCACGTCGATGGGGATGAAATGATGATGATTAGGACAACACAATACCCAGTCTCTGAGCAGAGAAAATCTCCGACCCGGCCGGGAATCGAACCCGGGCCCTAAGGATTGACAGTCTATCACGCTGACCATTCAGCTACCGGGGGCGGACACAGGTGTACTAAAGGGACTGCTTACACCACGCTTGTCCGCCCTATTCTGGAATATTGCTGTGCGGTGTGGGTCCGCATCAGATGGGACTGACGGATGACATCGAAAAAGTTCAAAGATGGGAGACTCGTTTTGTATTTATCCTCCGATTGCGGAAACATTCTGTTGGCACCCACCTACCTATCGAGAAACAATCATCACGTTAAAATAAGAGAAATCAAGGCTTGCACAGATTTTAAGTGCTCATTTTTCCCGCGCGCCGTTCGACATTGGAACGATAGAGAGAAATCTTGAAGGTGGTTCATTGAACCCTTTCCCGTTCACTTTATTGTGAACAGCAGAGTAATCACGTAGATTTAGATGTACATTGAAAGTTCTTCATGTTTGTAGTGGTTGTATATTCTTGAACATTTGATGTTCAGATAAAGACCACCATTTTGGGATATTCAGTTTTTGTATAAATAATTACACTCTCCGTTCAGGAAGCCATTTCTCTTCAGCCTGAAAGTTCGTATCCGTAACAAATGTGCATTTAACTCTAAATGCTGTACTTCTTTGACGACCATGCCTTTAGATTTGCTTTTATTTGTGGTTTGCAATTGACAATATCTGTGTAGCTTTTTTTTAATAGTACTTCACTGCAGATAACTTCATCTTCTGCAGAAAGTAATACGTTACTATAAATATTGTTAATCACGTAATTAATACACAGCAGCAAGGTTCCAAAATCTACTGCTATTACTTATAGACCTTCGAGGGCTCTACATCCAAGCAAATAGTCTGCTTCCTCCCTTTCAAGAAATCCCCAGTCGATTCACAAATTTAGTTTAACACGCCAAAATGAACGCACTTTCCTTAATGACCGTAGATATGTTTTGAATCAAAGGGAACAAACTGCTAAAGTCATCGCTCCCTAGATTTAAACACTACTTAAACTAACATATGCATTCAACTACACACACACATATGTCAGAGGGAGGAGTCGAACGTCCGGCGGTAGGGTCCGCGCAACCCTTGACATGACTCCTGAAACCTCGCGGCCCCTCCGCTCGGCTCTTTAGAAGACCGTCTACATGTTATTGAAGGGAAAGTTTCTGAACCAGGGATTCTTACCTTGGAGCAGATGGTGTTCCCGACAGTAAGATACTTGTAACCGGTATTTCGAGAAGATACTTCTAACCGGCATTTGGAAATGTATCACGATTTGAGAATGCGTGTTAGCTTATGAATTAAATGGCCATCACAGCAACAAAAGTTGTAGGTTACCACAACTCGTTAAACTTTATCATGATGCCAGACTTACCCCTGCAGTCAGGTGCCGTGCAGACGTGTCGACTCCAACATGAAGAAAGTCAGACCTTATCAAATCCCCTGAAGGATGCAGCTCAGTTGCCTGATCAGGATCCCTAGCGTTTATCGAGCTTCGTTGACCGAAGGACTCTGTGTTACTTGAATTGTGGCGATGTTTAGAATGTAAATAAGGGTGGTATGAGGAGAAGGGTATCCGTTCTAAATGCCCTATCCGAAAATTTCGTTCAGACGCTATTCCGTCAACGGACTGTCAAAACTAAAACATTGGACCTCCTGGTAACCAAAAGCTTTGAACTATTCGTCTCAGTGTATGACTGAGAAAGTGTAATCACCATGGTATTACAGCAGCTCTGAACATAGCTGTAAACAGAAACATAAGAAAAGATAGCAATTTAATCTCCTTAGTAGAAGCGACGAGAAACATATTTCACACAATCTTGAGCATAGATGGACAAAGTTTAAAGACACCATACAATAAGCCGAATAAAATGGTGAGGGGTAAGAGAGACCCGCCGTCGTTAGGCAGTCGTGAAAGAAAGCTGCTACGAAAGCAAGGAGAGTTTCGCTGCATAGTTAAAGGTAGCCATAGCTTCGAAGACAAACAAAATCGGTGTACGAAACCAGCGTAAGGACAGCCATTCGTGAACTCTTCAATGAATTCGAAAGTAAAATTCTATCTACCGAATTGACAGAAAATTTTAAGAATTTTGTATCTGTTGTTAAATCAATACACAGATCCAAGCCATCTGTGCAGACATCCAGACACTATATGAGCAAAATGGGATTGAAAAGGTGGAAGAGGAGAGAAGGCCCAAATACTAAACGTCTCATCATAGCGTGTAGGCTTTCACGGTCGGCGTCTTCAGTAATTAAAACTTCCGGGCTAAGAGGTCGTGTTCAAGTAGTAGAAATACTTCTCCCTGACGTTTCATTGCCAGCTGCGGGCAACATCATCTGAGGTGAGTCTACGACCGGCTGCTAGGCCGTGGAGGTCCTGTTTATATAGAGCGCGTAGAGGGCGCCGCCACTCGTTACGTGTTGTCAACAGTAAAACTATCTTTGGCTGGCGTCATTACTCTCGATCGAAGGTAATCGATTGTCACATCTTTGGTACAAAGTCGATCGCCATATCTTATCTAACTTCAAGCCTTCTTCTTTCCTGTTAAAATTATTGTGGTGTTTCAAAATCTCTACAGCCTCTCTATGCATTCGTGCATAATAATTCGATGTCTTAGATAGCACGCTCGTCTCACTAAATTTTATTTCATGATCACCCGTTTCAAAAACATGTTCCGCTACAGCCGATTTGTCCGTGAGTCCCAGTCGACAGTTCCTGTTATGTTCATTTAGGTGAGTATTGATACTTCTTTTGTGGTTCCAATGTAAACCTTCCCACAACTATACGGAATCTTATACACACTAGGAGTAGCTGAAGGGCGTCGTGCACCTTTCGCCGATCTTGAGCATTCACTAATCTTCTTGGTGAGTCTGAAGATTGTTTCAACTCTGAACTTGGCCGTTCGCTGGCAACGAAACGTCAGGGAGAAGTATTTCTACTACTGGACCACGGCCTTTTAGCCCGGAAGTTTTAATTACTAACTAAACGTCTTTTTCCAAAATTATACTACTAAGGAAGACCGTACTGTGGTTTCTCCTTTAAATCGTGGCAAGAACATCAAAATGAAAAGTATCCAAATAAATAAGAATGCAATGTAAAAGAAACTAAAATCGCTCTACAATGAAGGTGCCACTGACCGTGACGGGATAGTAGTACGATTGTAAATAGAGAATGCGAAAGAACATTCTCCTGTTTCTAGCACTACTTTGCCGCAAGTTCCTGGCGGAACGAGGTGCTCCAAGAGACTGGAAAAGCTGCTCGTCTCCCCGCTTAAAAAATTTTTTTAAAAAAGCGGTGTAGAAGAGACGTACAAACGCTTAGGCCTATTGTCTGTTGTAGAATTTTGAAACATGTTTTATGCTGGCGTGGATGGAATATATCCGCTGCAGGAATCAATATGATTTCTGAAAAGAATGTCTGTGTCAAACCTAGCTCACTCTGTTTGTCCACGAGACAGAAATTGGTACACACCGGCTTCCATATTGGCATAAAGTCTTTCGAGTCCCGAAATGCGTTCTGCAAACATCATCCCTACACCAGCCGAACAAAACAAAGAGCGTCGGAAATGTCACAGTATATTTGCGGTTAGGTTTCAAGAATTTCGAGGAGACATAACACAGCATGTTATTGTCAACGGAGAGAAAACTTCAGATTTAAGAATAAAATCGGACGCACTAAAAGGGAGATTCGACCGTTACTTTTAACAATATACAGTGATAAGCCAAAACATTATGACCACTGCACACTGCTACGTTGGATTCCCCCTGGTGGCGTTGCGGGCGCTTACCGAAGTGACCCTAGTACGCAAGCAGAGTACACACGGACGGGGACAAACCTGACGAAGATATGGGTTGAAAATGGGAAAATGCATTGAAATAAGCGACTTCGACCAAGGGAAGATTATTATTACGCAAAGGCTGTGGAGGAGTACATCGAGAACATCGAAACTGGTCGAATGCCCACGTACTAGTGTCGTGAGCATCTACGGAAAGAGACAGAAAGGCAGTGAAATTAACACTAGATGCTGAATGGTTGGTTGTCCACGACTGTTCACAGAGAGTGAGGTTCGGAGGCTTCTCTGCTCTGTAAATCACAAAATAAGGTAATCTGTGGGACCTCTGCCAAAAAAGCACAATGCTGGTGCACGCACAAATGTTTGGAAACACACTGTTCATCGTAGATGTTGAACAATGAGCTCCGCAGCACACCACCCCTGCGTGTTCACAAGTTGACCCAACGACATCGTCAATTACGGTCGTAGCGGGCACAGGACCGTAAGCATTTGACTATCGATCAGTGTAAACGTGTCGTCTGTTCGGGTGAATCACGTTCTTGGTACACTAGGTCGATGGTCGTCTCCACAAACGTCGTTATAGAGGTGAACGGCAGCTCGAAACGTGCAGCCCGCCACGGAAGTAGCCTGGTGGCAGCAGTATTATGCTGTGGGATATATCCTCCTCCGTTTGCGTGGGACCTGTGGTAGTAATTGAAGACAAGCTGACAGCTGACAACGACCTGCATCCCTTCCTCTTTCATGTCTTCCCCGTCGGCGATGTCATCTAACAACTGTATAATTGTTCGTGTCTCGTAACGAGAACATTACTACAGTATTTTGAGGAGCGGTATTGTGAACTAACGTTGATGTCTCGGCGACCACATTCGCCTGTTTGTAAATCCTGTGGAATCCATCTTGATCGCCATCGGGCCTGTACGCAAATCACCAGCCTGTTATTTACGCGAATAACGTGGCTTATGCGTAGATATCTAATGCCACATACCTCTACAAATCTACCAACAAACTATCGGATCCCTGATGCGGAGAATCAGTTATGTATTTCGCCCCAAAGGCAGACAAACAAATTATTACAAAGGTGGTCATCATATTTTGGCTCATCGGTGTATATAAATGACCTAGTGTATATCGCCGGAGGTTCCGTGAGGATTTCCATGGAAATACTGTTTTCTCAGACAATTGGCAAAGCTAGCCAATAATAACGAAATGTTCAACGCTAAGTGTAGTGATTAGCAGTTGACCTTCAAGCTAAACAAATGTACCGTTCTGCGTATAAATAGGCAGAAAGACCCATTACTCTATAACTGCGCGATTCCAAAATAATCACTGAGCGTGCTTACATTTATGAAATGTCCAAACACATAGGAAGTAGCTTAAAAAACCCTCATTTGACCAATGCTTGAATACTATTCGTTTGCCTGTTATCCGCGTTACATATATATTCCAAACGGACATTGTAAGTTCAAATGGTTCTGAGCACTATGGGACTTAATATCCAGGGTTATCAGTCCCCTAAAACTTAGAACTACTTAAACCTAACTAATCTAAGGACATCAGACACATCCATGCTCGTGGCAGGATTCGAACTTGCGACCGTAGTGGTCGCGCGGTTCCAGACTAAAGAGCCTATAACCGCCCGGTCACAGCGGCCGGCTATATTGTAAGTAAACATACCTAAATGTAAGGACTTGATGCAGGTGTAAAAAGGGCCAATTGGTTTTGTCCGCGCCCATGGACTTACAGTCTGTGAACTCGTAGCATTTATTGGTGCCGCGCAGAGCGCAGAGTTTCCGCGCGGTTTGAGGCGTCATGTCATGGACTGCGAGGCCCCTCCCGCCGGAGGTTCCAGTCCTTCCTCGGGCATGGGTGTGCGTGTTGTTCTTAGCATAGGTTAGCTTAAGTAGTGTCTAAGTCTAGGGACCGATGACCTAAGCAATTTCGTGCCTTAGGAATTCACACACATTTGAACGTTTTGCATTTATTGGTGTTTCTCTTAGGACGGTTCAGTGCGTTTATAAGCAGTGGTGTAAAACACGTAGCTCCGACAATTGATGTCAAAATTGTGGTCTGATTATGATCCTGATTTAGAGGGACCGGAGACACTTTCCACGGCTTATGAATCAGAATCGTTTTCAGACCGGGCAGGAATCGTTGGAAGCTGTGAATGAAGGTCCATCCCAACCTGTTGGCGAGAGGTCAAGACTGGGACTGCATGCAATAAACATTCGGAGCTGTTCTCCTCGCTAGGGGCCATTGCTCAGAGATGTACATCTAGACGTCAACAGCAAAGTTCGTCGGGCTGGAAGATTATGTGACTAGTTTTCTCAACATTCTCCCACCTTACTACATCTCGACTGGACTGCGAAATCACTTGACATGAAGCCCATAGAAAATTTGTGGTCGTTTGGGAGTAGCAAGTAAAACCCCGACATCAGAATCCTCGATAGGAAATGCGACGTACCTACTCAACCTTGTGGACTCAGTTTCTAGTCAAATCCAGGTGGTTATCAAGTCCAGTGGCATAACTACAGGTCTTAAGGGAATAAGCCTCCACCTAGAGGATACATCTAGAGACTACCACTGCATTCAGCGATCCAAAGAGTAGACACATGGCCAAAGAGTGACATGTATCTAGCCAGAGCCGAAGACGAGCATATGCTGCCAGTTCTTCGCAATACGACGGAAAGTAATGCCTATGACTTCTGAAGACAAAATCAGCACGGATTTGTTTCGATGGTGCGTACTTCAAAGAAGTACCTTCATCCTGTTAATCTGGCTTCTTGTCGCATGTCTGCGTGTACAGAAATCAGTCACTTCTTTTTTCGTTACCTGAGTCCTTTCGCATTGAACAATGACTTGCTACGAAACGTCATGAGACTTTATATCTTTGGCACCTTTCACCAGCATTATTTCCCGAACAGAATTAAAAGGTGAACAGAATTAAAAAGTCAATTGTGAAAATATTCACTATACCTTCAGACTAACAACGGTGTTTGTGTGTGTGTGTGTGTGTGTGTGTGTGTGTGTGTGTGTGTCAGTATCTCAAATCTGTTACGCAAGTTAAAAGGTAATAACAAGTAAATAAGTAATAATAATAATAATAATAATAATAATAATAATAATAAGACGAAGAAGAAGAAGAATGAAATTAGTAACCTTAAATTTAACACTATGTAAGTCGCTGTGCCAACCTGCTTTAAAATGGATGTATCTATTAGAGATTCCGCTCAAATGTCATTCAGTTAAAAACGAGAGCGGAGTGAGGGAGAGTGCTGCACGAAACCTCTTGAATATACTGCAGACTGACGCAGGAACTTTCATGGGAAGATAATTGTTGTCCGGTCTTGTGATATTACGCTGCAGGGGCAAAAGCATTAAATTACTTGTCGTCTTCGTAGCTAAGTGTATATGACGTGACTGTTTGAAGCAATTATTTCTGTTCTACAGTTACCAGTCACATTTGTATTTGTTTTCTGTTTTGCTTAACATAACGCTAAGCCTCTCGATAATCATCTTTTTCAACTAAGAACTTGTATAGAAAGAACCATATTTATTAGTAAGAGATAAAATGTCTTCAAAATTCTGATTGACTATTGTTCTAATTAATGAATAAAGTAAATGATATTAACAACTTCTTGTTGTTGTTGTTTTCAGTCCTGAGACTGGTTTGATGCAGCTCTCCATGCTACTCTATTCTGTGCAAGCTGCTTCATCTCCCAGTACCTACTGCAACCTACATCCTTCTGAATCTGGTTAGTGTACTCATCTCTCGGTCTCCCTCTACGATTTTTACCCTCCACGCTGCCCTCCAATGCTAAATTTGTGATCCCTTGATGCCTCAAAACATGTCCTACCAACCGATCCCTTCTTCTAGTCAAGTTGTGCCACAAACTTCTCTTCTCCCCAATCCTATTCAATACCTCCTCATTAGTTACGTGATCTATCCACCTTATCTTCAGTATTCTTCTGTAGCACCACATTTCGAAAGCTTCTATTCTCCTCTTGTCCAAACTAGTAATCGTCCATGTTTCACTTCCATACATGGCTACACTCCAAACAAATACTTTCAGAAACGACTTCCTGATACATAAATCTATATTCGATGTTAACAAATTTCTCTTCTTCAGAAACGCTTTCCTTGCCATTGCCAGTCTACATTTTATATCCTCTCTACTTCGACCATCATCAGTTATTTTACTTCCTAAATAGCAAAACTCCTTTACTGCTTTAAGTGTCTCATTTCCTAATCTAATTCCCTCAGCATCACCCGATTTAATTTGACTACATTCCATTATCCTCGTTTTGCTTTTGTTAATGTTCATCTTATATCCTCCTTTCAAGACACTGTCCATTCCGTTCAACTGCTCTTCCAAGTCCTTTGCCGTCTCTGACAGAATTACAATGTCATCGGCGAACCTCAAAGTTTTTACTTCGTCTCCATGAATTTTAATACCTACTCCAAACTTTTCTTTTGTTTCCTTTACTGCTTGCTCAATATACAGATTGAATAACATCGGGGAGAGGCTACAACCCTGTCTCACTCCTTTCCCAACCACTGCTTCCCTTTCATGCCCCTCGACTCTTATTACTGCCATCTGGTTTCTGTACAAATTATAAATAGCCTTTCGCTCCCTGTATTTTACCCCTGTCACCTTTAGAATTTGAAAAAGAGTATTCCAGTCAACATTGTCAAAAGCTTTCTCTAAGTCTACAAATGCTAGAAACGTAGGTTTGCCTTTTCTTAATCTTTCTTCTAAGATAAGTCGTAAGGTCAGTATTGCCTCACGTGTTCCAACATTTCGACGGAATCCAAACTGATCCTCCCCGAGGTCTGCATCTACCAGTTTTTCCATTCGTCTGTAAAGAATTCGCGTTAGTATTTTGCAGCCATGGCTTATTAAACTGATAGTTCGGTAAATTTCACATCTGTCAGCACCTGCTTTCTTTGGGATTGGAATTATTATATTCTTCTTGAAGTCTGAGGGTATTTCGCCTGTCTCATACATCTTGCTCACCAGCTGGTAGAGTTTTGTCATGACTGGCTCTCCCAAGGCCGTCAGTAGTTCTAATGGAATGTTGTCTACTCCGGGGGCCTTGTTTCGACTCAGGTCTTTCAGTGATCTGTCAAACTCTTCACGCAGTATCGTATCTCCCATTTCGTCTTCATCTACATCCTCTTCTATTTCCATAATATTGTCCTCAAGTACATCGCCCTTGTATAAACCTTCTATATACTCCTTCCACCTTTCTGCCTTCCCTTCTTTGCTTAGAACTGGGCTGCCATCTGAGCTCTTGATATTCATACACGTGGTTCTCTTCTCTCCAAAGGTCTCTTTAATTTTCCTGTAGGCCGTATCTATCTTACCCTAGTGAGATAAGCTTCTACATCCTTACATTTGTCCTCTAGCCATCCCTGTTGAGCCATTTTGCACTTCCTGTCGATCTAATTTTTGAGACGTCTGTATTCCTTTTTGCCTGCTTCATTTATTGCATTTTTATATTTTCTCCTTTCATCAATTAAATTCAATATTTCTTCTGTTACCCAAGGATTTCTAGCAGCCCTCGTCTTTGTACCTACTTTATCCTCTGCTGCCTTCACTACTACATCCCTCAGAGCTACCCATTCTTCTTCTACTGTATTTCTTTCCCCTATTCCTGTCAATTGTTCCCTTATGCTCTCTCTGAAACTCTGTACAACCTCTGGTTCTTTCAGTTTATCCAGGTCCCATCTCCTTAATTTCTCACATTTTTGCAGTTTCTTCAGTTTTAATCTACAGGTCATAACCAATAGATTGTGGTCAGAGTCCACATCTGCCCCTGGAAATGTCTTACAACTTAAAACCTGGTTCCTAAATCTCTGTCTTACCATTATATAATCTATCTGATACCTTTTAGTATCTCCAGGGTACTTCCACGTATACAACCTTCTTTCATGATTCTTAAACCAAGTGTTAGCTATGATTAAGTTGTGCTCTGTGCAAAATTCTACTAGGCGGCTTCCTCTTTCATTTCTTAGCCCCAATCCATATTCCCCTACTATGTTTCCTTCTCTCCCTTTTCCTACACTCGAATTCCAGTCACCCATTACTATTAAATTTTCGTCTCCCTTCACTACCTGAATAATTTCTTTTATTTCATCGTACATTTCTTCAATTTCTTCATCATCTGCAGAGCTAGTTGGCATATAAACTTGTACTACTGTAGTAGGTGTGGGCTTCGTATCTATCTTGGCCACAATAATGCGTTCACTATGCCGTTTGTAGTAGCTTACCCGCATTCCTGTTTTCCTATTCATTATTAAACCTACTCCTGCATTACCCCTATTTGATTTTGTGTTTATAACCCTGTGGTCACCTGACCAGAAGTCTTGTTCCTCCTGCCAGCGAACTTCACTAATTCCCACTATATCTAACTTTAACCTATCCATTTCCCTTTTTAAATTTTCTAACCTACCTGCCCGATTAAGGGATCTGACATTCCACGCTCCGATCCGTAGAACGCCAGTTTTCTTTCTCCTGATAACGACATCCTCCTGAGTAGTCCCCGCCCGGAGATCCGAATGGGGGACTATTTTACCTCCGGAATATTTTACCCAAGAGGATGCCATCATCATTTAATCATACAGTAAAGCTGCATGTCCTCGGGAAAAATTACGGCTGTAGTTTCCCCTTGCTTTCAGCCGTTCGCAGTACCAGCACAGCAAGGCCGTTTTGGTTAATGTTGCAAGGCCAGATCAGTCAATCATCCAGACTGTTGCCCCTGCAACTACTGAAAAGGCTGCTGCCCCTCTTCAGGAACCACACGTTTGTCTGGCCTCTCAACAGATACCCCTCCGTTGTGGTTGCACCTACGGTACGGCCATCTGTATCGCTGAGGCACGCAAGCCTCCCCACCAACGGCAAGGTCCATGGTTCATGGGGGGAGGAACAACTAAATGATAAAATATCAGAAATCTAGTGTGTTAGCCACAAAGCTTGGACAACACCACAGCCCTCAAAAAAAGCGATCAAAGGCAGTTAATCCGTGACTAAAATGAGAATAATGCCATGGTCTTAGGCCACATGGTCAATAGATTAATCCATCACTGACCGCTGACGAAAGTAATGTCACTGGGAAAGAGGTATAAACGGATTGAGTGCCAAATAGGAGGAATAAAGTTAGAACAGGTGGACGGTTTCAAGTACTTAGGATGCATATTCTCACAGGATGGCAACATAGTGAAAGAACTGGAAGCGAGGTGTAGCAAAGCTAATGCAGTGAGCGCTCAGCTACCATCTACTCTCTTCTGCAAGAGGGAAGTCATTACCAAGACCAAGTTATCTGGGCACCGTTCAATCTTTCGACCAACTTTGTTGTATGGGAGTGAAAGCTGGGTGGATTCAGGTTACCTTATCAACAAGGTTGAGGTTACGGATATGAAAGTAGCTAGGATGATTGCAGGTACTAGTAGATGGGAACAATGGCAGGAGGGTGTCCACAATGAGGAAATCAAAGAAAAACTGGGAATGAACTCTATAGATGTAGCAGTCAGGGCGAACAGGCGTAGATGGTGGGATGATGTTACACGCGTGGCAGAAGCAAGGTTACCCAAGCGACTCATGGGTTCAGCAGTAGAGGGTAGGAGAAGTCGGGGTAGACCAAGGACAAGGCACCTGGATTCTGTTAAGAATGATTTTCAAGTAATAGGCTTAAGATCAGAAGAGTCACCAATGTTAGCACTGAATAGAGGATCACGGAGGAATTTTATAAGGGGGACTATGCTCCAGACTGAACGCTGAAAGGCATAATCAGTCTTAAATGATGATGATGATGATGACCACTGTTAACCGAAATGAAAACCCGTAGCAAAAAATGTGTTTGTCTATTACCAACTAGTGTCGTACCATTCTAAGAAGATGAACGTCTTTAAAAAAATAACATTGGAAAATGCAATGACAAAATTATCGTGATGTTACACATCTTAGCATCAGTACCTTCGTCTCATGTTCAGTTTTGTATTTTACAGTTCTCACCTTTCCTAATTAGTTTTGATTTCATTTCCATTTAGTGTTCTTCTTTTATTGGCATATGCAATGATCTTAATATCGTATTTTTGTTTTGCAGATTTCCCAGTTTATGAGCTACATGAAGGTTGTTTGCGTTTTAGTGGGTTCCCGAAGCAAATATTCATAGAGGTGTGACCCTGCGTCAGGTAGCTCTGATGCTAAAGTGATTAACAACAGAAACAGCAATTCTGAAATGATCATTTCAACGCTGAGAAGGAAATAAAACAAACCTGCGGCGAAATTTGGCGTTAATATTGATCTTCCGTGGAGCGAATATCAAAGTAGATACAAACTCAATGAAGCCCCCTTTCTTTCAGAAGATGGAATCAAAGAAAGGAAAGAAAAGAAATAATCTTAATATCGATAATTGATACTTAATCTCACTATAAGCGATTATTGTTTGTATTTAATACAATCACAGTATTCCATTTGGTACAGACGTAATGATTCTCAAATGTTGCCACAAAACTAGGGAAATGTAGAGCCAATTAATGATTTAGTTAGTTTTCATTATTTTCAAAAATGGTTCAAATGGCTCTGAGCACTATGCGAGGTTATCAGTCGCCTAAAACGTAAAACTAATTAAACCTAACTAACCCAAGGACATCACACACATCCATGCCCGAGGCAGGATTCGAACCTACGACCGAAGCGGTCGCTCGGCTCCAGTCTGTAGCGCCTAGAACCGCACGGCCACTTATTTTCCATTTAACTGGAAACATGTAGCTGTCAGTAATTCAGTAATAGTTTTGTGCGTCACTGTAATGCGTTATCAGTAAACACAGATTTAAGAGCAATGACTGCGGTGAACGTCACATTAACAACCAGAACAAATTGCTACTCCCTACTAGGGATCGAACAGCAAACTTTAGGATTTATAGGTGAAACTCCGCGTAAGTATTAAAGCACGGCACTATTCCAGGTATAAACTGCTGCGCTCGCATGTCTGTGGCTTGTTTCAGCAGACGCTCGTGGTAAAGCAGTGGCCTGTCGGTGGAGGCGTGACATGGTCTGCATCTGCACTAACAGGGCAGGACACGCATTTGTCATTTCAGCTTAGCTGTCTGCATTTCATTTCTGTTTCACGAGGCGACCGCAGAACCGCTGCAAATCTGTGTTCTACGGTGCATTCGGGTCATGCGTACAACATAAATCAGAATTAAGTTTAGTCCACCAAGTGATTCCGTTTAATACTACAGTAGTGGTCTTGGACTCCAATTTGCCCTCCTGACGCAAAACAGATGCATAACGGATGAAGAGCAACGTAAGGTGATACTACCCAAGGCCATTTTTCTCTCTTCGTTCATACATTAGCGTTCGCCAATCGCCTTTCGCGAAAATGCAACCATCGGAGAACGTCGTTCATATTTACCGATAAAGACTTTCTGATGGAAAATGTATGCTTTTAACTGGATGTAAAGTAATCAAAAGTCTTCTTCATCTAACTACTGATTGTGTTTTCAACTTCGTTACCTGTTATTCTGTTTCCCCTTATTATGGTGTCAGTAAATACCGAAATCTGCCCCTCATGTAGCAGAAAATTATTACTTAGCTCTGCTAGTACAGCAGCAAGAATACTAGCAGGACATTATTGCTTAATGATTGCTTATTTGGTGAAGGAAAATGCTAAAGAACACATGAAGCGAATGATATTTATTAACACTGTTTGATACTGTGTTGGAGACGCAAGGAAAAACGTCCAGATGTGTGACTCACAAATTAATTCTTGCAGTATTGTGGGTGGTTCCTTTGGAAAGAACCATAAGAATTTTATTCTGCTTACTTGTTAAATCCGAACTTGTTCTCTGCCTCTAGTGACCTCGTCGTCGACAGGAAGTGAAATGTTAATTTGGATACTGTCCTTCCCTAGCCTTTTGTGGTTCACAGCCAAGGCCTGGATCTCCAGTCTCAGTATTTCTCTCCTGGCATGAATAGAAATTTTGGAAAACTGACATACAGAACTAGAGCTGTTTGAACAAAGTAAACTTACCAACGCAACTTCAACAAAGATATTTCTAGGCTTCTCGTATTTGCCAAGAATTACATTATTGTTCATTCACCAACTCCTCCGTAGCCGACATCGCAAACGTAGACCTGCTTGGTGACGTTGATCTCTGAAGAACTTGGTTCGAATACTGGTAGTGGAAGCCGTTTTCACTATCACTGCCGGGCAGACATGGGAAATAGAGATGCTGAAGTAATGTTCCTGATCTCTGTACTTTACGTTAATATTTTGGATTAAATTACAAACAACTCTGTAGTGTCTCAAGGCACTGTTGATGATGGCCCGTCTTCCTGACGAGGACTTTAAGCTCTGCGCCACCCTTGGTGCTATTCCATAGCAGTATGTTATGTGTAAGAATCCCGTTTCAAGCTCTCATCGTCACAAAACACCCACAAAAAATACAGTTACCTACACCCAACAGATACAAGCAAGACCAAATGCTCATACATCACCCGACAGTGAGACTTTGTATGTAAGTGGAGGTTGAAAACCCATTTGGTTGACCTCAGATCTCTCAGTCAGAAGTGTCATACAACTCTTCCTTTCTTTGTTCAGTCAATACTGACATCAACATGCAGTTAAAAAGAAGTAATTCTTCTAATTGCAATAATGTGTTCGACGCAATAATCTGTCAACATCTTTCAAAATTCAAAGCAGGAGAAAAAGATTTTCCAGAATTCGTATCAAGAACAGTCGCCAACAGGAGCAGCTTAGGGGTAGACAACCTCGTTGTAGCGAAGCAGATGAAATGGGTTAATTGAAGCAAGTACTTTGCAATCATACGCAACCACTCACTTGACGGAAGTCCCGTACGAAAATACTGGAAATCTGCAAAGGTCACATTAACACTCATGAAAGGCAGTTGGAGTACGCCGATGAACTGATGACTCATATCACTGACGTCGATTTGCAGCAGGATTATGGAACGTATACTGTGTTGGAACATTATAGATTATCTTGACGGAATCGATCTGTGGACACAAAGTCGGAAAGCATTCAGAAAATATCGTTCTAGTGAACCACAAGAACCACTTTTTTCGCAAGAAGGTATGAGTACCGTCGATAGGGGTCTCAAATTGAGTCCATATTCCTAGATTTCCAAAAGGCTTTTGATACTTTTCATCGTAAAATACTTCTAATCAAATAGCATATCTATGGAGTATCACTTCATATGTGAGACTCATTTCGTAATTCTCTGTTAGAAAGCTCATAGTAGGAAGTACTCGACGAAAATCATGGAGTAAAATAGAAGTGATATCCGGTGCTCCCCAAGCAAGTGTGGCAATCTCTGAGCTGCTTCTAATCTATATAAACGTTTTAGGAGACAATCTGAGCAGCCCTCTGAGACTATTTGCAGATTATGCTGTCTTTTACCGTATAGTTAAGTCATTAGAAGATCGAAACCAATTTGAAAATGGCTTAGACGAGATATCTGTATTGTCTGAAGTATGGTAGTTGTATCCGAATTGGCTGGCCGAGGTGACCAAGTGGTTCTAGGTGCAACAGTCCGGGCATGGATTTGTCCAATGTCCTTAGGTTAGTTAGGTTTAAGCAGTTCTAAGTTCTAGGAGACTGATGACCTCAGATGCTCAGAGCCTTTTGAACCTTAGTCTGGGTACAACGGTTTTCATTCTCGTTACCATCAAAGTGAACTATTACCCATACATTGGAAATCATTCAGGGTTTTCTAGAGGGCGAGCCCGTCATCAGGATGCAGCCCACTGCAAGACAATGCCACTCATTTGAAGAATAACAAAATGGCATTTGGTGGCCTTATTGGTAGGAAACTACACAACGAGGAATTAAAACTCAGTTAACCAGTTTACCATCCTTTGAAAATTCTATCTTTCGAACCATTACGCAATTTATGAACATATGCTTCAACAAAATCAGCGCCTTACCTAGCTATATAGTCAATCAGCTTTAATACAGCTATTAATCTCTAAATTACTGTGTTAATTACGAGTCTCTCTGTTAACGGGGCAACAAAAAGGAAGCAATCCTGCATTTCCTGATCTTTTACAACTTTTGGAAGTACAACACTCTGACTACTCCTTTACCAATTAAAATTTATCGCAAATCAGCAACAGTAATAACACGTGCAGATATCAAAACTAATGAGGAAATTTTAATGACAGGCATAATAAGAGGTTTAGGAATGGCAACAACTTTCAGAATAATTTTCACAGACGGCAAAACTTTCATGATCAGTATTCCCAAAACGAACAACATTACTAACAATTTGGTAGCAACAACCAGAAATTTCTACATTTTCACTAACAAAACCAGCAGTATGGAAATTTCAAACAAAAATGTTCTCAGCAAGGTGAAGCCAACGTCAATGGTGCGCCGCAAACTTTCGTGAACGCGCAACAACATAGCAATGATACTACACAACAAGGTAATAATTTTGTGTATGGAAACCAGAAATCGCATTTAAACCGAAATGTTCCGTATTAGACTAATTCCAGCAACAAACGAAGAGGTCATAATCAGAATTTTCAGCCTAATTACTGCAATAACAATTTTTTTCCATGATCAAGAACAATTTAAACGACAACCACGACTTATTCTGAATGAACCTGACGTACTTTTATACCCTCCTCAAAGCTCTAATAAGCAAAGTAGCAGAACTGTAAAAATTAAGGAGATGCCACAACAAGCTTCGACAAATAATCAAATTCCGGATACTACATGACAAGAGGACAACACCGTTGCTTTAGCCTGCAATGACGATCAGCAATTAGAACCACACGAAACAATAACAGAAAATGTAAACACTTTCGATAACATTAAACAAACACTTTTTCAAGAAAAAGATCATACTAACAGGCAGCTGGAGGGAATTAAAGGGACAGGTTGAAGGGGATACGCAGAACGCCACAACGTCGAAAACAGGTAGCAAGATGGCACGGGATGAATGTAAGACTCCCTCCTCCCTGGATAAGCGAGTCCAGAGAAAACCGAGGCAAGAAATAAAGAAACAGACTTACAGTACTGAAGTCTCGGTTTTTAGGATGGCAGTTATCCAGGAAGGTTATCCACTGGTGGCAATCACCTCGCAGCAGGAGGTATTGGTGAATTGGTATAGATGACCCTCTTTGAAAATATTCGGGGGGGGGGGGGCGGTGACGCTGGCCCAGGACCCAACTTCAGGAGGGTCTATCTAGGTAGTGGTGCCCTCATTTTTGTCTGTGAGGGGGTGCACACGGTGGAGTGGCTAAGGACAAGTTACCCATGATATCCCCTTGGAAAGATGCAAGGCGGCTGGTCAAGAGGGAAGCGGAGCTTCTTAAGACCGCAAAGGTGTCAGTATGGGTAATAAAGATCCTTAAGGAAGTCTCGTCTAAGAGATAATAGGAGCCCAGAACCCAAAAGTATCGACAGAAGACTGGAGAGTGATTAACCAGAAGGTTTTATTGGAAGGATGAACCTTGGTGGTGAAGGTCGGAGAGAAGTCCCTGAAGGCAATGTGGGAGCGGGACCTGAAACTGCTTTTAGGGTTCTCGCAGCTGACCGTCAGGGTTCTCAAAGACCTCAAATATGTCAGCAAGATGGAGATTTGGGCTGCTGCAGATCAATCTGCAGCATAGTCAAGGTGTCTCTGCTGCCCTGAGCCGCTGCCTGGGGAGGCAGGATATTGATGTGGCTCTGATACAAGAGCCCTATTCATATAAAGGAGGTGTACTGGGCCTCAATGGCACTGGAGGTAAGGTGATTAATGCTACAAAACTAAGAAACTCCAGAACATGCATCTACGTAAGAAATGGAATTTCTTTCATGCCAGTGATGAATTTTTGCTGTAGGGACTTAGTGATCATTAAAATGCACTAGTGCGAGAAAGTTATCATGAGGGACACTATTTTTGCCTCAGCATTCCTTCCTTACAAAGACAGCTCTATTCCTCCATTGGAGGTGAGGAGACAGGTAGAGGCTTCCCATCGGCGACGCCAATGCTCACAACGTAGACTGGGGCACAAAGAACAAGAGTAGATGTGAGTACCTTCTTGAGTTTCTTTTAGCTAACAACTTGGAGGTCCTGAACAGGAGCAATGAATCTACACTCAAGAACAGCAGAAGGGAAGAAGTAACTGACATAACCTTTGATTCCATGATGATGGGCAGCTATGTTAAAGAATTGCATGAGATGTTAGAGCCATCCTCATAGCACCACATGTACATTAAATTCGAGGTTGAAATGGGAATCAGACAGACCATGACCTATAGGAATCCGAGGAAAGCAGACTGGGAGACGTATAGGAATTACTTTGCCTTAAGTTTATCAGAAATTAAAATCTCGATAAGGAAACTAGTAGAGTTTGAGGAAGTAGCAGTGGCTTTTACTTCTGCCATAGTGACCTCATATCAGGACAACTGCACAAACAGGAGTGTACCTTAGTCGAACAATAAGCTGGAAATGCAAACAAAAAAAAACAGGTATGGAGACTGTTTAACATTTTGAGACGTAAAGAGCAGTGGGCTAAATATCGTGAGACCCTTGTCAATTACAACCTTGCAATCAGGCAAGCAAAGAAGGCATACTGGATGGCATTCTGTGAGGAAGTGGAGAGCACGGCTGGACTATATTACCAACCAGTCCAGGGGGTACATTGATGAAGGACGATGGGGAATATACAAAGACAGCGCACGAGACGCTGGAACTGCCCCTCAAAACTCACTTTCATCAATATGCTCTTCCGGACAGCACAGACCATAATGTGATCCCAGAGAGCCAATGGTTCTCGGAGAGAGGACTGGAAATAGGCCAAGGAGTGTGTGTACTTTAATAAAGTCCAATGGGCGGTGGGAACATTCCAACCGTTCAAGTCACCTGGCCCAGACAGAATTTTTCCAGATTTCCTGCAACAGGCAGGAGAGAAGCTCATAAGAGTCGTAGGCAGGGTTAGCCTAGCAGTAGGAATCATTTCCAATGCTTGGAGGGCAGTGAAGGTTGTCTTCATTCCAAAGCCAGTGAGAATTGATCACACGAAAGCCAAGGATATGAGACCAATCAGTCTGTCCTCCTTCATTCTCAAAACATAGGAATAACTGGTTAATGTATACATTGGGGAGACGAGGTTGATTAGGGCCCCTCTATATTCAAGCCCACTCGCAAATCAAGCAGGTAAGTAATGTGAGACAGCTCTCCACCACCTCGTTAGGAGGTTGGAGAAAGCACTTCCAAGAAATAGCCCCCTGCATCTTCCTGGATATCGAGGGGGCCTAGAGTAATACGACCTTCGATTCCATAGTAAGGGCAGCAGATTTGCATGACCTAGGGACCACTACATGTATAGGGGGACCAGAACCATGCTTCGTGGAAGGAAGGTAGAGGCTACCATGATGAATGAAAATATGGTAATTAACAATACTAGAGGCAGCCCACAAGGAGGAGTTATGTCCCATTTACTGTGGAATCTAGTGGTGATCGAAATCATTAAGGAACTAAATTCCGGACATTGCTTCTGCCAAGAATACGCAGATGAACTTTTCATAGTAATACTTTTAAAATTTACTGATACAGTTAGAAATATGGCACAAGGAGGATTGGACATTGTGCAAAATTGGTGCATCAAATAGGATCTGAGGATTCATCCTAAGAAACCTGTTGTGGTGCCGTTTACGAAGAGGCATATCCAACACTCAAGTTGGAATCTATAGCTCTTCGATGAAACTCTACCTGCAAAAGGGATAGTGAAATATCTAGGGGTAACTTTAGATGAGAAACTAATGTGGACCCCTCACATTAAGAGTATCTGTTCCAAGGCAAAAAGTACTGTAGTGAGTACCAGAAGGGCTTGTGACAAAGCCCCAAGGGTATGCACTGGATATACACCTCAGTGGTTAGACCTATGATTTCCTACTGGGACATAGTGCGGTGGAAGACGAAAGAACAGCTGGGTGCAGCTAAGGAGCTTGCTAAGGTGCAGAGACTAGCCTGCTTAGCCATAACAGGCGGAATTAGCAGCACACGAACTGCTGGAATAGAAGCCATGCTGGACATGCCTCCACTACACCTTTGGATCAAGATGGAGGCAGCAGCTGTGGCATACAGACTTAAAACGGGCTAAAACTGGGTCTCATTCGGATATCCAGAATCACACACTAACACAGTGAGTGAGGTAAATATAGGAATGGCTGGGGAAATGCCTGCCCACTATATAACAACTCTCAACTGCTTCAATAAACCTGACAACATAGTAACTGGAAGCATAGAGCAGGGGGTAAAACAGTTCGACGCCGTATGGGTGACATCGTTTGGTTCACCAATTGGTCGAAATCAGCTCAAGGAGTTGGGGCAGGGTTGTACGGGATTCAGCTAAGAGTGGAGGGCATCATCTATCTAGCAAAACTAGCCTCTGTATTCCAAGCTGAAATTACTGCAATCAGAGCATGTGTGGAAGAGAATGTGTGTAAGTGCTACAATCTATATCTGTTCAGACAGCCAGGCAGCCCTTAAATCGTTGGCAGTTCCATCAACAAGATCTTAGATTGTTGCAGAATGCCACAGCGCTCTGGAGGAGCTAGGGGTTAGGTTTAGTTGTTTGGGGAAGGAGACCTGACAGCTAGGTCATAGGTCTCATTGGATCAGGGAAGACCGGGGATGGAAGTCGGCCTTTCAAAAGAACCATCCCGGCATTTGCCTGGAACGATTTAGGGAAACTACAAAAAACCTAAATCAGGATGTTCGGACGCGGGATTGAACCGTCGTCCTCCCGAATGCGATCTAGTGTCTAACCACTGCGCCACCTCGCTCGGTGAGGAGCTAGGGGGAAGCAATAATGTAAACCTAGTTTGGATCCCTGGCCACTCAGGGATCTGTGACAATGGTCACACCGACAGATTGGCCAGGATGGGGGCAATGGATCCATTTATTGGACGCGAACCAGTCCTGACAATCATGAAGACTATGATTAAACTAGAACTACGGAACTGGCTTAGGAAACAGCAAGTAGAGTGTTGGACCAAGGTCGATACTGAAAAACATGGAAAGGTAATGATGCCCAAACCATGTTTTAAAAGAAGCTCAGTAATCCTGGTATTGAACAAGAAGGAGATCCAACTCAGGACTGATGACAGGCGATGGGAATTTCAAAAAACGCCTACACAGAATGGGTATGACGGAAGACCACCCTAAAAGTAGGATCTGTGATAAGGGTGAAGAAACTGCATCACACCTAATATTCGAATGCATGACATTGGAGAGCAAAAGATGCAGAATCTTCAGGACAATCAGACCTGACGAAATTGTGTGTAACAGAAAACTGGTAAAGGGACTGCTTGCACTATTTAAGGGCATTGGTTGGCTTTACTAGATATACGGGAGCGATACCGCACAATAAATTCAGTTTTAGTGCTGGCAGTGGTGGGATGGACCTAAGCTTTTTTAGCTTCCCTGTTACAATCAAATCAAATCAACAATACTGCTTTACACCACATCATCGACAAGGAAATAGGTACACATAAATTTGCTGCTTTGATAGATCCAGGTTCGCCTGTTACAGTGACAAGTGACGATGTATTTAACAAGTTTAATCATGATAATTCCTGACCAACTTTTCCACTGAAAAAAAAGAAAGGAAAGTACGTCGCCCGGTTTCTAGCAAAGGCGTCGACGTAACACTTCGAACACATTTATCTTTCCCTGTATATAGTCACATATTCTATTCTAATTTTTGGATTGTTCTCTTAAGCACCACAGACGAAATGTTCGGTATGGACTTTCTGATCGAACGTAAAGCTATTTAGGACTTCAAAAACTAGCACCTCATATTAAATGAAAATGGCAGCCGCTTTATCATCTGGTGACAAAACGTCAACAGAACTGAACTTATTTCAGTTACCAAAAACACAAATTTGCATACATCCTTTTACACTGACATTTATTTTCATTGCAATAATGTACCAGACGATATGGAATACGACGTTGTACGAACAATAACCTATCAGGTAAGTGAAGCCAAGGAAGAACTGATGACGAACGCCGACAATTACATGATTTTTTATTACAGCATTCACGAGTCTTTGATAATATTACAGGTACTATGATAGGTTTGCGATACGGATTTCAAGTGAAAACTCACACGCTTTCAAATCTCAACATCATTCATGACATTTATTTATAGAGAACAAATAAAACAGGAACTTCAATCCATGCTCGACTAAGGAATTATAGAACCAGCCGTTAGTCCACTCCACAAGTAAGTCCACTCCACACTGTTATTAAAAAGTATGAATCATTACCCCCTGTTCTCGATCCACGCCAGATCAACGACGTTATAGTAACTGATCTACCGCCGACTTTACAGGAACTTCTACAGAAATTTCAAGGTACGTCTGTTTATTCAGCACTAGATATAAAATCCGATTTTATGCAGATTGAGCTTCACCCCAACTGCAGAAGATACACTGCATTTCTCTATTCTGGCAATTGCTATCAGTCTGGTAAACTAGCATTTGGTTTGATAATACCTTCTGCTGCATTCATACGAGCCATGCTAACAATAATACGGGCTGAATTGAAAGACAGGATAGCCACGTATACTGATGACACTGTAACTGAGGAAACCATTTGCCCTCACCATAACAATATTCTTCAAGCTTTATCTCACACATTTCTTCAGCTACGTTTCACAGTTACTCTCAGTAACTCTCACTTTGGTAGAGCTTCTATTAAATATTCTAGGTCATGTCAATTCTGTCGACGGCATAGCGCCCGATTCAGAACTTCAAGCAATTCGACATATTACGATTCCTACTTCAAAAAAGCAACTTCGTAGGTTCTTAGAACTGATAAACTTTTTTCGTTGCCTCATTATTTTGCACAGCAAACCCGAGGTTATGTCAGTTAACAGGCAATAATACTATCTGGACATTGGGTGAACCAGCTCTTTCCGAATTCTTGAACTTTAAGCATGCACTCTTCAATGCAGCAATAGTGTCGCACCCTGAACCCACTAATAAAGTTTTGATCACAACTAACAGTTGCAATACAGCCCTCGGCGTATAAATTTTCCAAGAGATTCGAGAAGATGCCATCGTTGTTACTAAAAGCATTGCATTTGCGATCAGCATTCTGTTTACTGCAGAACGCAACTGTTCGATTACAGAGTAGGAAACCTTGTCTGCTGTTTGGGCCTTTACTAAATTTAGAGGCTTCATGTATGGAAGACATACCACTATTTATATTGACCAACGTTCTACCTTATTTTTGCAGTCCACAAAATTTTCTCACGATCACCTTGCACGATGGAAGTTATGTTTAAAGGAACTGCACTTTACTGTAATCCATATCCCCGCTTCTCCAAGCGTGGTATGTGATGCTTTATCCCGTTCTGTTACTACCAGGCAACAAGACACTGCCACGCATTTTTGGCAAATTAATTGCAGTATTTTCTACGCACAGCAAGTAGTGTTTGAAAACTTTATTTATTGATATCTTAAAGACATTTCCAGAGAACAGGGTAAGGACACTAGGTGGAAAAATATTAAGCAGCTTTGGCATGACAGGACCAATTCAACGATCAGGCATCACTACTTCACACATCACAACATTATCTTTCGACGTACGCCTCCATACAGCGACCACTGGTTCTTACGTATACCTGAAAATTTAATCAAAAATTAATTTGGTACACTCACTTAAGTTATGCACATTATGGTTGACTAAAGTGTTTCCTCATCGTAAGATAGAATCGTTATCTTTCAAATATGGAAAAAGGTATACGACGAGTACTAGCAACATGCAAACTTTGTCAGCAAGCAAAATCATCGACGACTTCTTATCTCGCTCCATCCTATCCCATTATACAAATTAAATTACGTCACATCGCCGCCGTGTATATCTATGGACCAATTACAAGAAGAAATGAGGTTTTTCTTACATTTTCGTAACAGTAGAAGTAACTTGTAAATTGCTAATATCCACATCGGTACGTAAAGCTACAGCCAAAACTGTTTCAGCAGCTTTTACAAAATATTTCTTACCGATTGTTGATCACGTGCATTAAGTTATTTCTGATAAGGGACCACAATTCAGATCAGTTGTATGGACAGGTAGTCTGAAAGCTAAGAAGATTACACCTATATACATATCCAGTTACCATGCTTCATCAAACCCATCGGAATGCATTGTGAAAAGAATTGGTAACCTTTGTAGTCTGTGCTGTCATAAGAAACACATTGACTAGGAAAAATATATCTACGCATTTCAAGAAATTATTTATTCCATTCCAAATGATTGTATATTGTTGTCTGTGTACATAGTATTAAGGATTGTTGAACGCCGAAGAAAATGAAGGAATTAGTAGCATTTCCTGCTTCACGACTGAATGCATTGTGAAAGGAATTGGTAAGCTCTGTAGCCTGTACTGTTATAAGAAACACACCGGCTGGGATAAATATATCTACACATTTCAAGAAATTATTAATTCCGTTCCGAATGATTCTGTGTTGTTGTCTGTGTACATGGTATTAAAGAATGTTGAACGCCGAACAAAATGAAGGAGTTAGTAGCATTTCCTGCTTCACGACGACTACGTCACCATGAAGTCATCAAAATTGCAATCAACAATATTAAGTGTGCAGCTGAACGCAGAAAGAAACAGCAGGAATAAGTAAGTCACCTCCACGGGTTTAAAATCTATCAAAGAGAATTGGTGCGTACTCATCGTCATTCCGACAAAAACCAAAATAGATTTAACAATTTGGAGTTGCTGTGGGGTAGCCCTTACAGAATAAGACATATTCTGCATCCAAATGTTGTCCATGTAGAAACTTCGCTTACGAAAAAGTCACGAGGGAACCATCATATTAGTAATGTAAAACATCTTACTGAATGAAACAATTTTTTTTCTTTTATTTTTACAGATTTTTTATTTAGTACTAAAGTGTTACTAAAGTGTTACAGCGAGACTTAGCACTTATACTTCCACTATGTACACTCCTGGAAATTGAAATAAGAACACCGTGAATTCATTGTCCCAGGAAGGGGAAAATTTATTGACACATTCCTGGGGTAGATACATCACATGATCACACTGACAGAACCACAGGCACATAGACACAGGCAACAGAGCATGCACAATGTCGGCACTAGTACAGTGTATATCCACCTTTCGCAGCAATGCAGGCAGCTATTCTCCCATGGAGACGATTGTAGAGATGCTGGATGTAGTCCTGTGGAACGGCTTGCCATGCCATTTCCACCTGGCGCCTCAGTTGGACCAGCATTCGTGCTGGACGTGCAGACCGCGAGAGACGACGCTTCATCCAGTCCCAAACATGCTCAATGGGGGACAGATCCGGAGATCTTGCTGGCCAGGGTAGTTGACTTACACCTTCTAGAGCACGTTGGGTGGCACGGGATACATGCGGACGCACATTGTCCTATTGAAACAGCAAGTTCCCTTGCCGGTCTAGGAATGGTAGAACGATGGGTTCGATGACGGTTTGGATGTACCGTGCACTATTCAGTGTCCCCTCGACGATCACCAGAGGTGTACGGCCAGTGTAGGAGATCGCTCCCCACGCCATGATGCCGGGTGTTGGCCCTGTGTGCCTCGGTCGTATGCAGTCCTGATTGTGGCGCTCACCTGCACGGCGCCAAACACGCATACGACCATCATTGGCACCAAGGCAGAAGCGACTCTCATCACTGAAGACGACACGTCTCCATTCGTCCCTCCATTCACGCCTGTCGCGACACCACTGGAGGCGGGCTGCACGATGTTGGGGCATGAGCGGAAGACGGCCTAACGGTGTGCGGGACCGTAGCCCAGCTTCATGGAGACGGTTGCGAATGGTCCTCGCCGATACCCCAGGAGCAACAGTGTCCCTAATTTGCTGGGAAGTGGCGGTGCGGTCCCGTACGGCACTGCGTAGGATCCTATGGTCTTGGCGTGCATCCGTGCGTCGCTGCGGTCCGGTCCCAGGTCGACGGGCACGTGCACCTTCCGCCGACCACTGGCGACAACATCGATGTACTGTGGAGACCTCACGCCCCACGTGTTGAGCAATTCGGCGGTACGTCCACCCGGCCTCCCGCATGCCCACTATATGCCCTCGCTCAAAGTCCGTCAACTGCACATACGGTTCACGTCCAGGCTGTCGCGGCATGCTACCAGTGTTAAAGACTGCGATGGAGCTCCGTATGCCACGGCAAACTGGCTGACACTGAAGGCGGCGGTGCACAAATACTGCGCAGCTAGCGCCATTCGACGGCCAACACCGCGGTTCCTGGTGTGTCCGCTGTGCCGTGCGTGTGATCATTGCTTGTACAGCCCTCTCGCAGTGTCCGGAGCAAGTATGGTGGGTCTGACACACCGGTGTCAATGTGTTCTTTTTTCAATTTCCAGGAGTGTATTTGTTATTTGCCTGGTAACTTAGTACCATTTTATGGACTACTATGTTTGTTCAGGTGCCACCTTTTAAGTGGAGACAAGATTTCACATTTTTACTCTATGTCATTACTATTTACTCATTATGCTCATTCACTGTTTTAGAACAAGTTGTTACCATGTAAAGCAAAATAAAATGAAGTAAACACATACAAATTTTGCAACGCATTAACGGAAAATGAACGAAACAAGACCAACAAAGGTCATCCTTCGTCTTACACCAACGAATTTTTTTTCTTTCAAGTTTTACAGGAAATAACGAAGTATAAACTTGTCGGTAACATCTGTTTACTATAAACTCATTTACATGTTGTCACTTATCAATTCTTTTCAACGTGCTACATGAGTATTACAGCAATACCATGAATGATATGCACTAACGATTTTTTATGCATCCTAGATTTAAGTTTCAGTTTGATTGTGGTAATATTTTATGAAGTGATAATAAAGAAGACACAATGATGTTCTACTAATGATAATGATAATTATATGGGAATGATAAGGTAAGGAAAAGTGATGACATAGAGGGCACACTGTTATGATGAGAAATGTTTTATGATAATTTGAGGTTAAAGAAAACACAATAATGAATTAATGGAGGTACAGATAGCATTTTTTAACTATTATAGAAAACAAAGACATTACTTTGTACAAGCATGTCCCGCTTGATCCATTGCATTTTCTGAACTAATGATGCTTTCACATGATATATACACTGACACTTAGCACCTGCTGATATTACTTTTGTTTGCATTAACTATGCCATTAATAATTCCATCATAATAATTTGCTCATGCTTTACAGGTGCAACGGGCCATTTCTCATCAACCATTTTTTTCCTCTTGTACGCTTTGCAATCTATGTTTATACCATATGCTTCTAGTTGTCAATTCATTCTGATTTTTTAAACATTTTCATGTGTATGCTTAGAATGGTCTTGTGATCACACATTTTTATCTTGCTATATCTTGACTGACCACTTAGACGACTACTGGCTATAATGATTTTCTTCTGCTGCAAAAGTGGACTTTCCGTATTCCCACTTTTCCCAGTAGTTACGAACATTCCTTACATATTCTATAACTGTTTTATTTTCACCTCTCCGTACTTGATATATTACTTATGTGTCGTCAACATTTCCAACAAATACCGTTTTCAGATCTCATGTACTATAGGGATACTCTACTTTACTGATCTTTCTTATGAGCTTTGACAGTATACAGACTTATGAATTATGAACTATGAACTTTGTCATGCATTACTATTAATCTTCATGTAATGTTTACTAGCATTAATGCCTGTATTCATTATGTTTTCAAGCCTACTTAGTGGCACAGCCTTTGCTATTCTACATGTATCTACTAATGTTTAGCGGACAGTCACTACCAGTAAATGTATTTATCCCTAGCTTACTACTTGACTAGGTCACCTATGAGTCTGAAACACACTTCATGTACCATATTGTTAGATAATGAACTATGAACACAAATTCTCACTAATGTATTGATAGTGCTGCCATAAATTATGCAATTGTTACCCGAAAAAGCTTACCATTTTGTATTAATATAGACTACTGCCTTACTTTGCAATTTTAACAACATTTAATGCCTCTTTAAATCCCATTTTCTCTTTATACTATTCTCCTCCTCTACCTTATCTTTTGAAATGGTCATGAAACATCACAGTTGTTTATTTGTCTGTAACAGTATAAATATATGCAAGCTTACTGATGTCAACATAATACTACAAATTAGAGGCCTGTAATGACACAATTCATCGCTCTCACGATTGTACTAGGCAGTGCTTAATATATAATTGGCTGGGTTATCATTGGGTACCACAGCTACATCTGTCACTAATGAGTCTGCTCTCAAACCTCGCTACTTTGACATACTTAATGATGCTCAAAAAAATATTCAAGATTACATGACATAACAATATACTCGTCTGATGAAGAAATATGAACCAGTGTCAATGGATCCTCCATTTGCACACCATCCAGAGTGTAACTTTACTTCAACCTCGACTTTATCCTTGCCTTTCTCACTCTTATTTTCTATTTTATACTCATGATATAGCCGCACTATGCTTTGTGTAACAAGGCCTATGATTAATCATAGCTATGGAAATGAGAGTTATAAATGGACACTTGATCTCACATACTAGTGCACATAAGCACAACATTTTTTAAGAAGTCTGTAAATACATAGTAATATTCCTCTATAACCCTGTATTGTATTACTCACGTTGTTCTAATTCTCATGTACTTTGTGAAAAGCGAGTTGCTCACACTGTTGTGTTTTTCTTAGATATTAGGCTACATTTTAAAGTTTCATAACGCACATGAGCATTATCATACTTGACTTTTTGTACATACATGACTCATAACTACATATGTCAGTTGGTTAAAGAAAATGATCCACAAATTAACTATGATACTTTTATGCTATTCATAGAGCCATATGCTCACAAAGATTTTTATTTCTTTATTAAGTAACTCTTTTATGCCACGTTATCGAACTTATATCAGCCTATACTTATGTAATGTTATGAAAGTCTTGTGTTATTATGGCCAATTGTCATAACAACTAAGCCTAATTCTTCTGAAGGAGGAAGAAGGATTATGAAAGTCATATACATAGGATAAATTAATTCAAGGTTTGTAAGAAAATGTTATACTGAACCAGAGGTGTAGTATCGATTTTGTAGTAGTGTGGCTGCTCAACAGCCATCGCTGATTCAATGTGTTATGGGTAATGTGTTGCAGTAACTTTAGATCGAGTAATGTATGTAGGATTCTCAAGTGTAAAGACGTGTTGTATCTTATGTGTGTTGGATATATACTTACGTGCTACGGGCAATAACGATTTGTTTATTTGCAAGATACTGTAAAGTTTGGTAACTGTAAAAGTAATCTCAGCAGAAGTTGAAAATAATTAAGGTAAAGAAAATTCTTTTATTACTAATGCAGTGTGCGTATTCATAAGTGATGATTGAGGCAATGTAGAGGACGCACATCCAATGAATTTGTAAATCCAATTGTTAATGTATAATCAGTTTATATTATTAATTTTCAAAGAGTCAAAATACAATTTTTAAAGATAGTGCCATATTGTTACTTACCTCAAGTCAATACCAGTTCCCAGATTCATGTCATTTTCGATTAACTATTTTTCTCAAGAAGTTAGAGTCTCAGTCACATTTCATTTAATTGAAATGTATGCTAGTAATTTAACGTACTAAAAGAGAGGGTTATCATTCTGCAAATAAAGGTAAGAATATTTATTATTTCAGGGTTAGCATTCATTAACCACAGAGACCATTATTTTTTAAATTGATTAGGTTTTGTTCTATTACCAGGGCCAATTTCAAATTGATAGTGTTGCATCAGATTCGGTTTTTGAGTTACTTAAGTTCATGCAGTGTTAGTTTGGTTTAAAGATGTTGATAGATTATATTCTCGCAGGTAAATTATATTCAAAATTCTCGCAGTCAGGAAAATTCAGTATACGGCAAGGTGCATGAGCAACGAGATAAAATACACGTTCACATGCCATTCTCATCCTAACAGTTGTGTTTCAGACAGCTGTCAGTTACATAATTTCATTTATATTTCTAACGTTCATTTTTCACTTATTACAAACGTTCATGTTTCAGCTCTACTGAGTGGAGATGGGTTATGAGACACCGTAAGAACTTGCGTCACTCGTTATGTATTTGATGTTGTTTTGTGAGTGCAGCGTCATTCCCTGTTCTGCTGTATATTTCTTTAGTTTTTGGGCTGTAGGTAATACGCTAGATGCCACTAGATATACGCATCGCTAGTATTAGTGTTTCTATTGTCGCTCTGTCGGAGCAGATCTTTAGGTTACGTGTAGCATTAGCACAGAAAGCTGGGAAATTATATCACAAGAAAGACCAGGTAGAGACGAGCAGAGGAGCAAACGGACGCAGCTTTAGACGGAATGGAGACGCAAGAGCAGAAATTTAGGTGAATAAAAGATCGCGAGACTCCTAATCCAGCAATAGTAGAACCTGTCATTGTTAGGAGACAGGAATTACAGTTGAAAAGTGCTCATCTGAAACGACAAAATGAGAGCAGTAGCCCGAAAGACATGGTGGAGTAGCCGAGAGTAGTGCAGATGTGAAAGCTCCAATATCTTGTGAAAATCTGAAGTCTGAGGTATCTGATGTATCAAACGAAGTAAGTATGTGCAGTGCAGAAGTATTTCCGTTCCTGAGTAGGAATATTGAGGATACTGGTTTAGGTGCCGCATTAGCTACACCATTGAGTGATAATGGTTGTTGTTTGGGGCCGTGGAACCTGGGCCAGATGTACAGGTAAGTACATGTGCCTCTTTTTTGTGTCATGCAGAATGGAACTGCAGAAGGTGATTTTAAGGTAGATGCTATAGAGAATGCACTGGAAGCTGTTGAGGATCTTAGCCATGTTGGGAATGTTCTGGATGATGAAGTAGTATAGGAACATTTATTTAATGAAGACGCAGATTTGTCACCACTTGAAGTGACAACACCTTCTCCAAAGTGGGAAGGGAGAAAGAGAAGATGGAAGAAAAGTGTTTGTAACGCTAAAGATCGAGCGGACAAAATTAAATTCTTTCCGGAAAATGTGTTTGTGGATCAGAATAAATTGGACTATGGCTGATATTTTAAAGTTAATGAGGGTAAGAAATAACAGAGTCTATCTGATCTTATTCAAATTCGGAGAGAAATTTTTTACCCGAAGGAGACAGTTGCAAGAGTTACAACGTCGCAAGGGTCTGTTATCATCAAAACAGGACTATCTAAACTGCTTATGGCATCACTAAAATTCAGTGCACATGGTAAGCTGCCGAAGAGCAAAATGAACTTGATTACGAAATAGAAAGGTGTAAGAAAGTTTTGCATTGCCAGGTAAACTAAATTTGTAAGTAACTGCGGAATGAGAGAGTGAACTAGAAATGACAACCAGTATACTGTACGTGGCAGTAGTGCGAGGAGTTGTGGTGTAAGCGTACTTTTACGGATGTGTGTTTTAAGGAAAACTAAGGTAACCTTTTATACGTTTGTCGACGTAGTCTACAAAGTGCAACAACCTGATGTTATATTTATGTTAGAACGAACAGTCGACATCGCTAAAGTATTCCTTCATTCACCGGTTTCGGCTTATATACACGCCATCTTCAGATTTTTTGTCCTCGCAAGAGTAGGAACAGGAAGCTTACAAAGTGTACTATTACATATGGTCTTAAAATAAGATACAGAAAGACTGTAGTAAAAGTAAGCAGTAATAGGAAAGGTTTTAGCGTTGACCCCTACGGCTGGTGCTAACGACCCCGCGGATTGCTCATGTTACCACGATCGTACCCTGACTGACGACTGTGGCAGACACAGCAGTTAATCTGTACTGCTGATTTGGGATCTGGACTTGCCCCTTCATGACAACCACGATATGTGACATGCTGTTGGTACCCACTTAGGCAGACGTACATATTCGAGAGCCGCAGGGTGGGCCACACTCGCTATCGGAACTCCGCTGTGTGCTTTACCATACTGACCCCCTTAATGACCACCTGCACGATACCGTCACTAGGTCACGATCCGAACAACGGCCACAGCCGACGAAGTGCCTTTCGCCAGTTCCCAATCCCAGAGTGCGCGAATCAGTGCGCCTTCCAGCGTATCGGAAAATACCATTGTCACTGTAAATTATAAGTAATAAATAGGAAATTTAATCACAGTTTCGATAACTCTCCGTTATTAGTTGCTGTAGATACTAGGATATTATCTAATGGTGGAAACGAAAGTTTGTCAAACTGGGAGTCAAACCTGGATTTACCACTCGCCACGAGCCGTCGCCGAACCTCAGCTTGGATGACAGGGTTTCAAGCAGACAAACGTATTCCATGGTAGTATTATGATTGTAATTTTGCCCATCGAGGCTAAAAATAAGCAATAAGTGTGATTCCCGAAAACAATGTTTCACTGACGCCTTAGGGCATGTGACAGCCATTTACAGCAGCTCTAAAACTCGAATTCCTGCACCAGTAGCGTCGCCAATGTAGCTGTTCAGCTGCCACCCCTACAGGATAATTACTGTCTTATATTGTTTTACTTTTAGTAATGTTCTTTCCTCATTTTCGTTTGCACATTTCGCCCTGATTATCTTTATGTATATTTGATTGACTATATTGTCATTGTAGCCATTATCTGCCGCTACAGGTATAAATTTTTTCTAATTCTCCCTTCATATTTTCAGTAATAAGGGGAGCACTGATACCCAGTTCATTAGCCCATTTCACTTGTACTCTGAAAACTTTATATTCCCAGTAGTCAAAGAAACATTTGCCTGGATTCATCCTGCTTGTATATCTCACTTTGGAAGGTGAAGTAATTGTGTTATGGCACTATTTCTAGGAGACTGATTAGTTCATGTGGTTGCCAGATATTACCAATTTTTGTAGATTATTCTTCATGGTGTTTATGGTTTCGATATATGGCACATTTCTGCACACGAAAGAAATATACAAGACATGGTCTAACCAGACGGTATTTGATGTGCTAGTGTACCAACAAACACAAATCAAGCTAATGAAAACCATTGAATCAACAAACAGTGTATTGTGAAGGAAGCTACACATAAATATGCAACCATAAAAATAAAGCAATGACAAATATTGCGAACAATCTTGAAGTGTTGAGAAGGAATCTGGAAAAATGTAAACATAAATAAGTATTGAATAAACAGCTTTACCTAGCATATATGAAATCAAAGACAATTTTAGGTCACACTAATTTCGATCCAATAGTGGATACAGTGATCAAATACGTGCAAAGAGAATATCAAATGATCTGGCAAATACATAAAAAGAAGCTTAGTGCTCTAAATGAAAAAGCAAATAAGTGTCAAGAGGTATGTGCGCCTAATCTATATTCTACATTTTATGAAAGACTGAGGAATCTTACTGATACAAATTTTGACATAAAAAAGTAGTAATATATCATGAGGGACTGTAATATGATCCAACATTTAATGACACTAATATTAAATTCATAATTTACCACATAAAAGTAGCATTAGATGTGACAGTGTTACTTAACAATGGAGCAGAAGGACACAGGCACCATAATCGCTGGTTTATTAATAGACAACTGTGTGAGAATAACAGCCTCTTAATTAATAATAAAGCTGTTACTAAGTTAAAGAACAGAAACAATACATTATTCTCACGTGATGATATACCAGTAAAAGCAGGAAATAGCAACACAACAGCATTCATGCCTAAAGAACTCAGTAAACAAATTTCAGAAGCTTACTGAACAAGCAGTTAAGGAATGCCATTTACTTATCTCTGGTAAGGAAATAAATATTTTATATAGCACTGGATAAATAAGCACCTAAACTGAGAGTACAGCCTAGCTTACATAAACCAGGGATTCCTGTTAGACCAGCTGAATATTACATAAATGGTTCAGCATACTTACTTACTAAATATATTGCTTAACAAACATCATACAAATACCTAGAAGTACACACTTAATAACCCTATGGACTTAATTAATCAGATCACAGAAACAAACATATCATGAAATGGAAAATTCACCTCATCTGATGTCACTAGCTGGTAGATGGATCTTCCCATTGTTGAATACATGAACGTCATATGAAATAACCTACTAAAATTAGACGAGGTTAGATAACCAGAAATATATGAATTTATCAGTATCCTAGAAATGGAGCTGTCATAAAATTTCTTCACCTTCCATGGAGAAATAAATCTGAAGAGTGATGGGTTTTCTATGGCAAACTGGCTTGCAGGAACCCTGGAAAATATTTTCTTACATCACTTAGAAAATAATCTGTTTCAGAAAATAATTCCAGTGAACTGATAAAGTCTTTTATTACTAACATTACGTTGGTGATAACCTTCTTTCAAGGAAATATTGATCAAAGTTAAAGAGCTTTGTCAAAAAATGAATCAGCTGTATAACCACTTTAAATTTATAATCGAATATGTAACAGACAAGAGCATAAATGTCTTAGATTTAAATGTAGCTAGTGATAACAGTATTCATAAAGTTTACGTATTTGTTATATTAACCACAAGTGACTGTACAATATGTAATGCACCACATCACCCGCTACCGCATAAGAAAGCAAATTAAAATGTTGTGACAGATTGTGTGATTAAATATTCCAATGCTAAAAAATTTTAAGACAGAATTAAATTCAATTGAAACTGTAGCCACAAATAACTGCAACTTTCCTAATATTCTCAATAAAATATACAGAAAGAAAATTAGGGACTCATGTGGAAACGAAAATCAAGAAATAACATTGTCGATAGTACAAGGCACGAAAATTCATCACACTACTATATATGGACAATACTCCACAAAAATAAGCATAAATATCGTAATACTAAAGTTAGGATTAGTTTCTCCACAGAGTAAACTAGAAATGAAGATAATGCCAGAACAGACAAAAATAAGAAATACTGCCAATCAGGAGTATGTGTAAATAAATGTAGCTATTATGATATGTTCTGCATCACTGAAGCTGGATGTAAATTTACTGTAAGGTGTAAAGAAAATACGGTATAAGAAAATATCAAAACAATCTTTCCACATTTAAATATAAATCATTGAAAAAATCAACACTCCTTACGTGTATTCAGCCAGAAACGGAAGTTACACGTGCATCTTAAGCGAAATACAAATCTGCATGTATTCGGAAAAAAATCCAAACTACATCCTAAACGAACAGATACAACTGAGAAATGAAAAACATATTGAAAGAATTCTTATGAGTGACACATAATTTAGAACGAAAGGCAATCGTAATTTTTTTTATCAAATACAGAATTTAAAAAGAGACCATATCTCTAACACAGACGGATAATGTAAAAACGATGCACAAATATAAAAAGAGGAATCATCATATTAGAAAAACAACATTAACGAATTTATTGCGTGAGTGAAAATTATAATACAACCCAATACTTATATACATACATATTCATTAACATGCATAGATATATGTACTTCCTAAAACGTTATTAAAGTTGTGATGCTCTAAGACCGCAGCAAGAAGTAAATATTACCTCAAAAAGCGGTCCTGGTGGACTGTCATCAGAATGAAAAGCTGAAAGGCAGAAGGAGCACATACAGGGTGCTGAAAGTAGTAAAGTCAGTATTGAGGGAGATGACAGGAACCATTGTTCGAGACGAAAATGTTTAGTAATCATTGTCTCTAAATGCATTCCTTAAGAGCTATCAGCACTTTTCCATCTTGGATACTGAGAAACAAATCTCTTCTATTACATCTTCTTTGTCTTCCATATCTTGAGAGGTTGTAGTATGGGTCAAAACAAGGAAAAAAATATCCAGTAAACATGGGAAGTGCGTGTGACACGTGGATTCAACAGAATTAGCTTGGGAGATGCTCATACACTCAGCCTCCCCGCCCCCCCCCCCTCCCCGCCCTAAAAATACCACCTTAACTTATGCACAATCGAGAAATGAGCTCCAAGAGAATTGATAACAAAAAATAATGGTGTTGATAGTAAGTAGCCGGCAGGTTTTTTTAAAGGAGCCTCTGCCCTAAAATACGGAATACGATAATCTATTATGACTGGGTTAATCAACGGAGATAATAATAAACCTTGACCATGCGACCAAATATCGATCAGAAATGAGAACTGTGCGAAAAATCTAAATGCAATATCGTGAGTATTGTAGCGCCAAAACGAGAGCATATGTTGCTGAGTGCGTCAGAGTAAAATTACAGGTCCCTCTTATGTCGGTGCTGCAAATACGTTACCACCAAGATCTCAGGCAGTGTGTAGACAGCAAACAGCAGCCGTATGGTGCAACCATCAGAGTAAAATTGTAGGTTCCTACTATGTCGGTGCTGCAAATACTTTACCACCAAGATCTCAAGCAGTGTGTAGACAGCAAACAGGAGTCGTATGGTGCAGCCGTTGACGTCTCCACAGCTGGGATGTCTGACGATCGATTACAGTGGATAACACGCAATGAGATATATTCCGGAAAGATTAGGTTAGGTTAGATTAGTACTTGTTCCATAGATCATGAATACGACACTTCGTAATGATGTAGAACGTGTCAGGTTAATAAAAGGTGTCTATACAATATATTACATTCCACAAAATATTACACGACACTTTATATAAAAAATTTTTGTGGTGGTTGGGGTAATTACCCACTTACTATATCCAAAAATTCATCTAATGAGTAGAAGGAGTTGCCATTAAGAAATTCTTTTAATTTCCTTTTAAATGCTAAATGGCTATTTGTCAGACTTTTGATGCCATTAGGTAAGTGACCAAAGACTTTTGTGGCAGAATAATTTACCCCCTTCTGAGCTAAAGTTAGATTTCACCTTGAGTAGTGAAGATCATCCTTCCTCCTAGTATTGTAGCCATGTACACTCCTGTTACTTTTGAATTCGTTAGGATTGTTAATAACAAATTTCATAAGCGAATATATACAGGATGTCCCAGCTATCTTGTCCGCCCAAAATATCTCTGGAACAATAACAGCTATTGGAAAACGACTTTCACCGGTATCAATGTAGGGCTGGGGCCCATGAATGTACATATTTGGAAACATTCTAAAACGAAAGCATATGTGTTTTTTAACAACAACTTATGTTTTTTTTAATGAAGCTCCTACATTTTTTCTTCAGTTATCCATAGCATGACAAAGCACATACACAATGGCGTTGATTGCATCGCAATATTCCCATTACATCCCGAGATATTGAGACGCGAAGTTGACGCTTGAAACACCCGACATGCGCTGCTAGTGCCCGTCCTGAGGCTCAGGCGTGAACCCCACGCTGCCCGTAATCGCGATGTGATTCACATGTGTAATCACACCTACATACTTATCAAGAGGTCCGAAACGAATAATAGGGTCTGCTGCCATCAACTGTCATAAGCACATAAAGGTTTCCAT
Organism: Schistocerca gregaria; assembly: GCF_023897955.1. Lineage (NCBI taxonomy): Eukaryota > Metazoa > Arthropoda > Insecta > Orthoptera > Acrididae > Schistocerca > Schistocerca gregaria. The sequence goes on from NC_064931.1 coordinate 836,288,226, forward strand.
GTTGCACGTTTTACGTATCTATGTACACAATATGAACCAGTACCGATCGGTGTACACCCTTCAGGTTGTCTTATTTATCCTGCACACCCAAAATAAGGTTTATCTAATGCTTTATATGACCCATTGTGCCTGTCGCGCAGGGCCTGGCTCTACCTAGTCAAGTGTCCAACGTAGTTCCCACTACTGCCACAGTTACCACTTCGCCTTGTTTATGATTTGCGACCCATGCAAACTCCTGTACTCATCCACCCTCCGAGCATCCCATTTGTTGTTGCTTTGGCGTGCAGTACACCGCTTGCCAGTGTAGTCGTGCATCAGAGTAATCTAGTGACGGCACGGAGGTAGTACACATTGTGAATAAACGTTGTGTTATGGAACTTATACTGTACAGTATAATGTACACACATGAAGATATGGTAGAAATGCCGCTGATCCCTGGAGAATGTACGTTGACGGGAAATACGTTATGAGATTGCTTTTTTGTTGATAGTACTGTTAGCGAACATTATGATTATTAAGTTAATATGTCTGTTTTCTACCCCATTCTACATACCTGTACTGTACCCTGTCGCAGGTGGAAGAAATGCTGTTCAGGCTGAACGACTGTACAGAAGACGATTCCCTGACAAGCCATTGCCTTCGCGCCGGATGTTTGGTCGTCTCACATCTCGCCTACGTGAAGCGGGAAGCTTAAATCCAAGACCTCCAACACGCACAGATGAACGTGCTGGAGTTGCTGTGCTCGCTACCATAGCTGTGAATCCTCAAATCAGCACACGTCAAATTGAACGTGAAGTTGGTGTGTCGAAATCAAGTTCACAGCGTATTCTTAAACGTCATAAATTTCATCCTTACCATGTTAATTTACACCAGGATCTTCATGGAAATGACTTCCGCAATAGGGTAACATTTTGTCGGTGGGCTCAGCAAACACTTCTGACTACTCCAAATGTTTTTTCAGATGTTCTCTTTACCGACGAGGCATCATTCTCCAACAAAGGAATTGTCAATATGAGGAATATGCATTATTGGTCCGCAGACAATCCAAAATGGCTCCGCCAGGTAGAGCATCAACGTCCGTGGTAAGTTAATATTTGGTGTGGGATTATTGGAGATACCATTATCCGACCTTTCTTTATAAATGGCATCCAAAATGGCAGACAATACTCCAGATTTATACGACACAATCTTCCTGTTCTCTTGGACACCGTACCTCTGAAACGGAGAATGGTCATGTGGTATCAGCATGACGGATGCCCTGCACATAACGCCTTACGAGCACGACGACTTCTGAACCGTAAGTTCCCTGGTAGGTGGATTGGACGAGGTGGCCCAGTTAGGTGGCCTGCCCGATCTCCGGACCTTACACCGCTGGATTATTTTCTTTGGGGAGCAGTGAAGGATGCTGTTTACCAACGTGAACCAACAACACCAGAGGACATGAAACAACGCATTATTGATGCTTGTACAGCCATCAAAGAGGAAACAGTAGCACGAAGTAGGGCATCCCTCATCCGCAGAGTGACCCTAAGTATGCAAGCCAATGGTCATCACTTTGAGCATAAGATGTGAACGCTATGTTTAGTATGTAGTACTGGTATCACAGAGGAAGTTTCTACAAAGAGCCATTTTACCCAGTGACGTTAAGAAACATTTGTTTGCAACAATTTGTCATTTAACTCATTAGATAAACATAACGTTGATAACTTTGTGATAATAAAAGTAATTGGTTAAACATGTTTACATTCATTTTCTATGTCCTACCTGAACTTCCCAAATCAAAACATTTTTACCTAAACAACGGTAAAACTTTTAGTCCACTTGCTCGTTTCACTAAAACCATCAACATGAATTTTACGCGTAAACTCCGCGTCTCAATATCTCGGGATGTAATGGGAATACTGCGATGCAATCAACGCCATTGTGTATGTGCTTAGTCATGCTATGGATTGCTGAAGAAAAAATATAGGAGGTCCATTAAAAAAAACATATGTTTGTGTTAAAAAACACATATGCTTTCGTTTTAGAATGTTTCCAAATATGTACATTCAATGGCCCCAGCCCTACATAGATACCCGTGAAAGTCGTTTTCCAATAGCTGTTATTGTTCCAGAGATATTTTGGGTGGAAAAGATAGCTGGGACACCCTGTATAATGTGAGGCTACAGTGAAGATCGCTAGCTAATTAAATATGTGTGCGGGATGATCTTGGATGAGCTCCTGAAATTATTCTGATTACACTAAACCTGACTAAACTAAAACTCTGTTCAGATCTCCAAGACAGTCCTACTCCTAAGTCTGCCCAAGAATATCTCCAGGAGCAGACAATATCAATATAGCCTTTCTCTCTGGCGGTCCATAGGAAACTCCGTCTCCCGTGCTCAGTGTACCAACACCGAAAACTAGTTCTTTATGACAAAAATTACCTACGATGTTTCCAATTATAGGAAACTGTTGAAAAATGTACCAATCGCCTGTGTTCAGTGCACTTCGCAAAATAACCACCAAGGTGGACGCACGAAAGAAGCCGTGAAACCCACCGCCAAAAACGAACAAAATATCGCGCCGACGCTAGGCGCCCTTGTGCAGGACATCCCGTGGCTTCAAACCTCAGATTCCGAGAACCACTGAAAGCAATACCAACACCTACCATCGGCCAGTCTAAGGCCAGAGAGCACACATCAATAAAACATTTAATGCTGTCTCCAGAAAGTTGTGCTCGCCATCGCTTCATACCTAATACAATGACCAAGAGCAATAGCAGGACGGCCGCCATGAGGAGCCGCCAGATGCTATTGCCCAGTCGCATCGCATTCGCAGGAAATCAGGCCGGGCGCGACCTCACGTTTTTCTGACACACTCAACGCAGGTGGCCCTCGTCCAGTTTGTAACACCATTATTCAATTAGTCATCTGATTCATAAAAGTTTTTAACCTTTAAAGCTTGTCATAGTATAACTGTGATATGCAAAGCCTATATGGAAGGTGTGTACCTCTGATCTTACAGTGCTTTGCTATTGTGTGTTTATAACTTATGCCAAAAAAGTTGTGAAATGTATAATTTAATAAATAATATTTTGTCACGGATTAATGAAATGAGAATGTTCGTGTATGCTTTTTTTATACAATTATACAAGTTGTCATTTATATAAAACGGTACAAGCTTAGGGATAATGTGTAAGATATGTGTTACGTAAAAAATGGAGTGCTTTTATACAGTACGGAAGTTATTGTGGGAAGCGTAAAAGGTGTCTTGGATTTTGGAGGGCCACATGTAGACCGACGAGGTACGAGAGGACAGAGCTTGTAGGCTTGAGGCCACACTTGGATGGAGAAGCTGATGCCTTGGCTGGAAATTGTTCCACAGCAGCCTCGGTGGACGACTGCTAAGTTATTACGGCTCTGGTACAAGTTGTTGGGCTACGTTATGGACGTTGAAACGACGCCAAGAAAAATTAATTAGTCCATACTTCAAGAAACCTGCACGCCTAACCATGGGTAGCGTAGCCGCCATTACTACCGGTCACACCCCCAAAGACTACAGCCTACAGGCTACGAATCTTATAATTATATTTATGGAAGCGTGAGCCATTATTTCGGAATTAACTTTTTTGAATAATTATCGCGTTAAACATAAAATTTGGTTCACCTGTTATTTTATTCCTAAGGATTCACCTGATTAAGATCCTTTCCTGGAGTTTGGTTATTCAGAATAAACTTGCTACAAAAACATTTGAAGTGATTTATTCAGTATCTAAAAGCAAAAATTTTCATTTTTGAATTAGTGTTGTAAAATAATTGTTGCTGACTAACTTTTAAAGAGCAGTTAAAGTACCGTTGAATTTACGTACTGGAAATGCTTTCACACAAATTTAACTGTTTTAATATTCTTACTCTCTTTGTAGTAATAAGTAAAATAAAAGTGAGTAAATAAGTTTTGCTAAACAGACGAACTTGTCTTGCGTAAATACTGAGATTTTGCATGTTTAAGTTTTGAGTAAAGTAAAGATAAACTTCTTTCAGTTATAAATGAATTTCAGTAAAGTACGAAGAGTTATAAAAAAATTCCTTATGTGGCTCAGTAACATTGCGTTAGGGTAGCATAAAAATACACTCCTGGAAATTGAAATAAGAACTCCGTGAATTCATTGTCCCAGGAAGGGGAAACTTTATTGACACATTCCTGGGGTCAGATACATCACATGATCACACTGACAGATCCACAGGCACATAGACACAGGCAATAGAGCATGCACAATGTCGGCACTAGTACAGTGTATATCCACCTTTCGCAGCAATGCAGGCTGCTATTCTTCCATGGAGACGATCGTAGAGATGCTGTATGTAGTCCTGTGGAACGGCTTGCCATGCCATTTCCACCTGGCGCCTCAGTTGGACCAGCGTTCGTGCTGGACGTGCAGACCGCGTGAGACGACGCTTCATCCAGTCCCAAACATGCTCAATGGGGGACAGATCCGGAGATCTTGCTGGCTAGGGTAGTTGACTTACACCTTCTAGAGCACATTGGGTGGCACGTGATACATGCGGACGTGCATTGTCCTGTTGGAACAGCAAGTTCCCTGCCGGTCTAGGAATGGTAGAACGATGGGTTCGATGACGGTTTGGATGTACCGTGCACTATTCAGTGTCACCTCGACGATCACCAGAGGTGTACGGCCAGTGTAGGAGATCGCTCCCCACACCATGATGCCGGGTGTTGGCCCTGTGTGCCTCGGTCGTATGCAGTCCTGATTGTGGCGCTCACCTGCACGGCGCCAAACACGCATACGACCATCACTGGCACCAAGGCAGAAGAGACTCTCATCGCTGAAGACGACACGTCTCCATTCGTCCCTCCATTCACGCCTGTCGCGACACCACTGGAGGCGGGCTGCACGATGTTGGGGCGTGAGCGGAAGACGGCCTAAGAGTGTGCGGGACCGTAGCCCAGCTTCATGAAGACGGTTGCGAATGGTTCTCGCCGATACCCCAGGAGCAACAGTGTCCCTAATTTGCTGGGAAGTGGCGGTGCGGTCCCCTACGGCACTGCGTAGGATCCTACGGTCTTGGCGTGCATCCATGCGTCGCTGCGTTCCGGTCCCAGGTCGACGGGCACGTGCACCTTCCGCCGACCACTGGCGACAACATCGATGTACTGTGGAGACCTCACGCCCCACGTGTTGAGCAATTCGGCGGTACGTCCACCCGGCCTCCCGCATGCCCACTATACGCCCTCGCTCAAAGTCCGTCAACTGCACATACGGTTCCCGTCCACACTATCGCGGCATGCTTTCAGTGTTAAAGACTGCGATGGAGCTCCGTATGCCACGGCAAACTGGTTGACACTGACGGCGGCGGTGCACAAATGCTGCGCAGCTAGCGCCATTCGACGGCTAACACCGCGGTTCCTGGTGTGTCCGCTGTGCCGTGCGTGTGATCATTGCTTGTAAAGCCTTCTCGCAGTGTCCGGAGCAAGTATGGTGGGTCTGACACACCGGTGTCAATGTGTTCTTTTTTCCATTTCCAGGAGTGTATGTCTGACTCACATAAAAGACATCAACAGCCACATTCTGACCGAAACAGAGACATCGCCGTATTTGACCTTGGTTTTCCACAGCTACATCGTCAAATATAAACATTGTCTTTGGCTTTACTTTTTCTGGTGGAGGAATATCACTTCTCTCGCTGAATGTCATCTATATCGCACCATGTACACCCTGCAGTATCTCCCGTAATATTTTGTATTTGGGGGTAAAGAGTGTTTCTGAAAATACACATGCATGCGCAAAGCAGACTCCATCCGGATGTGTTAGCAGCGACATGAGAACATTTGTCTTGCTGCAGTGGGATGGACCCACAATTATGGCACTGTGTTGTTGGGAAGGAGTATGCCATGCTCAAAGCAGACTCCATCCAGATGTGTTAGCATCGAAATGAGAATATTTGTCTTGCTGCAGTGGGATGGACCCACAATTATTGCACTGTGTTGTTGGGAAGGAGTATGCCAATGTTCTTCCAGTCTTCTTGCACACCGTCACAGCTCCACTCGGTTACAAGAAAGTCTTGATGCTTCGCCTACCCTGCTATGATACCAACTACGTCAAGTACTGGCGTGTAATGGGTTTGTATAGAAAATAATGACCACTATGCGCTTCCTTGACACCGACTATGTCAGGTACTTGTGTGCACTGGTCTTTTATGGAGAATTTAGCTAAATGACATAATTTACTGCTGTTGCATGTTTGCAGTTAAAATTCTGATGGCAATAGCTTTAGTGGTGGTGGTGGTGCTGCTGCTGGTGGTGGTGGTTAATGTTTAACGTCCCGTCGACAACGGGGTCATTAGAGACGGAGTGCCTGCTCGGGCTAGGGAAGAATTGGGAAGCAAATCGGCCATGCCCCTTCAAAGGAACCATCCCGGCATTTGGCTGAAACGATTTAGGGAAATCACGGAAAACCGAAATCCTGATGGCTGGAGACGGGATTGAACCGTCGTCCTCCCGAATGCGAGTCCAGTGTGCTAACCACTGCGCCACCTCGCTCGGTAATAGCTTTAGTAGTTGTAGTATAATGAGTGGTAAGAAATATAAACACATACATGATTATATACATTTTTATTCAGTAATTATATACAGGATTCTCTACAACAACACGTTCTTTCTTTATCTTAACACCAGTACAGAATATAGCTTTCTTGTAAGCACAGAATTCAGCATACATTTCTCTCAAACGTACTGGCAGTACATTAATTTTCGGTGGCACCATATTGACCCACTGTTCGGACTCGTCTACATGCACACTGTCGTACTGAAATACTTCGCAATGTCTCTATATTTAGCTTTACACAAGGCAACCATGTGTTCAATCTTTCCAATGCTATGAATAATACCATCTGCAGACTGAACAAGTTTTAACGGTGGAGTGCTGTAGATAAGTGGATGCCTCACCTGATATCACAGGAGTGCAGAGTCATTGTACACTGTTGTAATGGATAGAGTTATAGCAGGACAGTTCGAATGATACTCGACGATCAACTGCTGCTTCATGTAGGCCTTTTCAGGACTCAGTTCATCCCGTTCCACCTCCATAACCGAACTTTAATACTTGTAGCTGCATTCTCGAACTCTGCCACAACAAGCCAGTCTGTCTGCAGTTGCCTCTATACCAATATGTAAACGTTTCGAACAACTAGCTTTAAATTTTACACTGAAGTGAAGAATAGTAATGTAAAGGACTCAATTGATATCTTCTCATCCACGAAGTCTTCATTTTCTGTTTTCAGTATCACTGGAATATTCCGCAATGGCCGTATGATGGGACCCAGTACCGACATGCATTATGCTGGTTAGGATCCCCGATGCACTTCAGCGAGTCAGGGGCTGTCTGGGTGTCTTCAACAGACAATAACAAGTGATTTCCCTACTCCATCAAGCTGACGAGGTTCGCGACAGGAACCCAGGGTGCTGCCACTGCTGCGGGTGCAGTTGGGCCAGGACACATCGCTGCTGTAGACCCCAACATGCAGGAGGACGTCGCATCCACTGATATACAAAAAGGAAAAACCGTTACAAGCGGTGATAGAACAACAAAGATTTCATCTCCCTCGCACGACAGTAAACACAGACATTATTCAGGGGAGGGGGCTACTTACTGTTCTGTGGGTTCTTCTTATTCTGTTGCTGCTGAGGCTTAGCGGCGCTAGGCGACCTCAGCTGGCGTTTCATGCTGACTGACTGCAATTAAGGCTGCAGAGTTACTGCAGCCAATGTGATCAGACCCAGCGTTCGTACTGGCTACTGCCCATTTCTAGCACCTCTGGTAGTATAACTGTGTTTGGGTGTGCATTTGATGTCTTCTTCCTGGAGGACCGGTGTTCGAGTCCCAGAAAGGCAACCGCCATTTTACTTTTCCACCAGTGCCCGGGAGGGGGAAGTCAACACAGTTGGGGGTCAATGGAATTCTCGCCAAAATTCGAAATTACCTCCAAATTTCGAACTTTCTTCCTAATTTTTCCAAATTTCGAAATTCCCGCCAATAGGGTAGACGGGAGAAGGGGGTGGGGATTGTGGGGAGGGGGGAGAGAGCTAGGGTCCGCATACAGGCTGAGGAAAAAAAAATCCATAATCTGGAGGTGGGGCTGGTGGTGGACAAAGTTGGGGGTTATTAATTGATCAATTTAATTAATTTTCATATCAATTTGATATCAAAATAGGTGTCAGAGCCATTATCTTGCTACTGTGGTGCCCACGTGAATGTACGGTTGCAAGAGGACTAGCTCCATAATGCTTACTGCCATGTGGCACTATCGAGAAGGAAGATCATAGTTTTCGGCATGTGGCTGTGGCCCATCATACAGCATCTGCAGGAGTAATATGAGCAGCAGTCGGCACCACACTGACAAAACGAACTGTTACATTTCGATTACTTCAAGGACAGCTCCGAGCCAGACTCCCCGTAGCGTACATTCCACTGTCGCAAAACCACCGACATTTGCCATATTTGTGGTGTCAAGCGAGAGCTCATTGGAGTGCAGGGATTAGGATTCTTGTGTTTTTCATAAATGATGGTTCTGCCTCGATGACAGTGATGGCCGTGTGCTGGTCTGAAGGAGGCCAGTTGAGAACCTGCAACCAACCCGTCTCCGAGTTAGACACATTGGAACTCCACCTTCAATTATGGTCTCAGGTGCGATTTTGTATGACAGCAGGAGCACTCTCGTGGTCCCCCTTCCCCCCTCTCTTCTCGCATCGTGATTGGAAATCTGTACATCCATACGGTGACGGTCTAAGGCGCTGCAGTAATGGTCTGTGCGGCTAGTCCCAGCGGAGATTCGAGTCCTCCCTCGGGCATGGGTGTGTGTGTGTCCTTAGGATAAATTAGGTTAAGTAGTGTGTAAGCTTAGGGACAGATGACCTAGTACATAAGATTTAATACACATTAGAACATTTGAACATACGTCCGCTGATTCGACCTGTTTGGCTTCCATTCATGAAAACTATTCAAAATGGCTCTGAGCACTATGGGACTTAACATCTGAGGTCACCAGTCCCCTAGAACTTAGAACTACTTAAACCTAACTAACCTAAGGACATAACTCACATGCATGCCCGAGGCAGGATTCGAACCTGCGACTGCAGCGGTCGCGGGGTTCCAATCTGAAGCGCCTAGAACTGCTCGGCTACATCGGCCGGCGAACACCATTCCTATGAGTTTTCCTCACAGGATAACGTTCGCCTACGTACCTTTGTTGCAACCAAACATGCTCGACAGAGTTTCCACATGTGGCCTTGGCGTGATCGATCACCATACCTGCTTCCAGTGGAGCAGATATTCGACATTATCGGACGACCACTCCAGCGCCTTGCACAAACATCATTATCTGTCCATATAGTGACTGACCAAGTGCAACAGGCTTGGAACCCCATCCAGCAACTTATATCCGGCGCATGTACAACACAATGCATGCAGGATTGCATGCTTACAAAAGTCATTCTGTCAGTTAGACCAGTCATTAGTGAACCAGCATTTCACATTCGCAATGGCTTATTTCGCCATACAATGTTAATCACTTAAATAAGTTATCTAGACAAATGTATTCACGAAATTTCATTACTCTACATTAATTATCCTTTAGTGTTGTGATTTTTCTCCGTCACAGTATGTATAGTAAAATCCTGGCATTCTTAAGGCTGTTGCGATAATAATCTGAATTTTAATTAAACAGGAATATGTTTTATATAATACCAGGGGGTGGGGGTGACACAGGAATCAGTGTTGGGGCCACTCCTGCACCTTATGTACATAAATGACGTGCCCTCTAGTATTACGGGTAACTCTAAAACATTTCTGTTTCCTGACACTAGCTTGGTGGTAAAGGATGTTGTGTGCAACATTGGTAAGTTTTGAAATAGTGCAGTTTATGACGTAAGATCATGACTTGTAGAAAATAAACTAACGCTAAATCACAGTATGACTCAGTTTTTTACGGTTTCTAATACACGTTTTAATCTCACAGAATGGGCATATGATTAGTGAAACTGAACAGCTTAAATTTATAGGTGTTCAGATATATAGTAAACTGTCATGGAATGCCCACATTCAGGACCTTGTTCAGAGACTTAATGCTCCCATTTTTACTATTCGGACGGTATCATGAAGTAAGAGATCGTCCGACACGAAAATTAATTTACTTTGCTTATTTTCATTCGGTTATGTCTTATGGTATTATATTTTGGGGTATCTCTTCCCGTTCTAAATTTGGCTCACAAACGGTCTGTTTGAGCAATAAGTGGTGTGATTTCGCGAGCCTCTCATCGACCCCTGTTCAGTAGTTGGGTATTTTGACATTTGCCTCTCAATATGTATATTCTTTATCTCGTTCCTTGTTAACAGTATCAGCTTATTCCCAAGAATAAGTAGCTTTGACTCGTTAATACTTTGCAGAAATCCAACCTACATTTGGATCGGACTTCCTTAACTCTTGTGCAAAGAGGTGTGCAGAATACTGCTGCATCCATTTTCAATAAGAAACCACAAGGATTCAAAAATCTTAGCAGTAATCAACGCCCTTTCAAATAGAAAGTAAAGAGTTTCCCTATGGGTCTGTCCTTCTATTCTGTTGAGGATTTCCTTGAAAACGTAAGCTGATTCTTATGTTACATTGTTGAATACGTTTACTAAAACATGTGGCTAGACTTCTTTAGATTAATAAACGTGTTATTTTTATATGTTATTACTTTGAAGTTAGTGCAACGGCCTTGGCGCAGTGGATACACTGGTTCCCGTGAGATCACCGAAGTTAAGCGCTGTCGGGCGTGATCAGCACTTGCATGGGTGACCATACCGGCCGCCATGCGATGTTGCCATTTTTCGAGGTGCACTCAGCCTCGTGATGCCATTTGAGGAGCTACTCGACCGAAAAATAGCGGCTTCGGTTAAGCATACCATCATAACGACCAGGAGAGCGGTGTGCTGACCCCACGCCCCTCCTGTCTGCATCCTCCTCTGAAGATGACACGACGGTCGGATGGTCCCGGTAGGCCACTCGTGGCCTGAAAACGGAGTGCTTATTACTTTTAAGTTGTAGTTTCATCTACTGACACGTTCCATGAACTGGGAGATTTGCTTTTCAATTTGGTCTTCCGAAACTTGACATGTAAATAAATAAATAAATTAATTAACGTCTCTGTGTCAGATTGTAATCCTCCTACCACATCGTTCACAGAAGCGATTCACTTAGGTGTGTTTGTGAAAGTGTAGTATTGTATCCACGTTCTGCACCTGTAGTTGTATGTATCGAAATAATCAGCAACCACCTGCATGAAAGAAATATTATTTCCTTTACCGGTTTCAGGCGCAAAGTGATCTTCTGAAGGTCCAGTCAGTCAGAAGCATGCTCGCAGAGAGTCTGTAAGAGGGAACAAAGTGGGAGGCGCACCATGGGGCTGAACCTATAACTAGACCTCACGAAGAAGGGCACTAAGTGTCTGAAATTTCTTTGATGCAATTGTTAGTGATTATTTTCATACGATGTTCTTATTTTTCTACAAGCTGACTGCTATTATTGTTCATGCCGCATAACCGGTGCTCAAATGATTTGCGGATGAGCTGGAATATTTGTGCCATCATTTGTATTTGCATTCAGACTCCTGGATGGTATGTTTCTGCATTTCAAGAACTAGTGTTTAAGAGTGTACTTTAACATTCCACTTTGGTTGGAAATCACAAAATGATGCAATTGAAATTGCAATAAATATTTTTAAAACATAAGCGGGATGACTAAAGTAAACAGATACGAAATATTAGAATGCCAATGTAAACGAGTGAAATCTGTCTTCAGCGCAAACATGAGTTCTCAATTCCAAAATAGCAGTTGTAATAGTGTAAGCTGAATGAAGTGTATGTTACGCTAAGGAAGGCGCTGGTACTTTGCATTACAGGTATCTTAGAGATAAGCTCCATTTTAAGCATTTCAGAAGCCATTACTGTGAGCAATCGTCTTTACATAATAGAGCCTTCCTTTTTGAAGTAACTAGATGAGAATACACTTTGTGTTAAAACCATACCATCACTGCACACGCAGAAACATAAAACAAATGGAGATTAAATTAAATCAACAATGTAGTTGCCAAATTTGAATATGCAGGGTAGTAGATATATAGCAAGAAATTAAAATCTGTGACAGGCTGGGACTCGCCCTGTTGTGTATTGCATGTCGCCAAGCGTCAACTTAATTATTGAAAAAATGGTTCGAATGGCTCTGAGCGCTATGGGACTTAACATCTGAGGTCATCAGTCCCCTAGAACTTAGAACTACTTAAACCTAACTAACCTAAGGACATCACACACATCCACGACCGAGGCAGGATTCGGACCTGCGACCGTAGCGGTCGCGCGGTTCCAGACTTAAGCACCTAGAACCGCTCGGCCCCACTGGCCGGCCAACTTAATTATTGATGACACCTGTGTCTTTAAGTCTGTTTTATAGATGATGGAACGTCTTTATACGATTCACTTCATCTTGTCTTTATACCTTGAAGGTCCTCTGCATTAGACGTTTAAACGATGGATTCATACGTGCATGGATAAGCACTTCCATGTGTCGCAAAACGTATAGTGATTCTTCCGTCTCATAGAATAGCTTCATCTTCGTTTGAGAACCTACTAGGCATGCCACAAGGACTTCGCTTAAACTCAGAGATTGGTGACCCAATAGGATCGCTTTGCATCGAGATCAGTTGGCGAGGCAACGCACTGCTTGTGGGACAAAGGGAGAGTTCTCATTTCCGCTGCTGCCGTGAACACGCTCCGCTTTCCCGCTGGTTGATGTGCCGAACTACACTGCGCAACATAATAAAGGATCGCTTCATCGAAACACCCTTACTGTCACACACTGCGACGCACAGCTTTGAAATTTGACTCTAAGATGTCTAAAGCCTTCGTTTGTAATACTGTAAAATCGTGGCGCACTGCAACGCCACCTTCGTCCTAGGAAACGTTTCAGACAGCAAAGATATCGACATTTGCGTAAAGAAGACCAGAGTTTAGAAGCCCCTGTGAGGTGTAAGGTATTGTTATGCCGTATTGGCACCAAATTTCACCACAAAGTCGCCCCAACCATCGTGGATGTGTGACATGATTGGAGGGTCGTCAAACGCCCTCTTAGCTATATTTCACCGCTTCTTTCAACGCCTCTGCGATATAACCCACACACCCGGCGTCTAAATCACGCGGTTTTCTAATGGCTGACCGAGGAAAACATTTCAGAGACACCGCTGCACAGAATCGACACAACTGGCATCAGCAGGTGGCACAAAGAGCGTTAATGGAAACGCTCTTTTTGTTTGGCCTTTGATTGCCACACTTTTCGCTACCGGAAACGACCGTTCTCTGTGCTATGGGTTGCAGACTACGATGTTGAGAACGTTCGACACAACTGACAACCTACAGGCCCTTCTGTAAGGACACTGTGGGGTTGCTAACACAATGAACGTGATATGATCCGTTTGGCGTGTACTGTGACCACAGTTTTTGGTCTGATATACAAGGTCGAACAACTAGGGAACGCTCAGAACTATTTGACTGAATTTGAATGTGCCACGGAGCAGTAAAGGCTGTGTATGGTTTCGATCTTACTGTTTTGCTCCCTCCCTCCGAATGATTATAGAGGGTGGTGCGAAATTGACACATGCATGAATAAAACGGTAAAGGATCCCTCTAATAGGTCACTCTAAGCCCCCTCCCCCCCCACCCCCCCACCCCCGAACAGTTCGGCAACACCCTCGGTGTCACAGAAACCCCAATTTTTTTTTGTGCATTTTAAAAATGTATTTGCATAATCGCTAGAGCTACAGCGGATCGCCACCTAGGTGAATGTATGTCTTGGTCTCTGTACAGGCTCCTTTAAAGTGCGCAACAAACGTATGCGGGTGGCACTGAGGATATAGGAGGATATAAAGGGTTGGAGGCCCCTTTGGCGTTTTATTCAGGCATCTGTGAATTTTTCACCATCCTCATCTCCTCAACCCCCTCCCCAATCCGTGCACACACCGCATGAGGACCCGAAAAATGAGAACTGAAAATGAGTAAATGCTCTTTTCTGCTTGGCATAATGTTCATATTTCGTAGAATGAGTTTAGTTCCATCCTGTACAGCAAAAAATGTGGTCGTGTTACACTCCACAATGGCCACATCACGTTCAGTGGAGTTGTAGCCCCAAGATGTTACGGAAGGGTTGAGTCTTCCGGGGATTGTCAACAGCGTTGAAAGTTGTGAAGTACGTTGTCCTGTTGCTCATCGCACTACGAAATGTCTATTTCGTCTGTGAAATTAGTGAGAAATAGTGCCCAAAAGTTGTGAAGTACGTAGTCCTGTTGCTCATCGCACTACGAAATGTCGATTTCGACTGTGAAATTGGTTAGAAATAGCGCCAAAAAGGAAGGGGTGGTCTCATTGACGCCCTTCATGCCAAGACCTAACGGCTTTTAGTGTGGATTCTCATTGTCGGTGTCTGAAACGTTTTCCTCACCCATCCATGAGAGAACCGAGTGATTTAAGCGTTGGGTGTAGCGGTTCTGACCTCCACCACCGAGGTGACGAATGAAAGGGCGAAACGTCGGTAAGAGGGGGTTGACGATCTTATTAACGTGCGACACGTTCATGAATGCGTTGTGCAGAATTGTGGTGAAATGTTATACCATTAACCCATTCCATACCTCATATGAACTCTTGAGCTGCGGCCTGTGCCATGTGTGGACACCATACTGTTTGAAGTATCGTCGAGCCAAAGGGTGATGTCTTAGGGAGCTAAGCTTTTGTACCATTACAGAGGTATGTCGCAGTGACCTTAGAGCCTAATTTCGAACTTACCGTTGCAGTCGGAGACAATTTAGGGTAATCGAAAAGCTATCCTTTAATTAGGTTTGCGCGGTGTATATGGTATAAAAATTTGCTTTGTGACACTGATATCGGCACACTGAAGCAAGATCGTACAGGATTTTGCAGAGATGATTTCTTGCTTGCGCTGCTTTTTTGCAGTTATCCGTTAGGTTCATTTCGAATTTATTCAAGCGATGTGCATTGAATTTCATTTAATGTGAGTCATTTTAGTATCTTTGTTCTGTTTGATAGCTTGGTTGGAATACGGAGGGATCGATTTCCGCTTTGCATTTAAAACCATTAAGTTAAACTCTGGTCGTTACAACGAATGTAGGATTCTTTTTCTGGTTTTTGTAAATGTATATTCATGAAAAATCACGCAGGCCATTGAAGGGCATTGTATGACGTAAGTCTTTGTATTTATTGTGTACATAATATACGAATGCTTATTCTGGTTTCACGGAAGTTGTGATTCTTACGAAGTTATTTCCGACTTCCCAGATATCTCTTCAAATCCTTACATATGCTCCCTTAAGGACCTCGTTCTGGAAAAAATTAAATTCAGTCTTATTATATTTTACTAAGGGGTGTGTCGATTTGGAGTTTCAACGCACGTGTTTCCGGTGATGAAGACGTCTGTCTAAATACTTTATGAGCACATTTGAATTTATTAGCTGCTTTAGAATACAGCTTGAGAATACCGAGTGGTTATAATTTAAGTGCACCTTCTCAGGGAGATACAATGTGAGCTGTAACTATCGTATGGCATCAAAACTTGGTGGATATGCTGATGCGTTAATGTTTAACTGATTTACGCTGAAAACTAATTTGTTCCAATTCTCCTCTAGTCCTATTGTGCAATACGCTCAAACCTTGAATATACCAATGCAAGACCAGAGGCCTGACAGTGAACTGTGTACATGTTTGTTTTCCACAGTGTACAAAAGGGGAGTTCCCTATGTTAGGAAACAGTTCCGACTACATTGACCAAACAGAGTTCTTAAGATGGCGCGTGGTGATGCTGAGTTGCTCAGAGACGGACACAAGTGCTCTTCCTTTGGTCAGTTTTATGCACAGCGTCAGGCGCCTGCACCAACACTCAAATGCATCGATACGCTACTTGTATTCAGTTTAAATATCTGTATTTCATAACTCTAAGAGAAGGCAGAAAACTTGAGTGTTTCAGCAAGCTGGATATTTTTTATTGTTACCTGTAAGTCTGTTGTGTCAGACCTCGGTGAGTTTCTTCACAGTCACTGTTCATACTTTGAAACGTCCATCTCTTTATCTCATCTTCACAACTTCTCCTGTCGCAGGAGCCCGACTTAAAACAGATGAAATTATGAAATCTTTCACTTCCTTTAGTCGTCCAGTGAGTTGGATCTGTGTTCCTCGATCATGACTTTGGATTTCCAGGGACTGATGTGATAGACTGACGTCCTTCATTTTTGATAATGTATTGGCAAGTTCATCTGCACTACGGGCTAAATCACGGTGTCATCAGCAAATCGGAGGTTGTTATTAGGTTTTCCACCTATACACCTCCCAAGTGCTTTAGTATTACTAACTTCTCAAATTGCATGCTCAGCGTAAATCTTGAAAACTTGGGAATATGTACACATAATAAGACTCCTATTGATTGATTTGAGTGGGAATAAGCTATAGTTACATTTTGTACTTCTAATATCGTTCAATTTATGTCTAATGGATTTACGGCCGCCGGCCTAGCTAAGAAAATTAATGGTTTAACCATTAGAAAAGCAGAAGAAGTAAGCTTTGCCTAAATTCTTGCAGTTCCGTAACATAACTTCGCAAATGAATAGACTCATCAGGATATTGTTCTGAGAAAGAAACATGAATATTTTACCTACGACACCCACATACATACATACATAGTTTTGATCTAGAAAGGCCACGAATTTTTAATCATCTCTATGCGATACCAAAATTTGGCCTTGTGGGACTTCTATGTTTGCATTTTGTATTGTCAACAAAATAAACAAATAAGTATGGTCAATGCACAATACACACACTTAAATTTACTAAGAAAGTTTGCTTACACCTTTCTACTAGCAAATGATCTGTCAAATGCCAAAGGTAGGATGTGGTTACGCTATACTGTATTTTTATATATATTTTATATACACTCCTGGAAATTGAAATACGAACACCGTGAATTCATTGTCCCAGGAAGGGGAAACTTTATTGACACATTGCTGGGGTCAGATACATCACATGATCACACTGACAGAACCACAGGCACATAGACACAGGCAACAGAGCATGCACAATGTCGGCACTAGTACAGTGTATATCCACCTTTCGCAGCAATGCAGGCTGCTATTTTCCCATGGAGACGATCGTAGAGATGCTGGATGTAGTCCTGTGGAACGGCTTGCCATGCCATTTCCACCTGGCGCCTCAGTTGGACCAGCGTTCGTGCTGGACGTGCAGACCGCGTGAGACGACGCTTCATCCAGTCCCAAACATGCTCAATGGGGGACAGATCCGGAGATCTTGCTGGCCAGGGTAGTTGACTTACACCTTCTAGAGCACGTTGGGTGGCACGGGATACATGCGGACGTGCATTGTCCTGTTGGAACAGCAAGTTCCCTTGCCGGTCTAGGAATGGTAGAACGATGGGTTCGATGACGGTTTGGATGTACTGTGCACTATTCAGCGTCCCCTCGACGATCACCAGAGGTGTACGGCCAGTGTAGGAGATCGCTCCCCACACCATGATGCCGGGTGTTGGCCCTGTGTGCCTCGGTCGTATGAAGTCCTGATTGTGGCGCTCGACTGCACGGTGCCAAACACGCATACGACCATCATTGGCACCAAGGCAGAAGCGACTCTCATCGCTGAAGACGACACGTCTCCATTCGTCCCTCCATTCACGCCTGTCGCGACACCACTGGAGGCGGGCTGCACGATGTTGGGGCGTGAGCGGAAGACGGCCGAACGGTGTGCGGGACCGTAGCCCAGCTTCATGGAGACGGTTGCGAATGGTCCTCGCCGATACCCCAGGAGCAACAGTGTCCCTAATTTGCTGGGAAGTGGCGGTGCGGTCCCCTACGGCACTGCGTAGGATCCTACGGTCTAGGCGTGCATCCGTGCGTCGCTGCGGTCCGGTCCCAGGTCGACGGGCACGTGCACCTTCTGCCGACCACTGGCGACAACATCGATGCACAGTGGAGACCTCACGCCCCACGTGTTGAGCAATTCGGCGGTACGTCCACCCGGCCTCCCGCATGCCCACTATACGCCCTCGCTCAAAGTCCGTCAGCTGCACATACGGTTCACGTCCACGCTGTCGCGGCATGCTACCAATGTTAAAGACTGCGATGGAGCTCCGTATTCCACGGCAAACTGGCTGACACTGACGGCGGCGGTGCACAAATGCTGCGCAGCTAGCGCCATTCGACGGCCAACACCGCAGTTCCTGGTGTGTCCGCTGTGCCGTGCGTGTGATCATTGTTTGTACAGCCCTCTCGCAGTGTCAGGAGAAAGTATGGTGGGTCTGACACACCAGTGTCAATGTGTTTTTTTTTCCATTTCCAGGAGTGTATGTTGTTGTTTTCGTAAGGACACAGCTGTGAGAAAAGACGCTAACCTTTGAAAACAAATCTATCGTTCACGGTAGATGCGTAGCAAAGTGCACCTTCAGAATTATAAATTACAATCACCTGCCGATTTCCAACTGCTGACTGCCACTCCCGTGTGGCGTGCAAGCAGAGGGGACCGCTAGTGCGCGTGGTCACCGTGCTGATCGCCGGACACTGAAGCAAGAGATGCAGGTGTGCCGATTGTGTCATCGCAGGCCACCTGAGAGTTAAGAACTTCGTGTTATGACACCCTTTCTTCTAAACGCCGCCAGAGCAGGGCAAGAAGCGGTAGGTTGGTCCTGTCGGGACCTACGAGGCAAGGCAGCTGCTGCAGCCGAACTGTCATGGAAATAGTCTGGTGGGGGATGGACGGACGCTCCCTACTCCACCCCCCTCGCCTTCCATGGTCACGCGAGGCGGCATTGTGCAGAAAGTGGGGAAGGGATGAAATCTGGGACACAACTATTGCACTCGCTCTCGGCATGCCTTAATTACTTTGTGATAGTAGTATACACAGCAAATCGGTACTTAAACAACGGTATTCCTGTCCTACTAAATGAAAATTAGGTCCTTCTCAGAGCATAATTGACCAGTTTCCCGTCCTCTGAAATTTTTTTTCTGATGTCTTCCATCTATTCTCGTTTTATAAACAATCTGCATGAAAAATTTCCGGTGATATTTACGTCCTCTGAAATGACAATTGAATTGTACAGCGAAAATTAGGAATTGCCGCTAAAATTCGAAATTCTCAGCAATAGGGAAGGTGGGGAAGGGGGAGATGTGGGGAGGGGGGAGGGTGCGGGGCCGAAGTGCAGCGTAAGCATATAGTGTCATCCGGTGGTAGGGGGGCGTGGAGAGGAGTAAGGGTGGGAATAATTAACTCATCAATTTATCTAATTTGCATATCATTTTGATATCAATTTGAAATCAAAATTGGTCTCTGAGCCCAGTTACCATATTACACACCACTGCCAGCAATCATGTACCGTTGCAACATTCCTGGAATGTCTTCCTGCAGTGTCGCAGAAGGAACGTCCAGTTTCTTGTAGCCCTATTACACGATCTAGTTCAAAATCATTGGGTTGTTAATAATGGCGTTCTTGACACCTTAAAGGCATTCTTGCGTAAAATCGTCCCATGACGTCCAGTCTCATAGGTAACCAAAGCTCACAACCGTTACAGAGTGCGTTTAAAGTAAACCTGATTTGCATTCTCAAAGTAATGTTACTAGCCCCACTCGTTTGCGACTGGCACGAAATTTGAATAGATACCATATTTCAGACGCAGTACACCGCTCAGCCGCCTGATCCGACTTGTCAAGGTTTGCGCGGCTTCCCCCCTTCGAAGGTTGGAGTCCTCATTCAGGCATGGGCGAGTGTGATGTTCTTAGCGTAAGTTCCTTTAAGTTAGATTAAGTAGTGTGTAAGCCTAGAGACGGATGACTTCAGCACTTTCGTCCCATATGAACTTAACAAAAATTTCGAAATTTCATAACTTTCGTCTATGTTGAACAACTGCTTCTCTGTTTTGCAACTGTTTTTTCCGTCACTCCTAAAGCCATCGAACTATGTATGACACTGAAATTCTATTATATATTCCTGAAATACACTTGATGCGTGACGTTTAGTGTGTGCATAAACGACTGCATTCTTTTAGATACACATTAAAGATTTAGCTATTAACACTGATGTTTTTATATTTTGAACCATCAATATACGACAATGCTACTTTTTCAGTAACGCGAACACAATAAAAAATAAAATAAAAGTAAATCGTACTAACTGGGAGGAAATTGGTACCATTGATTTATTGAGATTATGGAGAAAGGAAGAAGCTTTGAGAATATTTCCCTATTTCACTTGCGAAGTGTGTTAAAATAACAGGTAGGAACCCTGATAATTATGATTACACTGTACAGCAGCACCCTTCTAACAGAGGCTGCACAGGCCAACGAGTAGCATAGTTACTGCGCACGCGGCTTGTGAACACCGCAACACTTTCGCGAGGTAACTATCATATGCCGTGACATCACGGATATTGACGTGAGAGAGTTATAGGAAGAACGAGAAGCTCACAGATACGTAACTGAGAATATACCTCACCCATAGACACTGCTCCGAGATCTTACTGTCTACCGTAGCATCTGGAATCCCAAAAATACTTACACCAGAGGGTCAAGAATGTAGGGTCGGAGGACACATTCATCTCGAACGCAGGCCACACAACGAATGTCAACTGGGCAGTGGCAACATTCTCAGGCACAGGCTTTTCCGTTTGCCCGCCAATCCATGGAGACATTGCTAAATGGGGAATTCGGCCCAGTATCCGTTCACCCGACTACTTTCCGATCTAGTAACACCTCCCAGGAAGATGGTTTTCGAAAGAACGCTGTCAAAGTATGTCTTCAGCAGAGCAAACTGGACCATTTGCAGTCACCTGCCTGACAGGAAACTGAAATAAAGTTGCGATTTGTTTCAAAATATGTCTGATCTCGTTTGAATGCGTCACAGACTTTGTAGTACAGTACAGCACGCACAGCTGTAGCTGCATCCGCGAATGTGGTGACTGTTTTTGACACTTGAAATGGCCACGGTTCCATTGCTAGACCCGCGTCTAATAATTTGTTTTCTTTATTTGTTTGGTGTCTCCAGATGAGTGGGACTTGTGGTGATGAGATGTTATCATTCCTGTGTTTCGTGTGCGTTCGTTAGTGAGACAGTTCAAAGAAAGCAGAACGTCGTCTAACAAGAAAACCGGAGCAATGTGGACTCGCAAAAGCCGGTCAGACGACATATTGCATCGAGTGAAAAAGGTTGTTCTGGAGTACCGCCGATTTAGTATGGAACACATCGCCTCCAAATTTGGTATTCGCGTGAGAGCTCTACACACAAATATGAAGGTCTGACAATGCAAGAAGTGCTGGAGTGGGTGCTCTGGACGCCGTGAATGCTGACGAACGAACACAAGGTTAAAAGCATGCAATGTTGCGCAGTCTATGTCGACGCATGACGACGGCATGAATAGGATTTCCTTTTCATCGATTTTGACGACGGATGAGACAAAGGTGCTGTAATTCGATCCCGAAATAAAGTGCCAGTGGCTCAATGGAAGCACACGCATTAACTACCATTAAAAAAAATTAGGTAAGCGCCAGAGCTGAAAATATGATGGTGGGCTTGTTCTGGATCATCCACAGCATAATTTTACTCTTCCTGTAGAAATAATAAACAGCCAATGAGTTGCGAAACAGAATGTTTATTTAAACCCATTGACCATGGTTTCAATGTTTATACAAACGTCTTTGTTAAAAGAAATTAGTGACAACCTAAACAATATTCATACTTACTGGATTACAAGTCGTGGCGGAGATACGTTAAATGTAATCTAAAGGCGTCAGTAAAATATAAAATTTCATCGACATAATAATTAAAACATGCACAGTATTACTGTTGCCACTAGGAATTTCCTCACCAATGTACAGCTACTGCACTAGAATCATGTACACAGCGCTTGGGCTACGGGAAGCTTCCGGCAAGAGAGGTTAGTATGCACAAGGAGGGGCAGCGATAGTACATAAACAATATTATGCTTAACTCACTTCAGACGTTAAGATTAATATTATGACTATAGAAACCAGATCATACTTAGCTGTGTTCATATTTAAAATTCATGAAGCATCACCAAATAATAATATATCATTTAAGAAGTATCACTGTCGTAAAAACAAATTACTTGAACTGTGAGATAGTGCAAGTAGAAAACAATAGCAAGAAACCAGAGGGGAGAAGGGGTTGATATGGGGAAAGGAGATCAATGGGGGTACAGGGAGGGGAAGAAGATGAAGAAGGAGAGAGATAGTGGACGTGGAAGATGGCAAAAAGTGTATAACTCACAAATATAGCATATCTGAAAAATAGTGAACATCAAAACCTGTAGAAATACATTTAAATCATAATAAAGGAGAAACGCAGATACTACTAGTATTAACAGGCGGGGAAAATGACATATCCAATAGCCATATGGAAGAATGAGCCACCTCTCTGTCAGATTAACGAAAGTAGAGATCTGAAACAATCTAGAAAATTTCTGTTTTTGAGTTGCACCTGTTCATTTAAAATTGATCCACCTTTGTTATTAAAATGTTTAAAAGTCCCTGCCCCTTTTAGCAAGTGGAGCCTGTAATCTTTACTTTCTGTATGCAGAAGTTCTAAGTCTTCCTGTCTACGTAGGGGGGAAATTGGAGAAGAAGCAGATATTACCCTCCCTCTACCCCTTTCCATACTTGTCCCTCTTAGTATTTTATGAATTTTTTTCTGTTTGAAACATCTCACGGTTAACGTAATTTGTTGCTAAGTAGCCTTCTATAGATGGTAACGTATAATTAGTGGACATTTTTCCATTCTGAATATGTACACAGCTAAATACGGTCTGGTCTTTAGTGTAGTCATTTTAATTTTAAAGTTTAAATAAGTTTGGCACAATAACGTTCATTCTCTATCGTGCACCCTCCCTGTGTACGCAGCGGTAGTACACTACCTTTACATTCGTGAGAAAACGCCAAATGACCACAACCACGTTGTGCATCTTTCAATTACTGTGGAGGTCAGATTTTATATTTGACTGTCGCTCTTCGGCTATATTGTAACGTACCTAAGCCACAAAATGTAGCATAGTAACTCTGAGTCAATTCTTGTATTCGTAACGAGATATTTTTGTACTTGTCTGAATATGTCTTAATATGTTTGCCCTGTTATCTTGCTTAGGTTGTCACTATTTCCTTCTGACCAAGGCGTTTATACAAGCGTTGAAATTACGGTAAAAGCGTAATGTTACTGAATTTGACTTTGTATTACTCTGTTAAGCCAGTTTTACTAGGGATTTGTTTCTCTCGTTTGCTGCAAAGCGCCTTATATTAGTTGTAATATTGCGATTGCTTTACCAATTTCCATTTTTTTTGGGACATTGCTGTTTGTATTAATTTGTTTTGTGCTGCTGCTTTGCCTCGTCCCTTAGTTTAGCATCTGAGCCCAGTAGATTTAAGTTAGCTTAAGAGGGGTAGACTATATAAGAATCTAACAATGATGAATTGGAAGAAAAGCATTGAGAAGCTACAAGAAAATGGTTTGGCCAAAAAAGTAGTGTATAGTGGAGAAAAACTATTTTTGAAAGAGGATGTGAGCATAATACAGAAAGCTGGCTTCGATATAACTTTTTGGAAATAATGAAGAATTTAGGGAGATCTCTGAGAAGTAAAGAAAGTTTTGTTTGCAAAATACTGCAGTAAAACAAACCCTGTCCTTTCTTTGTGTTATCCCACTATGTGTTTGTGTACCCTTGTGTATTTGTTTTCTTCCTGTCTCTGTGTACTGTTTCATAGAATTTTTTTCTCTTATAATACTAAGCTACATTCACTATGATAAGGAATACTGTTATCCTCAAATATAATTTGCATTACTAACATGTTATTTACTTCGTAAGGATGTTTACATATTATTTATTCTGTTTTGTTCTAATGCTCATGTGTGAAGTTGATGTTTCAAAAGTTATTCTGATCTTTTATGTATGTACTTATAATTTTTGTAACACTGATGTATTTGCTATTTCGATTCTTTTGTAAAACCTGTACTACTGCAAATGTTATCTGTATTGTTATGTTCTTTAAAGATGTATTTCGTACCTTTGTTATTGTATTCTCATGTTATAAAATTGTAATTGACACCAGTTCATCAAATTAATTAACTTGTAAATTACATTTCACTGCACACGTTTCTGTTGGTCATAGTATATGGACAATATGTGAGAATTAGGGACTGATAGTGTTTGCACGTGTGTTAATAATTCAGCATGGGACTGGATAACAGCATTGCTGGTTCTAAGGACAATTAGAAAAATAACTTTGTGAGTGCACAAGTGGTGGTTCAAGGATATGCGATATTGTCTGCAAGACTCTTCGATGGGGATTGTGCACCTGCACAGTCGCAACAGTTGGCTGCTAGCCATCTCTACAAGGACTACAGTGGGTCTGCACCTTTGATGACTCACCAATACCATTATTTCTACAAGGACTGCAGTGGGTCTGCACCTCTGGTGGCCCACCAATACCGTAATCTCTACCAGGACTACTCTGTGACGACCTACCTACCAATATTCTTTAAAACTTCGACTGACTCTGCTGTGGGTTTGCTCTGTTGTGGCCCATTACCTGTCTGCATGTCAAGAGTCAGCACTGTCTTTCGTTGGAAGGACAACATTACTTCTTCAAGACTGCTTAGAAATCCCCTACTTCCAAGTGCAATTTCTTTTATTGCTCACACTTTGAGAAAAACACAGCAATTTTACTTTGATGAATGACCAAAACTGTCTTTATGGATTGTGAGAAAATTTTAGCTTTTGACCAACATTGTATCGATAAGTGTGTGCATTTCATTGCTTTGTTATTGTAATTATGAAAAAAAATTTTCATATCTGTATTGGCCACTGCCCAAAACAATTTGTAAATTTTTTTGCGGGGAGCATGGGGGCTATGTAAGTAGTCTGTTTAGGTTTTTTTACTGGTAACGCCGCCGTCACGTAGCGCTCTGTATGAAAATCACTGGCTGTGCCGTGTGCAGTCTGTGGCTGGTTGGCATTGTTGTAATACTCGCCATTGTAGTGTTGGGCAGCGGCAGTTGGATGCTAACAGCGCGTAGCGTTGCGCATTTGGAGGTGAGCCGCCAGCAGTGGTGGACGTGGGGAGAGAGATGGCGGAGTTTTGAAATTTGTAAGAATTGGTGTCATGAGCTGATATACATATATTATGACTATTAAGGTAAATACATTGCTTGTTCTCTGTTAAAATCTTTCATTTGCTAACTGTGCCTCAGTAGTTAGTGACTTCCGTAGTTAGAATCTTTTATTTAGCTGGCAGTAGTGGCGCTCGCCGTATTGCAGTAGCTTGAGTAACGAAGATTTTTGTGAGGTAAGTGATTTGTGAAACGTATAGGTTATTGTTAGTCAGGGCCATTCTTTCGTAGGGATTTTTGGAAGTCAGATTGCGTTGCGCTAAAAATATTATGTGTCAGTTTAAGCACAGTCGTGCACAATTGTTCTAAGGGGACGTTTCAAAGCCTTTCATCTTGCAACTGAGTGGCTGAGTATTATTTCTAGAACAAAATTACATGCTACAGCTACTGTTCCAGCCACGTACAAAATTGTTTAAAATGTACATTAATACATTCCTTTCCAAAAGTGACTTTGCTGACAGATGTATCCTAGCATTATGCCTTGAACAACAAGCTACCTCCAGCTCTGTGCAGCCGGAAAAGGCTGCTACAAGTGTGATCATTCATCAAGACAACGCACCAGCGCATTGGGCACACATGACGTTACAATTTGTAGTGATAAAAACTTTAAAGTGTATTCTTACCCGAGCTGGCCCCTAACTATTTTTGGGTTTTTCCATCGACGGAAGATGGTCGCACTTTCCCTGGACATACCGCTATTGCATCAGTGATTTTCAAGTAGTCGGAACAGGCTGATAATGAAGGGTCCGTAGTGAGAAAGGAATCATGACGTCGACATAGTGAAAAATGTATACAGCTGCAGAGAGATTATGTCGAGAATCGACGCAATTTTCACAGTCTTCGTGTGACTATTTTGAGAGAAATAAATAGGTTGTTTTATAACTTGACTACTCCTAGTACTCGTATATTAGTCCCCACAAAAAAATGGTAGCCTCTCCTTTGATAAATAATGTGTTTATGTATGACTAAGGGCCTCCCATCATGTAGACCGGTCGCCTGGTCTTTTTAGTTGACTCCACTTGGGCGACTTGCTTGTAGATGAGGATGAGATGATGATGAAGGCAACACAACACCGAGTCTCCGAACGGAAAAAATCATCGACCTGGCCGAGAATCGAGCCCTCGCCCATTGCCTCTCATCCCGCCACGCTGACAATTCAGCTTAATTTCTTTTTTAATCACGCCTCCACCCACCCCTACATCCCACCGTCCCCCTAGCTAGATATTGCATTCCTTCAGCTATATTCGTATTTTCCTTAATTGGCGAAATTTTTCTACTTAAAATTAGCTAAATACTTCCGTTTCTTAAAACCAAAACTTCTTCTTTCTAAGGGGTTCCTTTGCTTTTACTTCTAAGGATGTTTTTCATTTATTTTTGTTTGTATATACAGTGACGAAAAAAAAACGAAACACCGAAAAGCTGTGAGACATAAACGAAATTGACAGGCATTTTTCTACGTCCGCCGGCCGGAGTGGCCGTGCGTTTCTAGGCGCTACAGTCTGGAACCGCATGACCGGTACGGTCGCAGGTTCGAATCCTGCCTCTGGCATTGATATGTGTGATGTCCTTAGTTTGGTATGGATTAAGTAGTTCTAAGTTCTAGGGGACTGATGACCACAGCAGTTAAGTCCCATAGTGCTCAGAGCCATTCTTTTTTCTACGTCCGAGAGATGACGTCTATTGGAATTTGGCGTTAGTGTGCTAAGAGTAGCGCTAGGGGCACCACTACGAGGATGCAAATCACGCTGGCTTTAAATATATGCTGTGACGGTCATGAGTTTTAGTTACCTTTGAGATCGGTCGTAGTAAGTTGAGGTTAGTGAAGAATATCTTTAAGAGAACGACGCCGCCATCATCCACAGCTCACTGAGTTTAAGAGAGTTCGTGTAATAGGGCTACCAGAAGCTGCATGTTCCTTCTGCGATACTGCAAAAACACTTGGCACGAATGCAGCCAATATACATGATTGCTGATAGCGCTGGTCAAGGGAAGGCATTGTGGCACGAAGATGGAGCTCCGAACGGCCACGTAGCGCATCGTACTGCGCCTGCAGCAGCAATTCGAGCAACAGTTGACACCGCAGTGACTCAATGAACTGTTATAAATCAGTCACTTCGATGACAGCTTATAGCCAGACGCACTGTAGACACTGACACCAAACCACCACATTTTGCCGTGTTAGTCATGTCAAACGCCTTTTCACTGGAATGTGGAGGTCTGTTGTGTTTTCTGATGAAAGCTGATTGGACCTCGTCACCATTAACAGCCGTATGATGGCTAGAAGGAGGCTAATTGAAGGCCTGCAGCCAACCTATGTGCGTGCTAGACAACATGTACATAAACCATGGGCTATGGTCTGGAGTGCTATTTTGTATTACAGTAGGAGCGCTTATCCCACGCACGATGATTGCAGGTTTGTACGTCAGTCTTGTGATTCAACCTGATCTGCCAATCATGAACAGCATTTTAGGGGGTGTTTTAGAGCAGGATAACGCTTGTCTGTGTACCTCTATTGTAACCCAACATGCTCTACAGCTTGTCAACGTGTTGCATTGGCCTGCT
The DNA here is from genome assembly GCF_023897955.1 of Schistocerca gregaria. Classification (NCBI taxonomy): domain Eukaryota; kingdom Metazoa; phylum Arthropoda; class Insecta; order Orthoptera; family Acrididae; genus Schistocerca; species Schistocerca gregaria. Next base: position 836,316,050 of record NC_064931.1, read on the forward strand.
CGATCACCAGATTTGTCTCCAATCGCGCATATGTGGGGCATCATTGGCCGACACCTCCAGCGTCTTCCACAACCAGCATAAACAGCCCCCATTACTGAGCGACCAAGTGCAACAACCTTGGAAATCCATCTCACAAACTGACATTCGGCACCTGTAAGGCGCAATGCATGCACGTTTGCATTTAGTATTTTGGTACTTCCGTCAGTTATTAATGTACAAGTATTCCAAATCTCCAAGGCCTTAACTTGCGTTTACATTAACCTGTCATCTTGCAACGTTAATCACTAAATTTGGTTGCTTACATAAATATATTCCAGAAATTTCGTTATACTCCATTACCTATTTCTTAGTGTTGCGTTTTTTTTTTCATCATTGTGTAGAGTATATCTCCTTAAGATTTGTTTTCATTGTTCGTATAGAATCAATTAATTTTACTTTTGCAAAGTAAAATCTTCTTTATTGTAAATGGACAATAAATGAATTAATGACAAGTAGACTGTCATTCATCTCTTAGGATCATTATTTAAGGCCATATGACTGAATTTAGATAACCGAGGGTGATATAAATTATACTTATAGCTGGTCTAATATGGACATAAATTTTTAAAAAAATCGCTCAAGTGGCTCTACGCACTATGGGACTTAACTTCTGAGGTCATCAGTCCCCTAGAACTTAGAAGTACTTAAACCTAACTAACCTAAGGACATCACACTCACCCATGCACGAGGCGGGATTCGAACCTGCGACCGTAGCGGTAACGCAGTTCCAGACTGTAGCGCCTAGAACCGCTCGGCCACCACGACTGGCCGTAACACAACACACACAAACCTCAAAACTGTTATTGGTATTTCGGATGTTCACTTACACGGTCGACGCCACTCACGATGTGAGTTATACGAGTACAATCTAACAGTGTTGTCTCTTCTTTTCTCACTAAATAATAAAGACACTGACCGACGGGCCAAATGTATCAGTTATTCTTCGTTGTAGGGTATAATTACCGGTCATGTTTTATAGTATTTTTGACCATTTTCAATGTTTCCGAAGTCCAATTAATGATCTCCTTTTCCTCCCAGTCCACTTCCACATGTGGTGTTGATCACTGCATATGAATGTGTGTACTAACGTCGCGACGAGGGGACCATTTTCGCAATGCGGATTCGGCTTGAGGTTTATGTTACACAGAATTTCACCTGTGGGGTCTAGCTCATTTACTACGCCTGGTACTAAGCTCTTTTGGGCTTTTGGCATGTACTGATATCCATGAAACATCGCCGAATATATTCCAATGCCGTGTTCATGGGGTCCATGTTCGTTGGTGGAGTCCTGTCGTTGGAATATGAGGTATCAAATAAATTTACTGTACTGCTTGGCCGGTTGTCTTGCTGTATTCTAGCTATGCTGCCAAGAAAGAGAGCTCTACATTGTGATTCGACATCTTTTATCCATAGCCCGTCTTTGAGTCCCCATAATGTTGTTGTCCTTGAGCTGACTTAAAAGATATTCCCTTTCCAGGTACACCAAAAAGCGGGGACTAATTTATTATTTGATATAATAACTATAATGGGAATTATCGCAGCCATATGGTATATTCTGTTAAGCAGACAGCAGAAAAAAAATAGTACCCCAGGGAAAGACAAGGTCGATTTTTATGCGATGACGCCGTATGCCATCCGGTGGACAGTAGATGTACTGAAAATTGTTCCAGCGTCGTGCTCCGACAGATAGCTTAAAGAGATAAAGCAACCAGAGTGCCATCAGTATCTACCCTTTAATAGGAGATGGCCATAGCCAGAGGGCTCAGTGTGGTGGAAATGTGCAAACAAACCGGAAACCGTGGCACAGAGATACACTCGTGCTTCCAGCAGTCAAGTGTGCGAGTTCGAAAGGGATAAAATATATTCTTGCGAGTAGTGGGATGGTCCTTTTCGGAGAATTACCACACAAACTGGATGCGCTGCGTCAGCTGTGCGACGATGCTTGTGTGATCAGTCAACATAATATTCTGATACGTGTAGACGAGGTTCTGGACGAGCACACAGCACAGACGCCCGTCCCGAGAGTCGTCTTGCGAGGGCAGCAGTGACAGATCGCACTGCCAGCACAGCATAGATCGGAGGGCTTGTAAGCCCGGACATGGCAACACAAACTGTAGCCAACCGGTTACTAGCAGTGGGACTACAGGCGTGCACGGCTCAAGTCCATCTTCCATTCACGCCACAGCATCGATAAAAACGCAAGTCTGAGCCGTCGTAGGATCACTTGGTAGATGAAATGACGCGCCGTGGTCCGCGCCGATGAAAGTTGATTCTGACTGCACGCAAGTGATTGTCATTTGCTGGTACGAAGAAGACATTGTGGGTCCTCTCTCGTAGAGTGCATTCCTCCAAGACACACTGGCTGCACGCTAGGCCTAATGGTCTGGCTGCCATGAACAACTGTGGTTCAGGTTTGTTGTTTCTGAAGTGGATGCTAACCAGTGCTCGGTACGTGCAGAATGTTATTAGATCCGTTTTTTTGCCATACTATCAATAGAAAAGTCGCCATGTGTACGATCAACTGGATGCCAGAGTCAACACCAGCACTACATGCTGGAGGGTGGTAACTTTGATTTCCCAGTACTTTTTGATCATATCCTTTGGAATGTGGGTCAACGTTTAAACTCACTAATGTGCTGTAGCCAGGTTTCGTCCATGTATTCGGTTTAGGAATCTAGGAGCATTATTTTTGATTTGTTGAAAGTGAGTTCTGTTCCAGTTACGTCTTCATACCTCTTTATGATGTGTCTAATTTTGTCAACCGCTTCCGTGGAATTGACGATCATACCTTATCAGCGTAAGCTTGGTATAATGTCTATATATTAAATGTCTGAAGACATAATAGGGAACTATGGAATTCATTCAGTAAAGATTCCATGGCCACACCCCTTGCTTAATTGTTATCGTAGCTGTCAGGTGCCCATTAATCTTCAAGTTTCCATCCTATGTAACTTATGCATTTTTTAATCAGCTGTATGACTGACTTTCTAAAACTCATGTTCTCCATGGTATGAACTAAAAATTGGTGGTCAGCCCTGTAAAAGGCTTTATTAAAATCTAAAAAACCTATTGCTAATTTCGTTTTGCATGACCATCTCAAAGCAAAGAATCTCTGTACTTGGATAAAATATGTATCACTGACCCCTGTAGATGCACTGGCTTGGAACGGCCTGGTTACTTTATGGGGCATTTGTTTCATTCTATTATTTCCAACGGGTGTTAGGATTTTAAAGACGGCATTGAACAACGTAAGAGGACAAGAATTTTCTACTATATTACTCTGGGAAGTCTTTGGTATGAGATCTATGAATCGCTCCGTAAATTGGGGGGGGGGGGGGGATGGGGAGACGTTTTTTACTGAGAGTTCATAGTACATTTGGGTGGTTTTCTCTCCTATGATATCCCAAAACCTTTCGTAAAATTAGATGCACAATGCTTTCGTCTTCAGGGGGTTGGGGGTTGGGTTGTTTGGGGAAGGAGGCCAGACAGCGAGGTCATCGGTCTCATCGGATTAGGGAAGGATGGGGAGGGAAGTCGGACGTGCCCTTTCAGAGGAACCATCCCGGTATTTGCCAGGAGTGATTTAGGGAAATCACGGAAAACCTAAATCAGGATGGCCGGACGCGGGATTGAACCGTCGTCCTCCCGAATGCGAGTCCATTGTCTAACCACTGCGCCACCTCGCTCGGTTTTCGTCTTCGGAACGTCGATGATGATACATTTGCTGTCCTCATTTGTTAGCCTAGCGATTAGTGCTACGTCATCATTTGAGTGAAGATCCGCCGTAATATTCGAAAAGTAATTTGCGGGCGGCTTTTCTACATTCGGTGCTGAAAAAAATGTTGAAACGTGTGTGAATTCCTAAGAGACCAAACTGCTGTATTCATCGGTGCCTAGACCTACATGCCACTTAAACTAACTTAAGGTAACCTACTCTAAGAACAACACACACACCCATGCCCAAGGGAGGACGCGACCCTCCCGTGGTACGGGCCGCGCAATTTGTGACATGACGCCTTTAACCGGACAGCTACACCGCGCTGCCATCCGGTGCTGAGTATGGCTCTGTTTAATACCTCACAACATATTCTCTGATCGTGCTTTGTTGAACATATTCATTCCTACCACGATCTTCCAGCTTAATAATTAGTTTTTATTTGTCGCTTTCGGTTTCTCTTATTTTGTGAGAGACGGATGCAGTTTCATGTTTGATGTCATTGATAGCGTGAGCCAGTACTCTAATGCCAGGTAAAGTTTCGTGAACTCGGGCTATTATTGGTGCTATACTTGTTTTAATTTTAATTCGGCTGGTCGTTAGAGCGCCAGATGGACTGTATAGTTCTCGTAAAGTTCTAAAGAAATACTTCTGAGTATCTTCCTCCAGTATTATTTATTCCGTGTATATTGGGGGGGTAAATTTATATATTTGCTGCTTTTTCCACACCGTCCAACATAGCACTCTTTCTCGGCACCTGTCTTGTCTATCTAAACATTTCCTCCAGATGTGTTGAATTTCCTTCCGTAAGCTATTATCATCAAATAGCGACGTATTCAATTGCCATATACCATGTCCCTGTTTTCTGTCTTGTGTGCATCAGCGCAATGATCATTAAAAGTTAACGGTCATAGCTCACAATCTTATAAGTTATTTAACATGTCTTCGGAGGTGTTTTTTCTCTGTAGTCAACAGGCTCACTGGCTATTTATGTACGTGTAGCAGGATATATTAAGATGGAGGTGGATGCAAGTATCTTTGTGGTTCAAGTCATCTGTTAAAATATTTATCTCTGGGCAGAAGTTATAATTCGGGTTCTAATCTTCTTTCCTTACTACGCAATTCAGATCTCCTCCTAATATTATTTTTCGACTTGCATTAGTAAGAAGGACTAGGATTCAGTTTCGAAATAATTCACTCCTCGTTTTCCTACCATGTGGAGAAGCAGGGGCGTATACGTTGAGGAGGAAAGCATCCTCTAGCAGCGTAGCACATACGTCTCCCTGACTTGGGGTACGCCGGAACCGTCCATTTTATACCCTGTTTAGAACCGACGTTCCAGGCTCTACACCAATACAGAGTATCCCATCAAATCTCAAACATATGTGAAATCCTTGGAATTATCATTTCTTGGATAAGAGTTACGCCTACATCCGTGGAATACAAATAATCTGTGAAGCATCTTAATTTAACTTCTGATTGAATTCGATTGAAGTTAACAGGTGCTGTTTTATATGACTGCCTGCACACGTGCAACAATTCAAAGTCCTTTAACTAGATTAATTTGTTTTCTACTGTTGTCGCTCATCTGCGTTCATAGTAACATCGTAGTTTGAGGAGAGTCATTGCTTTCGTACTTTTCATTGTAAAATTATTTTTCAGTTTTGAGTTTCCTTCTTATTTCCCAATATAATTGTTTTGACCGGAGTCGTTTCCATTAGGTTCCCTATTTGCTCCTCCCTTCTCGTCAACTATGTACTCGCTTTCTGCATCATTCTTATTCTTGTTTCCTCACGTGCCACATTTCGATTTGGTCTGACTTCCCCGCTTGGTGTTTTCTCAAAACACTAAGGTTTTGTAGCCTTATGGTTGGTGCTACTTCCCTCTACTCCCCTTGTTATATTATGTTATGTTATGTTAACCAGGAACCTAGAAACGACGGAGAGGCTCTGTCCCCGCCGCAGCCGCAGTCGTCCACAACCCCAAGAAGACTACCGCCGTCCACTTCACCCCTTCGCCGCCCAGCACCGAACCAAGGGTTATCGTGCGGTTCGGCCCCCGGTGGAGCCCCAGGGAACTTCTAACACCAGACGAGTGTAGCCGCTGTGTTTGCATCGTAGAGTAATGGTGGTGAACACGTACGTGGATAACTTGTTCTTAGTTTGTTCTTGTGTATTAATTTGGATTCGAAACGCAGGTCTCCTGCCCACTTTTTTTGTTATCTTTTTTTATTTATATAGGTATCAATGCGCGAACAGTCGTAGTTAATCAAGCCTGGAAAACTAAAACAGAATGAAGACACCATCGAAGATATTAAACGTAAATAACATGAAAAGAAAGCTACCACGTCGTAGTTAGGCTTCCCAGCGACGGAGCCCACTGATAAAGATTGTTCAATATATGCTCGTTTGCAGTTCGTTCTGACCTCATCTGCCACTGCCTGGAACATTCCAGCTGCACGGCGGGCTGTGAAAGGAACTCCATAGGTTGTTTGCGAAGCATTGTCTATATCTGGTATGCCCGGAAATAGCACGATGTCTTTCTTGCAAATAGAGCCAGAAGTCAAGGAAATTCTTGTGTCCGTCACGACAGAGGTAATTGACCGCATGTCCACGTATCCAGGTGACGGAGTTGGTTCGAGTCTTAGGGTAAAATGTCTCATCCGGAAACAATAACGTGCATGCAGATATATGCTCCGGCCTAACTCGCAAGAGATAAGCCAGCATCTGCCGCACTAGGTGCCAAACCGGTTCCGCCTCTCCGCAGCTGAGGCGGTGCTCGTCAGAATCTACTGTACTACAAACCACACAATTAGGAGATTCTGCCATGTGGATATTGTAGACACGTTCTTGTGTCACCAGCTTCCCATTAACGACTACGTAACATTGGGAAACAACGTCGAAATCAAGCATGGGATCGTGTACAGTCTTCCACACCACGCGCCACCGCACATTCAATCCACCAACTGAGGGTCGATCGGTAACGACCACGACGCTGTAAGGACGCGTTCCACGTCTCTTCGATAGCACCTTTACATGCCGGCTCGTCCAGATGGGCGACGTTCAGTTTCCAGGGGGGCCTACTGTGCCACACACGTGCAGGTTGGAGGGCAATGGTGCAAATATAGGCTGTGTGGTCGGTGAATGCAGTGGGCCAGAGCTCTGCTCCTCTCGTCGCCGTCGAAAGGGTGCTTGTGACGTAAATCCTGTGTAACCGACTTGATGAATGACTTGTATAGTGGGTGTATCCAGGAGCTGGGCCATAGATATGGCGTCACGTGTCAATCAGGTGGAGGTCAGGCACTAGCATTTCCAATTCCGCACACGGGACGTGATGTGGCTGCTGATCAGACGGAGATAATGTACAGTTAAAATCTCCTCCGATCACCATACCGTCTATGCGGCCCATAAATAGACGCGTGATATCTTCCGAAAAAAAGCGGGCCCGATCTCTCCGTCTCCCTGATCCTGAAGGGGCATATACATTGATGAGTCGTACACCGTTGACAGTTACTGCCATGGCTCTTGCACTCGGTAAGTACAGTACGTCCGTAGCCGCCAAACCGTCCCGTAGCAGAACAGCCACACCACAATCGGTAGAAGAGGCGTGGGAGATGTGGGCGGTATATCCGTAGAAGTCAGGGACACTAGCGACACATACTTCCTGTAAGAGGGCCACGTCGACGTCCGCCGCATCAAGCATGCGTTGTAGCATTGTCAGATTGTGTGGTGCCCTTATCTCGTTGATATTGATTGTGGCAAGGCGAAAGGTGTGCTGCCTAGCCTCTTCACCTAGGGTAGACGCCATAGCAATCAAAGCTAACCGCAAGAGATGCCGGACCCACCAAACCCGTTACAAATTATGCGTCTTAACACTGGGAGTGGCATATTCAATGCCACCCCCTCCCCTGTCACCCGTGCCCTCTTCAGGAAGTTCCTCAACATCGTCCGACCACAGTCGCTGCAGCACGATGCTGTGTAGCTGATCGGCACCTAAATCTCCCGCACGTACGTCGTCTTTGGTAGAGGAAGACGGAGCACCATCCATCGACGCGACCTGCTGAATCCGTGGTGCAAGAAGTAACTTGGCACTCGTGGTATGGGCAAGTGAACCGTCTACACCACTTAGATCCTCAGCAGGCGCACCATCCATGTCGTCTGATGAGATGTCACCTTCTTGACCGGCCGTGTGTAGGAGGCAATCGTCAGAAGGGGTCCGCCGACGTCGCTTCCGTTGTCGAGGCGAACGTTGTTTTCGAACGTGGACATCCGTATCCGAATGTGGGAGGCAATCCAGCGAAGTATTACCTTCCGCTAGGAAAGCCGCGGTCGGGACAATGTTCGCGTCCACGTCCATGGCGTTCTGAATGTTACGTTGCGTCTGGAGTCCGTGGGACTGTTGCTGCTGTTGTTGCTGTGGAGGGGCGACATATGGGTTGGCATCGGGGGTCCTTCCTCTTCCTCCCTTGGTACTTCTGGCGTAGATGGGTGTGTCTGATGGCCCGTTTCGTCCTCAACTATGGTGCGCATCGTCGTCTGAGCGTACGTGAGGGGCAGGTTTGTCGTCCCCGTCGGGGAAACGGAGTCTCCCACTGGTATCTGCGTAATTCGACGTTGTAAGCAGCTCGATCGGACATGGCCTTCCTGCCCACATCCGGAACAGGTACGCGGCTTACCGTCGTACATGATGATTGCACGACAGCCACCGATATTCAAATAGGACGGTACATGTTTCTCGAGCTCTAGTTTAATTTGGCGCACACCATTGTAGACCCTATACGTCGAGAAAGTTTGCCACTTTTCTGCAACGTGGCTGATAACATTGCCGTATGGTCGGAAGGCGTCCTTGACAACTTCCTCTGGGACCTCGAAGGGCAGCTCAAAAACCCTTACAGTCCTTAGGCCCATGCCTGCATGATTCACCGTCACTGCACCGATATGCCCGTCAGAATGTTTGAATCTGAGTGAGTTCGAGTATTTAGACACCACTGTCGCGCAGACGTCTGCACTGGTCATTTTAACATAAACCACGCTCGCCGTTATAGAAAAATGTATTCCGACAATAGTCGCCGGATCTAAACGTAGACCGTCGCGTATGAACTGTTCTATGTCATAGGCTCGAGGACGTGCGTGATCTGGTTGGAAAGTAATTTTGATCGTATCGTGGCGCCATGTGTGTGCCATAGTCACACTGAACTTGGAACTAATACTACTCGCGCCGCGAGAAGGTAAACACAAGCAAGCGCTCACGGTCGCGCACGGCGGGGCGCAGCGGACGTCCTCGCCCCACCGCAGCCGAGAGCAGACTGTTAGACCGTACGGCCAACCGGGCGGGCCTCAACTCCCCTTGCTACGTGTTTCTTTGGATCTGTGGTGATAACGATATTTGATTCCGCACGATCTTTCAGTTTACTGCCCTGTCTATATGTTTCAGTAACAGCTGTTGTGGTGTCACTCAACTGTTACTGTGCAGTTGCCTAGCGTGTTCCTTCTTGTATCGATTGAAGTTCGCTGCGGTGTTCACCATGTTTGATTTTCTGATTTGGGGGACAACTGTATGCGCGTGATCTTCCGTTTCCATCCCGGATCCACCCTATATTGCTGTAACGTTATCGGTCTTCTGTACCCTAGGTATCTGTGCTGATTTCTTTTTGGAGCCCTCTTCGGAGCTAGTACTACCATTTTCTAGTGGTCGGTTCTTGTTGTTTTGATATAGATGAGAATTGGAGGACTTATGTCGCTCTTATCCATGTCGCTGTCTTCCTGGTGAACTGACTTGACACGGAGGCAGGGAAGGACGTCGCGTCGTCAGGTGGCAGGGCGTCAGAGGACAGCGCACGATCATCAGTTGCAGGGTCGTGGTCCTGTGCAGACTTACGATGGACGCAGTCATCAGAAGGGGTATGGCGTTGTCTCTTCCATTTCATCGGCGACTGTTGCTTCCTGACAAGCTGTTCCGTGTCGGATAGCGGAAGGCTATTGTCCGACATGTGGTCAGATGCCAAAAGGCATAGGTAGGTACAGCTGCATTACCCACAACCATGGGGTTGGGACGGACAGATTGTGCCCGCTGACGGTCGTGGTACATTTATACTGACTGCGGCAGGGGTGTAGGAGAGGAGTCGACATGGGAACCGACTGATTCAGAGGGGGCGTAGCAGGCAGCTCCGCCGCAGACGCAGAGGCAGAGGTAACATAGTGGGCGCTGCAGGAGGGGCGGAGTCTCCGATCGACGTCTGAACCAGTCTACGTCGGATGCATTCAGAATGGACATGGGCTTCCGGGCTACAACCTGAACAACTGCCCGGCAGGACTTCGTACATGACGACAGCCCTGCAGCTGGCAAAAATCAAGTAGGGAGACACGTGTTTCCGTAGTTTAGTTTTTATCTGACGGACATCATTGAGGACACGGTACGCTTCGAAAGTCTTCCACGTTTCAGTCACGTGACTGACGCCGTTGCCGTAAGGTTTAAAAGCGGCCACCACAACGTCCGACGGTACTGCAAACGGTGGCTCGAAAACCCGCAACATTCGGAGACCAAAACAAGCGTGATCAGTCACTACAGTCCCTATATGTCCATCATTGTATTGACACTTGAGATCATTAGCAAGACGCCACACAACGTCGGTGCACAGCTCGTCATTCGCGAATTTTATGTTCACATTAGTAGTAACGATTGAAAAATGTATTCCGAAAACGTGTTGTGGCGGGAGACGCATTTCATTCCGTATGAAACGTTCAACTTCATACGCCTTGGGTCGCTCGTGATCTAAGGGAAAAGTTAATTTTAATTTTTGCATGGCGGTAAGAAAAAGCCATGATGGTCAATGCAATAGGACTTTGAAACAAACCGCTACGCAGTGCAGTCTCCGTCCTCTCTGGGATGTCTCTCGGTAACCATGTATTCAGCTGCACAGCATACGCAGACGATATCTCCATCGTTTTCCGTAGCGTTGCTGAGGTCGGAGAGGCAGTGGTTACAACCTAAGGCGAAGCTTCTGGTAGCTGCCTTCACGTCCGCAAATCGAGCGTCATAGATACAGGCGCAGGACTTCCTACGGGCAGTGCTCCTCCTTTGCGTGTAGCTGATGCTCTGCTATGCTTAGGACTCGATTTCGCAAGTGATCTGCGGCGGATAATTGCCGTCAACTGCAGATGTCTACTTTCGCAAATACGAGCTGGGCTCTTAGATCACCGTTTACGAGTGCTCGATCTTCTGCAACGGACAGAACACGTAAATGCATATTTGGTGTCACGTATTCCCCACGTGGCCCAGAAACTCCCTATTCCGCCATCGATTGCCCACCGCATGCTAGCTAGCGGCATTGGATGTGTTTGTTTGCCATGGCTTTCTATTCAAAATAAGGTACGAAACACTCACTATCCCGCTGTGCCTGGGCGAAAAAAAGAAATGGTTCAAATGGCTCTGAGCACTATGGGACTTATCTTCTGCGGTCTACGTAAACCTAACTAACCTAAGGAGGTCACACACATCCATACCCGACGCTGGAATCGAACCTGCGAGCGTCGCGGTCACGCGGATCCAGACTGTAGCGCCTAGAACCGCTCGGCCACACCGGCCGGCCCAAGGTGCAGGGGCGGTTTAGATCTGTATTATATGAGTGACAGAGCAGTAGTCCTTTCCATTACCTCTCACATGACTCTGTGGTGCCGTAGTCCTACGTGCCATACTAGCCTATTGCTGGAGGCGCTTGCACCACACTCTCTCGCAGCATCTCTACAACTTTCGGAAGTCCTGATGCCCTTCTTTTAGTTCCGCCACTTTTTACTTCATTGAGTTACGTCCGCACTGCCATACTGCCGACGCAGGCGATCTATGGCTTCCCTTAACAGCACAGGTAAACGAATATGATCGAAGGGCAGCTTTCCGATGTTGACTAATGAGCCGTTTGGCGATCGGTGTGCACTCCTTATCTTGACACTGACGTCCAGTCAGCATCGTACCTCACTCTCAATGGGAAGCAAGTATACCGTTCAATCTGAAACGTCCCCTCTTGAAAATTATAAATTAATGTGCTGATAAACGTCTTACGTTATTTGATTTTCAAACAGCTGAGCAGGACTGAACGTACTCAGACATTTCGCTCTTTACTCATTCTGATCAACACTAAACAGACACACAATATTTTTAGCGCAACGCAATCTGACTTTCAATAATCCTTACAAAAGAATGGCCCGGACTGACAACAACCTATACCTTTCATGAATCACTTACTTCAGAAAAATTTTCGTTACTCAAACTGCTGCAATACAGTGAGCGCCAATACTGCCAGCTAAAAAAAGATTCTAACTACTGAAGTCACTAAAGGCACTAACTACGGATAGGCATAGTTAGCAAATGAAACATTTTGATAGAGAACAAACAATAACGCTACGCGGTGTTCACATCCAACTGCCCAACACTACAATAGTAAATATTCCAACAATACAAACCAGCCACAGAATGCACACAGCACAGTCAGTGATTTTCACACAGAACGCCACGTGGCGTTACCAACATAAAAACCTTAACAGCCTACTTACAACGCCTTCACTGGATGCAAATTGCAGACACCCCGTTGTGCGTCGACTGTGATGTCATGGACACAGACGAGCACTGCCTGGTGTGCAGATCGGCGAGAGATGTCTGGTACTTGGTGCGACAGATGTTGTCCCTAACTACCCATACGACTCCTAATCATATACCTACTCAACTGCTCCTCATTTCGGACGCGGGATACTTCCCGCAAGTAAAGACGAACACTGTGAGGTGGATCTGTGGACTTGCCGCACACTACTTGTTTGCTGATGGCGGGAAGTATGTCCCCGACTTTTGAAAGTTCCTTAATGAACGCCACTGTGCAGTTGTCCGCAATACAAAATACAGACATTTTTCTCCAGTTTCCTCCGCAGTGTCTTCCTTAACCCATCCCGGAGCTGGGGTGTTCCTGTCATAAGAATTGATCCCCACCTCTTCCACACTTAGAACCGATATATTCACTAATAATCGAAATGCTAATCTTAGTCTGACGTCTTGCTTCGCCCTCCTCCTCACGTAACGCCGGTTTCCTGATATTCTCTGTGGTATTAATGTCAAAACTAAATACATAAATAAATAAAAAAATTAAGAAAAGAACGAAAAGAAATGTAAATAAATTAGCTATGTTCATTGTACCTCTACTCCACGCCTTCGTTCCATGCTTCGGGTTGCAACCACTTCCCACTTCGCCCCCCCCCCCCCCCCCACACACACCTCTCTTTGTGCGCCGAGGAAGTTCTTTTCAGAAAAAGGTAACTGGCTGGTAAGCGGAGAACCCGGGTTCGAATCTCTAGCAAATCTAGCAGATCTTATTCTTCTCCATTGTATTTTTCCATATCTCAATTGATAGGGATAGGAGGGTTAACAAGTTACGTAAATCAATAAGGAATGATAATAAATTTCTCAAACCTCTTCGGATAGTAAACCACTAAAATTTTACTCCTTGTTACTTTACAATGGCTCTTCCAGCCACTGTTTTATGTTCTCACTTTTCTTGGAACAACTACACGCCTGGAAATGGAAAAAAGAACACCTTGACACCGGTGTGTCAGACCCACCATACTTGCTCCGGACACTGCGAGAGGGCTGTACAAGCAATGATCACACGCACGGCACAGCGGACACACCAGCAACCGCGGTGTTGGCCGTCGAATGGCGCTAGCTGCGCAGCATTTGTGCACCGCCGCCGTCAGTGTCAGCGAGTTTGCCCTGGCATACGGAGCTCCATCACAGTCTTTAACACTGGTAGCATGCCGCGACAGCGTAGACGTGAACCGTATGTGCAGTTGACGAACTTTGAGCGAGGGCGTATAGTGGGCTTGCGGGAGGCCGGGTGGACGTACCGCCCAATTGCTCAACACGTGGGGCGTGAGGTCTCCACAGTACATCGATGTTGTCGCCAGTGGTCGGCGGAAGGTGCACGTGCCGGTCGACCGGGGACCGGACCGCAGCGACGCACGGATGCACGCCAAGACCGTAGGATCCTATGCAGTGCCGTAGGGGACCGCACCGCCACTTCCCAGCAAATTAGGGACACTGTTGCTCCTGGGGTATCGGCGAGGACCATTCACAACCGTCTCCATTAAGCTGGGCTACGGTCCCGCACACCGTTAGGCCGTCTTCCGCTCACGCCCCAACATCGTGCAGCCCGCCTCCAGTGGTGTCGCGACAGGCGTGAATGGAGGGACGAATGGAGACGTGTCGTCTTCAGCGATGAGAGTCGCTTCTGCCTTGGTACCATTGATGGTCGTATGCTTGTTTGGCGCCGTGCAGGTGAGCGCCACAATCAGGACTGCATAAGACCAAGGCACACATGGCCAACACCCGGCATCATGGTGTGGGGAGCGATCTCCTACACTGGCCGTACACCTCTGGTGATCTTCGAGGGAACACTGAATAGTGCACGGTACATCCAAACCGTCATCGAACCCATCGTTCTACCATTCCTAGACCGGCAAGGGAACTTGCTGTTCCAACAGGACAATGCACGTCCGCATGTATCCCGTGCCACCCAACGTGCTCTAGAAGGTGTAAATCAACTACCCTGGCCAGCAAGATCTCCGGATCTGTCCCCCATTGAGCATGTTTTTGACTGGATGAAGCGTCGTCTCACGCGGTCTGCACGTCCAGCAAGAACGCTGGTCCAACTGAGGCGCCAGGTGGAAATGGCATGGCAAGCCGTTCCACAGGACTACATCCAGCATCTCTACGATCGTCTCCATGGGAGAATAGCAGCCTGCATTGCTGCGAAAGGTGGATATACACTGTACTAGTGCCGACATTGTGCATGCTCTGTTGCCTGTGTGTATGTGCCTGTGGTTCTGTCAGTGTGATCATGTGATGTATCTGACCCCAGGAATGTGTCAATAAAGTTTCCCCTTCCTGGGACAATGAGTTCACGGTGTTCTTATTTCAATTTCCAGGAGTGTAGATGGATGGTACTTGTCTACTTTTCGTTTAAACATTCGAAACAAATGTTATATACTCGCAGCACCAAGAACATCTAATGAATGCAATCATTCGACAGCTATACTTCTCCTTCCAAAGAGGTGGCGGAAAACAAACTAGGTTTACATTAAAAAATATATCTTTTTCGGGAACTAATTTTGATGTGCACCACGCATACTTTATCATTATCTGAAAAATCTGTGCTGAAAGTTTGTTATGAATTCTGCTGTGAATCGTGATTACATCTGTATGGTTGTGCAATTCCCACTGGCTTTCCGGAAGCACGCTGCAATTCTGAAGAATCGAAATAAAGTCTTTAACCAGCCAGTAGGAATAAATATCAAATGGCTAGCGCACAGGTGTGCAGTTTGGCGGTATTACTTTTACTATGCACGTCGTTTGACCCTTGTCATCTGTAAGCATGGTGTCATAGATTAGAGTATTAGTTCGTCCATCCCAGGAATCCAATATTAGACAAAACCTGTTAGCAGCAACGTATGGCTTTAAAACATTCTCAATAAACGTTCTTTAAATTGCAATTTGTTAATTTCTTGGATTTGAAGCAAAGTAAAGTAAAATTTTTCGAGTCAGTGAAGCGATTGAACTCTTTTATAACCTGAGGCCCAAATGTAACATTTTTAGAGGGTATATTGGGCGAGGATGGGCTGTCAGGACACGCCTTATTAAAACTCGTCCGAGTTTCCCAAGTGATTTATTGCTGCGGAGTTGTGATGACGTCAGGATGCGCTGGCAATCGACTCAGCGGTCTCCATCCCTGTTGCCTGAGCGCCGCTGGGGGGGGGGGGGGGGGGGGGAAGCTGCAATGTGGCCTGTGGCGTGCTTCCTCGCCGGCGTGGCTAAGACCGTGGTAGCTACAAGCACCCGCGATCCGGCATCTGAGTCTGCAGCCCTCACCTCGGGATGCCTCCGGCGTGTGTTAGGAGCCAACAAGACTGCCCGCAGTATCTAGCCATGGCATGGCCTGCCGCTGGCTGCCTGTGGACCCTGCGTTGGCCTCAGACGATTGAACCAACAACCTGCCATCGACAGGAACGCTGGCGCCCCATCTGCTGCTGTGTGTAGGTGGTGGTGTGAGACGCCCCGCCGTCTAGGAGAGCTGTCACACTTGAATGCCTTGTCAGTGAACTGACACCTATTTATATGCGGCTCTGTGCCTCTGTTTTGCTAATACACCACTCCGAGTCATGTGCTCATAACACCTTAGTTGGGGCAGTGGGCCCCTTCTGCCTGTAACTTGCGCCATTCACACCACTGCGTTTACTCGTTTCAGCGGGTCTATGGCCCTGTGGCCTCCATTCCACCTGACAATCACTGGCAGCATAACTTACTGTCAACAGGTCCGCACCTGGCTGTAGCTTGTGCGCTCATAAATATTGCACTGAATGTAACTTTCGTATCCTAAATGGTGGTGCCGCTACATTATTCCCCCTTCGGCCTCTAACTACTCTTAAACTTGTTTGGGTCAGCACGCTATTATGGCATATTTACTGCTACTATTAGAAGACTCAGATGTGTTCTAGTCCTCTTAAAAGACATGACATTAGACAAAACGTAAAAATTCCCTACTGGATGGCTCCGAGCACTATGGGACTTAACATCTCTGGTCATCAGTCCCCTAGAACTTAGAACTACTTAAACCTAACTAACCTAAGGACATCACACACATCTATGCCCGAGGCAGGATTCGAACGTGCGACAGTAGCGGTCACGCGGTTCCAGACTGAAGCGCCTAGAACCGCAAGGCCACACCGGCCGGCCCCTACTGCATGGCCACACCACTTAATGCTTGACCATCCGCTTACCTGTCTTATGCCCTCGGTATCCAATCCAATGGGATTTGGACTGCCATCATTTCCCACTTGGAATTGGCTCTCCACCTGATCAGAATGAGAACAACACACGCTGCGGTGGCACTTGGCATGGAGATGGTCAAAACGATCGTTACTTGTCGTTGCCTCTACCTATATTGAACGACATGCAGCACAAGCTGTCTGGCTGATATGTGGCTTTCTTACTCTGAAATGAAATGGTTTACAGATCTCAACAGATCTGACTCCAGGGTTTGCTTTAACAAGGTCAGACTCTGACTTGCTAAAAACTTTGAAGTAGCACCTGGCTAGAACAGCTGTGGCTGTGTAACATCCAGTTGTGTGACTCCTGAAATTGATACTGGCTAACGAAGGGTTGGCCCTATTAAATTACACGCAGTTCCATTGATTAAAATTCCGCTCCTCACGAGCTCTACATGTTTCGCTTCTGCAAATACTCCCTGCTGAAAACAACTAGCTACTGCTATTAATGTTTTGTAGGTGGAGATTGAAGCAAAGCAAGCGCTGTATCATGTATAAGATACAGAGGCGAGCGAGTGCACGGGACTTACCCTAGTTCACTGCTAGTAGCGTCACGTCATCGTAACGCGCCTGCATATAGTATTGCACCACATTTAACAT
The DNA here is from genome assembly GCF_023897955.1 of Schistocerca gregaria. NCBI lineage: Eukaryota > Metazoa > Arthropoda > Insecta > Orthoptera > Acrididae > Schistocerca > Schistocerca gregaria. The sequence continues at coordinate 836,333,264 of NC_064931.1, forward strand.
AAAAGTAAAAATTAAGATTTGTGTGTAAAACTTTGTTAAAGTATAGTTCTATGTAATAATGTTTCAGGTAACAAATCTTAATGTTATAAAATTAGTAGTTTACGTAAAATTCACGTTTTGAAAGAAAAATAGGAGGCGCTAAATAATGACGCTAGGAAGCCAAAATTTGGTGAGAAGGTGCAGTAAGAAGTCATTATTGAGTGGTGCTGGTTTCCAAAACCATAAAACTAAAATTGACTCCAGAATCCGCGTTTTTCGGAAAAATCAGAGGCGCGAAATAATAGAGCTACAATACTGAAAATTGGTAGGATGCTTCAGTTCACCCTAATAATAATAATGGAAATACCACAATCAGTTACCTCTTCTAGTTTTTTTTAGTAATTTAGTAAAAACTACTTTTGTGAGTAAAATGTACATAAGCATTATAGATTAAGTACTTTAAATTTAATGATAAAACAAATTCTTTAAGACCAATGATCAGATAGGACAATTAACAAAGCTACACCAAGTTTTAGTCTTGTAGCATAATTAACAGCTGATACAAGTCTTGATAAAGCTATGGTTCAGAGGTAACAATCTACCGTTAGTTCCATTGTAAAAATTCTAGAGAGTAAAGTTTTAATTTTAGCGGGCTGAGATTTTCTACGTGCTTCTGTACTGCTCAGATGTATGTATACAAAAATTGAGAAGTTTGTAAAGCTATTATTAAATGTGATATTTAAGATTATGTGCCTGAGATAGCGATCATTTGGAGGCTGCAGGCATCTGCATAGGAACGGAAAGAACAGATGCTCTCTTGGCGGTACGCGCCGGAGCTATATAAAAAGAGCGGCAGAGGCAGTAGTAAGCTCACTCCGCATTAGACCAACGCCTAGTCCACGCGAGCTTAACGTCCGATCGCGCCTCGCCTCGGGTGACGTCATAGCGGGCTGTGACATGCGCGTACTTAGCAATGTAAACGGACATTGAAAATCGCGAGGACTGTACACCGTCCTGGATCGTTTAGACTTCGGTAACAAACTGTTATTGTGCCGTCCGTGTGAAGTATAATTCCGCGTGGCAAGTGGTGACTAACTCCACTTTTAAGGCGAGCATTAATCTTTTTTTTTTTTTAACATTATTGCGAACTATTAATAGAGCACCGTTAGTTAGAGTAATGAACTATTCGGGAGGAACTTGCTGTAGAAGTCGCCTCCGAACTATTAAACGATTGGCTGAATTAACAATATTTAATGTCTTTAGCATTTTCAGAAGTTTCGAGTTATTTGTGTGAGCCTTTAAGATAATAAAATCTTGTTTGGAACTTTAAATTTTATTGAAGCAGCCCTAATCCCGTGAAGAACTATGGATATTTTTCGTTTAGCTGGGCTGTACAGGAATGTGGCCGTGCAGACTGGGAACTAAGGTCAGTAAGTTTCCCTTCGCTTTCTGACTGGCCACCAAATTAGTTGCCAGGCTCGCGTGATTTAAGGTGGCAATGTTCAACTTTCATTCAACATTAAACAACGACTTCTTCGCCGTCCCACATATGTTGCATCGGCAATAGTCTGTTACGTGAAATGAACATTCAAACAACTCATTCGACAACTTCTTCGCCGCCCCACATATGGTGCTTATCGGCCGGGAAAACTGAATTAAAAGCAAATAAAAGTGCTCGATGTGTGAAAGCGATTGGTATAAATTAACGAACTCGGTAGGCAATAACAGGACACTGAATTGAACTAGTGTGGGAACAGTGTTACCAGTAAAGGCGGGTGTAGTGTATAAACAATAAGTGTCTACCGCTGTACGTTGGTTAGTGACGATGGTGAGGAAGGCGACGATGCTGGATCGCGGCTGCCGACGGCGCTGAGACTAGAGGAAGACGGTGCGTCATCGCGGAGCTGCGCTGATCTGCGAGACAGCTGCCGGCTGCGCCGAGCGGTCAACGGTGCCTTGCTGCCCCCCCCCCCCCCCCCCCTGGAGCTATTGCAGTAGGCGATTCCTGTGGCGGTACTCGACGCTACAGCTGCTGCTGCTGCCTTCAATACGTCGCGACGCGTCGCATCACGATTGCTGGTACACCGCGACGACATCATTCGTCGAAATCAAGCATTTAAGTTAAGTCAAAGACTTTTAAAATATTTATTAACTGCTGCTAACAAACTAAAAGATATGGAAAGTAGTGTACATTTCAGAAGGGAACCGGTCTCTGACCAAGAATCCTCAGGATCAGGAATTGAGTTTAATGAGGATGGTTCCATTAATCCCTCAAATATTGAACTAGAACGTAATTTGTCACCAGTAAATTATGACTTTAATTTAAATGAGAGTGCAGGGATGCAATCAATAAGTGAAATAGAAGTCAAAAGGGAGCCAGTAGAGTTGCTAACTTTGTCAGGTAGTGAAAGTGAGCTCAATATATCTCCAGCTCAGTCAAGTCAAGAGATACAAAGTATCAAGGTAGAAGCTCCGGATTGGATGCAAATACTGTTTGCCAAACTCGAATCAAACCAAAATAAAATTGAGGCTAAAATTGAAAATAGTAATAAATGGTTGGAAAATAAAATTGAGGATAGTAATAAAGAACTAAAAGAAGAACTGCAATCAAAATGGAATAGTTTGAATTATAAGATAGATGCTATTCATCATGACATTCAAGTAAAAGTAGGGCAACAGTTAACTAAAATGCATAGTACTTTCAAATGTGAAATAGATCAAATTCAAAAAAATTATCAAGAGGCAGATGAACTTTTGGAAGAGAGGTTGTCCGAAAGATTGAGCAACGAGTCCAAACTTTGCTCTGTTAAAGTTAAAGAGGTACAAATTAAAGTAGATACTTGTCAGAAAAACATTGAGAAAGTAAAAGAAACCTGTACCGAAATTCGTGGTGCAGTGGAACAAAGATGTTCTGCCAGGATAGAAGCAGTAGAGTCACAAGTAGAGGAATTAAATACTAACATTGCTAACCTAGAAAATAGAGTAACCTCTGTTAATTCTAGTCATTCTACTGTACAGCATGTGACTTCAGTTGACGCCGCTTTTATAGGGTGTCGACAGTTTTTGCGCTTTGATCCTGATAAGTACATTCACCCTCTTGAATTTTGGAATGACTTTGAGGATGTTCTCCCCAACACTTGGTCAGAAAGAGAAAAAATTTCATTTATAAGAAGTCATTTGTCAGGTGATGCTTTGCGATGGTCAGCGGATGTAATGATCAAATGTAAAACTTTATCTGAATTTAAGTCTGCATTTCTCAACGAATACTGGTCACATAACAAACAAAATGATGTGTTAAGGGAATTCTGGAGTGGTAAGAAGTTTTTCCCAGGGCGTGAATCAGTAAAGGATTTCGCTAGGAAGTGGGTTTCAAGACTGTCACATTTGACAGAAAAGATGAAGCCAGATATGATCATTATGGGTTTAGAAGGTAAGCTGCCGTGGTACTGGCAGAAGAGGATCATTTCCGCCCCTAGAGATAATATAGACAAATTTATTGAATATCTGGAAAGAGTGGAAAGAGTAGCTGCTGCTGAGGAGCAGGTGCAGCAGAATAACAAATCTTCTAACAATCACGTACAAAATAATGGAAACGTGAACGTTAGAAATATGGAAGTTAGGCACACCAAAACAAACTATCGAAACCAAAGCCGTGGCAGAGGAAGAGGGGGTAGATATTCACCACGCTTTCGTAACAACTACTATGACGAAACTGGAGAAGTAAATACTATGCCATTAAGACAAGAAGGGAGTCATGATGCTACTATATCTAGTGGTGTCACAGATGAACACAACAGGCCGCGTGTGGGAAACTAAATCCCGTCTATGAGGAAACTGGCGCTCACCAGGCGGTAACAGTAACACAGCCAGTAACGGAAACACAGACAATCAGCCAACATACACAGACAGACAACATGGATGACGAAATAAATACAGATAATACCAGTGATGTGTTAAGCCACTCTCACAAAATAGTGGATAGTATTTTGGATACACTAGAAAAATGGGTCAAGGAAGAACAGGAACTCAAGGTAGATAATGGGGAAGAAATAGATAATGGGTTTGAGTCTGATGGGAATAATGATGAAGTAAAAGCTTACATCTTCGATGAAAATGGCAATCTAAAAGCTGAAGTAGAAGTAGCAGAAGTAGAATCAGTACTGCAAAACTTTAGAGAGGAGGAAATGATGAATGAAGGGGGTAGAAATAGTAACGAGGTGAAAGAATCTAGTAGCTGTGTAAACGTGCCACAAATGGTTGAAGGTGACGACATTCTTATGAACAGCAATATTGCGCAGGGACGCAGTTGCTCAGAGGTAGAGGATAGTTTGGCTGATGTGCAGCAAACAAAAGTAGAAAAAGTCGTCAGATGCTTCGATTTAAAGTTAGTGGACAGATTAGAGAAAGCAGCTAGGATTATAGAGCATGATGAGCCCCAGGATGTAAATGTAAATGTAATTGCAACTGATCAGAATTACTTTAGCTGGAAGAACATAGAACGAGATTTATTAGACGAGGTGTGTGAGCAACCTGTTCAATGTAAAATAACTCACCCTGTTATCAAAGTAAACATATCAGGAGTCACTGTGCGTTGTCTGCTTGACAGTGGCAGTGAAGCAAATGCCTATCGTTTGGAATATCCAAAGAGTAAGAGAGAACTAGGTCTAAGAAATATTGTGGATCTAAAGGAATTTAAAATTAACAGTAATTAATTACTGTAGGGAGTCTGCCACTCTTTGGCGGATACACGGTTTGGCGTACCGTGCAGTCCCAGCTGGGTGAAACTTTATTTCCTTTTCAAGTTTCATTCCCTTCTTCTGGTCTATCATAACAGGTAAGAATCACATATGTCTTCATGTTGTATATATGCTATTAGGTTTTAAGTATTCTTAGTAAGGATCTACCTAGTGAATGGCAAAACAAAAGTCTGAGTACCAATAAGAGGCAAACATGGCTAAAATAAATAAATTAAAATATTTCATGTAATTGTAAAGGGTTAGAAACTACAACTAAGAGAGACACTTTGCAGTATACGAAGTACGGTATGAATATGAATAATCCATGAGATTATGCAGAAGGTAGTATGTTGCTAGAAATAAGGTTGTCTGAAGGAAAACAGCGTAAGAAGGTAATGCTCATAGAGGCAAGCAATGGCGTTTTAGAATTAAATAAATGGAGATGTGTGGAAGTGGTGTGAGGATCGCACCAAATATATAGAAACAGGACGTCAATAGGCTGACAAAAGGAAAAGGGAGAAAGAAGTGGAGAAATGAAGTATTTTGAATCTGGAAGAAAAGGGAGAAAATGAATAAGGTGAAGAAGTGAAGTAAGTAAATTGAAGTAAATGATGTAGGATTAAAGAATAATTCCCTCACGTCTCGTGAAATGGTGAAAAACGCTAAATCTTGCTTGAGGCAAATAAATAGTTAAACAGACAACAGAAACACACAAATATTGGAAAATGCAGAAATTTGGAATCGGTATACTGAAAATAACTAATTTCTTTAGTAATTCATACAATAAAGCAAAGTGCTGGTCAGCAAATGACTTCTTTGATGAACTAATCCATACGATAATTAAGCCAGAGTACATTAAAACTAAAAGGTTACTCAATTTTCTAAGTTGAAGCAAGATCTTAATATATTAATTTGCTAAAAGAATTTTCACTATTTAGGAACCTAAAAGATTATTTATGAAAGAAGAAAGTAGGAGCTATTGTATCAGATACGACTTAGTGCTAAATGTCTTTCTGACAACTTCACAATTAGTAAAATAGTGCCAGAATATAAACTATAAAATGTACTTTGTCCTACCTTAGATATAAGTTGAAAACAGAAACTTAGACTGTATTGTCTGTTTCTCAGGGACATGCAGGCTGCATGAATGACTGACAACAAGCGGTAGGGAGATTGGAAGTAGAGACGCAAACCACAGTGAATACAATTTCCTCCCACAATTTTGTCAATCAGTGAAATTAAATGAGTGTTACAATAGGACACCCACCACAGTGCCGAGTATTATAGTAAAAGAAAAATGTGAGTGCGTTGCAGTGATAAAAGTCGTGTGTATTTTCTTTTTCAGGAAGAGACTGATTTTAAAGAAAAAAAAAATAACTATTTTGTAACCATTGAAAAATTTATATTTCCATGTAAATGTATGTAAATAATTTGTGAATGTCTTCTGTACTAGGTTTTCTATGTGTATATGAGTATGGTTATTTTGTGTATGTAGTAATAAGGAATTTCCTAAGAAGAAGCAACTTAAGTTGAAAGAGGTATACTAAAGTAATCCATCACTTGTTTGTTCTTTTAGAAATTTAATTTTGTTCAAAATAGATTTTCACGAAAATTAAAAAGGGGGTGATGAAGCAAAGCAAACGCTGTATCATGTATAAGATACAGAGGCGAGCGAGTGCACGGGACTTACCCTAGTTCACTGCTAGTAGCGTCATGTCATCGTAACGCGCCTGCATATAGTATTGCACCACATTTAACATAAAAGTAAAAATTAAGATTTGTGTGTAAAACTTTGTTAAAGTATAGTTCTATGTAATAATGTTTCAGGTAACAAATCTTAATGTTATAAAATTAGTAGTTTACGTAAAATTCACGTTTTGAAAGAAAAATAGGAGGCGCTAAATAATGACGCTAGGAAGCCAAAATTTGGTGAGAAGGTGCAGTAAGAAGTCATTATTGAGTGGTGCTGGTTTCCAAAACCATAAAACTAAAATTGACTCCAGAATCCGCGTTTTTCGGAAAAATCAGAGGCGCGAAATAATAGAGCTACAATATTGAAAATTGGTAGGATGCTTCAGTTCACCCTAATAATAATAATGGAAATACCACAATCAGTTACCTCTTCTAGTTTTTTTTAGTAATTTAGTAAAAACTACTTTTGTGAGTAAAATGTACATAAGCATTATAGATTAAGTACTTTAAATTTTAATGATAAAACAAATTCTTTAAGACCAATGATCAGATAGGACAATTAACAAAGCTACACCAAGTTTTAGTCTTGTAGCATAATTAACAGCTGATACAAGTCTTGATAAAGCTATGGTTCAGAGGTAACAATCTACCGTTAGTTCCATTGTAAAAATTCTAGAGAGTAAAGTTTTAATTTTAGCGGGCTGAGATTTTCTACGTGCTTCTGTACTGCTCAGATGTATGTATACAAAAATTGAGAAGTTTGTAAAGCTATTATTAAATGTGATATTTAAGATTATGTGCCTGAGATAGCGATCATTTGGAGGCTGCAGGCATCTGCATAGGAACGGAAAGAACAGATGCTCTCTTGGCGGTACGCGCCGGAGCTATATAAAAAGAGCGGCAGAGGCAGTAGTAAGCTCACTCCGCATTAGACCAACGCCTAGTCCACGCGAGCTTAACGTCCGATCGCGCCTCGCCTCGGGTGACGTCATAGCGGGCTGTGACATGCGCGTACTTAGCAATGTAAACGGACATTGAAAATCGCGAGGACTGTACACCGTCCTGGATCGTTTAGACTTCGGTAACAAACTGTTATTGTGCCGTCCGTGTGAAGTATAATTCCGCGTGGCAAGTGGTGACTAACTCCACTTTTAAGGCGAGCATTAATCTTTTTTTTTTTAACATTATTGCGAACTATTAATAGAGCACCGTTAGTTAGAGTAATGAACTATTCGGGAGGAACTTGCTGTAGAAGTCGCCTCCGAACTATTAAACGATTGGCTGAATTAACAATATTTAATGTCTTTAGCATTTTCAGAAGTTTCGAGTTATTTGTGTGAGCCTTTAAGATAATAAAATCTTGTTTGGAACTTTAAATTTTATTGAAGCAGCCCTAATCCCGTGAAGAACTATGGATATTTTTCGTTTAGCTGGGCTGTACAGGAATGTGGCCGTGCAGACTGGGAACTAAGGTCAGTAAGTTTCCCTTCGCTTTCTGACTGGCCACCAAATTAGTTGCCAGGCTCGCGTGATTTAAGGTGGCAATGTTCCACTTTCATTCAACATTAAACAACGACTTCTTCGCCGTCCCACATATGTTGCATCGGCAATAGTCTGTTACGTGAAATGAACATTCAAACAACTCATTCGACAACTTCTTCGCCGCCCCACAAGATGATCCAATGCATCCCGAACCAAATTTTGGCTCCGTGGTGTCCTTTGGACAGCCTATATCTTCCCTCCTGGCTAAAAATAACTGCACTGTGCGCATGTCCGAATTGGTGCTTACCTTCCTGATTGGACATACCACTACATTCCCTTTATGGCAGATCCGTAGTTCCTCCCTTACCACCACGGCGTACCTGCTGTTAACTGCCGAGATGAGGTTTTTACTTCTACCAACTTGCTCAACGCTCCCCTTTTGAATGATTTGAGGACAGTGATCACCATCACACGCCCACCTTCTTCAAAAACACTGCTGTCTCCAGCAGGTTCACAATACTCTAAAACACACACAACATATGAAAATACAATGCCTAATTAATCTACGCAAACCCGATGACACATAACAAAAACTGGCTCTGAGCACTATGGGACTTAACATCTGAGGTCATCAGTCGCCTAGAACTTAGAACTACTTAAACCTAACTATCCTAAGGATATCACACACATCCATGCCCGAGGCAGGATTCGAACCTGCGGCCGTAGCAGTCTCGTGGTTCCGGACTGAAGCGCCTAGAACCGCACGGTCACCGCGGCCGGCGACACATAACAACGAAACTAAAAAACTACAAATACTATACTACTTTCTGATTCGCAAAGCATATGGTACATCATGCTGTACTCATTTTCCTGGTTTTCCGTGCGCTTAACACCTCTCTCCACTCTCACTTTCTTCCTCTTACTTTTTTGTTACATGCCTGGAATCACATCCAGGCGACCCTTAAATGGCCACAATCGCCCATGTGTACTATCGTTGTCCTAGTTGGCGGCTGAAGCTTAACCTTAACGGGGGATGTGGTTTCAATTACGTGGTATGGCCCTTGATGCCTTGTGACGAACGTCTTCGTTTTCCCTTTGGCGTATAGGGGCTGAATATCATTACCCATTGCCCAACTCTTTACTGCGGTAACCATCCTTTGTGCTTCACTGCGTCTTCTTGCCTTTCCAAAGTTTTTATATTCGCCTTTTGTACCCTTTTCCAAACATCCCGAATTGTCCTCGCGAATTGACGTACTGATTCATCGGTCCTTCCTTTCTGTAGTTTCCCTAAATCAAACGGTGACGGCATTTTTCGCCCGTACACTCACTCAAACGGAGACAAACCGGTATTGGTATGGTTTTGTGCATTGTACGCGCATACAATATGCTTCAAATACTCGTCCCACTTACAGTGATGAGAATCCACATAAAAACTCAGCATCTTCCCGATTGTTCTGTGTACCCGTTCTGTCCTTCCGTTCGCCTGTGGATGCAACGTTCTCGTCCTCAACTCCTCCTTAAGTTCAACAATTTACCCAGTTCCTTCATTAAATCTGACATGATGTTAGTCCCCTAGTCAGTAATTATTGTCTCCGGTACACCAAACTTCAAAATTCAGTTGTTTATTAACGCTTGCACGGCCATTGCTCCCTGTAGGTTTGGCATAGCCAGCGTCTCCCCATACCTCAATAAATGGTCTATTATAGTCAGGACGATTCTGTTCCCCGATAGTGTTCGACTGGAAGATCCTAAGAACTCAATTCCCAACATAGAAAAAGGACATGTCGCTTCCGGCAATCGTTGTAGCTGTACCTGTTTCCGACTCAAATCTGTTCTCTGTGCACATGGTATACAATTCTTGACATACTGATACACATCCACTTTCCTACCTCTCCATCAATACTTCTCCGCCACTCTCCTATTCGTCGCTCTATACCTGCCATGACCTAATAACACGTGATCATGTGCTTCCTTTAAAATCTCATCTCTCAGTTTCGCTGGCACTACTACCTTTGCCCGTAACTTCGTTTCCCTGCACAGAACACCACCGTAAGTATTAAATTGTGGCTGTGTCCGATACACTTTTCAATAGTTGTCGGTGTGCTGTAATTCTTGCAATACTGCTAGGTCAAAACCTATGACTTAAACTTTTTCTACCTTCCTACTCAGTGCTTCCGCATTACCGTGCTTATTCCCAGGCTTGTGCAAAACCTCGTAGTCGAGTTCAATAAGCCTCACAGCCCACCTAGCGAGTCTAGTGGACGGATCCTTCAACCTCAACAACCACTTGAATGCAGCATGATGTGTCACTACCCGAAAACTTCTCCCACATAAATAACATTTGAAATATGTGATACCATAGATTATACTAAGAATCTCCCTCTCTGTTGTTGAGTAATTCCTCTCTGCTGCATTCAATTTCCTAGGCTACAGGATCTTCTTTCACATCAATTTCCAGACTAAGAACACACCCTAATGCTTGATTCGATGCATCGCATGCTAGAATAAATTCCTTTTCTAAATCTGGAAACAGAAGAAATGGACTTGATGTCAACACTTCATTCAGTTTGTCAAACGCTTTCTGACACTCTTCTGTCCACTCATATTTTACACCCTTCCGTAACAATTGCATCAATGGCTGTGCTAAATCTGCAAAACTCTTCACAAACTTTCGATAGAAATTGCAAATTCCGACGTATTTTAGCACTTCCTCAAGTGTTTTAGATCCTCTGGAGCCACCTCTAACTGATGATAACCACTAGCCAAATCCATCTTCTGGCACTGTCCTAAGTGATCCAAAGTCTCCGATATGTTAGGAATGGGGTATGCGTCCGTTACTGTCATGTTAGTGAGGTATCGGTAGTAACAACAGAACCTGTATTTCTTAGTTCCATCGATAGATGATTTAGCCACAATGACAGTGCATGTTCCCCAAGAAGTATTACTTATGCCCTATAACACCGTCCGTAAGCTGCTGATCAATGAAATCCTCCACAATCGGCGGAAAATACCTCGGTATTCTGTATGGTTTACTAGAAACAGGTGCTACGTTCCCTGTTGGTATCCTATGTTGAACTAATGGAGTTGCTGGTATCGCCCTTACGGAAAAACAAATTCTTAAAGTCTCACGAGAATTCTTCCATGTGCTCTTCTTCTTCCCCTCTCAAATGCTTAACTTTCTTAAGCAATACAGTTCTATCGGCAGTTTGTGGTTGATACCTACGCCTATCTCTCGAACACCAGTCTTCGTCATCTGATACACCATAATTCGCTTCTAAGAATCCTTTTCTCAAATTCGCGTCTACAGCGCTAAAATTATCCACGTTCACGGGGACTACTCGCCTGTCGTTTCCCTCATCTATGCGTACCATACTACGTTTCACAAAACAACCTAGTGGATCCAAAGATTCATTATCCTCCAATGGTTCAATAACACATACTGTAACCACAGGTAGATTTGACTCCACACTTACCCAAAGCGACTTACCGGTGCCACTAGACACCCACATATGCGAATTAAGCCTTAATGCTAATGTACGTGGTTGAATTGGTTTTTTCTTTACGTTGAACGCCCCTCGCGACAGCTCTGCATCGACAATAGCTTCCCCTAGCTGAAATAAGATTCCACCGAGTTCCACAGTTCGTTGTTCAAGGTCAATTTTGGAATGATGATGCAGGAAATCTATTCCTAGGATCATGTCGTAGCCCTCGCTTAGCCATGGTACTACGTCCACGCATGCATCAAATCGGGCTTTCCCTATGCGAAACTCAATTGTCACTGAGCCCAAAGGTGTGACCTCCTTATCCACGTCGTGGGTCTAATTCCACCTATGCATACGTATTTGTGACACTGAAATTAAACGGGAGCTCCCTTAGGTGGGTGTTGGGTCCCCCTCTGCCGTTAAACTATTGTCCACCTCTACTAACTCCACTTCTCCATCCTCCACGCTGCTTATTTCCACACCTGCCTCTATACCTCGGTGACTGGGTACATTGCCTCCGCACGTGTCCCATACGACCACACTTATAATATTTTATACCCGCTGCTAACACTGTTTGTCTATCACGTACCTCCGTTGCCACGTCTGTTTACTCACACTGAAGTGCCAGCTGAATGGCCGAACAGAAATCTTTCAGATTCCCTTCAGGCGCTTTCAGTGACTTATGCTCCGGTAGACCCCTCAAAAATACAAGTGCACATTGCTCGGCCGCCTGCAGTACCATTTGCTTCTTTGCTCTGACCCAACTCGTAAGTATACTCGTTAATTTATCCCTGAAGTACCAAGCACTATTCTGTTTCTTGCACCTCTGTAAGAGCCCCTCCTTCATCTGCTTAAACTGTCCCGCCTTCCTTAAGTCCTCAGAACACCTTACATATATGTTTGCTTCACCCGTCAATCTAATTTTGGCTACGTGTAACAACTGTTCATCAGACCAACCATTCACCATTCATCACAGCTGAAGTTTCCAAGTCGTCCTCAAACAAACGCACACCCTCAGACGCCTTGCCAAAAAACGGACTAATCAAACTCGTGGCGGCAGGATCAATCTCCTGCTGCGGCACCCTAAGCAAAAGCGACTTCTAAATGTTAATTCACTTCTCAACTGCGTATTATTTGCTGTCAATTTTGCTACCTTTCCCAACAAAATCTGTACCGCTTCTGGTTCTGACACACCTTTCATCCCGAAATCTGCCATTGTGTTGATTTCGTTCCCAGTTAGTCCCGAAACAAAATATTTAAGTAGAAAAATAATCTCACTTCCTACAGCTCCGTATCATCATACACACTATCATCATACACCATTACAAAAGTGATCAAATGCCCCATGAAACAACATCTTACTGCCCCCTTTCCTCTTGGTCTGCGTCACGGGTCCTGTAATATTGAGGATAGCACTTCGCTGTCTGTGGAATGGCTTGGCACGGAATGGTTGTCTCAGAGACCCATGCAATGCCCTGTGGAGTGTCGGCCTTGTACAGCTGTGGAGTTGTGACGATGTCAGGATGCGCTGGCAGTCGACTCAACGGTCTCCTTCCCTGTTGCCTCAGAGCCACTCACGTAGAGCTGGAATGTGGCCCACGACATGCTTCCTCATCTGCGTGTCTAAGATCGCGGCGACAACAAGCACTCGCGATCCGATGTCCGAATCTGCGGCCCTCGCCTCGGGATGCCTCCGGCGTGTGTTGGGAGCCAACAAGACTGCCCACAGTAGCGAGCTGTGGCGTGGCCCGGCTCTGGCTGGCTAGGGACCCCGCGTTGGCCTCAGAGGGTTGAGCCAACGACGTGCAATGGACTGGAATGCTGGCGCCCCATCTGCTGCTTCGTGTAACCAGTGGTGTGACATGTCCCGACGTCTAGGAAAACTGTCACACTTGAGTGCTTTGTTAGTAAACCGGCTCCTATGTATACGCAACTGAGCCCCTCTGTTGTGCTAACACGCTGCTATGAGTCATATACTCAGAACACATGGTTGGGATAGTGGGCCCCTTCTGCCTGCAACTTGCGCCATGCACACACATCCGTTTACTCTTTTCAGTGGGTCAACAGCCCTGCGGCCTCCATTCTTCTTCACAACCGCTAGTAGCGTAACGTACTGTCAACAGGCCCTCAACTGGCAGTAGCTTGTGTACCTAGAAAAACTGCTCTGAATCTAACTTTCCTATCCTAAACAATGGTGCCGTTACCAAATCGTTTCTTGTAAACACAGGAAAAACTTAGGCAACACTTTTCCACAGGCTGTAACGAAACATTGCGCCGTGAACTAATTTGTTAGTTTTTCTTTCTAACAACTGCCACAAGGGATCGTTTTTCTCCCTAAAGCGATAATATGCGTCGAATGTTCACCCGATACTCGCATCTAGTTTCATCGGTGTTGATCATGCAATCGCAATTAGAACTGGCCATGAGTGACGCCATGGCTCGCTGGAAATAGCCGCCACTTTCTGTATATCTTCTATACCTCCATGTGAGAGACATATTTAGTTAGGTGCCGTTGATGAATTTAATGTACAGATTTGAAAGTCTTTGCCCAAGATTATGATGCAGTGAAGTAAAATCCTTGTTGGTCGTATGCTGAAGCGCTGCAACTGCAGCCTACTCCTGGAGTATTCTCGTTGTTACATTCTGATTGCGATGACGAGGGTCGACAAATCAGTCGTACGTACATTTATTTATCGCCTGGTATGTGCCATATCTTGTCCCTCCTTCACAATATCATTTTCCCACACTTTTAGGTCCTTCTTTCTTTTCAGGACTGTTGTTGCTCCATTCTTTTGCAGTGTTTGCAAGTTTCAATTTGGAACCGCCTTTACTTTTACTTCAAGATATATAGCGCCACAGTTCGCTTTGTAACCGATATGTAATACTCGTCGAGAACAGATGAAGCACAAATTCCTGCACCGTGAACATTTCCAAGGTGTTATGACCATTTTGCGATTCACTAATCGTAATATCTCCCACCGAATCATCTTCTGCTTCTCCTTCACGGTATAGTTCTTCAGTGTCAAGAAAAGCCATTTCTTTCGTTAGCTCCAAAAATCGCTTAACGGTAGCCACTCCTATCAATCAGGAACTGAAACTGGCTGCTTCTGTTAGAGCATTAATAACACATTTGTCTTGAAACACTTCTACAAACCAAAACACGGCGGAAACTTTCTGCTTCCCGACGTCTGTTACAGGATTCCAACTATATATTTCAGCGCTGGTCGAAGTGTGTACATCCTCCATTATTCGGATAATGAAACTGAAAGATATGACACAACAAACAATAACTAGTTACTACGGAATAAACAGAAAAGCTAATAAATACAAACTACATACAGTACAAGTCATATGCTACTTACGGAAGATCACTGTATTCTTTCACAAAATACATTTTAATAGGCGGATTAACGATGAGAAATCATTACACGTATCCTCGAGGTTCGCGGCAGCCTACTGACGGCAAACAACTCTTTCCGATTGACTTCTATAAGGTTCGTGCTTGATACCCTCGCTCTTCCATATTCAGATCTATGATATGAGAAACAGGCAACCTGGATAACATAACCTTCCTCGTGTGCATTCTGTTCCGTGCCTCGCTGTAAACAAGCGTCGTTCGGCTGGCTGCCTGTGATCCCTCATGAGGAATTTACAGCACTCTTACTCGGAGTTTTCATCTGACAAGGCTTAGAATTATAATTCTTTACTAATTCACGTCGTTTGGGAAATTAGTTTGCCTACCTTATTACTGTTATTATTCCGTGTTGAGTTGTGTACCTTATTAACCCTCTTACTCCTACGAATTCTGATACGAAAAACTAAAACTAAAAAAAAAAAAAAATGAAGACCTCGAGTTACGAACCGGGTTCTCCTTTTCCCCGTGAGTTACCTTTGCCCTTGCACTATTTTTTTTAATCTCATTTTGTTCGTTTTCGTTCGTTGTATCTGCTCTGGTCGGACGCCGAAAGGCATCCGTTTCAGTTCGTTGTTGATTAACTCAGTTCTTTTATTACAAAAGGCAACTAGCCCTCTGACCGAACACGGTGAGCAACCGTGCCGGCTGTGCTATCGGCACTCTCGGCGAAAACCGTTTACCATTTTGGTACACAAGGGACAGTCGTAAAACTTCCCTTACACGATTTTTGGAGAAGTATGCGTTTGCTGACCACATACGTGATGATGAAAAATGCTGTATTTACAATTATCTATCGATCCCGACAATTTTGTGTAAATTTTAGCTGAATCAAATGCCTCTGATCACTATGCGACTTAACTTCTGAGGTCATCAGTCGCCTAGCATTTAGAACTAATTAAACCTAACTAACCTAACGACATCACACACATCCATGCCGAGGCAGGATTCGAAACTGCGACAGTAGCGGTCACTCGGCTCCAGACTGTAGCGGCTAGAACCGCACGGCCACTCCGGCCAGCTGATCTGAATCAGTGGGCCTTGTCTGATGCCTTCCCCTTGTCGGCCTCTTCGCTGCCGGCTTTAGGGGACCAGTGTGGGCGCCAATAGGGCGGCGCGGCCTGTGTGGCTGGCGCTTAGTGCTGTGGCAGCGACAGCAGCGCTCACAAATTATAGGGGCGCCGCGTGTAGGCTGCTGGCTACGTCCATGCTTTCCGGTGGGCAGTCAAAACTGTTGAACCGGAATACCATACAAGTCATTATTTCTTATGACTATGGTTCTGGAGCACAATGATTTTATTGAAGATGGTTAACTTTTAGAAGCTATAGCAGGCGTATCTCAGAAGAGAGAAGATTAGCTTTGGGCCTGTGTGCCAATCACACTATCAACAAGGCATACCACGAATGTAACAGGCGTCAGGTGAAGCGACGGGCATTGCCACACAACCTCAGAGTGTGGAAGGCGGGAAAGAAAAATGTGCTGTGCTACACAATGAGGAACATAACACCACATAACACTACATAATTTAATTTTTCAAGTGCAACTGAAAAGTCGAACTTAGGCAGAAAGAACCGAACTCAGTGACCCAGCAAAATTACCCAATTACCGAGCATGGCAAATAACGATGACGGGACTCATGAACGTGGAAATATAGCTCATACACGCAAAGCCACCCGTCATAGGCGCTGGCTCAGCCCTTTGAATAACCCAATTCCCAGATTTCAAAGTTTCAGAGGGTTATGATGTCATTCTGCTGTGTCTCCAATACCAGAAAGAATGATAAAATTCTACTTGTGTTGCCAGAACCAGAGAGAATGACAGTCTGTGGAGTTCCTGTGTAACCATGAGAAGCCTGCGACAGGTTTGCTGTCTTGGTGACTGCGACACTGAGATTCAGCCAATCTAATGTCTACCACCGACATCTTGGTCTGCCGTTGCTTCTTACTGAATAATAGCAGATGAACTGCAAGCTGCCATCTCCACAGCGACCATGTGTGTAACGTTCATGCAGTCTCCCAGCGGACTGTGATCGTCTGCTTTAGTCTTGGCCGATCCATGGTGGACGACTGCGACCTGGTCTTCACGACACCAAAATCAGCAGTCTCCACCTAAGCACGTGATAAAGTGCCTCCGAAAGTGCTGAAGTGGGAGTAACACTGACCCACAGATTGCTCGATGGCTGACCGCTCTTCTTCAGTATGCTGCCCACCACAACAGCATGCAGCTGTAGCACTGAGTTGTAGGAGACTTAACGACTTGCTAACAAGGCATCAACTCTTCTTCGTGGCATGCGCGTTTACGCCCGGCCACTGACCTCTGCTCTGAAGTCACCTGTGACGCTGTGCTGTTTACACAATAGTTACGTCTTATTGCAGGTATCACTGTGTTTCTGAACCCTCTAGTTGTTAACTGCACCACTCACTCTCACTCGATGCTTGGCCTCCTGTTTACTTTGCTGGGTCGCAATACTAGTGTCAGAATCGGCTGTAAGTGTCAAACTTGACTGTCACCTCAAGACTTCACCAGCAATGGAGCACTGACCATCGTCATTTAGTACCAACAGAATATGGTGTGATAAGGTAACTTTATCTCGGTTGAAGGTATTTTGAGTGTACTTGTGTATCTCCTTCGGAATATGTCAAGTTACAGAGGCATTGGTAGCACCTTTAACGTGTCATTTGTTAAAGCACTAGAGCCTGCGGATTTATCATACATTCCTGGAAATTGAAATAAGAACACCGTGAATTCATTGTCCCAGGAAGGGAAAACTTTATTGACACATTCCTGGGGTCAGATACATCACATGATCACACTGACAGAACCACAGGCACATACACACAGGCAACAGAGCATGCACAATGTCGGCACTAGTACAGTGTATATCCACCTTTCGCAGCAATTCAGGCTGCTATTTTCCCATGGAGACGATCGTAGAGATGCTGGATGTAGTCCTGTGGAACGGCTTGCCATGCCATTTCCACCTGGCGCCTCAGTTGGACCAGCGTTCTTGCTGGACGTGCAGACCGCGTGAGACGACGCTTCATCCAGACCCAAACATGCTCAATGGGGGACAGATCCGGGGATCTTGCTGGCCGGGGTAGTTGACTTACACCTTCTAGAGCACGTTGGGTGGCACGGGATACATGCGGACGTGCATTGTCCTGTTGGAACAGCAAGTTCCCTTGCCGGTCTAGGAATGGTAGAACGATGGGTTCGATGACGGTTTGGATGTACCGTGCACTATTCAGTGTCCCCTCTACGATCACCAGAGGTGTACGGCCAGTGTAGGAGATCGCTCCCCACACCATGATGCCGGGTGTTGGCCATGTGTGCCTCGGTCGTATGGAGTCCTGATTGTGGCGCTCACCTGCACGGCGGCAAACACGCATACGACCATCAATGGCACCAAGGCAGAAGCGACTCTCATCGCTGAAGACGACACGTCTCCATTCGTCCCTCCATTCACCCCTGTCGCGACACCACTGGAGGCGGGCTGCACGATGTTGGGGCGTGAGCAGAAGACGGCCTAACGGTGTGCGGGACCGTAGCCCAGCTTAATGGAGACGGTTGCGAATGGTTCTCGCCGATACCCCAGGAGCAACAGTGTCCCTAATTTGCTGGGAAGTGGCGGTACGGTCCCGTACGGCACTGCGTAGGATCCTACGGTCTTGGTGTGCATCCGTGCGTCGTTGCGGTCCGGTCCCAGGTCGACGGGCACGTGCACCTTCCACCGACCACTGGCGACAACATCGATGTACTGTGGAGACCTCACGCCCCACGTGTTGAACAATTGGGCGGTACGTCCACCCGGCCTCCCGCATGCCCACTATACGCCCTCGCTCAAAGTCCGTCAACTGCACATACGGTTCACGTCCACGCTGTCGCGGCATGCTACCAGTGTTAAAGACTGCGATGGAGCTCCGTATGCCACGGCAAACTGGTTGACACTGACGGCGGCGGTGCACAAGAGCTGCGCAGCTAGCGCCATTCGACGGCCAACACCGCGGTTCCTGGTGTGTCCGCTGTGCCGGGCGTGTGATCATTGCTTGTACAGCCCTCTCGCAGTGTCCGGAGCAAGTATGGTGGGTCTGACACACCGGTGTCAATGTGTTCTTTTTCCCATTTCCTGGAGTGTAGTTTAAAAGAAAAGTTAGGAAAATTTATTCCACATCAGTTCGATTTTAATCTGTCAGAGCATGAATTACCAAGTAATAAGACTTAGACATTCACATGTAGTACTTGTAGAAGGTTTGGGCATTTCGCACCGGGGCGCGAGGGGTAGCCGAGTGGTCTGATACGTTTTGTCACGGTCTGGACGGCTCTCCCAGTCGGAGGTTCGAGTGCTCCCTCGAGCATGAGTGTGTGTGTTGTCCTTAGTCTAAGTTAGTTTAAGGTACATTACTTAGTGTGTAAGGCTAGGGACCGAAGACTTCAGCAATTTGGTCCTATAAGACCTTACCACAAATTTCCAAAAATTGACACAGGATAGTTTTGTCTCCCGCTGAGCGTTGATACACCATACATGTTAGGGTGTAATAACTGTTTGTGTGTTGTTGGTGTTGCAGTTCCACTGTATTTATTTGTTTTTCTAGTAAACAGCAGCGGCAAATTATGAAAAATCATAAATAAACATTCTGCTACTGCAGGTGCCACAGTTGCCACTTGGCAGAGCAAGTAAAAGTATTGTCAGGGGTAAACTCCCAGCAACAGGGGGTAAAAGAAAGGCTGTGTAGGAAGGTAGAAGTTCAACAAGCTGTTTTTTCGGCAGTCATGGTTTGAGGTAACCACAACAGTAGTATGTGTACATCCCCTCCTTCTTTCGATCTATAGGCAGTTACCTTAATAAAACCTTTTTCTGGCAAGACAACAGATGACATAACTGCATTCATTAACGCTATTGAGGCGGCTACTTCCACAGTAATGGTGTACTGGGGCAATATCAGAACAAGTACACTCTGCATTCTCGCCAGATGCATCCAAGATGTTGGCGATGAAGTCATCTAAGATGGTGGCATGTAGACTTGGCTACAGCGCATGACATCCTCCAAGATGGCAGCCAAGACGTCTTCAAAATGGCGGCTTCTGGCGGCAAGTTTGAATTTTGGCGAGACCATTTAGCTATCGGGGCAGACAATACAGTTATTGAAAGCTGCTCTATCCTTCTCATTCATCTCGTTGATCGAACACAAGAAGATGGATTGACAAGGACAGCTCAGCAAAGACTGAATGTGCACCTACAATTCTGGTCATCTGAGTACAGAAAAAAAATAGCCGCCATATTGGGTAACGCTACTTGTGTCATCAGCTGATTTCCCTCTGGTGGTGGCAATATGTACTATGCCACATGGCGAACAGACCATTTTCGGCCATTTTGGATAATGGTACTTGACTCATCACCTGACGCCATGTCCACCATCTTGGACGACAGCTCCCTCTCGTGGTGCACTGTGTACTAAGTCAGTTGGAGTGCAGACCTCATGGCAAACACATTGGATGATGGTACTGCCTCTTATTGTTTAAATAAAGGCTAGTGCATGATTTCGACAGTTGACGATTAGCATGCATGTTTGGTTAGTTTTTTGGATTGATTATTATTTTGACAATTTACGAGTTGTTTGGCTCTCTGGACGTAAATGTATTGCATTATTTAGGAGTGGTTTGCATGTCTGTAGGCTGTGCACTGTATTATTTTTGACAGTTTACAATTAGCAAGCACATGTGTAGAGCATTATATGTGAGTTATGTAGGAGTAATTTGCAGGTCTGTATGCTGTAGGGCATGTCAGTTCGTGTGTTCTGAATCATTGCGATATATATTCTCCATCCCTAAACAGATTGCTCCATCAGCCTAGTGCATGCAGAGTCGTTTTCCCACTGACCCCTAGGAAGAGGTGGCGGTCAGATGACTTAGGTTAGTGGAGATGAGCTTTCTTTCCAGCAATTTTCTTCGGTTGGTAGCGAAACACCAAGTGACCTTTCATTACTGCCAAAATTCAAACTTGGCGCCAGTTTCTAGGAGGAGGTGGTGGTCAGGTGGCTGAGGTTAATACAAGTATCCATTGTTTTTCACCATTTTCTTAGCTTAATAGTGATATGCGAATTGACCTTTCTTTATAACCAAAATTCAAACTTGGCGCCAGTTCATTGGAAGAAGTGGCGGTCAGGTGACTTTGGTTAGTGTGGGTAGCCCAAGTGGCCTATCTTCCTGCGCTTTTCTTAGCTTAGTGGAGATAACCATCGCGTGATACATTATCCTATGGGAAATTAGAACTTTCCGCTATTTTTCTGGGGAAGGGGGACGTTTAACTTTCCCACCAAAATGCAAACTTGCTGTCAAAAGCCGCCACTTCCAATGACGTAATGGCCGCCATCTTGGATGACGTCATGCGCTGTTGGCAAGTCTACCCGCCATCTTGGATAACGTCATCGCCGCCATATTGGATACATCTGGCTACAATGCAGAGTGCACTCGTATGAACGTTGTGCCAATACTTAAGTGTAGGTAGTTTTCGATTGACAGGTGCAGCAAAGAAGTATGAGCTGCACTAAGAGGTCCTCAGTATGATAGAAACATTCCAGTAGTTAGCTGACAATTTGAAGTAACGTTATTGCAAGCAAAACAGCACAAGGCTTTTTTCCGGGAAAAAATGTGTGCCTTAACAAACAAACATAAGGAATCACTGGAAATATGTTCGTATAAGATACAGAGGACTATGGACCAAATATACCAACTGACAGAAAACGCCAAAGTGGAAAGAGTGTTGCCGCGTCAATCAGAGAATAGGGCTTTCCTATGTGTCACACACAGTAAAGATGGAAAATCGTCGGAATATTACTGCGGATCTTAGGCTCACGATGAAGTGAGAGGAGACTGACATTGCTACAAAAACACTTACGTACCAGTGAGTACTTCCTTCGGAAGTAAAATAGTGTTGTATATGTGAACGAGAAGGTTACGTGTATAAGCACCATCAGGAACACGAATAAAATAAGCGTGGCCGAAATGGACAGTGTACAGATAATTGTGGGAGTGTAGACATGGCAAAGAATGCCACAATATGCTGCTATTAAACGCAAGTGGGCGTGTTTCAACAATTAGAAGGCATTCCCAGTATGACGTAATGCTGCACAAACAGATGCACAGACGGAATACTCCTCCTCAGGCGTTCTGAGAGGCAAGGAACATAAATATTCTGTGGACACAGTTGCGCATGTGTCAGTAGTCAGTGCGAACCTCTTGGGCAGGATAAAACTGGGAGTCCCACATACATAACATGCATTCACTGTTGCGAATACGAAGAAACATTATCTGCATAAGGGAACGATGACAATGAAAATTTGTGCCAGACGAGGATTCGAACCCACATTTCCCGCTTTAAGAGACCGGTGGCCTTACTCACTCTGGTTATCCATACACGACCAGTGGCCAGATCAAGACTCCTAAATGTCGTCGTTCCTGCGTAACAACCTGTACTTGTACACACATTGTGTAATTCTCTGCCGGCCGCGGTGGTCTCGCGGTTCTAGGCGCGCAGTCCGGAATCGTGCTACTGCTACGGTCGAAGGTTCAAATACTGCCTCGGGCATGGATGTGTGTGATGTCCTTAGGTTAGTTAGGTTTAAGTAGTAATAAGTTCTAGGGGACTAATGACCACAGCAGTTGAGTCCCATAGTGCTCAGAGCCATTTTTTTTGTAATTCTCTAAAAGGAGAGGATGTTTTAATATAAGACGTTATCCAGTATCGGCTGAAAATTGCGATATTGAAGTGCCTATGCTGTTAAGAAGTTCGATACAGTGCTCCTTCAGACATGCAAGCATATCTGTATTAAGGAGAATGGTTCTGCGTTCCTTCGAAGCAATGCGTCATTGTTCTTACAAACACAGCAACTGCAGTATCGTATTTATCCGCTGATTCGAGGCAGTGACTTCGAATTAAAACGATCTCTCCTGTACGGGAATTACATAACGTGTGCAAGAGTACACGTCGTGGCATACACACATGTCTAAAGAAAAACTGCATTTTTCTTCTGAACAACACAGGTACTGCAGTATCGTATTAATGGGTCATCAGTGGACAAGGGACCTGTGCCACAAGCAAACGGTCGGTGCAGCAGCATTACGTGAAAAAGTGGTTCAGCTGAGAGGCAGTGATCGACATGCAATGGAAGTTTTGCCAGTAAGGTTTATGGATTTATTTAACACCAGCAATGCCGTTTTCCCAGCATAGTGTACATATATCTAATAATGCACTAGTTTACAGAAAGCTGTACCGCATAATGAAGGACTTCATAGATCAGCAGTTCGCAGAATATATAATATGTAGTGAAATCCCATGGGGTGCAGATACTGTCATCATAAAAAAGGCATCAGATGGTACTAAGTGATATTCATATCGTGATACTTACTGCAACCTGACTGAAAAGACCATACAGGATGGCTATAAAATCTCCAAACTTACAGAAACGTTATACAATCTTGGACAGTTCCACTGCATTACAACAACGCATCTGATAAGTGGGTTTCTACAGCCAGAGATAGCGGCTGAAGACAGACCAAAGACTGTTTTCACATTCCCATGTGGACATTACCAGTTTAAAAGTTTCTTGAATGATCAGAGAAACTTTCCAACCACGTCCAGAGGCTATTTTATTCGGTCTTATATGGTTTGAAACATTAAACTTGATGGTACATTTGGACGATATCATTGTACTCTAGAAGGCTATGCCACAGCATGTGAAATGGTAGGACATATTCAGCATGACATGATCTGCACATCTGAAGCTTAGGATTAGTAACTGCCTTTTTGAGCAAATGGAGGTAAACTACATTGGCCATGTGATTAGTGGAGAAGATGTTCAACCCGATCTTCAACTAACAGAGGCAATCCGGAATTTCGGAGCACCATAAAACAGCTAAATCGCTATTGTCATTACTGGGTTTATGCAGTTATCATTGCAAATTCATAAAGAATTTTGTACACATTGCAGAACCTTTGAGTCGATTCCGGAGGAAGGGTATGAAACTCAAGCTTTCAGCAGAATGTCAAACACCATTTCAACCACTGAAGGCTGTATTAGTACCTGACCCAGTACTAGTGCCTCCTGATTTTTAGAAGGAATATATCCTCTCATGTGGTGCTAGTAAAGGGCCATCGGACTTACTTTAGTGGCACTAAATGAAGTGTAACTACTCCAGTACAGAAAGTAAATGTGGACAGTGATATATGGAATATAGCACTTTGAGTATTATTTGTGTAGATGGTTGTTTAGGACGTTACAGACCACACTACATTAAAATGACTGTTGGTGCTGTAAGACGTATCATGTAGGACAACAAAATGGACAATTGATCCCAGGGAGATTAGGTAGAAAGCACACAAATGCTGATACGTTGCGTATGGAAGTTGCAGATCTGAACATGCAATGCTAAGGTATAACAGAGTGGTAGAGAGCATAAGCAGCCAACCGAGACTGTCAGGCATTCAGGACACAATGACGGTTTGTGATGCATGGGGGCTTGCTCTGCAGAACGCAGAAATGCGAAACACACATGTTTTGCAGCAACAGGCACATTACCATGTGTTGTCAGGTCACAGAGGGCACTCATCGACAGAGAGATGAGACGCCAGATGGTTCTGGTGCATAACAAGAAAACGTAATGTCGAACAATACATGAAGGTGGCCGAGCGGTTCTAGGGGCTTCAGTCATTAACCGCGCGACTGCTACGGTCGCAGGTTCGAATCCGGCCTCGGGCATGGACGTATGTGGTGTCCTTAGGTTAGTTAGGTTATGTAGTTCTAAGTTCTAGGGGACTGATGACCTAAGATGTTAAGTCCCATATTTCTCAGAGCCATTTGAACTGTTTGAACATGAAGGAGTTAGTACCTTTTGTACCAAGAGGTGAACTTACTCATTAAAATAATCGTAGCAGAGGCACTTCAAGCCATTAAAATATCTGGACACTATATTTCAGGACCATGTAATGGGACACCCACCGGAAATAAGTACATCCTGATGATTATAGATCATTTTTCGAGGTTTTTGGTAATTATGTCATGGCGGGGATGACTGATATACTGTACTTACGGATCAGGGTTGCTAATTACTTTGTGTCAGACTTGAAAACGCAGTTGTGTAATTTAGTTCATATCTAGCACTTATCGACAAGCCTGTTGTACCCACAAAGTAATGACAGAACAGGACGAGTTCATTAACCACCACAGAAATATTGAGTTATTATATTAATTGCCATCATATGGACAGGGATATATATTTATAACACATAGTTTGCATGTATAACCCTACGTTACGTACCAGTATGGGTTTCTCAACTTTCAAGGTGGTGTATGGTAGAAAAATATCCTCTCTCTTTCATTTCATGATCCCTCAATTGCCCGCATCTCGTGGTCGTGCAGTAGCGTTCTCGCTTCACGCGCCCGGGTTCCCTGGGTCGATTCCCGGCGGGGTCATGGATTTTCGCTGCCTCGTGATGGCTGGGTGTTGTGTGTTGTCCTTAGGTTAGTTAGGTTTAAGTAGTTCTAAGTTCTGGGGGACTGATGACCATTGATGTTAAGTACCATAAGTGCTCAGAGCCATTTGAAGCCATCCCTCAATTAGGACTAAACTGTGAATCGGTTAAAATATTTACAAAAGAAATATTGAAGGTATGGCAGAGAGTAAAGCAAGCTAATACTAAAGCTTTGAAACGACAGGAATAGCCCAAACAATGTGTAGGAAAATTTCCACAAAATACTGGTACCAGTGGCTATTATTCACGAATACCAACATGCCTAAGGGCAAGCCGAAAAGATTGGTGACTGGGTATCAGGTTTGAATCAAGTTATCTACTTAACTTCCCCAGTAAATTTTGAAGAATGTTTTCCCACTAAAACGTCTGTTCTCCATGCAAGTATGGTGAAAACATGTAAGGGTATGGTATATGTATTTCCACAAGTCACGATGATTGAGCCAAAGCGCAAAGAAACGACTAAAAATTAGAAAAACGTACACTAGCAAGATGTTCATATCCAACGAAATGAGGCCATATGACAAGTAGTAGTTTTTAAGTTGCGTAGTGTTATGACTAAGAAATGTTTATACACGTGTTTTTCTATTCTTCTTTCAGTGTATTCTGAGTTTTTACTTGTTAGTATACATCTGCATCTACATCTAAATGGATGTTCTGCAAATCACATTTAAGTGCCTGGCAGAGGGTTCATCGAACCAAATTTTAAATTCTCTATTATTCCAATCTCGTATAGCGCGCAGAAAGAACCAACATCTATATCTTCACGTACCAGCTCTGATTTCACTTATTTTATCGTGGTGATCGTTTCTCCCTAAGTAGGTCGGTGTAAACAAAATAATTTCGCATTCAGAGGACTCTGCCTCGTGATGACTGGGTATTGTGTGCTGTCTTTAGGTTAGTTAGGCTTAAGTAGTTCTAAGTTCTAGGGGACTGATGACCATAGATGTTAAGTCCCATAGCGCTCAGAGTCATTTGAACCATTTTTTGTTATAATGTCAAACGTCCTTGTCAATAGCACACAACACTTCATGCAAATTAGGAGCTAGTTGTGTTTCACAAAAACGATGTTTTCTAAACCCATGTTGATTGTTTGTCAATAGAGGTGGTTCATATTGTTCGAACACAATAGATGTTCCAAAATACTGCTGCATATCGACGTTAAAGCTATGGACCTGTAATTAAGAGGATTATTCCTACTTCCTTTCTTGACTATTGGTGTGACCTGTGTAACTTTCCAGTCTTTGGGTACGGATCTTTCGTCGAGAGAACGGTTGTATATGATGGTTAATAATGTAGCTAATGCATCAGCATACTCTGAAAGGAACCTAACTGATATACAGTTTGGACCAGAAGACTTGCTATAGGTCGTTAAAGTTGCATATTGGTTGCATGCTGTTTCTTAGTTGTGTCGCTATGTAGAGTACACTGATTTTAGAAGGAGGTAACAACGAAAGAGCCTTTCCTCTGGTGACGGATCACCAGGAACAATCGGAAGGGCTATGGTAATCTTGATGTTGCTGCATGTCATCAAAGGAGAAGATACGCATAAACTTTGCATTTAATTGTTAGTGTCAGTTATTTTCTCGACAAGCAAAAGTGTTCTGATCAGTCATCAGCGGATATTGAGGTGATTATTGCTGTGTGGGAGAAAAGGAATGACTTCGCAGAATGCAGGATACACTCATGAAATTATATAAGCAATTGCAGTGTAAAAAAACTTCTCACCCAGATGCAGGCTCATTTTCAGGAATTGAGGCTTATATTCTGCAAACTGACATCTCCACACCGACCAGACATGGCGCCTTCGCACATCGTCCTGGATAACTCTTGAACATCTGCTGCAATCTTGATCGATCCATAGTGGATGACTGGGATCTAGTCTTCACGAAAACAAACATCCTCCACCACATTTGGCTCCACGTGAGTCAGCAGCGGGCGAACTACGAGAGTGCTGAGGTGGGAGTCACCTTTTTTCGCACAATGTTCGGTAGGCAATGCCTTCTCGGACCTACGCTTCCGCCAGCACGCATGCAGCCATGGCTTTGAATTGCAGGACAATGTTATGACACGCTGACAGGGCATCAGTGCTTCGTGGCGTGAGCGTAAGCCCGGGAGCCGATCGCTGCCATGAAGACGCCAATAGCTCTGTAAACTTTATACGATGCGTTAATCACATTTCAGTTATCTCTGTGCCATTGACGCCTACAGGCGTGATCTGGACCATTCACAGACACTTTGTGGTCCGCCTCCTGTTCACATCACGATTCGATCTCACCAGGCTGCAAAAGTATTGTCACGATCACCCTATGTCAGTCAATGTGGTGCGGCAGGTGTTTACGAAAGTAAGTTTAAAACATGCACACATTTTCTTAACTGTGCACTGAATATATATTCTTGCAGTATTTCGTGACACATACGTAAGCGCACCAACAGTAACTGATTTTTCACCACTCAGTTGAACTTGTTAACTTCACGTTCCGCTTTGCGCTGGTGAAGAGGAAGCCAGGCTTCCATTCCATATTGGGAATTTCAGCCCTCTCAATTTTCACGATAACTTCCACCGTTTGCGGGCCAAAGAAACAAGCATGAAGCTATCGATACACAAACCGATATCCAGCTTACATTTTCTGTGCAAAAAGTTTTTAAATTCTAAAGGAATTTAGAAACAGAAAACGTTTCAGAGTGGAATGACAAAAGTAATCCGATAACGTTTTCACGTTGGTACTACTTCCAAATGTTTCTCTATCCAATACAATGCAGAATGAGTTAGCAGGAATACAGTTGTATGCGCGAGTCTACCTGGAAACTGGAAGTTCACCAGGCTATCTCACAAGTTGTGCTGTTTACCAAACTTCAGCTATTACGTAACTCGAGCTCCACCATGCCTTGAGGTTTTCCATTCTTACAGCAGTTCATGTCACAACTCCAGGTGCTAACTGAGGACATCCAATGTTCTCCTACCTTCTAATAACGATGCTGCGGTGCACATATTTCTTTCTGATATTCTGCAGCCTCTGTTTTCTCCAGAAACAATTGCACTCCACACGCCTGTGCATCATCGTGTGATACTCTGGCTGGAAAAATGATGATTCTTTTCTTCAACTCTCATGGAGGAACCTTAGGGACAGAATAACGTGAGACTGTCGATGCTCAGAAATTATTAACTTGTGCAGCAGCTTTACTTGAACCAATTTACAGATCGTTTCCCATCTTACCTGATAAGCGTGAAGTATATAACATCTATACAGCACTTGCAGCACAATCACTGGTACTGGGATCAGTACGTACAACTTCGCTCCGTCCGTATTTACTTCTGCTATGTGGTAAAACATTGA
Source organism: Schistocerca gregaria (assembly GCF_023897955.1). Taxonomy (NCBI): domain Eukaryota; kingdom Metazoa; phylum Arthropoda; class Insecta; order Orthoptera; family Acrididae; genus Schistocerca; species Schistocerca gregaria. The sequence goes on from NC_064931.1 coordinate 836,361,911, forward strand.
TAAAGTCTCTCCCGACGCCTCTGTCACGTGCCGTCGCTCGGTGGGAAATTCTTTTCCTGCTCGCTGCAAACACAATGAAGAACTGTTGTGGTGGTAGTAATGCCAAATTCCAATGTTTGTGTACCGAGTGGGAGGCTGCTTCCTGTGACGGCAGCACTCCAATTCTCGCATCGTTGAGTCTATCTGCAAATTCTCGTGATAGTCTCGATACCACCAGTAACATGTCGTGTTTCCATTGTTCTATGGTCAAAAAAATGGCTCTAAGCACTATGGGACTTTACAGCTGAGGACATCAGTCCCCTAGAACTTAGAACTACTTAAACCTAACTAACCTAAGGACATCACACACATCCATGCCCGAGGCAACATTCGAACCCGCGATCGTAGTGGTCGCGCGGTTCCAGACTGAAGCGGCTAGAACCGCTTGGCCACGTTGTCCGGCAGTTCTCTGGTGTGCTGAGCTAATTCGATGGTTAACGCACGTAAAATTTTGGTGTTATACAGAATGCCCTGCTCTAAACACAACCGCTGCGTGGTGTGCCACCCTTCTTTGGTTTTGGTAGCGTTTGTCATCGAGTTATTCAGCTCGTCGATGTCTTAGCTATCCGCCGTTCCCAACATACTTTTTATGATTCTTCTTTTCGCTTCCTGCCACCCTCTTTCCCTTTGAAGTAGCATCCGTGGTATAAAGTGAGTGATCAGTGACTGTTGAGCTCTCAGTTTGGGATACGATAGCCGCAATTCCTGGTAATCACCCTTCCTCTCGTTAAGAATTTTGTTACCCTGCAGTCCCTTATGTAATTTTATGAATGCGTCTAGGAGTCTGCTAATTTCGTTCCTTGTCTTCCACACGCCAACGGTCAACCTTAATGTCTACTGACGACTAGTCAGTGACACATTCGGTTGTCTGGAAAGTATCACATCTAGCGCTAACAACTGAATATGGAGTGATCCTCGGGAGGAAAGCAGCAACAATGCCCTCATTAACAGCGAATTCCAGTTACACGAAACGATGTCCTCTGTCGTGTTGGCATCCGTGGAGAAGTACAGTAAAATATGCAAACCAAAACCATTTATGTTCGGGGGACTGCGTGTTCAATCGTTCTCATCATGTTTGGTAAGATACTCGATTAACATTCGCGACTAGGACCTGTAATAGCTATCTGAAAGTACTCCTTTAAACTTTACGTGAATTCCTGAAATCACTTCAAGTTAATAACATGAGTTTTTCTTTGAATTGAAATCAGCGGACTTCCTTCCCATTCCCTTCCCAACCAGAGACTGGGCTCCGTCTGTAACGACCACGTCGTCTGAAGAATAAGAAACCGTACCCTCCCTTCGTTTTCCTTTGGTCATGCACTTCATAGTCCTGGGGAAGACTAAACCACGAAAAGATGTCAAAGCACAGAACTCGGTGACACACACAGCACTTTTAAGAGGGAAGAGCTTTTGCTACCTAGTGTCAGCACAGGTGGGCTACAACTGCATACCGATAGATATCATCGAACTTGGGCCGACTTCCTTCGTTACTGGAAACGTCTTTGCGGAGAGTCAGTTTATCTGTGGAGCATATTCTCAGACACTAGTTTTAGGAACTTACTATCTAGTACCAGTCCACTTTATGGGCGGTCTGTAATTTGCAAATGTCTTCAAGAAGATTTGTGAAGGTACAATGAAAATTTGGTAAAAACCGAACTGAAAGTCACAAGAGTATGAAGATCACAAAACTAAAACATGTATTGAACAGACTGCGCATTTAAACACATAAGACAACTTATTGCTAACTAACAAACTAGAGAATGAAAATCGTACAAAAACGCAAATATTTTTATAAATTTATTTATAGTTCAGTCACTGAATCAGAAAAAGAAAGTCTCGAAGGCTAATAAAATATAATACAGATAGGCTCACTATGACAAAATAATCAATTAAATCCATCATGATGAAATTAAAGAGGCTATACATAGCAACTGGCAAGAAATGTCCAAAGCAACTAATAACACTGCACAGAAACATTTGTGTTAGTAAGAAATAAAAGGAAAATATGGTGGAATCAAGTATATGTAGATACCATAGCAGAAAAGATTAAGAAATCGGAAACATTTAAATGCTCAAAGAAAACTGAAGATTGTGATCAATGTAAACAACAAAGATAGGAAACAGCCAGGTTAATCAGAAATACCAAATGAGTTTTTGAAAATTAGAAACAGAGAAAAATTTTGTTAAAAATATTACTCGTCACTTTTATCAAACTTTTAAGAACAAATTAAATTTGTACCAAATTGTAAACGTATGTTTCAAAAATGAAAACTGTAAAACCGGGTTAAGCAATACTGACAATCATGAAATACTAGCAAGATATTATCATCAGCTTCTTAACTCTCCTGAACCATGTCATAAACTGGAATTCTTTTTTGTAATCAAAATGTGGAAGAACATCTACCATCAACTGTAGAAGAAATAGATAAGTAATTGAAGCCCTCAAAAACAACAAACCTATTGGAGAGAAGATTCTAGTACAGCTGAACTTTTGAAGTGGTCCCTACCAAATATAGCAAAGAAGCTAAATTTACTCTTAGAATGAATCTGGAAAACAGGAAAAATCCCAGAGGAATGGAAAGTTATCTTGATATATCCACTCCAAAAACAAGGTATTAAACAATATGTAAACAACTATAGAGTAATCTCTTTCCTCCCAGTAGAGTATGAAGGATTTTCGAAGATGTTGTTAAGCAGAATGGAAAAATCACTAGACACTCAATTAGGTGAATATCAAGGTAGTTTTAGGAAAGGAAGGTCATGTTCAGAACAAATATTTAATCTGAAGTCAGTAATTTGCCACAGGTTACTTACTTCAAAGGGCATTGTAGTTATGTTTGTGTGTTTGTGGATTTCAGAAAGGCTTTTGATTCCTTTAACAGAGAAATTACAGATAAAAATCAATCATGAATCTGACGTTAAGTCCATACTGGGTAACCTAATCCGTGAAACACTTACGGATACAGTCCGTAAAGTAAAATTTATGGGAGAAATTTCACAGCTTTCCAAAATAAAAACAGGTGTACGACAAGGTGACGGCCTATCCCCAATTCTTTTTAACAGCGTGTTACAGAAAATAGTAGTAATTAGGAACGCAAAACTTATTGAACTCAACATCTCGCAAATAAGGTAGGGAACAAGATGCAAACAGATAGAAATCAACTGACTTGCATCTGCAGATGATTTTTCTTTACCTTCCGAAAATGTGGCATCAGCTACATCACAAATAAATCTCCTGGAAGAAATAGCAAACGGAACTAGAATAGAGAGGGTAAAAAAATTCAAGTATCTTGGGGAGATGATCAAAAAAAATGCTTATGAAAAATGTGCAAGAGAGGAAAGGTTATATAAAATGGGGAGACCATTTGATTTCACCAAAGACCTCTTCAACACAAAGTCGCTACCAAAAATACAAAAATAAGCCATTACAACACAGTAGTGAACCCAGAATGTTTATTTGCAAATGACTGCCTGGCATTAAACCATAGTTTAGATAAATTAGATGTACTAGGAAGGTGAATTATAAAGAAAATATTAGGACCACGAAACACAACAGAAGGCGGGAAATTACGAAGTAACGTTAAAAACACGAAAATACAGCAAATATTCCAAAAGTAATGAGAAAATGAAGACTCATGTTTCTGGACATTTATTTCGAATGCCAGGCAGTATATAAACTAATAAGACCTTTAAATATTTGTGGGGTAAGAAGTCCACAACTACCTGGGTCAACGAAGTAAAATACGATATAGAAAGAAACAACATTAAAACGGAAGATATAAGCAACAGAGAAGCCTTTCGGAAAAAGTATTGAAAATGGAAGGGTTCCAAGGCAGCGTAGCTAAAAAGCTTGTTTAAAAACTTAGTATACAAATTAAAAAATCTGTAGGTGTTATATGTGTGCGGTGCCTATTATTTCGGCGATGTCTCATTTATGTAACTAAGGCGAGGCGGCTAATGATAACTTCAGTACAGATGCGCACCAAATCTCTTCAAGCGGATCGGCAAAATTCCGAGAGTAATGAGGATGATGTGCAAGGGACACTATAATAGTAGTGCTTGGCCAACTTGAGGAGTTCGATCTGAGGGGAGGAGTACTATAATAGCACGTGTTGGAGTGACAACTGTGTCCGGATATCTCGGTGGTCAGAGTATCTCCCTAGTAAGCAGTACATCTGGACTTTCACAAATTTTCAACTTTCAGCATTGATATGAATCAATGCCCGCTTGCAGTCAATACCTGCAATACCTTTGCGTTTAACCTCTAGGTCTACTTGTCAATAAATTGCGCCGCATACTCGGTGCCTCATTTCAAGCTATGTGCCCGCATCTCGTGGTCGTGCGGTAGCGTTCTCGCTTCCAACGTCCGGGTTCCCGGGTTCGATTCAAGGCGGGGTCAGGGATTTTCTCTGCCTCGTGATGGCTGGGTGTTGTGTGCTGTCCTTAGGTTAGTTAAGTTTAAGTAGTTCTAAGTTCTAGGGGACTGATGACCATAGATGTTAAGTCCCATAGTGCTCAGAGCCATTTGAACCATTTTTTTCAAGCTATGTAAAAATTTAGCAGTGAAAAGAACGGCCTTTACATGATTTTCAGTGTTTTCAGACAGAAAGCACACTGTAAACTATTTTTATAAAGCATACATGCAGAAATTTTTGAGAGTAGAAAAAACGATTGAAGACGCTCCTTGAATTGGCCGTTCTTTGAAGGGAATCACCACACACTGCTGCATTACCTAGGCGCCATTTGTGTCAGACTTTATACAGTGTGTATCAGTAACTATTGCCACCTAGAATACCTCCGAAAGTAAGACAGTAGCTAAAAAGATTGTGGGACAAAGGTTGCATGGGACAACGGTGGCCACAATATGACGTTGGAATTTTGTTGCTAGGTGTGATCGCTTCAGAGATATGAAGATCAACTTTTTTTTAATGCGATGCTATAGTTTGGTATTTATTTTCTGACAGTGGCTATTGAGACGAATCCAATGATGTATGACATAAAGGTCTTTGAACGCCCACATAGGTCAAAAAGGTGACATGGACGTCCATTTACAGAAGACGTTCGAAGTTATGATCAATGGTATTAGTGCAGCCCAGCAATCTTCTTATCTTGGATCGAGTGGTATTCCTTATCACATCGACATTTATCGAAGCACATGTTCTGAGAATTCTCTCTCGTAAATCTTGCAAATAGTAAATATTCGCCGAATACGGCGTATCCATAACACGGCGTATCTATCTAACGTGCCATTGACATGTAAACACCATTGTACCATTTCGCAACACAACACTAATGGGAAAGTTATGACTAGTATAATCGAATCAAGAGAATGTGAATAATGTATTCCTTGAAAGAACCAGTAGATATGCTCCTCATTTACTGAGAATTCCAACGAAATTCAGTGAGGGGTAGAGACTTACGTGGGAAAGATATCGTCAACGTACCCACCCCACACGGCGTAAATTTAAATACGTGTATGATAACAGAGAACAACTGGATTTTTAACGCACCGGAAACATGTCAGGAAAAGGAAAGTTTTTAACGAGGAAGAGGAGATTGCTACTCTTGCCACTGTGATTCGAGATCCTTGTGTTAGTTCGCGTCAAAACGCAAGGGAATCTGACATCAGCCAGAGTAGTGTTGTTCATGTTCTGCATTATAATAAATATCATCCTTGCCATTCCAGTCTCCACCAAGAATTAACTGGTACGGATTGTGTATGTCGCATTGAATTCTGCCAATGATCTCAACTTCAGATTCAGAGGGATCACACAAATATTAATTTGATTTTATTTACTGTCGAGGCTACATTAACGAACAATGGAAATGTTGATTTGCATAACATGCATTATTGGGCAACTGGAAATTCATGTTGTATGCACATACTGCACACCAAAAACCGTGGTCGGTGAATGTATGGTGGGCGATTCTGGAGGACAGAATTACAGGCCAACACTTCATCGAATAAAATCTTAATGGTAGGAAGTACATCACATTCCTACAAGAAACATTAGGTCTGTTATTGGAAAAATACGTTTAGGAACAAGGAACAGAACGTGGTATCAGCACGATGGGTGTCAGGCACATTTTTTGCCGATGGCCAGAAACGAGTTGCTGAGACAATTTCCGGTCTTTGGAATGGACGCGGAGGAGATGTGTCGTGGCCAGTTCGTTCGCCAGACTTGACGCCTCTGGATTCTTTCTTGTGGGGATTGGTAAAAGACATTGTTTATAAAGACGTTGAAACTACACCTGAAGATACGAGAGAGAGAATTGTCAGAGCATGTGCTTCGATAAGTGCCCATGTGATAACGAGTGCCCATCAATCCATGATAAGAAGACTGCAGGACTACGTTGATACCAATGGTCATCACTTCGAACTCCTTCTGTAAATGGACGTTCATACCACCTTTGTGGCCTTCGTTGATCCCTTCAAAGATCTTCCTGTTACACATCATTGGATTCATCTCGACAGCCACTATCATAAAATAAGTACCATACTATACCACCCTATATCATATTTTCGGAGGTGTTCTTGGTGGCAATAGTTAGTGACTCACTCTGTATAGTAGACAGTTCCGGTGGAGCTCAACCCAAAGGAATGTTTTAAGCAGTCGAAAGAACGAATGCAGACGCTCCTTGACGTGAATAGCGCTTAGGTATCCTACGATTTACAGTCTATGTGTTCAAACATGAATAGAAATTGATGCAGCCGTCCGTGAACAACAAATTTATAAGTATCTTACTACAATATCGGTCTGAGAAACCATCAAGACGACAATGATGATCCTGGGTATACCGCAAAGCGGTCATTCCAAACAATGGCTGTAGGATACCAACGCGTTTATATACTGTTATAATCTGACAGCAGAAATGAGTGGTGGAGCTGACATGTCAGCGCTCCAGGTGACGACTCGTCAGACGTGCTGGAAGGAATCCTAGTACAGCAGGGCTAATGGTAACTTTTTGGCCATTTGAGGTGCCTGAATTTGATAGTATCCGAGGTCACTATTGTGTCGCATCGAGGCCCCTGGGTGGACTGGACACAGCAGCCGTATGTGGACCTCCAGACCTCTCAAATGAGGCTAACGCGATTACACTGGCTGCAAACCTGTGCGGTAAACCAGGAGTGAGAATTATCTCCAACAGGAGCGCTCAGGCTCGAGTGTCGTGTAATTCCCTCACATCTTGAAGTGACCGTCAGTGAGTAACCCTGGTCCCTTCACAACCATGTATGGGTCATGAGACCCTCCCCACTGCAACCAGTTCCTCGCGAACACTGGTCATTTGTTTAACTCATGGCCAGTGGCTAGTTGTGTTTCTCTTAATCTACATCTACATTTCCATATAAACACTGAAAGCCGCTATGAAAATCATTGCAGAGGATATTTAGGTTCGATCAATATTTTTGTAATCCTTCTTCATATGGCGTATAGATTGATTGCTTAAATGCCTGCAAGCTCGCTGAAAAAAAATCTAAACTTGTCTTCGCGTTACCTACTGGAACGGTGCATAATCTTCTGAAGTGTATGGCTGGGTTCTTCAATTAATATTGGTCCTTAAAGCTTTGTAAGAAGGCTTTCGCGAAGTATCAAACATCTCTCATCAAACGTTTGACAGTTCAGGTTCTTAAACATTTCCGTGATCGTCTACCGAGGGTTAGTTTAACGTGTCACAATTCGTGGTGCCCTTCTTTGTATATGGTCAATATCTCTTGTTATCCGTATTAGGTATGAGTCGCACACAGTGATTTCAAAGTGAGTCGCACGAGTGTGTTATAAGCAATCTGTTGCGTAAAGTGATTTACATTTTCACAGCAATTTACCAATGCGCGTAAGTTTGTCACGCGGTAGACCAATGACTGAGCTTATGTGATCATGCCACTTCATATTCATCCAAAGTGTTACACCCAAGTATTTGAATGAGTTCACTGACTCTAGTTGTGTTAAATTGATATCGTGTCATGGGATTCTTCCTCCCCACGTTTTGTGAAGTGCACAATTTTGCATTTCTGAATGCATAAAGCAAATTTTCAATTGTTTTACTACTTTCATATGTTATCAAGATAAGATTGAATATTTGTGCAGGATTTTCGCTTAGTTCTTCATTATACTGTACATAACGCAATGATCTGCGAAATGTCTGATGTTACCATTAATTTGTCTGCCAAATCATTTATACACAAAATGGACAGAAAACGACAGTAAACCTCCATGAAGCACGCCTGAAGCTATTTCCACATCTCTTGATGACACTCCCCGTGAGGAAATCACCAACCAAGTCGAAAAATGTTGTTCCATATCTCTTAATATCAAATTTTTGTTAATATGCTTTTATTTTGTGCTGCAATAAATACTTTTCTGAAATCAAGAAGTACTGCTTCTACCTGATTGCCTTCATCCGAGGCTTTTAGGATGTCATGTGAGAAAGGCGTGAGTTGGATCGTTTTATGAGTGATATTTTTGGAATCCGTTCTGGCTGCCATGAGAATGTCAATACTTTCGAGATTTTATTTCAGCTCGGAGAATGTTTGAAGTTTCTACAAGAGAAGGACGTCAACAAAATTTGCTGATAGTTCTGACGATCACTTCTGCTACCGTTCCAGTGAACTGTTACGACTAATGTTTTCTTCAAACCACAGGGTACAGTCTTCTGTTTGAGATATTTTCTGTACATTATCATTCAAGTAAGAGCTAACTGAGGAGCCAGTTGTATATAAGGTTTGATGGGGATTCCATCGGACTCTAGAGCCATGTTAAATTTTGGCTGTTTCAACTGTTCCTGAACGCAGTTCACACTAATAGCTACATCACTCGCCTTTCGTCTTGTGAGAGACATGAGGCATTTCTTCTCTATCCTTCTTTGTAAAGGAGCATTTTAAGACGGAGCTCCATATTTCATTTTTACTTTGCTGTCCCATATTACACATCAGCGTGTCCACACTAACTTTATGCCGCTGATAGCCTTTTGCATGTAATGAGATTTTATTTGAGTTGAGTAATTTTTCTACTCCAGTGATTCAGGTAGTTTACAGAGGTCATAGCAGGTACCGCAAAACATGACTAATGGGCAAACTGACAGCCTACTGACAAAACATCCATTTTTTGCTAACGACTTTTTATGGTAGTATCCACATCCTGGAAGTATCTTCGTTAAAGCGGCATGGTCAAATTCGCCTTGTTACCGTTCGCGCTGCTCCACCCCCCACCCCCCACCCACCACCCCTCACCGTCGGAGGTTTGAGCTCAGCCCCGGGTATGGCTGTGTGTTGTCGTTAGCGTAAGTTAGATTAAGTTGTGCGTAGGCATAGGGACCGATGACCTCAGCAGTTTGGTACCATATCACATATATACAATTTCTTTATAAAAATGCCAAATATCGAGCTATTCATCCTTGCGCGATATCCGAGTCGAGAGTGTGTTGACAAAGACGTACTGTGTCAGGTTGTCGATTGATTCATGTATTCCACTCCCTGAATAGTCAAGTGAAAGTATGCCTGCTAGCAGGCAGTGTGTACGGCCCAATCCCAGACCTGTGCGGTCTGCGTCGCGCGTGGATGAGCTCCTTCGAACGGTAGGCAAAGCATTTATCTATTACAATCTGTTTTGGCTTTTGGCTGGTTTCGTTGATTCCACGTTTTACTAGCGACTACTAGTGTGTCATCTTGGTTATGGATGTTGAGCATTCTTATTGCAGTTTCTTTCTGATGGTCCGTTCTCATTCAACGAACTACTAGTATTACGGTGAAGTGGAAGCTTGCACTTGCAGCTGTGTGTAAAATTTTGCCTGCAGTATTTTCAGGTTTATTAAATTGCCTTCACTTGAGCTAAAACTTAATTTCCAGTATTCAAAGAGACAGATGGTGGCCCATGCATGAGGTTCAAAATCTGTTTTTCATCCGTTTCTCTGTACTGTAGCTGAACCGGCTACGTTACACTCAAGTTAATTTAGATGTGATTAGGATTTGTTAATGGGTGTAGAATTTTTCTTTGCTCAGTTTTCCATTTACCCGGCCTTGTATATCACAGGCTCCATGACAGGAAACGTATGATCTTCCATTTGTTATTATTCTGGGACTGTTATTCTATGAGGAATTTATCTAAAAACCTACTATTTACTTTCCTTCCTCAATAAACGAAACATATGCCAAACATTTAAATGTATACGTGCTTTCGTATTTACATTTGAATCTGAATTAATTTTAGCACGAACTTCACTGTGAGAACCGTCTTCAGCAGAAATATTAATCAGAGTGAAGCCAAACTGCAAGTTGCGAAACTTCGAGAAGTAATTTTGATCTCAAATTCTTTCAAATATTCCTTCTACCCCTACTATTGAATACGTTTATGAAACCGTGATCAGATAACGTCACAGATAATTTTTTGGGTCTAAATTTGGTATAAAAGGGAGTAATTTTCACGGCTCTTTACTCAAGCCATGTGTTCTCATGTACTTAGTCCAGTTACAAAAGAAATGTCGGAAGCTTCCAACACATCTCGGGAAAAAATAAGGCTGTCTGACAACGACAAACTCAGAAATCTCTCTTAGGTTCACTTGTTTGCAATCAACTAATGACTCCTCAGAACTGCTAGTCAAGATAATAAACCCCCTTCGTCATTTCTTTCACACTGATTTTCCATTTCTCTATCCTATCTTACTTGATGAGAATAGATAGAGGTTTTAATTGGTTTGAAGTACGTGCTTTCTGTGTGCACCCTATAGCCTCAAGAATACCGCTGAAATGAAGCATTTGGATACTCTCAGGACGAAGAACAGCACGCACATGTAAAGAGTTGTGAGACGCTGGACGTAAGGTGGGAAATTTTTGGTTTGACCCCAGCGTGGCCGGCCCTCAGCGGCTGAAGGCGAGCACGTGCGCTGCGGAGAAGAGGCCGAGGTATGCGCGGACGGCGGTCAGGGTTAAGCAGAGTGTTAAGCTGAGGGATCGTGCCCGGAAAGCCGAAGGGGCGTGCCCCACGGCGCAGCATCGATCTGCCGCAAGAAGCGTCGCTTTATAAAAATTCCACGTCCCTGATGGGAGCACGGCTGTGGCGCTTGCCCGCCGCCGCCAGCTGCGCCACTGCAGTGGTTAGTGCAGCCGCACCGGCCTCCGCGCCTCCGCTGCCGCCGTCAATTTCAATGAAACCCTGTCCTCCCACATCCTCAAGACACCCATTGCATCTTGTTCTACAGGAGCTGGACCTCCTCTGACTGAAGTTACCGCTTGGAAAACTGTCCATCACCATATGGTACATTCTTCCTCCGTTATGCTGAAGAAATGTTGGAGAACTCGTGTGGTTTGACCAGGTATGGTCCCAGTAATCTAGATTAACGTAAGCATGTTTCATGATACTTTGGTTAACTCCAGCGTAGTTTACTTCGTGAGAGGGATGGCCGGCCGGTGTGGCCGAGCGGTTCTAGGCGCTTCAGTCCGGAACCGCGCGACTGCTACGGTCGCAGGTTCGAATCCTGCCTCCGGCAAGGATGTGTGTGATGTCCTTACGTTAGTAAGGCTTAAGTAGTTCTACGTTTTAGGAGACTGGTGACCTCAGATGTTAAGTCCCATAATGTTCAGAGCCATCTGAACCATTTTCGAGAGGGATATTCAAACAAACCCTATGGCGTCACTGTGAACCTAGATGTAATGCTCGTTGATTGTAGACAGGAGACTAATAATGCCAATCCTTACAACCGATTCCAGACTTTTACCACAGTATGGGACATGTGTAATTTTGTAATCTGTTTTAGTTAATTTCGGAGTACCTTTTGTCTTCAAGGTGACCTCTTTACGGATCAAATTGTGACTACCGGTATTTCTGAATGCTTGTTTTGACAGGAAGGTTTAGAATTTCTGGAATCTGTTTCTAAATTTCGCTAACCCACTAGAGCGACGATTTGATTTGCCTATTCCCAAATTGTGCCATACAGAACTGAATTTGCACCTCTACAATTACATTTTAAGTGTCCTACTAAATGTTTGCGCTGGGTTGTATTTTATTACACGATATATTACTGTTCCATTGAGGCCATCCACAGATGAAACTTGGGAAGAACGATTGCTTGAACGCCCATGTATAAGTCTTTGTTATCTTCTCGCTCGTCATGCATCGATACGCAGTGGTACCAACCACGAAACACCACATCGCCTTCACTTCGATTGTTGTAGGCGGACTCGGCGCTCGACCGCAAATGTTTACAAGGCAACCGATAATAATGAAATCATTACTAGGGCCAATGTGAAGATTAAAGTGAAGGTGAAAGGCATTGATTCCCATACTGTCCTTGACGGTCCTTTTGCTTTTTCAGGTGGTATTCTCAATTTTTCCCTTGTAAAAGGATGGCAAATCTAGTCATGGTACTGGATGGCATCCGTGGTTATTGTTCGCTGTAGGGGTATTGTGATTAATGGTAGCCAGGAGTTGCGGAACTAATAACGCATTAAGCTTATCCATTACGGATATTTTAGAACCCGTGACAGTTAATTGAATGTAAATAAGTTACATAAAACAGCAACCAGTCACTTTTTGAATAATTATGTTTTATTCCATGAACTGGTTTTCGAACCTTTTCAGGTTCGTCTGGTTTCTTGAGGTTACATTATAATTTTAACATAATGCTGGGTGGTGGCTCTGTGACAAGAAGATGGAGGACGCTCTAATGTATCGCCATGACTATTGTTTATCTGACAGTTGTTTGTCTAAAGAATGGTTAATCACATGCTTAAAATCCCAATGGACAAAAGTGAAAGACAAGAAGAAACAGAAATCATTAAATCAGTTGCTCCAGCATAGGGTACAACCCTGCAATAATAGATAAACTAATCCATACAGCAGAATTAAATCAAACAACTGCTGAACAACCACCCACAAACAATAAGACCACATTTATAAGCCTGCCAATCCTAGGGAAGATATCTCACCAAATTGCCAACCTCTTCAAAATATTGTTTTTGTGGCCTTCAGTAATGAGACTGGGTTGATGCAGCTCTCCATGCTACTCTACCCTGTGGAGGCTGCTTCATCTCCCAGTACCTACTGCTACCTACACCCTTCTGAATCTTCTTAGTTTATTCATCTCTTAGTCTCCCTCTACGATTTTTACCCTCCACGCTACCCTCCAATACTAAATTGGTGATCCCTTGATGCCTCAGAACATCCCCTACCAACAGATCCCTTCTTCTTGTCAAGTTGTGCCAGAAACTCCTCTTCTCCAGATCCTCATTATTTATGTGATCTACACATCTAATCTTTAGCATTCTTGTGTTGCACCACATTTCAAAAGCTTCTATTATCTTCTTGTCTAAATTATTAATCGTCCACGTTTCACTTCCATACATGGCTACACTTCATACAAATACTTTCAGAAACGACATCCTGACACATAAATCTATATTCGATGTTAACAAATTTCTCTGCTTCAGAAACGTTTTCCTCACCATTGCCAGTCTACATTTTATATCTTCTCTACTTCGACCATCATCAGTTACTTTTCTCCCCAAAGAGAAAAACTCCTTTTCTACTTTAAGTGCCTCATTTCCAAATCTAGTTACCTCAACATCACCTTATTTAATTCAACTATACTCTATTATTCTCGTTTTGCTTTTGGTTATCTTATATCCTCCTTTCAATTCACTGTCCATTCCGTTCAACTGCTCTTTCAAGTCCTTTGCTGTCTCTGACAGAATAACAATGTCATCGGCGCACCTCAAAGTTTTTATTTCTTCTCCATGGATTTTAATACCTTCTCCGAATTTTTCTTTTGTTTCCTTTATTGCTTGCTCAATAAACAGATTGAATAATATCGGGGAGAGCCTATACCCCTGTCTCACTCCCTTCCCAACCACTGCTTCCCTTTCATGTCCCTCGACCCTTATAACTGCCATTTGGTTTCTGTACAAATTGCAAATAACCTTTCACTCTCTGTATTTTACCCATGCCACGTTTAGAATTTGAGAGGGAGTTTTCCAGTCAACATTGTGAAAACCTTTCTCTAAGTCTACAAATGCTAGAAACGTAGGTCTGCCTTTCCTTAATCTTTCTCCTAAGAGTAGTGCTTGGGTCAGTATTGCCTAACGTATTCCAGTATTTCTACGGATTACAAACTGATCTTCCACTAGGTCGGCTTCTACCAGTTTTTCCACTCGTCTGTAAAGAATTCGCGTTAGTATTTTGCAGCTGTGACTTATTAAACCGATAGATCTGTAATTTTCACATCTGTCAAAACCATCTTTCTTTGGGACTGGAATCATTATATTCTTCTTGAAGTCAAAGAGTATTTCGCCTGTCTCATACATTTTGGTCACCAGATGGTAGGACTGGCTCTCCCAAGGCTGTCAGTAGTTCTAATGGAATGTTGTCTACACCTGTGGCCTTGTTTCGACTTAGGTATTTTAGTGCCCTGTCAAACCATTCACGCAGTATCAAATCTCCAATTTCATCTTCATCTGCATCCTCTAGCATTTCCACAATATTGTCCTCAAGTACATCGCTCTTGTATAGACCCTCTATATACTCCTTCCACCATTCTGCTTTCCCTTTTTTGCCTCGAACTGGGTTTCCATCTGAGCTCTTGATATTCATACAAGTGTTTCTCTTTTCTCCAAAGGTCTCTTTAATTTTCCTGTAGTCAGTATCTATCTTACTACTAGTGAGATGAGTCTCTACATCCTTACATTTGTCCCCTAGCCATCCCTGCTTAGCCATTTTGCACTTCCTGTCAATCTCATTTTCGAAACGTTGGTATTCCTTTTTTCCTGCTTCATTTATTGCATTTTTATATTTTCTCCTTTCATGTATTAAATTCAATATTTCTTCTGATACACAAGGATTTCTACTAGCTCTCGTCTTTTTACCTACTTGATCCTCTGCAGCCTTCACTACTTCATCCCGCAAAGCTGCCCAGTCTTCTTCTACTGTATTTCTTTCCCCTATTCTTGTCAATTGTTCCCTTATGCTCTCCCTGAAACTCAAAACATAAAACATAAAAATAAGTTTCTTCTCCAACAACAAAATACAAAATAAAATCATACTAAGCACTAAAGCTACTATACAGCAGTATCAAATGTCAGATGTATACAAGCGAACTTGCAACTCATGTCCAAGCTTCTACAATGGACAAACCGGTAGAAGCTTCACAGCAATATTTAAAGAACACACAGATGCACTCCGCACTCTGAATAAATGCAGCTTTGCTTTTCTACTTGCACAGCACCATCATTCTGCAAACAACATAGAACAGAATCTCTAAATACTCCATTTTGCCAACAAAGGCTCGATAATTGACTTTCTTGAAGAAATTGAAGTAATTATTTAAACAAATACTGCCTCTGACCACTTACTCAATGACCAAACTGAACTGAGAAACAAATTTTTCCTTCAGAAACTTGAATACCTACTAGTTCGAAGTAAGTATGCACTCAACCAAACCTACTCCACCTCCCCACCCCACCCCTCATAAACCCCAGCCTACCCCCACTACCCCTCTCCTTACAATCTCACTGCACTGGTCTAAATGCAAATATGCTACCACAGAATGAGACCTGTACTATATTTCTAAATGGTGAAGCCCTGCACTGTTAAAGTAATTCAGTACTTTTATATGTGTTACTTCTAGCTGGAACATGCAGAATCTGCCTATACCAATATTCCAAATCACGTTACTGTAAAAATAATAATAAGTCAACAGATCACTTGAACTTTTGTTGTTGGTTTTAGATATAAAGTGTATAGTCATAAAAACAGTTTTAGTCCATTACAAACACTATAACTTACATACATATTACCATACTCTTACTAACATTCCAGGTTATATTAACGTAAGAATAGCAATAAGTCAGCAGTTCATTTGAAGGTTTGTTATTACTTAAAATTTAAACTTAAATATGAAGATCATGGTCATACAAACGGCTGTATCTCATTGTAGATACGACAACTCTGCATTGTCGACTCCTGGGAATTCATGTTCATGTCAATCTTGATTAAAATATGTGCAATAAACTGACTGTATTATACGTTATTAAACGAATATAAATAAGAGATCATATCACTTGAAGTTTGTTCTTGTAGTAATTCAGTTATGAATTCTTTTTTGTTTTGTGCTCTTATGTTATCAGCAGTTTGATTAAAATATTTGCCCCTATATCGACTTCAAAACATGTATAAAAGAACAAGTTACATCTCTCTGCAAAGTAGGCCTATGTCATATCATTTTGTCAAGAACTTTGTAATAGGCAACAGTTGTACAGCACATGCTGGACGCTGACAAACTTTCGCTGTCAGAGTGTAAATTAATATACAGGGTGTTACAATAAGGTACGACCAAACTTTCAGGAAACATTCCTCACACACAAATAAAGAAAAGATGTTATGTGGACATGTGTCCGGAAACACTTAATTTCCATGTTAGAGCTCATTTTAGATTCGTCAGTGTGTAATGTACTTCCTCCATTCACCGCCATGATTTCATACGGGATACTCTGCCTGTTCTGCTAGAACATATGCCTTTACAAGTACGACAGAACATGTGGTTCATGTACGATGGAGTTCCTGCACATTTCAGTCGAAGTGTTCGTACGCTTCTCAACAACAGATTCGGTGACCAATGGATTGGTAGAGGCAGACCAATTCCATGGCCTCCAAGCTTTCCTGACCTCAACCCTCTTGACTTTCATTTATGGGGGCATTTGAAAGCTCTTGTCTACGCAACTCCGGTACCACATTTAGAGACTCTTCGTGCTCGTATTGTGGACGGCTGTGATACAATACGCCACTCTCCAGGGATGCATCAGCGCATCAGGGATTCCATACGACGGAGGGTGGATGCATGTATCCTCGCTAACGGAGGACATTTTGAACATTTCCTGTAACAAAGTGTTTGAAGTCACGCAGGAACGTTCTGTTGCTGTGTGTTTCCATTCCATGATTAATGTGATATGAAGAGAAGTAATAAAAAGAGCTCTAACATGGAAAGTAAACGTTTCCGGGCATATGTCCACATACATATTTTCTTTCCTTGTGTGTGAGGAATGTTTCCTGAAAGTTTGGCCGTACCTTTTTGTAACACCCTATATATTCCGTTAAAGTGTGCGAAGTGATATGCCAACTAATCATCAAACTGGAGTCAGACACATGGACACTAATGAAAATAGCTGCTCATACTGTCGCAGTAAGTAGAAAACTAAATTTGCATCCATATCGTTAGATAAACGATAGTCATGCGGATACATTAAAGCATGTTCCATCCAGAGCCAGCACCCAGCATTATGCTAAAACTAATGATATAACGTCCACAGCCAACACCTAGCATTATGCTAAAAATAATGATGTAACATCCAGAAACTATCTGAAGATGAACCTGAAAAAGTTCGAAAACCAGTTCATGGAATAAAACATATTTATGCAAAAAAGTGACTAGTTGCTGTTCTATGTAACATATTTATTAACAATATATCATTGATATTAGAGCATGAAACATGCATCCACGGTATATCGTCTTAAACGTCACTGTGCTATACATTTTGTATGTTAGAATGGTTCAATAAACTACGCTAAGGTCGAGTCTTCCAATCTATTCGAATCATGCCAAATTCAGAAGAAAGCAAAATGCCGAAGACTGGCTAAGTTTCACGGAAGCTCGAAATGTATTGCGCACGTCAATGCGAGATGTTTTAATAGTTTCAACAATGAACTACTGTCTCAAAATATGGTAGAAAACCCAATGAGATGCTGGTCGTATGTAAAGTACACCAGTGGCAAAAAACAGTCAATACCATCACTGCGCGATTGCGATGAAAATGTTACTGATGATGGTGCCACTAAAGGGGAGTTAGTAAATACAGTTTTCCGTAATTCCTTTACGAAAGAAGACGAAGTAAACATTCCAGAATTCTAAACCAGAACAGCTGTTAGCATGAGCGCCATGAAAGTATATATCTTACGTGTTGCGAAACAACTCAAATCACTTTAGAAAGTCAAGTCTTCCGGTCCAGATGGTATACCAATCAAATTCCTATCAGAGTATGCAGACACAATAGTGCCTTTCTTAGCAATCATACACAACCGCTCACTTGACAAAAGGTCTGTTCCTAAAGACTGGGTAGTATCACAGGTCACACCAACATTCAAGAAAGGATATAGGATTAACTCATTGAATTAGAGACCCATATCACTAACCTCAATTTGCAGTAGGATTTTGGACGTACGCTGTACTCAAACATTATGAATCACTTTCAAGAAAATGACTTATTTATACATAATCAACATGGATTCAGAAAATATGATTCTTGTGCAAACTTTATTCCAATGAAGTAATGAGTGTTGTCGATAAGGGATCTCAGATCGATTCCATATTCCCAGATTTCCAGAAGGCTTTTGATACCGCTCCTCATAAGCGACTACTAATCAAATTGCGTGCATATGGAGTATCGTCTCAGTTGTGTGAATGGATTCGTGATTTCCTCTCAGAGAGGTCACAGTTCGTAGTGATAGACGATAAATCATAGAGTAGAACTGAAGTGATATCGGGTGTTCCGCAAGGTAGTGTCTTAGGCCTTCTACTGTTCCTGATCTGTGTAAATGATCTAGGTGGTGATCTGAGCAGCCCCCTTACATTGTTCGCAGATGACGCTGTAATTTACCGTCAAGTAAAATCATCAGACGATCAATTCCAATTAAAAACGATCTAGAGAGAATTTCTGTATGGTGCGACAAGTGGCAATTAGCAATAATCAAAGAAAAGTGCCAGGTCATCCACATGGGTACTAAAAGGAATCTGATAAATTTCTGGTATACGATAAATCGCACAAATCTAAGCGCTGTCAATTTGACTAAATACCTAGGAATTAGAATTACGAGCGACATAAATTGGAAAGACCACATGGATAATACTGTGGGGAAGGCGAAACAAAGACGGCGCTTTGTCGGCAGAATACTTAGAAGATGCGCAAACCCACTAAATAGACAGCCTACATTATACTTGTCCGTCCTCTGCTGGAATATTGCTGAGCGGTATGGGATACTTACCAGGTAGGATTAACGGAGGACATCGAATAAGTGCAAAAAAGAGCAGCTCGTTTCATGTTATCGCGCAAGAGGGGTGAGAGTGTCACTGATATGATACGTGAGTTGGGGTCGCAATCATTGAAACAAAGGCGGTGATCTTTGCGGCGACATCTACTTAAGAAATTTCAATCACCAACTTTCTCTTCCGAATGCGTCAATACTTTGTTGACACCCACTTACGTAGGGAGTAATTATCATCATCATGAAACAAGAGAAATCAGAGCTCGAACGGAACTATTTAGGTGTCCTTTTTTCATTAGAGAGTGGAATGGCAGAGAAGTAATATGAAAATGGTTCGATGAACCCTCTGCCAGACACTTAAGTTTGAATTGCAGAGTAAACCATGTAGCTGTAGATGTAGATCAGTGAACTAATGTTTCTTGTGTAAAGCATGCCTCAACGGGAGCTATGTTTCCTCGGTTTTACAATAATTATAAAAATGACGGCCATGTTATATTTTAGCCACTTTATACGCGTATATATTGCAGCTGTACAGGCTACCAATCTATACAAAATTACGTCCCCATGTCCTTTGGGCTTCAATACGAATGTCTCGGATTGTCACCCTTCTCCTCAGGTCATTTTAAATTATTGCGTTGTAAATGCCAAATAAATGGTATATTACTAGGGATGTTAGTTTGTCAGTTTCTAGTACCAACATTCGGGATTGCGGAAGTAGTAAGAGGATGGATTTAATCAACTTATTTACTCTGTAGCACTTCGGGTTTGAACCATACAGGTATCATCTGAGTAAATCCAGAACTATGGCTGTAGTATATAAATTCCAACTTAGTGATGAAATTACTGACTACAGCCCTTCCTATTTCGGACAGCGTTAAATTCAGCTTGTGAGTGTCGTAAATTAGGCGTTGCCGGCCATAGAACAGTCTAGGAGGCAGGCATATCCGTTACCTTCCTCCGGCATACGTCTACTGATGTTTCAAAATTCGGAGGAACGTAATGTGTGATTGTTGTTTGCTAGTAATACGTCTAAGTTGTTGTAGGTGAGAGACTACGTGGATGAAGAACTAAGTGGATAAAGACCACGGGGTGTTAGTTCCAGGTGCTAAGAGCCCACCAGCTCGGATGTTATAATCTACGTATCAACGTGATTAAACAGTTGCAATGAAAAGTCTGACATGTCTTCTCATTCACTGCCAGCAGCACACGGATGAGGTGGAACTTGAGTGACACCCCACCCCTCCCCCTCTGTACTCACACGCCCAGCAGGACAGTCAAGATCTTCGCAATCCCTGCTCTTTTCTTTTGCCTTTTTCTTTCTCGTTAGATCAGCAGTCGTGTAGGGCCAGCTTATAAGGCATTTCCCGTCGCCGCATTGTCATCTTAATTAAATATGTGAGGTGAAATATTACGTGCCATGATACTGTAGTGGTCTACGGTCGGAAGACTGGTTTGCCGCAGCTCTCCACACTAATTTACGTCGTGCAACCCTCTTAATATCTATGTACTACTTTAACCTGCTTCTACTTGCATCTGTTTACTGCAGTGACGGCTTTATCTCTGCAACTTTTGGCCTCACATTTATCTCCAATACCAACCTGATTATTCCATGAAGATTTCTTACTAGTTCTATGAAGAGATGGCTTCTTTTTTCAAGTAAATCCATGAATTTATCTTCCGCAAAATCCGCTTCAGTGTGTCTTCTTTAGTTTTCCGATCTACCGTCTACTGATCAACATTGTTATACACTCCTGGAAATGGAAAAAAGAACACATTGACACCTGTGTGTCAGACCCACCATAGTTCCTCCGGACACTGCGAGAGGGCTGTACAAGCAATGATCACACGCACGGCACAGCGGACACACCAGGAACCGCGGTGTTGGCCGTCGAATGGCGCTAGGTGCGCAGCATTTGTGCACCGCTGCCGTCAGTGTCAGCCAGTTTGCCGTGGCATACGGAGCTCCATCGCAGTCTTTAACACTGGTAGCATGCCGCGACAGCGTAGACGTGAACCTTATGTGCAGTTGACGGACTTTGAGTGAGGGCGTATAGTGGGCATGCGGGAGGCCGGGTGGACGTACCGCCGAATTGCTCAACACGTGGGGCGTGAGGTCTCCACAGTACATCGATGTTGTCGCCAGTGGTCGGCGGAAGGTTCACGTGCCCGTCGACCTGGGACCGGACCGCAGCGACGCACGGGTGCACGCCAAGACCGTAGGATTCTACGCAGTGCCGTAGGGGACCGCACCGCCACTTTCCAGCAAATTGGGGACACTGTTGCAACTGGGGTATCGGCGAGGACCATTCGCAACCGTCTCCATGAAGCTGGGCTACGGTCCCGCACACCGTTAGGCCGTCTTCCGCTCACGCCCCAACATCGTGCAGCCCGCCTCCAGTGGTGTCGCGACAGGCGTGAATGGAGGGACGAATGGAGACGTGTCGTCTTCAGCGATGAGAGTCGCTTCTGCCTTGGTGCCAATGATGGTCGTATGCGTGTTTGGCGCCGTGCAGGTGAGAGCCACAATCAGGACCGCATACGACCGAGGCGCACAGGTTCAACACCCGGCATCATGGTGTGGGGAGCGATGGCCTACACTGGCCGTACACCTCTGGTGATCGTCGAGAGGACACTGAATAGTGCACGGTACATCCAAACCGTCATCGAACCCATCGTTCTACCATTCCTAGACCGGCAAGGGAACTTGCTGTTCCAACAGGACAATGCATGTCCGCATGTATCCCGTGCCACCCAACGTGCTCTAGAAGGTGTAAGTCAAATACCCTGGCCAGCATGATCTCCGGATCTGTCCCCCATTGAGCACGTTTGGGACTGGATGGAGCGTCGTCTCACGCGGTCTGCACGTCCAGCACGAACGCTGGTCCAACTGAGGCGCCAGGTGGAAATGGTATGCCAAGCCGTTCCACAGGACTACATCCAGCATCTCTACGATCATCTCCATGGGCGAATAGCAACCTGCATTGCTGCGAAAGGTGGATATACACTGTACTAGTGCCGTCATTGTGCATGCTCTGTTGCCTGTGTCTATGTGCCAGTGGTTCTGTCAGTGTGATCATGTGATGTATCTGACCCCAGGAATGTGTCAATGAAGTTTCCCCTTCCTGGGACAATGAATTCACGGTGTTCTTATTTCAATTTCCAGGAGTGTATATGAAATCATTTCAAAAGCTACTATTCTCTCCTCTTTTTTGTGAAGTATTTATCGTCTCCGTTTCACTTCCATACACTCCAGACAAATATCGCTATTAAAAACTTTCTAACGTTTAATTTTATACTATATTTTAACAAACATCTCTTTTTCAGTAACGCCTTTCTTGATTTTACAAGTTTGCGTATTGTACCCTTTCTGCATCTTTCAAGATTACTTATTTTGTTACCAAAATATCAAAAGCCACACATAGTACTTAGCTTCTAACTTTCTGATCTAATTTTGTTAAACATTTTCTTATTTAATTCGACTACAGTCTGTTTGAATCGTTTTATATTCATCTTACAACCTCTATTCGAGATACCATCCTTTCCGTTTGACCGATCTTCCAAATCCCTTTCCATCTCTGACAACCTCACATTATTTAAAACCTTTTTCCTGAACGTTAATTAAATTTTCAAAGTTCTCTTGGTTTAGTAACTGCTTAACGTACAACGGTCCGCCTGCTTAACTGAGTGGTAACGTGTTTTCCTACCACGTAGTAGGCCCGCTTTCGATTCCCGGCCGTGTGGGGGGTTTCACCTAGCTCGTTTTGTGTTTTTCTCATCATCGTTTCATCATCAATTACGTGCAAATCCCCCAGTGTGGCGTCACCTGAAATACGACTTGCACCCGACGGCCGAACTTCCACGGATGGGTCGTCCCGGTACTCAGTGCCACACGCTACACGATCATTTCATTTCATTGTACAATGCACTCTGGCTGTGAATAGTGTGAATATCGTTTTGTGTGCTCACGTGCTCGAACGCTTATAAGTGTAGCTTTTGTGTGAAAAGCGTGTGAAATCTCATAAGCTTATATTCAGATTGGCTGGTTCACCACATCAACGGTCTTTAACCAGGTGCGATTATTCGCTTCGGTTCGGATCATTTCCACGAAGTATAAGCAGCAGACATTACCAGCAGTCTACCCGTACTGGCCAAATATCAGTTCTATAAGTTCCTTTTAGGAGGCTGATTCAGACGAGCTACATGTGATGACACAATAATTTCGTGATGTACGATCTGCATCCGAGGACTACAGGACGGTGTATCAGCTTCATTATGGATGCTGGTGGGCATTAGCATTGCATCGCCATGAACGCGACACGCAACGAACGCCAATTTGCCATGAAGTGAACTAAATGTTTGATATGTGAATTATTAGCTTTCCAGCGTAACCTCATGAAGTAGCAAGAGCATGATCTGTACATTCTGTACTTAAAGACCGATTATCAAGTGGGTTCATCATTGAGAAATTCAACAGCGGTAGAATTGTCGCCTGTTGAGACTGTGGTTTATCGTTCTGCGATAGTGCTGCTCGCTTTCGTCGGGATCCTACCAGTGCAGTGGAAATGTGGAGTCGATGGATTCACACTCGACGCCATGGAGGATCGTACACCCGCTTCACGGAACCTTGAGCCTCTAAATTAGCTAGTTAGCAGTAAAACAGACATGCATGCGAGCAGTTCGATGGCCCGCAGCGTAACTATCAGAAGGTGACTTCTGCTGGGGCTTACATCAACGTGGCAGCGGTGGCTGATACCATTTTATCTTACCCGGGTCTGCGGACAGCATCACGATGGATGTCTCCGTGTGTGCAGGCTCTACTGAGTACGAACCTTGCCAGATCACAGTCTCCATCGTGCTACGAGTACGGGGTGCCACTGAGTGCACAACACCAACCGATTTTCTTCACGTAGGCGGTAATTTGGACAGCTGGTTTTACAATTCTGATCTAACAGTGCCAGTGGCTGTGCCATTACTTCGAGGTATCCATGACGCCAATCTTCAACAGTATTACCCTAAAACAGTATGTTCCCTGTGCTGATATCACCTGCCACGATACGAAGGCTCTTCTTCTGTTGCTCTGGCTAGCGGGTTCTCCTGCTCGTGAGTTGCCGAGAGACAGGAACAGCGTACACGTCAGTCTCTACTATTTATACACGCTGGTAAAGACTTGAGGTAGCATGGAATGACGTACCCGGACCTGTCATCAAGCTCAGCTTTATGTACTTAATTTCTGACCCTGTATACCCCCAAGTCACGTGCAACTTTTATTGTGTATGCATTCCTCTTTAGTCTACAGCCATGGTTACAGTTCCTCTTGAGCAGCGACAGCGGTCGGACGTGTTTACTGCATACTTCAAATGGTTCAAATGGCTCTGAGCACTATGGGACTTAACTGCTGTGGTCATCAGTCCCCTAGAACGTAGAACTATTGAAACCTAACTAACCTAAGGACATCACACATATCTATGCCCGAGGCAGGATTCGAACCTGCTACCGTAGCGGTCACGCGGCTCCAAACTGTAGCGCCTTGAACCGCACGGCCACTCCGGCCGGCCTGCATTGTTCAGCCGAGAGCTATGACTGTGAAATCTCTTGCTGTGGTGTGAGTCAATTTACGAGGTTGCTTAAGTTAACGAATCATTTTTGCCCATCCCTTTGCGGCATTTTGTTTCGTGGTGGATTCGTCCTCTTTTTTGTGTCTGTGTCGTCCATGATGATTTTGTGTGAAGGTATAGTCAGTTTTTCATTTGACACGTCCACCCATAATGTGCACCCAAGTTTCATCGGTGACCGCGGTGGCCGTGCGGTTCTAGGCGCTGCAGTCCGAAACCGTGGTACTGCTACGGTCACAGGTTCGAATCCTGTCTTGCGCATGGATGAGTGTGATGTCCTTAGGTTAGTTAGGTTTAAGTAGTTCTAAGTTCTAGAGGACTGATGGCCTAAGATGTCAAGTCCCATAGTGCTCAGAGCCATTTGAACCAAGTTTCATCGGCATTCATGACTAGTTAGTGCAAACGTTAGTCATTACTTCAGATCAGGTTCACACCGCATATTTTAACACTAAGCTTTATGTCTTCTTTGCAAAATTCCTGAACAACCTCCAAGTAGAACACAGTAATCAGGTTTCCTTCCGCCATGTGGATATGTGAGTTAGAGTTGTCCTCCTTGCAAATTGCTGATGTTGTATATGTCAATGAGCGAGTTTTCATCTTCTCACCGGGAGTAGATCATCAATATCTTAACGATGTACTGATTAAATTTGGTGATGTTATGAGCATTCGCTGGGAACACAGATCGAGTCGACACGGCCTTCAGTGCTATACTAGTATCGCTCCGTCGACATATACATTAAACAGAATATCCCATCCCATAACTGCGTGGTTATCGAGTCTGTGTTATAGCAGTCAAGTGATCCAACGTCTCAGTTGTCCGAAGCGGGTTTTTATTCTCAAAAATTCTCTTCAGGAAGTTCGTAAATTGTGGTTAGCAAATCTCGTTCCACCTGCTACTAATTCTGTTGGCAATCCACAGTCTGATTTGTGTTTATCTGCGGGTAATTTTTGTCCTTTAAAACCGAAGACGGACTGTGACCCTTGTATTTCCGTGCTGATGCGCAGGTACTGTAACATAAGCCTCGTCCTACCTAGGACACAGATGTTTCCGAAGAGGAATCCTCCGTGTTACCCCGGCCCCTCCACCTCAAGTGCCTCTCTTGCTCATACAAATTGCTCGTGTGGAGCTCCTTTGGCGGCGGTGGGGGCGGCGGATTCGGGAGTTCATTAGGGCTTAGGCGGGGATCCTATGGACTCGCCTCAGGAATGTGGTGTGTCTGCTACACTGCTACAACCCCTCATTATACTTACTGTCGGGGAGACCTAAGTGCAGTCCGCTCTCTACGTTTCTGTTTCTTCCGTCTCCTGACCCGTTGTTGAGGCAAAATGATGGCCGGCTTTCAGGTTTAAAACTCTTAGGGAGGAACCTAACAGTTTTTCTGTGTGCCGATAACGTGGTGTTCCTCCTTCCCTTGTTAAAACAGGTGCGCGATTAAATGAAGACAAATGCAAACTTCTCAACCTAAGCGGCTTCGAGGACGCTGTCCTTCATTGAGCGCATTTTATGAATCGTTACACATCTTTCAGGGTTGTCGTTCATCATTGCCCGCTACAGACGGTGGCTTTGAATTGTAAATCTGTTATTGATAAAATTCATGGTGCTGTAATGAAACATGAACGACGGTCGCTTACAGTTTTGCATAAAGCATGCATACTGGATACCTATATTTCCTGTAAGGCCTATTACATTGCGTAGATCTCTCCCCTTCCCACAATGGTAGAGAAAAAACTTACGGCAGCTGTATGGTCTACTTATATGGAAAGACCACATATTAAAATGCGTTATGAGATTCTGACGAAGTTGCACACTCTCTCAGATATCACACACAAGACGTTTGCATTGTATGAGCGACGCATGATACTGATTACTACTAGTGGCTTGCTTAATATCACGTCGCGACTCTTGTCTATCGTACAGCTAGGTGTTCGTTGGAAGGTAGTGTGGACCAGTATCAGTCTCCTGATTAACACCATGTAAGTGGCTTCCTGATGATACAGAGTCATTAATTTCTTAATACCTACTAACGTGCATTTCCATCGAATAGGACTTAGTGACCCGGCTACATGTTGTGGATGTGGTTCTTTAGACAATCTTCCGCTTAGATTTAACTACATTGGTCACCTGGTGATGTCGAGCAGCCTCTGGCTGCGGAATGAAATTATTTTTCTCACCTGGCCTTCTGTCACTGCGTACACCAGCGACGTTATCCTGTAGCCGGATTCCTTAATCTTTCCGAAATGGGGGCCTAAGTCGATGATGTGGTTAGTTGCTCGTTTTGTGCATTTTGTTGATGCTGGTGAGTGTGTGTGTGTGTGTGTGTGTGTGTGTGTGGAGTTGGAGGAGGCGTGTACGGGGACTGACATTTTGACATTTCAGCAGTACATGCTTACTGCATATTGGGACGCCTCGCCATTGCCTCGATATCGGGACACAATTTTACTGTCACGCTAAATCACACTTTTACCAGACAGGGAGCTCTTTAAGGTGCTCAGCGTGTGGTCCTAATCTGATAAAGATGTCGCGGCGCCCTATCGAGGTGTACGGCCCTCTCATTTCTCCATTCTGTCTTTGGCAAGCTGTTTAGCAGATTGTGTTCTCTCTCGTATAAAGCTGGGAAAACACTTTTAGGCTCGTTTTTCGTTCTTTAGCTGTTTGTTGCTGCAACGTAACTTAAGAGAAAGGTCTAGTGGTTAGCGTCGCTGCCTCAAAGCCGATGGGTCACTTGCTCAGTTCCCAGCTGGGTCGGAGATTTTTTCGTTTGAGGACTGAGTGTTTGTGTTGGCCTCATCAGTTTACCTCATCTTTATCGACGCGCAAGTCACACAAGTGGAGTCAAATATAAAGACTTGCACTAGGCGACCGAAGAACAGGAGACGGCGTCTCCCACCCATTAAGAGGGGACTATCACTTCGTTTTCACTGTATCGTATACTCTTCATACGTAACATCTCCTTATTTCCTACACTCCCTGGTGTTGCAATTTTAATGACCAGCTATTTACTTTCTATATCATATCCTTATAGCTTTCTGGGTACTCTTTTACTCAATTTAGGTAGATTACAACAACCTATATTGCTTTACATGCCACAAACGCGAAAATTCCTGTAGGTATGCATTAAAAATCGCGAGACCAATAGACAACGACAAGACTCAATATGTTTAAAACTCCGATACGAATTTATAATAAAATATGCTGTTTTCAAAAAAGTAGCAGACACATTTAATAGTGGTGAATAATTGAAGGTAACTGAAATCCACCTTAGGACTAATGCCCGTTGGCAAGATCCGTGTCAGTCAATCGTTTCATCTACTAAATAAGTTCACTTCCTAAAGGATGATTAGCTATTTATTTTTACACTACGTGTATTTTCTTGAAGAGTAGCTCTAATGTTCCATTTCCTAGTAGGAGAGTGTATGGCAGTGCATTTTTGACGTACTTGAGACATTAACTGCAATATCTGGTCAATATGTACGAATCCTTAGATCTCGGGAACATCACACATTTGTACAGCATATCTCTTCGGACCATTGATTGGACTGAGAAGTTCTTGTCAAGCAGAAAGCAGCACCTTACCCTGAATGGAGAATCAAGCACATCACAGATATAGAGTACACATAGTCTAAAGCGATATGTAATAGAGACATGACTAATCAAGTTGTATGGCATTGACGTAGTGAATAATGTCTGAAATAAAATTTTACACCAAAAGACACAAGATATCTTCTGAATATACTGGTCAACTCCGCTTTGCAGGACTGAGTGGGCATCTTAGTGTCTCTATCATGATACTCGTCAGCGCTCCCACTAAGCAGAGTCGTTAGCATCACGTATTAACGTTGATATTTTATGAACTCAGTAATCAATCATCCATCAGTCCAGTGACACGTAATATATATCACTGGCTCAGAATGGTGCAAGAGTTCTGTAAATTACAAACTTATGTTAACTTACCGCAGGTGTTTAATCAGTGAATGTAAAACGTCCATTGTAAGAACTTTTTTTCTATATCTGAATCAAAATGTAAACTATATTAAAGTTATTATAGCCTAGCAAAAAATTATGGGTAAGGAGAACACAACTGTGCAACTGTCGCCGTTGTTACACAAGCAGAACAGCTGTACAGCAAGAGAACTGTTACTCATTCTGTTCCTGATGTTGATCAAATATTCATGTGACACATCGTTAACCTTTTCTTGACGACTGTGTAGTGTAGACCACTTACCTCTTAATAATGATGTTTCCTGTCGTCTGCATACACGACCTCGAGAATATGCTGACTGCTATTACAGATTACTTTCTTAGGGTTCTTGTGTAAATAACTGTCGTTTTAAAATATGTAACCTAGAACATGACTCAGTAGTTGGGTTAACTCAGCCTCAAATGTGAAACATTTCGGACAAAATTTATTATGTAAGAAGCATTTATGTATTTTATTTATTTATTTATTATCGCTTACAACATCGACACTCGTCAGATGGAATCTAATGCTCGTTGCTTTTCTCATAGCTATAGAAAGTTGTATACAGCTGCCATTAAAATTCGCTTCAAGAATTATAATATAATTTATGCATTTTCAATAACTGGTGGAATTAAGTAAATACGAAGTAATTTTTAAAGTATCAGGTAAAAATGAAAAGCACTCAAAAAATTCAGTCATGATGCTACATTTTTTACTAATCTACACATTTCTCGCAACAAATGGCTTACTGGCAGTTCGTAATATTAACCACTGGGACACATCAGAATTACAGAACAGACATTATTCAGGAAGCCCTGTTGGGGAATTCCATATCCATGACCTTAATGTATGCTTAATACTTAATGTACATGTATACTTAATGCACAGGGTGTAACAAAAATGCACGGCACAAATTGCTGGACACATTCCTTACACATAGATGATGGAATTATGTTATATGAATACGGGTCTGGAAACGATTCATTTCCATGTTACAACTCGTTTCCTCTAACTCATTAATCATGGGAAACACACAAGAACAGAACGTTAGAATCGGGGGTAACATGCACTCTTGGTGACGTCTGATTACGTTCCGCTCCTTCAGTGTTTTGGTCTCCCAGTCCCTGTCCCCATAGCCGCGCGGGATTGCCGCGTGGTGTGAGTCACCTTGGCACGGTCCATGCGGCTACTCCCGTCGGAGGTTCGAGTCATGCTTCGTGCATGGGTGTTTCGGTTGTTCATAGCGTAAGATAGTTTGATTAAGTAGTGTGTAGGCTTAGAGACCTATGGTCCAAAAAGACCTTACCACAGATTTTCAAAATTTTCCTGTCGCCATGCTACGTACGTCATTGCTAGTTTACAGCTAACGTCATCTGTTCCAGCTATCAGTACGATGGATGCAAGCATGCGGGTTACATCTACATCTACATTCAACTCCACAAGCCACCTGACGCTCTATCGGTTCTCCCTTCCATTCCACTCTCGTACTGTTAGTGGAAAGAAAGACTGTCGGTATGCCTCTGTGCAGGCTCTAATCTCTCTGATTTTATCCTCATGGCCTCTTCGCGAGATATACGTAGGGGGGACCAATACACTGCTTGACTCCCCGGTGAAGGTATGTTCTCGAAACAACAACAAAATCCCGTACGGAGCTACTGAGCTTTTCTCCTGCAGAGTCTTCCACTGGAGTTTATCTCTCATCTCCGTAACGCTTTCGCGATTACTAAATGATCCTGTAACGAAGCGCGCTGCTCTCCGTTGGTTACTCTCCATTTCTCCAATCAATCCTCTCTGCTACGGATCCCACACCGGTGAGCAGTATTCAAGCAGTGGGCGAACAAGTGTACTGTAACCTACTTCCTTTGTTTTCGGACTGCATTTCCTTAAGATTCTTCCAATGAATCTCATTCTGGCATCTGTGTTACCTACGATTAATTTTATATGGTCATTCCATTTTAAATCACTCCTAATGCCTAGTCCCAGATTATTTATGGAATTAACTGCTTCCAGTTGCTGACCTGCTATGTTGTAGCTAAATGATAAAGGATTTTTCTTCCTATGTATTCGCAGTACATTACACTTGTCTACATCGAGATTCAATTGCCATTCCCTGCACCATGTTTCAATTCCTTGTAGATCCTCCTGCATTTCGGTACAATTTTCCATTGTTACAACCTCTAGATATACTACAGCATCATCCGTAAAAAGCCTCAGTGAACTGCCGATGTTATCCACAAGGTCATTTATATATTGTGAATAGCAACGGTCCTACGACGCTCCCTTGTGGCACATCTCAAATTACTCTAGCTTCGAAAGACTTCTTTCCATTGAGAATGACATGCTGCGTTCTGTTATCTAGGAACTCTTCAATCCAATCACACAATAGGTCTGATAGTCCATATGCTCTCACTTTGTTCATTAAACGACTGTGGGGAACTGTATCAAACGCCTTGCGGAAGTCAAGAAACACGGCATCTACTTGGGATCCGGTGTCTATGGCCCTCTGAGTCTCGTGGATGAAT
The DNA here is from genome assembly GCF_023897955.1 of Schistocerca gregaria. Classification (NCBI taxonomy): domain Eukaryota; kingdom Metazoa; phylum Arthropoda; class Insecta; order Orthoptera; family Acrididae; genus Schistocerca; species Schistocerca gregaria. The sequence continues at coordinate 836,393,062 of NC_064931.1, forward strand.
ACAGCAAGCTGGGTTTCACACCATCCTCTTTTTCGAAACCCATGCTGATTCCTACAGAGTAGAATTCTAGTCTCCAGAAAATTCATTATAGTCGAACATAATACGTGTTAAAAAATTCTACAACTGATCGACCTTAGTGATATAGGTCAGTAGTTCTGCACATCTGTTTGACGTCCCTTCTAGAGAATGGGGATGAACTGTGCTCTTTTCCAGTCTTTTGGAACGCTACTCTCTTCTAGAGACCTACGGTTCACGACTGCAAGAAGGGGGGCAAGTTCCATCTAGTACTCTGTGTAAAATCGAAGTGGTATCCCATCAGGTCCAGCAGCCTTTTCTCTTTTGATCGATTTTAATTGTTTTTCTATCCCTCTGTCATCTATTCCGATTTCTACCATTTTGTCATCTGTGCGACAGTCTAGACTAGAGAGTTAATCGCAGACTTGACTCGTGCGACGGCACTACCCACAAAGTCAGAGATGGCAGATGCCATTTGATATGCGGATTAGTTGACGGCAGTGGCACTCATCCTCAGCGTTTGTACTGTAAGATATTTCCAGGAAGAAGGTGTCCCAACAGGGAAATGTTTGGAGGCATTGATCACCGTCTTTGGGAATATAGGGCATATTCGCGACCGGGAGAGGCCTAGAAGGAAGAGGACACCTCAGCGGGAGGCTGCAATTCCTCATGCAGTTGACGACGTTCCTAGTGTCAGTACAGCACATGTAGCTACCACACTGAATCTCGACCACATGACCGTCTGGGGAGCGTTACACGAGGACCAACTGCATCCACTACTTACGTGTCAGCAGATGATTTCACGGGTACCCTACTGCGAATGGTTTATCCAACAGTGTCAACCCTAATGTAATGCAACGCTAATGCTAACAGTTGAGGCCCCGTTTCAACGAGATCAGATCGTAAATTTTCACAATCGGCATGTATGGGCAAACGTCAGTACTCTCTCAACTGTTGAAGCGAGTTAGTCACTGTTTGGACGGCACTAATGGTGAGTATTTGGTAGGCCCTCAATTTCTTCCACCCAGGGTCAATGGGCAAAGTTATCACAATTTCCCTGAGAATTCTCTACCGGACCTGTTAGCAGATATGCTTTTAGCAGTGCAAAAAGAAAAACATGTATATCATGCGTGATGCTTCACCTTCTAATTTTAGTGATAAAGTCAGTCGGCTTCTAAATAACAGATTCAGTGACACATGTATAGGGAGAGATGGACCAATTACCTGGCCTCCACGCTTTCCAGACCTAAACCACCTGGGCTTTTATTTGTGGGGCCAATTGAAAGCCCTTGTGTATGGAATCAGAGCCTCTGTGCCCGTATTGTGCAAGGCTGCGAAACCTTACGCAATACTCCTGGGATACATCAGCGCATCCGAGATTCACTATGACGACGAGTCGATGTATGTATCAATGCCCATGGAGGGCATACTCAACATCTCCTGTGAGAAGTAATTGCATGTGGTACGCTGGTGCGTTCCGTTTGTGTGTGTTTCCCACGATTTACGATTTGGAGAAAATGAGTTGCAACATGGAAACGAAGCGATTCCACACCTATGTACAGACAACATAATTTCTTCGTATACGTGTGAGAAATGTGACCTGCAATTTGTGCCGCACATTTTTTATTACACACTGCATCCTAACCCTGAGATCAGAGTATTATTCAGTTAATCAGGGAAAGACTCGTATAAGAATTGAAGCTAAAGTAATTTCTGTGTGTAGCCGACACCTCGGAACGTGATTGCGTTGTTCTAAAGCAGAAACAACGCAAATCCTTCAAACATCAAATAACACTCTAGTACCAAACAACAGGTTTCAGTAAGTACTGCACATTGTTGTTATTTGTTTAGTACTCATGATGATACGTTAACATAAACCCACTTACTACATTATCAGATGAGAGTTATTTCAGCAAAGTACATGATACAGCCTGCCCGCCTCCAAGATTACCACAAATAGTTTCTAACTGAACAAGTGTGTTTTTCGCTAACAGTTACAAGTATTGGATTCATTTATTGTTGTTTCATTTTACATTTCGATTAATAAAATTTAGTGTACAGTCATTTTGGGCTCTATTTGATGTAGGAAGTTTGCATACTCCCTAATAGGGTTTACTGAAGTAATTGACCTTCTAAGCATCTACCTGTTTACCAAATTCCTCTGATTAACAGTAAGCAGTTACGAATTATTTTTGCACAACTGGATACCATTTAGAATCTTCCAGGAAATTTACCTATCTCAGAAATTACCTTAGGCTCCTTGATTGACTATACAGCTATATTTACTCGTTGAGGATGTTTGACATTTTTTAATGCTTACATGCATATTTTTCAAGAATTATATAGCGCTAAACACCAAGAACAAGGAATATGATAATATTTATCAGCTACGAAGATGACACGTCTCTTAAGGGCAGCTACGTAAAATGGAATATACTTACCGCGGTAGTTATAGTCGTTATTTCTGAAGGAAAAACCATATGGGATGTTTCCAACAAATCAGCTTTATCTCTGCTATCGATCCTCTAATGACTGACACCTCTTATGCGATATGTGATTTTCCAAATCAGATCAGTCAGAATCAAAATCAGAAAACTGCGTCTAAAAATTTACTTGGTTGTCATTCTTACAGAATTCTATTTCTATGAGGATCGTCGATACAAGTATTGATACGACGTCTACGTAAAAGATGAAATAAACTATTATTTGAACTTATTTCGGTAAAAGCTGAGGCTGCGTTTGAACGCGAGGAAGTCTGCTTAGCTTGGCTCAGAATTCATTCTCGTTGACAGCTATTTGGAGGAGAATGCAGCAAACCGAATTTCTGACTCTTAAGGTTGTCTTTAAAAAACGAATGATTTTAGTAAATCCTAATTTCCTTCTTGAGGTAGAATGGATCTTTCCACCACAAAGAGGTACGAAATGTTGCAGGAGGTGCGATTTCACTCCGGACCTTCACGTGGTAGGCACACACGACGATACTGGGCTACTGAACAAACTTAAATCTGTATTGTTCTTAGTTGCAGTACCTCTTCCGCAGTTGCTGCATAAATCACGTTTATCTTGTTACTAAGACTAACTGTTACTCGATTTCACAAGTAAATTTTTACTAACGTTTCACATAGCAGTGATATAATCAGTGGTTTTGTGCCTCCTGTGCAGTGAGCTCGTTCACGAATTGTTGTGTAAACAAACTCAAGTTTCTATGAGAAGATTTAAATCAAATACAATTTTCACCCTTTCTGACATCTGCAATTAACCTAGTTGATTAAGTTTTGATGTTACAAATTGCTGCAATACGATAAAGTGTCGTGAACAGCAAGGTTGTGACATGCGGTTGACTGGAAACATCTCAGAGAAGTTCCAGTCCATAAGTGCTTACATTAGTACCAATGGACACACACAAAGCAAACAAGACATAAAACAATTCACGATACCTGATATTAGGTGAAAAATGTTTAATTAACAACAATGATAAAAGTTCTCTCGCAAAAGACGATTAAAACACTGTACTCCAGAATGAGATTTTCACTCTGCAACGGAGTGTGCGCTGATATGAAATTTCCTGGCAGATAAAAAATGTGAGCCCGGCCGATACTCTAACTCCGGACCTTTGCCTTTCGCGGGCAAGTGCTCTACCATCTCATTTTGTCCGTATTCTTTCGTTGTACCTGCTCTGGTTGGACGTCGAAAGACGCCCATTTCAGTTCGTTTTGGTTCTACTAACTCAGTTTTTTTTATTACAGAGGGCAGCTAGCCCTCTGACCGAACACGCTGAGCTACCGTGCCGGCTACCATCTGAGCTACCGAAGCACGTCTCAAGCCAGGTCCTCACAGCATTATTTCTGCAAGTATCTCGTCTCCTACCTTCCAAACTTTACAGAAGCTCTCCTGCGAACCTTGCAGAACCAGCACTCCTGAATGAGCTTCTGTAAAGTTTGGAAGGTAGGAGACGAGATACTGGCAGAAGTAAAGCAGTGAGGACCGGGCGTGAGTCGTGCTTCGGTAGCTCAGATGGCAGAGTACTTGCCCGCGAAAGGCAAAGGTCCCAAGTACGAGTCTCTGTCGGGCACACAGTTCTAATCTGCCAGGAAGTTTCAGAACACTGTACTGTCACATTAATGTGACCACCTATCAAAAGCCAGAATAACCACTTTTTCCAGTATGCGACGTGCAGGAAGAAGTCAGTGCGGTTCGGGAACGTACCCAAAGAGCTGTGAAGTCATACTGACCCCAGAGCCGTTGGAAGCTGCGCTAAATGTCTCGGCTGAGGTGGACGCAGAGATTCTCGACTGGCTGCAAAACCGTTGGGTATGTTGGCCAGGGGAGTACGGCAAACTCATACTTTTACTCTTTGAACCACGCACGTACACTGTGAGGTTTGTGACACGTTGTAGTGTCCTGCTTGTCGATGCCATCATGCCAAGAAAAAGAAACTGCATATGGGGGTGTACTTGGTCCCCAAGGATAGATGCCTACTTTTATTAATCCACTGAGCCTTCTAGAATGACGAGATTAACCACGGAATACGACGAAAACATTTCCCAGGCCATAACGCTCCTTCCTGGTTTGCGGGGTGTTTCCTTTCTGACATTTCATGCCGTACACGTCAACGGCCATCAGCCAGATGGAGCACAAAAAGGCCACCTGTCGCCACTCAGTGAATGTGCAGTTGCGGTACTGACTCGCAAATTCCAACCTTTGTCGCCGATGAATGCCACCCATTATGGGTGCATGAACAAGTCGCATGCTGCGAAGGCCCTCACGCAGAAACGTTCGCTCAGTCGTCGATGTGGAGAAGCTGTTGGTACCCCTTGGTTTATCTGGTCATTCAGCTGCTTAACAGTTGCACTTCTATTCGCCAGTAAACATCTCTGCTGCTGTCGCTGACAGCTACCCGTGCTGCATTGGAGCTCCCTCGGCGCCGGTTAGGATAGCGTCATTTTGCCACCTACGTTATACTCTAACTGCGGTGGCACGCGACCTGTTCACAAACTGAGCCTTTTCGGAAATGCTATCACCCTTGTTCCAAAAGCCCTGAAGATGGCCCTTTGGGCGTCAGATAAACAACCCTATTTCGCATTACGACAACAACTGCAGTGTTCAAATAAGTTTCTTGGTTGCAGCTGGTCATGTTTTAATAAATCCCACGATACTTCAAGTACGCGCCTGCCAGTCATCTTCAGGTGAGACATCGAAGACCGGCGAAAACTCGCTCCGTTACGCAGTATACAGGGTTAGTAATCCTACATTACCACTCTAAACACCTCCCAAACCACAACAAAAACTGAATAACCAATTCTGCGGACCGAAATCAATAGAGGGGCTCGTGTAATTGGTTAATTCAAACCATTGAGAAATGCACGGAAGTACGTGTTTCAATACATACTTATGATTTTAGGTGGAAACCTGTTACCGTTTTTTACTTAACTGTAAATAGAAAAAATACTAAATCAATGCCGTTTCTTACATTCTAGAATGTTAATTACAGCCAGAGTAATTTGTTACGTTAAGTTGACGCTTGAGTAACTCCTCAGTAGTTCAATCGTGCGTATCAAAGAAAACTGACTTAACTAGAGATACAAAAACCGAGCGAGGTGGCGCAATGGCTAGCACATTGGACTCGTATTTGGAAGAACGACGGTTCAATCCCGCGTCCACACATCCTGATTTAGGTTTTTTGTGATTTCCATAAATCGCTTCACGCCAATGCCTGGATGGTTCCGTTGAAAGGGTAACGTCGGCTTTGTTTCCCGTCCTACCCTAATCCGATGAGACCGATGATCTCGCTGTCTGGTCTCCTATCCCGAACAACCCAACCCAACCAACCCAGTGATACAAAAAGAACAGTGATGTAAAGTAGGTACAGAAGAGATATGAACAGCACGTGAGGTACACATGTTAACATTTTTATTAGTCTTTTTCTCTGAGCAATACTCTACGGCACTGATTTGTTAGTTGAAAATGTACATTAACATGCGAATTAAACTTAATAATTGGTTTTTTGTTCTCAATTTCAGAATGTAAAAGAGTGTGTCCTGACATTTCAGGACAATAAATGTTCAAATTCGTGCCCATCATTTGCTGCAAACATTTTCAGTATACCTCGAAATGAATGTCTTACATGACGCAGCACATCTGGTGTACTGTTGCCACAGGCTCGCTCAATACTATGTTTCATTTCCTCTGAGATTGTAGACACATAACAATATACATGCTCCTTTAATAAACCCACAGAAAGAAGTCTTAAGGTATAAGATCAGTAGAAGGGGCTGGCCAATTTACACGTCCACAATGTCCTATGAAACGCCCGTCGAATATTCAGTCAAGGGTCAGCCTAGCGTTCACTGCACAATGTGTAGGAGCACAATCATTGTGACACCACATACGTCTACGTGTTTCCGGTGGGGCATTTTCTAGCAATATTGGCAGATAATTTTGTAGAACCTCGATGTATTTTTCAGCAGTATGGGTGCCTTCAATGAAGTGAGGACCAAGGAGATGGTCACCACTTACTCCACACCATACATTTACATTCCACGTTCACTGTCGCTGTACCTGTCGAAGCCAGCGAGGATTGTCCACGGACCAGTAATGCATGTTTCGTGAATTCCCTGCACCGTGGTTTATGAAACCTGCTTCATTAGTAAACAGGTAGAACTGCAACGCATTCTCTGTTAATGTCCTTTGACCAAAATTCTCTCGATTATTAAAGTCAATCAATATACTTGCTCATGATGTGACACATACACAGGTGAAATTTGTGACGATGAAGTATGCGCATTGCACTACTTTCACTGATTTGATTACCTCTAGTGATGTCACGTGAAATCATGTCTGGGTTCACGGTAACAGCAGCTTACACACCAACTGCACCTGCTTCTCCTGTGATGGGTTTGTTACTGACCCGTTCGCGTGGTACGATCATACCTGCTGCATAGAACTGTTTGCAGATGTTTTCAAATGTGCAGCGCGTTCGACGATCTTTGTCCAGGTACCTTTCTGCATACAACCTGCAGGCTGCACTTGCTTTTGTCTACATTCGCCATAGATGAGTATCATAACTCGCTTTTCAGAGTTAGAAACAACCATTTTCACAGTTCTTACACACTGGACACACTGTTGTACTTGCGCCCGTCTTGTGATCCAAGTGCACCTATTTCTCTTCTTAATTGTGTACAGTACACTAGCAGATGTTCGGTAAGGGAGTCTGCTATAGTTATTTTGAGTACAACGACTAACTCAGCAAGCGCTACATGCAGACACTGAGACAACCAAACTCGTGAACACAGTAGTCTTGTTAAACATACTCCTACAGAGCTAGTTTGTTTCATCACGCCACTAAACGTTACAAATTACTCCGGATGTACTTAACATTTTACAATGCAACAAACGGCATTGATTAAGTACACTCCTGGAAATGGGAAAAAGAACACATTGACACCGGTGTGTCAGACCCACCATACTTGCTCTGGACACTGCGAGAGGGCTGTACAAGCAATGATCACACGCACGGCACAGCGGACACACCAGGAACCGCGGTGTTGGCCGTCGAATGGCGCAAGCTGCGCAGCATTTGTGCACCGCCGCCGTCAGTGTCAGCCAGTTTGCCGTGGCATACGGAGCTCCATCGCAGTCTTTAACACTGGTAGTATGCCGCGACAGCGTGGACGTTAACCGTATGTGCAGTTGACGGACTTTGAGCGAGGGCGTATAGTGGGCATGCGGGAGGCCGGGTGGACGTACCGCCGAATTGCTCAACACGTGGGGCGTGAGGTCTGCACAGTACATCGATGTTGTCGCCAGTGGTCGGCGAAAGGCGCACGTGCCCGCACACCGTTAGGCCATCTTCCGCTCACACCCCACATCGTGCAGCCCGCCTCCAGTGGTGTCGTGACAGGCGTGAATGGAGGGACGAATGGAGACGTGTCGTCTTCAGCGATGAGAGTCGCTTCTGCCTTGGTGCCAGTGATGGTCGTATGAGTGTTTGGCGCCGTGCAGGTGAGCGCCACAATCAGGACTGCATACGACCGAGGCACACAGGGCCAACACCCGGCATCATGGTGTGGGGAGCGATCTCCTACACTGGCCGTACACCTCTGGTGATCGTCGAGGGGACACTGAATAGTGCACGGTACATACAAACCGTCATCGAACCCATCGTTCTACCACTCCTAGACCGGCAAGGGAACTTGCTGTTCCAACAGGACAATGCACGTCCGCATGTATCCCGTGCCACCCAACGTGCTCTAGAAGGTGTAAGTCAACTATCCTGGCCAGCAAGATCTCCGGATCTGTACCCCATTGAGCATGTTTGGGACTGGATGAAGCCTCGTCTCACGTGGTCTGCATGTCCAGCACGAACGCTGGTCCAACTGAGGCGCCAGGTGGAAATGGCATGGCAAGCCGTTCCACAGGACTACATCCAGAATCTCTACGATCGTCTCCATGGGAGAATAGCAGCCTGCATTGCTGCGAAAGGTGAATATACACTCTACTAGTGGCGACATTGTGCATGCTCTTCTGCCTGTGTCTATGTGCCTGTGGTTCTGTCAGTGTGATCATGTGATGTATCTGACCCCCAGGAATGTGTCAATAAAGTTTCCCCTTCCTGGGACAATGAATTCACGGTGTTCTTATTTCAATTTCCAGGAGTGTATTTGTTTTTATTTTCATTTATGGTAAAAGTAATAACAGGTATCCATTTGGAAAACAATACTATGTACTGAAAATCATACTCCCGTGCATTTCTCAATGGTGTACTGTATTAACCAAGTCCACCAGCCCCTCCCCACACTTTCGGTGTGTGGAATTGGTTATTAAGTGCTTGTCGTGGTTCACAAGGTATTACCAATGGTAATGTTGGTGACTCACCGTGTATAGCGCAGTGCGAGTATTCGCTGCATGCGTAAAAATCAAGTTGGCAAGTCCCGAAGGCAGTACCCTCGCTCGTGGAAACGTGTAACTCAGGTGCCTCCGGCATCACCACTCGCCGCTGCCATTGGCGCAATTTGTTGTCTTCCATTACAACAAATTGTGGAGAACTACATCTACCACTACATATACATCATTACTCTGCAATTCGCCATTAATTGCCTGGCCAAGGGGTAATCAAACCACTTTCAAGTTACTTCTCTAAAATTTCACTCTCGAACAGCACGCGGGAAAAACTAACATTTAAGTCTTCCGTGCGAGTTCTGATTTATTTTATTATGATGATCATTTCTCCAGGTGGGTGCCCAAAAACAATCATCATCATTATCATCAACATCAGCAGCAGCACTAAAGACTGATTATGCCATTCAGCGTTCAGTCTGCAGTATAGTCCCCCTTATAAAATTCCTCCATGATCCCCTATTCAGTGCTAACATTGGTGACTCTTCTGATGTTAAGCCTATTACTTCAAAGTCATTCTTACGCGAATCCTGGTACCTTCTCCTTGGTCTACCCCGACTCCTCCTACCCTCTACTGCTCAACCCATGAGTCTCTTGGGTAACCTTGCTTCTGCCATGCGTGTAACATGACCCCACAATCTAAGCCTGTTCGCCCTGCCTGCTACATCTATAGAGTTCATTCCCAGTTTTTCTTTGATTTCCTCATCGTGGAGACCCTCCTGCTATTGTTCTCATGTACTAGTACCTGCAATCATCCTAGCTACTTTCATATCCGTAACCTCAACCTTATTGATAAGGTAACCTGATTCCACCCAGCTTTCGCTTCCATACAACAAAGTTGGTAGAAAGATTGAACGGTGTACAGATAACGTAGTCTTGGCACTGAATTCCTTCTTGCAGAAGAGAGTAGATCGTAGCTGAGAGCTCACTGCATTAGCTTTGCTACACCTCGCTTCCAGTTCTTTCACTATGTTGCCATCCTGTGAGAATATGAATCCTAAGTACTTGAAACTGTCAACTTGTTCTAACTTTCTTCCTCCTATTTGACACTCAATACGTTTATACACTCCTGGAAATTGAAATAAGAACACCGTGAATTCATTGTCCCAGGAAGGGGAAACTTTATTGACACATACCTGGGGTCAGATACAACACATGATCACACTGACAGAACCTCGGGCACATAGACACAGGCAACAGAGCATGCACAATGTCGGCACTAGTACAGTGTATATCCACCTTTCGCAGCAATGAAGACTGCTATTCTACCATGGAGACGATCGTAGAGATGCTGGATGTAGTCCTGTGGAACGGCTTGCCATGCCATTTCCACCTGGCGCCTCAGTTGGACCAGCGTTCGTGCTGGACATGCAGACCGCGTGAGACGACGCTTCATCCAGTCCCAAACATGCTCAATGGGGGACAGATCCGGAGATCTTGCTGGCCTGGGTAGATGACTTACACCTTCTAGAGCACGTTGGGTGGCATGGGATACATGCGGACGTGCATTGTCCTGTTGGAACAGCAAGTTCCCTTGCCGGTCTAGGAGTGGTAGAACGATGGGTTCGATGACGGTTTGTATGTACCGTGCACTATTCAGTGTCCCCTCGACGATCACCAGAGGTGTACGGCCAGTGTAGGAGATCGCTCCCCACACCAAGATGCCGGGTGTTGGCCCTGTCTGCCTCGGTCGTATGCAGTCCTGATTGTGGCGCTCACCTGCACGGCGCCAAACACGCATACGACCATCATTGGCACCAAGGCAGAAGCGACTCTCATCGCTGAAGACGACACGTCTCCATTCGTCCCTCCATTCACGCCTGTCGCGACACCACTGGAGGCGGCCTGCACGATGTTGGGGTGTGAGCGGAAAACGGCCTAACGGTGTGCGGGACCGTAGCCCAGCTTCATGGAGACGGTTGCGAATGGTCCTCGCCGATACCCCAGGAGCAACAGTGTCCCTAATTTGCTGGGAAGTGGCGGTGTGGTCCCCTACGGCACTGCGTAGGATCCTACGGTCTTGGCGTGCATCTGTGCGCCGCTGCGGTCCGGTCCCAGGTCGACGGGCACGTGCACCTTCCGCCGACCACTGGCGACAACATCGATGCACTGTGGACACCTCACGCCCCACGTGTTGAGCAATTCGGCGGTCCGTCCACCCGGCCTCCCGCATGCCCACTATACGCCCTCGCTCAAAGTCCGTCAACGGCACATACGGTTCACGTTCACACTGTCGCGGCATGCTACCAGTGTTAAAGACTGCGATGGAGCTCCGTATGCCACGGCAAACTGGCTGACACTGACGGCGGCGGTGCACAAATGCTGCGCAGCTAGCGCCATTCGACTGCCAACACCGCGGTTCCTGGTGTGTCCGCTGTGCCGTGCGTGTGATCATTGCTTGTGCAGCCCTCTCGCAGTGTCTGGAGCAAGTATAGTGGGTCTGACACCCCGGTGTCAATGGGTTCTTTTTTCCATTTCCTGGAGTGTATCTCTTTCCCACTGACATTACTTTCGTTGTGGAGATGCTAATCTTCATACCATAGTCCTTACATTTCTGATCTAGCTCTGAAATATTACTTTGCAAACTTTCAATCGAATCTGCCATCACAACTAAGTCATCCTCATATGGGAGACTGCTTATTTTATGATCATATACTTAATCTCACCCAGTCAGTCTACTGTTTCCAACATATGATCCATTAATAATATGAACAACAGTGGAGACAGGTTGCAGCCTTATCTTACCCCTGAAACCACTCTGAACCTTGAACTCTATCTACCGACAACTCTAACTGCTCCTTGATTATCTATGTAAAGACCTTTAATTGCTTGCAAAGTTTGCCTCCTATTCCATACTCTCGTAGAACAGACATTAACTTCCTTCTAGGAACCCGGTTATATACTTTTTCTAGATCCATAAAGCATAGATACAATTCCCTGTTCCACTCGCAACAGTTCTCCATTATTTGCCGTAAGCTAAAGATCTGTACCCCAATTTGTCCTCAACTAATACTCATACTTTACTCTCAACAATACCTGAGAATATTTTACCCACAACTCTGATTAAAGAGGTACCTCTGTAGTTGTTACGATCTTTTCTGTTTCCATGTTTAAAGATTGGTGTAATTACAGCTTTCGTCAAGTCTGATGGAACTTGTCCCGACTCCCACGCAATTTCAATTATCCTGTGTAGCCATTTAAGACCTTACATTCCACTATATTTGATGAGTTCCGACTTAATTTCATCCACCCCAGCCGCTTTTTTGCACTGCAATTTATTGACCATTTTTTCCACTTCCTCAAATGTGATCCTATTTCCACCATCAGTCCTATCCTATTGTACATCGAAATCTGAAACATTACTGATCGTATTTTCACCTACATTGAGCAACTCTTCAAAGTATTCCCTCTATCTGCCCAAGGCATCAACAGGATTCACCAGCAGTTTCCCTGACCTGTCCAAAATACTTGTCATTTCCTTCTTACCTCGCTTTCGAAGACTGCTAATTATACTCCAGAATGGTTTTGCAGCAGCTTGACCCATAGTCGCCAACCTGTTTCCAAAGTCTTCTTAAGATTTCTTCTTGGATGCTGCATTTATCTGTTTGGCTTTGTTTCTTTCTTCAACATAACTCACTCAGTCTACCTGAGTTCTAGTGTGTAGCCATGTGTCCGTGACAGCCTTCCTGAATTCCTGATCTGTTATTACATAGTCAATGACAGATCTGGTTCCCCTGCCTTCCCAAGTATACTGGTGAATATTCTTATGTGTAAAAAAGGAGTTTGTGATTACGAAGCCCATTCTGGCACAGAAATCCAATAGTTGTTTCCCGTTCTTTCACCCATAATCAGAACATTGTCATTGTCCTTTACTCTAACAACTACACCACTGAGTGCCTCATAAAAACTTTCCATCTTATCTTGATCTGTCCCTTCACAATGCGAATATACTGACACAATCCTAATTTTGTTGCTAGACAATGTCAAATCTATCCACATCAGTCGTTCGTATACATACCTTATTGCAACTACGTTGTGTTCCATTTCTTTCCTGATGTAAAGCCATACACCCCATTGTGCTATTCCTGCTTTGACTCCTGAGAGATAGTCCTTGTATTCTCCGACTTTCTCTTCTTTCTCACCCCTTACCGAATGTCACTAACAGTTAAAACGTCCAACCCCATCTTACTTGCAGCCTCTACCAGCTCTACCTTATTCCCAGAGTAGCCTCCATTGATATTATTGGCTCCCCATCTCGTTAGCATTCGTTTGCCGAGTCGTATTTTAGGAGGCCCAGGTTTGTCAATTAGAGGTGGGACTCCGTCACCTCCAAAGGTCACAGGCCTTTTGCTCTGATTGTTGCGAGTATCATATTTAAAGTACCAGGGAAGCAGGTTGCTAGCCTTACTTGCCCCGGGTCCCATTGAGTTCTACCACTAACGGTGACCACGACTCAGAATATGTCCGAGATGCCCAGCCTTATTCAAAGTAACTGGTATCCAGACTGTCAGGACCACTTACTTGGCCACTCATAAGTTGCCCATGGTTCATCCACTAGGACACGACCACAGGAACCCACACCATGAACCACAAAAAGAAAAAAAAAAACACAAAAAAACTTAAAAATTTTCATACTCTCAGAATTAAGTTCGTGATTGAAATTGCTTAAGAAGGTCCCGCCACTCCAAAAAAATGCATTTGTTTTAATGACTTCCATTCCAATTCGTGCTACACATACGTGGCACAGTCTTTCCTATTTCACGAGCCGCCCTTTATTGAACTTTTTCTATTAGTCCGTCAATTCTATTTGATGCAGATCCCACACCGCACAGAAATACTCCAGAAGAGCGCGGTCAGGCGTTGTGTATGCAATCTCTTTAGTGAAACTACTACATTTTTTTACGAATTCTTCCAATAATCTGCGTTCTTGGGTTTGCTTTCCCGAAAACATTATCTGTCTAATTGTCCCAATTTAAGTTGTTGTTAATAGTAATTTCTAAGTATTTAGCTGAGTTTACGGGATATAGATTTGTGTGATTTATTGGGTAACTGAAATTTAGTGCCTTCTTATTAGTACTCATGTGCAGGACTTCACACGTTTCATATTTTAGAGGTAATTGCCTCTTCTTGTCTAAATCAGTTTGCAGTTCGTTTTGATCATGACGGTAAATGACAGAATCATGTGCAAAGAGTATAAGAAGACTTCTCAAATTATCTCCTACATCGTTTATCTAGATCAGGAACAACAAAGCGCGTGAAAACTTGTGGAACGGCAGATATTACATCTGTTTTACTCGGTGCCTTCCTGCAAGTTATAAGAATTGTGACCTTTTGTGACAGGAAATGACGAATCCGGTCACACAGTTGCGACGGTACTCCATAGGTAAGCAATTTAATTAGAAGTTGCTTGTGAGTAATGGTGTCAAAAGCCTTCTGGAAATCTAAAAATATGAAATAAGTTTGACGTCTCCTATCGACAGCACATATTATGTGTGTTTCAGAAGAGCGATATTTTCTGAATCTGTATTGCTTATTTGCAAAGAAATCGTTTTCTTTGAGGTGATTCATAACGTTCGAGCACAGTATATGTTCCAAAATGCTACTGCAAATCTACGTTAGTGATATGGGTCTGTAACTCAGCGGATTACTCCTATTGCCTTTCTTGGGTATTGGTGTGACTTGGGCCATTTTCCAGTCTTTGGGTACGGCTCTTTCTATAAGCGAAAGATTGTATATGATTTGTAAGTATGGAGCTGTTGCATCAGCATACTGTGAATGGAAACTCACTAGTATATAGTCTGGACCATAAGACTTTCTATCCTTAAGTGTTTTAAGCTGCTTCGTTACACCAAGGATATCTGCTTATAAGTACTCATGATGGCAGTTGTTCTTGATTCGAAATCACGAATATCAACGTTGTCTTCTTTCAGGAGGTATTGATTGCGTCTTTCCACTGTTGACCACAATCTCTTTGGGTTTTCTGCCTCAGAGTTTGTTTGTGGAAACTGTTAAAAGCATCTCGCATTACAGTTCGCGCTTGATTTCGAGCTACCGTGTAACTTCGCCAGTCTTGGTGACTTCGCGTTCTTTAAAATTTGGCATGCTTTTTCGTTTTTTCTGCATCAGTGTCCTGATCTGTTTTGAGTACCATTGGATAATGGTACTATCTCTTATTAATTTATTTCGCATATTTCTCTCAACTGCCCTCGACATTATTTCTTTGAATTTAAACCACATTTGGCATACGCTCTATATAGTCATTTTGGAGACTGTATCTTATAAAGGTGTCAAGCGAATTTTTGTCTGGTTTTTTAAATACATGTATTTTTCATGTATTTTTGCTAGGTTGGGACGTTGCGCTATTCAGTCTAACTACAAGAGCCATGTGGTTGCTTGCGCTGTCCCACTGGTAGCCGCTATCACGGTTCATAAACTTTTCCGCTAGCCGTATTTCCATCGATTCTTTAATAACAGAGTTCCAGAAATATGTTTCTCTGATCTGAATCATAGTTTTATCATACTCCATTGAATGTCCAGTGGGAAAACAGTGTTCGACAGTATCGTATTGCTTTGTTGCATAAAGCGAATGAAACGTTTACATTCAGAGCGGCCTTCTTCCACACTGCGTCTGATCTGTCCTATGGAAGCCATAGCACACTGACATGATATTTTGTAAATTCCGGCCTTTGGCAATAACAAGTCGTCCTTCACAGATCTCAAAAGGTCTGAAGTCGTAGATGGTGGACGGTAAAACACTTCCACCTGAAATTTAAGAGGATTCTTGCTATTTTAAACGAAATGTTGCCCTAAAACTGAAGAAAAGCGAAAGATTTTGCCAGTCTGTTCTTCTCTTTATGATGCTTTGTTTTAACTGACAGTGTCCCGTTAATCCAGCAGGTGGAATATAATTTTTTTCTGAATACCGTCTTGAGATGGGGTAGCCAATTAGTCAAACTACCTGCGCCTGACACAATGTGAACTCGGAGTACGACTGCTTGAAGCACGCTCATAGTTTGCGACAGGTGATAACAACTTATGATTGCAAATACAAGTCAGTAAGAGTGCGCTAACGATAAACTGAATGCCACAGAAGGTCATCAGTCTTTCGTCTAACGAAGACATGCGAGAAAGGTAGACAACCATCTTCCTCTATTGCCACAGAAATCCGAACGTTGTTATGAACGGAGTTAAGGTGGTGAAGAAACTCCATCAAGAAAGTACCCAAAACAGGGCACTGTCGGTTAAATCCGACAATCAGGAAATGGATGACGAGAACACGCCGACAAAACCTTTAGCTTTTGTTTCTCTTCTGGGCTACATTTCCTTTACACTAGGAAGAATCATCCGGTTATTTCAGGTAAAAGTGATTTTTTTATCAACTATCTAAGATTGCAGACCTTTTGGGATCGGCGATGGACGTCATGTTACTGTGGAAGATCGGAATTTACAAAATAGTTTGTCAATGGGTTGCGGCCACACGCTGCAAAAGAATGCTGCTTTTAACAATAATGTTGCACTCGCCTTTTCCAACCACGCAAGTTCCCTATTTGTGAACACTGTATTTGCATTGGACATTCAATGGAGCAAGATAAAGCTATGATTCTGACCACAGAAAAAACTTTCTTGGCCCCAATCATTAAGGATTCTGTGGAAATATGCCTGGCGGAAAAATTGATGAAACATTATAGCGGCTGGTAGTTGGACAGTGCATGGAAACCCATCATTCCCTATAATTTTTTCTAATGGAAGATAACAGGGTGCGGCAACAGCTACAGCGAGCGGTAATGCAGGGGACAGCTCAGTTCTGCGGTTCCACCGGTGAGGGCCCTGCCACCGAGAAGTATTGTTTGTCTGTCAACTGGATTATGCTGCATGCCCGCAGTATTCGCATAGCGCTATAATGCGGAAGGAAGCAAGTCTGCGTCAGCCTTTAGCATTCCAGCGCGCGATTTCAAGGCGAGAGGATTTTAGGAGCGCGGCTGTGGCTGCTGCCTCGACCGCGTCAGAGTCGGCCGACCGACTCGGTGGCACCCCAATCGGCCGCTCTCTCTGTGAGATTTGACTGTGGACGCGGGAAGACTGAGTACGAGAGGCCAGGCAGCATAAATCGACTAGAGAAGGCCTGCAGTGTGGAATTTCCAGCGAAGAGGAAATCGCGGGTTCAGCAAATTTGAAAGCCTACTGTCGCAAAAAGAGAAATGACAACTCCACACGAGCCAACTGACAGCAGCCACCTGTCGCTGATGAAGAAGGCTTCATTAACCCGCCAAAGAGGAGGCAGGAGAAAAGCCACGGAAGCGCCAGACGTGGAGGCCAGCAAGAGATATGAAACAATTCAGAAGGGCACTCAATTAACTCAAGACACAGCTGATTTGTAGACACAACCTAAACAACAGAAGATATTACCCGCCGTGTTTCAGTAACTGGAGACCTACAATCAACTGTAAGATTTGTTAAAGTACAATTCCAACTATCCCTTCACCGCCATACAAACATGTCGGAATAAAGTGAAGTTGGCTTCTACATGTATAGAAGATTACGTCAAATTCGCGGATATGGTACAAGTGAGAGGGATTTTGTACTTTGCTATTCACATGGTGAGGCGGCAGACGTTGAAGACGGCTATCAATGGCATCCAGAATGATACGGCCAACAAATAACTAAAAAGAAGAATTTGTGGTTATTGGTTTCGTGGCTACTGTTGTGGACTACTTCTACTACCCAGTCAGACAGAATAAGACGTCGTAGCGAGCAGTTATACTGCGACACCCTGCAGAGATATATTTCAAATGATTAGGTTTCGTGTGCTAGTCGCCAAAGTTGAGCATCTGCAAGCTTCGCATGGACGCAGACAGAATTAACGCTGTCAAGGATTTAACCATGTGGCAGGCGACTGCACTATGCTGCCTGTTGTCGTAAAGAGCAGAGGACCATATGACGAAAGACCCTTCCTAAACGCGCTCTATGTGGGGAGGGCAACCCTGCACGTACAGGGAAAGCCAGAAGCGCAAGGAAGTCAGTGGAAGACAGTGAGGAGTACCAGCCAGGACACGGAAGAAAATTGTAACATACTGGCTCAAAATGGCGTCTGAACAGAATCCACATCAAGACATATCATGCTTGATGGAACGACGGCCTGGATTCAGAGTGGTCTACTGACAACACAATGCCAATGGACTATTTCCACATGTGACAAAATTTCAACAGATTTTTAGAGGTGAAAACGTCGAAATATGCTCAGTGACTGAGATTCACTTGCAGCCAAGCTTGAGAGCGAACGTAGCTAACTATTGATACTGTAGGACTGAATCTTTGGCGGACAAACTGGAACAGCTTTCGCAACCATGTATCACGCTCCCTGAACAACGTGTTGACGACCTCTTTGGTACTATCAGTACCACCGTTATTGAAGCCCTAGCGGCTTCTACTCCGCCACCACGAAGATTACAGTGTGCTGACCCCAGCTTACCTAGGGAAATTCTAGCAATGATTAGGTTCAATTGGTTCAAATGGCTCTGAGCAGTATGGGATTTAACATCTAAGGTCATCAGTCCCCTATAACTTAGCACTACTTAAACCTAACGAAACTAACGACATCACACACATCCATGCCCGAGGCAGGATTTGATCCTGCGACCGTAGTGGTCGCGCGGTTGCAGACTGAAGCGCCTAGAAACGCTCGGCCACAGCGGCCGGCGCAAATGACTACGGAATGCAATCGCCTCACCAAAAATCGGCGCGTTACGGGAGACCCCAACGCCAATTGAAGAATTTATTTGCTTGGGAGCCAAATTAAACCGGTGCTCTCTAGTGTTAAGCACCAACAATGGGCTGACAAATTCTCCTCGACACTTCCTGATATCTCAGCGTGAGGTGTAGTCAGAACTAACACCAACGCCATAACACGAATACCGCTCCTGAAAACCGTAGCTGCGACAGTTTACCGGCTAAAGAAAATACAAACGCTCTCGTTTATGATCAAGACCCCCAAGACCAGCAAAACAGGCACGATATTACGGAGAGCGCCGCCACTTTCATGGCAGGCAAAAGTGACGAAGAAGAGGGCATTCACCCAATCACTCCAGAAGACATCTCCTGTGTTGCAACAGCTTTAACTAATAGCAATGCTCCAGGTTTGGACGACATCCCAGGGTGAGCATAAAGAAACTTCCACATGAGCCCCACGGTCACTTGAAATATGTCTTCAACATCATCAGCCACAAGAAGTATCCAAGCAGCTGGAAGCATGCGGCAACGATTGCAGTACCGAAACCTGGGAAGTCTTTCAGAAACCAAACGAATTATATATCAATCAGCCTCCTGCATGATGGTCTTCGAGGGGCTACACCTCAGAAGATTAACAAGACACGTGGATGAAATAGAATCGGTTACCACCGATAAGTTGGGATTTCGTGAAGGACATTCCAACATCCAACTACCCTACCACCACCTACAACAACAAGGAATAGTGTGGAGCAGTATTTCAAGATGTTTCGAAAGCCTCAGACACTGTTTGGCATAAGGGGCTGATTTTTACGCTAAATGAAATGGGTTTCACAGGAGCGTACGTTAAACTGATCACCTCGTACTTAGAAGATCGTATTTTTGTGCTGACAGTCGAAGCAGATCTGTCCATTGTAAGAATTCATGCTGGGATCGGTCCTTGGGCCGACCCTACATTTTTTCCACACATCCAACGTCTCCAGGACTCCATGAGTGGAATGCACCATACATGCCGATGACATGGCTAACTATACAAGGAGGAGGTGGCGGCAGCGCATACATCGCAGTCTACAGGAAACGTGGAAAGAACATGATGGATGGTCAACTAGATGGAGAATTTTCTTCAACTGGTTGAAGAGACGGGCCGCCATCTACACTGCAAAGAGAAAAATACACTTCCGCCAGCTGCTATTCTTCAACGTGCTTATTGAGCACGTTGCGTCAGCAAAGTAACTTCGTTTCCTACTACACAAGAAATCACCTGAAAATTGAACTTATCAGACGTCCGGCAGAATGTCGTTCAGAGATTGATTACAGTGCAACCGTTAATTAACGGAACTTCATACTTAACATCGAAGACAGGATTGGCAATGTACAGGGCAGTTAACGGCCCAGTGATGAATTATGGCGGTGTAGTACGGCGTACGGCCGGAAAGACTCATCTCCACAGACTCCAGCCACAGCAGGGTAGGGTCTTGTGAAGTATATATCACGTCTGTACATATTTCCAGCTAAATATCTGCATGAAGCAGTGCACGTGGCGGAAGTCTTGGACCGATTCAAGAAGATTGTGTTACCTTATGCCTTGGGAAGCCACTTGCAGCCCAAGGTCGCTACAAAAGACTATTAGACCTACTACATATACAGTAGGCCAAAAGAAGTATGTATCTCACCTCATTTTCGCCCTATTGATTACACTATAATAAAGGGAAGTATACACACAACCTCCTAATCGTAAATATAATAGTAAACGCCGTCTAGTGAAAACTAAATTAACAGTTAAAGCGAGAACAAAGTGTTGTCGGTAAGTTAGTCAGTATTCGATGCACACCTGAAGAAGACTGGCGGGTACCTAGTTGAAATATCGCGGAATGTATAAACGACGACCGGCTGCAAGCTCGAAATTTGTGTTGACATTCAAATCACGAGTAAAATTTTAACGTTTACAATGACTGCACTGTTTTCAGAGTCCGCCGACACGATTTATATACCCTCTACTGCTATTGCTACCACCTGACGTCTGTGCGTGATTATTGCACGTTGACACAGACTGCAGGAGGTGGCCACATTAATGTGAATGGACCGTGTAGTTATTTTCATTTTAAGACAAACAGCAAACGTAAAAATAACTAAAACATGAAAATCAACGTGATTGCAAGAATTTGTAAATGTGACAGTGCTATATCCGCGAAAGCCAGATATTGGTCCACATTGGGTGAATGGAGAAACGAAGGGAGCTGTTAGGTGGGAGAACCGCCTGCGGAACAGTAACCCAAACCAACGGTAGCGAGCGCGGCACTGCTGCGGTGCCCTCTAACAGTTATCGACGTCCATTTTCTCCAGTGGGCATTCAACCGATTTGGTTCCTGAGACGAGTTCCCTCCCGTCCTGAATAGGTGCGCAAAGACGGGGGACGAAAGGAAGATATGGCTAACCACCTTTACTCGTTGACTGCCGGGTGCGGAAAGTGATGGTGGTAGGGGGTGACCACCGCAACGTCGTTGGAGATGAGAGCGGAGGAGTTTTCATCCCATTCCCGCAGAAGCAGAAGGCAGTGCTGGAACACCAGTGGGAAGTCGCTGGCAGTAGCCACTGAAGGCGGAGATAAAGGGGTAGGGGTCGGCGGTGGGTGTTATGTCTATGCTCAAGGTTGGTTGTGGTGTTGGCGGTCTTGTGTATTTCTGAACACGGCACACGACGCCCTAGGGCTTCTAATACTGTTTCCAGAATCCAAGCTGCAGGGCGACTGTGAGAGGAGTGCCCAGACAGCCACACCAGGTATGTAAATGTGGGATTGCTGAGATTAGGTTGCGGGAGGGTGTGGCCTTAGAGGATGAAGCAGTGTCCTTGGTTGCTATCTGTGGAGTAGCTCAGAGGGGCTACGACTGTCAAATGGCGTGGTGCTCAGAAACAAGGTAAGAGCTGAGGTAGTGACAGAGGACTCGACGCAGCCTCCTTCAGGAGTTCACTACACTCAGCTGGCGGCTACACGGGTAGCGGAGGCTGTGTGGCGTGGACTGGGCGGTTTTTTAGGTTAGAAGGCCTCGGGAAAGTGCGGGATGGGCTGCAATGTCAAAGGGTGCTTGGCAATTACAGGACGTGCTTGGATCAAGGAACAGTCGGAATTTTAGTTGTAAATTGTTGTAGTTGCGCTGGAAAAGTCCCTGAGCTTCAAGCGCTAATAGAAAGCACAGAAGCTGATATCGTTATAGGTACAGAAAGCTGGCTAAAGCCTGAAATAAGTTCTGCACAAATTTTTACGAAGTCTCAGACGGTGTTCAGGAAAGATAGATTAGGCAGAATTGGTGATGGAGTGTTTGTGTCTGTCAGTAGTGGTTTATCTTGTAGTGAAGTCGAAGTAGATACTCCGTGCGAATTGGTGTGGGTGGAGGTTATACTTAACAGCCGAATTAAGTTAATAATTGGCTCCTTCTACCGACCCCCAGACTCCGATGATACAGTTGCGGAACAGTTCAGAGAAAGTTTGAGTCTCGTAACAAATAAATACCCCAATCATACGGTTATAGTTGGTGGGGACTTCAACCTACCCTCGGTATGTTGGCAAAAATACTTGTTCAAAACCGGTGGTAGGCAGAAAACGTCTTCCGAGATGGTCCTAAATACATTCTCCGAAAATTATTTCGAGCAGTTAGTCCACGAACCCACGCGAATTGTAAATGGTTGCGAAAACACACTTGACCTCTTGGCCACAAACAATCCAGAGCTGATAGAGAGCATCATGACTGATACAGGAATTAGTGATCACAAGGTCATTGTAGCTAGGCTCAATACCATTTCTTCCAAATCCATCAGAAACAAACGCAAAATAATTTTATTTAAAAAAGCGGATAAAGTGCCACTAGAAGCCTTCCTAAAAGACAATTTCCATTCCTTCCGAACTGACTCTGCGAATGTAGACGAGATGGAGCTCAAATTCAAAGATATAGTAGCAACAGCAATTGAGATATTCATACCTCATAAATTGGTAAGAGATGGAACGGATCCCCCGTGGTACACAAAAAAGGTCCGAACGCTGTTGCAGAGGCAACGGGAAAAGCATGCGAAGTTCAGAAGAACGCGAAATCCTGAAGATGGGCTAAAATTTACAGACGCGCGAAATTTGGCACGTACTTCGATGCGAGATGCCTTTAATAGGTTCCACAACGAAACATTGTCTCGAAAGTTGTTAGAAAATCCGAAGAAATTCTGGTCGTATGTAAAGTACACAAGCGGCAAGACGCAGTCAATACCTTCGCTGCGCAGTGCCGATGGTACTGTTATCGACGACTGTGCCGCTAAAGCGGAGTTATTGAACGCAGTTTTCCGAAATTCCTTCACCAGGGAAGACGAATGGAATATTCCAGAATTTGAAACACGAACATCTGCTAGCATGAGTTTCTTAGAAGTAGATACCTTAGGGGTTGCGAAGCAACTCAAATCGCTTGATACGGGCAAGTCTTCAGGTCCAGATTGTATACCGATTAGGTTCCTTTCAGATTACGCTGATACTATAGCACCCTACTTAGCACTCATATACAACCGCTCGCTCACCGATAAATCTGTACCTACAGATTGGAAAATTGCGCAGGTCGCACCAGTGTTCAAGAAGGGTAGTAGGAGTAATCCATTTAACTACAGACCTATATCATTGACGTCGGTTTGCAGTAGGGTTTTGGAGCATATACTGTATTCAAACATTATGAATCACCTCGAAGGGAACGATCTATTGACAAGTAATCAGCATGGCTTCAGAAAACATCGCTCTTGTGCAACGCAGCTAGCTCTTTATTCGCACGAAGTAATGGCCGCTATCGACAGGGGATCTCAAGTTGATTCCGTATTTCTAGATTTCCGGAAAGCTTTTGACACCGTTCCTCACAAGCGACTTCTAATCAAGCTGCGGAGCTATGGGGTATCGTCTCAGTTGTGCGACTGGATTCGTGATTTCCTGTCAGGAATGTCGCAGTTCGTAATAATAGACGGCAAATCATCGAGTAAAACTGAAGTGATATCAGGTGTTCCCCAGGGAAGCGTCCTGGGACCTCTACTGTTCCTGATCTATATAAATGACCTGGGTGACAATCTGAGCAGTTCTCTTAGACTGTTCGCAGATGATGCTGTAATTTACCGTCTAGTAAGGTCATCCAAAAACCAGTATCAGCTGCAAAGCGATTTAGAAAAGATTGCTGTATGGTGTGTCAGGTGGCAGTTGACGCTAAATAACGAAAAGTGTGAGGTGATCCACATGAGTTCCAAAAGAAATCCACTGGAATTCGATTACTCGATAAATAGTACAATTCTCAAGGCTGTCAATTCAGCTAAGTACCTGGGTCTTAAAATTACGAACAACTTCAGTTGGAAGGACCACATAGATAATATTGTCGGGAAGGCGAGCCAAAGGTTGCGTTTCATTGGCAGGACACTTAGAAGATGCAACAAGTCCACTAAAGAGACAGCTTACACTACACTCGTTCGTCCTCTGTTAGAATATTGCTGCGCGGTGTGGGATCCTTACCAGGTGGGATTGACGGAGGACATCGAGAGGGTGCAAAGAAGGGCAGCTCGTTTTGTATTATCGCGTTATAGGGGAGAGAGTGTGGCAGATATGATACACGAGTTGGGATGGAAGTCATTACAGCATAGACGTTTTTCGTCGCGGCGAGACCTTTTTACGAAATTTCAGTCACCAACTTTCTCTTCCGAATGCGAAAATATTTTGTTGAGCCCAACCTACATAGGTAGGAATGATCATCAAAATAAAATAAGAGAAATCAGAGCTCGAACAGAAAGGTTTAGGTGTTCGTTTTTCCCGCTCGCTGTTCGGGAGTGGAATAGTAGAGAGATAGTCTGATTGTGGTTCGATGAACCCTCTGCCAAGCACTTAAATGTGAATTGCAGAGTACTCATGTAGATGTAGATGTAGATCTGTCGCTTAAAGATGTGAATTAGACGTTCTCCTTCATCACTACAGGAAGGATGGAACAGAGCGCTGAGAATTTTTTATGCCATAGGCCACACAGTCTTTGAAAGCAGATGCCATGAATTGGGGGCCATTACCAGAGGCCAGACAGTGAAGTCACCCTTCGGTGGTCAAAAACGTGAGTCACAGCAGCGAGGGTGGCGTTAGTTGTCGTAGATGCCATGCATACTTCCTATGGGGATTTGGTATTAGACATATATAATGAGCAAGTGGAATCTATCCCAAAACTGGGCCCATATAATCGAGGTGGTTGCAGTTCCAAGAATGGTGGAGTATAGACCAGGGTGAAAATTACTGTTGGGGTGCTGCATGGTGCACACCGTCATACCACAGACCATTCACATGATATCGGCCATTACACTTGCCAGCGAGACAAAGCCTTCACGCAGCACATCCCCCATGCCCCTGGTGGAACAAACACAGGACTCGTTACCGCAATTCAGTGGGAATGATCAACCAATGCATGTCACTTTCAGTGTCCCAGAGAAGAACGTCATTGTTAACCAAGAGCCGAGGTTTTGTGCTCGGTAGGTAGGCCAGCCATAGGTCACTTACCGGAGGAACTACCATAGTTCGGGATCATGGCGTGTGGCGGCAGTTACACATTCTGATGTAGTGCAGAAGCTGTTCAATGTACGTTCCTGTGCAGCATCATTCTGAAGTAGAGGACCTTCTGTTGGTCTAAATCACGGTCTAGTTGGTAGTGCGGCAGGGAATCGGCGTTAGAATGTTGTACTGTGGGCTCAAACCGATTAGTGTAACTTTAGGCCCCTAGGAACTGTGCCCAGTGCTCGAAGCGTTGGGCCATTGTCTCTTGGAGGTTTCCATGACTCTCAAATAAGGTAAACAAGGGCTGATAATAGGTAATGATGGAGAATTTCGCCCCAAATGTTAGACATGAATTTAACAGCTAACAATGTCGACAATATCTCCTGTTCGACCTGTGAGTACCTGCGTTGTGCAAGGGTCAACGTCTTGGACACGGAAGCAATTGGCAATTTGGAGAAATTCTCATCCGTGTGTGCCAGGACTGCCCCAATGGCAAGAGCAGATGCGTTGGCCGCCGTAACTAATGGATGTTCAGGACAAAAAGGCATGAGACAACGTTCGGATTTCACCTTGATTTTTAATTGGTCAAAAGCCATCTAACAAGCAAGCATCCAGTTATAGCGCAGTCCTTTTTTACGCTAATGATTAAGGGGTTGCGAAATGTGGGTTGACTGTAGGAGGAATTTGGAGTAATAATTGATTTTGCCAAAAAACACCTGCAGTTCGTATAGGTTTCTTGGGGTGGAGAAGGAAATCTATGGCGGTGACATTTCGATCAGTAGTTCTGATACCGTCTTTGGTTAGCCTGTGCCCCAGATACTCTACTTCTGGTTGAAAGAATCGACACTTCTCCAAACGACAATGCAGATCTGCGTTATGCAGGGTGCTAAAGAAGATGTGGAGAGTTTGCTAATACTCCTGACCTAAGGGTCCCATAACAGTCAGATCATTCAGAGATTCCACACAAGATACATTACTCTAGGTTAGTTGTCAAAGATACCTTTGCAAAATTGCTGCAACCGAGGCAATACTAAATGGCAGTAGCTTGTACTTATATAATCCGAAGAACGTCTTGGAGACATCAATGTTCTGAGATTCCTCATGTAAAGACAACTGAAGGTAATCATCAGAAAAGTCAACCTTTGAGTAGTATTCCCCACTAGTATGTCTGGTAAAAATATCGTCTGCCTGGGGTAAAGGAAAATGTTCAACCAGCGATTGAGCATTGATGGTAGCTTTGAAATCTCCGCGTAACCTAAAAGAACCATGAGATTTCTTTGGTACAACGAACGGGATGGCCAATGCGCTAGATTTCAAAGTTTCGAGTGCACCAACAGCTTGGAGACGATGCAGCTCTGCCTCACTGCAGTACGTAAGCCCACTAGAGTTGGCCCGGAACAGTAAAAACTAAGGATTTCGCCCGGCTGTCTGGGGGTTTGTGCCTGAAAATCCAATGCGTACAAGAAAACAGCGAAGCAAAAACCAGTTGCTGGAAAGGGACTGCAGTGGATGCAACCTTCCCTTAATGGGAAATAGAAAGCGACGCAAAAATTGTCAGTAGCCAATGGATGGTCAACGCTGAATAGGCTCCTGTGACCAAGAATTGTCTACGAAGGGGGACAGAACTATCCCAATACAGCATCAAAAGCCTTAAGGGAGGAGACAACTCAGGCGAGCCCACTCATGCACATATTCCAGACTGATCAGAGACAGGGTGATCCCAGTGTCTACATGATAACGAACATCCTCGTCATAAATGCAGAATGTGAGAAACAACTTCCTCATTAAAGGGTCTTCCATGCAACTACTGCATGCTGGGAATGTACAGTGTCCTGATTGATTCAAATAGGTTAAAATCGCTCTGAGCACTATGGGACTTAACATCTTAGGTCATCAGTTCCCTAGAACTTAGAACTACACTCCTGGAAGCTGAAATAACAACACCGTGAATTCATTGTCCCAGGAAGGGGAAACTTTATTGACACATTCCTGGGGTCAGATCATCACATGATCACACTGACAGAACCACAGGCACATAGACACAGGCAACAGAGCATGCACAATGTCGGCACTAGTACACTGTATATCCACCTTTCGCAGCAATGCAGGCTGCTATTCTCCCATGGAGACGATCGTAGAGATGCTGGATGTAGTCCTGTGGAACGGCTTGCCATGCCATTTCCACCTGGCGCCTCAGCTGGACGTGCACACCGCGTGAGACGACGCTTCATGCAGTCCCAAACATGCTCAATGGGGGACAGATCCGGAGATCTTACTTCTAGAGCACGTTGGGTGGCACGGGATACATGCGGAAGTGCATTGTCCTGCTGGAACAGCAAGTTCCCTTGCCGGTCTAGGAATGGTAGAACGATGGGTTCGATGACGGTTTGGATGTACCGTGCGCTATTCACTGTCCCCTCGACGATCACCAGAGGTGTACGGCCAGTGTAGGAGATCGCTCCCCACACCATGATGCCGGGTGTTGGCCCTGTGTGCCTCGGTCGTATGCAGTCCTGATTGTGGCGCTCACCTGCACGGTGCCAAACACGCATACGACCATCATTGGCACCAAGGCAGAAGCGAATCTCATCGCTGAAGACGACACGTCTCCATTCGTCCCTCCATTCACGCCTGTCGCGACACCACTGGAGGCGGGCTGCACGATGTTGGGGCGTGAGCGGAAGACGGCCTAACGGTGTGCGGGGCCGTAGCCCAGCTTCATAGAGACGGTTGCGAATGGTCCTCGCCGATACCCCAGGAGCAACAGTGTCTCTAATTTGCTGAGAAGTGGCGTTGCGGTCCCCTACGGCACTGCCTAGGATGCTACGGTCTTGGCGTGCATCTGTGCGTCGCTGCGGTCCGGTCCCAGGTCGACGGGCGTGTGCACCTTCCGCCGACCACTGGCGACAACATCGATGTACTGTGGAGACCTCACGCCCCACGTGTTGAGCAATTCGACGGTACGTCCACCCGGCCTCCCGCATGCCCACTATACGCCCTCGCTCAAAGTCCGTCAACTGCACGTACGGTTCACGTCCACGCTGTCGCGGCATGCTACCAGTGTTAAAGACTGCGATGGAGCTCCGTATGCCACGGCAAACTGGCTGACACACGGCGGCGGTGCACAAATGCTGCGCAGCTAGCGCCATTCGACGGCCAACACCGCGGTTCCTGGTGTGTCCGCTGTGTCGTGCGTGTGATCATTGCTTGTACAGCCCTCTCGCAGTGTCCGGAGCAAATATGGTGGGTCTGACACACCGGTGTAAATGTGTTCTTTTTTCCATTTCCAGGAGTGTACTTAAACCTAACTAACCTAGGGACATCGCACACATCCATGCCCGAGGCAGGATTCGAACCTGCGACCGTAGCAGTCCCGCGGTTCCGGACTGCAGTGCCTAGATCCGCACGACCACCGCGGCCCGCCCTGATTGATTGGGGCAGGATAGGAGCGGGTAATATAGCTGCTCTTTGAAACAATTCGTGCAGAACCCCCAGCGATTAGGGCAGTCCACCCAGCGATGAGTGTAAAACATTGTTAGCACAAAGGAAGCGATCCTCGTGATGTGTGACGAGGTGTGACCGGCGGCTCCAGTGCCATAGAGACGTCAGATACAGACGAATCAAGATAGCGTTGCCCAGGAGCCGTCCTGCGCCTGTGGCGTGGGACTGAATTGCATAGAGGTGCATTGACCACTGCCACCTGTGGCCTCGCCATTAGTCGTTCATTAGCTGCCTGTGCGAATTCGAACGAGCGTGCGATGCTCAAAAAGTCATCAAACGAGGGGTTATCTAGATTCAACGTCGTAGTGTGGACCTCCATATCAGGTGCAAGCTTGACCACTATATCACGAATAAAGAAATGTGCATTCGAGGCTTTGCAGCCTTGAGAGGGGCAAGTGAAATCGCATTTGCTACTGAGACCTTGCAGTCACTGGAAATAGTAATCAGTCAACAGCATGCTGATCAACTGAAACGAGAGCTCCACAGAGTCTGACAGAGGGTCCAACTTTCGGAGCCGAATGAATGTTTCCAGTGAATACCAGGACAAAAGCGTCATCACATTGAAAACTGTTAGAGATCAGTAATTCAATTGCTGATGAATTTGTTTATGTCTCAAGCAAAGAGGGAAGATGTACGAAGGAGGGTATGTCCTTACATAATTATGTGAAGGATGTCCTAATAGCACAATAAGTTGTCATACATTACTTTCAGAAGTGTATGATGCATACAGCGGGTTATCTTACTTGCTAAAGAGATGTACGTGGGAAATCTGAGACGATACACTACTTATGTTCACTCTTCACTCTGCAGTCACCAAAGCAGAAATGTGACGTCAGGTTATTTACATTCCAATAGGCAACTTAAGATTAATTACCACAAGTTGCAGTTGTATACTGCTGCATAGAAATTTACATAAATTTTTCTACTTTCAGCACTGACAGAATACGAATTAGGTTCACATACCTGAATCGTCTCGATTTCAATCAACGTAATTTATTGAATAATCGCACCTTAACATGAAGTATGTACACTACGTGATCAAAAGTAGTCAGACATCTGGCTGAAAATGACTTACAAGTTTGTCGCATCCTCCATCGTTGAAAGATGAATTCGCCATCCCCGAATTGCTTTTCTACAGTGGGAAGCAAGAAGGTGCTTAAAACATCAGTGTAGGGCTGTCCTGTGATAGTGCCACGCAAAACAACAAGACGTGCAAGCCTCCTCCATGAAAAACACGACCACACCATAGCATCACCGCCTCCGAATATTACTGTTGTCACTACACTTCGCTGGCTGATGACGTTTACCGGTTATTCGCAATACCCACACCCTGTCGTCGTATCGCCCCATTGTGTACAGTGATTCGTCCCTCCAAACAATGTTCAGTTTTCCAATGTTTACGCTCCTTACACCAATCGAGGCGTCGTATGGTATTTACTAGCGTGAAATCCAAATTTTCTCAGCTCCCGCCTAACTGTCACAGTACGTACGTACTTGCAGTGGATCCTGATGCAGTTTGGAATTCCTGTGCGATGGTCTCAATAGATGTCTGCCTATTAAAAACTACGACCCTCTTCAACTGTCGGCGGCCTGTGTCAGTCAACAGACGAGGTCGGCCTGTACCCTTTTGCGCTGTACCTGTCCCTTCACGTTTCCACGTCACTATCACATCGGAAACAG
This sequence comes from Schistocerca gregaria, assembly GCF_023897955.1. Classification (NCBI taxonomy): domain Eukaryota; kingdom Metazoa; phylum Arthropoda; class Insecta; order Orthoptera; family Acrididae; genus Schistocerca; species Schistocerca gregaria. The sequence continues at coordinate 836,423,405 of NC_064931.1, forward strand.
TGGACCTAGGGATGTCTGGGAGTGTGGAAATCTCGCGTTCAGATGTATGTCACAAGTGACACCCAATCAATTTACCACGTTGGAGATCCGTGAGTTTCGCGGAGCGTCCCATTCGATATAAAATGTCTGATAGAAAGCAAAGAGAATTTAGGAAACAAACTGAAAAGGTTTCCACTTAAACAACCAATTCTATTCCGCAAAAGAATTTCTATTGTTGTGAAGGGTGGTGGGTAGGAATCACTAACTCTATATTATCTTAAAGTACTTTATATATGTTAAGGATGTAGTCATATATACAAATTAATTTGTGATATGAATGTAAATGGCTCCTCTTATGTCATTATGATTTGTTATGGAAATGATTCATGGAACATGAAACGAACTATGTTTCCTAGTAGCTTCATTCTCCATAACATGGGTCATCGACAATGCACGAAAATTTTACAAAGCAGAAAGAAGTATTTTATTGGACTCATCGTCATCTGCCCCTTTATTAATTTCATTGAAGACAGAGGTTTAGAGGAAACGACCTGTTCCTAAGATACCCATGGAACTTCATGACAGCTTCCTGAGAGGCGATGGCACAACTGAGATCATTTATTACCCCTTTACCACGCTGGACATATATTATCACCAATGTCGAAGGTCTTTCGACGAATCGGTTAGCTACAAAGCATGTCACTTTGAGGGCCAAAAGTACTAGAATAGGAACTGTAAGTTTTTAATATTACAGTTTGCGCTTTTTTACATGTTCTTGTTCCAATTTGGCTACTCGACTTCGATAAAACATATGAATACACATTTTAATACAGTACCAAGACTTCTTATTAGGCAATAGCATTGCTCTTACTAGTTTCGAATTTCCTCATAAAATAAACTTTCATTTAATAGGAGACTTTGAGGGTATGTAAAGCTATTTTAATGCACGAAATATATTTAAAAATGATCTTACCGGAAGCTACGATCCGATCCTGCTGCAGAAGTGACTCAGCGTCGTTTCATCTTCTTGAATTCCCCAGCTGCCTATTTTCAGATATTACTCAACATTTTGGAGGCCCAAAAGTCGATGACTAAAATTGTCTCTTGTGGTCTTAAAGTGTCAATAAAATATAACCCTTCAGAGAACACAATTAACTGCAAAAATTATACACACTTATCATCAGAGCTGTACACTTTTTCGCTTTGTAAAATATCACGCTGTGTAGCCGATGCAAAGTATGTCTTCATTTCAGTGTTGGTGAAATTTGGGGCTGGGAAGCGCATAGACTGCTAATAGTGAAACACTTACCTTATTCATTTTAAAAAACCTATGTCAAAACTACACTGTACGAAATGCTGCAACAAGTCAGAAGTTTTCTTGAAATGATTTTCTTGTACCATTTCTAGTTTCTGGCATGAGCCCATTGTTAGATAGTAGAGTTGAATTCCTGCAACTTTCACATTTACGTTCTAAAACATATCAAATTTTTGTGATGCATAGTTTACAAAAGATTTTATATTACATCTTAACATTTAACCAGATTTTCCATGTTTATATAGTTTTTCACTTACATATGCTCCACACATTGCAGTTACTTCTGAAAAGCCCTCCTTTACAAATTTAACTCTAGCTCATCATTTAGTAACGCAGCCGGGTTTATTGTCAATGAATACATACATACATACATACATTAATCCTTGTTCCATAGATCATGAATACGATATTTCGTAATGATGAGGAACGTATCACTTCAACGTAAGTTTTCTTTACACGAGGTAATTAATTCTCTTTTTTCTTTTTTTTACAGTTACTACATCATACCTAGGAATTCATCTACTGAGTAGAAAGAGTTGTCATTCAGAAATTCCTTTAATTTTCTTTCAAATGTTGGTTGACTATCTGTCAGCTTTTCAATACTATTTGGCAAATGACCCAAGATTTTTGCGACAGTATAATTCACCCTTTTCTGTGCTAAAGTGAGATTTAATCCAGATTGGTGAATATCATCCTTTCTTCTAGTGTTGTAGCTATGCACTTCGCTATTATTTTTGAACTGGGATGGGTTATTAATGACAAATTTCATAACTGAATGTATGTATTGGCTCCAGCTATTATTCTGATTAAGCGCTTTTGTACAATGAACACTTTTTCTTTTAATGACGAACTGCCCCAATCACAGGGTTATTTGGTAACCGTGATAGCGTTACGGAGATGTTTAGCAAACTCAAGTGGCAGACTCTGCAAGAGAGGCGCTATGCATCGCGGTGTAGCTTGCTCGCCAGGTTTCGAAAGGGTGTGTTTCTGGATGAGGTATCGAATATATTGCTTCCCCCTACTTATACCTCCCGAGGAGATCACGAATGTAAAATTAGAGAGATTGGAGCGCGCACGGAGGCTTTCAGACTGTCGTTCTTCCCGCGAACCATATGCTACTGTAACAGAAAAGGGAGATAATGACAGTGGCACGCAATGTGCCCTCCGCCACACACCCTTGGGTGGCTTGCGGAGTATGAATGTAGATGTAGATGTAGATATATGATACCATATGAAACCTGTGAAAGAAAATAGGCATAGTAGGCTACTTGACTCATATGTTTATCACAAAAATTGGCAATAAACCTATTAGCATAAGAAGCGGAACCTAACCGTTTCAGCAGTTCATCGATGTGTTTCTTCCAATTAAATTTTGCATCAGTGCACACACCCAGAAATTTTGAGTATTCTGTCTTAGCAGCAAACCTCTGCTCATAGCCTCTATTTATCAATGGTGTTATGCCATTTACTGTACAGACCTGTATAAACTGTGTTTTCTCAAACTTTTGGTGGTGTCTGTTTGAAGAGAACAACTTAATAATCGTCTGAAAGACATTATTTTCAATTTACTTAGATGAGTCTTGCTTGTTGGCTGTGATTACTATACTTGCATCATCTGCGAAAAGAATTAGCTTTGCATCTTCATGAGTATAGGCTGGCAAGTCGTTAATTTATATTGAGAAAAATAAGGGACACAGGAGAAAACCCTTTGGCACACCATTCTTGATACCTCCCCAGTTAGAGGACTCTGCTTGTTTTTGCAGACTATCTTCACGGTTAATTTCACCCTTCTAGAGTCTTCCAGTTAAAGCATGAATTAAACCATTTATACACTGTCCCACTCATACCACAATACTTAAGCTTATCTAGAAGAATTTGATGATTCACACAGTCAAAAGGTTTTGAGAGATCATAAAGTATCCCAATGGGTGATGTTCAGCTATTCAAGGCATTTAATATTTGATCAGTGAAAACATATATAGTATTTTCTTTTGAAAAGCCTTTCTGAAAACCACCTTGACATTTTGTTAGTACCTCATTTTTAGAAATATGTGATGCTACTCTTGAATACATTACGTTTTCAAGTAACTTGTGGTTGCATATATCTAGTTCCTCAAACGAACTAATCTGTTCTTCTTTCTCAGGATACCAAATGATCAATTAGAATTAAAGCAACAAACATACATCCAAAACTTCATACCAGTCTTATAAATTGAAACGATAGAAGCCATTATCTGATAGATAGAATTTTCTTTAGTATCCATTAGCAGAATTTTTCCAGCATAAATTATTAAATCTACAGTTGTAAAAAATTGCCTGTAATATGTAGAAGTATATTTGAAGTAACTTCAGAAGTATAACAATATTAACACATATATGTTCTTTGTCACATCAAATCAGCAGTTGATGTAAGCAATTGTATCCGCCATCTTGTTTATACTACAGGTAATTTATCAGTATGGACTGTGATTGAAAATTAAACCTCTGTTCTATAACATACAAAGGAGGACTATCCAGGAAGTAAGTACTATTTATAAAATATATGAAATTCAAAACTATGCATCACAGTAAATTTGTTAAATTTTAAGATGCAAATGCAAAATATTTCGTAAACTATGCCTTAGAAAGCTATTTTATATTTAGCGACTCAAAGCTAAGACATGCGAACAGTCATCGCTACCGTGTGAAGATGGTAGAACAAAATCATTTCAAGATCACTTGTGGTTGGTTACAGTATTTCCTACAATGTCTCCTCGAACCAAAATGGATAAAATTTATCTAAAAAGTGGTGTCAGTCTATAAATTACAATTATAATGAGAGAACACGTTAGATACGAGTTGGATTCACATGTTCATTAACAGTAACTTACTATTTTGCAAAATGGAGAAAACAAATTTGTAACATATATGGTTACAAGATGCAGTACTTTATAAACACACTCACAGCGATCGCATGTTGAGAGAAGGACTCTGGAAATAAATAACATCACAAGTCTTTGATGGGATACAGCGGTAAGAGTAAATATGCAGGTAACAGTGCATTGCTACAGAGCTGCAACCTGGTGTAGTGTAAATATGTAATTAATTGTACATTCAAATTTTATGGGAAGCATGAACATAACAGGACTGGTACTGTACATTGCTAATTGGAAAGTATAATCTACTTTTGAAGGGTCTGTGACATTAGACGCACACAAACCATTCCAACCATAACAGTAATCACAATTGTCCTTTAGAACACATTATCAACAAAGGTATACTTTAAATTGACAGGATTCAGACAAAGAAGAACACCTGTACTGCTGTCTAATACCTTTAAAAAATCCTTATAAGCCATATCAAGTGTTTCAAAAATGTTATTCAGGAAAAAACAAACAGATGATACCAAGCATAACACAAGGGTAAGGCTTCTCTTTAAAAAAACGTGGGATGTGTTTACCTATAATTTCTAAGAAAATGAAAATTTTCAATATAGTCATGTAATAATATTCAATATATAACAGTATTCAATATAGTTATGTAACAGCATAGATACAGTTGTTCAAACTACTAAGCCCAACTTAGTAAATAAGTAATTGCCCCAAGTACAATTATGACACCAATTCATATAAGAATAAATTTAAGAAAATACTTGAAAATTAGCCAGCCAGAATCGTGGTGTACAATGCTGAATACTCATAAAGCCATCGAAATGCCTGTACAGGATATAATAACTCATCATAAAAACAAAGCAACTACAAATATGCTTTTAAAAACATGAATTTCACTGTCAGAACATAAAAAATAAGCACAAATACACATCAAAACGTAACTGCAAATTCAACATGGAGATCAAAGCCACACAGAGGTAATTATGTACCGGTATCTAAGACATCACAGTGATATAATGTTGATTATTTCAAAATTTGTAAAATGAAGAATTAATGGCTTCTAATTAATCCATCTGCTTACCTCGTTAAAGGTCACAGCCGATAATTGACCCTGATGTTAAATAATGAGTGTCATAAAGTGTTCAGGTTTCAAAATACCTGGAAATTTGTGTGATACACAGTTCTGTGAAGAACATACAAACGTCAACATTCCAAAATGAAGACACTGCCGAGAAATTAAGAGGTAAGGGCAGAACAGTTACAATGAGTTATGGAATACAATTGGTAGTCAGCAAACACAGCTTACTAATGCTTGTAATCGAAAGCATTACGAGCTCCGAAGTGAATATCTGTCTGAACATGATGGATTCGAAACCGAAATTTAAGATACTAGGACACAGATTACAGAACAAAGCCATAGAAAACTGTGATTAATGAGTCTCATGATAGAGTTTGGGCCAAAGATAGTGAAACTACGCATGTAAAGAGGATTTGTGACAGTAATCAACAGACATTTCTAAACTAAATTGGCAGCATTTAGACGCAGTGCAATGCGTTGAGCAGCGAAGTAGACAAAATTCGCATGAAAGTTTCAGAATGTGAAAAAAGTATCAAGTGAAGTAAAAAAAAACTTCGTACAGGAAAAGATCGATGCAACGCTGCTATAATAGATACCATAGTTGTTAACTTGTTTCATGTAATTATAAACAACATAATGAGGCCACGATACTTCCAAGAACTGGAATAGAAACCAGTTATTCATTGCTGGTCTTAGATCTGACCGTAGTTCAGCATACACCCGTCAGTTTTACTGTATCTAACATAACCCCACTTCCAGTTGGCAGTTTAGTTCTTTGCATGAATATTCCTGAGTTGGATTACTTTTACAGTCTCATTTTACAAATGATGAACATTGTTCTAAGCAATGGTACGAGCAGTTGTTGAGAAACAGAGCTATTGCACGTAAAACATGGTACGTGATTTGCTTTATTCATCTTCGTTGATAATTTCACGGTAAACCAACAAGAAATGACAGTGTAATCCTTAATCTCAGGTTCCCACCTAAGGCGGCTTCGTCAGCAGGTGTGCATACAAACAGTGGTAAGTTCTAGAACATAGCTGCCAATTGTAGTAACGTTGTGCGGTGTTCGTCCCAGGAAAATGATTTTGAGGGACGATTTCTACATACGTGAGGATGGTGTGGATAACTGACACAGATGAAGATTCTGAATATGCTTGTGAATGCAACAGCGCTTTAGAAGTTGTTGGTAGTCAGGTAAATGTGAAGAATTGCTTAACCATGTAAATAATGTTGAGATGTCTCCCTTAGCATAGTTTACGTGAATGTACGTGACAGTTTGTTAGCAGAAATGTTAAGGGCCATCCTTAACATTGTTTATGCGCTGTAGTATCAAGGCAATAACATTAATTAATGTTGTGCTGAATCGTAGATTAATTATTCAGGCTGATATGCTTTGTTATAGGAAAAATAGGCCACGCAACGCTTAGTATTACTAACTGAAGGAAATAGGACCCGTCAAATTATTATTTACAGATGCATCTCAAAGGGAAATCGTAGGTCAATACTAGCGCATATTAAGTGTCCTTAGTCTGCAAGTAAACAATGTTAAGAAACCACTCACGTATTTGAAGAATAATGTTTTAAATGGAATATGCAATTTTAAAAACATGTCATTTCTCTGTAAATATATCAAAACAGTGACTTACCTGCTTAAGAAAATTACTATGTATGTACCAGAAATAGTTTATTTATGAGATTTTTAAACTTTCTTTTTACCACTGATTAGTGTATATATATATATTCCCACATTCATTTTTGTCTACTTCGCATTTTAATGAACCATCGGAAGACAGATGTAGTCTTTCACTATTTAAAATATACTACACTACAGTAGGTTACGCAAGTACATTTTATTTACCCTCTATTTTCCTTTAATTTCAAATTTGCTCCACTATTGTTATGTGGATTTTATGCATGCTTTTTATAATTATTAATCATCTTACCTCATTTTACGGGCGCTCATGTACGTATTGGCTATCTGACGCAAGCTCTGGTACAACATAACACTAGTTATGTGTTGAGCATGCATTTTTCATGGACAAAAGATAACAGTTATCTTGATGCATCTTCTAGAGTATTTAGCATTTCTTAATAGGTGATTTGGTATTTTGCTTCACTGAGGCAATAGATCTCCCTTATATATGTTACGCCGCGTACATATATTAATATTTAATGACACTGCATTGTATTTTTGAACACTTAGTGTGTAATTATTCAATCACACACACGTCTTATGAGTGAATTGTTAACCTATATTGCAGACAATTGTTACTCGTTGGGGTGTAAACACACACACCTATCTTACTGCGACACCGAAACTAGCTTACACTATGGCAAAGTACTGTGCTCCACTGTGGAAAAACTTTGCACAGTGACACTAAGCTGACAAACTAAACCACACAACGAGAATAATTAATGACACTACTAAATCAATTTTGTTCCACCATCAATTCGATGAGAAGCAGGTGCTGTAAGAAAATTCCAAAAGGATGCTACCAATCCCGGCTCACTTCTGTATTCCTACCAACAAGCTTTAAACATAAAACCACCCTGCATAATGTCGAATGTACAGGGTGTTACAAAAAGTTTTGGCCACACTTTCAGGAAACATTCCTCACAAACAAATAAAGAAAAGATGTTATGTGAACATGTGACCGGAAACGCTTAATTTCCATGTTAGAGCTCATTTTAGTTTCGTCAGTATGTACTGTACTTCCTCGATTCACCGCCAGTCGGCCCAATTGAAGGAAGGTAATGTTGACTTCGGTGCTTGTGTTGACATGCGACTCATTGCTCTACAGTACTCATTGCTCTACAGTACGTAGCATCAACAGGTTAGTTTTCATCACGAACGTGGTTTTGCAGTCAGTGCAATGTTTACAAATGCGGAGTTGGAAGATGCCCATTTGATGTGTGCATTAGCACGGGGCAATAGCCGCGGTGCGGTAAGTTTTTATCGAGACAGATTTCCAGAACGAGAGTGTCCCGACAGGAAGACGTTGGAAGCAATTGATAGGCGTCTTAGGGAGCACGGAACATTCCAGTCTATGACTCGCGACTGGGAAAGACCTAGAACGAAGAGGACACCTTCAATGGACGAGGCCATCCTTCGTTCAGTTGACGATAATCCTAATGTCAGCGTCAGAGAAGTTGCTGCTGTACAAGGTAACGTTGACCACGTCACTGTATGGAGAGTGCTACGGGAGAACAAGTTGTTTCCGTACCATGTACAGCGTGTGCAGGCACTATCAGCAGCAGATTGGCCTCCACGGGTACACTTCTGCGAATGGTTCATCCAACAATGTGTCAATCCTCATTTCAGTGCAAATGTTCTCTTTACGGATGAGGCTTCATTCCAACGTGATCAAATTGTAAACTTTCACCATCAACATGTGTGGGCTGACGAGAATCCGCACGCAAATGTGCAATCACGTCATCAACACAGATTTTCTGTGAACGTTTGGGCAGGCATTGTTGGCGATGCCTTGATTGGCCCCATATTCTTCCATCTACGCTCAATGCAGCACGTTATCATGATTTCATTAGGGATACTCTACCTGTGCTGATAGAAGATGTGCCTTTACAAGTCCGACACAGCATGTGGTTCATGCACGATGGAGCTCCTGCACATTTCAGTCGAAGTGTTCGTACACTTCTCAACAACAGATTCGGTGACCGATGAATTGGTGGACGCGGACCAATTCCATGTCCTCAACGCTCTCCTGACCTCAAACGTCTTGACTTCCATTTATGCGGGCATTTGAAAGCTCTTGTCTAGCAACCCCGGTACCAAATGTAGAGACTCTTCGTGCTCGAATTGTGTACGGCTGTGATACAATACGCCATTCTTCAGGGCTGCATCAGCGCATCACTGATTCCATGCGACGGAGGGTGGATGCATGTATCCTCGCTAACGGAGGACATTTTGAACATTTTATGTAACAAAGTGTTTGAAGTCACGCTGGTACTTTCTGTTTCTGTGTGTTTCCATTCCATCTACATCTACATCTACATGACTACTCTGCAATTCACATTTAAGTGCTTGGCAGAGGGTTCATCGAACCACAATCATACTATATCTCTACTATTCCACTCCCGAACAGCGAGCGGGAAAAACGAACACCTAAACCTTTCTGTTCGAGCTCTGACTTCTCTTATTTTATTTCGATGATCATTCCTACCTATGTAAGTTGGGCTCAACAAAATATTTTCGCATTCGGAAGAGAAAGTTGGTGACTGAAATTTCGTAAAAAGGCCTCGCCGCGACGAAAAACGTCTATGCTGTAATGACTTCCATCCCAACTCGTGTATCATATCTGCCACACTCTCTCCCCTATAACGTGATAATACAAAACGAGCTGCCCTTTTTTGCACCCTTTCGATGTCCTCCGTCAATCCCACCTGGTAAGGATCCCACACCGCGCAGCAATATTCTAACAGAGGACGAACGAGTGTAGTGTAAGCTTTCTCTTTAGTGGACTTGTTGCATCTTCTAAGTGTCCTGCCAATGAAACGCAACCTTTGGCTCGCCTTCCCCACAATATTATCTATGTGGTCCTTCCAACTGAAGTTGTTCGTAATTTCAACACCCAGGTACTTAGTTGAATTGACAGCCTTGAGAATTGTACTATTTATCGAGTAATCGAATTCCAACGGATTTCTTTTGGAACTCATGTGGATCAACTCACACTTTTCGTTATTTAGCGTCAACTGCCACCTGACACACCATACAGAAATCTTTTCTAAATCGCTTTGCAACTGATACTGGTCTTCGGATGACCTTACTAGACGGTAAATTACAGCATTATCTGCGAACAATCTAAGAGAACTGCTCAGATTGTCACCCAGGCCATTTATATAGATCAGGAACAGCAGAGGTCCCAGGACGCTTCCCTGGGGAACACCTGATATCACTTCAGTTTTACTCGATGATTTGCCGTCTATTACTACGAACTGCGACCTTCCTGACAGGAAATCACGAATCCAGTCGCACAACTGAGACGGTACCCCATAGCTCCGCAGCTTGATTAGAAGTCGCTTGTGAGGAACGGTGTCAAAAGCTTTCCGGATATCTAGAAATACGGAATCAACTTGAGATCCCCTGTCGATAGCGGCCATTATTTCGTGCGAATAAAGAGCTAGCTGCGTTGCACAAGAGCGATGTTTTCTGAAGCCATGCTGATTACGTGTCAATAGATCGTTCCCTTCGAGGTGATTCATAATGTTTGAAGACAGTATATGCTCCAAAACCCTACTGCAAACCGACGTCAATGATATAGGTCTGTGATTTGAAGAGAAGTAATAAAATGAGCTCTAACATGGAAAGTAAACGTTTCCGGACACATGTCCACATTACATATTTTATTTCTTTGTGTGTGAGGAATGTTTCCTGTAAGTTTGGCCGTACCTTTTTGTAACACCCTGTATATGATGTGTGTCAAGAATGGATAGAGGTACGACAGAAATCTCCTCCAGGAATTTCTCGCCTTATCACTTATCCTAAGAAACGTGAAATGAATATGGTTCTCCCAGCAAGGTGTGGCGCCTGTTTGTATGACTGGGGGTACAAGCTTTCCTCGACGTACGACTGTGAGAATGAGTGGTTGAAGAGAGTTTATTACGGAAATTTTCGTGATGTACTCAGTGAACTGCATTTTGTGACACCAACGTCTGCAAACTTATTAAAGATCTAGGTAACCAGTTATAAAATTTTCGGGTGTTCCCTTTTTATACTATGTTTACTTTTATATTATGTATTTTTATGTAAATTTAAACAACTGTATAAGAACGTAAATGACCCTGAACATCACAAGAATAACAGTATTAATAATAATAATAGTAATACTAACAATAATAATAATGAAAACTATGATTAATTAATACCTACCTATTAATTATCGTAATTACAACGTTTCATTTTAGAACTGTTACTTTTTTAACTTTTACTTGCAATTTCATTCTTCAGTTAACTTTTTATAAAGAATTTTAATTTCGGTGGGGATATATAAGGTTACAATATTTTTACATATAATTATCACTGTGCAGGATATGAGAAAATGACTTTCGGAAAGCGCACCAATTACAGAGCGCTAACGCGCCAATTCCGTGTGTGCCAGGACCAGGTTGGGACGTAAATGTGGCTTACCTCTACTTCAATAATTTTAGAGTGAAACTGTGGTACACAGTAATCTTCATGATGTACTTTTATTCCTGTGATGTGTAAAGTGAAGTTGCACTCATCGTTACTAAATAGTGTGTCAGTTAAATTTCTGCTACATCAACTTGATCCAGTTTTTGTGCGCTCCCTAGTAATTAATTAGAGTCATCCTAGGAGTTTTAAGTGTAAGAGGAGTTGGTACTCTTACAAACCGCGCGATCTGTCGAACTACAAAAGTGTGCATTAAATAAGTTCCACTTTAAACTGATAACGCAGTCGCATTACAGTCGCATGCGAACCTACTAGTGTGACAGTTAGGATGGAGTCGTCACGATTAGTGATGACAGCAATGCAGGAGCTTCATGCCGCATTCAGGGAATTAACCGCTGACATTGCCCATCGTGTCTGTACTTTGTATGTGGTGAGCAGTGTGTACGTGAACAGATGGTCCCGAAAAAAGTGCTCAGCATATGGGAAGTCAGGAACTCAGCTGAGAGGCAGACATATTGGTTCAAGATGTGGTAGAAAATATGGCAGAGAACTACCGACTCACCACGACCGCTCTATCACTGGATTTTCCATATATTTACCGGAAGAAACTGCACTACCGTCCGTAAGCTGAGAAAAACCATGCTGCATATTACCAAGGAGCCAGATAAGAGTATTGCATGTGAGTTACTGGTTAGACTACAGAATAGTATGCTCAAATAACCTTCAAAAATGACACACAATTGCACAGATAATTATTGTACATATACATACATTTTGGTAATCCTCAGTTTCATGTGAACTGACTTTACCTTTCCATACAGGTGGAGCCAACAGACTGAGCGAATGTGTAGAGATACGTTGTTTACGGTTGTATTCAATTATAGTTCCGTCTGTACAAAACAGGACACGCAACCAGATTAACTGAAAATGGCACCAAATTGATTGATTCTTTATGATTCGATGGTAAACATAATCATTTTACATCAATAACGCAGTAGCGTCCAACAAATATCAAAGAAATTGTAGATTTCTGTCAGCAGAATTGACAAGAGCATACACCGGCATCGAATTACAGGCTCCTATGATGATAGTCCTCGCACAGGAGCACACAGGATAATATCAGACTTTCAGTAAAAGTATTTGGTATTGACCAGTAATCGCAAAAGATCCCTTGAATTGCCTGCAGAACTAAACACAACTAACAATGCACCAGTGGCTGAATCAACAGTGAGACCTGGCAGAAAACAAACTCAAGGGTAAAGCAGCACAAAGGAAAACCTTGTTGTGCCATGTTCACGAGAAGAGAAGGCCTCAACGGGCTACGATGTACTTGGACAGCAGGGGATTGGGATAAATCCAAGTTCGAAATATATGGACGTAAACGCCGTCAATTTTTACGGCGTTTAATCCACGAACACTTGAATCCTCTGTGTGTAATTCCAACTATGAAGCATGGAGAGGGGGTTTTGTGATGGTATGGGGATCTTTTGGGGTTACAAAATATGAGATTTGGTGAAAGCAGGTTGGGAAATTAATCAAAACAATTATCATGCTATAGTGCAGAATCATGCCAGAAAATCCGGATTTCTTCTGATTGGGAAACGGTTTGTCTTGCAGCGAGACAGCGATCCGAAACATAGATCCCACTAGCGTCAGAACTATGTGAAGTTTCTAGAGATTCACAAGATGTTGAAAAGTATGGAATGGCCACCCCATTTCCCAGATTGTAAACCAATCGCACTGCTACGGGTTGAGCTGAATCGTGTTATCCCGAATCGGGGAATCATCAGTGGGACACAATTGTGGGAAACCCATCGCATGCAGAGTGTATGCAAGGCAGTAATTAAAGCATGGAGTATCTATTATGAGGAATCTAAACCTTAATAATTGCTTTTAACTATGTACTGTTTGAGGTTAATAAACATTTAGAAAACAATAAGCTCTTACTTTATAACGTATTCATTTCCATTTTCCATAACCAGTTGAAGGACACACAACACCCAGCCCCCTACCGGGAATCGAACCCAGGTAGGCGGTAATGCTGCCGCTGCGCTACGGAGTCGGACTAGCGAATAGGGAATGTGGAACCGATGTTACTCATTCCAAATACATTCTAGTGCTGGAGGTGTATGTCTGGGGCAAGATATGGTCCTCACATGAATTTATGGAAACAATACCTATTTCAATGGCTCGAATGCACACATTGTGGTCACCGGTGTAAGGAATCATACCTTGTCTGAGCTGTCAGAAAGACAAGACCTGTCAAGCATTGAAGATGCGAAGCATTCAGCCAACAGCAATATCCATCGCAACATTGCATACAAATTTATTTCGCACAATACACAACACTCAATGTGACGTGGTGTGCGTATCATCTAATAGTCATAATTCAGTTTTAAATTACAGGCAGATGCTGGGAAACTTGTTCGTATCCCCTTCCAATTCCAAATTCTACTCCTCTGATTTCCATCTACTTGCTGATGAGATACTGTAAGAGGACAACGCCGTTATCCAAGCCTTAATTTCAGACGGCACTGTTTGCCATACGACGATACCACATGTAGTATTTGGTTATGATACATGTTTGAACACAGGTGACAATTGGTTGAAATTCTGGGGAACGTTTATTGTCCAGTTTAAAACAAAGAATTTTGATCTTTGAGGTTCGTATTCTTCTGGATCGGCCTTGCATATTATATATAGTATAGGTAAGGACTCAGTTTATTTTGATAACTTACGGAGGCCCATATAACATCAGATGCAGTCTGATATAACGCCAATACTAGTAATTATCTTGGAATGACTGGCGAATAATTCGTAATAAGTGTCAATTAGTGCGATTGTCACCGTCATCGTGTTATACTGGCGCATCATTGTTTCATTTGGATGACTCAGCAGTGCTCACTGAACAAAGTAACTACTCATCGTGAAGACCTACAGGTCTTTAAGAGCCGCAACAGATGTTGAGTCAGCTGCATTATGGCAACATTTTCCGTGTAGTTTCTGTTTTTGTTGTTCGCAGTAGCTGAGCATACAGAAAATTCAAAAGTATTGCCAACAAGAAATTGTTACTTTTTCAAACTGATCACATCGACCTCAGTAACGTATCCTCTTCTGATATCACACCGTGATAACGCGTATGAAATCAAACGTAGCACCGACTTTCGACGACAGCTGGTACTTCAGTGATCGAGTTAGGGTCCCTGGATAAGTATTAACTTCTCTTTGTATAGTTAGGGTAGTATGTCACGTCATCGTGAACAATTCCCTAATCTAAATGACCAGTGTACTAGTGAACTGAAAGTACTAGAAAAGTAACATATGGAGCATTAAAATTTATAATTTAAATAATCATATTTTAGACGTAAAAGTGCTGACATATATATGTATATTACATTAATGGATGTATCTCACTCCCACAACCCATATCCCTTTCCCACCCCAACACACACACCCACACACACACACACACACACACACACACACACACACTCCTGGAAATTGAAATAAGAACACCGTGAATTCATTGTCCCAGGAAGGGGAAAATTTATTGACACATTCCTGGGGTCAGATACATCACATGATCACACTGACAGAACCACAGGCACATAGACACAGGCAACAGAGCATGCACAATGTCGGCACTAGTACAGTGTATATCCACATTTCGCAGCATTGCAGGCTGCTATTCTCTCATGGAGAAGATCGTACAGATGCTGGATGTAGTCCTGTGGAACGGCTTGCCATGCCATTTCCACCTGGCGCCTCAGCTGGACGTGCAGACCGCGTGAGACGACGCTTCATCCAGTCCCAAACATGCTCAATGGGGGACAGATCCGGAGATCTTGCTGGCCAGGGTAGTTGACTTACACCTTCTAGAGCACGTTGGGTGGCACGGGATACATGCGGACGTGCATTGTCCTGTTGGAACAGCAAGTTCCCTTGCCGGTCTAGGAATGGTAGAACGATGGGTTCGATGACGGTTTGGATGTACCGTGCACTATTCAGTGTCCCCTCGACGATCACCAAAGGTGTACGGCCAGTGTAGGAGATCGCTCCCCACACCATGATGCCGGGTGTTGGCCCTGTGTGCCTCAGTCGTATGCAGTCCTGATTGTGGCGCTCACCTGCACGGCGCCAAACACGCATACGACCATCATTGGCACCAAGGCAGAAGCGACTCTCATCGCTGAAGACGACACGTCTCCATTCGTCCCTCCATTCACGCCTGTCGCAACACCACTGGAGCCGGGCTGCACGATGTTGGGGCGTGAGCGGAAGACGGCCTAACGGTGTGCGGGACCGTAGCCCAGCTTCATGGAGACGGTTACGAATGGTCCTCGCCGATACCCCAGGAGCAACAGTGTCCCTAATTTGCTGGGAAGTGGCGGTACGGTCCCGTACGGCACTGCGTAAGATCCTACGGTCTTGGCGTGCATCCGTGCGCCGCTGCGGTCCGGTCCCAGGTCGACGGTCACGTGCACCTTCCGCCGACCACTGGCGACAACATCGATGTACTGTGGAGACCTCACGCCCCACGTGTTGAGCAATTCGGCGGTACGTCCACCCGGCCTCCCGCATGCCCACTATACGCCCTCGCTCAAAGTCCGTCAACTGCACATACGGTTCACGTCCACGCTGTCGCGGCATGCTACCAGTGTTAAAGACTGCGATGGAGCTCCGTATGCCACGGCAAACTGGCTGACACTGACGGCGGCGGTGCACAAATGCTGCGCAGCTAGCGCCATTCGACGGCCAACACCGCGGTTCCTGGTGTGTCCGCTGTGTCGTGCGTGTGATCATTGCTTGTACAGCCCTCTCGCAGTGTCCGGAGAAAGTATGGTGGGTCTGCACACCGGTTTCAATGTGTTCTTTTTTCCATTTCCAGGAGTGTAGATATATCTCATTCAGGGGTATGTTGTATAACTAAAGAGATGAATTACCAGTAGGCAGCTTCATTGAATTTTTTTCAATGACAAGTGTAAATAACAAAAATTCCGTACAAACTCGTTTGCTACAACATATAGATATCATTCGCTGTTTGAAACTATTAACAGCAACTGACTTAAAGATGAACATTTAACATTTGAAAATACAATCACCACCTGACAACTAGAGACTGGAAGTGATGATCTGCTTTAAATTCGTGTTCCGCAACGAAGAACGTTTATTTCAAGCTATGAAACACTCAGAATTCGCTCATGTTGGTATGAGATGCAGATCACGGCACTATACCGATAAAAGATAGGCTTATTTTTAATCATTTATTGACAATGTTCTTCGAACAGAAAAGAGTCATGAAGTTATATGTACTTATGTATGCATTTCAGTACTTTTTGTCTTTGATAATATGTTTATCCGTCTGTGAAACGTAAACTTTCTGTTTCAGCTAAAACCAAATTGTGACCGTTTCACTCAATGCAGCATAATCCAAAAGAAGAAGTTAAGTTTTGAGTCATCTGTTCTGACATAAAATTCTTACAGGGTGCAGAATTATATAACCTAGTCAATGCCAAAATTAAGTATGTTACAAATGAAAGGCGAATAAGGATATTTATGCAAGAAAGAAAAGCAGAAATCGAGTGTGTAAAATATGTTCGTCCCTTGTCTAATAATCACCACACCAGAAGGAAACTTCTAAAACGATGTAAAGAAAATATTGATACTTTACATTTTATAGACATAGGTATTTCCCTTTTACACCAGTTCCACGACGAAAGGCCAGTGTGAGTTGGAACACTATACGCACCACTTTTCTATTCGATTCACCAACGTGTAATTAACACCGTAATGGCTTGACTATTTGTGACATACAATAGTACTTAATTACCTCTACAAAAATGAAATTATGTAACACTTTATTAAATTTTTCTTTACAACTGCAGCCGTTAACTTTATTAAAACTGTTGGCAGTTTGTCCAGTATCCACTGTCCCATTGTGAAATTTGACTCGATGCTCCTCGGTGCTCCTTATTACAGACAATGGGTATATCTCTTGACATTGAGTTAAAACACAATTTTTGGTAGAATTTTATTGTATACATTTAGTAAAATAATGTACAAATGACCTTATTTTAAACTCTATACATTCTTGACCATATTTCATGTATAATTTTTTTATGAGCAACTTTCGTACTTTATTCACCCTTTCATGAACCATGGTTTCCATGGACTACACAAAACAAAATGTAAAATAGAATTCTTATTAGACCAAGTTTAACTCTTAAGAAGTACAGTAAATCGATCTATTTATAGCTTTTCTCTTCTGTATACTTTGTGAAACCATTTATCTTTCGTGTTACGCGTCCTCAAAGTCTGCAGACTTTGCATTTTTCAATCTGTATGTGTGAATAGTATACATTACTTTTATCCAGTTAACAATTAAATACCTTGCACGCATCGACTTATCTGTTGTTGGCATTTAGTATTGGATACCAACATTAAGTCTGCTTTATAACCATAACTTGGTGGTACATGAAACAGTGTCTTCATTGATATAAACTTCTGTGTTCCAATTCATGATGAACTTCATTTAAAGCTCGTACTTGTGGGAGGCTTGTTGTCATACAAATACGTGCTGATTAACCAGCTTCCTGAGGTATGCATGCAGACACATCAACTTCAGGCACCTTTCTTTCGTTTGCGACAATATGTGATTAAGTAGGATTCTTGACGAAGATTTTATTTTAATTTGTAAAAGAGGAGGTATCGATATAACCATAATTCTCTTTCCCAGATTTGTACAGTAATTTTTATGCTGTAATTTGTGTAAACGCTAACAGCTGGTAGCGAGCCAGCTGAGGCTTGGAAAGCTATGAATTTAAGGAAATTTGTGAATGACGGATGTAGTTACAAGCGTTATCTTTCAATCACTTAAGAAGTATTTGTATTGTCTTAAACTACGTTATTTATTAGGCTCGATTTAGTTTCCCAGTTACCTGATACTTGTTTCTAAGTCTTCTAATATTCTGTTTGCCAAATGTGCCTCTGTAGTAGTAAATTTAAAATTTATTACACCATCAAGTCTTGAACGAATTCGACCACCAGGTTGTTATTTGTTCTGGAAATCTCATCAGTTTGTCCTTGTAAGTATGCGTTGGCTTCAGACTGGCATCAGGGTTCCTTTCACTTTAAATTTGTTTCGTCTTTAACCCGCCGCTTTACTCACTGTGTGTATTCAACTGGACCAAAGCTAATATATATCGAAAGAATTTAATTTGAATCATGTGTACGTAGATCCACCTGAGTATGTGCGTTGTAGTGGAGTTCTTCTTTCCTTATGTACTTTTGTTTTTGTAGTATTTATACATTGTGCTTCTTTTGTAATTTTACATCAGGTGTTAAATTAACACACTTTCTCAGTACTACATTCACCTTTTTTTGCGTATGTTTGGTCTTGAACATATTTCTGTTCAATACTCCGCAACATATTGTCTTCTTAACAAGTGCATCTCTTGCTTTTCAATTTCCTCCAAGCCTGCTTAACTACTACGGCAAACACAAAATAATTTTTAAAATTTGGCGAGGTTGCAGTTCATAATACTCGTATATTTTTTCTCACTTTCGTAAGTGTGAGCATATCCTCCCAGAACTAGTGACATAAAAGTATCGTATGTCGCATTTGACTCACTCTGTAAGCTGTGAATGTCGTGCTTTCCTGTACGTTATTGATATGTCTCTCAAAATCTCAGGTATTCTGCACTGCTTCATATATGAAACGAGTTCTTATATGATTTTATATGATCACAATAAAGACTACTACTGCACGACAGACTAGTTTTTAGAAGTGAAATATCGTCTTGTACCACACTTCGTAATCTCACTATCCTCTTTCAGCAGTAATAACATGAACTCTTTCAGATAAGGTAATGTCATACCAGTTTCGCTGTGCAAATTTTATGTGTATCTCCGGTAACTGTAAGAAAACAAATTATTTTAATTTTCTGGAATAATAACGACAGAATTCTCAGATTCAAACAGAAATAGACATGCATTTTCTCCTAATTCTGTGTACATTGCACTACAATTAAGCAAATTGCCATTAATAACGCGTCATAGCTGACACGAATACGCCGTTTCGGCGTACCGACATCACATTGAAGGTCCTTGAATAAGAACACATGCTTTGAAGATGGAACTGTGGTTTTGAAATGTACATAGTGACATGAAAATAGCTGTTGAAAAGGCAGTAGACCAAATTATGGAAACAGTCTTCCAGTCAGTCCACTGTTCCTGTTTTACTAACAATACATACTGTGACTACCATGGAAAGGTATTTATTTGTTTCCTAGTTTTGTCCTGTGAGATAAAAATATCGTCCTTGGTCAAACACCTCAAGTTAATAGCTTTGAAGATATCGTGAACGTTGTTAATTGTACCAGTAATTTCCCGAATTCTCTTAGATATCGGCGATGTTGATCGAATTTGGCGTCATATTCTCAGTTTTTCTCTTCTGTTCTCGTTGTACTGCAGAACTGTTGACGATGATATCCTCTCCTGGACTGGATGTTCCTATTCTCGGCGAAGCAGACGCTGAGTCGACTGAATGTAACGAAATAACTGGACTGGTACTTCAACCTGGGTTCTGTTCTCGATATAGGATGGAACCCGAATTTGTCCTCTTCAGTCACACTAGATTAGTTTATGATTGCCAGTGACAAAAATACAAACAGAGGTCCACCGCAGTTCCACCAAAAGTAATGCCATTGTCTCGGTAGAGTCCATTTATGATATTTTGTTACTGTTTTTAGAACATTGCATTTAATTACTAGCACCCATATCTTAGGATTCCAATTAGTTTAGCTTCTAGTACAGTTCATCTCACCTCGCAATTTTTTTTTTAAGTTTTCTCCTTAATGAATAATGTAAATACTACTACAGATTTCTGCATGTCTCAAATGACAGTAAATTTTTCTTTCTTTTTCGATATTTCTATTTCATTTTTAGCTACAGAAATGTTAGAGACACGTTACTCGCACGGAATGAGTAAAAGAAAACTTCTGTAGATAATCTGGAATTCTTGGAAATATGAGTTATCTTTCTTTACAGTAATGAGTTCCAAGCTATGCATAGTCCACCTCATTATCATATACACATCTACTTCTAAGCGTATTTGTATGTTTGATCCAAGTAGATTTTCCTCTAAAACTTTGAGCCTCCTCGCAAAACTGCAGACGTGTTCCTTTACTTAAGTACTTTCTGCCTTTTCTTTTAAAGTGTGAAATTCCAGTCCCTTTGTGACGTAAACTCTGCTCGACCATCTCAATATTTCGCATGCTTTCTCGAGCGAAAAATGTTCCACTTTTAGAGTGAATACTAACTTATATGAAACGGATATTAGAACAGTCCTATGTCAGTAATTACACACATGTATGTCACTTTACAGTTTTTTGAAGACGCCTGTGTTTCCTATTCTTTTGCTCTTAAGCGTATGTAGTCCTACAGATGCTAGACTGTAATTCATTTGCTCCTCTACTGACACGTAACTAAAACACCTGTTCATGATTTACGACACGTACCTCAGGTATCCACATAATTCACTGTTGTGTGCTGACAATTTTCGCATGCAATCTCCTTCCTAGAAATCAAATTACGTAAGTGTTTTCGCAAGAGACTATACTATACACCCACAATAGGAATTTAAACACAGTTCGAACGTTGTTATCATCTAAAGTATTTCACAAAGATCAACGCTGTCAGGTTGTATGAAATTCATTTCGTTTGGTTTTTTTCTCTCAATACAGCAATGTACTTTACCTTCAGAAATAAGAAACCATTAGCGTTTGCTAGGTACGAGGAGAGAACAATGAGGCCATTTTGTTAGCTCCTGCTGTAATTTCATATTAGTTATGATATTACAAAAAATGAATCATTGCCGTATAATGTACTGAAAATTCTTGCCTACACAGCAATTGATGGAATTAGTTTTCATTTAGTCATGACATAACATTTAAACTTTAAAACACAAAATGTTTCTTCCCACAGTGTCTAATAACTTGCGAGGTCACATGATTTCTGTGCAGTCTCTTGTATTTTGATCATTACTTTGTGATTTGGCTATCGCAGTAGATTTTCAAAACAGTTTGCTAGTCACTCCTGTCGTGCGGCATAAATGTACCAGTAGCTATCGTCAGTTACGTACTCCGCAGCCTTTGGTATCTGACACGAAACAGGTATCCAGTAGGCCATGGCATGTGAGTCACAGCTGATGCTCTGAAAAGGCCGTATGAACGTTTTTTCCCAGTTAATTGCGTTTGACAGAATTGCAATCTAAGTGAAATTCTGTAATTCTTTAAAGTTCTCGCAAGCGCCAAACGTCAATGAAATGCAAGGCCCTCTGTTGTGCACGTCCCTGTGTTGTTTTGAGGCTGCTGACCTTTGTCCATCGATCCACAAGAGAACACGGTCTGTAAATGTAAAATGCAGGCGATGGGTACATGTTGTATATGTTAAATGCGGTCACACGGATACGCAGAACACTGAAGTATTTGGAACAGTATTTGCAATACGATTTATTTTCCACCAGAACAATTTTGGTTTTAAAGAGTGAACATAGTAAGGATTCTAGGTACAGACAGCACTAAGTCTTACACGTACATTATTATATATCATAGAAATTATGTCGCTCATTTCATCGATTAATATTATATATATGATATGTCAATTGCACTGATACACAATATATCTTTTTTATGTCGTACATGTAAATTACACCACAAACATATTTTACTTTAAACAACAACAATATAACAATTAGATTTCTTCATATCATTAAAATTTAGGTTACATTTACGTTCACATGGTAAAGAGTGTACATTTTAAAACTGTAGACATGTGCCCAGACTCTTCACGTCACTGAAAACTACTTACGAAGCTATATGGCTTGTGAAACTCTCCCCCACCCCAAACCCGCCCCACCCTAGAAAAAGGCCCAACCGCTGTCACACCCCCGATGAAGCCGCTATTATTCATCCCCTTATCACTTAATATATTAGGTGTGTATGTATATATGTTTATAGGAATATATACATATGTATACGTTAATACATATATATGTATATATTACCAGAGTATTTTAATTGCTACCGAACATCAATAAATAGTTTGAAAAAATGTGTGCTTCTTGTTGCTCCGTACCTCTTTTCAAATATATTGCAACGAAGTCAGGAATGTTTCACATTAATGTAACTTCAGCATGGCGAGTTACGTTAATGCCTTTGTGAGGACGTCATAATCAGTACTGTGAGGGCAATCACCAGTGCACTTCTGGCCTCTGCGAAAGCGTTACCTGCAACAAACGAAGGGATAATTACAGCATAATTATAAATAAAGGATTAATTACAACAAAATTGTAATACTTGTTCAAAGGAAACATGGTAGAATCAGCTACTAACGTTTGGAATGTATGAAGCTAATACACCTAATTTGTACCACTCACTTTTCATAAAGTCATTCAGTAACGACGTGACGGAAACGTGAGACTTACGTTAAGTGGAGCATCCTGCCCCGAAGTAACAAAACGTTTTCTTCACAGTCATGTATGGCAAATCTGTCTTTCTGTCACGAAGACAATGTGAGTACATTCAGTAACTGTTTATAATAATTTGACACAGATATTATTCTCTGCATAGCAAACTGATTCTTGTCTACCAGTTTCCAGAAATGCTCTTGTGCAATACCGGATGATTTTAAATCATCATACAAATCGTCGCCTATTCACGCACTACATACAATTTACAAAACACAGCTACTATTCATTGCACCAGAAAGAAATTCATAGGATTATCTTCCAATAAAGTTTTTGTCTCCCTCTATGTAGTTTCTTCACTTCTTAACCGCCGGGAATTACTGGAGTAGCAGTTACAGAAAGACCTAATTTGTCGAAAGAACTTTGTATACAACCAGACTGATTTACGAAAGATTTCGAAACCAGGTAACGTTCTGACTATGAGCCAATCAATCAACGAATTATGTAAATGGTGGTTATAATTTAACTCTAGCTAACTGAACCAGTGTAATCGATAAACTATTTACCGTATGGGTACCAAACTTCAGAGGACTGATGGTCGGACTGTACGCTGCACGACTTGCGTTGTTTGTAATGTTAGTGTCATGACTCACTTGAGACACCGGTACTGGACCGGTGAAGCAGGGTTCAAACATGAGCATCAGTGTGCACTATAGTTGCAGACAGTCAACATGGCGGTGGACAAGGTGAGCAGGCCTTTACTGCTAAAGCTGTTTTATATAGGCAGTGCATTGGGGTAACTGTCATTAGAACAGAAGTGATTCATGTGAAAAGGTTCCCGACGTGATTATGGCCGCATGACGGGAGTGAATACATTTTGAACGCGAAATGACATTTGGAGACAGAAGCATGGGACATTTCATTTCGGATATCGTTAGGTAATTTAATATTCCGCGATCCACAGTGTGTGCCGAGAATACCAAATTTCAGACGTTACCCCTCACACGGACAACGTAGTTGCTACGGCCTTCACCTAACGACCGAGCAACGTTGCGTTTACTTGTCAGTGTTAACAAACAAGGAACACTGTGTGAAATAATCGCAGAATTGAATGTGCGAGCTATGATGAACCTATCCGCAACGACAGTGTGGCGAAATGTGGCTTTAATGGACTATGGCAGCAGACAACTGACGCGAGTGCCTGTGCTAACAGCTCGACATTGCCTGCAGCTCCTGTCTTGGGTTAGAGGGCCCTAGACGATTGGAAAACTTTGTCCTGGTCACATGAGTACCGATTTCAGTTGGTAAGAGCTGATGGTAGGTCCGAGTGTGGCGCAGACCCCATGACGCCATGGACCCAAGTTGGGCACTGTGCAAGCTGGTAGTGGCTTCATAATAGTGTTGGCCGTGTTTACATAGAATGGACTGAGTCCATCTGAACACAAAATTGTCTGGAAATGGCTATGTTCAGCTGCTTGAAGGCCGGTTTCAGCTATCCATGCACTACATGTTCCCAAACACCGGTGGAATTGTCGTGGATGGCTACGCACCATGTCATCGGGTCATAGCTGTTCGCAACTGGTGTGAAGAACATTCTGGACTGTTCGAGCTAATGGTTGGGCACCCAAATCGCACGATATGAATTCTATCACATGTTTGTAGTATTCGAGAGGTCAGTTCCTGCACAAAATCTTTCACCTGCAAAACTTTCACAATTACTAATGGCTATATTAATGGCTCAGTGTTTCTTCAGAAACTTCCACTTACTTGTGAATCCATGCCACGTCGAGCTGCTGCACTACACCTGGCTAAAGGAGTTCAGACACGATATTAGGAGTTACCTCACTACTTTAGTCACTTCAGCTTATAGCCACCCTGGATATTGCGTCTGCTAAGAATTGGTATGTGTTTAGATATAAGTTGCTTTCTGGATCTCTTCTAAAGACATTCTGCTAGGCATCTGGCGGTATCGGGGCTTATTCTTTTAGACAGACCAGAATGCTTCTTGGTTTCCTCCTTGTTATTGTTGTGGTCTTCAGTCCGAAGACTAGTTTGATGCATCTTACCATGTACACAAAACTGTGCAAGCCTCTTCCCCCAATAACATCTGCCATTTACGTCGTTCTGAATCTGATTGCTGAATTCATCTTTTTGTCTCCTTTACGATTTTGCAGCGCGGGATTAGCAGAGCGGTCTGAATCGCTGCATTCGTGGACTCGGCGGCTGGTCCCGGCGGAGGTTCGTCTTCCCTCTGGCATAGGTGTGTGTGTTTGTCATTAGGATAATTTAGGTTAAGTAGTGTGTAAGCTTAGGGACTGATGACCTCAGCAGTTAAGTCCCATAAGATTTCACACACATTTCAACATTTACACTCTTTACCCTCACATTTTCATCTAGTATTGAACTGATGATTCCTTGATGTTTCAGATTGTGTCCTATCATCATATTAACAAATATTTTCTTCTACTCAGACTGCGGCACAAATGTTTTTCCTCCTCAATTATATTCGGTACCTTCTCATTAGTTACGTATCTCCCCATCTAATCTTCAACATTTATCGGCAACGTTGCATTTCAAAAGCTTTATTCTCTCCCTGTGTAAAATGTTTATCATCCACGTTCCACTTCTATACATGGCTATATTCCATACAGATACTGTAAGAAAACACTTCCTAACAACTAAATATGTATTCGCTGTTAAAAACTCTCTCTTCTTCAGAGGCGATTTTTTGCCATTGTCAGTCTACCGTTTATTGCAACCACGACCGAACTCTCTCTATGTTTATATCCTCCGTACTTCGACCTTAATCAGATATCTTTATGTACAAATAACAAGACTCATTTGGTACTTTAAGGTCTCGTTTCCTAATCTAATTCCTTCAGCGTGACCTGATTTTAGTCGACTACATTACGTTACCCTTGTTTTTCTCCTGTTGATATCGTCATTTCAAAACACTCTTCATTCCGTTCAACTGTTTTTCCGTGTCCTCTAGTTTCTCAGACTGAAATACAATGATTTTATTTCCTCTCCGTGAACTTTAATTCATATTCAATATATTTCTTTGGTTTCCTTTACAACTTGCTCAATATATATCTTGAAAAACATCTTCTCAACTACTGCTCCTCTTTCATGTCGCACAACTCTAATAACTGTCGTCTCGTTTCTGTGCAAGCTGTAAATAGCCTATCACTCTCCGCATTTTACCTTCAGAATTTCACAGAGAATATTTCAGTCAACACTGTCGTAAGCTTTCTCTAACAAATGCTATAAACTTAGGTTTGCCTTTCCTTAAACTTTTTTCTAAGATAAGTCGTAGGGTCAGTATTCCCTCGCGTGTTCACAGAGCGAGGTGGCGCAGTGGCTAGCACGCTGGACTCGCATTCGGGAGGACGACGGTTCAATCTCGCGTCCGGCCATCCTGATTTAGGTTTTCCGTGATTTCCCTAAATCGCCACAGGCAAATGCCGGGATGGTTCCCTTGAAAGGGCACGGCCGACTTCCTTCCCCGTCCTTCCCTAATCCGATGAGACCGATGACCTCGCTGTCTGGTCTCCTTCCCCAAACAACCCAACCCAACCCTCACGTGTTCCTACATTTCTCAGGAATCAAACTGATCTTCCCCGAGGTCGGCTTATGATAGTTTTTCCATACTTATGTACAGAGTTCGTGTTAGTATTTTGCAGCCATGACTGGTTAAGCTGGTAATTCGGTAATATTCACACCTGGAAGCACCTGATTTCTTTGTAATTATAATTACTACATTCTTTTTGAAGTTTGAGGGTGTGTAGCCTGTTTCATGCTTCTTGCACACCAGATGGAAGAGTTTTGTCGTGGCTGGCTCTCCCAAAGTCTTCAGTAGCTATGACGGAATTTTATCTACCCTTGTTTATACTTAGGTCTTTCAGTGCTCTCTCAAATGCTTCTCGCAATGTCATTTCGCCCGTCTCATCTTAATCTGTGTCCTCTTGCATTTCTGTAGTATTGCCTTTAATTTCATCTCCATTGTGTATTGTCCGCAGCTCGTGATCTAATGGCTAGCGTTGCTGCTTCGGGATCACGGGGTCCTGGGTTCGATTCCCGGCCGGGTTGGGGATTTTCTCTGCCTGGGGACTGGGTGTTTGCGTTGTCCTCATCATTTAATCATAATCGTCATCATACGTGACGGTGGCTATATTGGACATTGAAAAACGATGGACTCTGTAAAAATCGGAACGTTGTACGGTCGCGGATGACCGCGCAATTGAGCGCCACACAAACCAAACATCATCATCATCATCATCCATTGTATAGGCCTCTATATACTCTTTCCAACTTTCAGTTTTCCCTTCCTTGCTTAGGACTGGTTTTCCAATTGAGCTCTTTATTTTCATATTGCTGCTTTTCTTTCCTCCAAAGGCCTCTTTCATTTTCCTGCAGGCGGTATGTACCTTTCACCTAGTTAAATATGCCTCTAAAGCCTCACAACTGTTCTCTAGCCATTCCTGCTTACCCATTTTTCACTATCAGTCTCATTTTTGACGTTTGTATTGCGTTTCGACTTCTTAATTTGCTGCATTATCACATTTCCTCCTTTCACCAGTTAAATTTCGTATATCCTGTGTTGGCAATGGATTTCTATTACTCCTTGCCTATTTACCTATTTGATCCTTTGCTGCCTTCACTACTTCATCTATCAAAACTACCCATTGATCTTCTGCTGTACTCCTGGCCCCTGTTCTAGTCAATACTTCTCTAATAAGGCCGCTGAAGTTATCGAAAACCTCTGGTCCTCCCATTTTATACACGTCCCTTCTGCTTAATTCCCAAATTTTTTGGAATTCATTTGTTTTTATCTACTGTTTATAACGATAGTTTCATGTATCAGCTAAGTTTGTATTTTATTGTTTTTTATCGTACCATTACGAAGGAATCCAATAAACGTAAAATCAGCACTATGGTCACGACCTATGCTAGAGAGAATAAGAGTAGAGAATTGTTCATTCTCCCTCCTCTGTATGTTCGCTGCCCCTATTTTGAGCCTGGTCATTCGACTACTACGATGCACGTTTTTCTGTTCCAATTTGAGGACAAAATAATTACAGTTCGTTGCATGGAAATGTCCCACACTCTTAACTGCATTTCGTTGCACAGCATTTCTTGTCTCTTTTGGTACGACGCCCTCGCCGTGCTCTCAAACGTGCTTGCCACTAGTTAGTAGGGTACTCGGAAATTCTGTTCATTAGGCGACATATGCCGTTACAGACGAGCATCGTACGTTCTCGGTCAGCTCGAAGCCCCGCATGCGCTCTTCGCCACGGAAACAGCGCGCTCGTAAAGCCGTATTGTGGCGATACGCCTGTAATTGGCAGCTACTAACGCTCGGAGCAGTAACTGTAGCGGTCATTAGGTGCGTGTCTGTCCGTAACGATTCTGGAGACATTTAGTGCTCGTTTATCGCGTGGTTATCTGGACTCGCCAAATCACACCGACCAACCTCGCCACGCTTCACGACTCACTGACCATCGGTATGCTAGCCTTAGCCGGAGCTTACTGACCACGACGCTATACATCTGCACGTGTTGAACTGTAATCATATCAAAGGAAAAAACAGAACCTAGAAGAGTATCCACCAATGTATGTAGAGACGCAATCCATGACTTGCTGCCTCTGATATCGAAAACTGACGATACTCGTCTTCAGTTAAGTTCCATTAATACGTTTACTATGCTTCTAGTAGGTAGCGCATGTTAAAATCTGTTTAGTTATATGGATCTTATCTAATCAAGTGTTTGCTGCTCCGCATCGAATTGAATCACTATATTAGCATTAGCAGTAAATACAATCCTAAATTAAGGTCTGTGAGTAGGCAACCCCCGAAATGAAACGGATGGTAAACATTTCTTACAAGACATCAACTGATACCTGGTCTTTGAGACTCCCCTCTGAGTTACGTCTATATGTAACGTGGTTATCTATAAAGTTTAACTAACGGTTAAGTATTACCAAAATTCATTTTAGGCCTGTCAAACCAGATAAAGTTTTTGTAAAGTAATCATGGTAGTTTTTTAATCTGGAGAGGTATTGGAGTAATTTTCGCTAGAAAGGTGGGCGTACTTAACTGACTGACAATCATTTGGATGGCTACCGTTTAAAATAGTTTCATGCAAATGGTAAGAATCATACTGTGGAAAAGGGTAGCCTCTGAGACTACTACAGAGCAGAAGGCAAAGTAATGTGACCATTAACACTTGCTTACATTTCTATGTCTTCTTCATCAGGTTTGTAACCCATAAGGGCTCTCCTACAGTGGCTTTTATCTTCAAGAACTTTTTGAGTTAAGTTTTATTTATTTTAAGTCATTACACGTAGTTAATCTTCCATTTATCCTTTAGACGTCATTATTTTTTCGTCACATTCATTTCATCGTTGAAAAGCTTCGTCCCTAATTTTCATCATTAGCGGTTTTCGGTAAGTATCCTACAATGTTGTCTTTCTTGATTTCAAGCTGGAACGTTTTGTTGTTTGCTTATGTCATTGCGCATCATCATTTTGTTTACTGGGTACAAACTCTGTAGATGATCCCTGAGAAGAAGATAAGAAACATTCTCAGGAACATATTTTCGAAAATTCGTGGTTTTGATGTTAGAGGTCATTTATTCAACATTTGTTATTTTAGCGCTTTCATTCTTTGTTGGATGAAAGTGTCACGCAATTTCAAAAACTATTAAGTCTCAAATGGATTCATAGTGTTTGTCCATTTAATGCCAGCAAATTATTATCTGTGACCATGTTGCCCTGAACGCTCTCCCCGTTTTCTGATGAATATTACGGATTTTTTCATCTTTAACTTTCGGTATAGTTACCTTCATCTTACTACCACACTTCTAAATGCTATATATGTATATGGTTTTCTAAATCATCTTGCAACAGTGGCGATCTGTATTATGAATATGAAACACTACCCATACAAGCGAGTGCGGTATGGAAGGACTTCTTTTAATATTAACGGTGTATGTACTTCGCTGATAATTTGTAACAACATAATTCTTCAACAAAATAAATAAGTTGCACAGATAATGCTCTGACTGCCCCTCCCGAAAAGTTCGTAAATAGTAACCCCCGTCTGAATAAACCACTGAATCTTTTACATTCCTTCCTAGATGCACCGAGGATCTACCACGAATGTGTGTGACTGTCAGCTCCTGGGGGATTGATATAGAGCACTGGGGTTTGGAACCTGTGATGAGAAACCAATGACAAAATCGGGAAAATAATTTTAATGAAACAACAAAGCTGCTTGCTAGCTACCAGTTTGATACTCGTCAAGCAAATTACACGGTCTCCCACATTAATGTGACTACCACCTGTATTCGAAATGAACATGCAATAACAACTCACAGATGGCAGATGGAAACATTAGCAATAGAGGGTATATAATGCTTGTTCGGGAAGACGTGGTCAACAGTTAAGTCGTTGAGGTAATACTGAAACGGAGCGATTTATCTGATGTCCAAAAGGCCATGATCATTGGCTTTCGGGCTAACGGGCTAAGGATTTTCGAAACGACTAAGTTTGTAAACACTTCGGGTGCCGCCTTGGTCATTCATGATCCAAAACAACATAACCACCTGCTTAATACCTTGCTTGTCCGTATTTGGAACGAGATACATCACTGGTTCTGAGTAACAGGGATATGTCAACGCACAGGTCACAAAATTCCCGTAAATAACGAACCGCTGATTTCTGCAGGCGGTGATGGTACCCGATAGAGGCCGAGATGGGATCCATAGGATGTAATTCAGGCGAATTTGGTCGCTCAGACATCAAATTGAGTTCACTATTATGCTCATCAAACCTCTATAGCACGGTTCCGCCTCCGAGACACGGACAGTTATACTCTTAAAAAATGACACCGCCGTCGGGGAAGAGATCAAGTATGTAAGGATGCAAGTGGTTTGCAGGTGTCATCCTGTCTTCGATTACTACCACAGGTCCTATAAAAATGACACTGCCGTCGGGGAAGAGATCAAGTATGTAAGGATACAGGTGGTTTGCAGGTGTCATCCTGTCTTCGATTACTACCACAGGTCCTATTCAAGCGCAGGAGAATGTCTCCCATAGCATAATACTGTGCCCACCAGCCTGCGTCCGTTGCGCATTGCACGTTTTGAACCCGCTCGACGACGGTTGTTTCAGGAGACCAACATCGACCTAGTGTAGCAAAAAGGTGATTTACCCGTCGCTCGAATTCCGATTGTCCGGAGCCCACTGCAGTGCGTAAGTGACGATGTCGTTGGGTCAACATGTGAACACGTAAAGGTCGTCTACAGCGGAGCTCCATCTTCAGAAATGTACGAAGAACGGTTTGATCCGAAACACTTGTGCGTGCACCAGCATTGATCTCTTTCAGCAGAGATGCCACAGATCACAATCTATCCTACTTTATAGAGCAGACAAGCCTACGAATCCCACGCTCTTTGTAGGGAAAGGGCATGTAACCATTTAGCACCTTATGGTAGTTTCACTGTATTTCTACCTCTTTCCGTAGATGCTCACGACAGTAGCATGGGAAAATTGAACCAGTTTCGCTGTTTTCGAGATACTCGATCACAGTCCCTGGGTAATAATAATCTGTCAGAGTCGCTTATCTCAAAGGATTTCCCCATTTTGAGTCTATATCTTCGCTTCGGTGATCCCCCGTCCGTGTCTTGTTCGCTTACATACATTAGTTATCCTGTCACGTATCCTTAAAGCCACCATGTGGCATCCGTCGTCCAGGTTGACAGTAGTCACAATTCCTTGCCTTATCACTGTATACCGCACATGGCAAAATTGTGCTATCCAAAACCGGCGCCGAGGTGGTACTGGTGCACAACGGGCCGTAGATGGCAGGGCTGGACGACGTCTGCGAAGATGTGTACGGACGAATACATCTACATTTACATTTATACTCCGCAAGCCACCCAACGATGTGTGGCGGAGGGCACTTTACGTGCCACTGTTATTACCTCCCTTTTCTGTTCCAGTCGCGTATGGTTCGCGGGAAGAACGACTGTCTGACAGCCTCCGTGCACGCTCGAATCTCTCTAATTTTACATTCGTTTATCTCCTCGGGAGGTATAAGTAGGGGGAAGAAACATATTCGATACCTCATCCAGAAACGCACATTCTCGAAACCTGGCGAGCAAGCTACACCGCGATGCAGAGCGCCTCTCTTGCAGTGTCCGCCACTTGAGTTTGCTAAACATCTCCGTAACGCTATCACGGTTACCACACAACCCTGTCACGAAACGCGCTGCTCCTCTTTGGATCTTCTCTATCTCCTCCGTCAACCCGATCTGGCACGGATCCCACAATGATGAGCAATACTCAAGTATAGGTCGAACGAGTGTTTTGTAAGCCACCGCCTTTGTTGATGGACTACATTTTCTAAGGTCTCTCACTGAATCTCAACCTGCCACCCGCCTTACCAACAATTAATTGTATATGATCATTCCACTTCAAATCGTTCTGCACGCATACTCCCAGATATTTTACAGAAGTAACTCCTACCAGTGTTTGTTCCGCTATCATATAATCATACAATAAAGGATCCTTTTTTCTACGTATTCGCAATACATTACATTTGTCTATGTTAAGGGTCACTTGCCACTCCCTGCACCAAGTGCCTATCCGCTGCAGATCTTCCTGCATCTCGCTACAATTTTCTGAGGCTACAACTTCTCTGTATACTACGGCATCATCCGCGAAAAGCGGCATGGAAATTCCGACACTATCTACTACGTCATTTATACATGTTGTGAAAAGCAATGGTCACATAACACTCCCCTGTGGCACGACAGAGGTCACTTTAACGTCTGTAAACGTCTCTCCATTGATAACAACATGCTGTGTTCTGTTTGCTAAAAACTCTTCAATCCAGCCACACAGCTGGTCTGATATTCTGTAGGCTCTTACTTTCTTTATCAGGCGACAGTGCGGAACAGTATCGAACGCCTTCCGGAAGTCAAGGAAAACGGCATCTACCTGGGAGCCTGTATCTAATATTTTCTGGGTCTCACGAACAAATAAAGCGAGTTGGGTCTTACACGATCGCTGTTTCCGGAATCCTTATTGATTCCTACAGAGTAGATTCTGGGTTTCCAAAAACGACATGATAGGCGAGCAAAAAACATGTTCTACAATTCTACAACAGATCGACATCAGAGATATAGGTCTATAGTTTTGTGCATCTGCTCGACGACCCTTCTTGAAGACTGGGAGTACCTGTGCTCTTTTCCAATCATTTGGAACCTTCCGTTCCTGTAGATACTTGCGTTAAACGGCTGTTAGAAGGGGGGCAAGTTCATTCGCGTACTCTGTGTAGAATCGAATTGGTATCCCGTCAGGTCCAGTGGACTTTCCTCTGTTGAGTGATTCCAGTTGCTTTTCTATTCCTTAGACACTTATTTCGATGTCAGCCATTTTTTTTCGTTTGCGTGAGGATTTAGAGAAGGAACTGCAGTGCGGTCTTCCTCTGTGAAACAGCTTTGGAAAAAGGTGTTTAGTATTTCAGCTTTACGCGTGTCATCCTCTGTTTCAATGCCATCATCATCCCTGAGTGTCTGGATATGCTGTTTTGAGCCACTTACTGATTTAACGTAAGACCACAACTTCCTAGGATTTTCTGTGAAGTCGGTACATATAATTTTACTTTCGAAATCACTGAACGATTCACGCATAGCCCTCCTTACGCTAACTTTGACATCGTTTAGCTACTGTTTGTCTCAGGGGTTTTGGTTGCGTTTAAACTTGGAGTGAATCTCTCTTTGCTTTCGCAGTAGTTTCCTAACTTTGTTGTTGAACCACGGTGGGTTTTTCCCGTCCCTCACAGTTTTACTCGGCACGTACCTGTCTAAAACGCATTTTACGATTGCCTTAAACTTTTTCCATAAACACTCAACATTGTCACTGTCAGAACAGAAATTTTCGTTTTGAGCAAGTGACCCTCCAGATGAACTAAGGGGCTGCCAATAGTGTCTATTCAATGGCTGTTTAGCGAACGTTGATGTCTATGGGTCTCTGCAGCACACGCTTGTTTTGTGCAATGATGCTGACTTCTGTTCATCGGCGATGTAGGAGGAACTTGCTCCCAATACCTCACGTGGACGTTCACTGAATGGCGACAGGTGGCCTTCTCAGGCAAATCACGTTTAATGCTCTATCGGAGAGACGACCTTTGGCGTGTATAGCGTGAAACGTCTGAAAACTACACTCTGCAACAGTCGTCAGAAGGTTCCTGGCCGGAGGGCATTCCCCGGATGATGTTGTCATTCTGGAATGCACAGTGGATCAACACAAGTATGCATCTATGATTCTGCACTATTTCCATCGGTACGTGCAGTCTGTTTTTCCTTGACACGATTGCATCTATCAGCAGGACAATGTTAAAGTCACACATCTCGCAGTGTACGTGCGTTGTTCGAAGAGTTTATCCTACTTGTGCGCGGGATTAGCCGAGCGGTCTGATGCGCTGCAGTCATGGACTGTGCGGCTGGTCCCGGTGGAGGTTAGAGTCCACCCTCTGGCATAGGTGTGTGTGTTAGCCCTTAGGATAATTTTGGTTAAGTAGTGTGTAAGCATAGGTACTGATGACCTCAGCAATTAATTCCGTTAAGATTTCACACACATTATCCTGCTTGCCAGTCCATCGAACTCCCAGAACTTAAACCAAGTCGACAATATGTGGGGCCGCTTGATCAGGCTGCTCGTGCCATTCATCCTCAACCGAGATACATAGTGCAGCAATCGGCGGCGCTCCACATCCATGTCGGTACATTCCAGAACCTCGCTGACTCTCCCTGAATGCATCACAGCGGTCACCACTGCAAAATACAGTTATTCCGGCTTTTGACAAATGAACAGTGTAATATAGTTGTAGCAGCCTATATTGTATCACTCCTGCTGTAGCGTCAATAATAAAAATAAAATAATAAAAATTTATTCTGCTTTGCTGTCGTAAATAGTAATATAGGTTTACGTAACACAGTAATCTTAGTACATACTCCATTTTTATCTTCCCTGCCGCTATGTGTAATGCGTTTTAACTTTGACAACAGCAAACAAAATTGATTTTGTGTAATTGTATCTGTATTATTCACACTGTGGGAAACGTGGTGCCATTAGGGGCTGTAAATGGAATTTTCTGTTGCCTAATGGCTAACGTTTCGATTTAAACAAGTAGAAAATACTGTCTGTAGCCCTTGGTGTTCCATAAAAATAATTTTTCTTCGATAATTATGAGCTTTGGGCAGCACCTGCAAACACTTAGGCTTGGAGTCGACTACTGCAGCGCATTCTGAAATTCAAACAGCACAGCGCTACCGAAGGACTACGGTCTTGTTTCGAAATTTCCTCCTTATTAATCGAGGCAAATTTGAATTAAAGACATTAAAACTTTCTAATATATTGTTCCAGTTCTTATTATCGCACACAACATTCAGCACATGAGGCACTTCGCTATCCATGCAGTCACTGTTGGATCTATCTTCATCATATATTTTCGATAGATTTATTATGATCCTTTGAAGTAGCACCAAACAAATGTTGAAGCCTCTTAACACCAGTTGTCCCACATCTTGGAAATGTGCGTAGTATCGGCCTATAATGACCGACAGCAGTGACCAATGTTTCAACTCTAGAGGGAGGAGACTCGTCCATGGCTTCTTCATTACGAGCGTAGTGCTTACCCGCTTGGTCATGGATGAGGAATACAAATCAGTGTCTTAAGTACTGCTTCACTGCGGTCGATGTGGTCATAGAGCACTTCTGTGACGCCCTCATTTACTGGGTGTTATTTTAAATATTTGAAACTATCGTGAAAAGCTTTTTTTATCCGGGGGAAAATTGTTTTTATCTTTTCTGTAATGATATTTCTATTCCGCAACTCCTTTTCGTTGTCAAGAATAACTTACTGATGATGGCAAAACAAGGCTTAAATCGCTTAGTTTTAATTGTTTCTAACAACAAGAACATACGTACCACTGAGTTTGACATCAACATTTTAAACTTTTTGCAAAGACATGCTCAAGTGAATATGAAGTTTCGAGTAAGAGGCTATTTCCACGCCTAGAGAAGGGCTGTGAGTGAATTAGATTCAACAAAATGTCTTGACATTTCTCCAATAAAGTATTGACAGCTGAGTTCTGGGCACACCACGCCGCTGCCGGCGCCCGCGTTAAACACCAAGTTTCACTCGGCCGGCAGTACACAAGTTGACCTTTGAGTGGCAACACTGGCAAGCTGAGACGAGGCTTATATGTATCGCGGTAGCATGGGATCCATCTGTCGACCGTCTTCCCAGACCGCATCCACTTATTTTAGTCGTCCAGCATTTCCGATCATTTACTTCAAGAGAGGAGCAGTAAGGAAAGAACGAGCTCTGGCTGTATAGTAATAATTGAAAATTTCTGCCGGAAAGTGACGTGAATCCGAATATCCTCTTTAATCATGATGATGGTGTCTGAGCACACCTACAGCACTGACGCCAACTTTGGTGTCACTGGTGTTCTCATCAATAATTTTGTGTAGTTTTTCCCACGGGGAATGTGGGAGATCACCACTGAAAAAATAGCGTCGCTGAAGGAACATGAATTACACGGGAGCGAAGGATTTATAAAAAAACTAAAAACACTTAAAATGACTGCAGTGATTTTGATGAATCAAACGACGATATAATGACGTCATATCACTACTGTCCACTCAGATGCGATGAAACAATAATGTAATGAATAGAAAAACCTCTCGTAATAGTGTTCCGAAACGATATTTGGAAATGTCAGAGACACTGAAAGTGAAGCGAGCCCAGATAGTCCAATAGCTAAGCAGGAGCTCTGTCTCTGGCACAAACATCGGTGATCGGTGGATATTCAAAACATTGTTCGTACCGCTTAGAGACATAGAGACATCAGGAAGACGAGTGTGACACATTTGAGCAATCTGCATTAGGGTTTACGTGGATTATTTTTCCTCTGAGATAGGGCTGATCCTCGATAAACGTCGTATCGGCCTCCTGTGGCTACTGGTGCTGCAATTGATTCTGTGAAGGATGACTTGTTGCCTCGACAAGGGCGGGGGGGGGGGGGGGGGGGGGGGGAAGGGAGTATCAGAGTCCTTGTGGGAGCTGTGTATATTCACATATTGACAGTACATCTAGACTCTCCATGAGAGATGCATTGAAAACTGAAGGTGTATCCGCTTGCTACAAGCAGAAAAGTCAGTAATGATCTAAACCTACTTACACATGAGACTTATTATGAACCAGAAAGAGGTAAAAATTTGGGATTCAGTGGTGAAGAAAGCCGTGGGAATTCGATTAGCATAGCATGCAGCAAGTAGCAATAGGTGTTCCCATGTGGAAACGTTAAGGAATCCGGTCCTTGACATAATTAAATTGCAGAGAGGTCGTCAGCGAAGATATTTCGCGAAAGATTGCGATCATTTGAGCACTTTCTTCACCTGCATCCGGGTGGTGTTCATCTGCAAGGTATACCGACCAGTATTTACTGTCACGGACTCGTTTGCCCAGTTCTAACGCATTGGAGCATAAATGACCGCCCATGACATGACATCAGGCTCTTGGTTCACTCGAGACTTGAAGATGTGTGGCCGAAACATTACTGTAAGCGTTGGACGGCTACATGGCCGAAATTGAATGTTTTATTCATTACGCTGAGATAAACCGAAAATACGGTATTCTTTTTGTTATTCCTCATACATTTGCCGTGGTCATTCACAAACGCCGGCAGCCATGTTTTCCAAACCAGTAAATATTTCTACAGATTCATAACGACTGAATCGAACGTTTGGGAAAGCCCGAAAAATAGGAAGTAAGTAACTGTCCGCATTGACACTCCAGCATCGGTGGCCTGCTATGCGTTTCCTGCTAGCCAGAGGTTCCCTTATTTCAGACAGGCATCTAGCATTCCCAGCAATACCGATGATTACTCTGCATTTACAGATGCAGTATTGAATGCAAATCATGTCCACGTTTAAATAGAGAATACCCGTAAGAACTGCCTCCAAAATTCTGAAACAACTGAAGAATTGATGTAGAAGACATTTAAAATTTTAGAAAATGAGTCGACGTTCATAACACACCAAAATGAGAAACGTCTTTGAAATCTAAAGAAGTGTAAGAGGACATTACAAAATGCTTCAATTTATCTGTTTGTAGAACTGTATGTGAAGGCACAGAAAAGGTACCACCTCTAAGTTCATTACTTAATGTGATTCAGATAACAACACGTTTTTAAGTTCTATTGGAAATTACGCACTTTCGACCGATATTATAGCGGGTAGTATAATGCACAAAATTGGCTCTTGCTCAGGAATGTCAGAGATGGCCATCTGTAAATAATGAAGTATGGTTCATCATATTATACCGTTGGCGTTATCAAACACTGGCTGTTTGCGGGACTTACTATTGGGTTCTCTTATTAACTGTGGGCCTAAGAATGGAACCATTCCAATTAAGTTTAAATATAAAATGACGCGGGTCAATGTCGTAGAGAATTTCTAGGACGTAATTTGGTCGATCAAGACGCAGCCTCGATGACTTACGCGCTAGGCTCTGGTATTTGTTTATTTCTCCGTTTCTGAAGAAGTCATCATTACATCAAGAATATAAGCAGGGACCCATTCCATGATTTGTGATTGTGTCGCTGACGGTTCCAGGGAACCAACAAGATTAATAGCCAGACAAGAAACATGTTTATGTTTACTGCTATCCAGGCCCATGTTTAAGATTTTCTCCAACAAGACGTAGACTGGTCATACGAATATTCACAATGGCGTGACGATGAACTACAGGTCCAGTTTTTCGGAATATTCTTGTTTAGATTCGATTACTAGCAGGGCCGCCTATATGATAGACTGTGTGCTGGAAATCTTAGATTATGAGCCGCAACATACCACAAACAGTGGGAATGACACATCATCGTAGATTATCGTAAAACCCGGTCGATATAAGCTGCAATTCTCTCAAAGGATTCCGTTACTCTAGAGAGTTTCTAGAAGGCAGCATCCTGATTGCCTTTCGACACCTTCTAGACTCAGTATTTCGTAAACAAACCTCCAAGCCGCCAGGAATTTCATCATGATGTGCAATAAAGAGGATATCATTTCTTAATTGACTTGATCATTGTGCAACATGAGTGATCATTCTCAATATACTTCAGTTTCAAGATCGCGGAAACAGTCATTAATATTTTCAATTCTTTTGGTTGAAACTATAGTCCTAGAGAAGTACCTCGACACAATTTTATTTCTTTCATCATTACAATAGCTGACAAACCATCAAACGCAGAAAAATAATTCCTAAGAAATATGTCAGGTTGTCAGATAACTCTCGTCCGTCGCGGAACGTGAACAGCAGCATCAATTTTATTCTTTCTTAACTACTGCATGTAGCACGAATTCATGGAGTCATTTTTCATGCTTTCTGTAGTTCCTCAGCGCCGTTTGTATTCTTGGACATATGGTCCGTCTATGCAACAAAATGAAAGTCTGTTTGTTACGTGCTATACGCGTTTCTCTTTTTTTATGAAGCATTTCTCAGTGTCCTCTAATACACGTTTCTTTGACGTGTGTTGCAATATCGTTGCATCATAATTCCTAATTAGTCACTATATTAAATTTGTTAGATAATTTCTTATTTGTAGAAGAACCAACTACAATTGAAAACTCGTAACATAACAGGAAAACTTTCACATACAATAATCCCTTACAATAAACAAGAAAGTAATGAATGACAAAATCAATATAAGTAACATATGAATGTTAGTGCTACGCACTTAAAAAAATTAAAAAAACAGAGATACAGAGCAAAATCAGATGAATTAATAACTAAATGTCCTACTATAGATACTTAAGCAAAAAAAAAAAAAAAAACTCGCTATTCCCTCGATTCAAATCTCCCCTCTTCCCTGATCACGACCCGTAACACACACACACACACACACACACACACACTTATACACACACAAACACATACACTCACACTCACACCCACACATACCTATAGTAAATAAACTAATGTCAGACTACATAAAAACACCACAATACAAACAAAAGACCAAAGATAACTGCACAGCGAGAATTGGTAGCACTGTAAAGAGTAAACACCCACACAACCTACACACATTGAAAGTGCAGAACTTTACTGAAGTATACTGGAAAACGACGAAAATCGGACATCGTGGTGTACTCCGGCCAACGAGGCACAACGAGGCATAATATTACAACATCCTTAGTAGAACCAAATACAAATTTAACCTTATGAAAGCGAACTCCAAAAATGTTTTCTTTCCTAAAAATATCAGAATAATTTAAAACTGCATTAGAGTAAACTATATGGTATCATTATATGAGTCAGTTATTATATAAATAAAACAAACATGTGTTGCAGGCCAATAAAGGTACTTCATTTAAAACGAAAGGAAACACGTATGGCACAAAACAAACAGTCTTTCATGTTGTTGGACAAACGGACCTCGTCTCCCAAAATTAATTCATACGTTTGACAGCACCAATAAAATATGAGCTAGTAATCATTTTTGTTAGAGCAGCAATTCCCCATTTAGAAGTTTTGAAGTTTTATAACTTGAGCGAGGAACAAAAGCTGGATTTCAGTGAATAGGTACGATGTATAAGAATAAAACGTGACAGCACATATACGAACTGCATCTTATCTTGAGAGCAGATTGAAAGACTGCTAACTACAGTATATCGTTTGACATAAATTGTTGATTCAGTACCGACTTGAGGAATCTAGGGCGGTCTGGTGCTACAGAATCAATTTATTAACTTTTTGGTTACGAAATAAGCTGAAGTGTATCACATTACATTTACGTCGATGCTACAACACTCCGGGAAACGAGGCCAAACGAATCCAGGAAAGAGCTGACGAGGTGCGGTGAAGGGAGGAACGAGACACTAACTTAGTCAAGGAAACTGTATTACGTTGACAGATGGCGGGCGAAATGTGAATTGAGAAGGTCTCTCGCTTGGTGAAAGACGTAGAAAATCTCGTACTACTGAATGCAGAAGTATCTGGCAATGGAGGAAGTACAGAACCTAAAGGAGAAACAAAATATAATCACTCAAAAACGTTATCAAACAACAGAACATGGTTACTAGCATTTAGCAGCACTATCTTTATGCACTTATTTTTACAACGAAAATTAGGTCTCCAGAAACTCTCTTACATGCATTTCAACGAAAATAAAGAAACTACCATTGTTTCAGTTATATTAAATGTATTTGTGGCAGTAATAATAATAATGTTATTACAACTACCGTACAAAAAATGCATGTTGAGAGAAAGGAAATGGAAAAAATCCGGTGAAGAAAAAATTAGAATGACGAAGAACCAAAGAAGAAGAAATGGTAGTAGAACGCGACTACGTGACTCTTCTTTTTCTGAGAACAATGTTGACATTTAGTTTAAAAGCTGGTTTTTTCTTGTATTTGGTCATCTTATCGTGAACAATAGTTCCCATAAAACTATTTACACCTGGAACATACTGATCAGGTTGTGATGTACAAATGGCAGCTTCCGTTTTTTTGGATCATTGAATCTAGTTTGTTGACGAATATTAATGAAACGTGCCTATGGGATGCCTTCGAAAATGCATGTTGTCTCAATGAAATAGTTTATTTTCTGACACCTCAAATGTATACCAATAACATTAGTTCGTGAATAAGATAAACTTACAAATTTTAGATCCCACACTTGCCTCCATCGCCAAATGTCGATTCCTTGATGCAGCAGAGGAAAATTCAGTAGGCATACGATTCAGAATCCTTTACAGCCACTTGCTTTAAAATATGAATGAATTACAAATGAAATCGGTAACCTGTGAGTACAGTACTTAACGATAGGCTTCTGGAGACAATCAAATAGATTAAATAGTTAGGAAAAGGTTATGAAAGGATGTCATGTTGGACGAACGTTTTGTCGTTCGTGTTGTCTTCGCTCCGAAGAATTGTTTGACGCTGCTCTCCACGCTAGTCTATACTGTGCAGTGCTCTTCGTCCTCACATTTCAAGCGCAACCTACTTCTACTTTAATATAGTTTGTATAATCAAGTGTCAAGCCTTGGAATCACTCTACAACTTTAACCCCCTATGGTTCTCATTATTACCAAATTGAAGAATAATGGATTTTTCAAAATTTG
Organism: Schistocerca gregaria; assembly: GCF_023897955.1. Taxonomy (NCBI): domain Eukaryota; kingdom Metazoa; phylum Arthropoda; class Insecta; order Orthoptera; family Acrididae; genus Schistocerca; species Schistocerca gregaria. The sequence goes on from NC_064931.1 coordinate 836,465,461, forward strand.
TCCTATCAACTGATCCGTTATTTTAATTACTTTGCACCATAGATTTCTTTTACCCCCAGTTTCAATCAGTATCTCCTCATTACTTACCCGAACTATCCATCCAATCATCAGGATTCTGCAGTAGCACCACACTTTAGAAGTTTATTTTTTCTCCTTTCCTGAGCTTTTAATCGTCTACGATCCCCTTCCACTTCACACATACGTTCATAAACAACTTCGTAATCATTTCCAGTCCAATGGGCCCGTCTGGACCCATTACAGTTTTAAGGTATTTCTGCAATACCGACGAAAGCCCATTGGTTCCACATGGGTCCGTTACATTCTGGTGTGAGTAAATTTGTGACTAGATGACAGTACAAACAGGATAGTGTGAACAGGTTCCGTATGGACCTATTACGAAAATACTATCATAATTCAAAAAACAAAATTGAAATCGTGTTTAATGGGTTGCTAGGAGATTTTACAAGTCAAATATAATGTTTTAATATTTTTTGAAAGCAACGTAAAATTTTGGTTTGAAAAGGTTCACACTTAAATTTATAGTGATGTGAAAAAATGAATCTTTTGCGCAAACGCTTTTCTTGCCACTGACAGTCTGTTTTATGTCCTGTCTACTTCAGGATTCGTCATTTATTTTACTTCCCGAGTAACTTCACTCGTCTACTCTAGTACCATATCAGTATACTTCCTCTTTCATTCACATAACATTGTCCTCAACACTGATCATTTTCATAGCCCTTCAACACATTCTTTCCACATTTCAGTATTCTGTTCTTTGAGTTGTACTAGCATGCCATCTGAAATGCTGATTTTCAGATACTGCTTTTATTTCCTTAGGTGTTATCCAGAGTTTTCCACCGTCTTTGGTGCTCAAATTTATCGAATTGTGCAAATGATGGTTAATAATGAAATCAATATTATGCCTTTCTCACTTTTTTGACCTTTTCTGTCCGCACGCCTTTCCTAATCCGTTACCTATGGAAACATATCTAGACGTGTCTTGCATACACAGCTCCAGATTTGCACCTGGTGGCCAAACCTGTAACTATTTTTCTTCAGCATAAATCGGTTCCACACCAACACATTAGAAACGTTCCGTTGCCATGCAATAATTACAGCCCACAATGTATCTCTGAATAGCAGCATCTTAATTATAGCAACCCAGTACTAAATAAGAAAGGCCCATACGCAGTGTCTTCACTGACGTGTGATATGTTTGGTGAACAGGACACGGTTATAACAGAAAGAGTCACATGGCGTGCCCCAAGGATGGGTCGAAGGACGTCTGGTGTTGCTAATATATATAAACAGCTCGTCAGATAGTTTCAACATCATTATTACACATTTCATTCCCAGTGCTGTTGTCTGCGGGAAAGCTTCGTCGTTAGGCAATCATGACCAAAAGCGGAAAATACTTTCAGAAAATTCTCACTTAGTTTAATGAAAGGAAGTTCTATTTACAATAGTAAAATGGTTCAAAAAATAGCTCTGAGCACTATGGGACTCAAATGCTGTGGTCTTTAGTCGCCTAGAACTTATAACTACTTAAACCTAACTAACCTAAGGACATTACACACATCCATGCCCGAGGCGGGATTCGAACCTGCGACCGTAGCAGTCGCGCGGATCCGGACTGAGCACCTAGAACCGCGAGACCACCGCGGCCGGCTTACAATAGTATAAATGCAATGCAGCACATGGAATACAGAGGAAAAACCCACTTGTATCAGATTACAAGTTAGAGCACCCCGCAATGTTTATACACTACTGGTCATTAAAATTGCTACACCAAGAAGAAATGCAGATGATATACGGGTATTCATTGGACAAATATATTATACTATAACTGAAATTTGATTATATCTTCTCGATATTTGTGTGCATAGATCCTGAGAAATCAGTACCCAGAACAACCACCTCAACACGATACCACAGTTCATCACGAGTAGTGACTGGCGTATTGTGACGAGCCAGTTGCTTGGCCACCATAGACCAGACGTTTTCAATTGGTGAGAAATCTGGAGAATGGCCAGGATAGCAGTCGAAAATTTTCTGTATCCACAAAGGCCCTACATCCTGCTGAAATGTAGGGTTTCGCAGGAATCGAATGAAGGGTAGAGCCAAGGGTCGTAATACCTTTGAAATCTAACGTCCACTGTTCAAAGTGCCATCAGTGCGAACAAGAGGTGACCGAGACGTGTAACCAATGGCACAACATACCATCTCGCCGGGTGATACGCCAGTATGGCGATGACGAAGACACGCTTCCAATGTGTGTTCACCGCGGTATCGCCAAACACGGAGGCGACCATGATGATGCTGTAAACAGAACCTGGATTCATCCGAAAAAATGACGTTTTGCTATTCGTGCACCCAGGTTCGTCGTTGAGTACACCATCGCAGGCGCTCCTGTCTGTGATGCAGCGTCAAGGGCAACCGGAGCCACGGTCTCCGAGCTGTAGTCCGTGATGCTTTAAACGTCATCGAACTGTACGTGCAGATGGGTGTTATCTTGCAAACGTCCTCATCTGTTGACTCAGGGATCGAGACTGGTTGCACATTCCGTTACAGCCATGCGGATAAGATACCTGTCATCTCGACTGCTAGTGATACGAGGCAGTTGGGATCCAGCACGGCGTTCCGCATTACCCTCGTGAACCCACCGATTCCTTATTCTGCTAACAGTAATTGGATCTCGACCAACGCGAGCAGCAATGTCGCGATACGATAAACCGCTATCGCGATAGGCTACAATCCGACCTTTATCAAAGTCGGAAACGTGATGGTACGTATTTCTCCACCTTACACCAGGCATCACAACAACGTTTCACCAGGCAACGCCGGCCAACTGCTGTTTGTGTATGAGAAATCGGTTGGAAACTTTCCACATGTAAGCACGTTGTAGGTGTCCCCACCGGTGCCAACCGTGTATGAATGCTCTGAAAAGGTAATCAAATGGTTCAAATGCCTCTTAGCACTATGCGACTTAACATCTGAGGTCATCAGTCGCCTAGAACGTAGAACTAATTGAACCTGACTAACCTAAGGACATCACACACATCCATGCTCGAGGCAGGATTCGAACCTGCGACCGTAGCGGTCGTTCGGCTCCAGACTGTAGCGTCTAGAACCGCATGGCCACTCCGGCCGGCGAAAAGCTAATCATTTGCATATCACAGCATCTTCTTCCTTTCGGTTCAAATTCGCATCTGTAGCATGTCATCTTCGTGGTGTAGCAATTCCAATGGCCAGTAGTGTACATTGAGGATTTGTGCTAAGAAGGGATATCAGACAGGACGAACAGTAAATCAGTACTAAGGAAGGCGAATGTAAGACTTGGATTTGTTTTAAGTGTTCTGGGAGAGTACGGTTTATCTGTAACGGACAGACCCACATAAAACGCTAGTGGTACTAATTCTGTAGTATTGCGATCTATCGTTTGGAATCTTTATGAAGTAGGCACAACAGTACACTCTGAACGAATTTTGGGACGTGCTGTTAGACTGTAATAGTTCGGAGCAGCCCATACGTATGTTTAACAGCGATACTCGGCGTATTTAAATGGGAATCTGTAATACAGGTTGGAGCAAATAAAACTGGCCCGGAGAGCAGAGTTCAAGATTACAAACAAACACAGCAGGAAAAGGAACCTGACTATATACCATGCTGAAAGTAATCACCATTCATTCACCCCTTGGCTCTTCTCGGCCCTAGTCAGCAAGTTGCTGATCGCGGAAGCTGGACTGACGGAAGTTCTGCAGTCTTATCCGAAATGTTCTGCTGCAGATCTTAAATACTAGATGGTTGTTTGCAATACACCTTAGACTTGTGGACCTCCCAAGACCAGACTGACCTCTGCTAGCGATTCCACTCAAACTGACACCGCCCACACAAGGCTCTGAACCAGTGTGAATAACGTGGCGGTCGTACACGTGTTATGCGCGTGACGGGGTGCTGTTATATGCATACATAGTATCTACTCGTCAGAGTACAAAATTGTCTTTTCTCTCTAATCTCTGTCAGATAAATATAGGAAACAGGTATTCGGGAAGTGTGGAGCAGCTCTGCAGCCACCAAGGTATATCTCTTATAGGGGTCATGGGAATAAGCTAAGAGAGATTGGGGAGCGAGCAGAGGCATCACCTACGTGAAAGTAACAAGACAGAAATCTCTGTTATCCACTGTACAATATTCTGCGGGGTATGAACGTAGATGTAGACGTAGCATTTGCCATGTCTTCCTGTGACTCAAATAAGGAATTACATTAATGGGCGTAATTTCCGTTTTAGTGCTGTATGTTTCTCTGGCTTCTGTAAAATCAAATAGCTGTTGTTGATGAATCACAGTTCTTCAGATACAATAAGGTCAAAAAAAGTCATGGAATAATGATACGCACATACAAAAATTGCGGCACTATCGCGTACACTATCTATAAAAGGGCAGTGCATTGGCAAAACTGTCATTTGTACTCAGGAGATTCATGTGAAAAGATTTCCGATGTGATTACGGCTGCACTGTGGGAATTAACACATCTGCACGCGGAATGGTAATTGGAGCCATACGCATGGGACATTCCATTTTGCCCAGCCTCTGTGGCAGAGCGGTTCTAGCCGCTTCAGTCCGGAACTGCGCTGTTCCTACGATCGGAGGTTCGAATCCTGCCTCCGGCATGGATGTGTGTGATGTCCTTAGGTTAGCTACGTTTAAGTAGTTCTATGTCTAGGGAACTGATGACCTCAGATGTTAAGTCCCATAGTGCTTAGAGCCATTTGAACCACCCCATTTTGAAAATCGTTAAGAAATTCAATATTCCGACATCCACAGTGTCAACATAGTGTCAAGTATATCAGGTTTCAGACATTACCTCTCACCATCGACAGCGCAGTGGCAGACGGCCTTCATTTAACGACCGAGAGCAGAGGCGGTGGCGTTGATTTTTCAGTGGTAACAGACAACAACACTGCATGAAATAACCGCAGATATCAATGTGCGACGGATGACAAACATATTCGTTAGGACAGTGCGACGAAAATCTGGCCTATGGCAGCAGACGACCGACTGCGCTTTCTAACAGCACGACATCACCTGCAGCGCGCCTCGGGACCATATCGGTTGAACCACAGATGACTGGAAGGCCATGACCTGGTCCGATGAAACCCGATTTCGGTTGGTAAGAGCTGATGGTAAGGTTCGAGTGTGACGCAGATCCCACGATGCCATAGAACCAAATTGTCAACAAGTCACTGTGCAAGATTGTGGTGGCTCCATATTCATGTGCTCTGTGTTTACATGTTATGGACTGGGTCCTCTAATCCAAATGGACCAATAGTTGACGGGGAATGGTTATATTCGCATACTTAGAAAACATTTTCTGCCATTCACGGACTTCAGGTACTCGAACAACGACGTCATGTCACCGGGCTACAGTTCTTCGTGATGGGTTTGAACAACATTCTGGATAAATCGAGAGAATGATTTGACCACCCAGATCTCCCGAGATGAGTTCCATGAAACACAATGTTCGTATATAAAATCCTGCACCAGCAACACTTACACCATAATGGCCAGTTGTAGAGGCAGCATGGCTCAATATTTCTGCAGGCTTTTTGAGTCCACTTCGAGTTGCTGCATTGTTACGCAGGGCAAAAGGAGATCCGACACGATATTAGAAGGTACCCCATGAATTTTATCACCTCACTGTAGAGAAAACCCTTTGGGTGACGTAGTGTGTTCGTAGATAAAGATCTTGAAGACTACTGCTTTTCCAGTGTGAACCGTCTTTTATGAAAGCTGTAATGCAGTCGGCACCGTCGATTGCAAGGCTGCAGTCGAATTTTATGTTGAAAGGCAGCAGATGAGAAGTTACGCTACATACAAAATCTGTGACACATTAATCATAAAAGGCGACGAAATTTTCACAAAGTCACACTTTTTATTAAGTTCAGAAATCTAACCACCGCGTCAGTAATTTCCGATCACTGTGGATTATACGTGGCATACTGTATACCGCCTCCCTTGCTTCCACGACATGCACAGTAATTCTCAATTGCAAATGTTACAATAAATACGTAGTTAGTATTACTGCACAGTAGGTAGCTGACTGTGTTCAAGGTATCGATTGAATTACGGTAAGGCCGAGCACGAAAAACATCCGTGGTGCGGAAGCTGGTAGAGAGCTATACTCCAGCCCATGAGGTTCCAGATTCTATCCCACGTAGGAGTCTGTGGGTCGCGACGGCGGGGAGCAGGAGGCGGGATTTCCTTATTCCAGTCCCTCTAGGACGGTCTCAGATCAACTCAGCCTGCTATGAAATAGAATACAGAGATTCTTTCGAGTGGGTAAAAGCCGACCTGGGCGATGGGCTCGCCACCACCCCCTCCTAGTGCCGTGAAGAACGAAACGCTGTACTTTACCAGCAATTAGGCCATAAGCTAGTTCGCAGGTTGAGCACCAGTTTCCTATCGAGCACGAACACGACATGTAGAACAACGACAACGCACTACATCTCTCGTTGGGCTGGTAGTGGTACTTTATCCACGATAGTCCATCTCTGCGAAGGCATTGGAACACATAGAGAGGGCACAACTGACTGTCTTATAAAAAAGCAAAGTAAGGATCCTTACAGTCAGGTTAATATAAACTACTCTTTTTGTTTTACATTAGGAGTTGTTCACCACTGTCCATGTAACCAGTGTTGGGTAAGCTCCTATCTAATATGCAGCATAAATATAATGCACATGTGAAATAAAAAAGAAATCAATGTATACTTCATATAAAATTTTAGAGCCCAAGGTGGGAAATTTTCTTTCTGTATTCATAGTAACATGTTGTCGAGTGTATTATTATGTTGGCAAAAAGTCTCTGCGCTGAGTGTCAATTAGTGATAATAATTCACAATAATTTACGTTTGATATCTTTATTATCATCAACTTCCCACTCCCTATCTCCTCCTACGCCCCTCCGCTTACCCACTCACACACGATTTGCAGCTCCAGATATTTCAGTTTGTGAGTAAGCGTTCACGGTGATTGGAAGCAGTCAAAACGCTTTCTGTGGGAAAAAAAGAGGAACCGCTGATACTGAGTGATAATGTACTCCTGTTGCAAAAATAAATTGACAGGTCACCTGCGCTGCCGATTTTTGGAGCAGATGTAAACTGTAACGAAAAAAGCGAATAATTAAAACAGAAAGTGAATTATTGTATGCTCTAGTTAGTGAGAAAATGTGCCGAGGACGATTCGTATCCCTAAACTTACTTTCGAAGACGCTGGAATCACTTGTTTTCGGCAGGTATCTAATAACAAAATAAAAACTGTTGTAACCATTTACTCAATTTTTCCACATCGGAAAACTATTCCAGGAGTACAATCCTCTTAAAATGGAAAAATTCATTGTGAGAAGAGAATTATTCTGTTTACTAGCAAAAGTGCAAACCCAACGGGAAAACATCCCTAGTCTTAAAATGAACTTTCTGAGAGGATCAAAAAACTTTCTATTGCAATTATAATATGAAACATACTAATCATTGCAATCTTCTGCAAAAATGAGCACATTTTATACAAGCTGTCGAGCGTAAGTAATACTGATTTCCAAGGCTTATAAGGAAATAAAAAACACCTTCGATTGTCCCTCGTATAAATTCACGTGTTCATTGAGGGAAGTTGCGTAAAGGAAAAGAAGAAAAGCGTTGAATGTTCCACCGACAATATGGTCTGTTGTTACTGGGCACAACCTTAGATAATTTAAGGATCGGGAATAAATCAATCCATACTACTTTCTAAAGAATAAACACATCATCTCTTTAACTCGTGGAGAATACTCGACTGTCAACTGAATCCCTGTTGCAAGTGCAGCATCTTACACACTGAGCTAAATCAGTCGAAGAAAGTGATTAATTTAATTGGAAATAGTAAAAATGCCCATTTGAACATCTCGAGATGCCACAACAGATGCAACTATGCACCATGTCGTTATTAAACTATCAATTACCTAAGTGATAGGAATACTTCAATTACTGTATTATCTTTATAGCCATTTTCGTCGGTTGCCTTTACCATATATGGGGCATAGTTTGTTAGGAGTTAGACTGGCTTTAGATACAACCGAGAGTCAAATTCCCTTTAGTTCACAAAATCTAAGTTTTATGTAATTTCTCTAAATTGTTTAAGTCTTTATAAAGCAAACGAGCCTTTTCTTATCCCCTCCATGAGCCATGCGAGCTTATGCTTCGTCCCAGTTACTTCTGCTACGACTGGAATTTAAAGTTTATTGTTTCGACTCTTTTGCATTTATACCAATATTACAGATGTTTACAAGCGTCCATGCAATAACCACACATAATTTTTTAAGAAGGGGTGTGTCGGAGTTTATCAAGAAACAAAAATCATATTTTAGAACATCCACGACTTACTAAGAATTATTTAGATACGCCGTTAAACTGGTCATTTTAACATACTATGTTCCACCGACCCATTCGCAAAACGCAGGCACCATAGCTTCCGTCAAACAATCAGCTGGCGTTCACGGTATTTGATTCCCAGCGTTCTAACCCATCTGCGCGAACTGTTGACTGCTCGGCTCTTTCGAGTGCAGCCATCTGTAAATCGGCTGTCGGATCAGGAAAAGGGGGACTCGATTTTTCGGCGAAAGGCGAGAGAAAATAGACGATCACCCAGACAAGCGATGAGTGCAGTTGTTAAGTCTGTATGGTTCAGCGATGCGGAAAAGCTTTGCTTATGTAATAGGAAAACGACTTGAAATCGCACGCATCTATAAAATCCATTCATCATTGGAGGAGCACACTTGATATTATCAGAATATTATTTTACCATTGTCTTTCCTTAGGTGAAAAAGAATTGCAAGTGATAATGAAAAGAGGAAGTCTGGAAGGGAGAAATAGTGTCCACAATTCAAAAAGGGGGTCCTGTTTTTAAATAGTTACTAGTACAAACAAAAGTGATGTGCCAGCCATTTCAACACAAAGAGAGATTATTCAGCATATGATTTTTCTCCTCTCTTACTTAGCGTCGTACCGTACGATACCACGACCATATTTTGCGAGAAATATTACATTGTTTACAAACAAATGGTGCCATTATAATTAATATTTATACTCAGAATTATGATGCGTAAGTATGGAACTACTAGTATTGTTCTAACTGTATCGTGCCTCCTCCTACCTTTCTCTCTCTTTCTCTCACCTCTCCATCCGTTCTTTCCATCTTCTAACCCCCCCGTCTCTCTCTCTCTCTCACTCTCTCTTTCTCTCTCTTGTGACTGTTTCTATCGTCCCGTGTCAATCTGTACGAAGAACATGATGTCATTATTTTCCGATGGTGTCATTTAATGTAATGTGTTCCGTCATATTTCTGTATACTGAGCTAATTGTCTAATGTAATGTGTTCCGTCATATTTCTGTATACTGAGCTAATTGTCTGGTTATATGAATTTGATGTCCTGGTCTTGCTAAATTTATCAAGGCATGTACATACTTACTTACTACTGACAAAATATAATTTTTTCTAAATTATTTGGTGACAGTATTACAACTGCTCGCAAAAAGAGCATACAGTGTAGTACTTCAAGTCTTCATCTTTTATCGGAATAGCACCAATTTTCACTTTTCATGATTATTTCATTATTTTGCAGTTTCATTGTTTCTGAATTGATTTCACCGATATGGCTTCCAGATAAATATATTGCATTCCTTAAATTTAATTTAACTGACTCTGTTTCTTCTCAGTGAATTTAGAGCAATGGTAGAAAAAATATTTTCTTCATGAATACGAAGAAACAGACACGATCGCAAAATATCATTTATTTAAGATGACCGGCTTCGGCACATACTTTAAGCCATTTTCTAATTGATGAGACCGTTTGCTGAGCAGTTGCGTGTTGTCAAGACGATAACGGTTTCTCCATAAGTAATTGTCACAAATGAGGTCACTGATACTCCCAAACATGTTGGTTAAATTCAAATAAATTCCGTAATTGGCGAATATTCTATACTTAGTCGTTATTCAGCATCTATGAGCTTCTGGTTATGCACACACTAATTTTAGAAGCTTCAACAAGGCTCACAAAAAAATTAAAATCTGATGATAAGTGCATAACGCCCGAATGACTCTTTACATTAAGTTTTGTGTGTTCATCTACATCTACATCTGTACTCCGCAAGCCACCTGACGGTGTGTGGCGGAGGGTACCCTGAGTACCTCTATCGGTTCTCCCTTCTATTCCAGTCTCGTATTGTACGTGGAAAGAAGGATTGTCGGTATGCTTCTGTGTGGGCTCTAATCTCTCTGATTTTATCCTCATGGTCTCTTCGCGAGATATATGTAGGAGGGAGCAATATACTGCTTGACTCTTCGGTGAAGGTATGTTCTCGAAACTTCAACAAAAGCCCGTACCGAGCTACTGAGCGTCTCTCCTGCAGAGTCTTCCACTGGAGTTTATCTATCATCTCCGTAACGCTTTCGCAATTACTAAATGATCCTGTAACGAAGCGCGCTGCTCTCCGTTGGATCTTCTCTATCTCTTCTATCAACCCTACCTGGTGCGGATCCCACACTGCTGAGCAGTATTCAAGCATTGGGCGAACAAGCGTACTGTAACCTACTTCCTTTGTTGTCGGATTGCATTTCCTTAGGATTCTTCCAATGAATCTGAGTCTGGCATCTGCTTTACCGACGATCAACTTTATATGATCATTCCATTTTAAATCACTCCTAATGCGTACTCCCAGATAATTTATGGAATTAACTGCTTCCAGTTGCTGACCTGCTATTTTGTAGCTAAATGATAAGGGACCTATCTTTCTATGTATTCGCATCACATTACACTTCGCTACATTGAGATTCAATTGCCATTCCGTGCACCATGCGTCAATTCGCTGCAGATCCTCCTGCATTTCAGTACAATTTTCCATTGTTGCAACCTCTCGATACACCACAGCATCATCTGCAAAAAGCCTCAGTGAACTTCCGATGTCATCCACCAGGTCATTTATGTATATTGTGAATAGCAACGGTCCTATGACACTCCCCTGCGGCACACCTGAAATCACTCTTACTTCGGAAGACTTCTCTCCATTGAGAATGACGTGCTGCGTTCTGTTATCTAGGAACTCCTCAATCCAATCACACAATTGATCTGATAGTCCGTATGCTCTTACTTTGTTCATTAAACGACTATGGGGAACTGTGTCAAACGCCTTGCGGAAGTCAAGAAACACGGCATCTACCTGTGAACCCGTGTCTAAGGCCCTCTGAGTCTCGTGGACGAATAGCGCGAGCTGGGTTTCACACGATCGTCTTTTTCGAAACCCATGCTGATTCCTACAGAGTAGATTTCTAGTCTCCAGAAAAGACATTATACTCGAACATAATACGTGTTCCAAAATTCTACAACTGATCGACGTTAGAGATATAGGTCTATAGTTCTGCACATCTGTTCGACGTCCCTTCTTGAGAACGGGGATGACCTGTGCCCTTTTCCAATCCTTTGGAACGCTTCGCTCTTCTAGAGACCTACGGTACACCGCTGCAAGAAGGGGGGCAAGTTCCTTCGCGTACTCTGTGTAAAATCGAACTGGTATCCCATCAGGACCAGCGGCCTTTCCTCTTTTGAGCGATTTTAATTGTTTCTCTATCCCTCTGTCGTCTACTTCGATATCTACCATTTTGTCAACTGTGCGACAATCTAGAGAAGGAAGCACAGTGCAGTCTTCCTCTGTGAAACAGCTTTGGAAGAAGACATTTAGTAATTCGGCCTTTAGTCTGTCATCCTCTGTTTCAGTACCATTTTGGTCACAGAGTGTCTGGACATTTTGTTTTGATCCACCTACCGCTTTGACATAGGACCAAAATTTCTTAGGATTTTCTGCCAAGTCAGTACATAGAACGTTACTTTCGAATTCATTGAAAGCCTCTCGCATAGCCCTCCTCACACTACATTTCGCTTCGCGTAATTTTTGTTTGTCTGCAAGGCTTTGGCTATGTTTATGTTTGCTGTCAAGTTCCCTTTGCTTCCGCAGCAGTTTTCTAACTCGGTTGTTGTACCACGGTGGCTCTTTTCCATCTCTTACGATCTTGCTTGGCACATACTCATCTAACGCATATTGTACCATGGTTTTGAACTTTGTCCACTGATCCTCAACACTATCTGCACTTTGTGGCGTCGCAACTAGTGCGAGCGCACAGTTTTCTATCAAATATTTACTGTGAAATGTAGACAGACTGTAAAGTAGCCATCAGATTAGCATATGTGCTGTAGCGGGCAGATTACCGGTGTCCGTTCGTCTGACGTCACGACCATATGGCATGTCTGTACCGTGAGAATGTAAGACCTGTGCGCTAACTAGCCGCGTGTATAACGTGGAAATTTCATCTTTAATAACTTCTAACTGAGGAACCTGAGGAAATTAAAAGTTAATATACTAGTTTCTGTTATGAATAAAAATAAGTCATCCAAATTTGAGCTTTGAAACCTGCATATTTTGGAAATTAGAAAAATCTTACAGAAAACGCAAATTTCTACAATTTTCGAGTCTAAATAAATACCATTATGTATAGATCACCTTCAGTGACCATCCAACTATGAAACAAAATCACCTTCCGTGCTTTTGTATTTATTTTGAGAATTTTACTTTTAGAAATTCACCTATAACTTTGTTAAAACCATAAATGTTTTGAATTTTTGTGAACAGTTATTTTATATGAGTAGGTGAGAGTGAATGAGTGTGCCTGAGTGAATGAAAGAGGGACATTCGCCATTCTTGCAAGTGTATAAAATCTAGGTTGGAACTCGCAAGTGTTCAGACGATGTAACCGTGGGAACAGAGTCGCCAGTGGTTCCCCATCTTAGTGAATGTCGGATGTCCAAGAGTGTATGGTATTGTACAAGCAGCCAGAACGTTCGCGAGTATTTAAATAATTTCTGGAAATAAAGTAAAGTCTAGTTTTCCTTTCGGTTTGTTAAATTATACAGTAAATTTTGTGTAACAAGAAATCATGACGTAAATGATTCAGAAGTCATGACTGGTGCGTGCTAGATTTTGGCGCGAGGCGCACCCAAAGAGTTAATTCTGATTGGCTGTGTGATGTGTGAGCCAATGAGATGCGAGGACGGTTAGCAGACTAGGAGAGTGAGTCGCGAGTGGATGAGGGGTCGCGAAGGAACTGTGATCGAGAAGAGACATGCTTGATGTGTCCTCGCGAATAATGTGTAAAATGAAGTCATAAAACGGCTTCATCGGTTCGGTACTGTGCGATTTGAGACTGGAAGAGTCCAGTAACGCGTAGTGTGAGTTTGAGCGAGTTGTGACTTTTCGTTCCGCGAAAGACGCGAGTAACTTTAATAATTAAAAGCGTGGCGGTACTTCGTAAACTTTTACTAAGTGCTTATGGCGAGCATTAACGTTAAAAAACGAACTATTATTGAACATCGACTGCAAACGTGTATGTTAGAAAATCGTCTGTGTTGCAGTTAAGTAAATTCCGTAACTTTGAAAGCTAATTCTGGCGGGGTTTGAGTGTGGATAGAATTGTGAACTGAACTTTCTTCAAACGTAGATTAGCGGGCTGATGATCAGGCTTAAAGACAATAAAGAGCTTAAATAGAATTACCAACTTCGCGTTCTCGTTTGAGTAAACAATTACTACCATTCCAATAACTCAATTTATTTAGGAAGATTGCTCATAGATTGTATTTCAGCAAACATGTATCGCGGCCTCCGGTGAGCGGCTATTAAATTGCAGTTTCTTCAACACTGCTTTTCTGCAATTTTTCCAGTAGCTGCTATCAGGAGAGGCGAGTGCAGCAACTACCTAAGAAACGAGGTAGGTGGATTTTCTTTCAGGGAAAGGAAACTGCGCGATAAGAGCCTGACCCGTCGCAAGTGGTGCATCGGCCGGGAAATAAAAATAGTAAATTCCAGTGAATTTCAAAAAAAGCAGTAGTGACAATTACCGGACAATACAGAAGTGCTCGCTATGTGTAGGAACTGTGTAGCGTACAAATTGATATCGCCACGTGAATAGGAAGGACAGTGAAAGTGTCCGTGAACTGTAATGTGTTGTACGGAACGGAAGAATTTTTCGGTGACTACGCGCCGATTGGAATAGCAGTCTACGACGGCGTCTGGCAGACGACGAGCTACGGAGACTACGCAGAGGCGACGACAGCAGTGGCAGTTGGCAGCGCTGATTCGAGCGGGGGCCCGGAAACTGGTACAGCATTGCAGTGTATGGTGAACGGACCCGCAGTTTCATCTAGCAGCAACGCAGCACGCCGAAGCACAAAGTTAAGTACAGTGCTTTTGAAAACTTTGTGTGTTTGTGGAGTCAAACTGAGAAAAATGGCTGAGTTTCAACCAAGTGACAAAAAGGCGGAACTAAGTTGTGATAGTGGGATGGAGACAGGGGAAAATGACCCCATGAATTTTAGTTTAGACGTGTCTCAACCCAATTTCAGTAGTAGTTTGACTGATTCATCCTATGTTAATTATAGTTTGGAGTCAGATCCAAATATGTCAGTGCCCAGTGAGTTACAGTTACCCATGCCGGTAGTTAATGTTAATAGGGACATTGTATCAGCAAATGAGGGGGCGAAGGATAATGTCGCCAGTATGCTGATGAATCTATTAACTAAGATGAACGTGTTGGATTCCAATATGTCAAGTAAGATGGATTCCAGTATATCAAAATTGGAAACTAATATGTCACAAATGGAAACTAATATGTCAAGTAAAATGGATTCAAAAATGTCTAAATTAGGATCTGATTTAAGTAATGAGATGACTAAAATGGGCGCTGATTTAGATTCCAAAATATCCGATCTCAGAGACTGTTGGAAGCAAGATTTAGCAGTGCTCAGTAGTAAAGTAAATGTTGAAATACAGCAGGTTAAACTAGAATGTACAGAAAATATTGTTCAAGTGCAAAGTGAATTGACGACACGAATCGAACAGGTTACTGAGGATCAACAGCAATTTAAATCCCATGTTGATGCAGAATTAGATAAAGTATGTGAGCACATAAAAGTGGTAGAGAATTCCAATGAAATTAATCATGCCGCCTTAGAATGTAAAGTAAATGATACCAAAATTCGGTGTGAGAAACTTGGAGAGCAAGTTGTAAATAAGGTCAATAATTTAGAGACTCACATAAGCCATTTCAGTGAAAGTGTGAATGAGCAACTTTGTGGGCATGAATGCAGACTAACCAAAGTAGAACAGTGTGTTTCTAACCATAGTGGTAGTATAATTTCCAGTGGAATAATTGAATCTACCGAGGTTGCGTATGTTACCCACAGACAGTTTTTAAAATTTGACCCAAGTAAGAACATGCACCCCAGAGAATTTTGGAACGATTTTGAAGACGTTTTGCCGAAAGTATGGAGCGATAAACAAAAGATAGGCTTTATCACTTCAAATTTGATGGGAGAGGCCAGAGTATGGGGGAATTTAGCCTCTGAAAAATACGCGAAATTGTCAGAATTTAAATTAGCGTTCTTTGAGGAATACTGGGGAAAGAGAAAGCAGATGGATGTTCTTAATCGGTTCTGGTCGGGAGAGAAGTATGACCCCAAGAGAGAGGGCATCAAACGATTTGTTCAAAGGTGGGTAACAACTCTGTCCTACCTTAGTAATAAGTTAGAAACAGAACAGATCATATTAGGGGTAGAAAATAAGCTACCGTGGAACTGGAAAACTAAGATCATATCTGCGCCCCGAGATAACATTGACAAGTTCGTACAGTATTTAGAAAGGGTTGAATCCGTCCAAAAAGAAGAAGAAAACATGAGGAGGGAGCATCGCCCGCCTGCTAGGCAGAATGACAATCGCGCGGATGTAAACATTAATAGGATGGGTGTTCAGAGAGGCGGCGGATACCGTGGCAGTTCACGTGGTAGAGGAAGAACATATGTTAACAGGTTCAATGAACGCGAGCAGTATGACAGCGGCCGACAGATGTCAGGAGGTGAGGCGGTCAGCTGGAGGCATAGTGATGACGCACCGCGCTCGGAAAACCATTAATTGTCTACGAGTGTGCTGGCGATCGTAGGCAACAGCGTTTAAAGTTAAATCCGCTGGCAAAACCATTCATAAGAAAGCAGCCTGAACGACCACCTAACATAAATGTTGTTGCTACAAAATTTAGGGAGGATAACGTAAAACAGACAGAGATAGTAGCTTTAAGTCAAGTGGAGGTTAATGAACCAATTAACTGTAAGAATAATCATAAGAAGCCACTTATTGAAGAACTAAGTACTAGTTATAAGGGTAATAATCAGAAAGACATTATGCACAGTAAAACTAATGAAGAGCTGTCGGATAGGGGTGAGAACAGTAATAATGGCAGGGTTGTGACTGTGCTTGATAAGATAATTGATGTTGTAGATAGTTACGAAGAAGAGGATAGATTAGAGGAGGAGGTAGAGGTTAATGACGACGCCTTGGATAGGGTCGTAGAAAAGGAGGTTAATGAGAAAGAGGGGGAAACATTGGAAAAATGTTTTGACTTAGCAATAGTGGATAGGCTAATAGGAGCTGCCACTAGAATTGAGGGTGATAATAAGCATGAAATAAACCCTGTAAGTGTGAATGTGATTGCCACCCAAAAGACAGGCTTCGAAAGGAGAGAAATTGTGCAAGATTTATTGGAGGAAGCAGAACTCAAAATAAATAAAGAGTACTTAGGGCAACCGATAGTAGAGCTAATGTGTGACATTAGGCCGAATAATATTTTATTCGACCTGGTCGAGTTTCCAAATCTCACAGACATAGCCATCGAAGAGAAGGAGAGACTGGCACGTATTAATATAAGAAAGAAGGCCCTGGAAAGAAAGAGAAGGCATGACGCAAGAGCTGATCCCACTAGTTTGCAGGTAGGGGATCTAGTGCTAGTGAAAACTAGGGAAAGATCTAAGAAACTTACGTCAGAAACAAAGAAGTTTACCGATGAGTACGTGGGCCCATTTAGAATCGTAGAGAAGCCTCACCCAAATGCTTATAGACTGGAGTTTGTGAAATCACATAAGGTGTTAGGGCTTAGGAACATTGTGGATTTGAAAAGATATGTTCAAAAGAGAGACGTGGCCAGGAGTGAGTAGATACCTCAGAGAGCTTTGCACTCTTTGCAGAGCTAAGTGCGTGACGAGCACTAGGTCTCGAGTCGTTTGACAATATTTCTTCCACTTTCTTTTCCGTATTGTCAACCTACCTCTTCTTTCATTCAGAACTAAAATTCTATCGTCTTTCCTTCTTCTCTATCGTAGTTTTTAAGTGATAAAGTGTTTAAGTAATGAGTAGGAAAGAACCTCAGTGCAGTATAGGTTAAGCGTAAGGAATGAGTGTAAGAGAAAATCAAAAAGGATTAAGATACCTCAGATAAGTAATAAGTCTCAGTAAAGTAAATGTTTGGCCTAAGGTGTGAATAATGCCCTTAGAAAGGTAAAATAACTAAGAAATGTAAGAGCCTCAGAAAATATGGTGACGAACATTGAAGCTGTTTGTTAAGTAACAGAACGATATGTTAAGACGTAGCATTAAGCTAATGTTTAGGAAAGGAAATGGAGCAGTACAGCAAAACTGTCTGTTCAATGAAGTCAGAGCCTCAGGAGGTGATTTAGTGGTAAAATGAGTAAAGGTACAGTGCAACAAGGTTGACTGTCAAAGGGGTAAAGGAAGTTAAGTTAAAGGGACAGTGCAGCAGGACTGACTGTCAAATGAAGAGAAATATGTGAGAAAAGGAGAAAGAATGAGCATAGTGTTTGGCTAGCTCGATATTAGGAAAAAGTGAGGCTACGAAGGTGAGTAAATAAAAAGCTTAATGTTGGTAACCAGAGGTGGCGTTTGTTGGTAAACAGAGGAGATGTTTGTAAACAAAAGGAAGTGAGGCTACGAATGTAAACAGAGCTGAGGCGACGTTGGTAACTCAGGAGGTGGATGTATGTTAAGAAAGTATGGGTAACGAGGTTTCGCAGATTAGTAGGAAACGCTTTAACAAATACTAACCTGAGTGTGTGAAGTATGAGTATGAGAGTTGTAAATTAAACCCGAATGTGACTAGAGAAAACCTGATGTTGACAAGAAATTGAAGTAACTCCAGATATGTGAGATGAGGAAAGTACCCATGACATCGATTCCATTTTTGACCAGAGACACACAAAGCTCCCCAAGTTTGTCGTAGAGATTAGTATAAGGATTGTAGTGTTGATAAATGAATAAGTAAATATGTATTTTTCAGTGTTTAATTTATAATACAGGACTACAGGAGATTGCCTGGAGACAGAATTGTAATATTGATAATTTTGTGTATATTTTATATTGTTGTGTATTGTACAGGAACTGGAGAGTCACCAGTGCTGGCGGAGATTTATTATGTATTTGTGAACTATTTGTAGGAATTGTTTTTCTTAGTATTTCTTATGTAACCATAACTTGTTTGATTATGAGATGAAGAAGTAATTAAAGAGTAAATGTGCCACTTCGGTACTGCATTAGGAAAGTCAATTCACTTTTCACTTAAAAAAAAAAAAAAAAAAAAAAAAAAAAAAAAAAAAAAAATTGAAAATTGTACATACTGTAAAGTAAATTTTATCAAAAATATGAGACTTTAGAGTCAAGCAGATAGCGCCATTTATCGCTGCTGTAGGTTAAGACGTAGCAGTTAGAAAGGGAACTGAGGCCAGCTGATGTTTCAGGTGCGCCGAAGTAAACAGAGGTGGTAGCACGAGACTTGAAATGGACCTCCCAAGCAGGACCCGGTCGAACTACGAGTGCTATCAAAATCTTAAGTGTAAGTGGTAAAAAAGTGACGCTCACCATAGCGATAGTAGTGTTAGTGTGCGTGTGACGTACATCAAGATAGTATTTAGGTTTGTTTTCTCTTTCAGGAATTTGTAAATAGAATTTTGTAATCTGAAAAATTTTTTTTGAATGATGATAAAAGTGCATGTTTAGATATAAGATGTTTTGTAGGTCGTCAGCCCTAGGTATAAGTGGATGATTGATGTACAGGAACTATAAATGTTAAATAGCTGTTTGAGTAAATCTTTAATAGAAATTTTTTTAGAAAACTAAAAGTTTGTCATGAATGAAAAAATTTAGTTTCCTCAGGAGGTGTGTGGCGTCGCAACTAGTGCGAGCGCACAGTTTTCTATCAAATATTTACTGTGAAATGTAGACAGACTGTAAAGTAGCCATCAGATTAGCATATGTGCTGTAGCGGGCAGATTACCGGTGTCCGTTCGTCTGACGTAACGACCATATGGCATGTCTGTACCGTGAGAATGTAAGACCTGTGCGCTAACTAGCCGCGTGTATAACGTGGAAATTTCATCTTTAATAACTTCTAACTGAGGAACCTGAGGAAATTAAAAGTTAATATACTAGTTTCTGTTATGAATAAAAATAAGTCATCCAAATTTGAGCTTTGAAACCTGCATATTTTGGAAATTAGAAAAATCTTACAGAAAACGCAAATTTCTACAATTTTCGAGTCTAAATAAATACCATTATGTATAGATCACCTTCAGTGACCATCCAACTATGAAACAAAATCACCTTCCGTGCTTTTGTATTTATTTTGAGAATTTTACTTTTAGAAATTCACCTATAACCTTGTTAAAACCATAAATGTTTTGAATTTTTGTGAACAGTTATTTTATATGAGTAGGTGAGAGTGAATGAGTGTGCCTGAGTGAATGAAAGAGGGACATTCGCCATTCTTGCAAGTGTATAAAATCTAGGTTGGAACTCGCAAGTGTTCAGACGATGTAACCGTGGGAACAGAGTCGCCAGTGGTTCCCCATCTTAGTGAATGTCGGATGTCCAAGAGTGTATGGTATTGTACAAGCAGCCAGAACGTTCGCGAGTATTTAAATAATTTCTGGAAATAAAGTAAAGTCTAGTTTTCCTTTCGGTTTGTTAAATTATACAGTAAATTTTGTGTAACAAGAAATCATGACGTAAATGATTCAGAAGTCATGACTGGTGCGTGCTAGATTTTGGCGCGAGGCGCACCCAAAGAGTTAATTCTGATTGGCTGTGTGATGTGTGAGCCAATGAGATGCGAGGACGGTTAGCAGACTAGGAGAGTGAGTCGCGAGTGGATGAGGGGTCGCGAAGGAACTGTGATCGAGAAGAGACATGCTTGATGTGTCCTCGCGAATAATGTGTAAAATGAAGTCATAAAACGGCTTCATCGGTTCGGTACTGTGCGATTTGAGACTGGAAGAGTCCAGTAACGCGTAGTGTGAGTTTGAGCGAGTTGTGACTTTTCGTTCCGCGAAAGACGCGAGTAACTTTAATAATTAAAAGCGTGGCGGTACTTCGTAAACTTTTACTAAGTGCTTATGGCGAGCATTAACGTTAAAAAACGAACTATTATTGAACATCGACTGCAAACGTGTATGTTAGAAAATCGTCTGTGTTGCAGTTAAGTAAATTCCGTAACTTTGAAAGCTAATTCTGGCGGGGTTTGAGTGTGGATAGAATTGTGAACTGAACTTTCTTCAAACGTAGATTAGCGGGCTGATGATCAGGCTTAAAGACAATAAAGAGCTTAAATAGAATTACCAACTTCGCGTTCTCGTTTGAGTAAACAATTACTACCATTCCAATAACTCAATTTATTTAGGAAGATTGCTCATAGATTGTATTTCAGCAAACATGTATCGCGGCCTCCGGTGAGCGGCTATTAAATTGCAGTTTCTTCAACACTGCTTTTCTGCAATTTTTCCAGTAGCTGCTATCAGGAGAGGCGAGTGCAGCAACTACCTAAGAAACGAGGTAGGTGGATTTTCTTTCAGGGAAAGGAAACTGCGCGATAAGAGCCTGACCCGTCGCAACTTGAGACAAAACTTTTGTGTTGAGCCGTCAGGTACTCTGTAATCTGCTTTTTGTCACTTTTGCTAAACAGAAAAATCTTCCCATCTTTTTTAATATTTCTATTTACGGCTGAAATCATCGACGCAGTAACCGCTTTATGATCGCTGATTCCATGTTCTGCATTAACTGATTCAAATAGTTCGGGTCTGTTTGTCACCAGAAGGTCTAATATATTATCACCACGAGTCGGTTTTCTGTTTAACTGCTCAAGGTAGTTTTCAGATAAAGCACTTAAAAATATTTCACTGGATTCTTTGTCCCTGCCACCCGTTATGAACGTTTGAGTCTGTCCCATGATAGAATTTCACACTAATAAAATCGCAAAAATATTTAGCAATTCATCGGCTACATTTGGCACATACGAACAGATTTCTAATAATTACAACCACTTTTCCAGTAGAGTTCTTTCGTTGATGGGGTGGAGAGGTACGAACGCTGCTCCTCGACGTGATGAAGCTAATGTCGAAATCGAAAAGTAATCGTTCGCGTCAAACACGGCAAGCGCGTCGAAATGATAGCACCACTGGGTACGGTGCGACGAAGAATTGCCGAGAAACGACCTGTTAGAATTGCAGATTACTCTTCGGGAACCTTTTTCCGGTCGGTTTCAGTCGCGCTGATTCGACCATATAAAAGAATTCCTGCGCGACCGGGAGCTCGTTTCTCAGCTGCACGTCTTCTAACGATCCTCTGTACATTGTCGATTCACATCCCGTCCAGACAAGTGTATCGCTTTCATATCACTTTCGTCGTGTTACTATCCACAACAGCCACCGCATCCTACAAAATGTCCGATACATAGTTGTACAAAGACTGTACATTTAATGATAAACATCCTTTCAGTAAAACTAATTCGACAGTCACTCATATGTATACTTCGTACACCATAGACTAAATGTGGTGTATCTATGAACTCCTATTGGAGTCTACTCTTATGTAACAATAAATAATTTAATATATTACAGAGGGATGTGTTAACAATAAGAATTTACTGTATAAAAGAGTGACTTTTCGTTTCAATAACTATGGATTTATTCTACTAAATTATTTTCTGAATTTTGTTTCAATTTTATTTATTCCCACTTTAAATATGATGAGTAACTGGCTATTGCAGTCGTAATATTTCTGTTAATTAGCTCTCAAATAAGAATAAACATTGTTTTCTTCTGCTGCGATTTCTTGAAAGTATTGTAAAGGTCATTTATATACAATTTATCTAAACTTATAACTGTGTTAAAATTATGAGATACTTACTGTAGATCATAGTAATTTTGTGTTCCCAATACCACAAGAAATCGTATTGTTTTCCTACCGAAAGATGGCGTAAAAGGAAAAAAAAACATATTAGAACTGTAGGAACCCAATATTTTCGTTTTTCCTTAATAACCATGAAATTAGAAACAAAATCAGCTGATTCTACCAGTTTAGCTTCGTTACAACGAATCAGGTTCTGTAATCAACACATTTGAGCAAACGTTGTTTAATGGTTCGATATGGCACACAGGATGCATATATAACAGATTATCTTTTTGTGATTAGAATATCACAGTTCCGCGTTAACACAGAATTTGTTTTTACATAGAAAAGAGGCGATTAGGGTTTAACGTCCCATCGATGACAAGTTCATTAGAGATGGAGCATAAGCTCTGTATGGGGAAATGTCACAAAAGCAGTCGGTCATGCAACTTCGTAGGTACCATTCATATTTGCGCAGTAAGCGCTATAAGGTTAAAATGGCTCTGAGCACTACGGGACTTAACATCTGAGGTCATCAGCCCCCTAGAACTTGGAACTATTTAAACCCAAGTAACCTAAGGACATAACACACATCCATGTCCGAGGCAGGATTCGAACCTGCGAATGTAGCGGTCGCACCGTTCCAGACTGAAGCGCCTACAACCGCTCGGCCACACCGGCCGGCTCATCAAAGTTAAGCGCTGTCAGACTTGGCTAACAGATGGATGGATGGACGTCTGGGTATGCAGATAATGTTGGCAAGCGGGATGCTCTAAACCCTTGTGAAACCATATGAGAAGATACCTGATCCAGTAGTAACGGCATCGGTCACAAAAACTGATAACGGCCAGTATGGTAACTACGTACCCCTCCATATCCGTATCCAGAGACGCCTATCGGCAAAGGATGACACGGCTGTCGGTCGGTACTATGGGCTCTTCAGAGGCCTATCCGGTCCAAGCTTATGTTTCAAGGTTAGGTGAAGGTGGTAACTGGGACGAATTTTCATATTTCCTTAAACGTGTTGTAGCTACTTAAATGTTCTCTTCACGATCTCGATGGAAGCTACATCAAACGTGACGACACGCGTTCATAGATACCCCTATGAAATTTATTTCCTAGAATTCTCAAGCAGGTTTTCAGAACTTATCATCCATTCCTCTTTGAAGAGCCATTCGGTCCTGACATTGTTTATCATTAATGTCGTACTCCACCGTGATTCAAGCAAGCCTGTGATCGATCGTCTCTGCCATCCCTGTATAATGTCATATATTGTTACACGATTGTAATTCCACTTACTTGAACTATATTTTCTGTAACTGTTAAGACACTAAATCTTTCATAGGCAATCTGAAGTAATCCATTACCTCCTATCGAAATAAAATAAAATAATAAAATAATATATTTATACTAACTATACCGTCTACATTGCTTAAACCAGTTTTATTTCTCGTATTTTAGTCATCTTACGGTTACTACTGACAGATCCAAATCACGAACTTTTTAAGGGATGATAATTGTCATTTCCAATTATATATTGACAGCTTTTATGGTAAAAGACTGTGAACTTCTTTTCACAATTTTGAAGTTTATCTCTGATTATGGCATTAGGCAAATATGTCAAAATTATGTACGAAATAAAAGTAAACAACAGTAACGGACGTAGACAATTTTATTCTCAAAAATAAAAGTTGAAATAATCTATGTCCGCACCTGTCATACTCGTTCCAGTACGACTATCACCACATATCGTTCCCCTTAGGTAACGTATAGTCCCGATGGTTATATCGCTGAAGCTTGAGCACGTGCTCATAAATTACAAGGATAACGAAGCAAACATAACGGGCTTAGAGAAACTAGTATCTGTAATATCAGGCTAAGTTCCTGAACCCGCCTATCCCGAAAGCAAATCTAGTGACTTTAGCAATATACCGCTTCTTTGGGTATCATTAGCATCCAAAGACAATTGTTTCATGAATTTTTAAAATCTGCGGTAGTGTATGACAATTATTTGATGAGTGCTTCAGTGAAAACGGCACAGATATCAAAATGATTAACGACACAAATCTGCTACTGTTATATCATTAAAGCAGTGAGCGACTTTGTGGTATTCTACATATGTGAAGGAATTGTGTTCTTTGTTTACAATATCACAGAGTACATGTCATTCCCTTGCGCCATATTGAACCCCGAGGTATACTCATTTTGGGTTTGAAACAATTTGAGCCGCAGCATTTGTTTATTTTTCCGTTACAACTAGAGGTTAAATAAAATCTTCTTTAACAGTGTAGTCATCAACATCGTGAGCCCCTGTTGAATAAAGACCTCTTCCAAACTTCAGCGCGCATACGGAATTCAAATGCACTGAAACCCCAAAGACACATGCATATTCAAATACAGAGATATGTAAACAGTCAGAATATGGGGCTGCGGTCGGCTACGCCCATATAAGAAAAGTGTCTGACGCAGTTATTAGATCGGTTACTGCTGCTAGGAAGGCATGTTATCAACATTTAAGTGAGTCTGAACGTGATCTTGTAGTCGGCGCACAATCGATGGAACACAGCATGTCTTAGGTAGCGATGAAGTGGGGATTTTCCCGTACGACCATTTCATGATTGTACCGTGTATGTCAGGAATCCGTTAAAACATCAAATCTCCAACATCGCTGCGGCCGGATAAATGTCACGCAAGAACGAACGGGACCAACGACGACTAAAGAGACTCGTTCAAAATGACAGAAGAGCAACCCTTCCTCAGTTTGATGGGCCATCAGCAAGTGTAAGCGTGCGAATCGTTCAACGAAACATCATACATGTGGGCTTGGGAGCCGAAGAGCTACACTTTTACCCTTGATGACTGCATGACACAAAACGTTACACCTTTCCTGGGCCCATCAACACCGACATTGGACTGTTGATGGTTGGAAACATGTTGCCTGGTCGAACGAGTCTCGTTTCAAATTGTATTCAACGCATGGACATGTACGGGTATGGAGACAATCTCATAAATACATGGACCCCACAACGTCAGCAGGCGACTGTTCAAGCTGGTGGAGGCTTTGTAATGGTGAGGGGCGTGTGCATTTGGAGTGATATGGGACCCCTGATACGTCTAGATATGACTCCGACAGGTGACATTGTGTAAGCATCCTGTCAGATCGCCTGGACACTCTGCTGAGTTTAAATACTTCCGCTGGCCATCAAACTCCAGAGACATGAATATTATTGAGCATATCTGGGATGCATTTCAACGTGATGTTCAGAAGATATCTGTAGTCCGTTTTACTCTTGAGGATTTATGGACATCCCAGCAAGATTCATGGCGTCAATGCGCTCCACTTTATAATTCAGTCTAGTTCATGCCAAGTTGCGTTGCGGCACTTTTACGTGCTCGTGGGGTCCCTACACGATATTAGGCAGGTGCACCAGTTTCTTTGGCTCTTCAGTGTATAAATATCCCTGTTGCTGTTACATTGTTGTCTAATTTCGTCTTCTCGTTCTATGTTTCACTGCTTTACGTCAAAACTGATGATACAAACAGCTGTTATACTATCCGTTTCAGACACTTTAGAAGCTGTAGGATGGTGTATATGTATTTAACATGGCTTAAAACAATACCTTGTCTCTCAAGGGCAAATAGTAGAGATTTTGTTGAAATCAACTCAACACCCTCTCGTACCATAAGAATTCTAAACAAAATGTAAACTCATACTCATTGCAACAACTCTGTCCACGGCTTGTAGATACACCATTGCATTTTAAGTAGTAACAAAGACACAAGATTTAAGGTTCATCTGTAAATTAACGCCATTTTTGAGAGCGTGGGTAGTGGTGAATTTGACGCCGCAATTATCGTCTTTATTCTCTGATGGTGAAGTCACTCTTCAGTAGTTACCTGAAATTCGTAATTTGCTTGTAATAAAAAGGAACCCATATATCCAAAGAGCTCTTCCGAAGGATTTCTTGGCCCAAGAACTGCGACCACAGATACCTGCTTCCGGTAAATCTCTGAAAAGTATACATCTTGTGCTGCCCCCGTTATATTTCACTTCCTCTATCGGATTCGTGAGACGTAGCTGGCTTTCTTTCGAATGGAGGATTTAGAGAATGGATGGGGACAAATTCTTTCAGCTAATGCGTCATTTCTGACTGATCTGAGAAGCTCTTCTGTACTGTACTGCAGCTGCGATGTAGAGGTAGGTGGAAGAATGAAATCTGTACCTGTAATCACAGATGGTGGAACAAGCGAGATGAACCAAACGAATACCTAAAAGATCAGGAGAGGCAAAAAATTTGCATGCGTAGAGCATCAAACACAAACCTTCCCTCAGTCTGCTCTTCCCTTTCTTTCTCTCATGGCCCACTCTATGCTACTACTGCTTCCTTCATGTCCATTCTCAAGAGCGAATCGTACGAGAGACAGATTTAGTTAACATAATGACGTAGCTTTTCCCTTATGACGAGCGGGCAGGAGGTATACCAAGAGATTTTGCTGCTTTCTTCATTATGAAAGATATGATTTTTCTATATGAGCAGGAGATTTCGAAGTTTTCACTCTTTGATCATCTAAGGAATAACTATTAATAAGAGAACACAGTTGTTACAAAAGGTCAATCAATTTCCGAAGAATATTTTCCATATTATTGGTAAGTTAGTATACTAATGAATATGTATATCTATGCTGTGGGTGCAGTTATGTTTTATCAGGATAGTATGAAATTTAAAATGGAAGACAGTGCAGTTCCATTACCACCGAATGTATCGCAGCGACTCTTGAGGTAGTTTTTAGAAACTCTAAAGCGGGATGAAGATAAAGCGGTAAAGCTAACTCAATTACCTTCGTTTTGATGAAGAAAATGAAATGTTAGCCTGTAGGCAGGCAAACTTGTAAGACTACTTGGAGAGTTTAGAGAAATAATAAGCCTAAAACTAGGCGCTATTAATAAACCAAAAAGAATGTAGTATAAATTAGCATTAAAGTCACAGTACCAATGGATGAACTTCTGTGTTTAAGGTAGCAGATAACAATAACGAGATGCCCAACTAAAGTAATAAACACAAGAGAGAGAGACTCTCCTGGAGTGCCTTGCGAACTAAATATGTTGGTCTGATCTTCAGTCAAAAGAGTGGTTTGATGCAGTTTTCCATGCTACATCTTGTGCAAGCCTCTTCATCTCTGAGTAACTACTGACCCTTCATCCTTTCGAACCTGCTTACTGTATTCATCTCTTGGTCCCCCTCTAGGATTTTATCCCCACGCTTCTCTCCAGTACTAAATTAGTGATCCCTTGATACCTCAGAATGTGTCATATCCGTTCTCCTAGTCAGTTTGTACCACAGAGTTGTGTTCTCCCCAATTCTGTTCAGTACCTTCTCATTAGTTATGTGATCTACCCATCTAAACTTCAGCATTATTCTGTAGCGCATCATTTCAAACGGTTCTATTCTTTTCTTGTCTAAACTGTTTATCGTCCATTTTTCACTTCCATACATCACTACACTCCATACAAATACTTTCAGAAAGGACTTCATGACACTTAAATCTATACTCGATGTTAACAGGAAAGCTTTTATTACCGTTGTTATTCTATATTTTATATCCTCGCTCCTTCGACTGGGTAGCCATGCTGGGGAGTCACGCGGTCTGACGTGCCTTGCCGAGGTTAATGCGGCTCGCCCGTCGGAGGGTCGAGCTCTGCCTCGTACATGGGTGTGGTATGTTGTCCTTAGCGTAAGTTAGTTTAAGTTAGATTAAACAGTGTGTAAGCCTAGGGACCGATGACTTCAGAATTTTGGTCCCATAGGAACTTACCACAAATGTCCTAAATTTATTGTGCTTTCCGAACAGCGAAAGTCATCAACCACTTTAAGTGCCTCATTTCCTAATCTAATTTCCTCAGCATCTTATGACTCAGTTCTACTACATTTGTAGTCGAATTTCGTTGATGTTCATGTTGTATCCTCCTTTAAAGAGACTGTCCATTCCGTGCAAACGGTTCTTCCAAGTCCTTTGCTGTGTCTGACAGAATTACAGTTACATCAGCAAACCTCAAAGCTTTTATTTCTTCTCCCTGAACTCTCATTCGTACTCCAAATTTTCCTTTTTTTCCTTTATTTCTTCTTCAATATACAAGCTGAATAACATCTGCGGTAGGCTATAGCCCTGTCTCACTTCTTCTCAACCACTGCTTCCCTTTTGTGCCCCACGATTCTTATAACTGCCATTGCTTTCAGTAAATATTGTAAATAGCCTTTCGCCCCCTATTTTTTATCATTGCCACCTTTAGAATTTGAATGACAGTAGTCCAGCCAGCATTTTCAAAACCTTTTGCTACGTCAAGAAAAGCTAGAAACATAGGTTTGTCTTTCATTAACCGATCTTCTACGAGAGGACATAGGTTCAGTATTGCCTTGTGCATTCCTACAGTTCTTCAGAATCCTACTGCTCTTCCCCAAGGTCGGTTTCTACCAGTTTTTCCATTCTTCCGCAGAGGCTTCGTGTTAGTATTTTGCAACGGTGACTTATTAAGCTGGTAGTTCGGTAATTTTCACACCTGCAGCACCTGCTTTCTTTGGAATTCGAATTATTATACTCTTGTTGATGTCTGAGGGTATTTCGCCTGTTCCATACGTCTTGCTCACCAGATGGAAGATTTTTGTCATGGCTGGATCTCCCTACGCTATCAGTAGCTCTAACGGACTGTTATCTACTCCCAGTGCCTTATTTCAACATACGTCATGTAGTGCTTTCTCAAATTATTCATGCAGTATCATATCTCCCGTCTCATGTTCATCTACATCCTCTTCCATTTGCATAATATTTCCCCCAAGTACATCTCCCTAGTGTAGACCCTCTGTATACTCCTTTTAGCTTTCTGCTTTCCCTTCCTTGCTTAGGACTAGTTTTCCATCTGAACTCTTTGTACCCATGCAGGTGGTTCTCTTTTCTCCAAAGGTCTCTTTGATTTTTCTGTAGGCAATATCTGTCTTACCCCTAGTGATATATGCTTCTGCATCCTTACATTTGTTCTCTAGCCATCCCAGCTTCGCCATTTTGAACTTCCTGTCGATTTCATATCTTTGACGTTCGTATTTCGTTATGCCTTCTCAATTTATTGCATATTTAGATTTTCTTCTATCATCGATTAAATTCAGTATCCCTTGTGTTACCCAAGGATTTCTACTAGCCCTCGTCTTTTTACCCACTTGATCCTCTGATGTCTTCACTATTTAATCTCTCATAGCTACCTGTTGTTCTTCTTCTACTGCATTTATTTCCCCTATTCTTATCAAACTTTCTCTAATGCTCTCTCTGAAACTCTCTCCATCCTCTGGTTCTTTCATTTTATCCAGGTCTCACATGCTTAAATTCCTTTGCTCTTGCAATTTCTTCAGTTTTAATCTGCAGTTCTTAACCAATAAATTGTGGTCACAGTCCACATCTGTCCCTGGAAATATCTTACAATTTAAAACCTACTTCCGAAATCTGTGTTTTACCATTATATAATCAATCTGAAACGTTCGGGTGTCTCCAAGTCTCTTTCACGTATACAAACTTCTTTCATGATTAGGGTCTATGAAGCCAAGTGTTAGCGATGATTAAATTAAGCTCTGTGCGAAATTCTACCAGACGGCTTCCTCTTTTATTTCTTTCCCCCAGTCCATATTCCTCTACTTCTTTTCCTTCTCTTCCTTTTCAGCCGCTCGGGGTAGCAGCGCGGGCTTGGGATTCTTGTCACGGTTCACGCGGCTCGCCCCGTCGGAGGTTCGAGTCCTCCCTCGGGCATGGGAGTTTGTGTTGGCCTTAGAGTAAGTTAGTTTAAGTTAGATTAAGTAGTGGTTAAGCTTAGGAACCGATGACCTCTGCAGTTTGGTCCCATAAGATCTTACCACAAGTTTCCATATTTTTTCTTCATTTTTCCTATTATCGAATTTCGGTCCCCCATGAGTATTAAACTATCGTCTCCCTCAGCTATCTGAATAATTTCTTTTATGTCATAACACATTTCCTTAATGTCCTCCTCATCTGCGGAGATATTTGGCATATAAAGTTGTACTACTGTGGTGGGTGTGGGCTTAGGGTCTATCTTGGCTACAACAATGCGTTCACTATGCTGTTCATAGTAGCTAATCCACGTTCCTGATTTTTATTCATTATTAAACTTACCCCCGTGTTAACCCATTTTGATTCTGTATTTATAACGTTGTATTCACCTGACCAGAAGTCCTATTCCTCTTGCCACCGAATTTCACTTATTCCCACTATGTCTAACTTCAACCTATCCATTTCCCTTTTTAAGTTTTCTAACCTACCTGCCCAATTAAGGGATCTAACATTCCGCGCTCCGATCCGTAGAATGCCAGTTTTGTTTCTCCTGATAACGACGACGTCCTCCTGAGTAGTTCCCGCTCGGAAGTCCGAATGGAGAACTGCTTTACTTTCGGAATATTTTACCCAAGAGGATGCCATCATCATTTAACCATACAGTAGAGCTGTAAGCCCTCTCCAAAAATTACGGCTGCAGTTTTCCCTTGCTTTCGCCGGCCCCAGTACCAGCACATCAAAGTCGCTTTACTTGATGTTACGAAGCCAGATCAGCGAATCATCGTGACTGTGGCCCCTGCAACTACTGAAAAGGCTGCTGCCCTTTTCAGGATACGTACGTTAGTCTGGCCTCTCATGAGGCACGCAAGCTGCCCACCAACGGCAAGGTCCATGGTTCATGTGGAAGATGGGTGAGGAGGGGAGAGAGGCGGACTAAATATAGTTTACATTATCAACTTTTCAATGTGCCTGAAACGCAGAGTTCACTTTTACTGGGCATTCTCAGTTTTCGTAACAATTACTGTGAATACAAACCTACTGAAAAACAATGGTTTGCGGCAAGCAGTGGAGATACGTGTAGTGAGAATTACTAAGGGAAAGTGGTAATCAAACAACAATATCAGATTAGTGAGGAAGTCATTATAACTAACGACAATGACACGGTCATGAGCGTAATATGTAACCATGCGAATGTATGGCAACGATGTTCTGTGCTCTGTTGCAATCACTAGAAAAACGCTGAGGCCACGATATAAATTAAGATGTAGAGCTGAAATTTTAAAATATGAGGATATTCATAATTATGTGGACAAGTCCGGGAGGGGTAACACTGAACGTCAGCCGTATCACGTTTTGTGGTTGATGCTCCTATGGTACAGCCAGTTCATTACATACAGGGACAAATTTTCAATTCGCCTAACGATACAGAAAAAGCCAGACGGGTAGGCATAGTTTGGATATATTAGCTGAGATACAGGTACCCCATACCTAGAGGAACGTGTGCTTTCGTCAGGCTGGTGTTTCACAGCCAACCCAAAGGGTAACGGGTTGTCAGTATTCCATTATCTTGCTGGTATCACGCTATTAATATCAACTTTCAAACTCAGAGTCACAACTTCTCCTTCAAGCAGCTCCTCATTTGCCATAACCAGGCTAGATGCCCCATTCGATGTTTGTAATCAGCGAATAAACTATGTCAGTACTTGAGCTCGAACCAGGACGCTCCGTGAGGAAGTCATACATGCTAATTATTGTGAGAGGCACGTGTAATCTGGGGTGCAGTGATTGCGTTTCATATCATTGTCATACACCATTTCACAACACCTGTCATTACTGCTACAGGATATTTCACCGACGAAGAAATTACACCTTACATACCAACCACGAATTAAAAGAAAATGAATTGATTGAAAACTGGAGCGCATATGTTATTTAGCCTCGTACTTTATAAAGAGAGATGTTGTGGTCTAAGAGGTGGCTGAAATATTGGGATACACGTTCTCAGCGGTCAGGCTGCGTCGAGTTAGATGAGAGGAAAAAAACCCACATTCACGGACAATGTTTCCCCGTCTTCAGTAAAAAAGAAGTAAGAGAAAGGGAAAAGAAAACACGAGAGCGGAGTTTCTGCTGATGCAGGTATTGGCGAATGCTGGCAGGAAGTCTGTGGCTTTAGCGGGAGTGTAGCGTGTCTTACGAGGAGATGTGCACCGCTAGCGGATTCTTGTTAGTGGCTGGAGTTCACTATGCGCCCGCCAGGCAAACTTCTCGAAAAACGTAAAACTGAAGCAAAGGGCAAAGACCCACATGAGCTTCCAGATTTCCCATTCCGTTTTCAGTACGATTATCAGTCTCATTTACGGTAATAAATACGCGGTATCTATAAGGGGCGATCAAAATGTTTCCGTTTGATGGCGATGCTGCTGCGTGTATACAACGTAACGCGACTGCGATGCTGGTATATAAGAACAGATATGTGATCATGGGACTCGTGTGAAGAATGGTAACATTATTACCAAATGTATCCAAATAGGACCAACGTCCTGTTATTCTTTACTTGGCTGCCGAAGGATAATCAACGGCAGACGTTCATCGGAGATTGAAGAACGTGTATGCGGCAGTTAAACCGAAACGTATGGAAAAGTGGTGCCGCTGTTTCATGACAGCGCACGTCACAATACCGCAAATTTTGTAACGCAGAGCTAACTCAAGTGCAATTCGCTCGACCATCAATTTTCTTGATTTGCATACTATTTCTGGACTGTACAGCCTTCGACAGGAAACTGTTTGATCGCCTCTTAAATTTAACAAATGTACATCTTCTTTCACACACAGTTTCGTGATCTATAAGTTAAGGAATTGTAAGAAATGCGGCAACTCATTCTTCTTTACACCGGAACCCGGAGGTATTGCTTCCAAGCTCCATATTCACCTACTCGCAACACCAAGAAGGAGTTTTACGACATAAACGAAAGTTGTAGGCATGTTTCTACATCTGAAAGAGGTAGAAACCACACGCATAAGAGTGGCGCTAGTAGCCCCACAATGAGCATGCAAATCAGGTTTGCTTCAAATACACGCTGTAACGGTCATAAGAGTTAGGTACTTTGAAACTCGAGGCGGTGAGTTGATGTTAGCCAAAAATGCCTTTAAGGCGACAAAGACCCCATTATCAACACCTCATTGAGTTTGAACGAGGTCTTGTAATTCGGCAACAGGAAATGTCTCTGGCGCATTGTACTGCATCTGCAGCAGCAATTTGAGTGGTAATTGGCACTTCAGTGACACAATTAACTGTTACAAATCGGTTAATCCGAGGACAGCTCCTAGCCAAACGCTTTGTAGCGTGGATTCCAGTGACCCCCAACCATCGCCATTTGCTACTTCAGTGGTGTTAAACGAGATCTCATTGGAGGACAGGGCGTTGCGTTTCTTGATGAAAGCGGGGTCTGCCTCGATGTCAGTGATGGCCATGTGTTGGTTAGAAAGAGACTAGCTGAGGGCCTGAAATCAACCTTTCTGCGTGCTAGAAATACTGGATCCACGAGTGGAGTTATCGTCTGAGGTGCGATTTCGTATAACAGCCGGAGCACTCTCTTGGCTATTCCTCGCACACTGACTCCTAATTTGTACGTCAATCTGGTCATTTGACCTGATGTTCTGACATTCATGAGCATGCATCCAATGGTACGTTTTCCAACAGGATAACTCTCGTCCCCATACCGCTACATGCGCTACAGAATGTCGACATGTTTCCTTGGCCTGCGCGATCACCAGATCTGTCTCCTATCGAGCACATATGGTACATCATCTGACGGAAACTACAGCGTCATCCACAACTAGCACTAACCGTCCCTGCATTGACCGACAATGGGCAATAGGCATGGAACTCCATTCCAAAAACTGACATCCGGCACCATATAACACAATGCATGCACGTTTGCACACTTCAATTCAATATTCTGGCTGTTACAGTGGTTATTAATGCACCTTCATTTCACATTTGCAGTGGCCTATCTCGTGCTTACATTAATGTATGATCTTGTAGTGTTAATTACTTAAATACGGTATGGTACCTAGGCAAACGTATTCGCGAAATTTCAGTACTCTACATTAATTACTTTTTGTTGCTGAAATTTTTTCCGTGAGTGTACATTTCCTGTGGTGTGTCTTAGTGACATCGATGTCGAACTTCAAAGCGAAAATATCATTTTAATTGCTAGTTTACTCGTTTGCGACGTCTAAGGCACCTGCAAATAAAGGAAAAGCTTATCAATTGAAACTTGTAGGCTGACAGAGGAAAGGTATGGCAAATGAAAATGATGGAAAAATATTTAAATACGTTAATCAAAACTGTATCGTTTCCAGCAAATTCTCCCTTCCTCCGTCCACCTAACAAATCTGATGGAAATGACCGATCATGAGTAGAGGACCAGTATACGTTCTGGCTAGGAATTCGTTGACATTAGCACCAGTATTCCTGGAATTCAGGCATAATCGAATCCGGAGAATTGCACCAATGCTACGGCAGCTTCTCGCCACTGCCGTGTGAACGCCGCCCTCAAGCCTTCGGCTCATCACGGGATTGCTTGTCGGCGTTTCGTGTTGTCTGCCAATGGCGTGCAGCCTCTGTCCCCTCCCTTCGAACAATTTTAACTTCTATAGTGCGATTGCGTGAGCGACGTCATTTCTCCGCTGTCTGTATTCACGTCTACATCTCTTGTGTTCATTTAACGAGACCTTCACCTTGAGCAAATATGAGTTTAATAAGTTTACTTGTTCTATCTGAGAAATGTAGTCACAGCTTCCTGCTTCAAGAATTGAACACCATGATAACGGAGGGTGTATGACTACACACATGACAAATATTGTTCAGCACATAATGACAATGCAACAGAATGGCAACAAGAAACATTGCCTTAATTGGTCCACCGGCACTAAGTATTTAATTTGATGCAATTGCATACCCTTCCTAAAATTCCTATCCAGTCTCACAATGCCTAAGTTGTAAGGTGTGCTAGAAATACCTAGAAGTAAGTATTTCCTTCATCTTAAATATTATAATTCATTATCATGCGTGTTTGTCGTTATGCATAGGGATTTATTATTATTATTGCAGCGTCAGCAGAACTACTATTGCCTGAAGCACGACAAAATACGCTATAGCTCACAGCGCGATAGGCAACACAGAAGTCCCAGAGCAGTAACCTTGCACATAAAGTTTATTTTGTCTGTTACGCAGTCATGAAAAGCATAACATGACAAAGATAGGGTATTACTATAATTGTTGGGATTTAAATAAATATATCACATAGGAAATTACAACAGACAAACAACAGTTGCAGCTTATAAATTACTACCAGTTGAACTTGCTACAGCAGTCTTCTGTTAGCGGTATTACCCATTTTTACCATCTGTAGGAAATTGACAGGATTGGTTATACAACTGTAATTTCTAGGACGCCAAATCCGGAAACTGGCAATTTGGTGGAATTCTATACCCGGAAGTAGGTAAATTGGCAGCACAATTGGTAAATAGGTTGGACGCCAAATCAGGAAACTGGTAAATTTGGTGTATAATTGATAAATTGGTAGGACGTCCAATAAGGAAACCGGTCAGTTGTTACAACTAGTGAATGTATCTACCATGTTCGGATGTACGTCTGTTAGTTGGAAGCCCCGTCTCTCGTGCAGGTTCTAGCCCACACTCGCAGCATATTCCTCAGATTCCAACAGTGTAAATCATGTCGACTGCATCTTTCGTTGAGCCGAAAACGTCTTTTACTTTGCTGTGTTTTCGGGAAATTGGCGTGATATCTGCAAGACAGGGAATTTAGTCTACGCGTTAAGTGACCTCTTATATGTACGGTAATACGGCGGTGTTACGCGCTTCCTTCTGCCATTCCCTGATGCCTTCATCCGTTTTCGCAATAGCTTAGTCTATCATCTTCATCTCACTATCATTAGCTGAGCCGGCCGGACTGGCCGAGCAGTTCCATGCGCTTCAGTCTGGAACCGCGCGACCGTTACGGTCGCAGGTTCGAATCATGCCTCGGGCATGGATGTGTGTGATGTCCTTAGGTTAGTTAGGTTTAACTCGTTCTAAGTACTAGGGAACTGATGACCTTAGACGTTAAGTCCCATAGTGCTCAGAGCCATTTGAACCACTTGAACCATTGGCTGAAAAGGTGCATCTGAGGTTTGTAGTTCCGCCTTCAGATGTTCTTCGCCACTGACCCTGTAGGTATCAGGCAACGCTGGAGGATTTTCTGCATTCCCTGTGTCCAAATTTACTACCACGCATGGGGTAAACTTCCACGCTGGGGAAAAGTAGCACCCCATTCATTTCTGTCTCCATAGTAAACTGGATTTTGCTGTGATTTGTTGGTGTAAGTTCTACAGCTTCTCTTCCCCGTGTGATAATAAAATAAAGGTAAATGAACGCACCGGAGGCAACATTCTGTGTATAATGGTGCGGACTGGAGAGCAGTTTCCTCTTTCTTTGATTACCTCCGTGAGGATATCTCTTGCAGTAGGTGAGAGAAGGGAACCCATAGGTACACCGTCCGTCTGTTCACAGAATTCCGCTTTCCACCTGAAATAGGTGGTCATTAAACAGTGACGCACTACCTCGCGTCTACCGGGTGCCACACGTTCCTCTAAGATGTTCATGGTGTCTGTCACTGGTACAATCGTGAATAAAGATTTCACGTCAAAACTAACATTCAGATCCTTAGCCTTTTCTTTTAAATTTTTCCCAAAGTGAGTGGCGTTCTTAATGCACGAATTTGTTTGGTTCACTAGATGACGAGGTTTCGAGGCCAGAGGTTTCGCTAATTTGCAGGTCGGTGAATTAATACTGTTTACTATGGACCTCATAGAAACTGCCTCTTAATGGACCTTCGATACCTCATATATTTTTGGTGCGTGTGAAACTTGCGGGTCGGGGTCTTCTGGCAGTGTCTTAAGTTCACTCTAGTTTGCTTTAGCAGTTCTTCTGTCTATTTAATATCTCGGCCGTCGGATCCCACCAAAGATTCTCATAAATAGGTTCACTAAGAAGAACCTCCATTCGTCTGTTACACTCTGCTGAATCTAGTAAACTACGATGGCGTTTCGCTTATTTATTTTTATTACTTCAAGGACGAGTTGTTCTTCAGGTACGCGATGGCATGACATTCCCCAAAGCTGATTAGCATTTAACTACGTCAGTGTAAACTCACCCCGACAGAGAAGGTCGCTAAAGCGCGCCTGTGCGGTGACACTCGACTCAAAGGTAAGTCAGGTCGAATACTAGTGGTGCAGGAAATTTTCACTGCCAGTATTTGGCCAGCAAAGGTAAGAAAGGTGGTGGAGTAATGTTTCTGATCACCAGTCTTGGCAACAATGTCCAGGGTTAAATTCCAAACATCTCTGCAATGTTTCATAAACTGAAGAAATCTGATACTGTTGTCCGTCCGTGGTATGGGGTACTGAGCTCTGCGGCCCCTTTTGTGATTTTCGAGAGGAACAGGCTATGTGCCGGCACCAGGATTCACTCTCTAACTTCCTTTCATTCATAACATCAAAAAGTCAATACTGCACCATACAAGCACTAACCGCAGCCATTTACACGACACAGTTACACACTTGACAATTCATAAGAGGACGGTGGGCATTATTTATTATTATCATGTAAGTGTAGACCAGATGTCACTTAAGTTCAAACAGACAGTATCGGAGGATACAGAGAGATTCATAGCGAATAAATTAATAAAAGACGGTACTTATACCACAAGGTACACAAAGCAGGTTAGAAAACTGTTGAGGAAGCAACGAAAAAAGCATGGCAAATTTAAAAGTACGCTTATTTCCCAACGTTGGGGACGTTTTACTGAAGCTCCAAAAGTTTGCGCGAAATCTCTCGAAATCTGGCAGAAAATCCAGAGAGTTTCTAGTCATATATAAAATACGCCATCGGCAAGACACAATCAATGCCTTCTCTACACGATACCAAGCGTAATATCACCGATGACAGCGCCACTAAAGCACAAAATTCGTTCACCAAAGAAGACAATATAAATATTCCAGAATTCTAATCAATAATAGCTGCCAACATTAGTAACTTAGAAGCAGGTATCATAGGTGTAGCGTAGCATCTTAAATCGCTTAATAAATACGAGTCTTCCGATCCCGATAAACCATCAATTTGGTTCCTTCCAGCGTGTGCTGATAAAGTAGTCGCATATCTAGCAACCATATACAACCGTTCACTCGACGAAAGATACCCACCTAAGGATTGAAAAGTTGCACAGGTCACCCCAGTACCCAAGATAGTAAATATGAATAATCCGATGAATTACAGATCCATGTCACTGACGTCGGTGTGTAGTAAGAGTTTGTAACATATACTGAGTTCGTATATTATGAATTATTTCTAAGGTATCTATGACTGCTATCGGCAGGGGACCTAAAATTAATTCTATATTTCTAGGTTTTCAGAAAGCTTCTGACACCGTTTATAAATCAAATTGCGTGCCTACAGAATATCGTTTCGTTTGAGAGACTATATTCGTGATTTCTTGTCAGAAAGGTAATATTACGTAGATAAAAACTGAAGTGATACCGGCGCGTTCAACTGTTATTTGCACTCTACCATTCCGAATCAATACAAACGATTTAGGAGAGAATGTGAGCAGCTCTCTTAGAGTGTTTTCTTATGATGCTGTCATTTACCATCTAGTAAAATCACTGCAAGATAAAACAACTGCAAAATAAATTACACACGATATCTGTAGTTTAAAAGCAGTACAAATTATTTCTGAGTAAAGCAAAGTGTGAGCTCATTCATATTAGTACTAAAAAATTTCAGTTACACAGTAAATCACAGAATTCTATAAGTTCTCAGTTCAGCTGTATACCAAGGAATTAAAACTACGAACCACGTTGACTGGAACGATCACGTCAGTAAGGTTGTGAGGAGGACAAATATAAGATATTGTTTTATTGGCAGTACGCTTAGAAGATGCATATTGTCTGCTAAAATGACTGCCAATACTATGCTTGTCTGTCCCCTGCCAGAATACTGCTGTGCGGTATGGGATCCCGTCTGGATAGGATTGGCGGATTACACTGAAAAGTTCAAACAAGGACAGGTCGTTTAGCATTAACGGAAATGATCCACGAGTTGAGTTGGCATTCAGTAAAACAGAGGAGGTTTTCGTTGCTGCGAGACATTTTCAGAAAATTTCAGTCACCAACTTTCTCCTCTGAATGAGAAATACCTTACTATAGCTGACAGAAATGATCAGAGTAATGAAATATGGGAAATCATAGCTCGCATGCGAAGATTTAAATGTTCCTTTTCCCAGAGTCAGAAAGTGGAACGATGGAGAAATAATCCGAAGGTGGTTCAAAGAACTCTCCGGCAAGAACTTATTTGGGAACTGTCCTGTAGCCATGTTAATGTACATATGTATTTTTTTTAATAGCTATGCATTCAGGGAACATCGTGTGGTGTTAAGGATGTCTATTATATCTGTTTATAGAGGTAGCGCATGAAAGGTTTTTCTGCTTGCTTATAAGACTCCTGGAATGGACATGTCAGCCTAGGATGTCTACAATCCTAAAACCATTTATTAAAACTGTCACAAAAGTACAACATTAAGAGGGGTATTTAATAAGCAGTGCAACACTTTTTTTTCGCCAGTTTCGGTTAAAAAACGTGGAGCTTGTTGTGGGACACTGTGAAGTATTCCCGCTTCAGCACCTATGGTTTCATGAAAATCCAGTAGGTGGCGGCCCTACACGTAACCTTCAGAGCGGCATCTGTAATCCACGTGCGTTCCATCGAGAGATATATCATTGAGTTTCTTTTGGCGGAAAACCAGAGCATCACAGACATTCATAGACTCTGGAAAAAGGTCTACTGGGGACCTGACAGTAAACAAAATCACTGTGAATCTAGCAAAGCGCTTGTCTTCTTCGCAAAAAAATGGCGCGAACCACTCCGTTGTGTCGCGTGCCAGCCGGCCGCAAACAGCTGTGACCCTTAAAACACTGCAAAGAGCGGACACTCTCATTCAGGGTGATCGACGGATATCAATCAAACACCTCGCTGATCAGCTGGACGCCTCTGTTGGTAGTGCCGGCAGACGCTCTTCCACCAGTTAGTATACTCAAAGGTGTAAGCCAGCTGGATTCCTCGGCTCCTATAAGAACACCATACAGAGCAACGAAGAACCATCTGTGTGGTATTACTTGCGAGCTACGAGGTTGATTGTGAGAACTATTTGTCGAACATTTTCGCAGGCGATGAAACATGGTGTCACCCCTTCAAACCTGAAGTAAAACGGTAATCAATGGAATGTCGCCACACTCTCTGTTCGCTGGCTCAAAAATTTGAAAGCCTCACCCTTAGTCGGAGCCAGTAGAATCATGACGATGGTCTAATGGGACAGTGGAAAGGTTATCCTGTTTGATGTCCTTCCTCAATGTGCAACGATTAACTCTATTATGTATTGTGCTACCCTCAGGAAACTGGAGAAACGACTTCAGCGTGTTCGTCGTCACAAAATTGCAAACGAACTTCTCTCCTCACAAAAGTCTTCGCACCCAAAAGGGTCTCATAGAATTTCATAGGACTGTTCTTCCTCATCCACCCTACAGTCTAGATCTCGTACCCTCCGATTTCCATCCTTTTAGCCCAGTGAAGGATGTACTTCACATGAAAAGGTACGGCCGGCCGGATTGGCCAAGCGGTTCTAGGCGCTACGGTCTGGAATCGCGCGACCGCTACGGTCACAGGTTCGAATCCTGCCTCCGGCATAGATATGTGTGATGTCCTTAGGTTAGTTATGTTTAAGTAGTTCCAAGTTCTAGGGGACTGATGACCTCAGTAGTTTAGTCCCATAGTGCTCATAGCCATTTGAACCATTTTGAAGAGGTACGTGGATGATGAGGAAGTTACTGATGCAGCAAACCGTTGGCTCCGTCTTCGACCAGTACAGTGGTGCCATGTGGGCATACAGATCCTCCCAGTGAGGTGTCGTAACGCCGTCGCATTAAACTGAGAGTATGTTGAAACATTAGGTTTCGTAGCGAAGTGAGTGGGGAATAACAAGGTGTATTGTAATCCTGAATAAACCGAAGCTGATTCAAAAGTAATGAGTTCCATTTATTACTGAATGCACTTCGTATTAGGAAACGTTTATTCCCTACTTTTGATTCACTACAGAGCGGCAGTTCGTTATGGTTAGAAATCTAAAAATCGTGAAATACCCAGATGTCAATGTAACCTCGAACACGTACACGTCATTAACTGGGGTATAAAAGATTAGAACTGCAGTTGTCTCTGACCGTTAGAACGGCCACCAGAGTGCATAACTGTTGATCGTGTTTAATATTGTTGCCAGGCCTTGTAGGGTACATATGTTAGTGAACAGCGTCTGAAGTTGGGTGATCACTGTCAGGAATGGGGAGATAACGATTACTCTTGTGAGACAGCGATATCAGTGGTTTACAGAGTTTTGAAATGGTTTAAATGTGGGCCTACATTTAGCCGCTTGGTCGTATCTTGCAATTTCCAGGTTTGTGGGGCATTCGGATACAACAGTCACCAGATGCGAAATACCTGGGAACATGAGGATATGCACACTTGTCGTCAAGTTCCGGCCATCCGTGTCTGAGAACGACAAAGAAGGATCGCCGTTTTGGGCACCAAATATATCGTAAGTCCGCCACATCTGCACCTATCATCCGAGAACGAGTAATGGGCTCCCTGCAACAATGTGTCTCATCACGAACCATTCGTCGAAAACTAGCATCAGCCGTCTGACGGGAAGGCTGACGTTAACACAGCAACACAGATGGCTGAGTTTAGAATGTTACAGTGACTAGGAACTACGTTTTGCTGTTGAAAGAAGTCGCATAGTGTTCAGCCATTAATCGTAGTTCTGCACTACCACGAATGACCATCGTCGGTGAGTATGGCGGCGTTCTGGGGAGAGGATCTATTCTTCCAAAGTTTGGAGAGTCACAGTGGTGATCTGATGGCGTCATGGTGTGTGGAGACATAGGATGTGACTTGAGGTCACAGCTGGTAGTGAATGCTTAGCCCTGACGGTACAGTGGCACGTCACGGACGTTTCGCGTCCTCTTGCGTTACATTTTAAACGACAGTATCTTGGAGCATTTTGCAACTGGAGAATAATCGTCCATACATGAGACGTGTCTCTATGTCTCTGTTAACTGTTTACGTGATGCTGAGGGGCTCCCGTGGCCAGCGAGATCCTCGTATCTGTCCCCGATTCCGCGCTGGATTGCCGTGCGGTCTCAGGCATCTTGTTGCGGTTCGCGCGGCTGCCCCCGTCGGATGTTCGAATCCTCCCTCGGGCATGGGTGTGTTTGTTGTCCTTAGCGTAAGTTAGTTTAAGTTAGAAACTTCCTGGCAGATTATTACTGTGTGCCGGACCGAGACTCGAACTCGGGACATTTGCCTTTCGCGGGCAACTGCTCTACCATCTGAGCTACCCAAGCACGACTCACGCCCCATCCTAACAGCTTTACTTCTGTCAATACCTCGTCTTCTACCTTCCAAACTTTACAGAAGATCTCCTGCGAACCTTACAGAACTAGCACTCCTGAAAGCAAGGATATTGCGGAGACATGGCTTAGCCACAGCCGTGGGGATGTTTTCAGAATGATATTTTCCCTCTGCAGCGGAGTCTGCGCTGATATGAAACTTCCTGGCAGATTAGAACTGTGTGCCGGACCGAGACTCGAACTCGGGACCTTTGCCTTTCGCGGGCAAGTGTTCTACTATCTGAGGTACCCAAGCACGACTCACGCCCCGTCCTCACAGCTGTGGCTAAGCCATGTCTCTGCAATATCCTTGCTTTCAGGAGGGCTAGTTCTGCAAGGTTCATAGGAGAGCTTCTGTAAAGTTTGG
Source organism: Schistocerca gregaria (assembly GCF_023897955.1). Lineage (NCBI taxonomy): Eukaryota > Metazoa > Arthropoda > Insecta > Orthoptera > Acrididae > Schistocerca > Schistocerca gregaria. Next base: position 836,508,342 of record NC_064931.1, read on the forward strand.
AAGGTAGGAGACGAGGTACTGGCAGAAGTAAAGCTGTGAGGATGGGGCGTGAGTCGTGTTTGGGTAGCTCAGATGGTGCCGGCACGGTATCTCAACGTGTTCGGTCAGAGGGTTTAGCTACCCTCTGTAATAAAAAGCTGAGTGAACGGTTTAGCGAACAACCTGAATGTGTGTCATGAGACGTCCGCGACGATCGTATACAACGAACAAATTAGAACAAAATGAGATCAATAAAGAATTAAAAAGAAAAACAAAAAAAACAAAAAGATGGTAGAGCACTTGCCCGCGGAAGGCAAAGGTCCCGAGTTCGAGTCTCGGTCCGACACACAGTTTTAATCTGCCAAGAAGTTTCATATCAGCACACACTCCGCTGCAGAGTGAAAATGTCATTCTTCTTCAAGTTAGATTAAGTAGTGTGTAAGCCTATGCACCGATGACCACAGCAGTTTGGTCCCAAAGTCTTTACCACAAATTTCCAATTTTCTGTCCCCGATTGAACACGTGTGGTCTAGCGCGGACGTCAACTCTGTTCCAGTGACTGTGCTACAACAACATTATAACATTCGTCCCAGTCGAATCAGTGCTTGCTTCCAGGCGAGGGAGGGTGCCACGCCACACTCACAAGTAGATTGATGCCATCCAGTTCTTCGTAAATTTGACTCGATTGTGTGAACACTGAAATATAATCATATTCTGTCTCAAACCGTGAGAGGTATTCTATGTCTCATCGTAGTCGGGACAGTAGACCGTAATCTTAATTTTTATATTCGAGAGGTGTTGACTCCAGGACTAGAAAGCGAATTCGTCATTCCTCTCAGACTACCAAAATGTATGCGATATGAACTGTTGAAACGTTCCAACCACTACTTTTATATGAGAGACAGTACGATGGTGGATGTAATTTAAGGGGAAAGGTAAAAAGCCCAAAACACCCAATAGGGCCATTTAGTTTGAAACTGCAATAACAAAGTCATCTGTTCATGTCTTTATTACCTCAGGCTCATATTAAACAATTTGGAATGTCAGAAACTGACGACTTAAATTGCTTAGTTCTAACGCCCTGTGTGCGTTGTCTACCAACTGAAACGATGGAAAATACGTTTCTCGTCTCCGATTGGCTGTTAAGTGCATGCTCTTATATTCAAGAGTCGCATTGTTGCCTCTACCTGGATAGTGTTGAGTGAAAAGTCTCAAGAACAACCGTACTCGAGGTACAGTCGTCATGGTGGTGTGATGGTGGGATGCGTGCGATGAAAGACATACGTAGCCCTCCCCCCCCCCCCCCCTCCGCCCTCGTAATTGCAGCTATATAGTTCAATAAAAATCGGAGTTTTCTTCAATATGTAAAATTCACAGCCATGTTTATGCAAGCGAGTAGTTGTATACTTTATACATTGAATATTTATTTGCAGTTGCTGCTGTCAGCCATGATTGAAATTGTGAAATAATGAGTCATGATAATGACATGGTGTTCCTTATTCATATTCAACTGCGTGTCGCTATTTCATAGTGCTTGAGTGAAACTGGAGTACACACTGCACAATGTCAGATAACAAAAAAATATTATGGCATGCCAGAAAATTACGCACCTATTTATTTACAACTGTGCAGTGATCAATAAGCCCACATCTTATATCTGACGGGTAACATCGAGTTTCTGATGTATTAATTGCCGTCTGAGTTTTTTTAGTAAATCATCAAAATGAAATATGCTTCTATATTTTGATCCTATTATTGTAATCGATTTAGTTGTAAAACCCTCTAGCTAAAGAGTATCACTATAACAACTACTCACTGTCATTCCCATCGATGTCCAGTGTACGGAAACACAAAAAAATTACTCGATAAAGTTCAAACTTACTGTGAAATAGTTTATCTAAAAGTAAGGAATAAAAATCAGAGAAACATCTGACGTGCCATTGAACAATGCTCGAAGTCATGTAAGGCGAAAGTTGCGCATAAAATATTTCTCTAATTATTTTATTTCTTACCTTTATACAAATCACTAAATGAAACACTGACTTTTTCAATCTTTTTATTTCAAAGTATTGTGCTTAAAGGATGAAATATGATATACTTAAATATCACACGGTATTATGTCATTATTAGGAACATATAGATCAACAGAAAGCCGAGAAGTTTAAATTTGTGCTGTAGTTTGACATTTATTTAGTTTTTTCAACATGGAACAAGTAATTACACATTGTCCAGACAAATGTAACTTTATATATGTAAAATAGCTAGGCCTTGGACATACGAACTTAGGTTCACTTCATTTACATAGCTAGTAGCAGAAGTTCGTGAAATATCTTAATTTCTCCTCAGATCACTCAGTAATGCTTTCATAAGTACACTGTACTTAAAAATATAACTGACTGATTTGAGGATATATATATATATATATATATATATATATATATATATATATATATATATATAATTTGGACTTCATACTAGTCCATTCGATTCACCATTCGTCCATCTCCCACTCTTCGTTTGGCTATGGATTTCGGAAAATAGTCCATAGTGTAATTTATGGATAAAGTTGTCTCGACCTATAAAGAAAGCAGACTACAAATTCTTCTACACTTTATTCACGGATGATTGTAACTCTCTATGACAGACCTTGACCTCTCCTCAAAAGGCAACATTCCCGAGTGTCAATAGACGATTTTGCTCAAACTTGTAGAGGGGGCCGAATAGTGCAATACGTGCTTTTATTGTGAATAAATTTTTTTCAATTCATATGCATTGTGTAAAATAACCGTTTTGTCTTAATCATTTCCTTACAGTTTATCTTTATTATAATTATGTCCTATCATAATAATGAGTTACTTATTATATTCAATTAACTAGATACGCGTCTGTTAAACAGTTAACTAAAGAGCAAAAAAGATTGTAAAACCTATAATAACAATTAAAACACAAAAGAAATGTAAGTAATGTAAGTAATTTGAACAGTAATAAATATTTTGGTGTTTTAAATTGGTATGTTGAAAATACTCCGACTCCACACAGTGTATAGTCTCTTTTCCAAAGACAGTACTTCGGTAAGCAACTTTATTACACAGGGATGTATGAGGCTTGAAAGCTCTTTAATTTATATTATGATTTATATTGTAAGAAACGTTTTCAGTTATCAAAATTAATTTATAGTCGTGGGATATTTTCAAAATTTCGAATTATTACAAAAGTGGATTACACAGTGTTTCAGACAATTAATTACATACCAACACTTACATCAAAAACATTTTTTTATATATCATCGTTTGTAACATATTCCGTCTAAACTTAAAATATCAAATTACATTCCGGAATGTGTATTATCCTTTAAAAGTGAAATTGAGCACAAAAAATATGCATTACACTATTTTGGAGCCTCTACGCACCTGCCAAGTTTCATCAACGCTGTTTACTGACACTCCGGAATGTTTTCTTGTCAGACGCTTTGTGTTAGTACTATCTGGGAAACAGAAATTTTTGCACGACTACGGAATCACTGCCATTCTGGCAATTGCTTCATTGGCCTGTGGACTACTATTTGTATACCACTGCAAATGGAAAGCATGCCATACTCTTTCGTACTCTACTTCACTTGACGCAGCCGCGTGGGTGCGAGACCATCTGGCTCCGGCCCTCCTGCCGCTATTCACTCTGTCCCAATGTGGAAGTCAAACGATGCTTGGACCGGATTGGCAGCACTGCGGACGGTTGATGGCTCCGCAAGGCCGAAGTCATCGAGGCGTTAACAGATCGCCAGCAACGAGCCAAGTGCCGCCGGCCACAATCTTCACGCCACGAGCCGTACCAGATGTCACGTCTTACATTACGGCTGCGGTAGCAACCGACGGGTGTAGTTTTGTGGTGTCTACACGACGAGCTAGATGAAACATGTTTCTCATAAAATATATCATATGCGCTTTTCTTGGCAAACTGAGTGCTTCCAGAAGGTTAATGAACTATTTAAGGAGAAGGCTGTGTAGAAAATTTCGAGACATAAATATACGCCCAGTTTTCCGGAATGGAGAGTTACAATTCCTTGAATGTTTCGCATTCCAAAAGTCCTTCACGGATGATTAACGACATACAATTAGCGTTCTTGGTTATTTACTCTTGCAGGAGCACACTTTACAACAGGTTAAAATAAAAAATATAACCTACGAATTCTGCACGTTCTCAGCGACTTTTACGCTATTGCTGGTATCTCTCATGATTACTTCGTCGTGTAAGTTCAGAATGTGAGAAATTAATCCGTTTGCTATAGCATATTTTCTCAGCAGGCCTCGAATTTCAAACTACGCCATAAGCATGAATTCCGTTAAAAAAAAAAAAAAAAACGGCAATCGTGATTGACAACGACAGTGGGGGATACCTTCGCGTCACTAGTAAGACAATGTTAGTTTTTGACCGCTGGAATGCAGTTCCTAGCGCTGAAAATGAAAACCATGTTCTGTCTTACAGCTAAATAAACCTCTTCGAGGAATGGTGTCAAGTTTTTTAGGATTGACATATAGGCGCTGTAGATGAGGTGATTTGAGTTTTGTAGGAAAATATGAGCCTATTTCGCCGCCTGACTGACCACAAGTGTGCTATATCTATTTATTCGTTTCGACTTCACCTATATCACTGTAGTACGCTGTAAACAGTTATACTTTACCCATTTCATAACGTTGCAAAGCTGATGAAATGAAATTGGAGCTATTACTCAGCGTAAAATTCTTCTTTCACTGAAAAGTGATTTTCTTGGATCTGGAAAAGCAATGGGATTGTACGAGGGCGTGCTGGAAAGTAGTGCTCCGAATTCTTCTGCCGCTCGAGATCTCCGATATGTAACGTGTAACGTGGCCTTGTGTAACGTAACTATGCCAGTGCGTGAGAAACAGCTTGCTGAAATCGAGTTTCGAATTTGAAACATCGAGCACCCTTTCCCTCAACACGATCGTGCCAGACCATACACGAGCGCTGCAACATCTCGAACAATCCGACCTTCGGGTTCACTGCCATCGATCAACCTCCATGCACTCCCGACTAGGCCCCCATCCGATTTTCATTTCTTTCTAAGACTTAAAGGTTTCACTTTGACAGAGATGCAGCGGTACAAGCAGAGCTGACGTTCTGGCTCTGACAAGAAAGTCAAAAATTGTACAGTACCAGTCTCTCGTTCGGAGAGATGTGATCGTCACCACGGTGACTGTGTTGAGAACTACACCAGTAAACACAAAGAATAAAGATGTATAATGTTAACAACGTTTGTTTAATTTATAAAGCTGTAAGTGTTCAAAAGTGGTTCAAATGGCTCTGAGGACTATGGGACGTAACATCTGAGGTCATCAGTCACCTAGAACTTAGAACTACTTAAAACTAGCTAACCTAAAGACATCACACACATCCATGCCCGAAGCAGGATTCGAACCTGCGACCGTAGCGGTAGTGCGGTTCCGGACTGTAGCGCCTACAACCGCTCGGCCATACCGGCCGGCCAAAGCTATTATTGGTTTCACATATAAAATTGGCGGAATTACTTTTCAACACGCCCTCGTACGTTCTGCTGTTCCTAGTAACCATATACTCTGACAACGACTGTAACTTATTCAGTAGCGAAATCACTTTTAATACTGGAACGAAAAGTAACTGAAACGAAGGAAATGTATTATATGCAAGAGAAATAGCTCTCAACAGTAAAACAAAATTGTACAATGCGTGAAGTGAACATGACTTACAGACGAATTAATGTTAAAAATATCGGGAAGTCTATTTACCAACCAAGTTTTATGGATATACACTCCTGGAAATGGAAAAAAGAACACATTGACACCGGTGTGTCAGACCCACCATACTTGCTCCGGACACTGCGAGAGGGCTGTACAAGCAATGATCACACGCACGGCACAGCGGACACACCAGGAACCGCGGTGTTGGCCGTCGAATGGCGCTAGCTGCGCAGCATTTGGGCACCGCCGCCGTCAGTGTCAGCCAGTTTGCCGTGGCATACGGAGCTCCATCGCAGTCTTTAACACTGGTAGCATGCCGCGACAGCGTGGACGTGAACCGTATGTGCAGTTGACGGACTTTGAGCGAGGGCGTATAGTGGGCATGCGGGAGGCCGGGTGGACGTACCGCCGAATTGCTCAACACGTGGTGCGTGAGGTCTCCACAGTACATCGATGTTGTCGCCAGTGGTCGGCGGAAGGTGCACGTGCCCGTCGACCTGGGACCGGACCGCAGCGACGCACGGATGCACGCCAAGACCATAGGATCCTACGCAGTGCCGTACGGGACCGCACCGCCACTTCCCAGCAAATTAGGGACACTGTTGCTCCTGGGGTATCGGCGAGGACCATTCGCAACCGTCTCCATGAAGCTGGGCTACGGTCCCGCACACCGTTAGGCCGTCTTCCGCTCATGCCCCAACATCGTGCAGCCCGCCTCCAGTGGTGTCGCGACAGGCGTGAATGGAGGGACGAATGGAGACGTGTCGTCTTCAGTGATGAGAGTCGCTTCTGCCTTGGTGCCAATGATGGTCGTATGCGTGTTTGGCGCCGTGCAGGTGAGCGCCACAATCAGGACTGCATACGACCGAGGCACACAGGGCCAACACCCGGCATCATGGTGTGGGGAGCGATCTTCTACACTGGCCGTACACCTCTGGTGATCGTCGAGGGGACACTGAATAGCGCACGGTACATCCAAACCGTCATCGAACCCATCGTTCTACCATTCCTAGACCGGCAAGGGAACTTGCTGTTCCAACAGGACAATGTACGTCCGCATGTATCCCGTGCCACCCAACGTGCTCTAGAAGGTGTAAGTCAACTACCCTGGCCAGCAAGATCTCCGGATCTGTCCCCCATTGAGCATGTTTGGGACTGGATGAAGCGTCGTCTCTCGCGGTCTGCACGTCCAGCACGAATGCTGGTCCAACTGAGGCGCCAGGTGGAAATGGCATGGCAAGCCGTTCCACAGGACTACATCCAGCTTCTCTACAATCGTCTCCATGGGAGAATAGCTGCCTGCATTGCTGCGAAAGGTGGATATACACTGTACTAGTGCCGACATTGTGCATGCTCTGCTGCCTGTGTCTGTGTGCCTGTGGTTCTGTCAGTGTGATCATGTGATGTATCTACCCCAGGAATGTGTCAATAAATTTTCCCCTTCCTGGGACAATGAATTCACGGTGTTCTTATTTCAATTTCCAGGAGTGTACATCGATCAGCGGGGTGCAAATCTGTTTACACTAACATAAAGGAGTAGCATGTTCATAAGCCCATTCGATTCAGGATAACTGCGCTGTCCCTAGGTCATATTGTGTCACCTCGAACGTTTCTGGAATGCCCTCAAGCTGGAACTATAAAAAATGTGATTTCTGCGTGCTGTTAACTTTATTTCCTGCCAGTGATTTTAGGGAAACATAGAAGGAATTTGGTTTCCCCCTTGAAGATATGTTGGGGAACCGCAAGTGTGGTAAGGAAGCAATGGTAAATGAGACTATAGTGTGCAACATCTAGCAGAATTATTGTTGTGAGAGAGAACCAAATACCACACGGTTGATGCTATAAAATTCTGTCTCCTAAATTGCACCATATTATTTCTAATCTCTTACGGACCATTTTAATGCACAGTTAAGGAAGGAGAGAAAATTCAGGAAAACGGAAGGTTAGTCCCCCGCGCCCACGTGCATCAGTCAGAATGGAAAGAGACTTATAGAACTGCGTAGAAAACCCACCTTCGAAAATAAGTCAACCCATTTAACAAAAAACTCTGAAAATAAAAGAATACGGCTGTCGCCCCTCGTAAATATAGGTAAATTCCCAATAGTTCATAATACAATCTCGTTTCCACATGGACTAGGAACTTTTACTTGTCCAAGAATGCTAAGGAATAAATATTGAAACAGACCAAAATGTAATCAAAGTAAAACTAAATTTATAGCACCACTATTTCAAAATAAATTTCTGGTAATCCATGAAGGAAAGTGGGACTGCAGCCGGATACATAGTACTTGAATAATGATAACAAAACCCGATCCTGTACTTGAATCTACCAGCCGTTTCTTCTTTTTAATACATGCTACCAGATTAAACGACAGTAGATCCGATTACAGCCGGTGTTTTGGTAACATTATTCAAATTCAACATAAGGGCTTCAATAATTCCTATTTTGAAACTGATAATATTTATTCACTGGTATAAACCATCAAACTATGGAAACTCCTTCGTAAACGTGGAAGAACACCGTTGGTGGAATGAAGATACGAACAACCAATAAAATCTCGACACAAGGTATTCAAAACATGGAATAGTAAGAAATCAGCCAGTGCACATGACAAGTACTGGGCAAGTCAAAAAAGAAGCTTCAACATCAGGTAGACAGAAAAAAAGACAAGATGAAAAACGTCAACATCGTGAAAGTAAGGAAGACCTAAAAAACCACAGCAGGAATATTCTAAAACTTTTAAAACAAAGCAAAACTGACACGTGCCTCAAAATATCTACTTCAAGAAGGAAAACAGACAACTAGTACACAACAACCAAAAAAGTGCATACATATCTGTAGATATGTTGAAAACAACTAAACTGCCCTCAATCCACAGAGAGACCGCTTCTAGAAATTCCCTAAAAAATAATTCAGATACATAAGCATCAAATTAAGAGAAAACTGTAATACAAATTAAAAGGTTAGACAACCACAAATAACAGCCTGTGATGATAAAATAGTGGCACACATTCTGAAATCAGTCGGTCCTAAAACTTTACAAGTAATTATGTTGACTAAGCAGAATACTGGAAAACTGAGTAAATTCCGGATAAGAGTGAAACTGTGTTGAGATAGCGACTATAAGAAAGGAAGACAGAACCGATGTTAATAATTCACTTCTTTCTGTCCCATACAAAATTATACCCCAACGTCTCTAGGACCGAGCACGAAAACAACTTGAGTGTCAAGCTACTGAGTATCATGGACGTTTCAGACCAGATGTTGCACGACCAAAAAAAATTCACTTTTGAAACTAAATTTCAGGCATAAAAAGTAGTTTTTACCCACGAAGATTAAAAAAGAAATCTTATGATTCAGTGGGACATATGTCTCCCTTCCAGATTCCGAAACAAAGCGGTCTAAACCTCAAAACTATCACATTTATTGGCGAAAGAGTAAATGGCACGAAATATTTGATAAAATTCATTGCAGAAAATTCGGGTCATTTAGAAATTAAAACATGAGTGAAGTACGGTGATGGACCCTTTCCATTACTTTTCAACACTGTTTCAGAAAAAGTAATCCAAAAGCAGAGAAAACTGAAATCACGGCTTAAAATTGACGAACCACTCGAATTTCGAAGAATCAACATTATGCTTAGCTTTTCAAGACGTTCAGGTGATTCTGTGTAAGGACACTGAAATAGCACAGAAACCAAGGAACAGCAGGAAGAGTAGGAATCCAAATATAATTTGAAAAAATAAAATGCGTATTTAGCAACTACTAGGCGCAAAAAGTAATATAACCTCAATACGGGAGAATCGACAGAGTTTCTCAGATCTAGAATTTTGTCGAAACCAGCCAGGAAACTAGTCTGTATATGTTTGGTTACGAAATTTTTTTTCCACAAAATGGAAACACCTTTCAGGATTACAAAATGCATCTATAACAGAAATCATTTTTCAAAATAGACAAAGTGAGACTTCCTTTCTGAGGCTAAATAACTCATTTTAAACTGAAAGAAGGACAGTGAAGAAATGCACAAGTGAGAGAGAGTACATCAAGACTAAAAGCAGACAATGGAAGGGATAAGTACACCAAAATGTATTTGGATATGAGAAAACCCCGGGAAAATTTTAATGAGTGCGTTTAAGCAATGGAAGCATACAGATTAATTAAATAGCTTATGGGATTCTATGTAAGCAGCTGTAAAGCTAAAATCCAAACAATGAAATGGATCGTTGCAGTAAATGAGACGTGAACGAAGCAGAAGTAACACATCTTGATATACTTGAAGGAAAAACAAAAACAAGGCAGTAACACACGACTAGGCCGTCTGCCTGACAGAAAAACCCAACAACACAGAAAAGCTTGATATGACAAGGGGAAAAGAGCCCATTCTGACAAAATAAAAGTAATATGGCCACAAGGAGAAGAGTAACCAAAACTCTGGGAACTCCTCTAGTTGTAGATTGTATGGTCCAGTAGTGTTCAAATGTTAATAATAATATTACAATTATTATGAACAAAACTAAAGTGCAGCAGGCTATTTAGCAGAGCTAGAAATGAATGCTAAGGACAAGTACCACGGAAACAAAACTGCAGTAATATTAAATGAAAATTTATGTAAGATAACATACCATTTACTTTTCCTCTGCGCAATACCGGCAAATAAAGGCTAACATTTTGACATGTACGGAGACGTCGTCTGCAGAGACGACAGATAAATTGGAGTTGAAAATTCCCTTTCAAACATGTTGTTTCTGCAAGGTTTAGATCAATATTTAACGCGTCATATTATTTTTTATAAAACGACATACTGAAAAAGCATGTGGCCACAACAGGATGTCAGAACGAGCAACTGCGTTTGGTGCTGGATACCCGCAAGGAAAAGTGTGTGACGACACAAATATTTCCGCCAGTCACGCCCCAGGGAAGTACGGTGTTCCAAAAGTTGTGGATCCAAAAAATGTTCAAATGAGTGTGAAATCTTATGGCACTTGACTGATAAGGTCATCAGTCCCTAAGCTTACACACTACTTAACCTAAAGTATCCTAAGGACGAACATACACACCCATGCCCGAAGGAGGACTCGAACCTCTGCTGGGACCAGCCGCAGTTATGGATCCCTTCCGCCTGAATCACTACTGAAATTTGATGCACGCACTTTACTTAAATGAAGCAGCTCTAGTAGGTCTTTATAATGTCATCATTTTACGAACGCGTTTCGATAAATTAGTAAGAGAAAAGAGACGTAGGGTTTTGCTCAAATTCTGATTGGAATCCCACTTTCTCCTTGGTCGAACAACAAACGCACAGAGTCAAAGCAACTTTCTCATTACTATTCAGTATCGACAACTTTCGTTGTTTGATGGTTGTGGTTGTTTACGTTAAGTGTGTTGTCTTGCTGCGTGTGCTCCGCACACCAAGTTTCTGAATTTACCATCGTTGCATTTTGGCACCTATCGACAAATCGGAGGCTATCGAAGATGTCGCAACAACGGCTCTGTACTATTGTACATGTAAGTAATTTTTTCATCTGATTTTACGATAAACTTATGTAATTGATGTTCTGATTTCATTTCTTTTTGTTTCATGCCATTATGTTAAGACAACTGTAAATAAGCTTCAATGTAAATATTAATGTTTATGTCAAATGTCAAGTAATATTGTAGTAGAATTAAAATGTAACAAATGTTGAAACTGTTGTAAGATGTTTAAAATTGTAACTGTGCGTCTGGTGCATACGTAGGCAATGTGTTAGGATATGTAGGATGCAAAACCTCGGCTGAATACCCGGTCTGTCAGGGAGCGGTAAAAAGTGGATGGCAGGCGAGGGCGGGAAAATGAGCGCAGGCACAGCACGGCACAATGGGCTCAGTGGTTGCCAGAGTTTGGCACTGGTTTGAGCAACACCTTCTGGAGCGAGGAGGCTCTCATGGAAGACATAGCTTCACTGAGCCTTGGGTATGCCGTTCCAACGCCCACACATCAAGAGTCATAGCTGTGGTTGCATGTGTGCTCTGTGCCTCCCATCTTGACCCTCGCCGACCGCCGCATCGATACTAGCAGGTTGAAACATTTAGTGCTGTATTCGTATGGATCAGAGAGTGAACTGTGTTTGTTTGGTGTAATAATAACCTAAATTTTGCCAGAACTTTTCCATCATTTAATTATCCTCACAACTAATGTAGACCGGGTCCTTCCCAAACGTTGTGCAATCCAAGTGTCCCGAAATGAAAATTAAAACATTGTGTTAATAATAATTATTTGCAGAACTAGTTGTAATAGAATGGTGCCTAAAGAAATGTTTCGTTTATGAACTAGTAAATGAATAGCGAAGGTCTAACGAAGTCGAAAGATAACTTTAGTATTGATATAGTAATGAAGTTTATTATTTCGAGACAGATGTAAAGGCAGTAAATAAGATGAAAAGAGTAGTAACTTATATACTGGAAATCTTGAATGAATAATAAATTCAGTAATCAATTTTTTAATACAGCGATCATTACGGTTTCAGCCCCCCCCCCCTACTCATTTGAATCCTGAAGTGTTCTAAATTGGTTTGACCTGCAAAATTTAAAGTCAATATAAAAGCCAAAATTTACCAGTGTTTTATTTTTATCGAAATTGACATTTTGTGTGTGGCATGAAAGTACAATTTCTAGGGTAACCTATTCCCGATTTTAATCAGATTAATAGACAGTATAAAGTCTTGTAGTAAACATTACAGTGTAGTGTTACGTATTCTTGATATTCCGTATCAGTACAGAACGTGAAACTATTAGTTCAATAGATTTTCTGGTTCTAAAATTATACTGTATTTTGCAGTGTTACAACTTGTTGTTTTGCATGAATATATACCAACTTGTACAGGGAAGAAAATCAGTTAATGCCTAATTTGGCTGGCGACTGTATTATTGTCATATTGGTAGCTTCTTCTGGTTTTCAGTTTTGATCCATCCTGACGTGTGATTGCATTTCGAACTTACATGACGTATCATTGTTATTACAGAGTGGACATAAGTCTGATTTGCTACCATCAGGTACACACGATCGATATCTATGCGCAAATCCTTTCTCATAAGGTGGATCCCTCTCACTTACCATAGCACAGGCTTTAACCCTAGCATTACCATCGTATTTTTTGTTACATGTAATACCAACGGAGGGGCCTCAAAGGCCCATAAAGAATACCACAATTTATTTTATCATAAATCAAGTTTATTTACTTCTGATACCTCTAATAACAATTCAAAATGCTTAGACATTGTTTTTGTATACTGGATAATAAAAGATGTTATTATAATAGGAATAAAATGAACAAATCACGAGATTCAGTTTATATATTTTTGGAGTAATGTTTCAAAATAGTGTTTTCTTATAAAAACGACTTTTTTAATTCGATACACTACATGAAGCAAACAAAATTTACTGTCTCATTCTGCAACGCATTTTTCACACAACACTGTCTTCCTGCAGTGTTTCCCACAGACGTGTTTGTGGCACTGAGAGCAGGTAACAGTTGACGTTCCCAGCTTGTTGTACTTGATCTTTTTAGATGCAGCTTCTTGGCAGCATAGGTGGCACCGTCCACGTGTTCCTGGTTCTGCTGTTGAGGATGATGGTTCTACAGAGCAGCTGAGCTTCCGTTGTGTGATGCTTTCCATTGCCATTATTACTGGCTTCTGAAGTCCATACAAATTTTGTGCCCGTTTATATACTTGAGATCTTATTAGTTCGAGACCTAAGTTAGTGATAAAAACCCTTCTGCGGTTTAGCAAATTCTTTTTCCAAATCGGAAAGTTGAGGAGGAAGAGTGAATATGCATTCATTGCTGCTATGTCAATGAGTGTGTAGAAGAGGGACAAAGGCCATCTTCTTGTTCCTCTCTTTGTGCTGTAGTGTCTTGCCATCTGGTCTATGGTGTCCACGCCTCCCTTTGTAGAATTATAAAAAAGATTTATGTTAGTCTTTTTTGAGTCTTCATTCAACACCCCTTCTGAGTGATAAGTTGAAAGCATCAACAGCAGTCGCTTTGGCTTCTCGCGGACTAGCGGTGATGCAAGAGTAACTGGTGGCCTCTGTGTCTGAGGGTCAGTATAAGCAAAGATGGAAGAGTGTAAACTGCGGCCAGTTGTAGTCTTCAGCTCTTCAGGTATGTGTCGTCTGTTAGACTGTAGGGTGAGGTGAAAATCATTCCATAGAGTCTCAGCAAGCTCCACTGAAGTATAGTACCGATCTGTGGTAACATCGCGGCCTGATTTTTCAATAGGTTTTATTACTCTCTTTACAATTTACATCGGTCCATTTGAATGCTGTGTATTTCCTGACTTGCCTGTATAGATGTCCGTGCTGATCACATATCTAGTCCCAGAATCAGACAGCATTCGAATTAGAATGCCGTATTTTCCAGGTTTTTCTTTTAGAAACACCTTGAATGGACAGCGACCACGGAACAAAGACAACATCTCATCCACTGTTGTATGTAGACCAGGAATGAAATACAATGGAAGTGAAGAATTGAAGCTTTCAAAAATTTCCCTCATTGGAGCAAACTTGTCAGTCTGGCGACGAATTTCTCTTGTGTTCTTATCATCAAACCTCAATATTTTAGTCAATTCGAAAAATCGGGTCCGACTCATTGATCCATAGTACACTTGTCGGCCCTGAAGCAAAGACCATAAATGTTGGACAGGTATCTTATTGTCATGATTTGAACCCATGATTAGCAAGAGTCCTATGTAACAAAATAACTCATCTTCATCTGTGTGCTGAATACCTAGTCGAGAAGCCTCTTCATTTGAGAGTACTTTTATTATATTCATAATTTGAGGTGTAAAAAAGAGCTCTATAGCCTCTTTCGGAGACGCAATTCTTCCTTGTTGTCCTAGCCCCATTCTTTCTCGCACTATATTTTGTACAGAACGCCGATATTGTCGAGAAGGCTTCGTAATATACTCTCGTCCACTTTTTGCAATGAATTTATCACATTCCGTATCATTATCATCTGGTGGATTGGCTTCAACCTCATCTTTATTCTCAGACGATGAATCAGTTCTAATTCCTTCCACATCATCATCCACTTCACTTTCCTCTAAATCTGATTCGTTCAAAACTTCTTCTAGCACTCTTTCAATGGAACTTTCACGTAAACGTTGTCTACTCATGTTGCTGGTTCAACAGCAGCAGAAACACTGAAAATAACAATGGTCCGCTTCATAATAATATGTCTGAAGGCAACAATGCCAAAATTCGTTTCATGGTAAGAATTTGAAACGAAAGACTCAACCTCGTAAATCTTTCCTTGCTATTACCAACGGGTGGGCTTCTAAGGCCCACAGAGAATTAAATCAAGTAAATGAATTTTAATTACATTTTTATTCCGAAATTCTGTAATGACTCAATAGTACATTCAATAACGAACAATTACCTTTGCTTTCAAGTTCATATATCAAAGGGTGTGGATACAACATAGAAAAACTGAGTCAGTGGGCCTACGAGGCGCCCCCGTTGGTAATGCTAGGGTTAACGAGTACTGTGTCAGGGATTACAAGCTCTCGTCGGCAAGTGGGACAGTACCCTTCAGCTGATAATAAGCAACATCTAACAAGGCGCTTAGTAACGTATGGCCTAAGTGAGTCCTCAATAGGTATGTGTTTATAATTATATGTATAGTGCCCAGAAGAATCCTGACAAGAAGTTAAGTAATATATATATTATTTTTTACAAACGACTTCTAATCATTTCAGTCATTGCAGATCCAGATCATGCTTCCAGCACCTTATCGACGTTACTGACAAACCTGCTGTGATTTATATGTTTCTCTTTAGCATTGGCCAGCAGTCAACATTGGCGAAGACTCGTTCGTAGTCACCATAACATGAATCCTATGAAACATGTCTGAGATAGATTGAAAACGGCTGTTTATGGACGACGTGACCCACCAACCACTCTGAGGGATCTACGCCGAATCGTCATTGAGGAGTGGGACGATCTGGACCTACAGTGCCTTGATGAACTTGTGGATAGTATTCCACGTCGTATAGAGGTATACATCAATGCAAGAGACCATGCTACGGGATATTAGAGGTACCGGTGTGTACAGCAGTCTGGACCACCACCTCTGAAGGTTCAGCTGCATGGTGGTACAACATGCAATGTGTGGTTTTGATTTGCAATAAAAAGGGCGGAAATGATGTTTATGTTGATCCCTAGTCTAATGTTCTGTACAGGTACGGCCCTCTCGGAACCAAGGTGATGGAAAACATTTTTATGTATGTAGTTCTTGATCGTTTGTAAACTGTTTTACAAACTTCTGCATTAATTTCATAGTTCCCTGACTAACATATGTAATGAATATATTATATTATAAAAGCAAATGTACGATATGTGTGCCGATAAAACTCAGAAACGAGTCCCGCTACGATCAAGGGCGCCATATGGTGTGGCAGTCCTCTGTCCCCTCTATCCCCCAACCATAAAGAAAGTTACCGTTTTTACCAGAAGGGCATGTTTTGACTATGTAAGGGCTGGAAAGTTTTACCCACTAAAAATTTCTACAACATTCCAGAAGATAGATTATTTGAGATCATTACACAACATTCCGTAATGTTCCGGATTGTTTCACAATGATCCGGGATGTTCTAGAATGTTAGGAACTGTCTAGAATATTTGAAAAGATTTCAGAATGTTAGGGAACATCGTGTACCATCCCAGATCACTGTGGAATATTCCAGAACACTCTGGAATGTTGTGGAATTATCTGGAACAATGTGAACCATTCGAAGGCTTTTCAAAAATGGCTCTGAGCACTATGGGACTTAATAGCTGTGGTCATCAGTCCCCTAGAACTTAGAAATACTTAAACCTATTAACCTAAGGACATCACACACATCCATGCCCGAGGCAAGATTCGAACCTGCGACCGTAGCAGTCGCACGGTTCCGGACTCCGCGCCTAGAACCGCGAGACCACCGCGGCCGGCGAAGGCTTTTCCTTATATTCGCGACTGGTGGTGCAATTCATTCGTAGGAGTATATAAAGCAAGACCTGTAGTGGTTTCGAACGTCAGTTTCTTATTAGTGACGAAGGGAGGAGTCGAAAAACTAGTGGAATTAGTGAATAGAAACAAACAGTGAAGTGTGAGTTGTCAGAGTGATGCATTGACTGAATATAAATCGAAAATAAAGTGTGTGTAATATGTAAAGTGTCACTGGTATACTTTTAACAAAACGTTGATTTTATTTTTATTTTAGACAATGCCCAAACGTAGAAGAGGAGGAGATCTTACCGGTCGGAAGCAAAACATCGAGAATAAAAATAACAGTGAAAAACGAAAGAGGTGGTGAGCGCGAAGGACTCTTAAGTTCCCAAAAAGCACTGTGAGAAGCAGAGAAACCGAAGAACAACGAAATCAACGGATTTCAGAATTAAGAATTGCGGCACATTTTTATAATAAAAGAATGTGAAGTCAAGCCAGCCATGAAAATATCACCCTACGAGAAGCGCGGACGAGGAAAAGTAAAAATTACAACTTAACAAATGAAACACTCCGCTTCGACCCGGTGAAAGAAAATAACAAACACTTCGTAATCGGAAAAATGGATAACAGCTGGCAATTTTGCAACGCGAAAAACTTAAGTAGAGAAACACCAGGATTCTGTTGCATGAAAAGAATAATTCGATTACCAAAGCTGGGAGCACTTGCACAGGAATGAAGCATTACACGACCGGGAAGACCCCAGAATCAAAAACTTTGTAATAGGAAAGCGTACAACACCTGCTTCCAAATTAATTCTTTCGGTGTCACTTCGATCAACACTAATACGGATGTAATCGATTATGTTTTTTCCATCCAAGAACAAATCTATCACATCTTGTGATCATGACTACCAGTATCCAATGAAGACCGTAAGTTTTTGAACATATATTTCATCGGAAATAAAGAAACAGAAATTAATCAACGATGCACCATTATCAGTGGACTGCGACGAGAAGAAGTCCAAAATGTGCAGAGGATCTGACACAAACACAATCAACAGAGTCACATGTTCAAAACAGCACAGACCGAATGATTTTTGATGCCTATTAGGTTACAATTTGAGTCAACAGAAAACTATCTTGAGAACACGTACATCGATTTAATGCACATCATATAGACGAAGTCACCCCCGTAATTGTGGACAATGAAAACACAAGCCGTGATATACACTGAAAAGCCAAAGAAACTGATACACTTGCCTAATATTGTGTATGGCCCCCACAGGCACGCAGAAGTGCAGCAACACGACGTGGCAAGGACTCGACTGAGGGAATTGGAGGGAACTGACACCATTAATCCCGCAGGGCTGTCCATTAATCCATAAGAGTACGGGGAGATGGAGATCTCTTCTGAACAGCACGCTGAAAGGCATCCCACATATGCTCAATAATGTTCATGTCTGGAGAGTCTGGTAGCTCTGAAGAGCACGTTGAAAGGCATCCCTGATATGCTCAATAATGTTCATGTCTGGGGAATTAGGTAGCCAGCGGAGTGTTTAAACTCAGAAGAGTGTACGTGGAACAACTCTGTTGCAATTCTGGACGTTTGGGTGTCGCAATTTCCTACTGGAATTGCCCAAGTCCGTCGAAATGCACAATGGACATGAATGGGTTCAGCTGGTCTGATAGGATACTTACGTAAGTGTAACCTGTCATAGTCGTATCTAGACGTATCAGGGGTCCCATATCACTCCAAATTCACACGCCTCATACCATTTCAGAGCCTCCGCCTGCTTCAACGGTCTCCTGCTGCCATACAGGGTCCACGGATTCAGGAGATTGTCTCCATACCCGTATACGTTCGTCCACTCGATACAATCTGAAACGAGACTCGTCCGACCAGGCAACATGTTTCCAGTTATCAATAGTTCAATGTCGGTGTTGACGGATCCAGGCGTAAAGCTTTGAGTCGTGCAGTCAACAAGGCTACACGAGTGGGCATTCGCCTTCGAAAGCCCATATCCATGATGTTCCGTTGAATGCTTCGTACTCTGACACTTGTTGATGGCCCGGCATTGAAATCTGCAGCAATCTGCGGTAAAGGTGCACTTATGTTACGCTGAACGGTTCTCTTCAGTCGTCGTTGGTTTCCTTCTTGCATGATGTTTTCCCGTCCGCAGATTTGATGTTTTACCGCTTTCTTGATATTCAAGGAACACTCGTGAAATGGTCGTACGGGAAAATCCTCACTTCATCGCTAGCTCGGAGATATTTGTCTCATCGCTCGTGTGCCGTCCATAGCGTCACTTTCAATGTCACTTAAATCTTGATAAGCTGTCATTGTAGCAGCAGTAACAAATCTAACAATTTCGCCAGACGCTTCTTCTCGTATATAGACACTTGTTGTATTCTGCCTGTTTATACATCTCTGTACTTGAATACGAATGCCTATACCAGTTTCCTTTGCGCTTCAGTGGAATTGTATTACGAGGAAGAGAAGGACTGCACCGTATTGGCTGAGAGACACACTGCTCATGCAATGACTTTCAATATCCATTTATATTTCTGCAAGGAGAGGACGGATATCATTTAAAAGAGAAACATATCCAACCTGCAAGAGACGTAGACACAAACAAAAAGGGTCACTTCCAATGAGTTCTCAGCTTACCGCATCCAGACCAGAGACACGGAAACATACAGTCACATTCCAAACACTCGTCATTTATTCCTGCAGTTGCTGGTAGATATGTGGGCAAAAATAAAAGCGCAACGGATGCTTTACATAAGACTGAATCAGGATAAACTGTGCTCAGAATAATACATCCACCTTCGAGACAAAATCATAAATGATGGAAACATTCACGGCTTTGGAATAGTTGCAGCATTGCCCGCAATATATGTAGGAAGTCTGAGACACATGCACGAACACGCTCAACATGCCATGAGATACATAAGAAAATATGGACGACCTAACCTCTTCATAACATTCACATGCAACTCGTCGTGGCCAGAAATCAAAGGACAACTAAGACACGGCGAAGCCCCCATGCTTCGAAACGACATGATACCTCGAGATTTACGTCAAAAACAAATGAGATTTTTAGAAGTCACCACAAATTACCACGTCTTTCGTACCGTTAGATACTGGATGTACACAATCGAATAGCAAAAACGAGAATACGCTCACTCACACATTTTCATATGGCTACACGACAGAATTCATCCAACTGATATCGACAGAATCAGCAAAGCACAGTTTCCCAATCTACAGAAAGACATAATAGGGAAAAACATGGTTCACTGACCATGCGGGCCATTAAACCGCAATTAGCCATGTATGAGTGATGGATAATGCACAAAAACTACCTAAAACCATACTTGGACGACACACAAACCAGAGTTGATAACCATCTCTAATACCGAAGACGATTACTCAAAAATGGTGGTTTCGCAGCAAAATTACGAAAGCGAAGCAGCTAAGAACTGGAAATATATAATCAATGGGTAGTACCATAGAACATAGTACATTCCAAAATATATCTTACAATTAAATTTTCCCCGAGAGCCAGTTTCGAGCCCCGGCCGTGGCACTAATTTTAAAATATTTCATCAGCTTCCATCATTGTCGTACTTTCCAAAATGTTCCATGGACACATAAACATAGAATTCTTCAATTTAGTGAAATCCTGAGTCGGAACAAGACCCTGGGAGTAGACAACATTCCATTACAACTACTGAACGGCTTTGGGAGAGCCAGTCCTGAAGAAACTCCACCATCTGGTGAGCAAGATGTATGAGACAGGAGAGATACCCTCAGACTTCAAGAAGAATATAATAATTCCAATCCCAAAGAAAGCAGGTGTTGACAGATGTGAAAATTACCGAACTATCAGTTTAATAAGTCATAGCTGCAAAATACTAACGCGAATTCTTTACAGACGAATGGGATTTTGTGGTTGGCAGAAGAGCCATCACCGTGTTACTAGAGGAGGCAGAAAGGCACGCGTTTTAGCTCACGCAGGCTGGTGTGAGGTCTGGAACAGGACAAGGAAATTAGAATTTAGAAACAACGGACGTTGCTGGTGGAATACTTAACTTTAATCCATCTTGACGGTACATATTTCACAATATCTATAGTAACTGATAATGGCGCCTTGCTAGGTCGTAGCAAATAACATAGCTGAAAGCTGTGCTAAACTATCTTCTCGGCAAATGAGGACATAGTAGGCAGTGAACCATCGATGGTAAAGTCGGCTGTCCAACTGGGGCGAGTGCTAGGAAGTCTCTGGAGACTTGCCGTGTGGCGGAGCTTGGTCTGCCATCATTGATAGTGGCGACACGCGGGTCCGACGTATACTACCGGACCACGGCCGATTTAAAGGTTACCACCTAGTAAGTGTGGTGTCTGGCGATGACACCACATGGAAAAACTGGTAGAAGCTGACCCCGGTGAAGTTCAGTTTTGATTCCGTAGAAATGTTGGAAGACGTGAGCCAATACTGACCTTACGACTTATCTTAGAAGAAAGATTAAGAAAAGGCCAACCTACGTCTCTAGCATTTGTAGACTTAGAGAAAGCTTTTGAAAATGTTAACTGGAATACTCCCTTTCGAATTCTAAAGGTGGCAGGTGTAAAATACAGGGAGCGAAAGGCTATTTACAACTGCTACAGAAACCAGATGGCAGTTATAAGAGTCGAGGGGCATGGAAGGGAAGCAGTAGTTGGGAATGGAGTGAGACAGGGTTGTAGCCTCTCCCCGATGTTATTCAATCTGAATGGAGTAGGTATTGAAATCCATGTAGAAGAAATACAAATTTTGAGGTCTGCCGATGACCCTGTAATTCTGTCAGAGACAGTAAAGAACTATGAAAAGCAGTTGAACGGAATGGACAGTGTCTTGAAAGGACGATATAAGATGAACAAAAACAAAACAACGATAATGGAATGTAGTCGAATTACATCGGGCGATGCTGAGGGTATTAGATTAGGAAATAAGACACTTAAAGTAGTAAAAGGGTTTTGCTATTTGCGGAGCAAAATAACTGATGATGTTCGAAGTAGAGAGGATATAAGATGTAGACTGGCAATGGCAAGGAAAGCGTTTCTGAAGAAGAGAAATTTGTTAACATCGAGTACAGATTTGAGTGTCAGGAAGTTGTTTCTGAAAGTATTTGTATGGAAGTGAAACATGGATAATAAATAGTTTGGACAAGAAGAGAATAGAAGCTTTTGAAATCTGGTGTTACATAAGAATGTTGAAGATTAGGTGGGTAGATGACGTAACTAATGAGGAGGTATTGAATAGAATTGGGGAGAAGAGGATTTTCTTGCACAACTTGACAAGAAGAAGGAACCGGTTGGTAGGACATGTTCTGAGGCATCAAGGAATCACAAATTTTGCATTGGAGGGCAGCGTGGAGGGTAAAAATCGTAGAGGGACACCAAGAGATGAATACACTAAGCAGATTCAGAAGGATATAGTTTGCAGTAAGTACTGGGAGATGAAGAAGCTAGCACAGGATAGAGTAGCATGGAGAGCTGCTTCAAACTAATCTCAGGACTGAAGACCACAACAACAACATGTGGTATGTCTGTAAGTATGTGAACAAAGACAATGACATGGCAGTGTTTCAAATAGCCAAAGGCAGCGAACAAAACAGGAACGACGACATCTTCACGTATCAAATGGGAAGATACATCAACAGCAATGAAGCAGCGTGGCGGATCTTCGGCTTTTCTATACACGAACGTTAAAATTGCAAGCCAACCATCTCAGCTAACATCACTGACAGCGTTTTACCAACTGTGCTAAACGGATCCAGTGGCAAAAACATTACTATATATCCACATCACTAGCTGTTACGCGTGGAACACAAAAATAAATCTTCCAACCACGAAAGTAAGGAATTACAGTAGCAGATTATCCAGGAATAATAAAAACTGGCGCACTAAGCCGAGTATACACCGTACATCGTAACACCGCCGAATGTTTCTAACTCCGGATGCTGCTACACGAAATACAGGGACCAACAACTTTCACAGATCTCGGGACTGTTGAGGATTACCTGTGTCAGACGTACATAAAAGCATGCCAACGCTTACGAATACGACAACCACTGGGAATTTACAATAGAAGAACCCTCAATCACAGCGTCACCAGAACAAAGAGACTGCCGGCCGCTGTGACCGAGCATTTACAGTTGCTTCAGTTCGGAACCACGCGGCTGTTACGGTCGCAGGTTTGAATCCTGCATCGTGAATGGATGTGTATGATGTCCTTAGGTTAGTTAGGTGTAAGTAGTCCTAAGTCTAGGGGAATGATAACCTCAGATTTTAATTCCCGTAGCGCTTAGAGACGTTGGAACCATTTAAACAAAGATACTTATTCGCCCTAATTCGAACAACATGTAACCCATCGAATCTAAAAAAGCTATGGGACTCCTTCAAAGAGAGTATGAGTGTTTACGGAGTGTATCAGATCCGACAAGCTCATCCTGAAATGACCACTGAATTTGACGACGACATTTTCAATGAAACACTTTCGCCAAGAAGATACATGTTTAGCTGTAAGCAACCAGATCTCAGTACAACTTGAGATGCAGGCACCATGAAAAGACGGTATCAGTGCGCTAAATTTCGAAATTACAAAGGAAAAAAAGCTATAACATTATGGAATTGCTTCGGTACATTGCTCAAAACAAACCACTTCTCTTTGACCATCACAAGGAAATTTACAGTGTTATCATTGACCGGATCGGCAACAACACTGGCGGCATTGTTTACTTGGACGCACCATGCGCCACCGGGGAGAGACTTCTAATAAATGTACTGCTGGCGAAAATACGTGCTATATACAACGGACTGCCCTTGCCCCATACGGCATTGCACCCACAGTTATGGAAGAAGGACGAACTGCCCATTCAGCCCTACAACTACCGCTGAAAATAGTCGAAGAACGATTCCCAGTACATGAAATATCAAGAGCATCTAGACAAGATGAATTCTAAAGCAAGATAAAGTTGTTTTCAGAGACGAAGGGGAATTGCACAGCAGAAAATCACTTTAAGCCACGGACAGAAAATTGCAAGACTTGTGAGGAAACTCGGAAGGTATAAGAGGAGCTCTACTCATATTCTCAGCTGAGTTTCGAAAGACACTTCCAGTTATCCCCAAGTCAACACCAGCTGATGGGATCGATGAATGCTTAAAAAACACAACTCTAGCCACACACGCAAATACTGCAACTAACAAAAAATATGAGAGCTATCGAAAGGCGAAACAACAGCACATTTTGCTCAACAACTTTCGTAAATAGGCACAGGCCCATATCTTACTCAACAGACGATCGGACTCATTAAACTCAACAGTGATAACCGCAACATAGTCACAGCTGAAAACAAACTCATCGACCAAATTTATCCAAACTTTGCCCACAACTGCACCAATACGGACTGGCTACTTGCAAGGGCAATTTTGGCAACTAAAAATAATATTGTCTACGATATCACCTTTAATTTTCAAAAGAAAACTCTCGGTGAAGGAAGGATATACAAATCGAACGATAAGTTGGTAAACATTGAAGAAAGTGTGAGCTAATCAAAAGAATTTCTAAATTCTTTGGAAGTACCTGGAATGCAATTACAGTGCATTCGACTGAAAATTGGATCTCCGATACTATTACTCAGAAATTTCAGCTCACCAAAACTGTGTAATGTAACAAGGATGATAGTCAAACAGCAGTCGAATATCATTATCGAAGCCGAATTTGTGACTGGAAAGTACAAAGGGCACACACTATTAGTTCAAATCGTTCAAATGACTCGAAGCACTATGAGACTTAACATCTGAGGCCATCAGTACCCTAGACTTAGAACTACTTGACTTAACTAACCTATGGACATCACACACATCCATGCCCGAGTCAGGATTCGAACCTGCGACAGTGGCAGCAGCGCGGTCCAGTACTGAAGCGCCTAGAACCGCTCGTCCACAGCGGGCGGCCACACATTATTTGTCCCCGGGACATCATCTAAGGTCTTATCTTTCGTGAATCCGAATTGTCATACACCAAGTCAATACTTTTCTTTGTGACATTTTAATCTATAGCACAGGAAATTTTATCGAAAGTTTCGA
Source organism: Schistocerca gregaria (assembly GCF_023897955.1). NCBI lineage: Eukaryota > Metazoa > Arthropoda > Insecta > Orthoptera > Acrididae > Schistocerca > Schistocerca gregaria. Next base: position 836,533,154 of record NC_064931.1, read on the forward strand.
TAAGTGCTGAGCAGACAAATTCATCGATATGAGTTGTCAGTAATGAGATCATGATTGTTACGATTTATTGTTATTAAAATAAAACAAAGTTTCCAGATATTAGGTAATAATCCACACAAGAGACATTCATTTAATATAATCAAAACATGGCACACTATGTGGTTTTGTTTCTTTTAACATAACGGCGTAAATGTTGTCGTGGCCAGACGAAGTGTCTTAATGGCGTCGAGAAATTGCTACAGCCTTTTCATCTTGTGTAAACTGAATGACTTCCTCTCGCTCCGGGGTTGGGTGTATCATTGTCGTAATATGTATGTGAGTTTTATTTTCCTCGTCTGCTGTATCCTCTAGGACTTTCATTTCATGGACACATTCGGCGCAGTCATTGCGAAGACTTGTCCTGCAGTTGTTACCGTTATTAATGGTTGATAAAGTCAAGGGTGATTTTTACTTTTTCACATATCATGTTCTGAATAACGCTCCACAGTTTCAGTTGCAATTGATCTGGTGCTTACCTACCGCACTGTTCAGTCTTTGAGTTCAACAGTTCGGTTAAGCACCCATAGCTAAACTCTCTATCTGTCGCCCCAGAACGGGCGTGTCTCGTTACGTGCCTAAGCGCTTTAAGTAATTTCCTTTTCCCCTCCACACGGGTTATCCTTAAATTTTCCTTAAAATCCCGTGAGACTTGTATGCTGCTGCCCCGCTTTCAGATGGTCTCACAAATTCCATCACCTATCAGCCATGCTTCGTCCAATGTATGTTAGCTTGTCACATGCGGAAATACTGAAAAATTTCCTCTCTTCCTTGGCTCATCCAGATACCGTCCGGTTTTCAAGATCTCGACCTCCACAAGATTTTGTGATAGAGTGAATAACTGGAACCAGTAAAGGATGGGTTGAGATGGATTGTTTGGGGGAAGAGACCTAACAGCGAGGTAATCGCTCTCATAGGATTAGGGAAGGATGGGGAAGGAAGTCGGCAGTGCCCTTTCGAAGGAACCATCCCGGCATTTGGCTGAAGCGTTTTAGGGAAATCACGGACAACCTAAATCAGGTTGGTCGGACGCGGGATTGAACCGTAGTCCTCCAGTACAGGAATATTAACTTTATTACTCACTTCTACTGCGCTCACAGACACATGTTTCCTTATTGCTTGCACATTCAAGATGTCAGACATTTACCAGGATTGGAAAGTTCTTTGAAATTTGGAAAGTTCTTTCTTCTGCTTCCTTGTCAGAAGCTTGGCTATTAAGCAGCGTAGTCATTATAGTTCTGTTACGTACCACAGATTTTCCCTGTCCGGGTGCACTTTCTGTTCCGTCTTGTTCATGGGCTCCAGACAGTTTGCTGATGTCGACTGTTCGGACATTTACGGTTTTAATGACCAATATTTCCATAATGGACACAAACTCCTTTGTCATCTTTACATAACTTGGCAACATGTACCAAATCACAGCATTTACTTCAACTTGACTGAATAACGTCGTCTTTGAAAGAGAGACAATCGTATTGAATGTTGTGTCCTTAGAAATAAGTTTTATAGTTCAGCACCTCCTTCTAGAACTTATCCTTACCTGGAGAGCGTGTTAAAGCTATGTTGAATCTCAGTAAAAATTTCCTTGCTGCCAGACTGTAAGCATTATCCGTTTGCGAGTGCAACAGGCTGTGCTGGGAGAGACGGCGAGGAGGCGATGCGGACAGCGGCCGGCGGACTATGGGCAGGGTGCCAGTTCTCCAGAGACAGCGCGGCTATTAAGCCCCTCCCGTCCGCGGCCAACTCAATACCAGGCACAGGCGCTCCATCTGCCGGCCGCGCCGCGCCGCGCCGCAGCCTTCCACAAATTACCGCCCCCTCCGTCCCACATCGCACTTTGGAGATGAATCACTAGTGTGATCATAATCCTTCAACCCCACACTGCCGCCCTCCGCTGGCCGGAACAGCTCTCCAGAATGAGAAAGCAGTTGCCCAAAGTGACACAGACCCGGCTAACTTTTCTGGGCTGTCGCTGTACACTTTCAGTGCTGCCAGCTCCACTTACTGAAACTCAAATTGAATTTAGTCTCAGCTACGTTTAGAGCTCTAACATTACACAGTTTACTAATATAATATTTCACACTCTGCGCTATGTTAGGATAGTCTGTTAAAATGTCCGTTTTCTAACGTACTTCACCAGCCTCCTTTTGACGTGAAAGCGTCTTTCAATCGATTAATAGACGTCGTGATTCAATTGATGCTATATATTATTTAATTAAGATTCATTACTTATCGATAATGACCATCTTGAACGAAACAGACATCTCATGTGTACATATGATGATGTAAGATCGTGCTTGAAATGGAAAATAAAGAGGAAATCATGAGGTATGACCCAAATACGCCGTCGAGCAAACTAAATATACACTTATGAGACAAAAGTCATGGGATAGCGATATTCACGTATACTCATGGAGGTAGTACCGCGTACACAAGGTATAAAAGGCAGTGTATTGGATGATCTGTTGTTTATACTAGATGATTCATGTTAAAAGGTGTCAGACGTGATTTTGACCGCACGGCTTGAATAAACAGACTTCGGACGCAAAACGGTAGTTGTAGTTCGACGTTTGAGACATTCCATTTCGGAAATCATTAGGATATTCAGTTTTCGGACAGCTACAGTGTCAAGAGTGTGCCGAGAATACTAAATTTCTGGTGTTGCCTCTCACCACAGACAACGCAGTGGCCGACGGCCTTCACTTAACGACTGAGAGCAGCGGCTTTTGCGTACAGTTTTCAGTGTTAACAGATAAGGTTAACTACGTGAATTAACATAAGGAATCAATGTGGAATGTACTGCGAACGTATACTTTAGAACAGTGCGGCGAAATTTGGCTTTAAAAGGCTAAGGCAGCAGACGACCGACGAGATTGCCTATTCTAACAGCTCGACATCGCTTACTACATCTCTCCTGTTCCCGTGACCTTATCGATTGGACCCTAGAGCATTGGAAAACTGTGGCCTGGTCAGGTGAGCTTCGACATTTGGTTGACAAGAGCTTATAGTATGGTTCGAATGTAGCACTGATCCCACGAAGCTGTGGACCAAAGTTGTCAACGGGTCACTGTGCAAGCTAATAGTGGCTACATAATGGTGTAGTCTGTATGTAGATGGAATGGACTGGGTCCTCCCAACTGAACACATCATTACCTATAAACAGTTACGTTCGGCTACTTGGAGACCATTTGCAGCCATTCACGGACATCTTATTCCCAAGTAACGATGGAACATTTATGGATGACACTACGTCATGTCACCAGACCGCAGCTGTTAGCGACTGATTTGAAGAACATTCTGGACAATTTGAATGAATGATACAGTCACCCAGGCGGCCTTACACGACTCTCATCGAACATTTGTGGTACATAATCGAGTGGTCGATTAGGGCCCAACATCGTGCAGCTGCAACACTATCGGTATAATGGATAGCTGTTGGCGTAGCATGGCTCAATGTTTTAACGACTTGTTGAGTACCTGCCACGTCGAGTTACTGCACTACACCGGCGAAGGGAGGTTGGACACTATTTTAGGAGGTTTGCCATCTCGGTATAAATCACATTGTTTTGTTGTATTCCTGTGCATAGGAAAATGTATGAACTCGCCATTGTCAGTCTCCATCCGCGCGACTGCAGAATGCCGTATTTGTTCTGCATACGTAATTTGACAACAGCTGTGAACATAGTTACCTGATACTATGTTTATGATGTCATTTGTATTAAGTTGAAACGGCGTTGTGTTAGGAACAAGGCTTTGTATGAAATTAACCAGTAGTTGTGGCTAATGTATATAATTAAAATAGTAGCCTTACTAGAACAACGATCGGTCGTAATCATTTGGTTACTATGGACTGAACCTAAGGTTTAAAATATGTGTAAAATCAATTCTCAGTGTGGAGAGACAAGGGCAACTAATAGGATTTAGTTTCTGTGTAATCTTAAAATTGGATATCTTGGCTAAATGTAGACGTTGCCCGCCATCGAGCTCTCGTTTGAAAGAGGAATGATGAAAGTAGGTCTTCGATATTCGTGGCGGACGAACTTCGCCCTCACCACAGGAGTAAATTTGATCCGACGACTTCTCACTTTGTGGGAGCTCTAAGGTTTATGCCGCCTCAGACAATAATTATCCGATAAGATGGAATACTGGATAGGAATGCGCCGTGTGATTAAGTTATAACATCAGGTATTTCCCAAACCGTTTGAAGTATTGTAATTCCGCCCTCACCAAGTGACTTCTGAAAAAGTCTTCACTAAATTTCCTATAATCTCCTTTAATACACATATTACTTAAAGAGATCTTCGCATCAGCTTCCTTTTACAACCAGAATTATAGTATTTTCTGTTTCTGGTGTCGTAGTTTCGAAATAGACCAGTTCAGAGGAGTTTCACTCATCAAAATCTGATTCATAGATCCGGAGAAATCACAACGTTTAGAACTTGGGTTTGTCTGTTTTGAACATGCAACGGATTGCTGTCATACGCGGAACTTAATTTTGTTTTACGGATCAGTTGCGCCACGTTGATCAGGCACCCCTGCTCGAAGCAGTTTACAAAAGCGGTGTAAAATAGGCAAGATTAAAACCGATACCAATCAGACATGGACCGATACATCACTTGGAAGGTAAAGGACGTGACATCTAAGAATGGTTCCCTATTGAATTACAGTAGCAGCTCTTCTCTTGTTTCTACCTAAGCCCTGTAACGAAAGCGCAAGTCAAATAACGAACGGATATGTAAATCAGGGACTTGAAGAATAAGCACTGTTTAATAACAATTTCACATCAAGCTTTTAATGTCATAACACGAAAAATTACATCACCAACAACAACAGAAAAGAATAAAAATAATTAGGTCATAAAAACTCTGTGTATTCCGACAAGCGTACGAAATGATCATCTTCCACAATAGACGTTTATGCTCGCTGGTAGATGGACTTCGGCACTGAAGTGATTCCTTCGATATCATTGTATATGCTGCTACAACGTGATACTTTAAATCCTTCTGGGTCATCGGAACCCACCTTGAGTTTACCCAGAGAATCGTCCAGTGGAACAAATTAGCCGTACGTTCAACCTGCCTCGCCCAGTGTGGGTTCTCCGCAGCCATTGGCATAGCGCCTACATCCTGCTTTACACGAAATGTAAAGGACACTTTATCGGTGAAGAGAATTCTTACAAGAAAGGTCAACAGAGAGTGTGCTCCTGTCCCAGAATGAAAGAACTTGGCGAGCGCGTTCCTAGCCACAAGCGAGTATTGAGCAGGGCAACCATCGTGCTGGTACCACATATTTCTACGTATTCCAAGCAGTACTTCCTCTAGAAGAAATGGAAGCGTTTCAATAAAAATTGTACGTACTTCTGTCCCGCTAAGTTTCCTTGAATGAAGTAAGGACCAATCATAGTCTTCAATAATCCCACACCAAACGTTCATACTCCACTGTTACTGACGTTCAACCTGCCTTGGCCAGAGAGGGTTCTCTTAATGCATACCTCCTACATTCTACTTTACACGAAATGTAGAGCAAACTTTATCGGTGAAGAGAATTCTTACAAGAAAGGACATATGGTCCATATGTCGCCTCAAAACCGAGGGACAGAATTGCATGCGTGTTCTGTAGTCCTGGTGCTTAATCTGCTGGTGAAATGACGCGTGATACATGCGGAAACTGGGTGCAGAATACGACCAATGCTGGTCTGACTTATTCCAGGGGCAGTCTCTATGTCAGTGGAGCTAACATGCTGCTTCTGAGCAAAAGCTGATGCATCTTTCCGGTTCGCTCCTTTCGTTGCCGGCTTACCCCTTACTCCCAGCGTATTGTTTCGGTGCCCCTTCAATAACAACTTTTCTGACTTTCGAAGACTTGTCATTCTGGCTGGACACCGTCTGTCAGGATACTATAGTTCGTACTACTTAACTATGCCTTCCGCCTTCCTGCGGCATTATCCTTAAAGAGGTAGTTTGTAGAGGACTTTTATTTTTTCAGACACGACACACTGATGCAAAAATGTGATAAATGCTCGTCACAGGGAGGTATTTTCTGTGAAATACGCCATACTGCGTATTAATTGTCGCTCACTGCGCACAATATTAGCCATACTATGTATCTTGAATACGTACTCAAATGCTGTAATACAACAACTGATCTATACGCCCACAGATACATTTTTTCGACGACGGAAGATCACAGATAGGCAGATATATCGTTACATTTCATCATGCACTTGAGAATGGCCATAAAGGTGAAATAATGTTTTTGTGAAATAAATAAATAATTGACAGTAAAACGGCGGAAATTTCTTCGTTCCAAGAGTGCTGTGAACGATTGTGAAATAGTATCGGTATAAAGATCCAAGCTATCGTGGCTGCAGATGGTCGTCAAACTGGGCAACGTTTTTAACCTGGAACGTTAATATGGCGTGCAATAACAACAAGTGTTACCCTCTCATCAAACATGCACCTTTCAATGGTTTATTCGTTAGTTATCTTCAGCATGTCCTGATAGATGTTTCCACAAAGTTTCATTGTCCTACGATCACTCTTGGGGGGCTTTCTCAAGCAGTGCTAGTTTAATTTATAACGAGCCTTTATCTGCCTTATGCACATGCGGTCAAAGCCTTGGTTAAAAATTAATCCTGAAGAATTGGTTCGATTTCAACCAAACTTAGCACACATAATACTTGCCATGTAGGAAGATATGCTGTGGAGGAAAACCCAGCAGTCACCTATTGGGATTGGGTGATAACGAGGTGGAGTAGATGAGGAGGAGATGAGGAGGAGATGGAAAGACGGAAAGGGTGAAGTAGGAGATGGACATAGGTAAACGGAGGAGCAGATGGACGGAGAGAAGGGAGGGGAAAGTTGATAGAATGGGAGTATGAGTAGATGGACAGATGGACAGAGGATGAAGAGATGGGTAAAGAGAGAAAGGGGAAAATCTGATGGGCAGAGGAGGGGAAGAAGACAAGATGGACAGAGAAATGGGAAAGAAGACCTGGATTTCGAGCGAGTGAGGAGTATATAGTTGTGGAGGAGCAGAAGATGGACTAAGAGAGGATAGAGGAGATGAACAGAGGGGAGGGAGAGGATGGAAAGAGATGGAGGAGCAGATTGACAGTGAAAGGAAAGAGTACATGGTAGGCAAATCATGGATGGAAGACATGGACAGAGAGTGGAAGGAAGAGAAGGTGGAGAGAGATAAGGAGAGTCAGAAGTGGACAGAGAAACGAAACAAGGTGATTAACAGAGAAAGAGGAGAGGAGGAGATAGATAGAGAAATGGATGAGAATAAGGTGGACGGAGGGAGAAGGGGGGAGGAGAGAGACAGAGAGAGAGGGAGGACAAGATGGACAGAGAAATGGATGAGGAGGAGACAGACAGGCAGAGGGACAATGAGACGGAAAAAGGGAGGGAGGAGATGTACTAAGAGGGGTAAGAAAGAGATGGGCTGAGATTGGTGGTGTTGGGGGTGGAGTAGCAGATGGACAGAGAGAGGGAAAGAGCACATAGAGAGAGTGAGGGACAGGGGGAGATGGAGAGAGAGTACAGTTTCGAAGAGGTGGGCAGAGGGAGGGGGGTGGAAGAAGATCTACATCTACATCTACATCCGTACTCCGCAAGCCACCTGACGGTGTGTGGCGGAGGGTACCCTGAGTACCTCTATCGGTTCTCCCTTCTATTCCAGTCTCGTATTGTACGTGGAAAGAAGGATTGTCGGTATGCTTCTGTGTGGGCTCTAATCTCTCTGATTTTATCCTCATGGTCTCTTCGCGAGATATACGTAGGAGGGAGCAATATACTGCTTGACTCTTCGGTGAAGGTATGTTCTCGAAACTTCAACAAAAGCCCGTACCGAGCTACTGAGCGTCTCTCCTGCAGAGTCTTCCACTGGAGTTTATCTATCATCTCCGTAACGCTTTCGCAATTACTAAATGATCCTGTAACGAAGCGCGCTGCTCTCCGTTGGATCTTCTCTATCTCTTCTATCAACCCTACCTGGTGCGGATCCCACACTGCTGAGCAGTATTCAAGCATTGGGCGAACAAGCGTACTGTAACCTACTTCCTTTGTTGTCGGATTGCATTTCCTTAGGATTCTTCCAATGAATCTCAGTCTGGCATCTGCTTTACCGACGATCAACTTTATATGATCATTCCATTTTAAATCACTCCTAATGCGTACTCCCAGATAATTTATGGAATTAACTGCTTCCAGTTGCTGACCTGCTATTTTGTAGCTAAATGATAAGGGACCTATCTTTCTATGTATTCGCATCACATTACACTTCGCTACATTGAGATTCAATTGCCATTCCGTGCACCATGCGTCAATTCGCTGCAGATCCTCCTGCATTTCAGTACAATTTTCCATTGTTGCAACCTCTCGATACACCACAGCATCATCTGCAAAAAGCCTCAGTGAACTTCCGATGTAATCCACCAGGTCATTTATGTATATTGTGAATAGCAACGGTCCTATGATACTCCCCTGCGGCACACCTGAAATCACTCTTACTTCGGAAGACTTCTCTCCATTGAGAATGACGTGCTGCGTTCTGTTATCTAGGAACTCCTCAATCCAATCACACAATTGATCTGATAGTCCGTATGCTCTTACTTTGTTCATTAAACGACTATGGGGAACTGTGTCAAACGCCTTGCGGAAGTCAAGAAACACGGCATCTACCTGTGAACCCGTGTCTAAGGCCCTCTGAGTCTCGTGGACGAATAGCGCGAGCTGGGTTTCACACGATCGTCTTTTTCGAAACCCATGCTGATTCCTACAGAGTAGATTTCTAGTCTCCAGAAAAGACATTATACTCGAACATAATACGTGTTCCAAAATTCTACAACTGATCGACGTTAGAGATATAGGTCTATAGTTCTGCACATCCGTTCGACGTCCCTTCTTGAAAACGGGGATGACCTGTGCCCTTTTCCAATCCTTTGGAACGCTTCGCTCTTCTAGAGACCTACGGTACACCGCTGCAAGAAGGGGGGCAAGTTCCTTCGCGTACTCTGTGTAAAATCGAACTGGTATCCCATCAGGACCAGCGGCCTTTCCTCTTTTGAGCGATTTTAATTGTTTCTCTATCCCTCTGTCGTCTACTTCGATATCTACCATTTTGTCAACTGTGCGACAATCTAGAGAAGGAAGCACAGTGCAGTCTTCCTCTGTGAAACAGCTTTGGAAGAAGACATTTAGTAATTCGGCCTTTAGTCTGTCATCCTCTGTTTCAGTACCATTTTGGTCACAGAGTGTCTGGACATTTTGTTTTGATCCACCTACCGCTTTGGCATAGGACCAAAATTTCTTAGGATTTTCTGCCAACTCAGTACATAGAACTTTACTTTCGAATTCATTGAAAGCCTCTCGCATAGCCCTCCTCACACTACATTTCGCTTCGCGTAATTTTTGTTTGTCTGCAAGGCTTTGGCTATGTTTATGTTTGCTGTGAAGTTCCCTTTGCTTCCGCAGCAGTTTTCTAACTCGGTTGTTGTACCACGGTGGCTCTTTTCCATCTCTTACGATCTTGCTTGGAACATACTCATCTAACGCATATTGTACCATGGTTTTGAACTTTATCCACTGATCCTCAACACTATCTGCACTTGAGACAAAACTTTTGTGTTGAGCCGTCAGGTACTCTGTAATCTGCGTTTTGTCACTTTTGCTAAACAGAAAAATCTTCCTACCTTTTTTAATATTTCTGTTTACGGCTGAAATCATCGACGCAGTAACCGCTTTATGATCGCTGATTCCCTGTTCTGCATTAACTGATTCAAATAGTTCGGGTCTGTTTGTCACCAGAAGGTCTAATATATTATCGCCACGAGTCGGTTTTCTGTTTAACTGCTCAAGGTAGTTTTCAGATAAAGCACTTAAAAATATTTCACTGGATTCTTTGTCCCTGCCACCCGTTATGAACGTTTGAGTCTCCCAGTCTATATCCGGCAAATTAAAATCTCCACCCAGAACTATAACATGGTGGGGAAATCTACTCGAAATATTTTCCAAATTATTCTTCAGGTGCTGAGCCACAACAGCTGCTGAGCCCGGGGGCCTATAGAGACATCCAATTACCATGTCTGAGCCTGCTTTAACCGTGACCTTCACCCAAATCATTTCACAATTCGAATCTCCGTCAATTTCCTTCGATACTATTGCACTTCTTATCGCTATAAACACGCCTCCCCCTTCACTGTCCAGCCTATCTCTGCGGTATACATTCCAATCAGAGTTTAGGATTTCATTACTGTTTACGTCTGGTTTCAGCCAACTTTCTGTTCCTAGTACTATATGGGCGTTGTGACCGTTTATTAATGAGAGCAGTTCTGGGACCTTTCTATAGACGCTTCTGCAGTTTACTATTAGCACATTAATATTGTTATTCCTTGTTGCATTTTGCCTACTCCTGCCTTGCCGCGTCTCAGGAGGCGTCTTGTCGGGCCTAGGGAGGGAATTCTCTAACCTAAAAAAACCCCATGTGCACTCCACACGTACTCCGCTACCCTCGTAGCCGCTTCCGGCGTGTAGTGCACGCCTGACCTATTCAGGGGGACCCTACATTTCTCCACCCGATAGCGGAGGTCGAGAAATTTGCACCCCAGCTCTCCGCAGAATCGTCTGAGCCTCTGGTTTAAGCCTTCCACTCGGCTCCAAACCAGAGGACCGCGATCGGTTCTCGGAACGATACTAAAAATAGTTAGCTCTGATTCCACCCCGCGAGCGAGGCTCTCCACCTTCACCAACTCCGCCAACCGCCTGTACGAACTGAGGATGACCTCTGAACCCAGACGGCAAGAGTCATTGGTGCCGACATGAGCAAAAATTTGCAGTCGGGTGCACCCAGTGCTCTCTATCGCCGCCGGTAGGGCCTCCTCCACATCTCGGATGAGACCCCCCGGCAAGCAGACAGAGTGAACACTGGCCTTCTTCCCCGACCTTTCCGCTATTTCCCTAAGGGGCTCCATCACCCGCCTAACGTTGGAGCTCCCAATAACTAATAAACCCCTCCCCCCATGTGCCTGCTCGGACCTTGCTGAAGGAGCAGCCACATGTCCACTCACAGGCAGAGCGGGCGATGCCACACGGCCAGCCTCCACATTGACCCTCCGCCTCGTGCGCCGCGAACGCCGCTGAACCCGCCACTCCCCTTGGGGAGAGGGTGGCCCAACCGCGCCCGGTACCCGCGAAGAAGTCTCGACAGCAGGGACAGTGGGTGAAGCATCTAACACCTGGGGTGCACCATGCGACGCACCAGACTCCCCACTGCCGCTACACTCCGAGGCAGCAGCCTGAAGACGGCTGACCGCGGCCATCAACACGCTCAGCTGTTCGCGAAGAGTGGCCAGCTCCTCCTGCGTCCGTACACAGCAGCCACACATCCTAGCCATCCTAAGAAATCAATTTACTATAGAGTGTTAATCAGCTTTTAACTAGACTGCTAATTCACTAAAGGCGGTTGATTATTGACTAAACTGTGATTGCTAACCACTTCTTGTAGAAACAAGGAAAATAGCACTACCTGTCTCTGGACGGTATTGAAAACAAACACTAGCACTACGAGCACTATGGCTGACTAAAGGGACTCTCTGACTGTATTCGAAACACACACGAGATCTATGGAACACTTAATAGCACTCGACTATTAAAGCTTCCTAAAAGCAAAAACACGCAGAAGAAGAAGTGACAAGTAAGAAAAATACAGATAATACTTAAATTAAGGTAGCTGGCTGCACAGCAGACGTGAAGCAGACGGCGGTTAGGGCGACACTGGCAGAAGATAGGCAGAACTGGGGGAGACGAGGAGATGGACAGAAAGAGGAGAAAAAAAGAGATGTGTTAATATAAGATTGGAATATATACACATGCGTGCAATGCAGGGTACTCAGATAGCATAGCTATAAAACGAGATTATGCTTAGGGGGTGAGTTTTTCTCCAAATTATTAGGGAATATAGGGCATCTTAAACAGTCACAGCGGAATTACCCTGTTTTCGTCCCAATCCATTCCGGGCGTGACGTGGATACCACGAAAATAGCCTTCAAGTTTGTCGGATGACTAAAATTACAAAAATAACAAACAGTAGTGACATCGAAGACGAATGAGACAGTACAGAGATACCTGACGTGGACACCTCGAAAATAGCCTTAAAATGTGTGAGATGACTAAAATTGCAAATATAACAAACGGTAGTGACATCGAAGACGCTGGGAACAGCACAGAGACAGCTCGTAACATTACGATAGACACGTACAACATAAGAGCGCTTTAATGACAACAGCAGAGCTTGGAAGAAGAATGGTTGTACATTTTGCTATTACTGATGTAGAGGGTGCAAAGGTGATACAACCATAGTGATCGCATCTATATGGCACACACTATATGACAACGGTGCCCAAAACTGTAATTATACTGGGGATAACAAGTAGTGTAATTTCATTATATTACATATGACTGACGTTTGCAAGCAAGTTACTGTAGCAGTATGTGAAACCATCTATATTTGCTGATGACTTTCGTGTTTAGATTATTTATTATCAACAAGCTAGCTAAGCTGTCAGCTTCAAATATCTGTACAGTACTCTGGCGACGGACGAGTGGTATTTGGCAGACCTGCGAAACATTGTAATCCTACACGTGCTCGCTATTTGGACTCCAACCAGCTTATGACGTATTGGTAACAAGGAGTAGCTCTATATACCAGAATTCTGTTCTTGAAAGGAGGCTCACCCTTCGTGGCGCGTTTATCTTCTGGCTTCCTGGTCAGCCAAGTGAAAACATACGCCTTTGGGTATTTCTAACGCTGAGTGGTCAAGTAGCCGATGAGATCTTCGTAAATTGAGTTCTCGATCCCAGGCTTCGGATAAAAACTTACCCTCTTTATCTGCTTACAATGTGTTTCGACACTGTTAATTATGGATTGACTACTGAATTATACTAAACCAGAAAAAGTAAACCTGCGTTATGATATTAATTTCCTCGAAATGTATTTCGTGTTCACATTTCAGAAACTAATAATCAACAGTTATCAGCTTAGCTGCATCATTTAGCTGTGTCGATAACGATCCTTGCACTTCTCATCTGCAGTTCTAATAGTTTTAATCTATAGGCACTGAAGCATAACGGAACACAACTCTAACTGCCAGCCAGAACTAGGATACCAAAAATTAAATTCAGTCAAGGGTGTACCGACCATAGGAATCAAATTCAGGTGCAAATCCTAGTCCATTGACAACAACACTTCACAGTTTACTTGCAATTAGTCAGCAAGCGCGTCTTCAAAAATCTCTTGCTGTTCCTCACTGAAATACGGTTCCACAAAATTGGATCGTCATTTCTCTCACTGGGTGAGGTTTAAGTGTGAATGGAAATGTCACCTGCAGGTAATTTGAAGACGAAAAGTATACTTCCGTTTTTGGCATGGCCAACTTTTAATCAATAATTTTCGTCAAAGACTTTTCGTTGTGAGAAATACCTTTGGAAGATGCTTGAGTATGGAAGAGGGAGCCTCACTTAGCAGTTGGAATAGGAAGCTGTGCACAAGACTCGTTGTTCATGTTGACAATATACGGCAGCCAAATACACAGAAATATATGCCACATTTCCTGGAGAACTCACCCCAAGTAGTTTCTTTTTATTACACAAAAAGTACTGCAAGTTACATAGAACATAAGGCAACTATTACAGTGAAATACTGAGCGTAAATACCGCTCATTATATATATATATATATATATATATATATATATATATATATATATATATATATGTGTGTGTGTGTGTGTGTGTAATGATTCAAAATTTTCTTCGAATACAAAGCAGCTGAGGATTCCTGGAAGTCCTGCTTCTGCAAGAAGACAAGACTCTGTTCTGTAACGTGTCTTTGCGAGAGAGCCTTCCTTCGTTATGCCGAAACTTGAACACAGGACTCTGCTTCCTGGCCGCAAACTAAAATACAGAGACTCTGTCGCCAGACCATAAGTAAAGTTAATTTTTACTGTTTCATAATAGTTCATTTCGGTGCGCATTGCCTGGAGGTGCACCTTCATGAGAAAATGTGATAAAAGGTTTCTCTACGTGTACGTTCTGAATCAAGAATAAATTCTATGGAAATTAATGTCCTATTCGTCATCGTAGAATAATTAAAAACTTAAAGAGTAATGGGAGCAGAGTTGACATTACTCCGTAGATGTAATGGATCCTTGCTGTATAAGATTCTCTGTCTCACTGAAGCTCTCTGCAAGCATGTCAGCAAACTATTCGCCGCCATTGTGCATGGTACTGTGAAAGGGTCTGAGAGTTTTATATCTTCGTATTATACTTCATGAACCAAAGCAAAAGTTTTGCTGTTTAAGCATATCTGTTCGTGTGAGAGAGAATTCGTTAGTCTATTGAAGATACACTTCCACTAAGAAAGGTTCGACGTCTAAAACTAATAGCATGAAGCTGTACTTCATCACTGTTGGATCTGTGGATTAGATTTTACTGTCGTCCACAAACTCCACGAGGGACTCTATGAACAAAGATGGCAGGGCTAGGATTCCAAGACGCTCAAATAAGAATAATATTACTCGTGCATGTTCGTGGATGTCCCTAAATATGATATTATAGCGCCACATTTAGCAACGCAAACAGGATTTCGCGTAATAATGACAGCAGATTTCCTTTTTCCTCAAATTCCTTAAACTGACACTGCCAAGAATGCATTTCATCTACCTATGGTCTTCAGATTTCACATTCTTCTATTTTACTGATTATTTGTTCAATCTCTGATAATAAAATTTCGCTTTTATGAGGGCTTCGGAGCTCAGAATTATAGCATGTTCCCGTTAAAAGTAATGTTATTTATTCCATTCGTATCGCTGTAAACAAACTAATTGCTTCCAGAATTAGATTTTCACACTGCAGCGGAGTGTGCGCTGATATGAAACTTCCTGGCAGATTAAAACTGTGTGCCCGACCGAGACTCGAACTCGGGACCTTTGCCTTTCGCGGGCAAGTGCTCTACCATCTGAGCTACCGAAGCACGACTCACGCCCGGTACTCACAGCCGGGCGTGAGTTTTGCTTCGGTAGCTCAGATGGTAGAGCACTTGCCCGCGAAAGGCAAAGGTCCCGAGTTCGAGTCTCGGTCGGGCACACAGTTTTAATCTGCCAGGAAGTTTCAAACTAATAGCTTGCTGAATTGGAAATTTATAGTAAGGTCTTATGGGACCAAAATGCTAAGGTCATCGGTCCCTAAGCTTACACTCTACTTACTCTAACTTAAACTAACTTAAGCTAAGGACGACACACACACCCATGCCCTTGGGAGGATTTGGACCTCCGACGGGGGAATTCGCGTGGACCGTGACAAGACGCCTTAAACTGCTCGGCTACCCCGCGCGGCGCTTGCTGAATATACACGGCATTTCATAATCCTGTTGCAGACTGCTAGCGGCTGTAGGGAGTACTAAATTGATAAAGGTCTTATGAGGAATCCATATCCAGAATCGTACCATCCTGGTGTCAAATTAATTAGGTGATCGGATCACTTTCAAATCTCCCACTTCACAGAAAACACATAGCGCTGACAATAAGCTCTGACCTGTGTGGACGACAGGATCTGCTGCCTGTAGTGACGCTATTGTTCCTCGCACAAGGTGTATATGCGATGCATGCTTTCATACTGACGGTCCACAAAGCCTCGTGCGCGTCCGTCTAGCACCATAGTCGACCCTCTTGAATTGCGAACGTACCAGATACTCGCAGGCGTTGTTATAGTCAGTCAGGAGAGGAATATGATGGGCTGAGGCTGTCTGGAAAACGTTCTCGATACGTGTGTTGTGCAGCTGTATTATTACGTACCGTACCGTGAGGAATGAGATTTGAAAGTGCTCTGACCTTGAAACTTACTTTATATCAAAACAGGACATTTACTTACCAACACTTTATTTTTTAATTCCCTCTACAATATCTAGAAGCATATGACACAAATTGTGAAACATTGTGTAGAGAAACAGTATATGTACTAAGGCAAAACAGAAGTCCGTATTTCGCTCATAACTGGGACACATTGTTAGAAGTTGGTGTAGTGTCTACTGAAGACTTAAAGCAACGCCCCTGTTAGCGGTATAAATAACCGAATCAACATATAACAGTCTGAGTTCTCTAAGATTGTTCTTGCAAAAGTCAGCTGCATACAGTGAACAGAGATAATTGTTGCGAAATGCCAAAAGAATTCAAGCTAAATGACACTTAATGAATTGACTCGCAGTTGGCCCACAACACAAATTTAGGTGTGGTGAAGGAAGATCTCAGCTATTTATAAACGAATCTTCAGAAAATATAACTTACCTACATTGGGTTCACACACATATATTCAACTCGACGAGTTCTTCAGTATTGACAAAGTACGTGTACGTAACTACCAAATTTGCAGCACGTGTAAATGAATGTTATTTCCTCTATGATGAAAACGTGAAATATTGATACTGTGTCCAAAATGTACATTTGTGAACTCAGGGAACATAAAAAGTGTAAGGCAAGTGACAGCTCTATGAGTTGCCGAGAAGTATCGACGTTCTACAGAAAACTGTACCATAACCCTTTCTAATATCGGTATATTTTGAATAATTCGCTGCAAATTAAAACAGAATTATCAAAAGAAAATAATTACTAGTGACTGCCATATGGCTGACTAAACACTGATCTGTCCGTAATGAATCCCTGTATTAATGATTTGTTAAATTCATTCTAATGACGGTTATAGACATGTGCTACACTGTGGCTTTTGTGCGTTTTTCACCTTTGAATGAATGGCTCTTTTTATCCTACCTCTCATTTTTACAGTTATGCTGATCTGCAGTGTACACACAAGATTCGCCAAAAATCAGCGATCATACGTTTTGTATTTGTAACAACTACCTTTATTCATCCAATATACCACAGCTTTACCTTTGGCTAACGCGTTAAAGTTTCCGACTTTTCGTTCGAAGACAATCGTTTTATTTACATGTGGCAGTATCACTCACAAATTCGTCAGCGGTGTAACTATCCTGAGTGGATTTGCAGTCTGTACCGTTAAGTGCTTCAGTCGTACCTAAGAATATGTGAACCCTATTTAGAAGTTCGTCTAATGGTTTGACAACTACTTCGTACATGACATAATCGTCACGCGCTTTCTGTTGATGGCTACAGTTGATATATATTGTGTGTTTTTTTATCGTTATTGTAAGGTTTTCCAACACATAAACTGCAAGAATAATGGAAGGTTTATGATGCAAAAGGGCCAGTTTTGCATAAATTGCTTTTTCTCCTCCTTAGGTGGTATGTGAACAAGGCTTTTAAGTACTAAATGGGTTGTCCTCAATAATGTCTGATGTAGGTGCTACGATGCGGAATGGGGTAAGTGTGAAATGTGTTAGAGAAGGCTATACTGAACATAGAGATTATACACATCCTGCCGTTTTGTAACCTGTCTCTTGCTTGTAATCATTGGCGGGACAAAGGGTACTAAAAACAATATGAGAAACCCATCAAGTGGAAGCAACAGAAAAAATGGTAACTCTAAAAGAAACAGTGAGAAAAACAGAGGAAGCATGTTGTTCCTAGTGATTTAATGAATATCATAGCAACAAATCTCAATAATCCACCAATTAAAGTTGTCCAGATGAAAGGCATTTAATGGACTTCGAACAAGGACAGATTGCGGTATCCAGAGTATCCATCTCCTAGTCGCTGTTGCCAAGTCGTAACACACCGGTTTTAACGTTAGCAGGTAACAGTGTATGTCGCCAGCTGACATTCGGTTTGCGTATTACAAGTTACGTAAGCTGCAACTAAAAGAAGTAAGAAAAATATTAAAAACAATAAAGAGAAAGGTAATGAAAACTAATTGGTGTGTATATATATCATTAAGAGTGAGTAACTTGCGATAATAGTCATAATAAAAATGACATTATATGTCAGTTTGTCCAACATGTGTACTATCTTTAAAAGTCGTGTTAGAGAACATTTTTTGAAAAATCTGTGAAATGTTTCAGATGAATTGAACAACTAAGTTGTTCACATGACCAGACCAGATACCCTGGTGTAGTCACACACACATGTAAAACTAATCTGGATTGAATCGGTGCACCAGATAAATGGCGATGAGTCAGTAATAGCAGGTGCCCTGCTAAAAATTTCGTGCCGTTTTCCTCACTTTTTTACTAAACGACTTACTAGTTCGCCACCTCTGCCTCATAAACACCATGCCAAATGAATAAAGTTAACACTGTGGACAGATAGATGGTGCTCTACATGCTCTGGGATTGCTGCTTTATGCAACGATAGCTATAGTACGCTGACATAGAATGAAAATAAAAATAACTGCTAAAGTGCATCTCGGAGATTGTCCGTTACTGGCACAGCCTCCCACAAACCGGACTAACACTGAACAAAGAGACAAAATTAAGTTATCGCCACATTTTCCATCTACTTTACTAAGGTGAAGAGAAACGTAAACTGTTGAAGCTACGCTGCTGGTAAAACATGGTGAAGATTTTTAAAACCTAACTTCCGTTGCGCATAGATTGGACAGTTTTTATTTAAATGTAAATATGCTAACCGCGGCAGTCGTTACAAATGATCGTTGTCTTCTAAAGTTAACAACCAATTCTGTTCTCAGGCGGCTCTATGTGCCCATAATTAAATGAAGCTACAGTCCCCTCATTCTGCTGAGCCCGTCGTACTTGCTCCATATCGGCTGGTACTTCCAACTGCATTTGAAGCCTTTTATGCTGGCACCAAATGTGATCGTATTGGACATTTGGGATCCCGATGGCAGATACGAGGCAGTATCCCGTGAGCGGAGAGAGAGAGAGAGAGAGAGATAGATAGATAGAGAGAGAGAGAGAGAGAGAGAGAGAGAGAGGGAGAGAGAGCTACAATACATCTGCTGACAACCAGCGTGTCACTGCGAGAGTATGTACGCAGAATTAATGGTGACATGAGTGGAAATAATTTCATCGAGGGCTAAGCTGTTACCGGCTGCTGTAAATGTCGATCGCGCATTTCTCACTCCGAGTCACCTGAGACGAGGCAAATCATTTGTCATATTGCTGCCGTGCTTGCAGACAACTTCGTGCCGTATATTAGTCATTTTAGTGAAAGCCATTTTGAAACCGACCATGTCGTCGGTCACGCCAGCGTGAAAAACGTGTCCCCTTAAAAATATACCAACCAAACAACAGACTTTCCGTTATTACAGTCGTGAACTAAATTGCGAAAACAGCGAGACAACAGCCCGCATACTCGTAACATTACAGATTGGCGTCAGAAACGGTCTGTTACTCACACGACGGCTTGCGAAAGGTGCACATAAATTCATTTACACCGTGAACAAAAAGTAAATTATTTGGCCAACTCGCAGCGACACAAAATTAGAAGGACTACATAGAAGAAATATGTCGTTGTTCTTATTACTTAGACATATTCTTAGTACACAGGAGCAACGAGCATCGTTCAGTGATTAGGATTTCCATTTCATCTCTGTAAAGAGAGAAAGAGAGAGAGAGAGAGAGAGAGAGAGAGAGAGACGGAGATGGAGATGAACCATTTAAATTTAAAAGCTATTTACAATAGATGTGGGCTGTACTAACTTATTGATGATATTTCTAAACTTTCCACAGACATAGATTCCGTTCAGTACCTTTCATAGCCTCTGCGACATTCATAATCATGAGTACTCATTATCTGCGATGCTTTTTATTACTGATGTTCCTCGTACGTCGCTTTCTTGGAGACTGCGAATTGTGGCCTCTTTTGATCCTATGCTTAGGGGAATTATAGAGAACACCAGTTCCCACTGCATTTTCATTTACAATATGTCATTTATTTGATTACAGACCATATGCAGCTACTAAGATAATGGATATCAAACAGTTCTTGATCTGTGGTTGTAACTGTTTTTTTTTATTATAACGCAAAAGGGGGTGAAAAATTTCGTTCTAAGGCCGTACAGCCCAGAACCGGTATGCCAATCAGGCTAAACACCGTGAACATAGAGGTAATCACCCCACCGACGCAGTTGGTTGAAGCTAACCGTTTGATAAAGCACCGTGTCCTGCTGCGTAAAGACGTCCGTAGCTGGCTGCTACACATTCTAGTCCGACAGAAATTGTCAACCTTTCAAGGCCTGTTTTTAGAGATCAAAGGCGTGATAATCGCATTGGGAGAAATCAGGACTATAGGGCAGGTTCTCGAATGTCTCCCCTCTGAATCGGCTTGCCTTCTGAATTTCGACATTTCTGATATAGGACTGCGCGTTATCTCGACCAGGAAGGGGCATGGTGCACCATTCCATAAGAGTGATTATCGACAAA
The DNA here is from genome assembly GCF_023897955.1 of Schistocerca gregaria. Classification (NCBI taxonomy): domain Eukaryota; kingdom Metazoa; phylum Arthropoda; class Insecta; order Orthoptera; family Acrididae; genus Schistocerca; species Schistocerca gregaria. The sequence continues at coordinate 836,553,538 of NC_064931.1, forward strand.
CCAGATACCCCATACACATTCTTCATTCTCTAATGAATGTCTCTTGTTGTTTGTCGTTCAGTAACCGAGAAACGAATAACAGCACGCAGGTCCTGTTTGGACGTATTTGGTAATAACCTTGCCATAGTCCAGACTTCTGCATTTACTAAAGGGGCATCGGTAAGACACGAATAATACACTCATCCTAAGTCACAAAGGTCGGTGCTTCTATACGCTGAACAGAATCGCATTACTTTGCAAACACAACACAGCAACGTCTTCAAGCGGAAGCTTTTTGATCACTCCTTATGTTTCATATAAATGTACCTACTTGAGATAACCAGCCATTTGCCACAGTTCCACTAAGAACATTAGCTGTTTCAAAAAATCTAAATCTAAAGTTGAGAGCGATATTAAAATTTGCCTCTACGCTATAAACTGCGGAGATATTTATATTACTCTAAGTACACTCCTGGAAACTGAAATAAGAACACCGTGAATTCATTGTCCCAGGAAGGGGAAATTGTATTGACACATTCCTGGGGTCAGATACATCACATGATCACACTGACAGAACCACAGGCACATAGACACAGGCAACAGAACATGCACAATGTCAGCACTAGTACAGTGTATATCCACCTTTCGCAGCAATGCAGGCAGCTATTCTCCCATGGAGACGATCGTAGAGATGCTGGATGTAGTCCTGTGGAACGGCTTGCCATGCCATTTCCACCTGGCGCCTCAGTTGGACCAGCGTTCGTGCTGGACGTGCAGACCGCGAGAGACGACGCTTCATCCAGTCCCAAACATGCTCAATGTGGGACAGATCCGGAGATCTTGCTGGCCAGGGTAGTTGACATACACCTTCTAGAGCACGTTGGGTGTCACGGGATACATGCGGACATGCATTGTCCTGTTAGAACAGCAAGTTCCCTTGCCTGTCTAGGAATGGTAGAACGATGGGTTCGATGATGGTTTGGATGTACCGTGCACTATTCGGTGTCCCCTCGACGATCACCAGAGGTGTACGGCCAGTGTAGGAGATCGCTTCCCACACCATGATGCCGGGTGTTGGGCCTGTGTGCCTCGGTCGTATGCAGTCCTGATTGTGGAGCTCACCTGCACGGCGCCAAACACGCATGCGACCATCATTGGCACCAAGGCAGAAGCGATTCTCATCGCTGAAGACGACAATTCTCCATTCGCCGCATGTGTTGAGCAATTCGGCAGTACGTCCACCCGGCCTCCCGCATGCCCACTATACGCCCTCGCTCAAAGTCCGTCAACTGCACATACGGTTCACGTCCACGCTGTCGCGGCATGCTACCAGTGTTAAAGACTGCGATGGAGCTCCGTATGCCACGGAAAACTGGCTGACACTGCCGGCGGCGGTGCACAAATGCTGCGCAGCTAGCGCCATTCCACGGCCAACACCGCGGTTCCTGGTGTGTCCGCTGTGCCGTGCGTGTGATCATTGCTTGTACAGCCCTCTCGCAGTGTCCGGAGCAAGTATGGTGGGTCTGACACACCGGTGTCAATGTGTTCTTTTTTCCATTTCCAGGAGTGTATATCTGCAACCGTGCTTACTAAATTACGTTCAAAATAACTTCGGTTCGTGATTTTTATTGCAGGCCAACTATCTATAAAGATGCCTCCGTTCTATTTACGAATGGAGTGTAGGAAGTACTGGACGTAAAACCCTACGCACCAGTTTCAGCAACATCAAATGCTGCATGCAGTATAAGAGTTCGTAAGAGGTACGCGTTAGGAACGCATTAGAGTTAACCAAGGATGGATAAACAGATGTGTTCAATTTTTGCCAGCACAGATGGTTAAAAACGGTTTAGTATTATTTCTCTGCGAACAGAGAGCAATTCATGATTCTAAAGATTTTTTGTTTCTTTCTGAGATCCAGCTTTATTCGGAGGGAATACTCAATGTGTCACAGGCTGCATTGAATGCAGATTTCTTGGCGTTTTCCCCGAGATACCCCGAAGATTCTGGTAAGAAGTTGTTTCAGTTAAGATCTTTTTGTAAGTGTTGCCTTTGCACCCGTCTCCGCGCTTTTGTGCGAAACGTTCCCGGCGGAGCGCACCTAAATAGCAACCAATAGCAGCCGCGCTGGCCCTAATGACCTCGGTATCGGCCAGCTATAATTTAACGGCGTTGGCGTTGCTACTGCCGTACAATTGCTCGCAGTTTTTCCCCGCCGACCGCCGTTTCTCCAAGTGGAGGGCCCGCTGCCTTCCTTTCGTACAACAGCGCTTGTTGCGCCTCACGTATGTCGTTCTTTTTGTCGATGTTTAATGTTCCGCGAACAGGGAAGCCATTAGCTGGAATTTGCTAAGGCAATAGGTAGGGACTTGTTTGTTTCATTTATATTTCAGCCTGCTTTCACTTGCAAGATTAAGGAAAATGTGGGTAACTTCAAACTAAGGAAAAATTTGAGTGATTGTAAATGTGAGTATCAGCTCTTGTCATCAAAATGGTCTAGGAAGAAGTTACACGACATGTTATTAATTCTCAAAGATTTTTTCCACATAATTTTCTGACTGGTTTGATGCGGCTCGGCACGAATTCCTCACGTCTCCTAAATTTTCGCCTGAGAGAATAAATTGCAACCTAAGTCCTAAATTATTTGCTGGATATATTTCAGTATCTTTCTTCATTTACAGTTTTCACTCTCTACGGTTCCGTCTAGTATCATGGAAGGTAATCTCAGGTGTTTTAACAGATGTCCTATCATCCTGTCCCATGTTCTTCTGAGTGTTTCCAATGCATTTATTTCTTCCTCTCCTCATTCCATACCTTATCATTCCACGTAATTTTCAACATTCGTTTGTAGCACCACATCTCAAATTCTTCGGTTTTCTTCTGTTCCGGTTTTCCCACAGTTAGTATTTCGCTACAATACAATGCTGTGGTCCAAACGTACATTCTCAGGAATTTCTTTCTCAAATTAAGGCCAATGCATAGTACTAGTACACATCCATGTCCAGGAATTCCATTTTTGCCAGTGCTAGTCTGCTTTATATATCCTCATTCCTCTTACAATCATGGAATATTTTACTGTCTACGTAGCAGAATTCCTTAACTTCAACTAATTCGTGATCGGCAGTTCCAATGTTAAGTTTCTCTCTTATCTCATTGGTGCTGTTCTCATTACTTTCGTCTTTCTTCGATTTACTCTCAATCCATGCTCCCTACACACTAGTCTGTTCGTCCCTGTCAACAGCTGTTGTAATTATTCTTCACTTCCACTGATTATAGCAATCTCATCAGCGAATCTTATCATTGGCATCCTTTCTCCTTCAGTTTTAATCCCACCCTTGAACCTTTCTTTTTTTTCCGCCATTCCTTCTTCGATGTATATATTGAAATGTTGGGGCAAGAGACTATATCCTGTCGTATACCCCTTCTAATTCAAGCATTTCGTTCTTTTTTTGTAGTATTATCTTGGTTCTTGTGCATACTGGATGTTACCCGCGTTTCCCTGTAGCTAACCCTTATTTTTCTCAGAATTTCGAACATCTTGCACCATTGGCCGTTGTGGAACGTTTTTTTCAGATCGATAAACCCTATAATCGTGTTTTGACTTTTCGTCGGTCTTGCTTCCATTATCAACCCCGACTTCAGAATTGCATCTCTGGTACCTTTACCTTTCCTAAAGCCAAACTGGTCTTCATCTAACAGATCATCAATTTTCTTTTCCATTCTTCTCTATATTGTTCAGAAGCTAAGATGCATTAGCTTTTAAGCTGATTCTGCAATAAATCTTGCATTTGTCGGCTCTTGCTATATTCTGATTTTGTGAATGTTGTTTCTTCCGAAATTCTGATAGTATATCGCCAGTCTCGTACATTCTACACAGCTTACCCTTACCTAATTACGGAGTGTAGAATAATGCTCTTAACGATTTCGATTCATGATTAATTATAAGTATCAGAAGACAGCTGTAGTAAGAACGTAGTAACTGAAAGAAATCTGAAATGTTTCATAACAACAACATTAATCTCAAATACCTAAAGTAACCATTTATGTAGACTTTCCTTCACATCTTGTGGGGTATGTTACCCAAAATTCGATGACATGCGGCTTCAGTATTCTTCTCCAGATACTGATATATTACACAACTTTCTTCGTATCTAAACTACATATACTTGCTAGCGACTGTATTGGTGAACTAACTTTAACAGTTAGATTCTTCACGGCTACATCTAATGTACATCCACATCTGCAAGTTACCTTGTAGCGTATGGATAAGTTCCTCGGCACTCGTTTTATTGTATGTTCTACATATCTTCGATGTGCTCAACGCATGAAGCAAATGACGCTAGTAGTACGGATGTTGAAAGTCCTTAAATAACTGTTTTGCTTAATTTCATGTCCCACATTTCGTCACTTTAATATGACGAACGGTCTTTGTTCAGGGTAGAATGAACAACGTACGCTCTAATTGTCTTTAGAAAATATCTAAAAATCACATATCAACTTCTGATGTAGAGATTAGGAGCTGATTCTCAATATTAATGGGCATAAAAGATGAGAAGAACTGATTTCGTTTGTGAGTAGGATGGGCGAGCGGTTGCTGGAATCAGTCGGTACTGTGAAATGTTTAGGAGTTTCTGTCTGGAGTGATTTAATGTCCAACTACCGTATTAATCTAGCAGATTTCAGCATCAACTATATTACAGGAACACCAAGGAAATAAAACTCAAGTGCGGAAAAGTTCTTTCAGAGAATCGGTGTTTCTATAACTTAATTGAGTGTTGTCTGGAAGCCAGGACCCTTACCAGGTTGCGTTGTTGTTCTTTTTGTGGTCTTTAATCGAAAGACTTAAGTGCCTGGCAGAGGGTTCATCGAACCATTTTCATACTACTACTCTACCATTACACTCTCGAATGTCCCGTGGGAAAAAGGAACACCTAAATCTTTCAGTTCGAGCTCTGATTTCTCTTATTTTATTATTATGATCATTTCTCCCTACGTAGGTGGGTGTCAAAAAAATATTGATGCATTCAGAAGAGAAAGTAGTGATTGGAATTTCGTAAATAGATCTTGTGTCAAAGAAAACCGCCTTTGTTTCAGTGACTGCCACCCCCAACTCGAATATCATATCAGTGACACTCTCACCTCTATTGCTCTATAACACGAAACGAGATGTCCTTCTTTGCACTTTTCCGATGTCCTTCGTCAATCCTACCTGGTAAGGACCCCACACCGTGCAGCAATATTCCAGCAGAGGACGGATAAGTGTAATGTAGGTTGTCTCTTTACTGGGTTTGTCTCATCTTCTAAGTGTACTGCCAACAAAGCGCAGTCTTTGTTTCTCCTTCCTCACAGTATTATCTATGTGGTCTTTCAAATTTAAGTTGCTCGTTATTTAGTCGAATTGACAGCCCTTAGATTTCTGTGATTTATCGTATACCCAAAATTAATCGAATTTCCTTTAGTACCCATGTAGATGACCTCCCACTTTTCTTTGATTAGTGCTAATTGCCATTTTTCGCATTATACAGAAATTATCGCTCAATCATTTTGTAATTGGAACTGATCGTCTGATGATTTTACTAGACGGTAAATTACAGCATCACATGCAAACAATCTAAGGGGGCTGCTCAGATTATCACCTATATCGTTTAAGTAAATCAGGAACAGCAGAGGGTCTATGACACTACCTTCCGAAACGCCAGATATCACTTCTGTTACGATAGATGATTTACCGTCTATCACTACGAACTGTGACCTCTCTGAGAGAAAATCACGAATCCAGTCACACAACTGAGACAGTAATCCATATGTACGCATTTTGATTAATAGTCGCTTGTGAGGAACGGTATCAAAAGCCTTCTGGAAATCTAGGAATATGGAGTCGATCTGAGATCCCTTGCCGACAGCACTCATTACTTCATAGGAATACAGAAGAAGAACGATATTTTCCGAATCCGTGTTGGTTATGTATCAATAAGTCATTTTCTTCAAGGTGATTCATAATGTTCGAGTACAGTATATGCTCCAAAATCCTACTGCAAATGGAGGTCAGTGACATGGGTCTGCAAATCAATGGGTTAATCCGATTTCCTTTCTTGAATATTGGTGTGGCATGTGCTACTTTCCAGTCTTCCGAAACAGACCTTTCGTCAAGTGAGCCGTTGTATATGAGAGGAACCTGATTGGTATACCATCTGGACCGGAAGACTTGCCTTTCTTAAGTGATTTGAGTTGTTTCGCAACACCTAAAATAGCTACTTTTATGTCACTCATGCTAACAGCTGTTCTGACTTCGAATTATGGAATATTTACTTCGTCTTCTTACTTGAAGGAATTACGGAAAACTGTATTTAGGAACTCCGCTTTAGTAACACCATCATCGTTAACATTTCCATCGCTGTTGCGCATCCATTTGAATTGTTTTAGTGATTTGATCCCTTGGAGCCCTATTACAATGCCTGTTCCTCACAAGTTTCTCTACTACAAACTGAGGCCTCAGAACGTATTCTGTCAACCGATCTCCTCTTTTGGTGAAGTTAAACCGTAAATTTCACTTCCTCTCTCTACTCACCAAATATTCAGCATTCTTTCGTAGCACCACATTGAAAATGGTTTTGTTCTCTCACCGTAGGAACTGTTTATCACCCACATTTTAATTTCCGTAAATGTTTGCAATCTAAACAAATACCTCCAGAAAAGACTTCCCAATGCCGAAATTTATGCTAGACGCTAAGAAGTTCGTCTGCCCCAGGAAATCTTTCCTTCCGGTAGTCAGTCTGCGTTTTGTACACCCTGTACTTCGGCTATTACCTGATATTGTATTGCCCAAATAGCTAAAGTGATCTACTGCTGTCCATGCCTCATTTTCTAATTTAATTCTCTCAGCGTCCCCACATTTAATTCGACTACATTCCATTAACGTTGTTTCACTTTTGTTAACGTTAATCTAAGAGCCACATTTTAAGACGCTATCAATTCCTTTCAATTGAGCTTTTAAAGTGTTCCCCGACTCTTGACTCTGAAAGAGCTACAATGTCATCGGCAAATCTCTAAGGTCTTATTTATTATGTCTGAACTTGAAATCCCTTTGGAAAATTCTCCTTTCGTTTCATTTGCTACGCTTTGGATGTACAGTCTGAACAACATAGGGGATAGGCTTGTTCTGAATTTCAACTTCCTTCTCATGTCCTTCGACATATATAACTGCAGCTTGGTTACAAGTAGTAAATAGCATTTTTCTCGCTATGATTTACCCACAGTTCCTTCAGAAGTTCATTCCATTCAGACACCGTCAAAAGCTTTCACCAGATTTACAATTTCTCTAAACATTGATGAAGCTTCCTTCATTCTATTTTGTAAGAATGAGTGGGGTCAGTATGGTGTCACGTTTTTCTCTAGAAGCCAAACTGGTCTTCCTCGAGGTCAGCTTATGCCAGTTTTTCAGTTTTTCTGTATAAAATTCGTGTCAACATTTTTTAGGCCGGTTTACTAAACCAGTATAAAGGGGGGTCAAAAAGTTTCCATTTAGGGGCTTTGCTGCAGCGCACGTGCAAGGTAGCTTGCCTTCGATGTGACTGTATAAGCTACAACACGTATGCAATGGATCAGTGAGGCATTCGTGTCTTTCGACGTGGGTACGATAAATATGTAAACGTGAACCATGGCGACGTTGTTACCAAATGCGTCGAAACAGGACGAACGTTCAATTTTTGGCTGCCGACGGATCAGCATGAGTAGACATCCATCGGAGAATGAAGAATGTGTATGGGGCAGCATGTCTGTAGGAAACTGTCATGGTGGAAACGTGCCCTATGTTCCTTGCTGGTCACGATAGCGCACGTCCCCATACAGGATATGTCATAAGACAGAAGTTACGCCAACCTAGTGAAAGACATTCGAGCACCCTCCATACAATCCTGATGTCTCCCACAGCGATTTTCAAGCCTTCGGTACGTTAACGAAGACCTCTGACGGTCAACGACTCCTGTCGGATGAGGAAACGCAGCAGTCATTTACGGAACTCTTCACGTAGGAGAATGTGATATTTGTTCTTCAACCTGGTCCGTCGATGGCATGATTGCCTCAAGTATGACTGGCATTCCGATCCCGGATTGTACAGCTTTCGAGTGGAAAGCTTTTGATCGCCTCATGGTGTGGGTCCTGTAGTCATGTCCTAGTTCATGAACCACGGGCAACATGTGAGTGGCCAAGTAAGTGGTCCCGACAGTCGGGATATCAGTTACTTTGGAATAAGGCTGGGCATCTCGGACATATTCTGAGTCGTGGTCACCTTTGTGCTCATACGGCAAAGACTACCAAATCCACCGGTTAGTCGCTCAACCGTTAGGGGTAAAACTCAATGGGACTCGGGGCAAGTAAGGCTAGCAACCTGCTTCCCCGATACGTTAAATATGATGCTGGCAACAATCAGAGCAAAATGCCTCGGACCCTTGGAGGTGACGGAGTCCCTCCTCTAACTGAGAAAACAGGGACTACTAAGATACGACTTGGCAAACAAATGGTAATGAGATGGGGAGCTATTAATATCAATGGGGGCTACTCTGGGAAGGAGGTAGAGCTGGCAGAGGCTGCAAGTAAGATGGGGCTGGACGGTTTAGCTGTTAGTGACATTCGGGTAAGGGGTGAGAAAGAAGAGGAAGTGGGAGAATACAAGGTCTACCTGTCAGGAGTCAAAGCAGGAATTGCACTATGGGGTGTAGGGCTTTACATCAGGAAAGAAATGGAACCCAGCATAGATGCAGTAAGGTATGTAAACTAATGACTGATGTGGATAGATTTGACAGTGTCTAGCAAAAAAATTAGGATTGTGTCAGTATATTCGCATAGTGAAGGGACAGATCAAGATAGGATGGATACTTTTTATGAGGCACTCAGTGATGTAGTTGTTAGAGTAAAGGACAAGGACAATGTTCTGCTCATGGGTGATTTTAATGCCAGGATTGGAAATCGAACAGAAGGGTATGAAAAGGTTATGGGTAAATTTGGAGAGGGTATGGAGGCCAACAGGAACTGGAAACAACTCTTGGATTTCTGTGCCAGTATGGGCTTAGTAATCGCAAACTCCTTTTTTAAACATAAGAACATTCACCGGTATACTTGGGAAGGCAGGGGAACAAAATCTGTCATTGACTATATAATAACAGATCAGGAATTCAGGAAGGCTGTGAGGGACACACGTGTATTCAGGGGATTCTTTGATGACATTGATCATTATTTAATCTGCAGTGAAATTGGGATTGTGAGACCGAAACTGCAGTAGGTCAGGTCCATATGTAGGAGGATAAGAGTGGAGAAACTTCAGGATAAGGAAATCAGGCACTAGTACATAACAGCGATCTCAGAAAGCTACCAGTTGGTTGAATGTAGTCAATTACAGTCATTGAAAAAGGAATGGACAAGGTACAGGGACACAGTACTAGAAGTGGCTAAGGAATGTCTTGGAACAGTAGTGTGTAAGAGTAGGATGAAGCAAACAGCTTGGTGGAATGACACAGTCAAGGCAGCCTGTAAAAGGAAAAAGAAGGCGTATCAAAAATGGCTACATACTAGAACTCAGGTAGACAGAGAAAGTTATGCTGAAGAAAGAAACAAAGCCAAACAGATAGTTGCAGCATCCAAGAAGAAATCTAGGGAAGACCTTGGAAACAGGCTGGAGACTATAGCTCAAGCTGCTGGAAAACCATTCTGGAGTGTAATTAGCAGTCTTCGAAAGGGAGGTAAGAAGGAAATGACAAGTATTTTGGATAGGTCAGGAAAATTGCTGGTGTATCCTGTGGATGCCTTGAGCAGATGGAGGGAATATTTTGAAGAGTTGCTCAGTCTAGGTGAAAATACGATCAGCAATGTTTCAGATTTCGAGGTAGAATCGGATAGGAATGGTGATGGAAATAGGATCACATTTGAGGAAGTGGAGAAAATGGTCAATAGACTGCAGTGCAATAAAGCAGCAGGGGTGGATGAAATTAAGTCAGAACTCATCAAATAAAGTGGAACGTCAGGTCTTAAATGGCTACACAGGATAATTGAAATAGTCTGGGAGTCGGGACAGGTTTCATCAGACTGGACAAAAACAGTAATCAAACCAATCTTTAAACATGGAAACAGAAAATATTGTAACAACTACAGAGGTATCTCTTTAATCAGCGTTGTGGGTAAAATCTTCTCAGGTATTGTTGAAAGGAATGTGCGACCATTAGCTGAAGACCAATTGGATGAAAATCAGTGTGGGTTTGGGCCTCTTAGAGGTTGTCAGGACCAGATCTTAAGCTTACGGCAAATAATGGAGAAGTGTTATGAGTGGAACAGGGAACTGTATCTATGCTTTATAGGTCTAGAAAAGGCATATGACTGGGTTCCTAGGAGGAAGTTACTGTCTGTTCTACGAGATTATGGATTAGGAGGCAAACTTTTGCAAGCAATTAACGGTCTTTACACGGATAGTCCGACAGCAGTTAGAGTTGATGGTAAATTGAGTTCATGGTTCAGAGTAGTATCAGGGGTAAGACAAGGCTGCAACATGTCTCCACTGTTGTTCATATTATTTATGGATCATATGTTGAAAACATCAGACTGGCTTGGTGAGATCAAGATATGTGAACACAAAATAAGCAGTCTTGCATATGCGGATGACTTAGCTGTTATGGCAGATTCGATTGAAAGTTTGCAAAGTAATATTTCAGAGCTAGATCAGAAATGTAACGACTATGGTATGACGATTAGCATCTCCAAGACGAAAGTAATGTCAGTGGGAAAGAAATATATACGGATTGAGTGCCAAATAGAAGGAACAAAGTTAGAACTGGTGGACAGGTTCAATTACTTAGGATGCATATTCTCACAGGATGGCAACATAGTGAAAGAACTGGAAGCGAGGTGTAGCAAAGTTAATGCAGTGAGCGCTCAGCTACGTTCTACTCTCTTCTGCAAGAAGGAAGTCAGTACCAAGACTAAGTTATCTGTGCACTGTTCAATCTTTCGACCAACTTTGTTGTATGGGAGCGAAAGCTGGGTGGATTCAGGTTACCTTATTAACAAGGTTGAGGTTACGGATATGAAAGTAGCTAGGATGATTGCAGGTACTAGTGGATGGGAACAATGGCAGGAGGGTGTCCACAATGAGGAAATCAAAGAAAAACTGGGAATGAACTCTATAGATGTAGCAGTCAGGATGAACAGGCTTAGATGGTGGGGTCATGTTACACGTATGGGAGAAGCAAGGTTACCCAAGAGAGCAGTAGAGGGTAGGAGGAGTCGGGGAAGACCAAGGAGAAGGTATCTGGATTCGGTTAAGAATGATTTTGAAGTAATAGGTTTAACATCAGAAGAGGCACCAATGTTAGCACTGAATAGGGGACCATGGAGGAATTTTATAAGGGGGCTATGCTCCAGACTGAATGCTGAAAGGCATAATGTCTTACATGATGATGATGATGATGATGATGATGATGATGATGTTCCAGTTTGGTTCTACAACTGTCTGCACCTGGTGTCTTCGGGATTGGTGGTATTACTGTCTTCTTGAAGTATGAATGTTTTCTGCCACCTTGTTTATCTTACATATTAAGTGGAATTTTCTTGACAGGACATCCATCATTGTAGTATAGATTATTCGTAGTTGATAACTTCCGCATACAGATATACAAAATTTGTTTTCCAGTAACAGAAGAGCGCAACCAAGTTTAAGGACGACAGTGTTATTTTCAAGTGCATGGAAAATCAATATTAGTCAAATAAAAGCGGATAATGTAGTCATTCCCTTGGTAGGCCTTCCCAAGAATATCAGTAATTGTGAGGACATACCGTCAACCCCATTGGTCTTATTTGAACTTAGGTCTTCCAATGATCTATCAAATTGTTCTATTAATATCGTATTTCCGTATGATTTTTATATACTTCCTCCATCGTATTAACGGACAAAACAAGAAGATTCAAGGAAAGATCAACGCTTTCTCATGCAATCACGATATTTTTAAAGGTAAACGAGTCAAGGAACTTATGAATTCCTATGACATACATTTCGGGCAATTACCATAACTACACAATATGTGAAATTTTGGATTTCCAGAGTGATGTCGGTAAATTTTCTTTCCACTTACCACTTGGGGAGCGAGTATTAGGAGCAACAATGAAACTTCTTTTACTCCATGCACGCTCCTCTATAGACCGTGTACAGATATAAATATATATAAATTGTCGTATTTACACATAATGGCGGGACTGTGTACTCCACATCTGACTCATGTGTCTTATGTTTTACACAAGTAACATAACATTGACATGTGCGTGTGCTGAGACAACATTGCTTCTTTAAGCACCGAAAGTAGTATATAAAAATAGAATGACTGATAATTTCAGCATGATGTAGTAAATTTAGTTTTATAATAAAAGGATAGTATAGCCAAGATTTTGGACAACAATTCCATCTTCAGGTGCGTGGAAAACGAGTCGACCTGTTACCAGAGAATCACTATATTACCCACTTTTATTTGACTCCTATGGATTTTCCATGCACCTGAAAATGAGACTGTAGTCCTTAAACTTGGTTGCGCTCGTCTGTTACTGGAAAACAAGATTTTTACAACCGTATGCGGAAATTATCAATTACGAACAATCTATGCAACAGTGATGGATTTTCTATCAAGAGAAAACATGAAAAATAGGATGCGCCTTCAGCGTATAACCCGGCTTCTGTGTCATCTGTGTAAAATATCACAATGAACCTTAAAGTGAAAGCTGTAGTTCTGATTATGTTTCCTACTTGAAGAACATCTTAATACTGAATTAAGATAACCCTGTAATTCACCAAGTATCTTAAATTTTATTACTTTGGCTACCTGTCCAGACATGACAGTTTCTATTAACAGTGAAGTATTCTGTGATCAGTTGATCGACTACACGTCACATGTGATAATACACTAGTCATGTCCGTGTATCCACTAAAAAAGATTATCGAAAGTCTGCTTGATAAAATACAGAGCAATACTTTCGCATTTTAGCACGGTGAAATCCAAGAGGGCAACTCACCCAGGATACTTTTTTGGGTTGGGTGTTATTACAACACACCCACGCCTTTTTAAATATTTCAGAGGATACAAAGGCGTCAGAAAAGCAGATCTGAAATATGTATAGTGTCGCATACCAGAGTAAAACTAACACAAGTACGACAGACACCCAATGGGTTCCCGCTAACAACTCATTTGCCTACACAGTTATTCACACCATCGGTATTTACTGCACCTTGACGTTGCAAATTTCGTACGGAAGATCTTACCCTGCCCGATAATCGGGCTACTACACCAAGATATCCATTTGCTGAGACGTAAAGCACTCAACCATACTTTTCTGATGGTTTCTGAAGCCTGGTCGGAGCTTACCGTTACAGAAGTCTGGTGGCTCTCACCATTCCCCAGCTCAAGGAATCTGCGTTCGCCAAACCTGTATGTACGTCATTTTTCACTACCCTGAGGTTGATGTCCCAGACGTTACAGTTAGTCTATTGCTCCACAATATGCGCTATTTCTTAGAAGTGTGACACAGTTCTTCCTCTATAAATATTATTTCATATTATAAAGTAATCACATTCCATCCGAACAAATAGAACTGCAATGTCTCTCAAAGGTCCCTCTTATGTATAAAATTTTTCGCAGGATTAGATGGAAGAATATAGACATACAGGAAAGCCATACAATACTCAATCCAATGGAATTTATCGTTAAAGTCTGTTCCACTTCTGGCGTTGCCACCAACCCTTGGCAACTGACACGTAGTCTGGACACCTGATTTCAATCACCTAACTAACCTAAGGACATCACACACATCCATGCCTGAGGCAGGATTCGAACCTGCGACCGTAGCAGTCGCACGGTTCCGGACTGCGCGCCTACAACCGCGAGACCACCGCGGCCGGCGATTTAAATCACAGTTGTAACAGTTTTAATCTGCATAAACTCGGGATGAGGTTACATATTTCTAGTTTAAAAAGTCTGGGGAGTTACCTTAACCTCACTTCAAATAAGGTAATTATGGCTAAAGATCTAAAATAATTTGAATTAGCTGAACCACCAGTAATGAGGATCGTATTGAACGAATCTACTCGAGTTTTAATAGCTTTCTGTGCGGTTACACTCATTGGCCAGCGGCAGTTTCTCATGGAGCACGGAAGTACATCACACTGGGCTGCTCAGTCACAGCTATCCTATATCGTTGCTCTTTATGTAATGGAACGGACACTCGCCAATTAATTGCGATTAACGTTGACGTCTGGGTCTCAACTAGTTACTCGTATAAACAAAAGGTGGAGGGAGTTAGTACGCTAATTTCTGGTGATGTCTGGAGTAATTCTGTAGTTATTTAGATTCAAAAGAAACTATATCCAATATTAGGATTCCAGTTCAATTTTGTACAATATTTTAGCCAATACGGAAACTGTGGCGTAATATATACGGATGGGTCAAAAGACAAGGCTTCCATCATCGTCGTCGTCATACTTCCTAAATTTATTCTTAAAACTTTCTTATTAAATGAACTCACATTTTAGAAGACGGGGTTTTGTGTGATACCGAGACATATTCACATTATTAAATGTACTCTGACTCATAAGATACAGAATCTTGAGTTAGTGGGACGAAGAGTTGCAACAAGTAAAGGTTAAGAAACCCTGCTCGTTAAAGAAGTTTCCTCTTTAGGTCTTGAATGTAGCCTCATACGGAAGTGAAACGTGGATGATAGTCTGTAGACACAAAAAGAGAAGAGATACGTTTCAACTACGGTGTTACAGAAGAGAGGTGACTTTTGAAGCGTAATTCCAGTTATTAATCGGAAGCTATTAAATCAAAATCTGGAGAAGAGACTCAACGAAACTAAAAGAAGGCACTGGTTGGCAGAACACAATCTGACGAATAAAGGGATTGTCGGTTTGGTAATTGACGGAAGTGTAGAGAGATGTGCAGTAATAGTTTTAGAGGGAAACAAGGGTTGACTGTAGTAACCAGGTTCAAACGGATCTAGGTTCAAGTGGTTATGAAGAATTGAGGAGGACTGCAATATATAATTCTAATCTATATTGCACGGGCGTCGCAGTTTGGTGCGATCACTATGGTGAGTGGCTAGTAACCACATAATGCCAGAATCGAGTCCTTATGTGAGCATGCATATTCTTATTCAAACGAAATACGTCCGTAACTGTCATCAAGCTGCGGGTAGCTGTGAAACTACCCACATAATTATGGCGATCCTGGGATGTTTTAGTTCCTTCAGAGCCTAGTACGGCCTACAGAGTAACAAACTGCACTAAACTCTTCCGTAAACGCACATAAATCAAATAAAAAGTAAAAAATAATCCTAAGAAACAAAATAACTTTAATTTTAAGTTAACGTTTGCGCGTGTGTCTGAGCGTGCGCGAGCACGTGTGTGTGTGTGTGAGGGGAAAAGAATGAGGAAGACGTATCAAATCCATCGAAGGGGTGAGAGCATATGCTCAAGGAGATTATGATCTGTGACATACCCCTATGCTGTTTCGTCTGCAAAAGAAGTAGAGCGTCACACATGCAAGGTAAACCCGGCAGCCTGCCACGCATTGCTACTGATTGAAATTTCTTGCTCAAGGAAAGCTGTAGCCGTGCTGCATTACACCTATGGATGTATATCACTCAACTATCATCTGTCTTCGTTTCAACTGAACTGCAGAGGTTGTATTGATGGCAGTTACTCGTACACGTAAATTTTCGCCATCGTTCATTTCGAGAAGCTATGGCTCAAATGGTTCAAATGGCTCTGAGCACTATAGGACTCAACTGCTATGGTCATCAGTCCCCTAGAACTTAGAACTACTTAAACCTAACTAACGTAAGGACATCATACACACCCATGCCCGAAGCAGGATTCGAACCTGCGACCGTAGCAGCAGCGCGGCTCCGGACTGAAGCTCCTAGAACCGCACGGCCACAGCGGCCGGCTCGAGAAGCTAAAATATTACTCCGTAGCAACATATAAAAGTTGAAATACTACTGTTTTAATATGTCAGTTTCTGTTAATATTATCACACGATTTTCTGTAAGTATGAAGTTAACACGCAGATTTTAGGACACGTGCCAGAAATATGGTAGAGGAAAGAATGAAATCGATAGCCGCGACACTTGGGGCATCAGCGGCGGCCAATTTGCCTTGCGTCGCTGGAGATCATTGGCTTTAGTTGGCAACACGTGTTGAATTGCAAATGATTCTCGACCTGGTTCATCAAGTATACCGCGCGGGCTCCGCTGACGGATCCGTGGTCGCGAAATTTGCGTTACCTTTCAAGCCCGGGTATTCAGATTTCGATGCGGCCTGGAACAGGTTTAGTTGCATTTAGTTGCATTACGTCTGACGTAATTTAATAACCTATAGTGGTAACTGGCCTCAACGTACGTATTTTGATATAAAACGGAGGGAAAAAACAAAGAGTACAATAAATACATCACTTATTGTATTATATAAATAAGTGTTATAAGTTATAAGTTATAAGTTATAAGTTATGTTATAAATGTTATAAGTCACTCATATGTCAAATTTTTGTCATTGTAGACAGGCATAAATCTTATTTCCTTCAAGTGACCTTTTTTTCGGAAGAGTCTATGTTATTCAAGTGAAATTTTGTCAGTACGTAAGGGTGATGTCTGTATAACAGACATTACAGTGGTTAATTGATCGCTACAGTTCGATGTCTTAAAATTCCATCATTTTTATAGCATCTCATATCAAAAATACTGAGACGTGCAACATATTGAAATATACGACGTTGTAAAAGAAGAATCTCTTCGGGTGAGGCACTTTGGAAGTTCAGTATCTTTTCTATTGATATGGCATATTATACCTGAAAGTAACAAATTATAGGGAAATTCACTTTATCCACTTTATTTTCAGTTGTGAAAATGTTTCTAAATGTGTATGCATCAAACAGTCTGCTATGAACTATTGCTAGTAACAAAAAGCAGGTCCTTTACTGCTGTTTTTGAATTTAAGTTGAAAATGGTTCAAATGCCTCTGAGCACTATGGGACTTAACTTTTGAGATCATGTCCCCTAGGACGTAGAACCAATTAAACCTAACTAACCTAAGGATATCACACACATCCATGCCCGAGGCAGGATTCAAACCTGCGACAGTAGCGGTCGCGCGGTTCCAGATTGTGGCGCCTAGAACCGCTCGGTCACCTCGGCCGGCCTGTTAAGTTGATCTCAGAACTGAGTGCAAACAACCGATTAACAACGTAAGGACATCTCATCATGGTCAATAGGCGTGAGAGTCAGATGATAAATTTTTCGAAAGCCGTTTGCACAGATTTTGTTTATTTACAGTCGTTGGTTCACGCTTAGACTCAAAAAGCGGAATGTGTTAAGAGATTTCGAACGTAATATTAGTAAAACACGAGAACTGTGCATCTCAGTATTCACACTGTTATTTCAGCGTAAAGATGACTTCAGAGTTCTTTGAATTTAAAATTTTTTCGTGGCTGCGTTTTACATCTTTATGGAGGAAGTCTGGACGTCGTTTACAGGGATAAATTCCCTGGTGTGAGGTGTCAGGAAATACGCTCACGATGTGAAGCGGGATAAACGCGCTTCATCCAATTTTTGCAGAATAAACCTCGTCTGCACTCGTCCGTCAGCGCAACAAAGCGTAAAAAGTGAATACGTGAAGTACGTAACGAAACATGTCGCATTGTCCGTATCGAATACACTTTTTTCACTTGTCTGTTACAGGTCTCTTCTCTCGAATCTGCAGGAAAAGCAGGAAACGTAGCACAAGTATATCGTAGTCTCGGGATCGTTGCTAATGAAAAAATGAACGTATTCATTCATACTCCTGTCTTATAAAACTTTGGATTAGATTTTTGAAGTTTCCTGTTTCTGCAGTATAGAGTTTTTTTCACTATTCACTATTCTATCTTTCAGTACTTACTGCAGTCAGTATTTTTTTAACATTACACATGTAAACCTGTTTTGAACTTTCCGTTCACCTATAACCATCCACTACGAACTGTAACTTAAGATTAATTTTCTAAGATATAACTTAGTTACCGGTCACTTCGCACAGCTCCAATAACATTTCATTGATAGTGTTAAGGAGAAAAGCTACATACTGATAAGCCAATACAGTATAATTACTGCTCCACACGAGACTGAATGCTGTCTAGTTCCACGGGTGGCACGAGAAGTGGTAAGAAAAGTATACAAGCGGAGCAGAGACGAAATGGAACGAATCTAGAGCCGAAACGAACCAAAGGTCTGGAAACCGATTGAGATAAGAGACTATGACAAAGGGCAGATGATTACGGCTCAGCACCTAGGAACGAGCATCTGGAAAACGGTAAAGCTGATCGGCTGTTCGTGCGCAACTGTCGTTAGCATGTTTAGAACGAGGTTGAAGGACGGTTAAAATACGAGTAGACGACATTGTGTTTGACATTCACAGATCGTCAGACAAGGTGGAGGTCAGTAGCCCGTCCGCTCGATAAAGCAGTATAGGTGGCAATCTATGGCTGATCTGGAGACAGAGTATCCTACTGGTAAAGCCGCAAATGTTTCGAAATACACAGTTGGGTTTATATTGTTGGAGTTTATATTGTTGGACATTGTACTCCTCAGCAGACGATATCTACCCGTATTGACAGAACGACACTGTTATTTACCTTTATATTTGGCACTGGATCGCCGAGATTGGAGCATGGATCAATGGAAACTTGCCACCTTGTCGGATAAACCACGTTTCGTGCTACGACAGCTCGGATAAGCCGTCATCCAGGCGAATAGCTGCTGGAAACATGCTCCACGCCAGTAAGAGTTGTATTATGCTATGGGAGACGGTTATGGCATCGTCCAGCAGAATAAAAGGACGTGTCACAGTGCCACAGTGCTACAGTGGTTTAAGGAGCGTGGCAGTGAAGTCTCTTTGATGTTTGTTAAGCAAATTCGATGGTGTGAACCCGACGGAAAGCGTCTGGAACACTACCGGGAGTTCTGCTCAAAAAGTGGCAGACAGCAGACACTAATGGTAGAAAATGTACTATCCACAAAATCAAATAATATATTTACGGTTTATAAGTACAACGCTAGTGATTTAGTCCAGTAGTGAGTACTTTGTATTGCAACAGATCAAGAAAGGACGAAGTGTATTTATGTGAGTCAGAGGTTCAAGGATTCGTGGTTTCCCAGTCTTCGGTGCAGCGGAACGTTCACTAAAAGATGATACAGAAAGCGAGAATGAACCAATTATTAAATCTAAATCGATAATAAAATAAAAATCGTGAACTACATTTAATTGTCATGCATCTTCTCTTTCATGTACATTACTTTATGTTGTAGTTCTAAGCTTTCTTTGCAAAGTAACTATGAAGTACATGGCAAAGAGTACATCAGGGTTTCTTTCTATGTTGTAATAGATCTCTAGATTCTTCACCTATTATAATTTTTCGAAACTTTGTAAATACGTTTTTGTAGAATAATTGAAACCTGCTTCAGTATTCCTGTTACACGCACTTAAAAAGAGTGTCACTTACTAGATCAAAGTTCCAAGCTGGGTCTCACGGGTGTTTCGTAAGCCATCCTCCTAATAGACGGCATTTTCCCAGTATCCTATCAATGAACCGAAGTCTACCTGCTATACTTACGATAGCGCCTAGGTGCTCATTCCGTTTCATAGGCCCACAAATCGCTGAACCTAGCCATTTATATTAGCTGGCTGATTTCATTTGTGACTCACTGATATTGCAGTTTTGGATTACTACCTTTTGCGTTTGTGGAGTGAACAGTTTACCATTTCCGAGCATAGAAAGCAACTGTACCACTTTGATATCTTACCAAAGGTTGACCAGATATGTGTGCAGGATCTTTCACGTTGTACTTCAATTTAGGTAACTGCATCTGATGTCTAATGCAAAAAATCTGAAGGTACTAATGGTCCTGCTTGTCAGGTCATGAATATACTACACCAACAGCAAGCGTCCTAGCATAACTTCATCCGGAAGGCCGGAAGTACTTTATACCCATGGATGATACCCTGTCAAAGGTAAACTACTGCGAACTCGCTATCATGAAATATTCAGTCGAGTCGAAATTTCTGTTTCATACCCCTACGATTGTTATTCCCGTTAATAAGGAATCGTATGGTATTGAGTGAAATGGTTTTCGGAGTATAAGATGTACTACATCTATCTACGTGGCATTCAGGATGTACTGAAATAATAGAGCGATTAAATTTTCACATGACAGATACTTTGCTAAATCGTGGTGGTTGGCCTGGGGGTAGTCATTCCATTCGAGATACCTTCCTACGTTTGTAGTCACAATACGTTCTAAGTTTCTACGGCAGCTGGATTTCGGCGTTGATGGATAGCACTTTTGTGGATATTTCTGCTACTCTTCTTGTTAGACAAATTTGCAGTGTCTATGTTTTTCAGTGTCTGTATAGTACTATGCGATATCCCTTAGACTAGCATATATGTCTGAAGGAACAAACACTGCTGATAGCCTACAGCCGAACGAACTAGAAACATTCTTCTGTTCCTGCTGTAATTGAGGAAGCCTATAGTCGTCTTGGAGAATGAGTATGAGAGGTTCCGTTAGATATCTGATCATGTCTAGGCAGCTGTGTAGGTAGATGTCAACTATTTAATTCCCAATCTTTCTTTTACAATCGTGTTAAACATTGGTACATGGTATGTAAATAGTTCGTAGAGTTCAAGAAAAAATGTAACTTTCTGTCTACTAGTTAATTATCATCGGTTTCGAAGTGACTCACTAGGAAGAAAACTCGTGCGGTGGATGATACACGAATCTGGCATTTGGAATGAATGGCCGTCAAATCCTGATATGTATCTCCCGGGTTCATATAAATGCTCTCACTTGAATGCCAGTATATTTCGTTCTTTCATCCTGTTTATGTATCATTTGTCCCCTTTTACTATTCAAGAAAAGTAAGTGATCAGTTATCAAAAACCACAACGACAACGAAGATTTATACTCCAACTTCTAGCTCCTCGCAACGGCTATTGGTGGAGAAGTAAGGGCTGAACACTAACTGGAATTTGAATTGTTTCAAAAAACTTGAAGCATAGCCATTTTTATTATTACAGTACGTTATTACTTTGGCATTGTCTCGGCAGCATAGGATAGAGCGCTCAATACAATATTCGTGGTGCTATTGTTGCTAGCATCAGCAAACTTCGGAACATCGGCCCGACCTTACATTGCACGCAGTATGGCTTCGCGTCGCTGCTGCTTAAAAATGTAAAAGATAGCAAAATGTTCACAAAATCTCGGGAAGAAAACACTTCCGATGACAGGCTCTTGAGCCGTTCGATGGACAATTTCCGCCCGTGCGCCTCGCGAGAGAAGATAACCTTGTTCCCGGTTAACGAATTCTTTGAGAATAAACGCTTTCACATAACTTTGCCTCTAAAACAGAGGTTTTACAGAACAATCATTTACTAAGTTGTAGGTTCGCTTCTTTGATGAATATGTGACACAGAAAAACACCTTGCATTCACCTTACGATCATATAACAACTTTAAATTACAGACTTTTCCTTTTATAAAAGTGATTACTTAACCATGTGAACTACCTCTACAAGAGGGGACGAACGTCGCGCTTGACAGACCTACGGACAACGAGATCATAAGCAATGCAGTATAGGTCCGTACTGGGGAAGCATGGGAAAGGAAACCGGCCGTGCTCTATCAAACAAGCCAGCCGACATTTGCCATAAGCACTGAAAATGTAAACCAGGATGGGTGGACGAGCAGCCTTCCATCCAAATATGGGTCAGGTGTCATAACATAACAGTACACTAATACCCCCCCCCCCCCCCCAGCTATCTCTAAAAACTAGTACTGAATATTGTTTCAGGTTTTCTGATATTTATATTCGCGACCCTGTTTTCTGCGATCACAAACAGTATTGCAGTTTTTTAACTTCAGTCTTGCATTTGGGACTGTGTTGCATGGTGGTAAGAAAAACAGTTAATATGTATCATCCAGGGTGTTAAAGAACAGTTCGCATGTCTCCGCTGTTGGACTGTTGGTTCGATGTAACAGTTTCTCAAAATTGTAGCCCTATTCACCTCGGACATCATTTAATAAATCCTAACGGTGAGTGATGGAGGGTTCTTCTGGTGGCACAAACTGATACGCTTTTCTGTTCCACTCGTGAACACCACGTGGGAAGATAACCGTCTACATTAGGTGAAATTTCTCGAATTTTCCCGACGTAGTCACTCACCGAGATGTATATGGAAGGAAGTAATATTTTATTCGACTCTTCTAGAAAGTTTTCTCTCAAAAGTGAACATTAAACCTCACTGTGGTGCTTTAACGCCTCTCTTGTAGCATCTGCCACTAGAATGCGTTGAGCATCTGTCCAATTCTCTAACTCCCTCTAAATGATCCCGCGAGGAAACAAGCTACTTTTCGTTCGATCTTTTCTCTCTGTGTCTATTTCTTTCATCTACCTGTCTTACCTGGCAAGGACCTTAGATAGATGAACAGTATTCAAGAATAGGTCGAACAAGCGCCTTATATGCCACTTACTTCGTGAGTGAGTTACATTTCCATAATATTCTTCCCACTAATCTCAGACAGGCATCTGCAATCGTACTATTTGCTTTATGTGTTCATTCTACATGATATCGCTCTGGATAATTACTCCTAGTAATTTTACGGTGGACACTGTTTCCAGCAAGTGGTCTTCAGTAGTGTGGTTGTGCAGAAGTGGATTTACTTTCATATATACGCACAATATATTACATTTATTTACGTACAAGGTCACCCACGAGAGCCTGCACCATTCATCTATCCTCCGTAGATTATTCTGCAAATATGTACTGTCCTCTGGCGTTGCTACTTTCTTATAGACAACCGCGTAACATGTGAACAGTCTTAAAGAGCTTCCGACGCTTTATACTAGATCGTTCGTATGCATCGCAAACAGAAACGGTTCTCTCACACTTCTTAGGGTATTCCGAAAATTACATTGACATCTGTCTATTTGTTCCTTTAAGAGCGAGGTGCTCATTACCATCTCTAAGGAAGTACTCGGTAAGCTCGTACATTTTCACTGCGATACGGTCTCAAATGGTTTCCTGAAGGCAGGATATACGTCATCAACCTGATGGCTTTTGTCCACAGCGCTATGGACCTCATGCAAGAACTGGGCGAGGTAAGTTTCGCAGGATCTCTGTTTGTGGAATCCCCGTTGATTTTTACAGAGGAGATTTTCGTTCTCCAAGCCGTCAGGTTTTCTTGAGTATGAAACGTGTTCCTTATTCTACAGTCGATTGATGTCCACGATATAGATCAATAATTATGTACATCTGTGCTGCGACCCATCTTGAAACCGGGAATTATTTGTGCTTTTTCCATCACTAGGTACCTATCCTTACGCCATCGATCTATGATAACTGCTGCTAGAAGACGAGGAAGTTAACTCACATAAAATGTGTAGAATCATATACGTATCTCGTCTGATCCTGATGCCTTTTCACTACTAAGCGATTGTAGTTGCTCTTCTGTTCGACGATCGGTTATCTTAGTATATGGCATTTCAACATACGTAAGATGATTCAACGGGGAGACCAGTTACGATCTACCACAGTGAAACAATTTCGGAAGACCGAGGTCAGAATTTCGGTCTTCGTTCTGTTATCACCCATTTTTGTGGCTGTACGATCACTGATTCCATCGACGGATGATTTAGAACAGCTGACTGATTTTACGTAATCCTAAAATCTCTTACACTCATACAGGTTGACAAACTTTACTTTCAAAGTCATTAAAGGTCTCTCTCATTGCTGTCCTTTCGCTCATATTCGCTTCGGCCAGATTTTGTTTTTCAGCTACTTTTTGACGTCTCTGGGATCTGAGATGAATATATCTTTGTTTACGTAACAGTTTTCTAATACAACTATTAAACAACGATTGCTCATCCCCATCCCTTAAGACCTTGTTTGGAACACGCGAGTCTAAGTAACATGAACGATACGTTACATTTTTTTTTTCCATTTGTGCTCCACACCTTCTTCCTTAGCACTGAATATTTGATGGTGACTACTCAAGGACTCTGCAAATTGAATCCTTTCACTCTTGCTAAGCAAAAATATTTTCCTCCATTCTTAACATTCCTTGCAAAAACCGTAGTCATTGTTGCTATCAGAGTTTTATAGTGACTGATACTTCTTCCACATTAACTGATTCCGTAAGTTGATGATGCCTGTTTGTTGCTACGAGGTGTAAGATGTTACACCCACGAGGTGGTTGTCTATTTCGAAATGATTTTCGGGCAACCTATTCAGACTAATGTCAGCCAATTCATCTCTCTGGCATCATTTTTGATGGCATGATTCTTCCAATCTATTCCTGGCAATGTGAAGTCACCCCCTATTACAGCGAGGCGTTCAGGAAAATTACTACCGATGTTCTGCAACTTCTCTCTGAAGCGGTCTACCATCACAGTTCCTGATCCACGCCGCCTATAGAACCATCTTATCATCATTTTGATGCTTAATTACATCCAGATTAATGCACCTTCAAAATTCGTTATAACATCGGTAGATAATAGCGAATCCTTTCCCGCAATAAATACGCTGACACTAATGTCAACTAATATATCCTTACTATAAATATTCAAATCTGAAGTTACGATCTCGCTGTTGTTCATTTAAGATTTCAAATAACTTTCTGTTCCAATAATGTCCAGAAATTATAACCAGTAAGTGATAATAATTCCGGGATCACCCCTTGGGTGCTCCCGCAGTTTATAAATATCACAGTCACCTTTTCTCTATCCGATCTGCGAGGACGAGTATTCTCTGTGAACATTGCGGCTGATGTAACTTCGATTTTGGCAGACAATTCATCCCTGATTCCAATAGGGATCTCTCTAACCTAAAGACCTCCTTCCCCACGCCACACGTACTCCGCCACCTTTGTAGTCGCTTCGTGCGTGTAGCACACGCCTGATCTGTTTGTTAAGGGGGACTCCGCAATTCTGCACCCGATAGCGAACGTCGATAAATTCGCATCCGATACAGTTGCAGACTCATCTGAGCGTCTGGTTTACACCTTCCACTCTGATCCAAACCAGAACACCGCGACCGACAGTGGGTACGATTCTACAAACAGTCTGCTTAGCCTGCACCCCACATGCGATGCTAGTTGTCTTCACACAATCAACCATCTGCCGGAAGGAACTGAGGATGGCCTCAGAACAAAAGCGGCGGTTGCACCCAGTGCGTTCGATAGCGGCCGGTAGGGCTGCTCCACGTCACGGACGAGACCCCCGGCAAACATGGCCAGTGCACACTGGCAGTCTTTCCCTCCATGCGTGTTGTTTCCCTGAGGGGCTCCATTACCCACCAAACGTTGAAACTCCCAATGACTAGACAATCGATCTTCGTACATGTCCGGACTGGGTAGGAAATTCGGCCGCTGACCCAACAGGAGAGGCATCCCGTGCTGGCTCAGAAGTATTATCAACACTACGTAGCACATCATACCTGTTGCTAAGGAGTAAGGAGTCATCCATGCTTCCAGTTGCCACTTTTGCCTCCCGCCCAGAGACACGCGATCCCAGCACTGTCCGTCATACACTCTCGAGCGAGGACGAACGGCTCAGATGTGGCGTGTTGGAAGACGCAGAGACAGCCTGGTGACTAGGGAATTCCAACAGCATCAAGGGTGTCGAAGATCCTGTCATCAGTGCCCTGATGGCGCTGATGCCTCGGGGAGAAGACAGAAGCCTGCTGACCGCGGACAACAGCCTGCAGCTGTTTATGGACAGCACCCAACTCTCCTTGTGTCAGCTCACAACAGGCACAGTCCCTATCGATTTCATACCGTCTTTTAAATAATTAAAAAAACAGAATAGGATCTCAAAAATATAACCAAGTTTTTAGTTCACTACTGCACTCTTTCCACACTTTGGGCACGACGGTGAGTTAGAAGATGAATTTTGCTTCTAATGCCGTACTGACAGAGAGCTTGCTAATCCAACTGTGCCACTTATGACACTTCGATCACGCCGATGAGGCGTAATAGTAAGTCACTAGACTCGTATTCCGGAGGACGGCAGTTAAAATTTCCGTCAGTCATTCAGATTTAGGTTATTCCAGATTTTCCTAATTCTGTTACGGCAAATATCGGGACAAGAAAGCCTATGACATCAAAACAAGTACAGTCAGTGTAGCACGAAATCACATAGGCACAAGAAGATCTTAAGTGAAAGTAACACAGAAGGAACAGTGCACACTTGAACTAATTAAATTTTATGAGTAAACGCAATGAGATGTGAAATGAGCAGTAAACGTTCCTGTGCTACTCTCAGTAACTGAACGTCCGCTTAGAGTGAAACTGCTTGACGACACAAGATACGATCTTTCATCGTTCTTCAGATACATGGCATTATTTAACATGCCAGCTCCCTCTTTCTCCATATTATCTAATGCCCCATCGCTAATTACTTTAACATCGATCACATGCTAGGTTATGACAGCGTTAGCTTGTTGTTGTTGGTCAGTTTCAGGATTAGGTTGATCAGTGGCCACGAAGTTCCAAGTTCTGGATTCGAGTCCCATCCGCGTACAAAGCGTCAGTTTATCAGGGTGTTACAACAAGGAACGCTAATAAAACACATAGAGTAAAGATTATAGTAAGAAAGAACCATAGGTAAAGAGACATATTTAAAAAATATTAGTCAGATGCCGATCAGCTAGGAAAGACAGGCAAGCGTGAACCAATATAGCTCAGAATGTTGAGCAGTACAAAATCGTGGAAGTGAAAACAAAGGAAACCTGTTTGCCATGGTTATTAAGCTTACAGGGAGAGGTGGCTGGTGAAAAACTTATGCATTCACATTTCAGACGTATTGACAAGCCTTAAGAAGGTAAAAAACTGGATACTACCAGAATAAATTCTTCCAGAATTTTTGTATGAAACGTCAGAATTTTCTTAAGAAACAACAATGTCATTTTCTAATTTCAGCAATGAGAAAGTAATACAGTTTGATAAACGAATGACAAAATATGTATTGTATTACGAATATATTTCAAAGAAGCTGGCACAACGGCTGCAAGTTTAAAACTGTTAATAAGGGGCATTTATTTTTGTAACAGTGACAGTTTTTATTTAAAAGTTAATTGCAACATGAGGAATGGTCCAAGGCCATTATTTAGTCAGTTTTTATATTGCTTGAGTTGCATCGATTACAAACCAGAGAATTACTTTCTCAAAAAATGATGAATAACGTAAACAGACCCGTACCTCATTGCTAGAACTTCTCGTTCCTGTTGCTGAGGCTTCAACATACATTCAAATTTAGGACTGGTGGTGTCATTTATTAGTCCTTGAAGTATAAGAATTAGTACTTAATGCGTAATAGTGGACACACTGAAATCAGTTTCTCGGGCAATGTTTTCTCCCAGAGATTAATGAACAGGTTGTAACGCAACGCTTGGAAGGGAAAAAGGAAAGTAATAAAAACAATGCTTTTACTATATTTACGGATGGACATTCAACCAGATCACCAGAGCACCATGGAAATTTCATATTTTTGTACTACTTTTTTTTTATAAATTGTATTCCTGCAAACCACAGAACATATTAATACAACGGCGTTGTTAGACGATTGCATAAACTGATGAACATCAGTTACACGTTACAGTTCCATAAAACATTGAAAGTTTACAGCAGACAAAGCGAGAACTACAGCTAGCATCAGTGCAAATTTTGCTTCCCATTAAGGTAGCTCAAAGCCCATCCCAAGAGGCGACAGTAATACGGCACTCCAGTTGATAACGATCGGAAGCATCTTATAAATAATTCAGTACGCTCGAGAGTCCACAGGGAAATTCCTGTAACTTTGGATAAATTTCTTAAGAATTCTTGGTAGAAATAATCACGGCAACAAAATATCTGTGGAGGACTGTTCCCTTCTCTCTTTGTGTGCCGAACGCCAGGGTCTGATTCTGGATATTCATGAGGACTGTCTAAAACTCAGGCAGAGCTGTTCATCTTCGTTCGTCTTTATTATGCTGTTGTTTCTATACTGTCAGGTTTGAGGGTTCAAGTATGATGAAACTTGTACTTTTTTGACATGTTATAAATTCTTCTGATGGCGGAAATAAATCTATCTGAAGTAATAGACGAAACAGCGTTAAAGCTCTGTCAGTTGTAAATAACACATTACCAGAATGAAAGTTAGAAGTGGACAATTTTAAAAAATTTGGGCACCCAGATATCATGTCAGGTTATTTCGTGAGTTTTAAGGTACGGCAGTAGCTTTCTTTTAAAAGCAAGCTTGCATTAAAATTTCTGATAAATACAACCTTGCTGTATTGTAATGCTAATGAATAAGATTCCTCCCATCAACAAACTTTTCGTTTTTACCTGTTACCACAATCGTGACGAATTCCTTTTTCGTCCATTCTCACTCATACTCAAAGACACCATGCAATTTTGTGTCTTAAGTATTGCTAATATTATCAGCGAAATATGATCAAAATTTCTGGCCATTGAAAAGTGTTACACATTTCTGATAACCAAGTGAAACCTATCTGTATTTCAGTGTTGACGTGTCTGATATAAGACATTTATGTCTTTATCGCATATTTCCACCATCCACATTCAAGGTTCCCGTGCATTTAACGTTGTTCGAATTTTAGTTGTACAGTTTCATTCCACTGATGTGTGAAACTTGTAGAAAAGGTGAGATGAATTTTTAATTTAATAAAAAAAAGACAGATTATGGTTTTTATACCGGATATCTCTTCTATGTTTCACTCTTGTTGCCTAATTGTGGTTTCCATTTATTCTTTGAAATTGATTGATAGAGTAAGCATAAACCAATACTGACAAATGTCGAAAGAAAATGGATCAATTCTCATAATAATCGTAACGTTAACATTGTACTTATGGGCGTCTAGTCGATGAAGCTGCTACATATTACTGCAATACGTTATTGAATGGAGGTATATTGTTCTGCGGTCACACAAGTACATGAATCTCTAGCTGTGTCTCACTTATGAATGCAGCTTTAGTTATCTTCAGAGAACGATTCTTACTTCATGAAAGTGAGCATTTTATTTCAAACATATTACTCTAGGTTTTCTGTGCATGCTATATATCAGTTCAGCGAGATCAGGGCTGATTCCGCCCCTATCTGAGTTATTGGTCTGACTTTAATGGTGTCTATGTTAACGCGGCGTTCAGTTCTGTTACTTTTGCCCTTCCTGGCAGTACTCACGAACCTGTTCAGTTGACTTGTAACCTCAGTGGATCATATCCGACTACTGGAACACAAAATGTGTGACCTCAGCTTGCTCATATGAATTTTGCGATTCGTAGCAAAACTTTCGCCTGTGGAAATACAAAAGGAATTACTCTACATGGTGACTCACATTCCACGTTGAGTTGTATGTCCATTAACAACTGCAGGACGAACCATTTCTCAGTGCAGAATGATCATAAATAGTAAATCATTGTCCATTATGTTTTGCTTGAGATATTAAGCAGTGTGAGGCCTGCCGAAGTGGCCGAGCGGTTCTAGGCATAACAGTCTGGAACCGCGCTACCGCTGCGGTCGCAGGTTCGAATCCTGCCTCGGGCATGGGTGTTTGTGATGTCCTTAGGTTAGTTAGGTTTAAGTAGTTCTAGGGGACTGAAGACCACAGCAGTTAAGTCCCATAGTGCTCAGAGTCATTTAAAACATTTTTCAAGCAGTGTGAATGAAGGGTTCTACTGCTAGAAATTGAGCTGAAAACAGTAAGTAAATGGTTCAATCAACGCAACTGGTACCTTAAGACAAACGAGAGTTATTCATTTATTTTCGTTGCTGATCTCAATGCGACCTAATTACGAAAATTACCAGTTTCGCTTTGCGCCCACTGGTTACTGCGTTCGTAAACAGACGCTTTTAGGATTGTTGGTACTGAACAACACAGTCAGTATTCAGTCAAATACTCGCGAGAAGCTTCAAGCCGATTTTTTCCAGGAGCAGAAATTTAGCACTGCGTAAAACGTGACGCGTTCACCGAAGTGCGTCGTCCCCTCGACGGTGACATACTAGGGAAGGGGATTTCCGACTGAGCGCAATGCAATGTGATCCAGGCGTGACAGACTAACTGGTTCTGGTTCTCGAGGGCATAATGCTTTCTAGTGAAGTAACTGCTGCAAGCCAGGTAAGCTCGTGTGGAAAACGGCTGCAGGACGTGCTATAAACGCTACAGTGGTTTCTGCAGCAACGCTGACGATAACTCTCTAGCAATTAACCCATTGTGAGCCATGTTCCTCGAAATTTCAGCAAACATCAGAAACACCTCTTTCAGCCCCATCAATTATTTACATGAAGGTAAAGAAGACAGACGCCACTTAAAACCTGTGTAGAAGAGATCCCAAAACCACCAACACAAGAGGATGAAACAGTAATATTCTTCAAAACCATGGCTGTAAGCGTGAAGAAAATCTCGGCCTGGACTCATTACCCAACCCAAGATTAGAGTGTCCCAAATCGTCACAGTGCTGAATGGTTAAACCAACAGCGTTAATATGGTTCTAGTTCACCAGCTGTGGATTAAAAATCAATATGATTCTTCTTCGCAACACTAGTCATCTTCGTTTCTCGGGTTCATCTCTCATACACCTAAAATATCTCTTAGTGACGTTTCTCAAAATCGGGACCTGAAATACTCAAGTGTTCTTCTACACAGTTGAAAAGCGATAGAAAGTGATGAGGAGTAAATCTGAAATATGTTTCACCGTTCAATAAGTCGTAGTTAATCACTATGTTCTACAAACTCTCATTCTCTAGGTTCCACAACGTACTTATGACCGTTTTTCTACTTTTTGCGTAAGTCTGCTGCAAAAAATCATTCTTAGTCGCCCATAGCTATCAGCAAACCCTAAAGTTTACTTCATTTCCTCCCAAACGATCCACCAATAATGGGCAATTTATGCACTATATTAGCAGTTTGTTAAATGTAACACTTAGAGTACTTTTCAAAGACAGTACGTGGGAACTGAAGAGTTATTGTGCTTGCGGTTTACTTTTCTGGGAAAACACAGATGCGCAATGCATTTAAGTCTTATATCCATGCAAAATACCCTATCCTGCTCCAAGGCAAACCCGGCTTTAACAGGCACTTCCACGCGTTCAGCTCTAAAGCTCGTCCTAGGATTTGCCTTGCCATAGGGCTTTAGGAGTAGTTCCATTCAAACTTCTGTAGGACACTGATGTAGAACTCCTTCAACGATGTCCCGGTTAATCAGGGGAATGAGTGACATAGGCTTCCGTTGAGGGTGAAAATTAAGTTTCTTATAATGAAGCACGGTACCCTGAAGAACTCCTTTAATGCTACTTTAGTCACTCCCAAGCAAAAATTGATACAGAGGTGAAATTGCTCATTATATCACCTTAAACGATTGAAGACTGAGGGATAAACGGAAGTACACGAAGAAAGAAAAACATAGGTAAGCACATATAATGTCTGGAAGATAAATACACTTTTTCCTAACTATCCTCAGTGGGTTCACATACCACTTGGAACCCGACTCATATTCCATCACCTGCACTAATCTGTCGTTTGTGTGGTGCCTCTCAATAACTGTAACGCTTTATTCATTGGTGCACTTGAACTGATGAGCCAACACATTGTGACCACCTGACTAATAGTTTGTGTGTCTGCCTTTGGAATGAAATCCATCACTGATTCTGCGTATCAGGGATCCGACAGTTTGTTGGTAGGTTTGTAGTGGTATTTGGCATTACATGTCTACGCACATGTCACGTAATTCACGTAAATAGTGGGCGGCTACATTGCGTACGCGTTGATGCAGCCCGATAGCGGCTGAGGTGGGATCTACGTCAGGCGTATTTGGTCGTTGAGACATCAAACTGAGTTCACTATTATGCTCCTCAAACCACTATAACACTGTTCTGACTCAGAGACACGGACAATTGTACTGCTGGAAGATGACATCACCGTCGGGGAAAACATCAAGCATTAGGGGATGGAGATGGTTCGCAGCTGTCAGATTGTCTTCGATTACTACCACAGGTCCCATGCAAGCGTAGGAGAATGTCTCTTATAGCATTAATATGTGCGCTGCACGCTTTGAGCCCCAATTAACTCCGGTGGTGGCGATTGTGGAGACTACCATCGACCTAGTGTAGGTAAAATGTGATTCAAAATGGTTCAAATGGATCTGAGTGCTATGGGACTTAACTTCTAAGGTCATCAGTCCCCTAGAACTTAGAACTACTTAAACCTAACTTACCTAAGGACATTACACACATCCATGCCCGAGGCAGGATTCGAACCTGCGACCGTAGCGGTCACGCGGTTCCAGACTTCTCGGCCACCGGGGCCGGCAAAATGTGATTCACCTGGCGGTCGAAACCCGATGGTCCCATACACACTGCAGTCGTAATTGACGATGTCAGTGAGTCAATATGAGTACACGTAGGCGTGGTTTGCTGCAGGGATCCATGTTCAACAACTTACAATGAACGGTGTGCTCCGTAAGACTTTTGCGTGCACCACCACTGTGCTCTTTCGGCAGAGATTGCACAGACCACCATCTATTCGACTTTACCCACTAGTCTAGTGTCCGAACCCTACGTTCTGTGAAGAATCGTGGACGTCCTCCTACCTACTGGTAGTTTCACTGTTCTTCTAATTCTATCCGTAGATACTCACGACAGTAGCACGTTAACATTCGACCAGCCTCTCAGTATTCGAGATGCTCTTTCACAGGTTCTGCGTAATACCGACCTGCCCCTTGTCAAAGCCGCATATCCCAATTTATTTCCGTATTTGCAGCCATATCTTTGCTAGGGTGATCCCCCGATCGTGTATGCTCCGCTTAATGCCTTTTGGTACCGCGTCACGTACTCGCAACGCCACCAGGCGGCATCCAGCCTCACGGAGGGCAGTGGTCATAGTGTTTTGGCGTATCTGTGTGTTTAAGACTGTGTGATGTATTTCTTCAACTGCCTCTATCTGTTCAACTCTTGCTACTTTTTACGTTGTTGTGTCCACGACGAGAGGCGAAGTTACTGTTTTATCAGATGTCATGGAAGGTGGATTAGAGTTTAAAGTTCTACGTTGAATATTTCACGTCACCAGGTGCTGTGAAAATAATAGCTTATGGCCTACGTTTAGGAAACCAAGCTGACATTACAGTAAAATGATTTAAAGAAATAACGGAAAAAAACTCAGTAGGGTCTTACGGGTGTTCGCTATGACTTAATCTTGAAATAAATCAGAAAAAAACCGTCCTGTGTCCTCATTACTGTCCCACATCGCTCCGCATAGGGAGCTATAATTTAACCTGAAGAAATAATGCTGTAACTGTTGTTGTTTTTCTTTATATATAATAAGTACCAATCACAACGAAATATGTTAGGTTTTTCATTATTGTATACATCGGTTCCCATGAGATCACCGAAGTTAAGCGCTGTCGGGCGTAGTCAGCACTTGGGTGACCATCCAGCCACCATGTGCTGTTGCCATTTTTCTTGACGCCAATTGAGAAGTTACTCGACAGAACAGTAGCAGCTCCGATCCAAGAAAACCATCGTAACGACCGGAGAGCAGTGTGCTGACCACAAGCTCCTCCTATCCGCATCCTCAACTGAGGATGATACGGCGGTCGGATGGTCCCAATGGGCCACTTGTGGCCTGAAGACGGAGTGCTTTTAATTATTGTATACTCTAGAATATATGATGTTGGTATGGTCACGTGCTGAAATATAAAGCCTCCGAATTTTTTGTGTGAAAATTCTCACAACATTTAAATAAAACTAGCGTTATTAACAATCTACGTCTTAGTCCTTCATGTCTACATACTGGCAGCCTTCAGCCGCTAGAGGGCTTCGAATTGTCGCGGGTAACATTGTGGTGTGTAACGTAACCACGTCGGTGGGTGAGAAACAGCTTTCTCTAATCGAGTTTCGATTTCGTAGATTTCGCCTACACACAGAGTACTCTCTCCTTCAATATGACAATCCAAGACCACACACGATCTCTATGTGATCTGCAAAAATCCGATGCCTATGAATTATTGGTATCGGTCATCCTCCATAAAGTCCCGATTTGGTTCCACCCGATTTTCATCAGTTTCCTAAACTGAAAGAACTTGGAGGACTTTACTATGATAGTGATGAAGAGGCCCAATCAGACACAAGTCAGACAGTTTATAATGAGCTTCTTCGACAGCAGGGCGACTTCGTTCATAAATAAAGACGTAGAAAGGGAAAACGAAAATGTAAATTGCTAATATCATTGGTTTTATCTATAAAGATTTAAGAATTTTTACATAAAAATTTAGGAGGCACTAGTGTCCTGCACGCCCTTGTATAAATAAAAAACATTTGTGGAATATTTTATGTTTGAGGTCAGTCCTGTTATGCAGCACCGGCTTTTGAGCTGGGAAATATGCCAGTGTGATACAAACCCCAAATACAAAACTACTGGATGTAACTTTTAATGAAGTTGCAAGAATAATTACTGGATGACTGAAACCAACTCCTGCTGATTCTTTGTACTGCATGGAAGGCGATGTTCCTCCTGTATTTGTCAGTTTTCATGTTGCCCTGATTCTTGCAACGAGGAGGAGTTATTCAAGGCACAAGAAATTGCTGTAGCTATTGCTCGCTTCTGGGAAAAGATTGTTTAATGGAGGACTTACATATATATATATATATATATATATATATATATATATATATATATATATATATATCACTTTCTTACCGGGAACTGTGAATTCGTAGAATGTGTATGCAATCGGCTCGAGTAAATAAATACTTATCGTAGTCTACTAAACTATTTTCAGTTGAATAAAATGGACATGATTGGGACTCGAACCTGGGACCATTGCCTTCCGGTTGAAAACTTTTGCCTTCTAACCTCACCGTATAGCCCTCCTAGTGCTCTCCATTATTTCCATCTTTGGCGAACTTCTTCGCTATGAATTTAAGAAATACGTAAATAAAATAGCTCAGCTCTCACAAGCTCATTCGTTCACTCTTGCTCGTAGTTATTTAACTGGATCAATTTCTAAATAAAAAATATAATTTCTTATATCTTAGAAAATAAAATTATCTTCTTCTTGTAGGAAGTGTCCTTCTTCTTGTACACTCACATTTTCTTTCCTTAGACTACATTTGACATTCCGAGAAGAAAATGTTTCCTGTAATCAAAATCCTGAAAGTACAGTAAAATGTTCTGTTTAAAAAAATCAACCGAAAGGAAATAGAAGATTGTTATCATTCCATTTTCCTATAACATATTATAAAATGTGGAAATGATAACCTTTCTCGGGTATTCAGCCAAGTGACGTCATCCAGAAGGCTTTATCTTCAGGTGTTCTATATGACTGAGTGATTTATGATGGGCACAATCTTTACATCTTGGTGTGATGGTGGTGTGGGAAGCGCAATGTCGGGGACAGATCCAGGGTCCTCAGTTGCGCTGCAGCCGGCATCGTGAGTGGGTCATTTCCTGGCCGCACGGACCACAACACCAGCAAGACTTCCTGCGGCACATTAATTTTCTGCACCAGAACATCAGATTCGTGATTTAGATTGAATGAGACTAACAATTTCCGTTTCTGGTTTTGCCCGTCAAGTGACGACAAGATGGCAGCAGTGCGGTGTAACCGCGTGGACTAGGGCAACTTCCCACGGTTCGCGCGGTTGCCCCCGTCGGTGGTTCGAGTCCTTCCTCGGGCATGGATGTGTATGTTGTCCTTAGTGTAAGTTAGCTTAACTATAGTGTAAGCCTAGGAACACTGTACCGTAGGTACAACCACAATGGAGGGGTATCTGTTGAGAGGCCAGACAAACGTGTGGTTCCTGATGAGGGGCAGCAGCCTTTTCAGTAGTTGCAGGGGCAACAGTCTGGATGATTGACTGATCTGGCCTAGCAACACTAACCAAACAGCCATGCTGTGCTGGTACTGCGAACGGCTGAAAGCAAGGGGAAACTACAGCCGTAGTTTTTCCCGAGGGCATGCAGCTTTAATGTATGGTTAAATGATGATGGCGTCCCCTGGGTAAAATATTCCGGGAGTAAAATAGTCCCCCATTCGGATCTCCGGGCGGGGACTACTCAAGAGGACGTCGTTATCAGGAGAAAGAAAACTGGCGTTCTAAGGATCGGAGCGTGGAATGTCAGATCCCTTAATCGGGAACGTAGGTTAGAACATTTAAAAAGCGAAATGGATAGATTAAAGTTAGACATAGTGGAAATTAGTGATGTTCGGTGGCAGGAGGAACAAGACTTTTGGTCAGGTGAATACATGGGTTATAAATACAAAATCCAATAGGGGTAATGCGGGAGTACGTTTAATAATGAATAAAAAAATAGGTGTGCGGGTAAGCTACTACAAACAGCATAGTGAACGAATCATAGTGGGCAACATAGACACGAAGCTCATGCCTACTACAGTAGTTCAAGTTTATATGCCAACGAGATCTGCAGATGACGAAGAAATTGAAGAAATGTATGATCAGATAAAAGAAACGATTCAGGTAGTGAAGGGAGACGAAAATTTAATAGTCATGGGTGACTGGAATTCGATAGTAGGAAAAGGGACAGAAGGAAACACAGTAGGTGAAAATCGATTCGGGCTAAGAAATGAAAGAGGAAGCCGTCTGGATGAATTTTGCACAGAGCATAACTTAACGTAGCCAACACTTGGTTCAAGAATCATAAAAGAAGGTTGTATACATGGAAGAATCCTGGAGATACTAAAAGGTATCAGACAGATTCTATAATGGTAAGACAGAGATTTAGGAACCTGGTTTTAAATTGTAGGAAATTTCCGGGGCAGATGTGGACTCTGACCACAATCTATTGGTTATGAACTGCAGATTAAAACTGAAGAACCTGCAAAAAAGTGGGAATTTAAGGAGATGGGACCTGGCTAAACTGACTAAACCAGAGGTTGTTCAGAGTTTCAGGGACAGCATAAGGGAACAAGTGACAGGAACGGGGGAAAGAAACACAGTAGAAGATGAATGGGTAGCTCTGAGGGATGAAGTAGTGAAGGAAGCAGAGGATCAAGTAGGTAAAAAGACGAGGGCTAGTAGAAATTCTTGGGTAACAGAAGAAATATTGAATTTAATTGATGAAAGGAGGAAATATGGAAACGCAGTAAATGAAGCAGGCAAAAAGGAATACAAACGTCTCAAAAATAAGATCGACATCAAGAGCAAAATGACTAAGCAGGGATGGCTAGAGGACAAATGTAAGGCTGTATAGGCTTATCTCACTATAGGTAAGATAGATACAGCCTACAGGAAAATTAAAGAGACCTTTGGAGAAAAGAGCGCCACTTGTATGAATATCAAGAGCTCAGATGGAAACCCAGTTCTAAGCAAAGAGGGTAAAGCAGAAAGGTGGAAGGAGTATATAGAGGGTCTATACAAGGGCTATGTACTTGAGGACAATATTATGGAAATGGAAAAGGATGTAGATGAAGATGAAATGGGAGATACGATACTGCGTGAAGAATTTGACAGAGCACTGAAAGACCTAAGTCGAAACAAGGCCCCCGGAGTAGACAACATTCCATTGGAACTACTGACGGCCTTGGGAGAGCCAGTCCTGACAAAACTCTACCATCTGGTGAGCAGGATATACGAGACAGGCGAAATACCCTCAGACTTCAAGAAGAATATCATAATTCCAATCCCAAAGAAAGCAGGTGTTGACAGATGCGAAAATTATCAAACTATCAGTTTAATAAGTCACAGCTGCAAACTACTAACACGAATTCTTTACATACGAATGGAAAAACTGGCAGAAGACGACCTCGGGAAAGATCAGTTTGGATTCCGTAGAAATGTTGGAACACGTGAGGCAATACTGACCTTACTTCGTATCTTAGAAGAAAGGTTAAGGAAAGGCAAACCTACGTTTCTAGCATTTGTAGACTTAGAGAAAGCTTATGACTGGAATAATCTCTTTCAAATTCTAAAGGTGGCAGGAGTAAAATACAGTGAGCGAAAGGCTATTTACAATTTGTTCAGAAACCAGATGGCATTTATAAGAGTCGAGGGGCAGGAAAGAGAAGCAGTGGTTGGGAAGTGAGTGAGACAGGTTGTAGCCTCTCCCCGATATTATTCAATCTGTATACTGAGCAAGCAGTAAAGGAAACAAAAGAAAAATTTCGAGTAGGTGTTAAAATCCAGGGGGAGGAAATAAAAACTTTGAGGTTCGCCGATGACATTGAAATTCTCTCAGAGACAGCAAAGGACTTGGTAGAGCAGTTGAATGGAATGGACAGTGTCTTGAAAGGAGAATATAAGATGAACATCAACAAAAGCAAAACGAGGATAATGGAATGTAGCCGAATTAAGTCGGGTGATGCTGAGGGAATTCGATTAGGAAATGAGACACTTAAAGTAGTAAAGGAGTTTTGCTATTTGGGGAGCAAAATAACTGATGATGGTCGCAGTAGAGAGGATATAGAATGTAGACTGGCAATGGCAAGGAAAGCGTTTCTGAAGAAGAGAAATTTGTTAACATCGAGTATAGATTTAAGTGTCAGGATGTCGCTTCTAAAAGTATTTGTATGGAAGTGAAACATGGACAATAAATAGTTTGGACAAGCAGAGAATAGAAGCTTTCGAAATCTGGTGTTACAGAAGAATGTTGAAGATTAGGTAGGTAGATCACGTACCTAATAAGGAGGTATTGAATAGGATTGGGGAGGAGAGAAGTTTGTGGCACAACTTGACTAGAAGAAGGGATCGGTTGGTAGGACATGTTCTGAGGCATCAAGGGATCGCCAATGTAGTATTGGAGGGCAGCGTGGAGGGTAAAAGTTGTAGAGGGAGACCAAGAGATGAATTCACTAAGCAGATTCAGAAGGATGTAGGTTGCAGTAGGTACTGGGAGATGAAGAAGCATGCACAGGATAGATTAGCATGGAGAGCTGCATCACACCAGTCTGAGGACTGAAGACCACAGCAACAACAACAACAAGCCTAGGAACCTGAGTAGTTTTGTCCCATAGGAACTTACCAGCACACCGATTGGCA
The DNA here is from genome assembly GCF_023897955.1 of Schistocerca gregaria. Lineage (NCBI taxonomy): Eukaryota > Metazoa > Arthropoda > Insecta > Orthoptera > Acrididae > Schistocerca > Schistocerca gregaria. The sequence continues at coordinate 836,592,607 of NC_064931.1, forward strand.
AACCAATAAGTTGGCACACTAGGACACAGCATCTACCGTAAAGCAACACGTATAGATTTGTCCTTACATGACCGAGCTGTCATGCCCCTTCACAAATAGAGGGTATCCTAAACACACTGGTGCACAGATCTCGAACCATAACAGTCCAGCAGCTGAACTGCGGCACTTACAGGCCGTCTTCCACACGGAAGGTAGCAGCAACCACCAGATAATACCCTCCAGGAAATTGAAATAAGAACACCGTGAATTAATTGTCCCAGGAAGGGGAAACTTTACTAACACATTCCTGGGGTCAGATACATCACATGATCACACTGACAGAACCACAGGCACATAGACACAGTCAACAGAGCATGCACAATGTCGGTACTAGTACAGTGTATATCCACCTTTCGCAGCAATGCAGGCTGCTATTCTCCCATGGAGACGATCGTAGAGATGCTAGATGTAGTCCTGTGGAACGGCTTGCCATGCCATTTCCACCTGGCGCCTCAGTTGGACCAGCGTTCGTGCTGGACGTGCAGACCGCGTGAGACGACGCTTCATCCAGTCCCAAACATGCTCAATGGGGGACAGATCCGGAGATCTTGCTGGCCAGGGTAGTTGACTTACACCTTCTAGAGCACGTTGGGTGGCACGGGATACATGCGGACATGCATTGTCCTGTTGGAACAGCAAGTTCCCTTGCCGGTGTAGGAATGGTAGAACGATGGGTTCGATGATGGTTTGGATGTACCGTGCACTATTCGGTGTCCCCTCGACGATCACCAGAGGTGTACGGCCAGTGTAGGAGATCGCTCCCCACACCATGATGCCGGGTGTTTTCCCTGTGTGCCTCGGTCGTATGCAGTCCTGATTGTGGCGCTCACCTGCACGGCGCCAAACACGCATACGACCATCATTGGCACCAAGGCAGAAGTGACTCTCATCGCTGAAGACGACACGTCTCCATTCGTCCCTCCATTCACACCTGTCGCGACACCACTGGAGGCGGGCTGCACGATGTTGGGGCGTGAGCGGAAGACGGCCTAACGGTGTGCGGGACCGTAGCCCAGCTTCATGGAGACGGTTCCGAATGGTCCTCGCCGATACCCCAGGAGCAACAGTGTCCCTAATTGGCTGGGAAGTGGCGGTGCGGTCCCCTACGGCACTGCGTAGGATCATATGGTCTTGGCGTGCATCCGTGCGTCGCTGCGGTCCGGTCCCGTGCACCTTCCGCCAACCACTGGCGACAACATCGATGTACTGTGGAGACCTCACGCCCCACATGTTGAGCAATTCGGCGGTACGTCCACCCGGCCTCCCGCATGCCCACTATACGCCCTCGCTCAAAGTCCGTCAACTGCACATACGGTTCACGTCCACGCTGTGGCGGCATGCTACCAGTGTTAAAGACTGCGATGGAGCTCCGTATGCCACGGCAAACTGGCTAACACTGACGGCGGCGGTGCACAAATGCTGCGCAGCTAGCGCCGTTTGACGGCCAACACCGCGGTTTCTGGTGTGTCTGCTGTGCCGTGCGTGTGGTCATTGATTGTACAGCCCTCTCGCAGTGTCCGGAGCAAGTATGGTGGGTCTGACACACCGGTGTCAATGTGTTCTTTTTTCCATTTCCAGGAGTGTATGTACCTTAAAACTGAAATCGGCGAGACTACATCCTACTGAGGAGGAAGAGAGGCCGGTTGCAATGGTGATTAGTCCATTTGTCGGGAACACTTCAGGATCAATAGGAGTAACACTCCAGAAAGACAATGGCAATTAGCTGTTCCGCCCACAAGCCAAGACGAAAGCCTCAATGGGATCAATCATGGATTAACTAGGACAGTGGAAGCTGAGCGCATACCGCATACCTTGCCAGTGTGGAAACAATAGGCAGACTATCCGTACGGTATAGGAAAGATGCTCTGACCATAACGCGACAAAGTCAAAGAACAGCCGAAAAAATCCACTGTGGCAAATTATGGCATCTCTTACGGACATGCCATAAATTGCGGCGGCGCCAATTTGTTGCAACAATCCACTATCTAATGGGATTGTATTTTAAAGAAATTTTAGAGATGCGACTAAATGATGGACTGATAAATAAAGACATGTTTTTAATTAAGTAGGATCTGTCACCTGGCATTGAACGTGATAAATCACAGTGGCAATCGATGTGGAGATCCGTTCTTGTCGTAAAAAATGACGAGGACGAGGATGCTTTGTCGACACGATAGCAGAGACCTGCTTCCGACACCGAGCTGACAGCGTTACTGAGCAGTCCTGGATCGACGCCCGACGCTGCGCTTCTCAGACCACCACAGCAGGTCCGCGCAAACAGGCGGCATTTGTAGGCTGTGCGCGGGAAAGTAAGGGGTAGTGAAGGGAGAATATAAAATCGGTGCCCAGTGGAAGTCAATCAGTCATCTAAAACGCGTCAAGATGGTTATTAGAAATATCACTCCTTCAGGACGATGCGACCTTACTGAATACCCGAGACAGAACCGAAAATTTACTGAGCCGGGAAAACGTAAAATCACACAGAACAAATTATACGTTCTCTAGCGCCGTTGTGTTGATGGTGATCCTTCTTATAACACTGTTCTCATTTACCCGACTGAGCAACGAAACATGGACATAAAAAATTAGACAAACATGCATGACTCTAGAAGAGTTTCGTGGTAGGTCAATTTAGTACTTCTTTCAAGTAATTAAGTTCCACGAAATATCATCATACAGAATCTAGTTCCGGTTTGTTGCGTCACACGTTAATTGGGAGTAGATTGGTTGCGGTTCTAATCGGGTAGATACATATTTCGTTAAGACGTTGTTATTGTGCCGAAACATTTTACGAGATTCGTTGATAAACTTATGTGTTGCTTGTGTCGTCATGTTTTTCATCACACGCCTCCATCCACCCTGCTTAAGGTGGCCGTGTTGAAGGGAGGCTTAAAAATGTTACCTCGCCAGACTTACCAAGACGGTAAACGGATAAACGATTGCTCGTGGTAAGGGTAAGACAGCTGATAGGTGATTTACTTTGATAATGACATATCTTAACACAAAAGTCCACTCTTTGAAATCTGACTAGTGTTTTTTAGTGGTGGTGTATAATTGTAGCTCGGAGGACGTTCACCTCGTGTGTCCAGCTTTCAGTTCTCATGGCTCTGGGCTCTGTAGATATTGCCAGCCCCGGTTACCGTCTGTTTGCTGTTGCAGACAACCAGTTCTGTGAGAAATTGTTAGCGACTCGACCTAGTTCTAGTAACCAATAAGTTTGAAAATTAATCTTTCCTCCTGCTGCGTTGCTACGGTCGTCAGTAATGTGTTCAGCTGCCTGTATGTCCTCACTATCGTTAACTATCAAAGTAATGGCGTCCACATAGGCCTGAAACACCACCTCGGTGTTCAAAATTTGCATCCTTTTTAGTGTTATGAGTAACATCCAGAGTAGCAATTCCACACATACAGCATGTAATGTCACTGAATGGGTGCACCCTTGGCAATTTGAGTTTTTGAATTGGTCCCATAAGATGTTTGTTGATTTTGATTCATGAAGAGGCTTCCGTTAAAGGTTTTTGAATAGTTTTGTGAAATGTTCGCTAAGACCCCCATTCGTCAAAATATTAATTAGAAATTGGTGATTAAACCTATAGCAAGCTTTGTCAGACTTAAGCTAAACGAAGGCTAATACGACCAGGCAAGTTCACAGGCGCACTTTGTCTCAATATTCTGACATCGGATTGGCCATACTTCGACCAGTAGCAACACCGGTTTGATATGAACCCAATAGTTAAGTAAGTGCAAGTTTTCAACGAGCCGTTTAAGAGACGTGTAAATATTCAAAAATCAGTATTTAGTACAAATATGGACCTGCAATCCTTTATTTTTTAGAAAATGTCACCTTGGGTAACTAGACCGCCAGCCATTCAGTAAAACTGTCAAGGATGCAAACTTCTCTAAGTATTTAATGGAACATTTCTGTGACTTTGGCGCCGAAAATTTCTCACATCAGAGCGCAGAATCCTATGAGAAACCGGACTGTAGGTGCTGCGCCTACTGTTCAACGAATTTCTTTGGAAATATAGCTTTTTAACAAGCACTCATGGTCTGATACGTTTAACCCACTAAGTGAAGAAGATAAAATGGTGTTCCCGTGATGAAAACACGTTGTCGGTACGGCATAAAGTTAGTTAAAATTATCTGCCACATAATGCTTTATGATCGCCTGTGTATCGTAATGTCTACCGTGTTTGGCAGTTAGACGTTTAATTAACTTCTGTTTTGTGCTGTTTCTCCTCGTATTACATGGAACAGAGTTTTGTTCCGAATGAACATCGTTATTGCTTCGCGCTCGGATTCGTCTGCCAAGCAAGACACATCGAGACAGGAAAATAATTTTCGCTTTAATCTCTTTTATTTTGGCAGAATTTGTTTGCTGTTTGTCGTGATTCGGGTATACCTCCCTGAGAAGCAGAAAGTGATATTCGATAGCTGATTTATTTCGCTTTTCCGTTGTCATACAGTATAATACTCCCTTTGTTAGGGATTTTGCGTATTCCATCCACCAGTAAACACGGTTCTGATAGCGTGTTTGCTTGATGAAACATTGGTTCCATAATTCTAAAACAGGCTGTTTCAGCGCTGGCTCATACAAAATGGAGGTGTACAGAATCCTCTTACTACGTCCTTTAAAAGTTGTTTGGCGAGAAAGCTTAAATATGGGAAGCACAGTGAAGGGGAAAATACGTCGGCCACTCTTCGGAGACGGTTGCGCTAGACATCACGGGCGTCGGTAGTATATTTTGTATAATCTACTTGTAGGGTAAGCGGTGACGTTTGGGCACAATGCTATCCAATTGTCCATCAACTCTAATTCATTCGTTAATCTTTGCAGTGCTTCACAATATTGTGGTGGGGGATCTGCTCCTACTTACGTATTATGCATTGGAAGTCTCTGCCTATATGTTTACCGTGTGGTAAAACCTGCTAACAACTTTACTACGCTGCCGGTAGAAACTGGCTTCTGCGTTCTCTATTACTTGTTATCGATGGCACGTAAACATTGACAAGCAATGCGTCCTGCATTTGGACAGCTGAGCCTCTTCTGTTGTCCAAAACCGCCTTTATCATGTACTGAATACCTTCTTTGCATAAATTCCAGCACCACGTAAATATGAATTACTGTCTCAAAACCATGTATTTGGTTTATTTTACAGTTCTAGACTTCTTAGAATAAAATAATATCGCTTTCTGCAGCAAAAAGAAAATTTTGTAACACCACGATTTTGAGAGTCGACTGAATGCTGTTTATACTGACAGTCACATATTTATAATCTTGCATAGATTTTGTTTCGGTAAGAGGCTATCAGACTTTGTTGTCATACCACAGAAGCCTGTCGAACGGATCCTGTATCTAAGCAGTATCCATGAATTTAATGGTTTCTCTCTGCAGTGTCATCACTACGTCCGTATATTCGGCTTCGTATTTAACGCCTTTCCCTGCAGAAGCTGCTTTTGATACATCATTTACCCTCTGTTTTACAATTTTCCTGGTTGGAATGAGTTTATTTTTAAATCTCGGCTCTATTGTAACGTTTGTTTCCTGATCAATTTCTTAAGTCTATCGGTCTGTCCCTGAGGGTTTGTGCCTTAGCCGTAGCTTTCCGTGTAGTTCGTTTAGCCTCTGTTGAAGTGTTTGAATCTTCGTAGTTTTCGTGCCTTCCTCCCTCCCTCCCTCTCTCTCTCTCTCTCCTTCTCTCTCCCTCCCACTCTCTCTCATTTACGATTGCCCTCTGCCGGCTCCGCTTTGTGTGAGGCTTCCTTACTGTCGTGGGTTCCGAGCTCCCTGTGTGCAGCCATAGGAGTCATGGGAGTACTACAGGATGCCTCGCGTGGGCTCAGTGCGAGTGGCTTGTTACAGTGTATCGTCCAGTCTGGTAAGTCGTCTTGATCGTCTTTTTGGTCTGGTCTAAAGCCAAGATCCTGCGAAGCCTCGTTCCTATGTGCCCAGTCTTCATGTTGTGTTGGAGTTAATTCCCTCTATTTTCCGGTAATCGACTCGCTACATCACCGTTTGGTACAGCTGGCCGTTTGGACTGTCGCTCGATCATTGCCTGCTCGCAAGTGAGGGAAGCCTGACTGTCTTTGTTTGTCGGCTGTGCAACCTTTCACAATCTGAACGCGTTTCTTTTAAATAAACTGTGTACCCTCAATTTCCAGCCACGAGGTTGGCCACTGTAAACCACCAACGCCTGAAAACCCTTTTATCATAACAGAATCTAGTAGCGTAGAGGTTAGCGCAACGGAATCGCATTCGAGAAAGAAAGTTCATGACTGCAGAAAAATACACAACCCCTGATACACGCTAAAAAGTAGGTGTGGGAATTTTCATGGAGAATATCTCTTCTGACTGTTGAATAAGAATCCATAAAGCATCGAAATACAAGGGCAGTCAAATGAAAACCGGACGCCCGCCATAGTGGGGCCATGGAATCATTCATTCAACAGTAATCCCCACACTCGTTAAGAAATTTATCCCATGGGAGCCGAGACGATCAGTTCCTGTTTCGTAGAATGTGGTCGGACGCTGACGTATCATCAGTCTTGCCTATTCTTGTACTTTCGCATCTGATGGAAACCAACGTCGACGCATGTCTTTCTTAAGGCCTCCAAAGATGTGAACATATGCGATGAAAGATCCTGGTTGTACGGAGGAGGTTTCGATGTTTCCCAACCAAATCGCTTAAGTGTAGCCTTTGTCCGATTGGCCTTGTGGGGTCAGGCGTTACAGTGCAACAGGATGGTTCCGTCCGACAGCATTCCTGGCGTTCTGACTTTATATCACGTCACAGTTTCCGCAAAGTATCTTCATAGCGCTGCATATTGAGTGCGGTTCCACCCTGGAGGAACTGGAAGAGCAGAAGGCCCCTGCAGAAGAAGGCTACCGGATGTTGTGTGAACTGTTTCAGATTTCTTTCGCGGGGGAGATATGGGATGCTTCCAATGTTGGCATTGCTGTTTGTTCTCGGGCTGCCGGAATGCTGTTCGGACGGAATCATCTTGTTTCACGATAACGCCCGCCCCGCACTGCCAGTCAGACGAAGGCTATACTTCAGCGATTAGTTTGGGAAGCACTCCACCATCCCCCATACAGTCCGGTTCTTTCACAGGGTGATTCACATCTTTGGCCACCTGAAGAAAGACGATCGGGGGCGTCGGTTTGAGTCGAATGAAGAAGCGCATGAGCGAGTGAAGTTCTGGATGCGTCAGTGGCCATCTGCCTTCTAGGAATCAGGACTTGCTCGTCTCCTCCTCCAGCAGGATAAATATCTTTATGCGTATGATGAATACCTTTGATTGGAAAAGTTCCATGGTCCCATTAAGACAGATGTTCAGTTTTCGGTTGTAATGGTGTCGATTGGTCCTCAAGGATAGTTTACACAATTCCAGCCATAATTGCTCTGTCATTGTCTGCTGACGTATGTACTGGGAAACCACCTACAGCAGAGGCACTTCCTCTATATCTGAGAACCTCACCAATGGAGAACATGCTGTTTGGTTAAGTGAAGAATGCAAGCTGTGTCCTGTGGCGCAGAATGTAGCGGGTTGCAAGTTTGGACGCACTGTAGAACAGGTTGTGGCAGGAGTCGCTAGATTTTAGCTCCGTAGATCGCTATCGACTGTGTTCACTACAGTGCAAATGGATGCCATTAGTTTAGAAAGCAACAAACAGCTCCCAGCCAGTCGACGAAGACAGGTCACCATCGGGTTCATTGCTACAGGGTAGGGCCAACACTGCTGCGATAGTAGTAATATCTGTAATTCAGAACATTTCTGTTAAAATGAAGAGCACTCATTCGTCTACGTGTATGCCCTCACTCTAGAGTCGTCCTGCTTCTAAATTGTTCCATTTGCATTAGAATTTTTTTATTCATTCAGACTATTCATCCTCGGTTTTGTATATATTTATTACTATTCGTTTGGCAGCGACAGACTTCGAATATTTAGATAAAACTCAAAGAGTGATAACAGAAATGTCATGATGTCATTTCGCTCCGTAAAGCCATTCAGGCTTGCAGTAAGGTGACTTAAGTCATAGGATAGCGATATGTACATATACAGATTGCGGTAGTATCGCGTACACAAGTTATAAAAGGGCAATGCACTGGCGCAGCTATCATTTGCACTCAGGCGATTCACGTGGAAAGCATTCCGACATGGTTAAGAGTTTCAAAGCCGGAGTTGGCCTAGACGCATGGGACATTCCATTTCGGAAATCGATAGGCAATTCTTTGTTCCGAGATCCACAGTGTCAACAGTGTGCCAAGAGAACCAAAATCCAGGCAATAATTCTCACCATAAATAACACAGTGGCCGACGGCCTTCCCTTAACGACCGAAAGCAGCGGCGTTTGCGCAGAGTTTTCAGTGCTGACAGACATGCAACACTGCGTGAAGTTATCGCAGAAATCAATGTGGGACGTAGAACGAACGTATTTGTTAGGACAGTGCGGCGAAGTGTGGCGTTCATGGACTACGTCAGCATACGACGGACACGAGTGCCTTTGCTAACATCACGACATCGCCTACACTGCCTCTCCTGGGCTCGTGAACATATCCGCTGGACACTAGACGACTGGAAAACCGTAGCCGGGTCAGATGAATCCTAATTTCAGTTGGTATAAGCTGATGGTATGGTTCGAGAGTGGCACAGACCCCATGAAGCCATGGACCCAAGAAGTCAACAAGGCGAGTGAATTCTAATAGTGGCTCCATAATGGTGTGGGCTGTGACATGGAATGAACTTGGTCCTCTGCTCAAACTGAACCGATCATTGCCTGAAATGGTTATATTCGGTTATTGGGGATCATTCTAGCCATTTATGGAGGTCATGTTCCCAAACAATGTGGTAGCTTTTAAGCAAAAATATGCTATAGGTTGCACAGTTTCCGAGTTACTTAGAACTAAGCTTACCGAATCACGCTGTTGCACGCGCACATTCACGTGGCCTACCATACAAAATATGTGTCATCTGTCCTCATAGGGTAGATGAAAGTGCAAGAGAATGCCCTGTCGCTGGATCGGGCTCGATCCTCGCTACCGTTCCACGTCTAATTTTTGTATCGGTCTCTTATTCTAATCTACGAAACCATAAGAAGGGGACGTTTGGCGACACCGTCTTGGCGGGCCGGTTGAATTTGAGCGAGCTACGGCCCGTTTGGCTAACTTCAATACTAATTAACTCGAAAACCGAGCAGCGTATTGAATTTTGCTCTTGGCAATTACTTCTGAGCGCAATCAACCCTGCAGAGCCCTTACAAGGTTTTCAGACTATTTCTCACCACCCTGTATAAAGCGTCGTGTAGGGAGAGGCGTATGGGAGGGGGTACGGAATACTGTGTAGCCGTTGCCGTTGTCGTAGCACGGAAACAAAGCGATTTCTCTGGCGTCCAAAAGGATATGGCTTTCCGGCCAAGGACGGAAGCATTTCAGATATGTAAACCGTTCGCATATTGCCGTGGTGAAAGTATACCGAGCATCGCAAAACGGCGCCGAGGCTACTATGGTGTACCACGGGCCATAGCTACCAGAAGTGAACAACAGCTGCGGAAATGTGTACGGGCGTATAGACGATCAACCTTTGAGCAACTGACCACCAGACGAACCAAGGGGCTATCTTAAATGTCACTTCAATGAGGGTTCAGTGAATGCCGCTGCATATGAAGCCCCGCGTTAGGTTCAAATGGTTCAAATGGCTCTGAGCACTATGGAACTTAACTGCTGCGGTCATCAGTCCCCCAGAACTTAGAAGTACTTAAACCTATCTAACCTAAGGACATCACACACATCCATGCCTGCAGGATTCGAACCTGTGACCGTAGCGGTCACGTGGTTCCAGACTGTAGCGCCTAGAACCGCTTGCCCACTCCGTCGGGCCCCGCGTTAGGCACCTGGTTCGTGTACCCATGTTGACTGATGTACACCGACGACGAAAGTTCCAATATTCACACCATTATTGCAACTATACGCTCACTGAGTGGCGACAGGTGGCCCTTGCAGATAAATAACATTTTACGCTCCATCAGACAGATGGCCGTTGACTGTACGGCATGAAACTTCTGAAAGCAAACACCCTGCAACAGTCGTCGGAAGGGTCCAGATCGGAGGACGAAGCGTTATGGTTTCGGGAATATTGTCGTGGCACTCCATGGACGATCACTTCGTTCTGGGAGGCTCAATGGATCACTGTAGCTATCATTCGGCACCATGTAGACTCCTAGATGCAATTTTCTTTTCCTCGACACGATGCCACCTAACAGACGGGCAATGCAGCGTTCCACAAAGTTCGCTGTGTACGTGGGTGGTTTGAAGAGTACCAGGATGAGTTTACCGTACTCCCAGGGCTACCAAACTCCTGGGATTTAAGCCCAATCGAGTAATTGTGGTACCATCTGAATCAGGCTGTTCGCGCGGGGGATCCTCAACCGAAAACCGTAGCGCAGCTGGCCACGGCAATGAAGTCAGCATGACTCTTCGGTACCTCGCAGAACCTTACTGACTTTCTTCCGGAGGTGTCGCTGCGGCCTAAACCGTCGTAATAATGAAATAGTTACAACTACAGAAGAGATTAAAAAAGGATGTAATTTATGTTTCAAGACTCGTGAAGAATCAGATGAAATGATCGATGAGGGCATTCCAACTTCCCCCAACCTACAAATGAAATATCTTACCTCTGTATAAAAGTATATAGTTAATGTAAACAGCATATTGATGGGTTCAAATGGCCCTGAGCACTATGGGACTCAACTTCTGAGGTCATAGTCCCCTATAACTTAGAACTAATTGAACCTAACTAACCTAAGGACATCACACACAACCATGCCCGAGGCTGGATTCGAACCTGCGACCGTAGCGGTCTCGCGGTTCCAGACTGCAGCGCCTAGAACAGCATGGCCACTTCGGCCGGCAGCATATTGGTAACGGAATAGATAAGACAGTCTACCTACAAGAAAATGTTCGATGATGACTATGTAAAAGCCGAATTTACCGAGATAACAGACGAATATTATACAAAGGATCTGTCATATTTACTCGTTTTTAAATATATTTCCGACTTGAAGATACATCCTTTAAATTAAAGCCTCCAGATCAAATTAATACTGCACCCACGTTCACCGCCTGCTGTATAATGAGTACGTAGAGGCTACTTAGGAATATGACACGTTTAGAACCATAGTTACTGATAAACACATGACAATTTTAGTTTTGAAATTAGAATGCGAGCTGATTTCAATAGAACATATCCCTAACACCTGAATCATGTTTTCGGTTAAATGTAACACGACATAACTTCTGGTCTACCGACTACATTTAAACTTCCTTATAAGTGTGTAGAGGATTATGTACTTATTCTAACAACATAAACCATTTATATCACTCACTAGCTCTCGTCGTAATAACTGGCTTCTTCTGTTCAGTCTATTAATTACAGCAGCGAATGTAGGATGGCCGATAAACTCACATGTAAAGAATGTGCTGTGGTAACAGTAGTTTTAGTTTTCTTTAAAGAGTTCGAACGTATCTCTTTTAATAACTGTGACGTGTTTTAGCTAACTGGCCACTTCAAATAGTATAGTGAATTCTCAAGCGTGTCACAGAGGAAATCACTTCCGGAGGCACAGGATTACTTGTTCAATATCCGTGAAGATGTGCAGCCTAAAGCTTTGTACTTGTAGACGGATCTTCAGGAAATGGGAATGTCGTCTCTCGAGCAGTCTCGCTGTAGCTCGGCAAAGCCTCCTTTATTTCTCTCGCTACAGTTCTTTTACATTTTTGTCCTGCCTCTAACGGAATTGTTAATAACCTCTTAAATGGGATATGTACACATAGCTCTTTATATCTGTCTTGTGTTTAGTGTCTGTCTCGCACAAGGAGGCGCTGTATTTCAGTACCTAGAATAAACTTGTTAACGAAACTATGCTGATTAACTGAAATATATGCATAAACCGAGAAACTAGCTACAGATGAAACTCATGTCCTGAAAGAATAAAAAATACTGTAAACATACTTATATTATTTAGCAGCTACCGTCCGAAAACGTGTGACTTGGAATTCGTACATAAAAAATACAGTAATATTTGCAAAACGGTAGAGAATGGTGAGGTGCAGACAGTGCGAGAATAGAAGCTTTTGGAAAGTGATTTTACAGAAGAATAGTATGCGTAGATAGGGCTACTAATATACTTTTTTATTATGAAATGCATGCATTTTGTATAATACTTAAAAGCTTTTAGTAGTTACCTTAAAAAATGTTTAATGAATACTTACTAAACCAAATCGGGGAAAAATAAAATTTATGTGACAATGTGACTAAAAGAAGTAATCAGTAGATGGTACTGTTTTGATGTATCAAGTGGCAGTTAATTTGGTAATGAAGGGATGTATGGGGCATAAATCTTGTAGAGGTAGGGCAGGGTTTTACTACAGTAAGCAGTTCTGTATGTATGAAAAGAAATGCAGGAAAACGACAAACTTGGAGAGGTCCATGAATCAACAATTGTTCAAAAAGTAGTCGGTAGACTAGAAATCATCTTGTGTTACATTTAAGCGATAATATGATTGAGGTGTTAGATAAGCTCTGGTGAGACATGGACAGATTCTATTGAAATCCGCAGGTCCTCTAATTTCAAAACTAAAGTCGCAGAAATAAGAGCAACAAGATACTTTTTTTTTAATTACTACTATGATTTACATATTTTCGGCAGCACGCTTTCAAGCTAACCCCAAACAGGGGAAACGTACTTGCAGCAGTGTAGTTCTTCAGCACGTAGACACTAACTGTGTCACACCTGCACATGCACGACACACTATACCAATTGCTTCAAAGTCTTTGCATAAAACGTATAGAGATGATAGGTCGCATCATGGGGAATAACTTTCGTAAGAGACAGAATATTCGCTGGCGCTTCCCTGTAGTGGTAGGTGCTCCTTAGCATTCGCTGGCCATACAACGACGAGATTTGACCAAACTGTCAAGGCCCACTAACCATCTATGCTGCTTACTGTCCCAACAAACTGATAAGAGTTTTCTACAAAAGAAAAAAAAAGATGTTATGTATGAGTGTCCTTAAGCGGGGAATGAAGTTTCAGAATCTTTAATTTTTTTGGCCCAACTCCTGTCACACTAGACAGATGACAAATTTAACTAACAAATGCATGGCACCAGTACATACGCCCTGCCACTTCTCAGGGACATAACAAATTCAAACGGTCGCCTTACGTTGCTAGGAGGTGTCAGCGAACCTATTGTCTCTAATACATGTTGTTCGCAACAACGTGATCCATCACACCTAGAGGTATGATGGAAAAAGGCTTTTATACAGCCTGTATAACAGAAGTAACGATAATTAGATTGCATATTGAATACATGCACCAAATAAAATTGAAAAATTTAATTACCTTAGTCAGTCTAATTTAAATACATATATAAATGATTTATGGTAGACAAGTATTGATGCTTGTTTCGTGGAGTAAATTCATTAGTTTTTACTAATCTTTGGAACGATATTGTTCTGTTCAATAAATGCGCCAACGACATTTTGCTTGAACTCATCATCAGGTGATAATGTGAATATTTTAGCAACAAGTTGTTATCTCACAGACTGAAAGCTGTACTTTCACTATCCCAAGCGAGGGGAAATTTATATCGAAAGTATGTGTTTCATAAACATAAAAGGAAATTATTAATTCCTCTAAAAAAACAGTAGTTTTTCAGCCTCACACTAAAACGAAGCTCTGTCACCTGGAAATGGTCATTTGTTAAAACCATTAAATTTTTGGTCTACTTTTTTCCTGCTACGTATATAGTTCCATATGTATGGCCCGTAAACTTCAGTTATTCTTTTAGTAATGTATTAAAACAAAATATCTCACAAAGTGTGGTATTAGTGTGAGTATACCAGTGGAAATCTTGCTATTTGGAGCTCCCACTACATGATTTGCAGATTGAAATTATAGCCGCTTGCGTAACTTCTATCACTACTTGTTGAATAATAATTTTATAGTCGTAATCCACAATTACATTTTAGAAACCAAAGTGCATGTTTTCCAGGTGAGCGTGCTATGTTATACAATAACACTTTTATAGTGAACGTATTAGTTTACCCTCGTCAAAAGTAAACATCAGATTTTAGGTTTCAATTGTAAACTTCATACAATCCTGTACTGCTGAACGAATATCTGTTTTTAAATTATGTTTGAGACCATGAACGTAATTTTTGGCAGGTAACGCCAGAGAAATGTTGCTAGAGGTTTCTCAATTCTACCGCAAACTGAAGCCGTTATGAGCTTGCAGGTTTTCTCCCCTTATTTTCCTGCATAATCAGATTATTCTTGATGAACTCGACCGGCTTAATTATGGAGATGCTTTCAAGTGCTGAGAGGTATAGGCACAACTCGTCTTGTGAATATTTACGCCTCTGGCGATGTCACAGCGCTACTGGCCATCTTCATCATACCCTTTCCTGCAGCACGTACATGTACAATAAAATTGTTCACAACGATCACTGAGCACTGCCAGTGCTGTTGAATATTTCAACCTGTTATTGGGGATGGCAGCTCGTGCAGTTGACAGAACAGAGGGTTTCCTGCTGTTGCCAGCACAGTGAGTGATTTAAAGAGGCGCGCGGGACATTTCGATTCCCTATTAGCTGCTCTGAAGCTCGCGTATCAACATTTTACCTCACTTTCCTGTTCCTATGACCCTAACTCGTGCTACGGTACATATTTGTCTAATTCTGTTTTCAATGTAAAAGAATAAATACTTTCTAAATACGAGTAAACATCGTGTTTTATGAAATGATACAGATATCCACTTCCTACTAACTCCCAGCAATATTTCGATAACGTTAACACAGAAAGATTTTACAAGAGCCTACAAGTACTGAAAATTAGTGAGAAATTAAGATTACTAGTTGCATTTGCTCTGAAGGACGTAAAGACAAAATTAAAGGTAAATGATAATAGAGCAAGAGATTTAACTTGATGATTGGTGTGATACATCTGCAGTTCAGTTTAACTTACAGTGGTGTAGCCTCAATAAATATAAACTAGGAGAGACTGAATTATGATGAAAGATTCAGATAGGTGTCACATGCCGAAATATATTTTAAGTGTGCAATAAAAACACACACATTGAAGTAAATATGGGTAGAAGGCACAGAATTTGGGCTCAATGTAATAAAAGATAAGACAAATCATATGACAAACGAAAGGTCTAAGACCTTAAGGACATACAAGATCCAAGCAGGAAATAAATCCCAATTGTGAAATTTACTGGTATTTAAAAACTCTCTAATTACTAGAACTACGACCCGGTATCAAATATGAATCAGAAATGTGCAGGAGGGCAAAACAGAATATAAAAAAAGACTATGAGCATTTGAGTGAAAACGCCATTGATATATATATATATATATATATATATATATATATATATATATATATATGTGTGTGTGTGTGTGTGTGTGTGTGTGTGTGAGTGTGAGAGAGATAGAGAGAGAGAGAGAGAGAGAGAGAGAGATAGAGAGAGAGAGAGAGAGAGAGGTTGGAGAATAAGCTATATTAACCGTTGATTGCTGCTAACTTCATCAGATCACTGAGAATACGTTGATTGCACCATACGGAGAGGTGGTAGATGACATTATGCCTATGACAACGAAGACAGAAACATTACAGTCCATCAGGAGAAAGGGGTAACTAAGGAGAAGGTAGAGGAACACAGCAATAGCTGATCTTACTATGATGGATGGAGAAAGAGAAGAAGGAACTATTCATGACTGGAATAAAAAGTAGTACGCACAATGACGTCGATACTACATGGAAATCCAACTCCATCTGTCAGACCATACCGGCAACGATGCTCGTATTTCGTCTCTTACCCATCTACAACATGGCTGCCACAAAATGTCATTAGAACGCTAAAATAAAATACTGTTCCAACATTAGCCTATTACATAGCACGTTGACATAAGGTTAGAAATCAGATACAAGTAAATGATTCTATACCACGTACAGCCCGATGGAATTTTGTTTGTTTGACTGCCACAGCGCATATGACGGGAAACAGCAGACAAGACGGAGTTCATGTACAGGTGGTACAGAGATCACTGTGAACACAGTCCAAGTGTTTGTATCTGTATTAACATTACTGTTATAATCTTCTGAAATCTATTGAACAGAGTGAAGTCATATCTCTCCTGAACTGTGCTACACAATGAAAACTTCACACATTAGTTGCGAACAGAATGCGTGTTTCGCCACTGTAGCTGTACATTACTGAACCTCCAATAGACTTATTATGTAAGAAGAATGTTAGTATATCTAAATCAATGACATGAACAAAAAGTTAATTTCTATGAATCATAATTCTCTTCACCGAGGTAGCTACGAGTGCAACATACAAACAATTGAGTGATAATATTACAGATGTCTGTTTCATGAACAGGAGACTTACACTACGCACACGTATCTATCAATGCAATGTTGCATACCATTTTGCTTTTGCTGTGAGAAAGTGCGACTGTCAGGAAATCAGAACATAAGTGAACTATGACGTCCTCTACGCGAAAGAAGTCAGTGCTGAAAAGATGTTACAAACAAAGAAGTTGACGCCTCCACTTTCACACAGTTAATAATAAAAGGGATCTGTTACGAGTAATTTGTTATATATGCATTTTACTTCCGACAATGCAAATGTAATATTGTAATTAATAATACATGTTAGCACGATGAAGATAACAGACATCAGGAACGATGGAAAAAACGTAAATTTATCCATTTGAGCTAAAATCCTGGTCTGGAAACAACGGAGCCGAAAGCAACAAGGCCACACGTTTTGTAGGACGCCTCTTCCACAGAAATAAGAGTTATTGTGTATATGAAGTAAGAAACTGATTTATTGCACACTTAATTGCAATATAGAACATCTCTTCCCCTTTGCTGATCCTAGTAAACAAATACGCCCTTCAGACTAACATGGAATGGAGAGAACCAGTTGGATCAACTGATCAGTTTTCCAGTGCGGTCATATGAAATGTCTTGAGTAAGAGGCATCAGCCGGGGCATTAGAGACAAGCAATCTCGCGGCCTTGGACACACTGCAGCTGTTGTCCATCTTTGAAGGACAATGTTGAACTTTCATAGAAATTATATGAAGATGGTATCTGCCCGAAAGAACAGATACCATTGGTGATCTTGCAACTCTCGAAGAATAAAATTACAATGGAATGCACAGATTTAGCTGCTTACGGCAGTTGATAAATATCAGTGGAGAGAGTTGAATTTTTGTGCCCCGACCGAGACTCGAACCCGGGATCTCCTGCTTGCATGGCAGACGCTCTATCCGTCTGAGCCACCGAGGACACAGAAGATAGTGCGACTGCAGGCACGCTCCCCGTGAGACCCACATTCCCAACTTACTGTACCTTAACTACATTTTTAGTGTCCCACTACACTCATTACTCGCAGCAGACAAAGTACCGATTCCCATAAGAGTTCGGGCAATGTGAGTGGCCAGGGTGAGTATAGTGGGCAGGGGCACTACAAATGTAGTGTGTCGACAGTAAGTTGGGAATGTGTGTCTCACGGGAAACGTGCCACAGATAAGTCCCTGTAGTCGCAATATCCTCTGTGTCTTCGGTGGCTTAGACGGTTAGAATGTCTGCCATGTAAGCAGGAGGCCCCCGGGTTCGAGTCCCGATCGGGGCATTCATTTTCAACTGTCCCCGCTGATATTTGTCAAGGTCTGTAAGCAGCGAAAGGTCTGAATTTCATTGAAATTTCATTCTACGACAGCTGCAAGATCATCGTTGGCATGTGTGCTGTCGGACAGGTTCTGGAACTTTCGGAACGGCTGTGATGCAAAACTTATTTCGATGTGTGTATTTGGACTGTCCCATCGTCACTGAAAGCTTGTATTATTATCGATGAAATACGCTGTATAAGCACCCTTGTAAAGAAAAAAAAACGTTTACGTTATTCTGAAATTAGTAATTTCGAATGTAACTTGGTTTCTTTAGAGGTATAACACAGTTACTTGCGGTTCTGATATAAACTGCCTAGTGGAAACTGTAAATCCTATTAATCCTCACTTCGCCCTCGACAAGTAGTCAGACCTCAGTGGCGCTTGTGGATTTGATAAAATTTTCTGTTACCACAGCTATTCTGTTACCACAGGTAGGAAAATGTTTTCCTTTACTGTAATTATATAGAACTTACTTACATTAGTTGACGGGGAACTGAATTGTCATCCTCCCGAATGTGAATCCTCTGTGATAACCACTGTTCCATCTTGCTTGATTCAATGGTCACGTGCCCACTGTAATAGGAATTGACCAAACTTTGATCAATATGGAAATAAGTAGGTGTCTTCTGCTGGGGAGCGCCATGTTCAAAAATGTGTGCTGACCTGTGTGCTCCTAAATACTTGTTTCTCCACCAGCGTTATACTCTGTCGCCAGATCTGCAACAGATAGCTACCTATCTTGGTTTAGAGAGCAGGCAATTCTCCGACATCCAAGATCTGCGATGGGAGGTGGACGTCCAGTACCTTGTCACCTACTCGAGGCTTCACCGTCCTTGAGTCATTTGCTATAGATGCTTACGACACTAGCACTCGAACAGCCTTCTTCGCCCTTTGCGAAATACCCGTTCCGAGGCGCCGGGTCTTAACCATTTGCCCTCTGTCAAAGTCACTTATGTCAATGCATTTTTCCAACTTGCTGCCATTCTGTGGGAACAATGATTCCGATTCGTTTCTCTTGTTTATTCGTTGAGTTATGATTCTTTTGTCTTTGGACTAGGTAGCCCTCAAACAACGATTGTCCACAAGTGCAGAGTTTTAACAGGTAAGTCATCTTCATGGATGCTAGAACACAACCACCACAATGATTTAATATCAGTTTTTTAACCGTTTAAAAAGTAATCAGCAATTTTTTTTATTTAATGTGTTGGTACGTCTTATTACGCTGATTTAATCGGTGTTGGTCAGATGGCGCAAGCAAACAGTTCAAGGTCGAAAAACAGTCTCACACTACTATGCCACGACATAAAATTATTTAATGATTTTAGTGAATGTAGCAGGCCGTGACGAATGTAGTGTGACTAAAAGCAGCAGGCAATCTTACATATGTACGCACAGCAGGAACATTTACGTGAAATACCATCTCTACGACATTAAACAAATCTTACTTAGAAAGATAACTGGCGTTGGTTCTGCAAATCCGTAGCTTACGATGCTTAAAGTGTTGTGATTGTTTACAAGCTCTTGGTCTCTTTTGCCTAACCTAGGCTTCTCGCGTCCGTATAGCACACATATGTATACCTCCTTTCCTTCATTAGTCATCACCCAGCGTGACGAGAGCATTTTTGAATTTCGTCCAGCATAAGTAGTGTCAGAGGAAGTTTCGGAATTGCAGCCGGATAACGTCGATTCGTGCCATTACATTTCAGCTGACAGCCATTCATCCATCTTGAGGTGAGTATTTTGCACTGGAGACTGCAGCTATTTTTGTGGTAGATTGAGGAACAGCGTCACCGGTGGTTCTCGGTCTTATTGCCTTGGTGTAAGTTTACATCGCTATCTTTATACAAAATAAAGATGCAGACGCATGCTCAAAAAAAAAAAAGGGGTTCAAATGGCTCTCAGCACTATGGGACCTAACATCTGTAGTCATCAGGCCCCTAGAACTTAGAACTACTTAAATCTAACTAACTTAAGGACAGCACACAACACCCAGCCATCACGAGGCAGAGAAAATCCCTAACCCCGCCGGGAATGGAAACCGGTAACCCGAATGCGGCAAGCGAGAACGCTACCGCACGACCACGAGCTGCGGACGCATGCTCAAAGGCAGCCGCTACATGAGAGACCTCTGTCGATTATCGCGTCGGCTTCATCTAAGGCGCAGGAACATGCGCAATGAGATACTACATGCGCACTCTCTGTCACAATGCGCACTGGTGGAGTTAAGATTCAGATATCAAAACGAATACAATTAAGTGTCGCTAGATGTGTTATTGGTCATAAAATGGTTTCTTTATGAGGAAATTAAGGATATCACCTGGTCCCAAGTCTTATCTAGCTGAAAACCGATATCATGATTAATAATATGTTGCGCTAAAAGTATTTCCATCGATTAATAACTGAATCCCAAAATGACCTCGTCGAGGCCAAGATCTCGGTGGCAGAGTAATTAATGGAATGTCCTGTGCAAATACAATACTGAGTTGTGGTTGACTTACTGGGCTGCGAAAGGCACGTACTGTGATCGTTGTATGGCTGATGTAGGCTTTGCCACACTGGCAAAGTATTCTGTACATCCCAGCCTTCCGCAATCCCAAATCGTTCTTTGTCAAACCGAGATGAGCACACGTCTTCGTAGGTGGACGGAAGATACTTTGACTTAATAGTTTCTTAAGAACGCCCTGGACTTGAGCCGCTCCTTCTCTTGATTGCATGTATGGTCAAATTTCTTCTTCCTTAAAAATGTGCTAATCTGATGCTAAGAATATCCATTATCTTTGAACGGGTTCCAGTTCCTTTTCAAGACTGTCTCTATCAGACACAACATGTGCCCCTCGCGGGGCCGCCCACATTGCCGCCCCCGCCAGTCAGCCGGCCGCTGTGGCCGAGCGGTGCCAGGCACTTCAGTCCGGAGCTGCGCTGCTGCTACGGTCGCAGGTTCGAATCCCGCCTCGCTCATGTATGTGTGCGATGTCCTTAGGTTAGTTAGGTTAAAGTAGTTCTCAGTCTAGGGGATTGATGACCTCAAATTTTAAGTCCCATAGTGCTAGAGCCATTTGAACCGCCAGTCAGACTGCACGCTGTTCGTTCGTTCTTTTGCTGGTTCGTTCGTTCGAACCCCAATTCTAACTTTTTGTATCATAAGATGGCATTGTCTTGTATATGTGTGTAATCAGTTTAAATACAATTTCTTAAACTTTGCATGTGACTTGAATATTTTTTATTATGGCAAAAGTAAATGTACCTCAAGATATCTTAAACACCCCCTTCTTGAGGTTTTTCTGTATCCACCAGTGGTGCCCGGTGCACCAACGTTCGAAAGACGCCAATGGTTGGTGATGGGTGGTGACAGCTAGACGCCTGCAAATACAGGTCTGCCCATGCATCTTCAAGCCAATTTCTTCTATAAAGGTAGCTACGTGAACTGGCAATCTCCAATGTAAAATACTCACCTTAAGATGGCCGAATGGTTGTCGGTCACAATGTCATTGCAAGAAGTCTACTTTATCCAGCTGCTGTCCCGAAAGTTCATTTAATATGACGAGAGCAAAAACACACGAAAATTTTGAGGGCTGGTTTAACGAAGGAAAAGCAGAAAACTGCACAAAAATTACAATGTGGTATTTATATACGTGCCGGCCGGAGTGGCCGTGCGGTTCTAGGCGCTACAGTCCGGAACCGAGCGACCGCTACGGTCGCAGGTTCGAATCCTGCCTCGGGCATGGATGTGTGTGATATCCTTAGGTTAGTTAGGTTTAATTAGTTCTAAGTTCTAGGCGACTGATGACCTCAGAAGTTAAGTCGCATAGTGCTCAGAGCCATTGTATTTATATACGTCATACTGTGGTAGATTCCAACTGACTTTAATTCATCTTCATTTCAATATAAAAGACGTTGTCGGGCCGTGTGGTGGTTGACAGTCAGATTGGCTTCCTATTGTGCGTCCACAGGTACGTCTTCACCATAGAATCTCATCGGCTGAGGTAGAACTGTCTTCAGCTATGAGTCCCGCTTCGAATTTAGCTCCGATGACGAATGAAGACGTGTTTGTAGTCGACGTCCTGATATTGGCGAACTTATACGAAATAACAATGCCTCTCAATAAATATGCCCTTCCTGGAGAGGAATATACCTAACGTACGAGTGCAGGTTGTGACACATGGACGACGAAGTATGCATGTTTCGAACTGTCCGTGATTCGTTCTCCGAAGATTGAAGTGGCTTAGGCGACTGCCCGCGCAAAGAGAGAAATCGAGATTAGAATTCCGGTATGGCACAAATTTTTACGCTCGTCATTGCAATATACAGCCGAATATGGCAAATATTTGCCACTGCTCATACATTTCCTAGTCGCTGCAGTACCTGTTTCTTCTAACATGTACGCATATTCAAAAGAAAATTGCATAGTCCTTCTTAGTGACACAGGCACCGGCGTTTAATAAAATAATTTCTCTGAGCTCGACAATACCACACAGTTATACCATTCCTTAGCGACAAGGTATACAGGTTTCTGCTTTCTCTTTTCCTCTTCATTTAAAGACTGTACACTGAATGAGCTTGATGTAACACCGATTTTTGCCTCTACACAATATAAGCCGCCACTGGATCATGTACATGGCACCTCGCTGAAATGTAAATGAAATGAGCGCATGGCATAGTTGGCGAGAGGCCCCATCCGGGGAGGTTCGGCCACCGAGTGCTAGTCTTATTCCAGTCGACGCCACATTGTGCAACTTGCGTGCCACTGATGAGGACGAAATGATGATGAGAACCCAGCCCACGAGCGGAGAAAATCCCCAACGTGGCCGGGAATCGAACCCGGGGCCGCTGAATGGGAGGCAAGCACGTAACCACCTAGCTCAGCAGGCGGACACCTCGCAGAATAAGAAGTCTTTAGTAACGGAATTTATTTAAAAAAATTTCGGGCAACATACCACGTTAAATAAAAATAAAATTCCAAGTTGTCGATGAGAGCCTGCATAATAGCAAGGCTGTCACGTTAATACGCAGAGGACGGAACCTGGTGAGGACGTATGCGTGCAGCATCACCACTGATATTAGTAGGTGGACTGTGTTAAGTATTCCTCTGCAACGTTTCTACCACAGATGTCCGGTTCCATGCATTAGCAAGTGCATAACGAGTGTCTCTGTTTACGTCGATGTCACACGGCGTCGTCTCAGTAGCTTCCTTAATCAGAGAATTCTTGTTGTTTGAAGAGCGGGCCAGAATGATCGTCCGTTCTAATATAACATTTTATTTATACACGAGTCTGAACTCACGCATCTTCCATTTCTGGAGATTTCTGAATTTGTGGTGGCGATAGTTTTCAGCAAGTGTTCGTCGATAGTCCTCATGTAACCATTGACAAATTCGGGTAGCATGTTATAATTCCCCAGTTCTCTCAGACCAACGTTATTCTTTTCACTTCAGAATATTTCTTTGGATTATTTACAGTTTCTGGGAGACGCGTTTAAGATTTTGTCAGGCTTTATCATTGTAGCACATTAGAATGAAAACTGTCGTTTATGTTGGTCCTAAAGGCTTGACGAAATAACACCGCTTATTTCTTCCCTAGAAAGCGTTTACTTCATAGCAATCCAATTTCCCTGCAAACATATTGTTGCTACTCAAGACTATATATTCTCCCAGCTTCACTTCATTAGTGTTACAGACTGTAATTTAAATTTTTTTTAAATAATGTTAACGAATAGATTGTGTCACGTAAGACGTAACATCCCTTTTATTTAGTGAACGGCTATAGATATCGGTTTCCTGCAATTGATAGAGCATCGAGGGGCACATAATAAAGCTTTGGTTTCATTTCGAATGAACTTAAGACCTAACAGGTTCATCTACGAATGCTGTATATGGAAATACGACATAGGCTAGAATTTAGAATATGACAAAGGCTTTAGGAAAACTATTTCACATTTATGTATCCTCCCAGATTTACATGAGCTGAAACAGAGAAATCAATTGTTCATTCTTCAAAAATAAAAAGGTATTATACGCTGCAAGAAGGAAATACTGTATTAACTATCCAAATGTTTAAAGGAATATTTGACGTATCTTTTCGTGTAATTATTAAAGCTAAAACACATGGTGCCGGACAACTGTCTCCACCTACAGTATTCCAAATTATATCACACGGGATACATTCCTTGAAGTAAACTTTTTTGTAAATACTTTGGTGACTACCTGTACACCGCAAAATAAGTATTCTTCTTAACGAAGTGTCGTTTCGTGCTGAAAGTAAAATCGTACTGACAGTGTTACCAGCAACTTGCAGTACAGCATTACACGCTGTCGACATATTTGACATTGCAATTTCGTACACATATAAATGAAGTAAACAATTTACTAACAATTATTTGGTACCCACCCAAATCGCATAGCATAAACTTTGTCCCCCAAAAAAACTACTCTATCCTTAAGTTAACCATGTGTTCAAACAGTTAACCATGGACTGAATGACGTCTTAACAACCGCCCTTCTAAGAACAATGAACACATATAATTACGGGAGATGATACAGTAGAGCATACACTGGCGATTCAACGACAACTATCGACTGGCGCAGTTGATAATTCGTCATAGACTGCAAGAAATAAATCAAGAGGAGTAGAATCGTACGACCTCTGAGACCATTTTATAACAGAATTTCGTTCTATCCAGCGTTCGCCGGCTAGTGTGGCCGAGCGGTTCTGGGCGCTTCAGTCTGGAACCGCGTGACCGCTACGGTCGCAGGTTCGAATCCTGCCTCGGGCATCGATGTGTGTGATGCCTTAGGTTAGTTAGGTTTAAGTAGTTCTAAGTTCAAGGGGACTGATGACCTCCAATGTTAAGTCCCATAGCGCTCAGAGCCATTTGAACCATCCAGCGTTCGGGAAAGTCCTCATTCAGTATTTGCGTTGCAACACAGGACGAGTGAGCTCCACAATCGTCGTGTTGCAGCAACACATTCTGTCGAGTATCCAGTAGTATCTCTTCTAGAAGCACCGGCAGAATGCTCGTCAGAAAGTGTGCAAACGAATGTCCGTTTAAAATGCCTGAGATGACGTAAGATCCAGCAACGAAATTTCCTGTGATGCCACACCATACGCTGACGCTCCACTGCCGTTGATGATGCGTCTGACGCAGTCAGTGAGTATTTTCGACTGAACAAATTTACATTAGCGTGGTCAGTAAACGTTGCTTCATCAGTAAATAGCGCACGCTGGGAAAACGTACGGTCGTCTCTCAGTTGCTGAAGGCCAAACCGACAAAATTCGGTGTGACGTTCGAAATTACGGTCGTCGAGTGCCTGATGTAGTGACAGATGATAGCGGTGGAAATTCTGAAGATGCAAGATACGAATGTCACTCGTCTGGCTGATCCCACATTCCTTGGCAATTTGCTTCGTACCACTGTGCTGATACATCAGTGTCGTAGCCAGAATAGCTTCTTCGTGATCTCTGTGAGTTGCAGACTTCTGTCCTGTCCTATTTTTGACGTTCAAGCAGCCTGTCCGACGTGACGTCTTAATAATTCGTGCAGTTGCCTGTCGATTCGGGCACTGGCGATCCAGATAGATATCCCTGCACCGCTGCAGTAATTTACGGAATTTCTTTTACATTCACCATATAAAAGTAGTATATGGTACTTCTCCTCATTGGTGGACATGTCTGCATGCAACTAATGTTGAAGCAGAAATGAGTGGCCTGTACTGCAGACAAGTATACAGGCAAATAAGATGACATTCCGACACAGAGTAACAGGAGAACTGTTCTTGGCTGTGTTTGCAGTGGCCACCCTGGTCTCAGATTTTAGGACATGTTTCGAACTTTTTTACGACAGATTTCAACGTCAACATTAACAAACGCTATATCACCGTAATTGTATTCTCAAGAGGTGTCGGATGCCGTTATAAAAATCATACGGCTGCGTTTCGAAAACCGTACTTGCTCCAATATCTATGTTGATACCTGCCCTAAAAACATGAACGAAACAAAAACAAAAGTGTCCCTCCACGCTCTAAAATTGGCTGAAAACCGCGTTTCGTTACGTATAGCCGTTTACGAAATAAAAGGGGTGCTAAGTCTTACGTGACTCACCCTGTAGTGAAAAAATACATCAACCTGAAGCTGAAACGCTGATTAGTTGAAGACAGAACTTTTTTCCACTCTATTGACACTTCATAAGTTGCCTTACCAAAATGTGTAGCTCAACAGACCGTCAGAAAGATTTTCAGTTAGAGTTACAAGACTTTCCACGTTTTACAATGCTAATTGAGTATTCAGTCTCAATGTTCCTCGTCGTAAAATGTAGCTAAATACATACACTGTTGTACACGATTTTGTGACTATACACTTGCCCTTCTTTTATTGACGATTACCCCAGCACGTTATTTTTCCTTTGCACTTAGTAAATACCCCTAGTTCAAGACTACACTCGTTATGCCATTAATTAGTAACAGCAGGCTTGAAAAATAATAGGGGCCTTGACAATACCGATAGCTGTGTGTTTTAATCTTGACAATACCGGACGCGATACACTCCGAAGCCCTGATATTGTGTTGAGAGATGCCACGACTACAATCCTCACAATGTCTTGCAATACACTCATTTAATATGTTTCTTGGCAGTCACACAACACTAACGTTTCAGGAAATATAAACGATAGGCGTCAACGTGTTCTGACTTTGAGCACTTATTAAAACCCCCGAAAATCACGATCTAATGAAATGGAATCAATCAAAACACAAGACAAGAATTCAGACGTGCAACAGACCGTTTTCTCATATCAAAGTCATAAGTAACAGAATGGAAATGGTATCTCAAGAGGCCAAATTAAGGCACTGTTTAATTCGCTACTGTCTGTGCATTTGAAAATTAACAAACGTAAGAAGCAATCATTTTGCTGCGTTCTACTCTGATACAAGAGAAGAGAGTACGTACTCAGCGTTGCACGAGCTGTTACTTGTTTTAATTTATGACCTAACTCCTAAAATAGTAGTTTCGTTCACTCGACACTTTATCACACGTGAGCTTTACTCCACTCTCAAACGAAGCAGTAGGGTTGGCCTGCGAAGTTTGATCTCCATTCTGCTTCCGCAAACGTATTCACGCACACTCACTGATGCCGGAATTTAATTCCACACTCTCGGCTCCCCACGTTTTATGGCTGGCCTTAAACGTAACGTTTCTGTGGACTAAGAGGCTTTAATTATGAGTTGCCTGAAGGTAACACTGCGGCACTGCGGTGGCAGAAACACCGCGCAACTTCGAGTCGGAACGGATCACTCTCTCGTTTTATGTAGTCCAATATTGCTACACTAATTAGCAACCCGAGAAAAGTCGCAGGATTCTCTTACACGAAATTATTAATTGTCTGATGGTTTTTCGTTAAAAGTTCTCTCAATTTGGGTACTTAAGTACTCTAATGATAAATAAAAGTATTTTTGGCAGGCTACTTTTTCAGGTTTAGCTTCTCATTGTATTTATGAATCACTGTGTCTTTTGTACATATTAGTAACCGACAGAACAGTCACGTTAGTCCCTGATACATAAATAATTTCTTATCTCGTATCTAATAAAAAGGTATTACGATCGTCAAGATATATCTGCGTTAAACTTGTATGTGATGAGTTCCCACTTATCATTGTTTACAAAATAAGGAAATAAAATAAAAGAGTTCGGAAAATTAAGATGGTAAACTTTCTCGATTCGCGGCTTTCCAACAACTGTCTTTGGTTGTTTTTATTCACAAAACAGTTCAATTGCTATTCTGGGAACGCAAATCTTTCCTTACCGTGTAAAAAGTTTTTAACGTGCAATACTCTAGGCGTGTAACAGTACACTTCTGAGGCTTTCTTTTGGTGATATGGTAAATACCTGTAGTGTCATCTGGGACCGTGTCTCTCTTTCTGGAGGTTATCATCCTTGTTTTGTGTATTTTAAAATAAAAACATAATATTTATCACACTATCATTCTTCAGCAAACAGCGATTCCAGTGACAATATTAAGTATAATGTTTCTGACCATTTAAAATTAGAGACACGTCAGTCATTCCGATCCATTAAAGTAATAATACAGTTTCAATTTAAATATATTTGGAAAAACAGTGTTACCATTGTAAATACGGAGATGTCAGAAAGTTTAAATCTGCCTTGATAGCTGATAGAAAACCAATGCTCAGCTTCTCGTACCGTAACCTCCGTATGTAACCACCAAACGGGTCATATAGTACACAATGAATTTATGTCTCAGTTAGTAACTACGATGCTAGTTGTCAGTCCCTCTATACTTCTTTGTATAGCAAAGATGAAAGGAAAAAATTGTATACAGGTCATGAACATGCTATAATCGTTATTCTCCACAATGTATATGATATAACCGGAGCGTTGTAGAAGTTCCAGGGAGACCATCGGGATGTGAAATATTAAAATGTGTGAACTGGGTACAAAATCGGTAGTTGTAATGTTCCTCAGTAGGAAAAAACGCAAATATGAATGTTTCATAATACTAGGGAACCTTACCGAGCTTTGCAATGTTGGTTAATGAAATATTTTCGAAATTTGAGGAGCATATACGCTAGATTTATTTGAGGTGACATCATTCATCTTTCACATGATAATATTGCGTTAAGTTAAATTTCGGTACATGCAGCCAACTTTCATTCTATAAATTCTAGAGATGTTATAATTTGCTGTAATACGTACTAGTAAATCGTCTGAAATCCCTTATGTTTGTTGAATAATAGATACAAATTATATTTAGAAAACTTCATTGTATATTTGCGCAGTTGGACTTTTTCTTAGTTAAACGGTTAAATTCAGTTTCCTTAGAAGAAATTTCAGGTTCATTGTACCACGAAGAAAATGTCATTACAAAAATGCATGCATATAGTATGTAACTCAAAACTGCCAGTGACCGGGTACAAAAATTATTAGTTTACGTTACATTCACACTAAGTTATTTCGATGGGTCAAACCATGGGAATCAGTCTGTTTACAAATTGAAGTCTTGACTGAAACTTTGGTAATGTTTGTGGGTCTCCATTGTGTTTAACACCGATTTTGACAAGAATTAAGTTACATATCTTCATCATACTACGAAATATACCCTTCACATTGAGAATACATTTTGTTACAGCTGAAAGACCAAGCGCATCTGCGTGGTCGTATTAAGAGCCAGTGTTCTAACACCATAACAGAAAACATTACAGAAGACGAGGAATCTCAAAGCCAAATAAATGACTTCCTCCGCTTTACTCTACCTTCACTAAAATGTTATCTGATGATTTCTCACATTTGAAGCCAATAGATTGACTCTTGTCCACGAGCTGGTAACGAATTTGATTTTATGAGTATTAAGTAAACCAGCATCTCAAAGTAACAAATGCGCTATTGCAACCATGGGCTGAAATCTATGCAATGGACGGCTTCACATGACGATCGTGATTAACGTCCTGTAGCTAAACGGATTATGCTGGGACAGGATTTTCTCAAACTGAACATAAACAGGAAAACTCTCTTCAGAATTCGAAATTATTAAACTTTATTTCGATAACTGATATCGAGCAGTTGATATTAGCCGTACATGTCACATCATTCGTAAGTTTTACAGTCCGATATCAACCCTCGTAAGATGGTCAGGTCTATTTGACCAACAACGACTTTTCGTGCTCTATAATTATGAAAACATTCGGTTTTAATAAATTTTCTTCATTGACGTTGTTTGCCTCTTAGTGAAGTATATTTAGACAGAAAAAAAATATTCTAGGGCATTAGTTTGGCATCCACAGAAATAGTACTTCTCAAGTTGTTCCGAGATTTTAGAACCTGCGTATTTTGACCTTTATTATTATAGCAAGTTCTGACATTACTGAAATTCCCATCAATGGAACGTGTATAGATACAGTAAGTGAGTATAAAAAAGTGAAGTTATAGTGGTTTTGAGCAATGGAATGACTATTACTGTGGAAATGAGGGAAGGGGAAGTGCGCGTCACTGTTTCGTCCTGTAACCAAATCAATTTCTAAAATCATTCACTTCTACTCAGGTCACTACGTTTCTACTTTAACATTTAATATATTTCTCAACTTTTTTCCTCAAGATAATGGCCTCTTTGTAAGACGATGAAACAGCAGACATATCGATGAACATGTCTGACAGTGGTAAAGTAGTTTCAGAGGACGAAGATGACGTACAGGAATGCAGCTCTCCATGTCAACTAGAAGGCGCAGACGACAACCCACAACAGCAGATGGTAAGCAGTCCGGTTTATGATATCAAAGGATAAATCAGTCGAATGGAAGACAGAACCCCTACCTCAAATGAGTCGGTATGCAGCACCTAACTTCATCACCAACAAGGTATGTCACTTCTCGCATTACAAATGAATAGTTAGCTTTCGAACTGCTCCTCCTTCCATCACCTGAAAACCCTTTACTCGCTCATTCTAATGCTGTATTTCTATGGAGATAAGTGGAACATTTACATTTTGTTAACATAGACGCTTACATAAGTCTGTTATTATTAACAGTAATTTATAAGTCACATAAAGAGTCTACTGAAAGTCTATGGGATGAATACAAAGATCGTCTACTTTTTATCCCTACAATGTCACTAGAAATTTGATGACCATGAGACAAGACTACAGGGACGTGAACAACCTAAGTTTGCACGAATAAGGAATTTGTGGAAGAAATGGGTAGAGTTATTATCTAAATTATACAGTCTCTATATGTTTGTTACAGTAGAAGAACAACTTGTTGCATTCAGTGAAAACTGCCCTCTGCACCAGTATATGCTAAGTAAAGTGGTGAAGTAAGACATCAAGTTTTGGGTACTTTTTGACATTGCAAGACTGTATATGTGTAATATTCAGCCATATATTGGTAAATTACCATGTAGAGCCCCTGAAGAAACTAAGCTCTAATGGTTGTAACTGCCTTGTCTTATAGATTCAAAGGGCATAACTATACCTGCGACAAGTTTTTCACCTCCAGCGAGCTAGGAAAATAGCTGATGAAGAGAGACAATGATTGGGGCTGAGTGAAAAATGAAGCCTTCAATCCGACCGAAAGTATTGTAGATATGCAGGATCCCTAATTACGCACAACATTTTCTTTCACAAAGGACAAAATGCTTGTATCATACATTCAAAAGGAAAACTAGTACGTTATTGTACGAAGCACTCTGCAGCACGATGGGAAAGTCAATAATGATGCAAAGAGCTAACCTCAAATTATCTTAGACTTGAACGCTACGAAAGGACTTGTGGACCCACTAGACACGTTGGTGGAGTGGAAGACAGACAGATGGCCTGTTCTTATGTTCTCCAATATCCTCGACATATCTGCATAAAGCTCTTATGGTTTAAAGCAACTTATTCTCAATGGAAAGCAAACGTCTACAGCAAAGAACACTATGCCTATAAATTCTTGGCGAGCAATAAATTTATGGGGATATGAAGAGCCGAGGGCATCTTTCAAGAGCAAATGCTGCTAGAGACGCTGTAGAGAGAAGAACATCGTTTGAATCTGCACCCTGCATATCGGAAGAAAATGATCCTAGGAGTAACAAGGGAGGCATACGTCATTCATGATGTGAAACTGGTAACAAAATTTCAGTAAAATATAGTAAGTGTAGCAAATTCTGTTACAAGAAACATCTTACGTACATATGTAAAAAGTTTTGTAAAAGTTAGGCATAGTATAATAAATCAGCAGGTACATAGTTATAATATTCGATTATTATACTGTTGTACTATTACACTATGCAGCTTGAAAGACTAATACGTTAAACTATCTAAATTACAACTTTATTTACGATTTAAATGTACAGATGTGTAAAGGTATTTTACAAGAAACACAAATAACATGTTCTCTTTTGGCCGGAACATCTGAAATTTATCTGCAGAATAAACATCATTTGTGGGGTTAAATGTAATGGATGATCCTTCGTGATTGATTTAACCCATCCTGAAGCAATTTAAAGTACGTCCTCTTCGACATCAACAACTGACCGAATCGTTTCTGCGCTCAATTCATATTCAGGACGATCGGTACTTCAGCCAACTACCACCCACTTATCTTTGGGTATTACGGATTTTTCTGAATCACTTCAGGCGAATACTGGAATTTCTCCTTCCCGAAATTATTTTTAGCTATTTGCATTTGTTTAATGGATTTAATGGTCAAAATAGCCCATAAATATGGATTTAATCAAATTCTTATTATTTTTACACCGTTACCATAAATAATAGCCGGCCGCGGTGGTCTCGCGGTTAAGGCGCTCAGTCCGGAACCGCGTGACCGCTACGGTCGCAGGTTCGATGCCTGCCTCGGGCATGGATGTGTGTGATGTCCTTAGGTTAGTTAGGTTGAATTAGTTCTAAGTTCAAGGGGACTGATGACCACAGATGTTACATCCCATAGTGCTCAGAGCCATTTGAACCATTTTGAACCATAAATACTAAAAATTATGTGTGTGTGTGTGTGTGTGTGTGTGTGTGTGTGTGTGTGTGGGTGTGTGTGTGTGTGCGCGCGCGCGCGTGTGTGTGTGCGTGTGTGTCAGATGAAGTGTAGCAATGTGTCTGTCGGTGTTCCTATGTAAATGTATATGTTGAAATGAACAGCACTTCAAGCGATGTGTTCTAAACAAAACCGATCAGTATTGTAAGATATGAAGTAAAATCTACACCACGTCCACTTCTATCTCTTGCAATCCAAATCACGGCACGTAGCAGAGGATATTTTTGATGCCACTGCCTTCCACCCCCACCGTCTCTATTAAATTCGCTAAAGGCAGGTGAGATAAAATGATTGTCGATACACCTCCATATTAGCTATAATTTTTATGATTTTTGTTATCGACGTCATTTTGCAAGATGTGTTTGGGAGGAAGTACTATGTTCTCCGGCGCTTTATGGAACGTACACTGTCAGCATTTTATCAGAAAACTTCTCTGCAATACTCACTGATTTTTCTTGTAGGGCCTACCACTGGATTCCTTTCAGCATCTCCTTAACGCTGTCACATAGACTAAGCGATCCCGTCAGAAAATGCACCGCTCTCTTTTGGGTTTATGCCGTAGTATTAGTAGTAATTTTTCAACAAATATACGATAGGTCTCTGAAATACCTTGAAGTCAGTTTCACCACTTTAGTAACGTAACACGAATACCTACGTCATTGTAAGAGATTAGAAGCCTCGAAACATGTCGTAGAATATATAATTAACAATAGCAAAACAAGGAAAAGAAAGTTCAGTATTTAGCTCCCGTCTCGTCGATCTAATTATACAAGGAGCGCAGGTTCATATACAAGAGGAAAAACTCCAAAGCACTCTGCAATGGAACCAGCTCTTAAAATCGTACCAGATGAAACACTTTCTCAGAAAGTGCTACAGAGATGCTACAAGATCCACTGTTTCTTTCAGTGTTATGATGGAAGGTTATGTTTCAAGTGGCACAGGACCCGGAGGAACAGCGCCTGTCTGTCACATGGTGCTATTTGCGAACTCTAGTGGATTGTGGTGCCAAGTACTGTCTCTTGCCGTTGTTTAAAGCTGCTTGTATGTATAGCTAATTTATGTAATTTTTACATATATTTACCGATATTATTCTGCGATTTATTTCAGATGGTACATTATTTTTACCATTATGAAGGCAGAGGAGTTTTATCTAAATTTTCTGATTCAAGGCATCGTTTTTCTCTCCTGTAGATTTCTCCTTTCGATTATATTCAGGTCTGAAGACAATGGAACAAAAAACTGTTGTTTGTAAGTGTACATAATCTACATATGATTCTAATAGTAACGCTAAATATGTAGTAGAAGCGTGTTGGTAATCGTGTGGTTCACCAGATGAAGGTAGTAGTGGCACGCAGGAAACGCAAGCATCCGTGTCGAGAACATGAAACAACATGATCGTCCCTGTTTGTAGACACAAATACATCACACATTCGATCTGTAAATCTACTGGAAATTCCTAGCAATGTTTTAATGTAGCACATGATGATCCGAGGCCTACAGACACACTCCAGATGTTTTGTCCTAATCATATTAATTGATCTGATCGTTTTTTGAACTAACTCGTACACTACTCTTACTGAAAACACGTTTCCTCCGACAACAAGTGAAGAAATGAGCATTTTCCTGAACTCATAAAATGTTAGCTACCATACAGTGACTTTTAATACATTGCATCTGAACTTCTTGTCACCTATATCTACGTCTACATCTACACGATTATTCTGACATTCACCATTAAATTCCTGGTAGAGGGATCATGGAAACCCTTTAAGCTATTTCTGAACCGTTCTTCTATCGAACAACACGCTCGAAAAACGAACGCTTAAATCTCTCCGTGCGGATTCTGCCTTTCTGTTATTTTGTGATGATGATCATTTCCCTCTACGAGGAGAAAGCTGCTAACAGAAGTTTCATGAGAAGATCCTGCCTCAATTGAGAACGCCTTTGTTTTGACTGCCACCCAAACGTGGTTGTCTCTATCCGATTTAGCGATAATACAAAACGAGCTACCATTCTTTGGTTTTCTTCGATTTCCTCCTTCAGTTCTAGCTCACATGCCGGTCGCTTTGGCCGAGCTGTTCTAGGCGCTTCTGTCAGGAACCGCGCTGCTGCTACGGTTGCAGGTTCGAATCCTGCCTCGGGTATTGGTGTATTGTTATGTCTTTAGGTTAGTTAAGTTTAAGTAGTTCTATGTCTAGGGAACTGATGACCTCATATTTTAAGTCCCATAGTGCCTAGAGCCACTCGATTTTCTAGCTCATGTGGATCCCACATGGCCCTGCAATACTCCAGAAGAGGATGGACAAGCGTAGTGTAAGCAGCCATCTTCAATTTCCTGGGAGTAGCACAATACATTTCATAGTTAATTGTTGCACCATGAGCTCGGACATCAAAAAGAATAGCTCCTTCATAGTGCCAGAACACCGGCTAAACGACATAACCGGCTGAGGGTGCTGCTTTCAACGTTTTCTTCGGAGCGGAGGTGATCTGGTGTCACTCCATGGATTGCCGTTCTGTTTCGGGTTCGACGAGATGAACTCATGTTTCAACGCTTGTGATGATGTTCGACAAAGAATTGTCACGATCAGCCTCGTAACGAGCAAGCAGTTCCACAGAGATGGTTCTTCGTTGCTGTTTAGGTTATTCTGTTATGGCGACAGGGGCACCCAGCAGGCACACAACTTTTAGTACCCCAACTGGTGGACGAGTGTTCCATTGTGATTCGTCTGTCACCTCGAATTAGAGTTTCAAATGGTTCAAATGGCTCTGAGCACTATGGGACTTAACATCTGAGGTCATCAGTCACTTAGAACTCCGAACAACTTAAATCTAACTAACCTAGGGACATCTCACACAACCATGCCCGAGGCAGGATTCGAACCTGCGACCGTAGTGGTCGCGTGGTTCCAGACGGAAGCTCCTCGAACCGAATAAGAGTTTCCGCAAGTTCCAATATTGCAGGAGTCACAGCTATGTGCAGGATATGGTACGAGGGAGGTCGGACTGGTTTGCCCGACCTTATTACGATGATGACAGACGCCTCGCCCAACGACACATTGTGGTTTTGTTCACTGCCATATCTCCGTTGACATTCTGCAAGCACCTATCAACATGTGCGATGTCCTGGCTCTCCGCCAAAAGAAAGCCAATGACAGATCTCCGCTTGGATTCCACCCACGTTACATAGACCATTTTGAAGGCTACGTATGGCTACCGGTATTTTATGAAGTTTTAAGGGCTGAAGTGAGAATATTCCACAATGTTACATAAGAAATTCCGTGTTCTTCAGCCGAAATTACCACAGAAAAAAATGTGATACATTACTTATTGATCGCCCCTTGTGTGCCGATGTACACTTCAGCGGCTAAAGAGTCGTGGCACACTTGTTTTGAAAGAATCCATCAAAATGGTTCAAATGGCTCTGAGCACTATGGGACGTAACTTCAAAGGTAATCAGTCCCCTAGAACTTGGAACTACTTAAACCTAACTAACCTAAGGACATCACACACATCCACGCCCGAGGCAGGATTCGAACTTGCGACCGTAGCGATCGCGCGGTTCCATACTGTAGCGCCTAGAAACGCTCGGCCACCCCGGCCGGCAAAAAGAATCCATCCCGGCATTGATCTTAGCGATTTCCCTTGGCCACATTCTTCAGTAACAGTAGTATGAGAAGTGTGATTATCAGGGAGTCATTATATCTGAAAGGTAAGGATTAATATACTGACTGTCACAATTTCGCAGCCTTGACTTACCCCTGTGTGTCACAGCGCAGACAGGATGCTACAAAAGAAGATTTGATGGTGAAAGACTATAGCATCACTGTAAATCATGCAGACAAATACCCCTGTTCAGCATAATTTGAGACACAGACTGATACAGTGAAAAATAGCTCCATGCAATATTTTCTTTTTCATTTGCTTGACTGTAGCGTAGTCGACAGTTGTTCACCGAGCCTTACAAAATCATCAAAGCAATCGGTCGATGTGGAAAAGAAAAGAACTGCAGAACACATGTCTACAAGATTCCAAGCACCTGGAGAGATGATGGTAGTTCATCGCTGTGAAAGGCGTAGTAGTAAGCAGAAAGAAGTGTGTACTTAGTTAATGTCTTCAGAATGCGAGATAATCCTTCACATGACTAACAACAACAGGTGCTTTCAACATTTTCACAAAAATGAATAAAGTTTTTACATTTATTAACTTTAATCACTGAAAGAAGGTTGAAACATTTTATTCTTACATTCACCAATTTGTAACAAATTTCGTGATAAACTTCAAGTTCCTTCCAAACGAGACCCTAACGTACTGGGTGGTAAGCGTACACTTTTTGACCGAAACTATACGGACATCTTTTCGTGGACACCCTTCGCCATAATGAGGGCTTGAACTCTGCTAGGGATACTTTTAGTGAGATGTCTGACTGTGTGTATGGGTACGGCAGCCCATTTCTGCTCAAGAACCGTAACAATGGAAGGTAAACAGTCATGACGGACGCTGCTATCTGGAGCGAAGTAGACGTTTTAACTCATCCGAAATGTGTTCCATTGGGTTTATATCGTGAGTATGGGCAGGCCACTCCTTTTCAGGGACGTTATTGTCCACAAATCATTCCCTCACAGATGCTACTTTATGACAGGGTGCGTTGTCAGGCCCATACAAACTACTATCATCCCCGAACTGTTCGTCGACTGCAGGCACTACATAATGCCGCAAAATGTTTTCAAATATGCTCACACATTTGGCATTTTCCTTAGCACAATAATTGGGCCACATTCTAATCACTACAAGCACCCCCACTATACTGCAATGTCGGCATAAAACATAATGGCAGCTACAGTTCTCCTGGAATTCACCAGATCTAAATCTACAGGGTACAGCGTGATTCGTCACTCCAAATCACTTGTTTCCAGTCATCCACTGTCCAGTAGCGTCAGTCTTAACACCACCGTAAGAGTCGAGTAGCATTAGCTGGAGAAATGTGTGACTTATGGGAAGCAGCTTGACCACTTTATGCGCCATTTTTAACTCACTACGCACAGACGATGTGCTGCCTGGACTACTGGTAGCACTCTGCAACTCACGAATCATTCCTTCCGCTGACTTCGAGCGATTTTTACAACGATCCTCCGCAAAGCTCGGTGGTGCCTGATCGTCACTACATGAGATACATTTTCTTGGTTTAGCTGTCGTTGTTTCTTAGTGTCTCCACAGTCACATCATCAACAGTCGACTTGGCAGCTTTATAAGGGTTGATATGGTCAACGTGGATCTGTTAATCAGGTGTCACTCGATGTCTGGACCTCGAGCTCTCCTGCCCAACGCAATCCGCTGTTGCAGTTTCACTACTGACAGTTCAGTCCTTCCCGCCTCCTCTAATACTGGCAGCTCAGCGTCGGTTGACAAATAGCGGACAATTCGGCATTACATATGGCTGTCTGGATATTTACAATCAGGTAGTGTATATGTAATTTATTTGTGCGTTCTTAGCAAATGCGTACAACAAAATACACTACTGACCAACAAAATTGCTACACCAATAAGGAATGCAGATGATAAACATTGGAGAAATATATTATACTGGAACTAACATGTGATTACATTTTCACGCAATTTGGATGCATAGATCGTGAGAAATCAGTACCCAGAACAACCAACTCTGGCGTAATAAAGGCCTTGATACGCCTGGGCATTGAGTCACACTGAGCTTGGATGACGTATACACGTACAGCTGCCCTTGCAGCTTCAACACGATACCACAGTTCATCAAGAGTATTGACTGGCGTATCGTGATGAGCCAGTTGCTTGTCCACCATTGATCAGACGTTTTCAGTTGGTGAGAGATCTGGAGAATGTGCTGGCCAGGGAAGCAGTCGAGCATTTTCTATATCCAGAAAGGCCCATACAGGACCTGCAACAAGCGGTCGTACATTATCCTGCCGAAATGTAGGGTTTCGCAGGGATCGAATGAAGGGTACAGCCACGGGTCGTAACACATCTGAAATGTAGCGTCCACTATTCATATTACCGTCAATGCCAACAAGAGGTGACCGAGACGTGTAACCAATTTCACACCATACAATCACGCCGCCTATCTGTGATGCAGCGTTAAGGGCAACCGCATTCATGGTCTCCGAGCTGATAGCCCATGCTGCTGCAAACGTCGTCGAACTGTTCGTGCAGACGGTTGTTGTCTTGCAAACGTCCCCATCTGTAGACTCACAGATCCAGACGTTGCTGCACGATCCGTTACAGCCAAGCGGATAAGATGTCTGTCATCTCGACTACTAGTGATTCGAGGCCGTTGGGATCCAGCACGGCGTTCCGTATTACCCTCCTGAACCCACCGATTCAATATTCTGCTAACAATCATTGGATCTCGACCAACGCGAGCAGCAATGCCGCGATACGATAAATCGCAACCGCAATAGGCTACAATCCGACCTTTATCAAAGTCGGTAACGTGATGGTACGCATTTCTGCTTCTTACACGAGGCCTCACAACAAAGTTTCACCAGGCAACGCCGGTCAACTGCTGTTTGTGTATGAGAGATCGGTTGGAAACTTTCCTCATGTCAGCACTTGTAGGTGTCGCCACAGGTGCCAACCTTGTGTGAAGGCTCTGAAAAGATAATCATTTGCATATCCCAGCATCGTCTTCCTGTAGGTTATATTTCGTATCTGTAGCACGTCATCTTCGTGGTGTAGCTATTTAAATGGCCAGTAGTGTACATCGAGTCAAAACTGAAATAATTTTTTCCCATTCTCTAATCGTAAATAGTATAATATTTTCACGAAATACAGTAAATGCCAAATCAATAATTGAAACAGTCGAGCGATTAGGGAAACCACAGAATATCTAAATTTGTGAACGGGAGTTGCTCTCCACCCCTTGCTGTATGCCGCGTGCTCTCTCATTTATTCTGAGTACCAGACTTCCTGTAATTTTGTGTAGAATGCATTGGTCGTTAACGTCATACCTGTTTAGTAATAAGCAACATTCAAAATATCTGAGAAGTCCACCGGACTCACGCCTGTAGGATTTTATCTTTCAGCGCGAAAAGAGATGACATGATATTTTTAACAATGGTTCTCCCTTCTGATTCAGTAGTTCTTAGCTTTCGTTTTACAAATTCGCATACTCTATCATGTTTTCGTCGTGACTACATTGCACTGTACTTTTTTCAGGAATGGAAGCCTACAGGAGAAAAACAACACATTTCTCTCGTTCCTTTGGAGCCCAGTATCAGACAATTTAATCTCACCGTGCAATGATCCGGCTTTCTACCATGTTGTAATTAAATCTCCTTTGATGCTCTAACAGGCTTTGGAATTATCTTGTGAAGCGGTATATTGAGCATTAATCGCCTTTTTATAATAAGAAGGGAGTCGACATAAAAATGTGTGCTAGCTTAATTTGAAGCCAGTGACATATGGAGGATACACTAGCAACCATGAGCCAATATTTCAGATTATCAGCACAGATTATGAGATTTAACATTGTGAAAGCGTTTTACCTTTTATTTCTGTATTTATTTTGAATTCGTGTCCCGTATTTCAATATCGGAAACTGCGGGCTCCATTCTGCTGTTGTTTGTTTTATTTCTCTTTGTATTTTGTGCTTCCAGCGGATAGTGTTGGTAAATAAAAGCGAGTGGACGATATCAGAGTCGCATCGCGTCCCCTCGTTTTCCATGCATGAAGCGCGTTCGATCTGCCGCGGGGCCTGCACACAGACGACGCTGACTGTACAAGATTCGTCAGGCAAGGGAAGCTTCAGCCGTGAAAGCTTACTGGACGACGGACGCTACACAATAACTGCATCATTAGCTTAAGCGTGTCGGAGAATCGGAGGCTGACCGTAAAGCGACATATGTTGCGACGATGCTCTTGGTATTTTAACCTTTCGTATCAGTCTATTGTAGGTGTTGTAGATTTGAAACATACAAACGACTGAATGTGTACTCAATAACAGGCTACGTCAATTATGAAACAACATAGTGCAGCAAGTGGAAGTTGTATTCATCTACAAACGGCACTCACCTAAGATGCATCTTAAAGAAGTAGGTCTTCGAGATGAAACATGAAAGACTGGTGTTTAACGACCAGTCTACGTCAGGGCCTTTAGAGTCCGAACGTAGACTCAGTTGTTGAGAATGGAGACGGTATGGGCTTAAACATGTTTAAAGAAACCAAGCTGGTTTCCTGCTTAATCACGTCTGGAACTGGACGAAAAACTTAAATCTGGGCGTTGGAAATCCTGCTCTCCCGAATGTGATCATAGTGCCTTAACTGCCGCGCTACTGTGACTTCAAACTATAAGCAGTGCGTTGTAGTGCCACTCACTTAAACGAGATTGCTTGTTATCAGTGATGTGATGTCTTAAACTGTCGAAACCCCTAATGACCCCGTATATACTCACATGCCTGTATACATGCCACCCCAGAATCGTAGAGCTAGTATTACACACATGGTGCCGGGCGCGGTGGCCGTGCGGTTCTAGGCGCTGCAGTCCGGAACCGCGGCACTGCCACGGCCCCAGGTTCGAATCCTGCCTCGGGCATGGATGTGTGTGATGTCCTTAGGTTAGTTAGGTTTATGTAGTTCTAAGTTCTAGGGGACTGATGATCTAAGATGTTAAGTCCCATAGTGCTCAGAGCCATTCGAACACACATGGTGGGGGATCCAAAACTCAGTACAACGACATGGTGAACTGATGTACAAAATTAATATATAACTTTTTACTGGAATAAACAACTTAGGGCTCCATACAATTTAGCTCAGCTGGATGTTAATGTTTAAGTCAGAGGTATAAATGCTCCTCCCCACCTTATTCTTCGACGTGTTCATTTCCCTGAAAGTTTGACGGGCACTTGTAGATTAATCTTCTCCAGCACCATCTCCTCAAATTCTGCTGTTCCAGCAACTCTCGACAAGTTTGGAATACACTCTATGTTTTGAACGACGCAGCTTCTCGTAGGTTTCTATACGTGGTGATAAATTTATTCTAATTGTGCTTGTGCATGTAGCAACACTTTACTCTGTACATCTGTGTCGCTTTCCAGGCAGTGCGTCGTAATGCATCCTACATTAAATGCATGTCCGTAAGTTTCAAAACCACGGTCTACAGGTAGCCGTAGGTGCACTGTAAGCACATCATAGACCAATGTGTTTTTTGTCAAATGATGCCACCAGTGTGGTGCTGCGCCAGTTATTTGTGATAAAGAGCTATCGTTTTATTATTTCACAAACCTTTGCCTGCTACGCATTCAGCTCAAGACATGCAGTTTAACTCGTTCCACCATCTACACAATTTTGTTCCGAAGGGTTTGGGACATTCGGCAAGGGCCTGAGCAGCAGCCCATAAAACCTTAGGGCTGATCTTTCCAGTGATAAGAATATCCTTTGGGAATACACAAGTTATCCAGAATCATCTGTCTCCAGTAATGCCATTCTCGAGGGAGCACTAAAGAAACAATAAGCAAGTAAATGAGAAGTTAAGGGACTGTCTACTCGTACGTAGGCTAGTTGCGGGCCATGTTAGCCGGCCCCTGTGGCCTAACCGTTATGTTCTTTTACGGGAGAGGAATGGCGACACATATGAGACCTGGCGACCGATACAAGGGGGGAGGGACTGAGGAAGAGCGGAGATGTCCGGCGGGCCCGATAACAAATATTAATTTGGCGGCCGGCGAAGGTGGTGGCCAGGAAGACTTAGGGGGCCGTATTTCAGCGGCGTGAGTTACCGCGGCGGCGGCGCCGGCCGGCGCTTATCGGGCCGTGAGTAATGTTAACGAGGCGCGGCTACCTGCGCAGATGCCTCATCTCGCCGCTGCGCCGGCCCGCTGCATCACGCCTCGCAATTAAATTAGTCGCTGTGTTTTCTTCAGCGGCAGCTCAAAAAGGGTGTCATAACAGCGACCCAAGTAACTCATTAAGTGAACTCCTCCCTTGACTTTCTCACTCTCTCTATCTCAGAGCTGTCATTTCTTTTGAGTAGAAGCTTTTTTTTTTAATTTACAGTTCGAGGTACGTGCCACCTCAGACACCGTAATCTTACTGATGTTTCGAACGTATAATGAATCTGTGCGTGTGGGTAGTGATCCGCAGCACATTTTGATCCATTACAGGTCTGCGACAGAACAAAGTTGTTTACATGTTCTTTGAATAGTGGTAACACTTCTCATTATGTTCGTCTTTGTGCACCACTTGCCGTCAGATGATTTACACGATGTCCGCTGCAACAGCGCTGAAGAACGTTAACATGACAGACAGCAGCCACATAATCGTAACGTCATGTGACAGAAAATACGAACAACGAGTGAGATAAATAAAATTAAATACTGACCAGAGGAAGAAAAAATGATTCAAAAGCCTCTGAGCACTATGGGACTTAACTTCTGAGGTCATCAGTCCCCTAGAAGGTAGAACTACTTAAACCTAACTAACCTCAGGACATCACGCACATCCATGCCCGAGGCAGGATTCGAAACTGCGACCGTAGCGGTCGCGTGGTACCAGACTGTAGCGCCTAGAACCGCTCGAGAGGAAGAAAGTTCAAGGGAAAAGATTCTGCAGGTGTACTTTGAAGCACTCACTAAGTGAAGGACACTTGGTGCCAGCGAAATATGCTCCAACAAAATCGGTAGAAATAATGCTGTAAAAGACTTTTGTGACACTGGTTTTCAATTATCAGTTTGTGCAATTTAATAGACTATAAGAAATGACTCACATTTGATAGCATTCGGCACTGATTTAAATTAATGGAGGAAAGTTGAAAATATATGGCGGATCGGGATTGGAACCAGGGTATCCTCCTTACTAGCCAGATGCCCTGATACTACACCACCCCCACACTCTGGTCATTGCACCTGCATGGACTACCGTAGCACGCCACCCATCAGACACAAATTCTCAGCTTGTCCACACACTACTAATGTAGTGTCCTTTGCCCACTATCCGCATAGCTCGCTGAATTTCTTACCTTCTTCTGGACATGGTCGAAAGAAAAGAAACCACATAGTAGATCGACTGTTTTGTGGTTGGTAATCACATATAAAAATGCATGAATTTTTATGTGCTTGAAAACGAACGAAATAAACTACATCCGTTTCAAAACTTGATAAATTTATTTCCTGTCTGTTTACAGGATCGAATGTGTAATCCTAGTAATTTTAAAAGTAGATGTAGAGATATAAATCTAAAAGGTGAGTCTAAGCTGTACTGGGAATACCACGATTTGGCTTACAATGTGCAGACTTTGTACTATACGAAGAGCCATCGATTCAGTGACCCAGAAGAAGGAAGATATGAAATCTAAATTGGACTACTGAGGGTAAGGAAAGAGAAGATGTAAGATGTATTACACATGGTGCTGTCCAGAATGATCAAACATAAGCAATATGATGAAAATCTGGAATGTGACCAACGACTCCAAATATTCAGATTGACTTCTTTCTGTGTTCAAGATTATGCCTACACTTTCTTGTTTACTCTTGTGTTGCGGTAAACAAAGTGTTACATTGGTTTCCTGTTGCTTTAATATAGTTGTAATGAAGGGCCTACCGGCAAAACCACTATGTATTTCAGAATGAACTGCAATATTCCACGACGAAAAGCGCAAATATTCCCGTGAAAAAACCTTTAGATATCACTTACAATCTGGACCTATTTTCGGAATCAGACATATTTTTCCGGTTTGTGTAAATGTGTTTGAATATGCTGTGCAGTATATTTCTAGCGTATGCTCCGTTTACATTGCTGACCTTATAGCAAGAACGAGAATGCAACGTGAAGATTTCCGATTGATCAATGTTTGGTTTAAAGGTTAACCCTTGATTCTTCGGGTATTCAGATGTAACACCATGAGGCGAAAGTATCCATTTTTCTTATTACTCATTCACTGACCATTCAGTCACAAGGTTCACGTATTCAGAATTCAACAGACTAAAGGGGAACAGCCACATTGATCTACTGATAAGGTAGGGACCTTGCACATTACTGCGGAAAGAAGTATTTTCCATCAAATTCCATCATTTGTCACGTCCTTCCACCACACATACAATTACGTTTCACATTTCCTTTCTCTTCCTGAACTGGTCATGTCAACACTGACGTACTAAGATCTTTGAAGATTCAGATCTAAGCTGTGACAAGGTTATCATTGAGACGTGTTGTCAGCGGAAACTACGTCTTTGGGGCATTTTGGTCTGATGGTACAGCAAACCCGTGCTTGCAGAGTTCCAGGGCCTGCTGCATTGGCAAGTACCGAGCTCAACACATATTGCATCCTGTTCGCTTGCTTCTTTCACATGATTCATGTTGTTTCTAAAATTTTATTCCATGAATCGACCCGTAATGACACATAAGCACACATGAGAGCTATCTGATTTATGGTGTAAGAAAGAGATAATCCATTTTCCACTCGCTTGGT
The DNA here is from genome assembly GCF_023897955.1 of Schistocerca gregaria. NCBI lineage: Eukaryota > Metazoa > Arthropoda > Insecta > Orthoptera > Acrididae > Schistocerca > Schistocerca gregaria. Next base: position 836,637,342 of record NC_064931.1, read on the forward strand.
AAATAATGTTTGGGCTCAACTCAGTCCCAAGTTTTGTAAAATCATCATCTGTTCATGCTTGCTTTTTATGTTTCGATAGCTATAATCACCATGTAACTTCCTCCACTTTTATTTTATTTTGTTGCTTTAATGCGGACCCATGGTACATCACTCTGTATTAAGTGCAATGCATGTGTAGTAGAAGAGTGTTAAATATTTATTAGTGTGTTTTACAACCATCTGGCACTCTACAACTATGCTTAAGAACAGGTTTCTAATTGAATTTTATCATTTTGTGAATACTACGCAAATCAAGAGTAACACAAGAAACAGAGTAGCTGGGGCAATATTATAACAAGCACAAGTGGCAATAATAGAAATATATAAACCTTCCTCTACCACAAAATAGTATGTAAACATCGGGCTGGTAATGTTCGAGGCAGTAGGATATGTACAAATAGCAACCGCCACGCTTCCTTTGCGCAGACTATCTGTGAAGGGGAACGAAGGAGTGAATTGGTAACAGTACAATACATAGCCTCATCCGGAAGCAATATGATGGATTACGCTTTGCAGGTATAGAAATTAAAGACTACTGTATCTATTTACTTCTGGCGCGATACAACTGAGCTTTAACCTGGGTTTAACTTCAGATAAATTAGTTCCTTTTTTTGTAACTGTAGTACCACCAAATACAGTGAAACGGAAAGCACCAAACAGAAAGTACAAAAGTGAAACGTTTACTCCTTTGTTTTTAGGTATGTCTCAAGACATACATACACGGTAAATTGCAAATTCATCTCGTCACTGGAAGTACTCAATGTTTTAGTTACCGCAATAAATGCAAATTCATACGAAGTTCGTAAATACTTCGAACGGAATGCTGCGTTGTAGACCTCGTACCAAACGTGAGACTGCATGTTTTCCTTATAATATCTCCCTGTTGACTGAGTCAGTTTTAATAGGCAATAATATATCGATTATCGTGTTCCAGGTTCCATAGCGCAGATTGTAACAGTAGATAGACGCTCCACAACATAAGAATTCATTTGTTGTTCATTACCGGACAACTACAAAGAATGGCAGCGATGACGTCCAAGCACCTGCACATATACTCATTATACATGACGAAGTACTGAGCTTAGATAATGGATACAAACAGACCGCACACGCCCCTCGGCGGTGTTAAGGTTTGAAACCAATATGTAAATTACGTGATGAAGGGCAAAAAGCCGAGTTTGTGTTGTTATCCACTACGTGAAGTGGAGCCGACATCAAACACTGATTTTAACAACTGAACAAATTGTTGTATTAGTATTACACATGTCGCAGTAGAGTTAACTTATTTTCTCCACAATATGGAATATTAATGTTATTATATTTTCCGCATGAAACTGGAACTAACACTCGCAGAGGACGCCAAAACAGCGATCTCGTCTCTCGAAAGCAAGTTAAAAATTAGCATCGTCACCAACGGCCAGTCCAGTTCCAGCTTTACTTATGGATGTCCGTCAACAGCTCACAGACTTGCCAAATTCTGGCAGGCTATATACACAGAAAACAGTTAATAAAATAATAACCACATGTACTAAATTAACACGAAATAATAATAACAATAATTATTATTACTATACTGGGTGACTTACTAACACACGATTGCTGAAATATGTTCTATATCTACATCTACATTTATACTCCGCAAGCCAGCCAATGGTGTGTGGCGGAGGGCACTTAACGTGCCACTGTCACTACCTACCTTTTCTGTTCCAGTCGCGTATGGTTCGCGGGAAGTACGACTGTCTGAAAGCCTCCGTGCGCGCTCGAATCTCTCTAATTTTACATTCGTGATCTCCTCTGGAGGTATAAGTAGGGGGAAGCAATATATTCGATACCTCATCCAGAAACGTACCCTCTCGAAACCTGGCGAGCAAGCTACACCGCGATGCAGAGTCTGCCACTTGAGTTTGCTAAACATCTCCGTAACGCTATCACGCTTACCAAATAAACCTGTGACGAAACGCGCCACTCTTCTTTGGATCTTCTCTATCTCCTCCGTCAACCCGATCTGAACGGATCCCACACTGATGAGCAATACTCAAGTATATGTCGAACGTGTGTTTCGTAAGCCACCTCCTTTGTTGATGGACTACATTTTCTAAGGACTCACCCAATGAATCTCAACCTGATACCCGCCTTACCAACAATTAATTTTATATGATCATTCCTCTTCAAATCGTTCCGAACGCATATTCCCAGATATTTTACAGAAGTAATTGCTACCAGTGTTTGTTCCGCTATCATACAATCATAGAATAAAGGATTCTTCTTCCTATGTATTCGTAATACATTACATATGTCTATGTTAAGTATCAGTTGACACTCCCTGCACCAAGTGCCTATCCGTTGCAGATCTTCCTGCATTTCGCTACAATTTTCTAATGCTGCAACTTCTCTGTATACTACAGCACCATTCGCGAAAAGCCACATGGAACTTCCGACACTATCTACTAGGTCATTTATATATATTGTGAATGTACATATAACTTGCAGTCCATAATTTGTGTTTCACTCTTTTGTCTGAACAATTGTTTATTCAATAGTAAACGTTATAGGAAGATCTTGCGGTTTGCGCTAACACCTGCGGATGTTGCAACGATCTGCCACATGGGCTGTTGGATGGTTATGTATACCGCTAGCTTCCAAGATAGATGTCTCTAATTCAATTGCTCATGAGCGCACAGCCATAATGCGCATTAATATGTTCATCTGTTAAGTATAAACAGAAACTGTTCATCTTAATCAGAATTTTATTGTTTTATAGCAAGTAGCATGATTATTTAACTATTTTCTCGAACGTTGTTACCACTACATAACAGTAGACTCGAATACTGAGAGTGGATGGGCGCTGGGCTCTTCGATGAGGAGACGGTAAGCCTTGATTGTAATTTCCACTGAAGACTCCCAGATACAATACAATACATACTGACTGGTATATATTGAAAATAGATAATTATTGACAGATTATTGCTGGTATACTCAGATGACACTTCTATCCCTCGACTGTTCAAATTTTACCAGTGGGTTTCCAAATATTATTGTGAACAACATTCTGAGTTACTACACTATGAACACGTGTACGCCGCGCGGAATTAGCCGAGCGGTGTTGGCCCGACAGTCATGGACTGTGCGGCTGGTCCCAGAGGAGGTTGGAGCCCTCCCTCGGGCATGGGTGTGTGTGTTTCTCCTTAGGATAATTTAGGTTAAGTAGTGTGTAAGCTTAGTGACTGATGACCTTACCAGTGAAGTCCGATAAGATTTCACACACATCTGAACATTTTTTTTTTTTTTTGACCACGTGTATCGAAGGGCCAATTAGCAACGAATGTGGAATGCTTGCAGCACATTTCTGACGATACAAACATTTACATTTCATATCACGTGCTACTGGTATATGATGCAAAAATCACTGCCACAACAGACAACTAAAGGGAATTTCGACGAATGTCATACCTTCGATAGTGGCACATACGTTAATGCACAAACACCAAAATATTCGTAAGTAGATTACACGATATGCTGACGGCGTTTACTATACTCGTGCCCAAAATAGATTAAAACTACAGTTATTTAGAAAATGAAGAGAGAACTATGTGAATGATAGTGAGAGAAAGAGACAGAAGGGGCAGATTCCACGTGCTTGCAGCATTATGCGACTACAGACAACAGGACAATTCAGATCTTCGGAAACTGCGAACAGCTTGGTTAACATGTTGACAGTATTCCCCGGTATTTCCCGAAAGACATTCTTTATTACGGTCTTGTAGTTTATTTTTCTTTTACTTCCATACTTCTTTCTATATCAGTGCCATACTTTCAGATGTTGATATATAACGTGCATAAAGACATCATATGCCATATTTCTTCCTTCCCTGTGCGTGTCACTCTTCAAGAACTGCACGCCTCTTTTGATGTGAGAACTTTGCAAGTTCGATAAGTCACCCGGTGGTGTTGATGAGACGAATCAGACAGGCGTCAGCATGTTTTACCGGAGATGAATACGACCTGCCAGGAGGTAAAGAAGACGCGAGACGAATTAATGCCTCCCCTCTGAAGCGGAGCGCAGCGCGACCGATCTGAGGATCCTTGCAGAGGAATCGAGAACGGCCCAGTAGCGAGGGTGGGGATTGCCACCGAAATGAAGGCTGCCGTCGTAATCCGGCGCCTGCAGCGCAGGCAACCCCCGGGGAACGCGAGCGCGAGAGGCTGCCTAACCGCAGGCGTCGCTGCGTCTCGCCGGCAGTGTCACCGATACCGCTGTACCGCAACATTTTATCTCACCTTTTCCCAACGCTCTACACGCGAGACTTGTAACGTAACTTTCTGGCTCAAACTTTCTTACTTGTTTGGGAATTAATTTAGGAACTCAAGACATATTGCACAACCTAAATGGGTATATATATATATATATATATATATATATATATATATATATATATATATATATATATATATATATCGAGGAGAATAAAATTTGGCATTTGGCTGCTACATTTTCGCTCAAGGTGAACTGACTGCGTATGAAGAAAAATAACTAAGACTGACCATAAAAAATCACTTGTTGGAGAAATGAGTTTACACAGTCTGCATATAAACTGTCCAGCAAATGGAAATGTGCAACAAATGATAACAGAAGATGAGAACAAATTAACTGGAGTCACATCTACCAGGTGATCAAAGAGTCAGTATAAATTTGAAAACTTAATAAACCACGGAATAATGTAGATAGAGAGATAAAAATTTACACACATGCTTGGAATGACATAGGGTTTTATTAGAACCCAAGAAAAAAACGAAGTATTGCTAGACGCGTGAAAGATCTCTTGCGTGCGTCGTTTGGTGCTGATCGTGTGCTCAGCGGCCACTTTCATCATGCCTGGTCTCTCAGGTCCCCAGACCTCAGTCCGTGAGATTATTGGCTTTGGGGTTACCTGAAGTCGCAAGTGTATCGTGATCGATCGACATCTCTAGGGATGCTGAAAGACAACATCCGACGCCAATGCCTCTCCATAACTCCGGACATGCTTTACAGTGCTGTTCACAACATTATTCCTCGACTAAAGCTATTGTTGGTGGACATATTTATCATTTCCTGTAAAGAACATCATCTTTGCTTTGACTTACTTTGTTATGCTAATTATTGCTATTCTCATCAGATCTAGCGCCATCTGCCGGACATTTTTTGAACGTTGTATTTTTTAGGTTCTAGTAAAACCCCATGTCATTGCAAGCATGTGTGTCAATTTGTACCACTCTATCTACATTATTCTGTGATTTATTCAGTTTTCAAATTTATACTGACTTTTTGATAACCCGGTACATATACCTAAACATGTACGACTGTTCTCAGTAAACCAGCTTACGGTTTATGGCGGAGGGAGTGAATGGCTTGCGTGAAGAACGATTGTTGGTAAGTCTCCGTGTGAGCTCGAATCTCTCTAATGATATTGTTGTCAGTTTCGCGAGATTTATGTACGAACAAGCAATGTATTGGTTGAGTCGAATGAAGAGAAATGGAAATAAACGTCACACAGCTCTTCTAGGAACGTACGCTCTCAGAACATGACAGTAAACCACAACGAGAAGCAGAATGTCCTAAAAGCAATTTGCAATAGCTACGATATACGTTTGTTAATGACATACAAATTACTGAAAAGTGTTTTTGAACGGTGCGAAGCAATAAATTCCTGTGTAATTATAAGTCTGACGAAATTTGAGCAGCCAGAAGAGTGGTCGGGACGTTTGCCTACTCCACTACGGTGGAAACTGTAGACTTAGGTCTCTCTCTGCGACTGTAATGTGGACACGTGTCGATGAAATCTCCAACAGCTTTAGTCAGCGTTCCCTTCGTTGCACCAGTATTGTGCGACACAGACCGGAAACAGTTCATCCGCTAACACAGATTCCCAAATTCCCGTTTACCAGTTTGAGAGACAGGTCCGCTTTTGTGGAAGCATCTTCAACAGCTACTTGACCTTTTCGTGCTGGTACACTTCGTGAGATAGAGCTGCACGTGGTGCATGGCTTCCATACCGATCCCTTCCGTGATGATAGTGTGCTTCTTCGTCGTCGTTCGTTACCTAATATGGTGTTAGTGCGTTCAACCTTAACACTGAATTGAGCTTTGAGCTGCCACGTTTCATTAGTAGCAGCACCTCACGACACCAAGTTGAGCATATGGCTATGTGTTCTCAAGTTCGTGCACGAATAAGAATTTTTAATGCATTTTCATTTGGATATTGTTAATTCCGCTGGAATTATAGACAAAGTTTGTATATGTAGCTAAGGGTATAAGAGTTAATGTACGAAATTGTTGGGAATATTAGGATAACTGCGAGTAAAGTTCACTTACGTTTTAGTACGAAAACTAGTATTATTGGTTAACAACTGATGGAGGACGGCAAAAAGAATTACAAGTAAATTTTTCATATTAGCTGGTCGACAAAGGGAAAAGACTTCGAGGTATTTGATGTTCATGAGTTATGACAAAAGTTTTTTATTTCTTTATTGATACTTCCAAGCAGGCCTTCTTTTATTAGCCCCATAAAATTTATTGCCTTCTGCAATATATATATGATAAATACAGCTCTGAATTTGTGATCTCCGTCAAACAGATATAGCTCGTATTAGATTCGAATTCCAAAAGCCGCCGAGTAATACTACTGCAATTTTTTAACCGCTTAAATAATTTCAGACTTTTATTATTGGTATACTTACAACACTCGCTCAGATTTACGTTTAAAAGTATGGTTGCCAGCGAGCTGTATACAAAACTCATTTCTGATGTAAATGTGATCTAAAATCGGATGTAGACATACTAGTGAATCAAGGAAACGTCACACAAGTCTTACACACCTCCTTCGAACAAACAACTTTTTTTTACTAATTATTTGCCGTCATAAACCAGTTTTTAGATGTCATCATACTTTTCATATGTTTCTCCCATAACCTGATACAATATAAATGCCTCACAATCTGTAAAATCGACGTTGTGTGTCTGGAAATGTCATGAAGTGAACACTCGTAAAGTTGAAGACCAATTGGTCTTTTTGTGAATCAGCACACCTTGATTTGGGCAATATTAAATAATGAGGGCGACAGAAGACAGTTAGCGGTCATCATGTATTATACTTGCTAATCACTTCATGTAAAATAAATGCTTTGATTGACTGAAATTGATACCAAGAACGCTGAAACGTCATACCACTTTCTCTGTTTTCCCAGTACTTTAGGTAAGAGTGATGGTTACAGGCATAGCTCTTCTTCTCCTTCTTCTTCTTTTTCTCCTGTAGTGTTCCAGCTCTTGGTCAGCCTTGGCTTTTCCTGATATTTTCCTCAATGCTTCTCGGTTTTTGCAGCTCATTTTTCACTTCCGGCCTCCTGTACGGGTAGCGTCCTGTGTTGCACCATCAATCTACTTTCTTCTACGTCTCCCTTTCCATCGATTCGCATGGATCACACCTTTCATTTGTTTGTTTTTTGTGGTCTATACTCTGCTACTTTCTCCAAGTGTGCTGCCCATTGTATTCGTAGTGTGTTGACAATTGTATTGAGCCTCTTCCGTGTATTAACGCTTATAGCTCGATGTTACAGCGTATCCTCCAGCCTTTTCCCTCCCCTACTGAGCCATACATTTTTCTTAGGCTTGTAAGTTTCGGTCAAAGCTTTTTAACAGAAATACGAAACTAGTGGGCCAACGGACGAATTGGAGAAGATCTTATTTAACGATCTTAAATGGTCTAATGTATTAACAGAAACTGAATAGCCTTTTTCTTTCAAAACACCCAGTTTTTCAGAAGCGCTTCTAAACAAACAATAGTGTCATACACTACGTCACAAAATGAACGAATACCCCATTGCTTAGCATGTACAGTGTTTCTGGTCCAGTCGTCTATCATTCTAATGAGGCAACGAAGTTCAAGCCAAGTTAATTTAATTAAATGTGTCACGTCTTTTCATATTTTGGCAGATTATTATTTAATACTGTTTTAGGGAGGGTGAATGGTCGATTTCGGTTTAATGGAAGAATTTGAGGAAAGGTGTCGATGGGGCACCGTGTCAAGGGCTTTCTGGAAATCTAGAAATATGGAATCAGCCTGCTGCCCTTCATCCATAGTTTCCATCCAGTATTTCATGTGAGAAAAGAGCAAACTGAATTTGCGATGGTTCCTAAGACCATGCTGATTCAAGGACATAAGATTCTCAGTGTCAAGAAATTTTTTTATATTCGAATTGAGAATATGTTCAAGGATTCTCCAGCAAACCGAACTTAGGGATATCGATCTGTAATATTGTGGGTCGGTTTTTTAGCCCTGGAGTCACCTGCACTTTTTTACAGTCTCTTCGAAATTTGTCCTGGGCGAGAAATTCACGACAAATGCAAGCTAGGTAAGGGGCCAGTGCCGTAGTGTACTATTTGTAAAATCGAACTTGGATCCATTCGGACCTGATGATTTACTTGGTTTCAAATGTTTCATTGGTTTCTCTATGCCAAGTGTCCTTACTACTATGATGTCCGTACGGGAGTCTGTCCTACGGTCGAACGACGGCATGTTTGTAAGATTGTACTGCGTGAACGATTCCTCGAATGTGAAATTTAAAACTTCGGCTTTCGTTTTGTTATCTTCAAACTGCCACACCAGACTGGTGAACAAGGGAATGAATGGAAGCCTTTTATGTAAGACGAGTATTTTTTTGGATTCTCTGTCAGATCTTTTGCTAAAGTGTAATGGTGATAGTTGTATGCTTCGCCCACATATCTTTTCGGAGACGTACGAATCTCTACCAACCTTCGCGTGACGTCATTTGTTCTTTCCCTTTTGAACCGAGAGTTCGACTGCCTCTGCTTCCTGACCATCCTCCGAATTTCGTTATTAAACTATGGTGGGTCTTTTACATCATTTATCCACTTACTAGGCACATAACTCTCTAGACCCCAATTTACCGTCTGCTTAAACTTTGCTCATAATTACTCTACATCTATCTTACTGGAACTAAGTGATGACAAATCATTGTGTAATTTAGATGCTATTAACAGCTTATCCGCTCTGTCTCTTTGTAATTTGGTCCCTTCAGCCCCCACAAACCAACCAACCAACCGCTCTGTCTAGCAGAAACACTCTCCTAGACTTCTTAACTGATTTATTAAGTTTCGTAATCATAGTTGCTATAAGGACATCATGACCGCTATACTGACACTGTCTATACGATCCGGCCTATTTGTAGCCACAGCATCTAGGATTATTCCATTGCGTGTGGGTTACTGAGAGAGCTGCACAAGACAGTTTTCAGAAAACATGTTCAAAAGTAATTAGCATGACTGTCTCCACGCCCCGAATGAATCCATAGACATCCCATGCTATAATCTACAGGTTGAAGTCGCCTCCAAATGATGCTGCATGATCTAGGTACTTGCGTGCTATTGTCCGTACCTGTTATACGAGACCAGATGACTTCACTGTCACGCTCAACTTCGACCTCAATAGAGACAATATATTTGTCAACAGTAGTGAACACTCCCCTCTAATCGGCCTTCCCGATATGCATTCCACGACTCGCTAAATATCTCAGAGCTCTCCACTTCGGGTTTCAGCTAGCTCTCGGTCCCAAGAACAATTTGCGTGCGAGAACTTTTCTGGAGGGCAGTAAATTCGGGTTCTTTACTACGAATACTTCGACAGTCTACTGATAAAATTTTTATTGTAAAAGTGTTTTTAATTTGAACGCCATTTGACTTCCCTAGCTACATACAGACTGGAGAGTGTTCATCAGAGCACCTCAAATTACTGCATAGCCTAAAAAGCCCTCATGTGCGCTCTACAAATTCAAGTGGCTCTGAGCACTATGGGACTTAACTTCTAAGGTCATCAGTCCCCAAGAACTAAGAACTACTTAAACCTACCTAACCTACGGACATCACACACATCCATTCCCGAGGCAGGATTCGAACCTGCGACCGTAGCGGTCGCGCGGTTCCAAACTGAAGCTCCTAGAACCGTTCGCCCACACCGGCGGTAGCACTCCACAAGTACTGTGCTTCCCTTGTGAAGTGCACCCTTGACCTGTCGATGGGCGTCCTACAAATCCCCACACGACAACGCAGGTCTACAAATCTGCAGCTATGGCCGTCAAAGAGTCGACCGATCCTTTATTTGAGACCCTCCACTCGGCTACAAACCAAAGATCATCAACCAACTGTGAAAACGATGCTGCGAATTGCGAGCTCTGCATGCACCACGCACGCGAGGCCAGCAGTCTTCACCAGCTCCACCATTCACCTGTACGAACTGAAGATCACCTCAGAAACCATGCGACAGGCGTCGCTGGTGCCGATGGAAGCCACAATATGCAGACGACTGCACCCCGCAAGCTCGATCGCCTCAGCCAGGTCCTCCTTCATATCTCGGAAGAGGCCCCCCGGCAGACATACCGAGTGCACATTGGCTTTCTTTCTAGCCCTGAGCGCTATCTGCCTCAGGGGCTCTATAACGCGCCAACGTTGGAGTCCCAATAACTAGTAACACCCCCCCCCCCCTCTTCCTCCCCATTGTGCCTGCTCGGACTCTGGTGAAGGAGCGGTCAGCTGTCCACTCACACGGTGAATGGGTGAGACCAGGTTCCCCATCTCCAAATGGGCCCTCAGCCTCGAGCGATGCGAATGCATTTCCACCCGCCATTCGCCCCGCTGTGATGGCGAACACAGCGTCGGGTAGACTAGGAGATGTCCGTAGGCAACACAAGCGACACCTGAGGTGTCCCATGCGACGCGCCAGATTCACCGCCACCGCTACACCCCGAGGCAGTAGCCAGTAGGTGACTGACGGTGGCGAAAAACACATTCAGCTGTTCGCGATCTGCGGCTACCTCCTCCTGCGTCACCATGCTCACATCCTACCCGTCGTAGCAAGACTAACTGAACATCTGTACTATAAAAGCAGGCAATCTTCGATATGCAACTCGCTACCCTCTTGATGTGTCACCAATGGACGCTGATGGGTTTATAAATTACGTAGCTGTCTTTTCAGCGAGTAGCTGAAAGAATTTGCATTTTAAATAACACGAGAACAAAGGTATTAAACAGGGATACACGCACAAAATTAAATAAACATACCACGTAGAAATCACAGCTAGAGATAAACACTTAACTTCCAGCTCTGGAGACGTATATCAGCCAAGAGCTTGAGCCTTAGAACTTGTTGTAAGGTTCAGTGTGAAGCCATATTTGAATATTATTTGTTATATTTTAGGATATGCATGAGGAATACATTCCACCAGTTTTTAATATTAGTAGTATTATAGAAATTTTGTTTGGTCTGGCACTACATGGTTAAAAAAAATGTTCAAATGTGTGTGAATTCCTAAGGGACCAAACTGCAGAGGTCATCGCTCCGTAGTCTTAAACACTACTTAAACTAACTTATGCCATGATCGACACATACATACCCGAGGGAGGAGTCGAACCTCCAGCGGGAGGGGCCGTGCTGTCATGACATGACATGACGCCTCAAATCGCGGGGCCCCTCCGCGCGGCCTACATGATTCAGTCGACATCTTACAGACGTGATCTACGATACCAAGGAAACGGTATTCTGCGCGGGACATTTGTATTAAGAACCACTAAAATATACATTAAAGGTCTTTCGGCGTTAGCTAACAAAATTTCGTAAGTTTATTGATTAATTAGGCATATCTTCCCTGCTTCTTATAGTCTGCAACGAGCGAACTTTATTGTCATATCTTACATCCGTCTAGGGTGAGGTTGTCAATTCACAGAAAACACCCCAAACGTTCGCAACGTTTGTGATACTCGTGTTCTTATTTAACACTCTATGTACAACAGCAGTCTTTAGTTTGTATCATTCAGTTTTGCCGTAGTAGAATTATGCGAGAATGTCTGTGCTTTCGTATTTTTTGTCATTTTTTCGGATGTACATAAATTAACAAATCACAATTTTATGAAAAGTCAATTTGTTACTAGTCACCCACATAACAAAGAAACAAACATCAAAACATTAAAAAGATACCGAGAGAGGAAATAGACAGAGATAAGCACGATATTTCCAAAATGAATGGATTTGTAGAACTATACATACATGGGCACTCGTTAAGGATCTTAATGAACAGAACAAATAACAGATAAGCGTTACGTAGGATCGCGAGATGATTCAAACTTGTGAAAGTTCTACAGAAAACTAATTGTGAGGTTCAGTTTGTAGACATATCCGAATATTGTCTGTAATACTTTGTGAAATGCGTGCAGCAGTAATACAGTGTACGTGAATAATATTGGCTATACACGGTCACAAGATCCATAATAAATCATAAAATGCCAGCAACATACAACGATATGTATTTTAATTTATAAATGAGTTAAAAGGAGGTTCATAATTCACTCTCTGCGCCAGGCACGATCACTAATAAATTCAATAGTCTATCTTTGCACGCGGATCCGCGCAAGATCCATATTCGCTGTGAGCATTTCACACAAAGGCATTCAAACACAACAAAAGGAACGAAGCGACTGTTGGATCCCAGATAAATGCAGTCGCTAATTACAGCGTTAAATCCTGTTCGTGGATATAATTTTGAGAATTAAAAGTTATTCCATATTTGAAAAAGGATTATTCGATAATAACTGAAGTTTTGTAATGAAATTAACAGTCGCGTAAAGTCCACAATTGAATCAGATGATACCGTCCCACCAGCGACCGTTACTATGGCTGAAAATTCTGTCAGAGGAAGGTTAGCACCACCACACCAATGGCTTCGACACCTCCTGCTATTCAACCATATAAGCCTTATTAACGGGGAAGTTGCATAAAATTTCAGTAGGAGAGGCCTGTCAGACGGGAACTATGTAATTCTACTGTCGGTCGCTATTCAAAACATATTATAATTTCTCACCTTCCTTAGCAAGCCGGTGTGGTTGATTGCTACACATCGACATTCATTCATTAATGAAACCAAAATACTTTCCAGACGTCTAATGATACAAGAATACAAGCATTATGGAAATTTTATAGCATCCAATTACCGTAATTAAATAGAATCACCGTTTACACAAGCAGAAGATGTAGCTGAATCGCTAAAGTAAACCCAGAGCACCGTTTGGGTAAAGAATAGGCTGTTTTTAAAAAGCGGAAGAAGGAACACACCTATATTGGCCAATATAACATTTATGCAACGGCAGTGTTGATTTGAATTAAACTTGAAGTAATTACAAATGATTGTACAGTCTAAACGAGGAAAAAAGTAAAGTACTACTTACTCGAGAGACATACATTAATTCATGTTTGCTTCATTAGTAGTATCACGTAAAGTCTATGGTTAAATACGGGCATTAGCTATTATATTTAGAACGTTTCGGACCGTAACGAGATGCACTGGACATCAAAGATGAAATGGCATGAAGGTACAGCATATTCACCTCGGCGCCAGGTGCCAGACAGTGCTCAGAAAGCTAGCACCTGGATAAACTTACCAGTACGTAGGTATAGATGAAAACGACGAAAAAGGAAAGAAAAGAACGAGAATCACATCATAAACATATCGAGAGAACATAAGTGATATTTCAAACTGAACTGAGCACCATATACACCATGAACACGAACAATCATGTAAGCAAAGTGGGCTGACTTCTGGACCAAAAACATTTATTTCTCGTTACTGCCCAATTTGAACCTTTACAAACATGGCAAGTGCAAAGGCCTACACACTCCTACAGGGCAACAATTATTGAGCTATATCAAAGTAAACTTACAAACTACGGAGTGTACACGCATTATCTGCCGGCAGTGGTGGCCGAGCGGTTCTAGGCGCTTCAGTCTGGAACCACGCGGCTGCTACGGTCGCAGGTTCGAATCCTGCCCCGGGCATGGACGTGTGTGATGTCCTTAGGTTATTTAGGTTTAAGCAGTTCTAAATCTAGGGGACTGATGACCTCAGATGTTAAGTCCCAAAGAGCCATTTGAACCATTTTGAACACATTATCCAACACGTGAATGTCATTACAAAAAATCCGATTTAGGTTATGACATATGCGATATGTCTACCATCATTGGCGATGATGTGGCGCAGACGAGTAGCAAAATTCTGCATTACCCACTGAACTGTCGGAACATCGATGCTGTCGATGACCTTCTGAATGCCTGTTTTCAGCTTATCAATGGTTTTTGGGTGTTTACTGTGCGCCTTTTCTTCAATATAGCTCCACAAAAAGGATTCACATGTCTTCATACCAGAAGAATGTGTTGGCTGATCGAGGCCCATACCAGTGGCCTCAGGGTACCCCAGAGCAAGAAAGCGGTCCCAAAAGTGGTCCTCTAGCACATCAAATACTCTGCTGCTTCCAAGGGGTTGCGCTCCATCTTCCATGAACCACATCTTGTCGAAATCAGGCTCACTTTGGATAATGGGAATGAAATCATCTTCGTAAACCTTCACGTACCGTTCGGTAGGCGCCGTCCCATCAATGAATATCGCTCCTATTATTCCGTGACTGGACAATGCACACCACACAGTCTCCTGTTGACGGTGAAGAGTCTTCTCGATAACGAAATGCCTATTCTCAGTCCCTCAAATTCGCCAATTTTACTTATTGACGAACCCATCCAAATGGAAGTAGGTTTCGTCGCTAAGCCAAACAATACAGCGCATACTAAGTCCCATCATGTCCCGCAGCCAACCGTGCTGTTTGAACGTTCTAACGCAAACCGTTCAGAAGTTATGACGATTTTATTTCATATAGTTCAGTAGCTGTCAGCCTGTATTATGCTGTTGTACTTCATATATTACGCCCGTGTCTAGACACGTATGTACAAAATACATCCATGAACTCAACAAATAACCTGAAACGTCACTTTGCTACATAATACAGTACTAGGTGTCACTGTCCACGTGTATGCTCATATCCCATGGGAGTAGAGAAAAGTAATTCTTTTGATATGTATAGAATTTCCATTTCGATATCGTAGGAGGAAACTTTCAGTCATCTGCAATTGTAAGTGTTGGAGATTTTCTCAGAATGTAGATATAACTTGGGGGATTTTGTTTCCAGCCGGTACCCTGTCTGTGACGGAATCGAGAATACTACTGTGGATTTAATTTAATTACTTTTGATATCTTTGACTAATGATATTACTCCACGGGTTCTAAGAGTAAGATGTACAAAGCAACCTAGGTTTAGCTACAGTAATATCATTTTGGTATTTGGGTTGCTAATTTCTTTGTAAGAGCTCCATATGGTGTTAATACTTTTTGTATGTTGGATAAAACTCCCTTTTTGCAAGCTATGATGTAATGTCTTAATGATGGCTGCCGTGGTGATAAAATTTCGGTCGTTTTTATTCACCGATACAGGGTCTAAATAATTCCACAATTTTACCAGCTTCGACCGTGATATCATCACGTTCAAAATATAAAATGTTGGAGCAACAAGTCCAGTACACGACTGAACAGTTGTACTCGCCTTAAAAACGTACTTATATATTTTGTGTATGTATAGTGGAGTTATTTATTTTTACTGTATTATGATGACAAGTCTGTAGCATTGTGAGATGATCCTTGGATGAATAAAACTGGTGCTGTCGCTTCAGATTGAAAATGACGGAGGTGTTCTCAAAATGATGGAACAGTCAGGCACAGCTCTCTTTCGCAAAGACAGTCTGAAATATTATTTAATACGTTTCTCTCATACTTTAACATCTATCGAATCAATGTATTAATTTATCTAATATGTACCTTTTTATAAGGGCTACTCAGCAAGTTTACGAAATTTAGGATTCTTAATTCTATTCTATCCTGAGAGATTTATTTATATATGATAATTGCGCTTAGGTCTTCCATAGATCCTGTTAGCGAGCTGTTTTGCTCTGCAGCGACAAAGCGAATTATTTTCGTGAACCTGATATTTTTTGATAAGTGAACATAAGGTAATTGTCATTGACTTCTTCTAACTACACCTGTGCACAAACACAAACACACACACACTCACACACATTCATTTTATTTTCTCCTTTTCCCAAATTACATTTTCACGATTTGCATCTAGGTATTTGTTCACAATGTTTAACCTTTTCCCATGTTTATGAGTTGAAACTGGCATCCGATACCAGTTTCAGCTGCACAAAGAACTTTCGTTTTCACGATTCTGTTATGATGTCCTAGTTCACCTTTTGCTTTCTTGGGATATTTGTGTTATAGCTTTTCGATACGAGCTTTAGTACTCTTGGTAGTTTTGTAATTCCTTGTCCTTTACATTATAGATTTAACCTACCAGTTCCTTAATGTCACCTTAATATTTGAATGTGTTTACCTGAAAAATTATTATTAGTAACCTTATCTTTGTAAGCTTGTATTGTCTCGCGGCGATGTGAGTGTATAAAATCTTCCAGCCGTGACAAGTGCTTTTACAGTCCCGAGCTTTGTTCTGAGTGCTCCTCATCCATTCTCATCTGCTGCATTGCTGTATAGCTGCCGTAAGGCTTTTTCCTTTCTATTTTAATCATGTCATTCCTTCTAGATACGGGTGGGCCGGCAGCAACCACACTGACGCCTGTTACACAAATGACATTAAAATTATACATAAGATAACTTTTATGGTCAGATGATTAAAACACAATAAAAGAAGACACTTTCGATGATAAAGCACAGTGGCTGGTGCTGTGGTAATAGAATGAGAATGAAAATAACGGTGGAGACGAAGTATCCGGCAAGTCCATCTAGGTCAGTTATCAGTAAATGCTGTGAGGGTCTGATAGCTAGGAGACGAAAGCGTGAGGGGCAGTAGGACAGCAGAAACTAATGTTACGCTTTGTCTAGGACTGTGGGGACGGCGTTACAGTGGAAAGGGTTACGTAAAAGGACAGACTGCAACAAAAAGGAGTGAGAGTGCGTCAGGAGACTGGGAGAAGTATTTGACTTTTAATTTAAGGAAATGGCGTGGGGAGCAGGGCTATTGATACTACGATGGGTAGACGACAGGGCGAGGTTCTGGGCCAAGAGGAGGCTTCCTGTTGAGGTTGTCTCGGGATAGGATATTAAGGTCTTGGCGATGGAAGGAGTGTGAATCGTGTTGATATATGCGCTGCAAGATCGAAGAGTATTGGAGAAATAATTGGGTTGTGTACTTTGTGTCTGCAGGATTTATGGAATTTGCTAATATGTAATGAGGAATGCCGTGTATTCGTACATATATAGACGTTGTAGCATCTATGACGTTACAGGAACTGTGTAGAACAACGTTTCCACTACGTGTCTGCCGCACTTGGTTTAATTTCACGACCTCCTGTTTCCAGGATTTACTGAGATGAAAACCGTGGTCTTTATTGATGGTGTAAACAGATCTTTTGCTGGCTATAGGTTCTTTAATCACGCTGATGCTGAACCGTTCGACTTCATAATAATACAGATATTGATGAATATAATTTTATGTCCGTTTTCCTAAGTACCCATAGTTACTGCTGATTTCCCTGGACTGTGTATCCACAGAAGCCTCTCAAGTTCAACCCAGCCTTGTTGTATCATACACACGGTGGGCATTTCGGATGAATCGCGTTTTATGCACCATCGGACAGACAGTCGACAACTTCTTGCAACAATCGTCGAAAGCATTCAGTCTACAGGAGGGAGTATTACGGTTTGGGGAATATTTTTGTGGCATTCAGGGGGTGATCTTGTTATTCTGGAAGGCGCAACGGATCAGAACAAGTATGCATCTATCTTTGGGGATCATTTCGTCTCCTACACGCAATTTTTATCCTCCTAGCAACGGGAGGACCATGCAACGTGTCACGCAGCTCTAATTTACGTTCATGAGACGGAAAGCTCAAGGATAATTTTATGGCGCTCCTGCGGTCACCAAAGTACCTGGATTTAAACCCTTTCGAGGATCTGTGGGACCACATCGATCGGGCTGATTGTTAACCGAGACACCCAGCGCAGCTGTCTATAGCACTGGAGTCGCCATGGTCCGTATTCCTGTCGGAACTTCCTACAACCTTATTGACTCTCTTCCTGCCCGTCTCACAGTAGTCAAATGTAATACCAGTTATCGAAAACAAATAACGGAAAGCACTCATCTTTGAGAAACACATAGAGGTCAATTGGTTGGGATACAGTATTAAATAGCAATTACAGAGTCACTAATTAAGGAGACACATATCTTGAAGAAATAGAGTTACGTCACCTCTGTCGTCAGCGACATTCAGTACTACCAAGTATGAGTCGGTTAGCCTTAGCCGACGAGAAGTCGGCGAGAGACTTGGCGGCCGCGCGATCAAAATGCAACTTGCACCAGTCGCGTGCAGGACACATGTGCGCCCGCTCCTATTGGTACTTAAAATGAAATATAGCGCCGACGTTTCGCCATTCGTTCTGACGCCGCGAAAAGAGCCCTTGTGCAAGCTGCCAAGTCTGCCTCTGCGATCGATAAACCTACGGCTCAACTAACAAAGTGACGACTCTCAAACACGTATCATCCCCACTCCGCAGTGTCTGACTGGGCATTCGTTACTCGTTGCCGTCTTCATACGGTAGCACTTCCTTGAAAGTGAAAAGGCTTAACGCCCATCAGTCGCAGGCAATTGTTTGATTACACTCTATCAGGGAGAAAAAAGTAATCGTGGGAACGCGAAAAATAACGTAATCAGTTCAAATTTGGAGGAAGTGCGTCAAGAAGAAACGATTATGAATGCAGAGAGATGGAAAAACAGCAAAGACATCCAAAATCGTAAAGTTCTTGAGTGAAGGTACCTCTCAGGGTTATTCAACATTCAAGTGCGAAATATCAGCATCCTGCATTGTTAGTTGCATTGCTAGCTAAGTGTAATCTTTTGCGGTAGAGTGATATTCAACATAAAATCGCAACTCTTACGAACCGAGGACAATTTAATGTGTGACAGGTAAATACAGAATCATTTACAGCCCTGTAAGCAGGGTGCTGATACACGTGGAGAGGATTTTGTAACTTTTTTTGGAGAGTTACGAGTACCACTGCTTATCTGAGCTGTTCATTCGTTTGACATGGCTTGCACTGAACATGTGTGCTATACATATGTCACCAGTTTGTTGGTCCTGGTTTCTCCAGCAGGCTTGCAGTCTGATATACCGATTGCAATAAAGTCGATTTGATCGCTAGCCATGGAGTTGAAAGTTTCTGATTTCAGCACGTTCCGACTTAACACTATACACATATATAAAATTTCGAAATTACCTGTAGTTCACTAAGAAAGGAAAGAAGACTATGGCTTGCTATCATCAATGACGAGGTCCTTAGCAACTGAAAACTAGCTCGCTTGCAGCAGAATGGGGAAGAGAAATACTTTACAGAGCATGCCTATTAACATGTTGATAGGAACTATGGAGTATCTGCTCTCATGAGCTAACGCAAAATGGTTGCAGCCACAGCATGCGGAAAGGGAAGGTCACCAGCACCTGGGAACGGGCATCTTGCAAACGGTGAAGGTGGTCGGCTGTTAGTGTACTATTGACGTGAGGCCAAACGAAGTACTTCAAGGACAATGAAACCACAATTAGGAGACAAGACGTTGATCGTTCACGTCTCATCCACGAACGTGGAAGTAGGAAGCTTGCCCGCCCTGTCACATAGGATAGTTGTAAATATGTGGCAGATCTGATGGCCGAATACAATGCTGGTGCAGGGTCAACAGTTTCTGAAAACACAATTGAGCGCACTTTGTTGAGTATGAAGCTCCGTACCGCTATTTATTTCCGTGCTGACCTAACGACACAGCTACGACTGCAATGGGTGCAAAATCACCGATATCAGACAATGAGCCTTTCCAAACGTGTCACTTGGTCGTATGAATAGCATTGCCTGCTACACCACGTCAACGATCGCTTCCAGATACGACGTCATCCAAGCGAATGGCTGCATGAAACGTACACTGCGCCACTAACAAAGGACGCTGGTACTGGTATTATACTATAGAGAACTTTCACCTGGTCTTACATGTAATCAACACCGTAATGTCAGTTGTGGAGTTCGTCAAATTGTTGCAGACCACCTGCATCTTCACGCTTGATGTCTTCCCCGACGGCGAAAGCATATCCCAACGGGATACCTACACATATCACAAGGTCAAAATCGTGCTAAATGCTGTGAGGAGCATTAAGTTGATATCATATTGATGTGACACCAAATTTGCCTTTTCGGAAACAGATTGTTCCGCGCCCAGAAACCACTTGCCGGTATTTTACCGGAATTGCATGACACGTGCGTAGACATCTGAAGTCACATACCTCCGAAAGCCTACCAAGAACATGTCAAAAGAATCCATGCAGTATTGTGTTCCAAAGGTGGACCAACTCGTTACTAAGCAGGTAGGCGTGTTTTGACTCATCAGTGTTTATACCTGTATGAGTGGCTGAGTATTTGGACACTACTCATCCCGAAGCTACAACAAAAAAACATTAGATCAACAACAGCTCTCTAACACTTATTTAATTATTCATTCCTTGTGGTAAGAATGTGAAGTAACGTGAACTACTACGCAGGGACAGAATTCATGGGAGTTATTAATGACTTTAGCTGTGGGATGAGTAAATGAGGATAATAAACGTGTCTGTCGAGAAAAATTTGAATGTTCCTCACGGCAGCGGCAGCGATTTACACATGATAGCGAATGCATGAGAACTACACAGTGCAACACAATTATAGTATAACTTTCCCGGCACCAGTAATTGTGTCCCATTGCGGTGTAGAAGTCTGAAATTTCCCAAAGCTACCTACCACCTTGCTGTACAATGGTGCCAAAGCATGGCTGACTGCGACGTCACCCGCGGGCTCAGCGACGCTAAAAACAGCAAAGTGTCGACTCACGCGAAAAAGAAGTCCAGAGTCAGAGGGTCATGTAGGGTATAAGGTGGGTTGACGATGTCACACTGCCACAAAATTTCATCACACTTCGGAACAACGTCACCTGGAAGGTCATCACGCCTCTCTAACCCACATAGCACACTTACCTTTGCAATGGAACACAAAACCACGACGCCCACCTTTAAAATCACGCCGTTTTCTTACGGGTTTCCAAGGAAATTATTTCAGACAAATTGCCGCTCAGAATAAGGACTTCGCATAAAGGACGACAGTGAAGTCACCCATTACTTGGGACTTTGATTCCCACACATTTTGCAGTCGAAAACGACAGTCTGAAATGCGATGATCAACAGCGACGACTTTATTGTTGACCTTGGACACTGCTGTCAGCCTCTGGACTATTAAACCCTTCCCTACGGACAGCGTGGCCCGCCAACACCACTGGACATAACTGCAACATTTTGGAGTGCAGTATGACCGTGTGACCGAAGTTTTTCCTCTGGTGTACAGGATGGAACCAGTAGCGACTTCTCGAAACCATTCCTCCAAATATGAAAGTGATTCCAAGCACCAAATGGTGATCATGTTTTTTCAGCCATTCAGTGGCGTGATAATACTGGAGTGGGGGGCGGGGGCTGCGGCGTTAGTAGCGACATAGATACATGCATGAATGAAACAACAAAGGTCTCCTCTAAAATGACCATGTCCTCAATACCCTGAGTGCCACATGCCCTCATTTTTTGAGCACCATATAAACCCACATGTACAGAGACAACCTGCTACGCTCCTGCTTTAACCCCTGATAGCGGGCGTAAGGAATCCTAAAACGTCAGGGGGTGGCCTGCTTGCATAGGCTTAGAACTCAATCACGGACTGTTTCTAGACAGGTACATCTTTACTGTGCTCATCAACAGTGTGACCCAACTGGGTGATCCTACGGGGACGCTTTGTCGTTTTATTCGCGCATGTGTCATTGTCTCCCCGGCTCCTGCCCCACCCCCTCCGAAGAGGGGCGAAAAACGGGAGACCTATAAAGCATAAACACTCTCGCGTCAAAATTTCTTCGAATGGTTTTGAAGGGTCCCTAGTCGTTCCACCCAGTACGCTAGAGCTAACATTACTGTCACACTGCTGTCCTAAGAGGTATATTCATTTGCAGTGTCGTTGCTGGCCCACGAAATCGTTATAGAGGGCTGAATCGTCCGGGGGCATCAACAGTGTCAAGTGTTGTGAAGAACATCGTCCTGTTAATCATCGCACAGCGAAATCTCCTTGTCGACCGCGAAGTGTATACGAATCAACAACTCAAGAAAGGGGTGGTTTAAGGAACTTCCTTGGCCATTCATAAGAAAACCACGTTATTTGAAAGCAGGGTGTCAAGGATTTGACGGACATCGCAGAGGTGTCAAAAGACGGGGTGAAATGTATGCAAGAGTGAGCGTGGCGACCTTCTCATCGTGTGACACATAAGCTTGGAGAGAGTTGTGATGAAATTTGGCGTCAGTGTGACATCATTAAGCCTACCTTCACCTCACATGAACATCTGAGCTCTGGCCTTTATATCGCATTTGTCGACACCTCGTTGTGGAAGCGTCGCTTTGCCCAAAGGTGACGTCTGAGGGCACCACACTTTTGCACCATTAAAGAGGTAGTTCGTAGACATCTTTTAGCCAAATTTGAAACTTCTACGTTGCAGTAACAAACAATTACGAGATGACGAGTTAGTGATCCTTTACTTGTTTCGCGCAGTGTATTCGGTTAGAACTGCTGAACTCATGTTTCACGTAATGGACTTAAATTAGTGGAAGAATTATCAATTTCTAATTGCATGAGTGTTATTTTTTTCTATTAGGAAAGCTATTTGTTCTTCAAAATACATTGAAAAATAATGAAATTTAACGCTGAAACATTTTATTCCAAATTTTCCCCACACATGGCAGAAAATTTTACTTTGGAAAATTAACTGTGATCATGTAAATGCGATAGACACACGTGAGCCTCTAAACGTGTTAAATTTTCCGATGCTTAAGCGTTTATGAAGCTCCTAAATTTGACAGATAAGATACCATGCCCTGCTTATGCATTATTGCATAACAGTGATTAGTTATCTATTTTACTTACGTACGAGGGTCGTTCAATAAGTAATGTCACAATTTTTTTTTCCTCAGAGCAGTGTCGCCGAGCGGTTCTAGGCGCTTCAGCCTGGAACCACGCTACAGCTACGGTCGCAGGTTCGAATCCTGCCTCGTGTATTTATGTGTATGATGTCCTTAGGTTAGTTAGGTTTAAGTAGTTCTAAGTTCTAGGGGACTGATGACCTCAGATCTTAAGTCCCATAGTGCTCAGAGCTATTAGAAATTTACTGTTAAGAGTCAGTATTTGGTGACAGTATACATCAACCTTTCTTGTCCATGTCCTATTTTCTTGCGTAGTCTGCATCACGTTCTATGGCCATACGCTAGTGCTATGGTAGGTAAAAGCTCTTGTCCTGTAGGGTAGCCATATTTTCACTACATGACTGACACTCCCGCCATCTTGAAAGTGTTCCCCATAGAGAATCTTTAAGCGGACCAAAGAGATAGAAGTCCGAGGTTGCCAGGTCTGAACTGTAGGGTGGATGAGGCAATAATATCCAACTCAATTTTGCGATGTGTTCCCGGGTCCTCAGATTTGTGTGTGGACATGTATTATCGTGTTGGAGAAAGATTTCTGCTAGATTCTGGTCCGATTTAACACGTCGGAAACGGTTCTTGAGTTTATTCAGAGTGTTCACGTATGCCTCTGAACTGATGGTTTATTCTCTTGGTATCACATTCACGAGAATTATCCCATCACAGTCCCAGAAGACTGTCACCATGACTTTTGTGGCAGACGCTGTTGTCTTGAATTTCTTCTTTTGTGATGGATGAGGATGATGCCACTCCATGGATTGCCTTTTTGTTACCAGCGTAAGGTGATGCAAGCAGCTTTCGTCTCCCGTAACGATCTGTGACAGAAGGGCCTCTCCGTCGGTCTCAAAACGCTCCAAAGTTTCAGATGAAATGGCCTTTCTTTGAATCTTGTGGTCCGCTGTGAGCATTCGTGGAACCCATCGTGAGAACCCCTTTGAATATTCGCGAGTCTCGATCACTGCGTACATACTTCCAATGCTAACCGACACTGTAGAACGAATTGTCAAGTTCTGGTATCCCGGTCGACAAGAATAATGGCATCCGAACGATTCAGCATATCTGGAGCAGTGACTGTGACCGGACGTCCCGAGCTTGGTTGATCATGGAGCTCTGTTTCTACGTTTCCTGTGGCTGTAGCTTTCTTTACCCGTCGTCAAACTGTAATACTATCAACTGCAGCATCGCCTTACATTGAACACAAACATTTATGGATGTTCACCACGGTTTCTTTTTCTGTACACAAGAATTCAATAACAGCACGCTGCTTGTAACGTAAGTCGTATGTACACGCCGATTCGACGCTGTATTACGCCTCTGCCATCTGCCAGAACGATTCGAAACTTCACACGTGCACAGAACAAACATCAAATGTTAAGCACCAACAATGAAGTTTGTCTCTACATATTAATGGATTTAAAAAAATGTGGGGCATTACTTATACCATGACCCTCGTAAAACAACTCTCGTGTTAATGTAGAGGGTATTAATGCTTTTATATAATGATTCTGATCTAAATCTGAGAACACAAGTATCTATCTAGGTAGTCCCACATGTTTCATGCGCAGCCAAAAATTATAATGAAAGCCGTCGCTAAAATCCAGTAATATCACCTTGCAACGAAGTGATAATGGTTAGTATAAAACGAAGCTTAGTGTTTCCCGCTGTTACACATGAACATGAATATACAGTACAATAGCGTATGACTCAGTTACTTGTGGAGAAGCGAAATAAGAGCTCACTGTTGTAGTGGATTGCAGTCCAGTACACAGTAGCGGGGAGAGAAGAAAAAGGCTGAGAGTCTGCTGCGTGCAAACACTCGACGCTGCCCCTCCAAACTCCGGCAATCGCAAGTGTCCGCTTCCCGCTTTAAATTTTGTTTGATGAGGGAAAAGCAACTTGGCGTTCCACCCACCACGGTGCTGTACAGTACTGCGTGTAAAGTAACAGCCTATCCTGAGAGTCTATTTCTGTGCATCTTGAGGAGTTAAACGCGACAGTCAACAAAATGTCATCGGAGGATGGCATCCCCCGGTGTACCCACTAAAACATCACATACTTTGGATATTCATTTGTTCACTAAATCCTGGGTGGCCTATGCGGGCAAGTTTCTCTTGGCGTCTTTTGTAGATATACTATAATTTTTTGTATGATAAAGTGTCACAGAGATTGCCTAAGAATTCACCTATCCACTAGAAATAACTGAGGTTCAAAATATATTGGCGCAGCCGACTGATATCTTTTTCCAAGTACTTGGGCCATCGGCAAGAGATCAGAAGTGTGCTTCTCTATGTACCTACTCTGATAATGATGCTAGGCCCTGCCAAATTTCAGTAATACAGTTTTTTGGAATTATCGTCGTCCGTACGAGCACGGCACCTGTCTCTGTAAATCACAAGCCACGGCACGCAGTGTACAAGCGAAGTTCCCCATACACCACGTTACAACGTTTCTACTACAGTGTGGTCCAGCAGAGGGTTTAACGTCCCGTCGACTTTATATAGACGGAGTACACTCTCTTGTTAGGATACCATTTCAGCATTAATTTTAAGCATGGCTGGGAAACCATGGAAAATCTAGATCTAGAGGACAGGATGGGAATTTGAGGGGCTGTGCTCCCGAATCGAGAGTCTTCCAATGTGAAATCATTTCTTACAAGATACACAGTAGATCCCGACAATCAATACCCTTCGTGGTATGTACACTTCCTACTGATGGTAAAAAGTTCCGACAGATGAAAATCAGTGACATAATATATAAATATACAAGACTGCTTAAAGTTCGTTTGGGGAGCGAGATGCGTAACGTCAAATATGTATAAACACATTGTAATTCGTTGTTGTGACAGACAATTCGCAGTTTTTCAAAACACGACTTTTATTGATGTAAGTTTACAAGGTTGATGACTGAACATACAAGCGACAGGTAACAATAAAAATAAAAAAAAAGTCTCCTAATTGAGGCAAGTAAAAGTTTACTTCTTATTTTCCACAAAGGTTCTTCGAAACACACTCACATACTAGTAACAGTGCAATTCCGAGAAGAAGACTTAATCTTCGATGGTGGTGATACACGAGGTCGGCATCCGGCGTGAAGTGAACTTGAGGTCTGGTTCTAGTCCATAAATAGCTCCCTCCAGCCAATCAGATTTCGGCATAGTGATACTTCTTGCAGACCGTGGCTCGAGCTTCCCCTGCAGGAAGCAGTGCTCGAAATGTCTGTTTCCATTACCTTGTGTGTAAATAACCGGTGTTTACGATTGTGATTTTGGGTGCGCATTTGGGCATAAACAACCTCGTCTTCTGAGGTGTTATATGGGTTGCCGGATCTCAGGGGCTACCTGGGCTCTGGTTTAACACCCCTCCCCCGTTGGAAAAGGAAGAGAGAGAGAGAGAGAGAGAGAGATAGAGAGAGAGAGAGAGAGCAGCCGGCGTTTGGGACTGCGGCTGCTCGAGGGAACGAGAGCGCAGTTGGTTGCGGTGATGGGAATCCACCCTGCCGTCCAGACGTAAGTCCTATACTTGCCGACCACAGGGCCGGATATCGACCCCCGGAAGCCAGCTGGGTTCAAATGGTTCAAATGGCTATGAGCACTATGTGACTTAACTTCTGAGGTCATCAGTACCCTAAACTTACAACTACTTAAACCTAACTAACCTAATGACATCACACACATCCATGCCCGAGGCAGGATTCGAACCTGCGACCGTAGCGGTAGCGCGGTTCCAGACTGTAGCGCCTAGAACCGCTCGGCCACCTCGGCCGGCTGGAAGCCGGCTGGGCCGGGGCCCGAAACCGCGACCCCAAACCTTGGAGCCGGATGAATATCAAAAAGCGCATGGCAGGGCATGTGGTCCGACCTGTGGCAGGAGGAGATGGAGGGGGGTCGGAGGCTGGCGACCACGAAGCAGTTCGGCTGGACTCTTGTCACCCACCGGGGTAGCCCTGTAGGTACTGAGAAATGACGTAAGAGCTTCTGCTGGGGAACGGTTCTCCTTGTACTTCTTCAGCTGAGTTTTAAAAGTGCGAACAAGGCACTCCGCCTCTCCATTGGATTGGGGATGGAAAAGAGATGTAAAGACTTGGCGGACACATTATCGTGACAGAATATGGCGAACTCTTGACTGCGAAATTGCGGGCCGATGTCTGCTACGAAGGTGACGGGAAGGCCTTCAATGTAGTCCTTTACAGTCTTCTGTAGCACTACATTTGGAACCTTCTGTCTCTTCTCGGAACTGTCGATTCTCAACGTTTCTCTTCTGTACGTGTCCACGCTCGAGAAGATAACTCGTAACACTTAAACTTATATTCAACGTTCATATTCAGTGTTAACACTGTTACCTAATTTTTCTTTATATTAATATTTATTACAGTAAGATCGTTATATGACTGAAATGTTCACATTACCGATCATTGTCAGCTTCAGATTCAACTGCTCCACTAACAGCTTCGTGATCACATATAAAAAATTCAAGTTATGCACTCTGACGATCATGAAGTAGTATAAAATGTATCAGTGAATTATATACAGTGCCGTGACGTAGCAAAACAGTCTAAGATACCAATTTCTCATTTTTATAAATTATTTTATTGCTAATGTAAGTTTGCATTTTATATCCCCGTCCTCCATTTCTAGATTCAACACTTATTTATCTATCGAAAACACCCCTACTACTTTGTTCCATTTCGTAAACGTATTCCCTCAGTATCATCTTATGTAATTAAAGTATAGTCCACACCCTATTTTTACATTTCTTCCTCCCAAGAATTCATAGTATTCCCTAGTTTCGCCTTGGCTCCCCTGACTGCTTTCTCAAGGTACAGACTGAATAACATCCAGGATAGGCTACAAGCCTGTCTCACTCTCTTGTCAACAACTGATTCCCTTTCGTGTCCTTCGACTCTTGAAATTGCAGTCTGTGTTCTGTAGAAGTTGAATAAAACTTGGTGCTCCGTGTATTTTATCTCTGTTGCCATCAGTACATCATAGTAGTTAACATTGTAAAAAACTTGCTCTAAATTTACAATTGCTATACACGTACGTTTTCTTTTCCCTCACCTATACATTAAAAGAAGTCGTGGATTTAGTAATGTACCGTGTGTTCTCTACATTTCACCGCGATCCAACTGATCTCCCCGCGGTCGGATTGCACTAATTTTCCTTTCTTCCTCAATACTTCGTGTCATTGGCATGTCACTGCGAATTTTTAAACTAACAGTTCAGTAATTTCCACAACTCTTTTGTTTGCACTTTGAGCTATTACTTTCCTATAGGTGGCTGACGTTATTTCACCTTTCTGACGTAACTTGCGTACCAAGTGTAATAATTTCGTCGTAATACGTTCACCCAGGGATCTCAATAGTTTTGAGAGAATGTCCTCTGCTACAGGTACTTTATTTCTTCTCAGGTTGATCAGTGCTGTATCAAATTCTTCGCGAAACATCATATCTCCCATATCATCTTTTGTGCTTTGTTATCTATTTTCATTACATTTTCTTCAAGTTCGTTTCCTTTTTATAGCCCCTGCGTACACTCCGTCCACTCCTCAGTTTACTGTTCTTTGCTTAGTGCCGGTTTCTCATCTCAGCTTCTGACATTCATATAGCCGCTTCTTTCATCTCCATCGGTCTGTTCGATATCCATATTGCCGGCTTGTATTATTCTCCTATTCACGCATGCTTCTACAGCGTTCCAGAAGTGCTCCAGTTACTCCTGATTAAAGGTCTTCCGTATCTGTTACACTCATTTTTATATATCTTTATTCTCGTTCGCCTGCTTCATTCGCTGCAGTTTAATAACTTCTTCGTTCGTCGATTAGATTTCGTATTTTCTGTTTTATTCAAAGATTGCTACTAGGCATGGTCTTCTTGCCTCTACAGTCCTCTTCTGAATTCACTATTTCATCTCTGAAAGGTACCCATTAATCTTTTATTGTATTCCTTTTCACAGTTTGAGCCAGTTCCTACCCAACGTCGCTTCCGAAGCTCATAACTGCTTCTGGTTCTTTCAATTTTCTGTGTCCTGTTTCCTTACTTTCCTACCATTTTACAGTCCTAAGCTCTAATCTGCAGTTAGTAACCAATAACTACGTTTAGTGTCCACCTTGCTCATAAACTCGAGACCAAACAACCTAGTGTATCTCCCACTGTCGAGAACCTGCGCCATTGTCAAAACTTCTCATCTTCTCTCTACCTCCAGGCATTCCATTTTATTTTCAGCTTAACTTAAAACTCTTTACCCTGCCACACAAAGGAGTAATCCTCGAATTCTATCCTTCCTGTTAATCACATTTCTCTTTATTTCCTTCGACCTCTTCCTCCCTACCCAACTGCAATGTCACCCGCCTGCAACATACGGTAGTTACTCCCAATGTGAAGTGTCATCTTTACCGCATCACTCTATCTAACTTTGAAACTTCGCCCAACGATCCCACTTAGCAAACTAGTATTACGAGTAGCCTTCACCATCATAATTTCCATGGAATAGTGACAACTCAAGTCCCGGGTTTAATGATCTTTATTCCATCTTTATCTAAATTATATCTACCTTTCATCATTTTAAAGGGAGGCCGAAGAGTGGTAAAATGTTTTCTACCAGTTTGTTTCTTTAAGGTAGACTGTAAGAGACGAATAGATGCATAGTATTAAAGTGCTGCTACATATTTATTCAGTTTCTACTTTATCTTTACCTACCTTTCAAGTAAGAATTAAACAGCGGAAAAATGCTACTATCGGAGCACAAAAAAAGTTTATATGCTCGTATTTAAAAGACTTTGACTGAAATTGCGATTCCGCCTGCCCAATTCTACATTCCTCAGTACCTTTAAAAGTTTTCCCAAAAATTTTTGGCGCGCGAACTCATTGGCACTCTTTTTAATATGCATCTCACCTTTCACTCCCACAAACTTCCCGAACTGTAACTCACTCACACCTACAAGTCCTCGCTGTAAGTCACTCATACCTATTTATTCATTCTTCCTCATTTTCAGTAACTCATTCAGCTTAACTAATTGTCATTATCTCTTTTTAACTTCCTAAGTGTCGCCGCCACCGCCAGCTGTTCGCAGCCACAATCTTTACTCACTGTCATAGCCTCCTTCTTGCTCTCTCTTACTTCCACTATCTCACTCACTCCGTTCCACTGCTGCTGTCGCTTCTCACTGTAACTACCTCTTTCTTCTTCATTGTCATTCTCATAGAATCTGTCACTCATGATCACTGGCTGTCACCCCTCTCCTATGACTCCTTCTCTTTATTTCCTTCCCGCTATCACTGCCCCTTTAACTCTCTTCCTAGTACTCTCCTGTCAGTGACAAATATGTTCCACTGCCACTACGACCCTGTCTTTTTCTTACAATATCATTGTCAACTTCGCTGTTCTATACCGAAACCACATCTACTGTTTTCCAGTATTTATTTTTCGGAAAATTTGTAATGATGCGGAGGAACATAGAATGAGGCTGCTGGTATCCCACTTTGGGATTCTTTTAAACTTAAGCATATTCGCTTTTTTTCCTTCGATAGGAATATTTTTCGGCTGGTTCCTTTCATTGTCCTGCTACAGTAGGGCATGTCACTCACTCGACAAGAGTTTTACGGTTTAGTGAAATTTTGATAGTTTTCTTATACGAAATTGAATTAACGTAGAACTTATTTTGCACTTCATACCGAATTTTACGTTAACAACAATTTTTAATGTGCTTCAATACTACAACATGGCTTACCCAGAACCCTTCTGATGATAACAGAGATGCGTCACAGCATTTATCTAAGTGCTGATCACACTACACTGATGTGACAAAAGTCATTGCTTACTGATATTCACATATACAAATGGCGGTAGCATCTCGTACACAATGTATAAATGGAGACTGCTTTGGCTGAGACGTAATTTGTACTCAGGTGCTTCTTGAGACAAGGTTCCCGCCATGATTACGGCCGCAAGACAGGAAATAACAGACTCTGACTGCGAAATGGCTTTTGCCTGTAGATGCATCAGACATGCCATTTCGGAGATGGTTAGAGAAATAAATATTCCAGTATCCACAGTGTTAAAAGTGTGTCGAGAACTCCAAATTTCATGCATTACCTCTCACCATGGACGACACAGAAGGAGACGGTGCCCACTTAGCGACAGGGAGCAGCGGCGTTTGCGTAGGGATATCAGTGCTAACAGACAAGCAACACTGCATAAAATAACCATGAAAATCAATGTGGAACGTACGATGAACGTATTCTATAGTACATTGTGGCAAGATTTGGCGTTAAAGGGCCATGGCACCAGACGATCGACGCTAGTGCTTTCCCTAACAGCACGACGTCGCTTGCATCACCTCTCCTGGACTCTCAACCATATCGGTTGGACAACTGTGGCCTGGTCAGATGAGTCCTAAGTCCTCATGGTATTGCCCGAGTGTGGCGCAGAATCCAAGTTGTCAACAAGGCACTGTGCAAGCTGGTGGTGGCTCCGTTTAAATGGAATTTACTGGGTTCTTTGGTCAATCTGGAGCGATCATTGACTTGAAAATATTACGTTGGGCTCCTTGGAGACCATTTGCGGCCCTTAGTGGGCTTCATGTTCCCAAATAACGATGGAATTTTCATGGATGAGAATGTGCCATGTCACCGAACCACAATTGTTCGCTATTAGTTTGAAGAACATTCTGAATAGTTAAAGTGAACGCTTTGGCCATGTAGATAGACCTACATGAATTTCATCGAACATTTATGAGGCATAATCGAAAGGTCACTTCGTGCACTAAATTCTGCACCAGCAACACTTTTACAACTGTGGGTGGCTGTGGAGACAGCATGGCTCAGTGTTTCTGCAAGTGTCCTCCATCGACTTGTTGAGTCCATGCCACGTCGAGTTGTTGTATTACACCGGGCAAAAGAAGGGTCGATACAGTACTGGGGCGTATCCCACGACTTTTGTCACCTCAGTGTATGAACTGCATATTAGCCTCACACCGGATTTGACATGCATGTTATAAGCGTACAGGTACGATAGAGATAACGGGAAGGTGGCACTTAATGATGCCTAGCGAATATACCATTAAAATTTGAGCAATTTTCTGTACTTAATTATTTAGGTAACAGCTTCCCACTGTGAGAAATCACTGAGAAACGCTTTTTTCGGATTTTCTCGGGAGCCAACCACACACTAAATGGTGTCCCCTTATGTCTCTTAAAGAGTACTGCAGACCGCTCTAATGCAAAAAGAACCAAGCGATTTGCTCGAGTTGCCTAATGTGGATGAATATTTCGACCCCATGCTGTTGAAGTTTCGAGAACATACTTTCACCGAGGAGTCAAGCACTATATTGCTCTCTCCTACTTATATATCGCGAAGAGACGATGAGGATAAAGTCAGAGATTAGAGCCCACACAGAGGCAAAATGTGCTTAGCCCAAGGGCTACCCAGAATACTTGGGTCTCCCTTGCTATAACCAATAGAACCCGCGTCATGAGCCCGAAAAATCCCGTTTTTATGTGCGAGCTGTCGCACTGCTTGTTTCTGAAACATATTCACAGGTCATGGGGTCAGGCAATAACTCAGGCTATCTTTTACCTTACCTGTAGTCGCATAGTGCTGTCTTCAGTTCGATGCGCAATATTTTGCAATACCTTACACAAGTCGGATATTACGAACATGCCACACTCATTTCACCACAAACCGGAATTTCAGTGCAGTTTATCGTTAACCCAGCATGTGAACTCAGTTTTCATCTGTGTGGTTCGTATAGAAGTAAATACATTCTCCATTTGTTCATTTTAACTTCTAGAAACGTCACTATCAAAGTATGACTCTGGTTACCTGAAAATTAACGACGTTTATAGAACGACTTCGAAAATGGTGAACTGTGCTTATGAGTTCCCTTAAAAAGTGGTCGGAACGAGTTATGAGTTTCTGACAGAGCTTTGACACTATTCGTAGCTTACCGTGGAATTTCATACCGCTGGATATGATTTCCAGTTTAAAGGCTAAAATTTTTCGTCATATTAGCAGTGGCTCATGTTATTATTTTGAGTAATATTTCATTTTTCGAGTCGCCAAGTTGTTTTTCCGAGGTTGAGATGAGGAACCATGCCGCCATTTTAATATTCTACTGTGGTGAACCGACTGCAAATGATTCTCGAGGAGACATATCCACCAGACCAATGGTAGTCGATTACGTACGATGGATCCATCCTTCACACAGTCCAAAAGTTGTTAATGATAGCGAAAATAATATGCATTTGCTATAAGCATAAGCAGCGTTTGCACAGTTCGCAGCTAGGAGCCAGCACTTTGTCATAACCAAAAGCTGTACAAGAAAAACACTTTATTACAAAATAACTTTAAAGAAAGACATTAGCGTTCACATTAGAGGAATAATGTAAGAGATCATAAGCTACAACAGTAGCACCCAAGCCACAACACTGGTCACTGGCAGGAATAATGCACACTGAGTCTCAATAAAAGAATGCTTCCTCTCTATGGGACTTCTTAGCCGCTGATGTCAAATCGAATTTACAGACACACACAAACACTTATTGTTCAACATAAATCAAGTAATACTCAGACTGACTAATTGCATAATCGCACACCAACTCTAATTATCGTTTCACTTTATGGCAGTTTATGAACTGTTTCTCGAATAGGTTAATCGAGTCTTTGTTAGGTGTTAAGAGACGTATCTTGAAGCGAAGATAACGGTACAAGGGAGCTGATTTTTCGTAATGGAGCATTGGGTAGGAGCGCGTTTGCACAGTTCGCTGCTAGGAGCCAGCACCTTCAATTAGAAGTCTTTTGCTCCGCGCTGCGCCGCACCACTCTGCTCTTACTTAAATATTGGAGCAGTAACTAATTAAGCCGTCTAAATGTATTCAATAATTATTAAAATTGCTTTTGCGTACATTAATTTTAATCGGCGCAATATTGGAAAGCAGATGAAAAGTGTTTATATTTGATCACGGAAGGTTACCACGACCCATTTACCGTCTTTGAGTAACTGACGCTACTTCATCCTCACTATGACCAGATTTGTATATTTCACTTTTGTGAATACTGTACAGCTAAAGGGCCAGTATGAAGATTTTAAAATATCGCTACTGGGGTAAAGTATTCCTTAACTTCCCCAGTTATTCCTAAAGCGGTAATAGGAGGAATTTCATTGTTTCATTCAGAATCCGTAAGAAGTATATCGGGGCGGTAAAACTGTCATCGCGATAGCATTTTACTTTCTTGCAATAGATAAGAATCCATCTACTTTGCCACACTGTATTCGGTCACCGTGCCTTGTGTTTCACAGTATTCATACATGAAAAAACAGCAGACTTCGTGGCATAGGAGTGGGATGACTAACGAGAAACTCATAAGGCTATGACAGATGTTTTCGAAACGCAGTAATACGTTATTAGTCCAGGATATCTTTTACCAGAACGACAAAAATTAGTCCGGTAAATCACCAAATAAAAGATTACATGAAATGTATTATCAGTTACG
Organism: Schistocerca gregaria; assembly: GCF_023897955.1. Taxonomy (NCBI): domain Eukaryota; kingdom Metazoa; phylum Arthropoda; class Insecta; order Orthoptera; family Acrididae; genus Schistocerca; species Schistocerca gregaria. Next base: position 836,671,870 of record NC_064931.1, read on the forward strand.
AATATGGACAACCATCAGCTATGTAAGGGAATAACGACAGTGAAAACCTTTGACGAACCGGAATTCAAACCCGGGTTTCCCGCTTATGGCGAGCGGTCGCCTTTCCATTTGGCTACCAGAGCACGACTCACGGCCAGACACAAACCCTGTGCCTACAACCTGAACTCGTACATCCGTTATGTATATTCCCCTACAGCGGAGACAGTTTACTTGGAAGCTGCTTGCCGGGTGTCGGTGACAAGACACGATACTGCAGTGTCCTTGGTATTCCGAATTACGATGCGATGTTCATTCGGAAATGCACGCGTGTGCGGAGGAACTTTGCACCGCAATTCGGAAGAACACAGGCATTGCAATATCGTAAATAAAGGATGAGTGTAGGAACAGGTTGAATAATTGAAATGAACTAAATACTTTCTGACGTTCTTCATGCGTGAATAGTTAATTAGGGAATGTGATAAAGACAATCAGAAGACTGAGAAAATTCTCTATAGGAAAAAACTGCGATATACCTTGAACTTCAGTCGACTTCTGAAAGAGAGGCAGTAATTCGAATAGCTCAGTGCAGAACCCGGCAGCATAGAACGGAATGTTCATTGCACAAACTAAACATTGGGAACAATCACATTCTCAGTCGAGAGTTGAATCCAACAGTTGGATTACAGTCCCATCACTTGAAATGGTGGTGGACTTTCAACAAACACCATTAGTCACTAAACGTGTTCACCTGCTCGAGAAGGAATTACTGTTCATTGCTACTCTATTGGAAGTTTTAATCGGAAACAGCTGCGTTCAGTTCCATGCCGGAACTAGCAACTGGCTATCGTTGATAGCCCCGTGCTGCTAAGTACTAAAGTAATCTGTACATTAGCTGCCATTGTCCTCTTGCTTGTATATGGACGATCCACGATAGCAATTACTCGTGTGAACTAATGCGGACGACAATGGAAAGCTTAATGTGGAAGTACATCGCAGCATTACAGAGACGGCTCTTCTAACTATAACTGCTGGCACAGTGTTTGCAGAAGCGATGCTTACCACATTATAGCGTCCAAACGTTTTCTAAATAATGAATTCGGAAACGCTGTTAAAACGGTAAAATTGCATCTTCCGTTTTAACGACATAAAGCACAAAAATATTTATGGATATATCTGTTTTTTTTCTTGTTACAGTGTTTCATACATCTAGAAGGTGGTGACAAAATTAGCTTTCATTACAGTAACAACATTCTAAGTATTTTCTGTGATTAAAGTTGTGTGGAATGAAATGTAGTGAAGACTGAAGCACTGTTTCAACCTATAAAACCTGATTCAAACATAGTAAAACGAAATAATACTTAACAATTGTGTAAGTATCTTCCTGTTGACTATGTGGTTACGTTAGCCAAAAATTAAAAATTCTGTGTGGTGTTTGTGCTTCACTAATTTTCAAGAGACACGTGAAACCATTCAGAAATATTCTTGTTTCAAAATTTAAGAGTTCTGGATGTCCTGCAGTATATCAATCATCTGAAAATAATAATACAGACCTCCCCTTAACTCTTCTCACTAATCACAAGTATATTATACTCATTTAAATCCAAGCTAATAATATAATGTAGCATTGCTATTATTGCTTCGTTCTATCATTTGTTAGAATATTTAGTAAAATTTTCCACTGGATATTCCGAGACCCTTCTGATATACGTCAGTGTAATTATTTTTGGAGAAGTTCGTTAACGTCGAGGGACAATATTACATCTGTTTCTAATTTACGCCCCTTAACTCATCTCACTAATCACAAGTATATTATACTCATTTAAATCCAAGCTAATAATATAATGTAGCATTGCTATTATTGCTTCGTTCTATCATTTGTTAGAATATTTAGTAAAATTTTCCACTGGATATTCCGAGACCCTTCTGATATACATCAGTGTAATTATTTTTGGAGAAGTTCGTTAAAGTCGAGGGACAATATTACATCTGTTTCTAATTTACGGAACAGTACGAATATGCTAATTGCTGAGAACAATGGTAGATTAAGTTTTTAAAAGATTAAATGTGCAATTCGATAGCTTATGTCACTACTATTAGTAGGAAAACTATTTTAGAGATTCTAGTCTTCTTCTTGAACCACACCGTTTTTAAGAAATGGTGACGTTACAGTGAATTTGAACTGTGTGTAGATATGAACTGGTTAGTTTGTACCAAAAGAACATTACCAATAAACATATAATAACTTTATTATTTCTTCTTCTCATCTTAAACGTACTGCAGATTAAGTAGTTTACACCAGACGTCTTTCTCTTCTGTTTACAGTCATCTGTGGTCATTGATATTTATTGCCGTCCTATGAAGGCAGTGTATAAAAAAATTGGAATGAGCACATCTGATTATGCTTCGTTTTCTTATTATGCTATCTGAAAAGGACCCGTTTCTCTTGGTCCTCTTTTGCATTTGTTTTTCTGAATTAGAAAAAATTTGTTATCACCTCAATTGTAGAGACTTAATTTTGCAACGTATTCAGAGTCCTTATAAAATAGATATACTGTTTTCCTCTCAGGTGCTAAAACGAATACGTTTCGTGGTTGTCCAACACGCTAACTTTACAGGCTGAACCAGAACTCCCCAAAAACATTCAGAGGTGGTAGTAAGCACCGAAACATGAAACAGAAAGAAGTAAACCTGGGCTCTAAAATGCAGACCTTAAGAGCATGGACATTTGTTCATCTTCACTACTGTAAAACATATCTTTAGTACGGCAAGCTCTTAGCTTTCCATGATCTGAGAATTGGGTTTTGTGGACCAAAACAAGAGCGAAATGTCAAGTAAACAAAGGCTCTAAAATCTATACATTAAGAAAAATGAGTACTTGTTCAATAGAAGCGTTTCACAGTATCAAAGATGAACAATTGCTGAAGCCTCTTAAGCTGTGCATTTTACACCCATGTTTACTAGACTTTTATCTTGTTTTGGTCCATACCTCCATCTCTGACAGTTTGTCTGTGGACTTCTGGTCTACTCCGCATTTGTTCGTGCGAGGCACACCATTCTTTCAAATTTACTTCGAAATACTACTTTTTTCCCTTGTCCTTTATTGTCAATCTTAATTGATACGCCTATCTTAACGAAAATTAGAGCCTTTGTAAAGGTGAATGGTAAGTTAGCCGAAATTATCGTATTTTTAATTTTCGGTTAATATTTCAGGTTCCATCATTTTTAGAGCCGTTTCTTGCGAGGGCACACTGGGAACATTAAGATAAAGCGAATTTAGGAAATCAGCTGGGAAGTTCACGCTTTCTTCTTGGTCGACAATTCTGTCAATGGACTTAAATATATTTTTCTTTCAGTAGCATAATATCTTGTATTCTTTGATTTTTTCAATTATGTCATTTTTATTTCTAAATTTGTTCGCTTATACAACCATCCTTCGTTAATTATCTCAATGGGTTTTTCTTCCCCTAGTATCATATTGTCACGTCGATGAACGTGTAAGTAGCTGAATGACGAACACTAACTTCACTTAACGAAGGTATATTCAGCACTTGAGCATACAAGAGCGCGGAGCGAACTGCCTCCGGCCAAAATACATACAGTATGTATACAGTTAAAGAACATTCCAGTACAATGATTCTTGACATTTGTGGAAACTTCTAGAGTGTACTCGAACCGAATATAGAAGTTTAAATTCTCCAGTCTGAGTGAATTTTCAACTCACCACCCTCCGTGCAACAGTGTAGCATCATAACCACTACTCCCGAAACAAATTAATAGTCGATTACTTTTATTGATCGTCCGACTAAGATGGTACTGTTGCAGCCAGATTCAAGAAAAATAAGAGTCTGATTTTGAATAAGTAAATGACTCATAAAACTATACACTGAAATAAAAATATCGCAACACCAAAAAATATTAAATGCAGACTAATTAAGTTTCGGGAATACATCTGTCTAGGTAACAAAAATTAAGTGGTTAAAATTGTAAGATCACATGTTAATGAAAGAGCAAGATTAGGCATTGCCAATGTGAAATATGGGTACGTTAATAGTTGGTGTAATCCTCAGAATGTTGAATTCATTATGCAAACGTGCATGCATTGTGTTGTGTAGGTGCCAGATGTCAGTTTGTGGAATGGAGTTGCACTTGCTCCATCAGTGCAGGGCTGGTCAATGCTGAATGTGGATGACACGAGAGTTGTCGTCGAATGATGTCCCATATTTTCCCGATTAGACATAGATTTGGCAATCGAGCAGGCCAAGGCAACTTTTCGACACGCAGCAGAGCATGTTGGGTTACAACAACGATATGTGGGCAAGCGTTATTCTGTTGGAAAACATCCACTGGAATGCGGTACATGAGTAGCAGCACAATAGGTCGAATCACGAGGATGACCTACAAAACTGTAGGCAGAATGCATGGGATAACAACGAGAGTGCTCCTTCTGCCATAAGACATCGCATCCTAAACCATTACTCCAGGTATCGGGTCAACGTATATAGGAAGCCGACAGGTTGATTTGAGGCTGCAGCGGCGCGGTTCTTTCCGTCCCTTTACGACGAACCTGCACCTACCTGTGAACATTGTCTCAGCAGATCATCAGTAGGAGAGCCGAGCGAAATCTACTGTACTTCGACGTAAACCAGGCTGTAACAGAAGTCACTAATCTACGTTTCGGGAGAAATTTTTCACACGAAATGAAAGGTTGGAAATTATGTCCTCAATCGATATATTCTGAAACTTAGGTGAACTAGTATCACTGCCAAGCCCGTGCTAGCCTTAACACAGTCACTCACAATCCCTTTCAGTCACGTTAGCAAGTTTATGGTGTTGCATTTCCCGAAAACGTAATAGCTACAAATATAATGATTGCTTTTGATTGCGAATGGTCGCCAAATATTAAATCTGTTGGTACCAAATGCTGTCACAGTTTTTAGTCACCCACCTGCTCAATACGCCACGCGGAATATATGTTTCGTCTCGTCACAAAAGTCACTTAAAAATTCACCCAGTGCGGTCCTAGAAGTAACCGATTTGTAACAACGCGTTGTGTCACAGCGGTACCAACTCCTGCTCAAACTGTAGCTGCTGAAGTAGTACGATGCACCAGAACTATACGCCGAAGACGGTGCTCTTCCTTCTTGAGTTCAACGTAGCCGTCCGGAAGCCGGTTTTCCCGTTCCCGTGACCACCACTGCGAGCAATCATACACAGTGGCTATATTCCTGCCTAGACTTTCTGCCATATTGTACGATCTTGTTCAAAGTGAGTAAAGTGTTGTTCATGACGCCTTTGTCGTCTTAAACGCATTCTACCCTAACATAATACCACCATTACAGCGTGTATTTAAAAGAAACCCGATCTGCATCCTCATCTACATCTATATGGTTACCCTGCAGTTCACACTTAAGCGTCTGGCAGAGGGTTCATCGAACCATTTTCATACTACTTCTCTACCATTCCACTCTCGAATGGCGCGTCGGAAAAAGTAACATGTAAATCCTTCCTTTCGAGCCCTGATTTCTCTTATTGTATTATGATTATCATTTCTCCCTACGTAGGTGGGTGTCAAAAAAATACTTTCGCATTCGGAAGAGAAAGTTGGCGATGGAAATTTCTTAAATAGATCTCGCCGCCAAGAAAACCGCCTCTGTTTCATTGAGTGCCACCCCAACTCGCGTATCGTATCAGTGACACTCTCACCCCTATTCCGCGATAACACAAAACGGGCTGTCCTTCTTTGCACTTTTTCGATGTCCTCAGCCAATCCTACCTGGTAAGGATCCCATACCGCGCAGCAATATTCCTGCAGAGGACGGGCAAGTGTAATGTAGTCTGTCTCATTAGTGGGTTTGTCGCATCGTCCAAGTGTTCTGCCAATAAAGAGCAGTCTTTGTTTCGCCTTCCCCAGAATATTGTCTATGTGGTCTTACCTATTCAATTTGCTTGTATTTGTAATACCTAGGAATTTAGTCGAATTGACAACGCATAGATTTGTGAAATTTATCGTATACCCCAAATTTATCGGATTTCTTTTAGTACCCTTGTAGAATGACCTCGCACTTTTCTTTGTTCAGGGCCAATTGCCACTTTTCGCACCATACAGAAATTCTCTCTAGATCATTTTGTAATTGGAATTAATCGTCAGATGATTTTACTGTACGGTAAATTACAGCATCGTCTGCAAACAATCTAAGGGGGCTGCTCAGATTATCACTTATATCATTTATGTAACTCAGGAACAGCAGAGGGCGTATGCCACTACCTTGCGGAACGCCAGATATCACTTCTGTTCCGCTCGATGATTTACCGACTATCACTACGAACTGTGACGTCTCTAAGAGGAAATCACGAATCCAGTCACACAACTGAGGCAATACTCCATATGCACGCAATTTGATTAATAGTCGCTTGTGAGGAACGGTATCAAAAGGCTTCTGGAAATGTAGATATAGGAAATCGATCTGAGATCCCTTGTGGAGAGTAGTCATTACTTCGTAGGAATAAAGAGCTAGCTGTGTAGCACAAGAACGATATTTTCTGAATCCGTGTTAGTTTTATGCCATTAAGTCATTTTCTTCAAGGTAATTCACAGTGTTCGAGTACAGTATAAGTTCCAAAATCCTACGGCAAATGGAGGTCACTGATATGGGTCTGTAATCCAATGGGTTACTCCTATTTCCTTTCTTGAATGTGCTACTCTCCAGTCTGTAGGAACAGACCTTTCTTCAAGTGAGCGATTGTATATGATTGCTAAGTAAGACGCTATTGTGTCTGCATACTCTGAAAGGAACCTGACTGGTATAACATCTGGACCTCAAGACTTGCCTTTCTTAAGCGAAAAATGGTTCAAAGGGCTCTAAACACTATGGGACTTTACATCTGAGGTCATCAGTCATCTAGACGTAGAACTACTTAAACCTAACTAACCTAAGGACATCACACACATCCATGCCCAAAGCAGCATTCGAACCTGCGAGCTTAGCAGCCACGTCTTTCGCAAGCGATTTGATTTGTTTCGCAAAAACTAAGATATCTACTCTTATGTAACTTATGCTAACAGCTGTTCTGGTTTCAAATTCTGGAATATTTACGTCATCTTCTTTCGTGAAGGAATTACGGAAAACTATATTTAGTAACTCCGCTTTAGTGGCACCATCATCGGTAACATTTCCATCGCTATGGCGCAGTGACGGTATTGACTGTTTTTTGCCACTGGTGTACTTCACACACGACCAGAATCTCCTTGGGTTTTCTACCATATTTTGAGACAGTCTTTCATTGTGGAAACTATTAAAAGCATCTCGCATTGATGTCCGCACTAATTTTCGAGTTCCGTGAGACTTAGCCAGTCTTGGGGATTTTTCGTTCTTCTTAATTTGGCATGCTTTTTTCGTTGCTTTGGCAACAGTGTTATGACGTGTTTTGTGTACCATGGTGGATCAGTCCCGTCTCTTATTAACTCATGCGATATGAATCTATTTATTGGTGTCGATACTGTATCTTTGAATTTGAGCCGTATCTGGTCTACGCTTACATAATTATCTTGGAAAGAATGGAGACTCTCTCTTAGGAAAGCATCAATGTAAATAGATATAAAATAGATATATTTTGCGTTTATTTTTAGTGGTTTTGGTTGACATGTTTTTGAGCCTCGCTGCAATGACCTTGTGTTCACTAATCCTTGAATCCGTCATCACACTCTCTATTATATCAGGATTATTTGTGGCTAAGGGGTCAAGTGTGTTTTCACAACCATTTACAGTTCGTGTGGGCTCAAGTACTAACTGTTCAAATTAATTCTCAGAGAAAGCATTTAGTACAATTTCGGAAGATGTTTTCTGTCTACCACCGGCTTTGAACGACTATTTTCGCCAACAAATCGAGGGTAGATTGAAGTCTGCACCAATTATAACACTATGAGTGGAGTACTTATTCGTAATGAGATTCAAGTTTTCTCTGAACCGTTCAGCTCAAGAAATGGTTGAAATGGCTCTGAGCACGATGGGACTCAACTGCTGTGGTCATTAGTCCCCGAGAACTTAGAAATACTTAAACGTAACTAACCTAAGGACATCACATACATCCATGCCCGAGGCAGGATTCGAACCTGCGACCGTAGCAGTCGCACGGTTCGGGACTGCGCGCCTAGAACCGCGAGACCACCGCGGCCGGCAACCGTTCAGCTATTATATCTTCTGAGTCGGAGGAGGGGGGGCGGTAGAAGGAGCCAAGTATTATTTTGGTACAGCTGTTGAGTATAACATCCACCCATAGTAATTCGCACTAAAAGATGGACCACTACCAGCAGACACAAACACGCCACCACCCACTTTATTTAATCTATCGTTTCTTAACATGGTTTGAGCCTCTGTAAAAATTTTGGCAGAATTTATCTCCGGCTTTAGCCAGCTTTATCTTCCTATAACGATTTAAGCTTCAGTGATTTCTATCAGCGCATGCAGCTCTGGTACTTTTCCGACAGAGCTACGATAATTTACAACTACACTACCGACTGTTGCTTGGTCAATTCTTGTTTCTTTGCCCTGTACCCTTTGAGACTGGAGCGCTTTTTGATCTTTCCCGAGACGGTCTAACCTAAAAAATGGTCCAGTCCACGCCACATGGCCCCTGCTACCCGTGTAGCCACTTCCTGTATGTAGTGGACAACCTGACCTATTTAGCGTAACCCGAAACCCCACCACCCCATGGCGCAAGTCGAGGAATCTGCAGCCTACACGGTCGCAGAACCGTCTGAGCCTCTGATTCAGACCCTCCACTCGGCTCTGTATCAGAGGTCCGAAATCGGGCCTGTCGATGATGCTGCAGATGGTGAGCTCTGCCTTCGTCTCGCTAGCAAGACTGGTAGTCTTCGCCAACTCAGATAGCCGCCAGAAACCAGAGAGAATCTCTTCTGATCCATAGTGACACACATCATTAGTGCCCACATGAGCAACCACCTGCCGTTGGGTGCACTCTGTACGCTTTATGGCACCCGGAAGGACCCTTTCCACATTGAGGATGACTCCCTCGGTATGCACACGAGTGTACAATGGCTTTCTTCCCGTCCTTAGCTGCCATATCCCTAAGGGGCTCCATCACCCGCCTACTATTGGAGCTCCCAATGACAAACAATCCCACCTTCTGCGCTTCTGCGGACCTCTCAGGAAGGCCGGCCACTGCCGCAACAGGCGAGGCCGCCCTTGCTGGCTCAGAAGTACTTTCAGCAGTGGGCAGTACCTCAAACCTGTTGCGGAGGCGTAAGGGTACAGCCTTGCGGCCACCACCAGCTTTCGCCTTCCGCCCAGGGATTCGTGACCCCGCCACTGTTGGCCAATCACAGTCAGGCAAATGCTGACCGGCAGGGACGTCCGAATTCGAGGGCGCAGTGATATCAGAGATCCCAGGCGATGCTACAGGTTCCAGAGGTGCCAAAGCGTATGCCTCTGGTGTCCCAATGTCACCGCGGCTCAGGGCAACAGCCTGGAGCCTGTGCTGCTTATGGACGGTGGCCAATTCCCCCTCATTCCGTACACAACAGGCGCTGTCCCTATACATCCCTAACAATTTTTTCCTCTCTTTTATCTCACAAGCCTTTCAAAACAAGCAGATGACTGACGACTACGCCTATTTACACTATACGGGTACTAAAACGCGATGCTACAAATCTCAAATACTATAATACTGACGAAATCTGTGAATGAAACTATGCAAGTACCGATAAACAAGCAAATAAATTAAGAATTAAACTATGAAGTAAATAAGTGGGCTCAGAGTACGACTTGCTGATGGCTGCTGCTTATCCAACGGCGGCTGGGAGGCCATTGGCTGTGACCAACCGACACTGGACGGTCAAAACAAAAACAGATGACTAACGACTGCGAGAATTTACAGTATTCAGGTACTATAACGCGATGCCAAATACTCTCGTAATACACCAGAAATTTGTGAATTAAACTTTGCGAGTTTCGAAAAACACACAAAGAAATTAAGAATTAAACTATGAATCTAATAAGTGAGCTAAGAGTATACGACTTGCTGCTGGCTGTTGCTTATCCAACGGCGGCAGGGAGCTCACCTCATAGTGGTCTACTAACGCCATCCTTATGCGACTGGCACTAAATCTGAAAAGCCATCATCTTTCAGATGAAGAAACACGCGTGGCTACTTTCTTTTATTATCACTCCTTGAGCCAGTGGAGGAAAAAAACTGTTTACCGTAACGGTACCCAGTTTAACAATACTGATTTTCAGATTGTGCTTTGCAGGATTTGCGTTATTTGTAATGTACGTGTCATGATTTGCCGTTAGGTGCCGATGCTAATAGAGAGATGCAGTGCTGAAATACATGCATAAATATGCATTACAATTACAGGCTAAGAACAAAGTGAGCATGCCTTTACTCGTGAAGCTTTTTTTTTATCAAAACAACAGCAATGATGATGCTGCCATTCGAGATTATCGATACATCAAAGGAATACGGAGAGGTCCGCTTTCTGTACCGGAGTTGAAGTACATGTTTAGGAATTTCGAATTAACTGGGGATTTGGGAATTTCTTCTGGGAGAGGCCGACGAACAATTGCGTCACAGGTAGTGGGAGAAGCTACAGCTGTCCAGTCTGAGATAGCTGGAAGCAATGCGCGATCTTCAAGCAGTGCACGACCTGTGAAAAAAATTTTCTCAGTACAACACTAAACTGCATTAAATGCCCTACGAAGAAGGTCCAATTCATTTTTGCTCTAGGACCAATTGTATGCGCGGAGAGAATGAGAGGATGTTGAAAAACTTGTGGGACATGAATGCGCTGTACCTTGGGTGGGTTCTTGCGCTGTACCTTGGGTGAGTCCTTAAAGGTAATTTTAATTAGTTTCCCTACTTGACAGACAATACGTTTCCTGTGTCAGACTGTTCATCCGACTTCCTCTCGCCACTGTGGTAGGTCATAACAGTTTTCGTTCGCACCCTGTATTATGTGTAGGTAGTATTCCATAGCGTCTGTGTACTTAAGTGGTTCCCAATCTTTCGGAGACCATTACCCACAAATGAGATCATATAGAAATAAATACCCCCAACAGAGTTAAGTTTCTAACTACGGTTTACACTAGAAAAAAATTGTCAGAATAATCCTATTTTAAAAAATACAGGGAAATTCTTATTATTTTTGTTTTTGTTGTTATTGCCACCATAGTTGCAAATCCACTTTTATGTGTATATCTTGTGGTGACTGGAATCAGCACTCGAAAGGCTTGTTCTGATAATGATGGAACCTTGCCATCAATCGTTCTACAAAATGTTGACAGTTCTCGCTTAAAAAAGTTATTTTCATTTTGCCTTCAAATAGCTTCAAATGCTTTAGCTTACATCTCTTTCACTGAAACTATTCCGTCGTTCACTGAAAGCAGTTTTAGAATCCAGGCACTAACTTGTCGAGTCTCCAGATCAGAAACATAGTTGATGAAAGAATTCATTACAGATGATAAGTGCAGACTTATCTAATCTGTGAATGAGAATTTCTCACTATTGATGTTGCGCATCACTATCAGTTCTTCCGAAATCGATATAAACTTCAGTCCTTCGTCAGTAGAGCTCGAATCTTAGAGACTATCGGCAATTTTATGTGGTGCTGTCAACATGTTCTCCATATAGCCTTGCAAGCGAGGTTCAGCGTATTTGTTTCCACAGAAAAATCTGGAAATAAATATATCTCTTATTTTGGCATACACGTCATTCTCCTTTTCCGCCCTCTTCCCTTCCTGAAACAAAGCAGTATCCTGTCGAAATTCGAGTAATTTATACAACATGTTGCTACGTGGTAGCCACCTTTGTTCCCCTGTTTTAACGCTTCCCCCCCCCCCCCCCCCCCAAACCAATATTATTTCATTTTACCACTCATGGTGCAATTGCCCCTAGGTTTAGAACCACTGAGGAACCCGAAAAATCTAGTGATGGTCGTCAACCTATGGTTCCATAGTATCATAATCTTCTGTTCTACCTGATAAGGTCTATATCTACTGTTGCATGTCTACTGTACAAGCCATCGTGTTGTGTACAGCGGAGAGTATCTTGTAGAACAACTAGTAATTCCCTTCCCAGATCGACTCGTAAACTGAGGGAGTCTTGTTGGTGTACTAGTGTAGAACATCATCTTCAGGTACAGTAAACATTAAACACTTTAGAAATCTCTTAGAGATGCAACTCTATAATTGGCATATTCCGACAATAGCATAAACCCAGTGAACTTTTCAATAAGCATGTTCATTTATAAAAATCATTGTTTGTGAGAGTTCTTAAGGGACCAAACTGCAGAGGTCACCGGTCCCTAGACTTATACAGCACTTAAACTAACCTATGCTAAGAACAACACACACACCCATGCCCGGGGGAGGACTTGAACCTCCGACGGGAGGGGCCGCGCAGTCACTGACATGGCTCCTCTAACCGAGCGGCCACTCAGCGCGGCATTTATAAAAATCAACATGCGTTATAGGTCGCAGTGAATTTTAAGTAACAGAGTACAAAGTAATAAAAATAAGAAATTTCCTTCAATTTTACGAATGCACCAAGTAATGTGACGGTATCGACGATTAACTCCGATAGTCCCATTACATTTCCATTCAGTGAAAAATAATTGAACATGGCGTATGCAAAGTTTGATGTTAAATAAAACTGAACTCAATCATGAGACGAGAAGGTAGAAGTTGAGCTAAAATCATGAGCGAGTGAGATAAGACAGTTGGTTGAAGTATGTATTAAGCACATCACTGGATCATATGAACACATATTGTGCAAGATGTGGCAAGCGACCGACTCGGGGGGGGGGGGGGGGGAGGCAGGATACTAACAACTGAGTCACTCGAAAAATGGACAAGGGGAGAAAGCGATAAAGAGAGACGAGAAGCAGACACGGGCAGAAAGCTGCGGAGACCATACCAAGCGGCACACAGCTGTAGATCAAGCAGAGAACGATTGAAGACAGATGGCGGTTTACAAGTGGTTAGGCGGCTTTGAACGAGTGGGTTAATTGACAGAGGAAATGAAATACAAAGTTTGTGTTAGAAAACTGACGTGTGATTATAATTGATTGAACAAGTTTATTTTTGCTGAGAGAAGGAAGATGGAGCAATTTGGTAATAGTTGATGTCACAACTACAGTGAAATTCGAATGAGAGTAATTAACGGAAGTGATTATAGACCTTTCTTATTTTCAGCTCAAACGACTGAGAACATATTTACATACAGATAGAAACAACGCAATCCACCACAGCAGCAAGTTATCACAACGTAACGAAAGAAGAGCTTCATTACTTTACAGGAGTAACCACAAAATTTTCCAGAGGAAGAGGAAAACCCTTGCAGAATTTTGAATATATCAAGGTCGTCTGCAGATTGCAAAAAATGTAAGTAGCAGTTAAATTTTGTTTAGAAACGCAGTCAAATTTAATGTGAGATTCTGATAGATTAATTAATATAAACAATTATAAAATTTTTGATGTGAACAGACACTGACAATTTTCAGACAGGGAACCATAAAAATATTATATTTGGTTTAAAGTGCCAAAATTATTTAATTACAACTTTAATTTTGATTTACACTTGGTGCTCTCTGCGAAGATTATTAAGACAGAACTGTGAACCTGATTTATTCGTAATTCTACGTGGCCAAGATTTAGTGAGATAGTCTGGAACCGCGCGACTGCTACGGTCGCAGGTTCGAACATTGCCTCGGACATGGATGTGTGTGATGTCCTTAGGTTAGTTAGGCTTAAGTAGTTCTAAGTTCTAGGGGACTGATGACCTCAGATTCTAAGTCTCATAGTGCTCAGACCCATTTGAACCTTTTTTTTTTTACTGAGATAGCGATAGTGGTAGTAATGCTTGGCTAAGACTGACAGATTAGGTAACAGCGGACACCTTGCACTTGGCTCCCGTTTCCACAATTCTTTAAACAGAAAAGTGCTGTTGCGTTATAACTACTGCACACCACGTATCAGTTCTCATGTGAAGTCAACTAGAGTGATTTGGAACTATGAGGTATATGGAACATCAAGTGCAGAAGTATTCATCCTTTTCACCAGGCTTAGTACCTTACGACATCCACTTCATTCCACAACTAAATATTTTTGAAATTTTGCAGAATCCTACTACAGGGACTGAATATAGTCACTGGACAAAATTTTGGACTACTCGCATTGACTTAAAACGGGAAATAAGTGGATCTTGAAACCAAAACCGCTGTGTTCCTCATCCACACTATGACATATGGACGTGAGCCCTTAGGTAAAGCTACAGGAGCACATGTGATGCAAGAAAGGCTCATATGAGAGATGAGAATAATGGAGGTGCACGCCCTTTTCGACATTTAGCTGTACCATTGGTTCTTTTCACCATAGCTTGTTAGCAAAATATCGGTGGTGTTTACCGTGGCGACTATCGCAAATGCTTTCCATCGTAGCGCAGTGACGTACGGTCTTCAGTAGACGCTAATTTACATCTTTTATTATGCACAATAGACTGTTGTTTTGTATGCAAATTGTATACGACTTCAGGCGGACTCCTAAAGAGAGAAATCACGGCTGTGCCACCCTCGAGATACCGATTCTGCATTTGGTTTTGCTCTCAATGAATATTCTTAATAGCACTTCAGCGCTTTGTTACAAGGATAGTCTGTCGTCGATAAAAAATTGTAAAATGGGTAGCATTCCGCGGATCGGAAAATCAATGTGGATGTTGTTATTCCTCTGACTGACGTGAAGGTGATACCAAGTATAACTCGTTAGTTTAAATTGGCCTTTATCTGTATTTACGAGAGGAAGCCAACTAGCAAAATTATATGAAGCGCAGTGTGCCGAAATAATATTCACATACGAGAGAATAGGCGTATACACTACTCACTTCGTGTGTGGCTCTTAGCTGTTTACCATGTTTCTGAAAGCGACGGTGCAGAAAGTTCATTACATATGGTTGGTGTAACTGATTGAATGCAGCTACCGAAAGAAAGTGGAAAAACTCTGTAAACACTGTTTCTGATTAGATGGAGGTAATGAATGTTCCTAATGACTGAGCTGTAAACGCCGTTTCTCACGTTTTCCAACTTGTGATTCCTGAACCGATGCATTCGCTATTGTTGACTCTCGCTAAATATTGTCGTTAGTATGAAAACATTGTGGGTTTCGGCGAAAACCAAAAATATAGCGATCAGAAAGCAAGAGAAAGCGTCACTCTTAATGAACGAAATTAGCAAATTATATTCGTATGTTTGTTTTAAGCACCAAACAACGCCTAAACGTAAACCTCATGGCTTCTACGGCCACTCCACCTGCGTAGCCGTTTCAACATATTCCATACATATTAAGTAAGTCGCGAGCAGGATGAGCGAGGACATAAATCTTCCTCTTCTGCTGCTGCTACAGCACCTGTAATGTTTTCGCTATTCGGTCTGTCATCGTTTTCGAGTGGAACAGTGTCTGACATACAGCGCCCTCACGAGTAAAACTAATTTACGATACACGTCGATGACAATCACGCTTTTGAACATATCGCCGTGGAACACAACGAATGGAGTGAAATATTGCCAGATACATGGCTCAATATCGAAACATACCAACAAATATTCGCGACAAGGAGAAGATCTGTCTCGTTTGTTATAGCTATCGTTCATTTATATTCAGAGTGAATTCTTAAGGAGATAAATTGGGACGTTGTGTGAGCAGTACTTAAGCAACATATTATGTCGTCGAACTGATAATTATTAGAGCTTTACATTAGACTGATTTAATATAGTTGCGGTTTACGAGAAGCACGTTATTCACTTCAGCTTCAGAAACTGACTTAGCAAAATTACAGATGTCTCAATTAGGGAACGATAATTCAATTATTTCTATTTCAATTCAACAACAAGACCGTAGGAAATAATTCCACAGTAATCGGTTATATGTACACTTAGGTGTTCTTAATGATTTCTTTCGGACACCCTAATGTTATTTGCGTTTGAATTACGGCTTCACCTTTAAAATTAATATCGAAGATCCATTTGTCTTGCTTTCTAGGTGAATAACACACGTAGTATGATAATCGTCAACCACCATCTTTTACCCTCATTTAGTATCAATTACCACTATTGTGCGCTAGTATCTAACGACAAATGAACTTACTGTTAACAATCAATCTATGACAACAAAGATGTTTTTTAACATCGTGTTTCGCTGCCCGCTGCAGAAAGTTTGGACAAAAGCACGTTATTTTCTATTAGACAAAAATGAGGTAGAATTAGTGGCCTGTAGTTGTGTTGTCAATGCCATTACAGAAAGAGCACTACGTACCGGAAAAGAAATCAACCGTGTCGAACTACAAGGGGCAATCAAGGCATTCGACTGAAAGTGGTCGGAAGCTTAACACATAATTAGACTGCATCCATTACTTGCTCCAGAACTTGCACCTGCATGTGACCCAATCATGGACAATCCTAATTTTAACGATCGGGTGGTCGATACATCCTTTCTCCTCGTGAATAGGAGTCTAGTTTTTCAGTCAGTACACCGACCGTTCCATCGTACATCAATCTCTAAGAAATAAATCATGTTAACATGACATTCAGATACAACTAAAGCGTGTTCTCTCTACACGTGCCACAAAAAGGTAATGAATATGTAGTGTGTCTCTGCATTCGTATTGCACACTAATGTTCATGAAGTGGGAATCAGATGGGAAAAGGAATTCATATTTTCCAATTCACTTATTCTGGTCTGAAGAACCCAATGTATGAAGTAATGTATTCGACTGTTCGTACCTGCTGCGTGAAGGAGCTGTAATAATGTATCGTGATTATTTTATTTATTTCTCAATTATGTAATAGGAGTATGCAATGGTAGGGGTAAAATTAAGCATACGGTATTTGCACGTTACGTTGCACCATTTGGGCACATAAGGTTCCCGTGTGGTAATCATAAATAAGAGTGTCTCTGGATTCCCAAATAAACTACTGCAAACAACGAGACCCCAGGAAAGTTGTCAGAAGCTAAACGCACAGTTATACAGCCTCCATTACTTACTCAAAACCTTGCACCTGCATGTGGACGAAATATCACTGTGTGCTGGATATGTTTGCAGCAGACAGTTTTTTCCTGCAACTCATGCAGTGCTGGGTCTGGCTAGCCAGTTATAGTTGGAAATCTGGTGCTGTTTTGACTGAACTTCACACCTCACCAGATTTCAGGAGCCGGGATTTTCCAGTCACCCACTAACAATCTTAGAAGCTCGCGAACTATGCTATCCAGGTGATGAGAACGCTGCTAGGAGTGGTGAGCTCTGCCCAACTGTGGTCATGGCTTGTCTAACACAGTACCAGACCCCGTGGACAATGGTTTGGAATGTCTGGTAGTTAAAGCGACCCTTCACGTCGAATATCATCCTTCTGAGGCATATTGTGCCAAATTCTGAGCAACTGGCGAGTTAGATCGTCAAAATTCCGAGATAGTTTCAGGGGACCAACGACGACTGAAGAGAATCGTTCAACGTGACAGAAGTGGAACCCTTCCGCAAATAACTGCAGATTTCAATGCTAGGCCATCAACAAGTGTCATCGTTCGAACCATTCAACCAAACATCATCGATATCGGATTTCGGTACCGAAGGCCCACTCGGGTGTCTTTGATGACTGCACGACACAAAGCTTTACGCCTCGTCTGGGCCCATCAGCACCGACATTGGACTATTGAGGACTGGAAAAATGTTGCCTCGTCGGACGAGTCTCGTTTCAAATTCTATAGAGCAGATGGCCATGTACGTGTATGGAGGCAACTTCATGAACCCATGGACTCTGCATGTCCGCAGGGGATTGTTGAAGCTGGTGCAGGCTCTGTAATGGTGTGGGGCGTGTGCAGTTGGAGTGACATAGGACCCCTGATACGCCTAGATATGACTTTGACAGGTGACACGTACTTAAGCATCCTGTTTGATCGCCTGCATCCGTTCATATCCATTGTGAATTCCGACAGACTTGGGCAATTCCAGCAGGATAATGCGACACCCCAGACGTCCAGAATTTTTCGAGAGCTGCTTTCGGAACACTCATCTGCACTTAAACACTTCCACTGGCCACCAAACTCCCTAGACTTGAACATAATTGAGCATATCTGGGATGCCTTGCAACGTGCTGTTCGAAAGAGATATCCACCTCACACTCTTATGGATTTATAGACAGCACTGCAGGATTAATGGCGTCAGTTCCCTCCAGCGCTACTTCAGACATTAGTGAAGTCCATGCCACATAGTGTTGCGGCACTTCTGCCTGCTAGCGGGGGCACTACACGATATTAGGCAGGTGTACCAATTTCTTTGGATCTTCAGTGTGAGTCCAAAATGTCCTGCCATGAAGGGTAACAAAACGGGGCTTAGAATATCGTTGACATATCGTGTGCTGTAAGGGTGCCGCTGATGACAACCAAAGAAAAGAAATGGAAATAAATGGTACCTAAGATCGTCACTCAAGGCTGTCGGGCCGTATAGGGTGCGACAGTGAGCTTGGTATCCCACCGCTGTCCGGAATGACTCCAAACACGTCTTCTGTGGTCATTGCTGCTGACATGGAAGCGGGACTGATCACTGAATACAATTCTATTCAAGTTAATCAGATTCCTGTCCCAAGACTTTGTATCGTCCCCTTAGAAAAATTTATAAATGACTGTGCTGGTAAACTTCTATGTTTTTGATTTTCAAACAGCTGAGCCAAACTGAAGGTACTTAGACATTTCTCTCTTTACTTATTCTGATCATCACTAAAGTGAGACAGAATATTTTCAGCACAACGCAACCTGACTTTCAATAATCCCCACAAAACAATGGTCCTGACTAACAATAACCTACACCTTTCATGAATCACTAACCTCACAAAAATCTTCGTTGCTCGAACTACTGCAATGCAGCGAGAGCCAATACTGCCAGATAAATAAAAGATTCTAACTACTGAAGGCACTAACTACTGATAGGCGTAGTTAGAAAATGAAAGATTCTGATAGAGAACAAACGATGTATTTACCTTAATAGTGTTCAAAAGTCATCATATATATATATATATATATATATATATCATGACATCCACGTCTAGGTCGTCCGCTTATAGCAACCTCTCAAAACTGCACAACACTAGGCGCTGGTCACATCCCACTGCCCAACACTAAAATAGCGAATATTCCAACAATACCCACCAGCCACAAACTGCACACAGCACAGTCAATGATTTTCACACAGAGCGTTACGTGGCGTTACCAACATAAAAACCTAAACAGCTTGCTTACAACTTGTCTGGAGACGCCATTGAACTACTGTGGGTACCAACCCGACTGACACTGGCCATAACGTCCGACACCCAGCAGTGATACTTTTGTGTGCCCTTTGTTTTCATAGCAACACTCCTTTGGTTATCATCCGCGGTACACATACAGCACAGTGGTACGTCGGCGATATCCTTTGCCGCGTTTTGCTTCCGTTCATGACAAGCAACCCTGGACTTACATTTCAGCAAAATAACGCCCGTATGTACGCGGCGAGAGTTTCTATAACATGTTTTTGTTCTTCCCATACCATACCTTGGGTAGCAAGCCGTAGGATCTCTCCCCAGTTGAGCAGCGCCCGCCAGCCATCTCGGGATTTTGCCAATGTAACGTGCCAGTGGCCTCATTGTAGCACGATATGTCTCAGGAAGGACATCCATCAACTCTGTCAATGTCAAGCAGATTAACTTGCATGAGAGCCAAAGGTGGACCAAGATATTATTGACTTGCTCAATTTGTGAAGGATTTTCTCTTGAATAAACCATCCAGTTTTTCTGAAACCGTAATCATTCCTACATATACGTAACGTCTACTAAATTTCCATCCCTTTCGTATAAATCCTTCGTGGTGCAGCGGTTGTTTTCTTAAAGTGTATGTGTCGAATTGGACATACGTCATAATCTCCTTCTGTTCCCTCTGCAAGTCCCTCCTGCCCCGTATATCTCTCCATCCCCTCCTCTCCGTACCTTTCGCCATCTACTCTCCTATCTCCCCGCCCATTTCTTCGTCTGCAATCTCTGTGGCCCTGGACCTTGTTTATTGTTACTGCACAGGGAAACCTTTATTGGGAACTGAATTCATTCAGAGTGAATGGGTAAATCGATTGTTATCATTGGTATACGGGATATGAGAGAGATCTGTCTAAAAGCTGCACGTTCTTGTGCATGCAATTTTTGTTAACAGTTATATATAAAATAGAAATAATTTATTTGGGAGCAACCATTTCTCTACTTGTTGAAATTCACTGTTATGATAGTTAAAAGTGACTCAGAGAAAGAAATTTTTCACAGCGTAGCACAGCACAACACAGCGCAACATGTCCTTTTCCGCTTTTCTTTCTTTTCCGGTTGTGACAAATGACCTGCACATTGTCGCCTAAAACATTGTATAGCCTATATATTAAGATGGTATCTGTTCTTTCGGACAAGGCTAACCGGCCATTGAACTTTTTGTTCTGTGCTGGAAGCACCACATTGCCCGAACTCTTATGGGAGTCGGTAAGATTTTCTGCCGCGAGTCATGAGTGTAATGGGCAGCGGAACTACGAATGTAGTGTGTGGACATTAAGTTGGCAATGTTGGTCTCACAAGGAGCGTGCAACGGATAAATCACTGCAGTCACACTATCCTCTGCACCTTCGGAGGCTCAGACGGTTGCCGGCACGGTAGCTCAGCGCGTTCGGTCAGAGGGTTACCTACCCTCTGTAATAAAAACTGAGTGGACGGATAAACAAAGAACCAGAACGGGTGTCAACGGAAGTCCGCCCCGAACAAATTCAACGAACAGTTTAAAACAAAATGAGATTAAAAAAATGGATATAGCGTCTGCCACCTAAGCAGAAGATCCCGGGTTCGAGTCCCGGTCGAGGCACACATTTTCAACTGTCCCCGTTGATGTATATTAACGCCTGTCGACAGCTTAAGGTCTTGATTTAATTATAATTTCATTGTAAAGCCTATGTCGCCTTGAATGCTTTCTTGAGAATTGTGTAAAGAACTGAAGTAAATTGATCAAGCACTTTTTGAGATTTTTTTTAAACAACTATTCCCTTTAATATATTATGTATGTATTTATACATTATAAATATTAAAAAATAGGTAACCAGTGTCCATAGAACATTTGCTAGAGTATCGTATAAAAATTTGAAGTCATTGACTCGACAGGTTTTCGAGATTTGTTAAACAATTTTTACCCTTTTTATGTTACATATATATTTGTATGTTATATACAGACTGATTATAATTAAAGTTAAACTTTCAAAACACTGTCGAAATAACACCACTAGTCAAATTGACGTCAAATATCAACGGAATATTATGAGCAAAGCGGAGGCGTATGACAGAAGAAATAAATAATGTGAAAATTGATCACTAGATATCGCTGTATGTGTCAGACTACGTAAATGGGAACACCTGTCATGCGCGCGACACATTGAAGTTGGTATAAAGACGCCAGGTACACGGCTTTTCCTCCTTTCGCATCTGCGACGTTCGCCATGACTGTCTCAACGCAGCAATCGCATCCTGTTCGTAAAGCGGTATTACAACAATGATGGCAGTGAACACATCGCTCTGCAGAAGTTCCGGACACTGAAGGGTTTGAAAAAAGGCTTTGGTCCGATGACTGCTGTTAGCCTGAAGAAAATGATGCGGAAATTTGAAAAGACGGTTTCTTTTGGTGTACATCCTGATAGGGGGAGGAAACGAATTGATTCGACGTCAGTGGAAGCAGAGGCCACAAAAATGCAGGAGGGTACGAGTGGTGATGTGTAGTATACGGGGAGTTGCTCAAACAATGGACGCATTAGTGAGCACGGTGCGTAAAATCCAACGAAACCTCCTTCTTTGCTATCCATTCAAAATTTCCCATGTGTACGAGTTGCTTCCTGTTGACCTGCCCGCAGGAGAGACCTTTGCTTTAGAATTTCTTACTCGCATGGAAGTGGACAATGATTGGCCGTGGAAGATTTTGTGCACAGACGAATTGCGACTGATCACCTCAGATGTTAAGTCGAAAAGTACTCAGAGCCATAGACGAAGTCCCCTTCCACCTGAAAGGATATGTCAATACACAGAACTGCCAAATATGGGTTGCGCAAAATCCACACGCAAATCAACCAGTACCACTTCATCTTGATAAAGTCACTGTTTGGTGCGGGTTTACTGCATCATTTATCATAGGGCCATATTTTTTCGAAGAGACAGATGTTTCGGTCCTATTACCTGTGACGTCACTGGTAAGCGCTATGAGGGTCTATTGCGCAACCACGTCATTCCAGCTCTCCAACAGCGAGGGTGAGTGGATGGGCTCATTTTTATGGAAGCTGGCGCACCTCTGCACATTGAAAATCCAGTTACGCAACTGCTGAAGCTCCACTTTGGAAATGCTGGAATTATCAGCCGTCATTTCCGTACAGCCTGGACGTCCCGACCACCTGCTCTTAATCTGTGTGGCTTTTGGCCGTGGGGCTAGCTGAAAGATGTTGTTTTCAGTGTTCCGATTGCAAATTCAGTTGCATTGAAGGCACGCACTGCGCACCACATCCTGAACGTGACCCCTGAAACAGTTCGATCGGTTGTGGAACATGCTGTTTCTCGATTTCAACATGTTGCAGGAAACGGTGGACAGCATACTAAACATTTTTTGCGACAGTCACGAGGAAATTAATAATCCGATTGGATTCTTACTGTTGCCTTTTACTTGTTTTTTTTTTTCTCAGAACAATTAAAATCAGATGTGATTGAGGTTTATATGCAGTTTTTGGACTCGAGGCAATTAAAAAAATAGATGTCATTCATGCATTTTATGCGGTTTTTGGCCTCAGAACAATTAAAAACCTATGTTTCCCATTCGGTGTGATAGGAACTTGCCGTGGTGGATGGGAACTAATAGCATCACTCCTGTACACCCATGCGCACTGAGTAGTACAGTTTGTTTTACGTCAAACGTACACCATAAGCATTGTTGTAGCATTCACTTGTCATTTGTAATCGACTAGTATTAAATTATGAATATTACAGCGCCATATATTGCTACATTTTGTAACTATTTATTTTTCTTCTGCCATACTTTTCCCCAATCTCTGGTAATATTCCGTTGCAATTTGACGTCATTCTGACAAGTGGTGTTATTTCTACAGTGGTTTGAAAGTTTGACTTTAATTGTAATCGCTCCGTATACCGAAAAATATGTAGCCTGTGCCTATTCGTATCTTTGTCAAAGAATCGTGTAATAATTCGAAGTCACACAAAATATGCGGACTGTGCCTGTCCCAACATTTGTTAGAGTATTGAGTAAAAATTTCATGTAAATCAGTCAAGAAATTTCCGAGATTTTTTATAACAACGCTATCCTTTTATAGTAGTACATATATAGCTATACATCCATACTCTACAAACGACTGTGAAGTGCACGGCCTCAGGTAGCTCCCATTGCACCTCATACAACGATTTCTACCTGTTCAGTTCGCATATGGACCGTGGGAAGAATGACTGCTTGTTCACCTCTGTCCGAGCCGTAATTGTACGAGGGTGTAATGCATCTGTAGATGTCCCACTTGATGTTGAATCTTGAAATCTATAAAGGGAGCTTACAGGGGAAGAGTGACGTCAACCTTCAAATGCGTGCCAGTGCGTATTTTTCACCATTTCGTTACGCTTTCCCATATGATCACGTGTGCTGTCTTTATTTGTACACGTTGAACATCCTCTTTTATTGCTACATAGTACGGGACGTAGAGAGTTTAGCAGTTTTTTAGGATGCGTTTAGAGGTCAATTCGTAACCATTCTCATCTGCCTAGGTCAATTGACTGTTAAACAATGGGATGCCTTTTTGTGGGCAGTGTTGTCTTCACTTTCGCAACTGGTGCTGTTTATAGGGGGATGGTTAACATAGGCATGTTCAGTGGTCAACATAGGTTCCTCTAAATTTAAAACTACGCTTCATCTAGGTCTTAGACTTGTTTCTTCGAGTATTCGTACGAGCTGAGCGACGCGCTACCGGCCTCTGTCGTCTTGTTGCGCGCTGTGTGTGTGCGTGTGAGAGCAAAGGCGCACGTGGCAGTGGCGCCTCTGCCTCTGTGGAAACAGGGGTCTACATGTGTGCAAACAGCGAAAACTACTACTCAGTAACTTTATGCGAAGCCGCACAGAACTTGGGAATTATGCACCAAGTTGACTCTCTTCAGATACCCAAGACCCTCACCCGAGCCACGAGGCCTCAGGGATACGTTTTAATAAATTATATAAGACAGAGCGACCTTAACACACGTCGAGCTCAGGTCGGCGCTAACCTCCTGCCAACCACGACAACTTGAAGAGCAGGAGGAGGAGCAGGTCACGCCCTGTCTAACTAAGGCCGGTGTAACACTACGATAATTCTTTGTCAAAGTTGATATGTCAAATATTTTTCTCAAGGAAATTTGGTAGTGTAATAGGGAATTTTGTCAGATCTCGCCTTTAGTCGTCGTAGATGATAAAATCCGTTCGTTTTTTGTTCACTGCAATTTGAAATATAACCGCTAGAGCGCTGGCATCGCTGCAGCTATTTGACGTTTATAGTGTGATAGTAAACGTTACTGCAACGTTTAGTTGGTGTGTGCTCCTACTGTTTTTAATAACTTTGATTTGACTCTGGAGGTGGTGGGGGGGTGGGAGGGGGGGGGGGGCAGGAGGGTGTGAGCAACTGACACATATCAGATCCACAATCTTAACTACAGCCATCTACCTTTACATCTGGGAATGCCGAGGCAGCTTGTCAGCATGACGGAATAGAAGAGAAGGAAACACTCTAAAATAAAAATAAAATCCTAACTGTCTACTCTACTTTGTCTATTTTTGAAACCTATATGCCACAACTTAAAGATTGCTTCATCTGTTTAGTACTTTTTATGAAGTTTCTAGTTGTTGGTACACTAATTCTATGAACTTTACTGAGAAAATACTGAAATGCACTCTCATTCATTCGTAAGTAATTTCAAGACTTGACGTTCTCCACTTGCAGCACTCGTAAGAAGTTTTACTGGACACTTTTCTTATTTCGACGTACCACGGCTTCACCCAAGTATGTTTCCTTTTTTTTTTCGCCACTTTTCTCCAAAATGAACACACAGATCAATTGTGGTACAAGAAACTGCAGCGCACAGTAAAAAGTTGTTGTTGTCAAAGAAATATGACAGTGTAATACCGGCCTAATACATTTTAGCTTGTTCTTCTGGCCGTCACTGGCTAATATCACAGTACGCTGTAGGAAAGAATGGCGAACGTGTTACAAATAAGATTAACAACAAACGTAAAATCAAAACTGCGTACCACGTTGTGGATGAAGTGCTAGATTGGAAGAAAAATAACAAATGTCGGACAAAGCATCAAACATTGTCCCTAATTTGAGAAATATATTGAGAAAATACATCTGAAGCACGGCAAGCGAACAATAAACTTTGGGAAAATTATAAGACAAGAATATCGAAGAATTAGATATGCGGTGTTTTTAAAGGATGAATCTACAAGGACAGGATCATATGCAAAACACAAACTAGGATAAGGTACTGGATGACAGGACATGAGTTAAGACGTCAATGAAGAACTTCTATGGTACTATAGGGAGTCGTAGAGAACAAATATTGCACGGTATAACAGAGACGCGAATATGCTCGTATATCGCAGATAACTGAGGTCGTTGAATGTAATATGAAGAGATTGGGGCACGAAAGTAAGTCTAGGCAGGCGGGTGTACCGCATCATAGCAGTCAGATGACGAGCAGATAACCATTAATTTTGGAAGGGTATACAGTGCAAAAAAAAATCCCATCGAGGGGCCTATAAATTTTCTTCGTTCACTGTTTCTAAATATGTATGACCACGACGTAATATTGAATGCGAAACTAGTACCACTTCGTGATATTTAGTCGCACACAAGATTTAGCTAGACGTAATGTCTATTTTATCTTCTTGATGAATTAGCTATATTTGATACGAATCTAACAAGTTTAAACAGGTGCCTCTCATATACGCCTTGATTCAATATGAAGATCATGCAGTTTCTTATTCTTGTAGACTATATATTTTTAGTTAAGCTTTTCGTAATTACAGCCAATAATTTTTTTCTTTGTTTGTGAGCGCATTGTAAATCTGTATGTATATTCCTAATTATTTGTTTTTTATGCTGAACTTGCAATATGCACCGCAGTAGTAGCGACACAAATATTTACCCGAAGACGCGTGTAACTTACGATAAATTTAAATTATTCAGTCTCTGTTTTAATAGCTAGTCTTGAGTCAAACAGTTGATATGCTTAGCATCTTGTTCATATAACTGCATTAAATCTACTCGTGATTAAATACATTGTTAGGTCGTAGATGATCATACTATGTTGACAGCGGTTTTTAAAGTATAGATTTTCTGAATTCTACGTTTTTTAGAGTATTGATTTTCTGAATTCTACTCCCGCACTCTTTCTGCGGCGTGCATATGCATTTCCAATTTAAATGTTTTCGCTATGTACCCATACTTTGCTGGTCGCAGTGGCTGAGCGGTTCTAGGCGCTTTAGTCTGGAACGGCGAGACCGCTATGGTCGCAGGTTCGAATCCTGCCTCGGGCATGGATGTGTGTGATGTCCTTAGGTTAGCTAGGTTTAAGTAGTTCTAAGTTCTAGGGGACTCATGACCTCAAATGTTACGTCCCATAGTGCTCAGAGACATTTCAACCCATAATTTATTTATTTCGTAAAACTGTGGTAAGGATTTTCATTAACGCAAACGTATACAGTAGGTTCATTCGTGAAGATACTATTTGATTTTTTATGAAACACATTATGCAGGAAAATGTAATGATATGAGAGATAATTGTTGCTCTATAGAGGATTCAATATTGTTATAAACATTTGACAATTTGAATTAAAAATGTTGCAGATTATTTGGACTTTTAGTGCGTTTTTTCAATGTTGTGTATCTGTCTCATGTTGACTTACACCACGTGAGAAGAAAATTTTATCTAGACTGTCTCACGAGCTCGGCTCGTGTCCATTCATTTCTCTCAGCTACAGAACATCTGTCATGCAGAAGTCACTACAATGCATTTCGATGTCTAAATTTTCTTGAAACCAAATTAATAAAAATTGATGAAATGTGTGTCAGACTCTGAAGGGAAACGTCACTAAATCTTACATCGGAACGTTGAGGCCAAAAAATCATAAATACGCCTTCCCTGTTTTGCACAATGTTTTCAATTTAAGCTTTTTACAAGCCTGGAAGAGCTGACAAGCTCATGACATTTAGTTTTATCTGATATTAGATGTTTTATAAGTCCGGACATCATTATATATCCTCAATAATTTGGAAGTAACTTTGTTTAAGAGTTATTACGTAGAAGAGTTATTGCTTCTTAGGATGGAGCAATGTGTTGGAAATCTTATGGGACTTAACTGCTAAAGTCATCAGTCCCTAAGCTTACACACTACTTAACCTACATTATCCTAAGGACAAACACACACACCCATGCCCAAGGGACGACTCGAACATCCGCTGGGACCAGCCGCACAGTCCATGACTGCAGCGCCTTTGACCGCTCGGCTAATCTCGCGCGGCTAGGAAGAATATACTAGATGGTCTATCAACGATGTACCAAAATCAAAGCTCTTCAATTATTTCCTCGGTAAATGACTTAGAATCGAATCTGGCATCTCTGACTCGTACTGCATGTGCTCCACTGTCTTAGCTCTCGAAATATAACTCAGTATCCACTTCCGCCAGTACCTCTTCTCCGACCTCCAGCTTCACAGTTGTTCTGCATAATTAGCAGAACTCAGCAGTGCTGAAAAAAAGGATACTAAATAGTAATGGGTTATCCCAGCCAAGTGGAATTTTCTAAATTTCTGGACAATGAGTAACATATTTCAGCGTCTGTGATCTGTTTCAGTTTTATACACGTTACTCTTGGGACGCTTGATAGCTTTGTCATTAGCGTCGGTCTACCCAAACATGTACAATGATGATGATGATGGTGTTGATGATATTTGGTGTTTGAGGCTCTCAATGGCGTGGTTATCAGCGCCCGTACGATTTCCCAGTCTTTCTACTCTCCAATCGCGCCACTTTTCCTGAATGGTGATGAAATGGTGAGGACCACACAAACACCCAGTCGCCGAGCGAAGAAAAACCCCGACTTGGCCGGGATCGCGAGACAGCAACTCTAGCCACAAGACCACGAGCTGCCGACAAGCATATGCAAGTGAAGAATGTGATAAACTGGGTTAAGACCAATCTTCTAAAAGTAACAATCATTTCCCTCCCTCCCTCTTAGACACACACACACACACACACACACACACACACACACACACACAGGCGCATGTACACCTTTAAGTCTAAATATATCTCTGTATGAGACATACATTATAAGAGTTAATTAACGAATTACAAAGAGGAAATAACTCTCCGTCACACCCTACTGGAGCTATGTATTCACAGTCACCCTTGATAGTCAGGATCACAATTATATTTTATTTGATTACTAGTAGCCGGCCGCGGTGGCCGAGCGGTTCTGTGCGCTTCAGTCCGGAACCGGGCGACTGCTACAGTCACAGGTTCCAATCCTGCCTCGGGCATGGATGTGTGTGATGTCCTTAGGTTAGTTAGGTTTAAGTAGTTAAAAGTTCTAGGGGACTAATTACCTCAGATGTTAAGTCCCATAGTGCTCAGAGCCATTTGAGTCATTTTGATTACTAGTAAAAGCCATCTTCAGATCAAAATGAATTACATTCATTACTCTACAACAGGCAAACGGCGGTATACGTCGTCATAAGTTGTGTGAGGAAGATGGTTTGTTATACAACTCAGTGGCACAATGAATCCGAAAAATAATATATCGTCATAAGTAATGCTCACAGTCGAAATCAGTTCACAACACTGATCAGCCAGAAAGTTATGAGCACCGATCTGCAATTGTTGTTAACCCATCCAGACTGTAGTAGGAATGACTGCTAGTCAGACACACGCACGGTGCATGTAGTATCAATGAGCGCGCTGTCCTGCGTAGAATGGGGAAGGCGCGCTATCTATCTGAGTTCGTCCGAGGGCAGTTTGTGTTGGCCCGAAAGTCGGCACTAGCATTTCTGAAACTGCACAACTTGTCTCGTGTTCAAGGAGGGCTGTGTTGAGTGTTTTCAACACGTGGCGAAACCAAAGTAAAATCACATCCAGACGGGGTGGGGTTGGGCGGCCGCCCTTTATTAAACATGTCGGACTTTGTGATCTGCACAAACTGGTGAAACAGGATTTGGGCCGAACTGTGGTGGAACTGACACCAGATTCCAGTGTTGGGCAGAGTACAAATGTGTGTGAATACAGGGTACACAGAAGACTCGTAACAATGGAGGGACCTCCACAGCCGACGACCCATGCATGTACCAATGTTAACTCAACGACATCGGCAACTGTGACTCAAATGGGCACGCTATCATCGGCATTGGACGTTCGCGAAGTGGCAAGGTGTTGTATGGCCTGAAGAATAGCGATACCGTTTTCATCATGCCAATGGGAGGACGCGAATCAGACATCTTCCAGGGTAACAGCTCCTAGACATCTGTACTGCGGGGCAGATACAAGCTGCCGGCGTCTACATTACGCTCTGTGGAACATTAAGGCGGGCATCCAATGGTCCACTGAAGCTGGTGCAAGGCACCATGACGACTAAGGAGTTTCGTACAATGGTTGCAGACTACGTACACCCCTTCACGAGAACATGTTTCCCGACGGCAGTGGCATTTTTCAAGAAGACAATGCGTCACGTCACGACGCCAGGAGTGTGATGGAGTGGTTCGAGGAACATAGCGGCGAGTTTATATAGATGTGTTGGCCCTCCAACTAGCCAGATCTTAATCCGATCGAACACAATTTGGATGTGACTGACCGTGGCGTCTTAGCTCACCGCCCCTTCATAAAATTTACAGGTACTGGGTGATTTAAGTGTGCAGCTGTTGTGGCAACCCCCTGCAGCGGCCTACCAACGCCTCATTGCTCCAATGCGGCGACACGTTGTTGCTGATACCGGCTGTTACGCAGTGGGTAATAATGTTCTGGTTGGTCGGTGTATGTGGACACTGTGATCGTATTAGCAAATTATCTTCTAAAGTACGTCAAAAGTAGTGACGTTTATGAACTCTGCAGAACGTGATACCAGCTCCAAAGCAGAAACATGTACATAAACATCATGTGTCGCTCGTGATATAAGCGGTGCCCAGTTTGAAGCAGAAAAAATTCTCCTACCTTAGTGAGTGCTTTTTTTCCTAGGGTACTTCATTATCACTACAGGAGATTGGAGCTGTTATAATATCATATCACGCTTCCTCTTGATGCCGCCACGATCAAGTCAATCGTAGTTTTGTTTGTATTACAACATTTCTTCATACGCCAGTAACCGGGAATTGATTTTCCTTCCCAGATGTCCTCCCAATTCATCAACACTCGTATTATTATATTCATAACAAAGTTATTTCTGCGATGTATCATAATGTTAGAACCTAGCCAATTTCCACCTTTTATGCCACATAAAGCAATTAGAGAAGTACTCCTTTGTAGTTTTCGACCACGAAATGAGTGCGAATCAACGCTCTATGGGAATGTGTCGTTTCATTGCAGCATTTTATGCCGTCTCCTGTGGGCTTTTCCTGTCGGTTCTGAGCTGCATGTAACGATTCCGCAGCCACTCATGAGAAAACCGCGTGGTTTCGAAGTGGATTATCATGTTGCTCACGTTCACCTTAGAGTACATGGGTTGAAATGTTGGTAACATGGTAACAGGGTGTGTGATGACTTTGCCTGTGTCTATGACGCGTCCATTATAGTATTATGGCGTTGGGCAGAATTATGGTGAAACTTGGTGCCAATGTGACATCATTAACCTACTTTAAACCTCAGACAATCTTCTGAGTTGTGGCCTTTTTCGCATGTGTCTACAACGTATTGTTTGAAGCGTCACTGAGTCAGTGGATGACCGCGCAGGGCGCTCCTTTTTGCACCATGACAGAGGAATGCTGTATGAGCTTTTGAGCCTCATTTCGAACTTTAGTGCTACAATGGGAGACCATTACGGGGTTTCCAAATATTGTTACTGTATTAGAAAATAATGATTGGGAAGTTGTTTCAATGTCTGCTTTAGCCATACGGTTTCAGCGACAGACAGCGGTGTGGAGATCGATCACGAAACATCCCAGATGCTATGTTGAAATGTATCGAATAAGTGTCATTGAGTATCAATAAAGCAGCAAGCGTAAAAGCACTAATAAACGCAAATAGTACATGGCAGAACATGACTAGTTCCAAAGGAGTATTTTAACTGTTTGATATGTTGCCCGCTAAATGGTTGGCTACGTGTGTTTACATTTCAGTTTAAACTGCTTGAAACAGGCTATTGTCATTATCCCAAACCCTCCAGAAACTTGGTATGTATGTTCGTAAACATTTCAAATAATGGTTCAAATGGCTCTGAGCAGACTGTAGCGCCTAGAACCGCTAGGCCACCCCGGCCGGCGCATCTTTTCTCAATACACTATGTTGTACTGTGTTAAATCCAGATTCTCGTGGATATTTGCATTGTAAGTTACAATATCATACGGTTATAGCATATCTCAGGCATTGTGATGACTGTTGAATGGTGACTCAGGATCCTCCCTGTGATCTTGGTAACCAGTCCTGTTTTGCCATTTGCTTGTGGGTGAAGCATGCTTGTTCTTCACTTACAAGTTCACAACAAACAACAGAGCTGTTTCATGAACTCTAATATGTAGTACCTTCATGTCTAATCGACATCTCTGGTATATCAGACATTAACAACAAAGCACAAATAGTTTCCATTTCTACACAACGAGAAAAATTGATTCTTTCTTTCGCTACCGCCTTTATCCCGCATTGTGCGTAGGGTCGACAGGGTTAAGTACGTATTTGGCATGGTTAATTGTAAGGGGTGGCCAGATGCCATTCCTGACGCCACCCCATACCCCCTGGGACGGAATTCGTGTACCCCAGCTGTTGGCGCAAAGAGTAAAACGAGAATTAGTTCAAAATGGTTCAAATGGCTTTGAGCAATATGGGACTTAACTTCTAAGGTCATCAGTCCCCTATAACCCAGAACTACTTAAACCTAACTAACCTAAGGACACCACACACATCCATGCCCGAGGCAGGAATCGAACCTGCGACCATAGTGGTCGCGCGGTTCCAGACTGTAGCGCCTATAACCGCTCGGCCACCCCGGCCGGCGTGAATTAGTTTCAAATGTCTGCGAGTCGTGTAACTGAGGTGGGACGTGGGGACCAGCCCGTTATTCACGTAGTAGGATGTGGAAAACCGCCTAAAAACCACATCCTGGCTGGCCAGCACACCGGCTGTCGTCGTTAATCCGCCGGGAGGATTTGATCCGGCGCCAGCGCGCCTACCCGAGTCCAGGAAGCCGCGCTCTCGGCTGCCCTGGCGGGTCATAGCGAGAAAAACTCGTAATGACAGCCTACGGGTATCTACTCAAAGTGGCCACCAATTTCCAAGACGATAATTTCAAATGGTTGCTTACCTCTGATAATCTCTGCAGTGAATTACGAGGATAATCTAATTCATCTCATTGTGTGCATGGTGCACACATCTTTCAATATCATTATAGTTCATCTTATGTATTTACCACTAATATTATTTGGCTACATTTTATTCTGTTTTTCTGTGCTCTCTACACCCACTATTACATGATCATGCACCTGATTTAAAACTTCATTCCACATCATAGCTGGTAACACAACATGATGTCCAGGATCTCTTTGCTTACATACCTCTGTTGTGTTCAATAAAATATGATTGTGTTGTAAATAGCATGTAGTCTTTCTCATCTGCTTATATGTTCCACTATTCTGCAGTGGTAGAATCCATTTGTTGTATTGTCAGGTGACTTACAAGGTCAATGAATTATCTCAAAACCAAATTCACTGAATTTTAATCCTAAGTGAGTTAAACTGCTAAGTGGATCTTGATTAATCTGGTTTCTGCCGGTTATTCGCGTCATTCCTGCTCAATATTTCAGCAGCGTGACTCGCAGTCCTCTTCAGGTGCTGTCTGATATTAATTCCAGTGTGGAACGAGTCCGGTATTTATGCCTAAGTTGTGCTAAGTGTTCCCTCTGCGGTCCGCACCACGTCTGGCGCTCTGTCCGGGGTGTGAGCTGACCAACAGCAACGGCTGTAGTGTTTTCTCCTAGCCGCGGCTGTTCCGAACGCTGCGCCCGTACTTTTTGGTTGTTATCCGTTATGAGTATAGCTGTATTAAGTTGTGAATGGTGTCCAAGCTATGCTAGACGATTTATTTTCCGATTATAGTCATTAATGGAATCAGTATCAGACAGCACATGAAGAAGACTGCGCATCATGTAGTTGAAATATCATGCAGGAAAGACGCGAATTACCGGCAGACACCCGATTAATCAAGATGGCGACTCCTAGCCGGGAAAGTTTGAAGAATTATATCACTTCACAGCTGCATTAACATTGTTACATATACATGATAGTGAAAGTATATTATGCTGTGTACATTTCTTTCTCCAGCTAAGAGTCATTTTTCTGCTCTATTCAGCTGTTATGATGCACTGGCAAATGGATAATTTTCTCTGTCAATTCCCTGATGTAATACCCATTCGAGCACATAGTTGCTTCAGTCATATGACAGCAATAATTCCAATTCAAAATCTGGAGGATTCAGTACTGGTTTAGTTGCCAACAATTCTTTCATCTGATGGAAGGCATGACCAGAGAAACTTTACTCCTTTGTAAAATAAATGAATGAGTGGCCAAGGTATTTTTGTAAAATGTCAGTACAATCTTCTGATAAGTCGCCATACCTAAAAAGACTGCAACTCCCTTTTTGTATGTAGTATTGGAAATTCCTGTATGGCTTTTATAATCGTGGAGCCCATCTGTGCACCTTCATAAATAATTATGTGCCCTAAATACTCCATATCCTCTAGTGCAAAGAAACATATTCCTACATTGAGTGTTATGTTCACCATTCGCTACTACTGAAAACTTTCCCTTAGTCATTATTCATGCCTTTACATCTCCTTTTCGAAGATAATTATGTCATCTAATTATACCATACAGAGTCCTAGTTTCAGTCCTCACATAACTCAGTTTAAGAGACAATGAAATGTGGCAATTGCGTCTATCAGTCGAAATAACATACATTCATACTGATAAAAGACTGACAGGATCGTAGACACTGTCTCCAGGCGCTCCTCTGATGCTACTTCCAACAGTTCATAAGCGCTACACAGGTCCATAGTAACAAAAGATCTTTATTGCCTCAGAATATCCAAAGTTTGAGTATATTCCGTATCAGAAAAGCAATGAACTGTGTGCAATGATAATTATAGCTAAAATAATATGTCTTCACCAAAATGGTTCAAATGGCTCTGAGCACTATGTGACTTAACAACTGAGGTCATCAGTCGCCTAGAACTTAGAACTATTTAAACCTAACTAACCTAAGGACATCATACAACCTTAGCGGTCGCTCGGTTCCGACTGTCTTCACCACATATGCAGTTTCCTTTGGTACAACTGCCTATGGTTCTTCCCAGGGACTGGCACTTTCCTCAGTTATACAATCTCATGGATATTGGTGAGTTATTGCTTCCATCACTGGTTGCAGTTTATATTCCATACAGCATAGTTTATAATTCACATGCAGTTCATATCCAGATGGGATTATACACTGTGTTACTGGTATCGCTGACAAAGATCCACAAAGATTAAGCACATCCTCATATTCCAACAAAACCTCCAACACAGTATTCACCACCATAACTGCGGTTGATAACGCATGCTTGTGTGGTAGTACTTGTCTCAGAAGTATGTCATCAAACGTAGTTTGCTTATGTGTAGAAGATGCTCCTTCGAGCAATATCCCAGCTTAGTTGCTGTTAGCAGGTGGCCTATGAATGCCACCATGTCTTCTCCTCTCTTACCAGCAAAAGGAGAAATTAGGATGATGGCAGTAGCATCTATGATGGATACCTACATGCTGTATGTATGTTGATCAGTTGATCAATTCTATCATATCTCATTGCATCTAACTGCTTGTGCAGCTCCATGGAGCAAGCCTGCCATATTATTCAGCAGCACCTGAATCGTCTTTGTAACGACAACTTTCTCCACCTCGGCTTCTTCCATAGCAAAGCCTGCGTCTGAAATAACAGGGTAAATTCAGTAAGATAGAAACCAGCACCAATACCACAATCATGTAATAAAATGGGACACCTCCAGCCATCCTACTCAGCTTTACTTTCTGTCCGATGCTGTAGCCTCCTCTTATTCTCACTTGCGCGTAGTTTCGAGTGATGCCATCACAGGCATATCTCTTATTGAAGTTGAAGGCTGATGCTACAATCATTAACTTGATCTTGTTGATAATAGATCTGCATGTCTGTCCATTACCTGGTACGTTACATCTATTTTATGTATTCCCATCCTTCTGACTGAAGGTTAGATGGACTTTGGTCATTCACTTATACAATATAATGGAGCACCTGCAGCTGTCCTGAAGGTGTTCCGTTTTACTGCATAAACGAACAGCCCAAGTCCATCAAATCTTCAATCAGATTGATGGACATACAAATACCACAATCGGGTTTCCTTCAAATATACTTAATGCTTACCTCTCAGTGCTAACCATGAGATGTCCTTGTGTGCACTGGCATCCTATTTCGGTGATTATACATGATGTGCTTACCTCTGTCATATAATGAAACATTTTATCTTCGCTCACTAAGGTGAAGAGTTCCTCCAGGTCGTCGCTTTGTGATGTCACTCAAAAGTATTGGTTGTGTTTATGTTGAGTGCCACACTGGCACCAGTGTTGCAGAATGTTAACTCCAGACTCCAAAGAAGCATGTTCATTACGCTGTGGGGTAGGATCCACAGTTCTATGGCGAGATCAGAATCAAAAATAGCTACTCAACAGAAAATTCTTTGTTAATGATACTTCCGTAGAGGACGAAGGTGACTGTGGACTAGGAACTGGCCGTGGCTAGTGGGCAGTAAGTATGTTGAGGTAGGGGATACTTCGACAGTGTAACAGGGACCGTTTATGCAAGTCATGTGTTCGCTCTGCAGAACGGCGAGCTTACAGCTGGACAGGCGTACACTGTACATGCCAAAGGTGGCTGGTAGAAGTGTGCAGACACCCCGAGTAGTACCCATGAAACTCGAAGACTGGGTGGAGTGATGGGGGATGACACTAAATGAGTGACCTTGCTAAGGAGGATCTAGTTCGAAGGTCAGGGTTTATTGACGGCTTGTAGACTAGAGGCTACACATAACTGATGACGCCGCTCAGTGAGACTGTTGACAGATACCGAGCGCGCCAGACGATTGCGTGGTGTCTTTGAAATGAAGCTACTGGCTGAAATGGGGAGAAATATACTTGCCCTGAACAGGTATGTTGTGACAGGGGCTCGGTTCCCGGCCCACATACTTCTTGGCTGGCTGCTGGGGTCTATTTTAGACCAATGCTGCATCATCATATGTAATATGAACACATTATAACGATTTCACTGCTGTGTTTTGTCACAAGGAAAGAGGTTGTTCGTGAACACTGTCTTCCTCTGGGCCTGGACAAAAGAGCTAGTTGACGAATGTGGCGTAGATATTCTCGTACATTTTGACCACATATTTTCAACAAGAACCAGAAATTCTCCAGTATGCCTCATCGTTCAGAAATACACACTTGGCAGCTTGTCCCTATCTCTAGTGTGATTTCTGTAGGTCGTCCTCAAGTGAAAACTTTGGAATAAGGTATTGACTATAATGTTGATCAAACAAGAATCTAGTTTCGTCTGCAAGTTATCTGTGCTCTCTGAACCCAATTTTGCCGCCACATCGGAAAGTCAGCCTGTATATAAAGAAGTTGGTAAACAACGTCTGAAGCTCTATAAGCTTTTTCTCATTGTGGGCAGAGAGTTGACGTCGCTGCTGAGAGCTTAAAAGATTCGGCATTGTAAGACGGTGAAATCATTTACTGGAATAATTTACCATTAAAAAGAAGCTGGGGGCTTGTATCTTTAGCAGTTGAAGAGGGAATATCCACAGTAATCTGGTCTTGTGATATAATCACAAGCAAGATAATTTCATCCACCCAGGTTTTATTTATGTTGTTACTGAGGTAGGAATCTTATAAATTCTTGGTACCACCACTGAATAATAAAATAATGTCATCTCCGGTAGGATTCAGACTGTCTGAATTGCCAAAAGTGACCTCACACCATATTAAGCTTGTATTAATACAAAATTTTCCGACAGCAGTATTTCAAAAGGTGCGTGCACGTATACGAGAACAGCTAAGAAGCTCTCACTAACAGCCGTATTAACGTCTGGAATCCTCACACGTACTGATTGGGAACGGATTTATCAAATTAGAAGCGAGGGTGTCGTGGAGAGACGGCGTGGCAGTGGGGATGGGGTGACAAGGAGCTTTGGTGGCGGCTAATGGAGAGAGGCGAAGGGGCGGTGTTGTATCGGCGGGCCGCGTTGATTAAGGAGCGTTGTCACGTATCTCTGCCGTAAACAAGCGCGCCTGACTCAGGCCCTCCGCTGCCGCTAACACCCGCGACTTTTCTTTCCGCCACCGAAGCTCTTTTAGCACCAGGCGACGTGCTGGGTCATTATAACCACAATCTTAAGCTGGCGGCTTCTAGTTTCAGCCTTTCAGCGATAACTCCATTACAAAAATAACACGTTTTCTTTTCTTTATTGCATTCATTACATTCAATTAAAAATCAACACACGCCTTAAGTGGAATCAATGCAAGTTTATTAAGGTGGCTCTTTGATAGCTGCTCTCCGTCTTTATTTTCCTCTCAAACGCTGAAGAACCGTAGATCGACAACCGCAAGCTATCCTTCCGCAGAAGAGAGTGTAGCCTATTGCTGAAGGTGTGAATGGTAACACTAGCCACGCTACTGTGGGAAAGGACATGTAAAGAAAATCTCATCTTCTTGTTTTTCTTTTGTCTTTATACTCTATGCACTCGGGTTCGGCACGTTACTTACAGGATTTAGCATTGCCTTCCCTGTCATCACTCCCCCCCCCCCTCAGCCGCCCTCAAAACCGAGTTTGTGTGTGTTTACGATTCGTATAACCGAGGTGGTACATCGGTACCATCCCATATTTTGCAAGTTGAATGTAGTAAAATGTTACAATGAGTGTGAATTCCTGAGGGATCAAACTGCTGAAGTCATCGGTCCCTAGACTTACACACTACAACACACACACCTGTGCCCGAGGGAGAACTCGAAACTCCGGCGGGAGAGGCCGCGCAACACGTGACACAGATAATGATTGGGCGTAGGAAACCCTCTAAAAACCACATGCAGGCTGGCCACCACCCCGCCCCCAGGCAAATTCCTGCCCTCCCGAATCCCAGAAGCGGCGTGCTAACCAGAGCGGCTGTAACGCTGGTGCCTCCAACCTATTATACTGTAAATGCAAAATCACATAATTACTTAACACACATATCTCAAGGAAATAAAATTTCTTGATTTGATATACACCTGATAATACGTCAACATCGGAATATAATTTTAACTAAATCTGCTAAATGTATATCTTTACAAAGTATAGAAATGGGTGTACGAATATATGGTTGTATGCATTCTACACGTATCCTCCTAAACCACTGAACCTATTCCAACCAAACTTGGTAAACATATCACTTACTGTCTGAAAAGAGTCACTGTGGGAGTAAGAATCATTAACCTATGAAACGGGTAAGGATGAGGTTGAAGAAAGATAGTAGCCTACGATGCGTGAATACCTACACTTTATTCTTCCACTATGTGTAAATGTGAGCACTTAGAGACTTGCAAGAAAATTTAGACATAAATTTAAACCTCTACGAATAATCTTGCTAGCGACCCCAACAAATTGATGAAAGGAAAAAAAATGTCTCTTACTACATTTTCGCTTTTCATGCACTTTAAGACGTTTTAATTTGTTACTTCTCTACTACTAATTGCATTATTACACGTTTTGCGGACAGTATTGACATATACCAGTGAATGCACCAAAACAATTACATTACTGTGAGACAGTTAGTTGAAGAGTTATGACGTCATAAACACTGTTTTGGTAGAAAACTGCGGTAACACGTATGAGATTTTAATTTATTACTTCTTTATTAGTAACTCTATTCACAATACATTCTCCAGACAGTGGACACATATACACTGCATGTATTGAAGTTATGTCATTGTAGAGCACTTACGTCAGGAGATACGTCGGCATACACACTGAGCTGCGTTAAAATGAAAATGCAGGGCGAAATCTGAATAAACCACTGGAGCGATTGCAATCTAATTTGGTACACAGATTAGTTACAATTTGGAAAGAAATAATGCAGGAAGTATAGCCCCTAGTCTCCTATTGGGGTGAGCGTGATTACGTGGAGAGAGAAGGGAGGACGAGGAGGTGGACAGAAAGAGATGGTAAAGGAGAAG
Source organism: Schistocerca gregaria (assembly GCF_023897955.1). Taxonomy (NCBI): domain Eukaryota; kingdom Metazoa; phylum Arthropoda; class Insecta; order Orthoptera; family Acrididae; genus Schistocerca; species Schistocerca gregaria. The sequence continues at coordinate 836,711,419 of NC_064931.1, forward strand.
GCAGACACAGGTAAGAGGATATGTAAGATGGACAGAGAAAGAGAAGGGGGAAATGGACAGAGAAAGTGGAGAAAATTTAAATAGAAATTTGTGGTAAGGCACTACGGAACCAAACTTCTGAGGTCATCGGTCCCTAGGCCTACAAACTACTATATCTAACTTAAATTAACTTACGCTAAGGACAACACTCACACCCATGCCCAAGGAAAGACGTCCTCTTGAGTAGTCCTCACGCGGAGATCCGATTGGGGGACTATTTTACCTCCGGAATATGCTACCCAAGAGGACACTATTATCATTTAACCATACAGTAAATCTGCGTGCCCTCAGGAAAAATTACGGCTGTAGTTTCCCCTTGCTTTCAGCCGTTCGCAGTACCAGCACAGCAAGGCCGTTTTGGTTAGTGTTGCAAGGCCAGATCAGCCAATCACCCATACCGTTGCCCCAGCAACTACTGAATGGGCTGCTGCCCTTCTTCAGGAACTACATACTTGTCTGGCCTCTCAACAGATACTCCTCCGTTGTGGTTGCACCTACGGTACGGCTATCTGTATCGCTGAGGCACGCAAGCCTCCTCACCAACGGCAGGGCCACGTTTCATTGGCGAATGGGGGAGGGGGGAGGGGAATGATAGTAAGGAATATATACTGGGTGTTACAAAAAGGTACCGCCAAAATTTCAGGAAACATTCCTCACACACAAATAAAGAAAAGATTTTATGTGGACATGTGTCCGGAAACGCTTACTATCCATGTTAGAGCTCACTTTATTACTTCTCTTCAAATCACATTACCCATGGAATGGAAACACACAGCAACAGAACGTACCAGCGTGATTTCAAACACTTTGTTACAGGAAATGTTTAAAATGTCCTCTGTTAGCGAGGACACATGCATCCACCCTCCGTCGCATGGAACCCCTGATGCGCTGATTCAGCCCTGGAGAATGGCGTATTGTATCACAGCCGTCCACAATACGGGCACGAAGAGTCTCTACATTTGTTACCGGGGTTGGGTAGCCAAGAGCTTTCAAATGCCCCCATAAATGAGAGTCAAGATGGTTGAGGTCAGAACAGCGTGGAGGCCATGGAATTAGTCCGCCTCTACGAATCCATCGGTCACCGAATCTGTTGTTGAGAAGCGTACGAACACTTCGACTAAAATGTGCAGGAGCTCCATCGTGCATTAACCACATGTTATGTCGTACTTGTAAAGGCACATGTTCTAGCAGCACAGGTAGAGTATCCCGTATCCAATCATGGTGGTGAATCGAGGAAGTACAGTACATACTGACGGAACTAAAATGAGCTCTGACATGGAAATTAAACGTTTCCGGACACATGTCCACATAACATCTTTTCTTTATTTGTGTGTGAGGAATGTTTCCTGAAAGTTTGGCCGCACCTTTTTGTAACACCCTGTATATATATGCCCGAACCGCCCGTTTCTGAGCCATAAATATCCATTTAGCATGGGAAGAGTTACCCCAAAATATAATACCATACGACATCAGCGAATGAAAGTAAGCAAAGTAGACTAATTTCCGTGTCGAACGATAACTCACTTCAGATGCGGTACGAATAGTAAAAATGGCAGCATTAAGTCTTTGACTGAACTTGAGCTTTCCATCACAGCTTACTATCTATCTGTAAACCTAGAAATCTGAACTGTTCAGTTTCACTGATCATATGCCCATTCTGTGAAATTAAAACGTCAGGTTTTGTTGAACTGTGAGTTAGCAACTTTAAAAACTGAGTCTTACTGAGATTGAGCGTTACTTTATTTTGTATAAACCATTAACTTATGTCGTGAACTGCAATATTTGAAACTATCGGGAACTGTGAGTCGATTTTGTCTTTGAGCTTACCCCAGAGAAAAATGGTCAGTTCCTTGTATCAACTGAAACCACAGGCGAAATGGTATCGCCTTGTCGTCCTACACACACGACCTACCTAGCCAAGACGACCTACCTAGCCAAGACGAGTAGTGAGCCGGGCACCCTTAGCGCTGTTACCACATACATCTACTTTATTTCAGGAGGTACTTCCTATAGAACGACCGCAGCCGTTCGGAAATCAATTATGCGTATTTTGTACCAGTTAGGATTTCTTTGTTGAAGTGAGGACCAGCCACGTAGCCTTTAATAATCAAGCACCAAATGTTCACACTTCTCTGCCTCTGAAGTTCAACCTGCTTGGATTCTTCGCAGCCAATTTTTTATTTTACCTACATTCAGCTTTCTATGATTTGTCATGCTCTCTGTCCAAAAAAGCGAGCAACGTTGGTCTCACTTACTCGACAGGGTCTCGCACTTCCTCTAGAGTTTGTGATGATGAGTAAGTTTGTAAGGAGACCAAACAGCTAAGGTCACCAATATCCAATTCACTGCCCGGGACTGAAGCAGTGTACCCAATCAGTCTGCGTGTACATTAAATGCAGTGCGAAAGAGTGATCTAAATGCTTACGTAGCGTATATCGTAGGTGTAACATTGGAGCTAGTCTGGCATTCTCCTGGTGAGATGTCGGAAACAACCTAAAGACCACATCCAGGTTGGCCAGCACACCGAATCCTCGTCACTAATCCGAGGGGCGGATCCGATCCGTGGCCGGAATTCCTCACTGTCCCGGAAGCCGTCGCCGTAACACGCGCGGTTACCTGGGCGGGTCTCTGTAGAGTTACCATGTGTATTATGAAGAACAGCTGCCAGGCCATCTATTTTGTTCCCTGCGCTCCGCTCGTTGTGGCTACTTCCTTACCCTCTGTGTAGCATTTCAGTGCACTTCCGATAAAGAGCTTTTGCACAATCGCCTTACTGTCATTTTTGTTTGATACTGTCTCTCGGGGTACCTTGGAGGATATACCTCAACTGTTCGCTCTTCGTTTTCCTTCTGAATTTTCCATAAAACAAACAAATACCGTCCGAAGAGGCCATCAAAGCCCAACGTTACCGACCGGCTGCCATATCATCTTCAGTCCTTTGGCGTCACTGGAGGCGGATACGAAGGGGCATGTAGTCAGCACACCGCTCTCCCGGTCGGGCCGTTGTCAGTTTTCATGACATGTGCCGTTACTCCTCAATCAAGAAGCTCCTCAAGTGGCCTCATAAGGGCTGAGTGCTTCCCGCTTGCCAACAGCGTTCGGCGGATCCAGAACGGTGACCCATCCAAGTGCTTGCCAAGCCGACAGCCCTTATTGTCGGCGATATCTGACGGCAACCGGTTTTACCACTGCGGCAAGCTAGTTGATTATTCTCCGTGAAAGCATACCTGATACAGTTTCTCTTGGTTGTTGATATACTTCTTTCTTTTCAAACAAAACAGCACCCGACACAACTGAACGACACAGACCGAATGAAAGCTACATTTTCTCTATGCCCCTTTCATACTAGAAATAACTTGACATATTTCCATATCTTTTCTTATCACGAAATAAATTAATCCTACTTGATAAATATTACAATTACTGACACACTTGCAATTAGATTTTGAAGCGAGTGAAGAGCTATTTCATTGAGCTAGGACACTAGCAACCGAAATTACTATAGTTCTATCTCAAAAAGTGATGTTGATAACGGTATCTTTGTAAGTAATATGCCTGTGAAAAGAGACTGTATTCATCGTTTAGTGAGGATATTCTTACAAATCATCTGGAAGAAAACAGCATTATGATATGTTAAACGATTCTGGAAATATTTTAGATGATATCTTAGCTCAATCATCCTAAAAAAGACTGCGAGGGTAACGTTTGCTGTTGAAGCTGATTTTGTGGTAAAGGCGTTATCGTTCAGGTTTTCAGTTGCTCACAATAAATTTCTTTCGTTTGTCTTCTATGAATAGGAAACCTAAGACTTCGCATACCCTGTGTGTAACCGTATTTCGAGAGGACATTGGTTTAGATTTCCGATTCTAATGCTATACAAGTTTCCTTCATACTAATTTTGTCTTCTTTATAGTTAAGGATGAAGTTGGCACTGTGATGATCAGATTTACTTGATATTCTCTGCTGAAGAGTTACTGTTGGGTTATTTATGGAGAGAAGCAACAGTTATCCTTGGTGTTACGGAAGAACAATGTAATATCTGCTCGATATATAAAAGAAATGACCTGAGTGCCTCATCATCGCCAGCCAGAACAGTTAAGGATAGAAAGAGAAATGTGGACAGGTTGTTGATCATATAATATAGGAATCTCTCAAGAAGGGATTTTTCGAAATTCCACCACTAAGGGGGTGAGATAAGGGATGAAGTTTTTCTGCAGCTATGTTGCTATTAAGGCACTTGCCAAGCTAGAACTACGGAAATTGATGTTTAGTATCTCAGTCAGAAATATGAACATACGTTACAAAAAGGTTTCTGTTGAGGGCAACCTCAGCAGATGTGAACTATGTTTCTGAAATAAACCGCTTTCAGCTGTATATTAACTTTTATAGGAACACGATCGGTTTCCTGATTTCAGATCGTATCTTCTGGTGTACATTTACACGACAGTAAACGTACAATCGTCTTTATGATAAAAAGTGATGCGTGTCCTAATAATTTATGCTCATGACAAGCAATATGAAATATTCACAAGCCAGTAAAACATTTAAGCCCGGATTTGGGAGGAGGGGAACTCAGTCTTCTCAAAATAAAATACTCTTACCCGCAACAAACAGGGCGTCATGGTTCAAACTGAGCAGTTGACAAACTGACATGTTAAAAGCGCGTTTCCCTACAGTGGAACGAGCAAAATAAAAAAAAAACAAGAATAGGCAAAAAAGTGCTATCTGTAATGAAAGCCCATCGTAAAGAAAACTCACTTCACACCAGGAAGCAGCAAACCCCCAACCGTCTCACCGTGCATGGCCACACTGATAGTCAAATGCTCATACGTACCACGAAGAGCACTAGCCCCACCATGGACATAGCAGGGAAAGTAACGAACATTTTCGAGAGTATCTGAATATCTTGGGCATAACTTACGTGATTCCGTCCGCTCCACAACAGGAGTAGCTAATAATTTCAACGTCCTTCACAGAGAAGCAAAGGGTCAAGCCATAAACATTCTGGATGATATTGAAATTATGCCGAGTCGAAAGCTATAACCCAACACATTCCCAACAGGCAGGTGGAGGTAAGGCATTACAGTATATTGACGAACATTTATTACCTTTCACTGACATAACGTCTTAGTTGTTCGACTTCTTGGTTATTGATCCTGGACTGGTTGTTATATGCACTTACGTCTGGGCTATTTCGTTTTATCGAGTTTTTACGCTAAAGTATTTTATAGTTTATACAGTTATGCTGCATAACGGGGGCCTCAATCATTCCCAAGATATTAGGACTCGCGAAAATGTTCGTAACTTTCGCCGTTATCTGCATGGTGGCGCCTGTGCTCTTCTTGATACACATGAGCACACTGACCATCAGTGTAGCCGTGCACGGCGAGGTCATTGGAGGGTTGCTGTTATATATTTAATCAGCAAGTTTGTTTCCTTGATTGGGAGTATACCTGCTGTTTTTTTTTCTTTCGAAACTGAATTTTTAGTATTAAATGGACCAGAGATGGCAAAGGGCTGTCGCGTCAGTTGAATGGAATGGACAGGGCACTGAATAGGGCTTATAAGATGAATATCAACAAAAGTAAAACAACGGTAATGGAATGTCGTTGAATTAAGTGGAGCGATGCTGTGGGAATGAAATTAACAAATAAGTCACTAAAATTACAACAGGAGTAGCCTTATTTGGGCTAGAAAATAACTGACGAAGGCCGTACGAAGGACGATATAAAATACAGACTTCCAACAATCATTTGTGGAAGAGATACAGTTGTTAACATGGAATATAAATTAAAGAATTGAGAAGTTTCTTCGGAAACTATTGGTCTGGAGTGTAGCTTTGAGAGGAAATTGAACGTCGATGGTACACATTTAGGATAAGAAGAGAGGAGACGCGTTTTAAACGCGGGCTACTGAACAAGGAGGTACTGAATCGACATGCGAAAAAAATAATTATATGCCATAATTCCACTAAAGTAGCTATTCGATTTACAAGACACATCATTAGACATCATGGAAACGTCAGTTTCAAAGTGGTTTGGAGTGCAGAGGGAGGGGGAGTTAAAAATGTGAAGAGAGTCCATGGCTTGAATATGGTATCCACGTTGAAACTGATGTAGATTATAACAATCATGCAGAGATAAAGAGATAGATTGGCGTAGAGTGTAAGACTTATGTCGATTAGCAGTAGGTTTATAGTATGTAAATACGTATCTGTAATTGCGAAGTGTCTATTCTTTGTTGATTAAGACCAGTGATTTGTGACAGGAAATTTAAAGTATTGTAATGTACACAGGGTTGCCCAGTGGTAATGACCGGGCCAAATATCTCACGAAATATAGCATCAAACGAAAAAACTACAAAGAACGAAACTCGTCTTTCTTGAAGGGCGAAATGAGATGGCGCTATGGTTGGCCCGCTAGATGGCGCTGCCATGGGTCAAACGGATATCACCTGCGTTCTTTTAAATGGGAACCCCCATTTTTGTTACATATTCGTGTAGTACGTAAAGAAATATGAATGTTTTAGTTGGACCACTTTTTTCGCTTTGTGATAGATGGCGCTGTAATAGTCGAAAAAGCATAAGTATGTGGTATCACGTAACATTCCGCCAGTGCGGACGGTATTTGCTTCGTGATACATTACCCGCGTTAAAATGGACCATTTACCAATTGCGGAAAAGGTCGATAACGTGTTGATGTATGGCTATTGTGATCAAAATGTCCAACGGGCGTGTGCTATGTATACTGCTCGGTACCCTGGACGACATCATCCAAGTGTCCGGACCGTTCGCCGGATAGCTACGTTATTTAAGGAAACAGGAAGTGTTCAGCCACATGTGAAACGCCAACCAAGACCTGCAAAAAATTATGATGCCTAAGTAGGTGTTTTAGCTACTGTCGCGGCTAATCCGCGTATCAGTAGCAGAGAAATTGCGTGGAAATCGGGAATCTCAGAAACGTCGGAGTTGAGAATGCCACATCAACATCGACTGCACCTGTACCATATTTATATGCAACAGGAATTAGATGACGACGACTTTGAACGTCGTGTACAGATCTGCCACTGGGCACAAGAGAAATTATGGGACGATGATAGATTCTTTGCATGCGTTCTATTTAACGACGAATCGTCATTCACCAACAGCGGTAACGTAAACCGGCATAATATGCACTACTGGGAAACGGAAAATCCACGATGGCTGCGACAAGCGGAACATCAGAGACCTTGGCGTGTTAATTTGTGGTGCGGCGTTATTGGAGGAAGGATAATTGGCCCTCATTTTATCAATGGCAATCCGAATGGTGCAATGTATGTTAATTTCCTACGTAATGTTCCACCGATGTTACTACAAGATGTTTCACTGCATGACAGAATGGGGGGAAAGTTGAAGGATATTTGCTATCGTGATCCACCGACAACGCCTGACAACATGCGTCAGCGCATTGTCAATGTTTGTGCGAATATTACGGAAGGCGAACTACTGGCTGTTGAGAGGAATGCCGTTACACTTATTGCCAAATGCATTGAGGTTAACGGACATTATTTTGAGCATTTATTGCAATAGTGTGGTATTTACAGGTAACCACGCTGTAACAGCATGCGTTCTCAGAAATTATAAGTTCACAAAGGCACATGTATCACATTGGAACAACCGAAATAAAATGTTCAAACGTACCTACGTTCTGTATTTTAATTTAAAAAACCTACCTGTTACCAACTGTTCGTCTAAAATTGTGAGCCATATGTTTGTGACTATAACAGCGCCATCTATCACAAAGCGAAAAAGTGGTCCAACTAAAACAATAATATTTCTTTACGTACTATATGAATATGTAATTTAAAAGTGGGGGTTCCTATTTTAAAAACCTCAGTTGATATCCGTCTGACCTATGGCAACGTCATCTAGCGGGCCAACCATAACGCCATCTGGTTTCCCCCTTCAAGGTAGACAAGTTTCGTTTTGTGTGGTTTTTCCGTTTGACGGTTATTTCGTGAGATATTTGGCCCCGTCACGATCAATGGTCCACCCTGTATATGGAAAAAGCTAAATTATACTTAAAATAATGAAGTTTTATAATACGTGTATATTTAGAAGAAAAACATTGTATGCTGGAAGGTGGTTCATGCTTAGGGCACTTGTATTGTAAAATGTAAAAGATGTAGGGAAGTCCGGTCGCAACGGAAGTGGCTTGGCGCGATGTAAAAGGTAATTTTGGCGGTCGAACTGGGCGGCTTCTTGGTGGGAACGGTACGCAGGCAGTGGCTAGCCGTTGCACGCCACGCATCGACGGTGCCAATGGAGGCATTTGGAAGCCGCTTTGCAAGGAATTTTGCCTCGGATGTGGATTTGGCTCTTGCATGGTACTCTCGGCAGTATGGAATTGCTCTAACACATTAAAAATCCGTCGCCAAGATGAAATTGTTTACAGCATTCAGACATCTAGGGTCGTGAGTACAGTTAGCCGCCACGTCGCTTGCCACCACTACTTCGCCACTGCTCCGCCAACTTCATGCATACAGACATGCATCAGAGCACGGACTAGTTAATTCGTGTGAGTGATTATAATAACAATCCAATTGCTATAAACTTGTGTTTAGAACCATAAATTTTGTCCTGATCATAAACCTAAGTGTTTATAAAACCGAGTATCCTGTTTCAAATGCACTATTATTGTTTAATTAATATTTGTCAGATGTGCAGGGATTATTAAAAGTAAAGATAGTTAGAATTTTACTACAATAGTCTGACCTTTTGCAAACATTTAGTGCCGGACAATGTAAATGTTACTGTCTAAATCACGTGCTTCGCAGATGATAAAAAGGCAGATAAGTTATACTTATTTGAAACTTAATTTAGCTTTGATTACTACCATGGACGAATTTTTGTAGATAATTGATCCCAGTGTCGAATAATTTGCCTTGAAACGTAAAAACCTAAACTATTCTAAGTAAAGCTAAAAATTAAATTTAGTTGGAATGAATTTTGCTACTGAAATAATCATAGAGTTTGACTAGTGATACTTCATGGGTACCCACGATATTCTTCTCATATTAGAAAGATAATTGGAACGTTATTGCTGCTAAGGAATTTTGATACATTTCTACGAATGGGAGTATAAATAGTGTACTTGTGATATTATTTATTTTTATTTGTGGTATTTATATGTCAGTTAAGTCAGAAATGCACTTCTTGCAGTAACATTTCAGTACTGATCCAAGTAACAATCTGGAGTGTGGCTCTATTAGAGTGAGTTTGGTACAAATTTTGCTTTCTGTGGTAACTACTACGTTCAGTATTGGTGACTGCTGCTACACACAGGTCAGAGTGCCCTGTGTCCGTTAGTATCCTGTGTGCCATTCAAAGGGAAACAATAATGAAAGTAGCTACAGTAACTAATATTTAATTTTCTTCAACATATATGGCCGATCGGTTCTAGACGTTTCAGTCTGGAACCGCGCGACCGCTGCGGTCACAGGTTCGAATCCTGCCTCGGGCATGGATGTGTGTGATATCCTTAGGTTAGTTAGGTTTAAGTAGTTTAATGTTCTAGAGGACTGATGACCTCAGATGTTAAGACACATAGTACTGAGAGCCATTTTAACCGTATATTTCCAAATTCATGTGCCTATCTGGGCTGGCGACCGTTAATTTTTTCATTCGTATACGAAATTTTCTCTTTTCATTAAATCCCAAAGTTTAAAGACTGTCCGATACCTTTATCCGTTAGGCACACACGCACGGTCAAAATTATAAATCCTCTAACAGGATAACATTTGTTGGTGTCAGGACAGGCTAGTGTTATAAGAGGTCTACATCAAATTAGTCTCGAGGTTGAAGACTGTAACAATAACAACAGGGGTTTTAACATTAGCAAGGCTCTGTAATTTTTGTGATCCTTTTAATCGAAGATCACCTCGAAGTTTATGCACCTGTTAACGGAAATATCCGTTCTTGCAATAATTTGAGTAGTCATTATGGGGCGTTTATTCTGTCATAAGAAATCAAGTCGTAAATAACTTCTTTGCTGGAAGAGAAACTTTTTGAATACAGCTAGAAAGTAGCTTTTGTGTAGCAGCTGCTTGATGACTAATTTGGGAAAAACAGAAATGGCTTAGTGCGGACAGGTTACGCAGAGGTGCGTCGTGAGGAATAAAAAGTTGACGTGGTTGGTTCTAACACGAACTAAAATACACGAATGTGCTTTAAAAATATTGGCATAGAAACTTATGTAGTCCATCAAGCTTTTGGTATGTAATAACAGAAGCTGCCGTCTTATTGTGAAATAACGGCAAAATGTTAGCGGGGCACAGACAGCAAAATGTTAGCGGGGCACAGACAGTATTAAAACAAAAAATAAATTCAGAAGTGTTGCGTGGATCCTAAAACGATTTTTACACATATTCGGTAGTTTTTTCCTACAAATATAGCGACTTGGGCATTATAGAGTAGATTTAGTAGCTTCTATTTGTTGACCCGTTCCTAGATATAAATTTCTGGTAAGTTTCTAGGTGACATCTTCAAGTTTTAGAGTTACTGTTACTTCTAACCAATCTACATATGTTTAGATACATCCAGTGTTTGCAGAGGCACTCTCCGTTTTCGTGTTTGCTTTGCTCTGATAGAACTTTCACAGCTGGGTTCTCACATGGAAGAGAACGTGCCAGCGGAGCCGCTAAGTAGCTAGGTTTTACGCCAAGAGGCCTCCCTGTTTTTTCACTCATTTCTCCTTATTATCCGTGGGACAATATACTTGTTTTCATTATAACCCTGGAATTATTGCTCTTGCAATTAATAAACCCATTCATTTTTATTTTATAAAACAACAAAGTAGATGGTATGTTAGAGTGTTATCGGAAGTTCTCTGTGAACTATGTTTAATGCGCTCTTATTAATTATGACTTAGTAAATTTGTGGATATGCACTCATCTCTAAAAGTAGTAGTGTATCCATATCCAACCGGAGATTCCTTCTGATAGTGGGTCGCTTCATGAAGTGATTTTACTTTCTTCTCCAAAATCAAATCACGAATGTTTTCTGCTATAACGCGCCAAAATTAAAACGGCTAGCTTCCCAAGGAGATAAAAAAAAGTACTGGAACGAACTTCTTGACACACAGAAAATTACTGCTCACATTAAGAGATAGCTAGTTCAGTGGAAGTGGAATAGCAATTTTACTATTATCATTTTGTTCCGCTCCACCAGCATAGCTCACAGCCCCATGAAGAACAACGTTTTGCACAGTGTAAGGGACGATTATTTGTTCAAATAGGCTGTAATGTGAACGCGACCTTGACGAATTTGGCTGGTACAGTAAGATATACACTCAAAATTAGTTACAAATTGTCATTATCATCTTCCGTCGGAGCGCAGAAACACGTCACTGTTGTATGATACAACTGAAATGGCTAATTTTTGATTAAGTACGTCGTAGCACCAAGAGATAAATGAAGGAGGTAAGAAATTATATTGCACAAATAGATCCTTCGTAATTCGAGCAGTGTGGGATAATTTGTGCCGCAGAATTAGGAAAGTGTGTTCCAACGGTCAGTAAATAAGTGAAACGAGACTTTTAAAATAGTGAGTTGTATGGTACCGTGATATGAGGCGACGACATAAAGCTATTATTTGTATGGTAATCTAATGACCTAAATAAAATTCAAATAATGTAAGTAAAATTCTTCTGGTTCTGTGACCTCGTTGTGTTTTAACATAAACAGAAGTTTTCCCCAGTGATGAACGCGGTCTTTTTCAAGGTAGTGAGCTTTATCACGGTGACAGTTTGATGGTACTGAGGTGTTGAAACTGGCAACGGTCACGAAACACATGTCGTATTTTGTGGTTTCTGTACAAAAAATATACGGTTCTATGTAGGAGCAAAATTTTTATTAAGCACATTTAATGTAAATTCTTTAACCTTCATGCAAGGCAGCTGCAGAAATATTCCTTCCAGTTTCACTTCCCTGTTCTCTCTTGTTGCTATCTTGTAAGACAGTTCAGCATCAGCTCTTCTGTCAAACTAAGTGACGTTCTCAGTGCTGAGACAGAGTTTATATTCAGGGGCCTCGTGATCCTCCCCTAAAGAGCGCCATGTTGACGCACAAAGTTAAAGTCACACACATACACATAGAAGGGCACCCAGGAAGGAAGGGAGAGATGGAGGGAGGAAAAGATACACAGAGAGAGGGTGAGAAAGACAGAGGAGGTGTGTGTGTGTGTGTGTGTGTGTGTGTGTGTGTATGTGTATGTGTGTGTGTGTGTGTGTGTGTGTGTGTGTGTGTGTTTGAAACAGAGAGGGACAGAGAGAGAAAGAGCGAGAGCGCTACATGCGCACTTCTGCTACGGAAGTGTACACAAGTCCCCGCCGACGCTTACCCTCTTTCGGAGCTTCCACTAGCTGCGTCAAGATTTTTTTCTGCAGGAAAGTGTTTCGACAAGCAGACGTCTGAAGGAATGTCGCGGAAGCACAGGAACGTCATTGTAACGTACAGGTTTCTGTAGGAACTGTAACGCCAGTGAACTCGTATTCCCGCCCTGTCAGTCTAATTTAGGATTCTCCTCACTTCATTAACCTACTGCAGGCATATATGAAAGTGTCACTTACACAAGCTAAATTCACTTCTTTCTTTTATAGATGTGCAACAGAACTAGTACTCCTTCTTAAATCAATGCCATTTAAACGAGGTAAATTGCTGAAATTGGGCACTATTCATCACTCTGTTTTCTCACAAAATTGGTTCAGGCATTCTAGAAGCAATCTAATGTGAACAATGACCTGATTCATGTCTTACCGCATCAAAATCATCATAATCATAATAGCCGTCAAAATCATCATCGTCAGCATCATATTCCACGTCGTTTCATCGTATTCGATGGGTCGGTGAAAAAGGCTTCTCCACTACTTATGGTCTTTAAAACAACTCTCCCTCTGCAATGATGTCCAAGGAATACCCTCTCTGCGCAATATCACATTTCTCCAAATCCTTGTACCCTATTCTTGCTCGTCTCCGAGTTTCAAATCTGTGTAAAAATGTTATATTTGCTACAGCTTGCCTGAACATTTTAACTTTTCTTTCAATAGGTAGTTTACACGTGATAACCGGACAGAGAGTGGAATTTGTTCTCACGCAATAAGAAGTGACACATGGTAGAGTAGGGTAGCTATAACGGGCTGAAGTGACACTTCTCCAGTCTCCATATCATGTACTTCGTCATTAACTAATTTTAAACGTCATACCATACCGCTTATCACGATAAAAATCCCAAATTTGTAAGTTTTAGAGTTAGCAGAATGGACGAGTTGCTGTAAGGCGTATTATAACCAATTAAGTATGTTTTAATATATTTCTACCCTTTCATAATCGTAAGAGGTGAGTTAACGAACTTAACATGACAGAGAATTGTGAAGCTCCCAGAGTTTTTATCGTGGGAGGAATATCTTTACTTCTGCACTGCTGGCAGATAACGACGTTAATATTTAAAATTTATTCATTTTTCAGAAACATGAGCAGGAGACATCCCTCTTTCTGAGTGAGCACTGATATACAGATTTTCTCCGGCTAATGAGAAAAGCGAACATTAGTGGCTCTGTAGGGCTATGAAGAGCTCCAAAAATTTAAGCAGATGACAGCGAGATGCCTTGCCACGATTATTGCAAGACATGTCTTTGCTGCTCCAAGTTTTTTTTAATGCGGCATAAATATTAATTTGTTATACGGAGGAAGAGAGGTGGTTTGGATCGTCGATTATGTAATTTACGAGTTTTGGAGCACGTAATTGTTACTAACTTTTGAGACTGTGTTTTAAACAGTGAACATTCATTCCTTATGGCGTGTTACAAATACTTTGGGTAGAGAAGAGAGCTCCGTGCTGTGATAATATTTACACGGCATATAGGCGAGCAATCTATCTTACTGAACTTCTTGTGAATACTTGTTTCGGGCTATAAAAACTATATTCCGTGAGCGTTAATAGATAATTTGTATAACAAAATCAGATTACTCACAGGCGTGAAATATGTGAATGAACTTACCGGGGTTTTATTTCAGCTTTCAGTCAGACAAGGCATAACTGTACTATACAGAACAGACGAAGCAATGTTGTTTCGTATGGCTATTTATTGAGCAATACAGTACAAGAACGTTTAACTAGATACTTAATTTTGGCTCATTAAAAGAGAATCAGTTCGTAATCCACAACATAACAACTGAAATTTTTATTTCGTTCATTCTAGGAATTATCGATGAATACGTTTTTCTCTGGTGTTCCCTGCTGAATAGTGCAGCTTGCTGTCTGCATATACGGAGCCTGAAATCAGAGATAAGTAAAAACCGAAGAACAGTCTCCGATCATAGGCAACAGCACCGACGTATGACCGCTGCTACATTTGGGGTAACACTTCCCCTAGATTTGACAACTACAAGAAGTAACTGTAGTGTCGTATGCTGCAAGTGGTTCTACATAAATCAAAAACTTAACGTCGACTATACTTTGAAAAAGGAAAGTCGTGTAGTGCCCTTAGCAAATAGAAGTTTAATTTGCGAGGGAAAGGGAGCATTTCCGCTGTGTAAAATGTTTTACGAAAATTTCTCTATTTGCTTGGTCGATGCTACTTTCTAACATTGCTTTTACTTTCGCTTCATAATGATGTGGAGTAGGGAAAACGCGATGAGCGTCCATGTGAAAGACCATTTTTCTGATTATACTGTTGTATTCTTTTAGACACATATATGCGAGAAGAAATAAGCTGTACCTTTACTCATCTTAAAACGAAAACTCAAAGCACAACTGTTTCTAATTGTGGTCTTTATGCAAAACTCCTGATTTGCAGTTTTTGCCTCTGGTATCAGTCGTGTATCCCCATAACGATGCCGTCGTACTTATTTTATGAAACTGTGACGAATCACGCTGATATTATTTGATCATACCTAGTGCGGGTCCTATAGAGACGAGCAATGCCCAAAAACAAGTCGAACGATGGTTTTTATAGGGTGCCCCCTTCCCATATGTATCACGATTCTTTGGATATTCCCAATATATAATTCTGTTGTCTGTCTTTCATTAAAGTAGTTTTATCTGATTTTACTGTTTGAAGTAGCTTTGTACCCATACTGTTATGAACATTAAGGTTCGTATTGTTACCAGTACCACAAGCTGCTTGTGGTTGCATTAATACATGTTAATGGCATTAGTGAAACTATTCCTGTGCAGCACGTTCGATATAGACACAAGGTCGTTCGCAACTGTAGAGAATAGTTTGGATAGAATTTCGGTATGAGTAAACAGAAAAGTGTAACATTTGCTAATGTTCTGTCCAGACTGGGAAAAAAATCCATCGCAGGACGGCCTTCAACGATAATATACCTCAGCTCATGGCAAGCTACAATAAACGTTTGGTTAGTATTATTTGACAAGAAACTAGGTGACTTTTAAGTGATTGATATTCCCTTGAAAGTATAAATTTCGCAGAACATGAAGTTTCGTTTCCGTGTTGGTTGAAGAATTTAGTATGCAAGGAACAATTTAGCCACTAATCTGAATTCCTTCGCACAGAGGATGTGTAAGTAATCGCGTTTAACCCTAAAGGTTAACATGCGGATCGAAAAGGTTCAGTACGGTGCATCATAGATAGATCCTTTGTGCATCAAAATAATTTCCACTCTCGCCGATACTGGGTACGCTGTAGTCTAAGGGACTGACAAGTATAGCCGCATGTGATAATTAATTCTCTGTATAATTCTCTTCAGAATAGTGACATGGTCTCATGCAGATGTCTCTCTCATCGATGACCTGTGGAATTTTTAATTCCGGTAGTCCAGAGCGGTTTATCTTCAAGAACTATGGTATTAGAAATAAAATAAACGTGAAATTTTTGTCGTCAAATAACGTAGTACTGTCACAGGCCCATGCCAGATTGTCTATCTGTAACAAGAAATTTTGATAAATTAACTAATTTATTCATGGAGCACTTCGCATTACGTCAGTAAAACGTAGTTAAATACCAAATATTACAATGTATTTTCCGTGTTACAAACGTACTCCTGTGTACTATAGGTAGAATAGGTGAGAGGGAAACAATGTCACAATTGATAGAAACATCCATAAATTTTACAAATAATAATTTTACTTTTAAAATTATGATTCTACAAGTAATTACCATCAAAATTGTGACACTGAAGACTGAATTTATGATGTCTTTGCTGCAGCATGCGAAGTATAGTTTCTCTCCAATTTTTTGTGTATTACATTGCCTTTTGGGTTATTGGTTGCATCCCTAACGCTTCCCTTATTATTTCATTTTTAATTTTGTTTGCCCAGTGCAGCCTTTCACAGATCTTAGAAATTTTATTTCGGATACTTCTAGTTGGAACTTTTTATTTCTCAACATTCAACTTTGCACCCCGTAAAATAACGTCAGCACTGGAATGACTTTTTTTAAATTTCAGTTGTGTTTCTTTCTTTTATTACCCTTTATTGTTCACCTTATTGTGCCACATATATGCTGGTAAGTATTAGTTTTCATCTGTGCATACATATCTCGTTCATGATTACTTGGCCCTCCCAGATGGGGGACTTGCTATGGGCTGGAAACCGCACACTAAAAGTCTTATAGTGGTCCTCATAACAAGGATAGACGTAGAAAATGACCAGACATGAATAAGGATATGAAAAAAGGATTAGTGTATGATTTATTATGGATAATTTTTCCGTATTTGTATTGAGATATTCCTTATTTATATTGAAAATTCGTCTGATTTATTTCTCATCCGATTATCTCATCTTCTCTCTCACCAAACAGGATAGCACATAATAATGTTTTATTTACTGTCTGTGCATACATCATTAGGAAGACTTCATGATGTAATTTGTGTGTTATCTGGGGTATGCATTGTGCGAAATTTAGTGTACAGATCTGCCAATTTTGGCAACATCCATGGCTGTAACCGAATGGGCATTGAGTCGAAATGAGAATGAATAATAAATACGGATATGTCATTCCTTACTGATCAATCTCTAAGCCGAGTTACGTAGTGGAAGACGATTGCTGGCTTGGCAATCTCTCGGCAACCCATGTGCAGATGTTTTTGTTGTGCTGGGCCTTTTTTCGTAATTTTGTAGAGTTTTACAAAGTAAGTAATGGGTGAGGCCTTTTCCTGTTTAGTGCGGACACAACGCCAATTGGACTTTATCTGTAAACAGCTGGAACTACGTTGGCCAAGGATGACAGGCTTGTACCTTGTACCCTGGGCTACAGTGACGTTGAGACCTCAGTGGCTAAAACAGCGACACCTATGGCGTTGCCGGAATCCCGTGGAAACTCGTATATGACTGCATCTTAGGATGCGCAACATCTGACCGATTTTCCTTACTCGAGGGTGAGTCGCGGACATTGGTGGCAGAAAAATCGACTAATGTCTCCACATGTGTGATATCCGGTGCTGGCTCAGTTGTGTTATCGATCTAAATGACCACAATGGGGGAATCAGAGATTATGGCTCAAACAGCGGTTTATCGATCGCCTTTGTGCCCACGCACCATTCGTGAATCAAACAGGGAAACAGAGGAAACTGACTGTAGTACCTGAGGTACTCTTTGCGGCACAGGGTATGGTGACTTGCTGAGTATAGATGCTGATATAAAAGTGGCGAGGCATGGAGAGCACTCACAGCTCGCATTATTGTGTTATGGTCTTGAAAGATAATGTCAGGCGGATATGGGAGATCCGTTATAACCACCGATGTAACAAAAATGTAACAGCTGATATCCAAAATACAGGCTATGTAAACGAGTGGTGATCGTGTTGTCCATCCAGTGGCAGCCCACACAATCTCGACAAGTGCTGAGTCCGTTTGACGATGATGAATGAAATTTGACAAACCGCGCTGTCTTTGGATGCTCCACAGACGCGTAGGGCCATCTTGTTGCTGTGGGCACAACTAGGAATCTTATGAAAAGACGACATGCTGGCACAACGGTGTCCAGTATAGTTGGGCACATCACTGTTAGTGTTTACATCTCCGCTGCTGCGTCAAAGAAAGCCGAAAAAATTGTTGCCGTGCTCACCTCAGTGGTTTTCCAAACGTCGTCGCACTGCCTGTGTGAAAACTAGTCTTGCTCAATGCGAACCTATTTATCGACTCAAGGTAGCTATGTTCGTAGCTGTAGGATCCTGAATAGCCGAGAGGTCAAAATGACTGTCCTCTAGATCACTGGTTGCTAGAGGCCATTGAGAACATGTAGGGAGGAAAGCGTGGCGCTCCTGCACCCATCAATTCAATATTCCCATTTCTCTCATGGCATCCCGACCAACACTATTGCAAAATTATAAGTCGCAGTCTCGATAGCCTATGATCCTGCTGCTGCCAAAATCAGATAGGTGTCGGTGAAACTTTGCACTTCGTACTGGAGGAATAATACGACCTTTTATAACTATCATTCAATTCGACTTATGAATGAGATACTCGCTTTATACACAGAATATATATGTCGTTAATCCTGACAGCTTCGGCTGGCAGAATGTTTAAGAATTTCCATATGTAAACATGTATTACATTTCATGCTCTCTTGGAGTGTGTTGCATGACCTCTTCATGGTGTTGCTATTTTAGGGAACATTTACGTATTTCAGCATCATTTTGGTTATAGTGTGACCTGTTCTGTAAATGTGTCCTAAGAACTGTCATCTTTTCTTCCTCGTTATTTCTGATATGAAGTCTTTGTTATGATAAAATGTAATGTTACTTCTTACATTAAAAAAATCTGATTTTTAAAGAGAACATCATATTGTTCTAGTAAATAGTACATAGGCTTTCTGGCTTCACTGGTGTTTTACAGGGCTTTATTTTAAAGATTTCAGACAAGAATTTTGTTTACTGTCAGTATTCTCATTTATAGCCGAAGTTTATTGCATCTTGTGTATTCTTTCCTCTGCAATTAACTATTTTTATAGTTTTTTGGGATTGTTTCTCTCAAATATTCCAATTTCTCTACCTCTTCTATTGGAGCGACGTTGATATGCTTTTATATCCGTCAAAAGCTGTGGAGTTCGTTTGCCATACTGACTGCAACTTCCAAGGGATTGATGCATTTATGAGTCTCTCAAGAAATAAGGAAAATCCATCTGCAAATATTTGCTATATGTCGCAACACATTTACTCTTTCATCCCAGCGTGAGTGGAAATATTTTGTGCTCTTTAAGTTTATCAATCAAATTTTCATAATGTTTCCAAAATGGGATTCTACGGACGTTGAGGTAAAACATGGCCTTGTCTGACGCCTTATCTGCCTATTTGTTTGAAAAAATTTTTCATTTATAATAACCAAATATTTGATTAATTTTACTACTTGGAAATCGGCGATCCCAATAACCTGATACCTTGCAATACTAGATTACTTTCAGGGACGTTAATTGTAGAAAGAAAAGAAGGAAGCATCGATTTGATGGTGAGACGTGAAAGCAGCGGCGGCGTAGGGTTTCGTTTGAAGCGCCGGAGCGCAGGGCCAGGCGACGCTTTTTGAGCACGACGCTTTGTGCAGACGCCGGCCTCTGCCCAAGAATGCCGCCCGCCCTATCCCGTGGCCTGCACCAGCCGACTCTCCGCTTTTTGCTCGCCCGCTATTCTGACAATTTGCTGTGTTCCCTGGATTTCCACCTGAATGGACAAATCACACATTATGATGAAGTGTCAGTCACTTTTAAGGAACAGTGGACCGTACACGGTATACAACTTACTGTTCTTTGTAAGGGGACGTTTCTGAGTGAGTGCGTTGATTCCAGGTTTCTTTGTCTCTGTTTCTAAAGAGGATGCTACAGCCTGTCTCTTTTGTCAGTCATTCAGTAATTAAATACATTTAGCAACCCTCTTTGCGAAGACTGCGATGTATTTTCGGAAAGAAGCAGTAAAAATTATTTACTATACTCCCTCGAAGACGTATTTTACATACTTTATTATACTGTTTTCAAATCCGCATTAGGTAATTAGGTAAGTTTTTAAGCTTTCTCTGTCGGGGTCAATTTCCACAAAATTTTTCTGAATTGTAGGCCATTCTTAATGTACCAATGTTTCAATTGTCCTTCATCAGGGACTATATACGCTTACAGCCTGTATCAAAGGTTCGAACATTGGAGCACCTTTTGACGACATGACGCCGTCTACAATCTGCAAGAATTACACTAAATTTTAGTATTCTTTTGGGATACATTGAATTAAATCACAACCCACATGACTTCCCCTAAGATTCCGAAAAGATGTTTTTAGTTTTTGGAGACTTTCTTGCATGAATTTCTCCATATAAAGTCACTTGACTTTTAAGTTTTATACTTGTACAAACGTACGTATCCATTATCCTTCTGTGAAAGGCGTATTGAAAAATATTACTTCCATAACTGATGGCGAACATCTTTCCTGTTTAACGGCAGAACAGTCTTTCTGTCAGTGCCATATCATATGGGGAAGTGACACAATTTTTATTATTTCTGCATAATGTATTCGATTTATTTTAGGAATACCGTCAAATGCCAATACGAAGAGTCTTCTGATATGGAAAAGATCTCCTTAGAAATTAAGTTATGTATACCCTTTTCTCATAAATGTATCTGTTACGTAATATTCAATGCTGGACTATTTCTAAGGCTTCTAAAGCACACAATGTGTAGGGAAATCAAACACACGCACATAAAACCAATACCAGATCTTCAAATGCTCTAAAGCCTTCATATATAAGTATATAAACGCTCATCCTAAACACGCGTGAGCGTTACCACCCACAGCGAAACTTAAACTAATTCGTTGGAGATTTTCATACTTTTCTCGTGATTTTCTGTGTTTTTCAGTAGTCCAATCAAAATTGGGAGTGTTCATTACGGTTATCAATATGAACTAAAGAGATGCGTATAAGAGTGGATATCCAGTGATATTAAGGAAAACAAAAGCTTATAAAAAGCTTCTGATGATTACGTACAGCTGTGGCTTGCAGCTTATGCATGTGTAAACATTGAAAAATACGTAACACTGTACTTGAGGGGCAGCGGACCAAACACGATATTTTAATTCCCAAGGAGGCGTTAGGCACAATTGTTAGATGACAATACTTTCAAATTTCTGTTATAAGACGTCAGTCATTAACAAAGTGAAACACAGACGAACAGACTGCTCTAGAGATAGACATGTAGCCACCTATAATGCAGCATATTCTCTCTAAATTATAAAGAAAAATCTTTGTCAGTAATTTTACTGAAGCTACACATATCTCGATAAACTAGAAACTGATAGCAGTGATAGTTTAATTGTTTCTGTATGGTGTGTAAGCTAAGTTGGTTTTATGTCGGAATCAGCCCATTGTTAAAACGACGTTATTTCTTGCCAGGGTACGCCTTGAACTAATGTAAACTCTGCATTGTCCACACAAATATTCCCGGCGTTGACATACCTGTATAGGCACGTTCAGAAAGCCATTAAATTAAAAAAGAAATAACAGTGATACTTCTGTTACAAAATTAATAGTATGTGGAAAAGACAATTAAATGGGAAATGAAACGTTGTGCTTATCGCAGTCCACTAGTAATTCAAATCCACCTAGAACGACAGTGAAGGAGCATACCAGAGCTGCGTATAAAATTTCGACTGGATCCTTTCTGTCGACCGCAAGACTAAACCTATATGTAAACAAAAACTAGAGTAAGCCCCAATTTGCTAGTACTGATATTCCCAAATCATACTGTCATCATCGGAGCAGGTTTCTGGTGAGCCAATAATTATTTGGGATGCCTGTAGTTTCGTAAGTGGTGGGCGTCACAAGACATCCTGTGAAGCAATACAAAAAAGCGTTCTCAGAAATCTACCTAGAAGATACAGTTCAGAAGCTCATTCCAACCAATGAATCTACTGGCCACAAATAGACATGATCTCTTTGAGGATGTCCATGTATAATTTAAAATCAGTGACTCTGAGGCAACTGTGGCAACAAAGGTTAACAAAGTACATTGTCAAATTAAAAGAAGTAGAAAGGTTTATATGATCAGTAAGATAGATATAATGGCGGTGGTGTCATAACTCGCTGAGGAGAAACAAGTACAAGAACTGTGGTTCAAGTTTAAGAGAATAGTTGACCATGCACTCGGTTGATATGTACCTAATACAACAGTTAATGACGGATGATCGCATCCATGATATAAAGTCGTTGTAACGAAACTTCTAAAGAAAAAGACGTTCCTGCATAGTACGGGTAAAACACAATAAAGGCTGTACATACTGACGTGTTGAATGACACACGTTTAGCAATCGTGAGGGCAATACGTGATGCATTCTGCATCTACAGTAGCGGAAGACTACCGAAAGATGTCTCACAAGATCCAAAGAAATTGTTATATTATGTGCACACACCTATGAAAGACACAGCAACTAAAATCAAGGTTAGCAAAGCGAAAACAGATATTCTGAACATCAGCCCAGTTAACTCTCGCTCCACAGCAAAGAGGCGTGATGCGGAAGTTATTATCAGTGGAATTAGGGAATGCCTGTAACGGTTAAAACTGAACGGAACGTAAGGTCCCATTAAAATGCGTATCAGATTACACAGGATTCGCGACTGGCGTAGTACCTCTTTTAATCAATATATATTATAAAAGAAATTGCACTATGTGCGAGCTGCTCAAATTCAGGAAGGAGTCTCAGTACGATCAAGCGAGTTATATGGTGTGATAGCCCTGTACCTACGGTACTTGGAAGGAGGCTCCATTTTCACCTGAAGGAAGTGCTTTTGAAGAATAACGGCAGGGAAGGTTGACCCTCTAGAAATTTCTGAAACATTCCAGAACAGTCGAGAGTACTCGAGAGCATTCCACGACATACCAGAATGTTCCGGAATGTTCTACAATTATCTGGGATGTTCTGGAACGTTCCAAAATAGTCTGATCTCTTCAGAAAGATTCCAGAATGTACAGAAAAATCCCGGCACACCCCACGGATATAGTTTTAATGGGAAAGGACGCAACCTGTAACAAGCGTAGAAACAAAGAAAAAGTCACTTACAAGGAGTTCTGCGCTTACCACTTAATGATCAGAGACAATGAAACATACAATCACATGAACCATGGACCATGGACCTTGCCGTTGGTGGGGAGGCTTGCGTACCTCAGCGATACAGATTGCCGTACCGTAGGTGCAACCACAACTAATGGGTATTTGTTGAAAGGCCAGATAAACGTGTGGTTCCTGAAGAGGGGCAGCAGCCTTTTCAGTAGTTGCAGGGGCAACAGTCTGGATGAATGACTGATCTGGCCTTGCAACATTAACCAAAACGGTCTTGCTGTGCTGGTACTGCGAACGGCTGAAAGCAAGGGGAAACTACAGCCGTAATTTTTCCCGAGGACATGCAGCTTTACTGTATATTACTGTATGATTTACCCTCTTGGGTAAAATATTCCGGAGGTAAAATAGTCCCCCATTCGGATCTCCGGGCGGGGACTACTCAAGAGGATGTCGTTATCAGGTGAAAGAAAACTAGCGTTCTACGGATCGGAGCGTGGAATGTCAGATCCCTTAATCGGGCAGGTAGGTTAGAAAATTTAAAAAGGGAAATGGACAGCTTAAAGTTAGATATAGTGGGAATTAGTGAAGTTCGGTGGCAGGAGGAACAACACTTCTCGTCAAGTGACTACAGGGTTATAAACACAAAATCAAATAGGGGTAATGCAGGAGTAGGTTTAATAATGAATAGGAAAATAGGAATGCGGGTAAGCTACTACAAACAGCATATTGAACGCATTATTGTGGCCAAGATAGATACGAAGCCCACACCTACTACAGTAGTACAAGTTTATATGCCAACTAGCTCTGCAGATGACGAAGAAATTGAAGAAATGTACGATGAAATACAAGAAATTATTCAGATAGTGAAGGGAGACGAAAATTTAATAGTAATGGGTGAGTGGAATTCGAGTGTAGGAAAAGAGAGAGAAGGAAACATAGTAGGTGAATATGGATTGGGGCTAAGAAATGAAAGAGGAAGCCGCCTAGTAGAATTTTGCACGGAGCATAACTTAATCATAGCTAACACTTGGTTTAAGAATCATGAAAGAAGGTTGTATACATGGAAGAACCCTGGAGATACTAAAAGGTATCAGATAGATTATATAATGGTAAGAAAGAGATTTAGGAACCAGGTTTTAAGTTGTAAGACATTTCCAGGGGCAGATGTGGACTCTGACCACAATCTATTGGTTATGACATGTAGATTAAAACTGAATAAACTGCAAAAATGTGGGAAATTAAGGAGATAGGACCTGGATAGAATGAAAGAACCAGAGGTTGTACAGAGTTTCAGGGAGAGCATAAGGGAACAATTGACAGGAATAGGGGAAAGATATACAGTAGAAGAAGAATGGGTAGTTCTGAGGGATGCGTAGTGAAGGCAGCAGAGGATAAAGTAGGTAAAAACACGAGGGCTGCTAGAAATCCTTGGGTAACAGAAGAAATATTGAATTTAATTGATGAAAGGAGAAAATATAAAACTGCAGTAAATGAAGCAGGCAAAAAGGAATACAAACGTCTCAAACATGAGATCGACAGGAAGTGCAAAATGGCTAAGCAGGGATGGCTAGAGGACAAATGTAAGGATGTAGAAGCTTATCTCACTAGGGGTAAGATAGATACTGCCTACAGGAAAATTAAAGAGACCTTTGGAGAGAAGAGAACCACGTGTATGAATATCAAGAGCTCAGATGGCAACCCAGTTCTAAGCAAAGAAGGGAAGGCAGAAAGGTGGAAGGAGTATATAGAAGGATTATACAAGGGCGATGTACTTGAGGACAATATTATGGAAATGGAAGAGGATGTAGATGAAGACTAAATGGGAGATACGATACTGCGTGAAGAGTTTGACAGAGCACTGAAAGACCTGAGTTGGAACAAGGCCCCCGGAGTAGACAACATTCCATTAGAACTACTGACGGCTTTGGGAGAGCCAGTAATGACAAAACTCTACCAGCTCGTGAGCAAGATCTATAAGACAAGCGAAATACCCTCAGACTTAAAGAAGAATATAATAATTCCAATCCCGAAGAAAGCAGGTTCTGACAGATGTGAAAATTACCGAACTATCAGTTTAATAAGTCACAGCTGCAAAATACTAACGCGAATTCTTTACAGAAGAATGGAAAAACTGGTAGATGCGGACCTCGGGGAGGATCAGTTTGGATTCCGTAGAAATTTTGGAACACGTGAGGCAATACTGACCTTACGACTTATCTTAGAAGAAAGATTAAGAAAAGGCAAACCTACGTTTCTAGCATTTGTGGACTTAGAGAACGCTTTTGACAATGTTGACTGGAATACTCTTTTTCAAATTCTAAAGGTGGCAGGGGTAAAATACAGGGAGCGAAAGGCTATTTACAATTTGTACAGATACCAGATGGCAGTCATAAGAGTTGAGGGGCATGAAAGGGAAGCAGTGGTTGGGAAAGGAGTGAGACAGGGTTTCAGCCTCTCCCCGATGTTATTCAATCTGTATACTGAGAAAGCAGTAAAGGAAACAAAAGAAAAATTTGGAGTAGGTATTAAAATTCATGGAGAAGAAGTAAAAGCTTTGAGGTTCGCCGATGACGGCAAAGGACTTGGAAGAGCAGTTGAACGGAATGGACAGTGTCTTGAAAGGAGGATATAAGATGAACATGAACAATAGCAAAACGAGGATAATGGAATGTAGTCAAATTAAATTGGGTGATGCTGAGGGAATTAGATTAGGAAATGAGACACTTAAAGTAGTAAAGGAGTTTTGCTATTTAGGAAGTAAAATAACTGATGATGGTCGAAGTAGAGAGGATATAAAATGTAGACTGGCAATATCAAGGAAAGCGTTTCTGAAGAAGAGAAATTTGTTAACATTGAATATAGATTTATGTATCAGGAAGTCGTTTCTGAAAGTATTTGTTTGGAGTGTAGCCATGTATGGAAGTGAAATATGGACGATAAGTAGTTTGGACAAGAAGAGAATAGAAGCTTTCGAAATGTGGTGCTACACAAGAATACTGAAGATAAAGAGGATAGATCACGTAACTAATGAGGAGGTATAGAATAGGATTGGGGAGAAGAGGAGTTTGTGACACAACTTGACTAGAAGAAGGGATCGGTTGGTAGGACATGTTTTGAGGCATCAAGGGATCACAAATTTAGCATTGGAGGTCAGCGTGGAGGGTAAAAATCGTAGAGGGAGACCGGGAGATGAGTACACTAAGCAGATTCAGAAGGATGTAGGTTGCAGTAGGTACTGGGAGGTGAAGAAGCTTGCACAGGATAGAGTAGCATGGAGAGCAGTCTCAGGACTAACAACAACAACAACAACAATCACATCCTCAACACTCGCCGTTCATTCCAACAATTCCTGGTAGATATGTGGCACAAATAGAAACGGAACGTATTCTTTCTATACATAAGACTGAATGAAAAGAATTTTAAGAATTTTAAATGACGGAAACACTGACGACATTGGAACAATGGTAATCGTATCCCCATCATACATAGGAAGTTCGAGACACATACACGAATATCCTCAACGTGCTATAACCAACATAAGAAAATATGGACGACCTGACGTCTCCATAACATTCATATTCAACTCGTCGTGGCCATAAATCAATGAACAACTATGATACGGACAATATCCCATGCATCGGCACGACATAACAGTCCGAGTTTTCCAACTAAAATACATGAGATTTACTGAAGTCATCACAAAGTAGTACGTCTTTGGAACCATTAGATGCTGGATAAACACAATCGAATTTCCAAAACGAAGACTGCCTCACCCACACAATCTCATATGGGTACACGACAGAATTCATCCCTTGGGTATCGAAAAAATCATCCAGCCGGAATTGTACGACATAATAGTGCAAAACATGATTCACCGGCCATTCGGGCCATTATACGCAAATTCGCCACCTATGGAAAATGTACAAACAAACACCGAAACCCATACTTGGATGACATACAAAACCGAGTTAATGGCTATCCGAAATACAGAAGATGATCACCCGAACAGAAAAAATACGGAAACGAGGCAATGAGGAACTGGAAATAGATAAACAGGCGGTAGTACCATGTAACACATCGCTTTCCAAAATACTCCAAGCACACATTAATGTACAATACTGCAATCAAGTGATATCTGTGAAGTAATTCTGTAAGTGGTGGACAAAGCCAGTGGCATGGCAGTATTTCAGATAGACAAAGACAGTGAACAAGAAAAGAGAATCGACGAGATCCTCGCGTACTAAATGAGAAGATACATCAGCAGCAACGAAGCAGCGTGCGGATTTTCTGGTTTCACATACAGGAAGGCGAACCAACCGTACAACGTCTAGCAGTACATTAGGAGAATGGACAGAGAGTTTACTTTGCAAAAGACACAGCCAGAAACCTGCAGGAAAACCACTTCATAACACGTCATTACCGGCTTTTTAGCAACTGGATCCATACGCGAAACTATTACTATATGTCCACATCCCTACCTATTATACACAGAGCACAACAAGAAACGGAACGAAGGAATTATTGTAGAAAATCATCCAAGAATCATGAGAACTGGCGCACTAGGCCGAGTATACGCTGTACATCGTAAAGATGTCAAGATCGTTGACAATTGCCTGTACCAGACGTACAGAGAAGCATGCCACCGTTTAGGACTACTGGAAGACGACAACCACGGAGAATTAACACTACAAGAAGCCTCATTCACAGCATCAGCTAAACAAATGACTTATTCGCCATAATCCTATCAACATGTTACCCATCGAAACCAAAAAAGCTCTTGGACTCCTTCAAACAGAGTATGAGTGATGACATGCTGTACTAGATCCGACAAGCTCGTCCTGAACTGACCATAGAATTCAACGACAACTTAAATGACATCTTAAATGAAACACTCATTCGTCTAGAAGATAAACATTTAGCTATAAAAAAAAACAGACCTTTGTAGAGCTTAGATTATAAGACCCACGAAAAGATACTATATGTGGAATATCTACGAAATTATCAAGGAAAAAGCTACAATATCAACGAACTAATTCAGTTCATTGCTCACAACAAACCACTCATCAATGTCAACCATAAGGAAATTTACAACGTTATCATTCACCGGATTGACATCAGCACTGGTGAAATTATTTACTTGGTAACACGAGGCGCACGAGGCAGTACCGGGAAAACATTTCTAATAAATCTGTTGCTGGCAGAAATACGTGCTAAACAACATATCGCACTTGCATTGACATTGTCCGACATTGCAACCACACTAATGGAAGCAGGACGGACTGCCCATTCCGCCCTACAACTACCGCTGAATACAGCCGAAGGACTATTCCCGGCACGTAAAATCTCAAAAGCATCTGAACGGGATGAAGCAAGATAAAATAATCTTCTGGGACGAGTACACAAAGGCGCATAAAAAGTCACTGCAAAACATTGACTTATCACTACAGGAATTGCGAGGAAACTCAAAGTGATGGGAGGAGCTCTCTGCTCATACTTTCAGGGGCTCTTTGACAAACACATCCAGTTACCCAAAAGTCGATGCAAGCAAGCGAAATCAATGGAAAATTTTTGGTATGTTCCTGTGGAACCAAACTGCTGAGGTCACCGGTCCCCAAGCTTAAGCACTACTTAATATAACGTAACGTAACTTATGCTAAGGACAACATACACAACACCCATGCCACGGATGGCGCGGCTACCCCAGACGGCACGAGATCAGTGCATGCTTAAGAAATCACATCTCTGGCTCCATACACAAATACTGCAACAAACAAAACATATGAGAGTTGAACTATCGAAAGACGAAACAAGAGCACATTTTGCTCAACAACTCTTAAAAACTGGCGAAGCCCCATATCCCACTGACCAAACGACAGACCTCACTAAATTCAACAGTAATTTCTGCAAAGTAACTACTTCTGGAAAAGAACCAATCGATCAAATCTATCCAAATATTTTTCACAATATACCAATCCAGTCTGGCTATTTGAAATGGCAATTTTGGCAAATAAAATTAATACTGTCAACGATGTCAACTTCAATATTCACAAAAAAAATTGCCAGTGGAGAGAGAATATACGAATCGATCGACACGATAGTATTACGCTGAAGAAAGTGTGACCTGCCCTACAGGATTTCTACACTCCTTTGAAGAACCAGGAATGCCATTACACTGCCTTCGACTTAAAACTGGATCTCCGAACATGCTACTGAGAAATATAAACTCACCAAAACTATGTAATGGAATAAGGATGATCGTCAAACAGCTATCGAATAACATCATCGAAGCCGAACGTGACAGGAAAGTAGAAAGGACATACACTATTTATCCCCAGAATACCAATGATCTATACTGAACTGCCATTCCAATTTAAAAGACTGCAGTTTCCAATCGACAATTACTATTACAATTAACAAAGCGCAGGGAAATTCTTTAAAATATTGCGGCGTCAACCTGAAGGACTCCTGCTTCTCTCAGGATCAACTATACGTAGCCTGCTCTGGAGTAGGAAATTCGAAAATTTTTACATATATAACCAGGATATCAAAATGAGAAATTTTGTTTACAAATAAGTACTGTAAATGTTTAGATTATGTTCTAAACAAAAAAAGTTGTACCTCTTACAGTTTAACGAGTATTGTAAGTAGTTGGAATATGTTTTCATTTTTTTCCTGTCATACTTTAAAGTTATTCATTCCAGCTGCACACAATCTCATATCAACTCCTTCAGCGGAGCTGGGTACCGCAGTTAGTCATATCATAGATCTCACGAATAAAAGACTGCACCCACGAACTCAAAGAATGGACAGCCTACAAAATATACAGCAGAAGTATTCGGCAAATATACTGTCCAGTATCCTTGATACCGATCTGTTGTAGAATTTTAGAAAATATTCCGAGCTCATACGTAGAGAGGTTCCTCGATCAGAATGACGTCCTCCATACCAAGCAGGATGGTTTCTGAAAACATTGGTAATATGAAACCCAACTCGAGCCTTTTCACATGACGTGCTCAAAGGCAAGCATGTAAATACAGTACTTTATGATTTCCGAAAAGCATTTGACTCAGTATCACACTTATAAATATTACAGATGATATAACAGTATGGGCAATGAGTCAATATTTGTGACTAGTTAGAAATTTCCTTGTAGGGAGGAAACAACATGTTAGCTAGGATGGAGAGTCATCGCAAGGTGTGGCAGCAATTTCAGGTGCCTCACATAGTCGTGTGTACTGTATATCAACGACCTTAAAGAAAATATTAAGAGTGACCTCGGATTTTCGTATATGATGCAGTTGTTTATTATGAAGACCCTCTGATAAAAACTACACAAATATTCCGTAAGATATTAGAGTTCAAAGTGGTGCAGTGATCGGCAATTTGATTTAAATGTTCCGATAAGCAAAGGCGTACACTTCGTAAAGGAAGAAAATTGTACTGTTCTATGACTGTAATATGAACGAGTTACAAATGCATCCTCTGAATTAATACAAATACCTGGGATTAATGATTGTAGAGATACGAAATGGAAAGATTTACTTACGTTTAGCCGTAGGCATAACAGGTGACAGACTATAGTTTATTGGATGGACACTACAAAACTGGAGTTCACTTGCAGAACTCTCGTGCGACTCATCCACAAAATATTGCTCAAGTTTATGGGATACACACAAAACAAGACTAACAGTGGATACTGAAATTATACAGGAAGAACAGCAAGAAAGATCACTGGTTGCTTTTACCAGTAGGAGAGTGTCTCGCAGATGGTAAAGAAGAAAACTGGCAGAAAATTGAATATAGGCTGAACTCTCCCCAGAAATTTTACTTACAAAGATTAAAGAATCAGCTTTGAATGGTAAATAGAGAAGTTTACTACAACGCTCTACCTGTTGCTCCCGTTGGAGTGACAAAGAAAAAATTATATCAATTAAAACCCTCGCAGAGGTGTCCAATCAGTCATTTTTTCCCGCCAGCATACGCGAACAGAACGGGAAGTTTTGAGATGCTCTCCGCCACGCTCTTCACAGTGGCGAATCACTCCACGCTGAAGTGAATCACAACATGGTAAGCAGTGTAGTGAAGGACATATCAAATTTACTTGTGGTGTAGCACCTAGTATTTTAACTCCTATCCATAAAACCCTGTTGAAAATTTTGGTTCCTTCGGTAAACTTGTGACATTTTGTCGTTATATAATACAGGATGTCTCAACTGCAATGGTTAATATATCAGAAGGCAACAGTATGGAGAATTTCGAAGTAAATTGCCCGTTTAAATATCTGTCCTTTTTCCTTGTATATAATTCCAGCTAGTTTCCTGTTTGTATTAAAAACACCTGCAAAGTTGATAAAAAGAGCATAGAAATAGGTTAATGAAACTGTTCACGCATTGTCAGGCAGTTGACATTAAATTTAAGAAATAGGTTGTGCTGCCTCCAAACACCTTTCAATTTCATTCAGTGGACTAAGCAGTACTCTTCATAATGTAAGTCACTTTATTTATATCAAATATTCATTGTTTTGCGTCCAATTCTCTATCCTTCCACACTCTCCTACGAGAAATCAGATCTTCCTGCGGGTAGTTGGTAGTAAATGACGCACTAGATCCATCGATCACGGAATGTCAAATTTAAATCCACATCTACATCTATACTCCGCAAGCCACCTGACGGTGTGTGGCGGAAGATACCCTGGGACGTATAATGTAGAAGATGAAAAGTATAAGTCATACTAAAAACATAGATTTATGTCTCTAGACAAGTGGAATTTCGCGCGAAAGTAAAGGAAACTAAAGTAGGAAGGAACAATTTAACTTAACGTCGACGACATGGTCATTAGAAAAGTGGCTGCACAGCTTGGTAGCGATAGAAAATGGAATCAGCCGATCCATATTTAAATTGACTCAGCATTCGTCAGAGATGATTTAAGGAAAACCTAAATTTACATGTCAAGACGGGATTTTAACCTCTCGCGTACACTGTCGCTATCACTGCAATACGAGCAAACACCAACGAATACGGAATTATGCGGTTTGGAAATCATATATGACATTCTTCACAACTCCAAAGAATAGTTTTGTGACAAAACCTGTAACAAAGGCCGTTATTCTTTCAACGGCATCTGATAACGAGTGCAGTGTTGTTTTTAATACTTGTATTACAATAGATATTCGACTAGACTCTCGATCTATGCCTTTTTTAAGAAGCTGAACTCGCATTTCGGAAAGCCGGTGATGAAACGTTCGTCCGCTCATCATCACGGTTTTGGTTTCAGTGGTTTACCTACATTGCTTAAGGAAAATTGTGGAATCGTTCTTCGGAACAGAAAATCGCTGATTACCGTCTACATCCCAACCCCCGCCCCCCCCCCCCCAAAAAAAATGGAGATACTTTCTTATTTTCACTGTATCGACAAAGATAAACTCCACCACCTACTGTTAGTTTTTCGCGTTATCTCAGCTGTTCCATAGAATTATTATTGACCGCTCCCGGTTGGAATTACCTAATAAGAGACTTAATATTTGACATTTCGTTCGATATGACTCG
This sequence comes from Schistocerca gregaria, assembly GCF_023897955.1. Taxonomy (NCBI): domain Eukaryota; kingdom Metazoa; phylum Arthropoda; class Insecta; order Orthoptera; family Acrididae; genus Schistocerca; species Schistocerca gregaria. The sequence continues at coordinate 836,744,034 of NC_064931.1, forward strand.
GCGTTCTTCAAATGAATTTCTCAATTTAGCACACACGTTAATCAGATCTAGATTTATGTGATCATTCTAACTGCAATAGTAGCGAATAGGTACCGTCAAATACTCTTTTGTATCCAACCTTGGCGCTTTCATAGTTAAATCTAACATTATAGGATTTATTTACTAATTCTTGTATACTACGTTACAAACTGCTATTCTGTGACACATTCCTCGTTTTAAATTGAAACGTAGTATTTTGTAATTCTTTCCCTATATTCCTCCTGCTACATCTTATCCTGTCCACGGGGGAATCAACCATTGGCTATCGGCTAATTTTCCAGTTTGTATTTCAATTGTATGGTTTGGCTTCCCCGTTGTCACGGTTGTCATTCGACTTAAAGAGTGCAAAGTTGTATACATCATCTCTCTGCGAAACTCGTAAACGTTGTTCTGTGTGTTGTCATGTCTGACCTGTTTAATAGTAGTTTTTGCTTTAGCAGAGACTGGTAAACAGACAGGCAACTGCCAAAAAGTGCGCGAGAAAGTATCTGAAAATCACACTCCGGCTTTTGGATCCCTCCCCTTCAACCAGACAAACGCTTTCGATCTAGAAAGTGTAATTTCTATGTTCACAATGAGCCTGCAATTACAGCGAAGGTAACATCTTCAATTTCATTTTAGATGCTAGTTCCTCATTCCTTAATGAAGTTATGTCCATCACTACAAAGTTGTAAGCAATGTTGCTGTGTGAGCCCATGTATGCTGGAATACAGTCTCCATAATGTCGTGACTGTGCAAATGTATTACGATCGTTGGCTTGTACTTCTGTTTTCATGGTTTTATCGAAGTGACCTCCAACTACTCATTGCATAACACACTTCAAGTCACCACATCTCACAATACTAACATTGCGAGACATTTTGCACTAGCGTTATAATACGAGGTCATTAAATCATATTGAGTGTGGCCCCTGCAGCTACTGAAAATGTTCGCACCCTACTTCTGAAACAGTACATTATTCTGACAACTCTACAGACATCCCTGCGATATGATACATCTACGGTACCGGTATTTTTATCTTTGAGGAACGCAAGCCATTACACTAAGAAAAGGTCAGTGTTTGTTAGGGGAAAGAGGGTGTAAAAGCCCCTAATTTCCTACGAAAATAACCGCAGGTACTTTCTGCCTTCTTTGCTTCCTTAACTATTTCTTCCAGGAAGCTGCACACTGTGGGATAACATATAATAATAAAACTTCCTGTATAGAATATATCGTGAACGGTAATAGTACTAGAACACTTCGGCGAGGTATGATGAGAGCGGCGTGTCACGTTCTATTAGCAGATTCATAGGTCTAATGATACATCCAGTTTAGTATTCCGTAAGTGCGTAATTAATTAGCTATGTGGTATACTGGAGCTTTGTCAACGCTTAGAGATTTATAGATGGCATTAAAGAAGTCCTGGAATTTATATATGCAGCTACAGTCATAACAGAAGTAGTGGCAACACACATAGTGGCACATGGCTTGTAGTGAGGGATCTCCGGGATATACGTGCGAAATTTTACGTTGCATTACGAAAGTGACCCTGCCAGACACCAAAGTAATCGCTGGTTCGGGTGTCTAACCGCGCGTTACAAATACGTACGTCATACGTAAATTCCTACAGGGCTATAACTGCTGTTTATTCAGACAGAACTTGCGTGAATTTCCAATAGACAATTGCTTTTCCTTGGTCCATAAGATTGAAGTGAAACTTGAGATTATTTGGCGAATTTTAGGAAGAAATCGAAAGAAGAATTCCTCACCAGGTAGTTTAGCTTTCTAAGATTCATACGTGTTTACGTTTTCAAAGCCACTTAGAAATTCATCTTCCGTGCAGCGACATTTATAGGTTTGAGTTTGATTAAATACACTGGAATGGATTCAGTGGAACGCTGGGTATGAAATACTCTGAACCGTCGATGTAATGAATATGCAGTAACAATCGATAATTTGTGCTATCATGGTACTTCAGTCAGATTTGGTGCGAGGTCGTTTTAACCACTAGGCGATGTGAGTTTTCCTCCTGTCCTAACTTCAGATTTCAGTGCCTTCTAGCATTACGGATTCCGGAAATCTACTGGTGCAAAACATGACTTGTAGTGGAAGTTCGATTCAGACTTGAAAGTATGCTCAGGTAGAATGATAGGTAAGGTTAAACACGATAAGCACGAAGTCTGAATTCGAAACTCGGTATGACAAAATTTTTCCAATTATCAAGATTTATTGGCAGCAGTTTTCAGCTCCTTAGGGACCAGTAATCTGTTACTGGTGTATCATGAATGGAAATTATGTATGTCAGGATCGTTTTAGTCTATCTTAGAACAATGTTATCCGTTTAGTAAATAACACCAAGATAACAGTTCAGCCAAAATGTTTTGCATGCCCAATTTTGGTGATTCCTCAAAGTGAAGTAGAGCTCCTAAGTAAAGTCACCTTTTGAGACAAAAAGGATGCGATATTCATTGGGCTCGTTTTCTTTTAAGTATCTCCTCTCATGGAATGAGTGACAACGTACAAACAAAATTTTCTACAGTCAAATTTCAGAGACATTAAGAAAACAGTAGTTGACTTTCTGTCCTCTTTTCATGGAATTTCAAACAAGATCAATCTTGCAGAACAGTTCAGGGGCAATGATATTGAGGGAAACGTCAAGCGTTTTGATCATTTTGTGGTATACGGTCGAGACACTGACATGGGCTCATTGAACGAAGGCCGTTAGCCGTTACCTTATTCGCATCCGTAATGCTAGAAGGAACTCAAGCGAAATATGTGTTACCTCAAGGGTAGAGCAGAATAATCAGGTCTCCACTGCGCTCATAAACTCGAAATAAGTTTTTTAAGTAGAATGGCAACACCAGCTACGTGTATGGAATAAGACCTTCTCGTCTTTATGTCTCGGCCCGATGAAAGCAGCAAAGAAGAACGTACATTACCACGAGACGCCACATAACAATTTCATACAGGCCAAGCTTACAAGGAACTTTATTCCTAACCAAAATGACGTGTCTGAGTTGATAAAGATATTGAGTTGGATATATTGTGTCTTAGACTAGCGATATACTAATTAAGGCATGTTATACTGTCCCTCTTCTAGTGTGAAGAGTAGGCTTCTTTATGATGCTTCTCTGTTAAGATCTCTAAGCAAGGGCGAGAATGAGGTCGGTTTCCGTGAAATTTGTATTGAAATGAACTGAAGTCTAATGTGTCTTCTCGCAGCGTACCAGCCGTTAAAGTCCTGCCGTCTATACTAGGTCCGTATTACACAGTAAAAATTCCTTGAAATATCTTTTATAAATCTTAGCACCACGCTCTAACCTTTACAAAAGATACGATAAAGCAACCCCAGAACATCCCAAAGATTCTATGAAACGCCTTATATAAAAAAATATTTGACCAAGTTCTATTACAGTGCAGTATTGGCATTAGATATGACTGATGAACAGCGGGTTGTAGTCTACAATCCATTATGCTGTCAGCCATGATGTCTTGTGCCTACATGAGATAACATTAATTGATAGAACTATGTTCTATAAAATTAAAAAGAGGCAAGAACGAATCTTATAATCATATAAATAAACACCTACCTTAAAGCCATCCGAAAGCTACCGAATTCATTATTCTGTTGTTCCTGCAAGATAATTTTATTTGTTGGCTTTGCATTTTCAGCTTATTAATGTACGTAATGTAGCTAAGTTTTGTATTTATGTGCAGAGGCCCGCGTTCAGGTTTGAACACGTGGGAATTGATCTGCATACTGATGCAGTGTACTATTCAATTCCGCTTTCCATTCCGGAACGATGCTGGTGACCTATGTCGTTACTGTGTTGTCACAGGCCATTCTAATATTACTTTACATCGTTTGAAATAACTGAAATGGATCATGGCGCAAGTAGTTCTACCCGCATATTCGCTCCACTGTCACTGTGAATGCAGGCTTAGCTCACCGAATGAGGAGTATATGGAACTACCACTACTAATACATTCAACTGTGTACGCAAATGACATACAGAATGTTTGTAAGTAATTAGAGGAGGAACTTCCATAATAATGACATTCGCGGTTCTAGGCGCTACAGTCTGGAACCGCATGACCGCTACGGTCGTAGGTTCGAATCCTGCCTCGGGCATGGATGTGTGTGATGTCCTTAGGTTAGTTAGGTTTAAGTAGTTCTAAGTTCTAGGGTACTGATGACCTCAGACGTTAAGACCCATAGTGCTCAGAGCCATTTGAACCATTAATACATTCTGAATGTTATTAATGGTTCATACATATGAGTAATGAGAGGATGAACTAATGATACAAAAAGTGCACTAGGTAACACATTAATTAGAATTCTCATGAGTACTCGGCTGTTATTTTACTTCATTTTATAAGATTTACATGACAATGAGTTTTTACTCAATTATGTATGATGAAAATAAGTGCATAATCGTCATAAAGTACATAGGCGTAATAGATGCTGCAGCATCGTGATACACAATGGTGTGATGAGATGTATAGAGTTCTTGCCCAACACACTTAGGTAGTAACGAAGGCCACAGTGAGATATTGTGTAAAGCAAAGCACAACGTAAGAGTTATTTGCTAGAGAAAGTCGACAAAATCAAATGTCCCTGATAATCATTTCCCGTAAGCTGAATGTCACACGAGCTTGCTCAACCAGAACTGTCACACTATTCAAACAATGAATTTTTGTTTAACCTGTTGCAACTTATTTTCAAGTCAACGTCCACGTGTTTTGATAAAAGCATGTAAGCTGTCTGAAAATGAATGTGTATTTTGAAACAGGTAACGGTACGTTTTTTAAACAAAGTAAAATAAAACTAAGTTGTGGTTGGTTGCTGCTGCGCAGTCCAAGCATTCTGTACCACATAACACCACGGCTGCCAAATAATGTCGTTATCTGAAAAATTAGGATCACCCAGTAAGGCGAATTGTGTTTTATATTTCCTGGAAGCTACATGAATCAGGAGGATAAGACGCAAACTCAGATTTCAGGTAATAGGATAATTAAAAAATAATATCGTTAAATGCAACCCCTCAAAACCTATCATTCTGGTGGGGAAATGTCTTCCGTATATTGATACAGATGGATATCAATAAGTCTTACAGCAACGACGAGTTCTACAACTCTCAAAAAGAGAAATATTTTTTCTATAAATTAAACGATATGCATTTCATGTTACCCTAGGAAAGATCGTTTTTCTCAGAAGTACAATTTTGTACACACGTATTTTTCTCAGTTGATGTCTGGAACCATTATCATCAAGGAATACAACTTTCGGAACTTTCACGTTGCTTTATTGACCTTTCAGAATTCTTTCGCTTTATTGAAATTACTATGATGTTGTCAGTGTGCACCGAAGTAACCCTACAGTTGGAAGCAGAAGGCATACTTTCTAAGTTCGGCCTTTCTTTTCATGTCTTGAACGACACTACAGACATCAAGCGTTTTTGATGCGTTACCTCACAATCCACTGAACAGTAAGTAATTATTTAAAATTACTACAAACGACTTTCAACGAACGATTCCACCTCAGTGCGAGGTCCTTAGGCGCTACGGTCTGCATAATTCAGGGTTGCGTAATTAGCGGTGAAGGACTTGACTACACTCAGGGGTTGTGCTAGGTACCAAGACGGGTTCCAGAGCAGCACCAGCAGCAGCCATTCGAGGTCGTCTGGAGAAGCTTGTACTGACAGCGAGACTAAGATTCCATCGGAGCCGCAGTTAATCCAAATCTGGGCCAAGCATTCATAATACAGTGTTTCATCTTTCAGATTGTTCTTATTCATACTGATGAAATGTATGTTTTTAAATTGTTAGAACATCAATTAACAGTTGCCTCGATTGTTATTTTCCATACCTTCATAAGCTTCAAATTTCTAGAGCTTTTACTGCTTGGACCGCACCTTATATCATACAACTAAAGCATGAGAGCTAGTTTCGGCTGCTTTTGACAAGCATCTTCAAATCGTAAAAATGAGTTAAATGTGCACTGAAAAACATCATCATAAGCAACAGTCATGGAATGACATTTATTCGAATTATGGACCAACATGACTAGGACAGTACGGAGTTAAAAGCGTCATCGAAAGCAAGCCAAGTCGTAAACCAGAATCTCGCAAGATCCAGGTAACAAAGACCGAAAATGGCCAGTTGCAAAAATAAAAGTATATCAGATACTCATTAATGCAGTTGTATTTTAGTGAGAAAAATGTATCCAACGGTAACAACAAGTGTCGGCTGTTCCATTACCTTACTTACAAAGCAATGATCCCTCATGGCGTATAAAATAGCCATCCTTACAAAACGTGTACAAACTGAAAATTAAAAGTAAAATACCACAAGCCCAACCAATCTCGCAAGACACGTCAAAACTAAGTTTCCAGTTCCCTTCAAATATAGCAGGGCCTTGGCCAGTCTGTATTGTTTACATATGCCGTTGCCGACCACTGCGTCAGGACCCTGTGTACCTGCATCCTATCGCATCCTATCGTGGTTTGGGAGCTCTCTACCAGACACAGTGATTTCCATATGGATATCCTTCCGCATCAGACGGCTAGATCAGTACTCAATGCTACGGTGATTCGAGAAGCATTACGATTAATGCTAATCGGTGTCGGGATCTCCAAAACGCCTAATGTCAGCACCGTCATTATGCATATCTGAGTCGTAATAGAGCGCCAACTCCCACCTGACAAAACATTTATTCGTAATCTTCAGCGTCTAGTACACTATGAAAGATCACTTAGTTTACTAGTGTATTAAATGCCATACATTGTTTCTACGTATTTGGCTTCCAGTTACGGAGCAACACTGTATGAAAAATGTATTCGTAAGATTCTAAATACTCGTCTTGTATCTGTATAATTTGGAACACGAACTTTCCTACGGAACTTCTGCAAAAGGCTGGAACTTAGCTTCGGAACGTAAGTATAAACTATTTGTTTAATATTCAGCTGTTACTGCGTGTGTTAACAGAGTTCATACCAGGGAAACAGATGTGGTAACTCAGGGTATCCGGGGTATGTTTTGATACAGCAGTTTATTTAAGCGCAGTACCATGAACGAATTTTGAACTCACTGGGAAATTTAGACAAAAGTCTGAAATTATTTCATGGCAAAAGTGGATCACAATTCTTACCATTTAAACAACGAAATTAATTCCCCGCCAGCACCTAGAAATTTTCATTAACATATTCAAACATACGATAGGTATTTCACGATCCATATGTACGAACTAACAGACATATGATTTCGCTGTTTTCAGAAAATTGTAGTATAGTCATAGTTCACCATCCAGAAACCGAATCACTTTACGGCTGGTCCAATGTTTCACCTAGAAACGTCTTTAACGTGGTTACAAATAGCGATTTAGAACCGCATATGTTATGTTACGTATCAGTGGAATGCAGATGCTCCTTCATAAGTACTCCGGTGATCTAGAGATGTTGTGTTAGGTTTATTTCTATTAGGTAATACTACAAACTTTATTTCATGTTCTTTAAACTATGAGGGTTGCCCATAATTTAATGCACCGCATTTTCTTTCTTGAACAATTCTTCATTGTACATAATGAGAATTGTACACACGAAAGAATGGTTTTTTATCTACACCCCCTATTTTTCCACGTAATCTCCATCCCGTTCTATGGCCTTCCTCCAGTACGAAACAAGGCCATTTATGCCCTGTCGGTACAAATCGTCGTCCTGGTGGCGGAGCAAGTGATTCAGTGTGTGAATCACCTCTTCATTGTCCTCAAAATGTCTTAAACCAGTGGAAACCTTTAATGGTCCAAACAAGCGGAAGTTCGAGCGGGCTAGGTGAGGTGTGCCAGGTGTGACAGCCTTGGATGGTCTCCCCTTACGCTGCAAATCGTGGAGCTCCGCCAAACCGCCTTCTGCTGACGTCACTCTCCGTATCCAGTGACTAACTGTACTTCTGTCGACAGCAGATTCTCCATAGACTTTGCTCAAGCGTTTGTGAATATTCTCCAAAGTTTCTTTCTCTGCAGTGAGAAATTCAAGGACAGCACGTGGCTTGTAACGCACATCGCCTACAGACGCCATTTTGAAACAGTTCTGTGGAAATGCTATCTGTGGGAAGTGACGAAAACTTGGCGCTCTTACTCAGGAGACTTCAAATAGTACATACGCAACGTTTCGCAATTGTATCATTGTTTCCAGTTGAGAAAAAAATCGGTGCATTACTTTCTCGGCAACCCTCGTATGTGCTAAGAGGTTGTGGATACACTTACAATAAGTAAAATCCATATAAACGTCCATGAAGTTATATTTCTCCAAACTTCAGTGCCATAAGTTGTGGTCACTTTTTGCATAATTAAAAGAGGGTAGCATCAGCTACTGTACCTCAGGATATTACATGATATTTTAGTGGCATGCTGTCATCTGACGTTATCAGTTAACAATCTGGTAGTATCACTTACGTCTTTTTCAATCATGTACTCAATGGCAATAGTTGTTTCTATTATGTTACACAATACCTGGTTGATGCGGACTGTCATTTTGAATAGGAACTCGAGACAAAATCAACATCGTTGTAAAGAGCTCTCAAAACTTAACTTTTATTGTCCGATTTCTTTTAAATTTTGGGAAGTTTCGGTGATATCAAAAAGAATATCTACCTGGCTATGCCCCACACCATCAAGCAGAAGCTGGTGGGATGTCACCATCATTACGAACAAGAAGACAAGGTTTGTGTAGAATGGTATCAAACTCGTCTACGCCATGCACTGGTTGCAATAGTGGCCAGGTCCATCTGAGTCATAATCGTACCAAAGTCAGAACCTATCATAGAGACAATACAACCGCAGATATTGTCACTGCAGTAACTTTCGACTCAAAGAATGGTACGGGATTCATAGATGAGAAGTAGCACCGTCTAGGGAATTCTGCATGTTATTTGTTTAGGATGATTATCACGGCCATGTTTAGTCATTAAGAGAAGATGATTTAGTAACTAACCGTCTTCTGCAACTCGTTTGTAAATGAAAATCAGGAAAAAACGATCCTCATAATGGCAAGTCAAATACCCACAGTGCTCAATATTGGTCAAAAGAGAACCCTCAACGGTAACGAAAGCAACGTAAGTAGCACTTCTGGAGCATCTGCTTCCATTACTGACCCATTCATGAAAAAATATCCGTCGGAAATATTTGATGAACGTTTAAATAGTGTGCGGTACTCCGAATTTCTCCAACCTCCACTGACAGGGTTGCTAGAAGAATTTCTATTAAAAAAATGGTTACTTTTTCGGCTAGGGTGATTTTACATTACGATATTTCTAGTCCATAGCGTGGTGGATTACAGCCAATAACATTTCCATGACGATCGCCAGCTATAGCTCCCAAATGATTTTTTTTTTTTTTTTTTTTTTTTTTTTTTTTTTTTTTTTTTTTTTTTTTTTACAGGCGCATCAGGAAGATTATGTATTACCATTGCGTGCAACGCAAGATGATATGACCGAATTCGTGAAGTATGCCGGTCGTTCTTAGATGGGGAGGTACTTCATACTGAGATCCGTGCACGACTGTTTTAGGACAAGGTGGAAGGGACTCTTGAACATCGGTTACGGTAAACCGAACGAGAAGAATGCGATACTTTGTAATAATTTGATATAAGTGTTAACACTAGAAATAAAGTATATTCAAATTTATAGGTGTAAGAGAATGTATTTTCTGACTTTAAATTAAAAATCAGACCCAGTACCACATAAAGTGGATTTTATTTCCCTTTAGCGTTGTTCGAATAGTTAGTTTTATAAACGTTTTTGATATCACACATACGTGCAAAACACATACTTATTCGACACAAAATGTTCAGTTTTGAGAGCCCTCTTAAACGATAATGATTGCAGTCTATTTTGATGTTTCAAATTCTGAACTTCTATTTCCCAATTTTCCAGCGGCTCCCTGCTTTTCCTTGATATCTGTTTGCTTAGACCGCAGCTTTACTCGAAAAAGATCAGATGCACCGTTTACGAGGAGAAATGTCTGTACTATTTGTCGTATGATGGACGCTAACCCAGAGCACCAGTGTAGCGATGTAGTACAGGACTAGTTATCATGAAGTTAATTGCTGTTATTAGCTTGTATTTCCAAACTATGGTCACAAATTATTTCATTTAATAACAACCATCCCCAGATATGATACCAGATGGAAGCTACAACATCTAAATGAAATCGAGAACGGAGCCAAAATATTACCCTTTAAAGAATACCGTAGCCTTCGTCCTAGCAGTTTATAAATAGAGGGGAACCAGAACCATAGCGATGCAGGAAAAATATTGTGAACTGTGTCGCTAAACTCTACACTGTCTTCAGCTGATCAGTACTGTGATTGTTAGTGGTAGCTTTAATTATGAACATTAGAATTAATCCTCCAGCTTACATCGCAAAATTCCTCAAGTTGGGGGCGGGGGATTATATTCCTCCGAAACTGGTAGAGTAGTAAATGAGGTACGTTGTGTCTTTGGTGGAATTTAATTTAATATTTACTGCTTTGATCGTATTTTGGATATCATTTGTGTGAAATTCACACCCAAAATATATACAAAATGGGTAAATATATGGCAATGCAGTTTTCGCTAAGTTACAGCGAAAAATGAGCCAACTTTCCTGACGCATGCAGGTAATTTTTGTCGTTTACAGATGCGGATTTTTGTCAGCGAATCTAATTTTTTAATGAAGCTGTACACTTTTCTCTGAGAGATTAGAAAGAGCACTCTAAGACAATTCATATGGAACATTGTCAAACAAAAAGATAACAGTGTCGCAAATCACTCTCCCGCCATCAGAGGCTACTGTACCAAATCTAAGAACACACGTTACTCAGGAATGGTCCGTGTGTTTATGTGTGCTCTTTGTGGCCAATCGTCTGTGCTGTACTGTTGTAGGGATCGGACATCTTGCTCGTGAAGTTATTTTGACTTTTAGGGTGGATACGACAACAGAAAATGTGCGTATGGTTTTCGTTTACGGCGTGTGTTGCCAAACTGCTAGAGCAACATGTTGTTATTTACTGAAAAATACCCATATCGTATCAAGCCCACACGAACTGTCATCATTAAAATAAAAGAATGAAGCAGGGAAACAAAAAGGAATAGAAACTTAGAGACATAAAACAAAACTTTTTAGCAGCTGTCACACACAAATACGTCACTTGAATGTGGGTATAACAGCAAGTATTTCATTTCACGGCAACGGCTTTGTAGATAGGTTATTGTCCTCCGAATCACGGCCACGAAAACCACACAGTAATGCGGCGTTCCTCTTCAAGAATTGGTATCCGAATAAAGCGTCATATACAAAAGCATAGGTTATACCCGCTTTTGATCCGCTGGAAATTTAGTCTGGCCGAGATAAGTGGATAAGCTACGACCTCTGCTTGTTAATGAACCGGGCATTATTGGCTTCTGTTTTACAGATGGGACTAAATAATCACGAGTATGCACTGTTTCTAACAGACATGCTCGCTCAGCTATGGGATGATGTTCTGCTGGACATACGGCAGTCCGCGTGGTAACAATCCAGCAGTTGACCCGCAATCCTTACAGAACATTTCGAGACAGTCGTGTAAGTCATTCGGGAGGCACAAAATACCCGCAACGCTCATATGACTTGGCGTGTCTGGACTCTTACATGTGGGGAAATTGAAACGCGTGGTCTACGAGGAAGCAAAGACGACTGCCCAAACTGCCATATATGGCGGGCCTGTGCTGCGATAAATGGAGGTTAATTTCAGTGTGCAGTATAGGCACTGTGTAATAACTCTGAAGCGCATTTGATGCTCGAGGTATATATTTAGAGAACTTGATATAGAGTTCACAATAATAAACACACGAATACTGCTGGAGTGACGTTTGGTACACTAGGGCAGACGTTTGTGGGAAACATCCTCCAGAGGGCGGGAGAGTGGTTGGCTATCTGATCGCGCCGTCCCCTGGGTACTGACCGCCGCTGCGCGGGCCCTGCTGCAGGCGCTGCGAGCCGACGCCGCCCAGCGCCGCCCACCGCTGCGCCTGCCGCTTCACGTCGCCCACGACGGCGTCACAGCGCAGGCGCAGCCGCTTCCCGTTCGAGAAGAGCCGCTGCTCGGCGTCCAGCTTGATTTCCCGCCGGCTGCTCACCAGGCCGCGGCTGTCCACCTCCGCCTCTAGCTCCTGCACGCCCTCCTCCACCTGCACAAACACAACGACACTTGTTACCTGTTCATCGTAACCTAAATTTTCACGTAATAAGCTCAGGTTATGATGTAAGCAGAGAGACGTTTTTGGCCTCATGATAACGCTGTTTGAATCATATTTTTGGTATTTTTCATCACTCATCGGTAAAGAAATTCTGCTAGACTGGGAAATGCTGAAACCTACTGTACTGACTTTTAAGTACCGCGTGATCAAAAATGTCAGTATAAACTTGAAAACTTAATAAACCACGGAATAATGTAGATAGAGAGGTACAAATTGACACACATGCTTGGAATGTCATGGGATTTTATTACAACCAAAAAAAGAAAATTTCACAAAATGCCTGACATATGGCGGATGGCAGTCGTGAATAAAAGGAACTGTAATGAGAGTCACGAGGCGGGTGAGAGGTACGCCGATATGTTACAGAATCGCATCATCTCCAGCCTGGCTGATAAACACCTGCTGGAATGTACGTTGTTTATGCAGCATGGCGCTCCACCTCGTATTGCTAGACGCGTGAAAGATCTCTTGTGCGCGTCGTTTGGTGATGATCGTGTGCTCAGCCGCCACTTTCGTGATGCTTGGCCTCCCAGGTCCCCAGACCGTCCGTGCGATTATTGGCTTTGGAGTTACCTGAAGTCGCAAGTGTATCATGATCGACAGACATATCTAGGGATTCTGAAAGACAACATCCGACGCCAATGCCTCACCATTACTCCGGACATGCTTTACAGTGCTGGTCGCAATATTATTCCTCAACTACAGCTATTGTTGAGGAATGATGGTGGACATATTGAGCATTTCCTGTAAAGAACATCATCTTTGCTTTGTCTTAGTTTGTGACGCTAATTATTGCTATTCTGATCAGATGAAGCGCCATCTGCCGGACATTTCTTGAACATTTGCATTTTTTTTGGTTCTAATAAAACCCCATGTCATTCCAAGCATGTTTGTCTATTTCTACCTTTACATCTACATTCTTCGGTAATTTATTCAGTTTTCAAATTTATACTGACTTTTTGATCACCCGGTGTCTCTCTGGATCGAGGGGAAAGTGCGACACCAATTTTGACTTGGTTTAGAATTGGACCTGTAAGTTAATGGTCGTCCTACGCGTTTCATGATGTGTTTTTATAACTTCTGGTCAATTTAAACGGAAGATTAGCGGTTAATTCGTAATTATATGCCATTAAATGACATGGAAACTTCAATTGCTTGCCATTTGCTGTACGATAGTTACACAATACGTTTAAATCCATCAGTTATTATGCTCCATACTTGATCTTAAGCTGAAACATGTTCTTGGGACGAACGGGACAGGACAGAATGGGATTGTGTCCTGTTCTGCTCTTTCATTTCTTGATGCAAGTAGATTTTAAACTGCATATTTCTTTTCCCTTTGCTGCTCCAGGCGGTGTGAAAGACTCATAGACAGCAGTTGGATATTAAATCATTATAGATAACCAAATCGACGTTGGAAAAATGCGTTCGTAAAGTTAAGAATAAACTCAACTACAGAGTTCACAAATCAGATTGGATATTTGGAAATATGTTCACTGCATAATAAAAAGACGATCTGGTAGCATACCTAAAGCCAGTGGAACGCAGCTATTTTATCCAATTATGAAAAATCTCGTTGTCTGATCCATAGCCCATTAGCTAGCAGATGTAAATGTCTCTTCACACAGATATGACAAAGATATCTGCCTAGCTGGGGGTGGGGGGTGGGGGGGGGGGGCGGAGTGTTCTAAGATTTATTACAAGGGGCCTATGTTGTCTATTTACAAGCAAGAAAATACGTCTTGTGCACGAGCGATGGGATTCATTGAGGTAATAGTAACAGTAATTTGGTATTAAGCATTAAAAATAATAGTACATTTTCCAAAGGACATTAATTTAGTTTTTGTTGTTAACGATTTTTGTGGAGATTCCATTTCCTTAGTCTACATTGCTCATCAAACACCTTTATGTCTTATTTTGAACTGATATTCCTGATAATTTCAATGCTTATGCAACAATTTCACAAAAATTGCGTTTTACCATTTTGCTCAATTGGTGGGAACTGGAAATATGCAGACACTTATTTGAAATAATATTAAAAATACGTTCCATACAGTTGTATGTGATTTTCAAGTAACTTACGTTAGGATACCCCACAGGGCGATTTTTTTATACCTTTAAGGAGTATTTCCTGTGATCCTCTATTTGAGAAAAATTGTTAAACATTACGTACCCCGTTACGCCACGATTTTCCGTATTTGTTTATTTGGAGCTAGTTTTCGGTTTATGACGCCTAATGCATGATAGAACTGACTAGAGTACAAAAGAAATGTTGATGCAGATATAAATAATACGTAAATGAAGAAATTGATGGAATGATACAATTATACGCGGTATCGACATTGTCTTCGTCTACCGCACTCGGCGCGTCGCGCTCTGTTCTCATCTCCAGGGAAGAAATCTGGTCGCTGCGAACTGCTGTTAAGAGGGCTCACCAGATAATCTTCAGATTAACAACCGACTAATCTCCAAGCACACCGACGACCGTGCAGTGAAATATTACGAACATAGTGTTCATGCACCTTGTTACACCGATGGATGCTACACTATGAATTAAAAAATGGCTCTGACCACTATGGGACTTAACTTCTAAGGTCATCAGTCCCCTAGAACCTAGAACTACTTAAATCTAACTAACCTAAGGACAGCACAGACATCAATTCACGAGGCAGGATTCGAACCTGCGACCGTAGCTGTCACGCGGTTCCAGACTGTAGCGCCTAGAACCGCTCGGCCACCCTGGCAGGCCACTATGAATTCATAAGACGTCACTGTTGATAGTGGTGCATGCTAATAGACGAAGAAAATCCACAGTTGCTGTACATATTAGACATTTGTCAGTTCCGCATGACTAGATCACATTAGCCATCAAAGTGACAGTGT
This sequence comes from Schistocerca gregaria, assembly GCF_023897955.1. Classification (NCBI taxonomy): domain Eukaryota; kingdom Metazoa; phylum Arthropoda; class Insecta; order Orthoptera; family Acrididae; genus Schistocerca; species Schistocerca gregaria. Next base: position 836,759,208 of record NC_064931.1, read on the forward strand.
AGTACGTTCTGAAAGAAGAGTGTTATAAGAAATACCGAGGAACAGTAATGCTGTTTAGATGTGGCGATACGTTTGTGTGTTTTCATATTCTGTCAGTAAACTGCAGATACAGAGAAATAGTAAAATATGCCTAACTTGATATAATATTCTTGAGTCTCTGATTGTTAATTCTCACAGACATCTGAAATTATAATCTTCCATATTCTATATTCAGTTTCGCCTTTTGAAAGATGTTTCGTATGGCGGCGTATGATATAAAGAATAGACAAAGGCCCTTATTCCCTGTAACGATCATACCAGTAGGATGCCATTACACGGTGTGTGACGCTCTCAAAAGGCGGCCCTGAGCCGTGAGAGAACCTTAAAAGGGCGAATAAGCTCTTAGGCTGATCACGGTAAGAGGCGCCCTTTCAATTTCCCTGGTTTGACGGTTACATACAAGGAGAGAAATATCTTGAACGAGCAGTGAATCTATCTCCCACGATATGATGCTCTGGTCTGTTTTTGCTTTACTTTTCTTCCTTAGAATATATAATTCGCCACTACCTAATACTTGACATGTATCGTAAGCTACTCTGTAGACATATCAGATTTTGCACTCTTTTAAAATAACTAATGAAATAAATAACTCTGTGAAACTACTATTACACCAAAGATTTCGTATGAGCGTGAGGAAAATCGGACCGACTTGTTTATTGGATCCAGGCCTTTCTAGAAAATAGAACATAACACTTCTTTCTTAACAGAGCCAAGTTATCTGATGTAAAATTAACTTTAGGCGTATCACAATGGGTTATTAATTGACCGTAGGTGTTCACGATATGAACGCCGGCCGGAGTGGCCGTGCGGTTCTAGGCGCTACAGTCTGGAACCGGGCAACCGCTACGGTCGCAGGTTCGAATCCTGCCTCGGGCATGGATGTGTGTGATCTCCTTAGGTTAGTTAGTTTTAATTAGTTCTAAGTTATAGGCGACTGATGACCTCAGAAGTTAAGTCGCATAGTGCTCAGAGCCATTTGAACCATTTGAACCACGATATGAACAAATGATGTGGATATCGTCCGAAGCTCCGCGGGTTTGTTCAGAGATGATACTGCTCAGTAGGCTGCTATGTCGGAAAATTGTACCAAAATGCAGCAACATCTGTAATGGAGAAAAGCTATGTGCAACTTTCACTTGACACATAACACGAAGAAATGTAATGCATAAGTCATGAATAGATATAACTTCACATTACTTGTTGATTAAACAATTTTCAATCCATCACTGGTCACAGTAGGGTACGTGTAATATCCAAGAGACATGAGATCTGCAAGAATTATACAATAATACTTGCAGGAAATGTTGGTGTCAGTCTGAGTATCATTAGAAGAATCCTAAACATATGTAACTTACACACGAGAAAAGTAGGTCAAAAACCGTTTTTCAAAGCTCATTATGTGTTTGCCTCGTGAATGAGGTTTTTTGTCAGAAGCTAGAGAAGACACAAAGAAAACATTACACTTCGTGATGGCAACTCCTAGTAAAATAGGGAGCATTGATTCTACTCCACTCTAGTGCTGGATGGTAAACACTGTGTGTCACGGAAATGCTGAAATTCCGAGAGTTTTCGTTTCAAGAGGTCAGGCAACATATTGCTCTCATCAATACACATCTTTCCAAATAGGCGTGACGGTAAGCCAGAGAACTATGAGGTCATACGGGGTCTTAGCGACAGTCGTTCTCTACACACACCATCGGCAAATGGATCAGGAAAGGAAGGAATGAGGGTGGTACGAGTGCTGTTCTGTCATATGGCGCAATCTGGTAAACAGAGTTCGGATATACACGTAGATTCTTTAATTTTCCTAGAGGCAAAGATATTGCTGATGGTGTGGTGGAAAATATTCCCTGGAGCACACGATGTATCGACACTCAAACAAAGACTAAAAGGCTACAGACAGTCTTCAAATCCCTTAATATAAAAGACTATTGTGTGGTATCCAAATTCTTCGAATATAGTGACTATAGTTTTATTTATCAATACAGTTCTCTCGCTTCACTTTCCAGAATTCATAAGCGAGTGTGTTTAACGATTTTAAGGACAAAGGATGAGGGGGAGGGGGGGAAGAGGGGAAGGCCAGGGGCTTAAACACTGAAAAAACAAAGCGTATGCAGACACAAAGTAGAATAGAGATCAATAGGTACTTCTTATTTTGAATATAACCAAACTTGGCAATAAAACCGGTTGGTGAGTGAACCACCACGGTGCTTTCAATGGTCTGATGTGTTTGCTGTTGTAATGTCGCAGTCTTTCTTTGAACTGATTAACCTACTCAATTATGGGGAAACGAAAGTTTAACGTATAGCCGTAGTAGGAGTCATTGTACTTGTAGATAGTTTTTCACATACAAAATGCATTTCTGAAGATGACAGGTTGATTATAAGAAAGAAACAAATTTATATATAGTGCAGTTGCACTGCACTGATTTTACGTACATGTTTAACTACACTCCTGGAAACTGAAATAAGAACACTGTGAATTCATTGTCCCAGGAAGGGGAAACTTTATTGACACATTCCTGGGATCAGATACATCAGAAGATCACACTGACAGAACCACAGGCACATAGACACAGGCAACAGAGCATGCACAATGTCGGCACTAGTACAGTGTATATCCACCTTTCGCAGCAATGCAGGCTGCTATTCTCCCATGGAGACGATCGTAGAGATGCTGGATGCAGTCCTGTGGAACGGCTTGCCATGCCATTTCCACCTGGCGCCTCAGTTGGACCAGCGTTCGTGCTGGACGTGCAGACCGCGTGAGACAACGCTTCATCCAGTCCCAAGCATGCTCAATGGGGGACAGATCCGGAGATCTTGCTGGCCAGGGTAGTTGACTTACACCTTCTAGAGCACGTTGGGTGGCACGGGATACATGCGGAGGTGCATTGTCCCGTTGGAACAGAAGTTCCCTTGCCCGTCTAGGAATGGTAGAACGATGGGTTCGATGACGGTTTGGATGTACCGTGCACTATTCAGTGTCCCCTCGACGATTACCAGAGCTGTACGGCCAGTGTAGGAGATCGCTCCCCACACCATGATGCCGGGTGTTGGCCCTGTGTGCCTCGGTCGTAAGCAGTCCTGATTGTGGCGCTCACCTGCACGGCGCCAAACACGCATACGACCTTCATTGGCACCAAGGCAGCAGCGACTCTCATCGCTGAAGACGACACGTCTCCATTCGTCCCTCCATTCACGCCTGTCGCGACACCACTGGAGGCGGGCTGCACGATGTTGGGGCGTGAGCGGAAGACGGCCTAACAGTGTGCGGGAGCGTAACCCAGCTTCATGGAGACGGTTGCGAATGGTCCTCGCCGATACCCCAGGAGCAACAGTGTCCCTAATTTGCTGGGAAGTGGCAGTGCGGTCCCCTACGGCACTGCGTAGGATCCTACGGTCTTGGCGTGCATCCGTGCGTCGCTGCGGTCCGGTCCCAGGTCGACGGGCACGTGCACCTTCCGACGACCTCTGGCGACAACATCGATGTACTGTGGAGACCTCACGCCCCACGTGTTGAGCAATTCGGCGGTACGTCCACCCGGCCTCCCGCATGCCCACTATATGCCCTCGCTCAAAGTCCGTCAACTGCACATACGGTTCACGTCCACGCTGTCGCGGCATGCTACCAGTGTTAAAGACTGCGATGGAGCTCCGTATGCCACGGAAAACTGGCTGACACTGACGGCGGCGGTGCACAAATGCTGCGCAGCTAGCGCCATTCGACGACCAACACCGCGGTTCCTGGTGTGTCCGCTGTGCCGTGCGTGTGATCATTGCTTGTACAGCCCTCTCGCAGTGTCCGGAGCAAGTATGGTGGGTCTGAGACACCGGTGTCAATGTGTTCTTTTTTCCATTTCCAGGAGTGTATATGCAAATTAAATTACACATTTGTGTGAACGGACGACATAATGCACAAGCAGATAAGCGGCACAAGACGTATTTACACTTGAGCCACTCAGCTTGAGGAAGAATCTGAAACGTCAGTTAGTCTACCCAACGTATTATTGTACTAACCGCTCACCTTCTGAAAGGCTGAAGGGTGAGGCAAATCATTGTTTGGCACAGATAATTTCAGGCTAAAGCAGTCAGTTACTGAAGTAATAGTACCTCTTTATCCGCTGAAAGTTATTTTTATTTGTTGTGTTTCAAAATTAACGTCATCGCATTAGGTTACGCCGTTTTCAAAATGTAATATCGCCGACATACGGTATTACCAAATGTACGTTTAAATTAACTTGCATTAGAATTGTTCCTTATATCTGTCAGTACGTCTGCTATGCCACACAGTAGACTGCAAGACAGTGAATGACATTGTTAGGCCGGCCGCGGTGGTCTCGCGGTTCTAGGCGCGCAGTCCGGAACCGTGCGACTGCTACGGTCGCAGGTTCGAATCCTGCCTCGGGCATGGATGTGTGTGATGTCCTTAGGTTAGTTAGGTTTAAGTAGTTCTAAGTTCTAGGGGACTAATGACCACAGCAGTTGAGTCCCATAGTGCTCAGAGCCATTTGAAGCCATTTGACATTGTTAGCCGTATATAATACCTGGTTACTGACTTGCTCACCGCATATGAACTTGGGTTGTGATGTTTCAGCGATATACCGGTTGACACTAGTGCCCGTAGTAAGAACAGGAAGAGCAAATTTTGTGTACGAATCACATTGAACTTAATGGTGGAAATTACTGTATAAGGAACAAATTTATTCCTCATGTGAAGTTATTTTGTCTGTTTATTTATCGACAATCTGATATGGTCATGGTTTTGAGAAAATTATGTATGACACTGTCCAGAAATCAAGGTTCGTGTGAATTACGCAAAGAATCTGTACAGTTCACCAGGGGAAAATTACGGGTAGATATATATTATTTATTCAGAATTCGTCAGTATTAAAATTGTCACTGCTACTAATATGAACACTAACATCGAACTGATCTGAGATGTATCGGCAAAATGTCTTGGATTCTAGCCATGAAACCAAAGACGGCTCAGAGCTATAATAGCGTTGAACTGCTGACACAGAAACATCTGTTTATTTTATACACACAGTGTTTCAGTGACTGTAATTCATCCGCAGCAAGAGCAAAATTTATGTACTGTAAAGTAAGTCTTAAATGAAGACTGAGTGCGAGCCCGTTAAGAGCAGTCAATCTGTGTTTCATTAGATGACGTTTCCTATTCATTCTGACAGAGTTCTCCGGTTACTTGCCCAATTATGCTCGTTCACAGGGACTTAATCCCAAATGGAGAGGAGTTTTAAATTCAGCAGTTGATTGGACACTCTCGTACCGGCTGATGAAGTGTGCGAAATGGGATTAGTGATGTGATTGCTGGCAGGCAAGTTTGCGCGCGTCCAACGATTGCGTTTTACAGTGCGTCTTCTCATCAGCTTCTCAGCCCGTAACAAACGAGCCTAGCAACAACAGAACCACTTATGTGGATGAACAATTCTTGCCAGGAAAAGTCACACTCCACTCGGATACAAACGCCGTTCATTTCGTGGCTTATTCAGTAAATGTAATGGATTTACGCTCTCCTAATTCTCTTTTACTTTTCTACCGACGGAAGCTTTCTCTAGTGTACGGCAACAGTCGGTCCTCTCGTAGGATGTAGTCCCTCAGCTTTACGCGATGTTGCTGGAGTGGCAAGTAAACGAGAATTATACGTTTCTATCTATCCTTATAAATGAATTTATGCATAAAAGGTGAAGTGCAGATCCCTGTTATCAATATGTTAATTAGTATGTAGAAAGCAACAAAACACTAATTAATGCCCTCTCTGTATTTCTTCGTTACCATCTACCTTTCCACAACTATTCCTTGACTTTCTCGGTTATTGTTTATCGAAATCAATATGACCGTGACAAATAAATGTGGAATGTGCTTGTCGCTGGAAAATGAGTTGGATGGAAAGACAGAAGACTAAAAATATACACTCCTGGAAATGGAAAAAAGAACACATTGACACCGGTGTGTCAGACCCACCATACTTGCTCCGGACACGGCGAGAGGGCTGTACAAGCAATGATCACACGCACGGCACAGCAGACACACCAGGAACCGCGGTGTTGGCCGTCGAACGGCGCTAGCTGCGCAGCATTTGTGCACCGCCGCCGTCAGTGTCAGCCAGTTTGCCGTGGCATACGGAGCTCCATCGCAGTCTTTAACACTGGTAGCATGCCGCGACAGCGTGGACGTGAACCGTATGTGCAGTTGACGGACTTTGAGCGAGGGCGTATAGTGGGCATGCGGGAGGCCGGGTGGACATACCGCCGAATTGCTCAACACGTGGGGCGTGAGGTCTCCACAGTACATCGATGTTGTCGCCAGTGGTCGGCGGAAGGTGCACGTGCCCGTCGACCTGGGACCGGACCGCAGCGACGCATGGATGCACGCCAAGACCGTAGGATGCTACGCAGTGCCGTAGGGGACCGCACCGCCCCTACCCAGCAAATAAGGGACACTGTTGCTCCTGGGGTATCGGCGAAGACCATTCGCAACCGTCTCCATGAAGCTGGGCTACGGTCCCGCACACCGTTAGGCCGTCTTTCGCTCACGCCCCAACATCGTGCAGCCCGCCTCCAGTGGTGTCGCGACAGGCGTGAATGGAGGGACGAATGGAGACGTGTCGTCTTCAGCGATGAGAGTCGCTTCTGCCTTGGTGCCAGTGATGGTCGTATGCGTGTTTCTACATCTACATGACATGACTACTCTGCAATTCACAATTAAGTGCTTGGCAGAGGGTTCATCGAACCACAATCATACTATCTCTCTACTATTCCACTCCCGAAAAGCGAGCGGGAAAAACGAACACCTAAACCTTTCTGTTCGAGCTCTGATTTCTCTTATTTTATTTTGATGATCATTCCTACCTATGTAGGTTGGGCTCAACAAAATATTTTCCCATTCGGAAGAGAAAGTTGGTGACTGAAATTTCATAAAAAGGTCTCGCCGCGACGAAAAACTTCTATGCTGTAATGACTTCCATCCCAACTCGTGTATCATATCTGCCACACTCTCTCCCCTATAACGCGATAATACAAAACGAGCTGCCCTTTTTTGCACCCTTTCGATGTCCTCCGCTGTTTGGCGCCGTGCAGGTGAGCGCCACAATCAGGACTGCATACGACCGAGGCACACAGGGCCAACACCCGGCATCATGGTGTGGGGAGCGTTCTCCTACACTGGCCTTACACCTCTTGTGATCGTCGAGGGGACACTGAATAGTGCACGGTACATCCAAACCGTCATCGAACCCATCGTTCTACTATTCCTAGACGGGCAAGGGAACTTGCTGTTCCAACAGGACAATGCACGTCCACATGTATCCCGTGCCACCCAACGTGCTCTAGAAGATGTAAGTCAACTACCCTGACCAGCAAGATCTCCGGATCTGTCCCCCATTGAGCATGTTTGGGACTGGATGAAGCGTCGTCTCACGCGGTCTGCACGTCCAGCACGAACGCTGGTCCAACTGAGGCGCCAGGTGGAAATGGCATGGGAAGCCGTTCCACAGGACTACATCCGGCATCTCTACGATCGTCTCCATGGGAGAATAGCAGCCTGCATTGCTGCGAAAGGTGGATATACACTGTACTAGTGTCGACATTGTGCATGCTCTGTTGCCTGTGTCTATGTGCCTGTGGTTCTGTCATTGTGATCATGTGATGTATCTGACCCCAGGAATGTGTCAATAAAGTTTCCCCTTCCTGGGACAATGAATTCACGGTGTTCTTATTTCAATTTCCAGGAGTGTATAACATCACTCGTGGCTCACACACCGTAGGAAAATCAAGTAGATACGTGAGCACGCTGCTTACAGAACAGCACAACACTACAAATTTCGGAAGACAAATTCCATCCTAGCAAATTGTCTGGAAATCAGACACTATTATGTAGCAGGTTTTAGCGCCTAGAACCGCTCGGCCACTACGGCCGGCAATTACTTCTCATTTACAATGTCTAATTTAAACGGCACATAATAACGTTAATGATTTTCAGATTATTAATTTCAAGGAAAAAGCAAGGAAAACGATAAGGTTGCAAGTTACAATGATATTCAGTGTAAGAAATGTTCAAATGCGTGTGAAATCTTACGGGACTTAACAGCTAAGGTCATCAGTCCCTAAGCTTACACACTACTGAACTTAAATTATCCTAAGGACAAACACACACACCCATCCCCAAGGAAGGACTCGAATCTCCGCCGGAACCAGCCGTCAGTATAAGAGTTTTGTGTCAAAACTGAAGGAAATTTCATTACGGCTTTAGAAACAACTTCAAGCTATGCAGGGAGGAGTATTCGCAAAAAATATCTTTGGTGCGAAATGTAATATTTAGCGAAATTTTACAGTGAAACATTTCACTATTAACTGCACTGAGAAGATAATTATTCGCCTGGAGTTAGTGATAATTTTAAAATTAGGTTTGCAAAAGCTTTTCGTGATAGATAATTTTGCCAGGATAATCAAAGCAACAGTAAAAATGTAACCCATGAGGAGTTTTAATGCGTAGTTCTAAACATATTGTGGTCTTTATCGAAATGAACCAGAATAAAGAATGTATTTGTAAATGGTTCGTGTTACACAGAGAAAAGATTTCTGTAATTTTCAGTTTGAACCAGAAATAAATTTAAACGCTTCTTTTGGTTTATCACAAATAAATGGTTTAAAATAATCTGTGTGGGGTGTTTTAGAGACCAGATTGTTCAGATGATCAGTTTTTAAAGTATGTAGGTATTTTAGGAAACGTATCAGGAAAAAAGTAACAGAGAAAACTTTGATTTTGGGGATTAATCAGAAAGTAATTTCAGGAGACAGTGATAAATATGAAGAAAGGAATTTGGAAAAGGTATCACGAAACAAGTATGAGACAAAACTTTGATTTTCGGAATTCATCAGAAGGAAATTTTAGACAATGTAGGGAGGATTACAATAATCAAGGAAGAAGGGGAATCGATAACAGCAAACAACAGAATCCTAACAGAGAATTTAGTATGACAGTCATCCATCACAACAGAAACGATAGAATGATAAATGAGCAGGTCGACCTAGAGTCGTTCCGTTGACTGTGAGAGTCGAAATTAAACCTGATGAATTGACCACTCACGCTCTACCGAGAAGCCAAGTCGCTTTGAGATCGCGCGTCCTGTACTGCGATTGAGACCACGCGTCCTGTGCTGCGATGGTGTATTTTCGGTTCTGTCCAAGGAGGTGATGAATAGCGGACCTAGAGTAATTGTGAAGAAAGACAGCGAACTAAAAGCTTACTTTGCGTTGTAATATACCGCGATTATTATTATTATTATTATTATTATTATTATTATTATTATTATCATGATGAGCGGAAATGAATTATTACGCTTTAAGAGTCAGTAAAATTGAGTTTAACATAATTCCTCACAGTAAGTATTATTTTTATTGTAAGAATAAAAAATATGTATGCAACTGGTGTCAAGTTCTTCACCTTATTGACTGTCTTTCAAGTACTCTTTAACCGTTTTGCACGTCAAGACCTAAATTATTCTTATTAGTTGAGGTTCATACTGCATATCAGCAGAAATTTACATTTCCTTTCATCAGACTAAACTTTTTATTTTATACAATTAACAAATAAATAATATAAATATTATATCTTAATAAACATTAAGCCTGTTTTATACAGAATTCACTGTTATGAATAGGCTTCTCATTCCAATGCGTTGAAAAGGTAGTAGCAGGTTTTAAGCACTTGTCTCCTTCTCTTTGTTTCTAGTTCCTCGAAAACGTAGCAAAACAGGAAACTTGGTGAATATTTTCGTATGGAAAACTTCTGACGGAGACAGAAGGCAGTCAACTTTTGCAGTTTTGGGGCTTTCCATTCAACCGGAGGAAATCGGAGATTCGGATAGAACATCCGGCCAGCCAGCACTTGTATTCACCTTCCAGTGAGAACGAACTACCTGTATGAGGGGCAGGAACATCAGGAATCCCAGGCGGGTGAGCAGAGACACTTAACACTGTACTATTGTAGACATTCAAATGCGAATAACCATATGAAAGTAATAGTACGTAATTATTAAACAAAAGGAAGTATGGCAGCCGGAAGCTCAGTGCACATCACTAATTTTAGCTGATAAATTTTTGAATTAGAAAGGATCAGTCGCGTGACCTGATGCAAGTAGTAACAGAGTGTAACTACAAGGAACAATTATATTTAACTGAAAACGACTCATCATTCGCGGAAAGATATTCGGATATGGCAGTCCAAAGTACAGAACTCTAATGTGCGAAGTCCGTGCGGTTCTCACATAATAATTAGTTGCTTATAATGGGACTCTAAGAATCAAAATGAATATCTGTAACAAAACTATGGATACGTATGTTAAATGGAAAGGGATGTTCGTCACATGAATCCAAAACAGCTGAAAGGATGGGTACGTTACGTCCAAGCCGTTATATGTTACCCGTTATGAAAAATGTAATGTAATCGATTCCTTTCCCTTTGAAGCTTTACAGAAAGGCTTCGTTTGTAACAGTGGCTAATTAAGGACAGTTGACATTTAGTACGCTACCGGACCACGGAAATTTGAAACAAACGCCAGCCAGCTTGCTTCTGACGAAAAAGCCTCACCGCTTTTTTTGTGAACATCAAAGCAACAGGCAACTGTACAGTTCTTTACTTCTCTGTGTGCCTCTATGATGGGAAGTGCGTCCACATAAACGCCTCTCATTGACAAAAATTCTTTTACAGTTTCCACGAACAGTTTTCTGAAACAGCTGCCAGATACAAAGAGCATTGTTTTCGTTCTGAATGTCGAACGCAGTTTTACTACCGATGAAACGGATTTAGTATGCGTCAACACATCTAAAATAACGTTAATAAAGTAAGATTTATCTTATGCAATTTGAAATATTAGTAGTGCAAAGAACCGTGCAGAATTTAGCAGACTCGTTTATACAGACCTCGCAGCATCTCGTGCAGGCAACAGAAAAACGTCACAGGAAGGGGACAGAAGAACTATGAAAGGAATGTGTATTTGAAAACGGGATTCAATCCGTAATTTTGGATCTTAACCAGTAATTTAGAAATCAGCATACCCTTAGCACTCACATCACATTCCAACTTGCATTAATCAAGCGAATAGCGCAACTTCAGTAGTATCTTGCAACATAGTTGGGGTCCTATTCCTACTCCTTCATCTACAGTGGACGGGGAGGGAGATAGAATGTTGGGGCTGTAGATATGGCGTTTTGTTTCTCCTTCTCCTGCTAGAACTTTTTGATTCCTTCAAGCAAGCTCATCCCATGTCGTCTTATCAGATGTTCTTGGGCTTTGTACTTGTCCTCCTTTTGTATCGAACAGTTACGAGTTTTCCCATATCATCAAGGATCTTTGCCCTTTCTTCACATGAGACTTTGTTGGACAAATTTACATTGGATCAATTAACTTTTTTCCATTTATTTCGTTTCTTAACCCATTTTTCAATCGCTTTTATCGACCTGGTTTGTTAATATTTAAATGTTGTTGTTCTTGTGGTCTTCAGTCGTGAGACTCGTTTGATTCAGCTCTCGACGATACTCTATCCTGTGCTTGTTTTTCATCTCCCCTACATCCTTCTCAATCTGCTTGGTGAATTCATCTCTTGGTCTCCCTCTACGATTTTTACCCTCCACGCTGCCCTCCAAAACTAAATTTGTGATCCAGTGACGCCTCAGAACATATTCTACCAACCAGTCCCTTCTTCTAGTCAAGTTGTGCCACAAATTTCTCTTCTCCCCAGTTCTATTCAATACTTCCTCAATACTTATGTGGTCTACCCATGTAATCTTTAGCATTCTTCTCTAGCACCACATTTTGAAGGCTTCTATTCTCTTCTTGTCTAAACTATTTATATTTTTCCAAGAGGAGCTTTCTGGAACAGTTGCTAGATACAAAGGGAATTTTTATTTTGCTCCTCAAATAGCAAAACTCATCTACTACTTTAAGTGTCTCATTTCCTAATCTAATACCCTCAGTATCACCCGATCAAAATCGACTACATTCCATTAACCTCGTTTTGCTTTTGTTGATGTTCATCTTATATCCTACTTTCAACACACTGTCCATTCCGTTCAACTGCTCTTACTGGTCCTTTGCTGTCTCTGACAGAATTACAATGTCATTGCCGAATCTCTAAGTTTTTATTTCTTCTCCATGGATTTTATTTCCTATTCCGAATTTTTCTTTTGTTTCCTTTACTGGTTGCTCAATATACAGATTGAATAACATCGGAGATAGCCTACAAACTTGTCTCACTCCCTTCCCAACCGCAGCTTCCCTTTCGTGCCCCTCGACTCTTACAACTGCGATATGATTTCTGTACAAATTGTAAATTGCCTTTCACTTCCTGTATTTTACAGCTGCCACCTTCAGAATTTGAAATAGAGTATTCCAGTCAACATTGTCAGAAGTTTTCTCTAAGTCTAAAAATGTTAGAAACATAGATTTGCCTTTCTTTAATCATCTTCTAAGGTAAGTCGTAGAGTCAATATTGCCTCACGTATTCCTACATTTCTAGGGAATGCAAACTGATCTTCCTCGAGATCTGCTTCTACCAGTTTTTCTATTCGTCTGAAAAGAATTCGCGATATTATTTTGCAGCCGAGACTTATTAAACTGATAGTTAGGTAATTTTCACATCTGTCAACACCTGCTTCCCTTGGGATGGGAATTATTATATTCTTCTTGAAGTCTGAGGGTATTTCACATGTCTCTTACATCTTGCTCACCAGAAGGTAGAGTTTCATCAGGGCTGGCTCTCCCAAGGCTCAGTAGTTCTAATGGAATGTTGTTTACTCCCATGGCCTAGTTTCGACATAGGTCTTTGAATTCTCTGTCAAACTCTTCACGCAGTATCATATCTCCCATTGCATCTTCATCAGCATCCTCTTCCATTTTCATAATATTGTCCTAAAGTACATTGAGCTTGTATAGGCCATCTATAGACGCCTTCCACCTTTCTGCTTTCCCTTCTTTGCTTAGAATTGGGTTTCCATCTGAGTTCTTGATATTCATACAAGTGGTTCTCTTTTCTTCAAAGGTATCTTTAATTTTCCTGTAGGCAGTATCTATCTTACCCCTGGTGAGATAAGCCTCTACATCCCTACATTTGTCCTCTATCCATCTCTGTTTAGCCATTTTGCACTTCCTGTCAATCTCATTTTTGAAACGTTGGTTTTTTTCCTGCTTCATTTATTGCATTTTTATATTTTCTCCTTTCATCAATTAAATTCAATATTTCTTCTGTTTCCAAAAGATATCTACTAGCTCTCGTCTTTTTACATACGTGTTCCTTTGTTGCCTTCACTACTTCATCCCTCAAAGCTGCCGATTCTTCTTCTATTGTATTTCTTTCCTCCATTCTTGTCAATCGTTCCCTAATGCTCTCGCTAAAACGCTCCGCAACCTTTGGTTCTGTCAGATTATCCAGGTCCCATCTCCTTAAATTCCCACCTTTTTGTAGTTTCTTCAGTTTTAATCTACAGCTCATAACCAACAGATTGTGGTCAGAGCCCACATCTGCCCCTGGAAGTGACTTACAATTTTTAAATTTTGATAATTTGGGGGAGACCCAGTGCAAAAATTGAAAAACATTGTTTTTTATTTTTTTGTATCATTAAAATCTAAGGACTCTCCAAAACATGCTGATATATTATTTATCTGGTGGAAATATTGTCTTGTTGGCATTATCGTCCTTTACTGTACATCTGCATTGTCAGTTTTCCTCCTCGCGACTTACATTGACTCATTTTAACGGTCATGTTTCCGAAACTATTCACTATAGAAGGCTGTGGTTTTGTTTTTTTGTAGTTGGCAATCTGCTCTACTCAGTGTGTTGTTTGAATAGCGCGAAGTGTTTCGTGAATAACTTCTTATTTAGTGAGTTTTAGTTCACGCAGCAAGCAGACATTGACAGCATTTTGCAGAGGAAAAAATGCAAAACCACTAGGAATATTCAAGAAACGAAGAAACAAGGGTAACAGGTTTTACCGAAAATGTGTAGCCGATGAAGCTTGTTTTGGAGTATATCACAAGGAACTACAAGCGACAGCAGTGACAAGAAAATTGCAGTGCCTACACCCTCTCCCCCCAGTACTTCAAAAAGCAAAGTTGACTTTAGAGTTTATGAAGACCGTAGTGTAGAAAAAAGACATGGCTACGAATATAACTGTGGAGTTCGGTATTTTGGCTCGTGTTCTGAGTGAAGCAGTTAGTTATTCTCTTTGTGGTGTTGAAGTAACGGTGTCTGAAGATGAATCAGATAGGGAAGGAATTGTTTGTCATTTACGTATTTCCTGTCAGAACTGCGAATTCTCTAAATCCTTTTGCACATCAAGTAAGTGTAAAAACTACTTGTATACTAATAACGTAAGATTAGTATACGGACTGAGGTGCATTGGGAAGGGTCGGGCTGCTGGGAAAACGTTATTTAGCATCACAAATTTGCCAGGTCCACCTACTGAGGATTAACACTACACAATTGTGTAAAGGAAGTGGCTGCAGATTCCATGATATCTCCAACAAAAGGAACAGAATAAGCAAATGATGGCTGCACTGATATCAGTATTGGCTTTGATGGCTCCTGCCAGAGACGAGGACTTAAATCTAAGAATGGAGTTGCAACGGCAACAAGTGTTACACAGGAAAAGTCCTGGATCTTGAGATTCTGACAAAATATTGTCAAGGATGCACATGTACTAACGTGGATAGAGAGAGAGTAGAATCTCATAAGCCAAACTGTGGAAAACATTATTATGGAACAGTTGGAGGGATGGAAGTGGCTGCTGCAGTAAGTATTTTTCAGCAATCTGAGGAAGAAAGGGGAGTTAGCTACATTCGGGTCTTGGGAGATGGAGACAGCAAATCTTTCAAAGCAGTAGTGGACAGCAAACCTTATAGTGTGCCCATAACTAAACTAGAGTGTGTAGGGAATGTGAAAAAGAGAATAGGTGCACGTCTCAGACAGTTGAAAATAAAACTTGGCGACCCAAAGCTATCAGATTGTAAAACAAGAAAAGGTCCTGGCAGACTGACTGACAAGGTGATACATCAGTTTCAAGATTATTATGGAAAAGCTTTCAGGGACAACACCAATGATTTGCACAAGATGGTGAGAGCGGTGTAGGCTATCTACTATCACTAAATTTTTACTGATAACAACCCCGAACATTGTTTGTGCCCTCGTCCTCCTGAGACATGGTGCAAATATAGAAAATCTGAAGCTGAAGTATCTCTGGCAGATTTTAGCAGAAAAACAGTGTGCCTGAAGCAGTAATGGAAGCTTTGAAGCCTATATTTAGAGATCTGGCCCATCCATATCTGTTGAAAACGTGTTTCCATAGGGTAACACAAAACGTCAACGAATCTTTCAATAATCTTCTCTGCACTCGCATACCAAAGAGTATATCTGTTGGGATGAACACCCTACAGTTAGAAAATGATGACACTGTAATCACATTTCATAATGGATGTAGTGGCAGACTGTGCGTACTTGAGAGGCTGGGAGTGATTTTGGCGAAGCATACACTGGAAGGTCTTCACAAAGTGGATATTGGAAGAGAGAAAAAATCTGAGATTTCAGCAAGACATGTGACCAAAGAGGCAAGGAAAAGAAGAAGGCAGCTGTTACTAAATAGAACTAGTGGTGAAGAGTACCTACAGTATGGAGCAGTGTGTTTTTAATAACGTCGATTTTGTATATTTTTCACTACAAATGCCTCGTTTTCTCAGAAACTATTCATCCTATTGTACCGAACATTACAGGGTCCTCCCCAACTATCCAGTAAGCCATGGATCTACAACGAAGAATATACGTTCAGCTCAGCTATTCATATGTATATTTACCTTAACAAAATTCTTACAAAAATAGTCATTGAGTAAAAAATTTGTGAAACCTTTTGTTTCGATGCAAAACCTTCCATCGTAGATCAGTATAAGGAAGAGTCAGTAGTTATTATATGGTAGAAATTTCAAATCCGTATCTATAACAGTCTCTGAGATAATCGGTCATTAACATTGGTGAATTAACATGGGTGAGATAGGGGCCCGGGTCTCTCCTTAACTCTCACATAGTACTGCAACTTGTTTATAGAATTTCTGACTTCACGTCCGCAGCTCGTGGTCGTGTGGTAGCGTTCTCGCTTTTCACGCCCGGGTTTCCAGGTTCGAATCCCGGCGGGTTCGGGGATTTTCTCTACCTCGTGATGGCTGGGGGTTGTGTGATGTCCTTAGGTTAGTTAGGTTTAAGTAGTTCTAAGTTCTAGGGGACTGATGACCATAGATGTTAAGTCTCATAGTGCTCAGAGCCATTATTATTCTGACTTCCCTTTCTATTAGTATACTTTATCCTCCCTGTTGTCTGCACCTATCTTCACTTTTTCTTTTCCTCCGGAAATAAGATTTTGTCTTTTACGATTCAAAAACCTTCCTTCAAATTTTCTTTGTGTCGTATTCACTACCTCCATTTTCCAGTTCGTCCTGACTTTACAATGACTCTCTTTATTACTGATGAGTGATGTCTTACCTTTGCCTTTTAGGTAACCACTTTATAGTAGCACCTATTGAGCTTTGAGGATGTGGGGATAAAGAGACAAGATCTGAAGATGAGCTGATCAAGTTCTATAATCAGAATGAGAATTTCACTCTGCAGCGGATATGAAATTTCCTGGCAGCTTAAAAGCTCTCCTGCGAACCCTGCTGAATTAGCACTCCTGAAAGAAAGGATACTGCGGAGACATGGCTTAGCCACAGCATGGGGATGTTTCCAGTTCTGCAAGGTTCGCAGGAGAACTTCTGTAAAGTTTGGAAGGTAGGAGACGAGATACTGGCAGAAATAAAGCTGTGAGCACCGGGCGTGAGTCGTGCTTCTGTAGCTCATATGGTAGAGCACTTGCCCGCGAAAGGCAAAGGTCCCGAGTTCGAGTCTCGGTCGGGCACACAGTTTTAATCTGCCAGTAAGTTTGAAGTATTATACTGCTAACATTCTGGAACCAAATGCTGGAAAGACACAGGTTTGTGGGTTGCGTCTACGGAATAGAGAAGCTGATAGCAAACTGAACATCACTTGGACAGATAAACAATTCCACTGCGACACTCGAAAATATCGTGGAGTAAATATGCACCGCTTTCTTACATTCAAAGCACACTACGAAGTATCTGCATAGGAGAAACATCATCTGTAAATTTACAATGCCTCGAAGATCTGCCCTGGGCAGTTTGTTTACACGCAGTTGAATATTCTCTACCAGTTGCGTAAAATTCTGTACATCCCCAACAGGTTCATAAAATTTTGAACGAATGTGGACGCACTGTGACATACTGTCTACGACCATCCCTTTTCAATAAACATTACAAAAATAAGGGCATTACACCGTATTCGCAATTACTTCATCTTATGGAACTCGAGATTCTTTGCCTGACGCCCACCGAGCATTGTGAAAGAATATCTAGCTGGAGGTTCACACCTACCTTATGGGGCATGGAAGCTGCAGAGAAGCCAGAGAACTCAGGTGTTACGATGCAAAGTCAACCTTAGGAACTGGGACTTAAGTAGTCGTGATGAAATTTGGAAGTATGGTGAGCGCTGTACCAACAACATCGGCTACCTTCTTGTACAATTACTGAGCAGCCTATCAGTTGTAAAATGGGAGGTTTATTTAAACGCCTTTACTATGGTTCCAAGGTTTATAAAATCATCTTCTTCAGAAGGAAATAGTGACAACCGAGTTAACATGTTGTGGCGGACGTACATTAAAATATAACAGAAAGGCGTCAGTCAAATATAAAATTTCACCTCCATGGTAATTGAAAAATGCACAACGTGGTTGATGCCATTTAGTATTACCTAATCACTATTCAACTAGTGCAGCAGTGTATAAAATACATATCTGTTCTATGTTATTTAATTTCATTTGATATCTATATGTAATGAAAACTGTAGGCAGACACATGATAATTCGTTGCCTTTTCTCAGTAGCGACTGGTTGATGTATTTCTATACCTGCCACTTTTGATGGGTTGTTATTATTACACAATTGCAATAGTGTTACATACGTATAATTATTGGTCAAGTATGGTCTGTCATCAAGTAGTGATCAATGATCAATGATCACTGATTGTCTGTCATCAGTGATGGTCAGTGATCAGTTATGGTCAATTATCAATTATGGTCAGTGATCAATGACTATCAGTAGTCAGTGACAATGAGTGATAAATACTGATCAATGATCAATGACAATAAGTTATCAGTGATGATCAGCTCTCAGAGATGGTCCATAATCGAAGTTCGGTCATGATCAAAGATGGAGCGAGAACAAAGGTAGCCTGTGAGCAATGATGGCCAGTGATCAATGTCAGTAAGTGACCAGTGATGGTCACTGATCAATGATAGTGACTGATCTGTGGTGGTCAACGAACATTGATGGTCTGTTTCCAATAAACCTTTTGGTGGGCGTTTATCAGATCATGGAATGTCTGGCAGTCTTTTAGTCTAGTGTTCTCATCACAAATCATAAACTTATATGAGAAAATTAATGTGTTATGCAACCATCAGGTGTTACTGGGTAGAAGCCTATGTGGAATGGTGACTATGTAAAGGGGGAATGGTGACTACCTGAGAGAGAAAGAGAGAGAGAGAGAGAGAGAGAGAGAGAGAGAGAGAGAGAGGGAGGGAGGGAGGGAGAGATAAGTACTGATAAAAATGATTACTTTGAATGACAGTGCTCAAGTAGCATAGAACTTGAAGTATAAAATACAGGGTTTCACATGTTATTTACGAGTACAGAATTTGACGAATGAAATATGTGTACGCGCCTTTTTAAGGATAGTGCAATTTTTTTAACACTGGAAACATTTTAATGAGGCGCCAGAGGAATGTATATGTAGGTAAATAACATGTTACTTTGACCTTTGATTCAATTTAATATTAAGTCATAGATAACAGAGAGAGAAAAAGATTACTTTATCACAGGTGTATTTAAGTAGGCCAGTATTTTTCGACCTATGAAATACAGAGAGAACACAAAGAACACAGAATTGCCTGACACACAGAGACGCCTTTTTTACGTATATAATGAATAGCTTTGGTTTTGGAGTCATTTTAATACTACCCCAGAGGTGTGTATGTGCATAGCTTTGACCTTGGAGTCACTTTAATATTAAGACCGAGCTGTGTATGTATAGGTAAATAACGGACAACTTTTACCTTGGCTTCACTTTATTGCTAAGAGAGAGGTATGTGACTTCCACGGAAATAATGGATACATCTTTAACTTTAAAATGAGAGTTAGCTATTTTTTGTTGTACTGCACACCTGGCTCATCATTTTAATAGTATATTGTGATTTGTTGGAGAGACAACAGGAACAGGTGGAAAGCAAACAGTTAAGTTGTACATAATTGTTGTATATATATTTTACTTCCAAGAAAATAATGAGACTTCCAAGTTGTCGTTATGTAATTTATTTTTGCTGCATATCTGGAGCATCATTTTAATAATTTTCGGCACGGGGCGTGATTTTCACTTCTTATTTCAATACTACGCTATGACTGGTAGAAAATATGGATGGATAATGGAAAATGGAAGTGTACGTTGGAAACAATATCATTTTGACACTACTTTTACGCGTCATTTAACTACTACACACTGACTGATGGGAAAAAGGAGAGGGTGGGGTGGGCTTCCGTTACTTTGGATTATTTGATTTGCTGGGGATAGGGAGTACTCCACTGTGATTGGTTCGAGATAGGAGGAGTGAAATCTTCTTTTCAATTTTGCACTAACGCAATTCGACTGTTTCCTCACCTTCGATTTTTAAATTCTGTGTCATGACTGACTGAAGATAAATAGGGAGGCGTGACTAGCCACTAATAAAGATGGTTACGTCACTAGTGACTTGTATGACACAGATAATGAGCTCACTTTACTAGGTCGGAAGAGGGGATGAGCGCCAAGTAGATGCTGCTCATACAACTTTCAGATCTTTGTTTCAAAAGCGAACACTTTCATTTCAGTGATGCATAAATTTAACAGTACGTAGTAACTGTTTTCATTTACGTACATATAAGTACATTTCAGTAAAAATTCAAGATAAGTGAAAATGAACGACACATTGTTAAAAACCACATTCTGAGAAGCCAATGTAGTCAAAATTCACAACGTAGTTTCAAATAGAGAGCTCAGCAGAGAAGTATATTTAAGCTGATTTCAGGAAACCCGCATTCCTCGTCCGAGAATACCTTTCAGTATTAGAAGTATATATTCCCAAATTTTGCCACACATTTATGAAGGGTAAGAAGGAAAGGGAGAGTGCAAGGTCTCATCGACTTCGAAGTCGTCAGAGAGGAATTTCCAGCTCATGTGGGACAAGCATTGGGGAAGAACTCTTTGAGTAAGCATCGCGGTACAGCCGGAAGCGGCTCATTAAAAGCATGAAAAAGTATATCACAGCAGCTGGTGTGTTACTTGCTTTCCGTTTCTTAACCACAGTGACACTTCAGTCGGTCAACCAAGTTAGAGTTTCAACAACATCGATATAACCAGTGGCCATTTAAAAAAAAAAATCCAGAAATTTCCCTTGCGTGACACAGGGACGTCATGAAAATATTTACTTTGGGTCCTGTAGAATAGAATTTAGTGTGTTAACCGCCATGCCACATCAGTTTCAATGTGATAGTTGTTTAGTTTGACGTCGATGTCGAGATCATTAGAAACGAACATTAACCGAATAAAAACACCAAAGTCTCAATATGTGGATAAGTAAGATAAATGCCAGGTCTTCTAAAAGAAAGAGAGCAGTAACGTTATTTTGAACACGGACAAATTGGAACATTAGTGAATGTGCTGGTAGTACCTTAGAGCTTCGTGGCTGAAAATGTGGGATTGGGAGCAGCTACTGCCGAAAATTCGCCTGAGGCTATAGCTTTCGAATGAACAGCCCCCACCCCACCAGCCCCAACACGACGAGAGATTCTCGGCTGTTGTGAAACCGTTCAACACACGGCAGAACCTATGCACAGTCGCTACGACTCGTTGCCTATAGATATCGGAAAATGCATGTCGACAGTACGGCTTTGTTCTTCTGTTGTTGCAAGGTACAACAGAAGAGGAACCTCCCCAACCAAGCACCTCACCCTCCTTCATATTGGAGACGAGCCATGTATTCGAAATCTTAAGCTCTGGCTGTAGAGTAAGAATGCTATAAGCTTATCACATAATTATTTCTTTTTCGTTCTTATTCCGGAACGTGCGCACTACCTTCCCTAATCAGTTGTGAGGGTCACTAAATTATCTTTAGAGTAATTATTCCATTCCGTTATCTGTGCTTTTCTTTGTGGACTAATAAAATAAATACTATACTGATTATTCGCTATGCCTCGGAGAGAAATGGCACGTTGGATCCACAGTCGGGTAGACTGTCCTTCAAATTTCGCTCTGGTTTTCCACATTAAGAATTTTTGTGGTTTCCTTAAACTGCTAAATGCAAATACTGGAAGGATTTCTTTGAAATCGAAGAAGTCTATTTCCCACCTTATCTTCTGAAAAATTGAGTCAGTGACCCACACCATACTGTCTAGTCATCGACAGGACGCCAAATGCTAACTTTCTTTCATTCCTTTTTTTATATACGTTTATTTCAGAGAGGAAACATCATAGTGCATAAAACTTGTACCTAAGATTCTTAAGTCATTTTATTGTCGCAGCACATATTTCCTTTCCTTTTACTTTCAGATTTGCAGGGTGTGCCATACCTCCACCTAGTGTGTAAGCTTATGAAGATGAAACAACATGATACATGGGATACGACACTCTTCTGAGAATGAGTCTCTCCTTCATTGGTCTTCTTGCATACTTTGGAACATTTTCCTGTAAACTGTTACAGTACCTTCATTTGTCCTTCTTTGGAAAATGGAGTAGAGAGTATGAGATCAGGTCATCTTTCGATGAAGTCAATCAAGATATTAACTCTGTAAATCTCGACTTATTTTTCAAACGATCCCAGTGACTAATAGTGGCACACTAATTTAGTCGCTCAACATATTCGTGTAACATGAGCTCATAGCCTCTAAAGAGTTTTCTCTAATATGCTTTCTATGTAAGAGTCCCCTCATGTATCCTGATGTTTTATCAATCTAAGCTACGTTTCCTGTATTTAGACACCAGTTTATCGTTCGCGTACAGAGTTTCCAAATATTTTCCCACAGATCTATCACCTACCTTCACACATACGTTGTCATACAACATTATAAAGATGTGAAAACTGCTACAGTGAATGTTATTTGGGAGTTAATGACATAGAAACTCCGCAAAAAGCCTTGCGACTTCTTCAGTTTTAAATTTTAATTACTACACGAGGAAATACACATTTGAGTATTTCAGAAATTTTAGAAGTATTTAACTCATAGATTTCGATTCACACCTCTGTTTTCCATTTTTGTTTAGTTGGTTAGTAAAATGTGTTTAGTACCCGTAACGTAATGGTTTGAATTACATAAATATCACGGAAATCTGACGTAAAAATTATTTGTTTTGTAGAATTCTTGAACTGTATCATTTTGTCATCCTTAACGCACTAGTTGACATTTCATTGTTGTTTCTGCTGTAATTGTGCTGATAGCAAAGCAGGGTGGTAGCCATTGACCATAAAGCTTTCTAAAATCCTGCTTACTGGTGATTGGAAATTTTATGCTGGATTTTGAAATGTTTCGGTTATACACGGTTAATCGTCCTCCCGAAGCAATACAGCTCAGATATTGTGGATACTATTGTGATAGAATGTCTATAGTTCAAATACGCCGACGATGTATAATGCTCCATCTCATTTTTATGTTCTGCCGGCTATAGAACTATGAATATGCATATTCACGCTGACAGTGACAAAAGTAGAGAATTATTTTCGCTGTCAGCAATCATGTTTGCGAGAACTATTTGTAGTTCCATTGGAGAGAAGGTAGTGTGATTCCTGTTTAAGGTATGTTATTAAGTAGAAACTCATGAGATAGGTCTACAGCAGAACAGAAGAACTGTCGATTAGATAATAGTTTCAAAAGAAACATGTATGGAGAATGATTGTTAGGAGCTGTATTGATTTTACGAGAGCAAGAGAGCCAAATATTAGTTCTGGACTACTATGTGTAATTTGGAAAGACGAATGTATAACGTCGAACCATTATCACATGGGATAGTACCAACAGACATTCTGTAACTTTCTCACGAAAACGCTACGCTAGATTCTAGGAATTGACGGTCAAGGGT
The DNA here is from genome assembly GCF_023897955.1 of Schistocerca gregaria. Classification (NCBI taxonomy): domain Eukaryota; kingdom Metazoa; phylum Arthropoda; class Insecta; order Orthoptera; family Acrididae; genus Schistocerca; species Schistocerca gregaria. Next base: position 836,782,517 of record NC_064931.1, read on the forward strand.
AAGTTATTGTATATTATTTGTTTCGTTGTTTTGATTTTACAAATGTTACAGTTGGATAATGCACCATACCTTACCAAGTATAACAAGGCGTATACGTACATAACGAAATATTTGACCAATCGAAGAATACTGATTGAGTAATACAGTGCAGCAGGTAGGGCATTTAGCTCGTATTCTGCAGCAGAGAAGTTAAAATCTACTTCACGACATACTGCAAAAGTTTCATTATGAATTCGCATAACCACTCAAGATAAGTTCCTGTGTTAAGGCCACGAGGGGTTTCCATGCTAGTGAGTGTGATTTTGGGCTGTCGCTTTGTCTCAAATCACTGTACGTCAACCAGATGGTATACAGAACATCTTTTCTCCTTTAAAGAAATTTTGGTACAACGAACATAGTTTAATAAATATTTTTGGGTTAGAAGGTTTCTCCACATATCAAACCCTGTAGCGAATTTTATAACTTGAAATTATTTCCTTTTCTTTAGTAATAAAATCCGAGTAGTTATCATTAAACTACACACAAAATCATGCAGAAAATTTGGACAGTTAGAAACCCGTTGAACCGCATTATTGACGCACAAAATATTATCAACGAAAGCAAATGAGATTGGTACTTTCTGTTGTTTGATTGTGATGATGCATAGTGGGACTGAAACTAATTTGGCGTTTTGAGTAAAAAATTAAGTTTAGTTTTTTTATAATGTTTAGCTGAAATGTAACGAAAATAACTCCACTCAGGTTCGGAATCCTATAAATCGTTTTGAAAGGCAGTATAAATAGTTGAACAGAGATGTGAGAAGGTAATTCGTGCTGTCCAGAAAAGATGAATTTGCTCTCTAGAACCTTAAATATTTATCGTGAGATGATAATCGTAACCATTTGGACTGCATTTCTTCCATTCGTCATTTCCCCTGCTTGCCAGATCATTTCTCAGAGCCGCGATAAACTAGACGTTTCGCGAGACTTCTGGAACACGTCCAGGTCACTTGTCACAGCGTTTTTCCGCAGCCCTCATCACTCACTTGATATGTGCTATGCAATCTTCCTGTCGTATTGCTGACAATCAGTCTCTTCCAGTAGCCACTCACTGACTGGCTTTGTAAAGCGAGTAGAACGGTATCAGTAGCTTCATTTCACGGCACGAAATGTTCCGTTCTCTGTAATATACCGAAAGCTACTGCCCCTGCTTTTTCTGATGTAACATTTTACTACTATTAGGAACGAGGGTAATTCCGGTATATGGATATATATAGATATGACACAGACTGCTCTAGTACAATATTAGTCACAGCTAATGTCATCCGGAAGAGAACTGAAAACATATCCAAACCCATAGACAAAATAGGATACAATGAACTAAAAATTTCCGCCTGTGTCAAATAATTATGAATAGCATGTCTAACCTGAGTTGCATTTGTAATGATAACTCTGGATTATTTACTTTGTCTTGACTGATGACTAATTAGGATATGTTAAATGTGGCTGTGATACTTGGTTAAACCTAAATTTCTTGAAACAAGTATTGCTGTTTCAGTGCGGCTGGCTGCTATTGGTTTCTGTGTTAAACGTCAAGAACGGAAGTTACTCACAGTCTTCCAATGTGCAAGCTGTTTTACACGCCTAAAACATTTATGTCAACATCTACATCTATAGTCTACAAGTCACTGTGTAGAGAAGATCAGAGCGTACTTCTCATTGGGCTATGTATTAAGCTTTCTTTTCGTTCCATTAGCCTATGGAGTCCTGGAAGAATGATTGTTAAAACGTCTCTGTGCCAGTTTCAGTTACTTTAAATTTCTCTTCTCGGTCCACACGGGAATGTTACGCATGGGTTGTCGTATGTACCTAGAGTACTCTTACTTAGTACTGGTTCTTGAAATACTCTTGGTAGGTATTTTCGGGACATTTGGATTCGATATGAAAGAGTCTACCACTTCGAATAATTCACGCTGCACGAATGTTTCGTAAGCAATATATCTGCCAGCAGTCTCCTATGTGGTTAGAATTTTCCAAATATTCGACCATGAAATAAAAATCAGCCAACTCCCCAACCTAAGATTGAGCCTGTGAAATTATTCGATGTCATAGAAACTACAAACTGTTACATACAGGTATTTATATGCATTGACTAGTTCAGATTGTGAATCAGTGATACTATAACCACAGCCTGTAGTGCAATATTTGAATCAAGTAAATGATATTTTCATTACTTTGATACCGAGATGTAACTGAGCAGCCTCTTTTAGAGATTTCCTAGATGTTGATAACTCCAACATCTGCTGAAAGTGTGGGGGCAGAATTAGTATTATTTGACAGGCTACTTATATACAACACCAACAGCCAGGATCGACATAAACTTCCCTAGGGTACAAATGAAGCCATTTCTACGCTTATAGATGACTATCCATCCAAGATAATTTGCTGTTATGCCCTATTTATAAATCTTCAGTTCACGCATAAGCTTCGTTTGATAGACCATATGATTGTAGTTCTGCTAAAAAGGGTCGGTATGGTACGGAATCAAATTCTTTTGGGGACTCAGTGGCTGGGATGATTCTGAAAAATCTCGGTTATCTAATGTTACCCTTCAATTTCCTTGGCCAAACAAAAACTTCAGCAGATGCAGAAGAAAGCCACTGCAACCATGGCCAAAACGTTGGTTTGATCAGTGTCCACTATTTACAACAAGAGACGCTACCATACGCTTAAAACTTTCATATTAACTTTCTGTGATCGTGGGAGTCTATACAGCTATAAAAATTCATGGATGAACTTTATTTGTCATGTTATTTTGTTGTATTTGTGTAGCATAGATAGTGAAAACCAGAAAAGATTGCAAAATACACACTCCTCTCTCGCTCACGTAATATTAATTCAGTACTGTCATACATTTTACTCTCATGCCAATGAGTGAAGGACTAGTGATACCAGAGAAATGGTAAAACATGACGAAATTTCTGTTCTCACATAACATCGGTGGTAAACTGTATACAAGTTGTTGTAAGCAGTATTCCATATTTTAAGAGTTGTGGACCAATATAAGATAAAATTTCCAGTAAACATAGACTTAGAAAAAAATACCTTAAAAGCTATGCGCACTGGTTCATCTTCGTTAGTGAGAAACACATATCTTCTAGTGCAAGCTCTTTGCTATGTAGAACACCCTTCAGAATGCAGAAGACAAAGGAGGACACATTCCTGTGTTATTGTTCGTGGCTGCAGCATGCAGTAATCAGTTGTTTATATGGTTACTGTAAACCAGGGGCGATCAAGATTGCGGCCTGAGGTCCATGCCCGGGCTCAAATGTCAAAGCATACCCTTGCTGACACATTTCACCGACCGTAATGCCACGCTGTCTGAGCGCAAGGAGGGGGAGGAGGGAAAAACCGCGAACGTATATCATTTAAATGTCAATGCAGTTGCACTGCATACGACTTGGTTTTATGTTTCACGTATCTCAACAACGTAAGTCACAAACAAAACACATTTTCAGTATTGTGTAATTATTTTTGGCACGCTGAAGACATAATAGAATTCTTATCGCCGCGCGGTGTAGCCGCGCAGTCTTAGGCACATTGTCACACTTCGCTCGGCTCTCTCCCTCGTAGGTTCGAATCCTCGCTCGGGCATGAGTGTGTGTGTTGTCCTTCGCGTAAATTAGCTTAAGTTAGATTAAGCAGTGTGTAGGCTTAGGGACCGATGACCTCAGCAGTTTGGTCCCATAGAACGTACCAAAATTTTCCTAATTTCAAATTCTTATCTGGTGCAACCTACTGGCGTACGGACAGATGCAGACAATTTCACAGAAATTGTCTCTCAAGTTGCCAAGTAATCGTGACTTATTAGATTCATAAACAAAAGGGTCTTTCACACAAACATATCGATCTAAATATGGTAGCACTTTCGCAACCTCATTATGGACACCTGGAAACTCTATCTGAGGAAAGCAGTATACACATCCTGGACAGTTTTAACGTACAAGGCTTTTTTTTATTAAAACGGGAATTACCCTGTAGGTAAATCAGTTACCTCTGCAAGTGATCCAGAGAGCTTTCAACTGAAACAGCAGACGGTCTTGAAAACAGCTCTCAAATAGGTGTAATATTGACAGTGTCCTCAAAACGTTTAGGAAACTATCCTTGTAAATCTTTCAAGGGCACAATGAATTCCTGAAAGTCAGCGTTTTATTTAATTGGAGTGAGCTTATGGAAATGGACTATCTTCGTCAGAATGTGCCCCTGCTAGAATGCTATTTTCTTTTTAAATGTATCCCATCAAATCAGGAAGTAGTTATCTTGTCTGTCTTACTGTTGGCAGTGTTCAGTTAAGTTCACTTAAAACGCGAAGTCTACACTCCATCCCGAATGTTTTAATTTTCGTTCTTGCACCCCTTTTTCCTTAATAAATGCAACAGTGGCGAGTTTTAAATCAAAAAATCCTCCACGCCTAGCCTTTACTTAACCTACATACTCTGTAGTAAAATTCGAATTCCCCATACACTTTGTTCAGTTCCACTGAAAATCATTGCAGCTAACAATGGAATAATGCCTGAAACTTCACACATTCTACTATTCATACTACCAATTTCTTGAAGTGCTCCAGCCTTGAATATTTGACACAGAGTGCTTTTGGATGTACAGAAAAATGAATCCTGTCTAATTTTTTGCTCTTTTATTGTGAGCTAAATCTTTAAATTCTTTTAGCACGGTGAAGTAATGTCCTTCCATAGCAAATATGCAGTGCCCGTCACTTACGCCAACTGAGAATTCTCACCCCTCGCTTCTGTCATTCCTATTCATTTTAAAGGATTGCGACGATAGATCGCTAGACTTCCCCGTTCAGTATAAAACGGCCACTGCAAATGTAGAAGTCCTTCAAACCACGAACAAATAGCGGAGGTTAAACAGCGCTGACAGCACGATTCTGTCAAACTGAAGAGAGTTGTTGTGACATAAAACGCCGCCCCGCGGTGCTAAATGAAATCGCGCACTGTTCCTGTTACTTCCGAGAATGAACGAGCAAAGCCGAGTGACAGGCACTGCCGCGGCCCGTCCGTGAAGTCTGTAAACCATATCCACGACTTTGGACAAGTGCGCCTATTACAGTAGTTATAATGGAACCATTTTAAGTTTTGGTAAGTTTGTGAAACGCTTTTATATCATAATTTCATCTTTGGATTTACCAGTATAATGGAAGCTTATTATTCCACACGAAAAACAGTAGACATGGTGTTCGGTTATGTCATGGCAAATGAAGGAACCGTCGTGTCCCATTACAAGGTCTGCTGTTCCACAGTAACAGAATAATGTTTTCTCATTTGTTTACCATTTGTTTACTGCCTGCTGCTGGTCGTTTGTAACGACGAAGAGCTAGCAGTATATGTACAACAGTGAAGATGAGCGAGTGCCCATAGGTGTTATGCATTTTGGTGTCCTTGTTTATCACAAACTTTTTCTTGTTTTGGTCCTCCTCCGAAAATTTAGAATACTTCTTTTAAAAGCCTGTATAATCATAATCAGGGGGTCATAGACGTACTGGTAGATCTCTTCAACAAATATTTTCATGTTAAATATAATTTTGATAATATGGCGCTAGATAATTAGTTCGTACATAGAACTGATATTAATAAAACCTTAAAACCACCTCCAAACTTTTCATTTTGTTTTTACGTAAGAAAATGCAAGTTAACATTGGCAGCTAGTGATCTAGTTTATGTGCTGGAAGCGCATGCCGGATGAACTGTGTTTAGTTTTCATCAGCCAGTTAGATTTGTATTTGCTGTGGTTTCTGTTAAACATATCAGATGAATAGGCGTAGTGTTGACAAGGACGGTTTGCTAAAAATTAATGTACTTCATTTCGCTCATACTCGCTAAGTGAATTTCATACGGAGACTTGTGGACTAATACCAAGTAAAATATGTTTACATGACAGATATTTGGCAACAGCTCCTGACAGTCTTCAGAACAATTGTCGTGAGGAGAAAGCAGTGAAACACTTTTCCGGATTTCTGATTACTTAGCAACATTCATACGATAAGATGATGTTAACTGCATCTTTATTAACTATGGTTTTGTCATAAATGTCTCCTGTCAACCAGAATAGCTGTCTCTAATTATAGTGGTCCTTCCTAAAATGTTTGTATAGAAAGCACAGAATTAGTTTTCTACGTGTAGCGAATATTTTGAAAGTAGGCAAATTCAACATATTGGCTATAGCTCTTTTATTACACGAAGTTCCTTCATTGCAGCTGAATGGCGTCGGATTCTTCGCACGATATTTCGTCTGACAACCATTCAGCCATCTTTAGGCAATTTATTTGCACTGGAGATTGCTAAATGTCCTTCTTTATTGTTACATTATCCCCCCTCAACCCCTTGTGGGCAAGGGGATGGACTGGCAGCGGTACAAACAATCCGCTCGCCAGCCAATCTCTAACTTAGACGCTGAAACAAAAGTGAAAGAGACTTGTGTAGCACAAATTTAAAATTATTACACAAGATGTTAGTGGGAGAATGTAATTAAATAAAACTATCTTAATGATTTGTTTAAAAACGGTGATAAAACTGTGGACAGACAGCACGGTTAAAAACATTAGAAAAACAGCTGAAGAACACTAGATGATACAAAGAAACACTTGAAAAACAACGAACATGACTGAAGATAGAACGACCATCAAAAACGGAACACCGTACACTTTCACTAAAATTGGAAAATTAAGTGCCCCGGAATGGGAGCCTGTTGATGAAATGAAAGTCTGGTATTTGAATGTGTAGATGTGAGAGAAATAGGGGGGGGGGGGGGGGTGACCGACAGGGAAGGGGAAAAAGGAGGAGGTATTGTATGGAAAGAAAATGACGTGTGACCCCTTGGGGGAGAGGCGGATAGAGAGAAGTGGATTAGAGCTGACAGGAATGAGTATATGTTGAAGCAGGGTTGGTGGTTCAGGAGAGGGATACGTTTGAAATTTCTCTGGGAGAGAACGTGGAGAGTGTGCTGGTGGAGGATTTGCGGAATGTTTAGGTAGCGTAACGGCAGCATACTATAATATTAAGGAGAGGGGACACAATAGGACTGTTGGAGTCGAGTTTAAGGAAGATGTAGGTTATTAGGAGGTGTTCAAAGTGAGTGAGGAGGGGTGGGAAATTTATGAGTTCGTAAAGGATCATTCTGGGGAACGATTAGGAAATTAGGAAGCGAGGCGAAAAGCGTGGCGTTCGAGGATGTGGAGGGAATTATATAACTTGGGAGGGGCACATAGCCTTGCAGTATATACACAGAAAAGGATGGGTCAGATCACGAATATGTATGTGTGAAGGACAGTGAAGGGATGTAGTCCCCATATCCGGCCGTTTAGTAGTTTTAGTAGTTTCAGTGATTTGTGGGTTTCCTGTTGGATGGTTAGTACGAGAGGTTTATATGTTAGTTGCTGTTCGGAGTTCAGCCCAAGGTATTGTAGTTTGTTAGTTAGCTGAATGGGACGGTCGTAAATCGTGAAGTAGAACTCATGGAGACGTAACTTGAAGGTTATGCACCCTATAATTTATTGCCTGGGTTTTGGAGGAGTTAATCTTAAGAAGCCATTGGTTACACCAGGAGGTAAACTGATGGGGTTGGATTTAGAGGGAGAGTTGGAATGTCTGGAGTGTAGGATAGAAGGCTAGGAAAGCACTGTCATCAGCATACTGAAGGACTGAAGGATGTGGTTGCGATGAGGTGGCTTGAGCAAATCGGCAGTATATAAGAGGTAAATAAGAGACGAGAGAACGGAATGTTGGGGTCCTCCAGCTGTGGGGTGGAAGATATGGGTATTGATGTTAGTAACAATGACTTAGGATGGGAGATTGTAGACGAAGGATGCAATAAGGTGGACATAGTAGATGGGAAGTGCATAAGTCTGGAGTTTGAAAAGGAGACCGCAGTACCATACGCAGTCATGTGCTTTCTCTAGTACAAGGGAGACAAGCATGGCGGATTTATGACTGTTGAGCTGCTGGGACAGGAGATGAGTGTGGAAGGTTCAGGAATTGATCATCGTCAGAGAAGGACGGACGGAAGCCATACTGGGCAATGGGAAGTAGATGGTGATGATGCAGATGATGGTGGATGTGTCGGAGAGGATGGATCCAAAGACCTTGCTAAACGCTGAAGTGAGGCAGATGGCGCAGCACTAGGAGGTATCAGTGTATGTGGGGAGGTGGTTTGGTTTGAGGATATACGTAGGATGTTGCAGGTTTTCCACAGGTGGGGATAGTAGCCTGTGGAGAAGATAGTGGTATACAGAGCTTCAATGGTGATAAGAAAGGAGATTGGTAATTTTTTGAGATGGCAATAGGTAATACAGTGGTGACAAGGATATGTGTTGCTTTATCTGTGCAGCACTTGTTTTATGCCTCGTGCAGTGACTGGGATGTTTAATTCTGTTTGTGGTATATTGTTCTAGTACTGGAAGCTGGCAGCCAGGAGTGGGACTCTGGTATCTGAGCGTTCATGGTCTGTAGGAAATTTGGAGTAGTGAAAGTTAGGATTGCCAGGAATGGAGAAAATGTTGGAGAGATACAATGCAAATTCATCGGCTTTGCTCAGATCTCCAGGTAAAGGATGGTTGTTGTGAAGGGTAAGGTATTGAGAGATAGTAAGGGTGCCAGTAAGTCCTTGGAACGCTTTCCGTTTCTTGGAATAGTTAATTGGGAGTGTAGGGTTTGTTTGGTGCAGGTCTGGCGCCCGTCCTGGCTCTGATTTTTCTTTTTTATCCATTAAGTAAATTTTTAATGTGTTGCTGTAACTGTCAGTGGCTAGTGGTTGTATTCCAGGATGTAGGCGACTGGATTCATGGAGATGGAGTATGGCTTGTGGTGGGAGAGTCAGGCAATGAGGATATAAGGTTTAGTAGGAATATGAGCGGAATTGCTTCTGACACTGTCTGGTGCAAGTGGGATATCATTGAGTAGCTGGAATAATATGGGGTGGCTTTCTATGTGAGTATCTATGAATTCCCGGTAGGAATTCCAGTTGGCACGAGTGTAGTCATGGAAAGTTTTAGATCGAGATTAGGATGGGGTGTATGGGGATGGGGTTAGTGTGTAGGATATGTTGAGGACAGATACGTGGTCGAGGACTTCTGCACTGAGGTGCCCAAGGGGTTTGGAAGATGATAGGTCGACATCAGGGGTGGAGTTGATTTCTGGATGGGTGTGCTGTGGGGAGGGGACGTCACCTTGGAGAGAGTATGTAAATTGACACTGCCGCTCGAGTTCTGCTGGAGATCTACTATGGATATTGAGGTCAGCAACAGAGACTGCTAGTTCACATTGCTAACCTTATACAAAAAGTTGGCCCAGAGATGCATGTCCAAAGGTAACCGTTACAAGAACTCCGTTTGTCAAGTTTCGCAACATCTTCGGACATTGCTACATCCATGGCACGCAGGGGCATGCGCGATGATAATAGTACATGCGTGCTCTATATCGGAAAGCTGACTCGACAGAGATTGCTCATGTAGCGGCTGACTTTTTGCATGCATCTCCGTGACAGTTTTGATTAAGTTATGGATTTGATCTAGCAGTCTCCAGTGCAAATCACTCACCTGAAGACAGCTGAATGGCTATCACCCGAAATATGCCAAGAAATCGACGTCATCCGGTTGTAATCTCGAAACATAATGGAACACTTTTTACTCCTCGAAAATTTCAAAAATCCCAGTAACTCATTCATTCATAAGCTACATGTAGAAAGCGTAAAATTTTTTTTCTAAATGAAGTAGTATAAAAAGCAATTTGCTTTTGAAAACTTGAATTTTCTGGTGGAATACCAAGAACAACAGTCTGTTAACAATCTTTCTAAGGCTTCACTATGTGGCTCACCAGATATTTTAGTGGTAGTACTGTTGTGTTTTCTCATATTCCGTCGTGTAAGATTTTTCTTCGAGATTCTGTTTCCTCAAGCATCTTCCATAGAGAGGTGCAACGAAGAACCATTGTTTGCGGCTTTTCGTAGCTTGTAGCAAACACACCATGATTATTAGAAGGCTGGGCTACGGGACGGAAAATATTCATCCTGACATTTTCATCCTGTACTCAGGTACTGCTGAAATAATTCTTTTTGCTCTGAAACATCCATGCATAGCAGGTGAATAAGACAGCCAACCAGTTGCAACAACTCTTCAATTGACGTTAACCATGGTTTCAGCGCATTTAAATCCGTCGTGTTCAGAAGGACAAGAAACCTGCGTACAGTGCAACAACGTAAATTACAATCAAAACATCATGGAACAATATTATGTATCATACAGAAAGTACTATCTGTAACACGCGTAGGAATGTTACAAACAAAATGAAGAGCATCTGTTGGGAAAGAATATGGCAAACATATATAATTCTACGTTCGCTTAACATCTACTGATTGCCAGCGACATTCTGAAATGTTTCGAAGACACAGCTCTTCTTCACACAGAAGTCAAAGGGTGTAGGATGGACCATTGGGAAGAATTAGAGATCTAAAACCAACTAGGGTGCTGAGATGAGAATATATCAAACGACTAGCTTCTGCCCGGCCGCGGTGGTCCCGCGGTTTTAGGCGTGCAGTCCGGAACCGTGCGACTGCTACGGTCGCAGGTTCGAATCCTGCCTCGGGCATGGATGTGTGTGATGTCCTTAGGTTAGTTAGGTTTAAGTAGTTCTAAGTTCTAGTGGACTAATGACCACAGCAGTTGAGTCCCATTGTGCTCAGAGCCATTTGAACCATTTGAATAGCTTCAGCTCACCTGTAGAAAACTTTTAGATGGCTTCAGACCCATACTGCTCACAAAAAAATCTTCATACTACTGCCGGTAGCCATTGTTAGTGGTTCATTTCCTCAGAACTCCGTTCTACAACATTTTTGCATATAGCTTCGTTTGTCAGTTTATGATGTATTGAGATATTGATGCCACCTACTTAGGTTTGTCGCTATACAGGGACCGATGGGATTTGCTCTTTACGGTCATGATGGTTGTACGATGATGTGCTGGAGGTCATATTAATCTGTTTACTGTAATTATGCTTGTAATAACGCACTAATGCACAGACCATTGTTTTCTTACTACAATGCACTGATGGTCTTAGAAAGGTCTTAATGTATGCAGGTACATTTTATTTTGTTTTTATCTTTTTCAACATTTTATTTTATACTCGTTTATTCGCATGGTGTATTTCTGTAATTATGTTGTTAATTTCATTGTACTTACGCTTACTGGCTTACGCTTGCATGTTTATCTACGCATGCTCCTCAGGATATGTTTTTCCTGATATCGACGCTCTCCACTCTCCCTCAGTCGGCATCTAGCTCCTAACATGGTCTAGCACTTTATGTGATTGATTTTACTGATGTGACAAGTTCTTGATTTTAGGGGGGCCTTAGCTTATGCAATTGGCAAACTGAAGTACAGATCGTGACGACATATTTCATGTGGAGATGTTCGATCGCTTTACTAACAGACTTTTTGTTAATGTGAAGTTTGTAATTTCTAATATTCCTATGTTGGTGTATGTCTTGTAGTTTGTGACATTAATACACTTATTGCAGGTATTAGTTTCTGTATTACACGTAACAGTGGTCCATGCTGTTTTGATTGCAATTTATATTGTCTCACTGTAAGGAAGTTTCTTGTCCTTCTGAACAAGGCACGTTTAAATCCATTCAAACCATGTTTAAGGTTAGTTTAATACCCATTTGTTACAGCTGGTTGGCTACTATTGTGTATACGTGGCCGGCCGCTGTGGCGGAGCGGTTCTAGGTCCTTCAGTCAGGAACCGCGCGACGGCTACGGTCACAGGTTCGAATCCTGCCTCGGGCATGGAGGTGTGTAATGTCTTAGGTTAGTTAGATTTAAGTAGTTCTTAGTTCTAGGGGTCTGATGACCTCAGATGTTAAGTCCCATAGTGCTCAGAGCCATTTGAACCATTTTTCGTAACCGTTGCTGAAGTGCAGCTATTCTTGTCCGGAAACAGCACCTCATTAAGTAGCTGTAACATCTGTAGACAATTGTCTTTCTGAGATTCCGGCTCTGTGGGGCGAGCATGCGTACGCACGAACCACCCAGTGGAACGGGCGCAGGTCACTGTGGCAGGAGAGCACAGAAATGAGGAGGCAGCTGCATCCGTCACGAGCTCTATACAAAGGGAGTAGCAGAGAGGCGGAGGCGGGACGACAGAGGAGAAGGTGAGGAAATGGCCGTTGTCAGAGAGTTCCAGCGTGCCGGGATCCCGCTAGTTCTATCAAGCCCTATTCACCGACACAAATGGTCCTAGGCGAAATGAATGACGCTATGCAACTGATTTTACAAAGTACGACATTATTTTAGATATCGTCTGGAGACAACCTTGATCGATAAATTACTTAATATGCTATCTAGTTTGAGAATCATCTTTTCAGCTTGCTAGAATGCACAGATCTTCTGAACGTGACCACTTGAGACGGCCAATGACCATAGCTTGAAAAGATAATTGTTGTTCCCTCAGAAAATGAGCAAAAGTCTTTTAAGTGTGTGATAGATAATTGAACACTTTATTCCTATTTTATCTTGCGTCAGTGGTAGATGATATGTCGAAATCTTATAAAAATCACAAGTTTCTTTGCAAAGGCAGTACATATTTATCCAACTGGGCTGATGATGTAAGTTCGGTTACCCCTCTTAGGGTTCTCATTCCCTATTAATTCCTAGAATTAGGATATATTGTTTGTTGTTTGGCAATATGGTGAATATTCAATACTTATTGTAGTCTCTTTAAGAAATAATAATTCCCAGAAAATTAATGCAAAAACTCCTGAAAGAGATAAAGCGACTAATATGCCACGTCACATACTTCTCACCAATCATTCCAGAAAAACTGGCACTACGCCGTCATAGGAAAGAGCAATCACAATTTCGATCGCTACATATGGCACCCATAACTAGAGCCTCATCTCATCATTAAGTGTCACATAAATACTGGTGGTCCGTGGTTTGAAATGATATATTCACGTTATAGTTTTATGGTAAAAATGAATAAGTTTCCTTGATCAGTGATTTGTAAGGAAAAATGATTTAATATATTCGATGTTTATTTAAAAATTTAATTCCAGGTGCATCAACTAATGCGAGGTCCAGTATGCATCTACAGATGTATGAAGTGAGTATGCAGAATGAGGTCTGTTGAAATAACCATTGGAAATATCGTTTTTGGTCACCGTTCGTAACTGAATTGGAGCGGACCTTAGATACACAGGCCGTGCAATAAAAACCTTATCCGTAAAGTACTTCATGCACTTTAAGACAGGCAAACCCAGTTACATCATTCTTACCTGGGTTAGTGAATATAAGTTGGGTTGTCTTTCTAATGGCGCATGAAATAATTCCTGTGGCAGGTCTAGTTCGCGCACTGTGTACGAGAAGACTTCAGAAAATAAGTTACATACTCTTATAACAAGCCAAGTAATATATTGAATGCTGTACAATAATTCAAAGTGAATACATGACACTATTCAGGATAGTCACCAAGTCTCTGTAAAAAATAGCAGAGTAGAAATCCAATTCTTGCTCACGGAGCCACCAGTGAAGTGCCGTATAAAAGTCCGCATCGTTGCAAAATTTCTTTCGTCCCAGACATTCTTTCGGATTGCCGTAAAAATCGCATTGTGTAAAATCAGTACTTTATGGTGGATGCTTCCAAACCTCCCATCACCAACGCAGCAGCAAAGCTTTTGTCGCGTGCGTCGTGTGGTGTATTGCATTATCGTGCTGGAGGACAATTACTTTGCTCAACTTTGCACGGATCGTGGTCTTTATGGTTGTATCTAGTGGTGTTAGTGAAGCACCGTACGAATCAGCGTGAATGGTTCTGCCCTTTGCCACAAACTCTCTATAAACCCCTCCTTCACGGTCCAAGAAAACAGATATCATGGCCTTCCCTGTTGATGGCTCAACTTTGGATTTCTTCCGCGGAGTCCAGTATCTCCATTTAACAGACTCCCTCTTTGTTGCAGGTGTCAAATAATGGATCCATGCTTCCTCGCTCATAGTGGTGTGGCTTGGGAAATCGTTGCCTTCCATGGTCTCAAGGAAGTCCAGAGACGCCACAAATCTTGCGCCTTTGTGTGTAGGTGGCAGTAATGGGGGAACCAGGCGTAAGCACAATTTCCGATACTACGTACTGCTTCGGACGATGAACTGAGCACTGCCTACTGAGACGTGGATCTGTTGAGAAATGACTGCGAGAGTCTCTTGACAGCTGCCGCGAATTAATTCCTCGATTGACTAGACCCGTATGTATAAGAGTGGTTCAGGGAGAGCGAGGGACAGCCGGTTGCGACAGTTACTGGTGGAAGGACGTACTTATCTGTGACTGTGTAGCCGCTCAGTCAGGATAAAAGTGATTACTTTCCGGTGTTCTGCACTTAGCATTTTTCATAACAACTTTTGGTCTGTAAATGTTCTGAGCATAGTCGGAATTTCGAGGTTATCTAGCGAGTTTCAGAATTTATTTATTTTGCAGGCATTTGTATTACAAGCAATTCACCTATTTCCGTGGCTGTCTAGATAACGTACAGAATAAGATGGTGTAATAACTGTTACTAAGAGACAATAAACGACTTTGTATTTACTGAATGTTAACTGTTAAACAAATTACCATTCGCTTTTACGTAATATTGATTAGCTGACACGTTAACCGATTCATGGGGTTTTTCATGAATACCGAGTGTTGACCAATTACTAAGCTATTAGCGATATTTTAGTGGAAATTTACATGTTTGTTGTGTCAAAGAACGCTGTTACTGTTAAACTGCTAAAAGCTAAGATCAAGAATAATTGAAGTAGTATTTAAAAATTTTCAGCAACAACATGTCACAACTAAACCAGAAGCATCCCTAATATTGCCGTCCGCGGTGGCCGTGCCGTTCTAGGCGCTACAGTCTGGAACCGCGCGACCGCTACGGTCGCAGGTTCGAATCCTGCCTCGGGCATGGATGTGTGTGATGTTCGTACGTTAGTTAGGTTTAAGTAGTTCTAACTTCTAGGGGATTGATGACCTTAGACGTTAAGTCCCATAGTGCTCAGAGCCATTTGAACCATCCCAAATATTATTCCCAGAATGGAAAAGGGCACAGGTCATCCCCGTTTTCAAGAAGGGACGACGGACAGATGTGCAGAACTATGTATCTAAAGTCGATCTGTTGTAGAATTTTGGAACACGTATTACGTTGGAGTATAATGGCTTTTCTGGAGACTAGAAATCTACTCTGTAGGAATCAGCATGCGTTTCGAAAAAGACGATCGTGTGAAACCCAGCTCGCGCTATTCGTCCAGGAGACTCAGAGGGCCATAGACTCGGGTTCCCAGGTAGATGCTGTGTTTCTTGACTTCCGCAAGGCGTTTGAGGCAGTTCCCCACAGTCGTATGATGAACAATGTAACAGCATATGGAGTATCGGACCAATTGTGTGACTGGATTGAAGAGTTCCTAGATAACAAAACGCAGCATATCGTTCTCAATGGAGAGAAGCCTTCCGAAGTAAGAGTGGTTTCAGGTGAGACGCAAGGGAGTGTCGTAGGACCGTTGCTATTCACAATGTACATAAATGACCATGTGGATATGATAGGAAGTTCACTGAGGCTTTTTGCGGGTGATGCTGTAGCATATCGAGAGGTTGTAACAATGGAAAATTGTACTGAAATGCAGGAGGATCTGCAATGCATGGTGCAGGGAATGGCAATTGAATCTTACTGTAGACAAATGTAATGTGCTGCGAATACATAGAAAGAAAGATCCTTTATAATTTATCTACAATACAGCAGGTCAGCAACTGGAAGTAGTTCATTCCATAAATTATCTGGGAGTAGGCACTAGGAGTGATTTAATATGGAATGACCATATAAAATTAATCGTCGGTAAATCAGGTGCCAGACTGAGATTCATTGGATGAAGCCTAAAGAAATGCAGCCCGAAATCAAAGGAAGCAGGGTACAGTACACTTGTTCCCCCACTGCTTGAATACTGCTCACCGGTGTGGGATCCGTAGCAGATAGGGTTGATAGAAGAGACAGAGAAGATACAACGGAGAGCAGCGGGCTTCGTTACAGGATCATTTAGTGATCGCGAAAGCGTTACGGAGATGATAGATAAACTCCAGTGGAAGACTCTACAAGAGAGTCGCTAGGTAGCTCGGTACGGGCTTTTGTTGAAGTTTCGAGAACATACCTTCATTTAGGAGTCAAGCAGTACATTGATCTCTACTACGTATATCTCGCGAAGAGATCATGAGAATAAAATCAGAGAGATTAGACCCCTTACACAGGCATACCGACAATCTTTCTTGCCACGAACTATACGAGACTGAAATAGAGGGGAGAACCGAAAGATGTATCAAAGTACCCTCCGCTACACACCGTCGGGTGGATTGCGGAGTATAGATTTAGATACAGATATAGATGTAGAATTAAGTCTTCCGCTTCGGGAAAGCATTTGCGCTAACATGAATACTTCCTGCGAGACTACTATTCAGAACTAGGCTAACGTCTTGGGACATACAACCACGACCTGGTTCTGAAATGGTGTTTTCTTTCTGCTTCTTTGTTCGGGATACCTGTACTAGTGTGACGAGGGCCAATATGGGTGTTATTCATATGTGTGATGAGTTGAATTTCTTGCCGGAATACTTCTTATGGTGAAGCAGAAGAGTGAAACGCCAATCACATTGTAACCCATTGCCTTAGGCTCAGCATCATTACTCTGTGCCAGAAAGACAAAAGAATTCGTCATTAGATTTATAGGTGAAGAACTCCACATCATTCCAATATCAGTCAGTCCTTTGCCGAAATACATTATGCTCCACAATGTTCTCCTAAAATGTGTAACTCAGCGCCCAGTGACTAAGCCACGACGGAGCAGAAGCAGTAACGAACGTACCCATTTGATCCATTGTCAACTGCAATGTGAAGCATGTGGCTGCTAATCGGAATGAAAATACTTAGGTACATGAGCCACAGACAAATTTATCCAAATCGTGTTTCGAGAATTATGTCTTCATCAGATGACAGGCAGCTTAACATGATTATTCCCAATGAAATGAGCTATCAGCTTCTTCTAGCAAGTGCGCGAGTTGGCCAGGCTTTTGTCTCGTGACTTACAGGTGCAAGAAATAGATGATGTATTCTACATTCCGGTGTGATAAATCGCACATTGTTTCCTCAATACGTTAACTAACACAACGATAACGCCATGATCAACTGCTCGGTGATGATATCACAAGCTCTTCTAATCATCCATGAGTCAAGTAATCTACACATATTTAGTGACAATTATTTTTCGTCTTATTTCTGTTCAGTCTTATTGTCTTTCTCTCAAAGTCCGCTTCTCCTGATACACACTCCATTCTCAAAACCACTGTTGCCTCAACTGGTCGTCAAGCAGTGCCCATGCTATAAAAAGTACACTGTTTGATTATACTTGTTGATATTAAAATTGAATTTGTAGCTGTTACTTATCTTTTTGGTGGGCTAAAGTCTTTCGTATTTTGTTTTACTTTTAGCAACAATGCGAATGAAATATATGGAGTACTATAGCGCACATTCTACCAAATAAACTAAATACAAACGTAAATAAAGTCACGCAATGATTGCATCGAAAATTGCGTATACCAAGTAAACTTGTAAAATAATGAAGGATGGACATAGTAACTTACTCAGGAGTAGAGGATGACTAGATTTAGGTTCATGCTGGCCATGCAATGCTCTTTCAAAATCTCGTATGATTTGTAATTACATTCTTTTGCTTACTTATAAAAAACAGCTCCCTTAAAACAGTTTTCGAGCGAATACGGTCTTTAGCATGCAAATTAGCTGCATATTACAACACTTAAAGTTCGATTCACGACGTTTGGCTCTGGAAGTAGAGTAGTTATATGAAGCCACCGCAAGCTGTAACATACTTGTGTTTATTCCCATGAAGACAGCTCGTGAAATTGTTTTCAGAGATGTCGGTAGATTTAAGGGAAGACGTTGCCCTGTGGAGAGAAATATAATTTATAAAATAATGCAAGAATGTGGAATAAGGTCTCTTCGCTTAATTTCCTCGATCCACGTTGCAATAACATTACAAGAACTTCCAATTCCATTCAGTTTCACATAACTGTTGCGTTGTTTAGCAATACGGTGATACCTCTGATCCTCCACGATCATTGAGTGGCGTATTGCAGCTAGCGAAATAAAGAGTCGACAGATTCGTTTTCGTAAGTCCAACGTAGTCCAGATAGAAAATATAAGTAGGGATATATTTTTTAGCGTGCAGTGGAAACAAATATCATGGGTTCACGTTGCTCAATGTTACAGCTCTTCTTTGATGGAGTGTACTGATAAGGCGATGATGGAAAAGTAGTCACCGGAGGACTCAGTGGTTAAAGACATAACAACTCCTTGGGGCTGTCACAGTTTCACTTATCAACCACCGGGAGAGCTTTTCAGGGCACATTTCATCGACGTGGGAAACCGATATCACAGCATAGCAGAAGTGGGATAACCTTTACGTCATGTTTCTCACAGACTTCTTTTCGAAACGTTAATGTATATTTGTCATGCACTAAAACCCAATATTCTTGATAACTCGAACGAGTTCTACGGGACGTTAAACTCTAATCTTTCTTTCTTCCTTTGAGTGACTTGCAGTTTCTGAGTCTAAGAACTGTTAACAAATTAGTTACTTAGTGATACACAGAAAGAAGTAACTCCTATGTAGTACATAATAAACAGTAAAAGTATCTGTATTGTGGGAATCAGCTAGGTCCAGCGTCAGGTAAGATAGCTTCTTCATTTTGTGAAAAATAAGTGATGGTACGTAATTTTACGTTTAGAAAAAGATGTAAAATATTAAAGCATGTACTTGTTTTTTGATGTCGAAAGTAAATGATGAGGCTCTTGATAGGTCTAATATTTCCCTGAAGGAACAAAGGGAATCTTGAATGAATGTCCATAGTCGTACAGGGTAGAGAACACACTTTTGTTAAATGCACCTTCACGATGCAACGTCTTTCAGAGACATTTTAGTCTGTAGCTATGAAAGAGAGCCGTTTGAAGAAGTAGTATAGCCCATACTATTTTTAGGGCATTATCATCAGGTCAGCTACTCTGAAATTGTAACTATTACACATATGTCACAATACACATAATTTTAATAGACATAAAAGGTATAAAATATGTGCACGAATACTTAAGCTAACTTAACTATTATTTAATTAATTTATTTATAAGATTCAGTTGGACTAAGTGTCAAACAGCTACTCGGTCATGGAATAAGTCAATATACAGTGTGACCCACTTCGATATTGTCAAACAAATGTCGTCTAATGCAAGCTCGTGGCTTGTTCATCTTCGCTAACGTGAAACACATATTTCCTACTGAACACATGATTGCATTTTAGAGCCCATTTTTCGTAGCGCTTTTTTGTTTTGTTTCATACTACCTCCTGCCAAAATATGTATTGCAATAAACCTGCAATATAAGTGATTCGTTTCACAGTATTGAGGATGAAGAAATGTTCACATGTCTTAATGTATGCATTTTAGAGCCCATATTTACTAGGCTTTCTTGCTTCGAATGATCGTTTTTGTTCTATTGACCATTTCTCCTGCGCACTCTCTGTAGATTAAGAATCCTGATTTTAATATTTATAAACAAAGTATCAAAGAATTGTATGAACGCATGCTCTCGTGGATATATCTATTAATAAAATATCGTAATGTTTCAAGCTGCGTCAAGTGGATAACTGCCCACGAACTTTCGGCAGAGATCTCCTCTGCCATTGTCAAGTGGTTAACTGCAGTGCGAACGTCGCTGCCGTTCTTATATAGCCGCGCGGCCGTCAGTCACGTCTCTGGTGCCCAGTTCAGCACCCTATGTAGCAATTTTTTAGTGGCACGACCGTCGCGGCCGTTAATATTCCCAAATCACAGGATCCCAAGCCCTATTCAGCTGGAATCCATCTTCTTTTCTGAAGCCAACGTCTCTATTAGGAGGACATAGACCCTGCCACGGCTCCCACCACGGCTAGTCGTTTTTGTGGCTACGTTGACGACACTTTCATCGTGTGTCCTCTTCGACATGAAAAGCTGTAATAGTTTCTGGAATGCATCACCAACATTTACCACAGACAATGTGGTAGAAGTAGAGAAGGATGGTTCCTTGCCGTTCCTGGGCAGCCTGTTCCGCCATGAACACAATGGGTGCCTCAGTCACAGCGTTTACCACAAACCTACCCCACACGGATCGGTATCTGCACGCCACCAGCTACCACCACCCAGCACAGAAACAGACTGTCTAAGGATCTTGGTACGTGGAGCTGAAACCGGCTCAAAGTGGTTCAAATGACTCTGGGCACTATGGGACTTAACTGCTGTGGTCATCAGTCCCCTAGAACTCAGACCTACTTAATCCTAACTAACCTAAGGATATCACACACATACATGCCTGAGGCAGGATTCCAACCTGCGACCGCAGCGGTCGTGCGGTTCCAGACTGTAGCGCCTAGAACCGCTCGGCCACCCCAGCCGGCCAAACCGGTTCAGACACAGAAAAACTGCCCACGGAGCTGAGCCTCTTACGCAAAGTTTTATGGTAAACGGTTACAACAAAAGACAAAATTAGGAAGCAGTTTCATCTAAGCCGCGAAAGCATAAGTCTTCCGATGAAGACATGATGAAGATTTTGGTTATACCGTTTTGAGGCTCAATAACAGGAAAGATAAGCCGATTCCTGAAGAAGCATAAAATCGACACAATCTTCAGGCCTCCAGCGAAGATCCGGCAACTAATGAAGCCTGTTAATGACGCTGTAGGCCTCAGAACACCTGGAATATACAAGATACCGATTGAGCGTCTACAATTTTATGGCGATCAGACTGTTCCCACTACTGAACAGTGAAGCATAGAACATGAAACTGTTTCCGCATACGCTGTCCCGAAAACTCAGCCACAGTGGAGCCTTCACTGGAAAACGGACACCGACTTGGATTCGATGATATTTATTAAATGGACCAACGGCTTCGCGGATACCGTCATAAATGAAGCAATAGAGATCAAAATATCGGTACCTCCACCAAAACATTGACACTGGGCACCAGTGTCCTTACTGGCGGTGGCGCGGCTATATAAGCACGGGGACGGCATTCACGCGACAGTCTACTACTTCATATTTCCTGAGGAGATTTCTGCCGAAAGCTCGTAGTCCTGTGGAACGGCTTGCCATGCCATTTCCACCTGGCGCCTCAGTTGGACCAGCGTTCGTGCTGGACGTGCAGACCGCGTGAGACGACGCTTCATCCAGTCCCAAACATGCTCAATGGGGGACAGATCCGGAGATCTTGCTGGCCAGGGTAGTTGACTTACACCTTCTAGAGCACGTTGGGTGGCACGGGATACATGCGGACGTGCATTGTCCTGTTGGAACAGCAAGTTCCCTTGCCGGTCTAGGAATGGTAGAACGATGGGTTCGATGACGGTTTGGATGTACCATGCACTATTCAGTGTCCCCTCGACGATTACCAGAGGTGTACGGCCAGTGTAGGAGATCGCCCCCCACACCATGATGCCGGGTGTTGGCCCTGTGTGCCTCGGTCGTATGCAGTCCGGATTGTGGCGCTCACCTGTACGGCGCCAAACACGCATACGACCATCATTGGCACCAAGGCAGAAGCGACTCTCATCGCTGAAGACGACAAGTCTCCATTCGTCCCTCCATTCACGCCTGTCGCGACACCACTGGAGGCGGGCTGCACGAAGTTGGGGCGTGAGCGGAAGACGGCCTAACGGTGTGCGGGACCGTAGCCCAGCTTCATGGAGACGGTTGCGAATGGTCCTCGCCGATGCCCCAGGAGCAACAGTGTCCCTAATTTGCTGGGAAGTGGCGGTGCGGTCCCCTACGGCACTGCGTAGGATCCTACGGTCTTGGCGTGCATCCGTACGTCGCTGCGGTCCGGTTCCAGGTCGACGGGCACGTGCACCTTCCGCCGACCACTGGCGACAACATCGATGTACTGTGGAGACCTCACACCCCACGTTTTGGGCAATTCGGCGGTATGTCCACCCGGCCTCCCGCATGCCCACTATACGCCCTCGCTCAAAGTCCGTCAACTGCACATACGATTCACGTCCACGCTGTCCCGGCATGCTGCCAGTGTTAAAGACTGCGATGGAGCTCCGTATGCCACGGCAAACTGGCTGACACTGACGGCGGCGGTGCACAAATGCTGCGCAGCTGGTGCCATTCGACGGCCAACACCGCGGTTCCTGGTATGTCCGCTGTGCCGTGCGTGTGATCATTGCTTGTACAGCCCTCTCGCAGTGTCCGCAGCAAGTATGGTGGGTCTGACAACGGTGTCAATGTGTTTTCCATTTCCAGGAGTGTAAAATAATTCTGGGCCTGTAAACCAATCGACATGCAGATCTGTGCCAACCTTGATGTAAAACTTTAAAATTAGCTACACTCAATGAAAAGAGCGAACCTCGCGCAAATCTTACAGGGACCAGTGGTTCGTTGTCGATTATCGACAAGGCTTTTCATTGCTGGCCAAGTAAGGGTATTGTATGCAGGTGTGTTATCGTTTTAGAACCATGAGAAGTTGTAGCCTGATGTGGAGTGGCGTCTCACTAACCTGAGCGCAAGGGCTTGAGCGCAAAGGCTTGGTATGGGCAAATTCTAAAGGCTCCAGTCGCCAGCCGAATTCCTTCTAGGTGCATGACGTACAATATTTTTAAATAAAATGGTCGTGTAGACATATACTACGTGCAACCATTATCACGAAGTTCTACCAGCTCCCAGTGAACTGCGGTGAAGAAATTTTAAACTACTGAGTTCTTAGAAGGACCGTATTTTCAGGTCCCTAAGGTGTGACAGCGATGTAAGTTTACAATTACGTGTGAGACCCAGAAATCTTATCGTGTCCTTACAACTAAGAACACTATCCCTCATCCCTAACTCATGAAGGCTGAAAGCGGAACGCGAAAGACGTAAAAGGACGGAAACAGACTTGTTGGTTGGAAAATTAAAATCCCTCCTCTCCGCTCATTCCAACAATTGATGAAGAGTCAGTTGCAACTGGTGAGTTGTTGTTGAAAGGCTGGCAAAGGAACAAAATAAAGGGAAGCCATTAAGAGACAAAGAACTTTTAACACTGGAAGGTATTCTATTAATAGCTATGGGACAGACAGTCACATTTACGCTTACGTTGAGGGTCACCGTTCTCATATTGGTAGCGGCCAGAGAGGACTTCACTTAAGCGACGTCTAAAATAGCATGGTGAGAGGAGTACCGTATCAAGATGGGAAGACATCCTCCAAATCCCCTTTAATGGAGCCGTAAGACGATATTTGCGTCCAACTGTAATTTAAGACAAAAAAAGGCGCACCACGAAGAAAATTTCCGAATATTAAAGAAATCGAAAGATGTGATTACATGTACAGACAAAAAATGATTGCAATTTCACAAACACTGGATGATTTATTCAAGTGAAAGAGCTCCTCAAACTGAGCCAGTCAGTAACGAAATGGTCCACCACTGGCCCTTGTGCAAGCAGTTATTTGGCTTGACGTTGGTCGGTAAAGTTTTTAGATGCCCTTCTGGGGCTTTCGTTCAGGCACCATCCCGATCGGGAAGTGATCACTTCAGTGTTAGTCATCGACATCTTCCCATTGAGCGGCGCGTACGGTGGCTGCAGAGCCTACCGAGAAACTGATACCAATGAAACGACACTGCTATGATGCTGAAGTGCGTGCTGTAACCCATGTTCAATAAACCATGCCAAATTACATCGTCAAACACCCTGCACATGATGCTCCAAGTGGTCACCAATGGGGGCATATCTGGCGACCTTGCTGGCCAGGATAGGGTTTGGGAAGCACGGAGACAAGCAGTAGAAACTGTTGCCATGTGCGAGTGGGCCTTATCTCGCTAAAATGTACGACCATGACGGCTTGGCGTGTAGGGCATATCGTCGACGTACCACTTTTCTGTAATGATGTCGTGAATGACTACCAAATGAATCCTGTTATGAAAATAAATTGCTTCCCAGACCTTCACCCCTGGTTGTCAGGCCTCATGGCGGGCGACAATCAGGTTGGTATCCCACCACTATCCATGGTGTCTCCAGACACATCTTCGGCCTGGAATCCCATTGACTGTAGTAGCATTGTCTTCAGTCATAAGTCCCGCTTCGTACTGAGTCAGCAATTTCACTGGATTTCTCCCCAGTGAAGAATGTTGGAGAATTATGTGCTAGGCCCTCGAAACAGCTCGGGACTTTGACTGTCTAACGCGCCAGTTGGACAGGATTTGTTACTATACCCCTCAGGAGTGCATCCAACAATTCTGTCATTCAGTGCCAAGCCGAATAACTACTGGTATTAGGGCCAGATGTAGACCAATGCTTTATTGACTTGCAAAATTTTTGAAGCTCTTTCTCGTGAATAGATGATGCATTTTTTTAAACTTTTAATCAATTGTTTTTCTCTACATGTGCATCACACCCACCAATGTCCATCTCATTAGGATATTACCTTCTGGTGCGCCTTTTTTTGTCTTACAGTGTGTGATCCACCTGCTCCCGGACACTGTCGTGGTGTTCAAGCACAGCAAGCATCCAGTCTGCCCTAATGAGCACTCATCTTGGTGGCTTTCGTTCAGGCACCATCCGATCGGGAAGTGATCACTTCAGTGTTAGTCATCGAGAACTTCCCATTGAGCGGCGCGTACGGTGGCAGCAGAGCCTACCGAGAAACTGATACCAATGAAATGACACTGCTGCGGTGCCGAAGTGCGTGCTGTAACCCATGTTCAATAAACACACACACGAAGACATGAGAAGGTTGTTAATTGCTCCATTCCTGGAGCATATGTTTTCAACGTCCCGAAGCACACTTTGTACATTAAAATCAGCACAGAAGATGAAAGGGACGGGGATCTGAGAAAGGTGTTCACGAAGAGAATCTCCGTCTAGCACTTCATGGGATGGCAGGACGAGGGAACATATCATGAACTATAGATTCATTAAAAAGGATCAGGGTCAGATGGTGTGACGGCTTCAAAACAGATCGTTTTGAATGTTGGGTTTTCATTGTCAGCCTGGATTTTGGAAGCAGTGATAAGACCTAACTGACATTAGGTTCTGAAGCCACTATTATTTAAGTACAAGGGGTCATTGGTTGTTGGACTAGAAGTGCAGGATTGCAGATGCATTTACGGGTGCAGGTTGATGTGTCTACACAGATGTCAATGTCTGGGTATCAACAGTAGTCTTCTGAACAGGCTGCACCATTACTGATGCAAAATATTTTACGAAACAGCGTAGCTATCTGGTCTTAAATGGTTGAAATCGCTCTGAGCACTATGGGACCTAACATCTGAGGTCATCAGTCCCCTATAACTTAGAACTACTTAAACCTAACTAACCTAAGGATATCACACACATCCATGCCCGAGGCAGGATTCAAACCTGCGACCGTAGCAGTCGCGCGCTTCCGGACTGAAGCGCCTAGAACCGCTCGGCCACTGCGGCCGGCCTGTCTAGTCTTAAACGACTTTTTCACGTCAGAGTACAAGATGCGCTGGCTGACATGAATCTGCTGGGTAATTTACCCTTCTGTGAGTACACGGCATTCCTTGCTCCACACTGGATGGGTTTGTGAACAATTAAAACACATGAGTGGGGCAGTACATTGAATACCCGGTTCCTGGGCTGCTGTACCGCATATTATAAACCTTGCCTGACATTACAAAACATAAAAGCGTGTTGGTAGTTTTCTGGGACGCAATTCAGCAGTGACTTTGCGTGCCCTGGATTCGACAATTACTTGATAATATCCAGAGGTTCGTCACACCAGGAGCCTAAGCTCAGATCACACAGTTCCCATAATTCACGGGAGGTAGGTTTTTGGGTGCGGAGCTGGCGTCAAATAGCATTCCAGTAGGGTTTCATCGGATTCAGATAGGCTGAATGTGATGGGCAAGACATCAACGTGAGTTCACTATCCTGATCGTCAAACTACTGAAGCATGATTCTGGGCTTGTGACTCAGAAATTTATCTTGCTGGATGATGCTATCGCTGTTGATGGAGAAAGCAAGCATAAGGGGTTACAGTGATCCCTAATAATTTTCACATTGTTCACAACTGTCACGGTGCGTTAGATTACTACCGCAGGTCCCCTGGCAGCCCAAGTAAATGTCTCTCATATTATAATACTGCTGTCAACGACCAGCGTTCGTGGCGTACTACATGTTTCGAGCAACCTTCCTCCTGTATGATGGTTTATCTGTACGCGACCGTGGACCCAGTTTAACAATGAACAGGATTCACCCGATCATGTGACACTATTCCACTGGTCCGCAGTCTTGATGATCGCGTGCTCACTGTAATCAAAATTGACGATGTTTATGAGTCAACATGGGAACACGTAAGGGACCACTACTGCGAAACACCAATTTCAACACTGTGCGCTGAACGGTGTGCTCCGAAACACTTGTGCCTGCGTCAGAAGTGTACTTTGTCCTCAGAACTATCACAGATCCCACCTGTCGTGCTTTAGAGAGCGGGCAAGCCTTCGATCCCTATTTTCTGTCATGGGGTATGGACTTCCAACTTCCTATCGCCTACTTGTGGTTTCGGCATTCTTCAGGCCCTTTCCACAGACGCTCACCACAGTATCACGCCAACAGCCTACTAGCCTCGCCGTCTCCGAGATGCTCGCTCCCAGGCACTGGGCAACAACAATATGGCATTTTCCAAAGTCGCTTAAGTCGGCGGATTTCCGCATTTGCGCCACATATCGTCGATAGCATGGTTCCCCACTCATCTCTCCTCCGCTCATGTACTTCTCTTTCTGCGTCGCGTGCCCTCAGCGTCACCAACGAACAACAACCTCGCTGTGGGTGGTGGTCATAGTGTCTTGGCTCATCGGTGTATAACCAACGGTGGAGTTATCGAAGGGTTGGCACTTAAAGTGGCTCATTCTATTAGATACGTAGGTTCCCTCTTTTAGACAGAGAAAGCGTATCGCTATGTATTCAGGTAACTGCGATAATAGGATAAAATATGATAATTTATGGAGCTCACCATTAACACTTTTCAAGACATTCCGAACTGCAGTGATACATTCGATTTTCCATTCTAGTGGGAGTTCTTTCGTATATATATCCGTAATATCCAGACGCATTAGAACTCCTTTTCAACAATTTAGCCGAGTGGTCACCTCTCTCTTGACAGCACATTCTCCGAGTAGTTTGGAATCGAACAACTTGTTTACTTCTGTAGCTTTCTGTGTCCCGATGAGCAGTACGCCACTACACAGTCTCTTCAGAGATGTAAGCTTCTCTACAACTCTCTATAGCGCTTTATGAACGCAGAAAGGGGTCAATTTTCTAAAGAATCTTCTACACGTTTCACAACAATAAACTCTTTTCCCCTCAGAACGCATTTCGTTTGTATTACTATTGTCAACCACATTCATAGACTTTTCCGGTGAACTTGGTCTTCCATGTCCCTTTGCGTCCCTGGTGTGTAAATTCTGACCATCGGACCACCCACATCGTTGTGAGTATAGGAAAGAGATTTAGGCGTCCACCCGGTCAGAGCCTCGGTTGCCCTCGTAAGTCTGATACAAGTGAGGTGAGGCAGGTCCTCAGAGGCTGCCCGCAAACGGTTGTTCCACCTCAACATCCACGCTTGTCAGCGGGGAGCAGCACATACCGTACTGGTCGGCGCAGTAGATTGCACACTGGACTTGCATTCGGGAGGACGACGGCTCAAATCCACATCCAGTCACCCTTGATTTACGTTTTCCGTGATTTCCATATATCGCTTAAAGGAAATGCCGGGATGGTTCCTTGGAAAGGGCACTGCCGCTTTTTCTTCTCCGTCCTTCCGTAATCCGAGCTTGAGCTCAGTGCCTAATGACCTCGTTGTCGACTGGAAGTTTAATCACTAATCTCCTCTTCCTTCTGCACATACTGTAAGTGACTTTCTTTATAGAGATTTATTCCATCCCCACGATACAGGCGATAAACACAAGATGTCCGTCCTCTCTGATATACAACGTTCCACCACAGCACCGCACGATGGTCGCTGAAACATGCCTACAGCTTACCGTTAGAGAGGACTGCTTCCAAGTACAAGTTTGCAGCGCAGGAATCGCCGGTTCGCCAATCCCTTTCCCAGAAAACGAATGCCGAGCTCTCTCTGAGGTGCTCGCAATTTAGAACGGACAGGTGGTCACGTCTGACTATCTCGTAAGCGTTACCCGCAGGAGCTTTTGATGTAATGCCACTGTAGGTGACAACACTAGCATTGCTAAGACGGTACAAATCATTATAGCGCGCTCTCGGTTTGGTGAATAGTGGCAGATCTGGCGATGGCTACCTAGTAGCGAAATGCTCACTGTCTTTCTAAGGTATTTTCTCCTGAACAGCATCAGTGCTAGCAGGCTACGAATGTAATTCTTTTCGTACCTTCCTGAAACATAACTAGTTAATTTCTTAGGTTATCTATTTCCTAATTAGTGTTAAGTATCCAAGCACAAAGTAGCAACATTATTGAAATTGTATGAAACTAATTTAACTTCACTGCAGGAACACGTACAATTCACTATTCTGAAAACACGAATTGTCTAGTCGCCAGATGAAATGTACAGGGTGGTTACAATTATACTTTCGTTGCTTGAGAGGATCCCCACAAAAAAGTGGTCATTGGACAATGAAACATCTTGAAAACATTTGTAAGGATATGTAGAAGATAAATAACGAACAAACTATCAAAAGAAACACATTTTAATTTCTACATGGGATGGTAACAATTGTTAACTGCACGCCTTGTTTACGTTACTGGTTACTGGCAATGCTGAAGTGACGACCATATGCATCCACGGCAGCCTGGAATCGCACTTAAGGTACAAGTTAACAAATGATCGCAGTACTTTTCGAAAAGGGGATCCTGGGATATTCGGCTCACGTGAGACAGCTCTTGCACTGCTTGAAGGTCACACGTTACGTCCAGCATTCTCAGCCATGGCAAATGTGGCTTCTACCACAACTTGTGGCGCAATTGTCCGTCGGCCTCTTCTAGAAAACAGTTCCCAAATAGTCAGTTAATTCTAACTTCCGAATGACGTTATTTAACACCGGTGCTGAAATAGGATCTCTCCGTATTCATTTAATGCATCGATATTCGTGAAGAGCAGCAGCACTAATGTCGTTTTGCTTTACGACTAAATTCCTGCTCACATTTTCCAGACCCAAGTTGGTCTCCAACAGCAATGCACGCTGATAATTGTATTTCAGTCCTACGTCGTCGTACCCGTAGCGGTACCTAGCGGCAAGTCGAGACACTAACACTGCTAACAACGCTAATCCTGCCGTGCACAGTCTGAAAATCATGCCTGTAACGTTGGGTAAGCGTACGGTAAATAGTTTTCCCTCTACACAGCCTCAAGTAGCTAAAGTTCAAGTACAAGTACCCTTCAAATGGCACCAAGTGATATGTAAGTATGACAGGAGCCCTTTTCCAGACTAAGCCGTGATACATCTTCCAATAGAAGACACTACCACATTTTACGAGTTTACTTATCTTGGGTCAGAGAAATAACTATCATACTACTCCGCGCATTTACATCAGAGATACATACTCAGCAAGACACAAAGGAATTATGTCATGTAACTGCTAGTAGGAAATGATTTACATCAATGGGGAAGTGGAAAATTTCTGCCAGACCGGGATTCGAATAGGCGTCTTCTGCTTACTAGTCCGACACTCTGCCCACTAACAGCTAAATGTCGTAATTCCTTTGTGTCTTGATTAATGATGGCTGCAGGATCAAAATGGTCCGAAAGAATAGGCACCACGTATATACTGTAGTCTCGCGGAATAGCAAAGAGTTGGAAACGTTGAATATACACCCCTGGAAATGGAAAAAAGAACCCATTGACACCGGTGTGTCAGACCCACCATACTTGCTCCGGACACTGCGAGAGGGCTGTACAAGCAATGATCACACGCACGGCACAGCGGACACACCAGGACCCGCGGTGTTGGCCGTCGAATGGCGCTAGCTGCGCAGCATTTGTGCACCGCCGCCGTCAGTGTCAGCCAGTTTGCCGTGGCATACGGAGCTCCATCGCACTCTTTAACACTGGTAGCATGCCGCGACAGCGTGGACGTGAACCGTATGTGCAGTTGACGGACTTTGAGCGAGGGTGTATAGTGGGCATGCGGGAGGCCGGGTGGATGTACCGCCGAATGGCTCAACACGTGGGGCGTGAGGTCTCCACAGTACATCGATGTTGTCGCCAGTGGGCGGCGGAAGGTGAACGTGCCCGTCGACCTGGAACCGGACCGCAGCGACGCACGGATGCACGCCAAGACCGTAGGATCCTACGCAGTGCCGTAGGGGACCGCACCGCCACTTCCCAGCAAATTAGGGACACTGTTGCTCCTGGGGTATCGGCGAGGACCATTCGCAACCGTCTCCATGAAGCTAGGCTACGGTCCCGCACACCGTTAGGCCGTCTTCCGCTCACGCCCCAACATCGTGCAGCCCGCCTCCAGTGGTGTCGCGACAGGCGTGAATGGAGGGACGAATGGAGACGTGTCGTCTTCAGCGATGAGAGTCGCTTCTGCCTTGGTACCAATGATGGTCGTATGCGTGTTTGGCGCCGTGCAGGTGAGCGCCACAATCAGGACTGCATACGACTGAGGCACACAGGGCCAACACCCGGCATCATGGTGTGGGGAGCGATCTCCTACACTGGCCGTACACCTCTGGTGATCGTCGAGGGGACACTGAACAGTGCACGGTACATCCAAACCGTCATCGAACCCATCGTCCTACCATTCCTAGACCGGCAAGGGAACTTGCTGTTCCAACAGGACAATGCACGTCCGCGTGTATCCCGTGCCACCCAACGTGCTCTAGAAGGTGTAAGTCAACTACCCTGGCCAGCAAGATCTCCGGATCTGTCCCCCATTGAGCATGTTTGGGACTGGACGAAGCGTCGTCTCACGCGGTCTGCACGTCCAGCACGAACGCTGGTCCAACTGAGGCGCCAGGTGGAAATGGCATGGCAAGCCGTTCCACAGGACTACATCCAGCATCTCTACGATCGTCTCCATGGGAGAATAGCAGCCTGCATTGCTGCGAAAGGTGGATATACACTGTACTAGTGCCGACATTGTGCATGCTCTGTTGCCTTTGTCCATGTGCCTGTGGTTCTGTCAGTGTGATCATGTGATGTATCTGACCCCAGGAATGTGTCAATAAAGTTTCCCCTTCCTGGGACAATGAATTCACGGTGTTCTTATTTCAATTTCCAGGAGTGTAGTCAAAGTTTCGTTGCCTATGCCGAGAGCCAGAGGCAGTAGGCTAGCCAAGAGCTAAGTGGATTGCATATATATTGGCATGTGTCGTGACGCAGGGGCAATGGCCTGCTTACACACAGCAGGCGAGAGAGAATTGCTTAGCAAGCGGGTTTGGGTTGGACGGAGACTTTCGCAGAGTGCAAGACAGAGGTATAGCGTCAGCTGTACTGCATTTCACAACTTCGCCTAAGTCTGCCGCAACAACACGTACCTCTGTTGCAAGAACACTTAAGGGGCGAGTAAGACAGATGAATCAGCAATGTAAGTGGAACGAATGCGGTCATTACAAACGAGCATGACGTAAGGACGTCACTCCTGCTTCCTTTAAATACGCCAGCTTTGTTGGCAACAAGGCACTTGCACTCGCAATTAGACAGTTAGATGTGTACTGGGTCTCTGCGTAGCGCTCAGCTGGTGATCGACATGTTACTCTTTATTAAGGAGATGTTGCAGTAAGGGCGGCCCAAACAGCAGCAGACGTGAGGGGACAGTACCAGATCTGTTCCTCTCTGCTGCCGCTGTCAATCGTCTACCCAGGATTAACAGACATCGCGGCAGACTCGCTCGCCGCCAATGCTGACCACATCAGTGAGCCGTCGTCGAGATCGTGCGGGGCCTAGGCCCTGTGCATCCGCCGTCACAACCGGTTGAGCCGATGACGCTGGGGAACTGCAGTCCGTTTCGCCCGTCCACCGCGGGCGAGCCACCAAGAGGAGCAGGGAAGAAGACGGGGTGGGATAGAGTAGACTCCGCACTACGAGAACGCCTCTCGTGCTGACAGCGCCGGGGACACCAACCCGGAGCCTCTACGCACAGCAGCCTGCTGTCCGCGGCGAGCCGGCCGGCCAGCCGGGCGCCGCCAGCCCCGCACGGGCGAAGTAAGGGCATTCCTCCGCTACGTCACAACATGCGGCGCTGCGCTAGCAAGACTGTGCAGCCCGGATCTGGTGTCATCCCTACGAGTCCGCGAGGACTTGGGGAAGGTCGTTGATATCACCAAGCCACATTGTACTTGGGAGGAATAAAGGTGTTATGAATTAATAATGTTTCTATGGCGTTTCTGACACTTCTACAGCCATTTCCTAGCATTCTGACAACTGGAGAGATCACCCCTAGGCCGGCCGCGGTAGCCGTGCGCTTCTGGCGCTGCAGTCGGGAACCGCGGGACTGCTACGCTCGCAGGTTCGAATCCTGCCTCGGGCATGGGTGTGTGTGATGTCCTTAGGTTAGTTAGGTTTAAGTAGTTCTAAGTTCTAGGGGACTTAGGACCTAAGATGTTGAGTCCCATAGTGCTCAGAGCCATTTGAACCATTTGAAGATCACCGCTCGGCCATCCAGTCCACCGTAGGCGACCGGGACCACCGGGGAGCCTACAATACATACTGAGCAGTCTCTCCAAGCCTACGTAGAATGTGTGACGTAAAGGCTGGCACGAAATGTTTAGTCAGTCCTCTGGGCGTTTTCAGGCTCTTCACGCTGGAAAACAATCGTGAAACTGAGGTGTGATATATGTTAAACTTTGTGATGTGGATATGAAGCGAATATTTCCACATCATCATAATTAGTCGTGCAAAAATCCATGGAACATAAAACTAATTAATAAATTAACTAAATAAATACCTATCACGGTCCATTTGACCACAGTGGTCTTGATCAGTTCTTTCCTCCCTAAATTCTTCACCATTATCACGACATGACCGTACGTGTCACATTCAGCTTGCGGCCTACTCACACAGACTGTGGTCGGGTCCTAATATGTCATGAATCCGGCCACGCGTAATGCAACACAAATGTGTTTCCTGTGCTACACCGCTTCCCTACGTCTCGAATACCATATTCCAAACGCATACAACTCGACGCGAGGATCACTAAACCAAAGAGCTTCGTCTGGTCTTCTACTACTGTGCTTTATATGCCACTTATTGTGTTGCCCCGCCAGAGTAGCACCATAGCACGTTGTTTTTTCGTATATCCCGAAGTTCTAGTATTGGAATGAGTGAACAATGGGTGGTGGTATTTGGTACATAATTCCCGAAATACAAGTGAAACGTAATCCTCACGCTATAATGATTTCGTTCCGAGGTACATTTGATACGGAGATTAGTAGCTTATTAATCGTAAAGCGTATCAGCTTTCATATGTCCTTAATAGGTCTGGTAGAAATATTGTAACTGGGCCACATTCAGTGTTCTCCACGACTGCTATGATACTGCACGACACTTCAGCCATAATACGTTTAAATGCGTTCCTCCGAACAGTAAAATTTAATGCACCGTATTTTTATTTGCAGTTTCCATTTGTCCTATAAATTGTTATTGGAAGTGTTAGCTGAGAATGTGCCATTAACAGCGAGATATAGTCGTGGTTTTAGTTATGAGACGTGTTTCACGAAGAAGATTCCAGCGTTTGCTTCCCGTAATGTCAGTTTCTGTTACATTTGCTATGAAACTTTCATTTGGATTCTGCGTTTTTCAATGTAAATATTTTTCCAGGAGTTTAGAATCGGAAAGGTCTTTTTATATTTGCTGTAGTTCTACCATAAGTGTTTCTGACATGGGGTCTGCATGTGTGTGTGGTTTGTTCCATTTGCTTCATACCATTTGTAATTGCACCATGAAGTATCTCATTATGGGCAGAGGCCACGCTTTGGATGCTTCTCAGTGGATATTATGTATAAAAGAATAGCCCAAATAGTTGGTCTCGTCTCACTGATATTTTCACTGTTTCTCCCAATAACTAGATTGTAATATTCTGCGAAGTTTTCCATTCTTGAATGGTGAGTCTGCCTTGCCCAACATTTGGTCTCCCATCAGAGTGTTTTTTTTCCTGTCATTTTCTTGCAGAGCCTCCCAAGTCTTGCACATGTCCTATGTATTCCATTTTTTAAATATCAGTTTTACCATATGATTTAGCAGCCACAACATTATTGAATCCTTTAGTGACCAGCAGCTAGATAGTGAGGGTATCGCACACCCTTTGCGTAGATACTTCACTGACGTCTGTTGGAACATTACACACATGTTTACAGTACATTTCCGATTTGACCGGTGGCGGTAGGAGATGCATCATAGCACAGAACATGTGGACTGTATCTCTTCCCTTTCCAATGCACTTCATGGCTGAAGCTTGGCCATTATTCACTTAACAATATTTTTTGCATGTTACAGGAGGTTTAATTGTACTTTTCTTAACTTTAGACACTTCGATTCTATTACGATTTTGCTAGGGAGCCCTCTTCACTTACTTATGCCTTTACTGAATATAAGGGATATTTCACTATCACGGCAATTATATTATCAACAGACAAAAGCAATTCTGGAAGCCTGCACTTACTAATCAAAACATAACCGATTATTTCACTATTTATAATGAATGACAAGGACTCGGTAGTATGTTTCAACATACGTTTTGAGGCACTGTCTGGTAAACTTTTATGATTACCCTTACTTCGCTGTAGCGTAAGATACTCTTCGTTTTTAATACGGTTTCCAGCAATACGCGGGTATAATCTACCGTAAGGTATACGATTGCAAGTAAACTTATTAGTTTTTGGCAATTTGCGATTCAAAGTGGTTGAAATACGTCTATAACAGTAACAATAATAAGTCACAGCACGAACGCGTGCGAAAAAATTAGTAAGCTGTAGTAAATTACTAGTATCGACAGAAAGACAGATTTCAATAAATCCGTGTTCGCAATATAGTCGATATGGTCTTCAAAGATGTTACTGAGACGAGTTTCTGTGGGAAAAGCGAAGCCAAAATTAAACAACGACACATTTTAGCCAATGTGTTGCGTTTCTCAGTTGTGTGACAGTTAAGGAGTCAAAACACTCGCACCGCACCTGCTTTAAGAAGGGCTTTGAACATGAAAATAATAACGTAACGTACATAAAGTATGTATTTTAAGAATTGAGAAGACTGAAAGAATTTTATTACATAAGAATCAAAATTTGCAGTTTTAGAACTCACATGACGTCCAGGTCCCTTTAACATAAAGTAGCATAATCCTCAGTGCAGTTAGTCCAAATTTCTGGAGATTAAATGAGTATTGTCTGAGTGACGAGGCCGACCACAGGTCTGTGGAGTCTTGTTAACTCACATAAGCAATTAACGGGTTACCTGCTGGGTGACATAGCTGTTCTGATTCTGGAATCGTACACATTTACAAGATGAGATAAAATTACTTCAACGTAGTTCTGTTTGATTTTGCATTCAGGATGTGCACGCTTTTGAGGATAAAATGAAACATAATAAACAGATGAGGGAGCGAAGAGGGAAGTTATTGAAAACTTAGGGATCACTCAAAATCCATCATTATTTGGGACACACAAATCAAAGTAATAGTGTCTGATGTACAGCTGTGTCCAGCAGAAGGACTCAACAGGTTCTATTTTACTCCGGATAAGGTTCATGGGTTGTTAGTAACTTTGGTTTTAAAAACACAGTCGGCAATATGACAAAAAAGCGAAAAAAATTGTTCGCCGGGAACTATGGAACTTGTGGTGCTTTAGCTTTCTTTTTGTCGGGAATAATACACCTGAGATAAGCGACGCCCGCGGTGCCAAGCTCGTAAAGTGCGCCGCCGAGCCGACGGAAGCTTCGCAGAGCACTGAAATCATACGCCACAATGGATGGATGGCTTTAATTTTACTCCGAAGGATATATTTCCACACTATCTGGCAGGCGGCTCGTCTCGGTTCGCGCCACGCCGGTGTAAAATTTGAGCACGAGAGACGGGAGACGAGTGCGACCGGCAGTCTTCCGCGCTGTTGGTCTGAACGGTAACGGACACTACGGAACGAGCCGACTGTAATGGTGACAGCGGCCGCGAACGCGCCCTCACTCTCCGCGATTTGCGAGACACGTCTCTCTACGTTCTCGTAGCGCGCACCGAACCCTGCCAAACACGCTCCTATGCACATGTCGAATAAAGTCATATTTCGCAGGTTTAGAACCAACACTTCGATTTGTAATCGTTCTCCCTGGTAACATAAATACTTCAATGATGTTTCTTCGAGCCTCTTTTACTAAACATTCGTAACTAAAAATATTACACTAAAAGAAATCTCTAGCTCAGCCAGACTTACAGCGAAAACTTTTGACGAAAGAGTTATTTTTAGTACATATGAAACGACGTTGGATGAATCATTATAAGGACCACGGCGGAAGGTTCTTTCCACTGAATTGTCTTTTTGTATTTGTAAATTTTACAATCTCAAAGCGAGCTTCGAAAGAGCGATATCTCTTTTGTGATTGTAATAGTGTGTTTTTCCGTCACCATCTCAAAGTATGTATTGGGCTGTGGTGTGCGTACTGTAAGACCTTCGTCACTCACACCATCAGATTATTTGACTTGTAGCTCTAACGAAGTAGGCAACTTTCAGCAATATGTCTCGTGGTCTTATCGTGGCGTGTTTATCTTCTGCCGTTAGGTCAGACGATAGAAATGCCATTTGCATGCTTAGAGTAGCAGATTGACAGTGACCAACTTTAAACAGAACTTGATTAATTTTCACACACATTTATTATAATAATAAAAAGCATAAACATTACGTAACTTGATTATGGATGCTGTTTACAACTGACAATCTGAAGTTCCTTTAGTCTTGGTGCGTTAATCTTATTCTCACATATCTCTAATACTTGACAAAGTGTCTATACATTTATCTTCATGGCTATAGACTCGTACAGTCTGGTGCAGACAAATGCAGACTGACTAGTCAGAGGTCTGTACACTCGTTATAATATCTCGCGCGTTCAGGTATCACTGCGCGAGTGTGATCTGCGAGGAGAAAAGGTCTACACTAGCAGCAATCTCATTGGCTGCGTTACATATTAATACGCGGATCGGCGGAAGCAGAATTTGGTTCGTCTCTAAGGCAGCGTCATCTTGTAGTGCGGAGACGGACGAGCACTACGCTAGTGCTGTTGTGCTTAGCGGGGCGCGCTCTAGTGAGAAAGTTGTGTACGCGCAGACTACGGGGAACTATGTACACAACACGGGCTCAAGAATATTTGTATCTTTGGTTATATAAGTTGATTTTTTAATTTCGTGTGAAGGCTTTTGCAAGTTATTCGAAGTCTACAGTATCTACTGAGGTTACTAGAGATTCCAAATGTGAAATAATCTAGGTGGCCCGCATCTCGTGGTCGTGCGGTAGTGTTCTCGCTTCCCGCACCCGGGTTCCCGGGTTCGATTCCCGGCGGGGTCAGGGATTTTCTCAGCCTCGTGATGGCTGGGTGTTGTGTGTTGTCCTCAGGTTAGTTAGGTTTAAGTAGTTCTAAGTTCTAGGGGATTTATGACCATAGATGTTAAGTCCCATAGTGCTCAGAGCCATTTGAACCATTTTAATCTAGGTGAAAATAAACATTGGAGGTGGCTTAATGTGATACGTGGCTGCTTTTGTACACTATTGGCTTTAGGGACAACAGTGGTTAAGTGTTTCATGTAAAGCTGGGAGAGTATTTTATGTGGCATTAGCGTGATGCGGAGAGACTTTACATTCCCTGCTACAGATCGAGTGAGGCAAGCGATTAAAATTGTTACAGAGGCAAGAACGTGTATCAGATTGTTCTGAACATATTTTCTGGGAATTATTTCGAGCAGGTAGTTCGTGAACGGAGTAATGAGGGCTAAGTCTTTGACCTCCTAATACCAAACGCCCCGAATTTTAAAAATTATTTAAGATAGAGAAGGGCTTCAGTGACGATAAGGCTGTAATAGAATATGGCTAAAAACGTTACAGTAAATGTTAGGCAGGTTTAAAATAATTTTCATTCGCAAGAATGACAGGAAACAAATTGCTGTGTATATGAGTAGTCAGAAGCCAATATTTTGCTCTAAATTTGGCGATGTAGAGATCAAAAGGATAAAACTAAAAACCACGGTACAACATGTCTTGCGTGGGTATGTGCCTGACAAGATTGCGAGGGATACGAAAGAACCAACGTCATTCAATAACTGTGTTAGAATGTTGCCACAAAATCAAACAGTTTCAACGCAGATTTAAGTGCAGTCGAAGCCTATTTGACAAACCGAAGCTGAATGAAGCCAAATCGAGCGTTAGGAGAACAATGCTATAATAGTTCGATGAAATCGAAATTTAAATTTTGCCATTCGATCCGACAGAAGGGCCTTAGGCGGTAACAAGGAAGATGACAGAGTATTTCACAATGGAACATCGTTATTCGGATTCTCAGTTCAATCTGCGAACGACAGAGAAAATGACAGATATAGGGCTAAGTAGCTAATAATCTAAACTTCTTCAATAATGGAGATGCATTGGGACTGGTAAGTAACTGAGACTCTACAAAGAGTAAATGAAAAAACGTATTCTCCTTCCAGCACCAGTTTGTCATAGGTCGCCGGAGCAACATAGGGTACAAATAGAATGGAAAAAAGAGCAGGTTATTCCTGTTCTCTGTAAAAATTGCAAACCCATACCAGTAACTTTAAACTACTGCAAAATTATGGAACGTGTTTTAAGTTAACACATTATGACGTTTTTGTGAACACTAAATCGCTACTACTTACAGGCTGTTCCGAAATTCCTGTTACAAACTTCTATGGCTTGTACAATGGAGCGAGTACATAATATTTTGAATAGGGACACATTTCCGTTCTACGAAGGTTTCAGATCAAGTGCTCAACTCATCCACTTCTGCTAGAGTAACTGAATTAGGCGTGTTGCTGTACAACTATTAGGTGACCATTCGAAAGGAAATATAATATTACATATCCATTTATCACTTAAACACATTTGTTTGCGTGAAAACTTAAGCATTACGTGTTTATCTACTCAAAAGCAAAAAAAGCAGCATAACACATGTACAAAACAGTACTAATGCCTTAAAACAGCGACCTCGGTATGGCGGCCACCAAAATTGTTACAGATATTGGCCTGTGAAGCACGTTCTGGTACACACTCTTTACCCACCTTGCGTCTCTTCAACTTCTAGAGCAGCGGGCAGAACTCGTCTACAGGAGTCTTGTAAATTAAAGTTCGCATATGTCAAGTGACATCAGGTGCCCGTCTGACGTAGTACGCGTCGTCCTGTCTACCATTTTGCATACCAGTACATGCTACTCTGAGACTTCTCTCTTTCCCTAAACACACAACTTTGCTGTACACATCTGAATTTAAACCATCGTAGACTGGAAACGGCACGTTTCGGGACATGGATTTCTGTTCAAAACAATAAATAATCACTTCCCTCTACAAGTCCTACAAGTTTGTAAAGCCGATTTCCGAACACTCTGTATATCTGCATGGCTTTTTCTACAGAGATATTGTGAAATTAAGCTGTCTCTGTTCGTCCACGGAATCCATAATGCCATGTGCAACGGCGGCTACGTGTTCCTTGCCTTCTGGGCGACATTTGATACCGTTTCGCACTGTAGTTAAGTGAACAAGATGTGAGCTTACCGAATACCGGATCAGATTTGTGGTTAGATTAAGGAGTTCCTGACATGTAGAAGTAAACACTTAGTTCTTAACGGGAAGAAACTGAATCATGTAAACGTAGTACTGGGGGGAGGGCGGGGCAGGAGGGTGGCCTCTTGCAATGTGTGTAAATAATATTGAGGATAACTTCAGAAATTGTATGAAGCCGTTCGCAGAAAATGTTGTTGTCTGTAGGCAGGTGATAATGCCAGATGACTATAGTGAATTGAAGGAAGGCCTGCAGAGGAAAGGATATGAATGCACAGATCGGTAGTTAAGCCTCAATGTATAGAAATTTAGAGTTTATTCGACAAAGTAATAAGTCATATTGACAGGGGAGCTCAAACTGATCCCATATTTCTAGATCTTTGACATTGTTGCTCACAAGAGACTTCTAACTGATCCCATATTTCTGGATCTTTGACATCGTTGCTCACAAGAGACTTCTAACAAAATTGGGTGTCTGTAATATTACCTCAGTTTTGCGACTGAATTCGCGACTTCTTGTCAGAAAGTTCACAACACGTAGTAACTGAGGGCACATTATCGAGTAAAACAGAAGTGGTATCCAACGTTCCCCGTCTTACAGGCCCTCTGCTGTTTCTAATCTATATATGCGATTTAGGAGACATTATGAGCAGCCCTCTTAGATTGTTTGCCATTATTTACAGTTTGTTAAAGTCATCAGAAGACAAAAACCAACTGCGAAATGACTTAGAAACGATATGTGTATGGTGTGAAAAGTATGACGTCATCCACATGAGTACAAAAAGAAATCCGTTAAATTTCGGTTACACGATAAATTACACAAATTTAAAGGCTGTCAGTTCGACTAAAAACCTAGGTATTACAGCTATGAACAACTTAAAATCGAACGATCACACTGACAATGTTGTGGGGAAAGCAAACCAAGGACGTCGTTTTATTGACTGAATGTTTAGAAAATGCAACAGGTTTACTAAAGAGACTGCATACACTACACTTGTTCGTCTTCTATTAGAGTATTGCCATGCAGTATGGGATTCTCACAGGACAAGATTCACGGAGGACATCCAAAAAGTTCAAAATGTTATCTAGAAATAAGGGAAGTGAGAGTCAAGGATATGACAAGCGAGTTGGGATGTATACCATACATGTTGATAGCCTGTGTGGAATCTACGGTTAAGCTCATTTTTATTTCTGAAGGAGTGTACATTTAAAGCCTCCATTGTACTTCGGGGTTTGCTCTTATTTTATGGCTCCACAGAATTCCATGCATTTATTTGTGATACTGTGCGTCCTATTGCTTCTTTCGCGAATTAGAATAACACACACTATTTTTGACACTTTTTGACCCTTCACCGTTATATGGTGTCGCAGTTGTCATTCACATAATTCATTTAGTCAACCTTACGTCACAAAACTCTTCGAGGGATATTATGTTACTGCTCCTATCAGACTGGTGTATGGGCATTAGTGTCATTCTATTCCACTGAATGTTTCGTCATTGTTATTTGGCAACGTTAACCTAGAAGTGGTAATAAAAACTGTATTTAGTGGGTATGTTAGGCTATTTATGTCTTTCCTCATTATGCAATTTTTGATCTAAATTGTTCGCGAAAAACGTTTGTTTCTTCTTTCTCTCCAGTAGTGATCGCTCATTAGTATTTGTAGGACTGAGTCTGTTGCAACGTGGTATGTTTATTATAGCTATGAAAGAGCTTTAGTGACACACAGGCCACTAATGTTGCGTCTGACTGTTTTTCGTCGACTCACAGCACTGTCTATAGCGCTGATGGCCTATTCAGTACAAAAAGCACATCAGCAGTATTACTGTATTGTGAACCAGAAAAATCCAAACATCAAAGGCATGTGTAAATTCCAAGTTACACTTCGTACAGACGGAATGGTTACCGTGACGTTCACTGAACGTTCGCTAGTCCTGTATAGCAGTTTTTTTTTAAATAGCTGCAAACAGTAACAACTCTGCACAAATGTACCAGTTGTAAAGTTTATACAAACGTTGTCATACATATCAAAGAGGCACACAAAACCAGAGAGCCAACATATTGAACACAAAGCCATCGCAACGTTACGTAGCCTTTAGTGACTATGTACAGTTGAGTTAAATAACTATACTAAATACCGGGCAGGGATATTATAACTATTACTATACATTTTATTTTGGCCAGATCTATGTTCTTTATGCAGGTGTATACCATCAGTTACAGTTTATGTGGTTCACAAACTAGAGCTGTTAATAGCATTATTAAAATACATACCAAACTGTCTTCTATATGTATATGAACAACGACATCAATTCTGTTGCTGTAGCTGATCATGAGTTTAATGCTATTAAACATCTAAGGTCATCGGTCTGCTATGTCACGTT
Organism: Schistocerca gregaria; assembly: GCF_023897955.1. Lineage (NCBI taxonomy): Eukaryota > Metazoa > Arthropoda > Insecta > Orthoptera > Acrididae > Schistocerca > Schistocerca gregaria. The sequence continues at coordinate 836,824,737 of NC_064931.1, forward strand.
TGTAACTAATAGCTCCTCCAGGTCACTTAGAGTGTGTAACTGCATGCACTGTTAACATGATAATACAGTTTCCGTAATTTTAAAGCTATAAAATTCGGAAATGTCTTACAAGGGAAATGAAACGTGCCACTGAATGAATGAACATTCCAATTGCTGCGCTGAGTGGCCGCACGGCTATGGCGCCATGGCACGGATTGCGAGGACACTCCCACCGGAGGTTCGAGTCCTCCCTCTGGCATGGGTGTGTGTGTGTGTGTTGTTCTTAGCATACGTTAGCTTAAGCTAGTTTAAGCAGTGTGCAACTCTGCGGACACACACACACACACACACACACACACACACACACACAACAATTCAATCAATTTGCACGTCACTTTCCCTGTGGAATTAGTCGTAAAATATTATTTATCTTTAACTGTTCGTCGATTTACTTTTACAATTTAATGTAATTATTCTAATTACGATTTTTGTGATCAATTGGAACATTAAACTGCATATTCGAAAACATCTCTACTTTTCAAAGATGGTGAATTTACGTTAGGTAAGAAAGAAACTAATAGCATCATATGAAGAAAGCTCAATTCACTACATTGTATCGTTGGGTGCCGAGGTGTGCACATTGTAGTCTTCGAATGAATGCCGGCTGGCCAGTAGCTGTTGTAATTTTCCACGTTAATAGCTGCCACGCTGAGGAGCACGGCCGGCAATTGAAGCCCTCTAACAACCGTGCGTAGATGAATGTTTGGCCTTCCACTCCCGCTGAAGCCTGCGGTGCGAACGTACGTGTAAGGACTTGCTGCAGTGTCATATTCAGTTATTCAAGTGGAGTGGGCCGACAATGTATTGTCGCAGAGACATGACAATAGATACGTAGGCGTTATAACCAGTAACAGCCAGGAGTTAATTTTGCAAGGAACTTTCGAACGAATTACAGCGAATGAACCCGATATAAGATTTAATCTTTTAATTTTATGACTGTTACTACAGCTTTGACATTCTGAATTTCAAACTGCTGTTTTGCGTATTTTCGATTTTCATTCGAATAAATTAGCGCGAGGGAAAGGAACGATTATTTCCTGCTAACATAGAGCTGCATCCGGTCACCAGGCGAGTACAAAATACGAAAAGAGCCGGTGGTGTGTTGTTTAAGCATCTAAAATTATTTAGGGGAAATCTCTGGAAACCCACATCTGGCTAGGAGGGTGTGTTTCCCAGAACTAAACTTGCACTCTGCCATCTACAGAGGCCTCGAAATTAATTTGCAATTGTCTATATAGTATGCGCACAACACACCACGTCTATACTAGTTTTATGCTGTAACATGAATAACAATGTTCGTTTGATTGCTCACGTCTCACATTAGTCCTATAGTAATAACAATCGCAGCCTTTATTCAACCTCTAAGTGAGGTACGATGTATTCGTTACGTGAACCCACAGGAATGTACCAAATTTGTTGCAAATTTTAGGGGTTGTTCATCAATATTGTGGAGTAGAGGGTAAACATCAGGGCATGGTCATATGGATCAAATGTCTAGAAGAATATCAAGGTTTGACAATAGCAATATAAAAGTGTACAAATCATCAAATATTCATAACCATAATTGTATATTGCGCTGTTAGAGACAGTGACTCGAAGTACAGAAAATGGGAACTAATTCGCAGGTGAAAATGGCCCAAAGAGCCTTTTGTAAACTAAATACAACTTTAAATACGACGCTTGTGATGTATCTAAAACGAAATGTTTACGGTCAGGGTGTGTTGCCAGGTTTTACTTATTTCGGTGAGATATTGATTTTGAGGAAGGAAAATCGCCTAAGAAGTGAGGGCTTTCTAGTGAGGAGGGTACAGAAGCATACAAGGAATTACAATGAGAGATAGGAAAATAAGGATTGGGATTAATTAACAGATTGAAGTGGGGGAAGTATTTACGACTCAAACAAAAATAAACCCGAGATTCTCAGGACATATATTAAGACGAGTGGTTGTTCGATGAAAAAGGGAAGTAGAGTGAAATGTGTAAAAAATGAATGAGAAAGTGACCAAATTGAAAGTGGGTAACGTAAAACACAAAAGTTACAGGAACGTGTAGCTCAAGACCACAGTCCGTGCAAAATTCCTTCATTCACAAACAGATTTGTAACTGCTGTAGTTAGATTTGTTGACAGGATTTTGGAAATTGCCGTGCATCAGGGAAATAAGCGAGATACTACAGCGATGAATTGCACAATATTACTCCAGAGTATGGAATTCTTATCATGCTGGCTTGACATCTAACACCGAACGAACTGAGAGACGCGATGTTTTGATCGTTACAGACCAATACAAAACAGATCAGTATGCAAGAAAGATGTACGTTAACTTTACAAGGTAACTTCTCGAATAAAGTTGAGGATGTCAAGCGAAACACTTTACTTAACAAACCCTTAACTTAAAGAATCGGTATTAGAAAAACGCTACAAAACTTTACTGCCTGCATTGCACGATAGCGTGCTTAGAAGTAATGCCCCCTAATTTTTTACTCCGTTCTCAATGTCTGCTGACGTATTACGTGTCATACATATTACTTGGTCAACGTTTCCGCTTCCCTGGCGTAAGTTGCAACCCTCTGCCGCTAGATGGCTCCAAACTGTAGGGTATAACATGGCGGTGTGAGAAACAGCGTGCTGTAATCAATCGAGAAACTGAAAACACGCATTAGAAGAGTTAGACCACGCATGGAGCACTCTCTCCTTGAGCATGATAATTACAGATCATACAAGAGCGCTGCGACACCTGTAACTAAATGATGCCTTCGGTTCGCTATCCGCGATCATCCCCCATACAGTTCTGACTTTGGCTAAACCAGTTTTAATCTGTTTCCTAAACACAAAGAACACCTTCGAGAACTTCAAATTGGTAACTATTAAAATGTGCACACAGAGGTGAGATCGTGGCTGCGTCACAACAGCCAAACATTCTACAGTGACGGTGTCAACAAATTGGTTTCTCGTCTGGAGAAATGTGTTCGTCGACCGGGTGAACATGTTGAGAAAGAAACATGTAGACACGAAGAGTAAGGATGTATAATGTTAATAAAATTAGTTTTATTTTAAAAGCTTTAAGTGTTCACATAAGAAATTCGGAGATATTGCTATACAGCGCGCCCTCGTAAATGAGATGTAGGTACCATTAAAATCGGGTAATAGAGATCAGAGCACGAACGTAGGCATAGTGACACACCTTTTACCTCCCGCGGTACGTGAATGGAGCAGGACGGACCTAAGGTACTATTAGTTCGACTTACAATCCACCTTGAATTTTATGGTGGCGCACACTGAGGTGAAAGGTCATAGGATAGCGGTATGCAAATCTACAGATGGCGGCAGTATCGCGTACACAAGGAATAAAAGGACGTGTACTGGCGGAGCTGTCATTTGTACTCACGTGATTCATGTGAAAAGGTTTCCGAATTAATTATGACGGAAAAATGAGAATTAACATACCTTGAACGCGGAATGGTAGTTGGAGCTAACGCGTGAGACATTCAATTTCGGAAATCGTTACGGAATTCGAAATTCCGAGATCCGCAGGGTCAAGAATACCAAATTTAAGGTATTGCCTCTCACCGAAAACAGCTTAGTGGCCTAGAAGTGTAATGTGATGCGAATACATAGAAAGATAGGTCCCTTATCATTTCGCTACAAAATAGCAGGTCAGCAACTGGAAGCAGTTAATTCCATAAATTATCTGGGAGTACTCATTAGGAGTGATTCAAAATGGAATGATCATATAAAGTTGATCGTCGGTAAAGCAGATGCCAGACTGAGATTCATTGGATGAATCCTAAGGAAATGCAATCCGAAAACAAAGGAAGTAGGTTACAGTACGCTTGTTCGCCCAATGCTTGAATACTGCTCAGCAGTGTGGGATCCGCACCAGGTAGGGTTGATAGAAGAGATAGAGAAGATCCAACGGAGAGCAGCGCGCTTCGTTACAGGATCATTTAGTAATTGCGAAAGCGTTACGGAGATGGTAGATAAACTCCAGTGGAAGACTCTGCAGGAGAGACGCTCAGTAGCTCGGTACGGGCTTTTGTTAAAGTTTCGAGAACATACCTTCACCAAAGAGTCAAGCAGTATATTGCTCCCTCCTACGTATATCTCGCGAAGAGACCATGAGGATAAAATCAGAGAGATTAGAGCCCACACAGAAGCATACCGACAATCCTTCTTTCCACGTACAATACGAAACTGGAATAGAAGGGAGAACCGACAGAGGTACTCAGGGTACCCTCCGCCACACACCGTCAGGTGGCTTGCGGAGTATGGATGTAGATGTAGATGTAGATGAATTGGCGTGAAATTGTCAGTGTTAGCAGACAAGCAACACTGCGTGAAATAACCGCAGAAATCAATGTGGGACTTAAGACGAACGTATCCGTTAGGACAGTGCGGTGTGGACTATGGCAGCAGACGGTGGACGTGAGTGCCTTTGCTATCAGCACGACGTCGCCAGTAGCGCTTCTTAAGGGTTCTTGACCTAATCGGTTAGACCCTAGATGACTGGAAAACAGTGGCCTCGTCAGATGAGTCCTGATTTCAGTTGGAAGGAGCTGATGGTATTGTTCGAGTGTGGCGCAGACCTCACAAAGCCATGGACCGAAGTTGTCAACAAGTCACTGTGCAAACTGGTGGTGGCATAATAATGGTGTAGGCCGTGTTTGCACGGAATTGACTGGGTCCTCTGGCCCAAATGAACCGGTCACTGACTGGAAATCAAAGTGTTCGGCCACTAGGAGACTGTTAGCAGCCATTAATAGACTTTAAGCCAGCAGAAGAATATTCTGGACGGTTTGAGCAGATGATTTGGCTACCGAGATGGTCAGATATGAATCCCATCAAGAATTTACGGGACAAGAACAAGAGGTCAGTTCGTGCACAAAATCATGTACCGGCAACAATTTCATCTACATCTACATGGCTACTCTATAAATCACGTTTAAGTGCCTGGCAATGGGTCCGCAGTTTTGGACAACTATAGAGGCAGCATGGCTCAGTATTTCATCAGGACAATTCGAACGACTTGTTGATACCATGCTATCTCTAACTGCTGCACTACGCCCGGTCAGTGGTGGTCCTACACGATATTAAGAGTTATCCCATGGCTTTTCTCAGCTCAGTGTATATGTAGATGTAGACGTACAGTGTTCTCTAAAAATGTAAATTTACCGTAACTTCTATAAGTGGCAGCTTCCACCTGGAAGTCATGCAACCAATTTGTTTCTACCAACAAAGGAGACACGCCAAATGTTCAGTGTATTTTATGAATAAGCAATCGTCAGCACACCTCCTGTCAGCATAGCCACAAATCAACGTCACTGCAGTTGAGGTTGCCAACCTGTCGTCCTTAATTCATTAACCGTCCGGTCTCTTCATATTTCATTTATAGTTATTTACGTGATATGTTTCTGTTGTCTGTACTGTATGTTTCTGGCTCGACAAGTAAATAATTATTATTTCAATATTTACAAGCAAAATTACATTTTTTTCCCTTCAAGTTGTAACTGTTTTGAGGAAGAGTAAACGACACCGTAACCATCTTTCTACAAATACCATGGAAGAAAACGAATTTGGATATTTTGACCAAATTCTTAATTTATAGCCTAGTGTTTAAATTTGTGCAACCAATTACGCACGTGCTGTTGATATTCGACACAGCGAGAACAGTGAATCAGTGATCACACAGACGTGGCTGCATGACTGAATACGGCTGTAAGCAGCAGTACAAAGAAAAGCAAGAAGACCTTTATGTCTAGCAAGAGCGACGAGAGACAGAATTCGGACTACCTGACAGGACATCGCGAAATGTTCATGTCCAGCATTGACAATGATGAGCATCAATGGAAAAAAGGTCAACATAGCTGAACACGTTTTAGACAAGTATGCTGGCAGAGTTGTGAGGAAGCTGCTACGAAAACAAGTACAGGATCACTGCTAAATTTATACGTAGCCGAGGTCTCACAGGCAAACCAAAACTTAAAGAAGTAAAAATTTGCGTAAGAAGGCGAGTTCAACGAATACGAGGATGAATATCCATCTACAAACGTTATACAAAATCGTAAGAATTTCTGGTCATACGATAATTCCACAAATGAATCGAAGCTATCTGATCATGCACCCTGTGACCATAATGGCACTGAAACATGAAATCACAGAGGAAAGTCCGAAATAATAACAGTCTTTTTCAAAACCTGTTAGACAGAGGAAGTTCCGAACTTACCACTGTAGCTCCGCCTTTATATGGCCACACGAATGACAAAATGACAGATATTGAAATAAGTGACCAAGGAATGGAAAATCAACTGAAATCGCTCAACAGAGGAAAGACCACTGAACCTTATATGATACCAGTTCGATTCTACACAGAACATGCGAAAGTACTTGCTCCTCTTTAGCAGCATTGTGCCCCATGTCCCTAGAGCAGCGAATCGTTATTAATGATTGAAAAAAAGCATAGGTCGTTCCGGTATTCATGAAATCAGACTACATGCTTATATGTCTGAAGTCAGTCCGTAGTAGAATTCAGCAAACTGTTTTATGCTCGCGTATTATCACATGTTCTGAGACATCGAGGGATCACCAATTTAGTATTGGAGGGCAGCGTGGAGGGTAAAAATCGAAGAGAGAGACCAAGAAATGAATACACTAAGCAGATTCAGAAGGATGTAGGCTGCAGTAGGTACTGGGAGATGAAGAAGCTTGCACAGGATAGAGTAGCATGGAGAGCTGCATCAAACCAGTCTCAGGACTGAAGATCACAACAACAACAATTATGACATTTTTGGTGACCAAAAATCTCTTCTTTAGGAACCAACGTGGGTTCCGAAAACAACGATCCTATGAAATCAGCCTCGCTCTGTTCGTCTACGAGAACCAGAAAGCAGTTGATACAGCCGTCCAGATAGAAGCCGTGTTCCTTGATTTCTGAAGCTCATTCGACGGCAACGAAGAGTTTTTGGTTAACAGAACACAGCATGTCATCCTGAGCCGAGAGAGGTCTTCAGATGTAAAATTTTCTTTGGCCATGCACCAGGGGTGTGTTGTAGGGCTATTAATTTTGATACAATGTATAAATAACCTATCAGATAAAGTCGGAAGTTAAATGAGGCTTTTCGCGGATGATGCTGTTGTATACAGAGAAGTCACGGCATAAAGAAAGTCGTAGAAAAATGCAGGAAAACCTGCAGAAGATCGACTCTTGGTGGAGGGAGTAGCTATTGACTCTCAACATAAATGTAACTTGTTGCGAACACGTATGAAAGACGCTTGATTGTAGAATTACAAAATCTCAAAACAATCATTGGAAGCAGCTACTTCCATAAAATATCTAGGAGTATGATTACGGAACGGCAGCATAAAATAAATCGCTAGTAAAGCAGGTGCCAGATTATCATTCATTGGGAGGATACTCAGGAAATGTAATGCGTCAACAAAGGAGCTATATTACAAATCACACGTTCGACCAATACTTGAATACTGCTCGTCAATAATGGATCCGTACCAGATAGGACTGGTAGAGAAAACAGAGAAGATCCAAAGAATAGCAGCACGATTCTTTAATGGTCATTTAGTAAGAGCGGAAGTGTCACAGATATGCTCAGCCATCTCCAGTGGCAGACACTGTAAGAGAAGCGTTCTGCATCACCGTGTGGTCTACTGTTCAAGTTCCGAGAGCGTATGTTCCTAGGATAGTCAACAGATATATTGCTTGCATCTACGTATGTCTCGAGGAAAGACGATCAATATTAAATTAGAGGGGTCCGACCCCACACGGAGGCCTACCAGCAATCCATCTTTACGGGAATCATGCACGACTGGAACAGGATAAGAGGGAAGTGATATGGATACAGAAAGTAACCTCAGCCACACACTCAAAGATGGCTTCCGGAGTATAGATGCAGATGTAGTACGTGATATTAACTGGAAGGCCCGCCCTTTCCTATTACCCAAGGAAACTCGAGAGCTTCGATACTCTGAACACGTGCAATGGCACGTGTTAAGATTACTTCGTCATACAGAAAGGTTGCCCTGCCGTCGTACATTCGGTAATAAAAACTTTAGGGGACGGATGTGGACAGACTAAATTATTCAGGATTTAAGGACACCACATGAGAGCATGTTAACTACCGCCACTAGGAAGATTAAGTAACGAAATAGAGATCACTGATATTGGTGCACTCGAAGGTATAAATAACTGATGTAGTTGAGTGATAATAAATATGTCTCTACAAAAAATTGTGTGCTATTCAAACGCAAGATTATTAAATCTCATTCCTTGAACATTAAAGAAACGAAAACACAATGAGTTAATGAAACTGCTTATCTTGGAATGAAATTATTTAAGGACATGAATTGTGCTACTCGTGCTGTCGTGGTTGGTATTGGAGATCCCAAAGTCATTCAGCCCATGCAATATAAATAAAAAAGAGGAATTTTCTACTATCGTTCTGAATAACAGAAAATTAGAACGTAGCAGTAGTATTAACTACTGCTTTACACGAAGTTCACAGGTAGTATGAATTTGTTAATTGTTAAATTAATGGTGCTCTCAGGACTGGAGAATTCTGTGAAAATTCAAAACAATCTGCAGTCTGCAGTTCTGTATTAAAAATAAACTCCATTTCTAAACTATGTAATCGTCGTTGGAAAAAAATTTATACGGTCCTGGGGGAAACACTGTTTTAAAACATCACCAGATATTATTGTGAATGAAATTATAGAATGTGATAATTTGAAATTATAAATTGTTACTGATAAAGCCATTGCAAACTTTCTCAAGTTCGTAGCGAAATATTCTTTCATGAATGACAGAACATTTGTACGGACACCAGTTGATGTGTTTCATGGAGATTAGTGGAGTTACATATTCTAGTTGTGACTGAAACTTTTATTGTTTTACCTTTCTCAACCAAACTCATCTCACAATCTGTGACGTAGCCCATTTTAAATTTTCTTTATATTCACCTTATTCTGTCTGCAATAGGTTTTGGTGTTTAATGAAGTACCTTTGTTAATTAATTGCCCCTTCGACTATATATGCAAATCATCATGTTCTGCGATGGTGACCTTGTTTATTAATTTAATGTTGCTTACCTCCCTCTTATTAAATAAATTCTTACATCCACTTTTATAATCTCCTGTCTAATGTGTTTGCTTCTTTTTATACTTCTTTTCATGTTTACTTTTCGCTACATAATCACTTTAAACTCTAAAGTGGTTCAGCAATGTGGCATCTTGTATAATTTCCTTATTGACTGATATATACCGGCTGTATGTTTTAACTTGACACATCTAAATATCTCGAATACGACGCATCGTACGAAAAAAAATATTCTAGGCGAACAGTTTGCGTTTCCAAAGGGGACGTCTATCTGTGCTACAGCCGGCCACCTCCTAACGGCCCATTATGGGCAGCCAGGCTCAATCAAATTGTATTTTCAAATGGGAACCCCCATTGTAATGCATGTTCGGATTCTGCGCCAAAAGCCGGAAGCGGTGGTCTCGCGGTTCTAGGCGCGCAGTCCGGAACCGTGCAACTGCTACGGCCGCAGGTTCGAATCCTGCCCCGGGCATGGATGTGTGTGATGTCCTTAGGTTAGATAGGTTTAAGTAGTTCTAAGTTCTAGGAGACTAATGACCACAGCAGTTGAGTCCCATAGTGCTCAGAGCCATTTGAACCATCTGCGCCAAAAAATACGTGTGGCTCACTCAGCCCATTGTTTTCCATTCGTGGTAGATGGCACCATAATCGGCATATATCAAGTGCGCCTGTTTCTGCAATTAAGAACGGGAAGATTGGATTCTACATTTCATTTACGATCTAAACGTAACCCTTTCTATTGTAACGATTGATATTTATGTGCGAAATTTACTTCAGTCTTGCAAATTTGATAGTACAGTACAATAAGTTTATCCATTTCAATGTATGGTGAGAAATTATGATTAGCGTGTCCAAGAATAATGACGTGGACATAATAGTTTTCTGCTCCCATCGGGATGCGTGATATATATGAGTCTCCTTGCCTCTCACCATTGGGGTGTTCGATGAGCCCCTTGCGTGGGATGCGTGATTTCGGTGAGTATGCACTTCATGGACATTTTGCTTTATTACAATGGCTGTGGTTTTCATTCCGCCGGTAGAAGCGCGGCAACCAGCGTAAGATTTACTGAGGTTGGGTAGACACACTCACCGGAATCAGTTACCTTAATGGCGGGGTCAGAATTCAGCCACCGAAATCAATCATTCAGATGGTTTGAGGAGTCACCACATGCAACCCCGTTGCGAACAGAAAACTACGGTACCATAAGAGAAACTTATTTGTTAAAAATATCAGAAACATCAATATCTAGCGATGTAATTTGCACTGTACAATCACATTTGTAACACTCAACTATTGTTTGAACATCAGTATCAACCATTAGAATACACAAGTTGACATTTACATCGTAAGTGAAATTTTGAATCAAATCCGTCGGTTCCTAATTGCAAAAACAAACTCGATAGACCATAATCATTAGCAGCGCCATCTACAAAAAATGGGAAGTAATGGTTCTAGTAAACCGTATATATTTTTTGACGAAGAATCAAAATATGCATTACATTGGGGTGGGGGATGGGGAAGGTTCCAATTGAAAATATTCGACCCCATCTATGCAGGAGGGTTGGCCAACATTACTAATACCAACTCTCCACACAGACATTTTTCGTACAATGCGTCGTTTTCGAGATATTCAATTGTCTCAAGCTAAAACACTCATCATGTGTACTGAAATATATTTTATTTTTGCGAGTCGCTTTGCTATTTTCATTGCTTCTGTATCTATCCATTAGGAGCAACACATTATTGTTTTCGGCAAAATCTTTTTAAATTATTATAGTTGTCATTTTTGCTTTTCTCCATTAAAATTCTAACTTCGAATCTTTTACACCTGACAGTGGTATTTCAAAAATTCAGTGGCCTTGAGAGAAATATTCTGCTTCCTCGTTATAATGTGAACAGGTTGGAGCCAAAAATAGATTATTTACATAGAATATTAAGGGCGAATCACCTAAAACTAACACCGCAAATACAACTGTTTCGGGAAATGAAGACGCCATTCATATGCAGATTTCACAGATTGGTATGGTAGGCAGAGACATGTCTTTGCAGCCCATACAAAGAGTGTTATAAGTTTTTTATGTGTATTTTTTCACAAAGGTTACAAATGTTACAGTGAAACAATGGTTGTTGACAGTACCACAATCAGATTAGGGTGAATTACAACGACACTTGTGTTTGTTGTAGGAATCTAGTGCAAGTAGTTTACGAGATATCATACTTCGAACATTGTGAACTTAGGCAGATGTTTGTTCCACGTGGTAACACAGACGAATTATAATGTGCAACCCTACACAGATGTTAACATTTATCTCGAGTCGTCGTGTTCTTAAATGGAACATTGCCTAGGACAAACGAAGGTGAATACAATACTTCTGTGGTGTCTGACAAGTAAAGAACCAATGTACCCTCACAGCCCGTTTTTGGGGCCCTTTAGCTACGAGCTGCTAAGCACTTAAGTCGCTCTGTAGTTGACGTTTGCAGTTTCTGTCTAGCGGTGAAGTGTGCAAAAGGTCAAAATGATGTGCTGAGGTTATCCTCTCGGCTCGTTGTTTGCGTAGGAACTCAACCTTATACTTGTAAGTCGTTGCTGCGAAACTGAAGGCGGGACCGGCACCCTGGTCATTTAGTCTCTCTTTGTAGGTTTACCTGTGCCTGTCAACGTGATAACATTATCATTTTGGAACAAAAATTAAGATAAGACTATTTGGAAAAAAAACGATAATGCGACTTGAATTGTTTATTGGTTACTTAGATTGAGCATTTTTGTCTACTTATACTTTCTTTCCATGAACGTTGTTACATTACATATCCCTTAGCTGCGAAATAAATTTAACTGCTTAGTTTGACGGATGAATGTTTCGTCTTTGCGTGCTTTGCGACTTATTAGGAGTTTGCTCGACATTACTATCTCTGTTGCGCATTAGTTTTACCAGGCATTGAAGGATGAAGAGGAGGACATTGTAAAGCGATAAACTCATTTCGGTTACCGTTCATACCGACAAGAACAAGACAGTCGCCGTTGTCGGCAACTACGATGGAGCCATTAAAATGACTTAACGCAAAATTTTGGGCTCAGATAAATTATTTAGCATAACTGTTATCCATCCTCCATAAGTTTGTAGCGTACGGCGTACGAGTATTGTACGAGCATGTGCACAGCCTCACAAGAAAAGACGGCAAACGAAATACAGAAGGAGGACCTATTCGAAAAGTCACCAAGAAGCGAAGTGTGCACAAGGAGAAAGAAAATTATTTTAGAACGTGAGTTCCTGTCTTCCGTCGTTAGTATCTGATACTGTTAATTACAAATCACAGCTTAACTAATTCATGGACCTTCGGACAGATCCTGAGATACTGTGTCAGTGCTATGGAATGTTTGTTAAATCGCGTGTAGGATGTAAAGGAGCCGTAACGTATTCAACAACCTCGCCAAACAGTCAATATACTGACCATCTGATGGCGCGTTTTAACGTATTGTCAATATTAGATCTACTGAGGTCCCGAAAATATTCTCAGTATTGTCAATGCATACAAAGTGTGTGAAGTCGAGTATTGATGGTTTGCGAATATGCGCCATTCCGATGACAGTGCTTCATGGATCAGCCACACGACGTTAAAACATGCACTTTATATATTTTCCAGTTCTTCTTTGTACACATCATAGCTCAGATTCAGTTTCCCATGTAATTTTTTAATGCAAAAAAGTTTTTATAGGCCTACGCAGGGTTAGTCATTGTATTTGCCACTTTAGGATAGTCAGAGGAGAACTCACTATGGCACTACTTTCTTTATTAATTTGGAGCACCAGCGTCAGTACAAGCTTCCAGTTTGTTGTCATGAAAGGCCTGCTGCACACATTCTAGCATTTCAGCGAAAACTGCTGTGCATGTTGCAGTAATACGGCGCTTCTTATCACGTGGTGTCTTTGGTATGTTGTCGAAGACATGTCTTTCAGCTTCCTCCACAAAAATAAATGCAATGTCGTCAGATCTGGCTAATGAACCGGCCATGTATAGGTCCTCTTAGTCCACTCCATCGATCTGGACACAACGCTTTATGACATGCAATCGTAATTCATGCACTATTGGATGGACAGCCATCATGTTGATACCACAGGTTCCTTCTAGTCTGAAGGGGAACGTCTTCGACCTTCTGTGGAAAATTTTCCGTTAGGAGGCTGAGACACGTGTCCCAGTTCAGCGTTCCCTCTAAGAAAATGAGCTTATGAGAAGACGGTGCCCTGTCCCAGACCACACTTTTGAACTCCATGTACGCTAACATTCCACCTAACGAAGCAAACGAGGTTTGTAAACAGGCCTGTACTGAACGTTTCTGAGATTTACTTGGTCGTGATTAGTAAATGTTGCTCCCTCTCTAAACAAGATACTTGACACGTCCTGAGTATTATGTCTTAGTGCCCACGTACAAAAGTTCAAACAATTCGGAAAATCATTTCCATGCAGCACTCGATGAAGAGAGATGTGATAGGGATAGAGCTTATGATAATGGAGAAAGCGTAGTACACTTGCCTCACACATGCTCCTCGTGCAAATACGTGGGAACTAATCTGCGGATCTACTGCTAAAGCAGCCAGAACATTAATTTCGCCCACCTCTCCAGTCGCACGTTTCGTTCCGCTACGCATTTTAGGAGCGACGCTACAACTTCCACGTAATTGTTTGAAGAGGTGTACAGATTATATACATAGGATATCTTTCTGCGCACATGATACATGAACAAACATCATTCCTCCTAGATTCACCATAAACCGCGAGCGTGTCTACTTTTTCCTCTTTAGGAAACACCATCTTACAACATTCATAATGAGATAACTAGTAAATTTCTTACACTAGCTTCCTACAAAAAATTCCACTGACATTCTCATTTAGGCTACTTTTAGAATTTAACTGTCAATAGGCATTCTCCCATTAAAAAATTGTAGCACTTGTAAGTAACTGCACTCTCTTAAACGTCTCAAAATCTGTGCGTCGGCTGCAAATACGCGTCCTTACCTACAATTTTAATAAACCAAAACCACATACCGATAGCTCCTCTCATGTCCAAAATATTTGCGGTGGAAGAGTAAGGTGATTCACTCTGTATTTTCTTTGTACTAAAAGTCTTCTCATTCTGTCTGACATTCCAGACGACATTTCCAAAGATAAGTTTTGAACATGTCCGCCACCGGTAGCTGATATGTCAGCGCGACAGGATGTCAATCCCAAAGGCCCTGGTTCGATTCCCCGCTGGGTCGGAGATTTTCTCCACTCAGTGACTGGGTGTTGTGTTTGCATCATCATTTCATCCCCATAGACGAGCAAGTCGCCGAAACAACGTCAAATCGAAAGACTTGCACCCGGCGAACGGTCTACCCGACGAGGAGGCCTTAGTAACACGATATTAACATTTTTTTAATTTTGAACATACAATTAATTCTATAAAAAACACATGTAGCATCACGAGTTTTCATTAATTAAATTCATCATAAATTGATATTTGGTGAGGTAGACCCGAAAATGCAACCTTAAGATGTGTAATAGAAAATTTTAACGGAAGATTCCGTGCTAAAGGATTCTAAGCACCTGAATGTTACAAGGAAACTAAGAAAAATGATTTAGAAGGTGTAGAAAGTGGGAGGCAGTACAGCTTAATTAATTCAGATGGTAACAGGAGAATATATTTTAACCATGTGATAGCATAATAATGATGTCATCATCGAGATATGGAACAGGAATACGTTCGACTATGAACACCAGAGTAGAGCACAGTCGATTACTAGTGGCTATAGATTAGTCTGGAGTTGAGCTTATTGGTTCGTTATGATGAAATGTTAAGCTGAAATTTCTAAACCACTCAACAACAGTCATATGTAATTTTGTAAACTAATGTTAGATTCCCCCCCATGAACCATGGACCTTGCCGTTGGTGGGGAGGCTTGCGTGCCTCAGCGATACAGATGGCCGTACCGTAGGTGCAACCACAACGGAGGGGTATCTGTTGAGAGGCCAGACAAACGTGTGGTTCCTGAAGAGGGGCAGCAGCCTTTTCAGTAGTTGCAGGGGCAACAGTCTGGATGATTGACTGATCTGGCCTTGCAACATTAACCAAAACGGCCTTGCTGTGCTGGTACTGCGAACGGCTGAAAGCAAGGGGAAACTACAGCCGTAATTTTTCCCGAGGACATGCAGCTTTACTGTATGATTAAATGATGATGGCATCCTCTTGGGTAAAATATTCCGGAGGTAAAATAGTCCCCCATTCGGATCTCCGGGCGGGGACTACTCAGGAAGATGTCGTTATCAGGAGAAAGAAAACTGGCATTCTACGGATCGGAGCGTGGAATGTCAGATCCCTTAATCAGGCAGGTAGGTTAGAAAATTTAAAAAGGGAAATGGATAGGTTAAAGTTAGATATAGTGGGAATTAGTGAGGTTCGGTGGCAGGAGGAACAAGACTTCTGGTCAGGTGACTACAGGGTTATAAACACAAAATCAAATAGGGGTAATGCAGGAGTAGGTTTAATAATGAATAGGAAAATAGGAATGCGGGTAAGCTACTACAAACAGCATAGTGAACGCATTATTGTGGCCAAGATAGATACGAAGCCCACACCTACTACAGTAGTACAAGTTTATATGCCAACTAGCTCTGCAGATGATGAAGAAATTGAAGAAATGTACGATGAAATAAAAGAAATTATTCAGATAGTGAAGGGAGACGAAAATTTAATAGTAATGGGTGACTGGAATTCGAGTGTAGGAAAACGGAGAGAAGGAAACATAGTAGGTGAATATGGATTGGGGCTAAGAAATGAAAGAGGAAGCCGCCTAGTAGAATTTTGCACAGAGCACAACTTGATCATAGCTAACACTTGGTTTAAGAATCATGAAAGAAGGTTGTATACGTGGAAGAACCCTGGAGATACTAAAAGGTATCAGATAGATTATATAATGGTAAGACAGAGATTTAGGAACCAGGTTTTAAGTTGTAAGACATTTCCAGAGGCAGATGTGGACTCTGACCACAATCTATTGGTTATGACCTGTAGATTAAAACTGAAGAAACTGCAAAAATGTGAGAAATTAAGGAGATGGGACCTGGATAAACTGAAAGAACCAGAGGTTGTACAGAGTTTCAGAGAGAGCATAAGGGAACAATTGACAGGAATAGGGGAAAGAAATACAGTAGAAGAAGAATGGGTAGCTCTGAGGGATGTAGTAGTGAAGGCAGCAGAGGATAAAGTAGGTACAAAGACGAAGGCTGCTAGAAATCCTTGGGTAACAGAAGAAATATTGAATTTAATTGATGAAAGGAGAAAATATAAAAATGCAGTAAATGAAGCAGGCAAAAAGGAATACAAACGTCTCAAAAATGAGATCGACAGGAAGTGCAAAATGGCTAAACAGGGATGGCTAGAGGACAAATGTAAGGATGTAGAAGCTTATCTCACTAGGGGTAAGATAGATACTGCCTACAGGAAAATTAGAGAGACCTTTGGAGAGAAGAGAACCACGTGTATGAATATCAAGAGCTCAGATGGCAGCCCAGTTCTAAGCAAAGAAGGGAAGGCAGAAAGGTGGAAGGAGTATATAGAAGGCTTATACAAGGGCAATGTACTTGAGGACAATATTATGGAAATAGAAGAGGATGTAGATGAAGACGAAATGGGAGATACGATACTGCGTGAAGAGTTTGACAGAGCACTGAAAGACCTGAGTCGAAACAAGGCCCCCGGAGTAGACAACATTCCATTAGAACTACTGACGGCCTTGGGAGAGCCAGTCATGACAAAACTCTACCAGCTGGTGAGCAAGATGTATGAGACAGGCGAAATACCCTCAGACTTCAAGAAGAATATAATAATTCCAATCCCAAAGAAAGCAGGTGCTGACAGATGTGAAAATTACCGAACTATCAGTTTAATAAGCCACGGCTGCAAAATACTAACGCGAATTCTTTACAGACGAATGGAAAAACTGGTAGATGCAGACCTCGGGGAGGATCAGTTTGGATTCCGTCGAAATGTTGGAACACGTGAGGCAATACTGACCTTACGACTTATCTTAGAAGAAAGATTAAGAAAAGGCAAACCTACGTTTCTAGCATTTGTAGACTTAGAGAAAGCTTTTGACAATGTTGACTGGAATACTCTTTTTCAAATTCTAAAGGTGGCAGGGGTAAAATACAGGGAGCGAAAGGCTATTTATAATTTGTACAGAAACCCGATGGCAGTAATAAGAGTCGAGGGGCATGAAAGGGAAGCAGTGGTTGGGAAAGGAGTGAGACAGGGTTGTAGCCTCTCCCCGATGTTATTCAATCTGTATATTGAGCAAGCAGTAAAGGAAACAAAAGAAAAATTTGGAGTAGGTATTAAAATTCATGGAGACGAAGTAAAAACTTTGAGGTTCGCCGATGACATTGTTATTCTGTCTGAGACGGCAAAGGACTTGGAAGAGCAGTTGAACGGAATGGACAGTGTCTTGAAAGGAGCATATAAGATGAACATTAACAAAAGCAAAACGAGGATAATGGAATGTAGTCAAATTAAATCGGGTGATGTTGAGGGAATTAGATTAGGAAATGAGACACTTAAAGTAGTAAAGGAGTTTTGCTATTTAGGAAGTAAAATAACTGATGATGGTCGAAGTAGAGAGGATATAAAATGTAGACTGGCAATGGCAAGGAAAGCGTTTCTGAAGAAGAGAAATTTGTTAACATCGAATATAGATTTATGTATCAGGAAGTCGTTTCTGAAAGTATTTGTTTGGAGTGTAGCCATGTATGGAAGAGAAACATGGACGATAACTAGTTTGGACAAGAAGAGAATAGAAGCTTTCGAAATGTGGTGCTACAGAAGAATACTGAAGATAAGGTGGATAGATCACGTAACTAATGAGGAGGTATTGAATAGGATTGGGGAGAAGAGAAGTTTGTGGCACAACTTGACTAGAAGAAGGGATCGGTTGGTAGGACATGTTTTGAGGCATCAAGGGATCACAAATTTAGCATTGGAGGGCAGCGTGGAGGGTAAAAATCGTAGAGGGAGACCGAGAGATGAGTACACTAAGCAGATTCAGAAGGATGTAGGTTGCAGTAGGTACTGGGAGATGAAGCAGCTTGCACAGGATAGAGTAGCATGGAGAGCTGCATCAAACCAGTCTCAGGACTGAAGATAACAACAACAACAACAATGTTAGATTGTCTTAGCAGCTTTCATAATACTGACGGAGTCATTGATCCACAAAATGCGAGCAGCAGACGTCCTTGATACTCACAAGCTTGCCGTTGATGTACCAGAGGATGTTGGCAGGTGGGTGCGAAGGTGCGGCAGTGCACGTGGCGACCACCTGGTCGCCTGGGTAGTAGGACTCGCGAATGCCGTCCAGAACGGGATCTGCACGCGGGTTACCTGCAACCAGACATCACACATCGTTATCACCAAAAGCACGAAAACTATAGAGTCACAGTACATGTTGTTGGTGAACGAGACGCTACTGAGTTGTATCCGCGGCGGCCTATTGCATTATAAATTAATAGACGTCTAATGGATCCGTGGCGACCTATTGTATTATAAAGTAATAAACGCTGAATTGGTATCTGGAAGACGCTTTGTTGGCGCTATTCTTTGTCTTACGCTACATTTCACCATTTTTACATCTACATCTACTTGATTACTCTGCTATTCACAATAAAGTCCCATGCACAGGGTTCAATGAACTACCTTCAAGCTGTCTCTCTAGCATTCCACTCTAGAACGGCGCATGGGAAAACGAGCACTTAAATTTTTCTGTGCGAGCCATGATTTCTCTTATTTCATCGTGATGATCATTTCTCCCTGTGTAGGTGGGTGCCAACAGAATGCTTTCGCAATCGGAGTACGAAAGTGGTGATTGAAATTTCATGAGAAGATCCCGTTGCAACGAAAAACACCTTTGTTTTAATTATTGCCACTCCAATCCACGTATCATGTCTGTGGCACTATCATCCCTAATTCACGATAAGACAAAACGAGCTGCCCTTCTTTGTACTTTTTCAATGTCATCCGTCAGTCCCATTTGATGCGGATCCCAGACTGCACAGCAATACTTCAGAATAAGGCGGACAAGCGTGGTGTAAGCAGTCTCTTTAGTAGACCTGTTGCACCCTCTAAGTGTACTGCCAATGAATCGCATTCTTTGGTTGGCTCTACCCACAAAATTACCTATGTGATCGTTCCAATTTATGGTATTTGTAATTGTAATCCCTAAGTATTTAGTTGAATTTATAGTCTTCAGATTTGTATGATTTATCGCTTAATCGAAATTTAGCTAATTTCTTTTAGTTCAAATGCTTCAAATGGCTCTGAGCACTAAGGGACTTAACATCTGACGTCATCAGTCCCCTAGAACTACTCAAACCTAACTAACCTAAGGACATCACATACATCCATGCCCGAGGAAGGTTTCGAACCTGCGACCGTAGCAGTCGCTCGGTTCTGGACTGAAGCGCCTAGAGCCGCTCGTCCACCGCGGACAACTCCATAAATCGCTGTCTTTGAGGTACTTCATAATGTTCGAATACAGTATATGTTCTGAAACCCTACTGCAAATCGATGTTAGTGATATGCGCCCGTAATTCAACGGATTACTCCTACCTCCCTTTTTGGGTATTGGTGTGAATTTAGAATTTTCCAGTCTTTAGGTACGGATCTTTTTGTTAGCGACCGATTTTATATAATTGCTAAATATGAAGCTATTTTATCATCATACTGTGAGAGGAACCTGGCTGGTATACAATCTGGAGCGGAAGCCTTTATTAAGTTAGTTAAGCTGCTTCGTTACTCCGAGGATATCTACTTCAATGTTTCTTATCTTGGCAGTTGTACTTTATTGGAATTCAGGAATATTTACTTCGTCTTCTCTGGCGAAGGAGTCATGGAAAATCGTGTTTAGTAACTCTGCATTAGTGGCACTGTCATCAGTGACTTCACCGTTGTTATCGCGCAGTGAAGTTACTGATTGCGTCTTGCCGCTGGTGTGTTTTATCTATGACCAGAATCTGTCTGGGATTTCTACTAGTTTTCGAGGCAGAGTTTTTTTATTATTGAAAGCATCTCGCATTGAAGTACGCACTATATTTCGAACTTCTGCCAAACTTTGCCAATCTTGGTGTTTTTCCGTTCTTTTAAATTTGGCGTCCTTTTTTCGCTGCTTCTGCAGCTGTAAAAGTACAACAATTTACACATTTTAAAATAAAAATCTGGCTAACTTTGCTATCGTGTTATTCTATTTCACAAGTGAAATTTACATAATTATTTAATTAATGTGATTTAACAGTTTTCCACTTTTAATCAATTGCCGAAAATATTTACTTCTGCAAGTTAGTGTAATTTGGTGTCTCTCATTTTTAATGCGGAACGAGACGTTCTTTGTATTATTCTCATATCAATTATTCGCGGTATATTTATTTTACTGTATTTCAACTTTAGGTGTCACGGTGCCTGCAGTTTTCTTACCCGCTCTCTGTGAAATTTAGAGCATTTTCGTAAATTTCTTTCCGCTTTGAGATCGTTATTCTTTACCTACCAACATGTATCGGTGATACTCTTCCACATCATATTCACTCTCTTGATAAGTAACATTTATGAGTATTAAATAATCGCCATAAGATGTAGGTGTCGGGAGTTTATATTTAACGTTTACATATCAGCTCAGACTTACATCTTTTACTAATGTTGCAGGAACACTCTCGTCTAAGGTTTCATGTTCTTCATCTTATTTCCTTTCTCTAATTTTCATTCTGCCATGGCTTGTAGGTTCCGTCACTCTCGTACGTTTAATTTACACCATTATTTCCTTGTATTGTGTCCGGTAGATGTGCCTAATAAGTGTGACGTCTGATTACTGTCACACGCCTAGCATAATGCTTAAATCACTAAACACCGCTCTCGGCAGGCTGTTTATGAGATAAGTGGAATTAAGTTGCTTATTATATTAGAACAGATATCTGAGTGATATACAACATTTGATAACGATTAATCCTACTACGTAATATCTGTGGATGGTTAAGCAACAGAACAGGTTATAAATATAGAATATAACACATCATACATCTAGCACCCTCCTCTCTACATGTTTCACTAACTTGTACAATATACCTGACGAAGGCTATTCGTAGGCGTAACTCAAATAATAAAGTGGAGAAAATGGCGAGAAGAATCACAAATTCATATATAAGAGTGTTGACAGCTGTTAAATATCTGTATAATTTGATTCATTTACATCGTTCAGGCTTTTGTAGATCAACTTTTAATACATTTATGTTATTCAGATAATGAAATAATCATGGGATACCTGCTATTATTTTAGTTACGTGTGCAACGACCTTGAAAACAACACTCTCTGCAAAAAGTTTATACTTGAACATCAGATGTGAATAAAGCCATTTGACCACTCAGTGAGAAGCTAAATGCTCAGTTATAAACATAAAGGTGCTCAAAGTGGAATGGAATTCCATTTTTGTGAGGAATATAGTGCGGACACTGTACTCGTCTGCACATCGATTCATCCGATTCGATGTATGCAAATTCTCAAGCTAGACATAAGAGTATATGTGTTACGTTTTTGTTGGAGCCCCATATTTTTAAAGGGATTAAAGAAGTGTTGGAAGTAAAGTAACTTTCAGTGGATGTAGGTGTCAAACCCTGATTATATCGCGAGATCCATGGATCCAACAACAGTTCAATAGTTGACACCAACATTCTTCAGCCTCAATAGCTTCATGAATATCCATTTTTAGCAAAAGAAATCATGTTTACTCAAACATTAACATATCAGTCATCATATGTGATTTCGTTGATTATCATACATGAACGACGAAATTTGTTTATTTATATTTGTCTGCAACAAAACTGATATTTATAACTATGGTATTTATGAGCCGAGGTGGTGGCACACTGGTTAGAATTAAACATTCGTTACGTGAGACGATCCCTATGGACAACGAGTGATTGTACGGCAATGAAACTTTGTGGAAACTTCCGTAAGGACATTTGGAAGAGAAATAACAGATAGCCCACTGAAAGAAACACATTTTGATTTCCTCATGAAAGAGTAGCTGATGTTGGTTCCGTGCCACGTTTACATTCCAGGTTATAAACGTTCCTCAATGTGACAACCATCTGCATACACAGCAGCCTGGAACGACATAATATACTGCTCTACTGCTACGCAAAACGTTATGAGGTGGAATATTGGCTACCTCCCTCGCTATGCTCATCGTCAGCCTGCAACGTCCCCCATTCATGACACCTGTCCTTCAAGCAACTCCACTGCCAGAAACCACACGGGTTCAGATCTAGTGATACTGGTGGCAACGCAGCTTGGAACGATCTGCGAATGATTCGGTTTTCGCCGTAAGTGTTATGGAGTAACCGAGCGACAACAAGAGCAGTATGTGTTGGAACTCCACTGCGTGTCAAAATAGCAGAGTCCAAAAGACATCTCTCCAGTGGAAAGGGAATCACATATTAGCAAAGCAGATCACAGTAATGTGTGCCGATCAAATAGCATGTCCTTGCTCCTTGGGAACCGTTCACTAGGCAAGGGAACTTCATGAACACTCGTTGACAGTGACGATCCCCAAATGCGACAATTGTGAGTTTTCACTGTCTCAGTGAGCGCAAAGTGTGCTTCAGCACTCCATAAAATATCCAGGGGCCACACGTCGGCAACTTCAATTCTTTCTTTCTTTCTCTGGGCCTTTGTCCCACTTCAGCGTGGGGTCGGCCTTGTTATTACGTATTTGGCAGTGTTAGTTAGAGGGTGTGGCCGGACGCCCTTTCTGCCGCCGCCCCGAACCCCCCAGGACGTAAGTAGTGTACCCCTGCTGTCTGCATATAGTGTAAACCATGAAATAGTCCTAACGTTTTCGAATGTCTGTGAGTCATGTAACTGAGGTGGAATATGGGGACCAGCCCGGTATTCACATAGCGGGATGTGGAAAACCGCCTAAACACCGCATCCAGGATTGTCCGCATACAGGCCCCCGTCGTTAATGCGCCGGGCGGATTCCATCCAGGGCTGGCGCACCTAACCGAATCGAACAAGCAGCGCATTAGGGGTCTCTGCTACCATGGCGGGTTTGCAGCCAACTTCAATCCCTGCACGAAATGCAATTAGAAAGTCTACTAGCATGTCTGCGTCACTTGGCAATTGTTGAGAGTAATGTGACGTATGCACGGATACCATTTCACAATTGTTCGCAACACATTTCGAACGATGGAGTGCATATTTCAGCTGTCGCCTCACAGCGAGTACACTGCTTGGAGATCGCACATTGTGTCCAGCATTCTCAACCATGGCAACAGTAAATTCTTCAACAATTTGTGGCGCAATTGGCTGTCGGCCTCTTCCACGAGCAGTTCCCAAATCGCCATTTAAGTCGAACTAGCGAATCATGTTGTTCAACTCCGGTGCACAAAAAGGCCGCTCGGTATTCCTTTCATAAGTCGATGCCCGTGAAGGGCAGTAGTACTACTGCTGTTGTTTTCATAAAACCGCTTTATGAGTAAAGCCCTGTTCACCTTGTACAGACCCATGTTGACTGTCTAGAACAGTAATGCTCACTGATGCCTGTGTTTCATTAGTGTTTCGCCGTACCTGCAAACGGCAATTCATGACACTAACACTACTAATAACGCAAATCCTCCAGCGTAGTATGAAAATTATTCCTATAAAGTTAAGGAACCCATACTGTAACAAGTTTTCCATCTACACTGGATCAAGTAGGGGAAGTCTGGCTTCAACCACTCTGTACATCTATGCACAAATCATTCTGCAGCCAATGCACTACAACTGACTGTGAGTGAGATCCGTAGGTATAAAGCTCCAATGTTTCTCACACCAGTGATTCGATTTTTCAAACACTCAAACGTGTAATAAGCTGCATGTGTACAACCTCTGTACATGATGAGCTGCGATATACCAATGAAAATTTCCTGTAGCTTTAGGCACACCTAAAATCCATCATGAACTCATAGTCTTCTGCATCTCTAGCAATGAATTTATTCTGTATTAAAGATACTCAAAAACAGCTTCTACAACGACGAATTAAAAAAACATATGCCACAAACATGTAAATTGGTTTTCTACCGCTCGGACAAGGTGGTTGTGGAACAATCATCTGCCCGAGTCCATTTACGCAATTACAGTGTGAATTAGATAAGGTCAAAGCGTTATTTGTCTCTTTAAGTTTTAAAAGGAGTTCGATTTTCGGAAATATAGATCCAACACGCTAACGAAACTGATAGGTGTTCACGTCAAGGGAAATTTGGTGGCCAAGACATCAGTGTAAGAAGACAACAATTGTAAAGGTAAGTTTTACATTTATCGTTTAAAATCACGAAGGAGGACATTACAGGCACACCAAAGATTGACCGCCACACAGACCTTCGTATGAAAGAGTACACTTCCTATTCACATAAGTGTGATCACCGCTATGTTTGACGTCAACGTGCAACTGCCACTAACAGGGTCACGGGTCACAGATGACGTTTGTGAACGACGGCTGCAGCGATGTAAAACTGTTAATCTTCAGACCGCCCACACCAATCAAGGAAAAGCAAAAAGTGTCTCCTCAACGAACGCTCAATGTGTACGTTGACGCGTGTGGGCCTATATAGCAGGCGTCTGGTTCATGCACACATGCTGACTGTTGTTCGTCGGCAACGAATAAAGGAATGTGCATGCCAGTGCCGCAACTGGACGTCAGCTGAGTGCTGAAATGTGGTCTTTTCAGATGATTCACTTTTTATGTTCCATTGGACAGATGGCGGTTGGCATGCACGGTGTGAAACGTCTGAACGCAAACACCCAGCAACGATAAGGGAGCGTTATGGTCTGGGCAATATTTTCGTGGCATTCGCTGGGTGTTTTCGTCATTGTGAAAGGCGACAACCAGCACAAGTATTCATCTATCCTTGGGATCTGTGTCTACCCCCGTATGCAGTTTGTTTTTTCTCGGCAATATGACATCTACCAGATGGACAATGCAAGGAGTCACACAGATCACGCTGTACGTGCGTGGCTCGAAGAGATCCAGAATGAGTTTACCGTACTCCCCCGGCCACCAGACTCCCGGGATTGAAATCCAACCGAGAACGTATGGGACCACCTCCATCGGGCTGTTTCTGCCACGTATCTCAACCGAGACACATAGCGCAGCAGGTCCCGGCATTGAAGCAGGCATGGCTCCACATCCCTGTTGGCACGTTCCAGAACTCTCTTCCTGCAGTCTCGCACTGCATAGCTTGGTTATTCAAGCTTGCGACAAGTGGTCACATTAATGTGACAGGATAGCTCAGAAATAGGCCTATCAGGCCTAGAAAAGCCACTGAAAAAGTCGAAAATGAAGATGTAGCCAGATCCATATGGAGTCTCTATTCGGTTTTACAGCGTGTACGGTATTGTCCCCTTACGTTGCTTGTATTTATCGCGCATCCATCGCCCAGTGCTAAGTTCCAAGCGACTGCCAGAAAGCGCATGTGACACCTGTATATAAAAAAATTAAAGAAACGGAATAGTAGAACTACAGGCCAATACCTCGAACGTCCGTTTTCTGCTGAATTCTTGAAAATATTCGAGAAGTTGTTGAGTGACTGTAGGAGGATACGTGACTTTGACAACGGAATAAATTACTTTAAGACACAAAAGCTAGTGTTCTCAAATCAGTATGGATTTAGAAGCACTGACTATTCGAAACTCTGCTTTCCCATACTCGCACGATATCCCTCGAAGCATGGGTGAATACAACAGGTAGATTCCATATTCAAAGATTTTCGGGAAACGTTTGACACACAGTGTCGCACTGTAGGCAATAAACGAAGATTATAGCGTACACAATAGGTTCTCACACACTTGAGTGTCTCGAGGATGTATTGGGCAGTAGAAATCAGTAAGTTGGTATGAACGGCTAACGTTTATCACAGACAAGGACATCGACAGACTTACCCAGATAAGTGTGATGAAACGGCTCTTCTTCTCTGTGAACGTAAACGACCAAACGGAGAAATTGAGCAACAGCCAGCGAAAGTTTCATGATAACACTGCAGTGTATATTAAAGTGTCTTTGTTGAGTAGGTGTAGGAGGATACGAGACTTCTAAAAATCTTACTTGCCACCACCACTTGTGTCCTAACGAAGAAAAAAAAGGAAAAAAAAAGAAAATTCACCTCTTCACACGTTGGCGCCTATCTACGCCTATCACAAAACAACTAACCTTTTACTACAAGGGTGTAGGAAAGGAAGGAAGTAGGGGAGAAGAGCATAGAGAGTAGCGATAATAATCAAAGTAATTATGTGTGAGCTTTTGTTTTTTAGTTTATTTTATTGGATCTTTGTTTTTTGCTTTTTTGCGTTTTTTGTGTGTATATTTTATTTATTTATTTATTTATCTGATTTTTAATTGTTTTTATTAAATAAGTATATGTACCAGAATTCCAGGAGTCGCTAGTGCCTTCCAATTGGTGGAACATCCAAACGCGTTTTCTAAAAATTTTAATGGAGATTCCGTAGTGCGTTCAGAACATCATGTCAGCAAAAAAGCATCAGCATCTCATGGCTAGGGCGTTTCAGCTGGAAGGTGGGTAATGAAAGGCGCTCCGTAGAAAATTGGAAAAGAACTGCTTGTATCGGGGGTTGTGAACAAGTGCACAGTGTAGATCGTTAAGGTACTTCCAATAACCTATCGGGACCAAAAAGGTAGCGGACCGCATGACCGCATATCCAATTCACAGCGTTAGTTTATGTAGCGGGATAATGTATCACATCCGGGAGTAAAAGCGTCAGAAAAGTGATCTGAGCAGGTGTCTGTAGGGTAAGGAAGGCCAAGATAAACTGCGCGATCCGCGAGACGTCCGACGACGGACCACGTGAGAATCGATGAGCGTCTGTGTCCTCTACAACACAGTGGCGTCTGTCTGCCAGGCGGATGCGGTGCAAACGAAACTGGTTGACCTGTTTGCTACTGACGGTGATATTCCAGGTGGACTGAACGCTAGCGTCGAGATAGCTAGCATGCACCGCTTTCCGCACAAGACGCCATACGATCTGGAGAAACTTGTGTTCGATGAGGTTGTGAGTTCGACATATTTGGAATGTGTCATGTACAGTCACTGTCCGGAGTATAGGTGAAAGAGGTAAGGAGTGCAGGATGTAACTTAATTCAAGAAAGAAGTGCCGAAAGTGATAAGAGGGGAGTGAAATGTCTGATAACATGACTGGGGCTAACATGGAGACCGGCGCATACTCATGCAAAACCAGTTTGTTCAGGATCGTCGGGCAGCGACGACAGACTTTGAGTTGGGAGCTAACAAAAAGTACCGCAACTGTGTCTGGCGCATCGAATAAGCCCACTCCACCACGCTCCCCCGGGAGGGCAAGGGAGGAATATTGAACTTCAAATAACATCTCGGAACAGACAAAGAACCCCATCGCCATCAACATACGACGTGCTAGGGTAGTTGGAACCGGGAACACCTGTGCCACATGGGCGATGCGTGAGGCGTGGTAAGCATTCACGTATTGGTTCAAATGGCTCTGAGCACTATGGGGCTTAACATCTGAGGTCATCAGTCCCCTAGAATGTAGAACTACTTAAATCTAACTTACCTAAGGACATCACACACATCCACGCCCGAGGCAGGATTCTAACCTGCGACCGTAGCGGTCGCGCGGTTCCAGACTGAAGCGTCTAGAACCGCTCGGCCACACCGGGCGGCTTCACGCTGTACATTGTTGAGGGATCTAAGCCGGTGGTCCACAAGGCCAGCCGTGATAGTTTGGAATCAGACGCCTGCTGTTGGTTGACGCTCTGGTATGGCGTTGACAGTGAGAGCTGCTACCTCCTCCATTAAGGTCCGGGGATATGGGACAGCAGCCTACAGCCGGCAGAAATGAGAATAGAAAGCGAGAACAATGGCGCACTGGGTAGTGTATCGTTGTTCCTCCGCATCGGTGAGATCGTGGATGGGAGCTCGAGGACGACGACGTCGGCGTTCTGTGAGGAGGTGGTACATCAATGGCGTTTCGTGAGGCATATTGTCACTGGTGCAGTATCTGATGAGGGTCCCTTCCAAGCGCCGTGAAGTGAAATGATCTGCACTTTATCACGATGCACTATCGTCTGAGAGACAGGAAAGAATGCCATCGGATTGCAGTCACGAAGCACTACATAATGAAAGTCCATGGTGCTCGCTTGCCAAGCTTTGAAGTCTGCCATATCCCATCAGTGCCCTGTGTAGAGCTGGTTTCGGGCAGGATAGCCACCAGGATAAGGTGTATGTGTATGTAGGGCGACAGCGACAACAGAAGGCCCACGCATCTTCGACGATCCGTTGGCAGTCAGGGACAGTCAGGTGGGAAACATTTAATTTCCACAGGACGCGGCTGTGCCACACCTGTTGTTGGGCGAGAATGACATCGCAGATGTAGGCGTCGTGGTCAGAGAAAGCCAGAAGCCATACTTCGGCAGGTCGAGTGTCTGCAGAAAGGGAATGTGTGAGGTATATACGGTGAGGGCGACTGGATGAATGCGCTGTATTGTATGTGAAACCTGCACGAGTGCCTTAAATTTTTGTTCATGTCATCAGGCCCTTGTGTGGATTTGAAATCGCCACTGAGGACGATTTCATCCACGGACCCTCAAGAAGCGACGTTACCTCGTCAGCAAAGGTGTGTCGATCACGACGTCGAATGGAGCCATACGGCACATATACATTCAGGATGCGGACGTCGAACAGCGTGAGAGCCATACCTCTAGCATTAGGAACTTACAATACATATTGAGCAGGGAGTCTAGAACGGAGGAGAGTGGCGATTCCACTACAGTTGTCATAAGCATGGGAGATGTATGCAGCGTAGGCAGTGGGGCCGTATATATCAGCGAAGATCACTTCTTGGAGGAGGGAAATGTCGACATCAGCAGCATAAATGGTCTCTCGTAATACTGCCGGTTTGTGGGAAGCCAGAATGGTGGCCAGATTAATCGTCGCGGTGCGGTAATGTTGTGGGTGTGCTCCCACCATTGGCACAGATGTTCTGGCAGAGATGTCTGGCTGGTGTCTAACATCCGACGTAGTCACTGTAGCCGCATCCACTGGGTGGAATGTGAGTCAGGCACCTACTAGGAGCACTGCCTGTTGGGAGGGCCACCATCTCAATCGTCTCCATCGTCGACACCATGAGCCCAGGAGACTGGTACAGGTGGCAAGCAACTGTCGCACTCAACGATGGCGAGTGGTGGTGACGCTGCTGTAGAGGGATCCAGGGGCTCTCCCTCCATGGAATTCATCATGGTTAGGCGGGATCATTCCTTGGATGGGACGTCAGGAGGGGCCACTCCTGTCGTCAGGGCGCTCGAATGGAGATCACTGACTTGTATCTGCACCTCTGCCTGTGATGCTTCATGAAGAAGTGTGTCGTCGGATAGCGTTTTACTTTTCTTCTTCCGTTTTCGGGGCTACCGCTGTTTTCGGGGGTGCTGCTTTGTATCAGAATGTGGAAGTTCAGTGTCCGAGGTCGCGCCCGTCTCAAGAAAAGCAGAGGTAGGCACAACACTCGCATCGATGTCCACCGCTGTGGGCGGGCTGGTCGTCGAGCTCTTGAGAGGTGGTGGTGTCGTAGCCATCGGAGGAGATGGTGCCGGTGAGGCCGTGACAGCACCGTAATTTCCAGTGGCGAGTGCCAGGGAAAGAACAGGCTCTTCCTGAAGTGACGCATCGGGGCTGCGTTCGGCCTTGGCGTAGCTGTCTGGTAAAGAATTGACGGTCGCTTTGGGAGCTGTGTCACTGGTCGGGACCTGGAGAAAACGTCGGCGGAGACATTCTGATCGAACATGGCCCTCTTATCCGCAACCGGCACACGTCCGCGGCTGGCCATCTCATACAAAGATGGCTCACATGCCACCTATTAGCAGATACGATGGCACGTGTTTGGAGAGCTGGAGTTTGATTTGGCGGACACCATTTAGCTCGTGGTATGTCGTGAACGTCTGCCATTTTTCCTCGATGTACCTCACAACACTGCCGTGGGGCCGGAGAGTTTCGACGATCACGTCTTGTGGCAATTCGAAAGGAAGCTCAAAGACCCGAAGTGTTTGAAGATCGAAAACAGTGTGATCTTCTATATGCCCGTGAAAATGCTTCAACTTGAGTCCTTGTGTGTGTTGTCGAACTACCTCAGCACATGCTTCCTTCCTCGTGATCTTAATATACACGATACTGCTAGTGATAGAGAAGTGAATACCTATCACTTCCTGGGAGTCAACACATACCTCTTCGCGAATGAATTGTTCAGTTTCATAAGCACGTGGTTGTGCATGTTCGGCTTGTAATGTTACTTTAAGTGTCGCTCGGCAGTTACAGAGCACCATGAGGCGTAGTAATAATGGACGCTACACAACAGAAATTACCGCGACGAGGAGGTAAACAACAGCGCTGCGCTGTCCGGCGCGCGGAGCCGGTCCGCACGCGGCCACGTCCGAAAGCCGACTCTTCACTTGGGCTATCCGAGCGCACTTGCCGGAGCAACCCAAACTCCCCTATGTCAAACGCCTATCTATTTCTTCTCATATATTACTCCCCTATGTCAAACGCCTATCTATTTCTTCTCATATATTACTATTTCATTTACCCACATTCGCACATCTGGTGATTCCCGTGCAGGTTTTAAAATCAAGACATTGAGAAGACATAAACAGTCGTTCTCATTTTTCCTCACGGGTACGTCTTCGCTTTATATATATATTTTATACCTGATGAGGTACTAAAATATAAAAAACTAAAATTTACTTTTGATTTCAACTTAACTTTAGTAGGTATAGATGTCCTACATAAAATGACATATGAAAATTGGTGTCAGACTGGAACTCGAACCAGGGTTTCCCGCTTGTCTCGAGCGGTCGCCTTACCACTTAGGCTACCCTAGCACGTTTCCCGGCCTACCCAAACATCCATATGTCATACAGCCATCTATTTCCTCCCACAGAAGAGCGAGTGTGCGAGTGCGGGTAAATGAGTTAATAATCTATGAGAAAAAATAGATGGGCGTGTGACATATGGCAGCTTGGGTCTATCCGGGGAGCATGTTCGGACAGCATACGTAATGAGGCGACCGTTCGCGATAAAACTTAAATTTGGGTTCCAGTCCTGATTCTGCACATAATTTCATATTTCGCTCTACATGGTACATTAATACCTACAGTTCCGTTGAGTTTCAGGTATAAATTTCAATATCTGTAACGGTAATTCGTCATGAAATATAAAAAAATATACAAAATATTTATCGGGCAGTTTATCTTTATTGTAGTCTTGCCATAAAGTTAGACTCTGTGACATAAATTAACTGATGGTAACAAAAAATCCACATAACTGAATGCATATTTATGAGCCACATCCACAGTTTTTACTGTATATTTAATGGTCATTTTACAAAATTAAAAAGTGTCTTGAAACGTTATACGTCTCTAAATATATAATTCGCACAGTTCAAAATCATAGCTCTGGATGTGACCTTTGTTATGTCATCTTTACTAAAGGGATGATCTACCCTCATTCGTTGTGACTTTATAAATTAAATACCACGGATTTTCTCTCTCAGAAAAATCAAATTTGTGTATTCATGATAACAAAATAACAGCTGAGAGTCTTCTGTTGTACTAGTTTTGACCTTGATGGTACATCACTGCTTAGATTTTGCAAGCCGTATATAGACAGAATACAACAAAAGACTGAAAAGCTCTTCAGGCACGTAAGATGAAAACATTATTCTCTTTACTTAGAAGTTTGCAGTGGATGTTACTATACAGTGTAACTTCTAATCATGACTTATTTTCAGATCCAGAATTCTGTACGTAAAATGTCACATGTTTTCATGTCTTCCTAATATGAAGTGGGTGGAATTAACTATAACTTTATTCACACGTACACGAGAATTGGAATTGCTGCAAGTGCATACGGGGCATCTACCTGGAAACATAGACGAAAAGCCTGTAAACCAAGAGCATAAAATAAATAATTGGACACTGTGTAGACTTACTAGAGTTACAAAATATCTGAAGATAGAAGGTAAAAGAAAAACTCGATAATGAATCGAAGACTTCCCTTATTTGTTCGTGCATGTTGACAAGTAAAATATAATAAAAACCATTCTTTGTAGGCATAAGTAAGCATGCCGATCTCAAAGAGAAGTGGGTCAGCCACTTCAAATTTCTTACATGCCGCGTATAAAGAGTTCGCACCCTCATCGTCAGGTGAATCAGTGGTGAAGAAAATAAAACTGACTGAGACGATAATAGTTTAAATTTGTGTATTACACTATGAAAAGACCCGGTTTCCAAGTCGCAGTTAAGCATGGAGGAAATGCGGTTTACCATTTCAAGGAAACGTTCAAATGGCTCTGAGCACTATGGGACTTAACTTCTCAGGTCATCAGTCCCCTAGAACTTAGAACTACCCAAACCTAACTCACCTAAGGACATCACACGCATCCATGCCCGAGGAAGGATTGGAACCTGCGACCGAAGCAGTCGCGCGGTTCCAGACTGTAGGGCCTAGAGCCGCTCGGCCACCCCGACTGGCACCATTTAAAGCCAACATAGATAATAGTTCTCGACTGATAAAAAATTTTAAATGTAATAATGCTTCATGATGATTACACAATTTCAAATTTCTCTTTGGATTCTGTTGATGTTTATGTTTTTCATACCAAAACGAAAGTAATACTGGGTATTTGAAGGCTGTCGTGTGTGCATAAGGACTTTCAGCTTTCTGTATGTGCTCTTACTTTTCCATTACCAGTATGTTTAAGTCAGGAAACAATAGCACGATTCTAATTTTCGTCGCGATGTACTCTGGCACTGATTTATAGTGTAAAACAACAGCCTCGCTAGAGAACTCATTGTTGGTGCTTCAAGTGATGGCGTGGTTTCTCCAGATTGATTATGGCTAATGTCGTATAGTTCCATTGAGAAGAAAATAATTTCAAGTTTGTGATCGATCTGTATTTACTACTTCGTTTACTTGGCTTTAAATGATTCTATTCCTCCAAATGTATTTGAGAAGCTGCTACTTTGTAGCTCGTTCCACATGAGGTTGAGCATGAGTAATATTTACGAGTACGTCTATGAGGAGTTTGCAGACATTTATTTGGTTCGGCATGCTTTCTGTTTAAATTATTTAAAAAACTCGGATAAATGCTCCGTCTCTTAGTACGTCAGCTGAGATTCTACTGCTCATCGTATACTTCGACGACAGTCCCTATAACTTAATTTCCGATCAATACATCCATTTAGTTGTTAAATTATTATACAGTTAAAAACAATTTGCAATCTATCTCTATTCGACAATGAAAACATTTTACGAAAAACATATTCGTGACCCAGTATCCATGGTGTATTAAAGGAGCTTTTGTCTCTTCATAAATATAACAGAAGACGGCCTACATACTGAGGAAATATGCATACATAATTTAATGATTCTGTATGAAGAGAACAATGAATATTCTTGAGATCGAAACATACCGTTCTTTCCGGCCGGTGTAGCCGAGCGGCTCTAGTCGCTTCAGTCTGGAACCGCGAGACCGCTACGGTCGCAGGTTCGAATCCTGCTTCAGGCATGGATGTGTGTGATGTCCTTATGTTAGTTAGGTTCAAGTAGTTCTTGGTTCAAGGGGACTGATGACCTCAGATGTTAAGTCCCATAGTGCTCAGAGTCATTTGAACCATACTGTTACTGTAGGAACTGTGTGCACAAAATCAGACTATTGGCAGTTCGCTAAGCGGCAGTGAATGGATTGGACAGACCCGTCATACGAGTAAAATAAGGACTGTCTTCTGCCATGCTCTTTACAGTGACTTAAAGAGAACTTATGTAGATGCAAATGGCTCTGAGCACTATGGGGCTTAACATCTGAGGTCATCCGTCCCCTTATGTAGATACAGATGCAGATGAATTACACTGACGAAATAGAGAACAGGAGAGAATAAAGGAATGGTTTGCCGTGCAGAAAACATTATTAGAATGCAAATGGTAAAATAAAGCAAAGCGATATGGCATGAATTGCTAAGAGGCCCTGAAGGGCAGCTCTAGCCACCAAATTGAGAAAGCTTTTCCTATCATTGGAGTTCAACGTTCCCGTCCGACGAAATGATCACAATCAGCAGTCCCACATGTTATCTCTTCATGTGATACTCTGGAGAGATTTGAAATTAAGTCCAAGATATTAGCGGAAAGACTGACTATCAGGGACAGTACGCCAGCATTCCTTCTGTCACCTCTACCATGAAGGCAAAGGGAAGATTGTCAACAGTACTCTGGTTAAATGGTCTGACACCCATCCAAGTGCTCGAATGATCCCGGAGGCAAAGTGGGTAAGAGGGAAAACGAGCGAGGCATGGCCAAATAAACTCCGTCACTAAACAGAAAGATACGGAAGGGTTAAATGGACACAGGAGGATATTCATTTATTTACTGACAAAAAATACTTTCACCTTTTCCATTACGTGTCTCTGCCGTGAAGAACTTAAGAAGGGATACTTATTAAGTGCGTGGGAAAAAAAGAAACAGACACGAGGGAACACTTCTCGAACCCGCACGTGCGGTGTGAGTACGCTACAGAAACCGCGGCCCCATCTTCATGGCATGTCTTCTCGTAATGTCGTGTACGTATCGTTAGAAATGGCTGTACATAGGATTCTTCACTGTACCTCAATCACGGTCGTTTAAGTAGTTTAAAATTTCATGAGAACTGTGACACCGCATCAAAACAAATAATGCATCGCGTGGTCTCTGATCCACATGAGCGCGTCGTGTTTCGCCCTCGTGTAATAAACATCGTTCGGGTAGAGGAGAGTGAATGACTCGCCAGAAGCAGGCACACTCGTACAAAGAGAGCCAAAATTTGACGCACGAAATACAGATGTTCTTCGCCGACCCTACATGTAGCCGATGTTCTTCTGTATCCTGAACGTTTATGTTCACACATAAAGTCGAATCGATAAGATGCATCTTACGGAGTCCCTCTCGAATATTCAGCTTTTTGTTCCCCGTGACAAACCAGATCTAACGATTGACTGAATCTACCGTTAACTTGTTTATAATGCTCCACACTACCCTCCAATGCACGTTAAGATATGTCAATTCGATGACATTTGGAGGCGGGCGGCGAAACAGGGCGCGGTATGTGTCACTGGCAGTCGTTAAACGAGAATCAGGGAGAATGGCCCCTAGATGGCTATACTCCAGGTAAAACGTCCTAAAATAGGAAAATGACACAAATATCTTGCTAAAGAAGAGTAAAGGAAAGACGGTGTTACAACCTCAGTCAGTAAGTCCACGAGACCGGTAAGGCTTGAAATGAACACCAATGTAAAGAGACACTGCTCCTGCTCGATTGGCAGCGTCTGCGGAACCCGTGATTCCTGACAGACATTAATAAATTCGGTCCGTTGATGGAGGTCCAAAGCCTGGAGACGATAATCCACAAGTCCAGCACCGATATGCTGCAAGTGGTTGCAATAATTAAGGGTTGTCGTGTGTGAGATGTAGTCCGTGAAGTCAATACGAAGACAGAGGATTGCATCGCACATGTGAGTGGGACGACCCTTGCAGGTGTCATCCGAATGCCATTTTCAACGCCACGGATCTATGTACATTAACACGGCTCCCCGAAGCTTCACCATAAATGGCTACCAAATTCATGGTTCCGTGGACATCATGCCCGTCACGAAATGATAACATCAGGTCATCCGCGTAACCAGTACCCCTGAAAACGGTACAACAGATAGACATTCCGGTGAGGTGGTGTCGCAGACCGCACAGCAACGGTCCTAATTGTAAGACGTACAGTATCGTCGATAAAGGTATCCTTGTCTGACAGACCAGCGAATCTGTCAGGTGATGGACAACCTCCCATTGACAAGCGCTTTCAGTGTTGCGTAGGAGACGGAGCACCACTTCGACGAGAGGGCCTGGGTGGTGCACTTCCTGAAGAACTGCAGTTAAGTGAATACGAATGACGTCATAAAATGCTTGACTAAAGTCTATCGCCGCCAGCGCTTCCGGGTCGTGACACACCTTGGCGAGGGCAAACTGGTCTCTGTAGCGACGCAGTGCGGTGAGGATATTGTGCGTCCGACGATGCCAGATCCGTGCGCCGAATAGGAGCCTCCAGAATTTTCATATCACAGTTCAAAACGTTAGTGGTCGGTAGTCGGCAATACGTTGCCCTCCTCGAGACTTATGGATCGGGATGAAGACACCTTCCACAAAGGTAGCCAGAGGTTGCATCTCTGGCTTCATAAGCTTTTGAAATATAGCCGTCGAATAGCCTCTGAAACGTACTGTTCAATTCCAGGGGAACCTATTCGGCCCTGGTGTGTTGCTGGCTGCCCCTTTCCTATGGCATACTAATTTCTTCTTCAGTCACCGATTCTACCAGTTTGCCGTTGGAGTTCCAAAGTGACGACGGTGTTTGTCAAACCAGCGTCAGAAGCAATGATCTCCAGGTCGGATCTCTTCTCTGCGTACAGGTGAGAATAGTGGGTAAAGTATGCAATGCTTGTGTCTCTTTGCGTGACGTGGCGTAAGTCATCCTCTGTCGTCACCTCATGGATCAAAGTCCTATACTCGAGCTTTCATTCCATCGATACATGGTAGATTGAGGGTCGTTCTCTGGCAGTTCCGACAGTTTTACGTTTACGAGTGATCGCCACCTCTAAGTGTTGACGCGACACTGTCACAGTCTTCACTCGCGCTGTTGCCAATCATCTGGCTTCTAAACGTTATCAAGGTGCACCTATATAAAGATGACGTTTACGCCCCTCTTCATTGCA
This sequence comes from Schistocerca gregaria, assembly GCF_023897955.1. Lineage (NCBI taxonomy): Eukaryota > Metazoa > Arthropoda > Insecta > Orthoptera > Acrididae > Schistocerca > Schistocerca gregaria. The sequence continues at coordinate 836,861,744 of NC_064931.1, forward strand.
GGCACAGTCCACAGTCTCCTCATGTCTCTCACCGCCACCTGACATTCCAGTGTGGCAAGATGAATGGTGTAATACTTCCACAGGCTGCGGCTACGCCATATGCGTAGGCGTCCTAACGAGATGGTCAGTAAACACTGCGGGTAATAACTCAGCTGCCGTAAGAGCATCCCTGAGAGAACGGGAAGTATGACGGGACGTATGTACCCTGCCAGTTTTGCGAGAGGAATGTTCCGTGAAGTGAGTGAAGCCCGGTCACTCTTCTTAGATGGTATCCCAAACCGAGCTCGTGGTTGACAGCGCTGAGTACTGTGCATGGTGAGTGGTGAGGAATTTGATCCTTGGGAGACTATGTACAATTAAAATCGTCCCCGATCACCGTATCATGTATCCAGCTTTGGTATAATTGCGTTAAGTCGTCAGAAAAAAAGACGAACATTCACGCATGTCGTGATACCCGAAGGTGCGCAAACATTGTCGAAGTGTAACCTTGGGACCGTTAGAACCATGCCACTGGCATTCGGTAGGTAACGTACATCGGTGGGTGCTAAACGTTCTTTGAGAAGATCTGCGATGCCACTGCAGATGTACAACGATTGAGGTACGTATGGCGTGTATCCAGAGGTGTCCAGGAAGCCAAGAACGTATACCTCCTGCAATAGACCCATGTCCGTGTCTACCACATAAAATGCGTCGTGTATCAATGACAGATTCGCGCGCCACCGGATGGTGTTGATGTTCGAAGTCGCGAATCAATATGACTGCCGATCACGCTGTAAGGCAGTGGCTGTCGTCAGTATGAGCAGTGGCGACGAGTTATGTCACCCCAACGGTACCCTATCGCCTCTATTATCGTGTAATCCGCGGGAGATCGGTAGGTGAGGGGGGGGGGGGGGGGGGAGACGTAGCTCGCTCTGTGCTACACGTGCTGTGCCTGCCGTCCGCCCACGAAATGGTTCAAATGGCTCTGAGCACTATGGGACTTAACAGCTATGGTCATCAGTCCCAAAGAACTTAGAACTACTTAAACCTAACTAACCTAAGGACATCACACAACACCCAGTCATCACGAGGCAGAGAAAATCCCTGACCCGCCGGGAAACGAACCCGGGATCCGGCCACGAGTCACTGAAGAGGCTGCCGGTGTATTACAGCGGCTACCTAGGAGGCCCTTGTTGTGTTTCCTCGTGGCTGCGACGATGTTCCAACGCCCTCGCTATCTCCGCACGGATTTCCAGGTGAAGCTGAATCCATTCATCTCAGTTCCGTAAGGGGCAGCAAGGTCGATCAACACCTTACTAGCAATTGCCACCACGCCACGACCGAGATCAATACGACCGTGTGTATCTGCAAGGGACAGTCATCAGACGGTATCAGTCGGCGTTTCTAGTGTTTGCGGGAAGAACGCTGCCTACTACTTGCGTCTCTGTGTCAGAATATGTGTGTGAAGATTCAACTTCTCTATGCCTCCGGGAGGAAAGCTTGGGCTTGTACGACTCGTGAACCAACGTCCATCATCTAGTTGTTCTATGAGCCATCACCTTGCAGAGGGAGTTGCTATTCGGGGCTATCTAGCGACTTCCTCATTAGCGAGATGGAGGTATGTGCCTCGTCAATACCGTGTCCGACTATCTTAAGTGGTAACTTATCCTGATACGCACCGCCGGATGTCGTAGGTGTCATCACTTGAGCATATGTAATTGGTATAATCGAGGGAGGAATATGTACCGCTTCGCTCGAAGGAATCTGCATGATCCGCTGCTGCAAAAAGCTCGAGCGAACATGACCATCCTGTACACATCCTTTTAATGTGCGTCGTTGTCCGTCATAAATGATAACTGCGTGACTACCGGTGATGTTTAAGTGGGAAGGAATATGCTCAGTGAGTTGGAGTTTACTAGTCACGCTCGTCTGGGTGCGGGATACGTTGTAAGAGTCTGCCACTTCTCAGCCACACGGCTAATGACAGTCTCTTACGATTTAAGAATGGAGGTAACGGAATCGGCGGGTGCGTCAAAAGGTAGCCCGAAAACTCGGAGAGTCCTCATGCTTAGGCTTGACGAATCAGCCGATCGAACATCACATTCTGAGTCATAGGAGTCAGTCACTTATTAAAAACAGACATAAGTATGTACTAGCCACAATTATTAGCAAAAATTTAAGTAATAAAGTTCAAAAATTACGTGTGGGTGATACGAAGATGTAACACCAGAATTAGCATATTTACCAGGACATGGGGCTTTTCTTAAAATTGAAAGACACCAAAAGTAATTTTCTGTGTTCTCAAGTTTTAGTGACAAAACGGGAGAAGCATAACAGAGCAACTGTTCAATACATCAGTTAGAAAACAACATTCATCAGCCAAAACATTGTGACTACTGCCCACTGCGACGCTGGATACCGCGTGGTGACATTGCGGGCACGTGATGCGCTAGCCAAAGTATGTAAGCGGAGCAAACATGGACGGGGTATTACCACAGTGAAGAATTGGCCTGCAAATGAGGAAATCCATTGAGACAATCGACTTCGACAAAGGGCAGGTTATTATTACGCAGAGCTTGTGAACGAGTATCTCGAAAACAGAGAAGCTTTCCGTATGTTCACGTGCCTCTGTCATGAGCATCTATAGAAAGAAATGGGGAGATAGTGAAACTACCACTAGGCGATAAATTATTGGACGTGCAGGAATTTTCACAGACAGTGAGATCTGGTGGCTTGTATGCTCTGTAAAGTTGGACAGATAGTGATCTGTGGCATCTCTGCCGAAAGAGCACAATACTGTTGCACACACAAGTGTTCCAGAGCACACCGTTGATCGTGCATTGATGAGCACGGAGTTCCACAGCAGATCACTTCTTCGTGTTCACATGATGACCCAGTGGCATGGGTCCCCAGCTCGTGGTCGTGCGGTAGCGTTCTTGCTTCCCACGCCCAGGTTCCCGTGTTCGATTCCCAGCGGGGTCACGGATTTTTCTCTGCCTCGTGATGACTGGGTGTTGTGTGATGTTTAGTTAGGTTTAAGTAGTTCTTAGTTCTAGGGGACTGATAACCATAGTGTTAAGTCCCATAGTGCTCAGAGCCATTTGAACCATTTGAATCTGTGACATGGTCAATTACGACTCCAGTGGACACGGCCATCGATATTCGACTATCGCTGAATGGAAACGTGTCGGCCCTCTGGCTGAACCACATTTATGGTAAACTAGGTCTATGGTCGTCTCCACAAACTCCGTCATCGAGGTGAAGGCTGGCTAGAAGAGGGCAGCGCCGTCGACAGAGGCTGGTGGGAGCAGTGTTATGCTATGCGAGACATTCCCCTGCCCTTGCATGGGACCTGTAGTAATAATCGAAAACACCGCGACAGCTGCAAACCACGTGCATCACTTCTTGCTTGACGTCTTCACTTACGGTGATGTCATCTTTCGGCCGTGTAATTATCCATGTCTCGGAGCCAGAATCGAACCACAGTGGTTTGAGAAGAATTCTAGTGACCTGACGTTGATGTCTAAGCCACCAAATTCGCATAATATAAATCCTATGGAACCCAACTGGGTCGCTATAGGGCGCCATCACTGCCCACGGAAATCAGCGGCCAGTTATTTACTCGAGTTACACGATCAGTGCGTAAACATCTAATCCAATATCGCTCCACAAACCTACCCCCAAACTGTTTATCCGTGACATGCAGGGCTGGTAATATATTTCTTTCCACACACTAACAAACAGGCTATTAAACAAGTGGTTATAATGTGTTTGCTCATCAATGTATATAAATTATCAGGATCCAATAATTAACGTAGTCGGTATTGTGTTCGATGGGAATGCTTTTATATATTTTCGTCTTCGAAATAGATGATTAGAGACTCAATTCAGACTTTATTACGGGCTTGATGTTTTAATACACTAATGATATTGTTATGCCACTTGGGATAGAACTCACACAAACTATCACGCTAATACGCAGGTGGCTAGCAGGCTGGACAGTTATCAGGTGCACTCCGACCGAGTTACCCATCGCAAGGCAATTAGAGTTCTGAACCCTTTTTCCGGGCCCGCATCTCGTGGTCGTGCGGTAGCGTTCTCGCATCCCACGCCCGGGTTCCCGGGTTCGATTCCTGGCGGGGTAGAGGATTTTCTGTGCCTCGTGATGGCTGGGTGTTGTGTGTTGTCCTTAGGTTAGTTAGGTTTAAGTAGTTCTAAGTTCTAGGGGACTGATGACCATAGATATTAAGTCCCATAGTGCTCAGAGCCATTTGAACCTTTTTCCGGACCACGCCATACGTCACATAAAATATTGCACTCACGCCTCAAAATGCATTTAGAAGGATGGTTCACATCTGCCTTCGAAAATGTTTTGAAGATTAAAATCTGGTTTGGAAATCTATTTCTTAACAGAATGTAACATAAATGAAAACTACCAGTGCTTCTAAGTCTCTTCCACGCCTACACAAAACCTTGCATGATTCTTAATTTTTCCCCGAAGACCCCAATATCTACGTAAAGTAAAAACTGAATGACACATCTCTAAATTGAATGGTGAACTGAAGCTTCTTATATGGAAGGCTCTAGTTCAATCACAGTCATCTCTCAGAAGAACCTGAGTGCGTATTAAAACATCGCAGGTCCCACTAGATCAATGTTAGATGTCAATAAGACTTGCTTAAATACTAGACAATTCTTGAGTTTAATCACTCATAAGATAGCTTTGAGAATTTTTAGGTAACACAGTCTTTGAGAGCGCTGCTTTATTAACCCTGGGGTGAGCGGAAGCACGTTATGGGCACACATACCTGCGTCAAGGTTATCCAAATCTCGACTAAATGTGTATCGATCGGGAGAATTTTGCCCCAGGAATTCCGCCTGTGGGTAACGTTGTATGGTATCGACTTAGAACCATTCTTGGGGAAAATATTGGGCTAAACGTGTTACTGTCACAAGGAATGAAGTTGGTAACAACTACGCTTTCGGTATTAAAATCATTTTATCTAATCATGGTGGTGATGAAGTTGAGAGTCAGGTAATTCACGTGTATATGCTAGATAATGGAGCGATGCTGAGCTTGGATAAATCATCAATCAGTAAAAAACCTTAAGTCAATACGAGCCTTGATTGAAAAAGGTGAAGGTACGGAAGTAGTTTAGGTGATGAATACCTTAAAATTAGAAAGATTTGACATTCATCAACTAGAAAGAAAAATGCTGCACCTTAAACACATAAACATGAGATGCCTCTTTAGACTGCAAAATGCAGTCTTTGTCAACTTCGTATGAATTAGATTCTAGCACACTGCCACAGTCATCCAATTAACTGAAACCCTTGCCAGTTTTAGTTTCATTTTTTCCACGATTGGGCTTTACATATTGGCCATGTGTATATTTCAGTGATTTGTTCCCATCGCTATAGCTCTGAGCAGAGGCAGACTGGGACTACACACGCCGAGCGTACATTTCAAGGCGGTCCATCAGATCAGAGCCCACAAGATGTTATGAAGCACAGAGGACTGGATAATTAAGAAACTATATACGTGGCTCCAGCCACTAAACGTAACCTCCTTCTATCGACCTGAATTTCTAAAAATTTTACCATGTTTATTACAGCAATGTCGATGTGAACTGCTTAGGAGAATATGCACTTTACCTGTTAACCTCTTGCATGTACGAAAAGGTCATTTAGAAAGCCACAACAGAGCCAAAAGTGAGCAGACAGCTCACAGTACATTGACCCTTAACTGAGTGTATATCCTTGCCCACAGCAGTCCGGTCGTGTCGTATGACGTGCTCAGATATACGGTTCCCACTTGCCAGAAGTAAGGACTTCATTTACAGACATTCTCATATTGCGGGACATACCGTAACCTACCGTTTCATCTACACCCAGCAGTACAATGTCTCGTAATGGGTCAGAAAAAAGCACAACTTTATAGCTAGATCAACGCCTCAAGTATCAGAACATCACACCTACATATAAGTGCTTGGACATTTTATTTACTACACACTGCCAGTGGACAAAACAGACATAATAAATTGCTGATACTATTTAACTGATCATAACTGGCAGTTACAAAACTGATTCTGAGATAAATATCAGTTGTAATTGAGAAAGTATTAATACATAATTGTATCAACATCTAAGAAATATAACCTGAAATTAGGAAGATGGCCTAGAACGCGCTAGATACTGTCCACTAGGTGTCTATAGAGTCATGGTCGATAGGAGTTATGTTAACACCTTTTCTGTTGACGAAATTTAAGGACCATGTCTTTGACGGATTGTTTTACTCCGGTATTCCTGGCTGGAAATGTCCTTCTTTAACTTCCGTATGTCAGTCTAGAAGCTTTTAAAAAAACCTTCCTGTGTCACAAAGAACGATGGAATTGCAGAAATGAAATTGGTAATCCATTAAAGGGGTAATAATCTCGCGTCCGGCTAACTGATTGATGTCTTTGGTCGTGTATGATCAGCTGAACTGTTATCAATGCACATCACACAATCGCACTGTATTTAATTATTTTCTCACAAATCTTCATTATACGGTAAGACAAAGCCATGTGTGTGAATCGAAATAAAAACTGAAACATTAAGTGTCGGCCATAGCTTTATATGAAGGCGACTTACCTGTGACGGTCATATTGCTAGTGGCGTACACAGTGTCAAAGCTAGGCCCCTCCTTGGACACCTCGCACTTATATGAGCCGGTCGTGTTGAACGTAAGGTTCGTCAGCGTCACTGTAGTGTCGTTGCAAGCATCCATCTGAAAAAAAAAAATCGTTATCAGCGTGGGACAGACTAAACTACTTGATCACTTGGAGCAAACTCGCAGTTAATAGCAACAAGAACATTATTTATTTATTTGTAGTGCCGAAGCATAATTTTGTCAGCTAACGTGTTCAGCTTAGATATTTCCTTAACCTAAGATATCGTAATTATGTTTCACCAAAATGAATTGTTACAAAGGCAGCTCTAAATTTAGTACATTCTCTTATCGTAGCTGTATTAATTACAGAGATATCCGTATCTTTACCACTCTTTAAAATGAAACTGTTGTTACACGGAACTGTCGGTGGAGGCTTCTGGAGCGCTCCAACTTGACGCAACTAAGAGATTTCACCCACAAGATGGGAACAACGGAAAACAGTTTAGTTTCAAATTGATACTAATGTTACTTGGCTCCTACTAAACTGATACTAATATTTCTTGGCTCCTAGTGGTAGGACCGACACACCAAATGGAAGTCATAGGACGTGGCATTTAAAGATTATAACCAGTTAACTACGGTAACATTTCCGCTCTCTTTCCGGCCAGAGCCTTGAAAGAAAGCCGCATGCCAAAAACTGTATGGATTAGTAAAACAGAGTGTTGAGGTATGAGGACTGTTAAACAATCAATTCCCGTCATGCACCCAATGCTAAGAGACACGTGTAAAATGTGAAACAATGTCAACAATAGCAACAAAAAGGAAACTGCAAAATAATATGATCATAAAGACTGCTGTTTGTATCATCGAGTGTTCAGAATCCCTGCCGTCCAGTGCACTAGACGTTTGCTGTCTTCCGATTTCAGGAACACATTTGACACTGAACCGCACAGTAGTTTACTGGGAAAAAAAAAATTATATTTGCGACTGGACTCTAGACTTCCTTGAAAATAGTACTCAACACTTCGCTCTTAACGGAGAAATGTCGACGGAGGTAAAGGTAATTTCCGGTGTACCCCAAGGAAGTATGCAAAGACTATTACTTTTCACCATGTATATAAAGTATCTAATAGGGTAGGACTGATAGAAGGAGCGAGAGAATATCTAACGAAGGGCGGTGCGTTTCGTCACAGGATCGTTCAGTCGGGAAGAGAGCGGCACCAAAGTGCTCAACAAACTCCTTTGGCAGACGTTAAAAGAGAGACGTTGTACATCAAGAACAGGTTTGCTGCTGAAAACTTAAGAGAGCATTGCTCGGGAAGAGCAGCACAATGTATTACTTCCTCCCACATACATCTCGCATAATGACCATGACGAGAAAATTCGAGACGTTAGAACCAACAGCCATTCTTCCCACACGCCAGCCTCGACTTTGTGGTTGAATGGTTCAGTTAGTGGTACTAAAAGTACCCTTCCCAACACGCTATGAGGTAGGCTTGCGGAGTGTGAAGTAGACGTAAATTTTCTGTAGTTGATGCAAGGACTTCAGAACACAACGAAAAGATTCATCTAATGTCATTGTACAACAATCCAGTATTTTAAATGCTCTTGCGTTGTCGGAAATTGTGGATGGACTTCATCTTTGAGTTTATCCCAGATGAAAACATCCACTGGCGTCAAATCAGCCGAACTTGCAGACTCTCTGATGGCGCCTTAATATCTTATTTAGCGACCAGGAAGAGATGCGTGAGACCATCCCTAACTACTGGGTGATTAGAATCATAGTGCAGCTACTCTCATAGGTTCACTGTAGATTATGATCAACGTATGGCAGCGAAACTTACGATGTGTACTTATGCAACAGCAATAACGCGGAGCCTATTTATGCTGGAAAAATTAGTTCCAATTTTGGGCACCAGATGAAAACCTGGCGCTGTGAGTGGAAGAAGGAGACATTGAAATATTTTATAATGTTATAGATTAGGAACGGGATGTCGGCAGGAAAGAACAAACAAGTGAGAAAATTATAATGTCAATTTTATTTCTAACCGCCGCTTACGTAATTTGCTCAGTATGATAACAGGAGACTTCGTCGAAATGCTGTACAGCGCCAGATTATCAGCTGTTGCCCAAAATGGGGCCTACGTTTTTCAACGTAAATTGGTTCCGAGTTAACGCATTAGCATGTCTACCAAGTTTCATTGACATATGATAATTATAGCCCACACTGGACCTCAGAGAGTAGCCTCACTTTAATTACTACCATCCCGAATGAGCAAATAGTGAGCCGGAGACCATCGTGCTAATACCTGTGGTTCTTCCTTTAGGAGAATCGGTTACACTTTGGTAAGAAATTGTATGTATATTTTACCCGTTAAGATTTCTTCATGCAGTAAAGACCAATCACCTAGCCACCACTAACACCACACCAGTCGATCATGCTTCAGTGCTTCTGATGCTTAACCAGCCTCAGACTGTGCCCATTCTCAGTTGTCCAGCAATGCGTATTTCATACATTAAGCTTACCATGGCTTGTAAAGGTAACTTAAAGATAAAGGGGGTTCTTTGAAGAAAGAACGTATTGTCCTGATGATGCACTAAAACGGAGGAATAGAGTTTCATACAGCTGCTGCTACTGCTATTGTCTGTCTCCTTTTGAAGTGTTAGGTGATATGCAAGGAAACTGCTATCGAGCAAAATGGCAACTACAATGGGCTGACGTTTTCCAGAGGCAGTCTGAATACCCTCCGGGGTCAACATGTTGCTTATGAGGAACAGCTGCCGGTACATCTATTTCGATTGTTCTGCTCGGTTCAGGCTTGCTCCTTGCTCTCTGAGTAGTATTCCAGTGCTCTCCCAGTAACAGCTTTTTACACGTTCGCTGAATTGACATTCTTGTCCACACCGTGTGTCGGTATACCTTTGCGCGTACATATGAAGACCTTTCTTCGCAGTCCATCTCTGTTCTCCATAAAGAAGTAACGCATCTAATTTCTTTGAATTGTAAAACATATTTACTTTTTTCAAGCGAATCAGCACTCGAAATACATGACACAGCAGAACAAAAGCTTAATTTCCTCTGTTCTGCTTTTATACCGTTGTTGCGGTGGTTCGCCCTTAAACGATATTCCGCATTGCCTTACTCTGATTTGTAATCACACCTTCCGCATAAAACTGCACTCGGTTTGATGTAAAGAACAGGTTAGTCCTAACGTTCCATTATTACAATTACTCTGAAAGCAGTAAACAGTTGTTAACGAGTGCAAATCTGTAAAATTAGCCTCGTACGTTACTACAATTCTTGCAGCGGATGTTACAATAGTTCCATTTGAAAAATTTAAGTTCTTAGCGATGTCTGTAATTAATATATCTGTTAAAAAGTACTGGCGAAAAACCTTCTTACGATTCGTTTCAGTGGGAACAAAATTACGATATCACAAATGCATCCGAAAATATTTGAAACGAAAAACGTGGATGATTGAACTTGTAGATTTTTTTTTCAGAAGATGTGTTTTAAGTTCATTCTGGTGATACTCAATTTTTCGACGCTCTCCATTTACCTGATCCGGCCAATTCTTTCTGTGATGCTCCAGAATCCTTCCCTTTTGTCAAAATGATCAAATTGTAACGTGTGTCTCATCTGACGCAACATGGAAGAACACGGCCTTTCTCCATCCACTTGCTTGTGCCTTGTCCCGCCAATGATCTTGGCCTAAATATAACTTTATACCCTAATCACACTTTTATTCGTTTTGTAACAAAGGGCTGAAGCACAGGTGGTTCTTATGTTACTTTTATATCCGTAATTTCTCTGCTAGAGTTTACATACAGCCAACGAGTGGATTTACACACCAAAATGCAAGTGCAAAGACATGACACAAAGACGAGTACGCAGCTTTGAAGGTGCGGTTGGTTGTCGTGACAAAAGCCCAACACAACACTCGGAACAACAGATTAAAATCACATGAACAGTCCAAAAGGGGTACAGGAAGTTCAAAGGCTAGCAGGTAAAAACAGGTCGATGTAGTCTCTGTGGCTCGTATCGTTATGGCGACGAATCACAAATAAGTTTTAACGATCACTACATCCTTTGTGACGGTAACAACATTTCGCAATTTCACAACAGGGTTATACATTTGTTAAATAGCCTAATTTTTGAAGATTTCCTGATCGACTACCAAGGATGTCACCGGAAATTCACGCTTAGTGTGCGGGAAATCTCGCATGGAGTCAAACAAATGGCTATTTCTCTGCCAGTACTGCTTCGACGAACTTGACAGTTTACCAATGTTCAGTGGGGCATGTGAGAATATACACATAAATTTTCATTGAAATTGTCATGGCCGATCAAGGAGGTCTACTGATACAAGGTGCCCATAGTGCTAGAGTTGTGTTCTGCATCTGGAGTACAACCAGTAATGCCTGCTATCGACAGGGGATCTCAAGTTGATTCTGTATTTCTAGATTTCCGGAAAGCTTTTGACACCGTGCCTCACAAGCGACTTCTAATCAAGCTGCGGGCCTATGGGGTATCGTCTCAGTTGTGCGACTGGATTCGTGATATCCTGTCAGGAAGGTCGCAGGTAGATGGCAAATCATCGAGTAAAACTGAAGTGATATCAAGTCTACCCCAGGGAAGAGTCCTGAGACCTCTGCTGTTCCTGATCTATATAAATGACCAGGGTGACAATCTGAGCAGTTCTCTTAGATTGTTCGCAGATGATGCTGTAATTTACCGTCTAGTAAGGTCATCCGAAGACCAGTATCAGTTGCAAAGCGATTTAGAAAAGATTGCTATATGGTGTGGCAGGTGGCAGTTGACGTTCAATAACGAAAAGTGTGAGGTGATCCACATGAGTGCCAAAAGAAATCCGTTGGAATTCGATTACTCAATAAATAGTACAATTCTCAAGGCTGTCAATTCAACTAAGGAGCTGGGTGTTAAAATTACGAACAATTTCAGTTGGAAAGACCACATAGATAATATTGTGGGGAAGGCGAGCCAAAGGTTGCGTTTCATTGGCAAGACACTTAGAAGATGCAACAAGTCCACTAAAGAGCTTACACTACACTCGTTCGTCCTCTGTTAGAATATTGCGGCGCGGTGTGGGATCCTTAGCAGGTGGGAATGACGGAAGCCATCGAAAGTGTGCAAAAAAAGGGCAGCTCGTTTTGTATTATCACGTAATAGGGGAGAGAGTGTGGCAGATATGATAACGTGAATTGGGATGGAAGTCATTAAAGCAAAGACATTTTTCGTCGCGGTGAGATCTACACTCCTGGAAATGGAAAAAAGAACACATTGACACCGGAGTGTCAGACCCGCCATACTTGCTCCGCACACTGCGAGAGGGCTGTACAAGCAATGATCACACGCACGGCAAAGCAGACACACCAGGAACCGCGGTGTTCGCCGTCGAATGGCGCTAGCTGCGCAGCATTTGTGCACCGCCGCCGTCAGTGTCAGCCAGTTTGCCGTGGCATACGGAGCTCCATCGCAGTCTTTAACACTGGTAGCATGCCACGACAGCGTGGACGTGAACTGTATGTGCAGTTGACGGACTTTGAGCGAGGGCGTATAGTGGGCATGCGGGAGGCCGGGTGGACGTACCGCCGAATTGCTCAACACGTGGGGCGTGAGGTCTCCACAGTACATCGATGTTGTCGCCAGTGGTCGGCGGAAGGTGCTCGTGCCCGTCGACCTGGGACCGGACCGCAGCGACGCACGGATGCACGCCAAGACCGCAGGATCCTACGCAGTGCCGTAGGGGACCGCACCGCCACTTCCCAGCAAATTAGGTACACTGTTGCTCCTGGGGTATCGGCGAGGACCATTCGCAACCGTCTCCATGATGCTGGGCTACGGTCCCGCACACCGTTAGGCCGTCTTCCGCTCACGCCCCAACATCGTGCAGCCCGCCTCCACTGGTGTCGCGACAGGCTTGAATGGAGGGACGAATGGAGACGTGTCGTCTTCAGCGATGAGAGTCGCTTCTGCCTTGGTGCCAATGATGGTCGTATGCGTGTTTGGCGCCGTGCTGGTGAGCGCCACAATCAGGACTGCATACGACCGAGGCACACAGGGCCAACACCCGGCATCATGGTGTGGGGAGCGATCTCCTACACTGGCCGTACACCTAGGTGATCGTCGAGGGGACAGTGAATAGTGCACGGTACATCCAAACCGTCATCGAACCCATCGTTCTACCATTCCTAGACCGGCAAGGGAACTTGCTGTTCCAAAAGGACAATGCACGTCCGCATGTATCCCGTGCCACCCAACGTGCTCTAGAAGGTGTAAGTCAACTACCATGGCCAGCAAGATCTCCGGATCTGTCCCCCATTGAGCATGTTTGGGTCTGGATGAAGCGTCGTCTCACGCGGTCTGCACGTCCAGCACGAACGCTGGTCCAACTGAGGCACCAGGTGGAAATGGCATGGCAAGCCGTTCCACAGGACTACATCCAGCATCTCTACAATCGTCTCCATGGGAGAATAGCAGCCTGCATTGCTGCGAAAGGTGGATATACACTGTACTAGTGCCGACATTGTGCATGCTCTGTTGCCTGTGTCTATGTGCCTGTGGTTCTGTCAGTGTGATCATGTGATGTATCTGACCCCAGGAATGTGTCAATAAAGTTTCCCCTTCCTGGGACAATGAATGCACGGTGTTCTTATTTCAATTTCCAGGAGTGTATTTACGAAATTACAGTCATCAGCTTTCTCCTCCGAATGCGAAAATACTTTGTTGAGCCCAACCTACATAGGTAGGAATGATCATCAAAATAAAGTAAGAGAAATCGGAGCTCGAACAGAAAGGTTTAGGTGTTCGTTTTTCCCGCGCGCCGTTCGGCAGTGGAATGGTAGAGAGATAGTATGATTGTGGTTCGATGAACCCTCTGCCAAGCACTTAAATATGAATTGCAGAGTAGTCATGTAGATGTAGATGTACCGATGTTTATAGTGGCCTGTTCCGTGGTGCCGGACTAGAATGCCGTATAAATGGGCTACACACATACCAAAGGGTAATTGTTTTCATAAAAATAGTTCTGTTTTACACAATATAATATGTTTCAGTTATTTAAATACAAAATTATTGTATAATAATTTATCAACAAGTGATTTAAAACATTTAATTTTTCCCAGGAATCTAAATTCTCTGGAATATGTTAATTTTTGTGTGCTTAAGGAGTCTTGATCTCTCTCATGTCGTTTAAACACCAGTTGACATTTGTCTCAAAATATATCTTTGAAGATATGAGAGCTTTCCAAGAAGATTTTATAATAATTATAATATTTGCTGCAAATGATGTTCCGCAAGTCTCATTGATTTTGGCCGAAGTTTATGGTAGTTGCCGGCTGCTATTTGCAGTGCTGTGCCACAGCAGTAGAAGTGAATCGTGCTCTAGATGAGGCTGTCTCTCCACCACGTTCATGCAATTTCGTTTATTGCTTAGCTATGGTGAACCTAAGTGCCAATTACTCGTGGTGTTTCGCCAACTTTAATGCTTGCTATAAAGCTCTAATACGATACTTCACACATAGTTACGCTGTAAAAAATGAAATGAAAGCCTCATTGCTTTTCCGTGCTTCCAGGTGAACCGAACACAACGAATCACCAATAAATAAGATGGTATACTGTTGTATTATCTGGGTATATGAATGTATCATTGTTGTAATAGTCAGTCCACTAAAAATGCATCACAAGTGAAGTCATACAGTACGAATAAATCTTACTGCGTATACAACTTCAGAAAGTACGAAACATGAAGTGCAACAGCGGAAACGAAAGCCAATGCCGGTAGCCGGTGTCCCGAGATCGGGCCCCTCAACGTCGCAACTCAAGGAGCTGTGATGATAGAAACACCCCTCACCGAGCAGCCACTACTGCTCCGACGTACTATCACAAGTCAGTAGCCACCCAGGACACAGAACACTCCAGCGAAAAGCTTTCGTAGTATGCGAAGATGCTTTTTCGAGATGGAGGAATGCGGCAGTGGTATTCAGTCCACATGGTCAACCGCCAGTATGCCCTATTTACATCCCCCGAGGCAAGCAAGTAGACGTATGGAAGGATCACAAAGTATATATCGTTGCAGTGAAGTTAATAGCATACCTATGAAGCATCCGACAGCACTGTCACCGGATATCGATCTGCGAACTGCTGCCAGAGCGCCTCGACACTCAGCAGCTCAGCACTCTGCCGCCTCCGCAGGACTACGCTGTCGGAATCCTGCTCCCACCTCATGGTCTTAGGCACGAATTAGGATCCTCCGAGCTTCCTGACACCGGGTAGCCTCACGCCGCTAACAAAGCCAGCGATCCAGAGTTGGACTCTGGGGCACACTGACGTTTCCCGTACCACATGGGACAAAACGTCGCATAGCTGGCGCGCCTAGCCTGCCGCCGATGATCCAGCATCAGGCGTGGTGGGCTTAGCCGAGTTTTGGGGTGCTAAATCGTCGGAATGCAGTGCTGGTTGGAGGGCCCTGCCCATGATGTTCTAAACGTTCCCAGCTACGGACAGACAATGCGACCTTGCTGGCCAAGGTAGGGTTTGGATAGTACGAAGGCAAGCAACAGAAATTCTCTTCGTGTGTGGGGGTCATTAACTTCATTGCATGTACGCCCAGGATGGCTTGTTATGAAGGGCAACAGAACGGGGCGTAGAATATCGTCGACGTGCCGCAGTGTTCTAAAGGTACCAAGGATGGCAATCAAAAGGTTCCTACTACGAAAAAAGAAAGTGGCCTAGACCATCACCCCCCAGTTGTCGCGCCGTTTGGTGAATGACATACAGATTCCAGAATGAGATTTTCACTCTGCAGCGGAGTGTGCGCTGATATGAAACTTCCTGTTAGATTAAAACTGTGTGCCCGACCGAGACTCTAACTCGGGACTCCCGAGTTCTAGTCTCAGTCGGGCACACAGTTTTAATCTACCAGGAAGTTTTTGACATACAGATTGTTATCCGTTGACTTTTCAGGAAGTCTCCAGACATATCTTCGCTGGTTATCGTGGCTCAGTTCGAAGCGGGACACTCTCCTGAAGACAAATCTATACTAGTCAATGAGATTCCAGACCGAAGACTTGTCTGCAGACGCCCTGAAGAGCGGTACGTCACCCGACATACTTCCTGACAACCAGGAGTCATGTTCTGGAGTATCTTGTCTGCTCCTAGATGGACTCCTTTGGTTGTCATTCACGTCACTATGGCAACACAGTGGTACGTCAACGATATTACACGCTCCGTTATTTTGGCCTTCGTGGAAAACCATACTGGGAGTACATTTCAGCAAGATAATTCCCACCCGGCCGGCCGATGTGACCGAGCGGTTCTAGGAGCTTCATTCTGGAACCGCACGACCGCTACGGTCGCAGGTTCGAATCCTGCCTCGGACATGAATGTGTGTGATTTCCTTAGGTTACTTAGGTTTACGTAGTTCTAAGTTCTATGGGACTGATGACCTCAGATGTTACGTCCCATAGCGCTCAGAGCCATTTGAGCCAATTGCCACCCTCACACGGCGAGAGTTTGTACTTCCTGTCTTCATGCTTGTCAAAACTTTCCTTGGCCAGCAAGGTCGGTAGATCGCTCCCCTGTTGAGAACTTTTGGAGCATTATTGGCATAGCCATCCAACCAGTCAGAATTTTGACGATCTATCTCGCCAGTTGGACAGAATTTCTTATGATATCGCTCACGAGGACATCCGACAACTCTGTCAACGACTGAAACACCGTCTACCTGCTTGCACAAAAGCTCTCTCTCTTGAATTAATTATCGAAATTTTCTGAAATTCTATTCGTTTGTTTGTATGTACGTGTACATCACATATACCGGTTTGCGCCCAAACGGGATAGTTTCTTCGTGGTGCGTCGGTTTTTTCTACATTCTTTTGTTTCTGGGAGTATTTCAGGAAATTACAGAAACCTACATTTGGATGGCCAGACAGAGGTCTTAAACGCCGTCCTCCAGAATATGAGCCAGGTATCTCACCAGCGCCTCATTTCTAGCCAATAATGTCTTTGTTAAAGGGGAAACAACTTCATTTTGAATTATGTTACTGTTTACAGAGAGTAGATGGTTAAAGACTTTCATAGTTTTTGATTTCACCGCTCTTTGTGTTAAAGCTAGATTGCCAGTGGAGCTACTGACCGAGATGGCACAGCAGTAAAACGTGATATTCGGGTTAAGGAGGACGGCGGTTCCAGTCACCGTCCGGCCATCAAAATTTTGGCTTTTCCTGATTTCAGTAAACGACTGGATACGAATGATGATTCTTTTCGAAGGCCACGGCAGATTTCTTCGCCCATCCTATCCTATTTCTAATAACATCGTCGTCGACAGGACGTGGAACTCGAGTTTTCTTTCGTTTTTGCCTATAAAATTCTTGAACAGCGCAACATAGTAAATGGAAAGTCCCTTCGAAGAATGTGTGGACGCTGAGGGGAATCACATTCATTTTTAACTCTTTCGTTGTTGTGGAAGAGATTTTTAATTTTGGTACTTTTTAAATGTATGTTTCTTTTGCTCATAATTGCCTTCCCATTAAGTGTTATCTTGTTAAAACAATCCCTCCGACATTCGTCACAGGAAAGTAGCAAAACAATTTGTTAGTTATGTTTACCTTTGGATAGTATTGTTTAAATGGGTTTTGAATATTTCTAATTGTATCCAAGATGAAGTATACTTCTCGAAGATGTGCCTTTCTGTGGTCATACATTCATCATTATGGTTACTGGTTTGTTTCATTGCCGATATTGGTGAGAAAAGGAGATTACAGTACTTGTTGAAATCGGAGTCATCAGAGACAGTATCTCACGTCAGTTGGAAATTGAAACAGAAGAAAATAGCCCAAGGCTTATTTAAAGGAACCATTCCGGCATTCTCCTACAATAATGGGCCCGACTTACGTGTCCATAGTCTTATCCACCAAATAGCCGCAGTATTAGGAGGCAGTGCTATCTTGTATCTTATCGACACCTGCAACGTGGAGTTCGGATCTCCGTATACAGCTATAAACGTTCAGAATCAGGAACCAGGGCAAAGCGTGCGATGTACACGGCAACTGCGCTGCTGAAAATATTTTGAACTTGCGGTAAACACCAAGTCGGATCATGTTTTGGATTTCTCGTAAAAATGTAAGGACGAAGGTGACTTTCTAGTGCTGTGTCATTGTCCAACAACAAAGCTCGATGGCATTTGGACCATACAAAGAAAGAACTTCTAGAGTGTAGCACAGGAGTTAACTTAAAGAAATAAGCAGTGAGACCAACAGAAATGGCATTTCTAATCAAATACACGAATTATGCTGAACGTACAGCGATTTATGATGGTACCTTGGAGATTCCAAAAAGGCAGAACATAGTCCTCAATAGGATGTGTGCACACCATGGACAGAGATGAATGCTCTACAATGCGTTCCCAAGCAGTAGTTCCTGTGGTAGGGCGTCTCAATCCTCCACAAGCGCGGTTCACAAATGCTGGATGGTCGTTGGCGGACGACGTCGTAGTGCAATAAGTCTCCCCAATGCATCCAGCACGGGAATTTAAGTCGCAGTATGGGCAGGCCAGACCATTCGGCGAATATTCTCTCGTCCCACGAGCTCCTCCACCCGTGCTGTTGGATGCGGTAGCACACTGTCGTCAGAGCCGACTGCACCCCCAAAAAGGGGGCGAAGGAGTTACGTTGACCAGTGAGTGTACCGTGCTCAAAGATACACCCCGGCAAAATTATGCCCCTCCACGCCCTGGAACGTCGACTACCAAAATGATTATGTTCGACAATATTCCTGAGCGCATTAAGTGTTCCGACCTATCCCCGTTTGAGCTTTGGATCCAGCATAGCTGAACATGTTTGTTTTGGTGATCCACGTGTTATATGTTGTTGTTGTGATCTTCAGTCCTGAGACTGGTTTGATGCACCTCTCAATGCTGCTCTATCTTCTTCATCTCCCAGTACCTACTGCAGCCTACATCCTTCTTAATCTGCTTTGTGTATTCATCTCTTGGTCTCCCACTAAGATTTTTACCCACCACGCTGCCCTCCAGTACTAAAGAACATGTCCTACCAACCGATCCCTTCTTCTAATCAAGTTGTGCCACAAACTCCCCTTCTCCCCAATTCTATTCAATACCTCCTCATTAGTTATGTGATCTACCCATCTAATCTTCAGCATTCCTCTGTAGCACCAAATTTTGAAAGCTTCTATTCTCTTCTTGTGTAAACTATTTATCGTCCATGTTTCACTTCCATACATGGCTACACTCCATACAAATACTCTCAGAAACAACTTCCTGACACTTAAATCTATACTCGATGTTAACAAATTTCTCTTCTTCAGAAAGGCTTTCCTTGCCATTGTCAGTCTACGTTTTATATCCTCTCTACTTCGACCATCATGAGTTATTTTATTCCCCAAATAGCAATACTCCTTAACTCCTCCTTTTAAGTCACAGTTCATTCCGTTCAACTGCTCTTCCAAGTCCTCTGCTGTCTCTGACAGAATTACAATGTCATCGGCGAACCTCAAACATTTTATTTCTTCTCCATGGTTTTTAATACCTACTCCAAACTTTTGTTTTGGTTCCTTTACTGCTTGCTCAATATACCGACTGAATAACATCAGGGATAGGCTACAACACTGTCTTACTCCCTTCCCAACTACTGCTTCCCTTTCATGTCCCTCGACTCTTATAACTGCCATCTGGTTTCTGTACAAATTGTAAAGAGCGTTTCACTCCCTGTATTTTACCCATGCCACCTTCAGAATTTGAAAGAGAGTATTCCACTCAACATTGTCAAAAGCTTTCTCTAAGTCTACAAACACTAGAAACGTAGGTTTGCCTTTCCATAATCTTTCTTCTAAGATACGTCGTAGGGTCAGTATTGCCTCACGTGTTCCAAGATTTCTACGGAATCCAAACTGATCTTCCCCGACGTCGGCTTGTACCAGCTTTTCCATTCGTCTGTAAAGAATTCGCGTTAGTATTTTGCAGCTGTGACTTACTAAACTGATAGTTCGGTAATTTTCACATCTGTCAACACTTGCTTTCCTTGGGACTGGAATTATTACATTCTTTTTGAAGTCTGAGGGTACTTCACATGTCTCATACATCTTGCTCACCAGATGGTAGAGTTTTGTCAGGTCTGGCTCTCCCAAGGCTCAGTAGCTCTAATGCAATGTTGTCTACTCCGGGGCCTTGTTTCGATTTAGGTCTTTGAGTTCTCTGTCAAACTCTTCACGCAGTATCATATCTCCCATTTCATCTTTATCTACGTCCTCTTCCATTTCCATAACATCGCCCTTGTATAGGCCCTCTATAGACTCCTTCCACCTTACTGCTTTCCCTTAGAACTTGATCTGAGCTCTTGTTATTCATGCAAGTGATTCCCTTTTCTCCAAAGGTCTCTTTAATTTTCCTGAAGGCAGTATCTATCTTACTCCTCGTGAGATAAGCCTCTACATTCTTACATTTGTCCTCTAGCAATTCCTGCTTATTCATTTTTCAGTTCCTGTCGATCTCATTTTTGAGCCGTTTGTATTACTTTTTGCCTACTTCACGTGTTATACTGGAGGCGTTATGTAGCATCGGCGTATTGACCTTCGAATCTTCGAACACGGTACTATCACCAGTCAAAGTCATTATGACACTGTACTCCTTCGCCATGTGCATCTTTTCATCGGTGCAGTCTACCCTGAATGCATTTTTATGCACGGCAATATACGACCGCAATGGAAAGGGTAGTTGAAGCAACTCTTAGAACGAGGTGATATTCGGCTAATGGCCGTGTATGTCAGTCCTACCGACTTAAATCGCTTCAAGTACGTGTGGCTTGCATTGGAAACTCTGTCACGTGCACTGACGACCATCCAGCAGCTGTCATCTGCGGTTGTGGAGGAATGGAACGCCCTACCACGAGAGCTCCATACCAAATATGTGTCCTACATGAAAACACGTTGCAGTGTACGCATGCCCGTCCATGGTGGTCACACACAACATTGATAACCTTTCGAGATGTGAGGGGACCATCATAATTCAGTGACAATGTAACTATAATCTTTGAATGAAAGTGTATTTTATGTTCATCTCATTGCGTATTTGTTTCAGCTGCTTTCTATACTGTGCGGAGCTGTACTGCACTGTCCTGTAACACTTCTTTGTACATTTAGTCCAAGTTTCACCGAGCAATGTTACATGGCAATGACCTATCCGAAAATGCCTTTCAGTCTGAAGTTTTACATACTAGACTACTTGTGGTGGAAATCATATCTATAACAGAGCTACAGTGCCTGAGGGTGAAGTTATAACTTCTTACAAACTGCTAGAAGGTAATAAAGCAAATAACACGGATGAGAGAACACAAAATGGTATGAGAAAAGTCTTTACTCTACATTATTGAACTTAAATTAGCAGTTTCAAAATGAGATTCTCATGATGAAGCAGCATTCAAAGGCAATCAACTATGTTAGTATCATGCACTGCAGCGTTCGAACCAATCATGTAAATGAATTTTTCGAGCAGTGATGGTCCAGGTCGAAGTCAGTGCCAGTAGCAGTATGTATCAGTGAGATTTTATAACGCTCCTTTAGCTCTAGGAATGATGTGCTCTCATTTTGTAGTCTAATCCAGTCATGTGGAGATAAATTTTTTAAATAATCCTGGGCGAAATTAAAGTAATTGTCATGACGTTGAAAGGCCTTCAGTGGTATGGACAATGAAGGATTTCTCTGCTGAAGTCTGTAGCTTCGATTCTAATAAAACAGAATATCACTAAATGCACCGGCAGTTCCGAATTATGGTCTCATACTGATTGCTCGACATAGCTGTAGGTCTGTAGCTTCGAATCTAATTAAATAGAATACCAGTGAATGCAACTGCAGTTCCGAATTAAGGTCTCATATCCGTTGCTTGACACAGCGTTATAAAATTAAAATATTTTGCTCATTTTTGATAGCATTCCAAGGTTTGGAAGCCCCTGGAAGCAGACGCTAACATTTTGTGATCATTTGGCGATAATGTCAAGTTTAATAAGCAGTCGTAGTAGCATATCATATACTTTAAGGCTCAATCTTACACAAAGGCATTACCTTTCCTCCTTCTTGCTGCAAAATTTCTGCACTGTTTATGGAATACTGCTACCTTTCATAGATCATTTATTGGCACTGATGAGTCTGCTGTTCGTAAATCACTAGTTCCTTCATATGGCCTCATGGCGTACTCACTGATACACTACTGTGTCATCCTCTGTCAACAGCAACGGCGGGCATTACTAAGGAGAGACACGCATATAGATTTTCCTACCGGTAAGTAAGTCAAACTCGAACTGCCAGTTAACCATCAAGTAGCTTCTATATAGACTTTATGACAGTAAGTGCTTCCAGTTCCAGGTCTCTTAACAAGGAATAAATTTCGTCAGTACCGGGAACGGAACCCTGGTTTTCCGCATGAGATACAGAAGCACCGGCAACTCTATTACGGATGCGAATATTCGTAATTTCATGAGAAAATATTCAGGCTACCTATAACGTGTCTTTAAAGTACTGCTGTCGATTCAGTTCCAAAGATCGTAGAATTCTGCACAAGAGAATAGGTAGTTAGGTGAGAGGTGTTGCGAGAACAACTTTTTGCTCATAGATACCTAGATAGAGACAGCTCTTCACCAGTGTCCTATTTGCTTATCCATCTATTTAATGAAACCGTTGTAACCCTAACGTTTAGCTTTTCCTCTAAAAAGGTAATGTTGTTTGCCTTTCGGTTCGCTGCGTTCACTCCGGCAGCACGTCATTCACTCCAACTAATTCCCTTTATGGACTAATTTCTGTATAACAACTCTATATTTCATATTAAAATGTATATTTAATTTTTAAATCTGCCTTCTATTATTTCGTCATATCCATTCATATCAAATTAATGTTTACGAAAGTTCATCGTTCTGCGCTGAATATATTTCGACACTCTCAAATTAATTCGATTAATTCTTGCACAACCATCGATTATATAATATCAGCTTTACCAAGGAAGGTCGATAACATGCCGAAAATCACTATATCATCGGGAAACTTTGAATGCTGTTGTCCTTTTCCCATCCCAAAATGGCTCTGAGCACTATGAGACTTAACTGCTGTAGTCATCAGTCCCCTATAACTTAGAACTACTTAAATCTAACTAACCAAAGGACATCAAACATATCCATTCCCGAGGCAGGATTCGAACCTGCGACCGTAGCAGTCACGCGGTTCCAGACTGTAGCGCCTAGAACCGCTCGGTCACCCATGCCGCTTTCCGACCCCATGTCCTACTGCTGTACCCAAGTTGCCCTCCTATTCCTGCACCTCTCCCTTCAGTGCTGTGATGTGTGTAACACAGGAGCTCATTCACAACAATTTTCTTGAGGAAAGTAGACGTTTTTGTCTCATAATTGATCTTTAATGCACGTTACAGCCGAACACACTTATGAAAGCGAAGTTGTAAGCAAACATTGATAACTGATAGTGGTATCACTAGCATAAATGCTTTTCAGCACAATGTTTTAATTTTCCCAGCCCATTAGAGGGAACTAACCATTTTAAATGACGGCCACAAGCCTTCCACGCCTTTATGAGAACTAATCTTTTGAAAGTCCTGTTAATGTTAGCATAACTCATACACGCATGTACATAGAATGTGTCGTACAAGAATTACGAATTAATTATATAAATACACTCCTGGAAATTGAAATAAGAACACCGTGAATTCATTGTCCCAGGAAGGGGATACTTTATTGACACATTCCTGGGGTCAGATACATCACATAATCACACTGACAGAACCACAGGCACATACACACAGGCAACAGAGCATGCACAATGTCGGCACTAGTACAGTGTATATCCACCTTTCGCAGCAATGCAGGCTGCTATTCTCCCATGGAGACGATCGTAGTGTGGAACGGCTTGCCATGCCATTTCAACCTGGCGCCTCAGTTGGACCAGCGTTCGTGCTGGACATGCAGACCGCGTGAGATGACGCTTCATCCAGTCCCAAACATGCTCAATGGGGGACAGATCCGGAGATCTTGCTGGCCAGGGTAGTTGACTTACACCTTCTAGAGCACGTTGGGTGGCACGGGATACATGCGGACGTGCATTGTCCTGTTGGAACAGCAAGTTCCCTTGCCGGTCTAGGAATGGTAGAACGATGGGTTCGATGACGGTTTGGATGTACCGTGCACTATTCAGTGTCCCCTCGACGATCACCAGAGGTGTACGGCCAGTGTAGGAGATCGCTCCCCACACCATGATGCCGGGCGTTGGCCCTGTGTGCCTCGGTCATATGCAGTCCTGATTGTGGCGCTCACCTGCACGGCGCCAAACACGCATACGACCATCATTGGCACCAAGGCAGAAGCGACTCTCATCGCTGAAGACGACACGTCTCCATTCGTCCCTCCATTCACGCCTGTCGCGACACCACTTGAGGCGGGCTGCACGATGTTGGGGCGTGAGCGGAAGACGGCCTAACGGTGTGCGGGACCGTAGCCCAGCTTCATGGAGACGGTTGCGTATGGTCCTCGCCGATACCCCAGGAACAACAGTGTCCCTACGGCACTGCGTAGGATCCTACGGTCTTGGCGTGCATCTGTGCATCGCTGCGGTCCGGTTCCAGGTCGACGGGCACGTGCACCTTACGCCGATCACTGGCGACAACATCGATGTACTGTGGAGACCTCACGCCCCACGTGTTGAGCAATTAGGCGGTACGTCCACCCGGCCTCCCGCATGCTCACTATACGCCCTCGCTCAAAGTCCGTCAACTGCACATACGGTTCACGTCCACGCTGTCGCGGCATGCTACCAGTGTTAAAGACTGCGATGGAGCTCCGTATGCCACGGCAAACTGGCTGACACTGACGGCGGCGGTGCACAAATGCTGCGCAGCTAGCGCCATTCGACGGCCAACACCGCGGTTCCTGGTGTGTCCGCTGTGCCGTGAGTGTGATCGTAGCTTGTACAGCCCTCTCGCAGTGTCCGGAGCAAGTATGGTGGGTCTGACACACCGGTGTCAATGTGTTCTTTTTTCCATTTCCAGGAGTGTATTTACATCCAGCTGAACTGAATTGTTTGACACAAAATGTGTGGAATCAATGATAGTGCAATGTCGCGAAAAGATGTCAGTGAAGTATAATCAAAAAATGGTTAACTCCAGTGTAATGAATATATAGGGACTGATGAAAATTAGTGCTACACTGCAACTCTAAAGATGCTTTACTGTTTTCCACAAGCGGTTACCACAACTACTGCGTGATGTAAGCACCCTTCAGATCTAATACAAATGTTCGGTGCCACTAGTATTTCTGTCATTACTACCAAAGGCAACAACTGAAACAATTGTCAAGGCTAATACTCGCTGTACGCAGAAAATTCTGGTTCGAGCTAAAGCTGGCACAAATATTCATTAAATGCGCGGCAAACCCCAGTACGTTTCCAAAGCATAATAATTATGCCAGTATATGACTATACCTTAGTAATGGCAATTCTGTTAATAATCAAGTTCATTTTGTCTTATGAATATGATATACAGTGAGAAATTGTGTAGGCTATTCTTCTGTTTTCCTCTTCCTTTTTGTCCATAATTTAAGCCAGATCATAGGTAAAATTACTCGTCTATGTCACACACTCTGTAAAAATGAAAAATAATAAATAAAAATAGTCCCCAACCTTACATCTTCAGTTACATCTCACGCGTGCTTGAAACTCGAGAGACGAGAAAAACGGAATCTATAGTGTAATGAACTGTGTTATGTTACCAGGAGCACTATCATATTCACAATCTACTTTTTCTGCACAATATAGCGACAGTTGTGCCAGTCGTTTAGTCTAGACGCTGTGAGCGATAATCTTTGACGTTGAAGTAACCTTATCTGTGAGATATCTTTATGACAACTATCAGTTTACGCTAGTGCTGCATTCTCGTCGCCTGCACCTGTCAAGCCCTCGCCATTTCCAGCTCTGACGGATCCAAGACCTCAAGCCGTGTCTGTAACTGAATTACCGGTCCTTCTTTTTTACTATGTTTCCTATCACCCGAAAATTCGGAGCCTGCGTCATGCCTCGTCAAACTCACACTCCAGACAGTGAATGCTGACTGCTGATGTGCGTCACTTATTCCATTAGGTATACCACTTATCTCCAATAATGAGCACCACGATTGCTCAACAAATAGCTGCAAGAAGTAGAATCTACATGCCTCATCATTACTATACCCTTGGCTTCAACGTGCCTAGACTGTCTTTAACATTGCAGAGCGTATAGATAAGGGAGTGAAATTGACTGAAATACGTATTTTCCCCTTAAAGTCTGCAAATTTTTGAAGATATTGATACAAGTGAGATCAACCGTCCAGTTTTCTTCCATGTGAACGACCATAAGGTTTATCAATCGGAGTACCAAATGCCTTATTAAAATTGGTCTTAGGTCTTATAGTACCATTGGCAAGGTATTCCTTTTCTGACAGCGTACGGAATACTTGGGTCAGGTCGTTAGTACACAGTGTGATTACTCGAGGCGATGAGGTAAAGATCGATGTGGGTAACTTTTCTATGATCACCGTGTCCAAGAATACAATGTGTTTATTCCTTAAGTAAAGTATGTATGAAATATGGCTGTCCATTTTAAAACTCAGATTTGTAAATTTGGTATAGGGTACTGATAGTGTATTTCTAGAAAGAGTCAAAATTTTCGTTCCACAGATTCACTGAACAGGTGCTGATGCGGAATGAGTATGACTGTACTGCGCATTATACAAAGATTGTATGTTCTCTAACGTTCGTCAGACTAATAAACTGTATGATACAATACCTGTAGTTCAGTGTAGGGAAAGGTAAATACGACGATTAAGATACCAAGCAATTGTTTAAACTATTTTTCTGAAAATGTCTGAATCGTGAACGAAATTTTAGAGATGGAACAATTATCGAGACATTACACTGTACTCAATATTCTAAACTTAAGCAATCTCCTCATTTGTGACTCACTTGCGTAATGCTATTGTCTGAGTGACATCGTAATATAAGGGTAAACATATCGTGGTGCAGAAATAAAACAACTCTTAATGAGTTAAAATTGATTTTTTATTTCACCCAAAACTGCAAAACGATATCTGAAACCTAATAGGTATGTCTATGCAGCAAAATTTATTCCGTGTTACTTTTTCGGTACCAGCTGCAAGTAAAGCAGTAGCTGCAAACTGTCACAATCATAGCACTATATCGTTCGCATAATTAGATTTCCTTGCTGACAAGTTTAAAACGTATAATATCATGTGGAAGGTTTTGATGTGAAGTAGTAAGTTAAAGAATTTTACGACACATACGTGATTTGACCTCTATCTAAATTTAATTCCGCAGTCAACGAAAAGTGTGAATCTGTTATACAGCAGAGACAATATGAGTAAGGTTATCGGTATGAGTTTTGATTATCAATAGACTTATTCTTAATGTAAAACCGATGACCGTCTTTCGATTTATAGCCCACCTATGCATTTGTGAGACGGCCGTTGTAGCCGAGTGGTTCTAGGCGCTACAATCCGGAACCTCGCTGCTGCTGCGGTCGCAGGCTCGAATCCTACCTCGGGCATAGATGTGTGTGATGTCAAAATGGTTCAAATGGCTCTGAGCACTATGAGACTTAACTTCTGAGGTCATCAGTCCTCTAGAACTTAGAACTACTTAAACATAACTAACCTAAGGACATCACACACATTCATGCCTGAGGCGGGATTCGAACCTGCAACCGTAGCGGTCACGTGGTTCCAGACTGTAGTGCCTGGAACCGCTCGGCCACCTAGGAAGGCTATATGATGTCCTTAGGTTAGTTAGGTTTAAGTAGTTTCTAAGTCTAGGAGACTGATGACCTCTGATGTTAAGTCCCATAGTGCTTAGAGCCATTCGAACCATTTATTCATATGTCTCATATACAGCTCGTAGCAGTTATAAGCATATTAGGACACATTGCTGACACAAAGTCACGTCTGTAATGTTACGTATCTCGTATATGGAAGAAAGATAGCTTCATTAAACCACTGATACAATGTCACCGATTTTAAGGTTCTTGATATTATACTGGGACCTGGGACTGCTCGGTAAAGAGCGACGTCTGAAAGTAATATATGCGTCAAATAAATCGTGGTAACTCATTCTTCAAGTTCCATATTTACTGAAAATAGTTTCATGATATCTGCTTTTCTCCTGCGATACACAATTCATTAGTAAGAGCTTTCCTTTACAAACTCCATGAGTGCTGCTCAAACAGAGCTGACAGTCCTGCCAAAGAGAGAGCTCCTTTCATAACTAAAGCGTTGAACTAGCAAAGGGTTGTTTCAAAGGCTAGAAAATTGACCATCTTCTATGCTGAAATCTCTCAGTCTCTGTATTAAACGTCACTCTTACATCTCAATACACCCACGGGTTCTTCTGTAGTGAGCATTTATGATGTGGATATTAAGCCAAACGATTATTTGTGTCTAGTATATATTTAAATACATGTCACACGTTTTTCATGACGTGTGCTGTTACTTTGAGATTTACTCATCTGCTTTATTCATGTCATACGTTTACGTTTGCAGTTTCTACGTAATCAGCGGAAATTACTTGTTCTGTGGCTCATACAACCGGAATTTCTTGCAAGTGTTTTATTTCGGAAATATTCCTTGTGTTGATCTCACTGAATTTACACGCATCTCTGAGGCCCTACGCAAATGAAAATTTAGTTTTTTTAAACAGAAGTTTGGCGCACTCTTAGGCCGTGGTCTGTGTTTGCAGCGGCTGTTTACACAGCGTGTGGCTCGCGCCTCATTATTCATTCATTTCGCTCTCATCCCTCAGCGAATGCCGGGCACTGCCTATTAAGACAAGGAAGCTGCCAGTTCTCCTGATAAATTATTTATTGCCGAGGCTACGTTATGGATATGTTCATTACCTACTCGCCGCGCACCTCTCCCTACCTCTTCCTTTTCTCGTTATTGCTGCGCGCACAAAGGAAGCAATAGAACGAAACCAGAAGCAGATGACCAACGTGCCAATGGTCCAGTCCCCAGTAATCACTGCGTTACGTAATGTGAATAAGCGACACGTAGTTTTCTCTATAGCAGTTTCATTGAAATATTTTAGACTCTTAAACACTGCTTTCCTTAACTCGCTGAAGGCGGATCCCTCAAAAATTTTTAAATTAATAATATTATAGAGCAATGATATGTTACAGAGTGATCCAATTTCTGAGCATTGAGTTATTGTGACCTATCTCAGAGCGTAATGGTTGCCCTGTCAGTCTTGAGAGGCAGTCTGTTGTAGCTTTGTGGTGGAACCAACAATTCTGCGTCTCTCAGCCTGAATATGGAGGAGTAAATGTGTCGACAGTCCGTACGTGCTATCCCAGGATGCGCCAAGGGTCAGTATAAATGAGGCTAAGTGCGTCTGAGGACCACTTAGAGATCAGAGAGCGGCACTGCCTGCTTCGAGCCATGGCGAGAAAGACCGACTGCAAAGCATGGGGGAATCAGCGCTGGAAGTAAAGGGAACAGTCACTCAACTAACGAAGAGATCGCGGAATGCAAATAATTTAATCATCTTTTGGATGTTATGGTTGTTATTTCACTGCTTACTAAGGAAAACGGAAGAGCACTTCCGACTTATGCAAGACATCGTTTCAGCTTTGTTTTACACACACATGCTTCAGCACTTTATGTTCTATCTTCAGTAGGATCATTATTTGCTTTCCTTCTTGCATGGCGCTATTACTTGTGTGTCATGGTAGCTTTAATTATACCAACATTTTAGAGCATGTCATGATGTTTCGGTTTTATGGCGTTGTTTCACTTGCTTGTGACGTGTTAGATTACTTACTTCTTTAGCTATGCCGGAAAACACTTTTTGCTTCAGTGACAGACTACAGAAAATACGAGTGTAACAACAAGAAGTGACATCATCAAAAGAAATAAGTGTTTTGATAATCATGATAAGCTGTAGAATGTGCGCTAGAATTACAGCCACAGGCTGCTAAGTAAGACCGTGGTCGGGTTAATCAGTAGAAAAGTGTATCTGACAACAAACTATAACATATACATACATAATATATGAACAAAAGGCAATTACAATTAATAACACGTCCAGTCACCGGCACCGCCGATAAATGCCTGGTATCACCGAGGCATGCTTCAAAGCACATTTTCCACAAATTCATGTGCAAATACGTCGAATTTGTCTTGGCAGCTGTTTCAAAGTGAAGACCTTTTTTCCTTCCAACTTATTTTAAATGTAAGACCATACTTTTTCAATACGCTTAGCATCAGGCGACTGTGAGGTACTATCCAGTACCTGCTCACAATTTACCTTTTCCCAGTCGCTGAAAAGCCTGCTGCGGTTCTTAGGATCATTGCCCTGTAGTATCCATTCTCCATTTTTGTTGATGAAGCAGCTTTTGACAGTCGACTATACAAAAATTGGACGAAAGGTTGCACACAATGTGCTGAAACATGTATGGTTAAACAATTCGGAAAAAGCAACAATTTTTAACATCGTACAGATTTTTGTTGGCTGCGTTACACACCTCAGCAGGTATTTTTAACATCGTGCAGCCCCGTCAGCAACTGTGATAATTAAACATATAACATTTCAACAAGAAAAAGGTGTCTCGCATAAGGTGCAGCGGAAATCACATGTTTCTTCCTATACGAAAAATGAAGTAAGGATTGAGTTTAACTGCTCGTCTAGAGTGAGATGATTGGAGACTGTTCACGAAGGAAACATTGGGGCATGACTGTTATTTAGTAACCATCTATCGAGTAGCACAGAGAAATTAATTTACTTTCCAGATATGACATCTTAAATCCGCCCAGTTCAATATTACCGTTGTAATTTCGCAGCTTGGTGGTATCACGAGGTATTTTCTGAATAATTTAAGAGACATGGAGCACTGTCTGCAGAAAGTACATTACAGGTAGAATCCTGGTAATTTCTAATAGTGGTTCAGTAGTTTAGCAGTTTCTCCAGCCGCTCACGACTACAAGCATATGTCCTTAACCATTGATGCTACGTTACATCATATTATGACCGGCACCATGAACTGCGAATTTCTCAGCCTTGTGAGGTGACACTATATGATAACACACGTGCTCAAAGAGTTGGATAAAGGCCACTACAACGCAAACGAGCTTTGACCAGTGGTCAGTCATGCAACTGGTACACGTGCTGCTTCCACTCGTGAGCACACACTGCATACGTCAGCTTCGATTGTACAAATACTCAAATAAGAGAGTATATGTGCTTGTGAGCTGTTAAGCTAGTAATTCAGTTTCCATTCTCCAAGAGGCGTTCAACAAGTAATGCACCACATTTTTAATCAGAACGTGGTTCGATTTATTCACGATTCCAATACACCGTATTATTCCCCACTCTTTTGGGTACCTAACCCTATTTTGTAACACAATCGCCGTTCAGTGCGACAGCCTTACACCACCTTACTGGGAGGGCCTTTATTTCCCATGATACCACTCTGGTGGTCGACGTCGGAACCGACGCCTTGCTGCATCAGTAACCTCCTAATCGTCCACGTATTGCTTCCCGCGGAGTATGTCCTTCATTAGGAGATTGCAATGCCGCGCAGGTGGCCCTTCGTTGCTCTTTATGACCTTCTCTTAGGCGGCAAGGAATCCAGAAGGCGCACAGTTTCGATTTCCGCAGTTGGTGAAGATGCGTGTCAGCACTAACAACAGAGACGCCCAGTTGCCCACCGAGATGTTTTGATTGTGGCCTGTCTATTACCTCGAGTGAGAGTGTCCGCACGTTCCGGCGTTACATGAATAACAACTCCTTGTGGCCGGCCGGCACCTTGGAGATAGGACAGGTTTGCTTAATATTGTTTCAATGATGACAGACGTCTCACCCAAGACTCACCGTGTCTTGGGTCACTGACATGTCTCTGTAGCCATTCTGCAAGCGCCTGCGAATGTCTGCAGTGCTCTGGTTTCCCTTCAAATGAAACTCAATGGCAGCTCTCTGCTTGGAATGCACATCTTCTTTCTTCTTTCTTTCGTAGACTTCTACAGTCCTACCGATTGATCATTACTTCACTGTTTTTCACGCCACTTTTTAACTGCAGTAGCTTTCTAAGTCACCAAATTTTAAGCCACTTTTAACTGCAAGGCACTAAACCTCCATGCACACAATCATTGTCCTCTGCCAAACAGTGAAGGAAACCATTGCAAGTTCAGTACCCTCAAATTTACACTAAATATTTACTGACGTATTTGCTGCGGACTTAGCGTCACGTAGTCGCAAAGAAGGAGCTATAGTCCTCGAAATACACTCCTGGAAATGGAAAAAAGAACACACTGACACCGGTGTGTCAGACCCACCATACTTGCTCCGGACACTGCGAGAGGGCTGTACAAGCAATGATCACACGCACTGCACAGCGGACACATCAGGAACCGCGGTGTTGGCCGTCGAATGGTGCTAGCTGCGCAGCATTTGTGCACCGCCGCCGTCAGTGTCAGCCAGTTTGCCGTGGCATACGGAGCTCCATCGCAGTCTTTAACACTGGTAGCATGCCGCGACAGCGTGGACGTGAAACGTATGTGCAGTTGACGGACTTTGAGCGAGGGCGTATAGTGGGCATGCGGGAGGCCGGGTGGACGTACCGCCCAATTGCTCAACGCGTGGGGCGTAAGGTCCCCACAGTACATCCATGTTGTCGCCAGTGGTCGGCGGAAGGTGCACGTGCCCGTCGACCTGGGACCGGACCGCAGCGACGCACGGATGCACGCCAAGACCTTAGGATCCTACGCAGTGCCGTAGGGACACTGTTGCTCCTGGGGTATCGGCGAGGACCATACGCAACCGTCTCCATGAAGCTGGGCTACGGTCCCGCACACCGTTAGGCCGTCTTCCGCTCACGCCCCAACATCGTGCAGCCCGCCTCCAGTGGTGTCGCGACAGGCGTGAATGGAGGGACGAATGGAGACGTGTCGTCTTCAGCGATGAGAGTCGCTTCTGCCTTGGTGCCAATGCTGGTCGTATGCGTGTTTGGCGCCGTGCAGGTGAGCGCCACAATCAGGACTGCATATGACCGAGGCACACAGGGCCAACACCCGGCATCATGGTGTGGGGAACGATCTCCTACACTGGCCGTACACCTCTGGTGATCGTCAAGGGGACACTGAATAGTGCATGGTACATCCAAACCGTCATCGAACCCATCGTTCTACCATTCCTAGACCGGCAAGGGAACTTGCTGCTCCAACAGGACAATGCACGTCCGCATGTATCCCGTGCCACCCAACGTGCTCTAGAAGGTGTAAGTCAACTACCCTGGCCAGCAAGATCTCCGGATCTGTCCCCCATTGAGCATGTTTGGGACTGGATGAAGCGTCGTCTCACGCGGTCTGCACGTCCAGCACGAACGCTGGTCCAACTGAGGCGCCAGGTGGAAATGGCATGGCAAGCCGTTCCACAGGACTACATTCAGTATCTCTACGATCGTCTCCATGGGAGAATAGCAGCCTGCATTTTTGCGAAAGGTGGATATACACTGTACTAGTGCCGACATTGTGCATGCTCTGTTGCCTGTGTCTATGTGCCTGTGGTTCTGTCAGTGTGATCATGTGATGTATCTGACCCCAGGAATGTGTCAATAAAGTTTCCCCTTCCTGGGACAATGAATTCACGGTGTTCTTATTTCAATTTCCAGGAGTGTAGATTGATATATTAGAAGTCAGTTCCTGGAATGTTTCTCCATTTAATTTAGTGATCGATCATTCTAAATTCTACTGACTTTTCTGAGAGAGGTTATTGTCTTAATTTCATTATTGCATGAAGTAGTCCATTTCAGAATATTGGAGACCGTTATAAAATTAGCACGAGAATATCAAACATTCTACTAGTGTAGAGAAGACTGAAGACACTTCTTGCATGAGGCATGGAATGTTGAATGCGCCACAGAAATTAAAGTTAGAGGGGGGTAACGGTGCCACTTCATCAATGCTTTAGAGCGATGGTTCGTTCGTCCTCATATGCGTACTCTTAGATTTTCGTCAGGTTTGTAATACTAAATTACTGCCCTCTAAACATGCAGAGTGAGTTGTCAATGAATACGCAATAAGTAACAAAAATAAAATCGTTAATATCAGGTTTATATATCAAGAAACGATAGATGACTGAATTTCATAATACTGTGAAATGTATAACGTAGGCTGTGTTAAAATTTTTAACCATAAATAAAACGAAAAGAAAATCACTGTGCAGCTCTTCCAGCAAGCAGTAACGTCATTTCCATCTTAGGCCATCGAATAGATAGTGAATTTGAGGGAGTTTAAAAAAATGTAAATTAATTTGTGTGTTCCTTGCGGGATGCCTGTATGTTCCTCAACTTTTTACATCACTATCTATACTCCACAAGTGACCTTTTGTTGTGTGGCACAGGATACATTGCCTCTTATCGCCTTTTCTGTTCCAACCTCGAATAGTGCACGAGAAGAACGGTTGCTGCCAAGCCTTAACGAGGTAGCTCTACTTTTCGTCTGCACGTGCGTCTCTGCCCAAGTGTCAATACTAAAGTAACTTTGAACAGAGTACAGATATGAATGCAAGCATGACACACAAACGCTCTGGGAAAGAAGCATGGACACACATGTCTCGTGTTGTGTGTGAGCCAATCACAGGAGCACAGGTGAGAGTCATCATAACACCACATAACGGAATCAGCTGTTAGCCCAGTATCTGCTGCCCAGAGCAAGCAGGTTTTGTATAAACTGCTCATGCATGCTGGAGTTTCCACTAGCCAAAAAGACCTCGGTCGGTTCACAGCTCAGACTTCATCTGACAC
Organism: Schistocerca gregaria; assembly: GCF_023897955.1. Classification (NCBI taxonomy): domain Eukaryota; kingdom Metazoa; phylum Arthropoda; class Insecta; order Orthoptera; family Acrididae; genus Schistocerca; species Schistocerca gregaria. Next base: position 836,896,237 of record NC_064931.1, read on the forward strand.
GTCAATTGCACTCAGTCACTGTCGTTAAGGCGTTGTTGCTATAGGGACTTCCTACCGTGCAATGAGACTAGAATTTGCGAATATCTTCCAAGCACTGGATTGTGAGAGTTGGTAAAGTGTTGTGCAACGTATACCTTCTGTGAGACCGTAGGGAGACTGAATAACTTCGTTATTCAGTACCCTGTTAAAAGGGAACTTGTTTCTTTATTTTACGCGCAATAACTCCAGATGAGGCACGTAAGGCAAAACATCTTAAGGTCGTCGGAATGTTTTTTCTCGTTTATGATTCATCCCGTATTTAAAAATGTCGCTTCCACAGTACCAATAATGATCTCATGAAATACTCAACCAAAATGAGTGCATTATATCCACAATCTCTCAGTTGTCTTATCGTGAGCAGAAAGTAGCGAACAGATGAAGTTTACATTACAGTACGTCTACCAACAATAAACACTAAACGATGGAGCGAATATGTAGCATTAAATGCAGAGTTAATTGCAGCGATACCTGCAAGGTAACTGTCAGAAGAGCTTAAATCTGTCTCAAATTGTGATGAATGGTGTTAGAAGTTTTACGCATGCCACACATCCATATAGCCGAAGCTCAGAGACGGGGCCCTTCATTGTGGAATCAGCAACATAGAGAATAACACATTAATGAGTGGAGAAATATACTGCTGACAAATTAATCCCGTTTCCCTTTGCAGAATTATCGTTATAACACATTTGTACACATGAAAAGAGCTAGACAACTCGAACACAGGAAAATCTGGGCGGGAGACCAGTTTGGTCTGGACTCAGCTCTGTCGTGACGAAAAATTATAATCTATGAACGTACTGTGCTTAGGACATTTGAAACGTCTTCTTAGAAAAATTATACATGACTGTGCTTAAACTGACACACGATATTCTTAGCGAAACGCAATCTGACTTTCAAAAATCCCTACAAAAGAATAGCCCTGACTAACAATAACCTATACCTTTCATGAATCACTTACCACACAAAAATCTTCGTTACTCAAATTACTGCAATACAGCGAGCGCCAATACTGCCAGCTTAATAAAAGATTCTAGCTACTGAAGTCAGTAACTACTGATACGCATAGTTAGGAAATGAAACATTTTGATAGAGAACAAACAATGTATTTACCTTATATATATATTATGACTGATGGACACACGTCCAGATCATCCGCTCTCAAACTTCCGCCATCTCTCTACCCACATCCACCACTGCTGGCGGCTCACCTCCAACTGCGTAACGCTACGCGCTGTTAACAGCCAACTGCCCAACACTACATTGGCGAATATTACAACAATGCTAATCAGCTAAAGACTGCACACAGCACAGCTAGTGATTTTCATACCGAGCGCTACGTGGCGTTACCAATATAAAAACCTAAACTGCCTACTTACACATTCTTTGATAGTTGGCTGATTGATGTGGAGAGGCACAGAGATGAGCCATTGTCATAATGCGTTTAATGTTTTTTTTTTCCTTTTTGGAACGAATATTACCACTGAAAAAATTAACATGGATTCGGCAAATAGAGCTACACTCCTGGAAATTGAAATTAGAACACCGTGAATTCATTGTCCCAGGAAGGGGAAACTTCATTGACACATTCCTGGGGTCAGATACATCACATGATCACACTGACAGAACCACAGGCACATAGACACAGGCAACAGAGCATGCACAATGTCGGCACTAGTACAGTGTATATCCACCTTTCGCAGCAATGCAGGCTGCTATTCTCCCATGGAGACGATCGTAGAGATGCTGGATGTAGTCCTGTGGAACGGCTTGCCATGCCATTTCCACCTGGCGCCTCAGTTGGACCAGCGTTCGTGCTGGACGTGCAGACCGCGTGAGACGACGCTTCATCCAGTCCCAAACATGCTCAATGGGGGACAGATCCGGAGATCTTGCTGGCCAGGGTAGTTGACTTACACCTTCTAGAGCACGTTGGGTGGCACGGGATATATGCGGACGTGCATTGTCCTGTTGGAACAGCAAGTTCCCTTGCCGGTCTAGGAATGGTAAAACGATGGGTTCGATGACGGTTTGGATGTACCATGCACTATTCAGTGTCCCCTCGACGATCACCAGAGGTGTACGGCCAGTGTAGGAGGTCGCTCCCCACACCATGATGCCGGGTGTTGGCCCTGTGTGCCTCGGTCGTATGCAGTCCTGATTGTGGCGCTCACCTGCACGGCGCCAAACACGCATACGACCATCATTGGCACCAAGGCAGAAGCGACTCTCATCGCTGAAGACGACACGTCTCCATTCGTCCCTCCATTCACGCCTGTCGCGACACCACTGCAGGCGGGCTGCACGATGTTGGGGCGTGAGCGGAAGACGGCCTAACGGTGTGCGGGACCGTAGCCCAGCTTCATGGAGACGGTTGCGAATGGTCCTCGCCGATACCCCAGGAGCAACAGTGTCCCTAATTTGCTGGGAAGTGGCGGTGCGGTCCCCTACGGCACTGCGTAGGATCCTACGGTCTTGGCGTGCATCCGTGCGTCGCTGCGGTCCGGTCCCAGGTCGACGGGCACGTGCACCTTCCGCCGACCACTGGCGACAACATCGATGTAATGAGGAGACCTCACGCCCCACGTGTTGAGCAATTCGGCGGTACGTCCACCCGGCCTCCCGCATGCTCACTATACGCCCTCCCTCAAAGTCCGTCAGCTGCACATACGGTTCACGTCCACGCTGTCGCGGCATGCTACCAGTGTTAAAGACTGCGATGGAGCTCCGTATGCCACGGCAAACTGGCTGACACTGACGGCGGCGGTGCACAAATGCTGCGCAGCTAGCGCCATTCGACGGCCAACACCGCGGTTCCTGGTGTGTCCGCTGTGCCGTGCGTGTGATCATTGCTTGTACAGCCCTCTCGCAGTGTCCGGAGCAAGTATGGTGGGTCTGACACACCGGTGTCAATGTGTTCTTTTTTCCATTTCCAGGAGTGTATTTGCAAACACTCGGCTTGCTCTGACCATCCATTACGGCCAGATCACAGGACACAACTGTGACACTGTTGGTATCACGTTCCTTGAATTATGAAAGACATTCGACACATTTCTGCACTACTCTTTAGTGAAAAAAAAATATGAGTTTAACGTTTATTGCACCAGATCTGCCACATGATTCAAGATTTTCTAAGAGATAGATGTTAACGTGTTGTTCTTAACTGATCGGAATCGATTGAGAAACTGGCAGTTGAATGTGGACGTAAGTAAATGTAACGTGCTGCACACAAAAGAGGTGAACAGATGAATTGCTGTTCAGTTACACTACTGGCTAAAAATCACTTGGAGGAACTGTCCGGGCAACCTGTAGTAGAATAACAACACAAAACAATTTAACGAAAAAGGAAATGCTAGACTGAAATTCTTTGTGAGAATCTGAGGGAAATGACGTATAAAATAAGTGTTCTAACAAAGTTTTGTTTTTCTTGTGTTTCTAGGGCCGTTTACCAGGATGGATTAGCAGAAGAGAACAACCGATGAGCAGTGAGTTTGGTCTTTGGATCATTTAGTACGCACGAGAGCGTTAGGGGATGCACAACAAACTCCACTGGCAGACGAGGGCTTAACTGCTCAACTTCTGAGAGCGTAAGTTCCAAGGAGAGTCGGGCGACTTTTACTTTTCACACATACCATTCGCGAAATGATTAAAACGATAAAACAAGGTAACCTGGCACTCATACGAAAGTTTACTTATAGTCGGTTTTCTGGTGTACCATCCTGAATGAAATAGGGAAGTGTAGATATGATATAGTTTCCAGAAGTAACCTCCGCCACACACTAGTAGGTGGTTTCCATGGTATAGACAGAGATGTAGATTTAGCATCTCCAATGTAACTGCTTTGGTAGACGAACTTCGTATATATAACTACAAAGTGTCACAAGAGGAATGGTCAGTATTCAGGGATATCACAGGAACAAACAACCGAAACAAAAATATCAGGTAAACATAGGTTCTAAGAAGCATACCTTAAGAGCTAGGAACACTTCGTCGTCTCCGATATTGTGAAATGAACCGCTTCTACTGCAAAATCTTTTCTTTCCATGTTTTGGAGTAAACTAAAACCAGAAAAAATATTGTCTAGTAACCATGGGATATGTACCTTAAGAGCTATGAGTACTTGTTCATCTTCGCTACTGTGGAACACACGTCTTCTACTGAGCAAGTGCTCATCGCTTTTAAGATATGCACTTTACAGCCCCTGCTTACTGGTCAATTTTTTCTTTGTTTTGGGCCATACTACCTCCTCCAAAACTATGGAATGCAAAGAGCTTGCAGTAGAAGCTATTTGTTTCACAGTATCGAAGACGATGGATTCATATAGCTCTTCAGGTACGATTTTTAAAGCTCATGTTTGCCAGGGTTTTAGTCTCGAATGATCGTTTGTGACATATCCCTGATAATTGGCCATACTTACTGCGACACCCTGTGTATTGCCACTTCGATTGACAAATCGGTTATCCACTTCTTTACCCTATTAGCATGTCAAGGGTAGATTTTAGAGAAGAATTACATCCAGTTATCTGCCTTCAGTGGTACCACAGGTCTTAGACGGATGTCATTCTCACAAACTTCATCGACAGTACAGAGAGTTTCGAACCAACACATAGATTGTGTACTCTGTTGCTAGCACTCATGATAGATATGGTAACCACTTCTCATTTAACTTTATTCCCCATTTATGTAAGAGATTGTACAGTTTGGTTACTTTTCAAGTATTTATATTTAATTTCAGACATTTGCTAATTACTTGTTTCGTACGATTTTGTAGCACTTTTCTTTCTATTTAGCTAAACCTAGTCCAGAATAGATTCCGATATCCTGTTGGATGCAAAATATTCTCATTTATTATTTGGTTACTGTGTACCTCCTTTCCTCAAAGTCCAATCAATATCAGATTTGATAAATATCAACTTCCAGGTTTCGTTTGCTCCTGTAAAAATTATGGTGCTTGGAGTGGCATTGCTCTTTTTCATGCAGTAATGAACTAGTATATTCGATAGCTCTTCAATGTTTAAAGATTACTATTAATCATCTGTAAATAAAGCAGAGCTTGGAATTCTTCCAGAACGTCTAACACTGTTGCCTTACATTTATTGGTACTGTAGTCGAATTCGGGAGCACGCTGACTAATTTATTTCGAAATTAATAATAAACATGTCCTCTGATGATATCGCAAGAGTGGTGAAATAAGACTGATTAAATAGAGTTGCAAACTATCTTTTAGATAATGCAGACTCAGTTTCCAGAAACATATATGTTAACACACAAAGAACCTGTGAGTACAGTTGCAGCAACTCACGGTTATTCTGACGAATAATTTAAATAATCTTTCTCTCAGGTATCCATACAGTGATGATATAGTGACTTTTCTGACACTGGGGAGCCTGAAACGATGAGAAAATCTGTTACTAAATTATAAACAGACGGCGAACCTGGTGTCCGCACGATTCATCTTGAAGGTCTTGCAATAGCGAGAGGAGCAGCTACTTTAAATTCTAGCCACTCTTTTAATTAACCCTCACTCATCAGCACTGCTGTAAAATTTTTAACTGCGGCAGTGGCGGCGGCTGGTATCTGGCAGTAACGCTGGCCTACACCGTACGCAGCGCGCTTCTCGCAGAAAGGGCTTACCGCATCGTAGCCTCTAAAGGAAATGCTAATGGTCTTACTTTATAAGAACGGGATAAATACCCTTTGTTTCCTAGAGAATACTAAAGAGAAAGCCTGAAAGAAGCTGGCAGGTTTCATACTTTTGTAAAACCATCAACTTCACGTATACATTGATTTTTTTTAAAGAATGGTATTAAATCCATGTAAAAATTATTTCTTTAAGTAGGCTTTAGTGAAAAGGGTTTTACAGTCGAAAAAGAATAACGACGAACTTATTAATTATTGAAGCATCCTGTACTTGTCAATGCAACTGTTATGCAATATTAAAAATCTGACAAAGAGCTGAAGCAGTAGAACCATCGGGAAACTGAACTACAAATGCACTAGACGAATAGCAGAAAACAGATTATCAAAATAACTCATGAAAATTAGACGACCTACAACTATTAGAGGTGGCTATAAGCAATCTCATTTTGTTTTATGCATCCCAACGATTAGGAGTGTGGACAGTGTCCCCAACACAGCTATAGCCTGTCACTGACGCAGGAGCAATGCCATTGGTTCTGTGTGCGCAATAGGAATTGTATGTGCACTACGCGTCACAGAAGATTGCGGTTTAGTAGTCATTGCGACTAGAACATTAGACTGAAGACAAACGGAAGATCATTATGGAGGTCGTAATTTAGCTAGCAAAGCGATAGCACGCAAGTTCTGGTATAGCGAGGAGCTGAATCCCTCACCATACAACGAAATAATTCTTTTTCATAGGAGAATTTTCTGTGTGCTTGGTCATAAATCATTAGGAAGACGTATAGAGGTAAAACCCTAACTGTTTAAGATAACGTTGGAAGCAATTCTGTGTATGACCAACAAAACAGAGAAGCTTTTGTAGTTGTTCAGGTCTGTCCTATCACCTCTCTTACCCAGCAAACGAATCAATGTACGTTTCCAGTTGTCAATATCTCCATTAAACATGCGTGTGGTCTCTTTTAGAGTTCAGCTCCTCTTCCTTGCTTCCGCATGTCAGCTGTATTATAGTCTTCACCAGGGGTTTTGTAGTTATTTGAAGATAGATACTGTTTTTGTGTTCTCAGCAGATTTGAACCCAGAGTCGGTTCGTATTTTGTGAAGGAAAATCTTTCTATAGATGTAAAAAAGTTGGATAGCTCTGCCAAGCAGACAGCCATTATAGTAAAATTGTACTTAATAACTGTCTCAAGAAAACCTGTATGTTACAACAGATTACCAAAAAGGAAGATATCAAAATTAAAGGACTGTGATTTAAAGCAAGAAATCAAAAACATATCGAAAACGAATAAGTTTTTGAAAATAGATTTACAAAGCAGTGTGTGGGTTAGGTGTTCGTTTTTCCCGCGCGCTGTTCGGGAGTGGAATGGTTGGGAGATAGTATGATTGTGGTTCGACGAACCCTCTGCCAAACACTTAAATGTGAATTGCAGAGTAATCGGGTAGAGGTAGATGTAGATGTGAAGTATGTTCAGAATAGTGAGCAAAGGCTTCCTTGATTAACCAATAGTGACAAAAAGTTTAAAAATGGTTGTGAGCAAGGGTCACTCTATGCTGAGTTACCATTTTGAAAAGTATAAAACATAGCTGTTTATAAATCAATTTATTTTATTTGTAATGGTGTGTGTGAGTATAAAAATGTTGGATTAGTTGAATATAGTGATGAACAAAAATGTAAGTCATTTGACTCGGCATTTTACGAAATGTTGCATTGCGTACTAAAATAAATACACAGTCTTAGTGAAAATGAATCATTTCATTAATCTTGTAAATATGTGGATATTTTGAATATCAAGTTAAGCGAATTTTATATTTGGAAAAATGTAATATATGAATTAAAATGTTGATTTAACTCGGGTAACGTTATGCAGGAGTACATTTCCTTAAAATTAATGCAGTGAGATGTGGGGCATATGTAACGTAACATCTGAAACTGAGCTCAAAATTTATCTATAAACACGAAAGACGGTACAGAAGCACCGACCTTACAGACAAATTTGATGTCTTCAAAAAAATGTTCAAATGTGTGTGAAATCTCATTGGACTTAACTGCTAAGGTTATCAGTGCCTAAGCTTACACACAACTTTTCTTTGCAGTGCCATAGACCGCTCGGTTAATCCCGCGCGGCTTTGAAGTCTTCAGTACCACCAGCAAGAATATGCGTTTATATCTATTGGTTAACGACTGTTATATAATTATCATGACTGTTCAGTCTACACAGTGCAGCTGGGATAGTCTTAGAAATAATAATTACATATTAACACTTTGCAGCAAAACATGCAAGGTAGGGTTCAAAATGGTTCAAATGGCTCTTAGCACTGTGGGACTTAACTTCTGAAGTCATCAGTCCCCTAGAACTTAGAACTACCTAAACCTAACCAACCTAAGGACATCACACACTCATGGCCGAGGCAGGATTCGAACCTGCGACCGTAGCGGTCACGTGGTTCCAGACTGTAGCGCCTAGAACCGCTCGGTCACCTCGGCCGGCAACAAGGTAGGGTTCCTCTACGGGTATAGCATCCGACTGTTTGGATGACCTTTGAATAAACAGAGGTGCGTAGGCATAGAAAAGCACTTAGCAGTGTGTGTGAACGTGGAAATGAGGTATGTCCGGAGAGGCGCCATTAACAGTGCCAATAGGCTATTAAGTTTATTGAATCGAGATATCGTATGGTTGTGGTATTTATTGTCTCTTAAAATGATAAGTCACGGAGTGCTAGATTGTACACCCATAATCTGACAAGGATGGGTACCAACTGTTCTCGCCCACAATTTCAATGTACATATAGCGTTGGATAGCCAATATTCGAGTATGCATACCATGCGAATTACAGCGTCCATGAGCAAGAGACATAGGAGCTATGAACTGCAATATATATAAAATATGAGTGCACATAAAGGTAGGAATCATCGTGCACATTAGTCTAAACGGCACAGAATCGGTAAGCACGCGACAGACTTCACTACCTAATATGTTCCGAAACGTCGCACATAAAAACAGGCTACTTCCGGGACGGGTTCTGTTGGTAGTACAATGGTTCGGTCGACTGTTTCGGATATCCCTTGGGCTATTGGCCATTTGTATTCCCAACAGTACGTTCGTCTAACTGTAACTATCCTACAGTACATGGTCAAAGGAATACTATACACTTACTCTAGCTTGGGAAAATGGAGAAAATCGGTTCACTTTGCGTTAGATGTGGTCTGCGGTGCGCCTTAAGAGGCTTACCAAGGCACAATTTAGTTCATGGTTGGTTCCTCAGAAAACCCGAAAAACATGGCTTTTGGGTACCAAATCAGCTACTCACAGCAGATGGCTGAAATTGTTAAGATATATTCCCAGGATACAGATGTGGAATAACCTTCAAAATTTTCCTGACGTTTATATCTGTTTCAGAGGTAAAGGTGTTCAAATTACCCTAATTATATACGTAATGAACTCACCTAAAATCCGGTGTGAAGTGAAATTTAAATAATAAATAACTGCAGAAACTTGTTCAGACTTTAATGGTGTGTTCTCTAGGGATTTATTTAGAAGTACCATCTTCCTAGTTTCAAAAATATTTATCCATTATCAGGACACAGCTTAATACTTGCTACCAAAACCGAGTAGCGGATTTCAAAACCGCTGCGCACAGCAAATGACTGTAATTGTTACGATGTGTTCCTAAGATCTCAATCTCGACGAATCTTGAAAATTTTCTTAATATCGTTATCCGTTTCCTAGATACAGATGTTCAACGTTCCTTGTTGTACACTTAAGATACGGTTTGAGGCGAAAATGTCGTTTACGAAGTGACGTAGTATGGATAAATATGTTGTAAAGTGACTCCATTATCATCAGAAGGATTCTAGGTTCAAAAATGGTTCAAATGGCTCTGAGCACTATGGGACTCAACTGCTGTGGTCATTAGTCCCCTAGAACTTAGAACTACTTAAACCTAACTAACCTAAGGACATCACACACATCCATGCCCGAGGCAGGATTCGAACCTGCGACCGTAGCAGTCGCACGGTTCCGGACTGCGCGCCTAGAACCGCGAGACCACCGCGGCCGGCAAGGATTCTAGGGGCCAGATGTTGTTATACTTCTGAAGCAGATGCAAATATTTTTCCATATAAAATCCAGACTGATGTGTTACATTATATATTTTTGTATTATTTCCATTTTACATAAGCAAACTATCGGAATTTAATTGACCCGTAAATTCATTTCGTATGAGTGTTGTTATACGTGCAAACAAAAGGCGAATATGCTTCTGTTTATTAGAAGACTGACTCAAACGTGGGGTACTGCTGCTTCATTCTACCTTCCTCACAAACTTTAAAATTATTCCCACCTACTTTGGCTTGCCAACTTATTCTCGTATTTTCAGGCTGAGAGAGAGGAAGACAGTGGCAGTGGAAAAGTGAAGGGCAAAAAATGAATACAAGAACGTAATAGACAGTGATTGTAGTACAGAAGTAGCGAAGGAGACAATGGCACTATGAGAGAAAAAAGGGGACACAGTGGGAGTGGAAGATATTTGACAGTGACAGAACAATGCCTGGAAAAAAGTGAAGGACGCTGTGCCAGTGAGAGAGGAATAAAGAGAAGGAGAAAGTGGATGTAGGTGAGAGCCAGTGATAATGAGAGACAGAGTCTATGGCAATGACAACGAGACAGATAGGTAGTGGCAGTGAGAAGAGCCAGCAGTAGTAGGAAGTAATGAATGATATAATAGCAGAAAGAGAGAGCAGAGAGAGGTAGTGACATTGTGAGGAGACAGTATTAGCAGGAGACTGTGACTTTGAGACAAGGTATACTGACAGAGAGACACAGAGAGATAATGGCAATGAGCTGTGCTGAATGAGTGAGTGGGTATTGGCAAGCAGGAGTGGCTGGCTATGGGCGACTTACAGCGGAGGGCTAGTGGGTGTGAGCGAGTTACAGTTGGAGGACTGTGTGGGAGTGAGACGTGAAATGCATGTTAAAAATAACGCGGAAATGTCCCTACCAAAGTTTTTCGCCATATTTGTAAAGGTGCCGAGGAAAGTAGAATGAGGCAGTCTTTTAATAAACGTGATTATTTTCGCCTTCTTTTTGTCTGATAGGTGCAATGTGTCGCTGCTATTGCAGATAAGCGAGCAAATGCATTCAGTAACGTTTAAGTAATGCAATTTATCTACATTAGGTAGCCATGGCAGTTCTAGATCAGTAGTCATGGAGGTCAATAGGTAGTCCGTGGCCTGGATATAAACTTCTTTCACAGTGGGCACAATGAATGAAGGCATACTAAACACGGCCATCTTTGAAACATTCGTCTCCCATACCACTCTCTAAACATAATTCAAAATGTGTCTGAAATTATCTAGGATGTTTATCATTTCATCACATTTGAAGAAAACAAATCGAAACAATTATTTCAGTCTATCAGCGGAAAATACGTAGAGCACAATCGTTTGAATGCGAAGAATCTGATCCCGTTGCCACACATTGACTGCGGAAGATAGCACTATTGTATATGTGATGAACTGCACCATACTTTTGAATGTACTTAGAAAGAAAATATTCACTAATTTTACCAATCCATAACATTTAGCACGGATCAGCCTCTTGTGAAATTCATCTGCTGGAGCTGTCTCATTGTATAGAGCGTCATCTTTATTTGGTGTCAAAGAAAGAACCCATTGCAGAATTCGACCTCTGTCATGGCAATCGTCCACAACAACTGTTCCAGGAACTCTTTCAGATCCTTTTTCGTCAAGTTTGGTGATTTGCTACTATTTGCTTCCACACTTGGTAATTCAGGTGTTAAGCTTGCTGGACATATCCCACTGCTTCCGAGACAAGAACATATATGTGTGAAAGAAGTGTGCCATCCATTGCAGTGACAGGCATTACGATGTTCGAACGTGTTGTAGTTGCAACTGAACTGACAGCACCATAAATCGTCTTCACTAAATTAATGGAAAGAGTTCTCTCAGAACGCAATTGTTTAGCAAATCTTAACTGATCTGCAATCTCTTCAGAGAAAAGCCCTTCTTCCATAACAAATTCATCAGCTTTGAATGTTGAGGTATTGTTTGAATAAATTTGTCTTTCCAAAGATATCGCCCAGATTCTAAGTGTTCAGCCGTGTACAATTCCATGTTGTTGTCTCATTTCAATGAATTGTTCACGTAGGTTGGTCTTTGCTATTGGTTGTAGTACCATCCTGCTTCTGCCGCATCGTTTCAGAGCCTTTTAGAAATTCTGCAAAACCTGGCGTGCTGTATTTTTGCGTTTAGCGCCATTACACGAGTGAATTTGACTCTAGGCGACGTGTCTTCGGCTACTCCAGGAGGCCACAAGTGTGGAGCATCTCTTTCTTTTGGCTGCATCATAGAAATCAGCATCAGCAAGTAACCTTCAGGAAATTTAGTTTTATTCTTCTTTGATGGTGATGGATAGTATGAGTAACCAATGCTGTTGTCAGTGCCACGTTATGCTGGACCGCTTCCTGAAGTAGTTTCGTGTTCTAAATATATCCCTGGATCGTTTGCAATATCTACATCATCTTCATATGTGACATTCCAAATGTACCATAAGAGTTCTATAATCTTAAACAACAATGTTCAAAATGGTTCAAATGGCTCTGAGCACTATGGGACTTAACATCTACGGTCATCAGTCCCCTAGAACTTAGAACTACTTAAACCTAACTAACATTAGGACATCACACAACACCCAGTCATCACGAGGCAGAGAAAATCCCCGACCCAAACAACAACGTCTTCATCAAGTAGTTATTTTTCTTGAGTCTGTTGAAAAACTGTGTGATCTATCCTAGTTTGCCTTGCCTCCGAAATACTGAAAAAATCCACTAACGATCTAACGGCTGCAGTTAATTTTGTTTTGTAAGAGTCTATGCATACAAGACGTCAAATTCACCGCTAATACAAAACCAGGGTACCGGCGTCGCATCTACTCCTTTCTTTGTGCTCCATACTCCCCTCCACCTCCTTCGACTTAGAATGGCCCATAGCACGTCAGAATGCACCAAATGTATTTTCGTATATTCATAGATAAACTAGTCTCCTTCAAATGTCAGCGATAACTATGGGTACTTTTCCTTCTGAGGCGGAATTTTGGGCCATGGCTCTTTCAAGACTGTTTCAAGCATTGTGGTTCGTAACAAACTATTCCATTAGCTTAGAGATGTGAAGAGCTTAGCAAATTACCAGCTACCAATAGTCTGAATCGTCACTACAGCATCAACAAAAATTAATGCAAACATTTTTTCGTAAATTTAAATTTACTTAGAAAATAACAAGAACGTTATAGTCCCTTATCGTTGAGCAATTTTTTCAGTGATAGTAGATATTCTAAAAGCTTCTTAAATTCACTCTCAAGTTCTTACTTAGTGAATACTGTTACCTGGTCACATTTTACGTAACAAGCTTCTATAAAAATTAATACGACTTAAAACATCGTATCTGAATGAAACGTTTACAACAGAACGATTTTGTCGTACGTTCTAAATAACTGTGTTCCATCCTAAACTGCATTTAATGCTTCAGTTAAACACAGGGTACGGTTAGCTAATTTTCTGATAATTGAACTTGTTTCAAAGCTATCTCAGAGTCTTTTAAATAATAAATTTCAATAATTACGTAATTCAAACACTTTAAAGATGGTAGTAATGGTGGTTGTAATACTTTCACTGTTTGCTTCATTCTTGTATGTAAGTAACGGCTAATTTACCGAAAGATAATTAATTTCATTTCGGGAAAAGTACAATTATTTCTGAACTCTTAAATTGCCTCTTCAGAGCTGTCGACTGAAATCATCATAGAACAACATTCCTTACAGAGGGATTATCGTATGGTAAGGCAATACCAGTTCTCTTCGAATCTTCTAACTGCATGCTGCTATGTTGAGGACAATTACCAAGTTCTTAGGAATGCAACTCAGGTAGAAACTGATCCTCATCGCGCCTTGGAAAGAAGCCACTGATAGCGTTTAATATCTTTAGTCCATAGTAAATTCCAGTTATGTTTCACAAGGTCAGAATTATTTTCATGTGTTTGAAGTACGTTCAGTGAAGTGTTTACCAAATGGAAAACAAACGCTAAAACACTGATGATTGAGCCAAAGATTTAACGGTGCTCCAAACAGTGTATGTCACGAATGGCAGTTTTTTGCGATTGCACACGCGCAGAACAGACACAGGCCACTTTTGCAAAGAAACAGGGCAAAGCCAGTTTGTAAGGAACTCGAAGCAAGCTGTACAGTGGTTTCCAGAGTTTAACACCTTGATCCTGCTTAGCATTTAAGCACTGCTGCAAGTTACAGCAATTAACTCCAATCAGCTCACACTATTTAGTTTCGTATTTAAAAAAAATAGTACAAATCACGAAAAATTTATAGGTTCAATTGCACGCTATCAGTTTTGTAAGGAATTATCAGATAGGTCACCAGATAAATCAATGGGTTCAGTTGCCATATTAAAGACCACCTTTGCGACGCTTTTTCGAATCGAATCAGACCGTTCATTCAAGCCAGGGTGGTATGCAATGCTATACTTGTAAGTGGGCTCATACTGCCAAGATTTTGTAATTATGACTAGATTTTGTAATCACTAAAATGACATTACCTACCATCTCATCCCGTGATGTTTTGTTTACTTTACGCCTTACGCCTTACACCTTACGCCCTCAAGACTCTCGAAAAGTGCAGAACAAGTAGCTGAAGAAACGACACAGTGTGTAGAGACGCGAATTGGTTTTCCGAACAGCGGCCGACCTCATTGGACCACTGACTACATCTACATCTACATCTACATCCATACTCCGCAAGCCACCTGACGGTGTGTGGCGGAGGGTACCCTGAGTACCTCTATCGGTTCTCCCTTCTATTCCAGTCTCGTATTGTACATGGAAAGAAGGATTGTCGGTATGCTTCTGTGTGGGCTCTATTCTCTCTGATTTTATCCTCATGGTCTCTTCGCGAGATATACGTAGGAGGGAGCAATATACTGCTTGACTCTTCGGTGAAGGTATGTTCTCGAAACTTTAACAAAAGCCCGTACCGAGCTACTGAGCGTCTCTCCTGCAGAGTCTTCCACTGGAGTTTATCTATCATCTCCGTAACGCTTTCGCAATTACTAAATGATCCTGTAACGAAGCGCGCTGCTCTCCGTTGGATCTTCTCTATCTCTTCTATCAACCCTACCTGGTGCGGATCCCACACTGCTGAGCAGTATTCAAGCATTGGGCGAATAAGCGTACTGTAACCTACTTCCTTTGTTGTCGGATTGTATTTCCTTAGGATTCTTCCAATGAATCTCAGTCTGGCATCTGCTTTACCGACTATCAACTTTATATGATCATTCCATTTTAAATCACTCCTAATGGGTACTCCCAGATAATTTATGGAATTAACTGTTTCCAGTTGCTGACCTGCTATTTTGTAGCTAAATTATAAGGGACCTATCTTTCTATGTATTCGCATCACATTACACTTATCTACATTGAGATTCAATTGCCATTCCGTGCACCATGCGTCAATTCGCTGCAGATCCTCCTGCATTTCAGTACAATTTTCCATTGTTGCAACCTCTCGATACACCACAGCATCATCTGCAAAAAGCCTCAGTGAACTTCCGATGTCATCCACCACGTCATTTATGTATATTGTGAATAGCAACGGTCCTATGACACTCCCCTGCGGCACACCTGAAATCACTCTTACTTCGGAAGACTTCTTTCCATTGAGAATGACATGCTGCGTTCTGTTATCTAGGAACTCCTCAATCCAATCACACAATTGATCTGATATTCCGTATGCTCTTACGTTGTTCATTAAACGACTGTGGGGAACTGTGTCAAACGCCTTTCGGAAGTCAAGAAACACGGCATCTACCTGTGAACCTGTGTCTAAGGCCCTCTGAGTCTCATGGACGAATAGCGCGAGCTGGGTTTCACACGACCGTCTTTTTCGAAACCCATGCTGATTCCTACAGAGTAGATTTCTAGTCTCCAGAAAAGACATTATACTCGAACATAATACGTGTTCCAAAATTCTACAACTGATCGACGTTAGAGATATAGGTCTATAGTTCTGCACATCTGTTCGACGTCCCTTCTTGAGAACGGGGATGACCTGTGCCCTTTTCCAATCCTTTGGAACGCTTCGCTCTTCTAGAGACCTACGGTACACCGCTGCAAGAAGGGGGGCAAGTTCCTTCGCGTACTGTGTGTAAAATCGAACTTGTATCCCATCAGGACCAGCGGCCTTTCCCCTTTTGAGAGATTTTAATTGTTTCTCTATCCCTCTGTCGTCTACTTCGATATCTACCATTTTGTCAACTGTGCGACAATCTAGAGAAGGAAGCACACTGCAGTCTTCCTCTGTGAAACAGCTTTGGAAGAAGACATTTAGTATTTCGGCCTTTAGTCTGTCATCCTCTGTTTCAGTACCATCTTGGTCACAGAGTGTCTGGACATTTTGTTTTGATCCACCTACCGCTTTGACATAGGACCAAAATTTCTTAGGATTTTCTGCCAAGTCAGTACATAGAACTTTACTTTCGAATTCATTGAAAGCCTCTCGCATAGCCCTCCTCACACTACATTTCGCTTCGCGTAATTTTTGTTTGTCTGCAAGGCTTTGGCTATGTTTATGTTTGCTGTCAAGTTCCCTTTGCTTCCGCAGCAGTTTTCTAACTCGGTTGTTGTATCACGGTGGCTCTTTCCCATCTCTTACGATCTTGCTTGGCACATACTCATCTAACGCGTATTGTACCATGGTTTTGAACTTTGTCCACTGATCCTCAACACTATCTGCACTTGAGACAAAACTTTTGTGTTGAGCCGTCAGGTACTCTGTAATCTGCTTTTTGTCACTTTTGCTAAACGGAAAAATCTTCCTACCTTTTTCAATATTTCTATTTACGGCTGAAATCATCGATGCAGTAACCGCTTTATGATCGCTGATTCCCTGTTCTGCATTAACTGATTCAAATAGTTCGGGTCTGTTTGTCACCAGAAGGTCTAATATGTTATCGCCACGAGTCGGTTTTCTGTTTAATTGCTCAAGGTAGTTTTCAGATAAAGCACTTAAAAATATTTCACTGGATTCTTTGTCCCTGCCACCTGCAGTGCGTATGATGACCGACACGCTCCTCGCCTAGTCAGCGTTGTGCTAACGTCACTACGTGACAACATCGAAAGGTGTAGCAAAACAAACCATCATTAAGGCATCATGGCTCTCTATATGCAACCTTCCAGATAACACGGTATAAGGTCGGTGGTCACTGTAACCAGACGGCTGTTGTGTGTTTAAAGAATGCGTCAAAGGTATCGACACTGGAGCCATGTGTCCGCCTTGCGTCTAGATCTTCCATCAGCTCAGCATCTTCCGGAAAGCGGTCATCCGTTTGTCATCCGATACTCGGAGGTAGAGGTCCGGCTGTGGAAGCCGCCTGTGCCACCCCCACCGCTGCTGCTGCCAGCACTGCCGACGCAGTCTACAACTCTGCGAGATCGTGACCGACAGTGACGTCCCTCGTAGTAGTCGTCCGAGCGCTGCGCCCGCCCAGAGGGCGACGTCAGATGACGCTCAGAGGGCGTCCCTGCATTCTAGTCTCAAGCTATGTACTGAAGTCCTGCTTAGCTATTCGTGTCTTAAATAGTTTCTGTCCTCCACGACCGCCAATCAAACCTAAAATCCTTGGCTTGGGTGGGAACGGGGGAGGGGTAGATTCACTATACTGATCAGCTGAAGAAAGGTTTCCCACCTCTCCAGAAGCTCTTGTATAATCTCGAACTGTGACACGTCTAACAACCAATTATGACTAACAGAGCCGCAAGAGTCATAAATGGTATGCTGCCTGTAACATTTATCTGAAACAATATACGCTATATAGGCAACACTTACATAGTTACATTTCTAAACTGAGGTTTCGGTGTATGAGTACTGCAACAGCAAATTATCGAGAACAACAGTGACCACGTTATACATATCTTTGCCATCAAATGTTTCCATTTCACTGTGTTTCAATAGCTTCGTTTAATTACCACATTTACACCTACATTCCGGCTAAGAGAATAATTTTCAACAACGCAGCACTTCTACATTGCCGGAAAAAAAGTTAATTCTTCTGGGAAGAAGACGTCGATTTTGATCTAATGACAGCACGTGCTATCTGTAGAATAGTAGATGTACTGATAATAGTTTCACTGTCGTCCGCCAACAGATAGTTTAGTGGCATAGCTACCAGAGCGCGATATGTGTCTATTCTTTAGTAGGAAAGGGTCATAGCCAGAACGCTCAGTGTGGTGCAAACGTGTGAAGCAAGCAGGCAAGTATGACATGGAGGTGCACTTGTGCTTGCTACAACTAACTGAGCGAGTTTGAAAGGGGTCAAACTCTGGCCGTCCGAGTAGCGGAATAGTCCTTCCAGAGAATTCCTTGACGTGCTACGTCAGTTTTGCAATGATGCAGGTATCAGTGGATTTTCACACTCGTAGACGTGGTTCTGGACGTCTACGCAGCACAGTCGCCCCCCAGTATCGTCGTACTGTAAGGGCAGCAGTGGCAGATCGTACAGCTACGCAACACAGGAAAGAGGGCGTCTCAACACGAACTGCTGCGAACCAATTGTTATTCGTGGGACTATGGGCACGCACAACTCTAGCCCGAATTCGACTCATGCCACAGCATGGACGTTGTACGGCTCGAGTGGTGCCGTCAGAGAATCACTCGGATGATGGAATGGCGCGTCGTGATTTTTAGCGATGAAAGCAATTCTGCCAGCACGTAAGTGATGGCCGTTTGCGTGTACGACGTAGACCTGGTGAGTGCTGTCTCGCACAGTCCATTCGTCCAAGACACACTTGCAGCATCCCAGGCCAACAAGATAATGCTTGCCCACACGTTGCCAGTGAAACTCATTGTGCTCTTCAAGACGTGCAGCGACTTTCCACACCAAGCACGATCTCCGGATTTGACTCCCGAAAGGAACGTCTCATCTTGCGCGTGTGGTATAAGATGAGGCAAGAAGTGACTCGTGCGACACGTCAACCAACAATATGTCTAGCAGGACAGTATTAGCTATCTGTACGATCGACTGGACGCTATAGTCAACGCCTGAATTGGCGCCCTAGAAGGCTACAGTCTTATGCGACTGGCGCAAATTATGTACAGACATCATCTTTCAGATGTAGTAACACGCCTACCAACTTCTTTTATGTTGCACAGCTCCTTCTTGATGCTGCGATTTTTTCCTAAGTGTATTATTGAGAGAAGAACCACCTAAAGGTTGCCCGACAGGAAAAACATGCTGAGCTAACTAGCGAACAGTAAACGGACATCCAGGACAACTGTATTAGGAACAACTGGCCAAGAACTTTGCTTTTCTACAGCGGAATACGTATACCCAGTAAGATCCTGAACCGCACATGGTACAGAATGTAGTATAAAAATGGTTCCAATGGCTCTGAGCACTATGGGACTCAACTGCTGTGGTCATCAGTCGCCTAGAACTTAGAACTACTTAAACCTAAGTAACCTAAGGACATGACAGACATCCATGCCCGAGGCAGGATTCGAACCTGCGACCGTAGCAGTCGTACGGTTCCGGACTGCGCGCCTAGAACCGCGAGACCACCGCGGCCGGCAGAATGTAGTATAAATCGAATTGCCACATGCAGACTAACAATAGGATGCATAAATCCTGCACCTCTTGGGAGGGTATATAAGGCGGCGGGATTCTTAGGTTATAACTCCAGAGGAATTGCGCATAACCACAAAGAAAAATTTAAACAGACTATCGATTTGAGTCGTTTCCTAAGCTGTATTTCATGCAGACCTGCAAGACTTAAAGTTCTTGGTACCAAGATAGATGAGCTCCCAAAGGGCTACCCTGCCATTCAAGAGAATTCTAGCGGCTATACAATAAGCTGGAAGATTTTAAGAACAACGAATCGTACCAGAACGAATGCGCTGTCACCACAGACGAGAAATGTGAGTGTCGTGAAGGACAGGAAATCAAATATCTTCAACAAAGTCCACAACAGCCCTACGAGAACCACTCCTGACTACCTACAGCTTCACGAGAAGAAAACACTGGACGTGGCGCGATACTGGGCTGAAAAACTTTAATAGTAACGATAATTGAAAATTGTGTAGAGCAATTACTTTAGTGGCATGTTTTATTTCGTATTGTTCCGGCGTAACACCAAGCGCCGGCACGTCGGCCCGAAACGTAACTACAGAGAAGCCTGTGAGACGACGTCAGAGAATAGTACGCTGACTAGGGCCGCACCACGAAGGAAGCGGCCTCTAACGAACCGAAGAGAATACAAGCTGCAGCCTTGGCGGCACTTTATGTGGGGCAGTAGATGACGCACTAGAAGACGAGCCGTCGTCTTTATTCTGTAATTGAGATTTGTGCTTCATATTATTTGATCGCATGGAAATTGGGTATAGCGAGGGACAGTGATTGTTTGCATGTCGCCAATTGCGTCCTACACGTCACTGCAGAAACGCAAGGTAAGTATTGTCAATTCAGTTTACTGTAGTAAAAACCATTAATAAGATATGCTTGTGAGTTGGCTGGCTATCAGGAAAAACAGCTTTCCGGGCACCCTATATTACACGATCGGGCAGGATTCCACACTAATCATGGTTATCGGTGTGTTGAATCTACGCAAACAAAAGTTTATTGTTCGATTCATTCAAGTTCTGAAGACTCATCTACCCGTAAACGTACAAACCTCTCCTCTGATCTTTCTCCGGTGTTTCGATCAAGGTGGCTGGTGGTTATAGACGCAGCAAATATGTGATTATGTGCAACCATTCAATAGGAACTGAAACTTTAAGACACATAATTAGTAATATTAAAGTTTCTCTACGTTCACCGTATTTACGAAGATCGAGAAACATGATTTTCTCACTTTTTACCCCACGAATGCAGAAAGGTTGCATGAAACTGGAAGTGGTCTCTGAACAGTTTGCCTACGGTGTGTGAGTTTCATGAGGCGTTTCCGCAGGCCGGGGTGCAGCCATGAGGCCAATCGCCAGATTTCGATTGCTGATATCACAGCCGTGCACTCAACCACAGCTCCAGATTACACCATTACCCCGAAACTGCCACTTGGTCTGGCCTCAAGCCATTCGGTGTTGCAGGAAGTGGCCGGAAACCGGTACTGCTTGTAAGCCATATTGGATATTCTCTCGCCACCGGATTCTCATATACTTCGCTTTGGAAGCTCGTGGTGCAACACGTGCAGGTGAGATTAGTGTCACCTTTAACACGGTCGTACAAGAAGAAGTGAATGCAAGAACCTGTCTGTAGCACCAATCTATGGGCTCCTTTGTGTTATCATACTACAGATATTACGTGCGAAATCTTTCAGTTCTGTAATGCGGAATTTATGTGGTAACATGGCACCTAACAATGCAACATCTTCTACAACAGTTTCTTTTAAGTACGAATGAGTCAATTTACTACTGCGCACATTTATCAAAAACGTTGGTTAAAAATTCAATATGCCTCGCTGATTTTATTCTTTTTCTGTGCACCTTTTTTTACACCACGTAACAAGATGTTATGATCTTCTTCTTCGGTTTCCCTCCAAAGCTATTCGCCATTGTTGTGTTTTAGATAGAAAAATCTTCCTGCTCTATAAACCTAATTTCGTTACACAAGCTAATTTCATATATTTTTGTGTCTCCAATTCGTTTCATGTTGACTTTGTTTCCTTATTTTATTTTCATAATTTCAACTACACTGAAGCGCCAAAGAATCTGGTACAGGCATGCATACTCAGATACAGTGATATTTAAACAGGCACAATACGTCCCTGTGGTCGGCAACGCCTATATAAGATAATAATAGTGTGGCGTAGTTGATAGATCGGTTACTGCTGCTACAGTGGAAGGTTATCAAGATATGTTGAAACTTCCTGGCAGATTAAAACTGTGTGCCCGACCGAGACTCGAAAACTTTGCCTTTCGCGGGCAAGTGCTCTACCAACTGAGCCACCGAAGCACGACTCACGTCCGGTACTCACAGCTTTACTTCTGCCAGTTCGAGTCTCGGTCGGGCACACAGTTTTAATCTGCCAGGAAGTTTCATATCAGCGCACACTCCGCTGCAGAGTGAAAATCTCATTCTGGAAGATTTATGTTAGTTTCAACGTGGTGTTATAGTCGGCGCACGAGCGATAGGACGCAGCATCTTCGAGGTAGCGATGAAGTGGGGATTTTCCAGTACGCACATTTCGCGACTGTTCTGTGAATATCAGGAATTCTGAAAAGCATCAAATCTCCGACATCGATGCACCGGGAGAAAGATCCTTGAAGGACGGGACCAACGACGCCTGAAGCGTGACAGAAGTGCAAACCTTCCACAGATTGCCGCGGATATCAATGATGGGCCAGCAACGGGCGTCAGCGTGTGAACCATTCAACAAATCATCATTGATATGGGCTTTCGGAGCCGAAGGCCCATTCATTTACCCTTGATGACTGCACGACGCAAAGCTTTACGCCTAGCCTGGGCCCGTCATCACCAAAATTTGACTGTTGATGACTTGAAACATGTTGCCAGGTCGTGCGAGTCTCGTTGCAAATTGTATATTGCGAATGGACGTGTATGGGTATGGAGACAACCTTATTAATCGATTGATCCGGCATGTCAGCAGGGAGATGTTCAAGCTGGTCGAGGATCTTGAGTGGTTTGGGGCGTGTGCAATTACAATGATAGGGGACCCATGACACATCTAGATGTAACTATGACAGGTGACACATACGTAAGGATCCTGTCTGATCACCTGCATTCATTCATGTCTGTTGTGCATTCCGAATGACTTGAGTAATTACAACGGTCCAGTGAGACACCCCACACGTCCAGAATGGCTACAGAGTGGGTCCAGGAACATTCGGCTGTTCGGCTGAGTTTAAACACTTCCGCTGGCCACCAAACTCTCCACACATCAACATTATTGAGCATATGTTGGATGCCTTGGAACGTGCTGCTCAGAAGAGATCTCCAACCCCACGTACTCTTTGGGGTTAATGGACAGCCCTGCAGGATTTACTGTGTCAATTTCCTCAAGCACTACTTGAGACATAAGTCGAGTACGTGCCACGTCATGTTGGGGCACTTCTGCGTGCTTGCTGGGGCCATACACGATATTAGGCAAGTGTACCAGTTTCTTTGGCTGTTCAGTATATGTGTCTTGTGAGTGTAAGTTATTCAATTGTTCTCATATGGCGGAAAAATATTTATCTCTATTTTCAGTGACTTCTTGTGTTCCGTTTTATCTCTACGTTGTTTGTTTTATCTCTAGTGTGCTTCTTGACCATAACTGCTCGGATATGTGTTTTGACCCCACAAATTTTCGTATCACCATATTACCCTACTGATATATTTGCTATGTATGCTTTCTTCTTATATTCATTGTTTCCGGAAGTCATCACCGGTTTTGCTTCATAGCCTAAAAAAAGTTATCAGGTTATTACCTAGAACATTACAGGGTGCGTATACCAAGACATGCTAAGTCGATGTCCTAAAACACGTATATTAGGACACGAAGTAAAGTGAGCTCATATCAGTACCAATGAACAAAGCCAGAATCGCCTTAAACGAGAGAAGACACAGTCAGTGCTATAAAAAGAAAATCTTCGTTCATAAGTTGAGGCAATAGTTGCATCGAAAAATAAGCATAACGAGAACCTTCTTGCGAGATTCGAACTGCCAGTTTAGCTGGCTGGCTAGTTATTTAATTCCAGTAGCAGGACACCCCTCATACTCACGTGACATGTTTGTCGCAACGCGAACTATCTGCTGCCCAGGTCCTATCGCCGTCATATCGCTGGAGTTGTGGGATACTGAAATGGGAATCTTGGATGAGACGATTTGCAGTTTCCATTCTTAGGGATCAGTTGAGGAAATAATTAAAGGCGCTGAATTAAATGAATGGATCACTGGAAACGAAATCAGCAATATGCTATGATAGGAAACTAGTATCACTACAGAACTTTGAGAAATTTTTAACTGTTATGATAAGCCATACCGAGAATATGATGCATGTCTTCTGGCAACTGAAAATTTGTGCCCTATCAGGTCCCAGTCTAGAACTAAGCATCATGGCAACAGCATAACATAGTTATTGTTATTAGTATCAATATTCTTGCTACTCAGAGAAACTTCTTTGTAAAGTATTGCCTGTAACAAATTGGAAGTTGTATGGGTGTTACGTAATGACAAGCTAGACAAAAACTATAAAGAAAGCTATTGATGACTAGCACTACCTTCCTATTTTAGCATTACAGGGTGCTTTAATGGTGGCAGCCATCCTTGAAATACTGTCACAGGTCAGCTCACTGAGCAGCAGCAATTGATAAATTACTCTGAAGTATTTAATTTTCTATGCTTTTTTTTAGTTACCTGTCTTCTGCCTAGTTTCATGTGTCTTGCCACTAATTCTTCCTCTGTGTAAATTTATTCATTTCAGAGTAGCACTTACACCCATCGATGAAGTTACTCTTTCATATGCTATCTTTCTGTCGCTTCTCTTTGTCAGTGTTTTCAACATATTCCTTTCCTAGCTGATTTTACGGAGAACCTCTTCATTCCTTACACGATAATCCCATATGGTTTCAAAAATCTATCTGTAATATAGCATCCCAAATGTTTCAATTATCTTCTTTTCCAATTTTCCAATAGCCCCTGACTGACTTCTACACAAAGCTGTGCTGCAAAGGTAGACGCTCAGCAACTTCTTGTTCAACCTGAGGCCTATGTTTGATATTAGTGGGCTTGTTATCTTGAGCCCGCTTATATCTCGTATAGCACACTCCACCAGACGAAGTCTGGGCCTGCCTCCCTTGTATTGGAAATCGTTTAACACCATACGCGGTTCGTGCATCGCCATCGGAATAGTGTGCAGCACAGCATCAGTCAGAGCACCAGAAAAACAGTTCCACAGGAGGCGTGCCCGAAAACTGACCAGTTGAGAGTACCGAGGGGCCGAAGAACTGGATCATGCTGCGATGAAGTGCCGAGCTGAATCAGCCACGAGACCTCAGTGGACGCCTCACTTACCTGAAGTCCTTTTCTAAACGTATATTACACCACGTCAGCTAGAGTTTCTCGGAAATGAATCAATACCAAACAGTTTCTTTAATATTTAAATAATTATACCCTGAGTGCAGTTTTAAGAAAGAAATTTTATATTTAGCTATGTAAGCATTTTCAGTTTTCTTTCTTGTACATTTGAGCCTATACCACTTACAGAAACTATTCACACTAGCTGTTGTTCATATGCAAGTGTAAGTTGTTAAAACACTTGTTGCACAATCGGGTGTGTTACGCCCTTGCGGGGACTGATGACCTCAGATGTTAAGTCCCATAGTGCTCAGACCCATTTTACGCAGTCGCCATGGTAGCCCATGCGGGCCGGCAACACATATAACACTAACAGGACCGAGGTTGTCTATGACTAAGGCATAAGCAATGGTAAACATCGGCTGTTTTGGAAACAGACATTCAAAAATGGTTCAAATGGCTCTGAGCACTATGGGACTTAAAATCTGTGATCATCAGTCCCCTAGAACTTAGAACTACTTAAACCTAACTAACTTAAGGACATCACACACATCCATGCCCCTGGCAGGATTCGAACCTGCGACCGTAGCAGTCGCACGGTTCCGGACTGAGCGTCTTAACCGCGAGACCACCGCGGCCGGCGAAACAGACATTCCACGTACTACTTCCTGCAGAGGGAGTTCGAAATGGCCTGCAGGAAGTATTACTACACCAACATCTGATTGGCTGGGCAATACTGTTTAAAGGCTAGCACCAGCACCGGACGTAATTTCTAGCCGAAAACCGACCTCTAGGACGTCTCCACTTGAGACTACGTCGTCGCCATTGGTATAGGATTTGGAATTAAGTGTATGTGTGTTACTACGGACTCTTGTGGGAAACTTAGAAGTTACTTTTTGTTGCCTCTAGCAGGAAATTCTTATTGGCTTTGTGATAGTGACTTTTCGTTGTTATTGAGTCATTTCCGTGTAGACTTACGTAAATGAAAGTTGTGTTGTAGTAACTTTCAAATTGTCAGTTATAAGACAAGTGGCGATGAGTTTGTGCCTGCGTGCGTCTTCATCATGCTGCATCAGGGCAGGCCGATCTTTTGAAGATCTCACTAATGTGACTACTTTCTATATTAATGGTGTGACCGAAAAAAAAGCGACACCGAAAATTTCTCTTTGTTATTATACAAATTTTTGTTGAGATCGGCATCCTCTCTGGGAAGGGGGCAGGTAATCGTGTAATGCCAGTGTTACGAACGGTGACACCCTTCAGTCATTTTGAGCTGCCAGTTTGCAGAGAGGTTTCGTAACCTGCTCCATAAATCATCTGTGTTGTGCAAACGTAGGTTACGTTTCTTCAGTGTAGTCATTTAGAATTAATTACGAGAAAATATTTGTATTGTCAAATGTTACATTCATATCGTTTTCGATTTGTTTTATAGTAAGTACGTTTCCCTGGAGTAGCTCATGAGCGTCCTCGTAACGGTCATCTGCTGTTGGAATTGCGTGCCTCCGAGACTGCCTGGTCAATTAGGAAATTCAATTCATAGGCATCCCATCATAGCTTTCGTAACCAGTTCCTATAATGTCTAAAACTATATAACAGATCTTGGCGTTTTAAATTGACAAAACTCTATCCAGGTGAGTTAAGACGGCACTGTAACCGCCTTCTTGTTTGCGTTGCTGGCCTGTGCTGCTTACCTGCTTGGTGGTTTGGTGCTCATACACTAACGTGACACAGTGTTCTTAACCTCCCTGTTGGACTCTGTGGTTGAATGGGCGTGACAGTATTTCGTGTAAGTACGACCCTGATTTTTTCGTTATTGATAAATCACTAGTGCACGCATCGGGTAACAAGACACACACACAAACCAACGCACTCAGTAACGGGGACGGTAACCGTTATAAATTTTTCAGGCATACGCCCATATTCCTACTGGGGTATCAAAATGTGGGAATGCTAGTTGATTTGGAACTATTTACTAAGGTAAGAAGGGGGTTCTTACTCTTATAATTATGGTCTTGAGCTTTGGGAGACGACAGGTAATTGTCTGAAAATTCCAACTATATTTTTTAGGTGACTGAAATTTTATTACAGATTTAGATGTTATAATTGAACATAATCTGGAATCACTGGTCCATACTATTATCGATTCTGACAGATATTGAAATAGGTAATTGGTGTCGCATTATGAGCCCATCAATGGTCACACTATAGGAGGCTTAAGCGAATTCATTATCACACACCAGGACACAGTCCTTCCATGTGTCGCCACACTGAAGTACAACGCGAAGGACTACGTGAAATGCCGTAATACATCAATTAATGCACAAGGGTAGACGCAAAGAGCTGGGAAGCTACCCACAGTGATGCTTGGCCTCATAATTTTTACGTACACTCGTAAGACGAGCGAAAGTGGGAAAGCTGGATCGCGAACTGTATCTACTACGATATACTGCACTTCGCGTATTACCATCTTTCAGACGGAGCGTATCCATCCTGCAATCCGCTCCTCAGCCCGTCCCACTTACAGTCTCTCCGCCACACTACCGACCGGCCACCACGGGCGTTGTTCAAACTGTCACGTTCCAACTGGCCGAAGGTCAATCTCAACCCTCTACACCGCTTAGAACCGGTCTTTTCGAAGCGCATCTCAAAAGGTCGCTGTATTTAGCTTTCCTAGTATCTCTTTTGAGGAGCCTACCGCATCTACTGACAATCCTCTTAAACCGCCTTCACCTTTCTAAGTCCAACACATTCGCACAGCATGCCCTCATACGTACTGGAGAGGAGCAGACAGGACGAGGAAGGGTGACTCATTGAAAAATAATCGCAATAAAGAACTTAGTTGGCGCCTACACGTCCATTAGCTGAGTTACTCGTGAAGCGCAGTCACAGTACCGCTTCAATACTTATACCCTTCATCGGAGCTTCTCTGTGGTCAAAGTAAAAGATACCGATGTTGCATGCAGGTACACGTACATACGTAACACCTCGACAACCTATAGAGAATATGATTTGTTGAATCACTGTTAGCTTTTTATATTGGGAGAATGTCATATTCCATTGTAGGCGTATTCAGCAATTAAAAGTACTCCTTAAAGCCAGTGGATATGTATGGTATATGTATCACCAGCAGCTTAGAACGTAGTTAAAGCTGTTACCATTCATGGTCATTGAGTGAGGCATATGGCGGGGAAGATTGTTTGGGTATTGATTTGTTGACAGTGACCCTGTGTCACAATATTAGTTTAACTGAGATACATTGATTTTATAAAGAAACTTCCCTTAAACTCAACTGGAAATGTTCCTGTAATCCTCCGACGACTTGGTGAATATTTAATGCATAGAGTTGGAAAAATACATCCAACAGTGTTTTCCAACTAGAATTAGTAATTTACTGCGTTCCTCTGAAGAGGAATTTAGGATATTCTTTATACATATATGGTATTTATGACAGCTACATCAATGATGCAGTTCAATATGACAATACGTTTCAAAAGAATTGTGTTTTGCTCCTGACACCATTCCAACATTCATCTTACTGTAGTTATGTAAGTAGACTAAAATTCGAATTTACATCAACCGAAAATTAATAAAATATTTACGGAGTTTATATTGAGTTATGGTTGTTCTTTACCACAATCGCAAGGTAAATGAGAATATAAGACTACGAGCTCCTACAAAAAATTAAAGAGTGTGGTCCGCATAAGGACTAAACTTCATTGACTATTAAATAACTAATGGTCCAGTATGCTGGCCACAAGTTGTAATAATTCATTTTACACATAGACATTCAGAATGGTCAGAAACATTCTGAAAATCTTGTAAGGGTGTTGCAGGGTAGGCTGTGCTGAGTAATAATTGCTATGAAAAAATTTGTACGATGCGTCGTTTCCGAATTAATTCAAGTTACCAGGCAGCCAATTGGACGCACAAATTCAAGCGGCGGTAAAATTAGTGTCAGTTGTTTTCATAGCGTAGATGATAGCGCAAGAGACTGCTCAAGCCTTGGTTCGCGTTCGTTCCGTACTACTGCCCCATGTCCAATTTTTGTATCTCTCTGTTGTTCTGTTTTAGGAAACCAAACGAAGTACACGTTTTACGACACCGTCTCTGGTGTGCAGCTTGAATTTGCTCATTCAACCGCCTGATTGGCTACCTTCAATGCTAACTGGGAAACGGCATAATTTATTGCAATTTCTTCTTAACTATGATTTATCATCACAGCCTACCCTGCAACACCCTTACAAAGTTTGCTCACTATTTTTAAGTGCCCGTATACACAGGGTGTGGCAGCTAAGACAAACCCAGATACACACAGAATGAGTAAATATATCGAGAAGCGGCTTTCACCAAGTTTTAGCGGACTATATAGAAAATTTCCAGACGTACTGAAGCAATTTTTATCGTAGCCGAATTACAACACCGTTTTGTTTTTCAAATGGAACTGTATACTTTTTTATGGCATTTGAAAGAAGCTTCTAAGAGAACTGGAACGACACATATGCGGGACTTGGTCAAGTAGTATCAAGGTTACAACGCAGCAATCCACTCACCCCTCCGTCAGGAGAGGAAGTTTGCACAAACGACTGCCCTCTTACAGGAAATATAAGAAAATGTGAAAGTCCGTTAGCGTTAGGGCGTTTATTATCACGGTTTTCATATTAAGTGCTCAAAATGTTGATTTTGAGCAGGGCTATACACTATAAAGTCATTCTGGAGAAATAATACTACACTTTGAACTTCATCCAGAGTTAATGCCGGCACAGTCCCGTGTTATAAGGCATTTCATCCCTTCGGCAGTCGTCAGTGTTTTCTAACGGTGACTATAAACAATAAAAATTACTTTCTTTAAGTTTCACCCCAGATAAGGATATAGGAGTGTTATGTCTGGTGAGTGGGCTGATCGATTTTGAGATTGCTGAAGGACCCTTTCACTGCTTTCCAAATGTTCTCTGTCATTACATGTGTTGAATCGGACGTACACCCATCAGGTTGGTACATCACTGACTGCCTTTTGTCTCGTAGGATGTGTTCCATTAATTTCGGCCGTAACATATCTTCGGAACTAGAGATACTTAAGTGTATTTAAATTCCCATCAATAAACCAGGAACCAATGATGCCGATGTTTAAAAATACGCACCAAAGTTTGCTAGGTTCAAAATGGCTCTGAGCACTATTGGACTTCACTGCTGTGGTAATCAGTCCCCTAGAACTTAGAATTACTTAAACCTAACTAACCTAAGGACATCACACACATCCATGCCCGAGGCAGGATTCGAACCTGCGACCGTAGCGGTCACGCGGTTCCAGACTGTAGCGCCTAGAACCGCACGGCAACTCTGGCTGGCAAACGTTGATAGTCCAAGAGCGTTGTTTTGATCCAATTCTTTGAGTCAATGAGGATTTTCAGCTGACGTTTACTGCACATTATGAAGAATGACTTACTCATGATTTGTAAATAATGCCTCTTTCGTACATAAAATTTTACATAGATATGCCGCACTTCTCTCAAATAACATTCAGAGAACATAAACCAGATTTGGGAGTCGTTGAGATGCAGCTGTAGAAGCAGCGAAGTATGAAGAGAATGAAATTCTATGGAAAGTATTCTTCCCATAAAACTCGTTTGGTAGCCCCCTCTCGTACTTCCTAGATGCCTATTAGTGACATTTGACTTTTGAGGTACTACAGCTAAAACGCTAGTTCCATTCCTTTCGTAATTTGTTCCTCTTTTTCTGTCGCATATTTTATCTTTACATTTCCTGTGTCTAAACCTATTTTTACAATATTTGCAAAAACAGATAGTGAGTACTTGGTGGACCTGGATATTTATTAGCATACAACCGCACCACTGTTCTCATGGTTTGGCAACATTCGCCATAAACTATATTCACTTTTTCGATTATCATATACATTATGAATATCTGGATATCTTTACGAGCAAGTTATGCGACAGCTACAACAGCAGAACACAATCTAAAGAACATCAAACACAGGTGGGCACAAGAACCAAACCCGAGTTACGTGTTTACTTACATTTGGTATAACGGGGTAGACGTTTGTGGAACCTCTTCACCTGACAGCGGGACAGTGGTTTGCGGTGCAGTTATCTTGAACTTACGAGATCAAGTTCCATGTATATTATGTCGTTGAAGTTCTCTTAGAAACTTTTTTCAAATACCACATAAAAATGTGTGTAGTTCAATTAGAAAAAAATAATACTGTTTCGCCCGCATCTCGTGGTCGTGCGGTAGCGTTCTCGCTTCCCACGCCCGGGTTCCCCGGTTCGATTCCCGGCGGGATCAGGGATTTTCTCTGCTTCGTGATGGCTGGGTTTTGTGTGCTATCCTTAGGTTAGTTAGGTTTAAGTGGTTCTAAGTTCTAGGGGACTGATGACCATAGATGTTAAGTCCCATAGTGCTCAGAGCCATTTGAGCCATTTTTTTTAATTCTGTTCCGTAATTCGGTGACTACAAACAATAAAAATTACTTTCCTGCTTCAGGAAATTCGCTATATTGTCCGATATAACTTGGTGAAAGCAATGTTCTTACTCATTCTGCATATATCTGAGGTGGCCTGCCTTGGGTACTTCACATTGCCCGATATAAACAACGCGCAAACAAATACACATAAAAACCTGTTTTTAAAACACTTCACTGTAGAGAAATAAATGGCGAACGATACGTTCCCCGTAAACTGGAGTTTATATAACTAATGAAAACATCCAAAGCGCCT
Organism: Schistocerca gregaria; assembly: GCF_023897955.1. Lineage (NCBI taxonomy): Eukaryota > Metazoa > Arthropoda > Insecta > Orthoptera > Acrididae > Schistocerca > Schistocerca gregaria. The sequence goes on from NC_064931.1 coordinate 836,927,733, forward strand.
TGTGTGGTGGCAATATCGCAACTGCCTTCATTCGTTGCTTCAAGGAGGGTTGCGGTATTCTAGAAAGAGCAGCAATTATTCACGTCTGTCTAACATTTCCAACTTGTTAGGTACGCCTGTCGCAACAAATAGATAACATCGTACAAAGATTACTGACCACACACCACGAAAACACACGGTGAACAAAAACCAGCTGTCAAAGACTGTATCTCGTAAACAACGAAGAGATGTTTTAGATAACAAACACAGTAAAGGTGAAGAAACTCCACTCTACTTCGGAGGAAATTTAGAACAATACATTTCTGCAGCCCGAGAAAATAGCATTGTGAACACTAGGTGGGTCTGTTTATTTATATATGACGTTTTATTTGCTCTATCCGCCAGTTTATTTCCGTTACACAAAGAAATTATCTGTGTGCAGTTTGGGCTCAATAGGATATGGAGAAAGGGTGCCCCACGGCTCCGAAAATCGAAAAAAAAATCTACTTATGTTTTTTAATATCTTAAAATCTTTGTTAAGAAGTAAGAGATTAAACAGTATTTTTATTCCTTGAAATTTAATTATTATACTGCTATTTTAGCTTTAGCAATAGCTACTCTGTACAATGTCTGATAACCAAATACGATGAGAGTGTCAAATTATCGTTTAAAAACTTTTATACACTGACAAAATATCATTTAGGGTCCAGGAAGCTTATCGTACTACTCAGATACACCCGGAAACACATTCTTTATCTCTATCTATTTGTTCATAAAATGTTTTCGTAGCCATCCATGAGCCTGACGCCTCCCTAATCTGGATCATTTACAAATTTCATTTTAAGAGCTACTCTGCTTTTGACATATTCATTTTCATGAAACTCTGAGTGATCTCTGACAAGGAACTCGTGACTCAAGTCCGATATGGTGAGAAAAACGACTTGCATTTAAAAGAAACTGATGAATTCCATAATTGATAATTTTCGGAATTTGATAAGTTACTACTTTATCACTTTTAATATTTTTATCCGTTGCATTCAATCAATAGACTGCATCTGTTTCTGATTTAGAAAGAAAATTAGGACCAAAGATGGTTTAGGTCGTAACACAGGCGCCGGCCGGTGTGGCCGAGCGGTTCCAAGCGCGTCAGTCTGGAACCGCGCGACCGCTACAGTTGCAGGTTCTAATCCTGCCTCGGGTCTGGATGTGTGTGATGTCCTTAGGTTAATTAGGTTTAAGTAGTTCTAAGTTTTTGGGGACTGATGACCTGAGATGTTAAGTCCCATAGTGCTCAGAGCCATAGCCACAGCACAGGCGATTTGTTCCATTAATGACTTTTTAGTTCTGGAAAGACCACACGAGAGCTAATTTTGGAAGAATACTAGAATCCAAACACGGTGCTTTGATTTCAGAAGGGGCTCTGGAATATGCCTTGACTTACACAGTGATAATGGAGATTTAAAATCGCAGGTAGGATTATTGGCTTGTGGTGACGTGTGCTCGTATTAATCATGGAAAAAACACGTTTTCAAGCATCAATTACCCTTCACAATCCACTTTGCATGATTGATAGCCCCTGGATCACAAAACGTGCCTTCGTCATGATAGATCTCAATTAAAATTCTAAATAATTACATAAGCCTCTATGGAATGACATTTTCTTGTAATATAGAATTTTGTAAAACACAGCTCTCAGTCGGGAACACAATTAATTTGTGACCTAGGTTTCAGTGTCACAAGTGACACCTTCTTCGGACAAAATTAAAACTAAAAGTTACAGCATAACGTTCCAAAAAATATGAAAGCTGCGGTCATACCTGATAGCGTCAGATAGAAATAAAGTAAAATGCAATGGGGGTGCAAGCCACTAGGGGCTGTCATGTGTCCTCTGCTACAGTCAACAGTTTTTTAATAACATAGAGGTAGAAAAAAGGGGTAACATGAAACATACTGAGTTAGGTGTGGTACTCCATCAGTACTAAGTATACCAGTTTTCACGCTGTCAGTAGTGTTCTTTAATGTGGTGTATACAGCGAAGTGTACCGCAGGAGAGGCGTGGCAAACCGCCAACTAATGCAATATGTGCGAGCGGCAGCTGTGCGCTGCTGAAGTAAAGGAAGCAACTCCATGGGTAGAGATGCAGTCCGCAGCGTTGCCAAACACTTGTGCCATTGTAAGTTCCCCAAACTCGCACGAATGTTATGTGTCCCAATCTTGGTGGCGTATTTGGTGTAATTACGATATTGGAAAGCATAATTAGTACATTCATAAAAAATAACGTCTTCACTTTGCGACACCTGACGTCAAGTTTACGCAAAGGTTACTTAATTTTCATACTTGAATTAATACAAAAAATTCAGAGTGACTCCATACGCTTCATCGAAAAACTGATGGCAAAGAAAAATATAGCAATGGTTTTGATTAGCAGCGCACACATTTTATGGCGACACTTGTTCCTTTTATTTATTTATTTATTTCATTTTCGTATTGCCCAAGTAAGATCAAGTGACAACTTGAAAGCCTTTTACATATACTGCAAATTCTTCTCTTTAATATTTTTTATGAATTTTGTTTTTTCAGCTGAAATTTCTACAACAGTTCTATTTGCTGTTTCTTCCAGATGATTTATCTGAATAACTGTTTCTGTCAGATATTCTGCAATTTTTTCAAACTCTTCTTCAAAAGACACGCAGCTTACCTTTTTCTTTTCTTTCCAGAGATTAGTTTTATATTATTTTTCGACTTTTTTTGAGGTGGGGCGGTTGTCACTTTGTCGCCTAACTAGACACATATTTTTAACTGGTTGACGTTTCTTCTAATAATCCGACAATATATATTAGACAATAAATAGTCTTTGGATTACTGGCTCAACTGAAAAATCCAGGAGTAAAAAAGAGAAAGTATCTTAACACTGTACCGCAAACTTCAGAAGTGAAATTTGGATCACTGGTTAAGACAAATGCTTTGTATTTGGGTGTATCCTAGTTCAGACCTCCATCCAACGATAGTTTGTCAGCTGTTTCCCTAATTCACCTACCATAAATGGCGGGACTATGCCTTGTAAATGCATAAGGCTGACGTTCTACCCTATCCCGGTTCATTCAAACTAAAATTATTCATCCTATTGCAAGTTGCAATCTTCAGATAGTCATCAAATGTTACTTCCAAATACACGTCACTATATTAAATAAAATTATCAATAACGTCATAAGTGTGGTATTTTACCACCGTGCTACCGTGACTGCCGGTTTCTTTGTAATGATTGGCGATCACTAGGACGTAGATACACTGACGTACAGCACTGGTAGCTTCCTGTTGGCAGAAGCGACTACGCCATGCTACACACTGCTTCTTCGTGTCTCGAGGGATGCAGTCGCCACCATCCCCTGTATAAGAAGTCACATTCCGATCAGTCGACCACTCTTGAGACCTAGAGACACTGAGAAGCTGATATATGTCACATGGACATCTCCAATAACAACGAGCTGTGCGCTACGACTGGGAACGGGTACATACCTCCAACTTAAGAGCCACAACACTGTCCCCCACTACACGGCTACAGAACAGTAAGGTGACACCGAGATGCAGTAGTGAAGACAGAGGTGCGTTCTTTCATTTAAAAATGAAGATTCATTTTAAGTATTAAGAAATGATAAAACATACACTAATGGATCAAAAGTATCCGGACACCTGGCTGAAAGTGAGAAATTCGTGGCGCCCTCCATCGGTAATGCTGTAATTCAGTAAGGTGTTGGTCCACCCTTAGCCTTGATGACAGCTTCCACTCTCGCAGACATACGTTCAGTCAGATGCTAGAATGTTTCTTGAGGAACGGCAGCCCATTCTTAACGAAGCGCCACATTCTGTTCTCTCACGTTGTCTAGTGACTACTGAGGTCACTGATATAGAGTACCTGGTAGTACGTGGCTGCATAATGCATCTAACATAACACAAGTATGAATTTGGGGATGTCCGGATATTTTTGATTACATAGTGTATTTTTCCTATTATTTAAAAGTATTGTTAATATAGGTATTAGAACTTCATAAAGTTACAGTTTCCACTTTAAAAATATTATTCTGATTTCTGTATTTAATGAAAGAAACCCTTTCGGTGGATCACAAAATAACTGGTCCCAGCACTAGATCCGGAGCAGGAGAGTGGGGCATGAAATGTTGTTAGGAGGAGCAGGTGTGTTTTTATGTGGGGCAAGAGTATTTTTGGAAGTTTAGTGGAAGAGAAGCATTGAAGTGTAGGTAAGTATAACGTGAAAATATGACCAACTCCTGGTGTGGGAAGAGAGGCGTGGAGTTCGTTAGATCGGACAAGATAACATTTCTTTGATGGAAGTCTGAGTCTGTCGAAGTTTCACTGAAAGAGGATGTTATGTAAGTGTAGTTATATAGTCTGAGGCATGACTGATAAAGTTGCGGCAGGGTATCGGGATTGGACATTGTGGAAGAGTTAACGAGATTGTTTAGCACAAGTTAATGAGATGCGTATAATTTTGCTTCATGTGGCGTCGACGATAAGGACATAGACGCACAAAGATGTTTGTGTGGTCAATGATAAAAGGGAATTCGACGAACCTGTAAGACATTTAGTGTGAGAAGGTTAGTGGTTATGAAAACCATGGTGTGGTGCATGAGATTGAAGGATTTGATGGAGGTGATGGAATTTTGAGGGAGAGACAATCCAGGTCACGTTACGTAGGAAAATATGAGTGTCGTAGTGGCTTTAGAAATATGAAGAAAGGTGGAGGGATGCAAACATCATCTTAGACCGAATAATAGTTTCATTAAAATTGTCTATTCTGGGAATCAGCTGAATAGTTAACAGGCGAGTTTTTGATTGCAGTTTAAGTTAGAGTTTAGTCCAATATGTGAGTTACTGACCAAAATGGAACGATGGTTTGAAAAATTTACGCAACTGGATGCTGAGGATTATAGGATGGTTTATCCTACAATTAGCCGGCCAGTGTAACCGAGCGGTCCTAGGCGCTTCAGTCTGGAACCGCGCGTCCGCTACGGTCGCAGGTTCGAATCCTGCCTCGGGCATGGACGTGTGTGATGTCCTTAGGTTAGTTAGGTTTAAGTAGTTCTAAGTTCTAGGGGATTGATGACCTCAGATGTTAAGTCCCATAGTGCTAAGAGCCATTTGAACCATTTTTTAACCTACAATTGTTGCCTGATATTGGGAAAGATTTATTAGAAACATCTACCGGTTACATCAGCAGGCAAATTGGTTAAGAATGGCAACACATAGGGGTATAGTTTGCGGTTTCATGTGTTCACTGAAAGACGTGGATAAAGCTGCGTCTTTTTGTTTATTTTTAAATACCAGTCCCCACTATTTACGTGAGCTGGCAGTGCACAATTACTGTTCTTCATTGTTTGATTTATAAAACTAAAGTTTGAAATAATATACACTACATTATGTTGGTGTTGAGAATTTTTCTCAGTTTCGATGATGGTGCTGTTGTGGCTACTGGAATTCCGAGGTAAGAATCTTGGATGTGGAATCTAGTGGACATGATTTACGCGAAAATCGATAGGGGATGCTTATGAGGGAAGAAATAGAAATTACGAGAAGAGTACGATTTAAATTAGCACAAGAAAGTTTATTGGAACCTAAATTGGAACTGAGGAAAAGTTGTTATAGTTCACAATTAACACTTGGTAGATAGGTCATGTAGGAGAAGACGGTAGCTGAATGGTCCAAGAAAGGATGCGAATGTTTTGAAACAAAATGAACGGTAGAATACTCTGATGCAGCTGTGATGGCAAGCATGGGCGCTCAGAGATGTGGGGAGTTAGGACTCTGTTAGATTATGTTACGTTAGAAGCTGTGGGAGAGGTGTGGATGATATACGGGGAGTCTCACGTAAAACCGGTACGCCCACGTTCCGGTTAATCATCTCTGGACGAAATGCTAGTGAAATGGCAATACTGTCCCCACAGCTCCTTAATTTGCATTTCATCGGAAGCTGAGTGCATCTGGGTGTTCGTACGTCACTTGTTGTGAGAAGCTCCTACTACTGAGCTTTTATAGAAATGTGACAGTCTAGATTGGAACAGAGAATTGATATTGTGGAGTGTTATATAAAAGCACACTACATCAAGGAACGTAAAGAAACGTTTCTAGAGAAGTATCCTGGTAGGAAACTCCCCACGACCAGCATTACTTAAGATCTGTACAAGCGATGGAGGATACATCGAGAATGTGCAGAGGAATTGGCGACCGACAGTGAGGACCACTGAAACTATAGATAGAATTCGCAAGGACATAACGAAAATTCCCTGCAAGTCGGCGAACCGGTTATCGGATCAGGTTGGTGTATCTTGTACATCGTGTCACTGTATACTTAAAGATATAATATTAAAGGCCTGCCATGTGATTGTGGTGCAAGAGTTGAAATTTACGGCTCAGGAAAAGAGTTAATTATTGTAACTGGCCCTTAAATCTATAGCTAACGGTTACTTGGATCCCTTCCTGTACTTTATGACAGGTTTTGTAACCTCCCAGAGTTGCAGATACTGGTAGCAGGACAACCCACATATTCTGCATAAAGAATCTCTCCTCTCCGAGAAGACAGGTGTTTGGTGTGTGTTGTCCGGAATTTTGCACTATAGGCCCCATTTTTTCCTATTAAGACTTAAATAGTTCCAGATATCTAAAGATTTTTGTCTCTCTCTAAGCATAATTAACAGCAGAAGAGAAGCTGTATGCAGTATTTCAACAACCTCTCACACATCCGACCAAAGTATGGCCCACATCACCAAAGTGCTTCCTGAAGACAGACTTGTCAGTACAATGCTGCCGGTCGGGGTTGCCCAGCGGTTCTAGGCGCTACAGTCTGGAACCGCGCGACCGCTACGATCGCAGTTCGAATCCTGCCTCGGGAATGGATGTGTCTGATGTCCTTAGGTTGGTTAGGTTTGAGTAGTTCTAAGTTCTAGGGGACTGATGACCTCAGAAGTTAAGTCCCATAGAGCCCAGAGCCATTCTGAAAGTATAGTGCTCCGTCCCCCAAGGTCCCCGGACTTAAAATCGAGTAATTTTTATTTATGGGGCATACTAAACAGAAAAGTGTATGCTGACAGTCCTCCAACAATGGACAATCTTAAACGGAACGTTACTTGAGAAATTAAGAACATCACGTTTGTAGAATTACAGCGTGTGGCCGGTAACGTTATCACATGAAGTCACTGATGCCTCGATGCCTATGACCAACACTTCCATCATCTCTTATAAACAGATAACTGCATATTTGTAACGTTACTATCAATTATTATTTTTAGATAGTTCTTCGTTACTTCACTCTCTGGCGTTAGGAGTACCAGATTCGTTGGGACACCCTGTATATGTCCGAGGTCTTGCAGTTTTATGAGCCGGTGCAGAATACAGGTCAGAGAAGAAACTTGGAGGCGGAAATGAGGAGGCAGTTTATGTCACTCAAGGATTTTGTGGGATAAGGCTCTCCACTTGTACTTCCAAGTTATTTAAATCTCTCTTATTTGGGGAGGAATGACAGCGGCCTACCTATGAGTCCTCATCCATCTAAACCAAAGTTATTTACACTCACACACAAACATTTACAAAATGAATCAGTAATCATTCTTAGTATTATTATGTCGTGTCTGAAATGAGAATGGTTGTAGCAATGGTTTATTTTAAGCGCGGGTAAGGGCTAGGATTAAACGGAATATTTAAAAAAAGAAGACTGTTGGATGTACGTGGAGAGAGAATCTAATAGACTACTGGCCATTAAAATTGCTACACCACGAAGATGACGTGCTACAGACGCGAAGTTTAACCGACAGGAAGAAGATGCTGTGATATGCAAATGATTAGCTTTCCAGATCATTCACACAAGGTTGGCGCCGGTGGCGACACCTACAACGTGCTGACACTAGGAAAGTTTCCAACCGATTTCTCATACACTAACAGCAGTTGACCGGCGTTGCCTGGTGAAACGTTGTTTTGATGCCTCTTATAAGGAGGAGACATGCGTACCATCACGTTTCTGATTTTTATAAAGGTCGGATTGTAGCCTATCGCAATTGCGGCTTACCGTATCGCGACGCTGCTGCTCGCGTTGGTCTAGATCCAATGACTGTTAGCAGAATATGGAATCGGTGGGTTCAGTAGGGTAATACAGAACGTCGTGGTGGATCCCAATGGCCTCATATCACTAGCAGTCGAGATGATAGGCAGCTTATCCGCATGGCTGTAAAGGATCGCGCAGCCACGTCTCGATCCCTGAGTCTACAGATAGGACGTTTGCAAGACAACAACCATCATCACGAACAATTCGAGGACGTTTGTAGCAGCATGGACTATCAGCTCGGAGACCATGGCTGCGGTTACCCTTGACGCGGCATCACAGACAGGAGCGCCTGCGATGGTGCACCTTGGTGCACGAATAGCAAAACCTCAATTTCCGGATGAATTCTGGTTCTGTTTACAGCATCATGATTGTCTCATCCGTGTTTGGTGGCATCGCGGTGAACGCACATTGAAATGGTGTATTCGTCATCGCCATACTTGCGTGTCACGCGGCGTGTTGGTATGAGGTGCCATTGGTTACAGGTCTCGGTCACCTGTTGTTCGCATTGACGGCACTTCGAACAGTGGAGGTTATATATCAGGTGCGTTACGACCCATGGCTCTACCCTTCATTCGATCCCCGCGAAACCATACATTTCAGCAGGATAATGCACGACCGCATGTTGCAGGTCCTGTGCGGGCCTTCCTGGAAACTGAAAATGTTCGACTGCTGCAATGGCCAGTACATTCTCCAGATGTCTCACCAATTGATAACGTCTGGTCAATGGTTGCCGAGCAACTGGCTCGTCACAATACGCCAGTCACTACTCTTGATGAACTGTGGTGTCGTGTTGAAGCTGCATGGGCAGCTGTACCTGTACACGCCAACCAAGCTTTGTTTGACTCAATGCCCAGGCGTATCAAGGCCGTTATTACGGCCAGAGGTAGTTGTTCTGGTTACTGCAGTCTCATGATCTATGCACCCAAATTGCGTGAAAATATAATCACATGTCAGTTCTAGTATAATATATTTGTCCAATGAATACCCGTTTATCATCTGCATTTCTTCTTGGTGTAGCAATTTTAATGGACAGTAGTGTAGATAATAAACGCATCTTTTGAACTAAAATAGTTGACACACAGATTGACCTCCTCGCGTAGCGTAACGCGCAGCGTGCTTACTTGCCAGGCAGGAAGGCAACCCAACCGGGATAGAATCAGTGCGGCGTATTATCGACTGTAGTAAGTGCACGCGTCTGAATGAATGTGGTTCTTAAGCCCTTTCACACTGTCGTTTGAGGAAATGGTGTACTGGTCCCCATCTCCCGCCCCAGAAAATACGGTCACACACAGAACAAAGTTTACGCAATTCACAAACATTTAGTGAACTCAGTATAGTGTGTCCATACTAGAAGGGGTAAACGCTAACTTAAAGAAGAAGTTTAACTATACAGAAAATCTACAGCTTCCAACGGAGTACCCAAAAGAGCGAAATGTTCACAATTCAGAGAGGAGTCATGCAGCTGGACTGGTCTTGACATAAATTATGTTCTTCTGCCTTTACTTTCAAATCATTGAACTGGGATCAAGGAATACGAATAAGCGATCTTAAATGAACCACCTTCGAAGTATGACAATTGGGTTGATGGTGAATTACAGTAAGAAGAACTTAACATAGGATCAATATGCTGGAGAGATTAATAAGTAATAGAAACGGTCAACGAATTTACAAACTGGGGACAACATGAAACAAAACTTAGATTGATGCTTCAATGAATAGAAAAGTGTGAAAACTCGCTTAGAATTCATGCGTGAAACGGAATGTTTTATTGAGAAGTAAATTACCAAAATTAATTAAACAAATCTTTATAATAGTGTTACCATCTGCAGTCATTCTCCCTATTTCATACTTCAATTATGTTTCTTATGCACATAAAAATTATCCGTTTATTGCAACTAACTGTTTGTTTGGTTTTTAACGAAACATATTTCATCTATTTGTGTTGGACATCATTAGTGGCATATAAAATAAAACAGTTGCTCAGCTCTACATATCCTGTTATGAGACAAAGTCTATCATGGTAGAAAAGTTTGGTTTCCTTACAACTTATATTATTGTGATTTACCACTTACTTTCGTATTTACTATTCGTTCCACGTGCCCATTGTCCATTGTTTAGCCATTAAATGACCGATATATAAGTTTTCAATTAACTATACGTGGTACGCATTTCACTGGGCCTGAACTGTAGACTGCGCTTGACGTTGCTAGTGAACGGTTAACTGAGGTATCATGGGAGCTGTAGAACGTACGCTGCAGTGGTTTCTTGGGGTGGAAAGGTGGCAAACTCTATGTGTGTGTGTGTGTGTGTGTGTGTGGCAAACTCTCTCTCTCTCTCTCTCTGTGTGTGTGTGTGTGTGTGTGTGTGTGTGTGTGTGTGTGTGTGTTTTGTGTGTTTGTATATTCTTTAAGATAAGCATGTGTGTATGTATATCTATGTTTTATTTATTTTTTTATCTTTTTGAGTGGTAAGCTGTGACTTACGTGGTATACTGTCCTACTGTACAGTTCAATAGCCATATAAAAATTTAAAACAAAGAAAAAATAAATCAAATATAGATATATTATGTTAGTGTGTTGAGTATGTTTTAGAATACATACTTTTTATATAACTATTGTTTATAACCCTCATCGTCCCAGAAGTGGAGGGAACGCGAGCTGGCAGCGGTCGTGTTTGCTCTCATCAGCCTTAGATTACAACAATTAAAGCACAAAAACAATACATTGGACAAAATAAAAAGGATAATATTTGCTTGATGTGATCGTGATCTATCTGGCTATAATGGAACTACATTCTGTTTATTTTCTTAGTGAAGGATTTGGATGCAGGCGTGACTGAGCAGGAAGCTTTGTAAGAAGGGATATGGGGTAAGTACTAGAAAGGGTGAAGACATCGAATGTGGGCTAGGATTGCATTTTGGATAACCTTTGCCTCAAGTCTTTGATTGAGAAAGAGAGACGTAAAGAAAATATACTCGTATTCCGCAGGGTGGGTAGGTATGAGAAATGATAACACAATCTGAGAGGGGAAAAGTTGCTGAAATGACCCAGGGAAAGGATATGAATAGCGTGGAGATGTAGTGAAAGGTGCAGACTTCGCAGCATTTCGGTGTTTCCAAGGCTTTGGGATGCGACATGGTGTTGGGATTTCTGTTTGTGCCAGGTATTGTACTATTGAAGACGTTCCGCGTGATTGGGGATACATGGTATCTTTTAAACCTACTGAGGAAGAGTAAATGTATGAGGCAAAACAGCCAAGATCACCAGTCTCCTGTTCAATCCCCAGGATAATCAGTGTACCCAAACTGCCGACGTATAGAGTGCAATCTGCGTGCAAGTGTGTGTAAATTCCTAAGGGACGTAACTACTTGGGTCATCGGTCCCTAGACTTACACACTACTTAAACTAACTTAAACTAACCTGTGGTAACAACAACACACACACCCATGCCCGTGGGAGGGCTCCATTCTCCGGCGGGAGGGCCCGTGCAGTCTGTGAGTCTGTGACATGACGCCTCAAACCGTGCGGCCACTCCGCGCAGCAATGTGAAAAAGTATTCTAAATGTTTGTATAGCAGGTATCTGAGGCGGAACATGGAGACCTGCCCGGTATTCACCTAATGGGATGTGGCAAACTGCTTAAAAGCCATATACGTGCTGGTGGGCACTATTACCCCTCGACGTTAATCTACCGAACGGATTTGATCAGAGACTGACACAGCTCCCCGCCTTGAAGTGGTCGCGCGCCCCGGGCAGGTGTTGGAGCCTGATATACGTAAGATATTTACAATGGAGTTTATTCGGACACAGAGATGGGAGGCGGAGTGGATGGCTCTCAAGTACTTGAAGGGAGTAGTGAAGCTAGGGAGAGGTCGATATACAGCTTTTACGCAGCACCTTCTTGCAGACTGCAAGAAAAACTGGAAATAAAAGAGAAATAGAAGAGCACAGTGAACCACAAAGTAGTGTTGTTGTTATACTCACGAGCAGCGTTATTCCAGGCACAGGGAAGGCCTGTGTGCGTGACGGGTTGCCGTCAGGCATGTAGCGGAAGAACTCGTACTCGTCCTTGTACCACTTGACGGAGTAGAGCGGGGCGCCGTCTGTCGAGTAGTTGCACAGCATGCTGACGTTGTCGCGCACGTCCACCTGCGCGGGCACTCGAAGCTCGATCAGCTGCACTGCGCCGCACATCCCTGAAATCACAGACGCTTCGATTATTTGCATTTGGATTTGAAACTCACAGGCAAACAGTTATTCAACTAACAAACACTCACATACAAAATACTTTGTTTTAATCTGGGTCGTGGAGTCTATAACGAAATTCTATAAAGATGTCATTAGATATTTAATTAGTTAAAAACATGTCCCATATACCTTTTCATGGTTTCTGACGAAAGGATTTGGATTGGTTCAGCTTCGGGGACACGTGTAAATTTTTTGTGAATTATTTTTTCTTATGCAACAAATGAAACAATATTTTTGACGGCTATAGGTATTTCAATGCTGTACAGTGAACTGTACCTGTTTTTAATGCAATATTCGTTTGTGGAATAGTATTAGATGTACGAAACAAATTATTAGATTAGACATTGTATTAGTTTGCTAACTTTCAGGTATTTCATATAACTTAAAAAATGCTCAAAGAACTTCGTGGTAACATTTTGAAATTCTTTCTAAGCCACCGATAGCTTTAGTAATAAGTAACTAATGATCTTTTGATACCATGGCTGGGTTTTCATATAAGCCACTGCACATCAGACACACAAGAAATCTCACCAGCAATGAAGTGTAACTTCAAGATCTTAGCAATGGGTCCCAGATATAGGAAATGTCGGTAGTGCGTTATTACAATGTCGACTGACAGCAATTTCTCAACAATACAAACTACTTTTGGCCCCTAAATGAAGGATGCAGTCCGATGAGAGGTAGTTTAGTTGTCTGTAGAAGTACTGCTACCTCACGAGTTACCAGTATCGTCAGACTGTGTATCGGAGTCACAGATCCGTTGGTCAGGTTGTCAGACCTTCGCTCATTGTAGGTGTACGATAATCCTGCTCGTTGAAGGTTTAACCACCGACAGCAGCTTTCCCAAACATCAGAAAGCGTCTTGTCAATTTGATGTGAAACTCAATATCACAGAGCTTAAATTTACAGGCAGCGGGCCATAACACCTAGTAATTCGAAATATTACGCTCCTTGCTAAAACGTCTTCGAGCTCAGTTTTCGTTATTAACTTAGATGTTACTCAGAATATTCTTTTCCACTGCTGACTAAATTTGGAAATGTCACAGTCAATCTGGGTAACTTTGTACCACATTTTTCCATTTTCTTCAAAAGGCTAGTTACAAAATAAGTTAGACATCACAACAGTCATCACTAAAGACATTGTAACATTTTACATATATAGTTAGTAAATGTTTGGAAAAGTGAAAATGTACGCTAAATATGCCCTATTAGAGTAAAGTTTATATTTTAATGCCGGTAAAAAGTTATACCGTCTTTTGGGGAAGAGGGAAAGACTAATGAAATGCTCATTAGAAATCACAGAAGTATTAAAATTGTTACTTTTGGTAGGAAATAACAAGTAGATGGAGCAGTAGCCATTTGAAACAAAAGCATGAAGTGGTACAAAGATATCCTCAACGGTGAAAAGTTACCCTGACTGATTTTATGTAAAATGTCTTTAAACATCATTACCTTTCATTAATCCTTGTTCCATAGATCATGAATACGACATTTTGTAATGAAGTGGAGCGTGTCACTTTAACGTAAGTTTTCTTTACACAAAATAATTTATATTAATTTTTTAATTTTTTTAGTTACTACTTCATATCTAAGGATTCATCACACCACTTATTTGAGACATAACTACCATCGTGAGTTCACTTATGTTGTCCACTGTCTACTAAGACTACACGCAAAGAATCATTAAAAGCCACTACGATACAGAAACATGTACTAGAGAATATGAACCACCCACTTAGAGGTGTCTGTGAACTTCAAAGTGCCAGTTCATGAGTAGTGGCAGTTGACTGGCTGATTTGGGACACTCTCTCTTTCCTACTAGCGTTTGTCCGGTCGCACGCGGGCACTGTTTTCAAGATATGTCATATTAATGTTTTTAACTTTGAGATGGAGTGTCCTTTCTACCGTCACAGTAAGCCAAAGACATCGAAGTCACATGCGGAATCTATCTGTTACTCTCGTACACTTTCTTTGTGTTTGCTTGTAAATACTTTGACATGTCCTATATCCTTGTAAAAAGAGATCTACGGATGAATAAAACTACTACTACTACTACTACTACTACTACTACTACTACTACTACTACTATCGAATTTCAAATGATAGTACGTCGAACTTTCTGAGACAGACATTGGGGACGAGACCATAATTAGCCTAAAAGAGTGGGGAAAGCCGCGTAAGATTAGAAACAGGTTGGCAGGGTACCAGACCAGCAGTCGCTAATCTGCGACAGTGTCGAACCGTGTCTATGCCGCAATATGGCACTCTGCACGTTAATCTGTACGAAAACTTTTGATGCAAAACATTCACATTTGTTTGTGTTTATACAGGAAAATTCTAAATATAGGGTTGCGGTGCATTATAATTATTCAAATAAGAGACTAAAATAATATTTGCAGTTGCTCTCTCATGACTGTTTCTCTTTCTCCAGTTGCTACTCCCCTTACACCAGTCTGCTCTTTTTGAGAAGCTCTCTTATATTTATGATAGAGTATCCAAACAGCATCTGTTCATTTCATTTTGAATGACGTCCCTGTACTTCTTTCTTCAACAAATTTGTTTGCTTGGGCGTTTCCTCTATAAACACCTAGAGACACAATTATGTAAATAATCTGAAAACAGCTATTATCTAGCGCCTTTAGGTTACTGAGAGAAATAAAGTAATTTAATGAACTCTTAGTACGTGTCGTAAAGAATCCCTGTATCTTACTGAAGTTTCGTTCTTTAGTACTATCATCGCATTATTGGTAAATAACAAAAAACCAAAAATCAGTGTTGGATTATGAGTCAGTACATTGCTAATACAATGTGTCAGTCGTTTTGTACACATGATGATGCACACATTACCCATCACGTTTAATTGAGAATGGCATGAGTGTTGATCCATTTTTATTTCAGTTTCATTTTAACGTAAATGTGACTAGGGCCTCCCGTCGGGTAGACTGTTCGCCTGATGCAAGTCTTTCGATTTGACGCCACTTCGGCGACTTGCGCGTCGATGGGGATGAAATGATGATGATTAGCACAACACAACATCTAGTCCCTGAGCGGAGAAAATCTCCGATCCACCCGTGAATCGAATCGGGCCCTTAGGATTGACATTGTGTCGCGCTGACCACTAAACTACCGGTGGCAGACTTAATTTTAATGTAGGCCTGGGATAAAGTGATGTACTGTGTATCACTTTCTGTTTCATTTTAGTCCGTTATCCAAAGATAAAGTTGCTAAAAGTGCTTCTGTAACCTAACAAATTGATTAACTGTGGTCATAGTGGGTAAGTATTGGTTTCGTGATCTATGAATAAATCGTAAAGTGACTGATAACAGCACAAAACAGATAACGTGATAAATAAGTACACTGAGGTGACAAAGGTCATGGGATACGTCGTAATATCGTGTTGGATGCTTTTTTTTAAGACGTACTAGCAGCTCGACGTGGCATGGATTCAACAAGTCGTTCGAAGACCCTGTAGACATATTGAGCATGCTGTCTCTATTGTTCCACAACTGCGAGCATGTTGCCGATGAAGGGTTTTGTGCACGAACTGATCTCTCGATTACGTCCCATAAATGTTCGATGAGATTCTTATCGAGCGACTTGAACCGCCAAATCATTCACTCGAATTGCCCAGAAAGTTCTTCAAACCAATCGTAAACAGTTGTGGCCCAATGACAGTTTAGGTCCATGGCTTCTTGGAGTGTATGTGAGATGCTGCGCGGGGTAGCCACGCGATCTAGGCGCCTACTCACGGTCCGTGCGGCTTCCCCCGTCGGAGGTTCAAGTCCTCCCTCGGGCATGGGTGTGTGTGTTGTCTATAGCGTAAGTTAGTTTAAGTTAGATTACGTAGTGTGTAGGCTTAGGGGCCGATGACCTCATCAGTTTGGTCCCATAAGGCCTTACCCCAAATTTCGAATTTCCAATTTCTGCGTGAGACGCAAATCCTACCATCAGATGTTACCCTCTGAAATCTGGACTGATCTGAGCAGGCCACGGTTTTTCAGCAGTATAGGGTCCAACCGACATTGTCACAAGCCGAGTGAGAGGTACTGCAGGCGATTTCGTGCTATTAACAAAGATACTTGCAGAGGTCATCTGATGCCATAGCCCATTTACGCTGATTATCACGGTACTATCATAACGGATACCTTCGTCACACGTCCCACATACATTTCTGCGATTATTTCACGCAGTATTGTTTGTCTGCTAGAACTGACAACTCTATGCAAACGCCACTGCTCTCGGTCGTTAAGTGAATACCGTCGGCCACAGCGTTCTCCGTCGTGAGAGGTAATACGTGAAATTTGGTATTCTCAGCACACTATTGACACTGTGCACCTCGGAATACTGAATTCTGTAATTATTTCCGAAATGGAATTTTCTGTGCATCTTGCTTCAATTACCAATCCGCGTTCAAAGTCAGTTGATTCCCATCTTGCGGCGGCAGACACGTTGGAAAATATTTCACATGAATCACCTGAGTACAAATGACAGCTTCACCAAAGCACTGTCATTTTATGACTTGTTTACGGAACACTACAGGCATCTGCATATGTGCTCATCGCTATCCCATGACTTTTGTTGCCTCGGTGTATGTTTGTGCAGATATGTATAGTATACTTTAAATGGTGTCCCTATTTAACACATTAGTGAATTTGGTTTAAAACTATTAGAATAACAACTGCTTCACAGATTATCCTTCTATATGTTCCCCACTGGTAGCAAAGCTAAAGCCAATTCCAAATTTGATATCATCTTCCATCGTACAGTTTTTACATAATATTCACTACACCCTTCAGTCGGAAGAAAGTTCGGTAGGGCTACTTGTTTATTGCAGTAAGCCAGGTGCATCACGATGAACTCAAGTCGGCTAACCACCATTTACAATAAATTTATTTGGTTCCAGGGCAAAGCTACAATGAATTTACTCTATGCACAGAAAAAGTAAATTTCACTGTGACTAAACCGGCATGTGGACGTTCAAAGTTAATATTTTAATCATGATCGCCTTGGAATGGTTTTCTATGCAATGTGTAAAATTAAAATTGTATGCCACTTAGGAAAATGTATATAGGTGAGAATTTAGAACGCAAATCTTTCCAGATGATTTCTGATAGCTAGAGTAAAGTTCATGTAATTGTGAATGAAAGGAGTTTTCTCAATGCCACAGCATAAGTTTCAGATACAGTTCTCTTCATTATATACACTGGATAAAAATAATAAAAAATGAGTTTCCGTTTCATCAGTACACAGTTAACTGTTGTAAGCACTTGTGAGAGAGACTTTCTCAGTTTTTTTCCTGCATACTGCTCGAAACGTTGTTGTTATGTTAACTGCATTCAGTTGCAGGACACCTTTATAACCGTTTTTGTTTCCTGTTTGCTGCAGTTACAGCGTCTGGAGACATTTTTTTCTTTTCTTTCGCACTCAGTTTCCCTTCTTGCCACTTCTGTACTCTCTGAGCTTCAAATTTTCATGCCTATTACTACGTCTTTACTTTTCTTAGTGCTTCACGTATTTAATCGCATTTAAAGGTGGACTTTAGCACCTCTTAAATGATAGCCAAGGAATTTACCACAAAGTTCGAGCTTGTGCTCGGCGTTTTATTACTCGTATCAGTTATTCGGTACGTCTTTGGCGAAAAATGAGGATAAAACGTCGTAGAAGCTTCGTGATTCCAGGTTTGCAAGAAATTTCCTAATCATGATAAATTAAAAAGAAACAGTCCCTAGCCGTTCTCCTGGAAGCGAATGATGTGTTAAGTTCTTTCCAGGAAGTGTAGTACGCTGCTCGCCAGTTTTTCTTTTTTCTTCGCTGCAGCGTTGGCGTTTGGTGCCTGCCCATGCCTCTCGCCCATCCCTACACCGCTCCCCTCTTTTTCTCTGTCTCTTGGTATAGGTCTGTGTGGGTGTGCGAGGTCAGGAGAAGGAAGTTCGCCCGGAGGTCTGCAGTAACGAGCTGCCTTCTTCACTGATCGGCTGCCCATCCAGAAAACCGTTGAGCAGAATCATGCGGATCTCGTATTACGTCGTCATGTGTTGCAGTACGTCCTCTAACGTTCTCGAATTTCCTTAGGCAGACGCCTACTGCGTGAGTTACACCCGACTATTTGTCCATAGGAGAGCGTCTTTGCCCATATAGTTTTTATTCTAGGTCACAAAATGTTTTACATTCAGGGCTTTCGCAGCTATCAACAAGCACAGTGTTATGAAGAATTCCGCTGTCAGCTGGTACAATTCTTGTTTTATTGACACACAACCGGTTTCACCGCTTAAAGCCGCATCATACGGTGCAACAAAGTTAAAGGGTCGTAGGTACCCATATTATGCAGTGAATATTGTATACTTTGTTTTGGTGAACGAAGGGTGAAAAAATACGAGATACACTAATTTCGTAAAAATTGCTGTTGGGTGGATCATGCAGTTACAGACATTTGTTTTAAAATTTGTCTGCATCGCTATCACGGCAGGGCAGCCCATTTTAGGAAAGGTAGAAGCGGCACTCAAAAGCGACTAACAAGGACTCTTTAGTGCGAACTCGAATGGGAGTCACTGGAACATTTTTTCTACTGCTGCTACTCTTTGTAATAACCCGCCACCTTTGTGCATAAGACGGGTCCTTTCTAACCTTGTGGGCTGGAATGAAGAAGACGTTGTTTTGCTGATATTCTGCTGATAAAGTTTAGAGTAGCGGCATTTGTAGCTGACTGCAGAACAGGTCTGTTAACGCCAATGTACATTTTGCGTAGAAGCCGCGTACAGTCGGTAAGTAAAATTAGGTGTCGTGCGGAGGCGTAGTGGCATTCATTACTTCGTCAGTCCATTTGCGAATGACTAGGTAATAACAAGTAGCTCTACAAGGTACAGTATGTCTACAACTAGATCTACATAGATACTCCGCAAGCCACCGCATATGCGTCGTGGAGGGTGCCTGTATCACTACTAGTCATTTACTTTCCTGTTCCACGAGCAAACAGAACAGAGAGAACATCGGCTGTCTGTATGCCTCCGTATGAGCCCTATATTTTCGTATCTTATCTTCGTGGTCCTTACGCGAAATATACGTTGGTGGCATTACGATCGTTCTGCAGGCGGCTTCAGATGCCGGTTCTGTATATTTTCCCAATAGTAGTCACGGAGAAGAACGTTGCCTCCGGGGCTTCCCATTTGAGTTCCCGAAGCATCTTCCTAACATTTACGTGTTGTTATAACCTACCGGTAATAATTCTAATAGCCTGCCACTGAATTACTTCGATGTCTTCCTTTAATAGGACAGGCGGCACTAGCATCCTATATGTGGTCTCCTTTGCGGATGAGCCACATTTTCCTGTACCTTATGCTGTCTTGTGGAGTATATATGTAGATGAAGACGCAGATGTTTGGCACCCTGTAGACAAAAAGGCCGTTACAGACCGATCGTAAGCTCGTATTGAGGAAGGACTGAAGAAGAGACCGCCATCATCCTTTCAACTAATGTAGAAAAACGACGTAAGACCTAAATATCGATCGTCGGACGGAAATTTCAAACGCAATTCTGCTGTAAGAAAGCCAGTGTTTTACCACACGAGGCGCTATAAGTGTTGAGCAAACATTCTAAACAATTAGTCGAAAAAACGTTGACCACAGCTGGCGGAGATGAAAGGGGGTCACACCCCATTTTACGAGGTCACAAACGAGAGCTATAGAAATGATATCAGCTGACAGCATCTGCACCCTTCTTCTACCTCGTAGGATTCACGCAAGTTTTGGGAACATTGTGGTGATGTATTATGTGTAGGACCGTATGCCACACCTACCTATGTTGTAGGGATCATAAGTTGTAGTCTCTCGTTACATCGAGGACAGGCTCATTACAGAGTATACCCTCTGAAATAACCAGGATATTGGCCAGGTACTATTAAAAGGAGCCTTCGTGGCATTTAGAAAGGCCACGTACAAATTTGAACGGCCGCTACTTCAGAAGGCAAATCGAGCCCCTTACGCATTTGTACCTCCTCGCTCAGTGGTGCTGCAAGCATGTAATCGGATGATGGGTGCTGCTATGATTCACCAGTCAGAGATGGTAGAGGCGTATGAGAGGATATCATTTTATCCCATTACTTGCCTAATTTGTGCTTCGACATAACCGTACCTTACTCACGGGGTGTTCCATTGTACGAGTGTACAACTATTCACCAGCCCAGCCGCTCTTTGCCCATTGCCACTAACCGCTGTGTCCTGTGACGTTTTACGAGTGCTGCCAAACATTCATGTGTGTATACACACATGAAGGAAATACGTCATATGAACATAAGTCCAGTAATGCTTTCTATCAAGTTTAGGGCCATTTGTCTAATATAACTGTTCATCGGTTCGGCTCTGGTCTCACGTGACTATCAGACGTAAAGTTGGCTTTCTGTGGCATTTTTATCCAACGATGTATCATCACACTCTGCATTTTTCTAGGCAGTGACCTGCCTGGTTAGTGTGACGCTACGACACAAAAATTTAGTGCAACTCTTCGTAGTACATTAATCGTAATGGGCACATTTGGAGAAGACGAAATGGTCTACAACATGAAACTCTTTATTGGATAAAACTCTTGACTATATCTGCTTCAGCTGTAATTCCTTTGTTAACCGCTATTGTTTTGAGTTCAATTTCACTGAAGGTAATTTTCATATGTAACTCACTTCATTCCCTAACTTACATTTAGGTCATCTGTTTTGAGTGATCTCGTCGGACTTGCTAAAGATATAATTGTTTACTAGTGTTCATCTCATACTTGGTTTCCGCTTAACGAAAGTGTACAAAAATACGAAGTTGACAGATACCTATCTAACGTGAGGATATAGTATATATTACTGGAAGTGCCGCTTAACGTTTCTGTCAGGTGAGATTGTTATAGTGTATGTATGTTTATGTGTTGTTTCTGCGAGGAGATGGTGTGGATGTTCGGCAATTGCTATTGCTTAGCATTTGCTTTGCTTCACTGTGGACTGTACACCCGCTGTAATAATGCGTGATATTTGACGATAATCCCTTTTCTAAGGGAAGAGGGGGAGACAGTACCTGTGCTCTAGGGGAAGCCGGCACGGTAGTTCAGAGTGTTCGGTCAGAGGGTTACGTGCCCTCTGTAATAAAAAAACTGAATCAATCGATTAACAACGAACATAAATAGATGTCTTACGACGTCCGCACCGAGCAGATGCAACGAACACAAGCGAACAAAATGAGATTAAAAAAAGGGGTAGCGTCTTTGATTCATAATCAAAAAAAAAAAAAAAACGTCGTCGGTCCTCGGTTCGATCCCCGCCACTGCTTAAATTTTGATAAATTATCAGCATTGGCGGCCGAAGACTTCCGGCATAAGAAGACAGCCTCATTCTGCCAACGGCCTTGTCAAAGAGGGCGGAGGAGCGGATAGAGGTTCAGGGCACTCTCTTGTCCTAGGGGTGGGAAATTGCCCCTAAAGGCGGAAGAATCAGCAATGATCAACGCCATGAGGATGCAGAAGGCAATGGAAAACACTGCATTAAATACACGTAACGTGTATCAACAGGACATGTGGCCTGTAGTTGAAGAAGTGTCATGATGATATCTCCATTGGCAAAAGATTCCGGAATAGTCCCGAATTCGGATCTCCGGGAGGGGACTGCCAAGGGGGAGGTTACCGTGAGAAAAAGATTGAATAATCAACGAAAGGATAACGTTCTACGAGTCGGGGCGTGGAATGTCAGAAGCTTGAACGTGGTAGGGAAACTAGAAAATCTGAAAAGGGAAATGCAAAGGCTCAATCTAGACATAATAGGGGTCAGTGAAGTGAAGTGGAAGGAAGACAAGGATTTCTGGTCAGATGAGTATCGGGTAATATCAACAGCAGCAGAAAATGGTATAACAGGTGCAGGATTCGTTATGAATAGGAAGGTAGGGCAGAGGGTGTGTTACTGTGAACAGTTCAGTGTCCAGGTTGTTCTAATCAGAATCGACAGCAGACCAACACCGACAACGATAGTTCAGGTATACATGCCGACGTTGCAAGCTGAAGATGAACAGATAGAGAAAGGGTATGAGGATATTGAAAGGGTAATGCAGTATGTAAAGGGGGACGAAAATCTAATAGTCATGGGTGACTGGAATGCAGTTGTAGGGGAAGGAGTAGAAGAAAAGGTTACAGGAGAATATGGGCTTGGGACCAGGAATGAAAGAGGAAAAAGACGAAATGAGTTCTGTAACAAGTTTCAGCTAGTAATAGCGAATACCCTGTTCAAGAATCACAATAGGAGGAGGTATACTTGGAAAAGGCCGGGAGATACTGGAACATTTCAATTATATTACATCATGGTCAGACAGAGATTCCGAAATCAGATATTGGATTTTAAGGCGTACCCAGGAGCAGATACAGACTCAGATCACAATATAGTAATGATGAAGAGTAGGCTGAAGTTCAAGACATTAGTCAGGAAGAATCAATACGCAAAGAAGTGGGATACGGAAGTTCTAAGGAATGACGAGATACTTTTGAAGTTCTCTAACTCTATAGATACAGCAATAAGGAATAGCGCAGTAGGCAGTGCAGTTGAAGAGGAATGGACATCTCTAAAAAGGGCCATCACAGAAGTTGGGAAGGAAAACATAGGTACAAAAAAGGTAGCAGCGAAGAAACCATGGGTAACAGAAGAAATACCTCAGTTGATTGGGGAAAGGAGGAAGTACAAACATGTTCCGGGAAAATCAGGAATACAGAAATACAAGTCACTGAGGAATGAAATAAATAGGAATTGCAGGGAAGCTAAGACGAAATGGCTGCAGGAAAAATGTGAAGACATCGAAAAATATATGATTGTCGGAAGGACAGACTCAGCACACAGGAAAGTCAAAACAAGCTTTGGTTGCATTAAAAGCAACGGTGGTAACATTAATAGTGCAACGGGAATTCCACTGTTAAATGCAGAGGAGAGAGCGGATAGGTGGAAAGAATACATTGAAAGCCTCTATGAGGGTGAAGATTTGTCTGATGTGATAGAAGAAGAAAGAGGAGTCGATTTAGAAGAGATAGGGGATCCAGTATTAGAATCGGAATTTATAATACACTCCTGGAAATTGAAATAAGAACACCGTGAATTCATTGTCCCAGGAAGGGGAAACTTTATTGACACATTCCTGGGGTCAGATCACAATGACAGAACCACAGGCACATAGACATAGGCAACAGAGCATGCACAATGTCGGCACTAGTACAGTGTATATCCACCTTTCGCAGCAATGCAGGCTGCTATTCTCCCATGGAGACGACCGTAGAGATGCTGGATGTAGTCCTGTGGAACGGCTTGCCATGCCATTTCCACCCGGCGCCTCAGCTGGACCAGCATTCGTGCTGGACGTGCAGACCGCGTGAGACGACGCTTCATCCAGTCCCAAACATGCTCAATGGGGGACAGATTCGGAGATCTTGCTGGCCAGGGTAGTTGACTTACACCTTCTAGAGCACGTTGGGTGGCACGGGATACATGCGGACGTGCATTGTCCTGTTGGAACAGCAAGTTCCCTTACCGGTCTAGGAATGGTAGAACGATGGGTTCGATGACGGTTCGGATGTACCGTGCACTATTCAGTGTCCCCTCGACGATCACCAGAGGTGTACGGCCAGTGTAGGACATCGCTCCCCACACCATGATGCCGGGTGTTGGCCTGGTGTGCCTCGGTCGTATGCAGTCCTGATTGTGGCGCTCACCTGCACGGCGCCAAACACGCATACGACCATCATTGGCACCAAGGCAGAAGCGACTCTCATCGCTGAAGACGACACGTCTCCATTCGTCCCTCCATTCACGCCTGTCGCGACACCACTTGAGGCGGGCTGCACGATGTTGGGGCGTGAGCGGAAGACGGCCTAACGGTGTGCGGGACCGTAGCCCAGCTTCATGGAGACGGTTGCGAATGGTCCTCACCGATACCCCAGGAGCAACAGTGTTCCTAATTTGCTGGGAAGTGGTGGTGCGGTCCCCTACGGCACTGCGTAGGATCCTACGGTCTTGGCGTGCATCCGTGCGTCGCTACGGTCCGGTTCCAGGTCGACGGGCACGTGCACCTTCCGCCGACCACTGGCGACAACATCGATGTACTGTGGAGACCTCACGCCCCACGTGTTGAGCAATTCGGCGGTACGTCCACTCGGCCTCCCGCATGCCCACTATACGCCCTCGCTCAAAGTCCGTCAACTGCACATACGGTTCACGTCCACGCTGTCGCGGCATGCTACCAGTGTTAAAGACTGCGATGGAGCTCCGTATGCCACGGCAAACTGGCTGACACTGACGGCGGCGGTGCACAAATGCTGCGCAGCTAACGCCATTCGACGGTCAACACCCCAGTTCCTGGTGTGTCCGCTGTGCCGTGCTTGTACAGCCCTCTCGCAGTGTCCGAAGCAAGTATGGTGGGTCTGACACACCGGTGTCAATGTGTTCTTTTTTTCCATTTCCAGGAGTGTAGCTTTGGTGGACTTACAGTCAAGTAAGGCAGAAGGGATAGATAACATTCCATCAGAGTTTCTAAAATCATTAGGGGAAGTGGCAACAAAACGACTGTTCACGTTGGTGTGTAGAATATATGAGTCTGCCGACATACCATCTGACTTTCGGAAAAACATCATCCACACAAATCCGAAGACGGCAAGAGCTGACAAGTGCGAGAATTATCGCACAACCAGCTTAACAGCTCATGCATCGAAGCTGCTTACAAGAAAAATATGCAGAAGAATGGGAAAGAAAATTGAGAATGCGCCAGGTGACGATCAGCTTGGCTTTAGGAAAAGTAAAGGCACGAGAGAGGCAATTCTGACGTTACGGTTAATAATGGAATCAAGGCTAAAGAAAAATAAAGACACGTTCATAGGATTTGTCGACCTGGAAAAAGCGTTCGACAATATAAAATGGTGCAAGCTGTTCGAGATACTGAAAAAGTAGGGGTAAGCTATAGGGAGAGACGGGTCATATACAATATGTACAACAACCAAGAGGGAATAATAAGAATGGACGATCAAGAACGAAGTGCTCGTATTAAGAAGTGTGTAAGACAAGGCTGTAGCCTTTCGCCCCTGCTCTTCAATCTGTACATCATCTGTACATCGAGGAAGCAATGATGGAAATAAAAGAAAGGTTCAGGAGTGGAATTAAAATACAAGGTGAAAGGATATCAATGATACGATTCGCTGATGACATTGCTATCTTGAGTGAAAGTGAAGAAGAATTAAATGATCTGCTGAACGAATTGAACAGTCTAATGAGTACACAGTATGGTTTGAGAGTAAATCGGAGAAAGACGAAGGTAATGAGAAGTAGTAGAAATGAGAACAGCGAGAAACTTAACATCAGGATTGATGGTCACGAAGTCAATGAAGTTAAGAAGTTCTGCTACCTAGGCAGTAAAATAACCAATGACGGACGGAGCAAGGAAGACATCAAAAGCAGACTCGCTATGGCAAAAAAGTCAGTAGACTGATGACTAAAAAAAAGAAAAAAGGAAAGAGGTTTAGCATAGGAAATATGACCCTTGGGGTTACATCTTTACTGTATTTAGTGGATGACTGTCTGATTGGGTATTGCAGTGTTATGTTTAGGTTACTACCGGCGATTACGGAAGTGTAATGGAGGGGAAGAAGCTCTATGCTGGCACATAGGAAGGAAGGAAGAGGACGAGGGTTTAACAGCCTGATGGCAATGAGATCATTAGGAACTGTACTTAAACTCAGGATGGGGAATGGAGTCACCTGTGTCCTTTTGAAAGGAACCATCCTGCCACTTGCTTGAAACAATTTATGGTAACCATGGAAAATTCACAATTGGTTGGCTGTATGTAGATTAGAACCGTCACCATCGGCTAGGTGAGTAGGGTGTCTTAGAACTGCATCTTCTCGTTCGTGCCCTACCTGGCTAGAATACCACCATTCGGGTGTCGAAAGTGGCTCCCTCATTTGAACGGTGTACAAAAAATGTGTCACTTTATTGTATTATGAGACTTAAACTTCAGATTAACACACTGTATTGTGATCAGGAACTGTACGCGACTTATTGTCCTTCCCCATTGAGTAAAGACACTACAAATAAAGCTAAATATTCAATTACCTGAAGTGGTACCCCAAGACAGTGATGAACACTACCATATTTGTGTGAAACCTACTTTTGCGATGGGCAGCTGATTTGCTCTTTAGGCAATTTTTTGTTTTCATATTACTGGAACCAAAAACAATCACAATGTTTTAATTAACAAAAAACGCGAAACTGTACATGACTGACAAGTTTCGAGAGTTTCATCAAAAACACGTTTCCAAGAATAGCGCAAATCAGCAGCAATTTCTGGTCCTCCGTAGAAGGATTTTTATTAATTCCAGAGCGGCCACAGTGCCTGTTGGTGTTGTTAACCGAGTTAGGACGGCTAAAAGAGCCGCAACCTACGGCCCAAAGACTCGCGACGGGCGTCCAGCGCTACATCTACATCGCACTCCTCGCTACTGCAACGCAATTTCCTGTGAATATATATGCAAGCATTTACCGCCAGACTGGAACCAGGCGTTCGTATAAAACACTACTGCAAGTCGTAACCAGAATACCAATGATGCTGCCTTAAGCATGTTTGTGATGTACTATATTATGGAAATTCGTATGCGAGGTAACGCAAAATGTGAGAAGCAAACATGCAGCAGAAAACATTTTGCATATTTGCACACGGTTTCAGTTTAACTTTACACATAGTACTAAATACGTGCTATTCTCTTGGTAGGTTATTGGTATTTTGCTCAGCTAGGTACCTGGTCTTGCCAAAATGTATTCGTAAAAACTGCACTAAGGTCGATTTATAAAAATAGATTTTACACAAAAAAGAGACTACCAAAACTAACATTTAAATGGATATTCTCAGATGAAATAACAGTAAAAGTTCCATTAAAAGGAAGAGAATAATCAAGGTAATTTATAAAGCAAGGGAGATGTCCGAGGAACAAGCGCACGAGGCAGTTAACAGTTAACACAATAGACGAGTGATAACCTCAGTTATGGTCCAGCGAAACAGCCCGTTAGCTTTCTCTCATGTTCAAGATAACAAATTGCAGTTCCACCGCTTGAAATTCATTTCTCTTCATATATGTTTGTGAACACTGCGCTCTTTTATTTCATCCACGGCTGCTTTTATTATTGTTAAGGCCACGTCTGTGCAAAATATTTCACTCGAAAAGTATTTCCGCGGCAAATCATAAGCTTGTTTTGCCTGTTGTTCACCGCCCATTTTATATGAGCATGGCTGGACACGCTAACGACGGACCTACAAATTATTTAAGATTTCTTTCGTTATTGTGGAGGCATTCGTTAGGGCTTACTTATGTATATATATAAAGAACTCCTGAACGACGCTTACGATATTTGGTATACTTTTATAGACATTGTAATGAACCTTCTAGCTTAAAATGCAACTGTTACTACGACATCACAAAACATCATCAAATTCCGGAAAAGTAATACGTAGCCGGCCGCGGTGGTCTAGCGGTTCTAGGCGCTCAGTCCGGAACCGCGCGACTGCTACGGCCGCGGGTTCGAATCCTGCCTCGGGCATGGATGTGTGTGATGTCCTTAGGTTAGTTAGGTTTAAGTAGTTATAAGTTCTAGGGGACTGATGACCACAGATGTTAAGTCCCATAGTGCCCAGAGCCATTTGAACCAGAAATACTTGTAAAGAAATTCATATTACTTACTTTCAAACTGTGTATTTAAGCCTCTGCTCAAAATGAGCAGACGTTCTTTATATACTGCGTGTATTTAGAAAGTAAATAGATATTAATAATTTTCCTTTTACAATAATTTTAAAATTTAACTTATTTAGGAGTGTTGATATTACGTTCTTAGATATGACATAGCGATAATTATAACTTAGAGATAGAGTGAGCAGCTATTGGCGCCTGTTTGCTGATGACACGGTAGTGTTTGGGGAAGTGTTGCCGTTAAGTGACAGTAGGAGTACGTATTTTGAGTGTTACAGCAATGGAATGACTAGTTATGGTAGAAATTACATTCCCCTAAGCACTGTATAGTGAGTTATAGAGTTTGGATGTTGGCGTAGACCCCGGTGCGGAAGAGGACCTCTGTACACTCCTTCAGTACGTTGGTACTAGCGGAGAGCAGCAATTGCTGCTGTTAGTTTGATAAAACGGCTTTACGAGTAAATCCCTGTGCACCTTTTCCAGACCTATGCTGATTACAGCACTGATGCTTATGATTCAACCCTAAGGCACCATACCAGTACCAGTACCTAACGGCAAGTCATGAAACTACCGCTATCAACAACGCATATCCTGCAGCGCCGAGGACGAACATAATCCCTATAAAGTTTTGTACCCGTCCGGTAAATACTTTTCTGTCTACACTGGCTCAACCAGCGAGAGATTAATTATAACAACCCTGTATCTCCAATGCCAGACAGCACTGCACTTCGGGCTTCTGGATGTTTATGCCAGCGCACATAAGCTTAGAAGAAGCGAAGCAGAATTGACGAACAGGGCAGTTCCCTGTTGCAGCTCGCTGGCACCCTTCTTCTGGCTCGGGGGTGTTAACATTAGCTCGATAGACGAAGTGCAGACGCTGCCCGACGGCGCAGTGTTGCACTCGTTCACATAGAGGCTACATCATCAGCTGCATCATGTATGTAGGACTCAGTGACTACCTCAAATAAGTATATCTTCGTAAATATTGGGCACTTTGTTGTTACTGTTCTCTGGCAGTCTCCTTCCGACTGCGAGATGTTTACGTTATCTGGGCGGATACTAAGAACTGTGGACGGAGCCAAGCGCTCACTCGCAGATAGTACCCATTATCAGCTGGAGCATGTATATAGAAGAATTGACGACAATCTATTTAGTTCTTTATACATGCTCCAGCTGATAATGGGTACTGTCTGCGAGTGAGCGCTTGGCTGCGTCCACAATTCTTAGCATCTGCCCAGATAACGTAAACATCTCGCAGCCGGAAGGAGACTGCAGCGAACAGTAACAACAAAGTGCCCTCCTGGTTGTCCATTCTTTTATGGCCTCTCTAAGCTTACGTGCAGTGGCGTAAACACCTAGCAGCACCATAAAGAGATGTAAATACAGTATGTGCCATAAGGATTGCTGCTCTCTCTCTTTTATTTTGACGATTAGTCCGCAGCTCGTGGTCGTGCGGTAGCGTTCTCGCTTCCCGCACCCGGGTTCCCGGATTCGATTCCCGGCGGGATCAGGTATTTTCTCTGCCTCGTGATGACTGAGTTTTGTGTGATGTCCTTAGGTTAGTTAGGTTTAAGTAGTTCTAGGGGACTGATGACCATAGATGTTAAGTCCCATAGTGGTTGGTTGTTTTTGGGGAAGGAGACCAGACAGAGTGGTAATCGGTCTCATCGGATTAGGGAAGGAAGTCGGCCGTGCCCTTTCAGAGGAACCATCCCGGCATTTGCCTGGAGTGATTTAGGGAAATCACGGAAAACTTAAATCAGGATGGCCGGACGCGGGATTGAACCGTCGTCCGTCCGAATGCGAGTCGTATAGTGCTCAGAGCCATTTGTAACGATTATCTGTTTTAAATCGGTTTTACTATTTTAACTGCTTCATACATAAAGAATAATTGATTGAACCTTATTGTAACATTTCTCATATTTTATTATTTTCACGAGATAAGATTGTCTTACAGAGGGCGTTCGCATCTTACGCAACTATTAGGGAAGGGACAGTACAGTTAGTTGTATATGCATAATTCCCTGACTTCGGATATACTGCTCAGGTGACAATTCGCCAGATGCCATATGTTAATAGCACTGTACTTGGCTCACAAGTAGACCTAGGAAAAATATTTGTACTTGTTTCAGCTCTCAAGACAAGCTTTTCTTAGCTCTACTGTGGCATCTGACGATGGCCACGGTGAACCAAACATGTTGATGACTATATCTATATAACTGACTGTGTAAAAGCTAATAAAAACTTTAGAACAGTAACCACGAGTGTATATTGGCGCACGGAGATACTCGCAGTCAGGCCTCATCATCCCTCATTAAAAATCATTCATTTACGTTTTCAAGTATTGGCCGCCTAAATAGATGTAAGTGCTGTTATAAAACCGAACGCTTTCTCGTCAGCATGAAAATGGAGAAGCCTTAAAATTAAGTGTGTTATGTTAATCACAGTGTTATTGGAGGTAATCATAACCTAAGACAGAAGCATGTAGCTAATTCAAAGGTTCACTGTTTAAAGGAAGTAATTATAGGAGTGTGTATCCAACCGTCACATCAGTTTTCCTTGCAGGAGCTTACTTTCCCCAATTAGTATAAAACTAAATTTTATAACGTACACTAAAGGAAACGGACTTCCGAATTAGATGAATTCGTAGAAGGAAACGTCATCAATTTGACCTCTTACATTAAGAAGAATATTTCAGACCCAGAAATCAAAAAAATGTTCAGATGTGTGTGAAATCTTCTGGGACTTAACAGCTAAGGTCATCACTCCCTAAACGTACGCACTACTTAACCTAAATTATCCTAAGGTCAAACACACACACCCATGCGTGAGGGAGGACTCGAACCTCCGCCGGGATCAGCCTCACAGTCCATCCCCAGAAATCGATCCCAGACGAAAATTTGTTCTGTAATTCTTATGGTACGCAGTTATGACTTTAGAGTGCAACTTCTGAGCCAGCCGGGGTGGCCGAGTGGTTCTAGGCGCTACAATCTGGAACCGCGCGACCGCTACGGTTCAAATGGGTCTGAGCACTATGGGACTTAACATCTATGGTCATCAGTCCCCTAGAACTTAGAACTACTTAAACCTAACTAACCTAAGGACATCACACAACACCCAGTCACCACGAGGCAGAGAAAATCGCCTGGCCCCGCCGGGAATCGAACCCGGGAACCCGGGCGAGGGAAGCGAGAACGCTACCGCACGACCACGAGGTGCGGACACTACGTTCGTAGGTTCGAGTCCTGCCTCGGGCATGAATATGTGTGATGTCCTTAGGATAGTTAGCTATAAGTAGTTCTAAGTTCTAGGGGACTCTGGCACTAGCTACAGGTTAGTGGCCGTACTCTTTGACACACTCAACCACGCATATCACCAATGTCATAACCGTACTTCACATATCTCTTCCTAACTCCACGGTATAGCATTTTTACGTTCGGGCATTAAGCGGCTGCAGTGGAGCGGATGGAGTGGCAACCGGTGCGCACATGTGTTTGAAAGCTGTACGGTCAGATGTTACAACTACGTGCTATCAGAATTATGGCCCGAATTTTTGCGCAAGGTGGAATACTTGAGGTAATATCTCGCAGGTGTGCTTTTTCCTCCTTCAGATATGAGGTCAAGTGGGTGATGTTTCCTTGTTTGTTACAGTGATTTACTACAGGGGAATCTATTCGCATTAACGACGTTGAAGATAGGTGAGAAGCAGCAACTCGCGAATTGGAGGTAGCATACGAAGAACGAAGGGACCCTTACAAAAGCTGGAACACTACAACTATTTATGATTATCCATTAGGGATATTTTAGAACCGTGACTGTATATTGGATGTAAATAAGTTATAGAGACCTGCAACCAGTCACTTTTTTTTGAATAATAATGTTTTATTCCATGAGCCGGTTTTCGAACCTTTTCAGGTTCATCTTCAGATGGTTTCGGGAAGGTACATCATTACTGGTAGTAGTACTACCAGTAATGATGTACCTTCCCGAAACCATCTGAAGTAGTAATACTACCAGTAATGATGTACCTTCCCGAAACCATCTGAAGATGAACCTGAAAAGGTTCGAAAAAGGTTCATGGAATAAAACACTATTATTTAAAAACGTGACTAGTAGCAGTTCTGTATAACTTATTTACACTACAACTATATCTGACAAGCAAGGCAAGGCACAACGACAATTGATTATTGGTCGGCAGGCTTGTTATGAAACTAGAATAATGTTAGATCTTAACTGCATGTGGATCTGACTAAGCAGGGAAAGGCTGTATGATTGTTTATAGGAGCAGTCAAATGAGATAGATGGAAAGAAGGTCGCTATAACTGTTAGTACATTTACTGGACTGTGCGACAGGACTGTGAGGGTTCTCATGAAAAATGTTTGCGTGTACCTACAGAAACATGATTGTACTCACGCCTGCTCCTCTCCGTAGGAAGCAAATCAACGGACACGGATGTCTTTATTTACGACGCCATAGATGTGGAAATCGTATGGGGGAAATCGGGAGTATTTGGAGAAACTGTTAGGACTTTTCAGATAATCTTCTGCAGTTCAGTCAAAGCAACTGGCACGCCAGCTCTGGGAAAATTTTAACGATCTTTTTCTTTGACTTCAAATGCCGGCTGCTCATCGGTTTTGTGGAACATGGTGCCACAATTAACTCACAGCGATACGTGGACACCTTGCTTAAACTTAAGTGCCCCTTTAATTCCAAACGCCCACGAATGTAGACGGATGCCATCATAATGTTGCAAAGGTGTTTTAATATCTTCGGGTGCTTTCGAGACGCTAAGGAAACATCTGAGGTTATGTTACAGTATAATTACTGTCGCCGCTCGGAGGGACCGCGCGGTTTAGGGTGCCATGTGCGGTCCGCGCGCCCCTTCTCGCCGGAGGTTCGAGTCCTCCCACGGGCATGTGTGTGTGTGTGTGTGTGTGTGTGTGTGTGTGTGTGTGTGTGTGTTGTTCTTAGCATAACTTAGTTTAAGGAGTATGTAAGTCTAGGAACCGATGGCCTCAGCACTTTGGTCCCTTAAGAATTCACACACATTAGAACATTTCTTTGAGTTAGTGTCATCCAGTAAACAGACGCACAAAATTGGCGACTGTATCTGAGGTAGACACCTCGGAATTGGTGATTAGCGTAGAGTAATGCCAATGCCGTCGTGAAGAATGATAAAAGTAATCGGAAGATTTGTCTCCCACCTCAGTCGCTCAAAATTGTTGACGTCCTCGAAGATTACAGAATAATGCACAGCTGTCGCCAATGCTTTCTGCAAACAGTGACGAGAGAGACATACGACGTAATGCTGCTGGTTAGATCCTGAGTAGGCTAGGTACCCCTTTCAGCTGCAACATGCATCTGTCTGAATCTTATATAGATGGATTTCCAGATATGTGTGCTATCAACGCTTTTATGCAATTCAAAAGGAGACTTGCCTTTGTATTGTGCTCAACGGTGATTAAGTTGAGGGCTAATGAAGCTATTTCGTTCGAATCTTTTACTTTTATATTTTACTACACTGTGAATAAAATGCTACATTCGCGTCTTATATCCATAATAATAGCCAACGATAGCCAAGCGTAGAACTCGAAATTTGTGTGTTACTACAGCTTCCTTTGAGTAATATTGACGTAGAATTCAGGTCGTAGATATTCCATGAAATTTTAGAACTCTAGGACAGCTTGGGGTACAAAGTACGCGTGTGACGATTCTCCTCCTCTTTATATCATCATATGTACGCCGTTAGTGATAGGGGGGCGTAGAAGGTGGAGGAATATTAGCAGTTTGGGCCCTGAAAGACGATTCTTCAAGTTCTGTACATAGACTTTCGAGAGTTTCTCAGATTCTTTCTTCTGTTCTAGAGCCTACCAGTAAAGATTTTTCCTCTTTTCTGTTACGAGCTCTCGTTAATTAAGCGCGTCGCTCCTATTCGACTTGGCATACGCTTCACGTTCTCTACCACTCCCCCTATTACGGCTCCTACACACTTGAGCAGTATTCAACTCTGCACCATATGTACTCTCACGTTATTACCTTCCCTTCCGACTAGTACGGTCATCTGCTGATAGTGCGTTGCGAAATCGATTGGGAAAAATCTAGGGGTAGCTTTTATTAATTACCATCAGACAGAGATTATAATGTGGAATGCTAGATGAATAATTTTCATTGATACTCCTGAAATAAGTGCGTCAAGTTGAAGGACATTAATGGCCTTCATGTATTACGTATGTATATAAATTGGTGGAGAAAGGAAGTGGAGGAGCTCAGCTAATACTGGTAAGGGCCGGGCGCGGCGCGGCGTCGTTTCTCTCTGTCACGCGACGCCTTTCAGCGGTCGCCGTCGCCGTCGCCGTTGCTGGCGCGCTCCCCCGGGATTCTTAACTAGATCGAGTGGGACAGCAGTGCGCTTTCTTTCCCCAGCCAACCGAATCCTCGTTACTCGCCTCGCTTCCGGCCGACATTAAGGTTTATTACCCTCTGATACGACTCGCCGATTTATAGCTGACTGCTTTCGGCGAGTTAGTGGAGCTCTTGCATTACGCTTCTCACTACGACTAAAAACGAGAAAATAACAACAGAAAAGTATCTAATACTACCTAGGGTGGCTTTTATTATACTAGTAACCTCTGTGTATCGTAGGTAACACAGGCACGCCATAAATCTGTTGAATATTACATTTACGATTCTCGATTCGTGATTTTCATCGAGTGTGTCGCACTGTTAACAGAAGAGTGATATCTTTACTCCTACGCAGAATGCTTCCTAGTCGAGATACTATATGTTTACGGTGTACGTACAAAAAGGAATGAAACCAATCTTTTACTCCACTTGTTTCTATTATAATTTATTTTTGCAACTTAGGTTTCGGATTGTTTATCATTACTAGCAAATGTGTTGTTGTGATAATCGGTACATACATAAACTAACCCAGAAAATAATTAACAGTAATCAAGAAATCAACGTCCAGACCCACCCCGATAGCTAAGCGCGTTAGCTCGCCGCTTCCGGGATTCAGGGAGACGGTCGAACTTGGGTCGATTAGAATCGGCGGATAAACGACGAGGGCCAGTGTGCCAGCCAGCCTGTACGTGGTTTTTAGGCTCTTTTCACATCCGGGTAAGTGAATCCCGGGTTAGTATCCAACTACCATTGACAAATGCTTCAATTAAGATGCCGACCTCGTCAACATTAGGGATAAAGGCCAGGAAAGAGAAAAGAATAACAAAGAAGAAATAATTAACTATAATACAAAGTACTACCGCCAGAATTAGGTAACACTAAAATAAGTTAAAGCAAATACATTTATAGTGAAGCAAAATATAACAAAAGTAGTCTGCCCGTCAGTTAGGATAGGCAATATGAAGAAGTGGAGAGTACCTTGGTCTGTCCATTCAGTAGCTGTTCAAATGGTATTTGTGGTCTCCACCATTTCAGTCCACTATGTCTAGAGTGCCGTATTTCTACATCTACTACATAATAGTGTCTGATTTCCAGACAATTTGCTAGGATGGAATTTGTCTTCCGAAATTTGTAGTGTTGTGCTGTTCTGTAAGCAGCGTGCTCACGTATCTACTTGATTTTCCTACGGTGTGTGAGCCACGAGTGATGTTATACACTCCTGGAAATTGAAATAAGAACACCGTGAATTCATTGTCCCAGGAAGGGGAAACTTTATTGACACATTCCTGGGGTCAGATACATCACATGATCAGAATGACAGAACCACAGGCACATAGACACAGGCGACAGAGCATGCACAATGTCGGCACTAGTACAGTGTATATCCACCTTTCGCAGCAATGCAGGCTGCTATTCTCCCATGGAGACGATCGTAGAGGTACTGGATGTAGTCCTGTGGAACGGCTTGCCATGCCATTTCCACCTGGCGCCTCAGTTGGACCAGCGTTCGTGCTGGTCGTGCAGACCGCGTGAGACGAAGCTTCATCCAGTCCCAAACATGCTCAATGGGGGACAGATCCGGAGATCTTGCTGGCCAGGGTAGTTGACTTACACCTTCTAAAGCACGTTGGGTGGCACGGGGTACATGCGGACGTGCATTGTCCTGTTGGAACAGCAAGTTCCCTTGGCGGTCTAGGAATGGTAGAACGATGGGTTCGATGACGGTTTGGATGTACCGTGCACTATTCAGTGTCCCCTCGACGATCACCAGAGGTGTACGGCCAGTGTAGGACATCGCTCCCCACACCATGATGCCGGGTGTTGGCCCTGTGTACCTCGGTCGTATGTAGTCCTGATTGTGGCGCTCACCTGCACGGCGCCAAACACGCATACGACCATCATTGGCACCAAGGCAGAAGCGACTCTCATCGCTGAAGACGACACGTCTCCATTCGTCCCTCCATTCACGCCTGTCGCGACACCACTGCAGGTGGGCTGCACGATGTTGGGGCGTGAGCGGAAGACGGCCTGACGGTGTGCGGGACCGTAGCCCAGCTTCATGGAGACGGTTGCGAATGGTCCTCGCCGATACCCCAGGAGCAACAGTGTCCCTAATTTGCTGGGAAGTGGCGGTGCGGTCCCCTACGGCACTGCGTAGGATCCTACGGTCTTGGCGTGCATCCGTGCGTCGCTGCGGTCCGGTCCCAGGTCGACGGGCACGTGCAGCTTCCGCCGACCACTGGGGACAACATCGATGTACTGTGGAGACCTATCGCCCCACGTGTTGAGCAATTCGGCGGTACGTCCACCCGGCCTCCCGCATGCCCACTATACGCCCTCGCTCAAAGTCCGTCAACTGCACATACGGTTCACGTCCACGCTGTCGCGGCATGCTACCAGTGTTAAAGACTGCGATGGAGCTCCGTATGCCACGGCAAACTGGCTGACACTGACGGCGGCGGTGCACAAATGCTGCGCAGCTAGCGCCATTCGACGGCCAACACCGCGGTTCCTGGTGTGTCCGCTGTGCCGTGCGTGTTATCATTGCTTGTACAGCCCTCTCGCAGTGTCCGGAGCAAGTATGGTGGGTCTGACACACCTGTGTCAATGTGTTCTTTATTCCATTTCCAGGTGTGTATTATGCCTGTTTCCTTCCAAATTTCGGAGAGTTTATTCCAGTCCACAAGTCACAAGTTTTTCTCTAAAGCTGCTGTAAATTTCGAGTGTTCACATCGTACAGCTTAACTTGTTTTGAATGCCACCGATGTGGGTAACGGCACAATTATGGAAAGTATAGTTTACTTTTTATGGTAAAATGTAGTACTGAAGTGGTTCCGCATGGTAAAAGAAAGTCAGGCGTGCACCTCTGGACTCAAACTATCCTTAAAATGAGTTATAAGAATTTAGAAACCTCTGCGTCTGTGACTGTTCACGAGTTTCATTGTATGCTACCAGTCATGAGCATTTACAACAGATTTTCCCTTGCACCCGACTATCATAATGTTAATAAATTTAGTTAGAAGACATGAATCAAATTGGGCTGATTATCATTCTAATTTATCTTAAAATGTCGAAGCACTGTATGTGGCATGCAGGGTTGTGTTATGTTCTCACAGTTAGAAATATCATAGAGAGAACATTTTTCTTCTGCCAAGCTGCATCTGAACTGGAAGACGTGCAGACTGAGGTATTTAGCGTCATCTGTAATTCTACAATCATTGGGGGAATGGCTTGAGAGCACATGTGGGCTCAATTGAAAGTAGATTGTATATTTCTTTTTCGTCTTATTACATTATTACAACTGTGAGTCTACAGAAGTAGGAGAAGTGGCAAACGTTTTCTGTTATACTCTCGTAGTGCCACCTTCGCAGCAATGTTATCTCGCAACAGAACCGCAAGCAATCGCGTCTCCAATACTGAATCTGGGGCACCACAACTGGCTGTGTTCCGTATGCAATACACGTGGCTGAAATTCTTATTCATGCCTTCGTCGCCTGTTCCGACGTTCCACACAGCTTCAAAATATACATATATGTGTATACATCTATAGTTGCTGTAGTTTCTGCATCCTTTACTGCAGACTATCATATTATAGCATCAAATGCAGGCACCAGTCGATCGAAGTCTATACGTACTGTCATAAATGATTTGTTCATATAATTATGTGGTGGCCGTATTTGAACAATACCTCATTATCTGTTGAAAGTGTTGCATATTCTGACACTTTCATCTGTGTATTTATAGCATTCTTTTGATACTGTTGGCTAATATAGTAGCAATGGGTCTTGCCCAGAAAAAATTTCAGGCATTCAGATTTGACTTCCGATCGGTAATTTGCGCTATTTCTATTTGGTTGTTTTGCATATTTCATACATTTGCTCTAGCAGCACACATTCGCCTAAGCACAGGGGCTACTAGCAAATAATGTTTTTCATCACACATTAAACAAGTTGTAGGAGTTGGAACAAAAATTTATAATTGACCTCACTGGAGAAATTTGAACATAATAGAGGTTCCGTGATTCATGTGCTTATACTGAATGCTCAATACTTGTTCACTGTTGTGTAACGACAGACAGCGTAACATCCATAACGGAAAGGTAACTGCTTTCGCTACTATTTTCTAAATTGAGCTACAATTGAAACTGTTGGTCCTCAGGCGGGGGCATTTAACGGCAGCATCATTATAGAATATCGAAAACAAATTAATCTCATTAGGTCTGCGAGAGCGTTCTGTTACGGCAACATGCGTGGCTTCACATTTCGGCTTTGATTGTCAGAGCACGCACCATTTAACAATCCTCCGCATCAGTGAGAGTGAAGCTGCTTCCGCAGTGGGCGCTTCACGAATCGATGCCGCGAATTACAAATTAAATGAATCGCTAATGGCAAAGGGTGGGGAGCTGTACAGGCCAAGCTATGTTATGTGGCTTTGTGTGGTGTAAGCGAAGGAAACTCTATCACCAGACGGACCTCCCATTTGAAAGTTACAACTTATGTGAAATTATGAGAGTTAATGGATTCGTGCTTCTGACTGTGCGCAGTCGAAACCACAGTACATACTACAAGTTAATTATAATTTTTATTTGCGCTACCTGCTGTATGCCACAATTGTAAATTGCACTATATATATATATATATATATATATATATATATATATATATATATATATATATATAAAGACACAGCAGTTCATAGAACTGTTAAATAAGACTGTTAGGAATAGGTAGTCTTCCAAAGTTCCTTCTAAATGGAACAAAAAAGGCTCCACGACACAAGCTTCGTAGCTCTTCCGTTATTGACTGTGAAGATACGAGCTGTAAGACGCATAGCGCTCGCCACTGGGTGCGATGCACGTAGGAATAATTTACGAATCGATTAGTATTCGTATTATAAGGCCGTCAGTGAGCCAACCACTGTTGCAGGCAGACGTACCGTACGCCGCGTGCACCGACCCTGAGAGGTGTGGAAGAGAGAGTGGTGAATTGGTGAAGGAGATCGTAGTCATCCCACGCCGTGGTAATCATCACGTCCACAGTTTCTAAGGAATATTGTTTAGTCTTTTTATATTGTAAATGGCGGTCCAAGTGCATACGCTGGGGTTGTGTTGTTTTAGGGGAAAAGACCAAACTGTGAGGTCATCGGTCTCATCGGTTGAGGGACGGACGGGGAAGGAGGTCGACCGTGCCCTTTCAAAGGAGCCATTTTGGAATTTACCTGGAGCGATTTAGGGAAATCACGGAAAACCTTAATCGGGATGGCTGGACGCGGGATTGAACCGGCGTCCTCACGAATGCGAGTCTAGTGTGCTAACCACTGTGCCACCTCGCTCGGTACATACGCTGGTGAAATAGCCATATCTCAGTGGTGATATTGCAGTTGTAATTTTGTAGTTGGCATCTGTCGTTATCCGGATATCGTTATTTCCTGGGATAGGATCAACCGAGTGTTCTTGGGTTAATGAAATAGCCCACACATGTAAATTGTATAATTGAGCCACTAAACTTTATTGCGACAGTAAACTGAATTACATTTTTGACTACTTTAACTGACACATCAAATCAAGTGTTTATTGAAGAACTTCAGTCTGTACTTCGAATCATTGTCACTGCCGTTAAATTAAATTGATTAATTTTTTTGTTAGTAACCTAGCAATAATTTTTCATATTTTTCTGAGTTTTTCTTGTTTCAATAGCTTTTATTAGATTGACCTTGTTGTTACCTGTGATGCAGTATTTCGGCGATGATTTACCATGTTGAGAGCAAAATTATTTCAGGTGTTCAGGTGTTATTCGGAAATGTTATATTAATATACTGTTGCAGAAGAATCTGAGTCGCACAGTCACTGTAGTGGAGTGGATATGATTCTAAATTGTCGCCAGGAGGGTCACGATGACGTGAACTGTAAAATTTTAATTTCTGTATTCGGTTTGAGTACATTCAAGAAGTACCAACAAATGTCAAAAATCACTGAACTGGAATGTTTTGTAACTGTATATATACCGTATGTGTTTTGGCCGGAGGCAGTTCGCTCCGCGCTCTTGTATGTGCAAGTGCTGAGTAAACTTCCGTTAAGTGAAGTCAGAGTTCGTCATTAATCTAATTACACCTCCTTCTGCCAGACAATATTTGGTCGTAGTGATCATTGTAAATTTGTGCTCGTGAACGTTGTTATGTCGCAACGCGTTTTGAATCGTTAGGTACGTGATGGAATCTCAGTACCTACCACAAAATTATAATAACAGTCGTTTCTTTCGAAATGAGGAGCAGATGTGTTTTCTGAAAAGACAGTAATTTAATTTTTAGTCGAACAAGATATTTTTGCTCTAAACGCTCGATGCTTTTATTAACAGTAAACGTGCGTTGGGCTTACAGGAAGCAGCTGCCTTGCTCATAGTCGACAGGCAAAAGTATTGCTTTGTACTAAATATTTTGTTCTACGTTTGATGTTTTGCAAACAGTGGGGATTTCTATACTCATCAAAATTACCACGTATGTTTATTTATGGTTGATTTTGAAGTGAGATTATCATTTTCGGCAATAGACCTATACTCTCGCGATTCGTTCTCGTTTCGTTTCGAAACCAGTTGCCTTACATCCGAACTTTTGTGCTTATGATCGCAACTGGAAGCAGTAAAAATTTAAACAGAATTGGCACTGCAGAATAGCATAAGAAAATCCATTTTTAATTATTAACATTATGGTGGATTTGTGTCAAGTTTAATGATATTTTACTCTGATTGGAAAAAAGTCTAATGTTGTGTGCGGCAAAAACTAGAAGAACTGGAATTAAGTTGACTTATGACTCTCCTAATGTAACTGTAATTGTCACAG
Organism: Schistocerca gregaria; assembly: GCF_023897955.1. Taxonomy (NCBI): domain Eukaryota; kingdom Metazoa; phylum Arthropoda; class Insecta; order Orthoptera; family Acrididae; genus Schistocerca; species Schistocerca gregaria. The sequence goes on from NC_064931.1 coordinate 836,969,028, forward strand.
TCACAGAGAGTTCAGGCTTCTAGCGAACTGGAGATAATTAATACGTATTTGTTGCAGGCGATTTTCATTTCACATTCGTTGAAAGCACCATAACCTAATGCTGATGTTGTATAACAAGTTGTCCATAACAGTGAACTGCAGAAAGTGATTTAAGTAAGGCAACGAAACTGCAACCAAAATTGTAAATGAGTCGACCTAGTTTCCACTGAGGAATGAAGAAACGGGTTGGAAGGACTGTATGCCGTTCGTAATGGTGACTCTTAAGGCGATCATTATGAAGTTCAGAAGTTTATTAAAATAGCTTAATTTATTTTTAATTATACAGTCTTCAATTATACAGTCTTCATAAGAAAGACTGTAAATGAACTCTGATACTGCAGTATTTTTACCATAGTGCAATAGTGACATACAGTGTCAAACTTCACATCGTCATCGGCGTCACGGTATAATTCTATGCATGTTGTTAGATAATATTAGTAATTGTATACGCACACGTAAACAATATAATTTAGGAAAGACATGGTGTAGTTTGATCTCCGATCTCCTAAAACAAATTTCCTATTAACCAAAAAATACACAGTCCATATTATGAGCAGCTGTAGGAAATTATTAACATTGATTCTTGGTGTATATTACCGGTACAAGGGTCACAATGAAGCGACGAAGCGTACACAACAACATGTCCTGAAAAGAAAAAAAAGAGCCGCTGTCAATCAGGGGAATCTTCCCTGAACGTATCTTTCTCTACGTTGCGACATTGATGGCGTAATTTAAAAGAAGAAGGAAAAGACGTTCTTAAGACGGACGAAATGTAAACGCCGACTCATGTTTCTGTGAGAGAAACAAGGAAAAGTTTCAGGTGAAGCATGTATCCAGTAATCAAGTTTACGCCAGCTTCCTCAGAGACAGAGTGCACTAACAAGCTCTGTGTGCACATTAGGGTTTCCTCGTATGACTACCCACACTGATATTCCGTAGCATATCTAAAAACGTTTTAAATAAACGATGCAGCGACGAGTTGCGCGAGCTAAACCAGGCACTGTAGCTGTCATGGCGTCTGCTTTATGGTTCACTGTCAGCTCTGTTCTGCGCTGGTCGGCCCTGTTGTTTGCATCTGTAACAAGCATTCGGTGCCTAAAGCAACACCAGTGTAATGGACATCGATAAATAGTAGCTCTAACGAAACACATGTCTCGGAATACAGGGTAAATATGCAAAAGAGACATCAAATGTGGTGTTTCATTCGGAACTGTGTTTGCGTACAATAGCGAATGTCATTACTGGATACACCGAAGTTATGGGCGGCGTATCTGACTGGTGACATTGGAGATTATTCAGTACTTTCGTAGTAACGGATAATTCAGGTTATGCGGAAGAAACATGTCGCTCATTGTTAGGTGGACAGCCTTAGCCTAAGCGACAACGTTTGCTCAAGCTCCGTGACAGATTTCTTCTCGTCATCGGCCTGTAAATGCTGTACAACAGAACAGCTTTTCTAGAATTACAGTATTGCGAAAAAGAAAGTAAGTTACACCTGACAAGCACGAGCACAACAACGCTGTTTCTTTTCAAGGAAAAAATATGCGACGGTAGGTTAATGAGGAAAAATACCTGAGCGACGCTAATATGAATATTAATAGCTTTCATATTTTCCCAGAATTCTCACAGAGACATAAATTCGACAGATGAAATATGACAGCAAGATTATATAATGGCCGGCCGGTGTGACCGTGCGGTTCTAGGCGCTTCAGTCTGGAACCGCGTGACCACTACGTTCGCAGATTCGAATTCTGCCTCGGGCATGGATGTGTGTGATGTCCTTAGGTTAGTTAGGTTTAATTAATTTTAAGTTCTAGGCAACTGATGACCTCAGATAGTAAGTCGTATAGTGCTCAGAGTCATTTGATTGTATAATGGGCAGTCAAATGAATGCGGAACAGAGGGAACAGAAGTAAGTAAATTACTTCTCATTGGAAAGGTAATCGCCATAAATGTTTATACACACAGTGCCCCGTGAGACACTGCGATCAGTGCCTTCATGGAAAAATGTTTTTGTTTGCTTAAGGAAGCGGGATTGTATCCACACGTGCACCTTTTAATTCCATGAAAATCGGTGGTTACAAATGTCTTTCTTCAGGATTAAATAAATATGAAAATAGCATTGGGAGAGATCAGGAAAATATGGACGATGTGTGAGGGATTCCCAACGAAACTTCTGCAACGTATTCGAAACAACCTTGGCAACATTTGTTTCGTACGAAGAGTACAATCACGGTTCCTTATTCAACAGGAAATATTTTGCAATGAAATCATAAACAATCTTGTCTCATAGCGGTATAAATGTATTAAGAGTTATGGCGATTACTTTTGGAATAATAAACCGAGTACTTACTTTCTTCCCAACCACCTCATTAGAGGCAGGGAAAAATTTCTTGTTAAACCAGGAATACAAAAGAAGTGGGCCGTATTGACTCTTCTTATTCGCTAAGAAGTCATGGTACCACATTGAGATAAATACCGTGATTCATTGCACAGAAAACAGAGCATTCATTGAAACCAATGAACTGAGACTCGCCTAACACTGCAAAAACAATGCTGCCGTTGTTATGGAGCTTATCCTTATTAGCGTTTGTGAATATTGGAATAACCTCAATAAATGGTCGACATGAACCCAAATTAAGAAATTGAAACAGTGAAGCAGCAAGGAGAAACCAAAATGTAGCGTGACTTACAAGGAAGTGTAGCACATCGTGATCGGACAAATTAAATGAAACACAAAATTTCAGAAATGCAAGTATGTCAACAAATGTGCTTTTATTCTCTTTCAAAAGGATGGAAGAACGATTATGTCGTAACGTCCCATCGACGATTTGGTCATTGTATAAAATAAAACAACCTCAAATTTCCAATGAGTGGATAATGAAATAAGCAGTTTTCGCTTCAAACGAGCTATCGCAGCATTCGAATTATTGGAGATTAGGAAACCAATGGGTAGATTATATCTGTATTGCTGATCGGGAATTTAAATCAAAATCCTCAAAATATGCGACACGAGTATCTTAATACAGCAAAAACATTGCTTTGTGACGTCACTGGACACATATGCGATCTTGACTTTTATCTGTTCTGTGAAATGTCAAGAGCAGCTGCCACACCAGGATCCTACTGTAAATCCCACAGCCAAACCTCATGCTGTGAGGTAAGACGATGACCACCGTTTCTTATGCTAAGACTTCCATGTGGAACACGTCTAGACAATACAGCTCGTTCCGTAATTACTGCTAATAATTCGTCGACTCGTGTACAAAATGTGGTCAGGCCTTGTTCGATTGCTTTTACTTTCTAAAATCAAGATTAGGTATTCGGCTAAGGCACTACGGAAAACCTTACTGCAGGTATTTCGTCATGAGGTAAAGTCCTTCAGATGAAATCTTCACAGACTCGACAGTCTGTGGTCTTCCTTTTTATTCTGTTTCACAGCTGACCCATCTTATCATAGGTTTTATTACACGTTTTTATCGCGGTTGTTGAAGAAATCCTGCCATGAGACCATAGCTGGAGAAAATGTAGGAACCATTTGTGCGCAACAAGGACACAGTAATAGTTCATAAAAAATGGGTTTAATAGTTACAGCTTCGCCACGAAACGTAAGTTTCGAGATTGTCTGCAGCTCGTAAGCTGCCCTAAATAGTTATATCGCTCTGTTAATCTTTCACTCAACTGAAATTGAGGTAACTGACGACACCTTCTGAAAGAACTATCCAGTGTTTAGTCTCCCATCATTTGATTTCAAGTCACACTATAGATGATCCGGAAGTCTCGGGATCCTGAGAAGGAAACGTTTCATAGCTGACACGCCACGTGTAGCAACACGGACGGGGTTATCTGTTCAGTACAGGCTCATGTAATGCCTGGTAAACTGAGATCAACGCTGCCAAATGTTGCCTCTGTTCTGTGTCTGCGTGTGCTAATCCGTGTAAGGAGAGGGAATGGGGACAATTAATGAGGAGTATTGGCATAATGTAACAGAATAATCTTACTCTAAAGGTGCATGTCAGATAGGGCCTGGACAGCAACTGCACGTCCCCAATTTGAGAAGATTTGTCGACCTCTCCCACTCACGTCGAGGAATCCACTGCAAACTACGTGTAACTGTGAGGAAATTAATGATTCAACCACTAATAAACGAGATCACATCCCAGTACTTTAGTAGTATTTCTCGGTTAGCTTCACTCAGAGCATTCATGAGATGTCAACTTTCTTAATATTAACAGAATGACACCATCTTGTAAGTCAGAAACACAATTCCATAACATTAAACATTTACCACTCTATTATATTTTTTCCTTTCGATTTCTTCGTTCGTCTATTGCCTAATATAAAAAATAGATTATAAAAACTGAGCTGATACTGGGTAGGTTTATTTGTTGTTTCACAAAATTCGTTTTACTTTGTGCATAAGAACACCGCCTATCTATAATTCACTTATACTGGACTACGCAGAAGAAAACGTAAATTTAGCGATAGGTACACTCCATAGTGATTCCAAATGCAAGACATTTCATGGTCGTTGCCTTTCTTTACCTGCTACTTGTCTGCTTGTATGTAGTACTTATCTTAAAATTTTACGTAATTCTCTACATTTACGCCAGAAACGCACGTACTTAATACCAAGAAACAGTGCTGTAATTTTGTCACTTCATTGACGCAACTGTAGGGGAGCGCCTGTGTCAATGAGAAAACAGAATCATGAGTTACCTTAACTCTTTCATTACGCAAGTGGGCGCTAAAAATACCTCACGTCTTCACTAACAAAGAAAATGCAGATGTGGCGTGTGCTTACCATGCTCTCAGTGTTGACGAAGGTTCTGCAATACGTGCAGAGCTTGTGCCCAGCCCTCAAGAACAGGAACCACAATACATTGTTAATTTCGGTAACATGAAAGTTGTTTTTTAAAGTTTCACAAGCGTCTGACGAACAGTATGTCCAGAAATACCGTCAAACTCTATTACGCACTTCATATACAGCGAGGCTCTAGAAACTGAATTTTCTTACAGGTTTACTAACACATAGCGATGTACTTATTTTAATGTGTGGGCTGAATTATTAATGTAGTTTCACGTCACCATTAGCTCTACATAAGTTACATGATAGAAGCGTGAAACTTGTCTTGCGGTTTTCTCGGAATTGCCAGAGTAGTGCACCTGACTACTTTAACATTATGTTGTTTTAATGGCCCACTAAATGTATACAAAGTTTTATGTAAGTCTGAGATACCAATGTTGTGGCGTCCATTTGTAAGTATAGTTTAGTGCTTTTCAATTTTGTTCGTCAATAAGTGAATAATACCAGTGGATTTACTCCTGTTGAATTCTGTTTAATTATATTCCGTAAGTGTTAATGTATTTTTTTTTCGGACAGACACAGGCATTCGTGTGACATTATTCTCAATGTCTTGCCTGAAAATTACTTCTAGTAGGTATTTAGAGAATCTTGCGCCTCATATAAACCGATAAAATGAAAATTCTCGAAACATTTAACACAGAGGAGTGCATCAGCGATCATGAGACTGTGGTAACATGAATGACTGCGCGTGTTACAAGGAACACTAACAATGGTGATAAAATATTTTTACTTAGCAAGAGTGACAGGATATAAATTGGAGAGTAAATGAGTAGTCGATATCAAAATTCCGTTCTGAGGACGAAAATGTGGAAATCAAATGGACAAATAAAATTCAAACAACTGTTCAGTAGCCTTAGACAAGTATTTGCTATGCAATATCTGAAGGGACATAAAAGACCCACCGTGGTTTAGTAACCGTGTTAAGAATTTATTACGAAATCGGAGCTTCATCATAGACTAACGTGAAGTCAATGCCTGGTTCGCAAATAAGAGCTAAACGCACCGACCGATCTGACTTACAACCGTAACACGTTTCGGTCTTATGCAAAGCCAGTAAGCGGATCGAAATCATCTATTTACTCACTCACTGACCATAGTGGTATAGAAATGGAAGATGGAAAGAAAAGACCGAACTATTGAATTTGGTCTTTCGGAACTGTTTATCGTAACACGATTCTTCTTTTCAAACGTCGCGATCAAGCCGAAATGGAAAATATTGAGATAAGCAACTGCGAAATAGAAAATGAACAGCACCAGATGAGTTACATCTTAGGTATGAGAGAGTTGATGATAAATAACTAGCTCCCTTCTAAACGTAGTTTATTACATGTTCTGGATCAACGACGGGTACTTAGTATCTAAAACAAAGCGCACGTCTGTCCCTGTTTCAAGACCGGTCGTCGGACAAATGCTACTGATAACAGACCAATGTCACTGACTTCAGTCTGTCGTGTAATTATGGTGATATATTATGACATTTTTGAGAACGAGGGTCTTCTCCATAATAATTTACATGAATTCCACCAACAGACATCGTGCGAAACTCAGCTCTCTCTGCTCGTATGTGAGATGTAGAGTGCCGTAGGCATCGGCGCTCGAGTTGACATAGTTTTCATACAGTTCCGCTCTCACTTTTAGTGAAAAATACACCAGTTTACAGAGAATCTGGACGTGATTTGTTGCTGGATTCAGGACTTCGTTGCAGATAGAACTCGACATGTGGCTGACAGGTGTACAGATAATTACTGGTGTACAGATAATTTCTGGCGTACCGCAACGATGTGTGGTATGACAGATGTGGTTTACAATATACGTATGTAAATGGTCTACGTCGGTTGCTGTATTAAGTTGATCGCATATGATGCTACTGTCTGTACGCAGGCAGAAACGTAAGATGACACTAGCGAACAATAGGAGACGAGCAGAATATTGATGATCGGTGCAGGCTATAGCAGTTCACCCTGAACGTTAATAAATGTAACATACTGTGTATAATTAGGCGAAGAAATTCACTTATGCACGATTACACTACTGGCGACAAATAACTGGGAACAATTTATACCGTAAAATACCTAGGAGTAACCATCCAGTAAGACCTAAAGTACTATGATCACATATAACAAAGTGTAGGAAAAGTAGTTTCCAGGTTGCGATTTATAGGAAGAATCTTAAGGAAATATGATTTATTATCTAAACAGGTGTCTTACAAAACATAGCAGAGGTAGAAAAAAGTCCAACTTAGAACGTCTCGTTTCGTCAGCGAATCGGTTGTTCGGTGCGAGAGCATTACGCAGCTACTCAACAAACACCAGTGGCAGATGCTGCAAGAGAGGTGCTATGCATCGCAGAAAAAGTTTACTATCGAAATTCAGAGAGAGTACGTTTGGGAAAGAGTTGGACAACTTATTAGGTCCTCACACATCGTCCTGTAAAGGACAAGAATGAGAAAATCCAAGAAATTCGAGTTTGTTGAGTTTACCGATAGCCATTCGTCCCATGCACCTTTGCGAAGGTAACGGGAGAGGGAACGAACAATGGTAACAGAAGTACCCTTCACCACACACCATATGCTGGCTTTCGGAGTATCGGTGCAGATGTAATACCAGTACATCTATTGCGAAATTTACCTTGCAGGGATCCATAACGTTTGCAAATTTATTCGTGATAGCAGGACAAACAACGTGGTAGAGTGGAAACCAATTGTGGGATTCATTACGATAGGTGATATGCTCATAGGTCGTCCTATATTAGATGAACGAATGAATAGGTCATGATCATTCGAATGTTTATGGAAGACAGTGCAAATCAAAACCTACAGGCCGTTGGCCACAAGGAAATGAATGTACTTAAACGCTAATGACGATTTCACGTAATCTAGCATGTAAATGAGAAAATATCTAAACTGCTTATTTCTCAGCAAAAGTCTGCACAGTCACGCCTAAGAAAACCGACGTAATTGCCATATCACCTGTACAGTCTTTGACGCCATATAATACACTCAAACTTGTTTCATGATAAACAATAGAAACAAAAATTTCTACGAGAATATAAATCAAAATGAAATGGAAGTGCGTCTCTTAACCTATGACCACATGAGGGTGTAAGCTGAAATATTCAGTACACGCAAAAATGAGCCAAGAATCCACTAAAGTTGCACTTTATATAAAAGACGAAATGTGCCTAATTTCACTATTAATATTTCAGCAGACAGCAGACGTTTAATTTATGAAACGATTATTCTTATTACTAAACGTTGAAGACCAGACAAACTAATCACTAAAAAATAAATATTGAAATATTGTCATCTCACAATAATAATCAAATTTCGGACATTTTATATCAGGAACACCGCGAATTTGAGCACTTTTCTATATTAACCTCTTTAATGAGCCGGACAATCAGTTATCAGGCCACGTAAAATATGGACCTACCTACTATGCAGGAGCTACCTTTAATTCAAGAATGAGTTTCAACATCTCAAGACGAATTTGTAAAGCATAGGACTGTATATGTGCAAATAAAATTATCTTTCACTAGATAATGTTGAAATTGTGAGTGTACGACAGCCTGGACATTCGCACCCTACTTTCCACACACACACACACACACACACACACACACACACACACACATACAGAAATACAGAGAAAGAGCTTGAGGGCATATAGCGGACGTATGTTGTTGCTGCCTGTTTACGAATCTGAAAATGGATGAGCCGTTTGGAAACACACGACAACTTTAATCAAAGAATTTTTAAAACGGCCATCTCACTTAACTGCTCGATAGCTATAATAGATAGCTGCTCTCCACTTAATTGTACAGGAACCTTCAAATCAAAACTGTAGTAAAGTGTGGCATACCATGATCACAGGGAGGGTTACTTCACCCACGGAGTGATGGGAAAGAATGCTTCTACCCACCACGTCTCACTGTCCATTAGTTTCAGCTACTCATTCTCACATAGAAAACTTCCTTCTCGCCCAAAGGGACACAAATGTGCACAGAAGCACTAAGTGCTGTACCATAATGTGGAACCTTAGTTACTATACCAACTAGACGGTTTCCCAAGAATCGAGTGTGCCCTAGCAGTCAGCAACACGGTATGTTCTCTGGCTGGAGAATGGAATCGTAACAATATTTATTTTTTCTACGCATCTTAAGGTGACACGAGCAACTGATGAGATACCTGTTTCCCCCAATTAAAGCCGTGAGGCGCAAAGCAAGTAGCTACGTGTCTAAAGCACCTAAGGTGACTGCAGAATTTGCAAGAGGCATCAGCCTGGGCGCCTACTGTGTTTCCACTGCTGATTACCAGCTGCAGTCAAAACAAAAGTGTGTTATTGTGGACGTTGTGTCAACGCCGGTGACAGCCGGAACGGGACAATTTGTGGTCCTGCGCGAAATTCCGCGAAAATTTCGCTTCATGAACAAACGTAATTTATGGTGGCCGGGAGCGCGGTGGGCGAGCGCTTTATACCGGTATCCCTCCCCCCTCCATTTCTGGCGTGTGCGCTCCGTTATGAATGCGCGCAAACCTCGCTGCCGCCAACAGCACGCCTTTCGTATCACCAGCCTGTTGACAAATACTCAGCGTGAAATGTAGGGAGCTTCCTGACCAGGATCTTCTCCTTATTACGAAACTACATTTAGTGCAACTTGACTGGTGACAATATCTATCCATTTAAGTCAAACGTATAGATGTCTGTTTGATATTTGTGGAGTATCAGTTCAGTTATGTGAACGATTACACGAAGTAATGTCAACTCATGATTCTAATTATATGCAAAGATACAAATGCTATCATGACACGAGCTTAGCTTGGTGCACAGTCATATCTAATTAGTTCACAACATCACATCACTTACAACATCCGTTAGCAAAGCTAACAAAGTTCTATGTTATTAAAATTTCATTTCATAACGAAAACCACTAGGGAAATGATAAAAGCATCGTGATAATTGTATGAAAAGTAAATTCTCAGTGACTAATTATTTCTGAGTTTGGTGGTGGTGGTGGTTAGCGTTTAACGTCCCGTCGACAACGAGGTCATTAGAGACGTAGCGCAAGCTCGGGTAAGGGAAGGATTGGGAACGAAATCGGCCGTACCCTTTCAAAGGAACCATCGCGGCATTTGCCTGAAATGATTTAGGGAAATCACGGAAAACCTAAATCAGGAGGGCTGGAGACGAGATTGAACCGTCATCCTCCCGAATGCGAGTCCAGAGTGCTAACCACTGCGCCAAATCGCTCGGTTCTCAGTTTGGTCTTAAACATCAGTTTGGAAAAAAAGAGAAATTTGTTATGCGAAGTTCCATTACTGATAGACTGCTTTAAATGATGACTCTCTCTTCACATGGCATCGATAGAAGTCATTAATAGACTCTTCTGTTTTGTTTTTTTTTTTTTGACACACAGAAAATACCTGAAAGACAAATATTGAAATACTAGGGGAAGAAAAAACTACATCTAGCTGCAAGATGGATATTCCGTAGATAATCAGAGCTCTGGCAGAATGGCAAAACTGAAATATATAGCACACAATTCAGATGAAACAATATCAGCTAACCTATATATAACAATAACTAATAACTGACTATTAACGACTGAATTTGTAGGAAGAATGATCAAAATCTTCTTGTGTGTATCACATCATAACAATAAAACGTCCGTTCCTTACCACTTTATACTATTTACAAACAGAGCTTACTGCATACTCTCGGAAGGTCGTGGGTGGATGAAAATACATAAAATAAACTTAACACACTATTAAGTACTGGAAGAGGTCACACTAACTTAAAAACGTACCGGCATTATGTTTCACCCTTACGGTGTTCATCATTATTGGTTTTACTGGTACCCTCATTTCGAAAGATTTGGCAATAAATTAATAATGTCGGTAGCGTACTAGATGAAAAAGGTAGGACTTTCCTGAACATGCATGGAAATAGTCACTCCATTACTTGAAATATCGAAGTAGAACGGAAGCATTTATAAAGATGTTTTTACTACTAGTTCATCCGTTTTAAACCAGAAACACATTTTGTAGCTAATTGGTAGAAGCTTGTTTTAATGGAGATACACTGGCACGATGGAAAGAATGATAGCCTGTTTCACTGGTCTCCAGTGTGAAGTTATCTGTGGCTTCATTTACCTAACAGACGACTTACATTTTCCCGCACATACCGAGTGTTTAATGTTTATCAAATTGAATGAATGTTATTTCTCCGCTGAATTCTGTTAAGACTTTAACTTTTACTAGCGAAAACGCTGCCTTGTTCGCATTGTCGCATTAGCCATGGGGGTGAGACATCATGATTATCCGTAGTGTCATCAAAGGAGATTAGTCCAGGCTGAGCTCGCGATGCGCAGAACGAAGACACGGAGTTAGAACTGCGGATGCATACCGCGTCGATGGCGCCAACGGCCGCAGAAATCAGGAAGCGCTGCCGGGAGCAGGGAGCAGAGCCGGCTCTTACGTAACTCAGCTTACAACCGCGCTGCTCAATCAGTAGGTTCGCGGAGGCGAGCGTTTCACATAATCCCAGGGGTTGTTAGGGTGGCGGGGGTACTTTGAGGCTGACGAGGAGACCGAATATTCAGCCTGAGAGGGCTTAACCAGCTGGTAGCACCGTCGTAGCGAAACTCTGCAAGAGGCGATCTCGTGGTCTTGGCAAGCAGAGCCGCCGCAGCTTTCTATCCGAGTCTTGTGCAGCCACGTCATCCCTTATTTTACTATATAGAGTATCGGTGCAGAATAAATATCCAACACTTTGATCGCCATACGTTCGTTCAACCATTCAAGTAAGGTACAGATTACTTAAGGTGCGCTGTAGTTTCTACACGTGAATAAAATCTTGCAAAGAATGCACACGAAACTGACCAGTAGAGACCGATTAAAAATATTTTAAATTAGGGATATGTAGAAATTTTTAAAATTTGCTTCTGTGTACAACCTACGTTTGGGAGTTGACGTACCTAAAGACTAAAGAAGTACGACTCGCTGATGAAAGACTATCGTGTTTGAGGCAGTTACGACCAGCAAATCATAAATGAGGTATCACTTGACAAAAAGCTAGGAATTATCTCGAAACAATATATGATAAGATATGCAGTACTTATGAAGTCATAGTTCCCAAAACTGATGTTCCAACTTAGTCTTCCCCTATTCGACACTAAAGTAGAAATGTGAAGTTTCAACGAAATAATAAAAACACAGCGAAATAAAACAGTGTAGATATATTCCAAGGCTAAATTCTGACACGTCACATCGGTTTCGGTGTGCTCGCACTTCGGTAGTTCAATACCAGAAGACACAATTATTACACTATCAAATCATTTGCAAGGAACCGTGTTCTGTCCGTGACGTATTAAGGGAACCTGGACGTCATAGGGACCCAAAATGGAATTTGTTTACTTAATAAAATCCTGTGATTCTTCCTGAGTCTAAAAATATGTACTTACTGTATAGCACCTCGTAATTTTCGTGTTTAAATGCCTTTCTAAGCAGATGCGGTGCGTGAATGCGTAGCTGTGACATTATTGTCTTACACAAAATCTTGCCTACAATGTCTCGTTATTTAATTTTGGCGTCGCTATTTCCATTGCAACTAGTTTCTGTAGCATCCTTGAAGAGAATATAAACTATACTATGAACAGGGATATATTGCAGTCGACATATCTGCCGATAGAAACATATTAATTGAGTTCACTTCCGTTTTTAGCATGAGTTCGTGTTGTAAACTTATTGTTGTGAGTGGGTACTTTAACCATTTTACATGGTAAAATGGCAAATATCAAAGAGATTTTTGCAGTCGCAAACATCACGATTATAAACACAAGCGTAGTGCTGGCAATCGTAAATGTGAAGAAATTGTTACGCAGCAGCGAAGTGAGGTTAATCCTAAAAGCTCGCCACAATACGAAAATTCGGCACCCAGTCATCTGAATCAGTCGCACCAACGTTTAAGTAGGGTAGTAGGAGTAGTCCATCGAACTACAGGCCTACATCATTGCCTATATCATTGACGTCGGTTTGCAGTAGGGTTTTGGAGCACATAGTGTATTCAAACATTATGAATCACCTCGAAGGGAACGATCTATTGATACGTAATTAGCATGGTTTCAGAAGACATTGTTCTTGCACAACGCAGCTAGCTCTTTATTCGCACGAAGTAATGGCCGCTATCGACAGGGGATCTCAAGTTGATTCCGTATTTCTGGATTTCCGGAAAGCTTTTGACACCGTTCCTCACAAGCGACTTCTATTCAAGCTGCGGGCCTATGGGGTATCGTCTCAGTTGCGCGACTGCATTCGTGATTTCTGCCAGGGAGGTCGCAGTTCATAGTAATAGACGGAAAATCATCGAGTAGAACTTAAGTGATATCAGGTGTTCCCCAGGGAGGCGTCCTGGGACCTCTGCTGTTCCTGATCTATATAAATGACCTGGGTGACAATCTGAGCAGTTCTCTTAGGTTGTTCCCAGATGATGCTGTAATTTACCATGTAGTAATGTCATCCGAAGACCAGTATCAGTTACAAAGTGATTTATAAAAGATTGCTGTATGATGTGGCATGTGGCAGTTGACGCTAAATAACGAAAAGTGTGAGGTGATCCACATGAGTTCCAAAAGAAATCCGTTGGAATTCGATTACACGATAAATAGTACAATTCTCAACGCTGCCAATTCAGCTAAGTACCTGGGTGTTAAAATTACGAACTACTTCAGTTGGAAAGACCACATAGATAATATTGTGGGGAAGGCGAGCCAAAGGTTGCGTTTCATTGGCAGGACACTTAGAAGATGCAACAAGTCCACTAAAGAGCCAGCTCACACTACACTCGTTCGTCCTCTGTTACAATATTGCGGCGCGGTGTGGGATCCTTACCAGGTGGGATTGACGGAGGACATCGAAAGGGTGCAAAAAAGGGCAGCTCGTTTTGTATTATCACGTAATAGGGGGAGGGTGTGGCAGATATGATACGCGAGTTGGGAAAGGCGTTTTTCGTCGAGGCGAGATCTATTTATGAAGTTTCAGTCACCAACTTTCTCTTCCGAATGCGAAAATATTTTGTTGAGCCCAACCTCCATAGGTAGGAATGATCATCAAAATAAAATAAGAGAAATCAGAGCTCGAAGAGAGCTCGCTATTCGGGAGTGGAATGGTAGAGAGATAGTATGATTGTGGTTCGATGAACCCTCTGCCAAGCAATTCAATGTGAATTGCAGAGTAGTCATGTAGATGCAGATGTAGATGAATTCGTTTTAAAGCAGTGCACGTATTGCTGAGAAATTCACCCACGTGTTTGCTTACGGTCAGCAGTCATCAAATGGAGCACCCATTTTGCATAAAGCGTATTTAGTTCTTCGTGGATAATATACGATAATTCATTATCAATAATGTACGGCAATCGTTTTTATTATATGCTGTAATCACGGTTGTGGTTGTAAATTTGGGACGCTCGTCACGTGGATCATCTTCTGGAGACGACGGCCGAGTTTGAATTGAGTGCCCCAGTAGAAAAAAGATAAACACTCTTCATAAATGTTAACTTCATTTGGGTGATTTTCACTTACGAATAAGCTGTTTGAAAAGAGGATTTTAACTACGGCACAGCGCTCCACATTAATGGTTTGAAATAGACTCAAACAACAGACCTAGTCTAAGTTCCGTGGAAACAACACTACAACACAGATCATGTTATTAACTGACAATCTTTAGTACTCTACCTATAACACCATAATAAACTCTTTCTCCAGCTGAATAAATTCGTCTACTTTAGTACAGCTTGACGGGAACGACGAACATCTAACAGCCTTCCACAGAGTGAAGACTGCTTTAATACTCGTACATTCGCATGCGTCTCTGAGCTATCTGCTATCGTGACACTATTTTCGGTATCTCTACACTGTCCGATATACTGCTGCATGCTCTTCATTACCGGATGCTACATATATTTTGTACGTGCTCTTCTCCTGTACTCTGGATGTTTATGGTACGGTATGGAAAAAAGGTATAAGCTATACCAAGATATCTCCGATATATCTTGAATAGCTACAAAGAGACAGGTTTAGGCTTCGATTGGTAATGATGGGGACTAAATTACGCAGTTACCTTTCAACACTCTTTTTAAACGAACTGGAGAAATCAGGGAAAACCGAAGTCTGGATGGGTGGACGTAAATTTTAGCCGCCATCTTCCCGAATGGGAATACATGGTCTCGTGTCTTTCCAGTGCGTCAGACCGCCTGTTCGTAGTGCAGGGATCGTTTGCTCTCTGTAATTTATCCACGAATCGAATGCATACTGTGTTGTATCCTGTTATTTCCGTAGCTACAAGTATTATTATGTACTAGAAATTCAGTATAAAGACAGCATGAGTAATGGTTTATTGTTTTATCATCCTCGATCCACAAAATGGTTCAAATGGCTCTGAGCACTATGGGACTTAATATCTAAGGTCATCAGTCCCCTAGAACGTAGAACTACTTAAACCTAACTAACCTAAGGACACCACACACATGCATGCCCGAGGCAGGATTCGAACCTGCGACCGTAGTGGTCTCGCGATTCCAGACCTCAATTCACAAGTTGTTGGTATTGGTAGATCATCTTCATAGATGATGCACCGTTTTGTGCCTTTCGTTTCGCACATACGGTTTTCTTTGAGTTTCAAATCGTAGCATCTCAAGTTTCCATATTTGTCCGTGAAGCAACTGGAATTATTCTTCTGAAATCTAGCAAGAAAACTATTTCCTCTCAATCCACTGACTGGTACATGGCGACCAAATTTATAGCACATACAGCTACAACTGTCTTACATTTAAATTTTTTTGTAAAACTGTATTATTTCATTGATTTTTCATTCCAGTATTGGCTTATAACTACTTGTGGAGGACAACAACTTTCCATTCATTAAAACTATAACTTCTAAGGAATTGTTTCCACTACTTTGAAATCATGAAAAATATAAGAAGTTTCATAAATCGTAGCATTATCGAGGGAGAGGCGCACATCCTTCGACTTCCGTTAGTCACTCTTCGTTTTTTGTTGTTTTACGCTAAGCGAAGTAAATGCTTTCTAGACCACACTTTTCCAATAATCACTATCGAAACGTCGGCAGTGTCTTCTTTCAGCATAGAAGAGAATAGATATTCGACCTCGTTGCAATACATTTTTCCGCTTCTATAGACTGTAGCGTACGGTGATTTTGCGTCTCCCTCTATCTTTCCTGCTCTATCCATCTGCGCATTCGTTAATATGTTTGCCGTTTTTTTCGGTTCGTTACGCTCTATTCTATACCCAGCTAGCCCTGATTCACAATAAGAGACTCCTATTTCTTCTTTTTGCACAGTGAGCTGTCGCAAGAAAAACCGTATGGCAGGTATAATAGTGCAAGCTGTGGTGGAATATTGTGATATAATTACAGTAAGACAATCTGAACAGACAACGACTGTGAGAAACTGACGATATTTCGAGGTATTGAATAGGATGGAAGACCGTCGTGGCCTGCATAAGCGGATTACAAACTTGGAATAGAGAGGAAATCGACCATTTCTTTTTTTAAGGAATAATCAAGATTATCGTCTCAAGCGGTTTTGAGTAAATACATAAAAGCTAAGTCAGGAGAGATGAAAAGTGATTAGAACAAGTTCTTCCGAAAGTTTGGCTGAGGCTGCAATGTACCAATACATCGGAGTATGACATTTATTTAAATGAGGAATTATAAACAAACTTTAATTTCCTCCGTGTCTATATGTAAGCGAGGTCGTGCTTCTAACTTAACAGTCAAAGATCGTATTTCCACATAATCACATTTGTAATGTTAATAATCCTAAAATCTGATGACGCTATAACTGAAAAGTTGAAGTAGGGTAGTAATTTCCATTACAAGAGTCTAAATACCGCAAGAAATAAAAGCCACAAATCGGTTCACAAAAATATAGTTTTTTTGTTAACGGAAGACAACGTACCCATAAATTTTCTCTGTTTACACCTCATTGTCAGTGTGATCAGATTTTAACGTAATTAAGATTGTAAATGTCGTTCATTGCCGCGCGGTGGAGTCGTGCTGTCTCATGCGCCTTGCAACGGTTCGCGCGGCTCTCCATGTCGGAGGTTCGAGCCCTTCCTTGGGCATGGGTGTGTGTGTTGTCGTTAGCGTTACGTTAATTTAAGTTAGATTAAGTTGTGTGTAATCCTAGGGACCGATAACCTTAGCAGTTTGGTCCCAAAGATCTTACCACTACCATACGTTAATTAGAAATACACACTTAAATTTTTAATTAGTGGATAAACTTGTAATCGCGGTAAAGAAGTATTGCTGCAGGACGTACTTTGTCAGGACAAGTTCAAGTAAAATAGTGCACATAGTTTCGACATACACCTCTGTAGCATTATTACACTTGCTTCTATGTATGTGTAATTAGCCGGCCGTAGTGGCCGAGCTGTTCTAGGCACTACAGTCTGGAACCACGCGACCGCCACGGTCGCAGGTTCGAATCCTGCCTAGGGCTTGGATGTGTGTGATGTCCTTAGGTTAGTAGGTTTAAGTAGTTCCAAGTTCTGTGAGACTGATGACCTCAGCAGTTAAGTCCCATAGTGCCCAGAGCCATTTGAACCACTTTTTTGTATGTGTAATTAGACTTGGTTGTATTGTTATAAGATGTTAAAACTCTATGCTACTTTGTGCTACGGTGAATACATGGAGATATAAAGGATTACATTCCTTACATTTGTATATTGTATGCTAAAAAATAATAACGATGAAGATAGACGTTCCGGTGCCATGAAGCAGCAGGGATCATCAATCCCATTTCTCACATCGGAGGCTAAACCTCAACAAATGACTGAACCAAGTAGAGTAAAACAAAGAGATTTTCTTGAGTGGAACAATGTTTTTATCCGACATGGCAAACTTTACACACAAAGAAGGAAGCTGTGTTCGCATGCATTTGCGGAAGAAGATAACCTAGCTTACGTTTTGGGCCACCTCTTATCGCCACCTCCAGCGAGCAACATTTGAAAAGGAAAGCTGCTCTGTAGTACTTGAGCAGCTGCCATACACAGATATTTCAAGTAAGGCGAGTAAGCAGACGCTGAAATCTTGTCAAAGAGATCGGGCAGGCTGACATGTGGCTCTCCACAAGAGCGCTAAATATACACACGGCACAACAGTTGCGCTACTCCTGATAGCTAACAGAAGCAACAAATTATGAAGATCGCAGACATGGTAACGTAAAAATATCTATATCAACGTGAAGGTGTGTGTACTAAGTATACATGTCTTTCTGTAGTTAACTTTACGCCATTCTTAAACTATGTTCTATACTGGTCATCCAGTTGGCCTTATTATATCGAATTCAAAACTGCCTTGCGGCTTTGCAAAATATTTTAGCCAGGTCGACCTCGTACAATTAATGAACCCCTTAGTACTCGTGAAAAATATAATCCTCTGTTTGAACTCTCCTTAAAGATGTCAATACATTTTCTGAACTAACTAAGCACATTCTGCATCTGCAACGTTGCACTGATGGCCTTGAATTTGTAGTTGCTATGCGTACAATAAATTTATTACTCATGACGAAAGGAACTCAGTAGTTCTACCCAGCTGGCCCCGTAGGCCGAGGGTTCTAGGCGCTTCAGTCCAGAACCGCACGACTGCTGCGGTCGCAGGTTCGAATCCTGCGTCAAGTATGGATGTGTGTGATGTCCTTAGGTTAGTTAGGTTTGAGTATTCCTAAGTTCTAGGTGACTGATGACCTCAGATGTTAAGTCCCATAGTGCTCAGAGCGATCCTCGGTGGAGGATGTGGATAGGAGGGGCGTGGGGTCAGCACACCGCTCTCCCGGCCGTTATGATAGTATTCTTGACCGAAGCCGCTACTATTCCTTCGAGTAGCTCTTCAATTGGCATCACCAGGCTGAGTGCACCCTGAAAATTGGCAACAGCGCATGGTGGCCTGGAGGGTAACCCATACAAGTGCCAACCACGCGCGACAGCGCTTAACTTCGGTGATCTGACGGGAACCGGTGTATTCACAGCGGAAGGCCAGTTGTATAAATAAATTGTTGTGGCAGGTAGTGGTATTCTCTTGGTTTCCACTGTCAATGCCTGCGTATACACTCAGGGGAAAAATATCACAACACCAGAAAGGAGTTGTGCGACAGGAACGAAAGTTAGTAGTTGTGTTTCGGCATCTGAAAGATGAAGTCTATTCAAATTCCGCGTCAGTCACAGAAGAAGCCATGAGGATGCAAATCATGTTTGCGTTAATTACACAATGTACTGGACGGGGTGAGTTTATGTTAAACAAGAATGCCTTTCAGGCGACAAAACCGCTATTATCGAGACTTCACTTAGTTTGAAATTGAAATTTGTGGTAAGGCCTGATGGGACCAAACTGCTGAGGTCATCGGTCCCTAAACTTACGCACTACTTAATCTAACTTACACGAACGTATTCTGAGGACAACACACACACACACACACACACACACACACACACACACATGCCCGAGAGAGGACCTGAACCTCACACAGGGGGAGCCGCGCGAACCGTGACAATACCACTGAGACGACGCGGCTACCCCGCGAGGCTCACTGAGTTTGGACGAGGTCTTGTAGTAGGGCTAGAACAAGCTGGAGGTTCCTTCTGCGATACTGCAGATTGACTCTGTAGGAACGTAGCCACTATACGTGATTGATGTTAACCGTGAACACGAGAATTTACCGTCGAGAGAAGACCGGGCTCTGGACGGGCAGTGGCGCTACACAAAAAGACCATCGTGTTCGGCCTGTTGATCCGGCGCATCGTACTGCAACTGCAGTTGCAGTTGAGCAACAGATGGCACTACGGTGACACAACTGACTTTTACATATCGGTTACTTCAAGGACAACTCCGAGCTTGACGCCCTGTAGCGTGTGTTCCACTGACTCCAAACCACAGCCATTTGTGACTTCAGTGGTGTCAAGCGGTAGTTCATTGGAAGACAGGGTGGAGGTCTGTCATGTTTTCTGACGAAAGCTGGCCCTGCCTCGGCGCTAGTGAAAGCCGTATGTTGGTAAGGAGGAGGCCAATTGAGGACTTGCAACAAATCAGTCTGCGTCCTAGACGCACTGGGCCTACATCTGGGTTCCAGTCCCGTCTGCGGTGTGATTTCCTATGACGGCAGGAGCACTTTCGTGGTTATCGCACACACCCTGACTGCAAATTGTTATGTCAGCCTGGTGATTTGACCGATTGTGCTACTAGTCATGAAGAGGATACCAGGGGGTGTTTTCAACGTGCTAACGTTCGCCCATATGCCGCTGTTGTATCCCAGCATGCTCTACGAGTGTCAACATGTTGCCTTGGCCTGTTCCATTACCAGGACTGTCTCCAGTCGAGTACATACAGCACATAATAGGACAAAAACACCAGTGTCATCAAGAAACAGCATTAACCATCACTGTATTGACCAACCAAGAGCAGCAAGCACATCCGTCACCTATACAACACAATGCATGCACGTTTCCATGCTTGCATTCAACAGTGTGGTTGTTACACCGGTTACTGGTGTACCAGCATTTCACATTACAATGGATTATCTCGAGCTTACATTAACCTGTGATCTTGCAATGTAGCCTAGACGAATGCATTCTCGAAATTTCATAACTTTACGTTAATTGTTTTTTGGTGCTGTGATTCCCTTTCCGTCAATATATATTTGAAGACACTCATTGTTATTGGCTGGTTAACTTGTAGTTCCTATAACTTTTTTAAAAATACTGCAGTATGCTAGCAGTCCACCGTGAGTCTGTGGATTAATCGAAATTACGTTAATAGTGATGTTCATACTAAGATTTTCATGTAGTTAATATACGATACTTATAGTGGTGTCGCCTCTACTAATAATACTGTGGAGATTAATTTGCTTAAATATCATAATTGTAAGTACATGTGTTCATTTCAGATGAGAAAGCAATCTGACTGAAAATGGAGTCACCCGCACATAGGCGCAACTTTTGAAAGAATTTTAGTTGAAGAAGGGGTGTTTGGCGCTTAAACTGCTAACGGCGTCAGCGAGTAACGACTCGCTTGTTGTGGGAGAATGTCCCCTCTCTGAATGTTTGGGTGTCTTTTGTGTTAACCTCGTGTGGAAGACGATTACACATACACCTTGTGTAAATAATGAAAATTTGTCTACCATAGTGTCTGTCCTAGTGTTGGGCAGACATGTGGAGGTGTCCCGACCAGTTGCGGCCGCTGCGGCTCGAGGGGTTCCATACCCTACCGGCGTCCCACTAAGCTCGTTCGTCCTGCATTATCCAGCGAAAGCTGGGGGGAGTTCATCGTCGTCAAAGTGGTGCAGTGCCTGTTGTTTTACGATGTCCTCGACAGTGAATGTCTTAACGACACTGCTGACTGCATCGTAAAAACACAGGAACTGCAATTAGTATTCCATGCCAAGGCAAGGCCGCGACAGTAATCATAAATCTCTCCCTGTGGAGGGATCACAGCAGTTTTGCGAGTACAGGACGTAGACACACCGTGGCATATGGTATGTGGGTCGGTCCTGGTGGCGTGCTTGGATGTCTGAAGTGGTTAAGGCAACCGCTAGCGTAAAGCGGGAAATCCGAGGTCCAGTCCCGGTCCGTCACAGACGTTCATTGTCACCAATAATTTGTACCACCGGAGTCTGTTCATGTTAGCAATTGCGAATACATTTATTATATTTCGTGCGGTCGTCGATAGGAGCGACAATGCATCCATGCATGTCTGAAGGAACGGCAGAGTACATCCCAAAACAGAGGCACTGCTGCATAGTAATACCATAATCCCTATGATTCTCTCAACTAGCCTTACGTAAAATTACAGCGCAGTATAGCCTATTTGTTTCTGAATATTTCTAACCAGTGTTGGTACCGATACAATTAGTGTAGTACCGGTTATTAAGAGCTTGGCTCCTCACTCGGGATGAACTGGGTTCATATAGCTGTCCACACGTGTGTTTTTGGTAGTTTCTTTAAGTGAATAATGTAAATACATTTGAAAGAGGAATAGAAGGTTTTCTTATTCGCCATCGTCCAATCCGTGATTTTACTTTGTGTCAAATGAGCTCGTCGTCGATGGGACATTCTACCATAATCCGCGTTCCCAGACTTCTTCATATCTTTTAAAGACATCAAATATTGCAGCTAAACGTTTCCTCTCGAAAACTGTGTAAATAAAATACCCATACTGAAGCATTACGAGGTGAATTCAAGTTCTAAGGCCTGGAAAGAGATAGAAACATGCGCATTGTTTTAAAATGTGGCCGCGTTCATTGTCAATACGTCCCAGAGATGGCAGCGCCGTACGGCAGATGGAATTTTACCGCCAGCGGCGGGAATGAGAACTGTTTTAAATACTTAAAATAGCGACGTTTTCCTTACTTGAACAGCATGCAATCATTCGCTTTCTAAATTTGCGTGGTGTCAACCCAATTGAAAATCATCGACAGTTGAAGGAGACATGTGGTGATGGAGTTATGCATGTGTCGAAAGTGCGTTCGTGGGTGCGACAGTTTAATGAAGGCAGAACATCGTGTGACAACAAGCCAGTCTCAGGACATGATCGAGAAAGTGGAGAGAATTGTTTTGGGGGACCGCCGAATGACTGTTGAACAGATCGCCTCCAGAGTTGGCATTTCTGTGGGTTCTGTGCACACAATCCTACATGACCACCTGAAAATGCGAAAAGTGTCACCCACGTGGATGCCACGAATGCAGACGGACGACCACATGGCTGCCCGTGTGGCATATTGCCAAGCAATGTTGAAGCGCAACGACAGCATGAAAGGGACTTACTTTTCGTCGGTTGTGACAATGGATGAGACGTGGATGCAATTTTTCAATCCATAAACAAAGCGCCAGCTCAATGGAAGCACACGGATTCACCGCCACCAAAAAAATTTCGGGTAACCGCCAGTGCTGAAAAAAATGATGGTGTCCATGTTCTGGGACAGCGAGGGCGTAATCCTTACCCATTGCGTTCCAAAGGGCACTACGGTAACAGGTGCATCCTACGAAAATGTTTTCAAGAACAAATTCCTTCCGGCACTGCAACAAAAACGTCCGGGAAGGGCTGCGCGTGTTCTGTTTCACCAAGACAACGCACCCGCACATCGAGCTAACGTTACGCAACAGTTTCTTCGTGATAACAACTTTGAAGTGATTCCTCATGCTCCCTACTCACCTGACCTGGCTCCTAGTGACTTTTGGCTTTTTCCAACAATGAAAGACACTCTCCGTGGCCGCACATTCACCAGCTGTGCTGCTATTGCCCCAGCGATTTTCCGGTGGTCTAAACAGACTCCTAAAGAAGCCTTCGCCGCTGCCATGGAATCATGGCGTCAGCGTTGTGAAAAATGTGTACGTCTGCAGGGCGATTACGTCGAGAAGTAACGCCACTTTCATCGATTTCGGGTGAGTAGTTAATTACAAAAAAAATCGGAGGTTTTAGAACTTGAATGCACCTCGTACAAACGACATCGTTATCTCTACTTCATAATAAAGTTTCTCACTTTCAACTGGAAATCCTATGTCCCGAAGGTAATGTGTGTTCTCTGCAGAAGTCAATATACACTCCTGGAAATGGAAAAAAGAACACATTGACACCGGTGTGTCAGACCCACCATACTTGCTCCGGACACTGCGAGAGGGCTGTACAAGCAATGATCACACGCACGGCACAGCGGACACACCAGGAACCGCGGTATTGGCCGTCGAATGGCGCTAGCTGCGCAGCAATTGTGCACCGCCGCCGTCAGTGTCAGCCAGTTTGCCGTGGCATACGGAGCTCCATCGCAGTCTTTAACACTGGTAGCATGCCGCGACAGCGTGGACGTGAACCGTATGTGCAGTTGACGGACTTTGAGCGAGGGCGTATAGTGGGCATGCGGGAGGCCGGGTGGACGTACCGCCGAATTGCTCAACACGTGGGGCGTGAGGTCTCCACAGTACATCGATGTTGTCGCCAGTAGTCGGCGGAAGGTGCACGTGCCCGTCGACATGGGGCCGGACCGCAACGACTCACGGATGCACGCCAAGACCGTAGGTTCCTACGCAGTGCCGTAGGGGACCGCACAGCCACTTCCCAGCAAATTAGGGACACTGTTGCTCCTGGGGTATCGGCGAGGACCATTCGCAACCGTCTCCATAAAGCTGGGCTACGGTCCCGCACACCGTTAGGCCGTCTTCCGCTCACGCCCCAACATCGTGCAGCCCGCCTCCAGTGGTGTCGCGACAGGCGTGAATGGAAGGACGAATGGAGACGTGTCGTCTTCAGCAATGAGAGTCGCTTCTGCCTTGGTGCCAACGATGGTCGTATGCGTGTTTGGCGCCGTGCAGGTGAGCGCCACAATGAGGACTGCATACGACCGAGGCACACAGGGCCAACACCCGGCATCATGGAGTGGGGAGCGATCTCCTACACTGGCCGTACACCTCTGGTGATCGTCGAGGGGACACTGAATAGTGCACGGTACATCCAAACCGTCATCGAACCCATCGTTCTACCATTCCTAGACCGGCAAGGGAACTTGCTGTTCCAACAGGACAATGCACGTCCACATGTATCCCGTGCCACCCAGTGTGCTCTAGAAGGTGTAAGTCAACTACTCTGGCCAGCAAGATCTCCGGATCTGTCCCCCATTGAGCATGTATGGGACTGGATGAAGCGTCGTCTCATGCGGTCTGCACGTCCAGCACGAACGCTGGTCCAGCTGAGGCGCCAGGTGGAAATGGCATGGCAAGCCGTTCCACAGGACTACATCCAGCATCTCTACGATCGTCTCCATGGGAGAATAGCAGCCTGCATTGCTGCGAAAGGTGGATATACACTGTACTAGTGCCGACATTGTGCATGCTCTGTTGCCTGTGTCTATGTGCCTGTGGTTCTGTCAGTGTGATCATGTGATGTATCTGACCCCAGGAATTTGTCAATAAAGTTTCCCCTTCCTGGGACAATGAATTCACGGTGTTCTTATTTCAGTTTCCAGGAGTGTATAACGATTCTGTGGTCTTGTGTCACGTGAGGAAACAAGAAGACTTTCCATTTCATTTACAGGAGTTTTTCTGTGTTATGTTGATTGTTGACTAGGATCTATTGTACATAAGCTATTGTAACCAATATATCGTATGATGTAATATCATAGAATAAACGATGGTGTGAATAACCTTCTGTTGTCAGTCTTGTTATGGGAATCACAAATTTCAAAGATACATTTTCAATTTCTATTTGTCTGTTGCCACTTACTAAAGATCTGTAGTAAGTGTGAATGAAAGTGTCTTCGAGAGCATTACTTACAGTAGCGTAACAAAGACTGCATTTCAGATATTGCTCACAGCGTGGGATAACGCTACATTCGTAATATTCCAAAGGCTCGGTCGGTTGATGTTCTGTAGGTAGATGGTAAATTGTTAACATCTTCTCATTAAGTCGCTGTCTTGTCTATCTGTTTGGTACAAATTTTGCAACTGATTTTAAAATAATTTTAGATGAGCTTGAGACTTGAAATTTTCAACATAGCTCAGAACTGGATAACAATGCAATATCAACGTTCTTTCTTGTCGGTCTGTTCGGTAGGGATGAAGGTAGGAGAGAAAAAAGGTGGTACCAGCAGACATCTTAACAGCCCTGCAAGTCCATTATGCTGCGGGGTTACTATCGCTGTGGGGTATACAAATGGCTGAGTAGGGGTATTTTGAGAAAAGAGGGGGTGGTTGGCGGAGAGATGAGTAGAAAGTGAGAAGGAGGAGATGTGTGCAGTATATGTGACGAATGCATACATGGATGAAGCTGGACTAAAACGCTAGTATATATAGATATATAAATAATTATTTAATTCTTTCAAATCTCATCAAAATATTTAACGTTCATTGAGAAATTTCACACACACACACAAACACACACTCACACAAACACAAACACACTCACACTCACACTCACACAAAATATTTACATAAAACTAAACTTTTAATGTGACACATTTTTAAATTGGACTTAGGAGTATAAAATTATCTCTCACAGTCCCACGCCTATTTCTCGCTCCATACTGATAGTTCTGAAAATTTGTACTTGTGAATTTTTAATACCTATGATAGTACATCTTAGTTATATAACGAAAAACGTGGAGCACATGTAGCAGATAGTACTTAGGAGGTTAACTATTCATGCATGAATTTGCACGTTTTTCGTTATAAATTTTTCAAGTATTCTCATAGCTATTAGGAATTTACAAGCACCGAGTTTCAGGACTATCTGTATGGTTTTAGAAGTTTGCATGAGCCTAGGAGAAATTATATTAAACTATTTAATCCGTTTGATCAAACTGTTAAATTAAAAATTTCATTTTAATTTAAGAAATGTTTTTGTAAATTTTTCTGTGACTGAAGTAGTCCACTCAGCAGATCGTTGATGATTTCAGCTCTGAGAAGCTGTAGAGAAATTCGATAAACAGTTACCTCCGCTTATTTATTTGAATCACGTAAATAAAGAAAAACTAAGAGAGGAGCATGGGCATGAAACTATCCGTAATTCTAGTGAACTGCTTCCAGCAGGCTCTGAGATTTTTTTGTGGTAATCCGCCGGCCGGTGTGGCCTAGCGGTTCTGGGTGCTGCAGTTTGGAACCGCGAGACCGCTATGGTCGCAGGTTCTAATCCTGCCTCGGGCATGGATGTGTGTGATGTCCTTAGGTTAGTTGGGTTTTAGTAGTTCTAAGTCTAGGGGACTGCTGACCTCTGATGTTGTCCCATAGTGCTTAGAGCCATTTGAACCATTTTTGGTAGTACAAGCACAGTTACCGTTCGTTAGAATTCACATACCTCAGTCTAAAGTAACCTTTAATTCGTAATCTGTGCTTTGCTCTGTGTACGAAAAAATATGCGGTCTACTTCCGAATTTTATTATAATCTTCAGTATATCATACGTTAAATAATATACTGATACCTGATAAACTCATAGGTTCTGGAAGCAACACGTGAATCTGCTGTTAAATTACTGTTTTTTTTTTTCTTGAAGGTCTCTTCGGGTTTTCAGCCGGATTCTAAAATCAACTCGATTCAATATTGCGGCGGTCCAACTGTTCGCCATCCTAAAGAGAACGCTGCTTCTGCTGATGAGTACCGCTGAGAACTGATACCAGGCTGCATATCGACGTCCTACATAGGCCTCCGTACCGTACACGGTGCATGCGCCGCCCATCACAGATGCTGCCCTCCAAGACTGGGCATGTGGCTCCGCCCTTAATAGAACACCGGCGGTAGCGATGTAGCGCACTCAGAGACGATTTTCGAACACTCGGACTGACCGCACCGAAGAACGTTCTGTTTTGATGCGGGATAGTACAGGGTTCCACGTCCTGCTGCGAGGAAAACCATTGTTCGTTAGTTAAATTGCCAGTCAAGCTAATTTCAGTTGCCTCTTTATAGACACTGTTCCAAAAACAGGAAGTGTTGGCAACTATCACAGTTTCGTCAAATTTCATACCGTGTCCCTCATTTAAGCGATTTTCTGCTACCGCCGATTTTTCTGGCTGTTGTAATCTCGTATGACGGCGATGTTCCGCGCACCTGTCATGATCTGTGGGAATCGAACGGCGGATGTAAGTCTTCACACTGACAAGGAATTTTGTATATACCGGGCTTCGTAAGCCCCAAGTTATCGTTCACAGATCGTAATAGTGCCCTAATCTTGGAAGGTGGATGGAACACACTTCTGACGTTAAAATTCTATAAAATTCTTCCAATCTTAAACGATGTGCCCCAGCATAAAGAATGAAGGCAACCGATCTATGCTTACCTTCATGCACTTCCGTTGATGGCTCAAATTCCATAGCCAGACGAATCTGCTTCTCAGAGTATCCATTTACTGTTTTCTTTATTTGCATCGTGACTCTCATTTGCACAGCGTTGCGAAGTATTCTCATAGACTTATACTCATGAGAAGTTATAAGCATTTTCGATGTTTGGGAGAGACCACTAGTGAAAGAATTCGGTGTGTCCACGACCTTGCACCTACCTTCGGCGTGATCGCACATTATGGTTCCGCTATTTCATAGTAGACTTTTAGCTCACCATTGGGCTCGACGTATTGGACGAACTGAGAGTCTGCAGGCAACGGGCTTTTCAAGCACTACTGTGTCAACGATGTATCGTGAGTGCCCAGGTACGGGGTAAACCCTCGCTGCCAATTTATGATAAGATTCGTCGTCATCTATCACGCATTGTAGTTTCACACAGGCGGGCCGCAGTGCATGGAATGACTCGCTCAATTCAACTCTGTACAGAAGTAACTGGTTAGCTGTCAGCAAGAGCACCTTGTTGTGGGGCTGACAGGGCACAGTCCTCTAAACCCCACCCCCGTCACGAAACTTTGCTTACAGTACAAAGAGCTCAGACTGGGCGCAGCAGTGCTACATTTGGACTCTCCTATCAATGAGATGGGTCTTCCTAACTGATGATTCGTTTTACGCGAAACGTCTAGGTCACAAGTACGTCGAAACCCATACCTGGCAATGCATTCTCCTTACCAACAGAACATTACTCATAAATGTAGTGAAGGTTTCCTCGCATGGATGATATTTACAAAACAGACTGTGTGTCTCGCCGGTGGAGGAAACATGAACCTTCTGTCCCTTCATCTTCACTGCTTGATGTTTACAGTAACCTCAGGTGACCTATGTCCTCCGAAAGACGATGCTGCATCTAATCGCTCCAGAATCGATTGGAAAACACTCCACGAACCTGAGCGTCATTGTGTCGTCTTTGAGCGTCTTGTAGCCATCCCCGTGGATTGTGGGCAGCTCATCTATCGACATACCCCGTCAATCCAAAATGTTCCGACATTTGATTAATGAAAAATAGAGAAAAGGTAAGATGGTGGTATTAATGCTTCAGGTGTTCTACATAGTCTCCCGTAACTGGAGCACAACGCACAGAACGTTAATACAACCAGCCCAACTGTCAGAAAAGTTCTTCTTTGCGATATACAAATAACGCATCCATTCTGGCTTCAATGTTGGTTATGTCGTGAAAGCGTTGACCACTGATGTGAATTTCTACACTTTGCAGTTCGTGGTACTTGTGTACTGATAACACCAAGTTACGTCAACGGTGATGAATTTTTTCAATAAAGATGGTTCAAATGGCTCTGAGCACTATGCGACTTAACTTCTGAGGTCATCAGTCGCCTAGAACTTACAACTAATTAAACCTAACTAACCTAAGGACATCACACACATCCATGCCCGAGGCAGGATTCGAACCTCCTACCGTAGCGGTCGCTCGGCTCCAGACTGCAGCGCCTAGAACCGCACGGCCACTCCGGCCGGCTCCTATAAATACTGGCCTACCTTTTAGATTTAAATCTAGTAGCAGCACGTGTCCATGCATAGTTGTCTCTGTTTTGAAGTCAAGATGTATGGAACGATCTTCGCACCAAATTTTCTCTTCTATAAATTGTTCTGGAAAACTTCTTGAAAACTTGATTTACAAGTGTTGCTGCTTGTGACACAACAAAGTTGACACACACCGGCCACACGTCCACTTTTAGCACTGACTGCTGACAACTAACTGGTTGAAAGCACATTTGTTAGTTTGGTTATTAAAACGTGACAGTAATCTACCGTCCGCATAATACTCAAAATATTAGGATCTCCGTAACACATCACTAGCTCCGGAAGAAACATTTAATTACAGAGTAGATTAGATTCACTGAATTTGATCGATTAAGGATTATGAGATACCGGCAGTTGATCGCACTGGACTTCATAAATAAACGTTTGTGGAGATTTTGTGCACATGAGCTCGAGTGACTGCGAGTGCGCGCGCGCGCGCGCGCGCGCGCGCGTGTGTGTGTGTGTGTGTGTGTGTGTGTGTGTGTGTGTGTGTGTGTGTGTGTGTCTGTCTGTTTGTAAACCTTACCTGTGTGTGTATGATTTCTTACGGTGATTTATTGCTTAATATATATTTCATTCACGAACTTCTTCCTTTTTATTTGGGTATCTTTTGTTTTTGGCGCTGATTGTATTTAGAGATCTTCTGTTGAAAACTTCAAACCCCAAGATAAAAATATAAATGTTTTCGTGAAAAACTGTTTGATAGTTCCTTCAGTGGATGCCTGTCTTTCCCAACTGTTCGTAGATATTGTCCACTTTATCCCTTTCAATGGCGACATGTGACCCAAATTAGAAAGGAATAAAGAATCAAAATCTCTTCTAGCGATCCTTAATTGTACTTTCATTCTCTCTATAAATTATTTAGTGGGGCTGTGACTAGGCAATCGTCCTCAGCGTATTAACCGACAATATTTTTCTGAGGCTTAGAGCCGGAACATATAATCGTCTTAGCACATTAGTTCAGCGATCCATCTGTATCAAGATGATCTGATCCGGCTACAGACCAGACAACAATATTATATACTACGCTAATTGAGTCAAACAAGAGCACGTCCAGCGTCCTTCTCCATTCGTGTCAAACGATGTGCAGGAGGCCCTATGTGTGTCGCAACGCCCTCTCTGCATCTCTCCCGCTAACGTGTTCCTAGCATGGAAGTTCTAGCAGCTCTAAAGAGGCTTATGAACTTCGCCGCTGACTTTCACGCAACCTGCGCTACAGTTATCTTTTAAGAGGATTCTACAGGACCATGTAACCCGTTATCGTATCACGTCTCAAGCGGTTTTTCAGAAGATGTGGCAAGAACGAAATTGTCCCAACTTTAAACGGACAAATAAGAAGCACTAAATCTGCCTCTTGTTTATAATTGCCGTATACACACATGATTTTGTTATGCTGCCTGACGATATGCAATGAAAATCATACCAAGACAACGTAATACATATGTTAGACAGTCTCTTCCACGACGGATGATTAATATTTTGGACGAAACAAAACAAAAACACAGAGAACTGCGATAATAGTTGCAAAGATACTTTATTTAAGGGAACACTTAATTTTTCCATAATTCAGCGATTTTAAATTTGACAGAGTGATCAAGGGTTGAAGTGTCATAAGAAAATATACAATGCCTGACAAAAAAATTGAAGTCACCAGAAAGGGAGAATTGAACGAAATGCAACGTGACATATCGAGAGGATATGTGATGTTTTATTTCAGTGTTTGGCAGTGTGAGCCCACGTATCAGAATATCGTTCCACCATCTCCGGCGTGATTGCATGCACTGAGTAGATTGGGAGGGATGTCATGGAGATCCTCTTCTGGGGCAAGCAAGCGCACGACTGTTGTAAATGTTCCTTGTATTCTTAGTACTGACACTGGGACGAGGTAGATAGTTCATAGAGACAGGTGACCTCTGTGGTCCTGTTGAAAAGTGGCACCACATTTCTGTCGGATAATAGGTAACGTATGAAGGCGTTGAACGTCCGTGAAGCGTCGTTGTCCCCAAAGAGTTCCCTAAATCATTACCACACGTTATTCGATGGCTCGCTACGCCATAAGTCATGAGTGACACCGCTGTGTCACTCCGGAACATTGTGAGATCTCATCCAAGGCAGCTACCATGCTCGCTGGCGGTGGTGGTTTGCAGTAGTCAGAACCGTACATTGCACATGCCATTCGCGAGAATTCTGTCGATTGCATAGCTGTCAGATCGCAGTGCTAGTGTAGACAATAGGCAGTTCAAATCTCACCGACTCATAACTGCCGGCCGCGGTGGTCTCGCGGTTCTAGGCGCGCAGTCCGGAACCGTGCGACTGCTACGGTCGCAGGTTCGAATCCTGCCTCGGGCATGGATGTGTGTGATGTCCTTAGGTTAGTTAGGTTTAAGTAGTTCTAAGTTCTAGGGGACTAATGACCACAGCAGTTGAGTCCCATAGTGCTCAGAGCCATTTGAACCATTTGACTCATAACTCAAATGATAGTGCATTTCTCTGAACAAAACCCCTGTCGCTTCCATTGTAGCTAACGTTGTCTACAGTATGCTCGTGACAAGAGCCGCAACTGGCTGACTCACATAGTACGCAGGTATCAGCAAAATACGAAGGTTGCCCAGAAAAAGACGCACCGCATTTTTTTCAACAATTCTTTTTTAAACATAATGAGATTGACACACAGGAAAGGATGATGTTTTATCTACACATTCAATTTTTCCACGTAATCTTCATCCCGTTCTATGGCCTTCCTCCAGCTCCAAACAAGGGCGTGTATGCCCTGTCGGTACCAATACTTGTCCTGGTGGTGGGGCCAATGCTTCACTGTGTGAACCACCTCCTCATCGTCCTCAAAATGCCATATACGAATGGCATCCTTTAATGGCGAATAAAAACATCAGCTCGCTGCAACATGTCAGGTGTGACGCCTTCTGATGACCTCACCCTCCTTGCCCAACGACTAACTGTACTTATGTCGACAGCTGGTGCTGTATAGACTTTGCACAAACGTTTCTGAATATTGCTCACAGTTTCCTTCTCTGCAATGAGAAATACAATGACGATGCGTTGCTTGTAATATACATCACCTACAGACGCCACTTTGAAATTGTCCTGCTGCAGCGCTATCGCTCTGAAGTGACGAAAGCTTAGCGCACTCACTCAGGAGATTTCAAGTAACACATACTTGACGTTTCGCAATCGTAGCATTCTTTTCGGCCAAGTGAAAAAGTGTGGTGTATTACCTTCTTGGCAACCTTCGTTGACTAGTCACTGATCCAGTGACGGAAGTGCTATATGAACAACAACCACCTGTCCTCCACGGGGGTAATGTCACTTCCTGTCACGAGTAAATTTTCAGATGCAGAAACCACTCATTCAGACACGGTGCAGTCATCACGTTGATATCGTACGCTCAGAGCTGTTGAAGAACTAGCTTGGGCTCATTGGAAATACTTATCGAACTGGAACTCGGAAAAACTGTTCACTTCCTTACCTTAAAAGGAAATGCAGTTCTTACTGCGGCCATTGTAAATGACATACGAAAAAGCTGAATCGCAGTGCAGACTAGTCGAGATTCCAGCTTAGAGAGAATGGGAGAAAAACAAAGGGACAGGAAATTGAGTATACCAGTCCATCATCCACACTTGTCAACGAAAACATAATAAAGCACTCAATTTACTCAGAATCCCGATGCTGCTACTCATTGTAACAGATAACATGCGGACTGGATGGAGCTGAGTACATCTGCTCTCGTGTCGCATCGTTCACAGAGAAACTAAATATCGGAAAAAATTGTCAGGCAAAGACAATCCTATTACTGGCTTTGTTAGAAAATAAGTTTTGCTGTTGCTAATTCGAATTTTCTTTTAACTGTTTGCTGCGCGACGCATTTCGTAAACTTATTCTCATTCTCAAGTTCTTTTTTCGTGTATTATGATCTGTGTGCGTAGTGTTTCCCTTACGTTGACAGCATCACTACTATTATACAAAACCGTGATGTTTTGTAATTAATGATAGGTCTTTGTATATGGTTAACTGTGAAATCGGAATATGTTTGACCTACGGCTCCCCGAATATATACTAACATCACTTACACAATTCAGAGTTCACAATACACGTTCAAAGCAGACGTCCAAAAACAAAGTTCCGAAGATTGTTTACACATTTTCAAACGACATATGAGACCACAGAAGGACTTCCTTATTGTCAGTTCCTGTTTTTAACATTTACTGGGCGCTATGAGTTATGGAAGTTATATATAATGTGTGTGAGTTTCTGTATAGGCGTATTATAACTCGAGTAACCTCCTGATTTTACGCCTAACAATTTGGAGAGAAAAAGTGCTTGTAGGGTACTCAAACATCAGCAAGTTATGTCTTCGTTCAAAATAAAGTGGTAATTCCATCCATTTAGTGCGGGATCGCTTTATACCATCGGCACATCTCGATATAAACCGATTGTTCGTGGAATTTGTCAAGAGTAGTGGAATAAGCTCTTAATGAGATTCATAAGCGGCACCGCAAAGTAATAAGGAAAGGTTTCATCACTCAGGTCTCGGAACGTGAACAAAGGCAAACTGAGGAGATTCTTACAACTAACATTATCCGGTAAGTAGCTCCAGTGTAGTGTCGCTGGCAATGGAATACATTAGCTACGAAAGGAATGGGACCCCACACGAAAGTAGAAATTTTTTTCCTGAGATGGAAGATATTACTTAGCGCACAGCAGCTCCTTGTGAGTACACTTAACTCATGTGTTTAATCGTTACAATCAACGAAGGTGCTGGTAGTATGCCTCAAACTGCCCGTACTTCAGAATGTTTGACACTTAAAAATCTATACTGTGATTGAAATATTTTAAATTTCACACTCAGAAAGAAACTGGACGATATTAATTAGCAAGAATGTAAAAATATTACAAATTATAAACCTAATTTAGGCTACCAGGCAGAGTGAAAGTTACACTATGTGAAACGTGTAATGATTTTTCTGACTTCGTTAGACAGGTGTGAGAGGTTTTAGTTGTCCAGCATGAAGAATTCGTCCCCGCTGCCAAGTTTTCGCATCGCATGGCTGGAAAAATTCTAATAAAACACGATTTCCTTATGTATGTGGTGTTGTGCAGACAAAGGTCAGCAACTGAAACTTGATTGTCCTAAATCAACTCCGAGAGGCGATTTGTTTGCAGAATG
Organism: Schistocerca gregaria; assembly: GCF_023897955.1. Taxonomy (NCBI): domain Eukaryota; kingdom Metazoa; phylum Arthropoda; class Insecta; order Orthoptera; family Acrididae; genus Schistocerca; species Schistocerca gregaria. Next base: position 837,003,536 of record NC_064931.1, read on the forward strand.
TACAGACCATTTCCTGTTGTCCCACAGACACTCAGTTGGCTTCGGCACATCTGAATTAGGAGTCAAAGCAGTATTTGAGAACTTTGTAGTCGCGTTCTTTGTAGATAGAACATCTGAGTACACAGACGCCTCACGTGCCATAGTATGTTGTTGCTCATATTATTCATATCAACGAGCATAGTAAATATTACTTATATCAACATGAATTATAGGAATAAACTTGTTGTCATCACCTACAGCATTCATCTTACGAAGCTGTCTAACTGCGTGACATCACTGTTTCTTACGACCCAGCAGAATTTCGTTGGTTGACAGCATTCATAGCAAATGTTCGCCCTCTACCATCTCGAGTAAATGTAAGCATCGAACTGTTGGTAGTCTTGTAGGTATAATGGCAGTAAAATAAAAATATTGTAAGAACAACACATTCAAATAATAGTTGTAAAAATTAACAGTAAAGTGATAAAACAAGTTGAATAGGCTATATATTAAGAACTACTGAAGACAACAGCTAGATACTCACGAAAATATCCAAACAAAAGACTAAAGATTGTCTGTAGTGTTTACACAATCTACGTCACTGCAGAGTTAAATAAAGAAACCTAATGTGTCGACCATCTATTAACTTTGACTTATAAGAGTTTAACATCAGACAATAAGTTTCTCTGCAAGCAATAGAAAAATTCAAAATGAGAATTAGGAGTAGAGACGGAAGCAATCAAATGGATTTCGGAACAAATTGAAGTGGAAGCGTAATTGAAATGGAGGTGGTCAGCACATGCAGGATCGATGGTTGATGGATCAAGGAAGTTTTTTGGTGGATTCCTAGAGATAAGAAATGACACAGGCACCTGAAGACCACAATGCACATAAAATGTCTATCAGCATCATATATTCTCAAAATAATCTTGATTCTGGACAATATTATTTGTATGACTACATTTATAATCCTTCGTGGGGATATATGGTATTATTGGACCAGTTGACAGAGAAAATTATAATTTCTGGGAAAGTATGTCAGACGTATAGGAACGTGGATGAAGTACATAGTAACTCACTTGCCGGAACCATTCAAGTATTTGTTCAGAACAAGGAACAAGACTCATGAAAAACATCAGTCAGCCAGCTTACTTCCAGTTCGTGTCCAGTGATTTCATAGTGCACCACATTCTATCCTGCTGTAGCAGGATCAGCCATAGTAAATAATCTCGCGTCCCATATTCGTACAGTGACTGCCTGATACCACGTACATAGAAATTAGTAAATAAATTGCAATTTTATGAAATTTAGGAACAGATAGTACTATTTTATATAAAACTCGTAACTGTTTCTCGAGCTGTAAACAGCAGCAAACATACATTATGTGAAGTGTCACCGTATTACATACATACATACACACACACACACACACACACACACACACACACACATATATATATATATATATATATATATATATATATATATATATATATATACTCCTGGAAATTGAAATAAGAACACCGTGAATTCATTGTCCCAGGAAGGGGAAACTTTATTGACACATTCCTGGGGTCAGATACATCACATGATCACACTGACAGAACCACAGGCACATAGACACAGGCAACAGAGCATACACAATGTCGGCACTAGTACAGTGTATATCCACCTTTCGCAGCAATGCAGGCTGCTATTCTCCCATGGAGACGATCGTAGAGATGCTGGATGTAGTCCTGTGGAACGGCTTGCCATGCCATTTCCACCTGGCGCCTCAGCTGGACCAGCGTTCGTGCTGGACGTGCAGACCGCATGAGACGACGCTTCATCCAGTCCCAAACATGCTCAATGGGGGACAGATCCGGAGATCTTGCTGGCCAGGGTAGTTGACTTACACCTTCTAGAGCACACTGGGTGGCACGGGATACATGTGGACGTGCATTGTCCTGTTGGAACAGCAAGTTCCCTTGCCGGTCTAGGAATGGTAGAACGATGGGTTCGATGACGGTTTGGATGTACCGTGCACTATTCAGTGTCCCCTCGACGATCACCAGAGGTGTACGGCCAGTGTAGGAGATCGCTCCCCACTCCATGATGCCGGGTGTTGGCCCTGTGTGCCTCGGTCGTATGCAGTCCTCATTGTGGCGCTCACCTGCACGGCGCCAAACACGCATACGACCATCGTTGGCACCAAGGCAGAAGCGACTCTCATCGCTGAAGACGACACGTCTCCATTCGTCCCTCCATTCACGCCTGTCGCGACACCATTGGAGGCGGGCTGCACGATGTTGGGGCGTGAGCGGAAGACGGCCTAACGGTGTGCGGGACCGTAGCCTAGCTTCATGGAGACGGTTGCGAATGGTCCTCGCCGATACCCCAGGAGCAACAGTGTCCCTAATTTGCTGGGAAGTGGTGGTGCGGTCCCCTACGGCACTGCGTAGGATCCTACGGTCTTGGCGTGCATCCGTGCGTCGCTGCGGTCCGGTTCCAGGTCGACGGGCACGTTCACCTTCCGCCGCCCACTGGCGACAACATCGATGTACTGTGGAGACCTCACGCCCCACGTGTTGAGCCATTCGGCGGTACATCCACCCGGCCTCCCGCATGCCCACTATACACCCTCGCTCAAAGTCCGTCAACTGCACATACGGTTCACGTCCACGCTGTCGCGGCATGCTACCAGTATTAAAGACTGCGATGGAGCTCCGTATGCCACGGCAAACTGGCTGACACTGACGGCGGCGGTGCACAAATGCTGCGCAGCTAGCGCCATTCGACGGCCAACACCGCGGTTCCTGTTGTGTCCGCTGTGGCGTGCGTGTGATCATTGCTTGTACAGCCCTCTCGCAGTGTCCGGAGCAAGTATGGTGGGTCTGACACACCGGTGTCAATGTGTTCTTTTTTCCATTTCCAGGTTTGTGTATTTTTAATTGGCAATGTAATTTAGGTTTAGAACTGAACGCACACGGACATTTGTTTTACTTTCCTTTGTACTCGTCAATGCTAATTCACTGAAATATTACTCTGCTTCCTCCACTCACTACTGCAGATAGAAATTCATGACATGAGCTCTTATTCTTCATCTGTGTTTATGATAGGTGACGTGATTTTTACACAAGCTAGGATACTATCTCATGGACACATACTGACCGTCCTTTTATATTATACTATGCAGCACTGTATATCTCAGACTGAGGTTAAACAAATACACTGTCGAGTTACATGAACGTGACAACCTGCCAAGGCCTGCATGCCCATTTTGTAGCGCGGACCGTTGCGAGACGTGCACGTAAGACATTCGCTGAGGTTCTGACAGGTACGGACGGGAATGAGGAACCATGTCGACTCCAGTCCTGTGGCGAGTTGAGCTAGGCTTATCGCTCGATGAGCCATAGCGCCAACTGCCTCTCGATTGGATATAAATCCAAAGAGCTTGATGGCCAGTTGACTACAGTATACGCATCCTGGTGTTCTTCAAACCATGCATGAACAGAACGAGCTGTGTGGCACGTTGCTTTGTCCTGCTGGTGGATGTCATCGAGCTGAGGAAAAACAAAGTGCTTGTAGAGACCGACATGATCATCAAGGATAGATGTGTAATTTGAGTTGATACAATGTGCATTGCAGAAGGATGAGATCAACCAGTTAATGCCCTCCGGCCTTGACCCTTTTGACGATTGTTGAAGGGTTTTTCCCTGCAGACGTTTCGAGCGCTGCATTTAAACCACAGTCTGTCAGACTTGGCAGAAAATCCTAAGAAATTTAGGTCTTCTGTCAAAGCGGTATGTGGATCAAAACAAAATGTCCAGACACTCAGTGACCAAAATGTTACAGAAACAAAGGATGACAGACTAAAGGCCGAAATCCTAATGTCTTTTTCCAAATCTGTTTCGCAGAGGTCGACTGCACTGTAGTTCCTTCTCTAGATTGTCGCACAGATGACAAAATGGTAGATATCGAAAGAGACGATAGACGGATAGAGAAACAATTAAAATCGCTCAAAAGAGGAAAGGCCGCTGGACCTGATGGGATACCAGTACGATTTTACACAGAGTACGCGAAGGAACTTGCCCCCTTCTTGCAGTGGTGTACCGTAGGTCTCTGGAAGAGCGAAGCGTTCCAAAGGATTGGAAAAGGGCACAGGTCATCCCCGTTTTCAAGAAGGGACGTTGAACAGTTCTGCAGAACTATAGACATATATCTCTAACGTCGATCAGTTGTAGAATTTTGGAACACGTATTATGTTGGAGTATAATGACTTTTCTGGAGAGTAAATTTCTAATCTGTAGGAATCAGCATGGGTTTCGAAAAAGACGGTCGTGTGAAACCCAGCTCGCGCTATTCGTCCACGAGACTCAGAGGGACATAGACACGGGTTCCCAGGTAGATGCCGTGTTTCTTGACTTCCGCAAGGCGTTCGATACAGTTCCCCACAGTCGTTTAATGAACAAAGTAAGAGCATATGGACTATCAGACCAATTGTGTGATTGGATTGAAGAGTTCCTAGATAACAAAACGCAGCCTGTCATTCTCAATGGAGAGAAGTCTTCCGAAGTAAGAGTGATTTCAGGTGTGCCGCAGGGGAGTGTCATAGGACCGTTGCTATTCAAAATATATACACAATGACATCGGAAGTTCACTGAGGCTTTTTGCAGATGATGCTGTGGTGTATCTAAAGGTTGTAACAATGGAAAATTGTATTGAAATGCAGGAGGACCTGCAGCGAATTGACGCATTGAGCAGGGAATGGCAATTAAATCTCAATGTAGACAAGTGCAAAGTGCTGCGGATACATAGAAACAAAGATCCCTTATCGTTTAGCTACCATATAGCAGGTCAGCAACTGGAAGCAGATAATTCCATAAATTATCTGGGAGTACGCATTAGGAGTGATTTAAAATGGAATTACCATATAAAGTTGATCGTTGGTAAAGCAGATGCCAGAGTGAGATTCATTGGAAGAATCCTAAGGAAATGCAATCCGAAAACAAAGGAAGTAGGTTACAGTACGCTTGTTCGCCCACTGCTTTAATACTGCGCAGCAGTGTGGGATCCGTACCAGATAGGGTTGATAGAAGAGATAGAGAATATCCAACAGAGAGCAGCGCGCTTCGTTACAGGTTCATTCAGTAATCGCGAAAGTGTTAAGGAAATAATAGATAAACTCCAGTGGATGACTCTTCAGGAGAGACGCTCAGTAGCTCGGTACGGGCTTTTGTTGAAGTTTCGAGAACATACCTCCACCGAAGAGTCAAGCAGTATATTGCTCCCTCCTACGTACATCTCGCGAAAAGACCATGAGGGTAAAGTCAGAGAGATTAAACCCCACCCAGAAGCATACCGACAATCCTTCTTTTCACGAACAATACGAGACTGGAATGGAAGGGAGAACCGATAGAGGTATTCAAGGCACCCTCCGCCACACACCGTCTGGTGGCTTGCGGAGTATGGATGTAGATGTAGATGTAGATGTAGATGTAGATGTAAATGGATCATATGACGTGATTCATCTGAAAAGGTCACCTGTCGCCACTCAATGAATGTCCAGCTGCCGTACTGGCGTGCAAACTCCAGACTTCGTCTCTGACGAACAACAGTCAGCATAGGTGCATGAACTAGGCGCCTGTTGATTAGACCGATACGTTCGCTGAACGGTCATTGAGGGGTCGCTGCTGGTAACTCCTTGGTTCACCTGGGCGGACACGTGCTCAACAGTTGCACATTTGTTGGACCGAGCACATCTCAGCAGCCGTCGTCACTCCTGTCATCTGTGGTCTATGGCGCACCTTAGTAACCTCGGCGCTGGTTTTGCATAGCGTCATATTGTCACTCACTGTATGCTTCAACCGCTGCGACACATACATAATTTACGAACTTAGTCTTTTCGTAAATGCTTCCACCCTTAATCGCTCCATTTACGCATTAGGACAACGACTGCACTGTTTTCCGCGTATCCCCGACACGGTTATATACCCTTCGATGCTAATGCATCCCCTGCCGTCTGCGAGTTGTTATTACACGACGACGTCGAGCTTAGCCGGTGGTCACATTAATGTGACTGGACTGTGAAAATTTCCTTTGGGGCTGTGTCACATTCCCGTTTCAAAATTAACTCATAAAATAGTTTTACAGTGATTTACTTTTACAACTGTATAGGTGAACGAAAAATAATATCGAAACGACAGTATTACACTGTTTTGTATGCATGAACGCCATCATTAAATATAAAATAAACCTGTATACATATTCTTACGATCATGATATATTGTGAACAAGAACGAAGTTTTCGATTTTAGTAATTTTTACTACGTACGGAAGCGAACGTCTGAAATGTGAAATGCGTAAATAAACTTCGTAAGGATGCCCAGACTTTATGTGATCGAAATGCTTGGAGACTGGTGCTGTTAACACAAGAATAGCCTGCACGGTGTGAAAGAGTAGAGCCGTCCCCATTTTTCAGCGCCACAGGTTTAGTAAGCTAACAAGCCCCTTTTCATTGCTTCAACAGCACCATCGATCGCCCACGGGGCATGGAAAGTGATATTGCTTTTGCCGAGACATTTCTTTAGACTCCCGCCATCGAGTTAACTCCACGAAATCTTCTTCTGTCGCCAATTTACTGGTCGTTAAGAAGAGCAGTATGCGAGACTATGTCTCATCAGGCTCAGCCCTTCTGCAAGTTCTTATTATTCAAAGAAGAAATTCTGTGGCTCTTTATTCCATTTAACGAGAGATTACGACGAAATTTGATTTAATATTTCCGTTTACAAAGCTTCAGACATGGTTTTATTATTTTCAATCGTATGTTCTTCTGATGGTTTTGAGAAAATGTGCGCCTACACGCTTTCCAAAATGAGTTCTTTTGTACTACACAGGTCGTTTCTTTGCGGGGGACCACCAGAAACACAGCTGCCTAACTTTTAGAGCGCCGCCATATACAGTAAATTCTAACGGAGCTTTTCTTGTCTCGATAGTACCTTATTTTGTATTACAAACACCAAATTTGTTATGATCGTTCTGAGAACTATGTTTCCCATTATTCGGAGAGGAAGACTTTTTTTGTCCAATTCCAGCAAAAAATTAAATCTCTAGTTGAAATCTCTTGGTTAGGGATCATTAACGTTCTTCCAACACGAAACCGCATTCGCAGTGTTTCCACTGTCTTTGTGACCAACGTGAATCATTATGCAACGGCCCAAAAATTGCGACTATTCAGTTGCCAGTGCCCACTATCAACTCAGCTTCGTCCCTTGTTAATTCTAAATATTGGTTCTGGTTTCATACTTTCTTCTTTAGGTTCCGATTCACATCTATGCACGCACATCGCATCATTTAAAACAATATTATCCAGTGACACTTCGTCGGTTAATAACGTTCTCTATCTTCCACAGCTCTTAAATATTTATTTATTAATTTATTCTGCTAGATAGAGAGTTAAACTCTATTTCTTGTGATAGAATATGTACATGAAATCACCGTAAAAGCAGCTGAGTAATCAGCTTATTGAATCTAATGATATGGCACACTGGACTCTCATTAGGGAGGAATTCGTTTGTATTCTCCGGCAAACAGTCCACATGTAAATTTTCCGTAGTTTGTCTGTATCGTTTAAGGCGACAATGAGATGGTTTTTATGAAGAGGGTGTTTTTGATACTGCTCCCCAAACCCAGCATATTCTCAGTCTCTAATGACCTCGTCATCAACGGAAACTTCCACCAAAATCTGCTTCACTTCATATTGCTGCATAACATTCAACTATGACGGATTAGAGTTTATAATGTATCATAGATTGGTAACAGAAACTTTTCACATTGAATTTTCGAAATATGAGTCATATTAAATGTTTTAGAAATAACATGCATTTTTCTCTAGTGTACCACCAATATTATGCACCCACGTAATAACAATGACAGAAAGAGTGTTTTTTAATAATTCTTCTATTCATGCCACCCAGTTCTATATTATTCAAAATATTAGAAAAATAAATGTTCCACAGCTAAATTAATCTTGTGAAGAAAATGAGTCACATGTCATGGTATTCACCTGAACAGCAGTACTGAAGACCATAGACGATGGTGCTCTATAGCATATAAAGAAAAAAGTTTTCTACATTTAAGTGAACATGAAATGGAGCGACTACATGCATTTTGAATTTACTTATGCACCGTTCGCTTGGTAGTTGATGTTTTCAACTCGTCAGCTTGTCGATCCAAGCTGAATTTCTTCTTATAATATTTGTATACCATCCACTTCACGAACATTTCACAATTATTTGCAAGTATTAATTGCTAACAAGCAGAACCCTGGTATATGTGTTGAGGAAGTCTGCTCGAAACAACGAAAAATTATACTCTGCACGTACATGTAAGTCTCATAACGATTATGTTATCTGTTAGGTATGAATTTATATTACACTATAATTATGATCATGTATTGTTTTTCTGTCTCTCTTCGGTGCTGTGTAATGCACTCGTCCTACTGCTACAAGATTCTGATTCGAATATGCACGTTATCTGAAGTGTAAATCACGCTAAAAGAGGAACGTTGAAGAATTTGTGTATTATAAAAGTAGACATACAACATGAAAAGAATAATCTCACTAAACGCAGATGTTCAGGTTCGAGTTCTGATCAGTCGCTCGGATGTAATCTACAAGATAATTTCACAACTGTGCACTATTTGCTGTAAAACTACATTTTCTTTCAGAATTAGCAAGATTGTAGGTTCTCAACCACGGCATCAGCCTATGGCTCTTAAACAATACTGAACGGTTAAGAGGGTTAAAATGAGAAGAAAAAAATATACCTATTAGACTATGTCATCTAAAGAATGCGGTGATTTTTATGACAATATCAGCGCATAATTAAATTCTTCCGGCACATAAATTACTAAGGGTCATCAGCTAGCAAAAAAATTTTAATCGAAGCTTCCTCCTGATATTACATATTTCATCCTCTTCCTCTGTAATGCAAAAAATAAATAGGACAATTTATAAGCTGTATGCTAAGTACAGAACATGTTGCTAAAGCGATAAGTCTGTAAGATGCGCAAAAGATGTTTCAAAGCATTCTGTGGGTTAGTTGCAGGGAGACTGGAATATCCACCAATGTCAAAATCCGTTGAAATGCCATACAACATTTTCTGTTTCACACCATGAAACTTTTAGTCCTTCATCTGAAGTATATGTAGGATGTTTTTGGTACAATCAACGAAATGGTATAAGTAAGGGTTAAGTAACGAACAGCATAATGAAATATGATTGCTGGAAGGAAATAAATACTCATCACAAAAGGGAAACTACGAAAATGAATGTCATAAAGTGTCATTTAACATTAAGGACGAGAAATATGCAGTACATGTGAACTATCTCTGTCATAATACTTCCGCTTTTAGCTCAACAGTATGAACACTTTTGATGGACGTAGCGCAAGCCAGCCAGCTACAAAGGGCCCTCCTGTACCGGAAGTGCAAGAGCATGCCAGTATGTATTCAGAACCGTGACGGATGACGGAAGCCGCCATACCTGTTCGCGTACCGTCCTGTATTGCGTCACGGCACTTAAAACCTAAATGCTGTAGTTTTAACGTTTTCGAAATGCACCAGATTTGAAGGAAGGGGGAATAACAACGTCCCGCCGACGACGAAGTCACTAGTGCCTGGTAACAACATCTTATTATACCAGAACGGACAGGAAATCGGCCGTGGACATTTGAAAGACCTGTTTTAACATAGCTTTGAGCACTGTAATGCAATCACAAAAAAAATCGATGTCTATGGGGATTGACAGGGATTTGAAACCCACTAATCTAGAATGCTTGGCCAGTTCCTTACACATTGGGTCATTTAGGCGTGTAAATATTGGGATATAGAACATCTAAGTGCGCTCGTATGTACAGTATAGAGAGATATTCAAGGCCAGACATCGAGATGAGCGGCGTAAGCGGGAAGTGTGTCACGAGTTCAAAGTTCGTTTTAATTTGTCCAGCACGCGGCTCTAATTAGTGGCTTCTCTGAACGATCCTAACGCTTTCTCTCGTAAGAACAGCGAGCACCACAATGGCACGTGCTGAGTTGCTGCAATTTTTATAAAACTCACCTTAATATTGCCCTAACAGTGCGTTAACGAAACCTTAATTTAGCAATGTACGTGCGCATAATTCATTATCTGACTATAACTTAACGCTGAGGGGAAAATGTCGGCTACCAGTATTGGCATATAGAAACACTTGTGGAGTAGTAACAGTAATGTCCGGCTGCCGTCTTCCTTACGTGCGTGGCTAAAACACGCTACTAACATTTTTTATAATATCTTACTTATTACCTAGTATTTCAAGATGGTATGTAGAGTCACAATATATTTACTACCTAGTTGTTAATTTCACTTGGTAAGATTAGGGCATTCAGGTCTTCTCTTACATCTAAACTGGCATCTTTTGTAAGTTCATAATGATACTGGACAACAATATGGATGTCTTAATCATTACAACATGCATAATAAATAATTAGTACATAATCATAATACTAATAATAACAACAACCGATACAGTAATGAACACAAGGTAGCTCAGAAATGTCAGTCTAGGTTGCACGGAGTAAAGGAAATTCCTTGTAACACTTTTTTGAAAGTGAGCAATTATAGGCAAAAGAAATACATGACAGCAGTGCAAAAGGAATCTAATCTTGAGGAAACGTTGACTGCATAGGTATTAGACAAGCATGTACAGTGTTGCCAAAGAGAAATAAGCACTAGCTTGCTGTCGGACAGAGAGAAGACTTTATTTTAAACAGGTGATGACTTACAGCATTTGAATACTTTTTTTAAAAAATTCATGCTTTCTAGGAATAACACAGGTCAGATACAGCGAAATGAAGACCACACAGAACTTATCGGTGAAGACTCTATCTCGCCTATAATGTACAGCTATTTTTCGGTTCTAGACATAAAGTCGAAAAGAAATGAAAATTTTTCAGTTATTGAATTCTTTAGCTACATAAGATTGATTCCTTGTCGTTAGGTTCAAAAGATATGCGAAGAGTGACGGTCGTTGAATGACGCTGAGGATCTGGTACGAAGAACTGATGTGGAGAGTGTAGAAAACAGGTGTTCCGTAATGACTGGACTTTAGACCCAAAAGAAACTATACACAATGAAGGAATTATCCGAATGGGACGGAAATGTACATGTACAGAAAATTAAATGATCAAAGTTTCAGACAAATTAGAGGATTTATTCATGAGAAAGAACTTCACAGATTGAGCAAGTCAGTAACCCGTTGGTCCATCTCTGGTCCTTATGCAAGCAGTTCATCGGCCTGGCACTGATCGGTATATTTCTTGGATGTCCTCCTGAGGGACATCGTGAAACATTGCGTCCAACTGCTCCGTTGGATCGTCAAAATCCGGCATGTTTGAAGGGCTGTCCATAACGCTCCAAACGTAGCCAATAGGGGGGAGATCTGGCTACCTTGCCAGGGAAGGTAGCGTTTGGCAAACACAGTGACTAGAAGTAGAAGCTCTCGCAGTGTGTGGCCGGTCGTTATCTTCCTGGAACGTTAGTCAGCCCAGGATGACTTGCCTTGAAGGGCAACAAAACACGGCGTACAATATCGTCCGCGGGTGCAGCGGATGAGAACAAAGTGGTCCTTCTATGAAAAGAAATGGAAACTCTGACTATCATTTATCGTTATCGGGCAGTATAACTGCCAATAGTCCGGTTGGTATCCCACCCCTGTCTGTGGCGTCTCCAGACACGTCTTTGGCCTGGAATTTCGTTGGCTCGTGTAGAATTGTCTTCATTGTTATCTCGCCATTCGAATTACGCCAGATCACTAGCGAAGACGTTTTTTGAGACGTCCTGGACAGGGGGATAAACCTGACTGTCGCCCACAATACAGCCCGACAACCGGGAGTGATAGTCTCGTGTACCATTCGTTTTCATAGGAGAATCCCTTTGGTTGCCATCCGCCGCTCCCTTGCGATACAGAGGTATGTCGACGATATTCTACGCTGTATTTTGTATTCCTTGATAGAAAGCAATCCTGGGCTTATTACATTTCAGCAAGATAATGCCCGCCCGCACACGGCAACAATTTCTATCGCAGGTCTTCGTGCGTTCCAAACCCTGCCTTTGCCAGCAAAGCCACCGAACCTCTCACCAGTCGAGAACGTTTGAGCATTATGTGCAAGTCTCTCGAACCAGTTGTGGTTTTTGACGATTGAAGGTGCAAATTGGGTAGAATTTTGCACAATATCCCTCAGGAGGACATCCAATAACCCTATCAATCAATGCCAATCCGAATAACTTCTTCCATAAGGAGCAGAGGTGAGCCAACAATCGTCCAAGTTTTCTGCAATTGTAATCATTTGTTAGTCTGTACAAGCACATCGCATCTACGGGTAATTCCTTCGTGGTTCGTTTTTAAGTGTACTTTTAAGTTTGTAATCCACGATACTGCTGTGCTGACCACTGAGTCTGATGGTGAAATCAACAAGAGAGTAGTTTGTAGAAGATATTTTCGCTTATTCGTAATCATATTCCTTTTAATATTCCTTCAATTCATACTGAGATTATTTTCTCACGCTACAGGAAAAGGTTTATCGTCATGAAAGACACAAGGACTCCTCTCCACCAATAGCTAGGTTCATAGTGCTTCTGACTATAGCACGAATATTTTAATCTGCTAGGGACAGTTTTACAGTTAGGGACGGTAAGAAAACGGTAGCTTTAGACACAACGCCATGCAGACAAGCAGAAAACTGGTCCTGGCATTCGAGCGAGATGTTATGGTGAAGACCACAGCCTGCTGCTACTGATGACCACACTGGAAGCTCCGATATCTTCTCTGCTCTCTAAAGCGCCATTATCAACTCGTAAGCCCCAAAATACTTGCATGCCGTCACTATACATACAGACGGATTCATAGAAAAACTTCAGACTAAATAGAGAGAGGCACCAGATGTGAGAGAGTCAGCTTGAGGATGACTGACACAGTCCTTGCAGCTTTTTGTACCGATACAACCAACGTGGCCGTTTCATCATGTATTCATTAATATATTTGCAAGTCAACAGCACCATTCGTGGGCAGTATCTCGTAGTGAATTTCGATGCTGAATGCCTTTCTAACAGCTTCTCTCATTCTGTGGAAGCCAGCATAATACGGAAGCAGTAAACCTGGAAGACTGAGAGGAAATTTACAAATCCAAAACATCAAAAGTCAAAACTTCATTTCTCTCTGCGTACTTGTTTTTTGAGTTATGTAAAAATAGCACTATCTAGGACCATTTACTCGTCGTCTGTTGTAGGATTTCGCACTAAAAATAAAATGTGTACTGATATTCACTCTCATAAGTGCTGGATAATTAATTCGAAAAAGCACTTTTTCGGAGAATTCTGACGCCAAACGCTTTACACGTTGGCCCTTCTTCGGAAAAAAATATAACATACAAATTATGATAGCTATGCATGTGCCTATAAAGACATGCAGTGTAGTGGCGTGAGTGGTATTACATCTGTTTTTCTTCACGGGATACGAAATATTATTTATCACAGTACTCCTGGTTTGTGCTTGGGGCTCACGACGTTGCTGGTACAACAGATAATACGCACTAACTGACGAAAGATAATGGCGACCTACTTAATCATGTGATGGTCCACCTTCGGAATGCTGCAGCGATCCTGGGTGGCTTGGATTCGGCAAGTCCTTGGTAAGTTTTCGGGGAATGTGGCATCTGTAGTTTATGCAAAGATCACGTCATGTAGCATGCCTGTATCGTCGTTATAATGATTGACCGTTTGCTATTGCTCCAATTATATACTTTCCTTACCTCGCCAGGTGCCTGCAATGCCACTAGGGGGCATTTAGTTCTGTGCTGGACAGTGAAAAAAACATACCGGTTCATCACTATATCTTCAAAATTACGTCGCTTTTACCAATAGGTTTCTAGTGACGCACGTACTCAGGAAAACCGATGGCAGAAAGGAATATGCAAAGAAACAGACGCCACTTTCATTATAAAGCTGGAAGCTTACCTACTGATATTTCATGTGCACTGTGGCTGCTGAAGCTGTAATTGGAATGAAGTTAGCCACCAAAACCTAGTCTTTAGCTCGAGTACACAACCATTAACTACACCCTACGTTTGCTTCCTAATTTCATTTTCTATAGTTTATGCAGTTCAAATGGTTCAAATGGCTCTGAGCACTATGGGACTCAACTTTTGAGGTCATCAGTCCCCTAGAACTTAGAACTACTTAAATCTAACTAACCTAAGGAAATCACACACATCCATGCCCGGATCAGGATTCGAACCTGCGACCGTAGCGGTGGCGCGGTTCCAGACTGTAGCGCCTATAACCGCTAGGCCACTCCTGCCGGCGTTTATGCGGTACAAGTGGTAACAATGTAAGAGCATTTTTCATCGTAAAGCTGGTCTAGGCTGACCTGACTGCCTTTTCTCATCTCAGAGCTAAAAATATTACACAAATTTTTCTGTTTTACATAAGCTATCACCCACTTATAGGAAGCAGATCTTTAAAACACTATGAAAAAAGGATCCGAATAGCTAACTACTTTTGAGAAATAATTCTTTTCTCTTTTGTAACACTTTGAGGAAAGTGCAGATGGTAGCTATAGAGAATAAAAAATTTTGAACTGTTCTGAGAGTACAAATGGGTTAAAGAGATTTATGGGGACTTAGACGGACAACCTACGTGCCCAGAGTCCCCAAACCCCTCACTATTTAGCGACTACGAGAATGCTTATGTTCTTGGAAAACATTATTAATTTATTCGTGTTTCATTTTGTGCGTGACGGCTTTTCTGTCGCCGTCATCTACCTGTGACTTAAATTCTTAGGAAATCTCTTTACACTTTAAAATATAGAAGTTATCAGTAGTAAAACAAAACAGGAGATAGACACATTTCACGGCTTTCTGTACGACAATAGATACTCGCTAACCCGTACTGTTTATCACAAGCGTATGCCACCATTTTGCCGAAATTCGAAAAGTTACAAATTCTGATAAGGGATCGTTATTATGGTTGAACAACATTTAGAAAGTACTATCTTTTGTATCAAAATAAACACAGAGTGTCAGAGACAAACAGTATGAATTTTATTGTTAGGGCGGAACGGGATGTATTTCTTAGTTGTTTAGTAACGATGATGTGGCCAGGGCAGCAAGCTGCTATCCCATAAAAAATGTTTGAAAAAAGCAATGCAGGTTTGAAAGTTCTCCGCGGGGACTTTCGGCGTACCTGTAGTTACGGCGACATGCTCGAACGGCCACACAACAAGCGATAAAACGTGGACACAAACTTTCCAGGGAATCAACTGACTCTGGGAAGGAAATCTACAGGGCAAGAGATACATGAGGAGACCCCACAAAATATCGAGGCTATGTAGGCGTCACTGGTGCGACGTCGATAGTGCTCAGTTCGTAATCAGACAACAGCGCGAGTAATCCTCGAAGTTACCGCGCTGATTCAAACTTCTGTTGGCACGAGCTACAGATCGTGCAAGATCTGTAGTAATATTCATCAGCAGCAAGAAGCTTTCTTTATTCATTTAATAAATTACTATTGTTACTGGATAGACCGTAATCAAAATACAGTTGCGGGTTATCTACACAGTTATAAAATGAACGAACTGTGCGACAGATTATCAAGCAAAGCCATAATGTTCAGCGAATCATCATTAAATGTACATAGATGTAACGTACAGGGTGTTAAACAAGGTTTCAGTTTGAAGCTGTTGCTGGTGCGCATATGCTCGTAGAGCGACTACCGAGCAGGCATATAAGCATCGATATGTAGGCAAGGGATTAGTGTGGCATTCGCGACTTTCCGACGTGCGTGTAGTAAATGCAGAAATGTGAACTATGGCGATGTTATTATTAAAAGCATCCAAACTGGAGCAACATGCGGCTATTCTTGCCTTGGCAGCCGAAGGGCAAACACCGGAAGACATCCATTAGAGAATTAAGAATGTTTATGGGGCAGCATGACTGTTGAAAACCATCGTTATGGCATGGTTCGCGTAGCGGTGCTGCTGCATCATTGTAACACTCGTCACCATATAGCAAAAGTTGTGACGCAGAAGTTACGCCAACTCGAGTGGGAGACACTCGAGCAGTTGCCCTACAATCCTTACTTCTCGCCATGCGATTATAGCACCTTCGGTCCCTTAACAAAATGCCATGAAAGGTCAACGATGATGTGCATCAGGGAGTTAGTGACTTCTTCACGCCGCAGGACGCGGTGTCTTCCCAAACGGTCATCTTCAGTCTGGAGCATCAGTGGGATGATAACTTCAATGTTCACTGCGATTTTTTTGTCTAAATTCTGATTATACATAAATGGCAAGGATATGCTAGGCGCCAGTGAAGGCGGCGTGTTCATTGTCGTAAAGTACTAGGGAAGTTATAAGAAAGAGACTCACAACCAGAAATAACTTTGGTGACGGTAAGGTCTCAGATGACCTAGTAACAAACACACCTCAGCTTCCCGAATCAGTTAAGGTGGAGGAGGACATCTGCGGTTATAAGACTATAGTATCATTAATTACTATGAGCGTTGTAAGAAATGTTAAGAAAGGTGAGAAGATATTTCCCTTAGCAAGTCTCACAGGAATCCAGTTTCAGAGTATCTGGGCTATCAACGCCAAATAATCTGTTCTGAGAACACAGATGTAGAGCAGAAATGGGTAAAATTAAAATCAATATACAACACACCTCAGACTAGTGTATGCCGAGCAGAGTTATGAGGGATGTGAAAGACACACTGAATTCGATAGTCGTATTAGAAAGCTGATATAAAATTAAAGAGAGCATCGCATATTTAAGGGAAGACAAAGTTTAATTGACAAATATGAATTGAAATGCCAGACACTTATGTGTGAAATTCAGAGTAATCGTGTATCTGTAAATAGAAAGCAAAATGAGATACAGGAGGCAATCGTGCAACCAATTCTAAGCAAAAATATGGGGAGGACGACAGTTCAATCCCGCGTCTGGCCATCCTGATTTAGGTTTTCCGTGATTTCCCTAAATCGCTCCAGGCAAATGCCGGGATGGTTACTTTGAAAGGGCACGGCCGATTTCCTTCCCCATCCTTCCGTAAACCGATGAGACCGATGACCTCGCTGTCTGGTCTCCTCCTACGAAACAACCCGACCAAAAAATATGGAAACTCTTAAGAATTTTCAGTCGTACGTAGAATCAGGAAGCAGATCGAAATTAGTCATTCGCTCATTAGTTATACTGTCACCGAAACGAAGGATTTTAGACAGATGGCCGAAATACTGAATTCGGTGTTACAGTAATGTTTCAGTGCTGAAAGATGATAATACGGGGCGTCGAGAAATACTCCCACGACTGCTGAGATGGCAGATCTGAGATACGTCACCACGGAGTGGAAAACCAGCTATAATCGCTCAATAGTGGAAATGCTTCTGGACCGGATGAAACATCTGTGATATTCGAGAGAAAATATGCAAAAGAACGTGTTCCCCTTCTAACAGAAGTTTATGTTAGGTATTAAGCGATAGGGGAAAGAAAAACGCAGGTCACTCCGGTTTCTGAGAAGGTTTGACGGGGAGATGCATACTGCTATGGGCCTACATCGTTGACGTCAGTCAGTTATACACTTAAGCAACATGTTTTATAATTCCACAAACTGACATATTGGGGGACGAAAATTTCCTAGACAGAAGTCATTGTGGATTCAGTACGCAGAGATCTCGCGAAATGCAGTTCTCTCTGTTCATCTTTACAGCAGCGCATACGTTCGCGCCGACGTTGATGCAGTGTTCTTTGAATTCCAAAAGGCGTTAGGTGCAGTTTCGCAGTGTCGTTTAGTGAAAAAAGTACGATCTTATTGGGAGTAAGGCCAAGTTTATGACTGGAATCAGGAAGTCCTAACAGTTGTTTCTCAACACGTTGGTTTTAACAGGTCGATATCGACAGATGTGAAGGCGATTTCATGAGTACCCAAAGGGGGTGTTCAATGGTCCTCACCGTTTGCAATGTGTATAATGATCCAGTGCATAAAATAGGACCGAGCGAGGTGGCGCAGTGGTTAGCACACTGGACTCGCATTCGGGAGGACGACGATTCAATCCCGTCTCCGGCCATCCTGACTTAGGTTTTCCGTGATTTCCCTAATCGTTTCAGGCAAATGCCGGGATGGTTCCTTTGAAAGGGCACGGCCAATTTCCTTCCCAATCCTTCCCTAACCAGAGCTTGCGCTCCGTCTCTAATGACCTCGTTGTCGACGGGACGTTAAACACTAACTACCACCACCACCACCATAAAAGACGATGCTCCTTGAGGCTGTGCGCTGATGGTGCTTTTGTCTATAGAAAGGTTGCAACCCCAGAAGACAGGAAATAAATGGAGGAAGACATGTAGAGAACCGATTACTGATTAAGTACTGATAGTGGACCTCGAATTTAAATGCATGTGACCTATTGTGCATAAGCAGGCGAAGAGTTCCAGTACGTTGATTACGCTATTGTTGATAGCCCAAAAGGAACTGCAACAATAGTCTGATACCTAATAGCCCGTGGCTACGTTAAGGGAATAAACACTTAAAACTAGTGGTCTAAAAGGCATATTCAGCGTATGAATCTTAAAAAAGTGTGTTTCGACCTCGAAAAGAAGTAAATTATAAATATATTCAAGAGCGGTTATTCTGTATTTCTCATCAGTCTGTGATGTTTTTCAGCTTGTAACGATAGAAGATCCACAGCTGAGATGCACGCTTCGTCATGTACTGTTTAAGTGTTACAGAGGTGCTCAACCTTCTCTAGTGACTAGACGCTATATGAGAGGCGTTGTTTATCATGGAGAGGTTTACTGTTGAAACGAAGAGGGCTTATTTTCTAAGAAGAGACAGGTAACGTACTACTTCGTTCCACGCATGTCTCGTAAAATGACAAGTGTCAGAGAAATAAGAGCTTATACTTGGGTTTATTGTCAGTCGTTCTTCCGGCGCACCGCTTGTGAATGGAGCAGGGAAATTTTGATAGTGATACAAGAGGCAACATCTGCTCTTGCAGAATACAAATGTAGATGTACACATCAGTAGGATCTACATAGTCTTCTTAGAATTTCCTGTCTCACGGTGCTTTTCGACACGCTATTTTGGCTTCTTAGTTAAACGTTTTGCATTCACGGTAACACAATATTAATCCTTATTAACTTCATTATAAGGTCAATATTTCTCTTATAATTACTACATGATCAGTATAGCAGCGACATAGTTTCACCTTCTGGCCGCGAGTATTTCATTTAAAATTATTCCTGGTACTAAGCTGACTATTTTCTATCTCATCAAGTGTAAAGCGGCTTGCATGATTCTTCTAAATGGTGTCAGACTATTCACTATACCATTTCGAAGCCCGTGGTTAAATATCAAGTAATCAGCGGCTAAACATTCCTTCCAAGTATGATCATTTTCCATTCGTTACCACACCTCGTTATGCGAAGTCTCTACTGTTTTGCAGACTCTGCTTTCGAAGTCTGATTATGTGCATACTTGATTGCCTTGATGCAATGCATCCGACATAATCACAGCTTCGCAAATCAAGCCGACCCAACGTAGCTCAAAGCTAACTGAGGACGGGTAACAAATTGATGAGGCGCTACTCAGAGCTGTCTGAAGAGCACGTACAAATATCTGTCCTACCCAACACACATTGCATATCGCCTTCTTCTCTTTGAAGACTTTTCTTGTCAGTGCTTCTACGTCACACCGATATTTATTTCCTAAGCAATAACTTGTCTGCAGCATAGTGCAGCTTACTACTGTATCTGATACTATCCTAATTTTTTCATTTGGTCAGTTTTACTACATATATGGCCAAATTATTAGAAGGAAAGGCAAATGTAATAACTTATTCACGCAATTCTGTATTCTGTCAACAAACCGGGAATTTCTAAATGTCAGCACAAAAGCACAAACAATTTTGAGTTTTACTCTGAAAATATCTTACCTGACTTTCTTTCTTCCTTGTACGATCAAGTGTTAATTTATGTAAATACCTATCGGTAACAATACAGATGCGAAATAAGGTAAAAGAAACTTTATGGCCTGAATTTTAGATGAAGAAAGTGATATATCTGTTTTTTTTATAGCACAGTAGAGAACTGCACTTTTTATCTATAAAACATATTGCTTATAGAAGCTCTATGCAGATTATCATGGAACACACAAAATGTGTAGGGCCCTCTCAGGGCGAACTGACGTTGGAGATCGAGCGTATACCGAGAAGATGGACAACGTATATACTCAGTCTTTTGTGTTTTGCGTCAGAGTGAATATTGAAATACCTCAGGTGTTACGCACTCGACGTATCTCAAGGAAACTTACACAGAAAACGCAAAGAATCAGCTTTCATAACGGAGTGCACAAAAAATCTTGACTTCCGTCTGTATCGCTACCGTAGTTTCCGTGAATATGAAATAGTAAATTTATTGACGTAGACATACTTAGAAACAGGGCAACAGTGATACGCTTTTAAAAACTGTATGTCTACGCGCATGTAAAAATGTCAGAAGCATCCAGGTTCAGTTACATACACGTTGCTAAAAGCAAATGCCACCACAGTTCTCTGAAGGGTCTGCTTCATTCACACAAAAAATTATTCTGTTTTAGTTTTGTCCTTAGCGACATTAGAAGCAAAACATGAATTTCCTTACAAAATAATATGGCACACGTTTCTTTCTCTCTCGTTGTGAAATATATGTCATTGGTTGAGCACTGTGTATTTTTAAGTGACCACCGTAGATGAAACTTCCATTTTTATGCACAGCTTTTCCAGTAATATATTACCAAACAGTCTACACAATGAGTTCCAAGTAGTGATATACGAAGTGCTCGCTGTCTACTTTCCAATGAGTCAGCGTGCGCACCTAACGACAGCTCTTGTGCTCCACATGGAAGACATATAATGCATGAAGAAACGATATGATGTTTAACTTACGGTTAAAAAGTAGTTAGTAAGTCCGAGGAAATAGTTGCCCAGTTTAGCTTTTCAGACCGCAGCGTCAAAAGCGTCTACTAGAGGAGCAAACTCTGAAACATTAAAAAGTAGCGATAGGACATAGACTGACCGATTCAGGTGTTGTTGCTTGACTTCAACAGTCAGTAAATGATGAATCGGTTAATTATGAAATGCTTCTTTATTCTGCCGACAAACTGACCAATTGCATAGTCAGGGTTTATGGATGGTTTTAGAAGTAACGAGCGTTTGCACCGATTATCATCAATTTATATTCACTACTACGCAGCTTACTTTAAAATGTGATAATGATTATGTACGTATGTCGATGGTATCAGTGTTGGGTTACGTGAAGTCGCAGATCAATCGACTTTAGAGTACCCTTTATACTCTTCCGTTACAGGAACCTCTGCATTATGTGAAAACAGGACATCGAGCAATCCATAAGCTCTAATTTGTACGAGAAACTGTTTCCTTTAACCTTTTACAGAGAACTTTCAACTAACGAAAAGACATTTTGTTATTTCGTGTGGGATAATGCAAGGGCACACACCACCAAGGAGTCTATGACAGTATTACGATGATACGTCCCATACTTAAAAAGACATCGACCAACAGTATCAGTTGATTCAATGCAGTTACTTAGTAAGGTAGCAGTTTGTGCACAGTTCTGTGAATAGGAAGTAAAGACACCATGGTCTGTATCGCTGAATAAATCCATCATTTACACGTATTCGGCGATCGGCTCCTCCCTCTCGGTATTGGCTACCGTACAACGCTGGACATAGTGTTTTGTCGTACGTGAAATATTCCCTATACAAATGCAACAGCCGTCTTACGACGTGCCATTAAGTGAGTCATCTTCTAAAACCTCGAAATACACGATTTCCATTTCTATCCACAATATGAAATAGCAAAATATTATAATGATGCTCAAACGAAGCTGAACTTCAATGAAATGAAGTCAAGTGAAGTAATAATAGTACAGATCGGTTGTACTATGGGCAGCCCGAAAACAGATCACAGTATTTTGTTCCGGCAGAACCCCGTGACAGTTACACGCAACAGTGTTTGCCTCCAATAAGAGATGGCTGTGGTTTGCTGAAGAGAGGGATACTAACTGGCGTATTGCTCAGTTTATAACAATTATACTGGACTCTAGTTAAGTAGATACATTGTGTACATTGATCAACAATGATTATACTACATTTGTATTAGTGACAGCTCTTCTATCATTGTTCTTATTTGTGATCAATGTGTTGTAGCAACTTTGCACCATTTTTCTGATAATTTTCTAACGTAAACTATATAAGAGCACCAAGTTCTTTATATCATTCACATTGACGTAGAACAACAGGCTTCTTCTTCTTATTTCTTCTAATGCCGTTTTATGGTATAAATAACCTAACATTTGAAGTACTTGGAAAAAATGGATGCTATATTGGCTATGTGGTACGTAACATGAATAACATAGGGTTCTCTCAGAACGTTCCACTCGCAATGCCACAGTTTTCTCTGAATGAACGTATCTGTGCGTGATTTATTGACACATTTCCTTTCGAAGAGGCCTTTTAGGAGTAACTGATTCCCGCTCTCGATACGATGGAGTGACAAACGTACGACTGATCGATTACGGCGTAAGGGCGTGAAGGATGGTAGCGATCTGTTCGCCGGTGCCAGGTACCTATCCACGGAGCCGGAAATGATGCCGCAAGTGCTACTAATATTTCTCTGCTGCGACTGTGGAGCGGACAGAGCTGAGGGTCCTAGTGTCGCCTACTGCTGAGGCAATACAGCGTACACAAACCACAACTAACAACAGCTTTCGCTTTTAGATACAAAACCACTAGTTTTGATTTCATAATTCATATACATTGGCTGCACTGTCAGAATTACAATAATCCGTTTTCGTTTCAGGAAACTGAACTAACTGCCTCAGATATTGGTTCAAATGGCTCTGAGCACTTTGGGACTCACCTTCTGAGGTCATTAATCCCCTAGAACATAGAACTAGTTAAACCTAACTAACCTAAGGACACCACACACATCCATGCCCGAGGCAGGATTCGAACCTGCGACCGTAGCGGTCCTGCGGTTCCAGACTGCAGCGCCTAGAACCGCACGGCCACTTCGGCCGGCGCCTCAGCTATTATACGGCCTGTACTCTTCATTCACAATAAAATCAATTTTATATGAAATAATACAAAATATCGACAAATTATTGAATGTTCACAATGCATATGATTATTATAATAATAATTATAATAATTCTCCATGATTCTTGTCGATATATAGGTTTCTCTTGACAAATTTATTATCTGTGTGTCAGTACAGCATTCCAAAAAAGTATTTTATGCCATCCTCGCAAATTATTTTCTTGGCTGCCATTATTTAAACGCAGTGAATCACAAAAGAGAACATTAAACCTTTAGTTTTCCTACCGTATAATACCACTTATGTCATGAAATGTGTATGAAATTAAGCTTTCACTCAAAAATATAGTCTATGGGAGACAGCTCAGTGGTTATGAAACTGGCATCATATTCGGAAGTGGTGTGGTTTAAGTATCTGTCCGTACAGCCTAATTTATATTCTCCTTGGTTTTCTTAAACCACTTCAGCTGAAGTTGAAGTTTCATTAAATGAGATCGATCATATAGTTGCAGGTGTTCGTTATGCCGTAACTGCGTGTTACAAGACACACGAGCATTCGACATGCAGATAATTTTCTGCACTTTGTTTGCGTTTTCTCTTGTAACCTATACGACGGCACGACACCTAAGGCCAATAATTGGATGTCGCGGATTCTAAGCCTTTCTTAATAACGTCTCACCAATATAGGATGGTAGCCAACGTATGTATGTTACGAAGTATCCAGTCTCATGCACTGCACGTCTTGTTTTACCAGTTGCAGCTGTTACCTTCGTAGCTGGAAGCTAAACTTTAGTAGTACAGCGCCACTGCTTCGTTTTTCGCTGTCAGCAGTCAATCTGTACCCTCTAATCTCCCTAAATTATTTTAATCTGCCAATTTATTTTATTCCAATTCTGTTTCTCCACTCTAATAACTGGAAGTACTGACCCTCACGGCTTTAATTCCCAATTTTGTGAAATAAGCATTTCGTGTTTCCCTTGTGCTCAATTTCAGAAGGTAACTGACAATGAAGTTAGTTCCTGTGCAAATAAATAGAGCATTAACCGATGAATATGATTTAATTTGCATTAGATTTACCGTTCCGTCTCGAAATCATTGAGATCATTGTAATTCCCGAGAGAATATTAAAAGAGGTCGGTACAACAGACAAACTTTAATTCATTAGGCCTGTGAACTGAGACCTAGCAGCTAACACAGTGCGTTTATGAACCACGATGAACACAGCTCTAAAGTACGGCGTACATTATTAGCTTGGTTGAAAATCAAACTTTCCTTTATAAGCAGCATGTGTGCATTGAATTACGAACATCAAAGGTAACCCACTGCATTTGAAACAGTGTATAAAAAATTAGTACATAGATTAAACGAATTTTCAATGCTTCCTATATTCATCCATCAAACAGCTAAATTGGTATTATAGTTATTAGGTTTTCATTGTAGGTACTGTTTTAAAGTAATTTAATATAGAACGTTTATAAAAACGTTTTAAGAGATGCCAACCGATTGAATACCGTTTTCTCTTGAAACATTATGTCCACAAACCAGGATTGGAACTCTGATTACACTTTTCTATTTTATTTTTTTAATTTTTATTTTACACGACTAGTTCCATAGGACCAAATTTAGGATCATATCCTCAAAGCTCATGGAACTTGTCGGTACATTAAATTACAACATTAAAGTAATAAAGATAACATAAAATGTTTATGAACCAAAAAAAGACAAGCCAAAAGTTCACGTAAACGCAATCAACTATATAACATAGGAATCAGCTTAATTTGTGAAGGAACTTCCCGACAGAGTAGAAGCAGTGACCCATGAGGAACCTCTTCGGTTTAGATTTGAAAGCGCGTGGATTACTGTTGTTGTTGTTGTTGTGGTCTTCAGTCCAGAGACTGGTTTGATGTAGCTCTCCATGCTACTCTATCCTGTGCAAGGTTCTTCATCTCCCAGTACCCACTGCAGCCTACATCCTTCTGAATCTGTTTAATGAACTCATCCCTTGGTCTCCCTCTACGATTTTTACCCTCCACGCTGTCCTCCAATACTAAATTGGTGATTCCTTGATGCCCGAGAATATGACCTTCCACCGATCCCTTCTTCTAGTCAAGTTGTGCCACAAATTTATCTTCTCTCCAATTCTATTCAATACCTCCCCTTTAGTTATGTGATCTACCCTTATAACTTTCAGCATTCTTCCGTGGATTAGTGTTAAGATTTTTGAATTCTTGTGGTAGCTTATTGAAAATGGAAGCAGTGGTATACTGCACACCTTTCTGCACAAGAGTCAGGGAATTGTGATCCAAATGCAGATTGGATTTCTTCCGAGTATGGAGTGAGTGAAAGCTGCTAATTCTTGGCAATGACCTGATATTGTTATCAAGAAACAAAGAATATATCGAGATGCTAATGTCAGCAAACCCAGACGAGTAAACAGGGGTAGATGAGAGGCTAGCGAAACGCGCGTTTCTGAGTCCACGATATCCTTTGAGAATGGGATCGTTACACCAAAATATAATTTCGTACGTTATAAGCGAATAAAAATAAGAAACGTGGACCACATCTCGTTTCGAATTATCTTACTTCAGACACCGTTCGGATAGTAAAAATGCAAGCATTAAGTCACTGAACATGATCCTGAAGTGGGCCTTCTACGTTAGTTTACTATCTATCTCAACACGTAGAAATTTGAACTGTTCAGTTTCACTAAACATACTCTGATTCTGTGAAATTAAAACGTCGAACTTTGTTGAATTGTGTGTTAGAAACTGTAAAAACGTAGCCTATCTGTTATTTAGCGTTATTTCCTTTTCTACAAGCCATCAACCTATGTTATGAACTGAACTACTTGAAACAGTGCCAACGTTGCTGACAACATCCTTTATTACCAAGCTGGTGTCATCAGCAAACAGAAATATTTTAGAATCACCTGTAGTACTTTAGGGCCTATCATTTATATAAATAAGGAACAGGAATGGCTCCAGCCTACAAACAAAAACAATTAGAAGTTTCATTTCATTAAATTAAAATGCCCCTAAACAACATTCAAATACGTGTTCAGTGCGGTGCCACGATACGCCTACGTGCTGATTATTACACTTACAAAACGTAAAACATTTTACCTCAAAACATTGTAAAATTTACATGTACAATAATAATAATAACACAAATGATAATAATAATAATAGTAACAACTGAACAGTTTTGTTTATCTGGCCTTCTAACTATGAAACTGATGTTACTTTAAATTTTAAGTTGAGATGGATTTACGACATTCAGCGGTTTACAAATGCATCTTTTCTTTAATTACCATTAGGGCGAAGTTGAAATTAATAATGTTGACGAAATAGCCGACATAGCCGGTGGCATAAGACAGCGAAAGGACAATGAAAATCTCGACCGGCGCGCTTTTGCCGTAGTGTAGGTGGCTTTCAGGCAGTTTCCCGGCATGATAGACCGCAAGCGTCCTGTATCGGAATTTTTTGTTTATTTTAGTCACGTTGTGGCATTTTTTCCTTCTAATTAGATTCTGTTAATTGTGATCCCTTCCACCCACTAATCTTCAGCATTATTTGAAACGCCAGATTTCAATAGCTGTCGGGCCTCATGGTACTGCGCTGGAATCTGAAAGGTCACGAGATATAGATTCTGTTGGACACAGAAGAAGGCTTAATTAAGTTTGTCTTAACGTAACGACGATATGAATATCCGTCAGGGACGAGAGTTTTTTTCGGATTCCACATAAACTGTACGTCCCCCTGGGCCGGCGAAGTAACTGGAATTGTTTAGGGACCCGAAATTCGACCAAGTAGATTCCTATTGAATGACTTGCACCAGGCCGGCAGCTGTGGCCGAGGTGGCCGAGCTGTGCTAGGCACTTCAGTCTGGAGCCGCGTGACCGCTATGGTCGCAGGTTCGAATCCTGCCTCGGGCATGGATGTGTGTGATGCCCTTATGTTAGTTAGGTTTAAGTAGTTCTAGGGGACTGATGACCTCAGATGTTAAGTCCCATAGTGCTCAGAACCATTTGAACTTGCACCAGGTCCTGGAGTCACGCGGTATTATTGTAACTGTTTGAAAATTTTCTGTTCCCTTCTAGTCTGTTCTGTTTATCATCTCTGCTTCGCACTTGAGATAAATACTTCCAAAAACAGATCTAACAATTCCAGTACATGACAATTAATTGAAACCCTCTGCTGCCGACGGGCGTCGTTGACTAGATGGGGGCAGCGGAAAACGTGTGCCCCGACCGGGAGTCGGACCCGGGATCTCCTGCTTACATGGCAGACACTCTGTCCATCTGAGCCACGGAGGACACAGATGAACAGCGCGACTGCTGGGACTTATCCCGTGTACGCTTTCCGCGAGACCCACATTCCAAACTGTCTACAATCTACATGAATAATGTTCCTAATAGATACTTTGCCCATCGACTCGTTACTCGCGCTCGCTTACGTTGACGATTCCCGTAAGAGATCGGGCAACATGTGCGCACTCGCACAGACGAATGTCAATGGCCGGGTAGTCATTTAACTATGTATATTCATTTGTGACCTCGGTGGCTGAGATGGATAGTGTCTGCAATGTAAGCAGGAGATCCCGGGTTCAAGTCCTCGTCGGGGGAAAAATTTTCGGCTGTCCCCGTCAAGGTATGTCAACAACACCTGTAGGCAGCTGAGGGTTTCAGTTAATTATTATTTATTCTAGAGAAGCTCTACCGTCATCAATGGTTTCTGTTCTTTCGAAAAATATCTTCATATATAATTCCATGTACGTTTGAAATCAACATATTTCTCTTTTTCGGGAAATATTTTCTTGCTATTGACCTCTACATTTTATATATTCCTAAGTTTTCTCATAGTTAGTTATTTTCTTGTGCAAATAGCAAAATCCATTTGCAGCTGTGTCCTTGCTATTTCCTAACGTATAGTGTCCGTGTGTAATAGCGTTCTTGGTAGAAAGATTACGGTAGAAAGTAGATTAGTTATTGTTTAAAGGCCCTCATCAGACAGAATCTTCTGCGTTCACTTTAAAGGATATTCGGACAGTTTTTTGAGTCGGTAGTATTCTGACTGGTTTGATAAGGCCCGCGACGAATTCCTCTCCTGTGCCAGTCTCTTCCTCTCAGAGATGCGCTTGCAACCTGGGTCCTCAATTATTTGCTGGATGTAACCCAATCGCCGGCTTGTGGGGCCGTGCGTTTCTAGGCGCTTCAGTCTGGAGCCGCGTGACCGCTATGGTCGCAGGTTCGAATCCTGCCTCGGGCATGGATGTGTGTGATGTCTTTTGGTTAGTTCGGTTTAAGTAGTTCTAAGTTCTAGGGGACTGATGACCACAGATGTTAAGTCCCATAGTGCTCAGAGCCATTTTATTGTGTTCCAATCTCTGTCTTCCTCTCTAGTGTTTACTTGCTACAGCTCCATCTAGTACCACGGAAGTTATTCCTTGGTGCCTTAACAGATGTCCTATCATCTGGGTAATTGCAATGTATTTAACCTTAACCACTAAATTTCGCTGTTAATAGAACCTCTTGTTCAAGCGAAGGATATTCAGTTTTAACTTGTGAAATAAGGCGCACCACTTCCTTCAAAATACGGTCACCTAATGAAATGTTCGTTAACAGAGTAGCAGTACCCTTAGATTTAATCTAATCTCTTTAAATACTTTATTATTCTACCGGATTTAAATTAGATTGATTGGCTATTAAAAGACACGCCGTACGAGTGACACCCTAGATACATATTTCGGAGGTAACTGAACTATAATATGTGCCATTGATGCTTCAGTATTTTCACCCGAAACCTACAATCTCTCTGTTACAATTTCTACGTGTTCGTACACAAGATAATTACCCTCTACAAAATTATCTACTCTTTAAATCGTGTCTTTTGTGCATTTCTTCCTGATATAGGTGAGCTGCGGCATTCTCACTTCCAGTTTCAGTTTATTCTCAACTCCACAGTCTCACATTTAATTCTCTGTAATAATTGCGAATAAAACACAAGTCAGTTTCTCTCTCGATTTCTACGAGTGATAATATATGGATGACGTTGATTTTCTGAAGCAACAGGTGCTATACATGAACTAGCTTACGGCAATGCTTAAGATTTGAGTAGGTTAGTTTCAGTAATAACTTTCATTCATCAAAGTTTCATGTTTATATTAGTATAAAGACGTATTATACCAATTTGTATAGGCAATATGACTATTTTTTTTTTACAAATCGTTATATTTATTATAGACGAATAACCCCACATTAACAGAAATTTAAGTTTTAATGTGAATCTGAGATCCACATACATATTAAATTGAAATGTAATCGAACCTCGGCCCAACAGACGAAAACGTTGAGTGAACTCCTTATTTTCAGGGAATAGACAGTGGGGAAACGTTGAAGAGGCAGATAACGCACTTCGTCCAGCTTCTGCCAATGAACTTGTTAGATGTTAAATAGCCGAAAAAGTTCTTAGTAAAACTCCTGTTGCAGAAATGGTCCCATTTAAGACTTCCATGGTTCGTAATTTGTACGAATTTCAAAACACAAACCACCTGAAAAGACACCAAGTTTTAGGTGATGGCACTCTACTTCTTATGGCATTAAACAGTACCTTCCGGGTCTCTAGTTTTGATTAGTGTGAGACAAAGGATACACCAGGTATTTAGAGCGCAGCAAATAGAGGCGTATTTTAATCTGATACCCGCCCGTAGTTCTCCACAGACAGTGGGTGCAAAGAGATACCACGCTATGAGTGAGATGGTGGAAGTAGATAAGTGAATTAAGCAGATAATAGAGTGATGTGGAGTGGTGTTTGTTCTCCTGTTAGAACACGTCACAAAACAAAATATTTGACAATGAAGATGACAGCTATGCGGAGGGCGGAACTGAAGGATCGTTGTGATTGTCCTGCAAACCTATTGATTGGTTTGCGTGTCAGAAACTGCTATGACACGCAACTGTCACATCAAATGGAGCGTTCGAGTCTCAAACAAACAGAGTTCAATTTCCACTTAACGTAATGACGAGAATGGGATCGCTAAGGTACAGTTCCGATTCCTGGATAACTTAATTTCATTGACAGCACCGCAGCGTAATAGAGCTATCGTGTTTCTCTCTGGATTAATACGGTCTTGTAACACAAATTCACTGTTACTAATGCCACGATATAACAGCTAACTTCCCGCCATCTAGATAATAATAAACCTGTTACAAAGAGGTTTATAGTATGAGTGAATTTTAAGAGTGTACGTAGGTGTTGCACACAGAAATTCGGCTTATGTAAAAGACTGACAGTAGGTACCCATTCTATATGTTTCATATCAAGGATTTTTATTAAAGACGTTTTTCTTAAGAATTGGCTTTGCAATAAAACCTGCTACCGAACATGTACGCCTCGAGGAACTTCATTAAAAACTTTCCGTACTAGTAATAATATTGACGTGTTTCACTCGTTTTCGTGTATTATGATGTCTGTTCTTTGCAGAAAATACTTCTTCAGTGTTGTCTTAAGTTCATCTGAGTCCCTGAAGCCATCATCCGAACACTAATTTATCAACAGGAGAAGGAAAAATACTTAACGGCAACGGCAGTTACGGCCTTTCGGCGGGGCATATTAATAAATGGTAAATGCTTTTGTTTTCGTGGTCATTTCCTTTCTTCACTCAGCCACTCTAGGATTTAGATGTTGCTTAGTTCAATGTCTATGACCTCTACTTTTAAGCCTGGAGTCTTGCTGACCCTAGAAAATCTTTAAAAACGCAGGACAATGGGTGGTAAAACACTGGACTCGCAGATTGCATGAACGCCGCTCTGATCACCCTCCGATTACCGGGATTTACGATTTCCGTGTTTTCCCCAAATCGATGAAAGGTGTATGCCCTCAGATTTCCTTATAAGAAGCACCACACACTCCCTTCCTCTACCTGAGCTTTCGCCCTGTTTTTAATGACTCTGTCGTCGACAGGACGTTAAAACGTATCCTCTTTCTTTTCCTTTTAACTATGTATTCATTGCGAATTTTAAACTCGTAAACCGTCTTTGATGACACATGGAACGTTATTGGAGGCCAGTATACATTATCTTAAGCTCAGGATGCTGACGTTCCCACTCACCATGTTGTTGTTGCCTGCATAACTTCATTAATGTTTTCATTTTTTTAATGTTCGAGGGCGTGAGGAAAAGTAGTGCCTCCGAATTTTTTATATGCAAACTCTTAAAGCCTTTTAAATAAGCAAACGTTAATAACGTTATACATCTTTATACTTCAGTGTTCTTAAGTGCTTACACATAAAAATTTTGGAGGCTTACTTTTCAGCACGCCATCGTATTTTCAACGTCCCTGTTCTTTATATTTTATGTTCACTACACTTTAGGGAGTGCTACCGATGTTTCTAAATAAACCAGCAACTCTCTTTTGCCACTTGTTTAGCTGGATGAATTTCTCAGGTACTGGTTTATGTTATAATTAAAGTTGTCAGACAGCCTAACAGTTATTTACCCAGAGGCAATGACTAAGGAAAATTAAAAACAAACAAATAAATTCATGGATTGTGAATTCTGATTATAGAGTTTCGCTAGACGTTTTCGCTGAAAGCAATAAGGAAGAAAGTTGAGGATTATTATCCCGTCACTGCTAGATCATTACAGACGGATTTCAATCTGTGATCATCATATGGCACAACTGACGAGCAGCAATGAGCCATAGTGGTTCCACATCTTTCCCTGTATTTCTGCTTTATTTCCATATTATTTTTGTGTTAGATATAGCGTCCCCTTGACGTTTATGTTATTAGAGATCACTCAAAATCTCATATGGATTAAAACCGGGAAAAGAAATTCTCCTGAGATTGTGAAAGAAGACTTGGATTGAAGCGATTTGAACTAATTCCATAAGCCCTGGGTAAGGATTGCGAATGGTGTTTTCAATCCAGTTTAAGAGTCTAATATTTTGTGTAGTGACGTCTCCCACCGCTTGGAGTACTTCAACTACGGCTTTTGTACTGTGCGACTTCCAGATCACATGATTTCTCTGTTATCTTTCGTTCACGATTTTCAGTGGTGTAGAAGGTATTATTAAATTGTTTAGCAATTCTGGTGCTTACAATGGTATACGCATTAATAAACTTTATGCACACCTACTACATACTCATCCCCAGTCTCTGGACAGTTGGGTAGGCAGAATAACCAATCTACATCTACATGGCCACTCTGCAATTCACACTTAAGTGCCTGGCAGAGGGTTCATCGAACCACAATCATACTATCTCTCTACTATTCCACTCCCGAACAGCGAGCGGGAAAAACGAACACCTAAACCTTTCTGTTCGAGCTCTGATTTCTCTTATTTTATTTTGATGATCATTCCTACCTATGTAGGTTGGGCTCAACAAAATATTTTCGCATTCGGAAGAGAAAGTTGGTGACTGAAATTTCGTAAAAAGGTCTCACCGTGACGAAAAACGTCTTTGCTGTAATGACTTCCATCCCAACTCGTGTATCATATCTGCCACACTCTCTCCCCTATTACGTGATAATACAAAACGAGCTGCCCTTTTTTGCACCCTTTCGATGTCCTCAGTCAATACCACCTGGTAAGGATCCCACACCGCGCAGCAATATTCTAACAGAGGACGAACGAGTGTAGTGTAAGCTGTCTCTTTAGTGGACTTGTTGCATCTTCTAAGTGTCCTGCCAATGAAACGCAAGCTTTGACTCGCCTTCCCCACAATATTATCTATGTGGTCATTCCAACTGAAGTTGTTCGTAATTTTAACACCCAGGTACTTAGTTGAATTGACAGCCTTGAGAATTGTACTATTTATCGAGTAATCGAATTCCAACGGATTTCTTATGGAACTCATGTGGATCATCTCATACTTTTCGTTATTGAGCGTCAACTGCCGCCTGACACGCCATACAGCAATCTTTTCTAAATCGCTTTGCAACTGATACTGGTCTTCGGATGACCTTACTAGACGGTAAATTACAGCATCATCTGCGAACAATCTAAGAGAACTGCTCAGATTGTCATCCAGGTCATTTATATAGATCAGGAACAGCAGAGGTCCCAGGACGCTTCCCTGGGGAACACCTGATATCACTTCAGTTTTATAGTTTTATTCTATGATTTGCCGTCTATTACTACGAACTGCGATCTTCCTGACAGGAAATCACGAGTCCAGTCGCACAACTGAGACAATACCCCATAGGTCCGCAGTTTGATTAGAAGTCGCTTGTGAGGAACGGTGTCAAAAGCTTTCCGGAAATGTAGCAATACAGAATCAACTTGAGATCCCCTGTCGATAGCGGAAATTACTTTGTGCGAATAAAGAGCTATCTGCGTTGTACAAGAGCGATGTTTTCTGAAGCAATGCTGATTAGGTGTCAATAGATCATTCCTTCGAGGTGATTCATAATGTTTGAATACAGTATATGCTCCAAAACCCTACTGCAAACTGACGTCAATGATATAGGTTTGTAGTTAAATGGATTACTCCTACTACCCTTCTTAAACACTGGTGTGACCTGCGCAATTTTCCAATCTGTAGGTACAGATCTATCAGTGAGCGAGCGGTTGTATATGAGTGCTAAGTAGGGAGCTATAGTATCAGCGTAATCTGAAAGGAACCTAATCGGTATACATCCAAACCGTCATCGAACCCATCGTTCTACCAGTCCTAGACCAGCAAGGGAACGTGCTGTTCCAACAGGACAATGCACGTCCGCATGTATCTCGTGCCACCCAACGTGCTCTAGAAGGTGTAAGTCAACTACCCTGGCCAGCAAGATCTCCGGATCTGTCCCCCATTGAGCATGTTTGGGACTGGATGAAGCGTCGTCTCACGCGGTCTGCACGTCCAGCACGAACGCTGGTCCAACTGAGACGCCAGGTGGAAATGGCATGGCAAGCCGTTCCACAGGACTACATCCAGCATCTCTACGATCGCCTCCATGGGAGAATAGCAGCCTGCATTGCTGCGAAAGGTGGATATACACTGTACTAGTGCCGACATTGTGCATGCTCTGTTGCCTGTGTCTATGTGCCTGTGGTTCTGTCAGTGTGATCATGTGATGTATCTGAACCCAGGAATGTGTCAATAATGTTTCCCCTTCCTGGGACAATGAATTCACGGTGTTCTTAATTCAATTTCCACGAGTGTATTTCGAGAAGCTAGTCCACGAACCCACGCGAATTGTAAATGGTTGCGAAAACACACTTGACCTCTTAGCCACAAACAATCCAGAGCTGATAGAGAGCATCATGACTGATACAGGGATTAGTGATCACAAGGTCGTTGTAGTTTGGTTCAATACAGTTTCTTCCAAATCCATCAGAAACAAACGCAAAATAAATTTATTTAAAAAACGGATAAAGTATCACTAGAAGCCTTCCTAAAAGACAATTTCCATTTCTTCCGAACTGACTATGCAAATGTAGAGGAGATGTGGCTCAAATTCAAAGATATAGTAGCAACAGCAATTGAGAGATTCATACCTCATAAATTGGTAAGAGATGGAACGGATCCCCCGTTGTACACAAAAAAGGTCGGAA
The DNA here is from genome assembly GCF_023897955.1 of Schistocerca gregaria. Lineage (NCBI taxonomy): Eukaryota > Metazoa > Arthropoda > Insecta > Orthoptera > Acrididae > Schistocerca > Schistocerca gregaria. The sequence goes on from NC_064931.1 coordinate 837,038,220, forward strand.
CGCTGTTGCAGAAGCAACGGAAAAAGCATGCGAAGTTCAGAAGAACGCGTAATCCCGATGATGGGCTAAAATTTACAGACGCGCGACATTTGGCACGGACTTCGATGCGAGATGCCTTCAATAGGTTCCACAACGAAACATTGTCTCGAAATTTGGTAGAAAATCAGAAGACATTCTGGTCGTATATAAAGTACACAAGCGGCAAGACGCAGTCAATACCTTCGCTGCGCAGTGTCGATGGTACTGTTACCGACGACTGTGCCGCTAAAGCGGAGTTATTGAATGCAGTTTTCCGAAATTCCTTCACCAGGGAAGACGAATGGAATATTCCAGAATTTGAAACACGAACATCTGCCAGCATGAGTTTCTTAGAAGTAGATACCTTAGGGGTTGCGAAGCAACTCAAATCGCTTGATACGGGCAAGTCTTCAGGTCCAGATCTACACTCCTGGAAATTGAAATAAGAACACCGTGAATTCATTGTCCCAGGAAGGGGAATCTTTATTGACACATTCCTGGGGTCAGATACATCACATGATCACACTGACAGAACCACGGGCACATAGACACAGGCAACAGAGCATGCACAATGTCAGCACTAGTACAGTGTATATCCACTTTTCGCAGCAATGCAGACTGCTATTCTCCCATGGAGACGATCGTAGAGATGCTGGATGTAGTCCTGTGGAACGGCTTGCCATGCCATTTCCACCTGGCGTCTCAGTTGGACCAGCGTTCGTGCTGGACATGCAGACCACGTGAGACGACGCTTCATCCAGTCCCAAACATGTTCAATGGGGGACAGATCCAGAGATCTTGCTGGCCAGGGTAGTTGACTTAACCTTCTAGAGCACGTTGGGTGGCACGGGATACATGCGGACGTGCATTGTCCTGTTGGAACAGCACGTTCCCTTGCTGGTCCAGGAATGGTAGAACGATGGGTTCGATGACGGTTTGGATGTACCATGCACTATTCAGTGTCCCCTCGACGATCACCAGAGGTGTACAGCCAGTGTAGGAGATCGCTCCCCACACCATGATGCCGAATGTTGGCCCTGTGTGCCTCGGTCGTATGCAGTCCTGATTGTGGCGCTCACCTGCACGGCGCCAAACACGCATACGACCATCATTGGCACCAAGGCAGAAGCGACTCTCATCGCTGAAGACGACACGTCTCCATTCGACCCTCCATTCACGCCTGTCGCGACACCACTGGAGGCGGGCTGCACGATGTTGGGGCGTGAGCGGAATACGGCCTAACGGTGTGCGGGACCGTAGCCCAGCTTTATGGAGACGGTTGCGAATGGTCCTCGCCGATACCCCAGGAGAAACAGTGTCCCTTATTTTCAGGGAAGTGGCGGTGCGGTCCCCTACGGCACTGCGTAGGATCCTACGGTCTTGGCGTGCATCCGTGCGTCGCTGCGGTCCGGTCCCAGGTCGACGGGCACGTGCACCTTCCGCCGACCACTGGCGACAACATCGATGTACTGTGGAGACCTCACGCCCCACGTGTTGAGCAATTCGGCGGTACGTCCACCCGGCCTCCCGCATGCCAACTATACGCCCTCGCTCAAAGTCCGTCAACTGCACATACGGTTCACGTCCACGCTGTCGCGGCATGCTACCAGTGTTAAAGACTGCGATGGAGCTCCGTATGCCACGGCAAACTGGCTGACACTGACGGCGGCGGTGCACAAATGCTGCGCAGCTAGCGCCATTCGACGGCCAACACCGCGGTTCCTGGTGTGTCCGCTGTGCCGTGCGTGTGATCATTGCTTGTACAGCCCTCTCGCAGTGTCCGGAGCAAGTTTGGTGGGTGTGACACACCGGTGTCCATGTGTTCTTTTTTCCATTTCCAGGAGTGTATATAAATGACCTGGGTTGTTCCCAGATGATGCTGTAATTTACCGTGTAGTAAAGTAATCCGAAGACCAGTATCAGTTGCAAAGTGATTTAAAAAAGATTGCTGTATGATGTGGCAGTTGACGCTAAATAACGAAAAGTGTGAGGTGATCCACATGAGTTCCAAAAGAAATCCGTTGGAATTCGATTACTCGATAAATAGTACAATTCTCAAGGCTGTCAATTCAACTAAGTACCTGGATGTTAAAATTAGAACAACTTCAGTTGGAAAGACCACACAGATAATATTGTGAGGCAGGTGTGCCAAAGGTTGCGTTTCATTGTCAGGACACTTAGAAGATGCAACAAGTCCACTAAAGAGCCAGCTTACACTACACTCGTTCGTAGTCTGTTAGAGTATTACTGCGCGGTGTGGGATCCTTACCAGGTGGGATTGACGAAGGATATCGAAAGGGTGAAAAAAAGGGCAGCTCATTTTGTATTATCACGTAATAGGGCTGAGAATGTCGCAGATATGATCTGAGAGTTGGGATGGAAGTCATTCAAGCAAAGATGTTTTTCGTCGTGGCGAGATCTATTTACGAAATTTCAGTCACCAACTTTCTCTTCCGAAAGCGAAAGTATTTTGTTGAGCCCAACCTGCATAGGTAGGAATGATCATCAACATAAAATAAGAGAAATCAGAGCTCGAACAGAAAGGTTTAGGTGTTTGTTTTTCCCGCGCGCTGTTCTGGAGTGGAGTGGTAGAGAGATAGTATGATCGTGCTCGACGAACCCTCTGCTAAGCACTTAAATGTGAATTGCAGAGTAATCATGTTGATGTAGATGTAGATGAAGTGTAGCCTTCAGCTAGCAGCCACCGGTTGTGCAAAGCGCAGTCACTCCGGCCTGTAAGAATGCTGCCGCTGCTCTGCGCAAGTAGGGTGCGTTACTTTCAGGGACGACCGCCGCCGCTGCAGTGTCACAAAGATGTCGAGGATGGACGCCAGGCTGCACCCACAGGACAAGGGCCGCGCACAAGTCTCTGCTCCAGCTTTATGGATAATAAACTGTTTCCATGGGATCAAACTACTTTGTTGCGCAATCTTCATCTACGTCGGACTCCTGTCTCTCTCGCCAGCCCAACTCACAGTACACCAGTGAGAGAGCCATTACGCCATGCTAATAGATCATATGAACATCTGCCCACCTCATCATCGTATTACCACTACAACTGGACCCAATACAGCAGTATTTGGTTTACTTTATTATATGTTACTTTGCATCTATCTTCAAGATCATGTCAGTTCAAAATTTTAAGCATCGAATTCAAGATTTCTTCGTGACCCCTTCCGTGGGTCAGACAATCTTGTAACCATTCGTGCGGTTCTTCTTTTTATAAGCTAATTATCCCTTGTAAGTGCCATTTGTTATTGGTCCCATATATGCGTTGATTAAAGCCAGTTGTGCCTCACTAATATCTTAGTCGTAGGGTATTACATTTCTGTTTCTTGTAAAGTACAAACTCTTACGTTTCTGAATACTGAAAGCAAATTCCCAGTCTTTGCAGAACCTTGAACTCTTATCAAGAAATGATCTAATATTTATGCACGTTTTTTCCAGTGAATCGACTGCTGTGTGAGGCTGTATGTCCGATGTATACTGAAAAACTAAACCTATGGAGGCTGGGGATATCCCAACGCGTGTTGGCAGGAGAGAAGAGCATTTTGGATGGAATTACGGATAACTGGTTTCAGGTTCATTTGTGCTCTGGCAGAAAATTGACGGACTTACACGAAATAACGTGGCAAACAGCGTGAAAGTGGTTTACCTTTCTAGGCAGCCCTTTTACCCTTAATACAAATACTTACTTCTTCCTAGACGTGCTTGATTTATTTTTTTCCGATCTACATATTTCTGTACAGTTCTTGTTCCATATATCATGAAGTCTGCGGTTCGCTCACAAAGTACAAACCATGCAGTAGGATGTGCTGAGAACCACCTAAACCGAGAAGGAGTTGACGTTTAGAGAGCAGATGGTACTAGCGTCGCCTGTCCGTTTAGCGCTGTCAGATATTTGCGTTGAAGCTTCGTTTCTCATCAGGAAAAACAAGCTCTCTGCGCACATTGTGCTTGCAAAGCGTGGCTAAATGCGACGTTTCATTGTTTCGCGAGCCTGCAGACTGCCGTTAACTAGAGATTAATCATTTAGGGGCAGTCGCTCCTTCTCACGGTCTCGTCGGAGGTGGAATGGGGCGCTTCGTAGCAGTTTCTTGGAAGGTGACTAAATCATTCCGAGCGAAAGCGAACGACTGTGTCGCCGCCTCAAGAAGACCCTGCCGCCAAGCCTAAGGTCCCATTCACGCCTCTAGACACGTGTTTAAGTAGTTGAACTGGCTATACTCCTTACTCTTGATGACAAGTTTCGAAAGCCTGAGTAATACTAAAATGTGTGAATTGGATGATCTATATATCATAAACACATTCAACACTATTTCTTCATATGATGCCCAGAAACTATGTATGAAGAGTTTCAAACCCGCCGAATGAAACGAAGTCAAGTAAGACAGTTGGCATGGTACTCTAAAGAACCGTTAACATGTGTGTTCAAGAAATATTTGTTGGAGCAACAGTAACAGACTGCATACGTACTGCGATGCTGTAATCACTACGACTTGAGAAGTATCGAATACCAAGAATAATTAGTCTAAGATCATAATATCTAAAGCCCACATCTCGTGGTCGTGCGGTAGCATTCTCGCTTCCCACGGCCGGGTTCCCGGGTTCGATTCCTGGCGGGATAGGGGATTTTCTCTGCCTCGTGATGGCTGGGTGTTGTGTGATGTCCTTAGGTTAGTTAGGTTTAAGTAGTTCTAAGTTCTTGGGGACTGATGACCATCGATGTTAAGTCCCATAGTCCTCAGAGCCATTCATAAAATCTAAAGGCAGAAACAAGTTTCTGTGAGGTCAAACTCAACAACTATATATTGTGTAATGCGAAATTTCCATATTAATTTATATTTCAACGCACAGAAATCAAAACTCAACAAATTCAAATGAAAGTTGTAGTAACCCCGGAGCTTTTTAATCACATCGTTAACTCGGCCATCACAAAGCAAAACTCATTGTACACTCACTTACACGTGAGATTCTTCTAGACAACATTACGACAGCAATATCCTAGAAAAGAATACTTCATACATAGAGATGAAGAGGATGGCTGAAGAGAGGAGGAAAAGAAACCTTGGCATGAGTCAATTGATATGTGTGTGCTCCTGTCCTAAACTTTCCTTCATTTCAACAGTGCTAGTGTATGCATCTGGGGGACGTACACTACTAACTTATCCCTATCTGTTTACTGGGTGTGCCTGCCTATCATAGGTGAACATACAGTTTGAAAAATAGCCCAAACCAAAGTGAAAATTGTAGTTTTTCTCTTGTATAAAATATGGAAGCTGCACTGTCGAATCAGCAGGGCTCAAAGAAAGAATCGAATGTGTGTAAATCGTATTGGACTTAACTGCTAAGGTTATCAGTCCCTAAGCTTACACACTACTAAACCTAAATTATCCTAAGCACAAACACACACACCCATGCCCGAGGGAGGACTCGAACCTCCGCCGGGACCAGTCGCACAGTCTATGACTGCAGCGCCTCATACCGCTTGTCTAACCCCGCGCGGCAGGGCTCAAAGAGGCTGAGCTTAAATGGATGCCTGGTATCTGCTCTTTCGGATGTTTTCGAAAGGATAGACACTACGTATTCATAAAATTCATAAGCCTAGGTTGGCAATATATCCTCCTTCTGTGCGGATGCGCAAATACGTCCGACCTCCCGTGGGAGTTTCTGGGCCGCGAACGGGGGAATAATGGACAGGGACTGTTGATAGGTGATGCTCGCGGATCGGCTGTGAGGTGCACCGAGATCGTCCTTGCAGTTGCGATTATGTTTCGTCCCGGATAGCGCACTTTCACTCGTCGCCGCTGATTGCGCTTAGTGTCCCATTTTCAGTTTACATATGAAGCTGAGACTGTCACCCATATGTTTCCCTGGAAGGGTGGGATGCGTTATCCGCACACGTAGTCTGTCAGCCTTAAAGACAGTTCCTGTTGGTTGTCGAATCACGAGCCTGCCGGCGCCGCATTATCGAAGAATGAATACAGCTGTCCCGGATGGCAACAGCAACAATGCGGCCACCTGGTGTCACGTCACTGGAAACCATGCACAGCAGTACAGGATAACATCAACAGCAATGAGTTGTTGTCAGACGAAATAAGGAAATGCTGACAGTCGCTGCTGTGACCATCGGGTTCCGCTTTGTCAATAGGCAGCTTTTTCATAGCCACCAGGAGGCGTCAAACACGGCACTACTTGCGTCCACCAGGTCATGTATATACAGGGTGAAAGCTCTGGGAGGTTGTAGGGGACATCAAAACAAATATTTTTCCCTAATGTCATTTTTTCTTATGATGAGTATTTAAACAGGTAGAGGAAGATTTCTCTGACGACAAATTAATTAAACCTACAAGCATTTTTCCATTTTTTATGACCTAGAGAGAAGACATAAACACATCCGAATTTGAATTACAGTAGATTTTCACAAATGCCTCCATTGACATGTAAATAAAATTTACACCGTCGGATCATGTTCTGTCTGACACGGGCAAAAGCCCCAGGAGTATCTTGAATTGTTCCTGCTGCTCTTACTATCCGGGCTACCAAATCCTCTTCTGATGCAACAGGAGTTGTGTAAACAAGGTTGCGCATCTCTCCCCACACAGAAAAGTCCAGAGGGGATATATCTGATATCAGGGGATCGAGCAGGTCATAGTACAGTACCACCTCTGCCAATCCACGTTATTGGGAACCGTCGGTCCAGGAATCGACGCACACAACGACTGAAATGTGCTGGCGCCCCGTCGTGTTGGAACCACATGCGTTGTATTGTAGGGAGCGGGACGTCTTCCAGCAAGTCTGGAAATAATCTGGCTAGAAAATTGTAATAATGCCTGCCATTTAATGGCCTAGGTAGCAGATACGGCCCAATTAAACAGTCCCCAACAACACCGACTCACACATTAACGAAGAACCGCACTTGTTGATCAACCCGCTGTGCGGCTCGTCCGTTATTGTGCGCTACGTAGTACGCACCAATTGCATCAGTGTACTCACTCCAGGTGTATCGCTCCGTTAGTAACCAGAGACAATGCACTACTACACTGATGGACACCAGTTGCCTACAACTGAAGAGCGTAATACGCCCTCTAACAACTAAAGATCGTAATACGGCCTCTAACAACTGAAGAACGTAATACTGCATCCACCGGTTTAAATAATCCTCATAGGAAAAAAGGCATTAGTGAAAAATATTTGTTTTGATGTCCCCTAAAACCTCTCAGAGTTTGTCGGTTTAAATACTTTTCACCCTGTGTAAGTAGGCTCTGCTATATTCCTCGGCCGCTACAATGTTTACTCCCATGCACGGCCAGAGCCACAAGCTACCCAGATCCATTCCAGCTGTCGATCTAAAACTACTTCGCCTGCGCCGTCTTCCAGAGCAGCCAGCCGGTTTTACTACGAACCTTTGCCTCATGGACTATTGGTCTTAATTGACTCCGGCCTTGGACTTCTTCTGAGTCTTCGCTAGCACTGTCATCTTGAATATCCAGTCGATCAACCACTAGCCTCTTCCTCAACGACTTCGGCTTCTGAAGACTTCGGCCTCGAACACGGTCCTCCTGCGCAGAAGACCAGCCAACTACGAGCTTCCACCGCCTCGATTGTTGCCAAGCAGGCCTTAGACTTGGTATCACACTGTAATAGTTACTATTATTGTGGCTTCCGGACAGCAGTCCAGCCTGTGGCCCGTCTGCACACAGGCATTTCATTACGACTAAAAGTGATAATGCTTCACCACGGACACATAATTAAGTAGTGCTATCAAATAACAAAACTTAAGACTGAATTCAGAAGCTCCTTCTGTGTTTTGCAGGGAGTAACTCAATGGCAACCATGAGTATACTGCAGTTTCTTCATGTACGTTATTTCTAATATGGTGTGTATAGTTAGCCAGGCCTATAAAAGTGTAAAGTGTTACTTGTCTACTTGAGAGCTTGTTCTTTCTATGTGCACCATGGCCCACTCACAACAGATATCGGCGATGAGGATACAAAAATTAGTGACGTATTGTTTCTGATATCAGTGATGAGGTTGTGACGCGATAACTGCGTACTGGAAAAACTGACTCTGGTTCGATGCAGAATTTGGTTTGCCTGCACTTTGGCGCGAACTCCAGGCTAACATGCCACAGACGGTTAGCTGTAAATGCGACTGGGCGGGGCGGTACGGCAGAGCCAACATATGCTTCTGTCAGATTTTAAATGGTCCCGGACATGACGTCAGATCCATCCGGTACAACATCAAAGGGAAAATTCTCATTGTTCATGCATGCCCACGTCCAGTTAAAACTAATATAGATACAGGGAAGCACAATACGTCGTGTTAAAGAGGAAACAAAGTCAGTTCTGTTGACATACAGACATAATTTGGAGCAGATGCGTATGGAAGGTATAGCACTGAGCACATTGGTTCAGCTAAAATCCAGTAAATAATTGACAACTTTTAAAACTTTTATTAAACAGAAGAGCCGAAGCTGTCAGTCGGTAGCGCTCATCGATGAGTATCGACAGAGTTATTACAAGTTTCATAATATAAACAGTTAACTTGCGAGACACTGTTTAGTTGAACCCTTTCTTAGAATAAACATATCATTTGATCCAAGACAGTTATGTCAGCAGCAAAGCAGTACGTGTTGTCAGATGTGATCACAAAATACCTACAATCTATAGTTTGTGAGACATAAACTCTTAACTATCATTTTAGTCAATGTTTAGTTAGTTAACATAGTTAGGCTCATAATTAAAATCTGTTGGACCTACATTAATTCTGATGAGGGCAGTGGAACAGGGAGGAAAAAGAAAGAGGTCCATATATACGTTTCTACTGCAATAAGTGAACGCACAGAGAACATGAACTATTTTAATTGCTACAAGTAACATTTACTGTAGTTGAAAATTAATTTGAGGGCAAACTATTTCTCGATAAATGAAGTGTGAAAAATTAGTTTCGTATACACTTTTAGATCATATCTATTGGCGCAATCAGATGTTAATGATATAAGAGAGGCTAGTGATAGCATGAAGTCATTATGTGACGCAGAGGCGTTGATTTGTCGTGAAGGGGAGAACCGAAGGCTTACAAGAACAACATCCATCTTTGTATTTGAAATGTCTGGAGCTGCATAGCTTGGCAATCACAGAAACATAAATGATACTTGACTCCTGTTAACAGTAATTACTTTCTCAACAATTAACCAATTCGGTACCCAGATTTTACCAAAGACATTTCGAAACGGAAATTGAAGATGAACATAGTCCTAATTTAACTAATGCCCAAATAACACAAATACTGTTAAATGACACTGTACTAAACATCTAAAGTTCACTATATTGTGAAAATATTTCACATTTCATTAGCGAAAACCGAATTGAAGTTAACCTTTTCCTACTGGCTAAGATTAAAGTGGAGGCCCTTGAATTGTCCCTTCCTTTATAAGCAACTATGTACACATTTAAGAAACAATTTGCATCACATAAATGCTGAATTAGAACCTCACTTAAGGTTATTTAACTCTCAATGCTTTCTAACAATTTACACTAGCAATATTCTTATGTAGCTTCGAAACCTAATTCAAGGTAAAGTATAGTTTCATATAGGTTTAGCATTATATGCCTTTTTCATTCCTTGAGCACCTTAGCACTAAACTTTGGCACAATAAAAGTAGTAGTAATTCAAAGGAAAATAAAGCCTTTTAACAAGATTAAAATAATTTTCCTCTCTCTTTATCTATGAAACTAATGATTTAACTAGCAAGTTTTATATACTTTAAAATGGAAACTGAGGTACATTTGAAAACAAACAAATCTGCATTTCATCCCAAAAAGGATACTCGGTCTTTAACACTTTTAGAGTAGGCAACAGACGACCGGCTCGGGTGCCTTTGCTAACAGCACATCGTATGAAGCGCCTGTCATGGTCTCGTGACCTTATTAGTCGGACCCTAGATGAGAAGAAACCGTGGACTGGTCAAATGAGTCCGATTGTCAGATGGTAAGAGCCGATGACAGGGTTAGAGTGCGGAGCAGACCCCACGAAACCATGTACGCAAATAGACAACAAGCCACTGTGCAAGCTTGTGGTGGCTTCATAATGTCGTGGGCTGTATTTACATGGAATGGACTGGGACCTCTTCTCCAATTGAACCAACTGAGGCCATTTGCCGCCCTTCGTGGATTTCAGTTCCCAAATAATGATGGAATTATTACGGGTGACAGTGCGCCCTATCTTAGGCCCACAATTGTTCGCTTATGGTTTGAAGAACATTCTGGACAACTCGAGATAATGATTTGGCTAGCGAGATAGCCAGACATGAATGTCCTCAGACGTTTATGGGCCATAATCGAGACTTCAGTTCGTGCACAATATGTTGCTTGGCTAGACATTCACAATTACGGGTGGCTGTAGATGCAGTATTTCTCAATATTTCAGCAGGGGACTTCCAATGACTTATTGAGTCCAAGTGACGTCCGTTACGGCACGACGCTGGGCAATAGAAGGACCTACATGATATTAGGAGGTATCCCTTTTTCCACTTCTGTATAGAATGTCGACAGTGCAAGTGCTGTGCTTAACGTCCCCAACGGAATACCGGATAGTCATCAAAAGTGTCACATGCTTTCACTCCAAAATACTCTGCCGAGCGGCTTGTAAGTCAATAGAGGACACTGGCGCTTTATCATAAACTTTATGTCATCACCTCTCCTGACATTCCCACCAAATAATGAAGGTGAAAATTTCTTGCAACACCAGAACTGCTCGAAGCGGCACGGAAGGAAGATCTATTGTGTGGAAGAACTAGACGGTACCACTCCTTATTTCACCTCAGAATGGTGTCTGTGACTTTCAAAAATTTGAACCTGTAGACGATATGAATTTAATTTAACAAGCTAGTACCATTTTATCCGATTTACATCTTTGCCCGAATTCAAAAAAAGAGCTTTATTCATGGGTATAATGTGACAGATTTTAGACTGTGAGCTGCAAGTAATTGTAAAGTTGTATGCGACTATTGCAATGAACACTTTGAATTATTATTAGACTTTCCTTCAAGGTTGAAATGTGATTTTTCCGCTCTCAACTCCTCTGGACGGTATGGATTTATGGACAAAGTGAGGTAATGGAGAAAAACTGTTGATAAGTGTAAACAGGCGCCAAGGCAATCGGTAGGCTGCAGCACGTAATAAAACGTTTGATCGAATATAAGACTCCACGGTGATGTGCAGAATGAGAGACTGCGCCGAGCGACGTGATGTTGCTCGACGAGATTAACTTTTACGAAAATCCGTTTAAGGGGTTCACCAGCTGCGTAAACATGTTACGAAAGTTCTTCAAGGCAAGTAACGACTCCTCCAGTTACTTGTCCTCGCTTAAAGCCATATACTGTGGACATTCCACGATTCAAACTTTTTGCAACATGTGAACGTCTGTTAGACATTATGTAGGAACTTAATAGTTAAATCGTGTGGCGTACCCATTGATCTCTTTAATCTAAATGGAGTACAAAGGTTGGTGTCTACCAGGCAGATTTATACTGATTGCTTGGTAATGTTTGGTAACGAAGAATTGACGTCGCAAAGATTGCAAAGTCAGTTTCACTTAGGCTTCGTCTACAATTTACTTATCAAACTTTGCAACTCCACATTATTTAAAGTTCAGTCAGACAAAAATCAGTATCAATGTTCAGTATCAGAAATACTCAGAAACTATATCGGTGATAGTACATTTACCTGCCTGAAATGACTTTAACTTTATTGTTATAAAGATATGATATACAGGAAGCCATTGCTCTAACATCTACTACACATATCCGTAGGAATTATTTCTGACCTAGCCTGAAAAGTTTAAGAAGCCAGGAAACCGCTTGCCTCTGAATCATTCAACGTTTAGATCATCCTACATTTTCCTTACTAAACGACTTTAGCGGTGCAACCAGGGGAGTTGGAGATCGTCTTCCCTAGCACCACTCGTGAAAGGGACAGGATGGCAAAAAGTTAACAAAAAGTTTGAGAAATCTTATGGCACTTAACTACTAAGGTCATAAGTCCCTAAGCTTACACACTACGTAACCTAAATTATCCTAAGGACAAACACACATAGCCATGCCCTAGGGAGGACTAGAACCTCCGCCGGAACCAGCTGCACAGTCCATAACTGCAGTGCCTGCGACCGCTCGGCTAATCCCGCGTTGCAAAGAGTTACACTTTGCAAACTATGTGCATCATGTAGAAATAAAATCAAACCAGATAATGTTATACAAGCGCGACGACGCTTATGATCACCTAGGAAAGAATAGATTTTCATATTAGGTAAGAAAGCAGGCGCAATCAGGCAATACACGTTGTTCGTACATATTACCTCACTGCTGGAATTCTGTAACAAAATATGTGTTACAAGCTGGCTCACTGATAGGAACCTTATTATAACATGAGAAACATCGCCCTGACTGGCCTGCTCAATAACTGGAGCTGAAGCTGAAGATGGGAAAGGAGAAAGATTAAAGTTGTATCATCGTCCCGACATCTGAATAGGTGGTCCTTAGTCGTACTAAGAATTACTACAGCATTTATGTGCCGAAATTATGTATTTGCCATTAATTTTCTCACCCTCTATAACAGAATGGTGTTTCACTTCAGGCTGAGAAGCATACAGATTAAAATTGTTTTGCTGATATCAGTTCACTGGGAACCAGTTTTCAGCTTGTTAATCCATCTTCAGGTAGGAACATGATTTATTGGGATAATATATTCCACATTTAAGTACAGTCGTCTCAGATTTCCTTTAGGGAGGCTTATAACTTTATTCAGACCTAAATATATCCATAAGCCTTTGTAAATTATGTGGTGTGGATAGCTTAACAAGATGTTAATCTGGCGACCTATCCTATTACAGTCAACAGTAATACATGTCTGCACCAAAGTCCGTGAAAACTGCAGCACAGGGGGGTGATTATGGAGTTTATTCGCCATATTATGATTAGCATTAAAGGTCTATACGTCATCTCTGACATTCAGAATTTAATACAGTGTCAAGCGGCCACGTGATGCCATGAGAATGTTTAACCGCTGTGAAACGCACTGGTAATTTTTGACGGTTTGGGTGCTAGAGGAGAGGAGCTCTTTACCACGCAGATAATACCACTGCCGCTCCCGGCGTCTGTCTCCATGTCGCTAGAGTGACAAGATATTAAAGTACAGACGCAAGACTGGGATGAGTATAACGTAATGTGTGGAAACCGTTATTGACGTTACGTCGATGGCTGAAGATGCAATAGGGAGCGAACATTACCACTAGAAGAAACATTACCTCAATTTAAAGAAAGCTAGGTCCTTCTTAAAGAGCAACGTAGACATTTAGAATTCACTTCAAACTTGAGGTCCAAAAAGCGAGATAAAAGCTGTATTGGCGCATTAGCGAATGAAAGCTTCAATAACAAGACACGAACGCCCGATTCAGCGGGCGGGAAAGTAGTTTATGTCCTGAAGCTGGACAACGGCAGTCCCCGTTTGACGGTTTGGGTGCTAGAGGAGAGGAGCTCTTTACCACGCAGATAATACCAATGCCGCTCCCGGCGTCTGTCTCCATGTCGCTAGAGTGACGAGATATTAAAGTACAGAAGCAAAGAAACATGGATTTCATCTTGAGGAACGGAAGTTCACATTCACTGCATGAAAAAGTGGTTACCGAAGAACCATGAAGATAAATTACTAACACATGGAATATAGCAGGCGAATGTGGAGAACACAGGAGTTGCTCCAAATGCATACAGGGGAGTTAATGAAACATGAACAAACTGGAGTTGTAATAGAGAACTCGCCGTTTTGGTACTGTGTTCTAAAGTTGGCTGTTGAAATAAGAGAGGACGACGGGCTGATCAGTTGAGACGATGGCTTCACGCTCAGCAAAGCGTGGAACCCAGCAGTCAGCCAACTGATGGCACATTTCCACGCCTGCCGCGGAAGGCAAAAGCACTGAGGGACCTGAGTTCACGCCTAGCATTCGGCGTGTATGTGAATTCCTAAGGGACCAAACTGCTGAGGTCATCGGTCCCTAGACTTACTCACTACTTATACTAAGAACAACACACACACCCATGCCCGAGGGAGGACTCAAACCTCCGGCGGGAGGGGCCGCGCAATCTGTGACATGGCGCCTCAAACCGCGCGGCCACTCCGCCCGGCGCCTTACACTATGCGATCGTACCCCTCCGCCAGTCCGCCCGACAAGGCGTGTCGTCAAGTGCTAATGGAAGTGTTGGAGAAAGATAATAACATAAAGGAGGGGCGACGTATAAAAGACGCTGACTCAAAAGATATCACCAGAAGATTACAGCAAGATACGTTGCCGAGATACCGTGTTTCGTAAACTGTAGTCAGGTGCACACCCGAGAACAATACAAACAGTTGTTTCGCTGGGAATGCTTAAGACAACACTTAACAGCCATCTACGGGGAGAAGACGTGTCAGATACTCAAGTAGTTTGATAAGCTTCGCGACCGGGAGGAGAATCTCCTCATCTCTCTAGCCTGAAAGGGCCCAGTACACACATCGCCAATTGGAGACAACGTTTAAGGAATTTGTCGTACTGCACTTACAGATGACTTTGTTATTTCCGCATGATTCTTGTGAGTGGACTGACGCTGTGTCTTGGATTCAGGCGGTCCACTGTCGTTGCAGTGCTACAACCAATGGACTATCGAAAGTCGAACAATAACCACAAGAAGAACAACGACATTTCGTAAACAGACCCATGGGAAAAGAGATCGATGATGAGACCAATTCAGTTCTGGGGAAGGGGCTCAATTTAGCAGCAACACTGATTGCTTTGTCTGTTACAGAGATCATCAGTGATGTATAGCACGTAATTGCCATCCTCCTCAGCGACGATGTGGAAGAATTTCTCCGGAAAACGTGCCGCGTGGTCTCTATAGCCGTTCCACCAAATATAAACATCACGAAAGTTGGATGAGTTGCTATTCGGGAACTGCACAATGATCCTGAAATACTCATTTTACTTGATGACAAAGGAGATGCCACCGTGCTATTTCCGCTGTCAGAGTACAATCTCAAAACGTACAACTTATTAGAGGCTCCATCATAGAGATATTTAAAGTAGACGCGACCAACAGAGTAAAAAGGAAGACCATCCAGCTTCTGCGTCAGTCTCTGTAGAAGGATATCATCACAACGCTTCAACTACGGCTGTTGCACCACTAAGGATAAACAGCTTACAAAAATTTCACATACAAGATTCTACGTGCTGGCCAAACATGTAACGGCAGTACTAAGCCTCTATGTCTTAAATGTCATTTAACTTAACGGCTGCAAGATCTACGCATTCGTAACCAGGACCTTTTAATTAGCTTTGGCGTGGTCATTCTCTTCATCAGACTGGCGCTTTCTGATTCCCTCAAGCTAGTGAAGAAGAAATTAAGCCCCACAGCAATTAACTTCAAATTTTTTCTCACATCTTTCTTTGCAGAGCTATTATGAGGAAACGGATGGCGTCACCATGTGGTGCCCTTTTTCGCAGGTTGTGGCTAACTTGTTCATGGAGATTTCCGAAGAGAAAAATCTGGAAAAAGCTGCACTGAAGCCCAAGTGATTTTTCACGTATGTTGATGACACACTCGTGGAGTGGCAACAAGGAACTGAAAGACTTCAAGAGTTAGTTCAGCATCTGAAATCTCAGCAGTCTATTATTAAATTCCCCAAGGACGCGGAAGCAAATGGTGAAATCTTATTTTCCATGCCTCATAATCAATTGCAGAGCCCCTGCACTGTAGGACACGGCGTGTACGGGTAATCCATACACACTGATTTATATCTCCGCGTCTCCACCTGCCACCGTCCTTCACAAAGTGAAGGTGTGCTACGTCCACTAGTCCATGTCGAAGACAGAAGCACAGGAGACATACCGAAGTGAAGCATGCAACAAAATACGTGGGTGCGGATCGCTGTCTTGGCTACAGGGGACTCAATGAAATATGAACAAACGGAGATGCTAAGACAGACCTCGTCGTTTAAGGACTGGGTTGTACAGGAGGCAGTTGAAATAAAAGTGGACAACAGCATTATCAATAGAGACAGTGGCGTCATTCGTAGTAAAGCGTGGGACCCCGCGCACGGCAAACTGAACACACGACATTGACTTAAAGTGTCGTTCGCGGTGTGCGATCAGGTAGTAAGAGAACGGCTCGTGAGTGATAATAGTGAAAAGGAGTCGGAACGTACCAAAGACACTTGTTCTACAGGTATCTACAGAAGATGACGGCATGACACGCCCTCGAAATATCGTGTTTTGTTAACGACTGTACCCGGCTGGACACCCGGGAGCAATATAAAAAAAAATGGTTCAAATGGCTCTGAGCGCTATGGGACTTAACTTCTGAGGTCATCAGTGCCCTATAACTTGGAACTACTTAAACCAAACTAACATAAGGACATCACACACATCCATACCCGAGGCAGGCTTCTAACCTGCGACTGTAGCGGTCGCGCGGTTCCAGACTGTAGCGCCTAGAACCGCTCGGCCACCTCGGCCGGCCGGAGCAATACAAGCAATGTGTTACGGCGTAAAGTCAAGGGGCAGAACCCCAGTCGGGAACGACAGAACGGAGTGGGCTGTAACAAGATGTCAGCCAATTGCACGCTGACTGACCCCTCTCCAGGACGACAACGCGACAGCAGCGATCCCTGTGTGAAGACAATAAAAGCGCCAATCGCAACTGGCCGCGGCTCAGTTCTACAGCAACGTCAGAACTAGGATTAGGAGAGAAGCGTCCACATTCTTTATTTTGCTTGTATATTCTATGTAGCTCAAATTTTGAATAGTTATAATGAGGAGATTTCTTATTTTGTCTGTCCCCTTTGCTTGCGACATCCCTGTTTAACACAAAGTTAAGTACTGTATTTTTTCCTTTTGTAATAAAACTCATTAATATGATTTCTTTAAATGTTGTCTACCGATCCGAGAAAGCAGGATTCCCAGTAACCCCCCATTTGACGACTAGGCAGGATTCAACACAATGCAGCAGTAGAACTGGGAGGCTTGACAACTCTCCCCTGGTATAGCCCTGTTCAAATGTGAAATGTTGTTTTTCCTCAAGAGGGAGCTTAATATCGGTCACTATGTCCTCCACGGAAGAGCGGTTGCTGTTCATACCGCCTTCACTTCGAAGGAGTCATCGTTGTAACTTGTGTTACTGGAAGCCCCAAGACATCACATATCGTCTGTTCTCGTTAGACAACTGACCAAAACAGGAAGCTACTTTGGGATCAGCAGCTAATGCGTAACTAGCCCTCACTAAAGGCACACTGAATATTACATTTTGCTTCTCAGAGTTTCAGTCGTAATTTGTGATTCTTGGTCAGTGGAAGCCAACTTGTGGAATGCTTGCTGCCTGCTCAGTGTGAAGCTGAATGTACTGGTACGCTGTTATTTACCGAAGATTCATTTATTTGGGTAAACCTATCTGCATTTTACTATCATCACAGTTTACAGTCTTGTGCAAGACGATCAGCGTCGATATCATTCCATTCATGTCAATGAGTTTGAAGAAGCTGATCGTAGGCAAATAATACTAACTGGGAGCTATTCGACGGAGAAATGACTGATAGCCATAAAACAAGATACAATGCGTCAATAACGCACAGCGAGAGTGGGCTGTGGGATATACACTCCTGGAAATTGAAATACGAACACCGGGAATTCATTGTCCCAGGAAGGGGAAACTTTATTGACACATTCCTGGGGTCAGATACATCACATGATCACACTGATAGAACCATAGGCACTAGTACAGTGTATATCCACCTTTCGCAGCAATGCAGGCTGCTATTCTCCCATGGAGACGATCGTAGAGATGCTGGATGTAGTCCTGTGGAACGGCTTGCCATGCCATTTCCACCTGGCGCCTCAGTTGGACCAGCGTTCGTGCTGGACGTGCAGACCGCGTGAGACGACGCTTCATCCAGTCCCAAACATGCTCAATGGGGGAAAGATCCGGAGATCTTGCTGGCCATGGTAGTTGACTTGCACCTTCTAGAGCACGTTGGGTGGCACGGGATGCATGCGGACGTGCATTGTCCTGTTGGAACAACAAGTTCCCTTGCCGGTCTAGGAATGGTAGAACGATGGGTTCGATGACGGTTTGGATGTACCGTGCACTATTCAGTGTCCCCTCGACGATCACCAGAGGTGTACGGCCAGTGTAGGAGATCGCTCCCCACACCATGATGCCGGGTGTTGGCCCTGTGTGCCTCGGTCGTATGCAGTCCTGATTGTGGCGCTCACCTGCACGGCGCCAAACACGCATACGACCATCATTGGCACCAAGGCAGAAGCGACTCTCATCGCTCAAGACAACACGTCTCCATTCGTCCCTCCATTCACGCCTGTCGCGACACCACTGGAGGCGGGCTGCACGATGTTGGGGCGTGAGCGGAAGACGGCCGAACGGTGTGCGGGACCGTAGCCCAGCTTCATGGAGACGGTTTCGAATGGTTCTCGCCGATACCCCAGGAGCAACAGTGTCCCTAATTTGCTGGGAAGTGGCGGTGCAGTCCCCTACGGCACTGCGTAGGATCCTACGGTCTTGGCGTGCATCCGTGCGACGCTGCGGTCCGGTCCCAGGTCGACGGGCACGTGCACCTTCCGCCGACCACTGGCGACAACATCGATGTACTGTGGAGACCTCACGCTCCACGTGTTGAGCAATTCGGCGGTACGTCCACCCGGCCTCCCGCATGCCCACTATACGCCCTCGCTCAAAGTCCGTCAACTGCACATACGGTTCACGTCCACGCTGTCGCGGCATGCTACCAGTGTTAAAGACTGCGATGGAGCTCCGTATGCCACGGCAAACTGGCTGACACTGACGGCGGCGGTGCACAAATGCTGCGCAGCTAGCGCCATTCGACGGCCAACACCGCGGTTCCTGGTGTGTCCGCTGTGCCGTGCGTGTGATCATTGCTTGTATAGCCCTCTCGCAGTGTCCGGAGCAAGTATGGTGGGTCTGACACACCGGTGTCAATGTGTTCTTTTTTCCATTTCCAGGAGTGTATATTGTCCTCGTGGGTGGTATGATCCTCCAAGCAGCTATACACAGTCGTTTTTCGTCTACTAGTATCGAGAGTAAGCACCAATAGCAACACACATTATAGGAAGATACTTAGCCATGTGAAGCGTTATATGGGTTACAGAGCTTCCCGTATTTTGTACATCCCACCGTAGCCATAATTCGTTGTCCTTCCTAGACCATCACACTGGAAGTGCATATCAGTGCATGAGTACCAAGCGAAATTCCGAACTTTCAACGTCGATTTCTCACAATACACCTTAGTCAAAGTCCTCGTGGAAGATTAACAAAAACTGTGTTTCAGATATACTTCTCCTTTATCTGAAAAACATTAATCAGTGCCATTTCCCGTTGGAATAAATCGCTTCCCTTAGACATATTATCGATGAACCAAATACGTGTGGCATGCCTGTCAGATTCTTAATGGGTGACTCTAGCGCATATTACACAGTGCATTTCATCAGCTTTAAGGTATAAAGGTATAGAGACCGGACCCTGAATTTCGTCATAACAATCTGCCTTGCCCACGTGAATCACTGACTGGAGGAGTTGTGATTCTTCAATTTTTTCTGTTGTATTTTTTTGAATGAAAGTTCTAGGGTGAAATGCCGGATCGTCATCTCAGACATTTACAACATTTCAGCCTACCGGCTGAGAACGTTTTCAGTGTACGGAAATCACCCTCTACACAAACAATTAATTTACACGCTCTGTGGGTGATCTGATCTGTATCATCGTCTATGTTGATTGTATGTAAAATATCTCTCTGTTGATTATACGTAAAATATTTTTCTGAGTGTTTGTTTTTGTATGTTTCTTTTTTCAATCTGAACTGTGCAGCGTAAAACGTGTAGATGTGGTTTAATATGGGTGGGTTTGCAAGTACGAGAACTCTACCAAAGCCGAAGATGAAAGGTTGCTTTCCAATTTCGCCATTAACTACAGAAAAATGGTTCAAATGGCTTTGAGCACTATGGGACTTAACATCGGAGGACATCAGTGCCCTAGAACTTAGAGCTACTTAAACCTAACTGACCTTAGGACATCACACACATCCACGCCCCAGGCAGGATTCGAACCTGCGACCGTAGCGGTCGCGCGGTTCCAGACTGAAGCGCCTAGAACCACTCGGCCACTCCGGCCGGCGTTAACTACAGAGAAAGATCCATACTTATTTACAGAACCTCTCGTGTCTATGTAATACAGCATACGCAACAATTTTGTAGGAGCTTCATTAACGCAGTAATCACCCATAAATGGACAAATGCACAAAAACCAACTTAAAAATGTATTTTATAACCCAAAATGCGTCGTGATGGAAATCAATATAAGAAAATCGTGGCTTTCGTAAGAACAGTTTATCATATAACAATAAACTCCATTTTTGCAGTCGCGGGCCTTCACGAATTATTTCTAATGAATAAAATAAAGGCAGAGATAACCACTATAGTTCGCTGTAGGTGACCTAATAGGTGCACACAACGTCGAAAGATGCCTTTTTCTAAAATTGTTATTTACATTCCTCCCACTATGTGGAGTGATCTGGTTTACATTCCGCCATCTCCTGGCAGCAGTGAAGCTACCATCCCTTTTCCCTTGATTAAGGTAATGAAAAAATGCTTTAACGTACACTGGAACGAGCAAAAATGGAATATTTCGATTCTGATGTGATGGTATGTGCGTTGTATATGACAGAAACGATGATAGTGCTTTCTGCATATGGTGACGGTACGTGTGTGACGAATTTTGGTGCCGATGGTATTAGAAGGGAGGTGATTAGACAGAGGACATGAGATGATAGGGAGGATAAGGAGGCGGGTTAGACAGCAGTTTCCTAGGTAAGGATTGTGATGGAGGACTTATTTGGAGAAGGAAGAGGTAGGTTATTATTGATAAAATGTATTACTCTGGGAATTATTCATTACCTGGGAGGGGAAGACGGTCTAAATTACCATTGGAAAGGGCTTTGAGGATATGGATATGTAAGAAACGTGGGCTGTGGTGACAGAGGCAGATCAGAAGGCCAAGGTTTTGTAAACAGTGTGGTGTTTTGGGATTCCCCATTGCGCGACACGTAGGACGACAAAGGTGTTACCGGATATGTAAGAGATACGTCGTCTTTACACGCTTGTTCAGCATACGGGTGTGGACGGGTAAACTGATGCGGATAACGAAGAGAAGTGCGTGGTACTCAATCAACCATTATGAAGTGCATCTACATCTGCATCTACATCTAAATGGATAATCTAAAAATCACATCTAAGTGTCTGCCAGAGGGTTCATCGAACCACCTCCACAATAATTCTCTATTATTCCAGTCTCGTACGGCATGCGGAAAAAACGAACACCCTTATCTTTCGGTGTCAGCTCTGATTTCCCTTATTTTAGTACGGTGATCGTTTCTCTCTATGTAGGTCGACGTCAACAAAATATTTCCGCATTCGGAGGTGAAATTTGGTGATCGAAATATCGTGAGAAGATTCCGCCGCAAAGAAAAACGCCTTTGTTTTAATTGTGTCCACCACAAATCTTGTATCATTTCAATGACACTCTCTCCTCTATTTTGCAATAATGCAAAACCTGCTGCCCTTATTTGAATTTTCTCGATTAACTCTGTGAATCCTAACTGATAATGTTCCCGCACCACGCAGCAATATTCTAAAAGAGGATGGACAAGCGTAGTGTAGGCAGTCTCTTTAGCAGATCTGTTACATTTTCTAATTTCCTGCCAATAAAACGCAGTCTTTGGTTAACCTTCCCTACAACATTTTCTACGTGTTAATTCCGATTTAAGTTGGTCGTAACTGTTGTTCATAGGTACTTAGTTGAAATGATCGTATAACCGAAGTTTAACGGATTCCTTTTAGCACTCATGTGGATGACCCCACACTTTTGATTATTTAGGGCCAATTGTCATGTTCTCGCTGTACCGATATCATTTCTTAATCGTTTTGCCAACGGTTTTTATATTCTGATGAATTTACTAGTCGATAAACGACAGCTTTATCTGTAAACAAGCTAAGACGGCTGCTCAGATTGTCTCTTTAATCGTTACTATAGATGACGAACAGCGAAGGGCCTATAACATTACGAGCTAGCGACGTGGCGTAGTGGTTAGCACACGGGACTCGTATTCGGGAGGATGACGGTTCAAACCTGTCTCCGGCCAACCTCATTTAGGTTTTCCGTGATTTTTCTAAATCGTTTCAGCAAATGTCGGTGTGGTTCATTTGCAAAGACACGGCCAGTTTCCTTCTTCATCCTTCCATAATTCGAACTTGTGCTCCGTCTCTAATGACCTCGTTGTTGACGGGCCGTTAAACACTCATCTCCTCCTCCTGTAACACTACCTTGTGAAATGCCAGAAATCACTTCTGTTTTACTTGATGACTTTCCATTAATTGCTAAGAACTGTGACCTCTCTGACAGGAAATCATGAATACAGCCACATAACTGAGACGATGTTCCATAAGCACGCTATTTCACAAGGAACCGCTTATGTGCACAGGCTACATTCCTTCCCACCAAATTTTGGGATATCCTCCCGTTTCAGTCGCGTATACAGTGCGGGAACAATGCTTAAATGCCTATGTGTGTGCTCCAGTTGGTCGAAAATTATCTTCGTGGCCCTTACAGGAATGAGATTTACGATGATGCATTTTATTTCCATATTCGAGATACCTGACGCATTCGTCCGAGGGATATGAGGGGTACTTGGAATCTGTCTTGAAGAGTCTACCGTTTCAGGTTTTCAAGTATTTCCGTGACACTCTCAAGTCGGTTAAGCAATACTGTGCTCTTCTCTGTAAACAGCGAATATTCTCTGTTGGTCTTATTTGGTATGAATCGCACATACACGGGCAATATTGTAGGATCGATCTCATGAATGTTTTGTAAACAATCTCCTTTGTACACTGATTGCAATTTCCACGAAGTCGGCCATCTGATTTACCGATGACTGTGCCTATATGATCATTCAATTTCACATTCCCAGAAGTTGCTGCTGTAAGAATTTTTTATACGTTGAGTGACTCCATCTGCGTCTCGCAATGTTGTAGTTACACGATACAACGTTTTCACGTTTTAGGAAAACGAAAACTTTATATTTCTGGAAATATAAAGAAAATTGCACACTTCGCACCACTTTGAAATGCGGAAAATTCGGAATTTGTTGCGGGACATAGTGGAATATTCCCGCTTCACAAAACAGCTGACAAAACTTCATTGGACTGTTCTTTTTCATCTAGCCTATAGCCCTGATACTGCACCTCCCGACTTCTTTTGGGCCAACCAAGGATTCACTCCGCCGGAAGCAGTAGGTGGGTGAATTGATGAAAGAAGACGTCGGCTCTAACGACCAGTGCAGTGTTCCCATGTAGGCATACATGCCCTATCAGTAAGGTGGCGTAAGGCCGCCGCATTGAATGATAGTTACGTTTAAAGATAGGGTTTGGTAAATAAAAGAGTGGGGAATAATATGGTGTATAGGAATCTTGAATATGACTAACTTTCTTCCAGAAAAATATGTGTTGCAGTACTTATTGAAGCCTCACCTTATTGTTTCATATATAACTTCATTATGGATTACTGCATCACTCTGAATAGTATGACGTAATTATCTAAATTACCTGCCAGATCATTAAATGTACAACATGAACAGCACGTTTCCAAACGAAGTCCTACGGTGCACGGCTGAACTTACCTCCGCATCTGTCGCTGAACCTCCATACAAGATATCATGTTACCTGCTTCCTACCAATAAATACGCAGTGAAGTCACAAATTTCGTTTTATACGCCATGTGATCGTACGTTCCTTAACGAGTGTTTGTTTGTTATTGAGTCAAATGCTCTTCGGCAGTCAATAAATTCTGCACAGCTCTGTTCCAAGACATTCAACACGTTGTGTGGGGACGCTCTGATTTTAACTTAGCATTGCCTATATTCTTGAAATCCATACTGGTTGGAATGGAAGAAGCCAAACACTTAGCGATGCTATAATACCAACGGAAGTAGGTACGTATGAGTTTCCTGAAAATAAAGGTTTGCGCAGCCTTTTCAACAAGTTAGGAAGAGGAGTCAACCAAATTCTTCGAAAGCTATGCACGAGTTACAGCAAAACGGTCCAACGTTACAGTGGAGGGCGTGGAGTGAAATTACGGCTCCTTTACAGTGCAGGCACTCGCCGTAGTCAGCAGTTCCAAAAGAGCACAAAGGATGTGCGTCCGCGCAGAAGAAGCCAGCAGACCGGAAACCTTATGCCCAACTTTGAGAAACCTTGCCAGCACTGACGCTCTCAAAACATAACAAGATATTTTTAGAGATACTTAACCATTCTTACCGAGTCAATTTTGGTAATATTTTTAATAGCGTAAAATACTTTATTCTGAAAATACGAGCCATATATTCATATTAAGTGACTCACGGTGTGACTAGGGTCGTTATTGTCTCTAAAGGAAAGAACACGAAGTGCGTATTATGCTAAAGAAGTGTATTTGTAACTACAGTGGTAACCACACTCTCAGTTAAATTTTCATCGATTGACTGCACGTCCTCTTTAGGTTCTGCAGGAGGGCAAGACTAGGTTTTGAACGTCAGGATGAACAAGTAACGGTATACACTGAAACCTTACACTTCCAGAGTATCGCTTTCCATATAGGTACATTTTACTTGGACTTCCTTGTCTCAGTAATTAAAGACTATAAATTTAAGTTGAAAATACGTAGTGCTAAACTTGCCGCTGAATATCTCAATTTATTTTGTCCTTCGACACTGCTCTATCGTATTATAAACTCAATAGTAGTGACCTAATTTCCACGTATAGTGCTGACAATCTTACACAGTTTCTTTGCATGCTTCTCACACACAGAAACTAAAGCTCTTTCTCTCTCTCAGTCTCTCAAAGAAACACACAAAGCCGCACATACATACACAAACACTATTGCATGTCCATCGTACAGAAGATCGTCCCAGGTTCGTGTATTCTAGTGTGAATCAGAGCTGTTGGAACACAGTGACGAGAAAGATGTCGTATTCCACTAAATCACTTGAAAATACTGTTATTTTTGTTGTTCACTGAGCTGTTCGGCTTTCATTTATACCGACTTACTGACCAATCTGAAGTTATACATAATTTCCTTTAACAAGGCAAGCTTAATATTCCGCAGTTTGCATGACATTACGATGTTGATTCACCACTACGGAATCTTTTTCTGTCTCAGTTATATTAATTTCCGGTCTGATATGATTGCCTCCATCAACTGGCACTCAAAATCAATGGTCAGTGTGGATCAAACATAATCTGCTGTAACAAGTCAAGCTTAATATTCCGCAGTTTGTATGACATTACAATGTTGATTCCCCATTACAGAATCTTTTTCTGTCTCAGGAATATTAATTTCCGGTCTGATATGAGCGCCTCCATCAACTAGAACTCAAAATCAATGGTCAGTGTAGATCGTATTAAAAATATTACACGGCCGCTAATACACGGGAAGTTAGGGAATAAGTAACGGAAGTAGTAGTCTGTTGTTTCGCTAACGTCGTTGTCGCAAGAAGTAGGGAAATGGTTAGTGGTTTGATTTGAGGAATGTATGGAAAATCGAAATAAGGAAGGGCAAATTGAGACTTGAAGATCGTTACACCAGCATACAAGCTCTACGTGAAAACCAACGCCTCCTAATGTTCGGTCAGAAAATTTTAAGCAGAAATACATTTCTTAAGAATCACTGAAAATTATACCCTCCTATTTTCCAGGAGAGTACTTTCAGCCGAGGTTTAAAGTATTTGTTCAAACTGAAGCATATATGTAGAAGGCATACCTTTTTTTTCAATGAAGTGCTTTCAATTGAAAACTAAGATAATTTTATTACTTATGACGTCAGTTGTGCCACGAAAAATGTAGACGGTGTGCCCGTTTTAAGAATCTTCATGTGCATCTGTTCTCATGTTTCGAAAATGCTGGAGTCAGCCCAAGCAAATAGCCCTGCAGGTGTGTCATGCGACGCACACTGTCGGCGAAAGAGCCGGATTGTTTCTCATTACAAAGAAATTGATCTTTTAAGCATAATTTTACATGAAACTTACTGGCAGATTAAAACTATGTTCGAGTCTCGGTCCGGCACACAGTTTTAATCTGCCAGTAAGTTTCATATCACCGCACACTCCGCTGCAGAGTGAAAACATCATTCTGTCATAATTTTACATGTCCATTCAGTAGAGCGGCTCCAAATCAGTCTGGTGTGATAATCCTTCTATCGGTAGGTCTTAGCAGGGACAGTAAAACACAAAGAATAAACAGTACTTCAGGGGCAACGCAGCGGCGCTGCGGTGTGAATGTAGCAGTCAGTGAGGACTAGCGTGGTGCATGAGTACTGTTCATTCTTCAAGATTGTTGGTCCCTGTTGTCGATAATGCGAATATCACACCAGACTAATTTGGCACAGATCTATCGAATAGACACGTAAAATTCCGTTTTACACATCATTTTGCTTGTAACGCAAAACAGACCATTGCTTTCAGACACTGGGCCTTGCATAAAAGACACGATCATCAATATTGCTTTCATAAAAGACATGATCAGCAATATTAATTTAGGCTGACTGTATTGACAAATTGCAACAATGAAACTGCAGCTATCTTTGGAAACTGTGGAGAAATTTCGCCTATCGATTCTTAGGCGGAACATTCTGTGTTATGTTAACCCATGAATACCACAATGCTGAAGTACGGGAGAAAAGGACGTATCAACAAGAAGCGTGTGTGACCAATACGGTTAAAGTTCAGGCACCGAACACACTTGAAAACATAGCTTGCAATACCTGAAGAAGGCTACTGGCTAGGTCAGCATGAAAATGGAATGAAGAAATAGGTTGGTCACGCGGAAGCTCATTAATAATAATACGTTAAGACAAGAAAGCATGAGAGTGACAGCGTATCGTTCGATTCAAGTGAACTTCGGACATCGTATATCTTTGTACTCATGTACACTGAGATCCTCCGTGATTTCGCTTTAGGAGAGAACTATCAAGTCATCCAATTAGGGGCGTCTATTCCGCTCTTCGTTCTTATGTTTTTGAGCAATAAAATCGTTGTCAACTGTAATTTATCAAATTTCAGATTGCGTCATTGTGTAATTAAATTCAACTAAGAGTGTCAACACTGACCGCAACATACGATTGTACGAACGTCAAGGCAACTGAATCAAATTTTGAATTTCGTTTCAAGATATAGTGAAACCTCTATACGCCTTCTATAAATAGTGATATAATCACGTATAGTTCCAGTACATCACAGCATAAAACATTTTAGTATGTGGCAATTTAATCATCTATTTTCATGCATCTTTCCTTTTGCAGTGATTACAAAGGTAAGATTTATCTGCCTTTCCGTAATAAGACTCATAAGAAAAACGTATAAACTGCGGTCTTGTTTAAGCTTATAGGAGCGTTCTGCAGACTCTCGCGTTCCGTACTGCTGGAAACTGCTCGCCAAGTTGCAGGACAAGATACACGACAACAAAATTAATGAGCTATCAAAATGCGAAAGTTAAATCCTGCGAGCGGCTCGGAACTTCACTATTTACAAGGCCTCGTAGCCGTGGAGGTTGTCTGAGGAAATGGAGCTCAATATGTCTGCGACGCGCATTTCTGGGTTCTGAATTTCCGCTGCAAATTGTGACTATTAATAATGATACACCTGAATTAACAAACGTGCAAATTGGCCTTCCATTCTGTTGGTTTGATGTTGCATGAAATTGGCGACAATGTCACTGTTACAATTTTAGTTGTAAGTGAACTTAGACACAAAGGTTTTATGAAGTTTTTAAGCAACTAGCATTTTTACCCTACAGAGAATACTAAATCGATGTTGACATCGACTGTTTCAGAAGAATCCTCCCATGTCGATCAGTGGGCTAAGGCAAGCGTATTGTCGTGGAACATTACTAGGTAAGTTTAGGAAACAGATATAGGAGATAGACAGATTGAACATTTCAGGGACTACAGTTATTTTTAACCACACTGAAAATTTTGTTACCAAAGCAAAAGACCTTAGCTGTTCATTATTATAACATACGAACGTACGCTGTGTGCACCAAGTACAATAAGACGTAATGTGTTCTGCGTTTGTTTATCATCTGTAATTTTATCAAGCTATCTTAACTTTCTTTGATGGGGTGCAATAAAATGAACCCAGCTAAAGTCTAAAATGTATATTTTTCGATGCCTGTTTGAAATTAGTTAAGAATTAAATCTACTGAAAAAACTCTGACTATAATTTCTGTCAGTAAATGTCAAGTAATGGTGTTAAAATTGTGTGCAATCTACGGACAGAACATAGCTGCATACTTTATAATCATCTGCGTCTCTTACCCGGTAAACCACAGGCAGATGTGTGAGTGAAGTTGCATAAAAATCCTCTCGATGAACGAGATCAATGCGTGGCACGAACCGCTACAAAGTGTGCTACGGAAACTGTTAATGTGGAGAAAAAGCTGTGTGACAAACCGAATCTGCGAGACCTAAACAGGTTGACAGCACGAGTCATGCGAGCGTCGTACAGACTGTTCTATCAGATGACATAGACTTACTACTGATTTTTATGTAGCCCCAAAACTTTTCCTCGTATTTGTATAAGGGAATCAAAACTACTCAAGAAATAACCAAGATAATTATAAGGACCCACTAAATGTATGATTTCCCTGAATACTCTCATATCATCGAAGTCGTGGGATAACTAAAGAGATGTTGCTTTAACTGATAACAGGTGAAAATGTAACAATTTAGTGAATGAGGCAGGAAGAAGAGAATACATGCGTCAAAAAATGAAACGGACAGAAACAGCACATTGGATGAGAAAGAATTGCGAGAGGACAAAGTCTTCAGAAGTACATACGAGTAAGGGAATTTTATTTACTTATTTATTTCATTAACAGTACAGGGTAACCCACCACCTTGAAATGCAAGGTGGGTTCGATGCTTCTGAATCTAACAGAAAATACTTCTCATTGTTACAATATTATTAGTATACAGTTGTTAATGCTTTCAAAAAAATAGTTTGAAGAATATAATTAGGGAAACATAGATACCACCTATAGGAATATTAAATAGATCGTTGGATGAACGATAAGCCCCTGAATGATTATCAAGAATTCAGATGGCAAGAAAATGCTAAGTTAAAATGGGAACGCTGAAAATTCTATGTGACGTACACTATCCGATCGGAAGTATCCGGACACCTATTAGTGGGCTGTGTCTGCCCTTCACCTTTATGACAACCTGAAATCTGGTGGGGGCATTTTGATTGAGGTGTCTGAATGTCTGTGGAGGAATGGCAGTCCATTCCTCATCAAGAACGCCAAGAACACGTAGTGATGTTTAACTTCCTGGCAGATTAAAACTGTGTGCCCGACCGAGACTCGAACCCGAGACCTTTGCCTGCGCGGGCAAGTGCTCTACCATCCGAGCTAGCGAAGCACGACTCACGCCCGGCCCTCAAAGATTTACTTCTGCCAGTATCTCGTCTCATGCCTTCCAAACTTTACAGAAGCAGAGGAAGTGAAAGGCTATTAAGAATTGGCACAGGAACTACTGTAATGCACCACCCATTAGATACAGATTATTCGTAGAAATAACACAGTATGAGCAGACGCTATCAACACTGCGACATGTAGGAGAGAAAGCAATGCCGAACAGTGTAGGCTGTACCTTGGAATACGTCAGTTAACCGTGCAGACAAGACAGCGCCTAAGATCAACGATGTAATATGTATAATCAGAAATGATTACCTATCCAGACCCAACGATGACATGAAGTTTGGATATAAATTTTCTCTCACTACAGATCGCACTACATATCGCTACAACTACGCTATGTACTGTAGGATAACCTCAGTTACTATTTTCACGGTATAATGGTGCTAGTCGTGTAGTGAAGAGTAGCCACAGTTACTATATAAACGAGACACGGTATGCCTACAAACTTTTGGCTATCAAGCAAACCCAAATTTCATCAACTGCGTACGCACAAAATTAACAAACAGGAAAAACCAATCTCGGACTTCAATTAATCGTAGCCTAAACTGCTACTACACACACACAAATTCTGTTTCGTCACAAGTTTATCTTCTGCTTTTCTCTCGGCACGGTAAGCTTAAACTCAACACCAAATCAGCGGAACAATTACTTTCTCCTACAAACCGACAATATTTTCTTAGTATCTACCTGAACGACTTTAGAGCTGCTTTCAACTCTCCCGAGTTTAATCCTCGTAGTAGACTAACCTATTGCGACCCTCTCATTTGGAACTCACAAGTCGAGACTAAGTTTTGAGACTAACAATTGAGATTAACTTCTTAAGGTACCATCCAAGAACCATTTACATCTAACAAACATATCGCGCTAATTCTATCTTTAGCCGGCCGCGGAGGTCTCGCGGTTCTAGGCGGAACCGTGCGACTGCTACGGTCGCAGGTTCGAATCCTGCCTCGGGCATGGATGTGTGTGATGTCCTTAGGTTAGTTAGGTTTAAGTAGTTCTAAGTTCTAGGGAACTAATGACCACAGCAGTTTAGTCCCATAGTGCTCAGAGCCATTTTGTTTCTATCTTTAACAATAGGTGTTTCTTCTTAGCAGCCACCGGCAGGATCTTGAAGAGGCCAACATTTCCAGCCTCTAATCTTTTCCGCACGCCGCCCTCTGCAGTTGGCTGGGCGTAGTAAACTCGCGGGTTCGCATAGAACCTGCCTTTCGCGTACATCAGGCGAAAAAATTTACAATACTTCAACACACACACTTATATAAGAAAAGTTTAAAAACTCGTAAACAGACTCTCGATTCTTCCCAAAAAACAGCCAACTCCGATAATAAGATGAGGCGATATCAACCGGGGCAGTTAGTATACTGTAACACATATCAATATGTTGCTACAACATCAGATTATTTCATC
Organism: Schistocerca gregaria; assembly: GCF_023897955.1. Taxonomy (NCBI): domain Eukaryota; kingdom Metazoa; phylum Arthropoda; class Insecta; order Orthoptera; family Acrididae; genus Schistocerca; species Schistocerca gregaria. The sequence goes on from NC_064931.1 coordinate 837,069,258, forward strand.
TCATGCATTATGACTCCTTTCTAAGTTGAGGTTCTAAATTGAAGTTGTTATGCTAAGAACAACACACACACCCATGCCCGAGGGCGGACTCGAACCTCCAGCGGGAGGGGCCGCGCAGTCTGTGACACGACGCCTCAAACCGCGCTGCCACTCCGCGCGGCACTAAGGATATGACTGAATAGTTTTTAGTGCACAGTAGCAGTTCATTTAAGGTGTTATGGGAAAGACGTGCAGTCGGCCAAAAGATTTATACACATCCACGAAATAGACTGCGGAGCCTCTGAGTTGGTGTTTTAAATTTAATACAGTGCGGTTGTAGTTAAACTTCTGCTACTTGAGTCCGTGTAGACGGAAAACTATTTATCGCATTGGTACTTAACTTAATGGGAATGATGTTTAAACTGAGCGCTGTAGGATTTGCTTTGTTAGCAGTGGTAATGTCATGATTTGCCGTTAGGCTCCGGTACGGGTACGGCACCGTAGGTTTGAAACACAAGTATCAGTGTGGACTACAGCTGAATACAGTCAACATGCGTGTGGACTACGTGAGCACGTCTGTACTCATATAGATGTTTTATGAAAACAACAGCAATAATTTTGCTGCTCCCCGAGAGTATCGACGCACTAAAGGAATACGAAGAGGTCCCTTTTCCGCACCGGGGTTGAAGAACATCATTAGGAAGTTCGAATTAAATGGATATTTGGGCATTTGGGAGAGGACGAAGGTCAATTGTACAACAAGTTGTAGGAGAAGTTACTGCTGCCAATAGTGAAAATGCTGAACGCAATGTACGATTTTCAAGTATTACAACTCCTGTGTCACGACAGCTGGACATTCCATGATCCACTTCTCGAAAAGTGCTGCGAACAATTTTTAAATGGTACCCCTAGTGCCTTTCAGGCTATCACTGATGCACATGGTCATCATACTGAGCAACGTTTATAACCTGGAATATACACACGGTACGCAGGTAACAGATGCTACCCTCTCATGGGAAAGTTAAAATCTGTTTCTTTAAAATATCGACCTTCTCAAGCAGCGGTAGTTTAATTCTAACCACCCTGTGCGAGCCGAACAAATTACTGCGAACGTGTTATTGATCTCACAAGTCTAGACAAGTACAGTGCATGGCCAAAGTTGCTTCGTACCCATATTTGTGACTTGATTTCCTATTGTGATCGGGTATGGATCGCGGGAGCAAAGTTGACATATCGTGATAAAGGAACCCAAGGAATGTCGTAGAGTGCGAAAGAAGTGTTGTTGTTGTTGTTGTCTTCAGTCCTGAGACTGGTTTGATGCAGCTCTCCATGCTACTCTATCCTGTGCAAGCTGCTTCATCTCCCAGTACCTACTGCAACCTACATCCTTCTGAATCTGCTTGGTGTACTCATCTCTCGGTCTCCCTCTACGATTTTTACCCTCCACGCTGCCCTCCAATGCTAAATTTGTGATCCCTTGATGCCTCAAAACATGTCCTACCAACCGATCCCTTCTTCTAGTCAAGTTGTGCCACAAACTTCTCTTCTCCCCAATCCTATTCAATACCTCCTCATTAGTTACGTGATCTATCCACCTTATCTTCAGTATTCTTCTGTAGCACCACATTTCGAAAGCTTCTATTCTCTTCTTGTCCAAACTAGTTATTGTCCATGTTTCACTTCCATACATGGCTACACTCCAAACAAATACTTTCAGAAAGGACTTCCTGATACATAAATCTATATTCGATGTTAACAAATTTCTCTTCTTCAGAAACGCTTTCCTTGCCATTGCCAGTCTACATTTTATATCCTCTCTACTTCGACCATCATCAGTTATTTTACTTCCTAAATAGCAAAACTCCTTTACTACTTTAAGTGCCTCATTTCCTAATCTAATTCCCTCAGCATCACCCGATTTAATTTGACTACATTCCATTATCCTCGTTTTGCTTTTGTTAATGTTCATCTTATATCCTCCTATCAAGACACTGTCCATTCCGTTCAACTGCTCTTCCAAGTCCTTTGCCGTCTCTGACAGAATTACAATGTCATCGGCGAACCTCAAAGTTTTTACTTCGTCTCCATGAATTTTAATACCTACTCCAAATTTTTCTTTTGTTTCCTTTACTGCTTGCTCAATATACAGATTGAATAACATCGGGGAGAGGCTACAACCCTGTCTCACTCCTTTCCCAACCACTGCTTCCCTTTCATGCCCCTCGACTCTTATTACTGCCATCTGGTTTCTGTACAAATTATAAATAGCCTTTCGCTCCCTGTATTTTACCCCTGCCACCTTTAGAATTTGAAAAAGAGTATTCCAGTCAACATTGTCAAAAGCTTTCTCTAAGTCTACAAATGCTAGAAACGTAGGTTTGCCTTTTCTTAATCTTTCTTCTAAGATAAGTCGTAAGGTCAGTATTGCCTCACGTGTTCCAACATTTCTACGGAATCCAAACTGATCTTCCCCGAGGTCTGCCTCTATCAGTTTTTCCATTCGTCTGTAAAGAATTCGCGTTAGTATTTTGCAGCCGTGGCTTATTAAACTGATAGTTCGGTAATTTTCACATCTGTCAGCACCTGCTTTCTTTGGGATTGGAATTATTATATTCTTCTTGAAGTCTGAGGGTATTTCGCCTGTCTCATACATCTTGCTCACCAGCTGGTAGAGTTTTGTCATTACTGGCTCTCCCAAGGCCGTCAGTAGTTCTAATGGAATGTTGTCTACTCCGGGGGCCTTGTTTCGACTCAGGTCTTTCAGTGCTCTGTCAAACTCTTCACGCAGTATCGTATCTCCCATTTCGTCTTCATCTACATCCTCTTCTATTTCCATAATATTGTCCTCAAGTACATCGCTCTTGTATAAACCTTCTATATACTCCTTCCACCTTTTTGCCTTCCCTTCTTTGCTTAGAACTGGGCTGCCATCTGAGCTCTTGATATTCATACACGTGGTTCTCTTCTCTCCAAAGGTCTCTTTAATTTTCCTGTAGGCAATATCTATCTTACCCCTAGTGAGATAAGCTTCTACATCCTTACATTTGTCCTCTAGCCATCCCTGTTTAGCCATTTTGCACTTCCTGTCGATCTCATTTTTGAGACGTTTGTATTCCTTTTTGCCTGCTTCATTTACTGCATTTTTATATTTTCTCCTTTCATCAATTAAATTCAATATTTCTTCTGTTACCCAAGGATTTCTAGCAGCCCTCGTCTTTGTACCTACTTTATCCTCTGCTGCCTTCACTACTACATCCCTCAGAGCTACCCATTCTTCTTCTACTGTATTTCTTTCCCCTATTCCTGTCAATTGTTCCTTTATGCTCTCTCTGAAACTCTGTACAACCTCTGGTTCTTTCAGTTTATCCAGGTCCCATCTCCTTAATTTCCCACATTTTTGCAGTTTCTTCAGTTTTAATCTACAGGTCATAACCAATAGATTGTGGTCAGAGTCCACATCTGCCAGTGGAAATGTCTTACAACTTAAAACCTGGTTCCTAAATCTCTGTCTTACCATTATATAATCTATCTGATACCTTTTAGTATCTCCAGGGTTCTTCCACGTATACAACCTTCTTTCGTGATTCTTAAACCAAGTGTTAGCTATGATTAAGTTGTGCTCTGTGCAAAATTCTACTAGGCGGCTTCCTCTTTCATTTCTTAGCCCCAATCCATATTCACCTACTATGTTTCCTTCTCTCCCTTTTCCTACACTCGAATTCCAGTCACCCATTACTATTAAATTTTCGTCTCCCTTCACTATCTGAATAATTTCTTTTATTTCATCGTACATTTCTTCAATTTCTTCATCATCTGCAGAGCTAGTTGGCATATAAACTTGTACTACTGTAGTAGGTGTGGGCTTCGTATCTATCTTGGCCACAATAATGCGTTCACTATGCTGTTTGTGTAGCGAAAGAAGTGTCACGTGAAATATTAGCATTTTTTCAAGATGAGTCAGAGGAATGTGTGGTATCGTATAATCTCGACTCCGCGCACAATGTACATGAGGACTACGGTGATTACGGTTAGTGCTTAACAAATGAAAGTGATATGGAAACAGGTCTTGAGCCATGTAGTTCATCACCCTTGTCGGATGGGGGGCAACGAATCCCTCCTCCAGTGAAACAGTGCTTGTCCAAGGAGAAGGTACTAAACGGAATTACATATATGGAAGATCATCCGTAGCATGTAATGAAGACAGCAATGAAAAGATTTGCAATAAGTCCACAGTAATATGACCGTGTAGTGCTTTAGAAAATATGCAGACATTCATGGGAGAAGAGTAGGCAGTTCTTACAAAAGCTGGTGTGTGCGCGTTTCAAGGATGCTCGATACAGTTTACAGGATGTGCATGATAGTGATCCACTACTTTCTGTACATGAAATTGGGCGTGAGATAGGTTTACAGTGATATCAAGGGAAGCAGTGGATGGCTGTGTAACTTCAAACAGTATTGCAGAATTGGAAGACGTAAGATAATGAAATATCAAACAAGGCCTCAACTTGACGATGCGCAGCAAACCGCGGAATCGGTCCGAAAATCTGAGTATGAGATAACCAAAGTTATCCCATTGTTCAGTAAGGGATTTGTTTTCAACTCCGATCAATCGAGATTTTAAGAGGAAATGCGTATGAAAGAAACCATGGAATTTAGAGGTACTAAGGGAGTTGTATCTAGGTCAACTAATATCAATGCCTTACAGTATTTGTATACAATTATGCCGATTGTGAATGTGGATGATAAATTTGGCTTGAAAGTTATGTACTGTGCTGCGAGAAGATGGAAGTTCTCGGTCCCCTACGATTCACTCTCGTGTCGGTGATATTGCAGGGGCAGTAGGGCACATTTACGTCAAAGCAAGCAAGAGTGGGAAAATGAGAATAAGAGAAACACAGCTATGGTATGAGCACAGATTTTGGCCAATACCTGGTCAAAATAACTTGATTTTGCTTGTTCCTGGTCTACACGTAAAAACCATGCTCCTATAGAGCAAACTATCTGTCATGGAAGGTGTGTGACATTGCAAGTATTACCATCTGTAACCACTAGACAAATTGAGCCTCTGGATATTTGTTTTTTACGTGTCTATAAAACATTCACGCCTTAATGGATAGCCAGTTTCACAATAAGCTCAACGAGACTGTTTCGCATTCGATAGCATGCCATCACATTCCATCAGTTCTCATCACCCAGTTACACCAATATGATTCTGTATGCATTCTATAAGAGTGGGTACCTAACTGGACATCCTGCACGGTTTGTTACTCCCAAGGAGTTAGCTTTCGATCTTGATGTTATGTAAGTTGGTGATCACCGTGGTGGCCCATTTGTCATTCTATTTTAATGGTTGGTTTTGAACATTTCTAGAAACTCGACGTTAACTACCAAATTATTTGCACGGTTCGGTAACCCTCTCGTAGGCCGAGATTTTGAATTACAGAGGTGGGTAAGCCCCAGTATCTTCTTGCACTCCGGATCTGAAATGGTTGGTCTAGTAAATCGGTCACATTGAGTGTGGACTTCAGGAAGACTACCACACGCGCTTAGACCGATCCAGTGCTGAGTGCGCAGACCTACTAGGCCAGGATCAGTAGCCATGATCGGTGGCGAACGCTGGTGTCATGGAGCTCAGCCCACCGCTATCCGGTTCGAGTGCTGGAGGACTGGACGTCGAGAAGGCGAAAGGTAGTGGCGTTCGGTTCCCCATCACCAGTCATAGCGCCAACGCCCTCGTTAAATTCCAAACTCTCCGTAGGGCCTCAACGAATGAGGGTGTGTGACAGTTTTGACAATGATCGGTCAGTCGGATAAGGACTTGAAGCTAGAATCTGTGCTGTTCAAATGGTTCAAATGGCTCGGAGCATGGGACTTAACTTCTGAGGTCATCAGCACCCTAAAACTTAGAACTACTTAAATCTAACTAACCTAAGGACATCACACATATCCATGTCCGAGGCAGGATTCGAACCTGCGGCCGAAGCGGTGGCGCGGTTCCAGACTGTAGCGCCTAGAACCGCTCGGCCACCCCCGGCCCGCCTCTAAGTACGGAATTTGCTTTGATTAACCTCAGAACCACATCACACTAGCTGATTAACACGAAATATCTCACTCGTCAAAGTTTACTGGATTTTAGACGGGTGCGATACTACAAAATATTTATCTTACTTCAGATGAAGTTGTTTTGTAAATGACGGCACCTGGCAATAGAAAATATACCAGAGCTAGAAATGGTAAGTAACGCCAGGACGGAAAAAGAATATTTCCTAGAAATTAGCATAGGCGAGACGCAGTACCGTATTCAGGCTATGTGGAAGGCGCGCTGCCGGCAGTGGAGACGACGTCTGTGCGCAGAAGCGTCTCAAGTTTGCGCCAGAGGCGGCGCATCAGCATACTTAAGGCGCGTTCTGTCGGCTAATGCAGGCGCAGGCCGCTTCACTCCAGCCGCTCGCATCGAATTATCGCCCGCGCTGACAACCTGCCACGGCCACCCGCAAAAACTTTGAGCTCCGTGTCTAGAATATCTGCCACCACGTCGGCACTGATTCGCGTCGCCGCTGACGTGCAGTACTCCACTCACTAACAGCCGTCGCTGCGCGAGATAGTGCCGGGTTTCACTAGATATGTAGCGGAACAGGCTTCATATCTAGTTCCTGGCATTCCGATGTACGGATTTCTCATTTTCATTGCATCATCCTAGAGTGTCTATTCTTTCCAAGGAAATCGTATTTGGACCGTTGTGTCCTAAGACATGCAAAGAGTCCAAAGAAATGTGTTCCATATTTTTACAAGAAGTAGTAATGGGCTAAACTCGAGACAAGTACTTTAAACTTACACTACCAACAAAAAAAGTGGATCACCCGTAAGACATGCTCAGAAGCCAGTGTAGTTTCGTAGACGTACACGCCTTCTGCGGTTCTGTGAATGGTTAGAGTTGCAAGTCCCTGTAACGGGTAGAAAAGCCACAAGCGTACATTTGTGCCGTTCGTGTTTAGTGATGTTGCCAAACCTGGTAGGATATACAAGGGGCATGACAGCATCAAATGTTTAGTGGTCACTGTGAAGGACGCAGAGATGACGAATATTCCTGTGAGACAGCGTTATCAACATTTGGTAGAATTTGAAGTTGGCCACACTGTGGATCTTCAGCTCACCGGCTGGCAGAATTTTGCATTATCGTAATTAGTGGAGGAGTCGGATGTGAGAGTGGCCTGATGTAGGACTGCACGGGATACTTGTCCATGATCCACTCGACGATACCTGAACACCACAAGGGAGGATCGCAGTATTGTGCATCAAGCATAACGTAACCCCTTCACGTATGTATCTGATAACCGAGAACAGGTAATCACTCCCTGCACACATTTTGTGTCATTATGCACCTTATTTAGGAGACCAACAAAAGTTGGAATAGGATATTACTGTTCCACTTGCAGATTGCCGTTAACACCAGGATATAAAAAGCTGCGCATCTAGTTGGTCTACGACCGGGAAGTATGGACTGATGATAAATGGCGTTGCACTGTATTCCTGGATGAGTCGTGTTTCTGCACTACAGCGAGTGCTTATCATTGGCGAGTATGTCGACGACATGGGAAGAGGTCCGAGTCTTGCGGTGTTTTGGAGATGTACAGTGACGTGATGTCGGGAGCCTTCTGGTAAGTATTTGGATCACGGCTGAACTCTGACGGTACAACGGTGCGTCACAAACATCCTACGTCCTTATGTGTTACCTCTCATGCGACAGTATCGTGGTGCCATTCTTCTACAGGACAGTCTTGTACTCACGTGACACGCGTCAGTGTGAATTGTTTGGGTGATATTAAGATATTTATTTACTTATTGCTTATTTAGACTGACGAGATTAGGGCTTAAGGTCCTCTCTTACATCTGACCAGGAACAACAACAACAAAAAATTACATGACCATCACAATGACAACAATTTAAAGTACAATAATTGGCAATAATAATAATAATGTTGGCACTAATCATGATGATAAAATAATTGACGAACTACGAATGATAGTGATCAATAATAACAATTATAATTTCCATTTTCAGTTAAAAGCAATATTTGGCCATAATAATATTAATAATATTGACATTAATAATAGTAGTGCAATAGTGGAGGCGTTGAGAACGATATTGATTAATTTAGCGCCCCTCAAGCCCTGTTTCCTATTAGACGAAGTGGAAGAAATAATGAAAGAGGAGAAGAAGAAAATAAAAGTGACAATGGCTGTTTGTAAAGAAGATAATTTCAGGTCAAAACTCTGTAGGCAAGGGAAGGGAAAATGGTGGGGGAGGGAGTGGTGACGAGACGGAGCCCCAGACAGATGTATGGAAGAGATAGCTATTGTTATAGAAGCTGGGCCATTAGTTGTCTTTTGTAGCGTGCAAGGATTTTAATATCTCTAATTTTTTAAGGTGACTGTTCATACTTCAAGTTACTACACTGAAAACGATTTAAAGAACATGGTAGTTTGGTATAGTCGTGCAGAGACGATTTAACTTTGTTGAGGACGAAGTTACAGCTGTGTTGTTAAGATACTAGTGTAAACGATGAAGTTGAATAAGAAGGAGTACAATGAATGAGATGATAGCCGAGCGGTCTAGGGCACTGCAGTCATGGGCTGTGCGGCTGGTCCCGGCGGAGGTTCGAGTCCTCCCTCGGGCATGAGTGTGTGTGTTTGTCTTTAGGATAATTTAGGTTAAGTAGTGTGTAAGCTTAGGGACTGATGACCTTAGCAGTTAAGTCCCATAAGATTTCACACACATTTGAACATATGAACTGAGAAGACGATAGAGCAAACGCACGGTATGATAATCTCAACTCTTTTCAGCACGTAGCTACGATAATTGTTCAAAGGCAGGAGTGGTATGGTCGAAACTGCGTACGTCTCAAATGTATCGCACACAAACATTCTTCACCATTTCCAGCCGGCGTGTTTGAAACAAATCGATAGTATGACAGGAAAATAAGTTTCACGCCATCGTTGTTACACTGCATGTCGATACTAACCTCATTATTGATATTGTTACTGATATAAGCAGATTTGATGTAGAAGTCGAACCGGTTGCCGAGTGGGGCAGCAACACTTTACGTTGTATTGTGTACGACGTTGTCCATTGGGACGGCTGCTGCAATATAGAAACCTTCAGCCGACGGTACACAGATAACGTAAACAATATATGGAACAGCTCTATAGGCCAGAGTTTCTGTGGTACGTTTCGTGGTGGGATAGGGTTATTGTGATGGCAGACAAATATCCGTGTTTCTCTACATTAAATTACGGCGGATGGTGACAGAATTTATATTTTTGCCCATGCATTCTCAGCATATCAACAACTACTTCTTCTCTCACCGTTTGTAATGGAACAGCGAAAATCTTGTGGCAGCGATATGACTGTAGTTTGGTTCTTCTAACTGTGATTATGGCGGTCAGTGGAAGTTCACCAACAGATTGTTCACCCAGCTTTGAGATTCCTCATACTGTTCTGGACATGCTAGCCCTCGGTGAGTGCAAACGTACTGCTCTGGCAACCCAACCCAACAACAAGACAAATGTTATTGCTCTTGTGGGCGGCCGAGATGGAGGGATGGGAATGGGAGCAAATGCATAGCAGAGTTTGAGTAGTGGAAATGATTCATGCGACCGAGAAACGGCGTCCTCGTATTGTAACGGTCTGGGCCTTTGCGGCTGCGGTGACGCATTATCCGGACAGACCTTGAGTAATAGCGGGATTAACAACAGTCGCAGCATTAGCGCGAGTCAGCCTAATGCCAGAAAGACGACATCGCAGGCCTTAAAAGGGGCTGCGCAGCTGCGCCGCAAGCGCCGGCTTTGCGTGCTTTCGTTTCCTTGTACACGAGTGGAGTTGGAAGCGCAGCGCAAAAAATTGCGAAGTGTAGACTCTCACAATACTGAACTGATGTCTGGACGTAAATAAAAAGGCTAGTTCTTTGAATATATTATTGGTTCTGCAAGTGTCAAAAATCCATTTATTTTTCTATCTTTTTACTAACGTAATCCCTTAACAGTGATGATCATTTCAATTGTAGATAGGTAGAGTGTTCATATTTCCCGGTCGAGCTTAATTTTCGGAACCGAAAAGTGAGTGGCTTACGGGATGATTTTGCGAACTGGGGACAAAGTGCAGGTAACGGTGCACAGAAGTTAATGAATAATATGAGGTCATTTGGATATACGGCTTTAAATGCGTTGGTCCAAGGGGAGCACACCCACTTGAAGATCGAGAGAAAAGATCTTTAACGCTGAACCTGATATCAGCACCAGGTAAATTAATTGCCAAACTGGAGTAGGCCAGACGATCGTGTGGAACATCACAACGCGTGCAGACGTTATTACCTGTAGGCGGGCCTCCATAGCAGCGTTTTTGTCACTGGTTCTTAGCACAGGCCACCATAGCTCGGTTGTCTATCATCTGTCCTATTCACAGATGATGCTATCTTTATAAATGGTGCCGTAGTAAAAACACTCGATACATCCACCTATAAACTACGAAGGATCTCTGTGCTATAGTGGCAGCCAACCATCATCACTGGTTTAGATCAATATTTACATGGAAAGTATTGGAGACCGGCTCGTCGGAATAGTCATTCTTCCACAACGCTTCCCAGATGAAGCGTATCTGCACTCGCTGCGGGTGATCCTGTATCCCCTGGCAGAAGACATACCTTTGGTGATTTGAAGGTTAATGTGTCTACTACATGATTGTGTCCCACTTCATCGCCCACTTGGGTAGGAGCTAAAACACTAGTACAGACCGAATATTCCCAGTTCTCTTGTGTTTTTTGATATGTGTTCCCAGCCACTGAAACCTACACTGTCACAGATTTTTTATCTTCACCTGCAAGTTGATGTCCTTGGAACGCTTTTCTGATCATATGCCGATATGATCTTCCTTGTTCCGCGTCCACTTAGGGGTTGTTTCTTATAATTTCTCCCCATTTAGCAAAATCACGCTCTGCAGTCTGGCGTTTTACCGGCCGTTGGGCTGACAAATCAAGTTAGCGTGGCAAGACGGTGCTAACAGTGCAGGTTCGGCTTATGTGAGTTCGACACTGCAGAGACGGAATCTTTGTATGCCACTCTGTCAAGACCGTAGCAATAGTATCTCGCCCCGGGAAAATCTGCCACCGCAAGTGTCAGTTCTCGTTGGCAACATCGTCCTGGAGACAGATGTCACCCTGGGTTTTAACAATCAGTAGATTAGTCGCACAGCCGCAGATCAATCCCCAATTCTACGTACCAACAGCAGTCATAGGATCCACAACCACAATATAGGATGAAGACGTTACCGCACGTCACAGGACTCCAAAGCAGGAAAGCATCTTCTCTGAGTTAGATGCGCGATGAAATTACGTCTTAACTGATGAGTTCAAGTGTACTGCGTCACAAGTCGATTTGAGGGTAAGAGTGCTTCGGGAAGCACATGGTGCGATCTCTGCCGCTTACCAACAGCCACAGATCAGAGGAGTAGTCTCATAGATGTTTCAATATGATGAAATGGCAGTCCTGAAATGTTTGTATACCTACACAACTGTCTTTTGATCACTTATTATTTTTCAATGAAAGAAACGAATTTTCATTCATGAGATTTCTGTTGTAAAGGAATTCAATCCCACAAAACCTAATCCTATGAAAGAAAAACTTTGTGTTTGCTGAGTGCTGTTCCAGGTAAGAAAGGTTCGTATTATGTTGATGGAATTTCAAACAGAAATATGAAGAGTTTATCTAACTTAATATAATGTATGTCCTTCGTAAGACATCTAGTGCATCACAGGCACAGTGAATTTTTTCCGACGGATTAAAATATGTCATCTTTAAGCCTGTTTACAAAAAGGGTAACACGAAAGAAATAATTATCGTCTGCTTTCCTTCTTGACATATTTTTTCCAGGCTATTGGAGAAAGTAGTCTACTGAAGAGTAATCTTACATTTAAGGAGCAGCAGTTCACTTAGCGTATCACAGTTTGGATTCCAGAAGGGCTACTCAAATGAGAATTTTCATTGTAGTGAAAGCAACAAAAGATACTGTTAAGGATACCTTACTAGCAGTTATTAAGTGATTCTCTGAAAATGGGCTACCGTCAAATTTTGAGAAAACTGTTTGTCACTTTATATTCATTTCTGTACAACAAATTGAGTCATATCAGTAACTGATATAGCACATGAAGAAGAGTCTGGAAATACTGTATAATGCTCCATACATATTGATGAAAGTTTAGTCACAAGGAGCGTATTACTGAGCTTCTCAAACGACTAAGTTCAACTACTTTTCTTCTTCTCATAATTTCTAGTTTTGGGAACAGTCGAATCAACCATTACATATTTATCATATTTTCACCCATTGACGTCTTGTGGAATAGTTTTCTCGGGTAACTCATCACTTAGAAAGAAAGTACTGATTCCACAATAGCGGGCAGTAAGAATAAAATGTGGCGTTCACTCTTGCTCGTCATGTGAGCTCCTTGTCAAGGGTCTGGGCACTTCAACTTGACCAGCACAATACGTAATTACATTCGCTAACGAAATTCGTCATAAATATTCCAAAACAATTGGAGAATAGTAGTGGTGTCCATACATACAACACCAGCGGAAAAACTTTTATTACCTATTATTAAAGGTGTCAATGGCTTAGAAAGAGGTTCCACATGCAGCAACACCTTTTTATCATTTGCCACCTATCGTAAAACGTCTGGAAAGTAGGAACGCAAGTTTTAAATCTGAACTAAAAACTTTTGTTGTGAACGATTGCTTCTATTCCGTGGGCAAATTTCCATTTCAAAACTGATAGCCTATAACGAATAGGATAAAAAAACTGATTTTTAAGTGTAGTGGCATGACTGGGACTAAAAATAAAATTTTCATTAATGTTATCACTAATTTTGTGTCACGTACGCCTTTAATCTGAATCACTCTACATTATTTCGAACAAATAATCGTTACAATGCTGTATGGGACATGTGAGTAACTAAGTGTTATTCGGTACACGGATATACTTATCTCAAAGAACGGAAGACTGGAATCCTACACGTGACTTATTTTCTAGTTGCAAACTCCCTAAAACAATAATGCAACGAAGTTTCGGTTTCAGATTCCTGTGTGAACAGCGACATCGCTATTCTTCTAAAAACTCTGAGACACGAATCATATCACTTAAACTTGTGGCTACTCAAAAACCTCTTACGTCCATTTCTTTGATTAAACGGGTGCCTAGATTTAGACCTTTTCGAATTCCTATTTGTAACAGGTTCATAACCACTTTCAACATATGTCATCAATTAATGGAAACAGAATCCATAGTGCTGTAACTATTAGTATTAATAACTGAGCGAAATTAATTGATTTTAGTTCCCTTTTACTGGTAATGGCAATGAACAGGACACAAAAATTAAGAGTGCTTATAAATTTCTTATGGTATAACAAATGAAAGTAAAGCTTCTGGGTGTAAACGCCTCTATTGACGAAATCAGTTAATTCATTTACGAGTTTGTTACCTCGTTGAAAATGTCTGTGGTTGACTGGATTGTAGAGCGAGTTGGCACAGGAACACACAGAATTTCCATCCTCCACATGCAGGGTAAAAATCCATCCCACGCTTTTGATTTAGGTGGATCTTTCACTGCTTCATATACAGCTAAACACTCTACACAGTTGTTTTGTCGTGTTGTGCCTTTTAGTCTGAAGACAGGTTTGACACAGCTGTGAGTGCTAGTGTGTGCTGTACAAGTATCTGCATCTCTACGTAAGTATTGCAGCCTACATCCCGCTTACAGTGTTTCAGCCTTAGTCTGCCTCTAAAACATTTATCCGCCTTACTTCCCGTTATTACCAAGATTATGTTTTCATGACGGCTCAGGATGTGACCTGTGAACGAATCACGTCTCATGGTCAAATTATTCCAAAAATTCCATCTCTCCCTTTTTCGATTCAGTATCTTCTCATACGTTGTCTGACTACTCATCTAACATTTAGCGTTGTTTCGTAGTACCACGTTTCAAAAGCTTTTATTCTCTTCTTGTATGAATTGTTCATGGTCCACATTTTACCTCTGTAGAAGGCCATATTCTAGACAGATGCATTCAGAAAATAGTTCCAAACAAATTTACTTTTATATGAACATATTTATCTTCTTCTGGGATGCTTTCATTGCAGTTGCTAGATTTGAATTTATTCCCTCTGTGCTTCGGACAACGTCTGTTGTTTTGCTCCCCAAGTTATCTACTCCAATTTCCGGAGCATCGTCGGATGTAGTTCGAATACATCCCATGACCATTGCTTTACTTTTGTTGATGGTCTTACAACATCTCATAACACCTTTCCAAGTCACTAATTGTAAATACGTAACTATTAGATTGGAGAGTTCCTTGAATAATAGTATGAGAGTCTGCCCCACTCGTTCAGACGGCTGTCCCAAAATCAAAGACTGAGACTACACTATCCAAGCGAGGTAGCATACTATTCGTCAAATCCAAGAAGAAAAATGAAGCAAAGGAAATACAGACAAGTTTGACAGAGCTGAATGATCCGAAGAAAAAAGATAAGAATCAAGCAAATGGAGACAGCAAACAATGTAGTCATCACTGAAAGAGAAGCAGAAGAGGATATCAGGAAAATAGGAAGATGAAACAAAATTCGGAGCTAAATAAATAGATTATATCCGAGGCACCTAGGAAGCGTTGGTCGAAATAGAGGGTGTATGGTGTCCCAGTTGCCATACCGGCAAGTGGATTAATTGAGTCACTATACAAACAGAACTTGGAGGGTACCACAGAAGTGAAGCAATTCCAAGAAGAAAGGAAAATCAACTTCAAAACAAGTCCACGGGGGTATCGGACAGTAAATTATGTGCTGGAGGTAAATCCAAAAGTCAGAGCACGATTGGTTATACAGAAAAGAATATACACTAAGTTTAGATGAACCACTATGAAGGCCAATGTTGCAATTGCCAAATGCTGTAATTGCCAGGACTATGAGCACATTGAAAATAACCGGCATGCTCCCACTGTGGACAGTTGACCAGCTAAGAAAATATGTACCTAGAGAGCTCTAGTGTGCATTCTGCGTGCAAAAAGAAAGAAATCATGCAGCCAACGAGGTGAAGACTTTGCGAAGTAACAAACCTCCTTGGAGCGTGACATTTAAAGGACGGAATACAGATTCTCAACCAGCATGTAATCTGCAGGAGAGCGTCAAAGGAAATGGCAGAGTAAATACAAACGAAGAAAATACCAGGTTAACAGACGAAAAAAAAAATTTAACCCGAGAGCAGTGATCGAAATGGTTATAAAATTATCTGTGGCCTTTGTAAGAAAAGGAAACCTCCGCCGAAAAGAAAGCTAGATACAGAAAGCACCAAAATACTCTAGTCGAGTGTGAAGGTGGAGCGAGAGGAGATATAGCGACACAAACCGAAAACGTGACCAACCATATAAAAAAGGGTGACAATGAGATGAACAATTGAAAGGACAATAATAAGTATAATGGACAGAATGAGTGGAGTTCCTGGAAATGGCTAAGAAGAAATGAAAACGAGGAACTGTCAGCATGTCTACCTCTAGAAAAGGAAGACTTAAACATGGACATATTATAAAGTTCAGAAAAAGTAAGAAGTGCAATGAAGGAGAGATGTAACAGCACCCAAAAATTTATAGTAGTGGAGTGTGATAGCACGCAACAGCTAACTGAGGAAGGTTATGAACATACACAGATCATAGAACCTACAAATGACAACAATAATTACGAAAATGATACAAACAGTGAGGGACATGACAGGTTACATCGATGAAGATTGTGGCCAGGCTCGCGGTCTACTTACAAAATGTGAGAAAACGCAATGAGACAAACTAAATTGCAGGAGATGCAAGCATCAATCGTAGCAATAAGATACATGGTTAGCATATTCATACAAAAGGCTGTACCATAATTTTTCCTGTCACAGAGTAAGTTTATCATATTCAGATCGGTGTCAACAACTCCTACTAATACAGAGGGACTGCAGCCTCTAGTTGATGTCGTCTTTAAGAGGAGGCAGAAGACATTTGACACTGAGCATCTGTACAGGCAATTAGTGATGACACATGGGCGAACTGTGTGTGATTATAGATTTGAATGGCGCCGGCCGGAGTGACCGTGCGGTTTTAGGCGCTACAGTCTGGAGCCGAGCGACCGCTACGGTCGCAGGTTCGAATCCTGCCTCGAGCAAGGATGTGTGTGATGTCCTTAGGTTAGTTAGGTTTAATTAGTTCTAAGTTCTAGGCGACTGATGACCTCAGAAGTTGAGTCCCATAGTGCTCAGAGCCATTTGAAGCGTTAGATTGACCCGATAGCTATGTGCTCTCTAGGTTCCCGTAGTATTCGCTTACAATGAAATCGCACGCCAACGACAAATGGACAGATACAAACGGTTAAAATCAGCGAGATTGATAGCGATTCGCTGTCTCATGATGTTGCAAGAGCCACACCGAATCAGGAAACAAAGACTTGAAGGGGTTGAAAAAGCAGCCAAACAGTTGCTTATTAGCCCTTGACCTTGATTTCGATATTTCTAAAAACATCTTCTTCAGAAGGAATGTTCCTTGTTACATCACATGATGGTACATTAGATTAGATGAAGACGAGCTGCTCCTGTCATATGTATATCAAATTGACAAAACAAGAATTATCACACGCCATGGCTTCAGATAGGAACGAGATTACATGTATCGTACTTCAGAACGAATGCTCACTAGTAAATGCCTACTGGTAGAGGCGCTTGTCAACATAAAATTGTTACAGGAATCAGAGGATAAGACATATCTACACGTTACTTGTACATCATGCCACAGACTAGCGCCAAATGTCAGATTTGTTTTGATAGAGATTGCCAAGAAGTACTGGACAAGGCAGAACCAGGAAGAACTTAACAGTTCCTTTCTAACATATATAAAGTCTGTAGAATGTTATACCTCTTTCCCACCATGGGAACTATAAAGTACGTGTCAGTACATGGTCCACATCCCAGATACTTACTGAAAATATTTTATGCGTTTACCATTCCTCTGGTGACACCATAATTCAAACTTAATAGCGTAATACAGAAATAGGTACACGCCACACAAAAGATTCGACTGATTGAAAGGCTACACGCAACGTAAGAGAAAAAAAAATTACGATGCGACCGATTCGCAACAAATGTCAAGTGGCAGAAGCGGTCTGGTTCAGGGTACTGGAGTCTGATCAGCCCAATTGACACGACGCACCCTGGACGCCACTCGAATTTGTAGGCGCGTGCGTGCCAACTCGAGTGCTCTCTTTTACCAGATATCAGAAAGCTGACCACACTAGAACATATCTGATAAGCATGTAGCTCTTCAGTGGGGCATCTGTGATGAAAAAGACTATGAAGAATGCCGCGTGCCTGTGACAGACATCAGTACATGACCTAGTGTGGAAGGGGCATCATTGTGGATCCCAATGTGGCCGGCTGGTCGAATCCTGAAATTTTCAGGCATGTAGGATGTTAACGTATGAGAGTCATGCAATGTTGGCTTAAATGGGAACGTGAGAGAAACCGTACGCATCATCAATATTCTAGTCAATCGAGCACTATAACTACAATACATCAGACTGAAAGGCTGTTACTAAAACCCTTAAGTGAATGAGTAGTTTATGGAGAAAGACAGAAGATATTCAAGACAAAAAACGACAATTATGCATCTCATGGGGAACTAGAATAGCAGAAATTCGGAAGAACAAAAAGAGATTAAATAGATTTGGTGCTAGTAAAGTACTACAAACAAAATAGCGTGAATGGAGAAAATTTTTTGTGCGTTTAAACTTAATTAGAGGTCAACGATTACATGTTCTTTTGACGTGAACTGGAAAAGGAAGTAAACTTTATATAGGGAAAAGTAGGGTACAGTACTATAAGGGCCGTTAGCCTAAAACTATGTTATCGGATTAAAAAAAGTATGATCTTCTGGTAGATAGCTGACATGGGGGAGGTATACTCCAGCAGCTTCGACATATTCATACTAGGATATGAGTTCATGCTGTGTAAATTCGAGAGATTCTTTCAGATAAGTTATAACAAGCTGAGGTCTTCTGTGCATAAACCGGTTCCTTGAGAGAATAGCAAGCTCGCATATTGGCGTTAATCTTGTGCATTTCTACCGGGATAGGGTCGGGGCGACAGAGAAAGGCCAGATCTAAGCTTCTTAGTCATTAGCAAAAAGTTTTAAAAACGTCTTTCATCTCAAAAAGGAAAATCATTGTGATTATTGAGTTCAGGCAGACGTTCGATTTAAGTTACATGCAACATTCAGGTGAACAGTAGTCCAGAAAATGGAAGTTAGATTTAGTGCTGTTAAACGTAGTAAGCAGAAAGGGAAATGCGAAATCAATTTTTGTAATCACATAATGCCAGAAATAAAATATGAATAAATTGTTAATGTTTATGGAATATTAAAAAAATTAGAGACCATTGATGGGTTCCACGAGTTAGGACACCATTGATTCACAAGGTACAAATCACTTAACTTGTACTACAGGGAAAAAGGTAGGGGTAGTTAAAAGTGTTTTGGAAATTTTGATCGAAATTTCAAAAAAGTAACTTTATATCACTCACTATATACTGCATGTTGTTCGCTTGAGAAGCGTTCAGATCACGATCTGGGATCCACAGCGTTCACCACATACGGAAAACGATGAAAAGTACTCATAATTTGCTGCTTACTCTTGTACTGCTTACTTTTATTCACACTTTGTCTATTAAAGATTTAACACGAAAATTAGCACAGTCATTTTAATTTCATTCATCTATTTATTTGCGTTCTGTGCATGGCTTACCACGTAGCAGCTACGGGAAACTGTGCTAATAAATACACAGAATTGGAAAATATACTCTAATTTCATTATACACCCTTTATTGTTAGATAATTTGCTGAATAACATGTTACGGATCAGCTTCAAAATACGTATAATAAGAAACGTTTAATTTTTAATTTAAACCTCAATCTAATTTATAATTATACCTCATACCTCTAACGTTTCTTGGTATCAGTAGACTCACACGTGAAGTTCCACAGCGGTCACAGTGGAATTGTTCCAGTCAACCGCTTAGATCATTACAGGTTCCCTGACGCACTAAATACCGCAATATACGATATGTGATATCTAGTCTGCAATAATCATCGTACAATTTGGGTCTTTATGTGATGAGTCAAATCCATATCCAATCGATACATAGGTAAATAGTATCAGCATGATAAACGCGTAAACAAAGAGCAACCCGCATCGACATTTCGATGTTCTCATCGCCTACGCGCTACATTCTCTCCATGTTGCTACTTACAATTTTCATTCAGGTGGCGTCAACTACTTACACAACAAAAGAATGTTACATCAATCGGTTTCTTGGGGCATCCACGGATAGGGTAACAAACACTTTGCAACTGCTGGCTGATGACTCTCTAGTGAAAGGAAAAGTGGTGTCTTTGAGTGACTGTACGAGGATAAACTATAGCTTAGACAGAATTTGTATTTAGTGAGATGAATGGCAACTTACCGTAAATGTGGGAAAATGTTAGTCAATGCACATTAGTAGGTATAATAATCCTGTAATTTTTTAGTGTTACTGGTACGCTGCCTGAATCAAGCGATACATAGTATTCGGTTTTCAGAGAACTCTAAGAAAGTGTCGCTGAGTCATAAAGGGGACCGCAAGTAGAACACTAGTGAGTCCTATTCTTAAGTACTGCTCAAGTGGCTGGGGTCCTCATCAGGAAGACCTCGAAGCAATTCAGAGGCGTGCTGCTAGATTTCTTAACGTACTTTCGATAAGAGCCCGAGTGTTACCGAAGTACTCGGTGAACTGAAATGGGGAACTCTGGAGGGAAGACGACGTCCGTTTCGTGGAATACTATTGAGAAAATGTAGAGAACCGGTGGTTACGGCTGACTACAGAACGATTGTACTGCGACTAGCGTACATCGCATATTAGACCTGCGAAGACAAGATAAGAGAAATCAGGTCTCGTTCGGGGACATTTAGATAGTCGTTTTTCACTCGCTCTATTTGCGAGTCGATCATGAAAGACAATGGAACAGGAAAGGGAATCACTAATAGCATTACAAGGTACCTTCCACCGTGCACCGTATGATGGCTTGCAGAATATGTATGTCTAAGTACATGTAGATACATGAGGTGTCAGGCCACAGAAACACTCTCAGTTTCTCCACATCTATGACCCTCCTCAATGTACTTGTATTGATCACGAAAATTATTAAGTAAATTAATGTGTGTGTGTATTGTGAATTGAACAGGGAATCTAGAGACCACAGAGAGGGTTCGTCCGCGCTGTAGCCCAAAGTGGTTCACAACCCAAACAACAGGCCACAGCAGTCCACTCACCCCACCGCCGCCCCAGGGGATATTGTGCTGTTCGGCCCGCAGTGGACCCCCTCCCCGGAACGTCCCACACCAGGCGAGCATAACCCCAAATACACTCCTGGAAATGGAAAAAAGAACACATTGACACCGGTGTGTCAGACCCACCATACTTGCTCCGGACACTGCGAGAGGGCTGTACAAGCAATGATCACACGCACGGCACAGCGGACACACCAGGAACCGCGGTGTTGGCCGTCGAATGGCGCTAGCTGCGCAGCATTTGCGCACCGCCGCCGTCAGTGTCAGCCAGTTTGCCGTGGCATACGGAGCTCCATCGCAGTCTTTAACACTGGTAGCATGCCGCAACAGCGTGGACGTGAACCGTATGTGCAGTTGACGGACTTTGAGCGAGGGCGTATAGTGGGCATGCGGAAGGCCGGGTGAACGTACCACCGAATTGCTCAACACGTGGGGCGTGAGGTCTCCACAGTATATCGATGTTGTCGCCAGTGGTCGGCGGAAGGTGCACGTACCCGTCAACTTGGGACCGGACCGCAGCGACGCACAGATGCACGCCAAGACCGTAGGATCCTACGCAGTGCCGTAGGGGACCGCACCGCCACTTCCCACCAAATTAGGGACACTGTTGCTCCTGGGGTATCGGCGAGGACCATTCGCAATCGTCTCCATGAAGCTGGGCTACGGTCCCGCACACCGTTAGGCCGTCTTCTGCTCACGCCCCAAGGTGTAAGTCAACTACCCTGGCCAGCAAGATCTCCGGATCTGTCCTCCATTGAGTATGTTTGGGACTGGATGAAGCGTCGTCTCACGCGGTCTGCACGTCCAGCACGAACGCTGGTCCAACTGAGGCGCCAGGTGGAAATGGCATGGCAAGCCGTTCCACAGGACTACATCCAGCATCTCTACGATCGTCTCCATCGGAGAATGGCAGCCTGCATTGCTGCGAAAGGTGGATATACACTGTACTAGTGCCGACATTGTGCATGCTCTGTTGCCTGTGTCTATGTGCCTGTGGTTCTGTCAGTGTGGTCATGTGATGTATCTGACCCCAGGAATGTGTCAATAAAGTTTTCCCTTCCTGGGACAATGAATTCACGGTGTTCTTATTTCAATTTCCAGGAGTGTATTTATGTGGTAGAGTAACTATAGTGTACGCGTACATGAAGACAGTTTCTGCACAGCAGTCGCCTACATAGTATAACTGAGGCGTAATAAGGGGAATCAGCACGCATTCGCCGAGACAGATGGAAAACTGTCTTAAAAACCATCCACAGACTGGCCGGCACACCAGAACTCAACACTAACCCGCCGGGACCGGCAGCACGCTAGACCGTACGGCTAGCCGGGCGGGCTCCTCGATAAGTACTAACAGGGACAGTAAAACTCGAGGAACATTCAGTACTGCAGCAGCGACAGCACTGTCGTTGGTCGCAATGACTGCTATCCATAGGCATGCGGCTCTACTAAGTCGTTGCTACGTTTCTGTTTATTCTTCTTGTTTTTTTCTGCCCCTGTGAATACATATCGATATGACCAATATCGGACTAGACTAATCCGGGGCCGCTCTATCGAATGAGCACTCAACATTTCGGTTTAAAAATCACTTTGTTTGCAATGGGAAACAATCCGACTCTTTCCGTCGACAATGGGCGTCGCATGTAAGACGTGGTGAGCCATATATCTTTGGTTTGACTTCAGTTGTGCAGTGCAAAAACGAAACTGCAAATATTTGTCGAAATACCAGAGAAAATTCACCTGACGGCTCTTAGGAGAGACACCCTAAAGTGCGGTCAGAATTTTATTGAGCTTTTGTTTTGGCTGTAGAACGAGGTCGGGTAGCGCTAAGATATATAAAGTGGGGATACACCGACAGAGGAACATAACGCGATGGAAATAAATGATATTGATGAAATTACGAAGGCTTTCCCGGCGTAATAATTGATGATATTCTTCTCGGGTGTGCAGTCGGACCATAAAGTCATCTTAACACAATATTTCAGGGGTCCAAAAGGCCGCCATCTTTAGGTGAGATCGTGTACCAGCACTCGCACCGGAAGATGGCGGCCAGTTGGAGCGCTGAAATATTGTGTCTAGATGACGTAATGATCCGGCTGTACATCCGAGAAGAATATTATCGATATTGATGAAGCTTGACGGCTTTCATTTTTAAGAGACAAAACACACATCGAAAGGTAATTTGGCATGTAAGGGTTATAGGTAAAGTCTTCGAAACACTGACATGTAAAAAAAAAAGTGTTTCCTGTAAAAACTCAAATGTAATTAATGTTCCAGGAAATAGTATAATGACTTTTTTTTAATACTTTAAAATTTTTCAAAACAGCTCTTCAGCGTTACTTTATTTTGTAAAGTGGAAACGTTTGCTACAACATAAGTTAGATAAAGTTTCACCCCGCATCCATTCATGATTAGTAAAGCTAGATTCTGAAATACAGTTTTTGGAAATTTACACAACGTGTTAGTGGAGGATGTTGAACACGTCCGATTAAAATACCTAAACGTTCGTTATTATTCTAATTATTTGTTTTACTTATTTTTGTTTTATATTCTAATTCAGTTAGACTTTATATTCTTGTGTCTTTTCTTTATAACTATACCCTTTCACTAAGTGTATTATGTCAACTGAATCATTAATATGATACAAATTCATTATGATAATTGTAATATGTAAAAATGCTTACAACGTAACCATATGTTTACATAACGGACATGAATGAATGAAATTTCTTCACATTAAATCAGTGTGAACAACGCAAAATAAAACACAATTGAACAAGATTCTCAAGTGGTAGCGGACGATTCTCTAAATATCCTGTTTTGTACCAGGAATATTTCAGTACATTGGAAAACATCGGTGAAGAGAACTGATTATTTACTTGTTACTGCAGCTTAACTCTATTGTTTCTCAAGTGATATCAGAATCATTCAGCGGAATTATATCCCAAAATGTTCTCACAGAATTCTTTCAGCATTGAAATCTGTATACATCCAACGTCGGTACATGTCGTGTCGAGCCTTTTGGGATCATAGAACGGTTCACTCACTCTAACCTGCCGAAGTATCTAATAATAACGTAGATGTCTCTGTAATCGGAAAGAAAACTTCAGTCTAATATCTTTCGATGTCGTCAGATGTTAGTTTATCAGATTACTATGCCGTCACAGGAGCCTTATAAAAAAAGAGATTGTCGGATTATCTGTCCAATGTCTCCATTAGTTTCTTTTAAAACTGTGAACAGAGGTGTTCATGATTTACAAGTTGCAGGTACTGTAGGCTGAATTGTATAAATGAAGTTCTCTTCGTGTCGCTTCTCCGTAAGTTCTCGTGCAGAGGATGCTGCGAACAGTCAAACAGCATGCATAGTGTCAGTAGACGCCTGTGTGATGGCGCGATTTTTCCGTTTGCGTACTGCTCGGAGCTCTCGCTGCCGAACGTTCTTCGTTACACGACAATAGTGATTTCAGGACTTGTTTCCTGTATTAATAGCTGCTTCGAAAGACTATTGTTTGAAGATAATAGAAGGAATACATTATGTGGTAACCAGCCTTGTTAGCAACTCTGGCAGCCGGTCCTGTCTGCCACCACTTCTCTACGAGAGGCGTTTCAGGCTAGGGCCAGCAGTCCCACCGAGGTTACCAGACTAGCAGTTCAAGAGGTACAGGGCTGCAATTCTATAGACAACGTCACGAATTTGTCGAGAGTCTCGCTCGTTGGCGTCTACTGATTGGCGCCTCCCGCTGTACAATCCGGAGCCGCTACGTCTACAGCAACCTGGTCAGCCACTTGTTACTATTACGGAACAGGATATCACCACAAGACTTCTGCATCTCGTCAAAAATCTTCCGGATCTCTTTCTAACGAAATGTTCTTTGAATTACTACGCATCGCACCGACTTACGGACTTGGTCACCCACACGAACTTCTCTTCTGATTATTCGTCTGACTTCCTGTACTTGTTCGCATTCAGTGTACTTACGTTCGCGAACAAACATTGTTGCCTAACTGAGCCTTGTGCCGGCCGCGGTGGTCTCGCGGTTCTAGGCGCGCAGTCCGGAACCGTGCGACTGCTAGGTCGCAGGTTCGAATCCTCCCTAGGGCATGGATGTGCGTGATGTCCTTAGGTTAGTTAGGTTTAAGTAGTTCTAAGGTCTAGGGGACTAATGACCACAGCAGTTGAGTCCCATAGTGCTCAGAGCCATTTGAACCATTTTTGAACCTGAGCCTTGTATTGTGTATAAAATATATCAGTTTACAAATAGGGAAGATGTCGTCCATTAACCCAGTCAATATTTGCTGAATGCCAATTTGTTGACTGATCGTAACTCCATGACGTAGCAATGATTGAAGATAATTGTGTATCAGAAAATCATGAGGGGTCCTTTATCCCAAGAAAAGTCCTTTCTTCAGAAACCGAATAAAATTTCGAATAAAATACCTGCGGCTGAATTTTTGAAATACGAGAAGAAGGGAAGACGGTTCCTTTCGTCCACAAAGCATAAATACCGCAACGTTACTTCAGTGGCACAGCTGTATCTCTGGGTAAAGTATTTTCTTCAGGAATGCTTCAAAACGTGATAACATAAAAGTAATATTCTGTCAGACTTAACAAAAGTATAAGAGGCTATGGATCATCAACTGATTATTCATGATACAGATCTTAAAGAATGGGCCTTTCAAATGAGCAGGGGAATAAAGTTAAACAGTTTAAAGTCCCAAGGGACCATTGAGTTTTAAAAAGGTGTACGAAAAAAATGCGAACTTAATACTAGAGACTATATAAACAATAACAGTGATCTCGGGGAGGTCATTTTACAGCCTGTATTGTAAACTTGGGAGGTCATCAGAGTTTTGGGGGCTGAAAATGTATATAGAGCGGATTGAAGTTATAATCTTAATAGAACTTAGAACTACTTAAACCTGACTAACCTAAGGGCATCACACACATCCATGCACGAGGCAGGATTCGAACCTGCGACCGTAGTGGTCACGCGGTTCCAGACTGTAGCCTCTAGAACCGCTCGGCCACACGGAACGGCGTTCCTGGAAAAACATGCACATCAAGTGTAAAGATTAAATAAAACGCAAACCCACTGTTGATGGCACAGTGGTGCTGAAACATGTTTGGGAACTTGGAAAAAACGGTGTTTCGCATAACTGGCGGACCTTGCATCCTACAATTTTATTTGCAACACTTAGCTACACCTTCCAGCTACTTCTGTACACAGCCGCACTCCGACTTAGACATTTGTCGTAATACCCTCGTCATAGAATGCAGCGTCCTGAGCTTTCCAATTATTTTCTACGCTGGACTACAGCTTATTGTTCGAGCCAAAATGTTATCTTCATATCCAGCGGTTCATCTGAGTAGAGATGAAAATGACAGGGAGCCAAGTTCGGTCAATACGATGGGTGATCAAACACTTCAAAACGGAAAGGGTGCAGGAGCCACCTCGTTGCCCTTGCGGTATGGGACCGATAACTGTCATGAAAATGAAAATTCATGACCGTTATGTTGTGTTGAGATGAATGAAACAAGGCGAAATCTCTCGGCAGGGACCCATACTTGGTTGGAGGTGCAGTTTCTTTTGGAATCTTTAACGCTCACTACGGGCTCAGTACTAAAAGTGAAGGCCATACTAGAGACGGTGCCCAACACGTACGAGCAAAGCTTCATCGGATTTTCTCTGTGGTTTCCATTTTCCTACCGATTGTTCCTTCCTTTCCGAATAGACCTAGTACACTTCAGCAATAATCCTATCCACACAACTTTGTATTAATGTTAACATAAAACTATCAATGTAGTATTGGCATTAGTGACGTCAACGGCCAATAGTGTGTGTGGCAGAAATGGGTTGGTCTCAAGACACGCAGTGCATACCGTTGACATTTGCCCTGTTTTGCAAATATGTTCAGCGCAATATAGATCCAACCGAGCTATCTGAGAGTGTGGGTCCTTTACACCAATAAACTCAAAAATATCCCTGACATGCATTTTTAACAGTTTCTGTGAGGATAGGATTTACTCTATAGATAGACGTCAACGTTACTACTCAGCAGGAGACAACAGGATTGTCTACTGTTTCGACTGCAGCTTGCCCATCCATGTCGATGGCGTATGACCATATTACATCACACATCCATGGTCAGGTACAAAAGAACCACTTCGTTTTAAACTCCACCGCGCAGGAATTACCTTTTTCGTTAGTTGACAGTGGAATGGCCTACTTAATAAGATATCCAAAAGAGACTAGTGTAGCGTACAGGCAGCAGTTTTCCTGAGCGTTTGGGACATGCGCTTAACACATCTCGCGTAAAGAAAGCTCCCTGCGAGCGGGCGTGCGTAAATTGTCAACCGTAAATCACCAACTGTGCAAACAAGGACAGCTGCGCCGGATTTAGTAATTGTAAATGATACAGCGCCAAAGAAACAAAGCCGGAAGGGGAATTATGAATGACGTAATCCGGTTAACAGCTTCCATTGTGTTTAATTCACGGCAGAGATACAGCACCTGACATTAATCGTCCTCATCTTAAGACAGCGAACGCGGAATTCGTACGCGTTCACAGTTGCCACCAAGTGTGCGCAATGAAATGCTGACACTATTACTAATGTGTTCAGATGTCTCTGACCGTCGGACTCCTAATAATGACACACCGTTGTTACTCCCCAGTGTATGAATTCTGCACACAACTTCTAAAATACACGGTTGTAGATACCTGTTCCATCTGATTTTCTAGTGAATAAAATATTGTTATCCACACATCTTCCTTTTATTTTCCTGTTAGCAGTCACGGAAACTGAAGGCAGTCGTAGTAGAAGACTGAAGCTGTTTTCTTAAGAGCACTATCTGTGACGTTATTTCCCAGAGTAAAGCACTTTTCTGGCCATTACAATAGGAGACAAATCATATCTCACACACATATATACCGGGTGTATGAGCTGCCCCTACCTGTGGGTTTATGCAACTCCCAGCCCTTTCAAAAACCATGTGAAAGAGTGACATATTCTACAGCTCGCTATACGCAAACTATTAGCCCTACAGAAAAAAATTAACACAACGCTTTGGTAGGATATTTGATGTATTTAAATTTTGTACGGGTATATGTTTTACTTAGAGTCCACTGTTTTCGGGTTATTCGAGTAAAACACATTTTAATAACACTTTTGTACATTTTTCTTGAATAATACGAAAACTTCGGCTTCTAGCACAAACATACCGCATATATGGAATATCATTACCGACTGTTTGCTGATAATTGGTAATAACAAAATCAGAAACACTAGACATTACAATTTTACTGTTAACTACATGTCTAGAAAACTTAACAGCAGTCGTAATTTTAAATTTATCTTCGGATAGTCTTGTTTCCCGATCTCCCGCAAACTACAATGTCTGTTAAAAAAAGTAAAGCAGCCGAGGAGAAAGAAATGCGATGAAACTTCACAGCCTTAGATCGCATGTGAGGTAAGTGCAGTGATTACAAAACCAAGTCAAATATACAGATATCTTTCCAGTATGAGTTAACTTATTGATATGACATTGCACCCTCTGTGGCCTGGATGCATGCGCAGTTTCGGTCGGGAAGAATGTCGGAAAGCAAATTGTATCCTCTCCTGAGGCAAGCTGGCTGACAACTGCTGAAACTGGTCTTCGATGTGTAGGATCCTGGCACTCGCCATTCTGGTCCGACATGTATTCTGTGGGGTACATACATGGTGATCTTTCTGATCGTGGGAGAACCCCAGCATTGCGCTGATTGTCATAGACACAGCTGCTATGTGTGGAAGAGCATTTTCCTGTTGAAAAGTACTACTACGAAACTGTCGCTTGAGAAATGACTATAAGGATAAAAGACGTCACTGACGTACCAATGTACCATCAGTGGATTTTCCGCTGGTCGCGAGTGGTCGCGTTAACCACTTCGACTATCCAGCCACTCTTGACAAGCGGGAAATCCAGATTCGTGCCCCGGTCCGTCAGATATTGTAGTTTGGCTTGAAATATTGAACAGCTGATGGGAAATCATAATGGCAGTTAGCGAGTACATCCTTGATTGAATAACACAGGTGATCGCCAACGCAGTGTCTTACAGTATTTCATGCCATAGCAAGTCAATGACGAGAGAAAACAGTGTCTCACCCTCTACAGGTATCACGGTAACACAGTGAGAGCACAAGGGAGTGAAGACACCAGTACAAATGGAGATTAGGGCGGCTCCTGGAGGCGTTGTCGGATAGCCGAAGTGGTCATGCTGATCATTGACGACAAGTGGGATATACGGGTTCGAGTGCCGATCCAGCACAAATTTTCATTTGTTCGGAAATATTCTGCACCTCAAATGAGTATGCAGCATTCTCGTGTCTTTCACAGTGATGCCTCAATATATGTTGTCATTCACACCTCTTGTATACAAACCAGGCCTGCTAACAATACTAAACACGAACAACACTATTCCACTCCGGCTGCTTTTCTTCTTGTACCAGAAAATTGCAGCTCTATTCACTCACATACACACCAAAGTTTTCAACGGTACAATGTTACACCGACATCCGGCCATGTCTTGTCGGTGCTTCACTTTTCCGCCAGGCAGTGTATATATCACCATAGTAGTTGTGTAGCATTGGAATTCGCAGATGCTTCTCGATGTGAATTAGATGACAATACGATCGACTCTGTATAATTTAAATGCAGCTCTCACTGTGAATCCTTTTTCCATACAATACTTGATAATCGGTATCGTTCAACTATTCTACGACAAATATAAATTAAGAACTTTCGTATCGTCACATCATGTAAGATACATTTGATTGGGATCGTTAGATCAGTGGTATGGCTGTTGACTGTTTATTATCTTCTACGAATTAGCAAAAGCATTCCCTGTGTAGACCGTGGTGTGCTGAAAAATAACTTACACCATTCTGGGTATTACTGGAATGGCTTAGGTGGACTTCAGTCTTATGTCAAGAATAGGAAGTTGAAACTTACTTTACATTACAAGATTTCAGCTAGCATTCGACTGAGGTTAGTGACGAGGGTTCACTACTGAGGCCCTTTTACAGACGTACTACCTATCCCTTAGCGATTAGTGTAAAGGGAAGTCAATTATCATCAGCGTTGTACCCCAAACTTCTGCATGAATCAAGTGTTAAGATTACATATGTGTGTTTTTCCAGCATAATTGCTAATGTCATCTTGCATATATCCATCAGGCCGTCGACTCGGCGAAGAAGTTCCTTGGTGTATCTAATATCTATCTATTGAAAAAAAGGGGTCAGCGCTACAGAATGTCAATCCTAAGGGCACGGTTTCGATTCCCGGCAGGGTCGGAGATTTTCTCCGCTCAGGGACTTGGTGTTGTGTTGTCCTAATCATCATCATTTCATCCCTATCGACGCGCAAGTCGCCGAAGTGGCGTCAAATCGAAAGACTTGCCCCCAGCGAACGGTCTACCCGACGTGCGGCCCTAATCCCACAACATTTAGATTTTTATTACTTCATATATTGCTCAGAAACTCACAATTTTCTAATTCAAATCACATATCTCATTAGTATAAGTCATTATTAGTATTATGTTAAGAACGTTTTTCGTTTCAGCCTATTTTGAAAACCTGTTTTGAAAACCTAATAAAATCAGTCCATATCAATCTTAAATCGGATGCTGTAATCCAGTTGTTACTTTCAGCTGGCTTAGGATTGGTACTCATAAAATGTCTAGATGACTAAATTCAAAACTTTTATTGTTTTCTATCTATATATTGTTCACACTCTATTTGAGCAGTATTACAATAGATTTTCAGCTATTTTCCAATAGTCTGTTAAGGTCATTCGATAGTTGTTGAAATTCAGAAGTTCGAAAAAGTGTATTTACAACAGTAGGAAAGTCATGATAACCCTGCTTTGGTCACAGTTTAAAGACATCGTGACTGTGACTCTACCAGAACTTCTATAACCTATTGCAACTTTTCCTCTCTATTAATAATTCCTCTCGCTCTCAGAGATTTGTCCGGTAGCCCTGCTTCAAGAGCCCTGACACAGCTACAGGCACTATACTAGAGCAATGTGTCGTACAATAATCCTATGATTCGGCCAGCTACAGAAACTAAATTGGTGCCACCTGTGATGTACAATAATACTGTATTTTTCGCAGGATGGACGCTATTACAGTCCCATCTGTGCTGTGACTGAATCCTGTATTTCGCCTTAATTCTTCCCCAACTACGGGCACAGTGTCGCATAAAAAAGTCCCTTTAGTTGTTTTACTTCCATGTATCTTGTAACATATAATAGACTTTCCCAATATATCACTTGTTGCGCTTGATCGGCTGGTGTTGTTGAATGTGCCGCGGTCATGAAAATTGTTTTCCGACGGACCTGTAGTGAATTAATTGGTGACATTACGTTCAACGGCCATCTAACACCCCTTACTATCTCAGTGCTTTTGCTGTTTCGAGACAATGCCCCATGACGTGAAGACAGTAAAACATAATCATTCGATACTATTTCGATTCTTTATTAGAGTTGTGTTTAATCGGACCTGTACCATGACTCAAAACAATATAACGGACTTGATGTTCTTGTTAACTATACTCCATAGGTGTCACATTCTCCCAGTTGACATCTCTTAACACTACTGGCTTAGCCATGAATACGAATTCTCTATGACTTGTATCTCTAATTGGTAATACATCTGTTACTCCTATCCACCATGCTCATAATAAGATATTTACTCCATTAATTTACTTGTTACAATAAAAACCTTACGTCTGTTCAGGGTTATCCTTTAAAAATTACTACGGCTTATGAGATACCCAAGTTTTCACGAGTCTTAACCAGGCACACTCGGTGCAATAGCGTATGTGTTACACATTTTTATCGAATACCCAACCAACTACGGAATACGACACAGTGCACGGAGCGGAATTCCCCCGTAAACTGCATATCATGCAAGTTGTTATAGTTACTGGATTCGGCTCTCGGTCCCTTATCAAACACTACAACAGTATATAACCCTTAAATTATAGGAAAAGTAGGAAAAGATGACACCAAAGGATGTAGGAAATCCCAGGAGTGAAAATTAATGATCAGACTGCTACTTCCGTATTTCGTTGTCTTAGATGATTCTTCACTACTGTATCATCCACGCCACTTTCCTCTTTGGAAAGGAGCTACTACAAATCCACAGCACTATGTGCTCTCTTCTGTTTGTCCCTCTTCATCTTTAGCAGTCTTTCCGACATCAATTATAATGGGAACAGAAGGTGCACAGCAAGAGAAGTTCGTGCTGATGACAAAATCACTTCTTTATTGGGATATTCATATTACCTCTACCACTCTACCATGTGACTGGTCAGAAGTTTCTACCGACAGGTATTAGTATGAACACAAACAAGCCTTTAATTAATCCATCCAACTCATACAGTTATCCGAGTACATTTCCGTCTTCACATAATGCCCTGGCACCGGCACTGACCAGAGGTACGGGACATGAGCCGCTTACACAGCGGTGAGCTGTCTTGGCACACATACTTACTGGCAGTGGCAGGGACACCACACGTGGTGTTGCTACCGTGAGGTATGGAGCAAGGCACTGACGTCTTCTACTTTTGAATACGTAGCGGCATTCCAGAGACCAGGCGAAGTCAAAGTTCGGATGGACACTGAGGGGCAGCAGTAAGCAGCTGGCGGCGTAGTGGCTGACCACGCTGGGCAGACAGGTGACGGTCCCTGGATCTCGATCCGGCGGCGGCAGTTACGACGAAATCTGATGTCAGACGACAGCGTGAAACATTGCAGAAGCTTTACGATAGCTGGTCAAAGTACCAGGTCTGTGTGATGACACAGGAGCAGGCACGTAGTGAAGTTGCGCTTCTGTCATAAAGACGCTGACTGCAGCTGCTAGCGTTCCAGGACTCACTTGCACTGACTGTGGCTTAAGCCATTACAGAAGGAATACTATTGCGAGATGTGCTGCGAACAACGTGGTGCGGTGGTTAGCATTGCTGTCTGGCGCTCCGCGGGCTTCCCGTTCAGATTGGGTCACCAACAAATATCTTTTATTTAGTATTTATAATATCTTGTTTTTATCTTGTGTCCATAGTAAATAAGTTTTACGTGCTAACTATTGCACTATGTTGACGAATTGCTATCGGATTTAGACTTGCTTCTCGTTATAATCTGACAGTATTTGAAACACAGATATTCAGCCAAAGAACATTCCTCCACTGGATGTTCAGGGGGATCAATGAAGGAAATTTGACATTTCACGTATCATCGACGTAGTCATCAACAGTGACGAAGCAAAAACAGGAATGTAGAAAGAAAAAAGCTTTATTATCTCTTAAGGAATCATTGAGATCTCCTCCTGATATGGTGTCGGAAAACAAAAACGAAACTTTAATGCCGTCCGGGGTGGCCGAGCGGTTCTAGGCGCTTCAGTCTGGAACCGCGCGACCGCTACGGTCGCAGGTTCGAATCCTGCCTCGGGCATGGATGTGTGTGACGTCCGTAGGTTAATTAGGTTTAAGTAGATTTAAGTTCCAGGGGACTGATGACCTTAGAAGTTAAGTCCCATAGTGCTCAGAGCCATTTGAACCATTTGAAACTTTAATATGGTTCGCGGGTTTGAGATATGGACCATCCTCGTCTCGAGTCCAGTTTCAAAGCCACTACACCAATTCACCCGTTGCCGTGATTAGGGAGCAAATTTAGCTACTTGCATCGGGCCGTTATAAAAGCTGAAACATTTGTCTATGAAGCACTGACAGTATAAGGTCTCGAATACAATGTGTTCCACATTTCGTGGTTGTGGTGTAACACATTTCATCCTTTTTATATTCAGCTAGCTGAGTATCCAGCATTTCCCGGGAATGTATTCGTTCCTAACATTTATTAGTCCATCGTCTCGTTCCCTCTTAGTACGTCCATCTGCTTCTTCCCCGTCTCTTTGTCCATCTCCTCCTCTTCCTCACTCTCTCCATCTCCTCCTCCTCCCACTCTCTGTCCATCAGCTCCTCCCACGTCTCTTGGTGCATCTCATCCTCGTAATTTCTCTGTCCATCTCCTTCTCTTCCCTGAAAGTCCATCTCTTCCTTCCTCTCTATTTCCTGCTTCCCCTCTCTCTAGTCATATCCTCCACCCCTCTTTGTCTGCCCACCTCCTCTTCCCCCCTCCAACTGTGTTTCTGCCCATCCCATTCTCTCTGGCCATTTGCTGCTCTTCACCTTCTCTGTTCATTTCTTTCTCCTCTTACGTCCTACCCTCACTCTGTCCATCACCTTCTCCCTCCTTTACTCTCAGTCATCACGGTGTTATCCCCAGCACAGTAGGAAGTTGGTGATTCTCACTCACAGTATTTCTGTCTACATGGTAAGTAACATGTGTACCAAGATTGGTTGAAACCTACAGAACAGCACCTTCCCACATGTTA
This sequence comes from Schistocerca gregaria, assembly GCF_023897955.1. Taxonomy (NCBI): domain Eukaryota; kingdom Metazoa; phylum Arthropoda; class Insecta; order Orthoptera; family Acrididae; genus Schistocerca; species Schistocerca gregaria. The sequence continues at coordinate 837,103,104 of NC_064931.1, forward strand.
CACATATTTCACCTATATTTAACATATTTCACACGTTTCTGTACACATATGTTACTTGTACCTTTAGTTTCATTTTCATGGTCTCAATGTTTATGACATCGTATCTCCTGAACTATGAGTCGTACAGTTACATAATTTTGGAGGTATATTTAATGGTGTATGTAGATACGGTGTACAAAAGGTGTGAACAGAGCTGGTATGTAGTAATATTTCCTTCGGGGGAGAGTGGCTAGCGAGAAAAAGCTTTGTATAGGTTTGCAATTACGTGTAAAGTTTGTTGGAAGTCACTAAGTTCTCTCATTATCAGAATGTGGATGAATTTAGTCTGGTTATTTACGGTAATGAGCTACGCATTTGTTTCCACCATAACCCCCATCACTTTGAGACGTAACCCCATAATGGTTCTTTGGAAATACTAAGTGATATGAATACCAAGTTTGGTTTGAAATCGGTAAAGTGGTTTAGGAGTTGTGGTACATGTACACATACATTTTTATAAGATTTATGTACTTGCTGGCACGTGAAATTAACGAACAGCAGCTCTAACAATATGGCGTAGTCTTGGTGAGTTTTTAGCAGAACATATCATCTTAAACAGAAAATAACTAGTACCAACACCTAATATAGTGCTGTCTCACTAATTCCTTCTTTGTGAAATGTAAAACGTGCGCGTAAGCAGTTTGCAATTCATTTAAAGTAATAGTTTTATTAACGAGTAAGAGTCAACAGTAAATGCTGAGGCATATTCAGCAGATTCCGTATCACTAGGGAGAAGGGAAGAAGCACCATGCAGCACCCTATATGCTTTCAGTCTTGCTGAGATTTATTTTCCAATTCACTGGGGAGTAAGGTGCTGTTGCCTGTCGTGATTATAAACTTTAAGTTACAATGAGTGACAATCCAGATACTTATGCTGCTCCAGGTCGCATTCAATATTGAATCCATCTGAGACACAACGGTCTCGGAAAGGTGCGGAGAGCTAGATGACGATTTTATGGTTGAAAAGGAGCAGATCTAAGACGTGATTACTTTCGGGGGCATCTTGTTATATTGGCTTTGTCAGGATACGTCTGGTAGCCGGGAGTAATATAAAAGTAATGTCAAATAGCGCACTATTCGAGAGCACTCGTTCTGCAGCCGCTTGAGACCGCACTGGCAATAAAGTAGCCAGAACCCTTTTTCCTTTCCAGACGTTATTAGATTTTACTTAAACTCGTTGCCGGCTCCCGAGATTAACCGAAAAAAAAGTTATCGATTCGACGCAACGATTGCCGCTCACTGTATCTCAAAGGACTCCACTCTGTTTATAGGCAAAAAAGCTTCCCACGCGCGGGATACGGGGCGCTTTCTACAGTCATTCGACTTAAATTGTGAAATCGGCAAATAAAGGAATGCAATGCGCACTCGAATTTAGAAGCTGGTAATGGGGGCTTTTGTGTCCCGCAATACGAGCGAACTGATACTCAGATAAATGATGTCGACGCGCTTCCGGAGTTCTCCATATTGGCTGAGGAGATAACTGGTGCTTATCCGCCAAGCGAAGGCCGTGGCGCAATAGCAAATGGCACGACAGAAATAAAATTATTCTTCTTTGTGCCTCAGAGTACGTGTACTGCTTAAGATGATGGTAGAAAATACCTAAATCTCTAAAGTAGTTCCCAGAATGAGATTTTCACTCTGCAGCGGAGTGTGCGCTGATATGAAACTTCCTGGCAGATTAAAACTGTGTGCCCGACCGAGACTCGAACTCGGGACCTTTGCCTTTCGCGGGCAAGTGGTAGAGCACTTGCCCGCGAAAGGCAAAGGTCCCGAGTTCGAGTCTCGGTCGGGCACACAGTTTTAATCTGCCAGGAAGTTTCTCTAAAGTAGTTGAATTCATTATAGTTTTCCTGTCGACCCTTGTAATAACCTAGTATTACTGTAATTACTTACATCATATAAACTATTTGATCAAAGTATCCGAAAATGTTCAAATTTGTGTGAAATCTTACGGGACTTAACCACTAAGGTCATCAGTCCCTAAGCTTACACACAACTTAATCTAAATTATCCTAGAGACAAACACACACACCCATGCTCGAGGGAGGACTCGAAACTTCGCCGGGACCAGCCGCATAGTCCATGACTGCAGCGCCTTAGACTGTTCGGCTAATCCCACGCGGCAAAAATATCCGGACACCCGTAGTATTGTGGAACTGATCACAAGATATCAGGAAATACGGGTAAAAATGGAGACAGGGACAATTGGGTTCTCAGTTGTAAAGCAGTAACAGCAGAATGGGTCGATGTGTGGATTTCAATGACCACGGACGCTGGCTAATCATTGGTTGCCACTCGACTAACTAACCCAACAGGGTTATTTCAACGCTTTTAAGCCGGCAATGTGGACCTCATGGTGATGTGATTTTGCTGTGGGAAAGCGATGGAAGAATTACGGCTACACCAAGACCCACAAGACCTCATTTAGTGACTGATGGGGACCGTCGAGCATTACCGAGGGTGGGTGCAAAATCAAAGGAAGGGATCACTCGTGACTTCCAAAGGACTAACAGTAGTCCAGCAGGTTAAAAAGTATTGTGCACAATTGTCGAACAGCACCTCATAAGCCAAGCATTTCTATAGTTAATTAGTGACGCTTGACGCGGTGTAAACAGAGACGCGACTGGACAGTAGATAACTGGAAACGAGTGATTTTTAATGATGAATAATGGCAAGCGCATGCCCGAAGAACAATACCTACCATCATATGTAGTGCTAACAGCGAAGTTCAGAGGAGGTGGTGTTAAATAACGGAAGTGTGTATGTGTGTGTGTGTGTGCCTGTGAATGGGTGGGGGGGGGGGGGTTGGGAGGGGTAATTCGTGGTTAGGGTGTTGTCTTATTTATGCGCCTAAGAAAACGACTGTGACTATGTCGCCATGGTGACGCTTTCCGTCGTACGTCAGTATCTGTGGAGGCAACGGTCTGTGGACAACAACATTCCTCAAGTGGAATATCCCGCCATAGTCCTTACCTGAACCCAACATAACACCTCTTTGATGAGTTAGAACGTCGGCTTCGTTACATATCCAAACATCCAATGTCAATAGCTTCTCTAGTTTCGGCTTTTGGGCAACAGTTGATGTCACTGCTCCACAGACATTCGGACACCTCACTGAGAGAGACGCAGTAGATTTCAAGCCATCATAAAAGCAGGGCATGGACACATCACATATTAATGTCAAATAAGAGATGCCCAGATTCTTCTGATCAGGAAAGTACATATCACATGAAGTATAAGAGACCCGCTGTTCTTCCGAGAATTTTCAAATACACCCACAGCCACACATTCAACACACACACATACACACACACACACACACACACACACACACACACACACGGGTGCACCGAAAAGAAATAATAGTTGTAAAAACTAAAAAGTGCCGCCCACAGTGGCCGAGCGGTTCTAGGCGCTTCAGTATGGTACCGCGCGACCGCTATTGTCGCAGGTTTGAATCCTGCCTCGGGCATGGATATGTGTCATGTACTTAGGTTAGTTAGGTTTAAGTAGTTCTAAGTTCTAGGGGACTGGTGACCTCAGAAGTTAAGTCCCATAGTGTTCAGAGCCATTTAAACCATTTAAACAAAAAAGTGATTATTACGGCAAGGACAGAATAGTAACGTACTGTCATACCATTCCACAGCAAATTCACATTTATATACAAATGCGCTAATATTAACAGTTATTTACTGTTTATTATTATTATTATTGTTTCTCTTTTTATGCTGTGTCATAACTTTCTAATTTATCAGAACACATAAAAACTTCAAAAAATATTAAAACAAGATATATCGTGGGTGGGGCGATCGAAAAGCTTTTTTCCGAAGGCCATAAAAACCAAAATTGGTTTCTCAATCAGGCAAAATGGCAGTGAGCATTGAGATAATCACCTCAGCGACGCGCCAGGTTGAAGTTAACCGTTTGGTATAAAACTGTGTCCTGCTATATAAAGAAGTCCGTAACTTCCTGCTGCATAAAGCAGTCGGTAACTGACTGCTGCTCATCCTCTTCCGATAGGAATCGTCGCACTTCAAGGCCTTTTTTTCAAAGTACTGAAGGCGTGATAGTTACATCTACATCTACATCCATACTCCGCAAGCCACCTGACGGTGTGTGGCGGAGGGTACCCTGAGTACCTCTGTTGGTTCTCCCTTCTATTCCAGTCTCGTATTGTTCGTGGAAAGAAGGATTGTCGGTATGCTTCTGTGTGGGCTCCAATCTCTCTGATTTTATTATTTTCATGGGCGCTTCGTGAGATATACGTAGGAGGGAGCAATATACTGCTTGACTCTTCGGTGAAGGTATGTTCTCGAAACTTTAACAAAAGCCCGTACCGAGCTACTGAGCGTCTCTCCTGCGGAGTCCTCCACTGGTGTTTATCTGTCATCTCCGTAACGCTTTCGCGATTACTAAATGATCCTGTAACGAAGCGCGCTGCTGCTCTCCGTTGGATCTTCTCTATCTCTTCTATCAACCATATCTGTTACGGATCCCACACTGTTGAGCAGTATTGAAGCAGTGAGCGAACAAGCGTACTGTAACCTACTTCCTTTGTTTTCGGATTGCATTTCCTTAGGATTCTTCCAATGAATCTCAGTCTGGCATCTGCTTTACCGACGATCAACTTTATATTATCATTCCATTTTAAATCACTCCTAATGCGTACTCCCAGATAATTTATGGAATTAACTGCTTCCAGTTGCTGACCTGCTATTTTGTAGCTAAATGATAAGGGATCTATCTTTCTATGTATTAGCAGCACATTCCACTTGTCTACATTGAGATTCAACTGCCATTCCCTGCACCATCCGTCAATTCGCTGCAGATCCTCCTGCATTTCAGTACAATTTTTCATTGTTGCAACCTCTCGATACACCACCATGGTGAGAGATCAGGATTTTACGAAGGGTGGTCACTTGAGTTGGCGTAACTTCTGTGCCTCCTGAATGACCGGCGTTTTGTCTCGAACTACGATCAGCATGGAACTTGGCGCACTATTCCAAAACTGTGGTTTTCGAAAGACATGCTACCGCTTACTCATTCTTCATTCTCCGATTGATGTCTATCGGTGTTTGCTCTTCGGCAGCAAAGAAAAGAATAACAGCACGCTAGTTCAGTTTGGACGTATTTGGTAACAACGCCGACGCAGTTCACGTTTCCACATTTACCGCATGCACGTCGGAAGAACTCGAATGTTTCACTAATCCCTTGCCTACTTGTAGATTTTTACATAACCGCATCGGAGTCGCGCCACGTTGCATATACGCTGCAGTAACGCTCTCAAATGGAAACATTTTGATCGTCTCTTACGTATAGGGGGACAGCAGGTGTGAAGGAAGCAATAACATACATAAACGCATTGAAACCACGGCGAGCGTCTACAGACACCGTTCTTTTGCGGAAGTAAGATTAGAGTTGAATATCCCGTCTACGATATGACAGGTAACAGAAGTTTAATCGGCCGTTTCCTTTGCAAAGGAACAATTCCCCGGTATTTGCCTTAGGCAACCGGGGAATTTTCATCACACTGCTCCTGACTGCAATCCCAGTGCCTTAACCAGTGCAACAGCTCAGCGAATGGATGCCCGTGGTATTCGCGTGATGATGACGAGGCGGAATATGGCTTTTAGACGTCTGCTCATGTAGATTCAGTTCGTATCACTTACCGAGCTACAGTGACGTGTTTAGAATTAATATTTAAGTTTGAACAAAGCAACATACATCATCGGTCACATGAGACTGTTATTCTTAACCGTTAGACAAATGTTGGTAGTATTTCTGATATGGGTAATTAATTTTCAGAGCTGATACGGAGGACACGTCAGTGCTGAATACTCCCATCCAAAAACACTTGAATAACGTTCTCTATAGAGACATCCGTCTCCTCCTCAGTCTCCAAAGACGACTTTTTGTAGGAAGACGTAGATATCTAAAGAATATGGCTGCCCAAAGCAAGTGTTATGAGAGTTTTATGAGGGTGTTTACGTATGGCAGTAATATGCAAAGTCTCATGGAGTATCTTTGAGGTAGCTGCTTCAAACCCGTGAGGTGTATGGTGGGATGTAATCACTGCGCCTGCCAGGGTGGCCGAGAGGTTCTAGGCGCTACAGCCTGAAACCGCGAGACCGCTCCGGTCGCAGGTTCGAATCCTGCCTCGGGAATGGATGTGTGTGATGTCCTTAGGTTAGTTAGGTTTAAGTAGTTCTAAGTTCTAAGGGGACCGATGACCTCAGAAAGTAAGTCCCATAGTGCTCAGAGCCATTTGAGCCATTTGTTATCACTGCATCTTCAGGATTTACAACTTCGATTGTCATTCGATTCATGAAGTAATTGATGCTGAATAGTTGAATATGTGTGTTTATACGTCTTTTCACATCTGTGTGCATATTTTGCAAATTGATGCACATCTTTCCAGATTTACCACATGTAATAATATGATCCATATTTAGCAACAGTCACACAACAACCTTCTTTTGTTTTGCATTTCATTTACTGATGCCAACAGGATTATATTTGGCATTAACTGAGGATCTGCATTTAGGCTGTTACATGGTGTATCATAATTAACGATGCAAACTGATGCAGTTGAAAATACAGTTTACAAGAAGCGAAAACGTCATTTAAAATGGCCATTTGCGACGTAGCTGGTAATTTTATATTGCTACCGACGACAGCTTGACTATTTTTAAACAGCTTAGTGGTTCAGAACTTGTGAAGGATAATTTGGTAGCAGCACATATGCTGTTAACGCAATTATTATATGGTAAACTCACAGTACGACTAACATGCCTATTTTGTCGATGAAGTATAGGTCGGGGCGGACCTATCTGTTGGCCTTCAAGATATCTTAGACTAAATCCACGGGATTTTTGTGTCTCAAGCACTCTCGTTAACTCTCTTGCGGATCTGGGACAGAGGGCTGTAGTTACGTAAAAAAATTTCAAATGAACCGATTACACTTCACAAAGAGGAGAATGGAATTTCATCGTTCATCGTGCAGCATTGAGACCCCTGGGAAATCTCCGTTTCAGACTCGAGTGTACGGCGATTACAGTGTGTAAGTGGAATCTGTTTCTTGTTCATTATAAACAGCTGCAATTCCGTCAAAGTAGAGTACTTGATTATGGGGTCTGTCATAGGGTGTTGTCTTTTTTTTTTCGATACGGATTTACAGGAGGCGAAGCGTTACCTGTGTCATCTTACTTGTAAACCTACTTATATAGTCCTACTTCCTTTGTCTGTCAAGAGCGTTGTGTTCAACTGTGAGTTGTATGAAACTAGTCGTCGAGAACTGATGAATGAGCCGCTTTCTGTGTGCTGTCTGCCCCTCCGGCTGTGCCATCACATATCGGCACAGAGCATACATCAGCTACAGCTACAGGTATCCAGCTCCCATCTAATCACTGAATAATGTTCCTAACTTTTGTCTGACGCGTCAACTCTGCTGCGCTGAAGCAACTTACTGCTTTTAATAAGAACTTCTCATGTCAAATAAACCGACAAACGTGCTGGAAATTTAGGGCGTAAAGTTTCTGGAACACTTGTAGGTGCCAGCAACGGCCTTTTGTATGAGAAAGAGCTTCTCTTTGCTTCAGCATCGAACAGAAAGATAAGTCCTGACACATGCACAGAATTATGCATTCTCTTACTGCATAAATAATCCGAGATTGCTTCTGTTTGCCATGCTGTTTATTTTTAATGGCGCCAGTGAGTCAGAATTCTCGTTTTTCTTTTTAATTCCAGTGCAACAGCTGCAGTCGCACTCGAGGCTGTTCAAACAGAATTCCTGCGTTATTCAAGAGAATAGTCATCCGCAACACTTGCGAATGTCACAGTTCCGTGCAATTTTATATAGGAGAGTTAACGGTAGACTTATCTTCTCATCCGAGATATATGTATAACCTGTACTAATTGTAACAGCAACTCTCTTTTGCATGAGAGTTGACAGCTTCAAGCATTAATCGGGCATGCAACTTCACCTAGAAAAACGCACTAATTGAGACACTTCGATGTTAGAATTGCGATTTGTCAATTGTGTTACATTGAATGCATGATCTGTTTTGGCACGAATAAATTACCCTTTAAGTCTTTATAAAACTGTGTTTTCCATTACAAGCTGCTCGTGGGTGCGCTGTAGTTAGCACAACAATCTGTCGTAGTTATTTCTCCTTTCTCCTAACATTGCTGTGGATCAGAGAGTACACACTGGATACCTGTTTCACTATTTTACCTAAATAACTTGCTAAACAGAATTTCATTGCGCACTGGCTTACATCAGAAGACAAACTTTTTTTATCCTGCTAATATTCCTGTGTAATATATCAGTTAGTTATACATAGGAAGAGGAAGAATAAAATGTGTCCCAAAAGAAAGATGTCAAACTCGACGGTGAAAAAGGATTACAGACTAGCAATCTGAGGTAAGGAAACTGACATAGGCTAGTCTATAGCTTGCGTTTAATAAAAATTGAAGGAGAATATAGTTTCATCTGGGATGCTCGTCATCAGCCAATTTTTTGGCAGGAAACCTTGCGGAAAAAGAATGCAAATAAATGAATGGGCCCAGTAACGGTGATCCAAATGATTCCCGATAAACTTTGCCTCTGCTGGGTAAGGGAAACTGTCTACGCTAAAAGCGATCTTGTTGAAGATGAGAAGCAACTTAGTCATAGGCAACACTCAAAATACACGGAATTAGAAAAGCAAACGGTCTTCCAAGAACAAAAGTGTCTCATACAGTATCATTAGTAAGGTTCTTGCATCTAACTACGTAGGGGAGACTGTGAGACCAATCTGTACGAAAATTAAAAAGCACCAGAGCAACTGCTAGATTTTAAAAAGCTATGTCACACTTGCTCTATGTTGCCTAGTAACGAAACGCTAATATATAACACAATTACTTTAGATTTATTTCAAAACCGATGTTCCGGAAATAATAAAGCTCTGAAATCTTATCTTAGACTGATTCTGAGTGACCACATACTGTTCACTGACTTACCACAACAAGATTTCGGTAAAATGTATCAAAACGCATAAATTACTTTTTCACTCTATGGTGGATTTTTAATGCATCATTAACTCTATGCTGAAATATATGCATCATTGACACTAAGTATAATTTCTTTTTGGCTGTACTACAGGCGTGGACTAATTTATTTTGTTTCAGTAGTATTGTACTATATAAGAGGCTAATAAGGCTATACCTTGGTGGTACCAAAATGAAGGTTCGTGGTATATAGATAATACAAATATGTGCGTTAGCGTAAATCATTGAGAGCTGATTATACTCGTCAAGCACACCTCTTACTTGTACTTTCGTCCTGTTCGCACCGTTATCTACGACTTTTTGAAGCAAAAGAGAATAAATTTGTCCTTATTTCATTAAATATAGCTGATAGTTCAAATTTGAAGAGATACACATGAAAGATTGCTAAAAAAGAGCAATGAATTCTGTGAAGTTGTAATTAAATGAAAATATGGGGTAATTAAATGAGAAGCAATAACTTGTAATTTACTTCAATCAATGAACTACGTGCAATTTATTCAGATGTAGTGTATAACCATGAGTTTCCAATATACAGCACAATATTTATTCATTAAAACAGTATCGTGCGTTTTATTTAAATACCACTGAATGCATTTGCATGTAACAATACAATGCGCTACCATCCTAGCAGAGGTAGCTTTGAAATGACAGTAAAGTATTTAATCACCCTGATTCTAGGAATGCGCAGTTCGTAACAGAATAGGTTCCGTACGGCCAGGAAGCAGAAAGTATTTATTTATTTTTTCTAGCTGCGCAGCGATATTTCGGCGCCAGAGCATGCGGCTGAGTGATGCGTCCTTGTGGTCAGGGGACGTAATTGCTCCTTAATTGGAGTGACATTGGGCCGGCTGACGCTATATCCTTGGGCTCGGCGTTTTCCTGGTCGTGCGTGACGGGCATACAGCGAGCCATGTCGTAGGGGCGGCGGCGCCCTACACGCTGCTACTGGAAAACTGCCCCTTCAAGTTTCACACCACAAAGCCGCAAACACGTATCGGCTCTCGAAATATGATATTTCATGGGTACGGCGTATTGCTCGAAGATAACACTCACACTATGACTTGTAGCTTAGTTGTTGTGGCGTTCATTTCGAAGTCTGGGATGATTCAACTCTCTACGCTAGCTTATCCAGTGCCAACACCTTTACCTTTGCATAGGTATTACCAAATAATCCACTTAACGCTGCTTCCTGTAGTGAAGCCTTGATTTCTCAGTAGAATTTCACCCCTTCCCCCACAATTCATTCAGTTTAACTATTCTCTGATGCTCAGGATGTGTGCTACCAACCGGTGCCTCTTTCAGTCAATTTCTATTGTAAATTTCTGTTCCTCCCAATTACAGTCATTATGTCTTAAGTAATTATTCGTCCTACCAATCTAATCATCAGCACTCATCTGTAGCACCTCTTCCATTCCATGCTACTTATGGTCCTCGTTACATTCCTATACAAAATGACACTACAGATAATTAGTCTTAAAAATTTTCCTAAAACTTGAATTTATATTATATGATGAAAGTATTTTCTTTTTCAAACAAAATATTTTATTGCCATTTCCAGTCTGCATTTTATACCTTTTATACTTGGGGCGTTGTCAATTATTCTGCTGCTCAATGGTACATTTCATAGACCCCTTTTTGAATCTCCTTTCCTAACCTAATTCCCTCATTGAATTCGACTACACTTCATTACCATTATTTTACATTTGGTGATGTTGGTTTTATAGCTACCTTTTAAGACAATCTCGATACTTCCCAACTGATGTTCCAAGACGTTTCGAGTATGTGGAAGAATTACAATGTCACCGGTAGACCTTCATTGCTTTTACTTCTCCCAGAATTTTTTTTTCCAAATTTCGCTTTGATTACCTCAAAATTTACTCAATATACACATTGAATATCGTGGAGGATAGGGCACAAATTTGTCTCAGCCACTTTGAAATTTAATTTAAAATCAACAGAGTTCTAGGCGACTGATGACCTAAGAAGATAAGTCTGCATAGTGCTCAGAGCCATTTGAGCCTTTTTAAAATTATGCTGCCTAAAAAGTGACCAGCGGAATGCGCAGCAAATATCGATAATAAGACGTACTGAACTACACAGAAGAACAAGATACACATCGACCGGAGCACTGATGTGAACAAAAGACCTCATAAAATATTTCGCGGAATCTGTAATTGCATAATCCTCGGGTAATTTTTGCGAGCAGGTTGTTCTAAGATGAATAGAGGAACCAACGGGGAAGACTGTTGTATAGAAATATGCTTAGATTTTCTGTTATGTATATATATATATATATATATATATATATATATATATATATATATGTGTGTGTGTGTGTGTGTGTGTGTGTGTGACGAAAGTAAAGGTATTGAGCTCGGTATTAGTTGATCATGCGACACGTCTCTTCGTATTTTACCGTAAGACCTGCCACTGCCTTGTTCCTTCTTTAACCAATACTGTTTCCAATGCGTTCACACATATTATACTACCAATATCGTCAGAACATACTGACGTTAGAAAGAACGATTACAATATTTTTTATCTTATATAATGACTCTTAAAATTTTCAGTATTGAATGACACATTTTATCGCCGCAAGTCTGTATTGTTGAAGGCTTCAATTCACAGCTGCAGACACATGATACAATAAGTAACTGACGGGGAAACGTTTTGTGCTATGGAATCAAAGTGAAACTTTTGAATACCGGGGACATTTATCAGGCTTTCCTTACTAAAATTGAACTTTCATACCTGTTAAAATTCTATGACGTATTTGAATTCCCTTAAGTAAGGATTTTCAACCATGCTAATTGTATAACTTCGTTAATAAAATACAGAGATTAATTTTATAACTAAGAGGCTTTTCAGGTTTTGAGGCTGCTCTTCTGTACGAACAAAGATTATTTATTTGAAGTGAAGAGTTAAAGAGTGTTATAATCAGGATTAAAAGAAGGGGTTTCTACTTTTGTTATTGAACTATACATATTAACGACAGACTTCGTTCTAGGCGCATAGCTACACCATTTGCGTGTTTAGGTGAATGATACATTCAGCAGTTCTGTGCTGTGCAATTTAATCTGTCTGTTCGTACTAAGGTCTGAAAATAACAGGTACTTAGACTATTCGTGTCTTCCTAAATAGGCTGATTCTGTTTTCAATGCTGATTTTAGTAAAACACAAACGAAATACTTATTTGGAAAACAGGCAAAAATATACAAATGTACTCAATACAAAATAAGATCACAATGTGAATTGCTATTGTCTGTTTTTAGTATAACAATTCTCATGTTAATAGAAGTAATTCACTTTTGTGTAAACCAATACACTTTGGTGAAAACCAGTTAGAGGTCTGTTTAGAAACAAAATTACCTAATTAATAGGGTATGAATGTGGCTTTATCCTTGTCAACAAGATACTAATAACTCTGTTGAATAAATTTAATATAAGCTGAAAAGGCAAGGAAATTGGTACTCCTGCCTAATATAGGGTAGTGCCTCCGCGAGTACACAGAAGTGCCGCAGTACGACGTGGAATGGACTACACCAATGTCCGAAGTTGTGCTGGAGGGAACTGACACCATGAATCCTGCAGGGCTGTCCATAAATCAGTAAGAGTACAGGGGGCTGGAGAGCACATTTTACGGCATCCCAGATATGCTCAATAATGTTCATGTCTGGGCAGTTAGGTGGCCAGCGGAGATGTTTAAGCTTATAACAGTGTTCCTGGAGCAATTCTGCAACAATTCTGGATGTGTGGGGATTCGCATTGTCCTGCTGGAATTGCCAGAATCCGTCGAAATGCAGAATAGAAATGAATGAATGCAGGTGATCAGACAGGGTGCTTACATACGTGTCACCATTCAATTTTGGAACGAAACTCGTCCGACCAGACTACATGATTCCAGTCATCAACAGTACAATTTCGCTGTTGACGAGCCCTGGTGAATCACAAAGCTTTGTATCTTTTAGTCATCAAAGGTACACGATTGGGTCTTCGGCTCCGAAAGCCCATATCGATGATGTTTCGTTCAATGGTTCACACACAGTGACACTTGTTGATGGCTCAGCATTGAAATCTGCAGCAATTTGTGGAAGGGTTGTACTGCTGTCACACCTTGAAAGATTCTCTTCAGTCGTCGTTGATCCCTTTCTTGTAGGATCCTTTTCCGGCCGCAGTGATTTCAGAGATTTGATGTTTTATCGTATTCCTGATATTCAATGTACACCCGTGAAATGATCGTACGGGAAAATTCCCACTTCATCGCTACGTCGGAGATGCTGTGTCACATCGCTCGTGCGCCTACTACACCATCACGTTCAAACTCACATAAATCTTAACAACCTTCCACTGCAGCAGCAGTAGCCGATGTAGCAACTGCACCAGATGCATTTTGTCTTATATAGGCCTTGCCGACCGCAGCGCCGTGTTCTGCCTGTTTAAATATCTATATATTTGAGTAAGTATGCCTAGACCAGTTTCTTTAGCGCCTCAGTGTATCAATGATTCTAGTAGTTCAGCTCCAAGAATTAAATGACTTGGAGACATTCAGAACACAGCTATTTACATTGTTTACTCCAAGTGGGTTTTCAGGTATTAAACCATATTTGATTGGCGAAGACATTGATGTCTTCGTCAATATTAAGTGTGTATGGGAAGTATTGTGAACGGTACAGCTAAAGTTTGCAAAAGAACAACTCGTTTAACTACCACAGCTTCAAAGTCATTCATTCACGTCGATTGTACAGTTAGGTATAGGTCCTCCGTTCTGACCTCAGACGGGCCAATCAGGATCGACTGACCGCCGTGTTACGTTCAGCAGATGGTATCATCTAGATGTGCTATGGACGGACGTATGGTCAGTATACCGCTCTATTGGCTGTTGTCGGTATTGCAGACCTCGGAGCCGATAATTCTCATTCATGTAACTTCCCAAGTGACATCGTGATACTTTGTGGAGCGTGTTCCAATCCTCACACCAAGAAAAACTGCCTGACGATGTTGGTATGTGAACCCTGGTCCTCCACATGGTAGTCAGCGACGTGCATCACTCAGCTATGGCAACGCATTCACATGTGTACTTCCTTTTATTTTATATCTTATAACTGCTAGCTTTACCCTTATATGCATAACAAACACACTTCTAGATGCACAGACGTGAATGTGGATATTTTAGCTTGTGGGATTCCGTAGTAAGAGGTATTACTGATATACTTTCCAGTTCTCTCGACAGGAAAGGAGTATACAAATTATTATTATCATTTCTTTTAATACATCTGTTTTTCATTCAATCGAACAGCGCACATAGTTACAAACAGCTTACCGCCACTGCTCCCCGAGAATTCTCGTAGCAGCCATAAACTAACGAACTCGGCCATCATGCCCAGAAGACAGCGCCATGCGAATGGCCATCGTGTCATTTTCTGCCATATGCTTTTGGAATGACACGGGAAAAATCACCACTCTCATCGCCATTTTCGGCTTTCTACAGCTTGGAGACGCCATTTCTCATATCAGGTTACGTTCCATCCAGAAAGCTGTTGCACTCTGCGACTGTTATATTGACTTGTAAATTATAGATTGCACCGGTCAGTTATCCTTTTTAACTTTTTTTATATTTTATTGTGCAGATCTAGATTTCGGCCAGAGGCTAAACATTGTCAATGTACTATTATTTTCGCTCAATGCATGTAATGCGTGTAGGTCGGACTTCATGCACAGTTCAATGAATACTAGAAATGTATTCAGTGAACTGTGGATGAAGGCCGACCAACAATGCATTGAGCGAAAATAATAGTGCACTGAGAACGGCTAGCCTCTAGCCGAAATCTTGATCTGCACAATAAAATTTAAAAAGGACGACTGATCGCTGCAATCTATAATTTACATTTCTCATATCCTCAGCAGACATCACGATGCTCAGTGGACCCCTTTCCAGTTCTTCCAGGAAGGAGAGTTCCTTGGCAGTACCGGGTACTGTACCCGATTACCCGTATAGCATAACGGGGCAGATCTCATTACCGCTATGTGCGGCTTTTAATTTAAAATTTAGAGTTTTAATTTTTTCGGGTTCACTGGGACCTTTGAAGACACGACGAAAAAGAAAAATTACAGAACGTTAAAAAACTGTTCATCTTCTTCAATCGAACAGGGAAAACCGGGTAAAGGGCGTAGATGATTAGGTTTTCCGTCACTGCACTACCTAGACTTGCATCCTCACCTGTGCCTTATCCGAACATCTGTTTCGCCACAATGATCTCGGCTTCGATGCTACGTTAAACCTTTATCTTTGTACATTGAATTTACGACACTTTATGGGAAAGATGTGACAGTTGTATTTCTGGAGCAGAAAAAAATTGTTTCCTAGTCGTAGTGTAAAGATCAGTTGAAATCAACGTCTGTATTACACACAGTTGATATTTGTAACCAATAAATAACGCTCTGCGTGTTGGAGTCCAGAAGAGGTAACATACGTGAATACTTCTGTAATATTTTATGACGAGATATTCAGGTCTGAGGCTCTGCCCTTATGTCGGAACCATCTGGTTAATCCAAGTAGTACAACATATCGTCATTATTCGATTCTCACTAGAGTGACAACAACGTACAACCGACTATGTGTAGGTAAAAACGCATTGGGAACACAGATAAGTTTTCTAAATGGGGACTTCAATCTAGTCTCGTGAATACCAAACATGAATTTTCCTGCTCTAACCCATCTTCCTGTGGGTGAACAGCTCCCGCTTTATTCTAGACAAAAAATTACACGATCCAGTGACAGTGGCGAGCATGTGGCTTTTTCAGATGAATCACGTTTTATGTGCCTGGGTGATCTCATCGTTTTGGAAGGCACAACGGATCAACGTATATCGTCGGAGTGCTTCTACACCCTTTCATGCAGTGTGTTTCTTCCTCGACACTATAGCATCCACCAGCATGAAAGTGCAACTTGTTACACAAACTGACTCTACTTGCTTAGTTCGAAGAGCACCAGGATGGGTTTACCGTAATCCCCTAGGACTCAAAATCTCTGTATTTAAACCGTGTCCAGATTCTGTGGCATTATCTCCATCGGTTTGTTCGCGCCATGGATCCTCCACTAAAAAACCTAGCACAGCTTACCACGGTCCTGGAGACAACATGGCGTCACATTCCTGTCGGCACCTTCCAGAACTTCCTGTAGATATCGCAGCGTTCTGTACTACGAAAGATGGTTATGCAGGTTTTTGCCAGTGGATCACATTAATAAAAGTGGACATGGTATAAGAGCTATTATCCCTTGTGTTCCCTGATCAAATGCCACCCATGAGGCTCTTTCATAGTAAGGAAAGGAGCTATATCCATTACCAACATTTCCTGCTCACCGTTAACAGTTGACCACCTGAGAAAATAGGAATCACAATGGGAAGAAACGATAAATCTTTTGTCAAAAACTCAATCCGTGTCCCCACGTGTGTTTAAAATGAAGTTCTGAAACGCAAAAGCACGATCTCACTGACTTACTTTGTGAGCTGAGTTAATAGAGAGTACGCATCAGCAATGGATAAGAAAGATTGGTCCATGTACTGTTTCCAACTGTAACATGTAGGTCAGCCCTTCAGTCGTTAATTATCACCAATCCTAACTAAAAGGAACTACTAAATGGCTCAGGCCGCCTTACATACTGCTAAAATAAGCATCCAGTATGCGATGCTGGCCTTCCTATTTATGCTCAAACAATACACTCCAATTTTCCATCCGCGACACAACCACAGCAATCAGGAAGGGAGTTTCCCTTACGCGAAAATGTTTTCTTCACGACCGAAAGAATTACGTGTGACTAAAAATTGTTCCTGCACAATTTTGGACGTAAGGGCGGCAACTCATCCGCGCAAAATTTTAAATCTAAGAGACTGTTGAAAATAAAAATAAACAAAGTGATAGGATGAAACAATAACTCCTAATCAATCTGACCTCATTTATGTATGTTTTTCCAACAACCATGTTCACTAGTATGGCGATATAGACTGTTTAGTGTGAGCGGTAGCTTTTTAAAAGTCGCTAGTATGATGTCTACAAAATCCAGCAACCATTTTATAGCCTAACATGAGGAGTGTTCGACTGATCTCTAAATCAATTATAAATATTTTAATGTTGATGAGTGCACGCGCGCTCTGCCGTTTGCTGCTCAAAGCGTACGCTACCGTTTAGCTCAGCGAGCACTATCGAGCAGAAGCTGGTACCCGTGGCCGCGCCCCGTCTTCCACAGACTCTGCTCCAGCTCCAAATACGAAACGTCTCGCTTCGAATATAGTTATCGCTTACACAGGTATAAAATGACTGAAGGGCTCGTATTTAGGGGGATGCCTGTAGTTTTGAAAAATCTGGTCGATTCACAACTTTGGCAAAGGAAGTTAAATGCGCTTTCACATTTATTTGGATCGGGCTTCACGGTTGTCTGCATATTAATTTTTTCGTGTGTTAAATGTATTAGGAAAACTTAATGTCTGCTGTGCTCTAAAAGACTCTCACTCGAAAAATAACTTATTATAGCTATTAAACGTTTGAATCCTAACTTTTAAAAAATTTTATTAAATCCTTTTCGCCAAAAAGACGTTTGTCATCGTAGTAAGCAGCGAATTCAAGAAGAAGTTGGCAAAAAGTAAGCAATCAATAATTTTAGGGAGATGGTTTCACATTTCATTAACCCTTAAGGCACAATATACAGGATGAGTCACCTACCGTTACCGCTGGATATATTTCGTAAACCACATCAAATACTGACGAACCGATTCCACAGACGGAACGTGAGGAGAGTGTAATTGTTTAATACAATTTCCTTCTTCTGCTCAGAGTACACCATAAATCTTCTTAGATTAAGTGCTTTGTCAAAGTCATCTAGAACAACTATCTTTCTAGTACTCCTTTGGTTTCTAGGAGTATTAATTTTTCCCCCGGTTTTTCCTGCTTTCTTAAGGTATTTCAGAATATATTTGACGGTTTTTTCTGACTTACCTACCATTTTCTCCGTCCGCTAGATTGCTTTCTGTAGAGGTATCATTACTCGCTTCTGTTTCTTTTCTTCGTAGCAAAATTGTACAACATTGAATATAAGCTCTTTTTTATCCGAATGTGTCTTTGACGACATCTTCTTTTGTTTTACACTCTCAGGGTATTGATGACTATGGATAACACCACACTGTAGTTCTGATAACATTTCACGAGTACACTCTGAACTACTACACTGTGTACTCATAGCTGACCTGAAGGCACTGGCAGGGCGGTGCGTTTTCCTTAGTCGGCACTAAACTTGTTTACTGCAATGCCACTGCGTATGCCACGCCCCGAGAGGCCAAGTGCAATAACATCGTGTTTGGATAGTAATATGATATTTGTTTGTTATGTGTGAGCGTTTCACAGATCAAATCCCACCACACACAACAGCAGCCGAATAAGCCAGAGAGAGGAGAGCCCGTAAGTGCTGCAGTTTTTACTGGCATGAACCTCGAAAGAAGTTCCTGATAGAGATAAAAATTTGAGCCCATCGTGTCGTAGTCCAACGTTCTGCGCGTGGAGGCGGCGTTCCAATGTGAGTATCCGCTGTGTTCGAGCAGGAAGTTAACTGAGTGCTTGCGGACAGGGGTGTGACGTTGTTGGGTCCTCGTGCGCATGCGCAAAGTCCAGACGCTGCTGCCCCGCCGCGGCACAGCACAGTTTCAATCTGGCGCGCCTTTCCGCCGTCGCTTCCAATCTCTTCAGAAGGCCTCTGGCGAGCTGTGTGCGACAAGCGCCCCTGGGAGACCGATAGCTGGGGGGCAGCGGAGTTGACCCACTCCAGCTGCGCGCTGTCTGTCACTCCGCCAGCTCAAGTCCTCTGCTCACATTCGTTATCGGAGGCACACTTTCAGTACTCTACAGGGTGATTCAGCTAAGCTCTTTACTTCAGATGTTGTCCGAAGCATTTAAGGTACGGAATAGTAATTCTGTTTCCTCTCAAATTATTTGTGAAAAAATCTCTTTTTATTGATTTATTAATTACAGAACTATCGGTATGACCTAAAGTTCTTTAAACGGAAGTAAAATTATAAGAAAAAATTCAACAGCGTTTCACCCTTCAAAATGCGATTAGTACTTTCGAAGTAATTACAATGTTTATAATGGTAACTGAAATTCCGTCGGTTCTTGGTAGAACAGTATGATAAATGAAAAGCGCTAGTTTGCTATTGTTCTACAGTATTACCTTTAAACAAAGAATTCACAATGTTTGTAAACAACATTAGAAGAAAAAGTTAGCCGCACGGGATTAGCCGAGCGGTCTTAGGCGCTGCAGTCATGGGCACTGCGGCTGGTCCCGGCGGAGGTTCGAGTCCTCCCTCGGGCATGGTGTGTGTGTTTGTTATAAGGATAATTTAGGTTAAGTAGTGTGTAAGCTTAGGGACTGATGACCTTAGCAGTTAAGTCCCATAAGATTTCACACACATTTGAACACAAGAAAAGTTACACGTCTAGACTGAAGCAGAAACGTACAGGTATTTGCTATACTTTAACTTCAATCTAGACATGTAACTTCTCTTCTAATGTTGTTTATTCAATCATTAGACTGATGATGCATTTCAGTGAGTAATATATGTCCGTATGTGGTTTAATTTATAGGTTCTGAAGAAGATTCCATTACTGGAATCGAAACCTAGGTAAACGAGTAAAAATTACCTTGCAACTGAAGGCTGAAAAAATTGTTTATTTTCTGTACATTTCACGGTTGCTGACGCGCTGCATTATGTTAAAGATTTGTTTACAAACATTGTAACTTCTTTGGTGACAATGCTCAGTAAATGTCTACAGAGGGCCTTGTAAGAAAAAAGCGGTTAACGCAATAAAATTAAAACTTAAATCTTGGGGAAGACGTTGGGCAACTCACAAAACCGTAAAACGTGAACTACATTCATTTGAACGTTACATGAAATAGAGAACACATCCTTACGCTGGTCAGAAAATAAAACACAGTCCAATAAAATATGGCGCACAGTGATCTGTACGCCACAAGCACACCACATTGTAGGGTCCTCTCGCTTGAATAAAAAGCATGCGTCATAGGGTTGTGGCCTATGCGAAGACGCGTAAGTAGGACCTCGTTCTGTCGGCGTGGCTGGAAGAAAGTGCGCCAAGGCCAAGTTGTGAGCTTTGCTACACGGAGCTTATTGTCCGTCACTTCCTCTCACTCGTCTCCCCACCGACGCCAGACTTCGTACCTCAACAGCTAGGTGATGCAGGGGGATGGCACAACGAAACTCCTAAGGATCACGGCCTTTTCTTCCCCGCAATACCCATGTGCCCTGGCACCCACCAGAAAAATACCTCCTTCCCCAGTCGTTCTGTTCTATCTCGAAGTAAGGGAGTGGGTATTATGGAAATGATACGCGAGTTGGGGTGGCAATCATCGAACCAAAGCCGAGATAATTTCACTAAATTTTAACCTCCAACTTTCTCCTCTGTCTGCGAAAGTACTGCGCTGACGTCCACCAATATACGGAGAAATAATCATCGTAACAAAAGAAGTGAAGTTAGAGCTCGCACGGAGAGATTGACGTGTTCGTTTTTCTCGCCCGCTGTTCGACACTGCAACGGTAGAGAAATAGTATGTAAGTGTTTCGATGAACCACGTGTCAGGCACTCAAGTGCTAATGGCAGAGTAGTCATGCAGATATGGATAGAAATGTCTCCTACGGGTGATTAATATTTTGTATAGAGTGCTTACATACGTCATCATATACCGCTATAGGTTCGTTCCGATGAGGTGTTAGACAAAAAGAAAAACAAACGAAAATGCTATGTCAGACAGTTCCTCAGCGGAGAAGTTACCTTTTACTGTAGCTCTCCAGTAGCTTTCGCTTGTCGTCAAAGTCAGAGGCTATGTCGCTTCCAGAGCGTAGGTCAACCATGCGTGTAGCGATCGAACCCTCCTCTTTGCAGATCATTCCCTCGCTCTACCTTCTGCAGAGACGACGAATAACGATGTCGTTATTCCACGTCACCTCGTCTGCGCACTGTTACATCGTAAGTCCGTTTCACATACCAAGCGTAAACTTCTCCACACAGTACAGTACACAGCACCTCATTTACCTAGGCTTCAAAATTTCTGTTTATTTACCAAAACCAAAATATCTAATATAATGCATGAATTAGTGGCTGTATCGTCTCTGTCATCTAGAATTTAGGCGAAGAACAAATGTTCTAACAATTGGACGCTTTTGGAAAAGTAACGCTTTCACCTACAAATTCACCTTGACGCTTCTATTCCTGGTCTATTTATGATTTATACATTGATGTATATAATTATTTAATTTCTTGCTACCTCTCTTTATTACCAAGAACATCCGTTTAGAAACGAAAGCGAGCATCACTGACAGTTTTGCACTCATGTGGAAGACCAAAAGGGAAATAGAGAGCTCGGTTGAAAGGCACTCTCCATCATCAGATCACTAAGAGATTAAAGCACGAGCACTACCATAAGGAAATAATCAGAGCTGAATGTCGAATATCACATATTTTCACAGCAACTGAGAGGATTCTAGGAATGTGGGAGCATTCAAAGGCAGTATATGGATTGTCATCTGCTTCCGAATACACTGATGAGCCCAAACATATGGACATCTGATTAATACCTTGTTTGTACGTCTTTGGAACAAAATACATCACTGACTCTGCGTATCAGGGATCCGAATATTTGTTGGTAGTGTTATGAAGATATCAACCCGAATTCACTATAATGTTCCTCAAATTACTATAGCACGGTTCTGGCGAGTCACCGACAATTGTATTCTGGAAATGTGACATCGCCTGCGGGGAAGATATTAAGGATGAAGGGAAGAAGGTGGCTCGCAGGTCCCATACAAGCGTAGAAGAATGTCTCCCATAGCATAATACTGCTCCCACTAGCCCGCGACCGTGGCGCCCCCATATTGTAATACTACTTCCACCAGCATGCCTCCATGTCACACTGAACGTTAAGAGCCACCTTTCCGCATGATGACTGCGTTTGTGGAGACGGCCATCGACGTAGCGAAGCAAAAATGTAATTCACCTGTAGAGCCGAGACGTTTCCATTAATCCAAGGACAAATCCTGGTGGTTCTGTACCCACCGTAATAGTAATTGATGATGTCGTTGGCTCAACTTGTAAACACGTATGGGTAGTCTGCTGCGGAGCTCAATGTACAACAACGTACGATGAACGGTGTGCTCCGAAACATTCGTGCGTGGACAAGCATTGTGCACCATCGGCAGAAATTCCACAGATCACCTATCTATCCTAGAATGAAACTAGGTTTCACGTGCCTATCCTGCTGTACTGAGCAGACAAGCCTCAGAACACCACGTTTTGTGTAGAGTCGTAGACGTGTAGCGCCTAGTGGTAGTGCCACTGTCCTTGTGCCTCTTTCCATAGATGGTCACGACAGTAGCAAGTGAACATACGACAAGCTTCGCCGTTTTCGCGATACTCGTTCGCAGAGTCTGCGTAATATAATGTGCCCTTGGTCAAAGTCGCTTATCTCAATAGATTTCCCCCATTTGCAGCCAATATCTTCGATAGGGTGATCCCCCGGCCGTGTCTGCTCCACTTACATGCTTTTGTTACCACGCCACTGGCCCGTAACGTCATTAGGAGACATCCAAAGTCGTGGTGGGCAGTGGTCATAATGTTTTGTCTCATCAGTGTATCTGGCGCCTGAATCGTTACTTCGCCGTCACTATATGCAAACATTAAAGCACATACTTCGCTTTGAGCCCCCTGGATCACACATCTCTCATAACACTTTGTCATGCTGGAAAGGTTGCTCTTTAACGCTCGGCTGGTCATGAATTTCATTACCTTCACCCAAATCCCTTGAAATGCAACAACTAATGTAGTTTTTGTCACTATGATGGGTCCCAGGAACAGAGTAGCCCCCCTTTAGCAGATTTGCCTGAAGGATGAATCTTCATCTGGCTCCATTCTGGGCCACGTTTCAACGCTGTCTCTTTGCTAAACATAGCACAGCCACCGTTCCCAACTAGGAAGTGCTTACCGCTGCCTGATTTCGCTAGGAGAAATGTGGAGGCTACAGTCTATATCCTGTAACGGTATGAAGTATTCTTCGTTGTGCTTATGGACATGATTTCCTAATTACAGACGACAGTACAGTCCTACTCTGTAGACAGAGTATCTGCCCTTGGATTCAAGTTTAATGTCAGGGACTGACAGTGAGTTTCTTTGTTGGGATGCTGGAACTGTACATCTACATCTACATTCATATTCAGCAAGCCACCCAACGGTGTGTGGCGCAGGGCATTTTACGTGCCACTGTCATTACCTCCCTTTTCTGTTCCAGTCGCGTATGGTTCGCGGGAAGAACGACTGTCTGAAAGCCTTCGCGCGCGCTCGAATCTCTCTAATTTTACATTCGTGATCTCCACGGGAGGTATAAGTAGGGGGAAGCGGTATATTCGATACCTCATCCAGAAACGCTCCCTCTCGAAACCTGGCGAGCAAGCTACACCGCGATGCAGAGCGCCTCTCTTGCAGAGTCTGCCACTTGAGTTTGCTAAACATCTCCGTAACGCTATCACGGTTACCAAATAACCCTGTGACGAAACACGCCGATTTTCTTTGGATCTTTTGTATCTCCTCCATCAACCCGATCTGGTACGGATCCCACACTGATGAGCAATACTCAAGTATAGGTCGAACGAGTGTTTTGTAAGCCACCTCCTTTGTTGATGGACTACATTTTCTAAGGACTCTCCCAATGAATCTCAACCTGGTACCCGCCTTACCAGCAATTAATTTTATATGATCATTCCATTTCAAATCGTTCCGCACGCATACTCCCAGATATTTAACAGAAGTAACTGCTACCCTTGTGTGTTCCGCTATCATATAATCATACAATAAAGGATACTTCTTTCTATGTATTCGCAATACATTACATTTGTCTATGTTAAGGGTCAGTTGCCATTCCCTACGGCAAGTGCCTATCCGCTGCAGATCTTCCTGCATTTCGCTACAATTTTCTAATGCTGCAACTTCTCTGTATACTACAGCATCATCCGCGAAAAGCCGCTCGGAACTTCGACACTATCTACTAGGTCATTTATATACAGGGTGTTACAAAAAGGTACGGCCGAACTTTCAGGAAACATTCCTCACACACAAATAAAGAAAAGATGTTATGTGGACATGTGTCCGAAAACGCTTAATTTCCATGTTAGAGCTCATTTTAGTTTCGTCAGTATGTACTGTACTTCGTCGATTCACCGCCATGATTTCATAAGGGATACTCTACCTGTGCTGCTGGAAGATGTGCCTTTACAAGTACGACACAACATGTGGTTCATGCACGATGGAGCTCCTGCACATTTCAGTCGAAGGGTTCGTACGCTTCTCAACAACAGATTCGGTGACAGATAGATTGGTAGAGTCGGACCAATTCCATGGGCTTCACGCTCTCCTGATCTCAACCTTTTCTTTTTTGGAGGCATTTGAAAGCTCTTGTTTACACAACCCCGGTACCAAATGTAGGACTCTTCGTGCTCGTATTGTGGACGGCTGTGATACAATACGCCATTCTTCAGGGCTGAATCAGCGCATCAGGGATTCCATGCGACGGAGGGTGGATGCATGTATCTTCGCTAACGGAGGACATTTTGAACATTTCCTGTAACAAAGTGTTTGAAGCCACGCTGGTACCTTCTGTTGCTGTGTGTTTCCATTCCATGATTAATTTGATTTGAAGAGAAGTAATAAAATGACCTCTAACATGGAAAGTAAGCGTTTCCGGACACATGTCCACATAACATATTTTCTTTATTTGTGTGTGAGGAATGTTTCCTGAAAGTTCGGCCGTACCTTTTTGTAACACCCTGTATATTGTGAAAAGCAATGGTCCCATAACACTCCCCTGTGGCACGCCAGAGGTTACTTTAACGTCTGTAGACGTCACTCCATTGATAACAACATGCTGTGTTCTGTTTGCTAAAAACTCTTCAATCCAGCCACACAGCTGGTCTGATATTCCGTAGGCTCTTACTTTGTTTATCAGGCGACAGTGCGGAACTGTACCGAACGCCTTCCGGAAGTCTAGGAAAATTACATCTACCTGGGAGCCTGTATCTAAAAATTTCTGGGTCTCATGAACAAATAAAGCGAGTTGGGTCTCACACGATCGCTGTTTCAGGAATCCATGTTGATTCCTACAGATTAGATTCTGGGTTTCTAAAAACGACATGATACTCGAGCAAAAAACATGTTCTAAAATTCTAGAACAGATCGACGTCAGAGATATAGGTCTATAGTTTTGCGCATCTGCTCGACGACCCTTTTGGAAGACTGGGACTACCTGTGCTCTTTTCCAATCATTTGGAACCTTCCGTTCCTGTAGAGACTTGCGGTACACGGCTGTTAGACGGGGGGCAAGTTCTTTCGCGTTCTCTGTGTAGAATCGAATTGGTATTCCGTCAGGTCCAGTGGACTTTCCTCTGTTGAGTGAATTCAGTTGCTTTTCTATTCCTTGGACACTTATTTCGATGTCAGCCATTTTTTCGTTTGTGTGAGGATTTAGAGAAGGAACTGCAGTGCGGTCTTCCTCTGTGAAACAGCCTTGGAAAAAGGTGTTTAGTATTTCAGCTTTACGTGTGTCATCCTCTGTTTCAAAGCCATCATCATCCAAGAGTGTCTGGATATGCTGTTTCGAGCCACTTACTGATTTAACGTAAGACCTGAACTTCCTAGGATTTTCTGTCAAGTCGGTACATAGAATTTTACTTTCGAATTCACTGAACGCTTCACGCGTAGCCCTCCTTAAGCTAACTTTGACATCGTTTAGGTTCTGTTTGTCTGAGAGGTTTTGGCTGCGTTTAAACTTGGAGTGAAGCTCTCTTTGCTTCCGCAGTAGTTTCCTAACCTTGTTGTTGAACCACGGTGGGTTTTTCCCGTCCCTCAGAGTTTTACTCGGTACGTACCTGTCTAAAACGCATTTTACAATTGCCTTAAACTTTTTCCATAAACACTCAACATTGTCAGCGTCGGAACAGAAATTTTCGTTTTGATCTGTTAGGTAGTCTGAAATCTGCCTTCTATTACTCTTGCTAAACAGATAAACCTTCCTCCCTTTTTTTTTATATTCCTATTAACTTCCATATTCAGGGATGCTGCAACGGCCTTGTGATCACTGATTCCTTGTTCTGCACTTACAGAGTTGAAAAGTTCGGGTCTGTTTGTTATCAGTAGGTCCGAAATGTTATCCCCACGAGTCGGTTCTCTGTTTAATTTTCGGCTAGTACACTCAGTATAATGTCACTCGATGCTCTGTCCCTACCACCCGACCTAAACATCTAAGTATCCCAGTCTATACCTGGTATATTGAAATCTCCACCTAAGACTATAATATGCTGAGAAAATTAATGTGAAATGTATTCCAAATTTTCTCGCAGCTGTTCTGCCACTAATGCTGCTGAGTCGGGAGGTCGGTAAAAGGAGACAATTATTAACCTAGCTCGGTTGTTGAGTGTAACCTCCACCCATAATATTTCACAGAAACTATCCATTTCTACTTCACTACAGGATAATCTACTACTAACAGCGACAAACATGCCACCACCGTTTGCATGCAATCTATCCTTTCTAAACACCGTCTGTGCCTTTGCAAAAATTCCAGCTGAATTTATCTCTAGCTTCAGCCAGCTTTCTGTACCTATAACGATTTCAGCTTCGGTGCTTTCTGTCAGCGCTTGAAGTTCCGGTACTTTACCAATGCACCTTCGACAGTTTACAATTACAATACCGATTGCTGCTTGGTCCCCGCATGTCCTGACTTGGCCCCGTTGCCCCGCACCCTTTGAGGCAGTTGCCCTTTCTGTACTTGCCCGAGGCCATCTAACCTAAATAACCGCCCAGTCCACGCCACACAGCCCCTGCTACCCGTGTAGCCGCTTGCTGCGTGTAGTGGACTCCTGACCTATCCAGCGGAACCCGAAACCCCACCACCCTATGGCGCAAGTCGAGGAATCTGCAGCCCACACGGTCGCAGAACCGTCTCAGCCTCTGATTCAGACCCTCCACTCGGCTCTGTACCAAAGGTCCGCAGTCAGTCCTGTCGACGATGCAGATGGTGGGCTCTGCTTTCATCCCGCTAGCGAGACTGGCAGTCTTCACCAAATCAGATAGCCGCCGGAAGCCAGAGAGGATTTCCTCCGATCCATAGCGACACACATCATTGGTGCCGACATGAGCGACCACCTGCAGATGGGTGCACCCTGTACCCTTCATGACAACCGGAAGGACCCTTTCCACATCTGGAATGACTCCCCCCGGTATGCACACGGAGTGCACATGGGTTTTATTCCCCTCTCTTGCTGCCATATACCTAAGGGGCCCCATTACGCATTTGACATTGGAGTTCAGAGCTACCAGTAAGCCCACCCTCTGCGACTGCCCGGATCTTGCAGACTGAGGGGCAACCTCTGGAACAGGACAAGCTGACATCTCCGGCCGAACATCAGTATCAGCCGGAGACAGAGCCTGAAACCGGTTCGTCAGACAAACTGGAGAGGCCTTCCGTTCAGCCCTCCGGAATGACTTTCGCCCCCATGCCACACCTCGAGACGACCTCCCACGCTGCAACAGGTGAGGGATCAGCCTCAATGTGGGCAGTATCCCGGGTAGCCACAGTCGTAGTCCGATCGGGGGATGTGTGGTACGAGCTGGCCGTCCCCGACAAACCCCCACCCGGACCCCCACAGTGACGCCCATTGGCAACAGCCTCAAGCTGTGTGACCGAAGCCAACACTGCCTGAAGCTGGGAGCGAAGGGATGCCAACTTAGCCTGAATCCGAACACAGCAGTTGCAGTGCATTCAGCTTTGCGACTGCTCCTGAGGAGGTGCTTGAGTCAGCAATACTGCCTCTAAGTTTTGGGAAGCCGACAACGGCCAGAGGAGCGTTATTCTGACCCTACGCCGTACATATAGCAGCCGAATGGCGAAGTGATTACAGGCTGATTTCTTGAGTTGGACCTTTACGAAAGTCGACAAAAATCATCCAACGAAAAGCTTCGCGAGAAACTTTCTTTTTCCATTAGTCAGTTTCGTTAAACACTCACTGTAAACAAACTCATCGGCCAGTTTCAGAGCTACCATTGCCTAAACAGTAGACTGAGAAATTTTCGAAGAATACTAGGGTGACATATGAATATCGCCATTTATTGTTCGTCTGTGAATTAATGTAAAAGGTGGCTCTTATGAGGTAAGATTGACTCACACTGAATGCGTGCCTTTGTTGTATTCAAAATAAACTATTAATTATATCGACTATTTTCACAAGGGGCAAGCATATGCTAAATATCTGTCAACAGCCATTTTAGAACAAAATGTAGCACCCCCTCGCTGAGCCAAGGCTTATCGAGATGGCGTGGACAAAGCTTTCCAGGTACAAAGTCGTTACAATAAAACTTTCGTATTTGAGAGAGCGCAGACGGGAAGCTATTAACCGTATGGGCTCACAGCTTTATAGGAGTGATGTTCAGACTGTGCACTGCAGAATTTACTTTATTAGTAACGTTAGTGTCATGATTTGCCGTTAGGCGCCGGTACGGGTAGGGCGACGTGTGGCTGAAGTAAAGCGCCAGTGTGCATTATAGCTGCACAGACTCGAGATGGGTCTGTACAAGGTGAACAGCTCTTTACTTGAAAATCAATTTTATCAGAACAACAGCAATAGGGCTGCTGCTCGTCACAAGTATCTTCGCATTAAATGAATACGAAGAGATCCTCCTGCCTCACCGGGATTGTAGACCGTGATGCTGATGTTTTTAATAATTGGCTCTTTGGAAATGGCACCTTTTATAGGCCGACGCCAGTTCTGCAACAAATTGTTACTGTTGCCATGGCTGAGAATGTTGGACCCAGTGTGCTATTTCCAAGCAATGCACGAGTTTTGTCACAACAGCTGAACATTACAAGTCTCACCGTTCGTAAAGTGCTGTGAACAACTGTGAAACAGTATCTCTAGTTCGGTTCCAGGCTGTCGTGGATGCAAATGTCAGTCACATTGTTGCACTCTTGGTACGCAGTTAACAGATGTTGCCCTCTCATATGGAAACTAAAACGCGTTTTTTTTCCTGTGGTTGTTTCGTTATTTCTCTTCCGCATGTCCTTACAAATGTTTCCACGAAGTTTCATTGTCTTATGATAACCTGTTTACATGGGCTCCTTCTCAAGTTGCGAAAGTTTAATTATAATGAGTCTGCAGTTTTTCTTACCACAGGCAGCCAAATTCCCCGCCCATATAAGTCGTCCAGTACGATGTTCTTCCAATGTTCGCAACGAATGTTTGTCAGAATTACAATTTTCCAAACAATTCTGAAAGACATTCATTATTTATTGCCCCGTACGTAAATACTGGGGTATTCCATACTGTGCCTGCTAGTAATGAAACAACACTTTGAGATCATACGATCAGTTTCAGCCATAAGACTGTAGTGAAATAATGCAATATACGCATCCCGACTGCGGAATATGGAGCCCAGAGGTCAAGAATGTGTCGACTTATTTTAGGTGCATCACTCTTCGATAGTTATTCTTTTCCTTTGGACTACGTAGATTATCAGGTATATTACCAGTATGCCCAGAACCTTCCGTAGGTTTGCGGAAGTTATCGTGAGGAAACACGAAAATATCTTATTTATGGATTCTTCCGTCACTTCTTGGTAAAGAAGTTCCATATTTAACGTTGAATAAAGGGTAAACTGTTTTTGTCCTGCTGATCATTAGAACAAAAACAGTTTGCTCGCTATTCAACCTCAAATACGCAAATATGTTTAATCTAGCGTTTGAAGAAAATAGTCTCCATGTGTTTCTGCGTCATAGCGAGAATCCTGGGATCCAGTTGCTATCGGAAATTATTTGTCACAACTTGACAAACATGTTTTCGCCAGTGTCTCCCCGTGCCGCGGCGCAAACCCCGCGAGCTGCGAATGACGAGCACCCTTTCTCGGCTGCTCGGCTGCGCGCTCATTATTTTTTGCCGATCTGATACACAGAACTCGGGAATCGACAATGGAAGGCTTTTGGCTGCTCGCAGGTGAACTTCATCGGCTCGAGGTCACAGAAATAAAGGAAGACGAGAAGAGGGGAGGGAGACGCTCACAGCTGCTGTTGATGGCGCACGTGTACTTCGTGAAGACAATTGAGAACGGAAATGTATTTTTCTTCCGACGACGCAGAAGTGAATTTCCTAGTGATAAAGCATTCTAACGATTTCGTTTGTGTCCACGACATCGAGGAGTTAATGATGAAACTGAGTGGCAGTCAGCGCTGGAATTTCATTTGAAAGAATATAACCTATGATAGAAAGCTGTGCATTGCGAGGGACAACGTCCCCGTTCTTGGTAAGTCTCGGAAATCGCGGGCATTCTTCATCGGAATTTTGCCCTCACATTATCGGCCTAATGATATTTTTTAATTCTTTTACAAAAACTTAACTCCTTTTTGTTTCTTTAGGGGGCTGTATGTAAACTGAGAACTTACAAAAACGGTATATCGTTAGCCAGTCTGGACACTGAAATGTCCTGATGGATCTAACCTATTTATGGGGCAGCGTCTCGAATGCGAACTCTGAGCGAGGTGACGCACTGATCAAGACTCTGAACTCTCAGAGAGTGTCACGGTTCAAACCTCAGTCCAGCCATCGATATTCGTGTTTCCTACAGTCTCCTTAAAGTCGCTTAAGGGGGATGCGTAGATAGTCTCTCTGAAAAGGAACTGCTACCTTCCTTCTACATCCTTCCATAACAGATTTCTGAAATATCTCTTATGACTTGATGACTGACGGCATGCTACACCTTATTTTTTTATTCCTTCTTCCTATATGCTTGTTTCTTTTTATTTCCTTCGTTTTCGAATTATTACTTTCTACTTCACTTGGAAGTGCAACAGGAAATTACAACTCAAACTCCGATGGAGAGTGAAAGATTTGTCTGCTAATTCAAGAGGAGTTGGAAAGCCGTATCCCAACAATGTTAAATTTAGTGACCTGGCTTCTCTGTATTTCAGGAACCACTGTAGCCATTGACATGAAACTTCTACAGGACATTAAACTGTATGGTCGGAATCTACTGAACTGCAATAATAGCCTTTCAGCCACATCTTTCGGAAATACAATTTTTTAACTACACGGTTAATATTTTATGAATGCTTTCTGTACACAATCGTAAATAATCTTAAGTGTACATAACATTACGTTCTTCTTTTAGTTCAGTAGACTGAGGATATGTATAGTATTACTCCCTGAAAACCTGAATACTCTACTCGAAATGGTTTCCGAGATTTAGGGAAAAATGCAACAGAAAATGTAAATTTTCAGTAATGGCTTCTAAAGTTTCAAAAGACTGTACCTTACTTAATACATGCTTAATATTTTATTTTTAGTCACTCAGAAGCACCATGCATCATACTGTATATCATCCTCTTGATCTTTTTCCTAGTTTTTTCTTCTTTTCTTCTTTCTGGACTCCTTAGTGGCCAACTGTGCTGCACACTCAGTTTCATGAATGCGAACCTTGTCCATTCGTTCACGTTCTCTGATGCAGTTTGCTCCAGGATTAATTCCCATATGCTGTAGCACTTTCATCCTACCAATGTCGCCATCATTAAAAGCAATAACACCATAACTGGCCCACAACATTAGTGTCTTCATTCCAACCAAAACAGTTTTTTGTAAGCGAGTCCATATGAGATTTTGAACGACTCATTGGGACTTTGAGTCTGACCATGTGGACACTTCTTCAGTAATTCAGGATTTGCCATGTCTCTGTAAATAGGTTTTATGATATTGATGACTGCCCCTGGGATGGAATGTTTATGGTTGTATGAACTGTTTGAGTACTGGGCATTGAGGTAATTGCACCATCAATCAGGTCCAGGAGGGAAAAGGTGGTGTACTGGTTTTTCATCAGTTGACAGTCTGGGGAAGAAGGTAGCCCATACTGCCTGCTCCATTTTCAACAATTCCTTAGTATTATTTCTGATGCCCATCCCATATATACTGCTGTAGTTCATCAGTCATTTGGTCTGTCAGCCTACCTCTTATCGTTTTACCATCAGAAAGGTTCTTGTGTCTCATCCTCTTCTGGACATGACTGACACATTCCAGTTTTGTGACAATCTTCTCACCATAAGGCAGAGCGGCTTAGATGCTTTTGAGTCTCCATCACCTTAAAAACTTAGTATAACACATTCCCCTTTCGTTCATAGGTCGACTAAAAATTTCAATAGCTGCAGAGGCCTCCATACCACTACTTGTTTCTATATAATTTCTATCATAGATATGTCTTTCCTCATTTCCTCATTTACACTTATGACAATGTTTGGTTAAAATCTGGGAATATATTACCATTTCAGTATCCACACTGGTCCCCAAAGCAACAGAATTCTTAGAACTGTAGCTGCCCTTGTGCCAAGTGCCATCAAAAGCTACTGGTATGTCAGTCATATTACCATTTATTTCAACAGCTTCGTTTGCAGCACCCTTCATAGAGAGACATGCAACAGATTCCACAGCAGCTGCAATAAATCCTGCATATTTGTCGATTTTACAAGGTGAACGTGCATATTCATCACGGCACACATTGTTTCTGCTGCAGTGTGTCGTTTGCCAATAGCTCTCAACCCATAAAACCACCTAATACTTACTGCAAAATAATTATCTTCACACTTATCACAATTCCGAAATGAATGAGTAAATTTACAACTAGCACAATTAATGATAACTTTCCTGGCTAGTCTATTTGATACCTCACTGTCTTCATGTAAACTAACTGGGCCTCTAAATATTTTACAACACACACATTCACCTAACACTCTTGTTGCGATGTGTAAATCTATCAGAATATAACCTAACCTACCATTTACATCACTTTCGTTTTGAGAAAGCTGAGTATCACAGCGTTTTCTTTTTTTTTTTTTTTTTAAATCTTCGAAGCAATAGTGTGTGTATTTCTAGATACTGATGATTTTGCCTGCATTTCATTGTCTGTAACTTCACACGCCACATGTTGAACACAATGTTTCCCTTTATTCGAAAATCTATCACCATAAAACATACGTTTCTTAAAAACACTTCGTTTTTGAGGCAAAATTTTACTTTTTGAGAGATTTACCAATCTATTCGTCACTTTTCATCGGAAAACCGTTAGCACTTCTAGCACAACGTGTGTTTAAACTGTTAAACGAAACCATACTGTTTTTGACAGTGCTACCCATACAAACACGTAATTTAACCTTTTAACACAACAACCCACAGCCTTCGATACAATAAATTAGCTCTTTCATTAGATCTTGAAGTAATACACGTAAAAGTTTTAACATTTTCAACCGAGGTAGATTATATATAAACAAATAAAATAAAATACCTCCCATTCGAGTTTATAATTGATGTATATATCATTTTACTGGAAACATTCCGAATTTTATAATGAAATAGAAATCCTAAAACGTGAAAAAAATTATTTTTTCCGTTCTAACGGCCTTTACATTTGCGTGATGCAGATTGTTTCCAAAGGAACAGTTAATTTCAATAACTAGCTCCAGATGTTGCTTTATTGTTCCTTTAAATTATATCCTTATAGCTCTCTGAGGAGTGTCAATAAATAAAACACTGTTTTGCTAGTTATGCAAATATAACTGATTTCTCTGTAGTTATTCTATAATACATTACAATCATCTACCTCACTGTACCGGGTTGTCTTAGAAGGAAAACGTGGAGAAAACTGGTAATCTCCAAGGTAACCTGAAATGTTGGTGTATTAAGTTCGGTGTACATCAAGCTGCTTTTAGGTGAGCAGGATGTTTGGTGAGGATGGAGCTAACGTTTTGGATGATGGAGGAATATTAAAGCAGAAAAAT
Source organism: Schistocerca gregaria (assembly GCF_023897955.1). Classification (NCBI taxonomy): domain Eukaryota; kingdom Metazoa; phylum Arthropoda; class Insecta; order Orthoptera; family Acrididae; genus Schistocerca; species Schistocerca gregaria. The sequence goes on from NC_064931.1 coordinate 837,137,101, forward strand.
AAATTCGATACTCTAGCACCAGATACGTCCCCGCAAAATAACACAATGCCACATGTCAAAAATCCAGTGACTGAGTGTTGACACCTGCTCCGTATAATGTTGAGCCAAGATATGCCTAGAGTATTATTTCAGATCGTGCACATCTACATAACTGAACTAAAAATATGGTAAATAGAGCAACTGAAAAAATGTTGCTGTCTATTTTTCACACATTTATCAAAACTAATAGTCTATTAGGGAAAAACTCGGTCAAGTAGTACACGTTTAAAATAGCTGCACATAACATTTCTGTTTTCACATCATGCAGATACTAACAACGCCTACTGTGAATTTTCAGGACTTCAGCATTGACTGTTTTGAGAGTTCACGTTCACTGACAAGTGTGCTCAGGATTCATCAGAAGAAAAGAGCATTTTACGATCAACCTCTACATCATGCAGTAGCTGTTGTAGCCAGTCGTAGTAAAGGCATCGTGAAAAAGTATCTGAATTCGCCAGTCGACGCACAACCTATTATTTCACAGCTTTGAGTTTACTCAGTTTAACTTAGAGTGCATAAGGCTTTCAGTTATGTATGCCCATTGTTAGGTGATCCTCAACAACATGGAACTTGTAGAACATGTGATCAGATGCAGTTGGCACAACAGTGTGAAGGGTTACACGGCGTTACAATTTGCTTACATTGCTTTTCCAGGCCGCCCCTACTTTGCAAGTTTGGCTAAAACTGACAGATAACTTCCCGAGCCGAAGGAACTGGAGAAAGTGTATAACCTTGTAGGACGATCAGAGCCAGCTTTGACTTTAAAGGTTCGCGCATAACACCCTGCACAGCGCTTGTATGGTATATTCAGCACTAATACGCATAACATTAAAGCGTGGTTTTCACCTTAAGTGCAATATCTGCTCTGGTCTCGTAAGTATTTGGGGGACTGTACTGTTATTGATAACCATTAACAAAACCGCTGCAGTCATTAGATGAAGAGCAATTAACCCGAATAATATTTAGGGCCCCATGATAAGGATACGCCGCCCACCATGTACCTCACCTGACTGAGACAGCGGGAATCCACCAAGTTATTTCATGTACGTCACTAACTTTTGATAAGCCAATCACGCTGTTGGCACTCTCATGCCTAAATGCGTTCCGTTTGATTTGCATGAGGTCCACAATAATAAACTACCTTGAAAACTTCTGATCTCTTTCGGTAGAATCTTTTGACTATACAAAATAGTTAGTTTCGTAACACCACTATGTGAAACTGCTCTCTATAGCAACCACTATAGACGTAATATAATATGACGGTGCTGAAAACCGCAGGAAAAACCTTATTAGAGAAAAGAGAGTAAACGCAAATTTATTACAATAAATGACATCTCAGAAATATGCCAATGCCATTAGCACATGAGACAACTAATAATCGTAACTTTCTCACATAAGTCATTCAGTAATCCTCAGTCAAAACTAATTTTTTTTGTATAAATTATTTTGCAAGACTATTTGGACCCCCAAAGGACCATGAGTCTGAAACAAATTACGTGATAAGAATTATTGTGTTGGGTGACGACCCCTATGCAGCAACTATTGTTCCTAATTAATAACCACGAAAGATGATAATAACGTTTTATTCACAAAAATAGCAATTTTTAAACTTCAGGTTACGTAAGATTTTGTGTGGGAGGGGAATTCTAATCCAGTACCTAATCGTATTGTTAACTCAGCACAATCATAAGTCAGATATCGGACGTTTTCAACAGTAGCGAGATATCTGAAAATTTTGAAAATTGTGGTGGGTTCTTATGGGAGCAATCTGCTAAGGTCAGCCAGCGGTCCCTGTGCTCACACACTATTTAATGACTTCAACTAGCCTGCGCTAAGCACAACACACATAATCATGCCCGAGGGAGGACTCGAACCTCAGACGTGGGGAGCCGTGCGGACCGTGGCAAGGCGCCTCAGCCCGCTCGAATACCCAGCGAGTCGAGATATCTGAAAGTGAAATAACGAGACAAAAATTGTTTGCCTTACCTGGACTGGTACCCATCATAATTCTACGTTGTTTTATAGGCACTAACAGACGTTAAACATTGGTGTATATCAACAGTAGCAAGATGCGAGCACGTGGGACTAGAAAAAAAGGGGCAAAAGTTGTATGATGGGTATGACTTGAACACGACACATCGTCGTGCTTGACTGCATGCGAAAAGACGTTAATTGTCGAATTCCTTTTTTGCTAGTAGCTAGGAGTGACTTGTTAGAACTAGAGATGATGTCATGAAATACTCTGGGTCTGAAGGGTAGTCGAATCTGGCAGCTATCTTTATTATTGAGAACACACGAAGAGATGACAAAAAAACCAAATTATTTTTCACTGATTATTAGATCTGCGCATGCTAGAGCTCGATACGACGTGAGGACAATTTTGTGCCAGACCATTATTCGAATCGAATCCTGTTTGAAATTGTATCGAGCGGATGGACGTGTACGGGTATGAAGACAACCTCATGAATCCACGAATCGCGCATGTCAGCAGGGGACTGATCAAATTGGTGGAGACTCTATAATGTTGGGAAGCGTGTGCAGTTGGAGTGATATGGGACCCCTTACACGTCAAGATACTACTCTGCCAGGTGACAATTACGTCAGCATCCTGTGCGATCACCTGCATCCTGTCATGTCCATTGTGTGTCCCGACGAACTTGGGCAATTAAAGTAGAACTATGCGACCCCCCACACGTCCAGAATTGCTACAGAGTGACTCCAGGAACACTCTTCTGAGTTTAAACAGTTTCACTGGCAACCAAACTCCCAAGACATGAACACAGTTGAGCATATCTGGGATGCCCTGCAACGTGCGTTCAGAAGAGATGTCCACTACATCGTGTTCTTATCGATTTATGGGCAACCCTGCAGGATTAATGGTGTCATTTCCCACCAGCACTACTTCAGACATTAGTCGAGTCCATACCACGTCACGTTGCGGCACTTCTGCGGGCTCGTTGGGACCTTACACGTAAGTGTAACAGTTTTTTGGCTCTCCGGTATACTACATGTGGTACATTTTTCAAATCAGCAAAATCGATTTTCAGTCACTTAGTGACCATCCTCAGTGCTGTAATATACAATTAAGATTGGTAGGCACTGGTATCAAGCGAATAACCACAAACTTAGAGCTCAGTTTATGTGATCGCTGTAAGCTTGTGGTTATAGCTTGATACCAGTACCTACCAATTTTAATTGTATATTAAAGCACTGAGGATCGTCACTAAGTGACTGAAAATCGATTTTGCTGACAATAAAACAACAAAATACGGCCAATGCTGTTTTCCTTCCAATTCTATCCACTATTTGGTCGTGGTGCGCGCAACACTCCATGGAGTTGCCAATCAATAATTTTTCTAATCTGTAGTTATGTTCATCCTCATTCTTCATCGAATTACAAATTTAGGCTTCCACTAAGGTGATTAAAACCCACCAGAATGGAATTGCTCGTTGTAAATATTTAGCAAGTATGGTCACTCTGGCTGTTGATATTTGACTGTGGCAGTATGTGTACTCTGAGGATACAGTAACATGTCCAGACGTTTACCTCCTGAAGTGTGCTTACCTTTTCGAATTTAGAGTTTTAAAGATACATGACATTGAAGGCAGAACAACAGACTCATCACCTTATTTCAAAACAATGATATTCGGTTAGATTCTTTCGAGCTGCGATACTTCACTTGAATGTCTCGGTAAAGGTATCATCGGCATTTCTGCCAATCACCAGTTTGACATACCGTGTGACTGAAGCGTTTTGCCACAGAGGTTATGTGTCTTATTTTGCTGCTTCTATGTTTCTCCGTCAAGACAAATAAATATGCTCTCCACTCTGAAGACCAAATAAATGTATTAAGGAACAGAAGAAAATGTCTTTACCACTGCTGTGGAACGTATGGGATACTCTTACAATGGAGTCTAAAGGCGAGAACCAGAAATATGACATCTTTAAATATTACGTTTATTAACTATCGTTGTTTGATTAAAAGAATAACCAGTCGTCAACTGGCAGAGTTTTTTAATAAGCACAGACTGAGCACCAGCAAAAGCCTGCACGACTAGGTTAATTTTGTTATGAGCCGAAAGAAATGAAGCACATTGAACACAAGTATGGTGGGATTTCGTTTCTTTATCAGCTGTGTACATTAATTTCTCTTCTTTCCTTTTACTTTACGAATTAAAATATGTGTACAGCACCGAAATGAGAACTTCTTGCCATTATTCGGCCTCTTGATGTTTAATGACATTTATTTACCATTTTTCTTATGTATGCAGTTTTACTTCCCGTTTAAAATAAAATTATTTCATTTACTTAAGAAATTAGGAGAGTCTTCGTTTTCTCAATAAACTCTTATTGAACTAATCGCAAGAATAGTGTGTTGTTTTGTAGTTATTTGTTTAACAGTCAGTTGTTTCCTCGTAACGGTGTAGTTGCCAGATGTCAATTTATAGAAAAGCATATTTGCAGCAGATTCATATTGGTTGATAACTGCGGAGACACACGACTGAGACAGGAGTGAGCAAGCTAATTAGGCTCTTCAGTAATCAACAGAAAATCGTAGCGAGGTTTACTGCAATATTTTATAAAGGAAACATATTGGCTTTAACGTAATGCAGTGAGCGAGGTTTTTCAGTAGCTAAGCACGTTTCATCACGCTTCTTTGATCTGCTTTAGCTCGTATGCACCGATAACGGAATCCACTTAGGAGCTAACGACCACGAAGGCATTAAATTACAGGAGAGAATTTAGTTTCCGTTCCTCTCGTAAACAGCCCGTGTCACCACCTATGCGTGGAGCTTCAGGTTTGTGTTGACTACACAGCAGTCTATTTCCTTTTTTTCGTTACAATAAGTGAATAAATATTATTTAGTTAAGGCCGACATCATACCTTTTTTTCCCACTACTCAAAAAGAAAAGATGAAATATAACATTCTGATCCAATACTAGACGAGCCTGAAAACCATTATTTTCAGCATATAATAATCTACAGTTGTGCTGATCATGAACTTGACGCTGAACATCGACTAATGTTGACTGCGATCAGAGTTTCTATTATTTATTGACGTAGTTCACGAAACTGCTTTTAACACGACTCTGTACATTTCTTCTGTTGATATTAAATTAAGTGTTTTTTTAAAAATGCGGTATTTCGTACTTTTTATAGAAGGAAAGCTAAATGTATTAACGCCAGTATGTTTCCTACCGTTGTGTGTAAGCAGTAAAAGGACCGTATTAAGTGCGAATGGATCGGCCACGTGGTGTTGGTTACTTATAACCGCTGTGGTCGTCTGCAAGGCACTGAAGGCGGTTGCAGTGAAACATAGGCAGGATGAAATCTCAGTTAGTCTGCACACATCTTGGTGATGTTCTGTGTGGGGTTTATCACATAAGCTGCTGAATAAAGAGCCACGGTTAACTAATATGTCAATTACCGAGTGACGTCGGGCAGTGATTAAAGCATTCGACTTAAATTATACCGGTTCTAGTCCCTTATAAGGTATGTGAATAAGAAATACTTAATGTTTATGTAGTTTTTTAAATTATTGTAAATAAATTTTGAGCCATTTTGGTTTTTTACGCCGGCCCCGATGTCACCAAGTGAGAGATGTTGGTTACTACCGTGTTGTTCCGCAATACCATCTGTCAGAGGTGTTGCACGGTAAGCTGACATAAATTATTGCGTTACATTATATGTGCTGTGCTCAGTAGCTGCATTCACGTCCATAACATATAAGAATTGAAATCTATGTGCCAAAGGAAATGGTAATTCAGTAGTTCCGATAATTTATTCTTGCAGACGGCGACCGAAGCCAGTTTTGGCAGCGTGCTCTGGAACGCCCTTAAACGCATAATATGCGCATTCCAAGCTGTTTGCTTCCTCAGCTGAAATACATCTGAGTTTCATCGCTCTCTCTGTCCAAGAACTTAGAGTAGTGTTGCCTGCATAATCAAGTTTGTTGCCTCGAATGAATCGGAGGAGCAACCGTGACGATTAGTTTACAATATCACTTACATATTCAGTAGTTCTTTCAGGTCCACATCTACTAATGCGAAACTGTTGTGCTAACAACGAACAATAGCTTCTGTAATAAACAAAAGAAAGGTGTAATCATATTAGGTGTTAAACATAGTAAGAGAGCAGCAACGTAGTTTTAGTCTTATCTAATTTTAGCAAAATTTAACTTCTCCATGTCAGATTTTCCTAGATCAGTTTTCAGGGTCTTACCTACTACTCAAGAAACATATCCATTCAGATAATTTATTCTTTACACAAAAAAATGATCATCGTAATAAAGTAAGAGAAATCGGAGTTCACGCTGAAAGATTTAAGTGTTGGCTTTTCCCACGTGGTGTTCAAGAGTGTAATTGAAGAGAAATATTCTGAAAGTGGTTCGAGGAAGCCTGTTCCAGTTATTAAAGTTTGAACTGCAGAATAGTCATATCGATGTAAATGTAATGAGTAAATCTTAAGGAAGGCGGAATAATTCAGAGAAACCGTTTTCTACATCTACATCTACATCCATACTCCGCAAGCCACCTGACGGTGTGTGGCGGAGGGTACCCTGAGTACCTCTATCGGTTCTCCCTTCTATTCCAGTCTCGTATTGTGCGTGGAAAGAAGGATTGTCGGTATGCTTCTGTGTGGGCTCTAATCTCTCTGATTTTATCCTCATGGTCTCTTCGCGAGATATACGTAGGAGGGAGCAATATACTGCTTGACTCTTCGGTGAAGGTATGTTCTCGAATCTTTAACAAAAGCCCGTACCGAGCTACTGATCGTCTCTCCTGCAGAGTCTTCCACTGGAGTTTATCTATCATCTCCGTAACGCTTTCGCGATTACTAAATGAGCCTGTAACGAAGCGCGCTGCTCTCCGTTGGATCTTCTCTATCTCTTCTATCAACCCTATCTGGTGCGGATCCAACACTGCTGAGCAGTATTCAAGTAGTGGGCGAACAAGCGTACTGTAACCTACTTCCTTTGTTGTCGGATTGCATTTCCTTAGGATTCTTCCAATGAATCTCAGTCTGGCATCTGCTTTACCGACGATCAACTTTATATGATCATTCCATTTTCATAGCTGATTATCCCATTTCCGTATTTTTCGACAAGAGAAGTCTGTGTCTATAGCGAGGCAGGAAACTATGACTGAGGACTTTCTGTGAGTTCAGTCTGTAGATCATTTCCAAACTTTATTTCAGCCTTAGGACATTGTATCCCAAAAATGCTGAAACGTCCCCTTAGAAATATTATAAATTACTGTGTTTAAACTGACACACAATATTTTTTAGCGCAACGCAATCTGACTTTCAATAATCCCTACAAAAGAACGGCGCCACTACTGCCAGCTAAATAAAAGATTCAAACTACGGAAGGCACTAACTACTGATAGGCATAGGTAGCAAATGAAAGATTTTGATAGAGAGCAAACAATGTATTTACCTTACTAGTGTTCAAAGGTCATAATATGTGTTCCAAAGTCATAATATATATAGCAGTTCATGACATCCAGCCTTACAAATTTCAAAACTCCGCCATTTCTCTCCCCACATCCACCACTGCTGGCGGCTCAACTCTAACTGCGCAACGCTACGCGCTGTTAACATCTAGCTGCCCAACACTACAATGGCAGACAATATTGCTAACTAGCCACAGACTGCACACAGCACAGCCAGTGATTTTCATACAGAGCGCTACATGGCGTTACCAATATAAAAAACCTAAAAAGCCTACTTACACTGCTTTCGAAAAATACACAGAGCAGTCTTATATTTGATTTATTATATTGTCACTCATTTGTTACCGACAGTCTGATGAAAAAAATCGAAAAGGAAGCAGTCACATCCATAAACTACTCGTATTTGAGAGTATGTATACAGAGCTATCAAAAGTGAACTAACACGGCTAATCGGTAAGCGAAGTCAGCTAAGGAGAAGGTAGTTTTCAGAATCCTCGTTATATCGATACTTGAATATTTCTTCTCACTCTATGACCCTTACCATGTAAGAATAAATTGGGAAATAAAGAAAATTCCAAGCAGAGCAACACGTTTCGACATGGGTTCACTTCGTAAGCTCGGACGCCTCATGTAGTTGCTCACGCAACTACGCTGGCAGACGTTAGAAAGAGAGGTGTTGACGCCGAAATTCACGGAGCGCGCGTTTCTAGTAGGTTCGTCTCCGTCACTAAGTGGTCAGTGTGGCTGAATGCCCCGTGGAGCTCCCGGGTTCGAATCCTCATACTGCCAGGGATTTTTAGCTGGTGAGAGGAATGGAACAGGACGCACTAAACAACATGATGGCAGTTCACCTCACAAATAATCATGTTCAGGTTTACAAAAGAACATTCGTTGTGCTATACTTTCGCAAGAAACTGTGCCGTGAATTAAAGGTGATACCTCGGACGAGATCAATAGATACTGATTTAAGTACATATTCTGTTACAATGCGTGACGACTTCATGCTAACGAGAGCAACGCTCAACGCTACACTCGTCGTCTCATCCATGATTTTTATTTTCATTAACAGAATACTGAGTTTATACGGTGACTAGCTCTACCTCGCGACGTAATTTCCTGCTCATAGTCGTCTGCTGTAGGCTACAACCACAGTGACACCATCTTTACCAGATAAATGAGATACGAGTGTCATAAAACCCAAAGACTCTTTAGCCAAACATCGGTGTATGTGCTGCATTGCAGCTCGGGGAAACAACATTCCGAGTTGAGATTACGTGTGATGTACTAGAACCGTGTTCCTACACGAAGCTTTTGTTCTGTTCGTGTCTTCATATTTTTTGCAATTGATTTGTACAAGTCTCATCGTATTGAATAGGTTAATTATTGAGCTACTACTCTTTATGGTAACTGCCTTCACTTATGATAAAGCCAAAGGCAGGTTTGTAGTGCTTGAAATATATCATAGTGCATCTTTGCGAGTTGTTGTTCTGGTTACCAGATCGTAAACTCCACGATGTCTGTTCTGTGTAACTACTTCTGTCCGCGTCCACTTGAACCTGCTTGCAGTAGACAAATCTTGGGCTCTCTCTACAACTTTTACCGTCATACTATCCTCCACTATAAAATATTCCTTAGTACTTCAAGATGATTTTACAAACCAATCCCTCATTTACCAAAAGATCTCAAATCAGTTGGGTACCTTTCATCAGTTACACTGTTCACCAGTCTTACTTTCAACATCATAGTGTAACACATCGTTTCAAAGCCTTCTATCAGCGTGAAGAAAACAGGCAGCCTGGAGAAACCTTCGTGTTGCCTAGATACAGGGGCTGGGGCAAACGCAATTCGTCATCTTACTCCACATCCCTCCGAAGCTATGCCCTGCACCCCTTTCTCATTCCGTTCCGAATTCCTTACCTCCCAATCGCGACCCACTCAGATTTAGTGGTAAAATGGCTCGGTAGACAGCCTGTCAAAAACCGAACCCAGATCAAGCATGAAAACAGGAAGAAGGTGTACTGAATTGTGAAAAAGCAAAACAGGTACTTTGAACAGTCCAAGAACATGATGTACAATACAGAGCAGCAGTGAACAATAACGGCGTCGTGGGAGAGTGGTCACGGTATTCGACTGCCAAGCGGGCGAGACGTGTTCAAATCTCCTTGTGTCTCTGTTGTGATGTAACGTCCTCTTGCAAAAGCGAGGTGTAAGGAATGCACCTATAATGAAAATCGATTCTGTACAATTACCCTATTAGCAGCCGAAAGGAAGTGGCTTTCGAATGGGAACCGCAAATGCTTGATGACAGGGCGACAAGTCAATCGAATCCTCCACCGGAAAACACGTGTGTTGTGTCATACACGACATTAGTAACCGTTCGTGCGTAATATGATAGGAATATCCTACCGTCGCACCTAATTTGTACCCCTGATAAGTGAGTGAGATATGCCTCCTTGCCTGATTTAGTTGTTGGTATGAATGTGAACGAGATCACTCTCAAGGAAACGATGAAAACATAATAGTTCATTACATAAGCTGCAATAAAAAGGAACGCATCAGTTTTACAATCCCACAGTTTCTCTGTACTCTGTAAAAACATATGTTTCCAACGTTTTTGAAGTTGCGTTCCGTTTTGGAAGTTTTGACTCTTGAATTCCTTTGTTGTAACATTGTTCACATTGTTTTTCATTTCTGTGAGACATCTATGTGGTGTCTCACCTGCTCTCATTATTCATCACGTTTATTTGCAACGATAACGTATTCTTGCCACAAGACGCATATTATGCCACATGCCAAGACTAAAAAATGAGAAAAAAAACATTTCAGTTACCGGATGGAGAAATCATAATATTGTGGAAAAGAAAATAAACAAGACGAGGACGCAGGCCTTGATGGCCGAGCGGTTCTAGGCGCTTCAGTCTGGAACCGCGTGACCGCTCCATCTTACAACCAAATCTGAGTGGGGGGTCCGCCCCCGGTAGCTGAGTGATCAGTGCGACAGAATGTCAATCCTAAGCGCCGGGGTTCGATTCCCAGCTGGGTCGGGAATTTTCTCCACTCCGGAAGTGGGTGTTGTGTAGTCCTCACCCTCATTATTTCATCCCCATCGACGCAAAAGTCGTCGAAGTGGCGTCAAATAGGAAGACTCGCACGTGGCGAACGGTCTACCCGACGGGGGGGTCCTTGTCACACGACATTTTATCTGAGGGGCGTGCGATGGAGAGTTTCTCTTCTAAGACATGACCCACAAACTCCCTTCCCTGCACTATGTGAAATAAGAGACGTGCTAGTTTGAAAGTGTCAGACAAGCCTCGACTCGTCTTAGACTATGCTGACAAAGCATGCGTACTCATCTTAGCACTGTACGCCCGTTACATAATCATGACGTTACTGTTAGTTGTGTCATCAAAATTTAGAACAAGTCTCGACTTGACTGACAGCTTTGCTGAACCAGCGTAAATACACATCTTGGCGCAGGCCCTCGGAATAAACTAAAAAAAAAAAAACTCCCCTTCCCACCCGTATCCCCTCTGTTCGTACCGCACACACGTGTCGCCCCTTTCCCTCTCTTCCCTTCCCTCCTTGCTCGTGTGGTTTCAGGGGGACAAAAATCACTCTACTGTAACTGACAGGTGCATCTTAACCTCTAAGTTAGATCTGCAGTGCCAATAAGCAAGCCACGTTTGTTTTGTAAGCTACAGAGGAAATCTTTGTTTATTTTGGTAAGTAATAAAAACAAATACTGGATACATTAACATGCTATTTCATTTTCGTCCAAAGATCGAATTTTCTTTTGTGATCAGAGTTGGAACTTTCGTCTGTGTGGGACCTTGCACACTGCAGCAGTACACTTAAAAGCTTATGGGATGTTCTTGACAGGAGCAAACCAAGCAGCCACCAAGAGTTTACGAGCCAAATATATATATATATATATATATATATATATATATATATATATATATATATATATATATATAAAGATTTTTTACACTTTCTTGGTTACGTAGGTGCTACTGGTAAATGTCGCAGTCTTTCTTGACAGTTTTTTTAGAGCACCACTGGAACATAAACTAAGATGGAAGACAATAAAGAAACTGCGTTAGTCAATCAATAACCAAAATCATATTTTTCTAGTTTATAAAGCGATGCGATACCTGCTACAACCGTACAATCGTGCATTGTCAGGTGATGATACATCGTTTTGGTAGCTAGCCACATCGGGGCTCAGTTGGAAGCTAGACTCATCACTGAAGACAGTTCTACTCCCTTGAATTATATTTAAGGCCAGAGACGTGTCTCAAAACTCCGGAGACAGCGATGAAATACCAACCTGTCTGTCGCTAACCATATGTCCTGACAGCCAGGAGCGTTGGTTGTGGTTGCCATTTCATCTCATAGTAGTTCCGCTCTGATTTATCATCTGCGGAACCCCTGTGGCACTGCTGTAGGTCGACGATATTCAAAGCTCCGTTTCGTTGCCCTTCATTACAAGCCATCGTGAGCTTATATTTCTACAAAATAATATCCGTCTGTACACGGGAAGAGTTTCTACTGCTTGTCTTTGTGTCTGCCAAACCCTGCCTTGGCCTGCAAGGTCACCGGATCTCTTCCCAGCTGAGTAAGTATGATACATTATGGGCAGGGCCCTCCAATCATCTCCGGATTTAGATAATGTAATGCACCAGTTTTACAGCATTTGACACGATATCCCTCAGGAGGACATCCAAAAGCTCTGTTACTGAATAGCATATCGAATAACTGCTTGAATAAGGGCCAGAGGTGCACCAACGTGTTATTGACTTGCTCAATTTGTGAAGCTCTTTCTCTTGAATAAGTTATGCAGTATTTCGGAATTTATAACCACTATTTTGTCTGGAAATGTACAGCACAACTGCCGATTTCCCTCCCATCCTGATAATTCCTTGGTGGCGCATTTTTTCTTTATTTTTATATTTTTTGTCTTAGATTGCGTATACAGACTTTTCAATTACTTTTGCGAATTCCGATGACACCGAAATATTATTCCTGTGTCCTTTGTTATAACCAGTTTTACTACCGATAATTTTAATCTCTCCCCCCCATGAACCATGGACCTTGCCGTTGGTGGGGAGGGTTGCGTGTCTCTGTGATACAGATAGCCGTACCGTAGGTGCAACCACAACGGAGGGGTATCTGTTGAGAGGCCAGAAAAAACGTGTGGTTCCTGAAGAGGGGCAGCAGCCTTTTCAGTAGTTGCACGGGCAACAGTCTGGATGATAGACTGATCTGGCCTTGTAACAATAACCGAAACGGCCTTGCTGTGCTGGTACTGCGAACGGCTGAAAGCCAGGGGAAACTACGGCCGTAATTTTTCCCGAGGGCATGCAGCTTTACTGTACGATTAAATGATGATGGTGTCCTCTTGGGTAAAATACTCCGGAGGTAAAATAGTCCCCCATTCGGATCTCCGGGCGGGGACTACTCAAGAGGATCTCTTTATCAGGAGAAAGAAAACTGGTGTTCTACGGATCGGAGCGTGGAATGTCAGGTCCCTTAATCGGGCAGGTAGGTTAGAAAATTTAAAAGGGGAAATGGATAGGTTAAAGTTAGATATAGTGGGAATTAGTGAAGTTCGGTGGCAGGAGGAAGAAGACTTTTGGTCAGGTGACTACAGGGTTATAAACACAAAATCAAATAGGGGTAATGCAGGAGTAGGATTAATAATGAGTAGGAAAATAGGAATGCGGGTAAGCTACTACAAAAAGCATAGTGAACGCATTATTGTGGCCAAGATAGATACGAAGCCCACATCTACTACAGTAGTACAAGTTTATATGCCAACTAGCTCTGCAGATGACGAAGAAATTGATGAAATCTATGATGAAATAAAAGGAACTATTCAGATAGTGAAGGGAGGTGAAAATTTAATAGTCATTGGTGACTGGAATTCGAGTGTAGGAAAAGGGAGAGAAGGAAACGTAGAAGGTGGATATGGATTGGGGCTAAGAAATGAAAGAGGAAACCACTTGGTAGAATTTTGCACAGAGCACAACTTAATCATAGCTAACACTTGGTTTAAGAATCATGAAAGAAGGTTGAATACATGGAAGAACCCTGGAGATACAAAAAGGTATCAGATAGATTACATAATGGTAAGACAGAGAATTAGGAACCAGGTTTTAAATTGTAAGACATTTCCAGGGGCAGATGTGGACTCTGACCACAATCTATTGGTTATGACCTGTAGATTAAAACTGAAGAAACTGCAAAAAGGTGAGAATTTAAGGATATGGGATTTGGATAAACTGAAAGAACCAGAGGTCGTACAGAGTTTCAGGGAGAGCATAAGGGAACAATTGACAGGAATGGGGAAAGAAATGCAGTAGAAGAAGAATAGGTAGCTTTGAGGGATGAAGTAGTGAAAGCATCAGTGGATCAAGTAGGTAAAACGACGAGGGCTAGTAGAAATCCTTGGGTAACAGAAGAAATATTGAATTTAATTGATGAAAGGAGAAAATATAAAAATGCAGTAACTGAAGCAGGCAAAAGCGAAAACAAACGTCTCAAAAATGAGATCGACAGGAAGTGCAAAATGGCTAAGCAGGGATGGCTAGAGGACAAATCTAAGGATGTAGAGGCTTATCTCACTAGGGGTAAGATAGATACTTTTCGAGAAAAGCGGACCATTTGTATGAACATCAAGAGCACAGATGGAAACCCAGTTCTAAGCAAAGAAGGGAAAGCACAAAGGTGGAAGGAGTGTATAGAGGGTCTATACAGGGGCAATGCACTTGAGGACAATATTATGGAAATGTAAGAGGACGTAGATGAAGATGAAATGGGAGATACGATACTGCGTGAAGAGTTTGACAGGGCACTGAAAGACCTGAGTAGAAACAAGGCCCCCGGAGTAGACAACATTCTACTGGAACTACTGACGGCCTTGGGAGAGCCAGTCCTGAAAAAACTCTACCATCAGGTTAGCAAGATGTATGAAACAGGCTAAATACCCTCAGACTTCAAGAAGAATATAATAATTCCAATCCCAAAGAAAGCAGGTGCTGACAGATGTGAAAATTACCGAACAATCAGTTTAATAAGCCACAGCTGCAAAATACTAACACGAATTCTTTACAGACGAATGGAAAAACTAGTAGAAGCTGACCTCGGTGAAGATCAGTTTGGAATCCGTAGAAATACTGGAAAACGTAAGGCAATACTGACCTTACGACTTATCTTAGAAGAAAGATTAAGGAAAGGCAAACCTACGTTTCTTGCATTTGTAGACTTAGAGAAAGCTTTTGACAATGCTGGTTGGAATACTCTCTGTCAAATTCTAAAGGTGGCAGGGGTAAAATATATGGAGCGAAAGGCTATTTGCCATTAATACAGAAACCAGATGGCAGTTATAAGAGTCGAGGGGCATGAAAGGGAAGCAGTGGTTGGGAAGGGAGTGAGTCAGGGTTGTAGCCTCTCACCGATGTTATTCAATCTGTATATTGAGCAAGCAGTAAAGGAAACAAAAGAAAAAATACGGAGTAGGCATTAAAATCCATGGAGAAGGAATAATAACTTTGAGGTTCGCCGATGACATTGTAATTCTGTCAGACACAGCGATGGACTTGGAAGAACAGTTGAATGAAATGGACAGTGTCTTGAGAGGAGTATATAAGATGAACATCAACAAAAGCAAAAAGAAGATTATGGAATGTAGTCGAATTAAGTCGGGTGATGCTGAGGGGATTAGATTAGGAAATGAGACACTTACAGTAGTAAAGGAGTTTTCCTATTTGGGGAGCAAAATAACTGATGATGATCGAAGTAGAGAGGATATAAAATGTAGACTGGCAATGGCAAGGAAGGCGTTTCTGAAGAAGAGAAATTTGTTAATATCGAGTATATATTTAAGTGTCAGGAAGTCTTTTCTGAAAGTATTTGTATGGAGTGTAGCCATGTATGGAAATGAAACATGGACGATAAATAGTTTGGACAAGAAGAGAATAGAAGCTTTCGAAATGTGGTGCTACAGAAGAATGCTGAAGATTAGATGGGTAGATCGCATAACTAATGAGGAAACACTGAATAGGATTGGGTAGAAGAGAAGTTTGTGGCACAACTTGACCAGAAGAAGGGATCGGTTGGTAGGACATTTTCTGAGGCATCAAGGGATCACCAATTTAGTATTGGAGGGCAGCGTGGAGGGTAAAAATCGTAGAGGGAGACCAAGAGATGAAATCACCAAGCAGATTCAGAAGGATGTTGGTTGCAGTAGGTAGGTGATGAAGAAACTTGCACAGGATAGAGTAGCATGGAGAGCTGCATCAAACCAGTCTCAGGACTGAAGACCACAACAACAACAACAACAATTTTAATCTTTGAGGAAGCTAACTATCAATAATGGAAAAATTACAAATGTAGCTAGATATTGGACTAACATATGCAGCACACTGTTTTAGTGTCCTGCCGGATACGTCATCATACCCGTGAGAGTCCTTTATCTTTAGCCAATTAATTAGTGGCTCAGTCTCGCCCTTTTCAGTATCATGGAGACATATTTTAGAGAGAAGTCTTCGAAAGCAGTTTCCTAAGAGGGTTATATAATTCCCTGTAGAAACTAGTTTTTTATTAAATTCATCATCTATATTTGGAAAGTGATTGTTAAATACTATACATATATTTGTCTTATGGGTAACAAAATTGCAGTCATGGACTGTGCGGCTGGTCCCGGCGGAGGTTCGAATCCTCCCTCGGGCATGGGTGTGTGTGTTTGTCCTTAGGATAATTTAGGTTAAGTAGTGTGTAAGCTTAGGGACTGATGACCTTAGCAGTTAAGTCCCATAAGATTTCACACACATCTGAAGATTTTTTTTTTTTGTAACGAAAACATTTTTACTATGTATAGACTTAGTGTCATCGAATTTGTGGTGCTGTTCAGACAATTTCTTCACTGCTGACCGTACTGTTTTAACTTTATCCTCAGAATTAGTTATTCTATTTGCGTACCACATGCTTTTTGCTTTCCTAATTACATTTTTAAGCACTTTACAGTATTGCTTGTGATGGACTCCTGCAGCTCACTGCTATTATCTCTAACGTTTTGATGTAGTTCCCACTTTGCTCTATATGACATTCTTATTGCATTAGTCAGTCATCCAGATTGTCTGTTAGCGGCAGTACCCTGTTTTAAGCGTTCCAATGGAAAGCAAATTTCACCAAGAGAGAGAAATGCGATGAGTAAGGGACTATATTTATCGTCTACATTGTTTAAACTATAAATTTACTGCCACTCTCACTCTTTAATGAGGTTTAAAAATGTCTCTGTTGCCACTGAAATAACATATCTAAATATTTTGCAATTATGTTTGACATGCACATGGGCAAAAATGCCTTTTAGTGTTAAGATATGTTCATCGGTGTCAGACAGGTCATTTTCCTTGTAAATAACAGATTGTCTCCCTAGTGATGAAGAGTGAAGAAAAATGGAACCTATAGGTGAGGTACTGTTCCCCTACACTCTGGATGGAGGAATTCTTTTTGCATAAGATGATAAGAGTATAGCAGATCTTCCAACAGTCCTATAATTGCACGATCAGTTTTACAGTCAGTATTTAAGTCACCGCACACAACTAATTTTCAGAACTTTCTACAAAATGAACAAAGAATTCTCTCTACCTGACAACATGCATTTTCCCCTTCCCCTGTATGTAGCCGACCTAAAGGTCAAAAGTCAATCTGTGTCCATAATACATTGGATTTCTACCTCTGTCCTCCACTCCTCTGTAGTGTTCATCGTCCACCTTTCTGTTAGTTATAAAGCTACACCCCAGAAAAGTACTTTCAGGAAAAACTTACTAACACTTACCACGTGGATGGCAGCCCTCGATATTCGACTGAAACTTATACCGACAAAACTACGTAGCAGAAGTTTTCTCCTCTAAATGTCATACTAAGTCTGTGAATGGAATTAACGAAATCAGGATGAAATGTGGCGGTGGGACAGGGTAGCGTGGCACTCTGCCAGCAGTGGACAGAGCAACATGACAGTACAGGGCCCGGCCGCGGGCAGCTGATTCCTACACGCAGCACGGCTCATACGAGTCGCACACGGGCGTGTCGTGCCTCCAATCCCAGCACCTTCGGGCTGTGAGAGATCGTCCTCAGTAGATTATCCGACCGTCTCTTGTGTACCGTCCTGGCTAGTTTCAGTGAAATTCTTTCCACTTGTTTGCCATGTTAGATCTGAGTGATATTTCAGCATTTCGACGCCTTCTTCTACCTTCGTCACCTGAAGCTAACTGCTGTAGTTGCAGTGCTGCTCTGGTACTTTATAAGTAATAGTCTGCAAAATTGTAACTTCTTAACTTCATGGAAATTCTATAACATTTACATATGCTATCACAACCAATCTTGATGCTGCAAGGGATGTTAGTATCTAACATATTGTGTGTTTATATCGGACTTTTTTCTGTCAGGTAATGTTTTAATCTTTCCGGAAAGTAGCCTCAGCTTTCGTGTTGCGTGAAAATTATAGGAGGTAGGAGTCGGAACGGAACAGTGTGTGTACTGAATC
This sequence comes from Schistocerca gregaria, assembly GCF_023897955.1. Taxonomy (NCBI): domain Eukaryota; kingdom Metazoa; phylum Arthropoda; class Insecta; order Orthoptera; family Acrididae; genus Schistocerca; species Schistocerca gregaria. Next base: position 837,155,145 of record NC_064931.1, read on the forward strand.
AGTCAGCAGGCCAGTGTGCTAAGAAATGCTGTTGCAAAAAGGCATCATGTATTCTCGTTCGCCTACAGCAGTCGTTTAGGGGTAGTGTTCCTATGGAAAACACAGCCAAATGGGTAATGATTTCCACAGTACGGCTTCTAGTGACAAACAAATCTCAAAGCCGCTGATGTTCAGAGCGAAATTTGTGTTTCATACCGCATAAGGGGAAAGCGGAAATACGTCATCTGCCAAGTCACAAGGCAGATGAAAGTATGTGTTGAATGAATGTGGTAGGCAGTCACCGAAGACGATTGTGATGAAAAATAATGAGACCACTGCTGCCAAAGTCACCACAGAACTAAATGTCATACTTGCGAACCTCGTCAGCACCGAGACAACACAAAGGCAACTCCATAAGCAGGGCACTGTAGGGTGAGCTGCAATTCAAAAAACACTCAGCAGTGATGAAAATGCTCCTAACAGGAAAAAGTGGTGCCGTAACCACAAAACCTTAACAATAGATCATCGGATAAATCCGATTTCACACTGTTTCCAAATTTTGGCAGAGTTCCCGTCTCAGGAGTACAACATGATGAGTGTTCGGTGATGATTTGAGAATATATATCGTGGTATTCAAGGAGCCACTTGGGTACTCTGCAAGATTGCATTATTTCCCACGCTCATGTGACCATTTTGGCTGATCAGGTGCATCCCAGGTACAGTTTTTGTTCCCCATTAGTGAAGAAGACAGAACCCCTGTCCATACAGATCGCGTCTCCAGGACTCGTTATGCGAGCACGAGGATGCACTGTCAGATCTCTCCTGGCCATCACACTCATCAGATCTCAGTACCATTGAACCTTTCTGGTCTACTTTGGAGAGAATGGTGCGTGACTGCTATCCATCTTCATCGTTGTTACCTGAAAATGTCATTATTTTGCAGAAGAGTGGTGAAGATTTCATTGAAAACCATACACGACTTTTAGCTATACGTTCCGAGACGAAAGGAAACGATCTCAATCCAAACAGATTTCCTATAACGTATTAGGCATGGTAATGTGTTGTGTTTTCGGTGATTCCGTACTTTTGTCCGCTCCCCTCTCCTCAAGGGTAAAACAATCCATTGGTGTAAATACTGTTTAGAAACGGAACGTGATAATAAGGTCATAGAAAGCGTGGAGCACGTCGGATATAGTACATTTTGTATTCAAATAACATTAGGTATGAAATTCACCTCTTTGGAGCAATTATGATAAAACTATACTCAATCAGTGATGAGCATATACAAGTTTTGTCCGGTATCATGAAGTACTTGGGTATGTGCTCATTATTTCTTCTATAATATCAATGTTGTAGCAAAGCTGAAGGCAGCAGTTTCGAGAATCTGCTATAAGAAAAGTGACTTGGGACCTGAAAAATGCTTAAATTTAAATTTATATTTTTCTTTCAAACTTAGTGGTTTAACTGTACTTGTTAGAATAAAAATTCGTTCACGTTCTCGATACGTTAGCGGAGTGTAAATCATGATGCCTTTTGATTTCATTATTGTCACCTGACAGAACAACATCTCGAATATCTTACTGACGTGCTTCTTCTGCAGCACACATTATTATCTTATCTAATTAACAACGCTATGTTTATTTTAGTGTAGCCGATTTAATAGTCAACCTTTACGCAGTAAACGTAGGAGAAAATCTACGTCTCACGTAACCAAAAATGAATAGGGATTTACAATTTGCCAGCTATTGTTGTTCAGCTGAAACAGCTATTATCAATTAATTTAATACGTAACTGCTTTATTTAACGTAAGATGGTCATGGGAGCCAAGTTGGTTTAAACGGGAGCACCTCTGTGCACCCACAGTTGATTATTTTTTGAAGTATGGCTGCAGTTACACAGATGTCCCTTTCTCATCTACAACTATCTGTAACATTCTGCTAGATTCTACCTTCCTATTCAGCTCTGGCCTTATCCTTAGAGTGTTTATCCCACTTTGTATAAGTAGTAACGCACTACAGGGCAGGGTTCATAACGATTATAAACTGAGATATGGCTAACAACACCGGCTGGAACATATCAGTAGGTTAACAACAATTAAATGCACCAGTTGCGATTGGAATTTTAACGAGATATATGACGGTAACGGCAGTGGCAGTACGAACTCTCGGTTATTTTGTGTTCTGATTGGATTTCATGCATGCCATATAATGATGTGTACAGGTGACCAAGTTGCCGTCATGGGAGAAATTTTGGAAATTTTTGAAAAGGTTCTGTGGGGTCAAACTGCTGAGGTCATCGGTCCCTAGTCTTAGACGCTACTTACTCTAATTTAAACTGAGTTACTCTAAGGACAACACACGTCCGATGGAGGTCTCGGACCTCCGACGGGGGGAGCCGTGCGTCGTGGAAGACCAGTAGTAGGGAGAGGAAGGGACGAAATTGGCCTCGTCCCTTGGGACATGGGAGGCTGTGTCGCTTACAGGCTGGACAGTAACCCTATGGCCATGAGGGACCAGGAGAACAGGTAGTTGCCAGACAGGTGCCAGGCCATAGAAAAACACAACTCCCACTCTTCCCCCAATCTAGACTGTGGGCTGTACAATGTAACCTCACGTTAGCCATGAAAACTTGCCCATTGGTGAGAGGGTGTTCAGAGAAACCCTGTCGGTTTCTCAGGGTGTGCAAAAGCATTGGCTCCAGCCGCAGGTAACATCTTTTGGAAGGGTACCAAAAACACCACGAACTGTGACTTTATTCCGTGGTTGGTGGCCTGCCAAGCTCACGCTGAGGTAGTAGGATGCTTTTCCTGTTCGTTTTACCACAGTGGAGAAACTGCGCCGGTGGGAAAAGCACGGTCTGATTTGCTTTGGCAGCCTGTGACATAGGTCACGGGTCTCACGTTTTACACTGAATGGGGCAGTAAAAAAGTGTCTTGGGAATATAGTTTTATGGGGTCGCTGAAGTGAGGATGAAACTTTGTAAATGAATACCTTTTGCCAGTGTTGCCCTGGCTGGAAATTTTAAGCAGACAACAGACAGCCACCAGGCCTGAAATGGAGCGTTTCAGGATGGGATTTGGACACAGAGATTCGGAGTCGCAGTAGACATTTGGAGGCAGGGATTGAAAGGAAGACATTCAGAAATGGAGTGTCGTAGTTCGACGGAATCATTCAGAGGAGCACTCACTCTACCGATGAAGACAGAGGACCCTCTCTAGTTATGCTAATATGGTTCCATGCTGAACAACACAGCTTATGGTAAGAACACACTGCAGCAGCAGCATTATAGAGACGGGATGGCCTGCTAACTTGATGGCTTTTATGGAAACCCTCTGCCGGTCACTCTGCCCCATTAATATGCTTGCCTTCACTTGTTGTCATCATCGTACCTCGTAATCCCTGTATACTTGTCATATAACTTCCCAGTATAATAACAATGACAGTATATCGGCATGTCTGTCGGTCACTCTGCCCCATTAATATGCCTGCCTTTACTTTTGTCATTATCGTACCTTGTAATCACTGTGTACTTGTCATATAACTTCCCAGTATAATAACAATGACAGTATATCGGCATAGCCTAATTGCTACATCCACCCACTTCAGAACCTTGCTAATCATTAGTTATTGTCAGTATGATGGCCATCTATGTACTATTTGATACAAAACTGCTTATAACGAATATTTAATCCCTTCATTATTTAATATGACAAATGTGTAACAAATTTTAAACTTATTTTTCTCATTGATATTCCTTTCGTACTTAATTAATTCCCTGTCCACAGATAAGAGTAATAGGAAATCAATTTAACCCCAATCCAGATACAGCGCTTGGAGCCCCATAGCTGATCACGTTTTATTAAATTTCGCTGCACAACTTCATTAATCAGCATTGGCTCCTTTGGAGTGATTTTTTTTTCCGTAGCTGTGTCGGTCAGATAAGCCAGTAGAAAAAAGAAAAACAGGTGACTCACATGTTCTCGGAAAACTTCAGCCACAAACTCATGTAAAACTCCAGGCATTGTGGTTCAATATGGAGAGGTGCCAAATGAAAAGTATTTGGCTGTCACGCCTACCACGCCTTCTCGAGAGACCTCTCACAAATTCCAATGAACTTCTGGTCATATGTAATAGCTTTCAGTCCAACAAATGTATGGTCCAGACACTCAGGATGAGATGTGATATGAAACTGAGGCTAACAAAGCAAAAGCACAAATGCCAAATGGAATTTTCAATTGTACCTTTTGAAAGAAAACCTCAGCAGTACTGTTCGGGTTTAATTCTCGTGTCACTGAATCAATAAAATATATTTCCTTAAGATTGAATTGCTTCTGTTCAAGAATACGCACGGTTTCAGAAGGTGTCGCTGGTGCAAAATTCAGCTTGCGCTTTTCTCATATGATATACTGCGAACCATGTATTAAGGGTAACAGGCAGATTCCATGTTTCTATATTTCCGAAAACCATTTGGCACAGTGCCCCACTGCAGACTGTTGACGAAGGTACGAACATACGAAATAGTTCCTCTGATATCTGAGTGACTCGAAGATTTCTTAAGTAACAGATCCGACGGTGAGTGTTCATCAGGGAGAAGTGTATCGTCAGGGATGCCCCAGGGAAGTGTGATAGGACCACTATGATTTTCTGTATACGTAAATGGTACGCCTGAGAGGGTGGGCGGCCATATACGGTTGTTTGCTGATGATGCTATGATATGTGAAGAGGATACAAGATTACTGAAGCGAAATTTCTAGTTGATGTGATGAATGACAGCCAGCTCTAAATATAGAAAAATGTAAGTTAGTGTTACTGTAGATGGACAGCAAAAACAAACCCGTAATGTTCGAATACAGCGCCAGTAATGTGCTTCTTGACACAATCACGCCGTTTAAATATCTGGGCGTAACGTTACAAAGCGGTATGAAATGGAAAGAATGTGGGAGAGTTGTGATACGAGAGTTGGAAATTTAATAGTGTCAACTATTTATTTACAGCTCGTACAAAATAGATACGTGTTGCCAGCGTGTGGAAGTTGTTGTATATTCTTAGCAGTTCGAGCGGTGCGGTCTGTTGCCCGACGAATTTTTAGCAGGTCTGAAGCGACTGCCGTGAAGTGTTTCCTTCAGTTTATAAATCGACTTGTCGCACGAGGGCTTAAGTCAGAAGAGTGCAGTAGGTGGTATAGCAGTTAGCAGCCCCATCGGTCAAACAAATCAGTAACAGCTTGGACTGTACGTGCTTGAGCATTGTCCTGCAAAATGATAGTCAGTTTCTGCTGAAAGTGTCATAACTTTTGTCTCTAAGCTGGTCGTAGGTTGTGTTCCAAAAAGTGAAGAGCGTAAAGACATAAGTGATGACACTTTCTGCAGGACATGACCATCATTTTGGAGGACAATGCTCATACACGTACAGTCCAAGCTGTTACTAATTACTTCACTAAAGAAGACGGACTAAATATTCCTGAATTCCAGTCAAGAACAACTGCCAAGATAAGAAACATAGAAATAGATTTCCTCGGTGTAGCAAAGCAGCTGAAATCACTTAATAAAAGCAACGCTTCTGGTCCAGATTGTATACCAGTCAGGTTCCTCTCAGAGTATGCTGATACAGAAGCCCCATAATTAGTCATTATATACAACCGCTCGCTCCCAGAAAGATCGTACCTAAAGACTGCGAAATTGCTCAAGTCACACCAATACCCAAAAATGGAAGTAGGAGTAATCCGTGGAATTACAGGCAAATATCACTATCGTCGATTTGCAGCAGGGTTTTGGAACATATACTGTATTCGAACAGTATGAAGTACCTAGAAGAAAACGATTTATTGAGACGTATTCACCACGGATTCAGAAAACATCGTTCTTGCGAAACAGAACTAGCTCTTTGTACTCGTGAAGTAATGAGTGCTATCGACAGGGGATGTCAAATTGATTCCATATTTATAGATTTCCAGAAGGCCTTCAACACCGTTCCTCACAAGCGTCTTCTACCAAAACTGCATGCCTATGTAATATCGCCTCATTTGTGCCGCTGGATTCGTGATTACCTGTCAGAAAGGTCACAGTTCGTAGTAACAGACGGAAAGTGTTATAAGACCTCTGTTGTTCCTGATCTATATTAACGATATAGGAGACAATCTTAGTAACCGTCTTAAATTGTTTGCAGATGATGCTATCATTTACCGTCTTGTAAAGTCATCAGACGACCAAAACGAATTGCAAAATGATTTAGATAAGATATCCGTATTGTGCGAAAAGTGGCAATTGACCCTGAATAAAGAAAAGTGTGAAGCTATTCACACGAGTACTAAAAGAAATCCATTAAATTTCGATTACTCGATATGTCACCCAAATCTGAAGGCTCTATATTCAACTAAATATTTAGGGATTACAGTTACAAATACTCAAAACGGGAACGGTCACATAGATAATGTTGTGAGTAGAGCCAACCAAAGACTGCGATTCATTGGCAGAACACTTAGAAGTTGCAACAGGTCTACTAAAGGGACTGCTTACACCACACTGTTCTGTAGTACTGGTGTGCAGTGTGGGATCCGCATCAAATAGGACTGACGGATGACATCGAAAAAGTACAAAGAAGGGCAGCTTGTTTTTTTATTATCGCGAAGTAGGGGAGATAGTGCCACAGACATGATATGTGAATTGGAGTGGCAGTCATTAAAACAGAGGCGTTTTTCGTGGCGACGGGATCTTCTCATGAAATTTCAATCACCAGTTTTCTCCTCTGATTGCCAAAAAATACTGTGGGTACTCACCTACATAGGAAGAAATTATCATCACGATATAATAAAAGAAATGAGGGCTTGCACAGAAAATAATTTTCCCGCACGCCGTTCGAGAGTGGAACGGTGGAGAGACAGCTTGAAGGTGGTTCAGTGAACACACCGCCAGGCACTTTATTGTGAATAGCAGAGTAATTACGTATATGTAGATGTAGAAAGTAATATAGAGGTCAGAAACTTCTTGAAATGTTCGTAAATGTGAAACTGTGCACTCCAAAAAGCTCAGGTATCTAGTCTCCTAAGACCATAATTGAATCAGTCATCTTATACAAATGCCTAGGTGTGGCAATAATCATATAGGGTCAATTGTGGGAACGGCAGGTGTCTGACCCTGATACGCTGCTCGCATACTGGAAAAATGCAGTTAGTCTACAAACTTTGCTTACAAAACACTCGTATTCCAAAGCTGTTTCACAGAGGAAGACTGCACTGTGCTTCCTTCTCTAGATTGTCGCACAGTTGACAAAATGGTAGATATCGAAGTAGACGACAGAGGGATAGAGAAACAATTAAAATCGCTCAAAAGAGGAAAGGCCGCTGGTCCTGATGGGATACGAGTTCGATTTTACACAGAGTACGCGAAGGAACTTGCCCCCCTTCTTGCAGCGGTGTACCGTAGGTCTCTAGAAGAGCGAAGCGTTCCAAAGGATTGGAAAAGGGCACAGGTCATCCCCGTTCTCAAGAAGGGACGTCGAACAGATGTGCAGAACTATAGACCTATATCTCTAACGTCGATCAGTTGTAGAATTTTGGAACACGTATTATGTTCGAGTATAATGTCTTTTCTGGAGACTAGAAATCTACTCTGTAGGAATCAGCATGGGTTTCGAAAAAGACGATCGTGTGAAACCCAGCTCGCGCTATTCGTCCACGAGACTCAGAGGGCCTTAGACACGGGTTCACAGGTAGATGCCGTGTTTCTTGACTTCCGCAAGGCGTTTGACACAGTTCCCCATAGTCGTTTAATGAACAAAGTAAGAGCATACGGACTATCAGATCAATTGTGTGATTGGATTGAGGAGTTCCTAGATAACAGAACGCAGCACGTCATTCTCAATGGAGAGAAGTCTTCCGAAGTAAGAGTGATTTCAGGTGTGCCGCAGGGGAGTGTCATAGGACCGTTGCTATTCACAATATACATAAATGACCTGGTGGATGACATCGGAAGTTCACTGAGGCTTTTTGCAGATGATGCTGTGGTGTATCGAGAGGTTGCAACAATGGAAAATTGTACTGAAATGCAGGAGGATCTGCAGCGAATTGACGCATGGTGCACGGAATGGCAATTGAATCTCAATGTAGCGAAGTGTAATGTGATGCGAATACATAGAAAGATAGGTCCCTTATCATTTAGCTACAAAATAGCAGGTCAGCAACTGGAAGCAGTTAATTCCATAAATTATCTGGGAGTACGCATTAGGAGTGATTTAAAATGGAATGATCATATAAAGTTGATCGTCGGTAAAGCAGATGCCAGACTGAGATTCATTGGAAGAATCCTAAGGAAATGCAATCCGACAACAAAGGAAGTAGGTTACAGTACGCTTGTTCGCCCAATGCTTGAATACTGCTCAGCAGTGTGGGATCCGCACCAGGTAGGGTTGATAGAAGAGATAGAGAAGATCCAACGGACAGCAGCGCGCTTCGTTACAGGATCATTTAGTAATTGCGAAAGCGTTACGGAGATGATAGATAAACTCCAGTGGAAGACTCTGCAGGAGAGACGCTCAGTAGCTCGGTACGGGCTTTTGTTGAAGTTTCGAGAACATACCTTCACCGAAGAGTCAAGCAGTATATTGCTCCCTCCTACGTATATCTCGCGAAGAGACCATGAGGATAAAATCAGAGAGATTAGAGCCCACACAGAAGCATACCGACAATCCTTCTTTCCACGTACAATACGAGACTGGAATAGAAGGGAGAACCGATAGAGGTACTCAGGGTACCCTCCGCCACACACCGTCAGGTGGCTTGCGGAGTACGGATGTAGATGTAGATGTAGAACTAGAATACTGCTGAAGGGTAAGGGACCCATGCCAAATATGACTACCTTGTGTTATTAAACGTACACAAAGAAGGCCAACACTAATAGTCAAAGACTCGTCTGATCCATGAGGGAGTGTCAGGGCGATACTGAAAAACCTGAAATGCAGGCTTCTGAAGCTCAGCGCCTTTCCCTCAGCACAAGACTAAACGCATGTTTTTGTCACAGTGTCATCTCATCCAGATAACATCATAAAGAAATGACTACTTCCGATCAGACGTCATTGGCTTGTTTGACAATAGTATTCTTAGTTCATACAACTGCCGTCTACACCGCTAGCACATATTGAAGAATGGAGTTTTTGATGCGAATTCGCTACTGTGTTTAGGATCTTAAAGATTGGCCGGCGGGTGGGAAGCAAATATGCTATTTAAGCAAAGGTTTCCGGTTTTTTTATAACTGGAGTGAAACTGTTTATGTTAGACTGTTTCCAGCTGTTGAAACGAATAATTAGTGAAATGGATAACATACGTCATATATAACACTCCAATTCATCTCACTTTGATTTCATGGCGGGAACGCTTTAAATGAAGAATCTGTGCCCTTTCTGAAAAAAATGTACAGCAGATTTTGTTGCTAAATATAGCAGAAATATCGATGCAGTTGAGCCAATTAATTAAAGAGTGGCTTTCAAATTCCAGTAGAGAGAGCTGATGAGGAGCGCTGACACAGCTTCCCATCAGTATTTCTGAAAGCATTTTTCTCTCTTCCTTTCTTTCTTTTTTTTCCGAAGTATAGGATACGAGATGCGCATGCAAACATCGAAACGGCTTTGAAGGTATTGATGACAATTCCAATGATGGGAGTATGTCGCACTGCAGTTACAGCAAATTGAAGATGATAAAGAAGCTCCTTAAGGTTGAGTATTCGCGAAGCGGTGATGCAGACTGTCAAATTCACTTATGTTGCCGAAACAGTGCAGACAATTGCTAAATTTGACATCCCTGACATAATCGATGAGTTGGCTTCACTCAAAACAAGGAAATGATTTATGAAGAGCATGTAACACCTGTTCGTTAGTATACATCAAACTAAAAGCTATGTACAGTGGCTGCAATAAAAGTAAGACATAGATTTCGTTTTATCTTCAGTTTTGTACGATTTTTAATTTATGTAATACAATGATACATTTAATCTGCTGAGTGTAATGTTTTTCATCCGATGTGTGTTGGTCATTTAAGTAATATTTTGCTATAAAGCTAAACCTACCTTACATATTATGAAATTTCCTAAGCCTGAATAGGAAAAATTCGAAAAAAGGACGTTTTTTCGGGTGGGGGGGGGGGGGGGGACACAGGTTTGGTAGTTCTGTCAGATGTGCAAGATAACCTCGGTATGGCCCTACACTCTGAATAATATTATAAGTAATATTTGTAATAGGCAATTCCTGCTAAATGAAAGTCATTATATATAGATGTCATCTCTCGAAAGGTATAAAGCAACTCCCCAATCTGGATATCACTATCAGCCGTCATGCACAGCCACCAGTGAGGTACAAAAGTTTGATGGAATACCGCAGTACTTCGCTTACAGTCTTTATTATTTCACTAACTGTTTGACGTGCGCAGTAGCCACGATAATGCAGTAGTATTCGGGAAAGACAGCGATGGTCTTAGAGAATCGTCAAGGACATTACCATGATGCGTCTTTAAACAAAACACGGCCCATTTCCTTACCATTCCGCTCATTTCATGATTGTGCTACGCCTCTAAACAAATGTTCGTCTATCCTATGTAAGACCCTAGACTTCCTCCCTTTTCTTTCTTTACGGGATAGTGTAATGTAAAATCTAATGTCATAGATGTTAAGCATCTTTGTAGCAACTATTAAAAACATTAAAATATTTACCATTTTAGAAATTTAAAAATTGTAACAGTTAATATTCTAATAACTTTCATTTTGTGGCCCATTATCACCTATGATGAACAACAGACTGAAACAACAAAAGACGGAAGAGAAGTACCTGAGTTAGTGACACCGCTGTCTTTGAGGTGTTATTTCCACCAATGAGCTGTTTTTAAGGAAACAACGGTGGAACTTTTCGTTTAAAGTTAGCTACATACAGTGATCCAAGAAATCATTCAAGCAAATGTATTGTTTAGTATGACGGTGGTCTAATTTCAGCTGCCATTCAGATTTCAGTGAAAAACTGTTTTCCATTCCATTTACAGGTGCTCTTTCTGAAAGCAGATTATTTTAACATGTTCGTGATTATCTGGTTGCTGCTTTGAAAGTCAGGTTCCTGTTTTTGCAATGCCGTTCAGAACTCGGCTTTGGAACGCCAGTGACCTGGATTTGGCGAATGCAGATCTTCGTAGTGTCATTTATCTCCATTCATCTAACTCTAGCCCACGTAAACTGGCACACAATTTGTCTGAACCGGACGCGAGAGCACTTGTCCTCGTGTAACAAGCTGTCCACTCCTCTCTTTCAACTTAGAAGACAGAAAACAGGTTGTTACAGGGAACTATCAAACATGCTGAGCAATGTGGTAACTTCTATTCTGTACTGAGAATGAACGATGTAACTGAACTTTTATGCACAGTACACATGCTTCAGTTGCATAGATGAGCCTAGCAAAAGATATATACATAGCACGTAACGTCCTTCAGACCATTTTATTTGCTGTGGGTTCACAGTCTTGTTAAATCCTTTTAACCACTCTAGGTTCTCCATGGACTGTATATTTATTAAGAAAGCCACAACTATAATTTTAACCTTTTCGTAATTTTCAAGTGGGTAACAGAATCTGTAAGCACAAATGTAGGCATCAATAAAAAGAATGAAAGTAATAAAAATTAGTAACCGTACAGACAAAAACGAACATGAAGTTTTTCAGAGAATTAAAGTATTTTGTTCAGGTGGGACTCCTGTTCTGTGAAGACGTAATAGGATGTTACAAAATTTCTTTTATTTGTCATGCCCTGTGTATCTCTAAAACAAGCTGGAAGAGCTTCTGCTGCTATTTGGAAATAAAAAGGGAACACTGTACAGAGATTTGTTAAAACTGAGAGACGGAAACGAATTTTCTGTGAATTATACGTAGGAAACTGTGAACCCAGCACTGGCTTCAAAGCAATTAAACAGTTCAGTACTGATGTAAATGCTACGGTCGCAGGTTCGAATCCTGCCTCGGGCATGGATGTGTGTGATGTTCTTAGGTTAGTTAGGTTTAAGTAGTTCTAAGTTCTAGGGGACTGATAACCACAGATGTTAAGTCCCATAGTGCTCAGAGCCATTTGAACCTTTTTTTTTTACTGATGTAAATAAACAACGAATGCTAAAAAAACGAATGCGCATTACACTAATTTGGAGTACTGGCGATTAAATGTTTCACAGAATCTTAAAAGTCAAATATAGTAATTTAAGAAACAGATATTCTTGTGATTTAACATTTTCAAATTTATGTATATTAGTATATTAGGATATGAAAGATTCCTAATCACATATAATCCTTCGGGGCAGGGTAAAGAGGGAATTACCAAGACATTCTGAATTTTCGCATAGGTACGGAAAAGTAAATCCGACGTACCGGAGGCCACTTAGATTTTTATTCTTTCAAAATAAACAACACGAAACAGAAATCAAGGCTGCAATCAACAATAAATCTATAAACAAACAGTCTAATCCACAAAACCTTATTCTGCAGCCGAGTCTTCTTCAATATCCGGTGGAGGCAGAGCATCACATTCGCACCATACAAGAAACTTCAGTAATATTCACTATATTAATGTGTAATCGTTTGTCTTCCACAAATCATGAGCAGAGTCTTATGTTTAGCTCCTCCTATCGGAACGTTTTTAGTGCATACCTTGGAAACATACATATTCGCCGAAGATTTGTCTCTTTCTCATTAAGGTTATTTCGCTAAGGATCCCTTCACGTTCTGTCCTGTAAAAACCTGAAAAAGATATTTTCTTTAATTGTGGAGCAGGCAACCATTGTTCATTGGAATTTTGAAATTTTAGAAAGTCGTCCTATACCTTAGTGCCAACAGCAAAGGGAAGATGATTCACCCTTCTACTTCCAATAATTTGTGAACACCCGTCAGTGTGGTACACTGTATTCATTTTCTTCTTGGGATGAACGGAGTCACACTCCACTTCCGTGTGGGCTGTTTCAAATCATGACTGTTATTTGGATGGTTCGTGCACCGAGCAATAAACGTAGCATGTAGATACAAAAGTAGAGCTCTTTTGTTGACCTCTAGATCTATGTTTCACTCAATCTGTTCTGAGCTGCTACTCACTACGGAAGAGCATCATATAGCGCGCTGTCATACTCCCGACAGCACTATTGAAATGTGTTTCTTTTCTAGTAATAATGCTGTCTATAATGAACTGAACTCAAAAGTGAATAGCTGCAGAGTTACTGGTCTCATTTTTACGCTCCAAGTCACGTAAATACCGACTAAATATGTAATTGTAATCGCACGTAACAAAATTTGTGAACATTTCTAATCAATGTGCGTAGCACATTCATGTTTCCATAACGCACTGAAGGCTCTTAACAGAGCATCCAATATCACGAGATTCGCTTTTGTAGCGTTACAGTGTTCGCAAATGTTATTCTTCCGTGACAAAGGACCTTACATTTTTTCCTACACTACCAGTGCAACTCATTGGAGATTTTGACATAACATAAAACGCGAAAAATTAAAAACGCTGATGAATATGAACCAAATTCTACACTTATCACATTCGTCAGGTTGGAGTAAGAGGTGCGAAATATTAATTTCGAGAACGTATTTGTTTTATTGATGGGTTCAGCTATATTACCAGACAAATGAGCTCTTGAGCTGGGTTAATCATTACACAAGGTCTCAATTATCTATTGTCTAACGACATACTGATCATAAAATAGAATAATTTGATTAATTTTAATTTAGTGAAAGTAACTGTCATTTAGAAGCTCACAGGTAAAAGCTGCACCGCATAGAAGCAACAATAAACTGCTTTAATGCGACGACTGTGACTGGAGAAAAACACAAACCGCCAACACAGCGATAGTAATGTCGCTCTGTAGGTTACTTTAAAATGTTGTAATCTTTAGACATCATGTTGAAGTACATATAAACAACATTGTCGTCGGACTGGCGGTACAGTTCTTGCTCGGTCACATTGTTGGTTTCTATGAAGCAGTTGTGCGATTATTAGAGTTGCTTACGGTCGCTACAATACATTTCGTTAATTAACAGTACATTGATAACTGAGTATTGTTCGATCTGAAACGCCATAATCTGCATCCTTTTTCCGGCCCCCGACCGCCTTGAGGCTCTCCCATTACCGCAGGAAGCTCATACACACTGGTGCAATTCAAGCAATCGAGATAATGTTAATGAGTGTAGCAGAGGAGCGACTATCTACAGGGTGAAAACTATTGAACTGTATGAAATAAACTCTTCATAACATCTGAACGGTTTGAGTTAGGATGTTCCAAGTGAACGGTTGGCGGGAGGGCATGATAGCAAATAGTATGGTATGTATGGTTGGGTGTAGCGACTAAACCTTCATTTGGATGGGTTCATCAATAAGAAAAAGTGACGCATTTTGGGGACTGGGAATCCACATTTCGCGATTCAAAAGTCTCTTCGCCCTCAACGGGTGACTGTGTGGTGTGGAATGTTCAGTCACGAAATTATCGGTACGATATTCCTTCATGACAAGCTAACTACCGAATGAAACGTGAAAGTTTTGGAACATGGTTTAACCCCATTATCCAAAGTGACACTGATTTCGACAAGATGTGGTTCATGCAAGACGAAGCTCGACGCCGTCGAAGCAGGTAGTGTTTAACGTCATGGAGGATCACTTTGAGGATCGCTTTCTGGTTGTGGGGTGCCAAGAGGCCACAGGCGTGGGCCTCCGTAAGCCGCCATATTATTCGGATCTGAACAAATGCGACTCCTTTTTATGGAGCTGTGTTACAGACAAGCTGTACGGCAATAACCCCAAAACCGTTGCTGAGGTGGAAACAGCCACTCAGGAGGTCATCTACAGCATCGATATTCCGACACTTCAGCAGGTAGTGCAGAATTTCGCTATTCGTCTGCGTCACATCATCGCCTATGTTGGCAAGCATATCAAACGTGTCATAACCTAAATCTGAATATCTGTAGTGACGTTTACATGTTGAATAAAGTGTGTGCACGCCGTAGTCTGTAACTAATTAACACTGTTTTTCATATAGTTCAGTAACTGACTCCCTGTGTATCTGTGTAACTACTCTGCATTTCACACTTAAATGGTTGGCAAAGGGTTCATTAAACTCACGAACAGTACATGGCAAAAATGAACACGTAAATGTTCCCATACAAGCTTCGAATAGTTTTATTTTATTGCTATGGCTAGAACGTAGTTTTTTTAGAGGCGTGCAGGCGAGCTGTCTACGAAATACGTGCTCCAAAATACTGCTGGCAAAGCACCTTGCAACACACTAAGTCTGCCACGGTGGTGGCTGGATTTCCTAATTCTGTGACACAAAACAGTGTTCTATGTTCTACTATGTGACTGCATATAGTCTCCTGTTACCATGTAGCTGGGCAAAGCGACTATAAATACTTATCGCTTAGCAGCACTTGAATTCGTACTACCATTGGTTTCGGGACTTCCAGCTACAGTCGACGCCATAACAGTCTCCACGTCAGCCGACGATTTCATGTCGACCAGGCAGCTTCAACTCCTCGTATCAGGGCATCAGCTTGTCCTTTCTCTACAATCAACCACTAAACCTGAAGCTTCAAAATCTCTAGGTGGTGACACGAAGGGAAGAATTCTTCTAGATTATCTTGGTCCGTCTCCCACTGGGTCATTGGGTCCTGGGTTCAG
Organism: Schistocerca gregaria; assembly: GCF_023897955.1. NCBI lineage: Eukaryota > Metazoa > Arthropoda > Insecta > Orthoptera > Acrididae > Schistocerca > Schistocerca gregaria. The sequence continues at coordinate 837,170,796 of NC_064931.1, forward strand.
CTTGGGGCATCTGCACTACCACGGCCCCTTAAGCATACGCCCGCTGGCAGCTAGAGGCCCCTGACTTACGTCAGCACAGCAGCCCCTACGGACGTAGCCATCCGCTGAGGTAGCGCCACAGCCTTACCCACGCTAACACTAGCACGAGCCGAGCAGGACTCTGGGAGTTAAGCTCAGGTAGAAACTGCTCCCAGGATGACAACTCAAGCTACCGATCCGCCGTTAACAACCTCTGTATGGCATTCAAGCAGAATAATGTTATTTCTTATTGAGTACTCCTGATGCCACATGTACTTTGGTACGTATAGAATGCAATCCTCCGTCCTGGACACACCATTCCGTTAGAAAATGGTGGCCATACTGCTGATATCATTAAATTTGGTTCCATGAGAAAGGCCGTAATAACAAGTGGCAACACGGTAAAGGAATCAACTGCACCATTTCAACGTGGTGATTAGAAAGGAACATTTTTTTTCTTTTTCTTTTGCTATTGGGTTGTCAGTGTTAATCGCTAGGATTGGAGAATTGGATGGAAAGTTCGGCTCGTAAAATTGGAGTCGGACAGTGATCTAAGCGTATGAAAGAGCCCACTAAAGAAATATATGGTGGTTTGCCCCCAGTTATATGTCGGCAGAGTGCACCTTGCACCCAGTCATTTACACCATAGAATGTAGAGAATGATCACGGTTGGCACTCAGAAATTGAAAGCGTCTCTTGCAAGAAGTGTAACATTACTGTTGGTATTAAGTCCTGCACTATTATATTTTTGCTTTTGTGTGGACATAAGCTTTACAATCAATGATCCAGGTGTGGAAGTGTTACCATTGCAGAGGTGGTCTAGGCGTTGCAGAATAAGGTTGCACAAATGTCGGCAGAAAACATAGAGTTGCATAAGCAGCTGGAAGCATTAAGGGTGGACAGATCATCATCGCCCGCATCTCGTGGTCGTGCGGTAGCGTTCTCGCTTCCCGCGACCGGGTTCCCGGGTTCGATTCCCGGCGGGGTCAGGGATTTTCTCTGCCTCGTGATGGCTGGGTGTTGTGTGTTGTTCTTAGGTTAGTTAGGTTTAAGTAGTTCTAAGTTCTAGGGGACTGATGACCATAGATGTTAAGTCCCATAGTGCTCAGAGCCATTTTAGATCCTCGTCCAGTACGTCACCACCCATTCTGGATGTGAGTACCTCTACCCCACTTCCTCCTTTTGCGGGTAAAAGGGGGTATTAACTTTTACAGACATATGTTAAAACAAGCGAAGTTTGGATGTTGGTGAGAGAAGCAGTTGTTCCATATTGGCATATAATGTTTGGGTGGTGGTGCGAAAAAGAACATAATGTACCATGAGGAGTTGAAGAACGCTCAGAAACTCAAATTCTGAGGGCAGGTTGGGACGGCAATATAGGAGACAGAATAGTTTTAGATATTACTGGCAGAAATTTAACAATGTGTCGCAAAATCATGGATAGTCCATCGAGAATTTAGTGATTTTCCCGCTGTGGGTGGTCAGGACATACGCAACGAGAACACCGACAGTTGCAGTGTAGGAAAAGTGCGCGAGTAGGGCATCGGGTTTGAGATAGTAGATAGAATAAGGAGCACGATACAAAGACATGGAATGGGAATGGTAACCCACCATTTATCTACTGTGACAGCTCCAGAGTCGCCGAGCGGCGCTAATAGAAAAGTTAAGAAGAACTAAAACGTGTACAGAGGTTAAACGTTGCTTAATTGTGTTAATGGATTGAAGGATACATAAGCTTTTATTGGATAATGTTTCGCAGGTGTCTGTAGAAAGTTTGGACCTCATGAGGAAATGCAGCTTGCGCCAGCCACGATTCGAGTTATATGGGGCGGGTGGTAGTGACGTCCTTTCGCTAGGACCACTAGTATTGAGCTTTTCGGCGGGGACGAAATATTTCCGGGGATGTTTGTATAGTATCTCTTCTCATAAGCGATGGGAACTACACTGTAATAGGATTATATTTCTTACATGAACATCTCGCTAAAACTGACAGTGGGCAGAGCATACTTGAGGTTACGTACAAAAACGATCTTTCAAGGATGGTTACAACATTTTGCCAATCGCAACCCTGGTGCCAAGGCTCTCTAAAATGTTTACAGATTGTATCCCCATAATCAACTGTCAAATACTTGTACTTTATTTTGTACGGCAAAATGGACCCTCAAATTAAATATTTCCACACCTAAAATGAGTGTCTAACTTATCCAAGGGAAGGTACTGCCCCAATTGATATAACTTAGAGCTTAGTCCACGACTAACGTTCTATATCTGTACAGTGCTATACGGAAATCAAAAATTGCGTGTATTCTTAATCAAAGTCACTGTCACATTAATATACGTGTGTGTGGTGACTGCCAAATATAACGAAAAGGAACTACGTTGAATTAGAAATTTTAATATTCATGTGAGATCCAGTCACACATAACTGTCTAATTTTAACAACTGATGTGATGTCTAGATGATCTAGATACTAACTGCGAATCATGAAAGAAAAAGGATGATACAAAAGTATATTTCGTTCGACTACCTATGTCTAAATTCATGACATGATGTATTACCCATAAATAAGTAAGCATAATGGTCAACTACCGTTAGATTACACAATCGGTGATTAACAATCTTGAACTCGATCGCCTAGTAAGTGAACGTAATATGACGGGTAAAGTAATTTTCGGTAACAAGCCCCCTCCGCCACGCATTCAACTATGGCTTGCGAATTATGTATGTACATGTAGGTATATCGTATCATCACTGCAAACAGTTAGAACCGTAAAACATGTTCTACTGTGCGTCCAGTGCAAATTAAAGGACAAAACCCGCCAGAGTTAATCGTAAGAGAGGTGAATTCTCAGAGCGAGCAGATGCAAACCGGCTTGTACATACATCCAAATATGGACAAAATATTTCTTGAAATGTAACTCAGTCACAAAGATGGTAGTTCTCAGAACGATTGTTCGACTGATGCTTGAGTATTGTTCACCAGTTTGGGGCCCTTATCAAGAACGATTACTGGAAGAGACAGAAAAGACTCATTGTTGGGCAGCTCGTTTCGTCACGGGTTAGCGGGAGAGCCTCGGAGATGCTCCTCTAATTCCAGCTGCCGACGTTACAAGAGATGTGTTATGGGGGATGGTAAAGTTTACTGTTAAAATTCCGAGCGCATGTTAATTGCTTTCACATTATATCTTGCGAAGTGACCACTACGCGATTATTTGGCACATACGGAGGCTTACCGACTTTCGTGCATCTCAAATACAGTAAAAATTAAGGTGTAAACGGTAGTGGTATCTGAAATCACACTATATAAGATTCTTGTGGACTGCAAATATCGTTGTGCTACATACTGGTTTTAATTCTTGTATAGTATGTCCTCGATTCAGAAATGTGGCTAGTCGCGCCTCATGGCGTATTTAGATTTCTCACCATCTTGAGGCATATCTGAGACTATCTCTTTACAAAGAGCAGTGAAACAAAGTTGTGCTTCAGTGTATAATTAACTCGGCTCGCTCGTCCCTATGCAAATTTGTCCTCGTTATAAGGAAAATGTGGTCACTGTGCGATGAAATCTTGTTCTCGCGCGACAGCTTAACAATGCGCTTTGTTATAACGGCCACTAAATATGTGGAACGTTCGCAGAATCCATAAACGTAGATTATGAAGGGGAAAAATGTGTGTGGGCGGCGGGGCGCGCCGGAGTTTGGATGAGGGCCAGCCCGCCATCCTGGAGCGACACTTCCCTCCGCCAGTCAATATCACAACTCTGTACTTGGAACAGTATCCATGTGTAGAGTTGGGACACTAATCGCTCTAACGAAAGATGAGAGAAGACAAATTTCTGGAAATAAATATCCAGAGATAAATTTTTGCTCCCATTATGGGCAATCGTTACGTAGAATGGACAATCACGAAGGCTAAAGAGCTCCTGGTATTGAATAAACATTAGAAAACTGTATCTTCAATGCTTCATAGCACATTACACTGTGTGGTTGTTCAGAGTACTTGGCGGAAGTAGCAAAAAAGGAATCCCAAGATCAAAAGGGAAGAATAATAACCGAAATTTTATTTCAGAGCGAAAATTAGGCACAAATCGTCAGATGAGAAGTATCACAGAGAAAAAAGTATTGAACAGGCATTTTATCGACTGAGTCTATCGTCAGTATCCGACATTCGACATTGACAGCACGGAATTAAGCGTCTCATCACTGTAAAGAATATTTCTTTTATTAGACTTGCTGTAACTACAAAGTTAAGGAGGATTCTAGAATAAAATGTCTGTTCTATACTATGACACAAATTTTGCTATCAAGTTCCATAAGTGACAGAACGAAACTAAAATTCTAAATTGGTTGGCCTGTTCCTAAACGAACTTTATTCATTCCCAATGCTTTACCTTTGGTATTAGTGCATATAATCACCTAGGATACTGTATACCAAATATTTATTGCAGAAATACCACAGATGTTGTATGTGATATCACAACTAAGAATAAATCAATGTATACAACATACGCATAGCAGGGTAGCACAAGTGGTGACAGGCTTGCTTTCCACGCAACACTATGAAACAGATATGTTTAATAGAGTCATCTGACAGACTCTGTAAGGAAAATGCGCAATAATCCGAGAAAAATGGCTTTGAACAGCTCAAGAACCAGCACAAAGCAGTAACACTGCAGTGTTCATAAGCCCTCTAGGACTTGCTTTCACCAATGCCGGTAGGCAAAATAGATTATAGACAGTACGTATATAAGCATATGTTATTCCCACGCTCCAGCCGTAAATCAGGCGTGAGATAACGGGTTTTTTATTATCTGCGTGTTATCCAATGTAAAACCTGTGGTCCTCATCGGCACGGGAAGCCTCTGAAAAGTGTATCTTTACGAAACACAGTTGTCATTGGACAAACAATGTAATAATTCGTAAAATAAACAGTGGTGAAAATAAATCCACAATGAAATTCCTCTTTAATTTGCTCACAAGTTTTAATGCTCTCTTCGGAAACCTCAACTACAGCATAAAAGCGCGTGAATTCATTTGGTGAAATAAAAACCACTCCAGTGTAAACAGCAGTGTGGCTGACCGCTTCACAAGGTGGAATTAATTCACAACTGCAATGGTCGTTTAGCCTAACGCGCCAGCGACGAACTAATTTGACAAAATTAATGACAAACTTCACATAATGATTTTCCATTAAATAGGTGTCGGCGAGTGATTAAGTTTTCGATTCAGCATTTAAGTACATGCAAAGTCTGCCGTTTATTGATGCAGATGACGAGGACACGGATTAGAAGCTTTATATATGTCTAGAACATATACATTTACCGAGTTTAGTGACACATTAAGTTATTTGTGCACCCAGACATTTATCAGTACATTTCCTAAATGCGTCACATATGTCGAAGTTAAGATTTTGTTTAAAAAAGGAGATAAATCAATACCGTGAAGTTTATGTTCAATTTTACTTAGGCAGCATTTTCAGATTTTTATAGGGTTTCCATAGTGAGAAGGCGATCTACACATAGAGTGCGAATGTACTTAAATCGTTAGATAATAAATACAGGTTATTGGTATATTTTGTGATTTGTCAATATTTGACTCTGTAAATCACCATACTCTTTTAAGTACATTAGAGTGTTGTGGTGTAACAGGGTCGTGCGGTAGCGTTTTCGCTTCCCGTGCCCAGGTTCCCGGGTTCGATTCCCGGAGGGTTCAGGGATTTTCTCTGTCTCGTGATGACTGGGTGTTGTGTGATGTCCTTAGGTTAGTTAGGTTTAAGTAGTTCTAAGTTCTTGGGGACTGATGACCATAGATGTTAAGTTCCATAGTGCTCAGAGCCATTTGAACCAGGGAATGCTGTAAATTGGTTCAAACAGTATATGTCTGACACGAAACAAAGTGCACCAATTGGTACGAGATGTGTATTAAGCACCAGGCATCATCTAGCTGGGAACTGATTACGTGTGGTTGCCGACAAGGTTCCATCTCAGGGCACTTACTTTTCCTTCTGTGTATCAGTGAACTATTTATTTTTCCTTGCATATCTTAGAGAGATCGGTTAATGAAACTTTCATGTGCGTTAATCAAAGGTCCTAGCCAATTATTTCTCTCAAAACTTCGAAAATGCACGCTGTACGCAGCTTATGATATGTAGGAGATCTTCCACAGTATATGTCTAAAATATGACGATAGTGATATAGAAGAAGTTGACCGCATTAAGTTCTTGACATTACAGCTCATAATAAATTGAATGTGGATATTGTAAGACATAGGTAGTGAAAGAATTAGAATACTTTACTTACTTTCATTCCATAATCTCATAGGCGATCATCTTCTACGGTAGCTCATCAGGCAAGCAAAAGATTTCTGAGTTCAGAACAGTTCAATGTGAATTGTTCCTGGCGCGAACTGAATAATGCCCTGTAGAGGTTTGTTTAAAGAACTGGGGATGCTAACTACAACGTCTCAACATATTTATTCCACTACGAAATTTGTCATTAATCAGGTATCTCATTTTCGGACCAACAGTTCATTTCATGGAATACATACAACAAATAGGAATAATAGTCCCAAACACTTAAAGTCACTTACTTTGACACAGAAAGGTTCCATTATTCAGCAACACACGTTGTCAATAACTTGACAGCAGCCATAAAAGTTTAATTGTTAATGAAAATGTAAGTTAAAAAGAATATAAAGGGTTTATTGGCGGCCATATCCTTCTACTCTTCAGATGAATTTCTTAACAGAACCGACTGATGTATATTGTTAATGGAAATGGAAATGAAGTCCCATGTTTCTTGACAGAGTGTGAGGGAACGATACGGGAGACCCATACCGCCCTACGAGGGAAGGTCGTAATGAAGGTGGTTTGCCGTTGTCTTCCTCCGTCTGTAATTGGGATGACTGATGTTGATGAAGGCGGCACAACAACACCCAGTAATATCGGGGCAGGTGAAAATCCCTGACGCCGCTGGGAATCGAACCCGGGACCCACGAGCTGCGGACTATGTTGTTAATAATATCAAGTAATTGCGAGTTTGTGTACAATTTGACTTCTGCACAAATTCAGTGCAATAATGTGATCAACGTAAAGAAGTGTTGTAAAATCATTTTTCTGTTAGAAGATGCAGGGCCAAAATAGCCTAAGAATTATTATATGGCCCTGAGAGTAGTGGACAATTACTTGTTTTGCGACCCACCGCTGTCCGGGACGTCTCCAGACATGTCTTCGGCTTGGAATCTCACTGACTGGAGTAGAAATGCCTTTAGTGATCAGTGCTGCTTCAAATGGAGCCCCGATGACCATTGAATGTGTGTCTGGAGACGGCTCTCGAGAGCGGTGGGATACCAGTCTAACTATCGAAGGCCGTACGGTACGGTATCCATGACTAATTGTATGAGGTGACATTTCATTTCAGCCATGGCTGTTTGGTTGTTATCCACGTCACCCGTACACCACAGCGGTACGTCGACGACTTTCTACGCCCCGTTTTGTTGCCTTTCATGGCGAGCCATCCTGGGCTTACACTTCACCAAGACAATTCCGCCCGCAAACTGAGAGACTTGAGAACGTTTGGAACATTATAGGCAGGGTCCTCTAACACTCGCTTGACCGAACAACTGCTTGCACAAGGGCCAGAAGTGGATCAACGCGTTATTGAGTTGCTCAATTTTGGAAACTCGTTCTCTTGAATAAATAGTTCATACTGTTCTGAAACCGTAATAATTTGTTTGTCTGTACATGTGCGTGACATTTACCGATTTCCGGCAGATTCGGATAATTCGTCCGTGGTGCGTTGTTCTTTTGTCTTACAGTGTACTTTCGTCCACGTTTATACAAGCAAGTAGATGCGGTTAGAGCACTTTCCAAAAATTTGTACGTCTCCTTCAGAGCCATATATCAAATATTAGCAGTACAAGTCGTATACTGGTGTAGTCTTCAAGCGTAAGACTGTTTTGATGCAGCTCTCCACACTAGTCTATTGTGTGTATATATTTTCGTCACTGGATAACTTCAGCAACCTACATATTTTTAGATATGCTTCATTCCATTACTAAATTGATGTTTCCTTATGCCTACGGATGTGCCCTATTTACCTATCTGTTCTTCTAGTCAAGTTGCGAAATAAATTTCTACATCTACATCTACATGGTTACTCTGCAGTTCACATTTAAGTGACTGGCAGAGGGTTCATCGAACCATTTTCATACTACTTCTCTACCATTCCATTCTCGAATAGCGCGTGGGAAAAAGAAACACCTAAATCTTTCCGTTCGAGCTCTGATTTTTCTTATTTTATTATGATGATCACTTCTCCCTACGTAGGCGGGTGTGAACAAAATATTATCGCATTCGGAAGAGACAGTTGGTGATTGAAATCCCGTAAATAGATCTCGCCGCAAAGAAGACCACCTTTGTTTCAGTGACTGCAACCACAACTCGCATATCATATCAGTGAGTCTCTCACCCCTTCTGCGCGATAACCCGAAACGAGCTGCCCTTCTTTGCACCTTTTCGTTGTCCTCCGTCAGTCGTACCTGATAAGGATCCCACACCACGCAGCAATATTCGAGCAGAGGACGAACAAGTGTAATGTAGGTTATCTCTTTAGTGGGTTTGTCGCATCTTCTAAGTGTTCTGTCAACAAAGCGCAGTCTTTGTTTCGCCTTCCCCACAATATTAACTATGTGGTCTTTCCAATTTAAGTTGCTCGTAATTGTAATTTCTAGGTATTTAGTCGATTTGACAGCCCTTAGATTTGTGCGATTTATCTTATAATCAAAATTTATCGGATTTCTTTTAGTACCCATATGGATGACCTCACACGTTTCTCTGTTTAGTGCCAACTGCCACTTTTCGCACCATAAAATGGAAAAGAACTTTTAGCGTCACTGGCCGGGAGGCTTCTTGCGGGGCAGGTCCTGCACCGTGGTGCAGGTCTAATTACATTAGACGTCACATTGTGCGACCTGCACGCCGGATGGGAATGGAATGATGACGAAGACAACATAACATGCAGTCCCTGAGCGGAGAAAATTCCCCGACCCAGCCGGGAAACGAACCCGGGCCCGTAGGCCGGCAATCTGTCACCCTGACCACTCAGTTTTTTTTTAACTGCTGAAGTGGCAAAATGACTTTGCGCTCAATGCCTACTTTATTTATTACTTTTTTTGAAAAAAAAACGAAAAATGAGTTTCGTAGGTTTGTTTTTTTCTTTTTTCTTTTTCTTTTATTTTATTTTTATACAAATGGATAAAAGGAAAAACTTCGCACCGAACCGAAATTTTCTGTAGATTATTGTGTTATTGGAATTGATCGTCTAATGATTTTACTAGACGGTAAATTACAGCCTCATCTGCAAACAATCTAAGGGGCTGCTCAGATTATCACCTAGATCATTTATGTAAATCAGGAACAGTAGAGGGGCTGTGACACTACCTTGAGGAACGCCAGATATCACTTCTGTTCTACTCGATGATTTAACCTCTATCACTACGAACTATGACCTCTCTGAGAGGAAATCACGATTCCAGTCATACAGCTGAGATGATACTCCATATGCACGCAGTTTGATTAATAGTCGTTTGTGAGGAACGGTATCGAAAGCCTTCTCGAAATCTAGGAATGTGGAATCGATCTGAGATCCCTTGTGAACAGTACTCATTACTTCTGAGTTGCACAAGAACGATATTTTCTGAATCCATGTTGGTTATGTATCATTAAGTCATTTTCTTCAAGATGATTCATAATGTTCGAATACAGTATATGCTCCAAAATCCTATTGCAAATTGAGGTCACTGATATGGGTTTGTAATCCAATGGGTTACTCCTATTTCCTTTCTTGAATATTGGTGCGACCTGTCCTACTTTCCAGTCTGTAGCAACAGACCTTTCTTCAAGTGAGCGGTTGTATATGATTGCTAAGAAAGGCGCTATTGTGTCTGCATACTCGGAAAGGAACCTGATTGGTATAACATCCTGACCGGAAGATTTGCCTTTCTTAAGTGATTTGAGCTGTTTCGCAACACCTAAGATATCTACTTTTTTGCCACTCATGCAAACAGCTGTTCTGGTTTCAATTCCGAAATATTTATTTCGTCTTCTTTCGTGAAGTAATTACGGAAAACTGTAATTAGTAACTTCGCTTTAGTGGCACCATCATCTGTAACATTTCCATCGCTATCGCGCAGTGACGGTATTGACTGTTTTTTGCCACTGTTGTACTTTACATGCGACTAGAATCTCTTTGGGTTTTCTACCATATTTTGAGACAATGTTTCATTGTGGAAACTATTAAAAGCATCTCGCATTGACGTCAGCACTGAATTTCGAGCTTCTGTGAAACTTAGCCAGTCCTGGGGATTTTGCCTTCTTCTGAATTTGGCATGGTTTTTCGCTGCTTCTGCAACAGTGCTCAGACGTGTTTTGTGTACCATGGTAGATCAGTCCCGTCTCTTATTAACTTATGCTGTATGAATTTATCTATTGCTGTCGATACTGTATCTTTGTAGTCTTTCCCGAATTCTATTCAGTACTTTCTGCTTCACTTTTGAAAAAAACTATTATTTTTTTCTTTTCTGAATTGTAGAACTTCCACGTTTCACCATCACACAAGGCTGTAGTCCAGACAGATACCTTCAGAAATGCATTCCTAGCTTGTATCGGTGTTAACAAATTTCCATTTTTTTAAAAAAGATCTGTACTTATGTTGCCAAGTCGGTATTTAAAATCCTCTCTGCTTCCGGCATCGACACGTATTTTACATCCCTAATGGTAAAAGTCATATATTTTCAGTGTCTTCTTTTTTAATTCCTCAGCATCGGATGATGTCATTCGATTACATCATTGCCACTGTTCTACTGTCGTAGATGTTCCTCTCATTTCTGTTTTTCAGGAAATTATCCATTCCATTCCGCTGCTCTTCCAAGTCCATTACTGCCTTTGACAGAATTATAGTCTTATGGGAATACCTCAGAGTTTCAATTTTGTCAGCTAGAACATTAATTCCCTTTCAAAATCGTTCTATCATTTTCTTCTCAGGTTGCTGAGTGTACAAACTGAATAACATCAGTGGTACGTTAAAACCCTGTCTCACTCCCTTCTCATCACTTACCTTCCTTAACTGGATTCTCATTTCTGTGTAAGTTGTAAGAACCTATCACTCCATGCACTTTATAGCTTCTATTTTCAAAATTTAAAAATATGTTCTCCAGTGAAATTGTCAAAATCTTTCTGCAAATATGTAAATGCTGTACAGATTGGTTTGTCTTTCTTCGACGTATCTTCTAAGATAAGTAGTATGGTCAGTATTGTCTTGCAAGTTCCTACATTTCTCTGTAATCCAAACTGATTTTCCCAGAAGTTGCTAACAGTTTTTCCATTGTTGTGCAAATCATTCATTTTAGTATTTTGCAATCGAGATTTAGCTAACTAATAGTTCGGCTGTATTCACACCAGTCAACATCATAATTCTCGCAGCTGGAACTGTTTCGTCATCATACGTTTTCCCAATGATGTCTTTTATTCGGAGGAAATGTTATATGCTCTCACTGTCTTGTTTCGACTGATATCTCAGTTAAATTCTTCTCGCAGCATGCCAGGTCCTTCATCTTCATGTACTTCCTCTTACCATTCTGTAATATTGTCTTCAAGTTCGTCGCCTTTATACAGGCCTTCTATATATTCCACTCACCTACTCCGCTCATCTTCCAGCCTATCCATGTATGCCTACTACTGGCTTGTTTTCTGAGTTCTTAATACTCATACAGCTGCTTCTGCAGGTTTTAAAAAGTCTCTTCAGATTTTCTACAGGCGGCACCTAACTGTCCCACACTCATACATGCGTCTAGAGCATTGTGTCTCTCCTCTAACCATTCTTGCTTTACAGTTTCGCTCTCCCCATAAACCACATTTTTTAAACATTTTTATTCCGTCCTTCCTGCTTCGTTCCTTGCAATTTTAGATTTTTCGCTTTCGTCAGTTATATTCAAAATCTTGCGCTTTATACAAGGACCTCTAATAGTTAATTTAGCCTATCTGATCTTATGTTGCCGTCACTATTTTATCTGTCAAGGCTAGTCATTCGTATTCTATTGTGTTGTTTACTTCTGTTCCAGGCAGTTGTTGCCTAATGCTCCCTTTGAAACTCTAAGCGACCTCTGGTTCCTCCAACGTACCCAGCTCCCATCTCCTCAATTTCCTACCTATCTGAAATTTCTCATGTTTTAATCACATTTCATAACTAATAAATTATTGTCAGACTCAATATTAGTTCCTAGACAAGTCTTGCTGTTTAAAATTTCATTTTTGACAGTATATAATCAACAAGAAACCTTCTGATTTCTCCTGAACTCTTTCACGCACACAAACTTCTTTTCCCTATTAACCAGTCAATGTTCTCCGGCTGTTTCTGCTTCACTTCATTTCCCTTCTACTGAATTCTAGTTCCTGGTCATCAAATAGGTAATGAAATAATGAAGTATCAACCATTTCGTTAATCAATTGGAGAGCCGTTTTCTTGAAGGAGACTTACAACACCAGTTAGCAACTATTCAGTATTCTGGAGAAGGTTTGGATAGAAAATTTCGCTTTCATTATATCGGATAAAGTGCAAGGCCACTGCTGAAGAAGAAACGCCGTGATAGTGAAGTACTCTTATTCGTATTGTACGCTTCGCTATTGCACGAACTGCATAGAATGTTATAGACAGATGTATGAAAACTTAATATTTAACAATGTAAATAAAATGTGTAACTTGCTTCATTGTCATATCACATACAATATAAATCAGCTTAATTCGCAGGTACCCATTCCTGGCGAACTGGCAAACCAATGTAGATCCTTTGATTATACTGATGCCCTTATGATGAAGCTGTGACCGAAATATATATTTTTGAAGTGGAAAACCTTATTGAGAAGACGGAGATCCTTATTAATGTTTCCATTCAATTCACTAACTTGACTTTTCTAAGAATATCCAGTATGGCTACCATGATAGAGAGATAACGTTAAGACATACGCCCGACTAATGTAACGAAGAAACCGTACTTGGCATATGTCATGCCTGGTTTCCCATGTTACGTTACTGCATAGGGCATGGACCCAGTCACCGTAGTATAGCTTCTACTTTGTTTGTCGTTTCTGTAGAGCGCTATTATCACAATGTGAAATGTTCTCTGTTGTCATGTTGACAGGTTTTATGGCAATCGTATCAGGCATTGCAGGAGTTTCAGCGAATACTGAGAAAGAAATCTGAGCTGTCCCGCATTGCATCTATGCTATTTTGTTGAGTATCTTTTTGTGTTGCATCGGCATGTGGTGAGTGCTGGAAGTGAAACATTAGAGAACAAGCAGATCTTCCCTAGCAGAGTTTGTAAAACCACAGAAAAATATTCCTGTATCCGAAAAAGAATTTTTTTAGAAATTTAAAACGAACGTGCACCAAGATGTCAGTAGAGGAAGATGGTGCCAAATAGCAGAGAATTTTGGACTCCGTCCTCAGAGTGATGATTCAGTATGACTGTATAGATAAAAATACGCAGGAAAGTGCGGCAGTGACTTTACGTAATTAAAAACGATCCCTAAAGCCGAGGCCCTCAAATGGTTCAAATGGCTCTAAGGACGTGGGACTTAACACCTGAGGTCATCAGTTCCCTTGACTTAGAACTACTTCAACCTGACTAACCTAAGGACATCACACATATCCATGCCCGAAGCGGGATTCGAACCTGCGACCGTAGCAGCAGCGTGGTTCCGGACTGAAGCGCCTAGAACCGCTCGTCCACAACGGCCAACGATAATGACCTCCAATGCTTTTTGTCATTAGGCTCTACACGACGATAAAAATTTTGAACTACCTTCTTACGTAATTTTTTTTTACTAAAGAATTTCTTAATAGATTTTAGTATAGTTATCTGTAAACAAATGTGCGCGAAGTATTAAGTTGTCACTTCCGAAACTGATAGGCCACAAGACTGATACGACTGTGAAGAGGCGATAAGCATTATGACACGGGATGTAATACCGACTACATATTCCGTAACATAGTCTTTTTATACAGATACAGAGAGAAGTGGATCTATTCTTCTTATCCCTCCATGAATGACATGGAATCTTTCTCTTATTTTACAGGTGTTATGGAAAGACATAGCGATGTGCACGAAAGATGCGAAGTGATAACGATACTCTCAAGTTTAGAGGATGTCCAAAAAGTAAAAAAAAAAAAAAAAAGACGCCGTTTGCAATTCCCAACACCAACAAAGACATAAAAGAGAACAAATATCCACGCAAAAGCGCGCCTCACATCTATGTTTGTTTGTCACGCTTTGTCCACAAGATCTAAGGGGACTTTATATTGCGTTTCATCAGAAAATTGAATGTAAATATTTTTTCATTTTACCATTTTCAACAAATTGCCAGTATTTTTACTGCTTTTGAAACATTCGCTTTTTATGTTGACTGTACAATTACTTCTCCGTCGCTGAACCGCATTTATTTTCTATTATTTACTTTATTAGTAATACACCGTCAGTTTCAGTCAAAATACTCCTTCCCTCTCTAACTCTTCTGCATTTTAATAATAGGTTATGATTTCGGCGTACAGACACCGTTAAAAAATGTCCTCACTTTCTTCGTGTGAACATCCTACAACGTATTAGTGAATGTTGTTTAGAATGCGAGATGCGTAACAGAGCGATACCTCGAGCTCATTTCATACACTGATCTGTTAATTTCATCTGTACCAGTGTACATCTTCGCTTGCTATTTTCTCTCAAATTTGAAATACTTGTCATCATTAAAGTATTTAACACACGGCAGAAAATACAATACGAGAATATCGTCACAAAAGAACAATTATTCTCACTATCAATTTCCTGAAGGTAATTATACACTCAGCAAATACTCAAGACTTTTTTTTATTAACAGCTTTTCATTCATAAATTCAGTTCAACGGCAGGTACACTGGTGTCCAAAATGAAAGAAACAAACTTCTATTTCCCCGTCGTGTGTCTAATCTACGATATAATCATATAAAGCGTACGGTAATGTTCTGCACAGAAGATGGCATTGCGGTCAACCATGCCAACGATGACGTCAGGCACCTATTAAATGAGATAGTGTTTGCCGCGTAGCCCCACATCCACAATCGTTATGTACACCGTCACAGACGGTGCAGTATGGCACAGAGAAGATGCCTACCAGATTCTCTGCAGCAGAGGGAAGCAGAACAGGAAGTAGGGCAGCCGCAAACTGATTTGGCCCCATGGCTTAATGTGAATCGTTCTGTTGTTTCTCGGATGTGGTAACAGTTGATAGAGACCAAAACTGTATTCCGAAGAGCAGGGAATGACAGACCACGTGTGACTTCAGAAGAGACGATCGTTGTTTGTCTGCAAGGGCACGACATTACCACCTTAGTACTGCACGGCAACTGGCATGTGATCTCGCAGCATCCACAAGAAGTGTTGTATTGAGGCAAACGGTGTGCAGAAGGCTTCAGTAGAGTGGGCCTTTTTGTTGGAGACATGCTATATGGCTGCCTCTGACGCATCTTCACAGAAGGGAAGGTCCACAGTGGGGTTACCAACATGCCACGTGGACGGTCGAACGGTGGGCCAATGTTGTTTTCATAGGTTAGTGCCGATTTAGTCAGGAGAGCGATTCTCGATAGATTCGCACCTGTAGGGAACTTGGAACCCAGCTTTGGGGAGCAAACATTGTGGAAAGAGACCGAGATCGACGAGGGTCCCTAATGGTGTGCGCAGGGATTATGTTTACCACACGAACCCCTCTTCAAGAAATTGTACGGGTGATATGGAGAAGTTATATATATATATATATATATATATATATATATATATATATATATATATATATATATATATATATATATATATATATAAACACTGAATTCTGGCTCTAAGAACTGTTTTGTCCTAGACTTTTCTATTTACAAAGCAAGGTGACATCCTATTATTTCGGGACTGTCATTAAAGTAGCGTTCAGATTTCCTTAATGTCGTTCCATTATTTACAGTCGATTGTATGACCGTCTGGCGCCACGACGGTGGAGTAAAAAAACAACACGGACATCGAGACTGCTTTACAAGATTCAAGATAAGGAAATCTCTAGGTACGGAATTACGAAACTTGCAGGTGTGCCGGACCTTCTGTTTACCATTTGGTAGGCGTAGCCATCGACAGGCAACAACACATGAAGAAAAACGTATGATCTTTAGCATGTGCAAAGTTGTCACGTGTCACATCAGGAACATTTCTTATCTCACCCAAATTAATTAATTAGCTAGGAAAGGGTAGGAATCGCACAACTGTTTCATTTCGAAACACAGCAGGAGAACTGTGAATCGTGACGGTTTCGAGGGAGCACATGTTGCCGTTCAAGTAATGCTGCGTAAAGTTTCATTAAAAATGTAGTCCACAGTACTGGACATCACAGTATGTAACTGGTAGAATGGATGGCGTACCTGACGACTGCATACTACACGAGGGAAGAACGATGTGACGTGGTACGGTTGTAGCTCTCTAGTACATTTTAGACGAAGCAAGTTACACTGAAGAGTAAAATCATAATGCTCATTGCCCGCTGCAAAATTTGGTAATACCTGAGTGCGTTGCGTGCAAGTGACGCACTAAGGGTATTATATAAGCGTAGCAGCGACGAATATGTAATCGTCCTAACGACGATACAGGCCGTAAACGGGAAAATCCACTGACATAAGCGAATATGACAAAGGGCAGAGTTTTGTGGCCCGACGCCTGAGAACGGGCATCTCAGTAAATGCGAAGCTGGCAATCTGTTCACGTACTGCTGTCGTGATTATCTATGGAAATAAGTCGACCGACGGTAAACCCACGAGTAATCTAGATGTTGGGTGTCCATACCTCATCAAAATTCTTGGAGACTGGAGGCTTTCCCGCTCTGTAAAGCAAGGTATGTGGTGATATTTAGCAGAACTCACTACGAAGTACATTGGTACTGGAGGCACAAGTGTTTTTGATCACACCGTTCAGCATACATTGTTGAAAGCGAGTCTCTGCAAGACACGATCCATACTTTTTACCATTTTGACACAATGACATAATCAGTTTCTGATCACACCGTTCAGTATACATTGTTTAAAGTGAGTATCTGCATAATTTTTACCATTTTGACACAATGACATAATCAGTTACGATTACAGTGCGCACTTGATAATCAATATTGGACAATGGATCAATTGCAACGTTTCGCGTAGTTGCATGAATCACATTTTTCGTTACACCAGGTGGATGGTAGTGTCTGGATACGCCGTCAAACAGACAAACAGCTGCTCTAAATTTGCGTCGCGTTTTGGACGCGGGCCGGTGGCAGCAGCAATTTGGTATGAGGGACACTCACCTATGCTTCCATGGGATGTGTGATCGTAATCGAAGGCACCATGACAAGTGTGGAATAGGTCAACATCATGGCGGATAACGTGCATCCCTTCATGACTGATGCCTTCCCGCTGGCAGTGGTATCTGTCAAAAGACCAGAATCGTACTACAGGGTTTTGGGGAGTATGACAGTGAGCTGCCATTGTCTTTGTATCCAAGTATGCCTGAAATGAACCCGTTGGAATACATCTGGCACATTATTGGGCGATAGCTCTGCGTCTACTAACCACAGCCCCGTAATTTACGATAAGAACAAAACCTGTGCACAAAGAGGGGGTACCACATAGCTCCGCGAACCTACAAAGACACACCACGCAGAATCGTTGTTATGTCGCATTACAAAGCTGAACCAAACCGCTCTTAAGCAGATGATCGTAATGTTTTGACTTACCAGTGTATTCTACTTTTGTAATTTACAGTGGTAATACATGTGTAGACACCTGAAATCCTCATGTTATCTTACTGGTGCACC
The DNA here is from genome assembly GCF_023897955.1 of Schistocerca gregaria. NCBI lineage: Eukaryota > Metazoa > Arthropoda > Insecta > Orthoptera > Acrididae > Schistocerca > Schistocerca gregaria. Next base: position 837,188,721 of record NC_064931.1, read on the forward strand.
GTGTAGGATCTTACGTTGAAGAATAGACGCTCTAATACACAGCTCGCCACCTGTTCTAGAATTTTGCCAGACTGGTAGGTGTTGTTTGTCTCTTATCTGAGATAGTGCAGTCCATAATTTGCAGCTCATTTACAGTCCGTATGTACGTTTCGAATAATTTTCTGCCTCACAGAACCTTTAGGCACTCTTGTAAACCATGGTATCGTCTGTAGTTGGTTGCTATTTTTTTCTTTACTCTTTTTTCGCTATGTTATAGCAATCTTCTCCATGTCCAAGGCCAACGTTTGCTGGTTAGATACGAAAATATTTAATGTTTAGTTTCATAGCTCACTCGATGCAGGAGCTCTGCTATGAAATATTCATCGAGATGATCAGTTAATAACGGTACAGTTAAATATTTACAGCGTGAAATATGGAGATCAGAGTAAGCACACCGATGCGTTCAGGTAGAATGTTCATTATTGTAGATGCAAAGATGTATCAAAGTTAAACGATGACCTTGTATTCTGAAGCATGCTACTTTTCCTAAGATGTTATCAAAGCGCTGTGTTGATCTGTAACGTAATAGAAGGCTTTGATGGAGAAACGTCGTCTTTGAAAGTCTTTTCTTTGTGTCTGTATGGTGAACACGTAAGTAGTGATGCGTAGAACACGATAAGGTTTTTTCAGTTGTGAGGAGAACTACGAGGTCTTGGAATTTAGTTAGCTTTTATGGCGACTTGTATTGCATTACTTTCAGTGTGTCTTAGTAAAGACTACGAAGGGTCTTACATGGTTATTAGATCCTATTATATGTCAAGAACACTCCTAACATAACACCATTTTCTTCCCTGTTTCTTCATATTTTTTTAAGACCGAGGAGTTATAAGTTTTTTGTTCGGCAACGAATATGTAGTACTCTGTGTCTGTTCGCTAAACCTTGACATTTAGGTACGATCTGTAGGGAAGATATGACATTTCCTGAATTTCAAAGTGTTTTACTACAGACGACCAGCGTATTTTACACGACTGTAGGCATTTATTAGGTGCTAAAAAGCCTCATCACGATATCGTTAATTCTGTTCCGGTCCTATATTTTTTCTTTCACTTTTTTGAACGAGTACGCACACATTTTAAAATCTATAGCGAATATATGGCACTCACTTTTCATTCTCTAAACATCTAGAAGGGGAAGGACGGTGAATGAGCCGCTATTTGCCGGCAACGGAGCTGAGAAAGTAACGCACGTTGCAGACGTGGCGAAAAGCGTACAAAATTAATAGAAGAAGCCGAAGCAGGAGCGCCTGCAAATAAGGGAGAGCGCCCACTGTCGGATGTGGCCGCTGCGGCCGCCTGAAAGCCGGAAGGCGCGCTAAGTACCGCCAATTCCAGCTCCCCTCGGCGCTCAGCTCCAGAAAGGAAGAATGCGTAGGATTCTGATAATTTCTAATGGACGTGTGCTGTTGCGACAGCCTCTCCGCAGAGCTCGGAATTCATTAGCATGACGTAGAGCTCCCGACGCCTCTGCAGGTAGCACGTGCCGTATTCGTGATCGCTAACGGGAAACCAAACTACGGGAAATTGTTGGTGATAATATGTGGAATTCTGACTCTTCTTTTAAATCTATTCACGTACTCGCTCGTGATATTAAGAAGGCTGTAAAGCAGAAGATCACTTGTATAAGGGGAAATCGAATTAAAACGAAACAGATGGATAAAAGTAAGTTAACAATTTATTATTTATAGAGTAATCACTATAACTATTCATACATTTATCCCAATGTGTCACAAGACGGTCAGTGTCTTCATCGAAAAACAACTGCGTTATTGTACGGAACCATGACAGTACCCAGTCTTCGTCCCAACCTAATCGGGGGCCACTAATGTCTTTCTCCAGGGCTCTAAAAATATGTTAATCGAATCGGGAGGGATCGGGTTTGAAGGAAGGATGTGTAATGGTTTCCCAGAGAAATTTCTGCAAAGTAGTTACTACATTACCACACTGGCAGCACTATCCAAATTTCTCCACTGCCCAGTAAAGCAGCAACAGAAAACTACGTGCATAAACCGGTAGGTTATTAGTAAACTGATTGTGATGACGATGTTGTCACTACTAATATCAAGAATACTACCTCCACATAATACAGTGGTTTCTAACTAACTACAGACATGTTCATGAACTCTGCTAGCTGTCGACAACGGCGAAGGTCTTGTGCAGTCTGAAGGAAAACGACATGGAGTGATGTTTCGAACAATGGAAGAAAGAAATGTACACGTATGTGGAGTAAATTTATGCCATTAACACATATTAAAATTTGTTTGAGATAGAAGACCTGCTACGATCAGGAATTTGGCATTAATGATGTCTAGACTTTAGCAAGTTAGTTTTAAGAGATCATCGCGTACAAACTGAAGTGTAGCGGTGTTCTACGAACAGAATAAACCACAATCGGAGGAGGCAATGCTCATCTATTCGCGGAAATTTTGAATCGTGAAGGGACATGCAGGTTTATTGAACTTGGAGTCTTGTTACAAGTGTAAATTACAGGGTATTACCACATAGCTAATAAATATTTCCGGATGGTATGCATTAAGGGAGATATAAAATATGGAGAAAGTATAATAGCCATCCCATACGTAGTGGAAATGAGCAAATGTGCGTTATCAAGAGGAAATGTGATGAATTAACAAACGTACCTACGCCATAGTTCCCGAAAATTGCATAACCAAGAAAGATACATGTCACTGATTCGAACTAAATACCACACACTGGGATCATCGCAATACACAAGTGGGCCACATTACAGAACTGCGAATGATGTCAGAGTCATAATTCAGTGTACTGGGCAACGTAGTTACGTGCATCAGTCAGAAGCTGTAACATCGATCATACTGAATCAAAGAGCGCACTGATGTCTTCCTCTTCACACGATTTCAAAAAGCTTTGCTGGAGGACCGTGACGAAAATACATGGTGTATGGCCATGGAAATGGTGATTGTCGTTATTGTGATGAAACATGCCATATGGTATTAAACGGGAAAATGGGAGCGCTAAGGGCCCTAAGATCGTCTGTGCACTGGCAGTTAATGTTAAATTTGCGCTCATTGTGCCGAATTCGAGATCACCAATACAGATGACACTCATAATGATAGGATGTGTAGCCATTTATGCTGAGCAAGCTGAACGCGGCTCTTCCACTGGCATTCACTTCCGTGACGTTCGGGTTTTCTGGGTACTGGAAGACTCGATCAGTTCATCCCGCTGCAGACGATGTCTACAGAGACAGTTTCACGCCCATTGCAATGCTGGAGACTTGAGGCAATACTTTGAAGAAAATTATATGGTCCGTTACGGCCATGATGGTAAGGTGAAGGCCATCACGCGCTGTGGCCACATTTAGTGGTACAGTACTGCCCATCACTTCATAGGACGATTTCATATCCACTACTTCCGACGTTGCACTGCTGCGTCACAAATGTTTCTGCACCAAGCGAGATGGTGCACTCGAGCATAGGGGTTCAACTTCCTGTCGAACGATGCATATTTATGTTGCCCCACTCAGCTCCGCGTTCAGCTGCTGACGGTATTATTCAGTGCTAACAGGCCGCCGTGTCATTCTTTGTCATTGAGTTATCAGGATGGGTTTTGGAGCAACATCTAGTCATCACACAGCTCTCCCGGCCTCTTGACAACTTTGCGTATCTTCTAGCACTACTTCTCACTCGAGAAGCTCCTCACGTGGCTGCACGAGGATGAGGTGGTCCTATTCCAGTCTTGTCACTGAGGAAACATCTCTGGCACTAGTGGGATGGGAATGAAAATTTTTTTCTCGTGGGAGTTTTGCAGACTTAGTTTTCGCTTGGTTTCCTGTACCACGTAAGAAATATGCCGGGATGACTCCATTATGATTCCACTGAAAACGAAGTTCATCTTAGAAACAACAAAATATCTAGTCATGGTTAGTTTATTGTTTCTGAAATGAACGTGAAATATCTCCTTAGAAAAATTATGCAAGACTGTGCTTAAACTGACACACAATATTTTTTTAGCGCAACGCAATCTGACTTTCAGTAATCCCTACAAAAAAATGGCCCTGACTAACATTAACCTATACGTTTCACTAATCGCTTACCTCACAAAAATCTTCGTTACTCAAGCTACTGCAATACAGCGAGCGCCACTACTGCCAGCTAAATAAAAGATTCAAACTACGGAAGGCACTAACCACTGTTAGGCATAGTTAGCAAATGAAAGATTTTGATAGAGAACAAACAATGTATTTACCTCAATAGTGATCAAAAGTCATAATGTAAATAGCAGTTCAGGACATCCAGTCTTACAGATTTCAAAACTCCGCCATCTCTCTCCCCACATCCACCACTGCTGGCGGCTTACCTCCAACTGCGCAACGCTACGCGCTGTTCACATCCAGGTGCCCAACACTACAATGGCAGACAGCAATGCAAACTAGCCACAGACTGCACACAGCACAGCCAGTGATTTTCAGAGCGCTACGTGGCGTTACCAATATAAGAAACCTAAACAGCCTACTTACAAACGTTTACTTGACAAGAGCCTGCCGCTTTATTCTAACGTACGTTTTCAACGCAATACGTAACAAGTAAGTGTATACTCTTGGTTTATAGTAGTTTACACTACATTTGTCATTTCTGTTTTACTTGAATCTTTTGAAAACAGTGTGTATTTTTTATGTGTTATAATCGCCTTCTGAAGGGGATAACTTTATAATTTTCGAAACCAAGATCAAGAATTCTAATAAACCTGTGTTACGCCAGTGGTTGTCTGATTCTTTCATCATTTCCAAGACTGTCGCCTTACAGTTGCTGTTGATACCCATATTCAAGATTTTCATTAAACACAAAATACTTCTCAGTAAGAACTAGAATACTGTAATTCTATTAAATAAGTATCTGAGAGATGCAAACTCCTGTGTCATTTATACCACATACTGATATTAGATCGTTTGACATCAAAAAGCAAAAACTGCGCTTGCCTTTCCACTACGTTTGACATCTCTTCACTAATTGAGCTTAGTGTATACCTGACACTTCCGCTCGTATAACAGACGGTGTTGCGGGGCGTGGGTATTCACTATATCTCTGCAATAGCAATCACTGTTCCACATAGACTCCGAGTTCAGATTCATTCGGATGACTCTTGTTAGAGACTGGTATTTTTTTCATAATCGGTTGTGCATCAGGAATCAGACATCTCCGCGAGACTAGTAAGTCAACTCTATTTGCGTACGGTAGGGATGGTTTGCTGATACGGGAGCTTTTATTAAAAGGCATAATTTTATTTAAGACTCGTCAGCTGGGGATGGATATCACATTAACGGAAGATGGTTCATACAGCAGCGGACACCTATACGTTACTATTTCTACCATGAAACCATCGAAGCCAGGTATCAGGTAAATGACCAGAAAAAGTATTCTCCTTTTTACAAGTCGTGATATGCCACATTCTAGGAGAACATCTGCTCTGCACTTACAGAATGGGGTTCTGTTTGTGATGCGACAGTACTATCGTGTGTTACGCGTTCGCTTGCAACTCCCTGACGCACGCCACCTACATTCCTCTAAAATACGTCAATTTTCGTGCCTATCACTTTGATCCATTCGCGTCTGGTGTCTCGCTAGTCGGTCATAGCGTTCAACAGGAAAATTACATTCAACATCAACAGGTCATTACTGTGCAACGTTATTGCTGAATTTCAAAATGGCACAATATTTTGGCACAACGGGAGCACACTAATCACGCCTTCGTATAACTGAGTAACTGGTGGTCTTTCTTGTGGATTACCAATGTCATATTTCATGAACGCGTGTAGCTGCTCTCAGTGCGAAAACAGGACAAACACCTTAGATGAGGGACTTAAGAAAATATTAACATAGTAAGACAACTTCCACATTTCTAAACGTCCTGCCCTGTAACGTATCATTATAAAGAACTAACAGAGGCGTAACTGCATCTTTACAAAAGATCAGTCGTCATATGATATGTGGTGTCACCGCCAGACACCACACTTGCTAGGTGGTAGCCTTTAAATCGCCCGCGGTCCGGTAGTATACGTTGGACCCGCGTGTCGCCACTATCAGTGACTGCAGACCGAGCGCCGCCACACGGCAGGTCCAGAGAGACTTCCTAGCACTCGCCCCAGTTGTACAGCCGGCTTTGCTAGCGATGGTTCACTGACTTCTACGCTCTCATTTGCCGAGACGATAGTTAGCATAGCCTTCAGCTACGTTATTGGCTACTACCTAGCAAGGCGCCATGATCAGTTTCTATTGATATTGTAAATCATGTACCGTCAAGAGCGACGTTCGTCATTAATGGATTAAACTTAAGTATTCCACCAGCTACGTTCGTTTTTCTCAATTCTAATTCCCTTGTCATGTTCCAGACCTCACGCCAGCCTGCGTGAGCTAAAACGCGTGCATTTCGGCCTCCTTTAGAAACACGTTGGTTCTCCTGCCAACCACAACATGATCGCTTTTCTTTTCTTCATTAGCCGCTCATACTATGACATTGGACAATCTTTTTAATTCAATGTCTACGACGTAAGTTTTGCTTCAGAATATGTTATTAATAAATAATGTAATGATCGACAGCGTCCTACACAAGACATTGGCAAGAGTAAAACTCGACGTAATAGCCCGAGAAATGCAACAACAAACATGAAATCTAGTTAACGAGACTGCAGTTAGTCGGAAACGTACACCCGAGGCTCCCAGCCACATTTGTATTTGACGATTTCATGTAACAAATATAACAAAAGGGATGAACATCAAGTTTTCTTCGGTGGGAAATTTATAGTAGACTCATTGAACATTAGATGGAATAGATAACGTAAAATTAAACATAACGCTATATTGTATTAATTTGTAAAAACACTCGCTGCTATCGTTGCGAAAGAAACCGTATGATTCAGCTTTGCTAACAAGAATTATACGAGCAGCTACTGTATTTCGTTCGCAGTGCAGCGCGAATACTTAGTCACAACCTGAAAGTTCGTGTTCGTAATTTTTTCCGAATGTATAGTGTAAACGAAAAGCACGTTGTGTCTGAACAGAATTCGGCCGTTACCACACCGACTACGAAATTTTTGCGCCCACTGCACCGAACTCGTAACGCTTGCGAGGAGCATAACTTCTAAATCTTACATGTCGCCTCTTAATCAAGTAGCGAGAGACACAAGGAACACAAAATGTGTAACGCGTGTGGAGACAAAACCCTTACCCTCATGCCAAAGCAGTATTCTTTTAAGCTTCCTAAGAACACAAATTTGTGTTTTTCTTAAAATGGCAAACAGAAATTTAAAAAAATGACTGTCCTTGAAGGCTGTAACGAACCAGCAAAAATCTCGTTCCCTCTTGGATTACTAGAGGACACGACAAAAAAAATGGAAGCACTTTCTTCAACATGCCGTAATTACAGGGCGGGGAGTTCAAAGAGAAGCCGAAATAATGTGGTGGCTTTGTGGCGCCCGCGCAAGTGACGTGCCCTGAATTAGTTAACCAACACCGTGTCCGTATTAGGAATGTACCGCTGGCTTTTACGTATTTACCGAGTCGATACATACGCGAACATAAATTTCGTTAGCCGCTGCACATAGATACACACTAATGAACTTGCGGACAGTGATTTAGTTAGTGCGGCGCCGGCCGCGCCGCTGCCACCGACGAGGCCCAACTTCCGATAATGCAGCAACGGCCGCCGCTGCCTTTGTCGTCACATAACTAACATTGTTGCCCCTGGCACCCGTACCTACACACTTGGCTCGGAAACTCCTTTTGGCAACAACTCCTTCCGCCAGTTTTGATCCCGTTGTCTAGGAAAAGATGAGATGGGCGTCCATTACACTCCTAATAGGAAAACTGTCTGAGGGAAACCTTTACTTCCGACAATTTGACGTAAGTATAATTCCGAAAATAAAGATATGTTTATTTAAGCAGTAAGACAAGTAAAAAAGGATCATTAAGTTAGAAGAGGAATGGCTGCACCAATACTCTGAATCGTTACAGAAAACCGTTTTCGACTTATCTTAAAGAATGGAAACTGATTCACAGGAGGAACCACATCTCCTCGTACATTCGATCGTTTCACAGTGTACAGCATGGTACAAGATGGAGTGGTCTTTGTGTGGCTTTGTAAAGATATATAACTATTGTCCAGTAGTAACCTGCATTTTATGACGATACCCAGCTTAAAGATACGCCAGATAATGCCAGAACATAGTATGGGTGGACCCACATGTTGGCAAGGTCGTTCCGAATACGGTGCAGAAGTTTCGCTGGGAAGCCTTTAAACATCCTTCATACAGTCCTGACCTCTCACCACACGATTTCAAAAATTTTGGAGCCCTGCAAAAATATTCGTGGCCGTCGATTTGCTTCGGACGAAGAGGTGTACTGCTGGGTACAGTCAGGTTACCGTAGGCAACTGATATAATTTTCTCACCATGGCAATGACCTCCTTATTTCACAGTGAATTAAACGTATTAACAGTCAATGCGATTTATTTTCAAATAATAAAGTTTGTCCGTTCTTTTCCAACTGTCTAGTTTGCATTTGACGCCCCCTTTGAGGGCCCCTTTTACATTTGTCAGTGGCAGGCTTCCTCAAGCTGTAGAGAATGTTTAGAGGATCACCATTTGCAACAGACCATCGAACGATTCTTCTGCCGCCATCGGACATTTCACAAACACGAGATAATACAAAGCAGGGCCTCTACGAAAGCGTATAGACAATCATATTTCACTTACTCCATCAGAGAGTGGAACAGCAGTGGTGCAAGGTACCTCCTAACATACACGGCATTGTGGCTTGCGGAATATGTAAGTAGATGTAAATGTGGCTGTTATGGTGCTTTCGACTACTACCACAGGTCCATGGATATCGTGGCCTACGTTCGCGGTGCGATGCATGTTTCGAGCTGGCGTTTACCTAGGCGACGGCGCATCGAAACACGAGTGTCGATTCGATGTAAAGAAAAACGTGATTCAGCTGCCCTCTCGAAATGTCTCCATTGAATCAAGGCCCAATCCCGATGATTCGGTGTCCAGTGTAATCGTAATTGATGAAGCCATTGGTTCAATATGTGCACACGCAGTGGGTCGTCTGCTGCAGAGCCCAATGTTCGAAATGTGTCTTAAACACCGTCCCCTGAAGCACTTGAGCCGGCTCCAGCATTGCACTCTGTAGTCACATCTACTACAGATCACCGTCTGTCCTTATTTATAGGGCACTCCTCTTGCTACGACGAGGTGTGCCCCTTCACCACCTTGTCGCAAACTCCTGGTATCATTATCCTTCAGCCACTCTCCACTGATGGTCACAGTAGTAGCACACGAACAGGCAATCAGCTTCGCTTATTCCGAGATGATCTTTCCAGGCTCGAAGCCATAGGAGACTGCCCTTTGTCAAATTCGCTTATGTCAGTGGTTCAAGTGGTCCAAATGGCTCTGAGCACTGGGACGTAACTGCTGATGTCATCAGTCCACCAGAACTTAGAACTACCTAAACCTAACTAACCTAAGGACATCACACACATCCACGCCCGAGGCACGATTCGAACCTGCGACGGTAGCGGTCGCGAAGTTCCAGACTGTAGCTCCCAGAACCGCTAGGCCACTCCGGCCGGCTATGTCAGTGGATTTCACCATTTCCGACTGGTATCATCGCTAGAATGATTTCCGATTCGTCCCTGCTCCACTTATATGCCTTCCTTATCGAATTACGTGGCCACACTGACACTAGGTGGCATCCAGCCTCGCGGTGGACGGGGGTCATAATATTTTGGCTCATCAGTGCTTGTATCCCTGAGAAGGTTGAAAATTTTCTCACGATATTATATTCATATTGGTAATATACACTTATCATTGTTTTCAAGAGATGATAAACACTTACAAACTATAACCGTACAAAGATGTACTGATAATGATCGCTGTTATTAATTAAAATTTATCTAAAGGCAAAGCTCTGTAACTCCAATAACAATAAGCTTTGTGGTAGTCGTTTCTTCTTCTTGTTTACATTATGCGACTCTTCCGTGGGTGGCTATATTTAATTTTGTTCATATACGTAAGAATAAACAGATAAGCTGTAAACAGACAGAGTAAACTCAGACACCGTCGGGACAAGAAGGAACAAATGCTTCGGACATATGCTTAGAATGGACCATGGAAAGTTCGATACCATATTATGCAGTTTCCTGTGGAGAAGAGAACCAAAGTACAGTGTATCCAAGAAACACAAAGGCTCCTGGAAAAATGGGAATACATGAAACAGATTTGCATCAGCGCGACTATCAAATAAATAGATTACGAAATTAGAGTCATAGCAAAATCGTAATGGACAGAAGTACGAAGATCGCTCCAAAGTATGACAATGAAAAAATATTAGACTGAGATAAAGACTAAAAGAAGCGGACCTGAACCAATTTAACGTGCCCATTCGATGGGCAAATCGAACAGACACAAAAAAAAAATAGAAGCAGTCCAAAGCGCAATTTCTTTTATTACTACTGGTGGTGACTGGCTTTGTTAATCATATACATCATGTGATAAAAATTAATTTACACGGACAACGTGAGGAACCAGTGCTAGCAACCACTGTGTACTACCAAAATATGGCTGTCACCAGTTGGCGAAACAGTCGATTCGTTAACGTATAGAAGAGGTTGGCACACTTAGAAATGGGATAGCAACAGCGAAGTGGGATAACAATAGATACTGGCAAGATAGTTACACAAATTCCATCCCAGGGATACGGAGTGGGGGCTGCAAGGGCATCCGGCCACCCTCAGTCACTAACATTGCTAAATCCGAAAATCAGCGTGGTGAGCCTGTGAAGATGTAGGATAAAGGCCGACAGAAGGAAAATGAGGTAGCTCACTTTTGAACACAGTTCACGGTGGCTCCTCATATGCCGTGGGTAAATTTCGGTCGTAAGTAAATGTACGTTAGAGCTGTCCTGGTGGAACTTGTTGTCGATGCCAAAAAGTGAAGGATGCCACATCACCGTCATTGATGGTCTGTGTAACTTTGTCTGTATACCGCAGTTTATTACACTAAAGCGTACATAAACAACCAAACAACCTTCAGATCATACTCAGCCGTGTATCTCCTACCTGACTCTGATTACCAAAATAAAAATATAACATGGCGTCAGCATGCACTAGTGCAGGGGCGTAGCGTTACTGAGCTGAAAGATATCGGAAGGGTTACCTATGGCGCCAGCACAAAGGAGTTTTGTGTATGAGTGGCCCCGAGGGTGTTGCCGAGCTGGGACGTCTTAGAGGAATCCTTACCATTTTATTCACACGTATATCAGTGTCTCATCCTCCCGTACACAGGTCACAGGAAGGCGAGAAAAGAGAGGGATGCAAAACCAAAACACCTTCTCTGCTTCGGGTCAAGTTCAAATTACGTCGAATACTTTTGAACGAACAGTTACGGTTCCATCATATATAGGGCTTTGGACTAGATTCATTGCACAAAGAAATTCGAAAGAAATAGATATTTTATGTTGTTGGGTAAATACGCAATCGATAGAGACACTCTTCAAGATATGATGCTCACCATTTCATGAACACTACGGAGTCGTATGACGCATGCACGCCAGTGACAGGACACATCTGTCCCGACAAGTTTGCGAACACACTTACACTGATGCCTACTGACTCATTTTTCAGCAGAAATGTGCCCCCCCCCCCCCCTGTCTGACGAAACTGAAAATCTTCACAGAAAATTATGTTCATTCGTAACGCGTAATTTTTTTCCAAGTCTATGTATGCCTTGAGTAAGTTTTTAGCTATAACTAGGTGCCACAAGAAAAATGTTGTCCATAACTAATGTGTCGGCGTATATTCTCGCAGTAGTTTCTAAGAGCATTAAAAGAAAGCGCAAAGATTACAACAAAGGTAAAGATATAAGTCTTAATACAGAGGAGAACATGGAGCTGCCTACAAGTGCAGTGTTAACTACCTGCTTTGCGTTTCGAGGCAAATAGTAACAGGTGTCACCCGTATGGTGCGGATAGAGATGTGCATGTGAACACACGATAAATAATGCACATTCATGAGTGAAAAACTATTCTTTCAGAGGACAGAGCGTGGTGGCCAGTGGTCAGTACGCTCAACCTGTGTTCCGGATAGTGGGTCTAAAACGCCATTTCGTCCATGATTGTATGTCACTGTTTGCAGTTCTTGCGTAATGCTATGTCCGTAACGGCTAACCGAGCGAGGTCGTCTACTGATGACACACTGGAAGCGTATATAGGAGGCTCAACATTCAGCTCCCCGTCCAGTCATTCTCATGGAGTTTTCCATGTTAGTCCTAAATCTCTTAAGGCGGTGGTAACAGTACTTCCTTTGAAAGGGCGCGACGATATCCTTCCCCGTCTTTGGCATTTCCGAAGTTTTACTCATTTATTGAGCCTCTAACGTTTTCGTCGTCGATGGGATGATAGACCCTAGTATTTATTCCTCCTTTCACGACGGCGGTATGTAAAATCTGAGGTTCTTATCGTCTTCTTTTATTTTTTTCGTAATAGTTCTGCTGTTAAGAAAGTGGTCTTTAAAGTAAATACAAAGATAATACAAACAGATGTCACGACTGCAGGTTCTGTATTTAATTACATCACCAGAACTTTGTCAGTATAGTTCAAAGGTCACCGACATTGTTTGCCATATCTACATCTACATTTATACTCCACAAGCCATTCAACGGTGTGTGGCCCAGGGCACTTTACGCGCCACTGTCATTACCTCCCTTTCCTGTTCCAGTTGCGTACGGTTCACGGGAAGAACGACTGCCGGAAAGCCTCCGTGCGCGCTCGAATCTCTCTAATTTTACATTCGTGATCTCCTCGGGAGGTATAAGTAGGGGGAAGCAATATATTCGATACCTCATCCACAAACGCACCCTCTGGAAACCTGGGCAGCAAGCTACATCGCGATGCAGAGCGCCTCTCTTGCAAAGTCCGCCACTTGAGCCTGCAAAACATCTCCGTAACGCTATCACGCTTAACAAATAACCCTGTGACGAAACGCGCCCCTCTTCTTTGGATCTTCTCTATCTCCTCTGTCAAACCTACCTGGTGCTGATCCCACACTGATGAGCAATACTCAAGTATAGGTAGAACGAGTGTTTTTTAAGCTACCTCCTTTGTAGATGGACTACATTTCCTAAGGACTCTTCCAATGAATCTCAACCGGGCACTCGCCTTACCAACAATTAATTTTGTATGATCATTCCACTTCAAATCGTTCCGTACGCATACTCCCAGATATTTTACAGAAGCAACTGCTACCAGTGTTTTTTCCGCTATCATGTAATCATACAATAAAGGATCCTTCTTTCTAAGTATTCGCAGTACATTACATATGTCTATGTTAAGGGTCAGTTGCCACTGCCTGTACGAAGTGCTTATCCGCTGCAGATCTTCCTGCAATTCACTGAAATTTTCTAATGCTGCAGCTTCTCTGTATACTGCAGCATCATCCTCGAAAAGCCGCATGGAACTTCTGACACTGTCTAGTAGGTCATTTGTATATATTGTGAAAAGCAATGGTCCCATAACATTCCCCTGTGGCATGCCAGAAATTACTTTAACATCTGTAAACATATGTCCGAGACACTTCAACTGCCTTGCGTACAGCCGAGATTTGCGAAGGGTGTAAACGCGTGATAAAGAATTAATCACGGATTAAGCCAGGTATTGCAATATCAAATAGGAATTAGAGATATTTACAGTTGACATATTCTGCATCTGTCTCATCTCCGAATTCATTCGACTTGACACTCCTCCCTGAATTTCTAATTCAACTAATTTAAGTTTTGGGTCCTATATAAAATCCGTGTTGTCTGAATCGCCAAGGGGTTCGAACCGTCCGGTTGTACATTTGGCGATCGAATGAAATGTTGATCACAGGCCAATTATTCACATATGCAGAGCGAGCAGAATTTATCCGTAAGTTTTCAACAAAAAAAATGTTATTCACAATTCAATATAGCTTCATAATAATGAGAAAATATGACACTACAGATGATTCTTTCATTTGATATCTTCAAGAAAGCTTAAAATTTCGTGTTTCGGAAAAATATGGTATATTAGAAGGTTTTGGAAAGACCAGTTCACAATAGTTTGTACTGCAGTTGATGATACGTAATTCCTTATCTTTATGAATGTGATAAACGTGAATTGATAACTCATTTATAAGTTCACTTTTAGGAGGAGCCAACACTGACAAACTAATTCCATTATTATCCATATAATAATGCGGCGCACTGATACACTCCTGGAAATGGAAAAAAGAACCCATTGACACCGGTGTGTCAGACCCACCATACTTGCTCCGGACACTGCGAGAGGGCTGTACAAGCAATGATCACACGCACGGCACAGCGCACACACCAGGAACCGCGGTGTTGCCCGTCGAATGGCGCTAGCTGCGCAGCATTTGTCCACCGCCGCCGTCAGTGTCAGCCAGTTTGCCGTGGCATACGGAGCTCCATCACAGTCTTTAACACTGGTAGCATGCCGCGACAGCGTGGACGTGAACCGTATGTGCAGTTGACGGACTTTGAGCGAGGGCGTATAGTGGGCATGCGGGAGGCCGGGTGGACGTACCGCCGAATTGCTCAACACGTGGGGCGTGAGGTCTCCACAGTACATCGATGTTGTCGCCAGTGGTCGGCGGAAGGTGCACGTGACCGTCGACCTGGGACCGGACCGCAGCGGCGCACGGATGCACGCCAAGACCGTAGGATCTTACGCAGTGCCGTACGGGACCGTACCGCCACTTCCCAGCAAATTAGGGACACTGTTGCTCCTGAGGTATCGGCGAGGACCATTCGTAACCGTCTCCATTAAGCTGGGCTACGGTCCCGCACACCGTTAGGCCGTCTTCCGCTCACGCCCCAACATCGTGCAGCCCGGCTCCAGTGGTGTTGCGACAGGCGTGAATGGAGGGACGAATGGAGACGTGTCGTCCTCAGCGATGAGAGTCGCTTCTGCCTTGGTGCCAATGATGGTCGTATGCGTGTTTGGCGCCGTGCAGGTGAGCGCCACAATCAGGACTGCATACGACCAAGGCACACAGGGTCAACACCCGGCATCATGGTGTGGGGAGCGATCTCCGACACTGGCCGTACACCGCTGGTGATCGTCGAGTGGACACTGAATAGTGCACGGTACATCCAAACCGTCATCGAACCCATCGTTCTACCATTCCTAGACCGGCAAGGGAACTTGCTGTTCCAACAGGACAATGCACGTCCGCATGTATCCCGTGCCACCCAACATGCTCTAGAAGGTGTAAGTCAACTACCCTGGCCAGCAAGATCTCCGGATCTGTCCCCCATTGAGCATGTTTGGGACGGGATGAAGCGTCGTCTCACGCGGTCTGCACGTCGAGCACGAACGCTGGTCCAACTGAGGCGCCAGGTGGAAATGACATGGCAAGCCGTTCCACAGGACTACATCCAGCATCTCTACGATCGTCTCCATGGGAGAATAGCAGCCTGCATTGCTGCGAAAGGTGGATATACACTGTACTAGTGCCGACATTGTGCATGCTCTGTTGCCTGTGTCTATGTGCCTGTGGTTCTGTCAGTGTGATCATGTGATGTATCTGACCCCAGGAATGTGTCAATAAAGTTTCCCCTTCCTGGGACAATGAATTCACGGTGTTCTTATTTCAATTTCCAGGAGTGTAGATCCTGGCAAGTGTAGGTTGTCAAATTCATTACGCAAATGAAGAGCCACAAAACGGCTGCAAAGCAATAGAAGATATTTCATAATTTAGGGAAACCTGGCATCCTTTGATGGCTTTAAACACAAAATGAACTGATTTTTCGACATACGAATCCCATTCGCGAAAAATGAACAATCTGGGAAGGGTCACCCTGTTCTACAGGGAAAACCTTCGGAAGGCCCTCAGAGCATACTGATCGCGCTCGTGAATGCTAACTGGAGCTGAATGACAGGTAACTACCAAAATTTCACCACAAGATTGTCAAACAACAGCTGGTACCGATGATGTAAACAAAACGCATACTAGAAGAATTACGTACGCAGGAACAAGTGAACCATCATCATCAAACCAGCCATTCCAGAATCGTGAAAATTAAGCCGTATTGATGGACACAGTCAGCGATACAAGTCACTCTTAAATACTATACCGAAAGGTAGAGTTACATGTTCCCATTTACAATCAGGAAGCCCCCTTATTAGGTGTGGCTCAAAGTTCAAAGGAGACAACTACCATATCCTTAAACCCCACTCATGAAGCAGTCACGAAATATACGGTCAAAGAAAGGCTACTGGTAAGCCTCCATATGAGCTCGAACCTCTCTAGTTATACAGTCTATTCCTGCGATGTATGTGGGCGGAGGTAATATGTTGATCAGTTGTAACAAAAATCAATGCTGGTGGTGGATTCTACAAGTACCTAAGTGTACTACATTTACAAATCTGTATGATAAGATCGAAATGCCACTGCTATAAGGTAGAAGACAACTTAATATACAACCTCGATCTAATTAGAAACAATAGTCAGACATACCGATGTCGTATTCATTCGGACTTACCAAAAATTTGTTACAAAGATGTCAAAGAAGTAAAACCTCACTTCTTTTGCGATTGAACCAAGAAAGGGGATGACTAGCACTTTTACAGGGTACCCCCGCCACGCGCGGTACGGCGGTTTGAGGAGTATGTCTGTACATGTAGAAATAAATTCTGCATGGCGTATATTATGTAGCCACCACGTTTTTATGAGTCTCGCCTGAATATAAATAAACATATGCTCTTTACCCGGAGTCTCACACGCAAACAAAGCCTTGCTGTCACTGAAGGATCTGAGGCTTCAAGACGCATTGTAGAGACAGAGAAAACAGGAGCAGCGGCACTAACCGTAAAACAGAGAAACAGATGAAACAGTAGAGCTACAGACAGCGTGACGGAAGCTCGTCTTTTTACACCATCGCTGAGAACGCCATCACTCCTCCGAGAAATGAGAGAGTATTATTCACAATCGGAGCAGAATACAAGTAAGACTTCTAATTATTCTAATAACTGAGCTCTCATTATTAACAATGAATTACTGCTGCATACCGTCTCTGGTTTACACTTCATTGGTGTGTGTAGTAGTTCTGAGTACATGTCGGTATCAAATAGAACATCGAGGAGAAATGAGTGTATCGGGTTAAGTTAGCACACTTAATAATTATTTCAAGGGCATTCTTCCAGTAATAGGTAAATATGATGACGTTGACGTCATGTGACTCAAATGACCGAAAACATGGTGGCACAGAGACGCATCTGATACACAGTGGCGAGGATACACCAGCTGCCGATCTACGTCCACCGTCTGAGGGTTCTTCCATTTCCTTCCCTGCTTACTTTTCTTTCTGCCACGCAGAGAAGAAAATTTATCCATTCAATTAATTCTCTTTGGGTAAAGTAAACTATAAGAAAATTTCCAGCGAGATAGCTTCCTTTCAAAGTCAGTATTTCACGGGAGTCTTTGCACTTTTTACCCTTCTCCTTCTTATTTCTTTTTATGTTTTTTCCTTTTGTTTATGCACATATAATCACCTTTGTTTAGAAGCAACAACTGTCTGTCTAGTGAGTCTGTAGAGCTGAGAAGTAATAAAGGGTGTGTGTTAAGCGTTGCTCCTCAGTTGACTATAAGCATAGGGAAAGATCGGACAAATACCCGCCGGAAGAGACGTTGCGTACAAAAGGTTCATCAGATCTCGTGGCGCGGCGCGGCGCGGTATGTCTGCCCGCATCATTACACATACTAGAGACGCTTCATGCGGGCCAAGTCGGTGGTAAGGAAACGGTTGGGCTGCGTCGACAGCTCATCCATTTGCTTTAACGCTCGGCTGTTACACAAAACGCGCCCGTCACCGCAGAACATCTAGATCTACAGTTACACGCCACAAGCCATCATATGGTACGTGGCTGAGGGTACTTTGTACGCAACTGCCAATTCCCTCTTTTTCTGTTCTACTCACGAATTGTTCACGAGGAGTACGATTGATGGTAAGGTTCAGCGTAAGATCGAATCTCTCTTGTTTACGATCATTGTCTTTTGTCGAGATATACGTAGGTGAAAGCAACATAATCCTTGCCACACGTATGAACACTTGCTCTCGACATTTTAACGGTAAACCACACCGTGATGCAGAACAGCTTTCTTATAGCTTCTGCCACTTAATTTCGCTGAGCATCTCCTTCACGCTATCGCGCTTTGTGAAAGAACCTATAACAAAAGGCGCCGCTCTTCTTAGGATCTTTTCTGTTTCCTCTATTTCCTCTGTCAATCCCATCAGGTATGTCTCACAGAATGACTAGCGTTATGCAAGTATGAATCGGTAGAGGGTTTTACAAGCTACCCCCTTTGTGTGTGGACTACATTTCCTGATGATTCTGCCGATGAATCTCAGTCTAGTGTCTGCCTTATCTGTGATTAGTTTTGTGTGCTTCTTCCAGTTTCACTCGCTCCATACAAATACTCATAAACAGTTTACGGATGTGACTGCTTCCGATGTTTGTTCAGCCACTGTGTAATCATTCAATAATGGAAATTTCTAGCAATTTTTACGCAGTTCTTAATATTTGTTTATCTTCAGGGTCAATTGCCAATACCTTTGCAAGGTAAAAATAAAAACAAATTAAATCTTTTGGGAATGTCTCGTTGCAAACACTTAGCTATCTTCAATCTAGATTCATTCATCAACAATGTTTCTTTTAATATTCAAGTTTTTCCATTCCTTCCACATCGTTGCTTCGATAAACTTCTGCATTTCCTCGTGGAGATCACCTCTGTTGGTTGACTTCCAGTTCATGCGGGTTTCACTTTTTCCCAGTGACAAATGTGTTTCAAAATTTAAAGCTGTTATTTCAATATTATAATTTTTGAAATGATGTGAGATGCAGTTGTAACACTAGAAAAGATAAGTCTGCTGACAAAACACATCATTCCACTGAAAATTTCGCTGCAATTTCTGGAAAGCTGGGTACATGTGAGGCTTGTACCTGCACACAAAGAGTAGTTTCGGTTGGATTGTAAAATAAGCCTATGGTATAGCGTCTGAAGTCGTGTCGTGTGCACATTTCCCGGAAATTTTTTACACACGTTTCGCATTGAACACCAACATAAGTCACCTTTGCTCTTTTCGTTTTACGCTTTGTCGAAAAAAGTTGAAAGTACGCCGTTTTCTAACGAATATAGTTGACTCTGCAGGAGCGACGCTATGTTGCTCGGTACGGGCTTTTGTTAAAGTTTCGAGAACATACCTTCACCGAAGAGTCAAGCAGTATATTACTCTCTCCTACGTATATCTCACGAAGAGACCATGAGGATAAAATCAGAGAGATTAGAGCCCACACAGAAGCATACCGACAATCCTTCTTTCCACGAACAATACGAGACTGGAATAGAAGGGAGAACCGATTGAGGTACTCAGGGTGCCCTCAGCCACTCACCGTCAGGTGGCTTGCGGAGTATGGATGTAGATGTAGATCCAGAATCTCGATACACAAGAGAGGAATTAATGATAAGTATGCAGAAACATACTTAACCATGTTTGTACTATCACTTCCCAAAAACATACTTCGACAACATGAACAGATTGTGAAATTTTATAGGTGTCAATATTTGACGGGAGATGAATGTATTTGAAAGCTCTCCTTTCAGTATCGGAGGTTACTATTGCTGTAGGCTCAATGTAGTTAACTGTTTTATTTTCAAAAGAATAAGAGCTTTTTAATGCTGAATGTAGATATGACGCAGTGATAAAATTTCACTGCTAATATTGTAGAAAGAGGATAGAAAGACTATCTTAATGTAACAATGGAGAATCTCATCACGACGAAAACTACTTATCGTCTAGAAATTTTATTAACTCTGTAAACAAGAGAGGACTGAAATGTTATTCGACGGGTATGTCAGTAGCAGTCGCTTGAAAGGGCCAAGCCTTGTACAGAAGTCTTGGGTAATTACTGGTAGTTCTTTCCCATCACAGCGGGGAATGGAATGAAAGCGACGGTGCCCGGATGGATGCAGGTGCAGTTCCGACAATCAATTAAATGTAAATTGTGCAGCCTAGATGTTGATTCAGGCAACGACGTCCCACTACAAGCGCCTGCATTCAAACTTGGAACCAATCACGCAGCTAAGTTTGGATAAATAAAAGCGACTGTCGACAACGCAACTACCCTCTCGTAGCGGAGCTGCCTCGCGCATTTGCACCTTATGAACAAGCACATACACATCACGCTGATTGCATGCGATATAAAATACAACATTAATTTTTAACTGTAATTAGATTGTCAAACAATTCTATATTCTGACATTAGGTGATTCTAATAATAGTTATTCGTTCACATTATGTGAATATTTTAAAATGAAATGGTACAGAACAAATTGTAGAGTTTCACATTATTTTACAAGGTATAATGTAAATTTTCACAAGTTTTCTTATAAATTTCTGTCTCATGCTAAAGTTCCGGATTTTACCGTAACTGCCATTTTGCGAGATATATATGGGAGAAAGCAGTATGTCCTTTGACTCTTCCTGGAAAGCAAGTTCTCAGAATTCCTGCAGCAAAGCTCCCCGTAGCACAATAGGAGTGTCTCACACTTTTTACCAGTGGAGTTGGATGTGTATGTCCGTTGCGCTTCTGTTCATACTGAGCCTCTGAAGAAACATGCGACTCTTCCTTGGATGTTTCCTCTCTCCTGTATTTGTGCTATTTGGTATGGATCTCTGACAGGTGCAATATGCTCAACTGTCATTCACACAACGGCTTTGTCAGCTCTTTCGTAAGTAAATGTCTGCCAATGTTATAGGTGTGTTCATCTTTACGTAGCTCCGGATGCATATTCTTATATTCCAGTGATTCATCACTAGCTGTATAATCGAGCGACAGTGGGCATATTTGTATTTAATACTTTATTTTTATTTATGATTTTTGTAAAATGCCAGGCCCTGAACCGAGCATCGCTCCTTTGCGTGTCTACTTGTACTTGGTTGTTCACATTGCGACCTTCCCATTCAGAACAGCTGATCCGCGAACACCCTCTCTCTGCTTCTGGTGCTGTCCACCATATCATTTACATCTAATTAAATACTAAGGGCCTCATAATTTTCCCCTGTGATCATTCCCTCAAGTACGTCCGGAATTACTTCTCCAGCCGACTCTTTATGGTTGGCAAATTGATTTATAGCTGCGAAGAAGCTCTCAGGCCCATCAGCAAGCCTATATATTGTTTGCTAGGCGACAATACGGTAATTAACATCGCACCTCCCGGAAGTCGACAAATGTGTCATCTGGCTGGCCACTATTATCTTCTGCAATTGGGCAACTACAATTTAGACCGTATAACTGCAAGCTGTCTATAAACTTAAATTGTTAGAATCCGTTGGAATTCGATTACTCGATAAATAGTACAATTCTCAAGGCTGTCAATTCAACTAAGTACCTGGTTGTTAAAATTACGAACAACTTCAGTTGGAAGGACCACATGGATAATATTGTTGGGAAGGCGAGCCAAAGGTTGCGTTTCATTGGCAGGACACTTAGAAGATGCAACAAGTCCACTAAAGAGACAGCTTACACTACACTCGTTCGTTCTCTGTTAGAATATTGCTGTGCGGTGTGGGATCCTTACCAGGTGGAATTGACGGAGGAAATCGAAAGGGTGCAAAAAAGGGCAGCTCGTTTTGTATTATCACGTTATAGGGGAGAGAGTGTGGCAGATATGATACACGAGTTGGGATGGAAGTCATTACAGCATAGACGTTTTTCGTCGCGGCGAGACCTTTTTACGAAATTTCAGGCACCAACTTTCTCTTCCGAATGCGAAAATATTTTGTT
Organism: Schistocerca gregaria; assembly: GCF_023897955.1. NCBI lineage: Eukaryota > Metazoa > Arthropoda > Insecta > Orthoptera > Acrididae > Schistocerca > Schistocerca gregaria. Next base: position 837,210,617 of record NC_064931.1, read on the forward strand.
GAGCCCAACCTACATAGGTAGGAATGATCATCAAAATAAAATAAGAGAAATCAGAGCTCGAACAGAAAGGTTTAGGTGTTCGTTTTTCTCGCTCGCTGTTCGGGAGTGGAATAGTAGTGAGATAGTATGATTGTGGTTCGATGAACACTCTGCCAAGCACTTAAATGTGAATTGCAGAGTAGTCATGTAGATGTAGACGTAGATGTTAGACTTCTTAGTACTTCTTTCTAAACAAGAGAGTTCAAATGCTCATTTAGTTCACTCGATATCTGCCACAAGTGTTTAAGGCATCAGTGTTTCACGCGTATGCAATCCGAGCGTTCTGAGTCCGTAAATCAAGCTCGATCGACTAAGATGCAAGCTAAAATTTGAACTACCGTCACAATTTCATCAAGGAATGTAGTATCCATGAATAAATTAATTTGATATAACAGCGGCTGCCTAATCGTGACTACCGCAATGAAAACATTGTCCCTGATGGAGGAGTACCAAGTTGCGTTTAGTAAAGATATACGTATAGTTTTCACTTACTGGTTACATTCATACCTGATCGTGACTGCGATATTTAGAAATGATGATGACATCAGCACTAGTGCGCTCCTGTTAATTTAAATGTGCAATGAGCAATGAAAATTTGATCGGTGAGAAGTATGTGTCATTTTTATTTAGCAGTTCGTTCATCTCGACAGTTAATTGTTGAGAAAAAAGACGAACAACATCTGCACAGCAACTATATTTGGCATTCCGGAATCTGCCTATCTCCTGAGTGGGCGTAACATGATACCAAAGGATGTTCAAATGGTTCAAATGGCTCTGAGCACTATGGGACTTAACATCTGAGGTCATCAGTCCGCTATTCGTAGAACTACTTAAACCTAACTGACCTAAGGACATCACAAACAGCCATGCCCGAGGCAGGAGTCGAACCTGCGACGGTAGCAGCAGCGCGGCTCCGGACTGAAGCGCCTAGAACCACTCTGCCACGACGGTCGACCAAAGATATTAATAGCAAAATTAGTGAGATGTTGTATGACGAACCAGTTGGTGTTGGCAACTCATCCTGAATTTTTAACACGTGAGAAGGTCCACTATAAAGAGCGAAGGCAATTATCTGTAAAACATTGGACAGTATTAATATTTACTATCAGAGATAACAGGTGCTCCCCATGTCCGCACACGTCTTTCTGTTCAGTGAAGTGAGAAACAATGTCAACACAGGGCCATCATCGCAGGCGGTTTATCTATTTGGTATAGTACAAAGAAACTCTTTCCTTGCTACTGTAAGTGCCGAAGAAACGTGACACGGAGAGGAGCAGTGAGGAAATTTTTGCACGCACGGTACACACAGCTGTTCATCTCTCTTGGGTGTGCATCTTATACAGTGGACAGTATCATACATGAATAACCATAAGTCTCTTGGCATCACTTTGAATTCCCTGTTTGATATCAAGTCACATATTGAAATAATGACATACCTAGGAGCGGTTACAATTTTGAGATGACTGAGTGGGAATTTCAAACGTGAAAATTTAACACTATTACAGAGGCAAAATTCTTCCCAAAATTGTGCATCCGCCCCCCTCAATTTACAGACATAAAAACACACACACACACACACACACAAATACTGTAATCAGTCACATCTTCCGCGCACGAAAAAATTAGAAAAAAGAAGGCAAGCCTGGGATTAATTTTACAGCCTATTTCGAGGCCATTAGAAGTGGTGCTCAATTTCAGATAGGCAAGCGGTTGGCAGGGAAACATTAAATGTTGTATTCTAACCAATTATCGCAGCAGCCGCTCTTAACAATTTAGGGGAAAAAATTGGCTGGATAAGGTTTCACCCGCCGTCTGATATTCACCACTGCCTAAGTCTCTCTGTATTAAAACTGAGATGTTCAGTAAGAATGGAACAGAGCCGTTACTCGGATGCAGTAGGCTACTCTTGAGTTTTAAACGGCTGAGCCCGTCTCAGTGAGGAAGTATGTGTTTTAGCTCACATCCGTGTATGTGAAAGTACAATGTGTCAGAATTATGGTTGTGCCTTCAGACATTATGGGTGAATACGCATAACAGCGGTAATTCATTTACAGCACAATTGTATTGGCTCATAAGTATACTAATTTTACAGACACTGATGTAATATCGGATATTCCCCAGGGTACTATCATAGAACAGTTGCTGTTGGTGTTATATATTAGTGACTCATGGGATGATATTATGCAAAATCTCAGTCTTTTTGTAGCTGATATTGTTACTTATGAGGAAATTCTACACTTTAAAAACAGAAGTGACGTTTAGTTAGAACTCTGCCAAATATTAGCTCTTACCTAGAAGTGCAACTTGCTTTTAATCAGAGAACTTCAAAATTTTTCTAAAGCCGTGCAAAATCAGTGAATCATTTGATTGAGGAGTCATAGCTACAGTCAGTCATCTTATATAAATAACAGAGTGAAACAACTATTAATGATTTCAGAGACTCCGTTCCAGGTAAACCCACCAGGTTAGCCGAGAGCGCTAATGCGCTGCTTCCTGGACTCAAGTAGGCGCTCCGGCTACGGATCGAATCCACCCCGCGGATTACCGACGTCGGTCGGTGTGCCAGCCAGGCTGGGTGTTGTTTCTAGGCGGTTTTCCACATCCCGATAGGTAAATACCAGTCTGATCTCCACGTTCCGCCTCAGTTCCACGACTGCAGACATCTTAACGCGTTCGCACTATTCCATGGATTACATTAGATGCAGACATTAATTCTGTCCCGGTGGGTGTGGGGTGGGGGCAGGAAGGGCATCCGGCCACCCCTTAACATTAACCTTGCCAAATCCGATCCTAGCTATGCCAACCCTGCATACCTACAGGACAAGGCACCAATAAAACAAAGAAATACTCTGTTCCAAGTAATGTACATATTAGACAACAATTCTTTGCTAGGAAACTGCAGCTTCTCTGCAGAAAAGATTAAATTTAAACAAGTGTAAGGCCTATACGTGAATGCTACTCAACTGGAGGGAATCTGTATACGGTCAGACTGGCGGTAGCGTAGAGTGTATACAGAGGGAGCTACAAATGGTCACAGGCTCCATTGGCTAGTGGGAGTGTGTAGAAGATTTATAGAGGAAGCTCAAGTGGCACACAGGAGGAAAGGCGGCATACATCGCACTATAAACTGTTTAGAAAACTTTAAGGGTCTTGCTGTTAATGCACCTCTGCAGGCTACGCAGTACTCCCCGACTCCATGCATAATGCTGGATCAGCCTCTTGTGACACCTGGCAGTCACACAGGAGTATGGAGGTAGATTTTATCAGGCGGTGTAAGTTTACCCACAGAGAAACGATACATATGGTCTCGCCTGTGATGTGTAACCGTTTGTGTGTAGATTTTTTATAATCTGGAACATATATAAACCACTATCACTACCGTTATTTTCAGAATAATTATTAAAAGAGCTGGAAAATATTCTGGATAATATCTGCAACAGCCTTGAACTGAGAAAAAGCTCATAAGTCAAGACTGAGATCGTACTGTGCAAAGTATTCTTCTGAAGAACATATTCCTTAACATCATTAAAGGATTTAAAGTTATTTCTTCAAGTGGTATCTGCGATCATTTATCATGAAGATCAATTGTCCCCTTAAGATTCTAAAGTCAACATACTATGAACGTCTATGAGATGGATTAGACTCTATGTGAGTTTAGTAGTTAACATATCGACAATACTAGTATGAAGAGAGGTTGGTATTTTCTGTGCTTTACACGATACGTGATAATCTTCTGAGAGTGCCCCGCCAGTCATACTGGGCCCCTAGCCGGGAGGATGAGCCAAGCTATCGGGTTATACTCCCCGGCGCCGGCCCCTAGATAGACCTTAGCAAATTTACGGTTTTCCGATTCGATATGGATTCCTTCTTCGCACACAACATCTGAACGCTTAATCTGTGTTCTTAAGTTGACAATAGGGTTAATCTTAGACGAAATGTCTGTAATCGAAGCCTCGAACAACGGGTGCGTTTGGGGTAGGTGTTTGCGCCCTGAAGAAACAGCAAGCGATGTTTATTGTCGGGAAGACGAGCCAAAGGATGCGTTTCATTGGCAGGACACTTAGAAGATGCAACAAGTCTATTAAAGAGACAGCTTACACTACACTCGTTCGTCCTCTGTTAGAATATTGCTGTGCGGTGTGGGATCCTTACCAGGTGGGATTGACGGAGGACATCGAAAGGATGCAAAAAAGGGCAGCTCATTTTGTATTATCACGTTATAGGGGAGAGAGTGTGGCAGATATGATACACGAGTTGGGATGGAAGTCATTACAGTATAGACGTTTTTCGTCGCGGCGAGACCTTTTTACGAAATTTCAGTCACCAACTTCCTCTTCCGAATGCGAAAATATTTTGTTGAGCCCAACCTACATAGGTAGGAATGATCATCAAAATAAAATAAGAGAAATCAGAGCTCGAACAGAAAGGTTTAGGTGTTCGTTTTTCCCGCTCGCTGTTCGGGAGTGGAATAGTAGAGAGATAGTATGATTGTGGTTCGATGAACCCTCTGCCAAGCACTTAAATGTGAATTGCAGAGTAGTCATGTAGATGTAGATGTTACCGAAACATTATATGTTAAAGGGAACGCTGTTAACCGGTAAGATGCCCAGAACACTGAATGACGTTCATTCACACTGAGAAAACTCTGGTACGTCAGACAGCTATAAGTGGTTTTATGCCCCCTTCTTAGGTGAAAGATTCAGTGATTCTCCGTTTGTAACTGAAATACCTTGCCGACACGCGGGGTAGCCGCGTGGTCTAGGGTGCCTCACCACAATCCAAGCGGCTTTTCCCGTAGGAGGTTCGAGTCCTCCCTCGGGCGTGAGTGTGTATGTTGTCCTTAGCGTAAGTTAGTTTAACTTATATTAGGTAGTGTGTAAGGCTAGGGACCGATGACTTCAGCACTTTGGTCCCATAGGAACTTACCACAAGTTTCCAAATAAATACCTGCCACTAAAGACAGTTGTCGTATGTACTTTATGTACGTTAACTGGCTCTGATAATAAACTGCACATTTTGGTCAGTCATTTGACTGTTCTGATAGAAGCAGTAGACGAAAAGGATATCATTTATCGGTGGTTGATTCGTAATTAGAGGGCCCCAAAAATGTTACACAGTTTGTAAATTTAAAGATAATAAATCTAACGTTGTTACAGACTCTAATTGAAACTGATCAGTCCCTAAAAGCATTGCAAAAGTGTGTTTAACTCACGAGTATTTCCCATTGTTAACTTTCTTCTCAACAGGGAGACAAATATGGGCAGTTTCTTTCCCGTAACGAAGCAAATCACGTACTCTGCCACATGGGGCGTTCTCGGTTTCAAAACGGTGGCTGTGAATAATGCTCTTCAAATGTCCAAACAACAAAAACGCCGCAGGGTACAGGAGGTGTGCACTGTTTCTTAGCCAAATAACTGAAGCGTGTTGCTCGACAGTTGTGAAATGTGTGCATCTGTTTCATACAGAAAACATATCCCATTCGATAAAAATTCCTTGAGCTCCGGCATGAATGAGTCCCCACGGCGAGTGTCTACGTCACCTCAACTTTTGATAGCAGATCCACAAGCGATAAAATCGAATACAGTGGTCTGTTCATTTGCATCACAATGATGGCTGTCCAGGGACGTGTGTATGTGTATCTTTTGATATTATCGTGAAGAGACAACTGCATACTTGCAATATAGGACCTGCGGTAATCTGTAGGTTCGGTAGGTTAGTCATATTGTAGTACGGGACAGAACTGTATATGCTAATGGCTGGAATTATTCGAGGTGATTCAATGGTACCGCAAGTGTTACGCTTTCCTTCCATATACCAGGACACATGGAGCGCAGTTCATTATTTCCATTTTAAATGCGTAGTTAAATACGATTGTGGTTATTGACGTTCCTGACGAGAATGTAGTAGGCACATTCATATTCTATATGTGCCCGAAATAAGTAAGAAAGGCACCGTGGATAGCTGTCTCACGCTGCGCATGGACGACAATGTATTGTGAAGGGAGATCTATACGTTATAATGTGGTCAAACGAAAGACGAACAGAAAATGATCAAATACTGATGCAAATACATGTAGCTCAATCTAGTAAAGGTGAATATAATACATTGCGCGTAGACAGAAGAAATGATTCAACATCATGTCATTAACAATCAATGAATAATTGCTGGAATTGTTGACAGCAAATAAAATACTCAAAAGCAGCCACATAATTTACTATTTGAAGAATGGTAGAAGACTGCCATGCTTGAATGACATCGCTTGAAAGAATTTTTACCTCACTAGCTTTTGAAAACTCTTAAGTATTTTGAAATTCTTTTGTCGTAATAACAGAAGAGGTGTACTAAAGAGGTGGAATGAATCGGCGGAGAACTTCGCAGTTCATCAATGGTTTATTTCCTCAACACAAAAGAGTCACAAACATTCATGGAACACTGTAAGAATGAGATAGCCCACAACTGAAAGGGGAAATATTAAAATTACACGAGCGTACGTTCCAAGCGATTGAAGAACATTTTACTTCTTCAAGGATGCAGAATGGCTATAACAGTAATATCAGAGGCATTTAAGTTTATGTGGATCCATACCGACAGTCGTTAATCCTTCACCCCATCCGCAAGCGGAAAATCACGCGACGATACGATTCCAAGCTCAACATGCACCTAACACCCAGATTGCTCTTTTACACTCTAAGATTGGTTTGCACCAAGCTGACTTACTATTTATAGTTCTAATTTAGGTGGTACACCCTAGAATCGACCAGTGAACCGTTCAACCTCGACAGTTACATGGACACTTACAGTTGAACTTGGAATTTTCGGATACGCAAAGCACTTTCAGAGCTGAGCAATACAATAACTCTCAGAAGAGACTCTGTGTACCGCCTAGACACCAAAACCAGGCATTTAGGCCGGTAGTGAAACATATACCATCTCTACAAATGGTACGTCAATATAATACTAATGTTAATAATAATAATAATAATAATAATAATACAGACGAATGGAAAAACTGCTAGAAGCCGACCTCGGGGAAGATCAGTTTGGATTACGTAGAAATGTTGGAACACGTGAGGCAATACAGACCCTACGACTTATCTTAGAAAATAGATTAAGCAAAGGCGAACCTACGTTTCTCGCAATTGTAGACTTAGCTTTTGACAGTATTGACTGGAATACTCTCTTTCAAATTCTAAAGGTGGCAAGGATAAAATACAGGGAGCGAAAGGCTATTTACAATTTGTACAGAAACCAGATGGCAGTTATAAGAGTCGAGGGGCATGAAAGGGAAGCAGTAGTTCGTAAGGGAGTGAGATAGGGTTGTAGCCTATCCCTGACGTTATTCAATCTGTATGTTGAGCAAGCAGTAAAGAAAACAAAAGAAACATTAGGAGTAGGAATTAAAATCCATGGCGAAGAAATAAAAACTTTGAGGTTCGCCAGTGACATTGTAATTTTGTCAGAGACAGCAAAGGACCACTGTCCATTCGACAGTGTCTTGAAAGGAGGATATAAGATGAACATGAACAAAAGCAAATCGACGATAATGGACTGTAGTCGAATTAATGTAGTAAATGAGTTTTGCTCTTTTGGGAGCAAAATAGCTGATGATGGTCGAAGCAGAGAGGATATAAAATTTAGACTGGCAATGCCAAGGAAAGCGTTTCTGAAGAAGAGAAATTTGTTAACGTCCAGTATTGATTTAAGTGTCAGGAAGTCGTTTCTGAAAGTATTTGTATGGGGTGTAGTCATGTATGGAAGTGAAACGTGGACGATAAATAGTTTAGACAAGAAGAGAATAGAAGGTTTAGAAATGTGGTGCTGCAGAAGAATGCTGAACATTAGATGGGTAGATCACATAACTAATGAGGAGGTATTGAATAGATTTGGACATTAGAGAAATTTGTAGCTCATCTTAACTAGAAGAGGGATTGGTTGGTAGGGCATATTCTGAGGCATCAAGGGATCAACAATTTAGTATCAGAGGGCAGCCTGGAGGGTAAAAATCGTAGAAGGAGACTAAGAGATGCATACACTAAACAGATTCATAAGGATATAGGTTTGCAGTAAGTTCTGCGTGATGAAGTAGCTTGCACAGGATAGAGTAGCATGGAGAGCTGCATCAAACCAGTCTCTGGACTGAAGTCACAACAACAACAATAATAAAAGGACGTCCAATAAGTAACGCAATACTTTTTCTCAGCCAGTTTCGGTTGAAAAAAATGCGTAACTTATACTGAGACATCGTGAAATATTCCCGTGTCAGCCTCTCTAGTTTCATGAAGTTCCGAAAGGTGGTGACGCTATCTATACGTGGCCTTCAGATTGGCGTCTGTGAAGGAGGTGCACTCCAAGTACAGAGCTGTCATTGAGTTACTTTAAGCTGAAATTCATAGGATCGCAAACATACAAACGCACTTGCAGAATGTCTACAGATCACTAGCGGTAACCAAAAGCACGGTGAGTCGTTGGGTGAGGCGTCCGACAACATAGCAAAAAGGTCGGGCAAATCCGTCATTCCTCCGGCGTGCCGGCCGGTCGCAAACAGCTATAACTCCTGAAATATTGGATCGTGAGGACACTTTTATTCGAGACAATTGATGGATCACAGCCAAAAACATCGCTGCACAACTGGACGCCTCTGTTGGTAATGTTGACACTCTCGTCCGGCAGTTGAGTTACTCGAAGGTATGTGCACACTGGGTTCCTCAAAGCGTAACAGAAGACAATAAAGAGCAACGAAGGACATCTGTGCGAAACCGCCTGCATGCTATGAGAGTCATTGTACCAATTTTTTGTCGAACGTGGCCATAGACGATGAAACATGAGTTCATTACTTCGAACTGGAAGAAACAAACAATCCATGGAGAGATGCCACACCATATCTCCTCCGCAGGAAAACTTCAAAGCTGCACTCTCAGGCGGTAAAGTCTTAGCGACGGTTTTCTGGGATGCTGAAGGAGCTATTCTGTTAGCTGTCCTTCCTCATTATCAAACGATCAACTCGGAACTGTATTGTGCTACTTTCAGGAAATTGAAGAAATAACTTCAGGGTGTTCGTCACCACAAAAATGCAAACGAACGTCGCCTGCTCTATTACAACGCAAGGCCTCCCACAAGACTGCGCACCCGAGAGGAGCTCACGAAACTTTATTGGAATGTTCTTTCTCATCCACCGTATAGAACGGATCTTGTACCTTCCGCCTTCCATCGGTTTTCCCTAAAGACGGATGCACTGCGCAGGAAACAGTACGTGGATGATGGGGACGTTCTTGACGTAACAATACGTCTATTAGTGGAGTGGTACCAAGCGAGCATACAGGCCCTCACCGTAAGGTGGCATAAGGCCGTCACACTGTATGGTGATTAAGTTGAAGAAGAAGGTTTTGTAGCTGAAAGAGTGGGGAATAATATGAAGTGTTGCAATACAGAAAAAAAACCAACCTGATTTCAGGTGTTGTATTACTTATTTAACTCCCCTCGTAATAGTAATGGGACACAGAAAATGCCGCAGATGGACTGATTGTGGCAGCCTGGGATCTGATCATGAAAACTAATGCTATAAAAGGTAGTATTCAGAAATCAACAGAGGATCAGAAGTGGAGACTTTGTGAAGAATCTCATGGAACAGTCAGCCACTTTCATAACTGTAGCGAAAAGATCGTACAGACAGATGATGAGCATGTACGCAAAACTTTGGTGCAAGTACTCTGGAACGAGTAAACCTGCCCGCACACTCATGAGTGGTAAAGTGCCTTCTCCTTGACGGATAGGTGCGCCGGCGCAAGATCGAATCCGTTCAGTGGGTTAATGAAAAGCATCGGTGTGCCAGTCAACCTGGATGTGGTTTCTAGTCGGTTTGTTATAGCCCATTAAGTTATTATTGGGCTGGTATCCAAATCTCTCCTGATTTACATGGTTCGCAAACATTAATCAAAAGTTTCACATGCATTACACAACATGTAGCCTTTTAGGGTAAACATATTCGGTCTCCAGAGCAACTGTGTGGCGAAAGGGAGGACACCCAGCCACCCCTTAAATTACCCATCCCAAATCCATGCCTGTCCTGGACGACCCTGCCCCGATGCGGGACAAAGCACAAGAAAAATAAGTACACTGGAACGTATGCTAGATATAGCAGCTGCCAATGTCAAAGAACTGGTAGGATTTTGAGTAAAGAAAATTGGCTAAAAACAAAGCCAAACTATAATGGGACTGTGGATTGGAAACTGATCTAACACAGGAATACAATACGTGGGATATCATGGTTACCAAGAAAGTAAGTGTGAATCCTCGGCGTTGCAGGTGACATCAGAACCGATGAAAAACTGCTTGCGAAACCAGCACTGTACGAAAGAGTGGAAATAATGAAATCGTAGTATGTCATTATTGACCAGGATACCCACCTGGTGTCGTTCTGCCGCCTTGTGCAAGTCTTTCTATTTGGCGCCACTTCGACGCCTTCCACGTCTTTTTGATGAGGATGAAATTGAAGGATTAGGACAATGTGAACACCCCGACCCCAAGTGAGGAAAATCTCCTACGCAGCTGGGAACAGAGCCTCGGACCCTTCGACGCTAACCATTAGACCACAAGTTGCGGACAACGTTTCTGGCAGAAACCAGTACAAGTGATTCCAACATTCCTTGAGATTCTTCGTACGCAGAGGACATTGCCAAAAGATGTCAATGAATACATGGAAACCATTAAGATCCATAATCCATTAATCTGCGATCTAGAGAAAGCCACTGGGCTGTATACACACATTATTCGCCTATGCGTCACTCAGTCCATGGTCCTTCGAAAATGTCCGACCGATGATAAAAATTCAAAATTCTGCATAGTGATTTCGTCTGATGTTCTTATTGCAGTCTTACTTTCGATAAATTATACTACAACTGCTTAAGTATCTGTACTACTACTATTAATAATAATAATAATAATAATAGAATACGTGATAAAAATAGAGCTGATATGGACAAGAGGCAAGGTTTGAAACAGTTAGAGGTAACGCGTTATAATGCCATTGTTAGGTTTGTGGCCCAGCACGTGAATGAACTGCTACTGCTTCAAATAGTAAAGAAGATGACAACTGAAATCAGTGGAATTACTGCGACGACGGGGAAAGTTGGAAGAATATCTTCATAGGTTGCAGAAGATACTGATACTCATTCACTTCTGCGGTGTAACTTCAAGTTTGAAACTCAGTTTCAGCTAAAACAATCCCCGAGACACAACTCTTAGCATTTTCAGTACCCAAACGGCCTGGAATATTTAAACATTGACAGAAATCAGGCACTCTTTGGTCTAAAAGAGAAATTGTGAGGTTAGAATGAAAAGCTTTAACATTGGCTGCCCATGATCCCGTGAAGATAAATTATTACAAGACATTAATATTGGAACCACTTAGGATGTGGATGTCGAGATGGTGGAATAAAATGTGAGGCGGCAGATAACATGATATCTGACTGCCCCATCTTGGTGAAGAACACCTTACGCAGGACAATGAGATGGCATGTATACATAGCTGTACTATGACCAGACATCTCCAACGAGTGTATTGGTCACACAGTTAAGCGGCCCGATAGTTGGTTATAAGACTATCCAATAAGATCAACAAATTTAGTTGAACAGTTTTTGATGTTGCTGAACAACAGTCATACAACTATTTTTAAGTGAACACACCACAATAATATTGTAATGTTGTTAATATAATTACGACCGGGTTTCGGCCTTTCAAGCAATTTTCAAGTGATTGAGTTTACGTCGTTAACATGTATTGCAGGACATGAAGCTCAAAATTGGCCATAAATTAAGACAAATATTAGTTTCTTAACGTATGGCCACTTGAACATGGCATAAAAGGCCGAAACCTGTGTCGTAATTAAATAAACAGCAATACAGTCAGATGGCGGTGTGTTCATTTAAAAAGTCTTAATGGTTGTCTCAGTCTCAGAAAATTAAAGGTAAGGCGGCTCGGAAGAAGTTGAAATATAAGGATCTGATCCTCGACGTCAGGATATTATGTGGACTGCATCACAAAGGACTAATTAATTATAGAAACTTTTCGGAATCTGGATTAACTGGTCAGGATACGTCTTAGGAAACCTAAGACCAATGATATTCAACTCAAGTTCAACGCACAAAGCACTAAATAATTTCTTGTGAAGAAAGTATTTGTTTTATTCAAACATTGTCATTAAAGACTGCATTACTGGACACCACCTTTGCAGCCAAAAACCACTGAATTCCTTCTGTACCAGCCTCTTTTCTTTCCTCTGTCCATACCGCGTTGTTTCTGTTTGATGACGGAAGCCGTAAAAACTGTCGATAGCTCACCTATACTTTGTCCGGCTCCTCGCTCACCAACCTGAACCATTTGTCGGAAAATTTATGTCTATCATCAAGTATGTTAAATAACTATTTTGAAATCCTCTTCCCATCAATCCAAAAGAGATGACCGAAATATTAAAGTATTATTTTTCTAAGTGACTTGGTCAATCCACATTATCTTGTGGAATATCTTTCACTCAGACGTCTCGATTTTTCTTAGTCCCAACATTCCTGTCAACCTGAGGCATTCCCTAGAATACAGACACACTGTTTTAAACACCACGTTGTAGTGTCGTAGTTAATTCGTCTTCAAAGGGTTTTTCTGTTGTATAAGCCTCGTGTCGTGGGAAAAACATTGTTCATCTTGGTATCTTTATCACGGTTTTTGTTGTAAGATTTTCTCGAGATTTTTGAAGCTGTCAGCGCTTTCTATTTTAGTATTCCCTGTCTTCAGGTGATGAGGAGTTGCCTCGATGTTTGAGGTAAATTTTATTTAAATACTATAATAACGATATTGTATTATGTTTCACTCCACTTGCGGTCGAGCGTAGATAACATGCCTTATGAAAATTATGTCTCGAGATTGTCATAAGAGATGTCTGTGAAAGAAGTTAGATACGCAAACACTTGGCGAAATGTTTCATTTGACGATAGTATCTGAGAGCTGGAAATGGAAGAAAGCGGACGTGGGCTGAGGGGGCGTTTCTGGCAGCGGGCCGCCAGGCTGCGAGGTGCCACCGGCTTATCTGGGCGGCGGCTCGCTGCTCGCTGCTCGCTGCTCGCTGCTGCCAAGTTCATTTCTTGTGGCGCCATGCAGCCAGTGCTCCGATTATCCCGCGGGCGCATTAATAAGCTACGCATTCACACGTATGCGCTCCGCTCTCATATTCGCTTAGCCTAATTATTTCGCAGACTTTTTAAAATTGTAGATGTTTCAAACGATGGAACATCTAAGCACTGGAACTAGGCTTTTTCTGATCATTGCGTTTTTCTGGATTTTGTTCCGGATTCGCATACACCATGCAACCAAACATCATCTCAAACTCATATGCTGATTGTAGTTTAGCTACAGTCGCAACCTTCTATCCTCTCACGTAGTTTTCCACAATACACGGGGTATTAGAAAACCACAACAACAAACTTCGGGAAGTGGTGGAGCATGCACTGAAAAACAAATTGAGAATCGGCAACCACGTCCAGAATCATCATCCAACAGAACCACAGGCCTACGATCTAAAATCGCCACTAGGCTGTCCCTTCTGCAGCAAACGTGACATTTACACTTACTGAAGCGAGTGCTACGTATCACTATGGGACTAACAGCATTCAGGAAGTTTGCTGGCGTCACGACAACACTGTACAGCAGCGTAGAAGCCTACGTTTCCTGTAAAAGGGGTCGCCTTTCGACAGGTCTTGGCGCCTAAAACTTGGCCGCTCTACAGCGTCATTGAGTGACGCATCCGGACATTGGTTTATACCCTAAATTTTTTCCTCAAAGAATCTACTACCACTCCAGAAAAGATGTCGGTATCACTTCTTTACATCCTGTGTGAATACATGACGAAGTGAATAACATCAAGGTATCCATAAGCCTGTTGGTGAGCGATGGTATTGTAACCTAGGTTACAATTTCAGTCTGAAACTATTTGTTGAGTGAAAATATCAACTTACGATATAACTGATTAGATTATTTCATCAAAAATCACCGACACAACTTCTTACATCTGTGTAAACCCAGATCTACCACCGAAGAGTGTCTGGTAGCCAGAAACATTCTAATTAGCAGTACCGGTACTCAGATACTGTCCATCAGCAACACAGACTGTGTTATCAAAAGTATCCCGACATCTGGCTGAAATTTCGTGGCGCCCTCCATCGGCAATGCTATAATTCAATATGGCTTTGGCCCTCCCTTAGCCTTGATGGCAGATTCCACTCTCGCAGGCATACGTTGAATCAGGTGCTGGAAGGTTTCTACGGGAATGGCAGCCCCTTCTTCAGCGATTGCTGCACTGAGGAGACGTATCGATGCCGAGCGGTGAGGTCTGGCACGAATTCGGCGTTCCAAAACATCTCAAAGGTGTTCTATAGGATTTAGGTCAGGACGCTGCTCAGACCAGCCCACTAGAGGGATGTTGTTGTTGTGCAACCATTCCGTCACAGGCCGTGCTTTATGTGCAGGTGCTCGATCGTGTTGGAAGATGCAATCGCCATCTCCGAATTGCTCTTCAACAGTAGGAGGCAACAAGGTGCTTGCAACATCACTGTGGGCCTGTGCTGTGATAGTGCAGCGCAAAATAACAAGGTGTGCAAGCCCCCTCCCCTCCCCCCGCCAAGGAAAAAACGACCACACCGTAACACCACAGCTTCCGAATTTTAGGGTTGACACTACACACACTGGCAGATGACGTTCACCAGGCATTCGCCATACCCACACCCTGCCATCGAACAGCCACATTATGTACAGTGATTCATCACTCCACACAACATTTTTCCACTGTTCAATCGTTTTATGTTTACGCTCCTTATACCAAGCGAGGCGACGTTTTTGGGCATTTACCGTCGTGATGTGTGGCTTATTAGAGCCACTCGACCATGAAATCCAAGTTTTTCTCACCTCCCGCCTAACTGTAATAGTACTTGCAGTGGATTCTAATGCAGTTTGGAATTCCTGTGTGATAGCCTGGATACATGTTTCCCTATTAGACATTACGACCCTCTTCAACTGTCGACGGTCGGTCAACAAACGAGATCGGCCTGTACGCTTTTGTGCTATACGTTTCCTTCCACGTTTCCATTTCAGTATCAAATCAGAAACAGTGGACTTAGGAATGTTTAGGAGTGTAAAAATCTCGCTTGTAGACGTATGACACAAGTGACACCCAATCACCTGACCACGATCGAAGTCCGTGAGTTCCGCCGGGTGGCTTGTTCTGCTCTCTCATGATGTCGAATGACAACTGAGATCGCTGATATGCAATACCTAGCAGTAGGTGGCAGCACAATGCACCTAATATGAAAAACGCATGTTTTTGTGGGTGTCGTGATACTTTTGACTACATAGCGTATTTTAATAACTATGGCTTAATGGTGAACAAAGTTTAAGGTAACAATAGTGGACTTCATCGCGTACATCGAGATCCGTAGCCCCCTGACATGGAAGTTGCTTTAGCCGTAAATTAGAAACCGCAGCAAATAAAACTACCTAAGTGCTGATCTAAGGCACCTTCTCCACAAACGGAACCTAATCTGATAACTGAAGCGACTTCAGTACAACGCAGTGAGGTATGTAAATATTTGGACATACACCTGAACGAGAAGTATAGCTGTCACACACATATTTCTCAGGTTTCTCAGAAATCTAACAACGTTACGTAGAAGTTGGCAAGACTCGGCACCACACAGAGGATGCCAGGTACTGGATGAGGATCCTCAAGTTCACAAGGATCACAAAATTTACGCTATAATGGCTAAGTGATATCAAAAGTTGTTTTTTGATGTGAGTGGAATTGTTATTTTTTGCGTCGTTTACGAGACGTAAACAGTCACTAAAATGCAAGCGTTCTGAAAATTGTCACCGAAAAATTTTGGAAAAAAAGCTACAGTCGTTGGTAGACATCCGGTAATATCATTTTCAAAACCACAACCGTGTTCAAGAACGGAACCAAATGACGAACACCACAGTTAGGGGAAGATACATTACCCCGCGTCAATGGGGCACGAATATCAGCTTAGTTCAGTGGCGGTAAGAGTGTCGCCTGATGGACTTACGGAGATTCAGTAGCTGCGAGCGAAATTCTGTCGAGTTTCCACTCGCTTCTGGCGAGCGGATTCCGCACCCCGCCTGGGTGACGGCTCGTGTAATGCCTGCCATTCCCACTGCGACACGTGACTGCCTGTACGATAAATGAGCAGTCCCTGGCCAATCCCGAAAACACGCCAGGCCAAAACGAAATCAACGACTCCCTCACAGTACACCCCCAAATATGCACCCTTGAACTGACTCTATGCAAAACCTCATGTGCTACAAAATTATATGTACAGAAGAATTCAAGCACGAAGAGGATATTTAAACCTTAATTACTATAAAATTTACCAGTCTGTGGTATGATTTCTCAGTCCCCTCCTGTATTACACTCTGGTGTACTTGTCTCTGAGACCAGATTCTCGCTTCAGCTGTTTCCCTGTTGTTCCCGCATGTGAATAAATAAAAAGAAAGTACGAGGTTAAGTCAATTATTATCCACAATTTGGTTAAATTTTTGTTTATTTTGGTGATACTGTCGTCTTACGTTGATGACGCATGCTTTGCTTATTTGTTGTTATATCTTTGCAATTTTCAAGCTGATAGGTTAGTTTCGTTATCGCTGCCGTGCTGTTAATCATGGGTGCTCCACTGTATTTTTGCACTATAGAAGAGTAACGTTCAGTGTTCGGTTTTTTGTGGTCGGAAGGCGTATAAGGGGCCGAAATTCATCGA
The DNA here is from genome assembly GCF_023897955.1 of Schistocerca gregaria. NCBI lineage: Eukaryota > Metazoa > Arthropoda > Insecta > Orthoptera > Acrididae > Schistocerca > Schistocerca gregaria. The sequence continues at coordinate 837,227,465 of NC_064931.1, forward strand.
AGACTTTCGGTGGAGAACGGGAACAGTGTTTTGCAACAATGGAGCGTCTACGAATGGATTGAAAAATGCCGAAATGGTCGCACAAATGTTACGCACAATGAAGTAGCCGGACGACCGTTTACCGCCACAAATGAAGAAACTATTGAGCGTTCGTGTGAAATGATTCTCTTATACAGACGATAAACTACTGGTAAAATGGCCCATCGTCTGAAAATTAGTCACGGTTCTGCCTACGAAATAATCCACAACAGAATTCGGTTTCATAAAGTTTGTGCAAGATGTGTCCCAAAACTACTCACACAGTTGCATAAATAAACGCGCTTGGACATCTGCAAAAAAACATTTGGATCGCTGTGGTAACGATGGGAATAACTTCTTGGACGGGATAATTACTGGTGACGAAACATGGATCCACCATTACGAGCCGGAGAGTAAACAGAAGAGTATGGAATGGAAACATCCAAATTCGCCGTGCAAGAAAAAAGTTCAAGACCCAACCGTCCGCAGGAAAACTAGTGCTTACGGTTGTTTGGGACGCACAGGATCAAGTACTGGAACATTATGGGGAAATGGTCACAACAATAAACAGTGTACGTCATAGTAAAATGCTTACTGCAAGGCCAAAGCCTGCAATTCGAAGCAAACGACGAGGACTGCTGTCAAAAGGTGTTGTGTTGTTGCACGACTGTGTCCGTCGGCATACTGCTGCCCACACTGCTGAAACCCTCCAGAAACTCAACTTTGAAGTTCTGGATCATCCTCACTATAGTTCCGATCTTGCCCCCTCGGACTATCACTTGTTTGGTCCACTCAAACAGGCATTAAGGGGCCGTCGATTGGCCTCAGACGAAGTAGTGGAAGAAGCGGTGCATTCCTGTCTCGCAGCTCAACCTAAAACCTTCTTTTATGAGGGCATCAGGAAGCTTCTACAGCGATGGACCAAGTCGAAAAATGATGTTCTTCTAAGTTTCCTATTCGATTACAATAAAATGTTATTACTATTTTGCGGACAATAATTGACTTATCCTCGTATTTGTACTAACGTCACCGGGGGTCGAATCAAGATAAATGTCATCGAATCCATGTCTTGCTTACACTTCCAATCCGTGAGACAGTCTCACAAAAACGTATACTCCGCTGCAAAGTGAAACACACATTCGGAAAAGGTAATACATATATCTTCATTCGTTATATTTAAAATTTTCGATTTCTAAATTAATTCCACTATACACAAGGAATTTTGTACACGTATTCTCTATCTGGTGTCATGTATTTTCAAAAGAACTCAATAATACGCAAGCATCAAACGTGTGTTTGTTTTTTGTGTGTTTCGTATTTAATTACCCCTGTTTCATTACCATTTCTCTGTCCGACGCATAATTTGGATTTCGCTGTTAGTTGATTAAATGAATGGTGCGGACAGCTATTCCGTTTTTGCACGCTCTTGCGACATAAGCGATGGAAATTCACTGTGAAATTAAAGCTGTTTGTAGTTCGAGTACGATGAAAGATCACCACCATGTCAAACGATTCCAATCAAATGAACATGCGAAGTATGAGTAACAAACTGCCGGCATGGGCAGCATGATCCGCTTTCCGTTCGCGTATTTCGTGTTTTACTGTGGGGCCGAACTAAAAGCGCGACTCTAAAGGCGTTAACAAGTACATTAACAAGTTTATTTCTGTCAATACTGTATGATTAGGGATCAAGATTCGCATGAAATTTGTATGTTTAAACTTACTGGACAAAGATGCACCCCTTATTTAACGCTTTGCTTTACCTCGAAGACAAGCAGCTGACACAGCTTAGAATACAGCACCTATATTTCAGATAACCTATTTAGAAGTCACTCTGAGTATCCAAATTTAGAGGTGGTTCCCGAGGATAGATAATCTAGTGTGCTAAATTCTCCATCCCCGTCGGCATCTATGTTTTTGGAAAAGGAGTATGAGCTCAGTGGGATTATGATGAGAAAAAAACCGACTGAGGCCTATTCAAACAACCACAGCGAGTTGATAAAATAACATAAAAATTGAACTAATTGTATCCCGATATTATCGAATGTGGGCCGAAGTGTGTTAACCTTTCTCGCTTTATCTGCGTTAACCTTCATCAGCTTATTCAGATATATGATTACCCAAATTTGCTATTGCACAGCTCCTTATAAATAGTATATAAGTTCTCTACAACCTCATCTCGAAACCACATGCACGAGATATACATAGACTGGAATCTGAAATCGTATTTTTTTTACTATCGATTTCATTCTGTCTGGCGTATTATGAAAGTGTTTCTCATCTGGGCGAAGAGATAAATTTCTAAATGCTGAACGTACTAACATTAAAGAAAATCACAAGCGTATCCGAAATCTGAGCGTAAGAATCGCTGTTAAAACTAACACAAGCCCTGCGTCGAGTAGGAAGGAAACCTAGCAGCCTTGAGTGCTGTTGTTTCCGCTCTTTTAACCTCAGTTAGCGATTTTTCCGGAACCATCTAGCGTTCGACACAAGTCCATGTATTAAATGTCTATAATTTTTATGTTATATCAAATTAAATGACAATGGTGGAAACACGCTGTCACTCTGATGGAGCAGGGCTTCGCATTTGTTGGAGGATAATTAATGAAAAATTAATAAGCTAAGTAGCCCACTTTTTGAGTTAAGAGGACTGTGCTTAAAATACGCTATTTACAAGAAAGGTGGTGGGCCGTTCTCATTTCCGCTGGTACAATAATTTTTTTTGTAACAGTGAAATTGAAGTGACGACCGAGTAACTGGTATATTAATTAATTACCAGAAATAAGCATAAATAATTTTCAATTGCTTAGTTCAACTTTGTTGTAATGAGCGACCAAACGCATGAAAGTACATGCTACCCAGTTGTTACGTGTAACGGTTTTGTATTAATCATTAATTAAATTTGTGTAAAATGCTTGTAATCAGCGCAGTATATCTTGGCTGGCCTATGCAGATTCTTACTAAATACAACTACTATATACAACTCGTCGAACTCTTTCATTGGGATTATCGATCATTTCCGAATTTAAACTTAGGAGTCGTAATTAATTTTATTCTACATTACCACTGCGTAAAGTGCATTCCCGAGTTATGTTTTTCACTTTATTCAGATTTGTCTGGAATTTCATGCAATTTCCATTGTTACGCTATTTCCGAAAGTGTATGTGGTTTTTCTGCACCTTTCTTGGCGGCCGCGTTAGAAAGCATTTTCAGAAACACGTGATACTAGCTCTATACTGCAGCACAAAGCGAATTCCTGTATCGGCTGCTGTTGGTGACAGACACACGCTGTCGCTACCTCTCTCCTAGGGAGCGTCTCATCCACCGGAGCTCAGCCTGCAATTCCCCACACCTAGCCACGACCGAGCGCAATTTCCTGAGCTTCTCAGTCTATTCCATGGAACTCGTGTTTTCCATGACAGAGCACTGTTGTTGACAAGATTTTCCTCCTTGGGTTCGATTAGTCGTATATACGTTATCTGTAGCGCACACTGATGCTTACAGACTACGTCATTTGCACATAAAATAGGGACTCGTTAGCCCGCAGTCGATTTACGGTAAACAATGAGCACTCTGGCTAGGTACGTGTTCATGGCCACCTAGGGCTCTGGTATTCCACAACATTTGTAGAATGATTATTTACACCGATGAGCAGATGAGGTTCTTTGGGAACGTCTTAACATTACTCGGTGAATCTGTGAACAAGATAGAATGAATCTCGATGATTAAGTAAGTGCTTGTTAGATCGCAAATACAGGTTTCGGGGCTCAGTTCAGAGTAGCTCCCAAGGTTTTTTTATGCCAATTGTTGCTTCTTTGGCAGGTAGCAGTGATTCGTATATGCGGAAGATACAACGTTGTGCTGTGGTACAGCGTCTGCATTAACCTGTAGGATTCTGTGTAGCCCGATGGATAACACATTTCAAAGGTTGGAGGAAGCCACGGGCTTCAAATCTACAATAAGGTTATGACAAGAAAATCAATACCACATACAAATCTACCTTCTGGTTAGGGCAGCTTTTTATTGTGCTGGGTAATTAGCTCAAAATTAGCTACCCACTGGGTCCCATGCTTCACAAATTAAGTATTGTGGAAAAATTGAAGGTACCATGGCGTCCTATCAATCAGTGTGTCTAGCTAATTCACATTTAATTATAGGCATCCCAGTTCCAAGGAAAACATTCTTTGGTCACTACAGTAGGAAGGCATTACATCATTGGAAATTCAGAACCAACTGACTAAAGTTTTCTTATGCTATATAACTAGTCTTGAGGGTGACTAGGTGACTAATGACTAGAAACAAAATCGAATAAATTTTGTAATTATGTAATAGGCGTATTTAAACTGTTTTAGCATGTAATTATCTGAACTGTTTCTTATTTAAATTGTTTTGTTAATTAAATTGCATTGTGTATTATTGAGAAAGAGCGGGAAACCGCGCATAGATACATTTTGAGAAAGAGCGGGAAACAGCGCGCAGTAATACATCTGTAATGGTAACAGGGATTGTCTGCACCAAAAACCATTGTTGGCGGCGAGACCGCACTTTTGTAGCATTGAGCGTTGGAAGCGAGCAGTTGCGAGTAAGATGTGAGACGAGGCAGTCGTAGCTAGCGAGACATGAGAGGAGGTCGCTGTAAGCGAGGTATGAATTAACACTTTGAAAGAAGCGGTGTGCTCGCCAGCCACTCGCTATATGTAGCGCAATGCTAGTTTTTAAGAATTTTTGTAAAGAACTATGCCCCTTGTAATTGTTTGTCAAGATCGTTCTCAGAATATAGTTATGTAATTTTGATGGAAAATTAGGTATGTAGCGCAACGCTAGTTTTTAAGAATTTTTGTAAAGAACTATACCCCTTGTAATTGTTTGTCAAGATCGTTCTCAGAATATGGTTAACTTCTACCAGATTAAATGCATTAAGAATTTTCTATCCCAAAATCATTCACGTAAATGCTTTACGGAATTTATTGTTATCTTAAAAGAAAAGTCTAAACTGAGCTTCAGCTTTTATCAAATCTAAATTAACTTCAACTTAAAGAATTCCAGTCACAAAGTATTATGAAACTCCACCAGCATCTTATAATTATGTTAAAGAGAAGTAAGTATATTCATTCCACAGTTCGCTGTAGCAGTCAGATGGCGATCCAGTATAAATAATTAAAGGTAAGAATCAGTCTTAATAATTTCAGGTAACGACTGAGGGCCACGGCGACAACACATTTTATGTTTCGTCGTAATAATCAGCAGGTAGTCTTGACAGAGCAGCAGTTAAAAGATTTTAAGAGACGCAGCGTTCAGTCAGCAAGCAAACGTACATCCAATATTAGACGGGAAGGTTTCAATTTCTAGTGCACAATAAATCGCTTTACTCCGTCACACTAGTTAAAAGTCTAGCTCCAAAGATAGAAAATAACATTAATGCATTTATTTATATTGCAACGATAATCGTTGCGAAATACAACATAGTTTTCAGATTTCATCGCAACTATTCCGGGTGCGCATCCTACTAGTAAATATCGATAAGATATTGTCGTTTTCTTTAAACTTTTGCTAAACTGATACATTTGTCCACTTGAAGAGGAAAGGAACCAATTAGGTTTTCGAAAAGTTTAAGTCTTGCTTTTTCTCTTCTAGGAGAGGGCTACCTCCCTGCCATACCCTCGATTGTAAGCAATTCGATAGACGATTTCACCTAAATCAAAAGCATTCTAATGCGTTCTGTTCCTCATTACTGCTTAAGTTTTCAGTACTCTCATCAGGACTGCCTTAAAGCTGGATGCATTTGAAAGAGAAGCCAAGATCATTTTACTGAACGTTCATTTCGCTGAACGCAGTTGAATCGTTCGATAAAAAGGAATGAAATTTTCACGTAGCTGCACTGGGCTGTCAGAAGTCATAGTAAATATTTTAGTAGGTTGGTATTACAAATTAACTCGAATAATGCATTTCATGTAACTTGAATCCAATGTTATTGGTTTTAGAGGTAAAACTGCTGGAATGTAACCGAATGGAATTCTCGCAAAAGGTGTTAAGCAAACGCAGATAACTTAACTCACAGTTGATTTTCGTAAATACCAATTCCGACATCAGCGTACTTCCTAATTCTGTTGACTACACAACGTATAGGTCTCCTGAGATTACCCTTGCGATCTTTTGCGGGGGCAGCACTACTCATAAACCGAACAATTAATTAATCTCCTATGGTCACATATTCTTTTGCGCACGCACCATTCAACAATTAATAAATGCAGAGGGATGGGGTTCTGAGACGTTGGTGACAAAGAAACGTGACCATTTCTGCCGATCAATCTTCCGGCAAATATTAGGTTTATTGTATCTCACCTGACGATTGGACTGTGCAGAGACCCCGTAATACTGTAAGCATATACTTATCGTTGAATCTCCAGGAACCTCTTCCAATAATGCTGTGGTTCGTTATCAAGAAAGTGTAGATAACAGGCGCAGTGGAACGAAGCGGTAACCGAACAGGGCGACTCAAAAGACTGGCTACCGTACTATGCCCCACACGTACACACAGAGTGGAAGCCTTCCTGAAAATACACTGACGGGAAAATATCGCAACACTAAAATATAATTAATGTAGAGTAATAAAATTTTGTGAATATATTTGTCCGGGAAACGTATGTAAGTGAGTAACATTGCAAGATCACACGTCAATGTAACCACGAGATAAGCCACTGCAAATGTGAAATGCTGGTATATTAATAACTGGTTAACCGCCAGACTGTTGATTGCTAGAACGCAAACGTGAATGTATTTTGTTATGCGTCTACTAGATGTCAGTTTGTGAGATGGAGTTTCATGCCTGTTGCACTTGGTCGGTCAATACCGTGACGGTTAATACTGGTTGAGAGCGACACTACAGTTGTCGTCCGATGATGTCCAATGTGTGCACCATTGGAGACATATCTGGCGATCGAGCAGCCAAGGAAGGAACATGTCGATACTCTGTACAGCACGAGGGCATGTTGAGTTACAACAGCATTATGTAGGCCAGCATTATCATGTTGGAAAACACCCACTGAAATGCTCTTTATGAATGGTGCCACAAGAGGCTCTATCACCAGCCGGACACACAAGGACAGTCAAGGTGTATGGGATAACCACGAAAGTGCTCCTGCTGTAATACGAAATCGCACCCCACACAATTACTCCATGTGTAGGTCCAGTGTGTCTAGCACGAAAAACTGGTTGGTTTCAGGCGTTAAACTGGCGTCCTTCTAACCAACACGCGGCCATCACTGGGACCGAGGCAGAACCCCCTTTCATCAGAAAACGGAACAGACCTCCATCCTTCCCTCTGATGACTTTTAGCTGGACACCACTGAAGTCACAAGTGGCGGTGGTTTGGGGTCGGTAGATTGCACGCTATGGGGCGTCTGACTCGGAGCTGCCCTCGAAACAGTTTGTTGTGTCTCTGTGATGTCAACTGCTGCTGCGATTACTGCTGGAGATGCAGTACGATGTACCAGATCACACGTTAATCCCTCTCAGTAGTGCCAATTAACCGTCCGGAGCTCGGTCGCCGTGCGAGGGTGCGTTCTCGTAAACACCGCTGCCATCAATCATGTTCAGTAGCAGTTCCTCCGGCAGTATTGAGATGTTTATGATGGCGTCTTTTAGACTTAAAGGCATTCTTCACTAATATCAACTCACCACGTACAATCTCAAAGGTAACCAACGCTCACTACCGTTGCAGCATGTGTCTAAAGCAAACGTGAATCGCATCGTAATTATGTTACTATTATTGCCACTCCATCCCACAAACTGACATCAGGTAAATGAACAACATAATGCATTCACGATTGCGTTCTGGCATTCAACAGTCTGGCGGTTACACCGGTTATTAATGTAGCAGCATTTCACATTTGCAGTGGCTTATTCGTGCTTACATTAACCTGTATTCTTGCAATGTTACTCACTTACATATGTTTCCTGGACAAATATATTCAAAAATTTTTATTACTCTACATTAATTATATCTTGGTGTTGCGATTTTTTCCCGTCAGTGTATTTTCAGGAAGGCTTCCACTCTGTGTGTACGTGTGGGGCATAGTATGTTAGCCAGTCTTTTGAGTCGCCCTGTTCGGTTACCGCTTCGTCCTACAGCGTCTGTTATCTACACTTTTTTGAAAACGATCCCCAGCATTATTGGAAGAGGTTCCTTGGGCTTCAACGATAAGTATATGCTTACAGTATTACGGGGTCCATGCATGGTGCAGTCGTAAGGTGAGATGCGATAAACCTAATATTTGCCGGAAGATTGATCGGCAGAAATGGTCACGTTTCTTTGTCACCAACGCCCCAGAACCCCATACCTCTGCATTAATTATTTTTTAGATGGTGTGTCTGCAAAGAAAATGTTACCACAGGAGATTAACTGCGAAATTTGAATAGACATCATCTTTCAGATGTGATAACATGCGTACCAACTTTCGTTTCTGTTGCAAAATTCCTTCTTGGTGTGGTTTTCTTTCCCGTCAGCCGCCCTGGGTGGCCGTGCGGTTCTAGGCGCTACAGTCTGGAACCGAGCGACCGCTGCGGTAGCAGGTTCGAATCCTCCCTCGGACATGGATGGGTGTGATGTCCTTAGGTTTGTGAGGTTTAATTAGTTCTAAGTTCTAGGCGACTGGCCGGCGGTGGTGGTCTCGCGGTTCTAGGCGCGCAGTCCAGAACCGTGCGACTGCTACGGTCGCAGGTTCGAATTCTGCCTTGGGCATGGATGTGTGTGATGTCCTTAGGTTAGTTAGGTTTAAGTAGTTCTAAGTTCTAGGGGACTGATGACCACAGCAGTTGAGTCCCATAATCCTCAGAGCCATTTGAACCATTTTTCTAGGCGACTGATGACCTCAGAAAATAAGTCGCATAATGCTCAGAGCCATTTTAACCATTCTTTTTCCGTAAGTGTACGTCTACACAAAAGGCATGTGGGCTCTCACCTGTCCGCCGTTGTGAGTAACGAATGTTATTCTGTCAAGAGGGAAAGGGGTTTCGTCACTAAACAGTGCTAATAGAATTAATCAACAATTTAAAATGCCGACGTCAAGATTACAATCGTTTACTTTTATCTCCTCTTCGAAGGCGTTCAATAAGCTGTAAATGATAACGATAAGACCAGGAATACATAATGTCCGCCACTGTTTTGTATGTGTAACACCGATGCACGCAGAAATTTCGTGTGCACGTATTGAAGGATTACGTTCCACCATATGAATAAATTCCTCTACTTAATTCATACTCTGTTCATTTGCACAATCCGAAGAAATAAGACTACCCGGCACTGCCCCAGTCTCACGCACTTTATTGAAAAAAATAGTTGCGCTCTTGAATATTGTTCTTTGTGGTTATGAAACCGTCTACCGTATTCTCTTCAAAACAAGGCAGAGTATCCATTACAAAACCGGTACAAAAGTACGATATTCGCTGACTCAGTATTTATAAATACGTGTGCCATGCTCAAACGATACAGCAAAGTTGGCCATAAAACTACAATCACAGTTTAAAAATTCATTTATATAAACTCAAGCACAACTACACAATTTGAGCTTAAAAAAATTAGAATTCGAGAAACAAGAAAAAATATCGCCACAGGTGGGTCAACACGCCAAATTAAAACTTATCTCTGTTAGCAGCGGTATCTCTGTAACTAAGAAAATTTGGACACGTTATAAAAACGTTTTATTCGAATTAGTCTATACTACAACTTCTTGAAGTATTTACTATACCTTCTAGTACACTCTGCAAAGTCACGGTTAGCGGTAGATGTCACACTCTTCAAGGGTAAAATTGCAGGAAAGATTTTATTAAGAGGTTGAATTCTCAGTGAGCGAGGAGACATCTTTTCGAGTAAATATGCAACGCGTCTTCGTTAGCACTGCCACTTAGGGTCGCGGCAGTGAAGGACGCGACTCTCAGGAAAGTAGCTGACCAGCCAGTCTTCCGCGAAAAGCAAACGGACGCAAAGGGGTCAGCAGAGGTTGTTTAGCGTCTCAGATGATATTTGAGCAAAGTCTCCTCCCGCAGGCGGCGGAAATGTGGCGTGGGGGAGGGGCGGCCAGCGCACTAAGTGGCCGGAAAACGCTCTTCACTCGAAGCAAAGCGAAGCGCTCTCCGGCCGCGATAAATCACGCGGCGAAACGTTTTCGCAGCGACAGTTCATTCTCTACGCGGAGCGCACGGCGGAAAAAGCGGTGCTGTATCTTCCGACGCGAAATCCGTCTCCTTCTCCTTCTCGTTCTCGTTCTCGTTCCCCCGCCACTGCACCGCCCCGCGGGCCCGCGATGACTCGAATATTAAAGAGCCGGGCCAAGTGACAGCTGACACTTCACATTTGCAGAACACCTCATGCACCGCCACGTGCACGTGTTCAATCTTCCAGGCACACTTCAGCTCAAACGTACACCCACTGGATGAGAAATAAGAAGCGCTGTTTCACAGGCACGGAAAATAATACTTGTATCAGCGAAACCGAAAATTGTTTAGATACCATTTACACCTTATTTTACACGTTAAGACAGGAAATGATTGAAGTCTGAGACATACGGTAACAAATACAGAGCTAAAAATTCTACTTCAACAAGCATTGCGTCAGTGATGTTGTTTGGCCGGTTTGATGCAGCTCTCCACGCTGCTCTATCGTGTACAAGCCTCTTCATCTCTCAATAACTACTGTAACTTAAATCCAATTGAACATGATCACTGGGTTCACTTCTTAGTCTCCGTCTACAGTTTCTGAGTCATATATGAGGAAAACCACACAGCTCAAAAGAATTAGGGGAACATGATTTTGCTCGTGTGCCACACCACACTGAGCAATAAATAAGGACTGAATGTGTTAACAAATTATACCTTCATCTTTCACAAATCAAATACATAACAAAACATCATTACGTCTTAGATCGTTTCCTAAAAAAGACCTTAAGAGTCCGACAGGTGACGAAGGCAAAGTAGAAACAATCATTCATCACGTCATCCTGTGTACTTTTCACTAGACCTTCTACAGAGGTCACTCTGTGGTATCCGCTCCCATTCTTCAATGAGAGCTGATGAGAGTTGACGGACTGCCTGCGGTAGAACAGAACGACCACTAATACGTCTGTCCAATAAATCCCACATGTGCACGATGGGTTTTGGGTCGGCACTCGCCGCCGGCCATTCCATCATATCATTTCCCAAGGCATCCCTGCTTACGCCCGCCACATGGGCCCTAATGGCCTGATAGCTATTCATAGGCACCACTGTGTGCAGCATCTACCAAGTGGTCCAACATGATCTGTTCGATGTACTGCCTGCTGTGAGTCCACCATGGACAACGACAAAATCAATATGGCTTTCAACACTCAAGTATCCCCACAACATCACAGACACTTGGGCATCTGTCGATTTCATGTACTAAATTTCATAGGATCTCCACACACGAATGTGGCCAACACCTTGGGTCAGAGAGTATCTGAACTCGCCTGTGGATAAAGCGTTTCGCCAAAGACAAAGCTGTCAGTTGAGATGGGAAAGGTAGAAGTGAATGCGATCGTCAAGATGTTGCTGAGCCAAGCGAAAAACAGGTGGTCTGCGTCGCACGCTCCTTCCTCGTAACCTGTTCATTACAGTTAGATGGGACACAATATCTTCAGTTACCCTTACGAGATCGTCTTGCTATGCTCTGGTGGTATCCGTGTGACACCGCAACTCAGAGATGGCCAGACATCGGTCTACATGTGGAGTTGTAACGCGTCGGCGACGTTGTTCGACTCACCTTTGGTACTGACCTATAGCGTATTCACAGCCTGTGGGTTACAGATGAAGAGACAGTGACATTTGCAGCAACACGAAGGAAAGTCCATCCTTCATGAGCCAAACAGACTTCCCCTGCAACGTGCATTGCATTACGACGTTGCACTACATGTGCTTTGTAGAATACAACGTCAACAATTGACACCTGCTATCGGTGTTCCTCATTAGAAAACAATATGCCACCAATACTCACATCTTTCTGAGGGGTCTCCTTAGTAATGCATGACACGGCGAATAGATACAAAATGATTTTATTTGTTGCATACACTGAAAGAGAAGATCTCAAGCCATGTTGCGAATCAGATATAACATATCGGATGTTGATTCACATGTTATCCTAATTCTTTTGGAACAAGGTACACTGCCGGAAAAAAATTATAGCACCCACTTTGAGGCTTCCTATTCACTCAAGATCTGTTGATGCATTGTTGCATATAGACTACATGAAAAGATAACATATACAGATCAACAGCACAAGCAGTTATGAAGTACCAGGTATCGACCCGTGCTCAAACGCCCATATTATTACGTGGTATAGCATCCGCGAGCTGCACTGCAGGCGCTGACTCCCACATAGAGTCGATCGTGCAGATGGCGAATACTGTTCTGGGATACGTTATCTCATGCCTGCTTGACCTGTTAATGTAGTTCTGTAAGAGCTGTTTGTTGACGAATCATACGATTGACTTGTCGTTAGATCATATCCCAAACGTGCTCGACTAGAGACGAGTTCGGAGATTGTGCTAGCCAAGAAGTTTCATGGACAGTGTGCGGGCAATCGTCATCCTGTTGGAAGAATACATCACATTTCTGTTGCAAGACTGACAAAAGAACGGGTCTAACTAAATTTTGCACGTACAAAGCGCTGGTTAGCGTCGCCTCTAGAAACACGAAAAGGTGAAGGGTCCATAACGCCTGGGATGGGGCCAGTGTGTCTTGAACGAATGTACTCTAGGAGACAGCACTGACCAGGTCTATGTTGTACTCGCAAACGACGACCAGTTACAAAAAAATGGCTCTGACGAGTATGGACTTAGCTTCTGCGGTCATCAGTCTCCTAAAACTGAGAACTACTTAAACTTAACTAATCTAAAGACATCACACACATCCATGCCCGAGGCAGGATTCGAACCTGTTACCGTAGCGGTCACGCGGTTCCAGACTGTAGCGCCTAGAACCGCTCGGCCATCCCGGCCGGCACATCAGTTGCGTGCAGATAGAATCTGATTTCACAGATGAAGAGTATGGCACACCATTTCACCTTCCAAGTGATGCTCTGACGACACCAGTAGAACCATGCACGTCAGTGATGTGGCATGAGTGGAAGACGGCCTAGAGGTGCGCTTGTTCGTGGTTCCACTGTTAATAAACGGTTTGTAACAGCCCATGTTCACATGTCTGCGCTCACAAGCCCTCATATCTGTCCTGTGGTATCTATACGATTTGCCACTGCTGCCCTAAAAATATGTCATTTTTGTCGGGCGTCTGTGCAACCTGGAAGTCCAGTACCTTGCCTGCAAGCGTGAGAGTGTTCGCTTGACCACTGACTGATAGCAGCATCGTTGAAAGTTGCCGTGGCACGTTCAGCTTGTGTAGCTATGCTCCGAAAGGACCAAACCGCAATTCGAATTCCACAATCTGTCCCCTTTCAGTTGTCTCTAGGAAGCACGTGTGAGTCTCCGTGGCATGATCGCCTGCTTGTTTCGCACGTTTGAACCACACTTAGCCTTCTGGCTGTGAGCAGTCCCTATTAAAGTGTAGAAACAGATGGCGCACTTGTAGCTGTGCCAGTACGTTGCAAGATCGCCTCGTTTCTAAACTGATTCTGTTATGACTCAGCTTAGCCGCGAGTCTGTAGAGGGTGGTATATGTGACGTACAGTATAACTGGTCAGCATTTCCAGCCGGAAAATTGCGAGTGGAAGTCGGACCTTCCTTGATCCGCCTTGTGGTTAGTGTCGTCGGATTTCCTCCTACCTGTGCGCGGTGCACCTCTCGTAAATGTCGTCCCGTGCACAGTCTTCAACGGCGCATTGGATGTCTCTGTCGGTGGAAGCTAATTATCTGAAATTGCTGTCGATCAACTTTGGGGTATCTATTTACTCGAAGTTAACATTCAGAATGCCGTAATATCACTTTAATTCCTATTACATCAATAATGGACCACTCATGTCACAAACTACTCGTAACCGAGAGTAAGGTTACCATCGACCAAGACAGGAAGAGCTTATAACGCCCACTGCCGACTTTGGTGCGCAGTCCTTATCTCTTACTAGTTTCGTCACAGTTCGTGGATTTCTGATCAAGTTCGTACTTACTAAGATATGCATTTTGTAATGAACGGGTGTGAATTTTAACGATGCAAAATTATGATAAATAGTTTTAAACATCCAGAGGCTCCTCCTAGTTTTCATGTTATCATAACTCACTTTAATGTAAACATAAATAGAAATAAACAAAATTGGTGACTTTGGCGCCAAGATGGCGGTACTTCCCGTCATGTATATTCCCCAGGCTGACGCTTATTGCTACGGTCCAGCGCCGAGCCACACCCCACTACGCGCGACATATGGTCGCTTCGTCACCTAGCCAGCCAGCGTGGGAAATGCACTCCGACTCATGGCCGGCTACTGACTACAGTACTTCCTAACTATCGTGAATACATCAATAAGAGACAATAACTTATTAAAACTGGTAAAAATGTCTTCCTCACGTGGCCGTGTGGTCCTAGGCGCTACAGTCTCGAACCGAGCGACCGCTCCAGTCGCAGGTTCGAATCCTGCCTTGGACATGGATGTGTGTGATGTCCTTAGGTTAGTTAGGTTTAATTAGTTCTACGTTCTAGAAGACTAATGACCTCAGAAGTTGAGTCGCATAGTGCTCAGAGCCATTTGAACCATTTGTCTTCCTCACGTAAGAGACACCTTACAACGTCGCTGAAACAGTTATCACGTCGTCCTTCCAAATGATTTTTTTTTTTTCGGCAGTGTATGTCGTGCATGCTGTCACACACTGGGCTACAATGCGCCATTTCCCACGTCTCTGTGTCAGCAAATAACAGTCCAACTGACGTGCGTACAGTCAAGTAATGTCAAGGCAATTTTTGAGCTCCTGCGCCCCTACCGATGCTAGAAGGATAGAGCGGCAAGACTACACAACGCACATACGTTGCAAACAGTGATCTTCCTTGAGTCTTCTGTCGTTCTTCCAGTTTACAATGAGGTGTCAAAAATCATGTGATATCTCCCAACATCGTGTCGATCCTCCTGTTTCCCGCCATTGTGTAGCAACCCGACGTGGCTTGGACCCAATGAGTCGCTGGAAGTCCCCTACAGAAATAATGAACTGTGTGCCTCTATAACCGTCCATAATTGTGAACATGTTTCCGATGCAGGATATTTTCACCAACTGATCCTTCCTATATGTCCCACACATGTACGACTGGTGGCCAAAACATTCTCTGGAATTGTGCACAATGTTCTTCAAACCAAACACGAACAATTGTAGCACTGTGACAAGCATATTGTCATCCATAAAAATTCCATCGTTGTTAAGGAACATGAAGTCCATTAATGGCTGCAAATGGTCTACAAGTAGCAGTACATAACTATTTCCTGGCAATGATCGGTTCCGCTGGGCCAACGGACCCAATAGATTCAATGTAAACACAGTCCACACCATTACAGAGCCACAACCAGCTTGCACAGTGCCTTGTTGACAACTTGTGTCCATTGCTACGTGGGGTCTGTGCCGCGCTGGAACTCCACCATGAGCTCCTACTGCCAGATGTCGGGACTCATCCGATCAGGCCACGGTTCACCAGTCGTCAGGCATTCAAACGATAAGGTCACGAGCCCAGGAGGGGCGCTGTAAGCGATGTCATGCTGTTGGCAAAAGCACTCACGTTGGTCGTCTGCTTTTATAGCACAATAACGCCAAATTCTGCCATACTGTCCAAACACATACCTTCATCGTACGTCCCTCTTTGATATCTTCCGTTATTTCACACAGTGTTGCTTGTTTATAAGAACTTACAAGTCTACGCAAGCGCCGCTGCTGTAGGTCATTTAGTGGAGACCGTCGGCCACCACATTGCGCGTGGTGAGAGGTAATGCCTGACATTTGCTATTCTCTTCTCACTCTTGACTCTGCAGATCTCGTAATATTGAATTCATTGACGATTTACGATATGGAATGCGCCTTGCGTCCAGTTGCGATTACCATTCCTCGTTCCAAACCTGTTATTTTCCGTAGTGCGGCCACAAACCACGTCGGAAACTTTTCGCACGAATCGACTGAGTACGATTTACAACTCCGCCAATTCACTGCCCCTTTATACCTTCTGTACGAGATGCTGCCGCCATATGTATATATGCATATCCCTGTCATATGACTTTTGTCACCTCAGTGCACATCGTCAACTACACATCTCACGAAACTGTGCACTCACACACTATCGGCAAAGTGTTGCTCAGAAGTCCTTAATTGATTGCTCTTACTCTTTGATGACCTTCCGTATCTTCCCAGTGCTGGCTGATAGAAATGCTGCCATGTGATCCATCCGAGGTGCAATAAGTTTTCAGATCTTAAGATTTTTCAGTTTTTCCTTAAATGATTAACGTCCCGTTAGAATTTTATAAACAGTAAGTCCAGAAAAACACATCAGTCCTCAATTTTTACATAGCAGCATGCAGAGCTTGTGTTATTATACATTTATTGCTCGCACTGAATATTCAACAGTACACTGTCCGCGATGTGGTATCGAGTACTTCGTATCAGTATTAGAGATTTTTTGCCCTGACCCGTTCCCTCAGTGAGCGAGGGATACATGATGATATATACGTGTTCATACGTACTCTGTCTCGTGCAACAATATTTTCATGATCCCTACGCTAGGTATAAGATGGTGGCAGCAGAATGCTCTTACAGTCTTCCTCAGATAAAGTTCCCTGAACTCACTCAAAAGGCTTTTTTAATACTACGTCGCCTGTCTTCCAAAGGTTTCCGCTGAAGTACACAAGGAATTTCTGTTACAGCAGCCTGTTTCTAAGCAGAGCGTCTCTGAAATCGTTTGGGGGTTGGATCACGCGTATTTCCTGAGGACCCCAAACCCTGCAGCAACAGTCTAGACTAGGTTGGTAGCGTCTTCTATGCGGTCTCCTTTGCAGATCTACATCTACATCTACGTACGTACTCCGGAGGCCATAGTATGGTGAATCCCATGTACCACTGCTTTCCTTTTCCCTTCATGTTCCACTCACAAAAAGTGATAGACTGCACTTTCACGGAAAGATTGCAACGAGTCCCAGTCTTCTATACGTCTTCCCTAAAACTGATCTTAGGTGTCTGTTCCGTTTGATACCGCTTCTTACAATTATCCCGAATATTTAAACAGTGGGACCTAAGGTTGTTAGTCATTATTTTTGTACTCCAACAATATCACGTTCCTTGTTATTATGTTAGATTTATCTTGGCTTTATATACACATAGAGAGAGAGGGACTCGCTCCACAAAGCGAATAATTTGTTCAAGTCGATACGTTTCCTACGATCGTCCAAAGCTAACAGTATAGTCTACTGTTAATGACAGCTTCGTCAGCGAACTATCTGATAGTGTTTCTGACACTATTTAAAGAAGGATTTATATATATCCCACTTGGGCACGCACACTGTTACACTCGTTTCGGTTGAACGTTCTCCATCCAGAATAATGTACTGAGTTCTGTTAATTAAAAATTCGAAAATTTGTCGAGCCAGTTGCATTTGTGTGAAATTACCCAGTATTAATGTACCTCATTTATCATTCGACGATGTGGTATAATGTCTAACGCCTTTCGAAAATGTAAGAGTTCGGAATTTGACCCTTCACCTGCATCTACTGCCACGAAAGATAGCTGTGTATCTCACGACTAGTGCTTCCATACACAACTAAAGTCCATTTAGTCAATAAAAGTCGCGTTTCTTCCCATCGGTTATAGTTTCAAGTAGGTTGTGCTAAATCCTTAGGGTCATAATTATATGGATCGTAGAGTATCCATAACTGGATACTTTGTGATAAGAAACTAACTGAGTGAAACAGTATTCTGTAGCATTGTAACATGTCGATACTGCCGCAGCTCGTGCCTCGAAGATTCTTGTCGGTACTACGAGCGGCGCTTTGGACATCACCGCCAATGTAGAACCCACAGGAAGTCGACCAATGTCGACCGCTAGGACTGTGGTACAGGCGGCGGGCACCTGGGCACGAGTCGAATAGTTCTAGATTACTTCAGATGCTAGTTCGTATCGAACGTTACACTGAGTTATTGATAGTCGTCAACAGCGTAGCATTTCTTCACCCACAAGTTGAGTACAATATATTTATTCAAAGTGCACTTTTGCAACTAATCTTTTGCTTGCCTGCACACATTCCTAGGGTGACAGATCACTTCGGTACCTTCCACCCATTTATCATTAGCAGCGAGGACGTAACGCTTGGCTCCTCGGAACATAACGCTTATCGATGCGCACGCAACCCCTAAGCTTCTAGCAGAGACGACTGTTGGTCTCAGAAGATATATTAGAACTTAACAGATTGGTACAAAGGTACTCTGGTTGTTCCCATTGCTTCCACAAGCCTTTTGTGATACAGCTGTTCCGCCAGTATCCCTCAAACTGTGTTCTTCTAAGTGTGAATTTCACAGAGAGGTTTTAGCATGCTAATTAACTAATCTCCGGTTCCACCCGCCATCCCCTCCCCCCATTAAATACACACACAAACACACACACTACACGGCAGCGTCTCCTCAAGTTAATACACTGTGTGTACAGTTCTTTGGCGAACACCTTGGCAGCTCTCTGTCGCTTGAACTATCCGTCTTATAGCAAGTTTCTATCTGCGAGGATACATTTCTTCTCGTTAAGAAGACATATTTTGCGAAATATTTATGTTACATTAATTCTACTTTCCAGACATTACGTTTGCTGTACATGTAAACCTGTCTGCTAGTTTCTCTAACAACTAACGCTCCACCTTCGACTGCCTGCAGTGAGCGCTACCCATGGGTAAATTCCACGTCACAGAAGACTGCACATTGTTTTTCAACTTGGATTGTACAGGCAGCTGTACCTTAAACAGCTGGCGAACGTGTACCTCACCAGAAGTCTCCTTGCCAACCTGAAATGTTCGTAGCATTGTTAAACACCTTGATCGGCAGTAGTTATTTAGTGACTTAATAAGCAGCAGAAATTTTAGATACTGCACTAAGTGCTATAACGAAGCAGAACAGACCCGTCTTGCGGAAGTTGTCTAATTACGGTTTACATACGTTCATGTGCGTCACAGCTTCCGTAATACATGCATTTGAGCAGCAGAATAATTTGCGAAGAACTCATTATAGAGATGAAAATTACCTTACGAATTCTGAAGAGAAACGATTTTCGATAGAACAAATGAATAGGAAACGACGATTTTTGACGTAAGCAAACTCTGAACCGTCGTTTGGACAACTCTGTTAAGCAATACACGAGAGCAGTTTACAAAGAATTCATCCAACAGCTAGTGGCATTTTACTATGAAAGTATTATTTTTATGTTAAAAGGGATGGTCAGTGTGTGACAGAGCCAACTACACTATGGGCTTTTTCCATAAGAGGACAGCATTAACAAAAACATGAATGCTAATTTTGTTGTTTATTTGTGTTTACTTCTTTTTGTACACATTGGAAGAATTCGAAGGTACATAATTTTATGACACAAAAACAGGATATCAATAGCGCTTGAAGGAACATGTTGTAAGAAACATACAGTCTAGACAGAAAATTTTATAAACAATATTCGTTTATCAGACGTCAGTTTAGATAAACAGGAACGTCACCCTCTTGTACTGTAGGCTGTGGCTTCCAACAATGACACGATACATAGCAGAATGAAGCAAATTATCATGATCAGACAATGCGAGAAATTATCACTTTCTTAAATTTTGACGAAGACCGTATGCTTTTCTTTAACGGAAGGAGTGCAGTAGCACCATCCACTCAAACAACACAACCAACAATTAGAAGGAAATCAAAAATACAGAATGTATTTTGATAATTAAATAGAAAGATATAATGCATATGATTGTCTGGAAGTAAGTTAGTTCCTTTATGGAACTATCGTATCGTAGGCTGAAGTCTTCGGAATCAGGAAGGAAGAAAGATTTAACGACCCGTCGACATCGAAAGCATTAGAGATGTAGAACGAGCTCAGATTGTGTCAAGGAAGTGGAAAGAAATTGGCAGTTCCCTATCAAATGGATCATTCCGGAATTTTCTTGAAGCGATTTAAGGAAATCATGGAAAACCTAAGTCTGGATGGCTGGACACGTGTTGGAACCGTCGTCCTCTCAATTGCGAGTGTAGTGTGTTAACTACCGCCGACCCGTGTGACCGAGTGGTTCTAGGCGCTTCAGTCTGGAATCGCACGACCGCTACGGTCGCAGGTTCGAATCCTGCCTCGGGCATGGATGTGTGTGATGTCCTTAGGTTAGTTAGGTTTAAGTAGTCCTAAGTTCTAGGAGACTGATGACCTCAGATGTTAAGTCCCATAGTGCTCAGAGCCATTCGTTAAGTACTGCGCCACCTTGCTCGGTCGGAATTAGGAATATGGTATGTTAAAGACAGTTTGTCGGGCCTGTCATATACTAATGACGACAAATAACTTGTTTAGAACGGTTAACCTAACCTGAAAAAAAAGAAGCAAAAAACAGAGATAAGGAGGTAAGACTTGCAGTCACAGGATTCAGATTTCCTTCATCCTGTGTGTCATCCACCTTTAGTGAGCGTTAGAGCTACGATTGTGCTACTCATATGGCCAAGAGAGATTTTTCTTATCATTCCCAGGAAACGAAAAAGACGTTCCTTCTTGCCTATTCGCAGTCGATACTGTGGGGTCTTGCCATCCACGATTTCTAGTGTGCCTACAGAATGATACTTTCTGGGATAGATATTACAATAAAATAGTCTGACAATACCTAACTTTGGTTTACAGAGGTGCTGCAAGCGATGGGCGACATGTACCTAGTCAGTGTCCTTCAGTATATACAATGTCGATGCAAGTAATGGATATTGTTCACAAATACAGCTCCACTAGTGTCCGTCTTCTACTGTCCGGCCGAGGCTGGCAGGAGCGGCGCCTATATTGTCTTCTTGTAGAGGCCGCTCCTGTCGTGGTGACGTCCTAGTCAACGTGCTATCGGCTAACGTCGTCTCACAGCCTTCTCTGCTCTAGCGTTCTTCATCTTCGAGCCAGCGCTATTCATTACGCCGGAACAGATACTGTGTTAAACTAGCTATAAAGGAGATGGTGACTGGAATGGAGAACCCAGATTTATGATTCTGATAGCGTTCCCGAATACATTGTGACTTAAAATATTTTAGGCGGACGGCATATTTCTTTTCAGTAGAAGGCCGCTTTTTCATAGAAAAAATGGCTCTGAACACTATGGGGCATCTGACATCATCAGTCCCCTAGATCTTTGAACTACCTAAACCTAACTAACCTAAGGACATCACACACATCCATGCGCGAATCAGGATTCGAACCTGCGACCGTAGTGGTCGCGCGGCTCCAGACGGAAGCGCCTAGAACCGCCCGGCCACACCGGCCGTCTATTTTTCATAGAAAACTTTTCACCTTCGCATAACGTTTCCCGAAAGCAAGTCTGCAGCTTCGGCACGGTATGACCAGAGTGGCTCGCGGAAGGTAAACAGTTCATTATTTTTCCTCGACTGAAGAAGTGTGTGTATATATTCTGAATTAAGAATGTTCCGTTCACTTATTACTTGTACCTTGGCCTCGCACTTCTGAAACATGAACGCAATCTCCAGCAGAACTCATCGCGACTGCAACGAAAGCTGGTTTGAAAAAGCTCCAAAGCTTGCGAACTGCACAGAAATAGTCTTCCGTAGTTGTATGTTTTTAGGGCGTGTCCACATTTACGAAACCTACCACTATTCTCACTCCACTATCTATGGAATTCACTGAAGATTACTAAGATTTCTCTCTCACAATATTTCTGTATTTTTGCGTCTTTATCCTGCATGCTACCATGTGAATAGAGTAACTGGTAAAGGTATCATGTGTTTGCTTTCATGTATCTTCACGAATGTAACGACGAAAGAAGAAATATTTACGTTAGACGCAATGTAACGTACATTCTTTAATGTCACCATTTTGTTCTTCTGATATTCATTGGCAGAATGAAATTTTAAGCTCTCATAGTACGTTTGAAATCTGATGAACTAGCATTCAATTTCTGTATTCGGTAGAAAGCATAACGAGAACTGTTGTCCCGTCAGTCTCATACTGGCTAATAATCCGAACGATAAATCCAGGATCTCTACCCTGGAGCCTCTGTGTCTCTTCTATCATATCACTCAGATAATGGTCTGAGATATGAAACCAGTAACCAGGAGTGGGAAGAACAACGCTACCCTTGTCGATAGTCCTGGTGCACAGACAGTGCTATGCCAAGACTCTCCAATAAAACATCGTTACCCATTTTTCTTCTATACATTGTCCTCACTTACCATTACCAAGTTATATGGGTTTTAATGGTCGCCCCCAGTATTAGTTGATCCAAGAGGTACATAGTTCACGTTGGGCAATTATACGTGATGGTTATAACTAAATTATAGTTATCACTGAGGTCCATTGTGGGCTGTAATTGTCGTATGGCGGTGAAACTTGGTAAATATGCTAATACTTTAATGCGGAACAGATTTACGCTGGAATCCAAGTTGTTTCCAATTTAGGATACCAGGATCAAATCTGGCGTTGTTCACTGTTTGTATGAAGGTATGGGATCGACGCTGTCATTTGACATGTCTTAATGTGAGTAAACAGTATAGCTATCGAGAAGAGAGACCTCGAGCTGTTAGTGAAACTGTTTAATGTGAACGGAAGCAATTAAGGTTTGCATCTTGAGAGTAATGCCGGCTGAAAGGTCTGAGGAATATCCCGATGCTATTATATAGTTTAATGAAGATGATAACGAAATTCTAAAACAAGGGGTCAGCCTGGTGTGCCACCTGAAAGAGAAAGGTTCCTATCGCGGTGGAAGTTATTTTCGAGATCCCTGTTGCTGTAACTAATCATTACGAGGTGCCCGGGTAGTGTTAGTATTCGCGCAGTGTCGCGAGAACTGTCCATCCCAAGGACAACAGTACGGAATGTTTTGAGTTCCATTTTACACTGGTACTTATGCAAGATCCAGACACTGCAACAACTTAAATCGCATGGTCTCCAGCAACTATCTGAATATGCTCTTAGGTTTCCGACACAAATCAAAGTTGGTGACTTGTAGCCGGGCAATATTCTACGGAGTAACGAGGTACATATTACACTACAGGTTGCAGTGAATACACAGAACTGTCGAACTGAAGTTACTGTTAAACAAGATGCACGAAGGGGCATTGAGTTCTCCACACGTGACTGGGTGGTGCGGATTCACAAGCAAACTTATTCTATATCTGTTCCTCCTTGAAGAGAATACACCCAGATGGCCGGTCAGGTGTGCCATGACGTCTGAACACTAACGAGTCCTCCTTCTACAGCATGTGATTCCTGCTTTGGAAGAGCACAACTGTGTGGAAACCACTGTTTTCTGGCAAGACGAGGCAAAACCTCGTGTCTCTGCCCCAGTGAAAGATTTGCTTAATGCACCCTTCCACAAACTTTTTATCTCCAGAGGTTTTTCAGATGCATGATTTCCAAGATTACCTGATCTGAATCCACGTGACTTTGGCTCTGAGGACATCCAAAAGAACGGGTTTACCAATAACACGTTCGGCCTGTACCAGATGTGAAGGCTTGTACACAGGAACACGTTGCTCAGAATCAATCGAACTGCTGCTGGCAACTATAAAGCATGTCGTTTTACGGATGCAGCATCTCGTCGTCGTCTCCGGTGTTCATTTTGAAAAAAATGTATAAGTTGGGATTCACAATGCAATGAACATTATGCCTTGCTCACTTATTTGACCTTTTTCCCCAGGTTCCGTTCCTATACCATTAGGTATGGTCACAGAGCCAGATTAGTACCTTGTGGTCAAAACTCGATCTTATTTTTCTATTGTAAATCGATTCCGCATTAAGCATTAGAATATCTACCAAGTTTCGCCACCATACGGTAATTACAGCCAACACTGGTCCTCTGAGAGTAGCTGCCCTTCAAAACCATATAATTTATCTGCTCGTGCTTATCACCTGCAGGCTAGAGAAAAAAAATTATGTTAACTTCACGTATGGAATACAAGGTTTAACAATTGAAGGAAAAACCTGAATAACTTTACCATATTTATTTTTTAAGTACAAAGTCTACAGATGGAATATAAATAAAATTTGTAGTTGATAATACTTTGTCATCTCCGAAAAATGTAGTAATTTAATAGGAAGAGTGATAAATACATGTGTTGATACTGATATAAAATTGAATATAGCTGCCCAAGTTTTATCCTAAAGGTTGAATCAGTAGGGACAGTTTTCTGTATCACGGAGTCATTAATCTTTTTTATTGTGGTACTTACGCCGAAGACTGGTGTTATGCAGCTCTTCACCCCATTCTGCGCCGTATAAAGCTCCAGATATCTGTGTAATTACTGCAACCTACATGCGTCTGCACCTACTTACTGCAGTGGTGTCTTGGATCTTCCTACAATTCTAAGTCAACACACTTCCCTCCATTGCTAAACTGATTATTCCTTAATCCTTCTGGTCGTGCCGTATGAACAAGTTCCTTTCTGAAGTCAGATGGTATGGTAACGTTTTTATCACGCCAAATCGATTCAGAACCTCCTCATTAGCTGTCCGATGTACCCCTTCATTATTCTCCTACGGCGAAACATTTTGAAAGTTTCTACTCTTTTCTTCTCCAAAATGGTCATCTTTCACGTTTCCCTACTGCCAAAGGATAACTCCAAACAAATACCTTCAGAAAGAATTCCTCACGCTGAAAAAAATTTTTTCTTTTTCACGAATAAATTTCTTGACATTCTTGTTATTGCCAGTCTACACTTTACATCCCGTCTATGTCAGGCATCGTCACTTCTTTTGTGACCTAAATAACATAATTTATTATTCTGGAAGACGCAGTGGATTAATACAAGTAAGCTTCTATAACTGGGGACCATGCCCACACCTACACGCGGTTAATTTTTCCTCTGTACGATAGCACCTACTGCCAGGACAATGCAGTGTGTCGTACAGTTCGCAAATGTACATGCGTGGTTCGAAGACCACCAGGGTGAGTTTACCGTACTCACCTGGCCACCAAACTCACCGGACTTAAACCCAAACGAGAATCTGTGGGACCACCTAGATCGGGCTGTTCGCGCTATGGATACTCAACCGAGAAAACTGACCACGGCACTGGAGTGAGCATGGCTTCGCATCCCCATCGGACCTTCCAGAACCAACCTGCCTCTCTTCCAGCACGTCTCACAGCGGTCCGCGCTGGAAAAGGTGGTTATTCAGGATTTTTACTCGTGATATCTTTAATGTGATTGGGTAGTGTATCTGCCGTACCAGGTAGAACAGCGTTTCCATGGATGGCTCCGTCAATGTGCTAATTAATACATATGGAATGTCATCTACTCCACGAACCTTGTTTCGATTTAGGTCTTCCAGTGCTTTGTCCGATTCTTCTCGCAGTATCTTATCTCCAATCTCATCTTCGTTTACTTCTTCTGCCCTTTCTGTAGTACTATCTCCAAGCTTAGTTACTCCGATAGCGCTTCTACATTCTCCTTCCACTTCTCACTGTTCCCTTCTTTGCTTAGTCATCGTATTTCGGTTTTCACTATGCGTTCTGGGCTCTTTGGCGGGTAAATAAGTACTGAACAATGTAGTCGCTGTGACTACATCGACTAGTATATCAAGGGTGTCTTAGACGAAATGAGGGAACGTTCGTTAGCCTTGCAGATGACCTTTAACTTGCGACATGCTGTGAAAGCAGGCGCCATTGCTCTTGTTGGCGGCGCTACATAAGGAAGGAGGAGCCCACACTCCGCTCCGTCTTGTGGGAAGGATCCCGCTCCTCAGTTAAGGAATTTCCATGGCAAGAACAAGTGTACGGCTAATACCGGCTTTGAGAAATTGTATTTTCGCAAGACATTCACTCTCTGTGGATTTATTTCGTTAGCAGCAAGTGTCAGTTTAAAAAAAAGTGAAAGAATTTGTAGTATGAAAGATACGGAGAATGAATTGTCTGTCATACCTGTCTCTTTCTGTCCATCCTTGCTTGGATACCACGCAGGAGCAGTATTTTTGAGGGAAAAATTTGGTGAAGAAAGATTTAGCTCTTAGTGACCCCATGGTCGGGCAATCTGCTCTCTTCTATGCTCTTCCTTGCTAGAGTTTTAGTCGTTGGTATGTTAAAAAGCACTTGTGTAATGTGGCACACAGGCAGAAAGGTATTGTCTAAATGAAGCTTCCCATCAGCCCATAAGACATATATCGAAGCCTCAGGTTGTAACAGAGCTGTCGGTGAAATACATATGTGCGCGTCTCAGTTTTTAATACGCTAGGATCGTCCATCACCAGTAGCGTCCATTATTTAAAGCCTGCTGTGAATAACTGAAATCGCAATCCGCCCGAATACGCAGATACTACAGATACATAATTCATTCTGATGGTTTCTGAGAGATGAAAATGGTATATGTCAAACTGGGAACATTCTCATACCATCTGATCTATCCAGGTACTACTCACGCCCCATCCTGGCAAGTTCATTTCTGTCATCACCTCTCCTCTATTTTCCTCTAAATGCTGCCTGCCAAAAGTAATCTGCCAGATACTACGATGCCGGCCAGAGTGGCTGACCAGTTATAGGCGCTGCAGTCTGGAACCGCGCTACCGCTACGGTCGCAGGTTCGAATCCTGCCTGGGGCATGGATGTGTGTGATGTCCTTAGGTTAGTTAGGTTTAAGTAGTTCTAAGTTCTAGGGGACTGATGACCTCAGAAGTTAAGTCCCATAGTGCTCAGAGCCATTTGAACCATTTTTTGATACTACGTACGCGTCTTTCCCGCTAGAATTTGTTTCTCCTTTCAATAACTGAGAGGCACTGTATCAAATCGACCACCTTGTACATAACTTAAATCACACGAAGCGACCAACGCACTAATCAGCCTGGATGATTCTCGGCAGCTGTAATCAAAAGACAGGTTTGTTCCCATTTTCTCAGAAACACAATACTCATACATTGAATATGCGAATACATGCAAAACACACGACTTTTCTCACTGTAAGTAAGTTGACTGTGGTGGCAAGATGTTCAACCACCCACAGAACTGAAACAACTTAGTCCCAAGTCAAAGCCCTTGTCTGGTGCATCCTGCCGTAGCTGGACGAACACTCACGAAAGAGATGAGTACAGCACCAAATGAAACGACACTGCTACTGCTTGAGCACCCCCGTTTACAAATAACTGAGAGTGGTGCATTCTTCTCTTGATCTGATAATTACCGCCTTACGGTTAGTCCCACGAGAGTTCAGTAGTCCTTGTTACATGACCATCGTATTTGCGCCAGACAGGCGAACAATATTGCGCTCCGTGTACCTTGGCGCACGGCGCTACGACGAAGCTATGTTTCACATTTTTACACTCCTAAATGAAATGACTTAGCCGTCTCCGGCACTCGGCTTAAGTGCTGTGTTGGAAACGGCAGCCGTGGCAGGCTTGTCAATAAGGACTGGAATGAAGTGCAGCAGTCAGTAAACAGCGCAGCGCAGCACAGCCGGAGCGCCGCGTCCGGCACCTCAATTACAGCGACAATTGATGACGTCACAGGCGCAGCGCAGCCGCCGGCTCGGCAGGGCTCAGGGCTCCACGTTCGCTGAATCTCCAGCTACATTGGCTACCGTCCCAGAACCAAGGATCACTAGACTTAGGCGCCGTGGGGGAGACGACTGAATTTGCTTTTCACCCTATGTCAGCATCGTAAATACGAACAGTTCATACTAAAATCTATAAATAAGACATTTCAAGTAAAGAATATAGTTGTATCATAGATCGCTAATGAAACAATTTGAGTTCAAGATATTATTTTGTCAGAATTTAATAAACAGTTTTCAAGCGTAACTAGATATTACAATTATTTTTAACCCATAAACTAGCCATTAATCTCGATGAACATACTTGTCCACTGACTTATGCTCCAGTGACCGCTTTCCCGTAGATTTTAGGAGTTTAATATTCTGAAATTATCCTAAAGTGTAGTTAATCGCTCTGTTAAAGACATGGCGAACGTGAACCAACAGCATGAGATGATATGCAGGCATGTACCATCTATCAGGCGTCAGAGGCAATAATCAGAAATATTAGCAAGTAGTAAAGAGCAAGTGGCACTGCAATAGGCAAACAAATCATCCAGCTGCATAAATTGGTTAAAATGGCTCTGAGCACTATGGGACTTAACTTCTGAGATCATCAGTCCCTTGGAACTTAGACATACGTAAACCGAATTAATCTAAGGACATCACACACGTCCATGCCTGAGGCAGGATTCGAACCTGCGACCGTAGTGGTCGCGCGGTTCCAGACTGTAGCGCCTAGAACCGCTCGGCCACTCCGTCCGGCTTGTATAAATAATTCGTAATCTTACCATATTCATAAAATTAATTTTTTCAGCTAGACTGTGTGTGGAAGTTACGTTGTAAATAGAGTAAACATGTAGCGTAGATGGAAATGTGTTTAGAGAAAGTTAATTACTATATTGAACGGGAGAAGTTATTTCTGTATTTTGATCTGTATGAAGTCCTTAAGTACTCTAAAACGTCCTCGTGATAATAAGAAACTATAGAACAATATGTAAATAAAGACTGTGATTAGAAGTAACAGAGAAATTTAACCGAAAAAGGACGAGAGTATATTAATGCGAGCAATCATGAACTATATGCTTTTTTGACGATCTCCCTGTGAGCTACTGCAGACGACGAAGGAATGTGGTAGGAAAATATGGCACCAGCCCGATGTATGATTCAGGCAAACATAGGAAAGCCTGAAGGCTCGACTTAGTGACTATTATTAGCTGCACCACCACTGGTACTACATACTTCTTAGTCCAGAGAAGTTGACGTGCACATGTTGACCTATTATAGAAAGTTTTTACAAGGACAGCTTATCTATGTGTTTAGCGTTGAGCATACACAGCACAGGGACAACAGTAAAGTTACATTTGACTTCTTCCAAAGGGCCTCTCTTTGACTATGTTAATGTATTTAGGGACATAATAGGAGTGTCTAGGCGCGCAGTCCGGAACAGCGGGACTGCTACGGTCGCAGGTTCGGATCCTGCCTTGGGCATGGATGTGTGTGACGTCCTTAGGTTGGTTATGCTTAAGTAGTTCTAAGTTCTAGGGGACTGATGACCACAGATGTTAAGTCCCATAGTGCTCAGAGATATTTGAACCAAAATAGGAGTGTTTGTGGCAGTGTTTGTATTCGCGTGTATTGTAGAGATAAAATGTCCACTTTTCTTTTCATATGAATGGTACTGCTGTAGCAATATGCAGTGAAGGTAAGTAGAATAAATGTGCTAAAGAAACTGTTGTACATATATGGATGAAATTAAACCAGATCTCGAAGAAAGGTAAAAACCCAACACTACGAGTTTCTCTAATGTACGGGATTTCATCATAATTGGAATGATTGCTGATGACTAAGTAATACCGTTTGTGGTCGAGGCTGACAACAAAAAGACCTTATATACTTTCGACAAAAAATAATAGAATAAATTAATCTGTACAGTTACTAGAATGATGGAGACAACGACAGCCATAGTGACACCGAAGGAATTTACGAGTGATTCGAATGAGCTCGTGAACTCAACTCGCCACTGGATTGGCACAAGCATAAAACTCAGAAAAGCTCTTATCTCAATAGACGACATATTTTATAGAGTATGTGTGACAGTGTGGTAAAATAGGTTTATGTGAAACTACTGCTAACAACGAAAGCGAGTTGACAGTTAAAACATTCCGCGTTTGATTATCATTACTGGTTGCGGATTTCACTGTGCATCTTAAGATCAAAGATGAATACTTACACTGAGACAATAAAAGTCATGGGTTCCCCCCAAATACCGTTCCTGACCTCCATTTGACAGGCGTAGTACAACAACTCGACATAACATGGAATCCAGTCGATGGAAGCCGCCTGCAGAAATAGTGAGCCATGCTGCCACTATAACCGTCCATAACAGAACAAGTGTTGCGATCCAGGATGTCGATGGTTCCACGTCGGGCGATCTGGGTGGCCAAACCGGTCGCTCGATTTGACCAAGCCGTTAACGATTGCGGGACAGTGACATGACACCGTTGTTTAGGAACGTGAAGTCCATGAATGGCTGAACATGGTCTCCAGATTACTGATCATAACTATATCCTGTTAATGATCGGTTGACTTGGACCAAAGTACCTCGTCCATTCCATGTAAACTTCGCCCACACATTTCTGGAGCCATTACCAGCTCGCACTGTGCCTAGTTGGCAACTTGGGTCCATGGCTTTGTCGGACTGAGCCCCGCTCGGACTCTACCATCGACACTTAGCATCTGAAATCGGGATTCGTCAGCCAAGCTGCGGTTTTGCAGTCGTCTAGGATCCAACAGATATTTTCATGAGCCCAGGAGATGTGCTGCAGGTGATGTCGAGCTGTTAGCAAAGGCGCTTGCGTCGGTCGTCTAGTTTCGTAAGCCATTAACCCCGTCCTCCCCATTAGCTGCAGGGTCAGCGCATTGGAATGCCACGCACGGGGGGCTGGGTTCGATTCCCGGCTGGGACGGGAGATTTTCTCCCCTCAGGGAATGGGTGTTGTGCTATCATCACTTCATCCCCACTGTCGACGCGCAAGTCATCCAATGTGGCTTCGCAGTCAAGAAGACTTGCTCTTGGCGGCCGAACATCCCGCCTGGAAACTCCCGGCTACTGACGCTATACGATCATTTCCATTTTTTACCGATTAACCCCAAATGCCGCTGCCTTCTTCTAGTGGAATCGTTCGCCGCACGTCCCACACTGCTAGCTTTTTTGAGTTTCATGATTATTATTGCTTGTCTGTTAGCACTTAGAACTGTACGCAAAGGACGCTGCTTTCGGTCGTTAAGTCAAAGCCGTAGCCACAACGTTGTCTGTAGTGAGAAGTAATACCAGAAACTGGGTATTCTCGGCACACGATTGACATAATAAATCTCGGAATGTTGAATTCCCTAAAGATTTCAAAAATGGAATATCCCTTGGCGTTTAGCTCCAAGTACCGTTCGGTGTTCAAAGTTCCGTCGTGCGGCCATATGGTTCAAATGGCTCTGAGCACTATGGGACTTAACTTCTGAGGTCATCAGTCCCCTAGAACTTAGAACTACTTAAACCTAACTAACCTAAGGACATCACACTCATCCAGGCAGAGGCAGAATTCGAACCTGCGACCTTAGCGGTCACGCGGTACCAGACTGAAGCGCCTAGAACCGCACGGCCACACCGGCCGGTCATGCGCCCATAATTACGTCGGAAACCTGTTCACATGAACCATCGGAGTACATACTACAGCTCTGCAATTGTACTCTCCTTTTGTACCTTGTGTACGCGATACTATCGCCATCTGTATGTGTTAATATCCCTGTCCCAACATTTGTCACCGCAGTGTATATGCATTAGGAAAAACAGTGATCATTTGCTGTACATATTCTGTCCTGACTGGCGTAGGCAGAAGATAAGTTATTATCACTCGCATCAGTGGTGACGCAGAGACGAGGAACAAACAGGCAGTTGCTGTGGCTGAAGGTGGTGGAATACACGAAGTGAACGGCTAGCCCAGTCGTAGTAATCATGTGA
Organism: Schistocerca gregaria; assembly: GCF_023897955.1. NCBI lineage: Eukaryota > Metazoa > Arthropoda > Insecta > Orthoptera > Acrididae > Schistocerca > Schistocerca gregaria. The sequence continues at coordinate 837,259,140 of NC_064931.1, forward strand.
AGATAGCCCAGGGAGGAATAAGAATCGAAAAAAATAAAGCTAAGTAATTTGGATCACTCTGCTGTTTAAGGGTTATGAGACAAGCTAGAACTGCCGGACAAGTGCGGGCCCGCTGTCTTTGTGAGCTCCTCTGTCACGTCAGTGGACAGGCCGACGTGTTACGCCCACCGGGGCGGCGACGCCCTCTGCAGGAACAAGCTACAACCCTTCAGATCACCAAGGGATATTAAATACGTTTCTTAGTACCGTAGTTTTCTGCAGTAATAACCGTCTAAACGATTACTTTGACAAGTAGAATAATTGAATGCTGTCAAAACTAACAACTTTCTTTAAACACTATATGTAGAAGATTGATATTATTATACTTCGATACAAGTACGACAGTCATATACAAGGGGATTCAAACGTCATGTCTGAACAAAGAAACAAGGAAACAAGAATTCCCCCGACTTCCACCGATAAACTTTCAGAGTTGGTGGTATGGATCAAACAAGAAAAAAAAAAAAATGCAGTAAACCTTGGCTCCAAAATGCATACCGTAGGAGCTATGAGCACATGTTCATCTTCGCTCCTGTGAAACACATCCTACCTACAGTCTACTGTCGGCGTATATATAATGCAAATCAACAAAAGATCTCATATGTCACTACAGCTTAGATTATTATGTTTTTTTGTTCCATAATTAACTTAAACTCTCAAACTTACATCTTCGTCGCAAAGTCATCAGGTACATAAGACTACTTCTTCAGACTGAATTATTGTGTCACGAAGATACATGTATAAGTGGTGAAAAAAAATATGGAAACACCACAAACACAGCACAATGCCGTTCGTTATCCGGTCTAAGAAAACTGTCGGCATTCAAAACAGCTTCCAGTCGTCTCGAATAAATAAATACAGGTTTTGTATGGTTTTCAAGGAAATCATATACCATTCTTCGTGCAATATAGTGGCAAGTTAGTTAACGATGTGGAGGTGGATAGCGATCGCACACTGTTCTCTCTAATGTAGACCACAACGCCCCATAATATTTATATCTGGCGACACGGGCATTTGCATCACTAATAAATGGTTTTGTAATTCCAGCTTACACGACTCTCCCCAGATTCTGGACCTCCCTTCATGGCCGGCCGCGGTGGTCTCGCGGTTCTAGGCGCGCAGTCCGGAACCGTGCGACTGCTACGGTCGCAGGTTCGAATCCTGCCTGGGGCATGGATGTGTGTGATGTCCTGAGGTTAGTTAGGTTTAAGTAGTTCTAAGTCCTCGGGGACTGATGACCACAGCAGTTGAGTCCCATAGTGCTCAGAGTCATTTGAAACATTTTGAACCTCCTTTCATGTCGTCTGGATGCTGAGAGTGTTCGCGAGTGAGAATTCAGTTCTGCAGTGACTACTGCAGCTGTCGTCCTCCCCTCTTCAATGACTGTCCGTCATGATCAGTGAACACACACTTCCATCCGCGTTGTGACTTAGCGAATGATGTTGCTCCGCTTTCCTTGAAAATGGTATATATCTTTAATACCGTGCCTCGTGAAGCACCAAACACTTCTACTCTCATGGTTATCGAAGCAACCACCATAAAAGCACCCACAGTTTGCCCACGCTAGAATTAACTTAGCTCTAACAAAATGTGCTCACAACTACAAAGAACTCTGTTCTGACCACAGTGACACCTGCAACATATTGAGGACACTGCACATGTGGAGTTCGTGATCATATACAACGGTGCGAATTGCGGGTACCTTCATCTTCAAACATGCATTTCTGGCGTTTCCATATTTTCGTTCAACATCTGTCACTGTGGAGAGAACATGTGAATAACTGTGATTTATTATAATACCACAAATCAAAAAAAGTTTGGCATCACCTAGGTTCTGAGATTTGTGGCACCTGTACAGAAAATTGGAATAGAGATCAACATAAACATCATTTCAGCCCTTTTTATTGCTCATGAAAACCACACATCGCATGTTGTACCACGATATAGCGAGACCTTCAGAGGTGGTGGTCCAGATTGCTGTAAATACCGGTACCTCTAATTCCCAGTAGCGCGTCGTGTTGCATTTGTGAATGCCTGTATTCGTCGTGGCATACTATCCACAAGTTTATCAAGGCACTGTTGTTACGGATTGTCCGACTCCTCAACGGCGATTCGGCGCAGATCCCTCAGAGTGCTTGGTGGGTCACGTCGTCCATAAACAGCCCTTTCAATCTACCCAGGGATGTTTATTTTGGTTCATGTCTGGAGAACATGCTGGCCATTATAGTCGAGCGATGTTGTTATCTTGAAGGAAGTTATTCACAAGATGTGCACGATGGGGGCGCGAATTATTGGCCATGAAGAAGAATGCCTCGCCAATATGCTGCCGATATGATTGCGTTATCGGTCGGAGGATGGCATTCACGTATCGTACAGCGGTTACGGCCACTTCCATGACTACCAGAAGGGTACGTCAGACCCACATAATTTGTTGCGGCACCTCTGCCTGTTCGAGGGGGGGGGGGGGGGGGGGAGGCTAACCAATATTAGGTAGGTGTACTAGTTTTTTTGGATCTTCAGTGATTTACGAGGTTTCCACTCATACGTAAATGGGAAACTAAAATAAATAAATGCTTTTCTCTCACAGCCAGCCTAGTTGAAATGAAGCCACATGGTGTTACTGGCTTAAACTCTATTACAATGGAACAACAACTGCGAGACAATGACGTACGAGTATATAAATGCTAAGACGGTGAAACACGGCCAAAGTCTTTGCTCCTGATGCCAAGGATGCTTTAACGGAAATATTCGTCGAACAGTTGATTCCTTTGTGAGTCTGAGGCTTAACTGAATTTCTACTTAGTGTATGTACGTGTCTGAGTCCAGAGCCCAGACGCTCGCTGCAGAGCGCGTGAGCAGTGGCGTGATCGTTGCTCGGCCTCCGGTTACAAACACTTCCGCGGTCATCAGCCGCACAATGGCCAAAGGCTACCTCCGCCACATGGTCGGCCTCTCAATTGCTTTCTGGGGCGCTGTGATTCACATCCAGCCAAGAGGTAGCGAGACTTCGTCCATGTCTCACGTCCTGTATGTTCTTTGGTGGAGGACACTTCTCTCAAGGTGTGCCATTCTTTTTTTCTTGTGTGTGAATAGGAGCGACGAAAATATAACCGTCGCTATGCAGAAAAGTATCAAGAAGCAGAGCAGTCATTCCAACTTCAAAAACGAGGAATGAAGATGATGAAAGAGGTTACCATTACACAATCAGGCATGAACATTGTACAAAAATTAAAAATTTAGAACCGTTCCGCATTATATGTGTTGATATGTGCGTTTTATCTCAAATTAAAAAGGAAGTTTCAGCATTAAAGAGCCAAGTTCGCAATTATAAAACTAAAACAAAGAATTTTTGACAAAGAACTGCGTAGCAACGCCCAGCAACACCCAGAAAAGTATCTAAACCTAAAATACTCTGCAGTAATTTGACTGCAGAACTAGAGTATAAGAGAGGGTTGCAAATCTGTTCAAAAATTGTTCAAATGGCTCTGAGTATTATGGGACTTAGCTGCTGAGGTCATCAGTCCCTTAAAACTTGGAACTACTTAAACCTAACTGACCTAAGGACACCACACACAACCATGCCCGAGGCAGGATTTGAACCTGCGAACGTAGCGGTCGCGCGGTTCTTGACTGTAGCGCCTAGGCCGGCTGCAGTGTCCGAGCGCTTCTAGGCGCTATAGTCTCGAACCGCGCGACCGCTACGGTCGCAGGTTCGAATCCTGCCTCGGGCATGGATGTGTGTGAAGTCCTTAAGTTAGTTAGGTTTAAGTAGTTGTAAGTTATAGGGGACTGATGACCTCAGATGTTAAGTCTCATAGTGCTCAAAGCCATTTGAACCATTTGAACCGGTTACTCAGTAATCTGCTGAGGTGAGCCTGGCGATGAGCAACAAGAACTGTGTAAGCAGAATTAGAAGATCTTCTTCGTTTTGTTGGATAGTTAAAACGTAATTTTGAATCATACTTATAGTATCCAATTATTCATGTTGTATATCTCTGTATAACTTGTCCATATCATTGTATCAAATATTCAAAAGATGATTAATTACTTTTTATTATCATGATGCTGTTCATATCCTAGTTTCTCGTGTCGTATTCTCATTATCCTTACACATGATACAATGTGGAGACCATAGGACTGTTGCTCTCTTCATCTCGAACATATATTCCTTAAACATATCCAGCTGGGTTCGACGAGACAGTAGTAGCATTCCTAACAACATTTCCCGTTTAAGCTTCCTGAACGTCTGTGATACGTTATCGCATGGGCCATAATCACCTGTTACGAATCGGAATTCGTGAGTACTCTTTCTCCAGGTGGGCTTCATAAATTCCCGAAGTTCTGAAGCATCACTGTACAATACGATGAATCGGAGGTTTGAATATAGTTTCGTCAAAAAAATTACACTACTTACTCGCAGAATCTTACAAGCAAAATCAAGATCGTCGTTAGTCCTCCCTCTTGCTGACTTCACTTGTTTTTCCCATCGTGCTATATCACTAACGATGAACGAATCCTTCAGAGTTTACCTAATTAAGGAAAGTTGATATTCAGAGCACCTCAGTTATGACTCTCGTCAGTCTGTCGTCCGTTTGACGTATATAAATGACTCGTGCTGCAATTGTCTTCGGATTTGTTAACTTTCAAATATTGATTGTACACAGACGTGTAGGTTTACAGTTAAACGACCTTCATAGGTGGTAGAGCACACATATCTCCGTACTTTAAAATCGCAGTTATTCGACTTCAGCTGTTCGAGGTGGGGTACTTTCCTTTTTAGTGTACGTAATGAACTAGAATAGAAAGGTTCCTCGTCTTTCACTCACTATTCGTGGCTATAGCACATAAAAATACGTCCTTAAGAAGTAAAAGAGAATACTTTCAGTTGTTTAACACACACATGTAATAGGTGCCGAATCAGATATTAAGCTAGAAAGTGAAATATGTCGGAGGGAGTATTGCTGCTTGTAAATGAATCATTGGTATTAAACAGATTGTTTGTAGTTTTCGAGTCACGATGTATTTCATTTTTAACACAGGGTGTGTGGTTCTGTGTATCTAACACAGTTTTGTTACAGTTAAATATTTTATAGTATTTGCATGAATCAAGGAGATCTGTGTGGAAAACAAATTTCTATTATGTGTGCGTCATTTTTTGGATGATTTGTCTGCATTGGCAGGCTCGTCACTATACAAGCTAGTTCTAAGGTGGAACTCGTTGTGAAAGCTCTTGAAAGAGTGTCTAGTGGAACCTCGCGTGATGTATAAGTTGTAAGAAGTTGTCGGAAGTAGTGTAGGGTGTGTAGACGACTTTATATTTTCATAGTTTGAATCTGAACCCTAGGGTTCCTTGTACCACACAAATACGCAACATCGACGAGACAGGTGTATCGACTAAAGCTACAAAGCTGCAGCTGAATGGGGTGAGTATAGATTATGGTAGCAACATTTCTAATTAAAAGAAAACCTGACTACATGCATTTGTAAAAGTGTTGCTTGACAGTAGAGGCAAGTTACAAGGTACGAGGGACATAGATGGGAAGGCTACCGAGTCTCAGACACTCAAAATTGCCATTTCTGTCACTTGACAACGAAGAAAAAAAACAATAATTTAACTTTAGTAGAAATATATGGTAATCAATTCATATAACACAAAAAGTGTGGCAAAATAATGGCTAGAGGGACCTGCAAATTATAAAACTAAATTTGTGGAAACACTCTCACTGGTTGGAAGTTTTAGGTCCTGTGTGTGTCTTCCCGGCTTACATGTCTGTTCATTTTAGACACAGTGGCACGATATAATTACTATCATTCTGCTACACGCTTTTCGCCATCACAGTCAGATTCTGAAGATCGTACTCTGTCAATGTCTCTATATAAAAAGAAGAGTACACACGTAAACCATTTTTCTCCATAGACAGAATGTATTTTCAACAACATATCAGTTTGTTAATTTTAGTTTATCTTTGTTACTAACGAAAGAGCTTTCCCAATTTTCAGTTGTGTAAGGCTGCTTTCATTTGCTGCGACAGATTATATTGCTCTAGTCAGGCATCAGCAGCATTAAATGTAGCACGATGAGTTAAACACGTAAAACAGTCTCATTCACAAGTAACCTAGAACTACAAACTTAGAGCTTCCAGTAGAATCATTCTTTCAACCGAGGCCACAGGCATTTCTCGGAGACATTGTTATTTTATAATTTCGTATGAAAATACACTTCTGCTATCGGGGCAAAACCTGGCCTTCGGAGAAATTCAGCACGCTGTTCATTCTGTGGAGAGGATTACGTGCCTTGAAAGCTAGTATGCAAGTACACTGTATTCCGTTTACTTTTATTCTTTAGATACTCTGCTGGTATGTGTCTAAGAAACATGCAAAGCTATTTTGAACGAAATGTCAGTATTAGAAAAGCACATGCAGTATGAAAACAAACTATAGTTGTTTCCTTTAGAGTTATACATTCAGCGTTCGGTGGAGTGAGCTCCATGACTGGTAGATGCAGTGTAAGATTCTTGTCAAATATATCTTCATGTGCCCTATGGGCTTTGTAGAGTTGGAAGAACAGTGATGAGTGAGAACGTATTACATATCTTCATGTCGATGTTATGGCTATGGACTAATGTTCAGTTTTTAGGGATTGATTTTTAATTGAGAACTGTGTCACTCATTCGGCTATTGCAGCATTCATACGTAGATCGTCCATCACATTAGTGACAACGTTTCTAGATCCCGTAAACAAAGGTCCATCATCAAAATGCTTTCCAGCTTACTGCGGCTTCGTTGTTTGTCTATTATTTTGTAGTTGCTGTCGTCAGTCAGAAGTACGTTTTGGTGCAGCTATCTATAACAGTCTATTTTGTGCAAGTCCTTTCGCATCTGCACTACTATTGCACCCTAAATCTACTTTAATCCGCCTACTCTCATGAAGATTTGATCTCCCTCTACAATCATTTCAGCAAGATAATTCCCGACCGCACACGATGGGAGCTCCTACTGGTTATCTGTGTTTATACAGTATTTGCCTCTTCAAAATGCAATGTCCTTCAGGTACGCATGCACGTCTGATGGACATTGTATTGTGAAGACGCAAGCATTGTATAAACAGGCACATCACAACCACCAATGATGTAACCATGCCTCGATGGTCTAACATAACGATATAATACACTCCTTAAAAAAAGGAAAAAAGAACCACGAAAGCATTATCCGAATGGGACGCAAATCAGTGGATGTGGTGTACATGTATTGACAAACAAATGACTGTAATTGCAGAAAAAGTAGATGATTTATCAAAGAGAAATATCTTCACAGACACATTTTCTTTGTTCATCAGTGCTCAGTTCAACATTTCAAAGCGGGATTCATAACTGACACAATTCTACGTGTCTGAATGAGATTCCATTGCGACGACGTGTCTGAAGACGACCCTGACAACCCGACTGCCGCCTCCCATACGACTCGAGAAAGTGACGGACTGGGGTGGCATTTCATTTCATTGCAAGACACCTTTGGTTCTCATCGGCTGCACCCCTGCAGCACAACGGCACGTCGTCGATGTTATAGGCCCTCTTTTGTTGCCGTTCATGGCAAGCCATCCTGGGCTTACATTTCAGCAAGTTAAGGCCCGCCCGCATACGACGAGAGTTTGCCAAATCCTACCTTGGCCAGCAAGGTTGAAGAAACTCTTCCAGTTCAGAACGTTTGGAGCATTAAGGGCAGGTCGCTGCAACTACCTTATGATTTTGACGATCTAACGAGCCAACTGGACAGAATTTGGAACTATATCGCTAAGGAGGACATCCAGCAATTCCATCAATCAATGCCAAGCCGAATAAGTGCTTGTGTAAGTGCCACAGGCGGATAAATCCGTTATTGAGTTGCTGAATTTGTGAAGCACTTTCTCGTGAATAAATCATGCAGTTGTCCTAAAATTGTAATCATTTATTTGTCCGTACACGTACATCACATCTACCAATTTCCGTCCAATTCGGATAATTCCTTTGTGTTGCGTCGTTTCTTTTGCGTTAGAGTGTATTTGTTCTGTGCGGGGATCACGAATTGTGCTGGTATAAGGATCGTGACTACGTGACATGAAAATTTTAATCGCTTCATAAGGAGTATTCAGCGTAGCACCTTGCCTCAGAGTCCGACTTCATGGATGATCATGGCGTTTTCTACCGCCAAGCCACAATTACATTAACCTTTCCTATGGATCACAGACGACCGAAGGCGTGTGATGTAGAGGGTTTGTACATGATGAAATTCGTCTCCCGCCACAAATGTTCTCGGAATTCATTTGTCGATCCTCATTACTACAGTGTAACCCACCGGCTTAGCTGGGTGATAACGTGCTTGCCTCCTCTGCACTGGGCTCAGATTCGTTCCCCTGCCGGGTTGGAGATTTTCTCCGCTCGTTGACTGGGTGTTGTGTTGTCCTCCTCATCATTTCATCCCCGTCATCGGCTGCAAGTCTACCAATGTGGCACCGACTGAAATAAGACTTGCACTTGGCCGCCGAACCTGAATGGGACATCACGGCCAACAATGCCATACGATCATTTCATTTTACTTCTGTGTTCATTAAGCTGGGGAACGTTGAGCTGTGCGCCGACGTTGTGCAGGGGCACGCGATATGCTGATGGACATATTGGGACTGTCGGGGTTGATTACGCTGGTTTCGGCCATCGAAATTTGCGTGTTTTCGAACTTCCGTTTGAGGTACCGTCAGACGTTGCAGTGGCCGCCTTTAAGCTTAACAGCAACATCGTCAGTCACTTTGCTGAACGTGGAATACTTTCTGAACGTATCGTGTTCTCAATGCTGAATGCCAGATAGAAATTTAACTACAGAAACACGTGCCTTCTTACTTGGTTGTCGGCGGCTACACGGCTGTCGTCATGTACTACAGCCATCTGCGCACCAGTCCGTTCTGAATGTCTCCGAAGTAGACTGATTCAGACGCCAATCAGAGACGTCACTTTTCCTGCAGGGCCCACTGTGTTACCTCTATCTTACACGTCTGCGGCAGTGCTGCCCGCTGCGTCCCTCTGAATCAGTCTGTACCGGCGTCGACTCCTTTCGACGACGCGATGGACTTTTTGCCTGTCTCCCCCACACTCCTACCCGCGCAATACAAAGTAACGATGACCGTCAGCAGGCACAAACTCTCTGCCCTGACCCCGTGGTTGTTGATCATGTAGCTGTACCACCATCCGCCGATCTGCCATGTGGTCACATGTCGGACGATAGCCACCAGCCATACGACACAGAACACCATATTGGGAAGCAACGGTCGCTGAGGAAACGGAAGAGACAACGTCGTACCCTTCTGATGACTGCGTCCATAGGATGTGAGCCAGGGATAACGAACCTGTTGCTGATGGTGCGATGTCCTCTGACACCCTGATACCTGATAACGCGACGTCCTTCTCCAACTCCGTCTCCAGTCAGCGTCCTCCTCCAGACACCGACCTTCCCTCGACTGCGTCTGATGCGGTTACCTCCCCTATGTCTGACACTACCTGTGGGCTACCTCTGATAGTGTGGCACTAAACCGGCCCGGTGACACGTCAGTCTCCTGGGCGGACAACGCCAATGCTGAGGATGGACATTCAGGAGGTGAGCAGAGCGATGAACCTCCTTACTAAGGTCGTCTCCATCCCCATCACAGTGAAGTGCCCTACCACTGGGGCTGAGAAGGATTTCCCTGTGCCTCTCCCGTGTTTGACACGCTCATCCTTCTGGCGATGGTAGCTTTCTAGATTTATCGCATAACAACGATAAATGTCAATACGATTCGCGTGTACCACAAACTGGGTTTACGCCTCTAGATGCTACATGCTGCGGACTTTGACGTTGCTCTCCTTCAGAAGGTGGATGTAGCAACTTCATGTGCTCCACGTCGTTTTACAGCACATGTCTCTCATGCTTCTCCATCATGCTGATGCCAGAGATATGACTCTCACGCTGCGTTACGTCAGGATTGTCAATGTCTATATGCCATCTGGTTTGGGTCGCCACCACGAATGTTCCACTTACTTCTGAGAAACAATGACGCCTCTTTTCCTGAGTCGGCAGGATGCTTTGATCATGGGAAGCGATTTCAACTGTACCAAGGCACCCAAAGACCAACTACCACGTCACTCTCCGTGGGCGGCGCTAGCGACAACTATCCAGCACTTCAGCCTTGAGGATTCTTGGGTGTATGTTCATGGAGATTGTCCTGGGTTTACGCATTTCACTAGTCATTCTTCCAGACGCCTTGACAACATTTCCATCTCCTGCGACATTGGTAGTGGGATGAAGGCTGCTAAGTTTGGCCTTTATCGCATAACCACGGTAAATGTCAATACCATTCGCGTATACCACAAACTGGCTTTACTCCTGTAGATGCCAAATAATGCTGACGAATATACCTGCGTCATCAATCTCTGCCCCCTAATGATGTGGTGCGGCCGTGGACCACGGTAACTGAACACGATCCACCTTACTTCGCCCAACTGCCAGTAGCTCATCGAGACAACGTAGACAGCTTGTCGACGCAGGAGGCCTTGATTGGTTAAAGAAAGGAGGCTGCTTTGTGGCGGCGAAGAACTCAGGAATTCTATTGCACAATTCTCTGGGAGTATTCACCAGAGGTCTAGTCGATGGAGAATGATGCCAAGACACAGCCACTTTGAAGGAGCTATGGTGAGTGTGCATACATACGATGGATTAAGGAAGGAGCGTCCATGTGCATGTCATAGCGGAACGATGCCAGCGTCGGAAGACTTTGGTTAATGTTCTTACGACCGATGATAGGTCTGCCCTCCACGAAGTTTATCTTATGCTGTACTCTGCTCAACGTCACCACGGTGCCAACATTACGGTGGTCTTCAGACTCTCCTTTGCGTTAGTTCCCATGGCTGTGACGATGGATCTACATGGTAAATTCACATAGGACGGAGTCCATGATGCTATCCAGGAGGTTTATACGAAAAGGTCGTCTGGTCCTGATGGCCTCCCACTGAAATTTTGTCGGTCATTTCGTTCCCTTCTGGTGCCAGTGTGGACTGAAATTCGTCGGGACCATATGTCACCTTTCGTGTCCATTCCAGACGGTTTTTCTGTATGGTTTCCTCATCCCCATTCACAAACCTTGGGGTAACTCATGGATATGCGATTACCACCCCTTGACGTTACTCAACAGCGACACAAAGATCTTTATCCAGCTGTTGGCTGCGCAGCTTAAACGGCCGGGTCGGTACGTGGTTTACTCCGATCAAGGTTCTTTGGGTGGTCCCAATAACACCGCACTGCCCTCTGACGCTATCGGGACATCTTGGGTCGGTCACGGCTACCTGGAACCGGTGCTCCGCCATATGGGATACATTGATACTACCATCGACGTCGTAATGCGTTTCGTTCATAGAGCTACGTCTCGTGTACTCTAAAATGGCCGTCTCACTCGTCCCACCTCGGTCTGTCGATCAGTGCGTCAAGGCTGGCTGCTCTCTGCACTACTTTACGCTTTCGCCATTAAACCGTTGCAGTGCGGCCTCCGTCAACGCCTCTCTCGGACATCTCTTGGTGACCATGTATTCAGCTGCACTGCTTACGCAAAAGATCTCATCATCATTATTCGTAGCTGTGCTGAGGTCGAGGGGTCACTGGCATGGGTTACCACCTACGTCAAAATTCTAGTAGTGGCCTTAACGTCCGCAAATCGAGCTCCATTGTTATAGGTGCGGGGCTTCCTGCGAACAGTGCTACTCCTTTAAATGACGCTCATACTATCCGATGCTTAGGATTGGACGTCCCCAGCGATCTGTGGCGTACGATTGCCCTCAACTGCCTTTCCCAACTACATGCTGATCTACTCGATCACCGTTTGCGTTCTGCAGTGGACACAATATGTAAATCTATATTTGTCGTCACGTATCCCCCACGTTGCAGAGACACCTCCCATTCCGCCACCCATGATACGCCGCATGCTAGCGGCACTTGGTTCATTTGTTTGCCACGGCTTGCTTTTCAAGATAAGTTACGAGACCTTCACCCTCCCGCGATGCGGTGGTGCTTTAAATCTACACTCCTGGAAATTGAAATAAGAACTCCGTGAATTCATTGTCCCAGGAAGGGGAAACTTTATTGACACATTCCTGGGGTCAGATACATCACATGATCACACTGACAGAACCACAGGCACATAGGCAACAGAGCATGCACAATGTCGGCACTAGTACAGTGTATATCAATCTTTTGCAGCAATGCAGGCTGCTATTCTCCCATGGAGACGATCGTAGAGATGCTGGATGTAGTCCTGTGGAACGGCTTGCCATGCCATTTCCACCTGGCGCCTCAGTTGGACCAGCGTTCGTGCTGGACGTGCAGACCGCGTGAGACGACGCTTCATCCAGTCCCAAACATGCTCAATGGGGGACAGATCCGGAGATCTTGCTGGCCAGGGTAGTTGACTTACACCTTCTAGAGCACGTTGGGTGGCACGGGATACATGCGGACGTGCATTGTCCTGTTGGAACAGCAAGTTCCCTTGCCGGTCTAGGAATGATAGAACGATGGGTTCGATGACAGTTTGGATGTACCGTGCACTATTCAGTGTCCCCTCGACGATCACCAGAGGTGTACGGCCAGTGTAGGAGATCGCTCCCCACACCATGATGCCGGGTGTCGGCTCTGTGTGCCTCGGTCGTATGCAGTCCTGAGTGTGGCGCTCACCTGCACGGCGCCAAACACGCATACGACCATCATTGGCACCAAGGCAGAAGCGACTCTCATCGCTGAAGACGACACGTCTCCATTCGTCCCTCCATTCACGCCTGTCGCGACACCACTGGAGGCGGGCTGCACGATGTTGGGGCGTGAGCGGAAGACGGCCTAACGGTGTGCGGGACCGTAGCCCAGCTTCATGGAGACGGTTGCGAATGGTCCTCGCCGATACCCCAGGAGCAACAGTGTCCCTAATTTGCTGGGAAGTGGCGGTGCGGTCCCCTACGGCACTGCGTAGAATCCTACGGTCTTAGCGTGTATCCGTGCGTCGCTGCGGTCCGGTCCCAGGTCGACGGGCATGTTCACCTTCCGCCGACCACTGGCGACAACATCGATGTACTGTGGAGACCTCACGCCCCACGTGTTGAGCAATTCGGCGGTACGTCCACCCGGCCTCCCGCATGCCCACTATACGCCCTCGCTCAAAGTCCGTCAACTGCACATACAGTTCACGTCCACGCTGTCGCGGCATGCTACCAGTGTTAAAGACTGCGATGGAGCTCCGTATGCCACGGCAAACTGGCTGACACTGACGGCGGCGGTGCACAAATGCTGCGCAGCTAGCGCCATTCGACGGCCAAAACCGCGGTTCCTGGTGTGTCCGCTATGCCGTGAGTGTGATCATTACTTGTACAGCCCTCTCGCAGTGTCCGGAGCAAGTATGGTGGGTCTGACACACCGGTGTCAATGTGTTCTTTTTTCCATTTCGAGGAGTGTATACCATGTGCCTGACAGTGCGATAGCCCTTTTCATTGGCTCTCATGTGGCGTTGTGGCACCGTTGTCCTACGTGCCTTACCAGCCTACTGCCCGAAGCCCTTGCACTACACTCTCTCTCAGCACCTACCCAAATTTCTGACGTCCCACAGCCCTTGTTTTGCTTCCCCCACTTTTTCCTCGAACTGAGCTACGTTTGTACTGCGGTAAGGCCAGCGCACTTGACATCCACGAGAGCGATCTGTGGCTTTCTATGGCAGCATAGGACACCGAATGTGGTTGAGGGGAAGCATCCCCACGTCGACTAGCGTGCTGTTTGGCGATCGGTATGCGCTTCTTATCCTGACACTGACGCCGCGCCGAGTGGGCGCGCGCTTTTAGGCGCCATGTCACGGACTGGGAGGCCCCTCCCGCCAGATGTTCGATTCCTCCCTCGGGCATGGGTGTGTGTGTTGCTCTTAGCGTAGGTTAGTTTAAATAGTGTGCAAGTCTTGGAACCGATGAACTCAGTAGTTTGGTTCCTTAGAAATTCACACATATTGGAACATTAGACAGTGACGTCAAGTCTGCATGATACCATACTGTCAATGGGAACCAAGTATGCCTGTCACTCCTTCAAGAGATTCATCTCGCAGACACCTCGTTGTGTGTCGCTCGTGGTGTTTTGGAAACAGACGAGCATCACCTGGTGTGCAGATCGGCAAGAGGTGTTTGGTTACTGGTTCGACAGGTATTGTCCGTAGTTACCTGTACGGCTCCTCGCCAGAGACCTACACAGCTGCTCCTCTTTCCGGACGGACGATACTTCCCGCAAGCAAAGACGAACTCTATGAAGCGAATTTGTCGACACACAGCTACAACTTGTTTGCTGATGGCGCGAAAAGCATAATTGATATTTGGCAATTTCTTAATGAACTAGATTGTGCAGTTCTCCGAAATCCAAAATACAGACAATTTTTCTCCAATTTCCTCTGCAGTGTCCTCCTTCACCCACAGCAGGACTGGGGTGTTCCTGTCATGAAGAGTTGATCCCCACCTCTTCCACACTTGGAACTGATATATTCTCTGGTCGTCAGAATGCTCTTCTCCGAAAAGCTATGCGTCGATAGTCTCCATGAGTCTGATGTCTTGCTGTGCCCTCCTCCTTACGACGCGGGTTTCCTGCTAGTCTCGGTGGTCTTAATGTTCATTAAAAAAGTATTTATTTGCACCTCTACTCCTACGCTCTCCTTGGTTCATGTAGGGTGGGAACGGGACATGGTGGCCAGGCCTCACGTTGCGCCTCCAGTCCAATTTGCCCCCACCTCTCCCTTTGCACGACAGGACGGTTCCTACTAAGAAACAAAAAACAAAAAAGTGGTCTAAATTTTTTGCCCTACAACTCTACCCGTAAATAAACTGACGATTCCTTGATGACTCAAGATGTGTCCTCCACTTACGAAAATATTTCCTTAAAAATTATTTTGTCCTCAGATTCATTTCCGCTTCGTTATTTCTTGTTATTCCCATCTACTCCTCAGGGTTTTTCCTTAGAACTACATTACATTTCTATTTAGACACAGTGTTGATACTATAGCCTATGTCTTCGCCTTATGCGAGAGTTTTTTCTTAAGTGTATCTGTTGGGAGCATTGTGTGGTGTCATGTATGTGTTGTAAGATCTTAACGTCGCCATCGGAAGTTTACATGTCCTCATAGAACACTACGAAAGGGTTGGGAACTCAATCCAGGACAATGATGCAAGGTGTGGTGGTCAGGAAATTAATGCCACCACCTCCCTTTGCCGGCCAAATGGTTATCGTAACATTTCTTTCACCAGCTGGACTCAAACTGCGTACCCCCGAATCAAGCACCCCTGAAGAAACGTGCGTTAGCGACTACTGCTACAGAGCCTGTATAAAATAATATATACTACCAAAGAAGAGTTAGTTCCGGTTACATTCTTCCAACCATAATGCTAAAATTGGGGTTAAATCAAGCAGCCAATTGAAGGCTCTTGTAGACTATCGGAGGGAACTAAGACGGCCTGAAGAGTAATTTGCTGTCAGTGGTTTCGTATTTAACGACGTCAGCATATGTAAGACGCATATTGTGGCTGTCTTTCTTTTAGGATCTAATCTCCGTAGATAATGCAGCTTAGCGACTCATAGGCTGAGTTTGTGCCAGTGTCTTGAGGGACCAGGTAACCATACGTGATGACGGGCTGTCTAGGAATCGTTGTTGGGACCAAACTCTTCTACACAATCTACGTTTCGGATATACACCTTGCATATATCTTTTTCACCAAAAGAACTGTGTGTTAGAAATCCTAAATGCAATGACACTATTCAAGTTCAGGAATTTATGTCATGCTAATGTTGGTTTCATTTGTCGATATTAAATTTGCCGACAGTAGCCATTACTGTCTCAAATACTAGATATTACCATGCGAAAATGTCAGTGCAGGAACATTTACACATTAAAAAGTACACGTGCGTCTATTGGCTACTGGCGTCACTTGACGTCCTTAGAAAAACAGCGCCAACTCTGTCTAAGGGGAATATTGAAAGTAAAGTGGCAGGATCGGCGAACAAAGAACAGAATTTTGTGAGAAACCAACTCAACGAGCATTGAATTAAAAATTGTCAAACACCAAATTCGCTGAACTGGTCATGTGATCCGCATGCCAATCTCCCATCTCCCTAAGCAAATCATGTTCTTGCAATTGAAGAATAGCCAACACAATTGGAAAGAGCAAAATAAAACCGCATAAAGATGTTCGCAAGTCGAATAAGACGTAATGTCAAATAAACACAAATAATTGGGAAACTGCAGCCATAGATAGATCAGAATGACTACAAATTGTTCACCATGGAACACTTAAGTTAGAAGAGGAGAGACAATTGCAGGCGAATAGGAAGAAAGATCGCAGAAGAGAACAGGAGCTCTTGGGAGGAACAAACCTGTTACACCATTCAGTCAACACCAACTGGGTATGCCATTCCGGCGGGAGAATCTATGGCTACAGAATAGGACTATTTAGCTACATCCACAGATCACGCTACCAAAAGACTTCCATACTCTTCATCGAGTAAATGCCTATGATGATGATGACGTGCTGGTAGTAGCTATGCTGCAGTAGCTATTACTATCTCAAGTACTAGATAATACCACGTCAAAATGTCAGTATGTCATTTTTACATGGAAATATTCTAAGTCAAACCTTTAAATACCCTTTACGATCCTATTAGTCTAAACTGTGGTCAGTAAAGGAAGGGAAATTCTGATTCATTTGTAATCAGTTTTGTTTCAACTATGGTCTTGGTGATGAAGCGAAATCACAAGCAAGAAATACATCACTATTTAAATTGTAATTTAAAATAGAGTAATAAATAAGAACGATAATTAGTAATAAAAACTATAATTTAAAAAACACATTTTTGGCAGAAATGGCATTTTAAATCAGAGAAATATTTTGTTGCTAGACCTGAAGAGGAAAATTATAATTAAGATCTCGCACACTTTACAACTGTAACATGAAATATAGTGTAAACACAAGGGATGCGATCATTCCAATGCGTTCAACAATAGTTTTCTGCGATCCAAACAATGATTACTATTATCTCTTGAATATATTACATGGCTTCGCTAATGAAAGAACAAATCTCACCATGGGTAGCATTAAATTGCACTCTGACAGAAAAATGAGTTTTTATTCTGAAATCTGACGAACATCTGGAGAATTTCCTCTTTCACCAGAGTCATGTCATATATTACATTTCGTTTTAAGTTATCATTTGGGAGACTGGGTTTTGAAAATCTTTGAGGTTATGTTCGAGGCACAGTTACGTATCATCACCGTGTACTGCGAGCTGATTAGATATGGAGCCAACCTTTCAGAACATACTGACCGGTCAGAATCGTTCCTATGGCTCTGTAAATCACATTTTCTTCATATTTTGCACTGCATTTTATTAAACCGAGTACGTAGTGTTATATACCTGAAACAATTTAGGAAAGGTGGCTAAGTGCTTATCATCAACCAAGAGAAGAAAGATAACAGCTTTAAAAACTTCACCACGTATATTTCTTAACCGCTTACTGCAAGTGAGAGTACTTGAGAACAAAAATACGTGAGTGTTTTGCTGAATGATTAAACACGCATATCTTACCTTTCGAGTTATTCAGTTATGATTCTAAGGATAACTGAACCCAATTGTTATGCCTTTGACGGTCAATTAATCGTGGAATAAGAAACGTAGAGATTCTGCACATCCCAGTGTCCGTTATTGAACATATCATTAAAATAACGAAAAATGTGCTGAATGTGAGACTGAATTCTGTGAAGGAGCCTGACTCTATTAATGTATAAACATGTCATTGTGGGGCGTAAATATTTCTTAGCTAAAATTTCTAGAAAAAGATACTTTTTGCTTTGAATAACTGTCGTCCTATGGATCATGCGGTAACGTGGTCTGCAGTGCTGTAAAAATGTATCAAGGAAACACATGAAGCTGCTTGAACGTATTATGAAATGCTGTTTGCAGTGCGGTCGCTAGAAATTTTGCCGTACCGGCGAAACTCTGGTTAGCTCCCTCGCATACGGGGCTGTTTATTCGCTGCGTTTATACTCTCCCATGGGCTCATACGTAATGGGTACAGTGCGTCCCATTAAAGTTACATTTTAAAAATGAGCCTGGTCCGTTTATTAGCCTGCGCGTCTCTGTGTTGTAGAGAACTTTCCTTACACATAGTTTTGTTATATACGGACTGTAAGTACAGCTTCACGGTGCATTGCATAAGTAAAATGAAGGCAAATGGTCACCTGTTATTCTATTCATTTAATAACAAATTTTGCTTTTTCATATGTTTCACTGTTCCTTATTTGCTTCCATAATCTTGGAGATGTGATCCGTCTAAGTGGTTAAATTAGATACTGCTTATTGAGTTAATAGAAAACCCCAACTCCTTATATGAAATCAGATCATATGTGTGTTCGTACATACACACCAGATGGATAGTAAAAATTAGGTAACCTCGAACTGAAAGTGAAATCAGGTATGCTCAACTCGGAAGTCTCGTTGTTGGTTGGTAGTCAAATATATTCGTTATTTACAGCATAAAATGGCGTCCAGTTACATTATTTACGTCCAGACCGACTGGAAACATTATAACTTCACCCCTTCGTTCTTTCTAGCACAGTATCAAAAAGGCAAGTTGACAGAAATAGAACAGTTGTGTACTTTGTATCTCACTTCTCAATTCCAGTAAACGCTAACGGTAGACAGTAAATGAATAATTGTAAACTGTAACCGCTAATCAGTGAACGCCTGATGGTAAGTGGTAAATGCTAAGCGCTAAACGCTAAATTGTGAATGTTACATGGAAAACGCTAAATAGTATACAGGTAAACTGCAATCGCTTAACGCTCAACAGTGTACGCTAAATGGTAGACGCGAAACAATCAACTATAAATGATAAGCAGTAAATGACAAATGCCTAACGCACAGCACCAATTGATTAATGTTCATCATTGATCACTGATAATCTTGGCTTAGTGACCATCTTTGACCACTGACCATCATTGACCACTGACCATCATCTGTCACTGACATAATATTCAGTTCCAGACGTTAATCCAGATGTGCTTAAAAAAACATTTCATCAGGTTTTGACAGCGGAGAGAAGGATATGGTTCAAGAAGTGTGCACATCAGCCTCCTTCTCATAAAACTGGGGCAACTGTCTCAAAATAAGTCTTACAAAGGCGTTAAAAGATATACTATTTATGAAAGCAGAGTGTGGAGAAGAAGCTTATTATGATGAGGACAATAAGGTTGATTACAATCAGGTAAAAAAAGGAAAAGAACAAGAGGAAGAAGAGGATGACATTCACGACTGGAAGACGGTCTCCAGCAAATCGATAACAGATATCAACTCAAATGGCTTTGAAAGTAGTGGACAAGAACTCACAATTCGAAGACGAACTTCAAGAAGAATCAGTTTTCTCCAGGAACTATAGAGAAAAGTAAAGTGAAGTTGTCTATGAGGAAGTAGACTCGCGAGGATGTCGAGTGGGAAAACGTGTAACTCTGGCCATAAAATGTTGAGGTCTTCTGACAATGATCGGCTGGGGTCAAATTTATTTCCAAGAAGACATGAGAGTGCAGTTCATTTTTTGCAGACTCACAGCACTGTTTGCATTAATATGCACCTTACTTTTTCTCTTCAAAAAATGGCTGTGAGCACTAAGGGAGTTAACATCTATGGTCATCAGTCCCCTAGAACTTAGAACTACTTAAAACTAACTAACCTACGGACATCACACAACACCCAGCCATCACCAGGCAGAGAAAACCCCTGACCCCGCCGGGAATCGAACCCGGGAACCTTTTCTCTTCAGAGATGTTTTATATCCACAAACAGTTAAGTACGAATATTTTCAAAATTGACTTCGTCCAAGTTATTCTCTGTCCCGCAGTATACTAATATTATGCACACACTGCGGCTGTTGGGGAAGCTGAGTTCGGCGGGAATGATGGTGAGAGTGTTGATGGTAGATATATCTTGCAGACTTCCCTATGAACAATCACCGTCGCTTCAGATATATTGGTGACACGTTCTGCATTCAGTAAGGGATGATTCAGGTGCTTCGGCAACGCAGACAGTCTTGCAGTGCTTACTGTGCTCCGCAAACCAGACTGTTCAAGTAATGTGACGTGGAATCCCCGCTTTCATGTATTACACCACGTATTTTGTAAGAAAAACGTACAGATTTTTTTTACAACGTCTAATACTGAATTTTTTTCCCGGAGACAGTGGCTGTGATGTTGACTCTACAAATATTCAGAATCAACGGATAGCGTCCTAGAGAATTTTATTCCATTTTTTTTTTAGCAAGCGTCCCTGTTGAGTCAACAGGAATTTCTTATCTCGTGTGCTGAATCAGAGGGATTTCCCAATACCATTCGAAGAAACACCTGTATTCCACAAAACAAATAAATCCAATCAATCTGAGACTGGAATTTTTATGAGAGAGACAATTAAAAAAGGATGTTGATAATTGCATACTCTCACTGCATTCAGCTTCGTCTCACAACCGTAAGGTTCTAGTGAAGTATATGAGATTTTCTACGTTACGACAATTATCAGAGAATGAACTACATCAATATTTACTTGTACGAGAGACAATTCCTCACATGAAAAGATTCAGTACAGGAACTTGTGTCTCAGTAATGGCATTAGACAAGTCGGTGTGATAGCAAGAAAGATCAATTTACGCGCATCTGTTGTTTGGCATAGCGATTTCCTTGTCACACTTCGTACACTCAGCATAGCTTACTCTAATATATTTTATTTCTTTCTTTCGAGTATCCAATGCTTACTGTTCAGTCTAAATCAATAATTACGTGGAATGTTTCTGAATATAGTCTTTCATTCCAGTATTTTCGTCAAATGTTTAAACTCTCAGGCAACATTCAATGCTTCGTAACGTTCTTCTTCAATATATATTATTTAATTATCATAGGAATTACTGCCCACTAGTTTCGAAGCCTTCAAGGAAACTGAGCACTCCACCAATTTATTCATGCCAAAATGTACTGGCGATTTACTTTACACCATTTTACAGTCATTCATGTCAATTTCTTCTTCTTCACCATTCTAATCTTTATATCCCTCATCGTAATCTTCTTCTTATTCTTATTCTTCACTTTATTCTTTCATAATACATCGACTGTAACGTCCAGCTCTGTCTCCTTTTGGCATAGCTACTCCAATCTCCTAGAAGAGGGATGAAGCGCATCTTTGTCAAACTGCACCTTCTTATCTTCTAACAAAACTGGGCGATAATTTTTAATGAGAGCTGGAATTCGGTGTCCTTTCGGTAAAGCTGACCTAGTCTTTGAGAATTAAGTTGAAGTGAGAGTTTGTTGAACTGAATCTTCTACTTACCCTGTGACAAAGCCTGGCAACATATTTTAGGCACAGCTGGAATTGCATTCTTTCCCATGCTGATAGTTACGTCAAAATCATGTAAGGAAAAACGCTTATCACTTACTACAGTTTCGCTCTCCACACAGTAAAACTGCCGCATGAAATATGACGTTTTAATTTATTATTTCTTTTCTTCCCGACACGTTTTGAAGACAGTATTCTCACATTACTGTGACTGTACCACCAAAATTGTATCACTGTACGACACATAGTTCAGGCAATATGACAGCATAAACACTGAGATGAGTGAAAAACTGCCACATCCTGCAAGACACTTACATTTAGTACATCTTCGCTGCTATCTCTATCAGCAACGTTTTTGGCAGACCGTATCATTATACGTAAATGGATGTGCCCACAAAAGTATGTCATTGTGTGACACAGTTCAGGCGACATTAGGTCAATATTAAGAAGCATAAACAAGTGTCGCCTCATATGACATTTTATTTTATTATTTTTGTACTAAAAACTCTGTTCGCAACACATTTCGCAGACAGTATTAACATATGTCGCTAAATGTACCTACTACATACATGCGTAATTCTACAGCACATAGATCAAAAGATATGAGGTCAACTACTGCGATGCATGAAAGACTGTGGCATCACGTATGACGTTCTCATCTATCTACATCATCTGCATCATACTCCGCAAGCCACCTAATGGTATGTGGTGGAGGGTACTTTCCGTACCACTATCTGTTCTCTCCAATCCTATTCCACTCGCGAATAGTGCGAGCGAAGAATGAGTGTTGGTAAGCCTCTGTATTGGCTCTAATTTCTCGAGTTTTCTCGTCGTGGTCAATATGCGAGATGTACGTGGGGGGAAGTAATATGTTGTTCGACTCCTCCTGAAAAGTGCGGTCCTGAAATTTCAGTAGTAAATTTCTCTGCAGTGCACAACGCCTCTCTTATAACGTCTGCCAGGGGCGTTTGTTTAGTATCTCCGCAACGCTCTCTCGCCATCTAAATGATCCCGTGACGAAACAGCCACTCTTCGTTAGATCTTCTCTATCTCCTCTATCATATCTGACAGGAATCCCAGATAGATGAACAATACTCAAGAATCGGGCGTACAAGACCCTTATAAGCCACATCTTTCGCGGATGAGTTACATTTCTTTAAGATTCTTCCGCTGAAACTGAGTCTAGTGTCTGATTTTCCCACTATCTGTTTTATATGGTCATTCCACTTAAGGTCACTCTGGGCACTTGCGCTTAGGTATTTTATGGCATACGCTGTCTCCATCCTTCTCAAAGGAACAGTCCAGAGTCTTAAGCATTGTGACACCTCGAACGACTATGGTAACCTGGTACGTCCTTACTAATTTAAATGACCACTGAAGTCGTATATCTAAGCCGTATTCTTCCAGTTAGCTGCTTAAATATTTCATCAGCAAGTGGTGCATTGGTAGCTACGAACACCTTAAGACTGTACACATATTTTCTCCATATTAATCTTACAATAACTCAAAAATCTTACGTCTCTTCGATAACACTTACGAAAATACATGTTTCGTAAGGAATTTTGTCTGCAGTCCATACAGTCAACTTATGAAACATTAAATTTATAGGTCAGTTCCCAACTGCAGACATATTTCAGTGCGTCTGAAATCAACTATAAATGATATACAGCACAATTTAGCAACTTAAAATGTAGTTGCCTGACGCATGTCAGCGAAGAATATTCCTACACTGAACGCCTTTACATAACGATGTTACATATTAAGAAGTATTCTTCACGGTGGATTATGCAATTTATTGATTCTTATACAGTTACGTAGCAGGTATTTACCTGTAGCTGAATTTTATGCAATGTGAATAAATAACTGCATCTGATGTCCACAACACAAAATTGAAAGTAAACCGTTCGATCAACAAAAACACAGAGTGGTTATAACTAAACTTTCGCTATTTGAGCCAGTGTGGACTTACTTACCGTATGGTTACCGAGTTTAACGGGAATGATGTCCAGATTGTGCGCTGTGGGATTTGTGTTGTTAGTGATGTTAGAACGATTACGCGCTGTTAGCCGCCGGTACTGGTACCAGAACGTAGGGTTGAAACACCAGTATCAGTGTGCATTAGTGCATTACAATTGCAGACACCCAACATAGGTTGTCAAAACAACAGCAATAGCGCTGCTGCTCTTCGGCAATATCGAAGCATTAAGGGATCACGGAGTGGTCCTCTTCTGGCATTGCGGTTGAAGGTGATTCGGAAGTTCGAATAAAACGTCGATTGAGAAATTTCTCCTGGGAGAAGCCGACGGACACCTGCGCCTTAAATTGCTGAAGAAGTTACTATTGCTATGGCTGAGAACGCTGGACGCAATGTGCGATTTTCAATGAGTGCACGACAGGTGAACATTCCGTGCTCCACCGTTCGAAATGTGCTGTAAAAGATAGTGCAATGGAATGTCTAATGCGGTTCCAGACTGTAGTGGATGCAGATGGTGGCCACATTGAGTAGCGTTTGTAATCTGGGACGTTAACATGGTACACAATTAACTAATGTTAGCTTCTCATGTGGAAATTAAAATATATTTCTTTCAATGGCGTATTCGTTATTTCTCTTTTGAATGTCCTTAAATATGCTCTCACAACGTTTCATTGTCCTACGATAACTCGTCTCTCATGGGGATCCTCTCATGTACCGAAATTTTAATTACAATCAACCTGCACTCTGTTTTAAAGTTCTAGCTGGAATGGTAGTTGACAATGATTTTATAGAACCTACTGTGTGTGTAATTTATTTTGAAAATAAGTATATTAATTAAAATTATCATTAAATAATGTTGTGTACATAGTTCTGCGTAGTCAGTGCGTACACAACTTTCCCACTAGAGCGCGCCCTGCGAAGCACAACAGCGCAGGCGCAGCACTCGTCCGTCTCCGCACTACGAGATGGCGCTGCCTTAGAGACGGACCAAATTCTTATTCCGCCGATCCGCGTATTAATATGTAACGCAGCCAATGAGATTGCTGCTAACGTAGAACCTTTTCTCCTTGCGGATCACACTCGTGCAGTGATACCCGAACGCGCGAGGTATTATAACGAGTGTACAGACCTCCGATTAGTCAGTCTGCATTTGTCTGCACCAGTCTGTACTAGTCTGCATTTGTCTGTACCAGTCTAAAGTCAAGTTTCAGTCTGCGCATAATAAGATTACCATATTCCTGTACATAGCCATGAAGATAAACGTATAGATACTTTGTCAAGTATCAGAGATATGTGAGAATAAGATTAATGTACTAAGACCAAAGGGACTTGAGATTATCAATTGTAAACAGCATCCAGAATCTAGTTATGTAATGTCTATGTGTTTTATTATTTTAATAAATGTGTATGAAAATTAATCAAGTTCTGTTTAAAGTAGGTCACCGTCAATCTGCTACTCTAAGCGTGCAAGTGGCACTCCTATCGTCTGACCTAATGGTAGAAGATAAACACGACACGATAAGTCCACGACACATATTGCTGACACTCGCCTACTTCGTTAGAGCGACAAGTCAAATGAAATGAAATGTCGTGTGACAAGGGCCTCCCGTTGGGTAGACCGTTCGCTTGGTGCAAGTCTTTCGATTTGATGCCCCTTCGGTGACTTGCGCGTCGATGTGGATGAGAGGATGATGATTATGACAACACAACAGCCACTCCCTAAGCGGAGAAAATCTCCAACCCAGCCGGGAATCGAACCCGGGCCCTATGGATTGACAGTCCGTTTCGCTGACCACTAGGCTACCAGTGGCGGACGCAAGTCAAATAATCTAATGGTGTGTGTACCGAAGTTCTTACAGTACGCACACCACAAATAATAAATAGAAAAGATAGTTATATAAATGTTACTCGTGGCTTTCACAAAGCTAAGACGGTAGCGTCAAAGATTTATTCTAAAGGAGACCATCAGGCTAGGACAATTCGATGCGACATCCATATTTCCAGGAGCTCCAATCCAGCAAGATATGCAGGAGTAATTATAAAAGCTGCATTCAATATTGAAACTTGGTGAAAGCTATTGGGAAAATAGATGTTTTAATGCTCGATAATTGCGATTACAGATGCACAGTTAGTAAAGCTACCACGCTTGAGACATGATCTGTCACATACCTCACGCTCCACTGCAGAGCGGTGTGGTCATCCTCTATACAAATCACTCTTTTCCATCCGACTACGGGTCTTAACCGCTACATAGCCTGCAAATGTAAGCAAATTAACCACTTCACTATTTCCAGCCAACAGAGTGGTACATGCTCTGATGCAGCTGACAGGCCTTAATGGAACACGTTGGAAAGAGCCTCTAAAAGCCGAAACTAACAGTGTTACGTGTTCAGCTTCAAATACGACACAACGAGTGACGTTCGATGTCATAATAGAGGAAGCACATTTCTTAGCATTAGTTTCACGCATTGATATGGAACGAACAATGTTGCAAGAGGGGTGGAGCACGTATAAATTTATACAAAATGTTTCAGATGTTTCTTGTCACAGTTGCTTACCGGTGTATATAAGTGAATGGAACAATCTGCAGAGTCAGGCTAACATTCAGTCGCGTCATTCTGCATTAGGCTGCCAGTGGCTGAACGTCGTCATTAAAACCACGATCTCTGTTTTTAGTGTATGCTAATTGTTGTTCAGAGATGGTAAGAGCTACATATCGCATTCAAACAGGCCTTTTCCTGGCGATGACGTTGTTTCTCAATTTCAAGTACGATCGTAGTACAGGTATCTTCACTTATTCTAAACTAAGGTGTAGAAAAGGTTGTTACGGATGGACACCAGGTATGATTAAAGGTACACGTTGTAAGTGAGCTGATACATGCGCTCCTGTTCGGTCCTCGTGTAGGCGAGTGTGGTGGGAACCCTGCCCAGTGACATCATATGGCAATCTTTATAGGGGGTAAGCGGACACTTCTGCAAAACATTACTGAGTTGGTGCACAGATTCAACATGTGCGACAGACTGGAGAACTACACTGCTTCGCCGCCCACTGTGGCAGAGCGGTTCTAGGCGCTTCAGTCAGGAACCACGCTGCTGCTACGGTCGCTCGAATCCTGCCTCGGGCATGGGTGTGTGTGATGTCCTTAGGTTAGTTAGGTTTAAGTAGTTCTAAGTCTAGGAGACTAATGACCTCAGATGTTAAATCCCATAGTGATTAGAGCAATTTGAACCATTTTACGCTGCTTCCTTCACTGTTCGCCTGGTGCGGTAAAGACAAAATAAGGGATACAGGACTAGCAGAGAGCCATACAGGCAGTCAGTTCCAAATCTGGAAAACAAACTCATACTAAACATGTTTCAGTTTATTTTCTTTTACGAGTGTGTTATTTAGCAGTTTATGGAAGGTGGCTGTCGAGATACATGGGCTTTAACTCTCCTGCAAACTTTGGTTACTTCTTCTGAGCTCAATATTCGATGTTAGGACCACTCCTTCAGCCTCTCGTGAAAAAAAAAAAAAAAAAAACACTTTATTAGAATTAGATACACGATGTCAGATAAATTTTCTCGTTCGAGCCCACTGCTCAGTGAATCCATCAGTCTCCAAACGAGCAAACGAACTGTGGCAGCACTAAATGAAGTGTAACGCCCTCAGAGTGACTTCATTTATTTGTCCCGTTCACTACGATTAATGAGTTACAGGCCGTCGTCAACATGGTCATTTCTCTGTTAAAAAAAGGGGAAAAAGAAAATAATTCTGGCCACAGCGGCCTTTTGTTAGCGCCGAGCATTTATTTCGGCATTCGCTTGGTATATGCGCTGCTATAATTCTGCATTAACGTCAGAACTGCGACCTCGATGTACAATGTTCCTCTTCCCCCCTATAACTAATTATCCGCGAGGCCCCGCCTTGGCAAGCATCCATGAAATGTTTCACCGCAGACATTAACAGATCGTTCCTTCCGAAGATACTGGGACCTACATTTGCCACATTATCCAAAGCTCATCACTGTCTGCTCAGATTTAAGAGGGGTTGGCAGTTAGTGCTGTGTGTTCCTGTCCTACTGTAATGACTACAACAGATTTACTTGTTGTCTCTTTTCTTCGGCTCTGCTGACACATCCAATTTGGGGGACACAACGGCTGTTTCTTCCTCAAAGACAAAGCAGATATATGGTGCCTCCTTCCATTCATGCGTATATCTTTGATTCTTTAATTGTGAGCGACTTGCAACGCAATTTAAAGATTTTAATTTATGTCCCTGATAACAAAACTTTTAGACTGCACGCAAATTAATTCACTTCTTACTACTTTTAACAGATATCTTACTACATTTCACCACTGCATTACGGCATTTCTCGCTTTCTCTGAAAGAGTGACAGTCGATAAAAATCTCTAAAAACTCTTAATTTCCTATTATTTGATTGGAATCTAGGATGTGTTTCGTAGATCCGTGTTACCTTCATTTTTAGGGGTCCCCACCTCATTTGATAAAAACGGAAACCATGTAGGATCACTTGATTGTCCGTTCGTTTGTCTATCCATCTGTCTATCTGTCCGACAGTTACCATCCCTTTTCCTCTGGAACGGTTAGAGGTACGAAGTTGAAATTTCTGTCACACATTGTGGTCTATATTCCCTTGTCAGTTTAAAAAAATTAAGCTTTTCAGCCAGTCCAATAAAAATGTACCACAACTTGTAGAAAATCGTAAGCTCACTCACCAAAATGAAATCTGACAACAAACAAGGTTTGACAGTACAACTAATGAAAACAATCTGAAAATTGGTAATTTATTCTTAAATCATACAAAAAGAGTTGTTTTGCGATAACGATCTTGCATTGCATTCGTCAAAAATCTCAGCAACTACTGTAGGGGTTCTGGTGTGGTTTTAAGTAAGAGGTAGAGTGATTCACGGGGTAGTTTTGTGTACATAATTTATAAATATTTCTTCCTAATTGGCCGAGCTACGATGAATTGAAGTTCTCCGCCGTGGTGGAAACGATAACTATGCCGTCTAGCGATGACAGGCGTTAGGTCCGCTCGACTTCCCCGCCACGGCCGCCCATTCTGCTTACAAACATTCCCGGGCAGTGTATGTTTGCGACACGTATAGCATCTGTAGTGCTTCAGATCAAAATAACAATTGTAACTCATGCCCTTCCATTGTTTAGAATGAGATTCCAATAGCCCATTGAATATCAGTTGAAGTGCTCCACATCTCAATTCGACATCTGAGTAAGAGCAGTAGCTCCTTGGCCAACTGGTATCATTTCCTTCCCTAAAGGCTTCCGTCAAATTTTATTAATAATCGCGAAAGGGGTCAGAACAGACGACGCCAGAGCATCTGAAATTACCAGTTAGCAAAACATCCTAATATGAGTCCAAAATAAATAAAATAAATGACAATGTACAACAGAGAATGTGAAATCACACAAAAACGTTAAACTGAAAGCCAAAATTAATACATTCTCGAAGGTCCTGCAATTCCCCAGACAGATATCTTTCCAGAGTCGATATCGATAACAGGGAAAAGTCGTCCAGATTTTCTATTATCGGGATGGGTTAACTTCCTATGTACATCATTTTGTGTGGAGCCCTCGCACAGCGAGTCCTACTCACAGTGGTCCGTTTTCTTTCTTTTCTTTCCGCCTTTCTACTATTAATGTAGTTTTTAGCACTGTTCACATAAAGTAAAGCTCGACTCACAATCTAAGCGTGTGACACTCTTGAATGAACTTCCAATGAAGAAAAAAGTCACTGTATCCTACGTACAGAACGCAAGACGAGCAGACTCATCTGTACGTGCTGAAGCGAATACATGCAGTAAGCCCACCTCGATAACACAACATGTGGTGTAGAACTCTGGAAATGCAAGAGGGAGAGGCTGATTATGGACTTCTGTTCACACAGAGCACTTCTAAACTATCTGGCCTACTCGGTTATATCCTTAACCTACGTATGAAAGTCAGGGATGAGGTACACATGCCACAAAATATCCCCTTATACTGCCACCGCAGATAGCGATTTGCACATGCCGTCACACGCTGTACCACAAATGTACTGGCAAACAACAATTTAAACTTGATATCACGGTCATACGCATTAACACCAATTGAGGGAGGATTGGGGAGGACGTAGGCACACTCGAAGAGCTACAGAGGGTACAAAAAGTACAAAGAGATGCTGAGACACGGAAACGTAAAGAGCTCCAAAGCGACTGGCACAGTCTCCCCTAAATCCGCTCCATGACCACCGAACGGCGGCGAACGGCGACTACTTATGCGAGGACTCTGCGGAGACAGGAAACAGGGTCAAGAAGTCACAGACACTACAACCCCAGCTACGGCCACACAGGCTCAACAGACCACACCAGAAACTGAAAACCCATCGATTCCAGCGACAGAGACGAGACCCAGCTCAACTCTGGAACTCAATTCTACGAATTACCACTCAAATCGCAGACAAACAGTCCCACACAAGTGAAACTAAGACAGTAGAGAAGGAAGAAGGATACCAAAAGGAAAAGAGTGAGCATGGAAGAACTACAAAAAGAACACCAGATAAAGGACAATGAACACTGTCATACGTAGCGGACGGTGAGAAACATTACCCTCTTAACTCAGTCTCTGGTGCCAACAGATGCAACTGACGCAACGAATACAAAAGCCTTTTGGTGAACTACATAAATACACGTACCAGTGGCTGCAAACCACAGTACAAATAACATGCAGGGACCGACACAAACACCAAAATAGATACATACGGAGGCAGTAGGATAGCAACGAGAGATTGAGGTGAGGTAAACATCGGGCGACAAATCAATTTCGGCGATAAGAAAGCACCCTAACAGATAAGCAGTAGGTTACCAGTCTCGGTTCAACAAGAGGTTTGGATATAAGCGGTTTCATATCACAAGACCGCTGATAAGAGCTTATGGTGCCAGGTTAGACACTTGGGAGACCCACCACCCGGGGAACCATCAGGAACTGATTAAGATCACCCAGGGGACCCCCAACACGCCCCTCCTCCGACTCTTCCCTTCCCTCCGCTGACCACTGGACCTCTGTCCCCATCTACGTATTTTGTAACTGGGGCATTTGAGTGGGTGGGGTTCACTCTGGAGCTGGGCAGCATAGGGAGAGGATCACGCTGTTTCGATTTGTAAATAACAAATTACGGTAAGCCACTCACTCGACGTCTGTTTGTTAATAACAGTTTGGTATTTAGCCGGTTGAGGCAGCAGCAGAGACAGCACTCAGACAGATACACAAATACTCTGATTCATTCATATTTTCTCCAATGTTACGAATTTTTCAAAACGTACAGACATAGTTTTTCAAGGTTTTCTCTAATTACTTGCGTTCCATCTAACTTCTCCCTACACTTCGTCGACGTCATGATGCTCCCAGCCAGTCACAATGCAGCATGTGCCCGAATAACTTTTCATTGTTAAACCACCACGACATCACTAGTGTCTGAGTGTGCGTGTATGTGTGACGCCATGGTGTCTGGGTTTGAAACAAACAGGTTGGCAGAAATAATGAGCAGCGTGGTCTAGGGCGCCTTGTCACGGTTCGTGCCGCTCCACGTCCGAGGTTCGAGTCCTGCCTCGGGCATCGGTGTGTGTGTTGTCCATAGTGTAACTTAGATTAAGTACTGTGTAAGCTTAGGCACCGATGACCTCAGCAGTTAGATCCCATAGGATCTTAAAAAAAGGTCATAAAACTATGCAAAATGACTGTAAATAGTAACGTAATTTTAGGTTTAAGACCCTGTGACATGGCGATTTGTAGTTAAATTAATGACCTCGCAATATCTTAATCGCGATAAATAATAGAGTAATTGATGGTGTGGGACACTGTAACGCTGAAGACAAACATGTTTAATACAAAGGAAGATATTGTTCCTAAATTTGATTCTTACACATTGTTAGATATTTTGACAAAACATTAGTCTTTCCAAGCATCTAGGTGATTTCTGTGCATTCTTTGCCTTGGTGAGTTTAGCCTGGTGGGAACACCTAGCAGAAATACCACAATTCGATATATATACTCTTGTAAGGTCATCCCTACAGTACTACAATGTGTGATTCCATAATTTATGATCTAAACCAAGCGTGTTGTAAATAATAACGAAGTCAAAACATAATTCTGATGCTACCAACCAAAGATACTGTATGTATAACAGTTAGCACAGTGTTAAGAAATACGCTCCTAGAAAGTGAGCTCCCCAGCATCACCAACTATCCCATCTAAGTATGTCGCCTTCAAGGTAGCCATCCCTCACAGGTTCTCGTGTGGAGTATAGCAGTCACTGCGAATACTGGTGCTCTGAGTATTGCCGTGAATACACTGCCCCACAACCCGACAATAACAGTGAAATTTGTATTATTTTTGTAGGTGTAATAATCACTGACCTAGTTACTGGTGCGAAAGACATCGCTATTGTTTTACGAGGCATTCTCGGAGAGAGTTCCTACCTAGGGTTATAACAGCAAACAGGTCTCAGCACGTCGGTGAAAATCATGGTTTGCATTGCAAATATGGTTGATGTGAGTCTCTATTAACCAGAACCCCGAGGCAGAATAAAGGGAAATGTAACATGACAAAACTATTTCCGTATTATTAGTTAACGTGAAACAGCTAGGAGCCATGTACAAAATCTGTGTAGAAGGGTTACCAATCCTTCTGAAAACGATAGTCTCGTGTTTCTTTCAAACTTGGACAGGAGTGACACAATGTAACGAGACTGATATATCTCCCTCTCCACATGCCAGTGCTCCCATGCAGAATAAAAAGGCATGTGACTCTCACAGCTTGAGCGTGTGACGTCAAAAACGACTATCATGGGTATGAATGTATGGCGTTTGCTCATGACAGTTAGCACTATAAAACACTCTAAAACCTAAGCAAAAATTATTTTCGAAATATTTTTTTTTTTAAATGGAGACTGTACGTTATATTTTACGCAATCAGTAAAGTGAAAAATCACAAAAATAATGGCGTTGGTTACACCGCAATACGTCAATTACATACCGATAAACTGCAAAGCGAATCTGACGTTTGAAATAAACGAAACGCGTCGCTGTTGTACATCCCGAGATACAAGCGTAACCCCGCGTTACTTGTAATCGGGATGTGATTCACTTAAGTAACGTTACTTTCACTGTTACCACGAGGGCTGAAAGTTATAACAGGGTTTCCAACCACAAACACGGTTTCACTCTTGTGTGTTCTGCTTATCTTTCTCTGTCTCGTGATGACTGCGTGTGATGTCCTTAGGTTAGTTAGGTTTAAGTAGTTCTAAGTTCTAGGGGACTGATGACCATAGAAGGTAAGTCTCATTGTGCTCAGAGTCATTTGAACCATTTGTTCTGCTTATCTACGTACACACTACGGAAATGCACTGTTCAGTGTACGCCTACCTGTTACACTACCCAGTAGAACACCTTGCTTCTGTAGTTGTGTACTCGCACAGATCCCAAACGGTGCTGTGTATGGGAACAACTCACTATGAAGCAGACTGATCTGTGCGGGGTATGTACAGGTAACTGTTATACCGTACACTATAATTGGTATCAGTGTTGTAAAAGTGACATTACTTTACCTGTCCATCAATTCTAGGCATTCGATATGGTTTTCACCAATGAAGAAATGGGTATTATTAATTTACAGAGAATATCACCAAAATGGCACACGAGCTGCTCAACTGTACCTACAGAGATCAGCAGACCCGTCTTATCTTCACAAATATTGTTAGAGTGCTTTGCGTGAAAGCACGCATATCTCTACGAACTCGGATCCGGAGAAAAAGAGTAACACATGAAGAGCAGAAAAACTGTTCCGGCGACTTCTGCAATAGACCTTCACATCAATGCTCGTGAAATGGAGAGACTACTTTGAATCCCTCGGACAAGGAAGCTGCGCATTCTTCACAATCATAAATACCACGTGTCGCTATTTCAACGACTTTGTGGCAATGAATTTCAAATTCGCTTGGAATACTGTCAATGGGTTCTGCGGCAAGGCTACCATTTTACGGGTAGGGTACTGTATACCGATGAAGCCACGTTTACAGACCATGGAAGAGTCAACCAACACAATATGCGGTGCTGGTAACCGGAAAACCCACATCGGCTTCATCAGGTAGAGCGTCAACGTCAGTGAACTGTCGGTGTTTGGTGTAGTATTGCAGAACATCACATGATTCGCTTGCATTTAATTGATGGTAATATTAACGGGCGAAAGTACGGGCAGCTCTTGAGATGTACCTTCACTTTACCTGAATTGATGGAAGACTTAGATCTTGATTTGCGTCAAATAATATGGTATCAACGTGATGGATACCCAGGGCATAATGTCATGGTGGCCAGAAATTCGCAAAACCAGTGATTCCCATATCAATGCTTACGACGGGGCAGTCATGTTCAGAGATATCCAGCACAGTAGCCAGACCTTGCACCCATAAACTATTTTGCCTGGGAACATGTGAAAAATGTGGTGTATCAGCAGGTTCCAAAAACAATGGTGAAAATTATGTAACGGCTGCATGTGCTGCAGTAACACCAGAAACATTGACAGCAGTGAGTCGATCAGTGTTTCTATGTAAATGGCCATCTCTTTCTGCTGTGAGAAATGTGATTGCATATCGGTGTATATTTTGTGTGCTTCTGAGATGACGTACTGTTTTACGTGTATGTTATCGTTTCGCCATGCAAAAACTTCAATTGTAGAATACTCATTAAAATGTTCAGCGACATGCCCTGTACGTGTCGTGTAGCGTTATGTAACTACGTACAACTGGCACTTACCCTCTGTTAGATCCTTGTACGCTATGGTCGCAGGTTCGAATCCTGCCTCGAGCATGGATGTGTGTGATGTCCTTAGGTTAGTTAGGTTTAAGTAGTTCTAAGTTCTAGGGGACTGATGACCACAGATGTTAAGTCCCATAGTGCTCAGAGCCATTTGAACCATTTTTAGATCCTTGTACAGATATTTACTACGTCCACATCTGCATTGTTTCCAGTCCATATACACTCCTGGAAATTGAAATACGAACACCGTGAATTCATTGCCCCAGGAAGGGGAACCTTTATTGACACATTCCTGGGGTCAGATACATCACATCATCACACTGACAGAACCACAGGCACATAGACACAAGCAACAGAGCATGCACAATGTCGGCACTAGTATAGTGTATATCCACCTTTCGCAGCAATGCAGGCTGCTATTCTAGCATGGAGACGATCGTAGAGATGCTGGATGTAGTCCTGTGGAACGGCTTGCCATGCCATTTCCACCTGGCGCCTCAGTTGGACCAGCGTTCGTGCTGGACGTGCAGACCGCGTGAGACGACGCTTCATCCAGTCCCAAACATGCTCAATGGGGGACAGATCCGGAGATGTTGCTCGCCAGGGTAGTTGACTTACACCTTCTAGAGCACGTTGGGTGCCACGGGATACATGCGGACGTGGATTGTCCTGATGGAACAGCAAATTCCCTTGCTGGTCTAGGAATGGTAGAACGATGGGTTCGATGACGGTTTGGATGTACCGTGCACTATTCAGTGTCCCCTCGACGATCACCAGAGGTGTACGGCCAGTGTAGGAGATCGCTCCCCACACCATGATGCCTGGTGTTGGCCCTGTGTGCCTCGGTCGTATGCAGCCCTGATTGTGGCGCTCACCTGCACGGCGCCAAACACGCATACGACCATCATTGGCACCAAGGCAGAAGCGACTCTCATCGCTGAAGACGACACGTCTCCATTCGTCCCTCCATTCACGCCTGTCGCGACACCACTGGA
Source organism: Schistocerca gregaria (assembly GCF_023897955.1). Classification (NCBI taxonomy): domain Eukaryota; kingdom Metazoa; phylum Arthropoda; class Insecta; order Orthoptera; family Acrididae; genus Schistocerca; species Schistocerca gregaria. The sequence goes on from NC_064931.1 coordinate 837,294,384, forward strand.
GGCGGGCTGCACGATGTTGGGGCGTGAGCGGAAGACGGCCTAACGGTGGGCGGGACCGTAGCTCAGCTTCATGGAGACGGTTGCGAATGATCCTCGCCGATACCCCAGGAGCAACAGTGTCCCTAATTTGCTGGGAAGTGGCGGTGCGGTCCCCTACGGCACTGCGTAGGATCCTACGGTCTTGGCGTGCATCCGTGCGTCGCTGCGGTCCGGTCCCAGGTCGACGGGCTCGTGCACCTTCCGCCGACCACTGGCGACAACATCGATGTACTGTGGAGACCTCAAGCCCCACGTGTTGAGCAATTCGGCGGTACGTCCACCCGGCCTCGCGCATGCCCACTATACGCCCTCGCTCAAAGTCCGTCAACTGCACATACGGTTCACGTCCACGCTGTCGCGGCATGCTACCAGCGTTAAAGACTGCGATGGAGCTCCGTATGCCACCGCAAACTGGCTGACACTGACGGCGGTGATGCACAAATGCTGCGCAGCTAGCGCCATTCGACGGCCAACACCGCGGTTCCTGGTGTGTCCGCTGTGCCGTGCGTGTCATCATTGCTTGTACTGCCCTCTCTCAGTGTCCGGAGCAAGTATGGTGGGTCTGACACACCGGTGTCAATGTGTTCTTTTCTCCATTTCCAGGAGTGTATTAACAGTGTAAATAGAAATAATACAGCGTTTGTGTCATTGTAGTACGTCAATCACATCGCAATTACAGGCAGAGTGGGTTCAGCGAGTGCATCAAGGGATGTGCAATAGCGACACGTTTCGCTTATTTCACGTGTCAAATTCGCTTTGCAATTTCTTGAGATGTTATAGACGTATCGCGCAGCTATCAACGCCATCCTTTGTGTGAGTTTTCATTTCATGGATTGTGCAACAATAATATGGAGTGTTGATTTAATGAAAACATACCTTTTTGCTGAAATTAATATTTGCTTACATCTTAGAAAGTCGCATAGGATTTACTTCCACGAGACAATGCCTTACAATCACACCCTAGAAAGACGTTTTCCAGTATCTATTACTGAGTGCTGTTGAGTTCGTGCACTATCTTTCCATAAGCCGATTCACCAAAGACGAATAATTAATCGTTAACAAACAGAGAATTACTTGCGAACGACAAGTGAGCGATGACTGCTGATATGGCTGTACGTACCTCCATTTCTTCTCAATTTATGCGACCGCCTTGAGTGAAATCTGCCTCCACCATCATAACTCTCCAGGTACCTGGAAGGGATACAGCTGTCATCGCGTAAATGAAACGCGAAGTCCCGGGGAAAAACCAAGTGCAGACGTTTATTGACGGTACCATTGGGAAACATCCCACACAATTTGAAACATAGGGGGAATAACCGACTTGCCTGTCCATATATTTAAAGGTTCATAATTCCTTTTAATTGCTCATAATACGTGCAATGCTTTCACCAGATGACTCACATTGCCTCATAAGACGGCTGCCAGATACAAGAGCCCTTGCACTCAGGCAGAGATACTTTAAGGCTTTTAAAAGCTGCATTAAAATTACCTTTAAAAGTTCTAGAAGTCTTTTTACTGCGTGGCTCATATGTGTAATTGGAAATGCGAATTTAGACTTTCTCGTCGAATTTCGATGAGGAAGTATTCTCGGGTTATCAACCGGATCAAGGTGTCGCTCTGCGGCAAAGCGACGCCTTGACTCGGCTGATAACCTAAGACGACTTCATCAAAATGGCTTTAAGCACTATGGGACATAACTTCTGAGCTCATCAGTCCCCTAGACTTGAACTACTTAAACCTAACTAACCTAAGGACATCACACACATCCATGCCCGAGGCAGGAATCAAACCTGCGATCGTAGAAGCAGCGCCGTTCCGGACTGAAGTGCCTCGAATCGTTCGGCCACATCGGCCGGCGAAGACTTCATCATCGTAACTGAAAATATCGGTGAGTCGCCGGACTTACTCATTCAGTGTTATAAAGAAACCTATATCAGCAGCATGTTAAACAAAAATGCATTACTTAGCAGCAGAAACACCCCTACATGTACTCGATGCAGTAAAATAACTAAGATTTAACATGAATCCACCTCTGCCCTGCTTCTCATATATCTTTAGAACGCTAACAGTTCCCCGTCAAGATGAAGATCAAATTAGCTAACATTGGAGTCAACTTCAGAGCCTGACGCTGCTGACAGGAGAAATCTGTAGATAGCAAATTGTTAAATCTTTTCTTTATTAACTTTTATTATCTTCTAAGGTGGTAAATGGGATAACTCGTTTGGAAAATGTCAAGTAATCCTCGTATGCCGGCCGCAGTGGTCGAGCGGAGCTTCACTCCGGATCCGCGCCGCTGCTACGGGCGCAGGTTCGAATCCTGCCTCGGGCATGGATGTGTGTGATGTCCTTAGGTTAGTTCAGTTTAAGTAGTTCTAAGTTCTAGGGAACTGATGACCTCAGATGTTAAGTCCCATAGTGCTCAGAGCCAATCCTCGCATGTGATAATTTTCCTCTTACGGCTAACACTCTGTTGGGTAATCTGTTCAAGGATAATGATTTGCAATATTTATTAATACAACATGGTGTGATTGTCGGGCCGATGACCAATTCCTATAATGTGGTTTGTGAAGTAGAAAGCCACACATCGTAGCAGTGAACTATTTGTTGCTTGCGGGACTGCTGTGAGATAACCCATACTATATGGATGACTGAAGCCCAGTATTGTAATGCTGAATTTGTTAACTGAATTTTGTATGTGGCAGAAGGTACTATACAGATTAAATGTGTATTTTCGAAGCATTTCCAGAAGCATCAAGTGATTTTTTGCAATGAAGTGTGAACGGCAACGTTATAAACGACGTTATGGGAATTGCCAGATTGTATTAAGAGATGTGGGATACCAGTATCCTAAACGTATGTTCGTAAACAGATTTCCCAGGGGAATATTAGTTGTAAGACAACAATCATCACAGGCAACAAGGATTAGATGGCAGTTCCCCAACGAGTAGTCGCATTAACAAATTTACAAAAAATAAAATAAAATTAAATAAAAGAAAATAAAAGTAATATGAAATGCAACAATAAGGAAAATAAAATAAAAAGAAGTAGTAATATCTCATCTTTAGACGTCTCTTGTTGGCAACATCATGCTCTGAACTTGACTACGACATTAGACAATTTCTGCTTCGTCTGGAATGCCATTGGCGTAGACAGGGCATTGATGGAGCTGTAACGATATGAGGAAATCAGGAGAGAGGGGCATTCATGGTAAAATGTTAAAGACCAAGACTTTGTACTTAATGATTTTACTCTATCGAGAAGATGTAGGGTTCTTTCTGCTACTATATAATGTTCTTTTCATTAACACAGGATGTCGATATAGTTTTGTGAATAAGACTGTATGGGTAAATCCAGCAGCTTACAGTATGGTCAAAGACGAATATGAGCCGTGTAATAAAAGTAATGTTATAACGTTCTAAGGTAGTCTTTTTACATCTACATCTACATCTACATCCACACTCCGCAAGCCACCTGACGGTGTGTGGCGGAGGGTATATACAGCTTTCGTAATGACCGCTTGGGCTCCTCTACCGGCAGTCATCTTAGGGGGCAGTGTGCGTTCTCTGAGGAAAGCTGCATGTGCTGCGTGCAGCTGAAAGGAATTCTGCATCGTTAACTAGATGGACAAACAGGTCCGTGGTACCCCCATTTATCAGTTTGCATAGTTCGTTTTCCAGCGGTTATCATCAACCAATGGTGGCACTTTGTGGTTCAAATGGCTCTGAGCTCTATAGTCATCAGTCCCCTAGAACTTAGAACTACTTAAACCTAACTAACCTACGGACATCACGCAACACCCAGTTATCAAGAGGCAGAGCACTTTGTGGCTGTCGCGATTGTCTTCCTGGGCCAGGCGCTTCGTTTATTTGATGAGCGGTGTTGCGAAGGCAGCTTTATTCCTTTGATTTACCTGAGGCTTTGTGGGGTTGAAGGCAGTGTTCAATCCAGGTGTTCGCAGAAATCGCGAAGAGATCCACCGTTACGAGGCAAGTGCTGGTTGTTTCTCTAGCAGTCGTTGTTCATGTGTTCCTCGCAATTAATTGTCTCTTTTTGATAGATTAACTGTTCATCTTTGGTTAATATGCATAGCGAAAGATGGTGCGCGAGCTGTACAGCTCACCTAGGCCACATGTTTTATCGAATAGCAAGAGAGATGGCGTGTCCACTGTTACTCCATGAACGCGTATGTAGTTTATTTTAGATAAACTGTAGCCATTGCTCAGTCTCATCATGTTGCACGGAAATATAGCATGAGACTCACAGAACTATGCCAGCAGAATAACCCAAAGATTATGTCAACATTCCTCAGGAGAATTCCAAATAGACCATGTAGCTATTTCCCATCTAGTCCAGAAGAGAGCCATGAGGTTCATGTACGCAGAGGTGCCAGTATTGATTCAGACCACTATCTAACTCGAATCAAGATAAAATTTACACCAAAGAAAATCCATCAGCAAACAATGCACATAGAAAAGTTTGACACAAAACAGAGCCTGGAATCCAACGTAAAGCAGGAATGGGAAAAACAACTAGCAAACAGATGGAAAGAATTCCATAGATTGATCATAAAGATAATACAACAAGCAAACAAACTAATACCACGGAAAAAGAACACTAAACATCCTTGTTGGGATTCAGAGTATGAAAAGATAATAGAAATGCGCAAACAAGCTTCTCAGGTTTACAACATTAAAAAATCCCCTGGAAGCGTATATTGATTCCCAGAATCAAGAAAACTGTCTGCAAAACGTATTAGGCAAATGAAGTGAAACTACATGAAGGGCCAACTGGATGCTATAGAGGTAAACTTCCGCAACAACAACACGAGAGAGTTCTACAGGACCTTCTCAAGGAACATCTGCCGGTACACACCTTATAATTTGTGCTTCGGGAAACCAGATGGATAGCTAGCGCTAACCAACCAAGCGAATTGTCCAGAACTGCCATGTTATTTCTCCGGTCTCCTTAACTGCCCTGAAACTGTAACAAGATTTCCAATACAGAACTGTACCTCCACCCAACCAGAATCACTCTAACCAACATATGAAGAATCAAGAAACACATACTTAAACTAAAAAAACAACAGGGAGGAACACTAGGCGTGCACTTTTTGGTGTCACCGCCAGACACCACACTTGCTAGGTGGTAGCCTTTAAATCGGCCGCGGTCCAGTAGTATACGTCGGACCCGCGTGTCGCCTCTATCAGACCAAGCGCCGCCACACGGCAGGTCTAGAGAGACTTCCTAGCACTCGCCCCAGTTGTACAACCGACTTTGCTAGCGATGGTTCACTGACTAAATACGATCTCATTTGCCGAGACGAAAGTTAGCATAGCCTTCAGCTACGTTATTTGCTACGACCTAGCAAGGCGCCATTATCAGTTATTATTGATATTGTGAATCATGTAATGTCAAGAGCGACGTTCACCATTAATGGATTAAAGTTAAGTATTCCACCAGCTACGTCCGTTTTTCTAAATTCTAATTTCCTTGTCCTGTTCCAGACCTCACGCCAGCCTGCGTGAGCTAAAACGCGTGCCTTTCGGCCTCCTCTAGTAACACGGTGTTGGCTCTCCTGCAAACCACAACACACTTTACAAGGACACAATAGACCTGCCTACTCGAGTAAGAAACCCGCGGAAATAATGGCCAGAACACGAGCACTATCTTTCACACCTAATCAACATCTCTCAGCCCCTACATTGGCTAGTCTATGCCATTTAGGAAGGTGACCAGAACATATTAATGTTGTTCATGTGTAATGTGGTTGCCAGTTGTGCTACGGCATACAAAGGGGGTGAACATCGTCAGCTGCTCAGAGATCACTTTGAAGACATGGAAATGCTACATGCTTGTGTGAGACTTCTGACAGATCTTGGAAGGGACCTTATCGTACGACTCCTTTTTGTCAGCTTGTCATATTCGTATTTGTGGGGCATTCCCTTGTGATAGTAGCCCGACGTTGGACTACAGGGGAACGTTAGGTCAGGCCTACTTGTGAATGTTCCGGTCGACAACGGCTGACCACCAGGAGGAATGATCGCCGTATTTTGCACTAAACACATCACAGCCCTTTCACATTAGCACTTTCCGTCATAGAAAAAGTAATGGACGCCCTGAAACACTGTGTTTCTTCCCCACCATTGGTCGGAGACTAGCTGCAGCTGGACTGGGGAATTACCTTCCCAAGTGTAGTCTGCCGTCACAGCCTCAACAAAAACGGCTTTGAGTGGGGTAGTGCCGTGAACGGCAAACGTGGAGTGATGAACCGCGTAGCATTGTTGTCAGTGATGAATCGCGTTTCAGCAGTACCTCAGATGACAATCATTGGAAATATGGCGGCAACATGAGAAAAGGTTCCCACTTTTCGAATGCTTTGGACACGCACATCTGTGTTATTTCTGACGTCATGAGGCGAGAGGCCATCGGTTATGACTTCAGGTCACGGATGGTGATGATTCATGGAGCTCAGACGGCACAACAGTACGTCATAGTTTTAAGTGCTCTCCTACTGCAAATTCTTCGTAAATATGACTCTATTTGCTTATTATTTATCTGACATCAAGAAACCATCCTAAACAGTGAAATTTCAAATCGTTTTCTCCGCCCTTCCTGGGTGCTTTCCTTTCCTGCTGATCAGTGCAGATCAGAATGTTAATATTCTGAAATCGCACTGGTTAGGGGGCACTGAAGACTGTGTGCTTAAAATTTCATTACTAAAGCAATAAAATGTCTGAGACGTATCAGAATTCCGAACACCAAGAGCCCCGCTCCACACCATTTCAAAATGCAGCCAATGTTCCGATGTAAAGGAAACAATGGAAAGACCACTTACTCAGAGAAAATTACCAACCCAGCAGCCACTTGAGACCTCTCAGCGAAACTGTTGAATAGGTTGCTTCAAATCGACACATTAGACACTGAATCAAGAATGATTCTCTGCTATTGAGTTCAGTTTCAGGAATCAACGAAAGAACTCTTAGTTTAAAGTATACCAGATGGTTAAAATGCAAACAAGACATGAAGGTCAGTGTTCCTATACACAGTAAGAACTTTCGGCAGTCCCTGGCACAATGGTCTTGTCCGCAAACCGAACGACGCATGTCTTCCTCGTATGTCCCATACATTCATTTCTCACAAAAAGTAGTTTCAACACTGGCATTCTGAGCGAACAGTCAACATAAAACAATTTAACAGCTGGATTACCCCAGGGCTGTATTTTGGGGCCTCTCCGTTTACCTCCTGTATACTTAGACATTAATGATAATAGGAAGACATGTAACAAACTGGTAGCAATCTATGCCTACTACACAGCTATTCTGGTACAGGACTGAGAACCATCCGGAAATGTCGAGGCTTGGCTGAAGAAATGGTGTGTTAGAGCAAACTTCGACGTGTCTGTAGCCCTTGTGCTCACAATCAGACCGAAACAACTGCACAAACATCTGTACTGTAGGTAAGTTCCCTTACCCTTAAGACCAATACACTTCTGTGAGAAAATCCGTGTCTGCCTAACTGGGAACTGTCTCGGAGGGGGCATATACAATATGTCACCATTCTGAACACACATTAGGCTCAAGCAAATCTGGCCGATGCTTACCCAATGGGAGAGGGAGGGAGAGGGCAGGGTTAGCGGGGTAAAGTATTTGTAATTTTACTCATTTCGTGAATCACACATCCGTTACTTTGACTGAAACAAGTAAATGAGGGAAACAGAAAGAAGGCAACCGATTCCGTCGGTTGTTGCGCTACGTGTCGATTTGACGGTTCCTTCATTCTTTTGAGTGACAGTATTCTGTGGGAGTACCCAAAAGAAACAAACGAGTCAGTCAGTTGAAGTTTTACTTATCTGTAGGGATATTATTCATTCATTTCTGTCGATCAAAACCAGTCTGTAGGAGCTTGGTCGTCTGCTGAAATTTGTCCACGGGAAGCCAGACTTCAAATTGCTTTTTATAGCTCAGAGAAATGTTGGATACCAACACAGTCATGAAAAAAAATCTGTACTCCAAATTTCAGGGGGGGGGGTGCCACCCCCTCCCATTTGTGGACGCTAATGTGTGCTGCAAACGTGCGGAACGTAGTTAACAACCTCGCGGTCTTGGGCGCCTTGTCACTGTCCGTGCGGCTCCCCTCGTCGTATGTTCGAGTCCTCTCTCTGGCATGGGTGTGTGTGTTGCCCATAGCGCAAGTTAGTTTAAGTAGTGTGTAGAGCTCAGCAGTTTGGTCCCATAAGACCTTACCGAAAATTTCCAATTTCCCTTTTTTTTCGTATTCAGCTCTGATCCGACATATTTCATCGTTTTGCCGTTGTTAAAACATTATTGTTGACTGGAGTCTGCTCTCTCTGTTCGCGTCACTGTTATCGCTGATACGATATTTTCTTTTTATTCAGTTCCAACAAGTAGCTTTCAGTTGTCTTTTGAACTTGTTATGAATAGGTGTTTCCTCAATGGTGAGCTTTGTGTCAAAATGGTGAAACGCTCAGTGGCGTCGGAATGGAAGAAATCGTATCACTGAGTAAAAAGTGATCACTAAAATATACAGTGTCAGTAAGGATGATTCGTGTTATGGAATTAGCAGTGAAAGAAATTAAAAAAGATAACGAATGATGAAAATATTTCTCGTGAAAACAATACACCGATAAGTGACATCATATACTTAAAAAGCAAGTGTTTCTGTCACAACACTACTGAGAAAAAATTTATTGAATTATGTTCACATCACTTTCGCATTTACCAAAAGAGAATTATCGGTGTAGGGTGCAAACCAGCAGGAAGAGAGACACATATGTTCAGCAAATAAAGAAAAGTACTTTTTCATTTATTGAAGGATAAATTAAGACATTTAAGCCGAACAGAAAGTGATATCAACGAATTTCATGATAAAACGAAGGGACACCTACACCGGTTTGAGTTCCTACTGATTTAAAGAGAAGGCTAGAGACTCTCAATTGGTAACCTCGGGGGTGTATCAGTAAGTAGTTTGCAGCTCAACTAAAGGAAACTAAAGCAGAATTATGTCAAGAACGGTATAAGTTTTGAATGACTTATCATCCACTCAGTGTAAAAGAACGATGGATAATATTTGACTGAGTAAGAGCAGGTGGTAACAAGTAACTACAAAGTATAATACATCAGTGATAAGCATATAGGAAACAGTGCTGAGGCGAAAAAGATTATGGAAGTAAATTCTGCAAATAAATACATAATTGTGGATAAATAGGTCATATGTTGGAATCTTGCTGCGTAGAAAATTTTTACTAGAGTTAATCCCCACCCAGTGGCCCAACCATCAAATTGGCTTGCTGCAGGAATGGGAGCTGGGTGATTAATTTCTCTTGGGACGGATAAACGCCGTTCCCGGCCGTCACCCTCGAGCTGTCTGCTAGGGAAGACATAACCCACGTTCACCGTCTGCATAGGTTAGTCTGCAGTAAGACGAAGAACAAGGCTGCTTGTTTCTAAAGTTAAAAAAGGAAGGAGGAAGGAAGCTCATTCAGAATGAATTAAAAGTAATTCCATGAACTCCATATATGATTAACTTCTCATTGTTGTGGTTTACACTCACGTATTACTTTTTAAAAGTAATGGTTATAGCTGTACCATGATAGACAATACACTTAGTAGAAGGAGTAGACGTAGGATACCGGCACTTTTTTTTCTCCTTCTCAGAGGGCACAAGGTCATATTAACAACAAATGGGTTCTGTAAGTTATATGTAGATAGGTTTACGCAGGAAGTTGGCAGCAAACTAAAATCTAGGAAATGTTGACAACTTTCCGCACTGGGAATGCTTTTAGCGTCAGTGTGTTCAGCAATGAAGACCTGTTCCCTCCTTTAGAACAGAGTGAAAAATACAGTATTTGTTGCACTTCGCGTTGAAAATTATATGATGGTCAATTAGGTAATTAGACCTATGAAGCACGAAATTGTTTGTAGACTGAAAAATAAAATTGCAATGTTTGCTAAACATGCTCTGAATTAAAGCCATTCTCATGATATTAAATGAGATATTCTCCATAGGGGGGCTAAAGGCAGATTCTGGCTATCGATAAACACCAGTCACAGACTACTGAATTAATTCTTAACAATCAAATACAGACATATTACTCACTCATGCTGCAATAACAGCAGTCAGTGAACACTGTTCTCAGCTAAGATGGTATGCTTGTTGTAAAATATGTAACTATTTCTCACCCACCACCTGGCGTTTATCTTATTACTCCACTTTTCTTGCCCCATTTTCCTGTTAAACTCGTACATCAACCTCTGAAATTATATCCACATATCATGGTAGTTTGTACCAGTAAACACATGCTAAATTGTTTTGGCATTTAAATTCATATACTTTTAATCTTAGAGTATAATGTCACACATGGTTTATTTAGAAATACCGGCTTTGTGTGTATTTGAATATCCTTATAGCGGTTTATCAGTTTGCTTATAGTTAAGATACTACAACTAATATCCGTATAACTAATGTAGTCCACTTTGTTTAAGTAAGTCAAACAGTTGTTTAAGGATTCATACTCAAATATTTAGAGTGAAATACGTTGATTACCTCAGTAAGTAACATTTTTAGGTTTTGCACCAATGCGAAATTGCAGTATTGCAATTCTGTGATTTTCGTATAAATGCCTTGTCTTCAAATCGCTACATATCTTTGGAAATGATTGTCTTTGCACTGCTAGATGGTGGTACTAATCTTCAGTGGACTTTTTACTCTGTTTTAAGTTTTCTGAGGATGGCCTAGCAAGCCGAAAGCTGGTTTGCAACAAAATATAAAATACACCGACAGAAAAAGGAATCACAACTCCTAAAAGGAGTTGTGTGACATAAACTATGAAACGTCCCCTTAGGAAAATTAATGAATTACTTTGCTGTTAAACCTCTTACGTTATTTGATTTTCAAACAGCTGAACAGAATTGAAGATACTCAGACATTTCTCTCTTTACTTATGCTGATCAACACGAAACGGACACATAATATTTTTAGCGCAATGCAATCTGACTTTCAATAGTCCCTGACTAACAATAACCTATACCTTTCATGGATCACTTACCTCACAAAAATCTTCGTTATTCGAACTACTGAAGTACAGCGAGCGTCACTACTGCCAGCTACACAAAGGATTCTAACTACTGAAGGCACTAATTATTGATAGGTATAGTTAGCAAATGAAAGATTTTAATAGCGAACAAACAATATATTTACCTTAATAGTGTTCAATAGTCATAATATATATGGGAGCTATATATCTCAGTTCATGTTATACAGTATTACAAATTTACTCTTTCTGATCGACACACGTCCAGATCGTCCGCTCTCAAAATTCTGCCATCTCTCTCCCCACATCCACCACTGCTGGCGGCTAACCTTCAACTGCGATACGCTACGCTCTGTTCACATCCAACTGCCCAACACTTCAATAGCGAATATTCCAACAATGCCAACCAGCTACAGACTGCACACAGCACAGGCAGTGATTTTCATACAGAGCGCTACGTGACGTTACCAACATAAAAACTTAAACAGCCTACTTACAAAACGAAACCTCGTATGCGTGTTTCTACATCTGAAAGATGACGCCTGTTCATATTTCACACCAGACGCATAAGACTGGCACTAGTAGCGCCATTATAAAGATTCCAATCAGGTTTGCTTTAAATACATTTTCTAACTGTTGTGAACATTAGTTATTTTGGAGACTGGACATGATGAGTTGAAGTTAGTCAAGAAAGCCTTTAAGGCTACAAAGAGGCCATCAGCTTCTCACTAATTTTGAACGAGGTCGTGTATTAGGACTACGAGAAACTGGATTTTCCAGAAAGACTTGACTGCGGGCAGTGGTGGTCACGAAAATGTACGGTCGCAGGAGGACCGATTTCTGGATTGCCATGTGTCTTTACTGAGAGGCAAGACCACCGTGTTCAGCTTATGGCTCTGGAGCATCTTACTGCATTTTCAGCAGCAATTTGGGCAGCAGTTGGCACCACAGTGACACAATGAACTGTTATAAATCGGTTACTTCAAGGAGAGCTCCAGGCCACATGCCCTGTAGCATGCATTCCGCTGACCCCAAACCACTGCCATTTGCGACTTCAGGGATGTGAAGCGAAAACCTATTTCGGGGCAGAGTGTAGGACTGTCGTGATTTCTAATTAAAGGGGGTTCTGCCTCGGTGACCGTGATAGCCTTATGTTGGTCAGAAGGAGGTCAGTTGAGGGCCTGAAACCAATCAGTCTTGCATTCTTGACACACTGGACCTACAACTCGGGTTATGTCTTCGTATGACAGAAGGAGTACCATCATGGATACTCCACGCACCTTGATTGCAAATTTGTACGTCAGTCTGGTGATTCAAAAACTTGTTCACATGGCTCTCAGCACTGTGGGACTTAACTTCTGAGGTCATCAGTCCCCTAGAACTTAGAACTACTTAAACCTACCTAAGCTAAGGACATCACACACATCCATGCCCGAGGCAGGATTCGAACCTGAGACCGTAGCGCTCGCGTGGTCCCAGACTGTAGCGCCTAGAACCGCTCGGCCATCCCGGCCGGCTCTGGTGATTCGGCCTGTCGTGCTACCATTCATAAACAGCATACTAGTGGATGTTTTCCAACAGGATAACAGCCGCCCACATACCACTGTTGTAACTCAACATGCTCTGTGGAATGTCGACATGTTGCCTTCGCTGCTCAACCACCAAATCTGGCTCGAGTCGGGCACATTTGGAACATTATCGGACGACAACTCCAGTGTCAGATAGAAACTACATTAACCTACCCCGTACTGACCGATCAAGTGCCAAGGCATGTAACTCGATCCCACAAACTGATATCCAGCACCTGTACGACACAGTGCATGTACGTTTGCATGCTTGTATTCAACATTCCGATGGTTACACCAGTTATCAATGTACCATCATTTCTCGTTTTATATAGCTGGTCCCGCTCTTACGTTAGCCTATGAGCTTGCAATGTTAATCATTTAAATATGTTACTCCGCAAACGAATTACCGAAATTTCATTATTATACAATAATTACTGTTTGTGTTGCGACTTTGTTCCTTCAGTGTGCATATCATTGCTGAAGCCGCGCGAAATTAGCCTAGGGCGCTGCAGTCATGGACTGTGCAGCTGGTACCGGTGGAGGTTCGAGTCCTCCCTCGGGCATGGGTGTGTGTGTTTGCCATTAGAATAATTTAGGTTAAGTAGTGGGTAAGCTTAGGGACTGATGACCTTAGCAGTTGAGTCCCACAGGTTTTAACACACATTTGAACATTTTTTGCTGAATATTTACATCCTATCTTAAAATTGTTTATGTGTTTAAGTTCCAGTAAATGCCAACAGAAAAATTTTATTAATTGTGGGCAGACCTCAGAATCTCATAAACCTATCGAACCTTTTACAGAATTTTACAATCATATTCTATCCGCTTGATTCAGTTTCGGTTGATCCGTGGTTCACCTACGAATCCAGTCAACCGGATTTACGTTTTCTGTGGTTACCCTGAATCGCTTACCCCGACGAGGCCAGTTGACTGCCAAGTACTTCCATTCGGTTTTAAATTTCCAACAGTTTTCCTACATCGCTTATCGACATGATGCTCGACCACCGTATTCGCCGTATGTCATTCCTATTCAAAATAGGTTGGTTGTGACACAGTGTCACACCACAGCTAACAAACCAACTCTTCGTCAATATTTGACTGATATGTCCACATACATTTGGTTCCAGACAGTGTGGCCAATGTAACAAGTACTTCTACTCGTAGAACCAACACGCATAAGGCTCGCAGTTGACCATGACTAGGGATGGAGCAGAACGTAATTATATATTTGCTTGTTGTGTTAGGTTTGCTTGGTTCGAAACCTCCATATTACTAGACTGTTCACAGTATGATAATCAACTGATGTTTTCAGTGTTAAGAGGTGCAGAGATGATTTGTAGGAGAAGTATAGCACCTGCTCACTTCATAATTAAAACTCTTGTAGCTTTACGAACATACAGCGGCTAATGATACGTATTTTTCAAAAATGTTGCCCAGCTTATATTCTGGGGTAGTTTTCAAGACTTTCGAGCACTGAATGAAAACTCAGGCAGCTCGACTTCAGTTTGTAATACGAGCACTGATGGATACGGCTATACGAGATGTTGGGATACATACGGAACCTTTACCCTAAGCTGATGCTGCTGATTTTTTATGCACATATGCGACTTTTTGTGATTATACAAAGCTACATAAAGTATATTTTTTTCCGCAGAATCACGGAATCCCTATCCTAGGCAAATTAGCAGACAATCTGAACACGTCTACATAAAGGTACCCGGTATTAGACAATATGAGGAACCAACAAACCGCGTAAGACAGCTTGTATGCACTTGCGATTTTGATGAGTAACTGAGGAGAATACGGGACATATCCTTATGGATTATTGTAAACAGTGGTAATGTGTACGATTCTGTAGCATAAGAGCCTGGAGTGTGTCATGCGCTCTCGAAAAGTATTCCAAGGAATCTTCGTTTACAAATGCTTCATAGCCGTGTAGAACAACATTTTTAATTTTATGTAGTCTAGCAATACATATTTATGACAGTCGAATACTGACATAGGAAAACAGAAAATGAAGCTCTCCTTTTACCTTTCGGCAGCCACGTAGATGTAAGCCACTCAGCGTATCCAAATGACTGTTAACTCTGTATCCTGTCATCGACGGGAGAAGATGCTTGCTTCAAGGTACTACATTTTTTTACAATCGTTATTGTAGGACTTCGCAGAAATTCTTTCGGAGTTACCGTGTCCTTTGTCTTTATTCTTATTTATGTCGTTACTTTTAAAAATTTCCTCGCCTCGGATGTGTTCACAAATACGTATAAGATATCTGCCTACAATGGACGAGACTAAGGATCACTGCCCATGTGTTCGAAAAAACTTATCGCAAACACCTTTAGAATAAACCATACAGAGTACCAACTACGTTTATTGTTGCCACTGTGCTAACTATAACTTCAATTAGAAGATGGAACTACTGTGAGTAAAATGAGAGAGCTGCTGAGATTCGCCTCCCTACCCCCCTCCTCGCCGTTCTTAGTAGTTTCATTATAGTTGGAATTCTAGCTCATTTGGACAATGATAGGGGAAATGAGCCGTTGTTGCTCTTATAATGAATTCTGAGAGCAATGATAAATGCAAGTCAGGATGTTTGGCCGGTATTTCGAATCCTCCTTCCCCCGAATTTAAATCCACCGTTTGAGGCGCTTCGCCTTTTTGTCTAATCGAATTTGCCCTGATGTTCATAAATTTTCTAAATACCCGTATCTGCAACAATTCACGAACGGTCTATGATACTGGATAGTACATAGATCCAGAAGATTCGAGAGAGAATTAAACGTACAGTTTCATTTACAAAGATTTAAAGTACGCTGTAACCATTTTATGAGACATGAGATTTGCAGTAACAAATACGAATGACACAAATTTCAGTGTACGACTTAATAAAGTTGTACGATTTTAACGGAAATATTTCCGACTCGCCGGCAGGCACTTCTCTATCTTAATTTGTCCACAGAGGTTAAAGGCGTAAATTGCACTGGCGACGTTTTGATGAAGTAAGATAAGGCCAGTATGCCCTACCTGGCAAGGGAGATAGTTTCTTGCGGTCGTCATCTGCTTCAGAGGCAATTTTCGTCCGTGACGTTCCCCGTCGAGGCTGAAAATTGATTTTTTCCCCCGTCAGCTTGGGGTCTCGGCAACTCTAGAACGTCGGTCGATGCTCGACACGATTGGTGGCAGCGCCAACTCGGGATCTGGCGCGAAATGAGATCCGGCAGTCGGCCGATTGGGGTGC
Source organism: Schistocerca gregaria (assembly GCF_023897955.1). Lineage (NCBI taxonomy): Eukaryota > Metazoa > Arthropoda > Insecta > Orthoptera > Acrididae > Schistocerca > Schistocerca gregaria. The sequence continues at coordinate 837,310,279 of NC_064931.1, forward strand.
GAGCGCTCGTAACTTGGCTGCGGAAAGTGCAATCGGCCAGCAACTTCTTCCCGAGGGCAGCCACCGGTGAAACAGAACGCAGCGAGATGGATGTGCCGCATCAGCTGGTGCAGGATATCTGTAAAAGCTACCCAATGCTAGCTGCACTTTTCCTAGTTTATAATCTCGTCGGCAATAAAGCTGATCCCTGGTCATTCACGGATCAGTGAAATTACGTACAGTTTGTGTGACGATGGTTAAGGCTCATTACTCTGTTACCGATAAGACCAAAAATAAAATAACTCTCCATAGTTTCTACGATGTTTCCGGTTTTCCCACGAATAATCTGCCCATTAAGAAGTTTGTAGAGGGTTTGACCATTGATATACTCTTAGTACAGAAATTACGAATTTGCCATTTAAAGGGAGCTTTTAGTCTGGTATTTTCGATTTCACACATAGTGATTCTCGATATGAAGTTGAAAGTTGCAACTGTCTTACGTTTATGTGACAGTGAATTCAAAGTTCACGTAGTTAAATTCTGAGATGACGCGATGGCGCAGTTTCTCACCTAAGTAATCCTGCCAGCATGTCCTTAACAATCTTTTTCAAAGTGACCACGCAAGGAAACTGTAGGAAAGTACACAGTTTGTATACACACATATTTCCTGTCGAAAGGTGTGATGCCAAGTGATTTTAAAAGCGATTTTAAATGTGTCCATGTAGCCAACAGGGTACAACTGCATAGGTTGGTGTAAGTGATTGTTTCTGTGGAAGCTCGCTCGTGACAAACCCGTATTTCGAAACAAAAATCATTTAAACAATCTGTAGAACGTATAACGTTCTAACGGCCTAACGAAGTAACTAACTGACAGAAAAGGCTAGTGTTACACTTAATTGATGGATAGTAGGCTAGTGACGTTACCATTTGTACTAATATCTAAAATGTCTGTTAAACGTAGTTGACACAGTGAAAGTTCTGTAGTTGATATTGATTATATTAAAACTTTAGAAATGGTTGTACCATCTGTGTCACTTTAATAGCATATTTAAAACAAGCCAGGCATTCAGTTTGAATTAACATTAAAAATAATACCTATTATAGGAACACTATGAAACATGCAGTGATACAGAATAAACTCACAAATTAATACGATAATTAAACTGTATCTAAGAATATAGCACCTACTTTAATGTGAATGATAGCGATTTTCTTAAGAATTTTTATTGTCAATAGAATCATAGAAGTTCGTTTTCCGCAAATTTCGAATGCAAAGTTAATTTTCTATATACTGCAACCACAGCTATCTTGGGTGTCAATAAACCACTACAAGTATATTTATTCCTTTATTTTTAGATCACTACCGCTTTCATGTCACTAAGAGCCACATCTTGAGATGAATATATAACTAAAATATTAGCGCTAAAATGCTCAGAATTTGGTATCACGTTCCGAGATTTTTTTTCTAATGGTTTACTTATATGGTCACTGACGATGTGGTTCTTTGTGCCATGAAATCAGTAGTGATTTAAAAATACAGGAATAAATACAGCTGAAGTGGTCTTTTTAATACCCAAGATTACTAAGTGTGGAACATATTCGACTAGGAAACAGAAATATGACTCCAGTGAACAGAATGTGTGAGGTTCTCGAGCAGCTGTTATGGTAGAGTAGAATGGATGCCTTTTACGTTCTTGTTCTACCTATTTAGAAACGTACAATTACTTGTGGCGCCTCACCGTTATAATCAAGTGACGAACGAATTTCTGTGCCCGTAGTTTAGCCAACAATGGCTTTCCAGGTGACGCACACAATTATTGTCCGCCAGATATTGCGGCAATTTCCCGCATTTAAGTGAGAACTGCTCAGTGGTTTCGTGTACTGGAAAGCACGTTATCAGTCTTTATGATAATACGTTTTCGAAAGGAGGCAATAGGAAGGCGATTTCCCTTGGTACTTTTCGATCGCTGCAGAATACCGCGCAACACAGATGCCTGCTTCCCACCAATGCCTATTCACAGTACGAGAACAAAACGTCATACCACTATCGAATTACCAAAGAAAATAGGGTAGTCCGAAATAGAACGATGAATTTGTAATGGCGTAGCAGGGTACGTTGTACTGAGAAACAACTGTTAGTAAAAAAATTCAAGACGGTGAGTAGTTTACGAGTTGACTAGCGTAGACGTTAACCAATCCGATCGTTGTTCGCGAAAATTCAAGTAGGACACGAGAGATGGTGGTTGCCAAACGTTTAATTAGTTTGGTTTCCTAAAACCGAACGAGAGAGCGATACAAAATGGGAAATGAGACGGCAGTAAGGATCGAACCCGAGCCAAAGGCTGAGCAGTCTCGTGCGCTATCATCTATGCTATGAGAAAAACAGACACTAATTGTATCTTGTGGGCTGGTTGAATTTGAATGCAGAATATCCTGATTGGCTAACTTCAATGCTGATTACCTCGGAAACGGCGCAGAATATCAACTATTTTTCTTAACAGTTATTAAGCAGCTTTACCTACCCTACAACACTCTACAAACTTTTACAGAGTGTTCCTGACCACTCTGTGTGAGGCACTGGACACTCATTCGGGTTGACGGTGCTTAAAATCCCCAACTAACCATGAAGATGCGGGTTTCCCATGGTTTCCCTGATCCACCCAAGGGAAATTCCGTTACGGTTGCACTGAAACGACACAAGGAAACTGACCATATCCGTTGAATTGTAGAAAAATGTTATGAGGTTGACAGAAGATGTATTTAAACTTCTTAAAACCAACAGCGGACTGAACTGTGAACATAGTGCTGGGTAGGGGACAGCAGATCTCTCCCTCCAGACATATTCGGCCATGCATCATACCTGATGTGAACTCATACAGTATTTGAGTAAGATTAAAGCTTATATACCCATGTATGGCACCACATGTCATTATCTCGTGTATACTAGTTTAACTTCCTGAAAACACATGATTCTATATTTCTCCATTGCAGATGACGTCCGAAGTTATGTTTTTCTTGTGTACTTTGGGTTGGTTCCAGTTATGACAGTCTCACAACCGACAAAAATTGTTTGAGATTCAGATCTAATAGAAACACCGTACAGCAATACTAAAAGAAGCCTGTACTTAATATTTAAATTTCTTGCGAAGTGATACGCTCACATCACAAACATATTGGCAGTTAATATATTATTCATATTATATTAAGAATGGGAAGAGCATAAAGAATATAATTACGAAACGTTACAGCCTTTAGTGGATGCCTACAGTTCCCTTTCCATACCGTAGTTGTACAAGGATCCTGTCAGATTATTTTAGAATTTGTTATATATAACAGGTTCGATTTTAAAAGAATGGGGAGACGGTAGCTACTACGTAGGTTACCTGTTGAAGCACTTTAGAGAATGGTGTCCAACCTTTTAGCTTACCCGAGCCACAATGGAAAAAGACGAGTATATTTGGGCCGCACAAACTATACTTAACATCAAGCAAACAAAATCCACTGAGCAAATAAAAACAAGGAAAAGAGAGGGATGATCCAATGAGAGAATGGGATCATGTGGCGGGAGCTTAAAACAGAAAAAAATCAATTTGTCATAAATTTAAATAAACGGAATTTTATGGACTTGTTTTTCACCGATCGCTTGATAGATGTTCACTTAATGGGCCGCAGTGATACTTGCTCTGGACCACATGCGGCCCGCATGCCGCGTGTTGGACACCTCTGGTTTTGAGCATTAAATTTATTTCTAAGAAAATGTTAATTTTTACGAATTGTGTATGCAAACACAATAATAGTCGTTGGATGGTATTTCTATTAGAGTTGTCTTATTTCTCCTGCATGTCCATTATGGCACAACAGTTCAGGTAATGAGATGCCTATAATGGCTTAGCAGACCAATCACGGCGTGAAACATGCGGCCACATAAATTACAAATAATGGAGGGTGAAGCGCCTCGCTGGGCCTGGTGAAATTTGCATCTCTGACATTTTTCATTTTTCTGCCTCCGACGTTCCTACTCAAAATATGAGAGAACTGCAGGTAGTTGTGCGCCAATGCTTACGATGTTCTGCTGCGGCACGCCAATTATTTGGGTCACTGTTAAGTCTCTTTAGATTCTTTTTGAACTGGTCCTTACGGTGCTTCAGAGCGGCATCACGGGGCCCTCTACCTGTGCTGTCTTCACTTGAGATAATTTGTCAAGGGCGTTTGTTGTTTCTCATCCGCTGGACATTCCCAATCCATCTGAGTTTGTGACCAATAACGGTGGGTTCTATGATGTACATCTTACCCTTCTTAGGAACAATAGTATTTGATCCCAAGTCATCCCTTCTGATGTTCATAATGTATCCAAGCTTCTGTAGACTGACGTCTTCTACTTTCTTAAGACCGCGGCGATATAGTGTCCACGTTTCACAGCCAAAGGACAAAGTAGAAACAACAACTGATTGATATACCATCAGACTGGTGCATAATGTCAGATCTCTACTCAGGAAGACCCGATGTAGGAGACGCCCAAAAGCAACATGTGCAGCATGCATGCCGTCCTCCACGTCCATTTCCGATGAGCAGTTAGTTGATAAAATACTTTTTTGATAAAGTAAGTGATTTACTTGTTCCAAATATGTGCTAGAAATAGAGATACTGAAATTCAGAAATTAAGTTCCAAGAGATGGCTGTGCAAGTACCTTTTTTTTATGTTGACGTCATGCCAAACCGTTTATATGCAGTACCGAAAGAATTTACAGACAGGTGCAGCTGTGTGGTAGTATGCACTGGACAAGCATTGTCGTCAGCATACTGTTACCTGAATGAGACTTGTTGACCTTCTCGAGTACACTCTGGACTGATTAAATATACCTCCGTCATATCTGTATTTAGGTACTGCTCATGAATTGTTTGCAAACGATATTTCATAAACTACAGCAGCAAGATACGAAGCAAATACGTTGTTTGAGCCATTAGTAATGGGGAATTTGTCAGATGATTCATTCAAGCATATCACTTGCTCACATATGTCATCTGGAAGGCTTGAAACAGTTGAACAAAATGCTTAGGGCAGCCAGAACGTTTTAAGAACTTCCACATAGCTTCTCTGGGCACTGTATCAAAGGATTTTTCTAGATCATAATACACGAATAGTAAAGGCTTATGTTGTTCTCTGCATTCCTCCTGCAGTTGTGCACAGAAGATCAATCAATAGTTCCTCTGGAGAGCAAAATATGCACTGAAGTTAAAGAAGTACAGTCTCTGAAAGAGTCTCGACGCGATTAAAAAGGATTGTAGCAGAAGTCTTACCAGCCACGGAGAGCAAGCTTACGCCACGGTAATTACCACACATGCTTCGGTCGTCTTTTTTTAAAGAAGGTGACAATTGTGGGATTCTTCATGTCAGCTGGTACCGTAAAGTCTTATGCTCATTGGGAGAAACAGGGATAAGTCTGGTTCTTAGAGGCAAGACACTACTTTGAATGACTTCCAGCAGAATGCTTTCAGTTCCGGGTGTCTTTATCGGTCTAGCTGAATTCATGAAATAGCTGAATTCATGAAATATCGGTGGATCTTGCATACAGGCTTTTGTTGGATATTGTGGGACATGTTCCAGAATGTCATCAGCAGCAGTGCAACAACAATGAGGTGAAACGCTCATGCTAGCGACTCAAGATGACCTGATTGTTGGTGAGGATATCGTGCTCCCGGCGCCTTTTACTCTTCCTGATAAGAAAGGATCAGTCCCACATACTTCTATTATTCCAGCATGAAAACTCCGAAAATACCTGGCATATGAAAGACACTGGAGTTCCTTTGTTTTTTGTTGCTACCACTTGTTCTTGACTGTTCTTATTTTGGTATGACATTTCTGATTGAGCTCTTGAAAGTGTGATTCCTTTACCACGGAAGATTGACCTTGGCAAGAGACACGCGTTAGAAATCTACGAGCATTACGGAAGAACACAGAGAAGAGTGATTTGGTCGAGCTTATTCAGCCGTTATATCACTCTACTGATCTCAGACCTTAAATCTATCCAGAAGATACATTAATCATGCAAAAAGGAAATTACGCTTTTCTTGCAAGGCCCAAGGAAGGTGTGGATTAAGCCGGTACGATGGATGCACTGTTTCTTGATATGCCAATAATAAATAGACTCAGAGCCACACCAATGTCTCTTAATAGAAACAGGAATATACTGAATACGGAACGAAACCGAGAGAGGTGGCACAGTGGTTAGCACACTAGACTCGCATTCGGGAGGGATGGTTGAAACCCGCGTCCGGCCATCCAGATTTAGGCTTTCTGTGATTTCTCTAAATAGCTTCAGGCAAATGGTGGGATGGTTCCTCTGAAATGGCAAGGCCGTTAGTTAGGTTTAAGTAGTTCTACGTCTAGGGAACTGATGATCTCAGATGTTAAGTCCCATAGTGCTTAGAGCCATCTGAACCATTTGAACCTTCCCTAATCCGAGCTTGTACTCCGTCTCTAATGACCTCGTTTAATAAAATGGCTCTGAGCACTATGGGACTTAACATCTGTGCTCTTCAGTCCCCTAGAACTTAGAACTACTTAAACCTAACTAACCGAAGGACATCATACACATCCATGCCCGAGGCAGGATTCGACCCTGCGACCGTAGCAGTCACGCGGTTCCAGACTGAAACGCCTAGAACCGCATGGCCACACAACCCGCCACCTCGTTGTCGACGGGGCGTTAAGCTCTAATCTCATCCTTCTCGTCCTCTTCCTCGAATGAAGTTTGTACAGGCATTGAAGATGTTGTGATGGGGAGGACGTAACATGCTATCTTTAATAGAGAGTCATCTGCAGATATAGGAGTAACTTCAGGCGTTGCGAAGGGCATTGTGTTGGGAACATGCTGATCACGTTGAACATTAGTGACATGCCAAACAATGCTGATAATAACCGCGAAATTTTTGTACTTTTTATAGTTATCTACAACGAAGAAATAACAGAAAAAATGTACACACGTATTCGGCCATACCTTGGTAGTAATTAAAAGAGTTTGTATTAAATGTTCATAAATGTTATGTGTGTTAATTCAAAAAACGCTTATTAGTGAGTTACTGTAGGAATCAGGCAACTTATATCTGGATGTAACAATTCGTGGGTGCCATTGGTAAATCAGGTGGCAGAGTCCGGTTCTTTAGTAGGATAGTTGGAATATGCAATTACTCTGAGAAGGAGGCTCCTTACATTAGATTCTGGCACCGATCTAGGAATATTTCTAATAAAAATGGGCTGCACATCAAAGAGCACAAAAATGTCGAAATTATACAAAGAAGAACAGCACGAATTGTCCCAAGTTTGTTCGATTCATGGAAATGCTGAAAAACTTTCACGTTCAGACACTGAAATGCAATCACCAACTAACCCACGAAAATTACATGCAATGTTTCAAGAAACATATTATGTGACGAATCTGGGGAGCCCATGAATCAAATGGAGACTACTTGTAGTGCGCAAAGGGCCGTATGAGAAGCCATCCTTTCTGCCATTAGTACGGGAATAGAACTGGAAGAATGGGAAGTATACAATGTCGTCCTCCTCACACCGTACGGATGTAGATGTAGACATATTAGGTGCTTTGAGGGAAGCGTGTGTTGAACTACGGTGTCGGTGGTCAGGGTCGGTGTGCCGTGGGGGAGCAAGGTGCCAATACCGGGAAGGCGGCAGGCGTGCAGGTAACGGGCAGATGGCGCCCGTCCCTGCCGCCTCTTAACGCGATTACGTTTGAAATATGATAGCGAGCGATCGATAGCGAGCGATTGTCGGCGGCGCGGTCCAGCTGATTCGGACACGCGGGTCGGTACTGCAGCTTCCTTTTCCGTTTCTATCTCGTCCCGGGATCCGGCCGGCGATTTATAGCTTACCGAGAACAAGAAGTGTCTGAACGTTTTCCAATATTCCTATAGCTCAGACAGCTCCCCCACACATACACATCCTCCCCCAGTTAGGGGGCAGCGCCTCTCTTCTATTTTCTTCCACACTCGCTCCCCTTTTTATGCTCTCCTTTCTCTCACACCTCGCATCTAATCTCCTCCCATATCTTTCTGTCTCTTACAAATCTCTCCTCATATTTCACGCTCCCAACATAACACTCTTCATTTTATTCTATTTCCGCAGTCCTCTGCTTTCTTTTTTCTCTCTTCTTTTTTCCCGCGCTCCTCAGAACCTCTTGCATTTTATGTGAATTCGTAAACACGACGGTAACGCAGCGGGGCAATTATATGGAAGCACCGCCCCGGTTGTGTACTGCGAGTGAGAGTGACAGCGAAGGTTGGAATATACCTTTCTCCCTTCCTGAATGCATTTGTCAGCATGACAACATTTCCGTCTAAGACCAGAGCACGCCCACATTTAAACCATCCCAAACGTAATCAAGATATACGTTCCATGCCATAATCTTACGTTTTAGCGGCAACAATGCTATTATCCTGTCTCGGCTTATATTGAGAGTGAAATATTTTCATAAAAGTTATCGATGCTACGATTCACGAGGCAGTGCTCTGTACACATTACTGGTATCTATGAGTGACTTTGGCTAAACGAAACATAAGAAATATCGATTACCAGAAATAAAAATCCAATGTTTCAAATTGTTCCAAACTTACTGTTATGTTGGCAGAAGAGCCAACACCGTGGTACTAGAGGAGGCCGAAATGCACGCGTTTTAGCTCAAGCAGGCTGGCCTGAGGAGGGAAGAACTATACTGACGTGAGGTCTGGAACATGACAAGGAATTTGAATTCAGAAAGCAGACATACGTAGTTTGACAATTAATTTTAATCCATTAATGATGAACGTTGCTCTTGACGGTACATGATTCTCAATATTATCTGTTCAGATTATAGTAGCTGAATGTGGTGACATGCTAGGTCGTAGCAAATGACGTAGCTGAAGGCTATGCTAAACTGTCGTCTCTGCAAATGAGAGCGTATGTAGACAGTGAACCATCGCTAGCAAAGTCGGCTGTACAACTGGGGTGATTGCTAGGGAGTCTCTCTAGACTAGACCTGCCGTGTGGCGGCGCTCGGTCTGCTATCACTAATAGTGGCGACACGCGGGTCCGACGTACACTAACGGACCGCGGCCGATTTAAAGGCTACCACCTAGCAAGTGTGGTGTCTGGCGGTGACACCACACTTATATTTTCATGCATGTCCGTCCTCTTTTTTTCATAGTATGCTCAGAGACTGGATTCTCACATAAGAACTTCCGTGTAAATATTACGAAGATAGTAAGGATGTATATCTCCTGTAATGCATGAAAGAAAAACTCACTTATATGTCGAACTACAGCAACCAAGTATGTACGTATTACCATTTTTTCAGGTACTTTATGACTCACATTTACACTTGTTTAGTATAAATGTCATTTTTATTCGCATGTTTCAGGTTTAAACATCTCTCTGTGTGCAGTCACTGAAAATACCTTAATCTTACCTTCCAATCAATTTTATAAGAGTACGGTATGTTACTGATGAAGTTAAGATCACTGTTGTCTAAGCTGTGAATGTCCACACGCTTATTACACTTTTTAAATAGAAGTTGCTGCATATTGGTGATGTTGACGTAATAAACATCTCTTCGTTCACTAGGGGAATTCGTGAAAATAGTTGCTGCGTTCTTCGAAGAAACTGAATCCTCGATGTTCACTGAGATATTAGTATCAGCCACTGTGCCGAAAGGTATGTCAAATAACCGGTGAATTTTTGATCACATAGAAATAAAATATTCCTAAAATATAGCCCCGAATGTTTCTGCATAGGCGACGTGACGTCCGATCGTCAAACGCTTGTGGTCGTCCATCTACGATGAATTACATGCCTTGACACACTTTAATTGCCATATAGAATATGCAACTGATATACAGACTTTGTAAACCCGAATTATTGTGACACCTCCGATACGCTATGACCTATGGGTCTTCCACTGATATTCAAAATCGCATGAATAATTCCCGAACTGCTACGATGTTCAATACATGCCTTTTTGGAACAAGCGGCTTAGATACCTTTTCCACACTCGTGCCATGCACGCAGACATTCGGGCGTAATGCATGGGACATCTTCAAGTCAGATATCGAATCCCGTAGCTTAAGTGCACTCAGTCTATCAACCAAAGCGTTATCCAGTAATGAACATGTGTCAAATAATCTGCATGGTCAGTATCCTGTCCACTTTTACAACTCATGGGGTTCCTTCATTTGTTTTCTGCATTGTGAATTTCAGTCTTTGTTCTTTAGTGATTGACTTTGTACTTTACTGACTGATGAAATTCAGGCTTTAGTGTGCTATCAATTAATTGATAATAATCCACTTAACAATCACTTTAAAACCATTTCATCTACCACATTACCTAGAAGTAACTTACGTAGGAACTCATTCCAATTAAGTGCTGTATATTCTTGATTACTCACCCACACGTTACCCTAAGAGATTTGGTTAACATGCTGAAAAACATCTTAAATATGTAGCTCCATATTCACAATTTAGTTTGTTTCAGGAAGGAACCAGTGAACTTTTTGTTAAAGACCCAGCGGTGCTTCACTTTCTGCCCTGAGGCGTCATTAAATAAAAGTACTGTATTGACGAGGCATTTCGTTGGCATACTAACCTTCTGGACGATCAAGACGCAGTTGCTACTTCTGCTACCCGGAAGTCAATTCTCCTCGGGAGGTAGAGTACACTTCACTCCAGCTCCTTCACGAAGGAAAAATTCTGGCACTGGTGCAGGTCGAAATTAATTCCAGCAAGTGGAACCCGGACATACTCAGATATAGCAACAAAAATATGATGCTACAATGTTCTGTCGACGAGTTTATTAGAGGCAAGGAAAGGATGTCGGCCGTTTCCTTTCAATAGAATCATTCCAGCAATTACCTGAAGAAATTTTATGAAATCAAGCAGACACGTTCGCCATACAAGGTACTCGTTCTGTTTTAATACTGCTCCTAGTCAAATCAGTGACAATAATGAATTTGATAGGGACGTTTCGAACATAATAACTGCAACATATAGAGTTTCAAACTTTATTTTATTATTTCTTTAATCATCCACCTAAAGAATCACCATTAGCACCGCTAGTTAACACTAAGTTATTCACAGTGCAATTCTAAATTGCATGTGTGTTCCCGACGAGCAAACGCGACTTCACTTGTTTCGATAAAACCAGAGACCTCATCTCCTTGTTTTTTTCCTTTTTAATTTTTTTAATTTTTTTTTTTTTTTTTTTTTGCTTAATGAGATAATGGTGGATTATGTATCCTTGAAGGCAGCGCCATTAATTGTGACAGGAATGCCTGACGTCCACCTAATGGTTTCCATGTTATGATGTGGTAAATTTTACTATTTTATTCATAAACGCATCACGTTCATTGACATGAGGCGTTTCTGCACGTAATGAATGGAAAGATCACTCTCTTTGATTTATCGTTCCTTGATAGTTTACTTTAGGTTAGTGTACCTGGCTGCTTAACTGTTGGCAGTCAATAATATACATAAACGTTGTATGACTGTACAGCAACTAATACTATCCTCAGTTTTCAGTGCATTATTACACTATTTAACAATTTGTTCTACACTGTTAATTCATTTCTAATACTAGAGATGTAGAACAATGGAAATCTGTTACCAGTAAACGTAAATATGATACAATAAAGGAAGCGAGAATGAAAAACAGAAATATCGCAAACTACAAGGGGAAGGACGTTTTGCCCAAAGCACGCGGTTTGCAATGCAGGACATACTGGACACTATTTTGTTATTCATACATTAACAAACCGCACTAAAACACCATTTTTTGCAATTCATTTAATACGGAAACTCTAATGTCCACCTTTTTGAGCATAAAACTCTCATCTCAAATAGTTACACATATTAATATTTCAGTTCCTACAGCAGGTATGTGCAAAATTTTAGTTTTAGAATAAACTTACTGTGTAGTTAAAAATGTAGAATTTTTCTCAGCGTCTTTCAATCATTGCTTCTTGTGGTATTCAACGTTTTGCTTCTCCTGAAAAATTTAAGGTACTGGACATAAGGGGTTTCTAATATTATCATGTGATTTCTCAGTCCGGTTCCCTCATGACCTGTTGAAATATTGATCGGCTCATCAGATCTATAAAATAGCGCAACTGTTTTCTACAACCAGACCGCTCACAATGTATCACACTCCTAACACTGTTTCTATATGTCCCAGCTCTAATTCTTATAAGAGCTCGAGATTATTTCACCTGCCGTCACGTACCTACTATTGATATCCAGCCAGACTCAATGTGAAAGAGAAATAAATACAGATACCAAATTAAATACCAACGATACAAATATTATATATGAGGATAAACCTCCATTACAAAGAATTTAGGGGTATCGACTTCCCTATCGGTTACCTTTGACTTGAAAAACTGTTTCTCGTTCCCTCTTGACACAGTCGTTAATTTGTTTCTTTAATTTGAAGCTCCTAACTCAAGCGGAAAATAGCTCCGGATATCGATACAATTTAATTAAGGACCTGTAGTGTTAATACCCTACATGGCATGTTGAAACTTCCGAATTAGCGGAGTATGTTCTCAGAAACGCCTCAATAATCCTGCACGTCACACGTAAATGATATAAAAATCCCGTGTTACGCCGTAATGCACTGTTGGTGTCACGCCTGCAATAATTAGTGGAGACCGTAGCAGCTTTCAGCTCTTCCCGGAAGGTGTTCTCGAACCGAAATTACTGCCAGTTTACGTAAAATCGCTTTAATCTGCGCCGCGCTGTCGCTAATCCGTTTGCAGAAATGACGCGCTCCCCTGGGCAGCCGGCCGCTTTCTTCTGAGCACCGCGATAAATCTGTGGCCCGTCTTGTACTTTAGAAGCGCCGCCTTTGTGTGGGAGTACAATCGATCACGAAACAAACGGATATTGTGGGCGTACCTGCACCCACGCAGTCTCCGCCTTGTTCCTCCCTCCGCGTTACCTAGCCATTTGGCCATCGTAAGAGAAACTTATTTAACGTCATTACTGTCGGCAACTGTAGCGCACCGGTTGTTTCGAACATTGTTCTCAACTAAGTGGCTCCTATATGACACGGAGTGCACTCTGGAGGACGTGGCTGGCAGTGCTTTCTGGAGGGTCATATTACGATCACCTCATAAGTTTTCAAACACGACATCTTTTGTCATACGTTATTATTAAAAGAAAGGCAGCCGGGAGTGGTTTCATTACAGTGAGCGTTTAAGGGAACTGTGTAGCGCAAAAATGGAAATTTCGGGAGAAGATCTACTTCGGGTGACTTTTTACGATTTTCGTAAGGGATTAATTTAACAACAAACGCTCAAAACTTTGCTGTCAAATTTTGGTTATCAATAAACTTCAGAAAAGACTGTTCACAATGGCTTTGAAGAATTTGGTCACTGTCGTGGTTCGGTCAGCGAATAATTTCGCTGCGTTCGCATAGAAATGATTTTTGTTCAAAAAAAAAAAAAAAAGATACACTGAGTAACGTGGTTCCAGGCATTAAGCAAGTCAGTTACCATACGATAGAAGCTCTTTACGGTATTTGATCGAAGACAAAAGTTATGCGCCGCGCGGGATTAGCCGAGCGGTCTGGGGCGCTGCAGTCATGGTCTGTGCGGCTGATCCCGGCGGAGGTTCGAGTCCTCCCTCTGGCATGGGTGTGTGTGCTTGTCTTTACAATAATTTAGATTAAGCAGTTAGTAATCTTAGGGACTGATGACCTTAGCAGTTAAGTACAATAAGATTTCATACACATTTTACATAAAAGACATGCTTGGCTCAAATGACGCAAGGAAATTTTGGAAATCTGTAGTAAGTTCCTGTGAGACCGAACTTGTGAGGTCATCGGCCCCTAGGCTTACACACTACTTAATCTGACTTTACCTTACGCTAAGGATAACACAAACACCTATGGCCGAGAGAGGACTCGAATCTCCGACGGGGGGAGCCTCACAAAACGTGGCAAGGCGGACAGACCATGCGGCTATCCCGCTCAAATGATGCAAGGAAATGTTTCGAATATTCGACCGAGGAAATGTCCAATCACTATTTAACTTCGTAACATGAGCAGAGACTTGGATATAATCGAGCGAGAAGGAAACTAAGCAGACGTGACATATAGTATAACGCGTAGCACACTACACTGAAAACTGATAACTGATGTCCAGCAGGCGAGTGCACACTATATCTATGCAGATATGCCATGAGGAGCGACGAGCGACTACAGGCTGTTTCACAAATTTATGCCAGCCGATCCACAACGTGCATTTTAAATCAGAAGCGGTGCGATGCTCATACACGCTTGGAAAACGTAAAATTGTTCACGACCGGAAACTATGTAAATGTCTGCCGTGTGCGCTACCTTAGTGCAGCGGAAACTAAATTTTGCTGATTGGGGAAAAAGGGGTGGGGCATAGGGGGGTGGAGGAAAGTGACTTTGACTGTATAGGCGTTGTGCAGTTTTTCTGGTAAAGTCAACTTCCCATATCACGAATGTGGTTCGCTCTTTGGTTTTGAGACTAAACGTTGAGAGACAGGGAGACGTAACCACTGAGTCAATGAGCTACAACTGGGTCGTACACAGGTCAGCATGAGTGAGGTTGGTAAGCGTTTTTGTAAGCTCGTTTAGAGAAGTGCTGTTTGCTGTCGCATCTCCGCCACAGAAACACGATAACTTATAATAACTTATAATTCGGTAATACAAAGTTTAAACGTTTCACGGACAGGTGGCGCTCTCGTCTTCCCTCCTTCGCTTTAACTGATGGCCGTCACGACAGGAAAAGCATTCGTCCACAAACTTAAAATAAAGTAGCGAAATCGTAATAAAAACTGGGGACCATGTGCGATGGAATAAACTCTACGAAAGATGAGAGCCGGGAATAAAGCATTCTCAACTAGTTGTTTGTGAGTTCCTCGGTGAAGGGAAACGAGCTAAAGCAGTTTTTTCTTAAAAGACATCGTAGTCGCTGTTGACTGTTTAAAATATTTATTGTTACTATTGCAATTTCGGCCTGATGGCCATTTTCAAGTAACACTGCTAAGTTACATTCTGGCAGAATATAAAACTATCTGACATGAGTACATGTCGTCATCAATATGTACTCATGTCAGATAGTTTTATATTCTGACAGAATGTAACTTTGCAGTGTTACTTGAAAATGGCCGAAATTGCAACAGTAAGAATAAATATTTTAAACAGTCAACTGCGACTATGATGCCTTTTAAGAAATATTATGTGACTGTGAATCCCAACCATGAGAAGTTAATCTAAAGTAGTTTGCTCATCAAGCACTTCAGAGACAGTCATTGCTAGTTTCTTTGATTTCAATGAACTTGTCACGAATACTGCTTTATGGATCAAAGAATATTTAATGCTGTAAGGTATGTATCAATCGCGTGTCACAAGTGGACAGCAGTGTTAAACAGCAAATTGGCCTTCACTGCAGATTTAAACGTAGCCAAAGCCTCGTCCTCAAACAGAAACTGAGCGGAGCCATGATTATCCTAGGGGAAGCCAAGCGTAGATCGTTCATCTGATTCAGAAGTAAAATATACTATATTTATCTCACAAAAAATACTAAGAATTTTGGTCTTACTATAAATTAGTAGAGAGATCACCATTTATCCAGACGCTCTGCGGCGATGATGGTATCGATACGGAGAATGACAGAGAGAAGGCCGAAATACTAAATCTCTTTTCCCATAATTGCTTCACTGAGGAAGATAGTACTCAGATTCCTCCTTTAAATAATCGAAAGAATGTCAGAATGGCATATACTGAAATAAGTGGTCGCAAAAACGACTAGGCACGATGGGAAAACTATACGATTCCACGTCGAGTACGTGAAAGAACTTCCCCACTTACAGTAGCGGTACACCATAGGCCAACAAGTGTTCCAGCGACTGGAAAAATTGGCTGGTCTTTCCCGTTTTCACCTCTAGGCCCTCATCGCGTCAGTCTGTTGCAGTATATCGGAAAAATTCTTGTACTCGCATGTTATGAACTGTCTGGAGATCTAAAATCTCTTCTGTAGGGATCAACTCGGATTCCGCGAACAACGATTGTTCGAAACCCATCTTTCTCTGTTTGTGCACTAACTGCAGCAAAATGAATGAAGAGCTGTAGAGGATCAACACTTGGTGCAACCTTGGGCAGCCTAAACAAGTCTAACGTATACTCCATTAATAGATAGAAACAACTATTATTGTATGAATACACGCTTATTAAACACGCACTGGAAGCGGTCGTACACATTACACGTCTGCAACTACTTGTACGGGGCGATTTACAGTGGAAAGACCACATAAAACCAGTCGCAGTTAAGGAAGAACCCAGGCTTACAGTCAGTACCAGGATGCTCCGGAAGTGAGGTCCACCAAAGGAGAAGGTAGCTTAAAACACCCTCTTTCAACAGATACTTAAGTACTGATCGTTCGTATGGGAACCTTACAACATAAAACTGATAGATTAAACGGAGAAGATACAAAAAACAGCAACGTGTTTCGTCGCAGATTCATTTGGTTAGCTCGAAAGCGTCACGGACATACTTCCCCAACACCAATGGCAGTCGCTTCAAGAAGAGGTATTCGACATCACGATGTGGTTTACAGTTAAAATTATGAGGGTGTACGTTCCTAGAAGACTCAACAAATATATTCCTCCCTCCCTCCTCCTCCAGAAGCATATTTCTCAGATATACAATGAAGCCAAGACGAGAGAGACTGCAACTGATAACGAGGCTTACTAACCACGGTTCTTCACTCACACCATTCGCGACTGGAACAGGGAAGCGACAGTGGTACATAATGAACCCTCTGCCATACACAACCAGGTGGCTTGCCGGAAACGTGACGTCACACTTCATCTTGGTAATTTCAGCTACCATACACCACCTTAAACGTTTAATTTCTCGACGGAGAAATTCAAGAAATAAATGTCCTTTTTCCTGCATTCACCTGTTCTATCTCTTATAGAATCCTTTTTCTTCCCTCACATCAAACAGAACCGCATAAAAACAGCGGTATTCCTCACTTCAAGAATTACTTCAGTCCAACCAAAATAATGCTTCTAAAGCACCAGCGTCAGACTGAAAAAGAGCTTTCCAGTAATGACTGACTCGCATGCCAAAGTTCATAAATTTTAAGACAAATAATTTAAGAAACAATCAAATTATTTACTCAAAACCATTCTATTTTGTGTTTTCTAGAAAATACAAAACAAGCTTTCCTTTCTCGTGGATTCGTACAAACGAATATCGTCTCTCAAAACGCAATGTTTCTTTCTCGCAGCTAGTACAGCAGAAACTTAATTTAAAAAAATACATAGAATTATCGTCAAGAAGTATCTCAAAACTGAAGAGATATATAAAGATTAATAACTGTGTTGGTTACCCTCGCATTTCGCAGCTACCCAGTAATTTCAATTGAATATTGCCCCTGATACAGGACGCAATTAATAAACTTACGAATAGATCTCAAGCGTATTGTTGATTGAAATTCGAGAATCTATCAAATGGTTCAAATGGCTCTGAGCACTATGGGACTTAACATCTTATAAAACTGACATGGATATTATTTTCCCGATAGAATTATCTATAGAATCCGCCAAGAGAGAAGATGTTTCAACAGCTCCCGAAACAGTCACTAAATGGAAGGCAATTCATATCTGAACAACATATTTGGCTTAATTTGGTGAAGAAACACAGCCTGTCAGAAAAACTGAAGAACTCGGAAGACAGTGTGGGATGTCAAAATAACTTTGTACATGTTCACACCTTTATCGCATGTATAAATGATTACAGCTGCGATTCCCTGGGACAGAGTGAACGACCACAAAAGTGCGTTACTGTTTTCCACACTTAGTGATCTGACCACGGATGGCCATCGCCAGAGAGTATGGCTGCGACCTGGGTAGAAGTTCCATACAAGAAATCATGACACCGTATTTAACCTAATGAGTGCATATACCCGCATGCATCCTCCTATAGTGAACATCATACTGAGAAGTGCTAAGTTCTATCCAAATCTGACTCGATTTTCTATTCACCGGAACACTTCACGTACCCTCTCTACCCCCAAAGTTTCATTTCGTTTCCTCCTCCCCATTTCGGTACTTCCCATTTTGCTTGTAGCGATATGTCGAGAGGTAAATCTAAAGTTAGCTGTATTTTATTCACTGGACCGCCATTCGTTTTGAATTCTTATGACATATCACTGCATTTTTTGCGCTTCTCTACGTATAACATATCGTGGTAAACACCAGTCCCGTTCAAAAACCTTGGAACTATGGAGATATGTTGAGGCTCAGGGCTCTTAGAGATTGAAGGAGAGCAGCTCGACATGATAGCCAATGTTGCGTTTAACACTAAATTGACAGTCTATAAGGCGGTGTGTACTATTTGAATGTTTCGGTAGAGTCTGCTGCTAAAGGAACTTTATTCTCATGAATTTATTCGGAACTTCGATTCCTGTTGCCCAAAAAAGTTGGTCGGCAAGCGAGGAAAAGTCAAGCAAAACTTAAAAGTGGGCAAATTTGCGTGGGCTGCTGGCCTTTCCGTCGAGTGCGCTCGAGCCCGTCCATCGGCTAGCAGCTACGGCGGGCTGCTTTATGTGGCCACACCAACTTCCTTGTGTCTTGTGTAAAAAGACCCCTAATCTGAGGTGTCATACGAATATTCCTTCCTATAGTTATATCGGTTCTATCGTGTAGTACCTCTTCAAATATAATTTAGAGGCCTGGAAACACTGAAAATGCTTTTATTCTTCCCTTTGGCAAAGGAGGAAGGGTTGGAGACAAAAAAAATAGTTTGAAGAATATTTGTTGGTAATACGGTCTTGGATCTCGTCGCCCGGTGTTTTAGCTACTCTAATAATGTGAAGCTCTCTGAAAGTGACCACTCCCTAAAATATGTGTATGCAGATCTTTACCAGAAGCCTGTGTGGACATCTACAGTCGCAAGCAGCTGTAAAGGACGCTTTTAATAATTAAGAACCTCTAAGCTAAAACCGTCTTATGAAACCATAAAATATAGTAATAAATTTGTCTTTTGACACTAGACATTGATCAGTCATCGATTGAATCAACAAAGTAAATAAGAAACTCATTTCTTATGAAAGAAATGAGATTAGTGCTCCACGTCCTGTCAACGATGTCAACGACAAGGTCATTAAAGACGGATCGTGGAAGCAAGGGAAATGAAATCAGCAGTGTCCTTCTGAACGGGCCCATCGCAGCACTGTCCTGAGATATTTATGGTAACCAAGGACAGGCCAAATGTGGATGCCGGATTGGGAGTCCAGTGTCTTAACACCGTGTCCCTCTGTCGATCGTTTACAGCGACAGTATACTGTTGCATAAGCCGGCCGTTGCGGCAAAGTGGTTCTAGGTGCTTCAGTCCGGAACCACGCTACTGCTACGGTCACAGGTTCGAATCCTGCCTCGGGCATGGATGTGTGTGATATCCTTAGGTTACTTAGGTTTAAGTAGTTCTAAGTGTAGAGGACTGATGAACTCAGATGTTAAGCCCCATTGTGCTTAGAGCCATTTCAACTGTTGCACACCGGCAGTTCCCAAATTACTGAATGATACAAAAACATTGCGTCGACTGTTGCTGTTCTTCGACTGGTTATACTTCTTCTGTTCTGTAAACTATCATGGTATATGTCAAATACGTTAATTATGCGAAATAACGACAGTATGAATGCACTCAGGTACACGAATCTGCCTCTAATCACTTCTGTGTTGACGTTAAATCAAAGTGGAATGTTTTCCCTTTTTTGGTAGGGGCGGAAGCTTCGTTAATAAATCGATTCTGGTTCTCTGCAATCATGTCGGAATGATTACGTCCTTTGCTTGTTTACTTTTGATTTACAACAATACGTACGTTCACGGAAACACTCAGTGGCGAGGTTGTTTCACATTTTTCCATGTCCGCATGTTTATTGGGGAAACTCTATCATGCGGTAACCAAAATGTTTTACTTGCCTCGTCGCACGGACGTTTGTGAAAGAGGAAAATTTCTACTTTCTCGCTCGATTGCGATGGATTTCAATTTATCCAATTCGTTCCACAGGAAATAGAGACTGTTGGCCTACGCTTCTTCCGCTGAGCGGTGAAGATGGATACGATCAGGAAAGAGGCCAGGGTGATTATTCACGGCATATGTCCATGGAGGGGGGGGGGGGCTCTATAAGAAATTCACCTCATGTTCCCTTTGATTCGGTATTCATATGACCTAAAGTCCCTTTAGAACTTATGGCAATAAATCCTAATCCCACTTTTCCCGAAATTATTTACATACGTTTTTAATTTACGGTCGGTACTAACGAGAGTAGCGATATCAGGGTACACATGTTGTGATTTGATAAGCTAATGTTTTTGGTCGGCATTCTTGAAACATTAATTTGAATCGCCGAAAAAACAATTTTCCACAATTAATAATAATTTCGTTGTGGAATTGCGGTTACTATGCCTTTAGAAAGATTGCATTCTGAACGATAATTCCTGGAGCAGATCTATATGTGATATTCGTGTGTGGTAGATGCCTAGCGAGGTGGAGCAATACTGAGACTTCTCTTCCTGCCATCCAGATTTAGATGGTTCGTCGATTCGTTAAATGCTAACCTGGTTGCTTTGAAAAGCCATTTCGTATCCTCATACTTAGCCCGAACGAAATTTCGCTCCGTCTGCAATGACTTCAGTTCGAAGGGACGTTAAAGCATAACATCATTTCTATATATGCTTGAGGCCATAAGGCGCATTTTCTCAGATGTTGTGGCAGATATTTGCAATTTTTTTTTGCAACATGTAACTGGAGTCATCCCAAACATACTGCTCGTCAAGTCTGTCATGCGACGTCCAGCGTCGATAAAAACCTCGATTTTTCCCGTTACAGACAAAATGATTTTAAAAGTGAAATTATACGTGATTATTCCACAGAGCGGTCCCAAATCAGTCTAGGGCAATATCCTTTTTATTGGTACGTAGTAGTAGGAACACTAAACACGGAGAATAGTCAGTATCCCAGCAGCGACGTAGAAGTGCTGCTGCATGGCAGTAGCAATCAGAGTGGGCCAGATTGCTGCCGTCGCTACGAGTACTGGTTATTCTTAGTGTTTTGCTGTTCCTGGTAATACATATCGATGAAAGGAATATCGTACTAAACCAATCTGGAACCACTCTGGCGAATGTGCATGCAAAGTTTCACTTTAAATATTGTTTTTTGTAAGGGAAAACAGTCAAACGCTTGCCATCTATTCTGGACATCGCACGGGAAACGTGATGAGCAGCCGGCCGCTGTGAGTGAGCGGTTCTAGACTCTTCAGTTCGAAACCGCGCTGCTGCTACGGTCGCAGGTTCGAATCCTGCCGCGAGCATGGGTGCGTATGATGTTCTTAGGTTAGTTAGGTTTAAGTAGTTCTAAGTCTAGGGGACTGATGACCTTAGACGTTAAGTTTCATAGTGCTTAGAGCCATTTGAACCATTTGAACGTGATGAGCAGTCATTGTTTGTGCTGACTGCAACTACAGGCTGCAAGTAAGAGATCGCAGATAACGGCCCAAACACCAGAGAAAATGCGCCTGACGACTCTTAGCACACACACACACACACACACACACACACACACACACACACACACACACATTTAAATACAGTGTTTGTTAGTGCCAAAGAAAGTATCACTTTATCACTTAACATACTGACGTCTGGACTACAGCTTTTGTGAATAAAAACGTCTAGATAGCTTAATAAACCTTCAGTTTGCGCATGTCCTCAAAGACATCGTGGTCGTGAATACAAATTCAGTGGGCTAAACATTAAAACCATCCATAGACAAAGATAAAAGTTATGCTGTCACTGATTCTATGAGAGCTTGCATATGACCAGCTACAAGTCACTTTCCGTTACAACTTTAGTAGATGGATTGAAAGCTCCAGGCTGTTATGCATAGACACCCCGATGTTATCTTCCGTTTTCAATATGATTACATGCTCTTTTCACCGAATGTATGTATCATCATCGCAGTATAAATAGTTTTTTCACATGTAGAATTAATTTTCTTTAATTACAGAGTGGTCGAAACAATCTGAAAAGCTTCTAATGGCGTTGCCGGGGAACTTGTGCGGGGAAAGCATCGTTAAGGACAAATTCTATACGTTGCGCCGTTTCTGAATTATTCAGCATTAAAGTTAGTCAACCAGATCGTTGGGCGCACAAATTCAAGGACTTGCACGCATTAAAATGAGATAATGCAGAGACACCTGTGGATCCGTGAGTTACTACTTGTTCACTGAGCCATTTTAGGAAGTGATACACTTACGGTAAGTGAACAAAAGCTATGTTGGTCCCGTTTGAGGACACTAAACGAGGAACATTTACGAATGTGTAACTGGAATGTCAGGACGACGAATGCACCTACAGCGTTGAAGGCGAATTGTGCAATTACGGTATCAGTGCGATCGTTTTACAGCAGATCAGATGGAAATACACTAACGGAAACATTTGCAACACTGAATAGGAATTAACCTAGAGTAATGATTTTCTGGTACAAATTTGTCTAACATTTTAAAATGACTACCACCGCAAGATAACAGGATAATTTAAGCGCGAGATAAGCCATTGCAAATGTGAAATGCTGGTACAACATTAACCAGTGTAATTGAAACAATGCTGAATGAAGGATGCATTGTGTTGTGCAGGTGCCAGATGTCACTTTGTGAGATGGGTTTCATGTCTGGTGCACTTGGTCGGTCAACACAGGGACGGTTAATATTGGTTGTGGATGACACTGGGGTGCTCGTCCGATGATGTCTAGTATGTGCTCGATTGGAGATAGATGTGGTGATCGAACAGACCAAGGTAGAATCTCGACATTCTGTAGAACATGTTGGGTTACAACAGCGGTATGTGACCGAGTGTTATCTAGTTGGAACACACGCAATGGAATGCTGTTGATGAATGTCAGCACAAGAGGCCGAATCACCAGATTGACGTACAAATTGGCAGTCAAGGCGCGTGGCATAACTACGAGAGTGGTCCTGCCGTCATACTAAATCACACAAGAAACGATAACTCCAGTTGTATGCCTAGTGTGTCTAGCATGCAGGTTGGTTGCAGGCCGCCAATTGGCCTCCTCCTAACCAACACACTGCCATCACTGGCATCGAGGTGGAACCAGTTTATATCAGAAACCACTACAGGCATCCACCCTGCCGTCCAATGAGCTCTCGCGTGGCGCCACTACAGTCGCAAATAAGCTGTCAGTGGAATGCACGCCACGGGGCTTCTTGTTCGGAGTTTTCCTTGAAGGAAAGGGTTTGTAACTGTTCTTTGTGTCACTGTGGTGCCAACTGCTGCTCAGATTGCTCTTGCAGATGCAGTATGATGCACCAGAGCAATACGCTGACCACGATGAACTTCTTTCTAGGTAGTGTCACGTGGCCGTTCGGAGCAACGTCTTCTTGCGACAGTACAATTTCGTGACCATCGCTGCAAGCAGTTATGTACAGTTCCAAAATTCCTGCCAAGTCCTTCTGCAGTACCGAGGAAGACAAAACCATCTTCTCGTACCTTTGTTTACACGGCCTCGTTCAGTCTTAGTGAGGTGCTGAGAATGGCGTCATTGACGCCTTGAAACATTCTTCACAAACATAAACTCATTACGTCCAGTCTCAACGATAACTAATATTCACGACCGTTACAGCGTGCACTTAAAGCGAACCTCATCTGCATTCTTTTAGTGGTGCTGCTAGCGCCACTCTTATACGAGTAGTGCGAAATATGAATAGATACCACCTTTCTGATGTAGAAGTACGCCTACCAACTTTCGTTCATGTCGCACAACTCCTTCTTGATGTAAAGATTTTTTCGTCAGTGTATGAAGGCATACAGAAGGGAGAAAAATACACCATACATCACATTGGGACTGGAGAAATGGAATGAAAATTTGGAACAGAAATAGGAGTCCCAACAAAGTAATGCATTATGTAGCCAAATATGAAACAAACAGTAAACGGCTCTGCTGTTTAAGAATCAGAAGAGGGTTTAGGAACTTGGTCGTCCTCGATGTACATGCCCCTACAGAACAGAGGACGAAGAGGACTGTTTCTATAAAACGTGTATGACAGAATGCAACAATATTACGTGAAGATTATGATATTAGACCAAATACGGAAGAGCCATCCGAATCGGCAAATTTATTTTTTCGCGGACTGTACCCCTTGCAAAAAGAATCCAATGAAAATTGAATAAGTCTTGTAACATTCGCAACTGCATAGAACATGGCGATTGTCAGTACAATGTTCTGGCGTAAGAAGATACATATAGAAACAGGAAATGAACTAGGAAGGAGGTGTACCAGCCAGATTAACCACGTATTTGTGGATTGAAGACATGCGAGTCGAATCGAAGATATAAGAGAAGTACGAGAAGTAGAAGTGGGAAGTAATCATAATTTAGCACTAACTAGGGGAAAAAGATGACAAGAACTAGCACGCTAAAAGGCAAAACAGTTCTAATCCTACTGGGAAAGGAAGAAATAAGAAGGGATACAACATAAAGCTACAGAAACTATTTCAAATTCTGCACCAACTACGAGAAGAAGGAGGAAGAAAGGAGGTGGAGGGAAAAAAAACTGGGAAACATCATGAATAAGACTGCGAACGAACACCTACAGATGCAAGAAAGGAAATGGAGGGATAAAATATGGTTCAATGAGGAATATACGGAAACAAAAAAAAAAGAGAAAAGAATATAAATGGAGGATGCTACATAATAACACTCCACAGTCTAGAGAAGAATATGCATAGGCAGTAAGAGAAGCGAGGACAGTAATAGGAAGCGAAAACCGGCAGTTCCTCAACAAGAAACTACAGATGGCTGAAGAAGACAGAAGAAAGAACAAGGTAAGAGAATTCTGCAGACGTACAAGACATTTTCAGACGGGGAATAAACCAAAAAAATACAGCAATGGAAAACAATGGAGGTACCTTGGTGGCCACCAAAGAATAGAACATGAGCTTGTGAATGGGAATTTCATAGCACTGTAGTATATCGCTTCAGGAAAAGAGATGAGTGAGGAAATTATGACCTATGAAGGAACCCAACCAAAATTGGAGGAGCCTACAATCATAGAAAGAGATGCAGTTCTAGAATAAATGAAAATCAGTAGGGCTACAGTAACTAATCGAATGGCACTAGAACTGTTGAAACAAGATGGAGAAACATGCCGATCAGTACTGTATAGAACTAACCTGTAGTTCTGGATAAACGGAAAGATACCTAAGAAATGGCAGTAAACAGTATTATTGCAGGGGTAAATCATTTTTGCGTGTCACATACAAGGTCTTTGCAGGCAATCTCTTACAAAGGCTATTACCACATACAGAGGAAAACCTGGAAGTGTAAGAAGCCTGACATCGGAAAGGCGTATGAAGGACGGACCAAATATTCATTCCCAGACAAATAAGTGGAAATTTGGTAAGAAGGTATCTTGCCTATTTACAGAATTCAAGAAAGCCTCTGATTGTGTCAGCTCAGAAAGCATATGGAGGATAATGGAAGAATCAGTGATAACTTCGAAATTTAATGGCTAACCATAATGTGGATTCAGAAAACAAAAATAAATTGAGAGCAGATGGTAGGAATTCTATTTTCCAATGGAGATAAGTGTCAGGCAGGGAGACTTTATCTTTCACAGTCTATATCACTTAATGTTGAAAGAAAAAGTTATAAAACGAGCATCCTCAATTGAAACAGACAACAGATCGGTGGTCAAGTGAAACTGTTGTCGGCGATATTCTAGTTATACCGGAAGAGGAAGATGAAATAAGAATAAAATCTAAAGTGCTAATACAGACAGTATAAAGAGTGTTTCTGAAGATCAATCAACACAAAACAGTGTTTGATTGGAACAGGAAACAATGAAGAGGAAACGTAGGGATTACTTACAACAGAATATATGAAACGTAAGAAGACGAGGTCCTTCAAATAATTATGAAAAGGTGCCAGTGCAAATAGTAACGTTGAGGAGGAGAGAATGAATGGATAAAAACCTCATTGGGGTGCCTACTCTCAAGGGTAAAACTATTCGCCACCAAATTACTAACAAGGGCAGCAAAACTCCGCATGTACAAGACAATTGTGCGATCGATATCTGCGTGTGGGACTCAAACAAGAAAACTCAGTGAGAAGCTGGAGAGAAATATTGTGATCTTAGAAAAAAATCTTTGGACCTGTACAAGAAAATTGAATTTTTACATAAACGAATACAGAACTCCACTCTCTGTTTAATGAACCAGGTGTGACAGCTGTAATAAAGAACGAAAGAACTGAATGGCTGGGTCGTGTATTGAGATGACCAAATAATGGTTACAATAGTCTAGCGCCACGGGCGAGGCGTTGGTGGATCAAATCAGAGGTGGATGGATGGAGACAAGAAAGACCTATAGACCATGGAAGCCAACGAGAGCATGGCCTGCAACTGGTACCAGTGGAAGGGGCTAAAGAGTGAGGCAATGAACCGACTTAGATCCATGTGACTAAGTTAGTAAGTAAAGTAAAAATTTAATTTTCCACTTTACAGAATTAAAAATTACAATATTTCTTCCGTTTTCCGTCACAGTTGCATATAATCTTTATGGTGACTAGTTTCGAATGTCTTTGTTCATTTACAAACCAATATTTGACTGGACTATAACATAATTCCAATGGAACATTCAACAAGCGTGTTTATGCACCAGGTCAACACAAATGAGCTAGACGGAGGAAAATCTTCTGACGTGAACGTACCTTCAGTTTCATGGCAAGTGAGTATTACAGAGCCATCACTGTTAGCAACATGTGTACATGATGTAGTGGATAACGTTGGAAGACACTTGAGAATATTCGCGAACGGAGCTGTTGTGTATGTATACGTCGCGACGCTGGAAATGCAAAATGCAGATTGATTTTCAGAAGGTGTACTTTTGGGTCAGTGACTGGCAGCTGACGCGCAAGGTAAACAAATCTTACATAAAATGCATAAATATTTTGATTCATTCGCTGTTGTTTTGGTAAAAGATTGCCGAATAATTACTGGAAACAGTAACATTCATTAAACATCTTCGGGTATGCCTTAGGAAATACTTGAAGTGGCATGACCACATAAATTTAATCGTAGGAAAGGCAGATACGAAGATGTAAAAGGACCAGTCCACACAGGAAAAAGATATATGATAAAATCCTATTTCGGCCGATACTGGAGTAGCGCTCCTCAGTTTTTACCAGATGAAATTGGTAGAGTTAACAGAGAAAATCCTAACCAGGCCAGAACATTTCTTCACAGGTTCGTTTAGTAAGTGAGAAAGTGTCACGGAGAAGTTCATCCCACTCCATGCGCAGACGCTACAAAACTCCGTAGTGTACTCAAAATTTCTGAGGCCTTACTTTCCCTGAAGAATCAACCAACACATTGCTTTCTTATGCGTTTCCCACGCAGAAAGACGATGATGGTAGGAGTACAGGGATTCGAGAACATTTGAAGGGGCATCCTTTGTGGTCACCATTCACGACTTTAACGTGGTACCCAAATCACCCTTTGCCACTAACCGTATTGTACATGTAGATGCAGCAGTAGACCTCTCTAAGACCTCTTAACTTATTACCATAAGCGTTGTAGAGGGCACGTGACAGCAGTAATAACAACTTCTGTTTCTACATATCATTTAACTTAGTCTCTTTTTCCACATTTTTCTCTGAAGAAGTTAATAGTATCTGTGTATTCAAATGTTTTGACTGGCGTCGACGGACATAATCTAATTGTTTGTTTCTTTCGGCAATTGTAATCGCGTGAGCTGACCATTTCAAACAAGGGAGAATATCATTATTATTAATAAAAGAGAGTAGCATTTGTCATGGATGCCAGGAGAAGAGAAACGTCAATACAGTATTATTTAAAGGCAAGAGCGTCTATGAAGGAGTCACAAAATTTATTTCTCTTATAAAAGGTAATAATGCCCACACAGTACTTGGGCCAGAACGCTAGCTGAAATAAGAAGTTAACAGTAATATAATTCTAAATCACGATCGGAATTTATATCGTAAAAATGCGCTGAACACTGCTGCTGAAAGCGTGTTTGTAGCAGTAATTAACAGGATAATGTAGAGTGAGGTTAGTACACATTCCAAAAGTGAATGAAATACCTGTACAATTCGACCGGAATATATCTCCTAGCAACACTGTACCGTATCTTGCTGGAGGAGCGAAGCATTTCCAATAACTGGGAAAATACGCAGTTTATTCCCGTTTCCCAAAATTGTCGTCGAACAAACGCATATAACCTTAGGTCTATATCGTTTAGAATTTTTGAACGGTTTTGATGCTTGCATATTTTGACCATTCTGGAGACCAAAAATCTCCTGTGTAGGAAGCAAAGCGAATATTGCACACAAAGATCGTGGGAAACTTATTGTTCGCGAGATCCACAATGCGGCAGATAGCAGTGCTTAGGTTTATGCCCTGTTTCTTGTCTTCGATAGCGCATTCAGTATAGCGCAGCATTGTCGCCTACAGAACAAAATGCTAGCGTGCGGAATATCAAGCCATCTTTGGGATTCGATTAAAGGTTTCGAGTCAAACAGAACACAGAACGTTGTTCTTAAAGGAGAGAAATCTTCAGCTGTAAAAGTAATTTTGGAAGTGAATGTTACTTTTCCCACAACATATAAATGATCTAGTGACATCCTTACACGTTCACGGATAATGGAGTTATACACGAAGGAGCCTCATGGTAGGTAAAAGGTTACAAAATTCAGGGAGACCTGCAGATGAACGACGGAAGATACACGAATTAACATTTGACCTACAATATAAACAAATGTAATTGTATACTCCGTTAAATAGCCAGGAAGGCCCATTAATATATGATAACACGATTGTAGAACAAACTCTGGAAGCAACCAAATCTGGGACTATGTATACGGAGCGATTTAAAATGCAACCGACTCATGAACCTAGCCGCAGATAAAGCTGTTATCAGATTGAGATTCACTGCACTAATCCCCCGGATATGTTGTCCACCAAGAGCAGGTAGCTCACTAAACCTTCGTTCAACCAAAGGTTAAATATTGCTCGTCAGTCTGAGATACGCACCAGACAGGATTGATACAGGGAACAGAGATAACGAACAGTGCGCATCACGTTCACACAGTAAGTGCGTAAGCGTCGCGGAAGTGGTCAATTAACTCCAGTCGCAGACGCTATAAGGGAGGCATTGTGCATCACGGTATTGTTTACATCTTCGCTTACATCTATACTCCGTATGTAACCTCATGGTGTTTGACGGAGAGTGGTTCTGGTACCGTTTATTTTTTGCCATTTACCTTTCCATTCACGAATGGGGCGTGGCTAGAATGACTGTTAGTTTGTTCTGTACGTCATATCATGCCTCTGATTTTGTCGTTTGTGATTATTTCGGAAAACATATATGGATGGATGTAATAAGTCTTCGGGCTTTTCTTGGAACGCACGCTCTCGGAATTTTAATAGTAAACTTCTCCGTGATGCTGAACTTCGCTTAGGTGATGTCTGCCGCTGAGGTTTATTGGGGATCTACTATGTAATGCTCTAGCGTCGTGTTAACGATCCCATTACGAAATGCCAAACTCTTTGTTGGATCTGGTCTACCTCTTCCAATTGTCCTTTCTCATATGGGACTGCTGAACCATATTCAAAAATCAGTTGAACGCGAGCTTTCTTTCGTGGGTGAATGACTTAAAATTCCAAGGGAGTGGGTACCTAGAAGAATAGTCAATCCGTATGTTTGCTTCTCCCACCTATATCCTGCGGAGGATTCACGACTAGAAAAAGACAGGGGAACTGACAGGGGTACACGGAGTATCTTCCGTCACAGACCATATAGCGGTTTGTTGCGTAATGATTTAGATGGGTAGATGCTGGGTGTATGTATTACTTTTTCCAAGGTACAGTGGCGTTGAATCACATTATGTCACTGAATCTGAGAAATATAGATAAATAGTCAAGTCAGGCCAGCAAGTTCAACTTTTTACTTTATATTGTAGAGTATCGTTTCCTTTATAGTACCTGAACTGAAAGTCTTGTTGCTGATTAGCAGCAGACAGAGCGAAGATGCTTTTTTGTAGGTGAGAGAAATTTTGACGAGAATCGTTATCTTGGCTGCAGGTGTTTAGCATGCACACCAGCAACATTGTTTTGACAGAGGTGCTGCAAGACGGGTATAATTCTGGCGACTGACTGCAAGTTCCTAGATCCAGCACGCGCCACAGACGTATTACTCCCAAGAGAAGCGCATTTGCATAAAGGAAGCATGTAGGTCCAAAATGTGGCCTGCAACAACTCTTCTGCATGGCAGAACGTAGCTCCTATCGGGATATATGTTGCTTTCTCTAGCGCTAAGAGCTGCACAGTTTTGCACAGGTTGTGTTATGTATGATTTTAAATGAGTCCTACTGCGACACAACGTTCCTGAAAGAACAACTTGGCAGCAGAATAGTCCTACCACTGTACCTAAAAAACCATGAAAATTGTGCAACCTATAGCGAAAGCTAAGGCCAATCCACCCAAATTATAAAAGTGTTGCTATATAACAGCTGCGAGCTCCGGTAGTGTGTTTGTGTGTATCGAGTGTACAATCGCTATCATATTACAAGGGAAAACGAAGAGGTGGATGTAACAAAGAGCAACTCTCTAATTAGGAAGAGAAACGATGTTAGCTTTGAAAGCATGATGGGAGAAGCATGGATTCCTTAGAAATGAAATAAGTAAAAGCTGATAGTAGGCTCTTTTCGTATGTTTTGAAGAAAGCTACAGCTTCCGTATCATTTTACATGCTTCGCTGGTCAACCGTGCCCAATATTCAACTGCTTGCAGATGATTTACATCTGTTTCAGTAACGTCTCTGTTCAGAAAAGTTAACTGTGCTGGAAATACTGTTATCACCGACTTCAGCAGAATTTTATGAATATGATTCCGATAAATCGAAAATTTAATGTGAAATAATAAGAAAGTATGAATAGCAAGAAACAATTAATTTCTGGAAATGTCATGAATTATGTTAATTTTCTTCAGTAAAATTGTTGATATTATGTATAAATAACTGTTTAGCGTTTAGTAAAAATAAAAGACCAAACACATTTAAAAACCATGAGCTACCTATTTTTAAGGTATATGGCTCTAGTTAGTTATCTTACAAAGGCCTCTAACTTAGACCGTCGAACAATAGTTCAAACTACAAATACATTTAATGCGTCTAACTTCTTACATTTGCAACAATTTCTACCGAGTATATTGCCGCGCATAATAATCATGTTCATCGAAGAGTTGTTTACTGCTTGCTGCCAAAGACATGGCAAAAATTTCAGAACAGTAATCATCAGTCTGACATTCTCTTTTAACAATCTGTAAGAAATTTCTTAAGTGGATATAACTTATTGAGAGTATCATTAGTATCTTGAAAGCGTTTCCAAGAGTCAGAATATTCAGTGTCTGGAAAATAGGCCGCAGTTTTGAAAAAGGAATAAATAATTATAATAATGATGGCCTAATGTGTTTGTAGGAGTTATCTGTTTTGAAAAACGAATGGTTCAAATGGCTCTGAGCACTATGGGACTTAACATCTGAGGTCATCAGTCCCCTAGAACTTAGAACTACTTAAACCTAACTAACCTAAGGACATCACACACATCCATGCCCCAGGCAGGATTCGAACCTGCGACCGTACCGGCATCGTGGTTCCAGACTGAAGCGCCTAGAACCGCAAGGCCACCACGGCCTGCTGAAAAAGGAATATATAATTATTATATGGACTGACTAATGTGTTTGTAGAAGTTATGTGGTGTGAAATTCTCTCCTTTTATATAATTCTGGAAGCTGACAAATATCTAACTCGAACCAAAAATTACATTGTTTAATTTGCGTGATTACATAAAGAAGGTTCCATATATTGAGGTTATTTCCACACGCCTCACTCATGCATATATCTTCTTTTTTTTACCGTTAAGTAATCCATCAATTACAGAAAGAAAAATGACTATTAGAAGCACATTTTTGCAAGAAAATACTTTGCTATAGGGAATGGACGGAACTATTTGGCATATAAGCAAACAGGAGTATTAGTGTCTAAGTAAGTACTTTCTAAAACGTTTACTTAAGTCTTCACTTATTAGTTAGTAACAATTAAGAGACAACTAAAATAACAAAAATAGCTATGAGATGAGTAAACTAACGGTTTTTACACTGACCAAAAAATATAAAGCCCTCAGAAGACATAGTCGGATGCCGATATACCTTCGAACAGGGTCACACCATCTGCAGGTATGTAAATAATTGTAGTTGCAATTCTTCGTGACAGGTATTACAGGCACCAGTGCATTCTTGTCGTTCGTGTGTATTGCTAATACCAGGCCTGGTTGGGTATATAAGAGAAGTGAAAAGAATCACATATTGAGTGATCAATGTGTATTACGAAAATATGTAGTTTAAGTGTAAAGCGACAGCAATAAAAATCTCTTCAAAATACCTTATTTTATTCCTATAATGGTGTTTGATAATTTCGTTTGTCTGTAATTATGATGTGTATTTTTACATGTCGTAATTTGCAGTATTACGAGTATATTTTTTGTATCATTTACCAGCTGATTATGAGAAACACCGTCTGTAAGCAATTTAGAGAGCCTTGTCATCGTAGTTCTGATCGGTAAATGTGGCAGCCTTTCTCGAAAGTTGATTTTGTACACGTCCTCGAGTAGGTCTAAGTCTTTTGGAATACTGAAAGCAATACTAACAATCTGTATCATCAACTGCATTTTTCTACTATGCAACATGTTGCACTATCTTCTTCTCGTCTTCACTGGTATTTGATAAGGCGTAACAAACAATGAAAAACTTCTAAAAAGCCAGGTGGTGGCAGTTTGTTTGCTGAACTATCAATAACATAGCCTCAGATAGAAATGCCAATAACTTTCATGTATTTTAGATATGAAGATAGCATTGTAACACTTGACATCAACACTGTGTGTGTGCGCGCGCGGGCATGTGTGTGTGTGTGTGTGTGTGTGTGTGTGTGTGTGTCTGTGTGTGTGTGTGTGTGTGTGTGTGTATGTGTGTGTGTGAGGGTGGGAGGCCGGGTGGGTGGGTGGAGAGGTAGGTGGGTGACTGAGTTTGTGGGTGTAGATTGCTGTCATATTTTGGATGCAGGAATGCTACAAGTAACACACTTTTTGTAAATAAATACTTTAGGAAATGCAGCAAAGTATTCAGACGCATTTGATCACGACCAAGACGGCTGTTCTGGGACAACATATCCATTGACTGTTTCATTGTTAATAGTCGCGAAAATACTATACGCTATAGTGGAAGCAGAGTGGTGTAAGAGAAGGGGGAAGGGGTAGAGGAGGAGTAGGGGAAGGAGGGGGGCCATGAAGACGTTTTATGTTCAGTTGGCCGTCCTGGCTGTGCTTGGATTCCATCCAGAACCTTAGGAATTTTTATTTTTCGAGGTTGACAAAACACCCTGTTTGCTCTGGAGAGCCGTTTGCCCACCTACTGATAGACTAGAGAAGAAGATGCCCGATGATCGACATGTGTTTGCTTTAAAATCACTGAAATAATTTAACAGGGATTTTCAACATGTGGCTTACAACAAGCGTTGTAAATTTCAGTCGTCTCCTAAGAACTAGCACTCCTGAAAGAAAGGATATTGTGAAGACATGGTTTAGCCACAGCCTGGGGGATGTTTCCATAATGAGATTTTCACTCTGCAGCGGAGTGTGCGTTGATATGAAACTTCCTGGCACATTAAAACTCTGTGTTGGAAGGTAGGAGACGAGGTGGTGGCAGACGTAAAGCTGTGAGGACGGGGCGTGAGTCGTGCTTCGGTAGCTCCGTTGGTAGAGCACTTGGCCGCGAAAGGCAACGGTCCCGAGTTCGTCTCGGTCTGGCACACAATTTTAATCTGCCAGGAAGGTTTCAGAAACACACACTTCGGAAAACGTTTGGCATCACCTCGGTTCCGAGAGTTCCGGAATCTCTACAGAAAATTGGAATATAGATCAACATAAATATCATTTCCACCCTCATTGCTCATAAAAACCACACATTGCATGTTATACCACCATACAGTTAGACCCTCAGAGGTGGGGGTCCAGATTACTGTACACTCCGGTACCTATAATACCCAGTAGCACGTCCTCTTGCATTGATGTATGCCTGTAATCGTCATGGCATACTATCCACAATTTCATCAAGACACTGTTGCTCCAGATTGTCCCAGTCCTCAACGACGATTCTAATTAGATCCCTCAGAGTGGTTGGTGGCTCATGTCATCCATAAACAGCCCTTTTCTCTCTATTGCCGTGAGGGATAGCCGTGAGGTCTATGGGCACCTTTCCACGGTTCGTGCGGCTCCCCACGTCGGAGGTTTGAGTCCTCCCTGGGGCATGGGTGTGTGTGTGTTGTCATTATGAAGCAAAGCAAGCGCTGTATCATGTATAAGATACAGAGGCGAGCGAGTGCACGGGACTTACCCTAGTTCACTGCTAGTAGCGTCACGTCATCGTAACGCGCCTGCATATAGTATTGCACCACATTTAACATAAAAGTAAAAATTAAGATTTGTGTGTAAAACTTTGTTAAAGTATAGTTCTATGTAATAATGTTTCAGGTAACGAATCTTAATGTTATAAAATTAGTAGTTTACGTAAAATTCACGTTTTGAAAGAAAAATAGGAGGCGCTAAATAATGACGCTAGGAAGCCAAAATTTGGTGAGAAGGTGCAGTAAGAAGTCATTAATGAGTGGTGCTGGTTTCCAAAACCATAAAACTAAAATTGACTCCAGAATCCGCGTTTTTCGGAAAAATCAGAGGCGCGAAATAATAGAGCTACAATATTGAAAATTGGTAGGATGCTTCAGTTCACCCTAATAATAATAATGGAAATACCACAACCAGTTACCTCTTCTAGTTTTTTAGTAATTTAGTAAAAACTACTTTTGTGAGTAAAATGTACATAAGCATTATAGATTAAGTACTTTAAATTTTAATGATAAAACAAATTCTTTAAGACCAATGATCAGATAGGACAATTAACAAAGCTACACCAAGTTTTAGTCTTGTAGCATAATTAACAGCTGATACAAGTCTTGATAAAGCTATGGTTCAGAGGTAACAATCTACCGTTAGTTCCATTGTAAAAATTCTAGAGAGTAAAGTTTTAATTTTAGCGGGCTGAGATTTTCTACGTGCTTCTGTACTGCTCAGATGTATGCATACAAAAATTGAGAAGTTTGTAAAGCTATTATTAAATGTGATATTTAAGATTATGTGCCTGAGATAGCGGTCATTTGGAGGCCGCAGGCATCTGCATATGAACGGAAAGAACAGATGCTCTCTTGGCGGTACGCGCCGGAGCTATATAAAAAGAGCGGCAGAGGCAGTAGTAAGCTCACTCCGCATTAGACCAACGCCTAGTCCACGCGAGCTTAACGTCCGATCGCGCCTCGCCTCGGCTGACGTCATAGCGGGCTGTGACATGCGCGTACTTAGCAATGTAAACGGACATTGAAAATCGCGAGGACTGTACACCGTCCTGGATCGTTTAGACTTCGGTAACAAACTGTTATTGTGCCGTCCGTGTGAAGTATAATTCCGCGTGGCAAGTGGTGACTAACTCCACTTTTAAGGCGAGCATTAATCTTTTTTTTTAACATTATTGCGAACTATTAATAGAGCACCGTTAGTTAGAGTAATGAACTATTCGGGAGGAACTTGCTGTAGAAGTCGCCTCTGAACTATTAAACGATTGGCTGAATTAACAATATTTAATGTCTTTAGCATTTTCAGAAGTTTCGAGTAATTTGTGTGAGCCTTTAAGATAATAAAATCTTGTTTGGAACTTTAAATTTTATTGAAGCAGCCCTAATCCCGTGAAGAACTATGGATATTTTTCGTTTAGCTGGGCTGTACAGGAATGTGGCCGTGCAGACTGGGAACTAAGGTCAGTAAGTTTCCCTTCGTTTTCTGACTGGCCACCAAATTAGTTGCCAGGCTCGCGTGATTTAAGGTGGCAATGTTCAACTTTCATTCAACATTAAACAACGACTTCTTCGCCGTCCCACATATGTTGCATCGGCAATAGTCTGTTACGTGAAATGAACATTCAAACAACTCATTCGTCCACTTCTTCGCCGCCCCACATATGGTGCTTATCGGCCGGGAAAACTGAATTAAAAGCAAATAAAAGTGCTCGATGTGTGAAAGCGATTGGTATAAATTAACGAACTCGGTAGGCAATAACAGGACACTGAATTGAACTAGTGTGGGAACAGTGTTACCAGTAAAGGCAGGTGTAGTGTATAAACAATAAGTGTCTACCGCTGTACGTTGGTTAGTGACGATGGTGAGGAAGGCGACGATGCTGGATCGCGGCTGCCGACGGCGCTGAGACTAAAGGAAGACGGTGCGTCATCGCGGAGCTGCGCTGATCTGCGAGACAGCTGCCGGCTGCGCCGAGCGGTCAACGGTGCCTTGCTGCCCCCCCCCTGGAGCTATTGCAGTAGGCGATTCCTGTGGCGGTACTCGACGCTACGGCTGCTGCTGCTGCCTTCAATACGTCGCGACGCGTCGCATCACGATTGCTGGTACACCGCGACGACATCATTCGTCGAAATCAAGCATTTAAGTTAAGTCAAAGACTTTTAAAATATTTATTAACTGCTGCTAACAAACTAAAAGATATGGAAAGTAGTGTACATTTCAGAAGGGAACCGGTCTCTGACCAAGAATCCTCACGATCAGGAATTGAGTTTAATGAGGATGGTTCCATTAATCCCTCAAATATTGAACTAGAACGTAATTTGTCACCAGTAAATTATGACTTTAATTTAAATGAGAGTGCAGGGATGCAATCAATAAGTGAAATAGAAGTCAAAAGGGAGCCAGTAGAGTTGCTAACTTTGTCAGGTAGTGAAACTGAGCTCAATATATCTCCAGCTCAGTCAAGTCAAGAGATACAAAGTATCAAGGTAGAAGCTCCGGATTGGATGCAAATACTGTTTGCCAAACTCGAATCAAACCAAAATAAAATTGAGGCTAAAATTGAAAATAGTAATAAAGAGTTGGAGAATAAAATAGAGGTTAGTAATAAAGGGTTGGAAAATAAAATTGAGGTTAGTAATAAAGGGTTGGAAAATAAAATTGAGGATAGTAATAAAGAACTAAAAGAAGAACTGCAATCAAAATGGAATAGTTTGAATTATAAGATAGATGCTATTCATCATGACATTCAAGTAAAAGTAGGGCAACAGTTAACTAAAATGCATAGTACTTTCAAATGTGAAATAGATCAAATTCAAAAAAATTATCAAGAGGCAGATGAACTTTTGGAAGTGAGGTTGTCCGAAAGATTGAGCAACGAGTCCAAACTTTGCTCTGACAAAGTTAAAGAGGTACAAATTAAAATAGATACTTGTCAGAAAAACATTGAGAAAGTAAAAGAAACCTGTACCGAAATTCGTGGTGCAGTGGAACAAAGATGTTCTGCCAGGATAGAAGCAGTAGAGTCACAAGTAGAGGAATTAAATACTAACATTGCTAACCTAGAAAATAGAGTAACCTCTGTTAATTCTAGTCATTCTATCGACAGTTTTTGCGCTTTGATCCTGATAAGTACATTCACCCTCTTGAATTTTGGAATGACTTTGAGGATGTTCTCCCCAACACTTGGTCAGAAAGAGAAAAAATTTCATTTATAAGAAGTCATTTGTCAGGTGATGCTTTGCGATGGTCAGCGGATGTAATGATCAAATGTAAAACTTTATCTGAATTTAAGTCTGCATTTCTCAACGAATACTGGTCACATAACAAACAAAATGATGTGTTAAGGGAATTCTGGAGTGGTAAGAAGTTTTTCCCAGGGCGTGAATCAGTAAAGGATTTCGCTAGGAAGTGGGTTTCAAGACTGTCACATTTGACAGAAAAGATGAAGCCAGATATGATCATTAAGGGTTTAGAAGGTAAGATGCCGTGGTACTGGCAGAAGAGGATCATTTCCGCCCCTAGAGATAATATAGACAAATTTATTGAATATCTGGAAAGAGTGGAAAGAGTAGCTGCTGCTGAGGAGCAGGTGCAGCAGAATAACAAATCTTCTAACAATCACGTACAAAATAATGGAAACGTGAACGTTAGAAATATGGAAGTTAGGCACACCAAAACAAACTATCGAAACCAAAGCCGTGGCAGAGGAAGAGGGGGTAGATACTCACCACGCTTTCGTAACAACTACTATGACGAAAGTGGAGAAGTAAATACTATGCCATTAAGACAAGAAGGGAGTCATGATGCTACTATATCTAGTGGTGTCACAGATGAACACAACAGGCCGCGTGTGGGAAACTAAATCCCGTCTATGAGGAAACTGGCGCTCACCAGGCGGTAACAGTAACACAGCCAGTAACGGAAACACAGACAATCAGCCAACATACACAGACAGACAACATGGATGACGAAATAAATACAGATAATACCAGTGATGTGTTAAGCCACTCTCACAAAATAGTGGATAGTATTTTGGATACACTAGAAAAATGGGTCAAGGAAGAACAGGAACTCAAGGTAGATAATGGGGAAGAAATAGATAATGGGTTTGAGTCTGATGGGAATAATGATGAAGTAAAAGCTTACATCTTCGATGAAAATGGCAATCTAAAAGCTGAAGTAGAAGTAGCTGAAGTAGAATCAGTACTGCAAAACTTTAGAGAGGAGGAAATGATGAATGAAGGGGGTAGAAATAGTAACGAGGTGAAAGAATCTAGTAGCTGTGTAAACGTGCCACAAATGGTTGAAGGTGACGACATTCTTATGAACAGCAATATTGCGCAGGGACGCAGTTGCTCAGAGGTAGAGGATAGTTTGGCTGATGTGCAGCAAACAAAAGTAGAAAAAGTCGTCAGATGCTTCGATTTAAAGTTAGTGGACAGATTAGAGAAAGCAGCTAAGATTATAGAGCATGATGAGCCCCAGGATGTAAATGTAAATGTAATTGCAACTGATCAGAATTACTTTAGCTGGAAGAACATAGAACGAGATTTATTAGACGAGGTGTGTGAGCAACCTGTTCAATGTAAAATAACTCACCCTGTTATCAAAGTAAACATATCAGGAGTCACTGTGCGTTGTCTGCTTGACAGTGGCAGTGAAGCAAGTGCTTTATCACAAACGTTTTTTGACACCATACCCAATAAAGAGAAGTTAACAGTTATGAAAGTAAGTGGCTTAAAGATTATAGGTGCTACTGGAAAAGTCTCTAGACCAGTTCAACACGAAGCTTTGATACCCATTGGTATAAATGACGTAGTAATAGATCATCCTTGTTTGATTGTGCTAGGCTTAAGTGTTGATATGTTGATTGGTACTGATTTCTTATCAAAGTACCAGGGAAAGATCAATTTTGATCAGAACAACTTAATTTTAACTTTACCTGACTCTAAAGTGATAAGAGAGTCTTTTATAGGAAGTCATATAGGCGGTAGTAATGAAACTTGGGAACTGCCTATTAGAGTAATAAAGAATAAAGGATACTTGCAGGAAAATTTGGTTTTCAGTGAGAATGAGGAAAGTGCTAAGGTTGAAGAGAGACACATCCTAAAGGAATTTAAAATTAACAGTAATTAATTACTGTAGGGAGTCTGCCACTCTTTGGCGGATACACGGTTTGGCGTACCGTGCAGTCCCAGCTGGGTGAAACTTTATTTCCTTTTCAAGTTTCATTCCCTTCTTCTGGTCTATCATAACAGGTAAGAATCACATATGTCTTCATGTTGTATATACGCTATTAGGTTTTAAGTATTCTTAGTAAGGATCTACCTAGTGAATGGCAAAACAAAAGTCTGAGTACCAATAAGAGGCAAACATGGCTAAAATAAATGAATTAAAATATTTCATGTAATTGTAAAGGGTTAGAAACTACAACTAAGAGAGACACTTTGCAGTATACGAAGTACGGTATGAATATGAATAATCCATGAGATTATGCAGAAGGTAGTATGTTGCTAGAAATAAGGTTGTCTGAAGGAAAACAGCGTAAGAAGGTAATGCTCATAGAGGCAAGCAATGGCGTTTTAGAATTAAATAAATGGAGATGTGTGGAAGTGGTGTGAGGATCGCACCAAATATATAGAAACAGGACGTCAATAGGCTGACAAAAGGAAAAGGGAGAAAGAAGTGGAGAAATGAAGTATTTTTGAATCTGGAAGAAAAGGGAGAAAATGAATAAGGTGAAGAAGTGAAGTAAGTAAATTGAAGTAAATGATGTAGGATTAAAGAATAATTCCCTCACGTCTCGTGAAATGGTGAAAAACGCTAAATCTTGCTTAAGGCAAATAAATAGTTAAACAGACAACAGAAACACACAAATATTGGAAAATGCAGAAATTTGGAATCGGTATACTGAAAATAACTAATTTCTTTAGTAATTCATACAATAAAGCAAAGTGCTGGTCAGCAAATGACTTCTTTGATGAACTAATCCATACGATAATTAAGCCAGAGTACATTAAAACTAAAAGGTTACTCAATTTTCTAAGTTGAAGCAAGATCTTAATATATTAATTTGCTAAAAGAATTTTCACTATTTAGGAACCTAAAAGATTATTTATGAAAGAAGAAAGTAGGAGCTATTGTATCAGATACGACTTAGTGCTAAATGTCTTTCTGACAACTTCACAATTAGTAAAATAGTGCCAGAATATAAACTATAAAATGTACTTTGTCCTACCTTAGATATAAGTTGAAAACAGAAACTTAGAATGTATTGTCTGTTTCTCAGGGACATGCAGGCTGCATGAATGACTGACAACAAGCGGTAGGGAGATTGGAAGTAGAGACGCAAACCACAGTGAATACAATTTCCTCCCACAATTTTGTCAATCAGTGAAATTAAATGAGTGTTACAATAGGACACCCACCACAGTGCCGAGTATTATAGTAAAAGAAAAATGTGAGTGCGTTGCAGTGATAAAAGTCGTGTGTATTTTCTTTTTCAGGAAGAGACTGATATTAAAGAAAAAAAAATAACTATTTTGTAACCATTGAAAAATTTATATTTCCATGTAAATGTATGTAAATAATTTGTGAATGTCTTCTGTACTAGGTTTTCTATGTGTATATGAGTATGGTTATTTTGTGTATGTAGTAATAAGGAATTTCCTAAGAAGAAGCAACTTAAGTTGAAAGAGGTATACTAAAGTAATCCATCGCTTGTTTGTTCTTTTAGAAATTTAATTTTGTTTAAAAATAGATTTTCACGAAAATTAAAAAGGGGGTGATGAAGCAAAGCAAGCGCTGTATCATGTATAAGATACAGAGGCGAGCGAGTGCACGGGACTTACCCTAGTTCACTGCTAGTAGCGTCACGTCATCGTAACGCGCCTGCATATAGTATTGCACCACATTTAACATAAAAGTAAAAATTAAGATTTGTGTGTAAAACTTTGTTAAAGTATAGTTCTATGTAATAATGTTTCAGGTAACGAATCTTAATGTTATAAAATTAGTAGTTTACGTAAAATTCACGTTTTGAAAGAAAAATAGGAGGCGCTAAATAATGACGCTAGGAAGCCAAAATTTGGTGAGAAGGTGCAGTAAGAAGTCATTAATGAGTGGTGCTGGTTTCCAAAACCATAAAACTAAAATTGACTCCAGAATCCGCGTTTTTCGGAAAAATCAGAGGCGCGAAATAATAGAGCTACAATATTGAAAATTGGTAGGATGCTTCAGTTCACCCTAATAATAATAATGGAAATACCACAACCAGTTACCTCTTCTAGTTTTTTAGTAATTTAGTAAAAACTACTTTTGTGAGTAAAATGTACATAAGCATTATAGATTAAGTACCTTAAATTTTAATGATAAAACAAATTCTTTAAGACCAATGATCAGATAGGACAATTAACAAAGCTACACCAAGTTTTAGTCTTGTAGCATAATTAACAGCTGATACAAGTCTTGATAAAGCTATGGTTCAGAGGTAACAATCTACCGTTAGTTCCATTGTAAAAATTCTAGAGAGTAAAGTTTTAATTTTAGCGGGCTGAGATTTTCTACGTGCTTCTGTACTGCTCAGATGTATGCATACAAAAATTGAGAAGTTTGTAAAGCTATTATTAAATGTGATATTTAAGATTATGTGCCTGAGATAGCGGTCATTTGGAGGCCGCAGGCATCTGCATATGAACGGAAAGAACAGATGCTCTCTTGGCGGTACGCGCCGGAGCTATATAAAAAGAGCGGCAGAGGCAGTAGTAAGCTCACTCCGCATTAGACCAACGCCTAGTCCACGCGAGCTTAACGTCCGATCGCGCCTCGCCTCGGCTGACGTCATAGCGGGCTGTGACATGCGCGTACTTAGCAATGTAAACGGACATTGAAAATCGCGAGGACTGTACACCGTCCTGGATCGTTTAGACTTCGGTAACAAACTGTTATTGTGCCGTCCGTGTGAAGTATAATTCCGCGTGGCAAGTGGTGACTAACTCCACTTTTAAGGCGAGCATTAATCTTTTTTTTTAACATTATTGCGAACTATTAATAGAGCACCGTTAGTTAGAGTAATGAACTATTCGGGAGGAACTTGCTGTAGAAGTCGCCTCTGAACTATTAAACGATTGGCTGAATTAACAATATTTAATGTCTTTAGCATTTTCAGAAGTTTCGAATAATTTGTGTGAGCCTTTAAGATAATAAAATCTTGTTTGGAACTTTAAATTTTATTGAAGCAGCCCTAATCCCGTGAAGAACTATGGATATTTTTCGTTTAGCTGGGCTGTACAGGAATGTGGCCGTGCAGACTGGGAACTAAGGTCAGTAAGTTTCCCTTCGTTTTCTGACTGGCCACCAAATTAGTTGCCAGGCTCGCGTGATTTAAGGTGGCAATGTTCAACTTTCATTCAACATTAAACAACGACTTCTTCGCCGTCCCACATATGTTGCATCGGCAATAGTCTGTTACGTGAAATGAACATTCAAACAACTCATTCGTCCACTTCTTCGCCGCCCCACAATTAGTGTAAGTTATTTTAAGTTAGATTAACTAGTGTGCAACCCTATGGATCGATGATTTTAGCAGTTTGGTCCCCTAGGAACTTACCACAAATTTCCAAAAATTTCAATCTATCCCAGTCATGTGCGATAGGATTCATGTCTGAAGAACATGTTGGCCACTGTCGTCGAGCGATGTCGTTACCCTGTCAGAAGTCATTCACAAGATGGGGGTGTGAACTGTCGTCTATGAAGACGAATGCCTCGCCAATATGCTGCTGATATGGTTGCGCTATCGGTCGGAGATGTCATTCATGTATCGTACAGCCGTTACGGCGCCTTCCATGACCACCATCAGCATATCTTGCTGCACTCGCTGGACACTGTTTCTAAGGCGTTCAGCGTGAGCGGGTTGCCTCCAAACACGTCTCCAACGATTGTCTGGTTGAAGGCATATGTGACACTCATTGGTGAAGAGAACATGGTGCCCATCCTGAGCGGTCCATTCGGCCTGTTGGTGGGCTCATCTGTAACGCACTGCATGGTTTCGTGGTTCCAAAGATGGACTTCGCCATGGCCTGTCGGGAGTGACGTTGTGTATCATGCAGCCTACTGCGCACAGTTTGAGTCGTAACACGACGTCCCGTGGCTACACGAAAAGAATTATTCAACATGGCGGCGTTGGTGTCAGGGTTCCTCCGAGCTATAATCCGTAGTGTAGGCTCTCCGGTGGTCCCGGTCGCCTACAGTGGACTGGATGGCCGATCGGTGACCTCTCCAGATGTCAGGATGCTATTAAATGACTATGGACTCGTCAGAAACGCCAAAGAAACATTATCAGTTCACATCACCTTGATTCCTGCCGAGTACAATGTGGCTTGGTGATAGCAATGACCTTCCCCGAGTCCTCGCTGACTCCTAGCGATGACACCAGATCCGGGCTGCACAGTCTTGCTAGCGCAGCGCCGCTCGGCGAGCTGTAACGTAGCGGAGGAATGTCCTTACTTCGTACTTCGCCCTGGCTGCTGGCGCCCGGCTGGCCGGTCGGCTGGACAGCAGACTGCTGCACGTAGGGGGCTCCGGGTTGGTGTCCCGGCGCTGTCGGCACGAGAGGCGCTCTCGTAGTGCGGAGTGTACTCTATCCCACCCCGTCTTCTTCCCTGCTCCTCCAGGTGGCTCGTCTGCGGTGGACGGGAGGAAAGGGCTGCAATCCCCCAGCGTTGTCGGTTCACCCGGCTGTGACGGCGGATGCACAGGGCCTAGACGCCGCACGATCTCGACGACGGCTAGCTGATGTGGTCAGCATTGGCGGCGAGCGAGTCTGCCGGGATGTCTGCTAATC
This sequence comes from Schistocerca gregaria, assembly GCF_023897955.1. Lineage (NCBI taxonomy): Eukaryota > Metazoa > Arthropoda > Insecta > Orthoptera > Acrididae > Schistocerca > Schistocerca gregaria. The sequence continues at coordinate 837,354,670 of NC_064931.1, forward strand.
CTGGGTTGGTGATTGACAGTGGCAGCAGGGATAACCACAGTTGGTACTGTCCGCTCACGTCTTCTGCTGGATGGGCCGCCCTTACTGCAACGTCTCCTTAATAAAGATTAACATGTCGATCACCGAGCTGAGCGCTACGCAGCGACCCAGTACACATCCAACTGCAAGTCTAACTGCGAGTGCCTTGTTGCTATCAAAGCTGGCGTATTTAAAAGAAGCACGAGCGACGTCCTGACGTCATGCTCGTGTGTAATGACTGCATTCGTTCCACTTGTACTGCTGATACATCTGTCGTACTCGCCCCTTAGGTGTTCTTGCGACAGAGTTACGTGTTGTTACAGCAGACGTACGCGAAGTTGTGAAATGCAGTACAGCTGACGCTATTCCTCTGTCTTGCACTCTACGAAAGTCTCCGTGTAACACAAATCTGCGTGCTAAGCAATTCTCTCTCGCCTGTTGTGTGTAACCAGGCCATTGCTCCTGTATGATGACTCATTCCGATATATGTGCAATCCTCCTACCCCTTGGCTAACGTACTGCCTCTGGCTCTCGGCATAGGCAACGAAACTTTGACAGTATTCCATGTTTCCAGCTCTTTACTATTCCGCGACACTGCAGTAGATAGCTGTTATCCACTGCAGTAGTATCCTTGGGCGGCCTGAGCTAGGCATGTCATCGAAAGTTCCTGTCTCTCTGTATCTCCTCCATGTCCGAACGACATCACTTTGGTTCACTCAGAGACGCCTAGACCCTTCCCTTATTGAGAGCCCTTCCTGGCACAAAGTAACAATGCGGACGCCATCGAACCGCGGTATTGACCGTCAAGGCATGGTTGATCTACAGACACCACTGGCCTTGTACCACCTTCCTGGGAGAATGACTGGAACTGATCGGCTTTCGGACCCCCTCCATCTAATAGGCGTTGCTCATGCATTGTTGTTCACATCATTGGGCGGATTTAGTGACATCTCTGAACAGTCAAAGGGACTGTGTGTGCGATAGAATATCCGCAATCAACGTCTATCTTCAGGAGTTATGAACCGGGGTAATGCAAAACTTTTCTTGATGTGTGTATTATTCAATGCGGAGGTAATTGAGCTGCGTCGCAATATAAATTACTGGAAGCATCAGTTATAAGCTATATCTGCGCATTCAGAGTTACATTACGAAATGTAAAAGAACTGATAACAGTTTGAGAGAATTCAGTCTGAAATTGGCCTTTACCAACTTCTATTTACCAAACACTATTGGTAATTCGTAGTAACACAACGTTTATGTAATGCAGTGAGGATCACATGGTTTGACCGAATAAGCAACGAGAAGGTATTGATTCGAGTAGGGGAGGAAAGAACATTATGGCAGAATGTAACGACAAGAAAGAGGAGGTTCATAGGGCACTTCCTGACGCGTTCAGGAATAGTTAATTAGGTAGCGAAGTAGACAGTAAGACGGAAACCAAATCTCGACTACAATAGGATGGTTCAAATGGTTGTAGGTTGCTGAGATAAAGAGACTTGAACCGGACAGAACAGTGTGGAAAGCTGCATGATATCCGTGATCGTAATGAAGACCACAAAATAAAGTGATGAGCAGTCATGGATTGGCAGCCATGGTCACCGACGTTTTCCTGTAATGAAAACACCTACGCAGACGAACTGGCGTATTTATTGATATAAATATTATCACTGTCTTCCATAATCAAACTTGAGTCTTTGTGGAGCTTTCGGGTCACGTCTCTTGGTCTTTAAATTGCTGGTTACTGATTGCCGATGAGTTTTTCATCCTTTGGTTCTAATGGTAGGTGAGCGCAATTCAGTTACATTTTTTATTCCGAATCAATAATCACGAATTGTTTAAAGTCTATAGATTATCTACAGGTGCTCATGTGGGTTTAGTAATATCATAATTCTACCTCGTACTGTGCATTCTGTTAAAATATGTCCGTTATCAACACACATGCCAAGTATCGAAGACGGTGCATAGTGTCTTTAGCTACGATAGTAAAACCCCACCCACTCATTCAGCAGAGAAACCACGTAACTCGTGTCTCGACCGTCGAAACGATGGCAAAAATTCCATCGTATTAAACCGGAATTAGGTACCTGCAATAAGTGCGAGCAGGTTGTGCTCTGGAAGTCGAGGCGTTCATTACGGCGTCTGGTTCCACGAGCACGGCAACAGCCGACGACCGCGGTGAGCCTAATTCGCGAAGCGGCGCTCCGGAAGGCGAAACAATGGCCAACCTGGCGCGCTAAAAGGTTTGACGCTTGTTGGCATTAGCTCCCCTTATGCGTCAAAGCTAATTAGGACTCCGAGAAGCTGCCCCGAAGCGAGGCGAAGCTTCTCGCCCGGGAAGAGTTCTCGACTGCAAGCAACTACTTCTCCTAGGGCTTTGTCCCGCCAAAAGCGTTTCAGCGAACGCATGGGCAGTTGTTGCTTGCGGTAGCAGCATTCTCTTTTAAATTCCTATTGTCCCGCACTGAACCACGGACGCGTAAGAACCCTGCTTTATCTACTGCATTCTATGTACGTCGGCGTGACAATGCAACAGTACTGAATTGTGCTCCAACTTCCAGAAGGAATTTTTGAGGCACGCGGTAATAATGACAAATAGACGGTGGATGAACACCTGCTTCCTCCACAGAAGCCAAGTACGCTCCTGCTTGACAATCGAGTTTCTGTGCTATAGAGAAATGCTCACCCAAAATTTTCTTTAGTCATCATAAATTTCCTAAATTTTACCTGAATATTGAATTTAACTGGGAAAGCGCAAGTATAAAAATTCAGTCAAAGAATCAGGCGAATTGGAACACCAACATCTAAAAATTGAGATTGGCAGAAGGTACAAAGTGGCTACTCAGGATTGGCCAAAAGACAAACGCAAGGCTTTAGACGCATATATGACTGGGGGAAAGACATATACTGTCTGTAGGAAGATTAAGGAGACTTTTGTAGGAAAAAGAAGCAACTGTGTGAATATAAAGAGCTCAGATGACAAGCCAGTACTAAGCAAAAATGAGAAAGCTGGAAGGCGGAAGTAATATATAGTGTGCCTCTACAAGGGAAATGAACCTGAAGGCAGTATTACTGCAAGTTAAAAGGTACTAAGAGAGGATGAGATTGAAGATATGATATTCAGGGCAGAATTTAAGAGAATACTGAAACATATAAACCGATACAACCCTCTCAAGTAGACGAAACCCCTCAAAATATTGAGATCCTTGAGAGAGAATGGTACAGATATTTCACCTGCTCTGCAAGATGTATTAACCGGAAAAGAACCTCAGAATACAGGAAGAATATAATAACTTCAATTCCAAAGAATGAAGTGTCTGCTACGTGTGAGTATTACAGAACTACTGGTTTAAAAGGCCGTAGTAGTAGAGCACTGACACATATTATTTACAAAATCTGATTGAATCCAATTTCGGGCTGAAAACAGACTGCAGTAACAGGCTGAGAGTCGATACACATGAAAGGGAGGCTGTGGTCTGAAGGCTGTAGCCTATCCCCGACGTTATTCAACTTATATACTGAGCAACCAGCACAGTAAACTTTACAAAAAAAAAAAAAAAAAAAAAAAAAACTTTAAGAAATCTTTATAGAAAAGCAATAAAAACTTCATGGTTTGCCGATGATATAGTAATTGGGTCAGAGACAGAGGACTTGGCAGAGGACCTGAACGGATTGGTTGTACTACGAGCATCAACAATAGTTAAAGAAGGTTAACGGGGTGTAGTCGAATTAAATCACATTCAGTACACTTAGCGACTGAGCTGACGGCGTAATTACTCGTCTCCTACTTCTTCTGATTCATAGAAGCTCTCCTTCATACCTCGATGGGTTATCCCTCCAGAAAGGAACGACATCGTAGAAAAAGGGTTTAGACTCGATATAGCAAGTGTCTCCAAAGCAAATATTTCTCTTAGTACCGGAATTATCGGGGTTTTGAAGCCTGCCTGCAAGTTAAAACTGTATGCCGGACCAGGACTCGATTCCAGAACTTTCCCTTTTTGAATATAATGCTTTTACGTATAGAATTAGTCAGACACAACTCACGAAGCCCCTATCAATACCACTCAACACTTCATGTCAGTAAAGAGATAGTTATGTCACACAAGAACGATGTTTCCTAAAAACACGATGACCTTGTGTCAATAGGCTGTTCTCTTCCAGGTAATTCATAGAGTTTGAACACAATATACGTTTCTAAATCTTGCAGCATATTGACGTTAATGATATGGTCCTTTAATGTAGTGGATTCCACTTATCGCATTTCTTGAATATCGGCCTGTCCTGTACCAGTTACCAGTGTTTGCGTATAAATCTTCCGTCGAGCGAAAGGTTGTATATGATTATTAAGTATGGAGCTATTGTGTCAGCATACCCTGCAATGACCTTGATTTGTATGCGATCTGTACCGGAAGACTTTCTTTTATTAAGTGATCTACGTTGCTCCACTACTGCGAGGATATCTACTTCTAAGTTACTCATGTTAGCAGGATTAGAATTCTGGAATATTTACTTTGTCTTCTTACGTTAAGGAGCTTCGGAAGGCTGTGTTTAGAACATTTGCTTTAGCAGGACTGTCATTGATGGTATATCGCGCAGAGAAGGCATTGATAGCGTCTCGCCGCTAGCGTACTTTACACACGACCAGAATCTCTTGGGATTTTCTGCGAAGTTCGAACACAAGGTTTCGCTGCGTAAACTACAGAAAGCATCCCGCATTGAAGTCGGCGTTAAATTTCTAGCTTCTGTAAGTGATTGCCAATCTTGGGGATTTTGTGTTCCTTTAAATTTGGCATGCTTTTTTCGTTGTTTCTGCAACAGTATTTTGACCTGTTTTGTGTACTGTGAGTGATCAGCTCCGTCGTTTGTTAATTTATTTGTCATAAAATCTCAACTGCTGTCGATACTATTCATTTGGATTCAAGTCACATCTGGTCTACATTTACATGGTTGATTTGGAAGGAGTAGAGATTGTCTCTCAGGAAGGCGCCAAGCGAATTTGTATCTACCTTTTGAAAATTTATATTTTTCGTTTATTTTTGGAGGAGTTGGGTGTTATGGTATTCAGTCTTGCTTCGACAACCCTGTAGTCTCTAATCCGTGTATCCGCTTTGATGCTCGTTATTAGCTAAGAATTAGTTGTTGCTAAGAGGTCAAGTGGGTATTCAGAATGAGATTTTCATTCTGCAGCGGAGTGTGCGCTGATATGAAACTTCCTGGCAGATTAAAACTGTGTGCCCGACCGAGACTCGAACTTGGGGTTTTCACAACAGTCTACTATTCGATTGGTCTGATTAACTAGCTGCTCAAAATAATTTCCAGAGAATTCATTTAGCACCATTTGGAATGATGTTTTGTGTGTACCTCCGAATTTAAACACGTATTTTCGCCAGTATATCGAGGGTAAATTGAAGTCATCACCAGCTATAATCTTATGAGTCATGTACCACGAAACCTCACAGCCAACTATGTTTATCTTATCCTTTCTGAACACCGTTAAGTGCTTCGCAAAAATTTCGGCTGAACTTATCTCCGGCTTTAGGCAACATTCAGTCCTTTTAACGATTTGAACATCAGCGCTTGGATCTGTGGTATTTTTCCAACAAAGCTACGACAAGTCCGGGTATAGCTATTAAAGTGATGTCAAGTCCATTCCCAGGGAACGAAAAGGTCACCTTCCCCGTAACCATGTAACTTGGGGCGCACATCTTCGTAAATTTCAAACGGCTATTGCCAGTTGGGATTTACTTCAGTTATTCACTATCCAGACACTGATCGGTATGTCATGATGGTGACTGATTAGTTACTGATAATTAGGGACATAAAAATGGCTTGTATGCGTTGGATTCACATGGTAATTACTTGGTAATGGATGGCCGCAGTGACTTAGTAGCCACAAGGGGCAGCTGTATTTTTGTATTTTCAAGCTGCGTTCCCGCCATACATGCCGAAGTACCCGAAGTACCTGCTGTGCTGGCTTCGAGACGTGCGACAGGAAAGGTATCAATTTTACTTATAATTCGTCTTAATTGCAAAATTTTTATTCACATGATCGGTTTCGGTTCCTCCAGAACCATCTAGATGTGGCACAGCATGTGAAGGTTGCTGTGTGTGGACGGGTTACTCCTGTAACCGAAATTGCAGATCTGAAGATGGTTCTAGAGGAACCTAAACCGATCATGTGAATAAACATTTTGCAATGAAGGCGGATTATAAGTAACACTGTAAAACCACTGATTGCGGTTATCCCATCAGACATTATGTCTGCTTTTGCAATGGTAGCAATTGGTTGCCAGCGTTTTGTATAGCGGGGCATTAAGCGAAACATGTAACGCTCGCCTCAGGGATGTACGGTGTGTCCGAAATTTGGTATCTGTTTTGTAGAAATAGTGGTGATACTAGCAATGTTTGTGATGGTAATGGTTTGTTAGTGTATACTTCAAACATGTTTGCCATCAATTTCACGAAACACTTCCCACTTTTCAGCTGCGGTGCGAAACACATTCTGAAGCATTACTGGTGTTATGACAGCAGCAGCTCGTGTAATGCGGTTCCTAAGCTCCTGCAATGTGGTAATGCGTCGGTTGAACACACGTCCTTTGATAAATCCTCACACAAAATAGCCCATCGTCGTGATGTCAGGGGAACGCGCTGATTACGGTAAGTGACCAGCGCGTCCGAACCTTCTCCCAGGGAACTATGAATTCAGGAACGTCTAGGGCATAGTGACATGGTGCCCAGCTTGCTGGAAGTAAACAGTACTCCGACGCCCATCCTGGATAAGCTGTGGCCAGAGAAAAAGTGTGAGCGTGTCTAGGAGCACTGCTCCATTTATGGTTTCTTCAGCAACGACAAACGGTCTGTATACCTGGTTACACGTGATGCCCATCGAAACATCAACCTTGTGAGAGTCTCGCATGACTGCCCAGATAACGCCGTTATGCTTGTCAATCTTTTCACAAATGTGGAAGGTCGCTTCATCACTGAATAAGGTGTGATTATTGATGTTGCGGTCTTTATGCGCTACGAGCAGGTTGATGCACATGGCTACACCCCCTGCAAACTATTCTTCATGCACATGTTTCAGAACTTGCAGGTGGTACGGCTTCTTCTTTAGGTTAAACCGCAACACCTTGTGTACTTTCTAACGCGGAATGATCAATTCCTCTGACAGATACCGCATCGATTTTAGACTCCTTTCAATGGCTGTCCTGATCGCTTCAGCCCTTTCATTGGAGGTTGGCGGTCGCCCTTTTCTGGGCTCCCTTACCAGTAATTCAGTGCTCCTGAACTTGTGTACCAGTGTGTGGATTTTATTATCAGTGGGGCCATCGTGATGGAATTTTCTGTGAAAACTCACCCGAGCGTCATCGCATGACGACCTCTGTGGACTCCACGACACAATAGCAAACTTCTCTTATACGGTAAACATCATGCACATTTGGCCTTTAAACAATGAAACACATGTTTAATAGTTAACATGAGATTAATGCATGATATCAGGTATCAAAGTACATACAAAATGTATTAAATGTAACAACAATGATCAGCCAGACACAACCTGTTCATAAAGTATGTATTTCTACAAAACAGACACTTAATTTCTGTACAATCTGTATTCTGTAGCACTTGCAGTTTCTATTCATTGTCTGGAGCGACGTAGGCCGACTGAGGGCATGCGTACATGCAAAGGAAGTGACATCATTTGAAAGAATGATTCGCATTGAATACTCAACATAATAGAAGAAACATACTGTTAATCGCGTTAAAGGAAGTTTCAAATACAAGGAAAGTGAATTTGACCAATTCCACAAAGTGTAATGTAATAACCTACTTTTTCTCCCAACTCTTAATTTGAATACGATTGCGTTCACTGGACGGGAAATGGATATCACGTAAAATACACATTAAAATTTGTTTTTGTTTTCTGAAATAATTTTAATGGTAGGAAAACAACTTATTGAAGGAATTGGACCAACAGAAAATAGTGTAAATGATGGGAAGAAGTAGAACCGGCAATGTAAGAGAAGATTTCGGCTTTCCCCTAATATGTATTTATTCCAAATTTCTATTAATTCTCCTTCCCCTTCTCTCTGCTCATCTCATCCTTTATCCGCTCTCTGTCCATATCCTCCATACCCTGTGCTCTGTGTCCATCTACTTACTCTCCTTGTTCTTTACACGTTATCAGGATCTCCCAGTAGGATGCTGGCAGTTCCTAATCCTACGGTATTTCTTTGCAGATCATAACGAATATGTGTGCTGAGTTTGGTTGAAATTTTTCCAGGAGCTTTGGATGATCTTTTTACTAGTGGCTTTATCCGCGTACCGATATGTCAAATACCTTTCACATACATGTAACATACTCGACAAGTAATTGTAAATATATTTCAGTCGTATCTCTAGCGAATTTCCCCTGCAGTTTAATTTTCACGCAGCTTAATATTTATGACGGTGTATCTTCTCAACTATGTGCTGCACAGTGACATATTTCTGTTGGTAGATCCAGCTGATATGTGTGGTTACTGTCTACGAAATGTGTAGTGAACAGAGTTAGTAGTAACGAAGTAATAAATTAAAACATGCATGATGCTGCAGTCTTCCACGCATCACACCGTTTATCTCGTCATATCGCCTAAACTGCGTGACGTAAAATGATGTACTTTTGTTTGTATATTCAGTGGTATATGTGAATACTATCTTAAAAATGGGTCGCGAATACAGTCAGTGGTAAAGGAGTAATCAACTGAAACACCGTGTTTCTTCCGCAGTTTTGCTGCAGGAACAGCGGAAATATAGTAAGCGATAAACTTTCTTCCTTCCACCTTTCTGATTTGTTACCCGCGAAATTAAGTTTCATTAAAGTTTTGAAATTATGTGTTAAGTGTGTTACAAGTCACCAAGTGCTGTCATTCTCTAATACTGGATGACTGAAGTATGGATATTTGCACGTCGTGGACTACACTGCTTTTTCATCCCACATTTCTGAAAAGTAGGTCGTTCATACCCTCACAGCAATTATTTACAGTCAGTAAGTGATATGCGTACCAAGTGTGGTTGGCACCGGTCTAATGGGTTATGAGAAGATGTGGAACATGTATTCTGAGTGTTATTATTTGCGTCGAATTCTTGTAGGATGCCTCATTTGAGCATTCTTTCTTATATGCTACGATTCTCTTATGTTTCCTCCTTGGCGTGTCTTCCTATCCTCAATCCACTTTGCTACTGGTTTCTTTGGACTTCATTTTATCATCTGACATATCATTTTTATGTCTTGTCTCTCTATATATTTTTTGTCTTCAATTTCTGTTGGTTCAGTCAGTGCTTTTTCACGTCAAGTTTGACTTGTGCGATCCATGGCACTGTAGATTTTATCCCTTGTATCCATGTCAGAATTCTGTTGGTGAATCTTGTTGGTGGTAGCCTGTTGATGTGCCCACAGAATTTTAAATTTTGTTTTACTGACTTCTGCTGCTAGGTTTGAGATCTTCTCTGCGGTTTTCCTTCAATGTAATTTGTATCCTTCTTCTGTCAGCTCTGGGCCGAGAATTTTCTCATGTTTTTGCGTTCTTTCTTCAGTATTCTTTTCATCTCACTTTTCTTATGGAGTGTTTGCGTCTCCCTTTCATACGGTATTTTAGGCTTTATAACTGTGTTGTGGCAGGTCTTTGTTTGAATGGACGTATATTTCTTACTGTATATGGTTTTTGTTCTGCCGTGTGCTCTCTTCATTTTATGCAGCCGAGTCTTCAGTGAGACTTCTTACTACCACTTATTTAAAGTGGTACATAGGTCTACAGGGTAATCATCAGCGTGTCATTCACCACCTTAACCACTATAGGTTTATTTCAACACGTACGACGTTGTTAAGACACAGTGAAATGTGCAATCTAGAAATTTTGACGACGAACAGCCATTTTACCTTGTCTATGGCTGCTAGTATAGGTTCGAGGTTTTCGTCAATATATTTGAAATGTATAACCCTGTTTATCTTGAAAACGGCAAGATAAACAGAGTTATACATTTCAAATAACTTGACGAAATCCTCGAGAGGGGGTTGAGAACAGTTACAACATTATTATGTACAATATGGTCATCCATAAACTGGTTCACGGAGGTTCCTACGCATTCACCAGATAATGCATGTGTGACGTGAACGATAACACTCTTGTAAAACTCGGTTGTGTTTCTTTCAAAGTTCCTGTTACATATGACAACTCCGGCCCGTTAAGAACAACGTGTTAAAGTGTTTGTATTAGGAATTCTGAAACAAGGAGCTCTTTTCAGCGGGCATGTGAACAGCTGATCACATTGCGTGTTGTGATAAATATATAAAGATATGTATCTTATTACATTGAATACAAATTAGGATCCTACTGAAATTGCGGTAATAGTAATCTCAGATGATCTTCCACAAAACTTCCTACTTTCACTAATTTAAAGTGTTACGTAACTCTACTGGGTAGTCATCTGTGTGTCATTCACCATCTTAACCGCTGTAGGCTTATTTCAAGTCGTACGGCATTGTTAAGACATAATGAAATCTAGAAACTTTCACGAAAAACAGCAATCTTACGCTGTTTATGGCTGGGAGTGAGGGAATACGTCAAGCAGAGGACGTGCAGAGTGATACAAACCCTCGCGGGTTGGGCTGCCTTCCAAACTGTTCCCGTGGTGCGATTACGCGTCGACCGCTGCCACTCAGGATGATTAACTCTGCGACGTCTTCCTCCTACTCTGGACTACGGTGATGCACAGGGCGGAGTGGTGCGAAGCCGTAGTGAAGATTTAGGGTAGTGCACCTACCCAGAGAGAGGTTTCCCTGTAATTATTTCAGAGTAAAACCAGGTAGGTACTTTCTTGGGCAATACTCTGCTGTATTTACAAAGGCGTGTCGGTTAATCATCTTTGCGTTTCTTTTCCGCAAGAAATTTTTGTAGTGTATTTATTGTCGCGACATACGTCGAAGTGATTAATGTCTTGCTGTACTGAAGTAATATTTGTTCGTTAAGCGTTACAGAAACATATGCTGGAACCGAAAATTTTCTGTTTTCTTCATCACAATTGTCGCCAGAACGGTCACTGGCGTTTTTAATTAGTCCTCACCATGTAAGACAAGAACGCCGCTTCTTAAAACGGTCTGCTCCAAGTTCGTTTGAAGTAAGTTGAGGTCGAACGTCAAGAGAGAGGATATACATTCCAACATAGAACAAGATTTAAGAACCATAATCACCATAATTAGCTATCTGTTATGCACGCATCTCGTGGTCGTGCGGTAGAGTTCTCGCTTCCCGCGCCCGGGTTCCCAGGTTCGATTCCCGGCGGGTTCAGGGATTTTCTCTGCCTCGTGATGGCTGGGTGTTGTCCTTAGGTTAGTTAGGTTTAAGTAGTTCTAAGTTCTAGGGGACTGATGACCATAGATGTTAAGTCCCATAGTGCTCAGAGCCATTTTATACGCATCATGGGGTCTCGTGCATGTCATCTCTTTACCTTGTCCTATGTCGCAGTCACGCTCTTTTTTTTCATCACTCTGGATGAAATAAGGAACGTCGTCGGTGCATCTATCATTCGTTTGCCTTTCTTCATTTCCTGGCCATCGTTCTGTGAGAGAACTCAGTTTTTCAATTTTGTCATAAACATAATCAGAGCTAGTAATGTATGCTGACTATAAATACTCTTATTCAAACAAATGAGTGGTTATTCTTAGAAACTTTTGATTCCAAAAAATAATTCTGGCCTATTTTACTCCTATTTTTGTTTTCTTATCGCCGCACTCAACTGGACTGAATACGAAAACTCTTGAGTTACATGCATAACTTCGTTTTCTTACTTTCTTGTGCATTGTTGTTAGTATAAGGGATTTTCCAGCTTTCTTTTAGACTTTCTCCCTTTACTTCTTCCTTCAATGGTTAACGAACACTAGAGGCAAGCAGACTGGTTTCATTAGCAAAATGTACCTGGTTCGCATATGTTGAAACAACACGTATTACTTCTTTGTCACGTTTAAGGACGTCAGAATTCTATATTGCTGAGAACAGTTTTGTTTGATGTAATATCCAAAACAAGAAAGAGAGTAGATAGTTACGAAGGACAACAAACCGTGATAGCAACCTACAGTCGACTTGACAGTATAAAAATATTTGAACGACATTAAACAGTTACTTTTTTGTTGAAGTCACGAAAAAGAAACGAATCGTTTTTTCACTACATCTGTTAATTATTTCGTACACTGAGAACCCATTGTTAGATGAAAGCTGAAAAAGTAATAAAAACGTGCCGCAAGAATCTCGTCCTGATATTTTCTGCAAGCTATTGACGAAATAATGTATTATTTTTGTCAGACGTGTGTGTTGACTGTGAAGTGGTAGCTTCTGCCACCGAATGTATGAGGATGACAAAATGTTGCTGGAAGACGTACAAAGCACCGTATTAAGAAAAGTACAAACTTTTTTGAGTCCCGTCACGCACTTTCCGTGACATATGCGCTGGTGACCCTCTCAAGAAAGAACATCAAGTGCCCTTTGCTCAGCCTCCTGCAACAGAACACTATTCGCTTCATCGCACTGACCCAACTTGTTAGTATACTCATTGATTTCCGTTATCCTGTCCGGAAATTTATCCATCGTCTCCCCCTGTCTCTTTCACACTGTACTTAACATCTCTCTAAAGTACCGAAAGTACCGAGCGCTATTCTGTTTTTTGTACCTTTGTAAAGGCCCTTCTTTAACTGCTTAAACTGTCCTGCCTTCCTTAAGGCCTCAGAACACCTTACATATGTTTTCGCTTCACCTGTTAATCTAATCATGGCTATACGTAACAACTGCTCATGAGACCAACAATTCATCACCGCTGATGTCTCCAAGTCCTCCACAAACGAACGTACATCCTCAGATGCCTTGCCAGAAAACGGAATAGTCAAACTCGCGGCAGCTGGGTCAATATCCTGCACCCTAGGCAACAACGACTGATCAGATGCGGTTTCCCTCTCACATCTACACTCCTGGAAATTGAAATAAGAACACTGTGAATTCATTGTCCCAGGAAGGGGAAACATTATTGACACATTCCTGGGGTCAGATACATCACATGATCACGCTGACAGAACCACAGGCACATAGACACAGGCAACAGAGCATGCACAATGTCGCCACTAGTACAGTGTATATCCACATTTCGCAGCAATGCAGGCTGCTATTCTCCCATGGAGACGATCGTAGAGATGCTGGATGTAGTCCTGTGGAACGGCTTGCCATGCCATTTCCACCTGGCGCCTCAGTTGGACCAGCGTTCGTGCTGCACGTGCAGACCGCGTGAGACGACGCTTCATCCAGTCCCAAACATGCTCAATGGGGGACAGATCCGGAGATCTTGCTGGCCAGGGTAGTTGACTTACACCTTCTAGAGCACGTTGGGTGGCACGGGATACATGCGAACGTGCATTGTCCTGTTGGAACAGCAAGTTCCCTTGCCGGTCTAGGAATGGTAGAACGATGGGTTCGATGACGGTTTGGATGTACCGTGCACAATTCAGTGTCCCCTCGACGATCACCAGAGGTGTATGGCCAGTGTAGGAGATCGCTCCCCACACCATGATGCCGGGTGTTGGCCCTGTGTGCCTCGGTCGTATGCAGTCCTGATTGTGGCGCTCACCTGCACGGTGCTAAACACGCATACGACCATCATTGGCACCAAGGCAGAAGCGACTCTCATCGCTGAAGACGACACGTCTCCATTCGTCCCTCCATTCACGCCTGTCGCGACACCACTGGAAGCGGGCTGCACGACGTTGGGGCGTGAGCGGAAGACGGCCTAACGGTGTGCGGGACCGTAGCCCAGCTTCATGGAGACGCTTGCGAATGGTCCTCGCCGATACCCCAGGAGCAACAGTGTCCCTAATTTGCTGGGAAGTGGTGGTGCGGTCCCCTACGGCACTGCGTAGGATCCTACGGTCTTGGCGTCCATCCGTGCGTCGCTGCGGTCCGGTCCCAGGTCGACGGGCACGTGCACCTTCCGCCGACCACTGGCGACAACATCGATGTACTGTGGAGACCTCACGCCCCACGTGTTGAGCAATTCGGCGGTACGTCCACCCGGCCTCCCGCATGCCCACTATACGCCCTCGCTCAAAGTCCGTCAACTGCACATACGGTTCACGTCCACGCTGTCGCGGCATGCTACCAGTGTTAAAGACTGCGATGGAGCTCCGTATGCCGCGGCAAACTGGCTGACTCTGACGGCGGCGGTGCACAAATGCTGCGCAGCTAGCGCAATTCGACGGCCAACACCGCGGTTCCTGGTGTGTCCGCTGTGCCGTGGGTGTGATCATTGCTTGTACAGCCCTCTCGCAGTGTCCGGAGCAAGTATGGTGGGTCTGACACACCGGTGTCAATGTGTTCTTTTTTCCATTTCCAGGAGTGTAAATGTTAATTCATTTCTCAACTGCCTATTGTCTGCTGCCAATTGTGCTACTTTTTCAAATAAAATCCGTACCGCTTCCGGTTCGGACACACCTCGCGTCCCCGACTCTGCCATTGTGTTGCTTTCGTTCCCAGTTAGTCCCAAAACGAAACATTTAAGTGCAAGAATAACCAGACTTCATACACCTCAGTATCATCATACTTGGTAACATCATACTCAACCAATACAAAAGTAATTAAATGCCACGAAAAGAAAGAAACTTACAGCCTCATATACACTAACACTAATTGTGATAAAAGAAAATAATATGCCTGCACAAAACTTCTAAAATGTGGCTCCTGGTAGGCCACACTCAAAACAAAAGCAAGAAAGGAAGTGTCCAACACTCAAGAGAAAACTGGTCAATCCTCACCACATCTTGTGACCGTGATGTGGGCGGTGGGCTCACATGTAGCACTGGACAGACGACGTCTGCTATTCTGACACCAAATGTTGTGGCAACTTCCCTCACCAAATGTATCAGGATGACGAAATGTAGCAGAAAGAGGTAGAAGGCACCGTATTAAGACTCGTCCCATCTTTCCAAGTTATTTGTTGTTTCCAACTACAGTGCCCTCGTACATCTCAGTCTGCGTCACAGGGCCCCACAATGCTGAGGAAGCACTCCAGCAGCCCATGCAATACAATGCTGTGTCATACCAGCCTTGTACGCCAGGGAAGTTGTGGTGTCCTCAGGATGCCAGCAGCTGACTTGGCGGTCTGCGTCCCAGCCGACTCAGCGCTGATCGGTGTGAGCCGCAGGCGGCCAGCTGCGTCGTTCACGCCGGCATGCCTAAGATCGCAGCAACAACAACAATCACCCGCTATCCGCAACTGAATCAGCGACCCTCGCCCCAGATATCACCGGTGCGTGTTGGAGCCCAGAAGACTGCCCGTGGTAGCGACCCATAGAGTGACCCACCACAGGCTGGCTGCCTACGACCCCGCGTCGACCTCAGAGGGTCGAACCAGCGACCCGTTGTGGGCTGGAACGCTGGCGCCCCATCAGCTGCTGCGTGTAGCTGGTGGTATGACACGCTCTGCCGTCCAGGGGAGCAGCCACACTTGAATGAATTCCGTAAGAAACCAGCACCTATTTATACGCGGCTGTGCGCCTCTGTTTTGCTAACGCACTGCTCCAAGTCACATACTCATAACACGTAAGTAGGCAGTGGGCCCTTTCTGACTGTAGCTTGCGCGATGCACACAGCTGCATTTACTCTTTTTAGCGGATCTACAGCCCTGTGGCCTCCATTCTACTTCGCAATCGCTGGTAGCATCACTTACAGTCAACAGGCCCACTCCTGGCTGCAACTTGCGCACTCCGAAATATTGCACCAAAACTGACTTATCCTATCCCAAACGGTAGTGCCGCTACAACTGCATCTCTCTCACTTAGTCACATACCTCTTTTTTTCTTAGTACTGCTCAAGTATCTCGTCACTGCAGAACTCAAAATTCTCTATATACAGAAGGCAATTTCCCAAATAACATACTCATTCACTGACTCATCATCGCCCAGCCCAAACCACTAAGGATGGAAACTTGAAATATGCAGAAAATGTTGATTTTGTACTGCAGGTGTCTTTCATGACGTGACTTTTTCCAAACCTCTAGAGGGGTGAAACAAGGGAGGAAAGGTTTTTCTTTAAAAAAAAAAAGAGATGTCAATACCAAGAAAATTTGGAAGCTAAACCTATGAGAAACGATATTTCGTTTCTCGACCAAAAATAAAGAAATAGGTGTTCCAGCATTCTTTTAAACATAATTCATTGAAGCATGGTGCAGCCCAAAGAACTAAGAATAGAACTTGAAAATAGGAAAACACGTTGGTAGAATACAGTAGGCATCATTTAAGAAGGGACTGTTCAAAATTACACTCCTAAGGGTTTGAAATATCAGATCAAAGGCTCTTTGAAAATGCGTCGCTATTAAGGCGGTTTTGAAGCTACAACTATGAAAATTGGTATTTGGTTTCTCGGCAGAATTAAATGAATACGTGTTTCAGAATTTCTGTAAATCCAACCACTCAGGGTGTAAAAGAGAGGATGAAAATTTTGAGAAAGTATTTCGTTGTGTTATGAAAATTTTAGACATAAGACTATGAAAACTGGTTTTTCAATTCTCGGTTGGATACAAAAAAAAAAGTGCTATGAGACGATGATTCTATGGAAATTGTACAACAAGAACCCTAAAGTGATTATTAATAAAAGTTTCCCAAAATTGCTTTTTGATCAGAAGAAAATTTGGCAAATACCATGCTTCTATGACCGTATTTAGGGTGAAAAGCTTAGAGGATGTTGAAATTTGTGAACAACATAAAAATTTTATTAAAGAAAAACCAAAAGAAATCCGTACTAACCATACAGTCTATGCGAGCGAAGCAGAGGGTACTAAGCTACATTAAGTAAAAAAATTAGAATGAAAAAAGGACATTCCACGTTTGTATATAGGCCACACTTGATTCGTAGATGCAGTTTTTATCTGTCACATCACCTCTGATAACCTCGCCATTGAGCGCCCATAAGCTCAGACATCAAAACCAATCTTCCTAAAGTGGAAATTACTTACAGGGTGACAGTTATTGAACTTTTTGAAATAAAATCGTCATAATTTCTGAATGGTTTGCGTTAGGACGTTGAAACTGCACGTATGGCCGCGGGGCATTATTGGAACTAGTATGCGGATGTATGATTTGGTTTCGTGACGAAGCCCTATTTCATTTGGATGGGCTCGCCAATAAGCGAAAGTGGCGCATTTGGGGTACTGACAATCCCCATTTCGAGATCGAGGAGTCTCTTCACTCTTAACGAATGACTGTGGGGTGTGCAGTGTCCAGTCACTGAATAATCGGAGCGATATTCCATAATGGCACGGTGACTACCGAACGGTACGTGAAGGTTTTGGAAGACGATTTCATCTTCATTATCGAAAGTGACCCTGATCTCGTTAAGGTGTGGTTAATGAAAGACGGAGCTCGACCCCATCGAAGGAGTAGAATTTTTGATGTTCTGGTGGAGCAGATTCGGGACCGCACTGTGGTTCTGGGGTACCTAGAGACCACTGGCATGGGCCTCGATGGATCGCCATATTCTCCGGATCTGAACACATGCGACTCCTTCCAGTGGGTATTAAAGACAAGATGTACAGCAATAACCCAAATCATTGCTGAGCTAAAACAGCTATTCAGGAGGTCATCACCGAGCGAGTTAGTGCAGTTTATAGCACACTGGACTCGCATTCGGGAGGAGGAGGGTTCCAGCCAGCGTCCGGCCACTCTGATTTAGATTCTTCGTGATTTCCCTAAATCGCTTAAGGCAAATGCCGGCCGGGATGGTTCCTTTGAGAAGGCACACCCGATTTCCTTCCCCATCCTTCCATAATGCGATGGGACCAATGACATCGCTGTTTGGTCTCTTCCCCCAAACCAACCAACCAAGCAGGAAGTCATCGACAACACTGCTGTTCCGACACTTTAGCGGGTCCTGCTGAATTTCGCTATTCGCCTGCCCCACATCATCTCCAATGATGGCAGCCGTATTGAACATGCCATAACCCTAATACGAATACCTGTAGTGACGTTTAGACGTTGAATAAAGTGTGTGCATGCCGTAGTTTGTAAGTAATTCACGTTTTTGTTCTTCTAGTTCAATAATTGTCACCCTGTATTTGTGTTGTAATAACAACCTGCGTTAAATTGTTGGTATGAGAAAAAGCAAGGATGAAAGTTTCAGTTTATGTTATCAACCTCTCAAATAAGCATCTATGCCGAAACCATCTGATGCAGAATGGACGATATTTTATACGTTTATTACTTGGTACATAAGGTGGCAAATTGTAGCCCTCTGCACGTGCCCTTATATTCTTTGGTAACTCCGTCACAATATCATACTGGCTAATGAGGTCGGTTACAGTGTTAAGCGAACGCCTCTGATTTCCTACAACTCCATTCTTTAACCAGAAATTCACACAGCATTGAAGAACCGCCCACAAATGCAAAGAGTTCTCGGAACTGAGTTCAATTCCAAAAAAGATAAATTTTGGAACTACGGGTTCGGCAATTCGTTGTTACGCAGTCGAAGGGACTGGACCGTAAATCGATAAATCAAAGGTATTCCGCTGCTGGATGTAAAATAGTACTGTACGCAGAAGCTTGAGATGATACGCGAGGCTAGAAGCCGCACGTCGCTCGTCGCTACATCACGTGTGCTGTACTGCTTCAATGAAAAGGAGTCTTCGGGATAGCCGGAGTCAGGTGCTGCGTGTTTAGATGGTCGCGCAGACTTTCACATGGAGCTGACACAACTAAGGCCTACAGAGAAGGCATTCGTTATGAACGTGTTCACTGTAACACAAGAATAAAAAAAAATTATCTTAGAGTGTGAGGGTTCGTATTAAATAAAACTACGTTAAACAGTAAAATATACTGTACACAGGGTGGGTAGCTTGAATTTTCGATCCGGGACGTACAGAGAATATCCGGGCTGTATTTAGGAAACATCTTCCAGTACGCAGTCCTCTTCTCTATACCGTATCACCGCTGAGACCAACTTGACCAGAGTTGTGGCACTTACTTCCTAAGTCTCTCTAAGACGTCATCCCCATTGCTCTATGTTGGTTATTGGTTCAGGGTTGACTCATATTACCTACTGAGATAAGTTATGCAATATCCAACAAAAATATCTATCTTTTACGTTCGAAGCATGATCTAATTAGTAACAGAAATGGTTTTGGTGGTAGGCTGTCTCGCAATGTATCTTTGTTGGGTGAGGTGTTTACACTTTGGCTGAAATCCTATAGATGGGACATACAACCAAAGGAATATTTATAATTTCGTCAGCTGTACAATATATCTGAAAGATAGGGATTCTGATTTTATAGTTTCCAGTAATTATGGGCTGTGGAGAAGGCAGTCGACCAGTATCCGCAATAGACTGCGTTTAAACCCCAATACGGACTTATGGGATTTTGTTGCCATAGTTTCCCTGTAATAATTCAGCAGTTTAATGAAATGATTCCTATGAAGAGGCCAATTTATGAACCTTTAAGAATAAAGTCTATTTCATCCAAAATTCTGGCAGATATACGATAGTGACTTTCAGTAGCGCATGTAAAAACTCTTGGCGTAAGGGGACGTGATTAAAAGTCAAGTACCATGATAGTTGCAAGGCCACTACCAGTAAGTTAGAGCTTCTCGGCGTGTTAGATTTTAGCCTTCCATTATTTGTTGAAATTGGGACTCATGTCGAATTCCGTATAACCACATGAATATTAGCAGAGATTTTATTGCAACCAACTTGATTATTAAAAAGTGTGTACGCTGCTGCTAGCTGTCTAATTTATGAAACATGCTCAAGCTCCGTCTCTGATGACCACGTCTTTGACGACTCGTGGTAAATTGAGAAAGAACTATAATCCAGTCGTCAAATGGTTAACTAGTCTTGTTAGATAATAGTTTTAGATACTAGCCCACGAACTCTGATGCCAAGTGGATACTCAAACAGATGTTCACCGTGTTAATATCGCATTAGAAAGAACATTGCGGTTATAGAATAATTTGTAAATGTTGCGAGGATGTGTATAAAAAGAGATCTAGTAGCAGAGGTGTGGGACGAGCGGCTAGAGTGATGAAGGCAGCGCGGAAGTCGCCTCGTAGTAATCGAGATTATCGCTGTCGACGCCGTGCGGCGAGAATTTATTCTACGCCGGGCCTGGTGACTAAAGCTGGCGAGCGCGGCCCCCCTACAAAGGCCGTATCACGGACGGATTACGCTCGAAAGCTGTTTTATGTGACGATTAAGTTGTGCCCGCTCGCGCCAGGGGCGAGTTATTTCCACATGAGCGCCGGTGTCACGTTTCTCACAACACGGCGCGCTGCGCCTCTCGAGCCTGTGTTAAAAGTCGGACAGCCATGCGGTCGCCCTGCAACAGTTGTGAAATTTCCTACTTCTCTACGACTCTCGTGCTGCTACAATTCCTTTGAGACGGCGTCCCGAAGCTGACTCCGAAGCGAGCACGCAGCCACCTTCACACGCCTCTGCTTCTTCTTCAGGAACCTCATACTGATGTATGTTTTTTCAAGCCATACACAGCTAGAATGTGAATCCCGGGAACAGAAAAATATTCTGTTCTCACATTGATACTCCGATGGCAGCAACTGTCCGAACTTGAGTGACTACATGCGTCAAAAACTTTTGAATGATGATGACGATGATAGAATTATTTGTGCACACAATTATCGAGATGTTTAGCAGCCATAGTGTCATCTTAGGAGACGAATGTCATGAACAATAACTAAAAGTGTTAAATATTATGCTACAACGAACATGAAAAATATTTATTAGAACTTATTACGCGAGACAGCTTGCTTCTTATAAGTTCTTACGAACTGGTACAAAAGTGAGGACGGAGCAAGCCACCCAACGGTGTGTGGCGGAGGGCACTTTACGTGCCACTGTCATTACCTCTCTTTCCTGTTCCTGTTCCTGTTCCAGTCTCGTATGGTTCGCGGGAAGAACGACTGTCTGAAGGCCTCCGTGCGCGCTCTAATCTCTCTTATTTTACATTCGTGATCACCACGGGAGGTATAAGTAGGGGGAAGCAATACATTCGATACCTCATCCAGAAACGCGCCCTCTCGTAACCTGGCGAGCAAGCTACACCGCGATGCAGAGCGCCTCTCTTGCAGAGTTTGCCACATGATTTTGTTAAACATCTCCGTAACGCTATCACGGTTAACAAATAACCCTGTGACGAAACGCGCCGCTCTTCTTTGGATCTTCTCTACCTCCTCCGTCAACCCGATCTGGTAGGGATCCCACACTGATGAGCAATACTCAAGTATAGGTCGAACGAGTGTTTTGTAAGCCACCTCTTTTGTTGATGGATCGGTGCAGGGTCGACATGGATCAGAACGGACTTGGCATAGTCAGTTTACGAAGTGGCCGGATGCACTTCCTGTCGCCACTCCATTAAACCCACGGAGGGAATATGTGCACCCCCTAATATAGGTGTACAGTATTATTCGTGTGAAACTGAGCGAAAGTGTTCTAAGTGTTCGCGAATCGTATAACTGAGACGTCATTTCTGAACTAGCCATAGTAGGATGTGGGACACTGCCTAAAAGCCGCAACCATATTGGCCGGCACACCAATTCTCGTAGTTAATGTGCCAGTACTGGCGAAAGTTCCCGTCCCGGAAACAGTGCTTAACGCGCACGGCTATCCGGGTGGGTATTACAAGTGAAAATAATGATATACATCAATCATGTTTCGTCTATTAATGCTGAAACTCCTCAGTAGTATACGTTTCAGGTCATATACATGCATCGATTTGTTGTTCTGTATGTTTTAGACTGAGGAGCCAAAGAAACTGCTACACTTGCATAATACCGAGTAGGGCATCAGCAAGCAGCCGGAAGTGCAGCATCACGGCCTGGCATGTACTCGACTAATGTTTGAAGTAGTGTTAGAGGCAACTGACGCCATGAATCCTGCAGGGGTGTCCATAAATCCGTAAGAGTACGACGGGGTGAAGATCTCTTCTGAACAGCACGTTGCAAGACATTCCAAACATACACAATTATGTTTATGTCTCGGGATTTTGGTGGCCAGAGGAAGTATTTATGTTCAGAATAGTGTTCCTGGAGCCTCTTTGAAGCAATTCTGGACGTGGGGGTTTCGCATTGTCCTGCTGGAATTGCCCAAGTCCTTCCGAATTCATAATGGAAATGAATGGATGCACGTGATTAGACAGGATGATTTCGTTCGTGTCACCTGTCAGAGTAGTATCTAGACGTAACAGAGGTCCCATACCACTCCAACTGCACACGCCACACACCATTACAGAGTCTCCACCAACTTGAACATTTCCATGCTGACATTCAGGGTCCATAGATTCACGAGGTTTTTTTTCCATATCCGTTAACGTTCATCCGCTAGATAGAATTTGAAACGAGACTCGTCCTGCCAAGCAACCAGTTTCCATTAATCAATAGTCCTATGTCGGTGTTGACAGGCCCATGCGAGAAGTAAAGCTTTGTGTCATGCAGTCGTCAAGGGCACATGAGTGGGCCTACGGGTCCAAAAGCCAATATCGACGATGCTTCCTTGAATGGTTGCCACGCTGTCACTTGTTGATGGCCCAGTATTGAAATCTTCACCAGTTTGCGTAAGAGTTGCAGTTCTGTCACGTTGAACAATTCTCTTCAGTTGTCGTTGGTCCTGTTCTTGCAGGATTTTTTTCCGGCTGCAGTGATGTCGGAGATTTGATGTTCTACCGCATTACTGATATTCACGTTACAGTCGGTAAATGGTTCAAATGGCTCTAAACACTATGGGACTTAACATCTGAGATCATCAGTCCCCTAGAATTATAACTACTTAAACCTAACTAACCTAAGGACAGACACACATCCATGCCCGAGGCAGGATTTGAACATGCGACCGTAGCAGCAGCGTGGTTCCGGACTGAATCGCCTAGAACCGCTCGGCAACAGCGGCCGGCACACTCGTTAAATAGTAGTACGAGAAAATCAGCATTTCATCGTTACCTCGGAGCTGTTGTGTCCCATCGCTCGTGTGCTGCCTATAACACCACGTTCAGACTCACTTAAATCTTGAAAACCTGTCAATGTAGCAGCAGTAACCGATCTATGATCTGCGCCAGACACTTGTTGTGTTACAGCAGCGCCGTATTCTGCCTCTTTGCATATCTCTGTATTTGAATACGCATGCCTGTATCAGTTTCTTTGGTGCTCAAGGTAAATGCAAATAGTACAGGTTTCTTCTAATTGATATTTCACATTTTAACATTTCTCTGTACGGAACTTATAATGTAGCACAGTGCACATGGTCTTGCTCACATGCTTTATGGCTGTGGGCAAGAAGAAGCACTGTGTGCACAGTGCTGCTCATGTGCAGAGGAATGTTTAAATGAGACACATCAAATGGAAGAAACCTGTAAGATGTGCATTCAGTACATATAAAACAAAAAGGAGAGCATGAACATTACATGAAAACCAATGAAAATGCCTAGCATGAATAGGCGAAACATATTTGGTACACACAAATAAAGACAGTCGAACATGGCCGGATTTGTCTTATCTATATGCCATGAAATATTTGTTGTAGAGTAGTCAATTTAGATATTATATAAACGAAATATGTACTTCTCTCCTCAAGACAAGAAAATATGGAGTTGGTTGAATTTATTTTGCTTTTCGAAAATTACTAACTTTTTGCATATGATTAGCTTCAATTCGGATCTGAGGAATGTTCAAGAAGGAAAATTACCGTGCTATCCAGGAAGAGCGATGACCCTCCCGGATGCACAGGCAATTTAACGCAACACTTTTGTGATTCTGGGAGCGGCGCCGACCCCGGATCGAAGGAAGAGAGGAAGATTAGAGTTTAACGTCCGGTCGACAGCGTGGTTATTATAGACGGAACACAAGATCGGATTGCGAAGGGATAAGGAAGGAAACCGGCCAAGCCCTTTTCAAAGCAACCATCCCAGAATCTGCTTACATCCACTTAGGGGAATTACGGAAAATCTAAGTCTGTGTGGTCGGACAGGGATTTGAACGATTCTGCTCCGGAGAGAAAGTGCAGTGTGCTAACTACTGCGCCACCTCGCTCGTTAACACACCGGCAGATAAATGAGGAAGGTCGGTATGTGGCCATCCTGGATATGACTTCTAGGCCACGCCCGACGAGGTGAATATGAGGCTGGTAACCACGTTCGGCCGCATTCTAACGACTCTAAAACAATTAAAAAAGGGTCCCTCACTTTCACATAGGGCCGCGCGGGATTAGCCGAGCGGACTGCGGCGCTTCAATCATAGACTTTGCGGCTGATCCCGGCGGAGGTTCGAGTCCTCCCTCGGGCATGTGTGTGTGTGTTTGTCCTTAGGATAATTTAGATTAAGTAGTGTGTAAGCTTACGGACTGATGACCTTAGCATTTAAGTCCCATAAGATTGTACACACATTCACTTTCACATAGGATACCACTAGACGGAACAGTTTTAGTAACACAAATTCCGACTTGGAGAAAGCGTGGCGACAGAAGAGACATCAGACCATCCTCCACTACTAACATTGGCAAATTCAATCATGAACATGCCGCTCTGTGAAGATACGGAATAAAAGCGATGAAAATGAAGCTCCCCGAAGAGATCTGAAGCTGACTCGTCACAGTAGGCTCCACACAGTGAGAGAGGAGAGAGAGAGTACGTTCTGGAAGCGGGTGATAATTGCTCGCTCTCCTCTCAAGGTGATGGGATTCCGCTATAGTAGCCCGAGGACACGTTGCCTGGTCTTTTAGTAGTTATATAAATCTGTTTTCATTCGCTTTCCTGAGAAACTGTGTGATCCGTAAATTGATGAAATCTGTTGTATATGACCATTCCATACGTTTGGGGTTTTTACTGAAAATTGAAACTTTTCCCGGCGGACCGAAATATAGCGTCGAATGTGAAAAACTTCAGTGAACTGTTTATTATTGGACATGCAGAATTACTGACTGACAATGTGTGCACTTCCAAACTGTTTATTTACTGGATAAGGTTGCGGTTCTTTCGACAGGAGTATTATGCATACTCTGGCTACTAGTATGAGAATGTGTTGTGTGAATGAACAGAATGGTGAAAACTGTGACCCAGTGTCTGTTTGTACCTCTGTAATTGTGACGAACGTGGTAGCAGGACGTATGTCGCTGGAGTGATAATACAGCACCGACGGTTTACTAAAGAACTCGTCAATTTAGTAGGTTTAGTCGGACCTGATACATAGGATCTTCTTGTCCGTTATATGGCAGAATAATTTATGTACGCCACTGTCACCTATAGTGAAGCCAGTCTGCTACACAAATTTTCTGGTTGGAGTCTCATTACACGTCGCTTCACGGCATGCAGTGGTTTTAAGGAGCTCAATGCAGTCAGTGAATAAATTCCATGAAAAGAGACCGACACCTCGCCCCCGCAGTAGGCCACTAAGGGAATCGGAGCAAATGAGAAAACCCTTCCCTCTCTCATTTCTCGTCTGCTCCAGTGCTTTCAGATTCACGTACAAAACTTTTTTCAGTGTTCACTGATACCCTGCCTAGTTTTACTCTTTTAACAGTATATGCAAAGTCAATTCCATCGACACTGGATCCCACAAATTACAAAGATACACAAAACTATAGTAACCCAGTAAAACTACAGCAATTACCACTGAAATTGAGCATAACGTTATTATAAAAACCTAAGAGATAGACGCCCACCGACGACCGATTTTTCAATTTATGTAGTGAAAAAAAAAATAGGATATGATTTCAACTAAGGCCTCTCATGATTTAACAGCCCACAAGATGATATCGCATTGGTGTGTATGCAGGGAGTTTCATTTAAGTCGTAACGCGCTCACCACATAGAATTTTGTTTTAAAAAAAGGTAAAAAGTTCTGTGAAACGATTTGTTTCAAAGTAAGAAATAAAGCAGATTGGAGAAGCATATGATGTGCTTTATTCCTGTACATGATTTCGAGTATAATTCAAAGGCGTGTCAAATGCTTCTCTAATCTCTTATTTCTTACCTTCAGAAAATTCAATTCACAAAATACTTGACCATTGTTTTATTTTCTATTTTCAGAATATTTAAGAAAATCAGAATGAAGAGATAAACTTTTACACATCCTCACTCGTTTTTCCTATTGTTTGCTGTTCTCGAAATGCCTAAATTTAGAACTTCACCCCAAGGAAGGTATTAAAAGAGTCAGATAGCACAGTAATGCAACTTTTTGTACGCAAAAGATCTACACCCTGAAGAGATTAATCTGTTCACACCTCATTTTCTGTCCTTGCTACTACTGTTTTCGAAACGTCCTGAATTTAGAATTTAATCTGAAGAAAGCTATTTGACAGTAAAATATCACACCAATGTAACGTTTTTACAGAAAATAGCTAGGGCTTGAAGAGATGAGCGACTAGACACTTCATTTAAACATCTTTTCGTGAAATATTACAGTTTTTCCAGAAACAGCAAATTAAGTGTTTTCTTAATTATTCTGATTAGTTTCAATCAAATACGCCCTTTGTTGCAAAAGTAAACAACACGATTGTCGGTTTCATATCCTAACTGTCCATTTCCCACTCACCGCTTGGCTATGAAAACTCTGACGAAAACTCATTGTGTGATTTATAGGGAGTCTTGTTTTTGCTCAAACATTTGACCAAAAAGGAAGCGTTTGAAATGAACACGTTAGCATGTACATTACTGGACAATCCCTCTCTGCACGAATGAACCAAAATTGAAATGCCAACTCTTTCCAGAGATAGAAAAAATCCATTCCTGCAGATGAAAAGTTGCATAAGTACATGATGGGTACTCGGTGTGTGTTAATAGAAGTTAAAAGCTGGAGATATCGTCATTTTTCGGACTTTGAGAAATACTTAATTATCAATACTAGGCTCATGGGAAGATCATACCGACAGGTCGAAAAGTCAGGTGACTGTAGTCCAGTGACTGTGGAACAAGTGGTGACGATACAGAATGAGAAGGTGAGCCGTTCCAGAGGGCTACACAGGGAGAAGATCTGACTGTGACGAATACACGGATGACAACAGGTGAAATCAGGGCAGACGTTGCTCCCAGAGTGTCACGAGTAGCTTTCGGGAACAGATTACGCGATGTTAGTTTTATATATTCAGTTGACGCGTCGTTTGGTGCTGAAATGGAACCACAGAGACAACAGAGACTTATATGACGTAGAGAAAAAGTCAACTGGGACATTCAGTGGCATTCTGTAGTGTTCAGCGGAGAGGTCCATGGAAGGAAAAAAAAGGTGAAATCAAATGGAAAACAGTGATTCTCGAGACTCACACCACTTCAGCTCCTGATTTCATGATATGGGGAGCTGCTGGGTATGATAACAGGACTGACTTCGTAAATATCGGAGGCAGGTAGAATGGTCACCAGTATGTTGCAAGAATGATACATTACCATACCCTACATGATCAACGTACCAAATGGCATATTCCAGCAAAATAGTGCAAGACCCCACTGTGCAGTCCACACCAAAAACAGTTTGAGGACTGTATCGAGCCTTGATTGACCCACTCATTCCCCTTATTCGTCACCCATAGAGCGTGTCGCGGCTACAAGGAGAAGATGTATAATTTGACAACAGTCTCCGGCGAGCTGTCTTCACGAACTGGCACAGTATGTGTTTCAGATATAGAGAGAAATGTCTCAAGATTAAGTTCGCAGACAGTTTGCTTTTATGCCACGATGAATACAACAGCATATTCGTTAACGTAGGGGTAACATCTTCGTACAGATTCCACTGTCAATAAAATTCACCTACAGCCACGTACTTTAAAATATTATTTTATTTTATTCTGAAGGCTATCAGTTTGGCAATTTTATTATGCCATCTTCAGGCCCCATATGCATCTATCCAAATAAACGAACTTGTCGTACAGCGAGATAAACCACTGGATATCGTGTATTCAGTCGTTAAACAATTACTACATTCGAAGACGTGACATCAACGCGAGCTACTATCACGTTTTCGAATGAAGCAATTGTATAACGATTGAATGTAGCAGTTTCTGCACTCTACTGAGGCTACTTTACATCTGCATTGACATACATACTCCGCAAGCCACCCTATGATGCATGGCGGAGGGTATCCTATACCCACAGTTACGTCATTTTCCCTCCCGTTGCAAAGCAAATAGAGCGAGGGGTAAACGACTGTCTGTATGCCTGCGTGTGATATCTAATTTCTAGATTCTTATTTTAGTGGTCCTTACCCGAACTGTAATTTGGTGGCAGTAGACTCGATCTGCAGTTAGCTTCAAATGCCAAATCTCTAAATTTTCTCAATAGTGTTCCTTGAAAAGAACGTCGCTTTCCCTCCAGGGATCCCATTTGAGTTCCCGAAGCATCTCCGTCTTACTTGCGCGTTGTTCGAATCCACCGGTAACAAATCAAGCAGCCCGCCTTTGAAATGCTTTGATGTCTTCCTTCAATTCGACCTGGTACGGATCCAAAATTCTATTGCTGTACGCAAGAGTAGGTTGCACTATCTTCTTCTTTGCGGTCTCTTTTACGGGTGAACCACACTTTCCCATAATTCTGCTAATAAACCAAAGTCCACCATTAGCATCCCCTATCTCAATCCTCACTTGCTCGTTCCACTTCATATTACATTGCAGCGTGAAGACCAGATATTTAAACGACAAGACTGTGTAAAGCAGGACACTGGTAATGACTTATCTGAATGTTACGGGTTAGCTTTTCTTACCCATCGGCGTTAACTGACATTTTTATACGTTTAGTGCTAATTGTCATTCATCACACTAACTAGGAATTTTTTCTATAGCATCTTGTATCCTCCTACAGTCACTCAAGTTCGGTCTCTTCCCGTACACCACAGCATCAACAGCAAACAACCATTTATGTATATGAAATATAATATCGGTCGTGTCACACTTCCCTGGGGCACTTCCGTCGATCCCTAGTCGAGAATAACATACACTGTTCTATTACTTGACTAGTCTTCGAGCCATTCACATATCCAGGAAACTGTAGGCTCGTTACTACGTTAACAGTCTGCAGTGGGGCACCGTGTCAAATGTGTCCGGAAATCTAGAAATATGGAAATTCTCTGTTGTCCTTCATCCATAGTTCGTAGTACATCATGGAGAAAAGGCAATCTGAATTTGGCGCAAGTGATGCTTTCTAAAACCATGTTGACTTGTGGACATAAGCGTCTAGGTATCAAGAAAATTCATTATACTCGAACTGAGAATATGTTGAAGAATTCTGCTGCAAACCAAATTTAGAAATACTGGACTGTAATTTTGCCGGTCTGTTCTTTTACCCTTCTCATATACTGCAGTCACCTGTGCTTCCTCTCAGTCGCTTGAGACTTTGGACTGGGCTGGAGATTCGTGATAAATGCATGCTAAGTAAGGAGCCAGTGCAGTAGAGTACTCTACGCAATGGATGCTTAATAATACACTCCTGGAAATTGAAATAAGAACACCGTGAATTCATTGTCCCAGGAAGGGGAAACTTTATTGACACATTCCTGTGGTCAGACACATCACATGATCACACTGACAGAACCACAGGCACATAGACACAGGCAACAGAGCATGCACAATGTCGGCACTAGCACAGTGTATATCCACCTTTCGCAGCAATGCAGGCTGCTATTCTCCCATGGAGACGATCGTAGAGATGCTGGATGTAGTCCTGTGGAACAGCTTGCCATGCCATTTCCACTTGGCGCCTCAGTTGGACCAGCGTTCGTGCTGGACGTGCAGACCGCGTGAGACGACGCTTCATCCAGTCCCAAACATGCTCAATGGGGGACAGATCCGGAGATCATGCTGGCCAGGGTAGTTGACTTACACCTTCTAGAGCACGTTGGGTGGCACGGGATACATGCGGACGTGCATTGTCCTGTTGGAACAGCAAGTTCCCTTGCCGGTCTAGGAATGGTAGAACGATAGGTTCGATGACGGTTTGGATGTACCGTGCACTATTCAGTGTCCCCTCGACGATCACCAGAGGTGTATGGCCAGTGTAAGAGATCGCTCCCCCGGGTGTTGGCCCTGTGTGCCTCAGTCGTATGCAGTCCTGACTGTGGCGCTCACCTGCACGGCGCCAAACACGCATACGACCATCATTGGCACCAAGGCAGATGCGACTCTCATCGCTGAAGACGACACGTCTCCATTCGTCCCTCCATTCACGCCTGTCGCGACACCACTGGAGGCGGGCTGCACGATGTTGGGGCGTGAGCGGAAGACGGCCTAACGGTGTGCGGTACCGTAGCCCAGCTTCATGGAGACGGGTGCGAATGGTACTCGCCGATACCCCAGGAGCAACAGTGTCCCTAATTTGCTAGGAAGTGGCGGTGCGGTCCCCTACGGCACTGCGTAGCATCCTACGGTCTTGGCGTGCATCCGTGCGTCGCTGCGGTCCGGTCCCAGGTCGACGGGCACGTGCACCTTCCGCCGACCACTGGCGACAACATCGATGTACTGTGGAGACCTCACGCCCCACGTGTTGAGCAATTCGGCGGTACGTCCACCCGGCCTCCCGCATGCCCACTATACGCCCTCGCTCAAAGTCCGTCAACTGCACATACGGTTCACGTCCACGCTGTCGCGGCATGCTACCAATGTTAAAGACTGCGATGGAGCTCCGTATGCCACGGCAAACTGGCTGACACTGACGGCGGCGGTGCACAAATGCTGCGCAGCTAGCGCCATTCGACGGCCAACACCGCGGTTCCTGGTGTGTCCGCTGTGCCGTGCGTGTGATCATTGCTTGTACAGCCCTCTCGCAGTGTCCGGAGCAAGTATGGTGGGTCTGACACACCGGTGTCAATGTGTTCTTTTTTTCATTTCCAGGAGTGTATATCGTCTATACGGCATAGTGTTTTTTGTTAGTCTCATACATATACGATTTCTTAAACGCGAAATTAAAAAGTTGGGCTTTTGTTTTCCTATTTTCAGATGACATATCAGTTGACTGGTCAGCGAGTGACTGGGAAGTCTTCAATCCGCTATGCAGTTTTACATAGGGCTATATTTTTCTTTGGTTTCCGGTCAGATCTTTTGCTAACCATGGTGGTGGTAGCTGCTGTATGCTTCGCGCATATCTCTTTTCACACACCCATGATACTGGTAACCTTTGCCTGTCGTCATTTCCCAGTTCTCTTTTGAATTAAGATTGCTATAGCCTTTACTTTTTCAGCATTTTCAGAATTTCGTTTTTTCCGTGTTTAATCAACTTACTAGGCACATAGTTCTCCAGCTCACGATTTATAATCTGTTCAAGCTTTGCCCACAATCCGTCTACCTCTATCTTGCAGGAACAAATTGAGGTCAGTTCGCTGTCTAAGTGAGATGCTAACAACCGCTTATGTGCTCTTTCTGGCAGAAACACTCTCCTACCCCTCTCGACTAATTTATTAATTTTCGTAACCCTAGTTGCTATAATGGTATCACGGTCACTAATCCCCGTCTCCATACTGACGCTGTCGATAAGGTCCGTCTTGTTTGTAGCTACGAGGCAAATATATTTCCGTTGCGTTTTGGCTGCCGAAATACCTATTCATGACAGCTTTCATAGAAACGTGTTCATAAGTACTTCGCAAGAATGTCTGTCTGTACTCCCCGAAATGAATCCATAGACGTCCCAGTCTATACTGGGTACGTTAAATTCGCTCCCAACTGGTATTGCGTGAGCTGGATATTTATGCGCTACTGAATGCAGACTTTCTTTGAATGACACCGTCACAGCTGTCACAGACGAACCTGGTGACCGCTAAAAACATTTAGCAATTAACTTGGTTCCACCTAGGCCTGTTATACGCAACGAGATAACTTCACTATCACGCTCTGCTTAGGCCCTACAATGAAAGGTATCTCGGTCGCAAACTGAATGAATCATAATTACACTACTAGTAAGTGGCCAGCCACCGGGCACTGCCCTTGCTTTGAGCCAAAATACTAAGAAGATATCCCTGAACAATCTCTGAAAATGTGTCGTTGGGATTCTCGTTCACCCTGTAAACAGCTGTCATTATGCTCAGATTTTATACATTCCCAGACCCAACTAATTCCATTATTACATCAATATTCTTAAAGAAATCCAAACGTACCATATGGAACTCAAACGAACGTAACGATACTCAATCACAGTGACGATATTACAGTTTGTTTCTTGCTTTTTTGTGATGAAGAAGTATGCTGATGTTCCACCTTCTTCAGACAAGTTAAGAAACTTGATGAATACATAAAAATAATATTTCACCATGAATCCCGGGACAAGGAAATGGACAAGTAACATTATGTAACAGGGGCAATTTTATTACCAACTGAACTTTCCAGGCACGTTAGAACTTAAGTCTGCAACTTTTTCTGTCGTATGTTCCCAACTGTGTAGCCACTCTCCTGGATAGCTTGCTGGACTAGTAGCACTGGGAATAAACTTTCCTCCTTCCGAAAATTTCATTACAGTGTTCCCTCTGCCACAGAAGAAAACGTTTATTTTAAGTACAGTTCACAGGCTACCATTACATCGTCCTCTGTCGACAACCATTTGTTCCTCCCGTTAAGTCTGTGGGCGACGCTCTGGCAGACTGAAGCTTTTGGCACAATTGGCTGTAAGCGAAATACTCAGTTGGTGAGACCTTCGTCCAATACTGGTAATAGTTTGCGTTCGAATTCTGATCGTGTACAGTTTTATTTAACCCACAAAATGTGGGTATCTGGAAGTGAAAATATATTCAGAGTGACTTAGTCGGAAATGAATGACTGATGATGCCGCCACTTTTATACTTCATTGAAAAGTTTAATTATCCCTTCTCAGCTCGTATATTAATAGTGGTAAAAATAATCTAGTGGCAAGTCAGGTGTCATTATAATAGTTATCTTTCAAGTTAATTCAAACAGTAACATTTAGTACTCGGTAGCAACAATCGCATGAAAATCAATTACCTTTTCATATTTGTCAAGGCTCTACATCACAGTATAAAACTGGATTCTATGTTTTCTTGACTTTGACAAGCCCTTGACACTATATCGATCATAGTTTACTGCACTGAAACATGACACATGTACTTTAATATCAGTCGGCTGGGGAATGTTTCGAGAGACACTAATACAGTTTTAGCTCTATAGATGTTGCAAAACGCATAAAACTATACTGAAATTTCAATTATTATAGACAGTGGATAGATTATTCTGTGTTACACAAATGGATAACAGGTGAGTGTAGTTTGCTGATGGTAAAGTTGGTGTATATGAGATTCGGTAGCGAGAAACCTACTGCAAAATACAGAAAATATACACAGGGAAACGTGTACTGCAGTGAGTTACAGTTACAACGAAAAGAGTGCGCAGAATAAAGAAGAAAGTCGACAAAAACTTTGGAAATAGCTACAATTTGGTAGGAAGATGTGGATTTCGTTTAGAGCGAATAAAGATGATAAGCACCGTTCATCTTATTGAAACTGTGAGAACTGGGAAAAGTTATCATGCGTCATATAAATGCCGTGTTCACTGTTTCGAAATAATATACCTGTTGAAATGTGTAAGAATGTAATTTTCCTCTCTCTTTGAATTGTAATACTAAAATAACATAACTAAGTTTTTGCTTTGAGGATAACAATTGCTTTTCCACTACCAAACTATTGACGATTCCATTAAGAGCAGAAAATAAAACGGTGACTAGTGTAGTTTAAAGGAGTAACATCTGAAGTGATCAAACATTGACAGTCACATAAAATCGTTGTCTGTGTTGTGTATGCAATTCAGCCGTTTACAGATTAAAGTCCTGGCTCTAGCCCTGAGTTGCCAAACTGTAAACCATTCCTAACGAATTTCTCCGTTTGTGGTGCATGAAATGTTATTCTACAAAAGGATGGAGCAAATGAGATGCACGACTGTTACAGGAAACTCGAAATACAGCATTGTTCCTCGTTCAAAGCTGGTTACTTAATTATCGTCATTGACAGTGTGTCCTTTTATACCAAACAAAAAGATGCTTCACTGGAGACAAACTCGTCCATAGGATGAATGCACTTGAATACTGAGGAAATAAATGCCTTTTGAATTTGGCTTTCACAACTATCAAAGCTTGCTTTGTGAATGGGGATGACGCATCTAACGCCTTTGATCAGTGTACTGCGTTAAGCCGTATGTCCCCAAGTGACTGCCGTATCAGCGTTAATCAGAATGAGGGCTAGAACGAAAGTAACAGCATATCAGCTTAGCAGAAACGCTTCAATACACCAATAAAGAAACGTTCTCGCTTGCGTAACAAATCGACATCTGATAGTACGGTAACTCGAAAGGTCTGATGTTGAGGATTTCCTAAAGAATAGAGATGCTTAGGAAGTTGTAGGCTAGGAACACATATCAAGCAATTTTGTATGACCTGTTGTTGCATTCATGTTTTAATAAATATCCAAATATAATGAGAATTAAGTTTTAGTATGAGAATATTTTTCTGTTTCTTTAATTACAGTTAATACTAGTGTGAAGCGATTTCATTCAAATGAAGAATTAATTGTTTTACAGGGTGGAGCACGAAATGTGTTACCAATTGTTTCTTTCACAATTTACGACGCACATTACATATCTCGCTGGGGTCTCTACAGGAGTACCAGCAGAGCTTGGAAAAACAAATGAGTTACGAAATGACGCGTAATTCACGATACTGCAGCTAGGTAACTAGTAAGCAGCAATGGCTATCAATGTAAGACTGACGACACAGCAACGATCGGGAATTGTGTTACTTTTTCATGAAACGAAAAACCTTGTTGTGACTCAGAGGAGTGTTCGACAACAATTTAACACACGATCGGTCCCTTGCAAGAAGACCATCCACAGCTAGTACAACAAATTTGTAGAGGAGGGAACAGTAATGGAAGCGAAGCGACCTCGGCCTATGCCTGTTTGTTTGCCGGAGAATATTAAAGCGGTACGAGTTGCTGTACAGAGAAGTCCCGGGAAATCGTGTAGAAAGGCAGCAGTGCAACTGGGAATATCCAGACGCTCTGTTCAACGCATTCTTAAAAGTGGCCTCCATATGTACTCATACAAAGTTTGCACAGAAGCTCACTGAAGAACACAAGCAGCAGAGACTACTGTTTGCTCAGTGGGCGGAGGATAGGGAAGAAACTCTCAAGAACGTTTGGTTTTCAGACGAGGCGCATTTTTATTTAGACGGTGTGGTTAACAAACAAAATGTACGCTTTTGGGCCACTAAAAACCCACAAGTGCTTCATGAACGACAACATTATGCTCCGAGGATTACAGCGTTGGTAGGAATTTCCAGTCACAGACTAATTAGACCCTTTTTCTATTAAGAAACTGTGAACAGCGTGCGTTATTTGAGCATGCTTTGCAATAGCTTCATTCCACAGCTTCTTGCTACTGCCTTGCCCTTCAACACGCATTGGTTCATGCAAAATGGAGCAAGGCCACATACTGCAAACAGTGTGGTGGAGTTTTTACAGAAGCATTTTGACATGCGGATCATTATATCTCATGAGGTGGCTCACCGACGGTCTTTCTATCTACTCATCGTTCGCGATTGGAGCATGAATAGGGTTGATATGACGGTACCACCACAATTCCCCCCCCTCCTCAGCACACAGTAATATTGCATACGGAGTATGGAAGACGGACCGCTGGAGATTCAGATGGGGTTTGTTAGCAGTTTCAGCTTTTTTTATGAGACAGTGTGCGTTATAACTGATAATGGGAAAGCAGTTGTGGTGGTGCGGGGGGAAGTGCGCTCCATTTGCCGCGAGGTCGCTAATACGCAGCAGCGGCTTCCGGTGGGCTCTCTCGCCGCTCGCCGCCCGGCGTCTTCCGGTGTCGCTGTTTTTACGACGCCTCTGAGGGCTTTTACCCGTCAGCGGCCGCCTCTCCCGAGTGCAGTTGGTTCGCGAAGTGCATTCTCGCGCGGTTTATCCTGGCTACGCGCATTCGTGCCGCCATCTGTTCTCTGGGAGCTCTGGCAATTGCACTATGACTACAAATCCGCTATTACTTTTTTCATAGCTCTCTTGGAATGTAAACTGGGACATAATAGAGATTGGCAGCCGAGAGATGAGCAGACTTATACTTATGCCTTTGTGGATGATTCGGCAAGTAGCATCATCTGCATTTACTGAAATAGTGGAGATGTTAAGGAGTAGCACATGAAAAGTTCATTTTGAAATGAAGATGTTGCTAAAGTTCTAGAAGCTCTGTTGTTACCAGGTTGCAAACGACGTCAAACAACGTACGGCAAGTTTCAGCTTTTGCTGACGAAATATTTATGTTTATCGCAATGGAAATAGTTTCGTAGGCGCTGAAAGTTGATAAACAGCCTGCTCCTTAAGTTTTAAACTCGAGTCGACGAATTCTAATCTGTCCTTAGTGTCCTCAACATGATCCTCATGTAAGACATCCATATATTTCAGGCACCTATGGAAACATCGAAGAAGTAGATTGGTTGTCACTGGCGAACGGCAGTTAACTGTGATTTATACTGAGAGTGACAAAAGCATGTCAAGGTGCGTTATGTTTTGCGTGAAGAATTAGCTATGAAGGGATTTAGTACCAGTTGGGTGAAGTATACAAATACGAGTGTTTGCAAAGTTTGGCTTAACGTACTTGAAGAAATTAGCAGTCACTGGTTGTAAAACAGATCTTTTATTGTCCACCTTCAGTACAATTTTTTTAAGTGGCCAGTTTCGATTAGACATGAACAACCCTCATATATGTAGACAACAGTAAAATAACTAATCGAGAAATACTGTACGAAATACATAATGTTATGGTAATATAGCATCACCAAACATGAAATGTAGCAGAATTTCCGCAACTGAATCGGTTGCAATAGTAGCCTGTCCCACTATGAGTAAAATGGACATGCTACCGCACAGGATAAAATAGTGGTTTGCTAGGGTACACGTTATTAATATAGCCCAGAAGACTACTGCTAGCATGTGGCATCCTGTACATCCGTCACATCTGAATGGTGAGTATCGACTTGTGACTAGGTTTCCTGTAATTAATCTTTTACGAGTACTTACCAATGAACCTTGAATCGAAACCACCGTCATCGTAAACTACTTAAACTTGATTTATTGTTGGCAGCACTATATTTCAGTACTACACCAAGTGTTATAGTTCATCTAGATTTCAAAGTTTTATAAAATTGTGACCGGTTTCAGTTTGATGATGTAGTATTCAAATTTCTTATAGAGCCTGACGAGTTACACTTGCAGCCGAAATATTCAGTCTGAGGATGGCTTCATGAAAGCGAAACCTGACACAGTTTTACAAATATATACAATCTAGGGGGACAATAAAATATGCTTTACCACCAATGATTGTAGGTTTTCTCGAAAAGGAGCTAATTTTTGCTAACAATGTAATTAAACTACATGTTCCCAAAATGACACAATATGGAACACAATTAGCTTTCTTTCGGAGCACAACAGTTTCATATATCAATTGCAACATTAATCTGGCTCAAAACAACATCTTATTTTCAAACAAGATGTGTGAAGTTCTTTACGGAAAATACGTATCCTCAGAATAACACGCTGAAAGAGGAATAATGGTCAATTAGAGATTGAAGTAGTATATAGCTTCAGAAGGCGAGTCGTATGTGGGTGAACCACAGACACAGTGAGTTAGTGTTGGGGGGAATGCACGGAAGGAATGAGGAGAAACGAAACTTGAAAACGCGATCGAGTTCAAGGAACTGACGCTCTGTTATAAGGACATCTACAGATAGATAACAAGAGCGGTAGCTATGCGAAAGATTTACGCCCTTCAGTTTCTTACAAGGCAAACACTGACACAGCATTACTGCAAATCTCTTTTGAAAAACACTCCTGACAATTCACGTCATGTGGTCGCTGCATCTCTTGCAGCAAATCTGCCTAATACTAGTAATGGTGGAAACCCTGGTCGTAGCTGCCACTCCCGTCCTTACTGCG
The DNA here is from genome assembly GCF_023897955.1 of Schistocerca gregaria. NCBI lineage: Eukaryota > Metazoa > Arthropoda > Insecta > Orthoptera > Acrididae > Schistocerca > Schistocerca gregaria. The sequence continues at coordinate 837,392,654 of NC_064931.1, forward strand.
ACAGGCATTCCGGAGTGAATTTCGCGGCCTGCATCCCGAAGTAACAAGTTTCCTCGAAGTGAGACACGCTTCCCTCTGCCACTTCGCTCCCTGCGATCGTTTATCACCTGCTCGACACCGTCGTTCCTATTGTATGAAATTACAATCCAGACGCATCTCCAAATTACGGCCCTCCCCACGACCCTTAGAGAAGTGGCGAGTCGCTAGTGCTCCATGCTCTACTTCCTGGAGACGAACCGGCCACGACTGCTCGCGCAAATAGTTGAGGGCCAGGGCTCCAGATCTTCTTCCTGAATTTTGTGTACTTAGTTTAACGGCATTGACAGTTGTTAAACTGCCTCTTAATAACCTTGATGTTTGTATACGTAAATAATTCGTCTGTGAAAGTGCTGAAAATGCGTATTTACTCCAACATAGCTTTTCTCTTATTGATTTAAAGATTATGTAGTGATATAGAATCTAACATATATCAAGTTTCGTTTTTGTTCCATATCTAAAAGTACTTCGTTTCATAAACTATTGAAGAGTGGTTTTCATTTACCGCGTTACGTTCTGGAGTGTTGCCTGCATGTACGATTACCAAATACATCTCCCTTGAACATTTGTCCTTTTTACCTATTTCCATTTTCCCTTGCAGCAACTGACAATTAGAGAACACTTATTCGAAGTTGACTGTACACCCATTGTGGTGCGTCTACCTTGCATCTCGCGTAGGGATCATGAAAATAGCATAAGATATAGTACGTCGCGTACACAGACATTACGACAGTCATTTTCGTCCTCCCTCATACATGAATGGAAGAGGAAATACTATTGGTAACATTTTTACGATATACCCTTCGCCAGACACTGCACAGCGGCATCATGAGTATATATGTATATTTAGATGTAAAATGAATAAATACTTCTAGTAGCTGCTGAAATATATTAAGCAGTATTAGTCACATTCTTACACGGTAGAGAGATCTTCATCACACGTGCAATCCTTTGTCGAGAGAGTATATTTGGTCTGAGAATAAGTTCTCCACTAAGGCACTCCTACAGCCTTCGAGCATCTAGTATGCCACTATTTTGCAGAGCCGGTAATGACAATACGTCATATCTGTGTTTCGTATCATTTCCAAGTATCCAGAAAGTTTGATTCTTCCGTAATGAAGTACGAATGTTTTTATCAAAGAGTTTTTAACACTGTTGTACGTTGCATTGTACTGCATTCAATTTAGAAAGAGCTATACGTCTTATTCAGTATCACAGGATTACTAACTCAGAAAATATTTTTCAGTATGTATCTTGGTTCTAGGTAATGAAGACAACAAAATGTTCGAACTTAAGACAATGAAGAATGTCTTTGCAGGTGTCAATATGAAGTATGTAATTAAAATATCGGAGTAGACACAGTCAGTTACATGTAGAAAACAAAGCTAATAGAACACGATAACGTGGGAACAAAAAACAAGTTTAGTGAATCAGAAAATACCGTTACGAGTAGCTAGGAGAGAGTGCGGAAGGCTTTCCAAAAAGATATTTTATCGCTTACAATGTCAATTCTTATCATTCCGTAATTCATCTCCACAAATATCTGTCACTCAGCAACGTCGAGATTCGGGTTTTCATACTTTACTGCTAGGTTGCCCCACATTTTTCTCCCATAGTCCTCCATAAAATGCAGGGCTAAGAAGTCTTGGATGTCTTCAGATAAAGGTTTATCTTAATCTTCTTTCTTCACTTACTCCTGTTAATACATATTTATTTTGTACCTTAGCTAACCATTCTCTTATTAACAGCCTGTTCGAATGCTTCATTTCCACACTCCACAGAGAGCGAAACGAAACTAAACGAAACGAAACGTCAGCTCAAAGACTTCAGTGTATGAATATTCTCGTGACAAATTATAATAAGCAACAAAAACGACCGTTAGACCCTTTGAAGAAACACTTATGTTTTCGAATGGCAGAGTTAATAAAAGTAAACTTGTTCTCGCTGAAATTCTGCGGAAGATTGAGATAGTTGATGTTTGCCACAAATTGTATTGGTTTTGACACAACAGAAGAGAACCGGAATAGATTTAAATCACTTTACACCCTTTAGCTTGTTTTTACTGATGCAGAAAATATCTTGCTGTGAACTTAACAAATATAGACTTCGAATCAGGTATCTTTCCAGAGTGCACGACAATTGAGAGGTGTGTTCGGCTAATGAAAGGTAATACATACGACAAAGAAAACTACAAGCCCAGTTCTGTGCTGTTGCCATTCTAAAAATATTAGAAACAGTTATAAACGAGTGATTATTGACTTACTTAAATAAATGGTACATTATAAGTATATAAAAGTTTGATTTTCGAAGAGGCAGAGGTAAAGCATAAGGTTCCCTACAATTTACAAAAATGATAACTCATGCGCTTCACAATGTTGATTGTCTCACGGCCATTGTTTTAGTTTTTACAAGGCCTTTGATACTGCTTACCGCAAAATTCTGCATATTAAGCAGCAATTGTTAGGAACAAGCTGCTTAGCTAAGGACTGGTTCCAGCTACACCTAACACATAGATTACAAAGGGTAGAAATAACACAAATCCCAAATAATGCTAAACTTATAGTGAAAAATTTGTCAACACCTAAATCCTATAATACAGCTGATCTCAGAGTAGCATATTACAAACTGCACTGTTCCTGACATAAATCAGTAACGTTGCCCTTAATGCCAGTCAGGAGCAAAAATTCTTTTCGTAAATGGCTGTTACATTACAGTCATTGAAAAAAGAGAAAGCTTTGCAAAGAAGGTGAGAGATTCATAATTCGTCAGAATACAATAAAATTACATTGAACGAATGAAAAACAAATATCATACATTTCACTTTAAAGACCGAAGCTCATATTATTTAATTCAAAGTAGATTAAATCTGTATTGATTCTAAAACAAATTCCACATTTCTATGAATTAATACTGATCGTTATTTTGAATTGTGTGCCCGAACCCTCAACACGAAAACTGACAATGATATGAAAATGGAATATTTTATACTAACGTCATATTGCACCATGCTGCGCGGAGCATAATGTAGCGAACGCTCAACGCCGAATATGGGAATGATGTAGACATACTATTTCGTATATATTTATTTCAGATTCCACCTTGAAGTACGGAGCATAATGGTGGGTTTCAAGAAATAAAGAGCTTGGGCTACGTGAATTACACTAAAGGAGGCTCGGCAGACATGTAAAAAGTAAAATTAAGCTTGATAAAATGCGGGACAAGTAATTAAGATCAACGTTACGAGTAAAAGCGGTAGCAAAGGAAATCTGAGATACCTAAAAGAAATGGGACTGTACTTGTTTTGAGTATATCGCAGACTAGAATCCCAAAGCAAGCTTTACACTCTAAATCTTCGGCGACAAGAAAATTTGACAAACATTTTAAAATATTTTAGTTGTAGGAAATAGTTGCAGTTTTATTCATCTACAGTTCACTTTCACAGATATAGTCGGTATGTCGGGTATCACAGTTTAAGAACAGAAAAACGTAATTTGTACATACAGGTATTTATAAACCTGGAGATCTCGTTTGACGAGAATACGGTAGAGTATTGCGTTATAGTTCGAACCATGCTCGCTTTTAACGAAAGTAGTTTAGATAAAGTACAGAAAACCTACATCAAGATGGCCGGATGAGAATTAGAGCATCCATTCTCCCGCAACCAAAGCCAGTCTATATGAAACAGTCCAGCTTCGTTCAGTTTCTCCCAATGGCAAAAAACTGTTTTTTATAATATCCTTGCGAAGAAGTTTAATCACAATGTGGAAAAACTAAATTTACTTCTCAACACAAAAAACTTCACGTTCAAAGCACACTATGAGTTGCCATCAGGGGCACGCGATGGTGTTTCGTTTTCAAATGGTTCAAATGGCTTTGAGCACTATGGGACATAACATCTTTGGTCATCAGTCCCCTAGAACGTAGAAGTACTTAAACCTAACTAACCTAAGGACATCACACAAATCCATGCCCGAGGCAGGATTCGAACCTTCGACCGTAGGAGGCTCGCGGTTCATTTCGTTTTCAATTTGTGTACTGCAGCTCCCTACTAGCTTACCTGAATGACTGAATCAGCATCGCTATATAATAAGCGAGCTATAGTACGCCGAAAACGGATACGACGTTCATATTATCCATTGTAGATATATGGTGTAAGATTTTCGGGAACTGAGAAAAACAAATCATTACTATGTAAACGTGTATTGTGGAGTGAAATGAGTGCTTTTTTTTACTTATTTACTTGCGTCACACCTTTTACAAAACTTCTACCCTGAGATAGCTAAATAAACCTTCACTGTATAGAGTATACTACACAGAAGGTATTGTATTACAGCACTTTTAGCGTAATCTTTAAAAGCAATAAGAGGAAGGAGAAAAAGGATCTGGAAAACCAGTATGACACCTTTAAAGACACTGTTTAACTAGCTAGTGGCAGCTGCAGGGACCTTACGTATCTGAAGGATGACAAGCAACTTCCATGTAGCCTTCTTTAGAGATACCGAAAGGATTGTGTAGTGCAAACCAGTCAAATGAGCTAGCTGCTCCGCTTATTGTAGTATGTTGTGATCCTAGCGTCGACAGGAAACACGAAGAAAAGTCAGTTGCAGCACAGGAGGAAGGAAACAGCCCGACAACAAGAGAACGCGCAGCATGTGCACCTGCATTAGCCGTGATTAACTCGAAGCACTTTCTCAGCGCAACGGGCGCCACGGGGCCGGCTGTTTATTGCTGTTGCGGGAGGAAGAGGCCCCCGCACTGCCTAAATACGCTTCATAATTCGCGCGTGTTTCGCTATTTTGCGGCGCCTATGCCCTCAGCAGGCTTAGCCACGAGGGCGCTGTGGGATTGGAATTTCGCCACCCGCTAGCCGCACACTTCCTTCCCTAGAACTGTCCGCAGTACACGCGCACGTGGCCAGTAGAGTGAGAAGGATAGCAATAATTACCGCAAGCAGATTATTGTAAAATTGTGCCTGATTTATACAGCAGGGATCCGCCTCCACTGCTCAAGTCGCGATGGCATCCTGCCAAGAGGTAGCCAGTTAGAACCAAGCCGGTGGAAGTAATTTGGCTAGCGACGGGAGGAGACTGTACTCTAACGCCTTGCGTGAAATTCTGAACGTATCCACAGTCGCTTATGTAGTGACGGGCTGTAACTGACGTAATTCGTTCCGTGCCGAATGCATGGCTCGTCACATTTTATCTACGTGACAATGCCGACTAAGAAGTATACAGCCGATATGTGTTTGTAAGCTTTACATGGCAAAGCCGACGTATTAATTAAATGATTTGGAATCTAACATCTACATCTCCAGTAATTTGCATCACACTGTTTGTTTAACCTCTAGTTAATTTTCATGTTAATAATAAGCGGTATTTTATTTGTTTATTTTCACAATTCAAACTGCCGTAACATGGAATACTTAAGTTTAGAACCACAGTTTTCAATTGTGCTATTTACTACAGTAAAGACCCTAAAGAATAATTTTATATTACTATATAACAGACTGCCGCACGAATTAGCCGAGCGGTCTTAGGCACTGCAGTCATAGAACGTGTGGCTGGTCCCGGTGGAGGTTCGGGTCCTCTCTCAGGCATGGGTGTGTGTGTTTGCCCTTAGGATAATTTAGACCAAGTAGTGTGTAAGCTTAGGGACTGATGACCTTAGTCCCATACGGTTTCATACCCTTATAACAGACTCATGTAGCAGCAACAAAATATATTAAAACAGAACACTAAATTTAAAGTAACCTTTTAAGTTGCCTTTATGTCAGTATTTATCCTTTGGGAATAGCAATGAATAAAACTCCTCAATATATTATGTATTTTAAAGTCTGCTAATGGGTTTTGAGTGATAAGTATTCATACCAATAAATCAAGAGAAAAACAAAAAGACATGTTAACTCTAGTTACTTGACAAAGGCGTTTACCAGCGTCACTAAAGGGGTTAATACGATGGCTAAGAGTATTTCATTCTTTATGTTCACCAAGCTCTTCCTATCCAATTTAGCACGAATGGAGGCAGAACAACTATATTAAATAGCCTAAATGACTGTCTATTTAAACTTTCCTAACAAAGTTTCGCCAGTGAAATCTCATATTCCTTCCAAAGATTCTTATTTAAAATCCCTGATCCTGTAGATCACGTTCGCAACCGCATATAAGTGTATCAGAATTCCTTCGATATTATAACCCCACGTGCTGGGGCTCCTAAACATACAGGAAGTAATTAAAGATAGGTCGTGACCTTGGCAGCTGTGCTACACATTCCTCTGTCTCCTTATAACGTACAGTATTCTATGCGTCCGTCCAACTTCATGTTACTCCCAAATGTTGTGCTTAATAATGCTGTATTCGGAAATTGTCAGATGTTTCCACATTCCACGTGCGACGTGGTTGATCGTGGTGTGATACGAAACTGGTTTGATGTAGGTCTCCACGCTAGTCTATCGCGTTCAACCTTTTTATATCTCCTCGTAATAGATAAAAGCTTGTATCCTCTTCTTTTCCGAACTATTTACCGTCCAAGTGTCATTGCCGTAAAAGTCTAAATTTTCTGCAAATACTTTTAGAAAATAGGTTTTAACAATTAGATTCATATTTTGTGTTAACAAACTATCTTCCAGAGAAATTCTTTCCTTACTATTTATTTCTGCAAGTTATGTCATCCCTACATCGGCCTTAATCATATATTTAGCTGCCCGTATAGAAAAACTCAGTCGGTGAGTTTAGTGTCACATTTCCTAATCTGATTCCTTCAGCATCTCATGCTTTAATTCGCCTACTGTCCGATAGTCTTGCTTTACTTTTTTGGGTTTTCATCTAGTGAACTCATTTCAGGTGCATACCTTTTCCGTTCATCTACTCTTCCAATGCCATTACCCATGACAGAATTAAAATGTCGCTGTCAAACCTATAGTCTTTTTTTCATGTTCCCTTCGTTTAATCCCCGTTCCAAAGTTCCTGGTAGTTTCCGTTACTACTGGCTCAGTCTATACAATGAATAACATTGATGGTAGTCTGCGATCCTGTCTCGCTCCCTTCTCAACCAGTGCTTCCCTTTCACGTCTTTCGAATCGTATAGCCACAACTACTTTATATTATCCCTGCTATTACTGGTCAACATTGACAAATCCTTTCTCGAAATCAACGTAAGCTATAAACGTTGGTTTGCCTTTCGTCAAATTATCTTGTAAGACAAATGGTAGGGTATGTATTGCATCGCGTCTTGTAACACTTCTCCGAATTCGAAAATTATCTACGCCGGGGTCGTCTTCTATTAGTTTTTACATTTTTCTGCAAATATTTTGTATCAGTAATTTACAACAATGACTTATTAGACTGATATTTCGGTAATATTCACACCTGTCAGGTCCCGACTCTTTAGAATTCGGAATTATCATTTTTGCTTAAAGTCTGAAAGCGTTTCTCCCATGTTAAATACCTTGCCACCCTGGAGGGGTACACTTCTCATGGTATGGTCTCCCAAGATCTTTAATTATCAGGCAGGAATGTCGTCTACTGCGGATCTCTTGTTTTGACTTAAGTCTTTCAGTATTCTGTCAAATTCCTCTAGTTGGATCGTATCTCTCATCTCATCCTCGTTCCTCTTTCAGCTTCACTATCATTCATTAGAACTGACTTGCTATTTGAGATCGTAATATTCATATTCATGCTTCTCTTTCCTTCAAAGGATTCTTTATTTCATCTATTTCTCCCACAGTGATGCGTGCTTCATTTTTAATCGATTGTATTCCATTTTGTTTGCTTCATGTGCTGCATTTGTATCCTTTCTCCCTCAGTCTATTAAACTGTCTTGCGTTGACCAAGGAATTAAACTTAGCCTTGCCATTTTTCTTATTTGGTACTCTTCTGTTTCCACTGTCTTCTACTGCATTTCTCATCCGCGTTTCAGTTAACTATTGCTCCAATGGTTTCTTTGAAACTCTCAAATGCCACTCGTTCTTGCAATTTATGCAGTTGCCTTCACTTTAATTTCTTACTTCTCTTGAATTTCTTCAAGTTTAATCAGCAGTCCACAACCAATAAATTTTGATCAGAGTCCATATCTGCTCCCCGAAATGTTTTGCACTCTAAAATTGAATTTCTTAATCTTTCTCTTACCTTTGTATAAACTACAATAAATCTGCCGGTATATATTGATCTTCTCCACATATACCCCATTACACCACGTATACGATCCATACATCATTATACAGGTAGGCTTCACATCCTCGGACAATACAACGGCTATAGTATCCTCTCGTTTTCAGCAGATACCAATACGAGCATTGCGGGATCGTGTTGGCTAATGACACATTGACACATTAGTCAGTCACCGAGACAGTTGCTTTAGGATCTACTGAAAATACTGCTGCTCCATTTTACGAATTACTTGTTAGGTTAACCTCTTCACAAATACCTTCATGTTACGATTGCACCCACGACACGAGTCACTCCATGGCTGATGAATGCAAGACAGCACACCTCGGCAAACTGTCATTCTTTACGCAACTGAGCACATTTTACCTAATTCACTTACAACCTCCTTTGAATTGGTTCAAATGGCTCTGAGCACTACGCGACTCAACCTCTGAGGTCATCAGTCGCCTAGAACTTAGAACTAATTAAACCTAACTAACCTAAAGACATCACACACTCCATTCCCGAGGCAGGATTCGAACCTGCGACCGTAGCGGTCGTTCGGCTCCAGGCTGTAGCGCCTAGAACCGCATGGCCACTCCGACCGGCGCTCCTTTGAATTAGTGTACGATATTAATTATTTTTCATAATTAAATTTCTTGAAAACAGTCTGAATAACTGTTTATACCTGGCTTTAGTAAGACCTTTATTCCAGCCCGTTGTATCGAACCTGATTCATTATCTATAATCTTGAAATTTTCGGGATTTTATTGTCATTCCGTACGACCATAATTTCTTGCATTCCTCTTAAGGGTTTTCTGCAGGTATCCGAATGCGGAAGCCATTATTGGACTCATTCAGGGCTCTAGTTATAGGCACACGTTTCTCTCGTTCCTTTTGTGCAATAATTGTAACACTGTTCGCTTTCTCAACGTTTGTAAGTCAATTGGAGAACATCCTCGGTCTTACTGCGCCTTTGCCGCTTTAGTAGGGACATATTTCTTCAGAGCGAACTTATATGAGTGATGTTTAGATACTACGCCACTCTTCGCTTATGTTGTACTTGAAGTAAATGCTCTTATAGACATTTTGTTTGATATTTTGTATTTTATAACAATTGTCAACACTGTGGCAGCGCCGTTTCTTCGGTAATATAGTCAGATATACTTGCTCTGCTAGCGTCTGGAACACTGCTTTCGCGTATGAGATTTCGACACAGTTTTTAGAGAAAGTACAACTGTTGCAGAGTGAGTGCACTATTGAAAAAGGAACTTTTACAGTTTAGAGCTACAGAAAATACTGAAAATTAGATGTTTCAATCGAATAAATTACAGGCGAAGTAGTGAGTTGAACTGGGAAAAGAATTAATTTATGAATTTGAACAAAAGAAGGATTCAGGTGATAAGACATGTCCTGAAACATGAAGGATGAGTTATTTTTGTCACGGAGAGAGGTATGCGCGGTAAAATTGAAGAAGGAGGCAAAGACCTGATTATGTTACAGTAAGCGGGATCAAGTCGATATTGGTTTTAGTATATATGCGGAGAAGTAGTGACACGCACAGAACAGACCAGTATAGAGACCTGCATTCAACTAGTATTCGACTGAAAACCGCAACAACATCATCTCGTAAGACGTTTCCTGTCTACCACGAGTACAGATCGCATACTGCACCTGTCAATACTACGTGGATTTTTATAATTTCCTACTACATCACGTGATATGTACGGCTGTCTAATTTTCATGTAACTCGGTATCTGATTAGTTCTGTGTCTCTTGTAGGTGAATATGGTAAATCAATCAGTTATTAATCTGACAAGGAGACGGCACGACCATGGGGTCGGGGATTTGCCCGTAACTTTGTGTGGTGAAAGAGGACCCCTAACACCTCACGTGGTTAAAATCTTAGGACGCACTACTCGGAAAACCCCGAGAAAAATCGATTCAAAGTTTCTTAGGTGCCTCATGAGCATAAAATCTTACTCCAGTGACGTGCCGCCGTCTACCCTACCTCGGACCCTTACGCTAGAGGTCTCGGGTTCGATTACTCCTGCGGCACATACACTCCTGGAAATGGATAAAAGAACACATTGACACCGGTGTGTCAGACCCACCATACTTACTCCGGACACTGCGAGAGGGCTGTACAAGCAATGATCACACGCACGGCACAGCGGACACACCAGGAACCGGGGTTTTGGCCGTCGAATGGCGCTAGCTGCTCAACATTCATGCACCGCCGCCGTCAGTGTCAGCCAGTTTGCCGTGGCATACGGAGCTCCATCGCAGTCTTTAACACTGGTAACATGCCGCGACAGCGTGGACGTGAACCGTATGTGCAGTTGACGGACTTTGAGCGAGGGCGTATAGTGGGCATGCGGGAGGCCGGGTGAACGTACCGCCGAATTGCTCAACACGTGGGGTGTGAGGTCTCCACAGTACATCGATGTTGTCGCCAGTGGTTGGCGGAAGGTGCACGTGCTCGTCGACCTGGGACCGGACCGCAGCGACGCACGGATGCACGCCAAGACCGTAGGATCCTACGCAGTGCCGTAGGGGACCGCACCGCCACTTCCCAGCAAATTAGGGACACTGTTGCTCCTCGGGTATCGGCGAGGACCATTCCCAACCGTCTCCATGAAGCTGGGATACGGTCCCGCACACGGTTGGGCCGTCTTCCGCTCACGCCCCAACATCGTGCAGCCCGCCTCCAGTGGTGTCGCGACAGGCGTGAATGGAGGGACGAATGAAGACGTGTCGTCTTCAGCGATGAGAGGCGCTTCTGCCTTGGTGCCAATGATGGTCGCATGCGTGTTTGGCGCCGTGCAGGTGAGCCCCACAATCAGGACTGCATACGACCGAGGCACACAGGGCCAACACCCGGTATCATGGTGTGGGGCGCGATCTCCTACACTGGCCGTACACCTCTGGTGATCGTCGAGGGGACACTGAATAGTGCACGGTACATCCAAACATTTATCGAACCCATCGTTCTACCAATCCTAGACCGGCAAGGGAACTTGCTGTTCCAACAGGACAATGCACGTCCGCATGTATCCCGTGCAACCCAACGTGCTCTAGAAGGTGTAAGTCAACTACCATGGCCAGCAAGATCTCCGGATCTGTCCCCCATTGAGCATCTTTGGGACTGGATGAAGCGTCGTCTCATGCGGTCTGCACGTCCAGCACGAACGCTGGTCCAACTGAGGCGCCAGGTGGAAATGGCATGGCAAGCCGTTCCACAGGACTACATCCAGCATCTCTACGATCGTCTCGATGGGAGAATAGCAGCCTGCATTGCTGCGAAAGGTGGATATACACTGTACTAGTGGCGACATTGTGCATGCTCTGTTGCCTGTGTCTATGAGCCTGTGATGTATCTGACCCCAGGAATGTGTCAATAAAGTTCCCCCTTCCTGGGACAATGAATTCACGGTGTTCTTATTTCAATTTCCAGGAGTGTATTTTTCTTCTGTTGCTTGCAAAATTACAGCGCATTGTTACAGGAGAATCGTGAAATTAATTCCTGTGTAGACTGTATAAAAATTCATTCTATAATTCACCATCAATTATCGTCACTAATATTCCGAGACATGATTTAATATGCATGGTTCGCCTCAAAATTGTCAGAATCTCGTAAGATTTTCGTAAATGTTAATGAGGCATGTTTTTGTACAGATTTATTGCAAACGCCCTGTGATTTTAAAAAATCCGCTTTTATATGTTGTGAAAAATGTCGCAAAAATTATTGCTTTGTTTGTTTTTACGATAATTACCACTGCGGTTCTTGTTTATAATTATTATATGTATAAAAATTGAGCGTTTCCCAATCGACTTTGTTATTCTGATTAAAAAGGCAATGTTTCTGTTCATATACTTTACAATGTAAAATGGAAAACCCACCGCCATGGACAAAAAGAAGATAATTTTTATCCAATAATGTAACTAATTTGTTAAAGGTAATGTAGGTTTGGGAAATTTTCTGAATAATTGGTGGAATAACCAAAGACAATGAAACAGAAGGAAAAAAAAAGTGCCAGAGAAGGAATCGAATACGACACCTCTGGCGTAAGAATCCGAGCCCTAAACACCGAGGCCAGACGGCGGCTCGGCAATGTACTACCATTTTATACTCATAAGGCACCTGAGACACTTTGGATCGATTTTTCACGGGATTTTCCGGGAAGTGCGTCCTCATATTTTAACCATGTGAGGTGTTAGGGATCCTCTTTCACCACACAAAATTGCGGACTAATCCCCGACCCTTGTGAGTTCAAGTGAACTGCTTTCATTCAGTGTAGATAACTTCAGCGTGATTTATTTTGCCGTCTGAACCCTCTTTGTCGTTAGAGTGGCTTTTCGAAAGTTTGTAATAGCATTTAAAGGTTATACTGAAGAAGTTACATGGTAATACTAGCTTTCTCGGGGAATTTCATTGATAAAATCTTCTGGTTTCACTGACAACATGACGCCGCGATTCAGCTGTTACCTGAGATTTCATGACTGAGTAAGTTATTAAAATGAAAGATTTCCTTATTCAATTGTAATTAAATATTTACTCGGTCTCGCTAATAATTTGATATGCTAATCTATTAGATTCATAAGTGTGATCTAACTTTTTATAACTGCATGGCTGAACTGTGGGGTGTGCCGTGAAATGTTTGTCGTGGACGTGTATCGACGTCCGTCCACCGCGGGCGCGTCAGCCGCGTAGGCTGTCCGTGGGGATGAAGAGCAAAGCCAAGTCCGGAAAAAGAAAACTGCGCGGAGCGCAGCACAAGGAGGCGAAAGGAAATAAGACCTGGTGGCTGGTGCCTGCTGCCTGCTGCCTCCTGCCACTCTGGGGAGGAGGGAAGTGCTGCTCTCCGCCAAGTGGTTTAGTGCGGCCCTTTCGCTACCAAAGGGAGCAGGCCGAGGAGCGCAACATAATCCTCAGTACAGAGCATTTCACGAGAAACAGGAACACGGGAGTTGGCAGGATGTCAGGATAACTTCACTCACTGGTCTTCCAGTCTTAAGCTGCTCCAGCAATGAGACTAGACTGAGATAGCGCTATATGTGAGACAGTGGCTGAGCATACTGAAAATGATAGTTAAAATGTAGATAACACAGATTAAATTTTTCGTGTGTCCGATGGTTCCTTGAAACGCCTTTATAGTACAATACTTCTTTCTCATGTGTGCCGTCCGAAGTGGACGAGCGGTTCTAGGCGCTTCAGCCTGGGAACGCGCGACCGCCACGATCGCAGGTTCGGACCCTGCCTCGGGCATGGATGTGTGTGATGTCCTTATGTTGGTTAGGTTTAAGTAGTTCTAAGTTCTAGGGGACTGGTGACCTCAGATGTTAAGTCCTATCGTGCTCAGAGCCATTTGAACCATTTTATTTATCATGTGTTTTTTTTCCGTATCGGTGCCCGGACGGCATAGTTAGTAGCGTACTGGGCATGATTAATTTAAGGGATGGCCGGATACCCTTTTTGTCGTCATCCCGTCACCGCCTTCTCCCTCCCCCCCCCCCCCACACCGTAGTAAATCCCCCAGAAGAATTCGTTCGGGAGCCGGACATCTCCCCGCACTGGAGGCGACGCTTTAACACTTACGGCTACCCGAGAAGGTCTGTTATTAGTGCATACACGAATCATTACTAAAATATTTAATAAAAATAACGGCAAAATTCCAGACGTAATGTCAGATGAGAATCATATTGATTTAAATTTTCTACGGAGGCAATAATGCTGTAATTTGTTGATGTTTGCCATGCTACCGGCAGAGAGTATCACTGAGCACACTGCTTTTAACTATAAGCTTCGTATTATTTAATACTCTCGTAAACTGTTTAATCTTTTTGACAGGATAGTCGCTATAAGTATCCATAAATACTTTTCTGCGTCAAAGCGTACTAGGAATCAACATTTCCATGAGGATCTCACTAGAGAACTTCAAGTAAAAGTCAGAACTGAAAGCGCAATGTTGCAAGGAGATACTGTATTGCTGAAGTTGAGCTGGGTAGTGCAGGCTTTCAAAATAAAATAAATGTCGTCCCTCAGCTACGTACCCTCAGACTCAGACTTGAGACATTAAAAGTTCTGGCTGGTTTCGTTGTCTAGGGGCTGGGATAGGTAATTTGCCTCATTACAAGACAAATACTGCTGAGTCTACAGTATACAATATAAATATACACATGAATCAGATGGTCGAAGGTTCCCATCACTCGGTAATTGCGAATTTTGAATGTAACATAGAAATTTGTAAATGAAAGACTGCAATTAAATAAATCTGCAGGTACTAATTTTAATGACTTTAAATGATGAATACGATACCAGAAGTACTTTTAAGAACGCCGTTTATTACTGCAAAGCATTCATTGGTGTCGATGGTCCAGCAATTAAGTGAATTATAAGTTGAATAACCGGGAAACAATAGATTCCTACTTCACGTAATTACTTATGAACAACATAGCTTGAGAGATATTCACTTCTAAACGCATACTATGTCTTCACTGCAGGAGCCACAGAAATCTCACAAGTGCACAAGTCGGCACTACGAAATATTTGTATCTCTCGCGGCCACGCGCAAACTGCTCGACACACTCCAAGTCTTTACTGCGACTGTCACTCGCGCCTTCCCATCGAGCACTCCCCTGTCCTCTGCGACCCGATGCTCCTATCCCACTTCCATCTAGTCTCTCCAATGACTTCGGTAATCGACTACTGTAGTAACGTGCGCTGTGATTGGCTAAGAGTACTCCCGCCATGTCTCCAAGTCAACGCAAACTCACGAGCATATTGAAACACATATGAAAAACTGGGTTTACATTTAAATAACTTGAAAATAAATAAACGTTCCTATGGCTGTACCATAAACACGCTCTAACGCACATTATTAAATACTTAAAGAAATCAAACAAACATATATCAAAGGAATGGAAAGTATGTCTCTACACTTTCTAAAACACGGTAATTATTTGACCAGTTTCTTCATGAGTAATATATATCGGACTTGCTGACCCGGCGAACTCTGTTCCGCCTTAAATCCAATAAATAATCAGATTTTGGATGTTAAGTTCAATTTTTTATTAGGAAATACAAATAAAAAATTAAGTATTTTAATAATTCTTTATTCATTATGTTTTTTGGTGCATAGCTTCCACTATTCAATTAGGTACCTTTTCATACACGACATTTTTTGTTTTATCATCAGGCGCAAGAACAAACGACGTAGATGGTCTTCCGACCTTTGAACATCCCACATACAATTGACCATGTGAAGAACTTCGAGGATTGGCCTTGTTATTTGTTAATGGTCATGGCGAATGCATGACGGATGGAAAATTGAAGTTTTTTAAATTCAAACGGCATATCGGTTCGGATCATCGGGATCGTCGATATGAGAACTTCCTCACCTTCGAATTTTCCTTTGAGTATCGTTGCGTAAATAACATTGTTCATTAATTTACTTACCACCAAACGCGTACCGTTGCACAGTTTTGGTTGGTTTATGTTTCGAAGCATGATTACTGACGTTTAGCTGACTTTTGCGTTTTGTTGTTCCATGCCAGATGCGTTTTTGTTATATCACGTTTCACAGCGATCGAACGGGATAAAAAATATGCTATGTCCGTCTCCTATTTCTAAGCTACCTCTCCACCAATTTTCAGTCAAAGCGGTCCAGCCATTCTTGAGTTATAAATAATGTAACTAACACGACTTTCTTTTATATATATAGACATAAACTAAGACATAGACGAATAAATAGATTTATAAGCATGCTGCTACGGTTTTTTTCATGTAATTGTGGAGTACTTATGGCCTTACACTATCAATAGTAATCGGCGAACTTTCACTCATGTACTAATCACATTACCTGCTTGTAATTCATACCAATTTAGGTTTACACTAATATCTTTCTAGAGCCATGTCGATCTACGAAATCGGATGAACGTTTAGATTTAGCAAATTCGTTGCTGGGTGTTACTTGTGTAATATACAGTCAGATACAAAACTTTAAACTAATAATGATATTGAAAATATGATTACACCATCAGAAGCGCTGTGTAAATAATGGTAATGTACATAGTATCATGATTCCTCTCGCTATTATTACTTTCTGCATTAACTGTGAAATGTCTGCTACTATGGTTTCACAAAGTCCGCCATTTTTGGCACTCCCATCATACAAATCCCCTTCATCGACACAAAACGCAGTCCTCGACACAGCGTCAACATGGAATACCCAGCGACGCGGTCGGCCTGGACCACACCCTGTGTCTACCTATCTTGCTCCGGTTAATGTTCGGCACCACGAGGTTGCTGATGAGCCCTCGTTTGCTGAGCAGCCTATGCAGCTACGCCAGTTCGGAACTTAGAATATTTTAGGGAGCCACAACACGCCCATTACCTCACAGTAGCCATACACGAAGGTTCCAGATGTATATACACTCCTGGAAACTGAAATAAGAACACCGTGAATTCATTGTCCCAGGAAGGGGAAACTTTATTGACACATTCCTGGGGTCAGATACATCACATGATCACACTGACAGAACCACAGGCACATAGACACAGGCAACAGAGCATGCACAATGTCGGCACTAGCACAGTGTATATCCACCTTTCGCAGCAATGCAGGCTGCTTTCCCCCATGAAGACGATCGTAGAGATGCTGGATGTAGTCCTGTGGAACTGCTCGCCATGCCATTTCCACCTGGCGCCTCAGTTGGATCAGCGTTCGTGCTGGACGTGCAGACCGCCTGAGACGACGCTTCATCCAGTCCCAAACATGCTCAATGGGGGACAGATCCGGAGATCTTGCTGGCCAGGGTAGTTGACTTACACTTTCTAGAGCACGTTGGGTGGCACGGGATACATGAGGACGTGCATTGTCCTGTTGGAACAGCAAGTTCCCTTGCCGGTCTAGGAATGGTAGAACGATTGGTTCGATGACGGTTTGGATGTACCATGCACTATTCAGTGTCCCCTCGACGATCACCAGAGGTGTACGGCCAGTGTAGGAGATCGCTCCCCACACCATGATGCCGGGTGTTGGCCCTGTGTGCCTCGGCCGTATGCAGTCCTGATTGTGGCGCTCACCTGCACGGCGCCAAACACGCATGCGACCATCATTGGCACCAAGGCAGAAGCGCCTCTCATCGCTGAAGACGACACGTCTCCATTCGTCCCTCCATTCACGCCTGTCGCGACACCACTGGAGGCGGGCTGCACGATGTTGGGGCGTGAGCGGAAGACGGCCTAACGGTGTGCGCGACCGTAGCCCAGCTTCATGGAGACGGTTGCGAATGGTCCTCGCCGATACCCCAGGAGCAACAGTGTCCCTAATTTGCTGGGAAGTGGCGGTGCGGTCCCCTACGGCACTGCGTAGGATCCTACGGTCTTGGCGTGCATCCGTGCGTCGCTGCGGTCCGGTCCCAGGTCGACGGGCACGTGCACCTTCCGCCGACCACTGGCGACAACCTCGATGTACTGTGGAGACCTCACGCCCCACGTGTTGAGCAATTCGGCGGTACACCCACCCGGCCTCCCACATGCCCACTATACGCGCTCGCTCAAAGTCCGTCAACTGCACATACGGTTCACGTCCACGCTGTCACGGCATGCTACCAGTGTCAAAGACTGCGATGGAGCTCCGTATGCCACGGCAAACTGGCTGACACTGACGGAATCGGTGCACAAATGCTGCGCAGCTAGTGCCATTCGACGGCCAACACCGCGGTTTCTGGTGTGTCCGCTGTGCCATGCGTGTGATCATTGCTTGTACAGTCCTCTTGCAGTGTCCGGAGCAAGTATGGTGGGTCTGACACATCGGCGTCAATGTGTTCTTTTTTCCATTTCCAGGAGTGTATATTAACAAAACGAATTGAAATAATTGTCAACAAAACTCACCTGAGCCATATCCACTTTACTGATAAGTCTTTACTGATTAACTGCGACGCAAATAAACATTAATTCAGCATTGATATTAGACATGAGAATCTATTTTAATTGTAGTGGAAAAAAATTACAACCAATACACTGCAAAGAAAGATGTACAAAATAACAGTGAACTCGCATAACCACTTGTTCGCTATAATACTTAGGGCAGCTGAAGACCATTATTGGCTGGGAGAAGCTGCAACTTAGCTGGAGGCTTAATAACAAACAATGAGAAATTAGTCGCCGGAAAGCAACAAAGGGCGAGTACATGATCTTAGACTTAAATACGGGTCATGTGATCAAAAGTGGTTCGGACATTCATCGTTTCTTTGAGCCCTTTTTGACTCATGGATTATGCATGACGCACCTTAATTTGGCAGAGACAAAACACAGAAATTAATAAATGAATTGATTCAAAATATTAAGGTAAGAATATTAAGAATGTGGTCCTGTTAGTTAGAAATGGCGACCACAACCAAAGGATTACTCTTCATTTCTCGTTTAGTGAGATCACACACAAACCTTTTCTGAAAGATGCCCTTACAGAGGTTGTTACTGAACACAAAAACAGATACAACAAACCCAAAACTATTAATTCAGCAGTGCAAGTAGGTCATTCGTAGGTAGTTACGAATTTAAACTGTAGGCATGAAGCCATGCTTCAAAGTACTTAAAATGCAATAAAAATCTTAAAGTCCAATAGGTGCGTACAACTGTTTATCCATTAACAACCGCACCTTGTTGAAATGTTAATCACTGTTAGCCGCCGGAGTGCAACGGTCGCAAGTTCGAACCCTGCCTCGAGCATGGATGTGTGTGATGTCCTAGGTTAGTTAGGTTTTGTAGTTATAAGTTCTAGGGGACTGATGACCTCAGATGTTACGTCCCATAGTGCTCAGAGCCATTTGAGCCACTTTTAACCCGACTTTGAGTCTATTCCAACCAGTACTCAAAGTCTCAAAATATTTCGAAGTCCTGAACTGGCTACTTAAATACTCGATTATGTGACCCATTGCGTGACTCAGTGCACCAACTTACAACTTGACTACCATTCTTAAGATTTTACATATTATAATATTTATACATTTCAAACATATGTAACATATACTTGTTTGATTGGGACTCAGATATTACATTATTCAGTTTTAATTATAGTTAAATTCAATTTCATACACCGCAAACGAAACAGCAAAAATGCAGTCAACTTGACTACTATATTCACCTTGGTGCCGAAGTCCTATGTTACCAAAACGACGAAACTACATAAATTACGTTACTAAAATTTCATTACATAAATGTATGGATAATTAGGTAATGGAATAGTCCTCTCTTTCCTACTATAACTGTTTCCGTACATGTGAAGTAATCTCTGTTTTGACTTCTTGGTATGAACCAGTCAATAAATAATTTATTGCAATTTCTATATTTATTTAACAATAATACAAGTATGTTCACCCGTTAGATAACATCAAGATCTAGCTAACTGTGTTTGATAAGCATATGGTACTTGTCCGCATCATTTGTTACAGGTCTCACAAGAAAAATTAGAGTAAATGTTAACAACTTCGTTAATAACGATTTTATACACACGATAATGATTTTAATGTAGTTGCCTCGGGCTTCTAAGTTTGACAGTGTCTTTCTTA
This sequence comes from Schistocerca gregaria, assembly GCF_023897955.1. Classification (NCBI taxonomy): domain Eukaryota; kingdom Metazoa; phylum Arthropoda; class Insecta; order Orthoptera; family Acrididae; genus Schistocerca; species Schistocerca gregaria. The sequence continues at coordinate 837,412,405 of NC_064931.1, forward strand.
AGCATGAGGCAACACCTTCTCCTTCAACACCCTGGGGTTTTCTAATAGGTTCACAAAGGACGGTTAGTCAGATGACGACTACTAACCGGGAAAATAAAGTTTTTCTTCATTCCAAAAGGTAAGGAAACACGACAAATTAACAGAGGGGGCCGGCCCTTGTGTCCGAGCGGTTCTAGGCGCTTCAGTCCGGAACCGCTTGCTGCTACAGTCGCACGTTCGAATCCTGCCTCGGGCATGGATGTGTGTGATGTCCTTAGGTTATCAATGTTTAAGTAGTTCTAAGTCTAAGGGACTGATGACCTCAGATGTTACGTCTCATAGTGATTAGAGCCCCAACAGAGGGGACAAACACGATTAAAAACATCCAGAGAACATGTAGCTTAAGTACACATTGCACACAGAGGTTTAGAGATCTTGTATTAGCCGGGGATGTCATAAGACGTTGACGTCGGTAGGAGCATGTTGCAATTCACTTCATTTACCTAGGATGAAGCATTGAGTAAATAGCCGTTATTTCACATCCATCAGAAAATACTCGCCTTATTACCTAGCTCATAGTACCCAGGACCCCCATCTTTCACGACACGATGACGATAACGTGCGGAGCTGTCTTCTCCCTTCGGTTCATCAATAGCAGAAATAAAGCAAGAAATTATCGGTTTCCCAGAACGCATCTGGCCAAACTGAAGCGCAAATGAGGCGCCAATTGCAATGGTCCTCAATCGCTTAACTGCAAATCCTCAATCCTCAGTCAGCTTAACCATCACAAGTAATGGTATTTCGCTTCAATTAATTTTTTTAGAACAACTAAGATGTCAGCTTTTCTATAGTGATGCCCGTAAACTTAACTTTTTAAAGCTTTTTAAACTTAAGAAACTTTTAAAACTCTATAGGTAATGGTTTAAAAATTTTTGATTTGGTATAGTTCCGCACTTAGGACGATCTAGTTTCAAACAACGCGCAGCCATTGAAATTGAAGTTTTCTTTGGTTTCCCTTGGACGACTAGCACGAGGACCGGGATGGATTCTCTGAAAAATTCCACATACCGATTTCGTCATGCGTCCGTTTGCAGTACAAGTTTTCGCTCCGATTTTGATAATGGCGTCGTCCAAGGCATATTAATCGCTATTCTTTCTTCCTTTCTTCTCGTTCTATTTACTTTCCATTGTTTATCCAAGGTCACGAAATTGACTCTCTGAAGGTGTATTGTCAGACGTCCGTCATTTAGTAACATGCTAATAAATTTGACGTTTCTCAGACAGTATTGCAGTTTGCATGATAATGCCGTTCTAGAATATTGTCCTTATAATTAACCCAAGCCCAAATGTTCGGCTACTGCCTTGAAGATTTACACTGTAGATATGTTGATATTTACTTCCCATATGTATTAAATGACCACTAGGATGTACTTCAGTACTGTTTCACAGTCTTCTTGTACCCTGTTGGTTAGCGTTAGCTTCTTTTCTCAGAACGTATGACTAAAATATCTACGGAAAATCGGAGCTGCGCATGCTTATGGTAAAAAAGCTTATAACATGCACATATATACATATATGTAAGGTTTGTTTACGGAAAACGCAAGTTACGAGTTGTGAGGGATACCTGGTGAATTAGACGGAAAAACGCACAGTTTACTTTTGAACACATGACTCGGCCCTACAGAGCATACTCGTATCCTCTCCCTTGAAAAAATGCGCACAACATTAAATAGTAATTAGCGACAGTGCATTTTACTTCATTCACATAGATACTAAGCAGAATATCGTATAATTATCCCTAGTGCTTGATTATGTGTTGATACTTAACTGAGTAACCGAAATAACTGTAAGTTATTAACATTCTATAGCGCATTGGGACCTATGATAGCGATTCAAGTTGCAACATTTGGATATTATGATGGTGGACATTATAACTCATCCAGGGGAACTGCTTCATAGATATGTATAGAATAACAGGCAATGGTATGAATAGAAACAAATATTTTGCTAAAAGAGATCGATCTATTCTTATCGCCGATCTTAAACTAATTTATTGAAGTTCAGAAATATTGCTTGAGAAACGTAAGACAAAGATACGAGGTAAGAAATTCGTCATTTAGCACTGCGCGAAATGGAGCTATTTTACATATTCTCTATACTATATCAGTTCGACATTAACATGCTCTATTTAGTACAATATCAGTCACATTTCATTCGAAGTTCTCCTGTTTATTTGTCTGTTAGGCTACGCTGCTTTCTTTTCAGCTTATGCTTCAGAAAACCTTGTTTTAAAGCATTTTGTAAAATGTACGGTCGTTTAAGCCATACACCAACAGATGCACGAGATAAGGTGCGATAAATTAAAGCATATCTGCTTCTTTAGTGTGTGTGTGTGTGTGTGTGTGTGTGTGTGTGTGTGTGTGTGTGTGTGTGTGTGTGTGTGGTACCGCTCACAAGCGCGCAAATACTGTGAGCTAGTCCGCTGGCCTCTGTTGACTTCCCTAATCTGGATTGTCGACGTTCAGTTTCTGTATAAATTGCGGATTATTCCCCCATCCGTTTGGAGGGTCTCATCTCTGGTATTATATCCTTTTTCACTTGGTATTCAGGAATAGCGGCTCACTAGAAACAATGCCAATTAGAGCTTTGTGTTTTAAACGCTTGTCAAAAGTCGTGAAATGGATGATATATTTGTGTGTTAAAAAATTGGCGTTTTACTTGATTTAATAATCAACCTTTTACGTTGTCCATCATGTTTAACAAGACCGCACAGAAGCCTTTTTTAGGAACTCGTTGTCAGGCTTAATTAGTCTGCATACATTTTTGTCCCATTGTAAAACAGGTAATGAAACTAAATATCTAGAAGAGGCAAGCTGGTTATAGGCTTCTTTGACGGGGAAAGGAATGTTACAGTAATGCAGAAACACTGTAACTCACAGGAATCGAATCAGTACCCCATATAAATTTTTAGAACCTGCTTTCAGGACTGAATAAACCATTTTTCTTCAATCGGCTACTTGTCAATGCTGCAGAGGTCTCACAAATAAGATTTAACTAACGACATATAAAATACAGAAGTACAAGCAATTATCCTTCATATGTTCCCTCTCAGTACGAGGTACAATTAAGACTACCCTCAGTCATTCACTTTGTAATAATTCCAGAGTATAGATGTATAACCAAAATTTAACTGATATTTATTAAGGAACGGCCATGTCTTGTTCCTCGCCGCCATAAGTTTCTTAAAATATTTACTGCTATTCATACTGCAGTATTCCTATAGGTGACTGTATCTAAATGATTCATTTACAAAAAAAAAAAAAAAAAGTGTTGTCTGTCACGCGCTGGAAGACTTCACTTCTGTTCTTGAGATTGCTCCCCTCAGCAAATTGCAAATAAATTAATAATTGTTCGTGTAAGACTATATGTTCAACAATGCTGATAAACTGCCGAGATTTCAGCAGGAAAAGCATTATTCAAACAATAGTTTTTCTTTTTAATAAAAAAATCTCAAGCGAGATGTCTTATTTGTAGCTGCGACTGACAAAAGTAGGGACGGATATTGAATAAATATACTTGATGTGCAGGGAAGGAGTCAAAGCCACAGCCTCAATCCTACGTATTACCGACATACGCAACAAAAGAGTAACCGACATAATGTTTTCCAAAAGTAGTACCACTCATGCATGGACACATATGTTAACGGTTTTCACTTGGAATCCGCTTGACCCTCGTCACAGATTCTACACGAAAAGCTCAGTTTCTACTGACACCATTAAAATAGGATACTGTCGTTCTAAGACTGCAATAATTTACTTTTTATGCTGATGAGCGCACTCGCGCGGGCGCACACATACATACACACACACACACATGCGCGCGCACACACACACACACACACACTACTTTCCTACGTTGTCTGGTTAAGTAGTTCTGGAGGTGTACATTTCACAGAAATGGGTATACTTAGAGAAAATGCTCATTAACGCTCTGCTGCAAGGTTGTTCTCTAACTATTGTTCCATAATTGTAAACAATGAGCCGAGCGCACACATTATGATATTTTTTGAGTCCTAGCAAATCTTTCTGTTAGAAAGGTCACAGTTTGTGGTAACTGACGGAAAGTTATCACGTAAAGCAGAGGTCACATATGTCTTTCCCCACGGAAGTGTTGTAGATCCTCTGCTGTTCCTAATCCATACAAACGATTTAGAAGGCAATCTGTGGGACCCTCTTAGATTTTTAGCAGATGATGCTGTCATCTACAGTCTCTTGAACTCATAAGATGGTGAAAACCAACGGCAAAATGATTGAAACGCGATACCTAAATATGCTATTGCATTGCCTGTGTTGTTGTAAAGTACGATGCAACATTCCTTCGGATATACATGCATGGATGTTTTCAAGCATTAGCTGTGTAATGGAACAACGACAATGAAAATTTGTGCCCAACCGGACTGTAACCCAGATTTCCCGCCTACGTCTACCTTATCACTACTCTATCCGAGTACGACTCACGACCAGACCTAAACCTCTGTATGTCGTCAGCCACGTATATGCAACCTGTACTCGTACACCCATTACGTATATCAACGTACAGAGGAGACATTATAATTGAAAGTCACTTGGCCGGTGTCGGTGGATAAGTGCGATATTGCAGTGTCTGTGTTGCTCCAAGGTACGATGCAATATTCATTCGGAAATGCACGCGTGCACGCACGTACACACACACACACACACACACACACACACACACACACGCACACACACACGCATGCAAATGCATGCGAGCTCACGCAGACCTACATGCACACACACAGATTCACCTGGCATTAGGACCTTGACGATACTGCCGCCATTCAGCTGAATTCTTCGTCTTGGCTCCTTCATCTGTATGTAAAAGCTGCTCAACACAATGAAAGATATATTGAGGTAAAAAAATGTGAAAAGAATAGAATTGCGCATCACAGATAATGGGAATAGGATTTTACAGTAAAAATAATGATGGCGTAGTTAAAGGTGGAGTGAACGTAGGAATTATTATGTTACTACAAGGCACTGTCTGTTACACGCTAATGATGGGACTCTTAGGGAATAGCATACAGACGACACTTTGCTGTTCAATGACTGTTCTTTATTATTAAATAATGTTTATTTTTTACCAATCCTTACGCTATGTTACCCAAATAATCCCTGGCGTTGTAGTATGAATTACTAAATAGTTGCGCTTTAACTGCGTTTCTAAATATTAAGATTTAAGCTGTCTCTCTCGTCTTCTTGAGCAATCTAGTGTACATTTTTCTTCCCTTTTAGAAAATGCTTTTGCGCGTTATTTGTTTGTTTACTCTTGGTTAGCGTTAATTTAGTGGGACTCTTGTACCATAATCATGAAAGCTGATGTTTGTGATATAATTGCTGATGCTCTCTTGATGTTAATACGAAAAGGTTAATTTTAATCACACGGTGCAGTTAGAATTCCCAGCTATTTAGACAGATTCCTACAGACAGCTCGGTTACTACTTTTCGTTATTATTTTAATAATCCTTTTCTGTAGTGACCATGTATATTCCCTGAAAACTGATGCGCAGTTAAAGATGGAGTGAACATTGGAATTATTATGTAATTGCAAAGCATTGTCGGTTACACACTGATGACGAGAATCTTAAGGGCATAGCATAATGATGACATTTTCTTTGCTTGTGTACTCGTGTGTTGATTCGACTACAGGTGGTAGCCAATACTAACTCATAAGAATTTAGTGTTTGTCTTAGAGTCCATAAAGTTTTTGTCCCCATTTAATTTTAAAGACTTATATTTCCCTTTTAAGCGGAAATACATGCTGACTGTAATCTGTACAGTGTTGCTTTGCTGCTTGATAACTTATTATGAATGCGTTTTAGTGTTTCATTTTCTTCCTCTACTAGGAGTTCTCGTGTTTTTATCAGTGATTGAAATTATGCTGTCATTACTAAAACTGAAATTTTTCCCATGTCTGGTACTAACTGGAAAGTCTTTAATGTGTATCAAAAGCGACATTGGTTCTAAAATGCTGCCCTGAGGGGCCTCTATGTTCATATATTCGCAGTATTTGACTGTTCCGCTGTTTCTTGGTACAATGTTTTACATATTATGAGTGAAAAAAATACACAACGAAGAAGTAATATTCTACAATATTTATAATTTTACGAACTGCTTTTCGGCTTTTTCACCATCGTCTAGTGCAAAGATATCTACGCGTTGCAGTGAAATTTTTGTAGGAGCAAAGATTTTAAACTAAAGCGTCTACATTGTGTCTCAGTTGGTTTCCAAAGATGAAAATTGTTAATGTTTGATACTGGAGTAAAGAAAGAGGAATTTTATCCGTAAAAATGCCTTCTAAATGTATTCAACTAAGATATTATATATCACACATTAAATGATGAACTATGTGTCATATATCCAGGCTAATTTTCTATACATCGTGTTTCCACTGAAACAGTTGTTGTTTTCTCTCCTACACAAGACATCAAGAACTGTCATTTTAGGAATCCAACTAAGATACCGTGTAGGTTCACTAGTTAAAAATATTTGAGCCCACAAGAATGAAACAGGTAAACATGTTTATCTTGTTACCTGACGATGACAACTGACGAGAACCGTGCGACTGCTACGGTCGCAGGTTCGAATCCTGCCTTGGGCATGGATGTGTGTGATGTCCTTAGGTTAGTGAGGTTTAAGTAGTTCTAAGTTCTAGGGGACTGATGACCACAGCAGTTGAGTCCCATAGTGCTCAGAGCCATTTGAAACATTTTTTGACAACTGACGAAAAGCGGTTTGCAAAATACTAAATAACGTAGAATATTACAGCAGTGTCGTGTATTAATTCAGTCTTAATATTCTTGGGATATGAAAAATATTTCACTAAATTCTTACTTTGTTTGATGCCAGCGCTGTCTCTGCTGTGAGCATCCTGTTTTCGCAATTTCTCTTATTCCCATTGATTCAGTTTTTTTTAGAATTTTATTATCAACAGTATCAAAAGCATTTGACTGATCTAAAATAATATCTGTGACACATTCATGCTCGCTTAGTTCATTATGTATCAGATTTGGAAATTTTATTGAAGTGATACAGATCAAGTAAGATAGGCCCGGTGCCGCAAGCTGGCCACTTACGTTAATCCACTGACTCAGCATCCCCATCCAAGCGAGTCAGTGACCACGGACGGGTGCTGGGGCAACAGTCAGCGTTCGAGACGTTTCTGAGGCGCTAGATATTGCGCGTACGCGGCACTTGAGGAACGAGGCAGCCTTGCCCTGAATGATAGCTAGCGACAGGCCAGGCTGATAGTCGGTACAGCTGCGTTTCAAATCGACGTCCGCTGTGTATTGGCTCTGCTGAGAGTTCTCCAACGTTCTTCAGCCATTTAAATGGGTCCATAGGCCGAATGGTCCAGCCGCAGCCTGGATGGGCCGAGTGTCGAAGTAAGGTCTTCCCACCCCCGAGCCACTGCAGTTCGCTAACAGCAACCTCCGCTCTCCAGCCACTGGTTCTTGGTTTGACCCTGGGCAACGCAGCCGACCACCGCTGAGGCTGAATGTCGGCCGGCTCCGCTCACAGTTACGAGACATGAGGCTTCATCATCTAACACAAGTGATCCGAGGCAGCTAGAGAATGCGCTGCTAAGCGAGCTCGCTGCGGAGCCGCGTGGACCAGAGGTGCTGACACCGGCGCGTCTACAACTCGCGGCGGCCTCAGATTCAGCGCTCGCCACCTGATGCTCGCCTCTTGTGCGGAGCATTTCCTACTCTTTACTAACAAGAAAGTCAGTAAATTGTATCGCCAACCACAGGCTGCCTAGACTGTCTCAAATCTCTTCATCTACACAAGAGAACTACTCGCCCAGACCAATTTAGGTCCCGACACTTCTCTGAATCATTATGTACTTCTAATTCCCCAGAAACTGAACTGCACCTCATGGTGAAGGTTACATTTATTCAAGTCAGTAGCTGTGTACCCGGTGTTTTTTGGGTATGTACACATTACAATCAACTGTTAGTCATTCTCCTCCTTCCCAATCCCTCTGTGTATCTCCTTAGCCCCTCTCTCTGTCTGTCTCCACCTCTTCCCTCCTCTGTCCAATTCCTCCTCTCCCCTCTCTATGTCCCTTTCCCCTCCCCCTCATGTCTGTCCGTTTGTTCCCTCCACTTTATCTGTCCAACTCTTCCTCCTTCTTATCTGTGCCAATCTCCTCTTTCCCCCTCTCTGCTTGCCCATTTCCTTCTCCCCTTTTCTCTCCCCACGTTAACACCCTCACCCCAATATTAGGCTGGTTGTTCTTACCCCGAAGTATTATTTTCCAGATCAGAACTATGATGTCTGCCAGTTTAATTGAAATCACTCCAAGGGTTTCAGATAAACTTTCTTCACCTGTCTTTGTCCACGTACGCACATTTTCCGAACATTCTACGTATATTCAACATATTTAACACGTATATGTACACGTATTTTCCCAGTATCTCTAGCGAATTTCACCCTGCAGTTTCATTTTCACGCAGCTCCGTGTTTATCACGTCATATCTCCTGCACTATGTGTCGTGCAATGATAAAAGTTTTTCGGTGAATTCAGCAGCATATGTGGATTCTGTTGGGAAAAGGTTTTCCGAATAGAAGTAATATAAGTAAGTAATAAATTAAAACGTCATACACGATGCCACAGTTTTTCTAGCATCCCAGTTTCTGACGTCGTATCTCCCGAACTGTGTGTCTTATTATGATATATTTTGTAGGTTCATTCATCAACATATTTGGAAACTCTCTTCGAACAGTATTGTCATTACAGTTCTTGGAAGGAATTTATAAATTAAGAAGTCATGCTTGATGCGGCGATCTTACAAAATGTACAGCGAAAATGTAGTTCATTGACATTTTTCATTAAACCTATTTGGTGGAGTTGTCAATAAGAAAAAGTTTCATAAAGGCTTGAAAACATGTGGAAAGCTTGTTGCAAATTTTAAGTACTCTCTTTCTCAAATACTGGATGACTAAAGTAAGGGTATGTGCACGTCGTGAGCCACACTGCTTTTTCACCCCCGCCGTCGGGGAAGACATCAAGCATGAAGGGACATAAGGGATTCGCATCTATCAGTGTGTCTTCCATTACTACCACTGTTCCCATGCAAGTTCAGGAGGATGTCTCCCATGGCATAATACTGCTCCCACCTGCCTGCGTCCATAGTGCACTGCACATTTAGAGTCGTTTGTGGAGACGACCCTCGACCTAATGTATCAAAAATGTGATTCATCCCAAGAGCCAACAGGACTTCATTGATCGACTGTCGAAACCCGATGGTCCGGTGCCTACTTCAAACGTAGATGACGAAGTCGTTGAGTAAACGTGTGAAGATGTAGGTGTGGTCTGCTGCGGAGCTTCATGTTCAACTACGTACGATGAACTGTGTGCTTTGAAACATTACACGTGCACCACCATTATGCTCTTTCAGTAGAGGTGCCGTAGATCACCATCTATCCTACCTTATGGAGCAGACAAGCCTCCGAACCCCACATTCTGTGGGGGTCTTGGACGCCCAACTGAGGCGTCACAGCTAGGGCGCGATCGCCAAGTTGTCTATTCAAGCTTTCCTTTATGAATGTATGTGGGCTCCAGTGTAAGCAGTCAGAATCTTATACGATCTGCAACGGGCCAGCAGTTCACCAACTGTGACTATTTGAAAAGATATGATGACACCTTCAGTGTTTAGATTCAAATTTGGAAAGTTCTCATTTTAGAAAACCTTTCGTAATTTTGCTGTAGTAATAACTTTAAGAATTTCAAGTAGATATTTATGTTTTGTGTTAGGGTGAGTGTATGTGGGACATTCGCCAATATTAAATTTTCAATTTGTTATTCTCTATATGAACTGGCAAGTGTTCCAGCTTTGTATCGTGGGAACGAATCCACCAGTGGTTCCCTACTAGTGGATGACGGATGTCCAAGCATGTTTGAATATGTAAGACACAGCAAGAACGTTCGCGACTATATAGTTAAATTCCAGACGTAAAGTACAGCTTAAAGTTAATTTCATTTTATTAGTTTAACAAAAGAGTTTTGAGTTGCTTATTTTAATGACGCCAATGAGCTGAGAGCAGTAGTTGGTTGTTGCTAGATTTTGGCGCGAGCCACGCCCTGAAAGCCAGTTCTGATTGGCCGTAATTCTGTGCAGCCCATAAGAAGTGAGACGGTGTGCCACCTAACGTATGAGGTAGAGGTGCTTGTAGAGGCAGAGAGAAGAAGGGATTGGTGGGCTAGCTTTCGAAGTAGCCAGTCATGCTGAAAATGTCCTAACGCATTATGTGTCAAATGAAGTGATATTGTGACTTCCGCATCTCGGTACAGTGATAAAGGTAGCTGTTGCTTACCATTAACTACTTGTGACATTTTAAGAGTCGACAGATATTTTGTTCTGGAGAAAATCGCGTGTGTAAACTTTGAACGAAAAACGTGGCGTTGCTAAGTAATTTTTTTTACTGAGTATTTATGGCGAGCAAAAACTTTATTTAAAGACAACCACTGAATTCCGAGTGCAAAAGTAAATAGCAGTTTATTGACTGTGTTACTCTTGTAAATGACTTCGTGATTGGATAGGAGAAGTTCTGGCTGTTTGAGTGTGACGAGGACTGTGAACAGGAACTTTAATGATCTGAACACATGTGGGCTGATGATCTTGCTTAATAGCAATAAAAAAAAGAAAATTGTAACGCAAGTTTAAAAGGACCTTTGAACTTAGAAATTTTAACAACAACACATTTCCGATTTATTCTTTAGAGTTCACAAGACTATTTCAGTTTTTTGTACTTATAGCGCCATCCGACGTGTACTTATGATATCTCAGTTTCTTCAATACTGCTTTTCTGAGACCTATTAAGTAGCTGCAGTCAGGAGTTAAGTGTGCAGATCTGCAGCAGTATCGAGGTAGGTGGACAAATTATGTTGCAGAACCGCCTTCGGTGTGCGAAAGAGCGCGTTACGTCGCACAACCATATAGCGTCTGGTGGTAGTTTCACTGTAGTTATATGTCTTTCCGTAGATACTCACAGCAGTAACAAGTGAACATTCGGCCAGCTTCTCCGTTTTCGAGATACTCGTCAGCAGGCTCTGCGTAATAATAATGTGTCCTTTGTCAAAGTCGCTTATCTCAATTGACTTCCCCATTCGCCGCCCATATCTTCGCTAACGTGATCCCCATCCTTGTCTCCTCCGCTTACATACTTTTTTACCTCGTCTAGTGCTCGTATCGCCACCAGGCAGTATCGAATATCACGGTAGGCAGTGATCATAATGTTTTGGCTGATCAGTGTAGAAGAAACTATGACACTTGGTGCCACGGAATGATGAACCTACAAATCCTATTTATATTCACGGTAATATGAGTGTGTGGTCCCAGGCAACGGTACCATGTATACCATATAATCATCGCAAAACCATCTACGGGCTTACCTACACCCTCCAGACTCTGGGGGTTAAATGTCTAAGGGGGTCGTCGGTGCACTCGACGCTCTGGATCATCTGAAAAGAGACAAGGTCGCGTCTACTCGGACCACATTGAACGCCTCCACTCACCTACTTCCCAGTTTCCGTTCTGTTTGGCTCTATGAATACGTGCACCAAAAGATCGTCTTTTGCTAGTTACCAAACGAAAACTGTCCTTTTTATGAAATTCGATTCGCAATGTTCTAATGTAAATTCGTGGAGGTGGACCTCTACTCACAGACAGAGTGACTCTCATCTCACATCGCTGGTGGCTATGGTTTATTTACCACATCTGTTGGTACAACATTTTACAGGACAGCGAGTACCATTCCCCGTACACTGTTTCAAAAGTCCGTGGAGATACACCAACAAATCGGACAACACATAACCGTATTTTACCAATTCTACGCCATCTATAGCGCTCCATAAGGACCATTGTTCTGTTTTCTGAGTATGACTAATACTTAGTCCTGTTAGTTTCTGTCGCTTAGTAGTCTGTGTGTACAGGTCGTAGCAATAAAGTATTATTGACAAATACATTGAATCACTAGGTTTCCTGTGTTACATTCGAAATTATACACTCCATAAAATCATGAATTATGTACTTAACGGATGTTTACTGAATTAATGTAGAAGTAAATACTGATGATGAAATTTAAAATTTCTAAGCAAGTAATGTGAATGTAGAAAATATTTAGTGTTTATAGGTCCACAGCCGAAGGAAGTAGATATAATAAATTTCGTGATTTTTTCGACGCTTTATGTTGTAAAATATCTTCACTGGATGAAGAAAACCCACGTTTTGGAAATAGTTGCAGTGGTCTACCTCAGGCGTATTTGCTGTGCTAGACCTAGCGCATAGGCACTGCAAACGTGCCCGAAATATTGCTTTTATTCATGCAGTGACAGGTATTTTTCTTCTATGTTGAAACAGCTAGCCCAACAGTGCCTGTGAGAGTATGATACGTTGTTTCCCTGAATTTCAGAATGGTTTTAATTAAACTTTCACTTCTTCAGCCAGTGTAGACAGAAGTCTACTTATCGTGTGGGTACCCAACTTTATAGGAATGGGGTCTACACTGTGCGCTGCAGGATCTGCATTGTTAGTAGTGTTGGCGTCATGGCCAGCCGACGGAGGGTTGAAACACAGGTATCAGTGTTAACTGCAGTTGCAGACATTCAACATGGATCTGGACAGTGTAAGCAGGCCTTCACTCGTAAAGCTGGTTGAACCAAACGACAGCAATAGTGCTGGTGCTCTTTGCTAGGATCGACACATTTAGTGAATACTGTAAGGTGTTCTTTTCTCACCGGGGTTGGTATGTTCGAATTAACAGGTGATTGGGGAACTGCTCCTGGAAAAGATCGAAGGCCAATGCGCCACAAGGTGTTGAAGAAGTTACTGTTGCCATGGCTGAAAACGCTGGACGTAATGCATGATCTTCAAACAGTGCACAAATAGTGTCATGAGAACTGAACATTGTTTTGCGGAGCAGTCGAGCAATCTCCAGTGCGGATTCAAGCTGTCGTGCAAGTTTGTAACTTGGAAATTAAAAATTATACGCAATTAAAAAATGTTACCCTCCCACGCGAAAATTATAATATTCTTCTTTCCATGGTTTATTCGTCATTTTTCATACGCATGTTCTTGCAAATGTTTCCACAAAGTTTCATTGTCCTACAATCACTCGTATTTCATGGCGGCACTGTTATGTAGTGAAAGTATAATTATAAGCACCCGATACTTCAACCGTAGATGTTGAAAAACATTGTTAAGATGAACAAAACTAGACGTTAAACTGCCGTCAATGTATAATCAAGATTGTGCTCTGAGGATTTTCAATAACCCAAAAGTGTTCTAAGAGTGCTGCATATTTCGCAGTAAGTCGGGAAGGTTTTGAACATTTTCATAGGTTTATGATGTGAGAAACGCGTGAATTGTTGTTTCAGTTAGACTCGGAATTGGAAAGAGTAAGTTGTTTGTGGCATACAGTTTGGGAACGATTTTCCTTGTTTGATAATTTTTAAAGAATCCGTAGTTTTCAAGACAAATTGTGACACAATCTTTCTGAGTCTGTTGGCACTTACTGTGCAGCTGGGTCGTTCCATTAAAACCTTTTTCTAAGTACAAGGAAATCATCGGCGCTCGGTGCAAAGACTGGTAGCTGAAACCTTGCGAAACATAATTTAAGGCAAAAAGAGGTCATAATAACTGATATTCTTTTACTACATCGTTATCAATAATTCTTCGTATTCAATCACTGTAGAGAAATGTCTAGGAGTGTATATTTGGGACGGTGTAATGTGGAATATCACCAGGTATTTAGTTTTGGCGTACGCATATAGCGAAAGCAGCTGCATTGCAACCGTTCGAAATAACTTCATTTACGAAGGAGATCGCTTATGCCGTAAAAAGAAAGTCTGACGAAACCTGGAGTAGTGAATATCACTGTGGTATCATTACTAATTTCTATTAACAAAAGAGGTTGGAAAAATTCACAAAGGATCACAAGGATTGGTCACGCGATTTCGACAGCATGAGAGAGTCACAGAAATGTTCTATAGACCCTACCATGAGAAGCTTCAGTAAAAACCCTGTGTCACACGTAAGGCCTTCTTCTTAAACAGACTTTTTCCGTGCAACAAATCGTAGATAAAGGAGATCCCCTGTCCTCGCAACTACAAAGTGCACAGCGCCTTGTGGAAAGTGTTTGCGCGTTTGGAAGTACATTTACCTTTGTGTTTAGATCCTTCTTGAGTAATTCTTCAAGTGTTGAGTGTTCCATTACCGGTGAGATGGCCTCTAGACACGGTGCGAGCGTGTCACTGTTGCGACAGTTTAAGGCTATCTCAGTTGACGATGGCAAACACAACTATCGCATCGGCGATCAGTTCATTTTGTAGAGTACAGTTATCAGCACGACTCACTAACCGAATGAAGAGCGACGAAACGAAAGAATTTACAACGGGTGAGAAAGTCGAGGGAGCTTGTTATTGGAAGACGGCGGCACGCGACGCTGTTGACGAAAGCTTATTACAGAAATGAGTGGAAATACGGGCGGCGGACGATTGGTGAGAAGACGAGGCGGCGTTGTCACGGAGCGAGACAGCCGACATTAACAATACACGCGCCTGCCGGCTGCCCCCGGGGCCTAAGTGGCTAATGGGGAAACGCGCCGATATACGCCCCGAGGGCGTCGTGCGCGCGCCCGGGGGACTCCTCTGATAATGATCGCTACATCAACTGCTAGATTACTGACCCGGCCCCGACCCCATCTGATTACGATTCTAGGATAGTCCAGGCCGCAACAATTAAACACAGCACTGCTATCTGGCCCCCTCCATTCGCGCTGCTAACTAGTTTTCGCACTGCAGTTAGCCACTGCGTTCAACTACAATTTCGATGAAGTAATACTGAAAGCGCAGCCTTGCGCCGGATGCAGACTATAATCGTTAATACGTGTAGTTCTCTCGGTAAAGAAAAATTCAGACAATAATGTCGAACGATGAAATTGTCCTCAACTGTAAGTACACTATCTTTAAAAGTCGACATTAAGAAATACTTGTCAATATTTTATCCTAAGTAGTTTATAACATACTGTGTGTCCTATATATTGGCATTTCTAGAGTATAGTGTGAAAGTCGAGACATAATTCCTAATTTTAATGCACGCGATAATTATTTTCAATGAGCATCGGCTGCCATACTCAATAAGTACCTAATATCTATTTTCCCAAAGCGTGCTTTTCTGAGTACAGAGCTGACAGTTAGAAACTATTGTGGTTAGAGTTCCATTATTGTTTAATGTTGTCATTCATTTACCGAAATACTGCAATTCCACTATTATCTGCGAATATACCGGCCGCATTGGCGTCCTGGGTCACGTTACAGGTGAATCTAGCGCACTAGCACGACCTCGTTCCTTGCCTCGTTTTATGATCTTGTGTTGGAAATCTTATTTCTGTAAACTGGTAAACGGTTGATTGAGATATTAAAAGTAGAATAGTGATATTGTTCTGTGACGACGAAAGTAATTTATAGACAGAAGTCTAAGCTGAGCGAGGTGGCGCTGGATGTGCCATTCACATTTAGGTTTTCCCTCATTATTCTAAAACGATTAAAGCTAATGCTAGAATAGTTCCTTTGAAACGGCACGACCTATCTTCTTCCCTAATATGAGTTTATGCATCATCTCATGAACTCGTCTACTGTGGAACTTTCCCTTTATTTATACTTATCCCTGCATAGCCCAGGAACCAAGCTGCTAGAACCGTACAAGGAACGTAAAGCAAACAAGTGGATTTTTCTATCGTAATACCATACAGGTTATGCTAAACTTTTCCCTTACTATATTTACGCAGAATGTCAAAGACTATGAGAGCGATTGATTGTACAGCGACGCTTTGTGGATTGTCAGGCACGCACTGATTTCCCAGTAAACGGGAAGTCAAGTCCGTGTATGTCCCAGCTAGGGTCTCGTAAATTAGTCTTGTGACTTGACTCCAAAACAAGAAGTCCAATTTGCCGAACTGTCGAGAATGGTGCAAAATACGTCATACGCTCACCATACTCACACAGTGCAGGTCAACTAAGTGAAGGAGGATGTGTTAAGTAAATGATTTTAGAGAGTTGTGTTCCCCTTTAGTCTCCAGTAAAATTATGTCACCTAATGAGTGACTGGAAGCCACAGATAGCCTAGCTCTTTGCAAAATTACAAGTAACTTTCTTAAGATTAAGTACTGTTGGTGTTTCGGTTACTGCATCTGCAATCAATAGCGATATGCCCTATAACTTCATATATAGGCCTGCCGCTGACATTCTGCCTTCTGCCATTGCATCGACTATAGCTTTCATCAGTGACACATATCGCATTATGTACCCAATCATTCGCTTCGCTTTCTTATTCATTACACTGTTTCTTCTCCTATATTCGTTACAGGATGTCTTCACTGGTGACACGACCAATACGTCTGGTTAGTTGCTAGTAGTTAGTCACTTTGATTTTCCACGGGTCATGTTTTGCGATATCTTACTACGACACCGACCCTATGAAATCATTTGGATAAATAGAATATATTGTAGTAAACATTAGAGTCGTTTCGTAACCAGTGAAGTGAGTAATATTAATTTATATGACGACATGCTGAAAAGTAAAATCTCCAAATATAATGGCTCTGAGCACTATGGGACTAAACATCTGGGGTCATCAGTCCCCTAGAACTTAGAACTGCTTAAACCTAACTAACCTAAGAATATCACACACATCCATGCCCGAGGCAGGATTCAAACCTGCGACCGTAGCGGTCACGCGGCTCCAGACTGAAGCGCCTAGAACCGCACGGCTACAGCGGCCGGCTAATCTCCAAATATTTTATGTGACAATTCTTAAGGATTCTTCAATAAAACAAACGTTATTAACATTCAGCATCATTATTCCTCTTGTCTACATATGTGTAGCCCTCTGCCCTAGAGGGCTCCGAATTCTAACATTTAACATGGTGGTGTATAACGTAACTATGTCGGTGTGTGATAAACAGCCTATTGTAATCAGGTTCGATTTAGAAGGTTTCGTCCACAATGGAGCGTCCACTCTTTCAGAATCACAATGCTAGAACACACACGAAAGCCGCAACATCTGCAACAACCCGATGCCTTGGATTGACTGTCATCCTCCATATAGTCCCAACTTACCCATATCCAATCGTCGTACATTGGCAAAACTTAAAGAATACCTTCGATGACTTCCGTTTGATGATGATGAAGCGGTGCAAGTAGAGGTGAGAGGTGAGGCTCTGGCTTTGTCAACAAAATCATTCTACAGTGACGATATCAACAAACTCGTCACTCGGTGGGAGAAATGTGTGTTGCCAGGATGACTATGTTGAGAACTAAATATATGAACACAGAGAATAAAGATGCAGAATATTAATAACGTTTGTTTTATTTAAAAAGCCTTAAAAGTTTTCTAATAAAAATTTCGGAGGCATCACATCTCGGCCGGCTCTTGTGGCCAGCGGTTCTAGGCGCTTCAGTCTGGAACCGCTCGACCACTACGGTCGCAGGTTCGAATCCTGCCTCGGGCATGGATGTGTGTGATGTCCTAAGGTTAGTTAGGTTTAAGTAGTTCTAAGTTCTAGGGGACTGATGAACTTAGATGTTAAGTCCCATAGTGCTCAGAACCATCACATTTCAGCACGCCCTAGTATTTACACTATATTTAATCAATGTCACGAAATGGGTAATTACACATAAGTAATTTTCCCTGTGGAATGGGAGATATCTTCAAGCACAAAATAATATCAGTTTGCTTTTACTTTCTTTGTTATTATATATTTCCTCCCGTAACTGATTGCAAAGAGATGTTTGAATATTAGTATTGCTCCGCAGTTAGAGCTTTTCTGTATTGGAGCCATGTTGTCTATTTATAGTCTTGTTGGTAGTTTACCCTTGTTTTCAAAGCCTGACTGAAGTTTAGCTGTATAAAAGGATCAAACACACAGCGAAATATGTTAGTGTTTGTGTGAAAGTAAAGTCCCCTGCGTTTACACACCTTTGCCGTAACTAATTGTTACGCCTTCACCATCAGTAAAAAATATTATTTATTTTTCCTGAATATAAAGCTGATATACCTTTATATACAGGTATGTATAACAGGGAGTTCTCAATACACAATCATGTGGCACATTGATACTGTTTCTCTGTCTGATGGTTCTTCATACAAACTAATGAAGTTGCACCACGCTGTCTTTCATACTTCATAGCCAAACTCTATATTAAAAAGACAGACAAGAATATTAGACTTGAGGATGGAAACACGACAAATAAAAGTAACTGACACTCACTCTGACGTTGTTCCGCTTGTAAGGACAAGGTTAGAGCAGAGTGTTCATACTAGGTCAAGGGTTTTGTTGTAGAAAGCTACTTTGCTGCTCTTGTCGTGTCTGCGGGATTCCGACGCGGTGTCGCGCCGCAGTATAAGGAGATTGCCTGCCGCGCTCGTTTGTTCTGCCTTCGCTCTCGGGTAAGTGGCCCTGCCCTCTCAAAGTGTATTCGCGGCGGAGGCGTCCTCAAAAATTCCTGACTGAAGCACCGCCCGCGATGAGCGCACAAGTAATAGAGCTGCTCAAATCTTGAGCGACACTCTCACAAAGCGATGGACGCTATGCGGCAAATATATAGCGGCGTTTATCTTATATATCTATCATATACATACGATTACAGTAGTTTTCTGTGGCCTTGTACAATATTACTTTGTGACGATCTCAAAATGACAAAAATCGGTTATATAGTTTTCCTAGCCATCTGCTTCGAAGATGAATTATGTTTTCTGATGGTACACCTAACGAGTCTTAGCCGGTCCTCTGCGTTCTCACAACAATATTTACGTGATGGTTCCGACTACCTTCCCCGATATTTTACGGCTATGACAGAATGAGATGATGTAGTCAAGAATACAGAATATTAATGCCGGTCTACGCGTATTAGATGACCTTTTCTATGCTGCAGATCAGCAGTAAACGTTTACTCCAAGCGTTTTCCAATGATGTGATTTGTTTGCGAACCAGCGGTCCCACTGTCAGTAGCCTCAGACAGCTAACGATGTTTCCCGTTAGGTCACTTCTGTTTCGGTGAACACTGACTGTCCTACAACAATATATATCTATTATGCTGAGCGGCTTTTTACCGGAATCCTTTTCCCGAAAAATGAGGCTTCACAACGTATAGAATCTTAAACCCCAGCCTTTTATTTTTTTGTCAGAATAGCTGGGTTCGTTACGGAATGATTCCCTGGCACTTTAAGGCGGATTGTTTGAGGAAATGAATATACCTTTCATAAAAGACTCAAAAAATATGTTTTGTGTAAAATATCGATTCATGGAAGCTTACTATGATCAAGGCCACATGTCGCCCTCAACCTAAAAAGGAACCGCTGTGTTAACCGGCATTGAGAGTGTATTTAATGTTGTAGAATATCTTGAATGAATCGCAATTGCCGGCCGGAGTGGTCGTGCGGTTCTAGGCGCTACAGTCTGGAACCGAGCTACCGCTACTGTCGCAGGTTCGAATCCTGCCTCGCGCATGGATGTGTGTGATGTCGTTAGGTTTAATTAGTTCTTAGTTCTAGGCGACTGATTACCTCAGACGTTAAGTCGCATAGCGCTCAGAGCCATTTGAACCATTTTAATCGCAATTAGTGATGCTGTACTGTTCCGTATTTTAACATTACGGAGGCCAGTGAGAAGAAAGATCGTTATACAAACGTGCACTCAGCGTTGTAATTGCTGATATTAATTTTTCTGACGGTAGGAACGTGTGTCCCGCACTAGAATTTGAACCGGGGCCTTTGAACTTTTGTGACAAGGCCGTTTCAGTCTGACATTTCATATCTCCTGCAATTTATAGGTCAGCCATGATGTAGCAAGAGATAACATTATGTGGCAAATAATGTGGTGCCGAAAACTTTCTCCTTCCACCCGGAATCAACAGAATGTTTGCCGACAAATGTCTAGATCCGTATTCGAGTAACGATTAGAACACTATTATTTTAGGTTACGAATATAAATTTGCAGAACTTACAGTTTTGCTTGTCAATTCGTCAGTTATCGTCTGCGTTAGCTTTTAAGTGAGATTTTGCTGAAATTAATTAATTCCACACGGTTACACTGCTTACGATGTGTGTGAAATTTCACCATTCATAAATATGGCATCTCAGTTTTGAAGATTCACTACGAAATTTCGCCGCAATTTTACGAGACGACCTTCTCAGAAGGCCGACATACAACGTAACTAAGTGGGAGCTCCGAAGCAAATATTCTGGGCACAGCCATCCAATTATCTGCCTCGTGGTAGTAGCGAGGTGGATACGAGGTACAAGTGGGTTGAATATTAATTTGTCTCGCAGAGCATACTTGCATTCGTTTGGTGAGTATTGTGTTTTAGACGCCAAGTAAAGCACTCTCAAATCCTACATAGTAGTCCAGAATTCCTCTGGGCAAGTACTTTCCTGCACAATTATCTGCCGTTCATTTCCGCACATTAGATACAAAAGTCTTTTGGTATCCTCTCTGCAGAATAAGTACTTGACGTTCTCCTGATACGTCACACAGGGAAAACATCAGTATGTCTAGAAAGTACGAACACTCATAAAATTTGTGAGTAAATTACTAGTTAAGCGCTTTCACAGTTTCCTGGGAAGAGTCATCTGAAAACGCAGTTTGTATCCAGAAACACGACTAAAGCGTTATCGTTTAGGTTAATGAATCACTGTTACTAAACGTCCTTCACAGTCCTCAAAACAGTGACTGATATAGATGCCGTGACTGTGAATCTTTCATAGATGTGGAAACACCCTTCTAAAACAAAAACCGGAGGCTAAACAGAAACTAAATGTCAAGTAGTATGTTATGAGAAAGTTGTAAAATCTGTGAGACTTTGCTACAACCGTGGCTGTGATTTCGTAAGCCACCAATTTAGATGCTGCGCGAATCGACGGTTTTAGTCCATATTGCGTGTCATCTATTCTGCAGAGTGAATCGAACGATCTGTAGAGTACTCGGTGAGATGTTGTAAGAACTTCATCTTGTAAGGGTGCCATTTTTATGTAATGAGAATTCTCATTATTTATGTACTGCAGTTTACTGTGACATGCAGTAAATATTGCGCTCTGCGCTATTAACTGAACGATGCCAGAAAGGCGGTAGATATTGTCGTTTGCAATCGTCCAGCTTCCGGTTTAGATACGACAGAGCGTATATGACGGAATTTTGTGAGAAGTTTCAACACCGCACTTTGAGTACTGGGTAGTCTTTCAGAGTACCGTTGGTTGAAACCCTCTGCGGTAGCACGGGTTCTATCTCCTGATTTCACGACTATTTCTATGCGTTCGGCTTGTGTTAACGACATCGGATTACACGTCACTTGTCAGGAAGAAGCGTAGGTTATGACTTGGAAATGAATAAGTTTTGCTCAAATGAAAGGCATTGTAGGGTTTCTCGTAAGTTCCTCTATCTGTTTCGTAAGTCATATTGCCTGTTTTTTTCTGAAAAAAGGTGAGCAAATAATGTTGGCTTTCAAAATGGCTGTCATATCCGTAGCCTCTCCCATCTTATATTACTTAACATTGAATTTTTGTTTATCCGCCTGAATATGTTTTACAAGGGTGGTTTCGCAACTGTGAAGCGCTAGACAACTGATTCGTATTCGAAAAGAACGGAGTTCAAATGTCCCTTGGAATGTTTGATTATAATTTTCCGTGCTTTCATTAAATCACTTAAGGTGAATGCTGGGATAGTATCTTAAAGAGGACCTTGCCTGATTCCTATGCCTATTTGTTTAGTCCGACGTCATGGTATTTTAAGGTCGAGACGTCATTCCTCCCTTATTACTGTCTAAAAGAGGACAAGCTATTTCTAGAACATTTTTCAAACCAGCGACTTATCATTTTTCGCACTCGCCCCCAGCCCCTCCTCCCCTCCGCCCACACTTAGCGTATTTTCGCTCGTACACTTTCACGTGTGTAAGATTTCTCTGTTAATTGTGGTACGCTCTGTACACAAATCTTGCACTGGCACCACCCTCAGCTTGGCGCCTCAGCCGGCCTTCACTAACAGCGATCCGGCCGGTATAGAAGTCTTTGTAACCACTCTCAGGCTGGCGCTCAAAGCGGCGAGTTGTGTTGCTTGAGCCTTAATCCTTTATCTTAAACATGAAAATATGTATATCACTGGTCTCAAATATGTTAATTACTTTACGTACAGCAAGCATTTGACTTCATTGGGGTTCAAATAGTAACGACAGTTTCTCTCTTCAGTACGAATATCGGTTTTATTTTCTAAGTAGGTAAGTTTGGGCTATTAGCGAACAAGCGAATAATTGTGTCAATGTTTACTGATGGCTTTTGAGGCACTTGTCTTCAGAGCTCTTATCGTGTTCAGCTAGCATATGTCACTTGTGCATTTACTCTTCTCATATCTACTCATATGAATGACTGTAACTTATTCACAGCAACATTCATTACATTGTAGAGTACAAAAACAATACGGGAATTGTTTCTATGCATATTTACAACTAGTTTCCTTCCTCGTCCGTACACGTAAACAAATAGAAAGTCGTGAATACAGTTCCTAGTAACATCCTGTTTTACTGATTATATGCTGTGAAATAATTCTTCTAATGAAGAATGAACATAGCTGGTATTACTGTTTTATAAATTATCTGTAAGATGTTAGCCGCTGAGGTAATGTAAATTACTTGCTCTGACAGTTCTCATGTACGGTAATTAGTGAAAATGTGGAACAGATGAGGCAAGTAGGGTACACTGTTTCCCTGTGCTTGAAGAATCATTTCATGAATATTGTGAAACTGGGTGATAGTGAATTGTCTGCTAATGCGGACTTATATGCATGAGCTAAGGTTGGTTCTGAACCTCAGTCCTTCGGAAGATGTCTTCCTCCTGAGGGACTACTTTTGCTAACGAAGTTGACATTGCTAATTTCAAGCCAATTTTTTCAAACTTTAAGCATTGATTTTGTGAGCATGATGTATTGCTATGAACAGTTGCCATCTTATAATTAGTGACAGACTTCTCAATACATATTAAATTGAATAGTTCTAAACCCGTCAGGTTAGCCGAAAGTGCTGATGCGCTGCTTCCTAGACTCCTGTAGGCGCGCTGGCCCCAGATCGAATCCGCCCGGCGGTTACCGACGTCGGCCGGTGTGTCGGCCAGCCTGTATGTGGTTCTCAGGCGGTTTTCCTCATCCCACTAGGTGAATACCGGGTTGGTCCCCACGTTTCGCCTCAGTTACATGACTCGCAGACATCTGGCCACGTTCGCACTATTCATGGAGTACACCAAATGCAGACATCTGGGGTACACTAATTCCTACCTTGGCGATGAGGGGGTGGTTAGGGGGGAGTTACGGGGTCGCGGTAGGAAGGGCGTCTGGCCAACCCTTAAAATTAACCTCGGCAAATCCGTTCCTAACCATGCCAACCCTGCGCAACTGCGGGATAAGGCACTAGCAAAAGAAGAAAAGAAGATGATTAGATTGAGTAGTCCTGTAGATTACTATTCCCAAAGAGTGCTTACTGATATATATTTCGTTATGAAGATGGACAAAACATTTTGTCACTTAAAGAGTTAAACCAGCCATGTAGGCTTTATACTCGTCTCCCTTGGACTTCGCAGTGCACGTTGACAGTATGGTAGGACTGCTGTAAACTGTAGACACTTTTACAATCTGTGAGTTGCACAAGCATTTATCAATATAATATCTCGCGTTAAAATAATGAAGATAATTATTTTTTGAACATAATGAACCATTTACAACGTGAAACATCATTCTGCTGGCCGAATTTGATACTAAATCTAACATCGAAAGACATTTGAGTAAGTACTATGACGGAGTAAAGGGCAATGTCATAAATGGAAACATTAAAAATCCACAGATCTAAAATATGAAGAAAACAGAATTATCGGTCAGTGAAATGATTTAAAACGTAGTGACTGAAATAAAATATTTAGAATTTTACGACGAAAGGAAATTGGCAACCTGTACATAAAGGTGAGAGAATGAGATATTTTTCTTAGTTCTCACATTTCTGAAATCAAGATTACTTCTAGTTTATTGAAGATCAAAACCATCCGTGAATGTATCATGGATTTAAACGATGTCATAAATTTCGTAACAATGTAAAACTTTTTGCGTTAGTATTTACTTGTGGTATGTATCTGTCCCCTGTCCTTTCGTGCATTTTCCAAGGAGCTAATATGTGGTGTGTGTATGCTAGTTAGTTATTCTCTCAGTCATGTGCTCCTGTGTGCTAGTCGGCACTTCTCTTTATACAAATATATTGCCCCTTACATGGATACTTCACCAGTTTGAACTTATACACTGACATGGCAGAGGTCATGGGATAGCGATATGCAAGTGCACAGATGGCGGTAGTATCAAGTACAGAAGGTATACAAGGGCAGTGCACTGTCTAAGCTGTCATTAGGACTCAGGTGTCATGTGAAAAGGGTTCTGACGTGATTGTGCCATACGACGGGGATTTACAGACGTGGATCGCGGAATGGCAGTTGGAGCTAGACGCATGGGATATTCCATTTCGCCATTTCATGAATCGATAGCGATTTCAATATTCTGAGACCCACAGTTTCGAGAGTGTGCTGAGAATACCAACCTCTCATCACTGACAACGCATTGGCCGATGGCCTCGGCTTAACTACGGAGACCAGCGGCGTTTCTGTAGAGTTTTCAATACTAAATGACAAGCAACACTGCGTTAATTAACAGCAGAAGTCAGTGTGGAATGTACGACGAAAGTATTCGTTAGGATAATGAGGCAAAATGAGCCGTTAATGGAATATGGTAGTAGACGACCGAAGCGAGTGCCTGTTTTAACAGGACAACATCGCCTGCAGAGCCTCTCCTGGACTCCTGACCATATCGTAATGACCCTAGACAACTGGAAAACATTGGCGTGATCAGAAACGTCCCGATTTCAGTTGATCAGAGTTGCTGGTAGTGTTCAAGCGTGGCGCAATTCGTACGAAGCCATATGCCCAAGTTATGAACGTGGCACTGTGCAAGCTGGTGGTGTCTCTATAATGATGTGGGCCGTGTTTAAATGGAATGGACTGGGTCCTCTGGTCCAACTGAACCGATCACTGACTGGAAATGGCTATGTTCGGCTACTTGGAGACCATCTGCAACCATTCATCGATTTCACATTCCTATAACAATGCACGTGTCACCGGGCACTGGTTAGAAGAAAATTCTGGCCAATTGGAGCGGATGATCTGGCCACCCAGATCGATGGTCCTGAATCCTATGGAACATTTATGGGACATAATTGAGATGTAAGTTAGTGTACAACATCCTGCACTGGTAATATTATCGCCATTATGGATACCCGTAGATGCAGCATGGCTCAATATTTCTGAAGAGAGCTTCCAACGACTTCTTGAGTCCATGCCACACAGATTTCCTGCACTATGTTGTCCAAAATGAGGTTAGACACGATACTAGGTGATATCCCATGACCTGTCATCTCAGTGTGTTTGTTTCTGTCATGAACATTACATTCACCCTACAAGGGCCTGCTTCAAACTTTGTAAGCATTTTAAATAAAACAAACGTTGTTAACAGTCTACGTCTTTATTCTTCAGGTCTACGTATTTATTTCTCAATAGAGTCACCTTAGCGACGAACACATTTCTCCCAACGAAACACCAGTTTGTTGATGCTGTCACTGTAGAATGATTTTGTTGACGGAGCCACAACCTCACCTCTGCCTGCACAGCTCCAGAACTATCAAAGGTAAGTCCCCAAAGGTATTTTTTAAGGTTTTGTACAAATGAAAGTCGAATGGGTCAAGCTTCGGGACTTCATGGAGGATGATGGGTGATTGTGAACGTAAGGCACCGGCTTGTTGCTGCTCCGGTGTGTGTTTTAGCATTATCATGACAAAGGAGTTGGTGCTCCACGTGTGAAAAAACGCTTCGCATTCGAAACTCTATTATAACATGCTATTATAGCCGACATAGTTACGTTATACACCATCACGTTACACGCCTCAATTCACTACCCTCCAGCGGGAGAGGGCTGCAAATAGGTAAACATAAAGAATAAAGATGTATAATGTTAATTACGTTTGCGTTATTTAAAAATATTTCAAATTCGGAGACATGGTTTTTCAGCACGCCATCGTCCCAGCACCAGAGATGAATCTACAACCAGACAAAGTTGTGTATATCTCACTGATTAAGTATACATATTTTAAATCAACTTATTAATGTGATATCTTTTTGTAAATGTGGAGCTGTCTTTATTAGCCACCTCAGCTGCCGACACAAGAAACCTTTACACATTCGTGTGGCGCATTTGTCACTCGCTCCCCATCGCTCCAGCCGCCTAATGCCCGAACGCGGAGTACTGCACAACAAAGTTATTGAGAGGTTCGTATTCATAATGCCAGCTGCTAATAATAGATAGCCCATTGGTCACTGCGTCAAAGTGTGCGGTTTATAGCCTATAGCTTGTCCTAGAAATCTCTTTTCTTTGAACGCCTTTACTATACGATTAACAAATAAAGTGGAAAATAATGAGATGAATAAATGTTTCACTGAGGAAGTAACAGAGCACTGTTTAGTTATTAACATCACTGTTGTGTGTTATTTCCCTAGAACTAAAGAGGTGACACCATTAACGTGCAGGAATTCCGTTGTTCTGCAACGTAAACGTCATGATTAAATTGTAAATGGAATATCGTTAATTACATTTCATAAAAATTCTTCTGTTTCTTAGGTTTATTCATTTTACTACCGGCGCATTTACATGGAATATTTAAAATAATATTGAACAAATTATCGCTTGAGATTCAAATCTTACGTACTCATTTCACGGAAACTACGTGTTCTCTAACAAGATTTAAAAACATGTTCGGCAGATGTGTTCCTTTTCCTCTAACGTGCCCTAACCATCAACATCCTGGTTGTCACTCCTCTGTATAGTAATTCACGATTGGGCATTAGGCGGCTGCAGTGGGGCTGACCGAATGACAAAAAACAACTGCTCTGAAATGTTTAAACCCTGTACTTTCTGAAGGTCCTAACTACGTACGAGCGAGATAGAATGCTAGAGCTAATATCTTACAAGCGTGTTTAAAAACCGAGCGATGT
Source organism: Schistocerca gregaria (assembly GCF_023897955.1). Classification (NCBI taxonomy): domain Eukaryota; kingdom Metazoa; phylum Arthropoda; class Insecta; order Orthoptera; family Acrididae; genus Schistocerca; species Schistocerca gregaria. The sequence goes on from NC_064931.1 coordinate 837,439,580, forward strand.
GGCGCAGTGGTTAGCACACTGGACTCGCATTCCGGAGGACGACGTGTCGAACCAGTCTCCCGCCATCCTGCTTTAGGTTTTCTGTGATTTCCCTAAATCGTTTCAGACAAATGGTTCCTTTGAAAGGGCACGGCTGATTTCCTTCCTATCCTTCAATAATCAAAGATTGTGCTCCGTCTGTAATGACCTCGTTGTCGACGGGACGTAAAACACTAATATCCTCCTCTCCTTCAAACATGACGCCAACCTGACCATGTTTTCTTGTTGCTCAAATTCTGAATACTGTATTAACTGATAAAATGTGTGTCATTTCAACTTAGTTTGGTATTTTATGCATAAACTAATATCAGTACTTTTCGAAAGACTGAACGTAGTGAGGTCAAATATACATCGCCACAATAATTCTCAAATTTCTTTCATATGTCATTTTGCATCCGGCTTAGAATGAAAATTTCCACAAAAGTTCTAATAGCTCTAACTTGATTCAGAGAGTAGCGGGCGTATGAACAAACGACTTACAACAACCTTCTAAGAACCCAGGTTCTCCGTGTAATAGATGATACTTTCTTTGTCCATTACTTGTGAACATATCACGATCACCTAAAACATTATGGCCACCTATCTTATAGCCGGGATGGCCACGTACGGCACGGTTGACAGCGATGACGCGTCGTAGCATGCAAGCAATGAGGCCTTCGTAGTTCGCTGGAGGGCGTTGGCATTACTTCTGCACACGCAAGTACCCTAAACTCTGTAAATTCCGGAGAGGAAGGCGATGAGCACTGACGTCACGTTCAGTCACATCCCAGATATGTCGATCTGGTTTAGATCTGGCGAACTGTGGGAAGGGGTGGAGGGGGCGGGGGGCAACGCATCAATTGGAACTCGCCACTGTCTTCCTAGAACGCCGCCATCACACTCCTGGCCCTATGACATGGCACATTATCTTTCGAAAAGTGTCACTGCCGTCGGGAATATGATCATCACGAAGGTGTTTAGGTGGTCTGAAAGCAGGGTACGATACTCCTTAGCCATCGCAGTACCTCGCACGAGCTCCATTGGTCCCATGGATACCCACGTGAATGATCCGCAAAGCGTAATATGGCCACCGGCAACTCGTCTCCGTCCCGCAGTACAGGTGTCAAAGAGCTGTTGCCATGGAAGAAGAGCCCGCAGCTTGTGGCCGTGCGGTAGCGTTCTCGCTTCCCGCGCCCGGGTTCCCGGGTTCGCTTCCCGGCGGGGTCAGGGATTTTCTCTGCCTCGTGTTGGCTGGGTGTTGTGTGACGTCCTTAGGTTAGTTAGTTTTAAGTGGTTCTAAGTTCTAGGGGACTGATGACCATAGATGTTAAGTCCCATAGTGCTCAGAGCCATTTTTGAACCCTGGAAGAAGACAGATTCACGCCCCTCCGTCTGCATGATGAAGAAGATATCGGGATTTATCAGATCATGCAACGCTCTGCCACTGCTGATGGTCACGTGCCCACTTTAGTCGCACTCTGTCCGGCACTCAAGTCTGATGTCAGATCCACCACAGTTCACCGTCTGTCCTGTTTTGCCAGTATTCCCGGACTACGACAACCGATATCTGTAATGAGGGGTGGCCAACCAACCCCACTACTTTTGAACGTGATTTCATCCACTAGTTGAGCACACTCATCATAGCACTCCTCGAACTGCTGGTGCCGAGACTCCGGGTCATCACAAACTGCCCTCAGCCCAACTCAGATAAATCGCGAGCCTTCCCCTCTCAAATAGTTCAAATGGCTCTGTGCACTATGGGACCTAATATCTGAAGTTATCAGTCCCCTAGAACTTACAACTACTTAAACCTAACTAACCTAAGAACCTCACACACATCCATGCCCGAGGCAGGATTCGAATCTGCAACCGTAGCAGTCGCACGGTTTCTGACTGAAGCGCTTAGAACCACTTGGCCACAGCGGCCGACCGCCTTCCCCATTCTCCACACGAATAGCTTGCTCATGATACTACATGTACCATGCGTGTGTATGACTAGTAGTCATTCGTCATCTGTCGCCTGGACAGGTTTATACTGATAGCAGGTCGGTGATCATAATGTTCTGGCTGACCAATGACATGTTGAACGTAAAGCTGTTATGACAGAACACAATAAAATTCTTTATTTGTTTCCTATAACGTCTTTTTTCGGAGCTTGTAAACGGTGACGGCGAAAGTTTAAAAAGCACAGTTTCTCCAGTGAAGATAAAATCCTGAAAATAAGACAAATTGTGAGAGAAAAAGAACTGCAGCTTAAGAAACAGAAAACCAGAGAATCATAACATAGTGTAACAAGAATGAAATTAAAATGTGAGTGTGTGAAATCTTATGGGACATAGCTGCTAAGGTCATCAGTCCCTAAGCTTACACACTACTTAACCTAAATTATCCTAAGGACGAACACACACACCCATGCCCGAAGGAGGATTCGAACCTCCGCCGGGACCAGCCGCAGAGACCATGACTGCAGCGCCTTAGACCGGAAAATAAAATATCGAAGGATTATGCTGTTACTTAGCGAAACATGTCTGCGTCAGAGAAAGAGAGCACTGTGTTTGCTAAAGGCGGATCCCACACAAAACCTAATTTATATTTCATTTTATAGGTTTCCAACTATTTTTAACAACCGAAAGGGCTGTCACGTAAGACGCCAAACTACGAGTATTCAGTTCACTGTGGTGACAATGAGCGCTCTCACCTCAGTACGGGAGCTGCTTTTAATTCAGGTGTGTTTCAACAAGTGTTTTAATGACCAACATCAATAATCAGCAAAATTATTTCGAAGTTCAGGTACGTTCTGAAAAGTGTGATACAGTATCCCCTCGCGTTTAGAGTAGGTTTGCCTAACCATGTTGCTGGCATGGTAAGTCCGACAAAGTACTGTGAAATTCTAGATTACAAAGTTCTTCGCATGGAAAACACAAATTTTAACAAAGTTAAGAGCGTCTGACAGCATGCTTCGAACGAGAAGCCTTACGTCTTAATTATCAGCTGATAAACGAACGAAGAAGAGATACAGGGAGGAAATAAAGATCATGAGAAAGCAGAACCCGGAATTTAGTGTAGCGACCCGTAGTCTATGTAAAGAAATTTACTTCCGCCCGGAGCTGGAATGCTAGAATAGAGGTTATGCCATGATCTTTAAAAGAGTGTCGAGAAACGAAAAATGACACTTTGCAGTTCACGACTGCGTAAACGTCGCTTCACAGACTTCAAGCCTCGGTAAAGACACAATATTCCATCAAACACAAATATCCGGAACGGATCCGCAAGCGCACTCAGCATCGCGTCCGGCGAATATCGAATTGCTTCAGAGCTGAGGGTTCCCTCGCCATATCACCGCCCTCGGACGCGCTGACTCAGCACATGCAATATGAAACCTAGGCGTCCCTAACAGCATCGATTGCCTTCACGTGTATGGATTTCGCCATCCCGATGACGTTCTGGAGAGATATAATAGTAGCTTGACATCCGGGCTCAAGAAATCGAATGAACATTATTTGTTGTATAAGAATATCATGCTGTTTGTGTCACAATATGATGGACGTTCACAGTGGAGTTATGGAATTTCACATGAAAAGAAACTACAACAATGAAACTAAAACAATAAAAATTGGGAGCTGTAAGAACCAACTCAGAGCGTAAGGTCAGGTTTTAAAGGTTTATCAGGCCACATGGAAAATTAACTTCTCACTATTTTTTACCTGGGAAATGATAGTTATTAGTGATCCACCAGAACGGAGAATAAAATTTAATGACAACATCTTTCTATTAGTTGGCAAGTTAAATTGAACTTCTACTGATAGAGGCAGATACGCAGAAGAATTGTTGTTACGAGACTATTATGACATATCCCGGTCCCGGAGGAAATTAAATAAACTGTTTAGTCGGTGATAAATTAAGTCTCACGTGGGTATTGTCTAATCCTGAATTATGGACTGCACACCGCTCAGCACAGCGCCGCCTAACGGCGTCAAGAGGGCGCTGACCCGAGCGCCAGGGGAAAGAGCGGGCAGCGTCACACCTCCAGGAAGACAAAAGTCTGCGTCCCCTTGATTTATTTAACCAGCCGCCCATCAAAGGTTGGCTCAGTTAGACATCGAGAGCTTCGGTTCGATTGGGTCGTTTTGGGGAAGAGATCAAACAGCGAGCTCATCGGTCTCATCGGATTAGGGAAGGAAGTCGGCCGTGCCCTTTGAAAGGAACTATCCCAGCATTTGCCTGGATCGATTTAGGGAAATCACGGAAAACCTAAATCAGGATGGCCGGACCCGGGATTGAACCATCGTCCTCCCGAATGCGAGTCCAGTGTGCTACCACTGCGCCACCTCGCTCGGTCGACTTCGAGAGCTTCATTACTGAGTAATAGGAAGACGTTACTTAGCCTACGTTCTGCGAGTAGGAATAGCGAGTAAAATACTTGAATCTAGGAAGCACAGGAACCATGATATGAAAAGTTTCTTTTCTTTTTAGAAATAAAGTATCTTTTAATCGAGTTTTGTACGGATGATTTAATATTTCTGACAACGGCCCTCGCAACACCTCTCCTTCTTGTATGTGTTGGTGCTGACCCCGACAGTAGCTGACCAACGGATATGATGAAATATGAAATATAATTGTCAAGATCACTGCGTCACAAGCTCTCCCGACAAAATTAGTATCATCCTCTTAAAAGAGCACGCTGGGTGCTGTGGACCGCTTTAGATGATTCACATGGAGCCTCTAATTGAGGAAAGTGTAACGATGATCTCTCCATCATCGAATGATTCCGGACTATCCTCCCATTTGTTTGTTCTGGATGGGACTGCCAATGGGAAGCTGGCCATGACAAAAAAACTGAACAACAAACGAAAGGGTAACATTTTTCGAGTCGGAGCGTGGTATCTCAGAAGCACGAATGTGATAGGGAAGCCAGGAAATCTGAAAACGGAAATACCTAGGCTCAGTCTAGGTCTAAGGCGCTACAGTCATGGACTGTGCGACTGGTCCCGGCGGAGGTTCGAGTCCTCCCTTGGGCATGGGTGTGTATGTGTTTGTCCTTAGGATAATTTAGGATAAGTAGTGTGTAAGCTTAGGGACTGATGACCTTAGCAGTTAAGTCCCATAAAATTTCACATACATTTGAACATTGAACATTTGCTCAGTCTAGATGTAGTGCGTGTCAGTAAAGTGAAAAGGAAATACGATTTCTGATCAGAATAACATAGAGTAATAGCTGCAGCAGCAGCAGAAAATGACATAATTGGAGTCGGATTCGCCATGAATAGGAAGACAGGGCAAAGTGAGGTACTGTGAACAGCAGTTCAATGATGGGATTACTCGCATCAGAACTGTCAGAAAATCAACGCCAGTAACTGTCGTTCTCGCATAGGTACTGACCCCACAGTTAGAAGATGAAGGCACAGGGAAGGTATATGAGGACATGGAAAGTGTAACTAAGAATTTGAAAAGAGATTAAAACCTTCTGGTCATGGATGAATGGAAGGCAGTAGCACGGGTAGCAGGGAAAGAAACAGAAGATGTGGGTACGGTAGAATATGGATTCGGTAGTAATAATAAGGCAGGAGAACGACTAATTGTGTTCTACAGTAGAATTCAGCTAGTAATACCGAATACATTACTCAAAACTCACAAGATGAGGAGTCATATTTGGAAAGGGCCTGGAGACACTGGGAGATTAAACCTGTCTTACGAGGTTCCGAATTGAGGTATTAGAGTAAGGAGAAAATATAGACTCAGATTATAAGTTAGTGCCGGCAGCTGTGGCCCAGCGTTTCTAGGCGATTCAGTCCGGAAGCGCGCTGCCGCTATGGTCGCGGGATCGAATCCTACCTTAGGCATGGATTTGTGTGATGTCCTTAGGTTAAGTTAGGTTTAAGTAATTCTAAGTCTAGGGGCTGATGACCTCAGCTGTTGAGTTCCATAGTGCTTAGATACATTTAATCCATTTATAATGTAGTAATCGTGAATAGTGAACAGAAATTAATCATCTGGAATGTTCAGCGTCGAAAGAAGTGGGACACTGAAGTACTGGGAACGATGAGGCAGGTTGTAAGTTTTCATAAACTGCAGACACAGAATAGCATAACAGGCTGTTCACTTGAAAGGAATATACATGTCCAAAATGTGGAGTCACAGAAGTTGGACGGAGGAATATACGAGCAAGGAAGGTAAATGGGATAAAATTTTTGATAACAGAAGTAACTCCCCCGTAAATCGAAGAAAGGAAGTAGAAAAATGTTACGGGAAAGACAGGAGTATAGCAATATAAAACTATTAGCATTAAAATTAATAGGCTATTAAGAGAAGTCAAGGCGGAACGAATGCTGAAAAAATTCTAAGATATCGAAACGGAAGTGGCTGTGGGAAGGCCTGCTACAGCTTACAGAAAAGTCAAAACAGCCTTCTGTAAAGTTAAATCCAAAGGCGTCAATATTAGGAGTACTACAAGAATTCCAGCATTAAAGGCAGAGAGGGAAAGAAGAAGTAGAATGTTAGGTAGAATGAGTAAACTGAAGGTCCCTGCGAGTGGAAGGAACTGTCTGATCACGTTATGTGGAAGACGTAGAGTATCCAGTAGTGGAGTTTGAGCTTAACTGGACTTTTGAAGATTTGAAACGGAATTTAGTGGTCGGCACAGATAACATTACTAAGCAATTTCTACAGCCATTCCCAAGGTGGCAAACAAACTCCTATTCAAGATGGTTCGTAGAGTCTATGAGTCTGCAGCCATACCATCAGACCTTCGAACTAGTATCCACCACACAATCCCGAAAATAGCAGGGCCAGATATGTGCGAGAAGTATCGCATAATCAGCTTAACATGTCATGCATTCACGTTGCTGACAACAAAAATATAGAGAAAAATGGAAAAGAAAATCTTATACCGAAGAAGAAATAACGGCAAAAGTAAAGGATCAGGAATTGGATTAAAATTCGGTGATAAAGGATATCGGTGTTGTTGTTGTTGTTGTTGTCTTCAGTCCTGAGACTGGTTTGATGCAGCTCTCCATGCTACTCTATCCTGTGCAAGCTGCTTCATCTCCCAGTACCTACTGCAACCTACATCCTTCTGAATCTGCTTAGTGTACTCATCTCTCGGTCTCCCTCTACGATTTTTACCCTCCACGCTGCCCTCCAATGCTAAATTTGTGATCCCTTGATGCCTCAAAACATGTCCTACCAAACGATCCCTTCTTCTAGTCAAGTTGTGCCACAAACTTCTCTTCTCCCCAATCCTATTCAATACCTCCTCATTAGTTACGTGATCTATCCACCTTATCTTCAGTATTCTTCTATAGCACCACATTTCGAAAGCTTCTATTCTCTTCTTGTCCAAACTAGTTATCGTCCATGTTTCACTTCCATACATGGCTACACTCCAAACAAATACTTTCAGAAACGACTTCCTGATACATAAATCTATATTCGATGTTAACAAATTTCTCTTCTTCAGAAACGCTTTCCTTGCCATTGCCAGTCTACATTTTATATCCTCTCTACTTCGACCATCATCAGTTATTTTACTTCCTAAATAGCAAAACTCCTTTACTACTTTAAGTGTCTCATTTCCTAATCTAATTCCCTCAGCATCATCCTACTTAATTCGACTACATTCCATTATCCTTGTTTTGCTTTTGTTGATGTTCATCTTATATCCTCCTTTCAAGACACTGTCCATTCCGTTCAACTGCTCTTCCAAGTCCTTTGCCGTCTCTGACAGAATTACAATGTCATCGGCGAACCTCAAAGTTTTTACTTCAGCTCCATGAATTTTAATACCTACTCCAAATTTTTCTTTTGTTTCCTTTACTGCTTGCTCAATATACAGATTGAATAACATCGGGGAGAGGCTACAACCCTGTCTCACTCCTTTCCCAACCACTGCTTCCCTTTCATGCCCCTCGACTCTTATTACTGCCATCTGGTTTCTGTACAAATTATAAATAGCCTTTCGCTCCCTGTATTTTACCCCTGCCACCTTTAGAATTTGAAAAAGAGTATTCCAGACAACATTGTCAAAAGCTTTCTCTAAGTCTACAAATGCTAGAAACGTAGGTTTGCCTTTTCTTAATCTTTCTTCTAAGATAAGTCGTAAGGTCAGTATTGCCTCACGTGTTCCAACATTTCGACGGAATCCAAACTGATCCTCCCCGAGGTCTGCATCTACCAGTTTTTCCATTCGTCTGTAAAGAATTCGCGTTAGTATTTTGCAGCCGTGGCTTATTAAACTGATAGTTCGGTAATTTTCACATCTGTCAGCACCTGCTTTCTTTGGGATTGGAATTATTATATTCTTCTTGAAGTCTGAGGGTATTTCGCCTGTCTCATACATCTTGCTCACCAGCTGGTAGAGTTTTGTCAGGACTGGCTCTCCCAAGGCCGTCAGTAGTTCTAATGGAATGTTGTCTACTCCGGGGGCCTTGTTTCGACTCAGGTCTTTCAGTGCTCTGTCAAACTCTTCACGCAGTATCGTATCTCCCATTTCGTCTTCATCTACATCCTCTTCTATTTCCATAATATTGTCCTCAAGTACATCGCCCTTGTATAAACCTTCTATATACTCCTTCCACCTTTCTGCCTTCCCTTCTTTACTTAGAACTGGGCTGCCATCTGAGCTCTTGATATTCATACACGTGGTTCTCTTCTCTCCAAAGGTCTCTTTAATTTTCCTGTAGGCAGTATCTATCTTACCCCTAGTGAGATAAGCTTCTACATCCTTACATTTGTCCTCTAGCCATCCCTGTTTAGCCATTTTGCACTTCCTGTCAATCTCATTTTTGAGACGTTTGTATTTCTTTTTGCCTGCTTCATTTACTGCATTTTTATATTTTCTCCTTTCATCAATTAAATTCAATATTTCTTCTGTTACCCAAGGATTTCTAGCAGCCCTCATCTTCTTACCAACTTTATCCTCTGCTGCCTTCACTACTACATCCCTCAGAGCTACCCATTCTTCTTCTACTGTATTTCTTTCCCCTATTCCTGTCAATTGTTCCCTTATGCTCTCTCTGAAACTCTGTACAACCTCTGGTTCTTTCAGTTTATCCAGGTCCCATCTCCTTAATTTCTCACATTTTTGCAGTTTCTTCAGTTTTAATCTACAGGTCATAACCAATAGATTGTGGTCAGAGTCCACATCTGCCCCTGGAAATGTCTTACAACTTAAAACCTGGTTCCTAAATCTCTGTCTTACCATTATATAATCTATCTGATACCTTTTAGTATCTCCAGGGTTCTTCCACGTATACAACCTTCTTTCATGATTCTTAAACCAAGTGTTAGCTATGATTAAGTTGTGCTCTGTGCAAAATTCTACTAGGCGGCTTCCTCTTTCATTTCTTAGCCCCAATCCATATTCACCTACTATGTTTCCTTCTCTCCCTTTTCCTACACTCGAATTCCAGTCACCCATTACTATTAAATTTTCGTCTCCCTTCACTATCTGAATAATTTCTTTTATTTCATCGTACATTTCTTCAATTTCTTCATCATCTGCAGAGCTAGTTGGCATATAAACTTGTACTACTGTAGTAGGTGTGGGCTTCGTATCTATCTTGGCCACAATAATGCGTTCACTATGCTGTTTGTAGTAGCTTACCCGCATTCCTATTTTCCTATTCATTATCGGTGTTACGATTCACTAATGACGATTCTATACTCAGTGAAAGATAGTAAGAATGTAGAATCTGTCGAATGGAATGAAGAGTCAAATAAGAATACATCGTGGACTGAGAGTAAGAAGAAGGAAAATGAAAGTAACGAGGAGAAGCAGAAATGAAATAACCGATAAACGTAAGAGTTTAGACTATGAAGTAGAAGAAGTGAAGGTATAACACCACACTGTAAGCAAAATATCACATGATGAACGAAGCGAGGAGAGCGTAAAAAGCAGTTGCAAATGCAGCATGGCACCTGGACAACAGAAGAATACTACAATCAAAACTCGGCCTTAATTTGAGGTATATTTCTCTGAAACTGTACATTTAGAGCAGCTTGCATTTATCGCGAATCTCTTGCCCAATGTAAAGTCCCGAGCGACTGGAAAAAAGCGCAGGTGACGCCTGTATACAGGGTGTTACAAAAAGGTACCGCCAAACTTTCAGGAAACATTCCTCACACACAAATAAAGAAAAGATGTTATGTGGACATGTGTCCGGAAACGCTTAATTTCCATGTTAGAGCTCATTTTAGTTTCGTCAGTATGTTCTTCCACCTACACTCAATGGAGCACGTTATCTTGATTTCATACGGGATACTCTACCTGTGCAGCTAGAACATGTGCCTTTACAAATACGACACATCATGTGGTTCCTGCACGATGGAGCTCCTGCACATTTCATTCGAAGTGTTCGTACGCTTCTCAACAACAGATTCGGTGACCGACGGATTGGCAGAGGCGGACCAATTCCATGGCCTCCACGCTCTCCTGACCTCAACCCTCTTGACTTTCATTTATGGTGGCATTTGAATGCTCTTGTCTACGCAACCCCGGTACCAAATGTAGAGAATATTCGTGCTCGTATTGTGGACGGCTGTGATACAATACGCCATTCTCCAGGGCTGCATCAGCGCATCAGGGATTCCATGCGACGGAGGGTGGATGCATGTATCCTCGCTAACGGAGGACACTTTCAACATTTCCTGTAAAAAGTGTTTGAAATCATGATGGTACGTTCTGTTGCTGTGTGTTTCCATTCCATCATTAATGTATTCGAAGAGAAGTAATAAAATGAGCTCTAACATGGAAAGTAAACATATCCGGACACATGTCCACCTAACATATTTTCTTTCTTTGTGTGTGAGGAATGCTTCCTGAAAGTTTGGCCCTATCTTTTTGTAACGCCCTGTATAAGAAGGGTAGAAGGACGGATACTCAAAATTACAGATCAATATCCTTAACATCGGTCTGTTGCAGGATTCTCGAACATATTCTCAGTTCGAATATAATGAATTTCCTTGAGACAGAGAAGTTGCTGTCCGTGCATCAGCACGGATTTAGAAAGCATCGCAACTGCGAAACGCAACTAGCTCTTTTTTCACATGATATCTTGCGAACCATGGATGAAGGGTATAAGACGGATGCCATATTCCTTGACTTCCGGAAAGCGTTTGACTCTGTGCCCCACTGCAGACTCCTAACTAAGATACGAGCATATGGGATTGGTTCCCAAATATGTGAGTGGCTCCACGACTTCTTAAGTAATAGAACGCACTACGTTGTCCTCGATGGTGAGTGTTTATCGGAGGTGAGGGTGTCATTTGGAGCGTCCCAGGAAAGTGTGGTAGGTCCGATATCTATGTAAATGATCTTTTAGATAGGGTGGATAGAAATGTGCGGTTGTTTGTTCGGATTGAGGGAGGACATAGAAGCAATTCAGAGGCGGGCTGCCAGATTTGTTACTGGTAGCTTTGATCATCACGCGAGTGTTACGGAAGTGCTTTAGAAACTCAGGTGGGAGTCTCTGGAGGAAAGGAGGCGCTCTTTTCGTTAATCGCTACTGAGGAAATTTAGAAAACCAGCATTTGAGGCTGACTGCAGTACAATTTTACTGCCGCCAACTTATATTTCGCGGAAAGACATAAAGATAAGATAAGGGAGATTAGGGCTCGTACAGAGACATATAAGCAGTCATTTTTCCCTCGTTCTGTTTGGGAGTGGAACAGGGAGAGAAGATGCTAGTTGTGGTACGATGTACCCTCCGCCACGCACCGTGTGGTGGATTGCTGAGTATGTATGTAGATGTAGACGTAGATGAAAGTTTCATGAATATGAAGCACGGACTGTGGCAAAATCATAAACGAATAAAATCAAAGCATTCTAAATAGAGTACTGAAAATAAAATATTCTCATAAAATGAGAAATGAGGAAGTTTCCCCAAGAATTAGTGAGGGAAGGAAATTATAGTAAAGACTGAAGGAAGAAAAGACAGAATTATAGGGTATGTTTTAAGCCATCGCTGAATAATTTTCATGGTACTTGAGGAAGTTGTAGAGCAGGCCTGGCGAGCATTTGCGCCCCGTCTGCTGAGCGCTCCGTCTTCCCCATCCACTGCGCTATTCCGGCCAGGTGTGTGAGTGAGACGACTATATGATGAAAGCGACACACGCGCAAATCTTTGGAAGAAATGTTTGCACAGTGTGACTACTTCTAAGAAGCGACTACGGCAGCACACATTTCTAAGCAGGATTTTATCACCAGCGTTTATTTTTAGCTTCTGTTCATCCACACCAATGAATTTATTACTGAATTAAGTAAGTATATTAGATAGTGATAGTACGGTGAGCAGAACAATCAGTCAATCACTATAGACATTTAACATAAGCTATGTTGTTTATAAATTGATACACGTTACCATTTTGAATAAGTAATAAATCTAGACCTATGGTTTGTGATACAGTCAAACGCAAGAAGTTAACCTGGTTAAAGTCTGTTAAACACGAGCAACTTTGTCAGTTTCCTAAAAAGAAAATAAAAAAAACACTTCTCACCATTCACTGCAGAAATACATTTAAGAAATTCATTTGATTATAATAAGAAACTCGAACAGCCTCTGATACTCGAATTCTTATTTATGGTGAAGCTGTCCTTTATGGAATTTTGTTTGGAAGATTAAACAGGATGGAACTACCGCACGAGGTAACTCAGTACTCAGCATTCTGGAATCTCATTCGGCAGGGCGACCCGCCCCGTCAAGATTTAGATGTTCCGTGATTTCCATAAATCACTGCAGTCAAATGCTGATTGATAAGGGCACGGTCGATTTCCTTCACAACCCTTCGTAAAGGGAGCTTGTGCTCCGTCTCTAATAACCGCGCTGTCGACGCGACGTTAAAGTCTAATCTTGCTTCCTTGCAGATGGAACTGGCAATCAACGCTTGTGTGCGATACGCTTGTGGCGTTCGTGTCTCGCCTGTGTGGTGTCATTGCCAGACACCACACTTGCTAGGTGGTAGCCTTTAAATCGGCCGCGGTCCGATAGTATACGTCGGACCCGCGTGTCGCCACTATCAGTGATTGCAGACCGAGCGCCGCCACACGGCAGGTTTAGAGAGACTTCCTAACACTCGCCCCAGTTGTACAGCCGACTTTGCTAGCTATGGTTCACTGCCTACTTACGTACTCATTTGCCGAGAAGATAGTTTAGCATAGCCTTCAGCTACGTCATTTGCTACGACCTAGCAAGGCGCCATTATCAATTACTATTGATATTGTAAACTATGTACCCTCAAGATCGACGTTCATCCTTAATGGATTAAAGTTAAGCATTCCACCAGCTACGTCCGTTTTTTCTAAATTCTAATTTCCTTGTCCTGTTCCAGACCTCAGGCCAGCCTGCGTGAGCTAAAACGCGTGCCTTTCGGCCTCCTCTAGTAACACGGTGTTGGCTCTCCTGCCAACCACAACAGTCTGTCTACAATCAGTTATCGTGGCTATGAGTAAATAATCGTAGGGGCTTACTTGTCTTCTACACTACTCTTCTGTTTGAATTGCGTGGAAAACTACACGTTCCCTGAAAAGCAAAATTTTCTCTAGTCCACTACATGGCGCAGCCGTCTTCACAAAATAATTTTTTGTATCAGGAACCCTATTTCGGGACGATTTTCGTAAAAAGTTCAGATAGATTAGCCTCCTTTGCAATATGAAACACAGTTCGTGCCCCAGCTATAGCAATATTTACCTATTCCACACTCTAGTCGACAGCTCACTATATTGAACCTCTTCCCTCTGTATCCTTTCCCCTCTAATTCTGCACAGAGTCTTCTATAAGAGTAATCTGGCCTTTCTTCACAGTTTTTGCACCATCGTTTCAGTTTCTTCTCGGGATTTACATTCGTGCGTCTGATGATGTTGAACATGTTGTCGGAAGCGCTAAACTAAGTAATGTTATTATAATTCAGTAGTTCGTCATTATCAGTAATTATTATTGTTTATGTTGCCAACAATAAACATCCTCATAGCAGTATCTTACACAAATACATTTTTGAGGCATAAAAAGCTTGCTAAACAATAGTTTTGTTATACTTACTGGCCTAGTGCGTGGCCTGATGTAACAGAAGACGTGAAGGTCGTAATCTGTTCAGACTGAATAAAGTAAGCATTAATAAAAATGAAATAATGTAACATGGTATATCGAATGACATTTAAGAATACCTAACCGTTCATGAGAGCACACACTCCTTAAGTATATAAAAGTGTGTACTATGACACCGAAGAAACATTTATGTTTCGGGTAAGAGTTACGGTTGGTAGAGTGTGTAGCGTAATGATCAAAATTTTTCTATGTATACTTTATATACTGTATGTACCCAAGTTGATATCGAGCAAATTTTAATTGTAACGATTGTCATTTTCTAGTTTGAGGGTACTGTAAGTCTCACTTGCTTCCTTTATGGTGTAGCATTAACCACGAATAGTAACACGCATATCTGCTGTTGTGTTAGTCTGTTGAGTCATTTAGTTATGAAGACGAGATTTAGGTTGAGATACATCGCTTATAGATCTCTATCAATATTCAGAGGCGTGTACATGGTTTCGAAACAACACCTACAGCCCTCTTGATACGCCACTAAACAGGCAGTTGATTTGCGGAAGACTGCTTTCTCACATTAGGCAAGGCATTTTCTATACGCGTTGTGATTAATAGTAAGCGAGTTTTATATAGCATCCGGGCTCGCAACTTCCAGTACAAAGTAAACACCTTACTATGCAATGGTTAACGAAGCGTTATGCAAATACAAATCTTTTTCCTGAGTATGGTGTTTATCTATCTTCTTTTCTAACGTTTATAAATCTTCGACTTGACTGATCATTTGAACAACATGTGACTAAAATTTTGCAGCTACAAGCGTACCATGTCAGAAACTGTAATCATCGTTTTCTGAAGCATTTAAGCTTGAATATGTATTCTGTAAGTTCCGAGGTGATGTTATCACCTATCCTGTTCACTACATCATCTACATTAAAATGCACGGATTACACAATAACACTTTCGTTTTTGAGAATACAACATTTTTAAATCAGCTGACATGTTTAGTGGTAGGTAATTAATGTGTACTAAGGAAAGGTACGGACTCATAACAGAGACGCCGGCCGCGGTGGTCTCGCTGTTCTAGGCGCGCAGTCCGGAACCGTGCGACTGCTACGGTCGCAGGTTCGAATCCTGCCTCGGGCATGGATGTGTGTGATGTCCTTAGGTTAGTTAGGTTTAAGTAGTTCTAAGTTCTAGGGGACTAATGACCACAGCAGTTGAGTCCCATAGTGCTCAGAGCCATTTGAACCATAACAGAGACCTGTGACATCTTCATCTTCACAGCAGCCAGTCACATCCAGATGTGTTCCCTGTTCACAAGACTACAATCTACTGTTTCCTATTTTGTAAACCCGAAACGAATAAGGAATGCAAAGGCTTTACACAAATACAAATAAATTGCCTTTTTCTCCTAATATACACTCCTGAAAATTGAAATAAGAACACCGTGAATTCATTGTCCCAGGAAGGGGAAACTTTATTGACACATTCCTGGGGTCAGATACATCACATGATCACACTGACAGAACCACAGGCACATAGACACAGGCAACAGAGCATGCACAATGTCGGCACTAGTACAGTGTATATCCACCTTTCGCAGCAATGCAGGCTGCTATTCTCCCATGGAGACGATCGTAGAGATGCTGGATGTAGTCCTGTGGAATGGCTTGCCATGCCATTTCCACCTGGCGCCTCAGTTGGACCAGCGTTCGTGCTGGACGTGCAGACCGCGTGAGACGACGCTTCATCCAGTCCCAAACATGCTCAATGGGGGACAGATCCAGAGATCTTGCTGGCCAGGGTAGTTGACTTACACCTTCTAGAGCACGTTGGGTGGCACGGGATACAATCGGACGTGCATTGTCCTGTTGGAACAGCAAGTTCCCTTGCCGGTGTAAGAATGGTAGAACGATGGGTTCGATGACGGTTTGGATGTACCGTGCACTATTCAGTGTCCTCTCGACGATCACCAGAGGTGTACGGCCAGTGTAGGAGATCGCTCCCCACACCATGATGCCGGGTGTTGGCCCTGTGTGCCTCTGTCGTATGCAGTCCTGATTGTGGCGCTCACCTGCACGGCGCCAAACACGCATTCGACCATCATTCGCACCAAGGCAGAAGCGACTCTCATCGCTGAAGACGACACGTCTCCATTCGTCCCTCCATTCGCGCCTGTCGCGACACCACTGGAGGCGGGCTGCACGATGTCGGGGCGTGAGCGGAAGACGGCCTAACGGTGTGCGGGACCGTAGCCCAGCTTCATGGAGACGCTTGCGAATGGTCCTCGCCGATACCCCAGGAGCAACAGTGTCCCTAATTTGCTGGGAAGTGGCGGTGCGGTCCCCTACGGCACTGCGTAGGATCCTACGGTCTTGGCGTGCATCCCTGCGTCGCTGCGGTCCGGTCCCAGGTCGACGGGCACGTGCACCTTCCGCCGACCACTGGCGACAACATCGATGTACTGTGGAGACCTCACGTCCCATGTGTTGAGCAATTCGGCGGTACGTCCACCCGGCCTCCCGCATGCCCACTATACGCCCTCGCTCAAAGTCCGTCAACTGCACATACGGTTCACGTCCACGCTGTCGCGGCACGCTATCAGTGTTAAAGACTGCGATGGCAGCAAACTGGCTGACACTGACGGCGGCGGTGTACAAATGCTGCGCAGCTAGCGCCATTCGACGGCCAACACCGCGGTTCCTGGTGTGTCCGCTGTGCCGTGCGTGTGATCATTGCTTTTACAGCCCTCTCGCAGTGTCCGGAGCAAGTAGGGTGGGTCTGACACACCGGTGTCAATGTGTTCTTTTTTCCATTTCCAGGAGTGTATCTTTTCCGAACTCCAATGAGTTACTACTCTGTTAATCATTGCCTTGTCTAACATATTCGATAACTTCCTTAGTAAGGATCCAGGCCCTACTTGCCAGGATTGTTGTGATTAAACTCCCGCTGCCTGAGCCAATGTAAACAGAAAACTATCTACCGCATTGGTATCCAACGTTACAGGAATGATGTTCACACTGTACTCCGCACTTTTGCATTGTTAGTGGTGTTAGCGCCATTACTTGCTATTAGGCACCTGTACTTAACAGCGACGTAGCGTTGAAACCCAAGCATCAGTGTGCTTCTTCTGATAAGTCTGATGCGTTGCGACACGAACTCCTCTCTTGTGCCAAACCGTTCGTCTCAGAGTAGCACTTACAATTATTTGTTGGATGTATTCCACTCTCTGTTTTCCCCTCCAGTGTTTACCCTCGGCAGCAGGCCTGGCCAAACAGCGCCACGCTAGCGCGAGAGCTCCGACCGCCATCCTGCCGAGCGCTCCGAACATCGCTACCTGTACGGGAAATAGTTATCCGTCTACTTTCGCACAGACAGCGGACGTTTAACTATAACTATTCCTATACAAGTAGAGGCCTGGATCTTTACCAAGAAATTTTTTGAAGATTTTCAAGAAAGCAATGGTTAACAGTGTAGTAACATATCGGAGTACAAATAATTAGTAGTTGAGCTTGTAGATTAAATTCTGAAACAAGGCATTAATAGTAAAATAGAATTTATTCATATCTGTGTAAAACACTTGCAATGTTTACTTGTGTCAAGTCTAAAACATAGGAAACAGTAGTCTGTCGTCTCGCGAACAGCTAACAGATTTCAGTATGACTGCCTACTGTGAACAACAGGGTGCCGCAGGGTCCTGTTATGAGTCCGTAGCTATCCTTACTACACACTAGCTACGAGTAAATGTATCAGTTGATTTAATAGTGTTCTGTTCGCGGAAACAAAAGTGTAATTGTGGAATCCTTGTGTTGTCAATTGTTTAGTGAGCAGAGTAGCAAATGATGGGTTATGTATTTTACTCTTAGTCCTAGGAATTTTCTCCTAGTTTTACTTTCTTTAACTTCCGATGTCTTTCTATGGATTTAAAGTTTCTTCATATGACTGTAGGCAATAAGTGATCGTATTTTCATTCATTTATGACGATGCCTTTGAAAGAACTTGCTCCTCTTGTAGTAGTAGTCTACGGCAGGTCGATGGAACTACGAAGGGTATCTAGCGACCGAAAGGAAGCGCAGGTCGTTCCCAGTTCCTAGAAAGGTGGTTGGGAGGTTACACATGATAATACGCAAATATAGCCTACGTCAATCTGTTATAGAATTATAGAACATCTTTTATATTCACATATGATGACGTTCTTAAAGATCGAAAATGTTCCCTTTAAAAATCAGCTCAAATTCCACAAACAGATAATTTTCGAAACTCAGCTCATTCTGTCTTCGTTCATGAGATACACGGCGACGCAAATGTCGGAACCCCGGTTAGTGTCGTGTTCCTTGACTTCGGGAATGAATACATTTAGTATAGTTCCGGTTAGTGAACAGAATACACAAAATGGGGCCATTTTTGTGCCTGGATGCAGGTCGTCACTGCCGAGGACTCAGCCTGTCCTCTTAACGGAACAAAAACGACGGATGCTAGAGTACCACTTATAAGTATAACACGACCGTTACTCTGTAGAATATACGTATTTAGTCAAGTGGGCAACGTCGGAAGCCCCATGACGTTGTCCTCAGATAATGAGGTTATTTATAAAAAGGTAGCAACACCAGTATAGAAAGGCCTACGGAGATGCCCGGTGCAAGGACTGGCAGATAACGTTCAACGTAAATGAATGTAACGTACTGTATATAAATACATTAACGGGCGAAATATCACTGGAAACAGAAGCCAGCTTCTGGACCGACATAAAGTGGAATGGTCACATAAAACGAATTGGAAGAAAAGAAGTGCAAGACTGAGATTAATTTGAAGAATCATAAAGAACTGTAATTCATCCGGTGGAAGAAGTGATCCACAAAACACTTATTCGACCGGTTCTTGAGTACTGCTCATCAATGTGGGTCCCTTACCAATTTGAATGAATAGAAGAGATAGACAAGATCCAACGAAGAAGCGCGTCGCCACGGAATAGTTTAGCCTGCGTGAGAGCCTTTCAGAGATGCTCCAGAATCTCTTACGTGTCAGACGCTCCAAGGGAGACGTTGTGCATCACTAAGATGTTTACTACTGAAATTCTGACAGAGTACATTCCGGGAAGAATCAGCGAGCGTGTCACATCCTTCCGCAAACGTCTCGCGAAATGACCACGACGTTAAGATCATAGATAGTAGAGCTAATTCGAAGATATTTAGCAACAATCATTCTTCTCACGCACCATTCACGAATGGAACAAGATAGGAGCAAACAGATAGTGATACTAGAAGTATCCTACGTCACGCACTGTAAGGTGGCTTGCGAAGTATAATGTACGAGGGGCATTAGGTAAGTAATGTAACACATTTTTTTCTCGGTCAGTTTCGATTGGAAAAATGAAGAATTGGTTGTGGGACAAAGTGAAATATTCCCACTTCGGCCCCCTAAGCCACATAAAGTTCTAATGGGTGGCGCGCTATTCGTAGCCTTCTGTAGCGGAATTGCGTTCCATGCAGAGAGCTGTCAATGACTATCTTTTAGCGGAAACCAGAGTATAGCAGGTATTCATAGTCGCTTACAGAATGTTTATGGAGACTTAGTAGTGAACAAAACTACGGTAAGTGGTTGGTCGAGGCGTATGCACAAATCTGTCTGATCTCCCACGTGTCAGCCGGCAGCACATAGTTGTGACTCCTGCAATGTTGGAACGTGCGGAATGAGCGAGGAGATGCTAAATAACTTCTCTTTCTCCTTGCAACGCAAGGCTTTCACGTAAGTCTGCACATCCAGCAGGAGCTCACGAAACTTCAACGAACTGTTCTTCCTCATGTACCTATAGCCAGGATCTCGTACCCTCCAACTTCAATCGGTTTGGCCAAAAATACGAATGCAGTCTAAGGGGAGGAGGACGTGGATGACGGGGAGGTTATTGATGAAGCACGACGTTAGCTCTGACGTCGACCAGTAAAGTGGTACCACGTAGGAATACAGGCCGCCGCGCGGGATTAGCCGAGCGGTCTTGGGCGCTGCAGTCATGGACTGTGCGGCTGGTCCTGGTTGAGGTTCGAGTCCTCCTTCGGGCCTGGGTGTGTGTGCTTGTCCTTAGGAAAATTTCAGTTAAGTAGTGTGTAAACTTAGGGTGTGATGACTTTAGTACGATTTCACAGACATTTGAAATTTTTTTTTTTTTTATATTTAATACAGGCCTTCCCAGTAACGTAGCGTAAAGCCGTCGCGTTTAATGGGGATTATGTTGAAAAACTAGGTTTTATTGATAAAAGTGTGAATAATTGTATGGTGTATTGGAGTCTTGAATGAAACTAACCTGCTCTCTTAGAAAATGTGCTTCTGTACTTACTGAAGACCCCTCGTAAACGTATATGTAATCTGAGCACGTGGCAGCTCTGACCAAAGCTACATATAGGTACGAAATATTTTTCTATTCTTTTGCTGTTTCTTCTCATTCCTATAAGCCGAACACGAATTAAACTTCATTTATCTATGGCGATTCCTTTATAGCTGGACGTTCACGACAAAGTGTAAGAGCTATTCACGACGAACTAGAACTTGAGTCGTTGCGCTCGAGGGACGTTGGTGACCGATCTGTTGCCTCTGCCTCCCGATTTGCATGAAGCGCACCACAGTAGCACGTGCGCCTAATGCTTTTTGGCCGCTTTGAGCGAACACGAGGCTTAGTTTCCGTTCCGCTATAATTACTGGCGAAACTCGGGATGCTTTTAACAATTTACAGAGCCGCGGCGTTTCGTATGTCGAGCCCCTCGGCAAAACCGGGTGCCACATATTAACGCGCTGGCGCTGTAATAAAGGGGTCCCCCCGCGCCGCAAAATTATAACATTTACCGGTCGCCTATCGATCTGCTTTTGAGCCGACCGACTGCGATTTTCGTGCGACACACTCACGCTCGTATGCACACGTACACGTGCATACATATTCACTCAGCCGCTAATTCACGTTCTCGTTCTCTCTCTGTCCGTCTCTATCCATCCGCCTAGCTCCCTTCCCGTACTCCGTTTAGGAGTCACACTCACATTTACTGCAAGCAGTGTCATTCCAACCAACACGAATTGTTGATAAATTGGGATATTTAACGAATAACTATTCTCACGTATATGAGTTATGCAATCGTAGCTAAAAAGTAAGAAGTTTATACCATCCAAAAATGAGATATTTCATGGCACTATTCTTGAACTTTTTTTTTACTTTTTTAAAAAATCCGGTTTGAATTTGTGTTTATTACAAAAGTTCGTAGCACAAGCCACAAAATCATCAGAACTTCCGAAAATTAAATTTTAAATAATCTCTGGTCTGTGACATGAAGAAATGTATTAAAAGCAGTTAAAATGACAATGATAATAGCAATAAGACACATTCACAGAACAGTCAATCACTAACTGCTTTAAATACTAAATCTTGGTATCATTGTATAGTTTTCACAGACAAGGAGCTACCAAATTTGCTTTACTAAGAACATTAGGACAACCTACCATCACTTCACATATAAAAACTTATTTTCATCTCAATGTAAATTGGAAATATGTGCAGACCATTTTCAAGTATTTGATAATCCACACTTTACAGAGATGTATCACTTTTTCAGCGTTTTTTTCTGCTGTTTATAGCATGTCATTACACTTTCACTGTACTGCTGTCTTGCGGTATTATACTACTCTCTTTTAATTCGGCAACGAAGTGTAACTTGATGGGGCAAAACAAGCTAAAAATAACTGAAAGAACGAGCTGTGGATTGTGTAAATCACAGCCTGAGAAGAGGAGGAGAGCCAGTAACGACCCAGGACACATCGTCAGCATTGTGCTATGTCCAGCTTTACTAATTCAAGTTGTTAACTGTCATTCTGGAGAAGGTATTTTCAAAAGACTTTCTGATCATTATTGGCGTACCCGATGGTTCGTCAGTGTTCGAACGACAAGGCTTCAGGCTTGTCTATGCATAATATTGCAGATGTTGTATCTCCAGCATTCTCGATTGGAGACACCCCCAAAAACCCGAAAAATTAACTCAATTTAGTGATTGAATGTAGCTGATGCAGACTCGCATACACAGGCCTATATCTAAAACGTAGACTGTGTTAGAACACGTTAATTCTTGTGAGCAGTAATTGACATGCTTAGAAGCGTTGAGACGCAATAAGTATTGGTGCAAGTCATCTTATGTTCTTGTTTCTGAATTACAAGCCACAGAAATATATTTAAACTTCCTTGAGACATGTGATTAAGATACACTTTTACTGCGAGTCATTGTCAAAAAATTTGGAAACTTGATGCTTCCAAAGAGATCTGAAACGCTTTCGCTGAATAGCGGAACGACATTCACAGTACTTTCCACGCCCCTAACTGAGTAACTCACACTCTACCTCGTCGTGTAAGTGCGAAAGCCAGTTTTGACACGATCACTACTCTGATAAGTTTCACGGTACTGTTCGCAAACACCCACCGTCCACCTCATATATCGGACCTTTTGCAGAGGACCTCAAAAGCCACACATTATGGAAATCCTAATACGAGTGACACTAGTACTTTGATAGTCCATACAACAAGCATTCCATGCAGCTTTACGAATTTTTGCCTAAAGTGAATTGTTGACAATAGAAATTCTTTTGATATCGAATTAAATTATTTTGATTGTAACGTACATTTTAATTATGTTTCGATATCCGTAGACTGATCACATAATTTAGTTTGGGAGGAAAGGGAATTACAGTATGACGCTTAACAAGGCAAGCATTGAAATTATAGCAACATAGCTTTTTTATTCTTGCGTTTACAGCTCATATGCGTTAAGGAATGTTGCAATGGGATGTTTGTGGTAGTTGCGTGACATGGCGTACAACATTTGGCGTTACGCTGCCTCCAGTATCGACAAGGAAACTGGGAGATATGTACTGAATAGACATATTAACTGACCAGATGAGATATCCAAGAACTGCTCAGTACTTTTAATCATGTGGTAAATATTGGTACTACGTCATCGGAACATTCTTACCGAGTTCATGGGGCATAGTTACTTGTCTAGGCGCAGATGGCGTTAAGACGTCGGCTCAGATAGCCCAAGGTTAATGAACATTAATCATGCTTTCTTTGTTTGATAACACATATTCGCTGAGTGTGCCGTGCGTTTTTTCCTTTTTTCCCTTGAAGGCATGGCCATATTGATTGTGGTTTTCAGTAGTTTGCCTACATTTTGTTTCATACTCTTCCCCATGAGAGCGCGTGTTCCATCTCTAAAGACCTCTTCGACGACGGAACATTAAGACTAAATGTTCTTTCTTTTCTTCCCATTTTCAGTGACGAAATTGATGGCAGACTAGCGACAGAGACGTTTTACCTAATAGTAGACGATGCGGCAGCCTTCGGTGGTTACTGGTAGCGCGAGTCTCCTTTTTGAAACCAAATCCGATACACTTTAGCATCGACAGTTATTGAATATTCTAGAAATGCAGATCTCAGATCACATGGTCCGTAAGATCTGTCCAATACCACATAACTGCAATTTTTGTATTTCATTTTGACAAGAAAGTCGATCGCTTAATATGTTGTGATTCATTCCGCCAACGCACCCTACGGGGATGTGCGATGAGACGCGCAACCTTCACGCAGCCACAAATCGTTCAGAAGCTGAAGAGGCTAAGATCTCTTTGAGACTGCAGTAAATCAGAAATTACTGATTAGGCCGCTATCTGAGTGAGACTCACATATGTTTATGCGTAAGCCCTCTAACCTGTACTGAGATATGACAGTGTGGCAGTTGAATAGAGTAGTGATTTCTGATTATGTCTTGTTTTGTAATCCGGTGTACCATATAGACGATAATGTTCTTGTCTGTGTTCCCTGTTTATGTTATTTTAAGAGGAAGCTCATTACAGAACAAAAATAATAGCGTGTGTTAATTTTGAAATCAGTAACTACAAACAAAAACTGAGTGTTATTAATTCCTGGATCACTGTGCTCCTCGGCGACCATGTCGCAAATCCTGGGAAATATTTGTTTTGTATAAAAATCGGATTCTTCATTTCATTGGGGAATAAATTCGTTGAAAAGCGTGACAAGTTAAAGCCAAGCACCAGGCCGCCACACGAAGCTGTACTGGTAGCTCACTGCTTGAGATTGCTATCTTTCGTTTGATAAATACTGGGAGGCGCAACTCCTTGTGCTCTTCATTGGCATTAACAACTTGTAACAATAAGCTGAGGTGCATTTGTTTTATTATAAACCCACTCACGGACAGAAAATGTTGATCAGTCGTGGCCGTGCGGTTCTAGGCGCCACAATTTGCCGGCCGCGGTGGTCTAGCGGTTCTACGCGCTCAGTCCGGAACCGAGCGACTGCTACGGTCGCAGGTTCGAATCCTGCCTCGGGCATGGCTGTGTGTGATGTCCTTTGGTTAGTTAGGTTTAAGTAGTTCTAAGTTCTAGGGGACTGATGACCTCAGCAGTTAAGTCCCACAGTGCTCAGAGGAATTTGAACCATTTGTTGATCAGTCACATAAATAACTGTTAGTGCTCCATGACAGGATATATAATGAAATAAATATTTGAAATATAATCACAGTTAGGAATACGAACAACCATCAGCTGCGTAAGGGAATGACGACAGTGAAAATATGTATCCGAGTGAGACTAATCTTGGATTTCCCGCTTTACATGGGCGGTCGCCTTAACTACTTTCGCTATTCGTGCACTACTTACTGCCAGACCCAATGTTCCATATTTCGTCGTCCATGCGTCACAACCTGTACTCGTACACGCATTATGTAATTCCCATACAGTCGAGTACATTTTAATGGAAAGTTGCTGCTCGGTATCGGAGGATAAGTACGATAAGTACAATATCGTAAAATAAATATTTCCTGGATTTATGGAAAACCTTTCTGTGACTATGCCGTTAATCGCGACGTTAAAGTCCTTTTAGATATGTTAGTGCAATTTCAAGCTACAAGCTGAAAGAGTATAGTGAATGGATTTTCATTAATCCTGACAAGGTAATTTAAGCCTTTCAAAATTTCTTCACGTGTTAAAGCAGACTCGTCCCCAAAGAATAAAACCTGTAGGAAATTGGGCACGGCGGTACTGCTGTGGAGAAGCCACTGACAGAACTGAATTCTCTCATACTCTGCACAACGTGTTCTTCGACGAATGCGTTTGATTGGCAGGTTGACGGTTGCCTAACAATTAAACTTCCCCTACTCAAATCATCATCATTCCTCAAAAATGTTCAAAGCAAATGTATCTTTCTCGGAAGCCTTCTTCGAATCTCTGTGGGTAAAACGAGCCAGATTCTAGTAAATTCCTACGCACTGTGATGAATTTCTTCTGATTACGCTGACGCTTTTTGCGAAAGACTCCTTCAATTTTTTTGGTCCTTACGTCATACTGTGCCACACAATAGACACATTTCTAAAAGTTCCAAAATGTGATTGCGTCACATCTTTGACAGCTTGTCATGAATTATAAACAACGCTAAACGTTGAACGCTGATACACCATAGACGACTGCATATTGGTAGCAATGGTCACGCCACCGACGTCTGGCCAGCAAGCAGTAGTTTTTTATGAAACACAGATAGCTTATATAACTTGTTCAGTCTAGACCTCGTACCTCCTGAAAGATTTATTTACATTGGGTCTTTATCGTAAAATACTCAGTTAATGATCCTCTGTCAACTGTGCGTGGCAAAGAGCAACACCGATGTTACCACATACATTTCCCAGTCTAATTTATATGACCAACTGTGCAAAGAGGGTCAGTGAGAGTCTGGAAGGTACCGACATTGATGTGGAGCCATGCCGACTCCAGTTACATGACCAGCTGCGCTAGTCTTCTCGGCTGAGGATCCATAGCGCGAACTGCCCGATCGTGGTGGTCCCACAATTCTAGATTCGGTTTAAGTCTGAAGAGCTGGGGTGGACGGTCATTATGGTCGCACCGACGTGCAACCGGTGCTTCAGCAACCGTAAGGACCATTAACAGGCAGCTCATAGATAGGGGGCTGAGTTCACGGCACCCCTTGCGCCGACTACCGTTGACCTTTCTTCATCAACAATCTCGTTTGCAGCGGTGTCGGACACATTAGGCCTGGAATCTCACTGACTGGAGTCGCATTGTCTTCAGTGGTAAGACCAGCTTTGAACTGAACCCCGATGACCAGCGAGGACGTGTCTGGAGACCACCAGGAGAGCGGTGGATTATCAGCGTGACTGTCGCCCGCCATAGGCCGGACAGCAAAGAGAGATTGCGTGGGATGTCATTTCATTTCATAGCTGGACCACTTCAGTTGTTATCCGTGGCACCCTTACAGCACAGCGATACGCCGTAGATATTCTACGCCACGTTCTGGCGCCTTTTGTGGCAACCCATCGCGGGCTTACATTTCAGTTACATATTTACCGCCCACACATGACGAGAGCTTCTGCTCCTGGTCTTTGTGCCTGCCAAACCCTACCTTGACCTGCAAGGTCCCCGAATCATTCCCCAGTTGACAAAATTTGGAGCATTACGATGATATAACGCTCCAATCCGACAAAATTTGGCCCGATATCCCTCAGGATGACGTACAAAAACTTTACCAATTTAAGCCAAGCCGAATAACTGCTTCCATAGTGGCTAGAGGTGGACCAATATTCACTGACTTGCTCAATATCTGAAGCTCTTTCTCTTGAATGAACCATCCGACTTTTCTGAGATTGCCGGCCGGAGTGGCCGAGCGGATCTAGGAACTAGAGTCTGGAACTAGCCATTTTCTGAGATTGTAGTCATTTGTTTGTATATGTACATCACAAGCATCTATCGAATTTCGTCCCATCTCAATACTTCATCTTGGGGCATAATTGTTGTTGTTTTCTTTTTTGTTCTCTCCAACGTGCGGTTAAGTTCTACGTCGACCTTAAAAGTATTTACATGGGTGTCAAAGTCAAGGAAGTTAAAATCCATTTTTCCAGCGATGCTGTTCCTACACACCCCGTGGAAACTGGAGAGAAACAGAGAAATGACATATGTGACGCTCCACGGGAAGCATGCTCAGATATCATGACTCGTTAAGGCAACTGCTTGCTATAATCAACTGTCAGGGGTCGAATACCCGGCTGACAATGATTTCCAACTATCACGATAGACGAAATGTATCGCTGTAACCGTGTACGTAAAGTTACTCATATGTTTTCACTGACATTATCTCACAGTACGAAGCAGAACGACCAGCAAGTATTCTTTCAGAAACTTATATACAGTCAGAATTTTGTCTGACAAGACAAGAGTAACGTTATTTTACCTGCATCAGAACTTCACAGCTGCAAATGGACTCTTTTGACGTACTCTACACTGCGCAGAGGACGAAATGGTTATGGGCTAGAATGTTCATTCATAAAGAGACCTGAGACCATACGTTCGTTAATAGCAGATGTAGCGTTAATTGCAGGTGGAAGAGAACGACAGTCACCCAAGTGTCGTGGGAAAGAACAAAATAGTAGAACCTAATGGCTTGACGCCGTGTTAAAATGAGAACTCGAGAAACGTGGAAAAGGTTTCGTCGCGGAAATATTATTAGCGAAATGTGCAGCCGTTGTCAGTATCACGTGGCAAGTAGTTGGCACGCCGCGCACAAAGATTTTATCAACGTCGGAGGCAGCGCCGCCTGAGCTGCGGTGCAGTTGCGGCCACGGTGCCTAACCTAACGTCCCCAATGCAAACCCCAAACTAAGGCCAAGCTTGTGTACGTTCCTTCGGCCTCACAGTAGATTCACTTCTCTAATTCGCATGTTCAGTTCTGCGAACGACAAATTGCTGCTGCTCTGTTTGTGAAATACTTATTAACATTATTGAACCACATACCGCAAAACAAAATCTGGAACGAAAAAATGACCATTAAAAAGGAAAGAGAGAAACAAAAGTCACAGAGGAAGAAAGAGACGCTACAAGACTCTGTAGAAAAAATTTGCTTCCATCTGATTTCGAATTCTATTGTAGTTTATCTCCAATTCCTTCATGTGCTTCACATAACCCTGAATTTAATGAAACTTTTACTTTGGGTACAGGTCTAGATTCTAACAAACTCCATGCCGTAAACAAAAAAAGGCAACATTATGGTTAGACGTATGGCCATGACGATGTCGTTACAAACGGATTAGAAGCTCGCGCGTAGCAAGAATAGGGAAGGAAATCGGCTGCATTTTTCAGTGCTACCTTCCCGGTATTTTCCAGTTTAGTGTGTGATTATTTACATTTTTCATTGATCACAATGGCGACTCAGTTGTACAGTTATTTTGATACCTGGTAACACAATGGCCATTTACAATATAACCTTAAGCCGCTTTTTTTACGTACGGTGATTTTCGACGTGCAATTAATCTTTATGTGTTACTCACCTACTGCCTCTCTCTCATGACACACACACACACACACACACACACACACACACACACACACAACACACACACACACACACACACACACACACACATTATATTGTTAAACGCTCAGAAATTCTTCAGTGGAACAGAAAGGTTTATGGACCACTGGGACTCTCACTGACGGAAAGCTTCCCATTACTAAGAAGATCATTTTTAAAACGTTATTTTGCGTGACCATTCGATAGAGTGGTCCGAAATTAGTTTGTTGCGATATTGGTTTCGTCGGGATGTGTTGTAACGAGGATAGTAAAACACTCAGTACACCAATCATGTTTTCGTAGATGGACTGGTAGAAGGAATAAGACAGTCAGCTTTATCAATTTAAATGGATTTGCACATTCTATTGTTTACCTTCTTGTAATACGTTTTAAGTCGCGTAAAATACATTATGTTTTGTTAAATTTGATTATGAACAAGGGTCCGATGTTCATAGAGTATTAGTGACAAAGGACTGGTACATTAAGTGGTTACTTTAGTGTACAGATTACACCGAATATAAACGATATTCCCCTCACTGCAGGATTCGCATGTTTATCTGCAGCAGGAAGACCATTAGTCCATGTTTTGTTGTCGTAGCGGGTGCATCATGACGTCTCCATAACGTTATCAGATTTTCACAACGCTCTACGCAATTACTGAGATATTTGATATGGTTTATACTAGAGCCTGCTGAAAATTAACGTCTCCAAATACTTTGTTCTGGTGTCAATATTAAAATCTTACGTACCATACATATCACTCCGTCGACTTTCACACTTACATGATGCAAGCTGCAACCCTCTGCGCTAGACGTCTCTGAAATGACGCGTGTAATATAGGATGTGTAACAATACAATGTCGGTACGTGAGTAACAGAGTTGTGTAGTCGAGTTTCCTGCCACAGAAAAATTTCCTTCAAATGAAAGCCATTGAAGAATGAAAGCTATATGTTGAAGGTTGTATCGACGTCAGTAATGTGCGACGTTAGATTTTTCGTGCTCGTAATGAATGAAACGGTGGTGCTATCCTCACCGTGTGTGAAAGAGCCAAGAGTGGACGATTATGTGAAGCATCAATTTCCAAAACTTAAGGAACACCTTCAAGGACTTCTCTTTGATAGTGATAAAGCGGTGCAAGTAGAGGTGACGTTGTGGTTCCGTCAACAAAGTCAAACATTCTATAGTACTGACTGTATCAACCAACTGGTCTCTCGTACGCAGAAACGTTTTCGTCGTTTAAGTGATTATGTTGAGAAATAAACATTTAGATATGACGAATAAGGATGTAGAATGTAAATGCAGTTTCTTTCACTTAAAAATATTTAAGAGCTTAAAAAACTTCGGAGGGATTACTTTTTAGCAAGCCGTCGTATTTACAGCGAATGTCACCAAAATATGAAAGGACCAGTGGCATTTTCTGATGATAAATATGCTTCTGATGAAACATGTTCATCATCAACCTTTACAAACATAATATAAATATTTGAGGAAACAGTAAACGCCAATAATAAAACCGTAGACGACTCAAATGAGTAACCGACGAACGACATGGAACTGACATCTTAGTAGCTGTGGCAAACAATTCACATGTTAGTGAAAGCCCCAAAGCGAGGGCGCAGTTAGTCAACGAAGTGTTCTGCGAATAGTACATTTGAGGTTCGAATTATGGTACACTACTCTGCACAGGGGTACTGGACACTGCAAACAGATGGCATGTTCTTGGCAAAGATGTTATTCACAGATGAAGCAACGTTTACAAACCATGGGCACTTTATTCTTGCAAGATGGGCTACTCGTCCTCCGGAAACCCGCATTGGCTGAAAGACGTGGACAAACAAAAACCTTGGGCAGTCAACGTGTGGTGCGGTCTTCTAAACAATAGAATTATTGGTCCCAGTTTTACTGATGGGAACATAAATAGTGCAACGTATTATGCTTTCTTAACGGGAGTACTATTACTAGAACATATCCCAATGAACATACGACGAATCCTATGGTACCAACAAGTTGGATATCTCGCACATTCGGCACGGAGGGTTAACAGAGGTTTTCAAAAACAGACTGGAGATCGTTGGGTAGTTTGGTCTGGCAATACAAAACGACATGCATCTTCGCCAGATCTAACGCCTCCGGCTTTTAATCGTGGCATGAAATGAAACAAGTTACTAAGCAATTCCAACCACTCGGAATACATCAAAGATCTTACTACAAGAGTTTGTACTTCTGCCAGTTCGAATGAAATTCAACGTGAAGTATTCTTCACATCCATTAGTTTTTCAGCATATGTAACTGTAAATGGTCACCATTTTCAACATGCTCTGTAACAATGATATCTGAGGTTATTAAATTACTTACTGTACAATTCATCCTACTCTCATTACATACGTTTGCGAATGCATATGTAAAAGGTCTGTATAACCCCAGATTTGCTCAATAATGCTCATGTCTGGGAAGTTTGGTGATTAGCAAACTCAGAAGAGTGTTCATGGAGCTACTCTGCAGCAATTCTGGATGTGTGGCGTGTCACATAGTCGTGCAGGAATTGCCCGTCGCTATGCGCAATGGACATGAATGGATTTAGGTGGTCGGACAGGACGTGCTAACTGTCGGAGTCTTATCTAGACGTATCAGGGGTCTCATATCACTCCAACTGCACACACCCCACACCGTTACAGATCCTCCACCAGCTTGAACAGTCCCTTGCTGACATGCAGGGTCCATGGATTTATGAGGTTGCCTCCATGCCCGTACACGTCCATCCACTACATATAATTTGAAACGAGACTCGTCCGACCAGGCAACATGTTTCCAGTCATCAACTGATGTCAGTGTTGACGGGCCCAGGCGACGCGTAAAGCTTTGTGTCGTGCAGTGATCAAGGGTACACGGGTGATCGTTCGGTTCCGAAAACCCATATCGATGATGTTTCGTTGAATGGTTTGCATTCTGACGCTTGTTGATGGCCCAGCATTGAAATCTGCAGCAATTTGTGAAAGGGTTTAGCTTCTGTCACGTACAATGATTCTTTATAGTGGTCGGTGGTCCCGTTCTTGGACGATCTTTTTCCGGCAGCAGCGATGTCGGAGATTTTATGATTTACTGGATTACTGATATTCACGGTACCGTCGTGAAATGGTCGTACGGGAAAATCCCCACTTCATCGCTACCGTGTAGATGCTGTGCCCCATCACTTGTGCCCTACAACGTTAAGTTCAAACTCACATAAATCTTGATAACCTGCCATTGTAGCAGCAGTATCGGATTCTTTTGGTCTTATATAGGTGTTGCTGACCACAGAGCTATATTCTGCCTTTTTACATTCCTGTGTAATACGCCTGGAGAATCATTACGAAATTAAGTTAATGATATCGGATTTAAAATTTTATCATACCAATCAGTTGGAGAATGGCGGAACTGTTGCTAGTATAGTTCCCTTTAACTGTCTGCTTTTCACTCCGGAGAACATAAGCCAAAAAAGTGGTGCAAATAATTAAATAGCGCTACGAAACTTTTTGAATTACACACTCTTTCATTTCACAAATTTACACAGCACTTATGAGTCACAACGTAAGAGTGTTCAAAACAGTGAGAGTTATGGCACGAGCTGTAGACAAGAAACCGCGTACTTTGACGTAATGAACAAAGTATTATCACTTGTTCGTTCACTGACATTATGAACCGAACCTCTTAAACATTACCTTTTGCAGTATTTCTGACTCGCACTTTAGGTGGCTGCGATGGGGCGGAATGAGTAACAATAGGTGCGAGCGAATGTTTAAAAGCAGCATATTTAGACTGTCGTAGCTGCGTATTACCAGGCCCACGGGACAAATTTTCGCCCTGAATCGACTGCTGTGACAGGTATCTTGTTGGTGTGATTTTTTCTGTTTAAATATATGAGATCATGTTGGCGATGTTTCCTTCGAGTATTTTTAACATTATATTTTATATAGATATCAATAGCAATCAAATGAGTCAGTATTCGCGTACATCTACATCTACGAGATTACTCTGCCATTCACAATAAAGTGCCTGGCAGGGAGTTCAATGAACCACTTTCAAGCTTTCTCTCTACTGTTCCACTCTCGAACGGCATGCGGGAAGAACGAGCACTTAAATTTTTCTGTGCGAGCCCTGATTTCGCTTATTTTATCGTGATGATAATTTCTCCCTGTGTAGGTGGGTGCCAAGAGAATGTTTTCGCAATCGGAGGAGAAAACTGGTGACTGAAATTTCATGAGAAGATCCCGTCGCAACGAGAAATGCTTTTGTTTTAATGATTGCCACTCCAATAATGTGCTGCAAGGCTCAAAATACTTGTAAAAAATTTTCACACGTAATATGCACCTGACCACATGTATATTCATAAATATTTTTGAGTAAATAACTTGCTGTGAACTCATAACTTGGATCCTTTATTTCTCAAAATTAACTAAATGTCACTTAGTTCCTTCTGTCAAAAAACCACTCAATTAATCTATTCCGCGATATTCATTTTCCTAATGCCAACAATGGTTAAGATACTTGACCTTTATTCTGGAAAAACCACACTCAGATCCTCGGCTGAGCGCCTTCATTTAATCAGTCCACGACTATATCTGCAATAAAATCAGGGTCAATTTCAGCTCTAATTGTACTCCGCTAAAACTACGGTTTTCCGCCGGTAATGACCTCAGTTTCCATGACGCCTGTTCATTTTCTCTTTCATTCTTTACACATTAAGATATCACTGAAGGTGATATTCTCATGGTGTTCTGCATTTCCTTGTTTGTTATTTTATGAGCTGTTGGGCTCGACAAGTCTTAGAAGGGCTTACAAAGAGCCAAAATTCCCAGTAGACAGACAAACGAAAAATTTGCATTAGACATACGCAACAACCTTTCATTCTGAATAGTTAAAGAGAAGGTATAAGATACTATGATAATATCGTGAAAATTCCGCACCGCGAAACTGAATGCCGCCCGGTGGCTTTACGGGCAAGTGACACGCTATAGGAAGTTCATAGGCGGAGCAGAGACAAATGAGGAATGGGATATTTTAGTGCCTGTGTGGCTCAGAATTACGATGCAAAGTTCCTCAGACAGACATTCATGTGAGAAGGAAAACTGCACCGTAATTCTGAATAACATAGACAATGCAATATCGCATTTGTCCGCCTAAGCCATGGTGCGCCTTTTATGGCACACCAGGCCTTTGGCACGGCAATATCGATTACCTGGATGTACTAGAATCTTTGCCCCTGTTGTGATCTCGCAGTTTTTGCGCTCAGGGCAGTTGGTGTCGGACTCGCTACGAGGCGCAAGGTCGTTCTTGCGTGGACGAAAGAGGAAAACGCGCGCTTACTCGGCCAGCAACAGCACGGCGGGTCGACCTCGTAGGCCGGTCGCGAGTTTGTGGTGGACCTGCTTGATGTCAACTCCGGGTGCTGTTCGTAGAATTGCTTTGGTGCCTGTTTCCTCGGAGAGATCCATCCCTGGAGACCATTTCGAACAACGCTCTCCGTCGAAGATATTAGTGATTTTGGTGCCTTCGTTTCGTTGAACGATTTGCGTTGCAGTTAGTGTACTTGTTGCTTGGTTGCCCTAATGTACATGTTGTTGAAGTAAGAGCAGCCGGCAGAGTGCGCAACCCCATGGAGACCAGCAGTTACTATTTATATGTAAAAATCTGCTGGTTGGATTACTATTAGCCGGCCGATGTGGCCGTGCGATTTTAGGCGCTTCAGTCGGGAACTGCGTGACCGCTACGGTCGCAGGTTCGAATCCTGCATCGGGCATGGATCTGTGTGATGTCCTTAGGTTAGTTAGGTTTAAGTAGTTCTAAGTTCTAGGGGACTGATGACCACAGATGTCAAATCCCATAGCGCTCAGACCCATTTTTATTACTATTAGGGAGCTAATTAGCTCGAAGGTGGCTTTTCTTTTACAGTACCCAGAACTTCATGTATTGTCTGTATGAGATTTTCAGTGTATTTGATTGCCATCAAATCGACGTCCGTTGTATGTTGCTCTAAAATTTGGGTCACTTCTATTGAAAGCACTTATTCAGTCATTAGCAAAGGCTCGTATTCTGTAAAGCTAGTCATTTGTACGTAGTTCCTTTATATACGTGCGTTTATTTGAAAGCACTCAGTCATTTATTAGTAATGGCCTGTATGCTGTAAAAGGCAATCATTTATACGCCGAACTTAATACGTGTGCATTTATTTGAATGCACTTATTCAGTATTAGTAAAGCGCAATTAATTATTCATTTATTGGTATTGTTTATTGATCTCTTAACTTACATTAATTGATGTTTGATTGGTGTTTGCCGTGTCTTCTGCGGTCTGTTTGTGTTCCAGTTTTCTGCGAGTTGAGGTGTGTGGGACCGGCGCCACGTTCTGCTTCGGTGCACAGAAGTTGTGACATGCCGTCTAATGGGAAGTGACTTCCGGTTGGACCCGCGGTTTAGGTGCTGTTTTGGACGGCTGGTCTGCTGCTTCTGGCATTTTAAGTTAAGTCACCTTGTGCCCAGGGCAGCCTTGCGTCACTGCCTGTTTGGTAATCAATTAACGTATTTAATGCACATTTTATTAAAAAAATAAGGTTTTTTATTTGCTTGGGAATGGATTGTATTAAATTGTAACTTTGCGCTGGTTATGTTATTTGGGTTCTTAACGAACTGGTGTGCGTTTGATAAGTCGCTTTCAGTTTGCAAATTATTACTCCTTTAAATAAGTCATCTGTGCCATATTTCTTTAAATCACTTTCTGATTGAAATTTATCGTTCCTTCAAGTATTGAAATCCTTGTGGCTCATCTCTTTAAGTCGGTTTACTAAAGTGTAATTTGTTGGCTTGATTGAGAAGCAAGCTATCTGTGATATTTTGGTGTTGTTTTAAGGATAACCACGTGTTGATTGCCTCTTAACTGTTTTATAAATATTGTCTTTGAATAAATCGTTAATTTATTGATTTTGTAGTTATTGCGGTTAAGTAGTGACATTATAGGGGCCTTGACCTTCAATGCTAAGTGTACCCCTCATCCCGACATACTCAGTGACAATTTGGTCCAACACCAACAGCCCCGGGTGCGAAAACCGCGAGATCACAACAGGGGCAAAGATCCTAGTACAGCCGGGTAATCGATAATGTCGCGCCAAAGGGCTGATGTGCCAGAAAAGGCGCACCACGGCTCACCACCAACACCAGGAAAACAAATTCCAATTAAAAATATCTTCCATTTATGGGACTATATATAATGAACGTACGGGTGGAGGTTGTAGACAGATGGCTGCCGACATCAGGAGTTTGGGCCTCGCCGTGAGGCATTCTCTGATAGCCTGTTGGTAAGGAGACAGCTATTGATAAGCCGTAAACCTGGGTTTGAGCAATGGTCCAGCACCAACTGTCATTGCCTTCAATCCATTACACAGGTGATGGTTGCCCATATTCGCAACCACAAATGCATTTCATGCATTTCATAATGCATGCGTGCATAATAGTAGTCACCACAGTGGCTGTTTGAATCGTAATCCTGAACAAAATAGGCACTTCAATATCGTATTTAACCGCCGATACCGGGCAGGTTTGGGTCTGTTATTGGGGCGTGTTCGGATAGCCTAATGGTAAGGCGACCGCTTGCGATAAGAGGGAAGTCCGGGTTCGAGTTTCTGTCCGGCACTTATTTTCACTTTCGTCATTACGTTATGCAGCTGATGGTTGTCCATATTCGCAACTGAGAATACATTTCATAGAAAAATAAGGAATGACTCTAGCTACGAAACAATGGAGAATCCACTAACAAAGAGCTGGCTGCTATAGCACGGCTCGACCGCCTGGGAAACGGCGAGGTAAACGGCTGTTCGCACGCCCCTATCGTGATCATCTATGGATACTGGCTGAAGGACGCTGAAGCGACGAGTACGCCACAAGGTGTTGGACCTCCACGTAACATCGCAGCACATGGAGGCCTGAGTTACATCAGGATCGACGGCAATCTGTGTCAGTTCTGACGACAGAGTGCGTTACTGGTGCATGTACGTGTTTTTCAGGAGACACTGCTGAATGCACAACACTTAACACGGGACTCCGTAGCAGACGACCCCTACGTTTTCACATGTTGACCCAACGACATTGTCAATTACGATTTCATTGGGAGTCACCAATATTGTCTGTCGCTTTCATCTATTCGTGCTTAATGTCTTCCCCGACGTCGATGCCAAATAAACATCGACATCAGAGTGGAGGCCATTAAAGATAGAATACAGTCTCGGATATGTTTCAAGGACTGGGATGGAAATTTGCAATGCCCTTTCAAAAGAACCGCACGAACGTTTGCCTCCCACTATATAAAAAAATCGCGGAAAACGTAAATATGAGTGGCCGGAGCCGGATTTGAACCGACGTCCTTCTGAATAGTGTTTCATTTTGCGAACCACTGCGCCACCTCGCTCGGTACGCCTATGGTAACTTCCAACACATCAACTGTCTATGTGACAAGGCCAGTATAGTTTTACAGTTGGTTGAGATGCATGATAGTGAACCTAAATTCAGGTCTTGTCAACTAATGATACACAGCGGCAGCTCCGCGCCCGCAGCCGGGCCACATACATCTCTGAGTCTACTAAGAACTCATTGAATCAATCCCTTATTAAATGGTTGCTTTATTGTTCCAAATGTTGAAAACATGAAATAAAACGGAACATTGTTAAATGGCAGCCATTCTAAATATCGCGGGAAAATTTTTACCAGGGTGGAAGGGCGAAATAAGGAAGGAACTAAGATTAAGATCTACAGCCCATTCGACCACAACGTCAATAGAGGAGGGGCACAAGGTCACATCGCTGAAGTGTAGGGAAGTAAATTGTATCATTTACGAAGAAACCACTTCAAAATTCTCCTTAAGAGATATAAACAAGCCACAGAAAAAGTAAATCTGAATGCCTTTAAGGGGCACTGAACCGACGCCATCTTGAATGCGAGCACTATATATTGCTACTACGAAACCACTTTTGGCAGGGAAAATATTGTGGTCGTAAGGAATCTGGTCGAAAGTGAGCCGGTATGTTTCTGCTCTGTTCAGGTTTAAAAATGGTTGTAACTGACCAAACTCTGTTGAAGACTGACTAGAAATTACTAAGTGATATGCATTAAATATGGGACTTTTCTCTTTATCTAATGAATGGTTAAATGATACAACAGCAGGGAGATCATCGAACTTACAACGGAAAAAAGCGTTCACTAGCTATGACATGGTTAATGAGCTGTGTAATGCGTCTCTAAACATTTGACTGAAGAGCAGCGGAATTTTGTTTACGTAGATGGAGCACGATAAGCGTCGGCCTCCATACACTCAACGCCTCCGAAAGTGGAACTTCTATGTAATTCCGTCTTACGTTCACTTGCCGATGCTTCTCTCTTGACTTGAAGTAGGCACCCTGGACGTTGAGCTAGGTATGGAGATATCTAAATCTCATTTGTGCAAAATGATGGAATTTTGCTGGCCGAGTACTTTGACACATGCCTCCTTTTCGTGATGAGTCCCTGTGTGAAGAAAGAATGTGAACCTAATAAATCTCTTTAGCTGGTAATCTATAATTCTTTTAACTTCTCGTTTAACACCACCTAAAAGTACATAAGCAGGAGGACTATAATTGAGTGTGAACCACAAATGATGAACGTAATTAAGTGCATATATGAGTATTTTTGGTAGGCTTGTGGCCTGGAGGAGTACATGGCTTGTATTACTAATGCTGGCGCGGTGAAAAATTTATTGATTATCTACATGGGGGCTTTCCAACGATACCTGTGAAATCAAAGAACTTCTGCGCCTCACTCAGCGCAGCATTTTCTTGACCTCATTTTGTGGAATGCCACGCACGCTGCGACAAGAAACTTTTGACATGTTTTAGTATGATTTGTCGTTATATGGGCGTCCAGTTATATGTTGATGGCTGTCTTGCAATTTCTTTCAGACGTACTATAAATAACTTGGGTACCAAGTCTGTCCTCAGTGTCATGAAATTCACTGCGTCAGTAACGACGCTCTCACAGACAGACGGACAGACAAACACACACACACAGAGAGAGAGAGAGAGAGAGAGAGAGAGAGAGAGAGAGAGAGAGAGAGAGTACAACAGATTTCGGCAGTGGCAACACTACTGGGAATCTGCAGCACAGACAAAATGTACTGTGCCTATTGTGTTTCGTATTGCCGGGATTAACTCTTCAGCTGCTCCATGACGTGAAAACCATATAATCACATTAATTATGTTGGAGCATTCATGTGTTCATTTTCATTTCATTCCCTTACGCATATACCGTTAAAATAAATAAAAAGTGACAGTTAAATACTTCGGATATCTTCGTACATTGGTGGTACATGAATTGGCGTTATAAGGCAGAGCACTTGCCGTAAACGTTTTCGGAAAAAATTACATTTTTGATATCTGCAAGCAATGTGGAGATTTAAAGCTGTGGACACTATATAATTCATAAATTTGTTAACTACTGAAAACTAAAATGTAAACAACTAGAAAGAAAGTAAATAGCGAATGTTTACTTATTTTTCGTGTACAGTATAGGAGGAACATCATTTGATCCACTTTGTAAGAGGTTGGAGGGACTCAGAGTCCACGTAAAAAGTAAACACCCATTTAGCTTGTTTGGTAAGTCAGTTCGAAGGACAGGGGTAGAAAGCGCCAACCTGTAGTAGGACCATGCCTAGAGACGCGGCATGGTGTGCAAACCGATTTTCTGGTTGATGACAGTTTTACCTTACCTCCTTCATGAAAGCTTGATATTATGTCATGTCGACATAAATCTGCGACAACTGATTTATTATTCTGACATTTGTGCTGCATTGAGTTGTTGCATCTGCCTTAATAATGGTTACCGGTTTCGTTCTAATAGGATGAACATCTTAAGATCCGTTGTAGTTTTAAGTGCTGCACAAAACCTCCATACGTAACCGACGGGTTGCTCTGCGACTACAATTTATATGAAGATATTAGTTATTTGAACGAAACAGATAATTATTACAAATACAAAAGCGACAATAGATTACACTTAATGTGTCTCTTTTCATTCATGTTAATCATTTGGTTCGTACTACGATAAGGAATGTTATGTGGAACTTCCGTTTTCCTCGAAGCCTCCACACAGATATATCCATCTCATTGCCCTACTCAGATACGGGCCTCGTCTGAAAAGTAGATGTGGTGGCTTCCCTGTGTCCGATGTGCAACTATCGGCGCGCATACCTCTGCGGCCGTGCCTAGTGGAGCCGCAAAAACGGTCGCCGTGCTGACAATTCGTGGAGGTTCAGATATGGTCGCACTGTCCTTGCCCTGCTGCAAACTAGACAGTTTCCTAGCTGAAGGTACACCATGTTCCTGTGCAATCCTGTACGCCAGAGTGAGCAATATGTCTTTCCTGTCAGACGCTAGACACGTGGGGCCGTTGACATCCTACTTGGTGATTCCAAAGAGGCGTCAATTCCATATTCATGTGACAGTCGTGGTATCCCGACCAACACAAGTAGAGATATCATGAAACGAAAACCGCAATCTCGATAGGTCACGACCCCACTGCATCCGACACGCGCTGGTAGACGTTTCTCCTTTTAAAACCTGGCATAACACCATATTTCCACAAGAAACCAACATTCAAATGCTATATATTATTGATAAATCCACTGCATATTCTATCGCAGCTAGCGTTACTTCTACGTACAGAGTGGTTACAATTAAAGTACAACTATACAGGGAGGTCAACTGTGGGCTTTCATTATCGTATGCTAACGAAACTTGGTAGACATGTTATCGAGCTAATGCGGAACTGATTTACGCTGGAAGAAAACTATTTTCTATTTAGGTGCAAATCTGGCACTGTATAGCATCTCACCGGGGCTTTCGGTGCTCATGTTTAACAAATTCTTTAAGCACCGGTTAACAATAAAATCAATATTATGCCTTTCTCACTTTTCGACCTTTTCTGTCCATGTTTCGTTCCTCATCCACTACATACGAAAATATTTCTAACGCCTTTTTTGTGTCCACAGCTCCAGATCTGTTCCAGAGCAAAACAGTTCTGCATTAAGGTATTACAGTATCTACCAAGCTTTACTGTCATATGATAATTACAGCTCAAACTGGACGTCTGTGAGTATCTGGACTTTAATTATAGCCACCCGGTATTTTGTACTGTTGCACTGAAATGCTGATCATTGACATATCCAGTTATGTAGAATGGTTCATACAAAATAGATGATTCCTACATGTCACCTTCATGGCGTAGCAACGCAGCAGTCCTAAAGGGTTAGTTGTGAAAATGCTGCAAGGGTACACTCTCAAAATGCCTATGGACAGGAGTAAGATGTAGAAGATTTTTAGAAAAGAATCTAACTCTACAGTATTCGGCTACGCTGTCGGGTTAACGAAGTTGTTATGACGATATCATTAAGTACAGTAACGTTGGTGGTTGTTTGTGGGATGTATCTCGACATCTTTCACCGATATGACAATTGAGAAGAAGACGCAGCAAAAGATAACTCAGTGTGGAATAACTATACTCCGCTGGTGAGTGTACAACTAAAATAGATGGGCTACAAGTTCTGAAGTTGCCAAAGTTCTGCGTTTATGGCTTTTATTTAGTTTCTCGCTTATTCTGCATAGATACTCAGGAACAGCGCCCGTAGACCACAAGCTGGAGAATCAGCAGTATTCTGAGCCGCAAGAACCGGAAGTCTCATCCTCTCCATTATTCTAGGACACGCATGTAATATGAGATCATCTGCACAATTTTTAACGATAAATATTCTCATAGGTCTTAACAACGCAGTCACTCCCGCCGTCGCTCTGAGAACTGTATTCACTCGTCTTTCTCATCTTACATTAAAGTGGACAAGTTTGAAGTACTGGTAAATTTCGCCGAACTTGCAAGTCTGCGGCCTGAAGAGTTAATTACTTCCACACCAGTGGAGTGCCTTGTTGCGCGAAAACACAACTTAAATCAGCCAACTGGGAAGTGGCGTACCGTTACTCTAGTGAAACAGAATACGACAAGTGTTCAGAAATAAATCGAAAAAAAACATAAGTAAATATATATACTACTATCTGGTAGACTAGTTGTCAGAAATACTCATAAGGAACTCTGAACATAAGTTACCCCTAGTCGGGTGTAAACCAGTACTTACGAGAACTTAGTAACTAATGATAAAATGAGCATACTTCATTTCTGGTTATAGGAAATCGGTCATCAATCTGAAGGTTTGTTTGATCATTATTTTAGCAGGCGTTATCTAATTGAATGCTGTGCGGTCTTACTTTACATGGATTTGGGAAGCTATTTGTGAAGCTATGTGGAAAACACAAACACAATGGACCTCGCCGTTTCTTGCATATCTAAAACATTTTCAAGATGGAGATAACGGAGAGTGTCAGAAAATACTTAAGGCGACCGAAAATCGAATGAAGACACTTTTTCTTTTGTGGCCCGTGTCTCCTGTGAAGTCCTCGTCTGATTCAACATGCACATAACATGTTATATGCTATCACACTGTAATTAGATCACGAAAGTTTCTGTAAAAACTATAGTCTGCCACTACAGCTAACCACCAGCGGGCCAGCATTAATAAGAAGCAAGACACATTCAGGAGTAATGAAGAACCATTGCTCGTCAGACAGCAGCCATTAATGAACAGTAGCGCATACTATCATTCATTGTTTTCTGTGCTTTTTGCGGTTTATGGTTCCCGAAGCTTGTCTTAAAGACAGGCAATCATTCGCCGCATATGTTTAAAATATCTTACGTACAGAGGTTACACTGTTTAAACTGTGGATACGCACATAATTACTTAAACATATTGTATGACTTTCCGTACCGAACCGTCCAAAAATTGTATTTGTGTTTGTGCAATACAGAGGATTTAAAAATTGCAGGTTCCAAGACAATACAAAGAGCATACGGAAAAAATCTTTGGACATGAGGAGATTGGGCATATTTGAATCCGATGATGCTGAAGAGGAATGTATACATCCTTCTAACTCGTTCTATGTGCAGAAAGGAACGTATAACTTTTAGAAACAACCGTTGTATTAATTTACCATGTTTCCTATAATTGTTAAGGATGGGGTGGCGGGGGGAGGGGGTGCGGGAAGGGGGTGAGAGAGCTCATGAAAAATTAATACGTTAAAGAGGAACTGAGAAAATATCCACACTCTCTTTAATAATATTTTCCGTTAGTACTGCCGACCTTCAGTCAACAGACAGCAGAAGTGATATTTAAAATGAATTTTAAGGAAAAAAATCGTTCGAATACGGCACTGAGCTTCTTCTGTTAATAAATATGTCACAGCCTGCAATTTCTTCGAGTATGTTTCCTGACTTTTCTTTAACGTTGTGTTACATTTCCGACTAGATTGCAGGCTGTTAGTGTATCTTCTAGCACTAACAACAAATAAATTACTAAACACGTAGAAAGAAATAATTTTCGACCATAGAAAATGGTGGTTAATATACAAACTAAAACATTCGCAATAATAGAGCACTAAAATAATTTGCTGGCAGATAAATTTATCAATTTAAACCTGGACACATTTGTACCAGTTTGTATTCGATAATCACAAAGATTTTGCATTATCAGGACGTTGAGAGTAACTAAAGTGTATTTGTTGGTTCAGTAGCTGTTCAGTATTGTTCTTGTGCTGTGGCCAGGGAACAGTATTTCTACGTGTAGTATGTAACTTTGCACTCTGGCCACATTCGGCTGACTTTGTCTCTGTCTGAAATGTTGGGAGTGAA
The DNA here is from genome assembly GCF_023897955.1 of Schistocerca gregaria. Classification (NCBI taxonomy): domain Eukaryota; kingdom Metazoa; phylum Arthropoda; class Insecta; order Orthoptera; family Acrididae; genus Schistocerca; species Schistocerca gregaria. The sequence continues at coordinate 837,482,806 of NC_064931.1, forward strand.
GAGGTACCACAAGCAACATCCCGAACTGAGTCGACAAACAGACTTCAGTTAATCTAGATGTCTTCATACTGCTGCAGTTTAGTGACTGGTTAATCCATCTTTGTTGAGCTGTGCCTCATTATTAAAAAATTTAGTATTAGCTGTAAATTTCTTTGATTGTTGTAAATGATTAGTTTTAATATGATGGTACTAGTATGCACAATAACATATTTTTCAGCAAAGCCATACAATAAGCTAATAACTTGAAACCATAATAATATTTAGTTAAACAGTGGCGAAAACACAGATTTTTTCCTTCAATCATTATTTTTCGGTATCTATGGTGTAGCCAACAGAAATTACCTCTGTATCTATTCTGAGCAACACCAGGTAACATATCTGAAGGACGACTTTGTGCGAAGGGGACTGTAGCCGTAATGCACCTGGCGATGACAATGGATCGATTCCAGGCCCAGGATGTCTTGATTTAGGTGTCCCATGTTTGCGCTAAATCAATACAGTCGAAATGCGGCGCGGTTCCTCAGTGAACGGGTCGGTAATTAGTGCCGCCTTCATAGGGCAACTCAGGAATCTTGTGTCTCTCCCACGGCGTCCCCGGCCTCGGCTTCTGGAAACTCTACAGTAATGGAACTCCTTCTCGTCAAATTACCGTTCGTGTGGTGTGATCTTTGTATTTGCCTAACCGGAATCCCTTACAGAGCACTAAAGTAATTTCCTGCATTCACAGCCTCGTGTTTGAGCTAGTACAAAGAGGAGTCTGCTGGAGTACCACATAGCGCACAGGGCAAGTAGAGAGAGATTTTGGTTGCTTTTACGCAAGAAACTCGTTCCGAAACACGAGTATAAATACCTGGAGGATTAAGACGAAAACATTGAAATGACAACGGTTCAACTGCAGTAAATAGTTACCTGTACTTGGTACACGAATTTGGTCTCAATTCATGGAAGTATTTTTTTGGTACTTCTAATCAAAAACTGCTACTGTATACATTTACATAGCAATATGACTACGAAACTTCCCCACCAATCGCAATAACAGAGCATACTGGCACAGTAGGCTATATCAAGAGACTGGTCTCTTACCCTACAGAGGTCGAGTCTGTCCACTGATATTCAGCAGTTCCGTAACTCATTTTAGGCGGAAGCCGCCATCACGTCTTCAAGTAAGATACGAATTTCTCCAGTTCAGCTGTTGAGTCGTTGTTAATGACGCCCATGAGGAACAGACGTTGTCATCTATACATCTGTCCTTACATAATAAGTGTGTATCGAATGCGTCTTCTAAGATTTATTACGTGGATTTTCTGAATTTTTTCAGGGTGTAAACTTCGGTTTTACTTTCCATGATATACTGATAAGAACAGCCTATAAAATATCAAGTGGCTTTCTCCTATTACCCGATGTCAACAGAAAGAGTCTCTATAATTAGCACTACAAAGATAACATTGTTCGGCTATTAGTGTGATGTACCTACATGATGTACTGATTGAAAGTGGTCTGGCAGGATAACAAATTCAAGGATATTTATTGGCAAGCGTAAAATTATAGGAAATGCATTAATTTAGCAGTTACTTTCTATGAGCTGCTTATCAAACCAAACTAATTTGAGACTACTCTATCCAATGCACACACTTAAAATTAGGAGAGAAATGATATCTCACGGCTATAAAGAAGTGCAGTTGGGTTCAAATGATTCAAATGGCTCTGAGCACTATGCGATTTAACATCTGAGGTCACCAGTCGCCTAGAACTTAGAACTAATTAAACCTAACTAACCTAAGCACATCACACACATCCATGCCCGAGGCAGGATTCGAACCTGTGACCGTAGCGGTGGCGCGGTTCCAGACTGAAGCGCCTAGAACCGCTCAGCCACCCCGGCCGGCTGTCATTGTCTGATTGCCAGATTAGGTTAATCTTTTTCAATGATAGGAGTTTCATAGCCAGTGCAGTGTGGCATATGTCGCAGTATGAATTACGTGTCTGAAAATGTATCACACTACAAGACATTTCTTCGAAATCGGTGGGGACTTAATGAATGTTTGCAGAATTTATATCTATGCAACTATGTCTTGAATTACTTGCTGAAAGTGTAACAATGAACTACACTTAACTTTTTGTCTTCTGCTTTTCACCTGTAAACTGAAATTACTTGGCCCAAATTTTTCGTCACGTAACTGAACAGAACTAACCCGGAAATTTAGCTTCATCACGTCAATGGCAGGTAACTCGCTCTGTAGCAGTGAGGTTGGAATTTTTGAAAACCGTCTCAACATCTGCTGGCAGTGATGTAAGGGAACCACGGGAAACCAAATTCCGGACAGATGGATTAACATTTGAGTGCAGGCATTCCCAAATACCAGTCAAGACCCTTATTCACTGCATCACTTCGATGCAGTTTCTATGTTTCTAAATAATAATAAAAATAATAATAAATACATACACAAATAAATAAAGAAAGAAACATATGGGAGGGCAAGTCACAAGCTACTGAGTTTGAAACGAGTGTTGGATACATAACTGAAATTCTGGGTAAATAGAACACCCACAAGTGATTGCCCCTCATAAGTACCTACATAAGCAGAATTTCCTCAGTTCTGACAGAAACTAAACGGAAAAAAGTACCTCCAACAATATTTGTACGTCATTCCAACGATAACAGACACTTTTGGTCTGGACAAAAATGAATCTGGAAGAAATCAAAAGAAAAACATGAAATTATCACGGTGTATGGTTTCCATAAATATCGAGAGGCTACATGAGGTGTAACTTTAAAATATGTAACAGTATCTTCACAGCAGCGACTCATCACTCCATAAAGTAATAGTAGCCACGGGCGCTAATTTTGTACGACTCATTCCGGCTGACAAATTCTGAACAGTCATTAGGTCTAAAACAGAATTGATTGATACCACGTAACAGTATTACAAAAGAATTTACCGGAATATATTTGAATGATCTCAACGAAACAATGTCGATTTACAGAACCGGTCAATTGGCTGATGCACTCAAGTTTTGTCCAAACAAAATAAGGGACAGCGACCATGGTGCTCACAGAGTAATCGAAAATAATAAGATTGCATAAACAATCTACAGCAGTTGCGACAACTATCAAAAATACTCGCCTCCAGAGCACAAATGCGATTCTCTCCCTTTTTTTAGAAAATGAGTAGTTCACCATTTACTCGATCGACATTATAGAAACCGATAAATTAATCAGTTGTAATCGAAGTGACGTAACGGTGAATTGTATACCTCAGGAAATTACCTTCACCATGGACACTGATGTTCTCAATACCCACAATTTACTGTGAACCTGAAATAAGAAAGATGGCCAAATATAGGTGTCTGAGAGATGATGTAAAATCCATGTGCGAACAGAAGTCTGTCTAGATCGTCGCTGTGATTGAAACAGAGACCGCCATTTCCCCAAAATGAACGATAAAAAGACCACAAGGCCTAAAACTGTTGGAAACAGCAGGAGTATTGGAAACCTTAACATTAGTTCGTCGGTTTCTCTGAGGATACATGTAACTCAGTGATAATCTGTCGACTGAACCTTTGAAATGACATGTAAAACGAGTGATCTAAAAATTCATATTATTAACGTGGTTATTATTCTTATTGAAGGCAAAATCTCGTAACTTTCATTAGAACTTTCCGTTGAGATAAGCTGCTTGTACCGACGTATCTAGAGGTCTGTTGAACGTAATTATGCTTTAGGTGTGTCAGGAAAATAAAACGAAAATTAAATTTCTAGAGGCTAAAGATGAAGTCAGGAAGCCGGTTATGGAGATTAACAACAGCTAATATCTGTATCAGTTTTCTTCACATACATGTGAAGCTTAAAGTATCGAATGATCAATAAATAACGACACAGAATGAAAATATGTTTCATGGAAAGTTCCCGGATATTCTACTAATATCTTGTGTCAAACGAAATGCTTCCTTATAGTGGCTTCCGATGGTATTTTGTACCCTGTTATGGCAATTCAGGTCAGAGTGATAACGAAACAGACTTATGTAACTACATCCTGAAGCTGGATGTGAGTCACATTTCCGGGACAAGAGAATCAGTCGAATATAACGGCTGGTTGCCATACACTTTGACCAAGTATTAAAACAGACGTAAGGTATTAGGAAAATTTAAACTTCAGCAAGTAGGCCTATGTGTCACGGATGGCTTATTAGGAAAGGGCAAAACACCGTAATTGAAACATATCTCTGCTCCTCTTTTAAAATCCAAACATCATCTGCTACGTTGGGGTCGACCACAGATAAGTGAACATATACAGTGATCATCGACAAAATCTGTTGAAATGGAAAAATTATTTATTTAATAGTGTCTCCAACCATTGAAATGAAAGGTATCTGGTGTCTACAGGGCGTTAAAACATAAGCTATGGTTGTATCTATAGAAGCAATGATTCCGGTGAGCATTCAGAAAAAATTATGCTTAAACATACGTAAGGAATGTTTAACCTATAACTGAAAAGCATTTTATTACATACATGGAAGATGACTACAGAATTGTTGTAAAAGGGAATGGGACATATTTCATTTTCTCAAGGATACTACTGCTTACAGTAAGGTCATTAGTCCCAACAGAGAACATTATTATAAATTGGTTCATTTTAAAAGTGTTCATGGATTCGACAATGCAATCCAGTTATAATTATTACTGCTTATGTTTGCAACTGCAACCATGTTCATATCGTATGAGGGCCATGGTGTTAAAGTAACCGTAAATGTGACGTCAAAAACTGCAGTAAAATTTGATGTTGCATGTATCTACAGATGAATTTATTCGTTAATACAGAATCAAAAGAGTAGTATGATTAGAACATTAATGCTCTTACAACTGGAAACCGTAATACACTGCAATAATTTTCAATAAACCTTTTAAAAATATGTGCTTCTACAAGAACCACGAAAGGAGTAACTAACCAGTGAAAAATGTGTGATAGTGGTAATATTAATAGACATTTATAAATAGTACAGTTAATGCCATACTCAGAATGGTTGTGAGGAATGAAAACTAAGATGGTCTGAATGAATGAAAATAGTACGAGTTCATTTCAGTTCCCAACAGTCAACGGCAGGTTGTCACAAAGCTATAAATAAATGAAAATATTTACAGGGAATTGACAAGAGAGGAAATTCCACAAAATTGTAATAGCCCGTGGCGTACATATAAGTTGGCCACAACAGGAACACGAACCTTACACACTGTGTTGTCAGTGCCCATCCAGGGCTAATGTTAACTACTGCTCGAATGTAAAGACGCCACGTACAGTCAAGACTAGAAAGTGTGGAATGCAGTGGTAGGTTGGTGGTGGTTCTCACCTTGTTTCAAATTATAACTGTAAATTTCAGACAGTATTTGAACGAGAGCCAAACAGGAAAAAAACTTAAAACTGAAAAGCAGATAACACTGATAAACTGTATCTTTAAAATTTTCATTCACTTCTCCTTGTTATAGCAACCCTGTTAGTGAAACGTAGCTGCTACATCATTACGAAGCAAGCAACATAGATCCGATAAGGTACGTTTCTGTGCAAGGAAAATTCTGGTAGTACCTGGTAACAGAATTATATGCTTTGTGTTATTAGTCCTTATCCAAAGAATCGACAAGCTGCATAAACTCGTTTTTCATTTCACCGTACTACAAAGATTCCGATAGTGAAAAAAAAAAGTACTATAAGAGATTTGCACTTCACTCTCCATCTGTGCAGAGGAAAAAACTGCGTAAATATTCCGCAGTGAGTGTGTGGAGCTATTTTCGAACGTCGAGGTAAGAGTCAATGAAAGAATGACAAGAGATACTTTGAGTGTATCATATCATCAGAACGTTTGGAGAACGTCGTTCAGATGCCAGGCGACATACATGAGACGCGGCGATGCCAACTGCGGGATTCCAGGTAAAGGAATTACGGGAGCAGCGTGTGCGGCGGGACTGCCTATATCTCGCCGCGCAGGCGCACGCAATGATTCACTTTTTAAGAGACAAATGTTTCACTCGGCTGCTCCTACTGTGATCCTTGCACTGTTTTTTCTTCCAAAACATTATTCGATTTTATTTAAAAAATAGCAGATGTGGACAGAACTTACGTCTACTACCATCAAGACGATTTCATGCTGCCAATCCTTAATTCAGAATTGCCGAGAAAACTTAAGATAAATAACACACTTTCAAAGGTAAATTCTTAATTGTTTAGCCATTGCGTCCGCAGCTGAATTACAGTTATTTAAAATTCGTCTTTGCCACTTCAAATATGATTTTTTTAGTAATTTCAAAATGGAATTGAAACACTTTTAATAATGAACGATTGCTTTAAATTGTAAAGAAACCTAAAAATCGCTGTGTGAGACATGTTACGTAGTCCCACAAAAGCTAGTTACAGCTTATGCACACGGAGTATTGGATAGAGGTTTTTCTTCTTCTAACAATAACGACTAGCTATACACGTGTAAACAGGAGGGTTTCACTAGACCCTATTTTTTTTTTAAAAAAAGGAGACATATCTCGTTTAATGAACTGTATCATTGCTTCCCTACCCGTCGACGAGCAAGAAGAGAAGAGTGTTGCCGCTTTAGGAGTACGTAGGGCCACAAGCAGGACAGAGAGGAAGGCAGATCGCTTAAACGAGCTGTTTACGAAATCCGACGCCGGACGTCCGCCATTGTATGTTCTTGTCTCTAAGTGGCAGCTTCCATGGTACACAAAAAACGTTAGTCAGCTTCCTCCCTTAGCTCTGTCAGTCACAACGCTGGTGTCAATGTGTCGCTATATTTCGCACTGGCTGCACATTCTACACCAAACCTATCTTTCCTTCCTTTGCACTGTAAAATGTTTGTTTTTCTGCTGTACTCTCACTTACATTCATCCTATAACTGAAAAGATAAACGTTCTAGGGGACGTCTTATGTTCATGTTACAGGGAAATAAGTGACCGGATCCAGAGATGAATGATATCTTTCACATTTTCTCTCTACTAACTACTCATCATTTCCTTAGCTTTAATAATCCAGAGACTATGCTAGCCCATCAACATAGATCATGGATCATGAGTTGAAAATTACTTACAAGCGCTGGGAAACTTTTTTAAAATTTATTCCGAATACAGCGAACAAAAAATTATATCTAAGAAATAAATACACCAATACAATAGCTCTTCAAACTGTAAATAGGAATCATTTCCTAGGGGGGGGGGGGGGGGCTCTAAATTAAGGCTGACAGCAATTTAGACATTGTATAAATACATCATGTTAAATGTTACACCAGGATATAACGGAGGAATTATTCGTATATATATTAGGAAATCATGATATATAGCTCAAGAGTTTATTATCGTCCTCCTTTAGATTATACTGTAGTTTGACTGAGATTCGAAATGCTCAAATTCTAAAACAGTTTTTTTTAGAATATGCACTTATTTTACATGACAATACTAGTATCTTCAAGACTTCTCTCACGTCTAATCGGGTTTCCTGAGTGAGAAAGATTACAGACGGTATAGTACATGAAAAACGTTAAATGATTTCCTCATTACGTTCTTATCAAATATGGGGAGTGAATGCTAACAGAAACGTATGAACGGAACTTCTGAGAGCAGAAGAAATAAATACGGAGAAGAAGTGAAATTGTTAGAACGACAGTGAGAAGTAATGGGGTAAGATTAGCAGAGGACATGGAAAGAAGAAAACCGAAACAGGAAGTTACGAGAGAATCTTAGATAGATTACAATGAAACCGCGATACTAATTCCCCGTCGGAAAGGAAGAAACAGCACAAGTATGCGATAATACTTTAATCTTCTCTTGAATGGAAAGTCGTCTTGGATAATACGCAGTCGTATGGTCGAAATGGAGATGAAGACGGAGAAACATTTAGTGTTATGCAGAGGTACGCCATAATACTGGACGTATCCGATCTAGTGTATGAGTTCTTTAAAAGAAGTTATGCCTCATCGCTGCCGTACATGTATCGCACCGAATGTTAGAAAACTATGACTTAAGCGTGAGAGTGTTATTTGAAACCAGGTAACCAGAAACAGACACCTTATCCACATGCTGCAAAGACTGTTATTATAAGGCACTCGTGGTTTTGGAATGCTAACTGGAAGCAATAATTTTTCAACTCATCCCAATACTAAACATATATGAAAGCGAACAGTAACTTGACAGTTAATCTGATTGATAAATTAACTTTTCTATAATATTAACTTGTCAAATTTCCTTGAGCTTCTATACGTGTTTAGTTTCACAATGAGATGAAAAACTGTTGGTTCCAATCTAGTATTTTAGAACTAAGATTAATATGTATTAATACTCTATGAAAAATGTGGATAAGACTTCTGTTTCTGATTACTTCGTTTCAAATAACTCTCCCACGTTTGTCATTATCGTGAATAGGCTTTTCGTAAGTCATACTAACAGGATACTATACATTTAGATACGTACCTACTTATGAAGTTTTACAAGTTGTTATAAATTGAACAGACGAACAAACAGTAAAAATTATCCAGCTTTCCAGTGAAGCATCCGACACGATTGTGTAGAGGCTACTCATATTTAGAGCTTAGTTTAAACACATATTTTATACGACAGTGTTTTGTCATCGGAAAATAAATTAAATCGGGCATATACGCTGTAGAGACCAGAATATCCGACAAGGCATCCGCAGATTGCGATGTGTCACATGAAGTTAAGTGGAGGCGGAACATATTTCGAACGTTACACGCTAAAATGCAGACGGAGATACAAAGCTAATTGTTCTTTCCTGATTGTTAAGACCTTCATCTGCCTTTGAGTATGAAATCGATAATTAATATCCAGGGAAGTAACGGTCTGGTGAGTAAAGAGCTTACCCAGTACTAGCGTAGGTTTTCAGATCTAATGCAGTGTCCCACGTATCGCACGCTGAGCAGCATTCCTCGGCGCAGCTCACCGCTGCGACATCCTCGTGAATATTTGAGTGCAGAGAGAAGACTTCTGAGAGCTGTAATAGCGACCATCGGCCGCAGTTGTGGCGGCGCCGTCTCAAGTCTGCGCCTCGCTTCGACCCTTCCGTGAGGTGCAACGCAGCACTGAAAACCTCGTGAGCGGGGTCCTTGCAAGGAGAATTTATTACCATAACCTACAGACACATTTTAACTCAAGTTTTCTAAATTCCACGATATCTCAGTACTGTTTATCAGTATTAGATATGTGAATTTTGGTGATGAAAACTGTTTCCAGTAAGTTATTTTCATGTGTGAAGTTTGGCATTATGAAACTGAAGAGAAAGCGGTGTCTGTACAGTGTTTCCTTTTTCTAGGTCTACATCGCTACAATTACTACTGGACGACTGGTTTCACTTGCTTTCTGTGGACGTCTTTAAGTCGTACAACAGTTACTGTAGCAACTCATCATAGTTGTGCGACGACAACTTGCCGTGCCGGAACTTCTACACATAATTATGATTAGGTAATGCTGCTGTAGCTAGTATATGGTCTGTAGATCATCGAATTAATCGACTGAAAACGGTCACTTTTAATAATAATAACGATTCTGAAATATGAAACAGTTTGATGCCGTTCGATATCCTTACTCGTCCTTCTTTTCAGCCCATAATTATGTGTGAATAACGCTTATCACTTTTTTATGGCTTCCCTATTCGTAAATAAGTATGGATGAAATGTAATTTAGTCATGAGGCGGCCATATCTCAAATGAATGGGGCAATAAAACAATCTGCTCTATGCAATTCATCAACGTAACTGCAGTGGTGTTCTTTGTGTCGCTGAAAATCCACGGAGCTTTTACCACATATGACATACAAATCTCGGTCTTTAAGGACAGAGTAATACCAAGATTTGGACCGTTATTGGGAATATTTGGAGAAACAAGACGTTGGACTCGAATAACAGCAGGTCGTTTGCCCTGTCTGACGATCTAAGCTTCCTTGCCAATTAAATTCGTTTGTTTCACACGAAGGTGACTGTTGGAGTTTAACCTCTCTATTTTGGTGGTAGTTACCAACTTGTTATTAGTCCGTTGCATGAGAAAAGAAAACTCATGCGGCTGCGGCGCTTCCGGGGAACCGTGACAGTAATTTACTTTGGAATGTTACAAAATACCTTAGTAAGGATAGTTGGATGATGGTCTGAATGTACAGAACAGGATCGAAACGTATCCAACACCACACCACTTCGCTCGATCTTACAAACAGAGACGATTAAAAATGAGTCACGCATTTAAATGAAATCTCTCAAAGAAAAGTGAATAGAAATCGACACTTGTTTCTATTTTTTGTTCCAAAGTAATTGTTTTAAAGAAACACACAATTTATTTGTCACAGTCACTATAGCCAACTGTCTTGCAAACTGGTGGGTTGTCACAGCCCCGCTTTACGCGTCCAGAATTTCTTCCCAACTTTTATGGATCTTTTTCAGTTCTTATGTATAGTACACAGTTCTGAACTCTAAACAGCTATATTCGTTTCAAAGGGGAGGGGGTGGCCTGTAGTATGGCTCGTGTCGTTCTTTTGCTGCATTACATTTCTTATGTCCCACCAGGGTATTTGCCAAAACCAGCCTCCCTGTGCTTGCGAAATTCAGGTTTATTACTATTAAATTGACAAAATGAAATAAATATTAACTTAGAACGAGAGAAGAATTAGCATTTTGTGAATAACCTCAAATTATTATACCTCAGACGAATAAGACTATAATATCACGAAAAGAATATATTTTTTAAACAAAAAGTCTTTCCTCAAAATGGAGATGCAAGCTTGATCTTGTGACCACAAATATGCAGTACGATGCCTTTGTCATTCACCAAACGGAATGATCCGTTAACTGCTTTCAGCCATTAGAACTTGCTAGAAACAAAAGTTCTTCTATGTCCATTGTCTACAAAATCAGTTAATGACAAGCTGAAAATCGAAATAGTAAACATATTTGGGAAATTTCATCCAAGCCCGCGAGTCAGCATTCTCGACGTGAGCATAATCTGTCAATTATTTGTTCGTGTGGTGATTTTAATGTACATCAGAATTGACGACTTCGGTTTCGCTTACGGTGCTCCTACAACCACGACTCCAATTCAAGGTTATTGAAGTCGTCTCATGTGATAACTGCAGGAAGACTCTCGTGATCTCTTGGTGGATTATCTGCCTGTAAATCTAACGGAATTCTGCAGTGTAGTACTGCAATAACAATCGTGGGCGCGTTATTTTGTTACCTTGCGTTGAAAGACTGACGTGTCTGTTTTACATTAAGCTAAGCACAGTACTCTGACTAACAACCAGGAACATTTACAGCAGACCTAATACGTGATACTACAAGAAGTGACAGCGATTTATTGTGGAATCCATTCTTCCTCGGATGAAGTGCCTGTATGGAGTGTAATATGGATCACAAATTTCCTACATCATAGGTTGTCCTTGAAAGAGAGTATAATTGTAACATATCGCAACGTTATAGTGATTTTACAGACTGGTTTTAACGTGAGTTAAGAGATCTTGCTTGGGCCTCGTTTAGAAATTATTCTGGGAAATTTCGTATCTGAAGCACAGACATGTTTCTTCAGTTTCTTTTTCAGAAATGGTAGTTGTAACAACAGAAAAAGTTTTATCTTCATAAAACAACCACAATTTAGATAACACGGTTTTCATTGTAATGACTGGCATCGTGAGAATTAGATGATCTTAAAGTGTAAGATACGTTGAGAATACTTAGAATCCATGAATTTACAGTAAAGCGGATTTGTATCTTCAGGTGAATAAATGTGACCTCTATCTCTAATTTTATAAAGAATTTACAGTCTACCTCACGTATTTCTCATTTAATAACCATCTTTTACCAGTGACAACTGCCATACTTTCCATTTTTCTTAGTTATTCGAAAGGCCTAATTAACGGGAAACAGGTCATTACGATAAAAGAAACCACGAAATGTACGCTGTGCCTTATTCATAACAAATTCTCTACTGCCTCTTCTTCAAACTTCATTTACATTGTCTTCACAAACTCTCCATTAAAGTTTGAGCGGGGAAAAGCGTCAAATTTTCCGCACACCATCTAAATTAGGACGAGAGCATCTGTTTGCCTGCTACTGGTGCAGGCGTCAAGGGAAGCAAGCATCAGAGGCGCGTGACGATCGTCGGCTGACAAAGAGGACGACCAGAATGAAAGCGGGGGCGAGCCGTAGGCGCTGCTGCTTCTGCCGCGGGCACAGCCCGATACGCGGCAAGCGCCGCGCCGAACTCTAAAAGCGCGCCGATTATACGCGACAACAATTGCCTTCCAGAAACAATCCGCGGCGTATTCTTTGCGCCGTAATTGGACTTCGGACGTTGGCAGAAATAAAACAGATAACCGGTAGCCTCGCAGGAGAGAGGGATAGGGCGCCGACGGCGTTGCCAATCACTCTCCTACACGGGACTAAGAGCTCAATTTCGGATTTGCTGTTTCTGCTCAGACTGTTCGACTTTGCTACACAGCTCTACTAAATCTGATGTTTCGCTCTGTACTTCGCTGTAACAACGGCACAAATTTACTGGAATATTTTTATAGGTCTTTTGTCAGTGACCTTTCCACAGCAGTATATGTCAGTGTATCACGTCAATGTTATCTATAAGTTGTCTCCATATTACGCTAAAAAGTCTCAGTTTAAAACTACCAGTCTTAAGTCACAGCAAGAAAATACCGCTTTACGTCTTCTTGGTGCCGATTAAACATCAAGCGAATTGACCGCAGTGGCATTTCGCAGTAAATATAGAGCAGAATAATTTTTCTTAAACCCTTATATTCAGATAAGACCAGCGGAAGTCGTAATTGTTGTACGATTTATAACTAACGAATATCCCACACCATATTACTCGTTCTCTCATGTCTTTTTTAAAGTCCGTACCTCTGTGAGCAGTATTTTGCCACAAGATCTCTCGTTGCGATGACTCTCCAATGGACCAAATCGATTATATAAAACAGTATGTTTCCATATGGAGCGAACACGTGATAACTCCGTAACAGAGAACGATAAATCATCTCGGCGCCATCGCAGTTAATGGTATACAATGGACTGAGATTCAAAAGATCACGGTTAAGATTTACGCTAGTTCATACACTACCTACGTGTTGGTCATCAGTCGTTTCCCAAGCTCACATAAGGTTAATGCTGCGACCATTGTTCTCCAATTGAACTAGTATTTTGTCTACAATGACCTCAGTATCGATGAGATGTTTAGGCCACGTCATTTTCCAAATCCCCTTACATTTCCCATTCAAGAGATACAAGAAGTGCTAGATTATAATAAAAATATCGGAAAGATTTCTCAGTTTCCTATGTAATTTGTGTAATTCTAATTGCTCGGCGTCTCTGTATAATATCATTTCCTCTCGATGATATATACACGACCTGTTCCGCTATACAACAATGGATACGGCGTCTATTGTTACATTTACTGTTCTACAGATTTGTCTAAACAGTTAATTTAGAGGGGTAGTACGTGACCTTCTTTCCGCCTAGTGGGGACGTATTTTCCTAGTTTTTTGAGATGCATACAAATCCACTACGTTTTGCAGCATCCTTCCACGCTCTTCACTAGATGCGGTGACGACTAGCTATTCGGGGATTAGAGGGCAACTGTCAATCGTGGTACCAAATTTGACCGAAGGAGGCGAAACTTTTTCGGCAGCTCGGCGGCGAGTGGGCGGGCCGGCAAAGACGCAGCGGCGACGTTCGTCTTGGCGGCGAGCGGCGCGCGTCGGCGCAGAGGGACAGGTCGGGCATGCGCCCGGCGCGCCACGAGACGCCGCCGCCTTCCGACGCTCACGCCCATCCGCCGCTCCCAGGCCCAGCCGCAAAAAGCGCCAAAAGCTAATCGCCGCCAGTGTACGTGCTTTACCGTGCCATTTACGTGCAGTGCTATCTCCACCAACTCCCAAAAGCGGAGACTAAATGGCGAAAAATGTCGCTACCGGAGTATCACCTACTCGAGACACTCGAATGAAAATACCCTGCCACTAATTTAACGAAATTTATATCTACGAGTTAAATATACCTACTATGGAGTAATACCCAGGTTTTACACGCATATTAATCGTCATAATTACTTCTGTTATTGCATTTAGTTAGAAATTAATCTCGACAGATTGGTTCACGTTGCGCAGGATAGGGTTACTACATTCGTCGCTACATTCGATCAGAATATTTTCTTGCGAGAAACGACGGGCAACGGTTTTTTCATCCGTCGTTTTCGCGTCTTTCCGAAAGATGCAGCGCCGTCCACACATTTGAAATTGGAGTCCTGTACGAGCTAAAACGGTCCTACGACGTTTACCTAGATGCAGAGGAACTGGGCTTAGCAGCCACTACTCGGCGCGGTAATTGGGTAATTTGGAGCTGTCTTGCGGGCGAAAGGAGAGGCGACGCTTCCACACCGTTCCGACGCCAGGGGAAAGCGACGTCGCAAGTTCCCTAAACTGCCGCTCGCAAAGGTTAAAGGGCGCCACTGGCAGATCGCCCGCCCCGTCGCCGAGATCACATACTCGGTCGGCCCATTCTTCACACATCGTTTTCTTCGAAAATTGAAAAAGCGTCTCTGGGGACAAATTGCCATGTGGACTTGTGTACATTTGGTGTGTGGGCCCGAGTCGGCTACTCACCGACGAGGGCGGCGACGGCAGCGGCTGCGGCGAGGAAGCGGGCGACGCGCGGGCCTGCCATGTGTGGGAGGTGAGGTGTCGGGAGTCGGGACGCGGCTAGAACATTGCGTGCGAGATCCGCACAGGCGCGCGGCCGGGCTGCAACTGTCGCGCCCTGCGCGCCGCCCCGCCCCGGCCGGCCGGCCGTCCGGCCCAGCGAGCCCGCTCTGCGCATGCGCATTGCCTCCGCGCGCGCCGCGCCGCACCGCGCCTCCCCGCGCCGCGCAGCGCAACTAACTTTCATTTCCAAATACACTCCCGCCGCTGCCGCCGCCGCCGCCGCCGCCGCCACTGGGGCTAATGCTGTCTCCCGTCTCCCGTCTCCCGTCTCCCGGTGGAGCCCACCCTCTTTCTTCGCGCACGTCCCCTCTTCTCGCCGCCACCCGCACCGATAATTGGCGGGAAGACGGCACTTGGCGGGGTCCGGCCACGTCACTGCAGTCTTCTTCCGCGGTTCACCACAGAGTGCCAGCCGCGTCGGCCCGCTTCTCCACTTCTCGCCTCTCTACTGCACCACCTCCCGCGATCGTAATCGCTTGTCGGCAAATCTCGTTCAACTTATTTGACTGTTCCCTAACTGACTTCGATGCTCAGTTCCACAGACTGAATGTTGATGTTCAGAACGTCCTAATTTTTCGTGCGGGCTAACCGTCACGGAATGGGCTTGTTACGATCTTCGTACGATACGTTTCCATTGAAATGTGATAGTCAGTACCCGAACATCCTATGCTTCATCATGCGACTTGTTCTTTATGCTTTCACCCATAGTGTGAAACATGTCCTTCTGCTTACAGACGAGGTACCAAGTGGCGTTGTAAAGAATACTAGTTGTCTCCTAAGAAATACGCTACACCGTGGTCAGTGAGGAGACTTGATTCCTCCTATCAAGATACTTTTCTGCCATTGATTCATAATATTACGATTTTTGACACAAAATTTATGTAGGGTCTACGTTGAGTTCAGCATGTGATAACGATATTGAATTTTTTCTGTAGTCTCTTTGAAATATTTAATTTATCATTAAATCACTTTTGATAGTAACCTCCTCAAATATAGATGTTCTGGGCATTGTCGTTAACTGCTTCCTGAGCTTGAGTAACCTCACAAGATGCCAACAAGCTCACCATCAAATTCAAATCAAATCGCTCTGAGCGCCATGGGACTTAAATCTGAGGTCATCAGTCCCCTAGACCTTAGAACTACTTAAAAGTAACTAACTTAAGGACATCACACACATCCATGATCGAAGCAGTATTCGAACTTGCGACCGCACCGCTAGTGCGGTTCCAGACTGAAGCGTCTTGAACCGAGCTCACCTCCCACAGCACCGTTATCAATTGAAAGCCAATAGCAACGGCACCCACACTCCTGACCAAAGATCTAACCCTGCTTTGTCATGGTCCCCAAATGCCTTCTTCACCCTGAGAGGCTAAAATCGCCAGTGCTTTATACGTACTTCATTCTCTCCTGTTATTTCGTGACATGTCTCAATGCTCACCCGATAATATATAAAGAAAAGAAGAAAGAGAAGTCTGACCATTCTTGATTCGCTAAGTTATATGTATTCAGCTGTTAGTCCTTTTTGGCACTTGGGCTACGATAAATGATGTTTTGGAATGAATGCTTCCCAATCAATCTGTTTTGAAGACTGACTGCATTTTTGCAGTATTACCACTGAACCGAAGTCTGCGACATCTGAACATTGAATCTCACACGCTGTCAAAATGTTGCTCCTAAGTATTAGTATGAGTTAACTGATGCCCACAGAGGCACATAGATACTTTACTCTTACTAGAGTAGATTTTTCGTAACATGAAGCGGACAATCTTCGATACTTAAATATCTTTGCACAACTTTGAAATCATGTCACGATATAACCGTACCTTTTTCAGACAGTACGTCGCTATACATAACTTCATAATCTCAAAAAAGATTGAGGTTACTATTAATATTGAGTGCCATGTCATAAATGTACAACACGAATAATAGGTGTGGCAACACATTTCCCTGGTGCAGAGTTGTTCTTACTTCTACTTCGATACCACAATGAGTCTCGCACACACTTATAGCTGTCAATGCCGTGCAGTCATTTATGCTCAGTTCGAAGTGTTTGCATGGGTTCTGTGTCAATTCTCGAGCTGAAGAGGAAAAGAAGATAGGATTACAAAATAATGACTTGGTTAATTAATTAAATGTGGAAGAGTGTAATATTAATCACAAAATAACGATACTTCGTAAAGCTCTTAAGAGGTATAGCTTCGTACACTGGGCTCTCACTCATCTGCTGTAGTAACAGAATTGCAGAACTAAGCTGTGGAACGGACCTACAAGTATTTCGTATCACTCGTCTTCGGAAGAGACCTGCTTCATTAATTTGCCAATTTTGTTTCTACTTCTCACAGTTAGTTGAAATCACTTGCAACAATTTCAAGTCTCTTCCATCATAAAGATATTGCTACTGTGTCATGAGATCTTCCTCCCACCTATGAGAAATTTTTTCATGTTTGTAAGTAATACATTGCGTTTGTTGAAATTTAATAGTCACCTGGCAGTCCCTGCACCAACCGCTGATGCTCAGCAGCTTATTCGGCACTACCGTGAAATTTTCTGACAATGAAACACCCCTACGAACTACAGCACCACCTGTGAGGAACATCCACTGGATCATGTAGACTTACTGCTAACAGTAACGGATGTTTAACATCCTAAGACTGCTTTCACACATTACGATTTATCCTCGTTGAGTTCTAAGATATTATGGAATCTCACATTACTAATTACAAATGAAAATTAAATAACTTGCACTACATGACAGGGCAGAAGTGCATTCAAACCCTTCTCAAAGTCAACGAATACGACAGCAGTCTGAGCGCTGTTATCTAGTTTTCTGTATTCCATGGACGAAGAGAGAGAGTTGAATTTCACAGTATTGCCATCGCTGATCCCCTGTTGACTCAGGAGTAAGAAATTTTCAATCTCTAAATGAATACGAAATATATTCCATTATTCCGCTACTGATGGACAAAACTAAAAATAGTTCTGTAATTGTGAATTGTTTCCGAAACGATGATCTGATTCGACATAGTATGCGCGTCTGAGAGACCAGTCCATCTTGTGTCGTGCTGGGAGGCCATAATATTGTACTCTAATCTCCATATACACTGCCTGACGAAAGTTAAGCAGTCAGAAAAGAAATAAGAAACTGATTGACACAGAGCGCAGCTACCATCCTGCGGTAAGATAAGTAGACTCCTAATCAGGTAAAGACTCACACAATTGTTTCACCTTCACAGGAAAATTAAGGAAACTTTGCGACCTGTTAAACTAATCTCAGCTTGACAGCGCCAGCCATTTAACATCACTCCCACGATTGTGGCACGATGTACGTGGGTCATTGTCCACAAACTGACGCCGATCGCTATTTTTAAAACCACCGTCACTTTAGGTAGAGGAATTTTGATAAAGCAGCGCTGTTTTTCTTTTTTTTAATTGCTATTTCATTACTCCTTGAACTACTTGGGAAAGATGTGGGTGGCTGGGAAGGGCGGGGGTTGCCGTCAGCGGTACATTAAACCTCTCTTCAGCCGCAGGGCAAGTGCAAACTAACAGAGACGAAAATAAACACTAACATAAGGGTGAGATATTAACAATGAGTTAAAAAAATTTTTGAAGGTAAAATAAAATGGTAGTTTTTATACAACGCGTGGTCAGAAACTGCATGAAAAGCTTGTAACTGTGTTACAGGGTATATTGTGTTGAGAAATAATTGTTAAGAAAACATTCGATATGCACCCGCATGTTCAAGTGGACCGTCTGAGACGGTGTCGGCAAACCTGTACTTCGTTTTGCTTTCTAAAAGTGCAAAGAGAGCGATACAAAAATTTGGAACCAGCAGTAGCAAATATCTAACCCGAACCAAAGGCTGAGCAGTCTCGTGGGCTACAATCTACGATATGTAAACAACTGACACTAACTTAAACGGGTGTTTAAATTTGTGCACGCAATGGCCTGATTGTCAAACTTCATAGCTAACTAATTCGGAAACGGCACCGTGTATGGAATTCTTTCTTAACGATTATTTCTCAGCACAACCTACCCTATAACACCCTTACAAACTTCCGAGACTCCTGACGAACTCGTATAAAAGACAGGACTTCCTTTGCCTTTAGTTTAAACAGCAATAACAAAAGATAAAAACAAAACACAATATTTAAAACATTTAAATGTTAATGCAAGACAGTGATGTCGAAAAGAAGCACTTCACTGTCACTATAATTGGAAGGACTACCCCTGGGTAAGTGGTCTGCAGCTGAACGGAAAAGATTGTTGGTTAAGAAGGGTAGAAGGTGTTGCTATAAGGATAGAGGAATGATACGTAATATCACTGAGTTGAGAGCTGCTCATGGGATACAAGAACTGGTGGGGGGGGGGGGGGGAGGGGGAGGGGGGGTTAGAGCGTGTACAAGTGAGGCTTCAATCTGAAAGGGAAAGGGGACAGGGTAAGAAGGGGAGAAGGAGTAAGAAAGGGTAGAGAAATATGGGAGGAAAAGGGAGGGAAGCCTGATGAGGGGGAATGGATAAGGTGGATTTAAAGTTGGTAGGATGGGTAACAGACAGGTTGGAGTTCATGATCAGGGAGCAGGAGACGGTTGAGATTTCTTTTGGAGAGTATGTGCAAGGTATGTAGGTCTAAGGGTGGAGGTATGTGTCGGTAGTGGCGTACGAGAATAGTGAAGTAGAGGGGCAACTGCAGGAGTAGTCGAGTCGGTCGGATGGTGGGCGATTAGAGAGGAAGGATGCAGTACGGCGGACATATTTGACTAGAAGTATGTAAGTCTGGAGTTTTGGAAAAGAGCCCACAATGCCACACGGTCGTAGGCATTCTTTAGGTCGAGGGAGACGAAAATAGCGTATTTACTGGTGTTGAGCTGTTGGGATAGGAGGTGGATGAGGTGCCGGGAGCTGGTCATCAGTAGAGAAGGTGTGACGGAAGTCACAGTGGCTAACGGGAAGTCGTTGGAATCCTTTCCAGTGCATAGAGGAGTTTATGGGATGTGTAGCATTGAGTCTCGTGCATGTCTGGCGCCAATCCCGGCGTTCTTAAGCACTGAGTAAATTCCTCATATATCTCTGTATATGCCTGGGAGTGTGATTGTATCCTGGTCACGACTCCTTAGGAAGCAACAGTATAAGTGATGCCTTTGCTGAGAGAGTGTGGCACGTTGAGGACATATCGCACTGGTAGGAAAATGGGTGGGTATAATATCCGACGAGGGCTGCAGCAGGAACCCCTGGGGGATATCGTCAGGTTGCTCGAAGATTATAGGATAGCTTGCTGTCTTCGTAAGGATTTTCGGAAGCCTTTACAGGTGGCGCAGGACTAATCATAGGTAATTTTGGACGGAGATTTGCGTAGGGTGCATAAAGATGAGGTAGGATGTAAGAGATGGTGAGGAAAATTCGGGCTTCGACGCTAGACATTATTATTACAGGATGTTTCTCAACAGCGCATACTTTCTTGCTTCAGTATGGAGATGAGCGAGAAAGTTAGTTCGCATTAAAAGAAGCACAAGGTGCGAAGGACATGAATGATAAAGGCAATTGTTCGTGGGCTTCTTGTGCAATATAGACTGCTATTCGCCAAAAATCCTTAATTACAATAGCCGGCAGTTTGAATCTCTCTCCTTCCCATGACGAGTCTAGTGCCACTTCACCCGTAAGCGACCACTATCCCCTACTCGAATGTCTATGCTCTTTAGCCTTTTTTATGCAGTACATACATACATAGTTTTATTTCCCTATAGAGTGGTTGTTATGTTATAGTATGTTCTCCCCTTATTCGTCATGTAAGAGTGATGTATTTGTGGAGTGATTGAAACACAGCGGAATGGAATAGTTCGTGGCACAGATCGGGACAGAGTTGTCATTGTGATCGTCAATGTTGCCTACTTAATGCGGGAACATGTCTACATGTTGCTGCGTTTTAATAACTTCCATGAATCTCTGCATTTGCATTTCGAAGACGAATAAAGGAAGTACGTCTGACAAATCAGCAACTCCTGTTTTGGGAAATATTACTTCGTAACCACTGCATCTTTTAACAAATATTGTTTCTGGCGACATCCAGCTCTTGGCCAAACAGTAGACGATTTTCAGTTCTTGTAAATAGTGTGGTCTGTTAAACGACATTGCTCCTACAGCGACTTACCCCTCTGTAGTCTTTAGATCACGAAATCTTAAAACATGTGTTGTAGGCAAACGAAGAATTTCAGAGATAGATAACCTCGATATGTAGCACAAAGGGCACATCTCCAGAATAAATTAATTTTGATAGGTTTCAGCTGGTCTGCTTACCTTGTGAGCAGTAGTATGTTCCACGTGAGATGTTCATATATTGACGAAAAGATGGGTAATGAGATGATTAAGGCGAGCGGATGGGTAATTTGGTTGCGCAACTTAGCGGCCAGTCTAGCAGCGCCTGCGAATTAGCTCAGGGAGAAGAGCTCTGCGTGCTGGTCTTTAACGCCTGCCCCAGCCGACACTCCATTCAGGACTCGCGCCACCTCCTCATAATCTGTGTTAACTACGAAACCTGAAACGGAACTGCGAACCCCTGCTAATTAGTCGATTAACCCAGGTCGATCCGAATCCCGGACTGCAGGCATTTTGACGCGAAACAGTTCCTGCGGGATCTTTCCGCTACAGTCTGGCTGCACTGTTCACTAGCAGGGTGATGGCGTGTCCCTCCGTTTTTCTCCCCTCGGTTCCGCTTCAATTAGATTGTTCGCTATCTCTCTTCCCCCAAGTGCGTGCTCCGGCAGCTAGCTTTTGCTCCTACCTCGCTTTCATCTTCCCGCCGCCGCTTCACATAAATCGCAACATACCATTTACGTTTCCTGCCAATGTCGCTGGGTACACTACTACTGTCAGCAGTATGTTTAAAATACATTCATGTGACAAACAAGGAAGAAAAGTGAGAGGTAAAGCAGCATGGTAATGACATCGTGTGGATCACAGTCAAATAACATTTCGAAGGCTTTGTCATAGGGAACCACATCGTTTTTCGATTCCAGTCTTGTTCCCTTCTCATACGAATAACTTTACCGGTAATTTTAATACTGCCCTATCTTCTGTCATTTCAATAGCTACCACAACAAGTTGACTGCACTAAATTTCAGTATGTCATACCGTGGAATACTGATGATATTTATGGGATCTGTCTGAGACTGGACGACATGTGTGGAATCCTTATGACACTGGACGAACACGTACCACTGAAATTAACCAAACAAGGCAACACGAATATTCACAGGTATAACTGCCTCTTGAAAGTGTGATGTCATAATCATCATCCTCATTATCATCACCATTCTTGTCATTATTGTGATGTCATCATCATCATCATTATTCTTTTCATTATTATCATAGTCTTGATCATCACCATCGCCATTTGACATAATACACTGAGCGATAAAACCCTACAGTAGGTTTTACATATCCTTCGACTACACGCGTTTTCAAAGGTAGTATACCCAACTTGTAATAGATACACCACATCGTTTCGTAGACACCGAGCGGTGTAGCGTAGGGGTTATCACACTGGACGCTCATCCGGGAGGACAACGGTGCAAAACCCCGTCCGGCCATCCAGATTTAGGTTTCCCTAAATCGCTTAAGGAAAATGCAGGAATGGTTCCATCGAAGAGCACAGCCGCTTTCATTTTCCATCTTTCCCTAATACGAGCTTGTGCTGCGTCTCAAATGACCTCGTTGTCGACGAGACGTTAAACATTAGTTTCTTTCTCCTCCTTTTCATAGATTTCAGATCAGCCTATGGCGGTACTGTCAGGAGGGAGGTTTATATAGCAACGGATAAGTTAGAGGTTCCGTAATAAACTGATCGCTTTGGTGAAAGCTATAGTGGTAAACATCCAAAACATAATTAAGATACAGAATATGTTATCAAATCGTCTAATCAAAAAAAGTGGGATAGAGTACGCAGATTTATTGTTGTACAATATGTTCATTAGAGGCTTGGAAAGGGTTATAAGAAATGTGATCATTAATACGAAAGGAATAAGCTGTACAAATCTGTTCAAGTAATGGCATATGAGACGATATTGATTAACTGCAGAGGCGTCGAGAGCAATAAAAGAAGTCTTTGCAGATATTGAAAGACGTACTAGAAAGATGAACCTACGTTCAAATGAAAGGGAAATTAAGAATTAGCCTGTAACTAAGAAATATTATCCTACGGAACACCTATTTGTAGAAGTTCTTTTACATAACATCTTTAAGATTTGTTGTTCTGTCGTCCTCAACAGTATGCTATATTAGGTTAATAATTTTCACTTTGGGTCCGTGTAAATACTACTGAATAAAACTCAATTTTTTCGTGTCTCACGCATTTGGTCTGTTATGTTTGGCAAGGCAAAGCTGCTCCACATTTTTATCGCTCTTGTTATGGTTTCAAAGGTGCTGTTCTACTTACTTTTATCAGAATTTCCTTACCACACCTCTAAAAAGCGACCTTTCACTTACTTCATGTTATGTTTTAGATCACTGAAGTCGACAGAAGTAAATGGAGTGAATACCTCTGCAGAATGAACAATGACAGACTACCTTACAAATTCATAAATTACAGTGCGACTGGTATTGGGAAGGGCAGGGAATAGAAGTATACTATAACAATCTAAGGTTTTATACTTGATTTACGTAAGATGGAGAAGAAAAAGAAGAAGAAGACTACGTTCGTAAACCGTTACAAATTCAACATAGTGCAGTCGACCAGCAGATAATAATTTAGTTGCATCGGAAGGCAAAATCAGCGGAACAACTTCGTAGAGTCTTAAAAAAAAGTACATCATAAAAACTGTAAACAGTGAGTGGGACGATTAGGGACGTTTGTGGACTCAGACGATTCCAACACCTACAAATTACTTCCGTGTCAAACCTCTTATGTAAAATTTTCCGAAAAAAGGCATAGCTTATCTACGCTGAGGTGATTTAAGTCCTGGGAAACCTTCTAGTTTCTCGTTTGACGTCCTTTTGCCTTGTCTATTGCTGCAGATCGACGTGTAATGGACTGAACAAGTCACTGGAGGTCTGCTGCAGAAATATTGAGCCATGCTGCCTCTATAGCTGTACATTATTGCGAAAGTGTTGCCGGTGCTGGAGTTCATGCATCAGTTGAACTTTCGATTATGTACCGTAAATGTTCGATTGTACTCATGGCAGGCGAAGTGTGTGGAATATCCTCCCATGCTTAGGTAGCCATGACGCCACAGCACAAACAACTGCGTTTGGAATGGTGCCGTGACGAGTTAAGTACGCTCTCACGATGAACAGCGTCGCACTGTGTTCAGTTCGGGTCTCTGTGGTTAGACACAATCCTGGATGACCATTGTCGGTGGCTGTGGCAGCGAGATATATAGCGATGTTACCCCTGGCGTCATGGTGTGGGGAGCCATCGGGAATGAATTCAGGTCACGGCTGGTAATGACTGCGAGAAATCTGACTTTACAACGATACGTCACGGACATACTGCGTCCTCACGTGCTAGCTCTCATGTTCTAGATATGATACAGCGTCATATTGTATACAACTACTGCAGTAGTTTTATACAATATGATGCGGAACAATACCCAAAATACTTTTATGTCGACTGACTGTGGCCACGGAAGCCTACGCAATTATATAATTCAAACATTTTTACACACAGTTTTCTCGCTTGTGTCCGGCAGCCCAGGATCTATGAAGAATTGTTCATAATCACGAAGTCGAAGAAAACGAGCGCCTTACAAGATCTCGGAAAAAAGTTTGCAGGACTTTGTTGCAGGGTACAAGGACACCGCAGCCTGCTTCCCTGTGCGACAGACAGGAAGTAGTCTGCATCGTTTATCGACGGTATTTGTTCAATTTAACAAGAGCACCGTCAGAAAGTGCGGTATTTAGAAAGTGTTACAAAACTGAATCTTAAATTGACGTAAAAGAACTTATTCAGTTTACATTATTACAGCTTACCTTGTACGTTCGAAGTAGTTGGCTGCTTACATTGCCGACGTCACAGACTAAGCTGATTGTCTAATGATATGGCAACGTCTATGCTAGAATCCGTCCAAAGAAAACGTAGTATACTTCATTGAGAGTGTGGAAGTCTCACATTCAGTTACCACACCATTATCAAACTATGGTGAATAGCAGCCACTTGCTAAGAAATAAATTTAAACTGTCACAAAAAATTCAAGTTTAAACCAGAAACATCGCTTTTATGAGTGACTTATGGCTGTCCTCCGAAATTAATTTCAACGATCGCTGCTTACCCTGCGGGCAATGCCTGCTCTTGCTAAATTCTGTGTAATGTTTGAAAAGTAATTATTTGCCATTCGGGAAAAGAAGAAAAGGTGGCTATACATTGTATATCTAAATTTTTTTGTTGAAGAATAGACCAATACACAAGTAACTGTACAAATAAAATGTGAGTGTGTCTAGTGCTTCCTGTCGGGTATACCGATCGCTTGGTGCAAGTACATGCAGTTGGCGCCACTTCGGCGACATGCGTGTCGATAAAATGTTATCGTAGACAGCACGACAGCCAGTCCCCGAGCGGAGAAAATCTCAGACCCGTCTAGGAATAGAATCCGGAACCCTTCGCCATGACATTTTTCTGAGCTGACCAGTTCTTTTTTTTTTTTTTCAATGGAACATTCTCGACGTCTATGGTGAAGGGCGGGCAAAGTGGGGAGACGTCGCAACCTGATTCCTGGCTACTGTGTAACGCTCCCTCCCCCAGGGGCAAAGAAAAATGTAGGGAACGCGCGGAGTAGAGGTACGGAGCACATGAATTAGACCTTTTTCTTCAGCACCAAGTCTAGTAGGGAACCAACATTGCGATGAGGATGTAGCGACAATTCGCCACGCTCGGTGGGACTATCGGTGCATAGTTTCTTGGAGAAGAACAACCCAGTGATCAGAGAATAATCGGTGCTAAGAGTGGAGAACGTGTGTATCGATTTCTAATTACAGTAATCCGCGGTTAACGAAAACACTAAACACAAAATTAGAGAAAATTTATCTGTGTTTTGGATTGCAGACAACTGCACAGTGTCGTTCATTAAGGAACTGCAAAAATCAAGGACAAGTAGTGAACAAATTCGCTTCACGGAGTTCGTCTCCATTTATGAGAAGTATCCCGAGTTCGGAAACAGAGCATGAAAATATTATCTGATGAGGAGTGGTAGTGTAATAAAGGCCAGCATCGGTCGCACCTAGAACCAGACACATATGGCCTGTCCGCACACCTGGCTATGCTCGTCGATGTCCAGAACATCATAGGCGCCACACGCTAGTATGTCTGCAAGATGAGTCTTCTAGAGGCGTGACGAGTGTAATTTTATCCCATGACCCTAAGGTACCCTGCAGATTGGACATAAGTTTCAAGATAATGAGCTCACGCTTATCGCCATGCGACACGCCGGTCCACGTGGGATGCTTTCCTCATCTACATTCGCAGTCATGTTCTGCACGAGAAACCCATAGATCTCCTTTGCGGACGTCAAGCGCATTGGCAGCAGCCCAGTATGGCCATAGCTCAGTTTGAGGAGGACGTGGTGGAAGTAAATGAAGGGCGGAGGTGTGTCTGGAAGAGCAATAGGGGCTGAGAGAGAGTGTGGTCCGAGGGTTTCCAGGCACGTGGGACAACAGTAGCACAGCACAACTTGAGAGCAGACGAAAAGGGGGATCGCTCTGTCAGAGCCATGATACATACCCAGACCACCCCTCTTACCGTATCTAGAAAAGCAAACCATGGCAAAAGTAAGAACCCAATTCCCCGGAATGGGGAATGTGTGTGCCAC
Organism: Schistocerca gregaria; assembly: GCF_023897955.1. Taxonomy (NCBI): domain Eukaryota; kingdom Metazoa; phylum Arthropoda; class Insecta; order Orthoptera; family Acrididae; genus Schistocerca; species Schistocerca gregaria. Next base: position 837,509,347 of record NC_064931.1, read on the forward strand.
GTGGGGGATACATGATGCCAATTATACATTAACGTATCGTGTCCGATGCAGAAGACCAAGGACTCGTAAACGATGATCTAGGATCCCAGGTTGTATTTGGGACAGTAGGCGCTGGCAGTTGAGGGCAATAGTTCGCCGCGGATTACTAATGAAATTGAGTCATAAGTATCGGATATTAGCAGTTACAAGCAATGCAGAAGCGTCGTCATAAGGAAGCTCCACACCAACAGCCTTAGCGTACGATTTGCGGATGTCAAGGCAGCTATCAGAAGCTTTTCCGTAGAGCGCGACCTATGCCAAGGACTCCCTGGCCTCAGCACCCTTACAAAAAATATAGACGAGATCGTCGGCATAGGCAGTGCAGCAAATGAAAAAATGTGTGTGAATTCCTAAGGGACCAAACTGCCGAGGTCATCGGTTCCTAGACTTACACACTACTTAATCTAACTTATGCTAAGAACAACACTCACACCCATGCCCGAGGGAGGACTCGAATCTCCGGTGGGAGGGGCCTCACGGCTAGTGACATGGCGCAGCAAAAGACATGGCCACCGTGTGATATCCCAGACAGTCATTGACAGAGGCCGTTAGTCAACTGTTCCATGAAAAAAACATATAAAAATGCAGAGAGCGGACAGCTCTGACGCACTGAACAACATGTCAAGATGGAAGGAGCGAGACAACCACTTTAGAGTACACGGGACGTCACTCAGCGAAGGAGACGAATTACAACGTCGACGGTAATACCAGAGTACCACATAGTGCTGATCATCACTTCCAGTTACTCATTATCAACCCGACCAGACGCCTGGATGAAGTCAAGAGCGACCGAACACCCAGCCACACTGCGAGCGAGAGCAAGAGCGATTATGTCTCGATAGTGACAGAGGGCAGTGTAGATGTTACTGGCACCACCCAAAGAGGTTTGGTCAGGGGAACCACGTACCTGGCCGTCTGTTTAAGCCGTGCAGGAAACAGTCTTCGTGTCGTTGTTGAGCAATGTTAAGTCTTCACATATCCGTTACGTATCCTGAGGCTAGTGGATGAGAATGAAGAGATGGGTAAACCGTCAGCCATCTGCACGACAAACAACATAAAATCTCAAGCAATTTCCGTTCATGCCGGCGCTAGTAGACGGAATGTCCAATGAAGCTCTAATGGGCGGCCGTCAGGGCGAGGTGGCTTGTTCGTAGAACCGACCATGGTGGCATCATGGACTTCGTCCTCCGTGATGTCGGCAAACAGATCCATCGTTGCTCATCCAGGAACCTTGCCCATAGAGCAGAAGACCGCCGCAGTGTTGGCGGTATGGTCACAATGTGCAGAGTACAGCGTAATGTAATTTGAATGAAGGGCATGCCCAATATCGCATTTGGTATCTAAACGCGGTCCATCATCCATCATAAAAACATAATCAAAATCTTGCGACGGTGGCGAAGTTCCACTATCACATGGTACAGTCTTGTGTGCATTCCCTGACCATAGCTCAAGGTGGCGTCGAGAGAGGGCTGTGAGCTGTGTCTTGGCACATTTTACCTTCGCCTGACGCTCTGGCGAATAGTGCATCATTGTATATTCCCAGAGAATGGTGAAGTAAAAATCGTGTATTAGTCGCCGCCATGAAGCGACCTCCGTTACATATCCAATTAAGGCCTTGCGGAGTGCAGGCCCTACACAGACGATCCACCACGACAGGGCAGAATGATATGCGTCAAAGCGTCGACATTAGGCTGTCCACAACGTTTCGATAAGCTGCAAGAATTAGGATGAATTAAGGTGGGTCATATTCAGTTTTTATGGTCCTCAACCGCGCTACTCCCTTTTGCGGCAGAGACTGACAGCACAGATATAGGCGTCATGGTTAGAGAACGCAATGAGCCAGACTTCAGCATCCTGTGTCCCGCCGACAATATCGTGGAAGGTACGAACACGATCGGGGCTACTCGAAAAATGGCTAGTGAAATGAGTAAACCCTGGACGAACGCCATGAGCATGCTCGAAAGAGTCCACAAGGTTGAAGTCTGGACAATGGCTGCAAGCGCTGCGCATAGAGATTGATGTGGTAGTTGGTATTCGGGTGATTGAGTGGAGCTGAAGTCGGGCCCCATGATCAAGGCATCCTACCGACCTATGAAGAGAGAGTAATCTCCCCCTGCCTTCCTAATTCCATCTATTGTCCACATTAGACTTCCATGAAGATTTCAGAGGAGTGAAGATTACTGTAAACGTTCTACCTTACTTAGCTTTTTCTGTAGAATTGGCTCCATTTCTTCTTGTCTAATGGTCTGATTTCCCGAAACTGAAAATGTCTCATTTTAGGTCCTTATAGATGGATTGATCTAAATAAATTTGAAGTTCGTCTTTGCAGAATTTTTGTTTTTAAGATAATATATGTTCTCTAAATTTAGTATGCCACACAGTATTTTGATTTTTCACATTAATAAAGCCAAATTTACATTGTTCGCACAAAACATAAAAATACGTCCGAGCACATCAGAGGCATGCTTACGACTCTCTCAGTCCGTGGAAATAACAATAGTCCAGAAGGTTTACTATGTTACTTGATGAATTAATTTCTTTTAATTTCTGTTACATTATTACTTTCGATTATTATTTCAGAAATGAATCCAAAAATAAACATAGTAACCAGTAGAATATTACGCAATTAATAACAGAAATTTAAAGTGTGCCAATAGTTCGTAGTTTCCAACGTTTCTAGAAAAAAATTATTTTAACAATACATTGAAAACTAGTACTTGTCGATTATAACATCGAGGCAAAACCATTTTATTAAGTAATTCATTTTTATAAATTTTAGCTTGAAATATAACATACTGTGTATAAAATTATATGGAAGTTTTCAGAAAAGCAACTGAGATGGTATTGACCTGTCCAAAATTCGAAAATTAATACTGGTATCGACAACTACTCTTGAGGAAAAGTATGCTAGAGGAGGATGTTCCGTTACAAAAGGCATGACCGCCTCGGAGAAGCAAGTAGAACGTTCGTGGCAGTGACCCGAACTAGATGGTGCATAGATGTTGATGATCATGATGCCACCAAACGTGAGAGCCATACCTCTGACAATTGGGAAATAGGAAACTGCATGAGAGAGAACACCATCACGTAAGACGATCACCAACCCGCTACCAGGAGGGAAAGCTTGGGAGACATGTGCTGCAATGCCATAGGGAACGCAAAAAGCTGCAACATGCACTTCCTGAAAGAGGGCAATATCAGCTTCTTCAGCATGCAGTATTTCATGGAGTAATGCTTTATGGCGCACGCAAATGTCATTGACATTGACGGTGGCATTGCGATGTGTTTAAAAAGCAGCCATGGCCAGGAGGGCGGGTGATGCAAACACAGAGGAAGCGCTGAGAGCTGCCCACTAGGCTCCTGTGCAAGGGCACATTACTGTGATGGGGAGAGAGTCGACCCTTAAGAGGGAGTTCCACCACCCATGCTTCCGGAACGTCCATCCTCAGCATCAACTTCGTCTGCCCAGCAGACAGACGTATCAACGGGCCGGTTCAGTGGAACACTTTTAGGGGTGCACCAGCAGGTAACATCAGACACAGGAAGGGGGAAACCGCATCAGATGCAGGCAGGGGAAGGTCAGCGTCTGTAGGTGGATCTTGACCAGAGACGACAGCAGGGAGACACATTGCGTAATCAAATGCCAGAACGTCGGAGGACAGCGCATCATCTGCAGGAGGTCGTCATTCTGTGCACACGTCTGATGGAGGTAACCGTCTGAAGGGGTAGGCCCTGTCTCTTCTGTCTGCTCGGCGCCCGTTGCTCGCTGCTTTCTAACATGCTGTTCCGTATCGGATGGTGGACGGCAGGAAAACAGGAGTTGGTACAGATTCGTGACCAACAACCATAGGGTCGGGGCAGACGTCTTGGTACTGCTCACGGGCATCATCCGTTGGTACTGTTACCAGCGGCAGTGTAGGAGAGAGTGGCAAAAACAGGAGTCGACGCCGATGCTGACTGATTCAAAGTGATTGCACCAGGCAGCTCCGCCGGGGCCGCTTAAAATAGAGGTAACAATGTGGACGCCGCAAGGAGAGCGATGTCTCCGGTCGGTGTTGGAGCCAGTCTTCTTCGTAGACAATGCGAACGGACATGGCCTTCCTAGCCACAACCTGAGCAAGTGCGGGCTGGCCATCGTACATGACGACAGTCCTGCATCTGGCTATAACCAAGTAAGAAGGCATGAGTTTCTTCGGTTCAGTTTTGGTTCAAATGGTTCAAATGGCTCTGAGCACTATGGGACTTAACATCTATGGTCATTAGACCCCTAGAACTTAGAACTAATTAAACCTAACTAACCTAAGGACATCACACAACACCCACCCATCACGAGACAGAGAAAATCCCGGGAATCGAACCCGGGAACACGGGCGTGGGAAGCGAGAACGCTACCGCACGACCACAAGATGCGGGCTCAGTTTTGATCCGATGGAAGACATTGAGAACGTCGTAGGTTTATAACGTCTTCCACGTTTCAACAACATGACTCACGACGTTACCATAAGGTTTGGAGGCGTCCACCATAATATCTGACGGCACCTCAAACGGAAGTTGGAAAACCATCAACGTTCTGAGATCCAGCGTGACCAATCACGACAGCACCTGTATGGCCGTCAGAGTATCCCAATTTGAGATTGTTAGCGCGGTGCCTCACAACTTCGGCGCACACGTATTCGTTCGCTACCTTGGTATACACAGTGGTACTAATGATTGAAAAATGAATCCCGAGAATATCTAGAAGTGGGGGACACATTTCATCCTGTATAAACCGTTCAAAGTCATACGCATTTTTTCGTTCATGATCCAAAGGAAATATTAATTTAATCGTGGTCTGTCGATATTAAAACGCCATGATGGTCGATGAAGACGGATACCAAGCAAACCACTGAACTAAATATAGAGAAGTAAACAAAAGCGAGCTCGCTCCCAAGCACCACATCAGTCTAGACGCAGACAAGACATGCTCGCCTCACCACTTCCGAAGGTAGACGGAGGACCTCTTAGCTATGGAGCCGGACAGTAAAAGTACAAGGAAGAAAGGAAGGGAGACCAACACTGAAGTACACCTCATCCGTTCCTTAGCTAACGCAGGGTACTGGGGAACAATCACCTTAGGTCCGTAAGAGGTCTAAAACATCGTGAACATGTCACCCTAGCTATGACTGGACTACGGTACCAAAATCAAAGTTGTCTTAATAATTTTTTAGCAATGGAGGCAGTGGTGTCGTCACTCAATGATGAGAGGGATAAGAGCATGTACTCGATCCACTAAAATTTTCTCATAAATCATGAACTTAATTTATCTACAAAGCAAAACGATGAAATTAACAAAAGAAGGAAGGGAAGACGGTTGGGGTTCGACGTCCCGTCGATGACAAGCTAATTAGAAACGGTTTGTAAACTGTGATTAGATGCTAATGAGAAAGAGCATTGGCCTCACATTTCTTAGACGAAACGCTTGACGGGCACATTAATAAACGTAGGAAAACCACGGTAAATTTTAAACTTCGTGGCAGATTAAAACCATGTGCTGGATCGAGACTTCTTCTTGGTGGTGGAAGGGTTCAACCAGGGACTGAGAGAGTTTTTATTAGTGATCGTGGACGCTAAGTGTAGACCTTTTTCTCGCGAGTGGTCACCTTACTATTTTGAGACGCTACCCCCCTTTTTACGCGTTTTACTGCTTTTTTTAGATTTTTAATTTTTCTATTTTCTATTTTTTACATTTTAATTCATGAGAAGAAGGATATTTAACCCATTTTTATTTAAACTCCTTATACTACTTTATTTCTTTATTTTGTGCTTTTAATACACCGAAAAGGAAATACAATGACAATCCTTGATGCGGGCGGAACTCCAATGGAAACAATCATCTGCATCACATTCCCAACAGTACGTAGTGATGCATTATTATATCTTGCTTCCAGAAGGATAAAGTTAATTATTTCCTGCATTGAGGGGGCACCCCTAATTTGGGTTCCCACCATTAATCGGAATATTATGTGAGTCGCTATAACCGTGTACCATCATTCGTAGGACACGCACACATTATCCAATCAAATATGGCACCAACAGCAGAGGGCCAGTGGTGTTCTGAACTTGCATTATGTCAACATGCATAAACTGGGTACATTATCGTATTTCAACGTTAGGTCCCAAGAGTCGTCTAATTCCTGAGACATTCCAGCTATCGGGTCAATTGTCAAATACACTTCCTAGACATTTGTCAAAATAAGTTCTGTATTTGGTATGACATCGCCAATTTCAGGTGAGACGTTAGCAGTCGTGCAAAGAGTTTGCAGTCGTTGTTTAGCATGGTGAGCGGCCGATATTGATCCTCTCTGAAACTTCCCTCCGACTTTGGAATGGGGAGAGTAAAACCTGTCATAAAATCCGGCTGCACGCGCATGTCAGGGCGAATCAACTTATTGTACATCGACACCAATTGCAGCATCATCATTCTCGGGAATTGCCGATAAAATTCTCATATTACCCCATCGAGCCCTGGGAATTTGTGTGCCACTCCTTTCTTGAGAGCCCCCATTATTTTCTTTTTGCGAGTGGCTCCATTAGTGCAACCTTATCCATCTCAGTCACTCTTGTGGGCAACTGTTGCAAAATGTCCTATCCCACTGTGTGGTCGGTCGGTGCACTGGCAAAGAGGTAGTGGAAATTCTCCAAAAATCCAGCCGTAATGTCCTTTTGTGTCATCAGTAGAGGTCCCTGTGAGTCGTGGAGCACTGTTACTAATGATAGGCGGTAGCGTGTGCTTTCTCGCTACAAATGATGCATAGAGGTGCGTTCTCGCACGATGTTGCCCAGACACATTGCCCGGATCGGGATTCCTCCCAGTCTACGTCACATGACCAATAGGATACGCGCCTTGACACGGTGAACTTCGGCATGATGTTCTGGAGACGGATATCTAATTGACAGCTTATGAAGCATCATGCAATAGTAATCAAGAGTGCCCCCTTATCCATCTCGTCTTATCCTGACCGTATTGTATAAGAGCGCTTCGTATCATCGTTTTACCACATATTAACCATCAGTGAAGCGCTGTGGCCTAACTTGAGATGCGGCGTTGAGACGTCGCCGTATATACTCGACGCCTTGAGTCGTCGGTGTCCGCAATGAACTGAGCTTCCATATGCTGCGGCTTCTCCACACATGCTACTAAGGACGGGAGACGGTACACAGATAAGCTACGTGCCCGGTGAAGGCAGTAGGCCATCGTTCAGCATCGACAATCTTATATTGAACACGAACAGAAACATACATCCGATCAAGTTGGCTTGCCGAATGATTAGCAAAAAACGTATATTCTACGTGATTCCCAAGGATTAGTCCAATATATCGGATAATTCCATTTCCCGGCATATCGCTTGTAGTTGACGACAAGTAATGTGGAGTTTGGTTCTTTAGGGCCAATACACAACTTAAGTCTTCACCCATCAGCAAATGATCGAATCCGTCAGTAAATAAGTGCACAATCTCTTTCGAACAACATTTCGCTCGCTTCACAGAAACTGTGACGCGTCATAAAGTCAAAACGTTCTGGAATGCTACACCCCACACTGCCAATCGGGCGAAGGCTACGCTTCATAGTTTTGGTTGGGAATCACTGCAACACCCTCCGTACAGCCCGGATCCGGAACACCTTTGGCGACCTGAAGAGATACATACGTGTTCATCTGTTTCCGTCAGAAGAGGAAGTGGGTGCGGTTGTGCATCCGTCAGCGGCCGATCCAGTTCTACGAAACAGGAACTGACCGTCTTGTCTCTCAGTAGGATAAATGTTTTAACGCGTGTGGTGATTACTTTTGAATGGCACCATTACACAGTCCAGTTGTGGCCGGTGTTCTGTTTTCATTTGACTGCCTCTTATACATTACCGACCTCATTGATAACGGCGGAGGTTCAACGACGATATTCGTGTATGATGCTGTTATACACAGAGAAGCTGCAATGCTAAGAAGTTGTAGCGAAATCCAGGAGTTTCTGCAGAGGAATGACACTTGGTCCGGGGATCGGTGAATGATCCTCAACATAAAAGAATACGACATATTGTGCGGAAATAGACAGAAAGACGCATTGCTGTACGGTTACACTATAGCAGTACAATCACTGGAAGCTGTCACACCCATTAAACATCTGGGAGTATGCGTACGAAGTGATATACTGTGTAACTATCAATGCCAGAATTAGATTAATTACAAGAATCCTGATGAACATTCTTCCTCTCACGAAGTATGTAGTTCACAAAAGTGACATTCGTCTGGTGGTTAAATGCTGCTCTTAAGTATGGGACCTGCGCTTGGAAAGGTTTATAGAGGAAGTAGACAAGATTTATAGAAGAGTCAAACTTCGTTGATGGACCTAGAAGAGATGCATAGTGTATCACTGCGTGGTTTACTGATAAAATTCTGAAAGCGTACTCGGCTAGGAGACGCAGCCTGCAACGTCAGAAAAGTAAAATAAGAAAGATCTGAGCTTACAGAGAGGCTTACCTACTATCTTTCTTCCCACTGACCATTTTCATGTGGAACATGATTGGACGGAAGTAACACTGGTAGACGTAGTACCCTACGCCACACACCATAAGGTAGCTTTCTGAGTATGTATGTAGATGTATAATGTATCCTAAACAAATAGCACAGCTTTTTTCCCTTTATCGCAAACTAATTTGCGAGAATAACTATCAATTGTAACAAATGAAAATGTCGTTCTACATTTCCGCCAATGTGGAATGCAGCATATTCTCCAATAAGAGTAAATTAATTTGTTCCATAGTTCCGCAAATCATATTTAGCATGCTTTTTTGCATTTTGCCCTAACTTCATCTTTCAGCTTTTTCCTTGCGCAAACTGTGAAAGCGAGAGTTAAGTATTTTCAACGGCTTTTTCACCGAAGAGCGTCTCATACAACAGAATACAGAGCAAAGTATTTGGGTTTCACCTTAAACACACCTCAAAATTTCAATGAATGCTCCATAGTAGCAACACTGATATTTGTGTAGCAAAGAAAGATAAATCGGAAACTGGAACTGTGGGAAGCTGAATGTTTTACTACAACATATTTGTCATTAAGTAGGACCGCCGAAAGTTTCCTTTCCAGAGAGAAGTTTGAGAGCAAAGGACAGTTAGCACATAAGAAGAATTGTAGTTATTATTAACACTCTTCAGTAGACACATCTTCGCAAAGTGAAGTAAAAATGATTAGCGAGGGGTAGTCGTGCGATCTTGGGCGCCTTGCCACGGTTCGCGCTGCTCCACCTGTCGGAGTTTCGATTCGTCCCTCGGGCATGAGTGTGTATGTTTTGTACTCAGCGTAAGTTAGTTTAAGTTGGATTAAGTAGTTTGTAAGCCTAGGGACCAATGACCTCGTCAGTTTGGTCTCATAGGAACGTACCACAAATTTACAAAAAAAAAATTATAAATGTTACAGAAAGGCAGCTAGTAAAACAAACCGTAAAAGGCGTGTTCTGATAAGAAAGCAACTAGAAGAAATCTAAAACTGAATTGGGAATGTCAATAAAATTATCACAAAAAAGCAATTTGAGCAAATCATGAAACGAATGGCGCCCTGTCGTGAATGAATTATGCCAGGGCTTCCACAAGCGCTCAAAAATGTTTCTCTCTCTCAGCCCATATAGATACTCGTATAGGACATATTCACGAATGACTCGCACAGAAGATACTGGAGAATGACTTTGCTAGGGCACAGTACATTGACTATATAAAAGGACAGAATACATCTTCTTTATGACCGGGAGCGTCAAATATTGGGAGGAAAAATTTGTTACAAACCTACATGATGCTTAATGTCCAGTGATGAACTAGAATAGGCGAAGGCACGAAAGACGCAGTAAACAAAAACAATACGAACTTATGCAGCAAACTAATACGAATCCTTTACCGAAGAATGCAAAACTAGTAGAAGCTGACCTCGTGGAAGATCAGTCTGGATTAAAGATAAATGTAGGAACACGTGATGTTATACTGGCCTCACGACTTTTTCAGAAGTTAGTATAGGAAAGGAAAATCTATGTTTATAACATGTGTAGACTTAGACAAAGGTTTTGATAATGCTGAATTGAATAACTTCTTTTAAAATCTGAAGATAACATGGGAAAATACAGGGCACAAAAGCCTTTTTAGAATATGTATGGAAGCCAGACATTAGGTATGAGTCGAGAGGCCTAGAAGGGAAGCAGTGGTTGAGAAAGGAGTAAGACAGGTTTGTAGGCTATCCCCAATGCTACTAGATCGGCGCACTGAGCAAGCAGTAGAGGTAACGAGAGAAATATTTTCGAATGGGAATTAAATTTTTGGGAAAAGAAATAAAAACATCAGGTTTGCCGATGATGATATAAATCTTGCATAGATATCAGAGGAATAGGAAGACCAGTTGAACTGAATGAACAGTGTCTTGAAAGGAGCATGACCATAAACGAAAGCAAAACAAGGGTTGTTAAATGTAATAGAATTCAAATATGTGATGCTCAGAGAATTGGGCATGGAAATAAGACAGTAAAAATAAGAGATAAGTTTTGTTATTTGATAGTAAAATAGTGGATGACACCAGTGTAGCCTTGTATGGAAGTGCAACGTGAACCATAAACAGTTCAGAAAAGAAGAGGAGAGAAGAGAAGAGAAGAGAAGAGAAGAGAAGAGAAGAGAAGAGAAGAGAAGAGAAGAGAAGAGAAGAGAAGAGAAGAGAAGAGAAGAGAAGAGAAGAGAAGAGAAGAGAAGAGAAGTTTTTGATATGTGGTAATGAACAAGAACGCTGAATATTGGTTGGGTGAATCACCTAAATTATGAGAATCTACTGAATAGAAATGGCGAGAAAATAAGTCTGCGGCAAAACTAGACTAACAGAACTGATCGATTGGTAGATGACCTTCTGATACATTAAGTGATCACCAGTTTAGTATGAGAGTGAAGTGTGGGTGTCGGGGGGGAGGGGTAAAATTAGAAGAGGGAGACCTAGAAATGAATATGGTAAGAATTTTCAGACGGATGTAGGTAGCAGTAGTTATTTGGAGGTGAAGAGGTGTGCCCAGAATAGAATAGGAAGGAGTGCTACATCAAACCGGACTTCGGACTGAAGACCTCAACAACAACATTTTTGACGAATTTCATTAGGGACTCTATGTATTGTCAGTTAGCCGCCAGCCCCTGTTGGTGACGCAGCAGGAGAGTAGCATGTTACACGTGGACGTTATTCTGTTCGTTTTCATAACTTAATAATTAAATTTCTCGCGTGTTTTTGTGTCTTTTCAAAGTTTTGTTCTGAAATTAGTTGCGTGATTTTGCATTCGAGGGGATACTCTCGCCATTTAGTGTCTGTATATTATATAATTGCGCACTACGAGGTGCATTTTACTTGTTTCAAGTGCAAATGACCGTTGATCACAGTCTCTTTTAGTGACGCAGCATGATAACAGCAAATCACATATTTAGCTTTTTCGGTTTTTTTCCGTAGTTTCTTAATTAACGTATTTAAAGTAGGATGAGTAAGGCGTTTGCGTACTGTGTGCGGATGCAGGAGGAGCACGCCGCAGTTTGCAACAGCTATAGACCCTCATGGCCAAGGTCAACCACCTGCAGGCTGCTACCTAGGGTGTAGCTGTGGCGGGGCATCTGGTGTGTCGCAAGATGCCGAGGCACCTTTCAGCTTACCCGTTGCAGGGAACCCGCGCTCACCGCAGAGCGGCTGCCGAGTTGTAACGCACTCGTAACGCTCAAAGCAAGGAGTCAAAGTGGAGGCTGGCCTCACACTCACTCTATGAAAGGACAGTCAGCCGCTCCTTCAGTAATATCCGAGCAGATACACGGAGGAGGGGCTTACTAATTATTGGGAGTTCCCACTGTAGGCGCCTTATGGAGTCCCTAAGGGAAATAGCGTCAAGGGCTGGAAAAAAGTCCAATTTATACCCGGTATGTCGACGGGGGGCATGTGGGGGGGGAGGGAGTTATCGAAGATGTGGAGGAGGTCCTACCTGCGGCTATTAAGCCTGCAGGATGCAGTGGTCTTTTAGTTGTGGTCAGGTCGTTACCAATGATGTCTGTCACATATGGGCAGCTAGCGGAAGTGGTGAAGACGGCTGGTCTCATATGCACGGTGCGAGCAGAACTCACAGTTGGCATCATCCTTCATAGAGCTGAGCGGTGTCTTTTGTTTGGAGCCGAGTGGATATTTCCAAACAAAGGCTCTGTCGATTCTGTAAAGGTCTGAATTGTAGATTTCTGAACCTGTGTTATGTGGTACAGCATTGTAGGATTCCCCTTGATAGATAAAGGAGCACTACATAAAGGAAGACGTAACATAATTTTTATGTAGTACAGACAGGCAGCACCAGACAGATTTCACAGATTTTCGCTCTCAGGTTGTGACATAATCATAACTTATTTAATTTCATAATCGAAAAAAGCCATTCGCAAACACTGGTGGTCGACATATTTTACCACATTTGCAAACCCATTATGGAGACGTGGGAACTCTTTCTGAGAGAGGCAATGTAGACACCATTGTCAGCTTTAATGTGGAAGGATTTGTCATTAAAACGGGAATTACTTGACAAATCAGTCAGTTACACGTGCACATTCACATCGCCGATATCACCTGAAACGGCAAATGGTCTAGAAAATTGTTCAAAACCGGATGTAAGATTGGTAATGTCTTTAAAATACTAACTTGTAATTCTTTGCAGGTCACAATGAATTCTTCAGGCCTTGAAATATTTTTAATGCCTGTGAGCTTATGTAACTGGTCTGTGTTTTTGTTACAATTTGTCCCTTCCACAATGCGATTTTCTTTTTAAGTGTATCCAGATTAAATGAGAAATAAGTTGTTTTTGACCTTCCAGTGTCACAATGGACACAGAGCAGCTAGGTCCATTTAAAATGTGAGATCAGTAATCCATTCTGGATATTCTAATTTTCGTTTCTGCTTTCATTTTTCCTTCACAAACTCGATAACAGTGGGCTTTAAGTAAAAAAATAATTTCAGACGTAGCCCTTGATTTAATCGACGTAGTTAGGAGTAATATACAATGTGTACGCACTCTTCGTTCAATTCCACTGAAAACAGTTGCAACAGACAGGAGAACAACGCGTGCGGCTTCGGAAATTCAGTTCAATTTGTTCTCTGCTCCGCGCCTGAAAATTTAGCACCAAGTGCCATTTGATGTACAGAAGAATGAATGTCGTCTGTCGATCGTCACTTTAATTGTCAAATTATTCTTTTAGTTCTTTCTATACAGTGTTTTATGTCGTTTCATAGCAAACATGGAACAACCGTCGAACTACGTAATAGGTACTGAGAATACTCATCCCTCCCTTGTGACAATCACATTCATTTTTAAGGCTTGCGACAACACATCGCTAGGCTGCCTTTTTTGTGCAAACAGCCACTGGAGCTATACACGTCCGTCATACCACGTACAAATAGTGAAGGGTGAATAGCGCTAACGCCACGATTCTGCCGAACCGAAGGCAGTGGTGCCGACCTAAAAGTTCCGCTTCGAATGACTAAATACGAGGGCTATTCGGAAAGTAATGAACGATAGGTCGCGAAATGGAAACCACAGCGACAATCAAAACTGTGTTATTTGCAACGGGTAGCTACACTTTCCAGCTACTTCTCTACACAGCCGCCGCTCAGACTTAGACATCTGTCGTAGCCGTGTACAAACTTTTCTATTTCCTCGTTATAGAAGACAGCCGCCAGTGCTTTTCGACAATTTTCTACTCTGGACTGCAGCTCGTTATCTGTGTCAAAATATAGTCTTCATAGCTAGCGGTTCATTTCAGCAGAGATGAACCTCAGGGCCAGCCAATTACGGGCTGTATTGTGGATGATCAAACAATTCCCATAGAAAAAGCTGCCAAAGAATCTTCATTGCCCTTGCAGAGAGCGGCCGAGAATTGTCGTGTAGAACGAACCACATGACAATTATGTTATGTGGTTTGGATAGCTTCAGGCGAAATCGTTTGTGAGGCCCTCATACTTGGCGGGAGATGCTCATTTTTAGCCATATTTACTTTTTCACTGTGAGCTCAGAACTGAAAAGAGCGACATGATGCAATCGATAAGCGTACTAGACACAGTGCCATACGCATCTGTGCAAAGCTTCATCAGATTATCATTGTATTTTCCATTTTGCGACCTATCATTCCCAACTTTCCGAATAACCCTCGTACTTCTTGGAATGACAGCGCAAAGTTGACACTGGTGGAGCTTGGGATCGACCGCGGACCGCACGTTGCACAGGCGTTCTGCACTCCATGTCCGGCTCTGTGATAAGATGAGGAATTTTTATAGCTGTCGACAAAAACATTGTGTCTATCAGGATCGAAATTGAATTTTACGGGGAAGGTATGTGGACACGAGTAGCAGGCCTAGGTGAATTAATGTTAATTAACAGGTCTATTTACTGCCCACCCGATTCAGCCGTAAAAGCTGTAGAATTCTGGAAAGAAAGTGTACGCTCAGTAGCGACGAAATCCTCAGATCTACATCTACGTCTACATCCATACTCCGCAAGCCACTGGAGGGTGTGTGGTGGAGGGTACCTTGAGTACCTCTATCGGTTCTCCCTTCTATTCCACTCTCGTATTGTTAGTGGGGAGAAAGATCGTCGGTATGCCACTGTGTGGGCTCCTATCTCTCTGATTTCATCCTCATGATTTCTTTGCGAGATATACGTAGGAGGGAGCAATATACTGCTTGACTCCTCGGTGAAGTCATGTTCTCGAAACTTCTACAATAATGCATAATGAACAGGCCTGACCTTTATCAACATTATTAGCTGGAGGCTAGTGTAATCTACCAATATTGGTTGTGGCACCTATGGGTTCATTGAAAGTATACTGATGAACAGTTTTGTGAAATGCGTCTGAACACGTTCTTCCGAAAACCGTTTCCAACGATTAGTTATACAACCTACACCGAATCGAATTGTTGTAGCTATGACCAGACCTGACCTTTATCGACATCATGAGTATAGTGACAGGAATTAGTTACCATGATGTTGTCATAGCGATAATGGTTACTTAAGTTTATAAATTCATCAAGACTGCTAGAAGAGAATTTGTACTAGAGAGAGAAGATAAGCAGTTTCTAGCAGACCACTAAGACAATGAAAGGATGTAATTTAGTTGGAATATGACGGACGTAGAGGAATTACGGATAAAATGTAAACTGATTGCAAATAAGCACGGTCCGAGTAACAGGATTATGGACGGAAAAACCCGACCATAGTTTAATCATAAAATCCGGAAACTGGTGAGGAAGCAGAGATTTTTGCATTCCAGGATCAGCAAAGAACGCTCGAATGACGACCAGCCAATTTAGGACAAATTTTTGTCTATCTAAAGATCTGTAAGTGAAACATACAACTTCCATCGTCATAACGTAGCGGAACATCGTGCTGAGAGACCGAGAAAATTCTGGTCCTACGTAAAACGCTAAATATGTTGAAGGCTTCTGTCCAGTCACCCGTTGACTGGATTGGTTGGTTGGTTCAAATGGCTCTGAGCACTATGGGACTTAACTGCTGTGGTCATCAGTCCCCTAGAACTTAGAACTACTTAAACCTAACTAACCTAAGGAAATCACACACATCCATGGCCGAGGTAGGATTCGAACCTGCGACCGTAGCGGTTGCGCGGTTCCAGACTGTAGCGCCTAGAACCGCTCGGCCACCACAGCCAGCGACTTCATTGGTGTGGCTATAGAAGACAGGAAAAGGTAAAATGAAGTTTTAAATTTCAAGATTAACAAATCATTCACGCAGGAGGATTGTATAAACCAAGTTTCATTTAACCGTCGCACGGACTCCCGTATGGAAGACATAGTAAAAGGCATCTCGGGCGCAGGGAGGCACTCAAAGAGTAGGAAACAAATAATTCGCCAGGTCTGAATCGAATTCCAGATCGGAGTACTGAGTGCACTGGCCCCTTCTTTAGCTTCCATGTATCACTAATCTCTCGTCCAACGAAAAGTTCCAAGCGACTTGAAAAAAAGAGAAGGTGACGCCCTCGTGTAAGAAGGGCAAAAAAAGGAACCGCGACATTTCAGACTCATATCCTTAAGACGAGTTTGCTGCAGGATTCTTGAACAAATTCTGAGTTGGAATATTATAAATTTCCTTGTGTTAGTAAAGCTTCTGTGCACAAATTTGCACGAATTTAGAAAGCAGCGCTCGGGCTTAACTAAGCTTGTCCCGTTCTCAATTAATATCCTACAAACCACAGACGAGTGGCAACGTGTAGGTACCACATTTTTAGCATTCCGGAAGCGTCTGACACAATGCCCACTGCAGACTGTTATCGAACGTATGAGCATACGTAATTGGTTCACAAATGTGTGAGTTGCCGAACGACTTGGTAACTAATAGAGACCAGTACGTTGTCTCCGACGGTGAGTGTTCATCAGAGGTAAGGGTATCACCAAGAGTGGCCCGGGGCGTTTGATAACTCACTCCGAACAGGCCTTGGAAAGTCCAACGTTGTCGATCCAACGCCGCGTCATTGGTGCACTATAGGTGTCACGGGATACGAATATGTAGGGGCATGTGGTCAGCACACAGCTCTCCCGGCCGTTGACAGTTTTCGTCACCGGGACGCTACCCTCTCAATCAAGTGGCTACTCAATATGCCTGACAAGAGCTGAGTTCACCACACTTGTCAACGGCATCGAAGAGTTAGCCAAACCCGACATCGCTTAACTTCGGTAATCTGGTGGGAACCGGTGCTCCCACTGCGGAAAGGCCGTTGGTGTAAAGTGAGAGGACCGCGGCTGACGCGCCGGGCACAAATCTACGGTTGTTTGCTGATAATGATGCTGTGGCCTACGGGGAGGAGTCGAAGTTGAGGGACTGTAAGCGGATGCAAGATCACGTAGAAAAAATTTATGGGTGGTGTGATGGATGACAGCATGCTTCCGATGTCGAGGAACATGGGTTAGTACAGATGAGCAGGAAAAACAGTCGAGTAGTGGTCGAATAGAGCTTTAGTAGTGTGCTGCTTGCCTAAGTCGCGTCGATTACATAGCTGGGCGTTACGCTGCACGGCGAGTACCTACTGTAAGTACGATAGCAGGGAAGGCGAAAGGTCCACTTCTGTTTATTTCGAGAATTTTTTAGGAAAGCTAACTTACGTACAAAAAAGACAGTGTATCAAACACTAGTGGCACCCATTCTTCAGTACTGCTCGACTGTGGGGTCCCGAGGAGCTCGGATTAAAGGAGGACATCGAAGCAATTCAAAGACGTGCCGGCAGATTGGTTACAGGTAGGTTCTATCAGCATTTAAGGATGACCAGGATGGTCCGTGAACTGAAATAAGAATCCTTGAAGAGAAGACAACGTTCTATTCGAAAAGCAATATTAAGAAAATTTGGTGACTGGTATTTGCGGCTGACTGCAGAAAGATTTCACTGCCACCATCGTGCATTTCGCATTAAGAAACATGAAGAAATGGTAAGAGAACTTAGGGTTTGCACTGCGGCTGAAACAGGAAAGGAAATAGCTGTTAGCTGCACAAGGATCCCACAGTCATTCACTTTACTATGGTTTTCGGAGGATGTATGTATATGTAGATTTAGGTATTGTTCTTTTCCTGTTAAAATGCCGAACTCCTTAAAGAGATTCCTACATGATGACCTCGGATGAACGCTACTGCTCACTTTACTGCAGATAATACTGTCTGCCTAACAAGGAGACCGCACCTACTCGACGTCACCGATTTCGTCCTGATTTATAGTATGTACAGGGCTTGGTCAGAAATAAAACTGAGACTACTGACAGCTCCAGATTGCCATGTGTTTAGAAAAATGGCTTGTCCGACGGAGGTCGGGTGAGGCATGGACCATTTATTCGTAAGACAACGTCGTTCGCAGAGCAGTTGGCGCTGCCGAAAGAGTATAAAAAGATAAAATTACGATACTTATACTGCCAATAATTCGAAATAATGGTCAGCATATAGTATTTATTAACTTTCCATACGAGACATGAAAATAAAGGGAAAGGAAAATTGGATGGCAAATAAATTTCTATGAACGGATTACACATCGTGGTTATAATTAAAATTTCTCATCTTGAGATGGTGTAGACTTAAAACAATTTACCGTAGGGGTACACACTTTTATAGTAATGATATTCAGACTGTGCTTTGCGGGATTTGCTGTGTTAGTAATGGTAACTTGATGGTACGTGTCGATACTGGTACGGCTTCAAACACAGACATCCTTACGACTGCAGCAGTCAACATGGATTAGGACAAGGTGACATTGGCTTTACTCGGAATGCGGTTTCATCAGAACAAGAGGAACAGTACTGCTGTTATTCGCAAGTATAGGCGCATTTAAGGAGTACGGAGAGGTCCTATTTTCGCACTTGGGTTGAAAAACATACACTCCTGGAAATGGAAAAAAGAACACATTGACACCGGTGTGTCAGACCCACCATACATGCTCCGGACACTGCGAGAGGGCTGTACAAGCAATGATCACACGCACGGCACAGCGGACACACCAGGAACCGCGGTGTTGGCCGTCGAATGGCGCTAGCTGCGCAGCATTTGTGCACCGCCGCCGTGCACCGCCGCCGTCAGTGTCAACCAGTTTGCCGTGGCATACGGAGCTCCATCGCAGTCTTTAACACTGGTAGCATGCCGCGACAGCGTGGACGTGAACCGTATGTGCAGTTGACGGACTTTGAGCGAGGGCGTATAGTGGGCATGCGGGAGTCCGGGTGGACGTACCGCCGAATTGCTCAACACGTGGGGCGTGAGGTCTCCACAGTACATCGATGTTGTCGCCAGTGGTCGGCGGAAGGTGCACGTGCCCGTCGACCTGGGACTGGACCGCAGCGACGCACGGATGCACGCCAAGACCGTAGGATCCTACGCAGTGCCGTAGGGGACCGCACCGCCACTTCTCAGCAAATTAGGGACACTGTTGCTCCTGGGGTATCGGCGAGGACCATTCGCAACCGTCTCCATGAAGCTGGGCTACGGTCGCGCACACCGTTAGGCCGTCTTCCGCTCACGCCCCAACATCGTGCAGCCCGCCTCCAGTGGTGTCGCGACAGGCGTAAATGGAGGGACGAATGGAGACGTGTCGTCTTCAGCGATGAGAGGCGCTTCTGCCTTGGTGCCAATGATGGTCGCATGCGTGTTTGGCGCCGTGCAGGTGAGCGCCACGATCAGGACTGCATACGACCGAGGCACACAGGGCCAACACCCGGCATCATGGTGTGGGGAGCGATCTCCTACACTGGCCGTACACCTCTGGTGATCGTCGAGGGGACACTGAATAGTGCACGGTACATCCAAACCGTAGTATAACCCATCGTTCTACCATTCCTAGACCGGCAAGGGAACTTGCTGTTCCAACAGGACAATGCACGTCCGCATGTATCCCGTGCCACCCAACATGCTCTAGAAGGTGTAAGTCAACTACCCTGGCCAGCAAGATCTCCGGATCTGTCCCCCATTCAGCATGTTTGGGACTGGATGAAGCGTCGTGTCACGTGATCTGCACGTCCAGCACGAACGCTGGTCCAACTGAGGCGCCAGGTGGAAATGGCATGGCAAGCCGTTCCACAGGACTACATCCAGCATCTCTACGATCGTCTCCATGGGAGAATAGCAGCCTGCATTGCTGCGAAATGTGGATATACACTGTACTAGTGCCGACGTTGTGCATGCTCTGTTGCCTGTGTCTATGTGCCTGTGGTTCTGTCAATGTGATCATGTGATGTATCTGACCCCAGGAATGTGTCAATAAAGTTTCCCCTTCCTGGGACAATGAATTCACGGTGTTCTTATTTCAATTTCCAGGAGTGTATTTCGGATGTTCGTATTACCTGCCGTTTTGGGAATTACTCTTGGGACAAACCGACCGTCAATTGAGCCACAAATTCATGAAGAAATTACTGTCGACATGGTTAAGAATACTTACTATATACGACCCCATGAGCTGAATCATGACAGCTTAACATTCCATAGTCCTCGACTTTTGAATTTTTCGTCTATTAGTTGAACAATCTATAGTGTAGTGCTATGCTGTCTTGGATGCAGTTCGTCGTCACACTGAACAACGTTTGTGACTTGGAACGTATACATGGTACGCAATTAATCAATGTTCGCTCTCGGGTCGAAATTAAAACATGTTTCTCTCAATGGTGTATTTGTCATTTCTCTCCGGCATGTCCTCACAAATGTTTTCACAAAGTTTCATTGTCCTGCGATCACTCGGTCGTGCAGTAGCGAAAGTTATTTATAACCACCCCGTACTTACAGCGACCACGACAAGTTTACAAGTAACTATCCGAGAAGGGATTGTAGGAAAAGTGTACAGGACTACGTATTCTGACCGTTTTGTTTTCATCTTCAACCATCCCTTGGCAGCTGCACTCGAGCAGTGGGTTCCCGGTGCAGGTAAAAAAGGCCTATCGAGAGAGGGACGAAGAAACTACATTCCGACATGACTTTAGAAAAATACATTCCATTGTATATCCGCAACTGCCTCGCCAATATTTGGAGAAATGATGCGTTAAGAGTAGCTTGCTGGTAACTGTGCGGCGAGAGAGAAACTTTTATGAATATAAACCAAATTTTTTTTTTACAGTAACAAAGAAACATCCATATAATTGTAAAAATATTGTGTTCATAACGTGTGCAAGATGCCGAAGTAATTACTGCTTCCCGCGTTTTTACGTTAAGTATCACCCATACTTGTATAAACCACCAACTGTAAAATAACAAAAATATCTAATTTTATTTACACTTTTCTCGCGAACCCCTTACAATATTTTCTAGAAATTTATTTACGAATTCCAGATTATACTCTGCCTTTCGTTTTCATGCCTTTTATTAAGATGTTATGAAAGACAATATATTGGGCAACTGCCTATTGGCTTCTGTCTTGGGTTCTTCGGCCGACGTATATCTGATGATTTTCCTGACGTTTCGCCAGCACGAGTGGCTGGCATTGTCAAAGCTTCACCCTCCATTGCCGGTCGTGAACTGGAGCCGAGCACGCGGCCGCAGACTGTATGTACCTGGCGCGCCAACGTCCGATGGCTTCTCCGCGGTCATTTCCGGTGCGGTAGCAAGAGGAGAACAGCACCGGAAATGACCGAGGAGAGGCCCTCGGACGTTGGCGCGCCAGGTACATATAGTCTGCGGCCGCGTGCTCGGCTCCAGTTCACGACCGGCAATGGAGGGTGAAGCTTTGACAATGCCAGCCACTCGTGCTGGCGAAACGTCAGTAAAATCATCAGATGATCGTCGGCCGAAGAACCCGAGACAGAAGCCAATAGGTAGTTTCTCAACAAGTGGCCACCAAAGACTTAACAATTTTAATTATTTGAGCATTATTTGGGGTTATTTGTAATGTAGGTAACATAAAAAATTTCAGTTAAGGAAACTTTCAGCATAGGGAATTGATCCCACAAATCCTCCATTACCTTTCTGTGCTCCGACCGTTGCGCCAACCGCTACGTGGCAGCTATATTAACATCAATGGCTCATATCTCACCCGACCCACACCTTGACCTTCTGTCTCTCTTCTGTCACTATTATTTCTGGGCAAGACCTGTGAGAACCATTCGATGTCGTCGACCATCAGTATTGATGCTCCAGTCGTCGATCATCGCAGACATCCTGCATGTCCTCACAGTACCGCAGAGCACCAATCAAAAGAGGAAATAGCCACACACCTCGAGAGTAGCGAGGAGCCGCTGCAGCTCCGTGGCTTGATAAGCGGCCGCCTGGGACATGAGCGGAAGTTCTGCTTCCCCAACCTTCACGACAGATGACCTACTTCTGACTCCAATGGAGAGTCGTTGTGACATGATGCTACCACGCGTCTATCAGCCTCTAATTTCCACAGTTTAAGTGGCGTCAGTGGACATGTGTTTATAGTAACGGAAGTAGACAGTCGCGTGATTTCACGCAGCTCAGAGTTTCCACTGCTTCTTGTATTTTGATCTCAACACACTGAACTGCATTCATAACTTCACGTGTGAACATTCAACCACAGTCGTGGAGAGCGAGAAACCTAAGGTATTTATTGTTTACTTCGAGCAAAGTGTTCTGTATTTGTACTAATCATTTTATTGACTGTTTTCTTTGGTCACATACGTGTTCAAAAACAGAACACGAGATACCATGTACTGGCAGAAATCGGTGATGACGAGTAGGCGCGGTCCGTCTCCATGTATGTGATGAGTCAGTCTAGAATATTATTTCACAAGTCATTACAGATTGTAAATATGAGGAATATGTAAGGAAGTTGAGTCATTTATCTCCAAGACCAAAATTATAACAAACACAAAAGTAGCAGAATTAAACTGTTAGAGAAGGTTAGTAATATGTTTTTTACCAACTCAAGTTTGAATCAATATGTAAACCTACAGCATTTTACCCTTTATACTGACTCCTGTTACTATGATTCAAAAATTGTTAGTATGACGATGTACTGAATGTAGTGTGTTTTCTCAAAATTTATAGATATGCCGTTTTCAGAGAGCCACATAATAATTCATGCAATTACCTTCCACTCGGAAAGTGGGTGCACTCAGTGACTGTTGTGTGACCTATAAATCATAGAGTTTAGCAATAAATCGTCCTTTTTTAGATTTTTAGTATTCAAAGAACTCTGACTGTCTTCCGAACAACGGGGACTTACATGCAATGAGAATAGAAAATATTGCATTGAGAATGGCTAGCTACAAGCCGAAATCTGGATTTGCGTAATAGAATCTAAAAAAAGGACGACTGATTGCTGCACTCTATAATTTATAAGTCACCATACAATTATTTAAAACATCATTAAGAATCCTTTCTGTTACCTTACTACTAATGGCATTTATTATATAAATAGTATCGCCTGCCAAAAGTACCAATTCCACA
This sequence comes from Schistocerca gregaria, assembly GCF_023897955.1. Classification (NCBI taxonomy): domain Eukaryota; kingdom Metazoa; phylum Arthropoda; class Insecta; order Orthoptera; family Acrididae; genus Schistocerca; species Schistocerca gregaria. The sequence continues at coordinate 837,532,313 of NC_064931.1, forward strand.
TGTTAAATGTCAAGTGGAAGGTCATGAAGATATAAAGAGTGATTTTTCTTCCACCGTCTACAAACTCTAGGGACTGATCGGTGAGAGGATACGGAACAAAAAAGGTCTAATTAACTTATGTCGGGAAATGCCTTTATTCAAACATATATTGTTACAGAAACGACGGTGTAAGACGCGCTGTACCATACAGTAACAGTGACAGTATGTGTTGATAGTAGTTTCCATGTGCCTCAACGCATGCGTATTGGCGGCGTAGCATGTTCTGTCTCACACTTTCACATCGGCCAGGCTGCATCCGAACAGTGCCAGAGGCAACATGAATACGCTGCTCCAGTGTCTCCACTTCTGGAATGGGCTCTGGACCCACGATACTTTTGAGATGGCCCCATAACTAGAAATCGCACGGATTCAGACCCAATGAACCAGCAGGCCATACTACTGGACCGGCTCGTCCGATCCATCGACCAGGGAAGAAACGATTGAGAGATCTCCGGACGTTAACGGCGAAGTGGTTTGGAGCACCGTCATGTAACACCCACATAACCCTCCGAATCATCAATGGCACTTCTTCCAGCAGGGGAGGCAATGTTACCTGCAAGAAACGCTGGTAGTCGGCCTGTTAGGCGACGTCGAAGGAAGACTGGTCCGAAAATATGGTAGCCAATTATCCAGGCTCACACATTGCGGCTGCATCGATGCTGATGATTTTCTATCACCATAGCGTGGGGTTTGTGCATACTATCCCACAGATGATTGTTATGAGATATGAAGCTACCTCTCCGTGTGAAGGTGGCGTCATCTATAAATAGCATGAATGACACAAGTCCCGGAATCGTGGTTGCCTAGTGAAGAAACCAGTGACAAAACTGTTCCCGAAGTAGAAAATCTGGCGCTAGAAAAACCTGCACATGCTGTACGTGATAACGGTAGCAACAATTGCCATGGAGAATATTCCACACGGTCGTCTGGCATACCCTGTACTGGAGGGCAAAGTGCCTGGTACTGACACAGTGTTAATGACATTTTCCTCCAAGTCTGTTGTCCGAACATTTCGTGTACGTCCTTCCTGATATCCTGCTTCCTGAAACCAGAATGTATCAAACAAACGGCGAAACACTGTTTCAAACATTGAATGCTATGGTTGTTGTCTGCTGGGTAGGTCTCCTGATACAACCTTGTTGCACGCCCTCCCGTTGCCATCGGCCTTTCCGTAAATAAACACCATGTCAAGAAGCTCTCGATTCGAATACGGAACAATTGTTTACAACGCTCTGTCACATTCACTACACGGTTAGGCAGCAAGAGAAGTGAATCGGCTAGTAGCTATGGCAGGAGAGGGCACTAGGCCATGACACACGAGGAACAGCACCACCCTCTAGGAGGAAACCATGCATACTGTAACTGTGGCTGCCAGGTACAGTGGTATTAGACCGCGGTCTGTGTAACAAAGTATGTCTGCATAAATGATCTCTAGTATGGAAACAACGCAATTTCGATGTAAGTTCATTAGACCTGTTTTATTCCGTATCCTGTCATCGATGAGTCCCTAGATTTGTACTCGGTGGAAACCATCACCCGGTATAAGGAACAAACGTGGCCCCAGCATTCGGCTCAGTGTGACATTCTTTGTGATATCTCCACAGTCACTAAAATTTTTTAGGTTTCGTACAACGTCTAAACTATTCAGACAAACGTTTTGATTTCTATGTGTTACGTACGACTCAAATCTGTTGAGTGAAAAGGAATGGATTCGATAAAACCGAAGTTTTCCTAAGAGTGGGACGTGATATACACCATCAAATGTCTTCAAAAGATCTAAAAGTACCTCCAATAGCTTATTATTTAAGGCTGTTAATATTTGGTGGGTGAATGTGTAAACAACATTCTAAGTCGAGTAACCATTCTGGAATCTAAAGTGTGATGTGTGAAGTAAATTGTTTCTATTTTAATTTGACTCAACTGTTTAGTAAATTGCTTTTACTATTATTCTGGGAAAAGATGGCAGTGTGGATACTGGACGATAAATACTAAATTCTTTCCTGTCACCTTTCTCGCACAGAGGCTTAAAAATTGCATATTTCATCCACTTTGAGAAAGTACCCTGTTCCGTACAGTAAATGGCACAACTCCAGTAATAAATATAGACTTTGAAAAGAAGTCTATAGCTAAGGTAGAATTTCCAAAATATTTTGGTGTGTCCATTGATGAGAGGTTAAACTGGAAACAATACATTGATGGTCTGCTGAAACGTCTGAGTTCAGCTACGTATGCTATTAGGGTTAATGCAAATTTTGGTGATAAGTATCTCAGTAAATTAGCTTACTGTGTCTACTTTCTCCCCCCATAAACCATGGACCTTGCCGTTGGTGGGGAGGCTTGCGTGCCTCAGCGATACAAATAGCCGTGCCGTCGGTACAACCACAACGGAGGGGTATCTGTTGAGAGGCCAGACAAACGTGTGGTTCCTGAAGAGGGGCAGCAGCCTTTTCAATAGTTGCAAGGGCAACAGTCTGGATGATTGACTGATCTGGCCTTGTAACATTAACCAAAACGGCCTTGCTCTGATGGTACTGCGAACGGCTGAAAGCAAGGGGAAACTACGGCCGTAATTTTTCCCGAGGGCATGCAGCTTTACTGTATGATTAAATGATGATGGCGTCCTCTTGTGTAAAATATTCCGGAGGTAAAATAGTCCCCCATTCGGATCTCCGGGCGGGGACTACTCAAGAGGATGTCGTTACCAGGAGAAATAAAACTGGCGTTCTACGGATCGGAGCGTGGAATGTCAGATACCTTAATCGGGCAGGTAGGTTAGAAAATTTGAAAAGGGAAATGGATAGGTTAAAGTTAGATATAGTGGGAATTAGTGAAGTTCGGTGGCAGGAGGAACAAGACTTATGGTCAGGTGAATACAGGGTTATAAACACAAAATCAAATAGGGGTAATGCATTAGTAGGTTTAATAATGAATAGGAAAATAGGAACGCGGGTAAGCTACTACAAACAGCATAGCGAACGCATTATTGTGGCCAAGATAGATACGAAGCCCACACCAACTACAGTAGTACAAGTTTATATGCCAACTAGCTCTGCAGGTGACGAAGAAAATGAAGAAATGTATGATGAAATAAAAGAAATTATTCAGATAGTGAAGGGAGATGAAAATTTAATAGTAATGGGTGACTGGAATTCGAGTGTAGGAAAAGGGAAAGAAGGAAACTTAGTAGGCGGATAAGGATTGGGGCTAAGAAATGAAAGAGGAAACCGCCTGGCAGAATTTTGCACAGAGCACAACTTAATCATAGCTAACACTTGGTTTAATAATCATGAAAGAAGGTTGTATACATGGAAGAACCCTGGACATACTAAAAGGTTTCAGATAGATTATATAACAGTAAGAAAGAGGTTTAGGAGCCAGGTTTTAAATTGTAAGACATTTCCAGGGGCAGATGTGGACTCTGACCACAATCTATTGGTTGTGACCTGTAGATTAAAACTGAAGAAACTGCTAAAAGGTGGGAATTTAAGGAGATGGGACCTGGATAAACTGACTAAACCAGAGGTTGTACAGAGTTTCAGGGAGAGCATAAGGGAACAATTGACAGGAATGGGGGAAAGAAATACAGTAGAAGAAGAATGGGTAGCTTTGAGGGATGAAGTAGTGAAGGCAGCAGAAGATCAAGTAGGTAAAAAGACAAGGGCTAGTAGATATCCTTGGGTAACAGAAGAAATATTGAATTTAATTGATGAAAGGAGAAAATATAAAAATGCAGTAAATGAAGCAGGCAAAAAGGAATACAGACGTCTCATAAATGAGATCGACAGGAAGTGCAAAATGGCTAAGCAGGGATGGCTAGAGGACAAATGTAAGTATGTAGAGGCTTATCTCACTAGGGGTAATATAGATACTGCCTATAGGAAAATTAAAGAGACCTTTGGAGATAAGAGAACCACTTGTATGAACATCAAGAGCTCAGATGGAAACCCAGTTCTAAGCAAAGAAGAGAAAGCAGAAAGGTGGAAGGAGTATATAGAGGGTCTATACAAGGGCGATGTACTTGAGACAGCTGCAAAATACTAACGCGAATTCCTTACAGACGAATGGAACAACTAGTAGAAGCCGACCTCGGGGAGGATCAGTTTGGATTCCGTAGAAATGTTGGAACATGTGAGGCAATACTGACCCTACGCCTTATCTTAGAAGCTTGATTAAGGAACGGCAAACCTACGTTTCCAGCATTTGTAGATTTAGAGAAAGCTTTTGACAATGTTGACTGTAATACTCTCTTTAAAATTCTGAAGGGGGCAAGGGTAAAATACAGGGAGCGAAAGGCTATTTACAATTTGTACAGAAACCAGATGGCAGTTATAAGGGTCGAGGGAGTCGAGGGACATGATAGAGAAGCAGTGGTTGGGAAGGGAGTGAGACAGGGTTGTAGTCTCTCCCCGACGTTATTCAATCTGTGTATTGAGCAATCAGCAAAGGAAACAAAAGAAAAATTTTGAGTAGGTATTAAAATCCAAGGAGAAGAAATAAAAACTTTGAGGTTCGCCGATGATATCGTAATTCTGTCAGAAACAGCAAAGGACTTGGAAGAGCAGTTGAACGGAATGTATAGTGTCTTGAAAGGAGGATATAAGATGACCATCAACAAAAGCAAAACGAGGATAATGGAATGTAGTCGAATTAAGTCGGGTTATGCTGAAGGAATTAGATTATGAAATGAGACACTTAAAGTAATAAAGGAGTTTTGCTATTTGGGGAGCAAAATAACTGATGATGGTCGAAGTAGAGAGGATATAAACTGTAGACTGGCAATGGCAAGGAAAGCGTGTCTGAAGAAGAGAAATCTGTTAACATCGAGTACAGATTTAAGTGTCAGGAAGTCATTACTGAAAGTATTTGTATGGAGTGTAGCCATGTATGGAAGTGAAACATGGACGATAAATAGTTTGGACTACAAGAGAATAGAAGCTTTCGAAATGTGGTGCTACAGAAGAATGCTGAAGATTAGATGGGTAGAGCACATAACTAATGAGGAAGTATTGAATAGGATTGAGGAGAAGAGATGTTTGTGACACAACTTGACCAGAAGAAGGGATCGGTTGGTAGGGCATGTTCTGAGACATCAAGGGATCACCAATTTAGTATTGGAGGGCAGCTTAGAGGGTAAAAATCGTAGAGGGAGACCAAGAGATGACTACACTAAGCAGATTAAGAAGGATGTGTGTTGCAGTGGGTACTGGGAGATGAAGAAGCTTGCACAGGATAGAGTAGCATGGAGAGCTGCATCAAACCAGTCTCAGGACTGAAGACCACAACAACAACATGCCTACTTTCATTCACTGCTTTCGTATGGTATCATATTCTGGGGTAGTTCATCGTTGAGTAGAAAAGTATTCATTGCTCAAAAACGTGTAATCAGAATAATTGCAGGAGCCCACCCACGGTCATCCTGCAGACATCTATTTAAGGACCTAGGGATCCTCACAGTAACCTCACAGTATATACAATCACTTATGAAATTTGTTGTTAATAATCCAGCCCAGTTCAGGAGTAATAGCAGTGTGAATAGCTATAACACCAGGAGAAACGATGACCTTCACTATGCAGGGTAAATCTGACTGGCACAGAAAGGGGTAAATTATGCTGCCACAAAAGTCTTTGGTCACCTACCAAACAGCATCAAAAGCCTGACAGATAGTAAACCAACATTTAAAAATAATTTAAAAGAATTTACGGATGACAACTCCTTCTACTCATTGGCTGAATTTTAGATGTAAATTAAGGGAGGGAAAAAAACTAACTTAAGCCATAGGGTCATGGAATATTTTGTGTAATGTAACGTCTTGCACAGACATCTTTCATTAACCTGACACGTTCCACATCATTACGAAGTGTCGTATTCATGATCTATGGAACAAGTATTAATTTAATCTAATCATAAATGTGTTTCTAAGGACATCACTTTTTAAGTTAGGAAAACTTTTCAGAATTCTTTTTGAAGTTCAATCAATACCATGTGAGTCTTTGTTTTTTAGACTTTTTATAATTCTGTTAGTGTCAGTGAAAGATGTTGTTTCTTCTGATTGCTTAAAGTTATGTGGAGTGACGTTTTTAGTAAACTCTCTCGCAACTACTACTAAATCATTTAATCCTAGTTTAGCTGATACAATTAGGAAATGATTGTTAAAAATACTTAAAACTTGTGAACTGCCTGTCACAACAATGACCTTTAGTTTAACTGTTATGTTATCTTGCTCGATGACACGCTGTCCTGTCTCGTGTTTGAAACTATCTCTCACTGCAGGCGGTCTCTGATTGGTTTGCATGCCGGCAAGAGGAGAGAGAATGTCGGACCACCAATAAGGAAGATATAAGAAGTAAAGGAAGTAGAGGAATAATGAGGCGACAAAAGTCATGAGATAGTGATATGGGCACTCACAGATGGCGGTAGTATCACGTAATCAAGCTATAAGACGACGTGATTATGGTCGCACGACGGGAATTAACAGACTTCGAAAGCGGAATGGTGATTGGAACTAGCCGCATGGGACATTCCATTTCGGATATCCACAGTGTCACGATTGTGCCCAGAGTACTAACTTTCAGGCGTTACCTCTCATCATGGACAACAAAGTGGCCGACTTAACGATTAAGAACAGCGGCGTTTGTGCAGAGATGTCATTCCTAAACACAAGGAATACTGCGTGAAATAACAATATAAATCAGAGTGGAATGTATAACGTAAGTATCCATTAGTATAGTGCGGTGAAATTTGGCATTAATCGGCTACGACAGCAGACAACCGACGTGAGTGCCTTTGCCAACAGCACGTCATCAACTGCAGCTCCTCTCCTTGGCTAGTGACCATATCGTTTGGATCCTAGACGTCTGGAAAACCGTGGCCTGGTCATATGTCCCGATTTCAATTGGTAAGAGCTGATGTAGCATTTGAGTGTGGTTCAGACTCCACGAAGCCATCGACGCTAATTGTCAATAAGCACTGTGCTAGCTGGTGATGGCTCTATAATTGTGTGGGTTGTGTCTACACGGAACAGCTTTGGTATTCTGGTCCAATTGAACCGTTTATTGGCTGGATATGTTTATGTTCGGCTGCCTGGAGGTAATTTGAAGCCATTCATGGTAATGGTGGCTTCTGCCACGGAATGTATCAGGATTACCAAATGTAGTATGAAGACACAAAATGTTGTGGATGGGTGCCACAAGTTCCCATATTAAAACTGGGCGATAACTTTCCAAATGATTTATTGTTTTTTAGCTACACCTCGGAGAACGTAACAGGGTCCTGCAAAGCTGAGGCAACCACTGCAGCTGCCAGCGCAATGTGTCAGGGGCCGAGACGGCTGCCCGCAGAGCGAGCCAAAGAGTGGCCCCCCGGGCTGGCTGCTGACTCCGCGTCGGCCTCAGAAGGTCGAACCAACGACCCGCCGAGGACTGGGATGCTGGCGCCCCATCTGTTGCTGCATGTAGCCGGTGGTGTGACACTCCTCGCCGTCCAGGAGAGCTGTCACAATGAATACATCTCGTTAGAAAACAGCACCTATTTATACTCGGCTGTGCGCCTCAGTTTCGCCAATGCGCCGCTTCGTGTCACGTACGCACCACACCCGGTTGCGCCAGTGGGTCCCTTCTTCCTGGAACTTGCGACATGCAAACCGCTGCGTTTACGCTTTTCAGCGGTTATATAGCCCCTGTGGCCTCCATTCTACTTCGCAACCTTTGGTATGCACAGCTCACTGCAATGCGGCCTGAAGCTGGCTGTAACTTGTGCGCTCTGAAACGTTGCACTGAATCTAATTTCCCTGTCTTAAACTGTGGTGCCGCTACACATGGACTTCATGTTCTCAAACCATGATGGAATTTTTATAGATGACTCTGCACCACATCAGAACATCCTGGACAATTCGAGTGAACGATTTCGTCACTCACATACCCTGAAGCTGATCTCATCGAACATTTAAGGGAAATAATGTAGAGGACAGTTTGTGCACAAAACCTTGCACCGGCAACATTTGCGCAATTACGGGCGCCTATAGAGGCAGCATGGCTCATTATTTCTGCATGGGACTTCCAACGATTGTTTGAGTCCATGTCACGTCGAGATTCTGCAATGCACCGGCAAAACGAAGTTCAACGCGAAATTAGGAGGTATCCCATGACCTTTGTCACCTCATTGTATATTCTGGAATCAGAACTGTGTACACCAAAATATTAAGCCGAGCACAGCCTCCATTGACGTTACACAAAGACAAACGTAACAAAAACGTATATTAAACTATTGATAGGTAAGCAGAAGCACGATCAAATTGGGGAGCGAATGTTGAACAATAACAAACAGAACAAAGTGACAAAGGGGGACGTTTGTGTCATTGTTTTGCAGTCGGAGCCCGAGATCTTCGACCTCACCAAACAATCGAAATATCTACAGTGCTGTGTGATGTTCAAAGTAATGAACAGCTAAACTGCTATTCCTTCATGGAGGTAAATTACTTTAGCAAATCGCATCAATGAAAAGCGAGAAGGCTGCTGCTGATGGTTGATCACGAAGATCCAACTCATTGGGACAGGACGTGGCGATTAGCAGACCTTTTACGATCAGAACAGTGCTACACTCCAGTAGTCTTTCGGCTGCAAAAAACTGAGGCATTCCCAACTAGGTAGGTGGTCAAGGGGCGAGAATCAACCAGCTAAAATATAGTAAACTATAACGTCCGTTCGCCCTCTGAGTTTTACTATACTTGGTCAGTCCCAACCGTAGGAATGACTGTCTTCACGCTCATCTAAACCTTATGCCGTTTTTAACGGTTCCCATCAGTTTGAATGACTTATCAACTACTTTCAAAATGACCACTGCAGAAATGTATTCCAGACTTTGTTTCCTCACTATTTATGGAATCATTATCATGAGACTTGTTTTCTATTGGAAATTTTATTAAGGGTTTAAGTTGGTATTGAATTTTCAAATAAATATAAGTAAAATTTATAGGAAATTAAATGAAATTATCATTATATTAGCTGGTTGTTCAATACCAGAGGTTTCTGATTCTTTTAACCAATTGATTGCTTCTTACTTCCTAGACGACACTTTCGTTTCTTTTAGTCTCGTGTGTTAGTCCAGGCGTGCGTCTCGCCATACAGTCCTGGGAAGATTCTTAACACTTCGTGTTACCCAAAGTGTTTGGTACAATGCATCAGAAATTTGTCCGTTTATACTCAACGTTTCCAATAACAGGTATGAATGTTCCGTGTTTACCGCTGAGGTATTCAGATATTTGTTTCTTGTCGCACATGCTAAGCAAGAATATCTTCCTATTTTCCCTTATATTCATATTTACAGACACTGTTGTGACCTTATAATCACTGATTTCAGGTTTTACTTTAGCTGAGTCGAAAGGTTGGGCATGTTTACAACCAGGAGATCTGAGACATCACCTTCGCGAGTTCGTTACCTGATTAACCATTTAAGGTAATTGTCGGATAAAGCGCTTAGAACACTTCACGCGGTTCCCTCCTAATCACTTGAATCTCCTAGTTTATACTTGCTTAGTTGAACTCTCCCCTTGATAGTACAACATGACCAAGAAGTTTACGCGGAGCCTTCTCCAAGTTTTCACTTAGCGACGTACCTTACTTTCCGTCTCGGAGCAAGAACACCTAAAGTCGCTTCTCACAAATCTCTACATCTTTAATCACATTAAAGTAGGCCTTTCGCTGTGCAAGCAAATTCCGTCCTTGTGCACACGAACTAATGTTCACATAAAAAAATTCGGAGGCAATACTTTTCAGCACAGCCCTGTAGTGCAGTGTTAACCAGAAGCAGTGTAGCAGTCGTGCTTGCAGTAGTATCATATTTCTTGTCGTATATATTTACATACACTGACAGTAAAAAATCGCAAAACCTAAACATAACTAATGTAAGGTAATGAAAGTTCGACGATACGTTTGCCTAGCTAATATATTTGAGTGATGAACGTTGCAAGAGCACAGGTTAACGTATGTGCAGGATAAACCATTGCTTATATGAAATGGTGGTACATTAACAACCGGTGCAACAACCAGAATGTTGACTGCAAGCATACAAACGTTCATACATTGTGTTGTACTGGCGCCAGTTGTCAGTTTGTGATATGGAATTCCACGCATGTGTAAATTTGTCGGTCAATACATGGACAGTTAATGTTCTTTGTAAATGATGCTGGAGTTGTCGTGATGTCCCATTTCTACTCGATTGGAGACAGATACGTGGTGGAGCAGACCAAGGCAACACGTCAGTACTCTGTAGAGCGTGATGGGTTACAACAGTGATATATGGGAAACTGTTATCCTCTTGGAAAACACCCGCTGGAATGCTGCTCATGAATGGCAGGACAACAGATGGAATCACCGGATTGACATATAGTTTTGCAGTGAGGGTGGGTGGGACAACCAAGAGAGATTTCCTGCTGTCATACGAAATCGATATCCAGACAATGATTCCAGGTGTAGGTCCCGTGTGTCTACCACGCAGAGAGGTTGGTTACAGGCCCTCAGCTGACCTCCTTCTGACCAACACACGGCCATCACAGGCACCGAGACAGAAACGACTTTCATTCGAAAACACAGTATACCTCACCCTGCTCTCCAACGAGCTCTCGCTAGACAACGATGAAGTCTCAAATGAGGGAGGTCTTGAGTTAGTTCAATGCACGCTACAGGGCTTCTGGTTCGGAGCTGTCCCTGAACTAATTTCTAACAATTCGTTGTGTCACTGGATGCCAACTGCTGCTTAAATTGCTAATTCAAATACGCCAGAGCTATACACAGAATACGATGGTCTTCCCTCTTGGTAGTACCACGTGCACTTCCGGAGCCCGGTCTTCTTGCGGCCGTACATTCTCGTGACCACCGCTGCCAGCATTCCAGTACACTGACTATAGTCCTCCCAAGTCTTTCTGCAATATGGCAGGAGGAACATTCAGCTTCTATTAGCCCTATTACACAACATCGTGACGTGTTGATAAAGAGGTCTTCTTCAGCTGAAAGGCATTCTTGACTAGCATCAGCTCACTATTTCCAATCTCAATTGATCCGATCTTTCTGAAGGGTCACGCCAAGGTAGAGAAAGAGTTTATTTATCACTCGGAGCTCCGAAGTTAGGGTGGTGGTGGAGCATACATGATAACAGTGTGCAAGTCAGAAAGGATGGCAGTGACCACTCTGTTTGTTTCCTAATCGGTCTCGTCCGTGATGTGGATAAGGCTCTATCGGCGGTTAATCCTGGCTCTTGTTGGCACTAACGACGCCTGCCACCTGAGTTCAGAGGCTGTCCTCGATTCCTACAGGCGGCTTGTTCCAATGGTGGTAATCTCGCGCGTGATGTGAAGCAGAACTAATGTTTGGAAGCGCCTTTCCCAGTACCGGTCGCTGTCATCTGGTTTGCAGTGTCGTGGAAGGCTTAGATCATAGGTTCAGACGATTCTTTGATGATAGTGGATTCGAATATCTCGACTTCCACCATCAGCTGGAGAATTGCATCCCTCTTTATAGGTAGGTTGTGACCAACACACACGAACCCGCTAAGTGTGTGGCACATGTACGTGTACCTTGTTTATATGCTACTTTGGGATAGAGAAATACTTCCACAGATACACTAAGGTACCTTCTGATTTCAGACATGGAATGAAAACAACGCAGTAAATAATGAGAGTAGCATTCACCAAGGCAGATCATGGAAAGAATGCGTTATACAGTAGGCCTATTGGTTAACAGCAGGAGGATCTACATCTACATCACTGCACGACATTTCATACCTAATTGCCTGACAGTGGGCTTGCTGCACCATTTCCACTCCTGAAGAGCGCGCGGGACAAACGAACACTTCAGTTTTTCCGTGTGAGCTTTGATTTTCGTTACTTTGTTACAATGATCATTTCTTTCTATGTAAGTGGATATCAACAACACATTTTCGCATTCGGAGGATAATCGTGGAGATTGAACTTTCATGGAAAAAGAGTTCACGGCAACAAGAATAACTGTCTACATCTAAACCCACGTACATTTTCCGCAAACCACCTACGGCGTGTGGCGGAGGGTACCCTGTACCACTACTAGTCATTTTATTTCCTGTTCCAATCGCAAATAGAGCGAGGGGAAAACGACTGTCTATATGCCCCGTATGAACAATAATTTCTTTTATCTTATGTGCCTAGTTCTTACGCTAAATGTATGCTGGTCAGAGTAGAACGGTTCTGCAATTAGCTTCAAATGCTGGTAATCTATATTTTCTCAATTGTGTTCCTCGAAAAGGACGTTACCTTTCTTCCAGGTATTCCCATTTGACTTCCTGAAGCATATCAGTAATACTCGCTTGTTGTTCGAAGTTCCAGGTAACAAATCTAGCAGCCAGCATCTGAACTGCTTCGATGTCTTTCTCAAATCCGACCTGGTGAGTATCCTCAACACTCGAACAGCACTCATGAACAGGTCACATTAGCGTCCAATGTGGGGTTCTCTTTTGACTTAATGATTGCGGTCTCAACTCGCGCGTCATACCCGTGACACTCTCTCGCGTACTTCGCGATAATACATAACGAACTCCCATTTTGGAATCCTATCTTCTAAGTATCCTACACCACACAGAAATACTTTAGCAGAGGACGGACAAACATGATGTAGGCAGATTCTTTTATGACTTGTAGTATCTTGTTACAGTGTTACTCTTATAAACAATAATAATATCCTCAAAAATGGCTGAAACTAGACGTTAATAGCAGTGACGTTCTAAACTACATTGCTCGATGCGTGTTTATGATAGTAAATAAAAGAAAAATACGTAGTGAATTAAGTACAGGTTTCAAATGCGTAATACTCTGGGTGAAGATAAGTCTTAAAAGTGACTGAAGCAAAGGAATTGGGTGCTTTTCTAGACTGCTTGCCTCAGGAGCAGTAGTGGCGGAACATACGATGGGGTGATGTTTGTGTCCGTGATACTTGTTGAATTAATTTCTCTATCTGGTATCTCAAAGATTGCACTAAGACCTAGTTCATTATGACGTTAAAATACCAAATTGTGTAATTTTTAGGACTTCTGTGGTCAGGGCTTATCGGACCAAACTTCTGAGGTCATCGGTCCCTAAGCTTACACACTACTTAGTCTACCTTAAACTAACTTACGCTAAGGACGATACACACAACCATGCCCGAGGGAGGATTCTAACCACCGACGGCGAAAGCCGCGCGGACCGTGACAAGACGGCTAGATCGCTCGACTACCCCGCGCGGCCTGTGTAATTTTGGTCGTCGATGGTTCCTCCCTGACCCCCCCCCCCCCTGTCCCCCAGTTTGTTTCCATCATTGCTAAAATATCACACGAATGTTCAAATGGTTCAAATGGCTCCGAGGACTATGGGACTTAACTGCTGAGGTCATCAGTCCCCTAGAACTGAGAACTACTTAAACGTAACTAACCTAAGGACATCACACACACCCATGCCCGAGGCAGGATTCGAACCTGCGACCGTAGTGGTCGCTCGGTTCCAGACTGTAGCGCCTAGAACCGCTCGGCCACCCCGGCCGGCACACATGAATGTTGTTTGCACTTGTCTGACAGTAAAAATTCTTTCTCTCTTGACAGTCCCTCAATACTAAATGAAGTCTTCCCAATTTGTAGTCTTGAAAAGGACAAGTTGTGTGTGTTTGCCTTCTTTCTCTAATGTTTTCAAATGTTTTCCGCTGGTGTATGGCTTAACCGCTGACACTAGTTCATAGTTTCCAGGGTACGCCCGATTGTGTTTCCGGTACGACAGTCGTTCATGCAGGTTCCTTCCATGTACCCACATATTGAGGAAACAATATTATATGTAAACTGAGTCGATCATCAAGGGAAGCACAGTCTAAAGTGCTTCGACTATCAGCAGCGGGACCGTGTTTTGCAAGCGGAGAATATAGAGCATTAGTATGGGAGATGCTTTTTCACTCCACACAGGCAGAAGTCTCTTCAAATGACACTGACGGGATTGTCACAGCAGATTTATGGCTTCACATATTCTCAAAATTGCGGCCATAGCTCCACCAGATATCAAACGGAAAGTAGCCGGTGACATAGACACGAAAAAACAGAAAACCGATCCACGGCACATAACGATTAACCACCGAACAGTTCCAACTTAACCTACGTCAAGGACGATCCTTTTCCATAGGACAGTGCCGTTGGGCACGTATCCTTATTACTGAACTCTCTGCAAAATAAAAATCTGCATCCTAAAAAGGAAATCACACAAGAGCAGCAGCTACGGTATGTTACATGGGGGGTACTGAATAGATAAAGAACGGCAACTGAAAAATATAAAGCAAATATAATTAAATGTGGCTACTCTTGTGTGGCTGTGCAGGAAGTCTCCAGTTTGACACTGATGAAGCGGTGCCAACAGAGGTGAGGTTGTGGCTCTGTCAACAAAGTCAAACTTTCTACAGTGACGGTAATAACAGACTGGTTGCTCGCTGGGAGAAATCTGTTGGTCCAAAGGGTAATTATATTGAGAAATAAATATGTAGACACGAAGAATAAAGTGATCACATAAAAAATTCTGAGACATTACATTTCAACATACGCTCGCACAAAGTAACCTCATGCGACTGCAACGCAATAGACAAAACTCTAGAAGTTGTTAATGGACACTAGTCACCCAGTTAAATATACAGGTAGAACGTGAGACCCCTGTCTAACGTAAAGGTGAGTGGAAACGGAAACTGATAGTACTGCTGACGCGTGCGTTCGCCTCCGCGTCTGCCGATCCTCTCTTATACAGAGAGCTAAGCTGATAACCTAAGATATTTCCTGGACCATATAATACACCGTAATACTTACTGTATTTGCCAAAATAAATCGTGGGAAAGACTTCATTAAACGCCTCGTATTCTCATTTTCGAACGGTTTTAATTATAGAGGATTTTTCGAACGTAAATAGAGTGATGCATGGCTCTAGTACTATAATCGTGAAGGAGATCAATTCGACGGTGTTTCACTGTGCAGAATCGTATTAGTAGTTTCAGAATAACTATAAGATCTAGAATTTAAGATTTATCAGGTTTTTACTTTAAGTACATTGCTGTCTTACGTGGAAGTTCGTTTTGTTTTACGACAGTGTTCCGTCAGGATTATGGAATTATCCATAATGTCTTAACTAAAGGGTATACTTACAAAAGCTGAATAGTGAAGAATAGTTTAACTGAAAACTTATACTAAGCACACTTGGCTGCATGGGGTTGGGCGGACACGTCTACCAGAACGCAAAAGACGTGAGGTCTTAGGATGACTCACCAGTTAACTAAAATAAAAAATTATATTTCGGCCAGAGTTATGAAAAAAAGTGCAAGCGAAAAATTAAAAAAACAGGGAACTGAGGTACAAAAACTATTAAATAGTAATACCGTTACCAAAAGTTTAACGTCAAGAGACACACTTAAATTGCATATTTACCTCAAAAAGCAAAAATATAGAATCCATGAAAGAATACGGTAAGTAATACTTCCTTATAATTGCGTTAATGTCATCAAATGTTCTAAATTCCCATCGTCTACTGCGGTACACTTATGGACAGACTGAAAATATCCCTTCGATATAGTTGAACATGCTGCAACAATGTGATGCTTGAAATCTCCTTGGTCCATCAAAATTCGTTGATCGACTTAATATTTGAGCTTACGCTTGAGAGAAGTTTAAAAGACGTTTTTGAATTTTGTAGTCTGTTACAGGCAGTACATTTCCAAACAGTGTTCGAACAAACCGCAGTACGATGACAGACAACGTCTTCATATTGGTCTAGTTAAAGGACAAAGTCTGAGATGACTGATAATGGCTTTTCAGGAATCTTAGTACTGTCCTACCCCAAAGTAATGACATAAATTTTAGAAGTGCTAGTGAGATTGCAATGAAGACACTTAAAGAAAGTCTCGAAGATACCTACATTCCACACTTGGATGATAAATGTATTACGAGGGCGTACTGAAAATAAATATTTCCGAGTTTTTATATGAAAAATCTTTAGCCTTCGAAAATAAAATAAACGTTGTTAACGTTTTACAGGGTGATTCACTAACTAATGACCCCTAGAATAACTCCAAAATTATGACAGCAGCTTTAAAGTCTTTTGGACAAATGGTGCATGGGACAACGGGGGCCATAATATGACGTTGGTTTTTTGTTGCTAGGTCGAGTCGCGTCAGAGATATGAAGGTCAACTTTGTTTTTTTAAGTAGGATGCCACAGTTTGGCTCTTATTTTCTGATAGCGGGTATCAAGACAAATCCAATGATATGTAACAGTAAGGTCTTTGAAAGTCAACGAAGGTCAAAAAGATGGCATGAACGTCCATTTACAGAAGATGTTCGAAGAGGTGAACACTGGTATCAATGCTGTGAAGCAATCTTCTTCTCATGGATTAAGTGGTATTTCTTATCATTTCGGCACTTATCGAAGTACATGCTCTGACAATTCTCTCCCATATATTATGCAAATAGTAAACATTCGCCGGCCCGAATTGCGGAGCGGTTCTAGGCGCTTCAATCTGGAACCGCGCGACCGCTACGGTTGCATGTTCGAATCCTGCCTCGGACATGGATGTGTGTGATGTCCTTTGGTTAGTTAGGTTTAAGTAGTTCTACGTTCTTGGGGACTAATGACCTCAGCTGTTAAATCCCATAGTGCTCATAGCCATTTGAGCATTGAATTCTACCGATGAGCTCAACTTCAGAGTAAGAGAGAGGACATATTTATTAATTTAATTTTATTTACTGACGAGGCTACATTCACGAACCATGGAAATATTAATTTGCATATCATGAATTATTGCGAAGCTGAGAATCCATGTTGGCTGCGGCAAACTTCACACCAAAAACCTTGTTTGGTGAATGTATGGTGTGGAATTCTGGAGGACAGAATTATAGGCCCATATTTCATCGAAGGAAATCTTAATGGCAGGAAGTCACGACATTCCTGCAAGAAACATTAGGTCTGTTGTTGGAAGAAATACCTTTAGAACTAGGAACAGAATGTGGTATCAACATTACGGGTGTCCGGCACATTTTTCGCTGATGGCTGGAAATGAGTTGCAGAGACAATGCCTATATCGTTGGATAGGACGTGGAGGAGATGTGTCGTGGCCTGCTCGTTCGCCAGACTGGACGCCTCTGGATTGTTTCTTGTGGGGATTCGTAAAATTCATTGCTTAGAAAGCCATTCCAACTTCACTTGAAGATAAGCGAGGGAGAATTGTCTAAGCATGTGCTTCGAAAAGTGCCGATGTAATACGGAATACCACTCAATCTGTGATTAGAAAACTGCGGCACAGCATTGTTACCAGTGGTCATCACATCGAAGTCCGCCCACTGTAGCTGAGTGGTCAGCGCTACAGAATGTCAATCCTAAGGTCCCGGCTTCGATTCCCGGTTGGGTCGGAGATTTTCTCCTCTCAGGGAGAAAAAACGAAGTTGACCTTCATATCTCTGAAGCGACCACACATAGCAACGAAATCCCAACGTCATGTTATAGCCCCCTTTGGACCATGAAACTTTTGTCCCAGAAATTTTTCTGCTCCTGTCACACTTTCGGAGTTATTCTTGGTGCCAATAGTTAGTGACTCACCCCGTATATCTTTAGTCTTCATGTCTTCATATTTACTACGTGACATAATCACACTAGCAACGAACACATTTCTACCAACGAGAGACGTGTTTCTCGATACCTTCACAGCAAAAAGTTTGAAATTTTTGACGGAACCACAACCTTACTTCTGCTTGTACCGCTTTATCACTATCAAATTCGAAGGGGTTCTTTAAGTTACGGAAAGTGATGAAAATGGTATGGGGAGAAATGGTGATTGTAGTGAGGATGATCCGCAACTTTGAACCCAGGTGTAGGACTGTTGCATGTGTCGCTGCACTCGCGTGTGATCTATAATTGTTATTCTGAATCAGAGGGTGTTCCATGTGTGGCCTAACTCTTCGAATTTGAAACTCGATTGCAGCACGCAGTTTCTAACGCACCGACATAGTTACGTTACATACCGCCTTGTTACACGCTAGCGGAAGGCTGCCAGTATGTCAGTATGTAGACATGAAGCATAAAGATGTAGAATGTTAATAAAATTAGTTTTACTTAAAAAGCTTTAAGAGTTTTTCAAACGAAAAAGTATTTCTTTTCAACACGCCTCGCACATTTTTTCAAACATATCTCACGTTGTTTGGTAGGTCCTTTCCATTCAAAAATTGTGGGCAGACATATAGTATCAAGAAACCACCGATCCGTATAATTAATAGTCTTAGAATGTGAAGTAGGAGAAAACTGGAGCTCTACCATAATATGGAAGGCAGTTAGAGCGTGATAATAGAATATCTGTACAGGCGGTACGGTGAAATATCCTGGTGGTAAGTGTCATCAGACACGCTGAAACAAAGTTTTACACCAAGAGACTAAGTATCTCTCACCATAAAAATTTGACCTATGTGGTCAGTTGTGAAACAGGTGTCAGAGCAGATATTGGCTGCTCAGCATATTTCAGCTGTCTTGTATGACAATTCAAGTGTTAGTGATCTACCAGAGCTGTGCAAAATATATAACAATTACGTCAGCAGCCTCCAAGTTAATTCTAAGTTATGGTGGTAAAGGTGGAAAATTGCCGCGAGCTGTGGTGCAGGGTATAGCTGGCATGCGGTGGTTCACCTGATCAGATCTGACAAACAGCACTTATTAGTTATTTCGTGTGTATATTTTCTAGAAGGCTTTAGTAATATGTTATTTTTGCACTGTATGCCATGTCAACAAGCGCTGCGTCGACATCCCCCAGTGAACAGCCAGCCTTCCAGCTGTGCGTGTACACCGTCGGGCCGTACGCTACGTACACTACTGGCCATTAACGGGTATTCATTGGACAAATATATTATACTATAACTGACATGTGATTACATTTTCACGCAATTTGAGTGCATAGATTCTGAGAAATCAGTACCCAGAACAACCACATCTGGCCGTAATAACGGCCTTAATAAGCCTGGGCATTGAGTCAAACAGAGCTTGGACAGTGGGTACAGGTACAGCTACCCAAGCAGCTTCAACACCATACCACAGTTCATCAAGAGTAATGAGCAGCGTATTGTGACGAGCCAGTTGCTCGGCCACCATTGACCAGACGTTTTCAGCTGGTGAGAGATCTGGAGAATGTGCTGGCCAGCGCGGCAGGCGAACATATTCTCTATCCACAAAGGCCCGTACAGTATCTGCAACATGCGGTCGTGCATTATCCTGCTGAGATGTAGGGTTTCGCAGGGATCAAATGAAGGATAGAGCCACATCTGAAATGTAACGTTCACTGTTCAAAGTGCCGTCAATGCGAACAAGAGGTGACCGAGACGTGTAACCAAACGCACCCCATACCATCACAGCGGGTGATACGCCAGTATGGCGATGACGAATACACGCTTCCAATGTGCGTTCACCGCGATGTCGCCAGATACGGATGCGACCATCATGATGCTGTAAACAGAATCACGATTCATCCAAAATAATGACGTTTTGCCATTCGTGCACCCAGGTTCGTCGTTGAGTACACCATCGCAGGCGCTCCTGTCTGTGGTGCAGCGTCAAGGGTAACCGAAGCCATGGTCTCCGAAATGATAGTCCATACTGCTTCAAACGTCGTCGAACTGTTCGTGCAGATGGTTGTTGTCTTGCAAAAGTCCCCATCTCTTGACTCAGGGATCGAGAAGTGGCTGCACGATCCTTCACAGCCAAGCGGATAAGATGCCTGTCATCTCGACTGCTAGTGATACGAGATCGATGGGATTCAGCATGGCGTTCCGTATTACCCTCCTGAACCCACCGATTAAATATTCTGCTGACAGTCGTCGGATCTCGACCAACTCAAGCAGGTCGTGATACGATAAACCGCAATCGTAATAGGCTACAATCCGACCTTGTTCAAAGTCGGAAACATGATGGTACGCATTTCGCCTCCTTACACGAGGCATCACAACAACGTTTTACCAGGCAACGCCAGGCAACTGCTGTCTGTGTATGAGAAATTGGTTGGAAACATTCCTCATGTCAGCACGTTGCAGGTGTCGCCACCGGCGCCAACCTTGTGTGAATGCTCTGAAAAGCTAATCATTTGCGTATCACATCATCTTCTTCCTGTCGGTTAAATTTCGAGTCCGTAGCAAGTCATCTTCGTGGTGTAACAATTTTAATGGCCAGTAGTGTATAACGCTCTGAGGCTGAGACAACGTGGGACAACATCATGCTGTTGCCCTAGAGAAGGAAGCCTACATCGAATAGTTCAAGCTTAATGGAATAATAAAATTTGGTACGGTCACCGTTGAGGTCTAAACGTAACACTGTTTGGTGGAGAGACCATGAAACTCAAAACACACCCTGGCTGCAGTTAGGCAAAGTCATCGCCCACAACAATACAAATAGTACATAAATTCGAATTCTGTTCATTCAGCAGAGTGACGGATTTCAAAAAAAGCAGTATGTCTGCTGCAGATCAGGTATACGTCAGTGTTTTCCAGAGACGTTGGCCAAAACTCATCGAAATACAACAAAGGGGATGACATGGTACGTTTCAGAAATGTATAGAGGGTCCATCTTCACGGTGAAAAAACACAGTGGATGTATACAGAATGTTCTGGTGTGTCACTACGTGAATTGTAACATAACAGAAAATGACAAAACCTCACATCTGATAAGTAGTCGCAGGAGACATGCACATACCAAACTTTTCTGGTAAAGGATGTAACAATGGCACACGAATTCATCAACTGGTGCCAGAGAATGGATAAAAGACAAGAGAAGAAAAAAAAACGAGAGTTGGTCAGGAGAGGTATGGCCGACTAGCGAATGTTCTCTTTACGGCAGTTGTGAGAGACCACCGTGAGCTCCTCGATCTCAAACGACAGATTTTATGGGAAGAATACAGCAATTTATGGCAGCCAGAAATTTCGGACCGAGTGCACAACATATAGTAGTCTTCAATGCGATCCGATACGATAGGCGGTAATAGAGAATTTTGAGAAAGAAGTGTGTTAATTTTTAACACCATTATCAACCACCAGCATAACATGCTAAGAAGAATGGACTCGGCTGACTCGGACTTGCGCCGCTGCTACCAAACGGTAGCCCAGCACCCGACGCAGCAGCGTGGACGAACTCTCGATAATCCCCGCATTAAAAGGCATTTTTGCTGGACAGAAGGATAATGCAGTGTTTCTGGAAGTCATAGAAGCAATGAGGAAGAAGGAACCCACAAAAGGGAATTAGTATTATAAAACGGTACATTGTACAAAAGGAACAATGATCTGGTGGGGCAGAATGGTTGAACGTCATCCTAGCTCGTCTAAGGCCAGCCATCTTGAAGTATTTCCACACCCCTCCCACATGTGTTCCCTTGCGAGGTGAAGCAATGGTTAGTTCACTGCACTCGTATTCGGGATGGCCATGGTTAAGACCCGTCAACCAGTTTAGGTTTTCCGTGATTTTCCTAAATTTCTCCACGATATTGCCCGGAGGGTTCCTTTGAAAGGGCACTGTCGATTTCCTACCCTATCCTTGACCCAATCCGATAGTGGTCCATCACTAGTGACTTCGATATCTACGGGATGTTAATCCCAATTTTTCTTTCTTCTTCTTTCCCAACATGTGTTCATTTGGAATTTGTGGCTACTCTAAACTAAATCAGACCCAGATGTCATTGGCTGGATGTCAACCCATCCTTTAGACAGTATGTGAGCCACTGTAAGAAATCCCAAAGACAGAAGCACGTACCGGAATTATGTCTCAGACATTTAGTACAAATCCTCCATGTAGCATCGTAATTGTAATGAACTAGAATTGATCTCTTGGGGAGGTCCCCGATGTCGAGAATGGGAATCGATGCCTAACTCTCTGCACTGACCTCCTACCCCTTATGCCGTCACCAAAGCCCCGCCGATAGTCCAGGCTCCAGAAATTCCTAAGATCCTTGTAGAAGACATCATTTTCAAGCACAGAGCACCCCATGTGATGATCCCGGAAGTGGTAATGTTTTCTGGTCGAAATTAGTATTAGAGGCAGTTTTACGCTGTGACATCACCAATATGATTATAAATGCCCACCATCTATAGACGAAAGGCCTCACTGACCTGACACTGACAGATAGAGTCTCCTTGTACGTTGATGTCGAAGAGAGAAATTTGGATACAATGGTGCCAATCCTGATATTTGCATACAAAACAGTATACAGTGGGGGTCGATAATGAATGGATTTATTAATATAATTTGACTTTTATTTTTCACTTGATGTTCGTCAGTGCCCTCTGCCTGGCGGCTAAGTTGCAGCGTCTCAGTCACGTTGCCCAGAACTGGATAGAACCACCGTGAAACTCATGTGTGATACCATCAGCAGCTAAGATCTCGGGTTTCTGACGAGGTAACGCTACCGAACTACGCGTCCTACGATCTGACCGACCAATAGGGAGGCTTGGAGATGGTCAAGTGGGGGTGGAACCGCCGCCAGCTGCCCGGAGCGGACAAGCCATTCGCTCTCTTCTGCTGGCAGCTTCGAAACTGACGAGACGCCCTCCTCACCTGCTCCCTTGGGCGGCTGCCCATTCAGTCTCGGCGGCCTCTCCAGGCCTGCCTTTCCTTTTTACAGCACTAAAGCTTCATACCGTGAAAACTATGTTTGATTTTTCACTTCAGCGGGTACCTACTGCTTCCCCCTTCTGGCCAATCCTGACTCATTAACAAGTGGTGTCAGAGAAATAGGATGGCTCACCGTTAGGCCAGTCCCATTTGAAGTATAACTAGCCGTACCTAATGAAGGTGCCAGCAATACCTTGCGCTTGATGTGCCAGATGCGCCACGCGATAATAAGCACACGCAGCGTTCAGCCGTATCGGCGCCTTTTTCCAAACCGCTGCCGCAGCGAACGCCAGGCCGCGTGTCCGGTGCCTCGCTCACGTCACCACCAGTCACCGCGTTGCTGCCGCCACAGACAGCCAGGGGCCACGCTACGCTGCAGGAAGCCGCCTCCGCCTCCAGCTGAGACACGGCCCCCGGCCGTCCACACCGCCGTCCTCACCTCAGCCGCCGTTTCCAGCCGCTGTCGTAGCTTCTGTAAGTTCGTTGTTTCATTTTTCTACGCCGACGCCTCCATGCTGTCAGTTACGCCGTCTTCCTGTCCAATAAAGGCCTTGTCTTTTCTTTCCGTGCTCCGATTGTAAAAGTCTTCAGCGAGCACTAGATGCCCTAAATTTGTAACCGTGCCTCTAACCCATAGTACCGCCACTGGCGAAGATAACTTCCCACCTACGGGAAAACCGGACCCAGTAGCTGCCCTCCAAGCCAAAATCGACAAATTACAATTACGGAAGAAAGAATTACCTGAAGAATGCCAAAAATTGGCTCAAACCCAGTCTGCCAGTTTAAGTGTGCCAGAAACACATCCTGCTACGCCGCAAATGACGGCTACAAGTACCTCCAGTAGCCTAATACCCCAGCCACACATTGCCACCTTGGCTAACAGTTTCCCTGCAGTCAACTTTTTGCCGACTTTTCCGGGAAACCAAATGAACAGATAAACTCCTTTTTGCAAACTGTCCGTAGGCCGCGCTTGCGCTTGACCAGATGATTTCCTGGTGAATGTGGCGTATCGATAGCTACGATGCTACTGCTTACGTTGGCACTACGACAGACACCGACGACAGCGCCCTCTAGCCGGCGCTGGAGAGCTCTACGAGCATTGCTACAGATTCTGTCCCATTTCATGAAATGCAGACAGCCAGGACACTTCACTTCTACTTCGCACCATCTTACAAATTATGTAATAGGTTTTCATATGTTATCCGCTAGTAAACGTGCCTTAACTGTGTGTGCAGTACCGATAGATTAGTAACTTTTCTTGTTCCTGTTCCTTACCCACGTGCCGCCTCCCAGGCGGGATACAAAAGTATGTACTTCACCTTAAATTGTCAGGTTTTGCCCGTACCTATATTGAATCAGTGCACAGCCTTAGAGACACCACCTCTTTCGCCACGTTAGAATGTGGGTTGAAGGAAAGGTATTCGCACCGATGTGACGTCTGCTATTACAGGGACAAGGTATCTACCCTCCGCCAGAAGCAAAAGGAAGACGTAGAAGCATTTGCTGACCAAATCCGCGCTGTGGCTTGTCGCACTTACACGCTAGGATCGGATCCCGTACCTAACGAGGTATTAATCGAGCAAGCGGAAGCCCGCTCGATTGACGTATTTATACTTGGAATCGATCCGTACATGGGGGGGGGGGGGGGGGGGAAGTCTAAATAGCATCACCCGCCTCGTTGCATGATGCTGCACGACTTGCAATGATGCGGTAGGCGATAGCACATTTTGTTGTTAGTTCGGCGCACCCCCAGCCGCGTCCAATTTTCAAATACGAGAAGGCATGCCAATGCTGCCGAAAGGCAGGCCATGCTGCCATGCAGTGCCGTGCACCTTATTGCTCTCAGTGTGAATCACAGGGCACATGAGTAAAAACTGCCCGTAGAAGTCGGGAAACTGGGGCTCTTCGTATAACCAGCACAGGGAACAATTTACCAACAATCCAGCCCGCCCCTTAAGACAGCCGGGAAACGGTCGAGGGGCAAGTTACGCCCCCAGACGGCACCCCCTATAAAATTTACGCATCCGATCCACCACGGTGTCGAAAATGAGGCAGCTAGTATTCTCCTCCAGGGTACAATTAGAGGAAAGAAGGTAAGAGTACTTATTGACACGTGAGCACAAACGAGCGTGTTATTCTTAGGTCATGGGGATAGACAAGTGTTAAAACCACCCCGTCACAACATTAGTGGTCTGAGTGACGAGATAATCGTACCCGCTGGGTACCGTCAAGTTAAGTTGAAAATCGGAGACATCTTCTACCCTTTTGACATGGGCGTAATACGGAAACGAAGGCGAGATTTCGATGACATACTGGGGAATGATTTCCTTCGCCACTACCAGAGTGTAGTCGATTACAGAACGTAAACTGTCCGTATCGGTGAGGAAACCCACCGTTTCGGTGGCTCCACGTCATTCCGTCGCAAGGAATTTGTGAAACGCGGCAGCATCCACAGGCTCCTTCCGCGCAAACGTGGGCGTTACGTACAACTACCTCTGTTAGAATCAGCGGTGGCACAGGACGCATTCTCTGGCTTGGGGTCAAATCCCCAAACTGCCGAGAGCAGCCGTATTGGTGGATCCTCTCTGTCAAAATGATGTCCTCGACAGATTACAAGTCCATGTTGAAGGCGGTTTAACAGCAGAAGAAGTGCAGGGGAAGAAATTTTACCTTCCTGTCTGTTTGGACAATTTTGGAATGAAGGAGGTACAGATTACTAGTGGCACCATTATAGCTAGCGGCCACGAGATTGAAGAAAACCACCCTGTACAAGAGAAGCCAAAATCTGACCCAAAACACCGGCTCCCCGGAAGTAACAAATGTCATATCGCTCCCATGCCCAAACACAAATTTAAGGATAAGTTAGTTCAGCTGCCTGTGGCTGGACAAAAGAAATTGTACTCCGTCTTGAAAGAACACTCATGGCTGTTCGAGGAAAGGCTTTATCTACTGGCTACTGACCTTGTTTACAATGAAATTCCCACTGGAGATGCAAGGCCCATTGCACAGAAACCGTATACAATACCGTACCACCTTCAGGCCATTGTGGTACAAACTTTCGGACAACAGCTAGAAGCAGTGATAATGCAATCCCCCGCCAGTCCCTGGTCTTCCCCAATAGTTGTGGTTCCCAAGAAGTCAATCGATGGAGAGAAGACCTACTGTCTTTGCGTCGAAAAATGCTCAAATGTGTGTGAAATTTTATGGGATTTAACTGCTAAGGTCATCAGTCCCTAAGCTTACACACTACTTAACCTAAATTATCCCAAGGACCAACAAACACACCCATACCCGAGGGAGAACTGGAACCTCCGCCGGGACCAGCATGTTGTGCTACCAGTGAACGCTTACTATAAGCAGAGCATGATATAAACACGCCGACCGGCACAGTTGTCGCCTTGCCACGAGCCAGTCACGTCCCCGAACGCTACCACCTCCTCCCTATTCTTCGCCTTGTCTGCCGTAATCAAATCTAATTTTCATGTGATTTATCAGTCATTTTTTGTACAACTTTTAAGTAACAGCCACTGTCACATGTTACGAATTCTTTCGAGCAACCCAGTCCTACCGTGTGCTACTTAACGGTAGCGGTTTACTATTTAATAGCTCTCCCTGTGGTATCACTACCCCCCGCTGAGGAGATGTTTGCACGCTTGTCCTAGTTCTGTATACCCCTTTAGGAATAATCTTTATTGGTTTATCACTGTGTATAGAGTTTAGAAAAGGACTTTTTGTGCGACTTCGGTAGCCCCCTTATGGTGTCCCTGAACAGCATTCTCCATGTTAAGTTGTGAAACGGGAGCAAGAGTGTTTCTTGCAGCCCCCATACGGTAGTACATGAGTAGTGAGTAGAAAGGAATAGTAAATAAGTAAAATCTAACCGAAAAAGGCATGGCCCTCCTTTAGATGTAAGCAACAAAATATGCTAGTGAAGTGCTCCATCAGTGTTAAACCCTTCCGCCCTCCCCCCTCTTGATCTGTGCATCGACCCTTCCGGAACCCCCCGCTTATACGCTCCAGCGGAAGTTGCAAAGCGACACAGCGCGCTCCTGCCTGCCACGGCCAGTGACCTCTGCCGCTGCCACCGCCGACAGCTGATCGCCGGAACCAGCGCGCTGCTCGCAGCGTCCCACACCACCGCCCCACCATCCGCCGTCGTCCAAATTTTGTCAAGCAAGCATTCATCACCTAATTATTGTCATTTTGTAATACAAATCTAACAAGAAAACGCCATTAATCAAGATGTATTGTTAAAATTATGAACGGGCATTCTTCGCAGGAGCCCCCCTTCGTAACTGTTAATTTACCATCCCCCCATGATCCACTCCTGCGGAGGGGAGAAGGATGTACAGTATGGGCCGATACTGAATGGATTTATTAGTATAAAATTTGCTTTTTATTTTTCACTTGATGTACGTCAGTGTCTTCTGCCTGGCGGCCAAGTTGCAACGTCTCAGTCACGTTGCCGAGAACTGGATAGAACTGCCCTGAAACCCACGTGTTGAACAATCAGCAGCTAAAATCACGTGTTGCTGACGAGGTAACGCTACCGAACTGCGCGTCTCACGATGTGACCGATGAACTGCGAGGCTTGGAGGTGGTGAAGCGGGGATGGAAGAGCGGCCAGCTGCCGTGAGCGGTCACGCCGTTCTCTCTCTTCTGCTGGCAGATTCCAAACAGACCAGACGCCCTCCTCACCTGCTCTCTTGGACGGCTGCCCATTCAGTCTCGGCGTGCTTCTCCGAGCCTGCCTTTCCTTTTTTAAGGCACCATCAAAACTTCGTTTGATTTTTCACCTGAACGGGTGCCTACTGCTTTCCCCTACTGGCCAATCCTGACTCCTTAGCAACAGTGAAGCAAGGCGCTATAGGCTTCGTACTGTTCTTTGAGCTCCAAGGTCGCCAGGCCGAAATGAAAATGTTAAATTGTTTCAGTTTCAACCGGAAGATACTCAGGATAAGAACGTGAGTTGAAAGACCGAGAGCACAACAACGTCTAGCGCTTGTCACTGAAATATAGCCCCCTAGAGTTGACATGGAGTATTCGCCTGTGCGAAAAGGGACTAACTACAAGAAAAGCTACTAGCACTACTTCGGGAAGTACCGTAAAATTTTTCGCATGTCAGACATCGAGTATTTCAACCCTTGAACAAGAAGACAAAATACTTATGATGTCTCTCCATGTCCTCCATAAGAAGAAATACTACAGTCTAGAGCAGCTATCTTCAACATGGGTTATGTGTACCCTCAGCGGTACGCGAAGGCTTCTTAAGATGTACGTAAAATTTAAAATTTGCCTACAGTCAATAAACTGAGTTTCCTGAATGTTCACAAATGACGAAAAATATTTCAGCCTGGGAGATTTGAATCACCCTCTATCCCAAAATCCATTTTGCTTACTCCAACAGGCCATCCAACAACGATAACTAATAATATCCCTCGCTAATTATTATCACTGTTTGTTTCAAACTCCGACAGCAAATACTGTGTCTGCGAATGTACCGGCGATTTATAATTTTCTCTACTCAAGGTATTGCTTCTGATTCTCTATGTTTGTGAACTGATTTTCAGTTTATCGCCGGGGAATTTTTTGTTATTGTGGTACTGGACTACATATTTTAACTTTCGTTGTGATATGGATATATTTCTAATAAGAGGAAAACGTCAAATCGGTGAAACAAGTGATAGTGGCGTCAGTGTTGAACTATCACCAGGGAATACTGCGACAACACGTGTTCCACCATGGGACATCGGTGAAAATAGAGCTCAAGTTGAACCATCTACGAGCAAGACGAAGAGTCCGATGAATGTGAAATACAAATATTAGAATTCATCTTACATTAAATACAGATTCGTATCAAGTATGTGTGAACCACCTTTTCCCTTCAGCGTTATTTGATACTATACTGAGTCGAATAATTCTATGAAATCGTCCCTACTTCACACACACTTGATTACCAAACACTGGAATTATAAAAGCAAGTCACTCGAATCTCAAGTGAAAAGCAGAAAATTTAGATACAAGTTCAAATATAATACCCAACTTTATAAAATTAGCAAAGGTGTCAACGGAGCCATCGTATGAGAGGTGGCGTTGCTGGTTGCAAAAAATAAAACACCTTGTATCTAAGTTCAATCTCTTAGTGTTCCTGGTTCTTTTATTATAGTAGAAAAAATTGTTATACAAAGCCTCAGCTAAAATAATCAGAAGAGTTCCGAGTTCTGACACAAGTGAAGAGCGCAGAATTCAAGATATGGTTCACATCTATCAGTCTTTGGGTGTGTCTGATGATGCTGATATATGTTTACTATTTTCGCAATTAGAAAGTTGCTACTGATGATGATATCCTCGGACATAAACATTTATCAGTGCACACCACGGAACGGGATATTTCCAAATTCTTGATAATTTTTGCCGGTCGCTGTGGCCGAGCGGTTCTAGGTGTTCCAGTCCAGAAGTGCGCGACTGCTACGGTCGCAGGCTCTAATCCTGCCTCGGACATGGATGTGTATGATGTCCTTAAGTTAGTTGGCTTTAAGTAGTTCAAAGTTCTAGGGGACTGATGACCTCAGATGTCCCATAGTGCTCAGACCCATTTGAACCATTTAATAATTTTATATGATTAAAGTTAAATTTGTCGTGTGGCTGGTCTGTAAGTTTGTACATAGATGTTTCTGATTCATTGACAAGTAATACAAACAAACTTACTGTTTATATTCTCGAAATTAACCTCGAAATAACTTGGAAATATTACATTATATACAGAGAAAATAGGGCATCGATAAAAATTGCTCATGATTTACACTGAACATTGAACATTGCTATAGAAATAGTCCATTTAATAAAGTGCGCACACTGAACTTCCTTCTTTTCAAAAAATATGTGAGGAGATAGCAGTTACAAACACCCAGTTGTTTTCTCAAAACGAAAGCATGTCAATTTTTGATTTCTGGTCTTATGAACGCAAAGAGCACCCTGACTTTTAACACTCCAAGTACGCACCTGACCATGTACACCTCTTAGTGACGGTCTTGTTTTCCGACGTCAATGGCATTCAAAAAATGGTTCAAATGGCTCTGAGCACTATGGGACTTAACATCTGAGGTCATCAGTCCATTAGAACTTAGAACTACTTAAACCTAACTAACTTAAGTGCATTACACACATCCATGCCCCAGGCAGGATTCGAACCTGCGACAGTAGCGGTCACGCGGTTCCAAACTGAAGCGCCTAGAACTGGCATTTTTCAACAAGATTATGCGCCATGTCACAAGGCCAGGAGTGAGTGGTTCGAGGAACAAAGTGGTGGCTTGCAATTGATATTCTGGCCCTCCAACTCGCCGTATTTAAACCCCATCGAAAACGTCTGCGATGTGATTAAACGTGACGTCAGAGCTCTTCGCCCCCTCCCTAGAATTTATGAGATTTGGATTACTTGTGTGTGCAGGTATGGTGCCAACTCCCTTCAGCCCCTGCTGTATTTCCTTTATTTATTTAATACATTTATAGCATTACCCTAGTTTCTGTAGTATCTAATAGGTTATAAATATATAATTTATTTTATATATGGTTATGTATAATATGAATATGGCCTAGAATTACAGGTTGGAATGGAAAATTTTTTTTTTTTGGGAGTGCACGTAGAAAATAGTGTGAATATCACTAATCAGATGGATGATGGCTGTCTCAATGATCGCAAAGCTTAGACGTGAAGGGCCAACATCGATTCCCATCACAGTGAAGAGGATCTAACAAGACGACCAGAATGCGACGATCCGCCAGCGCCGCCATAAAGAGGACCATTGGTAAGGTATGTCCAGCGTAATGTGGTCGTCTCCAAGGGGAACTTCTGATGCAGAGGATAGCTGTTTCTCCAGGGGACGGAGCTATGGCGTGGGCTGGGGTGAGTACAGTCTTGCATAGTGCTTAGAGTCGCTGGATATAGAGATGTGTGTCGTAATTTTGGAACGAAACATTAGTAACTTCCTGGCAGTTAAAACTGTGTGCCCGACCGAGACTCGAACTCGGGCCCTTTGCCTTTCGCGGGCAAGTGCTCTACCATCTGAGCTACCGAAGCACGAGCCGTGAGTACCGTGCATGAGTCGTGCTTCGGTAGCTTAGATGGTAGAGCACTTGCCCGCGAAAGGCAAAGGTCTCGAGTTCGAGTCTCGGTCCGGCACACAGTTTTAATCTGCCAGGAAGTTTCATATCAGCGCAAACTCCGCTGCAGAGTAAAAATTCTGGAAACATTAGTAATTATTTCTTATTTACGCTTTATCACTTGTGGAAAATTCTTGAAGTATTTTAAGTTTGTGATTATTGTATATTCCCGTCCAGGATATGAATTCTGTTCTGACTATAAGTTGGTGTCGGTAGTAAACATGGCTTCAGTACTATGTGTTGACGTTCATTGATAACTTTGGATTCAAATATGGACTCTGTTGTGGTTTAGAAATGACAGTATGCAGATTTCTTAAAATGCAAGTATTCCGAGGAAACTAAATCACTTGCAATTACAAAAAAGAAAATCAGTTATTTCATATCTGCGGAGTAAAATTTCACATTGATATTATGAAGACTAGTGCACCACATATTACACTCATGCTCATAAATTAAGAAAATTCTGATACTTGATTTAACAACGCTCTAGCGGTCATACTGGTTTGCGATGACAGTTCGTGAACATGGCGTAGGCCGTTATTCTTGTTTCTCAGAATTCTAACCCTGTCATTCCTATATATGCATGCTACGATAGGAATACTGACTCATTCTAGAGAAAATACAACATTCATTGAGTGACACTAACAACGAGAGGACGCCTACTAGTGATCGCCGAATTCGTCCAAATTCATGATACATGCAGGGCGTGGTGAGACATGAGAGCGCCCCATGTGGGAACTTCAGATGGCTAATTGTTTAGGAAATAAAAGGAATTTTCATACTGATCTTACACCACGTGCACCTTGCCAACTGCCCCTGTGAGTAAGTGTTTAGCAAGCAGCGTTTGGCTCAGCGGTAAGAGAACTGATTCATATTGGAAGAGTTACGGGTTTGACTTCACCCAGCAACAAATATTTTTGTGCTCCTTCTTCAAAATCCGGTAAGCTGATAAGAGACTTGAACATGAAATATTTAACTGATGTGATGAAGCCCTATGTGCAAGAGAATAAATGTCTTCTGTTTACTGACTCGTGGGAAGGTTAAACAAATTCATCTATATTCGACGAACAGTTCCAAGATGAAGACGGATAGCCAGCGAGCAGTACCTAAGTAATTCCCCCCAAATGTACGTCACTAGTG
The DNA here is from genome assembly GCF_023897955.1 of Schistocerca gregaria. Lineage (NCBI taxonomy): Eukaryota > Metazoa > Arthropoda > Insecta > Orthoptera > Acrididae > Schistocerca > Schistocerca gregaria. The sequence goes on from NC_064931.1 coordinate 837,564,291, forward strand.
CAACCCTGCGATGTATATTTTTATCGTCAGGTAAAATATCTAGTAAAAATGCCAAAATTGAACTTACCTCATCAAGAAAGAAGAAGAAGAAGTCACTTCCCGAGATGCTTGCATCAAACTACATTTCATTGTACATCTCAAGCTATCCTCGCACGTCTTCAGCGACATGCTACGTGGTTCACTGCTGGACTGTGCAATGAAAGAAGCGGTTTTCAGAATGTCAATCAAGTTTGTTTCTCTATGGAGACATTAAAAAAGCCATGTCACTGAAAAAAGGCGGTGTTTACAGCGTGCGCAATATGCGGTGAAAATTATTGCTTCCCCTGTATTTTTTTTTAATGAATATTACCCCGGTACATGTAACTGATCACTTCCAAAAGAGTGGAAGTATCGATTTGCATACACGACGTTCCCTTGTTTGCGTTAACTACAATCCCTTTTCAAATGTTTACAGTCCCGCATTTCATCCTATGACTATACTTTTTGTGTTTATATAAATTAATAAAATAACCTACATGATGTTGCGATTAACTGTGATGTCGGTAGTGTACGCGTTGCCTAGGAGCACAAAAATATTTAGCACCACGCGGAGTCAAACCTGCAACCCTTTCAATGTGAATTTGATCTCTTACCGCTGAGCGAAACAGTGCTCTTTTTTTTTTAATATTAAGTAAGGACAACACAAACGCCCAATCCCTGGGCAGACAAAATCCCGAATCCGGCCGCTATCGAACCTGGGACCCCGTAATCCAGAGCCAGCAACGCTAGCCACTTTTTTTTGTGGAAGGGAGGGCGGGGAGGGCAGAGTGAGCAAGGGTCGTAACCCGAGGCCTGGCCACAGTGTCCCCCTCGCCCCTCAAGGTATCAGGGATGGTAAGGTGAATTTTGTGTGGTAATTTATATTTATTTATTTATTTTTATTTACTAATTTTAAGAAAACTGGCGTTCTACGGATCGGAGCGTGGAATGTCAGATCCCTTAATCGGGCAGGTAGGTTAGAAAATTTAAAAAGGGAAATGGATAGGTTAAAGTTAGATATAGTGGGAATTAGTGAAGTTCGGTAGCAAGAGGAACAAGACTTCTGGTCAGGTGACTACACAAAATCAAATAGGGGTAATGCAGGAGTAGGTTTAATAATGAATAGGAAAATAGGAATGCGGGTAAGCTACTACAAACAGCATAGTGAACGCATTATTGTGGCCAAGATAGATACGAAGCCCACACCTACTACAGTAGTACAAGTTTATATGCCAACTAGCTCTGCAGATGATGAAGAAATTGAAGAAATGTACGATGAAATAAAAGAAATTATTCAGATAGTGAAGGGAGACGAAAATTTAATAGTAATGGGTGACTGGAATTCGAGTGTAGGAAAAGGGAGAGAAGGAAACATAGTAGGTGAATATGGATTGGGGCTACGAAATGAAAGAGGAAGCCGCCTAGTAGAATTTTGCACAGAGCACAACTTAATCATAGCTAACACTTGGTTTAAGAATCATGAAAGAAGGTTGTATACGTGGAAGAACCCTGGAGATACTAAAAGGTATCAGATAGATTATATAATGGTAAGACAGAGATTTAGGAACCAGGTTTTAAGTTGTAAGACATTTCCAGGGGCAGATGTGGACTCTGACCACAATCTATTGGTTATGACCTGTAGATTAAAACTGAAGAAACTGCAAAAATGTGGGAAATTAAGGAGATGGGACCTGGATAAACTGAAAGAACCAGAGGTTGTACAGAGTTTCAGAGAGAGCATAAGGGAACAATTGACAGGAATAGGGGAAAGAAATACAGTAGAAGAAGAATGGGTAGCTCTGAGGGATGTAGTAGTGACGGCAGCAGAGGATAAAGTAGGTACAAAGACGAGGGCTGCTAGAAATCCTTGGGTAACAGAAGAAATATTGAATTTAATTGATGAAAGGAGAAAATATAAAAATTCAGTAAAAGAAGCAGGCAAAAAGGAATACAAACGTCTCAAAAATGAGATCGAAAGGAAGTGCAAAATGGCTAAACAGGGATGGCTAGAGGACAAATGTAAGGATGTAGAAGCTTATCTCACTAGGGGTAAGATAGATACTGCCTACAGGAAAATTAAAGAGACCTTTGGAGAGAAGAGAACCACTTGTATGAATATCAAGAGCTCAGATGGCAGCCCAGTTCTAAGCAAAGAAGGGAAGGCAGAAAGGTGGAAGGAGTATATAGAAGGTTTATACAAGGGCGATGTACTTGAGGACAATATTATGGAAATAGAAGAGGATGTAGATGAAGACGAAATGGGAGATACGATACTTCGTGAAGAGTTTGACAGAGCACTGAAAGACCTGAGTCGAAACAAGGCCCCCGGAGTAGACAACATTCCATTAGAACTACTGACGGCCTTGGGAGAGCCAGTCATGACAAAAATCTACCAGCTGGTGAGCAAGATGTATGAGACAGGCGAAATACCCTCAGACTTCAAGAAGAATATAATAATTCCAATCCCAAAGAAAGCAGGTGCTGACAGATGTGAAAATTACCGAACTATCAGTTTAATAAGCCACGGCTGCAAAATACTAACGCGAATTCTTTACAGACGAATGGAAAAACTGGTAGATGCAGACCTCGGGGAGGATCAGTTTGGATTCCGTCGAAATGTTGGAACACGTGAGGCAATACTGACCTTACGACATATCTTAGAAGAAAGATTAAGAAAAGGCAAACCTACGTTTCTAGCATTTGTAGACTTAGAGAAAGCTTTTGGCAATGTTGACTGGAATACTCTTTTTCAAATTCTAAAGGTGGCAGTGGTAAAATACAGGGAGCGAAAGGCTATTTACAATTTGTACAGAAACCAGATGGCAGTAATAAGAGTCGAGGGGCATGAAAGGGAAGCAGTGGTTGGGAAAGGAGTGAGACAGGGTTGTAACCTCTCCCCGATGTTATTCAATCTGTATATTGAGCAAGCAGTAAAGGAAACAAAAGAAAAATTAAGAGTAGGTATTAAAACTCATGGAGACGAAGTAAAAACTTTGAGGTTCGCCGATGACATTGTAATTCTGTCAGAGACGGCAAAGGACTTGGAAGAGCAGTTGAACGGAATGGACAGTGTCTTAAAAGGAGGATATAAGATGAACATTAACAAAAGCAAAACGAGGATAATGGAATGTAGTCAAATTAAATCGGGTGATGCTGAGGGAATTAGATTAGGAAATGAGACACTTAAAGTAGTAAAGGAGTTTTGCTATTTAGGAAGTAAAATAACTGATGATGGTCGAAGTAGAGAGGATATAAAATGTAGACTGGCAATGGCAAGGAAAGCGTTTCTGAAGAAGAGAAATTTGTTAACATCGAATATAGATTTAAGTGTCAGGAAGTCGTTTATGAAAGTATTTGTTTGGAGTGTAGCCATGTATGGAAGTGAAACATGGACGATAACTAGTTTGGACAAGAAGAGAATAGAAGCTTTCGAAATGTGGTGCTACAGAAGAATACTGAAGATAAGGTGGATAGATCACGTAACTAATGAGGACGTATTGAATAGGATTGGGGAGAAGAGAAGTTTGTGGCACAACTTGACTAGAAGAAGGGATCGGTTGGTAGGACATGTTTTGAGGCATCAAGGGATCACAAATTTAGCATTGGAGGGCAGCGTGGAGGGTAAAAATCGTAGAGGGAGACCGAGAGATGAGTACACTAAGCAGATTCAGAGGGATGTAGGTTGCAGTAGGTACTGGGAGATGAAGCAGCTTGCACAGGATAGAGTAGCATGGAGAGCTGCATCAAACCAGTCTCAGGACTGAAGACAACAACAACAACACTAATTTTAATATATTCGTAATTTGGATTTACTTTATACCAGAACAAAAATAAATGTACCTGGCACCGCATCGTGCTATGAGTAAACAAAACAACATCTTGGCACGGTCCTACACCGAGGTAATACATAGGGGAAAACGAAAAAAAAAGTGCTGTGTACATGATGCAGAAGGTCATGTCGCTACTCTCCTTACGCTTCATTATCCAGGTACTTCTTCACGTATGTCGTATATTATTCCACCGAGAATCGGACTTAGTCTTGTCAGCTCAGTCAATTGGTATCTTCTCCTACCTGTTGATGATCCAGCTGCGTGGAGGGTCGCGTAGGGCACTCCCTAAGTAATTAGTAAAATACTGTCCATATTTTGGGTTCCGTACGATCTCGCATTGACGTTCTTGTAGGTAGTTACAAAAGTCAAATACATCTTTAGGTCCATCGTGAAATAAGTAGTGTATCGCATGCCTACGGATCCACATGACGGCGTTGGTTTTGGTGCACGGGAAGTACTGTTTATCCGGAAACAGGACAAACCGAGGTGTAATGTGTTCCGGAGTCACTCGTAGAAAATACGACACAATTTGTCGCACCAAGCGCCATACGTCTTCTGCCGCGCCACATGTGAGACGGTGTTCGTCCGTGTCTGGCATTCCGCAGTCTATACATAGAGGGGATTCCGCCATATTTATCTTGTGGAAGCGTGATCGGGTGATCTGTTTATCGTTGACTGTGATGTACCATGTGGATCGGACGTCTGTATCCAGTGTAACAGCCTGTATCTTCCGCCACACCACCTTCCAATTAACCTGAGGGCTTTTGGTCTCCACGATGTTTGCTGGGCGCCTCTGCTGTAGGACATGATATATATCCCGCGCCAACTCCTGTTTCGTCGGTGGTACTGCGATACGGACATAGCTGTGTTCAATGTAAAAGTTTGCGAAGCAGTAGAATGGTGGGGGTATACCTTGCGTCGTCAGTGGGGGCATAAGGGAGGACGGAGCTAAGGACTTCAGCAGCAAACCTGTCAAACATCCGGGTGGTGGCGCCAAAGCTTGATGTGTGAGCTGACATACAGCGTCACAGCTCTGTCGTGGTCATGGGCTAGACCAAGACCTCAGCTTTCTGGGGGAAGATTCAGTGACTCATAACTGACTTTGAAGAACGTCCCTGTACAGACATAGGCTCCGAATGCCGCTAATAGACGTCGAGCCATCAGTAACGGAATTGGAAGGACACGCGCCATGTGTGGAAGGTGCGATGCGAGGTAAACATTGACAAACTGTTTCCTTTGAAGAATGTCGAGGGTCCGCAGACGAAGGTTGGAGATCTGGACCCGAATTTGTTGTAATAATCGGTGGTAGTTAAGGGCCGCAGAGCGCCGTTTGTCGTCGTGAAACTCTATTCCAAGACATTTGATAGTGTCACGTAGCTGTAGGGGGTCGACACACGCTGGGGTCAACCCGTCTCCTATGACCATGGCGACCGATTTGGTGACGTTGAGACTGCTGCCGGAAGCCACAACGTATGTGGTAATCCATTCTAATACCTTGATTATATCGTTGCGATTGCGGAACACGAGAACCAGGTCTGCATATGCTGTACAGCGAAGTGTGACTTTACTTAAGGTGAGACCGGTGAGGAGTTGATGGATGCCCCAGAGGAGCGGTTCCAGTGCCAGAACATAGAGTAACGTCGACAAGGGGCAGCCTTGATGCACGGATCGGAAAAGTCGGGAGAGACTGCGAGAGACGCCTGTTAACGAGCACTTTGGAAGTCGCCCCTCGGAGGAGGCGCATCACGCCGTCTGTGAATTGCTGTGGGTACTGCATGTGTTGGAGAACGGACGTTAGGTACGCGTGATCCTCTCGATCAAAAGGTTGGCTAAAATCTAGTGATGCCAGCGCTCCCGGGATGTGGCGAGTCCTGGCTAGGGCTAGCATGTCACGGTATCGACACAGTTCTGTGTGGATGTTGTTGATACCCCCTAGGGATGTCTGATCTGGTGAGATGACGTAAGGTATGGTCGGTCACGGTATCGACACAGTTCTGTGTGGATGTTGTTGATACCCCCTAGGGATGTCTGATCTGGTGAGATGACGTAAGGTATGGTCGGTGGTAGTCGGTTTGCTAATAGTCTGGTGACTATCTTCATGTCACATTTGACGAGTGTTAGCGGGCGGTAATCTTGTATTCGAGCCCCACCTTTAGATTTGTGAAACGGTATAATTATTCCTTCTACGAAGGTCTCGGGGAGCGGCACCACGAGGGACATAAGCTCCCGACAGATGTCTGTCAACATGGGAGACAGTAAATACTGGAAAGTTCTATAAAACTCCACAGAGAGCCCGTCGGGGCCAGGAGACATATTCGCCGCTGCTTTACCTATGGCGTCGATAACTTCGTCTTCCGTAATGTCGTTCAATAATGCAGTTTGTAAATCCTGTGGGACAATGCCGTAAACCACTTGTGGGACTCCTGTCACCGTCGTCGGGTCGGAACATTAAGCAGAATAAAGCCGTGCGTAATGGTCGAAGAAGGCTGCACCAATATCGCGTTGTGTGGTGTGATGACGGCATGTATCAGCGCCCGTCTTCGCAGTGTACGTTCTCTAATGACGTGGTACATGGTTGGACGTTCCGTGGCGAGTACGTCTTGTGTTCACACTCGGACGATCGTCCCTTCGAGGTGTCGGCGCATATGGCCTACGATCTGTACCTTCGCACGCTGTACTGTCATCTGTCGTTCCAGTGAGGGTGGCAAGAAGGAGTATACGCGGAGGGTGGTGAAATAAAAATCGAGGGTCTGCCGCCTCCAAGCAACAGTCTCACGACCATACGTAATAAAGGTTCTCCGTAGGGCCGGCTTGGCGCAGTTTAACCACCGACTAATCGATGCAGGGTACGTCGGGATGCGGCGGACTCACAAACTCCACATGTCTTCGATAGCGCGTCGACAGTACGGAGAAGCGAGGTGAGCAAGGTTAAATTTCCAGGAATGTCGGCTGCACCACACCCGTTGGCGAAGAAGTGTGACGGCACACATACAGGGTGGTCCATTGATCGTGACCGGGCCAAATATGTCACGAAATAAGCGTCAAACGAAAAAAATTACAAAGAACGAAACTTGTCTAGCTTGAAGGGGGAAACCAGATGGCGCTATGGTTGGCTCGCTAGATGACGCTGCCATAGGTGAAACAGGTATCAACTGCGTTTTTTAAAAATAGGAACCGCCATTTTTATTACATATTCGTGTAGTACGTAAAGAAATATGAATGTTTCAGATGGACCACAGTTTTCGCTCTGTGACAGATGGTGCTATAATAGTTACAAACATATGGCTCACAATTTTAGACGAACAGTTGTTAACAGGTAGGTTTTTTAAATTAAAATACGGAACGTAGGTACGTTTGAACATTTTATTTCGGTTGTTCCAATGTGATACATGTACCTCTGTGAACTTATCATTTCTGAGAACGCATTCTGTTACATCGTGATTACCTGTAAATACCATTTTAATGCAATAAATGTTCAAAATTATGTCCGTCAACCTCATTGCATTTCGCAATACTTGTAACGACGTTCTTCTCAACAGCGAGTTGTTCGCTTTCCGTTATGTTCGCACATGTATTTACAATGCGCTGACGCATGTTGTCAGGCGTTGTCGGTGGATCACGATAGCAAATATGCTTCAACTTTCCCCACAGAAAGAAATCTGGGGACGTCAGATCCGGTGAACGTGCGGGCCTAGGTATGGAGCTTCGACGATCAATCCACCTGTCATGAAAAATGCTATTCAATACCTCTTCAACTGCACGCGAGCTATGTACCGGACATCAATGATGTTGGAAGTACATCGCCATTCTGTCATGCAGTGAAACATCTTGTAGTGATTTCAGTAGAACATTACGTAGGAAATCAGCAGACATTTCACCATTTAGATTGCCATCGATAATATGGGGGCCAATTATCCTTCCTCCCATAAGGCCGCACCATACATTAACCTTCCAAGGTCGCTGATGTTCCACTTGTCGCAGCCGTCGTGGATTTTCCACTGACCAATAGTGCATATTATGCCGGTTTACGTTACCGCTGTTGGTGAATGGCGCTTCGTCACTAAATAGAACGCGTGCAGAAAATCTGTCATCGTCCCGTAATTTCTCTTGTGCCCAGTGACGAACTGCACACGACGTTTAAAGTCGTCGCCATGCAATTCTTGGTGCACAGAAATACACTCCTGAAAATGGAAAAAAGAACACATTGACACCAGTGTGTCAGACCCACCATACTTGCTCCGGACACTGCGAGAGGGCTGTACAAGCAATGATCACACGCACGGCACAGAGGACACACCAGGAACAGCGGTGTTGGCCGTCGAATGGCGCTAGCTGCACAGCATTTGTGCACCGCCGCCGTCAGTGTCAGCCAGTTTGCCGTGGCATACGGAGCTCCATCGCAGTCTTTAACACTGGTAGCATGCCGCGACAGCGTGGACGTGAACCGTATGAGCAGTTGACGGACTTTGAGCGAGGGCGTATAGTGGGCATGCGGGAGGCCGGGTGGACGTACCGCCGAATTGCTCAACACGTGGGGCGTGAGGTCTCCACAGTACATCGATGTTGCCGCCAGTGGTAGGCGGAAGGTGCACGTGCCCGTCGACCTGGGACCGGACCGCAGCGACGCACGGATGCACGCCAAGACCGTAGGATCCTACGCAGTGCCGTAGGGGACCGCACCGCCACTTCCCAGCAAATTAGGGATACTATTGCTCCTGGGGTATCGCCGAGGACCATTCGCAACCGTCTCCGTGAAGCTGGGCTACGGTCCCGCACACCGTTAGGCCGTCTTCCGCTCACGCCCCAACATCGTGCAGCCCGCCTCCAGTGGTGTCGCGACAGGCGTGAATGGAGGGACGAATGGAGACGTGTCGTCTTCAGCGATGAGAGTCGCTTCTGCCTTGGTGCCAATGATGGTCGTATGCGTGTTTGGCGCCGTGCAGGTGAGCGCCACAATCAGGACTGCATACGACCGAGGCACACAGGGCCAACACCCGGCATCATGGTGTGGGGAGCGATCTCCTACAGTGGCCGTACACCTCTGGTGATCGTCGAGGGGACACTGAATAGTGCATGGCACATCCAAACCGTCATCGAACCCATCGTTCTACCATTCCTAGACCGGCAATGGAACTTTCTGTTCCAACAGGACAATGCAAGTCCTCATGTATCCCGTGCCACCCAACTTGCTCTAGAAGGTGTAAGTCAACTACCCTGGCCAGCAAGATCTCCGGATCTGTCCCCCATTGAGCATGTTTGGGACTGGATAAAGCGTCGTCTCACGTGGTCTGCACGTCCAGCACGAAAGCTGGTCCAACTGAGGCGCCAGGTGGAAATGGCATGGCAAGCCGTTCCACAGGACTACATCCAGCATCTCTACGATCGTCTCCATGGGAGAATAGCAGCCTGCAATGCTGCGAAAGGTGGATGTACACTGTACTAGTGCCGACATTGTGCATGCTCTGTTGCCTGTGTCTATGTGCCTGTGGTTCTGTCAGTGTGATCATGTGATGTATCTGACCCCAGGAATGTGTCAATAAAGTTTCCCCTTCCTGGGACAATGAATTCACGGTGTTCTTATTTCAATTTCCAGGAGTGTATGATAGGGGTGCAATCGATATTGATGTAGCATTCTCAACACCGACGTTTCTGTGATTCCCGATTCTCGCGCAGTTTGTCTGCTACTGATGTGCGGATTAGCCGCGACAGCAGCTTCATCATCTGCTTGGGAATCATCATTTGTTGCAGATCGTGGTTGACGTTTCACATGTAGCTGAAGTCTTCCTGTTTATTTTAATAACGTAACTATCCGGCGAACGGTCCTTACACTTGGATGATGTCGTCCAGGATACCTAGCAGCATACATAGGACACGCCCGTTGGGCATTTTGATCATAATAGCCATCTATCAACACGATATCGACGTTTTCCGCAATTGGTCCACGGTCCATTTTAACACGGGTAATGTATCACGAAGCAAATACCGTCCGCACTGGCGGAATGTTACGTGATACCACGTATTTATACGTTTGTGACTTTTACAGTGCCATCTATAAAGAAACGAAAAAAGTGGTCCAACTAAAACATCCATATTTCTTTACGTACTACACGAATACGTAATAAAATGTGGGTTCCTACTTCAAGCGGCTCTAGACGCCGCAGTCTGGAACCGCGGGAACGCTACGGACACAGGTTCGAATGCTCCGTCGGGCATGGATGTGTGTGATGTCCTTCGGTTATTTAGGTTTACGTAGTCCTAAGTTGTAGGGGACTGATGACCACAGCAGTTAAGTCCCATAGTGCTCAGAGCCATTTGAACTATTTTCGGTTCCTACTTTTAAAAAAACCCAGTTATTATCCGTTTGACCTATGGCAGCGCCATCTAGCGGAACAACCATAGCGCCCCTTCAAGCTAGGTAAGTTTCGTTCTTTGTAGTTTTTTCGTTTGACGCTTATTTCGTGAGCTATTAGGCCCTGTCACGATCAGTGGCCCACCCTGTATAGGCCTCGTGATCAGAAAAGGCTACTGGCCACACCTCCGCGTCGCTCACCGTAAATCCTATCAATGCCACTAGACGAGTGACTCGTGAAATGGGTGTAACCTAGTCGATTTTTTCGGACATGTTCCCATGTATCTACCAGCTGGAGATCGCTGATGAGTGTCCCAAGTTCGGGGCACAGTGAATGGCGTGGCAGCTGATCCTTAGGTGCATAGGTATTATTGAAATTGCTCCCTAATATCACATCATCCCGCCTGCCCTGAAAAATCGGTGCTGTTCCTTCTGAGAAGAAGAGCGATCGGTCGTGACGGTGATTCCTTCCGGTAAGGGCGTACACATTGGTAAACTGGACGCCTAGCACCGTTACGGCCATTCCTCTAGCGTCGTAGAGATATCGGACTTCTTCCGCCTCGAGGCCCTCTCTGAGGTGAACTGCGACTCCACTTTTAGTTGGCGAAGCGTGGAATACATGAGCCTTATAACCATACATACCCAGGAAATCGGCGACGAAGACTTCTTGGAGAAAGACACTGTCAACATCTGCTGCATTGAGCATGTCTTGGAGCATCGACAACTTCGTACGTGTCCGAATGGTATTAATGTTGATGATCGTTAAACGATTGGTCTGTAGATCGTCTCCTGCAGTGGGGGCCGCCGTCAGCGTCACCGTAGAAGGTGGGGCCTGTCATCTGCAGGCCGCGTCCGCGCCGTCATCTATTGCAACTCGGGAGTCGCCGAGCTGTGGGAGGAGAGACCCCTCTCCTCATCCACCAGAGCGGGCGTAAAATCGTCTTCAATGTCATCCGCCCAAGGTCCGTAAGTTAACGGTGGCTGCGGTAGAACACTTGTGGGCTGAGTGACTAAGGGTAAATCCGCAGTTGATTCTGGTTGTGTACCATCGGCGGGAGCTGTGCTTGTGATCTGTTTGCCCGAGAGAGCGGAATCGGGTTTGTCGAAATGAGGCAAAGTGACAATTGAAGGCGATCCTGTGTCATCCATTTTCCTCGTCTCGTCGCCCGTCCGGTCGTCATCTGGAGGAGACGTCCGCTGGTGGCAATCGTCTGAGGGTGTGCGAAATCGCTTTTTATGTTTTCTCAGTGACCTTTGTTTGAGGACGTGGGTTTCTGTGTCCGAAATAGTTTGTGGTTACCGTATCGCATCCCCCTCTGGGAGAAAGGCAGAGGTCGGTACAACCCTAGCGTCGAGTTCCATTCTCTCGTCCGAATCATCATGTAGAGTCGAAATGCGGACACAGTAATGTTGTTGTTCAGTCCAGGACTGGCGACAAGGGTGCATTCTAACGCTTCCTGTCTTTCAAGTGGTTTTTCGTCAGTCATGACGGTCGATCGTGCCACCCATGCGTAATTGAGGAGGAGGGACGTGAGCCTAGGAGGTAGTGCCATGTTATGTAGTGGAATTTGTGTAACCCGACGTTGAATACACGCCTAGCGTTTATGACCCTCCCGGCTGCAACCAGAACAAGTACGAGGTTCTCCATGGTACATTACGATTGCTCGGCATCCACTTATGACTAAGTAGGATGGCACATGTTTCTTTAATTCAATTTTGACTTGTCGGACGTCGTTGAGGACCTGGTATGTCTAGAAGGTGTTCCATTTTTTGGCCATGTGGATAATTACCGTCCCATAAAGGCGGAAAGCTGAGGTAACTACGTCCGGTGGCACTTCAAACGGGAGTTCGAACACTCTTAGTGTGTGTAATCCTAGTCCAGCATGGTCAATGGTAATTTCTCTGATGTGACCATTGGAGTGGTTGAATTTGAGAGTGTTTGCACATGTGTTCGCAACTGCATGACATAACGCGTCATCGACTTTCTTGACTTACACGACGCTACTTGTGATTGGTAGGTGGATACCGATGATGTGCTCTGTTGGTATTTGAAATCCGACGCGGATGAATTGTTCAATTTCAAAGGCTCGTGGTCTTGCGTAGTCGGGCTGGAAGCTGATCTTGATAGTAGCTTTTCTGTACGAATGAGCCATAGCCACTCAGTGTCAAAGGTCGCGAGTACTAGTTGTGGGCTGGCCTGTGTGGCCTTGCGGTTCTAGGTGCCTCAGTCTGGAACCGCGTGACCGCTACGGTCGCAGGTTCGAATCCTGCCTCGGGCATGGATGTGTGTGCAGTCCTTAGGGTAGTTACGTTTAAGTAGTTCTAAGTTCTAGGGGACTGAATACCACAGATGTGAAGTCCCATAGTGCTCAGAGCCATTTGAACCAACTAGTTGCTGCGAGGAAGTACACAAAGTACTCGCGCTCGCGACTCTGCGGACTGGACGTAAACAAGACGTCCTCGCCGCTCACCGGCCGAAAGCAGACAGTCTCCGTAGGCTGACTGTCACAGGGACAACTCATAAGGTCCACAAGATGATACATCCATATCAAAATTCCTTTTATTTCCTAAACGCTTGGCCATCTGTAGTTTCCACTTCGGGTGCTTTCTTGTCTCACCCCGTCCTGCATGTACCATAAATTTGGGCGATTTCGGCGATGACAAGTAGGCGTCCTCTCCTTGTAAGTAGCAGAACGGTATGTACTTCAATGAAACTTCCTTAGTCACTGTACAAGTGTGCACTACTTAACTGGTTTCTTTTTCAATAGACTTCCAGGAGAACGGAACAGTAGAGTGGTAACCCCAAGTATTTATATCCAATTTCAAGGTTTCATTGTGCTAAACCCCTTCTGTTACGTACAGAAATTCTCCTGAGTGGCAGAGAACTTCTCTCTGTAATGTGTTCTTTATTCATACACGCTCTTACATTTTTTCTTGTTTTATAAATTATGCCGTTTCTAAATTTTCTAATCAGCCATCTGTAAAGAAAAGTTTCGTGATCAAGTAGCTGCGGCTCGTATGGTCCTTCAGAACGTAACAGATAAATAAATAAATAGTTAAAAATTTTGAGTTAAAACAGAGCAGACAAACCTACAGACCAGTGACCTGGATACGGCTGGGTGAGCGTTTTCTTAGCCAAAGGTGAAAAGTGAGCCGGACACTCATCGTGATTCTAGCACATACATCGATGTATTTTAAGTAGTACTCACACAAAGAAATCCGATAGATTTTCGGTAAGAAATTATATGTATCATTTACCCGTTAAGGGTTGTTCAATGGAGAACGAAAGTGCCACGTAGTCTGCAGTACTACCTTATCAAACGTTGAGACGCCACTGCTTCTTACTTCAACCTACCTCAGTAAGTGTGGATTCACAGCGCCATGGTAATGTGTATTTATGATTTCAGGTTTGCATGCAAATATCAATGTTTGAAGAAAGAATCTATTGTCCTAATACTACGTAAGATCTCAGTGACTGAATTCCGTACGTATTGTAGAATCCCGCTGGTTTATCTGTTGGTAAACTAGCACGTGATACGAACGGACGTTTTTTGCACGAAAAATACAAACAACGCTGTATTGGTTTATTCCAGAGGCACTCGCGATTTCTCAGGGGAAAACATGTGGATTACGAGATACAATAGCCAGAACATAAATTTCGTCCGTTCCGCTCGTGGCAGGCTAGCCCTTATCCTTTATGCCGTAGTCGTGTTCTCTTTCAATAACTATTTTTTCACGTTTCTTTACTTGTCATTCGTCAATCTTACTGGACACTGTCTGTCGGGCTACCTTCGTTCGTTCAATCGTACTGTTATTTTCACGTTCCTTCTCCATTATCCGTAGAAACGTAGCATAGCTACTTTCTCTTTGGGAAGACATTTAATTTTTCAAACTAACCAGTAATCTACACACATGAACTGCACAGAAAGAAAGAAAGCTACGTTTCCTCCATGCTCCTTTTATTTGGATATAATGGCTATGCAACTTGCTGTTTCTTCCTTATTCGACATGAAATATTTCCTTATTCTATGAAAAGACAAACTACAGCCTAGGGTGGAAATTGTTATTAAGTTTGAAAAGATTAACCCTAATATTAGACACTGTAATTTCACGGGATCCTGGAGCGTGAAACATCGTTAAATTAGATTGTTTTGAAACTACGATATTAGCAGCACCAATTGCCAGACTTCCTTTCGAAAAGCGAAGTCGACACCGATATCTCTGTAAGTAATATAAATGTAGAAAAAGCTATACGTCATCTGGTGAGGACATCTTCACTATTTGTTTAGGTTAAAACGAACTTAACATGTCATACGCTGATCAGGAATTATCTGATGTGAATTGCGTAGCTTAATCACCCTGTAATATGGCATATATTTGCAACTATGTTTACACAGCCCTTTAAATTAATAAGCAAAGGGGTTTACCAGTTAGGCGATAATGAGAATGTATTGAATCTGAAGCAGCCATTTCGGCTAGCCAAATCAGAGTCATTTCCATAGCTTATAGTACCTTTGTTATATGACGGTGAATCATGTAGGTGTATAGGTGTATTAGAAATTACCACAAAACTCCTTGTGGGAGTATGTGTGTGAATCTGTGTACTGCACAATATCAACAGCAAGGGCCCCGCCTTGACACTGAAGGTCCACTAATACGCGAGTTGGTGCTTGCTGGATTTGTGCGGTGACAGAGGAACATGGAAAGAATCATTGCAAACACTAGCTACGCCAGCTCTGCGCAAGGTCATACTGTTCAGTTTGGTGATCGGAGAGACCTTTATGAGTCACAAATCATCTTGAGTAGTAGTAGAAGCAATATTACACGCTATTGTGAATAATCTACACAAATACAACTCTGATACAAATAAGACTAATAGAAATAGTTCAGACTGATTACCTACTATGCAAAAATATCTGATTCTCTTTTGCGCTATATTCAAAAAGGTATTACGAATACTGCAGTATTTCCTGAAGCTTCATGCAATTTTGCCAATTAAAGACATGGTAGGAGACCGTCGCTGTTATTTGAAAAAAACTGTTGATGATGTACAGTAACCAGCCACATGGCTGGTTGCTGTGCACAATCAACAATTTATTCGTGTAAGGCTCTTCACGCGAACTGCGTAAACAAACACTATCACACACGTACACACTCACTCACACACCCACACACACACACACGTGTGTACATGATTAATGAAACTAACTGTGGCATGTGGACACAAGGAGAGAGGCATGATGCTTTCGTCAGGAGCCTTCTCAAGGCTACTTGTTTCTGACCTAGCACGGACCTGATACACGTTGTGTAACGTGTGCACTGGTTGTCGTACAGCTCTCCCTCCACATACACATTTTCTTACAAAGTAACCAAGCAGTTGGATGTTTTATCAAAACCACGCCATTTTACGAACGAACGGATTCGAATTTTATACAAACGGGATTATAAACTGCAGCCTTATTCAAAATGTACCCAACGATCTGAATTTTGCGGTGTGCTCAAAATTGCCCATAGTGTCTGAATTTTTTGCTACGTTCAGAAGAATTTGAGTGACCTGAATTATGCGCCGAATTCAAAAATATTTCAACGACCTTAGTTCTACACATTGCTCAACAGTATACGAATGTTCTGAATTTTTTGTCAACTGCCATCATGTTCAAAAGTGTCCGAAAGATTTGAATTTTGTGTCATCTTTGATAGTCTCCAATCGATCTGAATTATGCTTCAGTTGGCGTTACGTTAAACAATAATAGAACAATCTGAATTGTATGCCATGTTCAGAATTATCTGAACGGCATGAATTTCATACAGTGATCAGTAGTATCTGAACGATCTGAATTTAGCGTAAACTCATATCAGTTTCACGAATATCCAAATGAGTGAAATTCTGTAATTTTCTAAAATATCTAAATGATCTCAGTTTTGCGAAGATTAAAGGCATTTTCAAAAATGCCCATCCTGTAAAGTTATCATCATTGTTCCCTCCACAACCACTCGTTTCATCATGGGAAAAGTATCTGATCGACCTGGAATTTTTCAGTGACGTAGCTAGATGATATGAATCTAGAGTCACTTTAAAAGTATCTCAATAATGTATTTTGTATCGAGTTAAAACGCATCCATATGATACGAATATTTTGTGTCATGTTCAAAAGAATGTAAGAACTCTAAATTTTTTAGGATTTGCATTTCGTTCAAAAGTATCAAAAAAAGCTGAACTATTCTTGAATTGGCGCCATTTAAAAATATGTCTGAATGGTCTCAATTTAGCATAAATTGGTGTTGTGTTCGAAGTATCCAAATAATCTCCTGTGTATTTTAATAATGGGACATTATTTGCCATAATCAGCAGTCATCCCAAACTGTGCAACACAATTAAAGGAATGTGTTTTCGGAATATCGTAACTATACGTTTGAAAATTGGTTCAAAGATGCCTACAGCCTTCCTTTGTAATGGTTCAAACGTGTGGTGCACTGCGTCGTCAGCCTCGGAGTAGGCGACGCTTTAAACAGCAAGATGCAGACAAATGCAAGAAAAAAACATCACAGCTGAGAAGTTCATGTGATATCAAAAGTGGGCTAATTATGTCACATTGGCACCAACTTTCACCAAAATTATGGCCGCCGCCTCTCGACGTACCCCCATCTAACCCCTTCTTTGACGCCTTCCCGATGGCAGTCAGAACGGTGTCACCCAGAGTTGAAAGCACTCAGTTTTCTTATGTGTGGCCGACAAAAAGATTTCAGCCGCTCCGTCGCTCGGAACAGATATGAAATGGCCTCAGGGGGTTTTGGTATTGAAGCCACCAATATAACCACTGCTTTTTCTGGGCAGTCGATTTCCGAACATTTCGCAGCAGAAAATGACGTTTCCGAATGGGATGAGTTAAAGGACGACATTGTTGTTAACCTTTCACGCTGGTGACATCCCCGGCGCGAAACAGGGTGGCAGAAAAAGTGTAAGCATCCTTTGCTGCCTCGGATGAAGCTCTAATTTCGTCGAATGACTTTGAAAGGTGGTTAGTGGTTTGAACCTGTATACGAGAGCAAAAATAGCAGTTGCGCTACACTCCAAAGGGGTGCGATCATATGCAATGGTATGGAGCTTCACAATGTCCTCGGAGAGATGTTGATACGTCCAGGGGTGTCAGCAACGTCGAAGGCTCTAAAGAACATCGTCGTGTTGCCCATCGCACTGCGAACTGTTGTCTTCGACCGCGAAATGTCCGGGAAACGGCGCCCCAGGGAAAGCAGTGGTTTCATCGACGCTCTTTATGCCTTCCACTCATGCCTTTTCGGGTCGATTCGGAGTGACAGTGTGTGTGAAATCTTTTCTTTGGAAACCAATCAAAGAAATGCAATGAGTTTAACACTATGTGTCGCCGTTCTGACATCCATCGCAAAGGCGTCATAAGAAGGGGTGATTGATAGTAAGATGGGGTATAACGACCTTCCATTGTATGACTTGTCGACGGTGGCGTTGGGCGCAGTTGTGGTGAAATTTAGTGCCAATATGACACTATCGACCCACCTTAAAATTCCCATGAACTTCTGAACTGTGTAGTTTTTTTCACATTTGGCGACTCCTTGCGTTTGAAGGGTAACGCCGCAGGGCACGATGCTTTTGTAGTGTTGCAGAGGAAGATTGTAGGCACCTTTGTACCAAATTTCAAACTTATAGGTCACAGTGGAGGACAGTTACGTTGTTTCGAAGAAGAGGTCGTTCAATTGTACTCCGCAACGTATTTATGTCATAGATGTAGGTTAACGTTGTAACTGATGCCTAAAGAAATAGTGCTTGCTATTTCTGTGCACCAATGTGATAAGTATCGTAAATTCCACTATCGAGCTCACGCTTCCCACCAGTGCATTTGACTAGTCTCAGTGAAATATGGCTCTCCTTGGCAGACGTAAGTCAACATGTCCAAGACACACAGGAAATAAAGACATTAGCTGCCAGTGGGCACTGATTTACATCAATGCAGCAAACTGAAGATTAGTGCCAGATCGGCATTCGAACCCGGGTCTCCTGGTTACTACTGACATGTACTCAGTACTATGCTATCCAGACACAGGGGTCCCCACAACCTCACCGAATACCCTACCATGCCTCCTGTCAGACCCATATTCTCAACTTAACGCCACACACGCTACTGATGTAGCGTACCCGGTCATTACCCTCATTACTAGAGGTAACTCGCCGATTACTGGAAGAGTTGGTGTGTATATGCACTGAAGGCATGATTGGCCGTCATCATGTTAATTATATATGCGGTGTCTAGTCTTTCCGAAAGAACAGACACCACATATATAGTCAACATGTTAACTAATCATTTTACTTGTTCTGACCAATACTTTCTTGCTGACATCAGCAGATCTATATCTGATGATGGTTTAAATGGTTCAAATGGCTCTGAGCACTATGGGACTTAACATATGAGGTCATCAGTCCCGTAGACTTAGAACTACTTAAACCTAACTAACCTAAGGACATCACACACATACCCATGCCCGAGGCAGGATTCGAACCTGCGACCGTAGCAGCAGCGTGGTTCCAGACTGAAGGGCCTAGAACCACTCGGCCACCACGGCCTGCTATATTAGATGATAAGTCGTTTTTGGTTGATGGAACTAGTCTGAACCGACTTTATCCAGTTAGAAACCGGTTTGAACTAATAATTTTGGGTACTTTTGAACGTGGCACAAAAGCTGAAAGTCATTCGGATGCATTTGAAAATGACGGACAATTATGATTGTACAGATAGTGTGGAACCATCCCACTGAGCAGGAAGGTCGTTTGTAAAAGTTAGGCTTCTACTTGGAGCTACCTGTTATCGACGCTGGACTGTTACAGATATGATCAGCATTTAGTACTTTTCTTCGGACACGTGCACAGCAAACAGTGTACGTTGATCTGTAACTCAGGCATGATTTTTCTCACTCGATTCTGCAGAGTCCACAAACTTCTGGAAAGTGGAGACAGAGCAGTGGCTCTCGTCTCACTGAAAAACATGTCCAATCGACACGAAATTTGGAACTTTCGGATATACATGCAACTCACAAAATAAGTAAGCCGACACCTGTAGCTACTAACAATGTTAAATCCTTAAGATTTTGACTCCTCTTCTTCCTTAAGTGTTTCTGAATATGCAGGTCGTTCACAAAGCCTCTTCCAGACTTCTCTTTTCCATTTTTTCAGCATGGTACAGATCTAGTCAGCCACATTTCTTTCTATTGCAGGACTTATCTATAAGTGTGCTTCATTTCTTATCCTGTCACTTGCATTCTGGTTATTTGTCACACAATTCAGCATGTTTCTGTTCTGATTCTGTGTTGCATTTCATTTGACACTATCCAATCTATCCAAAGCTTGCCCTGTTTCTTCCATTATTACCCCCTCCATAAAGTTCTTTGACCTATGAATGCTAATATAATGTCTTTCACAAACCGACTTTCTGATTACTTGCTATAACTCGCGGAGTCTCTTTTGTCATTCTTTGTGGCAGGAATAGTGGCAGCTGCCATCTAGTACCCCATCGGAACTACAGTGGGAGGATTATAATGGAGGTCGTTTAGTACTTGATGTGGGAGCAACAATCGAAGAAGACCGACGAAGCCCATTAAAGGACAAATCACTAGGTAGAATGAACATCGTGGTCATGATCTCTGACACTGACACTAACATAGTAATGAAAAAGAAAACCACGCTACCAATTTTGGAATTGAAACTTTTCCATAGCATAGAAGGAGTTGTCCAGGAAATATCGTTTTATGAAATTGTCCACTCAATAAATAATTTTTGTGCTGTATATTTAACTCTCTTTCCGAGCCACTCACACCTACAATAATGGATAATAAATGTCATGGTTTCCTCCTCAGTTTTAGGTGTGGTTATCACCATTATTTTCAAATAGTTATGGATTATTTATAAAGCATTTCCTTAACTAACTCATTGAAGACGTACCTACATGATGACTGTGGATGAATGCCAAATATTAGTTTTACTGCTTTTTTGTGTAATCAATACTTCCTTTCTAATTGATGCGTTACGCCAGGAAATTATTCTATAAGGCATTACTGAGTAGGAATATGCAAAGCATCCCAGAAGCACTAGCAATTATATGAACAATGCAGGCTGTTGCACTTAACAGTTGGCCGGCCGTGTCGTCTAGCGGTTCTAGGCGCTCAGTCCGCAACCGAGCGACTGCTACGGTCGCAGGTTCGAATCCTGTCTCGGGCATGGATGTGTGTGATGTCCTTAGGTTAGTTAGGTTTAAGTAGTTCTAAGTCCTAGGGGACTGATGACCACAGATGTTAAGTCCCATAGTGCTCAGTGCCATTTGAACCATTTTTGAACTTAACAGTTTAAGACGCTCAGTAACCCTTTCCTTCAATTCAGGGTTTCATCCAAATTTACACATCAAAAATTTGAATCATTGGACCCCATTACTAACTCTTGCTCATGACTTACGCAAGTTGTTGGTTTGACTGTATTTGTTGATTAGAATTTCCTAAAACTTTAGAGACAGTCCATTCTCCGAGAATAACTTAACACTCCACTCTATAACAAAATTAATAATCTTTTCTTGTGCTTTCTCTCTAATGGGGTACATTATAGCACTAACATCGGCCTCCAAAAGTACCAATTATGCTTCTTTGATATTAAATGGAATCAAATCATATATATAAAAAAAGGGAGTGGAATCAAACTTGTAACGGAAACTGCAAGTCTCTGTGTCATCCCAGTCCTCAAAAAAAAAAAAAAAATCACTGACATTTCTTATGTTTCCAACACTGACTCAATTATTCAGCATAACGTTTTGTAGTCAGTGTGTTAAGTATGACTCAAGCCAGTTGATTGTGAAGCCTTCAATTCCACAAAACTTCATGTTACATGATTTACTTCTACACAATGGAATACTTTGGAAAAATAATAAAATAGCGACTGGTGATATTTTAATATTTAAGGCTTTCAGTATTTTCTGAGTGAATGTCTATATAGCATTCTCAGTTGAGTAACCCTTTTGTAGTCGAAACTGTCATACGTTAAATAAATTGTTTCTATTTTATTGTGGGACTTTTATTGAGTAAATTATTTTTTCTAATAATTTAGAAAACGATATCAGTAAGGAAACTGGATGACAATTATTTAAATCTCTCCTGTTACCCTTCTAGTATCTACGCTTAACAAATTGCGCTATCTGGAAAATTTACCTGTGAACGTGATGCATTGCATATATTATTAATGTCATTTCTTGTTAATTTAGAACAGCTTTTCACAGTTTAGTTTCAACATCATACGAGCGTTTGTGGTTTATAATTGTCATAATTCTAATAATTTTAGTGACATATGTTGGTCTACTTATAGATGCCTAAAGTTTTTTGGAATGAAATGTCTAGTACATTCTTTTGGTAATTGCGACGGGGCGGTTAATAATAAAGAAGAAGTGCGGTTGCAGAGAGTTCACACGAATGGGCATATACAAATATTGGTTAAAAATGTTATTTGCAAATTTTGGCTCTCACGGAAGTCTCAGGGGATAATTTCCAACTTGGTGTGTTAGTACAATACCACACCCGTGCATTTGTTATATTTCTTGAATTAATTATTCACTCAGATATCAGTACAGTTTATGCTAGGGAACAAAATTTAGGCGATTAGTATAGCAAAATCAGTTTTTGACGACACAGTTCAATTACTATTTATTGGCGTTATCCTATTCTTTCACACATTGAAATTAGCACTGGTAAGACGGTTTACAGCTTTACTTTAATAATAATTTTACTCCGACCCGCAATAGGACACAAGGAAAAAAGTGCCAATGCAAGTGCCAAGGGAAAAAACCCTCTGCGACAGTGTCGGGTTGGGTAGTACGAGCAGTAGCGGTTTCTTGCTATCTGCGACAGATCGTGCAAGGTAGGGTTATGTTAGCGGTTGGGTATGATGCATCAGTACCATAGAAGCAATACCAGATTGCCTTGGAATGATCAGTCCTGTCGAGGTGGCGAGCGCTGCTGCTCCTGGGCCGACGACGTCTCCTAGGCCAGCTGCTGCTGCTGCTGCTCCTGTAACATAGCCATGTCGTTGTAGGTTTGCCAGTTCGATGGTCCTCGAATTAACTGACAGTGTGATATGTGTTGGGGGTTTGTTTGTTAGTCGTGTATGGCTTCTCTGCGATTGCCAGTTCTCATGGCAGAGGCTCAGCTAGCAAGCTAGTCAGTGGCTGATGTGCAGGGGCTAGGCTCTTTGTGTCGTTTGCGTAGTTACGAAGTTACAATAGATGGTTAGCCCCTAAGGAGTGTCTTTGGGTGCTTGTGTTTCCATCTATGGTTGTGATCGTAGTTGCCCAGGTGTAGGATGTGAGGATTGTTCGAGTGACTTGATTTCTTGTACAGTCGTGTGGCGAGTTTCTTGAATACCTCCTGGAGAGTCTCCAGTCGGTATTCTCGCTGGAGGTCCGTGTATATCGGGGAGCATTCCTTAGGATACGTAATACCTTGTTCTTTATTTTCTGGAAGCGTTCCAGGTGTGCGGAGGCTGCGTATCCCCAGACAGGAGCTGTGTATGTCATCAGCGGTGTAATTAATGTCATGTATAATGTCCTAGACACCCTCGTATTCAGTGTAATATTCCTGTTGCGCATAGAATAGAGCTGCTTGAGCCTCGCGTTTGCCCTGTTGGTCCCCCCATGTAAGCTTCCGGTCTAGCCAAACACCGAGGTACTTGACTTTCGCAGTGAAGCATATTGGGCTCGTATGTAGTGTTATTGGTCTGCAATTTAGGTGTTTGCGCCGTAATTTCGTCCTGCGAGTGAACAGAACTGCCTCGCACTTGTCGACGTTTACTTTAATACGCCACTTCTCCAACCAAGACTCGACAGTTCTGAGTACTGTCTGTAGGCTGCTATTAATGTTTGACGGTTTACAGTCTTACGCAAGGATGGCTGTGTCATCCGCGTAGATGGCAACTGTCGTGTTTTTTGTTGTCGGAATATCATTAATGTAGAGATTAAACAAGAGGGGCCCTAGGATGCTACCTTGGGGTACCCCTGCTTGGATAATATGTTGTATCGATTGTTTACTCTGAATGTCAGTGTTGAAACTTTTGTTGGTGAGGTATGGGTGTGCGAGACGTACGAGTCCGTCGGGGAACCCAGCGTCCGTGAATTTGCGGATGACCCCTGGCCAAGATGGCCGCTCACTTATATAGGCTCGGACATCAACCCCCTCGTTTCTGCAAGTACCAGTCTCACCAGTTAAGGTTAAAAATTATGATACATACATCCATCGACAGAAATAACTACACCATCGGAACCGCGTTAAAACGTGCATCTTATTTACTGTTTACATTAATTTCTAGGGTTATTCTATCGCCCGTAAATCAAGTTTTAGTTTTTGCAAAATTTCGACACTTAGCGCAGATTTTATTGTTGACATCTGTGCTGCAAAATTTTAACATACAAATGCATGTAGCACTGTTTTTAGACGTAACCCATAGCGATCTCCGCATTGCGCTGCTCAAAATCTTCATATCTATAATAATTAATTAATTATGGGCGATAAATGTTAATAATAATTTGCAAACAATGAAAACTACGGCAAGTTAAGTGTATAGTATAACTTAACTAGTTTAAAATACGTGTGATGCCACCCAAAATATTATATAACGCCGTTCTTTATGTCATGAATTTTCTATTGAATTTTATAAACAGTTTTCCCTCAAACTTTGTTTATTGCTCTTTACGGGCTTAATTATTTATGAATCTTAACATATGACTACGGCACTCGATCTGCTATGACGAAACGTTTCTAATGAGTACCCGCTCATCCCTGTAAGTTGTAATTTACTAATTTTATTAATCTTTCAGAATGCGTGATGTTAACCGATTTTGCAGTTGTTATAACTTTTGCGCCTCGTGACTTGAAATAAAGGTCGATCTTTCAGAGGGTGCATGTTGCTGACCACAATCCACTGCCGCATCGCTCTTCACCGTAAGTTACATATCTTTCGCATAATGCACGAAAAACCAAACAATGCCCCAAGGTGCAGGCCACGTGGCGACGGAGGCGTCCCACCGACCGTTGCAAAATCTCGCGCGTGCGCGCCACGCGCTTCTGCGAATCACGCACCATGTAGCGCTCTCGCTCTCCACAAAGCAATCCTTGCTTACTAGAAACACCCATCTAGTAAAGGGGGTTTGTACCATCACATAATTCAACTGACCCCTTTAATCCTACTTTTTCTGCTACATTTATAAAGTGATTGCTAAAATTATGCAGAACTTGTGAGTTATCTGTTAGGTTATTGTCATTTAGTTTCATTGTTATGGTATAGTGTTTTCCTGACTGACTGTCCTGTGTCTCATTTGACAGCATTCCATATTGCTTTAATATTATTATTAGTGTTACCAGTTTCTAGCCCTGTCATGTTAAAGGAGCCCAGACATTTCTTGGATGCCTCTTATTATGTTTTTGATTACAGGATGCGTCCAATTAACTAACCTCTTAAACCCTCGTTTACAGTAGTCTGACACATTCTCTTGTCGAAATGCGACCTTAGTGCCATCTAAAATTAATGATGATTGGTACTCCTTTAATTTTACTGATAGTCTCTAAGGGAACTAGAGAATGTCAGGAGAGAGAGAGAGAGAGAGAGAGAGAGAGAGACAGAGAGAGAGAGATCGGATGGGAGTTCAAGGAAATAGATCAGCTGTGTGTTAATATGAACGAATATATAGGGTGTTACGAAGCATTCTACACAAAAATGTCAAAAGTGGAACTAAATAAATGGGAAGAGTCAAGTGCTCTACCAAATGACAACATTGTGTTCCAAGTGTTCAATTGTAGAAAGAATCCATCTTGTAAATAAGAATTCATATTATCGAAGCTCGTAATTAATGATTCTCTATTAGCATCTTTCGCAACCCATATTATGATTATGACTGTCATAGATGACAAGAGAGGTGATGAGGAATTTGGAGTTGTAATGTGATTTGTTAAACAGCACAATTGTAAGAAACAGCTAAATCCAATAATGTTGCAGGTTGCTAATACAGATACAAGCAATTTTTGTTGCATGAAAACTTGTTTAGGGCACCAAGTAGTAACATTACCGCCTATCAACATTAAGCCACATTATGTCAGCGCTATCAGAACATTCCTCACTAAAAAAAAATTAAAATGCTCTGCTAGGTGACTGAGCACAACTTAAGAGAGTTACTGGTGTGATGTCTAGTGAATAGGAACAAATGTGTAAGATTTACTGAGTTTAGAGACAAACAGATTTATGCTAATACAGAATGGTTGTTAGAACCAGTGGCCGCTAGCAGCTGTAGTAGTGGCTCTGATACGATCTCCGATCAAGTACATCTGCTCATGCCGTTCAACACAAGCTACTGCATACACCCTAGGTATGCCAGAGGATATTCTAAGTTTGAATTTACACAGGTATCAGTACCATAAAATGGTTCATTGAAGAGCTGTATATAATCGTTGAGACAGTGAATGAGTTTCTGTTGTAAAATAAAAGAGGGAAATAAGTCGTAAAGAAGCATTTGTCTTTCGTAAGGCATAGGATTGTCATATTTTCCGTTAACCGTTTAAGGAAGGAGACACTTAATAGAGAGACCATTGACATTTCACTGGCCCGTATCGAGGTGCTGAATGTGCCAGCTGCAGCGAGAACTACATAGTTTGCTACACAGTTCCTGCTGTATACCATAATCTGAGCAATTACGTTACGTTACGGCATTTCCTGATCACAAACATATACAAAGGAATGACGTCAGTTAGCAATGAGGAAGATAAACTGAAACCATGTTGTTTCTCTGCTGCCTTTTATTATGAATAAAAATAAATCATTTAGGCAGTGTATTGTAGTATTGCGCTATGAGTTCCATTGCAATAGATATATCTCACACATCGATAAGCCAAATTTTTTTTATGTGCTCATCCGAAAAGTGACCGTCATATCTAAAATCAGATGATCTAAAGATAATTAGCAAGTAATTTCCTAATTATTATAAGTTTAACGTAGGTCATCAGAGGTGGATTTTTCTCTGTGAATATGTGAGCAATGAATTTACCCAAATTTTAAAAGTTGGAGGTGAGCATCAAAGAGTTTCCTATGTGTGGAATATATTCAGGTGTAAAACACTTGCAGACTATCCTGATTTATATTTGAAGTTGACGTACTACTGATACCTTGAAACATATTGTAACGCCATTATCGATAGTGAGTAGTTTATTATGTGACGTACAAAGTGGTTAATCTTTTCTGTTTAATGTCTTTGCATTAATGTAAGGAAGTGGAATTTAGCGAAATATGTTTTGTGGAATTATAACTGTGTGTTTGAGTAATGAAAGATTATTAAATATGTCTGTTTATGTATGAGAAACTGCAGTGTAAAAATTGGTTCATACTTACCTATTCTTTATTGTATAATATAAAAGACATAGTGATTCCCCTCCGCTACGGGAGTGGTTTGGCGCGCGAGGAAAAGATGGAACTGGTGGTCAGGCTGATCGGGAAGGGAGAGAGCACAATAGGCAGTCGTCAGTAGCCAGCATTTGTGGAGTCAACACCGCTGGTGCCGAGTGAGGCGTTCGGTATCATCATCTATGATGGAACGGCCTCGGATGTGGTTACTGCTATAAAAGGGTGCCCTCCCATTGGCAATAGCTCTAAAATTAATATTTTCGTCGCCAAGAAGAAATGAAATAGAGCAACAATCAGCCAGATGAGAGACCAGGAAGCTGCCACGTGCTTGCACCGCTATTGCGTCACTGCTCCAACAACTTCAGGAGGTTAGAACCGTATATCAGTATGAACCAGTGCGTTTGCGTGTGTTTAATTTTGCAATAATAATCCAAGTGTTGCAAAAACTGTTATCTGAACCATAAAATATTCCCCTTCAATCAACCAAGTAGGGTCCTTTCCTCAAAGTATTTAAGTCCAAGTATCCTGTTTGTGAAAGACTGATGTTAGTCTATTTTATTTTAGGTTGAATTTATGAAAAGCTCCAATTCACTTCGAATAATCTCTAATTTACAACTGTCATTGTTCAATGTGTAGGAACATTAAGATTGTCAGTGAAAACTACTCTCTTCGCAAGTAATATAAGGGGCACATGATATTTATCAGATAAAAAGTTTTTAATTTTCTGTGAAATATTTCAGTAGGAAAGTGCCAAATGGTTACTACTAATGAAGATAAATGTGATCACTTAAAATCACTTGCTTCACAATTGATGAAAGAGGTAGAAATATTCGGAACCCTTTGAATATTTGCTTTAATTTGAACTTACTTACCAATCCAGATAAAAATATTGCTAGTATATATTGTTTTCAAGCATTGAGAGCTAAATGACCATAAGTGGGGTTGTAGTTCAGCTTTTATTGTAATGCGAGGATTTTCTGTAAAGAGTGCTTATTTGTGGATGAAGAAGCGGTCAGTTAGTAGGATTCCAATATAATATTTAATAACAGAATAAGTCAAACTCAGAGCAGTATTTTGCGAACGAACCTGAAACATTGACAAAGTGAAATGCAAATGAAATGTGAGTATTGTGAATTTTATAGCATTTGTGATATGTATAAGTGTATTAACGTACATTTAACTCTGATCAGATGCTAGTTAGTCTCATTTTAGTCTTTGAGAACATTTTTTTTTGCTGAATTGTTTAAAGACTGAAGTACTGATTGTAGTCACAAGGAATAGATTCTCTATTTTGTTTCTGTGAATGCTAGTCTTTGCAATTAAATGCTACTGCTGCCCACTGTGTAGTTTCGTCTGGTTATTGTAAGTGTTCATTGCACTTTTCTGAGAAAGAATCTATGAAAGTCACTTTAATTAGGCTGGCGACCGATTTATTATTTAATTTATATTAAGTCTGTTACCGCAATTTTTACCAGATTTTAGTCTTTCTGTTGTCTACCAATTGCCACCGTTAAGAATTCCATGTTCGATACCCTCTTTCTGTCAAATTCAAAAATCCTCCCAGAGGGTAACACTACACTGTGCAGGTGTAAACCATTTTTGGTAATTATTAATTCGCAGTAGTGTTGTACGTGGCGTCATGTGACAGGATGCTATTCAGTTTTAGTATCAGAGGTAATTCAAAACAGAAATATTGAGTGAAAAAACAAAAGTAGAACGAGCAATAAACGTCCAGCGACACGAACCTGTAAAATTTTAGGAGAAATTGTTGGTAGAAATTCTCCTATAGGAGAAAGCAAAAGATACAGAATAGTAACAGGGTATATCAAATGGACATAAGAACGAAAGTAGACCTAGACAGACAGGATGGGAGAGTACAGAATGTGTTAGGTGGCAGTAGTCCTCCATATATAACATTAGATCACTCCATAAGACGACAGCAGGCTTACAAAGAATATCACACACATGTAAATTATCAGATTCATACGATGAACGTATCACAGATGGAACAACACCAGGAAGAGGAAGCGAGCAAAGACAATGGATATATCAACGAATCAAGCGTCATCTTTGATTCGCCAAAGGTTAAAAGTGAAGTAAGTGAGTCGTGAGAAGTGGGATTTGAATATGGGAACGCATCAGGACTAGAAAGCGAAAAATCACTAGATATGACAGAACTGTTAAAAATGTTGACCACACAGATTGCAGCACAAGGTCAACAAATTAATAATTAACTTGCAGCACAGGCTCAGCAAATTAAAGCACGAAATAGCAGTATAAACAATCAAATTTAAAATCAGGGGTTAAGATCAGTAAATAGATCGAAAAGGTAGACACAAAAGTATCCGTTGTAATGTCATGAGGGATCTAAAATTTAAAGTAGACACTATTAATAATAATGTTGCCACTATGCAGGGTCAAATAAATGACATTAATGAATGATTTGACTCAGAAATAATAAAATTCAAGATCATGCAGAACAATGAGTAGTAACAAAAGTAGACGAAAAAGTGTTCGGTTTCAAATCCGAAATAGTAACTAATTGTTCAAATGAGACAATCAGTGACAGAAGCCGAAAAAGAGTTAAGTAAACAAATAACAAACTGTGTACAGAAGTGCGAGCACAACACTTCTCAAATTCTAGGCAAAATGTGCGACCTTGAAAGAAAGATAAGAGAAAGACCTGATCATGTCACTGAAAGAGTAATTACTAGTAAATTACTAGAGGGAGAAGAGCGCTTCGACCCAGCTAAAAGACATAACAGGTGGCATTCCCTCGATTTTGTGGAATACTGCGAAAGGAATTTTCCATATTATTTGACAGACCAAGAGAATATCAATGTAATGATCAGTGCTGCAGCAGGTGATGCTAAAAGATGGCGATTAAATTTAGAAACAAATCAAATGTCTTTTGAGGGATTTAAACAGAAATTTATTGAAGAATACTGGTCCAGACAGAAACAGGACTATTTGTGGTGAGTATTCATTATGGCAAAGGTTGTACGATATTAGAGGCAGAATCACTACGAAAGAGTTCTTCGAAAAAAAAAAAAAATGTTATTGGCCCTAAGAAATGTTCTTCCATGTCCTACGCAGCGAAAGCAATGTCATCTAAATGCACCACACACTGTTTAGGTTTCAGTACTTGAAAAAATTAATCTTACAGGAGCTTAAATGTAGCAGATACGTTTGTAATCCAAACAGACTGCAGAAACATTGAAAACGTCCTGAAGGGATCGTAAATGCTGTCGTCGGCTGATTCTCTGTTGATGCTTCTAACTAAAGATAACCACTCAGCTTATGAATGGTAGAACATTATCTGCGTGGCCCCCAACTATCATAAATTTCCTTTATATTCTGGGCAAGACAGGCATCTGCAACTATGCACTTAATAAGGTATTGGTAATAACTATAAAATAGTGTGCCTTGATCCCATCCATAACCTTCATGAGAACCATCACCGTTGCTGCTCTCCAAGAACTGGAACTACTTTCTTCAATAATGCTGCCTCGTAATTGTTGGTTAATAAATTATTCCATAACTCATTATAGACGATGTGGTATTCTGTACAATTTACAATATGCTATCAGTTCATTCCCAGTGGAAATTTATGCTGTGTGACTTGGGTCACTGCCAAAGTCCCAAGAAGCTCAAACAGATCCGTGTACTACAACTACCTCATCGCCATCGTGTGCGCTAAGTGTGATACATTCTCTCACATGGCTGCTAAACTGGCAGCTTGCTTAAGCTCAGGGTCTGAATGCCCATTATCCAAATCGTCTTCCGGTAAAATATGCAAATTGGAGATCTTCACCCTCTGTAAAGTTCAATTTCTCTCGTCTCATGTTTATCTTTCCCTGGCGGCAGTGGCTGCCCGCCGTCTGATTCCTGTACACCTACAACACTTCCGCCTATGGAACACTATACTTCTTCTAATTCCTAATTTCCCTTTACTGGCTTCACTACAAACCGTAGATGTATGGCCTAATTAGTTCCCGTGCTCATCCACATTAACTATCCCATATTCTGTGGTCCATTAGATTGGTCCTTAGTGACTTTGCCCGCTATTTGTGGTTCCTCTTGCGCCATGGATGAACCTTGCGCCAATGTTGCATTGTCTGCATTTCCTCCCAGATATAACGGTGTCCCATCGAGATGAACCATGTACTGCTCCAGAACCATTTTTGCATGATGTTTAAGCAATAAATTTTACCCTGAGTTTGAGCAATAACCATCACCTGTGTTAAGCAAAACTTCCTCACGAACCATTCAGCTTTCGTTCCAAACCGATGTCTCACTAACACTTAACGCAGTGGGCACATTTTATTTCCATCTACTTCGCTTAACGTACATCGTAATGTTTCCAACGTCCTGTTTCTCATCGGTTAGAAACTCGGTACAGATACTGAAGAACTGTGACCAGCGCAAAATTACTTTTCCTTCCATCCACTGATCCATCTAAGAAAAATTCATGCAGTGCACACTTCTTGGCTGTGTTTACATTCACTGGGAGCTCAGCGCAGCGGCTTAGAAGCTTAGAAGCCCCTATTATCATTTTGACGGTGAGTTATTACTCGCACCTGATGTTCATCTAAAACGCCCCTTGTTCGCTGTCTACTACAGTCTCGTTCCAGAAACTCTATTCTCACACAATGCTTACGTTACGGCTCATCGCATTCCCGTCGTATGATGTCGGTAGTTCCACACTTGTAACGCTTAACATTTGCGGTAAAAATTCTTTATATGCCCCGATCTATGTAACCGTAACTATGCCTTCCGATGGTGTTGCATTTGGTATATTGAATGTTGTGACACCACCTCTAACAGTATCATAGCTGCCAAGAACACATCCATATTAGTACTTATAAGTCGATGACTTCTGTGCCAGTAGGGCGTGTTAGGTATCTACTGGATGGGACCTCCAAGTACAGATGCGAGTGTGGTGCCAAGAATGCGTATTCAGTAAGAACATTCATTAATAATAGTTTGTTCCGTACTGGACGTCGATGGCTGCACACAGGGACCGAGTGTCAGAAATGGACACCAAGACAGTGGCGTACAGCCTCAGCTTAACAACAGCTGACTGTGAGCGTGTCCTTGCTGACCCAAGACTGGAGTCTGCATAGCAACCCTCAAGCTTGATGCAGGACTACCGTATACTGGAAGCAGTTCCAGGCGGCCGACAAAGGCATATAGACGACCCATATTGAACTTATGATCCT
Source organism: Schistocerca gregaria (assembly GCF_023897955.1). Classification (NCBI taxonomy): domain Eukaryota; kingdom Metazoa; phylum Arthropoda; class Insecta; order Orthoptera; family Acrididae; genus Schistocerca; species Schistocerca gregaria. The sequence continues at coordinate 837,596,148 of NC_064931.1, forward strand.
GAAAAACTAGAAAGACTAGCTGGAGTGTCAGCAGCCGACATCCAAAGATGGCTTCGCCTCAGCAGTACCAGTCTGTGGTCCGGAACCATCAGGCCTACCTTGCGGCCCCTAGACCAGGGGTTTGATCTAAGTGATGCTGCAGCGCAGTGAGGTTCTACCAGTTTGGCCACACAATGGAGAAACCAACACAGACCTTAGTCATCAATAATATATTTTCCTTCTCTGTCTATAACAGTCTGCCAACGTGGGGGTATCTTTTCGATTCTGGGATTGCACAAACAAAAGGGTTTTGAGGAGAAGAACTCAGCGAGCGATTTTCGAAGCGCGTTTTCATCCGTAGAGGATGTTCTTTACGGTGTTTGATGGAGAGCGGAAAATGTGAAAAATTGAGGACGCAGGACGAGACGAAAGAGGGGTATGTGGAATGACTTCCCTGCCCAGCTCCTGCGTAGTGTTCTTGGTCAGTCCAGCAGAATGTGGGAGGACGTTATCGTGGAGTAGCGTCACTTGACGCAATCTTTCTGATCGCTGTTCCTGGCTTGCTTCTTTAAGTCGTTTCAGTTGATGACAATAAATGTCAGCAGTGATGCTTACACATAGGAGAAGCAATTCTTAGTACATAACACCGTCGCTTATTCACCAGTTGCATATCATTTTCTCATGTGGAAGCAAGCAGATCTTTGTACGGGGTGTTGCTGCTTTGTTTCGGCTCAACCGTTCATTTCTTTTCATTATATTAGCATGAAGACACCATTTCTCGTCGCTAGAAATGATACGAGGTGGGAATGGTCGGTTCTGTCGGTGAACCTATTGATGGCGGTCTTGTAGAGGCGCACCTGCTGATTACTGTGATTTTGGCTTAGAGTATGCGGTACCCATACACCTAAATTTTAAATTTCCCCATTGCATGCAGTTGTCTCACGATGGTGGAATGACCACATTTCATCACGTTTGCCAGTTCTCGAGGGTCTGACATGGATCATTGTGGATTGATTCGTCTAAACAATCTTCAATAAACCCTGAAGGTCTTCCTGAGTTAGGAGAGTTACGAATGTCAAAACGATTCTCCTTAAAACAAGACAACCATATTCTCGCTATACTCTGTCCAGTTGCATTATCCTCATGCTCGGAGAGAATGTTTCTGGCTGCCAGCTCTACGGTGACCTCTCTCTTGAACTCAAACAGAAGTAAATGTCAGAAATGTTTCGATTTCTCTAGCTGCCACACCAGTTTCTAGCGTTCACAGCGTCACTCACCATCTCCAAATGACCAAATAACAATTTGTGAACTCAAATGGCTACAGTGAACTGAAAATGGAAAGTGACAACCGATAAATAAGCCCATAGCGATCGGAATACCAACAGGAAAAACAAAAACGCGACGAACTTGTGTACCAACCTATTACCTTCACCAGGTGTTAAATGAAGTAGTGCTCATGAATGTGGAATGAGTGAAATACTGTCAAACACAAAAATACGAAAATCTGTTTACAATGAGATGCATAAGAGTATTTTTAGAGTACAAGAACTTTACATCATCAAACAGAAAGCAGTTTACAACATATCTTTACATTTATCACATTATTACAATCAAGATAAGCAGAGATCAGAATGTGTATAACTTTCCCCTATTAATAAGATATATAACACCCATTTAATCAACGAAAGTACAATATATGAAGAGGCAGCAAGTGAAGAGCATAAAATAGAACATGGAAGTCTAAAATTAGGTCTGACAGAAAGTGTAATATGATGAAGCAAAATTGACTAGATGATATTGGCAGAGCTGTAGATTCGCGAACGACCATTGGAAAGTTAACTGCCCCCCCAAAGAAAAATTAAATAAATATTTGGAGAAAGAGAAAAAGCTGTATCAACATAAAGAGTTCGGATGAGACACCAGTAGCGAGCAAAGGAGTGAAGCCAGGAAAGTAGAGGAAATATCCAGATATGCTGTACACGGAAAAGAGAGAAACTTGGAACCAATATTATGGAAAGGAAAGAGCAAGTAGAAGGAGGTGAATGACAGAAACTATACTGCGAGGGAGTTCCATATTCATCACAAAGACCTAAACTGAAACAAAGGAAAATGAGGCGACGACAGTCCATCAGAATTATAAAGTTCTTATAGAGAACGAGAGACGACTAACTATTCCACATGGCATGTAAGATATGTGAGTCTGGCGAAATGCCCTGAGAGTTCAAAAAGTCTGTAATAAACCTTCCAAATATATATGGTGCTAACAAAAGTGAAAGTTATTGAAACATTGATTTAGCAAGAATAGTTTACAAAGTATTAACTCAGACTATTTATAGAAGAAGGGAAGGACTGGTAGAATTCATTTGTTAGGGAGGATACTTTTAAATACGGACGAACTGAAGGACACACGAGAATATATAAATTTCCCATTTATACTAGAACGTACCCAGAAAGGAGTCAAATCTACATAAATGGCAGTGAAAATATTTTTTTTCTTTTGATGCTGACTTCGAAAAAATTAAAGCGAAGTGGTAAAATTTGTGGAGAGAAAGGTAACATAAATCTTATACGTACTGCAATTCTAAGTATAGAAGGACATGAAAGTGAAGCTAAAGTTAAGAATGTAGCCAGACTGCGTCGGAAAATAACTCCCAAGTTATTCTATGATTACAATTTTATTGGCAAACCTTAGAGCTTTACTTTCATCTCCGTGAACCTTAATATCCATTTTAAAAGTTATCATTCGTTTTCTTTTCCATTAACTCAACATGCAATTGCGTGAGGGACGAGTAAGGTCTTGGAAAATCAGTTGAACAGACATGATATTGTCATGGAAATGAGCTGAAGATTGACATCACCCAAAACAAACTGTGTGTAATGGCATGTCGTCGAGGTAAGTGAGGTGATACCTAAGGTTATGATATAAGCGCTGAAAGTGGCAGATCAGTTTAGCTATTACAGCATCTAAATAAATGACCATGGTAGAAGTAGCGAGAATATAAAACACAGACTCACAATAGGGAAAAAAACTTCTTAAAATAGATACGTTAACACCTGATATAAATGTAACTGTTAGGGAGTTTTATGAAATAATTTTCGTGGAATGCTTCGTTGAAAAGAGTGAAACGTTGACGATGAAAAATACAGACAAGATGAAGCTTTTGAAATGGCGTGTGACAGAAGATTGCTGAAGATTACACGGGTGCATCGGATATCTGGGTGGAAATGGTAGAGGGAGTTCAGGGGCTGACTTCGGTAATTACGTTCAGATGGTTGAATGGTGCAGGGGTTTCGCGGGGAAGAGACCTGAAAAAGCTAGATAATCATGGAGAGCGGCTTCAGACAATTCTACTCAGAAATTCGCCAATGGATTGGCCAGCAATAAATCCTTTACGCTCCTTTTACACCGAAATTCACGTAAATTATTCTCGTTCCAACTTACGATTGTAGGAACTGTAAGCCTGAACGACGAGAAAAAGTGAAGCACCTAGAGTACATGATCGCATGCGTACACGTATACACCATTCACGAATTTGCAAACAACTAGAGTTGCAATCCTCACAGGCAGAATGAACAGCCACCACATTATAGTACTGCTGTTAGGTTTTAATGTTGTTACTGGTATGGAATGGTATATAAGGGCCGTCACCAGGGTAAGATTTGGGTGACTAATATGAAAGACACGGAGATGCCACGTACTCGTATGAGATAGCGTTATTGGTACCTTAAAGAGTGTGAGTGAGACGTCATTGTGGGCCGCCATTTGGCTGGCTGGTCGAACCGACCAATATACGGATTCTCATAGTATTCGGAAGTGAAAGTGACTCGTTGTGGCCAGCTTGTGGCACGCATATTCGCCTTAAGTTTCCGGTCGACCACCGTTTACCACCACAAGGGAGAAAGCCGTATTGTGCACAAAGAACGTATCATTACTTCTTCAGATCTACGTCTGCCAACCTGACCAATTAATGGTTGCCCTCCAGCATTCTGTATCATCCCGCATAATTGATGGGAAACTATCAGCAGGTGGACCAGGCAAACAATATCTCAGTCATAGGCTGCAATTACCACCACCACACAAACTGCTGCATTCGTAGTGGTACAGTGACCGACAGTAGTGGAGTGATCTTGAATGACATCGTACGGGGTTTGGTGATAAATCACGGTTCCGCACTACCCTGGGTTTTCATCGTTGGAGAGTATGAAGGTGACTGTAGGAGACGTCCCATTCTTGCAATGTTACTTCTAGCGCCGTGGTGTGGGGAGCCATCGGTTGTTACCTCAGGATGGAGGTGGTAGATATTGAGGGAATTCTTGAGTGTACAACAGTACGTCACGTACATTCTACGTTCTGATTTGTTACCTGTCATGCAACAGAATCATGGGTACCACTTTTCATCATAATAATGCTCGTCCACATATGGCAAGGTCACTGTCTGCATGATGCTCAGGTACTTCTGTGACCTGCAAGATTCCGAGATCTGTCCCCATCCGTTTCAGTAACAGTATCCATGATATCAAGGACTAGGTTCAATCTTTTTTGACCAAATTGCCTCAGGGGAGGATACAACGTCTTCAATATTACACTCCTAAACTGAATAAGTGCGTGTATACTACCCATAAGAGATGCAAGGTCATATTGATTAGTAGGAACATACTGATAAGTCCCGTATATGTTAGACCTGATGTCGTAGTCCCTAAAATAACATCACATACCCTCTCAACTCGTGACGTTTCCTTCCATTTGTCCTCTTCCTCCGGGTGCTTTACCTTTTTGTCCGGCAGCGTATTTTGATTTTGAAAATGAGATGTATTACATAATACAAATATAATCGTTTAAAATGTATACTGAAAAGTTCCAGTTTATATCCATAGGTTCCTTAACAGACTTCTACGCAACATTCTCAATTTCACATTAAAGATAAATCAGTGTAGACAGTTTTGGATGTTCGTTATTTAACCCTTGGTCTCGCCATGTTGCAGTTACCCAACGTATCAACTCCTAATAAAGATTTGTGTAGGCATTGCAGCAGTTTCATCATATGGTCCTCCCAACCTTTAGCTACAAACTAGAAGGAAAATAATGTGTAAGAGGCCTTTTCAAATCTTACTGGCAAGGACTACACTAGGAACTCTTTATTAATATCCATGATTTTATTCTTAACCGTAGTTTCTAAAATACTAATTTTTTTGTTTTTTCTGCAATATTTGTATCATCTGCCAACATAAGAATATTGGCAGTGAAACACAATCCAAAATTTGCGATCCTGCTACCAGATTCACGTTGCAGTTTGTGTTACAGTGTTTCGAACAATCACTGGAACTTATTTCGCATGTGAACTCCTTCGAACTTAAGAAGGCTGTTCTGCATGTTTGTGTGTTAAAGTCATTTCGCGAGATACCTTTTGCTGTCTCTTGACACCCGTCTTCTCCGAGAAAGGTGAGGGCATGTGTTGGGATAGTAAATATTGGACCTGAGAGCAGGGCAGCGGTTAAGTGAGTTCTCCTTCACTGCGACTAAGTGTATGTCATATTCTCCTCTTACACGGCTCATATCTAGACGTATACTACAGTACGAGCTGCAACGGTGGGGTTTTCTGCGTTGTTAGACTAAAGTACCAAAGTTGACCTCTCCATACTAGCCCTGTATTCTTCTCAGACTATACACAGAAACCCAAATATCGATAGTGTCAACAGTGATTATGTCTGTCGGCAGTCAACCAATGGCTGTACACTACCAGTTCCACATAAAACTCAATAAAACTGTCAGAAAAAGTGAACACATCGAGGAACTGAAATCTCAGATTCAGAGAACATTAAACCTGTGACCAGTAGCAAAATTATTGAGGTGTTTACCCAAGAAACTGGACATTTGTGTGAATATTTTACGCTTTATTTAATCACACATCTTATGAGACAAAGCATGACATAAAAAATTAGCAAAAAATTCTGCCTGTGGAGAACAGATAGAACAACATGCTCAGAACAATCTTCGTGCTCTTAGTCTGAAGCTATAATAATGACATTAGAAGATATACTGAACACGTAAGCGACAAAATTGTGCTAACGTTATTAAATTTAAAAAAAAACTATTGCTTTGAACGTCAACGCTCTCCCGTATTTAATACCTTATAGACCCAATATTATTTAGTAATACACACACTGTAACTGTCAGTAAATGTTTGGTGAAAATATCTCCAAGCTGTTTTATAGTCTTAACTATAGGTATACTGTTGCCGCGAGCAGTATTTTTGTTGATCAATTGCTTCGTTCTATTAATCTTGTGGAGTTGTTCTCACAGATTCTCGAACTGATTGTGGCTGTTCATATTCTGTCAAAGTAGAAGCTGCATGACATTTGTATCTCAACGAAACTGGTTTTAAATTTCAGTTTCGTATTCATGATTTTATAGTTTCCACTCGTGAGCGTCCGTGGTTAACTGAAAATATATGTCTTTCTTAGAAAATAATTTCTTGTCGTCGGAAATGACAACTCTTGACTCAATTAAATTATCATCTTTTGAGCAGGCATGATTCCCTTTCATACAGTGATAGCTAAACAATATTCCTTTGACAGCTCTATTATCCACCTTCTTCTTGTCATAATCTAGGACATGAGTATCGCAGCTGATCCCATAATACACAGATGGTGTCATATGTTTCTTGGCATACCACTATTCACATGGAAATACACCAGACGCTAGGAAGCCCCTTTTCGACTAAAAACATATGAGGCAGGATTTATCATTTCACCCCAAGGACACTGGAATATAAACATGAACGTGATTCATGGCTCTAGTTTTTTCTGTAGTTGAACGACGTCTTCCACTGCATCGAGAATAGTATGTGATGTAGAACTATGTCATATTTAACAATAAATCTCTCTTTTATTGTCAAACTCTCCTCTACAAGAATTCTAAAGATGATTGAAATAATGTCCCACACTCTTTGCTTAAGTTATAATTACCTTAATTAATGAGCAACTTACATTTTCCTATGAGATTTCTACATAGAGGAATAGTGTCTAATAAATTATGTGCACTTTAAATGTACAAAAACGTAATATCCAAACACACTACTTTGAATTGGACAACAAACAACTGCACAAATCAAGTCTCCAGGCTTGTCAGCTTTTATCTTGTGCCGAAAGCAACTCTGAGAGCTTTCCCATAAACCTTAACGTAAGTCAGATATTAGATCTACACTGGAGTTCAGTTCCTTGAGGATAATTCCTTTCACGTAATGATTACTCAAATGTCTCACTTTTCAGAATACTAACGAAGTAAACTGTTTTGAACGGCATCATTTACGATAGGAAAATGAGGTTTAAAATTTCTCTTAATTAATATGAAGAAGGCTCTGAGGCGACTTCTTGAACCCACTGTTCGGTATTTGAATCACCTGTAGGTCAAGAGGTTTCTACTGACTTTACATAAGGGGCGATCTAAAAGCTTCCTACTGAGTGCGCAGCTGCCCTGTACATCGCGTTACAAAAAGATACGGCCAAACTCTCAGGAAACATTCCTCACATACAAAGAAAGAAAATATGTTATGTGGACATGTGTACGGAAACGCTTACTTTCCATGTTAGAGCTCATTTTATTACTTCTCTTCAAATTACATTAATCATGTAATGGAAACACACAGCAACAGAACTTAATAGCGTGACTTCAAACCCTTTGTTACAGGAAATGTTCAAAATGTCCTCCGTTAGCGAGGATACATGCATCCACTCTCCGTCGCATGGAATCCCTGATGCGCTGATGCAGCCCTGGAGAATGGCGTATTGTATCACAGCCATCCACAATACTAGCTCGAAGAGTCTCTATATTTGGTACTGTGGTTGCATAGATAAGAGCTTTCAAATGCCCCCATAAATTAAAGTAAAGAGGGTTGAGGTCAGGAGAGCGTGGAGGCCATGGAGTTGGTCCGCCTCTACTAATCCATCGCTCACCGAATCTGTTGTTGAGAAGCGTACGAACACTTCGACTGAAATGTGCAGGAGCTCCATCGTGCATGCACCACATGTTGTGTCGTACTTGTAAAGGCACATGTTCTAGCAGCGCAGGTAGAGTATCCCGTATGAAATCATGATAACGTGATCCATTGAGCGTAGGTGGAAGAACATGGGACCCAATCAACCTGTGGATGCTACGTACTGATGTGCATGATGCTAGTATTGTAGAGCAATGAGTCGCATGTCAACACAAGCACCGAAGTCAACATTACCTTCCTTCAATTGGGCCAACTGGCGGTGAATCGAGGAAGTACAATACATACTGACGACACTAAAATGAGGTCTAACATGGAAATTAAGCGTTTCCGGACACATGTCCACATAACATCCTTTCTTTATTTGTGTGTGAGGAATGTTTCCTGAAAGTTTGGCCGTAACTTTTTGTAACACCTGTATGTGCATGGAGCCCACCTCCGTTGTGGGTGTATAAGAACCGACCCATAGGCAAAGGATTACTGTGGCATTCGTGTATTTCTGACGTGCGATATGTTAAGATTTTAGGTACATTTCATACGACTTCCAATGTCAGATTCCGCGAATTTCCATTTACCGTTATTTCAGTGCACATTGTTCTTCTAACAATTGCTTCAACCGTAGTTCTGCAGTTTTAATAGTATGTCCTGATAAAAATACCTATCATGTTGTAAATTTCTTGCTCGTTGGCAGCGTGACTTGTGGCTCCATTTGTTTATTGTAAATAGAATACAGCACAACATATGTTACTGCAACCATACTGCATTTATTATCTGACAATTTCAACTTCAGATTGGCCACTTACCTGTAACTTCGGTGGCGTTCCGTCTCCCGTCCTCTTACGACGCTATCTGAACACATGATTCGGCTCTTTGTACCATAAGGAATGATTAAAAAATTTTCGCTCGAAGTCCACAATCGGTACGCCAATCAGCCAAAATCCCCGTGAGCACTGACGTAATCATCCAACAAACGCACCAGGTTGAAGATACACGTTTGGTAAAACACCGTGTGTTGCTGCGCAAATAAGTCCGTAACTGGCTGCTACACATCCTCATGCGACAATAACTGTCCATCCTGCAAAGTCTTTTCTAAGGAACTGAAGGCATGAGAGAGATTAGAACCATGTCTGTCTCTCACTTGAGTTGGCGTAACTTCTGCGTTACGATATTTGCGGTGTAGGGACGTGCTCCGTGTTGAATCTCTTTCACCTTTTGACGCAGTTTACATTCCGCGACGGTAGTTTCCGACGGGCATGCTGCCCCATACATATTATTCATTCTCCGATGTATGTCTACCGATGTTTGTCCTTCGGCAGCCAAGAAAAGAGTAACAGCACGTTGCTCCTTTTAGGATTCATCACTTCGCCGTAGTTCACGTTTCCGCATTCGCCGAACGCACGCCGGGAAGAAGTGCCTCACTAATACGTTGCCTCCATGTCGGTCGGGTATACCCTCATCGGAGTCGCGCTACGTGGCATGTAAGTTACATCAACACCGTCAGACGGTAACTTATTGCACACTCTTTGTAACTACAAGCAGTTTTTTTTCTCCTTCAGTCTGTAGAAAGTTTTTTATGTTCTTTCTAACATAGTGTAAATGACCCTTGATATACTTGCTTCCTTTATTTGATGAAGCTCTCCGCAGTGTATTTAAATGGAAACTGTGCTTCCCTTAAACTAGAGAGAATCTTTCGCATAATACCAAATGTGAGGAGTCATTGAGCATCGATTTATTTGTTGCTTCAAATCATTTCACAATATGTTAAGTCTAGGTATGTGGGTAAAAACATCAGCCCTGGAATTTTCTTTGAACAAGTTAATTTCAAACGGGTAGCATGTTTTTCTTTCAAAATGCCCTCTAATAATCTGCACTTATCAGTCAGAATATTATGATCACCGACCTACTATCGATATAAACCCGTCCAGGTAATAGTAGCGTCACCTAAAGAGGAATGACTGCTAGTCAGACACATGCATCGTTCATGTAGTATCACTGAACGTGCTGTTCGTGCTTAAAATGGAAAAGGCGTGCAGTCTATCTGCGTCTGGCCGAGGGAAGATTGTGAAAGCTCGGAAGCTCGGCATGAGAATTTCGTGATACCTTCTTCATCATGACAATGGTAGGGGGTGAATCCAATGTCATACAAGGGAACAACTCCTTGACACCTATACTGCGAGATGGAGACAAGCTGGCGACGGCTCCATTATGCTCTCGGGAACCTCCACGTGGACATCCATGGCTCCAGTCGAGGCAGTGCAAGGCACTATGACGCCCAGACAACACATAGGTTTCGAGAGCAATTAAAACCAGAATAAAAGATATCCTTTTACAAGGCTCGTCATAACATGAAAAACGAGGAAATACCACTTATTGTCGAGCACAGGGGGAGCAACATGCACAGAATAAACAACATAGGTGAACTGAAATTTTGTTGATGTTGCTAAATAAATTGTATGTATTTAATCAAAAACAACGATCACCACTCAGAGCCCAAGGAATGTCTGTGAAATGTGCTACAAAATTCAAATTGACTGAGGCACTCATAGGCAAGCAGTCCCAAGGTGTGGGCAAATATGTCATCAATTAAACTAAGTAACTGAACATGCTTTTGCCCCGCATTGGGGGACGAAGATGTAGTAAAATAAATTAATCGAGATATTCAATAAGGTCCCAACACTTGGGGCATCAAAACATATCAAGTTAGATTTAAAAGTGATAAACAAAGATTACAAAGAACGAGGGCATGCTGAGAAGTGACGCCGCCGAATTTTTGTGTGACAGATACTAAAACTTTTTAAATAAAACAAACTTTGATAACGTTCATCATTATTCTTTATGTCTACATAATTATTTGCCACCACAGTCACCCTGGTCACAAACACGTATCTCCCGACGAGAGACCAGTTGTTGACACCGTCTCTGGAAACTGTATGACTTTGTTGGTGTAGCCACAACTTCACATCTGCTTGGACCGCTTCATCACTGTAGTGCAACGATCCTGCCTTTGGTCAAAAAATTATTAATCTTTAACGAAAGTATTGATAAGTAGCATGGAAGCATTACAGAGCACTGCATTAGAGCCACGGGCCGATACCAGCAAGTGTGGCGACAGGTGGTTAACAAAAACCGTTATTCCAATGCACTGCACAGCAATGGCAGCCGAGCTGAGCGGTAAATGCAGGTGCACAGTGGCAGCCAGACAGTGAGACGACCGGGTCCCGTCAGCTGTAGCCATGGGTTTGAGAACGGATTGCTTCTTCCGCGTGCAATTTAGTCCTCCGAGGGACCTGCTGTCTCATCCATGTCGATGTACCGTCCATTCTTGCAGACTACAACCCTCAGTACCTAGACAACACCAGTCGCCAGCCGACATCTTTTCAAGGGCAGCAGGTTGTACAACGCACACAGACCTATCTCACGCTGCCAGCGCGTCTGCGTGCAGAGCTGAGGGGCCATCTCCTGAGTGGGACGCCATCAGAGCATAACACGGCGCGTCTCTAACGTCAATGGCCGTGGCATACGATGGTTGCGCAAGATGCCATCTCACCAGGTGCGCCAGGCGGTTACCGCCACCCATACAGCAGCCACAGCCAGTGTCAAAGAGGGAAGGTGTACCTGCACCGCTTTGCCATTTATCTACGTCAGTGTATCTCTTTGTTACTGTTAACGGCATTTGCACTGGGTTCCATAGTCTGTCGTCGCAATTCACTTACTTTCTGCCCTGCCTAGCTTGCTACACACTGGTCCTTCGTCGTTAGGGTGAGTGAGGGTAATTTTTTTCTAGTGTGGCGACAAACATGTGGTCAATGTTTAGGGTATGTATTTATACGAGGATTACCTGTACAAGACCAGAGTTGCTGGCTGACTTGACGGCGTTTAAGGGGAATTCTAGAGAGGACTGTTTCATGCTTGTGCGTTGTACTCAATGTAATTTGCTTGGGCACTCTGTCCCCTGTGCTGAATCGGTAACTGTGAACAGCTTTACATTTAATCGTTTTGGGGACATAGCTAGACAGTGTAGACTCCAGGTTGTTCAAGGTTAGACAAAACAAAAAGACTGATTGTTGTGGTTGGCAGGAGAGCCAACACCGTGTTACTAGGTGAGACCGAAAGACACGCGATTTAGTTCACGCAGGCTGGCGTGAGGTCTAGAACAGGACAAGGAAATTAGAATTTAGAAACAACGGATGTAGCTGGTGGAATACTTAACTTTAATCCATTAATGATGAACGTCGCTCTTGACGGTACATAGTTAACAATATCAATACTAACTGATAATGGCACCTTGCTACGTCGTAGCAAATGACGTAGCTGAAGGCTATGCTAAACTATCTTCTCGGCAAATGAGAACGTAAGTAGACAGTGAACCATCGATAGCAAAGTCGGCTGTACAACTGGGGCGAGTGTTAGGAAGTCTCTCTAGACCTGCCGTGTGGCGGCGCTCGGTCTGCAATCACTGATAGTGGCGACACGCGGGTCCGACGTATACTACCGGACCGCGGCCGATTTAAAGGCTACCATCTAGCAAGTGTGGTGTCTGGCGGTGACACCACACTGATAGTACTCTGCGACTACCGATTCTAACTATATTAGTTTTGTGATTTCTATTTGTTTATCTGATGCATTAGATTTGAGTGTGGTTGAGACAGAATCAAAGTTTGAGAAATAACGTGTCGCTCACGGAATGGAATCGCTGAGGTCTCATGTTCCAGAGGTGGATCTGGCTATTTCTAACCTTGTGCCGCCCCTCTCTTATACGGCTTCTGGGGATATAGTAGCACTTGTAGAACATCTCAAGTCAGCAGATAACTGAATGGGTTGGTTGGATAAGCCGTTATTGCAAAATGCATGGTTGAGTTTTACCGAGGATGCGAAGTTGTTTGTAAGGTGCACAGAAGCGTTACGTAATGCGGAGAGTTTTCATAAACAGAGACAGCCGTTGGTGCAATCTGACAGGAAGCAGAATAGTGGCAGCTTTTTCGGGAGCAGTTAGGTACTGTTTCTAGAAGGCATAATGAGGCAACAGAGGACATTGCAGACAGGATTAGAAAGCTAGATGTTCACACCTACGAGTTATTGCAAAATAACAAGGTCAAAAAGGTGACGATTTATTATACAGAGAGACAAAATTTAGGCCACCATCGCTACTTATCGCCGCATCACTGATGACTTGCTGTTGTGAAATGTCCACCTCCTCTCATGATCTGTGGCTGTGGCTGATAGCCTGTAGCACTCATCTCCCGTATCCTGTGACTCAGAAGCCTAATCGTTCCAGGTAGAGGCTGCTCAGCAGCCGACACAGAGTTGCTCTCTGCTTACACAGTGTCTGTTGTCTGCAAGGATAAGCGTGCAGGAACAGTGTCTATGTAATATCCGGAGGCTGAGGTAAGACAAGGAATTCACCGTCAAATATCGAAAGATTCAAGCATTTAACTGCAAGAAATTTCGTGAGATAGCGAATGGAGAATGAGGATGTTATGAAGTGATGCTAGACACTAGAGTGGACGCAGGGATCCGTCTCAGAGTCTGAAAATTGTCTCGATAATAAACTGACCTGCCTCCAGAAGAAAAAATTATAATCTTAGGAGCGAGGAGGGCGCCAGTAAAGTCTCCTCTGGTTTTTCTGCGTCCTCTCATTGATCGGTCACTCACTGGTCGTCCGATATCTCGGCTGCCTTGCGCAGCAGCTTTGTTCATTTGCTTCCACTCTGTTCTTCATGGAGCTGAATGTCCAGTCGTATAGTCTTTCACATTGGCGGACGTAACTTACAGTATCACCCTATCAACGATCGACAGTGCAACCAATCCTCTCTTTCTCCATACAGGTCGATAAACTTTCTGACCTCTGGGGTTGAAAAGTCCCTCGATTGCTGCTGGCTTATGACATGGGAACAGTTGCGTTGCTCTCAGGTGAGTCTCGTTGTGTTGTGGTACTCCCAAACATTGCCTTCAAACAGGATTTTGTGGTGAACACCAATGATAATTCTTTTAAGTGCCTGCATACCTGAGTGGTCAAGGATGCTCGAACCCAAAACAGACTGGCTTGCTTTTAATGGGAATGTTTCTGAGCCTGCGCTCAAGTTCCCCCTCGAGTCTCAGCCGCAGTGCTGGCTCCTAGCCTTTTGTCAGTCTTTAAATTGCCCAAAGCTTACAGAACGAAGCAAACAATTCACTTAACTCGAACCTGTCTCGCTTTCGGGAAAGTCTTTTGGCCCTGACTGCCTGGCGACGAATTCTTACGTGTATCATTGGCATGTCTCTTCAGGATTCGCTGCAGAATTTCGAGATTCATGACAATATGGTCCGTTCAACGCACTGCTACTATCCCACGAAAGCGATATTTATCAGAGAAATACATTAGCTTAGTTTCCCTTCGGGAAACCTAAGTTGCTGTAGAGTCTCATCCAGTATTCATGGAAGTTATTGTAGTCTGGTACTAGTTCTCACGAAATTCCCTTTACAGTGTTTGATAAGTCATGACCGTATCAAATTGCGCGTTACTTCCACCTCTAATGACTGGAAAATATAACCAGTTTAAGGTTCAGTACAACAATCTGGCACAAGTAGATAAACTCCGAGCAAAAATTTGTAGACTTCGATTCAAAAGTGGTAGACTAATCAATTTTGTTTCTGTTTTTTCCGGTACATGTCTGCAGTCATGGTACACAGATGTTCACGTGGACTTTTTTTTCTCCTCGATAACACCTTAGCTAATTGTACACAGAACACATTTAAATGTGCAGCTTATTTTGGCTATCAACATCCCTCCTCTGCCCATTTTCTACTGAAAAGGAACCCAGTGATTTCTCCCTCATCTTTCTGATGAAACGAAGTATGGCGGCCATTAAGTAATAAACGAAAAAGTGATTTTCAGCATGCAATGTTTCTGGAACACCTAATGAAATGCATACGAGCGAAGTCTTCCTAAAGTCATCTATCTTTGGCTGCGCTACGTAAGCAACAGAAGTGACCGACAGAGCGCAACATTTGGTTACACAACACTCTAGCTACAAGCGATAGCATCAAGCGATATGGTCGGGTGCGTTTCCTGCGAGTGGCGAACTTCCGCTATAAGAAGGCTACTAGACCGACCAGCCGTTTTTATTGAACGGCACCCATAAGTCGTAGAATACTAAGGCTCGAGAGTAAGGTAACAAAATTAGATTTTTAGGAAAATACGGCTATAAGGAGCGATGTGAATTAAATTTTCAAATGAAGGAAAGTTTACCGAGAATTTCATAACTTACATCATCGTGTACGAGGAGGACCAGACAAATTTTTCTAATATACGTGATTCAGCAGAGATAGGTTCCACTATCACAGTGAATCCAAGACAAATGTTTTTTTTGTGACCACGAACCTCCAACAGCCGATAACTGCAGAAGAATTATTGACTTACAGAGGTACGAGAAATGACTCACTTTTCCTACTAATTGTGTTTGGTGAAGCTGTAGTGTTTTAGGGTAGTAACCCGAATTGTCGTGGGTCCTGGATTCAGACACGACTGTTTCCTACTTTTTAAGGCAGCTATAATCCTATCAGAAGTTCTGTGTGCCAAGTTTTATCTACATTCCTTACACAGCATTTCACAGTATATTTCTAAGGTCTACCCAAAATGCTTGATTTTTAAATGTACGCACTACTAGCCCAGTATATCACTCAAGTTAAATTCATAACAAAAGGCATTGAACACTCATTAAACTTCACTGATATTTGATTATTGTAAATATAATTCACGAGGAATCAATGTTGGAAATGAGTGTTTGACGTCATCGGCCGGAAGGCCCCTTAGCGGGGCATGTCCGGCCGCCTTGGTGCAGGTCTTATAAAATTCGACGCCACAT
This sequence comes from Schistocerca gregaria, assembly GCF_023897955.1. NCBI lineage: Eukaryota > Metazoa > Arthropoda > Insecta > Orthoptera > Acrididae > Schistocerca > Schistocerca gregaria. The sequence goes on from NC_064931.1 coordinate 837,611,962, forward strand.
TGGGCGACCTGCGGGCCGGATGTGGATGAAATGATGATGAAGACAATACAACACAAAGTCCCTGGCCGAAGAAAATCTCCGACCCAGACGGGAATCGAACCCGAGCCCGTAGGACGGTGATCCTTCTAGCTGACCACTCAGCTATCGGGGAGGACAGCAATCAATGTTAATCTCAAATGTTTCAATTAATATGAATAGTCTGCACAAATAAAGCGTACAAAATATTAAGCTTATCCATTACGGATATTTTTGAACCCATGACTGTTATTTGAATGTAAATACATAAGACTGTGCAACGAGTTACTTTTTTGAATAATTATTTATTATTCCATGAACCGGTTTTCTAACTTTTTCAGGTGTATCTTCAGATGGTTGTCTGGAAGTTATATCACTGTTTCTAGCATAGTGCTGGGTGCTGGCTCTGTGACAAGAAGATTCAACACGCGTTCATGTAGCACAATGACTATTGTTTATCTGTCGCCGGCCGCGGTGGTCTCGCAGTTGAGGCGCTCAGTCCGGAACCGCGCGACTGCTACGCTCGCAGGTTCGAATCCTGCCTCGGGCATGGATGTGTGTGATGGCCTTAGGTTAGTTAGGTTTGAGTAGTTCTACGTTATAGGGGACTGATGACCTCAGAAGTTAAGTCCCATAGTGCTCAGAGCCATTTGAACCATTTGAAGCTGTCGCGCGCCACAGGTCGCTTCCGTAGGATGGTGCTCCAAAGAAAAGTGTTTGTCAGTAGGGAGAATATACGCGGTAGCGGGGTACTGAATGCTGCCAAGTGGCCTTACGGATACATGACGGAATAAGGAAGTGTACAACGCCGGAAAAAAATACCAGTGGAAAGACGACATCGATTTTGATCCGATGAAGGCATGTACCACATTGAGGATAGTAGATGTAATGATAATGATTTCAACGTCATCCGCCAACAGATAGCAATGTGGCGTGACAAATCGAGCGCCGTCTGTGTCTGTCCTTTTAATAGGGAATGTTCACAGACAGAAGGCTCACTTTAGTGAAAACGTGTGAAGCAAGCAGGCAAGCATGCCACGGACAGCTTTTGTATGTCAATTCTTGTGCTTGGGGATATTGGGGACAACTACTATTCACTTACGTAAGGGAAATGAAACACCTGAAACCGTCCTTACGATGTTATTTATTGTATGGCTACGATTTTCAATGCATCAGTGTACCATTGTCAGGCCTTAATGATGCTGAGGGGGTTAACACCATACGCATACACAATGCATCAGTGGCCAACATCTATAACGGGTTTTCCCATACTACTTGTAACCACGATGTTTTCTCTCCAACTGAAGCACCGAAACTGGTGACCATACACTAAATGACACCATAAGGACGGCTGTAGGTGTTTCATTTCCTTACATACATGCCATGGAGACTCACTCGTGCTTCCAATAGCCTAATGAGAGAGTGTGGCAGGAGTCAAATTGTGGCCTCCGCTTCCGGCCGGCCGCTGTGGCCGAGCGGTTCGAGGCGCTACAGTCTGGCACCGCGCGACCGCTACGGTCGCAGGTTCGAATCCTGCCTCGGGCATGGATGTGTGTGGTCTCCTTAGGTTAGTTAGGTTTAAGTAGTTCTAAGTTATAGGGGACTGATGACTTCAGAAGTTAAGTCCCATAGTGCTCAGAGCCATTTGAACCATTTTTATGGCCTTCCGAGTGGCGGGATGGGCCTTTCAAAGAACTGTCACGAAAGTTGGACGTGCTGTGTCCATAGCAATGCTGGTATCAAGTGTTACATGAACGTTATCACAGCCAAACCGAGATTATGGACATTCACGCAGCACAGACGCTCGCCAGGGTCGTCGTATTGTAAGGCCAACAGGGCAGATCGTACAGGCACCAAAGCACAGATAAGAGGGTTTCTGAGCCCATACGTCTCAACATGAACTGTTGCGATCCTTTTATTAATAGTCACACTATGGTCACACACACCTATGCTCCGTCTCGGACTCAGGACACTGCATCAACGTACACGACTGGTCTTCTGCCGTCAGGGTTCACTTGGAAGATGGAATTTCTCACTGTGGTTTTCAGCAATGAAAGCAGATTATACCTGCCCACAAGTGATGCTCGTTAGCACGTACGACGTAGATCTTGTGAGCTGTGTCTAGTAAATTGCTTACGTCCATAGCACATTGCCCCCGCCCCAGGCCTTATACCAGTCTGGGCAGCGATAATCTAAAACCCTTGGTGTTTCTGGAGGGGATGCTACACAACGCTCAGTACGAGCACATAATATTGTTGGTCCCGTTATTTTGCCGTTCTTGTAACAGGAAAGTGATGTGTTTCTACATACTGCGTGGTGTCTGTTTGTTCTATATCGTGTCTCCCTACCACTTTCGCGCTACGACGCTCTGAGCGCGTTTTTTAGGGAATTGACTAGTTTGAACCTGAGACCTGTAGCTGGTAAGGAGACGCCAGATCACACATGACATGTAGAGTTCAGAAGAGTTCAGTGAGACTAGCGATGATATAACCAAATACTTAATGATATCAGCGTCAGTTCCACTGCACTCCCTGTAAAAGATTCTTAATGCTAACTAAATTTAGTGGGAGGGGTTCAAAGCTTTCCTATTTGTAGTTAGCTGGTAAAATAACGTCGAAAAACCAGTTAAGTTTACCATTGGAAATTTTGTTCTCCTCACAAAATATTGTTTATAAATTGCGCTATTGATAAAAGGAAATGTTTCAATATAGGATGGTAAAAACCAACTGCGTTAAAAAAAAGTGAACCAACAATTCCTGAATGGGTTTCCAAGTTCTACAATGGTTTGAAGGATGGCCTATGCCATATCACATCTATAATCTAGGTTTAAATTAAGTTTCACAAAAGAGAGAAATACACTCCTGGAAATGGAAAAAAGAACACATTGACACCGGTGTGTCAGACCCACCATACTTGCTCCGGACACTGCGAGAGGGCTGTACAAGCAATGATCACACGCACGGCACAGCGGACACACCAGGAACCGTGGTGTTGGCCGTCGAATGGCGCTAGCTGCGCAGCATTTGTGCACCGCCGCCGTCAGTGTCAGCCAGTTTGCCGTGGCATACGGAGCTCCATCGCAGTCTTTAACACTGGTAGCATGCCGCGACAGCGTGGACGTGAACCGTATGTGCAGTTGACGGACTTTGAGCGAGGGCGTATAGTGGGCATGCGGGAGGCCAGGTGGACGTACCGCCGAATTGCTCAACACGTGGGGCGTGAGGTCTCCACAGTACATCGATGTTGTCGCCAGTGGTCGGCGGAAGGTGCACGTGCCCGCCGACCTGGGACCGGACCGCAGCGACGCACGGATGCACGCCAAGACCGTAGGATCCTACGCAGTGCCGTAGGGGACCGCACCGCCACTTCCCAGCAAATTAGGGACACTGTTGCTCCTGGGGTATCGGCGAGGACCATTCGCAACCGTCTCCATGAAGTTGGGCTACAATCCCGCACACCGTTAGGCCGTCTTCCGCTCACGCCCCAACATAGTGCAGCCCGCCTCCAGTGGTGTCGCGACAGGCGTGAATGGAGGGATGAATGGAGACGTGTCATCTTCAGCAATGAGAGTCGCTTCTGCCTTGGTGCCAGTGATGGACGTATGCGTGTTTGGCGCCGTGCAGCTGAGCGCCACAATCAGGACTGCATACGACCGAGGCACACAGGGCCAACACCCGGCATCATGGTGTGAGGAGCGATTTCCTACACTGGCCGTACACCTCTGGTGATCGTCGAGGGGACACTGAATAGTGCACGGTACATCCAAACCGTCATCGAACCCATCGTTCTACCATTCCTAGACCGGCAAGGGAACTTGCTGTTCCAACAGGACAATGCACGTCCGCATGTATCCCGTGCCACCCAACGTGCTCTAGAAGGTGTAAGTCAACTACCCTGGCCAGCAAGATCTCCGGATCTGTCCCCCATTGAGCATGTTTGGGACTGGATGAAGCGTCGTCTCCCGCGGTCTGCACGTCCAGCACGAATGCTGGTCCAACTGAAATGGCATGGCAAGCCGTTCCACAGGACTACATCCAGCATCTCTACGATCGTCTCCATGGGAGAATAGCAGCCTGCATTGCTGCGAAAGGTGGATATACACTGTACTAGTGCCGACATTGTGCATGCTCTGTTGCCTGTGTCTATGTGCCTGTGGTTCTGTCAGTGTGATCATATGATCTATCTGACCCTAGGAATGTGTCAATAAAGTTTCCCCTTCCTGGGACAATGAATTCACGGTGTTCTTATTTCAATTTCCAGGAGTGTATCAAAATGGTCTACAGTGACCCTCAATTATCTTTAATTACTTATCTAAGTTGTCGTAATTACAGTGGCTGATGTGGCTTCTCCGTAACTATATAACAGAAAAATTATCGTGTTTCAGATTTTTACTTCGAGTGATAAATGTGAACACCATGAGCTTTAATTGACGATCGACACTAGTATTACGCAAAAAGGGGTGTAACAGATGAGACTTAGGCAGTTCTGAGTGAAGCTTTATGTGCTGTTATGCGGCATCGCGTGAGTTCATTACCTTGTCGGTGTTCGTCAGCGGGTGGCTAGCAGCACAGCTCCGCTCACCGCGCCATCTCGGAAGCAACTCTGCCCTAACTTCTCCTTACTACAATTTACCGAAGTTGGTTTAACAAAAACTATCTGGCTGTGTTTTCATCTGACCAATCAGGGTCTCAATGTTAAACTTAAACTCCGACTACAAAAATTCTATCTATCCAATGAGAAACGCTATACTTTTTGTGGTGGGTAATGTTTTTAAAGTTTGCCACGTAACAGAGACGCGAAAAAGTCTCACGCTAAAACTTGCAGCTGGTGTAGTTCTTTTAATGTTATGGTAAGATCTATACTGTTCTTCTGGAGGGCTCTAGCTTTTAACATGGGCTGGGGTGGTCCTAGCGGTTAGCGGCGCATGGGTGTCCATCCCTTATCGTAGGGCCTGCCTCTTAACACGGTTCTGCTCTCGGCTTCTGTTCTTGTTTCTCCCCTCGGAACTGCATCTGTGTCACAGTGGGAAGGTGTGACATGCATTTAGGCATTCTTGTGTTAGTCTGTGGCATTCCATTTGGTCACTCGTTACTCGTATTACTGTGGTTCATTTAATGTCATGAGTTATTCAGAGCTATGCGACATACTACTGGATTTGCTTATCATGTCAGGGTTTTCATGGAAGGTGTTGGATATGCCTGACACCTTACATATCACCACCTTTAGAACTTAATTTTTCTACTGAAGTTAGGCAAAGATTAAATCATTGTCTAAGCCAGTCAAAAATTATTCCGTTATCTAAATTTTGTTGCCTACTGTTCAGCCACATAATTCTGTTCAAAGCTAGTTTGTATTACTAATTTATATTTTTATATTCTTCTACATTATTATCAAAAATATGTTTATATTGACAAGGGAAGAATATTTTTATTCAATTATAATTATTATTTTTTAATTATTTTCTTTCTTTATTTAATTGTGAAGTTTGTTTTTTAAGAAGTTTGTTATCGAAATTGAGGAGTATTTCACATCGATTTTCTTAGAAATATTGTTTTTATAAATGTTGTAATTAATTAAAATCTATTCCTAACGCCTTTTCTAAATATCATGTACAAGTTAAATGTTTTTGTTTTTAGACACTCATTTCAACATCGTTACAGTAACAAATAAGAATTATTTTCAAGAATTGCTTTGACAAAGAAAAACACATACACAAGTATTGAGATATTATCCTAAGAAATGGTACAAATGTTAAAAAAAGGAAAACATGAAGCAAGATAATTTTTTATTCTTTATTTTTATGAGGAGAAAATAAGTAAAACACAGTTTTTCTTTTATTTTTATGAGGAGAAAATAAGTGACATATAGTTTTAGTGTTTATTATGCCTTACTTTGTTCTTTATATTCTGTCCATTTCAGAACTAATAACTTATTTTTATCGATAGTCTATTTTTTACTTAAGCCCATATTCAATGACTCTTATTTTGTAGTTTATTAGCTGTCTGGTGTGCTTAAATTATTTAGTTTTTCACACGTTTCTTTTGCACAATTCCTACATCACATAATTTGATTTCACACATTCACACAATCCTATGAATGTTTAAGTATGAGGTTGGCGAATGCATTTAGCACAAAGGTGATGGACTTGAGAGATATGGATGTGGGCATGTATTTGATGTACAGCTTCGTTTTTCGTTCCTTGTTGGCTTTGCAAGTGTGTGTTGCTGTTGTGGAGGTCCCATAATGGAATGGAGCTGTGAGTGCAGAATCTCGTGGTTTACTGGCTTTGTAGTCATTAAAGTCATCGTAATATGCCGCCCTAAACGGTCGTTTCTCATTGTAATACTTCGTAGCCGACTAGTTTACAATAGGATAGGCATTTGGGAAGGTATGTCATCTATTCTTCACCCATCTTCTTTCTTGGTATCAATCTTTCAAATCTTCAGCTTCTGTTCTTCCTGCTTATTCTCTGCTTCTTACTTGCTTCTTGGTTCTTCTCTGGGCAGGATATGGAAATATTTATTGATAACTAGTCGCTTTGAAGTTCTCCTCTTAGTAAAAGTTTGATAAATTGTTTGGTCGTGTCATTTTTACTTTGTGGAAGTTTTTTCAGGTTCATGCATCAGCGTGCTGTGTAATAGCCGTAGTGTGACTTTTACGCATATCTTTTTTTTTTTGCCAGTGGTGGCTTGCCCAAATGGTCTTCTCGTTAAGCCGTTTTTTGCTTTCTCCGCTGAGTCAGGGCGTTCAGAGACCCTTTTCGTGTTCTGTGTCCTGTCGTGTCTCTGCAGGGTTCTGCCACTGTGTAGTTCCGTGTTCTGGGCCAGCAGGGTTCCGCTACCCTGTGGTTCAGCTTGGCAGCAGATTTATTTACTGCCCACTTCGGCTACAAGGGCCTCCTGTTGGTCTCGCTGTCCTTTCCCTTCTCTCGATGCTTCTGCTTTGTAGGAATCGTGTCTTGCTAATTACTTCCTTTCCTTTCTTGATACTTCTCGCATTGCTACTTGTGGGTCATTGCATCTCTTCCTTGCTGGAGTTTTTACAATGGTTCTTACAAAAAGTTTTACGTATAATCATCTAACATATGTCTAGTATGTACTTGTCTTACGCATTCTTATAAAACTTTACAAATTTCGGCGCCCTTTGCATGTTACAATTCTAAGATATTTGGAGTCTTGACGTCTACTCAAGAATCCTCAAATTCGTTTTTAATTTTAGTGTAGTGTCATGGTGTATAGCAATTTAGTATTTCATACTGTTAGACTATGTACGCTTTATCCCTTCACCTTAATCTATGGTACTATTGGTGTTATTTTTGTTTTTGTTTTTATTGAAACTACTTTCTTTTTCCCACCTTCCTCTCTCTTCATTCTTCTTTCTCATGAAGATCTTATCTGCAACTTAATCTTGAAATATTGTGCTGATTATTTACCAGTACTAAAATTAATCTTCAAACTTGTACTGAAAGTGTTTAATACTGTCATATAATGAAATCTACAGTTACTTTAGGTATAATCACGAAGGTGGCTAATATATTTTGACCTTGACACGAAGAGTTAACCTTGTTTTTCTCGTAACTTCCGCAGCATTGTTTCTAATAGGACTTCTCACTTTAATCTTATGTGTTCTCAGAAATGGCAATTTTCATTGGCATTACACTGCATGAATAAATTTTCACTATCAATTACAATATTGACTGGCATATGCTTTACCATGGCCTTCACAATTGGTTGAATTTCGAAGGGTTGGTTCTGTTCTTCTTCTTCCTGCATCCACGAATCCTCCACTGAATCATACATGAGTCTTTTTAGGAATTTCCCTTGTGAATTCGAACTTTCTGTAGTATATGCTTCGACTGCTACTTCTCTCTCTTTTATTTCCTCTTCTCTATTTCTTCCTTCATTTACGCTTTCTTCAACATCCTCTACTTTTTCCTCATCCTCGTCTATCTTCTCCTTCTTCGTCGCTACTTCCAAATAATCGCATCTAAATACTCTAATTATTGCCTCATAACTTCCTTCATTATATATGTTGGGTTGTGTGCCCACTAGTAACTTATTTTCAACTTCTGTTGACTGCGCATTATCCTCATTGAATTCGCTTTACCTGGTTTCCATCTCAAATAGCTCTGCAATACTCATTACTTCGTCCTTTCCTCCTACATTCGTTTTGCATGCCTCTGGTAATTCATTTTCCTCGTCAGTATTCTCCCAATTAATTTCGTCCCAACATGATATTCTTATTTTCTTGTCTTCGTTTTCATCTGGTCCCTGCAGATTTGATCCTTCCTTCTTCTCTTCTCGTGATAAGATTCTTACTTCTCTGTTCAAGGTGCTGCAATTGTCCTGGGTCAGTGTGTCATTCTCTTTGGCATGGGCGCTTAGCTGTCAACTCGAACGTTTATCAGGGTTTGATGGTCTTACCTCCACCTCTTCTATCTGTATTCGCTTTTCTTGTTCAGCTTGTTGATAGTGGTTTCTTTGTTGATAATTTGTCGATTTATTGGTTCTCCAGTACCCATTCCAGTTGTAATTCCCTGTGTAATAGTTGTTGCCGTTCCTGGGTGAATTATAGTTATTGCCATATTCTCTTCTAAATCCATAACCGGTTATTTGTTGAAATCTATTGTCGTTCTTGCTGCGAAGTTATCACATGGTTCGTAATTATTATTTATTCGTACTGTGTCTTGTGGATTCCACTGCTTATTGCTTCCGTTTTCACGTGCGCTTCGTCTTTTTCTTGCGTCATCTTCCGAAAATATGAACTCTAGTTCCCTTAGAATACCTTTAAATGCTTCGACGTCATTGCCTTCGCGACCTACTAATGATTGCTGGTATTTCAATGGTAGCTTCATTGCGCATAATTTAATCAGCTCTCCGTCACTGTATGGTATATTTAAGCATTGATTTTTCTTTGCCGTTGATTCGAAACATTTCATGTTACTCTTCTCTCCTGAATTTTCAAAATATTGGTTCTGTAATAACTCGTACTTCACTCTGTTCTGTGCTTCGCTGGGCCAATATCGTGATAGAAACTTCTCCCTGATATCTTCGTACGATCGGCATGTCACTGCAACATTCTGCATGGTTTCTGCGACATTTCTCTTATTGACTGGTTTAATTGTACTTTTTTGTAACAGTGTAATCTGTCAAACTCATCTCACAGCAGCTGTAGCGACAGAATTCCGAGACGCAGTGCCTCTTTAAACAAGTAATTGAAATCACAATAGCTTATGAAAAAACCTCATAGTGTCAGTTTGCAGTAACAAAAAACAAGAAATTTCATGTTTGTTTTCACACTTCACTGGAGCGAAATAAATAAAAAGGGATGTACTGGTATAATGCTATAGACGAGAAAGTTCAGTGATTTTAAGAATTGGCAAAACACTCTCCTCGTTGTGTACTATCATTCGTGAAACTTCGTTTCGATGTCTCGAGTGGTTTAGGAGGTATGAGAAATGTTGCGAGTATTTCATTCTCGCGGATGTGACATAGGAAGAGAGCGCGCTACATAGGATCCATTTTTTGGAGATCGGAGGCAGATAGAGACCTCTCCCCAAGTCCAAACAAAAAGTGAACATGTTAGCTAAATTTCATACGTAGCAACATATGGTGTAATACACACCAAACCCCTAATTTTCGTTGAAAAATTTTTGAGTTTTGCATAGTGTCTTACTGAAATGTATACATCACAATAAGGATGGTCATTAGCGAGATGGTGGGCACTTCACCATGATGCTGACGTATAACGCTACAAGTATGGAAAAAATCAAATATTTTCAGTGAATAGTTTATGTAAAATCGTTTGAGAAAGATAACAGGTTGCGGGTGTTTCGGTTCTGTCAGCGCAGAGCGTCGACAGTCAGCGCGTGGGAAGTATGGAGTACTCGTCGCAATATGCGCTGCACCTCCGCGACTTGTGAGGCACGTTCGTGTCGCTCTGTAGTGTCATGTCACATCATATGTGCTTTACGCATCTCAGTTAACACCTAGCCTTACAGAACTACTTAAACATTTCGAGCAGACGTTCTGTCACGGTACTACAGGACAATACTGGCCATCGGTATTATCGACTGGATGCCAGAGTCAGCACCTGCATTGCCTCCCGTAGGTGCCACACCAGGTAGTAATATGGGTGTCTAAGCACAAGTCGATAGCTGATACCTCAGAACGTTTGTATTATTTATCTATAAATGTAATCATCTCGTGTTCTCCATATGCACTGTGGCAACAATAAATTTCGAATGAACTGGACACCTCTAAAACGGTAAAACGGTGTACCAATTTTTTCCCGGCAGTTTCTAAGCAGACCACAGACAGATGCAGTGACGATACGGACTGCAAGTTAGGATATCCACTGATATAGAAGAGTTTGACGAAGGGAAGATCATTATATAGCATGCCTCGAACATTCTTATCTAGGAAACAGCCAATCTGGTGGGTAATTTATGTCGTAGACATGTGAATATTTATAGAAATGGGTTCAAAACGGCGAAATCACTTGATTGACACGATGCATATCATCCATACCTGATCACAGAATTTGAAGACAGGAGGCGTTCCTAGTTAATAAGGCTGGATAGGAGACAATCTGCAGTTGTAGCACACTGGACTCGCATGTGGGAGGACCTCGCTGTTTGGTCTCTTCCCCCAAACAGCCACCCCCCCCCCCCTCCCCAAACCTAGGACACAATCTGCAGTACATCTGACAGCAAAGTACATTACTGGGTGAAATCTGTGTCTGGCCATCCTGATCTACGTTTTTCATGATATCCTTTAATCGGTTAAGGCAAATGTTGGGTGGTTACTCATTTCCTTCCCCATTCTTGAGTCATTCTGAGCTAGAGCTAGATTATCCGATGACTTCCTTGTCAACATCACATGAACCCATAATCATGCTACCTTCCTCTGTCTGGTGTAGGTACAAATGTTTCGGAGCACACGGTTTAATGCATACTGTTGAACATGGGACATCTCATAGGAAAACCCATATGTGTTCCAGTGTTACTGCAATGATACTGTCAATTACGTGTTCAGTAGGCACAGGATGGAGACAAGAGCTTGCATTAATGTAAACATGTAACCTAAGTGAATTAATAACGTTTCTAGCACTATCAGGTCAATGGACAGATTCATATACTCCACCATGGAGGTGAAAGACTTCTCGAAAAATCCACTGCATCACAAATGTGTACCAATGAAGGCAGTATTATTCTATGGAGTACATTCATCTGGGCTTCACTGGGATCAGTGATAGCAATAGAAATCAAAATAATGGCTGTGTACTACATGAGCTTTATCGTGGGCTACCTGCATCCCTTCATGGTTGATGTCTTCCCCGACGAAAATGACATCTTTCAGCAACTTAAATATCCTTATCACCAGGTCATAATGGTGCTACAGTGGTTAAGGTGCATGATAATGAATACACAATGATGCACTGGCCACCAAATTTGCCCAATATTATTCAATACTGAAATCATGGAACTACTTTTGTGTGTGCTACTGCTTTTTTCTGACACTGTAAAAATTAATAGGCAAAATTTAGGTTTTCTTAAATGTGTAAAACTGCTCCAAGGCAGAACATGGTCATGTACCTAGGAAAAATAAGTTATTCAAATTTAGAAGTCCTTTAATCGCGAAAACTTCGCCTATAAAGTGTTTAGTAATCTGTGTGCTACTTTGTTACATAAGTTACACTGATGACCATAGATGTTTAGTCCCATAGTGCTCAGAGCCATCTTAAGTTATTGGGAGCTATAACAAATTTCCATCTTCAAGACAGTGAAAATTTTAAGACATTCAAGAAACTCATTTGATTCCTAATAACATGTGTTTCATTTCAGAAGACCTTCCGTTTCAAGGTACAAGCTTGTGAATGACTGACCATGGATGGTTTAAATGTCCACATGTTAAGTTCCATGTTTTAAAAATTTACAGAATTTTATTCACCATAAAACTCTGTTCTTACACAAGTAACACTATCTTACAAATAGCTTCACTATACAGAACCTAAATATATAATACTTACAGACACTGCACATAGCAAAACCTCATGTTGAACTGAAACAAAAACATAAAAAAAAGCCCAAAACTCCTTAAGACAGTCTTTGGTGTGCATTCTTTCGTATTGTTCTCTGATCGGTCCCTAAATAGAAACACCGACCAATATAAATAATATTTTTCTAGGTACATTAGCCAACAACAGTTTCCCGTACTTGGTGTTCTTGAGATGAAAAGAGGGATTCTGTCCTCGAGCATATGCATACGACATCATGTATATTTTGCATCTGTAAACGCAAAATAAGATGACATCAGCCAGGTAATGATTTTATGAAAATTGTCAATCAGTTTGATATACTTAGGATCACCAATGGTCTTAGCAATACAATAATTCCTGTTCAGTTTAGGTGTTAGTTTCCATCATGCATTCAAGCAGTAGCCTCAGCAAAGGCATAACACTTATGAACAATCCTACCAACATTATCTGAAAGCCTGCTACATACATCTGATCATGAAACGACGGAAAAAATATTGCTACTATTAAAATATTTTAATGAAGCATTAAACTCACCATTTCTCAAGAAAGTTAATTTACAAAATTTAACCAACTATAACTTTTGTAATATTGTACATGGTGAAGACGTGAAAGCCTGTATGAAATGTAACTACCCAAAATCAAGATATAATTATTACATAGCTAACAAGATGCTACAATTCATAAATCATAAGTACTATAACAAGTGAGACAAATACCAGGAAAAAGCAGAAGGGGATACTTTTCGTTTTATAAACAGGACTGTATTAGCAAGAATACAGTAGTGGAAATCACTATAAAGGTAATAGTACAATTTCATGTAATTTATTATGAAAGTTGTAGATGAATATAAGATGTAAACAATCCTCACAATATTGCGTAGATTCTTTCATAACACAAGCGACAAAAAAGGTACTTACATTTATCGATAGAGACTTGTGTATAGAACTCACTTTCCTGTTGCGTTATTGCATTGTTTGTACCTTGTACTGTGTCAATTATTCCAAATCACTTCAAAATTCTCTTCGACACTGATTTCTATTTCTTGAAGTTAAACTGTTACCCACACTTTTTGTATCACTCATTTCAACCAACATGCGGCCTCTAATTGCCTATTCTGATAAACACACCTTGCAAGCATTTCCGATAGGTATTCATTGGGGTTAACATATGGACTAAGTGCATCCCAGTAAATACATTGATATATTTATAATCAGACCACTTTTTGGTTATAGCACAGACATGCATAGATGCATTATCTGGTTGAAACTTTACACTTTCGTCTCCTAGGCCCTAATACATTGTAATCAGTTGTGTCTCTAGGATTTCCACGTACATCTTAGAGTTAATTAAAGTAGATACATTTTGCCAGTTCTGGCATACTAACGCAATCTGCGTCTTATCCAGAACTACTCAACATTCAAGAGGGAAGACAAAACTTACATATTAGGGACGGTATAGCCACCATTGTTGTGCCCCTCCCATCTCTTTCCTTCTCCTCTCCATCATAGCTTCGAATTTTACCATTCTATTTCTCTTCTTCTAACCTACCTACCTGTTATATATCTCTTTCACCCCATTCTATCGTATTATGTCTCTGCTCGATGAGAATAACTCACAAGCTGCAAGAACATAAAGAGAAAATTCCCAACTAACAATAGGACTGACATTCACAAAAGAAAAGTATGTTTACTTTCATATACATAGTCATTATTATTATTATTATTATTATTATTATATCTCGTTCAATCTGAGTATGCCTGGTTAGGTGTAAGAGAGGGCCGCAAGGCCCTAATCTTGCCAGGTAAAATTAATGCATTAATAAATAAGTAAATTTTAAACTAAATACTGGCAGGAGTCAAATTGTGGCCTCCCCTTCCGGCCAGCCGCTGTGGCCGAGCGGTTCGAGGCGCTACAGTCTGGCACCGCGCGACCGCTATGGTCGCAGGTTCGAATCCTGCCTCGGGCATGGATGTGTGTGGTCTCCTTAGGTTAGTTAGGTTTAAGTAGTTCTAAGTTATAGGGGACTGATGACTTCAGAAGTTAAGTCCCATAGTGCTCAGAGCCATTTGAACCATTTTTTATGGCCTTCCGAGTGGCGGGAGGGGCCTTTCAAAGAACTGTCACGAAAGTTGGACGTGCTGTGTCCATAGCAATGCTGGTATCAAGTGTTACATGAACGTTATCACAGCCAAACCGAGATTATGGACATTCACGCAGCACAGACACTCGCCAGGGTCGTCGTATTGTAAGGCCAACAGGGCAGATCGTACAGGCACCAAAGCACAGATAAGAGGGTTTCTGAGCCCATACATCTCAACATGAACTGTTGCGATCCTTTTATTAATAGTCACACTATGGTCATACACACCTGTGCTCCGTCTCGGACTCAGGACACTGAATCAACATACACTACTGGTCTTCTGCCGTCAGGGTTCACTTTGAAGATGGAATTTCTCACTGTGGTTTTCAGCAATGAAAGCAGATTATACCTGCCCACAAGTGATGCTCGTTAGCACGTACGACGTAGATCTTGTGAGCTGTGTCTAGTAAATTGCTTACGTCCATAGCACATTGCCCCCGCCCCAGGCCTTATAGCAGTCTGGGCAGCGATAATCTAAAACCCTTGGTGTTTCTGGAGGGGATGCTACACAACGCTCAGTACGAGCACATAGTGTTGTTGGTCCCGTCATTTTGCCGCTCTTGTAATAGGAAAGTGACGTGTTTCTACATACTGCGTGGTGTCTGTTTGTTCTATATCGTGTCTCCCTACCACTTTCGCGCTACGACGCTCTGAGCGCGTTTTTTAGGGAATTGACTAGTTTGAACCTGAGACCTGTAGTTGGTAAGGAGACGCCAGATCACACATGACATGTAGAGTTCAGAAGAGTTCAGTGACACTAGCGATGATATAACCTAATACTTAATGATATCAGCGTCAGTTCCACTGCACTCCCTGTAAAAGATTCTTAATGCTAACTAAATTTAGTGGGAGGGGTTCAAGGCTTTCCTATTTTTAGTTAGCTGGTAAAGTAACGTCGAAAAACCAGTTAAGTTTACCATTGGAAATTTTGTTCTCCTCACAAAATATTGTTTATAAATTGCGCTATTGATAAAAGGAAATGTTTCAATATAGGATGGTAAAAACCAACTGCGTTAAAAAAAAGTGAACCAACAATTCCTGAATGGGTTTCCAAGTTCTACAATGGTTTGAAGGATGGCCTATGCCATATCACATCTGTAATCTAGGTTTAAATTAAGTTTCACAAAAGAGAAGAATATCAAAATTGTCTACAGTGACCCACAATTATCTTTAATTACTTATCTAAGTTGTCGTAATTACAGTGGCTGATGTGGCTTCTCCGTAACTATATAACAGAAAAATTATCGTGTTTCAGATTTTTACTTCGAGTGATAAATGTGAACACCATGAGCTTTAATTGACGATCGACACTAGTATTACGCAAAAAGGGGTGCAACAGATGAGACTTAGGCAGTTCTGAGTGAAGCTTTATGTGCTGTTATGCGGCATCGCGTGAGTTCATTACCTTGTCGGTGTTCATCAGCGGGTGGCTAGCAGCACAGCTCCGCTCACCGCGCCATCTCGGAAGCAACTCTGACCTAACCTCCCCTTACTAAAATTTACCGAAGTAGGTTTAACAAAAACTATCTGGCTGTGTTTTCATCTGACCAATCAGGGTCTCAATGTTAAACTTAAGCTCCGACTACAAAAATTCTATCTATCCAATGAGAAACGCTATACTTTTTGTGGTGGGTAAGTGAGACAAATACCAGGAAAAAGCAGAAGGGGATACTTTTCGTTTTATAAACAGGACTGTATTAGCAAGAATACAGTAGTGGAAATCACTATAAAGGTAATAGTACAATTTCATGTAATTCATTATGAAAGTTGTAGATGAATATAAGATGTAAACAATCCTCACAATATTGCGTAGATTCTTTCATAACACAAGCGACAAAAAAGGTACTTACATTTATCGATAGAGACTTGTGTATAGAACTCACTTTCCTGTTGCGTTATTGCATTGTTTGTACCTTGTACTGTGTCAATTATTCCAAATCACTTCAAAATTCTCTTCGACACTGATTTGCATTTCTTGATGTTAAACTGTTACCCACACTTTTTGTATCACTCATTTCAACCAACATGCGGCCTCTAATTGCCTATTCTGATAAACACACCTTGCAAGCATTTCCGATAGGTATTCATTGGGGTTAACATATGGACTAAGTGCAGCCCAGTGAATACATTGATATATTTATAATCAGACCACTTTTTGGTTATAGCACAGACATGCATAGATGCATTATCTTGTTGAAACATTAGACTTTCGTCTCCTAGGCCCTAATACATTGTAATCAGTTGTGTCTCTAGGATTTCCACGTACATCTTAGAGTTAATTAAAGTAGATACATTTTGCCAGTTCTGGCATACTAACGCAATCTGCGTCTTATCCAGAACTACTCAACATTCAAGAGGGAAGACAGAACTTACATATTAGGGACGGTATAGCCACCATTGTTGTGCCCCTCCCATCTCTTTCCTTCTCCTCTCCATCATAGCTTCGAATTTTACCATTCTATTTCTCTTCCTCTAACCGACCTACCTTTTATATATCTCTTTCACCCCATTCTATCGTATTATGTCTCTGCTCGATGAGAATAACTCACAAGCTGCAAGAACATAAAGAGAAAATTCCCAACTAACAATGGGACTGACATTCACAAAAGAAAAGTATGTTTACTTTCATATACATAGTCATTATTATTATTATTATTATTATTATTATTATTATTATTATTATTATTATTATTATTATTATTATTGTTATCATTATTATTCTTGATTGTTATAATTAATTTTTATTGTTAACATTATCATTGTACTACTGTTATAATATCTATTTTTTTCCTCAACATCAATACTCCATAATACGTTATATGTCCTTAATGTTATGTAGAAACTGTATCACGTTCAATCTGAGTATGCCTGGTTAGGTGTAAGAGAGGGCCACAAGGCCCTAATCTTGCCAGGTAAAATTAATGCATAAATAAATAAGTAAATTTTAAACTAAATACTGTGTAAACAACTTATTTTTGAAATTCAGTATATTTAATTAATTAAATGGATTGTATAATGATAACTCAAAACTTATTCCTTACAATACTACAATTAAGTAGAAGAACAAACAGATTTCTAACTTTATTATATCATTTAAAACGTGATTGTAACACAATAACATATATTAGTTAACAAATGAGAGTTATATTTAAAAATTTTAAACTTTGAATGTAAGTAAATTAATTAAAATGGATTAGTTACCAATGGCAATTTTTTTTTAAAAAATTCACTGTGAAAATAAGTAAATTAATTAAAATGTATTAGTTAACAAAGCACCTTATTCAAAAAATCACATCATAAATGTATGTAAATAAAAGTATTAATTAACAAATACATTTATTTTAAAAATCACTATGTGTAAGCCAGTAAATAAATAAATTATAATATTTAACAAAGATAAATTATAAGAATATACAACATAGTTGCAAGATAATCAAATGTATTAGGAAAAACAAAAGTACATTAGTTTAAAAATTTAAAATTGCATATGTAAGGAAATAATTAAAATGGATTAGGCTATATTATATAAAATATTTCAGTTTAAATTTCTTATATCTTTCTTAAAATGTTTCAGAAATTTATATAAGTATGAAGTTAACCCACTTACAGTTCATATAGAACCAAATGTTCATAATTAAAATTTTCAACAATTTATCTTGTGCATCTTATGTAATTTTTTTTCACCATACATAATTACACAAGCAAGTATGTCATTTGGAATATTTTCATTTAAGTTTCACAAAGTTTCTTTTTTTCTGTGGTTATAACATTCTTCGTACATGTCATTTTGATTATGTAAATTGAATCAATAGATATAAAAGTAAATGGATCAATATCAATATCTGTTTTTATGAAAGTAATTCTTTTAAAATCAAGAAATGCATCATATGCTTTTAGAAAATTAATTGGAGGATTAATATTCCACATTTCCAGAAGAACAACTTCATTTTACATTTTTAAGTATATTTTCTGTAGTTTAATATGATAAAATAATGACGAAGAAAATATTTGATTATTTTTAGGATTTGTCTGAAATAAGACATAAAGAAAATATTACAAATCAAATTCAATAGAGTTATAATAATTTGTTATATCTAGTTCAAAATTGTTTTAACCACATAATCCAGCATTTTCTTATGTTTGAAGTTCATCAAAAGAAATCGGATTTTTAACATTTTTTAAATTATTATTTCATTGTTCAGGTTTGTAACTTGGTTCATATTTGACAACACCTACACATATTTCCATACATTCTATAACTATCTTACCTTCTTTTGGAAGTATATCTTTTATTTCAACACCAGCATCATTTTTATAAAACAAAAATAAAATTGCATCTCTAGAAGATGAACTACTAGTGAAAACTACAGTTAAGCTTACTGCAAACATAATTTCTATATAATCTTTTAAAAAATCCACCAAATATTAACAATGGGTAGAGTACCTTATTTTGAAAAATATTTTTCCCTGTATTAAGAATATTCTATCTGTAATCACTTTGTCAGTAACAGATGAAGTTAGATGTCGTAAAATTGTTGATGAAATAAAAGGATTTTCAGTTCTAGATAATACATTATTTACTCTTTTGTTTTTATAAAGTCAAACCATTTAGTTCCATAATTATAAATAAATTTTTTGTTTGACTTTCCATCATAAGTTGGATAATCTGTACCATTATTTCCAATAATACAAATGTTAAGTATATTATTGTGCATGATTTTGACGTAGCCAACCAACACCATTATTTATTTCAATTTCAGTATCTTAATTAAGAACATGTAAATTATTTTTCGTATTTTCATTAAGAGGAAAGAATCAAAATTGAAAACTTAAATTTTATTCCTGAAATGTTTTAGCTCTTCCTTAGATATTAAGGAAAAATTTTCTTAAGATACTTCTAAGATAACTGTAACAGTAGTATCATTAACGTCAAGTAAATAATGATCTTTGTCAGTTATAGTGAATTCTAAATCTTGAGTTGTATTAAAAATGAGGAAAATTTGCCGAATAATTTGGTTTATATATTATTGGTGTAACCAAACTTTGCATTATGTTTAAATGAAGCAATAATATACGATTCATTATGACAATGATAAGTATCTTTTACACACAATCCGTCAGCAATATTAGAATGAGTATTGGTTAATTAAAAAGGAATTATTTTGGTAATATCTTCAGCTACTGCTCTTTCATTAGCTTCAACAATTTGATTATTAAACAGAGTTAAATTTCTTTCAATTGCTAGAATATTACTGATATTTTAGATTTAATAAATAGACATATGATACATCTAACTAAGTGAATAATTACTTAATGTAAATAAATTAAATTTAGAGAAAAAAATTAAATGATAATTTAAAACCTTCAATCACAAATAGATCCAAAGTTAACTAATGCAACTAAACTATTTCAAAACGAATATAATACTATTTTTAAAATAACTAAATTTTAAAATGTTTTTCACAACAGAACACTTGTTAATGTAAATGATCAAACTGATAACCAAAGATATAGTTAATAAAGGTGATCTAAGAAATATTGATAAAGTACCAGAATACACTAGCATTTTAACACAATTTAACAACTACATTGGTAAAGAAGATTATAACAAGCTTCCTTCCGATTTCATCCATAGAAGTGGTATTATCGATAGTATCATGGAAGATCAAAATAAGAAAAATTAACTAAATGCAAAAAATTATTATTAATACATAAACTATAATTAATAAAAAAGAAAGTAAATTAAAAACATTAGAATTACATATTAATAAAGGCGTACATAAGAAAGATGTAGAAGATTTAGAAGAAACTGTTATTAGAGTAATTTTCAATTTATCAAAACTTTTAATTTATATCATTTATTTCATTTATATAACTTTTCAAACAATAGTTGTTTTATTAATTTTTTCAATCTGTATAAATTTTTTATCACCAATTTGTTTTATACTACTTAAATTTTTATTTATAGAAATGGTAAATCACAATTCACATTTTGTTCTTAAAGATGACCCTATTCATTGTTTACACAAACCGATAATTCACATAGAATAGCAACTAACACTTTAAGACTTAAATTTGAAGGAATTTGTGTAATTTGTAAATCTAAAAAAGAGCAAATATCCTTAAATAAATCTGTAGTTGCTGAAGAATTTTTATATTTGTGGAAAATATAAATAATGTATTGCATAAACATAAATTTAAGAAAGATGATGAAACTAGAGTTAGTAAAGTTACAATACATTTTTGAAGAGAATATACAGGGAAATGGTTAACAGATATATTACAAGTTGAAGATGTTATTCTTTTAATCAAATTACATATAAATTAATAGATATGAAATTAAATTTTTTATGAAAAAGAACTTCAGAAAGCAAATTTGCCATAAGTAAACTAAATTGAAAAAGTTTCAAGAAAGTAAGGTTATAAAGTGTATGTAAAATGGCTAGGTTTTGGAAATTCCAATAACTATTGGGAAAATAAAGATAAAGTTATTTTCACAAAGAAATAGGTTTCTATTTAGATTAGCAATCAATTAGTTTTTAAATACTCAGTAATTTGTCTTTAATAATAATTTTTTTTCTTACAGATTTTTTTTTCTATATTGTCACCAACCACAAATTTCTTCACTTTTCCATTTCATTCATATATCATTTTACCAACTACTTTCTTGTTCACTTCTGAAATATTATATATATTATATGTGGGATCATCACTTCTATCGAAATGATTGCTCACTAATTTTATTTTATCATAGAAATTATCAGTTTTAATATTGTAAATATAACTATGTGTTTCTTGATAACATAATTTAATATTTTCTCTACATTTAGGTTACATAACTCTGTGCTGAAAAGTATACATTAATTCTTTAGATAAATACAGTATACATAATCGAACATAAATAGGTTTATCAAATGTAATTTTTGTTTTATACATATTAATAGAAGTAAGTTTTTCATTAAATATAGATTTATATTTAAAGATTGGTTCAGCTACAAGTTTATCAACTACTATAGTATTTAAAACTGATTTTATATCTCGTCTATTTCTTATACTGTGCATTGTTTTTCCACATACAGAATTATTCATCAAATTATGGAAATATTTTTCAAAACATTTAAAGCTGTAGTTCATGTGTTTAGATCAATATAGTTCATTAACCAAAATTTTGTTTAAATTTTAAAACATTATGTGTTTTTGTACTTGCATTACTAGACATAAGTATTGTTTAAGAGTTTTATAATATACAACGTAACTAAGTTTTTATCTAAAGTAGTTATTAATTTACTTTAATTTGTAACTGAAAACGGTTTTTTGCATAAACTAATGGCAAATCTTCATTCAAATAACGTAATTTTTGCACATTATATATCTACCTCAAATATGTAAATATTTTGACAATAGTTTGAAATTTCATTTATTTATGTACAATTGGAATTATATGTTACATCCCATTAAAATCTACCTGATAGTAAATATTGTTCTATAGTATAACCATACAAGTTATTTACATCTTGGTATGTTATATAATTTTATATATCTTTATTATTAAAATCTTTTAAATTTTTATTCATTGCTTTCACATATATTTCACAACGTTGTGATATAACACCTCTTATTCCTATTCCAACAATTAAAAAGATATCATAATCAAATAATAATTGAAATTTTTATTCAGTAATTTTACCATTCAATCCCAAGATAAAGCGGGGCTGCAAAATACCAAGAAGGATATATGTTATATGTTTTTATACATGTTAACTAAAATTGTACAAAAATATCACTTAACAAAAGTACATCATTTTTAATACAAAATCATGAAATTTTACAAGATTTGTTATACTGAATGTATCCCAAACCATATTTGCATGTTCACAATGTTCATCAGTAACATTAAATTAATTTCATTTATTGTAAAATTTGTTGTTGGTAATTAAGTTTCCTCATATGTTTTCAAGAACCACATATTCATAAGGCTAAACACCTTTATAAATTACTCAGTTAAGTAATTCTGTAGAAAAATAGTTCTTAATTATTTATTAGATTTTTCTTTAAGTTTGTTGAAAGTTTTTCAAGTGAAGAAGCCAAAAATATAAGTGTATCAACAACTCTAATTTTTACAATTTTTATACATTTACCAAAACTACTATATTTTTTGGTAAGGCAGGTTGTTGTAATTATAAAATACAGTTATTGCAGAGTGGATCAATATATTTTCCAGTTAGATGATCATAACGACGAACTTTTTTATAATTTTTTGTATAATGTTAATTAGACAATGTACAAAACTTAGAGTTATTATGTATTTAGTTTTCTCCATAGGTAAGTGGTTCCATTTCTTCAATATTAGAATAAATTTTTGTAATTTCTTCAACTTCTTCTTTTTACATTCAATAATTTTTATGACAATTTGGTCCTCATTACCTACAGGATCTATAAATTTCCTTATATGTATTAATGTAGTTCCAAAATCCAGATGGTTATGGTTTTTGATATTTCCTTGAATATGGTTTTTCAGGATTTCGTTCACAATTGTCTATATTTAAAAGAAAACTTTCATTTTCAACATAAATTACTAATGGAACTTTTTGTGTACATTAATAATTTTAAAAATATACAGTCTCCATCACTTGTCATTAGAACTTATAATGGATTTTTTATTTAGCGGTATCGTTTATGATTATCTAATTTTTCTTTACTTCTGAAATTTAGTAGTAATATAGGTCACAAGAAAATTTTACTTAATCATGTATATTGGTTTGACTTGGTAAAAGTTCGGATAAACTTTTGATGTAACAAGTTTTTTTAAATTCCGTATTTTGCATCATCATTGAGTGAATAAACAGTAATAGATACATAAATTATTTTTTCTATTTTTCAACTAACAGAGGAAATAACATTTTTCAAGTTTTTTTTAATCAAAATCAAGCCCAACATATAATATTTTATTATTCTTTCAACACATTTATCTACAGGAAACCAAGCTGCCTTCATAGATCATAAAAACATTTTCAGTCATAATTTCTCTCATTAATACAAGCCTTTAGTTTTTTTACTATTTTAAGTCAATCATTATAAGTCGAAACTTGTAAGGAATATATTTACTAATAACTAGCAGCCAACCAATATTCTGTTTTATGTCCATCTGATCCTTATGCTTGAAACTTTGATATTTCTTCTAAAATATCTCTTTTATCTTGTTGAAATTTTGTATTAAAATCTAATTCTATTATATAAATATAGTTTCGTGTTTGTGGTCCAAATTCCAGAACACATTTTTATTTATTTCATTTGTTTGAAGTTTATAATCAAAATATAAATTGAAATTTATCTTTAAACCCTGATGTACTTACAAATAGTCTGTAGTTATGAAGTGATTAGTATCAAGTGTATACTATTTACCAAATTTATAGTTTGTGAGTTGCTTTCAATTGTTTTTTTACTATACATAATATTTAATTATATTTCTGTCTTGCATTTAGTTTGACAAATATATTTGTAGAAAATGGGTCTTTTTATAATTGTTTATGTTCTTTAGTTAGGAAAACATCATCGATATTATAATATGGTAACTTCTTCCAAAAATTTACATTTACTTCAGGAGTATAATTTTTAACAATATTTTTATGATTTCACTAACTTCTTGTATACAAAATTTAACTCTATTAGTATAAATACTACTTACTTCAATTCCATAACTTTTAACAATATTTTTATAAATTTCACATTAGTAAGGTTTATAATTTCTGACAATTTTATGTAAAATATTTAGTTACATCAGATGTATAAATTCTAAATAAATTTGTGTGACATTTAATTGCTTCACGTTTATAGTTTATAAAAATAATTTGCCTATTTCTAATAAGAAATCTTATGTTGTAGTTCATACGCAATATTTGTTTCCATTTTGCACTTTTATTTATTAAAAAAAGTATTCATTACATTTTTAATAAATATTTTTAACAAAGTATTATAAGATGGATAAGGATTATTATTTAAAAAATAATTTATCTAAGAGGGAACTATTTTATTATTTACTTAGACAATCAGGTTTTAAACTGTTAGCTTTTTGAAAGAATTAGATCACTAGGTCATTTAGCTATCAATGACTTTTTATTTTGTTTAACAATTAAGTAATTTTCTATTTAGTTCAACAAGCAATTAGTTTTAAAGATTTATTTAATTAATTGGAAGGTATTATTATGTAATAAATTATAAATCATAAAGTTAAAGCTTTCTTATTGTTAGTATATTCTAAAGTACACTTCCCACATTTACATTTATTCATTATTATTCATTGTTAAAAATACTTTTGAATGTACTTATCTTGGTTTCGTCATAAATGTTCCTTAAAATAATATTTAGCAAACTTTTTCAACATTCACAAGGATTTTTATTGTAATATTTTAAATGATATGTATTTATACACGGTCTAAATATAGTTCTATAACCATCTCTTGTATATTTCTGTATAGTGAAATTATCAACTGACTTCTCTTTATTACAATATTTAGAAATTTTCACAAAAGACTATTATTGAAATTGCTCCATTTAAATTTAAAAAAATTATTAGATTTATAAAAAAGTAAATTTGTATAATTGTCATAACTTTTACAAATTAAATATATTATTAATCAGCAGCATAATATGCGGCCTTAACATTTCGTTTTGCTTCATCTACAGCATCAAAGATATCAGAAATTATATTTTTTAATTGTTTTGATATTTTATTTTTAAAAATAGTTCCAGAGGTGGACAATTTTCTGGTTCCTTTAACAGTTCATCGATGCACTTTTAATGTAAAATATCGATTTAGGATAAATATTTTTATTAGCTTTATCAAAAATTAATAATAATATTTTCAAAATTTCAATTTTTTAGAAATGTATTGAATACAAACTACAAATATATTTTTTAAAACTAATTAAAATTTTTTCAATATAAATGCTAACTATTTTAATCAAGTAGGTTAATAATGTAAGTATTTCTACAGAAATTAAGAATGTAAGTGAGGTAGAGCTAAATGTTCTATATAGTATTATGAACTGTGAAAATTTAAATACTGGATATGGAGAAAAACGTTGACTAGAGCTCAATAATGATTTTAAAGTTATTTTTCCAGATAGATTTTCTAAATTGATTGATGATTTTAATTTTGATATAATTAAAAAAGGGCAAACGAAGTTGAAATGTAAAGGAATGAAGAAACTTAAAAATATAATTAATCATATTCATGATATAGAGTTAACAATGTAAAAGTTACAAAATAACATACTTTGGTTTTAAATGATACATTTTATTATATTACAATTACATTACAATTTTTTTTATAATTTGCTTTTCTTGGCTAATATACTTTTCATTATTTACTTACAATCCCAAAGCGATTTTAAAAAATAATTTTCTATTGTTAATTAATAAATTTTAATAATTTACTTATATTCACAATATAATTTTTAAATATTGCACTTTGTTAATTTAAACATTTTAATTATTTACTAACATTCACAATGTAGTTTTTTTTAAAATCTTTCTTTTCTTAAGTAATACATGCTTAATTTTACAATCATGTTGTAAATGACATAATAAAGTTAGAAATCAGCCTGTTATTGTAATTAGTTGTATTGTTGTAAAACTATGTTATTTAGTTAATGTTATAGTATCGGTTTATTTAATGAAATATACAGAATTTTTAACAATCAGTTGATTCACTTATAATTACAGCATTTAGTTTCAAATTGCGTTAGTTCACCAGAACTGCAAAATTCTAGTGTTCAGCCAAGCTATGCGAGATTTACCTCTAGCATAGAAGGCTGCCCAAATCATAAAACATTCACCACCAAAAATTCTGCTCATTCTTACCTGCTACTCAATTCTCAGATCTTCTCCATATGTTTTAACCAATTTGGGCCATGTAATTAAAACTTCTTCTCATCATTATAGAGTACTTTATCTCACTGTGAATTCGATAGTGTATGTTTTTCAGCAAACATAAGTATAGGCTGTTTATGTTTGGGCATTACAACAGGACTGTGAAGGCATTTCTTGAAATTAAGATATATACCATTTGACTAAATTTGTCGTACACTTCTTGCAGTTACTGGCAACTGTTAATCAGTAATAAGTTGAGAAGAAGTACGAATTATCGCTCTTGCTTTGCCCAAAAGTAACCATTTCGAAGCCTCTGACAATTTTGTGCTTTGCCCATGTTTTCCATTCTGTCCATATTGTGCGTCCATTCTAATGAAATTATTAAACACTGTATCTGAATTGTTCAACTTCTTGGCGATTTCACTATTAGACAGTCCCATTTCTTTGCACTCATGGATTTTTGCTTTTTAATCATGTGATTACTGGTTTCCCCATGGCATTGTCACAATGCTCTCAACATGCAATGTCACTAATGGTGTATGTTTCATATCTGCAGTAAAAGCATGTATGCACAAAGTAACTCCACACAGGATAGAATGCCTTTGTGCAGAGGAACAGCCTCAATCACCTAGAGTCTTGTTATGTGCTGTACCACTGACATAATTTGCGATAGCATTTGACTGCATTTGTTGGTATACTGGATCACACACTACTACATATACACTGTGCACAACTGACAATGTTAATTTTCCTACAAGTATACAGGCATTTATACTCATTTCCACTATTGTATAAATATCAACACTTGTGTATTTTGACTTTAATGATGGATACATGCGCATCGATTTTTCTCCGCCATTGCAGTCTGGGGCAGAGACATTTTTTGACTCTGGCCTAATAGGCAGGTGATGGGGAGAAGACAAGTTGTTAAGTAGAGTCCAGGAAGAGCTACAACGACTTCAGATTGAGTCTGGTAGGCTTGAGGCCCATGGGTTGGCTTTGTGTTGTGAGTGGTCGTTATCCACTCCAGCTGCACTAGGCAGTGGTGTTGGAGTCGTTGCTGACTAGAGTGTATACTGGTTAGCAGGAGAATGATAGTGGCTGGCAGTGTTTGGACGACTTGTTAGAAGACAGTCCCTTAACTGGGTAATAACCAAGACAAAGATGTGCCACGTGATAAATGAACTTGAGCTACTGCTATTTTGTGCAAGTGAAACTGAACTTTCTGGAAGCTATAACTCAGACAGTGTAAGTCACAGTGACATGTCCTGAAGATGAGAAGGCTCTTCCTCATCATGCTCGAAATTACACCAAATGAAGTATGTGAACTTCGTTCAGCGAAATACTATATAGGCAATACGTTCATAAACCTAATGAGCTGGGGCTCCTTACGAGAGATGTTCCTAATGTAGGACGCCTACAATTGGATGCTTCCACAATTATCATCTGTCCAAACCCACGCGACATCTACATGGAACTCCGGCCAAAGGGTATGATAAAGATGGTGATGATCATGATAACACTGACCCCATATCACCAGGAGCAGTAGACACCCACACAGGTTCAACATCATTTGCAGAGTTTCCCCTGTTTCCCATACTTAGCTGTGTGGTGACTTTGATAATATTGATGAGTCCAAGAATCCTATAACAGTGAAGTGCTGTTTAAATCAGGTCCTTCTGTCAAATACCAAAATTATTTCTAGTACTTCGAGCCCTACTAAAAATGGTTTTCAACTGCACATGGACAAAATTTATAGTAATTTAAAACTTAAAGTCCAGTTATGTCTTTTTGATGATCTCACTGTTCTGCAGATTGCTCATAGACATATTATTAGAGTTGGGGATCCTAAAGGAAAATCTATTATGTAACCTACACCCACGGCATTAGACAGCAGCATTCTGAGAGTAAATAATTTGCCAAAATAGTCTAAAGAACTATGTCATCTCCTTCAGCAGGGGTTCACAAGAGGGAAAGAACCATTCGACTCTGAGCATTTATATTTGGGTTTTGTAATGGTACATGGACGAGTTTTCTTTGACCCTGCCCTCCCATCTCCGAAGTACTTTGCTTAGATTCGAAACACCTAAAAGGGTAAAGATACTACAGATAAATGTTGCTCGAAGTAATCTGGTATTGATAGAAATACGAAAACTAACTGACGAGCTAAGTGTTGACATAGGCTGTATGCAAGAACTATACTGTAAAAACAATAGGCTCACACATGTTCCTGCGTATATGGTAACAGTTATGGGCCACGATCAAGCAATGTCTGCCATTGTCATTGCAAGTGGGAAATTAACTGTGACAAAGGTGGCACAGCTGTGTGACAAGTACATGACCATAGTAGAAGTAAAGGACGCGCAGACAAACTGGGTTGTACTAAGCATATACAAGCAGTATTCTCATCCCATCGTACCTTGCGTAGATAAATTGAGGGTGGTTGCTCTACATGAGCGAGATGCGTATCTCCTTGTGGCAACAGATGCGGTAGCAGAACCCTTTCTGTTGCACATTAGACGAACTGACGAGCGAGATGAGGTCCTACGGGACACAATACAAAAAATGGACATCACTGTTTTAAATCTAAGAGGCTAGTTAAGTAAATTCAAAGGACGACCAATTTTAGCAACTAGCATAGGTGTCATTTTAGGAAACTGCATGGCAGCAGCTAAGATTAATAGTTGGCAAGTCCTCCAGTACCTAACATTAAGTGACCATAACGCAGTTGTCATCGAAGGGGAAAAGACAATAACATAGGGAGCAAAGCAAAAGAAAGCTCGATTGGGTTAGACATCAGAAAGAAAATTAGGATGGCTTAGTTGCCTACCTTGCAGCATCTGCAATGGAATCGTTTCCGATACAGACTAGGGTGTGCAGCTACGAAATGAATTCTTACTTACAAAGAGCACGGGACATTTATATTCCTAAGAAGACGATAAAAAGCCTGGCTGCAATTCTTTCAGACCAGAACTTTCCACGAGAATGCGAAGGATAAGACCGAGAAGAACAGCTTACTAAAATGCTCTAGGGCAACCAGAACGCACTGCTAGGGTCCATGGACTGAGGATACTTACGATACGCTACAAAATATTGCTTCATAAAAATAAAGGTTGACATTGGGAGAAATTTCTACCAAGACAACTGCAATTTGACATATGGAGAATACCGTACAAATTATTCAGTGAAAAGCTTAAGGGACCTACAATCATGTTCACAATTCGTAAGGAGGGTGGCTTAATGACGACTGGATGCAGGGAGTCAGCAGAATATCCGATACTAGCTCTATTTCCTGATGATGACGGAGATGTAGATACTAAAAACATACACAACTGAGAAGTGAATGGGATAATGAATTCGACAATCAGACGCTGGTAAAACCTCTCGCTGAAAAAGAAGTTGCTGTCGCAATTTCCCAGTTCAAAATTGGAAAGGCACCTGCTCTCGATGCCATCTGCCCAGAGGTCGTGCAGATGGTAGGTCCGCTGATAGTGCCATATTGGACAGCAATACTGAAAGAGGCCTTCTGAATAGGTAGGGTTTGCCTCATATAGAAAACAAATAGATGGTTCAATTGGCTCTGAGCACTATGGGACTTAACATCTTAGGTCATCAGTCCCCTAGAACTTAGAACTAGTTAAACCTAACTAACCTAAGGACATCACACAACACCCAGCCATCACGAGGCAGAAAAAATGCCTGACCCACCAGGAATCGAACGCAGGAACCTGCTCGCGGGGAGCGAGAACGCTACCGCACGACCACGAGATGCGTGCGTATGGAAAACAGCAAGAGCAGTAGTGATTAAAAGATGACAGGACTAAGAGCCGGCATCACTGAAGAGCTATAGACCTATTTGCTTACTAAACGTGTTGTCCAGTTTTTACAAACATCTGCTCTGTGATCGGTTGCAAGGAGCACAGAGAGCCCTTTGGTCTAAATCAGTGTCAAAATGGATTCAGAAAAAGAAATTCTATAGATGATGTGGTTAATAGCGCTCTTCAGATTGTAGATAATCATAACGAAGGACCCAGTCACGCTCATAATTGACAGTACAAACGCATTTGACATTCTTGGTGGCATTCCATGTTCACACTCCTTCTGTATCCCAGTGTCCCCAAATGTCTGTGCTTCGTAGATCATTGTAGCGGCAGAAGTGTCCATTGACTTACTGGACAAAGCAAGGTAATCAAAAATATTACCAAGGGCTATCCTCACAGCTTCATTACTGGTCCACTGTTCTGGGGTTTTATTACTGAACCCCTATTACATATGCTAGACAGGGCAGATGATGTAGCAGGTGGTGTCGCATACGCAGATGACATGTTAGTAGTGGTGTCTGGAGACTCCAGGACGAGACTCGGGAGAAAAACAACTGATGTGCTTGCTCCGATATAGCATTGGTCGACGAGCAATAAACTGGCTATAGTTGTTCATAAAACAACAAACACACTTCTGACGGGAAGACGTCCTCCTGCCAGAAATCTTTCCTGAGGCTTGGCGGAATACCAATAAAACACAGTAATGTTTGTAGATATTTAGGCGTTCTTCCAGACGAGAAAAGGAACTTTCTAGAAAAAGTAAAATCTGTAACTCAGAAAGCGGTCAAATAAACTGACGTCTCTTGTCAGTCACACCACTTCAGGCAACCGCTCGAGACAAAAGACTGTCAATAAGGCCTGTAGTAGAGTGCACAGGTACCAGTTACTGTAAGCGACAACGAATACGCACCAGCGTGTATTCCAGTAATTAACGACTATGTGGAACGTGTATTCCAGTAACTAACAGTGAAATCCAAGTGCAAACGTTGCCAGGGTGCTTGATTGGACCATGTAAAGAAATGCTGAAGCGGGGATGGCTGATGTTCAGTACAGACTGGGAACTGAGAAATCCAATGTTCTATTCATGCATCGATACCGTGCCAAGTGGAACGACATCGTGCCAACTACTTTGTGTGAACGTGTCCCAGTGACCTCGGTGCAGAAAATGAAGCACGTTAGGCTAGCGAGCTTGGGGAACCACAATGCGTGACTGCTCATTGCCGGTGCAAAGCAAAATGAATGTAAAATGTTAACTTTCAAGGGAAAAAATGTCACAGTTAATAAAATGCCTTCCGCCACACCACTGTGTCACGCGGTTGCGAAAGGCCACTGCGCGGTAGCACGCGGAAGCGGAATTTTGCTCCTGTCATTAGCGACCCAAGGTGTGAATCAGCTATACAAATAAGTTACGACTCTTGTTGATTGTCCTCCGCAGATCGGGACGAAACGTTTGGTTTATAAGTGAAATCTATTCGACCACGGCGTACTAGCCCGGAACATTTTATTAATTTTGAAAACAAAGTGACACTCTAAACTACAAGTGCAGGCCGATGAGCAAAATAGCACCGAACCACAGGGATACGGAACTTTATCGCTAGACGAGGTCGATCAGTGCGGATGTAATCCAACAGCATTGGCAAATCAGGATCCGTTGCTGTGGTCTGGGCAATTTTTCTGTGATTAAGCGGAAAGCTATGCTAATAATCTGTATTCCGTGCATCAGTTTAGCAACAAGAATCAAAGGGCTCTTCAAATATCGAATCTGGGCCAACAGAGTGACGAGAAGTAGCACTTGTATGTTGTTGTTGTTGTCCTCAGTCCTGAGACTGGTTTGATACAGCTCTCCATGATACTCTACCCTGTGCAAACTGCTTCATCTCCCCGTACCAACTGCAACCTACATCCTTCTGAATCTGTTTAGTGTATTCATCTCTTGGTCTCTCTCTACGATTTTAACCCTCCACGCTGCCCTCCAATACTAAACTGGTGATCCCTTGATGCCTTAAAACATGTCCTACATCTACATCTACACATCTACATTCAGACTCCGCAAGCCACCCAACGGTGTGTGGTGGAGGACACTTTACGTGCCACTGTCATTACCTCCCTTTTCTGTTCCAGTCACGTATGGTTCGCGGGAAGAACGACTGTCTGAAAGCCTCCGTGCGCGCTCGAATCTCTCTAATTTTACATTCGTGATCTCCACGGGAGGTATTAGTAGGGGGGAGCAGTATATTCGATACCTCATCCAGAAACGCACCCTCTCGAAACCTGGCGAGCAAGCTACACCGCGATGCAGGGCGCCTCTCTTACATAGTCTGCCGCTTGAGTTTGCTAAACATCTCCGTAACGCTATCATGGTTACCAAATAACCCTGTGACGAAACGCGCCGCTCTTCTTTGGATCTTCTCTATCTCCTCCGTCAACCTGATCTGGTACGGATCCCACACTGATGAGCAATACTCAAGTATAGGTCGAACGAGTGTTTTGTAAGCCACCTCCTTTGTTGGTGGACTACATGTTCTAAGGACTCTCCCAATGAAACCGATCTCTTCTTCTAGTCAAGTTGTGCCACAAACTTCTCTTCTCCACAATCCTATTCAATACCTCCTCATTAGTTATGTGATCTACCCATCTTATCTTCAGCATTTTTTCGTAGCACCACATTTCGAAAGCTTCTATTCTCTTTTTGTCCAAACTATTTATCGTCCATGTTTGACCTCCATACATGGCTACACTCCATACAAGTAGTTTCAGAAACGACTTCTTAACACTTAAATCTATACTCGATGTTAACAAATTTCTCTTCTTCAAAAACGCTTTCCTTGCCATTGCCAGTCTAGGTATTATATCCTCTCTACCTCGACCATCGTCAGTTATTTTCTCCCAAAATAGTAAAACTGATTTACTACTTTCAGTGTCTCATTTCCTAATCTAATTACCTCAGCATCACCCGACTTATTTCGACTACAATCCACTATCTTCGTTTTGCTTTTGTCGATGTTCATCTTATATCCACCTTTCAAGATACTATCCATTCCGTTCAACAGCTCTTCCAAGTCCTTTGCTGTCTCTGACAGAATTACAATATAATCGGCAAACCTCAAAGTTTTTAATTCTTCTCCATGGATTTTAATACATACGCCGAATTTTTCTTTTGTTTCCTAAACTGCTTGATCAATATACAGATTGAATAACATCGAGGAAAGGCTACAACCCTGTCTCACTCCCTTCCCAACCACTGCTTCCGTTTCATGTCCCTCGACTCTTATAACTGTCATCTGGTTTCTGTACAAATAGTAAATAGTAAATAACCTTTCGCTCGCTGTATTTTACCCCTGCCACCTTCAGAATTTGAAAGAGAGTATTCCAGTCTACATTGCCAAAAGCTTTCTCTAAGTCTACAAATGCTAGAAACGTAGGTTTGCCTAGTTTCTAAGATCCGTCGCAGGGTCAGTATTGCCTCACGCGTTCAAATATTTCTACGGAATCAAAACTGATCTTCCTCGAGGTCAGCTTCTACTAGGTTTTCCATTCGCCTGTAAAGAATTCGCATTAGTATTTTGCAGCCGAGACTTATCAAGCTGATAGTTCGGTAATTTTCACATTTATTTATTTATTTATTTACGCATTTATTTTACCTGGCAAGATTAGTGTCTTCAGGCCCTCTCTTACACCTAACCAGGCATACTCAGATTGGACGAGTTACAGTTTCTACAGAACATTAAGGGCATATAACGTATTATGCAGTATTGATGTTAAAGAAAAAATAGAGATTATAACAGTAGTACAATGATAACTATAACAATAAATAATAATTATAACAATCAAGAATAATAATGATAATGATAATAATAATAATAATGACTATGTACATGAAAGTAAACATACTTTTCTTTTGTGAATGTCAGTCCTATTGTTAGTTGGGAATTTTCTCGTTATGTTCTTGCAACTTGTGAGTTATTCTCATCGAGCAGAGACATAAGACGATAGAATGGGGTAAAAGAGATATACACTCCTGGAAATTGAAATAAGAACACCGTGAATTCATTGTCCCAGGAAGGGGAAACTTTATTGACACATTCCTGTGGTCAGATGCATCACATGATCACACTGACAGAACCACAGGCACATAGACACTGGTAACAGAGCATGCACAATGTCGGCACTAGTACAGTGTATATCCACCTTTCGCAGCAATGCAGGCTGATATTCTCCCATGGAGACGATCGTAGAGATGCTGGATGTAGTCCTGTGGAACGGCTTGCCATGCCATTTCCACCTGGCGCCTCAGGTGGACCAGCGTTCGTGCTGGACATGCACACCGCGTGAGACGACGCTTCATGGAGTCCCAAACATGCTCAATGGGGGACAGATCCGGAGATCTTGCTGGCCAGGGTAGTTGACTTACACCTTCTAGAGCACGTTGGGTGGCACGGGATACATGCGGACGTGCATTGTCCTGTTGGAACAGCAAGTTCCCTTGCCGGTCTAGGAATGGTAGAACGATGGGTTCGATGACGGTTTGGATGTACCGTGCACTATTCAGTGTCCCCTCGACGATCACCAGAGGTGTACGGCCAGTGTAGGAGATCGCTTCCCACACCATGATGCCGGGTGTTGGCCCTGTGTGCCTCGGTCGTATGCAGTCCTGACTGTGGCGCTCACCTGCACGGCGCCAAACACGCATACGACCATCATTGGCAACAAGGCAGAAACGACTCTCATCGCTGAATACGACACGTCTCCATTCGTCCCAAAACGCCTGTCGCGACACCACTGGTGGCGGGCTGCACGACGTTGGGGCGTGAGCGGAAGACGGCCTAACGGTGTGCGGGACCGTAGCCCAGCTTCATGGAGACGGTTGCGAATGGTCCTCACCGATACCCCAGGAGCAACAGTGTCCCTAATTTGCTGGGAAGTGGCGGTGCGGTCCCCTATGGCACTGCGTAGGATCCTACGGTCTTGGCGTGCATCCGTGCGTCGCTGCGGTCCAGTCCCAGGTCGACAGGCACGTGCACCTTCCGCCGACCACTGGCGACAACATCGATGTACTGTGGAGACCTCACGCCTCACGTGTTGAGCAATTCGGCGGTACGTCCACCCGGCCTCCCGCATGCCCACTATACGCCCTCGCTCAAAGTCCGTCAACTGCACATACGGATCACGTCTACGCTGTCGCGGCATGCTAACAGTGTTAAAGACTGCGATGGAGCTCCGTATGCCACGGCAAACTGGCTGACACTGACGGCGGCGGTGCACAAATGCTGCGCAGCTAGCGCCATTCGACGGCCAACACCGCGGTTCCTGGTGTGTCCGCTGTGCCGTGCGTGTGATCATTGCTTGTACAGCCCTCTCGCAGTGTCCGGAGCAAGTATGGTGGGTCTGACACACCGGTGTCAATGTGTTCTGTTTTCCATTTCCTGGAGTGTATAAGAGGTAGACAGCTTAGAGGAAGTGAAATAGAATGAAAAAATTCGAACCAGTGATGGAGAGGAGAAAGAAAGAGATGAGAGGGGCACAACAATGGTGGCTATGCCGTCCCTAATATGTAAGTTTTGTCTTCCCTCTTGAATGTTGAGTAGTTCTGGATAAGACGCAGATCACAGGGGAGCGCGTTCCATAGTCGTATGGCTGAGATGGAGAATGACACGGAGAAAGATTTTGTGTAATGTAAATGACAGCCAAGATGCTAGACGTATCCGTTCTGGTATTGCGATTGTGGAATGATGACAGGTGTTTAATGTGAGAGGATAAGTATTGGGGGCACCAGTGGCTAAGAAATCGAGGAAGTAACCACATCGTGTGGAGATCGCGTGCCTTATGTGGGCGTATCCATCCTAGCTGGGAGTATGAAAGACTGATATGATCATAAAACCGTATATTGCAAACGTATCTAACGCAAGCATTCATCACTAGCTCGAGGCATCTAGAATTTTCACTATTTGTGCCGTGTTGAACTATATCACAGTAGTAAAGATTAGGCAAGACTAGTGTTTGGAATAATTTTTGTTTAACATGGGTCGGAAATATTTTTCTAAATTTTTGAATTGCATGTAGGGAGGAGAGCGATTTCCGGCAACCTGTGACTGTTTTTTCTTCCCAGTTCAGGTGTTCATCCAAGATTATTCCAAGGTCTTTTACTGTTTTTTGGTATGGTAGTTGGGTACCATTGAGGAGTATCTGAGGGACTGTTTCGCGAAAGTACCGGCTGATTAACTTTGGATGAGATATAAGTATGACCTGGGATATCTTGGGGTTTAGTTTCAGACCTAGGTTCTGTGCCCATCGAGAAACAGAGCAAAGATCTGCGTTCATACTCTCTACGGCGTCAGCAATGTTTTTGGGGCTTGCAGTTATGTACAGTTGGATGTCGTCGGCATATAGATGGTAGATGCAGGAGTGAATCACTGAAGAAATATCATTAATGTACAATGAGAAGAGTAGTGGACCAAGGACGGAGCCTTGGGGTACTCCAGAGCGCACGTTTTTCCGTGATGACTTTTCCGACCCACAAATGACTTGTTGACTTCTGTTTTTGAGGTAGCTATCGAACCAGTGTATAGCGCTGTTTGAGAAATTCAGCTGTTTCATTTTAATTAGTAATATATCGAAGTCAACTGTGTCAAAAGCCTTGCTAAAGTCAAGCAGTGTTAGGATAGTAGCTTCACGTCTGTCCATAGCATGTTTAATGTCATCAGTTACTTTGATTATTGCAGTTGCTTTACTATGGTACTTTCGAAAGCCTGACTGATATTCGTCATGGATGTTATGAGTAATCCGTCAGCTGTTCATGGACGATGTATTCAAGGGCTTTAGATATTGCAGGTAGTATGCTGATCGGCCTGTAGTCACCTGGCGACTTAGGGTTGTCAGTCTTGGGTATAGCTTGAATTAAACTTTGCTTCCACTCAGTAGGATATGTACTACTGACAAGAGACAGGTTAAAGATGTCTGTGATAACTGGAATAATAGTGTATACGACATTCTTAATCATGCCAATGCTCACTCCATCATTTCCTACTGCCTCGGAAGAGATTCTCATAATTGCCTTGTGTACTGTGCCGGTAGTGACATGTTTTAGGAAAAACAGATTGATATCTTGGGGCTGGTAATTTGTTGTTGCGTGGCAGTTTACATCTGTTGAGAAGAAATCGTTTAATTCTTCTGCAGACGCTTGATAAACAGCGTCAGATCTTCGCTTTCCTATACCGAAACTGCGCAGCTTTTTCCACAGTGCAGCAGGTTTTGATATGCCGCATACGACAGAGCAGGCATGTCTGAATTTTGGCATTCCTCACTCTTTCCTTGGTTCTGTTTCGGATTTTCCTATAAGCTTCGTACGCCTTTTCACATCTGTCAACACCTGCTTTCTTTGGCCTTGGAATTGTTATATTCTTCTGGAAGTCTGAGGGTATTTCCGCCTGGCTCATACATCTTGCTCACCAGATGGTAGAGTTTTGTCAGGACTGGCTCTCCCAAGGCTGTCAGTAGTTCTAAAGGAATGTTGTCTACTCCCAGGGCCTCGTTTCGACTCATGTCTCTCAGTGCTTTGTCAAACTCTTCACGCAGTATCATAACCCCCATTTCATCTTCATATACATCCTCTTCCATTTCCATAATATTGTCCTCAAGTACACCGCCCTTGTATAGACCCTCTATACACTCCTTGCACCTTTCTGTTTTTCCCTTCTTTGCTTAGAACTGGGTTCCCATCTGAGCTCTTGATATTCATACAAGTGGTTCTCTTTTCTCCCTTTTCTCCATAGGTCCCTTTGATTTTCCTGTAGACAGTACCTATCTTACCCCTAGTGAGATAAGCTTCTACATTCTTACATTTATCCTCCAGTAATCCCTGCTTAGCCATTTTGCACTTTCTGTCGATCACATTTTTGAGACGTTTGTATTCCTTTTTGCTTGCTTCATTTACTGCATTTTTATATTTTCTCCTTTCATCTTTTAAATTCTATAATTCTTCTGTTATCCAAGCATTTCTACTAGCCCTCGTCTTTTTACCTACTTGATCCTCTGCTGCCTTCTCTACCTCATCCCTCAAAGCTACACATTCTTCTTCTACTGTATTTCTTTCCCCACTCCTGTCAATTATTCCCTTATGCTCTTCCTGAAACTCTGCACAACCTCTGGTTTAGTCAGTTTATCCAGGCCCCATATCCTTAAATTCCTACCTTTTGGCAGTATCCTCAGTTTTAATCTATGGTTCATAACCAATAGATTGTGGTCAGAGTCCACATCTGCCCTTGGAGATGTCTTACAATTTAAAACCTCGTTATTAAAACTCTGTCTTAGCATTATATAATCTATCTGAAACCTGTCAGTATCTCCTGACTTTCTCCATGTATACAGCCCTGTTTTATGATTCTTGAACCAAGTGTTAGCTATGATTAAGTTTTGCTCTATGCAGAATTCTACCAGGGGCTTCCTCTTTCATTTCTTCCCCACCTTCATAGGCATTCTTAAAAATGGGCCGATGCACACTCTCATATTGCTAATTGCCAGAAGAAGAGCCTACCGCTGCAGCCTCTGCTCTGTGAGAGGTGGGACTGACTGAGAAGGGGTAAAGAAAGATTGTAGAGGTTTATTGTCAGTCACCAAGTAAAATTTTCTACCAAAAGGATAATGGTGAAACATAGTTACACCACAGATAATTCCGAGAGCCTCTTTTCAGATTGCTAATAACGACATTACATTTTCTTCAGCAACTTTGAAGCAAAAGGCCTGTCAGTAGCACCTTATTTATGCAACAAATCTGCACCGATACCGTAAGAGAAAGCATCCACAGCCAAGACCACATGTTTCGCCGGATCACAATGACCAGGACGTCTGTCACTAAGCAAGGCATCCCCCAGCTTCTGGAAAGCAAAAAGGATAAACAAGAGAACCGCGGTTTGAGAGGCATTTGGAATAAATCGAATATAATACGTGAGCTTTCCTAATAAAGAGTACAAATGTCGCACATTCCGTGGAAAAAGGAATGTCATGGATCATTGCAGTGACTATTAATGCAATATCCTAAGTACTGAAGTTCACTCTGAAAAAAAAAATTAACTCTCTTACATTACAGGCCAGCTGGAGACAAAACTTGAAACAGAGTGCCAAGGCTACTAACATGGTTTTCAGGAGTGATACCTAACACGACAACGCCATGTTAGTAAATTGAGCGAAAAGAAACTCTAGCAGTCAGATGCTTCAGCGCGCTGAAATGTGGGGTGTGGCAAAGAACTGCCAGGAGGCAGTCTCAAAAATTAGAAGAGACCCAGATGAGTGTTAATGACAAAGATCTATTGCGACTGCTCATCCAGGGGCATTAGCAAGTAAGCTTCGAGGAAGTCAGTTTCAGGAAAGTAAGGACCGGTAACACGTTTATAGATCAGTTCTTCTGGGCATGGCAAATCATAAATGTCAATCACTGTTAGAGAGTTCACAGTTTTCTTGAAATCGGAGCACTACAGAATAACAAGAGGGGAAATGAGTTGATTGGCAGTAATGGTTGCTACGATCTCACTGTCTTACAAAGAAATAAGTTCCTGAGCCACCTGTTCAAGAAGAACTTGAGGAACATGGCAGGCTCTAACAAATCTGGGCTGGGCATTGTCCTTCATTGCGACATGAGCAACGACATTATTGGTTTTGCTCCAACCCTCCGCAAACCTGAAATTCTGCACATAACTTAGCAACAATCTCTCGAGGGTTGAAGGAAGAAACAGAAATTACGTTGTCCTGAATGCTTAACTAAAATAAATCAAATGAGTCTAGACCAAAAATATTAGCACTGTCTCGGGAGAAAAGCATTGTAAATGTCATTGCTTTGATCAAATTTCGGCAAGTTGCAGGAAGACTGCAAGTGCTGAGACAGGAATGTCTTGGCCTTTACACACTATAAGCGTTGGTGCGATGTGCTCAACTTAGGTGCTACGGTTAAGTGAAGCCACTGAAGTTCCAGTGTGAAGTTGCAAGTGGACTGACTGCCCAACAATATTAAGAGACGCAAGGAGCCTAATCTATCCCCGTCTGCTCCTCCTTCACGCTAGTCTAAGGTAAGCAGTGCGTAGTATGTTTCCAAAACCCCACAGTGTCGTTATTGCTAAACAACAGTCTAACTGCTGTTCAGGAAATGCTTCTAACTCATCTGCAGTGTCTTGAGTATTGTCCTCCAAAACAATGGTCCTGTCCTGCAGAACGTGTCATCACCTCTGCCTCTAAGCTCGTCGTAATTTGTGTTCCAGAAGTGGCAACTTCCAGAATCCTTTCAGAATTCTGATACTTTATTAGGAAAAAATTGCATAGGCATCACTTCCTGACAGTTTCGGAACCTCATGACATAACGTCGAAACCGGAAAGCGTCTGTTCCCTCTCATCATTATCTTCCTGCACCAAACAGTTAGTAATGACTGGAGGTTACCCATTTCATTCCCCAACATGCACATTCGGCAATTGTAAACCATACAGATCTAAAGAAAACTTTAATTCGGAACCTGACCTGTACGATAAAATTTATTGATGAAGTGAGGGACTAACGTTTGCAACCTACTGTCACGTTTGTGCATTTTTTGCCGTCAATACTACGAGTGTGTCAAAGAAGATAAATTCGGATGCATCCTCAGTCGATAGAAATTTAGGTAATCAGCCCCCACTGACGTGATAGACTCCTCATAACAGGTCGATACTGTGAAATAAGGGCCTATAGATGTCCATATAGAATTTTAATCATCAGTAAATTTACCGAAGGACACTGCTGCATATGTACAAAAAGACTGTGTGATTAATTGGTCACTTCTCATAATAATTGTGCAGTGAGCTGTGTAAGTGAACAGGCTCTGCATCAGATAAAAAGCATTTTAATGAAGAGACCACAAAGTGCCATCTTCATTACAGTCATTTACGGCTTCTAGAGTGAATGTATTCAGTTTGTATTCAAGGATATTGCCTTCATCACATTCACAAATGTTGCACATGTTATCAAAGCGTTCTCTACAAACATTGCACCATAGAGACCATTCACAGAGTTAAAGTGTGACAAGAGGAAAAAAACTGTGTAACAGCCAAAGCATAATTACAATGTGATACGCTGGGACAATCCCAGGACAGCTTACAAAGGTATGCTGACATCGTTTTCATTACTTGACATATAGATGCAATTGTGAAATGCAGGAAGATGGTTTTATGGATACCTAATATTTACGATCACAATGTGATTTGGAACCTGAAATAATACAGGTGCCCACCTTTGTGATGGCTTTTCCACAAATATAAGGAAGAAGAAGAGGAAGAAAAAAAGAAGAAGAGGAAGAAAAAGAAGAATAAGAGGAAATGTATCTACTCACATTATAAAAATGGATATACGTGTGCATGTGAACATATATTTACTGGAGCTATTTCAACAAAACTTGGTACGCATCTCACTTACTGTCTGTAAAGAATGGATGTGGAATGAGAGCGACCCACTAATCACAGAGGTGGGTATGAAGAAGCAGCGTAGCTGACCATGCGTGAATACCCAAATTTTTGTCATCTGGTGTTTGAGACAGAGAATGCTTAGAAACTTACAACAGACTTTGAACATAATTTCAAACCCTTACAAAACTTTGTCTCGCCTGATAACGCCACAAAATAAGGAAAGGAAAAAAGTTTCTTACTGACTTCATGTTGGCTGTTCATGCAGTAAAACTGCCGCATGAAGCATGACATTTAAATTTATTACCTTTTTACAACTAACTGTATTCGTGACACATTTTGCAGCCAGTATTCACCAACCAGTCACGGAAAGGAGCCCACATATGCGAGTCTGTAATATCCACGATGTCCACAAGTTTCATTGTGCCTTCGACTATAGCCGCAGGAGTAGAATGGCAACAGCCAGTCCGTAAAATGTGTTGAGAGTAATAGGCATTCGGTACAAAATTTGATGCCTTACCACCGAGTTCCCTACATGCAAGGGGAATCGCATGTTACTATCATGTCCCAGAGATCTCCAAGTCACGCTCTTTTGCTAAGCGATGACCGTCACCACACCAAAATCGCTGTCATTCATGAGTTTGAAAAAATTATTTTCGAATTGTATTTCTGGCGCTCTTACATTTCTCAACTTTAATATTTATATATCGTTTCATCCAGGGAGATGGTCGTAATAGCAGTAACTGGAATTATGCTTATAAAAAGATTGTTACTTAAACACTGTTTACAACTTCTATAGTCATTCACATAAATTTTCTCTCGTAAAAAATGGAAAACAGTTTCTTTGGAATTCCTGGCCCATTAATGGTTGATGATGGTACTATTTCGTCTGATCAAAACGTTATTTCAGATTGATGTTCAATGATACTTTCTGGATACTCAAAAACCACTTATAAAATGTAGCCTATGTCTGAATCACCTAGTAAACTTATGACATCAAAGCTGTCCATAGACAGCCTGTCAATTAGAGAGTGCTAGGAACTGCATCTATTTTCAGCTGTAGAAACCATTAAAAAAGAACTATGTAATATAGGATTCATCTCCATTTTCATTATTATCAGCCATTAGCCCATTGTCTACAACAGCATGTCTGGTCAAATGGTGAACACCACCTCTGGCGCCAATATACGGTAACCGTCTTTTTTTGTCCGAAACAGATTTCACCTTTACTACTGTAGTTTCCAACAAAGCATCTCACTGTAAATGCAAATGTCGTGTGACTAGGGCCTCCCGTCGCGTAGACCGTTCGCCGTATGTAAGTCTTTCGATCTGACGCAACTTCGGCGACTTGCGCGTCGAAGGAGGTTGAAATGATGGTGAGTAGGACAACACAACACCCAGTTCCTGAGCGGAGAAAATCTCCGACCTAGCCGGGAATCGAACCCAGGTCCTAAGGATTGACATTCCGTCGCGCTGACCACTCAGCAACCGGGGGCGGACATCTCACGGAAACCCAGGTGTAGTTACACAACTAGCTGGCTCCCATTTCGTATGTGTTGAGGCACAATGTGCAGATATTTTTGAAGGTAATGACCAATAGGAGGGCAAAGTTTAGCAAATACAAGGTGGAAGAATCTCCGAATATCACCCACCATCCAGTGGTGTTTTCATACACCACCTCAAGCGTTGCTTAGATATGACTATAGAAATACGTAGATTATGAGGCCTTGCCCATCCATTGTAACCATTCTTTTCAACTGCCGGCACACAGTCATTTTGTTAGCTGAACTGCTGGTAGCGCTTTGGACCTCATGAGCTGGTTTTTATAGAATAAATGACAGTTACTCCTAAGAATGCCATTTTTGCGTCATTAGTGTTGGAAGGTTTGGTTCCTTATTTCACATGCTCATCACAATTGCCTCTTCTTTTATGTTATCAGGAGGTGGAGCACATTGTAAATATTGACGTGTTTATTCACTTCAAAGCACGAGCTTCCCGTGCGCTAGACAGGCAATGAATCAAATCGGCTGAGCAAATGTATCTGCTTATTGCAAGTCTAACGCAGAACTGGAACATTACAGAATACATTCAGCGACTACGTGACCGTCAATTTACTTCCTGGAGTGGTTCGGACTTACCCCAATAAATTAACTTTCTGTTTACTTACCATTTAGATTAAATATTGTGAATGATTCTCTCTTACGGGGTCAAAATTAAGCTTTAAGTCCCGGAAACACGCTCCAACAGAATCTGCACCTTAATTCCGCAGTTTCATTATGAATTATCCTTCTTATCCTTCATCGGAACAAGGAAGCAAGGCTGTCTGTTGCATCTCAATGTTAGCTGGGCTGCAAATGCTCTCCTTTAAAAGGAAAGCCGGCATTAGTTTTCGATTATAATCTCACTGGAGACGAGACTTTTACCTATTCTGTGAAACAGCAATTAACAGGCAGACCGACAATCAGTAAAGATGTTTAAGGTCACTTTTCTTTATCAGTTTTTCGCTGCCTGTATTTCGTACCAGATAGATCTAATAGCTGAAACACTAGCAGAATTGCATACTTCAACATGCCTGATTCTCTGCTTTTGTGGCACTGAACGATATGTTAACTGGACTTCGTTATGTATATACCCCACACTGCGGCCCTGGATACTTTCATGGTGGATCTCGCTGCAACACTACCTCAGTTTGACTGTGGACTGAACGTCGACATCCACGTGCCGAGTGCTGGTCTCTGGGTCTTCTTTG
Source organism: Schistocerca gregaria (assembly GCF_023897955.1). NCBI lineage: Eukaryota > Metazoa > Arthropoda > Insecta > Orthoptera > Acrididae > Schistocerca > Schistocerca gregaria. The sequence continues at coordinate 837,656,009 of NC_064931.1, forward strand.
AACATGGTCGTCATGTCATCCTCAACTGTCGTGTTCGAGCTGAGTTTGGACGATCCGCATTACGTTTGTGGCGCAGGTGCTGTACATAGGTAAAAGGCCGTGCGGCGTATTGTCTATGAACACCGGCCTCATCCTTACAATTTGCAGCAAGGCCAGGCATTACGGGAGGAGAAACGAGCGTGACGGGCACAGTTTGCGCACTAGTATTTACATGAACGCATATTCCAGCCTGACGCAATTCCCGAGCTTGGTGCTATTCACGGATGAATGCACGTTTACAAGGGTCGGCGTATTAAACTTGCACAACATGCAAGTTTGGGTGGGCGAAAATCCGCATGTGTTTCAGATTCACCAACACAAGTTCGGTACTAACATCTGGGCCTGGATAATTGGTAACCATGTCATTGGGCAGTAGCTACTACCTAACAGATTGACAGGAAAGCTCTGCCTAACATGTATCAGAGATGTTTTGCCTACGCTATTGGATGTAATCACAGTACATGTTCTGATGGACGCGTAACTGCAACACGACGGAGCTCCAGCACAGTCCTACATCCTTGACGTTTCCTCCATGGCGACTGCATCTCGCAGCAGGATGACTGTTAGTTTCACAAATACAAAACTGTGTCTCAATGGTTTGAGAAGCATTATAGAGAACTTATTAGAAATCCTGGCCACCATGATGGACCGATCTGAACCCGATGCAACATATCTAGAACAGTGACTGTCACTAGCCCATTAACCAAAACCACCAACACGTAATTTACGGGAATTGTGAGATAAAATTGTAGAGGTTCCGCTGGGAAGCCTTTACACATACTCTGCATGGTCCTGATATCTCCCCGAACGATTTCCATGTTTTTGGCGCCATGAAGATGGACATTCGTGTACATCGATTTGCTTTGGACAAAGATCTGCATGTTGGATGGTTCCGTATGCAGCCGCAAACATTTATCAGTCAAGGTAATGACTGTCTTGACTCTAGGTAGGATAAATGTGTTAACATTTATGGCAGTTACTTTTGAAATAATATACAGTTTATTTATTTTTTTCATCAGTCTCGTTTTCATTTGGCTGCATTTATAGTTTCCACAAAAGATGAATGTGTTTGACGACCACTTGGTGACTGATGTGTTATTTGTCCGACTGAATACAATAGTATTTCAATACGTAGGTGTACGATGATTTTAATAAAGGGACGAAACATTTCTCTACAGTACGTACTTATACCTTAGCTCAAAGTTGTCTTGAAGTTGAATCTGGGAAGTAAGTTATTATTTTGCACAGGCTAGCAGCACAATATAAACTGCTGACGTTAAAACAATGAGAAGTGTCTTCAAGTGTTTATAAGACCATTGAATGTTTGTGACATATGTTTAAAATTAAAGCTGTCTTTACATTAAATTAATTTGTACTGTATATTACGAATTATTTTCACAACCCTGTTATCATAATTAAATTCTTACTACATATAGTACGTTTATGATGTTAACCATCAGACCCCTTCAACACACATTAGCATTTCGTTTTGTAAAACCCACGCTTTTCCGTAAACTGATATGTAACTTAACTTTCGTGTAACGCCATTCTCGCAGCGATATTTAGACATGTGAGTATTGGTGACAACGTATATTAAGTGCTGGTGTATCTTTGGCCTGGAGCTGTGTATGTGCCCACACGCTACACCCAAGACTTCCATTGGCAGTGTCGGTGCATCCTGTGCGATTCTTTATTCATCACCTTGCTGTTCTGGCTGAGACGTATATTGAATGTCGTAAACAAGTTTGAATTCAAGTTATCTTTGCAAACGGTTTGTGATTTTTCCACTGAGTGCAGCTGTTTAAACCTTTATAGTATTACTGTCGTTGACTTTACAGTTGTTTTAGAGATATGTTATGGACACTAACAACTTCTCCACTGAAGTCATGAAATCGAACTACGTTGTACTTTTAATGTTAGCGAACCATCCTACCATGTTATGTTGAAAATTATTGTAGGTATATACACATTTTGTGTTGACAATTTAATCACGCCCTTTTATTCACAAGTTCGTGAGTTTAACTCATGAACTTCCACTTCTTTCATTGTAGGTCGACTTGTTGGCCATTTACGGACGAAAGTAGTTGAAAAGAAAAGTATTTTTCCGATCAGTGCACTATTATGCTGTTCTGACGAAAGCTGGTTAAAGATAGGAACATATGTTCTGGAAAAAAGTGCTAATAAAGTAGGTCGATGCTGTCTTGTTTTCACTAATTCCTCAATTTGATTCACGAGGGGTGACACTCTTGCGTCGGTCCAGATCGTCTTCCAGGTAGCTTGGTGTGCCACTCACGGGAAATTCGTTCCTCCTGGCGTTGCATGTTGATCTGTGGTTTGTGTGGTGGCTTCTGCCGATGGCAGGTGACCTGCGTATGATCAGACGACTGCCTTTGACATTTAAGCTTCGTGTCAGGTTTCACATCGTGTGGTCGTCTCTCGAAAACACCGAATTATCAGTCTTACACTTGCAGCAATGACAAACGCGGAGAGATGATGATTTAACCGCTATATTGGTTGTAGTCACGATTGACAAATGTACGTAAAGATGGATAAATTTAACAAGTAGATCAAATCTCGCTGCTCTGTTTCTGTTTACATCTTGTTTCTTATCATAGTTGGATTTTTCGAGAAATATCAAGGAGGAGATTTAATACTAAAGTTCCAAATCTAAAAGTCTGAAGTGAGTCATTGCTACTAAAAATATAATTTATGATATTGTTAATCTAGTAACCAAGTTTGATCGTTCTTATTTCAACAATACAGTTCGATTTTATAGAGTATACGTATAAGAAGTAGTGAATTTCAATAAACTAGAAGACTTATTTCAGCCATAAGTTTCTAAACAATTACGAAAGTTGCAGCATTGTTCGCATGTACGAGTACATTAACATCCTACATTTGAAACAATCCATAATACCCTGTATGTTTCATTCCCTCTCCTTTTCTACGAATTAGATGTAACTATAAAATTTAAGAATTTTGATATTTTGCTCATTACTCCATGTTGATATCTAAAAAATATGGTTCACGGGAGAGAGGCTTTGTGAGGCGCCGGTACAAATGTTGTTAATGAATGTGTCGTTTGTCAAAATTGAAGCAGTGCGCCACCTCATTAGTCAAATTGCATCTACTGCTGAATACAGCAGTTCCTCTGGTTTTGCCATGCATTAATACCTTCAAACACACATATCCAGGTTGCTACTGCATGTTTTGTAGTGGAATCGACTAGGACATCATCATAGTCTTTTCGTATCTCGTGACATCCAAAGTAAAACCCCTTTCTTCTGTCTGTATTTGGTTGCCGAGGCTAACAAGTCACGAGTTCATTATTAACGTCAACTAAAATGTTGTGGCAATGTTTTTCTCCAGGCTACTTAATGGAGATGTATAATTCTACAAGTAAACCTGATCAGTTATAGATTATGAGAGCTCATCATGGGTATTTTTACCACAGCGTATTGACAGTACCATAGCGTGGAGGAGGTGTGACCTACTTCCTAATTTAATGTTATCCTTTGTAGCGTTACAGCATCATATAATATACAGATCGAAAACATCATGGACAAACCAGAGCTGTTACGCGATTTTTTATATGTAGTGTCAATGCGTATTCTAATCTTTTGGGAGTCATGACCGGAAGTGACGACATGATCACGTGACGTTTTTTTATGTCGAGATATGAATCTGTGCTGACAGTACTTTTCCCGTGATGGTAATTCCTCGAATATGAAGAGACGATAACCCAAGTGTAGCGTTAGAAGGCTGTGCGAATATGCTAGAGCCACTAAAAGTTGTAGCAACTCTTTTCATACGACTGCATGGTAGAATCTTACATCGTGCGGAGTCTTAATCATTAATTCCAAGTTAAATTTTTTAATGGGGGACGCGCCAAAGGCGGCTGGGGAGGGAAGGACAGGACAGGGAAGCAATCGAGTAGTTAGCGCCGAGACTCAGGAGGCCAAGGAGGAAAAACCACTCAGAGGGTTGGAGAAGATGGGAAAGGGGCGGCCCTGGGGAGGTGGGTGAAACAAGGCTGGGCTACAGTTGGTAAGAAGGGTAGACATCATGTCAAAGCTCATCATCCGCGAACTGCTGGAAATTGCCCTGGTGGAAGATATGAGGGTGTGGAGATGGAGAGAGGATGGCATACAGTGATAGAGGTGTCACAGCAGGCAGGGGGTTGAGAGGAAGAAAAACACCAGAGGTTGGGGGGATCAAGCCTGTGGACAGTGTCAAGGATGCATATATGTTGAAGGAAAAGGAGGAGGTTGGGGAAGTGGATGAGTTCATACAGGAGCCGTGTAGAAGACGGAAGGCGGATATGGAAGGCAAGGCAGAGTGTGTGGCATTCAAGGATTTGGATGGCCTTGTAGAAGCGGAAGAGGGTGGGGAGCGGAGGTCCAGGCAATGCTGACATAACGGAGGATGGGACACATGAGGGATTTGTAGGTATGGAGGATGGTGGAAGGATACATTCTTCATGTCCAGCCAGAAAGGATTTTCAAGAGGGGGCGGCAGGTATGCACTTTCTGCTGGATGGTCAGGAGATGAGGGATCCAGGTGAGGTGACGGTCGAATGTGAGGCCAAGGTATCTCAGGGTAGAGGTGGGCTGGATAGGATGACCGCAAATGGTGAGGTAGAAATCATGGATACAGAAGGAGTGGGTAGTGCAGCCTATGATGATTGCCTGAGTCTTCAAGGGGTTGATACGAAGGAACAACTGGTTGCACAAAGTGGTGAACTGGTCAAGGTTGGTTTGGGAAGGGTTCATTGGGATCATTGAGAGGTAGGATAGAGAGCCAGGAAAGCGGTGTTATCAGCATACTGGAGGAGGTGTACATGTGGGGGAGTCTTGGGCATATCAGCAGTGTACATGACATAGAGGTGATGGGAGAGGACGAAGCCTTGGAGGACACCAGTCGTGGGATAGAAGATATGTGAGCTGGTATTGTAGAGGATCATATATGAAGCACAACATGAGAGGAAGGACGTGACCAGACTGACAAAACTGATAGGCAGGGCGTAGGTTTGGAGTTTAAGGAGAAGGCTGGAATGCCCGACACGGTTGTAAGCATTTTGGAGATGGACGGAAACAAAAATGGCACAGCAAGGGGAGCTACATTGGAGGGAAAGAAGATGGAGAGGTTTAAGAAGTTGGTCTCTGGCGGAGAAGCAGGCTTGGGAGCCGCAGAGTGTGAGGGGGAGGAGCTGGTGTTGATTAAGGTATTTATGGATACAACAGGAGAGGATTGATTCGTAGACCTTGCTGATGATGGAGGTGAGGCAGATGTGACGATGTTTTTTTTCCTTTATTGCGATTTCATGCCTCAGCTGAGGTGGGTCAGCAGTGGTATCCATACGCCGCTTTTTGGGCAAAAGACACAACATAAATACATGGAAGGCATAGATCATCATCATAATCATCATCATAATTATCATTTAAGACTGATTATGCCTCTCAGCGTTCAGTCTGGAGCATAGCCCCCTTATAAAATTCCTCCAAGTTCCCCTATTCAGTGCTAACATTGGTGCCTCTTCTTATGTTAAACCTATTACTTCTAAATCGTTCTTAACCGAATCCAGGTACCGTCTCCTTTGTCTGCCTCAACCCCTCCTACCCTCTACTGCTGAACCCATGAGTCTCTTGCGTAACCTTGCTTCTCCCATGGGTGTAACGTGACCCCACCATCTAAGCCTGTTCGCCCTGAATGCTACATCTATAGAGTTCATTCCCAGTTTTTCTTTGATTTCCTTATTGTGGACACCCTCCTGTCATTGTTCCCATCTACTAGTACCTGCAATCATCCTAGCGACTTTCATATTCGTAACCTCAACCTTGTTGATAAGGTAACCTGAATCCACCCAGCTTTCGCTCCCATACAACAAAGTTGGTCGAAAGATTGAACGGTGCATAGATAACTTAGTCTTCTTACTGACTTCCTTCTTGCAGAAGAGAGTAGATCGTAGCTGAGCGCTCACTGCATAGGCTTTGCTACACCTTGCTTCCAGTTCTTTCACTATGTCGCCATCCTGTGAGAATATGCATCCTAAGTACTTGAAACTGTCCACCTGTTCTAACTTTGTTCCTCCTATTTCGCACTCAATGCGTTTATATTTCTTTCCCACTGACATTACTTTCGTTTTGGAGTTGCTAATCTTCATACCATAGTCCTTACATTTCTTATCAACTCTGAAATATTACTTTGCAAACTTTCAATCGAATCTGCCATCACAACTAAGGCATCAGCATATGCAAGACTGCTTATATGCAAGACTGCTCTCACACAGCCAGTCTATTGTTTTCAACATATGATCCATAAATAATATGAACAATAGTGGGGACAGGTTGCAGCGTTGTCTTACCCCTGAAACTTCTCTGAACCATGAACTCAATTTACCATCAACTCTATTTGCTGCCTGACTATCGATGTAAAGACCTTTAATTTGCTTGCAAAAGTTTGCCTCCTATTCCATAATCTCATAGAACAGACAATAACTTCCTCCTAAGAACCCGGTCATATGCCTTTTCTAGATCTATAAAGCATAGATACAATTCCCTGTTCCACTCATAACACTTCTCCATTATTTGCCGTAAGCTAAAGATCTGGTCCTGACAACCTCTAAGAGGCCTAAACCCACACTGCTTTTCATCCAATTGGTTCTCAACTAATACTCGCATTTTCCTTTCAACAACACCTGAGAAGATTTTACCCACAACGCTGATTAAAGAGATACCTCTGTAGTTGTTACAATCTTTTCTGTTTTCATGTTTAAAGATTGGTGTGATTACTGCTTTTATCAAGTCTGACGGAACCTGTCCCGACTCCCTGGCCATTTCTGTTATCCTGTGTAGCAATTTAAGACCTGCCGTTCCACTGTACTTGATGAGTTCTGACTTTATTTCATCCACCCCAGCTACTTTATTGCACTGGAATCTATTGACCATTTTCTCCACTTCCTCAAATGTGATCCTATTTCCGTCATCATTCCTATCCCATTCTACCTCGAAATCTGAAAATTTACTGATCGTATTTTCACCTACATTGAGCAACTCTTCAAAATAATCCCTCCATCTGCCCAAGGCATCCACAGGATTCACCAGCAGTTTTCTTGATCTGTCCAAAATACTTGTCATTTCCTTCTTACCTCTCTTTCTAAGACTGCTAATTACACTCCAGAATGGTTTTCTAGCAACTTGAACCATAGTCTCCAACCTGTTTCCAAACTCTTCCCAAGATTTCTTCTTGGATGCTGCAATTATCTGTTTGGCTTTGTTTCTTTCTTCAACATAACTTTCTCTGTCTACCTGAGTTCTAGTATGTAGCCATTTTTGATACGCCTTCTTTTTCCTTTTACAGGCTTCCATGACTGTGTCATTCCACCAAGCTGTTTGCTTCATCCTAATGTTACACACAACTGTTCCAAGACATTCTTTAGCCACTTCTAGTACTGTGTCCCTGTATCTTGTCCATTCCTTTTCCAATGACTGTAATTGACTACATTCAACTAACTGGTACCTTTCTGAGATCGCTGTCATGTACTTGTGCCTAATTTCCTTATCCTGAAGTTTCTCCACTCTTATCCTCCTACATATGGACTTGACCTCGTGCACTTTCGGTCTCACAATCCCAATTTCACTGCAGATTAAATATTGATAAGTTTTATCAAAGAATCCCCTAAATACACGTGTGTCCCTCACAGCCTTCCTGAATTCCTGATCTGTTATTATATTGTCAGTGACAGATCTGATTCCCCTGCTTTCCCAAGTATACCGGTGAATGTTCTTATTTTTAAAAAAGGAGTTTGTGATTACTAAGCCCATACTGGCACAGGTAGATACTGCCTACCGGAAAATGAAAGAGACGTTTGGAGATAAGAGAACCACTTGTATGAACATCAAGGACTCAGATGGAAACCCAGTTCTAAGCAAAGAAGGGAAAGCAGAAAGGTGGAAGGAGTATATAGAGGGTCTATACAAGGGCGATGTACTTGAGGACAATATTATGGAAATGGAAGAGGATGTAGATGAAGATGAAAAGGGAGATACGATACTGAGTGAAGAGTTTGACAGAGCACTGAAAGGCCTGAGTCGAAACAAGACCCCCGGAGTAGACAATATTCTATTGGAACTACTGACGGCCTTGGAAGAGCCAGTCCTGACAAAACTCTACCATCTGGCGAGCAAGATGTATGAGACAGGCGAAATACCCTCAGAATTCAAGAAGAATATAATAATTCCAATCCCAAAGAAAGCAGGTGTTGACAGATGTGAAAATTACCGAACTATTAGTTTAATAAATCACAGCTGCAAAATACTAACGCGAATTCTTTACAGACGAATGGAAAAATTAGTAGAAGCCGACGTCGGGGAAGATCAATTTAGATTCCGTAGAAATGTTGGAACACTTGAGGCAATACTGACCCTACGACTTATCTTAGAAGCTAGATTAAGGAAGGGCAAACCTACGTTTCTAGCATTTGTAGACTTAGAGAAAGCTTTTGACATTGTTGATTGGAATACTCTCCTTGAAATTCTGAAGGTAGCAGGGGTAAAATACAGGGAGCGAAAGGCTATTTACAATTTGTACAGAAACCAGATAGCTGTCATAAGAGTCGAGGGACCGGAAACGGAAGCAGTGGTGGGGAAGGGAGTGAGACAGGGTTGTAGTCTCTCCCCGATGTTATTCAATCTGTATATTGAGCAAGCAGTGAAGGAAACAAAAGAAAAATTAGGAGTAGGTATTAAAATCCATGGAGAAGAAATCAAAACTTTGAGGTTCGCCAATGACATCGTAACTCTTTCAGAGACAGCAAAGCACTTCGAAGAGCAGTTGAACGGAATAGATAGTGTCTTAAAAGGAGGATGTAAGATGAACATCAACAAAAGCAAAAGGAGGATAATGGAATGTAGTCGAATTAAGTCGGGTTATGCTGAGGGAATTAGATTAGGAAATGAGACACTTAAAGTAGTAAAGGAGTTTTGCTATTTGGGGAGCAAAATAACTGATGATGGTCGAAGTAGAGAGGATATAAAAAGTAGACTTGCAATGGCAAGGAAAGTGTTTCTTAAGAAGAGAAATTTGCTAACATCGAGTATAGATTTAAGTGTCAGAAAGTCATTTCTGAAAGTATTTGTATGGAGTGTAGCCATGTATGGAAGTGAAACATGGACGACAAATAGTTTGGACAAGAAGAGAATATAAGCTTTCGAAATGTGGTGCTACAGAAGAATGCTGAAGATTAGATGGGTAGATCACATAACTAATGAGGAATTATTGAACAGGATTGGGGAGAAGAGAAGTTTGTGGCACAACTTGACCAGAAGATGGGATCGGTTGGTAGGACTTGTTCTGAGGCATCAAGGGATCACCAATTTAGTATTGGAGGGCAACGTGGAGGGTAAAAATCGTAGAGGGAGACCAAGAGATGACTACACTAAGCAGATTCAGAAGGATGTAGGTTGCAGTAGGTACTGGGAGATGGAGAAGCTTGCACAAGATAGAGTAGCATGGAGAGCTGCATCAAACCAGTCTCAGGACTGAAGACCACAACAACAACAACTGGCACAGAAATCCAGGATTTGTTTCTCGTTCCTGTTGGCCTCCATATCCTCTCCAAATTTACCCATAACCTTTTCATACCATTCTGTTCGATTTCCAGTCCTGGCATTAAAATCCCCCAGGAGCAGAACACTGTCCTTTTCCTTTACTCTAACAACTACATCACTGAGTGCCTTATAAAAACTATCCATCTTATCTTGATCTGTCCCTTCACAATGCGAATATACTGACACAATACTAATTTTCTTGCTAGACACTGTCAAATCTATCCACATCAGTCGTTCGTTTACATACCTTATTGCAACTACGCTGGGTTCCTTTCCTTTCCTTATGTAAAGCCCTACACCCCATTGTGCTATTCCTGCTTTGACTCCTGACAGGTAGACCTTGTATTCTCCCACTTCCTCTTCTTTCTCACCCCTTACCCGAATGTCACTAACAGCTAAAACGTCCAGCCCCATCTTACTTGCAGCCTCTGCCAGCTCTACCTTCTTCCCTGCGTAGCCCCCATTGATATCAATAGGACCCCATTTCATAAGCATTTGTTGGCCAAGTCATATCTTAGGAGTTCCTGGTTTGTCAGTTAGAGGTGGGACTCCATCACGGAGTCCTACCTACCCCTAATGGTTGAGGGACTAACCGGTGGATTTGGTAGTCTTTGCCATTTGAGCACAATGGTGACCACGACTCAGAATACGAACATAGGAGAAAACACTGATGACACTGTACACAAAAAGTGAGACACTAACTAACGTAAAACACTGGTGACGATCACTGGCGAAGCACTCACACTGATGAAGGGGGTGAACTGCCTCCAGGGAGAGGTTGGTGGGTGAGAAGGGGGAGAGTGGAGCCAGTGGGAGAAAGAAGGGTGAGCAGGGGCAGGAGAGGGGGGCTGGAAGCCCACTGAGAGGGGTGCAAGCGAGAGAGGTGGGAGAGAGGTTAGGGGAGGGAAGGTGAGGAGGGAGAGAGGGAGTCCTGGGAGAAAAAAGAGGGGCAATGGGAGGGAGAGTCAGAGCTAGTAGGAGAAGTAGATGGATGGGACAAGGAAATGATCAGGGAGGGGGAGTTGGCGGGAGCCACCTTGGGAAAGGGTATACAGGGCGTTAAGATTGAGAATAGGTGGGATGCAAGAATATATGTGCGGCAGCTGGTGGGGATGGGCGAGGATGGTAGAGACAAGTGGGTGTTGGGGATCGAGCTTGCGAGAGGTGAAAAGCATCAGTATCCGTTCGAGGAGAAGGTGCAGGTGCAGGTGCAGGTGCAGGTGCAGGTGCAGGTGCAGGTGCAGGTGCAGGTGCAGGTGCAGGTGCAGGTGCAGGGATGGGAGACAGATAGCGTGCCCTAAGGGGGGAAAAACATAGGATGTGGAAGAGGAGGATCAAAGTTGATAGGAGGGGTAGAAATGACAATGGGAACATCCTGCCCATATGTACAGGACTCCTGTAGAAATATCATTTGAGAATGAAACACACTTATCCCTATTTCTGAGTCACAAATCACATTCTATCCAATGTAAATGTGGGGAATATATTGTATCATATCGTTTACAAATATAGTGCCCAGTATCTTAGCGGAGCGCGATGTCTCAAGACGAAAAAGAAAACCGACCAGTCACTTCCAATCGCCGTCAGACTTGTCCAGCGCCATCTACTCGGTGTAATGTGCACCTGAAGAGCCGGGCAGCAGAGAAACTGGTGTTTGCCGGAGGCCCAGCTAGGCTGCAACTTCCAGTCTCCGTCCAAGCGTTCATGCTAACAGCCGCCACGCACTCACCAGTGGCTGGGATGTATACAGTAGTTCCATCCCTCACATAGCCTCCTCAGTTTAAAAAATTGGAGACTGAGATGTCGTATTGTCAACACACCTACCGTTTTCCATGTGAAATGTAGATGCCTCCCGTTTATGCAAGTTGTTTTAGAAGACAGAAGAAACTGAATCATACAAGCATTCTCACGCCGTTAAAAGTATCGTTACCTGTTGTAAAAATCCTGTACAACACTACGGCATAGGCTACGAGTATTCTCTCATCAGGTAGAAGAAATCTTTTCCTATCTGCCACATCCCACATCACAAGACTAGAAAATGAAACTCATTTCTGGTTCATGACGGAGTGTTAAGAGAGTACTCTACCTCTGCCACAGGATGTCTCCTTACATTCGTACAATCCCTTAAAGAAACCAAGTGCTTCGCCACTTGTCAATTCTCTCATGGTAACAACATAGAGAAGTTGTAAATGTCAGAACGATATTATGTATCGCCTTATAAATTCGATACTGTAGCTGTTTTATTGGATGATCATCTAGCACTGTGTGTGGTCTGTTAAAAGATTTCACCACCTCAGAAAAACGCCTGATTCTCACCTCCTCACTATCGAACTCTCTCTTAAAGTAAATAAATGTCTTGTCTTGTCACATACAATACCTCTCAAGGAAACCGCAGAGAGAAGTTGTAAGTATCAGGTGAGCTGGCAGGGGGGAGAGGGGGAGGAGCAGGAGAGAGGATAGTGGGGTGCTGAGTGGTGTGCAGGAAGTGGGGAGCGGCAGAGGGCCAACATAGCTCTGTGGTGGTGATGTTGTGAACTAAGTCTGTTGTTCTCCATACCTGAAGGTGAACAGTCAAGACTGGATACTCCCGCCAGTAAATTTGAGTTTCCAACCATTCTTTTCCCACTCCCCATTTTCGTTTACATCATTGGAGTGGAGGGGGCTGGGAGTTCCCTTAGGGGGACTCATGTACTCACTGAGAAAATCCCATGACGTCATCTGGGTGTGAGTTTAATTAATTGATCAAATAATCAATTTGTATAATTAATTTTATATCAATTATACATCAAAACTGAGGGAGAGCTGTCTTTATTTCACAACTTGCATTTAATATGTGTAACTTTGAATGAAAACTAAACTATACCTTCAAGTTGTTTGAAATATCAATAGAGTTGCTGTCCTCTCACGGCGAATATGTCAGGTATAGTTGCCAAATTTGAATTCCAGCAATAGTGACAGCAAACGTAGAGCGGCAAAATGATATTTTGATAAAAAAAAACATTCGCCTCGAACCACATTTTACTTTACTGAGCGCCTCAGTTACGCATCAGTGCGTAGGCTTTGTACATGTGCTCTGCCATTCTCGTGTAAAGGGTAAAACTGAAATTCGGAAACAGAAAAATACCAGACTAAGAGAGAAGGTAGCACATCTGCAGGAAAATACTGTTCAGATCGCAAAAGTTGGGATTCTTGAACTTAAATGCGAGCTCCAAATACAGAAGGAGGAGGCGAATACTACACTGCGATAGAAGGAAACCGTATTCCGGCCGCATTGTATGTGTCGGTAACAAAATGATTTCAAAAGAGTGAGAATAACTTTTACCAAGGACGTTAATCTGAAGGGAACCGAGCTAAGAAGTATAACAATAATAACAACATCAAACTTGTTGATAGTGGAGACAGAGACGACTGAAGAGTGTGAAATGGCCCTAAGCACTGTCGAACTTAACATCTGATGTCATCAGTCCCCTAGACTTAGAACTACCTAATCCTAACTAACCTAAGGACATCACACACATCCATTCCCGAGGCAGGATTCGAACCTGTGACCGTAGCAGTAGCGTGGTTCCGGAATGAAGTGTGAAGAATGTCCTAAGAAGAGATACAGAAGATTGCGGTGCGTATCATCAGGGGTTCGTTTAGTCAAAGCGAGAGAGTTACAGTGATGCTCAACCAATTCCAGTGACAGGAACTGCAAGAGAGGCGCTGTGCATATCGGAGAGGTATATGTTGAAATTTGGAGACAGCAATTTTAAGAAGAGTCGTATAACTAATTACTTTTTACCACATACATATCATGAAATGGCCACCACTAGAGCATTAGAGAAACTGGAGCTAATACAGATTCTCACTGACAGTGATTCCCCCGCGTGCCACTTACTAGCAGAACAGGGAAGTGGAGATCAGAAAGTGATATTAGAAGAATCCCCGGCCTCACGCTGTTTGGTGACTTGCGGAATACGATGCAGATAAAACTCAAGCAGGAAACAAGAATAAAAGTGATTTAACTTGCCAGGAACCAAAGAACAGTGGGCCATTACTGAAAAACTATCAACGCCCTTCAATTTTAATTTAAAATTTATGTTAGAGGTTCAAATTCCATGAAGTCAAGGTCGCACGTGAAATTTTCCTAGTTCCCATGGGTTACTAGTTTCGCTTAACAATCTAACCATCGAAGTCGTAAAACAGCATTTTCTCATGCTAGCAACATACAACAGCTTACAGTACAGTACATAATGCTGTAGCTGGATTGAAGAGTATATATACATTTTAAATACAGAATACATACCATAAAATCTTCTTGATTAGTGTTGGTGCCATTCTGGTTCCACACATCGTTAAACTCCTTCTTAAAATGACAATTAATAAATTACATAGTTATAAACAGTTTCTCATAGTTCATGGCAAACGCAATTGAACAATGACCAGAAAACTGCAAACATACATTAATAAAGAGAAGAAATAGTGAAAATGGAAGGAAAATGTGCGTATAAGGAACAGTCCACTAAAATTACTAATTGTAAAAGATATCATCCTACCAAAGGCGTTATGCCATTAAAAATTAGTAACTGACACATACCAGTATCTACATCATCACTTAACAGAGATCAGCCTTTATGTGTTGCTGTAATGTGGTACGTGTGAGTAGTAGGGTAGGGTGATTTGGGGGAGGGGACCAAACACTGAAGTCATCGGTCTCATAGGATTAGGGAAGGATGGGGATGGAAGATGGCCATGCACTTTCAAAGGAACCATCCCGGCATTTGCCTGGAGCCATTTAGGGAAATAACGTATGAGTAGTATCGCAGCTCCTGAACATTACAACGTTCAACAACCACAGCGTCCGACATATACAGGGTGGTCCATTGATCGTGACTGGACCAAATATCTCACGATATAAGCGTGAAACGAAAAAACTACCAAGAACGAAACTCAGCTAGCTTGAAGGGGGAAACCAGATGGCGCTATGGCTGGCCCACTAGATGGCGCTGCCATAGGTCAAACGGATATCAACCGCGATATTTTAAATAGGAATCCACATTTTTATTACATTTTTATGTAGCACGTAAAGAAATATTAATGTTTTAGTTGGACCACTTTTTTGGCTTTGTGATAGATGACGCTGTAATAGTCACATAACGTATAAATACGTGGTATCACTTAACATTCTGCCAGTGCGGACGGTATTTGCTACGTGATACATTACCCGTGGTAAAATGGACCGTTTACGAATTGCGGAAAAGGTCGATATCGTGTTGATATATGACTATTGTTATCAAAATACCCAACGGCCGTGTGCTATGTATGCTGCAAGTTAGTTAGTTATTTAGTTAGTTGGTTGCTTGGTATCCTGGACGACATCATCCAAGTTAGCCGGATGGTTACGTTATTTAAGAAAACAGGGAGTGTTCAGCCACATGAGAAACGTCAACCACGATCTGCAACAAATGATGATGACCAAGTAGGTGTTTTAGCTGCTGTCGCGGCTAATCCGTTCATCAGCAGCAGACAAATTGCGCGAGAATCGAGAATCTCAAAAACTTCAGTGTTGAGAATGCTAATCAACATCGATTGCACCGTACCATATTTCTATGCATCAGGAATTGCATGGCGACGACTTTGAACGTCGTGTACAGTTCCGCCACTGGGCACAGAAAAAATTATGGGACGATAACAGACTTTTTGCACGCGTTATATTTAGCGACGATGCGTCATTCACCAACAGCGGTAACATAAACCGGCATTATATGCACTACTGTGCAACGGAAAGTCCACGATGTCTGCGACAAGTGGAACATCAGCGACCTTGGCCCGTTAATGTATGGTGCGGCATTATGGGAGGAAGAATAATTGGCCCCCATTTTATCGATGGCAATCTAAATGGTGCAATGTATGCTGATTTCCTACGTAATGTTCTACCGATGTTACTACAAGATGTTTCACTGCATGATAGAATGGCGAAGTACTTCCAACATGATGGATGTCCGGTACATTGCTCGCGTGGGGTTGAAGCGGTACTGAATAGCATATTTCATGAGTGGTGGATTGGTCGTCGAAGCACCATACCTTGGCCCTCACGTTCACCGGATCTGACGCCCCCAGATTTCTTTCTGTGGGGAAAGTTGAAGGATATTTGCTACCGTGATCCACCGACAACGCCTGACAACATGCGTCAGCGCATAGTCAATCCATGTGCGAACATTAATGAAGGCGAACTACCCACTGCTGTGAGGAATGTCGTTACACGTATTTCCAAATGTATTGAGGTTGACGGACCTCGTTTTGAGCATTTATAGCATTCATGTGGTATTTACAGGTAATCACGCTGTAACAGTATGCGTTCTCGGAATTGATAAGTTCACAAAGGTACGTGTATCACATTGGGACTACCGAAATAAAATGTTTAAACGTACCTACGTTCTGTATTTTAATTTAAAAAACTTACTTGTTACCAACTGTTAGTCTAAAATTGTGACCAATATGTTTGTGACTATTACAGCGCCCTCTATCACAAAGCGAAGAAAGTTGTCCTACGAAAACATTCATATTTCTTTACGTACTACACGAATATCTAATAAAAAATGAGGGTTCCTATTTAAAGAAACGCAGTTGATATCCGTTTGACCTATGGCAGCGCCACCTAGTGGGCGAACCATAGCGCCATCTGGATTCCATCAGTGGACCTCTCTTTATATTACACACATGTGAGGCCGTAACTGTAGCGAAATGGGTTCTGACGCCCACTAGATTTCCAAACGTTGCTTGAGGCGAAGACAGCTAGGTGTGTAACACCATAGCTCTAATACTCCAATGATTTATTTTGGTTTTAGCTTCATTTAATATTACATCGTTAAACTTCTGTTAATGTTTTTGATCGAATAGATAACACAGAATTGTATACTCTTTTCTTTGTAATAACTTCGATGTCATGATATGATTCTATGCAGTGTAGTATATCTGTCATTTAAATTCTTTGTCCCATTTGGAGGGAACAAAACTTACTGTATATGATTGCAATTTTGTGTGAGTAATGTTTGGTAGAAATGTCAATATGTGCAAATGTTTTGTTTTATTTAATGTCTTTGATTATTGTTATGTAAACTGGTGATCCTCACTTAGGGTTCTTAGTTCATTGGTACATAAAAGGTGTAGTGGTTCCCCTCGGGAAGGGAACTGTGAAGCGCGCGCAAATTGTGGTTGGCCTAGGTAGAAAAGGTGGAACAAGAGTCAGTCAGGGACGATCCACCAGTCGGGGGCGAGCCACCAGTCGGGGACGAGCTACCAAACTGTGCACTGCCATGTAATAGTTGCACATTGTCCTGGTTCCGTGAGAGGTTTTTTCTGCTACTTTCAAATGCTTCAGATGGATGGATAAATAGCTGGAACAACTCTGGAATTGGTATTCATCATCGCCACCAAGAAAGGTCAGAGTCAAGCAATTCTACCTGCAATTCCACCTACCGACATCCAATCGCCACCACATTGCGCAATCACTGTAATGGAGCACTATTGTAATGTACAGTGAAGGATCAGCTTAATGGATGTGTTAGTGTGCTCAAATATAAGGTAATTTATAACTGAATTTATGTACCTACCTTGATTTTTCTCCTTATCGTAACACCTCTCAGGTTCCTCTCCGTTTGAACTAAAGTGATTTCCGAGTGTCCTTACTGTAAGAACATTAAAGTCCTGTGTTTTGCTAATAGATGCTTCTTGAACATAGTAGAAAGAAAGTTAAAGTTAAGATGCTTGCTGAAAGTAATTTTCGTAATAAAACTGCTTATTAATGTGCTGTTGCCAACTTCAAATTAAGAGTTCGTAAGACTGAGGCTTATAGAGTTTTGCTTAGTAAATGATCACATTACTGTCTGTTGTAAATCTCAGAAGGTGAGTCAGTGTCTTACATATATGTTAATTTTGTCTCTCAATGTAGTAAAAGTGGAAAACTGCAGTGAGAAACGTAATATACTCATGTTTGCTAAGTGTTTGTCTCTCCTGTGTATTAGAAGTGCTTATTAATAATATACCAGGATCCACAGTTTGTCTATTGGGTTAATGCTCGGTAACAAGTAACGGAAAGACCACTAATTAGGAAAACCTTAATTTCTTTAGTCAAATGATAGTGAGAAGCAACCTGTTAGTGGATTCCAATTAACTTTCATTTTAAATAGTAAAGTATTTAACTGAGAGAGACTTAACCTATATCCAATTAATGATTCTGCAGTGAATAGTAATAATAACGTTATAAAGACCATTCAGTTTGTGTAAGACCTGAAAGTAATAGTATGTTTCGGTATCTGTTATAATTTTGCTAATAGTTTGTGCTGCTCTAGCTGCTAGCTTCAGTCTTAACGTAAACAAATGTATGTGTCAGAGTTCACTGCACTCCCGTGTGACAAAGTATAGGTTGTGTTTATCCACTTAAGTTAATAATAACTATTTTCTTGAACGAGAATGTTAATCATTCTCTTGCCTAGTTCGGCTGGCGACCGTTTTCTTTACCCGTTAAACAGTGCAGATAGACAAAATTTCCGTAATTCTGACTTTGACTTCCGATAAGCCACCTCCGTTAGGTACAACCCGGTCAACACAACAAAATTCCTCTAAGAGGGTAACACTGCTCTGTTGCGTTGTACTATAATTACTTTAATAAAATAGTTTTATCACACAACCTGCTTCCAGCTTTAAGGTTATCTTACAGCGGTAGCAGACGGTAGTGTTATAGGTGGAATTAGCATCTTGCTGTACAACTTACATTAAATCTACATGTTCTAATAACACTTCTGTAAAAGGATTTAAATATATTTCAAATTAAATAGATCACGTCTATACAGCTCGGTTATGACTAAACCATCTGGACTTCCACGATAATAACTAGAGTGATAGAAATCTGCTGACTTTATATAAACCAAGCGAAATAGTATTATGTAATACCTTCAGTTGCTCATACTTTCAGTGGATTACCGGACTTAGCCAATGTCTTCAAATATTGTTATTCTCAATACATGGCTACACAGGGAACCAAGTTTCAAGGGACATCGCCTACAGGCAATACTACAGGTCCTAAATTGAGGTCGAAATAATGTAGATAAAGTATCCGCCATTGTGAAGATTATGGGTATTAGCAAAAGACTGTATTGTTATTAAACTGAAAAAGGATGTAGACACTATGAAAACGTATATATTAAAATAATGGCATTTCTTAATATGTTATTCCACATCTCTTCATAACATACGATGATATAAGGAGCATAACTCATACGCAACATTATGACTGATAACGCAGGTCGAAATAATGGCAGCAACTTTTATGTCTTGGTGACGTTACTACGTAATATGAAAGGATTATTCAGTTCATTGAAATGAGTAAGTACCAAATGTATGAGAACATACGCAATATAAAGAGGGATTACAAAAGAATGTATAATAAAAATAGCACTTATCTATGTGACGAGATGCTCACCAACTGCATACACAAAGGTGCAATATTTAGATTTTATGAATTTATTATTATCAGTGATGATACAGCCATAGATTTACACTTTTTATACAACCTAGAAAACTCAGAAACACAAATAACAGACGAAAGACAAATTTAGAGAGGAAAAGTTACTGTCTCACCTATTTTTCATCACTATTTTGCATACAATAAACATTTTTGTTACAACGTTAGGCAACTGGTGCGAGACCCCAGAAAGTTAACTGCCTGAGCGGGCGTTGATGAAGTTAGAAGCATGAGGTATTTTTATCGTTAATAGTTCTTAGAAACGGCGTGTTTGAAGTTGAAAGCAAGTGGCTGAGAGCCATCCCTCTGCAAATCGTGACGGACAGGCCCACGGCCGCATTGGGGCCGACAGAGCACCTCCTAGTCCAGACGGGTTTCCAGCAGGACAATGTCCGCTTTTCCTGCATCGGCGCCAGCCGAAACCTGGGCTGGGGGCGATGGACTGAAGGGACGCGTCTACACACTGCGGTTGTAAACATGGCATAGTGGACTGCGCCACGCCTAATAAAAGTTTACAGGTTTTCGAGTTCACCGAAAACTGCAAATCGGCCTGTGACCCACTTCCATCAGCCGCCTTGGTCGCAAAGGAAACGCTGGCGTATGGGTATCGTTTAGAGATAAAATCTTTATCACACCACACAGCTAGGACTAACTTGCTCGAAGGCATAGGCAATTAAGGTAAAGATCTGTAAGATTGTATCTGTTCGCTTGTTGCTGTGGGAAGCGACGCGACTTCAGAGAAAAACACCTTCTCCCACCGCAAAAACTTAAAGAATGCAGTAACCAGCGGTTTCTTTATTTCCAGAGATGCAGGCCTCTTAACTCTTGCGCTGGTTGGTCGTGAGTTTGTGCTGACGTTATAACACTGCAACTGGATTTACGTAGCTTAGAAAATCAAATACTAAATTTGGTATATTACTTACTATGCCGTAACAGAACAAATAGTCCTGTCACGGAAAAGCCACGTATAACACTCCTGTCTGCTACTCTGGACCATAACCTTAAAGCTAGACGCAGGTTGTGAAATAAAACTATTTTATTAATGCAATTATGATACAATGCAACAGAGCAGTTCTATCCTCTGAGAGGAATTTTGTTATGGTGACCGTGTTGTATCTAACGGGGGTGGCTTATCGGAAACGAAAGTCAGAATTACGTAAATATTCAGACAGTAACAAATAAATTTTTTACCTAGCTACACCGTTTAAAGAATAAGGAATACGGTCGCCAGACTAATTAGGCCAAAGAATGATTGACATTCTTGTTCAAGAAATAATGTATGGGCAACTTTAACGGACAAACACAAACTGTATTTTGCCACATGCGAGTGCAACGAACTCCGACACCTGCATATGTTCACGGTTACGATTGGAAGCTAACAGAGCAGAACAAACTATTCGCATAAATATAACAGATAACCAAACACACTATTACTTTCAGGGCTTATTCAAACTAAATTGTCTTTATAACACTAGTATTAATATTCACTGCAAAATCATAAATTGGACATAGGTCAAGTCTCTCTCAGTTAAATATTTTACAATTTAAAGTTAATTGGAATCCACTAACAGGTTGCTTCTCACTATCCTTTGAATAAAGAAATTATAGATTTCATAAATAGTATTCTTCCCGTTACATGTGGCTTAGTATTAGTACAATAGACAGACTGTTATACTATTAATATGTACTTCCAATACACAAGAGATGCAAACACTCCGCAATCATGAACATATAATTTTCTAGTATTGCAGTTTTCCACTTTTACTACAATGAAACACAATGTTGGCAAAATTGCAAGAAACTGACTCACCTTTTAAAATTTAGTACAGGCAGCAATGTGATCATTTACTAAGAACAAAACGTTATAAGCCTCAATTTTAAGAACTTTCATTTATAAAAGAAACATCAAATTGTTTATATTACCAAAATCTTCTGCTTTCAAGTAAATGATTAAATAGGTGACTTTGAAACTTCACAAAACTACATTTATTGCCTCCCACAATTTCACTAAATCCACAGTAAATCTGAATATTCCCGTCTCATCAAAGATCAAACAGCATTATGTAATTAACTGTCTAACTTTGAGGCTTTCATTTTTTACCCAAAATAGGACACTCGGTAATCATAGTTCAAATGGAGAGGAACCTGAGAGGTGTCGTGATAGGGAAAAATCAAGGTAGGTACATAAATTCAGTTATAAGTTACCTTATATTTGTGCACACTAAATCACCCAATAATCTGATCCTTCATTGCACATTGTTATAGTACTCCTTTACAGTGATTGCGCATTGTGGTGGCAACTGCATGTTGGTAGGCGCATCTGCAGACAGAAATGCTTGACTCTGGCCCTTCTTGGTGGCGATGATGAATACCAATTATAGAATCGTTCCAGTTATTTATTCATCCATCCGAGGCATTGGAAAGTAGCAGAAAAAGCCTCTTTCGGAACCAGCACAATATACAACTTTTACCTTAGTGCTCAGTTTGATAGCTCGTCCACGACTGACTCTTGTTCCACCTTCTCTACGTAGGCCAACCACAATTTGCGCGCGCTACACAGTTCCGTTCCCGAGGGGAACTACAAGAACTTTAACATACAGAATAACTAAGAACCCTAAGTGAGGATCAGCAGTTTACATAACAGCAACCAAACGCATTAAATAAAACTGAACATTAGCACATATTGACATTTCTACAAAAAATTATTCACACAGAAATTAAAATTATATACAGTAAGTTTTGTTCCCTCCAAATGGGACGAAGAATTTAAATGACAGATCTACTGCATTGCATAGAATCAAACCATTACATCAAAGTTTTAACAAATAAAGGAATATACAATTTCATGTTATCGATGCAAACAAACAATATTTACAGAAGATCCACGATGTAACATTAAATAAAACAAAAGCAAAATAAATCCGTACAGCATAAGAGCTATGGTGTTACAACGTGTAGGAGGGGAAATATAGCGCCTCTAAAGCTCAGTGGTTAGCTCAAGACCGAATTGAAGGCATTGTCGTTCGTGTACTGTGTGGAAAAACGTGAATTTGTGTTTATCTGTGAGGCACTGTGGCTCGAGACTTCGGTCTGCGAGGCACTCTTGCTCTGGAGTTTTGTCTGGAAGCTACTTTTGGTCGAAATTCTCACAGATGTGGTTGGTACGAGGGTCAGTCAAAAAGTAATGCCTCCTATTTTTTTTCTACGTTTAATTGTCAGGAAATTTAAATGCAATTACATAGGTTGAAAACCACAACATTGAGGATCATTTTGTCATTTTTCAATGTAATCTCCGCCCATCTCTACAGTTTTGGTCCATCTTTGAACAAGGGCATGTATCCCAGCACGGTAAAAATCACAGCTCTGCTTCCTAAGCCATTGACGCACGGATGTTTTGACGGCCTCCTCATCTTCAAAATGAATCCCACGATGAGCTTCTTTTAGTGGCCCGAACAGATGGAAGTCTGATGGTGCCAGGTCAGGGCTGTATGGGGGATGAGGCAAAACTTCCCATCCAATTTTGACAATCTCGTCAGAGGTGTGACGACTGGTGTGTGGTCTTGCATTGTCATGCAAAAGAAGAACATCTGCCATTGATTTTGTTGGGCGAACTCGCTGAAGACGTGCTTTAAGTTTTTTGAGGGTTGTGACGTATTGAACAGAATTTATTGTGCATCCCTGCTCCAAAAAATCAACCAGAATCACACCCTCTGTATCCCAGAAAACTGTTGCCATAACTTTCCCCGCCGATCGCACAGTTTTGAATTTTTTCTTCCTCGGCGAGCTTGTGTGACGCCACTCCATTGACTGCCTCTTTGATTCAGGTTCAAAAAAATGCACCCATGTTTCGTCCCCGGTCACAGTGTTTTTCAGAAACTCATCTCCCTCCAAACGGAAGCGCTGCAAGTGTTGGGAGGCTATTGTTTTCCTTGCCTCTTTATTCTGATCGGTTAACATTCTTGGAACCCACCGTGCACAAACTTTTGAGTACCCCAATTGTTTAATAATCGTGATCACACTGCCTTTACTAAGAGAAATAATGCGACACACTTCATCTGCAGTCACCCGACGGTCACCACGAATGATGTCATCAACTTGCTGCACTCACCGGCCTGCCGCTCCGCTTTTCGTCAGTCAACGGTGTTTGCCCTTCAGCTTCCTCACAATGACGAACCCATCGTCTAACAGTGCTGACATCCACTGTCACAACACCATACACCTTCTTCAGTCTTTCATGAATGCGTCTGGGCGTTTCACCTTCTGCATTCAAGAATTCAATCACACAACGCTGTCTCAAACGAACATCGATGTCGGCCATCTTACAAACTTCTGCTGTGCTGCCACCTGTTGACACAGAAAGTTACTACTGCAGTGGATTGCAGAAGAAGGTTTGAGGAATGGCGCCAAATTCAAATTTTTCACTTAACTTAATTTTTTTAATTAGAAAAAAATGGGAGGCATTACTTTTTGACCGACCCTCGTACTTGGGACCTGCCCTAAGACTGACTCCACTTGCGAAAAGTTATACTGGGGAGCCTGTGGTGAAGTTTTCAATGTATCGACAATGTGACTTCAATAGTGTCGGACTACACGTTTGCCGAGTGCACACTTATTTTCCACGTTCGGCATCCTTGGGCGCTTTGCCCTATAAGTGAGCCGAATTGCTCCTCGGTACGACCAGCGAACGGGTGTGTCACAGACTGAAATCTCGCGTGAGTTCAGGGCTCTACTAGGGAGTAAACTGCGATCCGTTTGCCTGATCGCTAGATCGTGGGATTTCTCATTTCTTTCCTGGCTTTGATCGACTCACAGGTGCCGCGTTACGACTGGCCAATGGCGCACAAGACTCGTCAGCAACAAGTTACATCGCTGCACGTAGCAAACAGGGTAAAGTACTGCTGCTCCGGCCTTGTCTGGGTGTACAAACCCCAATCGCCACTTGCTCTCAGCTGCACCCACATAGCCTAACGTAAACTCTACAGTCAAAGTCTGCTCTGCGTCAGAACAATGAAAGATCGAGTTATCCACATTTTTTTGTGCCAGTGTATTTAACTCACCTTTGCCACCCAGGATCCTTGTACATTTTGTTTTTAAACCACCTGTTAGTTGGCCAAGCGGTTCTAGGCGCTTCAGTCTGGAACCGCGCGACCGCTACGGTTGCAGGCTCGAATTCTGCCTCGGGCGTGGTTGTTTGTGATGTCCTTAGATTAGTTAGGTTTAAGTAGTTCTACGTTCTAGGGGACTGATGACCTCAGATGTTAAGTCCCATAGTGCTCAGAGCCATTTTTGAATGTGTTAGCTGTTTACCATATTCTAAAGTAATCTGTTTAGGTTCAATTAGGCTGGTCTTTGTTTCTTTTGTTTTTTGTGTGTTTAAAAAAGTAAATGTAGTCAGTAAACTATAGTACTGGACATAAAAATTGCTACAACAAGAATAAATGCAGATGATAAACGGGTATTCATTGGACAAATATATTATACTAGACCTGACATTACACTTTCACGCAATTTGGGTGCAAAGATCCTGAGAAATAAGTACCCAGAACAACCACCTCTGGCCGTAAAAACGGCCTTGATACGCCTGGTCATTAAGTCAAACAGAGATTGGATGGCGTGTACAGGTACAGTTACCTATGCAGCTTCAACACGATACCACAGCTCATCAAGAGTAGTGACTGGCGTACTGTGACGAGCCAGTTGCTCGGCCACCATTAACCAGACGTTTTCAATTGTTAAGAGATTTGTAGAATTTGCTGGCCAGGGCGGTAGTCGAACATTGTCGGTATCCACAAAGGCCCGTACAGGACCTGCAACATGCGGTCGTGCATTATACTGCTGAAATACAGTGTTTCGCAGGGATCGAATGAAGGGTAGAGCCACGGTTCGTAACACATCTGAAATGTAACTTCCACTGTCAAAGTGCCGTCAGTGCGAACAAGAGGTGACTGAGACGTGTAACCAATGACACCCCATACCATTACGCCGGGTGATACACCAGTACGGTGATGACAAATACACGCTTCCAATCTGCGTTCACCGCGATGTCGCCAAACACGGATGCTATCATCTTGATGCCGTAAACGTAACCTGGATTCATCCGATAAAATTACGTTTAGCCATTCGTGCACCCAAGTTAGTCGTTGAGTACACCATCGCAGGCACTCCTGTCTATGATGCAGCGTCACGGGTAACCGCAGCCATGGTCTCCGAGCTGATAGTCCATGCTGCCAGAAACGTCGTCGAACTGTTCGTGCAGATGGTTGTTGTCTTGCAAACGTCCCCATCGGTTGACTCTGGGATCGAGACGTGGCTGCACGATCCGTTACAGCCATGCGGATGAGATACCTGTCATGTCGACTGCTAGTGATACGAGGCCGTTGGGATCCAGCACGGCGTTCCGTATTAGCCTCCTGTACCCACCGATTCCATATTCTGCAAACAGTCATTGGATCTCTACCTACGCGAGCAGCAATGTCGCGATACGATAAACCGCAATCGCGATAGGCTACAATCCGACTTTTATCAAAGTCGGAAACGTGATGGTACGCATTTCTCCTCCTTACACGAGGCATCACAACAACGTTTTACCAGGCAACTCCGGTCAACTGCTGTTTGTGTATGAGAAATCGGTTGGAAACTTTCCTCATGTCAGCACGTTGTAGGTGTCGCCACCGGCGCCAGCCTCTTGTGAATGCTCTGAAAAGCTAATCATTTGCATATCACAGCATCTTCTTCCTGTCGTTTAAATTTCACGATTGTTGCACGTCATCTTCGTGGTGGTCGTCATCTCGGTAGAAATCAAACCTGCAGTTGGATCGAAGTTCCTTAATTCTTGTGCAGAAAGGTGTGCAGTATACTACGAAATCCATTTTCAGTAAGCTATCACTCGAACTCAAAAGTCTTATCAGTAATCCACGCTCTTCCATATCGAAGCTGAAGAGTTTCCTCATGGGTCACTCATTGTATTGTGTCAAGCAGTTCCTTGAAAAATTAAGGGATTCTTGCTGTATTGCTGACTGCCTTCACTTAAACTGACATTTTTCGAGTTCATAAAAATTTAATTTTTATCTGTTGTTATTTTTATGTTGTAATTTCATGGACTGACACGTTCCATAGCCTTGGAGATTTGCACCTCAATTTTGTCCTACGAAAATTGACGTGTAAATAAATTTTTTGATAGAATTTCTTAATTAAGAAATGGGCAAATATGAGTTTGATATACTAGACCGAACGTCGTTACACGAGCCTACTTAATACACTGAAATGGGCATGAAGAGGACCCAGGAAATAATACCTACTCACTTCACAAGTACAATCCAACCTTAACGAATACACACGTACGTGGTGAAGGAAAGTGGTTGTCTATAACGAGGTGCCACATAATACCCAGCTAGCTCAATTAGTGTGTACTCAATGGGCTCAACTGAGTTCCGCAGACACTACAGAATATATCGACGATATGATTGCCTCAGGCTCTATTACATATTAAGTAGTAACGCATAGGAAACGAGAACTCTTTCAGTAGACCCCCTTCAAGACAGGTTTCCTGCTACAGATTGATTTACTAGAAGAGGAGAGAGTAAACACAAACTCAGGAAAAATTCATGGTAGCACACACGAAACAGGAACAAATGCATACAACAAATAAACTCTCAGGAGTACAAGGACTATACCAACAAACAGAGCTACACAGAAAATATGAAACTATCAAGACGAAGATAAAAGTGCATGGACACTGCAGGAATTAAAAAAAAAAAAAAAAGAAAACACCAATTGCTCGGAAGATACCGTGTGACCCAAGTTATGAGCGACGTTAATACGAGGACTCGTCAGACAATGACACACAAATTGCTTAGGCAGCACATACTATACAGTAGCAGGACCGCCTGCAGCTGTGTATATGTAGGCGAATCAAAGTCACGAAATGCCATACGACAATTCGAAGTATTGGACCTACGTTAAGCCAGTAAGATGTGTTTCAGGTTGATTCACAAACATGAATACGGAAGTGAATAATACAAACCTAAGTGATGTAAATGTAGGTGATCAGCCCCCAACATCCGAACTACGAGTATCAATAAGAGTAAATGTGAGGAGAGGAACAGAGCTTCGGCACTAGATGTCACTGACATCAGATGATGCGGAGAGGCTGCAGCCACCAGCTGCTACGGGGCCGCTGTCGACGCTGAAAGCACATAAAACAGGGCCAAATCAACCACATCATCTATATTAGCCACTACAAAAACACCATCTGCTTAACACCATCTAAACTATGAGACCATACAAGCAGACATCACATATACGTGAAGACAAGAAAAGCTTTCCAACTGCAAAACGACAAATACACAATTAATACCACTCTGTGGGGCAGCATCTGTTGCCCAACGGTGAAACAGACTGATTGTACGAAGTTAAGACGAGAAATCGTACAGATATTCCCCAGGTAACTATCTGACATTTTAACTAAAGTATGCACTATGACGTCTGAAACAATGAGCTTTGACCAAATCTCTAATGACTTCGTAAGAGAACATAGCAGGACACAGTTTTACCACCCTCGGACTGCACCGCTATTCTATGTTTTAATAGGAAACTATAATTAATATATTACAAGTTAATGCAATGAGGAGCATCCTTGTAAGTAATTCCATAACTGCCCACTACCCATGTTGTGACAATAGAAATTAGTGCAACATTAGTGGTAGCAATTCTTTGCCCCCAATACAGCAATGTAACAGTCCTTCTTGCTCAACTAACTCAAGACATTGAAGACATGCAGCTAACCGACCGTTAATTATCTGTGCTCTACGCTGCAGCATAGTGACGTTACGAGCAGCGTGTCCTCTGCGCTAGGTATTCTAAAACAGCGAGTTCGGTTGAGTGATATGTGGCTGACAAGATGCAGTGTAGTGGTTGGGCCAGATAAGTAATCAGACGCTGAGCAGCGTTCTAAGTCATTGCAGCGAGCTGTGGCAGGAGGTGCGATAGCTGCCCGGCGGGGCACTATTTGCTCGATACGTGCATAACCCGTGGCAGATGGATTGAACTGTGCTGCCGCATGCTAATGGATACTAAGGAAAAACACTCCGGTGCTGACTGTGCTGAAACTGAAACTTCAACTTTTCATTAAAGCGCTAAAACCCCTCTCACAAGTACCAGAGGAAGTCTAACAACAACATTGAAACAGAAATAAGGAGACGAATCGCCTAAAATAGTATATCTTTAAAGTGCACAATTGCGGATTTATTAACATTTTAAATAAAAGATTATATATAAGATCTATAACACCTGCTAAAGACACGATATTTACGCTTATAACTCACTGTTGTGTAGATGTTGAAGGTTGCTATAGAATGATCATATTTAAAGTGTTGTCTAACAATACAGAAATTCTAATTAAATTAAATATCTGATGAAATAATTCGAACACGAAGAGTCCTTTATGTAAAAGATTAGCGCTAGCATGAATAATGCGCACTATTATCCCGATATTTTTATGTTTATTTAATGAGAATTTAGTGAGTTAAAATTTGTACGGTACTATTTGACTAATGCAGTACTGCAGGGACAAGCTGTATATATATATATGAACTTGACTAATTTTCTGCCGTTCCGTTTATAATGTATTAATAGTAAGTAGAAAACTGAGCTATATTTCGAATATGATAATGTCATATCGTGCTGCGCATTCTTTATCAGAAAGTATACGAAATATATGTAGATGCCGAAATTTTTATTATCGTCATCATAGTGGTAGAGTTGTCAGTTGTTCATATGAATCTACTGGTTGGACACAAGACAATGTTTTAATATAGACAAGCAGTGCATGGTACGAGGTAATTTCGACGTTCGTGTCTTGGTGTGATAGTTTGTTTGGTGAGGTTCACTGCCGATGGACCGCTGGAGCGTTAGTGTGGGTTGTACACCTATTCAGGACTTATGAATATTTCGTTGCAACATTGCGAGACTAGTATAGCTAACAGTAAGTACACTTTTCCCAAGATGACTGTATTATTTCATATAGTCTTGAATGAACGTACAAAACTTTAGAAATTTAATTCAGTTTGAGTGATTCGGTGTACTCCACAGTACCTTTGGTTTACATTCCCTACTGCTTGCAACACCTTGCTTGCACTGCTAAGTCAATCATTCGATGTTTTACTTATACAACGTGTTTAAATATCAGCCTGTGTAAGGCAACTATTAAAAATAATGGTTCATTTGTTTAGTTTCTCCTTTGCATGGTTAATCCATTCATTAACTTATTTTTTACACAAAATGTTTTACTGATTGTCTCTTTTAAATTAGTATAATAACTGTCGGATGCTTCCACGGGCGCAGTCACGCTAATGTGACGACGTGTCAGAAGCCTGAATGAAAAACTTCTGCACAGCGAACCGCTGAAGAACATGCAGGAAGGTAGTCACTGAAGCTCTGGAAAGAACTGACAGGGAATCCAGAGCTGTGGCCAGCTGCGCTAGTTTTCTCGGTTGAGGATCCGTGGCGTGAACAGTCAGATCGACTGGGTTTGAATTCGGGGAGTTTTGTAGTCAAGGGAGTACGGTAAAGTTATCCTGGTGCTCTTCAAACCACTAACATACACTGCGAGCTGTGTGACACGTTGAACAATCATGCTTGTGTACGTCATCCTGTCGAGGAGAAACAAACTGCGCGTATGGGTGGACTTAGTCCTTGAAGGTAGATATATAGCTGTATTGATCGACTGATCGACGACATTGGCCAGGTAATGCAGGTAGATCGTTCCCAGACCACAGAGCTGCCTCCTCCGGTTTGGCCACACACCGTCAGGTGGCTTGCGGAGTATGGATGTAGATGTAGATGTAGATGATTGTTCAAATGGTTCAAATGGCTCTCAGCACTATGGGACTTAAATTCTGAGGTCATCAGTCCCCTAGAACTAAGAACTACTTTAACCTAACTAACCTAAGGATATCACACACATCCATGCCCGACGCAGGATTCGAACCTGCGACCGTAGCGGTCTCGCGGTTCCAGACCGTAGCGCCCAGAACCGCTCGGCCACCCCATCCGGCTCCGATGATTGTCGCAGGGTCATTGCTTTCATACGTTTCATGCCAATGAAGTATAAAACATGATTCATATGGACGAGCAGTTGCGGTATTGGCATGCAAATTTGAGAATTCGTGGCCGATGAAAAGCAGTCAGCATGGATGCATAAACCAGGCGTCTGCTGCAGAGGCCCATACGCAGCAATGTTCGCTGAACGGTCGTTGAAGGGACGCTGCTGGCATCCCCTTGGTTCCTCTGGGTGTTTAGTTGCTCAACAGTTGCCCATCTATTAGCCCCTACACATCTGTACAGCCGTCGTTCACCCCTGCCATGTATAGCTCCTTTTGTAACATAGTCCCTCGTCCTAGAATTTGATTGTGTAATTTTAACACGCACGGTATACTTTCACCACAGACGCCCGCGAAAGGTTTAGATACTTAGCTATTTAGGAAGTGCTTCCACCCCTGGCCCAAAATCCAGAGATTATGTTCTTTGGGAAGTCAGAGAAATCGCTTCATTTTAGCATCGCAACAACGAAGGAACTGTTTTCTGCATCTCCCCAACAAGTTTTATATACCCTCCTCGTTGACGTCGATCATAGGCGGTGGTCAGATAGTAACAAACTGATCTTGTTATTATTTTCCAGGAACCAACCAGCGAAATAGATGTTGTAATAATAAATAGATTCATAAATGAATCAAACCTACACATACTAAACAGAGAGAGTCATCCAACGACATATCACCGAAGGTCTGCCCATGCAAGTAAAATCGATGATAGGGTGTTGAGTGATGAGGTCTTGAGATCGATAGCCAAGTGGAAAGCACAGGAAGGACTTTCATAGAGTAACCTTAATGCCATAGTTACAGAGACTGCAATAAACACACAAGCTTCACCAAGATGAACTGATTGCTTCTGAATAAGGATCACTCGCCGAGACTAAGTAAAGTGGTACACATCACGCTAAAGAAATCTCCAAAAGGAATGATCGACTTTAAAATTCATTATCGGCCGGCCGTGTTGGCCGTGCGGTTCTAGGCACTACAGCCCGGAACCGCAGGACTGCTACGGTCGCAGGTTCGAATCCTGCCTCGGGCATGAATGTGTGTGGTGTCCTTAGGTTAGTTGGGTTTAAGTAGTTCTAAGTTCTAGGGGACTGATGACCTAAGATGTTAGGTCCCATAGTGCTCAGAGCCATTTGAACCATTTTTTTTAAATTCATCAGTTAACAACACCGATTCGAAAAGCACAGACAAGCGCTTTACCTATTTCAAACAGCACACACGTGCTTACCGATGGAGCTATGAGCTAAGAAAGCTACAAAAATTATCAAGCAGTAGAGAAAGCAGTACGAAAAGCATAAAATATCACAGGGCAGATACAAATCTCAACATGTTTTGCTCTAACGCAACGTCTGGGGTGTATGGTGTACACTGTTTACTAAGAGAGTGAAGACCTACTAGGTTTGTAGTCGCTGAGGCTATCAAACTGTGCAGTGACTCAAGGACAGAGACGTACAGCACAATATCTGATCCACAAACTCCACCCAGATTTTGACCTGTCTACAAATAACCACTCACAAGCACAAATGAGAGAGATATGCAACAGAAATACATGTCAGACACCGTCTTTTGTCGTTTCGCGCGAAAGGAAGTGGCTCTGACGATAGCAAAACTGTAAAGGAAGAAACGCCCAGAACAGGTCGCATCCATTCAGGAGCAGCACAAAACTTGCTGAGTACTGCATTCTTTATAGATGTATTAAATCAGGTGCTACGGCTGGGTATAAAATGTGAAGAACAGTGAGCATAACAATCATAAAGAAATCTAGCACATTGAGACGCTTATGGCCCAAAATCATATACACCAATACGTTTACTCAACTAGTTAAGTACCTGGTGTTGCTACCCTATGTACTCATTCAAATCTTCAATCAGTTCATCACCAACTTCCCCTGTCTCTCTGTCCACCACCTCCTCGCACTCATCTCAGTCCATTTCCTCCTCTCCCCTTTCTCCGTCGATCTGCTCCACCCCTAACACTCTGCCCATCTCTTCCTCACCATCTCTCTGTCCATCTCCTCCTGCTCCCTCTCTGAGTCCATCTCTCCTTCCCTCCTCACGCTGTCTACCACCTCCATCTACCTCTCTGTGTCCATCTCCTCGTCTTCACTTTCTCTATCCAGTTCCTCCTCTAGCCCTTTCCCTTTCTCTGGCCACCTCATCTTCCCTTCACTTTGTCCACATACTTTTTTCCTCTGTCCTTGTCCATCGCTTCCTTCCCCTGTTGCGGAGCATCTTCACCTCTTTCGTTTCTCTGTCCATCTCCTGCTCCTCTGTCGGTACATTGCCTCATGTCCCTATCTCTGTCCAAGTTATTTCCCCCTCCCCCGGACCCAACACAGTATTTGTTTCCAGATAGTAAGTAATATGTATACCAAATTCGTGTGAATTCGATCAGAGGGTTTAGAAAGAGCATTTTATCCGTGGTTTTGACAACATACGCCCATGTCACATATATTTCATATCGTTCACAAATATTTCACCTCTATCTCTAGTAAATTTAAAAATAAAGTTTCATTTCCACACAGGTAAATGTTTATGACATAGTATCTCTTTAACATGTTTATGACATAGTACCTCTATAACAGTGTGTCATACAATGATATAGTTGCGCAAATATATCGAGTAGTATATGTGGGAACTCTCTGTAAGGTGTGTTACGAATAGAGATAGTAGTAAAGAAGTAATAAACTAAAGCGTCATGCATGTTGTAGCAGTGTTTTATTCATACTAGTGTTTATAACGTCATATCTCCTGAACTATGTGTCTGCGTTTACATATGCATGTACATGATTAATCTGTAGTTCACAAAGATGTTCATCGACCTACCTTCAAGCTATTTTTCTACCGTCCCACTCTCGAACAGTGCGTGGAAAAAACGAACACATATTTTCTTGCGTGCGAG
Source organism: Schistocerca gregaria (assembly GCF_023897955.1). Classification (NCBI taxonomy): domain Eukaryota; kingdom Metazoa; phylum Arthropoda; class Insecta; order Orthoptera; family Acrididae; genus Schistocerca; species Schistocerca gregaria. The sequence goes on from NC_064931.1 coordinate 837,689,158, forward strand.
CTCTGATTTCTCTTATTTTACTGTCGTAATCGTTCCTGCCTGTTTAGGTGGGCACCAACAAAATAATTTCACACTCAGAGGACGTAGTTGATGAAAGAAATTTCATGAGAAGTTCCTGCCGCAACGTAAAGCGCGTTAGCTTTTTGTAATTGCCATCCCATTTCACGTATCACATCAGTGGCACTTTCTCCCTTATTTCGCGATAATACAAACCGAACTGTCCTTCTTTGAACTTGTACCATGTCCTCTGTCAATCGTATCTGATGCAGACCGCACACAGCACAGCAATACTATAGGAGAGGGCGGACAAGCATATTGTAAGCAGTCTCTTTAGTGACCCTGTTCCACTTTCTATGTGCTCAGCCAATAAATTGGAATATTCTGTTCACTTTTACCACCTCATAACCGATGTGATAGTTCCATTTACATTATTCGTAATTTTAATTTGTAGATATTTAATTGAATATACACCTTTAGAATTGTGTGTTTTATCCTGTAACCGAAATTTAGCGGATTCCTTCTAGAACTCACGTAGATGACTTCACACTTTTTTACTATTCACCCCCGGGCGGCACGCCCGAAGTTACTTTCAAGTCTGAAGATTTCGCTCCGTTCAGAAAATGTTTTGTTTGCTAGAAACTCTTCAGTCCAGTCTGATATCCCATACGCTAGTATTTTTTTTTCATTTCGCAGTTTCGCGGAACTGTACCGAATGCCTTTCGTGATGACTTGACAGGTAATCTGAATTGTCCCTCTTGTCTCTCTTGATAAACAGAAAGATCATCCTGCCATTCTTGGTAGTCCTGTTTCCAACTGTATGTAGTCACTAACATAACAGTTGTTAGGCACGTAACCTGAGACATATTCTGGAGGTGGCCCAGCCAATTAAGTGCAGAACTTAAAATATTAAGAGCACGAAAGTATTGTTCGGCCGTGGCAGCGACGGTCGGGCCTCCATCTCGAACAGCACAAGGGAATTTGTAACACAGCGACGCTTAGTGAGTTGATACAAAGAACTGGTCGGCGCAGGTGTAAGTCTGGCTTTTGCATCCTAGTTAGATGAACAGCTGCAGACAGCTGAGACTTCTAATACTTTTAGAAGTGGAGGAATATCCGAATGTTAAAGACTCAATGGTAATTCGACCTCTCATCGTAAAATCAATGTGTGTACGCCAAAATCACCAAGCAGTTATTACTCTTCTATTGAAATGCACAAAGCTGTGATACTTAATAATATGGAAGCTAATTTTTTAATGCAAGCATATCAGTTGAGGGCTTTCAAGTGAAACGTAATGATGGTCGTCAACTACGTACCCTCAGACTCAGAGTCGAAATATTAAAATTTTTGGCTGTTTTAGATCTCTAGGGGCTGGGATACGTAGTTGCCACATTACAAGCCAAATACTGATGAGTCTACAGCACACAGTATGAAAGTACACATGGTCGAAGGTTCCCACCAGTCGGCAAATGCGAATTTTGAACGTAAAATAGACATTTATAAATGAAAGATTGCAATTAAATAAATTCTACAGAAGCACCTTTAAGAATGCCCTTTATTACTGGTGTAGATGGTCCAGCAATTAAATAAAATATAAGTTGAATAACAAGGAAACAGTAGACTTCTACTTCACGTAATTAGTTATCAACAACAACATAGCTCGTGAGATATTCACTTCTAAACACATACTACGTCGTCACTGCAGAAGCCAAGGAAACCTCACTAGTGCACAAGTCGGCACTACGAAATACGAGGACTGTTCGGAAAGTAAGGAAAGATAGGTCGCAAAATTGAAACCACAGTTAGAATCTAATCAGTTTTATTTGCAACGGTTAACTACATCTTCCAGCTACTTCTCTACACAGTCGCCGCTAAGACTTAGACATCTGCCGTAGCGTTGTACCAACTTCTCAATTCCCTCGTTACAGAAGACAGCCGCCAGTGCTTTTCGACGATCAGGTACTCTGGACTGCAGCTCGTTGTCTCTGTCAAAATATTGTCTTGATAGCTAGCGGTTCATTTGAGCAGAGATGAACCGCAGGGCTGTATTGTGGGTGACCAAACACCTCCCGTCGAAAACGCTGCAGGAGCATCTTCATTGCCCCTGCAGAGAGAGGCCGAGAATTGTCGTGTAGAACGAACCGCATGACAGTTCTGTTTTGTATATAGCACAGCTTCAGATGAAATCTTTTGCCAGACCCTCATAGCTGGTAGGAGACGCTAATTTCTACCCATCTTTACGATCTCACTGAGAGCTCAGAACTGGAAAGAGCGACATGATGCGATCATAGGCGTACTAGACACAGTGCCCAAGGCATCTGTGCAAAGCTTCATCAGGTTTTCACTGTATTTTCCATTTCGCGACCGATCGTTCCTTATTTTCCGAATAACTCTCTCATTTATACCTCCCACGACCACACGCAAACTGCTTCACTCTCCACTGTACGTCCATTCTCCACGTCCAGCCTTTCCCGTGACCGTGCGTCTGTCTTGCCATACTGTCTAGGACTCTCTCTGTCCTCTACCGTACTGTCCAGAACTCCCCTGTCCTCACTCGAAACGATCCTCCTTCCCCACTTCCACACAGTCTCTCCACGTGTCCTTTTTGGAACGATCACTGTGACTGGTTAGAGCATTCCCGCCCTGTCTCCAAGCCAACGCACGCTCACAAACATAACTAAACACATACTGAATACTGGATTTACATATAAATAACTTGAAATTAAATAAATATTCCTACGGCTGGACCATAAACACGCTCTAACACACATTATTAAATACATAAGCAAATCAGATAAACATATAGCAAAGGAATAGAACAGGAGCAAGCCAGTAGCTTAATGTCTCTATGCTTTCTAAAATGCACTAAATAATTGACCAATTTCTTCATGAATAGTATATATCTGATACAAAAAAAGACATAGATGAATAAATACATTTATAAGCATGCTCCCACCGTTTCTTCGTGACACTGTGAAGTACTTAGGGCGTGACGCAATCGATAGTAATCGGCCACTTTGGGCCCAATAACTCATGTAGTATTCAAGTTTCATGCCTGCATTTTATACCAATTTAGGTTTACACTAACAGCCTTCTAAAGACACGGCGATCTACAAAATAGGATGAATCGTTTAGATTTTGGAAATTCGTTGCTGGGTGTGAATTGTATAATTTATCGTCAGATACTAAATTTTAAACTGATAAAGATATTGAAAATCAGATTACACCATCAGAATCGTAGTGCAGATAACAGCAATGTACATGTTTCTTTTAGAGGTATCATGATTCCTCTGGCTAGTATTAATTTCAATATGAACTGTGAAATATTTGCCGTTAAGGTTTGACAAAGTGTGCCATCTTTGGCACTCCCAGCATGTGTCCTTCATCGACATAGCGTCACCTCGGAATTCGCAGCCATGCGGTCCGTGGACCACGTGGTCCGGCCGTTGTGCGGCATCTCGCGGTTTCTAACGAGCCGCGGCTTGCCGAGTGGCCCGAGCGGTAGTCGCCAACTCTAAACTTTCTGGACGCCACAACTCGCCCGTTACCTCACACGGCTGAGAACTATATCGAGTTCAGTTACAACTGAATACTATGAACGACTTCGATATACATAGTGTCTGACTAGCATTCCTCTCTAGCTATCGGTCGGGGAAACTACGTAGCGAGAAACAGAACACAGGTTGATGGAATGCCAGGGTCAGATCATCATACCTTCCACATGGACACAATCAAGGATGATACTTTCGTCATCAGTCATCAACGTATTTTAGCTCTTAATTGTTTATTTAGTAACGTACTCTATGGAAGTACATTATTTATTTATTTATTTATGCATTTATTTTACCTGGCAAGATTAGGGCCTTCAGGCCCTCTCTTACACCTAACCAGGCATACTCAGATTGAACGAGTTACAGTTTCTAAATAACATTAAGAACAGTTAACGTATTATGCAGTATTGATGTCAAACGAAAACAAATTTGAGATTATAACAGTAGTACAATGATAGTTATAACAATAAAAATAATTATAACAATCAACAATAATAATGATAATAATAATGATAATAGTAATAATAATAATAATAATAATAATAATAATAGTGACTAAGTATATGAAAGTAAACATACATTTCTTTTGTGAATGTCAGTTAGTTGGGAATTTTCTCGTTATATTCTTGCAGCTTGTGAGTTATTCTCATCGAGCAGAGACATAAGACGATAGAATGGGGTGAAAGAGATATATAAGAGGTAGATAGGTTAGAGGAAGAGAAAAAGAATGGTAAAATTCGAAGCTGTGATGGAGAGAAGAAAGAAAGGGATGTTAGGGGCACAACAATGGTGGCTATACCGTCCCTAATATGTAAGTTTTGAGTTCCCTCTTGAATGTTGAGTAGTTCTGGATAAGACGCGGATCACAGGGGAGTGCGTTCCATAGTCGTATGGCTGAGATGGAGAATGACACGGAGAAAGATTTTGTGTTATGTAAAGGTACAGCCAAGATGATAGACGTATCCGATCTGGTATTGCGATTGTGGAATGATGATAGATGTTTAATGTGAGAAGATAAGTATTGGGGGCACCAGTGGCTAAGAAATCGATGAAGTAAGCACATCGTGTGGAGATCGCGTGCCTTATGTGGGCGTATCCAACCTAGCTGGGAGTATGAAGGACTGATATGATCATACAACCGAATATTGCACACGTATCTGACGCAAGCATTCATCACTAGCTCGAGGCATCTAGAATTTTCACTATTTGTGCCGTGTTGAACTACATCGCAGTAGTAAAGATTAGGCAAGACTAGTGTTTGGACTAATTTTTGTTTAACATGGGTTGGAAATATTTTTCTAAATTTTTTAATTGCATGTAGGGAGGAGAGCGATTTCCGGCAAGCTGTGACTGTTTGTTCTTCCCAGTTTAGGTGTTCATCCAAGATTATTCCAAGGTCTTTTACTGTTTTTTGGTATGGTAGTTGGGTACCATTGAGGAGTATTTTAGGGACCGTTTCGCGAAAGTACCGGCTGATTAACTTTGGATGAGATATAAGTGTGACCTGGGATTTCTTGGGGTTCAGTTTCAGACCTAGGTTATTTATACAAAATTATAGAATTAATATTTGTTGTCTGGTAGCGTTCGAACTAAATGAAACTGCATTTTTGTATAATGTAAATACTTTTATTGTAATAGTACTCGTATAAGGCAAAGCGCAGTGATCCACTTTATGAAGCATTCTGTTTTATTAATTATTAGACTGAAACACTGTAAGACGGAAGATAGGAATACTGTAGCCCATTGTCGCCGAATTATATGTGGTTTCCCATCTAACTGGCGCTGAGCAACACTGGTGGGGTGTCCAGACGCCAGCTGGTAGTCAGCGGACGTTGTGAAAAGAGGGAGTTCATGTTACGTGAGCGAAGAAGCAGTTTTGTATGGGGAATCATAAGAACAGTTTCTAAGAGGTAGGATAACTTGAGTGGCATGAGGTTCCACTAGATACTTCAACAACTGTCAGAACTTTGAATGTATTGGTGTGATATGAGGCATAGTCAAAATTCGGCAGTTGAGAAGTGTTGTTGAATTGAACCGTATGGGCAGCGAGTATTGGGGAATCTGACAGATTTACATATTAATGCACTAATGTAAGCTTCACAGCGTATTTTACTTTATTATTAATTATTTAATTGATTTGAGGAGGATCACCAGCTTCAGTTGTTTCAAAGATGTAGTGAATGAACCAACCAATGGTTTCAGTTACAATCTTATTCGTCGACCACATCATTTAACTATGCCATTACCAGATATCAATAATATAGCTTAATGCAGCCAGTTGTATTTTATGTTATTTATTGTTCACAATGACAAGCCAAAGTCTGGTAAACTAGACTGTAAAATCATTCTTAACTGATGTATATTCCGTAGTGAAGTTATTGCAGTGCGTGAAGCCTGACGCATGTAGCTCACAATAGTGAGCTATACATGGTGTTACGAAAAGGTGCGGCCAAACGTTCAGGAAACATTCCCCACACACAAATAAAGAACAGATGTTATGTGGTCATGTGTCCGGAAACACTTAATTTCCATTTTAGAGCTCATTTTAGTTTCGTCAGTAAGTACTGTACTTCCTCGATTCACCGCCAGTTGGCCAAATTGAAGGAAGGTAATGTTGACTTCGGCGCTTATGTTGACATGCGAGTCATTGCTCTACAGTACTAGCATCAAGCACATCAGTATGTAGCATCAAAAGGTTAGTGTTCATCACGAACGTGGTTTTGCAGTCAGTGCAATGTTTACAAATGCGGAGTTGGCAGATGCCCATTTGATGTATGGATTAGCACGGAGCAATAGCCGTGGCGCGCTACGTTTGTATCGAGACAGATTTCCAGAACGAAGGTGTCCCGACAGGAAGACACCTGCAATGGACGAGGCAATTCTTCGTGCAGTTGACGATAACCCTACTGTCAGCGACAGAGAAGTTGCTGCTGTACAAGATAACGTTGACCACGTCCCTGTATGGAGAGCACTTCGGGAGAACCAGTTGTTTCCGTACCATTTACAGCGTGTGCAGGCACTATCAGCAGCTGATAGACCTTCACGGGTACACTTCTGCGAATGGTTCATCCAACAATGTGTCAATCCCCATTTCATTGCAAATGTTCTCTTTCCGTATGAAGCTTCATTCCAACATGATCAAATTGTAAATTTTCACAATCAACATGTGTGGGCTGACGAGAATCCGCACGCAATTGTGCAATCACATCATCAACACAGATTTTCTGTGAACGTTTTGGCACACATTGCTGGTGGTGTCTTGATTTTGCCCCATGTTCTTCCACCTACGCTCGATGGAGCACGTTATCATGATTTCATACGGGATACTCTGCCTGTGCTGCTAGAACATGTGCGTTTACAAGTACGACACAACATGAGGTTCATGCACGATGAAGCTCGTGAGCATTTCAGTCGAAGTGTTCGTACGCTTCTCAACAAGAGATTCGGTGACCGATGGATCGGTAGAGGCGGACCAATTCCATGGCCTCCACGCTCTCCTGACCTGAAAAACGGTTCAAATGGCTCTGAGCACTATGGGACTCAACTGCTGTGGTCATCAGTCCCCTAGAACATAGAACTACTTAAACCTAACTAACCTAAGGACACCACACACAACCACGCCCGAGGCAGGATTCGAACCTGCGACCGTAGCAGTCACACGGTTCCGGACTGCGCGCCTAGAACCGCGAGACCACCGCGGCCGGCTCCTGACCTCAACCCTCTTGACTATCATTTAAGGGGGCATTTGAAAGCTCCTGTTTACGCAACACCGCTACCTAATGTAGAGACTCTTCGTGCTCGTATTGTGGACGGCTGTGATACAATACGCCATTCTCCAGGGTTGCATCAGCGCATCAGGGATTCCATGCGACGGAGGGTGGATGCATGTATCCCCGCTAACGGAGGATATTTTGAACATATCCTGTAACAAATTGTTTGAAGACACGCTGGTACGTTCTGTTGCTGTGTGTTTCCATTCCATGATTAATGTGATTTGAAGAGAAGTATTGAAATGAGCTCTAACATGGAAGGTAAGTGTTTCCGGACACATGTCCATATAACATATTTTCTTTCTATGTGTGTGAGGAATGTTTCCTGAAAGTTTTGGCGTACCTTTTGTAACACCCTGTATAACCAGCCTCAGCTGCACATTGATCATTGCCGGCCTTCATTATATTCCTTCCCCGTAAGTATCAAATGATTTGTCTCAACCGCGATAATCAAACGGTCTTATCTTACGTTATTCATTCCACTCTTTTCAGCGGTACGTCCGAGGCGAAGGAAGAGAAGTGTATCCCTCAAACTATCTGCGACGTTCTAGACCGTATCACCTCAACTTCTGTTTGTAGTCTTAGGAATCTACCCGACAGACTACACCATCAGATATAGAGCAGTCACGTATAGACTCAAGATGAGAAGAGACAAACGCCACTTGGACATGGCGGTAGGAGTAACGAGGGACACACAGTCTATGTGTAATTCTCTAATACCAGTAAACAGTTAGGAATGACACGTATCACCTACAGTAAAGGCATGGTCCACACAATAGCTGGTTGAAGCTTTTACTCAATCCATTTACAATGCATGCATCTTAGTAAAAGTGAAGTATGTACCTGTTAGGACAGAGGCTCCCCAAAGCACGTCCTAAGGCACTGCATACTTCTCAAACAGCTTACACGATAGAGAATACATACCGAGACGAAAACTATGTGACTAGAGACCAAACAATAAAGGAAGAAATCCATAGCACAGTAGGCTCGATCCCCAAGATCATGCTCCTTTAGCACACAAAAGAAGCGTAAACAGACAATAACCAAACCCATCACACAAGAAACAATCAACATTAAAGACACCTCAGAGGAAGGAGGCGAAAGTGACCATGTAACAGTAGTGACGATGATGATAACTTCTTTGAGCAAGTCACCTAATTCATAAACCGTAACAAGTTAGTTCAACTTGAGTAAACAAAGGTAGGCACACAGCTCAGTAACCACACGAGCCAGTGGTGGGCGCATGGCTCACGTCTTTCCTGTACTTTGTTGAAAGGAATCTAAAACTCGCCTCTAAACTTTCCTGTCTTTTTTTACCTTCCATAAGTTACAAAAAACAAAAAAACTACTTAGTTTCAATTTACTTATTGATATAATGTATATTTTCTACATTGTTTCAGCAGTTGAAGAAAAACCTGTGGGCCCAGGCCCATCTTATATTTCGTTTCCTCTCGATCTTTTCTTTTCTTCTAAATTACACTTCGGATTTCTAATATTTTTAATGATTTGTTTATTTTAGTACATTTATTTAGCGCCCTTCATTTCTTTGAACTAATTTAATCTTTATTATACAATACGTTATTGTTACTGCGTTGACTTTTTATTGCTGTAAACAATATTCCCTCGTAATTTGGAACAATTCAATTTATTATTTGATAAATTTTTAAATGTGAACCCTTTTTTAAATATTATGCAAAAGGTTTTTGAAGAATCATCATCATCATTCATCATCATTGAGTTGTCTGCCTTGTGGCAGGTTCTGACTGCATAGTCCTCCATGCTCCTCTCTCTTCTGCGTTCCTCTTCATTCTTTAGTTCCCTATTTGTGGCCTGCTGACATCAACCAGCATATGGAACCTTCTTCTGCCCTTCCCTCTCTTTTCTGGAACGAAACTTTGAATTTCCTCTACCAGAAGGCAATCTCTTCTTAGATTGTGGCCTATCCAGTTTAGTTTCCTGTTCTTCACTGTGAGCAACATCCTCCATTCTCCTCAGTACTTTTTCATTCTACACCATATCCACATTTCACAAGCCTCACTTCTCTTATCATTCTGCTTTCTTAAGGTTCACATTTCTGCCCCATACAAGGCCACGATCCATTTTAAGCACTTACCCAGTCGCTTCCTTAATTTCTTGTTCAAACAACTAGTTAGGAGAATGAGATTTTCACTCTATAGCGGAGTGTTTGGAAGGAAGGAGACGAGATACTGGCAGAGGTAAAGCTGTGAGTAGCGGGAGTGACTCGTGCTTCGGTAGTTCAGTTGGTAAAAAAGAAATTGCCCGTGAAAGGCAAAAGTCCCGAGTTCGAGTCTCGGTCAAGCACACATTTCTAATCTGCCTGGTAGTTTCAACTAGTTAGGAGTCTTCTCTATTTTTGAAATGCCTCTTTCGCCAGAGTTCTTATCACTTTGCTATCTTCTTGGCAATCCATGTCTTCTTTAATCCCACTTCCTAATACTTGAATGCTCTTACCTGGTATATGATTTCTGACCCAATTTCATTTTCACTTGTTTTTTCTTTAGGCCTACAAACCCCCCCCCCCCCATTTGGTTTTCTTTTCATTAATTCTCATTCCAGGTGCTCCACAAGCTCCATTCAGGTCATTTAACATTTGAGTCAGCGTCTCTTGATTTTCTGTGAGGATCGCCATGTCATCTGCAAATCTTATACACACGCCCACCTATCCTGACGCCTCTTGTCCCATCCAGATTTCCACCAGTTCCTCCAGATAAACGTTAAATAATATCGGCGAGAGACAACAGCCATGTCTAACACCTCTCCCAATCTGTATGTCTTCAGGGATCACATGACTTGTTCGTGCCCGTGCTTTCTGATTCAGGTATAGATTTGCGATCAAACCCCTCTCCTTCAACTTTACTCCCTTCTTTTTCAAGATATATAACAGATTATCCCACTGCACTCTACAAAAGGCATTTCCGAGGTCTATGAAGACAGCATACACACTTTTGCCCTTTTCTACGTATCTTTCGTCGATGATTCTTAGAAGTCCAGTGGCATCTCGTGTTCCCTTTCCCCTTATGAAACCATATTGTTTTTCACCAAGTGTTTCGTCCAGCGTTCCATATAGCCTCCTATTCAGAATTCGAAGAACTACTTTTGCTGCCTGCGATATTAGGCTGATTGTACTGTGATCTACATACTTTTTGGGATTATTAGTCTTTGGGATTGGGACTATTATACTTACCAGAAAGTCTTCTGGCTATTCCCCTTTGTCATAGATGTAGTTGCAAAGAGAAGTCAACTCATTTTCGCCTGTATCTTTAAACTCTTTAATGTTGCTGTCGGAATGTCATCTACATCACACTCCTTCTTGTTTGTAAGTTCTCCAGATGCCTTATTTATCTCTGGACCTAGGATATAAATTCCTTTTTCATTTTCATTTACTGATTATTCCTTTTCAATATGCAGATCGGAAGGTCTCTGATCCGCTTCATAGAGCGTTTCAATATATTCTTTCCATCTATGTTGAACAGCGTGTGGGACACATTAAAGGGTTCCATCTTTTCCTTCTGTCTCCATATTTGCTTTGTTCTTCCTTCACTTAAATACTGTTTCTTTGTTTACTTTACGCATCTTTTCGTACTTGCCCTCTTCCTCTAGTGTCTCAATTTCTGAGCAGATTTCTCGCGTCCAAAGCTCTTACGTAGTAAAATAAAACATTCTTCTTACATTACTTCAAGGAATGTATCAAAGCAAACAGTGAAAGACAGTCATCGATCATCGTTCTGTTACACTGGCCAATCGAAGGCTTGTTTTTGGACGATTCCGCACATTTCTCTATGTCCAGGCAAACTCCAGGTTCGCTCCATCTAAGACACGTAACGGAATGCAGAATAAAGTTAACAGACTTAGCACAACCATAGCATTCACTAAAAATATTTCATCTTAAATTAAACTGAGACGTTACGTCAGAGATGGCATCCCAGAAATACCATAATTTGGAAATCCAGCAGGGGCCACTTCTTGCCGTGCGCAAAACTACAAAATTAGAATAAGATTGTAAAGGTCATACTCTGGTCACCTAGATTCTAGTCATTCTACTTTCACACGATCTGGATTTTGGGACATTATTTTATATTGTAATAACGTTAGTAGTAAATATATTATTACACCTCTATGGACTGTATAAGAGTAAAGTATCTTGAACGGATGTATACACAAAATTACATTGCTGGTAACATAATATCAAAACTAAGCAATTATCCCATACAGATAGATTTCAATAGGTGCTGGATATGAAGTGATTATCTTAATAACGTTAGGCTAGGACAGTAATTCTCCCCCAAGAACTATAGACCTAGTGGTGAGGCTTGAGTGCCTCAGCGATACAGATGGCAGTACCGTAGGTTCAACCACAACGGAAGGGTATCTGTTGATAGACCAGACAAACGTTTGGTTCCTAAAGAGGGGCAGCAACTTTTCAGTTGTTCCAGGAGCAACAATCTGGAAAATTGACTGATCTGACCTTTTAACATTACCCTAAACGGCCTGATGCTTCAAAATGGTTCAAATGGCTCTAAGCACTATGGGACATCAAATCTGACGTCATCAGTCTCCTAGATTTAGAACTAGTTAAACCTAACTAAACTGAGGACATCACACACAACCCTGCCCGGGGCAGGATACGAACTTGCGACCGTAGCAGCAACGCTGTTTCGGACTGAAGCGCCAAGAACCTCTCGGCCACAGCAGCCGGATGGCTTGGTGCTACGAACGGCTGTAAGCAAGGAGAAACTACAGCCATAATTTTTGCCGAGGGTATGCGGCTCTACTGTATGGTTAAATGGTGATGGCGTCCTAATGGATAAGGTACACTGTAAGTGAAAAAGTCCCCCAATCGGATCTCTGGGCGGGGCCTACTCAGGAGGACGTCGTTATCAGGAGAAACAAAACGGGAGTTCTACGGATCGGAGCTTGGAATGTTAGATCCCTTAATCGGGCATTGTAGGATAGGAAATTTAAAAGGGAGCTGGATAGATTAAAGTTAGATGTAGTGAAAATTAGTGAAGTTCGGTGGCAGGAGGTACAAGACTTCAGGTCAGGTGAATACAGGGTTATAAATACAGAATTATACACGGGATATGCATTAGTAGGTTTAATAACGATTTAAAGAAAATAGGAACGCGGGTAACCTACTGTGAACAGCATAGTGAATGAATTAACGTTCCCCAGATAGACACAAAGTCCACGCCTACCTCAGTGTACAAGTTTATATGCCAACTAGCTCCGCACATCACGAAGAGATTGAAGAAACGTATGATGGGATAAAAGAAATTATTCAGATAGTGAAGGCAGACGAAAATTTTATAGTCATGGGGGAAAGGAGTGAAAGAGGAAGCCACCTAGTAAAATTTCGCACAGAGCATATTTTAATCATAGCTAACACTTGGTTTAAGAATCATGAACGAAGGTTGTATACTTGTAAGAGGCTTGGAGACATTGGATGGTTTCAGATTGGCTTTATAATGGTAAGAGAGTAATTCAGGAACCAGTTTTTAAATTGTAAGACATTTCCAGGGCAGATATGGTGTATGACCACAATCTATTGGTTGTGAACTGTAGATTAAAACTGAAGAAACTGCAAAAAAGGTGGGGATTTAAGGAGATGGGACCTGGATAAACTTAAAATATCAGAAGTTGTAGAGAGTTTGAAAGAGTGCATTAGGAAATGATTGACAAGAACTGGGGAAAGAAATACAGTAGAAGAAGAATGGGTAGCTATGAGAGATGAAATAGTGACGGCAGCAGAGGATCAAGTGGATAAAAAGACGCGGGATAGTAGAAATACTTCGGTAGCAGAAGAGATACTGAATTTAATTGATGAAAGGAGAAAATATAAAAATACAATAAATGAAGTAGGCAAAAAGTTATACAAACATCTAAAAATGAGATCGTCAGTAAGGGTGAAATGGCTAAGCAGCGATGTCTAGAAGACAAATGTAAGGGTGTAGAGACATGTAGCACTAGCGTTAAGACAGATACTGCCTAAAGGGAAATTAAAGAGGTCGTTGGAGAAAAGAGAACCTGTTGTATGATTATCAAGAGCTCACATGGAAAACCAGTTCTACGCAAAGAAGGGAAGGTAGAAAGGTGGAAGGAGTATATACAGGGTCTATACAAGGGCGATGTACTTGAGGGAAATATTATGGAAATGGAAGAAAACGTAGATGAAGATTAAATGGGAGATACGACACTGCGTGAGGAGTTTGAAAGAGCACTGAAAGAGCTAAGACGAAACTAGGTCCCGGGAGTAGACAGTAATATATTAGAACTAGTCATAGTCTTGGGAGTGCTAGCCCTCACGAAACTCTACCATCTGGTCACCAAGAAGTAAGAGACAGGCGATATTGTCTCGGACTTCAAGAAAAATTTAATAATCTCAAATACAAAAAAAGCAAGTGTTGACAGGTGTGAAACTTACAGAACTATCAGCTTAATAAGTCACGGCTGCAAAATACTAACACGAATTCTTTACAGACGAATGGAAAAAATGTTAGAAGGCGACCTCGGGGAAGATCAGTTAGGATTCCGTAGAAATATGGGAACACGTGAGTCCTACGACTTTTCTCAGAAGATAGATTAAGGAAAGGTAAACCTACGTTTCTAGCATTTGTAGACTTAGGTAAAGCTTTTGACAATGTGGGCTGGCATACCGTCTATCAAATTCTGAAGGAGGCAGGGGTCAAATACAGGGACCGAAAGGCCATATACAATTTGTCCAGAGACCGGTTAGAGAATTCCCTCCCTAGACCCGACAAGACGCCCCCTGAGACGTGACAAGGTAGCAGTAGGCAAGAAGTAACGGGGAACGACAATATTAATGTGGTGATAGAAAACAGCAGGAGCGTCTATAGAAAGATCCCTGAACTGCTCTCATTAATAAACGGTCACAATGCCCACATAGTACTAGGGACGGAAAGTTGGCTGAAACCAGATGTAAACAGTAATGAAATTCTAACTCAGATTGGAATGTATATCGCAGAGACAGGCTGGACAGTGAAGATGGAGGCTTGTTTATGGCGATAAAAATTGCAATAGCATCGAAGGAAATTGACGGAGATTCAAAATGTGAAATAATTTGGGTGAAGGTCACGGTTAAAGGAGGCTCAAACATGGTAATTGGATGTCTCTATAGGCCCCCTGGCTCAGCAGCTGCTGTTGCAGAACACCTGAAGGAAAATTTGGAAAATATTTCGAGTAGATTTCCCGACCATATTTCAGTTTGGGGTGGATATTTTAATTTACCAGATATAGACTGCGAGAATCAAACGTTTATGACGGGTGGCAGGGACAGATAATCCAGTGAATTTTTTTAAGTGCATTACCTGAAATCCCCCTTGGGCAGTTAAACAGATAACCGACTTGTTGCGATAACACGTTAGACCTTCTGGTGACAAAGAGACCGGAACTATTTGAAACAGTTAACGCAGAACAGAGAATCAGCGATCATAAAGCTGTTACAGCATCGGTGATAATCAGCCCTAAATAGAAATATTAAAAAAGGTAGGAATATTTTTCTGGTTAGCTAAAGTGACAAAAAGTAGATTTTAGAGTACTTGACGGCTCAACAAAAAGTTTTATCTCAAGTACACATGTTGCTGAGGATCAGTGGACAAAGTTAAAAACCACTGTACAGTATGCATTAGATGAGTATGTGCCAAGCAAGATCGTAAGAGATGGAAAAGAGACACCGTTGACAACAACTGAGTTAGAAAAGTGCTAGGGAAGCAAAGGGAACTTCACAGCAAACATAAACATAATCAAAACCTGGCAGACAAAGAAAAATTACACGAAGAGAAATGTAGAGTGAGGAGGGATATGTAAGAGGCGTTAAAAGAATTCTAAAGTACTGACTGATGTACTGACTAATGTACTGACTTCGCAGAAAATCGTAAGAAATTTTGGTCTTATGTCAAAGCGGTATGTGGGTGAAAACAAAATTTCCAGACACTCTGCGACCAAAATGGTACTCAAACAGAGGATGAAAGACTATAGGCCAAAATACAAAATGTCATTTTCCAAAACTGTTTCACAGAGGAAGACTGCGCCGTAGTTCCTTCTGTAGATTGTCGCACCGATGACAAAATCGTAGGTATCGAAATAGATGACAGAGTGATAGAAAAACAATTAAAATCTCTCAAAAGACGAAAGGCCGCTGATCCTGATGGGATAACAGTTCGATTTTACACAGAGTAAGCGAAGAAACTTGCCCCCCTTCTCGCAGAGGTGTACCGTAGGTCTCTAGAAGAGCGTAGTGTTCCAAAATATTGAAAAAGGGCACAGGGCATCCCCGTTTTCAAGAAGTTACGTCGAAGAGATGTGCAGAACTATAGACCTATATCTCTAACGTCGATAAGTTCTAGAATTTTGGAACACGTATTATGTTCGAGTATAATGACTTTCCTGGATACGAGAAATCTACTCTGTAGAAATCAGCACGGGTTTCGAAAAAGACGATCATGTGAAACCCAGCTCGCGCTGTTCGTCCACGAGACTCAGAGGGCCATAGGCACGGGTTCCCAGGTATATTCCGTGTTTCTTGACTCCCGCAAGGCGTTTGATACAGTTCCCCATAGTCGTTTAATGAGCAAAGTAAGAGCATATGGACGATCAGACGAATTGTGTGATAGGATTGAAGAGTTCCTAGATAACAGAACGCAGCATGACATTCTCAATGGAGAGAAATCTTCCGAAGTAAGAGTGATTTCAGGTTTGTAGCAGGGGAGTGTCGTAGGCCGTTTCTGTTCACTATATGCATAAGTGACTGGAGTACAACATCGGAAGTTCACTGAAACTTTTCGAGGATGATGCTGTAGTATATCGAGAGGTTGTAACAATGGAAAATTGTACTGAAATGCAGAAGGATCTGCAACGAATTGACGCACGATGCAGGGAATGGAAATTGAATCTCAATGTAGACAAGTGTAATGTGCTGCGAATACATAGAAAGAAAGATCCTTTATCATTTAGCTACAATATAGCAGGTCAGCAAGTGGAAGCAGTTCCTTCCATAAATTATCTTGGGAGTAGGCATTACGAGTGAGTTAAAATGGAATTACCATATAAATCTAATCATCGGTAAAGCAGATGCCAAAGTGAGATTCATTGGAAGAATCCTCAGGGAATGCAGTCCGAAAACAAAGGAAGTAGTTTACTGTTCACTTGTTCGCCCATTGCTTGAATACTACTCACCTGTGTAGGATCCTACCAGATAGGGATGATAGAAGAGATAGAGAAGATCCAATGTAGAACCGTGCACTTCGTTACAGGATCATTTAGTAATCGCGAAAGCGTTACGGAGATGATAGATAAACTCCAGTGGGAGACTCTGCAAGAGAGACGCTCAATAGCTCGGTACGGGCTTTTGTTGAAGTTTCGAGAACACACATTCACCGAGGAGTCAAGCAGTATATTGCTCCCTCGTACGTATATTTCTCGAAGAGACCATGAGGATGAAATCAGATAGATTAGAGCCCTCACAGAGGCATACCGACAATCCTTCTTTCTTTCCACAAACAATACGAGACGGGAATAGAAGGGAGAACCGATAGAGGTACTCAAGGTACCCTCTGCAACACACCGTCAGGTGGCTTGCGGAGTATAGATGTAGATGTAGATGCAGATGTGGACCAAATGGCAGTTATAAGAGCCGAAGTGCACGAAAGGGAAGTAGTGGATGAGAAGGGAGTGAGACAGGGTTGTAACCTATATCCGATGTTATTTAACTCGTATATTGAGCATGCAGTAACGGAAACAAAAGAAAAATTTGGAGTAGGTATTAAAATCCATGGAGCGAAAATAAAACCTTTGAGGTTTACCGACGACATTGTAATTCTGTCAGAGACAGAAAAGGACCTAGCAGAGCAGTTGAACGCAACGGACAGTGTGTTGAAAGGAGGAGATAAGATGAACATCAACAAAAGCAAAACGAGGACAACAATATTAAATCAGGTGATGCTGAAAGAATGAGATTACGAAATGTGACACTTAAAGTAGTACAACAGTTTTGTTAATGGGGGGGGGGGGGGGGGGGTCAAAATAACTGATTACGGTCGAAGTAGAGAGGATATAAAATGTAGATGGGCATTCGATAGGAAAACCTTTCTGAAGAAGAGAAATTTGTTAACATCGAGTATAGATTTACGTGTCAGGAAGTCTTTTCTGAAAGTATTTGTACGGAGTGTAGCCATGTATGGAAGTGAAACATGGACGACAAATTTTTCAGTCATGAAGGGAATAGAAGCTTTCGAAATGTGGTGCTACAGAAGAATGCTCAAGATTATGAGGGTAGATCACGTAACTAAATAAGAGGTACTGAAAAAGGGATTTGTGGCACAACTTGACTAGCAGAAGGAATCGATTGGTAGGACACGTTCTGAGGCATCAAGGGATCACAAGTGTAGTACTGGAGAGCAGCGTGGAGGGTAAATATCGTACAGGGAGTCCAAGAGATGAATACTCTAGGCAGATTAAGAAGGATTTAGGTTGCAATGGGTACTTGAAGATGAAGAAGCTAGCACAGGATAGAGTAGCACGGAGAGCGCCCTGAAACCGGTCTATGGACTGAAGACTACAACAAAAACAACAACAACAGGACAGTAGTGCGCATCATATCTTTAAGTCTAGTTGTCTAGAGTAAGGTAGCCGTGCGGGATTAGCCGAACGGTCTCAGGCGCTGCAGTCATGGACTGTGCGGCTGGTTCCGGCGGAGGTTCGGGTCCTCCCTCGGCATGGGTGTGTGTGTTTGTCCTTAGGATAATGTAGGTTAAGTAGTGTGTAAGCTTAGGGACTGATGACCTTAGCAGTTATGTCCCATAAGGTTTCACACGCACTTGAACATTTTACAGTAAGGTAGGAAATTTAAGATGTGTTTGGTCGTAAAGTCGCAATTCAAGGGGGTATTCATGTTCCTTTGTCATTTCTCTGCACTCTAACGCCTGATATTTATAGAACTGTGAGATATGTGCTGCTGAATTGTACACAGTAGTATTAAGCTGAGAAATATCCACTGTTTTCTAAATAATTACCTGACGCCGCATAAAACACAACATATTTTGGATTCATTTAAAAAAAAAGGAGAAATTTCTCAGCTGGTTTTTCTACAGCCACACCAGTATTTACAAGAAAAATTTGCATTCGTAAGGTAGACGGGGCCCTGAAACCATTTACGACATAATAATGCGGTATCATGAAAAAAATGTAGTGATCGTTGACTTTATCGTCATCATTATATACATAAACAGTAGGTATAACACAGCATACATTATTTCTGCTCATTTAACTAAACATATTCGGAGTAACAGCTATACAGAGTTCACTATGAATCAACAGCCGACGAGCCCTGCGGTTGTTTGAGATTCTTTACTATGAAGACCTTGTTTATTTTCATGACGGTCTAGATTATGTGCCTTCCGACCGCTGCTGTTATGTTTGCGTAGCGGTCGGAACAGTATATTTTGCTGCTACTTGTGTTGCCTCTGTTGAAAACATAAACATGAAAATACATATATGTGATCAACTCGAATACTTTACCTTTCAAAATATTTCTACTGCGTTCCAGGGATGTATTGCTATTTTTATTGAGATAATCTCCTTTTTTTATAAAAAAATCAGTTTGTTTTTAATTTTCGTTCACATATGTTTGCATTGCTAATGGCGTGAATCAAAGCCATTAATTTCTTAACGAGATCTTTTTCCAAGAAATAATTAGGACTCAGAGACTATAATAACTGAATGCAACACGACTAAATGTGCACTGACTTGTATCCATTTAATAGTGTCGTTTGTGATACAAATGTGGCATCAAATTATGTTCAGTCCTTATGATGTCTAAGACAAAGCTTTAATGGTCAAAGGAGATGGTGAATTACGTTGACTCTGAATGAATACCAAGTAGGTTGGAAGGATACATCCCCCCGTATGTAAAATATTCATGAAGCAAGACTGACAAGCTAGAACTATGTACTAATTCTATAGAAGACAATAAACACCGTTTTTTTTTAAACTGAAGAACTGTACTTAGACTGGAGGATTATTTCCGTTCAGTGGAAAGTATGGTCTGTCCAGACAAAGCGCCGTATCCTTGGAAAGGATTCGCTAGCGGTGGAACACAGTCTTATCAGAGGTTAACTCATTTACTATAGATTACCATATATTAGCGGTTTAGAAGAGGACATCATATCTAAACTACGCCTGGTTTTTGAGTCAACACGGTTTGTAAAGCAAAACTGACAGAGGAACCCTATTTCTATGTTTAATGTAATTGTTTAAAATGCCGAAGAATGAAATACGTATCCCTAGGTACAAATGTAAAGCAGAATATTACTAAATCACACGGGACTGACATGATATATTTCCATTACACACAATAAGCTCAGTAGGATCACTATGGCAATATTTGCAAAGGAAGAACTAAGTAGTCTTGTTCGTCTACATTAACATGGAGTTTCCCCTTTCCATCTTGAAGGTTACCGTCTCACCGTTGATTTTAATATCCTTGAACAGGCCTTCGTGCAATCGGAACTACCAAACTTGCTTGGTCAAACTGGAGGAGTAGACTCGTTCTGCATCTGCTTACTACAACCGTTAAAGGTTTTTATTTGAACTCCAAACCGAGGTTTCCCAAATATTATCTTATTTCGAAGTTGACTATGGTCTACAAAGGTATGCTTCATATATATTTGGAGATTAAAATTTTATTCTAGATTTCTGTTTTACTAACTCCCTAATTTTCACTTCTGCTCATTCGAACAGGTACTTCGTACAGTCTGACTGTATGAAACAAGTCATGTTTCAGAAATCACAAAGAGCTTCTGATACACATATAATGAATCCCACTTTCGAGCATCTGGTCCACATAGTTTGAGGTGTTGGCTGAACTATTTAGCATAGACCCAAAATGGTTAAAGTTAGAACCCCGATGACCTACAGGGAAGGGAAGCTCCCAGTAAGATCATCCAAATCTAAGAAAAACAGTTTCGCACAACGAAAACGTCTTATTAAGGGTAAACTACAATTAAGTATGAAAGTATGGGTACCGCAATACACACGGTTGTATTAATGGAGGGGCTCCTATAACTGGAAAAACCAGTGTATATACAATCTCGTTACGAATACAAAAATTTATTTAGACTTACTGAGTCAGATGTTGGGGAAAAGGTACGTTAACATATGACTGAAATTTGTCAGTCAAATACAAAATACTGGGGATAGTATTAGTAACAGTGGTAGGAAAGGGATGGTTGTGCTTGACGGTGAACAACGCAGTTGAGGCACGTGTCGGTTTGGACTGTGCGTGGTGAGTATGGACTAGGCATCAGTGTAGGTTGTTTACGACTAGTGCATACTCCGTATTTGCATTAACAGGCCGAGGTCGGCATGCAATGAAACACGTAAGTTACAAAGAGAGCAGATTGTGGGGGTCCGATTGGCTGGAGCATCAGTAACCTAGACAGACAACTTATTGGATGTTTCAAGAGTAGGTGTTTCGACAGTCATGGCAGCCTACACAAATAATGGAAAGACATCATCGCTTAAGCGTAATAGTGGGCGTAAATCAAAACTAAATGGCAGAGATCGTCGTGCGCTAACACTAATTGTGTCAAAACAACAGAAAACTACGGCGGCTAAAGTGACTGCACAGCTCCTTAGCCATTTTCGAGATCCCGTATCTATCGACACTGTCCGCCGAGAACTCCATAAAGTGAATAATCATGGACGAGCTATTTTACCGAAACCACTACTGATGGCAACCAACGCGAAGAACCATAAAACATTGTTTCAAGAGCATAAATCCTGAACGGATGACAAGTGGAAACACGTCATATGGTCCGACGAGTCGACGTTTTCGGTATTTCCAACATCAGGCTGGGTTTACGTCTGGAAAACGCCAAAAGAAGAATACAATTCTGATTGCTTGATTCCAACAGTTACGTTTTGTTGTTATGGCCTTCAGTCCTGAGACTGGTTTGATGCAGCTCTCCATGCTACTCTATCCTGTGCAAGGTTCTTCATCTCCCAGTACCTACGGCAACCTACATCCCTCCAATACTAAATTGGTGATCCCTTGATGCCTCAGAACATGAGCTACCAACCGATCCCTTCTTCTGGTCCAGTTGTGCCACAAACTTCTCTTCTCCCCAATCCTATTCAATACTTCCTCATTAGTTATGTGATCTACCCATCTAATCTTCAGCATTCTTCTGTAGCACCACATTTCTAAAGCTTCTATTCTCTTCTTGTCCAAACTGTTTATCGTCCATGTTTCACTTCCATACAAGGCTACAGACCATACAGATACTTTCAGAAATGACTTTCTGACACTTAACTCTATACTCGATGTTAACAAATTTCTCTTCTTCAGAAACGCTTTTCTTCCCATTGCCAGTCTACATTTTATATCCTCTCTCACTCCCTTCCCAACCACTGCCTCCCTTTCATGTCACTCGGCTCTTATAACTGCCATCTGTACAAATTGTAAATAGCTTTTCGCTCCCTGTATTTTACCCCTGCCACCTTCAGAATTTGAAAGAGAGTATTCCAGTCAACGTTGTCAAAAGCTTTCTTTAAGTCTACAAATGCTAGAAACGTAGGTTTGCCCTTCCTTAATCTAGCTTCTAAGATAAGTCGTAGGGTCAGTATTGCCTCACGTGTTCCAACAATTCTACGGAATCCAAACTGTTCTTCCCCGAGGTCGGCTTCTACTGGTTTTTCCATTCGTCTGTAAAGAATTCGCGTTAGTATTTTGCAGCTGTGACTTATTAAAGCGATAGTTCGGTAATTTTCACATCTGTCAACACCTGCTTTCTTTGGGATTGGGATTATTATATTCTTCTAGAAGTCTGAAGGTTTTTCGCCTGTTTCATACATCTTGCTCGCCAGATGGTATAGTTTTGTCAGGACTGGCTCTCCCAAGGCCGTCAGTACTTCCAATGGAATGTTATCTACTCCGGGGGCCTTGTTTCGACTCAGGTCTTCCAGTGCTCTGTCAAACTCTTCACGCAGTATCGTTTCTTCCATTTCATCTTCATCTACATCCTCTTCCATTTCCATAACATTGTCCTCAAGTACATCTCCCATGTATAGACCCTCTATATACTCCTTCCACCTTTCTGCTTTCCCTTCTTTGCTTAGAAATGGGTTTCCGTCTGAGCTCTTGATGTTCATACAAGTGGTTCTCTTTTCTCCAAAGGTGTCTTTAATTTTCCTGTAGGCAGTATCTATCTTACCCCTACTGAGATAAGCGTCTACATCCTTACATTTGTCCTCTAGCCATTTTGCACTTCCAGTCGATCTCATCTTTGAGACGTCTGTATTCCTTTTCGCCTTCTTCATTTACTGCACTTTTATATTTTCTCCTCTCATCAATTAAATTCAATATTTCTTCTGTTACCCAAGGATTTCTAATAGCCCTCATCTTTTTACCTACTTGATCCTCTGCTGCCTTCACTACTTCATCCCTCAAAGCTACCCATTCTTCTTCTACTGTATTTCTTCCCTCCATTTCCGTCAATTGCTCCCTTATGCTCTCCCTAAAACTCTGTACAACCCCTGGTTTAGTCAGTTTATCCAGGTCCCATCTCCTAAAATTCCCACCTTATTGCAGTTTCTTAAGTCTTAATCTACAGATCATAAGCAACAGATTGTGGTCAGAGTCCACATCTGCCCCTGGAAATGTCTTACAATTTTAAAGCTGGTTCGTAAATCTCTGTATTACCATTCTATAATCTATCTGAAACCTGTCAGTATCTCCAGGCTTCTTCCATGAATACAGCCATCTTTTATGATTCTTGAACCAAGTGTTCGCTATGATTAAGTTGTGCTCTGTGCAAAATTCCACAAGGCGGCTTCCTCTTTCATTTCTTAGCCCTAGTCCATATTCACGTACTATGTTTCTTTCTCTATCTTTTCCTACTACCGAATTCCAGTCACCCATGACTATTAAATTTTCGTCTCCCTTCACTATCAGAAAAATTTCTTTTATTTCATCTTCAATTTCTTCGTCATCTGTAGAGCTAGTTGGTATATAAACTCGTACTACTATAGTAGATGTGTGCTTCGTATCTATCTTGGCCTCAATAAAGCGTTCACTATGTTGTTTATAGTAGCTTACCCGCATTCCTATTTTCCTATTCATTATTAAACCTACTCCAGCATTACCCCTATTTGAATTTGTGTTTATAACCCTGTAGTCACCTGACCAGAAGTCGTGTTCCTCCTGCCATCGAACTTCACTAATTCCCACTATATCTAACATTAACCTATCCATTTCCCTTTTTAAATTTTCTTACCTACCTGCCCGATTAAGGGATCTGACATTCCACGCTCCGATCCGTAGAACGCCAGTTTTCTTTCTCCTGATAACGACATCCTCATGAGCAGTCCCCGCCCGGAGATCCGAATGGGGGACTACACTCCTGGAAATTGAAATAAGAACACCGTGAATTCATTGTCCCAGGAAGGGGAAACTTTATTGACACATTCCTGGGGTAAGATACATCACATGATCACACTGACAGAACCACAGGCACATAGACACAGGCAACAGAGCATGCACAATGTCGGCACTAGTACAGTGTATATCCACCTTTCGCAGCAATGCAGGCTGCTATTCTCCCATGGAGACGATCGTAGAGATGCTGGATGTAGTTCCGTGGAACGGCTTGCCATGCCATTTCCACCTGGCGCCTCAGTTGGACCAGCGTTCGTGCTGGACGTGCAGACCGCATGAGACGACGCTTCATCCAGTCCCAAACATGCTCAATGGGGGACAGATCCGGAGATCTTGCTGGCCAGGGTAGTTGACGTACACCTTCTAGAGCACGTTGGGTGGCACGGGATACATGCGGACGTGCATTGTCCTGTTGGAACAGCAAGTTCCCTTGCCGGTCTAGGAATGGTGGAAAGATGGGTTCGATGACGGTTTGGATGTACCGTGCACTATTCAGTGTCCCCTCGACGATCACCAGAGGTGTACGGCCACTGTAGGAGATCGCTCCCCACACCATGATGCCGGGTGTTGGCCCTGTGTGCCTCGGTCGTATGCAGTCCTGATTGTGGCGCTCACCTGCACGGCGCCAAACACGCATACGACCATCATTGGCACCAAGGCAGAAGCGACTCTCATCGCTGAAGACGACACGTCTCCATTCGTCCCTCCATTCACGCCTGTCGCGACACCACTGGAGGCGGGCTGCACGATGTTGGGGCGTGAGCGGAAGACGGCCTAATGGTGTGCGGGACCGTAGCCCAGCTTCATGGAGACGGTTGCGAATGGTCCTCGCCGATACCCCAGGAGCGACAGTGTCCCTAATTTGCTGGGAAGTGGCGGTGCGATCCCCTACGGCACTGCGTAGGATCCTACGGTCTTGGCGTGCATCCGTGCATCAGTGCGGTCCGGTCCCAGGTCGACGGGCACGTGCACCTTCCGCCGACCACTGGCGACAACATAGATGTACTGTCTAGACCTCACGCCCCACGTGTTGAGCAATTCGGCGGTACGTCCATCCGGCCTCCCACGTGCCCACTATACGCCCTCGCTCAAAGTCCGTCAACTGCACATACGGTTCACGTCCATGCTGTCGCGGCATGCTACCAGTGTTAAAGACTGCGATGGAGCTCCGTATGCCACGGCAAACTGGCTGACACTGACGGCGGCGGTGCACAAATGCTGCGCAGCTAGCGCCATTAGACGGCCAACACCGCGGTTCCTGGTGTGTCCGCTGTGCCGTGCGTGTGATCATTGCTTGTACAGCCCTCTCGCAGTGTCCGGAGCAAGTATGGTTGATCTGACACACCGGTGTCAATGTGTTCTTTTTTCCATTTCCAGGAGTGTATTTTACCTCCAGAATATTTTACCCAAGAGGACGCCATCATCATTTAGTCATACAGCAATGCTGCATGCCCTCGCGAAAAATTACGGTCGTAGTTTCCCCTTGCTTTCAGCCGTTCGCAGTACCAGCACAGCATAGCCGTTTTGGTCATTGTTACAAGGCAAGATCAGTCAATCATCCAGACTGTAGCCTCTGCAACTACTGAAAAGGCTGCTGCCCCTCTTCAGCAACTACACGTTTGTCTGGCCTCTCAACAGATACCCCTCCGTTGTGGTTGCACCTATGGTACGGCTATCTGTATCGCTGAGGCACGCAAGCTTCCTCACCAACGGCAAGGTCCATGGGTCATGGGGGGAGTAACGGTTACGTATGGAGGTGAAAGTGTGATAATGTGGGCAGCCATATCATGGTATTTTTCTAGTCCCACCATTGCACTCAAAGGCCGTGTTTCTGCCAAAGGTTGTGTAAATACTGTAGGTGATCAGGTGCACTCCCTGATTCAAATGCTGTTCCCCAACAATGGTTCCATACTTCAGGACGATAATGCACCCACTCACAGAGCCATGACAGCACAATCGTAGGATGAGGAACATGCAACTGAACTGCATCGTCTTCCCTGGCGCGCACAGTCTCGACACTTGACCATTATCGAACCCTTGTGGGCAGTTAGGCGTTATTGGAACGCAGACTCCGGAGCAGATTGCGGCCTCCCTTGTCACTACAGGATTTAGAAGAGGTCTCGATCAAAGAGTGGCACAACATTCCACTGGAAGCTATACTATCATTGTATACCAGTATTCCAATGACAATTGCAGCTTTATTAAGGGCAAGTGAATGCCCAACTCCTTAATAAACCATTCCCAAGTACATATGGTTCTACATCTACGAGGGCCATTCGGAAAGTAAGGAACGATAGATCGTGAAATGGAGACCACAGTGAATATGAAAACTGTTTTATTTGCAACGTTTAGCTACACCTTGCAGCTACTTCTCTACACAATCGCCGCTCAGACTTAGACATATGTCGTAGCGTTGTACCAACTTTTTAATTTCCTCGTTACAGAAGACAGCCGCCAGTGGTTTTCGACAGTTTTCTACTCTGTACTGCATCTCGTTGTCTATGTCAAAATATTGTCTTCATATCCAGCGGTTCATTTCGTGCAGAGATGAACCTCAAGGGTAGCCAATTACGGGCTGTATTGTGGGTGATCAAACACTTCCCATCGAAAACGCTGCGAAACATCTTCATTGTTTCATAGCTTCAGGCGAAATCTTTCGCCAGGCCCTCATACGTGGCGACAGACGCTAATTTCTAGCCATCTTTACGTTTTCACTCTTAACTCAGAGTTGAAAAGAGGGACATGATGCGATCGACAGACTATTAGACACAGTGCTCAACCCATCTGTGCAAAGCTTCATCAGATATGCACTGTATTTTTCATTTCGCGACCTATCGTTCCTTATATTCCAAATAACCCTGGTACATCATACTCTGTAAGGCGTGTGGCGGAGAGTACTTTCGGTACCACTATCAGATCACTCTAACCCCGTTCCATTCGCGAATAGTGCGTGGGAAGAATGATTGTCGGTAAGCATCCGTATTGGCTCTAATTTCTCGAATTTTCTCGCCGTGGTCATCGGCGAGATGTTTGTGAGGGTAAATAATATGTCGTCCCACTCCTGAAAAGCGCTGTCCTGAAATTTCAGTAGTTAATCTCTCCGTGATGTACAACGCCTCTCTTGTAATGTCTGCCAGTGGAGTTTGTTTAGCATCTCCGTAACACTCTCACGCCAGCTAAACGATCCCGTGACGAAACGCGCCGCTCCTCGCTGGGCCGTCTGTATCTCCACTATCAGTCCTATGTGACAGGGATACAAGACAGATTAACAATACACAAGAATCGGGTGAACAAGCTCCTAATAAGGCACTTCTTACGTAATTACGTAAATGCGCTAAATTTCCTTAAGATTAATTTGATGACTCTAAGTATGGGCGTTTACATTATTTTGTCTATCCCCTGTATTCCACCCCCGTAATGATGCACTATTATTAATGTTAATCGCAAATTAATCAATCGTGAGTCTCTAGCCACGAGGGCTTATAAAGGAAATATGCTTGTAATCACAAAAATGTGAATACACAGCCAAAACATCATCATTTTTCGAAAAACATATCTTCTCCGAAGGCCTTACTGATACCATCCCGAAGTTACAAAAAGAAATTATGAATATTGTAGGTAAAAATAAAATTCTCGTAAAAGACTCTAAAAAAAGTTGTTATCAGGACCCCTAAGCCACTCCGCCACTGCTGGTCCCCAGTACGGGGCCTTATCACCCAAGGGACGAGGAAGGAGAAGGGGGAGGAGAAAACACCTCGTAAAAAGAACCAGGATCCATATGGCTCTGGATGATAGCACCCTGTGAGAGCCCTGCCAAGGGTTACAGGTGAAGCCCTGTCGAAGGTCTCAATGGCGGAGGAGGAATCCTAACTCCCAACAGCACAGAGAGCTGAAGAACCTGATGGAGAAAACGCTGATAAATAATCATTTCTGACTAACAGTCCGATCTTACCTTGGAATTTATTTCCTACCGTATACAATGCACAATTTCAATTGCAGAATGGAAAGTCCGCTAGAAGAAAGCACTACCCCAGGTAGTAACTCGGAAGAGGAATCGTCCACTGATTTATGCAATGCATCTGGACCTAGGGTTCTGGGGGGTCCCAACGTCTGCATTAAAGATGAGTTGGAGCATCCTTGGTATCCTTACATACTCATATTCAAAAGGAAATTTTTTGCAGGCACCTTAAACGTAAACTCATTACTAAAAATTGATAAACAAAAATAGCTTGAAACTCTGTAAGATAAGCATGAAATACAAATTTTACCAGTTCAAAAAACAATATTTTTCAATGAAAATGTTACAGAAACCAAAACCATAGAATTTTTTAGGGTAAACCAGCAATAAAAGTGCCAATACTTGGTTCCGCTTTCTATATTCATTAAAAATTTGTAGATACCATTACAGAATTCAAATCAAATTCAGACAGACTATCTCTTCTCACAGTTAAATGCAATAAATTAATAGTATACCTCTGTTAATTGTCATGCTCCAATTAATGAAGACAATAAGACTAATCTAAATAAAGTAGAAGCATTCTGCGGACGTCTAGAAGAAGAAATATTAAAAATTCCTAAATCAAATATTGTTATACTAATGGCGGATTTTCATGTGCAAATAGGGAGGGAAAAATTGTTTTGCAAAATAGTAGGTATTGTCCAGCTCATAGAATAACAAAAAATAAAAATGGCACAAGACTAATCAGTCTTTGCAGAACATTTCAGTTGATGGTAATATCCACCTTCTTCAAAAAGTTACCAAAAAACGAAAAAAACATTGATCTCTCCGAATTTAATGCTAGGGGAGGTCCAGTTAGATCATGTGGCTATTTCTAAATCCAATTTTAAAGAAATCATGAATGTAAAAGTAGCAAGAAACTGGGAATTTGATTCTGATCAATATCTGACTAAAGTTGAACTGAAATTTCTCCCCAATAGAAACCAAAAGAGACAGAAAAAATTAATTAAACATAATGCAAACAGGCTCAACATCACCAAAGGGATAGTAAAAAATTTTCAAGAAGAAATTAAAGGAAATAAATTAGGGAAATGGGAAGACATATCGAAAGGAATCAACAGGGCTGGGAAAAATGTATTTCATACAACAAAAATGAAGAAGAAAGATTGGTATAATGAAATCTGTGAAGGAGCAGTTACAGAAAGAACAAAGCCGTGGAAGAAATGGAAATGTTCTGGGAAGGCTGAACATCTTTATGTATTTAGAAGGAAAGAAACAGCAATAATAATAAAGAATGCTAAAAGATCTTTTGGCAAATGACAACTTATTGACATACAAAACAAATTTGTAAGAAATGACTCCTGGAGTTACTAACAGATGTTTAAAAGTCATCTAAAGGGCTACCATGCTCCAAGTATTGGCTTCACAGATGAAAATGGTGAAGAAGGCCTTTGCAACAGTCACAATTGTGAAATACTAAGAAATTACTTTGAAGAATTATTGAACTGTGAAGAACCAAACTGTAAGCTAGAATTTCCAGTTCTCCATGAAAACACAGAAGCAGATCCACCACCTACAGCTGAAGAAATAAAAAAAGTAATAAGTACGATGAAAAACAAGAAAGCCAATGGAGAAGATTCACTTACAGCTGAAGTTACCAAATGGTCTCTACCAAAAATTATGACTAACGTTTAGCTCATGTTTGAAGAAATATGGGAAACTGAGAAGATACCAGAAGACCGGAAAGTGGCCCTCATCCGTCCATCGCTCAGGAAAGGTGATAAGCAAAATGTAAATAACTTCCTTTGTTGCCAGTGGGTTATAAAATATTTTCAAATATACTGCTAAACAAGGTAGAAGCAGCACTGGAGAGTATCAGAGGGGATTTAGAAAGGGCAGTTCTCGCTAAGAACAGATTTTCAACCAAATTAATTCGTCACAGACTTACAAACTCCAAAGATAAAGCTGTAATGTTTATAGATTTTAAAAAGGCATTTGGCTCAGTTGATATGTAAATACTAGATAAAGTTATCAGAGAATTTGGCATCAAATCTAAATTAGCAAACTTTATTCGTGAAACGCTCACAGGCACCAAATCAAAGGTAAAGTTTCAGGGTGAAATATCGAAGGCATTCAACATAAAAACAGAAGTAAGGCAAGGTAATGGCCTGTCTTCACTCCTCTTTAACTGAGTGCTAGAGAAAATAGTAAGAGAATAGAAACAAAAACTAAGAGAAGAGAAGCTATCACCAAACAGACTGGGAACCAAAAACAAAGGTAGTGAAATTCGCTGGAGCATTTGCGGATGATTTTGCCGTTCTGTCTGAAAACCTAACACATGCTGGAATGCAAATCAATCTGTTAGAAGAAACAGCCAAGAAAGCAGGTTTAAGAATATATGTAGAAAAAAAATATGACAAATATAAAAAATGCTACATAAACCCTAGTAACAGATACCGAACAGGTAAAGAGGGTAAATAAATTTAAATATTTGAAATATATTATCCAAGAAAATGGCTTAGAAAATATCGCTATAGAAGAAAGAGTACATAAAATGGAGAGAGCTTATAGAATAACTAAGAATGTCTAAAACAAACAAGCGTCTGCCTAAAATTTTCAAGACACAGCACTACAACTCAGTAATAAAACCAGAATGTCTTTATGCAAATTACACGAACCTGAAGCTCTAAGAAGGTAAATCATTAAAAAAATACTTGGACCACCAAAAAATTGAGAGGTATTGAAATTAAGAAGCAATGAAGAAATTTTTCGTAGCATAGAAAAAAATAAATGAAACACTACATAAGAGCGCGACAATTAAACAGAATGAACAGCAACAGGTTAACCAAAAACATCTTTAAATATCTTTGGAACAAGAGGTCAAGAATAGCCTGGATTCAAGAAGCTAGGAAGGATTTGGAAAGAACCAACGTAAGTGAAAAAGATGCAACAGAAAGAAAGAGTTTCGAGAGCAAAGCGTTAAAAATGGAAGGATTCCAATGCAGGAGTGAGAAGAAGACAGGGTCAAAATGGTCCAAGAAGAGAAAAGGGATACACAGTGAAAAGATGAAGGAATACTAGAGGAAAAAGAAAGAAGAACAAAGAAGGAAGCATTGAAATTGGTGCATGGTCCTTAGATGACCCAAACTAAGGAAAAAAGAAGAAAAGAACCCTAAGCTCCCAGTTACGAGAAGCCAGTTCAATGTACATAAGAAAACCACTATATTCGCCCGCTTATTAACGGGATAAACAGCCCGCATTGGAAACTAGAGATATTTTGCAACGTGAAATCGAAGAAGCTTTCGTATTTTAAGACACATTTTTCGTTTAAAACAGTGCTGATTTAATAAATAAGTGGAAATGGTAGAGTGGTCCCCTCTCCCTCGATTGGTATCAGTGACGCGGCCGATTTCACTCTCAAAAATATTGAAAATAATATCCGGCTGCATTCATTAACAGAGCTATAAGTATCCAAACTACTGACTTTATTACAGGGAGTACTGGAGTAAAGTTACTTTCAGCTGAATGGGAAACTGTATGTGAGGTTTAGCAATTAATGTCTGTTGTCTGGTATTGAAGGAGATATTTTTGTTAGAAGAAAATTTTTTGAAGCGTAATCACTTTTTGAACAGTGTGATTCACTTCTACGCTCTTTACGTAGACGACATACTCATAGTGCTGAATGTCAGCGACAAAATTCTACAACAGATGTTCCATGCTTTTAATGACTACAAGAAGAAATACAAATCGACAGTAGAGAACTTAATCTCCTAGACTGTGCACTAAGTTTACTCAAGAACAAAATCAGCTTTGACATTTTCTGTCAACCTACTTCTGCAGATAATATCATTCCAGCTGACTCAGGTAATACACAAACTGGCAAAGCCGCTTTTTCCGGTCTGCAGTGTCTCAGGTAGTGCATACTTCTTTAGAAGCTGTAAAGTCTTCAGCTTTGAGCAACATGAGGTGTTAGAAAGGAAGTGAGAGTATATTCCCATACCATTTCTACGAAGTGTATCTCACAAACATATAGACTATTAAAAAGAAATATGGCTTCGAAGTTGCTTTCTCTATAAACAATAGATTAAATCAAAAATGAATCCATTCTATCATAGTATTGAACGGAATATATTTCAAAGTAAGATATAAAGAGAACCTGCTAAGTAGAGGTGAGCGAAATATGTACAGTTTCACTTGTGCTGAAGATCTGATTATTCTCCAGCACACACCATGGGCAATAGAAACATTAAAACTTTTGAATGAGTAAAGTAAAAGGCTTCACCTGCTGGAATAACTATGGAACTATAGAAGCCTTAGGCAACGGCCTTGCCGCAGTGGATATACCGGAGTTAAGCACTGCTGGGCGTGGCCGGAAGAAGTGACTCGATCTCCCATACGACTTTTGTATTTGTCATTTTCCTAGCCTGTTAGTACTCTTGGCACCTGTATCTCTTCTGTGTTTGATGTAAATGTATTTATAGATGTGTAACGTTCTGTAAAAAATTATAACTTTAGATTACGTTGAACATATGTCTGAACTGTGGAATTGACGTGCGGCGTGTTGTAACTGCAAGTGGTGTCTTCACTCTGTGTCACTGTTAGCAGAACTAAACACGAATAGATCGGACAATGCAGTTCGTAATACAAAAAAAGAAATACAGTCACTGCAAAATACATTCAGCCCCTTAGGAACTGAATCATTTGCTCCTGTTCAAAAGTGATAATTTTGGTACCTGTGCTCATAACAATTAACTAAAATTGTCTTACCTCTAGAGCAGCAACGGAGTGACGTGATATTTTCTGGTCTCCCATGAAAAACAAAAATATGCTAACTACTGGCTCAACAGAGTGCAATGCTGGCAATAATAATTTGAAATGCACATGAAATTCTTTTGGCTGATAAACGAGAACATTTAAGAAAATCCAACTTCTTAAAAATAAATATATATGATATAAACATGGAGGAAATACTGATTATGGCGAATTATTAGCAATGAGTTTTTTGGCAAAATTATATTGGAAGTTAAGTTTGGCTTTTAAAAACATGTGACAATTGAAGTTACATTCCTCACAATTGATTCACAAACAATGAGATTTAAACAGTAACAATTATCTAATTTCATTAATCCAACATAACTGCAAATCATCAAATTAAATATAGTTCTGTTAACAAATCTTAAAAGCATAACAAAAATGAAGTATCTAACAACCCTTTTTATCAAAACGGTTTACGTACATTCTGTGGTTACTCAACAATTACGAATTATCAGCCAACTCATCTACAGTAACGCATTGGTAAAAAAAAAATATTACAATTATTTAATATCCTTACCTTGGTTTCATGAAGGCTGCTTCTTCCGCGTTCAACAATAGTGACATACCTACATTAATCTAACACTCCTGGTGGCTCCACACAGTGCAGCACAAAAACTGCGTACCACATCGTCTTTCCTTCACCGACAGCTACCTACAACTGTGCACCCAACACTCTCTCATTCCAACAGTATAATAATCTCTGACCAAAGATCTTTGGCTCTGCGGTCGAGCACAGTTGTTGTTGTTGTCTTCAGTCCTGAGACTGGTTTGATGCAGCTCTCCATGCTACTCTATCCTGTGCAAGCTGCTTCATCTCCCAGTACCTACTGCAACCTACATCCTTCTGAATCTGCTTAGTGTACTCATCTCTCGGTCTCCCTCTACGATTTTTACCCTCCACGCTGCCCTCCAATGCTAAATTTGTGATCCCTTGATGCCTCAAAACATGTCCTACCAACCGATCCCTTCTTCTAGTCAAGTTGTGCCACAAACTTCTCTTCTCCCCAATCCTATTCAATACCTCCTCATTAGTTACGTGCTCTATCCACCTTATCTTCAGTATTCTTCTGTAGCACCACATTTCGAAAGCTTCTATTCTCTTCTTGTCCAAACTAGTTATCGTCCATGTTTCACTTCCATACATGGCTACACTCCAAACAAATACTTTCAGAAACGACTTCCTGATACATAAATCTATATTCGATGTTAACAAATTTCTCTTCTTCAGAAACGCTTTCCTTGCCATTGCCAGTCTACATTTTATATCCTCTCTACTTCGAGCATCATCAGTTATTTTACTTCCTAAATAGCAAAACTCCTTTACTACTTGAAGTGTCTCATTTCCTAATCTAATTCCCTCAGCATCACCCGATTTAATTTGACTACATTCCATTATCCTCGTTTTGCTTTTGTTAATGTTCATCTTATATCCTCCTTTCAAGACACTGTCCATTCCGTTCAACTGCTCTTCCAAGTCCTTTGCCGTCTCTGACAGAATTACAATGTCATCGGCGAACCTCAAAGTTTTTACTTCGTCTCCATGAATTTTAATACCTACTCCAAATTTTTCTTTTGTTTCCTTTACTGCTTGCTCAATATACAGATTGAATAACATCGGGGAGAGGCTACAACCCTGTCTCACTCCTTTCCCAACCACTGCTTCCCTTTCATGCCCCTCGACTCTTATGACTGCCATCTGGTTTCTGTACAAATTATAAATAGCCTTTCGCTCCCTGTATTTTACCCCTGCCACCTTTAGAATTTGAAACAGAGTATTCCAGTCAACATTGTCAAAAGCTTTCTCTAAGTCTACAAATGCTAGAAACGTAGGTTTGCCTTTTCTTAATCTTTCTTCTAAGATAAGTCGTAAGGTCAGTATTGCCTCACGTGTTCCAACATTTCGACGGAATCCAAACTGATCCTCCCCGAGGTCTGCATCTACCAGTTTTTCCATTCGTCTGTAAAGAATTCGCGTAAGTATTTTGCAGCCATGGCTTATTAAACTGATAGTTCGGTAATTATCACATCTGTCAGCACCTGCTTTCTTTGGGATTGGAATTATTATATTCTTCTTGAAGTCTGAGGGTATTTCGCCTGTCTCATACATCTTGCTCACCAGCTGGTAGAGTTTTGTCAGGACTGGTTGTCCCAAGGCCGTCAGTAGTTCTAATGGAATGTTGTCTACTCCGGGGGCCTTGTTTCGACTCAGGTCTTTCAGTGCTCTGTCAAACTCTTCACGCAGTATCGTATCTCCCATTTCGTCTTCATCTACATCCTCTTCCATTTCCATAATATTGTCCTCAAGTACATCGCCCTTGTATAAACCTTCTATATACTCCTTCCACCTTTCTGCCTTCCCTTCTTTGCTTAGAACTGGGCTGCCATCTGAGCTCTTGATATTCATACACGTGGTTCTCCTCTCTCCAAAGGTCTCTTTAATTTTCCTGTAGGCAGTATCTATCTTACCCCTAGTGAGATAAGCTTCTACATCCTTACATTTGTCCTCTAGCCATCCCTGTTTAGCCATTTTCCACTTCCTGTCGATCTCACTTTTGATACGTTTGTATTCCTTTTTGCCTGCTTCATTTACTGCATTTTTATATTTTCTCCTTTCATCAATTAATTTCAATATTTCTTCTGTTACCCAAGGATTTCTAGCAGCCCTCGTCTTTTTACCTACTTTATCCTCTGCTGCCTTCACTACTACATCCCTCAGAGCTACCCATTCTTCTTCTACTGTATTTCTTTCCCCTATTCCTGTCAATTGTTCCCTTAAGCTCTCCCTGAAACTCTGTACAACCTCTGGTTCTTTCAGTTTATCCAGGTCCCATCTCCTTAATTTCCCACATTTTTGCAGTTTCTTCAGTTTTAATCTACAGGTCATAACCAATAGATTGTGGTCAGAGTCCACATCTGCCCCTGGAAATGTCTTACAACTTAAAACCTGGTTCCTAAATCTCTGTCTTACCATTATATAATCTATCTGTTACCTTTTAGTATCTCCAGGGTTCTTCCACGTATACAACCTTCTTTCATGATTCTTAAACCAAGTGTTAGTGATCCGTATTATCGAGCATATCAGAGACTTTCATCGCATATAGTATACTAGTTCAATTTTAATTTATTAATATTCTTATCTTATTCTGGTGCCACATATAAGTGCACCCCCGTAAACTCCTTCCAGAGGTTCGATGTTCACAGTTTTTCAGATCTGTTATATTTGTGAGTTATTCACGTTTTTACACCCCCCACCCCTTACCACCAACCTTCCCAAAGCCTCTTTCCTTCCCTCCCACTACCGCCATTCTTCTACCAATTCCCCTATTCTCTCCCGTTTCCGACACTGTCGTTTTGCTATTGTTACTGTTTGCACAATCTCACAGTTTACGTAATTTGTTATTACCACAATGAATTTTTCG
Organism: Schistocerca gregaria; assembly: GCF_023897955.1. NCBI lineage: Eukaryota > Metazoa > Arthropoda > Insecta > Orthoptera > Acrididae > Schistocerca > Schistocerca gregaria. Next base: position 837,725,140 of record NC_064931.1, read on the forward strand.
ATGGTGACTTTTTATCTTTCGCCATTTTATTAATTTTAAGTATGCACGCAGCTAAATGCGATTTGGTTTTTAATGTCATGTCTTTTAATTTTAACGTTTTAAGGAAGTATAGCATGATAATGTTCGTACACCATCACACACCTTCCCCACACGTAGTACTACTGACCTCTCTTGCTAGGAGCTTTTCTTAGCCCAAGCGTTCGGTTTGCGACACTAATGTACTAGCCGTACATTGATGAGGGAAAAGCAGATGATAGTAACCACGTTACTTATGTTTTAATTATAATGGAGGTGAGAAATTTTATAATTATCAGACGCATTTCGACAGCATTTTAATGTAACTCTGCCACAACACGTACCACAGTGAGTCTCAATAATTTTCTGTATTCGCAACGAGATGTTACATGAAGGGGGAAACCAGATGGCGCTATGGTTGGCCCGCTAGATGACGCTGCCATAGGTCAAACGAATATCAACTGAGATTTTTTAAATAAGAACTCCCATTTTTATAACGTATTCGTGTAGTACGTAAGAAATACGAATATTTCAGTTGGACCACTTTTTTAGCTTTGTAATAGATGGCGCTGTAATAGTCACAAACGTATAAGCACGTCGTATCACGTAACATTCCGCCAGTGAGGACGGTATTTGCTTCGTGATAGATTACCCGTTTTAAAATGGACCGTTTACCAATTGCGGAAAAGGTCGATATCGTAATGCTGTATGGCTATTGTGATCAAAATGTCCAACGACCGTGTGCTATGTGTGCTGCTAAGTAACATGAACGACATCATCCAAGTGTCCGGACCGTTTGGGGGATAGTTACGATATTTAAGGAAACAGGAAGTGTTCAGCAACATGTCAAACGTCAATCACGACCTGCAACAAATGATGATACCCAAGTAGATGTTTTAGCTGCTGTCGCGGCTAATCCTGACATCAGTAGGAGATAAATTTCGTAGAATCTGGGATCTCAAAACCGTCGGTGTTGAAAATGATACATCAACATCGATTGCACCCGTACCATTTTTCCGTACCAGGAATTGCATGGCGACGACATTGAAAGTCGCGTGCAGTCTTGCCACTGGGCACAAGAGAAATTACTGGACGATGACAGATTTTTTGCACGCGTTATATTTAGCGACCAAGCGTCATTCACCAATAGTGGTAACTTAAACGGCATTATATGCACTATCGGGCAACGGAAAATCCACTGTGGCTGCGACAAGTGGATCATCAGCGACCTTGGCGGGTTAATGTATGGTGCGGCATTATGTGAGGAAGGATAATCGGCCCCCATTTTCTCGATGGCAATATAAATGGTGCAATGTATGGTGATTTCTTACTTAATGTTCTATCGATGTTACTACAAGATGTTTCACTGCATGACAGAATGGCGATGTACTTCCAACATGATGGATGTACATGGCCCGCACGTTCGCCGGGTCTAAAGTCCCCGGATTTCTTTCTTTGGGGAAAGTTGAAGGATATTTGCTATCGTGATCCACCGACAACGCCTGACAACACGCATCAGTGCATTATCATTGCATGTGCGAACATTACGGAAGATGAACTACTCGCTGCTGAGAGGAATGTCGTTACACGTATTGCCAAATGATTTGAGGTTGATAGACATCATTTGGTGCAATTATTGCATTTATGTGGTATTTACAGGTAATCACGCTGTAACAGTATGCGTTCTTAGAAATAACAAGTTCACATTGGAACAACCGAAATTAAATGTTCAAACGTACCTACGTTCTGTATTTTAATTTAAAACGCCTACCTGTTACCAACTGTTCGTCTAAAATTTTTAGCCATATGTTTGTGACTATTATAGCGCCATCTATCACAAAACGAAGAAAGTGGTCCAACCAAAATGTTCATATTTCTTTACGTACTACACGAATATGTAATAAAAAATGGGGATTCCCGCCATCTAGCGGGCCAACCATAGCACCATCTTTCTTTGTAGTTTTTTCGTTTTACGCTTATTTAGTGAGATACTTGGCCCGGTGACGATCAACGGACCCCCCCCCCCCCCTCCCCCCCGGTTTGACCATTAAAATTGCTACACCAAGAAGATATGCAGATTCTAAACGGGTATTCAATAGACAAATATATTATACTAGAACTGACATGTGGTTAAATTTCACGCAAGTTGGGTGCATGGATCCTGAGAAATCAGTACCAAGAACAACTACCTCTGCCCGTAATAACGGCCTTGGTATGCCTGGGCATTGAGCCAAGCAGAGCTTGGATGGCATGTAAAGATACAGTTGCCCATGCAGCGTCAACACGATACCACAGTTCATCAAGAGTAGTGACTGACGTATTGTGACGAGCCAGTTGCTCGGTCTCCATTGACCAGAAGTTTACAATTGGTGAGAGATCTGGAGAATGTGCTGACCAGGCAGTCGAACATTTTCTGTATCCAGAAAGGCCCATACGTGACCTTGTAACATGCGGTCGTACATTATCATGCTGAAATGTAGGGTTTCTCACGGATCGGATGAAAGGTAGAGCCACGTGTCTCAACACATCTGAAATGTAAAGTCCACTGTTCAAATTACCGTCAATGCGAACAAGAGGTGCATGCTACGTGTAACCAATGGCACCCCATACCATCACGCCGGGAGATACGCCAGTATGGCGATGACGAATACACGCTTCCATTGTATGTTCACCGCGATATCGCTAAACACGGATGCGAGCATGATGATGCTGTAAACAGATGCTAGATTCATCCGAAAAAATGACGTTTTGCCATTCGTGAACCCAGGTTCGTCGTTGAGTACACCATCGCAGGCACTCCTGTCTGTGATGCAACGTCAAGTCATAGTCTCCGAGCTGATAGTCCATGCTGCTGCAAACATCGTTGACCTGTTCATGCAGACGGTTGTTGCCTTGCAAACGTCCCCATCTGTTGTTGACTCAGGGATCCAGACGTGGCTGCACGATCCGTTACAGGCATGCGGTAAGATGCCTGTCATCTCGACTGCTAGTGATACGAGGCCGTTGGGATCCAGCACGGCGTTCCGTATTACCCTTCTGAACCCACCGATTCCATATTCTGCTAACAGTCATTGGATCTCGACCAACGCGAGCAGCAATGTCGCGATACGATAAACCGCAATCGCCATAGGCTACAATCCGACCTTTATCAAAATCGGAAACGTGATGGTACGCATTTCTCCTCCTTACACGAGGCATCAAAACAACGTTTCACCAGGCAACGCCGGTCAACTGCTGTTTGTGTGTGAGAAATCGGTTGGAAACTTTCTCATGTCAGCTCGTTGTAGGTGTCGCCACCGGCGCCAATGTTGTGTGAAAGCTCTGAAAAGCTAATCATTTGCGTATCACAGCATCTTCTTCCTGTCGGTTACATTTCGCCTCTGTAGCACGTCATCTTCATGGTGTAGCAATTTTAATGGCCAGTAGTGTAGTTGTGCTATTTGCGCTTAACTGGTGTGGACTATGATTTGTTGGATATATCCCATGTAAATTAATTAACAGAGTACACGCACATGCAGGTAAGGAGATGTGTTTCTTTTACACCGGGTGTCTGTCCGAAGAGTTGCCTGAAGCTTTTTCTCTGTTGTTTCTGGATGTATGTTTAATTTCGCTATTGTAATGCGTAGCTTGAGTCAGAAAAACAGATATTGCTCAACACATCTTTCATGAGATATTGCTCAACACATCTTTCATGCAACGTCCAGTTTCGACTGAAAACGATGTTTTCTTCTTCGATTTATAGAGCAGAATTTTACTTGCCCACTGAGTACAGTGGTCCCAGATCAGATTATTGCGATATTTTTGTTGATGTGTATTAACACGGACAGTAAAACTCAAAGCCTAACAAGCACTCCAGCAGCGATAGCACTGGACACCCATGACCGATAACCTGGTCCGCGCTGACTGCTACCACTATGTAGTAGAACTGGTCAATCGCTGTTAGAGCACTGGTTATTCGCCGTGTTTTACTGTCCCTGTTAATACGTATCGACTAATTTCTCACTAGACTAATGTCGGTCTATCCTATTGAATAGGCAGTGAAAATCCTGCTTTAAAAATAATTTCGTTTCTGTGAGGAAACAAATCGACGCTTCCCATCGGCAATGGGCGTTGCATGAAAGACCCGATAAGTGAGGTCTGTTTGGGCTGACTCCAGCTACATATTTCAAACACGAAATAACAGATATGATCCGAGATACAGAGAAAAAGCGCATGGCGACTCTTAGGAAAGACATAATGTGTAAGTGTGTTTCGTGTGACCCTGTGACATCAGTGATTAAACATTGCTATTCAGCTATGAATTACACAAGGGTGCCGGCAGGACATACATTTAGGTGAAAACAATCATGGAATACTTCCCACTACGGTGTCACACCTCATTCCGTCCTGTGGCATGGACTCACAAGTCGTAGGAAGTTCCCTGCAGAGATACTGAGCCATGGAGTCTCTACAGCCGTTCACAATTATGGAACTGTTGCCATTGCAGAATTTTGGACACGAACTGACATCTCGGTTAAGACCCTCAAATGTTTGATGGGGCCGGCCGCTGTGCCTTTAAACCGGGATCTCCTGCTTACACGGCAGACGCTCCATCAATCTGAGCCATCGAGGCCACAGAGGACAACGCGCCTGCAGGGACTTACCCCTTGCACGCTCCCCTTAAGACCCACATTTCCAACATGTCCACACAACTACGTTCATAGTGTGCCTAATAGATATTTGCCCATCACACTCATTACTCGTGGCCGATTAGCCTACAAGTCCTGTACGAGTTGGAGCATAGAGTGTGCGTTCGCACAAGAAGGTAAATGGCCGGGTAGCCATATTTTATTCCCCAACTCTTACGGGACTTGTAGACTGATCTGCCACACCGGCCGGAGTGGCCGAGCGGTTCTAGGCGCTACAGTCTGGAACCGCGCGACCGCTACGGTCGCAGGTTCGAATCCTGCCTCGGGCATGGATGTGTGTGATGTCCTTAGGTTAGTTAGGTTTAAGTAGTTCTAAGTTCTAGGGGACTCATGACCTCAGAAGATAAGTCTCATAGTGCTCAGAGCCATTTGAACCATATTTTTGATCGGCCACGAGTAATGGCTCATGAATCCATGGACCTCGCATTTCAGCGGGGGAGTGTTGAAGCTGGTGGAGGCTCCCTGATGGTGTAAGGTGTGTGCAGTTGGAGTGGACTTGGGCAATTCTAGCAAGATAATGGGATACACGACACGTGCAGAATTTCTACAGAGTGGCTCCAGGAGCACTCTTCTCAGTTTAAAAACTTTCCCTGTCCACCAAACTCTCCAGACATGAACATTGTTGAGCATATTCGAGATGCTTTGCAACGAGCTGTTCAGAAGAGATCTGCACCCTTTCGTACTCTTACGGATTTATGGACAGCCCTGCAGGATTCATGCTGTCAGTTCCCTCAGGACTGCTTCAGACACTAGTCAGTACCATGCTACGTTGTGTTGTGGCACTTCTCCGTGCTCGCGGGTGCCCTACATGGTATTAGGCAAGTATAACAGTTTCTTTCGCTCGTCAGTGTACATTAAAAGAATTAAATATATAATTACCTGTACATGTATTAGGCTATCACGTCAAAATTGGAAGTAATTTTTCGAGAGCTTTCGAGATTTTTGCTAACAATCTTTAATATATATATATATATATATATATATATATATATATATATATACTAATGTGCCATATGTATTTAAATAAAGTGAAGCTTATGTCCGTCCGAACGTTTATTGGAGAATTGTTTAGAAGTCTGTAGCCTATTCTGTCCAAACAGTTGTTGGAGTATTGTGTACACGTTTAAAGTAAATTTCATAAGGCCGGGAGAGTGGTGTGCTGACCACATGTCCCTCCATATACGCAGCCAGTGACACCTGTGAGCTGAGGGTGACTCGGCGGTCGGTCTGTACTGTTGGGCCTCCATGGCCTGTTGGGGAGGAGTTTTCTTTTGTTCTATAGATATATAAAGAGAGAGAGTTTTCCGGCCGCTGTGGCCAAGCGGTTCTAGGCGCTTTAGTCTGGAACCGTGCTGCTTCTACGGTTGCAAGTTCCAATCCTGCCTCGGGCATGGATGTGTGTGATGTCCTTAGGTTAGTTAGGTTTAAGTTTTTCTAAGTCTAGGTGACTGATCTGATGACCTCAAATGTTAAATCCCATGGTGCTTAGAGCCATTTGAACCATGTGTGTGTGTGTGTGTGTGTGTGTGTGTGTGTGTGTGTGTGTGTGTGTGTGTGTGTGTAGCGTATGTACCTCCGAACGTTTATTAGAGTAACATGTAAAATTCTGAGGTAAATCAGACAGAAACTCTTTCAGATTTTTTGGAATAGCGTTGAACTACGACTTGTCTTAATACAGTAGTACAGACTGTTCGTTAGAATACTTTTCTCAGAATCCTGGATACTGTCAAGTCTTACACCTGCTATTTCTTACGTGCTATTTCGTCAACCTAAAGAGCCTTTAGGTGCACTTTCTCGTATCGTGTTTCCTTTTAATTTTGTGTTATTCCCTAACTTGTAATTACAGTAGTTCGAATTATATATATTTTGTCTGTGTAAAATGAAATTATTTGGCCTGTGAGTCCTCGCCAAGCCGGTGCGTCATCCCACCACCATCCCGCAACCTTCAAGCACCCGCGTTTTTCCCACAGGCATTAAATCACCAGGTTACCTAGCGCCCTTCTGTCAGCTGGCTTACGTTGTGGCATATCGCTCCCGCAAACTGTTCAGAAAGTGTCGCTAGCCAAGAGTGACTGACGGCTCCAGTCGCTACTGTCTCGCGAGTGATGCTCGCAAGTCTCGATTAACGCTCCTCGCACACCATCACCTGTCTAAACAACGCGCATACAGCCATTCCCGTCTGTAACCTTTCCGCGTGTAACCACGTCTGTATGTAATGTCGCATAGCCATCTCACACGGTTCTATACCTTCACAAAAATTCCAATTAACGTTCTAAACAGAAAAGAGGTATCATCAAAATGTTGGTGGCATGAGCAGGAAGATCTCTATTGTTTAAGAACTATTTACAGAATAAAGGGCTAATTTGACAAAAAGAGGTCAGTGCATATTAAAAGATCAGGAGCTTCTAGTGAAACAGAACCGACGAAATGGAAAGGTTTCCTCTTATTCGTAAGCGGAGTCACCTGTCGCATCAAGAGAATACCAAGAAGATACGGCATTGACACAGGAAATGTTCAAAACGTCCTCCGTTAGCGAGGATACATGCATCCAACCTATATCGCATGGAATCCCTGATGCGCTGATGCAGCCCTGGGGAATGGCGTATTGTATCACAGCCGCCCACAATACGAGCACGAAGAGTCTCTACATTTGGTACCACGGTTTCGCAGACAAGAGCTTTCAAATGCCCCCATAAATGAAAGTCAAAAGGGTTGAGGTCAGGAGAGCGTGGAGGTCATGGAATTGGTCCGCCTCTACCGATCCATCGGTCACCGAATCTGTTGTTGAGAAGCGTACGAACACTTCGACTGAAATGGGCAGGAGCTCCATCGTGCATGAACCACTTGTTGTGTCGTACTTGTAAAGGCACATGTTCTAGCAGCACAGGTAGAGTATCCCGTATGAAATCATGATAACGTGCTCCATTGAGCGTAGGTGGAAGAATATGGGGCCCCATCAAGACATCACCAACAATGCGTGCCCAAACGTTCACAGAAAATCTGTGTTGATGACGTGATTGCACAATTGCGTGCGGATTCTCGTCAGCCCACACATGTTTATTGTGAAAATTTACAATTTAATCACGTTGTAGTACATACTGATGAAACCAAAATGAGCTCTAAAGTGGAAATTAAGCGTTTCCGGACACCTGTCCACATAACATCTTTTCTTTATTTGTGTGTGCGGAATGTTTCCTGAAAGTTTGGCCATACCATTTTGTAACACACTGTATACGAGGGGTGTTCAATAAGTAATGAACAGATTTCTTTTCTCAGACATTTTCGGTTGAAGAAACACGGAATTGTGTGGGACATCGTGGAATATACCCGCTTCAGTCCCTGTAGTTTAACGACATTCCCACAGGTGGCGGCGATGTACATAGGCTTCAAATAGGTGTCTGTAACGGTGGTGTTTTATAAACAGATATCTGTGGTTGAATTTCGTTTGTGGTAAAACCACATCATCACAGAGATTCATTGGCGCTTGCTCAATGCCATCGGAGACCTGACAGTGTAGAAAACACGGTGAGGCGTTGGGCGAGGCGTCCATAATCAATGCAACAAGGTCGTGAAAAGCCGTCCAATATCCAGGGTGCTGGCCAACCACATACAGCTGTGACTGTTGCAGTGTTATAATGTACATTCTCGTTCGAAGTGATCGACGGATCACAATCAAACACCTCGCTGCTCAACTGGACGTCTCTATAGGCAGTACTGACACACTCGCCCACCAGTTGTGGTACTCAAAGTTGTGTGCGAAATGGTTACTCGTCGAATAACTGAAGATCATAATGATCAACGAAGGACCATCTGTGCGGTATTGATTGTCAGTTACGAGGCTGAACTGGACAATTTTCTTTCCAACATCGTCACAGGCAATGAAAAATGGGTTCATCACTTCGAACTGGAAAAGACAAACTTCTCCTTTTTCATGACAAGGTAAGGCCTCACACCAGTCTCTGCACCCAAGTGGAGCTCACAAAACTTCATTGGACTCTTCTTACCTACACACCTTACAGCCCGGATATCCCACTTCCTGACTTCTATCGTATGTTGAAAAATAGAGTCTTGTAGCCAAAAGAGTGGAACATAATATAGTGTATTGGAATGTTGAATAAAACAGACTTGCTTTCAGATAACAAAATGTGTTGCATTACTTACTTAATGTCCCTCGTAAAAATCCTTGGACATGCGACCAGATGTACACAGGAACTACAGAAAGAAACAGTAACAGCCGGCTTCGGGAAATTAAGAACATATGTCGTCTGGTAACAAAGGTAAACTGGCAGTAGGCGTTCGTGCACTGGTATGAGGGAGCTACTAAATTTCTTTTTCTGATACTTTGGGTTTATGAAGGTCTCGTCGTTACTGTGCTAGAATGTACAGAAACACGACATAAATTCAAATAACAAAAACCAGTTTAACAGAAAAGAAGGATTAGAATTTGGATAGTTATGGTCCTTAGGGCTATATGAAGCAAACAGTGTCAGTTCATCGAACTATAAGCCAGTTAGACTTCGTGTCCTCAAGATGTTACGAACAGACCCTTGTGGGGATCAGTATACAAATTTCGGCTTTCTCAAATTATTTAAATTTGAAACAGCCATCTGAATCTTAATAGTCTCTGATGATGACCCCAGCATTGGGCACAGACACATGGTTTAGTCCAAGGACACAAATGGATGGCTTTATGGTGGCAGCCATATTGTCTTCTGTTATTGGTTGTACTAGCTTGTCCATGGACGACCTGTGTGAATGTGCTGGATGTCAACTGCCCCTAAAAGTGTTTGGAACATAAATGTGGCTTTTCTACGAACTCTTAAATTATTTGTATCACTTCGTGGACATTAACTCTGTACGGAGCGTTGGTGTTTCAGATTTGTAATATTTCTGCACACTTTCGTGGATTTAAAAACCTTTCTGCAATGGAATTTGAGGACTTTAACTCCAAACAGCAGTGTGATGTTCAGGACTTAGTGAAGTTTCGATTGAGCTCGCTTATCAGTCTGATATTAGACTCAGCGCTTTAATACGAGATGAAATAATATTTTAATTTATTAAACGGCACCAACACTCTATTAAGACGGTTTTTATTTCGCCAAATATATCACGCATACAATTTAATCACTTGTCAGAAACTTTGAAGAATACCAACAAAGCAATTTGATGAATGTTTGACCGTTCTCTAGACGCTAGCGTGGCTTTAAAATCAGTCACACAATTTATTGAGCGGTCTTTGTGTATTGAGAGAGTGGTAGGGTGGAGCTGCAACACTGTAACACGTTTAACTAATGGCCACATAAATAGCTACACCTTCTGGAGAGCTGTTAATTTTTCATTACTCTCGAATTTATTGCCTTATATTCACGGATCACTGCTAGCGGAAATAATTTTTAATTGCTCTCGATCATTTTTATTTCCTCACTTCGTCTGCCGTTTATCAGTAACGACCTTTCCCACCTTTTATTAATGGCCAGCAGTCGTATTTCTGTCCTCCCTATCTCGCAAGCCTAGCTAGTCTCACGACGTCCTATGGAATACTCTGGTTGTTGAGGTACTATTAACAGTTTCAGATTCATTTGCAATAAAACTGAAAAATGAGTGCTTGCTAAAAATTCCCGATTTTGACAATAACATAGGAGTTTTTCGAGGGATCTTGATTAAAAATATATTTGGCCTGTTGGTACCATTAACTGTTAACTGTCAGTCTTCCATAACAAATTAATCACGCTTTGTACGACATTTCGGTGGAGAAAATCTAGACCAAAGTTATAATCCAAGGGATGAAACTCCTTAGAGAAATGGATAGAGAAATTAGTTGTAAATGGTTAATATGCGAGGACAGCCTATTATTGCTTCACATGAAGTCATGTGCTGTACATTTTCTTCTTTTATTGGTAGTAGTGGATAACGCATTAGATTCGCGTTCTGAGAGCAACGTGATTATGGTCTAATACATTGATATGTTTTGGAAATATGTTTCACGTTAATCGTTGGATTTTTCAGAAAAAAAACCCTTTTATAATGACAATTGTTGAAATCAGTTATACTTGTTGAAATTTGATGGCTTGAAAGTGTTATAATGTTGTGAATAAACATTTCCTTTCCACTGCTCCTCCATATTTTTGTGTTAACAGCTAATTACAATAATACATCGTATTGTGATAATAGGGTCAGATGAAGGGCCTCGATTCTACACGATGGCTAGCCAAACATTTGCTCTAATCGGCACACTTTTGGGTACCTGGGAAACACCTGTCCATAAATGCGTTGTGCAAGACCTGGGTGCATTCAACGTAGGACACAAAGATATTGAGCATCTTTGGTTTGGTATTTAAACGTATTGTCCACCACGTGCTAGAGAAGTACGTGCCTAGCAAAAATATAAGGGAGGGAAAGGATCCACCTTGGTACAACAAACGTATTAGGAAGTTTCCAGAGAAAGCAGAGAATTTTCAAGAGTCGTTTTAAACGTAGTCACTGCCCTGCTAACGAACAGAAATTATGCGAAATGAGAGCAGCTGTCAAAAGGTGAATGAGAGATTCTTTTAACGAATCTGAAAGCAATATTTTATCGGCAGATTCCAGAAATAACCCAAAAAAGCTTTGGTCATACGTAAAATCTATGAACGCTACAAATAACTCAGTACCTTCTCTTGCTGAGCGTACGGGTAATGTAACGGATGATGATAAACAGAAAGCCGAAATTCTAAACCTAGCGCTGAAAAACTCATTTACGATAGAGGATTGCAGTACGATTCCCCCTTTCAATTATAGAGCAACCGCAAGGATGGCTGACATAGTATTTAGTGTATTTGGGAATGCAAAGCAGTTAAGATCCATAGACGCCACGAAGGCATGTGGCCTAGACGGTATCCCTGTAAGATTATATGTTGACTATGCTGCAAACATAGCACCATTCTTATCCGTCATCTATCACAGATCATTGGAACAGCGGAAAATTGCACGAGACTGGAAAAAGTTCCAGGTCATAGCACATTCTATAAAAGGCAGAAAATCGGATGCACATAATTACCGGCCAGTTTCACTGACGTCGATTTGTTGTAGAATCATGGAACGTATTTTGAGTTCAGACATAATAACCTTTCTAGACTCTGAGAAGCTCATCCGCAGAAACCAGCACGATTTTAGGAAACTGCGGTCATGCGAGACACAGGTGGACATCTTTGTGCATGATATACCACAGGCTCTAGATACCGGCTCCCGCATGCCATATTTCTCGACTTTCGAAAGGTGTTCGACTTAGTTCCGCACTGTCGCTTGATGCAAAAAGTGCGCGCTTACGGTCTATCCGATGACGTATGCGGTTGGATAGAAAGTTTTCTAACAGACAGAGAGCACTATGTCATCCTGAATGGGCTGACTTCAACAGAAACAAGCGTAACTTCAGGTGTGCCCCAGGTCAGCGATATAGGTCTGTTGCTTTTTATGATTTAGTTAAACGATCTGGATGATGGTATCGACAGCGGCATTAGACTGTTTGCCGATGAAGCTGTAGTCTACAGCAAGGTAGTATTACATGAAAGTTGTAAACAAATCAATGAGAATTTGCAGAAAATAAATGCGTGGTGTAACGACTGGCAGTTATCTCTACAGCGTATAACAAGGCGAAAATCCCCATTATTGTACGAGTAAAAAATAAATGCCCAGTCTTTGGAAGCGGTAACACCCGTCAAGAACCTCGGCGTGACTATTTGAAATGATCTCAAATGGAATGATCAGATTGCATAAGTAACGGGCAAGGCGAACTCTAGACTGCGATTTTTTGGTAGAATCCTGAAGCGATGTACTCCATCAGCAAAGGAACTTCCCTACAATACGTTAGTTCATCCCGTCTTAGAGTACTGTTCGACTGTATGGGACTCTTACCAGTTGGGTCTCATTCAAGAGATTGAGAAGGTCCAAAGAAGAGCAGAAAAATTTGTGCCTGGTACATTTATCCATCGCGAGAGCGTTACAAATCTCGTAGAATGTTTGAAATGGGATACACGTGCAGATAGACGACTCCCAAAACGGAAGGGGCTGCTCACTAAATTCCGAAATTCGATCTTCGCCGAGGATGTGGAGCACATATTATTACCACCAGCTTTCAAATCGTGCAGTGATCGCCACTCAAAGATAAGGAAAATTGGAGCTAGTACTGAGGCGTTCAGAATCTCGTATTCCCCTCGAGCGATCCGTGAGTGAAAGAGAGGGAGGGGGGGGGGGACATGACTGGCGCGAATTGTGCCTTCAGCCTGGCTAGTGTAGCATATATGCAGATGTAGATGCAGAAAGATTATAAACGTTTAGTAAAATCTCATGTGGCAGTTGTAATTACTGAAATAGTACGAAAATGCAAAATGAGCAAAGTAGTTATGTTAGTGAGTCTGAAAAGCAATGTACTCACTGAAATTCAAACACGTGTCCTAAAGATCAGACACCTGCAGGTGGCGCTGAAAAGATCGAACTGAGGGAAGCAGGAATAAAAATGGGGTATTTTTAATTTAATTCGTTTCTTCGAATGGAAATTGAGATATTCGAAAAATAAAAATTCGAGTGAATACTGATTTGACGTGATGTCAGGGGTGCAGATAGCGAAAACACGATTACCGACATACTGCTTGAATGGAACTTAAAGCGTGTCAGGGAGGTATGAACCGAAGGTTCAGAGGCTATACAAAGATCCCAGGCTGGTAAACCATTTTACGGTTTTTTCTTTACGGAGTCACCAATTTCATTATCCTGTAATACATTACGCCGACCAGAACAATTGCGTATAGTGTACGTAGGATAATGCTGTCGTATATATCTTGGGCCTTCCGCACTACTCGTATGAAATCATTGCTAGTTTACTTGTACATCTTCACTCATTAAGTAATGTGATACTTAGTCACGTTACACTAGCTCTTCAGAAGAAATCTGAAAAAAATTGGCCACATTTTTACCAACAATAAGATAACCAATACATTACAGATAAAGTACTTATGTGTGAATGCCTGTTACAGGAATGGAGTACCTGTAAAAAGGATCATCGCTGAACTTCCACATTTTCTCAGGCATATGGCTATGATTAAAAAGGATCCGTAAGTGGGAAGATGACCCACTACTCCAGATGCTCAAGCGCTATCCCTCTCATTAACAGAAAATGATCGGTAACACAATGTTTCATGTATTTGGGGGATTCACGAAATTTCAGATCTCTTATGCTCTTACTGGCGACCGCCATGGCTTTGCAAGAGCAGCACTAAGTATTTATGTCCAGAAGACTTGTTATAGTGTAGGCGGTTTGATTCCTAAACATACTGAAATCAGAATGCTGTAAGTAGGCACTCAAATCACAAATAAAATTTTAAACATTTATTTTTCCTAGTCAAAGATCAAATTTAAATAAGACCTAATGAGAAAGGCAAAGCTATTTCGTTAAGTTTTGGACACACAAAGCGAAATCAGTAAATCCGTATATCCTAGCCAAATAAATTCAACATTTGTTTGTAATCCTAAAGATAAGACTGCAGTGCTTCATTCTGTGACTGACGTAAACTTCCGAAAATAGTTTTGCCAGTTAGAACTTACAACTTACTTACTTCTGTCTCTTAGAACTTAGAGCGCCATCTACTGGTTCTTTAGCGTGCTAGGAAACTAACTAACAACGCCCTCTGTTTGATCTTTTTTGTTCATATTTTTCTGTTTGGACGTCTATAAAATAAAAAGGGACTCTGACGCGGGTTCAAAACATAGCCCCCTAGCTGATTTGGTTTTGATGTCCCAGTAGTATATTCAGTCCCTTTATCCCAGCAGTCTACTCAGTCTTTTCTTTTTTTCTCCTTTTACCACATTTACGTGGCAGAGGACGCACTTATTTTTACATATAATCACTTATTACAGAAATTATTTGTATTCATTTAACAAGAAAGTATCACAACCTTTTGAAAAACACAAAGGTGGAAAAAAAATTTACTGACACGACTACATCTTCATACCATTAACCTCTGCTCGGTAACTTCGTGCCTCTGGTCACCATGCGTTTTCTTTTTTATTAATTTTACCAAAAACCTTTTGAAAAACACATAGGTGCAAAAACATTTACTGGCACGAATACAACTTCATACCACTCGATAACTTCGTGCCGCTGGTCACCATGCGTTTTCTTTTTTATTAATTTTATCAAAGGCAATGTAACAGGAATCAAACATTCAACAGAGGAGGAATTCTACAAGGCATCCAGCATCTTGAAGATTAAATACGAGATTCAGCATCTTCACAAAAAGCACGCGATAGCGCATCATCCTTTACCATTTCCAACCGGCCGTTACCATATACTGATAAATGACACAAGGTTCTGTGTCATATCCACTCCCCATCACGTAATAAACATAATGACCGAACGTTCCTTGAATCCTATTCGTGACGGACTTCCAATATAAAGCAGACATTTTCAGTCGACAACGATCAGTAATAACACCGGCCGCTGTGGCCGAGCGGTTCCAGGCGCTTCAGTCCGGAACCGCGCTGCTGCTACGGTTGCATGTTTGAATCCTGCCTCGGGCATGGATCTGTGTGATGTCCTTAGGTTAGTTTGGGTTAGGTAGCTCTAAGTCTAGGGGACTGATGACCTCAGATGTTAAGTCCCATAGGGAAGATGATGATGGCTCTGCGCACTGTGGGATTTAACATCTATGGTCATCAGTCCCCTAGAACTTAGAACTACTTAAACCTAACTAACCTAAGGGCATCACACAACACCCAGTCATCACGAGGCAGAGAAAATCCCTCACCCCACCGGGAATTGAACCCGGGAACCCAAGTACCATAGTGCTTAGAGCCATTTGAACCATCAGTAATAACAGCCAACAATAGATGGCGGGCGACAGCTACAACCGTTGGAATGTCAGCCGTGTCAGATCCCAGCAAACTGAGCAAGCGACATTTCCGGTAAGGCTACAGAATGCATCCAAAGCGCCTTTGAGCACAGGATCAGTGGAAGCAATCGAGATGAGACCACGACATGCAGAAAATGAATTGAGCATAATAAGACCCGGGAGACAGCTTTGATAACGCGCCATAATGTCAGCAAGCAAACCAACAAGCAAATCCACAAGCCACCAAACGGTGTGTGGCGGAGGGCACTTTACATTCCACTGTCATTACCTCCCTATTCTGTTCCAGTCGCGTATGGTTAGCGGGAAGAACGACTGCCGTAAAGCCTCCTATCGCGTTCGAATCTCTCTAATTTTACATTCGTGATCTCATCGGGAGGTATAAGTAGAGGGAAGCAATATATTCGAGACCTCATCCAGAAACGCACCCTCTCCAAACCTGGAGAGCTAGCTACACCGCGATGCAGAGCACCTCTCTTGCAGAGTCTGCCACTTGAGTCTGCTAAACATCTCCGTAACGCTATCACGCTTACTAAGTGGCGAGACGCGCCGCTCTTCTTTGGATCTTCTCTATCTCCTCTGTCAACCCGACCAGGTACGGATCCCACACTGATGAGTAATACTCAAGTATAGGTTGAACGAGTGTTTTGTAAGCCACCTCCTTTGTTGATGGATTAATTTTCCAAGGACTCTCCCAATGAATCTCAACCTGGCACCCGCCTTACCAACAATTAATTGTATATGATAATTCCACTTCAAATCGTTCCGCACGCATACTCCCAGGTATTTTACAGAAGTACCTGCTACTAGTGTTTGTTCCGCTATCATATAATCATACAATAAGGCGATATTTATCGCCCGTACAACGATTTTATAATTAAAATACAGTACTGTTACTAGTGGGAACTTATCCACGAACAGACGTTCCCTCCTTCTGGGAACTGGAACATTTTTTCTGACCTTGAAAGGGGGTGGGATGGTTCCCCTTGCATCTGTACAATCACCATAGATATTATTGTATTTCCTGTCAGAGGCCAAAACTGAATAAAAAATCTTTAGGAAGTCCATCCACACCTGGGAGCTCTAAGGAAAGACAGCGAACTACGATATCAGGTACGTCATCATGGTGAGAAGTCGTAAAAACACTGTCAAGGAGGGATGTAAGATCAGCAGGCGATATAGCGTCTGATTCCTCTCTAATGTAAAGATTGGAAAAATAGGAGTAATGTTCACACATTATATGAGGCTGGGATGAGCACTCGCGCCCATCAATAGTACACCCGGTAGTACACGCGTCCTTTTAGATCGCATTCGAAACCGAATTAGATGATATATTCTGGCGATTCGAAAGTGGCTGAGAACGCTAACGAAGATCATCTAATAGTAGTATTTTGATTTGTAGGAGTTTCTCCTTCATGGTTGAATATCCATAACTCTCAAAGGGACGTCTCAAGCACCATCATGAAGCTCACAAATGACAGCATAATATAATTCACGAGTCCTCCTCATTTCAGCCCCTTTAACAGCGCTAAGACGCATGGGTGTAGTGCAAAGTCAAGGTTTGGTGACTGCAAACGAATGAATAAGGGATAATGCACTGAGAGCGACTAGACCGCCCCCACTCGGCGGCGATGATATCCAGATAAAGGTCCGTTAGCTACTAAATAAAGCGAGAAAGATGCATCCAAAAAGCGCAGTGGCAGTGAAACTCGCAGGAATAACGTCAGTTGCCGAAAGCATGCTACATAGGAAGCAGACAAATAAAATTTTAGAAAGCATTCTGGAGCACAGAGAGCGGTATAAAGGCTAAAAATCAGATCAAACAGCCTCGATATCGTTTTCAGATTTTTTATTTGTTTGCAAATGGTTTCGGGCCTTTTCTCAGACCATCTTCGGGCTTTTGGCCGCAATTATGGCGGCTCGTGGCTGCAGATGCAGCTAGATCCTTAAAAGTAACGTTGTGACAGTGAAATCCTTATCCTTAAGGATCTCGCTCCGTCTGCCGCCAACAGCAGCCATATTGACGGTCAAAAGCCTAAAGATGGTCTGAGGAAGCGGACGAAACAGGGTTCAAACAAATAACCTGTTTTTATCTGATTTTTAGACAAGTTAAAAGTGCCTAGTCGACTATTAGAAGGAGCTGTAAAATACGTAAGGAAGCCCACTAATGTCGGATTTGCAGATCCAAGCATCCTCTAAGTTCAACGGCGGCACAACATCATTACATTCAACACGATGGTTATAGCTGCGAGTCTGATCCGCAGGACGTAAGACGCAGTTGAAATCTCCCCCCCCCCCCCCCCCAATCAAAATTTTTCACGGATTTTGATGAAGTAAACAAATGGTATCTTCCTTATAAGAACGAGATATGTCATATGTACAACTATATTTGACCATAGTGCTTTCCGGCGCATTATTAAAAAACGTAGAATACCTAGAACGACAAAGCACATCAAACAACAGTTCTAGCAAACACACGATATCTGCTTGAAAATCGTAAATAAACTGTCCTAGCGCAGCAAGCCGTAATGTATAGCTTAGCATTTAGGGTAAGAAACGTATATGCATACATTAGTTAACACATGTAAGGCATGAACAGACAACTATAAAAGAAAATACTCATCACTTCACAGCGCACAACACCGGCTGTTCGCGGAGAAGAAGGTATAGGATTTGAATTATCCACACCGGAAGGTATAGATTCCATGCTTTGTTTTTTTTTTATCGCGACGCTTCACGCTCAGGTTGAAAACGTTGTTTCACACAACTCCGTGGTAACATAAATTCTTGAGCCGGAACGGAATGCGGTAAACACAGCAGAAAGCGATGATGATGATGATCATAATCATCAGATAAAAAGGGGACAAGCAATGTAGGGGTTGGTTCTGTCCGAACCATCTGACTACACGGAAGAGAAACCATAGTATCCTATTGCTTCACAGTAACACAACGAGTAAGGAATGGTATTGCACTAGAACATGAAAGGTAGAACAGCAGACAATGTCTCCGCTAAATCATCGGAACCGAAAAAAATAAACGTTTCCACGGTGGAGGAGAGGATGCAGATGCAACACTCATTTCAAAAATAGCAGAAACAACCTCGTCATGCCTGTCGAAACAAGAACCGTAACTATCGTCACTACTCAAAACAGCACTCCGGAATGAAGCACCCTCCATCATCACCTTCTCTGGGAGGCTAGGTTGGCAGCGGGTGATACTCCTTCAAAATATTCATTATACTGGACCGCATCTGAACGTGCCGGTAACGGCTCAAATTCTCCCAGAGGGTGCGGGGGACGGGGGGGGGGGGGGGGCGGTGAGGGGTGGCGGAGGAGTGTAATATCTCTCCAACATCCTTTAAAGTTTGGGAAGTGTTGATAATAGAATGCGAAGACACTAATTCAGCTAATGCCGACGAACGACGTTTTTCGTAGGACGACTTTAGAAAAGTAACAAGAGGTGGACAATTGAACCTGAGCTGGCCACTTTCACTTCAAAGGAAGCATGTTCTTTCTTGCCCTACAAATGTAACATGAATCCTGTAACCATAAACATTCATATCTGAAGGAATATTCTTTTGAGGATACATTTCAATGGTGTGGATACCACTGTGACATAGCAATCGATGTTGGGCAGACCAGCGTTCCCGCTGTATATGCCGAACGACTCCAAAAGGAAGCAACACCGCCTTCAGAAATAAGTTGTCCACTTTGGGTGGAAGATTGTAAGCTCGAACTGAAATATACTAGATCACCGCATCTGTAATTAGTACTGCACTAACAGAAGCATGACGCTCTGTAAACATCACTTGAAAACCAACTCGAGAGAGAAGCGGTCTGTCTGCAAGGGATCTTGAAATTTCACAAAAAAGTGCATAAAAATGAGAATAAAAGTAATCAGTACATACCTGATCAGATATCACACGAATATTATCAACGAAACAATCGTGAATTTCTAAAGAGCCTTGTTGCACACGCTGCATACATGGTGGTGGTAAGTTCCTGTGCACCAAACTGCTGGGGTCATCGATCCCTAAGCTTACAAACTACTTAATCTGACTTAAACTAACTTGTGCTAAGGACAACACACACACCCATGCCCGAGAGAGGACTCGAACCTCCGACGGGGTAAGCCGCGCGAACCGTGGTAAGACCCGCTAGCTCGCGTACTTGTCAAAATAGTAACGAACGGTACCCTGACAAGGAATGTTCTTGGGAGACTCGACAGCCATCATAACGCGTACAGAGAACGCCGCCGTCGGAGAACAAACGAACAAAATACTCCGCTAAACCAGAACGATGCATCACCGGCCGATATACATTCAAGACTGATGAAACACAAATTCGACACACACGGTGCTACGGTACAAGCGCAAATAAGGATAATCTGCTTACCCGATGCGCAAGGCAGAACTGTGTTCTATGGAGTACTACGTATGGTGACCGTGTTCATGAGGTAAACATCCGAAGTATCTAGCTGAGCAGACTCCTAAAACATAAAATTATTATTTCTTTCTTCATGATCCGATTGTGAAGGAATACAGCCAACATGTTGCCCCAAGCTACTCGTAAGTTATCTGTGACGTTATCTGTGAAGTTATCTGTAAGTTATCTGTGAAAACCCCATTTGGAGATTAGCGTCTTCACACATACATTCTGGGAGAGAAACTTTTAAAAACAGTTTCTCGTATTGTGTTACACCCACTACATCACTCGCAATCACTTTTTGCCAAATATTTAAAGTGTATAGATAAGACGGTTTTACAGTTTTATTACTGGTACAGATACACATATGGGAGGTACAGATATACGGATGCATGAACACACGACAATATAAGCCAATAATATTTCATCGTACTTTCATCTGTGTCCGTGGTTAAACAATCACGAGCTTAGGGACAAGTGCTTCTCGACTACTGACAAGTAGTGAGTTTCAAATGGTTCCTGCTGTCATTATATAGATACAAATGGCTCTGAGAACTATGAGACTTAACAGATATGGTCATCAGACCCCTAGAACTTAGAGCTACTTAAACCTAACTAACATAAGGAAATCACACAACACCCAGACATCACGAGGCAGAGAATCATTATACAGATTTCTAGTAGCAGTGACCCCAGTGGTGCACCGTCTAGCGAAGTAACATGCAATGCTCTCGTTACGGGCCCACAGCGTCCGCTTTAGCCCTCAGATTTCTGACAGTGCTCAATAAAGAGGCGGCTTGCAGCTACGAACACCGAGGGAGCTCGCCGTCAGCGGGTTGAAGAGGGAGCTGAGACTGTGCAACGACAGAATGACCATACATGGTGCTGGATTGGGGATTAAATGGCTCTGAGCACTATGGGACTTAACATCTGTGGTCATCAGTCCCCTAGAACTTAGAACTACTTAAACCTAACTAACTTAAGGACATCACACACATCCATGCCCGAGGCAGGATTCGAACCTGCGACCGTAGCAGTCACGCGGCTCCGGACTGAGCGCCTAGAACCGCGAGACCACCGCAGCCGGCTATGGCGCTGGGGTGGGCACCAATGACGTAACAGGTGGTAACACGGCAATGTAACGACGAGAGCAGGAACCAGTCGACAGTCACCGCTTGGCAATGGCCGATGAGCATTGTAGTATTCTACCGGACTGGAAGCTCGTGAATTTTATATTTTTATATTCTTAGCTGCTGAAACTTTCGCTGTCTAGACATTTATGCCTTCGAGGCGTACGGAGAAAGGGTGCATTGGGAAGATACAGATTTAGGGTCATAGGTTTACACGATAGCAGGAAATGTCTGAAACGCAAATCCGAGTAATATGCTGTAGCAAAGCACTCTTGTGCGTCTATGAAGAGTAGCGTATCATTAATGGTAGTATGAGATCGTTGTATGAAAGAATTATTCGTGAGCAACTGATTTTTCAGTCCAAAGATATATACCATGGTCTAACTCAGTTAAATACAGTTACAAGCTGCCTTCAACCATGTACAATACGGAAGACATTAATGACTTCGTCGTTGAAGCCACACAAGGCTCTGATCTTTAATAAAAATGTTATTTTAAAAGAGTGAAGCAATTTTATAAATTAATTGTAGCTACATTAAGTAACCCATTGTCTCAAAAAACATTCTTATAGAAAATCTCTAGGAGTTTTGCATTAGTGCAGTCGCACTTCAGATTTCTGCCACAAGAGGGCAGCAGTGAGCAGTTATATATGATAGCGACAGGCACCGAGAAAGCATAAGTTGTGCTTCAAATGCATTCACGTCAGTCTGCCGTAACAGTACAATGATACTTCAAAACGAAATTAAATAAAGAACTCCGAACTTCCAACTTCATACGGTGTTGATGTTCGCAGTTTAAAGATCGGGGTTAGATAGCCGTCAGGAAATATCGCGTGGTGGACAGAGATCGGTTTAGTAAGTCGTGTTAGACTCACAGCACACATAAGTCTTGTTCTCGTATGTTACAAAATGTTGTTTATGAAGCGATGGAGGCATTCTTCACTCTAGTGTTGAGTCTTCTGCGATTTTATGTGCTCCGACAAATACAACCAAGCCTTATCAACAAAAAATGTATGGATCAACTGGTGCATCATCTATTGACTTCAATAGCCATTTGGAGCACTGACCTCCAACAACAGTATTTGGAAAATAGCTAACACACGCGTCTGAAGTTCTAAAGCTCGCAACGATTTTCTCGGATTTTTTTCCAATTTTACTCAGGATTAAATTCTGTAACTGATGACTTAATATGATCTTCCAGACAACTTTAGTACACTATACACCACCTAAATACCTAGAACTGAAAATGTTTACAAAAACTAAAAGATAAAAAATACCATATGTCCCAAGTCCGTCCGGCTAGCGGCGCGGTCTAGCGCGCTGCTTCCCCAGCGGGAAGGCCTGACGGTTTCCGGCACGAATTAGCCCGACGGATTTGAGTGGAAGTCCGGTGTACCGGCCGGCCTGTGGATGGTTTTTAAGCGGTTTCCCATCTCCGAATGCGGGCTGGTTCCCTTTATTCCCACTCAGTCACACTATGTCAGAGATTGCCGAACAAACACTGTCGCCACGTGCACTTACACCATAATTAGACTACCACGCAAACATCTGGGGTTATACCCGACCGGTATGAGACGTTCCCGGGAGAGGGGCGGGATTCCACTGAGGGCTGAGGGCAGAACAGCCAAATAACCCTGGGTTCGGTGTGGGTCGGCGGTGGACTGGGTGGACTGCTGTGGCCTGTTGTGGGGTTGTGAACCACTGAGGGCTACATAGGAAGAAGCCTCTCCGTCGTTTCTACGTCCCCGGTTCACCCACACACATATGACCCAAAACAATAAAAGAACAGATAATTCCGAAAACTTGTTATGGCAGTCTCTATCATGCATTCCTTCGTGTGAATTTAATATCTGTCACTAGACTGAAACACGGGTCATGAAAATCCTCAAGGTAAAACACTTTCTCTTACCACACTAACGTACTGACAGATTCTGACGGTGAAACCTGTAATATAGAGTTATTCCTCTTGTGCACATTTACGGATGGACAAGTCGTTTTCCTCTTCATTGGCTGCAATCTGTAGTCCCTCCATGAATAGGTCGCTCTTATTACCCCATATTTTCGTGTGTGGGTATACATGATGAGATGTCAGCGTTACAAGTCCTACACACGTGAACCACGGCCTGCAGCTGAGAACTTGACTCGTTCTGATAGCCTGTATCTGGTACATGAATGCTGCTTGATGGTGCGTAAATGAAGGACGTTATCTACAGAAAGCTGACAAAAGTCATGGAATAAAGGTATTCACATATGCACATGGAATTAGTATCCCGTAAAACGGTATAAAAATTATTTGCATTGGTGGAGCTGTTTTACTTATGCTAGAGGTTGTATACACTGAAAAGACACCGAGCGTGGTGGCGCAGTGGTTGGACACTGGACTCGCATTCGGGAGGACGACAGTTCAATCCCGCGTCCGGCCATCCTGATTTAGGTTTTCCGTGATTTCCCTAAATCGCTCCAGGCAAATGCCGGGATGGTTCCTTTCAAAGGGCACGGCCGACTTCCTTCCCCGTCCTTCCCTAATCCGATGAGACCGATGACCTCGCTGTCTGGTCTCCTTCCCCAAACCAACCAACCAACACTGAAAAGACTTCTTATTTGACTGTCGACAATTGCTTGTGACACTCCGTTGTAAATTTCCGAAGTTAAGTATTGAAATTTATCTTACTGTAATAAAAATTCATTAATACTATTTGGTTTAATTGTGGTCTAGCGATCCGAGAAATCAGGTTTTCTAGATACCCCATATACGACCTGTAGGCAGAACACAACAGTGTGGGCTGTGTTTGCATTGAATAGACTGGATCCTCTAGTACAACTGAACCGATCATTGACTGGAATTTTGTATGTTCGGATATCTAGAGACCATTTGTAGCCATTTATTGACTTTATGTTCCAAAAAGCGATGGAATTTCTATGGCTGACAATGCGCTATGTCATTGAGAGACGATTGAACGCAATTGGCTTGAAGAACAATCTGGACAATTCCAGCGAATGGTTTGGCCACCCAGCTCGCCCGACATAAATGCAATTGAACGTTTGTTTGGCTTAATCAAGATGTCAGCTCGTGCACAAAATCCTAAATCGGCAACACTTTCGCAGTTATGAACGATTACACATGCAACATGGCTCAATATCTCTGCAGGTGACTTCCAACGACTTTTTGAGTCCACGCCACGTCGAGTTGCTTCAATGCGCCGGGAAAACGTAGATCCTACATGACATTAGGAAGTATTCAATGATTTTTTGTCACGTCATTGTATACATCTTGTTTCAGCCGTTCAGACGGAGGAAATAGCGGTTCTCTGTTTCTGTAACATGCACTGAGTGATTTCGAAAGTCTGCGACGGTCGCAGTAAAGGAAAAAGCGAGATTATTACGGTGGCTTATTCGCCTGTGTGTAGAGCTTGGAGATTGAATATCATAGGTGAACTAAAAGCTCCAGATGTAATATGAAAGTTGAAATACGTTCGAATCCACGGAACAACTGGTGCATCTCCTCTTACGAGAGTAGCTTCCAGGAAGTTGCGAGAAACGTGATTTTCGCTGAGGAGATAGTGGGGCGTGATCATGTGTTCGCAAGTGGGTCGTCACTTCCCGGAAGTTTGCAACAATTTCATGTCATTGTCATTTACAAGGAAGCTATCATACTCCGTGAACACAATGCAGACTGATCGCTGAAGCTCTTCTACTTCATAAAAATTGTATGTGTCCGTTATTAAATATACTCCGGCATTCATGATTTTCTCTTTAATATTAATGACGTCATTCTACTTTTACTGATGTTGATATTTTGGTGATGCACTTTCACTCGTGTGTAGGATTTCAAGAGAACTCCTTCCGGTAAGAGTCGGACAACATATTGCTTCCTCTCACGTACATTTTTTGAAATGACCACTACGAGAAAATTCGAGAAATTAGAGCTAATACAGAGGCTTATCGACAATCATTCTTCCCATGTGCCATCAGGGAGTGGATCAAGGCAGAAAGAATCTGTTAGTTTTACCACAATTACCTTTCGCCACACGCCGTAAGGTGGCTTGTTGAGTACGATGCAGATGCACTAGCAGATGGTTTCTTGTTGCACTAACCTCGCCATTTGTTCCATTGCGAGGGCTATTAATTTTTCTACCTTAATTCAATGAATCCCGAAGTGATCCATATCTGCCCCCAGTGGTCGACTCCCAACTAAGAGGTGCATGTCATCGAAGAAAAAAACTGGGGTACATTAGATGTAAGCAGGTGTCCACCAGAGTGGATCCCATTTATGCTGGTCGCAACCGAAATTCCTAATTCTTGTCACAGAATAGAAACTGGGTGCTGTATACGAAACTGTTCATGTCATCGGCTAAGAGAGAGTATGGAGCAACTATTTAGTCTGACTCTGCTGCTCACAACATTCAGCCACATTATTAATTATTATTCTAACTTTAGTCCATGAAGTACTAGCCCTTGGCATCCTCGGAAGACGGGAAAGAGTATCTGGTACTGCCTCAACGTCTAGCCAAGGAGTCTGTGAACTGATGAGTAGCCTATTAAGAAAACGTAGCTGAAACAAAGGAGAAGAAATTTAGAATTTCAGTTTTACCTATACAAAGAAAGTGTTTCTGAGACCCTGCTGGGAAACCACCAAAACACTCAGTCGTGAAACAGAGGAATTGTGAATTGTGCAAAGAAGGTCGAATGGGAAAAATGATCACATGCAAGAAATGCAAAATATGAATTCATGGGAAGTGCGCAGGAGTGCTGAAAGGAGTGAAAAAATTATATTGTAGTGCTTGCAAACAGTGATGTAGAAACAAAATATAATACATCTCCTTAAACTTAGTGCGCCCACTGGTAGAAACTAGGAAACTGCATTACTAATTTTTATCGCTAGCAGTTCAGAAAACTGTGTGCAGTATTTTATTTTTCACAAAATTTGCATTCTTTAAATGACGTACCAAGTGCGATGCCCTATAGTTAAGGATGACGTTTTTAAATAATTTTGTAACGTTCTGTTAAGGCAAAAATGAATAATACCTCAATTTATCTCAGAAAATTGCTTTATATTTGTCCACAGATAACTGATACTAAACATGCCCTAATATAAAAAGAAATGTAGACAGTACAGTGTTCATTATTTGAAGTTTGCCTTCATTGCATCACTGTCGTACAAGCCATTACCCATTGTTTTTTGTGTAACGAAGTCTCAAGCAATGACGCTATGAAACTACCCAAGCTGAAGGACCATGTGAGAAGATGTCACCCTCATAGAAAAGGTAAGGATTAGAAACACTTACAGGAGAACTTCAAGACAGACCCAAGTTAAGGCCAGCCGGAATGGCCGTGCGGTTCTAGGCGCTTGAGTCTGAAACCGCGTGACCGCTACGGTCGCAGGTTCGAATCCTGCCTCGGGCATGGATGTGTGTGGTGTCCTTAGGTTAGTTAGGTTTAAGTTGTTCTAAGTTCTAGGGGACTGATGACCACAGATGTTAGGTCCCATAGTGCTCAGAGACATTTGAACCATTTGAAGGCCCAAGGTAAACAGTATGTTTGCTTCTACGTCATATAGAGATGATGATGGTTATCGGACGTCTTACAATATCTGGCGACATAAAGCAACTTGTAGGGATAAAAAATGGAATGATCAGGTAGACTCAGTCGTTGTAAGTCACATGTCAGATTTCGATTCATTTACCATATACAGGGAAAATGTATCGAGTCTACAAAGAAGACCGATGACTTGTCACTTGTGTAACTCAATGCAGAACAGCAGAACACTGCTTACGTGTGAGCCACCCATAGCAAGTTTGACTAACAGAGATACTAAACATAAACAAAGAAGGGCGGGTAGAATGATCACAGGTTTGTCTGACTCATGGGAGAGTGGTATGTAAATGTTGAAAAGCTGACTTGGATGGCTCTTGAAGACTCAAAGTATCCCACTAAATCTTACTTACAATATTTCAAACATTAGCATTAAGGGTATAGTCTGGAAACATCCTTCAGCCTTCAACGTACCGCTCCAATACGGACAGTGAAAACAAAATTACCTTAATTTCAGAGTGCACAGAGGAATTTATTCAGTCATTGCTCTCGCGCTACATACGCCTGTGGAACGAGAAGATAGCGTTAACTTATTTTACTGTGCAAAGTAATCTCTGTCATGCAACTGACAACGGTTTGCAGAGTATACCTCTAAATTTAGGTATGAAAAGAAGTTTTATAGTACTTTACGTCGCTGTACTGCTAAGACCTTAGACAGTGAAACTCGTAGCTTTTGTGGAACAACATAATGTTGAACTCGCGTATCTTCCGTGACTTCATAAATAATGAAGCTCTGACGGTTCTAGCCTTATCGGGAGGGTTAAAGGAAGTTCAAGTTTTAATGTCCCATAGACTTGAGGATCGTCTAAACTAGTCGAACTTCGTGACGATATGTAAGGAAACAGATCGTAGCCATTCCGGAGGAGACATTACGGCAATCATCTTAAGTCTATGATAGCTGCTTGTAGTATGTCTTCTGCTTTTGGCGAAGCAACTATGAATCCCAGTCTCCCATACATTCTATTGCAAAGCAGCAACGTAGCTTGCATGATACCTGTCGAGCCTACTCACAGTATCTTCTAATCAAGGTCGTTAGTAACATGTCATCGTGTTACAAGTGCTTTCACTGTGCACAGACATAACATACTGTGGGGAGCAAGTCCACACGGTCGTCTATTACTTTTGTTCTCTGAATTGATGATGGCTACATCGGATTTTCACTGTATGAGAAGCTATATGAAGCAGGACAGGTGGTGGAAACAGGTTGGAATACGATTTAGAAACACGCACGTGAGTTATACTGAAGTAGAACTGAACCGCCGATGTACAGGAAGGCAGTATGAATTTTTAAGAAATAGTAACACATGCCATCATTTTATGCGCAAAGGAAAAAAATGGAAGAAAACTGGCGTTTCGGAAAATTCCGATGAAGGTAGACTGACAGCAGACCACGCACAGATTATTGTTGACCTCATACTTCTCATAGCTGATGTGTAGAATATTCTGCTCTCTAGTTGCCCGAAATGACTGTATTTTGTTTTGCAATCTAATGAACCTCAGTCACACAAATGGCTGACCAACTTACACATCGTCGACTGGACGATGCCTCTACCCACACACTCTATCCATTCCATGCCAATCAATCCAACTTCTAGCAGGTTACAAGAAACTCAATTTCGAGTGTCACGACACGGATTTTGACTCAGGTACTCGAATATTTTAATGTATAACATAAATATACTCATGGGGCCTCTATAAATTTTTTATATGAAATAAAAATGATTTATTTTCCTTGTTTGATTGTAAATATAAATTAACAATGTAATTTTGTAATGTACTTGCCTCCTAATAACATGCGGCATACGGGAGTA
The DNA here is from genome assembly GCF_023897955.1 of Schistocerca gregaria. Taxonomy (NCBI): domain Eukaryota; kingdom Metazoa; phylum Arthropoda; class Insecta; order Orthoptera; family Acrididae; genus Schistocerca; species Schistocerca gregaria. The sequence goes on from NC_064931.1 coordinate 837,753,679, forward strand.
AGAAAAACCGAATGTTAATTGAAATAAATAAGATATACATTGCTTAAATAGAACAATAGTTTTTGAGTGAACTGCACAAATGGAAATTTACTATAATTTATTTAAGAAGTGTTGATGAAAAGCTATCGGGTTTTCACCCAGGTGGCAGATGTAATGGTGCAGATGGATGTGGGTGAGTGGTTTAATGGTGGAAGTGGAGCAGAAATGCAGAAGCTGAGGTCAGCCAATGGGGACATTTCATTTCATATAATCTATTGCATATTTCCAAACTTGCTGTCTATTTTTATAAGCAGATGGTACATTTTACAGTTTTACTTACTACAGTGCATTGTTCCATATTTCAAACTACATTTGTTATTAGCAACAAAACAAGAGTAACAATAATGAGTTAATGCTGGTATAGAATGAACGTAATTTGAGGAAAAGAAACCAGAAACAATTTGCTTATTTAAGAAGACGCTAATAGATGAAAGGAGAGGTTTTCGAAGATGTCGCACTACCTGGCTGTTCCAGGTGGGATGGCATGGGGACAACTATGAGTCAGTCTCAGATGGAACAGACATTCACACAAACTATGACGCATCGGTGACAGGCGCTGGCGGCAGCGTATGAACCTCAGGCCAGGACAGGATGGCGGTGATGTGCCAATGTTAATACTTCTCGTCTACGTGGCATGGCACCAAACGTGCTACCAACGCATCCCTTACCTCTCAGTTTAGTGAAGAAAGCGGAGCCTCTGCTCTCGTATCTGTCTACGAAGGGAGCTAACACTCAGCACGGCGGTAGTCGGCAGTGTTGCTCAGAGCTGAACCCTGGACCGGGCGTCTGGAGAGCAGTGGCTGGCGCTGTAGCACCCCAGTGCCTCGCAGTTAAGAGGACCTCAGTTCGAACGAAAGCCATCGAGGCTGCAGTTGCACTCTCTGAGGAGCGGTCCCTTCCGGATGGCGGATGGACATTGGCAGCCTCGTAGACGGAGCTAACACAACGTGGACGCCGATTCTAAGCCTATCTCTACTACGCCCTGCCTAGCCGAACGTCTGGCGCTTATTCACGATTGGTGAGGTTTGTTGCAGCTGAGGCCATGCGCAACGCTTCCCAAATGCTGCCGCAACGTCTCAAATGCCGGCTGTTGTCCCAGCGCCAGGGTCATGGTTGGAGAACCGCCGGTCGAGCGTAATACCAAACCGGAACATGTCGGAAACACCGTGGATTTTAGCACTGGACACCGGCTTCAGGAAGCGTCCTTACGGTCTTCTCATCCTGGAATAATGTGTTCCACCGAAACCCCTATTAGACGAAGCTTCGCAAAAAAGCTTGGCAAAAACAGATTTGCTGATATGTTTACAACGCTACCATTGCATACTCCCAATGAAAGCAGAAATCTGCCATACAATCTCCAGGTTAGCTGAATCATCTCTCTCCAGCAGCAACTTCTGTTGGCGTTTTTTTCCCTTCTTCTGCGATTTAAAATATGGATATTTCAAACTCCATCTGATGGACTACACAAAAAATAAATAAAATGTGTTTAGCATAACATGGAGTTAAAAAAAAGCCCCAAAAAACTCCTAGGTTAGCAGCTTTCTGCCAGCACTTTTCAGTCCCCTCTTTTTAATTACAATAACTACGTTATTTCAAATCATGGGACACCCAACAACTCTGCAGATCAGTTTTAAGCCGAATAACTGCTTGCATAAGGGACACAGGTGGCAGAACTCATTATTGGCTTGCTCAGTTTGTTACGTTCTGTCTCTTGAATATATCACTAGAGTTTTCTGAAAATGTAATCATTCGTTTGTATGTTTGCGTCATAACTACCGATTCCTATTTAATTCGTATAATTCCTTCGTGGTGCGTCGATTCTCTCTCTCTCTCTCTCGTTCGCCCTCTCTCTTTTTTTCTCTCCCTCTCCTTTCTTTTTGTCTTGGAGTGTATAAATGTATAAATATCCATACATAAAATGCAGTTGGGTATTTGTCCTAGAGTATAAGCTTACAAGGCGATGTCATGACCTTAAGGCGTACGGATGTGTCAGAGTAACCACTGCGTCTCTTGTTCCTTTTCCAGACCCCTTATGGAGGAGCTCCTGGCAATTCATGCAGTACCTTAGGGGTGACCAAAATACGGAAGTGTTCGACACCCACAATTGTGGTGTGGCTTGAAGCTGACGTTTTACAATAACTGAAAAGGCTATTCAGTTGCTTGATAAGGCTTTTACTGCAACGACAGAAGTGCAAGGCTGAAGATAAATTGAAGCGCACGGCGCAGCGTCCAGCAGAGACTACAGCATCCTACAAGACGTCTTGGAGCTGTGTAAAATAGAGGATCCTAGAATGAAGGATGAAGATAAGGTTACACATCTCATCAAGGGTGTTGCTGAGGACATGTATCAAGCCCTACTCCTGAAGGAGGTTTTGACAGAAAACGACTTCATAAAATGGTGCCAGTATATCGAGACAAGGCATAAAAAAAATTACATGCAAGAAGTTTCAACGGCTACCAAACGTAGGATCGATGTCTGTGATGGAGGAAGCAACTGATTTTACAACTGTTCTTCGTCAGATAGTGAGAGAGGAAGTTCAGAAGGCACTTGGATTGCCCGACGGTCAATAAACCGAGATGCTCAAAGAGTTCATAAGGGAGGAAGTGGAACTGACATTGAACCCAATCTCTCGCCCTTCATTTCACTTTAAAAGGAGAAAAAGTCGAGGCGCAGGTGGAGTTACATTTCTACAGTGCCGCATAAGGAACCTGTTTGGGCACCAAGGAAGACTAACGTCAGGAAGACCCACTATGCCGGCCGCGGTGGTCTAGCGGTTCAGGCGCTCAGTCCGGAACCGCGCGACTGCTACGGTCGCAGGTTCGAATCCTGCCTCGGGCATGGATGTGTGTGATGTCCTTAGGTTAGTTAGGTTTAATCAGTTCTAAGTTCTAGGGGACTGGTGACCACAGATGTTAAGTCCCATAGTGCTCAGAGCCATTTGAACCATTTGAGCCACTATGTTTCCACTGCAGATGACTGGGACATGTGGCGCGCCAGAAGACAGCAGACCGATCTTAGACGACGCCAACTCGGGGACGACGAAGATGAACAACAAGATGAGGATGCAGGAGGACGTAGATCATCATCGCCGTAACTATCCGCTGAAGGGAGCGCTCCCTAACACGCCGATCAAGGTCACCATCGCCATTCAGAATCTCCAGCCGCTGCAACCTGGAAAACAATAGGGTGCCACCTTTCTTGGAGGTGAGGCCGCCAAAGAGAAAAATCCTCCACTGTTGATCACTATCAAAATGATAGGAAACTACGTCGATATCCTCATGGATGGCCGTCCATCCGAGGCTCTTGTGGTTTCTGGAGCATCGTATTCAGTCATTTCTGGGAAGTACCGTCGCCAGTTACAGAAAACCGTATTCGTTGACAACAAAACATCTGTGCTGAAGGTGCCTAATAGGAAATATGTAAAACCTACAGGAAGATGTACCATTCGTGTGGGTATAAGTGGCCATAGACAATCCTAAGAATTCTTCATCTTATAAGAGTATCATTATGCCGTCATTCTCGAATGAGACTTTTTGAAAGCTTCGCAGGCAATTACAGATTGTCGTCGCTCGAAGATTATGCTAGACGAGATGAGATACTGTGGACAGGAAGATGCGCATCCAAGTGTGTGGAGATTATGTGTGCTGGATGAAGTGATCATTCCTGCAGTCAGCGCTAGAAAGGTAATTGTCACGTGTCATGCCATGCACCAACCCATGGATCTTGTAGTGGAATGTAAGAGAAGCATACCACTGATGAGTAACTTGGTCATCTCAGGCTCTGTCGTCTCGTTTAAGAACGGATTCGGTGAATTGTGGATAGATAAATGTCGCAAAGAACCACAGATCCTCCCAAGACCCATGTGCATAGCAAACGCTGATCCACTCACTGAACAGCTGAGCATCATAGAAACCTCCCACGCAGAGTCGGTGGGCGAAATTGGCGCTACCACGACGAAACAAGATCTACTAGCTTGGCTATCACCAGATGTCACTAAGGAGAAACAGAAGAAGCTACTTGCTATTGTTCAAGATTTCTCTGAATGCTTCAATCCGTAGGCGAACAGAAATTATAAAAATCGAAGGTTAAACACCGGATTAGCACTGGAGACCATCAACCAATAAGCAGCAGGAGAGCATACTGTGTGTTAGCAACAGAACGTCGAATAATTTGCGATAAGGTAGAGAAAATGATGAGGAATGGCATCACTCAGCGTTTGCAGAGCTAATGGTCGTCACCAGTGGTCCTCGTCAAAAAGAAGCAGGGCAGTTGGCGCTATTGTGTTGATTACAGGAAGCTTAATAAGATAATTAAAAGGACGTTTGCCCTCTTTAAAGAATTTATAATACACTGCATTGTCTGGAGGGGGATAAGTTTTTCTCAAGCATGGACTTGTACTTGGAATACTGGCAAATCGAAGTAAATGAAGCTGTTGGTGTGAAAACTGCACTCATCAACCCTGAGGGACTGTATGAATTTAAGGTAATGTCGTTTGGTTTGTGTAATGCACCATCAACTTTTGAACGAGTGATGGATAATCTTCTAAGGCACCTGAAGTGGGTGATGTGTCCTTGTTATTTAGATGACATTGTAGTGTTCTCAGAGAAATTTGATGAACATATAAAAAGATTGAGAGCTGTTCTTAAGTGTCTCCAACAAGGCGGACTGAAACTTAATCCAAGAAAGTATCTCTCTGGAGCAAAAGAAATCAAAATACTTGGTCACCTTGTGTCAAACAAAGGTGTGTGGCATGATCCAGAAAAGGTGAAATTTATAACGTAATTTCCTATTCCTAAGGTATTAGGGATGTGAGAAGCTTCCTCGGATTTTGTTCTTATTACAGTGCGTTTCATCAGACTTCTGAATCAAAGCTGGTTAAAAGCTAATGCCATATTTATCTGGGGTGGTGCTCAACGAGATTCTTTCGATGTGCTGCGAAAATCTCTGACCACTGATCCTGTACTTGGTCTGTGTGATGATAGAGCACCTACAGAACTACACACAGATGCCAGCGGGTATGGTATCGGTGCTGTTCTGGTACAAATGTCAGATGTAAGAGATAAGGTTATGGACTATGCTTCTAGGACTTTTACAAAAGCCGAAAGAAACAACTCAACCAGAGAAAGGTAATGTCTTGCTGTGATCTGGGCTACGTGCAAACTTCGACAGTATCTCTATCGAAGACCATTCACAGTTGTTACAGACCATCATTCACTTAGTTAGTTGACAGGTCTTAAGGATCCAACAGGACGACTCTCATGCTGGGCACTAAATCTTCAAGAGTATGACATTACCATAGTGTACAAAAGTGACAGAAAACATCAAGATGCCGACTGTCTCTCAAGAAACTCTGTGCAAGACCATCAAGACTTTGATGAAGATAGTGACTATGTCACTGTACTCCAGGATCTCTCTGTTGAGCAGGAGCAGGACGCTAAGATATCTCGAATTATGCTCGCCTTATATCAGTCTGAGGACGTGAAAGGACCATTTAAGGTAGTTCATGGATTACTTTGCAAGAAAAACTTTGATACGTTTGGAAAGAGGTGGCTAGCAGTGATTCCTAAGCACATGCGCTTAGATGTTCTACAGAAATTCCATGACACACCTGAGGCCGGACGTTTAGGATTTATTAAGGCATACGATAGAATCCGTATGAGATTTTTCTGGCCAGTTTTATTCAGGAGTGTCCGTCAATATGTGTCGCACTGTCGAGAGTGCCAGAGGAGAATTGCAGTTCCTCAGAAACCACCTGGCCCACTCATACCAATTCCACCAGCAGAAACCCCTTTCCAGCGTGTTGGGCTTGACCTCCTCGGACGATTTCCCACGCCTGCTAGTGGCAATAGAGCAGTAATCTTGAACTACAGGACTGGATCCCAGGAGCCCGCCGTTTATAACAGCGTCCTGGTGGTCTTCATATGTAGGCGGCCTGGATGTTCTTCATTGGTGACGATGCTAAAAGCGCCGTTTGCGGTACCCGCAGGAATTTTCGAGGCACTGGTTTAAGCAGCATCAACAGGCTACGATACTACGCGCTCTGCTCCTCCTCCAGGGCTTTCGTATTAATATTTTGACTCTGGTGCCATAATCTCCAAATGGAGGACATGTTTCCCAGCGGATGGTTTTCCCAATTCATAAGCGCGTGGCATCTTTTTCCCGTGAAGTGCTATGTACGGTGATAAGTCTGTACTCTCAAGTACCTCTGAATTATACACTACCTTTGCATACACTATCAGAGCATCTAAGACACTATTGGATTATTTACGTAACAATTTGGAATTTTTTCTAATGTTCCGTGCCCCCTCTCTGTCCTCCCATTGGTTTCCGGGTATAAACCATGAAAGTCACCATGATACCTAGAATACATTTGGCAACAAGTTAGTGCCTTGACTGATTATTATGGTCTCTTGCATCACAAACTTTATTAGCCAGTAGTTAACTACTGTCGCAGCTAGTTTTTCACTTGCTGATCCGACACAGCATCATGGATACAAATAACAAAAAACGATCAATTGTAGTTGAAACATACTTAGTCACTGCCAGTGTCTATGCAAAGGGAGGAAGGATATCCATACCTCTCATCTGGGTATCATTTGACATGGAGCTAGTAGACCAGTTCACGATGCAAGAGCTCCTCCGTAGTATACAGTCACCGTACAGAAACTTGTAAAGAAAAAGAGACTACAGCATAATATGTCTGGGGAACATACCCGTGGCATTCCGTGGGTGGTTTCGTCATTCCTATAGTCACAATGGATTATCTCAAGTACGGATCTATCCTTGAGGACCATGAACACTCCCACAAGCAGTTAGCTTCTCCTCGACACGTTGGCATCTACCAGCAGAAGGTGCAACGTGTCACACCGCTCGCAGTGTACGTGCGTGGTTCTAAGGGCACCACGATGAGTTTACCGTAATCTCCTGGCCATCAGACCGCACGTATTAAAACCCAGTAGAGAATTAGTGGGACCATCTCGACCGGGGCATTCGCGCCATGGTTCCCCAACCGAGAAATCATATGCAGCTGGCCACGGTATTGGAGCTAGCATGGCTCCTCATTCCTGTCGCTGCCTTCCGGAACCTCAGTGACGCTCTTCCTGTACGGCTAGCAGAGTCCGCACTGCAAAATATGGTAATTCAGTCTTTTTACATTTGGTCACAATAATTTGACTGGTCATTGTATTACGATTTTCGTTTCGGTTGACCATCCTACGGACTATATTCAACTTCAGTCAACAGTTTGCATTACTGAATGGATACTAGAGCAAGCAGCAGCACTTGGCACCTACGCACTCGTGTTTTCAATGAGCAAAGAGTGACGTCACGTAATGTTTAACATACTGCAGTCAAAACCGGGAGACGCTGAATAACAACCATCAGTTGTCCTGTCGTGATTTTGCTAATTCGATAAAGGAGAATACCAGCCGTTTGTTTTGAAAATGAAATGGCCGTTTTCCTTCTCCATCTCTGTTCTATCGGAGTTAGTACTACACCACGAGTTATCAAAGGACACGAAGCCTCAATGTGATTCTATATTTATAGATTCCCAGTAGGCGACTGAAGTTGTTCCTCACTGGTGCCTTGTACTTAAGTTGCCTGTGTGTGGGGTAACGTCATATATGTGCCACTGGACTCCTAATTCGCTTTCAGATACATCACAGTTCATAGTAACTAGCAGAAAGTCATCGAGCAAAACATAAGTCATGTCTTACGTTCCGCAAGAAAGTAACATAGGTCCTCTCTTATCCTTTAAGGGACAATCTTAACTGCCCAGTTAGATTGTTTGGTGATGATGTCGTCGTTTACGGTCTAGTAAAGTCATCAGAGAATCAAACCCACCTGAAAAATGATTTCTACAAGATGTGTGTTTGATGGAAACAGCGGCAGTTGACTATAAACAGTGAAAAGAGCGAGATCACCCATACGACTACTACAAGGAATCCGTTAATGACACATCACACAAATGAAAAGGGTATCAATTCAATTATATACCTACGTATTGTATTTATGAACAGCATAAATTGCAAAAATTACATAGAAAATATTGTGTTGGTGGCAAACAAAAGTCTGCGTTTTATGGGCAGACCTGTTAGAAAATGCAACAAATCTATTGCAGAGACTGTCTGCGTCCCATTGAGGAGTATTTCTGTGCGGTTTGCAGTTCGTACCAGGCAGACTTGACGAAAAACATCGAAAAGTCTCGAAAAAGAGCAACTTGGTATGTAGTATCGAGAAACAGGAGAAATAGTGTCGCGGATATGGTACGCGGAATGGTGTGACAATAATTAAAACGCAGGAGTTTGTCGTTGCAGCGAGAACTTTTCATGACATTTCAGTAATCAGCTTTCTCTTCAGGATAGGGAAATACTCCATTACCAACGCCTAGAGAGAGAGGAGCGACCATTTTAATAAAATAAGAATATGATTTATGTTTTTTTCCCCGCGTGCTTTTCGAAAGTGAAACGGTTGAGAAATGGTGTAAGTATCGCCCATAAACACTCTGACAATCAAGTAAATGGGTACGTTAGAGTAGTAATGAAGATGTGGATTTAGAACTCGTAGTCGGCACGTTAAACTCTGATCTGCCTTTTTCTTTTTCCATCGCTGTTTCCATCTGACCGAACGCCCGAGATCTGATAGGCAGATGTGATGTTAGAAAAGCCCTCTGATAATAGACGTCAGTAATCCTTAACACGAATCGTACTATAGCGATCTGGTAGAGATGATGATGAATTGGAGTAGTATGTTTCTGTTTGCGAAACACAACACGTTATTCTGCGTCAATCCTCCTTGTTTGTAGAAAGATTGATTTATCTCTATGGACATCAAGATAAATATGATTATTTTCAGTCATTGCACTGTGAGCGGAGGTTCGAAAGCCAGTGACGTACGTAAATGGAATGAGTTACATCGTCTCTTTCGACGGATCGGGCGATTCTTTAGGTCATTCAGATTTTGCAGATAGGTGAAATTTTGACAAAAGTAGTAATTTAGTATCTACATTGGCACTGTTGTACATTAAAATTACAACACCGTCAAGAACAGCAAAAGACGAAATTTTAGTTATTGGGCTTAGGAGGAAGAATACATAATTAAATCGGCAGATGGTTTCGAGTATACAGGGTCATACATTCAGGGCAAAGAGGTTTTATATCTGGTGGCAACCATGGGTAGAGCCCGGCTGGGCTATGTGTCGAATTATAGTTGGAGAAGGGATTTGGTTACGTCAGTTCATGCTGCTACAGCTCATTGCAGGAGTTCATCACTTACAGTAAGAGACGGGATTGTCCCTCTCTAGGCAACCCAGTGTCAGACATTTTCAAAGGGTGAGAGAACTGAAGACCGTGGTTATCAGGGCAATAGAATACCCTATGTACCTAGAGTGGCTCGAACAGCACAGGCAATACTCTGTTAACCTGCTGAAACAGAATGGTATCTAGAGCCCGCAGATAGAGCACAGCCATCGGCCTTCACATGGCAGAAATGTGATACCTGCTCTTAACGCTATCGGCTATGTGGAACAAAGATGTGTCGCATACCGAACGGTACTCCATACTATAGGTCGAATTTCTGGGCCAATAAGACGATGTCGAACACTTCTGGAAAGTTCCTTCTCGTAGGAGCCTCCACACAAGAACAATTCCACCGAGATTGTGTTTTCAGACCGGCGCTGTTCTGAAGACACAAAAGGGTGTCATTTCCATCTCAACTATTGTCGTTGAGCACATCACTCGTGGACAGCTAACTCAGGTTTCGAGCTGCAACAATGGTTGCCGTGCTGATTGTCCATGCCTCCCCAGACGTCGTCGGTCTGTCTTACTGCAAACAAGCAAATTTACTCTTAGGTCACTTCCTTGCCTGTTTGTTCGGTACTAATTTTGCAATTGATTTTACACTAACTTTCCGTGCGCTACAGACTTGAAACCTTAAACATGGCTCAGAACAGGGTAACAAAGCAGTTTTAACCCGCTTACTTGTCGGTCTATGTGGAAGGTTTGGGACTGGGGAGAAAAAGATTGGTATCGCTTCACATATCAGCTGTCCTGCAGGACCAGCGTGCATCTACATCTATATGATGTACGTACATCCACGTTCATCTACATCTACTTGAATAACCATAGTGACAAAAGGAGCATGACGTACTATACCAGCCTGCATGACCGAACGAAGAATGTATTTGACGTCTCGGGTACCAGCCACTGATATCCTGTGTTGCTTACTTGTACGCCTCCTCGACCCATCGCATCCATATTCGCATTACAATCGTGGGATCCCGACCAACTCGAGCAGCCACTTCATGAAAAGATTAATCACAGTCTCGATCGTCAATGTTCCTGCTGTCCAGTTCCAACAGTTGCGGTTCTACATTTCTCTTTCTTACACAAAACATACCATAATCTTCTAACAACAACACTGAGATGATATTTCTGAATGTGAAACCTGTTTCTAATAATTCCGTATGAACACAATGTAGACGGTGTTACTCCTGACTACTTTGTGCGGTTGCGTTGAAGTGATAGTTATTAGTTTACTGAAGTATATAGTGCGTATCATGCCGATTGTACGTTTTTTGTATGGCACCTCCATGCAATTAGGCAATGAAGAAAGCAAGTGAGCTCGAAAACTCTCAAATGCTCTTCTCCTTTCGTTACTAACGGTCAATTGCGTCGGAAAGAGGGTGATCTGGATAATTACTGATGGTATACTGCGTTTCTTGGAGGATAGTGTCGAAAGTAAATGATCTTGATCCTCCTTGTAGAATTTGAGTCAAGTAATTTAGAGAACTGCGTAAAGCCTACATCAGGATGATATGACGAGGGTTCCAACTCCTCTCTTACGGTGCACGACAGCATTGTGTTTACCACAAGCTTTGTTATTCCCTGTGAGGTGCTCCAGCGTGTGTGTGAATATGTGGAGTGCAAGTGGTGCCACTCAGCGGCGGTCAATTAAACGGTTCACTCAGCTCTGCTGCTCGGTTATTCTGACAGCGTGAAGTATTCTCAAACCTGCTGAAAAGAGGGCATTTCGTAATATCGCATCGATTTCTACTCTGGGCGGAGATTTATTTGCAGGTGATGGTGCAGCAATCAGATTAATTGAGGTCACGTTCTCTGCTTCAACTGACGTTGGTCCGCATGTGGTAATAACTTTAACGTTCGTGTGATATCTGATCTCCTCGCTAAATTGCAGCCGTAGGACGGGTGGCAGAGATTTTAATTTGTTAGCAGGACGAATGGCTAAGAATTTAATACAGTTTTCATTTTATGATGTGCCTGAAATTCAGCCTTTCGATCCAATTACTGCTACCTGATGTAGGGTTTCTTCTCATTGCCTGAAATGTCTCCCTTCCATCATAGTCTCCTACCTATCTGTCCCAATGAGCTCGTGTGTGTGTGTGTGTGTGTGTGTGTGTGTGTGTGTGTGTGTGTGTGTGTGTGTGATTGTGTGTGTGTCAGTTTGGCTACTGCTGTTTTTTTATACTGGTGTTGGCTATGGAAATAAGTTCTATGTTGGATTAAAGTTGAATGGCAACATACAAGTGGAGTTCAGATGTTAAACTTAAAATCACAACGACAATTACAAGTCTATGATCAGAGATCTGAATGTAGGTAAGGAGCGTATTCATACAAGAATGATCGACAAATGTCAGTCAGATGTAAGAACCCTTCACGAAGCAACAGAAGCAGCAAAAATATGGCTGCTCCGTAATGATACACTGTCAGTGCGGTGAATGAGGATCATGCACTATTCGAGTAGTGAAGATATCATATTAATCGCTGAATTACACTAAAGGATCTCTGTTGACGCCAATCGCTATAGAAGTGGGACCTACGGAAACATTGTATTTCGCTTGTTCTCGAACATAGCAGAAATACGGGACAGTCACTTGAGAAATGTGAAATATTCCCAACCATTATCGTCGATTATTAAGAAGAGTAACACACAATGGTAAGTATAGCTGTTAATGTAGTGCATTACATTGCCCGTGGTAAGATGCAGGTTCCAGTAATTGACTGAGAGGAGAGACTGCTATTGAAAGGCGCTGCATGTGAGGGACATCTCACCCCTTTCATAGATGAAGGAATGGATTTCTCGGACAAACTTCACAAACTAGGCAACCTGTGTTAAACGAGCTGTCCTATCAAAACATGGATCTTGAACCCAAACATTCCATACGTAAAGATAACAGTTCAACCTCTCTTAAGGGAAACGTAGTCCTGGCGCTACAAGTGGACATTGTACCAACAAATTCCTGTCGTGTAAAGAAGGTTAAGGTTTAGCGTCCAGCTCATGACTAGGTTAGTAGAGTTTGAGCTGGTTAAACATGGGACTGAAAATTGGCCTTGCACTTTCGAAGGAGTCATCCAGGTAGTTGGCTGGATGTGGATTTGAACCGCCATCCTCCAGATTAACAGTGCGAAATCATAAGAAAACAGTAATGTTCAGTGGAGTGCCTTAAAAAGGTCACAAGAACTTATTTCTCCCTACACTCTGGAGTAAACGATGTGGACTTTTGACTTTAAGTATTTCATTGTTGAATGCCTATACCCGATAAAAATTGTCACTGCCGTGATAATACGGCATTTGTATACTTTGCAGCTTCCCTGTATTCGCCGAATATCATGAATCTGTCTCCATTGAAATGCAGGCAACGACTTCATTCTTTTGCTGTTATACTTTTAGCAACGGAATTAACTACTACTCTGTAAGTTTTATTGTATTGTTGGGTAAAGTATTACGGAATGAAAATAGTCCCCCATTCGGATCTCCGGGCGGGGTCTACTCAGGAGGACGCCGTTATCAGGAGAAACCAAACTGGTGTTCTACGGTTCGGAGCGTGGAATGTCAGATCCCTTAATCTGGCAGTTAGGTTAGAAAATTTTAAAAGGAATTAGTGACGTTCGGTGTCTGGGGGAACAAGACTGCTGGACAGATGATTGCAGGGTTGTAAATACAAAATCAAATAGGGGTAATGCAGGAGTTAGTGTAATAATGAATAAAGGAATAGGAGCGCGGGTAAGCTACTACGAACAGCAAAGTGAACGCATTAGTGTAGACAACACAGACACGAACTCCACGCCTACCACAGTAGTACGAGTTTATATGCCAACTAGCTCCACAAATTACGAAGAGACAGAAGAAATGTATGACGAAATAAGAGAATTTATTCAGATAATGAAGGGAGACGAAAATTTAGTAATCAAGGGGGACTGGAATTCGATAGTAGGAAAAGGATGAGAAGAAAAAGCAGTAGGTGAATATGGAATGGGGGTGAGAAATTAAAGAGGAAGCCACCTGGTAGAAATTTGCACAGAGCATAAATTAATCGTAGCTAACACTTGGTTTAAAGAATCATGAAAGACTAGGTTAGAGGCCTCGAGACACTGAAAGGTTCCACTTAGATTCTTTACTGGTAAGAGAGAGATTTACGAACCAAGTTTTAATTGTAAGACATTTCCAGGGGCAGATGTGGTCTGTGACCACAACCTATTGGTTAAGAAGTGTAGATTAAAACTGAAAAAACTGCAAAAAAGATGGGAATTTAAGGAGATGGGACCTGGATAAACTGAAAATACCAGAGGTCGTAGAGAGTTTCAGAGAGAGCATTAGCGCGTGATTGACAAGAACGGAGAAAAGAAATACAGTAGAAGAAGAATGGGTAGCTTTCGAGAGATGAAATAGTGAAGGCAGCAGACGATCAAGTAAGTAAAAAGACGAGGGATACTAGAAATCCTTGGGTAACAGAAGAGATATTGAACTTAATTTATGAAAGCAGAAAATATAAAAATGCAGTAAACGAATCAGGCAAAAAGGCTTACAAAGATTTAAAAATGAGATCGACAGTAAGTGCCAAACGGCTAAGCAGGGATGGCTAGAGCACAAATGTAGGGATATAGAGCCATGTATCACACTAGTGGTGAGACAGAAACTGCCAGCATGGAAGTTAAAGAGGGCTCTGAAGAAAACAGAACCTCTTGTATGAGTGTCAAGAGCTCACATGAAACACCAGTTCTAAACAAAGAAGGGAAGGCAGAACCGAGGAAGGAGTGTAGAAAAGGTCTATAGAAATGCTGAAAAACGTAAAACTGTCCACTTCATAAAATAAAATAATATAGTACTCCATGAGTATAATATCAGTGAGTCATACGTTTATCTCATAGAAATACCTGGATGTATCACTTTGTAAGAATACGAAGTAGGATAATCACGTAGACTCAGTCATAGGTAAAGAAAGTGGCAGACCTCGATTTATTGGTTGATGGATCCTCCAGCTACCTCTACCGTCAACATCCTTTCCCACACTGCTGGGATCCAAGTCGCCTGTTCTGCAGGGAAGGCAGTGAGCACTGCAGTTACGAAGGGCTGTTGAAAGAGGCCGTCGTCGGCTAAGGGACTCCTTTTCAACATCTGTCGCAGACAGTGGCTGGGAACGATGATGACATCATCAGTCCTGGAGAGCCAACGGCCTTTGAGATCGTTATCTTCAGCTGTGACAGCCATTCATACGGATCAAATTCAGACATCTGCTTGATGTTATGACCTGAGGCCAGAAGGCTGCAGAGATAGTCGCATTCTGGAGTCGTATTTCGTCAGTTGCATTCTTCAGTAAACAGTCGTGTTCTACGGTCGACAATTGCAGTTACGATTTTACATACGGTGGACCGTTGAGAGAAGCCATATTGGAGTACGCCGTTTTAGCAACTGGCTTATTATATGAACAACAATAACCCTAGTGCTGTTTTGACGTTAAGAATTTAGTCTCTGGAGGGCATTGCTATTGGAACTGTTAACATGTAAAGGACGAAGTTTGATTCTGTATGCCATATTGAGTAACAGAGTTCATATTAACGCATTTTATAAGCTATAATAAATAAGAATTATTTAAGTTGAAGTGATTTATTTGTGGAGTTGTTTCAGAGCGCTGAACTCGTCGAGTCGTTAATAGTGATGTAGCGCAACAAAAGTATACAGTGCGTCACAACATTGGTAGAATACTAAGAATACTAGTGAAATATAATCAGCGTACACAGGAGGTTGCTCATAAATCATTCCTGGAAACATCCTAGAATATTTCTGGAGTACGTGGCATCCTCACCAGTCAGGATTAACAGCAGGTGTTGAACGTATACAGAGATGGACAGCACGAATGATCACAGATTTTTTAACTCTTGGGGGGGGGGGGGGGAGGGTTTCACAGTAACTGAACCAGCAGACACTTGGAAACAGACACAAACTGCCACGAGGAAACCAACCTACTAAATTTCAAGAACCGGCTTTCAATGACGACTCTAGGAATATACTACAAGTCTCTCCATATAGTACCCGTAGCTGTCGTTAGTAAAAGATTAGATTAATTACAGTGTGCATACAGGCACTTAAACAGTCATTCTTTCGGCTTTAGATACACGAATAAAATGAGAAGAAATTCTAACAACTGGTACAATGGGAAGTATCCCCAGCTATGCACTTCACAGTGGCTTGCAGAATTTGTATGTAAATGTAGATGTCTTACAACTGCCTCGAATGACTAGTCCTACAACTCACACGAGAAAGAAATATTTTGTGGTACCGCGCGCCGCGGATTTTGAATCCGCGCCAGATGGCATGGACGTCAAAGACCCCTAGAGCCGTAAGCTGTGGCCGCGCGCCTCCTGCTCCATGTTTAATGTGAGGACGCCACAGTGGAACACGTGATCCCAGCGGCCAACAGCGGCGTACCCGATCATGTATTTAAGCGCCTGCCTCTCTTTTAGCCGGTTCCCCCATCTTCTCCTTTTCCTTGAACACATCCACACCCAGTGTATTGTCCGCCTCCTTGATAGCCCTCACCCCTGGTGTCTCCCTTCCTCTTCACCCCGAGTCCGTTGCCGCGCCTTTACCGTTGCGTCCCACCCTCTCTCCATCTCCCAAACCTCCATCCATTTCCCAACGCAAATTCCACCATCTACCCCTCCCGGATGATGAGCTTCACCCTGACATCTGCCCTTCCTACCAACTCTAACCCCATCTTCCTTCTGCCTCCTCTTTGGGGCTCCCTCTCCTCCCCCTCCCTTCTCCTGAGCGGCTTTCTCCTCCTACTGCCCCTCCCTCTCTTGTGCTCCCCTTCAGTATCTGTGCACTCCCTCCTGACTTGTCTTGTCTCTTCATCTCCTGCCCCACCTGTCTCCTGTCTCTTGGTGCACCTGATGACGCCCCCACTCTTTTCATCCCAACCCTTCCCTGCTGCACCTTGCTTCCCCCCCCCCCCCCTTGTCAATCCTCTCCAACCTCTCCCTCAACAGGTCCCACCTGGCAGTTTTATTCTGAATCGTGTGTGCTCCAAGTGGGTTTAAAGGGTGTTGTTCTGGTGTGTTTTTAATACTGTGGCAAGCTTTTAACCTGTGCATGTGACTTCAGTGTCTTTTTTTGTGTTCCTACGAATCGCCAACTATGTTTTTTAACTTTATGTCGACTTTTTTAATGGTCCCCCCATGACCGTCTAACAGACATCCCCTGCCCATATTGGGCAGGAGAGTCAAATCACAATAACGAAAAGAAAAAAAAAAACTTTGCCAGTCAGTCTAAGCTTTGAGTGCATCTGTTGACATATCGCTTCAGACAGCATATTTACGTTACTTTGTTCCGTGTACGAGTGGACGTGGTTGATTCGTGAGGTCTTCTTGTCACTCCATTGTCTCTTGCTTGCTGTGGTTCGTAAGGTCTCGCTCGGTTGTCATTCATTATTTATGTGTCCGTCCTCTCCCGTTTGTGTTGCTATTTGCGGGCCGCTCTGTGGGTTCCACCGCGCTTTCCTTCACAGCAACCCCGAGGCCATTCTGGTCGCGGTTATAACATATTTCATACCTAGCGGCAAACAGACCTGATCCTTTGAAGAGTGTCACCTATGAGAGAAGAAATAGCACCCACAATGCTGTTACTGGAACAACTGACACCAAAGGCAAAAAGGTCATCAAGAAAACTAGCAAAGTATTTGCGTTTGGTCGAATTGATAGAGAACCACCATCAGGTCACGTTAAGGACGAATGAGGCATTTAGTATATATCCAACACAAGCAGAAAAACTGGAGTTAAAGTTGAAAGATCTTATAAACTGCAAGCAGAGAAGGTACGTTCCAAGTGAAATACTACAAGACAGCCAAGTCCCTACATGGTGTAACGGCACCAATCGGATTATGTTTCAGTCAGATACTTACACTCTCAGTACATGGTACGGAGCACAAAACCGATTGAAAAATGTTCATAGCCATTTGTTCATCCGTAAGAAGAACCATACATTAAGTTTACAAACATTTTTCCACTTGACCCTAACGAATTATACAGTGTGTTCCTGGAGGACGGGTCAGTATTCATGGAAATGACAGTGATGGCCATCAGAACCAAAACACCTCATTGCGAGATATGTGCAGTTTCGAGTGGTTTCCCAAATACAAAACATTATTTTAGTGATATTTCATTTTCAGCTAGGGTGCACACTGCTTTGTTGTTTCCACCCTCTTTGCTGGGGACGGCTTTTTGTTGTTGAAGTAGCCGGTTGAACGCGCAGTTGCCATGGCGTGTTGTGAATGAGGTAGTGCCAGAGATTGCCACTGTATCACACGTAACCATCGATTAACTACGTTTGTAAATGTGCTGCTTAAATGACATACTCTTATTCTAATGAAGGACATGCTGATATACTCAATGTTTACGGCTTCCACGGTGGTAATACTCCTGCTGCATCGAAGACTACCGTCAGTGTTTTCCACACATCGTATTCCTGATCGTAAAACCCGTGCAGGAACAACATACATTATTCAAATGCTGCAGCGAAGTCCTGCTACGACCACAGGACATCTTCCTGCACTTTTCAATGTCACACAGACCCTTGTATGGTGAACGTTATGTATAGATAAGTATACCCATTTCATACACCGCGTATCCACAATCTTCATATTGGCGACAATGAATGTTGTCACTGGTTAAAAGAAAATCGTCATTTACTTCTATTAATACTATTGGATGATGAAGCTACGGTTACGTGGACTGGAATCCACAAGTTATAGTGGTAGCCAATTTTCAGATTCGTTTTTAAATCAATGTTTCGTTCGGTATGATCGGTAACGTGATGATAGGATCAGTCGTTTTAGTACAGCGACATGATGGGACATAATTCCTTGAATTTCTCGAAAATTTTGTTTTTGAGCGCCTTGAGGAAGTTCTTTTGACAACGGGAGAGAAATGTACTTCCAGCATGACGGAGCCTCTCCATATATTACTATACGTGCGAGCGAACATCTCAACCGCAGTTACTGTAATCGATGGAATAGTTATGGTGGTACAGCTATCTGACCTTCAAGATCGGCTGACCTATGCCATTATATTTTTTATGGGGGTGGATGAAGACTGAGATGTTGAAAAGAAAGGTAAAATGTCGAGATAAGCTGCTTGGGCGCATCAAGTACACTACTTCCCCCATTAGGGAACGTGCAGATGTACTCAGACAACGAACACAACGTGCTCTCCCGTGGGTGCATAAATAAACTGAATATTCAAAGTTTGTATTCTGAACCGTACAACAGATGTAATGTGACGTGTATGACAGTTCAGAGAAGTGAATGTGCGGAAAAACGTATTTTTCAGTCGATGGTTTATAAAATGCTTATCGTAATGTTTAGTAGCTGTTGTACATGTGTAAACTGACAATGTGTCGAATAATACCGAAAATAATTTACATTACGTGGATTCAATCTCGCAAACCATTCCGAATAATTCTTTTGATTGAAATAACCGTTCCTGTCACATCCCTGAGTATTTACCGTTGCTCTCCCGGCACGCTGTATATAATAAAATCCTAGTCGTACCTAAAGCCACGCAATCGGTCAAAATCTTCCCAGGATCCTCTTAGAGTCCGACATGCTGTTGGAACTGAGGACAGCAAAGAGAAAGCAAATATACTGAATTTCGAATTTTAAAAATATACTGACGAACACAGGAAAATATCGTCAGAAATTCAA
Source organism: Schistocerca gregaria (assembly GCF_023897955.1). Taxonomy (NCBI): domain Eukaryota; kingdom Metazoa; phylum Arthropoda; class Insecta; order Orthoptera; family Acrididae; genus Schistocerca; species Schistocerca gregaria. The sequence continues at coordinate 837,772,716 of NC_064931.1, forward strand.
AAGGAGCTGTACACAACCTCCACTTGGTCTACTGTAGGGTAATTCTATCAACGTTGACAAATGGAAAATAATGAGAAACAACCGCATAGTATCATGTTACAAGATTTGTGGCAATTACGTTGAGCACATCACATCGTGTATACAGAGTGAAGCGAAATTTGCGTAGTGGGGTTCCCAAGTCCGGCGAGTACATCCTGCACAAAAAGGACGTTAAAGTGTGGCAATGTGGCAACACTGTAACCACATGGTAACTACCTCAGTCAGCTCTCTTTAGTTGTGCTGTACAGTCTGTGTAGTGGATAGAGCTTTGGGTTAGCATGCAGGACGTCAACGATTCGATCCCCGGTAGAGACATGTGTTTTTTATTTGGGAAATGTAGTCCAGGTGGTACGATATCTGACATCTTAATCGTCAACAGTGATTGACGCGGGTCCGCTACAAAGAATTTGCACTTACATACTACAATCGTAGAAATGGAAGATTGGTCAGCTTTGGAAGAAGCCCTTTCCACTTCATATACTAGATGCGGAACCTGCTCCATTGGTCCCACAGATTAGTACCAACTATTATTCTTGCCTCGTTCAGGTTCATTACATTTCGTTAGGGCCTTACGTTACCAGTAGGAATAGCAAAATGGTTTGCGAGTAATGTCTAAACCCGGTTACTATTTGTATGTGTTATCACCATTGTCCCACTTATTATGCCTTTCAACACTGAGTCGGAGGCCGGCCGATGTGGCAGTGCGTTTCTAGGCGCTTCAGTCTGGAACCGCGTGACCGCTACGGTCGCAGGTTCGAATCCTGCCCCGGGCATGGATGTTGTGATGTCCTTAGGTTAGTTAGATTGAAGTAGTTCTAAGTTCTAGGGGACTAATGACAACAGATGTTAAGTCCCATAGTGCTCAGAGCCATTTGCACCATTTTTTTTTTTTTTTTTTTGCACTGACTCTGGTAACCGCAAGCTGTTTAGTACGTATCTCAATGCATTATTATTATTATTATTATTATTATTAATATTATTATTATTCTATCGATGGGATTGTGGAGACATCATGTCTATTACAATCAGGGAAACAATGTAATTTTAAACCGAACTTTTCATAATTAGCGGTGTCGGGATCAATCATGCAGAATAATATCTTTCAGAGGGCTAATGCTCGTGAGGTGGACCGGCCACAGTGGCCGTGCGATTCTAGGCGCTACAGTCTGGAACCGAGCGACCTCCCCGGTCCTCAGGTTCGAATCCTGCCTCGGGCATGGATGTGTGTGATGTGTTTAGGTTATTTAGGTGCAAGTAGTTCTAAGTTCTAGGCGACTGATGACGTCAGAAGTTAAGTCGCATAGTGCTCACATCAATTTCAACTATTTGAACCGTTAGGTGCAACAGTGCGCAGGACAGACTGTGTGTTTATACTGTATGCGCTGTCCAACAGATAGGGACTAGTTGCCAGCGCAGTAACGATCCCGTGACAGGCTCTAATGTACAGGCATACATGTATCGAATTTTCTCATTGTAAATCTCTAAACCAGGTTGGCAGGCATACAGCATACACAAAAGATAAATATGTGTATATGTTTCTGGTCCTTGGTGCATCTGATAACAGGAATGGTATTGTCGCTCGTGAATAAGCTTCTAGATATCCTCGTAACGCCATCGAGACCAAAATGTGTTCCGTTGTCTGGAGCTGTGCCTTCGGGACTATCCTGTGACAGAGGTCGTTCATGGACTCGGCGTACTCCAGCTACTGAGGAAGGTATTCTGGAGGCTATACACCAAGAACTTCAGCGAAATACACGTAGTGTACCAAGGCAGCTGCATGTCTCGCTACACACGCTCGTTAACGTGGTGCACGAACGTGTGCTGCATCCCTACCATTATGCTTTCACGAAACACCTGCTTCCTGCAGATCGCCGTTAGCGGATACCATTCTGTGAATGGTTCCACCAACAATAGGAAGCCAATGATGACTTCTTGAACACCATAATATGGTCAGATGAAGCAGCATACGCTCGTGAGGGTGTTTGCAATATGCACAGTCCCCACCTTTGGTCTGAGGTTAACCCGCACGTCACCCGTGAGCATGGATATGAAGTTCGTTTTGGTATCAACGTCAGGGCCGGAATATTGGGCAACCCATGTTTGGTCCCTACATGCTGTCTGACCAGTTGGCTGCACATAACTATCATACATATCTCTTACACTGTCTGCCAGATACGCTGGAAGATGCTCCACTGCATGTTTGGCAGAAGATATGGTTCCAACATAATGGTGCACCTCCACACTCTAGAATTAATGTGCGACAGTATTTAGACATAAAATTTCCAGGGAAATGGCTCAGACGTGGAGGTCTAGTTGTAGGGCCACCGCGTTCACCTGACTTAAATCCCCTGGATTTATTCCACTGGGGACACCTGAAGGAGCACGTGTGCTCTACTCTGCCGATGAATGTGGAAGAATTGGTAGTGTGTGTTCATGCTGCTCTTGTTACTGTGGACGCAGCTTTGCTATGAATAGTCCAGTGCTGTATGCGCACGGAGGTCGCTTTGAGCATCTGTTGTTCTGAGGACAACACATTATGTTGTGAAGGTCATGCGGTCATTAATTTAGACGTTATTGTTGTCACTGGTTGCGAATGTACGATATCTGAGCGGTCAGTTGCATGTAGTACAAATGACAAGTAGATGTTACGTTATTGTACTGTGCTATCATCTTTAGCATCTCGAAACTGATATTGTTTTAATAGTTATTCTTTCCTATGACAGGTCATTTGTTTCAATTATTTCTTAATTGTCTAACCACATATCTGTTACCTTCAGCGTTACAGATTGTAGCAAATTTAGGATACATGTGACCTAAGAAACGGTGTATATTACAGTATGAAATATAAGAAAGAAATTAACAAATGGAAAAATGTGATCCAACCCAGGATCGAACCCTCGACGTCCTACATTCCTACATACTAACCCAAAACTCTATCATCTGCACCAACTGCAGACTATCAATGATGCGGCCTTGCAGAGATAGCTACCATACATGTGGTTACATTGTTGTCACATTGCCACTACTTAATGTCCTTTTTCTACTACTACATCTTCATTTATACTCCGCAAGCAACCCAACAGTGTGTGGTGGAGGGCACTTTACGTGCCACTGTCTTTACCTCCCTTTTCTGTTCCAGTCGCGTATTGTTCGCGGGAAGAACGACTGTCTGAAAGCCTCCGTGCTCTCTCTAATTTTACATTCGTGATCTCCTCGGAAGGTATAAGTAGGGGAAAGCAATATATTCGATACCTCATCCAGAAACTCACCGTCTCAAAACCTGGCGAGCAAGCTACACCGTGATGCACAGCGCCTCTCTTGCAGAGTCTGCCGCTTGAGTTTGCTAAACATCTTCGTAACGCTATCACAGTTACAAAATAACCCAGTGACGAAACACGCAGCTCTTCTTTGTATCTTCTCTATCTCCTCCGTCAACCCGATCTGGTACGGATCCCACACTGATGAGCAATACTCAAGTATAGGTCGAACGAGTGTTTTGTAAGCCATCTCCTTTGTTGATGGACTACATTTTCTAAGGACTCTCACAATAAATCTCAACCTGGTACCCGCCTTACCTACAATTAATTTTATATGATCATTCCACTTCATATCGTTCCGCACGCATACTCCGAGAAATTTTACAGAAGTAACTGCTGCCAGTGTTTCTACCACTATCATATAATCATACAATAAGAGTTCATTCTCTCTATGTATTCGCAATACATTACATTTGTCTATGTTAAGGGTCAGTTGCCACTCCCTGCACCAAGTGCCTATCCGCTGCAGATCTTCCTGCATTTCGCAACAATTTTCTAATGCTGCAACTTCTCTGTATACTACAGCATCATACGCGATAAGCCGCTCGGAACTTCGACACTATCTACTAGGACATTTATATATATTGTGAAAAGCAATGGTCCCATAACACACGCCTGTGGCACGCCAGAAGTTACCTTAACGTCTGTAGACGTCTCTCCATTGATAACAACATGCTGTGTTCTGTTTGCTAAAAGCTCTTCAATCCAGCCACACAGCTGGTCTGATATTCCGTAGGCTTTTACATTGTTTATCAGGCGACAGTGCGGAACTGTGTCGAACGCTTTCCGGAAATCAAGGAAAACAGCATCTACCTGGGAGCCTGTATCTAATATATTCTGGGTCTCATGCACAAATAAAGCGAGTTGGGTCTCACACGATCGCTGTAAGTGGAATCCATGTTGATTCCTACCGAGCAGATTCTGAGTTTCCAAAAACGACATGATACGCGAGCAAAAAACATCTTCTAATATTCTACAACAGATCGACGTCAGATATATAGGTCTATAGTTTGCGCATTTGCTCGATGACCCTTCTTGGAGACTGGGACTACCTGTGCTCTTTTCCAATAATTTGGAACCTTACGTTCCTCTAGACACTTGAGGTACACGGCTGTTACAAAGGGGGCAAGTTCTTTCGCGTACTCGGTGTAGAATCGAATTGGTATCCCGTCAGGTCCAGTGGACTTTCCTCTATTGAGTGATTTAAGTTGCTTTTCTATTCGTTGGACACATTTCGATGGCAGCCATTTTTTCGTTTGTGCGAGGATTTAGAGAAGGAATTGCAGTGCGGTCTTTCTCTGTGAAACAGGTTTGGACAAAGGTGTTTAGTATTTCAGCTTTACGCGTGTCATCGTGTGTTTCAATGCCATCATCATCCCGGAGTGTCCGGATATGCTGTTTCGAGCCACTCACTGATTTAACATAAGACCAGAACTTCCTAGGATTTTCTGTCAAGTCGGTACATAGAATTTTACTTTCGAATTCACTGAACGGTTCACGCATAGCCCTCCTTACGCTAACGTTGACATCGTTTAGTTTCTGTTTGTCTGAGAGGTTTTGGCTGCGTTTAAACTTAGAGTGAAGCTCTCTTTGCTCTCGCAGTAGTTTCCTAACTTTGCTGTTGAACCACGGTGGTTTTTTCCCGTCCCTCACAGTTTTACTCGGCAAGTACCTGTGTAAAACGCGTTTTACAATTGCCTTAAACTTTTTCCATAAACACTCAACATTGTCAGTGTCGGAACAGAAATTTTCGTTTTGATCTGTTAGGTAGTCTGAAATCTGCCTTCTATTGCTCTTGCTAAACAGATTAACTTTCCTCCCTTTTTTTATATTCCTATTAACTTCCATATTCAGGGATGCTGCAATGGCCTTATGATCACTGATTTCCTGTTCTGCACCTGCAGAGTTGAAAATTTCGGGTCTGTTTGTTATCAGTAGGTCCAAGATGTTATCTCCACGAGTCGGTTCTCTGTTTAATTGCTCGAGGTAGTTTTAGGATAGTGCACTCAGTATTATGTCACTCGATGCTCTGTAACTGCCACCCGTCCTAAACATTTGAGTGTCCCATTCTATATCTGGTAAATTGAAATCTCCACCTAAGACTATAATGTGCTGAGAAAATTTATGTGAAATGTATTCCAAATTTTCTCTCAGTTGTTCTGCACTAACGCTGCTGAGTCGGGAGGTCGGTAAAAGGAGCCAATTATTAACCTAGCTCGGTTGTTGAGTGTAACGTCCACCCACAATATTTCACAGGAACTATCCACCTCTACTTCACTACATGATAAACTACTACTAACAGCGACAAACACGCCACCACCGGTTGCATGCACTCTATCGTTTCTAAACACCGTCTGTGCCTTTGAAAAAATTTCGGCTGTATTGATCTCTGGCCTCAGCCAGCTTTCTGTACCTAACCGGATGTACTCGCCAGACGAAATTTTGTGAGCGACGTTTTCTATCGCTGCCATGTGAGGAGTTGTGCTGGGAAGCCCGAATGCGCGAATTTCGCTTCACTCTTTAAATATAGGGGTACTACTAAGAAGAGAAAGGAAAGAAAACTATGACATGAAATCAGTATTAGGGTAGGCAAATGGAAGCGTTTATTCTGAAGGAACGTTTCTAGGAAAGCACAGAGCGCCTGCTACGAAAACAGCGTACAAGAAACAGACAAAAGAAGTGGGGGAAGCGCTAATCCATTGCAGAATAGGTAGATAGATGGATACTAATCTGACATGTTTCAATACACCCACAGATTTCTAAAGTGACACAGTAAATCGATCACTGAAGCGTTCAGTGACAATCATTCAGTGAATTAATTGGTTGATGTCAGTGAATTAAAAACAGAACTTCAGTGTAGAATATGTATAAACTAAATTCGAATTATATTAAGAGAACAACACATAAAATACAAATTTAAAAATTTGCAGTATGAATTGTAACTATGGTATAAATTTGAAGTTTATGTAGGTACTATAAACAATCAGTTGTTTTTTGAATTTAAACTGATTTATTGTACCATTAATTAGTTTTAAAGCCACTGCAGGCTCATCCTTATCAGATGGCAGCAGTACAGGAACATAATTTTTTCACCATGCGTAGCTACACACTAAAGTCTTAGTGATGAAAACAACAGAAATTTTGTTACAGTTAACGAAATGTGTACGAAACGATAAGATCATTATAATTTTGGACACGACCGAGTACATTTTAGCAACCTTACACACACACACACACACACACACACACACACACACACACACACACACACACACACACACACATTATGTACGCTAGTAAACAATGTAAGCAGTATATACGTTATATGTAGTAACAGCATAACCGTATGTTCAGTTTACTTTTTTATTGTGCGACCGTTTTCGGTGAAGACCATTATCCAACACCTGTTGCAAACACGTCACCGACGTTGTAGTTATAATGCTAGCCGTTTTTATCACACGACTAAGAATCATGAGCGGCCGTTAGCGTGAAACAGCAGCGGTAGTCTGTAAATACCGAAGATATAGATTTCATCAGTTGGCTCTTATGACTTGTGTAACTACCATTACAAGATATCATGAAAGTTTTCAATATCGTTATAGATTTCTACATCCTTATTTAAAATAGAATTTGGTTCTTAAGCATAATGTGAACAACATTCTACTTCTTCCATGAAATTCATATATCTGGCTTTCTCTGCTTTAAATTTTTCTACTACGTGCTTTTATTCTCTTAAGTGTCCTCCCTGCCGCCGTTGGATAAGCAGCTGCAGCAGCAAGTCGCATAACCCTAGCTTACTTATTTGTTAGATAGTTTAATTAATTTCTTTGCGTGTTTTTGGGTACTTGCATTGTTTAATTCATATATTTCGGGCGTATTATAGTATTTCAGGGTTGTAGGATCGCGCCTTAGTACCTGAATAGTGTAAATTCGCGTAGTCGTCTGTCTTCTGATTTTGTTGTGAACGGCCAGTGTCGGTTGGTCAGTCAGTGTGCTCCCTGCCACCGTTGGATAAGCAGCTGCAGCAGCAAGTCGCATAACCCTAGCTTACTTATTTGTTAGATAGTTTAATTAATTTCTTTGCGTGTTTTTGGGTACTTGCATTGTTTAATTCATATATTTCGGGCGTATTATAGTATTTCAGGGTTGTAGGATCGCGCCTTAGTACCTGAATAGTGTAAATTCGCGTAGTCGTCTGTCTTCTGTTTTTGTTTTTAACAGCCAGCCATGGTCACAGCCATTGTGCTCCCTGCCGCCGTTGGATAAGCAGCTGCAGCAGCAAGTCGTATAACTCTAGCTTACTTATTTGTTAGATAGTTTAATTAATTTCTTTGCGTGTTTTTGGGTACTTGCATTGTTTAATTCATATATTTCGGGCGTATTATAGTATTTGACAGTTGTAGCATCGCGCTTTAGTGTTTACTTCGTAGATTCTTATTTAAATTGCGTGTGAGTTTCGTATAGGACGTGCAATTTCGAGTTTTAGTTACTGTAATCGTAAATTCAGCAAATTGTAGCGCAGTCGTTAGGCATTTGTACAGGTTAGTTGATACATTCTTTGCGTGTTTCGCTTGCGTTATCTAGGCACGGACTCATGTTTCAGTAACTGTTGTTCAACATTGATTAGAATGGACAGCGACTGCGATTGCTGTGTTCGGATGAGGGCTCACTTGGCATCCCTTCGCTCACAGCTGCAATCGGCGCTGACTTCGGTCGCGCAGCTTGAGGCTGTTGCCAATGGGCACCACTGTGGGGAGCCGGACTTGGGTATAACGGGGATGTCAACCTCGTCCCGTCTGTCCCCAGATCGGTCTGCCGCTGTTGTTGCCCCGGTTGCTGCCCGCAGTGGGGCTGAGCCCTCGCCTGTGGTTGATTGGGAGGTCGTTCCAAGGCGTGGCAGGCAGCGAAAGGCGTCCCCGGAGGCTGATCAGAAAGCCTCCCCGGAGCGTCTGACAAACCTGTTTCAGGCACTGTCTCTGGCTGAGCCAGATGCAGCTGCCTGCCCTGTTTCAGAGGATCATTCTCAGCCTTCAAGGTCCGGGCAATCGCAGAGGGTGGGCTTACTGGTAGTTGGAGCTCCAATGTTAGGCGCGTAATGGGGCCCCTTAGGGATACGGCGGCTAAGGAGGGGAAGAAATCCAGTGTGCACTCCGTGTGCATTCCGGGAGGAGTCATTCCTGATGTGGAAAGGGTCCTTCCGGATGCCATGAAGAGCACAGGGTGCAGCCAGCTGCAGGTGGTGGCACATGTCGGCACTAATGACGTGTGTCGCTTTGGATCTGAGGAAATTCTCTCTGGATTCCAGCGGCTATCTGATTTGGTGAAGGCTGCCGGTCTTGCTTACGAGATGAAGGCAGAGCTCACCATCTGCAGCATCGTTGACAGAACCGACTGCGGACCTTTGGTGCAGAGCCGGGTGGAGGGTCTGAATCAGAGGCTCAGACGGTTTTGCGACCGTATTGGCAGCAGATTCCTTGACTTGCGCCATAGGGTGGTGGGGTTTCGGGTTCCGCTGAATAGGTCAGGAGTTCACTACACTCAGCTGGCGGCTACACGGGTAGCGGAGGCTGTGTGGCGTGGACTGGGCGGTTTTTTAGGTTAGAAGGCCTCGGGAAAGTGCGGGATGGGCTGCAATGTCAAAGGGTGCTTGGCAATTACAGGACGTGCTTGGATCAAGGAACAGTCGGAATTATAGTTGTAAATTGTTGTAGTTGCGCTGGAAAAGTCCCAGAGCTTCAAGCGCTAACAGAAAGCACAGAAGCTGATATCGTTACAGGTACAGAAAGCTGGCTAAAGCCTGAAATAAGTTCTGCAGAAATTTTTACGAAGTCTCAGACGGTGTTCAGGAAAGATAGATTAGGCAGATTTGGTGGTGGAGTGTTTGTGTCTGTCAGTAGTGGTTTATCTTGTAGTGAAGTCGAAGTAGATACTCCGTGCGAATTGGTGTGGGTGGAGGTTATACTTAACAGCCGAATTAAGTTAATAATTGGCTCCTTCTACCGACCCCCAGACTCCGATGATACAGTTGCGGAACAGTTCAGAGAAAGTTTGAGTCTTGTAACAAATAAATACCCCACTCATACGGTTATAGTTGGTGGGGACTTCAACCTACCCTCGGTATGTTGGCAAAAATACTTGTTCAAAACCGGTGGTAGGCAGAAAACGTCTTCCGAGATTGTCCTAAATGATTTCTCTGAAAATTATTTCGAGCAGATAGTCCACGAACCCACGCGAATTGTAAATGGTTGCGAAAACACACTTGACCTCTTAGCCACAAACAATCCAGAGCTGATAGAGAGCATAATGACTGATACAGGGATTAGTGATCACAAGGTCATTGTAGCTAGGCTCAATACCATTTCTTCCAAATCCATCAGAAACAAACGCAAAATAATTTTATTTAAAAAAAGCGGATAAAGTGCCACTAGAAGCCTTCCTAAAAGACAATTTCCATTCCTTCAGAACTGACTATGCGAATGTAGACGAGATGTGGCTCAAATTCAAAGATATAGTAGCAACAGCAATTGAGATATTCATACCTCATAGATTGGTAAGAGATGGGACGGATCCCCCGTGGTACACAAAAAAGGTCCGAACGCTGTTGCAGAGGCAACGGAAAAAGCATGCGAAGTTCAGAAGAACGCGAAATCCCGAAGATGGGCTAAAATTTACAGACGCGCGAAATTTGGCACGTACTTCGATGTGAGATGCCTTTAATAGGTTCCACAACGAAACATTGTCTCGAAATTTGGTAGAAAATCCGAAGAAATTCTGGTCGTATGTAAAGTACACAAGCCTGCAAGACGCAGTCAATACCTTCGCTGCGCAGTGCCGATGGTACTGTTATCGACGACTGTGCCGCTAAAGCGGAGTTATTGAACGCAGTTTTCAGAAATTCCTTCACCAAGGAAGACGAATGGGATATTCCAGAATTTGAAACACGAACATCTGCTAGCATGAGTCTCTTAGAAGTAGATACCTTAGGGGTTGCGAAGCAACTCAAATCGCTTGATACGGGCAAGTCTTCAGGTCCAGATTGTGTACCGATTAGGTTCCTTTCAGATTACGCTGATACTATAGCTCCCTACTTAGCACTCATATACAACCGCTCGCTCACCGATAGATCTGTACCTACAGATTGGAAAATTGCGCAGGTCCCACCAGTGTTCAAGAAGGGTAGTAGGAGTAATCCATCGAACTACAGACCTATATCATTGACGTCGGTTTGCAGTAGGGTTTTGGAGCATATACTGTATTCAAACATTATGAATCACCTCGAAGGGAACGATCTATTGACACGTAATCAGCAAGGCTTCAGAAAACATCGCTCTTGTGCAACGCAGCTAGCTCTTTATTCGCACGAAGTAATGGCCGCTATCGACAGGGGATCTCAAGTTGATTCCGTATTTCTAGACTTCCGGAAAGCTTTTGACACCGTTCCTCACAAGCGACTTCTAATTAAGCTGCGGCGCTATGGGGTATCGTCTCAGTTCTGCGACTGGATTCGTGTTTTCCTGTCAGGAAGGTCACAGTTCGTAGTAATAGACGGCAAATCATCCAGTAAAACGGAAGTGATATCAGGTGTTCCCCAGGGAAGCGTCCTGGGACCTCTGCTGTTCCTGATCTATATAAATGACCTGGGTGACAATCTGAGCAGTTCTCTTAGACTGTTCGCAGATGATGCTGTAATTTACCGTCTAGTAAGGTCATCCGAAGACCAGTAACAGTTGCAAAGCCATTTAGAAAAGATTGCTGTATGGTGTGTCAGGTGGCAGTTGTCGCTAAATAACGAAAAGTGTGAGATGATCCACATGAGTTCCAAAAGAAATCCGTTGGAATTCGATTACTCGATAAATAGTACAATTCTCAAGGCTGTCAATTCAACTAAGTACCTGGGTGTTAATATTACGCACAACTTCAGTTGCAAGGACCACATAGATAATATTGTCGGGAAGGCGAGCCAAAGGTTGCGTTTCATTGGCAGGACACTTAGAAGATGCAACAAGTCCACTAAAGAGACAGCTTACACTACACTCGTTCGTCCTCTGTTAGAATATTGCTGCGCGGTGTGGGATCCTTACCAGGTGGGATTGACGGAGGACATCGAAAGGGGGCAAAAAAGGGCAGCTCGTTTTGTATTATCACGTTATAGGGGAGAGAGTGTGGCAGATATGATACACGAGTTGGGATGGAAGTCATTACAGCATAGACGTTTTTCGTCGCGGCGAGACCTTTTTACGAAATTTCAGTCACCAACTTTCTCTCCCGAATGCGAAAATATTTTGTTGAGCCCAACCTACATAGGTAGGAATGATCATCAAAATAAAATAAGAGAAATCAGAGCTCGAACAGAAAGGTTTAGGTGTTCGTTTTTCCCGCTCGCTGTTCGGGAGTGGAATAGTAGAGAGATAGTATGATTGTGGTTCGATGAACCCTCTGCCAAGCACTTAAATGTGAATTGCAGAATAGTCATGTAGATGTAGATGTAGAAGATTCTGATGGATTGCATCTGTCGGTATTACAATATTCTTTATACAATGCAAGTATTTTACTACGGATTCATTACAAATGTTGCTCTGCGTTTTATACAGGCTAGCGATTGATCGATGAGAAGAAACGGAACGAAACGGGTTGGTGGTGTGTGTACTATAAGACCTTCGATGCACACACCATCGGATTATTTGACTTGTCGCTCTAACGAAGTAGGCGAGTGTCAGCAGTATGTCTCGTGGTCTTATCATGGCGTGTATATCTTCTGCCGTTAGGTCAGACGATAGAAATGTCACTTGCACGCTTAGAGTAGCAGACTGACGGTGACCACCTTTAAATAGACCTTGACTAATTTTCACACACATTTATTAAAATAGTAAGAAGCCTAAAAATTACTTACCTTGGTTCTGGATGCTATTTAAAACTGACAATCTGAAGTGGCTTTGGTCTTGGTCCGTTAATCTTATTCTCATATATCTCTGATACTTGACAAAGTGTCTGTTCATTTATCTTCATGGCTATGTACAGGAATATGGTAATCTTATTAGGCGCAGACTGAAATTTGACTATAGACTTGTACAGACAAATGCAGACTGGTACAGACTAATGCAGACTGAGTAATCGGAGGTCTGTACACTCGTAATACCTCGCGCGTTCAGGTATCACTGCGCGAGTGTGATCCGCGAAAAGAAAAGCTCCATCTCGTAGTGCGGAGACGGACGAGAGCTGCGCCTGCGCTGTTGTGCTTAGCGGAGCACTCTCTTGTGGGAAAGTTGTGTACACGCTGACTACGCGGAACTATGTAAACAACAGGGTCTAATGAAATTATGTCCTGTGATGTATGGTTCCCACGCTAGAGGCAATTTATTCAATCACACATACCTACAGACACTGCTGTCCAATACGAGCAGTGCCAAGCAACCACAGTTACAGTATCTGTTGAAAATGCTTCCATGTGCCTCAACACATGCATGTAAGCGCCGTAGCTTGTTCTGTCTCACACGTTCACATCGACCAGCCTGCATCCGAATAATGTCAGAAGTATCATGAATACGCTGCTCCAGTGTCTCCACATACGGATTCATTACACGATACTTTTTAGATGGGCCCATAGCCAGAAATAGCACGGATTGAGATCCAGTTAACTTCCACGTGACGCCGCAGGTCTCCCCTTGCACGATCCATCTACCGGGTAAGATACGACTGATATGAGCCCGAACATTAAAGGCGAAATGGGCTGGAGCCCAATCACGTAGCAGCCCCATAACCCTTCGATTCATCAGTGCAACTCCTTCCAGCAGGGGAGGCAGAATCAACCGCAAGAAACCCCAGTCGTTCCGGTGTGATAGGCGACTTGGAAGGAAGACTGGTCCCAAAATATATCGACAATTACCCCGGCTCACACATCCCGGCTGCACCGATGCAAGTGATTCGCTGTCAGTATACAATGGGAGCTCGGCAAACTATTCCAGGAATGACTCTTACTGAAGTTGAAGATACCACTGCCCGTAAATGTGACGTCATCTATCAATAGGATAGATGACACAAGTCCTGTAATCGTGGTTGCCTGGTGAAGAAACCAGCGACAAAACTGCACCGAATGTGGAAATACTGTCGCCAGTGAGCCCTTCAGACGCTGTAAGAGATAAGGGTAGTAACAACTGTCATGGAGAGTGTTCTCCACGGTCGTCTGGCGTACCATCTACTGACGGGCAACTGCCTGCTACTGAAATGGAGGCCACCTTCCGCACTGGTAATCATATTTCCCTCCATGTCAAAATTCTGAACATTTCGGGTACGTCCTTGACCATTTCCTGCTTCCTAAAACGACTCTGTCTCAGACAAAGGGCGAAACGCTGTTGTAAACGTTCAATGCTGGGGTTAGTGTCGGCGCGGATAGGTCTCCTGACAGACAAAACTTTGCAACCCCTCTACCTTCTGCCATTTGCCTTTCTGTAAGTAAACACCTTGTCGGGAATTTCTCGATTCGAATACGAAACTACTGAGTACAACGCTGTATCACATCCTCAACAAAGCTAGTCAGCCAGAGAAGTTAATGAGACAGAACATTACCAAATACTACTGCAGGAGAGGGCGCTAGGACACTATGTATGAGGAACAGTACCGTCCCCTGCGGAAACCATGAATAGGGGAACTGTGGCTGCATGGTACAACTCGTATTAGACATCAGTCCCAGTAGCAAAGTATGATTAGGTAAATGGTCTCTAGCTTGGAACCCATGCATTTCCAGACATAAGTTCATTAGACATTTTTGTCCGCATCTTCTCAGCGATCAGTCCCTAGAGTTTGCACACGGTGGAAAAAAATCTCTATTATATTCCCCGCACACGGTAGTAGCTTAACGGTTCAGATGTAGGCCTAATATTGTATCGGTTCTGACTGATGCCCTATTATATATTTGCAGGCAGAAAGCAAATTTGCACTCCAAGTTTACGACATAAGTAATAATTTTTTTCCGGATATTTGCTCGATACATGGTAAGACTGGTTATTTATAATTCTGTCTTCTCTCTTCACGTATTCATCTTATTTATCTCAGACGCACCTTATAGTCCATGTTATCCCTTATCTCTATAGATTTCATTAAATGTTTAGGATTGTTTTCATTTTCTATTGCTGTAGTGGTAAGTGGATATTTCTGTTGTTACTGTATCGGTCGTTGGATTACTTAAGGTATTGTGGTTTATCCCATTGGATATGATCGGTTTTCAGATGTCACTAAATGCATGAGTCCCATATTCCTTACCGCTATCAACACCTAAGAAGGTTGCACTCTTTTCTTTTTCATATTAAATGTTGAATGATGAGGTTGTGGTCTTCAGTCCTGAGACTTGTTTGATGCAGCTCTCCATGCTACTCTATCCTGTGAAAGCTTCTTCATCTCCCAGTACCTACTGCAACCTACATGCTTCTCAATCTGTTTAGTGTATTCATCTCTTGGTCTCCCTCTACGATTTTTACTATTCACGCTGCCCTCCGATACTAAATTGGTGACCCCTTGATGACTTTCATCTGTTAAATTCAATATATCTTCTGTTACCTAAGAATTTCTACTAGACCTCGTGCTTTTACCTACTTGATCCTCTGCTGCCTTCACTACTTCATCCCTCAAAGATACCCATTCTTCTTCTACTGCATTTCTTTCCCCCCTTTCCTGTCCATTGTTCCCTTATGCTCTCCCTGAAACTCTGTACAACCCCTGGTTTAGTCAGTTTAATCAGGTCCCATCTCCTTTAATTCCCACCCTTTTGCAGTTTCTTCAGTTTTAATCTACAGGTCATAACCAATAGATTGTGGTCAGAGTCCACATCTGCCCTTGGAAATGTCTTACAATTTAAAACCTGGTCCCTAAATCTCTGTCTTACCATTATATAATATATCTGATACATTCTAGTATCTCCAAGATTCTTCCATGTACACAGCCTTCTTTCATGATTCGTGAACCAAGTGTTAGCTACGATTAAGTTATGCTGTGTGCAAAATTCTACCAGGCGGCTTCCTCTCTCTCATTTCTTACCCCCAATCCATATTCACCTACTACGTTTCCTTCTCTCCCTTTTCCTACCATGGAATTCCAGTAACCCATGACTATTAAATTTTCCTCTCTCTGCACTATCTGAATAATTTATTTTATAACATCAGACGTTTCATCAATTTATTCGTCATCTGCGGAGCTAGTTGGCATATAAACTTGTACTACTTTTGTGGGCGTGGTCTTCTTGCCTCTCTTGCCCGCAATAATGTGTTAACTATGCTGTTTGTAGTAGCTTACTCGCACTCGTAGTTTTTAATTCATTATTAAACCTACTCCTGCATTACCCGTATTTGATTTTGTATTTATAACCCTGTATTCACCTGACCAAAAGTCTTGTTCCTCCTGCCACCGCGGGCCGTGGTGGCCGTGCGGTTCTAGGCGCTTCAGTCCGGAACCGCGAGACTGCTACAGTCGCAGTTTCGAATCCTGTCTCGGGCATGGATGCGTGTGATGTCTTTAGGTTAGTTTGGTTTAAGTAGTTCTAAGTTCTAGGGGACTGATGACCTCAGATGTTAAGTCCCATAGTGCTCAGCGCCATTTGAACCTCGTGCCACCGAACTTTACTAATTCCCACTATATCTAACTTTAACCTATCCATTTCCGTTTTTAAATTTTCTAACATACCTGTCTGATTAAGGGTTCTGAAATTCCACGCTCCGATCCATAGAACGCCAGTTTTCTTTCTCCTGATAACGACGTCCTCTTGAGTAGTCCCCGCCCGGATATTCTAATGGGGGACTATGTTGAACGATCTGTGTCTGTAAATGTGATATATTTTCTTTCGGACATGTCAGGAAGAACAGACACCATTTAGGTTCATTATGTCGACCTTCTTTTGTACTGATACCTCTTTTGTAGTGCACTGTGTTTGTACGGAGATGCAGGTGCTTCCTCTTTTTTTCCATTTAACAAAACAAGTGTGTAACGTACATAGCATCTACACTATACTGTCTTGTCAACTGTCACAGGTTGTTCTCCAAAATGGTAATTTTCTGTATGATCAAGGAAAATGCTAGCTCAGTTTCTCGTCAGGCCACACCCTACAGCTAAGTATTTATTTTACTTAAAATTTTTCCTTTAATGATGAATTAGTTGTAAGATAAGGTCAGCTGTAAAAGTTTAGTAAGCTCAGTGGTTTCTGCCGGTCAAAGTATCCAATATTTCGCAAAATGTATTGAGAATTTTCTTGATATCCTCCTACAAAGATACTGCTAGGCGTGAGGGACAATTGATTAGACCTACATCTACGGAATTTATAGATTCCAAATATTGTACTCTAATCGTACCTCATGATTATTTGCCAATCTATTTTGTGAATTCCTTGAAAAGTTGTATGAACTTGACACTCCACTCCTCTACCGCTGAATGACCAGGGATTAGTTACAAATAGTACTTATTTTGCGACTCTTTCTTTCTGTATATACGTAATTCTGCCTCATAAGAAAAATCAGTAGGTATGGCATGAATTTGAGTTAAAATTTTCAAACATAATTTTCACCACAAATTTTCCTGTTTCCATGACGTATGCACAACAGTTGCTGGATAATAGCCTTTGACCTAAACCGGTAGCACAGTCTGCACATCGATCAAGACAAGTAGGAGTTTCACGTTGTTGCCTAAAGTCTCGAAAACTTCTTGATCGATCTACTGTCAAGTTTATCACTGTACTATAATAAACGTGCAAAGTGGCATGTCTTACTCAGATGGAGATAGCGAAGAGAAACCTTGTTAGCCAAATTCTCCAGAAATTATTGAAAGATTTACTTCAAATTTTTACACTATAGTCTAATAAACATTCGGACAGATATGGGTTACACATTTTTAAAATATATATAATATGTAAACATACAGTATGCGCTACATAAAGAGGAAACTTCGGTAGAAATATCGTGAAACATTCTTCAGAGAATTACGTCAAATATTGATCCGATGTTCTAATAAATGTTTGGACGGACATATAGAGAAATACGTCGTCGTTAAATATTGCTATAAAAATCTCGAAAATTTCTGTATTGTTTTACTTTATATTTTCTCACAATGTTCTAATAAAGGTTCAGGCGGACATACCTACATATGTCTTTAGTATATACGATTTATACATTTACAGCTAATATATAAAGAGGATGTTTATATGCTACTCTAATGGTCTTTCGGAATAACATATGCTGCATATTTCATGACTGTAAATGGAACATAGAGTATATGTTACACATAAAAAGGAGACGTTGTTAGCAAAAATCTCGAAATGTTCCTGACCATTTTTGTTCAAATTGTTGCACGATAAGAGACTAACATTCAGATGGACATATTTCGAGGTTTCGTTTGCAATAACAATAAACAAAGTTTGAGATCAAAGAGAGGCGAACAGAGAGAAAGGATAGGGAGGAAGAAGGAGATCGATAGGGAGAGGGCTGAGGAAGAGATGGCGAGTGATTGAGTTGAGGGGAGGAGGTGGACAGTGATAGGATGGAAAAGGAGAAGATTATCAAATAGATGAGGAAGAGGAGGAGATAGACAAAGAGAGGGAAGGAGTACATGGACAGAGAGACGGAGGAGAGGGAGATTACAACGTATACACCGGGTGGTGCAAATAAAAGCGGCCTGGACGATCGGACGTGAATTTAAACATAGAACCACACCCCGTTACTCTCACACCACTTTTACGCCCGCCATGTGATCCATACGTGTACGTCCGCTACGCGATCGACACTGGTTCAGAGCGAAGTACGGGCTTTGGTAGTGGGAGTGGAGCACCGTAAATTGGACGATGGTACTCACATTCGAGCAGCAGATGTTCGTTGTGGGAAATTACGTGATAACAAAGTTGAGGTTACGGCGTTGTCAGTTGTTTGCCAACATGTTTGACGCTATCAAACTACCAGAAAAGAGGACAATGAATACAATGCTTACCCCGAAAATGGCGTCAGACAGGATCTGTTTCCAACAAGTGAAAAAATATTCTGAAACGTGCGCGCACACCAAAAAATGTGGCTGCATTTCACCAGAAAATGCTTTACAGTTCTACCAAATCATCTCGACGTCTGTCGGAAGAGACCAGCATATCTCCTCAATCATGAGGACTAATACTCCACTTGGAAGTGCACATGCATACTTACCGAGAGTCTGTTGTTCATGCGTTGAAACCAGCAGATACTCCTCAACGACTGCAGTTTTATGAGTGACTGTGCACTGAGATAACAATGAATTGCTTGGACGTGGATTTGTTCTTTATGTGTGATGACCACCCAGGTTCCGTGTTCTGTCATTGTGCAATTACTTTATGCGGGGAGCTCCGAACTGTAAGGTGTGCGGCAACAACCTTTGTAGTCTACATGAAATGCAGAACATTTCATTCTAGCTTCGAGCCGCTTTAAGCTATTTGCGCTGACTAGAGCCCAAAAGTACAAAGAGATGAATGTCGGTCACTTTCAACGTCTCCTTCAGCCAGGTTAATAATGTACTTTCTTTCTTCTGCTATGTTTCTTTGTACCCTGGAACTCCGTTCCCAGGACCACTTTTATTTGACCCACGATGTACAATTCCCATACGTATTTGGCAATTGCGAAACATAACCGGTTTCATTAGTATAGAATAAATGTAACTGCAGCTTCCACTGTCACATGATATCACATTTACAAAGTGGCTTTGTTGATGTAATTTGTTTCAAAAAAGTTAGAGATAAACAAATAGAGGAACTAATAATTACATAAGTGAAAGAGTTAACGTGCTTTTTGGGCGTGTGGTAGGCGCATATGAACATGGAAATTTGTAAGCGTCTACATTCACTGAGCATGATCTAGAACGTAATGTTCCTGTAATATCTCCGCTTGATGATGAGACAGCATTGCTCCAAAGCTAGTTAATGATACAGTTAATCTGATTAAATTCAAGGCTGGTTCCGTAGCAGACCTACTTAAATCACGAACATGCGAAGTTTATAAGGTTAGTAAGTGTTGCTTGCCCTGCTTTTATCGGTTTACAGTGTACATAGAGTCTTCGTTGTTTGTGCAACAATTAATACGAGGACGTAAATCAAACTGCTTTGTTGCCTTCGTAGATACAGTGACATTAGCACAACGTCAGTGTTTGTCAGTGACTTCCTTTCATTTCCCATCGTCGTGATAGAAAACAAATTTAAGAAATTTTTTTTTAAATAGGTTATATGTGACTTTAACTAGAGATACGGTTTTCTGCTTTTTGCTCAGTGTGAATGTAACTTTTTATACCATTTACGGTTATTATTAAGCAAATACACCATTTTTCTAGTAAGAGGATTAATTAACATATATTATTTAAATAACATTCGAATTATTCAATTAATATCTTCATTTTATTGATTATTTTCGGTTGTGTATGTTGACACTGGCCATGGTAGGGGCTGAGTTATGCATCCAAACTGTGTGACACAACCAACCGATGTAGCACTTCGCCATACCACCACAATCATCAAAAGCAGCCCGCTCCCGGGTAGTTTCGACGGCACTGAAATATGCACCATTACGTGTCTTCCGCCTTAACAGCCCACTCTGGCTGAATATATACACTGAACAAGTGAGCAGGTTACAAGCACTGCAGGACTATGCATCTAATCAGAGTCCACAGTGTGTCGGTCTCTGCACAGGTCACTGATCATCTGCTACCATCGTTACCGCCAGGTTATGAACCGAGGACCACTGCGTGATGGCTTAAGAATAATTTCGCCTTCACTCTGCCGCTGTCTCTCGTAGATCCTGGCGCTGCCTCATGCCTCGACGTAAGAACTGAAGACCTTCCAGCTCCACGCCACTGTGGTATGACTCCGCCATATGCAGCGCTTCAGTCGCTGGTCACTGCCTGTCACACTGAGCACAGTCACCATCAGGTGCGCCACTGGACACCGAGCTACCGTGCCAGATAACTTCCCCTGGCCGTCACCAGCGGCCATCGGAGCTGTGTCGCTCTGACCGCCGACGCCGTCTCACCAACCGGTGCATCAGGAGCGCCGAGTAAGTGGGCTGCTTTCCAGTATTGTGCATAATCACTATGGTCGACAGCTGTGACCACTGTACCAATGCGAAATTATGGGTTGGCACCAGGCTGCGTCAAGAACGAGGGCACACACCTGTAGTTGTTCAAGGTTATTGGAGGAATAAAGGAATTTCCTGTTGCGGCGGCGCGGTTCTTTCCGTCCTTTTACGACGAACCCGCACCTACCTGTGAACATTGTCTCAGCAGCTCATCAGTAGGAAAGCCGAGTGAAACCTACTGTACTTCGACGTGAACCAGGCTGCAATTTAAGTCACTATTCTACGTTTTGGGAGAAACACGAAATGAAAGTTTGGAAATTTTGTCCTCAATTAATATATTCTGAAATTTAGATGAACAAGTATCACTGCCAAGCCCGTACTAGTCTTAACACAGTCACTCACAATCCCTTTCACTCACGTTAGCAAGTTTATGGTGTTGCATTTCTCGAAAACGTAATAGCTACAAAAATACTGATTGTTTTTTTTATTGATAATGCTCGCCAAATACTAAGTCTGTGGGTACAAAACGCAGTCAAAGTTTTTAACCACCGACCTGCTCAATACGCCACGCGGAATATATGTCTTTTTTCGTCACAAAATTCACTCAAAATTTCCGAAATTTCTATACACACATCGGAATAATTATGCCATCATTTTCCAACACTCTTTATGTATGAAACACTGCTAGATCCGGCAACTTCTCATTTCCATCGGAACTACTACGCTAACGTCCGATCTCTTTCATGGCTAGGCTTTGACTCTGCTCTAGAACACTCTAAGTCTTCTCTCGCTGTAGAGAAAAGCGCACGAAAAATCTTGCTTTACCATTGGTCAGTTTACTCAACAGCCAATAGCAAAACAAAATTCTCCAGCGTCAGTCCGCGCTTTTCATCCATAACCAATCGCAAAATAATAAACCTAATGACTGCACTTTTTACCGACGTAATTATCTAATATGCTAAAGTTTTGTTTATGCATAAAGTTATTTACTATTGTTATTTATACCTGAATTAACTTACCCTTCACCATAAACTTACTTCACAAATCTATTCTACAAAAATGCTCTTTGTCCATATCCTTACTTCATTGAAATGTTCCCACACTAAATCCCACTACATAACTCGTTAAACAATTACCTTCATATTAACCTTAAATCACACTCACGCATCATCCATACTGCTAAAATTTACATACACAAAAAGACATAATAACACTTTATGAAAATACTAGAATAGTTTATGAAAGACATTCTATTACTTCAGTGCACTCTAGTGGGCACAATCGAAACTAAATCAGTCTCCTATCCAATACTGTCCTCTATCGGCTGATACATAAACTACGTGCGCGTCCATTCTCGCATCACCATCTCTCACTATCCAGCTCTGAGACACATCTCCCACTTAACCGCCTCCAAGGCAGGATCGTTATATGGCGCTACGCCTCAGTGTAAAGCGACTGTCTTGCTGCAACCATTCCAATGGACACCTGTCTCCTTCGCCAGCCATATGAACCAGGAGCGTCTAGGTGGGAGAACCGAACGCGTTCTGACTAACCCGAACAACGGCTCTTCCATCCCTCCGTAGTGGTCACTGCAAATCCAGCAACAACAGTTGTTAAATAAAGGATTCTAGTACAATAATGCCACATAAGCAAAAGAAGTAACTGAAACTTCTTATTTTTACAATTTATGGTATCATTCTTATATTTGGTTCAAATGGCTCTGAGCACTATGGGACTTCACAGCTATGGTCATAAGTCCTCTAGAACTTAGAACTACTTAAACCTAACTAACCTAAGGACATCACACAACACTCAGTCATCACGAGGCAGAGAAAATCCCTGACCCCGCCGTATTCTTATATTACTGTCATACATAAATACGTATTCGCAAAACCCATTCTCTATTAGTTTCCGTACCTCAGGCGGCAGAGAATGTACCTTTACAGGATAGCTTTTGCAGGAGAGGGCGCTAGGACACTATGTATGAGGAACAGTACCGTCCCCTGCGGAAACCATGAATAGGGGAACTGTGGCTGCATGGTACAACTCGTATTAGACATCAGTCCCAGTAGCAAAGTATGATTAGGTAAATGGTCTCTAGCTTGGAACCCATGCATTTCCAGACATAAGTTCATTAGACATTTTTGTCCGCATCTTCTCAGCGATCAGTCCCTAGAGTTTGCACACGGTGGAAAAAAATCTCTATTATATTCCCCGCACACGGTAGTAGCTTAACGGTTCAGATGTAGGCCTAATATTGTATCGGTTCTGACTGATGCCCTATTATATATTTGCAGGCAGAAAGCAAATTTGCACTCCAAGTTTACGACATAAGTAATAATTTTTTTCCGGATATTTGCTCGATACATGGTAAGACTGGTTATTTATAATTCTGTCTTCTCTCTTCACGTATTCATCTTATTTATCTCAGACGCACCTTATAGTCCATGTTATCCCTTATCTCTATAGATTTCATTAAATGTTTAGGATTGTTTTCATTTTCTATTGCTGTAGTGGTAAGTGGATATTTCTGTTGTTACTGTATCGGTCGTTGCAGCCGTTTATGTCACATCTTCTGATATTCACAAACTCGTACGTCAAAACCTAAGGGGTATCTACCGTTGACCTGGAATCATTAAATTTGACACGAAACTGAGTGCCACACGAAAAGTAATGAAAAAATTTCGAAAATTGTTAATTAGCTGTTATCTCACATTAATTTTTTTTTTTGCCATTTGTAGTTCGTCTGTCTCACTGTCCGCTTGTGAAGACGCTTTTTTATCAGAAAGTGATGAATTTACAAGTTTGAAATTTAGGTTACATACTAAGGTTTACCGTCCGCTGGGGTTGTAAAAATTTTAAGGGTGTAAGTAAAGGCAATCAAAAGATACACACATCTGTTAAGGTCATGAGGAACAGGTTGAGGTATCATGTGGAAATATTTGTCAAATGCTGAGGCTTACGGTCCCTTGACGATGTAAGATATTTACGCTGCGACCTCAATACACTCAAAAGATACGGATAATTATGTCATGTATTTTAACACTCTCAAACGCACTCACCAAAACCTAATTAAGATTTTACAGATCCATCAGAACCAGTGTCCCACTCGTTGGTTCGTTTATTTTCTTATAGACTCACAATTATTTTAGTCATTCAACATCAGTCACTATCACTGTAATACTTATTCCGGCCATTTCAACCCATGCTTCCTCATTACTTAAGATAATTACCTACATAGTTACCTACTCCGTTGATTAACATTTAGAGAATTCTCCATCCATGACAAAGTCAACTGCTTTACCTTCTTTGTAGCTCCGATTTTTTCACTACGTGTCCCCCTCACCCATCTCCTCACGCACCAGTACCTCACGCTCATAAATAAAAACACTGAAGAGCCTAGGAAGCTAGTAAACCTGACTAATATCATGTATGGCACCCAAGAGCCGCAGCACGACATGGAATGGGCTCGACTAATGTCTAAAAGTTGCTGGAGGGAACCGACACCATGAATCCGGGAGATATTTTCTGAACAGCACGTAGGAAAGCATTCTGGATATTCTCAATAATGATCATGTCTGGGGAATTTGGTGGCCAACGGAAGTTTTTAAACTAGGCACAGTGTTCCTGGAGACACTCTGTAGCAATTCTGGACGTGTGTGGTGTAGAACTGTCAAGCTGAAATTGCCCAAGTCCGTCGGAATGCACAATGGACATGTATGAATGCAGGTGATCAGACAAGATACTTACGTACGTGGCACCAGTCAGAGTCGTATCTAGATGTATCAAGATCCCATATCACTCCAACTGCACACGCCCCACACCATTACAGAGCCTCCACTAGCTTGAACAGTCCCTTGCTGACATGCAGGGTACATGGATTCATGATGTTCTCTTATACCCGTACACGTCTATCCGCTCGGTACAATTTGAAATGAGATTCGTCCGACCAGGCAACATTTTTCCAATCATCAACAGTCCAATGTTGGTGTTGACGTTCCCAGGTGTGGCGTAAGACTTTGTGTCGTGCACTCATCAAGGGTAGACGAGTGGGCCTTCGGCTCCGAAAGCCCATGTCGATGATGTTTCGTTGAATGGTTCGCATGCTGACGCCTGTTGATGCCTCACCATTGAAACCTGCAGCAATTTGCGGAACGTTTGGACTTCTGTCACGCTGAACGATTCTCTTCAATCGTTGGTGATTCCGTTCTTGCCGCAGCAATGTCGGAGATTTGATGTTATACCGGATTCCTGATATTCACAGTATACTCGTGAAATAGTGGTACGGGAAAATCCTCCTTCATCACTACTTCAGATTTTCTGTGTCCCATCGCTCGTGCACAGACTATAACACCACGCTCGAACTCACTTAAATCTTGATAACCTGACATTGTAGCAGAAGTAACCGATCTAACAATTACGCCAGACACTTGTTGTCTCATATTGGCGTTGCCGGCTGTTGCGCAGTATTCTGCCTGTTTACATATCTCTGTATTTCAATACGCATGCCTATAGAAGTTCATCTGGAGCTTCAGTGATAATGCTTACACATTATGTACATTATTATCGGAATCCTCTTCCTTATTGCTCAGTCGAGTCCCCCATTCACTGTCACAGGCGAATTTTCCATTCAATATCTCTTCTGCATTCTCTTTACTGGAACATAAATTTGAACACTTGAGGTCTCTGTAGTGATGAATCGTTTCTGATATTCTTATACACTACGTGATCAAAAGTATCCGGACACATGGCTGAAAATGGCTTACAAGTTCGTGGCACCCTCCATCTGTATTGCTGGAATTCAATATGGTGTTGGCACACCTTCCAGTCTCGCAGGCATACGTTCAGTCAGATGCTGGAAAGTTTTTGGGAGAATGGTAGCCCATTCTTCACGGAGTGCTACACTGAGGTGAGGTACCGATGTTGGTCGGTAAAACATGGCACGAAGTCGGCGTTCCAAAGCATCCAAAAGGTGTTCTATAGGATTCAGGTCAGGACTCCGTGCAGGCCAGTCCATTACAAGGATGTTATTGCCGTGTGACCCCTCCGCCACGGGCCGTCAATTATGAACAGGTGCTCGATGGTGCTGAAAGATGCAGTCGTCATCCCCGAATTACTCTTCAACAGTGGGAAGCGAGAACGTGCTTAAAAGATCAATGTATGCCTGTGCAGTGATAGTGCCACGCAAGACCACAAGGGGTGCAAGCGCCCTACATCAAAAACACGACCACAACATAAAATCATCGTCTCCGAATTCTTCTGTTGACACTACACAGGCTGCCAGATGACGTTCACATACCCACACCGTGATATCGGATTGCAACATTGTGTACCGTGATTCGTCACTCCACACAACGTTGTTCCACTGTTCAGTCGTCCAATTATTAAGATCCTTACACGTCGGTTGGCATTTACCGGGGTGATGTGTGGCTCATGAGCAGCCGCTCGACCATGAAATCCAAGTTTTCGCACCTCCCACCTAACTGTCATGGTACTTCCAGTAAATCCTGATGCAGTTTGGAATTCCTGTGGGATGGTCTGGATAGATGTCTGCCTATTACACATTACGACCCACTTCAACTGCAGGCGGTCTCTGTCAGTCAACAGATGAGGTCGGCCTGTACGCTATTGTGCTGTCCGTGTCCCTTAACGTTCCCACTTCACTATCACATGGGAAAAAGTGTACCTAGGGATGTTTAGAAGTGCGCAAATCTCGTCTACAGACATATGACACAAGTGACACCCAATTACCTAACCACGTTCGAAGTCCGTGAGTTCCACGGGGTGCCCCATTCTGCTCTCTCACGATATCTAATGACCACTGAGGTGGCTGATTTTACATACCTGGCAGTAGCCGGCAGCGCAATGTACCTAATATGAAAAAGGATTTTTTGGGGTATCCGGATACTTTTGATAACATAGTGTATTTATACTAGCCTTGAAACCCTCTGAAAACCAGATATATATGTTTTAGTCAGCTAACAGGCTTAACTCGTCCACTTACTAGACAACTGAAGCCAACATTGTTCTTTCCTCACTCTTTAAAGGTCCTGTCTATGACTGAAAATGAACTTTCCTACATAAATAAATGTTGTG
This sequence comes from Schistocerca gregaria, assembly GCF_023897955.1. Classification (NCBI taxonomy): domain Eukaryota; kingdom Metazoa; phylum Arthropoda; class Insecta; order Orthoptera; family Acrididae; genus Schistocerca; species Schistocerca gregaria. The sequence continues at coordinate 837,799,219 of NC_064931.1, forward strand.
ACGATTGTTTTCCTTCCTATTTGTTACCCGTTACTCCTTCTATATAACTGAGCTCCACAGACAAAATGTCGAAGGTTATTCACGAATATTTCCTGAGTATTTTGATACAACGGACTCATGGTATGTGTATATCTGCACACTAGAGCGAATGGCATCAGTGTGGGCTGTGTGTGTTGTATGGGATTAAAACTGTTGTGTTCACTAACGACAACTTCTGTTTACCTTAAATGTATGCGAAATTGCGAATATGGACAAGCATCAGCTGTAGAATTGAGAGACAACAATTAAAATTTGTGAACGGCCGGGACTAGAACCCGGATTTCCCACTTATCGAGAGCAGTCGCCTCCCCATTTTTTTAAATATTATGTTCTGAGAGAAGGGTCAAGGACAAAGAGGGAAGAGGTCATCTTCCGAGGCCTGGTCTCAATGTCTCAGTGTCCCAGTCCCACCCTCCCATGGCCAAGGAAGGAAAGGAGTTCAACAGGGTCAAGAGAACTTTATTGGATATAAATCATTTATGACTCTTTATATATTGAGAGACACCAACATGCCTTGCTCATACTGTGGCATCAAGCAGTCAGGCCTGCAAGATGAGTGGTCTGCCAAGCGAGTGGATTTATTCTTATTTATCACAAAACATCAATGACTGATTATGAGCTCTAGTACTCACGGTTAAGCTACAAATTATTCTCATGTTTGAACATTACGCAACGGAAACGGATAACGCACATCTGTTAGTAATTTATACAACTCTGATTGTTCACTACGCACTGGCAATACCACATTTTCTTTCTTACTCAACGGCTTTTATCAACACGTGGCCATGCCACTGAATGTGAATGGCGCACACATTATAAATTCTGGATATTATGGCTACACACTATTCGAAGAACAAGGCCACCAATCTTTTTCTTTTCACTATCTTTTCTTTAAATTCCGATAAGTTATATTATTCTATTGTCACATTTTTTACAATAATTACACATGAGTGTGGCATGGATTTACATTGGTGATTCTCTGTCTTATGATCTCATAGTTATCTAACGCTACAGTGCACATTCTGGATAGGATGGTGGATCTTTTGCTATATCTCACACTTCGACTCTCACACCTATCGTCACGAAAATTTACTCCAGACCAAGCGGTGCAAAAAGGAACATGCATAACCCACAGCCTCTGAACGTGTCTTGCTACTCTCCCAAGCAAATCACACATACTTATATTACATGAAATACATCACACTGGCAACGTACAATACAACACAAAGAATAGTCACAACGTTAGAATCACATCACTTGCAGCTTTCCCACTTCAATCAGTATTCATCCCAGTTTCACACGACACTGCCTCACCTCGTAACTTTTCTTTCCTACTACAAACTCTGGAGGATATATGTACGTCTTCCTGTGCAATGCAAGCCAATTGGCGTTGCTGGATAAACGGCTGACTCACCTTGCTTCACTCTCAGAGTATTAGAGTTTGAATCCAGCGTCACACGGAATCATAACACGCAGAGTAATATTAAGAACAAATTCGTCACACACGCGAGTCCCCAACTGATACCATAGACGAGTACTTCTCTTTACCTTTTGTCTCATACACAGATTGAGACTCACACAGTACTCACCACGTGGAAGTACTCGTCTCTAATTTCAAGTCCTGCACACTCCATTTCTTAAATATTTCCAACTTATAGTACACATGCCAGTAATTCAGCTTAACATAAGCACTCGGAAGTATTTCAAGTTAGTAGTACCACTCGCAAGTATTCCAACATAGTACTAGCACTCGCACGTATTTCAGCGTATTGCTACACGTGGTTTCACTGTGACCGTTAGTCACTTCCGAAGATTACTACTATCCCCTTAATATTACCTGCCTGTCACTTAATTATCCCCCCAAAAGTTCCTGAAATACAGAAATAATTATTCCAAACTACTCTTAAGTATTTCACATGCATACCATTTTCTCCACTCTTTTGTCTTTACGGAGCTCACCTACGACAGGTCTTACCAACACAAGATCCAGCGCCACAGTGCTGAAACATGGCCGTTCTTCAGGTCAGCTCGCACCTTGGTCGAGGTGGGAGACCACCTTGTTACCGTATTGGTCAACCACATTTCAGGCGCTCAAAGCTCAGGTAAATTTCATCTCTTTGGTTCCACCAAAGGTGACCAAAGGACCATCTCAATGATTTTCATATATTGCACATTCACTATCTGCTGTTAGCAGACGAACACACTTTCATTCATTTCGCAGATCTCACCAAAGTGGATGCAGGGATTTATTTTGTGCGAGTGCACATGCGATCAGCTAAATAAATAAATTGTCATTCTTTCCTACACGGATATCCGGCTTCGATGTATTAAGTGAAATTGAGTTCTTATTACAAAAAATATGTTGTTCTGACAAGACTAACGAAGAATGTTGTATCTATATTCAATGTCGGGCGGTACTGTATATATTTCTTTTTTGTTTTATATATTTTTTATATTTTTAACTGGATCCTACAACCGGCACCATATGCTTGCTAGTCGTCTTTGCGTAACGAGTGTAAGGAGGATTCCCTCTAAAACGTGTTCTCTGAGGATCGATCGTGTGCCGTGAATCAAGTGTGTCTCCTGGTACTCGGAACACCCCAATGGGAAGGAGGATCCTCGTCTAATGCATCTACATAATTCGATAGTCGTGTGTTGTACAATTTATGGTGGGAACGCCTCATGCGTCGTCGTCAGGTGAACCCACAAGTGCAGAGCGTTTTCGGGCGGGGCTTGCCAAATGTAATACAGTGCCATGCTCATCAGCCACTTGACGGCGTTCGTTCTGGTAGTGGGAAAGTAGGAGGTATCTGGATTATAGGAGTTCGTCCGGCGTGGTAGACTCTGGCTGTCGTCGCAACAAAAGCGCCAGCATGCGTTGTACAAGATCCCAGGAGCTGCCTGTCGCAGCACATGTCAGGCGGTGCTCGTCCGAATCGACGACTGCACAGTGCGGGCACAAAGCGTCGTCAGTGAGATGGATGGAATGGAGGCGCTGGCGTGTGGGTAACTTGTGTTCACCACCACATACCACAAGAAACGAGCGTACTTGGGCAGTTATGGGGTGTGGACGGTTCGCCATACCCTGGTCCAGCGGATGTTTGGGTGTTGTTCTTCAACGTTGTTACGGGATCATCATGCCTGATAGATGCGGTGCTGATCTCTCGTGCTTGGCGCCCTCGTCGTCGGTAGACCCTCGGTCACATATCTCAGTTACACCAGAAAATTGCGGATGTGGGCGAGAGACGTAGCTATATGGTGTAGAAGGCCTCTCCCGACATCCATGTATGTCCTCTTGAGCATGTTGACGCCGCTGCCCGATACCGGGCCGTAGCGGCACAACCACTGAAGCGTCGCTTGGATTTCGTCGCCAGAACGCACCAAGAGCACCACATAGTCTGCGAACGCAGCTCATCGGAAGTTCACGTATCGAATATAGATCCCTTCCTGTCGTTGGCGAAGGCCTTGCAGTGCAGGTTTGAGGACCACCGCGAATAAGACTCTTGATGAAGGACATCCCTGTCGTACCGACCGTCCAAGAGTGATGTATTCAGTCCGGTGGCCGTTGATCACAATGCGGGAGCGCGCCCAATGGATTAAGTGTAAGATCACCCTTGCTGAAGCCTGCTAGGGGCCCATGAGTTCTAGAACGGTGCGAAGGAAACTGTGGCCGATAAGATCAAACGCGTGATCAAAATCGACAGCGACAAGAGCGTCTCGGAGGCAGCAGGCAGCCGCCAGCCCCGTGACGTTGCGGTAGGCGCCAAGTGGCCTATGGATGTTGTTGTCACCGCCTGAAGACGTCTGGTCAGGATGGATCATGTGTCCGATGGTGGTCGGAAGTCGTGTGCGGAGGATACGGGCGAAAAGTTACGATACGATTTCAGGAGCTTAAGAGGACGATAGTCGTTGCAACGCTGAGAACCGCTCGGTTTGAGAACTAGTATCATGATGCCTTCAAGGAAATCTGTGGGTACAGTAACATCGTTGCGGAGAAAGTCTTCAAACATCTTAATCAACTGAGTGCCCGTCAGGGGATAGAAGGCGCGGTAGAATTCGTTCGGTAAGCTGTCTGGGCCCTGTGACTTGATCGGGGTGCTGCGTGCCAAGGCCGCTGTTACGTCTTCAGCAGTTATGGGAGCCAGAAGGGCGTCGTCGTGGGCCGCTACTCTGGGTTCAGCAGACCGCACAGGATGTCTTCGTACTCGCGAACAGTTTGTGGGTCCTCGGTGTATAACGTCCTGTAATGGTGGAGGAATGCCGCAGCGATGGCCCACGGCGAGTCGACCCGTCCACCCTCTACTGCCTGTACTGATGTTGTAAGGTAGCGCGTGCGGTGGCGTATCTCTCTGATAACGTGATTCACGGATGCCATTTCCGTGGGGATGGTATCCAGTACCCTCTACAGGACTCAGGCCCCGTCAAGCTGTTCCGCGGTGAGATGGAGTAGGCGTGCTTTGAGACGATTAACCGCAGTCTGCCGTTCACGTGAAGGCGGCTGGGTCACGAGTTCCCTCAGCGCAGTGTAATCAAATTACGACCTCGCACGACGCCAGCATGCTCTGTCACGGCCATATACCGTGAGTGTCCGTTCGAGAGTGGGCTTGGTGCGGTCTAGCCACCAATGTAAGGTGGAAGGATATGCATGCAAACTCCAGAGGCAGCAGTCCCACGTAGCAGCGATCTCCCACCGACATGCTTCCTCGTACAGGTAGGTAACGTTCAGCATCCATGGACCAAGGTTCAGGTATGTGAGCTGTCGGGGGAGAATGACCAAGTAGAAATATGCGAAATGGTCAGTTAAGGCTGTCGACCACAGTTCCGCGTCCCTTGTCGCGGCATGGAGTCCTCTTGAGATGTATATCTGGTCGAGGCGGCCGGTAGAGTGGTCGGTGAAATGTGTATAGCCACGGCGGTCGCCGTGAATGAGGCGCCACGTGTCGTGTAGCGCCAGATCACGCCCAAGTGCCGGCAGTGCCGGGAATGTAGAATATTGCGGTGTTCGGTTTGCTGGATCCTAGACGCTATTAAAATCGCCGCCTATGATATAGTCTTCCGTATTTCCATTCATGAGCGGTGCAATATCATCGGAATAAAAGTGGCCCCTTTCTCTGTGACGAGATGACACATAGGGCGCGTAAACATTGACAACTCGGACTGCGCCAATCGTGACGGCAACACCTTGTGCAGATGGCAGATACGTAACTTCCGATGCCTCGATACCGTCGCGTAATATGATGGCGGATCCGCCGGCACCGTCGCTTGATGGGATGCTGTACGCTGTGTATCCATATACGTTCAATTTCAGCTCTAGATGTAGTTCTTGAAAGAGGGTGATATCCAGGTCCACCGCCCGGAACATATCATGGAACATACGCGTTTTGATGACAGAGCGTATGCTGTTAACGTTGACTGTGCCTATACGGTAGGATTGGGACATCCATATGCGGAGTGTGTAGATGCAAATGGTGGGCTCTCGGTGATAATGGGGCCGCTTGGCTACCCTTCCTTTGCAACAGGTATCTTTAACACGGCCTTCTGCAGGCGTTAGGCAATTCCCATGTGGGGCGCCGGTCTCGTGTGGCGAAGGAGTGTCAAGGGTGCCTCCATTTCAGCAGCCCAGTCGCCGAGCTGGGTAAGGGTGAGTGACAGCACGTCGTCATGGGCGTTGTGCTTCAACAAAATGCTTGAAATGGCTCTGAGAACTATGGCACTTAACATCAATGGTCATCAGTCCCCTAGAACTTAGAATTACTTAAACCTAAGTAACCTAAGGACATCACACAACACCCACTCATCACGAGGCAGAGAAAATCCCTGACCCCGCCGGGAATCGAAAGAGGGAACCCAGCTGCGGGAAGCGAGAACGCTACCGCACGACCACGAGCTGCGGACCTTCAACATCTGGTCTTTGTCCTGAGGGGCTTCATTCATGAGAACGACTGGGCTGTGTGAGGCCACCGTTTTGTTCGTGTTGTCCGATGTCTGACTAGGAGTGTAGCTGGTAGATACCGCTGGCAGCGACACGTCAGAGGTGGTGTTTGCAGCGTGCTCCCTGTCTCCGTCCTGTTGGTCGTCTTCCGTCTAGAGGCGTCGTTTCTTTTGATGCTTCAGCGACCTTTGTTTGCTCGTTTTTGTATCCGCTTTCGTCGATGTGCTGGGATCAGTACTTCCGACCATGTCGCCGGCACCACAACCGACGCCTTTGGTACAACGACGGTGGTGGTGGTGGTGGTGGTGGAGGTGGCGGTGGTGGTTGCAGGCGTCTTTCAATGGCGTCTCGTCGTAAAGCGCCGCAGTCACGGCGTCGTCAGCGGATGTCGCATTAGACTGCCTGCATGTGCGCGGCATCTGTGCACACCGGCCGCACCGCTTCCAAGTACGGGAGCTGTAATGTGGCAGGCAGACCTGTCTTCACTGGTTCCGCAAGTGACACCTGGACAAGGCAGCGCTGGAGGCAGTTGGATCAAACGCGGCCGTCCTGTCCACAGCCGGCACACGTCCACATTTGTCCGTCATAAAGATGGCTCGGCAAAATCCGATGAACACATACGACGGTACGTGTTTGCGGAGTTCTATGCAGACCTGTCAGACGGCATTGAGCAAGCGGTAGGTTTCAAAGGTGTTCCATTTCTCTTCCGTGTGCCTTAGGACCGTTCCAAATGGCCGCAACGCGTCAGTAACGAGTGCTGCCGGGACTTTGAATGGCAGTTCGAATATGCGCACCGTGCGCTCAGCTATAACCGCGTTGTCCACAGATACCGCGCTTGCGTTACCATCAGAGTGGTGAAACCGGTAGCCGTTGTTGGAACGTCGCACTAGGTTGTCAAATGCCTCTTCGTTCCTCGTCTTGAGATAGAGTATGCTGGAAGTAATGCCTATGAGCTCGTGGGGTCGACATGCATGTCGTCTCTTAGAAACCGTTCAATTTCGTGAGCCTTTGGAGTGGTTAGCACACTGAACTCGCATTCGGGAGGACGACGGTTCAATCCCGCGTCCGGCCATCCTGATTTAGGTTTTCCGTGATTTCCCTAAATCGCTCCAGGCAAATGCCGGGATGGTACCTTTGAAAGGGCACGGCCGACTTCCTTCCCCGTCCTTCCCTAATCCGATGAGACCGATGACCTCGCAGTTTGGTCTCTTCCCCCAAACAACCCAACCCATGAGCCTTTGGACGCGTGCAGGAATCGTCGAACGTGAGTTTCACCGTCGCCCGGCGGTAAGAGAACGCCATATCGAGTGAGAACTCTAAATCACAACAGCGAACGCAGTACCTCGCGCAGTGAGTAAACAAACACGTGCGGAGCGCTGCTCAGCGCGCCGCGCGTCCGGGCCGTGTCACGGCTAAATGCAGACTGTGCGTTTTGGTGGTCAATGCACTACTCAGATCCAGACCCTAAATTCCATATGTCGTCAACCGTGCGTCGAAAACTTGTACTTGTACATCCCGTATGTATGTTACCGTACAGGTGAGACATTTTATTGAAAGTCGCTTGTACAGTATCGGATAATTAAGATATTGTAGTTTTTGTGTTATTCTGAATTACGATGCGAAGTTCCTTTGGACATGCACGCCGATGGTTGTCCGTGTTATCAACTGCGAAGACATTTAATGTATTTCATACCGGCTATGTTCACCGCAGTTCCTGTTCCTTTGGACATTTTTGCACGTCCAAAGGAACCTCGTATCGCAATTCAAAACAACACAAGCGCAGCAATAACGTACTTTCTGTTTACATCAGTCATGCACACTTAACTCGTCGCTCACAGGCTTGCATTCAGTACTGCTCCCTTCGCTTTCTTGTTAGTTTTTCCACTAGACTTGGGTATACGTTATCAGAATTAGGGATACGTTTACTGGAGAGTGGTTGTCCTATATGTACTTCGTGTTTAGGTTCACAGAATGCAATGTAATGTTGGCACAATGACCGCGCCTGCATCGATGGCAATCATATCACAGTACTTTTGCATTCGTACATAATGCGCCTACGAAACACGAAATATTTACATGACAGCTTTCTGCAAGAATTTTCAGTTTCGCGAAGGTATTTTCATAAAAAAGACAATAGCTGTAAGAAAAGTAAAAGAAAATTAGAAAGCTGTAATTAAATTACTACTCTCTCACGAGTCACGGGAGATCGCTGGTCCATCATATTATAATCATGCCAGTCTGGGCTTTCTGTTGAAGATTAACTAGGTTTTCCTGGTTTTATATTTCGGTCTGTAATTCCTCTATGCGCCTACCTTAAGACCTATTACTTCCTGTCTTTCTGATTACCGTAACCTTTCCTGTGTTGGCTACACATACAGTTGCCCTACGGTTATGTGTTGTCACGTCTACTGTCTTGAGAGTACCGTAAAACTTATTGCCTTGTCTACCAACCCACCTCTTTTCTGATATTATTCCTGATATTAATCCTCGGTACTCTTTGCTAATAATTAAGAAAATGTGTAACTCAAAGTAAACTGCTGGGTTATGCACTCATTCTCATCGGTAGCTCCTCTTCATACACAAAATAATTAAGCAATCTTCTGGCTTATTATCGAGGCATCCGAATTTGTTTATCCATCTGACAGAACGATTCCATCAGCGAGGTACCAGCAGGCATATTCTTTTTTATTGCATTTAATAGATGAAGCCTTTTATCTGCTGGACCAGAACACAGGCAACACATGTATCATGCTTCCCTTGGGCATTTTTGACGACATCCTTGTCTGTGATGAACAATCGTTCACTATTACAGCTTCTTTAACAGTCTGCAGTGGGGCAGGAATCTGCCTTTCAATCTTCGACATTCGTTCTCCTCGGATACTAAACCGATTTCGTGATATATGACAAGTTCCTAATCAGAGTCCTTTGGTACTTGACTGTTTGAATCTCTGCGTGTTAATCTAATTTATTGGGCACACTTCTCACGTTTTCCACCATGTCTACAGTAGAGTTCCGTATCGTATGTCGATAGTCAAAAAAATGGCTCTGAGCACTATGGGACTCAACATCTGAGGTCATCAGTACCCTAGAACTTAGAACTATTTAAACCTAACTAACCTAAGGACATCACACACATCCATGCCAGAGGCAGGATTCGAACCTGCAACCGTAGCAGTCACGCGGTTCCGGAATGAGGTGCCTAGAACCGCACGGCCACAGAGGCCGGCTGTCGATAGTCCTTATTTGTCTGTGTAGTCCCGTTTTCCACTGTCCTTGTTGCGGACTGGGACTGTGAGTCTTGTGGGCGAATCCGAGCTGGGCTGGGGACACTTTGTTCTCGGCTACAGGCTGTACTGGCTTCGATTACACAGCTAGAATCTGCGGTGGATGGGCATCACTGTTGTGAGCCGGCATTGGGGATTCAACGGATGTCCAGCACGTATGAGTCCACCGATCGGTGCGTATCGGTGGCCAGCCCAAATACTGCTCGCACTGAGATTGACTCCTCACCCATCATCGAATGGGAGATCGTCTCAGGGCGTGGCAGGTGGCTGCATGTAAGGCCTGCCCGGTTAGTCTGAGAAACAGGTTCCAGGTGCTGTCTGTGGCTGACACTGTCCCTCGGCTAGATGCAGCTCGTCGGCAGCTGAATCTTGAGATTTTCTGGCGACATAGTCTCTCCAACTCTGGCATTCTTGCGGTGCTGCCCACTGCTTCTTCCTGTCTCTTCAGTGCTCGTGTTTTTCCCCTCCTTACTCTGTTTCACATTTTCCTCATCACTTTGCCAAATTCCTCAACAGGCTGTCCAGTATTCCCTTCCTTCGCTTTAAATATGTCGAATGGTGATGAAATTTTACGTCCAAACACTTCATATGGCGATAGCCTTATATTCGTATGCTGCTTTGAGTTGTTGGCGGAGACGACGTACTTCAAATATGCATAACAGCTGGTGTTGTGCAAGTCAACGTAGTATCCAAGAATCTTCCCGACTGTCATATGCACTCTTTCAGTTCTTCAATTGGTTTGTCGATGGAAGGACTGGCCCTTAATTTCTTCACATACGATATTTTACACAATTCCGTGAACAGATCTCACATGAAGTTTGTTCCGCGGTCTGTTGCTATTGTTTCAGGTACTCCAAACTTCAGTATCCAATTATTCACAAATGTTTCTGTCACTGTTTCAGCCTGCTGGTTTGGCATTGCGACCAGTTCTTCGTATCGTGAAAAATGATCTATGATTGTATGTACTTACTCCCTGCGCGTGTTTTATTGAATCAACCCAAAACATCAATCCCCCAGAAATTAGAATGATACTAATGCTTCATGCAGCCTCTTCTGGCTCTCTTGTTCGACATAAATCCGCTCTCTGAGTGCACTGTATGCAGTTTCGCACATACTGGTCGACGTTTGTCTTTCTATTCCTCCACCAGTACCTCTCCGCTACTCTTCTGTTGGTTGAGCTGCAACCTCCATGACCAGCTAATAAGCTATCATGAGCTTCTTCTAAGACTCTATTCTTTAGCTTCACTGGTACCAGTACCCGCGGTGCCAACTTGGTTTCTCTTCGTAGCCACCCATCCTCCATACAAACTGTGACTCCTTAAAATACCACTTACATTCGTCACCATCTCTTTGCGCAGCTATCCATTCCTTATGCTCAATACCCCAAATTAGTAATACTGCTACTTTTATAGTGAAGCCATGCGCATTTCCGTTATTCGTCTCAGGTTTATGCATAAATTCAAAATAAAATTCACTTAATCTTATTTCCCATCGTGTTAACCTACTGGAAGGATCCTTTAATCTCAACAACCATTCTAATGCCACATGCTCTGTTATTAATCTAAACTTTTTACCATATGGATAACATTTTAAATATGTGAAGCAACAAATAAGGCTTAACATCTCTTTCTCTATTGTGGAATAGTTATTTTCTGCAGAATTTAGTTGTCTTGAAGCGTAAGTTACCGGATGTTCTACACCTAATATCTCTTGTGACAACCCACAGTCGAATTCATGGTCTGATGCATCGCATGATAAAACAAATTCTGTGTTAAAATCCGGAAATACCAATATCGGACTCGAAGTTAAAGCCTCTTTTAGCTCCTCAAAGCATTCTGACACTCTTCTGTCCACAAATTTGCTAAAGGTCTGACAATGTCCGCAAATCCTTTTACGAACCAGCGGCATTAATTTCTGAAGCCCAAGAACGATTACAACACCTTTACAGAGTGTGGTACAGGAAATTCACTTACAGCTAGTCTTGGGTATGTCTTAAACCCATCTTTATTTATGATGTGACATAGGTATGCTATCTCTTCCATCAAAATATTACACTTTTCGGTACTCAGTATTAACTCCACTGCTTTTAACCTTACGAAGACTTCGCTTAAACCCTGCATGTGCTGTACCATACCACTCCAACAGACTATTACGTCATCGACATACACTAGGCACTCCTGTGCTTCTCTGAGTACCCCGCCCAACAATCTCTGAAACGTCGCAGTTGCATTTTCTAATCCTAACGGCCTACTTGTGAACTAATAGAATCGCAGGTTGCTGAAAACGCTGTTTTTGTCGATTCTGTGGTACAAGCTCTATTTGGTTATAACCGGACAGAAAGTGATTTCCCAGTATCCTTAGCTATAGAACTATGTGGATCAAGTCTTAGTGTAGTCGTTCGCTGTTTAATAGGTTCATATTTCATGACAGACTCCCCTCGCAAGTTCGCTATGCCTTCAGCTTTCTGAAACACTTTTTATTAGCTGCAAACACTGTCCGTTTACCATGCACTCCAGTCGGCAAATCGATCTAGTCACACTTTATAGCCAACCTCGCTGTTGCTCTCAGATCTGTCGAACCCCCAGTCTGCACACGTCTTGATATATCCGTGTACAACAGTTGTGTACATAGTTCCACGTAGTCAGCCCGTACACAACTTTCCCACTAGAGCGCGCCCCGCTAAGCACAATAGCGCAGGCGCAGAGCTCGTCCGTCTCCGCACTACGAGATGGAGCTGTCTTAGAGACGGACCAAATTCAGCTTCCGCCGATCCGCATATTAATATGTAACGGAGCCAATGAGATTGCTGCTAACGTAGAACCTTTTCTCCTCGCGGATCACACTCGCGCAGTGATACATGAACGCGCGAGGTATTATAACGAGTGTACAGACCTCCGATTAGTCAGTCTGCATTAGTCTGCACCAGTCTGCATTTGGCTGCGTTAGTCTGCATTAGTCTGCATTAGTCTGTAGTCAAGTTTCAGTCTGCGCCTAATAAGATTACCATATTATAGTACATAGCCATGTAGAGAAATGTATAGACTCTTTGTCAAATATCAGATATATGTGAGAATAAGATTAACGTACCAAGACCAAAGGAACTTCCGATTGTCAACTGTAAATAGCATCCAGAACCAAGTTAAGTAGTTTTTAGGCTTGTTATTAATTTAATAAATGTGTGTGAAAATTAATGAAGTTCTGTTTAAAGGTGGTCACCGTCAATCTGCTACTCTAAGCGTGCAAGTGACATTTCTATCGTCTGACCTAACGGCAGAAGATAAACACGCCACGATAAGACCACGAGACATATTGCTGACACTCGCCTACTTCATTAGAGCGACAAGTCCAATAATCTGATGATGTGTGCACTGAAGGTCTTACAGTACGCACACCACAACAACCCTCATAACAAACGTATCAAGCTCCCTCTGCTCAGCTTCTTGCAAAATAATTTTCCTAACTGCAGCATCCTGTCCTAGTTCATAGTTACATCCTTTATTTTTCCTTATCTTACCTGTAAATTGTTCAATAGATTCTGTGAATTTCTTAGTTATTACACCCACTTGTTACCTAAAGTGTCTGGCACTATTTTGTTTCGTATATCTCTGAATTAATCCCTCTTCAAATTCCTTGAATGTTGTGGCACCCTTAAGAGCTTCTGTACATCCTACATACGTTTTCGCTTCCGGGTGTCATAGGCTCATGGTGTAGGCTGTGATACTGAGACTCTGAGACAAGAATAATATAGTACACTATGACTGAGCACTTTTACTTTCCAGACTATGATCTTCTAGGCCTTAAGGCATCTACGCTAAGCACTTCCATGTTGGCAAGTGTTGAAAGGTTCCTGTCCTCCCACTAGCTTATTACAGATTCGGCTGTTGTTATGCCATGCTCAGCTGACTCCGCTTTGCAACGTCAGCCAGGTGTATCTTGCTCTGCAACACCTAACACTCTTGACCACCTGCGGCTTCTTTTGTTGCAAGTCACTTGCACTCTGGTGTATATTTTTGACCGAATACGGCCGATAGGCTACAGTTCATATTGCCAGGGTGTGCAGGACACAACTGGGACTCCAACATATGTAAATAAGAAGATGGAACCCTAGACCGTTCTCGAGACAATCGTGTTTCAAAACTTTAGGTTTGCTCGTGTACTCGTCTGCTCACCCCTGTTGAATAAGACCGCAACCGAGTCATTACGATCGAATCTCGCTGCTAATAACTTTTTTTTATCCCCACACAACTCTGACACTTGCTTTGTTATGAATGTGAAAATCGTCAGTGTCTAATGAAAAATTTTTTGTTTTTATAAAATAATGAACAACCACCTTCAGTGCAATCATAATTTTATTTCAATGCGCGATGGATTTCCAGCCCTGCTAGCTCAACATCAGGTGCTGCGACGGTATACATCTTTTCTTGGCCTAATTTAGGTTAATTCTAGTCCTGGTAAGTTAAGGTTGTACATTACGAAGTGGCACATTAGGAATGCACGTACAGGTAAAAAGATTTCTATCAGACACGAAAAAAGCTATGTACTTTATTTCAATTTACAAACACATCATACAAACGAAAGAATCCAATAAAATAAGTATTTTCTGTTCCTGCCATTCAAGACAATACGAATGGTTTCGATTTTAACCTCTTCAGAGAATGCAATACTAGCCTGTAGGACAGCTGCACAAATTCTGGGCATGTTTGTAAGGTGGCGGTATAATTTTGGCCCTTAACGTACCATTTCAAAAATAGAAGCGTAATCTACTCATCACGCTGAGGAGTTTAATACCACACAGCGGTACTTGAAGTGAAGTGATAATAATTTTCATTTTATGGAGAGTAATAATTTATACTTGTCCGATATGAACTCGATACTAAAAAGCCTTCACTACTTTGCATGTTAATAGTCACGTAGTATCGCAATCACTTTGAACTGAAGTGGATGCAGGGAGTTGCCAGTTATCAGGAGAAGATGGAATGCATTTAGAGAGGGGTCATGAAAAGCCGACTCTTCGCTAAACAATACGCCATTAAGCGAGCTTCTCTGACTCACACCTGCGTGGAACGGAAAGAAACATCTTAGCAGAGCTGGGGCGTCCGTGGGCACTCTTAGAGGACCAAAACACGGAATTTGTATTTACGAAAAATGTTGAGCCACACAAAATAAAGCTAGTACCACGTCAGAGACGACTGGACAGAATACGCATAGAAAGACCACACCTGATGCCTGGGAAGGCTTCTACGAAAGAAATGCTTCCAGAATCACAATCGGAGGTCATTCAAAAGCACGAAAAAGATAGTCGCTAGGTTTCTTTTTTCAAAGCACAAAAAAAGGCCACAGCGGAAATCACCGTTACTTATACTCGCATATCATATGATAAAGGCGTGGAGAACACGAGGTTACAAGTTGAAAGCTCGTGTATGGGCGGAGTCTGAGAGGATGGGAGTGAAACGTGAATGTTATAGGCCAGAAGGAAAATAGTTTCCACCCCTAATGCGCTTCTCAAGCCTCTTTAGGCCAAGAAACGACGCAAGTCGTACCACAGTCAGCATTGGCCACTACGACCGGTAGGGAATGAACACAAGGTACAGTTGGGGGGAACCAAAAAGATATATATACAAGACGGTCTTCTTGGGGAGAAGTGGCCTGGGTAGAAGTGAGAGACGTCTCTTCAGACCAGGGCCGTGTTTAGATAGAACACTTCCTGTTCTGTCGACCTAGGAGAGCTTTTTAGCGAACATTTCTGTTCACAGGGTTCAGAAATCTCTTAACATTTCCGGAGTGGAGATTTCAAACTGAGTGAGTTACATTCTGCAGAATAGTTAAAGAGGGCAGATATGTACACGTCGCTAAGCCAGTGCCAGTGGACATTGCCAATAGTTTAGCTAGCGGAAAACACAGTTTTTTTGCCTCAAAAAGCTCAGGGCAGTTTCCAACGGCTGATACAGTCAAGGCCAGAATAGTATTGAGGTTTATAGGTCCACACAGCGTCGACGTGCCGCCGTCCTCATACGCCACTGCCGACCACATCAGCTGGTGATTAAGCACAGTAAACGTCGCGTTTTCTGAGACGTTCAGTAATGGAGCCACTAGCTTGCCTGTGCACTTCAGTTGTATTGGAGATTACGTATATTCTTCTCATTCCCTCATGTTCATGCTATCCACATACCACGTGTGTGTCCGTAGGTCTTACAAGTCGAGAAAGGTATCGGTAAATCTGTTCCGAAATTGACAATGTTGAGTGTTTATGGAAAAAGTTCAAGGCAATCGTAAAATACGTTTTACACATATACGTGCCGAGTACAACTGTGAGGGAAGGGAAAAACCCACCGTGGTTCAACAACAAAGTTAGGAAACTACTGCGAAAGCAAAGAGAGCTTCACTCCCAGTTTAAACGCAACCAGAACCTCTCAGACAAACAGAACCTAAACGATGTCAAAGTTAGCGTAAGGAGGGCCATGCGTGGAGTGTTCAGTGAATTCGAAAGTAAAATTCTATGTACCGACTTGATAGAAAATCCTAGGAAGTTCTGGTCTTACGTTAAATGAGTAAGTGGCTCGAAACAGCATATCCGGACACTCCGGGATGATGATGGCATTGAAACAGAAAGCTGTTTCACAGAGGAAGACCGCACTGCAGTTCCTTCTCTAAATCCTGGCACAAACGAAAAAATGGCTTACATCGAAATGAGTGTCCAAGGAATAGAAAAGCAACTGGAATTAGTCAACAGAGGAAAGTCCACAGTACCTGACGGGGTACCAATTAGTTTCTACACAGAGTACGCGAAAGAACTACCCCCCCCCCCCCCCTTCCATCCTTCTAACAGCCGTGTTCCGCAAGTCTCTAGAGGAACGGAAGGTCCCAAATGATAGGGAACGAGCACAGGTAGTCCCAGTCTTCAAGAAGGGTCGTCGAGCAGATGCGCAAAACCATAGACCTATATCTCTGACGTCGATCTGTTGTAGAATTTTAGAACATGTTTTTTGCTCGCGTATCATGTCGTTTTTCGAAACCCAGAATCTACTCTGTAGGAATCAACATGGATTCCGGAAACAGCGATCGTGTGAGACCCAACTCGCTTCATTGTTCATGAGACCCAGAAAGTATTATATACAGGCTCCCAGGTAGATGCTATTTTCATTGACTTCCGGAAGGCGTTCGATACAGTTCCCCACTGTCGCCTGATAAACAAAGTAAGAGCCTACGGAATATCAGACCAGCTGTGTGGCTGGATTGAAGAGTTTTAGCAAACAGAACACAGCATGCTGTTATCAATAGAGAGACGTCTACAGACGTTAAAGTAACCTCTGACGTGACACAGGGGAGTATTATGGGACCATTGCTTTGCACAATATATATAAATGACCTTGTAGATAGTGTCGAAGTTCCGAGAGGCTTATCGCGGATGATGCTGTAGTATACAGAGAAGTAGCAGCATTAGAAAATTGTTGCGAAATGCAGGAAGATCTGCAGCGGATAGGCACTTGGTGCAGGGAGTGGCAACTGACCCTTAACATAGACAAATGTAATGTATTGCGAATACATAGAGAGAATGAACTCTTATTGTATGATTATATGATAGCGGAAGAAACACTGGTAGCAGTTACTTATGTAAAATATCTGGGAGTATGCGTGCGGAACGATATGAAGTGGAATGATCATATAAAATTAATTGTAGGTAAGGCGGGTACCAGGTTGAGATTCATTGGGAGAGTCCTTAGGAAATGTAGTCCATCAACAAAGGAGGTGGCTTACAAAACACTCGTTCGACCTATGCTCATCAGTGTGGGATCCGTACCAGATCGGGTTGGCGGAGGAGATAGAGAAGATCCAAAGAAGAGCTGCGTGTTTCGTCACTGGGTTATTTGGTAACCGTGATAGCGTTACGGAGATGTTTAGCAAACTCAAGTGGAAGACTCTGCAAGAGAGGCGCTCTGCATCGCGGTGTAGCTTGCTCGCCAGGTTTCGAGACGGTGCGTTTCTGGATGAGGTATCGAATATATTGCTTCCCCCTACTTATACCTCCCGAGGAGATCACGAATGTAAAATTAGAGAGATTCGAGCGCGCACGGAGGTTATCAGACAGTCGTTCTTCCCGCGAACCATACGCGACTGGAACAGAAAAGGGAGGTAATGACATTGGCACGTAAAGTGCCCTCCGCCACACACCGTTGGGTGGCTTGCGGAGTATAAATGTAGATGTAGATGTAAATACACGTATTTGTGCAGATAAAATAGCAAAGACAATAGGGCATATGGAAGTGTTGTAATCGTAATATTTCGGAAGGGAAAATCTTTTGTGATCATTGTTTTGTAAGTTACGCTAGGAGTTCTTTTCTCATGTAGAAAGGCTTTTGAAAGGTTGTTATGTGTTCATGTTTGTCAGGATTAATTTCATGTAGTTTGAAAATCACTGTCAATATCTTCCTAATTATAGAGGATATTCCAACACCACCAACTCCATACTCGAACCCTAAGTGTATGGTGATTCTGTAATAAAGAGATTTAGTGCAGGTAACAGTTGTTTGCGTGGTCTAGAGAAGAGGATACCCTTTACTCATTGAAATATTTTAGGGCGTGTATGACCGATGTTATTCTGATGTCTGATAGTGACTTCATCCTGGATCTCCTTACATTACAAGTGGTAAGGACGGCTCACAATGAATGGGGATTATGTTAGATGTTAAAGATTAGATTTTGTAGTGTTGTTACAAATATTTCAGTCCAGCATGTCTGCAAATTATTTCATTGATCTTCAGCATCAGATGATCACAGTTTTTTTGACCTCCCTGCCAAGTTCATCACGTAAAAGTTCAGTAGAATTTAATTCAGGTAAATGACTTAGCCAATTCATGTTCTTCGGTTCCTCGCATTTCACTTTTCTATTCACACACCTTGTGCACAATTTAGAAGTACGTTTGGCATCATTGCCCTGCTGCAGAACTAACCAACAACTAATAAGTCTCTTGCGAAATGGAACTGCATTGTTAATCAATATCCGGTGTTAATTTTTCATTAACTCTCACTAGCTCACCGACTTCATCAACTGCAAAACATCTTCACTAAATGGTCGACCTTCCAACCATGCTTCACCACTGGTGTCACACACTGACTCTTCATACGTTCTCCACAAAGTCGACGAAAAAAGATTCCACTTGAAAATGATATTCGTCAGTGAATAACATATTGGGCCATTAGTGCACGCCTCGGTTTTCATGTTACTTTGCCCGCTGAAATCGTTTCACATTATTTTGTTTTGGTTTTTTGGCGGCTTTGCACCACTGTATACCTTGCATGTGGAGAAGGCGTTGCACTGTTGACACAGAGATGGAGTTGCTCGCATATAACTTACATTCTCGTTCATTTCAGGTGCAGCACGAGTCCTCTGACATCTACTCTTTACGGATACGAAACGATCTTCCCCATGGTGTGTTGCTCGGCGTCTTCCAGATCGTGAAACACTTGCATTGGCACCAGTTTGCTTGGAACACTGTAAGGTATAATTTGTCTTACTATAACGGTCTTAGTGATGCAGAGCTACAATTACAGCGTGTTTTTGGATTCCAGTCTCCTGCTTCCGTCCCATTAGGATGTTATTTAGTATGGAGATGATCAGGTGTATAAATAAACTGCTAGACGCGCACATTGTACTGTTAACTAATGTGAAGTGACTGCTGCACTGACGACAGAAGGAATGAGACTTATTCGAATGGAACCCTCTTAGAGAAATGTATATCAGTGTTGTTGTGGATACTCATTAGCACGTACAGCACGGTGCCTGTACGCCATACGGGCGCGGCCGCCCAGACGTTGGCGACGGCGCCAGTTTACCTTACGGGCGAGCCTTGATTTGGCTCCGTAAACGCATTTGGGGGTCTCCGAAGCAGTTTCGTCAAATAATGTAGAGGCAGTTCATTCTTATTCCGCAAGAGGCCAGCATTTATTGGCTATCTCATCCTGGGAGCGGTTGTGAGCACTGTAAAGACGAAGCTATCTGCAGTTCATTCGCAGGTGTTTACGATCGTGAAATGGCCCGCAGCGAGTTGACGGAGGCCAAGATCGTAGATATTCTATATGGAGATGCGGGATCTGAAATTGACGATTCTGACAAAGAGGATTCGTACTCTCCAGACGAAAGTACAAGTGATGATTCAGGTATGTGTGTGTCTCAATTGTTTATAAAGTGAAGAGTTCATTACCGCATTTTGTATTGTAAGCAGAGTTCATTACTTCAGTTGAATTTAGTACCCTTTAGTACCAATCTTAGCATTATGTTATTTGTATGCAGACAGTGATACAGACCATCAGTCACCATCTGTGGTACCTGGTCGTGTATGGCTCACTGATCACAAAGAGCAAGACTGGTCGCGAGTAGATGATCAGCCAATAGAGCCGGATTTCCAGGAAGTAGTTGGCGTAGCATCGCACTTTTCAGATGCCACTGAGGAGCTTCAATATTTTAGTTATTTCTTGATGACGACTTTATTCGGATCATCAAAAGTGAAACGAATCGGTACGCTGGTAACGTTATTACGCCAGTGAAACGCAAAGGTAGCCTGGAAATAAACTCTATATGGTGTAAGTGGTCTGCAGTAAAATTGCAAGAGATTTACTGGTTTTTCAGTATTATTTTGCATATGTGCGTCGTCAAATTGCCGAAAATCAGTGATTATTGGTCAACAGAACCGTTTTTGCATCCGGGATTTGCGAGTAAATTGTTGAGTCGCGATCGATTTGGCGCCATATCGTTGATGTTACACGTGAATGACAATGCTACGTTCATTAGCAGAGGCGAAGAAAAGCATGACCCACTTGACAAAGTGAGGCCTTTTTTTGATTTCTTTGTGAATAAAAGCAAAAGTAGTTTTCATCCAGGCATGACTCTGACAATAGATGAGGCAATGTGTCCCTTTCATGCTAGAATAGGCTTAGAGTATACATGAAAAAACAAACCCAATAAATATCGGATAAAATTGTATGCACTGTGCGATTCAGCAACTGGTTATATGCTAAACTCTGATGTATATACAGGTTCTGCAGGGAATGTTGACAGTAATGTCCAGGGCCTTGTAAAAAAGGTTGTGTTCACTGTACATTGGCAAAGGACCTTGTATTTATATGGATAGGTACTAAACCAGTCCATCTCTTTTGGACATGTTGTGGGAAAATAAAACTCTTGGAGTGGGAACTGTAATGAAAAACAGGAAAGGTTTGCCACGAATATTAAAAACACTAAAACTAAAAACAGGTCAGATAGTTTAAAAAGGAAACACCATCTCTTGGCAGTGAAGTGGAAGTCAATATGAGATGTTTTTTTCGTCTTTCCAGAAAGCATAAGTCTACCAGCACTAGTATTTAAGTGAGGGCCAAAGGTGGAATAGCAGAAATTGTAAAGCCAGACGTTATTATTGATTACAATAAGAATAAAGCTGGGGTTGACAGAGCAGATCAGTTCTACAGCTATTATCCGTTTGCCCGAAAAACTTTGAAGTGGTAGAAAAAGCTGTTTTTTTCCATTTGTTTGTCATGTCAACTGTCAACAGTTTTATTTTATATAAAGAGAAGACTAGGAAGAATGTATCCCTAGTAGACTTTATTCACAAAGTGGGGAAAAAATTGGCTGAGAAGGGCGGAAATATATTTCAGCAATATGCCGCTTCATCCTCACAAATTGAGAGGAATTTTCAAGGCGCTTTCCAGATAAGGTCCCACCCACTGCAAATAAGGTGAATACTACTAGGTGTTGCAAAGTATGTTCAGACATGGGGAAGAAACAGAGGGTAAGAGCATCAGGAAAGAACGTAGATGATGGTGCAAGGACTGTGGCGATGGCCTTTGCGTCTCACAGTGTTTCTAGTATTTTCACACAAAGGCTAACTTCATCTGAACTATTAAAGCACTCTAGTTTACGGGTACCTGCAGTTAGACATTCCAGTGATATTTAAAAAAGAATTAGATGCAGTATAATGGCATTACTCAAGAGAGTTGTCAAGTAAAACTTTTTTGACCACGACATTTTTGTGTTTCCTTTTTTAATTATAGCACCCATTTGTATTTTGTATTGTAAAATAAACTCACATTAATATAAAGCTCTTACGTTTTCCTATTAAATAATGCAAGACCCATATTCTCATCAAATTTCTGTTCTTTGCAATCTAATTTCAAACATCCATTTAATAAGCCAGTTCACAGCCAAGTGCCGGGTGTAAAGAGGGCAGCGTCGAAAGTGTTAGATCCCCTATAGGCAAACAGCCAGTGAAATATGCAACAATGCTGCTCTGTCTTTACATGTTTACACTGGTTTTATTATCAAAATGGGGTTATGATAGAATATGCAATACTAAATCCCTGTTTTAACCACATATCCATTGTTATGACGCTGACGAAAACTAATACAAATTGGAAAATGGCTTGCTGCTTCCAGTAGTGGACACATTGTTTTGTAGAACAACACGAGCAGACGTGTTCATGTACATATGCATACATTCTTCAGTACACATGTGTATGTATAATTCAAAACAAATCAATGAATTACAAATATAGAGATGCTGCATTTCTACAATTAGCCAGGTGTCATTACTTAGAAGAAGATACAAATCTGTTATATTACTAATTATACCTAGATATCATTTGTAAAATGTATATCTGAATACATGAATTGTGGATGCATGTCATCAAATGGTACCAACGTGAAGCATTTGTTTATTAAATAACCTTTTAAAATTTCTGAAAAATCTGTGGTACATAACTTCTTCAGTAGAAGAGATGTGTTTCATAGTAACGAAGATACTCACAACTCTTAAGCTATGCATTTTAGAGGCCATGTTTACTGCAGCATACTACAACCACTGAAACTTTCCCGATGGAGTTTTGGTACACCCTGTGTACATAACATGTGAAGCACCCTGATAGAGAAAGAGCAAAGAAATGAAATGTCATTGGTTGAGAGGGTTTGTGATGTTAGTTCAATAATTAAAAAATCGAGTGAAATTTACAAAGAACCTTACGGCATGAGCCCATTTACCAGTATGTGGTAGCACCGAATCTAATCTGGATGTACACAGATTCTCTTCATTAGGGTGTCATAAAATCGTTGCGTACTTTCCTGAGGCACGCTGGCCTACAACTGTTGTAACAGGTCCTTGACATCATGGATACTGGGACTGGGACCGAGTAAACACCCGACCTGGATCCACACAAGTTCTATTGGGGATACTTCTGGGGATATTTCTGGTCACAGGAGTACCTTAACGACATGCAAACAGTTAATAGAGACACGTCTCTTGTCTGCCTGAGCATTCTTCTGTTGAGAAATAGCCCTAAGACACTGTCACATGAGAATAACACAAGAAGGTACAGGATGTGTGTGACTTACCATTCGGCTGTCTGTGTACCCTCACTGAGTACTAGCAGGCATGTAGCTCCCTCACTAAGTACTAGCAGTGACATGAAGTCACACCCAATTCTTTCCTATTCAATTATCCCAGGATTAACCCCGCTTAGCTTCTCCAAAAATTACAAGGATGAAAATATATTTTTTCCATTGCAGCCCCTCCACACATATGGTACTATGGTGATCATCACAAAAGTTCTAATATGACCTCTGAATTGATTAGTTATCCCAGTCGAGGAGATCATGGAGGACTGTGACGTTGTCTGTAGATCTGGTAAGATTATGGTCACATACAGGTCCATCTTGAGGTAGTAGTGGATATAAACTTACGAACAAATAGCGGGCTTAGGGCAGAGGGACAGAAATGCTATTGCAAGAGCACCTTGGGAACAAACACCATGGTAACAAAACATTTACCACAGTCTGGACAGGTAGTATGGTAAGTTGGGGCATAGCTTGCTGTCCGTGACAGATCATGTGAGGTTATGTTATGATAGTAGCACGTATCTTGTAGCTCGATGCCAGTGTCTTAGCCATCTGTTCATGACAAAGAGGACAGTCCAAATCTGTGGAACCCTGCTCTCTTACACTATGTCAGCGGCGGCTGGGCACAGCAGCAGGCCCAGACCTCACAGCTGTGTTGAGAGAGATCCTTGTCTTCATGGTGGCACCACCCTTCTGTGGTTGCTGAGGGCTATGGGTTTTATTTCCGTCAGCGTTTATAAGATCCCAGTATGGTGTGCAACGTAACCATGGCGACCCATTAGTTGTCCAATGCCGGCACTGGAAGATGCCTTCCATCTTCACCTACTTGGAGGCCAGTATGAGGCTTTCCTCCCCCTTCCATTCCGTGGTTGGGGAGGCATTTGGGCCCGCCTTCTGTACTGTGTCGGCATGGAGATCATGCACGATCCTCATGTGCAGTTTGCACATCTCCTGCGTCTCAGCCGCTAACGCGGCTTCGCAACAGCTCCCTATGCCTCACGGACGGCCTAGTAGAGTGCAGTGATCTCTGCAATTACATCTTTCTGTGTGGAGCGCATGTTGTCGGTCTTCTGCTGCGTCCTCTCGATCGCGGGAAGCATGTTTCAACCTTCAGCCCGCTGTCAGTGCTGGTCTCCCTCACCCCCACCCATTCCATTTATTGGGATTTTCCGGGCGATTGCGAAGGGGGAGAGCTGCCACTGCATCTTCTTCCCACTGAGCCGGTTTCGGCTTTACCTGCCAGGGCGTCTTTATCTTCCTCATTGCGACCGTGCCGTAGGAGCCGCCACCTCGAAGCTGGTGTGGCTGCGGCTGTATAGTCCGTCTGTCATCACCAGTTGGTAACAAGAGGCCCATAACAGCAGGCTCATGTCTGCGTCTCTTCTTCACCACAGCTACATGTGGTGCTATGGGGCTCGTCTGAGAATTTAACACATTTTTCAGTGTTTATGCAGTGCTTAGCATTGTGTCCTTCTTGCTGGCACCTAAAACACTACGTCTTATGCTCCAGACTTGATGTGAGATCTTCCACGTTCACAGGGAAGCTCACATTCTTCCACAGTTTTAAGACATCGCCACCGCTTGGATACGTTTGTACGGCGACTGTTATGAGTGGCTTCTACATACCAGAAGCTGGCATGTAACAGCCCATCATCCACTGCCTTTTCGTAGCAATTCCAAGAAAACGCTCTGAGGAGCGTCTTTGGTTTCTTCTCTCTCTACTTTCCTGTCTTCGTCCGCTTCATTGACGCCCCAACGATGTAGGCAACGACAGTGCTCTACAGTGCATCTGTAGGGTTCCATATACGCTGCCTGCAACTCGATTGTGGCATATCTCACTGAACAGATCTATCCAACCTAAACTCTCTATTGGATATAGAGAGGAAGGAAAGTTGTATGGTCGTCTTCTCCCTTCTGTCGATCGTCAAAGTAACTGAGCTGCACGTCTGAAGGCCCCTTTACTGCGTCAGCTTTCCTCAGACCTCCTCGTCTGCCCATGCTGTGGAGCAGTAAATGTGACAACTTGCTAGTATCGTAAGAACAGCACGTGAAAACTGACTTGGTGGCAACATCATAGACAAGCCTGCCTTCTCAGCTCTGTCAGTCTAGGCTACGAGAGAGTGCTCTCGCTCCAGATATTCGAGATGAATTGAATGACACCTTCTAAGGAAGCAGCATACTCACGCCATATAAAATTCACATCAGTCTTTCCATTGTGTGCCAGCCTATTCCGCTGTAACTAGCTCTGACGTCATAAATATTGCGCAATACTTTAAAATAAAGTAAATAACCTGAAACGTTTCTAGCATGTCGGGAGTAATACAAAATCAATATGTGTAGGATATCAGTTCAATAACTTTAACCATTTTCGAAATTTGGATGTGTTTCTGTAAAAATCATTGGCGCAACAGAAAAGAGCTTGAAACTTAAAAATTTATATTTAGATTCCTTTTGCATAATAATTTAGTAGATACAGTATTCTGGATCTCACAAATTAAAATTTTTGTTGAAATTCATGATTTTCTGGTTTTTGTCTTAGAAATTGAGGAAGCAAGATATATTAAGTAGGCGAATAAATAGAGCTACGATGTTTAAATTTAAGTAGAAGGGGGATCCGCTATAATCATAAAAATGTGAGAAGTTTCAGCAGAATAACTATAAAACTATATCTATAGCGTATCTTGCCCAAAATATTTGACTTAGCCACGTCAGACTTTTACTATGATTACTTACTTGTGTGCTGATTGCACAATTAAATTGAAAGCTTCATAGGCCATCAGAAAAGGAAGCAATGATTTATTAGATAACTTAAATTGGTGCATTACTAGCCCAGCGGCTAGTCGGGAGAGCAGATTTGATCAGGCGTTCCATTAACCGTCCGCACCGCGGCTGTATATGTAAGAATGCTGTGTGAGAAAGAAGAAGGCCCCAGTTTTCTCTAGACGCTGGATAGCGCACCACCTGTGCCGGGAGTCGCGTCGCGTTGGTATCGTTGATATAATCAGCCTCAGATGCAGTAATAAGTTACCCGGGATACGCGTAACCATGAAATCGTTTTCGAGTGAAATGTTAATTTTGGGATGACGTTAATGATCTATCTTTAGTTTGTGTAGGTCGTATTTTCACGTGCCGCTGCAGGACACACATTCTACCATTATTAGCGTGGCGTTTGATGAACATTATCATCAAATTATGGTGAGCATTCACTCAAACATTTAATTTGAACAGTTATAGTGGAATCAGCGCATTCGACTCAGGACTGCTCTGGTAGTTGGATTGTGTAGATTCTTTTTGGTCTGTGACTTTCAGAATATAGTGAAAATTTTAGAGAGAATGGGTTTTGATTATGAATCCCAGACAAATCTTCTAATTCCTTAGAGCTATAAGCAGTAGCTATAAATGTATTTCTCAGATGAAGTGGGCACTAGGAATTCTAATTACAGGCTTTACGTTTTACTAATCACTTTCTGGTCGCCAATGTTGTAGTTAGCCAGTGTTGAGAACGGCAAATAGCATAAATACAAAACATATATTCTATTATTCCACCCGCCGCCCCACATATGGCGCATTGGCCGGGAAACAAACTGAGTAAAAGTGAAAGTGATTTTTAAATATTCGGATTCGGAAGTGAAATGCGACACGCAACTGAGCAGTGGAACAGTGATAGACAGTGTTACGTGTGCATGTGGACGACGCAATTGGATTAACAACGCATCTGGATTGACGGAGCTGGCGCTGAATCTAGCTACACTGCTGGCATCGCGAGAAGTCATCCGTCGGAGCGACTGGAGCCGCGTCTGCTGTTGTGGGCTACGCCCACACAGCAGTTGTCGAAGTGCCGTCTGCAGTTCAACGCGCCGCGTCACATCAGTAATCCTGGTACGCTGCGCCGTCAACGCCATACGTCGTGCAGAAGGAACTAAGTTAAGTGAAAAGCTGTTAAAACTTTTACTAACCTGCAATAAAAGACTGTCGGCGATGGAACCGCAAAAAGAAACAGAAGTTAAACCTAAATCAGGACCTATGTCTGATGAAGGAACTGTAAATCCAGACAACGGTGCAAGTGTAAATATGCATGAAAATAATAATGTTAAACTGAAATCCGAACTAGTGTCTCCTGACAGTAGTGTGAAAAAGGTCAACGATTCAGTAGTAGAGACCCCTGTAGTAAAGCAGAAATCAGAAAGTATTATGTTATTGGATGATAGTTTCTGTGATGATTTAAAAATTAGTCAGTCATCAGAGATGGTAGAGTTTAAAAATGAGAAGTTAGATATCACTGATCAATCAGAAGCTTCATTTTGTTTTGATGATTCTGGCGTTGGAGCTAGTTTTTCGTCACTTGAGTGTGATAAAAAGCCGGCTAGTGAGCAACCCAAAGATACTGGGGCTATTCATTTAAATGTAATATTACAAGCAACAGCTGCCAGTAATGCAAAATTGTCAGCCAGTAATGCTAGAAGGACAGCTGAGTTAAAATCTGATATAATTCAGGTAAATAACAGGATTGTGGCCAGCCACACCAATTTTAATGAACGGTTTGAGGCAATGGACAATAAATTAGATTCCTATAAAGCTGTATTAGAAACTTCCTTCAAGACTGGCTGCAATAAGTTGAAAGAGGATCTGGACAGTTTAAATTTCAAAATTGATTACAACCATGAGGATATTAAAAAAGGGTTGCTCAACAGTTACCTAAGTTGTATAAAACAGTAATAACCGAAGTTGCTGAGGTTCATAAAGACTTCCAAATGGAAGATGGGAAGCTGGAGCACAAGTTAACAGAAAAGATCGAGGCAGAATCTGAACTGTGCTCAGATAGGTTTAAAGGTGTTAATATAAAAGTAAACATATGTCAAGCAGAAGAAGACGCAATCAAAACTGATACTACTCATATTGTGCAAAGAGTAGATAATGTTGAAATGAGAGTAGAAAATATTAGTACTAACATTGCTGACATTGAGAGTAAAGCAGCTTCAGTAACTTCTGGTAATGATAGTATGTAACACGTTGTAGGTGCAAACGCCGCTTATATCGGGTGTCGGCAGTTCTTGCAGTTCGATCCAGATAAAAATATCCACCCACTAGATTTCTGGAACGATTTTGAAGATGTGATTCCACCAACTTGGTCTGAACGAGAGAAAATCTCATTTATTAGAAGCCATTTAGCAGGTGATGCCATGTGTTGGTCAGCTGATGTAATGTTGAAGTGTAAAACATTAGCGGAATTTAAAACAGCTTTCATTAATGAGTATTGGTCCAGCAATAAGCAAAATGAAGTGATAAGAGAATTTTGGAGTGTAAAACGCTTCAATGCAGGCAAGGAATCTATTAAAGAGTTTGCTAGGTCACGGATTTCACGTTTGTCACATTTGGCGGGAAAGCTGAAGCCTGAAATGATAATACTAGGTCTCGAAGTCAAACTGCCATGGTAATGGCAAACTAGAATTATATCTGCCCCTAGAGACAATCTGGATAGTTTCATTGAGTATTGGGAACGTGTAGAGGGTGTTGCTGCCAATGAGGAGCAAGCACGTAATAACAGATACGGTAACAACACTAGTAGTAATTCTAAGAACGAGTAGAATAGCAATGAAAACATCAGAACAGTAGGTCTTCGCCATCCTAAGAGAGGTAGGAATTGGAGAAATACACTCCTGGAAATTGAAATAAGAACACCGTGAATTCATTGTCCCAGGAAGGGGAAACTGTACTGACACATTCCTGGGGTCAGATACATCACATGATCACACTGACAGAACCACAGGCACATAGACACAGGCAACAGAGCATGCACAATGTTGGCACTAGTACAGTGTATATCCACCTTTCGCAGCAATGCAGGCTGCTATTCTCCCATGGAGACGATCGTAGAGATGCTGGATGTAGTCCTGTGGAACGGCTTGCCATGCCATTTCCACCTGGCGCCTCAGTTGGACCAACGTTCGTGCTGGACGTGCAGACCGCGTGAGACGACGCTTCATCCAGTCCCAAACATGCTCAATGGGGGACAGATCCGGAGATCTTGCTGGCCAGGGTAGTTGACTTACACCTTCTAGAGCACGTTGGGTGGCACGGGATTCATGCGGACGTGCATTGTCCTGTTGGAACAGCAAGTTCCCTTGCCGGTCTAGGAATGGTAGAACGATAGGTTCGATGACGGTTTGGATGTACCATGCACTATTCAGTGTCCCCTCGACGATCACCAGAGGTGTACGGCCAGTGTAGGAGATCGCTCCCCACACCATGATGCCGGGTGTTGGCCCTGTGTGCCTCGGTCGTATGCAGTCCTGATTGTGGCGCTCACCTGCACGGCGCCAAACACGCATACGACCATCATTGGCACCAAGGCAGAAGCGACTCTCATCGCTGAAGACGACACGTCTCCATTCGTCCCTCCATTCACGCCTGTCGCGACACCACTGGAGGCGGGCTGCACGATGTTGGGGCGTGAGTGGAAGACGGCCTAACGGTGTGCGGGACCGTAGCCCAGCTTCATGGAGACGGTTGCGAATGGTCCTCGCCGATACCCCAGGAGCAACGGTGACCCTAATTTGCTGGGAAGTGGCGGTGCGGTCGCCTAAGGCACTGCGTAGGATCCTACGGTCTTGGAGTCACTATACGCCCTCGCTCAAAGTCCGTCAACTGCACATACGGTTCACGTCCACGCTGTCGCGGCATGCTACCAGTGTTAAAGACTGCGATGGAGCTCCGTATGCCACGGCAAACTGGCTGACACTGACGGCGGCGGTGCACAAATTCTGCGCAGCTAGCGCCATTCGACGGCCAACACCGCGGTTCCTGATGTGTCCTCTGTGCCGTGCGTGTGATCATTGCTTGTACAGCCCTCTCGCAGTGTCCGGAGCAAGTATGGTGGGTCTGACACACCGGTGTCAATGTGTTCTTTTTTCCATTTCCATGAGTGTAATTATCAGAACCAACAATGGCATCCAAATGATAGTAATTTTGTTCCGAACAAAATTATGCAGGTAAACAACAATGCGGAAAACAATGCTATGCCAGTTAACTATAATGGGAATAAAGGAAACAGTAGTAGGCCGAGGCAGGAAAACTAGTTTCCGTCTATTAGGACACTGGCGCCCACAAGGTGGTTATTTTTCCTAAGCCAGTAATTACAGTAATTGGTAAGACAGATCAGAATACTGATGATGATTCGGATGATGAGTCAGTACCATCCAATGATACTGCAGAAATATTAAACCACTCACAGTATTTGATAGATAACGTGTTAGAGACGCTGTCTAAGTCGGAAGAGAAAGAGAAGGCGCAGCAGTGTAACGGTAGGGAAGAGCTACAAAATACTGAATTGTCTGGTGAAGAAGCAGAAGAAATTCATGCTTATATTTACGATGAGGATAATTTGCTCTTATCTTAAGTGCCTGTGCATGATGTTGATATTGTACTAATAGATTTATGACAGGAGGTAAGTGCGAATGTAGAGGATAGCCTGTTGGGGGTCGATGAACCCAGTAGCTGAGACCAGTTGTCACTGGAGAAGGAACCCGACGATAACAGTGAAAGTGGTTTAGCTGTAACTGGTGTTGTGCCCGGTCTGGAGGCGAAGAATCGCTCAGACTACAGTAATTTGGTTCATGTTCAGCAAACTAAATGTAATGAAGTCGTGCAGTGTTTCGATTTGAAATTAATAGACCGACTGGAAAATGCAGCAGAAAATGTAGTTCAGGAAATCCCTACACACTTTGACCTAAATGTAATGAAGACTGATGTCGATCACTTTAGCTGGAGACAAATCCATATCGAGCTATTGGATGAGTTTGAGAACCACCTGTACAACATAGAATAAGCCACCCTATAATAATGGTGAATATGTTGGGTATCAATGTACGTTGTCTCTTAGACAGCGGAAGTGAGGTGAGTGCAATATCTCAGTCCTTCTTTGATGCATTACATGGTAAAGACCAGCTTACAGGTATCAGGACAGGAGGGTATCAGGACTAAGAATAATTGGTGCTATTGGCAAGGTGTCAAAAACGGTAAAGCAAGAAGCTTTACTGCCCTCTGATATGAAAGGTAATTTAATTGATTATCCATGCTTAATTGTAAACAATCTCAGTATTGAGGTTTTAATTGGCATAGATTTCTTGTCGAAATATCAGAGTGTTGTGGTCTTTGAAAGAAGCCAGTTAAACTTGGTGTTGCCGATAACCGGAGTAATTACGGTTCCTTTTATTGATAAGCATGTAGTAACTAATGATGAAACTTGGGAGCTGCCTATACGAGTTCTGAAAAATAGGAGATACTGGGACGAAGGTGTTAATCTTAGTAAAAGTAAGCGCAACACAGAACAAGAAGAAGCAATTATTTTAGACAAAATAGAAGCTACATTGCAGGAAATCGATAAAATTTCAGCTAATCAGAAGGAAGAACTGAGACAGGTTTTAAGAAGGCATCATAAGGTATTTTCAAATCGACCTGGCATGGTCAAAGGTTATCAATGTCAATTAAAGGTGAAACCTGGCCAAGTGTTCTTCAGGAAGCCATACCAAATACATGTAGCTAGGAAGGAGGCGGTTCGAAAGGAAATACAGAGAATGCTAGAGTGGGGTGTGATTGAAAAAGTGGTCAGTGAGTATAATAATCCTCTTGTTGTTGTACCAAAAAGAGACGGGAGTGTCAGATTGGTCTTGGACACTCGTTGGTTGAATGAAATAGTGGTTAGGGAAAGTGATAGACCGCAGAACACGGACGAGTTATTGCAAAAATTCCGGGGAGTAAAATTCTTAACCTCTATGGACATCACGCGCTGATATTGGAATTTGCCGCTGGCGGAAAGTTCAAGGAAGTACACAGCTTTCTTGTACGAAGGAGTTTGTTGCCAATACCGTGTGGTACCTTTCGGACTTAATATATCTGTTTGTGCCTTCGTACGTGTGATGTGCCTTGTTTTAGGACTAGCCTTAAGTAATAAAATAACGTTCTACGTAGATGATCTGTTAATAGCAATTCCTACCTGGGAAGAACACGTAGTTTTATTAGAGGAAGTGTTAGAGGCTATTGAGGGATGTGGCATGAAACTAAAGATTGAAAAGACAGAGTGCGTTAAAGAGGAAATAGGTTTCTTGGGATATACGATAAGTGGAAAAGGTATGCTGCCTGACCCAGGCAAGCTAGCAGTCATTGAAAAATTTGAGGGTCCCGGAAACAAGAAGCAGTTGAGATCGATGTTCGGTCTTTTCGGCTTCTATATGCGTTTAGTTAGCGATCAGGCTTTTATGCACCCTGTCTTCACCTCCTGCTGAAAAAGAATACCCCTTGGGTTTGGACAGCAGAATGCCAACAGGCGTTCGAGGTGCTTCAACAATCTTTAATTAATAATCCTATTTTACATCATCCTGATTTTGAAAAACCATTCTGTACGTCTTACGATGATAGTGGCTATGGTATAGCTGTGGAGAAATAGAGAACGAACAAGAAGTGCACAAGACTATAGCTTTCGCAAGTCGGTCTTTACAGGCAGCAGAGAGAAATTATGGCATCTCAGAACTGGAAGCATTGATAATTGTATTTGGGATACAGAAATTTGAGCAGTATCTATTAGGTCACAAGACAATTCTTTACAGTGACCATAAGGCGTAAACCTTTTTAAAGACCAGTAAGTTGATGAATGCTCGTTTGGTAAGATGGTCATTGTATCTCCAGCAGTTTGACCTTGAGGTTAAATATATTCAAGGGAAAGACAATCTGGTAGCTGATGGTTTATCTAGAAGTGCGGAGCTATGTGATGACACGGGAATTATAGCAACTGACCTAAGTGAAGTACGAATGTTTGCGTTGCACGAAGTAAAGGAAGAAAGTGCGTTAAAGAGGGTGATTAAGAACTTGAGACGTGAGCAGAATGCAGATGACCAGCTGAAATTAGTGAAGAGCTATTTAGGAAATGCAACTATCCTAAGGTTTCGCATTACTATTGTCTGCATAAAGATATTCTGTTTAGAAGGAAAAATGCAGGAATTTCAGAGTCGAAGCTGTGCTTTCCCTCACAACATGTAGACTTACTAATCGACTATGTACACCTGAGGTATGGGCACTACGGTGCAAAGAAGTGCATTGCTAAATTAAAAGAGAAGGTTTTGTTTGACAACATGAACAAGCGTCTAGCATCTTGTCTAGTGTGCCAGAAAGTAAGTGCTGCTAACACCGGAATACGAGGGGATATGGATTCAGTAGAGCCAACTGAAACCCTAGAATTACTGACCTGTGATTTGTTTGGCCCTCTTCCTGCTTCGAGAGGTGGGTGCACCCATGTTTTTGTTGTTGCGGATGCATTTAGTAAATCTGTTAAGGTATACCCAATTAAAAGAGCAAATGCAGAAACGTTGGTAGAAAAGTTGGAAAAAGATTTCTTCGTGAACGTTGGCGTTCCGAAGAATATGCTGTCAGACAATGGGCCTCAATTTACTTCTGATAGAATTAAAGAATGTCTGGATAAGGCCAGAGTGAAACATCAGAAAATATCTGCGTATTTCCCCCAAGGAAATATGAGTGAACGTATTATGAGAGAATTGAATAGGCTTTGCAGGCCTTATTGCGCTCGAAAACACTCAAATTGGGCAGAGCACATGAAACATTTTGAGAATGTAACAACTAAAGGCATGATGCACCTGGTTTTGCGCCTTGCGAAGTGATGTTTGGCGAAGAACCGCACAATGTGATCGCAGATATGGTAGAATTTCCTATTCTAACGCAAATATCCACAGACGAAAAGAAGTTAAGGACTAGGGCAAATATAAGGAAAAGAACATTAGAAAGAAAGAAGCGTCATGACGCAAAAGCTGTACCCACCAGTTTTGAAATAGGTCAGTTAGTCCTTGTCAAAACCAAGGAAAAATCAAAGAAAATGAATGCATAAACAAAGAAATTCATGTTCGTATACCGAGGACCTTTCAGGATCATAGGAAAACCACATGCCAATGTATATAGGCTAGCGTACCGTATGAGTAAAAAGGTATTTGGTCTCAGGAACGTGATCGACCTAAAGAAGTTCATAGGTTGTGAATGAATTCTGTAGGGAGGAGGTTGTTCTGTAACCTCTACACAGTGTGGCAGCTGTGCAGTCCCAGCTGTGGGGAGATCTTCTCTCCTTTTCAGGTCTCACTCATTCTTCATCTTTCCTATCCATCAAAGTTTCGGCTCTTACTGTCAAATACTTAAATCTTCCAGTATGACTATCAAGCCAGCATTAAGCAAATGAATTCTGTAGGGAGAAGGTTGTTCTGTAGCATCTACACAGTGTGGCAGCTGTGCAGTCCCAGCTGTGTGAGATCTTTTTTCCTTTTCAGGTCTCACTCATTCTTCATCTTTCCTATCGAACAAAATTTCTGCTCTTACTCTCAAATACTGAAATCTTCCGGTACGACTATCAAGCCAGCATTAAGCTAACGAATTCTGTAGGGAGGATGTTGTTCGGTAACCTCTGCACAGTGTGACAGCTGTGCAGTCCCAGCTGGGTGAGATCTTCTTTCCCGTTTCAGGTGTCACTCTATCTTCATCTTTCCTATCCACCAAAGTTTCGACTCCTTTGCAATACAAAAATTTTCCGTCATGGCTATCAAACCATGAGTTCTGTAACCATTCTATCCACTGATTAGGGAAGAAACTACCTAATGTGACAAACCTAACAGTGACAAAAACAAAAGAGAAGTATGATGTAATTAAGATACACAGATAGTTGAGTAACAAGTATGTATAGAACCCTGGTAATATTATATGTACAAAGTTGTTGTTTTATTGGAAATGGTCCACCAACAGTCATTTAAAAAGATATACAAATTCGTGTACAAACAGGATATGAAGTGGCAGTGAAACTTGCATGCTGTAGAGCTAACTACTTAATAGTAAAAGAGATTGCTTAGTGTTATGAAAAATATGCAGGTAAGTTGTAAGAATGAACTCACCTTGTGTTGCAAGGAATGGCACTGTATTAGAATTGAACAGTGTTTGTGGTTGAGACGTGAAGGAGACGTCCTTGAAATATTTATAAGGTTGGAGCTGGCCGTTATTTGGCGTAGTGTGTGACAGGACACAGCTACACGTATTGAGGATATGAGTTGGAAGCGTGAATTCGACCATAGGTACATTATATTAGATGAGACAGAGCAGCTCATGGTGTCCTATAGGTTTAAGGAATTTGGCATTACGCTCGGCCATAATTACCTAATGCACTTTAGTGGTAGGTCGAGAGGGACTACCTGTGGTTTCAGCATCCAATCAAGTGGAAATGGATTGCAACGTCAGCGAACTGAACAACTGCAATACACTATAGATATGAAATAAATGTGCTATCCTATGCGTTAAATGTTAATAGAGTGAGTGTTAAATAAGTACATACACTAGCAACATAATTGAGTAACATAATGGCAGACGTGAAACATTATTTATAGCTCAGAATAAATACACTTCGATGAAGTAAGTACATAATTGCAGATGTGGAAGTGACACAGCAGCAGAGGACCAATCAGTGGACATAGTAGTCAACTAAACGTAGTGTGTTTTGAACACTCAGAACTGTACTATTAGCACCAGTGACTCACACGTACAAAGAGGCTGAGAAGACCACTTCTAATCAAATATACTCATACTATCTCTAAGAATAAGGTAATCGAAGATGAGTCAGTTAAGTAAATAAAATACATATTTGTCAGGAATGTACCGAGAATTGGTACAGTGTTCCGGCCCAGAAAGAATAAATTGAGATTAAATAGAATTTATGATTGTATGCCTTCAGCATAAATTTTTTCTAGCACGTAACTAACGGCGTTTTGAGCCATTCGTTTACCGATTATGTGACAGTTAAGTAACCAAGACAGTAAAATTGAAAAAGTTCTGATAACTTTGTTCCAGTAACATATTGATAGATAGACTGTATATATCCCAATTTAATTGTGACCCACCCTTAGATATTAAATGAACAGAGTCTGAGGCACTCTTTTTGTTTATTCTACAGGACAAACCAGATAATGGCAGCCTGGTAGCTGCGTGAAAGCGTGGAATGACTAGGACACAATGCACAGTGGCCCGTCCCCTTTCCCCATGTAATTTAGAGTGAACGTGAACGACGCACACCATAGCAACTTCCCCTGCTCCACCCTTGTAAATGGAAGTGTAGAACGCCAGCCAAAGGGGCTACAACCACGTGTGTAAAAATGAAATTGTCATGATTTGTGAAATATTCTTTCAGGTTTACAAAAGACTGCTAAGATATAATTATCTGTTTACGTATCATGAATAAGTGTATATTCTGTGAATTTGTGTGTGTAAAAATATTTACATACAATTTAATGGAATCAAGATTTTCATAATTTTACATATTTTTATTTGTTTCTCTGTCTAAGGCAATATGTTTGCCAAAGTGTTTCATGGATTTTGCTTAAATTTGCCCCACAACCTCTGTGGAGGATGCTGCCATATAAGCCGACGAGGGTCATCCAGGGTTGTGCAAAACAGCGATTCTTCATTGAACATAATGTGAAGGTATTCATCAAGAGTCCATGCTACCCAGTCAGACGAAATCTTTCGTGTTTTGCTGTTAACGGAAGCCTAGGCATGAGACGGTAATTGTCTACTGTGGCAAATGCCAGTCTCTGGCCAACGGTTTCGGATAACACAGATTGCTGCAGGAGGTCTATTGGTTGTTCTCAGAAGAGAGGCACACGTTCGCATCTATTCTAACATTGGTCCATAGTTATATCCCAGAGATCTTCCAGTTGCGTAGTTCAACAAGCCAGCCCAATGGAGACACACAATGAAGTCTTTTTCAAACTGTCTGATGAGGAGCACGCTCTCTTACACGATTACGTGGAATAGCCATCTACTTTTCTGTGATTACTCAATTTCTGATGGTGCTAACGTCCATTATTGTAACAACACTAAAGACGAATAACTATAAAACACTGCGGTGGCCATCCTACCCGTACTGGCGTACGCCTCCGCCAGAACACCGGTCGGCACTGGGAGGCACTGCATAGCAAACGCTGAACTAAGCGCGCCTATTACAAGAGAGTGCCAAGACACACTCCCAGGCTACCTGCCGATAACGCCCGCTAGGCAGCGTGCATAGGGGCCGCCGGCGCCGACCGAGCTGTCGCAGTCTCCCAATCGCAGTACCTCTGTACGTCGCATCAGGGCACGGTTCGCATTGCACCTCAATACGTCGCACTGTCTCTACTTTCCCACAGTGATAATCGTCGCCGCGCACCTTAGGTAGCTGTAAGTGAACGCTAGTAATTGCATATGGTTGTGATATGGACACGGACAAGATTCAAGAAGTGCTACATGATATTTGATTGCTGTTCATCACAGAACTTCAGATCGGTCATCCTTGAAGTGAAGTACTCAATTGGTTCAAAAATGGTTCAAATGGCTCTTAGCACTATGGGACTTAACTTCTGAGGTCATCAGTCCCCTAAAACTAAGAACTACTTAAACCTAACTAATGTAAGGACATCACACACATTCATGCCCGAGGCAGGATTCGAAGCTGCGACTGTAGTGGTCGCGCGCTTCCAAACTGTAGCGCCGAGAACCGTTCGGTCACTCCGGCCGGCTACTCAATTGGTTCCTATTATAAACTGTATTTTAACCGTGTGTGCAATTTGTGTTGTAGCAAGAGAAAACCGGTCACCCACATATCATACCACTCTCCCCTTATCGAGCCAGTCACCACAAAACATTACAAGGGGACACAGTCACAAGAAGTGGCGATGAGTCTGATCAACAAGATTTATTTGCTTTTCGTGGGTTCTAGGTTGCTGCAGGGGAGCTATCGTTACAGTGATTCTATTTACTCATTTATTCTTGTTGTTGCATATATTACAGGAGGAGATCTGCAGACCTAATCTATTTGTCTTTTGAGAGGCTTTGCACATTGCTCTTCTATTTGTCTTTTCATATTTCGGTTCTCAGTCTCAGACTGCTCCAGCTCTGCAACTAAATCATATTTCTGTTTCAGAATCAGAAAATTACCACATTTCTGTGTACTATACAGCAACTGCTCGCGCACAATCTGCATCGGCTGCCCAACCGACCAACAAGCCGATCCAATTGCCACCAAACAACATTCCGTCGTTTCGGTACTTCAGTGAGAAAGTAGAGAAATGGATCGAATAACTCACCCAGTTCTAGGGTAATTGTCAAGTCCATCGAATTCAAGGTACTGCCAAATATCATTATTTCCTGACCGTCTCGGTAACCGCTGGGTTTCGCTTAATGAAAAATTTCTTCCCCGTCGCGTCTCCCAACGCACTCTCGTATGATGAAGTAAGAGGTGCATTAAGTTAGTATTACGAACAGCAGATTCAGGTCTCGGCAACCAGATGTCAGTTCAGTCGCCTTAAGAAAAAGCCGGAACAGATGTACCCTCAGTGCTTACTAGAAAGTGTAAATTCAAGTGCAGTTCTGGAAATTTCTATAGTGACATGATGATCCGTGATGTAATCACATACGGTGTCCCTGATAGCAGAATTGAAGAACAGATTGTCAAGTACTCACATCCTTCGCTCCATTAAGTGTTGGAAATATAAGAACAATTCTATTTCGGCGCCGTAGCTGCCGATAAATTTGATTAGGTCCCCCGCTTTGTCGAGTCGAGTGGCCTCTTGCCCGCGACCGCCACACTCAGCCGCCACAACGAGCACGTACACAGACGTGCAGACAGACTAGTAAAGAAGTAGCCAGGCCTGTAATTCTTGCGAAGTCGTGCCTTCGCTGTTTTGCTCGCCATAAACGGCATGATGACCCGTCGTGTAACACGA
Organism: Schistocerca gregaria; assembly: GCF_023897955.1. NCBI lineage: Eukaryota > Metazoa > Arthropoda > Insecta > Orthoptera > Acrididae > Schistocerca > Schistocerca gregaria. The sequence goes on from NC_064931.1 coordinate 837,837,643, forward strand.
CAGCCGGCCGAAGTGGCAGTGCGCTTCTAGGCGCTGCAGTATGGAACCGCGAGACCGCTAAGGTCGTAGGTTCGAATCCTACCTCGGGCATGGATGTGTGTGATGTCCTTAGTTTGGTTAGGTTTAACTAGTTCTGAGTTCTAGGGGACTAATGATCTTAGACGTTGAGTCCCATAGTGCTCAGAGCCATTTGAACCGTTTTGTAGGACGACATGTTACTCATATGGAAAGAAATGCCAAGTTCAGGCAGCTTGTTTGCAACGGCAAAACAACGCCACTTCTGCCCGCTCTCAAAACAAAGGTCTCAAGCACATTCTGTGAATGTGTGTTTTCAAAACCGACTACAGGTTCTGGCAGTAATTCAGGTAAGGTTGTGCCCTTCATCTCTCCCCGGTCACCATATCTGTCAAAATCTAGCACTCATCTCACTGCATACAATGGATATGGAATCCCAGTACCTGCCACTTACAAATCTCACACTAGGGCAGTTAAATTAAGGAATTACCTGAAATCTTCTCTGATGGACTTGGAGAAGCTAATAATTTTATAGTGCACATGATCCTGAAAGACAATGCGCAGCATAAGTTTCTTTAGGCTCAGCCCGTTCCCATTGCTTTACGAGACGAAGAAGCCAGTTAATTAAAAGAATTGCAAGACAACGGTGTGATTGCTCCTATAACAACTAGTCAGTGGGCAGCTTCATTAGTTTTGATGCCCAAGCCTTGTGGTCGAATTCGAGTTTGTGCTGACTTTAAAACTACAGTCAATCCACAGACAAGAATTGACACTTATCCACTGCCTCACCCGTAGTAACATACGGCCAATGACCGCACTAAACAGTTAGCGCACCGGCACTGTACTTGACAGGTCATGGACGCCTACATTGAACAGATGGCATTATAGTGTCGCACATGCGCGGAAAACCAATTCGCTCCTCCGCATACATTCTCAGCTTGGCCTAAGACTCAACCCCCATGGCAACGAGGGCACATACACTTTGCAGGACCCTTCTGGAACACTCGGTGGCTGATAGTGGCAGACTTTTTCCGCAAGTTCCCGGTTGCTGTGCCCTTGACTTTGAACAGATTTGTGAACGAAATGGCATTCATCATCTAACAAGTGATCGCTTTTACGCCAAGACCAACGGAGAAGCAGAACGCTTCGTACGCACTTTCGAACAACAGGTAGCCAAGCTTCGCACCTCCCACACTCGCGAATACGCGCTGATACTGTTTCTCGCCTCCTATAGCTCCCACCCACGTGACGGACCTTAGCCGTCGGAACTTCTGCATGGCGGCCGCCATCGGACGCTGCTTCACTTCCTCCACCCACCGCAGCGTCCGGTGCCGCCGATGGTCCGCGAGTATCGCTTTGCACTGCGTGATCTTGTTCTTTACAGGGTGTTGGGCCGACGACAGAACTGGGAGCGAGGCCCGATCCAGGAAGGCATTGGCACATATATGAATCCAATAGCACGTCCCGATGGTTATGCAACGCCGTCACCAGAATCAAATTTGTATTTGTTGTTTGCCCCGTGACTCTGCTGCTTTTCTTCCTCTAGGTTCACGGTCTCATGGGACCACGCGGCCTTCGCTGCCACCCACTGCTGCCTTCACGGCATTCCAGGACGTGCCAATGGGCGTCACACCCTCGCCTCCGCCGTCACCGCTCTCCGACCTGATGGACACTGGACCCGCGATCGACGTCGAGGTCGCCGTAATCGCCCAGGACTGGACGTGTATCCTAAGCAGTGTTTTTGGTACGACGTTCCTCGGTTCTCGCAAGTCAGATGGTGAGGTACGGCTGGGAGTAAGCCGTCCTCCACAGCTACGGCTCCCGGCTCATCTCTACGTCCAGCTTCAGCTTCCTGCTTCCCCCCCCCCCCCCCCCCCCCGACCCGCCTCGTCCCGCCCACCTTCCCCCCGTTGTCCTTCTCATCTCCAGTATACGATAACGGTGTGACTTTTCGGGAGGGAGGAATGTGCTGGCGTACGCCTTGGCCATCGCACCGGTTGGCACTAGGAAACACTGTATAGCAGGCTCTCAACGAAGATCGCGTATCACAAGAGGAGACCAAGACACGCCCCCAGGCAAAGCGCCGGTGACGCTCCCTGGACGGCGTGCATAGAGGCCGCCGCCGTCGACCGAGCTGTCTCACTCTCAGTACGTCGCATCGCATCGCTTTGCATCTCAACACGTTGCACTGTGCTCTAGACTTCCACAGTGATAATCTTCGCTTCGCATCTTAGCTACCTGCGAATGAACATTAGTCATTTTATATAATTGCGATATGGACACGGGCGCGATTCAAGAATTAGAACATGTTGTTTCATTGCGGTTAACCACAGAACTTCAGACTGGACATCATTGAAGGTATGTACTCAAATGGTTCCTATAATAACAACCCTATCCTCATCCAGACAGGAACCACCCGCACAGCAACAACACTACCTGACAGAGAGAATTGCAAATGTAATGATTTACATACCTACCGATAGTGTATTCGTTCGAAGCTACACTGACATCCGGTCATGTCCACTGGGTGCTTCGCTACTTCTCTACACTGGACTCGCATTCGGGACGACGACGGTTGAATCCCGTCTCCGGCCATCCTGATTTAGGTTTTCCGTGATTTCCCTAAATCGGTTCAGGCTAATGCCGGGATCGTTCCTTTGAAAGGGTACGGCCGATTTCCTTCCCAATCATCCCTAACCCGAGCTTGCGCTCCGTCTCTAATGACCTCGTTGTCGACAGGACGTTAAACACTAACCACCACCACCGCTACTTCTCCCAAGTAGTGTTTATATTTCGTTTCTTCGATAGGAAACTTTGAAACTTTCTTTGGAAACTCCAGGAGTATAAAGTGTTTCTTTAGTTGTAGGTATTTACGCCAGTATGAATATTGCACTGAAGATTCAAAGAAACGGGTGCAACTGCCTAATATAGTGTAGGTCTCTCACAAACATGCGGAAGTGCCGCGGAACAACGTGGCATGGACTCGACTAATGATGAAGTAGAGCTGGCGGGCAGGGGGCTCTTTGCACCGCATCCCGAACGTGCTCAATAATATTCATGTCTGGGAAGTTGGAATTTCCCAATCCGTCGGAATGCACAATTTACGTGAATGATTGCACGTGATCAGACCGAATGCTTACGTGCATGCCACCTAACAGAATCGTATCTAGACGTATCCCATATCATTCCAACTGCACACGCCCCACACCATTACAAAGCCTCCACTAGCTTGAACAGTCCCCTGCTGACATGCAGGGTCCATGGATTCGTAAGAGTGTCTCCATGCCCGTAAACGTCCATACGTTCGATACAGTTTGAAACGTGACTCGTCCGACCATGCAACATGTCTTCAGTCATCAACAGTCCAATGTCGGTGTTGAGAGGCCCAGGCGAGACGTAAATCTTGGTGTCGTGCTGTCATCAAGGGTACACGAGTGGGTCTTCAGCTCCGAAAGCCCATATCGATGATGTTTCATTCAATGGTTGATGGCCAAGCGCTGAACACTACAGCAATTTGCCTAAGGGTTGCACCTTTGTCACGTTGCACGATTCTCGTCAGTCCTCGTTGGTTCCATTCCTGCAGGATCTTTTTCCGGCCGAAGTGATTCCGGTGATTTGATGTTTTACCGAATTTCTGACATTCATTGTGTACCATGGCGCGTGTGTCGACTATAACGCCACGTTCAAACTCACTTAAATCTTGATAACCCACCATTGCAGCAAAGGTAATGAATCTAGCATATGCGCCAATCAATTGTAGTCTTATATACGCTTTGCCGACTGTTGAGCAGTGTTATACGTTTTCACATATCTCTGTATTTGAATACGCATGCCTATACCAGTTCATTTGGAGCCACCGTGTGTAATGTGCCAGATATGATTTTATAGTTCGGTTGCATGAAATGGTAAAATTGTGATCTCAACTGGTATTGATGTCTGAAAATAGGCAAAACCGTGGCAGTAATCTCTTAATCACCGATTTGTATTGTTATTTTAACACATCCATTGATGATTTTGTCATACGACATATGTGCAATGACCGCAATTCGTTAATTAAAGTAGGATTAATTTCTTCCCTGAAAACATGTGAAATGTTTTCTTTAACCTAACGCAACGGAAACAATTTTAATACTGTGGCCTTATGGAGAAAAATACAGTGTATAACCGTACCTCATACATTTCTAACTCTATCGCTTCAACGCCTCATGCATCAGCAAATAACCTGGTGGGCTCGAAGTAAATGACTGAATTCTAACCTTCGGATTCATTAACTATTACTTTTACGAGAAGGAAATGTAAATTGTGTCACAGGTAGTCTTCTTCATGGATACTGTCCCTTACGAAGTGAGGACCCGACAAGAACTTACCAGAAAAAAATGATCAGCATCTGGGGTACCTCTAATTGAATAGGGGAAAGGATTATACACGCTTCTGCGCGATCCAACCTGCTGTAATAGAGGCAAGCGTTACTGAGGGCTACGTCCATTATTAATTATGAAAATGCTACTTATGTGGCTAACTACTCATCATTTCATGCATGCTCTAGGTTAAGTCTGTTTATGCTCTTGTTGGAATACTGCTCTTAACTGTAATATTCTAGCGTTTGTGCGATGTCATCACCGCATTGGGATGGTGGATGCCATATACTCGTATTCCACAAATACTCTAGTGTGCTTACATCTATTCTGTATAGTTTTGGATGTAATGTATTATCTAATAGATGCTACATCTAGAACAATTCGTTATAATTCATTTGATGTGCAGACAGCATTCGCACAGTAGGTACAAGTGTATTAATTTAGATTTAAAGGCGATGACTGCCTCGATGCCGCTGACGAACGCAGCAGAGGTTCACGCCGGCGGCCACAATCTCCACAATGTTTTGTGCGGTATATAGCTCAGTAGCGTAAAAAAGTGCGTGTGAAAACTTATGGGGCCTAACTGATATTGCACCAAAACGTATGTCCTCTCGGGGTGTTGGATGCTCGTCAGTTGGAGACAGGCCGAGCTATGCTCTGGACATGTTGGTTGAGATGGGGTTAGCCAGAGAGACAAACTGTGCAGTTGACCAACAAGACACACACTGAGACGCAATGCCACTGCTTGCTAGCGTTCTGCTGATGAGGTCGCGATCAGCGTTTATTCGTAGTCACAACCATTTTTACCAAAATCTCTCTAATGTGCTTAAAACTTTGCCACATGCGTCTTAAGTTAAATTCATTACACCACCCTGTTTCAGATTGATCTGTATGTTCATTCCCTTAGTCAATAACTGTACCTCAAACCCATTTTCCTTTCGCTCTGCTCTTGTTCCGTGTCAGTCGGCAAATGAAATTGTAGGTTTATCAGACCCGAGGACTTCTGTAAATGAGAAATAGGCCAGTTACAAGTGATGAACATACTACATCTAAAACAATTCGTAATAATTCATTTGATGTGCAGAAAGCATTCGCACAGTAAGTACAAGTGTATTAATTTAGATTTAAAGACGTTGACTGCCTCGATGCCGCTGACGAACGCAGCAGAGGTTCACGCCGGCGGCCACAATCTCCACAATGTTTTATGCGGTATATAGCTCAGTAGCGTAATAAAATGCGTGTGTAATCTCATGGGGCTTAACTGCTATTGTCATCAGTCCCTAAGCTTACACACTACTTAACCTAAATTATCCAAAGGACAAACACACACCCATCCCCGAGGGAGGACTCGAACCTCCACCGGGACCAGCCACATAGTCCATGACTGCAGCGCCCTAGACAGCTCGGCTACTCCCGCGTGGCATTCAGTAGTGTACATTTTTTTGCATTTCATTACTGAGTTGATGACGATGTCCTGGAAACCAGGTACAATATTCTTCTCAACGTTTTGAACATTTTTTACAATTTTATAGAAAATCCAAATATACCAGTATAGTGTACCAAACAGACAGGACCTTGTGGCCGCCTGTGATCACACAGCGTCAGGAAAGAATCTCTGCTGCGTCCACCGATGGCCTCACAGCAGCCAACGTGTTAACAGAATTGTAAGTCACTTAAATTAACTTTTATTGAAATTATGTTTATTTCTCGAACAAAAAACACGCATTGCGAGGTACCAATACCATCAGCGGTCTGCGGGGTTTGTTTTGAATATCTGGCTGCTCCCATAATCCGTCGGACTAAAACGCTCTTATGTTCATGTAGCTTGGTTACCGTAGCATGACAAGCCACTAGAAGTTGTGCGGAGATGCAGACAAATAGGGGCGGAGAGCTGCGCTCTGATGCGGCACATTTTTGCAGCGAGCGGTTTTCGCCGGTACGTTGGGTAGTTTTTCAGGGTTGGTATTCTGGTTAAGACGAGCTGTGGTGGTTTCTTGTAACCGGGGAATTTGTGAGAGTAGTTCGCTATACCTTGGTTTGCGGACGATTGCTTTAGAACTTCAACATGTGACTAAGAATCATAATAGGCAGTTGTGACATTATCGGTGTGTTTGTGTATTTTTTACCTGTCGGCAATAGACAGATATAGATATTCAAATATTGACTGCGTAGTGATAACTGACTGAGTAACCACATTTTAACGGTTTGGCGCTGAATGGTTCACACTTTGTGTGTGACGCCTACTTATAAAAACATATTAACACAAATTTTATATCGGTAAAATATTAAGCAACCTCCACTGAATTTTAGATATTAAGAAAAATAATAAAAGGGTCTAAGGTACAACAGGAAGTGAAGTAAGTTTGCTCAATTAATAGATGTTTAAATAACCAATGAAAAACTGAACCATACTGTTTTGTGGAGGCAGTTTTAATGCACACGGTGACACCAAAATTTCTCTTAAATGCTTGTAAAAAGTCAGATTTTCTGATTCATATTAAATTCATTAATTGAAAACCTAACAAGCTATTTTATCTAAGGTATACATTTATGAAGCAGAAAAATCAGGGCTACAAAACTGTGGTACTAAATTAAGCAAATAGCTTCATTTTAAGATTGCAACACGAAAATTTTAAAAACCGTGGAAATAACTTTTGAAATATAGTGTTTTGGGGAAAAGTGAAATGTTTGTTGAAAATTGGAAAATGTGGGCTCTCAAATGATCTGTGTCAATTATGAAATAAGCAATTTTAAGCAACATAGTATTCTGATGGGCACATTGCTTACAGGCATCGCAACTTATAAATAATCCCTTATATAAAGTGTTTCCATAAGAACTAAGAATACCATTATCATCAGCAATCAGTGAGTTACTCAGTGAATAAATACGTTTAGGGAATTACAGCTTGAATAAGAAACTAGTTGTTTCTTGTAACTATCCCACATGTACTAATAATGAGAGGAGACCAGAAACAAGAAACGAATTGAAAATGACATAAGGAGTGGATAAGAACAAATAAGGAAATCAGACCTTGCTCTTTCAAACACTAATGAATCAACGAAGTTTATTCATCAACTTTACCACTGGATCGCTGTGATGCCGTAATTGAGATTTTTCAGTACAAGAATAAAGGCAATAATAAACCTCGAAACTTCACTGTTGGCTACATCACTGGCGGTTTCTTAAATCTGTCTCCTTATTTACAGGCTTGGTTTCAATGGAACATCCGGTCATAGTACACTTCTATTACGACGAAAAACCAATTCTCCCTAGTTCACGAAGAAGAGCAGAAGAATCAAATTAAATATACGTTTTAAGAATCTATTTTGGGTACGCCAGAGCACCAGGTTTAATGCGTCAAGTCACGCGACCAGTTTTAACAGCAAGAAATCCAGAACAGTGGTAGGCTGTAGTACAAATGTGTCAATAAGTGATTAAAGTTAAGTTAAATAATTTTTTCTGACCATTGACGACAGTAAACTTGGAAATAAATAGTAAAGAGAGCGGGAAATACAAATTTTGTATAGTAAGAATTTTCAAAAAAGACAGGTATTAGTTTGCTTCATCTTCAGAAGGAAAGCACGTTTCAGCTTCCTGGATCTCTATTTCATGATTATTCCGATGGATCATGCACAGCAGTGTTGATGCTGTTGGTAATTTTCAGTCCTTGTATGCGTAGGTCACGGTTCCAAGTTCGCCGTTGCGGCAATGCGTTTTTACAAAGGACCGCAGTGGACAGCGCTCACCGTAATTTGGAACACGAAACGTAGATGCTGCCTCGCCGGAACACGTGACAAATGAAAGAGCAGAATTTGCGTCGGTGTAAGATAACGTCATAATGAAAGGGAGCAGCAAAACGTGTCCGCGCCACACGGCAGCTTGCCGGTGGTGGGCAGTCCGCAGCTTTTGCATACGTTCAGCTACCTCAACTGCCAGGAGGTCCACGTAGGACGCACTCAGCCGTATTTTCTCGACATGACGCTTATCAACATTTTGGAAGTGACTTTAAGTCTTAAAATGCAATGCACCGATGCTGTATAACGCTATGTAGCTTGGAAATCGAGATATAGTTTAAACGACGACAAAAATAAATAAATAAATAAAATTTTGTAATAGGGCTCTCTTGAATGAAATTTTCACTCGACAGCGGCATGTCCCCTCTTATGAAACTATACTGGCTGATTAAAACCGTGTGCCGGACCGAGACTCGAAGTCGGGACATATGCCTTTTGCAGGCAAGTGCTCTACCGATTGTGCAACTTCGTTTTTTTGAGTTAACAAGTGAGACTGAGATTCACAGTAACGACGAAAAAAGGAATTTGTGGAAAACATAACCAAAAAGGAATATGTTACGTACAGTGATGAAATATATTCCATATTCCACGTAGAGCAGCAGAGAGCAAAAATGTTGGGGGAAGAGAGAAATAATCGTACATGATAAATAAAAGAAGCTGTCATATGAGTGTGTCTGTCACTGCCCCCAAGTAAAACTAACATTTTATCATCACCACCACAAAAAATGAAGTGAATGGCACAACTGGGATTAGCCGCCTTGGGCAATGCTTACTATTTGACGCCACTTCAGTGACTTGGGCGTCGATGAGGATGAGGTGAAATGATTAGAACATCTGAAGTGCCCGAGCGAAGAAAATCTCCTACCCGGCCAATAATCGGACCCGAGCCCCAACGACGATAACTAATTTTTTGTATTCTTTGAAAACTATAGACACACCATATACAACCAACTGATTATGAATCACACCTCCTGACTCCCTGTTTCAAACAAGGAAAAAAAGTTATTTCCATTATCACATTACCACAACGTCTTGACCGCAATATAAGGAATTTTTCAAAACGTTCACACAGTCATGAAAAAAACTTAATCTAAATATTTCAATATTAAAAAAGGAAGGAAGATTAAAAGGTGGCTTTTTTTGTATACTCCTTGAAACGTGAGTTTCCTCGTAACGGGCGGGAGTCAAAGGGAAGCAATCATCCGCATCGTATTCTCAGCAGCACGAGGTGAGGCATCATGAGTCTTGCGTCCAGCCGAATACCTGCCACTGGAGCGGGTGGTTTGGGTGCCGATCATTTATCGGGGCAATATGTGAATCGTTGTAGCCGTTTGAAACCGTTCAGAGAACTCCTGCGCCGTTCTACCAATCTCATAGCTACCCTGGAAACCTTCTGGTCTCCTATATATCTCTTTTCTTACGCAACCTTCCCTTCCACAATAACCTATGAAACCATCCCTTAGGATTTCTATCTCTTGCTTCATAATAACAAATGAAATCTTCCCTTTGAAATTATTTCTCTTTCTCAATAATTATAAGTGCAATCTTCGCATACAAATTTAAATGCTGTTCATTAAAAGTGTTTTGCTGATTATTTAACCGAAACATAGAATGTGTCGTTGTCTTGGCCCTCAGTCGTTATCTGCAATGACCCAAAACAGTTCCTTACCTTTTTTAATGTTACTGGATCGCCATCTGACTGCTACATCGAAGTGCGACACGAATATACTTACTCTGTTTTACTTTGCTCTATTACCTGCTTGTGGGCTGTCATAATAAGAGGCTGTATTTATTACCAAAGCTGACGTTATTCTTTAATAGCAAAGCTGACATTATTCTTTAATTAATTTGACTGAAGTTACGTATTTCATAGTTAAACTTTTTCTTAGGCACAATAAAATTTTGCAAAGTTTTACTTTGATGGTTTTTGGGATGAATTATAATCAGTAATGGAATACTGCTGCCAAAAATTAATTATATTCTGAAAACGATTCTTCAGATATTTGCTGTTGGTAATGAAATGATTTTACAAACTTTCAAATGGGACTTAATTTTTACAATACTCTTAGAACTAGCATTGCGCAAACATACATTCAGTAGTATTGAGCTCCTAAAAAAATAATTCAATAGTATTAGTTCCTCTTATAATAATAGTTAGCTGATGTCTCTGTACATCCGTTTATAATTTCTTGTAAATGATAGTTGGAGGCTGGCAGGCACACCGCTCCTCTCAACCTCTCGCTTCATAACTGCTACCGACTAGTTTCACATTTCGCTTACTACTGATTTCCTACGAATGCTAAAGTGTAAAGTGCGGTCTCTCCCGCCAACAATGCTTTCTGGTGCACACAATCCCTGCTACCATTACAAAATGTATCAATGCACGGTCTTTCCCGCTCTTTTCTTAAACTTGAAACGACCCTTAGAAAAATTATACATGACTGTGCTTAAACTGACAAACAATATTTTTAGCGCAACGCAATCTGACTTTCAAAAAACCCTAAAAAAGAATGGCCCTGACTAAATTAACCTATACGTTTCCCAAATCACTTACCTCACAAAAATCTTGGTTACTCGAGCTACTGCAATACAGCGAGCGCCACTACTGCCAGCTAAATAAAAGATTCGAACTACGGGAGGCACTAACTACTGATAAGCACAGTTAGAGAATGAAAGATTTTAATAGAGATCAAACAATATATTTACCTTAATAGTCATAATATATATATATGTTCATGACATCCATTCTTACAAAATTCAAAACTCCGCCATCTCTCTCCCCACGTCCACCACTGCTGGCGGCTCACCTCCAACTGCGCAACGCTACGCGCTGTTCACATCCAGCTGCCCGACGCTGCAATGGCGAGTATTACAACAATGCTAACCAGCCACAGACTGCACACAGCACAGCCAGTGATCTTCATACAGAGCGCTATGTGGCGTTACCAATAAAAAAAACCTAAACAGCCTACTTACATAGCCCCCATGCTCACCAAAGAAAATTTTACAAATTGTTTTGGGCAGTGGCCAATACAGATTTGAAACATTTTTTCATAATTACAATAACAAAGAAATGAAATGCACACACTTATCGATACAATGTTGGTCAAAAGCTAAAATTTTCTCACAGTCCATAAAGACAGTCCTGATCGTTCATCACAGTAAAATTGCAGTTTTTTTTCTCAAAGTCTGAGCAGTAAAAGAAAATGCACACGGAAGTAGCGGGTTTCCATGCAGTCATGAAGAAGTACTGTTGTCCTTCAACGGAAAGACAGTGCTGACTCTTGACATGCTGATAGGTAATGGTCCACAACAGAGCAAACCCACAGTAGAGTCAGTCGAAGTTGAAGACTATTGGTAGGTAGGTCATCAGAGAGCAGACCGACTGCAGTCCTAGTAGAGATTATGGTATTGGTAGGCCACCAGAGGTGCAGACCCACTGCAGTCCTTGTAGATATACTGGTATTGGTGAGTCATCAAAGGTTTGGACCCACTGTAGTCCTTGTAGAGATGGATAGCAGCCAACTGTTGCAACTGTGCAGGTGCACAATCACCATCGAAGAGTCTTGTGGACAGTATAGCAAGTCCATAAACCACCACTTGTCCACTCACAAAGAATTTGTTTGAAATGTCCTTAGAACCAGCAATGCTGTTTATCCAGTCCCTTGCTGAATTATTAACACACGTGCAAACACTATCAGTCCCTACTTCTCACATATTGTCCATATACTATGACCAACAGAATCGTGTGCAGTGAAATGATACTTAATATGAAGAACTGGTGTCTATACAATTATAAATTTAGAACATAAAAATACAATGACAAAGGCACAAAATACATCATTAAAGAACATAACAATACAGATAACATTTGTAGTAAAACGGGCTTTACAAAAGAATATAAATAAACATATACATCAGTGTTACAGGAATTATGACATAAGTAAATACATAAAAGATCAGAATAATTATTGAAACATCAACTTCACACATGAGCATTAAAATAGAACGGAATTAATAATGTCAAACATCTTTACAAAGAAAATAACATATTATCAGAAAAATTCTACAACGGAAATCTTATTACCTAAACACACAAAGACAGGACAAACACAGATTCACATAGCGTAATAACACAGAATACAGGACAGGGTTTGTTTTCAGTGTGACATTTGGTACTGCAGTCCAACCCAAACCATCATTCTGTAGATCCTTCGTCTTATCTCAACATTTGTTTCCACCAAAAATATCCTATCCAAGCATGCTTTCTGTAAATTTGTTCACATCCTATTTGAAAAATACCTTTCCTCCACTGTACACTACTTTTTTGGTCAAATCATTTTCTTATAGCTTCTCAATGCATTTCGTCCAATTCATCACAACTCGTTTTCTTTTATAGCCTACCCCATCTTAAGCTAACTTAAATCTACTGAGCTCAGATGCTAAACTTAGGTACGAGGCAATGCAGCAGCACAAAACAATTAATACAAACAGCAGTGAAAAAAATGGAAGTTGTCAAAGCAAGCAGCAATATTAAAACTAATATAAAGCGATAAAAAAATGGAAGTTGTCAAGGCAAGCAGCAATATTACAACTAATATAAGGCAATGCGCAGCAAACAAGAAAAATAAATCCGTAGTAAAACTGGCTTAACAGAGTAATACAAAGTCAAATTCAGTAACATTATGCCTGGCAAACAGCAGCAGCAAATGCAATAACTTTTACCTAAACATGACAAAGCTCAAGCAGAAAAAATACCATGTTTAATACCCACGTCACTTCTTACACTAGGATGATGGATCACGGGAACTTACTCTAGCAGACAGGTTACTAAATTGTAAAAAAAAAAAATTATTTATGCAGTTCCTGTGAAGGGAAATGTCTGTTTATGTTCCCTCGTTTTCTTGGAAGTAGATCATAATTTTTTTCACTGGATTTGTAGGCATAAAATAACTATATTAGTACATCTATTAAATTTTATTTTAACCAATGCTGCAGTGCAGCTAGAAACTAGATATTAAACAAAATAGGCAAAGCAAGGCGTGAAACGTCATTCGCTAGCCACAAGGCATTTCATAATGCAGTAAACAATCTTCCAACTAGCAAGACAATAGACATGAAACGTTGCTCATGATTTCATTTCAGTAAATATCATAAATTAAGAACTCTACAGTGTAATCATGTTTTCAAGTTTGAGGGTGTCGTATTTACGATGCTTTCTACAAAGGAATGTCAATAGCGAGGGTAATGGCCTTTTTTTTCTCCACCTGTGCCTCTGACAGGCACACACTAATGGATTTTTTAAGGCGTCTGTCGCGCAGCTGGGTGCCCATGACGCATTACGTGCAGGTGGTCACTTAACTTTCTTACCGAAATTTTTACGACAGTAGTTTCCGCTACAGTGACAGTCTCATATAAAAATATTTCACAGGTCAAGAATTTGCGTTACAAATCTGTAGAAACAAAATTCTTTAAATATAATAGTGTCCAAAAAAATTTCGCTTGCATAGTGATACATTCACGCATATACACACATTTCATAACTCTTCAAAGTACGATTCTCGGTTTCCAACATCCTTTTTCACAAACCAGAGTCCCTAACCACTACTCATTATTCCTTACCTTATTACACATATACATATTCGTTGACACTTCTTCAATATTTCATCATAACAGATACGTACCATAACCAAAGAACTCATATAGCATCAGCTTAAACATACCTCAGCAGCATAATTCACATCGTCGTCGTAATAATAACATCATAACACCTCAATCAAATCTCAAAAACGTCATAGCTTTCTGCAATAATTTCAAAACCTAAAAAAAAATTATTTGCTCATGTCAAAGGTGTCATCTACCTCAAACGTACTTTAACAATCATGATCTCATACCAAATATGTCATTCAAAGCTCTCTTAGTATCACAATGGTTCCGAAAAAATATGAACATTTCACAAAGCACAGACAAAATACGATTTCGTAAGTGTGAAGTTATCCACCTGTGTAATTACGTAAACATCTGTCATTGATGTAGTAAAATGAATGTTTGTCTCTCCCAGTGAAATGATCAGATAGCTGTTTAATTTATGTGTTAGAGAAATATGGTACCGATGTGTAAAGTTGTAAAAGCAAATACCATATTAGCTAGGGCTCCTTGTGCTTGCCAGACACATGGTACACAAAGTAAGCGTGTACCCCCCTGAGGATTAATGTAATTATATCCTCAGGTGTTACAGATTACAGCAATGGAATGAAATGTATCACGGAAAACCTTTGTATCATTGTACTTCAAATATCTTTAAAAATAAATGTTTTAAGTACAAAATTAATCACTCAAATACGTGTACTGTAGCAATAAACTGTGCGTCTTGTTGTAAGATAATTATTTGGAAGTGTCGTAGTTATCGTCCTCATTAAGCAAAGTTCTGCTGAAGTCAATGTACTTACCTCGTAATAAACGAAGTGAACTGCTTTGCGTATAAATATTTTAGTTATTACGCTTATTGCCGTGATGAAGAAAGTACTGTGCTGTAACGTATTGCTGTGCTATGGAAAAGGCTGTCTAATTGTAGCTATACCACAAAAGTTACCACTAAAACATGTTTTACTTTCCAGAAGAATTCAGAAATCTGTGTAGATATAAAACAGAAACACCGCAAAAGCACAATGTAAATTGTGTCACACATTAGTAGCGTCGTGATATAATCGTGTAGCTATCAAAGAAACCAAATGATAAGTCATTTTTAATCTCACAGAAAGTACTTCAAATAAAGAATGTCTTATCAACTAAACCAAAATATTACATTAAAAACTCATTAACAGTATATGTTCTAAGTATGTAAGCCTTATAGTCGTTACGAAATCGTGCCTCTAACAAGCAAGAATTTACAAATAACAACACTGTGTTGTCTGTTCACTATAACAATGCAATCGTAATTTCTGTTTAAAAATGTTCCCTAGGTTCTAGACTGGATAGTTAACTTCAAACATTGTTGAATGTTAACGGTTTCTTAGTCTGACAACGCATACTAGTAACGTGAAGTGAAAAGTTTTATGGCAAAGACAAAGTTAAAAAGCAGATTATATTTCAATAAACGGTTTTACATGTGAAATGCGGTGTAAACCTTTACTCTTCACAGTACTCAGAGTTTCAACTTGAACGCAATAATTATGTGGTTTACGTCGGTAAGGAACACTAGAATTTTGCTCAAGGTTAGCTTATGTTATTTTTCTCTGAGCCAGCCGGCGCATGCGGCTGCCTGCGGTGCGAGTCATCGTCTGTCCCTTTGTTGGCGCGCGTCGTTATTGGGATTAGGAGACCTAACTTCTACAAATTCACCTTGTCGAGAGGGCCCTGCTCTGTTTAAATCCCGCCAGTTCTGGTGCAATTCAGGTCTGTCGTTACGATTATATCGTCTGTCGTCATGTCGGTAGGTTCCATAGTTTCTTTCTTGTCGGTCACGTGGTGGTGAATTTCTCCCTGAATCGTAACTGCGCGCTGGACCGTTGCGTCTAAAGTTATACTGTCTCCCTTGATAATAATTATTTTGGTTCCCATATTGTCTGTGTCTCTGATTGTCTCTGTAATAGTCACTACCGCGGAGAGTTGATCTTTCCCTGTAATTATTACTACTCTGCCAACGGTTGTCATACGGGTTGTGACTGTTTTGGTCACGATTTACGTTGTACGAATAGCCATGTCGTGTATTATTTCTGTCATCGCGGAATTGTGACTGGTGTGACCTGTAACTGTTGTGCTCCTGTTTTCGCGTTCCGCGATTGTCAGTGTCAATTTCCAATTCTTGTAAGAGTCCCGGAAAAGCTTCAATGTCCTCATTGCAACGTCCTGCCAAAATAATATGTCGCAAATGTTCAGGCAGTTTGATTAAGCAAATACGGATGAGTTCTGAGGGGCTGTATGGGTTTGAAAGATACTGATTCTTATGTAACATGTCTTCAAAATATTTCACAAGACTGGAAAATTCAGATTGTTCGAAATGTTTCATCATAATGATGCTATGTTTTACTCGGTCTTGTGTAGCTTGAGACCAATATGCTGAGAGGAAGGCATGATAAAATTCTCCTTCACTGTGACAATCGTGAATCTGTGACAATCGTGAATGACCGATCGCATTCTTACAGCTGGTTCATTCTCCAAGTAGCCACACATAAATTCTAATCTGTGCTCTAATGACCAGATGGGAGGAAAACAATGAGAGAATGGATGAAACCACACTTGTGGATGAATGTCGTTGCCAGAATTCTTAAATGTTTTGAATTTACGTGTAGTGTTCAACAGCTTATATTCAAAATCATCATGTCGGAAAGTCGCATGTCGGTCATTGTTACATCGTTTCGGCGGTTCCATCTCAAAATTCAATGCGCCTTGCCAACTTCTTTCATAATTTCCGAAGTGTCCTGTGTTATTATTTTGAGGTTGTTCTGTATTTCTATGTCCCTCTTCGCGTACTGGAGCGCGAGTGTTCTCTGAAGTATGTAATTCTTGTAATACTTGAGCCAACTGATCTTGTACTTCCCGCATTTCTCTTTTGTACTGTGTGTTGATTTGATTCTGATTCTGTTTGAATTTTCAAATTTTTTCATACTCTTCAGTGTCAGTGAAGGCTACAGGTTTTGTGTAATTCAGATCATCATCTACCTTTGCAGATAAGTTAGTGAATTGATCTGATAGTTCGGCTACTTTATACGATAGTGAAATTATTTCCTCTGTGTGTTTTCCTGAACCAAGTTTCAGAGTGTCCATTTGTGTTGAAATCGTATCTACTGTGTTTTCCCTGAGTTTTTGCAAGTTACATAACCGAATCGGTAGATGCAACTGGGTCAGTTTTAGCTTGCAAGGTCTCATGATTTTCATGAACAATAGTTTGCAGTTCTTTTATGGGTGGTTCGAGATTCTGTAATGCATTTTCATGCCGAGAAAAAATAGGTTGAAAATGCTCACAAATTTGTGTTTTTACGTCATTACAGAATTTTTGACATTTCGATTCAATTTTATGTAACTCATTAGTTAAATCTTCACGTGTTTGTTCATGCGTGGTGTCTAACTTCCAAAGATTTTGTTCCGTTGTGTCTAAGTTTTGAAGATTTTGTCCCATTTGTTTCTGATTTTGTTCAAGCGTTGTGTCTAACTTTTGAAGATATTGTTCCATTGCGTCTAACTTTTGAAGAGTTTGTTCCATTGTGTCTAACTGTTGCTGTGTTTGTCTCTGATTTTGTTTCATTTGTTGCATTAATTGCAATAATAATGTATTAGTGTCTGGAATCTGTTCCTCTGTGCTTTTCGGCAGTGCATTTGCACCGGCAACATTCACGTTTTGACAAGCAGAAAATGTGTCTTGACTTATTTGAGAAAACGGTGAGGACGCAAAACCTGAAACTACAGTATTGGCAAGATAGTGTCCTGTCATTTCGGAATCCTGAGGCGAGCTGTTGCCTACCGATCGATCGATAATGCTTCCCTGTTCACTAATTGTTTCACTGCCTACACCATTATTTGACGCCCGCTCCATTTCCCTATGCATAGTTACCAAATTACTACTTAGAATGTCTGTTAATTCATTACACAGTGGTGAGGGTAAGCTACGCTCGTCGTCACCACTATTTCTCAGTTTACTTTGGAGCCTAGTGTTACGTTTTTCACACGCCATTATTGTCACAATATTTCACACGACAACACAGAAAAACACAATTTGAAGAACAAAAATAAGAGAACACATTAACATAGCACTGAAAATAATATCTAGTTAATTGCAAGCGTAGCTGCGAAATACTTGGTGCAAACCTACATGCATGCCACAACTGTTTTACTGTACAACAATGAAAAGCTACAACTACAGAGGAAATTCTCTCTACAATTACGCGCTAGCAATAAACAAAGGTTACACTAACTACACAAACTACAAGAAAAAATCAGAAGATTCCAGTAAGGTATCCTCGGCTAATGGTCGACATATGAAACGTCCCCTTAGAAAAATTATACATGACTGTGCTTAAACTGACACACAATAATCTTAGCGCAACGCAATCTGACTTTCAAAAATCCCTAAAAGAGAATGTCCCTGACTAAATTAACCTATACGTTTCCCAAATCACTTACCTCACAAAAATCTTGGTTACTCGAGCTACTGCAATACAGCGAGCGCCACTACTGCCAGCTAAATAAAAGATTCGAACTACGGGAGGCACTAACTACTGATAAGCACAGTTAGAGAATGAAAGATTTTAATAGAGATCAAACAATATATTTACCTTAATAGTCATAATATATATATCAGTTCATGACATCCATTCTCACAAATTTCAAAACTCCGCCATCTCTCTCCCCACGTCCACCACTGCTGGCGGCTCACCTCCAAATGCGCAACGCTACGCGCTGTTCACATCCAGCTGCCCAACGCTACAATGGCGAGTATTACAACAATGCCAACCAGCCACAGACTGCACACAGCACTGCCAGTGATCTTCATACAGAGCGCTATGTGGCGTTACCAATAAAAAAACCTAAACAGTCTACTTACAAACTGTATCCATACGCGGTCTCTACCGCCCTTTTTAATATTATATCAATGTGCGTTCTCTCACGCCAACAATCCTTTGGCGCAGACAATCCCTGTTACCACAATCATTTCCAAAATGACAAATATTAATTATTCCTACTTAATCCTCTATCGACATGAGGTATATACCGAATTCCGTGTACTTGTGGTAAAGTTTATATTGGAACTACCAAGAAGAGTGTAAATACAAGGCTATATGAACGCAAAAGTCTTTGTCGACTAGGAAAAATAGAGAAATCAGTTGTAGCAGAGCACGTTCTTCAGTCAGGAAACCTTGATGTAAAGTTTTCTGAAACAGAAATTTTATCTACAACGTTATATTAATATCCATAACTATGTAGAGAAACCATTGAAATTTATAAGCATTCTTATAATTTTAATAGGATAGAGGAGGCAATGAAACCTAGCCACGTATAGACAGTAGCTCCGAAGAATCGCTACACAATTTTATCTTCGGCAAGACGACAATTGATAGTTCAGTTTTACCTTCGACAAGGATTATCTTTGCTCAGCCCGTGTTACTTCGACCACAGCCTCTTTACTACAGCATGTATGTTGCTCTCTGACGTCCGACCGGTCAGTAGGCAAGATCAGTGGTGGAGCGCCTCTGAGGATGTCCAGCGCAGTCAGTAACAGACGAGTTTCTTGGACCACGATCTCAAATCCAGAAATTTTTTCCCAGCTGATATGTATTAGGGAGTTGTGTCAGTCTTTTCGTGCTGTTATGAAAACGTACTGCTAATGATCCAGCCGGAAAAAGAAGTGATAAGCTTCGTGCTCTGTAATTTTAAAGTCACGCTTTCACGTCTTCACAATTCCATAGGTTCTTTAGATCGGATAGCTGTTAAGATTATTAGCCTCTTGGAATCTCAAACGTAATTCGTTTCATTTTCTCATCAAACTCTGTAGAATAAAGTTCCAGAAACATTTCAGCCGAACAGTTCGTCGCTGCGTCATGATGGGGATAATTTACGCTAGAGAGTTTCCTCATCCCACAGCAGCTATCAGCTGCCTGCCATATGCCGCCCAGTGCCAGGGTCAGACGGATCCGACCAGGTGAATGTAGCGCGACGCTATAACTGTATTTGTCAACGGTTATTTTCTTATTTGAAGTCCACGTACTTAGCTCGCAGCTACGACTGGGAGTTTTCATGCCTAATATGTAAGAAATTTGTGCATGTGTGATGAAAAATAGTCGCAAGTAGGGAAAGGTCTAACATTTGCGACATATTGTTTACTTTGGCGTTGATAGAGGGGTGGAGGCAGTAGTGGCAATTCTGAACTTTTGCATTGCGTATACGGTGAATGTTCCTGGCAAAACACGTCAGACAAGAATTTTTTGCTTCCAGGAAGATCGATTTGGCATGAATGAATCTGCTCATTCAGGAAGCCTCGGTAACAAACCTGTATCATGAAGTACTACGATTTAAGCGTCGTGTGGCACTGAATTCAATAGCAAAGGTCCAGAAGTCGCGAGCAGTATTACTGCACGCTCTAATTTATATCAACAAAAATCAAACGGGTGACTATTAATGTCGGCGGGGATGGCCTAACGGTCGCAGGTTCGAATCCTGCCTTAGGCATGGATGTGTGTGCTGTCCTTAGCTTTAAGTAGTTCTAAGTTCTAGGGGACTGATGACCTCAGACGTTACGTCCCATAGTGCTTAGAGCCATTTGAACCATTTTTTGGCTATTAATCAATTTTTGTTGATTGGGACCACTTGGCTCTTTGGGAATTCCAGTGCAATATTCCTACTGGTGACTAGTTATAATGTCTTTACATTTACTTCTAAAGAAGTATTAATGGCTGATCCCTGACAAAAGGCACACACTCGAGCAGAGGACATTATTAACATAATATTTTGCCTCTGATGGCTGAAAAGGGCGTTGTGCAATATGAAAACCTCCACAGGGTATAAAATACTGCAGATGGTATTGTTTGCCCACAGCTAAGACAAATATTGGTCATAGTGTAAGAAAAGTGACCTGTGACACTTCTTCGTGTGTTGATATTGCACGTTAATGCACTCTGCCAATTTCACTAGAAAAACTATCCAGTTGTCGGTAAAGTCATCCCACACGCATTTACCTCTCTGGACTTCCGGCCTCAATCGTGGGAGGTAGCACACAGGGTAGCACACTGTACTCACAACCCGGACGACGACAGTTAAGGCCAGCATCCGATTGAGGTTTTCTGTGATTTCCTTTGAAAGGACGTGTTCGATTCCCTTCCCCTTCCCCATCAAATGTTGACCTTTCTGAAACTTCCTGGCAGATTAAAACTGTGTGCCCGACCGAGACACGAACTCGGGACCTTTGCCTTTCGCGGGAAAGTGCTCTACCAACTGAGCTACCGAAGCACGACTCACGCCCGGTACTCACAGCTTTACTTCTGGCAGTACCTCGTCTCCTACCTTCCAAACTTTACAGAAGCTCTCCTGCGAACCTTGCAGAACTAGCAATCCTGAAAGAAAGGATATTGCGGAGACATGGCTTAGCCACAGCCTGGGGGACTTGCCCGCGAAAGGCAAAGGTCCCGAGTTCGAGTTTCGGTCGGGCACACAGTTTTAATCTGCCAGGAAGTTTCACATCAGCGCACACTCCGCTGCAGAGTGAAAATCTCATTCTGGAAACATCCCCCAGGCTGTGGCTAAGCCATGTCTCCGCAATATCCTGATACCGACTTCATCATGTCGATGGGAGGGCGAGAATCCATCTTCCAGGGAAACAGCACCTTGACATTTGTACTGCAGGATGGAGACAAGATCACGGCGGCTCCATTATGCTCAGGGGAACATTCACGTGGGCATCCATAGGTCGAACAAAGCTCATGCAAGTCACCATGACGGCCTAAGAGTATCGTACAGTGGCTACAGATCACATACAGCCCTTCAAGACGATTAAGTTTCCTGACGGGAGTGGAATTTTTCACCAAGATAATGTGCCGTGTCACAAGTCCAGATGTGTGAAGGAGCGATTCGATTAACAGAGTTGATAGTTACAGTTGACGTGCTGCCCTCTCAAATCTCCAGACCTGAACCAAGTGGAACACATCTGGGATGTGATTGAATGTGGTGACACAGCTCATCGCAACCCTTCCCGGAATTTAAGAAAATTAGGTGATGTGTGTTTAGATGTGGTTCCAACTTCCTCCAGCGACCTAACAAGGCGTCATTGCTTCCATGCCACGGCGAGTTTGTCCGTGCCGAAGGGGGACATACCAGCTATTAGGAAGGTGGTCATAATGTTCTCGCTGATCAGTGTATCTCAGGACAGTAGAAGCAACATTGAAGCAAGCTGATTACTTCACTAACTATAGCATACAGAACCTATATAGTGACTGATTCCATTTGCATTGCCGATGGTTATTTGGTAAGCAGATGTATGCAGAATTTATGTATTTACCATAAGATTTAACTCTATGCAAACTTGGTGCTAATGAGAGAGCTGTTACATATATTACATTCAGCAGACTAAGTTGTGTTTTCCCTCTAATATTTGGAGTTTTTGGTCCCGTTAATTGCTTGTTTTTGCTGGTAACACGAGGCACCGTATCAAGGCAAATATTCATAGTCACACATCAGTGCACAGTCTATCCTAGCTTGTGTATCAGGATGACATAGGTGGAGTCTAATCAGAGTTGTTGGTCATAACAAGCATAACTACCCCTATTCCATGTTTACCTAGGTAGGCAGCGTTAAATTAAGTGCACAATCCCATATGACATTCAGAACATGTGAGTCGGACACCACCAACACATTCTCTGAGTACCCATAACATCCAGGTCATGTAGTTGTTACTGTCATCTAATCGTTATGTTTACATTCTGACTACTAATGATGCTTTGCCAAGAAAAGTGAAAAGCGGCTTTTGAACGTGAATTTCTACTTGCAGTACGCCTCTCAGTCGTAAGCACACTGCACATCTTCAACATAGGCGCTTTTCGCTTTTATTGGCAAACATTCAGCAGCCTATACATGTTATTCATAACAACAGAGGATATGTATATTTTTTCAGTATTTATATACTGAATGGCAGCTTTACTCAAGAGTAATTATGCTAGACAATACTGTAAGCGTTTTGTATTCCTTGTTCCAGTTCGTAAAATTAACTACTTCTCCTTTCGCGTTAGCGGAAGCTGTAATGGAAGTTGTGCTACATACATTCAGTAATTTAAATTTCAGCTGAATTTAGAGATTGAATTTTTTGCTATTTTTTGTAGTTTCCTGCATAGTAGCCTTCCTTGATCTGGAAGTTCATGTTATTCGTATCTTACGAAGTCTATCTGTAGATAACACCTTTTGCAATCGACGCTGTGTTGTTGTCTCTTCATTTGTATGTTTGTCTTTCATGCAAAGTATCTCTGATATCGACCTCAAGAAAGAATACTTTCCAAGTCTATTGTTATAAAGAGGACGATTGTTATATTAATAACGTTTACAGTATAACTGCTGGAGATGTTCCAAAAATGTGAAGCACGTCTGGCGATGAGATTTTAGTTTCAGTACAGGTAAAACAGAAAAACTCAAATAATTGTGACCGTTACCGATTTGTATTATTTACACTCATGTTCATAAATTAAGGATAATTGCAGAATGTGGTGCCACACAACGTGGCACTACACAAAACTAGCGCTAATAGCATTCGCACATAGGGAACACACACGACACAGATCTGTAAGTCCACGGTATTGATGGTAAGTTGAGGAAACCGTCCAGAAAAGCATGTGCTACAAAACGCCACTGTTTCCTGCGCATGTACCCCGAAATCAATATGAGATATGATCACAATGCACACCTACACAGGCCGCACAAGGGGTTGGTATAGTCTGGATCAGGTGGTCGAGCACTAACTGCGGTATAGCCTCTCATTCTTGCACCATTGCCTGTCGGAGCTCCTGAAGTGTCCTAGGGGTTTAAAGACGTGCAGCGATACGTCGACCGAGAGCATCTCAGACCTGCTCGATGGGGTTTAGGTCTGGAGAACAGGCAGGCCACTCCATTCACCTGATATCTTCTGTTTCGAGGTAATCCTCCACAATGGCAGCTCGGTGGGGCCGTGCGTTATCATACATCAGGAGGAACGTGGGAGCCACTGCACCACTGAAATGGCGGACATACTGGTGCAAAAGGACGTCCCGATACACGTGACCTGTTACAGTTCCTCTGTCAAAGACTCTCAGGGGTGTACATGTACCAATCATAATCCAACCCCACACCATCAAACCACGACCTCCATACAGGTCCCCTTCAAGGACATTAAGAGGCTGGTATTTAGTTCCTGGTTCGCGCCAGATGAAAACCTGGCGAGAATCACTGTTCAGACTATACCTGGACTCGTCCGTGAACATAACCTAGGACCACTGTTCCAATGATCATGTACTGTGTTCTTGACACCAGGCTTTACGGGCTCTCCTCTGACAGGAGTCAGTGGAATTTACCTTGCACGTCTCCAGGCGAATACACCATGTCTGTTCAGCCGACTGTAGACTGTGTGTCTAGAGACAACTGTTCCAGTGGCTGCGGTAAGGTCCCGAGCAAGGCTACCTGCAGTATTCCGTAGCGTCTGCAGGCACTGATGGTGAGATGTCGGTCTTCTTGTTGTGTTGTACACTGTGGACGTCCCGTACTGTACCGCCTGAACACGTTTCCTATCTGCTGGAAGCGTTGCCATAATTTTGAGATCACACTTTGTGGCACACGGAAGGCTACGACCTGCTGTGTTTGACCAGCCTCCAGTCGACCTAGTATTCTACCCCTCATAACCTCACAATATGTGTTCCTTGAGCTATTTTCAACACAGTTACCATTAGCACGTCTGAAAACGTCTGCACACTTACTCGCTGCACCGTACTCTGACATGCACCAACACACCTCTGCGTACGTGGACTGCTGCCAGCGCCACCGTGCGAGGACCGCAGGTCAAATGCACCTCATGGTTATACCCCGAGGTGATTTAAATCCGCAGACCGCCGACCAGAGCGTTGTTTCACCATGTATCAGCATTATCTTTAATTTATGAGCCTGAGTGTAGTTCGCGATCGCCGCATCTAAATATTATTAGTGACGACGCTGTAGTCGAAAACTCATTTACAGAAACGGAAATAACAATCTTTGAAATATCCTTAGGGTATTTCGGCGCTCGGCGGCCACAACTTCAAGACACGAACTGTAGTCACTTCGTACAGTTCGCAAGGAAGGTGTTTTCTCTGCTAGAAATGTGACTGAATCTTGGAAGCAACACAGGGACTTTTTCCTGGATGACTAAGAATTAGCCTACAAAATTGCCTTGATATATTCGTTTCATTGCCGTTAGATAATCAGAGTTGTTTTCTCATAACATGTGAAGTAAAGTTACCAACTCATGAATTTCAGTCCAGGAAATGGCAATACGTGGAAATAGCAATTAATCTCTTCTTTTATTTTGCATGCTTAATTGTCCTAGCCAACACTGAACTGTAGCAATATGAGAGAGCACAATACTGGAGCATTCCGCTACTTGTTAGGTAACGTGGATGCCTGTCAAGTAAGGGCTACTTTAATTGTCAGTTATTCATTTTTAGCCATTTTGTGGCAGAGATACAAGCAGCCAGATCGAAAATAAATATCGATAGTTCTATTATTTTATTTATGAAATTCCACATATTCATTCTATTTCATTGTGATACAGGATAGCACATAAACACAGTCGGTTTTGAAGACCAGAAATTAGTAATATCTTACTAAGCAATGCTGATACAAGCACACACCTGTTACAGATAGTTTATGTTTTATTAAAATAGACTTTTGTGATAAAGCTACCGAGTTAATTTGACTTTCATTTGAGTTTTAACAGTGCATATTTTAATAACGTTATCCACTGCTTTAATGAACAGATATATAAACATCATAAAGACATTAATCAACAGTAGTATATTGTATCGCATTATCTAAATCAGCCTGACAGTGCTCAGGTAGCTTGCCGATTCTGTGCCTGTAGAAACGTGTTGGATCAGGGATAAAGATGTCGTCACATCAGGTTTGATGTGCATGTTCACCCTGATTGAAATCGTTTTGACTGTTTATCGATAAGGAGCTTAAAAGGTGAACATTTCAGCACATAAGATCAGAATAATAAGAACGTGAAACATGACTTTTCCGACTCCTTGATAGTTCTGTTAGTGAAATCCTAATAGCGCAACATGTGAAGAAGTAGCTTGGTCGTTTTTACCACGCTGCGACATACCTTGCCCTGGAGAGGGTTTCATAATGCAAAACATGCTTTTGAGCCACCAAATCTTAAGTATCCTGTTCAAACTGCCCTCTGCTTGAGTATATGTCTTTTGTTAGGGCTCACCCCTTAATACTTCCTTAAAAGTTAATATAAAGTCGTCAGCACTAGTCCTAAACAGGAATACCGAATTGGAATTCTCAATAAGCCAACTGATGACGAACAAACAAAAATGCATTAATAGTCACTCGTCTGATTTTTGTTGTTTTAAATTACAGCATCCAGTACTAGCGCTCCAGACTTATGAACCCTGCTACCAAAGGCAAATGTCACACGATCCTTAAATGGTAGCAGTGTATCACGTATATCTGTTATCGAGGCTGCCTGAGTGTGCAGAATCATTCATGCCAGCATGATCTTTCTTGAAACAAAAAATCTTCTTCTTTCGTGTTTTTCTCAAAAACCTTCGCCCCACATACAATACAAAATTTCACAGCTGTGTCTGCTGCCTTTACCGCTCTAGCTCAAAGCGAACAATATGCAACAAATGGTAGTCCTTTATCCACTTTCGAGTATGTTTTATCACACGTAAACAACTTTTCTAAGTTTCAGGCATGCCAAATCCGAATCATAACAGCGAGATTGATCGTTGATACATACACTCATAGCTCCATGCCACTTTCTTTCGGTCGGAGGCGTCTGATGTTAGCGGCAGAAGGTGTATACCTGAATGCCGGTAGTTGTTGCGGGAATAAATTCTCAAGTGAAAGCTGTTCTGATATTGATGCAGTCACGATATGTTTAGCGGAAATATTTATGTAACTTTTTGCTGTACATGTAGATTAGAAAATGAACCGAACTAACTTTCATAATACTTCAGACTTGCAGCCGTAGAAAATATTTGATATGAAACTACGGAATGTAGTTGACTTTTTTAGTACAAAGAACAAAGCTTACCACTAGACTACTAGCATAGCCGCTCGAGAAGAGACAAAACTTCCTTGAAACCCTTCCGCTTCTTAAAGTGTTGCCACATCGAGCATATTGCCGGACTTCGAATTCTGAGGAGTGGTCGGGAGTATTGGCTGCCTTACGTCAACGACTGAGACTTGGATTCTGCGGCGGCAACCCCCTGGCCAAGTTCTATGTCTAACATTGTATGGGGTGATCAAAACGTCTCTCCGCAGTGCCGTATGATTGTTCTCCTGCCTGGGTTACTTCTCCTCAAGTGGACTCTCCCAACATTCCACTGTTTCATTTATCTTAGCTAGCGTCAGTAGTATTGTTGGTGTGAATCGTTACTAGTTTCTTATGAACGTTTAAGTTTAGTTCCTTTGTTCGTTTGTTTAGTTTTTTTTCACTGTTAAAATGCTAACCATTGAAGAACGTGTGTTTTTAGTCGAACAAGTGTTCAAAACTGGCAATAAATACACAGTTTCAGTTTGTCTAACATTTAAATCAGTTTTCCCGCAGACAACAATCGCACATCGCGATTCTGTACGAGATTTGATTAACCAATTTCGAAGTACGGGTTCAGTGATAGATGTACCGAGAAGAGGTCGTCCTAGTGTTTTGTCTGAGGATACACTACTCGATATTTCCGATAAAATATCCATCAGTCAGGACAAATTAGTACGAAAAGTTGGCCAGAATATCGATGTTAGTGTCGGAACGGTCCACACAGCTGTAAGGAAAAAATTAAAACTTTTCCCGTACAAAGAGACAGTCGTACAAGAACTGAAACAAACTGATCATGGCAAGAGGTTGAATTATTGTCAATGGTTCAAAAATTTCGTGCAACAAAATGGAAGGGATATTATTAATGAAAGGTTTTCACTGATGAGGCGTGGTGTCATTAAATGAGCTCGAAAAATTCTCGTATGTGGAGTACAGAAAATCCATTGTGTATTCATTCTATGAAAATAGGAGAATGAATAGGAATTTCTGGACGTCGGATTGTGGCTCCTATATTTTTCAACGAAAGAATAAACGCACAACTATACTGCAGTGGTATTCTGTACCTATTCAAAGGAGAACTTATCTAAAGTGAAATACTGAGTGGTTATTTTCAAGAAGATGGTGCAACCACGCATGCAGCTCGCGTTTCAATATCACTGCTTGCTGATGTTTCTGGTGATTGCATAAGTTACCTCCACAATCGCCTGACCTAACACCACCTGACTTTTTCTTCTGGGGTGCACCTAAGGCAACTGTCTATAAAAACCGTCAAAAATCCATCAATAAGCTGAAAACTGCAATATCCACTTTCACTGCTTCTGTTACAGAAGAAATGTCTCAGCTTGTGTTTGGAAACATGATTAGATAAATTGAATAGTGTATTCAACAACATTGGGAAGACTTTCAACATTTAATGTGAAAATCTCAAATTAAAAGTGAATATTCAATAAATTAATAATTTATATTTCACTGAGTTTCATTTCGGTATATTCACTGCGGCATACGGCACGCGCATCTAACAACCATACGGCAATGCGGAGACACTTTTAGAACACCCCGTATTTTCCTGACATCTAAATGAAATATTCTGAATGACTTCCATTTAAATGTAACAATGCGTACGTAAAATTCACTGCCTGAATATAAGCCACGACTGCTCTCTAACGTCATGTTAAAAATAATATGGACGTAATGAACAAAGGTATAACGCAGTCCTGACATGTTGGCGTTGCAGTAAAATTCTTGATTTCCAGTGCGCTGGTTCATATGGATACCCACCTTTGGCATGACTGGGTTTCGGGAGGGTGGCACGTTGAGTGGAGCAGAATTGAGAGTCAAGGAATGGTTAATATTCAGGCTACTGGCCGACACAATGTGCCCTATCTCACTACGAGAGAGTGTTAATTTAGAGGGATATTACAGTCAATCCCTCTGCCTTGAAGCGGGTCAGTACTTGTCCCAGATGCTCGTGGAAGCTAGTACTGTAGACTAATACATCATACAAATAATTTAATATTTATTTAAACTTCAAATTCCCCTATGTTGAATCCAATAATGTGGCTAGGACAGCTGCATGCGTAGCCAGCCCAAATGGCACTCTATTAAATTGAAGTAGATTATAATCAGTACAAAACTCGGTTAATGGTTTACATTCTTCGTCCAGTGATATCTGGTAATACGCTTGGTTCAAATCTAACACCCTGAACACACTTGTCAATGAAAACTAAGTGAAGCAGTTGTGAAGATAGAGGTGTGAAACAGATTCTAACATTACATTTTGGTTAACAGCATGACAGTCAACCAGCACTCTCGGCCTGGCTTTAGACCAGCGAGAGTTTCAGGAACTCTTTTGACAATTATAACAATTCCTCCGACTGGTCGGATGGCAAATACGGAATACCAGACGCGCTGTTTCTGATTGAGCCTGTGCTATGGCGAATGAAATGTGATATCTGCAAAGCGAGATCCTTTCCTCAGGCCGAAACTTAAAATACAGTTCCCTGCTTGAATAATCGAGGATACACTGAGTCTTTTCCAAACATCACAGCCCAGTATCATTTTAGCTGAAAGTCCATTAAGTACCCAAAATTCCAGCTCAGAAGTGAAAATAGCTTGCACTTACATGGTTTGAAAATACGGTTTTATAAGTTACTTCCTTATGAGTTATTTTTAGAGCGTCGTGCAAATGTTTTTTGTATGCAAACGCCATATGTAGTAATATTAATGACACCGTTTTCAGACGTTGTAGGTAAAATTTTGATTCACGTTTGATGCTGGTCATGTTGCTCGCTCTATCGTATTTTAGTCGATAGTGTTAAGTCATATTACACCACAGATGTCCATAACAGTGCTTCATACAGTGGTTGGTGTCCGTCTACTCGGAGCGCAGAGATAGCATGTCGTCCAAGTTCCTCCTTTATCGTTCTCGCCACGTGTCTCACATGTTTTCGTTTAGGGTTGTGTGGGTTGTGGTGCTCGCCGCATTGCAGTTTGTCATCTAGTGCCTGGTGTTAGTGCAGTCCTTCCTGCCGCTACGTTGTCATGTGCCGCGATGTTCAAAATGCTTCCCATATGTATTCGATTTACAGCTACTGTTACCCACAGCTACGGTAGATCCACGTGGCATGTGCATCCCGGCTCCTTAGAGATACATGACTGGCTGGTGAACAAGATCAAGGTTGCTACACATCAATTCAATACTGTGTACATTTGTCCGGAATTATGTGTGTGTTTCGGTTAAATTTCTTGACCCGCTTCAGCCTTACAGGATATTATTACGTTACGGTCCTCAGGTGCGCTTTACTCATCATGATGATTCCACAAGCATAGTTTTGTTGGCGATTGCTGAAGTATTCCGCCCGAGGTAGATGTTAGGTTTCTGGGGCCCGTCCTGCTCCATTATGGGGACGTACGACATATTCAAAGGGTACGCTGATCTGCTCAGCAACGCGTACAGTCTTATAGGGGTGTTCGTCGATAGAAATGGTGGTTAAAAATAATTTGCCTCTCGCTTGCCATTCTGACGTTATCGTGTTCATATCACTTTCAGCGGCCAGGAAGCAACTTCTTTTATTTTTTGTCAGAGCGATCACCTACGAAACGTTTGTTCGCATCGTGTGGTGATATTAAAACACTATTACGAACAGCGAAAGAATTGACTTTAGTGGATTTTTCCCACAAGTTTCTGTAGCTGAGCCAAACTCGGTTATTGACGATGGAAGAGGATCGTCGAGAGATTAATGTCCATCATTTTTCACCGCTGCCCACGCGTAGGGAGATTAACGTTGTCACTCCAGCTGTGCCGAACCTAGTTCTTCAAATCAAGCGTCGCAGAACGCAAGACGATAATGCTATTCAGTCACCTATTCCTAGGATCATCTTCTCCGGCCTGAGTTTGTGGACGAGGAAGCCATACGTGCTTCTACACCTGATCAGGTATGCACTGGCTAGTCATCTGGTGATTCTCCCTTCATCCAGGCTGCCTTGTAGGCGCCGCCTGTTAGGGGATCTATTTCAGGACCCCACTTGTCTCACCCAGTTCTATCGGATGTATCTCCGGGTGTCTCAGTCTCCCAACTACTTCTGCGCATTCTTCCGCATCCTCCACGTCACAACCTCTTGATGAGCGGAATTTCGTTGATTCCCTATGGCAAGAGTCCCCATCGTTACTAAAAAAACCTCTCTCCATACGTGAGCCGCTGACCGGTGACGAGTAGGGTGCAGACTTCTCTTCCTCTCAGCGTGATACTGATTTTCTTCATGATCCACCCACAGAGCCTCATGAAATAGCGGTATTTCCGAGGAGCCTCAGTAAAGGACGTATCTAACCTGAATGAATCGCATCGCGGGAGATGGAAAAATATTTAGAAGATAGGTTAGATGTTCACATTTTCTGCCGGCCGGAGTGGCCAAGCGGTTCTAAGCGCTACAGTCTGGAACCGCGTGACCACTATGGTCGCAGGTTCGAATCCTGCTTCGGGCATGGATGTGTGTGATGCCCTCAGGTTAGTTAGGTTTAAGTAGTTCTAAGTTCTAGGAGACTGATGACCTCAGACGTTAAGTCCCATAGTGCTCAGAGCCATTTGAACCTTTTTTTTCACATTTTTTCCCCTTCCGTTTCGTCCACTGATTCTGCCATGGCTACTGGTACATAGATCCGTTCAATGACTATATGGGATTTAATACTTTGTGTTTCAGTTCAATTGTCTATGCAAGCATATACTTTTCTCACTGATTATTAACAGGATTGGTCCTGAACTCAGACTCGTAGCATTGCGACAGTTTATATGGGACTCTTGAGCAGCAATATTTTTTTTTACAAGAGGTATTATTTGCCCAGTTTTCAACTCCTCTGTTCTCGACCTTTTCTAATGTGGCTTCTGAACTTTCTACGGGCACTGTCCTGTTTTATAAGGAAGGAATTCCAATATGAATTTCGAAGTTTCTCATGATGGGCGTAGGATGCGTATTTTGTGATCTCACTATACTTCTTCTCTTTGCCCCTTCTGGTTCTAATCGTTCTACGGAACGATCGCGTTCCTGCAAAAGGAAAATTATATACCTACTTTGTAAATCCCCATCGAAGATTCTTTTGGATGGTGATTTTAATTGTGTTCTCCTGCCAGTACATCTGTCTCCTAATTTTAGAGTTAGGAAAGAACTGAGTGACAAGGTGCGCTCCTTGCACCTATGCGATACTTGGGTGTGTCGGTATCCTACACTTGTCCGATACACTTATTTGATTGTCACCTCTAGGAGTCGGCTTCACAGCTTTCTCCTTCGACATCTTTTGGGAAGTATCTGCGCTAGCAGAATAGGAATGCGGAAAACACAAGACCGAAAACAGTTTATTGGGCTCACCAGAACGAAACAATAATACACTATCGAAAAGAACAACCGACTCGATCCCAACAGCGGATCGACACAAGATCAAAATAACAAATAATAACATGAACCATGGACCTTGCAGTTGGTGGGGAGGTTTGGGTGCCTCAGTGATACAGATAGCCGTACCGTAGGTGCAACCACAACGGAGGGGTATCTGTTGAGAGGCAAGACAAACGTGTGGTTCCTGAAGATGGGGGAAGCAGTTGCAAGGGCAACAGTCTGGATGATTGACTGATCTGGCCTTGTAACAATAACCAAAACGGCTTTGCTGTGCTGGTACTGCGAACGGCTGAAAGCAAGGCGAAACTACGTCCGTAATTTTTCCCGAGGGCATGCTTTCCTGTATGATTAAATGATGATGGCGTCCTCTTGTGTAAAATATTCCTGAGGTAAAATAGTCCCCCATTCGCACCTCAGGGCGGGGACTACTCAAGAGGATGTCGTTATCAGGAGAAAGAAAACTGGCGTTCTACGGATCGGAGCGTGAAATGTCAGTTCCCTTAATAGGGCAGGTAGGTTAGAAAATTTAAAAAGGGAAATGGATAGGTTAAAGATAGATATAGTGGGAATTAGTGAAGTTCGGTGGCAGCAGGAACAAGACTTCTGGTCAGGTGACTACGGGTTATAAACACAAAATCAAATAGGGGTACTGCAGGAGTAGGTTCAATAATGAATAAAAAAATAGGAGTACGGGTAAGCTACTACAAACAGCATAGTGAACGCATTATTGTGGCCAAGATAGATACGAAGCCCACACCTACTACAGTAGTACACGCTTATATGCCAACTACTTCTACAGACGACGAAGAAATTGAAGAAATGTATAATGAAATAAAAGAAATTATTCAGATAGTGAAGGGTGACGAAAATTTAATAGTCGCTGGTGACTGGAATTCGAGAGTAGGAAAAGGGAGAGGAGGAAACGTAGTAGGTGTATACGGATAGGGGCTAATAAATGAAAGAGGATGCCGCCTGGTAGAATTTTGCACAGAGCACAACTTAATCATAGCTAACACTTGGTTCAAGAATCATAAAAGAAGGCTGTATACATGTAACAAGCCTGGAGATACTGACAGGTTTCAGATAGATTATATAATGGTAAGACAGAGATTTAGGAACCAAGTTTTAAATTGTAAGACATTTCCAGGGGCAGATGTGGACTCTGACCACAATCAATTGGTTATGACCTGTAGATTATAACTGAACTGCAAAAAGGTGGGAATTTAAGAAGATGGGACCTGGATAAACTGAAAAATCCAGATGTTGTACATAGTTTCAGAGAGAGCATAAGGGAACAATTGACAGGAATGGGGCAAAGAAATACAGTAGAAGAAGAATGGGTAGCTTTGAGGGATGAAGTAGTGATGGCGGAAGAGGATCAAATAGGTAAAAAGACGAGGGCTAGTAGAAATCCTTGGGTAACATAAGAAATATAAGAATTTAATTGATGAAAGGAGAAAATATAAAAATACAGTAAATGAAGCAGGCAAAAAGGAATACAAACGTCTCAAAAATTAGATGGACAGGAAGTGCAAAATGGCTAAGCAGAGATGGCTAGAGGACGAATGTAAGGATGTAGAGGCTTATCTCACTAGGGGTAAGATAGATACAGCCT
Source organism: Schistocerca gregaria (assembly GCF_023897955.1). Classification (NCBI taxonomy): domain Eukaryota; kingdom Metazoa; phylum Arthropoda; class Insecta; order Orthoptera; family Acrididae; genus Schistocerca; species Schistocerca gregaria. The sequence continues at coordinate 837,871,559 of NC_064931.1, forward strand.
ACAGGAAAATTAAAGAGACCTTTGGATATATGAGAACCACTTGCATGAATATCAAGAGCTCAGAAGGAAAGCCAGTTCTAAGCAAAGAAGGGAAAGCAGAAAGATAGAAGGAGTATATAGAGGGTCTATGCAAGGGTGAAGTACTTGAGGACAATATTATGGAAATGGAAAAGGATGTAGATGAAGATAAAATTGGAGATAGGACACTGCGTGAAGAGTTTGACACAGCACTGAAAGACCTCAATCGAAACAACGCCCCCGGAGTAAACAACATTCCATTGGAACTGCTAACGGCCTTGGGAGAATCAGTCCTGACAAAACTCTACCATCTGGTGAGTAAGATGTATGAAACAGTTGAAATACCATCAGACTTCAAGAATGATATAATAATTCCAATCCCAAAGAAAGCAGGTGTTGATAGATGTGAGAATTACCCCACTCTGAGTTTAATAAGTTACAGCTGCAAAATACTAACGCGAATTATTTACAGACGAATGGAAAAACAAGTAGAAGCAACCTCGGGGAAGATCAGTATGGATTCCGTAGAAATGTTGGAACTCGTGAGGCAATACTGACCCTATGACTTATCTTAAAAGCTAGATTGAGGAAGGACAAACCTACGTTTCTAGCATTTGTACACTTTGAGAAAGCTTTTGACGATGTTGACAGGAGTAATCTTTTTCAAATTCTGAAGGTGGCAGGGGTAAAATACAGGGAGCGAAAGGCTATTTACAATTTGTACAGAAACCAGATGGCAGTTATAAGAGTCGAGGGACATGAAAGGGAAGCAGTGGTTGGGAAAGGAGTGAGACAGGGTTGTAGTCTCTCCCCGATGTTTTTCAATCTGTATATTGAGCAAACAGTGAAACAAACAAAAGAAAAATTCGGAGTAGGTATTAAAATCCATGGAGATGAAATAAAAACTTTGAGGTTCGCCGATGACATTGGAGTTCTGTCAGAGACAGCAAAGGACTTGGAAGAGCTGTTGAACGGAACGGACAGTGTCTTGAAAGGGGGCTATAAGATGAACATCAAGAAAAGCAAAACGAGGATAATGGAATGTAGTCGAATTAAGTCGGGTGATGCTGAGGGAATTAGGTATAGGAAATGAGACTCTGAAAGTAGTAAAGGAGGTTTGCTATTTGGGGAGCAAAATAGCTGATGATGGTCGAAGTAGAGAGGATATAAAATGCAGACGGGCAATGACAAGGACAGCGTTTCTGAAGAAGAGTATAGATTTAAGTGTCAGGAAATCATTTCTGAAAGTATTTGTATTGAGTGTAGCCATGTATGGAAATGAAACATGGACGATAAATAGTTTGGACGAGATGAGAATAGAAGTTTTCGAAATGTGGTGCTACAGAAGAATGCTGAAAATTAGATGGGTACATCACGTAACTAATGAGCAAGTATGGAATAGGATTGGGGTGAAGAGACGTTTGTGGCACAACTTGACCAGAAGAAGGGATCAGTTGGTAGGACATGTTCTGGGGCATCAAGGGATCACCAATTTAGTATTGAAGGGCAGCGTGGAGGGACACCAAGAGATGAATACACTAAGCAGATTCAGAAGGATGTTGGTTGCAGTAGGTATGGGGAGATGAAGAAGCTTGCACAAGATAAAGCAGCATGGAGAGCTGCATCAAACCAGTCTCAGGACTGAAGAAAACAACAACAACAACAACAACAAATACCCGACTCTTCACTGGGCAAAAATACAAACAGTTCTACAATGTCTAGAGGTTAGTTGATAATACCAAGAGATCGACCTGCTAGAACAGGAGTCTGGCCATGGCTGCCGTGGCGGGAGCTCTGTATCCTTCCGAGTTGTGCGTCGAACGGCCTTTTGCCGGCAGTGCGCTACCTTATAAGGTCCGTTGGCTATTTATCTGCCGAAACTATTTGCGATCACGTGCCTGGCGTAGTAAAGTAGTTCCTAGGCTAGCAGCGACTTCTGGTGAAGCTGTTCTGCCGGCTCCGCGAACGGGTAGAGTTCCATGGCGGCCGTTGGTGGAGTTCTGGTGGTGAGTTGTTTTGTGGCCGCCAATCTTTGTTTTGACAACAGAGACGACTTATGTTTTCCTGATGAATACATACCCTGTTATGCAGGCATCCCATGATGATTGGAAATAAAGTGGGATGCCGCTCCAGTAGACGCTATGATGTCAGGAGTGAGTGGCCACAGCAATTTGTATCGACTTGTGGATGCTGATATGATACTAAACATTGAGCTGTTGTTCAGAGGTTTAATTATGTGCAGCAGCCGGTAAAATTGTATATTCTTCCCTTGGTGTTCATACGGCGTATCTACAAGAACATTCGCTTTGTGTTGTCATTCAGGAATATGGACCCGTTGCTCTCGTGATATGGAACGGAACTCGTATAATGTGAAGTTGCGCACACCGCTTACCAAGCCACAAATGCGTAAAGTCCTCATTTGTTTTAGTGCCGCAAGCAAGGCAAACGTCCGACGGAATCAGGAATTTTATTATTATTTATGACGCCAACTTGACGATCTAGGTCATCTACCGATTATTGTATGTACGGCAAAGTAAACCAAGAATGGTACAGTTATAACGATTGCAGATGAAGGGTCTACTGGATACATTTTACGAAATGGATTGACTTCACTATACCATCTTACCCGTATGTTGACGCACAGGAACGCGTTTACATCGCACCCGCGATAACGGCAATTAGCTGAGAGTCAATATCCCACCGTGAAATTTTGAATTTAATTTTTAACTACTATACCGAACTGTAAGATGCCCACGTTCCGGCTGAAGAATTTTCTGACGACTTTTCCTCTTTGCTGCCTTGCGTCGCCACCAGTCATGACATGACTTTTTCCTGAATGAATTCCACAATGACGATATGTAGGATGTTGTTTCTCGGTCTCAGTCACCCAAGTCACATGGATTGGATGATATTACTAAAGAATTTTATGTTCACTGTTGTTTTATGTTCATTTTTCGCCTCTCATAGATGACATAATAACATCGATGATAAATGAGGTGATACTTAGTGTCTTGCTTCCTGATTATTTCAAGGAAGGTAAAATGTTCCTTATAACGAATACCAAGGCTGGACCTCATCTTGTCACACTTCATCCGATTACCCTCTAATACTTCGACTACAAAACTGTCGCTGGAGCTTTAAAAACTCGTCCCTCAGTAGCTAGACAAAGTCATTGCCGATCACCAAAACTCCGTGCTGGGACGCACGATGCTGACTTCTACTCTCGAATGTCGAGATGTCTTTTTGGTGCCTGCGACTTCGATTTTCCTCAACTTCCACAACGCATTTAACTGTGTGACTCACAGTTTCTTAATGAATGTGTTAAATCTTTTGGATTATATTCAAGAGGCATGCCATACCGTGGTCAATCTTTTCATTGGTGTCAATGCCTCAGTGATTGTGAACGGTCACCATATTCCCCTGATCTCAATCCGATGTTGTCTGCCCTACGGAAGCCGCTTATGCACATCTCGCTTTGTTTTGTTCTTGGAACTGTTGCTCTGACGTGTTGCCATGCAGCTACGTGGTTAGACTATACTGGGAGAGTGATTCTCTGTCCGATCTTACGCGATAACAGCATGATTTTAGTACGAAAATCCGACATTTCCGGGCTCAAGGATAACTTGTATTCCCTTTTTCGAGTTGCTGGTGACCCCATTAATGGTTGTAAATGCACGTTCATGACATTCCGGGGCTTTAAACCTTGACAATTCCTTCGGCGACCGGAGGATATTGGCAGTTGCTTCTCCTCTGAGAGATCAACGAGATTTCACCGTTACAGATTTAATATTCTTTCTAGGTTTAAATCTTATCGCCAGATATTTTTTGACGAAGACTGAATGATATATGATCATATTCTGTAAGACTGTGGGCGTACACTAAGGGCAGTAATTCATACTCTATTAACTGAGACTTTCAAGAGTAGCAAGAGAGGTTTCTCAACATAGAGCAGTACACGGAGATTCAGATATTTGTGCAACTCTGTTCGCTTCAAATTATAATAACTTCAGGTTTAATTCTTCTCTTTTCACTATTAATTGCACCTTCAGTACAATATAGCAGCACATACATGCCACAGTATACACAAACATAATAAGCGATACGCTGTAATAGTCGCTGTTTAGGATTGGCCAATAGGTGGTGTTAACTAACCCTAATGTCCCAAGGGGTAAGCTCAAGAAGTAGTACATTTAGTGCCACATGCGTTCCTGCACCGTAAGATAGGATGGTTGGATGCGGAGGTTGGTTGCTAATCCGCAGACGCTCATGACATCCGAGAATTAAATGATAGCAAGGGACGGATAAGAGAAACAGAAAGTAGCGATAAAGTTGTATCTGAATGGCACACTATGTAGTTGATAAACTCGGAAATGGGCGTACCGAATAACACTCGAGCATAAACAAGAAATGAGAGCACAACTGACGGGGTACTTGAAAAGAGTCCTGGGCATGGTTCTACTAGACCAGAACGTGGTACAGATTTGGCAAGATCACCTAGATACTAGAGTAAATATTGAAAGCCTCCTGCAGTCACTAGCTGACAGACTAGGGGATACTAGAATGGAGGTAACAGCATTAAATTGGGTCATACCCCATGCACTGCGCAAGCAGCTGAGGCCTACACTGTTACCTCTGGAACAATTTCTGGCTGGCCTACGGCTGGTCCAAGAAGAACTTACAGTGGAGCTAGAACACACGGATTCATCGAATGACCGGAGCATGTCGTTATCCTATCACATTGGAATGGTGGGAATTACAACCGAAAGGGCCTGACTTCATGTGCTAGGCTAATTTTTGGTAGCAGGTACGGGTGCTCAGTACGAATGTACAATGTGGTACCAAGCTTTCTCCGAGTATTTCAACAACAAGATCTTCTCGGATGATTAGCCGAGTGGTGGTGTCGCCTTATCGCAACGTTTCAGTGAGTTTCGCAACCATCATCTTCGCCTGATGATGACAGGTACGAAATTCATTTATTGTGACAAGACTTTTATAACACAGTACAAGTATTTCACAGTCCACCAATACCCGGCAAAATGGGTAGCTCTAGGGATGTACGTAGAGATGAGAACACAAGAGGTTATTCTGATTTCCAAAGAAAGATGAAGTTAGGTGTCGAATTCAGCAGATGAAGTCTGTCGTTGTCATAAGGAGCAGGTGACTATATGCCAGATCCAAGTGGTCAAGACCGAAGGCAAGGCGTGGGCGGTATACTTATTTGAAAAAGAAAAACAGCTGTATCTCCTCAGGATCTTCAGACACTGCAAACACATTCTGAAAAGGACTTCCCGCACTGGATCTAGTCTACACCCAAGCCTGAAGTCCTTATCAAAAACTTGTATGAACGCGTTTAACCTGATGACGTGAGAGGCCTAGGAACAATAAGGAAGTGGATTACTGGTTAACGCCATAACTTGTGCCGTTTCACGAGCAGGCCGGCCGGAGTGGCCATGCGGTTCTAGGCGCTACAGTAAGGAGCCGAGGGACCGCTACGGTCGCAGGATCGAATCCTGCCTCCGGCATAGATGTGTGTGATGTCCTTAGGTTAGTTAGGTTTAATTAGTTCTAAGTTCTAGGCGGCTGATGACCGCAGAAGTTAAGTCGCATAGTGATCAGATTCATTTTTTTTTACGAGCAGGTTTACGTCCCCCACCAACTATCACCCACACGACCACCACGAATATGACGCAGTACTTGTTGTAATGGCTAGATAACCAATACGGGTATTTTCAAACTAGAACTTACCCCATCTAAACGTGACCTTGTGACCTGACCTGACCTCACTGGACGAACTAATAGCAAGACAAAAAGATCGCGTTACCGCGGAGCATATGTGCAACATGTACATGAACTATGAGTGCTTCGATTTCTGCTACCATTTTCGTTCTGCCTCTACTTTGTACAGTCTGTACCTACTTTATTTGCAAAAAACGCCCGACCGCTTGAGTACCCATGACCTGGTTAATATTAGAAGAAGAAACAATCAGCCAATTAACATTTTGATTCACGCTGACACTGAATTATGAGAATCTGAATGAATTGCATACATATGTACACACAATGAAATGTGTTGGAAAGAAATTTTTCAGAAATATGAACGGACTACAAGCCAGGGCTCACATCACGGGAAGGGGAGAAGAGTGCCGCGCCATGCTTCCGCCTGGCATTGCAGACGGCTCTAGCGACCGACTCAGCAGAAAGACGTCATACGGAGATTAACGTAAGATGGCTCACAAGGAAACCTCCCCATTGCACCCCCTTCAGATTTAGTTATACGTTGGCGCAGTGGATAGGCCTTGAAAAGCTGAACACGGATCAATGGAGAGAAGAGGAAGAAGTTGTATGGAACTATGAAAAAAAAGCAAAATATACAGACTGAGTAGTCCATGCCAAATATAAGCAAAATCAAGTATAATATAAGCTCAGGAGCGCCGTGGTCCCGAGGTTAGCGTTAGCAGTTCGGGAACGAGAGGTCTTTGGTTCAAGTCTTCCCTCGAGTGAAAAGATTCATTTTTCATTTTCAGACAATTATTAATTGTCCGTCTGTCCATTCGATGCGAGGTAACTGCGCCGTAGTATGGGGACGCTATACCTAATCAGTGTCGTACAGAATAAATTAGACGTGTTTTCCTGTGGAAGAATCGGTTGACCTATGACCTTGCGATCAATAGTTTTCGGTTCCCATTGGAGAGGCTCGTCCTTTCATCTACTAATCGCACGGTATTGCGGTGCGGCAGCAAAACACAGACAATAAACTTATTACACTGAACAGAGACGTCAATGAACGAACGGACAGATCGTAACTTTGCGAAAATTAAAAAAAATTAAACTCTTCACGCGAGGAAAGACTTGAACAAAGGACCTTTCGTTCCGCAGCTGCTCGCGCTAACCACGGGACTACGGTGCTCCTGAGCTCACGGTATCCTTGTGTGGGGCGGCGAAGAAGTCGTCGAATGAGTTGTTTGAATGGTCATTTCACGTAACAGACTATTGCCGATGCAACATATGTGGGACGGCGAAGAAGTCGTTGTTTAATGTTGAATGAAAGTTGAACATTGCCACCTTAAATCACGCGAGCCTGGCAACTAATTTGGTGGCCAGTCAGAAAGCGAAGGGAAACTTACTGACCTAAGTTCCCAGTCTGCACGGCCACATTCCTGTACAGCCCAGCTAAACGAAAAATATCCATAGTTCTTCACGGGATTAGGGCTGCTTCAATAAAATTTAAAGTTCCAAACAAGATTTTATTATCTTAAAGGCTCACACAAATTACTCGAAACTGCTGAAAATGCTAAAGACATTAAATATTGTTAATTCAGCCAATCGTTTAATAGTTCAGAGGCGACTTCTACAGCAAGTTCCTCCCGAATAGTCCATTACTCTAACTAACGGTGCTCTATTAATAGTTCTCAATAATGTTAAAAAAAAATTAATGCTCGCCTTAAAAGTGGAGTTAGTCACCACTTGCCACGCGGAATTATACTTCACACGGACGGCACAATAACAGTTTGTTACCGAAGTCTAAACGATCCAGGACGGTGTACAGTCCTCGCGATTTTCAATGTCCGTTTACATTGCTAAGTACGCGCATGTCACAGCCCGCTATGACGTCACCCGAGGCGAGGCGCGATCGGACGTTAAGCTCGCGTGGACTAGGCGTTGGTCTAATGCGGAGTGAGCTTACTACTGCCTCTGCCGCTCTTTTTATATAGCTCCGGCGCGTACCGCCAAGAGAGCATCTGTTCTTTCCGTTCCTATGCAGATGCCTGCAGCCTCCAAATGATCGCTATCTCAGGCACATAATCTTAAATATCACATTTAATAATAGCTTTACAAACTTCTCAATTTTTGTATACATACATCTGAGCAGTACAGAAGCACGTAGAAAATCTCAGCCCGCTAAAATTAAAACTTTACTCTCTAGAATTTTTACAATGGAACTAACGGTAGATTGTTACCTCTGAACCATAGCTTTATCAAGACTTGTATCAGCTGTTAATTATGCTACAAGACTAAAACTTGGTGTAGCTTTGTTAATTGTCCTATCTGATCATTGGTCTTAAAGAATTTGTTTTATCATTAAAATTTAAAGTACTTAATCTATAATGCTTATGTACATTTTACTCACAAAAGTAGTTTTTACTAAATTACTAAAAAAACTAGAAGAGGTAACTGATTGTGGTATTTCCATTATTATTATTAGGGTGAACTGAAGCATCCTACCAATTTTCAATATTGTAGCTCTATTATTTCGCGCCTCTGATTTTTCCGAAAAACGCGGATTCTGGAGTCAATTTTAGTTTTATGGTTTTGGAAACCAGCACCACTCATTAATGACTTCTTACTGCACCTTCTCACCAAATTTTGGCTTCCTAGCGTCATTATTTAGCGCCTCCTATTTTTCTTTCAAAACGTGAATTTTACGTAAACTACTAATTTTATAACATTAAGATTTGTTACCTGAAACATTATTACATAGAACTATACTTTAACAAAGTTTTACACACAAATCTTAATTTTTACTTTTATGTTAAATGTGGTGCAATACTATATGCAGGCGCGTTACGATGACGTGACGCTACTAGCAGTGAACTAGGGTAAGTCCCGTGCACTCGCTCGCCTCTGTATCTTATACATGATACAGCGCTTGCTTTGCTTCATCACCCCCTTTTTAATTTTCGTGAAAATCTATTTTTGAACAAAATTAAATTTCTAAAAGAACAAACAAGCGATGGATTACTTTAGTATACCTCTTTCAACTTAAGTTGCTTCTTCTTAGGAAATTCCTTATTACTACATACACAAAATAACCATACTCATATACACATAGAAAACCTAGTACAGAAGACATTCACAAATTATTTACATACATTTACATGGAAATATAAATTTTTCAATGGTTACAAAATAGTTATTTTTTTTTCTTTAAAATCAGTCTCTTCCTGAAAAAGAAAATACACATGACTTTTATCACTGCAATGCACTCACATTTTTCTTTTACTATAATACTCGGCACTGTGGTGGGTGTCCTATTGTAACACTCATTTAATTTCACTGATTGACAAAATTGTGGGAGGAAATTGTATTCACTGTGGTTTGCGTCTCTACTTCCAATCTCCCTACCGCTTGTTGTCAGTCATTCATGCAGCCTGCATGTCCCTGAGAAACAGACAATACAGTCTAAGTTTCTGTTTTCAACTTATATCTAAGGTAGGACAAAGTACATTTTATAGTTTATATTCTGGCACTATTTTACTAATTGTGAAGTTGTCAGAAAGACATTTAGCACTAAGTCGTATCTGATACAATAGCTCCTACTTTCTTCTTTCATAAATAATCTTTTAGGTTCCTAAATAGTGAAAATTCTTTTAGCAAATTAATATATTAAGATCTTGCTTCAACTTAGAAAATTGAGTAACCTTTTAGTTTTAATGTACTCTGGCTTAATTATCGTATGGATTAGTTCATCAAAGAAGTCATTTGCTGACCAGCACTTTGCTTTATTGTATGAATTACTAAAGAAATTAGTTATTTTCAGTATACCGATTCCAAATTTCTGCATTTTCCAATATTTGTGTGTTTCTGTTGTCTGTTTAACTATTTATTTGCCTCAAGCAAGATTTAGCGTTTTTCACCATTTCACGAGACGTGAGGGAATTATTCTTTAATCCTACATCATTTACTTCAATTTACTTACTTCACTTCTTCACCTTATTCATTTTCTCCCTTTTCTTCCAGATTCAAAATACTTCATTTCTCCACTTCTTTCTCCCTTTTCCTTTTGTCAGCCTATTGACGTCCTGTTTCTATATATTTGGTGCGATCCTCACACCACTTCCACACATCTCCATTTATTTAATTCTAAAACGCCATTGCTTGCCTCTATGAGCATTACCTTCTTACGCTGTTTTCCTTCAGACAACCTTATTTCTAGCAACATACTACCTTCTGCATAATCTCATGGATTATTCATATTCATACCGTACTTCGTATACTGCAAAGTGTCTCTCTTAGTTGTAGTTTCTAACCCTTTACAATTACATGAAATATTTTAATTTATTTATTTTAGCCATGTTTGCCTCTTATTGGTACTCAGACTTTTGTTTTGCCATTCACTAGGTAGATCCTTACTAAGAATACTTAAAACCTAATAGCATATATACAACATGAAGACATATGTGATTCTTACCTGTTATGATAGACCAGAAGAAGGGAATGAAACTTGAAAAGGAAATAAAGTTTCACCCAGCTGGGACTGCACGGTACGCCAAACCGTGTATCCGCCAAAGAGTGGCAGACTCCCTACAGTAATTAATTACTGTTAATTTTAAATTCCTTTAGATCCACAATATTTCTTAGACCTAGTTCTCTCTTACTCTTAGCACTTTCCTCATTCTCACTGAAAACCAAATTTTCCTGCAAGTATCCGTTATTCTTTATTACTCTAATAGGCAGTTCCCAAGTTTCATTACTACCGCCTATATGACTTCCTATAAAAGACTCTCTTATCACTTTAGAGTCAGGTAAAGTTAAAATTAAGTTGTTCTGATCAAAATTGATCTTTCCCTGGTACTTTGATAAGAAATCAGTACCAATCAACATATCAACACTTAAGCCTAGCACAATCAAACAAGGATGATCTATTACTACGTCATTTATACCAATGGGTATCAAAGCTTCGTGTTGAACTGGTCTAGAGACTTTTCCAGTAGCACCTATAATCTTTAAGCCACTTACTTTCATAACTGTTAACTTCTCTTTATTGGGTATGGTGTCAAAAAATGTTTGTGATAAAGCACTTGCTTCACTGCCACTGTCAAGCAGACAACGCACAGTGACTCCTGATATGTTTACTTTGATAACAGGGTGAGTTATTTTACATTGAACAGGTTGCTCACACACCTCGTCTAATAAATCTCGTTCTATGTTCTTCCAGCTAAAGTAATTCTGATCAGTTGCAATTACATTTACATTTACATCCTGGGGCTCATCATGCTCTATAATCTTAGCTGCTTTCTCTAATCTGTCACTAACTTTAAATCGAAGCATCTGACGACTTTTTCTACTTTTGTTTGCTGCACATCAGCCAAACTATCCTCTACCTCTGAGCAACTGCGTCCCTGCGCAATATTGCTGTTCATAAGAATGTCGTCACCTTCAACCATTTGTGGCACGTTTACACAGCTACTAGATTCTTTCACCTCGTTACTATTTCTACCCCCTTCATTCATCATTTCCTCCTCTCTAAAGTTTTGCACTACTGATTCTACTTCTGCTACTTCTACTTCAGCTTTTAGATTGCCATTTTCATCGAAGATGTAAGCTTTTACTTCATCATTATTCCCATCAGACTCAAACCCATTATCTATTTCTTCCCCATTATCTACCTTGAGTTCCTGTTCTTCCTTGACCCATTTTTCTAGTGTATCCAAAATACTATCCACTATTTGGTGAGAGTGGCTTAACACATCACTGGTATTATCTGTATTTATTTCGTCATCCATGTTGTCTGTCTGTGTATGTTGGCTGATTGTCTGTGTTTCCGTTACTGGCTGTGTTACTGTTACCGCCTGTTGAGCGCCAGTTTCCTCATAGACGGGATTTAGTTTCCCACACGCGGCCTGTTGTGTTCATCTGTGACACCACTAGATATAGTAGCATCATGACTCCCTTCTTGTCTTAATGGCATAGTATTTACTTCTCCACTTTCGTCATAGTAGTTGTTACGAAAGCGTGGTGAGTATCTACCCCCTCTTCCTCTGCCACGGCTTTGGTTTCGATAGTTTGTTTTGGTGTGCCTAACTTCCATATTTCTAACGTTCACGTTTCCATTATTTTGTACGTGATTGTTAGAAGATTTGTTATTCTGCTGCACCTGCTCCTCAGCAGCAGCTACTCTTTCCACTCTTTCCAGATATTCAATAAATTTGTCTATATTATCTCTAGGGGCGGAAATGATCCTCTTCTGCCAGTACCACGGCAGCTTACCTTCTAAACCCATAATGATCATATCTGGCTTCATCTTTTCTGTCAAATGTGACAGTCTTGAAACCCACTTCCTAGCGAAATCCTTTACTGATTCACGCCCTGGGAAAAACTTCTTACCACTCCAGAATTCCCTTAACACATCATTTTGTTTGTTATGTGACCAGTATTCGTTGAGAAATGCAGACTTAAATTCAGATAAAGTTTTACATTTGATCATTACATCCGCTGACCATCGCAAAGCATCACCTGACAAATGACTTCTTATAAATGAAATTTTTTCTCTTTCTGACCAAGCGTTGGGGAGAACATCCTCAAAGTCATTCCAAAATTCAAGAGGGTGAATGTACTTATCAGGATCAAAGCGCAAAAACTGTCGACACCCTATAAAAGCGGCGTCAACTGAAGTCACATGCTGTACAGTAGAATGACTAGAATTAACAGAGGTTACTCTATTTTCTAGGTTAGCAATGTTAGTATTTAATTCCTCTACTTGTGACTCTACTGCTTCTATCCTGGCAGAACATCTTTGTTCCACTGCACCACGAATTTCGGTACAGGTTTCTTTTACTTTCTCAATGTTTTTCTGACAAGTATCTACTTTAATTTGTACCTCTTTAACTTTGTCAGAGCAAAGTTTGGACTCGTTGCTCAATCTTTCGGACAACCTCACTTCCAAAAGTTCATCTGCCTCTTGATAATTTTTTTGAATTTGATCTATTTCACATTTGAAAGTACTATGCATTTTAGTTAACTGTTGCCCTACTTTTACTTGAATGTCATGATGAATAGCATCTATCTTATAATTCAAACTATTCCATTTTGATTGCAGTTCTTCTTTTAGTTCTTTATTACTATCCTCAATTTTATTTTCCAACCCTTTATTACTAACCTCAATTTTATTCTCCAACTCTTTATTACTATTTTCAATTTTAGCCTCAATTTTATTTTGGTTTGATTCGAGTTTGGCAAACAGTATTTGCATCCAATCCGGAGCTTCTACCTTGATACTTTGTATCTCTTGACTTGACTGAGCTGGAGATATATTGAGCTCAGTTTCACTACCTGACAAAGTTAGCAACTCTACTGGCTCCCTTTTGACTTCTATTTCACTTATTGATTGCATCCCTGCACTCTCATTTAAATTAAAGTCATAATTTACTGGTGACAAATTACGTTCTAGTTCAATATTTGAGGGATTAATGGAACCATCCTCATTAAACTCAATTCCTGATCCTGAGGATTCTTGGTCAGAGACCGGTTCCCTTCTGAAATGTACACTACTTTCCATATCTTTTAGTTTGTTAGCAGCAGTTAATAAATATTTTAAAAGTCTTTGACTTAACTTAAATGCTTGATTTCGACGAATGATGTCGTCGCGGTGTACCAGCAATCGTGATGCGACGCGTCGCGACGTATTGAAGGCAGCAGCAGCAGCTGTAGCGTCGAGTACCGCCACAGGAATCGCCTACTGCAATAGCTCCAGGGGGGGGGGGGGGGGGGGCAGCAAGGCACCGTTGACCGCTCGGCGCAGCCGGCAGCTGTCTCGCAGATCAGCGCAGCTCCGCGATGACGCACCGTCTTCCTTTAGTCTCAGCGCCGTCGGCAGCCGCGATCCAGCATTGTCGCCTTCCTCACCATCGTCACTAACCAACGTACAGCGGTAGACACTTATTGTTTATACACTACACCCGCCTTTACTGGTAACACTGTTCCCACACTAGTTCAATTCAGTGTCCTGTTATTGCCTACCGAGTTCGTTAATTTATACCAATCGCTTTCACACATCGAGCACTTTTATTTGCTTTTAATTCAGTTTTCCCGGCCGATGCACCATATGTGGGGCGGCGAAGAAGTCGTCGAATGAGTTGTTTGAATGGTCATTTCACGTAACAGACTATTGCCGATGCAACATATGGGGGACGGCGAAGAAGTCGTTGTTTAATGTTGAATGAAAGTTGAACATTGCCACCTTAAATCACGCGAGCCTGGCAACTAATTTGGTGGCCAGTCAGAAAGCGAAGGGAAACTTACTGACCTTAGTTCCCAGTCTGCACGGCCACATTCCTGTACAGCCCAGCTAAACGAAAAATATCCATAGTTCTTCACGGGATTAGGGCTGCTTCAATAAAATTTAAAGTTCCAAACAAGATTTTATTATCTTAAAGGCTCACACAAATTACTCGAAACTGCTGAAAATGCTAAAGACATTAAATATTGTTAATTCAGCCAATCGTTTAATAGTTCAGAGGCGACTTCTACAGCAAGTTCCTCCCGAATAGTTCATTACTCTAACTAACGGTGCTCTATTAAAAGTTCGCAATAATGTTAAAAAAAAATTAATGCTCGCCTTAAAAGTGGAGTTAGTCACCACTTGCCACGCGGAATTATACTTCACACGGACGGCACAATAACAGTTTGTTACCGAAGTCTAAACGATCCAGGACGGTGTACAGTCCTCGCGATTTTCAATGTCCGTTTACATTGCTAAGTACGCGCATGTCACAGCCCGCTATGACGTCACCCGAGGCGAGGCGCGATCGGACGTTAAGCTCGCGTGGACTAGGCGTTGGTCTAATGCGGAGTGAGCTTACTACTGCCTCTGCCGCTCTTTTTATATAGCTCCGGCGCGTACCGCCAAGAGAGCATCTGTTCTTTCCGTTCCTATGCAGATGCCTGCAGCCTCCAAATGATCGCTATCTCAGGCACATAATCTTAAATATCACATTTAATAATAGCTTTACAAACTTCTCAATTTTTGTATACATACATCTGAGCAGTACAGAAGCACGTAGAAAATCTCAGCCCGCTAAAATTAAAACTTTACTCTCTAGAATTTTTACAATGGAACTAACGGTAGATTGTTACCTCTGAACCATAGCTTTATCAAGACTTGTATCAGCTGTTAATTATGCTACAAGACTAAAACTTGGTGTAGCTTTGTTAATTGTCCTATCTGATCATTGGTCTTAAAGAATTTGTTTTATCATTAAAATTTAAAGTACTTAATCTATAATGCTTATGTACATTTTACTCACAAAAGTAGTTTTTACTAAATTACTAAAAAAACTAGAAGAGGTAACTGATTGTGGTATTTCCATTATTATTATTAGGGTGAACTGAAGCATCCTACCAATTTTCAATATTGTAGCTCTATTATTTCGCGCCTCTGATTTTTCCGAAAAACGCGGATTCTGGAGTCAATTTTAGTTTTATGGTTTTGGAAACCAGCACCACTCATTAATGACTTCTTACTGCACCTTCTCACCAAATTTTGGCTTCCTAGCGTCATTATTTAGCGCCTCCTATTTTTCTTTCAAAACGTGAATTTTACGTAAACTACTAATTTTATAACATTAAGATTTGTTACCTGAAACATTATTACATAGAACTATACTTTAACAAAGTTTTACACACAAATCTTAATTTTTACTTTTATGTTAAATGTGGTGCAATACTATATGCAGGCGCGTTACGATGACGTGACGCTACTAGCAGTGAACTAGGGTAAGTCCCGTGCACTCGCTCGCCTCTGTATCTTATACATGATACAGCGCTTGCTTTGCTTCACTTGATGTTGCCTATCTTCCTCATGGTCTACTCAGTTTGTATATTTTGCTTATTTTTTTCATAGTTCCCAACAACTTCTTCCACTTTTCTCGATTGATCTGTGTTCAGTTTTTCAAGGCCTATCCACTGTGCCAACTTATAACTAAATCTGAGGGGGGTGCGATGAGGATGTTCCCTTGTCAGTAGCTAGGAGTCCTGACGGTAGAACATACATTTCGTTAGCTGATATTGCAGAAGAATCCGCCCAGTGCCTCTGAAAAGGAGGAGTTTTTACACAATACAGTAACGACAGGGCCCTAATGGCGTTGACATGACAAGAAAGCTTTGACAAACGATGTCACCATTGCCCCACGACTATGCCCAACTGAGATCTATTGGACTTAAAAGGCAGGAGCACTGCAGTTTCAGAAACACTAATGTTCTAGACTTGTGTATACGCCACCTAATGAATGCAGGCATTATGCAGTCACTGCCAGTCACTAGCTGGGTGGAAGTCCGAGTTGTCGTCGAGCTGAGGTGAAGCAACCTGCATCTGCTGGACTCTGTCTTAAGTAGCAGCAGATTCTTGCATTTGCTAACCCTGGATGCTGCTGACTTTTCGCCATTTCACCTCTGGGATTCCCACTGTGTGACTATCGACTGTTGCCTGTCTGCTTCTGGTGGACCAGTGTTCGCCCCTGTGGACACATGCTGTCGCTATACACCATCGCCCCGTGTGATCACATGTCACTGTCATCATCCACATAGGGGGTTAGAGTTCTATCTGTTTTGCCCACGACGCTTGAAGCAGAAGAACACTGCTTGCCGACGGGCCGCTGTTGACGCCAGCGCTCATCGTTCTGCCGTATCCACCTCTGTCACAGAGAGCAATGGCCGCCTCCCCAGCCGCTGCTGACACCAGCATCCTTCCGCGGGCCAAGGCCGCCTACGTCACGGATGGCACTGGCCACCTCCCCAATACCATCTTAGCTGCTCTAATTCTTTTGAAGTAAAGGGGGTTATTCATCAAGTAGTGTTTTTGTGAGGGACCACCACCTGGCACATGCCACCTCACTAATGCAGCCATGCAGATGGCAGCAAATTACACATATTCGGACATATCACAGCCAGCTTCACGATCCACCGTAGTGGAGGTCACTTCCCGACCTTTAAAGTATTTACGCTAGCATCGAAGCTTTTAATGATTTGTATATCATATGGAAAGTACCACAAATAGAATTTTCATTGAACGCTGGTCTACAAGAAGTTTCTTGGTGTATAATCAAGCAGCAGATAATATCCTTTTTGTTCTCTGCTCCTCAATAAGATTGTGAGTCTTTCCTATAGAGCTGTGGCATTGTTCTTCCTATTTCAGTTTCCCCTACTATTTCAAAAGCATTTGGAGCTCTGTGACTAACCAAATTAATAAACATATACATTTCTGAAGTCATGTAACTGATATGTGTGTCACTTTTATAGATTAACCAACGGCCTTAACCGCATGTGTTTGCGAAAGAAGTGAGTAGTAACGATCATTGTTAACAGGTGACAAGAACATAGTTGTTCATAAACAGAACGTTTGGTTTGGCAGCTTTGAAACTGAAAAGCAAAACGTAGAACTTCTATTCTGAATATTTGCATTAATGTCCAACAAAACTGTGAAATTACTAAGGTGACATAGAACAAACCTCAAACTGGCTTGAAGCAACCAAACATGCTTGAATATGCGAATGATAAGCATTTCAATGCACCCACAAAAATTAAGAAGCAGTAACGACATGTATACTGTGCGCATAAGGATTTAATATGCAATGCGTCTCTCATTCATAAATCTTACTTGCATGAAATCAAACAATCAATGTATGTACTAAAGGCCCTACAGGTACAATATTTCCGCACTCAGACATGGCTCCATCGTTAGGTGCGTTAACGAACTGAGCTCCTGTGGGTACGCGGTCTACTTATAACCCCTCCCTCCGCAAGCCGCTCCCTCCGCTCTCCGCGCCTTATAGAGCGCGTCGGGAGCCCCGTACAGGCTTGTTTGGGCGTCTTTGATATCGTCGATGTAGTGGCAGCAGCAACGCACCTGACGATGGCGGTATGTATGAGTATCGAAATATTGTTCTCGCCGCGTACTATGGACCGCCAGCACACCAGCGGACTGTTCGATCAAAAATACGCCGGGAGGAGCTGAAGAATCAAGTATTTCAGTGTAGGTTATTTGTAAGAAGATCGTGCTGTACCACGTCTAATAATGAGGGAGTTGTCCTAGCACATTGCGGAATACGTCAGCGGAAAGAGTGGGGCCTACCGAAATGGTGGTTGATCTGCACACTATATTGTCACACGCATGCCATGACTGCCATGCGAACAGGGAATACATGGGCTCCAGAGAGACATAGATAATTCCATGTAACATCTCAACGGCCCCATACGAGTGGATCCCTAGAGGGCAGACATACTGTTCCTAGACCGTTCGCTGTTTTACAGCCACATCACGTCAGTAGATTCAGAAAATCGGCTGGTTTGCCGCAAGACAAGTATTCATATGGACAGTGCCACTACATTTTGAGCATCACGTACTATCAGCAAGACCTGCAGTTTTGTGCTTAACTTGACGCGCCAGCAGAGGGGTATCAACAGTTGTGTGCTCAACAACAACACTCGACAAAGGAATGGCAATACGTCGTATTTTCACACGAGTCGCTTGGATGCTTTGAGTAGCAAATTCTGCACCCTGTTTACCACTTAATCATCTTCCTTGTGTTGCTACTCTAATGAACAGTGCTGTAGTTTACCCAGAATTGTAAACATTCAGTTTCTGTTCATATACCTTAAGCACACTTTCCATTCACTTTAAACAGATCAACATTAGAGAAAACAAGAGATCACTTTGTTTCGGAAGAAGATGGGCTTTTAGTGATGTATGAATTACTGTACATACGAAAATTCCTCAATTCAAACGGACCGTTGCAGGGAAACTGTTTGCAGCTGCAAATAGCTGGATTAACTGAAATAAGAGAACATCCGCAGGAAGCTTCAGTAAATTGGTCGTATTAGTTTCTGACAACCTCTGACATCATTTTTCCTTTTTGCCTTGTACTATAATAAAGAGCCTGGACGTTCTCAGGCAGTTATTTGTATTATGCCAAATGAAATGGTTCCTTGTAGCAAATCTGCTTTTGATTAACGGCAAATAGCTTTATGAAACCAAATAGTTCATGGGGGTATTGAGTTATCAGTAATATTTTGTTCTCCACTTTCAAAACTTAAAACCAAAAGCAGAATGAACGTTTGTTCATACGTATATACCAGTGACATAAAGACCACGTTTTGCACATTTTCATTCAGGGACATCTACATCTACATCTACATCTACATCCATACCCAGCAAGCTACCTGATGGTGTGTGGCGGAGGGTACCTTCCTTGAGTACCTCTATCGGTTCTCCCTTCTATTCCAGTCTCGTATTGTTCGTGGAAAGAAGGATTGTCGGTATGCTTCTATGTGGGCTCTAATCTCTCTGATTTTATCCTCATGGTCTCTCCACGAGATATACGTAGGAGGGAGCAATATACTGCTTGACTCTTCGGTGAAGGTATGTTCTCGAAACTTTAACAAAAGCCCTAACCGAGCTACTGAGCGTCTCTCCTGCAGAGTCTCCCACTGGAGTTGATCTATCATCTCCGTAACTCTTTCGCGATTACTAACTGATCCTGTAACGAAGCGCGCTGCTCTCCGTTGGATCTTCTCTATTTCTTCTATCGACCCTGTCTGGTACGGATCCCACACTGCTGAGCAGTATTCAAGCAGTGTGTGAACAAGCGTACTGTAACCTACTTCCTTTGTTTTCGGATTGCATTTTCTTAGGATTCTTCCAATGAATCTGTCTGGCATCTGCTTTACCAACGATCAACTTCATATAATCATTCCATTTTAAATCACTCCTAATGCCTACTCCCAGATAATTGATGGAATTAACTGCTTCCAGTTGCTGACCTGCTATATTGTAGCTAAATGATAAGGGATCTTTCTTTCTATGTATTCGCAGCACATTACATTTGTCTACATTGAGATTCAGTTGCCATTCCCTGCACCATGCGTCAATTCGCTGCAGATCCTCCTGCATTTCAGTACAATTTTCCATTGTTACAACCTCTCGATACACCACAACATCATCCGCAAAAAGCGTCAGTGAACTTCCGATGTGATCCACAGGGTGATTTATGTATATTGTGAATAACAACCTCCCTACGACACTCTCCTGCGGTACACCTGAAATCACTCTTACTTCGGAAGACTTCTCTCCATTGCGTGCTGTTAGCTAGGAACTCTTCAATCTAATCACTCAATTGGTCTGATAGTCCATATGCTCTTACTTTGTTCATTAAACGACTGTGGGGAACTGTATCGAACGCTTTGCGGAAGTCAAGAAACACGGCATCTAACTGAGAACCCGTGTCTATGGCCCTCTAGGTCTCGTGGACGAATAGCGCGAGCTGGGTCTCACACGACCGTCTTTTTCGAAACCCATGCTGATTCCTAGAGTAGATTTCTAGTCTCCAGAAAAGTCATTATATTCGAACATAATACGTGTTCCAAAATTCTGCAACTGATCGACGTTAGAGATATAGGTCTATAGTTCTGCACATCTGTTCGAAGTCCCTTCTTGAAAACGGGGATGACCTGTGCCCTTTTCCAATCCTTTGGAACGCTACGCTCTTCTAGAGACCTACGGTACACCGCTGCAAGAAGGGGGCAAGTTCCTTCGTGTACTCTGTGTAAAATGGAACTGAAATCCCATAAGGTCCAGAGGCCTTTCCTCTTTTGAGCGATTTTAATTGTTTCTCTATCCCTCTGTCGTCTATTGCGATATCTACCATTTTGTCATCTGTGCGACAATCTGGAGAAGAAACGACAGTGCGGTCTTCCTCTGTGAAACAGCTTTGGAAAAATACACCTATTATTTCGGCCTGTAATCTGTCATCCTCTGTTTCAGTACCATTTTGGTCACAGAGTGTCTGGACATTTTGTTTTGATATACCAACCACTTTGACATAAGACCAAAATTTCTAACGATTTTCTGACAAATCAGTACATAAAACTTTACTTTCGAGTTCATTGGACGTCCCTCGCATAACCCTCCTCACACTACATTTCGCTTCGCTTAATTTTTGTTTGCCTGCTAGGCTTTGGCTATGTTTATGTTTGCTGTGAAGTTCCCTTTGCTTCCGCAGCAGTTTTCTAACTCGGTTGTTGTACCACGGTGGCTCTTTTACATCTCTTACGATCTTGCTTGGCACATACTCATCTAACGCATATTGTAGGATGCTTTTGAACTTTGTCCACTGATCCTCAACACTATCTGTACTTGAGACGAAACTTTCGTGTTGAGCCATCAGGTACTCTGTAATCTGCTTTTTGTCGTTTTTGCTAAGCAGAAAAATCTTCCTACCTTTCTTAATATCTCTATTTACGGCTGAAATCATCGATGCAGTAACCGCTTTATGATAGCTGATTCCCTGTTCTGCGTTAACTGTTTCAAATAGTTCGGGTCTGTTTGTCACCCAGAAGTCACATATGTTATCGCCACGACTAGGTTCTCTGTTTAACTGCTCATTGTAGTTTTGAGATAAAGCACATAAAAAAATTTCACTGGCTTCTTTGTCCCTTCCACCCTTTATGAACGTTTGAGTCTCCTAGTCTATATCCGGTATATTAAAATCTCAACCCAGAACTATAACGTGGTGGGGAAATCTACTCGAAATATTTTCTAAATTATCCTTCAGCTGCTCAGCCACAACAGGTACTGAGCCAGTGGGCCTATAGAGACATGTAATTACCATGTATGAGCCTGCTTTAACCGTGACCTTTACCCAAATTATTTCACATTTCGGATCTCTGTCAATTTCCTTCGATACTATTGCACTTCTTATCACTATAAACGCGCCTCCCCCTTCACTGTCCAGCCTATCTCTGCGGTATACAGTCCAATCTCAGTTTAGGATTTCATTACTGATTACGTCTGGTTTCAACCAACTTTCTGTCCCTAGTACTATATGGGCATTGTGACCGTTTATTAATGAGAGTTATTCTGGGACCTTTCTATAGACGCTCCTGCAGTTTACTATTAGCACATTAATATTGTTATTCCCTGTTGCATTTTACCTACTCCTACCTTGCCGCATCTCAGAAGGCGTCTTGTCGAACATAGGGAGGGAATTCTCTAACCTAAAAAACCCACATGTGCACTCCACATCATCTTAACACATTAGGGAAACGACATATTTGTTCGTATTTGGCTTAGTGGCCGTGTATAACGGTCTGCCTGATTTGCATGCAGCCCACATAACGTAAATGTCTTGCAAGTCATCTAATCTCCTTTCGGTAGAGTCTTTTGACCATACAAAAGATTTTTTTTTGGCCAGCTGTCAGGTGTTTGCATGTAACCATCAATAAATTTACATCTTATTACCTTTGAGAAAATGATTCAAATGGCTCTGAGCACTATGGGACTTTACATCTGAGGTCATCAATCCCCTAGACTTAGAACTACTTAAACCTAAGTAACTTACTGATATCACACACATCCATGCCCGAAGCAGGATTCAAACCTGCAACCATAGCAGCAGCGCGGTTCCAGACTGACGCACCTAGAACCGCTCGGTCATAGCGGCTGGCCTACCTTTGTAATTTTGATAATAAAGTTTCAGTGTTTGGACATAAAGCGTTGTCCACTTTTTGAATCAATAATTTTTAATGCAATCACAAAAGACCACTGTTTATAAACTATGATCGTGAGTATTTGTAAACAACATTTAAAAATAATAATCGTAATTCATCATATTAGTGAGCACAACAACAGATGCATAATATCTTAGGAAGACACCTATTTGTGCAATGCCCATTTGTTGATGATTTCCTCTGTTACTACACAACTGGGACAGCATTGAGACACTCAGACAATTTGCAGATTTTATCACTGAGCCCTTTGGTGTGACTTGTAGAGGACACCTTATCAATTACAGTTCCTATTTTCCCTTATACTGCCGTCAGCTTAGAGCCTCTATACAATCGAAGGTTCCTAGAACTATTTTGTTGTATGCGACTGCGTAAAACATTTATCTCTATGAAGTGAAACCGTACAAAATTCGCAACTGTACCCTGTTTCACTCCTTTCTCTGCTAGCCTTAAAAACTCTGCAAGTTCTGGTAGGAAATTTATTCTTTCCATTGGTTGAAATGGACACAGGTTCATGTTGCTTCGGGTCACCTGACAGATTACCAAGTAGATCTTGAAGTGGTCCCCCTCCTCTTGCAATCGAGGTCGGGCTAGGCACAGCAATCTTTGGTTCCGGAGAGCCGACATTATCATCATCGATGATCCAGTATTTCGCTACAGAAAGCAGAAATTGCTTACTTTCTTTCTCTCGATTCATGATAACTGTAAATTCAAAAGTAACTGATAATTCCACATTTTATTAGATACAGGACAATTTCCCGTTCATCGATTCCCTTACAATAGGATAATACTGAAGGTACTGATCCAGATGACAGTTCCTTTCATGTGCGCATTGTACTGATTTACACACACAGGCTTCAAAATATCTTCTCCGGTTTTCTACTTTCCAGCTTTATATTTCAGACAGGATCGTCATGATTTATTGATACCATTCTGACATCCTCCTTGTATTTCCATACGAACTGAAGATTGCCTTGTACACAATACTATACATCTTTCTTCATTCTTGATGCTTTGTCTTTCAGAGTCTCCGGTAAACTTCTGTCCTGCGGAACATTACCAGAGAATCCAGTTTTGTTTTCCAGTAGTAACTCTGCAGTAGAGATACTCTTATAATTTTTTTCTCTTTATTGTAATTTTAAAACCTGTACAACAGGCAGGCTGTCAGCAGCGTTCTATGATGCTCTTCAGCCATAGGATACACAAAAACAGGAAGATTACACATAGGTTACAGAACGGTGGGAAAGAAAACGGTTGACACAGAAAGACAAACACGGAGCCATTCACACTCGACGATAATCCACACTTGAAACTGTTGACACGACGCACAAACACAGAAGATGGCGATGGCACAGGTGAACGATGGAGTGCGACGGTGAACACGGAACACTAAACACGACGGCACACACGAGACACTGATGGCGACGATCTCTGGCGCGCGAAAGTCCACGTAGCGTGTGTGAGTCCGGGAACCTGCCAAGAGGGGAAGAAGGGCCGGGGGGGGGGGTGGAGAGGGGAGAACAAAGACGCCAATGGCTGAGGAGATGGGAGGAGGAGTAGAGGGACAGGGGAGGGGAAGCCCGGGGGAGGAGCATGGAGAAAGTGATGAGGGAGGGAGGGAGCCCAAAGGAACAGAGAGAAGAAACGGGAAGGAGGATCAAAGTTGGTAGGAGGGGTATATGGAGGGAAGGAGGACATCATCAGGGAGGGGGAGCTGGCGGAAGCCACCTTGGGAGAGGGTAAGGAGGGTAGAGAGATGGAGACCGGGTGGGACGTGGGAATAAAGGCGCGGCAATGGGCGGGGGCGGGAGAGGATGGGCGAGACAAGCGGGTGAGGAGGATCGAGTTTGCAGGAGGTGTACAGGATCCGTATCCTCTCAAGGAAAAAGAGGAGGTGGGGGAATGGAATGACATCGTACAGGATCCGCGTGGGGGAGGGTAGACGGATGCGATAGGCCAGGCGGAGAGCATGGTGTTGAAGGATTTGGAGGGATTTGTAAAAGGTAGCAGGGGCGGAGATCCAGGCCGGATGGGCATAACAAAGGATAGGGTGGATGAGGGATTTATAGGTGTGGAGTATGGTGGAGGGGTCCAGACCCCACGTACGACCGGAAAGGAGCTTGAGGAGATGGAGAGGGGAGCATGCCTTGGCTTGAATTGCCCGGAGATGTTGGGTCCAGGAGAGTCGACGGTCGAGGGTGACGCCAAGGTACTTGAGGGTGGGGGGTGAGGGCGATAGTTCGGCCATAGACGGTGAGATAGAAATCAAGGAGGCGGAAGGAAGGTGTGGTTTTGCCTACAATGATCACCTGGGTTTTGGAGGGATTGACCTTGAGCAACCACTGGTTGCACCAAGCGTTGAACTGGTCAAGATGGGATTGCAGAAGGTGTTGGGAGCGCTGCAGGGTGGGGGTAAGGGCAAGGAAGGCGGTGTCATCGGCAAACTGGAGAAGGTGGACGGGGGGTAACAGCGGCGGCATGTCCGCTGTATACAAAAGGTACAAAAGGGGGGAGAGGACGGAGCCTTGGGGCACACCGGTGGAGGGAAAAATGGTGTAGGAATCTGTGTTATGGATGGTGACGTATGAAGGACGGCGGGAGAGAAAGGAGCCCATCAGACGGACGTAATTAATGGGAAGGGCGAAGGTGTGGAGCTTGAAGAGGAGACCGGAAGCCACACACAGCCATAAGCACGTTCGAGGTCCAGTGAGAGGAAGATTGCAGAGCGCCGGGAATTAAGCTGTTCAGAAAGGAGATGAGTGAGGTGAAGGAGAAGGTGGTCGGAAGAGAAGGATGGCCAAAAGCCACACTGGGTGATGGGAAGGAGGCGGTACTGGCGGAGATGCTGGTGGATGCAGTGGGTGAGGATAGATGCCAGGACCTTGCTGAAGACCGAGGTAAGGCTGATGGGACAGTAGGAGGAGACGGCGGATGGCGGTTTACCAGGTTTAAGGAACACCAGGATATGTGAGGTTTTCCACAGGTCGGGGTACTAACCGGTGGACAGGACTACATTGTAGAGCCTGGCCAGGGTGGAGAGGAAAGAGACAGGAGCTTCACGAAGGTGACGGTAGGTGACACGATCATGACAAGGAGCGGTGTTGCATTTGGTGCGGAGTGTAGCAATGAGATCCTGTGTAGTGATAGGGGCATTGAGTTCTGCGTGTGCAGTGTTGTCCAAGTACTGGAAACCAGGCGCTAGGGGAGGGACAGAGGTGTCAGTTGGATCGAGGACATCCGGGAAGAGGGAGTAATCGAACTGGGGATCGTCGGGGATGGAAAATACATCGGAGAGGTAGGAGGCAAAGTGATTGGCCTTACTAAGGGTATCAGGGAATGGGTGATCATTATGGAGGAGAGGATAGTAGGGGGAGGGCTTAGTTCCGGTAAGGCGATGGAAGGCTGACCAGAACGTGGACGAGTTGATAGGTAGGGTAGCATTTAAACAGGAGCATGTCTGTCGCCAGTCCCGTCGTTTCTTGGCCGCGAGCAAATTACGAATATGTCTCTGGAGTTGCCGGTGGCGTCGGGTCACGCGTGTGGAGGAAGGCACGGTAGAGACGATGGGATTCATGGAGGAGGAGGACGGCCCGTGGGGGTGAGGTAGGACGATGGGGGTGGAAGGCGACAGTAAGGACGTGGGCCTCCACGGCCTCAGACAAGGTCTGCTGGAGAAAGGAGGCGGCATGGGTTACATCGTCGGGGTGGTGGTACGTGAAGGGGTGGCTATCGACCTGGGTGGAGAGGGTATCCCGGTGGGCATCCCAGTTGGCACGGGAATAGTTATGGATGTACTTTGGGGGAGGGTCATTAAGAGGGTTGGGGTGGGGGCGACGACCGTCGGAAACTGTGAGGAGGACAGGGAGATGGTCGCTACCAATAGGCTCCAGGACATCCACTGTTATGCGGCCAAGGAGGTTAGGGGAGGAAAGGATAACATCAGGTGTGGAGTTGGATTCGGGACAGGTGTGCTGGGGGATGGGGATGAGGTCCCCTTGAAGGGAGGGGAGGAACCGATGCCACCGCCGTAACTGGGAGGCGGAACGAGTATGGATGTTGAGGTCGGCGGCGATCACGTAGGAGGAGAAGGTACGGTCAATGTGGGAGAGGAAGTCGAAGGGAATAGGGACGTTAGGGTGGACATAGATGGTGGCGCAGGTGACGGTAAGGCCAGGGAAGAAGAAACTAAGGATCAGGTTATCAGTGGGGTCGGGAAGGAGAGGTTGGAGCTGTACTGGGATCTGGTGGTGGTGACCAATGGCAACTCCGCCACGCGCAATTGGGAGGGGATTATCGGAGCGGTGAAGGAGGTAGAGCGACATGTGGACGGTGTGGTGGGGTTGGAGGAAAGTTTCATTCAGGAGGAAGGCATCCACATGGTGGCTGGCAAGGGTGTGCAGGAAGAGGTTCTTCTTGGCGGGAGGGGAGAGGATGTTGTCGAAAAGGATACGGTGCTGTCGCGCCATGACAGGGATTTAGACAAGGGTGTCAAGACCGGAGAAGATGATATGGGCCTGGTTGTCGGAGTAGGTGGCATACATTTTCAAGTGGGCGGCGAGGGAGACCTGTTGAAGGGTGTGAGGGCGCTGGAAAGGGTGGACGTTTTGTAAGAAAGTGGTGAGGAACCTGATGATGTCCTCAGCGGTCGGGGGGGGGGGCAAGGGAATTGCCAGGAGGGGTGGGAGCGTCCAGAGGACGGAGAGGTACAGTGAGTTCAGGAGTGATTGAAGGGGGTCGGGCTTTACACTTTTGGGAGCAGGTGGGATGGGGGAGATTGCAGGTATTGCAGGAGGGAGGGGATTGTCGGTTAGGGCACTGCTGGAGGAAGTGCCTTTGTCTACAATTCGCACTGGGGGGGGCCTCGCGGCACTCAGCTGTTGGGTGTGCGTTATAGCGCAGACACCTCTGGCAATGCAGGGATTGAGGAGGGGAACGGGAGGGGTCTATATTTTAGCGCTCGTGGAAGAGGACTGCACCTTCCTTCAAGAGACGGTCAATGGAGGGGGCGCCCTCGGAGAAAACCCGCATAAGGCGGGTGGGGCCGGACGTGTTGAAAATGCGGCGGACCACCCGCACCTCCAGTGTGGGATGCGCCTTGAGCACCGCCAACACCTCCTCTTCCGTGATCGTCAGACTGAGCCGAGTGATCACAGCGGTGAGGGTCGGCAGGCAACTCGGGATTGGGGTTGGCGGGTAGGAGACGGAGAAGGAGCAGGGGTGAGGGAAGCGTTGGGGCCTAAACGAGTGATGGGGAGGCGGGAGAGGATGTCAGTATGGAGGGTAGGGTTGGGTGAGGAGATGAGAACGGAATCCCGTCTGGGAGTGAGGAGAGAGTCGGGGGCATCAGGGACGTGTTGACGGAGGAGGAGGGAGAGATTCCGGGCCTCGAGAAGGGAAGGATCCGGACGGGAGAGGAGGTATTTGTATAAACAAGGGGGGAGGAGGAGGAGGAGGAGGAGGAGGAAGCGGAGGGAGCAAGGGCAGGTGGGGAGACATCCATGGCATCCTGGGAGGGGGAAGGAGGACAGGGCATGGCCTTTTTGGGAGCAGAGGAGGTGGCGGTGCCACTAGGCGTTTAATGGCGGCAGAAGGGTGGGTGGTGATATGAGGGATGGGAGCTATAGGGAGGTAGCGGGAACGGGCAGGTCCCGGCATGGACGCAGCAGACGGCGCCGGAGATGGTGACGGTGAAGGCGACGGCGACGGCGGTGGCGGTGATGGCGAAGGCGATGGGGAGAGTTGGGCGTGGGCAGTGGCCCGACGGGCCACCACCCTAGCTGGAGCAGCAGTAACAGGCTGAGGGAGTGGGGGGAAAGGATCAGAGGGAGAGGAGCGGGAGGAAGAAGCTGGAGAGGGGGCGACAAAGAGCGAAGGCGAAGGGAGAGTGAGAAGAGGAGGGATGGAAAGGGGGCGTGTGACTGGGCACACCATGTAATGGTGGTGGTGGCGGCAGAGGGGGACGTGTAGACTATAGATGTGGTGGTAGTGGTCGTAGTGGTGGTGGGGGCTGACATGACGACAAGGATATACAAAAGGACACAGAACAAAAAGGAAAGGGGAAGAATAAAACTGGGGACAGACGAAGACGAAGACGGACGAAGACGAAGACGGCCGACGACCAGAGTCCCACGCTGCTGGCGCGGAAGCTGAACCTGACGCCGACGGGCAGGAATGCCGCAGCTGGCGCTGCTGCCGCGGACGGGGCCGGAGCTGCTGCTGCTGCTCCTGCTGGAGGGCGGGCTGGCTGGCTGGACCGCTGCTGCTGGAGGGGTGGCTGGCTGCTACAGCCTGGACCGCTGATGCCGGCCGGGACCGCTGCTGATGCTGCTGCTGCTCGGCTGTAGCGCTGGCTGGCTGGCTGGCTGGCTGGCTGGCTGGCTGGCACCTGGAAAACTAGCGCTTCGATTAGTGCTGGAATGGCACAACCGAAGGGCAGTAACCTTGCGGAATACCGCCAGAGAGAGTGATGTACTCTTATTAAAGGTATCGTGATAGATATGGTGCTACGCACCAAGATCAGGGTCAAGAGCTAATAGACAATTGTCTTCCAATTTCTTCCTTTCACAATTACAAATCTCTATATTGCAGCTATAGACTGTGTCACTCATGCACAGAATCCTAGCATGTACGAGGTGCATTCAAGTTCTAAGGCCTCCGATTTTTTTTCTCCGCACTGGAAAGAGATAGAAACATGCGCATTGTTTTAAAATGAGGCCGCGTTCATTGTCAATACGTCCCAGAAATGGCAGCACCGTACGGCAGATGGAATTTTACAGCCAGCGGCGAGAATGAGAACTGCTTTAAATACTTAAAATGGCGACGTTTTCCTCAATGGAACAGCGTGCAATTATTCGTTTTCTGAATTTCCGCGGTGTGAAACCAATTGAAATTAATCGACAGTTGAAGGAGACATGTGGTGATGGAGTTATGGATGTGTCGAAAGTGCGTTCATTGGTGCGGCAGTTTAATGAAGGCAGAACATCGTGTGACAACAAACCGACACATCCTCGGGCTCGCACAAGCCGGTCTGACTACATGATCGAGAAAGTGAGGAGAATTGTTTTGGGGGATCGCCGAATGACTGTTGAACAGATCGCCTCCAGAGTTGGCATTTCTGTGGGTTCTGTGCACACAATCCTATCACGACCCGAAAATGCGAAAAGTGTCATCCAGGTGGGTGCCACGAATGCTGACGGACGACCACATGGCTGCCTGTGTGGCATGTTGCCAAGCAATGTTTCGTCGGTTGTGACAATTGATGAGACGTGGATGCCATTTTTCAATCCGGAAACAAAGCGCCAGTCAGCTCAATGGTAGCACACAGATTCACCGCCACCAAACAGATTTCTGGTAACCGCCATTGCTGAAAAAATGATGGTGTCCATGTTCTGGGAAAGCGAGAGCGTAATCCTTACCCATTGCGTTCCAAAGGGCACTACGGTAACAGGTGCATCCTACGAAAATGTTTTGAAGAACAAATTCCTTCCTGCACTGCAACAAAAACGTCCGGGAAGGGCTGTGCGTGTGCTGTTTCACCAAGACAACGCACCCGCACATCGAGCTAACGTTACGCAATAGTTTCTACGTGATAACAACTTTGAAGTGATTTCTCATGCTCCCTACTCACCTGACCTGGCTCCTAGTGACTTTTAGCTTTTTCCAACAATGAAAGACACTCTCCGTGGCCGCACATTCACCAGCCGTGCTGCTATTGCCTCAGCGATTTTCCAGTGGTCAAAACAGACTCCTAAAGAAGCCTTCGCCGCTGCCATGGAATCATGGCGTCAGCGTTGTGAAAAATGTGTACGTCTGCAGGGCGATTACGTCGAGAAGTAACGCTAGTTTCATCGATTTCGGGTAAGTAGTCAATTAGAAAAAAAATCGGAGGCCTTAGAACTTGAATGCACCTCGTAACAAACGTCATGATCCCACGATGAGCTTCAACAGTTTGCACTTGAGAACATCGCCACCTTACACTTCTTTATAAGTCTAAACATGACACTGTTAGTATGATCATCCTGTGTACCATAAATTCCCTCCTCAACACAGTCACGTGGATCTTTCTTCTCACTGGGAACATTTGAATAAGTATCGGCAAAAAATCCAAGAAGTATTTCAAATTGTTATTTTCAAATGGTTCAAATGGCTCTGAGTGCTATGGGACTTAACATCTGTGGTCATCAGTCCCCTAGAACTTGGAACTTTACTTAGACCTAACTAACCTAAGGACATCACTGACGTCCATGCCCGAGGCAGGATTCGAACCTGCGACCCTAGCGACCAGGCGGTTCCAGACTGAAGCGCCTAGCACCGCGCTTCTGTCTGGAACCGCGTGACCGCTACGGTCGCAGATTCGAATCCTGCCTCGGGCATGGATGTGTGTGATGTCCTTAGTTTTAAGTCTAGGGGACTGACGACCTCAGATGTTAAGTCCCATAGTGCTTAGAGCCATTTGAAACAATTTTTTAACTAACACGACAACGGCTAATAGGACAATCACTCGTGAAAGCATGGGACTATTACGACAGAGGATCCATCACACGCTACGAACGGTACACATTATATCCATATATGTGTGTCAGCTGGTCATTGCAGATTCCTTCGGGCTGACTCACAGAGCTTAATAAGCAAAAGGTACACGAAACAAAACACGTTTCCTACGTTGCGTACTGGTATAAGCATCTGACTCGAATAAGTCTACAGACAGCGGGTAGTAAACACGAGTTACGTCGCGACCCGTGTGAAACCGATGGCGTGAGTAAAACGAGTAAATGCTGGACCCGTCCGCAATTTATTAAGAACGGTAGAAGGTGCCTTTCCTTGTCATTTCAAAGTAATAAGATGGCCACGTTCCAATTTTTACAAAAATAATTAGAAGATAATCACGGTAACAAACAGGGCGTTTGATTTTTGCTAATATATGAGCCTTTAAAAGTTATATGCCTGTGCATGCGTTTCAACAGATTCTGAAAACGTTGTTCACACCATGATATTTCATTCTCAAAAACGTTATTGGAAACCAAACGGCTACTGGAGTTGAAGGAAACACGCATGTTTTGCCTGACATAAATGTGAAAAAAGAGATCGCTACGTCATAATGTAATCGCTATTACCAGCGAGAACTGAATCAAAAGTTGTCTTCACCAAGTAATCTATTGTTTAATGTATTGTGTGACAACGGGCAGTCTGATGCTGACGTATGATGTGACTTTCTCTGTTACTATTCCTGATTTGATTGAACACTTGTCGCAAATAAACAGATGCAGGCCATTCACAAATAAACGAAGCAATAGGTCATCCTCTAGAGAAATGGCAGTGGCGTGTTAAGTACAACCAAATAGACCAACGACAGTTTACTTGGAAGTGTTTATAAGTTTAAACCAACGTTGTTGGTTTTCGTTCGTATTGGAAACAATAAAATTGATTGCTGATTAGTGTCCGGCTCGTACGATTATCTCTCAGTTTCGTAATGTTTTTCGACAATAGACACGTATTTCCAATTGCTCGGGTGAACTTTTTGATCATTTCCATACACTAATCGATAAAAATCCGAATTTTCTGTTTCGACCAAGTTGTGCGTAAGCTTTTAGAATAGAAATTTTTACGAATAGGTATGATTACTCTTTACCAAAAGATAAACGAAGTGAGTAGGGGCACTGTTGTTAATGTAGTCTTTGTGAAAATAGTAAATCATCATCCACCCTAAATCTTAATGGGAAATTTCTATTTTTTCACATTGTTTATTTCAATACTCGTTATAAGGGAATTTGTATTCTGATCTGTCATTATTTAAACAACAAATACCAAATATTAAAACTATAATAATGTTACATCTAAGTAGCGCCCTGTACGGGTCGTTTATAAAATAATAAAAGGCTACTGTATATACAAAGGAAGCCGTTCTCAGAGACGCTTAGGAAATTCTTCCCATGCGATTCAGCAAGTTTGTGTATTGAGAAAACAGGACCAGCTTTCTGTTATCTCGAGGGTTATATCGAGTGCGCGATAACAGGTACTCGGGAGCGGCTGTGCCGGAGCACCCCATTAGGAGGGCATTACGACTCATGCGGATGGAACGAGCAACTCGTCAGAAACGCACCAAACACAATTCCACCTTGCCAGACGGCAGGGATGGTGCACAACGGTCAAGACGGAAACACACGTACTTCACATACTGTATGAGGCTCAGGCTGTCGCAGGTTATTCAGTGTCTAAATTGAGAAAGCAGTAAGGGAAACCGAAAAGGAGGCTGTAAATGCAATTAATTTTCGGGGAGATGAAATAAAAACTTTGAGATATTCCGATGACACTGCGATTTTCCAGAAACGGCAGTTTACTTGGGAGATCAGTTCAACGTCTTGAAAACAGGCTATAAGAAGAAAGTCAACTAAAGGAAAGCAAATAAAGTGGGATACAGACGGTTTAAATCAGGCGATTCTAAGGACCTTAGAATAGTAAATGAGATGTTAAAAGTAGGAGATTAGTTTTGCTATTTACGCAGCAAACTGAATGTCATTTTCCGAGAATGTAACATGCTAAGTGAAAACAACAAGGAAAGTGTTTTTAATTCAGAGTAATATTTATAAACTAATATATATATTGAAATTTTGGAACGTCTTATATGAAAGTATTCGTATGGAAGTAAAATGTGGAAGACAAACAGTAGAGACATGAGGACTACTGAGGCTTTGGAAATATGGTGCTACAGAAGAATGCTGAAAATTAAATGAGTAGTTATGGTTGCAAATGTAGAGGAACTGATTCTATAGTGAAGAGAAAGAAATTGTTGCATTTCCTGAGGTCTCATGGAACACAGAATTTTTTTTGGAAGAGACTGTGAGATGTAAAATCAGTAGATGGACACCAAGATCTGAGTACATAACCAAGATCCAGTGGATGTCAGTTGCAATCGGCATTTAGAAATTACTGTGCGGGATAGGTTGTTCTGGAGACCTCCACCAGACCAGTCTTCCCACTGAATACCTCAAAGCGAATTGCGGCAGTTTACATGCAAATAACTTCTGCGTAAAGGTAAAGAAGTAATTTCGAAAAACTACAATTAAATTTGTTCTTGAAAAAAGTATTATACGTTCATCCATCATTTTAATATATTTTACAGTTCTTTTAATTATGTATAAGCTCTGGCTGCGCAACAGTTTATCTGCTGTCAGCCCGGTCTACAAGCTAACATATATCAGTACCAATGAAAAAAGCAAAACTACTCGTAAAGGACAACAAACACAATCAGGATTCCAGAGTCAAAGTTTATATTCTTAAAAGTGAGATGGCTCTGAGCTCTAATGGAATCAACTTCTGAGGTCATAAGTGCCCTAGAACTTAGAACAACTTAAATCTAACTAACTTAAGGACATCATACACATCCATGCCCGAGGCAGGATTCGAACCTGCGGCCGTTGAGGTTGCGCGGGTCCAGACTGTAGCGCCTAGAAACGCTCGCCAGTCCGGCCGGCCATAAAAGTGAGCTAAACTATGCTATCTCATGATTAGTAAGCAGATCTTTCAACAATATAAGAGATGCCAACCTACACGCAGGGACGGGTATTTATTACGACGTTTTTATCACGTCGCTTTCTTGTCTGCCTTTCTGTGAGATACTAATTTTGCAGTTGCCCCAACTAACTTCACGATGAGCTAGAGACTTGAAATTTTCGAAGGAGCTCAGAAGTTGATTACAGTGATATACTATATCGCCTTCTTGTCTGATAACTGACGGAGAGTACTTCTTCCCTGTTTGTGTTTAAGTCTATTCCTTATAATTTCTTACTTGGTTTTAATCTAATTTACCAGTAAGCTGGAATACTGAAACTTCCAACATAGCTCAGAAATGGGTAGCAGCAAAGTATCATCTAGCTTTCTTGTCAGGTGTGTGGTGGAGGGTACTTTTCGTATCACTACCACTTCCCACTTTTCCTGTTCCATATTCGTATGGATCTCGAATCTCTCCAGTTTCTCCCTTCACGTTCTTTTCATGAGATGTACTTAGCGTGAAGCATTTTATTGGTTGACTCAATGAGGGCGAACTCAAACATATTTGAAATTTACCAAATGCCTCTCTTGTAATCACACCAAAATGTTTGAAATCAATCGAAATATTTCAAGCACACAACACTAAATAGCAAAAAATAATTAAGTACTTAAAAATCAACTTTAATGTAACACGTTTTCGTCTGCTCTCTCAATAAATTTGTAATAAATCTCCTTTACGGAATGGAAACTACGCTCTGTTCCTGCATTCTCTCGTCGTAATGAAGGCTGCTTCACTGCACCAGTTGAAACTTCATTCTAAGATTTCATTGACACTAATAGAGATAGACTTCACTATAACTAAGGAAACAAATAATATCAGTTGTAAACATTTAGATAGAAAGAAAACTAATCGCAGTGAAGGTGAGAGTGCTGGAATTGACAAGCATTGTTTTTATTTCGACTTAAAATTATTTTGAACCTATTGATATAACACTTAAATATTGATACAGCTAATATTATCATGAGTGATTTTGTATGGATGTGTTATTACCTCTTCATGTCTACCATATCGAATTTAAAAGGCAATAGCTAGACATAATATTCGTTTTACAATGTTTTACGCTTGATTACTATAAACAATTATATCCATCGGTGTCAGAACATGTAACCTAGATCAAATTGGGTGTCACTATTCCACTGATAGTTTCATCGGAGATAAATATTAGATTAGTATGCTTTTAGTGATTCTTGTGCTATATTGTACTTGATAGAACTGATGTCCCAGTTAATGACCAATTTTTGTAAAACGAAGGAAATTTGATTATCGGTAACGAAAAACTGATGAAACTAAAACACTGTTACGTTTTCATCTCTTACACTGTGTTGGCTCGTGGTATCCAAGGCAAATCAGTGCTGATTAACCTGCAGTGGTCCGAAAACTGAAGAAAATAAATCATCAACATGGGTACTCCGCAATCCAACGTACGCCGCTTCCTTTCGCATTTCACTCGCAAACAGAGCGAGGAATAACGGACTGTCCATATTCCTCGGTATCAGTCCTAATTTCTCGTATCTTATCTTCGTGGTCCTTAGACGCAGCCGGCCGGAGTGGCCGAGTGGTTCTAGACGCTACAGTCTGGAACAGCGCAACCGATACGGTCGCAAGTTCCAGTCCTGCCTCGGGCATTGATGTGTCTGCTGTCCTTAGGTTACTTAGGTTTAAATAGTTCTAAGTTCTAGGGGACTGATGACCTCAGAAGTTAAGTCTGGTAGTGCTCAGAGCAATTTTAACCATTTTGAACCTTAGACGCAATGAGTGTTGGAGGAAGTACAATCATTCTGCAGTCAGCTTCAGACGTCAGTTCTCCAAATTTTCTCAGTAGTGTTCCTCCAAAGGAATTCTGTCTTCTACATTTACATCTACATCTACATCCATATTCCGCAAGGCACCTGACGGTGTGTGGCGGATGGTACCTTGATTATTTCTATCGGTTCTCCCTTCTATTCCAGTCTCGTATTGTTCGTAGAAAGAAAGATTGTCGGTATGCCTCTGTGTGGGCTCTAATCTCTCTGATTTTATTCTCATGATCTCTTCGCGAGATATACGTAAGAGGGAGTAATATACCGCTTGATTCCTCGGTGGAGGTATGTTCTCGAAACTTCAATAAAAGCCCTTACCGAGTTACTGAACGTCTCTCCTGCAGAGTCTTCCACTGGAGTTTATCTATCATCTACGTAACTCTTTCGCGATTACTAAATGATCCTGTAACGAAGCGCGCTGGTCTCCGTTGGATCTTCTCTATCTCTTCTATCAACCCTATCTGGTACGGACCCCACACTGCTGAGCAGTATTCAAGCAGTGGGCGAACAAGCGTACTGTAACCTACTTCCTTTGTTTTTGGATTGCATTTCCTTAGGATTCTTCCTATGAATCTCAGTGTGGCACGGTGTTGTTGATTTATTTTCTTCAATTTTCGGACCACTGCAGGCTAATCAGAACTGATTTGCCTTGGATACCATGAGACAACACATTGTAAGAGACGAAAATGTATCAGTATTTTTGTTTCATAAGTTTTTCATTACCGATATTCAAATTTCCTTCGTTTCCGACAGCACTACGGGCATAGCGTCTAGCAGAACTAGAAATTTGTCTAAGTCATCTTGTGTCCCATTGTCATTCAATTTGGACACCTTGCCATACACCAGCACCTCACCAGCAGACAACCGCGGAGTGCGGCCCACCCTGTCCTCACAATCATCTATATTTATGGAGAATAATAGCGTGCTATTGTACTTCCCAATGGCACTCCTGACGAAACCTTTACCTCGGATGAACACTTTCCGTTGAGGATAACATACTCGATTCCATAACTTAAGAAGTTTTCGACCTACTCACATATCTGTGAACCTATTCCATATGCTCGTACCTTCTTTAAGAGTTTGCAGTGGGACACTGTGTAAACGGGTTCCGGAAATATAGAAATATGGAATCTGCATGTTGCACTTCATCCATAGTTCGCAGTATATCATGTGAGAAAAGGGTAAGCTGAGCTTAGCACAAGCGATGCTTTCTAATATCATGCTAATTCGAAAACATAAGATTCTCGGTCGTAAGAAAATATATTATAGTCGAACTGAGAATGGGTTCAAGGTTTCTGCAGCAAACCGATGTTATGGATATTGGTCTGTAATTTTCCAGGTCCGTTCTTGTGTCCTTCTTATGTACAGGAGTCACCTGCGCTCTTTTGCAGTCGCTTGTGACTGCGCTGGGCGAGAGGTTCGCGATATATATAATTCAGATAAGGGGCCAGTGTCGTAGCATACTCTTTGTAAAACCGAACTGGTATTCCATTCATACCTGGGGAATTATTTACTTTTGACCCTTCCAGTTGTTTCTCTACGTCAGGGTTCCTTATTACTGTGCCGTCCTTACGGGCTCTGTTCGATGGTAGACGATGGTATGTTCGTACGATTCTCCAGCGTGAACGCTATCTTAAACGTGAAATATAAGCCTTTGGCTTCCATTTCGTTATCTTCAAGTGCCACACCAGACTGATCAACAAATGACTGGGTGGAAGCCTTAGATCCACTTGGCGATTTTGCATTAGACTACAGTTTTCTCGGGTTCACTGTCAGATCTCTTCCTAAGGTAGGATGGTGGCTTCGCCAATTGATCTTTTTAGAGGCGCAACGATCTCTACTAACCCTTGCTTAACGTCATTCGCGCAGTATCTTCTGAACCGATACTGCCACAGCCTCTACTTTCTCCGTATTTTCCGAACCTTGTTATTAAGCCATGGTGGGGTTTTTCCTTCCTTAATCTAGTTACTAGGCACATAATTCTCCAGACCACGATTTAAAATCTGCTTAAACTATCCTCATAATTCCTCTACGTCCATCTTACCTGAAATAAGTGATGTCAATTCAGTAAGTGAGATGCTACGAACTGATTGTCTGTTTTTTGCAGCAGATACGCTCACCTAACCTTTTTAACTGACTTCCGTCATCATAGTTGCTATAAGAACATCGTGATCGCTAATCCCTTTTTCTATACTGACGTCGATAAGGTCTGATCCGAATGTAGCTTCAAGGCCCAAAATATTTCCATTTCTTGTGGGCTTCCGATTTAGCTGGTGAAGCCAGTGTTCGGAGAACGTGTTCAAAAGTACTTCGCATGACTTTCTGTCCGTACCCCCTGCAACGAATCCATGGACTTCGCAGTCCATACTCGGTAGCTCATCACATCAAAAATGCAAAACCCAGACCGGTTGCATACTTTTCCCCAAATATAACGCCGATTGAAATCACTGTAGTAGTTCGCCATGCAATACAGATACACGGAACCATTGATCATTTATATTTATGTAAGCCATAAATTGACACAAGCAACTTTCGATTTCATTGCCATTTTGAACGCTAACTAAAATTCGATAAAGTAATAATTGAATTTCATTGTCACCCTCCATGGAATCGAACTGAAATTTCATAACAATTAGCTTACAATTAGTGTTTATAAAATTATTTTAGTCTTCACACTTAAGTTATTTAAATGTGTTAATGTATTACAAGTGGCAAGTGCGCTTCGAAATTCACGAAGTTGACTTCTGGCATGATTCTTTGCTGTCCAGTTCAGTCCATGAACTTAGACTATTTGAATAATAAAATCAAATGTAAAATAAGTGAATTTATTTGGAAATGATTATCTCTTAATTCGTTGCGAGATACTTAGACATGTTACCACTCAGAAGCAACTGAAATACGACATCCGCAGTACTTGTTGCGCATAAAAAAATGATGGCTTAATTAATACTTGAGAATGAATATTTCAGTTGCTCAGCGGAGTTTCGCACTGTTGTGAAACTTTCAGTCACATTAAAACTCTGTGCTATCGAGGACCAGATCCCGATTTCTTCTCCTTCGTGCCGTTCAAAGAAATCAGTGCTTGGAATGCAAGATACCACGAGGTAGTCAAGCAGTGACAGTCTAAATTTATATAAAATTTGATTTCATACATTGTGTTAGGTACAAAAATTTTTGTGTTTCAGTCTGCAAATTTCAGCAGTTGCTTTAATCAATAACCTGACCAATCATTAGGGAAATTATGATGTAAAGGAACGTCTACGAAGATCTTTACTCTCACTGTTCACAAATAAATTGTGAGGACACAGTTTCATTCAAGATCACAGTATCTAACCTTTTAAAAGGACACATATTTCTGTACTGCTGTGAACTGTATGTTACTATTTCCAACCTACTGCTAGTAGTTGTTCCACTACATTTGATTTACGGAGTATATGACTTTTCTATAAAACAAAAGTAGAGTGAGCAATAGG
This sequence comes from Schistocerca gregaria, assembly GCF_023897955.1. Lineage (NCBI taxonomy): Eukaryota > Metazoa > Arthropoda > Insecta > Orthoptera > Acrididae > Schistocerca > Schistocerca gregaria. Next base: position 837,910,672 of record NC_064931.1, read on the forward strand.
AAAAGGACATACATAACTATAGAGAAAAAGTAAGTACAGAAGTAGTATGCAGTGTGCTCCGTATACTGTAATACGAACTCTCAGTCAGGATTTGCGCGATTATAGGCTTCTGCAAACAGAGTGAGATGATCAGGTCTGTGGGGAAATAACCCCGTAAATATTGACAGATAATAAAGCGAGTCTTGTAGGCTGCCCGGAGACCTCACTACAATATCAACACGACGTGAAAGGGATGTTGACAGACACGTTGCGAAAGCATAGGGCAGGAGACCCGCCGTATCCCTATTATGTAGCCCCGCACTGATGTCTCTAGTAAACAGAGAGATTGCGTACCAACTACTAATACTTCGTTCAGCAGTTTCAGTACAGTGTTTGTGTCCCTTCTACAATGAATAATGGCGGCAAATTATTAAGGAAGTGAGTTAATATTACGAATATGCCCAAATTATATATTTTTCACGTTCTTATATTAGTACATTCTACTCGCAACTCGTTCGGTTGGATTTGTTCCGAAAATTGTCTAATAACGTCCACCGTTAAAACGAGGCGAGGAGCAGGCAAGCTTTTTCTGACACCGCATTTGATATAAACTTGAAAATGCCGAAGATCAGTGCTTTAGCGTCTTCCGGGGCAGCCTCTGTCAGATACAGCATGTCACCGCTAACCTAATAATGTGGTGGCTAACAACTAAAAAGTAGCCGATTCGAGTCCCTTCAGGCGATAGAAGCAATTCTTACCATTATTTGGCCAGAAAAGAAGGAATGGTTGTGAGTTACGATTCCTCAGAAGCGATTGCTGTTCTACATTAAGTGAAATAGGATGGTGAATACTAAGAATAACTTTTAAGATGAAAAATTAAATTTAATCTCTAGGTAACATGTTTCTGAAAAGTTTCACACACAAATCTTTTACTATCACACGTTTTAGAATTACAATTCAAAGTACTCACAAAAGTGTTGCTATCATTCTGTCAATACAATAACAATAGTGCACACAACAGTACATTAATGCTGTAATTTATCTTTACTCATCCAAGTATCATCTCACAATGACATAAGATTTATCAAGGTAATACCCCACAAATAAACATGCCAAAATATACAACACAGCATACGTAATGTGTTTCATGATGATAATACAGGTATTCTATGTCGATAGGACACGTAGTTGGCCGTGTCATTGATTAAGGAACCATTCCGGCAATTGACTTAGTGATCTAGGAAAACCACGCAAAATCCAAATCAGGATCACTGAACTCCTTCCTCCAGAATATGAGGTCACCTTCTCAACAGCTGCACTGCCTCATTTAAACACATTTTGTTTCAGGTAACTTGCAGTTTAAAATATAGTTTCGTTCTTCATTACCGCACACACTGAGGACACCTGCCGATTACACCTGGAATGTTTCCAGTTATTTGTAACGTAGAACATAGCTTTGGTAGTCTCTGCAGTGCACACTAAGAACACCCACCGACGGCTCCTGGATTGTGCCGATATTGCTGTGGACTTTGCATCAACTGCAGACTGCAGTCTTCCATATTCAATATGTGCTGCTGTCCACCTGAGAAATTAAGCCAATGGGCATTACTATGATGCACTTTACATCTAGAAACGCTTTAGCTGCCTCTTTTAAAGATGTATTATTGTACTTTTTTCATTTCCTTTGGTAATTTAGTACAAAATTCCATCTGATGATATAAAATGTTGGTTTGAGTTTTTCTTTCTTATTCCCGGATAAATGTAACTCCAAACTGGCTGCGGTTCCACTATTTTGTACATAACTATCAGTGCCGAATTTAGTAATATTTTCCCTAATACGCACCACAGATTGGTAGATGTACTGTCTTGATGCAGCGAGGATAGTAAGTTTTTTTTTTTAAGTAGCTCTTTACTATGAGCCCAATTTCTTCTTCCAGTTAATATTCCTATCGACCTTTCCGGTAGTTAAAAACTGTGTCCATGTTATGTGCCATCGATCTCCAAACAAGAATCCCATAGCTGAGAAATGAGTGTATCCAGACATAATATGTCACTGTAAGACATTGCTGTTACAAACTGATGCGAAAACCCTAATAGCATAACTAAGACTTCTTAGTTTCAAATTGTTGTACTATGTACCTAACTTCAAGCTCTGTTGTGGGAAACACCTTCATTCTGCTTGCTGTGTAAGACATTATAGGTGCTATATGTATTCCAGGAAGTTTGTGTACCATCTCCGCTGTACCAGGGAAATAATCGGTTACAAAATTTTCTAAATCATGTGGTCTTTCTGTAATCGTGTCTCAAAATATGACTTGTGTGCTATTACACATGTGTCTCCCTTTTCCGGTTTCTTGTTTCGTAAAACAACTCTCAGACCAGACACATAAAAACCTAGGCGTTTCTCAGTGTCCATTTCTTTTCATAACATATTTACATGACTAGCTTAGTACTACGTGGAATGGGTGAGTCTTCTATTTTTTTTCATTTATGTGAGTGAACCAGGATTTCCTAGCTTTGACTAAATGTGAATTTAGCTCTAATTTATACCAAGGTGCAGATACTGAAGACACTACAGATATTATTAGAATACCTTCTTTGTGATGTTTAAGTAACCTATACGATTTGGATGTTATACACAAAAAGGCCTCCCCCCCATGAACCATGGACCTTGCCGTTGGTGGGGAGGCTTGCGTGCCTCAGCGATACAGATGGCCGTACCGTAGGTGCAACCACAACGGAGGGGTATCTGTTGAGAGGCCAGACAAACGTGTGGTTCCTGAAGAGGGGCAGCAGCCTTTTCAGTAGTTGCAGGGGCAACAGTCTGGATGATTGACTGATCTGGCCTTGCAACATTAACCAAAACGGCCTTGCTGTGCTGGTACTGCGAACGGCTGAAAGCAAGGGGAAACTACAGCCGTAATTTTTCCCGAGGACATGCAGCTTTACTGTATGATTAAATGATGATGGCATCCTCTTGGGTAAAATATTCCGGAGGTAAAATAGTCCCCCATTCGGATCTCCGGGCGGGGACTACTCAGGAGGATGTCGTTATCAGGAGAAAGAAAACTGGCATTCTACGGATCGGAGCGTGGAATGTCAGATCCCTTAATCGGGCAGGTAGGTTAGAAAATTTAAAAAGGGAAATGGATAGGTTAAAGTTAGATATAGTGGGAATTAGTGAGGTTCGGTGGCAGGAGGAACAAGACTTCTGGTCAGGTGACTACAGGGTTATAAACACAAAATCAAATAGGGGTAATGCAGGAGTAGGTTTAATAATGAATAGGAAAATAGGAATGCGGGTAAGCTACTACAAACAGCATAGTGAACGCATTATTGTGGCCAAGATAGATACGAAGCCCACACCTACTACAGTAGTACAAGTTTATATGCCAACTAGCTCTGCAGATGATGAAGAAATTGAAGAAATGTACGATGAAATAAAAGAAATTATTCAGATAGTGAAGGGAGACGAAAATTTAATAGTAATGGGTGACTGGAATTCGAGTGTAGGAAAAGGGAGAGAAGGAAACATAGTAGGTGAATATGGATTGGGGCTAAGAAATGAAAGAGGAAGCCGCCTAGTAGAATTTTGCACAGAGCACAACTTAATCATAGCTAACACTTGGTTTAAGAATCATGAAAGAAGGTTGTATACGTGGAAGAACCCTGGAGATACTAAAAGGTATCAGATAGATTATATAATGGTAAGACAGAGATTTAGGAACCAGGTTTTAAGTTGTAAGACATTTCCAGGGGCAGATGTGGACTCTGACCACAATCTATTGGTTATGACCTGTAGATTAAAACTGAAGAAACTGCAAAAATGTGAGAAATTAAGGAGATGGGACCTGGATAAACTGAAAGAACCAGAGGTTGTACAGAGTTTCAGGGAGAGCATAAGGGAACAATTGACAGGAATAGGGGAAAGAAATACAGTAGAAGAAGAATGGGTAGCTCTGAGGGATGTAGTAGTGAAGGCAGCAGAGGATAAAGTAGGTACAAAGACGAGGGCTGCTAGAAATCCTTGGGTAACAGAAGAAATATTGAATTTAATTGATGAAAGGAGAAAATATAAAAATGCAGTAAATGAAGCAGGCAAAAAGGAATACAGACGTCTCAAAAATGAGATTGACAGGAAGTGCAAAATGGCTAAACAGGGATGGCTAGAGGACAAATGTAAGGATGTAGAAGCTTATCTCACTAGGGGTAAGATAGATACTGCCTACAGGAAAATTAAAGAGACCTTTGGAGAGAAGAGAACCACGTGTATGAATATCAAGAGCTCAGATGGCAGCCCAGTTCTAAGCAAAGAAGGGAAGGCAGAAAGGTGGAAGGAGTATATAGAAGGCTTATACAAGGGCGATGTACTTGAGGACAATATTATGGAAATAGAAGAGGATGTAGATGAAGACGAAATGGGAGATACGATACTGCGTGAAGAGTTTGACAGAGCACTGAAAGACCTGAGTCGAAACAAGGCCCCTGGAGTAGACAACATTCCATTAGAACTACTGACGGCCTTGGGAGAGCCAGTCATGACAAAACTCTACCAGCTGGTGAGCAAGATGTATGAGACAGGCGAAATACCCTCAGACTTCAAGAAGAATATAATAATTCCAATCCCAAAGAAAGCAGGTGTTGACAGATGTGAAAATTACCGAACTATCAGTTTAATAAGCCACGGCTGCAAAATACTAACGCGAATTCTTTACAGACGAATGGAAAAACTGGTAGATGCAGACCTCGGGGAGGATCAGTTTGGATTCCGTCGAAATGTTGGAACACGTGAGGCAATACTGACCTTACGACTTATCTTAGAAGAAAGATTAAGAAAAGGCAAACCTACGTTTCTAGCATTTGTAGACTTAGAGAAAGCTTTTGACAATGTTGACTGGAATACTCTTTTTCAAATTCTAAAGGTGGCAGGGGTAAAATACAGGGAGCGAAAGGCTATTTATAATTTGTACAGAAACCAGATGGCAGTAATAAGAGTCGAGGGGCATGAAAGGGAAGCAGTGGTTGGGAAAGGAGTGAGACAGGGTTGTAGCCTCTCCCCGATGTTATTCAATCTGTATATTGAGCAAGCAGTAAAGGAAACAAAAGAAAAATTCGGAGTAGGTATTAAAATTCATGGAGACGAAGTAAAAACTTTGAGGTTCGCCGATGACATTGTAATTCTGTCAGAGACGGCAAAGGACTTGGAAGAGCAGTTGAACGGAATGGACAGTGTATTGAAAGGAGGATATAAGATGAACATTAACAAAAGCAAAACGAGGATAATGGAATGTAGTCAAATTAAATCGGGTGATGCTAAGGGAATTAGATTAGGAAATGAGACACTTAAAGTAGTAAAGGAGTTTTGCTATTTAGGAAGTAAAATAACTGATGATGGTCGAAGTAGAGAGGATATAAAATGTAGACTGGCAATGGCAAGGAAAGCGTTTCTGAAGAAGAGAAATTTGTTAACATCGAATATAGATTTATGTATCAGGAAGTCGTTTCTGAAAGTATTTGTTTGGAGTGTAGCCATGTATGGAAGTGAAACATGGACGATAACTAGTTTGGACAAGAAGAGAATAGAAGCTTTCGAAATGTGGTGCTACAGAAGAATACTGAAGATAAGGTGGATAGATCACGTAACTAATGAGGAGGTATTGAATAGGATTGGGGAGAAGAGAAGTTTGTGGCATAACTTGACTGGAAGAAGGGATCGGTTGGTAGGACATGTTTTGAGGCATCAAGGGATCACAAATTTAGCATTGGAGGGCAGCGTGGAGGGTAAAAATCGTAGAGGGAGACCGAGAGATGAGTACACTAAGCAGATTCAGAAGGAGGTAGGTTGCAGTAGGTACTGGGAGATGAAGAAGCTTGCACAGGATAGAGTAGCATGGAGAGCTGCATCAAACCAGTCTCAGGACTGAAGACAACAACAACAACAACACAAAAAGGGTACTCTAACAAAACGTGTAGTGTCTTCAGTTGCAACTTCCTGCCATAAATCAATCGAAGAATCAGGAATCTGCAAACCAGCAGTCCACAAAAAACTTTCTCAGATAATTAGACACATACTTTTTGTAGGGTGATAGCAAATCAAACATGGGATGAGGTGCATTTGGAAATCTGTTCTGAAGGCGTGAATAGATATGAATCAAGTTCCATTAACAAACATAATAAATGAGTCCTTAACTCAGGTGTTGTCCCAGAGCACCTAAAGGATTCATGAGTGGTGTCCTTACTTAAGAAGGGTCATAGGAAAGGACTAAAAATTGCATGCGAGCTTCACTTCTGTCTTCATTCTCAAAAAATAACTGAAGCAGTCATGAGATACCTATAAGTTACGTGAGAAAAATACAATATCTCTTGGCAAGCATAGTTAGGTTTCCATTGTGGAAGTACAATGTCGGCCACTGCAAAGGTCCTATAATTGGTACATGAAGCTCTTTATAAGTATGTGTTACCGATGTTTTGTTAGACTAGTTCTCTGACGTTATTGTCACAGAATTCTACTGAGCAACCTGGAAAATAATATGCCAAAATGGAGACAGTTCATACGTTTGCTGATGATAAGTTTTTCTGTATAATTTATAACTTCGTAGTTTAAAACGTCGTTAGCTGTAATCGGAACCATACTGTATGTTTCTAATACCTATGACAGTACTCAAGGTACTCTGGATTTGTGAAGAGTTCTTTCGAAGTGCTGAGAAATTTAAGTGTCCGTGACGAATCTCTAATACCCACAGTTATCCACCTATTCTTCGTAGCTGCTGCACTAGAAATGGCTCTTTTTGGGAAAGACTCCTCAATACTTAATTCACACGAAATTCAGAAGTTACAGAACTTATCATCTACATTGATTTCCAAATGCACCTCATCCCATGTTTGATTTGCTATCACCCTACAAAAAGTATGTGTCTATTTATCTGAGAAAGTTCTTTTGTGGACTGCTGGTTTGCAGATTCCTGATTCTTCGATTGATTTATGGCAGGAAGTTGCAACTGAAGACACTACAGGTTTTGTTAGAGTACCCTTTTTGTGTATAACATCCAAATCGTATAGCGTACTTAAACTTCACAAAGAAGGTATTCTAATAATATCTGTAGTGTCTTCAGTACCTGCACCTTGGTATAAATTAGAGCTAGATTCACATTTATTCAAAGCTAGGAACTCTTGGTTCACTCACATTAATGAAAAAAATAAAAGACTCACCCATTCCTCGTAGTACTAAGCTAGTCTCATGTTGATGTTAGCATCCTACTTTGCAATATTTCTGTTGAAGAGACTGTGTAAATTTTAACAGAAATACTATGTAACACCAGAAAAAATACAGTGGAGAAAGAAAATGCTAAATTGGTGACTGAGAATGCCTAAGGTGAAATTATTTCCCATTTAAACCAACTCTGACAGGGTGTCAGATGGGTTAGGAACAGTTTCTCCACTGAGCCCCTTATTAGCTGCAGACTCTGAGCCATGTGTCACGTGGGCTAGCAATGGGATCACCAGTGGGGCCCTCATTAGCTGAAATGTTAATGGTAATTCTGAACAAACATTTTCAGATAAAGAGCCTCTACGTTCTAAAGTACAATACAGACATAAGTATGCGGATGATGTATAGTGCTTGTTGCCAGGTACCATCAAGACCTTAAATAAAATGTTTCAACATTTGAATTCATACGGCGGTAAAATTAAGTTGAAAAGGAGTGAGTAAGAGACTCTATTAACATTTTAGACCCGACCAACAGCAACAGAAACAGCATTTATACAATGTATACATGAATGTAACTTCTACAGAAACAGTAGTACTAGCTAATTCCCAGAAACCCATAGCACAGAAACAGGCAGCCTTCCACTCCATGGTGCACAGTCTACTATCTATATCGCAAACCACAACAGATTTAGAAAATGAATTGAAAATAACTAAAGAAATATCACACAGCAGTGGCTGTAATCCTACCCTGATTGACAACAGACGTAGGAGAAAGAAGAGACAGAGGATAACAGTACTTTTATACCCTCCTCAGAAATCACTCATTCACACTGATAGCAAATGGGGCCTCATGCCACATGTAGGTAGGATTTAACTCATACTTGCCAGCAAATTAAAGTTTTTTATACTACGAAAGCCGTTGTCCACATTCTCTTGGACAGTAAAGATAAGATTCCATCTTAGCGACAGAACGGAATGTATAGGATTTTCAGCTGTTTGTGTTGCAAATTATATGTAACTCAACCACGTAGAGGTATAACTACTGGGCTGACCCAGCGTTACAGAGGATGGAGACTGAACAATAAAGATTCCACCTTTGCTGATCATACTGTGAATAAATTTCATTCTTATGATCTCCCCCATAGAGGAACTAAACGCAGACAACTAACATCATTGAAAATTCGGTCATTAATAAGCACACATTAAAGAATCCTGGCCTGATCCTTAATGACCAGACACAGTCTCGTTATTCACACTTACTAAAGTAGATGCAGCCAGTTAAAATTTTTCTTACCATTAGATAATATGGTTGTTGTAACTGGACTACACTCACGTTCCTCTCGAAACTACACTAAACTTCATCCGAACCGGCCTCGTAATTCCCAACGTAGCGACCGACAGGCCTCCCTTGATGCCGAAAAGAAGGGTCAAGTGGTCGACACACCGCTCTCCCGGCCGTTGTCAGTTTTTGTAACCGTAGTCACTAATTTTCAGTCACGTTGCTATTCAGTTGGTTTCACAAGGGCTGAGTGCATCCTGCCTGCCAATAGCGCTCGGCAGACCCGAATGGCCAACCAACCAACTGAGAGCAATGACTGACAGCGCTTAACCACGGATATATGACGGGCCTCGTTTTTACTAACTTCTGCATGGTCGTTGGCTTTTTACCCCCCCCCCCCCCCCTTTGTATTCTGCCTGTTCATCACATTCACTAGTTTGGACATATAAAATAATAATCTGTGCCATTACTCATGGAGGCACATTACGTTAGCGCGCAATTCGCTTTATGATTAATAACTGATCAATTGCAAGTATATCAGAAGTTCTTTTTACGAAGTATTAAAGAAGCACTGTACCAACCTGTGAGCAGCTATTTACAAAATTTACAATTTTTTAAAGGTATAGGTCGAAAAGAAATTCGTGCGAGCGCTGTTTGCTATATCAATGTCTGAAGCCTCATATTGAATGTTCGTTCTTCGTAGAACGCATAGCAAAAGGTTTCCCGTAACTATATTCTCACAACTCATGTATATTAGCTATATTTATCTCTAGTTTTGCGTATATTTCGTAGGAATTTTCGGGAAATGTCTGGAACGTATTCCCGTTAATACGGTACCAACGCCAACGAACTTCGACGAACAGCTGTTAGAAGAGGAGCTAACTCCGGGCCGAAATCAATATATGAGCTAATTGGTATATCGCCAAGTCGAGCGGTCCTGCTATTAGCGAGTGACCCAAATTGCTTTTGAACTCAGCAATTACTTACCACTATATATGTCATGATTGCGTCTGCTTGATGCTAGTAAACTTTCCCGTGATCAGATTCAGAACAGAGAAATCATAATTTAAGCACTCACATTGTCGTCTTTTGACCAATGCTCTGTAGACAGATGAATTTGACTAGTTGTAGAACACAGATTACTTATGAATAATCTTTCCTGGATGCAGCTGTTCCACAGTTACAATTGGTTCATTTATTTATTCCTTTGTTTGAAGCTTTAGTCGACACAGTGTAAGAAAATCGCCTATAGATCGCCGTGTTGTTGCCAGTTTTCAACTGCGAAGCGCTAACGGCTGCAGGCGAAAGTAGTAGACATTTTCAGAGGTGTGACAACACTGTGGCGTTGCCCTAGAAAAGTTTACCAAATTGCATTAGGTTACTGGTTAAGGTAGGCCCGAAAAGCTGCCGCGCTCAGCCCACCGCAGTGGTCATGGACAAACTTACGTCGACGCAACTTTGGTATCTGGCACCATCGTCACGTCCTCATTGTCCATCAAATACGTTAGGCTGTCTTGATACATCCTGGCCCCATCACTCTTCCCAGAATCACAGCCTAATTAATTTTAACGAGAATGAAGGCTAGGTAGTGGGGCTAGATTGTCTGTCTCATATTCATCAGCATCGAGAAGGCTGTAAGAAGAGAGGGGGTAAAGGATGGAGACAAAATGACAAAGAGGTGATCATAGTGTCTATTTTAGAGGACCGCATTTTTAGAGGTATGGATGGATGGATCAAACTTAGCAGAAGACGTAAGTGTTAGTAAAAAGGATGATTTTTTATATGAGGATGAAAAGGAAGTAGATTCCGTATATCCCTCCAGATGAAAAGTAGAAATTCATGGTACAGTTTTCTTAGCAGTTTTGCATTTATGAAGTCAAATTTATGGAGTTAGTGGAAAACTTTATTTTAAAGTAATACTGGGAAAATGTATTGTACAGTTACAGAAAGGGACTGGATGGATTTACAGCAGAGTGAGCCTCTAAAGGGAGTTTAATTGTAACAGAAGGTTTAAAAGACTATACTTGAAATCTATGCCACTGCACGGAGTAGAACTTGGCACACCATGGGTTTGTAGAACAGACCACCAGCAAAATATGTGTTAGTTACAGATTGACTGTTTCGCTTTAATGGCTAGTAAAATACTAGGCCATGATTGTAAGATCTCTATGTTAGCTTAGAATCTCTCTGAATCGTCTATTGTGAAGAAAGGGTGGAGAATGACAGGGTAGGGGAGGGGAGGGGAGGGAAGATGAAGAGAGGAAGGTCAAAGATCGAAATTTCACTATTTTAGGTCCAGATATCAGACTAGGGAATGCCTCCGTTGCTGGCTGATTATTGTTTCGGCCTTCGACGCGGGAATACCCACATTCGATTCCAAGTACCTTCACGAATTTTTTTGATATGAGGACTGGAATGAGATGAACTCAGCTCGTGAAGCCAAATGTGGACCTGCTTGACTAAACAAGCATCGGCGACATGAAGATTCATCTACTGGCAGTAATAGGTGGAAGGATTGGCAAAATACCAATCACAGATATATACGTCTGTGAAATTACCAGTAACCCGGCAGAACAGCCTACTGTTAACCCGTGAGGGGTGTTAACATTTTTGTTTTACTTTTACACTGAACTAGCGAAGCAAGATGGCCAACGACTGTAGTGTTGACGGGTCGGTTGTTGGTGAGTAGATAGTAGCAACAAACGAAGGCGGCGGTGACAGCAGCGGCGGCTAGGCAACTACAACTACCTGGCGAGGAACAGGGGAGACTGACACGAGGATGAAAGTATGTGACAAAGTTGGGAACGGCGGTGATGATGGGAAGCGGTGATAGAAACAGGGGAGATTGACACGAGGATGAAAGTATGTGACAAAGTTGGGAACGGCGGTGATGATGGGAAGCGGTGATAGAAAGATGGAGACAGGGAGTGGCTGTCGCTAGTATAGTTATTAGGTTGCCAGTGTAGTGAAAACGAAAAGAAACAACGTATTATCTATGAAACTTGCACCAGAGCTCTTTTTTTAAGCGCATTATATTCGACGTTGACTGTAGAGACAATTTATTTGACCACTGCAGTTTCAGTTTTGGAGCCATTTTCAAGCGGTACAACAAAAGATTTAGTTTCGGCGCAAGTCTGACTTTAACATACTCCGACATGCATACATTAATACAAGTTGTTGTGGTTATGGTCTTCAGTCCTGAGTCTGGTTTGATGCAACTCTCTATGCTACTCTATCCTCTGCAGGCTTCTTCATCTCCCAGTACCTACTGCAGCCTACATCCTTCTGAATGTGCTTAGTGTATGATCTCTTGGTCTCCCTCTACGATTTTTACCCTCCACGCAGCACTCCAATACTAAACTGGTGATCCCTCGATGTCTCAAACATGTCGTACCAACCGACCCTTTCATCTAGTCAAGTTGTGCCACAAGCTCCTCTTCTCCCCAATTCTATTCAGTACCTCCTAATTAGTTATGTAATCTACCCTTCTAATCTTCAGCATTCTTCTGTAGCACCACATTTCGAAAGCTTCTATTCTTTTCTGGTCTAAAGAATTTATCGTCCATGTTTCACTTCCATACATGGCTACACTCCATACAAATACTTTCAAAATCGACATCCTGACATTTAAATCTATACTCGCTGTTAACAAATTTTTCTTCTTCAGAAACGCTTTCCTTGCCATGGCCAGCCTACATTTTATATCCTCTCTACTTCGACCATCATCAGTTATTTTGCTCCCCAAATAGTGAAACTCCTTTACTACTTTAAGTGTCTCATTTCCTAATCTAATTCCCTCAGCATCACCCGACTTAATTCGACTACATTCCCTTATCCTCGTTTTGCTTTTCTTAATGTTTATCTTATACCCTCCTTTCAAGACGCTTTCCATTCCGTTCAACTGCTCTTCCAAGTCCTTTGCTGTCTCTGACAGAATTACAATGTCATAGGCAAACCTCAAAGTTTTTATTTCTTCTCCATGGATTTTAATACATACTCCGAAATTTTCTTTTGTTTCCTTTACTGCTTGCTCAATATACAGATTGAATAACATCGGGGATAGGCCACAAACCTGTTTCCCTTCCTTCCCAACCACTGCTTCCCTTTAATGTCCCTCGACTTTTATAACTGCCATCTGGTTTCTGTACAAATTGTAAATAGCCTTTCGCTCCCTGTATTTTACCCCTGCCACCTGCAGACTTTGAAAGAGAGTATTCCAGTCAACATTGTCAAGATAAGTCGTAAGGTCAGTATTGCCTCACGTGTTCCAATATTTCTCCCGTATCCAAACTGATCTTCCCCAAGGTCGGCTTCTACTAGTTTTTCCATTAGTCTGTAAAGAATTCGCATTAGTATTTTGCAGCAGTGGCTTATTAAACTGAAGGTTCGGTAGTTGTCACATCTGTCAACACCTGCTTTGTTAGGGATTGGGAATATATTCTTCTTGAAGTCTGAGGGTAGTTCGCCTGTCTCATACATCTTTCTCAACAGATGGTAGAGTTTTGTCAGGACTGGTTCTCCCAAGGCTGTCAGTAGTTCTAATGGAATGTTGTCTACTCCGGGAGGCTTGTTTGGACTCTGTCAAACTCTTCACGCAGTATCATATCTCCCATTTCATCTTCATCTTCATCTACATCCTCTTCCATTTCCATAATACTGTCCTCAAGTACATCGCCTGTGTATAGACCCTCTATATACTCCTTCCACCTTCCTGCTTTCCCTTCTTTGCTTAGAACTGGGTTTCCGTCAAAGCTCTTGATATTCATGGAAGTGGTTCTCCTTTCTTCAAAGGTGTCTTTAATTTTCCTACAGGCAGTATCTATCTTACTCATAGTGAGATAAGCCTCTACATCTTTACATTTGTCCTCTAGCCATCCCTGCTTAGACATTTTGCACTTCCTGTCATTCTCATTTTTGAGACGTTTGATTTCCCTTTTGTCTGCTTCATTTACTGCATTTTCTGCTTTCACCAATTAAATTCAATATTTCTTCTGTTACCGAAGGGTTTCTACTATCCCTCGTCCTTTTACCTGTTTGATCCTCTGTTGCCTTCACTACTTTAAAAAAATGGTTCAAATGGCTCTGAGCACTATGGGACTTAACAGCTGTGGTCATCAGTCCCCTAGAGCTTAGAACTACTGTAACCTAACTAACCTAAGGACATCACACACATCCATGCCCGAGGCAGGATTCGAACCTGCGACCGTAGCGGTCTCTCGGCTCCAGACTGCAGCGCCTAGAACCGCATAGCCACTCCGGCCGGCAATCTACAGTTCATAACCAATAGATTGTGGTCAGTGTCCACATATGCCCCTGGAAATGTCTTACAATTTAAAACCTGGTTCCTAAATCTCTATCTTGCCATTATATAATCTATCTCATACCTTTTAGTATCTCCAAGGTTCTTCCATTTGTATAGCCTTCTTTCATGATTCTTGAACCAAGTTTTAGCTATAATTAAGTTACGCTCTGCGCAAAATTCTACCAGGCGGCTTCCTCTCTCATTTCTTAGGCCCAATCCATATTCACCTACTATGTTTCTTTCTCTCCCTTTTCCTACTCTCGAATTTCAGTCACCCGTGACTATTAAAATTTCGTCACCCTTCACTACCTGAATAATTTCTTTTATCTCGTCATACATTTCATCAATTTCTTCGTCATCTGCAGAGGTAGTTAGCTTATAAACTTGTACTACTTGCACTACTGTAGTGGGCTTCGTGTCTGTCTTGGCCACTATGCCACTTCGTTCACTATGCTGTTTGTAGTAGCTTACCCGTACTCCTATTTTGTCATTCATTATTAAAACCACTCCTGCATTACCCCTATTTGATTTTGTATTTATAACCCTGTATTCACCTGACCAAAAGTCTTGTTCCTCCTGCCACCGAACTTCACTAATTCCCACTATATATAACTTTAACCTATGCATTTCCTTGTTTAAATTTTCTAACCTACCTGCCCGATTAAGGGATATGACATTCCACGCTCCGATCCGTAAAACGCCAGTTTTCTTTCTCGTGATAACGACGTCCTCCTGAGTAGTCCCGGCCCGGGATCCGAATGGGGGACTATTTTACCTCAGGAATATTTTACACAAGAGGACGCCATTATCATTTAATCATACAGTAAAGCTGCATGCCCTCGGGAAAAATTGCGGCTGTAGTTTCCTCTTGCTTTCAACCGTTCGCAGTACCATCACACCAGTCCCGTTTTGGTTAGTGTCACAAGGCCAGGTCAGCCAATCATCCAGACTGTGGCCCCTGCAACTACAGAAAATGCTGCTGTCCCTCTTCAGGAACCACACGTTTGTCTGGCCTCTTAACAAATACCCCTCCGTTGTGGTTGCACCTACGGTACGGCTATCTGTATCATTGAGGCACGCAAGCCTCCCCACCAACGGCAAGGTCCACCGTTCCTGGGGGGGGGGGGGGGGGGGGGGGGGGGGGACATGAATACGTATTGGATTGTTTTAAAATTTGACGGGTGTTGAAGCAAAATCTTTCGCAGTACCACTTGAAAAAGCTCAAACACCACATCTGAAGTTGTGAAAGAAACAATGTCTACAGTAAAGGGCGAATATTGATGTTCTTCAAGAATTCTACAGGACTCTAAACGCTAGCATAAAGTCTACAGCCTAATGTCTACAGTAAAGGGCGAATATTGATGTTCTTCAAAAATTCTACAGGACTCTAAACGCAGGCCATGAAAAATTAATTAACACCAGAGCGTTGCTGTAGCCAGAGTAGTTCACAGTCTTCAGGAGTGTGGATTCCAGCCCACCGTTGCCTGCAGTGGCTGAACACAGCCTCATAAATTAACCAAAGATTAAACTCAAAGATATGACAATCACGGCTCATCCGTCGCACTCTTAGGGCTCTGTGATTAGTGAAGGATTGTAAATTGGATTGTGCTATAATGGACACTGCCTATGCACTGAAAAATGCATTAAAGCGGTGTGGCCGTGTGGTTCTAGGCACCTCGGTCTGGAACCGCGTGACCACTAAGGCCGCAGGTTCGAATCCTGCCTCGGGCATGGATATGTGTGATGTCCTTAGGTTAGTTAGGTTTAAGTAGTTCTAAGTTCTAGGGGACTGATGACCACAGATGCTAAGTCTCATAGTGCTCAGAGCCATTTGAACCATTTTTCTTATAAAAAAGATCAGAGATGAAGTTTACTCATAGATTATCGCCCGATGTATATGGTGTCACTAAAGCGTAGCTAAACAGTTGGCGCGAACTTAACTTATGGATGTAGAGTGAGCCTGCTGAGCATGCATCATCTCTGTGAGATACTGTATCCAATTGGATGTCATCCACTGGACATAAACGTGAGAGCCTCATCCATTTCACACCAGTCAGACCTATCCCTTCACAGTGTTGATGGAAGCAATATCCGAAAACTTGCTATTTTATCGGAATTCGGCACAGCCTGTTTACAGCCGACTATTATAGACTATTATCGTAATGACTCCATTGTGAAAGGCTTCGCAGCCGTAGTCGACACACAGCTCGATACAAAAGTTGTTTATCATCTCTCTGATGTCCAGGTGATTAGAGACTGCTCACTGACCTAGAAACATAGTTATTCATTTACAGATACTGCTGGATGGGTAATTGCTGATGACTAATACACGCATTTATCACGAGGAACTATTGGTTTACCTTAATTACTGGTCATACTCTTGGTATTTCGTTAGTTATATACTAAAGGTCTCATTTACTTCTAAAATTTTAAATAAATTAGAAGAAGCACGTAAGGAGAGAATTATCTGACAATAGTAGTATAGCCATATCGTCTCTGGTGCACTTTGAATGCATTTGTGACATGTAGCTTAGTTCACTAACTACACTATGACACATGAATTGACGCAGCTTTACGTATGATGTGAAAATGATGGCACCAGAAAGCACAACCCCTTTTTTGATAACGCTATCAAGATGGAGGTGATGTGTCGTAATTGAAAGAAAAAATACATATATGTAAATTGCTATCAACCAGTCACATTCTGCACTGACACTTGGGTGCGCCTGCACACACACACACACACACACACACACACACACACACACACACAACACACACACAGGAAGAGAGAGAGAGAGAGAGTGCACGCACACACACACACACACACACACACACACACACACACACACACACACAGACAGAAACTAAATTTCATAGATGGTATGCTTTACTCACTTTCATACATTGTCGCATTAAATACTGTGTAAGGTGTCAGGTAAATACAACACCTTCCATGAAAACCCTGACATAATAAGCAAATCTACTAGTATGTCACATGGCTCCGAATAAATCGTGACATTAAATTAACTAAAGTAATACAAGTAACGAGTGAGCAAATGGAATGCCACAGACTAACACAAGAATACCTAAATGCATGTTGTACCTTCCCACCGTGAGGCAGACGCAGTTCCGAGGGAAGAAACGAGAACAGAAGCCGAGAGCAGAACCGTGTTAAGCTAGAAGGCCCTACGATAAGGGAGGGGCTGGACACTAACGATGCCATCCTACCTGTACGACTACACAACCCGCACGTTTTAGCGTGAGACTTTTTCGCTTCTCAGGTACATCAAGGACCACCCCCCAGCCCATGATAAAAGATAGAGCCCTCCAGAAGAACTGTATAGATCTTACGATAACGCTAAAAGGACCACACCACCCGCACGTATTAGCGTGAGACTTTTTAGCGTCTCTGTTACGTTGCAAACTTTAAAAACATTGCCCCACCACGAAAAGTATAACGTTTCTCATTGGATAGACAGGATTTTTGTAGGCGGAGCTTAAGGTTAACATTGAGACCCTGATTGGTCAGATGAAAACATAGCCAGATAGTTTTTTAAACTAACTTCGGTAAATTGTAGTAAGGAGAAGTTAGAAGAGTTAGTTCCGAGACGGCGAGCTGGATGGCTGCTGCGCCGGCCGCTGCCGCCCTGACGCTGCCTAAACACCGACAAGGTAATGAACGCACGCGATGCCGCATTTTTGAGCGCATAAGGCTTCACTCAGAACTGCAGAAGTCTCATCTGTTACACCCCCTTTTTGCGTAATACTAGTGTCGATCGTTAATTAAAACTCATGGTGTTCACATTTGCCACTTGAAGAAAAGATCTGAAACGCGATGATTTTTCTTTTATATAGTTATTGAGAAGACACATCAGCCACTGTAATTTACGACAAGTTAAATAAGTAATTAAAGATAATTGAGGGTCACTGTAGACCATTTTGATAGTTTTCCCTTTTGTGAAACTTAATTTAAACCTAGATTATAGATGTGATATGGCATAGGTCATCCTACGATCTATTGTAGAACTTGGAAAACTACTCAGGGAATATTCGTTCATATTTTTGTTGAACGCAGTTGGTTTTTACCATCCTGTATTAAATCATTTCCTTTTATCAATAGTGCTATTTATAAACGATGTTTTGTGAGTAGAACAAAATTTCCAATGGTAAACTTAACTGCTTTTTCGACGTTATTTTACCAGCTAACTAAAAACAGGAAAGCCTTGAAACCCTCCCACTAAATTTAGTTAGTATTAAGATTCTTTTACAGGGAGTGCAGTGGAGCTGACGCTGAGATCATTTAGTATTTGGTTATATCATCGCTAGTCTCACTGAACTCTTCTGAATTCTACATGTCATGTGTGGTCTGGCGTCTCCTTACCAGCAACAGGTCCCAGGTTCAAACTAGTTAATTCCCTAAAAAACACGCTCAGAGCGTCGTTGCGCGAAAGTGGTAGTGAGACACGATATAGAACAAACAGACACCACCATGAATGTTTAGAACTGTAAGGTCTTAGCACCAAAATTTCATCTCATATTTGACTCACAACTATATATCATACTACACTAATGCTCAAAGAAGATCATTATAGCATCTACCATCGTTCTATTACAATGGGAACGAGGAAGGTAACGACTTGATGAACTATTTATTAGGTTGGTGAATAAGTTCGTAGCGTTTCTCCATAAATTTAACAAACTTTACGTATACATATAATGGAGACTTTAGTCATCAATAATGTGGTCTCCTTTAGTATTTACAACAGTCTGCCACTGCTGGAATAACATTGGTTTTGAGGCGAAGAACTCTCGAGTGTTTGGAATGCATTTTTATCCAGAAAGGAAGATACTTGAAATATGTTACATAGAGAGCGAAAAGATGGAAATCTTAGGTTGATATATATATATATATATATATATATATATATATATATATATATATATATATATATTGCAGGATGTGAGCGGATGTTATCATGGAGTAGCTTCAATTGATGCGTTATCCTTCGGTTGCGTCTGCAAGACTTTGCAGTTGTTGACAAGAAATGTCAGCGTTAAAGGTTACACCTCAGGGAAGCAATTCGTAGTACACCACATAGTCACTGTAGGACCAGATGCATAACATCTGGTGCATGGAATGGTGATGATTAGATAGATGAATAGACAGCGTAACTAATGATTAGGCAAGGAATAGAATTGGGGAGTCAAGAAATTTATGTTATTACGTGGTTAAATGAAAGGATTGGTTGATACGACACACTCTGAGACATCAAGGGATCAACAAATAGTGTTTTACGGAAGCATGGGGGGGGGGGGGGGGGGGTAAAAATCGGGGAGTATAAGATGTTGCGTTGTTTTAGTTCTTCTCCTTCTCGACATCACAGTTTTGCGGAAGAGTTTGAATGGAACAGCACATGGCAAAAATTTGGAGAATTCACTGCCCAGGACCAGTTGACATTAGGGTCCAGACAATGCGTTTATTTCTGTGACGCAAGCGATACAATTGAGGCGCTTTACATTAATGTGACACCGGTCAAAAACCGGAATAATTACTATTTTCAGTCCTATGGCAGCGCCATCTGTCGGGCCAACCATAGCGCCATCTGGTTTCCTCCTTCAAGCTTGATGAGTTTCGTTCTTTGTAGTTTGTTCGTTTGATGCTTATTTCTGGACACATTTGGGCCGGTCACTATCAATGGACCACCATGTATACTCCGCTAGCCACCAAGCTGTATGAGGCGGAGGGTATTATTTGCGCCAAAGTCATATTCCCCCCCCCCCCCCCCCCCCGCACCCTCTGATTCTATGCCACTCGCGGATTGCGTGTTGACAGATTTGACATTATTGTACTGCATGTGCCATCGCGCCGAGGAAAAACAAACTGCTTGTAGGGGTGGACATTTTGCCCAAGGATAGATGCATACTTCCACGCATGATCCGTTGTTCCTACCATAATGACGAGGTCACCCAGTGGATGCCACGAAATCAGTTCCCCTACCATAACACTCCATCCTCTGCCCTCGACCTTTCCGATGACATTTTTAGGGCCGCACAAGCGAACTGCCATCTGCCCCATGAAGCGTATAACACGATTCATCTGCCCACTGCGATCTGAGTGGCATTCGGTATGAACCATGTGTAGTACGTCATCTTTCCTAGTACTGACTGCAGTTCAGATACATTGCGATGAGCAGACTCGTCACGGGGATGCAATTGATGGGGGCTGGATGGTGTGCACATCCTGACTGTTTATAAAATTACCTAACAACTGTAGTTCAGTTAGAAAAAAGTCACACTTTTCGAGATGACACTTGAGTCCTTCTTCTGACATCACTAGAGAAAGAATTCGCAAACTGGCAATGTGTCCTGTGGCGTACGAGCGGCGACGACGATATCATCAAGGCAGTTTGAACAAAATGGCACTTTTGCACGCAGCTGTATCAAGTAACTTTATAAAATGGAGGGTGCGAAAGCACTGCCGAAGGTCAAACACAAATACTTGAACATTCGTAAGTGTGTATTTGCATCAAACTCTTTCTGTGATTTTGAATTCAATGGAAGTTGCAAGTAGGCATCACGCAAATCTATCTTAGAAAAGTAACGTCCTGTACCAAGCCTGTCCAGGAGCGCCTCAAGGCGAGGTAACGGATAAGTGTCACCTACAATCTGTGGGTGTCTGAAGATTTATAATCAACACAAATGCGAATGCGACCAGACGGTTTAGGCAATGAAACGAGAGGACTTGCTCACTAATTGCTTGAATGGGGTCAATTACACCATAATCATGCAATTCTTTCAATTAACTGGCTTCTATGTCACGTAAAGCACTTGTGACTAGGCGGCTCCAGAAAACTTAGGCTATGCATTGTCTTGAAAATAGTTTAGGAAATTCTTGAAGCAAGCTAGCGACACTGTCCTTTGGATCACAAGCGGATATGGAAAGTAGATGTTTGATGGTGAGGCCAGACAAATCCAAGGTATCTAAACCGAAAATTTTGTCACTGGCTCTTGATTTGGAAACAGTAAAATTCACTGTCCTAGTGTGATATTTGTAAGTTTCAGTCAAACTGCACACTTTAACCACTGGAATTTCCTGATCGTAGTGGGTAGTGAGGTTCATGTTAGATTGAAAAAGGCGTGGCGAGCCCAACTGTTCGTACGTGGCACGATTAAGCAAAGTTACTGTGGCACTGTGGTACCTGTGTCTAACTAAAAGTTTACACGGCGGCCAGCCTTTCGTAATGACAAAAATAGTTAGAACATCGTGGCTCTAAGATTTACAACACTTGAGGAAGTGATGGATCGGAGTACCTTAGGATCTGTTCCTGTATTCTACTATCAGGGACATAGAATGTTATAGCATCCCTAATCATTAAGTCACTGTAAAAGTTGCAAGAACTACACTTAAATCTACACTTCCTAGTCATGCCCGTTAATTCTGTGTGTCACTGACGGTACGTCTGCTCCGGCTTTTTCTGTAGGCGAAAAAACTGCTATCTGGCTGCATCTACTTGGAACTGCTGGTTACAGTACTGCGTTAATGAAGCGATTACTTCGTCATAACTGAGTTCGTCAGGAGACGCAGTTGGGAATAGTTTTTGTGTTAACCTTAACATTGGAGACCCCGCAATCGAAAGAAAGTATTGTAGCTTCACATGACCTTGAACCCAATGAACTTGGGATGTACTTAGAACTGGGTCAGGTATTCGAGCCATTCCTGTTCTGTGTCCTTAAATTGCCAGAACTTTGATATGCTGGTTGGCGGCACTTGTTGGGCATGTCGGTCGGTTGGCTATTGTTGTAGTGTGGCCGACGCTGCTTGTGCAGCCAGAAGTTCTTTTACCGTTGTCAGCAGGGCAGCAATTTTTTGGTTAAGAAACTGGAAAGCTTGTTTTAGATCCATCACAGCTGCGCCGCGGCGACAGGGGATGGAAGGGGCGGGGTACCCATGGCTTACTTAATATGTTATAGCAAAAAGCAAGCAAAGCCTCTGAAAAGACAAAATTTGATCAGCTCTGTGGCACCCTTCGTGGAATACATGCAAGAACACGACAAGAAATTAGCAAACACTTGAATACGATCAACTCCGCAATCTAAAATTCTTCACGGTATTACTCTCGTCGCCATCTTTTAAGTCGTCTCGTAGTCTCTGTAGAGCTGTTCCATGGAAAGCAAGGACAGGGTGTTTAGTAGCTGGTATCCTCTTCCTATAACACAAACTGCTCGCATATATTAACTGGGTTCTTAATTCATAAAAATAAAAAGAAATTTTACTCAAGATAGTCGTCGCAGTACAAGCTCTCTCTAATATTACACATTAGCCGCACTGATGATGCAGTACAAAGCCCGCTATATACACCACTCTGTTCGCTATGCGCTGCCTGACTCTGAGCTAGAGTTCGTGACCCTCCAGTCCGCGGCGACAATCTTAATACTGGTGGTCGAGAGGGCGTTGCCTGCGCGTTTCCTGCGAGTCTGTTGTTGGTCTCCATCGATCTTTTCGCTACCTCTTTGCCGCCTGGTGTACTAGCGCCAGCTTACGCCAGCACAGTTGTGATTGCTACTACTGTCAAGACTGCTTGTCCAGAACTCATTAGTCTGTCTAAATACTTCGCCCTGACTGTGTCAAGTTTGGCAGTTTCCTGTGTCATGAAGCAAGTTAAAAAAGCTACGTTTCTCTTCGCTGAAAAACAAAAGGCAATATTTAAATTCCTCCTTATACATTATGTGTGATAGTTCTTTCTTTCTGTACTACTTAATTTCGGCTAACAGTTTTTGATACTGAGATCAGATTACTCGACACTTCTCGTCCAGAGTCTTATGCCGCAGCCATAAAGTGAAATTTGAAACTACGCTCCTGGAAATTGAAATAAGAACACCGTGAATTCATTGTCCCAGGAAGGGGAAACTTAATTGACACATTCATGGGGTCAGATACATCCCCTGATCACACTGACAGAACCACAGGCACACAGACACAGGCAACAGAGCATGCACAATGTCGGCACTAGTACAGTGTATATCCACCTTTCGCAGCAATGCAGGCTGCTATTCTCCCATGGAGACGATCGTAGAGATGCTGGATGTAGTCCTGTGGAACGGCTTGCCATGCCATTTCCACCTGGCGCCTCAGTTGGACCAGCGTTCGTGCTGGACGTGCAGACCGCGTGAGACGACGCTTCATCCAGTCCCAAACATGCTCCATGGGGGACAGATCCGGAGATCTTGCTGGCCAGGGTAGTTGACTTACACCTTCTAGAGCACGTTGGGTGGCACGGGATACATGCGGACGTGCATTGTCCTGTTGGAACAGCAAGTTCCCTTGCCGGTCTAGGAATGGTAGAACAATGGGTTCGATGACGGTTTGGATGTACCGTGCAATATTTAGTGTCCCCTCGACGATCACCAGAGGTGTACGGCCAGTGTAGGAGATCGCTCCCCACACCATGATGCCGGGTGTTGGCCCTGTGTGCCTCGGTCGTATGCAGTCCTGATTGTGGCGCTCACCTGCACGGCGCCAAACACGCATACGACCATCATTGGCACCAAAGCAGAAGCGACTCTCATCGCTGAAGACGACACGTCTCCATTCGTCCCTCCATTCACGCCTGTAGCGACACCACTGGAGGCGGGGTGCACGATGTTGGGGCGTGAGCGGAAGACGGCCTAACGGTGTGCGGGACCGTAACCCAGCTTCATGGAGACGGTTGCGAATGGTCCTCGCCGATACCCCAGGAGCAACAGTGTCCCTAATTTGCTGGGAAGTGGCGGTGCGGTCCCCTACGGCACTGCGTAGGATCCTACGGTCTTGGCGTGCATCCGTGCGTCGCTGCGGTCCGGTCCTAGGTCGACGGGCACGTGCACCTTCCGCCGACCACTGGCGACAACATCGATGTACTGTGGAGACCTCACGCGCTACGTGTTGAGCAATTCGGCGGTACGTCCACCCGGCCTCCCGCATGCCCACTATACGCCCTCGCTCAAAGTCCGTCGACTGCACATACGGTTCACGTCCACGCTGTCGCGGCATGCTACCAATGTTAAAGACTGCGATGGAGCTCCGTATGCCGCGGCAAACTGGCTGACACTGACGGCGGCGGTGCACAAATGCTGCGCAGCTAGCGCCATTCGACGACCAACACCGCGGTTCCTGGTGTGTCCGCTGTGCCGTGCGTGTGATCATTGCTTGTACAGCCCTCTCGCAGTGTCCGGAGCAAGTATGGTGGGTCTGACACACCGGTGTCAATGTGTTCTTTTTTCCATTTCCAGGAGTGTAGAAAGTACTTTTTGGTCAGTTGCTTTACTTGATAAGCACAAAGCATTTGGGCGGTCACCCATTATTTCACGTTCCATGTACATCAACCAAACTGATCCAACTGAATTAGTTTTATTTGCTTAGACAATGAGAAGTAATCTTCCGTAGGTGGATATATTTGTTAATGTAATGAGTGGTATTGAGCTAACGATATCATACCATTCCTTAAATTTTTCAACATGTACGAGGGCATGTGAAAAGTATAGCCTCCGAGTTTTTCATTCTGTTATCAATATAGGCTGAGGTATTACCTGTCATACATATTACTCGGTCGACTCTCCCACTTCGCTGACTCAAGTTGCAAACCCTCTGCCACTAAATGACTCTAAATTGTAGCGTGTATCATGGCAGTGCAGAACATCAATACTGGGCTACTATAATTCAAGTGCAGCTTCTCAGAGTGGTCCAGTGTGGGATGCAATAATCCTATGCTGACAAAAACTGTTAGATATTGTAATGCGTTAATCAGCAGCCGATATATACTGTAAAAAATTAAGTCTCATTTCAGCCACCAGGTTCAGGTAATCAAAGAAAGGTGTACAGAAATATTTCCATAATTGTCTATGATAAGACCCTGGGCTGAAAACGTGAAATAAGTGAGGGAGGCATAATGTTGGTTCTGTTATTATCCGCCACATAATGTGTTCAATATGACCACATCAACGAAATGCTGTATGCCACCAGATCTACACTAATTTTTCTCCATCCTAAATTTGTTTCACGTTAATGCATTAACAAGTCTACTAAGCTTCACTGGCATATGATAGTTTCAGTCCACACTGGATATCTGTGAGTAGCTGCAGTTTAATTATACCCACCCAGTACATAGATACATGGGAAACAGTACATTTTAAAAATTGGTTTAAATGGCTTTGAGCACTATGGGGCTTAACTTTTGAGGTCATCATTCCCTTAGAACTTAGAACTACTTAAACCTAACTAACCTAAGGACCCCACACACATCCATGCCCGAGGCAGGATTCGAACCTGCGACCGTAGCGGTAGCGCGGCTCCAGCCTGTAGCGCCTAGAACCGCTCGCCCACTCTGGCCGGCCCGTACATTTTAATCGATCTTCCAAACACAGACGAGTTTGTCGATACATGTAGCACCTTCTCCTTCAGCTTGACAATAGTAGACCACACCACACACGAGTACTGCAACATCTACAACAACCGGAGGCCAAGGGATCACTGTGATCGAGCGTCCACCGTACACTCCCGACTTTGCCCACGAACATCCAGGCTCTTTGCCAATACTAGCGCAAAGGGAGAGCTGGACCACTTCCGTTCACATGTTCCCACTCCCTCTCCCTTCCAAGGTCTAGGTGAAGGTCTAGGTGACCAACTGCCATCCTCCCTCCCCAATCCTTCCCACCCACCACTCCCACCTCTAGAACCAGCGCCATCCATTTTAACCCTTCCAACCTCAATTTCTCCAGGCCAGTTACGTGGCCTACAATTGGTGGGACATTGCCTTACTTGCTCTCAGATATTCAACTGGACTTGCTCTAGGTCTCCTATTAGTCATGACGCTCGGCATGTTTTACAGGCATAGTAAGCATCACATGTGTCCTAGAAACATAAATGAGAAGCCCGTGACCAAAAATAACTCTGATTCTACACTACTGGCCATTAAAATTGCTACACCACGGAGATGGCGTGCTACAGACGCGAAATCTAACCGACAGGAAGAAGGTGCTGTGATATGCAAACGATGAGTTTTTAAGAGCATTCACACAAGGCTGGCGATGGTGGCGACACCTACAACGTGTGACATGAGGAAAGTTTCCCACCGATTTCTCATACACAAAGAGCAGTTGACCGGCGTTGCCTGGTGAAATGTTGTTGTGATGCCTCGTGTAAGGAGGAGAAATGGTAGCATCACGTTTCCGACTTTGATAAAGGTCGGATTGTAGCCTTTCGCGATTGCGGTTTATCGTATCGCGACATTGCTGCTAGCGTTGGTCGAGATCCAATGGCTGTTAGCAGAATACGGAATCGGTGGGATCAGGACTGTAATACGGAACGCCGTGCTGGATCCCAACGGCCTCGTATCAATAGCAGTCTAGATGAATGGCATCTTATCCGCATGGCTGTAACGGATAGTGCAGCCACGTCTCGATCCCTGAGTCAACAGTGGGTGACATTTGCAAGAACCATCTGCACGAATAGTTCGACGACGTTTGCAGCAGCATGGACTATCACCTGGGAGACTATATCTGCGGTTACCCCTGACGCTGTATCACAGACAGGAGCCCCTGCATTGGTGTACTCAATGACGAACCTGGGTGCACGAATGGCAAAACATCGTTTTTTCCGATGAATCCACGTTCTTATTATAGCATCATGATAGTGGTATCCGCGTTTGGCGACATCGCGGTGAAACGCACATTGGAAGCGTGTATTCGTCATCGCCATACTGGCGTATCACCCGGCGTGATGGTATGGGGTGCCATTGGTTACACGTCTTGGTCACCTCTTGTTCGTATTGACGGCACTTTGAACAGTGGACGTTACATTTCAGATATGTTACGACCCGTGGCTCTACTGTTCATTCGATCCCTGCGAAACCCTACATTCCAGCAGGATAATGCACGACCGCACGTTGCAGGTGCTGTTCGGGCCTTTCTGGATACAGATAATGTCCGACTGCTGCCCTGGCCAGCACATTCTCCAGATCTCTCACCAACTGAAAACGTCTGGCCAGTGGTGGCCGAGCAACTGGCTCGTCACAATACGCCAGTCACTATTCTTTATGAACTGTGATATCGTGATGTAGGTGCATGGGCAGCTAAACCTGTTCACGCCATCCAAGCTCTGTTTGACTCAATGCCCAGGCGTATCAAGGCCGTTATTACGGCCAGAGGTGGTTGATCTGGGTACTGAATTCTCAGGATCTATGCACCCTAACAGCGTGAAAATGTAATCACATGTCAGTTCTAGTATAATATATTTGTCCAATGAATACCCGTTTATCATATGCATTTCTTATTGGTGTACCAATTTTAATGGCCAATAGTGTATGATTTATGGCGGGAAAGCTGGGGCTAACCCGTGACCTGCCACCTCACATAATGTAAAGCACAGTATGTACCTCCTAGAAACTCTCCACCAAGCATGTATTATGTAAAAAACTCTGCCAAATGTTCAGAATATCTACTCCCTACGATTAGACGTGCTAATCAGACAGAATACTGGGAAAAAGTTGATCTGAGACGTTTTCAGTGATGCAGTTAAACTAGGGCAATAAGTAAACAGGTATCACAATTAAAAACAAAAACACAAGATTATCATAATGCGAAAGTACAGAAAGACACTCATTCTGGCAGCAGAACTGGGTTGATTGACATACGTATCGCACACATACACACTTAATGAAAAGTAAATGTCTGCCACACTACACAGATCACAAAACAGCACATTGATGTACTACTAGGAGTTCTAGCAAATACTTATCCGTTTTGTGATGGGAATATCATTTGTTGTCCATTCATAAGAGGCATGACAGCCCTGGGCTGACTGAACATCATGCACCTGCAATCATGAGTCAGTGGTAGAGGATGCAGAGAGCAGCGGCCTCAGGGGTCTGTGGGTACACGTTGACAGCAAGAAGCCCAAAACGGTTACGCCATCTGCAAGGGTGCACTGCGCCCATCACCAGCCCTTGGACTGTACCATCACGTATGCAGTGATTTCCATACAATGAGCTAATAGATGTAACTTCAGCGACCAAAATGGTCTTGTGAAGCTCTAACGTAAACTACATGCTGTCGTAGAACTGCAGTTATGATGGCCTACGAAATTACCAAATTATGGCTACGCTGAGTCCTCAAGTTATAAATGATCGTCATCATACTTTCCTGCTCTCAAAAATCAAGCTCCACTTACAATATTTTGCATAGAAGTTAGCTCCTATTCGTTGTGTTGTGGTATCAGTCACCGAAGTTGGGGTATTGAAATTCAGCGAGAACTTTTCCAATGATATATTTGTTTCCACTACAGTGCTCTATTCACCTCGGTCTGCGTCACAGGGCACCACAATGCTGAGGAAGCTACCCAGCGTCCTGTGCAGCGCAATGCTGTGTCGTGCCGGCCTTGGTCCGCCCACTCTGAGTTCCGATGATGTTAGGATGGCTTTGCCAGCAGACGACTCATCGCCACTCGGTGTGAGCTGCTGGTAGCCAGCTGCATCCTTCTTCTTGCAGGCATGGCTGAGATCGCAGTGGCGAACAAGCGCCCATGATCTGGCGCCCGAATCTTCGGCCCTCACCTCAGGAAGTCTCCAGCATGTGTCGTGAGCCGAGACGACTGTCCACGGTAGCGAGCTTAGGAGTGGCACACTGCTGGCTGGTTGCGGACCAAGCGTTGGCCTCAGTGAGTTGAACCAACGACCGGCCGTGCACTGGGACGCAAGTCGACGCTTCTTACTATGGAGTCAGCACTGTGCTTTCGCACGCCGGCCGGTGTGGCAGACCGGTTCTAGGTGCTTCAGTATGAAGCCGCACTGCTGCTATGGTCGCAGGTTCGAATCCTGCCTCGGTCATGGATGTGTGTGATGTCCTTAGGTTAGTTAGGTTTAAGTAGTTCTAAGTTCTAAGGGACTGATAACCTCAAATTTTAAGACCCATAGTGCTCAGAGCCATTTGAACCATTGTTAGCTTTCGAACAGAATTGGTGAACAAGACAGGCCTAATGCTTTTGCCTCGAAGTTGTTAACTCAATCTCAGTTCAAATTTATCAAACAGAAAAAGAGGCTCATGCGATTGTATGGATGGATCCGTTTTAACCCTCCCAACCTCAACTTCTTCAAGCCAATTGCGTGGCTTAAAATTGGTGGGACATTGCTTTATTTGCTGTCAGATATTCAACCTCACTTTCTCTAGGCCTCCTACTCGTTATGACACACGGCTTCACGAGTCCCTTTACTGTCGCTGAAGTTACATCTATTAGCTCATGGTATGGGAATCACTGCATTCATGATGGTACATCTGTTGTAGCATGTAGCCCGGTGATGTGATATGCCCCGCCGTCCAGAAGATGTGACACACTTCAAAAAATCTCGTTAGAAAACGGCACCTATTTATACTCGGATGTGGGCCTCTGTTTTGCCAAGTGCGCCGCTTTGCGTCACGTATGCATAACACTTACGTTGGCCAGTGGCCCCCTTCGGCCTGTGACTTGCGCCATGAAAACTGCTGGTATGTGTAACTCACTGCAATCCGGCCCACACCTGGCTGCAACTTGTGCTCCTAATATCGCACAAAACTAACTTTCCCTATCCTAAACAGTAGTGCCGCTACATTATTCCCCTGTTTGAAAAGACCCGTTCTTCCGGTCGACCCTTAACTAGCTCTTAACTTGTTTGGGTCGGCACCTATGGCATATTTCCTTACTATTAGAAAACTTAAATGTGGTCTAGTGCCCCTTAAAACCATTACACGAAACAAAAAGTAAAAATTCCTTACTGGACGACCACTGCTTGATCAACCCCTCACCTACTCATCTCACGCCCTCGGTATCCAACCCACTGGAACTTGGACTATCCTTGGTTCCCTCTTGGAATTAGCTCTCTGCCTCATCAGAAAGAAAACAAGACATAACAATGTTAAGGGTGCAAGCACACTTGGCACAGAGGTGCTCAAAATGATCGTTATTCGCCATTGCCTTTACCTATACTGCGTGACATTTGGAACAAGCTGTTCGGCTGATATGCGCCCCTATTGCTCTAAGACGAAATGGTTTACGGATCGCAACAGACTTGACTCCAGAGTTTGATTTAACAAGGTCAGATTCTGCCCTGGCAAAAACTCTAAAGTGACGTAACATTCAATTGCATGACTCCTGAAACTGTCCCTGGCAGATGGTTGGTCGTATTATGATACACTTAGATCCACTGATTAAAATTCCGCTCCCCTCGAGCTCTACAAGTTTTGCTTCTGCAAATACTCCCCGCTCAAAACAACTTGCTACTACTACCAAATCCTCGTAGGTGGAGGAGGTCCAATGCATCCCGACCCGTCGCCAGCTCAATTTTGGCCCCATTATGTCCCTTGGATAATCTATTCCTTTCCCCATGTCCAAAAATAACTGCACCGTGTACGTGTCCTATATTTGTAGCTTTACAAATGGTTCAAATGGCTCTGGGTACTATGGGCTTAACTGCTGAGATCATCAGTCCCATAGAACTTAGGACTACTGAAACCTAACTAACCTAAGGACATCACATACATCCATGCTCTAGGCAGGATTCGAACCTGCGATCATAGCGGTCGCGTGGTTCCAGACTGTAACGCCTAGAACCGCTCGGCGAACCCGGCCGGCTGTAGCTTTAGAGATTTTCCTCCAACATTCAATATGTTTGATCCAAACTCAGCACCGATTGTGTGACTACTTTCATCCTTAAATTTCCATTATATGAACTAGTGCAATAAATACTCCTTGCCTGACCCAGCACAGTCGATAACTAAAAATTTAAACACGAAATCATACGACTCTGACATCGCCCAACACATATTTATCACGGCTTTGCCGTAAAATTATCTCCGACGCATCTATTTCTCCAGAAATGCGTTTCATTTCTTCTCCAACAATACTCCACATACGTCAGATGCTACGCGTCCCTTTTCAGTGACCTGAGGACAGGGGTCACCATCACCCTTCCTCCCTCTTCAAAAGACTGCTACACCAGCAGGCTCACAATACTTGAAAACACATATTAAAAAAAATCGTCAAATGTGTGTGAAATCTTATGGGACATAACTGCTAAGGTCATCAGTCCCTAAGCTTAGACACTACTTAACCTAAATTATCCTAAGGACAAACACACACACCCATGCCGAGCGAAGACTCGAACCTGCGTCGGGACCAGCCGCACAATCCATAACTGAAGCGCCTGAGATCGTACGGCTAATCCAGCGCGGCCACATATAAAATACAATGCCTAATTACTCTACGAAAAGCGAATGATACATAATAAGAAAACAAAAAACTACAAATACCTTACCACTTTCTGGATCGCAAAGCATACGGTACTTCATGTTGTACTCTATCTTCCTAGTTTTCTCTGCGCTTAGCACCTCTCTTCACTCTCTCTTCCTTCCTCTCTCTTTCCTGTGACACGCCTGGAGTCACATCCGGGTATCCCTTAGATGTTCGTAACCTCCAAATGTGTACTATCGTTGTTCTCGTTGGCACCCGAAGCTTAACATTAACGGGAGTTGTCGTTTCAACAACTTCGTAAGGCCCTTGATACCTCGCGAGGAACTTATTCCTTTTCCCTCTTTGCGTATAGGGGCTGGGCAGCATTACCCATAGTCCCACTCTATACTTCGGTAAACTTCCTTTCCGCTTCACTGGGTCCCTCTGCCTTCCCAAAGCCTTCGTATTCCCTTTTCTACCCGTTTACAAATTTCCTGAATTGTTCTCGCCAATTGAGGTACAGATTCACCGGTCATTCCTTTCTGTAGGTTCACTAAATCAAACGGTGACGGCATTTTTCGCCCGCACACTACTTCATATGGAGACAAACCTGACTTTTGCATTGTATACGCTTACAATATGCTTCAAATAATAATACCACTGACGGTGATGCGAATCCACATAAAAACTCAGCATCATCCCGTATGTTCTATGTACCCTTTCCGTCCTTCTGTTGGCGTGTGGATGCAACGCGCTCGTCCTCAGCTTCTTTACGTTCAACAATTTACACAGTTCCTTCATTAAATCTGACATGAAGTTGGTCCTTTGGCCAGTAATTATTGTCTCCGGTACACCAAACATCAAAATACAATTGTTTACTAACACTTGGGCGACCACTGCTGCCTGTTGATTCGGCGTAGCCACCATCTTCACATACCTCAAAAAATGTCTGTTACTGTGAGAACGAATCTGTTTCCCGATGTGTTTGCCTGAAAGACTCTAAGACATAGATTCCCAACATAGAGAATTTATTTATTTATTTATTTAAATGTCAAGTTCCGTAGGACCAAATTGAGGAGCAAACCTCCAAGGTCATGGAACGTGTCAGTAAATGAACTTACAACATAAAAAGTAATAACAGATAAAAATAAATGTTCATGAACTTGAAAGAAAATCAGTCCATAAGTTTAAGCAAACACTATCAGCAATACAAAGAGAGTCATCTTAATTTTTCAAGGAACTCCTCGACAGAATAGAAGGAGTGACCCATGAGGAAACTCTTCAGTTTTGATTTGAAAGCGCGTTGATTACTGCTAAGATTTTTGAATTCGAGTGGATGCTTATTGAAAATGGATGCAGCAGTATACTGCACACCTTTTTGCACAAGAGCTACGGAAGTCCGATCCAAATGGAGGTTTGATTTCTGCCGAGTATTAACCGAGTGAAAGCTGCTTATTCTTGGAAATAAACTAATATTGGTAACAAGAAACGACAATAAGGAATATGCATATTGAGTGGCCAATGTCAAGATACCCAGACTCTTGAAAACAGGTCGACAAGAGGTTCGTGAACTCACACCACTTATTACCGAACCACCGGTTTCTGAGCCAAAAATATCCTTCTAGAATGGGAAGAGTTACCCCAAAACATAATACCATACGACATAAGTGAATGAGAATAAGCAAAGTAGACTAATTTACGTGTCGAAATATCACTCACTTTCGATACCGTTCGAATAGTGAAAATGGCAGTATTAAGTCTTTGAACAAGATCCTGAACGTGGGCTTTCCACGACAGCTTACTATCTATCTGAACACCTAGGAATTTGAACTGTTCAGTTTCATTAATCATATGCCAGTTCTGTGAGATTAAGACGTCAGGTTTTGTTGAATTGTGTGTTAGGAACTGCAAAAACGGAGTCTTACTGTGATTTAACGTTAGTTTATTTTCTACAAGCCATGAACTGAGGTCATGTACTGCTCTACTTGAATCCGAGTCAATGTTGCGCACAACATTCTGTGCTACCAAGCTAGTATCATCAGCAAACAGAAATATTTTAGAGTTACCCATAATACTAGTGGGAATATCATTTATATATATATAAGGACCAGGAGCGGCTCCAACACTGATCCCTGGGGCACCCCCCACTTGACAGTACCCCACACAGATCCCACATCGCAGCCGTCATCAACATTGTGAATAATGACCTTTTGCTGCCTGTTGCTAAAGTAAGAGGTGAACCAATTGTGAGCTACTCCCCTTATTCCGTAACGGTCCAACTTCTGGAGCAATATTGTGTGATCAACTCAGTCAAATTCCTTTGTTAAATCAAAAAATGCGCCAAGCGTTCGAAACTTTTTGTTTATCCCGTCCAGTACCTCACAGAGAAAAGAGAATATAGCATCTTCAGTTGTCAATCGACTTCTAAAGCCGAATTGTACATTTGATAGCAAATCTTGTGATATAAAATGATCAATTAACCTTACATACACAGCCTTCCCGGATTTACTACTGAGTATTTTAGTGGCTTAGGAAACTGACCATTCCTAAAGGAAAAATAGCAAATATGGCTAAATAGAGGGCTAACATGTGCAGCACAGTACTTTAGTATTCTACTAGACACTCCATCATAACCATGAGAGTCCTTAGTCTTCAGTGATTTGATTATTGTCTCAATCTCCCTCTTGTCTGTATCACAGAGGAGTATTTCAGACGTCAATCTCGGAAAGGCATTTGCTAAGAAATTTATATGATTTCATGTAAATACTAAATTTT
This sequence comes from Schistocerca gregaria, assembly GCF_023897955.1. NCBI lineage: Eukaryota > Metazoa > Arthropoda > Insecta > Orthoptera > Acrididae > Schistocerca > Schistocerca gregaria. Next base: position 837,944,450 of record NC_064931.1, read on the forward strand.
TATTTAATTCACCAGCAATGCTCAGAAAAAGGTTGTTAAATACTATACATATATCTGATTTATCAGTAACAGAAATATTATTACTGAAAACTGACTTTATATCGTCAACCTTGTGCTGCTAACCGACACTTCCTTCACAACTGACCTTATGGCTTTAATTTTATCATGTAAATTAGCTATTCTATTTGCATACCACATACTTTTTGCCTCGCTAATAACATTTTTAAGCACCTTACAATACTGTTTGTAATGGGCTACTGTAGCTTGATTGTGACTACTTCTAACATTTTGATATAATTCCCACTTTGTTCTACATGATGTCCTTATCCCACTAGTCAACCAACCGGCCTGTCCATTACTGCTGCTACCCCGTTTAGAATGTTCTAATGGAAAGCAACTCTCAAAGAGCATGAGAAATGTGTTATGGAAAGCATTGTATTTATCATCTATATTATCGGCACTATAGACATCTTGCCACTCTTGTTCCTTGACATGTTTTGAAAAACTCTCTATTGCTTTTGGATTAACTTTCATACATAGTTTGTAATTAAATACGACATTGGTTAGAGTACAAAAACCTTTTAGTGTTAAACTTTGTGCATCATGGTCTGGAAGGCTATTCACCCTTTTACTAACAGAATGCCCATCTAGTAATGAAGAATGAATAAAAATATTGTCTATGACTGTGCTACTGTTCGCCTGCACCCTAGTTGGAAAAAACACAGTTTGAATCAGATCGTATGAATTTAGGAGATCTACCAACATCCTTTTTCTTGCACAATCATGTAAAAAATTGATATTGAAGTCACCACATAGAACTACTTCCTTGTACTTCCTACAAAGTGAATCAAGAACCCTCTCTAGCTTAAGCAAAAATGCTCTGAAGTCGGAGTTAGGGGACCTATAAACAACAGCAATTAGATGTTTAGTTTCACTAAATTCAACTAATGCTGCACAACTTTCAAATATCTGTTCAGTGCAGTGTCTTGATACGTCTATGGTCTCAAATGAAATACTGTTTTTTACGTACAGAACCACTCACCAACCCCCAATGAATTCCTCGGGAAACAGCCAGCTAATCTGTAGCCTTGTAAAGGAAACCTCTGAATTATCAAATTATTTAAGTGGCGCTCAGATATAACAATAATTTCAGAGTTAGCATCTATTAGCAGTTCACTAACTTTATCTCTAATACCTCTTATATTTTGTTGAAATATGCTAATTCCTTCTCTACTTGGAAACATTACATCCTTTGGAGGTGAGCCCTTAGTTAGAGGCACTTCCTTTAAGCAGGTATACCTATCAGCTGACTTCAGCCTAAAAAAGGTGCAGCTCTAACACCAACTACCACAGGAATTTTTCCATGAGTGATACCACTACCACCACCACCACCCACTACACTGTCACTTATAAGCTTAGCCAGCTTCCCCTTCCCATACCTATTTAGGTGCAGGCCATGCCTAGTGAAACCAAATCTACTGATAGACCCAACTGGCACCACTGAGATGTGATCCATGCCCTCCGCCATCAGTGCCCTCCTCAGCCCCACATTAACGCGCCTAACAGCCGCATTATGGTGAGACCGATCATGACGCTGAAACAGTTGCACGAAATGCACATTAGTACTACCAGTTTGAGTAGCTATCTTAACCAAGTCACCACTGAAATATTCCCCGTCTCTAACGAGACTGTTCCCTGCTCCATCCACTATCACTACCTCATCCTCTTTCGTAATATTCTTACATAATTCCCCTATGCTTTCAGTCACCTGAGCCAACCCTGCACTAGGCTCCACAATGCTGGTGACCTGGTACTCACTCCCCAACACTTCCTGCAACTGCTGGGCCACCCCTCTACCATGGGAACTATCTAGCAGCAGGACCTTCTTTCTGCTAGACTTTGCAACTAACCTAGGCCTCCTAATTGCCGAGGACTGCTGCAAGTTACCTACATCTGCGGCTACACGAGGGTCCTCTCCACTCAACTCTGACAGTTGGTCATATCTATTGCATGTATGCGAAGTAAAACTGTCTGAGTACCTCCTATTCCTAGCTACCTTCTTGTCAACTGCCATTTCCCATTCCTCACCTCCCTTTACCCTCCTCAACCTATCTAGCTCCTCCTTTTCGCCTTGTAACTGCCCCTGAAGGGCACAGATCTTACGCTCCTGTTCCTCTATTGACTTGTTTCTACTACAGATTCTACATTCCCAGGAGAGGATCTCCCTAAAATGACCACTGGCTTCCCCACTTCATCCCCCCCAATGAAAATACTTTGAACAAATCCCACACCGTAATCCACTACTCAGAAACCTATGACAGAGCCCACACTTTTCACTCATGGTAAATTTTACAGTTACTGAAAGAAAACTATACGTCTACGTTACCAATGTTCAGTTACACCAGTAGAACTATTTAAGAACTAACAATAATGGTCTCAAAATTCTCTGCCTACTAAGAAAGCAGCTACTTGTATTAACACTACAACACAGCAATACCAATACCAGAAAAACTTCACAAAATTATTAGTTAGAACCAATAAATTAAAACTACCACTGTAACACTAAACGAAGTTAAAATACTACACTCCTGGAAATGGAAAAAAGAACACATTGACACCGGTGTGTCAGACCCACCATACTTGCTCCGGACACTGCGAGAGGGCTGTACAAGCAATGATCACACGCACGGCACAGCGGACACACCAGGAACCGCGGTGTTGGCCGTCGAATGGCGCTAGCTGCGAAGCATTTGTGCACCGCCGCCGTCAGTGTCAGCCAGTTTGCCGTGGCATACGGAGCTCCATCGCAGTCTTTAACACTGGTAGCATGCCGCGACAGCGTGGACGTGAACCGTATGTGCAGTTGACGGACGTTGAGCGAGGGCGTATAGTGGGCATGCGGGAGGCCGGGTGGACGTACCGCCGAATTGCTCAACACATGGGGCGTGAGGTCTCCACAGTACATCGATGTTGTCGCCAGTGGTCGGCGGAAGGTGCACGTGCCCGTCGACCTGGGACCGGACCGCAGCGACGCACGGATGCACGCCAAGACAGTAGGATCCTACACAGTGCCGTAGGGGACCGCACCGCCACTTCCCAGCAAATTAGGGACACTGTTGCTCGTGGGGTATCGGCGAGGACCATTCGCAACCGTCTCCATGAAGCTGGGCTACGGTCCCGCACACCGTTAGGCCGTCTTCCGCTCACGCCCCAACATTGTTCAGCCCACCTCCAGTGGTGTCGCAACAGGCGTGAATGGAGGGACGAATGGAGACGTGTCGTCTTCAGCGATGAGAGTCGCTTCTGCCTTGGCGCGAAAGATGGTCGTATGCGTGTTTGGCGCCTTGCAGGTGAGCGCCACAATCAGGACTGCATACGACCGAGGCACACTGGGTCAAAACCCGGCATCATGGTGTGGGGAGCGATCTCCTACACTGGCCGTACACCTCTGGTGATCGTCGAGGGGACACTAAATAGTGCACGGTACATCCAAACCCTCATCGAACCCATCGTTCTACCATTCCTAGACCGGCAAGGGAACTTGCTGTTCCAACAGGACAACGCACGTCCGCATGTATCCCGTGCCACCCAACGTGCTCTAGAACGTGTAAGTCAACTACCCTGGCCAGCAAGATCTGCGGATCTGTCCCCCATTGAGCATGTTTGGGACTGGATGAAGCGTCGTCTCATGCGGTCTGCACCTGCAGCACGAACGCTGGTCCAACTGAGGCGCCAGGTGGATATGGCATGGCAAGCCGTTCCACAGGACTACATCCAGCATCTCTACGATCGTCTCTATGGGAGAATAGCAGCCTGCATTGCTGCGAAAGGTGGATATACACTGTACTAGTGCCGATATTGTGCATGCTCTGTTGCCTGTGTCTATGTGCCTGTGGTTCTGTCAGTGTGATCATGTGATGTATCTGACCCCAGGAATGTGTCAATAAAGTTTTCCCTTCCTGGGACAATGAATTCACGGTGTTCTTATTTCAATTTCCAGGAGTGTATATGAAAATTTTACTGAAATATTTCACAGGAAAGAATAAGAAACGTCAGTTGAAAACTAGAGCACGAAAATTACTAACGACTTCAACACACTGAAAACTCTCTAAAACACAGCGAGCGAACGATTACAAAGTTTATTAAGTCATTATTTCGCCACAAACGGCACGCTACACTGCTGAAATCTATTAAATTTAATAACTGTATTACAGAGCTCAAATAAGTTTTTCAGTACTTAGCTTATAACCGCTACAGCTGCAGTGCAAGCCGCAAAATGTAAACACAGAATGGACATGTCGCTTCTGCCAATCGTTGCAGCTATATCTGTTGCCGTTTCAAATCTGCTTTCTGTGCACACGGTATACACACTGATCCTCATCTACTTTCCTACCTCTGCACCAATACTTCTCCGCCACTCTCCTATTCGTCGCTTTATACCCTTCATGACGGGATAACACGTGATCACGTGCTTCCTTTAAAACCGTGTCCCTTGGTTTCGCTGGCGCTACTGCCCTTGGCCCTAACTTCGTTTCCCTGCAGAGAAGACCGTTCTACATATTACTGTGGCTGTGTCCGATACAATTTACAATCGTTGTCCGCGTCCAGTAATTTTTTCCGTACCGCTAGGTCATAACATATGACTTCTACTTTTGCCACCTTCCTACTTAGTGCATCAGCATTCCCGTCCTTCTTTCCACGCTTGTGCACCACCTCGTAGTCGAATTCACTAAGCCTTACTGCCCTTCTAGCGAATCTAGTGGTCGGATCCTTCAACCCCAACAACCACTTCAACGCAGCATGATCTCTCACTCCCCGAAATCTTTTCACATATAAATAACATTTAAAATATGTAATTCCATAGATTACGGTAAGCATCTCCCTCTCTGTTGTTGAGTAATTCTCCTCTGCTGCATTCAACTGCCTAGACACACAGGCTATAGGATGCTCTTTCCCATCTATTTCCTGACCAAGAACACAACCTCATGCTTGATTCGGTTTATCGTACTCTAGTTTAAACTACTTTTAAATATCTGGAAACACAAGAACCAGACTTGAAGTATACACTTCTTTCAGTTTGTCAAAATCTTTCAGCCACTCTTCTGTCCATTCAAATTTCACACCCTTCCGTAACAATCGCGTCAACGGCTGTGCTAAATCTGCAAACCCCTTCACGAAGTTTCGATATAAACTGCAAATTCCGATGAATGTCTGCACTTCCTTAACTGTGTTCGGTTCCCCAAAATCAATTAGAGCCTGTACCAACCTCGGAGCTGTTCTCACTCCGTCCTTACTGATAATATGAGCCAAATATTTTACTTCTTCTAATGCGAAATGACACTTCTCCAAGCTCAACGTCAAACGAGCTGCTCTTAACCTCATAAAGGCTTCTTTTAATCGCTGTCTATGTTGCTCCATTCTACATGAAAATAATATAGTGTCATCCAAATAGACAAGACACTGCCGTGGTTTCAAACCCCTCGAGACACTGTCTAGCGGCATCTGAAACGTTGCCGAACCGAATGGCATTCTAATGTAATGGTAATGGCCTCCAGGTGTAGAGAAAGCAGCTTTTGCATGATACCCTGGAGTCACCTCTAACTGATGATATCCACTTGTCAAATCCATCGTAGAAAATTACTGGCACTGTACTAAGTGATGCAAAGTCTCCGATATGTTTGGAATGGGGTATGCGTCCGTTACTGTCTTATTATTGAGGCATCGGTAGTCACAAAAGAACCTGTATTTATTTGTTGCATCTGTAGATTTTTCAGGCACAACAATTCCCGCTCCCCAGCAGCTATTACTATGCTCTATAATATCGTCCGCAAGCTGCTGATCAATGAAATCCTCCACAATCGGCTACAAATACCTCGGTATTCTGTATGGTTTACGGTAAACCGGTGCTTCATTCCCTGTCGGTATCCTATGTTGAACTAATGGAGTTGCTGGTAACGGCTCTTGTGGAAAAACAGCAATTCTTCCATATGCTGTTTTTCTCGTCCTTTCAAAAGCTTAATTTTGTCACGCAATGCAGCTCTATTGGCAGTTCGTCGTCGATCGATTCACCTACCTCTCGAATACCGGTGTTAGTCATCTGGCACTTAAAAATTTGCTACTAAAACTGTTTTCCTCAAATTCGCGTCCACAGCGCTAAAATTATCCACTTTCACGGGAACTACTTACCCGTCGTTCCCCTCCTGTACGCGTACATCACTACATTTCAAAAAACAATCCAGTGAACCCAAATCTTCATTATCCTCCAATGGTTCAATAACACATACCGTACTCACACTTAGATTTGACTGCAGACGTACCCAAAACGACTTCCGGTGCCGCTTGACACACACCAATGCGAATTAAACCTTAGTGCTAATGAACGAGGTTCAATTGGTTTGTTCATTACGTTGAACTCCCCTCGCAACAGCTCTGCATTGAGAACAGTTTCCCCTAGCGGAAATAACATTCCACCATGTTCCCCAGTTCTTCTCCAAGGTCAATTGTGGCATGATGTTGATGCAAGAAATCTACTCCTACGATCATGTCGTAGCCCTCGCTTACTGATGGTACTACCTCCACGCATACATTAAATCGGACTTTCCCTTAGCTGAAGTGAACTATCACTGCTCCAAAGGTGTGACCTTCTTATACCCCACTCCACGCAACCTATATCGTGGTGGTTCAAGCCCCCTTCGTCCCATTATATTCTCAGTAGCCACTGACACTTGCCCCCTGTGTCCAACTAAATCTTAAACCTTAAATTTCTGTTGATCCTACCACTGAACATTCCATCTCTGCATACGTATTCGTAGCATTTAAATTAAACCGGAGCTCCCTTAGGTGGGTCTTGGGCCCCTTCTGCCGTTTAACGATTGTCCACCTGTTCTATCTCCACTTCTCCATCATCCACGCTGCTGCTGTCCACCCCTTAATCTATTCCTCGGTGCCTGGGTACATTGCCTCTGCACACGCCCCGTACGACCACACTTCAAACATTTTGTACCCACTGTAAACACTGTTTGCCTTCGCGTACCCCTGTTGCCATGGCTATTTCCTCACACTGAACTGCCAGCTGAATGGCAGAATACAAATCTTTCGGACTCCCTTCACGCACTTTCCGTGACGTTTGCGCCGGTAACCCTCTCAAAATGGTTCAAATGGCTTTGAACACTATGCGACTTAACCTCTGAGGTCATCAGTCGCCTAGAACTTAGAACTAATTAAACCTAACTAACCAAAGGACATCACACACATCCATGCCCGAGGCAGGATTCGAACATGCGACCGGGTAACCCTCTCAAAAATACATCGAATGCCCTTTGGTAGGCCTCCTGCAACAGAACACTATTCGCTTCATCGCAGTGACCCAGCTCATAACTAAACTCATTAATTTCCCTTATCCTGTCCGCAAATTTCTACACCGTCTCCCCGTTGCTTTTTGTCATTGTGCTTAAACTCTCTCTAATGTACCGAGAGCTATTTGGTCTCTTGTACATTTGTAAAAGCCCTTCCTTTATCTGCTTAAACTGCCCCGCCTTCCTTATGGCCTCAGAACTCCTTAAATATGATTTCGCTTCACCCATTTATCTAATCTTGGCTATATGTGACAGCTGCTCATCAGACCATCCATTCATCGCCTCTGAAGGCTCCAGGTCCTCCACAAACGAACACACATCCTGAGATACCAGAAAACGGAATAATCAAACTAACGGCGGCTGGATCAATCTCCTGCACCCTAGGCTACAACTACTGATCACATGCGGTTTCCCACTCACTTCTAGATGTTAATTCATTTCTCAACTGCATATTGTCTGCTGTCAATTGTGCTACCTTTTCCAATAAAATCCGCACCGCTTCTGGTTCCCACACACCTTGCGTTCTTGACTTTGCCGTTGTGTTGCTTTTGTTCCCAATTACTCCCAAAACAAAACATTTACATACAAGAATAATCTGACTTCCTACAGCTCCATATCGTCATACTCATTATCATCATATACCAATACAAAAGTAATCAAATGCCACAAAAAAAATCTTTCTTCCCCAAATACACTAACACTTAATCTAACAACAAAAACGACAATGCACACGCAAAACATCTATAATGTGGCTTTTGACACTTCATACTCATAACACAAGCCAAGAAGAAGGAAATCGTCCCATACTTCAAAAGAACGATTTTGTCAGCATTCACCACATCTTGTGACTGTACTGCAGGTGGTGGGCTCGAACGTCATACTGGACAGACGACGTCCGCTATTCTAACACCACATGTTGTGGGTCGGGTGCCAAGAGGTGCCGTATTGAACTTAGCGAGAACTTTCCAACTTCTGGTAAACCTTCCGGGATATAAGGTCGTGGTCCATGAAACTCTTCAGCTCATAACATTTCGTCCAGAGCTGCGCTGGACATCTTCAGAGGGGTGTATCTCCTCCGGTGAGTCTTGCCAACCGAGGAGAAACACCGGAGGAGAAACACCCCTCTGAAGATGTCCAGCGCAGCTCTGGACGAAACGTTAGGAGCTGAAGAGTTTCATGGACCACTACCTTACATCCCGGAAGGTTTACCAGAAGATATGTCATCAGGTCGTGAAAGCCTTCATACTATGAACTTTCCAACTGATTTATTTGTTTCCAGTACAGTGCTCTGTTCACCTCGGTCTGCATCACAGGGCACCGCAGTGCTTAGGAATCACCCCGGCGGCCTGTCCAACGACACGATGTATCGTGTCGGCCTTGGCCGGCCTGCTGAGATCCGATGTTGTCAGGATGGCTGCGTCAGCATCCGACCCTGCGCCGCTCGCTGTGAGCTGCCGGCGGCCAGCTGCGTCCTTCTTCTCGCCGGCGTGGCTGTGATCGCAGCGACGAACAAGCGCGTATGTTCTGGCGTCCGAATCTGCAGCCCTCGCCTCTGAAAGTCTCCCGTGGGTGTCGGGAGCCGAGACGACTGCCAGCGGTAGCGAGCCGAAGAGTGGCCCGGTGCTGGCTGGCTGCGGACCCCGCATTGGCCTCAGAGGGTTGAACCAACGACCTGCCGTGGACTGGGATGCAGGCACCCCATCTGTTGCTGCGTGTAACCTGGTGATGTGATATGCCTCGCTGTCCAGGAGAGCTGCCACACTTGAAATAATCTCAGTAGGAAGCGGCCCCTATTTACACTCGGATGTTCGCCTCTGTCTTGCAAAGCTCGCCGCTTTGTGTCACGTATGCATAACACATAGGTTGGCCAGTGGCATAACGCCTGTTGGTATGTCTAACTCACTGCAATCCGTCCTGCACCTGGCTGTAACTCCGCTCCGTATATCGCACAAAACTAGCTTTCCCTATACTAAACGGCGGTGCCGCTACAGTTGTTTGCAGATAAAATAACAAACCACTATGTGTGTCATGATATGTGATCTGGATGTCACGGCTTTCATTGCACTTTAGAGATTGTCAGTCTTTCTGTGATGTGTAACTGCTGCTCCATTGTCTCCTAGCCATCTCAATTGTAGCGCTTGACTACAGACTACAGCTGCTGTTGCTGCTCATAACTTGCAAACAGGCTGTTGACATCAGTGTCATTTAACTGCTGTTGTGTAGGTGTGACAAATTCACTTGTCCACTTGATGTGAAATAGATTATTACGTATTTATATATTCTTCTATCATACATTATTTATTCCTATTGAGAACAGATGTATTCTGCTGGTACATTTTTTAAAATCAAGTGCCAAATTCGTAAGTATATGTTGCACACAAATCATTTAGTTTTATTTAGACATCAGTAAAAATATAGTCTAATGTTATGTGTCACGTTTGAGGTGATTAAAAATGCCACATTTACTTGGTGTTTCTGTAAGAGTGTGCAAAATTGTAGCAGGACATAGAGAATGTACCACTGAACATTGAACAGGGAACCTAGGGTCAGAGAAGCCAGCTTAAGGAGATATGGAACTAAACTTATTCACCGCTTCGTCTACCATTACTGTTCTCCAGTTTATTTACAACTAACATGGGTACAAGTTTACAAGTACCATGCTGTTTATGTGCATAGACATTATTTATTTCCTGCAATGAAACAAGGAGGACGACCCTGACTACCAGGAAGTAATGATGCTGGTTTTGTTTACTTTCCTTATCTATAAGGTGGCTCTGTTGTATCTTATGTACGTTGACCCACAACAGAACGTGTTATGAATCAACGACAGACCCATTCACTACTCAGTGTTATTCAGAGATGTAGAGTACAACACGTTGGAGCAGTACCGGTACAGTATTTCTTGGTCACTGGATTGGAAGGGGAGTCATACTCCATTGCATGTGAGAAAACCTGAGCTGAAACCCGTTGATTATTCCCTACGAGGATATCTAAAGTCGCTTGTGTATTAGACACCAGTGGATACAGAGAAATAATTAGTTGCCATTTTTGTAGCTGCCTGTGAAGTGATTCGGAGCACAACAGGGATATTTGTCAGGGTGCGCCTGAATCGCTGATGTCAGGCTTGCATTGAGGTTGATGGCCCTCATTTTCAGCACATTTTGTAATACACAGTATAAATTGTACGTTCATTGTGTCAATGGCCATGTTTAAAGTCAACTACTGTAAAGAAAAAAGTACACAGCAATGTGATTTTATACTTATTCTCTCCTTAATCTCGCTTCTCCGACCACTGTTGTGTGTGTGTGTGTGTGTGTAAGACACTCATTCATGTACTGGTATATCTATTCACCACTATAGTCATCAATGTCGATGCTAGAGATCACATCCATTTCATCATCCATTGCTGTGAAAAAAGAAATCATCAGCTCACAACAATGTTCTACATAATTTGTAACACAATACATTATATAAATCCGACCTACTCAGCGTCGTGTAGTACTGATTAAGTTTATGTAATACTGGGCTGAACTGAGGCAGTCCTTTCGAACGGCAGCGCAAAACTTCACTTTCGACATGAAAAGTGAAGTAGAATAAAAAAGAATGAAGAGAAGTTCATTAGAACCGATTACGTGATCTCGAGTTACAGAATTTACAAATGCAATACCCACATATGTAAATAGGACTATACCATCCACTTGTAATTACTAGTATCTTACATGGCCAGCTACATCACACCATTTTGATGTTGTTGATAACGATGGCGATGATAGTGGTGGTGTGTTACTGACAGAGAACCGTTAAGCAGCTGATAAATTAGACTGTTAATGATGACACAGCTTCCTACATTGGCTGTGATTCTCATAGGTCAATTTGAGCACAGACACCGGCAGCAAATAATACACTGAGACAGATCTATCAGATGGGTATGTGGATTCATTTCAGTAATAGCCAAATGCAGAAACCGATACATTTCGCTGACACCAGACATTACATGAAACACGTGTTGTGCTCCAACATTAGATTGATCATTGAAGTGTAATGAGCGAATGTTGCGTTCGTAATGCACAAACGAGAAGTCTGTCGTGGAACTGGCAGACAAAGAGTAGGCAGCATTATTCGTTAAGATTACAAGAGAAACAGCTTCACTCGTTTCATTCTCTTCACGTACACTGACGGAGAAGCAGTCTTAATACAAATATTTAAAAAAAATTATGCAGAGTAATTAAATTTCGGGAATGCATTTGTCCAGGTACCATATTTACGTGATTACCACTGCAAGAGTCACAGGTTAATGTAAGTGCGAGACAGGCCACTGCATATATGTAATGCTCGTATATTAATAACAGTTATAGCCTCTAGAATGTTGGATGGAAGAATGCAAACATACAGTACATGCATTACGTTGTACTGGTGCTGTATATCACTTTGTGGGATGGGGCTTCATGGTTATTGCATCTGATCGGTGAATACAGGATGGTTAATGCTGTTTTTGGTTGACACCAGAATTGTCCCATATGTGTTCGATTGGAGACAAGTCGGTGTTTGAGCAGGCTAAGGCATCATATAGGCACTTTATGGAGCATGTTGGGTTACAACAGTGGTATGTGGGAGAGAGTTATCCTGTTGGGAAGCATACCTGGGACGGTGGCCATGAATGGAAGCAAAACAGGTCGAATCACCATACTGACGTACAACTTTGCACTCAGATTGCGTGGGATAGCTACGGGAGTGCTCCTGCTGTTATACGAAATCGTACACCTATCGATAACTCTGGATGTAGGTCCTGTGTGTCTAGTACGCAGACAGTTTGCATGCAAACCGTCAACTGGCCTCCTTCTAACCAACACCTTGCCATCACTGGCACCGAAATGGAACCAGCTTTCATCAGTAAACACAACAGGCCTCAACTCTGTCCTCCAATGAGTTACCGCTTGACACCATTGAAATCGCATATGGCTATGGCTTGGGGTCAGCGGAATATACACTATAGGGCGTCTGTCTCGGGGCAGTCGTTGAAGTAACCGATTTGTAAATTTGTGTCACTGTGGTGTTAACGGCTGCTCAAATTGCTGCTGCAGATGCAGTAAGCTGCAATACAGCCACATGCCAAACACTATGGTCTTCCATCTCGGTAGTGTGAGGTGGCCGTTCAGACCATGTACAGCGGCTACAGTCCTGTCAAGTCTTTCTGCTATATCGCAGAAGGATCATATAGTTTTCTGTAGTCCCAATACTCGACCACGTTCAGACTCAGTGCGATGTGGAAAATGACATATTTGTTGTCTTAAAAGCATACTTGATTAATATCGGTTCATCACATGGAGTCTGAAAGGTAACTAACGCTTACGTCCGTTACTGCGTGTATTTAAAACAAACCTGATATGTTTTCTCATAGTGGAGCTACTAGTGCCACTCTTATGGGACTGGCGCAACATCTGAATATACATATTTCAGATGTAGAAACACACTTACCAAGTTTCGTTTGTGTCACACAACGTCTTATCAGTATTACGATTTTTTCCCTCAGTGTAATTTCTGTGGTATCGTAGAACACTCTGTGCGGCTGTACCCGGCGGAGGTTCTAGTCCTCCCTCGGGCATGGGTGTGTGTGTTTGTCCTTAGGATAATTTTGGTTAAGTAATGTGTAAGTTTAGGGACTGATGACCTTAGCAGTTAAGTCCCATAAGATGTCACACACATTTTTTTCTTAGAACATTAACATTGTATCCAGTATCCAGTAAGTGTAATGATTTCAGTGATGCCGTGTACTACGTAGGACTGGCAGACCATGCACAGCAGGTGGTGATAATTCTTCCGCTGTGGTGTTAGAAGCATTTACATAGTGAACATAGCAACGTGCACGGGGTAAAGGTCTAAGCAGGACAAAAAACTGTCATGTTAAAGTACTTACAAAAACAGCGTTTTTGTAAACTGATGTCTCAAGAATGCCTGGGTCAATCGACGTACAACAGATCCATTGCGGAACAGGGAGTGAAAACCGATTTGCAATATGATGTACCATAACTGTGTCAAGAAAGATTTCCCCTTACGTGGCCCTATGTATGTGAAAAATCAACAGGAGAAATTTTGTTGGAATGTTCAAGAATTTTTTTAAAATCTATCATGCATCCGTACTTGTGACAAGAAACATACCGTGATTCGTGTGGAAGGTAGACACTTAGGGTTAAATCTTTGAACGTGAACGTCAGGCATTTATCCGCGAAGTAGAAATTATCATACCCAAAGTTACTCCACTTTACCAACCATGTATGCTTCATTATATATGTGTAGGTTATTTTTTTCGCTAAGAAAGATTCAAAATACTCCTGACTTGAAAAATGCTAATAAAGAAATCGCTTCAGTTGAAGCTGGTCAGCAGAGATTTCTGAATAGTTCATTATCCCTGCGGTAGGGTTAGTGTTGTGACAGAATACTGGACATATCTTTCTTGATACAGTTATAGCACACCATGCTGCAAATCGGTTTTTAACACTCTTCGCACCTGAAGTTCGGAACAGTCACTCAGTATACCAATTAAAACGTATATTCCACTGAGACAGTTCTACCATACATCTTTATGTTCGTAGTAATAGACGGAAAGTCATCGAGTAAAACAGAAGTAATATATGGCGTTCCCCAAGGAATTGTTATAGGCCCTTTTATTGTTCCTGATCTATATTAACGACATAGGAGACAATCTGAGTAGCCGTCTTAGATTTTTTGCCGATGATTCTGTCATTTACGTTCCTGTAAAATCATCAGATGATCAAAACGACTTGCAAAATGATTTAGATAAGATATCTGTAAGGTGCGAAAAGTGTCGATTGACCCTGAATTAAGAAAAGTGTGAAGTTATTCACATGAGTACTTAATGAAATCAGCTAAATTTGTCCCACAAATCCGAAGGCAGAGAATTCAGCTAAATACTTGGGGATTACAATTACAAATAACCTAAATTGGAACGATCACATAGAGAATGTTGTGGGTAGAGCAAACCAAAGACTGCGATTCATTGGGAGAACACTGAGAAGGTGCGACAGATCTACTAAAATGACTGCTTACACCACTCTTGTCCGCCATATCTGGAGTATTGTGTGTGGTGGGGATCCGCATCAGGTGGGACTTACGAATGACATCTAAAAAGTACAAAGAAGGAAAGCTCGTTTTCTATTATCGCGAAATAGGGGAGATAGTGTCGCTGACATGATACGTGAATTGGATTGGCAATCATTAAAACAAAGGCGTTTTTCGTTGCGACAGGATGTTCTCATGAAATTTCAATCACCAGTTTCCTCCTCCGATTGCGAAAACATTCTGTTGACACCCACCTACACAGCGAGAAATGATCACCACGATAAAATAAGAGAAATCAGTGCTCGCACAGAAAAATTTAAATACTCGTTATTCCCGCGTGCCGTTCGAGAGTGGAACGGTAGAGAGAGAGAGCTTGAAGGTGGTTCATTGAACCCTCTGACAGGCGCTTTATTGTGAATAGCAGAATAATCACGTATATGTAGATGTAGACGTAGATAATTGGAAGGAACACGTAGCAGCAGAGAAGTATATCGTATGCTGATTCCGAATCAGAGTAGTAAAAATTCTCCATCGCAAAGTAAAATACAAATATTACGTAAAAGAGTAAGAGCTACGCACCGAATTTTACGCTTAACGTGTTGCTATTTGCTGACGGTCAGATCATTCTTATAAATAGTGCTGTTGATGTGCTTTGGGAGAAAGGTATACTGTTAGATCCATGCTTTTTGTCGATGGTAATATATTAGAATATGTCTCAGGTTTTAATAAATGTGGAGCACAGGTCGGTTATAAGAGCCTAAAATGAAATACGAAAAGCAAATGAAGTTCTACAAAGTAATGGCTGTGCCAGCAGTAAAAGGATGTACCCGAGCCACTTACAGAGCCATTGATAGCAAAATGCAAACGCTACCATGAGTTCCGTGTCCATGCCAAGAAGGCGTTTCCCAGTGTCCTGTGAGAAATTATGGTATAATTTCTATGTCATGAAAATTAATGTTGCCTGTCACAACTACTAATTTCATTCTGATCTGTGATCTGTGCGCTCTCCAAGAGAAATGTTTACAGATTAAAATTAGATAGCAGCATGTGTATGGAGAGTTCATAACAGTACTAAGAGAATGATTATTTTTAAAAATAGTTAATGTCACCCTCTTTCTTTAGATTAATGAAGCCATTACTGCTTTTTATAAGCAATGGAGTACCTAATATTTCGATATATGGTGGTGGCAGAAGGAGGCAAATGGGTGACAATAGGGAATCTATAAAATAATTGGGAGGTTCGACGCAATTAGTACTGCTCCGCTGATTTGTATTTTAAAATATACACTGCTGGATAGTGTTCAATTATCGTCTAATGAGCACTGAAAGTAGCAGTCACCGATCATGTCTGACTGGGATGTCACACAATATAATGCTGTAGAGTATGTCAGATAGCTGTGTTGGAGGCAGTGTCTGTTTCGCAGGTCTGCGTCACATTTTAAATGTTCTACCAAAAAACTTCATTCACTGATCCTTCCTCGCGAAACTGAAGATAATGTACCGGATAGCATACGTCTGGCAAAATGACTGCAATGAGAAAATTAGGGACATTGAAGGTAATAGAGCCGTCAGACACTTTCACGATGTCTGCGCTGGATTCCGCCTGCTTAGCTGGGTGGTAACGTGCTCGCCCACCATGGAAGCGGGCAACGATTAGATTCCTAGCCGGGTTGGAGATTTTCTACACTGGGGCACTGGGTGTTGTGTTGTCCTCATCATCATTTCATCCTTATCCCCGGCGCGCAAGTAGCCCAATGTGGCGTCGACTGAAATTTGACTTGCACTCAGCAGCCGAACTTTCCCTGATACGGCCTCCCGGCCAATGATTCCAGACGCTCATTTCATTTCTGTTCAAATGGTTCAAATGGCTCTGAGCACTACGGGACTTAACATCTGAAGTCATCAATCCCATTGAACTTAGAACTACTTAAACCTAACTAACCTATGCCCGAGGCAGGATTCGAACCTGCGACCGTAGCAGTCAAGTTGTTCCAGACTGAAGTGCCTAGAACTGCTCGGCCAGAACGGCCGGCATTTCATTTCTGTGCAGGACTGTTCATAGAAAACATTGCAGAAAGTTTGGAATTTTGCTATATGTATCGCTGATTGGTCGTCTATAAGAGGATATCGTGTTGCAGAGAATGGACGATTGTTAAACGAATCTGGTAATGTATTGGATTCTGAGAGAATATTACACTATACGAAACACTTAAATGGGTAATCCACCCGTCCTCTTAAAAGAGACTTTACCATCTAATAGGATAATGCTGTGATACAAGGTTATGAATAAATCGAGTTGCAGCATGACAAAAACTTCTACGTTACTTCTGGTAAGTTAAAAGCTGTGACCTTAGAAAAGCGACTACGTGAACGACGTTGATTTAAGTTTCCTATAAACAGCTGGAAAAGGTATTTGACAATAAAAATTGAAAAATAAACTTGCATTGTCTCTTGACGTTATGGTCCATCAAACGAGGACTTTGGTTAATGTACCCTCCACCATAGGAAGTAAGGTGGCATGAGAGTATTGGACATCGAATAACATTGTCTGGGGTACGAAACTGGTGGTGTGTTTACTAGTTATCTACGTGGTAAATACTATGAATTCATCTCTGCGAGACATAACATCAAAGTGGTGCTATTATTTTATTTCCCTTACATGGGACAGTAATGCGACAGCAATAGGTATTACTTATTACACTACACTTACTCAAAACTGCAGTAATTTGCTTACACAAAAAGGCAGTAAAGCATCACGCCCTGAAAACTGCCACCACAGGTAAATCACGACAAACCAGCGCTGGGTGTTGGGGGAGGAGATGCGAGGCATGACGTGGCAAGTTTAAATAAGGTCGGTGGTGTCTTTTACTGAAGTGTGTTCATGGAAAATGACACAGTGAATCTGTCTTGTACTGAATGCCACAATCTGGGACACGGTGTCAGCTTTCACAGGTGAGTGCTGTTGGATTACTTCTCGTGCAGGGGGAGGGGGCAAGTCATGGACAAAAATTTCCGTAAATTTATAGATTGGAATGAATTATATTTACGTGGGGGTGGCAGACGAGCCCTCATATGCCTAAGGGACCAACCAAGAACAGATCACCTGAGTCCACATCTGCATCTGGAAATGCCTTACATTTCAAAGTTTGGTTCCGAATTCTCAACGTTACCATCATGTAATCAATCCGAAAACATCCCTTGTCTCCTGGGCTCTTACACATTTGCAACCTTCTGTAAAGTTCCTTAAGCAATGTGTTAGCAGTGATGAAATTATGCTCCGTGCCGAAATCTGCCTGGTTTCCTCTTTCACTGCTTTCCCCCAGTCCATATACCCCAGCTGTGCTTCTTCCATTCCAGTTCCTACTACCGAATACCGGTTACCGATCGCAATTACATTTTCCTTTCCCTTGAGTATCCGAACATTTTGTAATCTCATCAGGCCTTCCTTAACCTCATCGTAATCTGTGGAGCTAGTTTCCATATAAACTTGCATGACTTTGATGAGTACTTGCTTTGTGTCTGCATCGGCTACTGCGTTCACTATGTGGCTCACTGTAGCCTACGTGGATGCTTATTTTCTTAACGATTATTTTAATTCCATTTTATTTCTATTTGATTTTGTATTTACAACCTCTTAGTCACCTGGCGTGACGTCCTGTTCGTCCTACAACCGAACTTCACTAATCTTCTCTATAATATAGCTACAGCCTATCCAGTTCTTTAATCAAATCATCCAACTTACCTACCTGATGAAGACATCTACCATCCATCCTCTAATCGTAGAATACCAGTATACGATTTCACGATGACGACATTCTCGTGAATAGTCCCCATCTGGAGATCTAGTGAGGGACTAGGTTACCTCTGAAATATATTACCCAAGAGAATGACATCGTCATTTAACGATGCCTTAGAGTTTCATACCTTCGGAGAATGTAACGGCTCGAGTTTCCCATTACTTGCAGCCATTTTCAGTACCGGCTCAGCAAGGTTATTTTGGTTGATGTAAATGTCTCAGATCTGCCTGTCATCCAGACTGTTAACCCTGCAACTACAGAAAAGGTCGATACCCCTTTTCAGAAACCACATTCTTGTCTGGTCTGTCCACAGATACCACTCCGTTGTGGTTCCATCGCATCGTTGAGACACGCAAGGTGCCCCACATCGACAATGACTGGTCACCCTCAATCTAGTTACAATGTTATAATTCCAACAGCTCCTTAGTCGCTTTCAGTGTGGTTCAAGATACATCGGTCGACCTTCGATAATCCCAAAAGCGGGCTTACATTAGACTTTCCTGCGCCGATATCACTGTGTGTGTTTTGACACTGAGAAGGTTTACGATATCATATGGAGTCGCATTTCCATCGGACAGCTCAACGAATGGAGGCTTCGGCGATCTTCTCCCACCTTTATATGGTCCTTCCTTTTAGCACTCTATTACAGGTATTGAAACCGAGCGAGGTGGTCCAGTGGTTAGACACTGGACACGCATTCGGGGGGACAACGGTTCAATCACGCGTCCGGCCATCCTGATTTAGGTTTTCCGTGATTTCCCTAAATCACACCAGGCAAATGCCCGGATGGTTCCTCCGAAAGGGCACGGCCGAATTTCTTCCCCATCCTTCCCTAATCCGATGAGACCGATGACCACGCTGTCTGGTCTCCTTCCCCAAATAACCAAACCAAACCAATCAGGTATTGAGTCGGCCATGTGCTCTCTGATTACTTTGAATGGGAGGCCTGTGTCTCTCAATGCGGTATTGTAGATGTAACTATCTTTGTCATAACGGTTAATAGTATCGATTCGGTTGTTGAACGTCGTGCCCGGTGTTCCTTGTTTGTTGACAACACCTGTGCCTTTTGTCCTTCTCTTCCCCTACGAAACAACTCATCAACTGCAAATAGCTATTCGTGTGCTGGAGCAATGGGTGGAGAAGATGGGTTCTAATTTCTTCGTTGAGAAGTTTTCGTGCGTTTTTTAACTATTAAAGTTTTGTTCCAAACTATCGAGATTTGAGGATTAGGGACACTGTTTTTGTTTTAAACACACCATGAGGATTCTGGGCCCCACATTGAATCCTAAATTTAGATGGTCCCCACATATTCGCGAGGTGAAAAGACGCCCCATAAAAGTGCTCATTATTTTCATATGGTTTTGTCACATTTCATTAAAAGCCTACAGAACTTCTCTGCTGCCGTTTTACACGGCTATCGTACGACCTGAGTTTGTTATGGCTGCACGGTGTATGGGTCTGGACAACCCTCTTATACTGAAATTCAGGATGTGACGCACAGTGAAAGTATTCAGCTGGTCACTGGGGATTATGTAATCAGCCCCATAGCGAGCGACTGCGCTGAGGCTAGTGAGGAGCCGCTACACAGGCGGCGATTACTCGTTATGGTGCGACACGCTGTCCACGGTAGACACACCTGCATACATGGCCGCCGTTCGTCCAGCAGTGGGAGGACTTCTCGGTGATCGACAACGGACGACAAGACCTTATGGGATTCACGCAAATGATTGCCTAAAACAGATGCTGGTGTTAATGTTAGACAGCAAGGTTTAACAGATCTCCATTCTGTCATCTAAAAAGCCTCAGAGTTATTACAGACTTGACGCTTCATAAGGAACGTTAAACTCAAGATACCATGCTTAAATATCTCTCTCTTTCTTAAATTTCTTGATGGGATTCGCTTTTTCGTGAATATACTGTATTTATTTTTTATCTGATCCGATCGCATTCGTGCCCTGAAAAATCGCATGAAATGTACCTAGAAGAGAAAATGGTCCAGTTAGCACATGTCCAAATTTACTTTCTTCAACAGATGGGGAAATTGGTATTAATTCGCTGTGCATGTACTAATTAACAAGCAGACCACGCCGCCAAGAACGCCTGCAGGGAACGTGACGTGAACGGTGTGTCATTCCCCTATCAGCTCTCATTTCGCTGCTGCAAAGGAGAGGGATGCAGTTGTGAAAGGAATGCCTGACAGAGAGGGCTAATATGGCGCAAGTGGTGAAGCCAAGTATCCGGCTATGACTTTCCTCATGCCGGCCACACTGGTGGGATGAAGTGGCCTTGACTCGGCTCCGAAGTGGGCACTGTGTCCTCCCACAGGGCATGCGATTCCTGTGACGTGCAAATAAATACATGCCACATTTTAGCTGAGTGTAATTTATATTGCGATTGGGGACAGAAAATTTAGGCGGGAATCTGCCCTCTGTTTTGGATAATACCGAGAAGGGTGTGCCAAGCTTTTAAAATTTTGTGAAGGTTGGAAATTTTTGTGAGCCACATAGTGACTGTCTTATCGCCTTTATTCCAGTGATCATCCCGCAGCCGCTAGCTAATGTATCATGTATGTTCTTGCCACTGCCTTTTGCCTTTTACTGAACATTTTTAAATGCGTTCTTCATATGTTTCTTTGCAGTTCTCGTTTCACTAATTTGGCGTCCTGTATTCGCGATCATATCTCAAAATTTTAGTAGAGGCGCTGAAGACCTTTAGGCGAGTGCCCACACTACCCTATCATTATAATCATCATCATCTCATGCTGTAGAACGTGATCTTTTTCTTCTACTCTTAGAGTTTTCTTAAACGCAATAAGAGACAACGCATAACAGTGGAAAATACCCCTGTACCGTAGCACTACCTCTGCCCTACTTCACTGTTGCAACTCCATACAACAGCAGGTAACGTTAACCGTGATTCGCAGTTCCAAATCACTCTTCTCCATTAGTCCAACGTAAGGACATTTCGTTCTTCACTGAAGTGTCGCTTAGCATTAACTTGAGACATATCTGGCTTATGTGGAGCCTTTTGACCGTTTTAACTCCCTACGCAAAGCCGTTGTGCTCGCTGGGCTGCCAGTGACACTTTCAAACTCACGAATGACGCCTTCCGCTGATTTGGTGCTAGTTTACAACAATCCTCCGCAATGTTCGAGGGTCCCTGACCGTGAATATATGACGTGTTCGTGGTCTTGGTCTAGCTGTAGTTGATCCTTCGCATTTACACATATCAGAAGTATCTCTGACAGTCGAATTTGGCAGCATTATAAGGATAAAAATGTCTCTCATGGATCTGATACTCGGGTGACATCCAATGACTAGTCCACGTTTGAAGCCATTGTGGTCTCTTGACCTCCGATTATGCTGTTACTGTTTCTCTACTGACAAAGCAATACTCCCCGGTTCCTTTTGCTCTGACGGGTTGACGTCTTCTGACATTTAGTTGTCGAATCCACGTTTCATAGAGGTGCCCGGATACATTTGATCTGGTTATGTAATTTTGCATTACGTGTTTTATCCGCATACGCGGTGTATATTGAACAGTCTTAATCGTTTGTCAGTGGTACAATCACAATCGTAAATGGTCTTTGACAACATAGCTTCGGCATACACTTGTCCCGCCAAAGACAACTGGCGAAATATTCCTTAACTCACGTAGAGTACTGCACTCCCCAGCGAAATATAAGTTCCTTCTTAAAAAAATAGGTGAGGTGGTATAAGGAGCCTGTGACATACAACGTTCTGTTTGTCACATCAACTACTTTATAATTACAGTATTTATGACAAACCGCTAGAAACAGTATCTCCGTAAAATATCGAGGAGTAACTATCCGGAGCGACCTTAAGTGGAATGACCATATAAAACAAATAGTGGGAAAATCAGGTGCCAGACTTAGATTTAAAGAAAGAATCTTAAGGAAATGTAACTCATCCACGAAAGAAGTAGCTTATAAGGCGCTTTTTCCACCCATTCTTGAGTTTTGTTAATCAGTCTGGGACTCCTATCAGATAGGTGGAAAGATCTAACTAAGAGCGGCATGTTTCGTCACGGCATCGTTTAGTCGGCACGATAGCGTTACGGAGATGCTGGACAAACTCCTTTGGCAGACGTTACAAGAGAGGAGTTGTGCATCACGGAGAGATTTACTATCGAAGTTTCCAGAGAGCACTTTCCGGGAAGAGTCGGACAACATATTGCTTCCCCCAACATACGTCTCACGAAAGAGCCATGAGGAGAAAGTTGGAGAAATTAGAGCCAATGCAGAGGTTTACCGACAGTCATTCTTCCCACGCGCTATTCGCTAGTGGAACAGGATTGGAGGGCTCAGTTAGTGGTACAATACGTAACCTCCGCCACACCCCACAAAGCGGCTTGCGGCGTATGCTGTAAATGTGGATGTAGATTTTTGAGCATTTTGTTTTGTTTCAGCTTTCCACGAAAACAGCTAAGAATTTTACTTGAAGAGGAGATCAGAAGTGAAGATATTGCTAAATTCCGGTATATTGAGGATATGGAACTTGGACATGTTGAGAGATTGAACGTCAGGCAGCTACGACTGAAACAAGGGAAAGGAAAGCATTAGTGCACGGAAGAGTAGCCTTGAGAGAGGAAACAGTGATAGCAGCGGAGAAACACGGTGGCTGAAGTCTAGAACATAACAGATATTGGATTTAATTGATGAAAGGAGAAAATATAAAAATGCAAGTTACCGGGCGAAAGGGAATACAGAGATTTCAGAGAAACAGGAATGCTCAGAAGAAATGTGAAAAGCTGTTGAATCATTAGCGGTTTTGGGAAATTAACCAACGCTCTGGAGAAAAATGAGCCATTTTGTACAAAAACCAAAGTGCAGTTAAATGAGTGACATTGGTTTGTAGCCTATTCCACATGTTATTCAGTCAGTACACTGCGAGCAAGTAGTAAAGGAAACCAGAGATAGATTTTGAAACGCAATTAAAATTGAAGGAAAGGAAATAAAATTATTGCTATATACCAGAAACTTTATAGCTCTGTCAGATAGCGTTAAGGAGTTGGAATGTCAGGAGAAGGAAAGAATTTGTATCTTAAAGAGAGGTTATAAGATAAACATCAGGTGGAGGAAAGGAGGTGTAAAGGAATAGTTGGGTTGGGTTGATTTTGGGGGAGAAGACCAAACTGCGTGGTCATTGCCGGCCGCCGTGTCCGAGCGGTTCTAGGCGCTTCAGTCCGGAACCGGGCGACTACTACTGTCGCAGGTTCGAATCCTGCCAAGGGCATGGATGTGTGTGATGTCCTTAGGTTAGTTAGGTTTAAGTAGTTCTAAGTTCTAGGGGACTGATTACCTCAGATTTAAGTCCCATAGTGCTCAGGGCCTTTTTTTTGCGAGGATGGATGGGGAAGGAAGTCGGCCGTGTCCTTTCAAAGCAACCATCCCAGCATCTGCCTGGAGCGAATTAGAGAAACCACGGAAAACTTCAATCAGGAGGGCCGGACGCGTGAATGAACCGTCGTCCTGCCGAATGCGAGTCCAGCGTGCAAACCAGTGCGCCACCTCGCTCGGTGTGTAAAGCAATGTAATATCGAGGGAATTGGATAAGCAACTGAGACACTAGCAGTATGAGATGAGATTTACTGTTGGAGGATTGACATAACTGATGGAAGCAGTAGTAGAGAGGATACGAAATGCACATTGGCAATAGCTAGAAATGCTTTTGCGGTTACAACTTCTTAATTTTTATAGAATTACAAGTTCTAAGGTATATTTTCTGAAACTACTTGTCCAGAGTGTAGTCTTACGGAAAGTGAAACGTAGGCGACATGCAGTGCAGACTAGCATTAAATAGAAGCTTGTGATTGTGATGCTACAGAATAATACTGAAGGTTATGCGACTAGATTAGTAAGTTAATGACTAGAATTGGGAAGAGAGCAAATTTACGGCATAATTTTACAAGACGAAAGGATGCTTTTTATGTTGCTGTACTGTGTTTGTGTTGGAAATACATGTTATACAATGTTCTTTCAGATATGCTTGCATGTCAAGTTGACCACTGCCGTTAATCGGGAAATCGGGATTCGAGTCCCAATATGGCACAATGTTTCATGTATCACCTGTAAATAGTACAGCTGAAGTAAATTTAGATTCACCATTGGCGACTTAAATTTCGTAGTATTAAGAGAAGGGATGAATGGACGACACACTCTCTGAGGTATCAAGATATGGTTAATATTGTAATGGCAGAACGTTCGGGGTGACCATTGTTGACAGAGAGCGAGATCTCACTATCTGAAGCAGATTCAAAACGCCGTAGATTATAGTAGTTATTGCATATAAAAATACTTCTGCCAGACAGATTACCGGCAATAGCTGTATCAAACGTGTTATCAAAGGCTATCCTAACCGAACCAGATGCATTTAAATAGATGTAAATGAATAGCCTCTAGCAGTAACTGTAGCACTAACGCATATGGAAATCTGTAACACTAGTAACACAAAATAAATGATTTTGGCCCATATTTATTCTCACTATGATTTAAAAGAGATAGCTAGAAACAACAGGTGTGTTATTCCATATTAGAGAAAGTCACCCAACTTCCACAATACACCAAAATCTAAGCGCTATAAAACTTAATTTTATGTAGGAACAACTAAAGTATACAACATATTCAACAACAAGGATAAAAAATGTGTCATGACGTAATCGTGCAGTACAGAAAATCACTCGCGTTGACCCTAGCAGATTTTATATTCTTGATGCAGCAGCACTACAAAAGTTAGAGTGGTAGGATGCTACAAACGTCAACCTCCACATTTACTGAAAATTAGCTGAGAGGTGGGCACGTGTACAAAGTAAAGTCAGTAGTATTACGTATACCCAAGAAGAGGGGTAAAGAAGTAGCCTGTTGGTAGCACTCGACGTCATAAGGTTGCAGCAGAAGCACCATCAGTCTCTAAATTATCAGTTGGAGCTAAACGTAATCCCTCTCTTAAGTTTCACATCATCCAGACAACCAATCGAACACAGTAAGAGCTTAGCGTCTATGACCATATTTAATTCCACATTCCACAAACCTCTGAAATATAAGTGCCATGCATAAACTTATTTCGTTTGACATACGGTCTGTAGTCTATTAATGTTATGTTTAATGTACTCTTCTTCCCCTAAGAACGCACAGACTCACTTACCAGAATTTACTTTAAATACATTCAGTTTAAGTTGACTTCAATTTACAGTCATTAATGTGTGTACTGGGAGTCATACCACATAATCTATGTCCTTTGATCTCTTTATCGGTGTGCAACGTACGCATTTTCCTTATTATATACTCATACACATGTATGTTTTCGTTATTTTGTGCTGGTGTACGGCTCATTCTGAAAGCTGTAATTTAAAATGTTTCTATAATTACATTGCTATCAGGTTACCATCACGCTGTCTGTTATATACGGTAGTTACAAAGACAAAATATGTGTATTTGGTCAAAAACAGTCTATGAACTAATTGGGAGGACTATTTCATACGCACAGGACTCAAACAAACCCCCGACACCCCTAATAAGCTGTAGAATGGTGATGTATTTTTAACTATGGTAGTAAATTCTTCTACTGCCAAACTACTGCATTCTTATTTAGTGTTAATCGTATCCTGAAAATATTATTTAATGAGCACGAGAAAAGTATATTTAATATTGCTTCAGTATTGGAGAACATAAATACAAAGTTAACAGTTTTGACTCTTCCCATAGCAAGAAATTAAATTTCATATTAACATTCGCATCTGCTGTATGGGTCTCTTGGACAGTAATGTAAAGTTGGTATGCCTATATGTTTCTGATGGAGTTCACACCCTAAAAGTGTACGTCCGAGCGGAAGTAGTTTATACCGTTAGATCCTGCTATGGCAGCCTCACTCTGCTCCAGGCTGAACGTTTGACTGCACTCGATTGAATCTAATTTTCCGAGATGCGTAGCAAACTGGTGGCGGAGCCGATACGTATGTTACCGGTCGATTGACAAACTAATCACGCCAGAATCCATTTCCCCGTGATCTCGCCAGTCGATCGTTAATGCTAAGAGCAAATATTAATAAACTGGACGTTAACATTAATTAACTCTATCCGTACGGGAGTCTGTTTAATACAGGCAGAGGGATTAGGCGGGATAGCGGCGTATATCTTGCGACGAGAGCCGTTGGCGTGGAATGCTATGCGCTTTCCTAACGGTGACCGAGGCACAGATTTAATACCAGCTTCAGGACAGCGGAGAAATTAATTTTCTCGCTACTCGTCTCTTCACGTTGCTAAAAAGTGGATCTTGTCAGCACTTACGATATTACCAAATTAGAAATTCTCATCGTATTCTAGACGCGATGTCAATAAAATGACAATATGACGTCAATGTCAGAAGAGACGCCAGATATGAGGACGCTCTCCTGCTGCGCGCGTAGAGAATTAATTTCATCACAATTAACTTTTCTTACATGAGAGTAATGTCTACAAGAAATGTTTGTCTGTGTTATTTAATTTCGGTAGGTTTGTTGAAGAAACACTGATGCCTCTCACTGTGTTCGAAACACGACATTGAAAAGTACGTCTAAATACGAAATTAATGCATCTCAGAATATCTGTAGCTAGGAATACGACAGGAAGTATGTGAGAATAAACGAAACTGTAGGCATATGCTAAGACTATACGTCGTGTCTCTTTGGAGTTCCGAGAAACA
This sequence comes from Schistocerca gregaria, assembly GCF_023897955.1. Lineage (NCBI taxonomy): Eukaryota > Metazoa > Arthropoda > Insecta > Orthoptera > Acrididae > Schistocerca > Schistocerca gregaria. The sequence goes on from NC_064931.1 coordinate 837,971,377, forward strand.
TTAAAAATCACAATTGTATCAGAAAATGCTATTGGAATTGTACGGTGAAAACATTGATATGGAGATGTACAAGTGACTTCCAAAGCATGCTATTACGCAACAGGAATGAGAGAAAATCGAATGTAAGCCATCCGGCAGCTGTTAAACAAGATCATTGGAAAGCTGAACATATAATATTACTTTAGTATTGCAGGAAACAATATCCTCATTTTTTCTTCCTTCTTCGTGTTTTTTACAATTGATCTATAGTGCCCAAGTTGTCTTTATTCATGCAATTTGTCTCTGCTCCAACCTGATGATAACTTAATACTGCAGTAGGATATTGCAGTAACAGTGTTAGAGTTTGGATGCAATGCATGCATATTTAAGGGAACATTGTATAAGGAGAATTGTCAGTACGTACAGTGTACAATAACATAATAAGCATCTTTCCTTAAAGCAAAATTGTCCTCTAAATTTCCTCTCTCCCCAGTTCTAGCCAGTACCTTATCTGATCTAGTCGTATAATCTTCAGCATGCAGATCAGGTACTGCTGCGACTGCAGCCGTTATTAAATACACGAAATGTATTCGCATTGGCGACATGGAGAACCGTCAGCTGTATAATGGAATGACAACAACGAAAATTTTCACCGAACTGGGACTTACCGAGAGCGGTCGCTTGATCAATATGCTATCCGAGCACGCCTCACTCCCAGTCTCGAACTTCCACATGCTGTCAAGCATGTCTGTACAGCTTACACTCGTACATTCATTATGTATACTGCCGTAAAGCGGACACATTTCAGTTGAAAGTCGCTTGTCCATTTTCGGCGTACAAATACAATAGTGCAGTGCCAGAGGTGCAACATCATGTTCCTTTCAACACGCATGCATACGGTCCTATATCAAGAGGTAAGGGAAATACTACCGACCTTTGTGCATGCGGGGAGAGCGTAGTTTCGCCATCATCAAATCACTCAGCTTCAGATGGCTGCAGTAATACGAAGCAGTGAAAAATCCACTTCAGCTTCGCCAGAACTAATACTTATTTGTATCGGAGGAAATGGGGAGAAACAGGCTACATTGAAGTTCACTCCGTGGCAGTGATAATGAAACACAAAGTGTAATGCAGGAAGGATGCTGCTCGTTGGTTATCACCAAATAAACTTGTTTAATTGAGAAATGATTTGCGTTAGACAGTTTAATGATGCTGCGATCTTTTTTTTTTTTTTTGGTAGTTGGATATCATTTTGGAACTGTACAAAAGTGAGGTCGTAAATCGTTCCTCTTAATTTCGGAAACATAGCTCATCTTTCTCTTGTCTTCTTGCAATTGAAGAATATAATGTCTGTTTGTTACTGTCTCACAAGTGTCTTTGTAAATATTGAGAACAATGTTTTCCATTTAAGTCTTTCCTTTTCTCATTATTACGAGAGTTAAGGTAATCTTTGTGACATGTAACTGTAATACTTATTTCAGGATTGATTGCAAAATTTAAATGATTCAGTTATTGTATCAATATGTATAGAACCTCGTCATAGTTTTGTAAGCTATTTGGTACTGGCGTAAACGAATGAAGCTACTGCTTGTTTCATCATTTTCGTCTTTACACAATGCATTCAAAAGAATATTACAGCAGTCTGTGACTCTCGTATTTAATCCTAGCAATAAATGAAGCTACAAATCTGACTTCGGCTCAAGTTTCCACATCAAAGTAATTTATGTTATATGACTACTGATAATAAATTCGTTACAGCAGAAAACAGATAATAATTGACGTGCGACTACAATAGATTTACACGAGCAGTTTCTCAAGATACGCACGACTCGGTCCTCCATAAAATATTCAGTGTTGAGCCAAAAAATGAAGAACATCTGTTCAATAGTGCGTTGGTCCAACACTGCAGCGAAATACAGCAGTGCTTCTGCATCGAATGGATTCGAAAAGAGCTTGGTAATTTCTAAGAGTATGTGCATAAGATATCTACAGCCAGGTCATGCAATTATCAAATATTACGGTTAGGTGCTTTGTGCTGGTGAAACTGTAGCCCAGTAGGATGCTAGATATATTTCATTGGGATCAGTTCAGGTGAATTTGGCTGCCAAGGCTTCATTTAATATCTGGGATTGTAAGACAGTTAAGATCCTTAGGCGTAAGGAAGGCATCTGGCTAAGACGGTATTACCGTCAGATTTTATGTTGACTATGCTACAAACATAGCACCATTATTATCCATCATCTATGAGAGATCACTGGAAAAGCAGAAATTTCCACAGGACTGGAAGAAAGCCCAGGTCACAGCAATCTATGGAAAGGGTAGAAAGTCGGATGCACATAATTACCGGCCAATTTCACTGTCATCGATTTGTTGTAGAATCATGGAACATATTTTCTGTCCAGACATAATGACCATTCTAGACTCTGAGAAGCTCATGTGCAGAAAGCAGCACGGTTTTAGTGAACAGCGGCCATACGAGACACACACACACACACACACACACACACACACACACACACACACACACACACACACACAAATGCTTCAAATGACTCTGAGCACTATGGGACTTAACATCTGACGTCATCAGTCCCCTAGAACTTAGAACTACTTGAACCTAACTAACGTAAGGACATCCCACACATCAATGCCCGAGGCAGGATTCAAACCTGTGATCGTAACGGCCGCGCGGTTCCAGACTGAAGCGCTGGCTGCGGTGGTCTCGCGGTTCTAGGCTCGCAGTCCGGAACCGTGCGACTACTACGGTCGCAGGTTCGAATCCTGCCTCGTGCATGGATGTGTGTGATGTCCTTAGGTTAGTTAGGTTTAAGTAGTCCTAAGTTCTAGGGGACTAATGACGACAGCAGTTGAGTCTCATAGTGCTCAGAGCCATTTCTTTTAAGCGCCTAGAACCGCTCTGCCACACTGGCCGGCCATGCGAGACACAGCTGGCCCTCCTTGTGCATGATATACAACAGGCTCTAGACACCGGATCCCAAGCTGATGTCATATTCCTCGACTTTCGAAAGGCATTTGACTCAGTTCCGCACTGTCGCTTGCTCCAAAAAGTGCACGCTTACGATCTATCCGATGACGTATGCGGTTGGATAGAATGTTTTCTAACAGATAGAGAGCCGTATGTCATCTGGAATGGGGAGACTTCAACAGAAACAAGAGTAAAATCAGGAGTGCCCCAGAACATCGTAGTAGGTTAGCTGCTTTTTACGATTTACATAAACGATCTGGTTGATAGTACTGACAGTGGCATTAGACTGTTTGCCGATAATGCTGTAGTCTACAGGAAAGTAGTATCTCACGAATGATGTGAACAAGTCAATGAGGATCTGCAGAAAATAAATGCGTGGTTTAATGACTGGCAGTTGTCTCTCAATATTAGTAAGTGTAACCTACTGCGTATAACAAAGCTGAAATCCCCATTAATGTACAAAATAAATGCCTAGTCTTTGGAAGCGGTAACATCCGTCAAGTATCTGGATGTGACTATTCGAAATGATCTCAAATGGAACAATCAAATTACACAAGTAACGGGTAAAGCGAACTCTAAATTGCGGTTTATTGGTAGAATCCTGAAGCTATGCAGTCCTTCAACAAAGGATATTGCTTACAATACTTTAGTTCGTCCACTCTTAAAGTACTGCTCGACTGTATAGGACCCTTCCCGGCTGGGTGTTATTCAAGAGACTGAGTAGGTCCAAAGAAGAGGGGCAAGATTCGTGATTGGTACACTTAGCTATCGCGAGACCGTTACATATCTGAAGGAAACTTTGAAGTGGGACACATTTGCAGATAGACGACGGGCAAAACGGAAGGAGCTGCTCACTAAATTCCAAAATCCGATCTCCGCCAAGGAAGTAGAGTATATACTTTTACCACCAAATTTCACATCGGGCAATGATCATCATTAAAAGATAATGGAAATTAGAGCTCGTACTGAGGCGTTCAGACAGGCGTTCTTCCCTCCGCGATCCGTGAGAGAAATAGAGGGGCAGGGGGGGGGGGGGAGAGAGAATATGACTTTGGCGCAAATAGTGCCCTCCACCACACACAGCTTAGTGGCCAGCGAAGTACACAGGGTGGTCCATTGATAGTGACCGGCCCAAATATCTCACGAAATAAGCATCAAACGAAGAAACTACGAAGAACGACACTCGTCCTAGCTTGAAGGGCGAAACCAGATGGCGCTATGGTTGGCCCGATAAATGGCGCTGCCATAGGTCAAACGGATATCAATTGCGTTTTTTCGAATAGGAAACCCGATTTTTTATTACATATTCGTGTAGTATGGAATGATATATGAATGTTTTAGTTGGACGACTTTCTTCGCTTTGTGATAGATGGCGCTGTAATAGTCTTAAACGTATACGTACGTGGTATCACGTAACATTCCGCCAGTGCGGACGGTATTTGCTTCATGATACATTACCCGTGTTAAAATGGACCGTTTACCAATTGCGGAAAAGGTCGATATCGTGTTAATGTACGGCTATTGTGATCAAAATGCCCAACGGGCGTGTGCTATGTATGCTGCTCGGTATCCTGGACGACATCATCCAAGTGTCCGGACCGTTCGCCGGATAGTTACGTTATTTAAGGAAACAGGAAGCTTTCAGCCTCATGTGAAACGTCAACAAATGATGATCTCCAAGTATGTGTTTTACCTTCTGTCGTGGCTAATTCGCACATCAGTAGCAGGCAAACTTCGCGAGTACCGGGAATCTAAAAAATGTCGGTGTCGAGAATGCTACATCAACATCGATTTCACCCGTACCATCTTTCTATGCGCTAGGAATTGCATGGCGACGCTTTTGAACGTCGTTTACAGTTCTGCCACTGGGCACAAGAGAAATTACGGGACGATTACAGATTTTTTGCACGCTTTGTATTTTGCGACGAAGCGTCATTCACCAACAGCGGTAACAAAAATCGGAATAATATGCACTATTGGGCAACGGAAAATCCACGATGGCTCCGACAAGTGGAACATCTTCGACCTTGGCGGGTTAATGTATGATGCGGCATTATGGAAGGAAAGATAATTGGCCCACAATTTATCGATGGCAATCTAAATGGTGCAATGTATGCTGATCTACGTAATGTTCTACTGATGTTACTACAAGGTGTTTCGCTGCACGACAGAGTGGCGATGTACTTCCAACGTGATGGATGTCCGGCACATAGCTCACGTGCGCTTAAAGCGGTACTGAATAGCTTATTTCATGAGAGGTGGATTGGTCGTCAAAGCACCATATCATGGCCCGCACGTTCACCGGATCTGACGTCCTCGGATTTCTTTCTGTGGGGAAAGTTGAAGGATAGTTGCTATCGTGATCCACCGACGACGCCTGGCAACATGCGTCAGCGAGTTGTCAATGCATGTGTGAACATTACGGAAGGCGAACTTTTAGCTGTTGAGAGGAATGTCGTTACACGTATTGCCAAATGCATTGAAGTTGACGGATATCATTTTGAGTATTTATTGCACTAATGTGGTATTTACAGGTAATCATGCTGTAACAGCATGCGTTCTCAGAAACTGATAAGTTCACAAAGGTACATGTATCACATTGGAACAACCGAAATAAAATGTTCAAACGTACCTACGTTCTGTATTTTCATTTAAAGAACTTAACTGTTACCAACTGTTCGTCTAAAATGGTGAGCCATATGTTTGTGACTATTACAGCGGCATCTATAACAAAGCGAAAAAAGGGGTCCAACTAAAACATTCGTATTTCTTAACGTACTACACGAATATTTAATAAAAATAGCGGTTCCTATTTTTTTTAAAAACGCAATTGATATCCGTTAGAGCTATGGCAGCGCCATCCTGCTGGCCAACCGTAGCGCCGTCTGATTTACCCCTTCAAGGTAGACAAGTTTTTTCGTTTGATGCTTATTTCGGGAGATATTTAGCCCGGTCACGATCAATGGACCACCCTGTATATGTAGATATGTAGATGTATAATGTTAAGATGTTAAGTTCACTCTCAAGTTTGTCATACAACTGAAGGATGATTCAGCCTTGAGATACGGACAAATAGCTTGTTGGAAATGCGGCACGCCGGGGAAGACGTCAAGCGCGAAGAGATGCCGGTGGTCTCCAGTAATGTTAAAGTAGTTTACAGCAGATATTGTCCACGGCAAAATATTGTCGCCACTGGCTTTCGTCCGTGGAGCGGTAAATGTTTGGAACAGGCCATCGTCAGTTGTGAATGTGTATCCGGACACGACCAGCGAAGTGATTCCTCAAACCAGCGGAACGTTTCCATTCATTCATGGTTTGATCTCGATATTGCCGTCCCATCTACAATCATAATAAACAATTTAATCAGGCCAACGTGGAACCATGTAGGCGTAGTCTGCCGCGGAACCTCATGCTCAACATGATGTGTGCTCCAAATTGACGGTGTATCAGCATTGTAAAGTGTCGTCAGATCTTCCAGAGATCGCCGCCTGTCTTGATATACAGAGCGGCCAAGTCTTCGACCTCCACTTCATGTGATGAAACATTGACATACAGCATCTTGTTCTCTGTTCGTGCTTTCACCAGTCATCGACCCCTTTGCACAGATGCTCACGTCACTAGCACGCGAACTGCCGATCCCCAGTCGCCAGACTTTAAAAATGTACAAGTTGTCACGGTCACTGGAAATGAGTGGGAGGTCCCCATTTGTGGTCCGCTCTGAACGATTTCCCACTTATCGTGTTACGTCCCCAGAATGCAAACACACGACATTAAATCTCAGAGTTGAGTGTGGTTATTATATTTTGGTAGATCAGTGTAGGCATCGGCGCTACAGATCTGACAAGTGAGGTATTCGTCTGAAGTATAAAGCAAGTAAATAATGAAAATTTGACTGTTAAGGGACTTCTGAACTTGCCGAGTAATTGTGTATTAGGCTTTTCGGAATTACAATATCCTAGAAAATGACAACTACAATTCATCAGGCCACGGTCAGGGAATTTAATACTACAGGTATTGCAGGTATTGGACAAATGCATGAAAATATCAAAAACACAATGTATTACCATCCTTAATACGGCTGTAACTGTAACCAATCGGCTTTGGAAACAGGTTCCAGTTGTATCGGAATGGATAGTCAATGGCCTTGTTTGGTTTTCAAGGGAGATGCAATAATTCATCCTCGTACACACAAAACCAATCCTGGATGATGCGAGTTTGGGGAACATGCTCCCTGTTGTCTAGGAAGACAGCGTCACAACTGGGAACAAACATTGTACCTAAGCATGGACTTCACCAGGTAAAATGCTCACATAATACTTTTCAGTAATGCGACCTTTCAGAGTACCCATGGGGCCAATGGCTGACCATTTCATCACCGAACCACAGCCATGTTTGGCTCTTGAGACGAAAGCTCGGCTAGAAATTAGAAATAATGTGAAACAAGACAAAATGAAATTCTTCCATTTCTCCATATTCCAGGCTTTGTGGATTCGTTGCAACAGTTTCCAGTTGCGGCCGTTTCAATCACTGGCGAGTGGTTTTGGAACTCTATATCGCCCTACAATTCCCAGCGTATTGAGCTCCCTTAGTGTTGATTCGATACTGACAGGATTCCCGAGTGTGACAGTTCTGCACTGACTTTTGGAGCTGTTCCCCTCTTATTTTTCATCACAATCCTCTTCAATGACTTTTTGTCACAACCACTCAATACATATTTTCGTCCGCGTTGTGACTTAGCGGCTGATGTTTCTCCGTTGTCTCTGAATGCGGTATGTACCTTCCATACGGTGACTCTTTGCTACCTTGTTTACGGAAACACCTACCATACGAGCACCAACATTTTACCCAAATTCGAATTTGATTAGTTCCGACGTAATGCACTTGCAACCACAAAGAACACTGTTCTGTCCACGATTGACACTTGAGCGTTTTGAGGATACTGAGTAGGTGCCGTTCGCGGTCAAACACAACCGCGCAACTTGCTGGCTTGGCTAGCATCTACATATATTTCTCGCGATATTTCCATATTTTGCTCCGGCCCTTGTACTTCACAAGACGAACATTATTTTGACATTATGTTTTGGAAAGAACTGCGCTTCTCGTCATTAAAATTACAACATCATGAGGACGACATAAAACAAACGTTAAACTCAAATGAAGTTGGTTACATACTTGCATACGTAAAAGTTCAGCAATTTTAGTGCAACCACCCAGAGCGGATAGGAGCTACGCTATTTTGTATGAAAATAAATATTACCTAGTGCTTTAATAATTCATAAATCATATCTGAATGAGAAGATCTTTGTAAGCCCTTGTAAAGAGGACGGATACCTAACAGCACACCATTCGGAATGGTGCAGCCTGATCACTTATGTTATTTTTGGGAACTGTCGGAAGGAAGAGAAGTATCTATCCGAACACTACGACGACGTCTAGGGCACCGCGGGATGTCAGCACGGCGATCGAAATGGTTTAAATGGCTCTAAGTACTATGGGACTTAACATCAGAAGTCATCAGTCCCGTAGACTTAGAACTACTTAAACCTAACTAACCTGTAGATATCACGCAGATCCAGGCTCGAGGCAGGATTCGAACCTTCAACCGTAGCAGGCACGCAGTTCAGGACTAAAGCGCGTAGAACCGCTCGGCCACAATGGCCGACCACGGCGAACACTGTTTCGGATTCCCTTCACTGTTAGTTGCAGCTCAAAGAGACGCACTGATAACTGTACACATAACGGAGACTCTTGACACTTGAAAGAGAATACGTCATATTTTCAGACGATGGACCTATCTGTTCTGGGCTCCGAGGAGAACGAACGTGTCCAAATTGACTTCGTCATTGCTATACATACCTTGTACCTGGCTTGATGGTGTGGGGTCCACTGAACACGCAGCACGATCAACTCTGATTCATGTAGCTGATAATTCGGATACCAAGTGTAGCATTTATGACGTGCTTAGAACATTGGCCGTACACTATCTATAATGTCTCCGTGATCTTATTTTGCAGTAACGAATGCAATACTGCATTTTTCCAGTGCTATCCCGATCTACCTCCGTATAGAATGTTCTCCACTAGTGCCCTCGCCAGCCTCATTTCCTGATCTCTCACCCACTGACAACGGCGTGTCATGGTTGCCAAAAAATATGCACCCCTCCACCCGCCAGCCACTACAACTCATGAATGCTGACGTGGGGTCCAAGTGGTATCGAATGAGGTAAACGTATCTCTAGTCAAAGCTTAGTTCAACTGATGGCCAACCGGCTTCGTCGTTGTTATGACTAAATTTCGCAAACCACGTTTAGGTTTATTCATATATTCATCTTGTTATATTGTAGATACACAGTAAGTAACCTTTCCTTGTTTGTACCCTTACTGTTGCTACAGTGTTAATATCCAGCGTTGACACTGAAATCTAGCGTGTAATGTTAGAGGATGGTGAGTCTTAATAAAGTACTACACAGTGATTCTTTTAACGTTACGTTATAAACACCTTTTTTGTCAAATGGTATCTTAGTTTGAACCATATAATTAAAGGCTGGAAGCTAAATATTCGATAGATGGTGTGATATCATTAGGTAAAATTATAAAATATGATTTAATCCTAACCCACACACAAGACACAACATAAGAGTAATCTTCTTCTTCTTCTGCTTACCCATTAACTGATGATGGCAACCACACGATGCATCTTCGTTCTCTGAAGCGTAGGATGTTGTGCTTGATTAGCAATTGGCCATCCTGCCCTCAGCTGAGTGTTAACTAATGCAAATGTTTTATCTCGGCCTTTGTCTCCTTTTAACCACAATCTTTATTTTTGCATTGCCAGCTGTAGAACTATGTAATCTGTGTTCCGATAGATATCTGCAAAGTATGCCGATTGTCTTCCTTTAAAAGCTGTTAAAATTTCTCGCTGATGTTGTATTTATCGCATTACTTCGGTGTTAATTATTCTTGCTGTCCACGGTATTTTAAGCATTCTTCGGTACATCCACATTTCAAAGGTCCCGATCTGTTTTCATGTTGTAATATTTCGTGTACATCTTTCAGAACCATATAGATGTAGAGGCCACATGTCGCATCTTACAAATACACTCCTGGAAATGGAAAAAAGAACACATTGACACCGGTGTGTCAGACCCACCATACTTGCTCCGGACACTGCGAGAGGGCTGTACAAGCAATGATCACACGCACGGCACAGCGGACACACCAGGAACCGCGGTGTTGGCCGTCGAATGGCGCTAGCTGCGCAGCATTTGTGCACCGCTGCCGTCAGTGTCAGCCAGTTTGCCGTGGCATACGGAGCTCCATCGCAGTCTTTAACACTGGTAGCATGCCGCGACAGCGTGGACGTGAACCGTATGTGCAGTTGACGGACTTCGAGCGAGGGCGTATGGTGGGCATGCGGGAGGCCAGGTGGACGTACCGCCGAATTGCTCAACACGTGGGGCGTGAGGTCTCCACAGTACATCGATGTTGTCGCCAGTGGTCGGCGGAAGGTGCACGTGCCCGTCGACCTGGGATCGGACCGCAGCGACGCACAATTGCACGCCAAGACCGTAGGATCCTACGCAGTGCCGTAGGGGACCGCACCGCCACTTCCAGCAAATTAGGGACACTGTTGCTCCTGGGGTATCGGCGAGGACCATTCGCAACCGTCCCCATGAAGCTGGGCTACGGTCCCGCACACCGTTAGGCCGTCTTCCGCTCACGCCCCAACATCGTGCACCCCGCCTCCAGTGGTGTCGCGACAGGCGTGAATGGAGGGACGAATGGAGACGTGTCGTCTTCAGCGATGAGAGTCGCTTCTGCCTGGGTGCCAATGATGGTCGTATGCGTGTTTGGCGCCGTGCAGGTGAGCGCCACAATCAGGACTGCATACGACCGAGGCACACAGGGCCAACACCCGGCATCATGGTGTGGGGAGCGATCTCGTACACTGGCTGTACACCTCTGGTGATCGTCGAGGGGACACTGAATATTGCACGGTACATCCAAACCGTCATCGAACCCATCGTTCTACCATTCCTAGACCGGCAAGGGAACTTGCTGTTCCAACAGGACAATGCACGTCCACATGTATCCCGTGCCACCCAACGTGCTCTAGAAGGTGTAAGTCAACAACCCTGTCCAGCAAGATCTCCGGATCTGTCCCCCATTGAGCATGTTTGGGACTGGATGAAGCGTCGTCTCACGCGGTCTGCACGTCCAGCACGAACGCTGGTCCAACTGAGGCGCCAGGTGGAAATGGCATGGCAAGCCGTTCCACAGGACTACATCCAGCATCTCTACGATCGTCTCCATGGGAGAATAGCAGCCTGCATTGCTGCGAAAGGTGGAAATACACTGTACTAGTGGCGACATTGTGCATGCTCTGTTGCCTGTGTCTATGTGCCTGTGGTTCTGTCAGTGTGATCAGGTGGTGTATCTGACCCCAGGAATGTGTCAATAAAGTTTCCCCTTCCTGGGACAATGAATTCACGGTGTTCTTATTTCAATTTCCAGGAGTGTAGATATCTACGGTTTGGGAATATATCAGTCTTAATGACAATTTTTTTGAATGGTATGAAACCTTTACCGGTGTTCTCTATGCGACATTTTATCTTCACGTCTGATCTTATATCTTCACAGAACCAGGGTCCAAGTAACTTAAAGTTGACTACTTATTGCCTTATAGAACCTCTAAAACGTAGATTTGCATTTGTAAAGGACTACGGCTTTCGTGAGACAATCATAATATGTGTATATTTGGTACTAACATTCAGATCTAGGTTTCTGTTGTACTTTCGGCTAAGATAGCAAAATGTTGAAGATCATCTAAATTATCGGCAGTGAATGTCCTATCAACAATACAGTGAAAGTTTTTCATGATTCCTCCTTCGCTTATGTCTTTCTTTCTATCACCAAGTGGGCTCCTCTATAGATGTCAACAAAGTCTGTGACTTCATTATCAAACGTAACGCGTGCTGTCTGATTCCAATATAAATCCTCTATACGCTGAATATTTTTCTGATCTATTTCCATTCTTTTGAGAGTTTCCATAAGTATAACACATATGTCAAACACCTGAATAAGCATAGTTTTCAGTGCTATATGCAGGAAGAGAATCAATGAGGTTCTTTAGCGTACCAACAGGGATGTGGGCTTCAATCTACAGAGAATGGTAGCAAGGGGAGAACGATAAATTCATTCTGGTGCTATTAGAAGCACCCCCACTCACAGAGAGCTGTGTTATTCGTTGTCCTACCGAAAGATGGCATCGTACCGTGAAAACAAAAACTGCGCGTTATGGTGGATATGGTCACCAAGAATAGATGCATACATGTATTGATCCTTTGCGCCTTCCATAATGACGAGATCACCCACGGGATGCCACCAACAAATTCCCGAGACCATAACTCAGCCTCCTCTGCCCTGAACCTTTCCGAAAATTGTTGCAAAGACATACACGCCAACGGCCATCTGTCATATGGAGCGTGAAACGAGATTCATCTGAAAAGACAACTTGTCACAGCTTAGTGGACGCCCAGATGCTCTATGGACAGGCCAATAGTTTACAAACTAGGCCGTTTCAGAAATGTTTCCACCCATGGCCCGAAAGCCAATTATCGTGCTCTTTTGGACATCGGATAAAAAAATGTTCAAATGTGTGTGAAATGTTATGGGACTAAACTGGTAAGGTCATCAGTCCCAAAGCTTACACACTACTTAACCTAAATTATCCTAAGGACAAACACACACACCCATGCCCGAGGGAGGACTCGAACCTCCGCCGGGACAAGCCACACAGTCCGTGATTGCAGCGCCTTATACCGCTCGGCTAATCCCGCTCGGCGGGACATCGGATAAATCGCTGCGTTCCAGCATTACAACTGCACTGTTTCCGTGTCGCCCCAGAACACTTTACGTACCCTTCACTGTTTGTGTTGTCATATGCATTATGTGAATAGTTATAGCACGTTGATTTCAAACACAGGTGACGGTCACATCAATAATGACTGTACTGTGTACGTTGCAATTTATGTCATGCTTTTTCAGAATCAATGAAATAATGGGTTATATTTGAGTGCTGATCATATCAGTTTTGAACTAGAGCTTATATTGCAGCTGTTGCTTTTCTTGTGCCTAAACGTTTCCTGAAACCAAAGCGTATAGTCAGTGAATTTCTCTCATCTTCAAAATACTCTTGGGTGGATGACTTTCAGAAACGTGTTCTCGGAATGAGTTTGCGACGGGTCAGGCTCTTATCGCGCAGTTTCCTTTCCCTGAAAGAAAATCCACCTACCTCGTTTCTTAGGTAGTTGCTGCACTCGCCTCTCCTGATAGCAGCTACTGGAAAAATTGCAGAAAAGCAGTGTTGAAGAAACTGCAATTTAATAGCCGCTCACCGGAGGCCGCGATACATGTTTGCTGAAATACAATCTATGAGCAATCTTCCTAAATAAATTGAGTTATTGGAATGGTAGTAATTGTTTACTCAAACGAGAACGCGAAGTTGGTAATTCTATTTAAGCTCTTTATTGTCTTTAAACCTGATCATCAGCCCGCTAATCTACGTTTGAAGAAAGTTCAGTTCACAATTCTATCCACACTCAAACCCCGCCAGAATTAGCTTTCAAAGTTACGGAATTTACTTAACTGCAACACAGACGATTTTCTAACATACACGTTTGCAGTCGATGTTCAATAATAGTTCGTTTTTTAACGTTAATGCTCGCCATAAGCACTTAGTAAAAGTTTACGAAGTACCGCCACGCTTTTAATTATTAAAGTTACTCGCGTCTTTCGCGGAACGAAAAGTCACAACTCGCTCAAACTCACACTACGCGTTACTGGACTCTTCCAGTCTCAAATCGCACAGTACCGAACCGATGAAGCCGTTTTATGACTTCATTTTACACATTATTCGCGAGGACACATCAAGCATGTCTCTTCTCGATCACAGTTCCTTCGCGACTCCTCATCCCTCGCGACTCACTTTCCTAGTCTGCTAACCGTCCTCGCATCTCATTGGCTCACACATCACACAGCCAATCAGAATTAACTCTTTGGGTGCGCCTCGCGCCAAAATCTAGCACGCACCAGTCATGACTTCTGAATCATTTACGTCATGATTTCTTGTTACACAAAATTTACTGTATAATTTAACAAACCGAAAGGAAAACTAGACTTTACTTTATTTCCAGAAATTATTTAAATACTCGCGAACGTTCTGGCTGCTTGTACAATACCATACACTCTTGGACATCCGACATTCACTAAGATGGGGAACCACTGGCGACTCTGTTCCCACGGTTACATCGTCTGAACACTTGCGAGTTCCAACCTAGATTTTATACACTTGCAAAGAATGGCGAATGTCCCTCTTTCACTCACTCAGGCACACTCATTCACTCTCACCTACTCATATAAAATAACTGTTCACAAAAATTCAAAACATTTATGGTTTTAACAAAGTTATAGGTGAATTTCTAAAAGTAAAATTCTCAAAATAAATACAAAAGCACGGAAGGTGATTTTGTTTCATAGTTGGATGGTCACTGAAGGTGATCTATACATAATGGTATTTATTTAGACTCGAAAATTGTAGAAATTTGCGTTTTCTGTAAGATTTTTCTAATTTCCAAAATATGCAGGTTTCAAAGCTCAAATTTGGATGACTTATTTTTATTCATAACAGAAACTAGTATATTAACTTTTAATTTCCTCAGGTTCCTCAGTTAGAAGTTATTAAAGATGAAAGTTCCACGTTATACACGCGGCTAGTTAGCGCACAGGTCTTACATTCTCACGGTACAGACATGCCATATGGTCGTGACGTCAGACGAACGGACACCGGTAATCTGCCCGCTACAGCACATATGCTAATCTGATGGCTACTTTACAGTCTGTCTACATTTCACAGTAAATATTTGATAGAAAACTGTGCGCTCGCACTAGTTGCGACGCCACACACCTCCTGAGGAAACTAAATTTTTTCATTCATGACAAACTTTTAGTTTTCTAAAAAAAATTTCTATTAAAGATTTACTCAAACAGCTATTTAACATTTATAGTTCCTGTACATCAATCATCCACTTATACCTAGGGCTGACGACCTACAAAACATCTTATATCTAAACATGCACTTTTATCATCATTCAAAAAAAAATTTTTCAGATTACAAAATTCTATTTACAAATTCCTGAAAGAGAAAACAAACCTAAATACTATCTTGATGTACGTCACACGCACACTAACACTACTATCGCTATGGTGAGCGTCACTTTTTTACCACTTACACTTAATATTTTGATAGCACTCGTAGTTCGACCGGGTCCTGCTTGGGAGGTCCATTTCAAGTCTCGTGCTACCACCTCTGTTTACTTCGGCGCACCTGAAACATCAGCTGGCCTCAGTTCCCTTTCTAACTGCTACGTCTTAACCTACAGCAGCGATAAATGGCGCTATCTGCTTGACTCTAAAGTCTCATATTTTTTATAAAATTTACTTTACAGTATGTACAATTTTCAAAATTTTTTTTTTTTTTTTTTTTTTTAAGTGAAAAGTGAATTGACTTTCCTAATGCAGTACCGAAGTGGCACATTTACTCTTTAATTACTTCTTCATCTCATAATCAAACAAGTTATGGTTACATAAGAAATACTAAGAAAAACAATTCCTACAAATAGTTCACAAATACATAATAAATCTCCGCCAGCACTGGTGACTCTCCAGTTCCTGTACAATACACAACAATATAAAATATACACAAAATTATCAATATTACAATTCTGTCTCCAGGCAATCTCCTGTAGTCCTGTATCATAAATTAAACACTGAAAAATACATATTTACTTATTCATTTATCAACACTACAATCCTTATACTAATCTCTACGACAAACTTGGGGAGCTTTGTGTGTCTCTGGTCAAAAATGGAATCGATGTCATGGGTACTTTCCTCATCTCACATATCTGGAGTTACTTCAATTTCTTGTCAACATCAGGTTTTCTCTAGTCACATTCGGGTTTAATTTACAACTCTCATACTCATACTTCACACACTCAGGTTAGTATTTGTTAAAGCGTTTCCTACTAATCTGCGAAACCTCGTTACCCATACTTTCTAACATACATCCACCTCCTGAGTTACCAACGTCGCCTCAGCTCTGTTTACATTCGTAGCCTCACTTCCTTTTGTTTACAAACATCTCCTCTGTTTACCAACAAACGCCACCTCTGGTTACCAACATTAAGCTTTTTATTTACTCACCTTCGTAGCCTCACTTTTTCCTAATATCGAGCTAGCCAAACACTATGCTCATTCTTTCTCCTTTTCTCACATATTTCTCTTCATTTGACAGTCAGTCCTGCTGCACTGACCCTTTAACTTAACTTCCTTTACCCCTTTGACAGTCAACCTTGTTGCACTGTACCTTTACTCATTTTACCACTAAATCACCTCCTGAGGCTCTGACTTCATTGAACAGACAGTTTTGCTGTACTGCTCCATTTCCTTTCCTAAACATTAGCTTAATGCTACGTCTTAACATATCGTTCTGTTACTTAACAAACAGCTTCAATGTTCGTCACCATATTTTCTGAGGCTCTTACATTTCTTAGTTATTTTACCTTTCTAAGGGCATTACTCACACCTTAGGCCAAACATTTACTTTACTGAGACTTATTACTTATCTGAGGTATCTTAATCCTTTTTGATTTTCTCTTACACTCATTCCTTACGCTTAACCTATACTGCACTGAGGTTCTTTCCTACTCATTACTTAAACACTTTATCACTTAAAAACTACGATAGAGAAGAAGGAAAGACGATAGAATTTTAGTTCTGAATGAAAGAAGAGGTAGGTTGACAATACGGAAAAGAAAGTGGAAGAAATATTGTCAAACGACTCGAGACCTAGTGCTCGTCACGCACTTAGCTCTGCAAAGAGTGCAAAGCTCTCTGAGGTATCTACTCACTCCTGGCCACGTCTCTCTTTTGAACATATCTTTTCAAATCCACAATGTTCCTAAGCCCTAACACCTTATGTGATTTCACAAACTCCAGTCTATAAGCATTTGGGTGAGGCTTCTCTACGATTCTAAATGGGCCCACGTACTCATCGGTAAACTTCTTTGTTTCTGACGTAAGTTTCTTAGATCTTTCCCTAGTTTTCACTAGCACTAGATCCCCTACCTGAAAACTAGTGGGATCAGTTCTTGCGTCATGCCTTCTCTTTCTTTCCAGGGCCTTCTTTCTTATATTAATACGTGCCAGTCTCTCCTTCTCTTCGATGGCTATGTCTGTGAGATTTGGAAACTCGACCAGGTCGAATAAAATATTATTCGGCCTAATGTCACACATTAGCTCTACTGGTGCATATCCTGTGGCTTCATGCTTCAGATGGTTTATTACTTCTTCGAAGTATTCAATATAATTGGCCCAAGCGGAGTGTTTTTTATGACAATATGTTCTACACAATCTGTTTAACTCCTTCATAATTCGCTCACACATGTTCCCTTGAGGAAAGTACGCGGAGATTTTTATGTGATCGATACCTCTCTGTTGTAAACATTCACTAAATTTCTTAGAGATAAACTGGGGCCCATTGTCTGACAATATTGCCTTTGGCACTCCTATCTTCCCAAAATAGTCCTTCTCCAACTTATTCACTAATACTTTAGAGTTGGCTTTCTTAATTGGGTAAAATTTTACGTACTTAGTAAACCCATCCACCATCACAAACACATATTCACATCCCCCTCTAGACACTGGTAGTGGACCAAATAAATCTACAGCTACTAAATCCAGCCGATTTTGTGGTTCTACTGAATACATCTGTCCTTGGATAGTTCTATTGTTGGCCCTAACTTTCTGGCAACGATCACAGGATTCTAATCGCTGTTGCACCCTTCTCCACATATTATCAAAAATTACCACTTCACTTAACTTAGCTATACATTTACGAGCGCCATAATGCCCATACTTACAATGTACGTAGTCTATAAGTGCATCTACATGTTGCTCCGGAAAACATATTTTCCAATTCTCCTCACTGTCTTTCCTGCGCCTAAATAAGACATCTTTATGCACTTTATAGTAGACCAGTAATTTTGGGTAGTCTGGATGACCTAATCTACTCTTTACTAATTTAATGTTGTCATCCTGGTTCTGTTCCCTCCGTAGGTTCTTACAAATGCGCTTAATTAAGCCATCGTCCTGGAGCTGCATGATGGCCAACATTACTTCATTATTATCGGTATTTCTTAAAGATTTCCCTTCTTGTCCTGTATCTTTCACACTTCTTGATAAGGCGTCCGCCACGATGTTCTCGGAACCCTTAATGTATATCATCTTATAATTAAATTGCTGTAAATACAGGGACCACCTTCTTAATCTAGCATGTTTTAGCTGACATGAGTCTAAATATGTAAGGGCACTATGGTCTGTGTAGATCCAAATTTCATGTCCTAAAAGGTACTTTTCAAATTTTTGCAGGCCGAAAATAACAGCTAATGCTTCAAGTTCAGATATACTATAATTTTTCTCGGATTGTTGCAATGACCTGCTCGCAAAGGCTATGTCTTGTGGACTTCCTCTTCTCCTTCTTTTTCCAACTGAAATAGTTCAACTCCTAACCCGTAACCACAAGCATCAGATCCCAGACAAAATGGTTTCGAAAAATCGGGATGGTTCAAAATCTTACTATTAATAAGAGCTTCTTTCAATTCTTCAAACGCCTTCTGACACTCAGAAGTCCATTTATAAACTACATTTTTCTTTAAGAGTTCTCGCAGGCACGGTGCATTGAATAATTGTCCAGACACAAATTTTCTATAAAACCCAAACAAACCAAACATCCCCTTTAATGCTTTACGTGTTGTAGGTGCAGCATAATCCCTTATTGCTCTAATCTTTTCTGGATCCGGCATGATACCATCGCCACTCACTATGTGCCCCAAGAATTTAATTTCTTTCTTCACAAATTCAGTTTTGTCTAGCTTCAATTTCATACCCCCCAATTTTATGGCCCTCAATACTTCATCCAATAACATACAGTGTTCCTCCCACGTTGGTGTCGATATCAAAACGTCGTCTACATACACTGTAATTCTTCTTAGTAGATGGTCCCCTAATACCTGCGACATAGCTCTTACAAAGGCACATACACTTATATTTAAACCAAACGGCACCACCTTATACTGATAACATCTACCTTCGAATAAGAATGCCGTGTACTTTCTTGATTCCTTTGCTAACGGTAGGTTCCAATATCCACAGGTCACATCCATGGATGTAAAGAACTTAGCACCTTTAAACTTTTGTAGCAGTTCTTCAATATTCTCCGGACGGTCACTCTCAGGTAGTACTATTTTGTTTAATGCTCGAGCATCCAACACTAGTCTAATTGAGCCATCCTTCTTAGGAACTATGACTAGCGGGTTATTGTACACACTAACAGCCCTTTCAATAATTCCCCACTCTAACATATTTTGAACTAAGTCACATACTGCCTCCTTATGTACTTCTGGGATTGCAAATGGTTTTTTGAAGAAATGAGCGTCTTTCTGCACTGTCAAAAAACACTCATAATCCTTTACTAGCCCTGGTTGATCTGAGAAAACCTCGGCATGTTTGACTAGTATTTGTCTTAAATCGTTTTTCCTTGCTTCATCAATATCAATTAATTCTAGTAATTTCTCCTCGATCCTATTTCTGACACTCACAAGCTCAGACGGATCCTCTACTTTTTTGCCACCGTACTCATTATAGCCCTCCAAGAATTTCTCTGTTTTACAAATACATATAGGAAAATCATTCTGCTCAGGATCCTCACATAGCTGCTTACCGATGAAAGGTATAGTAATTAGTTTACCCTTAATTTTTACCATAACATCATTGGTAGAAAAATTCACCCATCCTTCATATTTATTCAAAAAGTCAGCCCCCACCAATATGTCTACACTCAGTCCATTTATAACTAAGAAGTTCTGTCTTATTTCTACTTCCTTAAATGCTATGGGTAGAAACACTTCCTGTTTTACTGTCTTCTTAGTCTTACCGGTTGCTACTACAATGTTCAAGCCACTTACTGGCATCTTAACAATCTGTTTACTGTTAGGGAGTTCATTTACCAAGTTCTGGGATACTGCACAGACTTCCGATCCAGTATCTATCAAACATTTAACTGGTTCATTTAATACTCTTAGCTCTACTATCGGTTGCCCTAAGTACTCTTTATTTATTTTGGGTTCTGCTTCCTCCAATAAATCTTGCACAATTTCTCTCCTTTCGAAGCCTGTCTTTTGGGTGGCAATCACATTCACACTTACAGGGTTTATTTCATGCTTATTATCACCCTCAATTCTAGTGGCAGCTCCTATCAGCCTATCCACTATTGCTAAGTCAAAACATTTTTCCAATGTTTCCCCCTCTTTCTCATTAACCTCCTTTTCTACGACCCTATCCAAGGCGTCGTCATTAACCTCTACCTCCTCCTCTAATCTATCCTCTTCTTCGTAACTATCTACAACATGAATTATCTTATCAAGCACAGTCACAACCCTGCCATTATTACTGTTCTCACCCCTATCCGACAGCTCTTCATTAGTTTTACTGTGCATAATGTCTTTCTGATTATTACCCTTATAACTAGTACTTAGTTCTTCAATAAGTGGCTTCTTATGATTATTCTTACAGTTAATTGGTTCATTAACCTCCACTTGACTTAAAGCTACTATCTCTGTCTGTTTTACGTTATCCTCCCTAAATTTTGTAGCAACAACATTTATGTTAGGTGGTCGTTCAGGCTGCTTTCTTATGAATGGTTTTGCCAGCGGATTTAACTTTAAACGCTGTTGCCTACGATCGCCAGCACACTCGTAGACAATTAATGGTTTTCCGAGCGCGGTGCGTCATCACTATGCCTCCAGCTGACCGCCTCACCTCCTGACATCTGTCGGCCGCTGTCATACTGCTCGCGTTCATTGAACCTGTTAACATATGTTCTTCCTCTACCACGTGAACTGCCACGGTATCCGCCGCCTCTCTGAACACCCATCCTATTAATGTTTACATCCGCGCGATTGTCATTCTGCCTAGCAGGCGGGCGATGCTCCCTCCTCATGTTTTCTTCTTCTTTTTGGACGGATTCAACCCTTTCTAAATACTGTACGAACTTGTCAATGTTATCTCGGGGCGCAGATATGATCTTAGTTTTCCAGTTCCACGGTAGCTTATTTTCTACCCCTAATATGATCTGTTCTGTTTCTAACTTATTACTAAGGTAGGACAGAGTTGTTACCCACCTTTGAACAAATCGTTTGATGCCCTCTCTCTTGGGGTCATACTTCTCTCCCGACCAGAACCGATTAAGAACATCCATCTGCTTTCTCTTTCCCCAGTATTCCTCAAAGAACGCTAATTTAAATTCTGACAATTTCGCGTATTTTTCAGAGGCTAAATTCCCCCATACTCTGGCCTCTCCCATCAAATTTGAAGTGATAAAGCCTATCTTTTGTTTATCGCTCCATACTTTCGGCAAAACGTCTTCAAAATCGTTCCAAAATTCTCTGGGGTGCACGTTCTTACTTGGGTCAAATTTTAAAAACTGCCTGTGGGTAACATACGCAACCTCGGTAGATTCAATTATTCCACTGGAAATTATACTACCACTATGGTTAGAAACACACTGTTCTACTTTGGTTAGTCTGCATTCATGCCCACAAAGTTGCTCATTCACACTTTCACTGAAATGGCTTATGTGAGTCTCTAAATTATTGACCTTATTTACAACTTGCTCTCCAAGTTTCTCACACCGAATTTTGGTATCATTTACTTTACATTCTAAGGCGGCATGATTAATTTCATTGGAATTCTCTACCACTTTTATGTGCTCACATACTTTATCTAATTCTGCATCAACATGGGATTTAAATTGCTGTTGATCCTCAGTAACCTGTTCGATTCGTGTCGTCAATTCACTTTGCACTTGAACAATATTTTCTGTACATTCTAGTTTAACCTGCTGTATTTCAACATTTACTTTACTACTGAGCACTGCTAAATCTTGCTTCCAACAGTCTCTGAGATCGGATATTTTGGAATCTAAATCAGCGCCCATTTTAGTCATCTCATTACTTAAATCAGATCCTAATTTAGACATTTTTGAATCCATTTTACTTGACATATTAGTTTCCATTTGTGACATATTAGTTTCCATTTTTGACATACTGGAATCCATCTTACTTGACATATTGGAATCCAACACGTTCATCTTAGTTAATAGATTCATCAGCATACTGGCGACATTATCCTTCGCCCCCTCATTTGCTGATACAATGTCCCTATTAACATTAACTACCGGCATGGGTAACTGTAACTCACTGGGCACTGACATATTTGGATCTGACTCCAAACTATAATTAACATAGGATGAATCAGTCAAACTACTACTGAAATTGGGTTGAGACACGTCTAAACTAAAATTCATGGGGTCATTTTCCCCTATCTCCATCCCACTATCACAACTTAGTTCCGCCTTTTTGTCACTTGGTTGAAACTCAGCCATTTTTCTCAGTTTGACTCCACAAACACACAAAGTTTTCAAAAGCACTGTACTTAACTTTGTGCTTCGGCGTGCTGCGTTGCTGCTAGATGAAACTGCGGGTCCGTTCACCATACACTGCAATGCTGTACCAGTTTCCGGGCCCCCGCTCGAATCAGCGCTGCCAACTGCCACTGCTGTCGTCGCCTCTGCGTAGTCTCCGTAACTCGTCGTCTGCCAGACGCCGTCGTAGACTGCTATTCCAATCGGCGCGTAGTCACCGAAAAATTCTTCCGTTCCGTACAACACATTACAGTTCACGGACACTTTCACTGTCCTTCCTATTCACGTGGCGATATCAATTTGTACGCTACACAGTTCCTACACATAGCGAGCACTTCTGTATTGTCCGGTAATTGTCACTACTGCTTTTTTTTGAAATTCACTGGAATTTACTATTTTTATTTCCCGGCCGATGCACCACTTGCGACGGGTCAGGCTCTTATCGCGCAGTTTCCTTTCCCTGAAAGAAAATCCACCTACCTCGTTTCTTAGGTAGTTGCTGCACTCGCCTCTCCTGATAGCAGCTACTGGAAAAATTGCAGAAAAGCAGTGTTGAAGAAACTGCAATTTAATAGCCGCTCACCGGAGGCCGCGATACATGTTTGCTGAAATACAATCTATGAGCAATCTTCCTAAATAAATTGAGTTATTGGAATGGTAGTAATTGTTTACTCAAACGAGAACGCGAAGTTGGTAATTCTATTTAAGCTCTTTATTGTCTTTAAACCTGATCATCAGCCCGCTAATCTACGTTTGAAGAAAGTTCAGTTCACAATTCTATCCACACTCAAACCCCGCCAGAATTAGCTTTCAAAGTTACGGAATTTACTTAACTGCAACACAGACGATTTTCTAACATACACGTTTGCAGTCGATGTTCAATAATAGTTCGTTTTTTAACGTTAATGCTCGCCATAAGCACTTAGTAAAAGTTTACGAAGTACCGCCACGCTTTTAATTATTAAAGTTACTCGCGTCTTTCGCGGAACGAAAAGTCACAACTCGCTCAAACTCACACTACGCGTTACTGGACTCTTCCAGTCTCAAATCGCACAGTACCGAACCGATGAAGCCGTTTTATGACTTCATTTTACACATTATTCGCGAGGACACATCAAGCATGTCTCTTCTCGATCACAGTTCCTTCGCGACTCCTCATCCCTCGCGACTCACTTTCCTAGTCTGCTAACCGTCCTCGCATCTCATTGGCTCACACATCACACAGCCAATCAGAATTAACTCTTTGGGTGCGCCTCGCGCCAAAATCTAGCACGCACCAGTCATGACTTCTGAATCATTTACGTCATGATTTCTTGTTACACAAAATTTACTGTATAATTTAACAAACCGAAAGGAAAACTAGACTTTACTTTATTTCCAGAAATTATTTAAATACTCGCGAACGTTCTGGCTGCTTGTACAATACCATACACTCTTGGACATCCGACATTCACTAAGATGGGGAACCACTGGCGACTCTGTTCCCACGGTTACATCGTCTGAACACTTGCGATTTCCAACCTAGATTTTATACACTTGCAAAGAATGGCGAATGTCCCTCTTTCACTCACTCAGGCACACTCATTCACTCTCACCTACTCATATAAAATAACTGTTCACAAAAATTCAAAACATTTATGGTTTTAACAAAGTTATAGGTGAATTTCTAAAAGTAAAATTCTCAAAATAAATACAAAAGCACGGAAGGTGATTTTGTTTCATAGTTGGATGGTCACTGAAGGTGATCTATACATAATGGTATTTATTTAGACTCGAAAATTGTAGAAATTTGCGTTTTCTGTAAGATTTTTCTAATTTCCAAAATATGCAGGTTTCAAAGCTCAAATTTGGATGACTTATTTTTATTCATAACAGAAACTAGTATATTAACTTTTAATTTCCTCAGGTTCCTCAGTTAGAAGTTATTAAAGATGAAAGTTCCACGTTATACACGCGGCTAGTTAGCGCACAGGTCTTACATTCTCACGGTACAGACATGCCATATGGTCGTGACGTCAGACGAACGGACACCGGTAATCTGCCCGCTACAGCACATATGCTAATCTGATGGCTACTTTACAGTCTGTCTACATTTCACAGTAAATATTTGATAGAAAACTGTGCGCTCGCACTAGTTGCGACGCCACATAAGATTAATGAGTCTATGATCATCACATTAACGTGCATTCTTGTTTTTTGAGTAGAGAGTGAAAGATAATTACAGCCGTTGGGCAGGGTAATCGTTTGGGTAGGTCTATAATACCATTATCATCAAGAAGGTTAGTTAGTTAATAAACAAGTGAATAGAGACGACTGACAACACGCTCGAATTCGACGAAGTCTGGGGAAAGAAGTTGCCATTTATTTTTCGAACCAACTATCACCCTCATTTGTCTTAAGTAGTTTAGGAAATCACGGAAAACCCTACTAAAAACGCAGAAAATTTAATTCGCATCCTAGACAACATGAAATCAGGACGTCCTGGAGTTGATAAAAGCAAATTTTTGAAACTGTAATCACTTCAAGCAGCTTATAAATGGTGTTAGTTGCATCTCTTAAATGCTTTTGAGCCATTCCGAGATTGGACAGCGTTAAAACTGGCTGTGAACTTTCCCAGTCTAATAAGAATAGAATGAAATCATTACAAATATACTATACCTTTATTAACATCCGGTAGGCACTACAGTCCGGAGCCGCGCGACCGCTACGGTTGCAGGTTCGAATCCTGCCACGGGTATGGATGTGTGTGATGTCTTAAGTTAGTTAGGATGAAGTAGTTCTAAGTTCTACGGGACTTATGACCTCAGACGTTAAGTCCCATAGTGCTCTGAACCATTTGAACCAATAACAGCCGGTTTCTTACGCTAAACACGTTAATCGCCATACCTGCTCGACAAATTCTCATGATATTTTTGCAGGTAACTTGAACGTTACTTGGGGAAACTTGTAAGTTTTTTGCATCAAGATCGGATCCAGGATAAGGAAATTATCGCAGTCAAAATTGTATCTAAAACTGACGTGTCTGCCTCTTCGAGTACGCTTATCTCCAAACCAGCTACGCGAATTCTCAAAGCGTTAATGTAGATAAATGGACTGTGGCTTGAGGCTATGTATACATTTAATTCATCAAAATCGGATCACGGAAAAAGAAGGTATCAATGTTTAAAAGTTAAGTGCCACAATCTTATCGTTATGAATATAAACTAACAGTAAATTCATCTGGATAATACATGTGTATGTAACGATTTCCCTTTGTGTGTTAAATATTTAACGAAAATGTTATGCTTCGTTCGATAGGTTTTATTGAAATTCTTTGCAAGGGAAAACGAATTTAATAATTTTGCCCTGCGATTTGAGTGACTACTCAGTTCATTTTGATTTCGTTTTGCTCACAAATAAAAGTTGCTATAAAATAGTCTTGTATTTCTGAATACACCTGAACTGCTAAAACACTGAGTACCATGCTGTCGATAAGCCCGCCCGGTTGGACGTGCGGTCAAACGCACGGCTTTCCCGGCGGGAAGGTCCCAGGCACGAGACTTACGGCAGCTTGACGCCACCTGGCTTTAACTGGCTCTATGTGAACTGCTTCCAAAACCGAGTTGTGACATAACTATTTATATCGCTGATGTGTGTGATGTCTTAAGTTAGTTAGGATGAAGTAGTTCTAAGTTCTACGGGACTGATGACCTCAGACGTTAAGTCCCATAGTGCTCAGAGCTATTTGAACCAATAACAGCCGGTTTCTTACGCTGAACACGTTAATCGCCGTACCTGATCGACCAATTCTCATGATATCTTTGCAGGTAACTTGAACGTTACTTGGGGAAACTTGTAAGTTTTTTGCATCAAGATCGGATCCAGGATAAGGAAATTATCGCAGTTAAAATTGTATCTAAAACTGCCGTGTCTGCCTCTTCGAGTACGCTTATCTCCAAACCAGATACACGAATTCTCAAAGCGTTAACGTAGATAAATGGACTGTGGCTTGAGGCTATGTATACATTTAATTCATCAAAATCGGATCACGGAAAAAGAAGGTATCAAGGTTTAAAAGTTAAGTGCCACAATCTTATCGTTATGAATATAAACTAACAGTAAATTCATCTGGATAATACATGTGTATGTAACGATTTCCCTTTGTGTGTTAAATATTTAACGAAAATGTTATGCTTCGTTCGATAGGTTTTATTGAAATTCTTTGCAAGGGAAAACGAATTTAATAATTTTGCCCTGCGATTTGAGTGACTACTCAGTTCATTTTGATTTCGTTTTGCTCACAAATAAAAGTTGCTATAAAATAGTCTTGTATTTCTGAATACACCTGAACTGCTAGAACACTGAGTACCATGCTGTCGATAAGCCCGCCCGGTTGGACGTGCGGTCAAACGCACGGCTTTCCCAGCGGGAAGGTCCCAGGCACGAATCAGCCCGGCGGATTTGTGTCGATGTCCGGTGAGCCGGCCAGTCTGTGGATGGTTTTTAGGAGGTTTTCCATCTGCCTCGGTCAATGCGGGCTGGTTCCCCTTATACCGTCTCGGCTACACAATGTCAGCGATTGCTGCCCGAACAAGTTCTCCACGTACGCGTACATCACCATTACTGTACCACGAAAAACGTAGAGGCTACACTCGTCTTGTGTGAGACGTTCCCCGGGGGCCGAACCGCACTATAACCTTGGGTTCGGTGTGGGGCACAGAGGGGTGAAGTAGACTACGGTAGTCGTAGTGGGGTTGCTGACCATTGCGGCTGCAGCGGGGACGGAGCCTCTCCGTCGTTTCTAGGTCCCTGGTTAACATAACATAACAGAACCATGCTCTCTCAAAAATCCAAAGAAGATCGTGAGACGAGACTTACGGCAGCTTGACGCCACCTGGCTTTAACTGGCTCTATGTGAACTGCTTCCAAAACCGAGTTGTGACATAACTCTTTATATCGCCCCTCAGAAATCTTTGCTCACAAAAGTTTCCAGTTTCTTCTCACTAACGTAACATCATAGAAGTGGAAATTTTGACAGGAAGTGGTGCAGGCGGTCTATTACCACTAATCCCGCTTATTCCTAACAATTGACCATTTTGCTTTAAAAGTGTATACCTCCCAGAGAGCTTATGTTGCACCATGACTAAAATTAAAGTACAAGGCCAAATGCTGCCTTTGCGAGAGTTGATCTTAGGATCAGATGCATTTTTACAGCTCCTAGGTGGCTCTGAGCGGTATTAGCTATGAAAGCAAGCTCTCAGTTCGTACCCTCAATTATGCTACTTGAAATCTTTATTCAAAGAAGCTTTATAAGTTGTAAATAAAAGGCACATTAAGTGCCGGGCACAGGTATATGTAGATACCAGGGCAACGCTGGGTTTTTCAGATAGCAATAGAAATAACAATAAAAACGTAGACAAATAATTAAACGCTTAACAGTCACAGCAATATTACCAGGCCAAAGTGATCTTCTGTATACTCTAGATGTGCATCTGTAGAAAACTGTTTTTGCCTAAAGATTTTATACTGTTGTAAACTACTGTGACCACGAATAAGTAGACGAAAAATTTAGATGATATGACATGACCTTTACAAGATAACGGAAACAGGTTGAAATTAAATCAAATTACTTTTTAAAATAATGAGTGACGCCATGTTATACAGCTAACAAAACATCAGTCGAATTCTGTCTTTTTATATTAAGTCTGGAATGTGAAACAAATTAAAACAAACTGAATTGCAGTCATAACATACGAAAAATAAAATTTTGTATTTTGAATGAAGTCTGTAATCATATCGTCAGTATGTGAAATAAATTACAGTCGTAGGTCGTTGTAGAACATTCCTAGACTTCTCTTTAAATACTGGGTCTTGAAAGAGTAATTATTCTTTCGCATTATAGTTGAGTGCAATCTTGCAACGTCTGTCAGTTTAAAATTTATCGAATTCCTATTATACTCTTCCGATAGTCAAAGTATCCAGTGACTATTGAGGCTGACATTCCTTCTATTCACTTAATAGCCTGCCTTCTTCGTAACTCACATGTGTCGGAAATACTTGAACATTATTCTAGGAAGGGTTGCACGAGTGCTTTGGAAAGTTTCTTTATTTGTAGGTGTATCCCGCCGTATCCCAGCAACGAACCGTAGTCTGTCACGAGCCTTATCTACGACTGAACCTATGTGATTTTTACATGTAACGCTTCCACATATTGGTAGATATAAGTATGTGTACGAGTTAACTCGTAGCCGCTGTGACTCACTGATTTTGTAGTCGTAGCATACTATGGTTTTATGTTCCGTTAAGTGCACAGTTCCACTTTCCTGAACATTTAACGCAAATACCTACGATCGGCACCACTACGAAATAATACCAATAACTTACCGAATATTTAGCCTTATCCTGTTAGTGCTTCACAAATTTATGAACGTGGGATCTGCAAAAAATTTGACGTTGCTATCAACATTTTTTTCCATGTTATCAACATGTTACACAAAGACCGCTGGTCTCCTCGCATATCCCTTGAGAACATCTGGTATTAGTTACTTCGCTGGACGGAGTGGCCGAGCGGTTCTAGGCGCTACAGTCTGGAACCGCTCGACCGGGACGATCGCAGGTTAGAATCCTGCCTCGGGCATGGATGTGATGACCTCAGAAGTGAAGTCCCATAGTGCTCAGAGCCGTTTAAACTATTTGTTAGTTACTTCCACTTCGGTCGATGTGTTTCCATCTAAGGCAGGCCGCAGAGCCCGAGGGGTTCTAGGCGTTTCAGTCTGGAACCGCGCTACCGCTACGGTCGCAGGTTCGAATGTTGCTTCGGGGTTGGATGGATGTGATGTCCTTAGGTTTAAGTAGTTCTAGGTTCTAGGGGACTGATGACCTCAAATGTTAAGTCCCATAGAGTTCAGAGCCCTTTGAACCATACTTTGTTTCCGTCTAAGTTATCATGCCCTATTAGTAAATCCTCAGCACAAAAAGAAATTTTACTTCATATCACACGTGATTATACTTTGTATAAGTGTTGTTGTGTTACTGCAAAAACTGTTTCTGAGAAATCAACAAATATTCAATCTACCCGATTACCTAGATCCAGCCGCGTGGTTACAGTCGGTGCAGTCATGGACTGTGCGGCTGGTTCCGGCAGAGGTTCGAGTCCTCCCTCGAGCATGGGTGTGTGTATTTGTCCTTAGGATAATTTAGATGAAGTAGGGTGTAAGCTTAGGGACTGATGACCTTAGCAATTAAGTCCCATAAGATTACACACGTTTGAACACACATAGATCCATGGAATTAAAGATGTAACTAAAAATAAATAAAAAAAACCAAGAAAATTTTTTTCGGTTTCGCATGACCAATGTTTGCGGAATGCTTCCTCACTATGCTTGACATACTCATTACATTTGAGACAAAATATTTTTTTAGATTCTACAATACTTATTTGTGATACTGAACTTTAGGGTTTCAACAAAATATCTGTGACCCTTATTGTAGGCCGATGTTACATGTTCCTTCTTCCAAGCACTGAGCATAGTTTTTGCTCGCGGAATCTACGGTATATTATGGTTAAGAGGTAGGTTAACTCAGCGTCAAATTCAGTATAGCACGTAACACAGATTCCACTGCGTAGGGTCGTTGTTGTGCTTTACTGATATCACCTGTTATAGACTCACTGGAGACACCTGAATGATACGAGGCAAATGTCTCGTAGATTCCTTTTATACAGTCGTGGTCGACATCCTGCCCTATCCTTGACTAACTGCAGTTTTTGTTCATGTGTCAGTGCTATTGTCCTTGAAGTTATAACATTCTTACAGGATAAGGGGGATCGGAAAACATTTCACTATTCATAGATTTTGTGATGAGGAAGAAAACTACTCGTGACATAAGTCTATACACAATTTATTGCTTACAATGAATATTAAGAAATTACCCGAAAATTAGAATATTTAGGAACTGGAAAACAGTGTCACAAATGTTAACAGAAAAACATAAATCTGTTGAGCTATGAGCTTTCCATGCTTTTATATGAAATAGAATATGTAAAACAAATTATTAATACTCTAGCTGAAATTACTAAAGAGTGCATCGCTATGCATTGAAGTGTTTATCATTGTAGTATCTGCTGCCAAACAACACTTTTATTCATATAATGTCTTTAGTTTTGCCACTTATTTTGAGAGTTTTGTATCACTATCCTTGAAGCCGTTACCCACGGCTTTAGTTTTTCATAAAAGCCGATGAAACTTTTCAGAGTTTAATTAAAGGATGATGATTATACAGTTGTCTGTAACAATAGTTTACTTTAGGACAGCAACTGAGTTATTCTAACATATTGGCCCCTAAGTCTATCTGTTTTGGTATCTGATCTCACACAAACACGATTTGATTAAAATATACTTTTTAGCATGATCGAAGTAGTTTGAAACATTAGGAAAATATTTAACTAATAGATCAAAGAAGAAAATACAAAAGTGCAGTAGATAAAGCAGCCTACAGCGAATACAGGCCTCTAGAAATGGGATGGAGAGAAAACGCAAAAAAGCTAAGCAGATATCGCTAGGCTACAAGGCTGTAGAAGCATTAGCGAAAAGGCGGAAGATAGACGATATCTATAGGAAAATCAAAGAGACCTTTGAGAAAACACAAGCTGTTATATGAATATCAGAGTTCTTACGGCAATACAGTACTGCAGAAGCAACACATAGGAGGGGTGTAGAAGGAAAATGCAATTAAAGGCAACAATAGAAAGGGAAAAATAAGTAAATTAAGGTGAGATGAGAGATTTGATAATGAGACAAGTACTGTGGAAGCAAGAAATAGCAGGGGTGTAAAAGGGAAATGCGCTTGAGGGCAACTACAGAAAGGGAAAGAACATGAGACTATGACAATGCGAGAACTACGTGGCAGAATACTGAAAGACACAGATGGAAGCAGTGCCCCTGGAGTTGATGATTTTACCTTAAAGGTAGTGAAACCTTTGGGAGAGCCAGCCATGGCAAAGTAATTCCACTTGGTGTGCAAGATATGTAAGACAGGCAAAATACCCTTAGACTTCAAGAATACGGTAGTAATTCGAATTCAAAGGAGTATAGGTGTTGACCAGTGTGAATAATACCGTAACTTTGGTCGTGGTTGCAAAATACTGGCACGAATTATTTACAGAAGAACAGAAAAAACTGCTAGGTGCTGAACTACAGAACGCACGTGGCCATACTGAGCCCACGACGTATCTTACAACATAGAAAAAAGAAAACGCACATTTGTAGCTATCGTAAATTTTGAGAAAACTTAAACAATATAGACTGGACTACACTCTTCGAAATTTTCAATTTAACACGGAAAGTATACAGCACGTGAAAGATTATTTATAAGTTGAAAAAGGAGTGACACATGCTTGTAGCCTATCCCTAATGTTATTCAGTCTGTAGCCTGAGAAACGAAAGAGCAACTGGGGAGGGGCATATAGTTCACGAAGAAGAAATAAAAACTTTGAAGTTTGTCAGTGACACTGTAATTCTGTGAGAGATGGTGAAAGAGTTGGAAGATGAGTAGAACAGAATGGACAGTCTATTGAAGAGAAGTTACTACAACAATAAGAGGTAAAATAAAAGGTAGTGTAAGGCACTAAAAGTAAATGAGTTTTCTATTTCGGTTGGAAAATAACCAATTAGGAACAGAGCAGAGAGGATATAAACTGCAGACCGGTAATAGTAAAGAAAACGTTTTTGATAATGTAGAACTTATTAAAATACAAATATAAATTGATGTGTGAGGAAGGACGGTAAGAGGTTGAAACGAGAACAGAAAAGAAGTTTTTGAAATATTGTGCTAGAGAAAAATGCTGACAAATGGATGAATAGATCTACTAAGCAATAAAGAGGTACTAAATCTAACTTCTGAAAAAAGACATTCACGGTACTAGTAGATTAAAAGAAAGAATCGGTTGGTACGATACGTTCTGAGCCATCAAGGAGCGATTTGATAATGGGGTCAAACGTGTACAGGGGTTGCGAGGCATGAACAAAATAAGCAGATTGACACAGATGTAGGTTGCAGTAGTTATTCAGAGATGAAGAGCTATGCTCGGACAGACTTGGGTCCAGAGCTGCATCAAACTAGTGATTGTACTGAAGACCAAAAAAACCAACATGTAAATAAATAAACATAACCCCGTAATCGTTATCTTTTTCGGCTTACCACATGTGTCCATAAGTAAACTGTACAGGCTACGAACGTATATATCTGTGTTGCTTAATGAGAGTGTATTTGAAAACGAAATACTTTCATGATCTTTTACTCTTTGGTGTTTTCAATTTAGTAAATATTCGTTGACTTCAAGCAGAACGAGCAGAGAGCTCATAACAACACAGGAACTTTGTGTATTTGTAGACAAAACGTGACAATGCTAAAAATGATACCCGAATCACATGTTTGGCAGGTTTTATAGACACATAATTCTGGTGAACCCTCGTATATACTGAGGGGGTGGTACTTTACGCCTATCTTATCAAAATATTGTAATCTAATCATGTATCTTGTACTTCAAAATTTTGGAATAAATGCTATTGTCGTTAGTGATGCCTTCTACCACATCCCGGAATTGTTTTAAATTTTTCAGTAGAAATTAACCCAAAAATTTTAGTCTTAGTAGTGGATTGACTTTTCACAACAAATCTCATATTCATATTTACACTTTCAGGATACTTTTATTCAACATACATGGTGATTCAGGAGAAATATTACATAATTTATGAGGGGATTCTACATATGAAAACAAACCGAAAAAGTCCTATAAACATGTGTCCGATTTTGGGTCCTGTCAGAGTAGTGTGGATTGAAGGCTATACACATCCATAAGAGGATATGCAGACAAATGTAACTATACTTACCGCAAACCAGTGTAGGTGCTGTGGTGTGACAGATGACTGATCCATCCTAAAGGAAGTGTGTGGGTCCTCAAACAGACGGCAACAATGTGACGGCGCAGTGAAGCAACAGCAGGAAGCATACCCAATGTGCAGTAGTGGGCTGGATCAGTGAGTTGTCGTGAGGGCATGTGCGTGTCGTGTTTGAGCATTTTTTAATTGAGCTTGCCCATTACGCCCGTGAGTACCAACATGTCGCATACACTCACCAATGCACACTACGCTGACGTGTTGTTTGTGTTGGATACTGTAACAGTACCGCCCGTGCGGCTGTGACAAAATGCCAGAGACGTCTCCATGATCGACGAACCATCTGTGCCAGGTTATTTCCCAGAGTTTTCCAAACACTATATGAATCCGGAACACTATCCATTGCACAAGTGACAACAGAACGTGAGGGCACCTAGTTAGATGAGAAAAGGGAAGACATTACTCCAATCGTACAACAGAGTCCCACGAACAGTACACATTAGCCGTCAGCTCAGTATTCCACAAACGTGAGTGTGGCGTACATTACACCCCGAGGGCTTACACACGTTTATGTGCAGACCATGCAATATCTGCGTCTGAGTGACTCAGTAGGCAGACATTTTTGTGATTGGTTGTCTCTACACAGAGACTTTATTTACAGATGACGCTACATTTAAACACAATGGCATCATGAACACCCGCAATTCTCATACAAGGGCAATGGTGAGCCCCATGACACTAGAGGAACAAGATTCCTAGTTAGGTTCTCAGTAAACGTCTGGTGTGGTACGCCTGATGACCTGGTGATAGGGCCTGTGTTCCTGCCAAATCGCATGACAGCTGCAGCATACGCAAATTTCTTGATAGAAAACCTACCCGCACTATTGGGAAACTTGAAATTAGATTAACTACAGCAAATGTATCTACAACGTTCACTGTACCACACAAGTATCCCAGTACACGAACAACACATTTCCTCAACGGTGGATTGGGCGTGGCGGGCACATTAACTTTCCGGCCAGATCGCTCGACCGAATCCTATTAGAGTTCCGTTTACGGGACTGGTTAATGGGGGATGTATACGCTTCTAAGGTCCATCACGTGAATAATATGTCGCTCGCATCATCGGCGCCGTTGCTCACATTAAGGCCCGGCGAGATGATGTTGGATGTGCAACAAAACACACTGTCTAACGCGTTCAAAAGTGCACTAAGATGGGTGGGCGACTTTGGAAAATCTCTTGCAGGATGGATGAGTCATCTGTCTCACTATTATTCTGTCCACCACAGTGCCTACACATCGTTTCGGTAAATAATATTGGCACTTATCTTCATAATCATTCATCGACCTTCTAAACTTCAACCTGCTCAAGTTCCGTAACGATCGAAAATCGGAAGCATGTTCATTGGGATTTTCGGTTGATTTTTCACATGTAGAATTCCTCACGAATATTGTGGCATTTCTGCTGGATAATCCTGTATACACTGTGTTCGGAAATTCCCGTTACAAACTTCTAGGCCTTGTAGAGGGGAGTGAGCACATAATACTGTGAATTGGAACGCCTGTCCGAACAATATGTTGGCAAGGCGACCACTAATAATAGCAATTTATTAGGCGTGACACAGTACATCTGCCCATTTTATAGTTCCATACATTAAAAACCAAAGGAATTGCTTTTGCACTCGCTGACGGGTTCTCTTCAACCTGATGCAGTACTTTCTCTTCCACTTCGGGTGTTCTGACGATGAAGGCACCGTTTTCTCTAACCCGTTGTGAAATTGTGGCGAGAAAGGTGTGCCTAATAAGTCATACGTTCTGAATAACAATCTTGATAAAGGCGACGAGCAGCTCTTCCATTATCATGAGCTTCGTCAAACAGAAGGATCATGTCGGTGTATTCTGCAAATGTGTACTCAACCGTGTTGCTCTAACACTCACAGACATGTGAATGAGGCTCGAGCCAGGTCAGAGAGGTAGGATAGACGTCAAATGACTTAAGTAAATCCAACGTAAGCACACCCCACCGTGACCAACCTGTTGTATACCTACCTAGCAAACATGTTTTCAACCGGCTGTAGCAAGGCAACGATACGTTTCCGGTCATGTGTTCCAATTGAAATAGCGTCTACTCAGTTCCTCTACCATTCCTAGAAGCTTTAATGGCAATTTCCGAACACCCTGTATTTACACAATATGTTATAACTAAAAGTCATTGAAACTTAACAAAATTTATATTTTCCTAAATTTTCTGTGGTGGTCATTATATTTCCCCCCTTGTTATGGGACGCGTTGATAAGCAAACATAGTTCTAAAATAAATATTCAGGTTATAAATGCTACTTACACTATAGTAATTTTTTAAAATGGTGTTTTAATTAAAGTTAACAACAATTAACGAACTTTTTTTTCCTTTTTGTGGTGCTGGGCATAAAATATCCGTCCTCCCCCTGTTGGTAGTACGCGTGTGGAAAATACAGTGTTACTGCTATCGTTAAACTGTCTTCAATCTTCACATCACAAGTGAGAGATTTATGATGACACTTTTAGTTGTAGTATGTCGTCACACCAAAGATAAGATG
Source organism: Schistocerca gregaria (assembly GCF_023897955.1). Lineage (NCBI taxonomy): Eukaryota > Metazoa > Arthropoda > Insecta > Orthoptera > Acrididae > Schistocerca > Schistocerca gregaria. Next base: position 838,007,393 of record NC_064931.1, read on the forward strand.
TAGTGGTACTGTCGTCAGGGTTCAAAAAAATCGGCCTCTCTCTCTAACGCTGGCTTGTAACTCGCACAAAAACTATTTGGAGTTGGGAACACAGAAAAGAGTCCCACAGTTCATATTCGAGAAGAAACGTATGATTTTTAACGTGGAATAATCCACGTGCTCCGGCGGCCGTAGCTGTATTAAGAAGAGAATTTCGCAGCTCCACGGTCGTGCCGTGTCGCCAGCCCACAAGCCACAGCCCTGCCCCGCTACGCCAGCCTCGCTACTACCAAATTTTAAGCAGAAATTATGGAACGGCCGGGTATATCGTCAAAAATTTGCATATTAGATGCTCGAGACGGAGTTTATGAATTCCTAAATATGGCTGGCCGGGTGGTCCGCTGCTAGCCGCAAATAATGTCTGGCTGGGTGCGCGCAAATTAACACAACATCGGGCCAGCGTGCTCTACAACTTAAACATTGACCAGTAAACCGGAATACAGTTCGCTCTGTTCATCTATTCCTTCCCCCAGACTGCACATCAGCTCATCTGTAGCACACTCATTTCATTGTCGCGCTCTTCAGTGTTAGATATCTTACTGAATGTTTGCTACAGACGGCCAGAGGCAGCAGATGCAAACTGTCTTATAGCGGCTCTTAGCTACACCTCACTTATCTACAGCCTAAAAAAATTAACAGAGGCAGATTTTGGTACAGTCTTCCGTCAACGTGGAGATGATCAGAGAAGACAGACCTCACAGTCCGATTCAATGAGGGATGTGAAAAAAAATCGCCCATATCTTTTTGGATGGACTCACCTCCATATTTTTATTAACCCTTTAGTGTCGGCGCCGGGTACTGTGGGCACCCTACATATTAAAAACCTAACTTCTTATAAGTTGGAATTTTCATATTTGTTTAAAACTCTGTTAATAGTTTATCTAAGAGCTATGTAAATAATTAAATTAGGAAACTCAAAATATTAATTATTATTGCTGTTCAGTTACCAAAAACATACACTGGGTTGTTCAGGACAATCCGCCGTATTCATAAGGTAACAAATATCAGAAGAATACAAAGTGTGAGTTTTTTTTTTCATTTGGCATTCGTTTCATTGTTGTGATTTTTCATGCTACACGTGAACCTACTGTTTCCGAGTGCGGCCATTCTAACTACTTTCTGTCACTGTATGACAACAACTCAATCTATAGTACGTATACATGAAAAACGAATACACACATTACTTGAAAGGTGTGAAGCAGAATAAACGAATGATAAATCAAATTCAGAATCATCTGATGAGTGCGAAGATCTGGAGCACGAAACTGATACAAAGACGGGTTATGATGATAATTAAATAAGCTTATAAAGTAATAATTTCTATTTGACAAAAGACAAATCAACGAAATAGATGAAGAGCCCTCTTCAACAAATGTAAGGACACGACTCCAAAAAACTGTTCCAGGAAAAACTGCAACAAGTACTATACAGTGTGAATATTCTACTATGGATGAACGCCTAGTCGCTTTCAAAGGAAGGCTTAGTTTTCGGCAGTACAAAGCAAGACATCGAAATACGGTCTGAAAATTATTACTCACTGTAGTGCCAGGATTTTATACGCTCTTGCGATGGAGATATACGCCGGAAAAGAGACAGATGGACATACAAAGTTTCAAATTAATGGAAACATGTGGTAATTCGCCTCAGACGGACACCTAAGGTGACAGGCCATGTTATAACAGCAGGGAATCAGTTTACTAGTCGCAGCTTATCTGAAAAATGGTTCAAATGGCTCTGAGCACTATGGGACTTAACTTCTGAGGTCATCAGTTCCCTAGAACTTAGAACTACTTAGACCTAACTAACCTAAGGACATCACTCACATCCATGCCCGAGGCAGGATTCGAACCTGCGACCGTAGCGGTCGCTCGGTTCCAGACTGTAGCGCCTAGAACCGCTCGGCCACCCCGGCCGGCAGCTTTCTGAAGAGCTTCTGAGAAGAAACTTAGTTTAGTACAATTTTTCGTAAAAAATAGATTCAACAACCTCCCGAATTTGTGAATGTGAAGCAACTTGAAAGTTAATAGTGGCTTATTTCTATGAGAGCACAATGGAGAAAAAGATGCTTGAAATTATCACTTTATACAAGTCCACAAAAACAAGAATCGGTACGTTGAATTAAGCGTGCACCACCCCACTTCAAGTCAAGAGGAACTAGACATTGCACCTCTGCAATACTTTTCCCGTGTCCTGGATATTTCTGGATAAATGCTCTAATATTATTATCGGAAATAACATGGCCGAAATTGTTCCTATAACAGGTAGGAATTCAGATAGTTATAACATTCCTATCCGGATCCATCAAACAGAAAGTGGCCAAGATGACAACACAAGAAGGAAACATGTACGATGTGCGCCAGAAGTAAAGACATGAAAATAAAAATTTTCTATGTGTTATGAATAAAACTGTGTCTACGTCACATGGTCATAACGCATAATCATTGTTTCGATGATGAGCATGATTCTGATTGGAAATGAAAAATAAAATAATGTAGAAAAGGTGGAAACTTGTGAAGATTAATAGACATATATCAAGCGAACATGGATTGAAAGAAATCCTGGTACTTATATAATTATATGTAGCGTTCGTCTACATCTACGTTTACTAAATATTTAGCAAGCCATTGTACGGTGCGTGGCGGATGTTACGCTGTACCACTACTTGTCATTTCCCCTCCTGTTCCACTCGCAAGTAGAGTGATGGGAAAACGACTGCCTCTACGCCTCCGTATGAGCCCTACTTTCTCGTATCTTATCTTCGTCGTCCTTACGAGCGATGTATGGTGGTGGCAGTAGAATAGTTTGGCAGTGAGCTTCAAATTTCGGTTCTCTAAATGGTTCTCCAAATTTTTCCAATAGCGTTTCTTGAAAGGAGTGTCAGCTCCACTCGAGCGATTCCCATTTGAGTTCCCGAAACATCTGCGCAACACTTGTCGTTCGAACCTACTGGTAAAAAATCTAGCAGCTCGCCTTTGACTTACTTCGATGTCTTCCTTCAATCCGGCCCGGTACAGCCAGACACTCGAGCAATACTCAAGAATAGGCCTCACCAGCGTCCTCTATGCCGTCTCCTATACGGGTGAACGACACCTTCCTAAAATTCTCCAAATAAACCCAAAACGACCATTTGCCTTGCCTACCACAGTTTTCACATGCTCGTCCCACCTCGTATCGCTTTGCAACTTTACGCCCAGATATTTAAACGACTTGACGGTGTTAAGAAGGACATTAGTAATACTGTACCCGAACATTATAGGTTTGTTGTTCCTACGCATCCTCATTAACTTACATTTTTCCATATTTAGTGCTACCTGCCTTTCATCACACCAACTGGAAATTTTGTCTAAGTCGTCCTGTATCTTCCTACAGGCACTCAACTTCTGCACCTAATGCGTTAGCGTTAATGTTCAGTTTCATATTACCAGTGGATATAGAGTGGAAGTGGAGGAGTTTTCGACTTCAATGCAGTAATATTAGAACATACATCTGTTGCACTATAAAATTATTTACGCTCTTAAACCACACTTCTCATCAATGCTAAAGTTATAATACATTGCACAAGTCCATAAGGCATAAAGCTTCAGCGGTTTAATGAAAGCGCGGGAAACCTTACTACTGCATGGTGAAAACTTCTATTCGTAGTGTAAGCTCCGTAAAATGTGGATGTGTTTCAATCTGATATAGGAAAACGTTCGAAAATATGATAAATTTTAGCTGCTCATATGTGGTGTTAGTTACTGTTCCTAGTCGCCATGCGGTTATTTTATTTCTTTCTTGCACTTGGAAGGATTAAGTACTAGCCGTAACATCTGCCGGTCGGCTATGGTTGGGGAAAAATGAATGCAATTTGAACCACGAATAACGAGCATCGTTACTTAGCCGTCGTTACCAGCGAACTGTTGCTTTCAAGAGAGTGGTTATTAGTGAAGACAATCAATTAAAAATGACGGGGTGATAACAAGGAGAGCATCAGAAGGTGCTTTACTGTAATGACCTCTCATATAACACAGTAATGGTAAACCAGGTGATTCTTTTGGCGTAAGTAAGTTAGAAGTTTAAGTATTATTCGCTTGTAGTCGAGGCAACGTTTTTCAATAGCTGATCCATTTAACAGTCAGACGTATTTATTCCACCCTCTTCTGTAAAGATATGGTGAAGAAAAACTCGCATCTAAAATCAACGTGGCTCTTCGTTAGTTTCTAGAGTTACATATTCATGTATTCCATGATAGAACAGAAACAGGGGATTGCCCCAACTCTAACGGCAAAAACGGTGTACCAATGCTTTTACAATATTAATCTGTGCCTGCTGTACCACTCACGAGTGTTATTCATCTGTAATACTCCACAGCTGTGTACAATCGATATTTGAAAGAAAACGAATCTGAAGACTAGAGGAGCAAAAGTCACTGACGACATAACACTGTGTAACAGTTGATGCACAGAAGATATGAGAGATATTATATAAGAGATATTATATGTTGAAAAGCTATACGAAATTTGCTGCAAACAATGAAATATATTAACAGTCGCAACATGTACGTGTCCGGATTTTCCAAATTAGTAGATACTGTGTTATGGAAAGTTCTTCCTTTATTCTTCATGAAAGTGCTAATGTGGAGTTTCAGTGACGTAACTGAAACACAACGAAATGAACTGTACACCAGACAAGGGCAACATGCAGTCATGCTACATTGTCTTCCGTGTATACACACTGAAATAGAACAATATCAAAAGCTACCGTGATAACAGTATCAAATGATGCCACAGGAACATCAGCACCATACGTGGACCTTTGCTACGCATATGTTAACTTAGGTCAATAACTCGGCACAGAAAATTGGTTGTACGCAAGTTGTGGCGTCGCAACTAGTGCGAGCGCACAGTTTTCTATCAAATATTTACTGTGAAATGTAGACAGACTGTAAAGTAGCCATCAGATTAGCATATGTGCTGTAGCGGGCAGATTACCGGTGTCCGTTCGTCTGACGTCACGACCATATGGCATGTCTGTACCGTGAGAATGTAAGACCTGTGCGCTAACTAGCCGCGTGTATAACGTGGAACTTTCATCTTTAATAACTTCTAACTGAGGAACCTGAGGAAATTAAAAGTTAATATACTAGTTTCTGTTATGAATAAAAATAAGTCATCCAAATTTGAGCTTTGAAACCTGCATATTTTGGAAATTAGAAAAATCTTACAGAAAACGCAAATTTCTACAATTTTCGAGTCTAAATAAATACCATTATGTATAGATCACCTTCAGTGACCATCCAACAATGAAACAAAATCACCTTCCGTGCTTTTGTATTTATTTTGAGAATTTTACTTTTAGAAATTCACCTATAACTTTGTTAAAACCATAAATGTTTTGAATTTTTGTGAACAGTTATTTTATATGAGTAGGTGAGAGTGAATGAGTGTGCCTGAGTGAATGAAAGAGGGACATTCGCCATTCTTTGCAAGTGTATAAAATCTAGGTTGGAACTCGCAAGTGTTCAGACGATGTAACCGTGGGAACAGAGTCGCCAGTGGTTCCCCATCTTAGTGAATGTCGGATGTCCAAGAGTGTATGGTATTGTACAAGCAGCCAGAACGTTCGCGAGTATTTAAATAATTTCTGGAAATAAAGTAAAGTCTAGTTTTCCTTTCGGTTTGTTAAATTATACAGTAAATTTTGGGTAACAAGAAATCATGACGTAAATGATTCAGAAGTCATGACTGGTGCGTGCTAGATTTTGGCGCGAGGCGCACCCAAAGAGTTAATTCTGATTGGCTGTGTGATGTGTGAGCCAATGAGATGCGAGGACGGTTAGCAGGCTAGGAGAGTGAGTCGCGAGTGGATGAGGGGTCGCGAAGGAACTGTGATCGAGAAGAGACATGCTTGATGTGTCCTCGCGAATAATGTGTAAAATGAAGTCATAAAACGGCTTCATCGGTTCGGTACTGTGCGATTTGAGACTGGAAGAGTCCAGTAACGCGTAGTGTGAGTTTGAGAGAGTTGTGACTTTTCGTTCCGCGAAAGACGCGAGTAACTTTAATAATTAAAAGCGTGGCGGTACTTCGTAAACTTTTACTAAGTGCTTATGGCGAGCATTAACGTTAAAAAACGAACTATTATTGAACATCGACTGCAAACGTGTATGTTAGAAAATCGTCTGTGTTGCAGTTAAGTAAATTCCGTAACTTTGAAAGCTAATTCTGGCGGGGTTTGAGTGTGGATAGAATTGTGAACTGAACTTTCTTCAAACGTAGATTAGCGGGCTGATGATCAGGCTTAAAGACAATAAAGAGCTTAAATAGAATTACCAACTCCGCGTTCTCGTTTGAGTAAACAATTACTACCATTCCAATAACTCAATTTATTTAGGAAGATTGCTCATAGATTGTATTTCAGCAAACATGTATCGCGGCCTCCGGTGAGCGGCTATTAAATTGCAGTTTCTTCAACACTGCTTTTCTGCAATTTTTCCAGTAGCTGCTATCAGGAGAGGCGAGTGCAGCAACTACCTAAGAAACGAGGTAGGTGGATTTTCTTTCAGGGAAAGGAAACTGCGCGATAAGAGCCTGACCCGTCGCAAGTGGTGCATCGGCCGGGAAATAAAAATAGTAAATTCCAGTGAATTTCAAAAAAAGCAGTAGTGACAATTACCGGACAATACAGAAGTGCTCGCTATGTGTAGGAACTGTGTAGCGTACAAATTGATATCGCCACGTGAATAGGAAGGACAGTGAAAGTGTCCGTGAACTGTAATGTGTTGTACGGAACGGAAGAATTTTTCGGTGACTACGCGCCGATTGGAATAGCAGTCTACGACGGCGTCTGGCAGACGACGAGCTACGGAGACTACGCAGAGGCGACGACAGCAGTGGCAGTTGGCAGCGCTGATTCGAGCGGGGGCCCGGAAACTGGTACAGCATTGCAGTGTATGGTGAACGGACCCGCAGTTTCATCTAGCTGCAACGCAGCACGCCGAAGCACAAAGTTAAGTACAGTGCTTTTGAAAACTTTGTGTGTTTGTGGAGTCAAACTGAGAAAAATGGCTGAGTTTCAACCAAGTGACAAAAAGGCGGAACTAAGTTGTGATAGTGGGATGGAGACAGGGGAAAATGACCCCATGAATTTTAGTTTAGACGTGTCTCAACCCAATTTCAGTAGTAGTTTGACTGATTCATCCTATGTTAATTATAGTTTGGAGTCAGATCCAAATATGTCAGTGCCCAGTGAGTTACAGTTACCCATGCCGGTAGTTAATGTTAATAGGGACATTGTATCAGCAAATGAGGGGGCGAAGGATAATGTCGCCAGTATGCTGATGAATCTATTAACTAAGATGAACGTGTTGGATTCCAATATGTCAAGTAAGATGGATTCCAGTATATCAAAATTGGAAACTAATATGTCACAAATGGAAACTAATATGTCAAGTAAAATGGATTCAAAAATGTCTAAATTAGGATCTGATTTAAGTAATGAGATGACTAAAATGGGCGCTGATTTAGATTCCAAAATATCCGATCTCAGAGACTGTTGGAAGCAAGATTTAGCAGTGCTCAGTAGTAAAGTAAATGTTGAAATACAGCAGGTTAAACTAGAATGTACAGAAAATATTGTTCAAGTGCAAAGTGAATTGACGACACGAATCGAACAGGTTACTGAGGATCAACAGCAATTTAAATCCCATGTTGATGCAGAATTAGATAAAGTATGTGAGCACATAAAAGTGGTAGAGAATTCCAATGAAATTAATCATGCCGCCTTAGAATGTAAAGTAAATGATACCAAAATTCGGTGTGAGAAACTTGGAGAGCAAGTTGTAAATAAGGTCAATAATTTAGAGACTCACATAAGCCATTTCAGTGAAAGTGTGAATGAGCAACTTTGTGGGCATGAATGCAGACTAACCAAAGTAGAACAGTGTGTTTCTAACCATAGTGGTAGTATAATTTCCAGTGGAATAATTGAATCTACCGAGGTTGCGTATGTTACCCACAGACAGTTTTTAAAATTTGACCCAAGTAAGAACATGCACCCCAGAGAATTTTGGAACGATTTTGAAGACGTTTTGCCGAAAGTATGGAGCGATAAACAAAAGATAGGCTTTATCACTTCAAATTTGATGGGAGAGGCCAGAGTATGGGGGAATTTAGCCTCTGAAAAATACGCGAAATTGTCAGAATTTAAATTAGCGTTCTTTGAGGAATACTGGGGAAAGAGAAAGCAGATGGATGTTCTTAATCGGTTCTGGTCGGGAGAGAAGTATGACCCCAAGAGAGAGGGCATCAAACGATTTGTTCAAAGGTGGGTAACAACTCTGTCCTACCTTAGTAATAAGTTAGAAACAGAACAGATCATATTAGGGGTAGAAAATAAGCTACTGTGGAACTGGAAAACTAAGATCATATCTGCGCCCCGAGATAACATTGACAAGTTCGTACAGTATTTAGAAAGGGTTGAATCCGTCCAAAAAGAAGAAGAAAACATGAGGAGGGAGCATCGCCCGCCTGCTAGGCAGAATGACAATCGCGCGGATGTAAACATTAATAGGATGGGTGTTCAGAGAGGCGGCGGATACCGTGGCAGTTCACGTGGTAGAGGAAGAACATATGTTAACAGGTTCAATGAACGCGAGCAGTATGACAGCGGCCGACAGATGTCAGGAGGTGAGGCGGTCAGCTGGAGGCATAGTGATGACGCACCGCGCTCGGAAAACCATTAATTGTCTACGAGTGTGCTGGCGATCGTAGGCAACAGCGTTTAAAGTTAAATCCGCTGGCAAAACCATTCATAAGAAAGCAGCCTGAACGACCACCTAACATAAATGTTGTTGCTACAAAATTTAGGGAGGATAACGTAAAACAGACAGAGATAGTAGCTTTAAGTCAAGTGGAGGTTAATGAACCAATTAACTGTAAGAATAATCATAAGAAGCCACTTATTGAAGAACTAAGTACTAGTTATAAGGGTAATAATCAGAAAGACATTATGCACAGTAAAACTAATGAAGAGCTGTCGGATAGGGGTGAGAACAGTAATAATGGCAGGGTTGTGACTGTGCTTGATAAGATAATTGATGTTGTAGATAGTTACGAAGAAGAGGATAGATTAGAGGAGGAGGTAGAGGTTAATGACGACGCCTTGGATAGGGTCGTAGAAAAGGAGGTTAATGAGAAAGAGGGGGAAACATTGGAAAAATGTTTTGACTTAGCAATAGTGGATAGGCTAATAGGAGCTGCCACTAGAATTGAGGGTGATAATAAGCATGAAATAAACCCTGTAAGTGTGAATGTGATTGCCACCCAAAAGACAGGCTTCGAAAGGAGAGAAATTGTGCAAGATTTATTGGAGGAAGCAGAACCCAAAATAAATAAAGAGTACTTAGGGCAACCGATAGTAGAGCTAAGAGTATTAAATGAACCAGTTAAATGTTTGATAGATACTGGATCGGAAGTCTGTGCAGTATCCCAGAACTTGGTAAATGAACTCCCTAACAGTAAACAGATTGTTAAGATGCCAGTAAGTGGCTTGAACATTGTAGTAGCAACCGGTAAGACTAAGAAGACAGTAAAACAGGAAGTGTTTCTACCCATAGCATTTAAGGAAGTAGAAATAAGACAGAACTTCTTAGTTATAAATGGACTGAGTGTAGACATATTGGTGGGGGCTGACTTTTTGAATAAATATGAAGGATGGGTGAATTTTTCTACCAATGATGTTATGGTAAAAATTAAGGGTAAACTAATTACTATACCTTTCATCGGTAAGCAGCTATGTGAGGATCCTGAGCAGAATGATTTTCCTATATGTATTTGTAAAACAGAGAAATTCTTGGAGGGCTATAATGAGTACGGTGGCAAAAAAGTAGAGGATCCGTCTGAGCTTGTGAGTGTCAGAAATAGGATCGAGGAGAAATTACTAGAATTAATTGATATTGATGAAGCAAGGAAAAACGATTTAAGACAAATACTAGTCAAACATGCCGAGGTTTTCTCAGATCAACCAGGGCTAGTAAAGGATTATGAGTGTTTTTTGACAGTGCAGAAAGACGCTCATTTCTTCAAAAAACCATTTGCAATCCCAGAAGTACATAAGGAGGCAGTACGTGACTTAATTCAAAATATGTTAGAGTGGGGAATTATTGAAAGGGCTGTTAGTGTGTACAATAACCCGCTAGTCATAGTTCCTAAGAAGGATGGCTCAATTAGACTAGTGTTGGATGCTCGAGCATTAAACAAAATAGTACTACCTGAGAGTGACCGTCCGGAGAATATTGAAGAACTGCTACAAAAGTTTAAAGGTGCTAAGTTCTTTACATCCATGGATGTGACCTGTGGATATTGGAACCTACCGTTAGCAAAGGAATCAAGAAAGTACACGGCATTCTTATTCGAAGGTAGATGTTATCAGTATAAGGTGGTGCCGTTTGGTTTAAATATAAGTGTATGTGCCTTTGTAAGAGCTATGTCGCAGGTATTAGGGGACCATCTACTAAGAAGAATTACAGTGTATGTAGACGACGTTTTGATATCGACACCAACGTGGGAGGAACACTGTATGTTATTGGATGAAGTATTGAGGGCCATAAAATTGGGGGGTATGAAATTGAAGCTAGACAAAACTGAATTTGTGAAGAAAGAAATTAAATTCTTGGGGCACATAGTGAGTGGCGATGGTATCATGCCGGATCCAGAAAAGATTAGAGCAATAAGGGATTATGCTGCACCTACAACACGTAAAGCATTAAAGGGGATGTTTGGTTTGTTTGGGTTTTATAGAAAATTTGTGTCTGGACAATTATTCAATGCACCGTGCCTGCGAGAACTCTTAAAGAAAAATGTAGTTTATAAATGGACTTCTGAGTGTCAGAAGGCGTTTGAAGAATTGAAAGAAGCTCTTATTAATAGTAAGATTTTGAACCATCCCGATTTTTCGAAACCATTTTGTCTGGGATCTGATGCTTGTGGTTACGGGTTAGGAGTTGAACTATTTCAGTTGGAAAAAGAAGGAGAAGAGGAAGTCCACAAGACCATAGCCTTTGCGAGCAGGTCATTGCAACAATCCGAGAAAAATTATAGTATATCTGAACTTGAAGCATTAGCTGTTATTTTCGGCCTGCAAAAATTTGAAAAGTACCTTTTAGGACATGAAATTTGGATCTACACAGACCATAGTGCCCTTACATATTTAGACTCATGTCAGCTAAAACATGCTAGATTAAGAAGGTGGTCCCTGTATTTACAGCAATTTAATTATAAGATGATATACATTAAGGGTTCCGAGAACATCGTGGCGGACGCCTTATCAAGAAGTGTGAAAGATACAGGACAAGAAGGGAAATCTTTAAGAAATACCGATAATAATGAAGTAATGTTGGCCATCATGCAGCTCCAGGACGATGGCTTAATTAAGCGCATTTGTAAGAACCTACGGAGGGAACAGAACCAGGATGACAACATTAAATTAGTAAAGAGTAGATTAGGTCATCCAGACTACCCAAAATTACTGGTCTACTATAAAGTGCATAAAGATGTCTTATTTAGGCGCAGGAAAGACAGTGAGGAGAATTGGAAAATATGTTTTCCGGAGCAACATGTAGATGCACTTATAGACTACGTACATTGTAAGTATGGGCATTATGGCGCTCGTAAATGTATAGCTAAGTTAAGTGAAGTGGTAATTTTTGATAATATGTGGAGAAGGGTGCAACAGCGATTAGAATCCTGTGATCGTTGCCAGAAAGTTAGGGCCAACAATAGAACTATCCAAGGACAGATGTATTCAGTAGAACCACAAAATCGGCTGGATTTAGTAGCTGTAGATTTATTTGGTCCACTACCAGTGTCTAGAGGGGGATGTGAATATGTGTTTGTGATGGTGGATGGGTTTACTAAGTACGTAAAATTTTACCCAATTAAGAAAGCCAACTCTAAAGTATTAGTGAATAAGTTGGAGAAGGACTATTTTGGGAAGATAGGAGTGCCAAAGGCAATATTGTCAGACAATGGGCCCCAGTTTATCTCTAAGAAATTTAGTGAATGTTTACAACAGAGAGGTATCGATCACATAAAAATCTCCGCGTACTTTCCTCAAGGGAACATGTGTGAGCGAATTATGAAGGAGTTAAACAGATTGTGTAGAACATATTGTCATAAAAAACACTCCGCTTGGGCCAATTATATTGAATACTTCGAAGAAGTAATAAACCATCTGAAGCATGAAGCCACAGGATATGCACCAGTAGAGCTAATGTGTGACATTAGGCCGAATAATATTTTATTCGACCTGGTCGAGTTTCCAAATCTCACAGACATAGCCATCGAAGAGAAGGAGAGACTGGCACGTATTAATATAAGAAAGAAGGCCCTGGAAAGAAAGAGAAGGCATGACGCAAGAGCTGATCCCACTAGTTTTCAGGTAGGGGATCTAGTGCTAGTGAAAACTAGGGAAAGATCTAAGAAACTTACGTCAGAAACAAAGAAGTTTACCGATGAGTACGTGGGCCCATTTAGAATCGTAGAGAAGCCTCACCCAAATGCTTATAGACTGGAGTTTGTAAAATCACATAAGGTGTTAGGGCTTAGGAACATTGTGGATTTGAAAAGATATGTTCAAAAGAGAGACGTGGCCAGGAGTGAGTAGATACCTCAGAGAGCTTTGCACTCTTTGCAGAGCTAAGTGCGTGACGAGCACTAGGTCTCGAGTCGTTTGACAATATTTCTTCCACTTTCTTTTCCGTATTGTCAACCTACCTCTTCTTTCATTCAGAACTAAAATTCTATCGTCTTTCCTTCTTCTCTATCGTAGTTTTTAAGTGATAAAGTGTTTAAGTAATGAGTAGGAAAGAACCTCAGTGCAGTATAGGTTAAGCGTAAGGAATGAGTGTAAGAGAAAATCAAAAAGGATTAAGATACCTCAGATAAGTAATAAGTCTCAGTAAAGTAAATGTTTGGCCTAAGGTGTGAGTAATGCCCTTAGAAAGGTAAAATAACTAAGAAATGTAAGAGCCTCAGAAAATATGGTGACGAACATTGAAGCTGTTTGTTAAGTAACAGAACGATATGTTAAGACGTAGCATTAAGCTAATGTTTAGGAAAGGAAATGGAGCAGTACAGCAAAACTGTCTGTTCAATGAAGTCAGAGCCTCAGGAGGTGATTTAGTGGTAAAATGAGTAAAGGTACAGTGCAACAAGGTTGACTGTCAAAGGGGTAAAGGAAGTTAAGTTAAAGGGACAGTGCAGCAGGACTGACTGTCAAATGAAGAGAAATATGTGAGAAAAGGAGAAAGAATGAGCATAGTGTTTGGCTAGCTCGATATTAGGAAAAAGTGAGGCTACGAAGGTGAGTAAATAAAAAGCTTAATGTTGGTAACCAGAGGTGGCGTTTGTTGGTAAACAGAGGAGATGTTTGTAAACAAAAGGAAGTGAGGCTACGAATGTAAACAGAGCTGAGGCGACGTTGGTAACTCAGGAGGTGGATGTATGTTAGAAAGTATGGGTAACGAGGTTTCGCAGATTAGTAGGAAACGCTTTAACAAATACTAACCTGAGTGTGTGAAGTATGAGTATGAGAGTTGTAAATTAAACCCGAATGTGACTAGAGAAAACCTGATGTTGACAAGAAATTGAAGTAACTCCAGATATATGAGATGAGGAAAGTACCCATGACATCGATTCCATTTTTGACCAGAGACACACAAAGCTCCCCAAGTTTGTCGTAGAGATTAGTATAAGGATTGTAGTGTTGATAAATGAATAAGTAAATATGTATTTTTCAGTGTTTAATTTATGATACAGGACTACAGGAGATTGCCTGGAGACAGAATTGTAATATTGATAATTTTGTGTATATTTTATATTGTTGTGTATTGTACAGGAACTGGAGAGTCACCAGTGCTGGCGGAGATTTATTATGTATTTGTGAACTATTTGTAGGAATTGTTTTTCTTAGTATTTCTTATGTAACCATAACTTGTTTGATTATGAGATGAAGAAGTAATTAAAGAGTAAATGTGCCACTTCGGTACTGCATTAGGAAAGTCAATTCACTTTTCACTTAAAAAAAAAAAAAAAAAAAAAAATTTTGAAAATTGTACATACTGTAAAGTAAATTTTATCAAAAATATGAGACTTTAGAGTCAAGCAGATAGCGCCATTTATCGCTGCTGTAGGTTAAGACGTAGCAGTTAGAAAGGGAACTGAGGCCAGCTGATGTTTCAGGTGCGCCGAAGTAAACAGAGGTGGTAGCACGAGACTTGAAATGGACCTCCCAAGCAGGACCCGGTCGAACTACGAGTGCTATCAAAATCTTAAGTGTAAGTGGTAAAAAAGTGACGCTCACCATAGCGATAGTAGTGTTAGTGTGCGTGTGACGTACATCAAGATAGTATTTAGGTTTTTTTTCTCTTTCAGGAATTTGTAAATAGAATTTTGTAATCTGAAAAATTTTTTTTTTGAATGATGATAAAAGTGCATGTTTAGATATAAGATGTTTTGTAGGTCGTCAGCCCTAGGTATAAGTGGATGATTGATGTACAGGAACTATAAATGTTAAATAGCTGTTTGAGTAAATCTTTAATAGAAATTTTTTTAGAAAACTAAAAGTTTGTCATGAATGAATAAATTTAGTTTCCTCAGGAGGTGTGTGGCGTCGCAACTAGTGCGAGCGCACAGTTTTCTATCAAATATTTACTGTGAAATGTAGACAGACTGTAAAGTAGCCATCAGATTAGCATATGTGCTGTAGCGGGCAGATTACCGGTGTCCGTTCGTCTGACGTCACGACCATATGGCATGTCTGTACCGTGAGAATGTAAGACCTGTGCGCTAACTAGCCGTGTGTATAACGTGGAACTTTCATCTTTAATAACTTCTAACTGAGGAACCTGAGGAAATTAAAAGTTAATATACTAGTTTCTGTTATGAATAAAAATAAGTCATCCAAATTTGAGCTTTGAAACCTGCATATTTTGGAAATTAGAAAAATCTTACAGAAAACGCAAATTTCTACAATTTTCGAGTCTAAATAAATACCATTATGTATAGATCACCTTCAGTGACCATCCAACAATGAAACAAAATCACCTTCCGTGCTTTTGTATTTATTTTGAGAATTTTACTTTTAGAAATTCACCTATAACTTTGTTAAAACCATAAATGTTTTGAATTTTTGTGAACAGTTATTTTATATGAGTAGGTGAGAGTGAATGAGTGTGCCTGAGTGAATGAAAGAGGGACATTCGCCATTCTTTGCAAGTGTATAAAATCTAGGTTGGAACTCGCAAGTGTTCAGACGATGTAACCGTGGGAACAGAGTCGCCAGTGGTTCCCCATCTTAGTGAATGTCGGATGTCCAAGAGTGTATGGTATTGTACAAGCAGCCAGAACGTTCGCGAGTATTTAAATAATTTCTGGAAATAAAGTAAAGTCTAGTTTTCCTTTCGGTTTGTTAAATTATACAGTAAATTTTGGGTAACAAGAAATCATGACGTAAATGATTCAGAAGTCATGACTGGTGCGTGCTAGATTTTGGCGCGAGGCGCACCCAAAGAGTTAATTCTGATTGGCTGTGTGATGTGTGAGCCAATGAGATGCGAGGACGGTTAGCAGGCTAGGAGAGTGAGTCGCGAGTGGATGAGGGGTCGCGAAGGAACTGTGATCGAGAAGAGACATGCTTGATGTGTCCTCGCGAATAATGTGTAAAATGAAGTCATAAAACGGCTTCATCGGTTCGGTACTGTGCGATTTGAGACTGGAAGAGTCCAGTAACGCGTAGTGTGAGTTTGAGAGAGTTGTGACTTTTCGTTCCGCGAAAGACGCGAGTAACTTTAATAATTAAAAGCGTGGCGGTACTTCGTAAACTTTTACTAAGTGCTTATGGCGAGCATTAACGTTAAAAAACGAACTATTATTGAACATCGACTGCAAACGTGTATGTTAGAAAATCGTCTGTGTTGCAGTTAAGTAAATTCCGTAACTTTGAAAGCTAATTCTGGCGGGGTTTGAGTGTGGATAGAATTGTGAACTGAACTTTCTTCAAACGTAGATTAGCGGGCTGATGATCAGGCTTAAAGACAATAAAGAGCTTAAATAGAATTACCAACTCCGCGTTCTCGTTTGAGTAAACAATTACTACCATTCCAATAACTCAATTTATTTAGGAAGATTGCTCATAGATTGTATTTCAGCAAACATGTATCGCGGCCTCCGGTGAGCGGCTATTAAATTGCAGTTTCTTCAACACTGCTTTTCTGCAATTTTTCCAGTAGCTGCTATCAGGAGAGGCGAGTGCAGCAACTACCTAAGAAACGAGGTAGGTGGATTTTCTTTCAGGGAAAGGAAACTGCGCGATAAGAGCCTGACCCGTCGCAAGTGGTGCATCGGCCGGGAAATAAAAATAGTAAATTCCAGTGAATTTCAAAAAAAGCAGTAGTGACAATTACCGGACAATACAGAAGTGCTCGCTATGTGTAGGAACTGTGTAGCGTACAAATTGATATCGCCACGTGAATAGGAAGGACAGTGAAAGTGTCCGTGAACTGTAATGTGTTGTACGGAACGGAAGAATTTTTCGGTGACTACGCGCCGATTGGAATAGCAGTCTACGACGGCGTCTGGCAGACGACGAGCTACGGAGACTACGCAGAGGCGACGACAGCAGTGGCAGTTGGCAGCGCTGATTCGAGCGGGGGCCCGGAAACTGGTACAGCATTGCAGTGTATGGTGAACGGACCCGCAGTTTCATCTAGCTGCAACGCAGCACGCCGAAGCACAAAGTTAAGTACAGTGCTTTTGAAAACTTTGTGTGTTTGTGGAGTCAAACTGAGAAAAATGGCTGAGTTTCAACCAAGTGACAAAAAGGCGGAACTAAGTTGTGATAGTGGGATGGAGACAGGGGAAAATGACCCCATGAATTTTAGTTTAGACGTGTCTCAACCCAATTTCAGTAGTAGTTTGACTGATTCATCCTATGTTAATTATAGTTTGGAGTCAGATCCAAATATGTCAGTGCCCAGTGAGTTACAGTTACCCATGCCGGTAGTTAATGTTAATAGGGACATTGTATCAGCAAATGAGGGGGCGAAGGATAATGTCGCCAGTATGCTGATGAATCTATTAACTAAGATGAACGTGTTGGATTCCAATATGTCAAGTAAGATGGATTCCAGTATATCAAAATTGGAAACTAATATGTCACAAATGGAAACTAATATGTCAAGTAAAATGGATTCAAAAATGTCTAAATTAGGATCTGATTTAAGTAATGAGATGACTAAAATGGGCGCTGATTTAGATTCCAAAATATCCGATCTCAGAGACTGTTGGAAGCAAGATTTAGCAGTGCTCA
The DNA here is from genome assembly GCF_023897955.1 of Schistocerca gregaria. Lineage (NCBI taxonomy): Eukaryota > Metazoa > Arthropoda > Insecta > Orthoptera > Acrididae > Schistocerca > Schistocerca gregaria. The sequence continues at coordinate 838,024,778 of NC_064931.1, forward strand.
GTAGTAAAGTAAATGTTGAAATACAGCAGGTTAAACTAGAATGTACAGAAAATATTGTTCAAGTGCAAAGTGAATTGACGACACGAATCGAACAGGTTACTGAGGATCAACAGCAATTTAAATCCCATGTTGATGCAGAATTAGATAAAGTATGTGAGCACATAAAAGTGGTAGAGAATTCCAATGAAATTAATCATGCCGCCTTAGAATGTAAAGTAAATGATACCAAAATTCGGTGTGAGAAACTTGGAGAGCAAGTTGTAAATAAGGTCAATAATTTAGAGACTCACATAAGCCATTTCAGTGAAAGTGTGAATGAGCAACTTTGTGGGCATGAATGCAGACTAACCAAAGTAGAACAGTGTGTTTCTAACCATAGTGGTAGTATAATTTCCAGTGGAATAATTGAATCTACCGAGGTTGCGTATGTTACCCACAGACAGTTTTTAAAATTTGACCCAAGTAAGAACATGCACCCCAGAGAATTTTGGAACGATTTTGAAGACGTTTTGCCGAAAGTATGGAGCGATAAACAAAAGATAGGCTTTATCACTTCAAATTTGATGGGAGAGGCCAGAGTATGGGGGAATTTAGCCTCTGAAAAATACGCGAAATTGTCAGAATTTAAATTAGCGTTCTTTGAGGAATACTGGGGAAAGAGAAAGCAGATGGATGTTCTTAATCGGTTCTGGTCGGGAGAGAAGTATGACCCCAAGAGAGAGGGCATCAAACGATTTGTTCAAAGGTGGGTAACAACTCTGTCCTACCTTAGTAATAAGTTAGAAACAGAACAGATCATATTAGGGGTAGAAAATAAGCTACTGTGGAACTGGAAAACTAAGATCATATCTGCGCCCCGAGATAACATTGACAAGTTCGTACAGTATTTAGAAAGGGTTGAATCCGTCCAAAAAGAAGAAGAAAACATGAGGAGGGAGCATCGCCCGCCTGCTAGGCAGAATGACAATCGCGCGGATGTAAACATTAATAGGATGGGTGTTCAGAGAGGCGGCGGATACCGTGGCAGTTCACGTGGTAGAGGAAGAACATATGTTAACAGGTTCAATGAACGCGAGCAGTATGACAGCGGCCGACAGATGTCAGGAGGTGAGGCGGTCAGCTGGAGGCATAGTGATGACGCACCGCGCTCGGAAAACCATTAATTGTCTACGAGTGTGCTGGCGATCGTAGGCAACAGCGTTTAAAGTTAAATCCGCTGGCAAAACCATTCATAAGAAAGCAGCCTGAACGACCACCTAACATAAATGTTGTTGCTACAAAATTTAGGGAGGATAACGTAAAACAGACAGAGATAGTAGCTTTAAGTCAAGTGGAGGTTAATGAACCAATTAACTGTAAGAATAATCATAAGAAGCCACTTATTGAAGAACTAAGTACTAGTTATAAGGGTAATAATCAGAAAGACATTATGCACAGTAAAACTAATGAAGAGCTGTCGGATAGGGGTGAGAACAGTAATAATGGCAGGGTTGTGACTGTGCTTGATAAGATAATTGATGTTGTAGATAGTTACGAAGAAGAGGATAGATTAGAGGAGGAGGTAGAGGTTAATGACGACGCCTTGGATAGGGTCGTAGAAAAGGAGGTTAATGAGAAAGAGGGGGAAACATTGGAAAAATGTTTTGACTTAGCAATAGTGGATAGGCTAATAGGAGCTGCCACTAGAATTGAGGGTGATAATAAGCATGAAATAAACCCTGTAAGTGTGAATGTGATTGCCACCCAAAAGACAGGCTTCGAAAGGAGAGAAATTGTGCAAGATTTATTGGAGGAAGCAGAACCCAAAATAAATAAAGAGTACTTAGGGCAACCGATAGTAGAGCTAAGAGTATTAAATGAACCAGTTAAATGTTTGATAGATACTGGATCGGAAGTCTGTGCAGTATCCCAGAACTTGGTAAATGAACTCCCTAACAGTAAACAGATTGTTAAGATGCCAGTAAGTGGCTTGAACATTGTAGTAGCAACCGGTAAGACTAAGAAGACAGTAAAACAGGAAGTGTTTCTACCCATAGCATTTAAGGAAGTAGAAATAAGACAGAACTTCTTAGTTATAAATGGACTGAGTGTAGACATATTGGTGGGGGCTGACTTTTTGAATAAATATGAAGGATGGGTGAATTTTTCTACCAATGATGTTATGGTAAAAATTAAGGGTAAACTAATTACTATACCTTTCATCGGTAAGCAGCTATGTGAGGATCCTGAGCAGAATGATTTTCCTATATGTATTTGTAAAACAGAGAAATTCTTGGAGGGCTATAATGAGTACGGTGGCAAAAAAGTAGAGGATCCGTCTGAGCTTGTGAGTGTCAGAAATAGGATCGAGGAGAAATTACTAGAATTAATTGATATTGATGAAGCAAGGAAAAACGATTTAAGACAAATACTAGTCAAACATGCCGAGGTTTTCTCAGATCAACCAGGGCTAGTAAAGGATTATGAGTGTTTTTTGACAGTGCAGAAAGACGCTCATTTCTTCAAAAAACCATTTGCAATCCCAGAAGTACATAAGGAGGCAGTACGTGACTTAATTCAAAATATGTTAGAGTGGGGAATTATTGAAAGGGCTGTTAGTGTGTACAATAACCCGCTAGTCATAGTTCCTAAGAAGGATGGCTCAATTAGACTAGTGTTGGATGCTCGAGCATTAAACAAAATAGTACTACCTGAGAGTGACCGTCCGGAGAATATTGAAGAACTGCTACAAAAGTTTAAAGGTGCTAAGTTCTTTACATCCATGGATGTGACCTGTGGATATTGGAACCTACCGTTAGCAAAGGAATCAAGAAAGTACACGGCATTCTTATTCGAAGGTAGATGTTATCAGTATAAGGTGGTGCCGTTTGGTTTAAATATAAGTGTATGTGCCTTTGTAAGAGCTATGTCGCAGGTATTAGGGGACCATCTACTAAGAAGAATTACAGTGTATGTAGACGACGTTTTGATATCGACACCAACGTGGGAGGAACACTGTATGTTATTGGATGAAGTATTGAGGGCCATAAAATTGGGGGGTATGAAATTGAAGCTAGACAAAACTGAATTTGTGAAGAAAGAAATTAAATTCTTGGGGCACATAGTGAGTGGCGATGGTATCATGCCGGATCCAGAAAAGATTAGAGCAATAAGGGATTATGCTGCACCTACAACACGTAAAGCATTAAAGGGGATGTTTGGTTTGTTTGGGTTTTATAGAAAATTTGTGTCTGGACAATTATTCAATGCACCGTGCCTGCGAGAACTCTTAAAGAAAAATGTAGTTTATAAATGGACTTCTGAGTGTCAGAAGGCGTTTGAAGAATTGAAAGAAGCTCTTATTAATAGTAAGATTTTGAACCATCCCGATTTTTCGAAACCATTTTGTCTGGGATCTGATGCTTGTGGTTACGGGTTAGGAGTTGAACTATTTCAGTTGGAAAAAGAAGGAGAAGAGGAAGTCCACAAGACCATAGCCTTTGCGAGCAGGTCATTGCAACAATCCGAGAAAAATTATAGTATATCTGAACTTGAAGCATTAGCTGTTATTTTCGGCCTGCAAAAATTTGAAAAGTACCTTTTAGGACATGAAATTTGGATCTACACAGACCATAGTGCCCTTACATATTTAGACTCATGTCAGCTAAAACATGCTAGATTAAGAAGGTGGTCCCTGTATTTACAGCAATTTAATTATAAGATGATATACATTAAGGGTTCCGAGAACATCGTGGCGGACGCCTTATCAAGAAGTGTGAAAGATACAGGACAAGAAGGGAAATCTTTAAGAAATACCGATAATAATGAAGTAATGTTGGCCATCATGCAGCTCCAGGACGATGGCTTAATTAAGCGCATTTGTAAGAACCTACGGAGGGAACAGAACCAGGATGACAACATTAAATTAGTAAAGAGTAGATTAGGTCATCCAGACTACCCAAAATTACTGGTCTACTATAAAGTGCATAAAGATGTCTTATTTAGGCGCAGGAAAGACAGTGAGGAGAATTGGAAAATATGTTTTCCGGAGCAACATGTAGATGCACTTATAGACTACGTACATTGTAAGTATGGGCATTATGGCGCTCGTAAATGTATAGCTAAGTTAAGTGAAGTGGTAATTTTTGATAATATGTGGAGAAGGGTGCAACAGCGATTAGAATCCTGTGATCGTTGCCAGAAAGTTAGGGCCAACAATAGAACTATCCAAGGACAGATGTATTCAGTAGAACCACAAAATCGGCTGGATTTAGTAGCTGTAGATTTATTTGGTCCACTACCAGTGTCTAGAGGGGGATGTGAATATGTGTTTGTGATGGTGGATGGGTTTACTAAGTACGTAAAATTTTACCCAATTAAGAAAGCCAACTCTAAAGTATTAGTGAATAAGTTGGAGAAGGACTATTTTGGGAAGATAGGAGTGCCAAAGGCAATATTGTCAGACAATGGGCCCCAGTTTATCTCTAAGAAATTTAGTGAATGTTTACAACAGAGAGGTATCGATCACATAAAAATCTCCGCGTACTTTCCTCAAGGGAACATGTGTGAGCGAATTATGAAGGAGTTAAACAGATTGTGTAGAACATATTGTCATAAAAAACACTCCGCTTGGGCCAATTATATTGAATACTTCGAAGAAGTAATAAACCATCTGAAGCATGAAGCCACAGGATATGCACCAGTAGAGCTAATGTGTGACATTAGGCCGAATAATATTTTATTCGACCTGGTCGAGTTTCCAAATCTCACAGACATAGCCATCGAAGAGAAGGAGAGACTGGCACGTATTAATATAAGAAAGAAGGCCCTGGAAAGAAAGAGAAGGCATGACGCAAGAGCTGATCCCACTAGTTTTCAGGTAGGGGATCTAGTGCTAGTGAAAACTAGGGAAAGATCTAAGAAACTTACGTCAGAAACAAAGAAGTTTACCGATGAGTACGTGGGCCCATTTAGAATCGTAGAGAAGCCTCACCCAAATGCTTATAGACTGGAGTTTGTAAAATCACATAAGGTGTTAGGGCTTAGGAACATTGTGGATTTGAAAAGATATGTTCAAAAGAGAGACGTGGCCAGGAGTGAGTAGATACCTCAGAGAGCTTTGCACTCTTTGCAGAGCTAAGTGCGTGACGAGCACTAGGTCTCGAGTCGTTTGACAATATTTCTTCCACTTTCTTTTCCGTATTGTCAACCTACCTCTTCTTTCATTCAGAACTAAAATTCTATCGTCTTTCCTTCTTCTCTATCGTAGTTTTTAAGTGATAAAGTGTTTAAGTAATGAGTAGGAAAGAACCTCAGTGCAGTATAGGTTAAGCGTAAGGAATGAGTGTAAGAGAAAATCAAAAAGGATTAAGATACCTCAGATAAGTAATAAGTCTCAGTAAAGTAAATGTTTGGCCTAAGGTGTGAGTAATGCCCTTAGAAAGGTAAAATAACTAAGAAATGTAAGAGCCTCAGAAAATATGGTGACGAACATTGAAGCTGTTTGTTAAGTAACAGAACGATATGTTAAGACGTAGCATTAAGCTAATGTTTAGGAAAGGAAATGGAGCAGTACAGCAAAACTGTCTGTTCAATGAAGTCAGAGCCTCAGGAGGTGATTTAGTGGTAAAATGAGTAAAGGTACAGTGCAACAAGGTTGACTGTCAAAGGGGTAAAGGAAGTTAAGTTAAAGGGACAGTGCAGCAGGACTGACTGTCAAATGAAGAGAAATATGTGAGAAAAGGAGAAAGAATGAGCATAGTGTTTGGCTAGCTCGATATTAGGAAAAAGTGAGGCTACGAAGGTGAGTAAATAAAAAGCTTAATGTTGGTAACCAGAGGTGGCGTTTGTTGGTAAACAGAGGAGATGTTTGTAAACAAAAGGAAGTGAGGCTACGAATGTAAACAGAGCTGAGGCGACGTTGGTAACTCAGGAGGTGGATGTATGTTAGAAAGTATGGGTAACGAGGTTTCGCAGATTAGTAGGAAACGCTTTAACAAATACTAACCTGAGTGTGTGAAGTATGAGTATGAGAGTTGTAAATTAAACCCGAATGTGACTAGAGAAAACCTGATGTTGACAAGAAATTGAAGTAACTCCAGATATGTGAGATGAGGAAAGTACCCATGACATCGATTCCATTTTTGACCAGAGACACACAAAGCTCCCCAAGTTTGTCGTAGAGATTAGTATAAGGATTGTAGTGTTGATAAATGAATAAGTAAATATGTATTTTTCAGTGTTTAATTTATGATACAGGACTACAGGAGATTGCCTGGAGACAGAATTGTAATATTGATAATTTTGTGTATATTTTATATTGTTGTGTATTGTACAGGAACTGGAGAGTCACCAGTGCTGGCGGAGATTTATTATGTATTTGTGAACTATTTGTAGGAATTGTTTTTCTTAGTATTTCTTATGTAACCATAACTTGTTTGATTATGAGATGAAGAAGTAATTAAAGAGTAAATGTGCCACTTCGGTACTGCATTAGGAAAGTCAATTCACTTTTCACTTAAAAAAAAAAAAAAAAAAAAAAATTTTGAAAATTGTACATACTGTAAAGTAAATTTTATCAAAAATATGAGACTTTAGAGTCAAGCAGATAGCGCCATTTATCGCTGCTGTAGGTTAAGACGTAGCAGTTAGAAAGGGAACTGAGGCCAGCTGATGTTTCAGGTGCGCCGAAGTAAACAGAGGTGGTAGCACGAGACTTGAAATGGACCTCCCAAGCAGGACCCGGTCGAACTACGAGTGCTATCAAAATCTTAAGTGTAAGTGGTAAAAAAGTGACGCTCACCATAGCGATAGTAGTGTTAGTGTGCGTGTGACGTACATCAAGATAGTATTTAGGTTTTTTTTCTCTTTCAGGAATTTGTAAATAGAATTTTGTAATCTGAAAAATTTTTTTTTTGAGTGATGATAAAAGTGCATGTTTAGATATAAGATGTTTTGTAGGTCGTCAGCCCTAGGTATAAGTGGATGATTGATGTACAGGAACTATAAATGTTAAATAGCTGTTTGAGTAAATCTTTAATAGAAATTTTTTTAGAAAACTAAAAGTTTGTCATGAATGAAAAAATTTAGTTTCCTCAGGAGGTGTGTGGCGTCGCAACTAGTGCGAGCGCACAGTTTTCTATCAAATATTTACTGTGAAATGTAGACAGACTGTAAAGTAGCCATCAGATTAGCATATGTGCTGTAGCGGGCAGATTACCGGTGTCCGTTCGTCTGACGTCACGACCATATGGCATGTCTGTACCGTGAGAATGTAAGACCTGTGCGCTAACTAGCCGTGTGTATAACGTGGAACTTTCATCTTTAATAACTTCTAACTGAGGAACCTGAGGAAATTAAAAGTTAATATACTAGTTTCTGTTATGAATAAAAATAAGTCATCCAAATTTGAGCTTTGAAACCTGCATATTTTGGAAATTAGAAAAATCTTACAGAAAACGCAAATTTCTACAATTTTCGAGTCTAAATAAATACCATTATGTATAGATCACCTTCAGTGACCATCCAACAATGAAACAAAATCACCTTCCGTGCTTTTGTATTTATTTTGAGAATTTTACTTTTAGAAATTCACCTATAACTTTGTTAAAACCATAAATGTTTTGAATTTTTGTGAACAGTTATTTTATATAAGTAGGTGAGAGTGAATGAGTGTGCCTGAGTGAATGAAAGAGGGACATTCGCCATTCTTTGCAAGTGTATAAAATCTAGGTTGGAACTCGCAAGTGTTCAGACGATGTAACCGTGGGAACAGAGTCGCCAGTGGTTCCCCATCTTAGTGAATGTCGGATGTCCAAGAGTGTATGGTATTGTACAAGCAGCCAGAACGTTCGCGAGTATTTAAATAATTTCTGGAAATAAAGTAAAGTCTAGTTTTCCTTTCGGTTTGTTAAATTATACAGTAAATTTTGGGTAACAAGAAATCATGACGTAAATGATTCAGAAGTCATGACTGGTGCGTGCTAGATTTTGGCGCGAGGCGCACCCAAAGAGTTAATTCTGATTGGCTGTGTGATGTGTGAGCCAATGAGATGCGAGGACGGTTAGCAGGCTAGGAGAGTGAGTCGCGAGTGGATGAGGGGTCGCGAAGGAACTGTGATCGAGAAGAGACATGCTTGATGTGTCCTCGCGAATAATGTGTAAAATGAAGTCATAAAACGGCTTCATCGGTTCGGTACTGTGCGATTTGAGACTGGAAGAGTCCAGTAACGCGTAGTGTGAGTTTGAGCGAGTTGTGACTTTTCGTTCCGCGAAAGACGCGAGTAACTTTAATAATTAAAAGCGTGGCGGTACTTCGTAAACTTTTACTAAGTGCTTATGGCGAGCATTAACGTTAAAAAACGAACTATTATTGAACATCGACTGCAAACGTGTATGTTAGAAAATCGTCTGTGTTGCAGTTAAGTAAATTCCGTAACTTTGAAAGCTAATTCTGGCGGGGTTTGAGTGTGGATAGAATTGTGAACTGAACTTTCTTCAAACGTAGATTAGCGGGCTGATGATCAGGCTTAAAGACAATAAAGAGCTTAAATAGAATTACCAACTTCGCGTTCTCGTTTGAGTAAACAATTACTACCATTCCAATAACTCAATTTATTTAGGAAGATTGCTCATAGATTGTATTTCAGCAAACATGTATCGCGGCCTCCGGTGAGCGGCTATTAAATTGCAGTTTCTTCAACACTGCTTTTCTGCAATTTTTCCAGTAGCTGCTATCAGGAGAGGCGAGTGCAGCAACTACCTAAGAAACGAGGTAGGTGGATTTTCTTTCAGGGAAAGGAAACTGCGCGATAAGAGCCTGACCCGTCGCAAAGTGAAGGCAGATGAGGAAGTATCGATTACCTAATATGACCTGTGGTTTGTGAATTTGCAAGTGTATAATATCAACAAGACATTTGCAACAGAGTTTGCACTGTCTAAAGAAATATACACTGACGTTATAAATGTCATGGGATACCTACCGTGGAGCAACTGGGCGTGGCATGGACTCAACATTTCGCTGGAAGTCCCCTGAAGAAATATTGAGCCGCGCTGCCTCTATGGCCGTCCACAATAGCGAAAGTATTCCCGGTGAAGGATGTTGGGCACGAACTGACCTCTCGATTATGTCCCTTAAATGTTCGATGGAATTCATTTCGAGCGATCTGGATGGCCAAATCATTCTCTCGAAATGTCCAGAACGTTCTTCAAACCAATCACGAACAATTGTGGTCCGGTGACAGGGTGCATTGTCATTCATAAAAATTCTATTGTTGTTTTGGAATATGAAGTCCATGAATGGCTGAAAGTAGTCTCCAAGTAGCCGAGCTCAGCCATTACCCTTCAATGATAGTTTCAGTTTCACCAGAGGACCCAGTAAGTTCCATGTAAACACAGCCCACACCATTTGGGAGAGACCAGCAGCCCGCACAGTGCCCACAATTTGGTCCATTGTATCGTCTGATAGGCGCCACCGTCGAACCCTACGCTCAGCCCGTTACCAACTGAAATCAGGACTCATCGGACTACGCCACTGTTTTCCAGTCATCTGGGGTCCAACCGATGTGGTTAGGAGAGGCGCTGCAGGCGATGGCGTGCTGTTAGCAAAGGCCCTCGCGTCGGTCGTCTGCTGCACTAACTCATTAACGACAAATTTCGCTGCACTGTCCTAATGGATATGTTCGTCGTACGTGTCACGTTCATTTTTGCTGTTATATCAAACAGTGTTGCTTCTTAGTTAGCTCTGACAATTCTGTGCAAACGCCGCTGCTCTCGGTCGTTGAGTGAAGGCCGTCAGCCGTCGGCCGTTGGCATTGTCTGTAGTGAGACGTAAAGCCTGAATTTGGTGTTCTCTGCATGCTGTTGTGACTGTGGATCTCGGAAATATGAATTTCATAACGATATGCAAAATGGAATATCCCACGCGTCTAGCCCCCACTTCCAGTCCTTGTCTGAAATCTGTTAATTCCCGTCGCGTGGCCAAAATCATTGGAAATCTTTTGACATGAATCACTAAAAATGACGGCTCCACCAGTGCACAGCCCTTTTATACCTTGTGTGTGCTGTACTACCGGCATCTGCATATCTGGATATCGCTGTTCCAAGATGCTTTTTATGTGTTCTTTTTTCATTATTCCACTTTCACTCGTTACAGTCGACTCACTACAGTATTTATGTTGCGTAGCTAATTGGTGCTTGTTTCCTTGCCACCTGCGGACCAAACGTCCCCTTTGTTTCCTGCGAAAGCTTGTTCGTTAATATAACATCCATTGACACAACCACATCAATTGTGTAGCCGTGTGTGGCTCTATGAACAGATTGTACCACACCAAGTGTTGATTTTCACCTCTGTGTGATAGTGTTGATGAACACGTTAGTTCATATAAATGGCTCTGGTCACCGTTCCACACGAGTGCCTTAATAATATTTTTGTCTTTAAAGAACATGTTTACATCGCTATAATAGTATCAGCTCTCTATCTAATAATGTGGTCTTCTTCGATCTTGATAAGCACCATTACCGTAGTGATATGGCTGGACGAAATGTTGTATTCTTCCTTGAAGCCACTGACGAAACGCATAGAAGTCTTAAAATTGTTCAGTGCAGCTGCCCTAGCAGTTTCCAGAGCCCACTCTTGAATGAGCCGATAGTGGGCCACTGATCCATAGTCTCTGTTGTTGTCAAACGGTGCTGTGACAGTTTACTTTACAGCCTTCAATTTTGATGTTTTGTTTCCCGTGAATTGGTCTGGATCTTTTCTTTTGCGAGTCTCATAATGTAAAATTATCTTGCAGCTGAATTTCTGCGGGATGCAACTCTAACTGTTTATAAGTTTCTGTAAGAATGTTAACCCCAAACGAAATAATCCTCATAAATATTATCCAATGTTCGGTTATGAATCACTGTAGAACTCTGGATAGTGAAATTTTTGAGGGTGAAGGTGCACATTCACTTTGATTCGCTGTTCCATCTTTTGCTGTCACAAACGTTCCAAAACTGTTGGAACTCTCATACCCACGTATAGCTTCTTCGCCGACCTCAGATTCATAACCGCTATCCGTATCCAATGCGTCAGTATGTATTTCTGTTAAACATCGTATTATTTTTGATTCTGATGTCATATAACATGCAGCCAAACTGCTCATCCTCCACTCCAATTACAACTTAATTATTCGATATGTAAGTTCGGCGTAACTTCTCCGCGCAGCAGGTTCACTGTGGTCACAGGATTGATTGGCTTCAGCCTGCTGATGTCTGTCAGCAGCACTCCGCTACAGTTACATTCGTACTGTCTCTAGAACTATGGCACTGGGTCGTTCGCGGCCACGTACTTAATTTCACAGATGAATGACGTTGATAGCTATTCGAACAGATACGACATTATATTTTAAGTGCGTTTCCAGTCGGTTTTAGCCATTATGGCTGGGAAAATTTCCTCGTAAGTATTGCAGGTGGAGAATAATTAGAGAAGGAATCAACTGTGACCTTATCGAAGTATCCATGCAGCAATTCACACTGAGTGGTCTAGGGAAACAAAGGAGACTCAAATTCAGGATGGCATTTCGCGTACTTCTTGGCTTCTCCCTTAAACAAAATAAGCTGCGAGACATACACACCTGATACAAAAACTTCGGTGCCACCTAGGCGCAATGCAACACTACATCTAGTCATTCACTTTTATTACATTTTTTATTTAACCTGATCTCCTTTAGGGCCATTGAGCTCTTTCACAATGCAATTACCCAATAAATAACAATTGTAGTATGACGGATAGTATTAAAATGATTTGACAATCAATTGAGGCACATAGAGCGTATAATAGGCGCTGTTCATGCGTGATTGTTTACTACATCTTTGGGCGGGTTTACTGACAACTCTGAACAGCCAATGAGACTGTGTCTGCGATAAAATATCCAGAGTCGCCGTCTACGTTAAGGAGTTCTGGGAACCGGGGTGTCGCAAAACTTTTTTTGATGAGTGTATAATGCGGGAGGTTACTCCAGGCTTGGGTTTCTACTAATTAGAAAGACTTCCAGAAAGTGGCTGAACGATGGAGTGGGACAGAGAGTATTTTGATCTGATAGGAACGGGTTTTCCTGCTTTGTTGTTCGTTCAGACTAAAGCATTAAGAACGAGTAGCGGTATGAGGGACAGTGTACATAGACAAGGCAGCAGAGAAGACTGAGGGAATGGCAATATCTGCACTTGTCTGCACTTAACGAGGATAGCTGTGCATACAGTGGTGGAATATGATGAAACAGTCAAAAATCAGAGAGAAAACGAACACAGGCATTCATAACCAGTTTCAGGGGCCGTGAGCTTTCCTGAGAAAGACCTTGCAGGATAACATGGCTGTGATCAATAACTAGAGGTACAAGTGTTGGAACAATTTTCTTTTTCAGGTCGAGAAGGAAGAGCTCTTTATATTTTTGTTCGGGCATGAGGAGATGCTGATGCCTTCTTACACACTGCAGTTACGTGGTGAGTCCAATTTATGTTTTATCTGTTATCACTTATAGTCTCTTTGCTGAGGGGGAAGTAGATGTTTGTCCCACTTACGATTAAAGATGGTAGGGATTCCCGATATTTCCGGCTAATGAGAATCGAATGACCAACCAGTACAAGATAGTACTTGGATGGACTGAGGTTTGGCCGTACATTCTGCTTTCATTTTAGTACAGTACAATGCCGGTACTGAGATTATCCATAGATTGTCTTTGCATGTAGATAAAACTGGACGCCTTTGGCGTACATGTGGTACATGCAGTAAGAGAAAACTGATAGAACACCTTTAACATACAATGGAAGAAATATAGGACATAATACCGAAGCACGGGAGGGGCTTCATAATACCTGCCTCCATTGTGACTTTATGGTGCTGGAATGACTTATTGCTGGCAAGAAGTCGTGTGAGTGAAACTAACTGCGCTGCATTTGACGATAACGTCAGGCTGCTAATATCGGAAAGTAAAATGTCAAAGGCAACAGTGTCAAAAACTTAGCTGTATTCTAAGAAGCACATGATATTCACCTCTTGAGAATCCGCGCGAGCTTCAGGTCATGTGTTGCATCTATTACGTTAGATTTTGTGGTGCGATGTTTACGAAAACTGATTAGTATCCATTTAGTAAGTTGTTTTTAGTTAGATAGCTGATTAGCTGGTCGCAGACTGTATCATCTAAGACCCTGGACAGTGTAAGAAGAATGCTAACAGGTCGGTAATCAGAGAGTGCTGTGGCAACGTCCTTTTTCGGTTGCTGTTTAACTAGTCCGTGTTTCCAGGCATCAGAAAAAACACTTGAGGTTAAGGAGCGGTTAAAGATACCTGTTATAGTGGGCAGTCGTGCCTCAATAGCAAGCGCCATCACTAGAACTGCGATGTCATTTGGTCCATTAAATTCTGATTAGATATGTATGATGTCTTTTTGACGGTATTGCAAGTAACATGCTTTAGATAGAATATTTCGTGGCCACCCCTATGAAGTAATCAATGAGTCTTTGTTTCTTTAGCGGTTCAATTGTAGTAGTAGCTAATGTGCAGTACCGGTTCAGTTCTTCGGCTGGGATAGCGAGCTCAGCTGCAGCCTTTGTTTTACCTATGCCAAGACCAAGATGGTTTTTCCGTGGGACAGGGGGTGTATTTGTGTTGGCGGTTAATTAGTATTTCTCACAGCTTGACTGACTGTGTTTAGCTTCTGCTTGTAAGCATTATAATTTTCAGGAGTAGAACGTAGTTTGAACGCCCGATGTGCAGCGTGTCTCAGATTCATCAGCTGTTTTAGTTCTTCAGACAGCCATGCTGCAGGTTGTCATCTTAATTTCCCGGCCTTTAGGGTAGGGCATTTGTCATACAGTTGAGTAATTTTGTTAGTAAATCAATGATGTCTTCCGTTCATCTACGAGAAGGGAACGGAAGACATCCCCAAAACTATTTCTAGAACCTGACCTGCGAGTTGAGACAAATTAATGCGTTAAAACCCTCCGTTGGTAGTCGGTTGTGTTTTTTTTCTGGGACATTCCGGTGAATATGACTGAAAATTGTGCCATGGGCGGACATGCCACATGCTAGTATAAGGGAGTTACGAATTAATCTGTTTGGGGATTTCTTTGTAAATGTAACTCAAAGATTAGCTACCCATGAAGCTAAAAAACTGGAAATATGTTGATTGTAGGCTCTCGTTCACTATTTCAAATAGCTCTTAACTTAACCTGTGGCAGCACGATCGGGTGCTAGTTGAAGTGAGACAGGCTACTATAATGTAGCAGGCTCGTGTACGGGCAGTCCTGTAAATATGGTCATGGTCGTTTTGGAAGACAGGAGTGTCCACAGCATACTTGTCATGGAGATTTGGAATGTAGGCCAATAATTGGTGACCGACAAGATAAAAGTAATGGGATTCGATCAATTTCACCCTATATTGAAAGATGGGGCAGAAGTAATGGCAAGGAAAACATTACGAACCACCTCAGGACAACACCGTCACACACAATGCAGGTTCCACAATTCATTGGGAGGTCAATGTAATCTGTGGCTTTTATTTTCTGAAAAGAAATAAAATCGCTACCATTCTGACCATTCTACACGCCTCCCGACAGCAACTGTTGAGGTTCCTTATCGTTTTACCATTGAAATCGTGTCGTTTTATTAGCCGCTTTCGGCAATATCTTTTTGTGAGATACTCAACTCGAAGTTCCCTTTTCACGCTTTCCCCTATGCAATGACTGTTCTGAAGCTAACTGAGATGGGCATGCATTCCCAGAACTTAGTAACTCTTGTCGGGTTTAAAGAAGAATGTCAGTGATACCGTGTATCATTCGTTTCCGGTCCGCGTACGTTCGTTTTCCGATCAGTACACTTACCAAGTATTACAAGACTATGCGTAGAACACAATTCCTTATCGACACTTTCGACAGCCTACGTTGATGTATCAATAAATCGAGCAGGTTTATTCACTGTGTGGTGATGGGTACGTCCAAATATGGTAGTTCCTCTCTGATACTCTGTCACATCTACACGTCGAAAGGTCTTCCGGAGTTGACTCCATAATATAAACTGCCACATTCACATTACTTGAGTGCCATGGATTACGTCAGCGATCTTGCTCTGATTCCATACAACAGACTGCCAGATTCACATAACTTCGCTGCTATGAATTACGTCAGCGATGGATGATTTCGTGAGATGTAGCTGTCAGAGGTCTTCTACGACTACACTAATATGAAAGTTTTACTAGTTGGAGTAACGTCTGCGGAAGTCATGTTTACTTGATGTACTCGTAGGATGGTAGCAACACATATTGAGTTCTTGTTGCAGAAGTCAACGTGCATTCGTTGTGGGCAGGAATCGGTTATCAGTTGAATATGTGACCATGGCTACACTGTGAAAAATTTTGAAGAATTTGTTACAGTTTGTAATATTAGCTACATTTTTCCACAATTTGATGGCAGTTACAGTTTCTGTGTCTCTATAGAGAACCAGAGGTGTATTAGCACTGCTTCAGGTCGGCAAAGATCACTCTGGCTCACCATCACGTGGGTTGGAAGAAGTGAGTACGAGCTCTGCGACTCGTCGACCTGAAATCTTTCCTAACGACACTTCATTAAATCGAGGTTATCCGATGCTGTGCTTCTTCGGAAAATACTGGGCTACCAAGGGCATTAGTTAACCGACCAAGTATGATAAAAATGTTCTATATTGTTGAGTCTCTGTGACCTCCAATCGAATCACTTTACGCACGTAGCACATATTGATCTAAGTAACTTGTGTTCCACATCGTAATTCTAGGAACCAACAAGTCACTCACTAATTCTCGGTAATCGTTTTCCCAATGTGTTCTAAGAACTTGTAGAACATGTGGGAAATTAAGCAAATACGACAAAGTTAATGAGCCGTTTCTAGAAACGCTTGTTAAAATGTTCTTGCTACGTCGGACCTAGCTTATAAAATTCCAGGATTCTGAATCACTGCTTTGGTACTGTATCGGAACGGAATTTTTAACCTCTGTGGAGCAGACGCGAATATCTGTGTAGCACTTAGGAAGCCATACAGAAAGCTAGCGAGCATAGCCCAACTTAATATCACAGTAGCAACAAAGGCCTCATGACCGTGCTGTAGTGTCTCCAGAAAAGTCAAGCAATAGTTCACAATATGAATATTCATATTTAGTCTATTTGAGATTTTTCACTCATCAAAGGAAATCAAACTTTTGTCATAGAATACGAAGTCAAACAGACCGAACCGACCTCCAGCAACGTGATCTGCACTCGGTTGAATCCTTTCTGAACAAAGGGGCTGCTAAAACTACACATAAATTTCTACCGTCAGTGACGTCATATAACTCAGTTTCCTTAGGAACTGTAAACTGAACAGTTATACAAGTATGAAAGCTAACGAGTGTTTACTCCAAAGCGAATCAATCATTACGAATTTTTTTATATCCTCTTACGATGCAGGCACTAAGAATCCTGACGCACTATTTGTATCCTCCCAACTTTAGGGAAACGGACGATTCTTTCTTTCCCAAGGGATTTCCTTTCTCTTGAACTGCATCTAACGTCTCTGTGAAACGGAAGTGTTTATAAATGTCAACCTGCCAGGAGTACTGAGGAACTAAATGACACGTCCACGTGAGACATATTCAGGCCACGTTAGCATTTTGTCCAACCTGTCCTCCACAGCCCACACTATCATGGTTGCTGTATCTTCTGACCGTCAGGAACAATGCTGAACATAGCCCCCACGTTTGTCTCTGAATTTCGCTGCTTTGCTACGCTTAAAATTGAATAATACCCATTCCATTGGTCTGACTGAGATGAGGATTGCACCAATAAACTTCCACTTTTCAGCTGCTTACTGTCCGCTCCCTGTAGTCGAGTGGTCAGCATGACAGAATGTCAATAATAAGGGTCCGGGTTCAATTCCCGGCTGGGTCGGAGTTTTTCTCCGCTCAGGGACTGGGTGTTGTGTTGTCCTTATCATCATCATCATTTCATGATCATCGACGCGCAAGTCACCGTGGTGGCGTTAAATCAAAAGACTTGCACCCGCCGAACGATCTTTCCGACGGGTGGCCCTAGTCACACGATATTTATTTTTTAGTAGCTTACTACCAAAGAAGTCCTATTCAGATAATCTTCATTTATTACGGAAATTTAGATTTGAGAGTGAGCGTGCACAGGGAAATGAAATATGAATGCGACATCTCAAGTGTAAAATACGGTAAATGGTTAAATATCAAAGTGGTTGTAGTCTAGTGAATACTCGTTGAAAAATAGTATTTAAAAATTTAAGGCGCACATTAGTGTGTAATCAGTAACCTTGCTTTACAGTAACTACCACTTGAACGTGTTTTTCATCTAATATAATATGAACTAAATATGAACTGTGTCGTAAAAAGAATTCATTCATTTTTCACTTTCCTCTAGGGTACGCTAACATCCGATATTACTTCAGCAGAGACGCTCACTATTGCTCGGTAAACATTTGCCAGCGCTATCAGGGTCATGTCCACTAGAAACCAAACAATAGAATTAATAAGCATCAACATTCTGTGACAGGAAATGTGAGCGTGCCTGTTAAAGCCTTGTTCATTTTGCACGAGTTTTCCATTTTAGTACTCCATCAATATTCTTAGTAAAATTACTGTTATTTTCAGACTGTATGAGACAAAGTTGTAGATCAGCGCAAATGAATAGTTTTCTTGCGACATCGGTAGTGAATAGGTGCCACCATCACGCTGTAATAATGATTATCGACCTCTACTGACTGATACGGTTACCAGTTGAAAACACTTAGAGTAGCTTTTGTGCAGGCTGGCACTGACGTTTCGTTGCAGGTAACTACTTTCTGTATTCCCAAGGGTAAGTTTGGATGAAAAAAATACCATAGATATTAGCTACATAACTCGGCGAATTACTGTTTTCAAACACTTACTATCGGGGAAAGGCAAACTCAAAGCCAGTAAAACATCATGCGTTTGGGAACTAGATGAACAGATGTTTTGTGTCTAATCATAAAAGTCTTCTGATAACAGTCTGACTTGCTGAACAAGGATGCAGATATTTATGATCAGCCGCTCAGGCTATTGTCATAGTGTTACCATTTCGTTTACTTTGGATTAGGTTGTCAAAAACATTCCACAGTGTTCGGCTATGAAATCTGTGCAATTGTGATTACACAGGGTGTACGTCGGCATTCGCAGGTCTTAACAATTCACCGTCAGTCTTCCAAAATATTAAAAATGCTCCCTACCCCAGATCTAACCCCCCCCCCCCCTTACACACACAAACTATCGTATGGACGCCATTAGCGTAGTGTCTTAATATTTAGAAAAGCATCAGCCAGTAAACAGCAAAGTAAGCCAGCTGAAAAGCTTGTCGTTAGAATAATTTCTAGCGTGTGGAACATAGATGTATAGTACTAAACATGAATCACGTATATTCTGTCCGCCCCCGGTGCTGAGTAGTCAGCCGACACAACGTCAGTTCTGAGGGCCCGGGTTCGATTCCCGGATCGGCCGGAGATTTTCTCCGCACAGGGACGGGGTGTTGTGTTGTTCTCACGATCATCATTTCATTCGAATCGATCTCAAGTCGCTGACTGAAGTGCCATCGAATCGAAAGACTTGCAACCAGCGAACGGTCTATCCCACGGGAGGCACTAGTCAACGTTATTTACATTTTTACATATCTCCTTTCATCAACATTCTGTGGACCTACGGTAAAATGCTTTATTGTAACTCCTCTCTTAGGCAGAAACTACTCATTGCGAAAGAAAATCACTAAAATTACGTGGAGTACTGATACATACTATTTAAAGACGCAATAATAACCAAAGCTTTACAAATGATATTTACCGCAGTAGAAAGAATTTCCACAAGATGGCTGTCAATGTATAGGACTACAAGAAATATAATAGGTACATTACTCATTACTGAATCTGCCACTGGCTCAAAATTAAGTTCGACCTGCAGTTACAAAAATCTTTTATTGTTTACCCTGTACCATAATATGACATAAATATAGGAATGTACAATTTAAATCGGATGGGAAATCGTTTTGTTATGAACAACACTTTTAGATCTAAAGGTGAGCGTATAAATTAATGCCAGTAGCTAGTATCACTATAGTTGAGAAAGTTTATTACTTCGTTGCTAACTTCGTCTTTCGATCGCAAAACTGATAACTTTATTAAATTTTATCCAATTTAATGTACAGCAATTTGTATAACTGTGCAGCCATAAAGACAAACGGCACCGGCCATGCCGCAGTGGATACACCGGTTCCCGTGAGATCACCGAAGTTAAGCACTGCAGGGCGTGGTCCTGACCCTTGAGGGTTGTCATGCTCCATTCCCAGCAGAAAGTATTGTAAGGTGTCGCGAACTACACTCCTGGAAATGGAAAAAAGAACACATTGACACCGGTGTGTCAGACCCACCATACTTGCTGCGGACACTGCAAGAGGGCTGTATAAGCAATGATCACACGCACGGCACAGCGGACACACCAGGAACCGCGGTGTTGGCCGTCGAATGGCGCTAGCTGCGCAGCATTTGTGCACCGCCGCCGTCAGTGTCAGCCAGTTTGCCGTGGCATACGGAGCTCCATCGCAGTCTTTAACACTGGTAGCATGCCGCGACAGCGTGGACGTGAACCATATGTGCAGTTGACAGACTTTGAGCGAGGGCGTATAGTGGGCATGCGGGAGGCCGGGTGGATGTACCGCCGAATTGCTCAACACTTGGGGCGTGGGGTCTCCACAGTACATCGATGTTGTCGCCAGTGGTCGGCGGAAGGTGCACGTGCCCGTCGACCTGGGACCGGACCGCAGAGACGCACGGATGCACGCCAAGACCGTAGGATCCTACCCAGTGCCGTAGGGGACCGCACCGCAACTTCCCAGCAAATTAGGGACACAGTTGCTCCTGGAGTATCGGCGAGGACCATTCGCAACCGTCTCCATGAAGCTGGGCTACGGTCCAGCACACCGTTAGGCCGTCTTCCGCTCACGCCCCAACATCGTGCAGCCCGCCTCCAGTGGTGTCGCGACAGGCGTGAATGGAGAGACGAATGGAGACGTGTCGTCTTCAGCGATGAGAGTCGCTTCTGCCTTGGTGCCAATGATGGTCGTATGCGTGTTTGGCGCCGTGCAGGTGAGCTCCACAATCAGGACTGTATACGACCGAGGCACACAGGGCCAACACCCGGCATCATGGTGTGGGGAGCGATCTCCTACACTGGCCGTACACCTCTGGTGATCGTCTAGGGGACACTGAATAGTGCACGGTACATCCAAACCGTCATCGAACCCATCGTTCTACCATTCCTAGACCGGCAAGGGAACTTGCTGTTCCAACAGGTCAATGACAATACACGTCCGCATGTATCCCATGCCACCCCACGCGCTCTAGAAGGTGTAAGTCAACTACCCTGGCCAGCAAGATCTCCGGATCTGTCCCCCATTGAGCATGTTTGGGACTGGATGAAGCGTCGTCTCACGCGGTCTGCACGTCCAGCACGAACGCTGGTCCAACTGAGGCGCCAGGTGGAAATGGCATGGCAAGCCGTTCCACAGCACTACATCCAGCATCTCTACGATCGTCTCCATGGGAGAATAGCAGCCTGCATTGCTGCGAAAGGTGGAAATACACTGTACTAGTGCCGACATTGTGCATGCTCTGTTGCCTGTGTCTATGTGCCTGTGGTTCTGTCAGTGTGATCATGTGATGTATCTGACCCCAGGAATGTGTCAATAAAGTTTCCCCTTCCTGGGACAATGAATTCACGGTGTTCTTATTTCAATTTCCAGGAGTGTATATTGTCGGTCTCGATCTACGCTAAATCTACATTGCACTATGAAACCAGCAATTAACTTGTTGACTGTTATAATTATGTCATTGTTAGGAATGTAACATTTTAAAGGTATACCAGAAAATTAGTAATCAGGCGTTAAGAAATTTTTAGAAACCGTAATTACCTGTGTATAAAGTGGTTTCAGATGTTGTATTTAATGTCATAACGTTTGTCATCAATACCTTTTTTGTATGACATGAGTAACTATAGCAAAATTCTTGCTGCGTTATCAAGGAAATGTAGTTAGCAATTAAATGAGGTGAACGTGTATCGCCGGAAATGCATATCATCCTATTTCCATCTATTATACTATAAATTTTTTCCTTATTTTGCTATCTGGTGATATGACATTTCTGTGTCTTTATTTTTTGTAGTTGCTCTTATATATATATATATATATATATATATATATATATATATATATGCGTTTATGTCGATGTATAATTGGGTTCTTTTGTAAATATTATTTCTATTTTTACGCTGAGTCTGGCCTTGGGAAAACTATGCTATCGAGCGATTACATTGATAGGTCGTGGGGAGAACCAAAGTGTTTAGGATCTTTGGTAGTGTTAACTCGGCCGTGTGGAGCGCGGGCAGAGGGAGTCTGGCGGGAGTAGGGTAGTGGAGCAGGTGTGTTGTGTGACGCTCCCGCGACTTGGCGCACTTTCGCGGTTTGGCAGCATGTAAATGCGCTCGACTTGCTATGTTAGTTTCTGACATGGTGTCGCGGACGGGAAGCATTAGGTGACACACATCAAGAGCCCGTTTCGGCTGGAGACCGTGTCTAGAAGAAGGCGCGCCAACATGCAGCTTCTGCAACAGCTATGGCCGACAATGAGTGATTGTCGCCACCTCCTTGACCGACGACTTCAAACCGTCAATCAACCAGCAAGGAAGACTGGTAGCACGTAAAGTTTTAGAAGTGTATGGCAGACATCAGCTTTTAAAATTGTTGCATCGCAAAATACAGCAACATAACATGAACCTTTGTTGCTCATTGTCCCAATTGCATTACCAAGCAGGGTCCCTTCCTTTTCCGAAATGAAGTCGAGTCTCGTTCACCGAGCGAGGGGGCGCAGTGGTTAGCACACTGGACTCGCATTCAGGAAGACGACGATTCAATCCCGTCTCTGGCCATCCTGACTTAGGTTTTCCGTGATTTCCCTAAATCGCTTCAGGCTAATGCCTGGATGATTCCTTTTAAAGGGCACGGCCGATTTCCTCCCAATCCTTCCCTAACCCGCGCTCCGTCTCTAATGACCTCGTTGTTGACAGGACGTGAAACACTAACCACCACCACCATCGAGTGTCGTTGAAATTCAAACCCCATCATTAAAGTGATATTATTCGATTTCACTGCTTTAATTTCAAAGTTCAGTTAAAGTATTCTTAACTGGCTACAATATTTAGATTACACAAGCACAAATGAAGAGTGCGAGTTTTGTTACCATATTTTAGCTTACCGGTGACTGCAGCTCAGCTAGGTGCGAAATAAATTTTACTATTGTTAGTTGTTCAGAATCATTTAATTCAAGTTCAAAATTAAATCTCTTGTTTCTAAATAGCGTAGATTCAAGTAGCTTTTGAAATGATTGTTGAGGTAGCGCAAGACTAACCTTATTTTATTGAATTTCGTAGTTCTTCAGAAACAAAGTCCACTATTAATTTGAGTCACTAAATTAAGTTTCAATTTTCCGGTTTTATTAATTCTTGTGCTAAATGAAGTCAGAGTGTTGCGAAATTTATTACTTCTGACAAACATTCAGTTTTCACACAACATGTGTCAACCTTCAGTTGCCACGCTTTTAGTGCTAAATCTGTGTGCATTATTCTGTCATTTTCAGTTATTATAGTAGTTGTCCATGGGACTGGCGACCGTAATTTTCCCCAAATCTCAAATATCTAATTAACGCCAATTAATTGTTAATGTAACGACAGCACATTTACATTCTTCATTAAATTAACCTCTTTTCAAAATTAATTTTCACCAATTTCATTTGCATTTTTCCTTTCATGTGGATGAAACTCTTTCCTCCCTCTTTACCGACAAATTAACTACGGTGACGATTGCTTTTCCCAAATTTCCATTAGGTGCACGCGGTTTAATTTTTCACTGTCATTAAGGTCGATAAGTGAGGGGGAGGTTACAAACGTACATTATGAAAGCTTAAAACCTTCAATACTACCTTCTGCACAACTGCTTCTGCTTTCTGTAAGAACACGATAGTTAAGCAACATGATTACGTTTCACGGTCCTTAAACAACTCTCTTGATCGTTAATACTCTCTGCATTGAATTTTCAGTCAAAATAACGGCGCTCATGCAGTATGGCTGGGTTGGCTCGATGACAAGCGGGCAGACTAATTAACGTTACCTGCCGGGCGACGCGCGGCTCAGGGCTCGCAGCTATGTAAACGCTGCCCACCCTCGCCGCTATTAAACTTTGGCGTCTCTTAATTATATGCACATTACATTTCGTTCAGATGTCTACAGTGCAAAAGCTGGGCACGGGTAAAACGGGTTGTGTAACACTATTAGAAGTTGCATACATTATTCTAGGTGGAGGAATGACTTATTATTCGTTGTAAGCGGTTCTAAAGTAGATAATTTAACACCTGTGAATCTAATGTAACAAATTCACTGTACACTTAATAAATTAATAAACTCAACCTGCACATAAATGTTTCATACTTAATATAAAAACAATTTCGCCTGATGGTCACAATTATTTTGTAGCTTACGACACTTTTGGGAAAACTGTTCCCGTTCCGAAACATGGAAAATCGCGATACAGTATCTTAGATGTAACTTTGATTCATGTGTATCACGACAGGAGCTAATATCGAGTGTTATATGACGATTGTAATGAAATTACCGGGAATCTATCGTCAGAAAGGTGTGTTGCATATCAGGGGTCTTGAAATGCCTCACATTTGCGCCTAAGGAATTTTAAATAACAATCTACGCTCTAAGGCAAACAGAGAAATGTCACCTTTTGTCTTTCATTTGGAGATGGCCCATTACCTGATGCTCTTAACAGGACATCATTCGATGTTTCATATGGAGCTGCACGTTGCCAGTACACTAACCAGCAAGTCGTTACGGCAGGCTTGGCTAACGTAAGCCACCGCGTCTCCTGCACAGCCTTTGAATGGTCTTCAGTGACTGAGAAGTCTCCACTTCTGTCCTTCCACTACTTGACTGGGTTTGAAATACAACACGGGTCCTCTTACATAGTACCTGCACATTCTGCCACTTGTTCGTTGCAATAGGAACCACAGCAACAAGGAAGTCTTATGATCTACGGCGTGCTCACCGTGTCCAAGCTAAACTTCTGTTACACGATAAATCACCCAAACCTAAAGGCTGTGAATTAAACTGAATACTTAGTGATTATAATTACAGCCGGCCGGCAGCGGCCAAGCGGTTCTAGGCGCTACAGTCTGGAACCGCGCGACCCCTACGGATATGTCTGATGTCCTTAGGTTAGTTAGGTTTAAGTAGTTCTAAGTTATAGGGGACTAATGACCTCAGAAGTTAAGTCCCATAGTGATCCGAGCCATTTGAACCATTACAATACAAATAAATAACATTGGAATAACGACATAGATAATACTGTGGGGAAAGCGAACAAAAGACAGCAATTTTCTGGAAGTACACTTAGAAAATGTGAGCAGGTCCACTATAAAGTCATTGCGTAATCTACGCGTGTCCGTCCTCTTCTAGGGTATAGCTGCGCGCAGTTGGATTCGCATCAGATAGAATTGACACAGTACATCGAAAAATTTCAAAGAACGAAGCTTGATTTGTACTATCATGAAACAGGGGAGAGAGTGCCACAAATACGGTACTTGATATGGGGTGACAGTCATTAAAAAAGAGGTGATTCTCGTTGCGTCATGTCCTCATGAATTTCAGTCACCAACCTTCCCCTCCGAATGAAAAACTACTTTGATGCCGTCCATCTGCATAGGGAGAAATGATCACTGTTGTGTTGGCAGAAGAGCCAACACCGTGTTACTAGAGGAGGCCGAAATGGACGCGATTCAGCTCACGCAGGCTGACGTAGGAGGTCTGGAACATGACAAGGAATTAGAATTCAGAAAATGGACGTAATTAGTTTGATACTTAACGTTAATCCATTAATGATGAACGTCGGTTTTGACGGTACATGATTCTCAATATTATCTGTTCAGAAGACATAGTAACTCAATATGGCGCCTTGCTAGGTCGTAGCGAATGACGTAGCTGAAGGCTATGCTAAACTGTCGTCTCTGCAATTGAGAGCGTCTGTAGACAGTGAACTATCGCTAGCAAAGTCGTATGTACAACTGGGGCGAGTGCTAGGAAGTCTCTGTAGACCTGCCGTGTAGCGGCGCTCGGTCTGCAATCACTGATAGTGGCGACACGTGGGTCCGACGTATACTAACGGACCGCGGCCGATTTAAAGTTTACCACCTAGCAAGTGTAGTGTCTGGCGGTGACACCACAATCACCATGATAAGATAAGAGAAATCAGAGCTCGCACGGAAAGATTTAAGAGTTCGTTCTTCTTGCACACTGTTCGAAAGTGGAGCGGTTGAGACCTAACTTGAAGGTGGTTCTATGAATCCTCTGCCAGGCACTTAATTGTCAATTGAAAAATAATCTTGTAGATGTAGATGAACATAAAAATTATCAGTGCGGAAAGTGCATGATTCCTTAGCAGAAATATGTACGTACAGAAATGAAGAAAAAATCAGGTGACAGTAGATTTCCTCCACACATCTATCAGAAACACTAACTAGAGCGTTCGTTGAATAAATCCGCTAACTTTACACTAGGAGACTAATGCTTTTCGGACCGGTACTGTACGTACTATACGTTCATATTACAATAAAAACAAACTATAAATAATGTGACAATATGTCTAATGTTGATTACCTGATGATCTACAATTGCTGACAATCGTCGGGGTTGAAATTATTTCCTTGCGAGACTAAACAAATGGACTTTATATTTTGCCGCGGGGGGTGGCCACGCGGTCTTGGGCGCATTCTCACGATTCGCGCGGCTCCCTCAATCGGAACTTAGAGTCCTTCCTTGGACATGGGCGGGTGTGTTGTTCTTAGCGTAATATAGTTAAGTTACATTAAGTAGTGTAAGCCTAAGGACCGATGACCTCAGCAGCTTTGGCCCCATAGGAACTTACCACATATTTTTCAAACTTGTGTTCTGCAGTTAACGATTCCTCTATTTAATTAAACAGGACTCGCTAAATCAGGGTTCAGTCCTTCAACTGGTCACCCTCACTTAGGTTTTCCATAGTTTCCTAAGCTAATAACACATATATCGCCATGGCTCCACTGAAAAGAACACTTTCAGTTTTCTAGTCTATGCTTGTTTCCAATTAGCACGTTATTCCCAAGTGACTGTGAAGCATCTCAGACGAAAAAAAAAGCACGCATGTAGTCTTATCAAATTAACACAAGAGCGGAGAGCGTGGCAGTTACATGTTACAGTTGTGGATGACGTACAGCAGCGGCCAGCCTCAAATTGGTTTCAATATACTTTATTCAAAAAGTGAAGCTACTCGTTTCTAATTAATGTAATCGACCATAAAAAAACTCGTGCTTTGGACAAAACGAGAGTTACGTTAGTTCACTGCTGACTAGGCCTAGGATAAACTATATTTCACAGATGGTTCCTCTCGGGTTATCAGCCGAGTAGTGGCGACGTCTTGTCGCAACGTTTCAATGAGTTTCGTACTAACCATTTTCTGGCGAAATGTCGGGATGCTGTTCTCTCATTCTCATCTAATACTTTCCCATCCTTGTGGAAGTGTGTGGGGGAGCTTGTAGCCTTACGGCCTTTACTCCACTGAGTGCTTGTGTGTATGGTTGTTTCTGTAGTATTTGGGTGTCTGTGTCATGTGACGAATGTTCTGTGTGTGTCTGGTACTTGCCTCAGTTTGAGGAGATAATTGGTATTATGGGGGAGGGAGGAGGATTAGGAGTAGGATATAGGGATTTTCTCTTCGATTTAGTTGTCCAAGTTCGTAATTCGGAATTTGTGCTTGTCGCTGGACATGTCATACCGACCTAGGAAATGGATGAGAACGTTTCCTGATCTGGAAGAGCCTTCATAGAACGGCTTGTCATATCTTGGAGCCGCTCTTTCAGGGGTCAGATTTCAGCAGCGGCGTGCATGTCATCGGTGGGGAATCCGAGGGGTAGATGTAGTGCCCTTCTGAGGGCGCGGTTCTACAGTCTCTGGAGTTT
The DNA here is from genome assembly GCF_023897955.1 of Schistocerca gregaria. Classification (NCBI taxonomy): domain Eukaryota; kingdom Metazoa; phylum Arthropoda; class Insecta; order Orthoptera; family Acrididae; genus Schistocerca; species Schistocerca gregaria. The sequence continues at coordinate 838,051,869 of NC_064931.1, forward strand.
GTCCAGGTGCTGATTCGACGCTTATCCCCTGACAGGGCATGCATACTCCATTACTGGCTGTATGAGGGCCTGATAAACGTTCACTCCTACAGAGCAGGGAAGGGAAGTGGATATATTGAGGAATGGGTATAGGATGCACATTCTGGCACATACCTTCCTGTGGACCTCGTCTATGTGGAGTTTCCACGTCAGACGAGAGTTCAAGGTTACGCCAAGGTATTTGGCGGTTCTGTGACAGGGGAGTTGGGTTCCGTTTAGTTGAAGGTAGGTGGGGGAGAGGTGCATTGAGGAGGCCCGCGCCTTCCGAGCCTACGGGTGATCAGAATAGCCTGCGTCTTTTCAGAGTTGATGGTGATGCACCAGCGACGGGCCCTAGTTTCTGTGTCATCTAAAACCCTTTGCAGCCTACAGATGACCAGGTCCTTGTTCGCATTTCTACTGTAGAAGGCTGTATCATCTGTGTACTATGGGGTGTGCACCAGGGAGGCTGTTGGTGTGTCTGTAGCGTACAGACTGTACAAAACAGGCTTCAGGACCGATCCATGCGGCACCCCTGCACGAATACGACTTTTGATGAAGGTGGAAGTTTCTACTTTGATAGATAATGTTCTATCCGTGAGATAGTTTTTGATCTGCTTAACTATGCTGCCGGAGAACCCTTGTGTGTACAACTTTTAGAGTAGCCCTCTATGCCATACTGAGTCGAGGGCTTTGGCTACATCTAGTAGCACTATCCCGCCGTATCCTCTGTGTTTGAAGCCCTTTGTGGCGGCTTTGAACCACTCTCATGATCTGTTGTGCGGCAGAGTGGCTCTGCTGGAATCCGAATTGGAAATCCAGCAGAAGCTGTTCTCTAGTAATGTGGTCCTGTATTGATATTAGCAGGAGGCGCTCATAGATGTTGCTGAGAGTTGGCAAGAGGCTAATCGGACTGCAGTTCTGCGGGAATAGAAGGTCTTTTTTTTTAAAAAAAAAAAAGAACTTCTTTATTCAGAAAACCATTATAATTATACAATGTAACACACGGCCTTACATTATTAGTTGGTCCTTAGATGTTACAGATCATTATAATTGCAGCTAATTGACATGTTTTACAAGAGAACTACAGCTAGTAAAGAATTGCAATGGGCAATTTTATTATTATTAATACTCTGCTTTGTAATAGCTACTTCCTGCAGCGTCACAGGTGTGTCAGCAAGTATATAAACCTACTATGCAGCCTTGATCATCGCGATAACCGCGATGAACGTGCCCCTGACACTAGGCAGGCCGAGGATGTCTATCGCTGCAGGTACCTATTTTAATTTCCTAATTCTAAGCCCTAAAAGCTAGAGTTGTATTCTGTGTCACGTTCGGTGTATGTCATAATTCGGAGTTATTGTACCACACTCTCCCCGGTCCTGCACGTAGCGGATTCCCACTATGATGTAACTCGGTCTGTCCACGCACAGGCGATATAGGACACATTTTGTGGTTATTATTATTAATCACGGATATCACTCAGATATTCAGTCAATACTTTCCCTGATACCTCGTTTGTCAAACTGTTCAGAGTTTGAAATATATCTTCACGTCTCATTTGGTGGTAAGTGGCATTGTTTGGTAATTGGTCTCGTATTGAGGTTGATACATCATTGAAAAGGGGGCACTCGTAAACCACATGGTCGGGAGTTCTCTCCGATGCGCCACAGTCACACTCGCTCTTAGCCCTTTTCCCAAACCGACATAGGTATATCGGGTAGGTTCAAAAAATGGCTCTGAGCACTATGGGACTTAACATCTATGGTCATCAGTCCCCTAGAACTTAGAACTACTTCAACCTAACTAACCTAAGGACAACACACAACACCCAGCCACACGAGGCAGAGAAAATCCCTGACCCCGCCGGGAATCGAACCCGGGAACCCGGGATATCGGGTAGGGCCCCATGACCAGTGATAGAATGGAACAATCCCCGGGTTGACTCGAAGTACTTCATACTTAGTCGTTCTTTCACATTTGATAAAAATTCAAATGTTCTTCGACCAGTTTCTTCCGCTTCCCATGATTCCTGCCACAACTCTACACCTCCTCTCCCTATCGCCCCCTTCTCCTCAACCCTTACGCCCGGTATGTCCCCTGTTTTCACGATATCCCCTTTTTTGGCCCAGTACCAGGCTGATTGTTCTCTAACTTTGATGTCCAGAGGACTGAGCCCCATTATAACCAACCGCCTCCCCACCGCAGGAGATGACTCGTAGGCCCCCAAAGACCTTAATATAATGTTCCTTTGCACTCTTCTCACTGCCATGGCGGACACTACCCTCGTGAGCCTGTGTTCCCAGACACCCGAGCCGTAACCCTCTATTGACGATAAGATGCTGTTGTGGTATAGTTTTATGAGAGGAGGGGGAAGATGAAATCTTTTATGCCCAATGGAGATAAGATCGTTAAGTACTTGGAGAGCTCTCTCGGTTACGCTTTCAATGTGTTTTCCGAAATTCCACCTTTCGTCAATGGTGATTCCCAGGTAACGCGTCTCGCGTCGCCGAAGAACTGGTTAGCCCTTAATTCTCACAGTAAAATTCCTTATCAGCTGTCCTTTCCGCAAAACATATGTCGACCTGCTAGGTGAAATTGTCATCTTCGTATTTTGGCACCATAATTGTAATTTTCCTATTGCCCTTTCTATTTTAGGCTCTATGTCTTCTCAGCTTCAGCTGCCAACCAACAAGAGGGGTCATCCGCGTTGGCTATCACTTCTAGCACTTCTTTACTTTGTTGTAGGTTGTTCAACAGTGGCTCCATGTAGATGTCCCAGAACAGGGGCCTAGAACAGAACCTTCGGGGCATCCCTTTGTTATTATTTTCTCCACTATCACGTTAGGGGATGACAGCTACACCTCCTGACTCTTGAAATAGCTCCTCAGACAACCGTATAGTGGCCCCGGACACTCTTTCTCCCACAAACAAGAGAAGAGCAAAGGCCACCACAGGTGGTCGAAGGCGCCACTAATATCCACCATGATGCCAACTACACTCCTGGAAATTGAATTAAGAACACCGTGAATTCATTGTCCCAGGAAGGGGAAACTTTATTGACACATTCCTGGGGTCAGATACATCACATGATCACACTGACAGAACCACAGGCACATAGACACAGGCAACAGAGCATGCACAATGTCGGCATTAGTACAGTGTATATCCACCTTTTGCAGCAATGCAGGCTGCTATTCTCCCATGGAGACGATCGTAGAGATGCTGGATGTAGTCCTGTGGAACGGCTTGCCATGACATTCCCACCTGGCGCCTCAGTTGGACCAGCGTTCGTGCTGGACGTGCAGACCGCGTGAGACGACGCTTCATCCAGTCCCAAACATGCTCAAAGGGGGACAGATCCGGAGATCTTGCTGGCCAGGGTAGTTGACTTACACCTTCTAGAGCACGTTGGGTGGCATGGGATACATGCGGACGTGCATTGTCATTGTCCTGTTGGAACAGCAAGTTCCCTTGCCGGTCTAGGAATGGTAGAACGATGGGTTCGATGACGGTTTGGATGTACCGTGCACTATTCAGTGTCCCCTCGACGATCACCAGAGGTGTACGGCCAGTGTAGGAGATCGCTCCCCACACCATGATGCCGGGTGTTGGCCCTGTGTGCCTCGGTCGTATTCAGTCCTGATTGTGGCACTCACCTGCACGGCGCCAAACACGCATACGACCATCATTGGCACCAAGGCAAAAGCGACTCTCATCGCTGAAGACGACACGTCTCCATTCGTCCCTCCATTCACGCCTGTAGCGACACCACTGGAGGCGGGCAGCACGATGTTGGGGCGTGAGCGGAAGACGGCCTAACGGTGTGCGGGACCGTAGCCCAGCTTCATGGAGACGGTTGCGAATGGTCCTCACCGATACCCCAGGAGCAACAGTGTCCCTAACTTGCTGGGAAATGGCGGTGCGGTCCCCTACAGCACTGCGTAGGATCCTACGGTCTTGGCGTGCATCCGTGCGTCGCTGCGGTCCGGTACCAGATCGACGGGCACGTGCACCTTCCGCCGACCACTGGCGACAACATCGATGTACTGTGGAGACCTCACGCCCCACGTGTTGAGCAACTCGGTGGTACGTCCACCCGGGCTCCCACATGCCCACTATACGCCCTCGCTCAAAGTCCGTCAACTGCACATACGGTTCACGTCCACGCTGTCGCGGCATGCTACCAGTGTTAAAGACTGCGATGGAGCTCCGTATGCCACGGCAAACTGGCTGACACTGACGGCGGCGGTGCACAAATGCTGCGCAGCTAGCGCCATTCGACGGCCAACACCGCGGTTCCTGGTGTGTCCGCTGTGTCGTGCGTGTGATCATTGCTTGTACAGCCCTGTCGCAGTGTCCGGAGCAAGTATGGTGAGTCTGACACACCGGTGTCAATATGTTCTTTTTTCCATTTCCAGGAGTGTACATACTTGTAAGAGACCTCAGATCTCAGCCGCCAGGGCGATTGCATCATATGCCGACTGCCCCAGCCTAAAGCCGAACTGCTTGCTACTCATCCCGCACAGCACTCGGTGTGCTGCCAGTCTGTCAGCCAGCAATTTCTCTAGTATTTTCCCAAGCAGGTCCAATAACCATATGGGTCTGTAGGAATTTGCTTCAGCCAGGTCTTTGTCGCGCTCTTTCGTAATGATCACAACATTCGCAGTTTTCCATATAATTGTGAATTTTTTCTGCCTGAGGCACTCATTGAATAAATGGGTGAGTGGCTTAACTAGCTGGGGGGCCAAGAAATGCACCACCTCCGGCACAGTTCCGTCAGGACCGGGAGCTCTCCACCTCTTCAGCACTTTTATGTGGGCAGCCACCTCGTCTTCAGAAAAGGGGTAGACTACCGTATCATTGATGTACAGTCAAGGTTTTAATTGGCGCTAAGGTCCTAATTGGCGCTATCGTTCAGTCTTCCCAACCGTACTGCCATCAGGCAGCAGGGACCGGAGGAGGACCTCAGCACACTCCTGCCAAGATTCTGTCATCCTGTCCCCATACCTGACTGCTTATAGCTCCATAGGAGAGCGGATTTTTTCCCTAACTAACTTATAAGGTGCTCCCCATGGATCGATAGCTAGTGGATTCAAAACATTACTTTCCCAGCTTCGTACCCTTACCGTCTGTAGTTCTTTCTGGAACCTCTGTTTTGCCTCCCGATATTGCAGCTGCCGTCTTTGCCGTTCCCATCAGCACATTGGTTCGCATCAACCCTCTGTCTAGAATTATGTTGTATAAATGGAGATGACGTTTTAACTATTGACGACCCCTTTAGAGCAATTGTTTTATTAATCTCCATTTCAGGATGTAATTTTAGGTATTTTACTTCTGATGAAGGTATATTTATATATACCGAAATCGTGGCCAAGAATTTTAATAAATCTTTATCCTGCAACTGTTTTGTCTGTCATCGTTTACCGTGCATCAAGTTATGAGTGTTAAGTTGGCCAATATTTATTTTAATCATTACGGAAAATATGTGTGAATATGATCGTCTGGCCAGTTCTTTCTCCAGTCAAACGTGATACGTCCAATTGCCAAGACTGATTGATTGTAAATGTCAAGTTCCGCAGGGCTCCGAAGTCGGTAGGGAGATTCATTCACTTTAGCTGAATTCTGTCTACAGCCTCCATCATCGAGACGGTGACCCTTCTACCGTTTTCATGTCCCACCCAGACAACATGTCGCAAGGAAGTGGTCAGGGTAGTCGGCTGCTCCAATCTCACCAATTGCATGGAGGACTCAATGTTAGGGCACAACAGGCGGTAATCTGGCTACAGGGGCGTCTTGTGCAAGTAGATATGTGTTTGTGCTGGTTATTGTACTTTCTTGAAGTGGTTGTTGTTCTGCTCAGTGCGGTTCGTTTTTCTGATCCTCCAAAGGCGGGGCCACTACCACAGGATGCACCTGACGCTCCTGGTCTCTTGTCGGCCTCAATCCCCGATTTTGGGAGCAGGAAGCTGTGTTCACCATGGGAAGCTCTGTTTCTTTGCCGATATCAACCATTTCAACTTTGAGGGTTCCTGACAGTGACCTCAAAAATTCTCTAAATTTATTTGCCCTCGTAGCATCCCTCCTCCTCTCACTCGGGGACTTTCGCTTTGGCATCCTGTTCCCTTTACCGTATTCAGCCACAGTCTATTCTGCTTGAGCATTCTGTAGGTAGGGCTCCAAATGATCTTTTGCCTCGTCTTTTACACGGGATACAGGCTCCCATTGCCCTACAATCCTTCTGGCTATGACCATCCTCACCATACTTGGAGCACGCTGACCCCCCAAATGCAGTGCCTTAGAATGTGATCCAGGTCACCACAGTTGTGGCAACGAAATACCACAAGATAATCCCTTATATTGACCGCATGAAATCCTGTGTGTAGTCTGCACATTGTCACGATTTCCTTAAACATTGGTTCCGTGATCTCAGCAACATCACGCTCCCAAGGCCCTGTTTTAAATCGTAACTTGAAACAGTTTTTGAATTCCTCAACATTCATCTCTGGGTACATCATATAGTATGAATAAGTGGTTTCTATTTCTGGGTGGCTCACTCTTGACCACCGTATTCAGATTCTGATTATTCAGCAGTTTCCCTTAATCTTATTCAGTGGAAACATCTACAATTACCGAATTTTTGCTTGGTTTTACCCGGTTGATCTTAATTTTGTCTTTAACGGGATTGATAGTAGTTGTAAAGAGTCCTTGGATCATTTTGACAGTCATATCTCGGCCATGGCGGGGGCTAAGGAAGACCGCCGTGTCTGGCCGATTGGTTACTCGTTCTATAGTGTCTTTTGTGGTCTGCGGCTTAGGTGGCGTCTGCGCAGCCACTCCCGCCCGGATCCTAGTTGGTTGCCTTCTCAATCTCTCATTTTCTCTTTCCAGGTCCTCAACGCGGCCTTCGAGTTTAGCACTGGCAATAGCACATCCAGCCTACTCGTTTTTGATGCTTGACGGAGCCAATTGACTAATCTTACAATTTTTAAAATTCTGTTCCAAGAGCAGCGTAATTCTAGCATGCCTCTGAGATACGTTCTCGTCATTTTCCTGTCCCAGCTCGTCCTGTGGAGAAGGATCAGAAATCATATATGTCAGTGTAGGCACACTCGTATCACTCGTTTCAGTTTCAACCATCTTCATTACGTATGATTAAAAGGTGGGAGACCATCTCTTGCGCAGACCAACTCCTCTGACATGGGTGAGGGGGGGGGGGGGGCGGAGGACAGATGCAGCTCTCCCACCGACCTCGCCCCTAGGCCAAGGACACTCCCGGGTTCAACGCGCCACTGCTAGCTCACTGGTCCCATTCGGTTGCATCGTCATCGATGATTTCACCCGGCATTCCTTGCCAAGTACGCCCCCGCACTCTGGAGAAGTGGATGCACTCCTCGTCTTTCGTTGCCTACTGGCCCGAGCTTCCACCTCTCGCCCAGGGACCCACCCCTACCCAGGTGGTGGACCAGGCATCCAGTCGTTCAGCAGTCTGGGCCCAGTTAACCTGGCCCAGGCGATGTCACCACCTCCTGGGTTTTGACAGAACACGCCACGGTTACCCACGGCCGCGGCGAAGCGTCCTTGCCGACTCGCGCTGAGATCCGACCCCGATGAACGAGGGCGCCAGCATGCAGAGCACTTGCTGGTCTGTGCTCTACGCAGTGAGAGGGAGAGGAGCAGCAGTTGCACAGTGCAGAGGGGTCGAACACGAAGTGATCAACATCCCATGCAGCCTACCGGCCCCACTCAACCCTCTCCCCCCCCCCCCCCCCCGAGTGACAAATCTTTGGTTCCTGGAGACAGTTCCCCCTGTGCCACGCATCCTTCGCTTTCGTATCAGATTGGGTGGCAGCGGTCCCTTTCGACGCAAGGCAACATCCAGGTGGGCCTAAGAACTACCGAGCTTGACGTCTGGTACCACAGGAAGGCGGGAGAGCCACTTGGGAAGGAGAGGCTACGTGAGACTCATCACTCCCCCCTGTGAGGCCTGTCGCGTCCACGCCCAACCAGAGGCCATACGCTCTAGTGCGAGATTCCATGCCTTACGGCGCCCCTGCAACGGGAAGGCTTGCACCCGCGCTTAACTCCTTCAACCTCACGCCAGAGCGTCTTTCCCTAGTTTGTGTATCGTGACCACTTCCGCGTGTTTAAAAAACAATGGTTGAAATGGCTCTGAGCACTATGAGACTTAACTTCTAAGGTCATCAGTCCCCTAGAACTTAGAGCTACTAAAACCTAACCTAAGGACATCACACACATCCATGCCCGAGGCCGGATTCTAACCTGCGACCATAGCGGTCACGCGGTTCCAGACAGTAGCGCCTAAAACCGCACGGCCACCCAGGCCGGCCCGCGTGTTTCCAGCAAGTTGGGAACTCGCAGGAACGAGTAATCTCGTTGAAGACGTTAGCGAGGTGTTCGATAGCCGAAGGTCGGAGGTTTTTAACTAACTCACTGGCGACATTATGTCATATTGTCTTTTTTCTGAGGAGGGACCTAACTACTTTGGCCACGTCTTCGGGGGCGGAAAGGGTGGTAATTTCCTCTTGGTCCTCCTCAGCATTGAGGAAGACAGCCAGTTGACGATGGACTACCTCTTCATGCTCTTCACCCTGGAGTTCTTCCTCTTTAAACTGCTTCTCGAAGGAGTCTGCGAGGGCGTATCCTTTCCAGCATGGCTGTAGGCCAGAAACAACTCCTAGCGCGTCTTTTTGTGAATTCCTTGGTTGCTTGCCATAGTGTGCGATCGTCTACTTTGAGAGCTGGGAGGCAGTTTTTCAATTGCTGGTTTCTCTGCTCATTGAGCGCTACCTTCAACTCTCTCTGCAGACGAATGAGGAGTCTCCTGGTGGCCTGATTTCTGGTGATCTTCCACTCTTTTGCCACTCTGTTCTTATGTCGAAATGAAGCTAGCAAGTGTTACGAGAGCTGTATTTGCTAGGGCGGCCCTTCTCTTTGCGGGGCGTTTCCTCTTCCGCTGCCTGCAAGATGGTACCTGTTAGGTCTTGTAGCGCTTGTTGCACTGTTTCGGCATTAGGTGGCGGAGTGCGAGCAATATCAGAGGCGACATTTTCTCGGTATCGCTACCAGTCTGTACGTTTGTAAGACTTCTGGTACCGTGGGAGTGCTACCCACTCTCCCATGTCGACCTCTAAGATCAGTGGTTTGTGGTCGGAGGACATTCTGTTGATTGTCCTTACGGCCACAAAGCCCGCGATCCTCCTAGTGAGGACTATGTGTGACACGTCGGGCCTACCTCCATTTTTTGGAAGATGGTTGGGCTCGACGGGATCCCATGTTTCGAAGTGGTGGTCGGTCGCTAGTTGTTGCACTTTGGCTCCTGCTCTGGAAGTTACTCTAGAGTTACAATAGGGGCGTTTGGCATTGAAGTCGCCTCCTATTATGAGTTTGCCTTCAAGTTGCCCTAGAGTAGCTATGTCTCCCTCGTCTATCTCGTCTGGTGGGGGTCGGTATATTGAAACAATTGTTAGGGATCCGGTGACAGTGGTTACTTCTACAGCCACTGCTTCGATTTTATTGGTAGCTGGTAAGAATACCTGGTCGTGGGAGGATCCCTCTTTTTCTGTATATGGCCACTCCTCCGGCTAGGGTTGGCCTGCCTTTACGGTAGCTAACATAGTTAGGGCCTGTCGCTTTTATCCCGGGTTTTGGGTGGGTTTCCCCCATCATGCATGAGTCGATGGAGAACTCTTTCAAGAGTTCCCTGAATTCGACCACTAGATTAAAAATGCCGTCTGCGTTAAAGACGCACATTTTTAGGCCTGGGATATTTGGTTGTCTATCCATGAAACTATTGAGGAAGTTGCACAGTGAAGCGACTGCTGGACTGCTGCCTGAAGAACGAGGATCTTAGTGTTCTGCTTCTGGGCCTCCCTGAACTCCTTCACCATTTCCATTACGAGGTTCATGGTCTGCACCATAATGCCAAAGTCGAGATCCTCTGTTCTGTATATCAGTATAGCTGCTTGGCCGTCGTCCACTACTGAAGGCCGGCCAATCACGTTCCTCCGGAAGGGAGTACCGCATCGGTGGCGGTGGGGGCGAGGGGTAGGGGCGCCGTTTCCCGGCGTCGAGACCCAGTGGCTATCCAATCAGTCTGCGGACGCCGCTGCCTTCAGATCGGAGCGTTCCTGACGTATTTTGTCAGTTGTGGGATTCCACGCTGCACTGTGCTAAAACCGCTACCCCTGTTTACTGAATTGTTGTCCAGAGGTATCTCCACGGCCTCTTTGAAGATCGAGTCCAAGAAAGTGTAGGCGCTGCACAGCTTCTTCGTTTTTAGGAATTAGAAGGTGGGTCTCTCGATAATGCTATGTTCCGCAATCGCGGATTTTCTTGTCTGTCCCAGTCGTACTTTCTAGATGTGTTCAGTACAGAGCTCGGAGATAAATCGTTGCACAACAATTCAGCAAACAGGTATAGCGGTGCAGCGTGGAATCCCACAATTGACAAAATAATTCAGGAACGCTGCGATCTGAAGGCAGCGGCGTCTGCAGACAGATTGGACAGCCACTGGGTCTCGACGCTGGGACGCGCAGCCGCCTCCTGACCCCCCCCCCCCCCCCCCAAAAACCGATGCGGCACCCCCTTCCGGAGGAACGTGATTGGCCGGCCTTCAATAGCGGACGATCCCGACACTTCGCCAGAAGATGATGGGTACGAAACTCATCGAAACGTTGTGACAAGACGATGCCACCCCTCGGCTGATAGCCCGAGAAGAATTCATCAGCGGAATACGCCGAGAAAGATTGCAATCGCCTGTATTTCACAGTTAGTAAAGTGTAGCACAAATGTTTTAAGCTACAAACTTGATCTTGAATAGGACTAACGAGTAGCTCCCAGTACGAACATTCGTTTTCACACGTTTTCTCCAAGAAAAATATTCGTACAGTTTTATCACACTTTTTCTCCAAGAATTATTTTCATATAGCTTTTACCATTTTCACATTCACACTCGTTCGTTTTCATTATTGAAAACTTTCGTTGAGGAACAAAATCAATTACCTATCCATATAGCATTATTTGATTCACTTATCAAAGATGAAAACAAATACACAGCTGTTACATAGTCAACGAGTATAAAAAAAGCTGCAATACATTGCAATTATATGGCATATCGGGACCGAAAACGTTTATTACTGTTAACAATAAATCGGAAACGAATTTTACAGTAAATGTGGGGTGTTACGTACAAAGAAATAAGTGGTATTTAGTGAATCACAGCATCAGAGACTTGTTTCACATGTTAAAACAAAAACTAAACTCCACCGGAGCAGATCTCGATAGGCCCAACTATACCGGCAGAACGCCATGTCATTCTCGGCCGACAGATGTCACCAGATGTGGATATTGAGGTCATGTGATAAGCATACGGCTCTCCCGATCGTTATCAGTTTTCGTGTCCGGAGTCAGTTACGTAACTCCTCAATTGGGCTGACAAGGGCTGAGTGCAGCCCCCTTTCAACAATCCTCTGCAGACTCTGTCGGTCACGCATCCAAGTGTTAGTAAAGCCCGATAGCGCTCTACTTGGGTAATCTGACGGGAACCGGTGTTATTACAGCTGCAAGGCCCATGACGTTTTACAAATTGATAGAGAAGAAAATGAAGATAAGAAGGTATACGAAAACCTTACGTGCTATTTGAACAGTGTGGACGTCATTATATTAAAATTGATTAATATGTGGTCTATTAAAATAATTGGCTGTCTTAGATACACACAAGACTATAAAATATGTTACTTGATCACCATATAGGTGGAGAATATTTATTTTTAGCGGGATATGGAATTTACATTCGAGAAGTTTTTCAGGGAAAAACTATTAGCCAAATCAGTCTCCACATTACTGGACTACCACTACATTCCCGAAAATATTTCAGAAATTGCTTTAGGCACTTCAAAATAGAGGGTGTTTGTTCTAACATTACACAACGAAATATATCGTAAATGTCCCATCATACAATAAAATATCCGGGTAAAAAGTTAATATTAGTAAAGATGACAGCTGTCACGTGCTACTATTGGCGGGGTCACCTTTATATTTTCATGTGGAAACCCCATTTCCACTGCATATTCAGATTCCACGCCACAAAAATTCGTACGATTTACTCATCCATTGTTACCCATGCTTGGTGGAAGGCGCTATAATGTATAAATGTCAAGTGGACCTGTTTCTGCAATTAAGAACCTAAGACTTAAATGTAGACGTTTGTATTATAACGGCTGATAATTATATTAGAAATTTACTTTAGTGTTACAAATTTGTTTTTATAGTACTATACGGTTACCCGTTTCAAAATCTGATTAGAAACTACGTTTAGCATGATCTAGGATCGATGATGTGTGTGTGCTAGCTCTCTGTTCCTATTGTGACGCTTGATATCAGTGAGTATCTTTTCCTCTCAGCAGTGTGGTGCTTGAGTTAGGAGAGCCCCCTTCTTTCCCATCATTAGGTGCTCGAATTAGATGAGTCCCTTGCCTCTCACCATTAGGGTGCTTGATTTAGGTGAATATAGCTGTATTTGCGGGGGCCGCCCTTCCCTTTGCGGGGGTTTCCCCTTCCGCTGCCAGCAAGATGTTACCTGTTAGACCTTGTAGCGCTTGTTGTACTGTTTCGGCAGTATGTGGCGGAGTGCGGGCAAAATCAGAGGCGACAGTTTCTCGGTATCGCTACCAGTCTGTACGTTTGTAAGATGTCTGGTACCGTGGGAGTGCTACCGATTCTCCCACGTCGACCTCTAGGATCAGTGGTTTGTGGTCGGAGGACATTTTGCTGATTGTCCTTGCGGCCACAAACCCAGCGATCCTCCTAGAGAGGAATATGTCTTCCATTTTTGGAAGATGTTTGAGCCCTACCAGATCCCATGTTCCGAAGTGGTGGTCGCGCGCTAGTTGTTTAAAGTGATCCAAATTTGTTTTTGTGGTACTATACGATTAGCCGTTTCAATATCTGATTAGAAACTACGTTAGCGTGACATAGGATCAATGATGTGTGTGTGTGTGCTAGCTCTCTGTTCCTGTGAATTTTGATATCAGTGAGTACCTTTTCCTCTCAGAAATGTGGTGCTTGAGTCAGGAGAGCCCACTTGTTTCCCACCATTAGGTGCTTGAATTAGATGAATCCCTTGCCTCTCACCACTGGGGTGCTTGATTTCGGTGAGTCCCCTTTCCTCTCAGGATAATTGATATTCACAATAAATGCTCAAACTGACACCTTCTACTTCGATACCTCTATTAACTTGTGAGTGGAGCGTATATGGTCCATTATATCATGTTTTCTCAGGCTGTTGATATTTGTGCTTACAGTTAGTCTTTCAGATAACCCCACAAGAAAAAATACGTCGATGTAAGGTCGGGTGACCCGGCAGCTCATGATACCGAACCACCTCCACCGATCCAGCGACCATTGAAATCGCGATTTAATACTTCTTTTGATTTTACGGAGTAATGTGCCTAACCACCATCATATTAACAAAGACATGTTCTGTCACACCCCGAGGGGTAAATATTTCAATAGAATGGGTAGCTCATCTTGCAATGACTTACTGTATCTTTCCCCAATCATTGCGCCTTACACGACAAGGGGCCGATTAGTTTGTCGCCTGTAATACTCACTAAACTTTTAAGTACCAAGAACGCTGATGAGCAACCTCACGTAGCCACTGCGGGTATTTCACACTCCAATAATGCACTTTATACCGACTACGTTTGCCATATTTCCTGATTTTGACTCGTCAGAAAACTTTATCTGACAAAAGAATTAAGTGTCATTTCGTACTTGCATTAGTGCTCAATTTCGAAACCGCACCCGATTCTGAAAATAATTCCCATGATGGTTTCGATGCAAGGAGATGTGGTAGGATTGGTATTTGTGATTGTTTAGGATCGCGCAAACACTTACGTGAACAATTCCATACAGCTGCGACATGTCCAGGGTACCAGATTGTGGATTATTAGCTATTGTGGCTAGTAGTGCAATTTAATTATTGATGCTCCCCAACACAGTTGATCTATGAATACAGTTTGTAGGTGTCACATCTCACATAGTAAACTGTGAACAGTTGCACGGATCGCTGTCTGTAAATAAAGTGTTCTGCATAAATAGCAAAAACAGCGTCAAACTTCTTGCAGTCTCACCATAATTTAAAATTATTTCGGTCTTCTCTGCGACAGATATAGAATTCATTACGCCAGCAGGCTCCAGAGAGGAGTAACGCCAAGAAATTGTGTTCGTGCATATAAAGGCCCTGTCGCTGCAGGGGCTTGTGGTGTGGTGCGGCGCCAGCGGCGGGCAAACATGTGAGTGTTAAACGATATGCGTGTATCCATTGCAGGTATGCCCGTTACTATCGTCTCACTGACATTTTATCTTATGGCAATGGTTGTGTTTGTATTCCGCCGATAGCTGCGTAGCGGCCAGCGGCAGTTCGATGGAAACGCACCGAAATCAATCATCCTGGTGGCGTTATTCTAGGGCGGCCACGAAAATCAAGCATTCCGATGATGTACGGACTCACCACAATCAACCCCGTAGGGAACGGAAAACTACATTACGATACGAGTAGCTTCTGTGCCAGAAATTTCAGTGTCTAACAATTTTATTTGTACTATACAATCGCATTTTCTATACTGAAGTAAGTTTCGAATACAAATATCAGCCGATAGAACACAAAGGTTTACATTTGCATCGTGAATGAAATGTCGAATGAAATGGTTAGGTACACTTGATATTTGTCGATTACAGCTTCATGTGCCATGAATGGGAAACAGTGGTTTGAATGAACCGTGCATAATTTTTGACGTAGAATCCAAATATGCAATAAAATGGGTGATGGTTCCAACTTAAAATACTAAGCGGACCCCACCCACACAGTATGGGTGGTTAGCAGACGGCCAGTGGTAGCAGAGACAAATGTCCCCTTCACTAATACTAACTTTTCACGTAGAACTTCTTTCTTCGTACGGTGTGTCGATTTCGAGAGTCCTCTCAAGTTAAAATAAACACCTAGCATATATAAAGATTCTTCACCTATTTCGTATAACATTCTATGTATCTATTACGCGCTGTTATTTTCAAAGCCCAATATATTAATAAAATATAATGCACTGCCGGCAATACTCTCCAAATAGCAAATGAGATTTTCACAAACCTTCATATCCACATTTATTTCTGTAGCAATTTGTAAAATAAATTTGTAAAACTATGATTCATTAAATCCCATTTACTTCACCTTATTTAAGGCCCTCAAATTACTGTAAGGTAAGTTTCCAATTTATTATAACAGTAACACAAACTTCCTTAACCGAAATGTCATATATTTCTAACGTATTACAGCATCGTTTATAATTATGTACCTTTAATCCTTGTTTATTTGTTTTCATATATTTTAAGTGCATCAGATCACATGATGTGAATAGTTAATTTGTTTTGTTGCTCAACGAAAGTGGTTAATAATGAAAATGACGAGTATGAGTGTGCAAATAGCTAGAACTGTGTGAATATGCACCGTTGGAGAAGAATTAATTAATGAGCAGCGGTAGCTGGACAAGTTTGCAAAACCGAAGTGTGCCATCAAGTCATAACGACTAGTAACGTAGCCGAACGAAGTCATAATGTTGCAGCATAATGCTCGCCCACATGTTGTTCCGTATATGATGCAGAAGCTGCACTACTAGGCCTTCACATATCCTCCCTAGAGTCATGTACGCTTATTAAATTTTTCTAGTCCCAAAGAACGACATTCACGCCCGTCCATTTCTTTCACACGATGAAATCTACTTCTGGGTACAATCAAGATTGCGTAGGCTACCGCAAATATTTTTCAATGAAGGCCTTGACTGTCTTGTCTCAGAATGGAATAAATATATCAAGAGTCATGGCCATTATTTTTCTAATATTAAAGTGTTTACTTACATTTCCCACCCCTCCCAGCCCCTCCGACCCCAGCCCCCATGAACCATGGACCTTGCCGTTGGTGGGGAGGCTTGCGCGCCTCAGTGATACCACAACGCGCAACCACAACGGAGGGGTATCTGTTGACAGGCCAGACAAACGTGTGGTTCCTCAAGAGGGGCAGCAGCCTTTTAATAGTTGCAGGGGCAACAGTCTGGACGATTCACTGATCTGGCCTTGTAACACTATCCAAAACGGCCTTTCTGTGCTGGTACTGCGAACGGCTGAAACCAAGGGGAAACTACAGCCGTAATTTTTCCCGAGAGCATGCAGCTTTACTATATGGTTAAATGATGATGGCGTCCTCTTGGGTAAAATATACCGGAGCTAAAATAGTCCCCCATTCGGATCTCCGGGTGGGTACTACTCAAGAGGACGTCGTTATCAGGAGAAAGAAAACTGGCGTTTTGCGGATCGGAGCGTGGAATGTCAGATCCCTTAATCGGGCGGGTAGGTCAGAAAATTTAAAAAAGGGAATTGAATAGGTTAAAGTTAGATATAGTGGGAATTAGTGAAGTTCGGTGGCAGGAGGAAGAAGACTTTTGGTCAGGTGAATATAGGGTTGTAAATACAAAATCAAATAGGGGTAATGCAGGAGTAGGTTTAATAATGAATAAAAAAATAAGAGCACGGGTAAGCTACTACAAACAGCTTAGTGAACGCATTATTGTGGCCAAGATAGACACGAAGCACACGCGTACTACAGTAGTACAAGCTCTGCAGATGACAAAGAAATTTAAGAAATGTATGATGAGATAAAAGAAATTATTCAGATAGTGAAGGAAGACGAAAATTTAATAGTGATGGGGGACTGGAATTTGATAGTAGCAGAAGGAAGAGAAGGAAACGTAGTAGGTGAATATTGATTGGGGCTAAGAAAAGAAAGAGGAAGCCGTCTGGTAGAATTTTGCATAGATCATAAGTTAATCATAGCTAACACTTAGTTCATGAATCATTAAAGAAGGTTGTATACATGGAAGAATCCTGGAGATACTAGAAGGTATGAGATAAATTATATAATGGTAAGACAGAGATTTAGGAACCAGGTTTGAAATTGTAAGCCATTTCCAGGGGCAGACGTGGACTCTGACCACAATCTATTGGTTATGAGCAGTAGATTAAAACTGCAGAAACTGCCAAAGGGTGGGAATTTAAGGAGATGGGACCTGGATAAACTGACTAACCCAGAGGTTGTACAGAGTTTCAGGGAGAGCCTAAGGGAAAAATTGGCAGGAATGAGGGAAAGAAATACAGTAAAACAAGAATGGGTAGCTTTAAGGGATGAAATAGTGAAGGGCTAGTAGAAATTCTTGGGTAACAGAAGAAATATTCAATTTAATTCATTAAATGAGGAAATATAAAAATGCAGTGAATGAAGCAGGCAAAAAGGAATACAAACGTCTCAGAAATGAGATCGACATAAAGTGCAAAATGGCTAAGCAGGGATGGCTAGAGGATAAATGTAAGGATGTAGAGGCTTATCTCACTAGGGGTCAGATAGATACTGCCAACAGGAAAATTAAACAGACCTTTGGAGAAGAGGGAACCACTTGTATGAACATCAAGGGCTCAGATGGAAACCCAGTTCTAAGCAAAGAAGGGAATGTAGAAAGGTGGAAGGAGTATATAGAGGGTCTATACAAGGGCGATGTACTTGAGGACAATATTATGGAATTGGAAGAGGATGTAGATGAATCTGTAATGGGAGATATGATACTGCGTGAAGAGTTTGACAGAGCATTGAAAGTTCTGAGTCGAAACAAGGCTCCGGGAGTAGACAACATTCCATCAGAACTACTGACAGCCTTGTGAGAGCCAGTCCTGACAAAACTCTACCACCTGGTGAGCAACATGTATGAGACAGACGAAATACCCTCAGACTTCAGGAAGAATACAATAATTCCAATCGTGCGACTGCTACGTTCGCAGGTTCGAATCCTGCCTCGGGTATGGATGTGTGTGATGTACTTAGGTTAGTTAGGTTTAAGTAGTTCTAACTTATAGGGGACTGATGACCACAGCAGTTGAATCCCATAGTGCTCAGAGCCATTTGAACCAATTATTCCAATCCCAAAGAAAGCAGGTGTTGACAGAGGTGAAAATTACCGAACTATCAGAGTAATAAGTCACAGCTGCAAATTCTTTACAGACGAATGGAAAAAGTGGTAGAAGCCGACCTCGGGGACGATCGGTTTGAATTCCGTAGAAATATTGGAAAACGTGAGGCAATACTGACCCTACGACTTATCTTAGAAGAAAGATTAAGGGACGGCAAACCTACGTTCCTAGCATTTGTAGACTTAGTGAAAGCTTTTGACAATGTTGACTGGAATAATCGCTTTCCAGTTCTAAATTTGGCATGGTAAAATACAGGGAGCGAATGGCTATTTACAGTTTGTACAGAAAGCAGATGGCAATTATAAGAGTCGAAGGTAACAAATGGAAGCAGTGGTTGGGAAGGAAGGGAAACAGGGTTGTAGCCTCTGCCAATGTTATCCAATCGGTATAGTGAGAATGCAGTAAATGAAACAAAAGAAAAGTTCGAAGTAGGAATTAAATTTCATGGAGAAGAAGTAAAAACTTTGAGGTTCGCCGATGACATTGTAATTCTGTCAAAGACAGAAAAGGGCTTGGAAGAGCAGTTGAAAGGAATGGACAGTGTCTTGAAAGGAGGAAATAAGATGAACATCAACAAAAGCGAAACGAGGATAATGGAATGTAGTCGACTTAACTCGCGTGATGCTGAGAGAGTTAGATTAGGAAATGAGATACTTAAAGTAGTAAAGTTGTTTTGCTATTTGGGGAGCAAAATAAGTGATGATTGTCGTAGTAAAGAGGATATAAAATGTAGGCTGTCAATGGCAAGGAAAGCGTTTCTGAAGAAGAGAAATTTGTTAACATCGAGTATAGATTTAAGTGTCAGGAAGTCGTTTCTGAAACTATTTGTATGGAGTGTAATTATGTATGGAAAAGAAACATGGACGACAAATAGTTTGGAGGAGAAGAGAATAGAAGCTTTCGAAATGTGATGCTACAGAATAATGCTGAACATTAGATGGGTAGATCACATAACTAATGAGGAGGAATTGAATAGAATTGGGGAGAAGAGGAGTTTGTGGCACAAATTGACAAGAAGAAGGGATCGGTTGGTAAGACATGTTCTGAGGCATCAAGGGATCACCAATTTAGTATTAGAGGGCAGCGTGGAGGGTAAAAATCGCAGAGGGAGACCAAGGGATGAATACACTAAGCAGATTCAGAAGGATGTAGGTTGCAGTAGTTACTCAGAGATGAAGAATCTTGCACAAACCAGTCTCAGGACTGAATACCACAACAACAACATGTCCATCACTTTACAAATATTTGTGTTAACTTACTTTTTTCCATCTGTCGCGTTTCCTTTCAACAGATCCCTATCAAGTCAATTTAATTTCTCTGACACAGGCGTAACACAAATATCTGTAATAGAATAGTTGGCCATTTTTACAGCAATAGATCTTTTGGCACGTTATCCCACTTCACTGTGCTACAAGTGAAGCTATATTGTCTTTGTTCTCTCTCTCTAAAAAAAAAAAAAAATCATAAACTTGTTGCCGAATGTTAAATGGTGACCATAGTTATGCAGGATATCAATATACTAGCAGATATATACCAACAGTGGTTACAGTAAGGTATCAACTATACTCTCACTTGACAGAACCGGGATTAAATTTGTTATCAACCCACTACGATGTAGGTTTACCAGATCACTTACGAGAAGTGACAGAACAGTTCCTTAAAAATTGTAGCTTTTTTCTGTTTCTGTCCATATTTGAGCTTGTACACTATCTCCAATGCAGTTATCGTCTACGAGATAGGAAGCACTATCCTTCCTTCCAATTGGGTAAGTATACACGGCCGACCACTGTGTATCGGAATGTCATGCAAACGTACATTCTCCGTATACCAGTTCACATAGCTGTTTTTTTACAGTGCTCTTTATTCACAATTTAGGAAATAATGAAGTCGACCACGGTCGCAGGTTCGAATCCTGCCTCGTGCTTGGATGTGTGATGTCCTTAAGTTAGTTAGGTTGAAGTTGTTCTGTGTCTAGGGGACTGATGACCTCAGATGTTAAGTGTCATAGTGCTTAGAGCCATATGAACCATTTGAAGTCGAAGTAAAGAGAAAAATTTATACAGTCGCCAGGACTTGTGTTAGTCGCGACGAAGTCGCAACTCATAAAAGTAATTACTTTTTACTACCATACTGTGGGTAGTACGCAGTTGTCATAAATATATTGATAAACATCTAACAGCGTTTTCTCACATCGCAAATCAGGAAGTTTCTAATTCGAGATAGTTCCACGGACAATCAGTAGGAAAAAATTTGACCACTGCAGAGAAATCGGGCCATTTGGCAATAACAGCAGAAAATCCGGACCAGGGCGTGAAATTCAGACATAGGGCGCGAAGCATTGATTCAGAAAATGCTAGATTTGCAGTGCTCAGTTTTATTCCGCTTATGTCCCGTGTGCTAAGGATGGCTCACGTTACGACACACATTATGGACCTAACTGAATGATCCAATCGCAGCGACAGCACCTTGCCACCAATAAATATGGGGCACAGAGGCTATAAAAACTCAAAGAATGCGCTTGTAGTGCCTCACTATCTACCTTTCAGGCTTAACTAATTATGAAAGACCAATTTTACCAGCAAGGTTTTTTTTTGGAAAATTTCTTATCTTCGTCTTTTACAACCTGAAATGATAACTTGGCACGTCTTATAATGAAGATGAAAGCCATAAATTTAGCTTCCGCTACGATACGGCCTCATGTGTTCAAGGAGGTAAACATGAAGTCAGTTTCCCGTGGCGTGGTGGTTAGAAGAGTTGAGTGATAATCTAAAGATGGACAGTTGAAAGCTATATGTTCAAAAAAAATTTTATTGTTTGTATGAAGTCACTAAAAAGAAAATGGCGGCAGCATTTCGGACAATGTTTATCGAAATTTTTGAATCGAATGTGTGACTATCGACATGACTGGTCTTACGTGTGCAGTGCAGCTTTGATGCAGTTCACTTTCTTTTTTCCTGCAAGTTCCTTAAGGTGCGAAAGGTATGGTGTCTTATGTCAGAGAAAATATACAACCACAATTGCAAGTTTTCGAGAGCTGTTCTTTAAAGACAGAAACGAACGTGATGTCATTATCAGTTCATCATAAGAAATGGTAGAAGTTCCTATAGCTACATCTTGTAGTTTTCATCCTTTAGTGATTACATTTCACCAATAACTTAACGACGGCATATTTGGACCGACAACATCTTCAGTCAGACGCTCGCTTTTCAAATAATGAGTTATGTGAAGTTAATTGGTTTTTAGTGTGGCTCAGTTCGTTAAATACAAATCAATCGTCATCGTCAGTAAAAAAAATCTTGATTCACTTCTTCATTGTGTCAATGACTCAATCTTTTTGTCCTCACTCTTCTGTCTGCCTAGATGCAGCCCACCAAGATATTCCTACTCTGCGTCAATCTCTTCATTTACAGTAGCACTTGCACCATACGTCCTCATTTATTTCCTGGATATATTGCTATCTCTTTCTTCCCCTACAGCTTTACCTCTCTACAGTTCCCTCTAGCACCATGGAGATTATAACCTGAGGAACTAACACCTGTGCTATTGTAACATTAATCTCGGTATCACATACAATTCTCTTATCTAACTTCCTTATTTCTGTTTACATAATCTAACATCTGTATCACCAACCTATTTGATGTAATATTCTTGTAAATGTCTTATGTATTTTCTAAGACCATTTATGTAATTGTAATTAACCTAATGATGTATTTACAAAAGTAATATGCTGTGCAAGAACGGAAATGTTAAAACTGTATCAGTAATACTGGTTCTTGCATAGGGAAAGTATGTTTGCAATCGTGTAAAACTTGGAGGGAGGAACCTCAGCAAGGAAGCTGGTTTGGCGGGAACAGAAAAGGTGCATCTGTCAGTCAAACTGCAAGGCTCCTTTGTGGTAAATGTCAGTGGGTTGTTAGAAGGCAAAGTTTTCGCACCTTGTGCACTGAACTAGGCAAGAAGAACTACAAAATTATATAATATAGCTTCGTATGTTGAAGTAATTTGGCTTATTATTCATGATATGCTTTGTTTAGCTCTCTGCTACGAAAATCTGACGCTAAGAAAAGAATTTTTAAACCTTGTTACATGACAGGAGCCATGGATACTTTTGCCTTTTTGTTTTCAATATACACAGGAGATCGACACTGTCACCACCTTCATCCCGTAATATGAGATGAGTACTGCATAACTGCACGGACCGGTTATGTGGTTTGCTTTTCAAAAATGAGTTTGCGTTCCTTAACCTTTGTGTTGAACACGCACATATTAATTTTAGTCATTTACCTAGACAGGGTCCTATTCCAAGAGCTATGATATTTCCGAATATCCTATTTTATTGAACAGAAAGGTAATTACCTTCCTTATCAAAAATTAATAAACGTCGTGGAGTAGTAAATTTCATTATTATTCTGTACTTCAAAGTATGCCACGTATTTTTCATGAAAATATAGGTAAAGTTTCACCAAAGTAATATTACAGAGGGAAAATTTAAAGTATTCAGCTTGCAGATTCTTCTTACTTAAATCTCAGTTCAGTAGCCTATTATAGATACGTGCAAAAACTGTAACGATTAACATTGGTTACTCGCTAGTGGACTTGAAGGGCCGGCACAAGGATTAATGACTATGTAGATTTGGAAATAACAGTATACATAATTTAATGTGTATATAGTTAACAGCGTTTCTCATATTCTGTTGGGACTAAAATGTTCAGCCTTAATTGGGGTCTACTGTAGAGCAATTTCTGGGTCCCCATGCTAAATGTTGAGCCCGACTTAAATTTCACATTACAGTTACAGCTTTAATGAAGTGCAATTGCCAGCTTTCAAACATTTGTGTGCTTTAATAAGCAAATGGCTCCACTTATTCAAACTATAGCACACCCCGGTACCAAATGTTTCATTTGAGCTAAATGGTCTGAGGAAGTGTATGCTTCTCGGGAATACATATAATGATACGAACAGAGAACGTAATTACCTGACAAACATTTCAGTGACAGTACTTTCCAATAGTTAAGTAGATAAAAGAACCTAATGTCCAAGTAAATATTACTCCACCATCAGTCATTTTTCACCTATAATAATATCGGCTTTCTGCTTTAATATACAGATAGCAAGTATTATAGACAGCCAGTTGTTGCAAGATCGGTTACATTCCTTAAGTGGTTTCATATCAAACTACTGTTACAGAGCTTTATAAACTGTGTTACTGCTTGGTATCTTATTTGCTAAGCATAATTCCTGTAAGAAGTAAACTCAGTCCGAAATGTTAACTTTCCTGATGAACCATTCTACTACATGGTAGGTACAACTTTGGCTAATTACGCTGGCGAGCGCTTACTTTTATGTAGTTAAAGTTTACCTTATTGCTAATAGAAGCTTGGTTTGATACCCGTTGGTTCTGCTGCTGTTTACATTCAGTATAAATCTGTATAGAAACGAAATTAGTCCTATAGCTTAAATATTATACGCAAGATCACGGACAAATTAAAAACTTTCAACCGCGTAGCGTTATCGGTGTATTAGGTAATTTAGGAGTAGCCGGTAGTGTTACACTATAACCCTACCACTTCTTTTTGTTAGTGCTTACCATATATTCCTTTCGACGCTCAACCTGCAGAGAACCTCCTGACCCCCTATCCTATGAGTCAAATTGATTTTCAACGTTAAGTACTTCCATTTCACTATGATCCAGTTGTCCCACTGTCTACAGTTCACTCTAACACAGATTGCTTGGGAAGCTCACACGGTAGAGCACTTGGCCGCGAAAGGCAGAGGCCTCGAGTTCGAGTCTCAGTCAGGCACACAGTTTTAATCTGCCAGGAAACTTTCATAACAACGCACACTCCACTGCATAGCGAAAATCTCATTCTGGAAACATCCCACAGGCTGTGGCTAAGCCATGTTTCCGCAATATCCTTTCTCCCAGGACTGCTAGTTCTGCTAGGTTCGCAGAAGAGCTTCTGTGAAGTTTGGAAAGTAGGATACGAGGTTCTGGTGGAAGTAAAGCTGTGAGGACGGGGCCTGAGTCGTCCTTGGGTAGCTCAGATGGTAGAGCACTGGTCCGCGAAATGCAATGGTCCCGAGTTCGAGTATCGCTCCGGCACACAGTTTCAATCTGCCAGGAAAGTTTCAGTTCCATCGTTGTTTGGCAACATGAAGACTAATAGAAGCTTCAGATGGTCTCAGTTGTTTCAGCTGCACCATAGGACACAGTCCATCCCATGTAAACACAGCTCACTCCACTATGGAGCCCCCAGCAATTTGCACATTGCCTTGTTGATTACTTTGAGTCCTGTGCTTCGTGGGGTCTGCACCACAATCGAACCCTACCTTCAGCTCTTATCAACTGAAATCTGGACTTATCTTACCAGTCCAAGGTTTTCCAGGTATCTAGCGTCCCACCGATTTGATCACGAGCCCAAGACAGGTGCTGCAGGCGGTATCATGCATGCTCTTAGTAATGGCCCTCGCGTCGGTTCCCTGTTGCAATAGCCCATTAACGCCGAATTTCGCCGCAGTATGTTAACACATACGGTCGCCGTACGTTCCACACTGACGTCTGCGGTTATATCACGGAGAGTTGCTTGTCTGTTGGCACTGACAATTCTACGCATACGCCACTGCTCTCGGAAATCCTTCGGCCACTACGTTGTTCGTGACGAGAGATAATGCCTACAATGTGGTATTTTCGGCACACCCTTGGCACAGTGGATCTCGGAATATTGATTTTCCTAACTGTATCCGAACTGGAATGTCCTAAGCGCGTAGCTCCAACTACCATTCCACGTTGAAAGTTTGTTAATTCCGGTCATCTGACGATAGACACTTCTAAAACATTTTTACATTAATCATCCGAGTGCAAATGACATCTCCGCCAATGCAGTGCCGTTTTATATGTTTGTGTACACGATACTACCGCCATCTGTACATACGCATCGGAATCACATGATTTTTTGTCACCTTGTTGTACAGTGTGATCCGGCACCTCTAAGTGCTGTCGTTTTATGCACCCCGTAATGTTATAGCTGGCCTTCATAGACCACACTTCAGATTTTTGTATTTTCTCGTTCGTTGCGTTAAAACTATTAGTCCTACATAAAAAATGAACAGGACATTTTGTTGGAAATTTAATGTCGTTAAACTGTGTTGTGTGATATGTTTTAAGTTGGAGGCGACGGGTTTCCATTTCTTCAAGGAAAACGTGGAAAAGTGACCTAACGCACATCCATCCCAGGGGCATCAGTCACCAACTAGGATTTGTAGTGTGTTGTTCGTGGCGCTCGCTCCAATCACCGTACAAAAGTTTCAGACTACACGAACTGCTCGACCTCTTATAGTGTCTGCTGATGGGCCCAATACGCCACAAGTATAGCCGGCTACTTGGTTAACATTATTAATTTATGCGTTACCATTAAGGCAATGAATGAAAAACGATTTTTGTAAAAGTTACGCTAAAATTAATTACTCTGACGATTCGACAAATTTAACCTTACAATCAAGTAGTATCGTTGTGAGAAGGCCTGACGGAAGAAACGATGTTCTCGTAATTGTTTCTTTTGTGCGGTTAAGATTAAGAAAACTGATTGTTAAAATTTACACATATTTAAATTTGTTGAAACGTCCCCTTAGAAAAATTATATACGACTGTGCTTAAGCTGACACACAATATTTTTAGCGCAACGCAATCTGACTTCCAAAAATCCCTACGAAAGAATGGCCCTGATTAACATTAACCTATGCGTTTCACAAATCACTTACCTCACAAAAATCTTCGTTACTCAAGCTACTGCAATACAGCGAGCGCCACTACTGCCAGCTAAATAAAAGATTCAAACTACGGAAGGCACTAACTACTGATAGGCATAGTTAGCAAATGAAAGATTTTAATACAGAACAAACAATGTATTTACCTTAATAGTCATAATATATATTTCAGTTCGTGACACCATTTCTTACAAATTTCAAAACTCCGCCATCTCTCTACCCACGTCCACCACTGCTGGCGGCTCACCTCCAACTGCGCAACGCTACGCGCTGTTAGCATCCAGCTGCCGCTGCCCAACACTACAATGGCAGACTACAATGCAAACCAGCCACAGACTGCACACGGCACAGCCAGTGATTTTTATACATAGCGCTACGTGGCGGCGGCGTTACCAATAAAAAAACCTAAACAGCCTACTTACATTGTAAGTGTCGACTAAGCGGGTGGCATAACAATGCCAGTCAATAAATATAAATAAGTGGTCGAATGTGGGAAACAATTTGTGTAGTCACAAATATTTCCAAAGTGGCAGGAGGAAGTGCCATGAACAATATACACGAAATCCTGACTGGTGGAGCTGAGTGAGAGAGTGGGGGTGGGGGTGGGGGGGGGTCGGTAGCGTTTGAAGGTCACTTTTGTACGTTTTCCTCGAATACCTCGAAAACTACGGTCCTTAGCGAAATTGCATACAAGTGCAAAATTTAACAGCATTACACTTCCAAATAAAAATAATAATAATAATAAAATCCTGTTCATTTTATTCTGTGGGACTAATATCGAGCGAGGGAATATGAATATATCGAGCGCGATTTACGAAGGCCAGCTATATAACATTACGGTTTGCATAAAGCGACAGCGATGGGGGCAGCTGAGTAACTCAGTATAGTTCGCAAAACATATATCCTTATAATTAGAGAAGTAGGAATCTCCTCAACAAGTGACTACCACCACTACATTCAGCGACTCATTAGAAGCCCATTACCAATGGTTCACCGAAATACGAATCATACATTTGGAACACTGGGCCCTCCTGCCGTCGACCACCGCAAACGTGCGGCATGTCCTCACAACAGTGCATTGGGACATTCAGGAAGAGGACACAGCATCTACCTCCGAGAAATGCAAGGAGCCACCGCCGCGCCGCGCTGCGCCTTCATTCTTGTCGCATATGACAAGAGTGGCAGTTTTGTTTCGCCCACTGTCACAAGAGAGGGCTACCTCCAGTGGAAATACGTCGCAACATCTTGTCGCGCAAATATCAGTCTCTAACTTCTATAGTTTAAGAGACGTCAACAGACACATGTTTCTCGTAGCTGAAAGAGACATTTACAGTTAAGTTTCTAATGACTTCTGACAACTCAATGTTTTCAGCTGCACTGAACTCTATACATAATTCCACGTGTGATCATAGTGCGACAATCATGGAGAGCGAGATATAGATGTGTATTATTTTCGCTTTATTCGAATTGTAGTTTATTTGGACTAATTAGGTTATGACTGTTTTCTTTGGTCTCCTGTATGCACGAAAGCAGAATGCAAAACACCTAGCATGTGAATATTAATAGCATCTACACTCTAGCGTCTAAGCCTAGTTACAGTAACGAGAGTAGAAGCTATTTTCCAAAAAAAAAAAAAAAAAAAAAAAAAAAAATTGTGCAAATGGCTCTGTGCACTGTGGGACTTAACAACTATGGCCATCGGCCCCCTAGAACTTAGAAATACTTAAACCTAACTAACCTAAGGACAGCACACAATACCCATCCATCACGAGGTAGAGAAAATCCCTGACCCGGCGGGAATCGAACCCGGGAACCCGGGCCTGGGAAGCGAGAACGCTACCGCACGACCACAAGCCATTCTCCAATAAGTTTGATATATCAGTCCTGGATCAGACACCAGCTGCTCTCTTCGCCTCCAATTCCGCTAAGCCGGCCGAAGTGGCCGTGCGGTTGTAGGCGCTGCAGTCTGGAACCACAAGACCGCTACGGTCGCAGGTCCGAATCCTGCCTTGGGCACGGATGTGTGTGATGTCCTTAGGTTAGTAAGGTTTAACTAGTTCTAAGTTCTAGGGGACTTATGACCGCAGAAGTTGAGTGCCATAGTGCCCAGAGCTAATTGAACCAATCCAATTCCGCTAAGGGAAACCATCGGCTATGTAAAAGTATTGTTCTTGTGGCTAGTGCGAGCATAACTGTAAACATCACATAACATGTTCTGCAAGAAATTTCGTCCTTCACGTCGCAAATTATCTGTACTAAACATCAACATAGCAAAGACGCAGCACAAAACGCAACAGTGCCCCGCTAGCGTCGAAGTAATGCGACCTCCGTCTGCAACAATGGCTGCATTAGCTGTTGGTTCCACTCTGAGTGGAGGACTAGTATACTGAATCGCGCTATTCGTCCACGAGACACAGAGGGCCTTAAACACGGGTTCACAGGTAAATGCCGTGTTTATTGACTTCCGCAAGGCGTTCGATACAGTTCCCCACAGTCGTTTAGTGAACAAAGTAAGAGCATATGGAAAACAGACCAATTGTGTGATTAGATTGAGGAGTTCCTAGATAACAGAACACAGCATGTCATTCTCAATGGAGATAAGTCTTCCGAATTCAGAGCGATTTCAGGTGTGCAGCAGGGGAGTGTCATAGGACCGTTGCTATTCACAATATACATAAATAACCTGGTGGATGACATCGAAAGTTCACTGAGGCTTTTTGCAGATGATGCTGTGGTGTATCGAGAGGTTGCAACAATGGAAAATTGTACTGAAATGCAGGAGGATCTGCAGTGAATTGACGCATGGTGCACGGAATGGCAATTGAATCTCAATGTATAGTAGTGTAATGTGATTCGAATACATAGAAAGATAGGTCCCTTATCATTTAGCTACAAAATAGAAGGTCAGCCACTGGAAGCAGTTAATTCCATAAACTATCTGGGAGTACGCGTTATGAGTGATTTAAAATGGAATGATCATATAAAGTTGATCGTCGGTAAAGCAGATGCCAGACTGAGATTCATTGGAAGAATCCTAAAGAAATGCAATCCGACAACAAAGGAAGTAGGTTACAGTACGCTTGTTCGCCCACTGCTTGAATACTGCTCAGCAGTGTGGGATCCGCACCAGATAGAGTTGATAGAAGAGATAGATAAGATCCAACGGAGAGCAGGGCGCTTCGTTACAAGATCATTTAGTAATCGCGAAAGCGTTACGGAGATGATAGATAAACTCCAGTGGAAGACTCTGCAGGAGAAACGCTCAGTAGCTCGGTACGGGATTTTGTTAAAGTTTCGAGAACATACCTTCACCGAAGAGTCAAGCAGTATATTGCTCCCTCCAACGCATATCTCGCGAAGAGACCATGAGGATAAAATCAGAGAGATTAGAGCCCACACAGAAGCATACCGACAATCCTTTTTTCCACGTACAATACGAGACTGGAATAGAAGGGAGAAACGATAGAGGTACTCAGGGTACCCTCCGCCACACACCGTCAGGTGGCTTGCGGAGTATGGATGTAGATGTAGAATCTGCTGTTCTCATTTTCTTTAAACTGAATGACTGAAACAAGGAAGTTACATCTTGAGAAAACCTCTGTACTGTTCAACCTTTGATTCATAACTTTATAGAACTGAAGGTGAAAACATCCGAAATTTCTGGATTACAGACTTAATAATGTTAGTATTTGTCTGCTTCAGCTAACAAAGTTTAAATTTTTATGTGTAAATAACTTGATTAAATACTAAGCTGCAATGACCAATTTGTTACGCAGGTATGCAACTTGAATATTTTCGGATTTTCAGCTGGGTAGCATCGTCAAACAGGTACGATATTTCAACAAGCCGACTTCATGGGCTATGCAGGTGTATCTGGAGTGTGATTGATCTCTGATGGATGCCGACTTCACGCACACCACCTTCCACAGCCAATGTCTGGCCGCATCCGAGTAAGGTCAGGGTGGGTTGGGGGAGAAGCGCTGCACAGTGTGACGGATTATGGACCAGAGTAGTGCGGCAGCCGCACCGAGGTGACAATGCATCTTCTTCTTCAGACGTTCTGACAGGAGCGGATTTCCCTGTAGACTGCCGCTGTGCTTTGATTGTACTCAAGGCTGGGTCTCAGATACTGTTTAACTGAAAGGTGCTGTCCTTATTCATTAGCTCGTCGTGTAGTCGAATTTCCATCGCCTCGATGAGAATACAATGCAGGAAGGTGATCGATTGCTGTAACAACTTTATACCATAGTAATATATGGCATGTCCATGGGAGAAGCAATAGTTTACCACTGTGAATTTTGTCGGCTGTACGTTGTCTGTGTGGTGTTTATGCACAGTGATTCCTTCCTGTACTGTCATTATGGTCTCACCGATATATATTTTGCCCCACTGGCAACAGATGCGGTATACTCGCAGTTTCCGTCGTCCTAGGTCGTCGTTGAAAGATACTAATAAGGTTTTCGTCATGAAGGGTGAAACACGCACTTGACATTGTGTTTTCAGAGTATTCTCTCGATATTTCCCGAATGGTTTGGATGTATGGTATAATCGCCGCCGCAGCAAGTTTACCTTCACCCTCAGAAAGCTGTGGTCTCGGCTTCATCGGTCTTAAGACACGTTTGTCCGCAGGTCGTGGTCGTGCGGTAGCGTTCTTGCTTCCCGCGCCCGGGTTCCCTGGTTCGATTCCCGGCGGGGTCAGGGATTTTCTCTGCCTCGTGATGACTGGGTGTTGTGTGATGTCCTTAGGTTAGTTAGGTTTAAGCAGTTCTAAGTTCTAGCGGACTGATGACCATAGATGTTAAGTCCCATAGTGCTGAACGCCATTTGAACCATTTGACATGTTTTACCTCGCGGTGTTTGTAATCGTTCGTGCGGAACACGGCCTGTGAGTGGTGCAGCTCACCTGCTCAGCTTAAATTTTGTGTGCTCTATGCACAAGTGGGCTTAGAACACCGTCTCGTTGCAAAGGAGCGTGACTGCTGGAGGCATGCCAGTACAGATCTGTATGAGTCGGTTCACGGTAGACACTGTGTCCTGGTGTGTCTTTTGATCTTCACTTCACGAAGACATCCAGAAATGGAACTGGTTGTTTCCTTCTGCCTCCATTAATAGTTTGCTATTGTGGTGCACAGAGTTCAGGTGTCTGCGGAAAGTCTTGTACACAGTCATCCGTGCGGCCAGATAACGATTGTATCGTCTACATATCGAAAAATGCACGACGATTTGTAAAGAGCCGAATCCAGGGCTTCTTCTTCAGGTGCCTCCCTAAACATATTGGCCATCACTGATGGCAGTGGACAGCCAATAGTCACTCCGAATGTTTTTTCGTAGTAATTCCCGACGAAAGCACGAAATGGAATAGTTTCGTGAGCACTGGTCCGAAATTGTCTCTTGTGAAGCTTAGGGAGTCTTTTAGAGGAACCGTTGTAAAGAGCTGTACTACGTCGTTGTTGACCATGACGTTCTTTTCTTGGCCCAGTTGAATGTTTTGGAGCTGCTGGATAAAATGCACCGAATTGGACGTGTGATGCCGACATTTGTCCAAAAAGGGACTGAGCATTGATGTCAGGTGCTTTGCCTAATTCATATGTTGGTATGCCAATGTTGCTCGCAATAGGGTGAAGAGGCATTCATTCCTTGCGGATTTTAGGTAGTCCGTAAATCGTAGGAGGTGCAGCTGCTAGCGGATGAAGTTCCCATAACGTCTTCTTATCTGGGAATGCGTGCTGGAGAAGCTCCACGGTCTTCCTCTTCACTCGGTTGGTAGGATGGCCTTCAGTTCTCCTGTAGGTGTCGTCCTCTAATAGGTCGTACAATTTTTGGTTGTATACTTCACGTGGTAGTAGGGCGATACAACTCCCTTTCTCTGCTGGGAGGACGACAGTCTCAGCACCATCTTAGCTTCAGTCCAGTTAACTACATTTATCCACTCCAGCGGCTCTGGCGAGAGAGCCGAGGCTAGGAGTGAGAAGATTTCTCTTGAGGTATCGTCGAGTCTGCGTCTAGTAACCGGATTCTTTCCCTGATGATGACCAGGCTGCTCTTCTGGTGATCCGGTTGGCTGCTGCAGTTCTGAGGAACGATCTTCGCAAAAGTTGGTATGATTCGGTCCTCTTAGCATCTCAGTAGAAAGACAAAGGAACACCGGAAAGTGCCAAGAAGTCATCTTGCCGAAATATCGTGCATGTTCGATTGGCCAACAGAGAATTATTCAAGATTTCCGTACACTGGGGGGAATCTGAAGTCACACATATAGATAAATAGATAACTTAATTTGGTCTGTTGCAGACTGAGACATTCTCATGTAAGGGATAAACAATAGCTCCAAACGATCACCCCATCTTGAAACCCGGGTGCGTGGATGGAACTTAACTTACGTTCCTGTAAGTAATCTAATACTGTATGAAATTGAAAACTTCCGTAGCGTACATATTCTTTTAGGTATAAATCTAATGCTGTGGCTGTGAATATCGTTCTCTGTTTACGCTGAACCTGACAGAGATGTAGCTGAAATCCTGCAAGGTAGGTAAACGAAAGCTTTCGATTTTCTCTTATGAAGTATTCGTTGTTATTGTGATGGTCAGTCTGAAGAGTGGTTTGATGCAGCCCTCCATGCAACTATATCCTGTGCAAGCCTCTTCATCTCCAAGTAACTACTGCAACTAACTGAATTTCTAACTGTACTCATCTCTTGATCTCCCTCTAAGACTTCTGCCCCACACATTTAACACTGGTATTTAACTGGTGATCCCTTTATGTCTCATAATTTGTCTTAAAAAACCGATCCCTTCTTCTAGTAAGGTTCTCCCATAAATTTCTTTGCTCCTCAATTCTGTTTCTTACTTCCTCTTGAGTAACATGATCAATCGTCTGTTGCAACACATATCCAAGCTTCTATTATCTTCTTGTATAGACTGTTTAGCGTGCATGTTTAACTTAAATACATGCATACACCCCAAACAAATACTTTCGTATGAGAATTTCTGACACTGAAATCTATACTTTATTTTAACAAATTTCTCTTCTTCAGGAACTATTTTCTTGCTATTGCCAATCTACATTATATATCTTCTCTACTTCGCCCATCATAAGTTATTTTGCTACCAAAATATCAAAATTCTTCTACTACCTTAAGTGTCTCGTTTCACAATCCAATGTCCTCAGTATAAACTTATTTAAATCGAATACATTCCATTGTCCTAGTCTCATTTTTGTTGATGTTCGTCTCATATCCTCCTTTCAAGACACTGTCCATTCCATTCTATAGTTCTTCCAAGTCCTCTGCTCTTAGTGAGAGTATTAAAATGTCATCCGCAAACTTCAAAGTTTTTATTTCTTCTCCCTGGACCTTAATCCATACTCGAAATTTTTCTTTTCTTTCATGTACTGCTTTCTCAGTGATGAAGTATTTACATGTCCTATACTAGTCAAAAGTCTTGGAGACTACTGGAAATGTAGACTAGTGCATTCGATATACGTCCTTAGAACATCAACCTGTCCACTCATACTACAGCTCTTCACGTCTTGCTTAACTTAAAACATCGTCGGACGCATAAAGATGACTAGCAGCCCCAAATTCCGAATCGCCATGGAAGAACATGACAGAGTCTTTAAGAAGTCGAAATGTTTTAAAGCAACGATTCTAAATTATGTGAGAAGAGAACAGATTAATCGTTCAGGTGAAAATGGAAGTTACTTGCATGTATTGGTAGATTTGTCCCTAAGTGACGAACAAACAACCAATACTCGTCAAAAACGTTTTCTTGTACGCAGCTCGTGGCCCAGATACAGAATATCAGTGCAGTCCTGGTGCGATAAGTTGTGCAGTCTCACCTCATGAGACATTTACGCCAGTAAAGAGAGAAACAAAAAACTTGAACGGACTCGGATCAACAAACGAGTATTTCTGATATATCATCAGGTTACCCTCCATTCGGAAGCTGTTGCATGCAGTGACAGTTATTTTTATTTGTAAATAATAGATTTCAGCTATCAGTCGTCCGTTGGAATATTTATTGGCAGCTCTAGATTTCGGCTAGCAACTAACCATTCTCAATGCACTAGCAAAATAGGATAGTGCATTGAGAATGGCTAGTTGCTAGCAGAAATCTGGATCTGCCAATAAATATTCTAAAGGACGACTGATAGCTGACATCTATTATTTTCAAATTTCCGAAATAGTTTAGACAAGTGTTACCAGCGTCGCTTTGATCCACGACACCATGGTAATAACGTTACCCTCAACATACTACTACAGTTCTATTGCAACCTGTTTACAATAATTTAAGATCCAAATTCTTGTCACTGAACCGGAAACGTTCACTCCACTTAAATGTTTCCACTTAGCTCCCAGTTATAATACTGCAGTATCATCAGAATTGTCAGCAGAGATCTATTGTCAAGACCAATGGTGAAAGCAAGAAAGATACAAGAGTTACAATCTAGTTCATCAGTTTTCACTAATACAATATAGTTCACTCTTCTTTAAAGCAGTTCCTAACGCTAGTTGTTTTCGCTAGATACTGCCTTCGATTACACTATGTGACAAAAGTATCCGGACACCTGTCTGAAAATGACACACGTTCGTGGCGCCCTCCATCGGTAACGCTGGAATTCAATGTGGTGTTGGCCCACCCTTAGGCTTGATGAAAGCTTCCAATCTCGCGAGCATACGTTCAGTCACGTGTTGGATGGTTTCTTGGGGAATGGCAGCCCATTCTTCACGGAGTGCAGCAAAGAGGAGAGGAATCGATGTCGGTCGGTGAGGCCTGGCACGAAGTCGCCGTTTCAAGACATCCCAAAGGTGTTCTACAGGACTCAGGTCAGGGCTCTGTGTAGGCCAGTCCATAACAGGGATGCTACTCTCGTGTAACCTCTTCACCACAGGCCATGCATTATGAACAGGTGCTGGATCGTGCTGAAAGTTGCAATCGCTATCTCCGAATTGCTTTTCAACAGTGGGAAGCGAGAAGGTGTTTAAGATATCAATGTAGGCCTGTGCTGTGATAGTTCTACGCATAACAACAAAGGATGCAAGCCAACTCCATGAAAAACACGACCACACCATAACACCACTACCTCCGAATTTTACTGTTGGCACTATACACGCTGTCAGATGACGTTCACCGGTCGTTCGTCATACACATGCCATCGGATTGCCACATTGTGAGCCGTCGAACTGTTCAATCGTCCAATGTTTACGGTCTCTATACCAACCGAGTGGTTATTTGGAATTTACCGGCGTGATGTTTTCCTTATGAACATCCGCTCGACCATGAAATCCAAGTTTTCCCAACTCCCGCCTAACTGTCATAGTACTTACAGTGGATCCTGATGCAGTTTCGAATTCCAGTCCCACGTCCTTTACACTTGACCAATCACAACAAAATAGTCCATATGAGCAATTTATTTACGAACAAATATGTAAAACCTATAAATATCACAATAATTCTACTTTTAAATAACACAGTTATTTTAAACTCTTTCCTTTTTTTCCAGTACCATACGCTACCTACCTGAAATTTACAAATGTCCGCTGAGACGATTATTCACTCCCTCTGCTCAGCGATTTTTAGCTAATGCATACTCAGTTAACAGATATAACAATGTTCATTCACTAAATACTTCGCACTCAGATCATCGGTCACTCTAAGATACATACTTATTTAATAATCAGTAATTAACAGACGACTTAACATTCGCAGACAATACAGTTTTGTATTCAAACTGTAAAGGCTTAACTACATATGCTTAAAGTCTGGAAGGTGCTGAAAACTTTTCGCTACAGCTGTAACTGTTACTTCCTGCTGTACCATAAAGCTAGGTATAAATGCAACAGTTTTTCACTCCGTGACAGCTTCTCCGAGTAATATGTGTCATGTAAACAGCGTTGAGACTCATTTCACCGGCAGTACCACTAGAATGCTCAAAGATCTCAGGTAGTCGCTCTGTGGCAGCTGAAATGTCCCCTTAGAAAAATCTATGAATGACTGTGCTTAAACTGACATAATATTTTTTGCGCAACGCAATCTGACTTTCAATAATCCCTACAAAAGAATGGCCATGACTAACAATAACCTATACCTTTCATGAATCACTTACCTCACAAAAATCTTCATGACTCGAACTACTGTAATACAGCGAGCGCCAATACTGCCAGCTAAATAAAATATTCTATCTCCTGAAGTCACTAACTACTGATAGGCATAGTTAGCAAATGAGAGTTTTTGATAAATAACAAACAATGTATTTACCTTAATAACGTTCCAAAGTCATTATATAATGACATCCAGTCTTACAAATTTACTGTCTCTGATGGACACACGTCCAGATCATCCGCTCTCAACACTCCGCCATCTCTCTCCCCACATCCCCCACCGCTGGCGGCTCACCTCCAACTGCGCAACGCTACGCGCTGTTAACAGCCAACTGCCCAACACTACAATAGCGAATATTACAACAATGCCACCCAACCACAGACGGCACGCAGCACAGCCAGTGATGTTCATACAGTGCGCTACGTGGCGTTACCAATATAAAAACCTAAACAGCCTACTTACAGAGCGTAGAACGTAGAGCTATCGTGTAAACACCAGTCTCCTCGTTTCGAGGGTTGCTCGCCACAGCCCTCAAATATACTGACACTGTCGGGAGAGCTAACAGTACTCGAAGAGTGCTGAGTGGCCATATAGCGTATCTGATTTGTACAGTCTTTTACAGTTTGTGCCCTGCCAATTAATGGTAATACATTTTACCGTACTCACGCACACATTAAATAAAAATACCAACCAAATAGCGTAGTTTAAGCCATAAAAGGGGTCCGTGACCTGTTTATCAACGAAGAAATAGCCCGTTTTATCTCCTAAACCATCAAAAGTGCTATGCATCAAATAATACATGAAAACGTCATCGACATTACACACTGAGGTGACAAAGGTCGTGGGGTATCTCCTAATATCATGTCGGACCTCGCTTTGCCCGGCGGAGTTCCACAGGTCGACGTGGCATCAACAAGTCTTTGGTACTCCCCTGCGTAAATATTGAGACCCGCTGCGTCTACAGCGTTCCTCAATTCTTAAAGTGTTGCCAAGGCAGGAGTTTGGGCATCTACATCTGCATCTTACTCCGCAAGCCACATAATGATGTGTGGCAGACGAACATTCGGCGCCACTATTTGATTCCTCCAAACCTCTTCCATTCGCAAATAATGTGTGAGAAGAGTGACTGTCATAAGCCTCTGTATTGGCTCTAATTGCTCAAATTTTCTCCTCGTGGTAACTACGAGAGACGTATGTGGGGGAAGTAATATGTTGTCTGAGTCCTCCTGAAAAGTACTGTCCTGGAATTTCAATAGTAAAACTCTCCGTGTGTACAAAGCCTCTCTTGTAACGTCTCCCAGTGGAGTTTATTTAGCATCTCCATAACGCTCTCTCGCAAGCTCAGCGATCCCGTGACGATATGCACCACTCTTCGTTGCATCTTCTCTATGTCCTCTATCAGACCTACCTGATAGGGTTCCCAGATAGATGAACAATACTCAAGAATCGGGTGAACATGCGCATTATAAGTCACTTCAATCGTGGATGAGTTACATTTGCTTTAAGATCCTTCAGATGAATCTGAGTCTGGTTTCTGCTTTTTCCACTGTCTGTGTTATGTGGTCATTCCACTTGAGGTCGGTCTGGATAGTTACACCTAGATATTTTACAGGAGACGCAGTCTCCAGTTGCTTGTCATCAATAGTGTAAGCTGCACAGTAATGGATTTCTTTCCCTATGTATGCGAATTATGTTACATTTATTTACGTCCAGGATCAACTGCCAGAGCCTGAACCATTCATCCATTCAGGTAGTTCTGCAAATTCTTACTATTTTATACCGTTGCTACTTTGGTATGGAAAACTGCATCATCTGCGAGCAGTCTTAAAGAGCATTCCACGCTTTCTACCAGATCATTCATGTATATTGTAAACAGCTACGGTACTATCAGACTTGCCTGTGGTACTCCGCATATTACCTTTAGATCTGTCGATTTAGTTCCGTTAAGAGCGACGTGTTGAGTTCTATCTTCAAGAAAGTCTTGAATCAAATAGCAAGTCTGCTCCTGTAGTCTGTGAGCTACTATTTTTTTCATTTAACGGCAATTCAGGACGGTGTCAAATGCCATACTGAAATCAAGGACACGGCATCAACCTAAGTGTCATTGTCCACTTCGCTGTGGATTTCGTGGAGGAACAGAGAGAGCTGAGTTTCCCAGGATCTCTGTTTACGGAATCCATGTTGATTCTTATAGAGGAGATGTTCATTTTTCAAGAACGTCGTAATTCCTCAGCGTGAACATGGTCCATAACTCTACAACAGACTGACGTCGGCGATATAGGTCTATAATTGTGTGGATCTGTCTTACAGTCTTTCTGAAAAACGGCAATGACCTGCGCTTTTGGCCAGTCCTTAGGTACTTATTGTTGCTCAAACGGTCTCCGAGAAATTGCTGCTAGAAGGGGAGCAAGGTCTTTCACGTAATCCTTATAGAATCTTACAGGTATTTCATCTGTTCCTGACGCTTTTGCACTACTAAACGATTGTAGCTATCTGCTGAAGGTAATTTTCGGACGGGACAGCCAGAACAATACTACACGATTCCTTGTCTCTGGCACCAGGTTTGATGGCATAACACCCCCAATCTGTACCTGGCAAGTTCAAGTCACATTGGCATGATCAAGAAAAATACTAATGGCATTCAGCAAGTTGTGTCTGAAGCACTCTACAACTACAGATCCTGACGCATATGGTCTATAAAAGCATACGATCACCATTTTTGACCGCTCTTTGATACTAAATGTCACCCAGATTGATTCACATTCGGAATCCATGATAACCGCACTATATTTTTTAGAATTTTTTAATGAAATAAACATGCCGCCACCATTGGCGACTAACCTATCCTTACGATAAACTTTCCAATCCAAGCTTAGGATTTCGGACGTCTGGTTTCAATCAGTTTTCTGTTACCAATACCATATGTGCATTATAACCTTCAGTAAGCGATATTAATTCTGATACCTTTCCTTGGATACTCCTGAAGTTTACTAAAACCATATCAATGTTTTCTATCTCTGATCTGCGATGACAAGGATTGTCTAAGTTCGTGGTGGCTGATTTAACAGGCAAATCGTCTTTGATCTCTAACATTAAAAAAGCCCAGTGTTCACGCCAAACGTACTCCACTACCCTAGTAGCCGCTTCCTGCGTATAATTCACGGCCGATATATTAAGAAGAACCGCCCAATTCTGCACCTGAAGGCGGAGGTCGAGAAATTCGCATCCGATACCCTCGCAGAATAGTCAGAGCCTGTGGTTTAGACATTCTAGTCTACTCCAAACCAGTGGACCGCGATCAACCCTGGGAACGATGCTGCAAATAGGCAGTTTAGTAAGAACTGACCTCTAGATTATGTCGCATAAATTTTAGATGGGATTCATGTAAGACTATGTGAGTTGCCCGACGATTCGGTCGAATTATCGTCAATAATTTTCAAACCAATCGCGAACAGTTGTGGCCCAGTGACATGTCTCACTGTCTTCCACATAAATTCCGTAGCTGTTTTTGAACATGAGGTCTATGGATGGTTGCAATTGGTATCCAAGTAGCCTAACATAACCATTACCAGTTAACGACCGGTACAGTTAGACCGGATGATCCAGTTCACTCCATGAAAACAAAGCCCGCATTATTATGGAGCCCTCAATAGCCTGCACAATGCGTTGTTGGCAACTTGGGTCCATGGTCTCGTGGAGTCTGCAACAGACTCGAACCCAACCATCATCAATTACCAACTGAAATCGGGGCTCATCTGACAAGGTCACGGTTTTCCAGTTGTCTGGTGTCCAACTGATATGATCGCGAGTCCAGGAAAAGCGCTGCTGTCAACGTCGTGTTTTAAGCAAAGGCACTCACGTTCGTCGTCTTTTGTCATAGCCCATTAACGCCTAATTTAGCCTCACTGTGCTAACGAATAAGCTCGTCGTACGTCCCGCATGCATTTCAGGGGTTATTCTACGAAGTGTTGCTTGTCTGCTAGCGCTGACAACTATACGCAACGATGCTGCTGTCCGTCGTTAAATGTTAGCCGTCGGCCACAGCTTTGTCAGCGGTGAGAGGTGATGCCCGAAATTTGGTATCGTGGGCACAAACACTTGACACTGCGGATCTTTGAACACTGAATTCAGAAAGGATTTCCGAACTGGAACGTCCTAAGGGTCTAGTTCGAACTACTGCTCCGTGTTCAAAGTCTGCTGACTCCCGACTTGTGGCCGTATTCATGTCGGGAACCTTTGCACATGAGTCACTTGAGTACAAACGACAGCTCCACCAATGCACTTCCCTTTTATACCTTGTGTACGCGATACTACTGCCATCTGTATATGTCCATATCGCTATCCCATGACTTCCGTCACCACTGTGTATATGAAATTAAGAAAGTGAACTAAAAAAGAAATTGTCACAGAAGATACTCGAACCCGCGTTAATACGAATATGTAACTGTGAATAACTCCTTAGCACACTTCCCATTGCGACTCTTCGGCACTATAACCGTTCGCTTTGTAAATGTGAACAAGCACTGGCTGGATCGTTAAGATTATTGTTGGGTTGGATATACAGGGTGAGACAATGTCAACGATGTGCCAGCAGAAATAATAATGAAGTAAGCTGCCATAAAATTGGCTCAGGACGAAATTGGGTACTTAAGTGGTTTGTAGGAGGAACGGACATTATTATGAATGGCACAGATACAGTTACCGGACTGCAAGAACTGAGATAAGAAGCAAATTTTGTTGACTGAATTGGATACAGCTTTTATCACCTCCATGGAAGAGATTTACCACAATATCCACAATCCAACGAATTAAGCTAAGCAGTATTACAGCATGGATTAATTAACCTAGAGAAACAAGTCAAATTTATGTTTGACCGTAATGAGGCGGGAACTCGGAAAATTACGCTCTAACTCCAACTAGTTAAAAACATTCTAAAGCCAAGATCAGATAAATATTTATTTATTTAAAACAATCAGTTTTGACATACTCTGCTGTCATCTTCAGGTCTGTAACGAAGTGCATATACATGGGGCATGTCTCATAATATGGATTAAAACGTAATCCTTGAGATAAAAGATTTGGCTTGGCGTTAAAAAAACTGAAGTGGAACTGTACATTCACATACATTAAAAATTGTTTTCTTATGAAACGTGTTGATTTTAAGTTGTACCTTACACGAAGAAGTTCAAATGGCTCTGAGCACTATGGGACTCAACTGCCGTGGTCATCAGTCCCCTAGAACTTAGAACTACTTAAATCTAACTAACCTAAGGACATCACACACAGCCATGCCCGAGGCAGTATTCAAACCTGCGACCGTAGAAGTCACGCTGTTCCAGACTGTAGAGCCTAGAACCGCTCGGCCACTCAAGCCGGCATACCAAGTATTCCTGTGGATACGAAACAGCACATTTAAAAGGTTTGTCACAACTAAAATATTCAAAAAATTTAGAGTACCTTGTGCACATGACGGTATCCATATTCATACCGTCCTCAGATGATTTTTATGTCTCAAAAACACAGTACACAGTAGCACATCTGTTTACGTAAGCTAGACGTATTGGTAACGTTGAAAATCCACCCGAAATTACGTATGACGTACAACAGAAAGGCAGTACTGCAAAGATAACACTTCTATAGTGTATTACAGCAACTAAATGTCTCTTAAATTGGTAGCAATTTAAAATTAGCTACTTTAGTGAGTGGCGTTTAAGAACAGCCACGATTACAAAACTGTACTTTACTTACAACTGAAACATATTTTCAATTGTCACACTTCTCTTCATTCGTTCTTATTACTTCAAGCATGATAGGAAAATGAAGGTATTTAATATGCTATGCTATACTTTACTTCACTGTTGTTATGGTGCGTGCCTACAGCACGGGCGCGGGCGCGGGTAGGAATGTGAGGGGCAGCACCACTCTTCAGCGCTATCTTCATATGCAGTTTAGAGTCGAGTGTCAGTCTTTACAATACATTTACCTCACGTAAACAGATAAGCCACTGTTTTCTGTATTATTGTAACGTAACGATCATCTGTGTGCAGTATATATTTGGGCATGGCCATTTGCACGAGATGCTGTAGTTTTTTTTAAATATTTTGGTTACAATAAACTTTTTACAATATGCCGCTTTTGTCCACATAATAACTTGGTGTTGGGCTCAACTAAAAATGAACAAGTTTCAAAACTAAAC
Organism: Schistocerca gregaria; assembly: GCF_023897955.1. Lineage (NCBI taxonomy): Eukaryota > Metazoa > Arthropoda > Insecta > Orthoptera > Acrididae > Schistocerca > Schistocerca gregaria. The sequence goes on from NC_064931.1 coordinate 838,094,035, forward strand.
CTTATTCTACATATATGTAAATGTACTGTCTCAATTCCCTCTATTGTAATGATTAATTAAAACTTTTATCTCATTTATTACGTCTTAAATCATATTATGAGGCATATTTCATGTATATGCACTTCATTACACACCTAAGATAACAGAAAAGTCTGTCCAAACTGGTTGTTTTAAAAATAGAAATATTTATACTATCTTAACTTTAGAATGTTTTTAGCAAATAAAACCGGTCGCTCCTTCTGTCTTCTCAAAATGAGAATGTTCAATAACTTCAACTAATGCAACCGTATATATAATTTTATATAAAGTATTTATCGATTATGTTATTATATTGCGTGTTGAAGAACAGACCTTCAGGAATTTGTCAATCCAAGCTAAGTATGTATTCGCGTCTTTGTGGGTGCGTGTTTGTGTGTGCTTGAGAGAGAGAGAGAGAGAGAGAGAGAGAGAGAGAGAGAGAGTGAGAGAGAGGGGGGGAGGAGGGAGAGGGGAGACGGAAGTGCGGAAGGAGGGAGAGAACATGATAAGGGGAGGAGGGTAGAAATGCAGAATGAAAGATTGAAAAACAAGAAAAGTAGATCGTACAGAAAACTTTTTTCCCTAGGAGAGGGAGAAAAGGGACAAGGCAAAAAATGTTTCCGAAACAATCTATGAGTAATGAAACGGATTTTAAGGAAAAGTGTTTCATAGGTTTTGGGAGCAGTGATACAGGAGAGGAGTATAGACGAGATGAGGTAGTGATAGACGTTACCGAAAATATATAATTCTACGAAACCGATTAATTTGTGTATCAGTTTTGGGACGATGAAATGACAGGCCAGTGAGAAAAGAGGTAAGAAGAAAAGAGAGTAGGTAGAGACTTGGGAGAGGACTTTAGAGACGAATAATCTTCGGAAGAAATATCTTACATACTTTAGGATGATACAAGCTGAAGCAACAGAGGGGAAAAAGGGAGATGAATTTGAAATCAGGTAAAACAACATTAAAAAAGTCTCTCTTAGTTTATTTCTTTTGAGTTCTATAGGCAGAAAGAAAATAAAAAGGAAACGAAATATTTAAAAAAATATATAATTTTAAAAGAAATTTGTTTCAGTTATAAACGTGGCATAAAGGAAGACTAACTCTTAGTCTATAATCTTATATTCGATATATTCCTGTAGCCAAGAGAGCTTGAAGTAGTCCGCACTGACAAGAATTTGAGGGAATGAACAACTAAGGAAAATGTACTGAAGACCTAAAGAAACTGGTACATCTGCTTAATATCATGTAGGGCCCCTGCAAACTCGCAGAAGTGCCGCAATACGACGTGGCATTGACCAGACTAATGTCTGAACTAGTGCTGGAGGGAACTGATACCATGAATCCTGCAGATTTGTCCAGAAATCCGTAAGATTACGAAGGGGTTGAGATCTCTTCAGAGCAGTTCATTGCAAGGTATCCAAGGTATGCTTAATAATTTTCATGGTTGCCAGAGGAAGTACTCTGTAGCAATTATGGATATGTGGGGTGTCGCACTGTCCTGTTGAAATTGCCCAAGTCCGTCCAAAAGCACAATGGACATGAATGGATGCAGGTAATGAGACAGGATACTTAAGTAGTGTCACATAATAGATTCGTATCTAGACGTATCAGGGTATTCCATACCATGAAATGATAATTAAACCGGCACCCTTGCTGCAAACAGGCGTTGATATACATCACTGGGGACATGGTGAAAACGTTTGCCCCGACCGGGACTCGAAACTGGGATCTCCTGCTTACATGGCGGACGCTCTGTCCATCTGAGCCACCGAGATCACAGAGAACAGTGCGCCTGCAGAGCTGTATCCCTTGCACGCTCCCCGTGAGACCCACTTTCCCAACACCTCCACACCTCTACATTCGTAGTGAATCTTATAGATGTCTGTCCATCACACTCATTACTCGTGGCAGATTAATCTACGAAGTCCGGTACGAGTTGGGGCACAGCGCGTGCGTCCGCACAAGAAGGTCAATGGCGCACAAGAAGGTCAAAGGGGAACCGTGGTCTGGATAGATGAGTCCTGATTTTAGTCTATAAGATCTGACGGTACTGCTTGAGTGTGACGCAGGCCCCCACGAAACCAAGTTGTCACAATCTGGTGGTACCCCACAATGGTGTGAGCTGTGAAGATGGAATTGACTGGGTCGTCTGATCCAGCTGAACCGGTCGTTGACTGGAAATGTGTGTGTGCAGCTACTTGGAGACCATTTGCACCAGTCATGGACTTCATGTTCCCAAACAACGAATGGAATAATTATGGATGGCAATACGCTATGTCACCGGGTCACAGTTCTTCACGATTGGTTTGAAGAACATTCTAGAAAATTCAAGCGAATGATTTGGCCACCCAGATTACCCGCCATCAATCCCATCGAACATTTGTGGCACATAACTTAGAGGTCAGTTTGTGCACAAAATCCTACACCGGCAACCATTTCGCAGCTATGGGTGGCTTTAGATTCAGCAATGCTCAATATTTCTTCAGGGAATTAAAAACGAGTTTTTGAGTCCAAGCCCCGTCAATTTATCCACTACGCCGGATAAAAGGAGGTCCGGCACGATATTAGGAGGTATCCCATGAGACTTTTGCCACTTTAGTGGATGTCACAGTGTGATTGGTTTGTCCTTTGACGAAAGCTGTGGAGTTGAAGCTACGTTTACGCAGGAGAACAGGCCGAGTGGTCTACAATTTCGACAATATCAGCTTGACAAGAAAGATAGACCAACTTCACCTCAGTGTGCTGTGTCTGACGTAAGTGATAAACACCATAATTACTGTCACTCAACCACATCTATCATCACGAGGGCGTTATACTTACGCTAGAAGTCGGCGGTTCAAATTAATTACATTGCGAGTACAATGACATCTTCTAAGGTGTTCGTTTGTTTCTCTTTATCTGTTATGTTTTGTTAGTAGCAGTTAGTGTTCCTCTGTTATTCAAAGGTCTCTCGCGATTTCTACAATAGCTCTTTGTACCGTGCTACCTTTGCCTTGAAGGTCACGACATGATTGCAACTCATCTCGCTATCTTCTCCCTCGTTTTCCCCTTCCCGTACTTCCTTAGTGTCTTGTTGGATTTGTTTAACCACAGTCTTATCAGCACGACAGTTACTGATTCCAAGATTTCTCGTCCAAGATATGAACAGTAAATGGTTCAAATGGCTTTGAGCACTATGAGACTTAACTGCTGATGTCATCAGTCCCTTAGAACTTAGAACTACTTAAAACTAAGGACATCACACACATCCATGCCCGAGGTAGGATTCGAACTTGCGACCGAAGCGGTCCCGTGGTTCTAGACTGTAGCGCCTAGAACCGCTCGACCATTCCGACCGGCTATAAACGGCAGATTACGGAAATATTAATAATATTATAAAACTCATGAAAAAATCGGTAACTTTTTGCTTTAGACAAGTTTGTCGACGTGCATTTTTCAGCGTCAATATTCGACTGGATCCTCCGCAAGTATTTTGATCAATGCAACGGATAGTGCAACAATAGTTCGGCACATGCGATGGAAGAGATTTGCCAGGTCTTTCATAGTGCACTGTGTCACAACATTTTGCTTAACTAGATTAGTAACTGGAAGACATTGCAAATCACGATTTTTACTGTTTTCATCCTCTTAAGATGATTTTTGGTTTCTATTTAATGAACAACACCAAATTAGAAGCTTGTTTTTTTAACTTATCTCATTACTGGAAATACGAACGACTGAATCCAGATTCCTCCTTAAAGCTTTGATTTGTGGGCATAATTTATTTCGGAAAGTCCGTAATAGACTTCGAATATTATAGTTCATATTCTCTGACAATTAAATGATCCGTTAACATTGCATTACTAATTCGATAATACTGCCCATTCATGAGAGATTTAATAGCTGTTTGTAAGCGAACAAATACTTGTTACATCCTTACTCGTCTGCTCTTGGTCAAAGTATTCGTCGTAAATTTGTTGGAAATATGTAATAACTATTTCTAAACACGTACGATAAGTAACTGTTTGGTAGATTTGTACGAATTTTGTAACCTGTCTTACGTTGAAATGGTAACGATGTCATATTCGGTTGTATCTTTTAAGACTAGCTTTCCAAGAATTGCTTTTGTGGTGGGATATTTTCTCTGACATAAGATACAATATCTATGACGCCTTTCGCTACATAAACTAAACTCCGCCTGAACAGACAGTGAAGGCCCAACGATACTGACCGGCCGCCGTGTCATCCTCAGACAACAAGCGTCGCCGGATGTGAATATGGAGGGACATGTGGTCTGCACACGGCTCTCCCGTCCGTATATCACTTTACGCTTTACCTACATGAAGACAAATATTTGAATTACAGCTATACAGATACCCAAACTTGAGGACAGCCTTATGGTTACTGGATTAGGCGAGCGGTCTAAGGCGCTGCAGTCATGGACTGTGCGGCTGGTCGCGGTGGCGGTTCGAGTCCTCCCTCGCGCATGGGTGTGTGTGTGTTTGACCTTAGGAGAATTTAGGTTAAGTAGTGTGTAAGCTTATGGACTGATGACCTTAGAAGTTAAGTCCCATAAGATTTCACACACATTTGAACATTTCTTATCGTCACTCTCTCACGTGTTGTTGTTTTTGTTGTTGTTGTGGTCTTCAGTCCAGAGACTGGTTTTATGCAGCTCTCCATGCTCCTCTATCCTTTGCAAGTTTCTTCATCTTCCAGTACCTACTGCAACCTACATCCTTCTGAATCTGCGTAGTGTATTCATCTCTAGGTCTCCCTCTACGAATTTTACCCTCTACGCTGCCCTCCAATACTAAAATGTTGATCCCTTGTTGCCTCAGAACATGTCCTACCAACCGATCCCTTCTTCTAGTCAAGTTGTGCCACAAATTTCCCTTCTCCCGCATTGTATTCAGTACCTCCTCATTAGTTATGTGATCTAGGCATCTAATCTTCAGCATTCTTCTGTAGCATCACATTTCCAATGTTTCTATTCTCTTCTTGTCTAAGCTATTTATCGTCCATGTTTCATTTCCATACAAATACTTTGAGAAACGATTTCATGACATTGAAATCAATACTCGATGTTAACAAATTTCTCTTCTTCAGAAACGTTTTCCTTGCCATTGCCAGTCTACATTTTATATCCTCTCTAATTCCAACATCATCAGTTATTTTGCTCCCAAATAACAGAACTCATCTACCACTGTGTCTCATTTCCTAATCTAATTCTCTCAGCCTCACGCGAGTTAAGTCGACTACATTCCATTATCCTCGTTTTGCTTTTGTTGATGTTCATCTTATATCCTCGTTTCAAGACACTGTCCATTCCGTTCAACTGCTCTATCAGGTCCTATTCTGTCTCTGACAGAATTACAATGTCATCGTCAAACCTCAAAGCTTTTATTTTTTGTCCATAGATTTTAATTCCTACTCCGAATTTTTCTTTTGTTTCCTTTACTGCTTCCTCCATATACAGAATGAATAACATCCGGGATAGGCTACAACCCTGCCTCACTCCCTTCCCAACCACTGCTTCCCTTTCATGCCCCTCTACTCTTATGACGGCCATATGGATTCTGGACAAATTGTAAATAGCCTTTTGCTCCCTGAATTTTATCCCTGTCACCTTCAGAATTTGAAAGAGAGTATTCCAGTCAACATTATCAAAAGCTTTTTCTAAGTCTACCAATACTTGAAACGTAGGGTTGCATTTCCTTGATCTATCTTCTAAGATAAGTCGTAGAGTCAATATTGCCTCACGTGTTCCACTATTCCTACGAAATCCAAACTGATCTTCCCCTAAGGTCGGCTTCTACCAGTCTTTCCATTTGTCTGTAAAGAATTCGCGTTAGTATTTTGCAGCCATGACATATTCAACTGATAGTTTGATAATTTTCATATCTGTCAACATCTGCTTTCTTTGGGATTGGAATTATTATATTCTTCTTGAAGTCTGAGGGTATTTAGCTTGTCTTATACAACTTCCTCACCAGATGATAGAGTTTTGTCAGGGATGGCTCTCCCAAGCTTCTCTGTATTTCTAATGGAATGTTGTCTACTCCCGGAGCCTTGTTTGACTTAGGTCTTTCAGTACTCTGTCAAACTCTTCACGCATTACCACATCTCCCATTTCAACTTCATCTACATCCTCTTCCATTTCCATAATACGGTCCCCAGATACTTCGCCCTTGTATAGACCCTCTATATACTCCTTCCACCTTTCTGATTTCCATTCTTTGCTTAGAACTGGGTTTCCATCTGAGCTCTTGATATCCACACAAGTGGTTCTTATTTCTCCAAAGGTCTCTTTAATTTTCTTGTAGGCAGTATCTATCTTAGCGCTAATGAGATATGCCTCTACAGCATTACATTCGTAATCTAGCTATTCCTGGTTAGTAATTTTGCACTTCCTGTCGATCTCTTTTTTGAGACGTTTTTGTTCATTTACTGCATTTTTATGTTTTCACATTTCATCAATTAAATTCAATATTTCTTCTGTTACCCAAGGATTTCTACTAGCCATCGTCTTTTTACCTACTTGATCCTCTGCTAACTTCACTATTTCATTTCTGAAAGCTACCCATTCTTGTTTTACTGTATTTCTTTCCCCCATTCCTGCCAATCATTCCCATATGCTCTCCCTGTAGCTCTTTACAACCTCTAATTCTGTCAGTTTATCCAGGGCCCATCTCCTTAAATTCCCATCTTTTTGCAGTTTCTTCAGTTTTATTCTACAGTTCATAACCAATAGATTGTGGTCAGAGTCAACATGTTCCGCTGGAAATGTTTGACAGTTTAAAACTTGGTTCCTAAATCTCTGTCTTACCATTATATAATCTATCTGAAATGTTTCAGTATATCCAGGCCTATTCCATGAATACAACCTTCTTTCATGATTCTTGACCAAGGTTTGCTATAATTAAGTTATGTTGTGGGGAAAATTTTACCAGGCGGCTTCCTCTTTCATTTATTAACCACATTCCATGTTCACCTACTACTTTTCCTTCTCTTCCTTCTCCTACTATCGAATTCCAGTCTCACATGACTATTAAATGTTCATCGCCTTTCTCTATCTGAATAATTTCTTTTATCTCATCATCCATTTCACCAATCTCTTCATCATCTGCAGAGCTAGCTGGCATATAAACTTGTACCACTATGGTAGGCGTGGGCTTCGTTTATATCTTAGCCACAATAAGGCGTTCACTATGCTGTTTATAGTAGCTTACCTGCATTCCTATTTTCTTATTCGCTATTTAACCTACTCCTGCATTACCCCTATTTGATTTTGTGTTTATAATGCTGTATTCACCTGACCAGAAGTCTTCTTCGTCCTTCCATCGAACTTCACTAATTCCCACTATACCTAACTGTAACGTATCAATTTCCATTTTTAAATTTTCTAACCTACCTGCACGATTAAGGGATCTGACATTCCACGCTCCGATCCGTAGACTGCCAGTTTTCTTTCTCCTGATAACGACGTCCACCCGGAAATCCGAATGGGAGACTGCTTTACCTCCACAATATTTTACCCAAGAGGATGCCTTCATCATTTAGCTATATAGAAAAGCTTCATGCCGTCGGGGAAAATGACGGCTGTAGTTTCCCCTTGCTTTCAGCCGTTCGCAGTACCAGCATAGCCAGGCCGTTCTGGTTAGTGTTACAAGGTCATATCCGTCAATCATCCAGACTGTTGCCGCTACAACTACTGAAAAGGCTGCTGTCCTTTTTCAGGAACCACACGCTTGTCTGGCCTCTCAGCAGATACCCCTCCGCTGTGGTTGCACCTGCGTAAAGGGTATCTGCATAGCTGAGGCAAGCAAGCCTCCCCACCAATGGCAAGTTCCATGGTTCATGGTCCCCCACAAGATTCTATAGTTTGGATAAACATTGTCAGATATGTCTCTGTCTTTTTCTTTACAGAGAATTGGTACAAACGATAAAAAATTGGAAACAAGTAGCTTTGAACTCTAAATCTTCTGATTACTCCTATCCTCCTCTAACCACGACGCCACGAGAAACCAACGACATCCTTATCTCCTGGAACACATGGCGCCTTACGCTTGTAAAAGGAAAATTATTTACCTGAATATTCATTTCAAAACATGTCAAGTTATAATTTCCAGTTGTAAAAGATGAAGCTAAGCGAATTTAGAAAATTATATTTGTTGGTAAAATTGGTCTTTCATTCTTTTTTAAACCAGAATGGTATATATAGATCCATTATAATGGCATTCTTAAAATTTTAATAACATCTGTGCTTGATAATTGCTAGTATCCAAGTGCTGTCGCTGCAGTTCGTACTTTCAGTCAAGTTCACAAATTGTATCGTAAAGCAAGCAACCTTAGCTTACGGGGCATAAGCGAATACTAAATATACGTCAGATATCTTGCATTTTCCGAATCAGTGACCTAATCAGTGGCCCTGTTTGTTTGCTGTTGAGTGTACATGTGAACAGAGTCGTATGGCATCTTGACAACTATTTCTACTGCGGACCCCTATCCTGAGTTACAACGGAAGTATTTGGAAACAGTTACCATAGATTTCGAACAAGTACCTTTAACAACCAATTAATTTCCTAAGTTTTCTGGAGTCATTAATATTAACTACAGCTCCACTGCACATTTATTTCTTGCAACATTTCGATATTGTTTTAATAACTAAATTATGTTGTTAATATTGGCCTGCCACATGTAAATATTCTGAAATCTAAAATAAAATATGAAAAAATATATAGAAATTTTCCGTTATCCCCCGTTTGTGCGTGTTACATATGTGTATACGAGGTACGTTCAATACGTAATGCAACCTACTTTTCTTTCTTTTAAACAGATTAGTTTGATGCAAGATTCCAATACACCGTATTATTCCTCTCTCTTCTGGCTACAAACCTAATTTTTCAACATGATCTCCTTTCAGTGCGACTGAATTATGCAACCTTACTAGGGGGAGGGGGGGGGGCTGTATTCTCTAACGGTACCACTCTATTGGTCGACGTGGAAGCCATCGTCTGGCTATAATCAATAGCCATCATCCACGGACTGCTTCTCAAGAGGTGCATCCTTTATTGGGCCGAATGTTTGGAACTCGGATGTTGTTCAGGTCTTTATTAACATACTGCAAGCATCTGTGATTATCTGCGATGCTCCAAAACAAACTCCAAAATCCATGACAGCTCTATCCTTGGAATACACCTCCGTTGAAGGCTGCGTTAACACTGCCACCAGCCGGAATTTTATGAAACTACAAGGGTTGAAGCGGAAAACTTCCACGTTGACGCACAACAAATTTCCCTTTTTTTCAACCTAAATTTTTCGAGGAAAACGTGTGTTACATTACGTAATGAACGCCCTCGTATTTTCCTTCTCAAACGAGAGCGAGATCTGAAAGGCTTTTACAAACCAATAATAGCACTGCGTGAGTTTCTGTTTAAGTTACTTAACGCAATCGAACAGCATCCTGATGTGCGGTCTTTGAGCGTTCTTTTGTGGCGCGTATGCTAAAATAGCCAAGGAATCAGAGAATCATAGACAAAATGACGCGATCATATATCCAAGATTACTGTCCTTGTAACTGTGACACGCAAATAATTTCTGCTTTCGAGGGCAAAGTAGATGGAACATAAAAAATTCTGACAGTGCAGAGCGGATTATGTGCCATTCTGAATACAACGAGCAAGGCCTCAACGGCTGATATGGAAACTGCTTCTTATGGTATCGTATTGTAATGGTAAAGTTTCCTCAGTGTAATATGCGAGCAGGGTTTCAGTCAAATTTCAATGAATAGCGGTTCCCACAGACAGGCGAGCAGAGGTCGCATATGCTGCGGAAGAAGGTCCTGCAGCGCGAGAACAAGCAGTGGGATGAAGACCGGCTGACCTCGTGATACAAACTGATCTGTCGGAGAAAGGCAATGTTTCAGTGTAAAATCGAAATAACTGACTAACAAATAATAACTTCTATGATGAACCAAACATTATGACAGTTGCTCAGCTGGACACTGAATACCAGCTGGTGGCGCCACGGGCACGTTCAAAAAATGTTCAAATGTGTGTGAAATCTTATGGGACTTAACAGCTAAGCTCATCAGTCCCTAAGCTTACACACTACTTAACCTAAATTATCCTAAGGACAAACACACATATCAATGCCCGAGGGAGGACTCGAACCTCCGGCGGGACCAGCCGCACAGTCCCTGACACGGGCACGTAAAATGGCAAGAATAGCACGTAAGCGGTGCAGAGAAGGCTGCGGAATTCTTCTACCGACAGAACGGGGCGCAACTAAGGAAGTAACTGGACATATGTGAGTTTAGTGAATTGCAAATATTTATAGCCCGGCACCTGAGAACGTCCATCACGGAAAAAGCGGATCTGGTCGGCTCTTCACGTTCTGTTTTAGTGGGCACCTATGGAAGCAGGTTGGAGCACAGTTAAATTGTAGCAGTCAAAAAGGTGTTATATTCAAAAGCCATATCACAGAGCGTCGAAGTGGAGGCTTGGGCGCTATATGAAGGATGATACACACCGATGTTTGGGTGATGAGACGACATAGTATAATGATGGCGGAGTCAGAAGTGTTTCGGAGCACACCGTTATGGGCACATTGTTGAACATAGCGCTCAGCAGCACACAATCGATGCGTGATCCCATGTTCACCTAACGAAATCGTCTGGTACGATTGCGGTGGGCACGAAATAAACGATGATGGACAGTGTAAACCTGTTTTCTGGTCGGACGAATCACATTTTTTGTTACATATGGCCGATAGGCAGTCGTCCACGGGAGCGCCTGATCGAGTCCTGCACCGCATCAGGACTGTAGGGCAGCATTCTTATATGTGTGGCCACACATCTGGGCTCCCATGTTATCTGTAGTACTATAGGACATCTGTGTGAACATCTACATCTACATTTATACTCCGCAAGCCACCCAATGGTGTGTGGTGGAGGGCACTTTACGTGCCACTGTCATTACCTCCCTTTTCTGTCGCGTATGGTTCGCGGGAAGAACGACTGTCTGAAAGTCTCCGTGCGCGCTCGAATCTCTCTAATTTTAAATTCGTGATCTCCTCGGGAGGTATAAGTAGGGGGAAGCAATATATTTGATACCTCATCCACAAACGCACCCTCTCGAAAACTGGCGAGCAAGCTACACCGCGATGCTGAGCGCCTCTCTTGCGGAGTCTGCCACTTGAGTATGTTAAACATCTCCGTAACGCTATCACGGTTACCAGATAATCCTGTGACGAAACGCGCCGCTCTTCTTTGGATCTTCTCTATCTCCTCCTTCAACCCGTTCTGGTACGGAACCCACACCGATGAGCAATACTCAAGTGTAGGTCGTACGAGTGTTTTGTAAGCCACCTCCTTTGTTGATGGACTACATTTTCTAAGGACTCTCCCAATGAATCTCAACCTGGTACCCGCCATACCTACAATTAATTTTATATGATCATTCCACTTCAAATCGTTCCGCACGCATACTCCCAGATATTTTACAGACGTAACTGCTACCAGTGTTTGTTCCGCAATCATATAATCATAGAATAAAGGATCCTTCTTTCTATGTATTCGCAATACATTACATTTGTCTATGTTAAGGGTCAGTTGCCACTCCCTGCACCAAGTGCCTATCCGCTGCAGATCTTCTTGCATTTCGCTATAATTTACTAATGCTGCAACTTATCTGTATACTACAGCATCATCCGCGAAAAGCCGCATGGAAATTCCAACATTATCTACTATGTCATTTACATATATTGTGAAAAGCAATGGTCCCATAACACTCCCCTGTGGCACGCCAGAGGTTACTTTAACGTCTGTAGACGTCTCTCCACAGATAACAACATGCTGTGTTCTGTTTGCTAAAAACTCTTCAATCCAGCCACACAGCTGGTCTGATATTCCGTAGGCTCTTACTTTGTTTATCAGGCGACAGTGCGGAACTGTATCGAACGCCTTCCGGAAATCAAGGAAAATAGCATCTACCAAGGAGCCTGTATCTAATATTTTCTGGGTCTCATGAACAAATAAAGCGAGTTGGGTCTCACACGATCGTTGTTTCCGGAATCCATGTTGATTCCTACAGAGTAGATTCTGGGTTTCCAAAAACGACATAATACTCGAGCAAAAAACATGTTCTAAAATTCTACAGCAGATCGACGTAAGAGATATAGGTATATAGTTTTGCGCATCTGCTCGACGACCCTTCTTGAAGACTGGGACTACCTGTGCTCCTTTCCTATCATTTGCAACCTTCCGTTCCTCTAGAGACTTGCTGTACACGGCTGTTAGAAGGGGGACAAGTTCTTTCGCGTACTCTGTGTAGAATCGAATTGGTATCCCGTCAGGTCCAGTGGACTTTCCTCTGTTGAGTGATTCCAGCTACTTTTCTATTCCTTGGACACTTATTTCGATGTCAGCCATTTTTTCGTTTGTACGAGGATTTAGAGAAGGAACTGCAGTACGGTCTTCCTCTGTGAAACAGCTTTGGAAAAAGGTGTTTAGTATTTCAGCTTTACTTGTGTCATCCTCTGTTTCAATGCCATCATCATCCCGGAGTGTCTGGATATGCTCTTTCGAGCCATTTAATGATTTCACGTAAGACCAGAACTTAGTAGGATTTTCTGTCAAGTCGGTACATAGAATTTTACTTTCAAATTCACTGAACGCTTCACGCATGGCCCTCCTTACGCTAACTTTGACATCGTTTAGGTTCTGTTTGTCTGAGAGGTTTTGGTTGCGTTTAAACTTGGAGTGAAGCTGTCTTTGCTTTCGCAGTAGTTTCCTAACTTTGTTGTTGAACCACGGTGGGTTTTCCCGTCACTCACAGTTTTACTTGGCAAGTACATGTCTAAAACGCATTTTACAATTACCTTGAACGTTTTCCATAAAAACTCAACATAGTCAGTGTCGGAACAGAAATTTTCGTTTTGATCTGTTAGGTAGTTTAAAATCTGCCTTCTATTACTCTTGCTAAACAGATAAACCTTCCTCCCTTTTTTTATATTCCTATGAACTTCCATATTCATGGATGCAGCAACGGCCTTATGATAACTGATTCCGTGTTCTGCACTTACAGAATCGAAAAGTTCAGGTCTGTTTGTTATCAGTAGGTCCAAGATGTTATCTCCAGGAGTGGGTTCTCTGTTTAACTGCTCGAGGTAATTTTCGGATAGTGCACTCAGTATAATGTCACTCGATGCTCTGTCCCTACCACCCGTCCTAAAAATCTGAGTGTCCCAGTCTATATCTGATAAATTGAAATCTCCACCTAAGACTATAATATGCTGAGAAAATTTATGTGAAATGTATTCCAAATTTTCTCTGAGTGGTTCTGCCACTAATGCTGCTGAGTCGGGAGGTCGGTAAAAGGAGCCAATTATCAACCTAGCTCGGTTGTTGAGTGTAACCTCCACCCATAATATTTCACAGTAACTATCCACTTCTACTTCACTACAGGATAAACTACTACTTTCAGCGACAAACACGTCACCACCGGTTGCATGCAATCTATCCATTCTAAACACCGTCAGTGCCTTTGTAAAAATTTCGGCTGACTTTATCTCTGGTTTCAGCCAGCTTTCTGTACCTATAACGATTTCAGCTTCGGTGCTTTCTATCAGCGCTTGAAGTTCCGGTACTTTACCAATGCAGCTTCGACGGTTTACAATTACAATACCGATTGCTGCTTGCTCCCCGCATGTCCTGACTTTGTCCCGCACCCTTTGAGGCTGTTGCCCTTTCTGTACTTGCCCGAGGCCATCTAACCTAAAAAACCGCCCAGTCCACGCCACACAACCCCTGCTACCCGTTTAGCCGCTTGCTGCGTGTAGTGGACTCCTGACCTATTCAGTGGAACCCGAAACCCCACCACCCTATGGCGCAAGTCAAGGAATCTGCAGCCCACACGGTCGCAGAACCGTCTCAGCCTCTGATTCAGACCATCCACTCGGCTCTGTACCAAAGGTCTGCAGTCAGTCCTGTGGACGATGCTGCAGATGGTGAGCTCTGCTTTCATCCCGCTAGCGAGACTGGCAGTCATCACTAAATCAGATAGCCGCCCGAAGCCAGAGAGGATTTCCTCCGATCCATAGCGACACACATCATTGATGCCGACATGAGCGACCACCTGCAGATGGCTGCACCCTGTACCTTTCATGGCATCCGGAAGGACCCTTTCCATATCTGGAATGACTCCCCCCGGTATGCACACGGAGTGCACATTGGTATTCTTCCCCTCACTTGCTGCCATATCCCTAAGGGGCCCCATTATGCGCCTGACGTTGGAGTTCCCAACTACCAGTAAGCCCACCCTCTGCGACTGCCCGGATCTTGCAGACTGAGGGGCAACCTCTGGAACAGGACAAGCAGCCATCTCAGGCCGAAGATCAGTATCAGCCGGAGACAGAGCCTGAAACCGTCAGACAAACCGGAGTGGCCTTGCGTTCAGCCCTCCGGAATGTCTTTTGCCCCCTGCTACACCTAGAGACGACCTCCCACTATACCACAGGTGAGGGATCAGCCTCAATGTGGGCAGTATCCCGGGCAGCCACAGTCGTAGTCCGATCGGGGGATGTGTGGGACGAGCTGGCCATCCCCACAGTGATGCCCATTGGCAACAGCCTCAAGCTGTGTGACAGAAGCCAACACTGCCTGAAGCTGGGAGCGAAGGAATGCCAACTCAGCCTGCATCCGAACACAGCAGTTGCAGTCCTAAGCCATGCTAAAAACTGTTGTGCAAAGAACGTCTGAATTAATCTACGGATATCACAAACAAATCGACACAAAATTTAAATGGTTATTAAAATACAAGATTGCCTAGTAAATGCAGTAATGCTGCTATTTGCGCACTGCTGACATACCCCTGCTTGACGGCGGAGGGAGACTACGCGATTTTACACTATTCAGGTATTAAAACGCAATGCTACAATTCTCAAATACTATAATACGCCCGAAATTTATGAATTAAACAATGCAAGTACCAAAAACACGCAAAGAAATTAAGAATTAAACTATGTAACGAATGAGTGAGCTAGGAGTATACGACTTGCTGCTGCAGATGCTTATCCAACGGCGGCAGGGAGCACACTGGCTGTGACCAACCGACACTGGCCGTTCAAAACAAAAACGGACTTCACGGATGGTGATGAAGGAATATACTGGGTAAGAATAAAACGAAAATTCCACAACGTTAGTCTGGTTTCATTCCATGCACCTACAAAAGATAAAGATGACTGTGAAAAAGACAGCTTCTACGAAGACCTAGAAGCAATGAATGAAGATGCACCATCATACGTTGTGAATGTTTTCCTTGGTGATGCCAATGATAAAGCATGAAGAGAAGATATTTTGAGACCTTACGCCGGCCGCCACAGTATGCATGATTCCTCTAACAATAATGGAATGAGATTAGGCACTAAGGCAGCTTCAGTAAAATTAACAATTTTGAGTCCCTACTTTTCTTTCAAAGACATCCATATGATAACATGGATATCACCTGACTAAGAGACTCCGAACCAAATAGAACACATACTTGTGGCTGCCAGGCACAGAAGTGCTATCCAGAATGTAAAACTTCAAAGAGGTGCAGAAAAAGGAGCATACTTTTACCTTGTGGTGACAACCATACATGACAGGACACAAAGCCGTAACAGCAGGAGAGGAGAAGCAGAACAGAAAATAAATGCAAACCTAATGAAAGATAACCACATTAAGAAAAGATATGCACTTGAAATTGAAAACAGGTTTGATTCCATAAAAGAAGAAGACGAAGATGATATAGAAAATCTTTGGTCGAAAATCAGGACAGGTTTAGAAGATACTGCAAGTGAGGTGCTGAAACCAATGGGAAAAAGGGGGAAGAGGAGAGGATTCTTTAATGACAGATGTGGAGGTGCAGTCACCAAGAGAAAAGCAGCGAAAGTGTGACAGCTTACAAACGAACAGGATAAAAGAACAAGATTGGGATATATGGAAGCAGCTAGAGAAGGAAGACAAGTCCTCCGAGCAGAAAAACGACAGTTCATAAACAGTAAAATAAAACTGGCAGTTGAAGACCGGACAGTAGGAAATACAGGAGACTTTTACAGAACAGTCAGGTTCTTCAAGGAAAGATACAAGCCAAGTATTGACGTGATCATAGGTCAAGAAGTGCAGATAATCACAGATGAAACGAAAGCTATGGAAGAAAGAAAAAACTACTTCGAAAACCTCTTGAATGTGAATATAAACACCATGAGCACTACAACAGAAAATGAAGGAGAAGAATCGTATAGGGAAAACGGAGATATTGTATCATCTGGTGAGTAAGAACTACGAAGCATGGAAGAGGTAAGAGTGGCCTTAAAACTGCTGGAGAGGGGGAAGGCACCAGGAATAGATGGCATACTTGCAGATATGCTGAAGGAGGGAAGAGCTACTCTACAAGCGACATTGTACCACTTAATCTGCGTAATCTGGAAGAAGTACAGGATGCCAGAAGTATGGAACGAGTCTGTCATCTGCCCTATACCAAAGAAAGGAGACCCAATGAGATGTAGCAACTATAGAGGAATCACACTACTATGTACAGCTTATAAGATTGGTTTAAATGGCTCTGAGCACTATGAGACATAACACCTGTGGTCATCAGTCCCATAGAACATAGAAATACTACCCGAGAAATACTACCCTGCCCGAGGCAGGATTCGAACCTGCGACCGTAGCGGTCACGCGGTTCCAGACTGAAGCGCCAAGAACCGCTTGGCCACCCGGCCGGCAGCTTATGAGATCTTGAGCATGTTGCTACTGAAGAGACTATCACCACCTGTCGAGAAATTACTGGGATTCCAACACGCAGGTTTCAGAAAGGAAAAGTCAATTGTAGACCATTTACATACAATACGGCAACTGCTAGCAAAGAGCTGAGAATGCCGCAAAAATGTTCACAGCCAATGTTTGGCCTTCCAAAAAGCATATGATAGTGTGAATAGACAAGCGATATGGCAATAACTCGAAAGTGCTCAAGTTTCCACAAAACTCATAAAAATTACACAGATACGCACCCAGGAGACAACATGCATCGTGAAAGTAAATGAAAACATATCAAAGACGTTCAAGGTGAGGACTGGAGTGCGAGAAGGAGACTACCTCTTCAATCTCCTGTTTAACCTGGTACTAAGGAGAGCTCTGAGAAGGGTAGCGAGCCTAGAGACAGGAATACAGCTGGGAAGAAGAATCAATATCCTCGCCTATGCGGATGATGTAGTTTTAATCACAGAGAACGAACAATACTTGTTTCAGATGACAAGAACATTAATGGAAGAGGCAATGAGAATAGGCCTGAAGTTGAATATGGATAAGACAAAATACCTCGTAGTTAGCAGAGTAAATGTTGACAGACCCCTGAAGGGGATGGACAAAGTCTTTGAAATGGTAAGAGACTTTAAGTATCTAGGGGCTATACTCAATGAAAGGAACGAGATAGACCAGGAAATTACCGCACAAATACAAGTAAGAAACAGGTCAAGGTTTTCTCTGGGAGAGCTTCTGTCGAGACCCTCAAAGACCAAGATCTACAAGACAATAACACAACTTGTAGTCTTATATGAAGCAGAGACCTTAACGATCACCAAAAAGATGGAAAGAAAACTCCTGACGTTTGAGAATGACATCTTCAAAGAGATTTTAGGGCAACTGAAGGATGGAGATGAATGAAGGAAAAGAAAGAACTGTGAACTGTAGGAGCTATACAAGTCAATGGACATCGTCGTAGTGATTAATAAAGGAGACTGAAGTGGTATGGACACGTAATGCGTCAAGAAGGTCAGTTCATCAGGCAGGTAGTGAAGGAAGATATTAGAGGGAAAAGACCAATGGGAAGATCACGACTCCGATGGATTGCTCAGGTCAGAGAGGATATGAGTACGCTGGGGCTGTCTGACGAAAAATACATGGCCCGAGGACGCTGGAGGAGGCTGAAAGGTGGCGCCAAAGACCGACTGTGGTTTGTGCGGCGAACTCAACTGTAAAAAAAAAAAAGCCTAACCACCCCGACGGAGATAACATCTTCCATATGGGAACCGTCAGCGTCATAAAGCCAGCATGGTGATATAATAATACTCATCGACGAATTTTATGCAAATGACACACCGACTGCGTTACTATTACTTTTAATTAATTGAAATGTTTATTTTATGGAAGATTTTTCTTATTTTGACTATTTAAAGGTGAAGATATCACAAATCATTTACAAAATAATGCACTGATATTTAAATATCTGTAAGTCAGTAGGCACTGGCTTACCGCACAGGCAACACTGTGTACTACTTCACATATTTTTGTTGCAGTGTTTAGAAGAGAGTGAGCGCTTAGGTGCCACATTGCATGTAATATTTGTCAAACATTTGGATAGTAACGAGTACAGTTTTGAGGAGGACATGTTTGTAGTAGGGGCCAGTAAAGTTGACTGACTTCAGTAAATGTAACTTTAATGGTAACCGTTTAATCGTTTTAAAACGGGTTCATCTGCTCATGCACGTCATGTAGGAATAACTTACATAGAATCTTTTGTTACAGCCAGTAAGAACTTCTTCTACAAGGAACAAGAAGAAGAAAACTAAGGTGTATAAGTATTACGACAACCAGATCAGGATTAAGTACAAGTAAGTGCTGCATCCACACAGAAGCCTACTGTGTGACCTAGCTGGCATAGTAATAGGGAAGGCGAGTTTATGTTCCACAGCCTTCCATCATATAATGTTTTGTACAGCAGATGAGTGTTAGTTGGTCTACTGCAAGAAGAGATGTACCTACATCTACATACACATTTTTCATATCACAGAGAAGTGAATGATAGAGAGTACTTGACATGTTAGAATGACAATTTGAATGCCTCTACAGGTCCTGGAATCAGTCTAATTTGTTTTCATAATCCCTGCGGGAGCCATACGAAGGGGCCGAAGAGTTTTTGTACATTTTTGCCTTAATACTGGTTCTAGAAATTTTGTATGTAGTTTTCCGAGGGATAATTTTGGTCTAAATTCAAGAGACTGACAATGCGTGACCGCATATAACAGCACAGATGTAGGAGCTCTTGCAAAGAGAGTGGAGTGGTCTGTACTTGCCCGTAGTCCCACAAGAACAATTTACCAACCCTATGGCCAGCACGGGAGCACTTTGCAGAGCATGCATAGCCGTCCGTCGTCTCACACCCTATTAAGAACCATGTCTCACCTTTTGTTAGGTCCACAGGAACGTCACGCAACGAGGTCACTTCAGTGTAAATATTTCCTTTGAATAAAAGTGTCATTGCTCTACGTCGCAATGATATTTCTTTCAATTACCTTCTGTACTGTACTGCTGCAGGCCTTTCTGTATGTGGTACAAGCTCCATCGAGCCATTTTACTTTGTACCTTGTACATTAAAGGTATTTGGAAGATATTGCTAATTCTTTGTGAGGTACACCAGCACAGATTTTAGAAGGAATCGTTAAATCAGGATCGGCAATCAGTAAGCAGGGCACAATGAACCGTGTATATTTCAGTTACCTAGTACCATACTCAGAAATACAATCAATAAGAGTGATCCATATACAGTCCATGTGGTACAGCACTTGCGCACAGAAAATCCAGTCGATGAACCAGAGATAGAACTAAACAAAGTTGGAAAATGCTAGGTTTAGTGTCTGATGATGTGTTGAACACCTGTTGCTAACAACTGTCCAAGGAGCGCACATGCCCGTGGGAAAAAAATCTTCACGATACTAGTTGACAGTGCTGTATTGGTTTCTAACACGAGGGTTACTCGATATATGCAGGCCTGAAGTTGGCAAAATACAGGGTGATTCAAAAAGAATACCACAACTTTAAAAATGTGTATTTAATGAAAGAAACATAATATAACCTACTGCTATACATCATTACAAAGAGTATTTAAAAAGGTTTTCTTTTCACTCAAAAACAAGTTCAGAGATGTTCAATATTGCCCCCTCCAGACACTCGAGCAATATCAACCCGATACTCCAACTCGTTCCACACTCCCTGTAGCATATCAGGCGTAACAGTTTGGATAGCTGCTGTTATTTCTCGTTTCAAATGATCAATGGTGGCTGGGAGAGGTGGCCGAAACACCATATCCTTAACATACCCCCATAAGAAAAACTCGCAGGGGGTAAGATCAGGGCTTCTTGGAGGCCAGTGATGAAGTGCTCTGTCACGGGCTGCCTGGCGGCCGATCCATCGCCTCGGGTAGTTGACGTTCAGGTAGTTACGGACAGATAAATGCCAATGTGGTGGCGCTCCATCCTGCTGAAATATGAATTGTTGAGCTTCTTGTTCTAGCTGAGGGAACAGCCAATTCTCTAACATCTCCAGATACTATAGTCCAGTTACAGTAGCACCTTCGAAGAAAAAGGGACCAAAAACTTTATTGGCTGAAATGGCACAGAAAACGTTCACCTTAGGCGAGTCACGTTCATACTGAGTTGTTTCCCGCGGATTCTCAGTGCCCCATAAACAGACATTGTGACGGTTGACTTTCCCGTTAGTGTGAAAAGTTGCTTCATCACTAAACACAATCTTTGAAACGAAAGATTCATCTGTTTCCATTTGAGCTAGGATAAAATCACAGTAATCGATTCTTTTAATCTTATCAGCTGCAGGCCGTGCTTGAACCAATTTCAGACGATAAGGTTTCATAACTAACCTTTTTCGTAGGACTCTAAATACAGTTGATTGTGGAATTTGCAGCTCTCTGCTAGCTCTGCGAGTCGATTTTCCTGGGCTGCGAACCAATGCTTGCAGGATGCGTGCTAATCTTCATTCCCTCGTTCTCGTCCGTCCAGAACTTTCTCCTTTGCACAAACACCCATTCTCTGTAAACTGTTTATACCAATGTTTAATACACCACCTATCACACCATACTTCGTTCGAAATGCACGCTGAACAACTGTCGTCGATTCACTTCTGCCGTACTCAATCACACAAAAAGCTTTCTGTTGAGCGGTCGCCATCTTAGCATCAACTGACGCTGACGCCTAGTCAACAGCGCCTCAAGCGAACAAATGTACAACTGTATGAAACTTTATAGCTCCCTTAATTCGCCAACAGATAGTTCTTAGCTCTGCCTCTTGTCGTTGCAGAGTTTTAAGTTCCTAAAGTTGTGGTATTCTTATTGAATCATCCTGTATAATGTCGAAACTGGTTGCCTAACAAATAAAATTAAAATAACGACTGTTGGTATTTTATTACTGGAAACCGACCAAGCGAAGTCCCGCACTCCAGACATAGGATGGAGCTACATTTATTGAAGACCAAATGTGTCGTGATAAGCTTTGGGTTCGAACGTCGGTTAGCACACGTGTCGGCGTGTGGTAGACTGGTGTCAGGCGGCACGGATCGCTAATGGCAACATTGCTAGAGAGAGCTGTCGTGCATTGTAGAGGCAGGCATTAAGATTGTTGCCCACGTTGTATCCATGGCAACGCCTGCGCGAGGTATGCGAGTGTGCAGCCTGAAATGCGGACAGGAATTAGGCTTCACGAGCTGACATCACATCCCTCCCCTTCTGCGGCGGAATAGGCAACAGGGTTTAAACGCATAGAACGACTATAGACTGGCTGATGATGCTCGGCTGATGAGGCCGAACATGAGGGAAGAGGGTCCTCATGTAGCACAGGTCGACCCCCTTGAAGGTATCTGCTGCGGTACACCAGGAAAGCTGGCAAATTGACTTACCTGGGAACCCAGCGGCGACGGCACGAGAAGCGGTAGCGCCGTCGGGACACAGCGACTCACGGAGGGACTCCTCGTGCTGGTCCGATATGGTGGGCTGGTTCGGGGAGCTCGCGACGACTGCGCGGATACAACATCAGCGACTAGGGTGACAGTGGTACGATGACAGAGGCTGCATCGCTGTCGGACACGAAGATGGTGATGCGAAGTGGACATGATACGTAGTCGTGGTTCCGAGCTGCGACTGCGACTCAATCGCTCGGTGTGGCAGTTGAAGTCGTGGCGGCGACTGCAACGACGGTGGGAGTGAAGTGGACGGCTGCTTAGGTGGCGGCAGCTATGGCGGTGGCGGTGACGGTGTGAAGGTGGTGGCGGCCCCAGCGTGAACACACCAAAGCTCGACAGCTTTGCGACAGCGGAGCCTCGACGAGGTGGGGCTGCAGGCAAAGTCAACTGGGCGGCAGTATCGGAGCTAGAGGGGACCCACGGATTTAATCCTGCCACAGTGGCTAAGATTAGATACATCGAAAGCCCCTTGTCACCACAATAATGCCAGAGTCCCACTTCTTGGTACAGAAATTACTAAAATGAACCTGTTGGCCAGTTGTAAACTTCCGTTTGGTTGCAGGGTCTCTCTGCCGGACGAAGGGTGCAAGAGATGAAGCAATGTCCAGTGCTGCCGGCCATGCAATAATTCAGCCAGTAGGCATGGGATGGTATGGACTTCAACAAAGCATCTCCTTTAGTGTGGCATTCCTAAAGCTTGAAAATTTGCTGCTTAAACGTGCAAACAAATCGCTCCACCTCATCGTTCGACTGAGGATGGAAGGGGCAGTAAGGACATGGGAAAAGGCATTGTGGGGGCAAAAATCCGAAAATTACTGATACACAAATTGCGGACCACTATCCGATATGATGATGGTGGCTGTCCTTCGGTGGCAAAGATACGGGCTATCGTGCTCGCATCCTCACGGCCCACTGGTAACTGTGATAATGCATCGCGTTAGCACACTATGTCTACGGGCGATATATGATATATTTATTATCGTTTAAAATCAAGGCCCATCCCAGTAATTTGTCCGACGCCCTTTCCCATATCAATCGGTGAAGATTGAGCAATGCGACAAGCGCCTTCTGATTGGTAATCAGGGTAAATGGTTCAAATGGCTCTGAGCACCATGGGACTTAACATCTGAGGTCATCAGTCCCCTAGAACTTAGAACTACTTAAACCTAACTAACCTAAGTACATAACACACATCCATGCCCGAGGCAGGATTCGAACCTGCGGCCGTAGCGTTCGCGCGGTTCCAGACTGAAGCTTCTAGAACCGCTCGGCCACCGCGGCCGGCAATCATGGTAAATTTTCCACTGTAAAGATATTGCTGAAAACGACGAACTGCAAACAAGATGGATGGGGCCTCTCTTTCGACCTGTCTGTATTTGTTAGGGACCAGGTTCAAGGTCTTCAGCAATAATACGGCACTGACGCCGTACTGGAAGGGGTCGGTTGCTAGCAGTAGCTGTCGCGTCGATCAAAGTGAATCAAGCAGAGTCTTTGCAGCAAAACTTCCTACATTGTAGTGTAAGCATCGACGCACTGCTGGGTCCAGACCCATTTCGGTCTTTGCATTGCAATTTGTTAAGAGGCGCGGCAATTTGTGCTCCATTAGGAATAAACCGCTCGTAAGAAGCTATTTTACCCAAAAAATCCAGAAGTTCCTGTAAGTTCTTGGGGGTCGGCAGATGTGTTATTGATTGAAGATGCTTGCTCAGTGGCCGTATGACATAACCAGAGATGGCGTTGCTCACGCATTCGATTCGTGGCTGGGAAAACTGGCACTTGAGGCCGTTGCCGCGAAAACCTAAGTATTTCAATAATTGAAGCAGTTTCTGAAGAGTGGCGAGGTGGTTCTGTTGATCCTTTCAGACAAAATACTGCCGTCCAGGCTGTTGCAACAGCAGTGAACCTTCTTGGTGCCTTGACTAAGATATCGTTGAAATACTGGAAGGTAACCTATTGTACCTCTATAATCCTTCCACTGTGTGAATCACCAGCTTCTGCTTCGTATCGACCTCTACTTCCATTTGAATATACGCATCTTTGAGATCGATCGTTGAAAAATACACTCCTGGAAATGGAAAAATGAACACATTGACACCGGTGTGTCAGACCCACCATACTTGCTCCGGACACTGCGAGAAGGCTGTACAAGCAACGATCACACGAATGGCACAGCGGACACACCAGGAACCGCGGTGTTGGCCGTCGAATGGCGTTAGCTGCGCAGCATTTGTGCACCGCCGCCGTCAGTGTCAGCCAGTTTGCCGTGGCATACGGAGCTCCATCGCAGTCTTTAACACTGGTAGCATGCCGCGACAGCGTGGACGTGAACCGTATGTGCAGTTGACGGACTTTGAGCGAGGGCGTATAGTGGGCATGCGGGAGGCCGGGTGGACGTACCGCCGAATTGCTCAACACGTGGGGCGTGAGGTCTCCACAGTACATCGATGTTGTCGCCAGTGGTCGGCGGAAGGTGCACGTGCCCGTCGACCTGGGACCTGACCGCAGCGACTCACGGATGCACTCCAAGACCGTAGGATCCTCCGCAGTGCCGTAGGGGACCGCACCTCCCCTTCCCAGCAAATTAGGGACACTGTTGCTCCTGGGGTATCGGCGAGGACCATTCGCAACCGTCTCCATGAAGCTGGGCTACGGTCCCGCACACCGTTAGGCCGTCTTCCGCTCACGCCCCAACATCGTGCAGCCCGCCTCCAGTGGTGTCGCGACAGGCGTGAATGGAGGGACGAATGGAGACGTGTCGTCTTCAGCGATGATAGTCGCTTCTGCCTTGGTGCCAATGATGGTCGTATGCGTGTTTGGCGCCGTGCAGGTGAGCGCCACAATCAGGACTGCATATGACCGAGGCACACAGGGCCAACACCCAGCATCATGGTGTGGGGAGCGATCTCCTACATTGGCCGTACACCTCTGGTGATCGTCGAGGGGACACTGAATAGTGCACGGTACATCCAAACCGTCATCGAACCCATCGTTCTACCATTCCTAGACCGGCAAGGGAACTTGCTGTTCCAACAGGACAATGCACGTCCGCATGTATCCCGTGCCACCCAACGTGCTCTAGAACGTGTAAGTCAACTACCCTGGCCATCAAGATCTCCGGATCTGTCCCCCATTGAGCATGTTTGGGACTGGATGAAGCGTCGTCTCACGCGGTCTGCACGTCCAGCACGAACGCTGGTCCAACTGAGGCGCCAGGTGGAAATGGCATGGCAAGCCGTTCCACAGCACTACATCCAGCATCTCTACGATCGTCTCCATGGGAGAATAGCAGCCTGCATTGCTGCGAAAGGTGGATATACACTGTACTAGTGCCGACATTGTGCATGCTCTGTTGCCTGTGTCTATGTGCCTGTGGTTCTGTCAGTGTGATCATGTGATGTATCTGACCCCAGGAATGTGTCAATAAAGTTTCCCCTTCCTGGGACAATGAATTCACGGTGTTCTTATTTCAATTTCCAGGAGTGTATTTTCTCCCGTCAGCCTGGCAGCGAAATCTTCAGGGTCTGGCATCGGATAAGTATCCGGCACTGCGTTGTGTGTTGATGGTGACTGTGAAGTCCCCACACAATTTATTTCCATAATTTTTCTTCCAGACAATCAGTAGTGGGCTGTACCATTCACTCGATGCCACCAGTTCCATGAGACCTATAGCTTGGAATCGATTCAATGATGTTTTCACGGTGTGTAGCAGAAGGAAGCGCAAATTGTGTGCACCGCAGAAGGTAGGCTGAGAATTCGGTTTCACGATAGGGTGAGCTTGAAAATACTTGATATGGCCTAAGGACTCCGAATACAGATCCCGATACTGAGCACATAAACGATCAACTTTTTCGGTCAGAACAGCATTAGACACAAGGTCCACTGCGTCGATAACAATAAGCCACATGTGTGGAAGGCATCCGTTCAAAGATATTCTTAATGGCAAGTTGGTTGACGACTTTCACTTCCAAATCTCGCAGCATATAAGTAGCATAAATAGTGCAGAATCCTTTCGAAGGAACGATCGTGTTGTAGTATCCAACCAATTCTACCTGCCTAGGGTGCTTAAACGGCGGGCCTATGAGCTGGTGACTTTCTTGATTAACGAGGCTTGTAGCAGTTCCAGTGTCTAGCTCAAAGACTATTCCCTCGCCATAAATTTGCAACGCGATGTGGAATGTCTTGGGGTGCAAGAAAATCATTTTCTGAACAGTATGACGAGCCTGTGAGTGTATTCGTGTCTTAGCATGGAACTGAACAGACCCCGCTGTCTGAGAACGATGTTTGCTGTCACTGGCTACGCTCATCTTACAGACCTCCATTGTCCTAATTACTCTTAAGCGACTAAGAAGCTTAATAAACGTATACGAGTTTGAGCACATCCTTCAGTGACGGGTTACTGATGCTCAGTACCTGGTTACGTAGCTTCTGGTCATGGAGGTGCCTTATAACCAAACCCCGAATAATTTCATCCGCGTACATAGCCTGACAGCATAGTTAACATACTTAAATTGACACTCTCTTGACAAGCTTTATATTTCCATAATCTAGTGCTTAGGTGATTGTTAAGTGCTCTTAGCAGCTCGAAAAAATCTAAGACGCTCCGCACTGATATGTGATGACAATGAGTAGTAATTACGGAATTACTGGAGGTACTCGTCGCAGTTAACTATAGTGGGGTCTTGAAGATCGCACAATTTCATCCATAACATGCAAGCACTGCGGCCAGCTCACGCAAAAATGCAAGCATGGTGACGTGTGACTCAACGTTTCCTTACGTTGCGAATTGCTGATGTAACCTCGATATATATTCTTTCCAGTTCTCTAACTCAAAGTTAACGTAGGTGACGGCAAGGCCAGTGTGGCAGATCGAGTCTGTCTTTCGTCAGTTAACACCTGCAAGAGTTCAGCCTGCAAAATGAGCAGTTGTTTAATCCGGTCACACATCGGAAATCGTTGGAGTATAAGATCCTTGAACCATTATACAGCAGGTGGTTACGAGGAGACAATTGTAAATCGTGCTCTCTAAACAATCCCCCTCCCCCCACATGAACCATGGACCTTGCCGATGGTGGGGTGGCTTGCATGCCTCAGCAATACAGATGACCCTACAGTAGCTGCTACCACAACGATGGGTATCTGTTGAGACGTCAGACAAACGTGTGGTTCCTGAAGAGGGGCAACAGCCTTTTCAGTAGTTGCAAGGGCAACAGTCTGGATGATTGACTGATCTGGCCTTGTGACGTTAACCAAAACGGCCTTGCTGTGCTGGTACTGCGAACGGCTGAAAGCAAGGGGAAACTACAGCCGAAATTTTTCCGAGGGCATGAAGCATTACTGTATGGTTAAATGATGATGGCGTCCTCTTGGATAAAATATTACGGAGGTAAAATAGGCCCCCATTCGGATCTCCGGGCGGGGACTACTCAGGAGGACGTCGTTATCAGAAGAGAGAAAACTGGCATTCTACGGATCGGGGCGTGGAATGTCAGATCCCTTAATAGGGCAGGTAGGTTAGAAAATTTTAAACGGGGAAATGGATAGATTAAAGTTAGATGTAGTGGGAATTAGTGAAGTTCGGTGGCAGGAGGAATAAGACTTTTGGTCACGTGAATACAGGGTTATAAATACAATATCAAATAGGGGTAATATAGGAGCAAGTTTAATAATGAATAAAAAATAGGAGTGCTGGTAAGCTACTACAAACAGCATAGTGAACGCATTATTGTGGCCAAGATAGATACGAAGCCCAAGCCTACCACAGCAGTACAAGTTTATATGCCAACTAGCTCTGCAGATGGTGAAGGAATTGATGAGACGTATGATGAAATAAAAGAAATTATTCAGGTAGTGAAGGGATACGAAAATTTAATAGTCATGGGGGACTGGAATTCGAGGGCAGGAAAAGGGAGAGAAGGAAACATTGTAGGTGAATATGGATTGGGGCTAAGAAATGAAAGAGGAAGCCGCCTGGTAGAATTTTGCACAGAACCATAAGTTAATCATAGCTAATACTTGGTTCTTGAATCATACAAGAAGGTTGTATACATGGAAGAATCTTGGACATACTAGAATGTATCAGATACATTATAAAATAGCAAGACAGAGATTTAGGAACCAGATTTTAAATTGTAAGACATTTCCAGGGGCAGATGTGGACTCTGACTACAATCTATTGTTATGAACTGTAGATTAAAACTGAAGAAACTGCAAAAAGATGGTAAGGGACGTGGATAAACTGACTAAACCAGAGGTTGTACAGAGTTTCAGGGATAGCATAAGGGAACAATTGACAGGAATGGGGGTACGAAATACAGTAGAAGAAGAATGGGTAGCTTTGAGGGATGAAGTATTGAAGGCAGCAGAGGATCAATTAGTTAAAAAGACAAGGGCTAGTAGAAATCCTTGGGTAACAGCAGAATTATTGAATTTAATTGATGAGAGACGCAGTAATTGAAGCAGGCAAAAAGGAATATAATCGTCTCAAAAAAGAGATCGACAGGAAGTGCAAAAAGGGTAAGCAGGGATGGCTAGAGGATAAATGTCAGGATGTAGAGACATATCTCACTAGGGGTAAGATAGATACTGTCTACAGGAATATTAAAGAGACCTTTGGAGAAATGAGAACCACTTGTATGAATACCAAGAGCTCAGAGGGAAACCCCGTTTTAAGCAAAGAAGCGAAAGCAGAAAGATGGAAGGAGTATGAAAAGGTTTAATACATGGGTATTGTACTTGTAAACAATATTAAGGAAATGGAAGACGATGTAGATGAAGCTCAAATGGGAGATATGATACTGCGTGAAGAGTTTGACAGAGCACTGAAAGACCTGAGTCGAAAGAAGGCCCCGGGAGTAGACAACATTCCATTGGAACTACTGACGGCCTTGGGACAGCCAGTCCTGACAAAACTCTACCATCTCGTGAGCAAGTTGTATCAGACAAGCGAAATACCCTCAGACTTCAAGAAGAATATAATAATTCTAATCCCAAAGAAAGCAGGTGTTGACAGACGTGAAAATTAACAAACTATCAGTTTAATAAGTGACAGCTGCAAAATACTAATGGAATTATTTACAGACGAATGAGAAAACTGGTAGAAACCGACCTCGGGGAAGATCAGTTTGGATTCCGTAGAAATGTTGGAACACGTGAGGCAATACTGGCCCTACGACTTATCTTAGAAGAAAGATTAAGGAAAGGCAAACCTACGTTTCTAGCATTTGTAGACTTAGAGAAAGCTTTAGAAAATGTAGACTGGAATACTATATATCAAATTCTAAGGATGGCAGGCTATTTACAATTTGTACTGAAACCAGATGGCAGTTATAAAAGTCCAGGGGCATGAAAGGGAAGCAGCGGTTGGGAAGAGAGTGAGACAGGGTTGTAGCCTACTGCCGATGTTACTTAATCTGTATATTGAGCAAGCAGTAAAGGAAACAAAAGAAAAATTCGGAGTAGGAATTGAAATCGATGGAGAAGTAATACAAAGTTTGAGGTTTGCCGATGACATTGTAATTCTGTCAGAGGTAGCAAAGAAGTTGGAGGAGCAATTGAACGGAATGGACAGTGTCTTGAAAGGAGGATATAAGATGAACAAAAACAAAAGCAAAACGAGGATAATCGAATGTAGTCGAATTGAACCAGGTGATGCTGAGGAAATTAGAGTAGGAAATGAGGCACTTAAAGTAGTAACGGAGTATTGCTACATGGGGAGCCAAATAACTGATTATAGTTGATGTAGAGAGGGTATAAAATATAGACTGGCAATGGCAAGGAAAGCGTTTCTGAAGAAGAGAAATTTGTTAACACCGAGAATAGATATAAGTGTCAGGAAGTCGTTTCTGAAAGTATTTGTATGGAGTGTAACCATGTATAGAAGTGAAACATAGACGATAAATAGTTAGGACAAGAAGAGAATAGAAGCTTTCGAAATGCGGTGCTACAGAAGAGTGCTGAAGATTAGATGGGTAGATCACATAATTTATGAGGAGGTACTGAACAGAATTGGGGAGAAGAGGAGTTGGTTGCACAATTTAGAAAGAAGAAGAGGCCGGTTGGTATGACATGTTCTGAGGCGTCAAGTATTCACAAATTTAGCATTGAAGGGCAGCGTGGAGGGTAAAATTCGTAGAGGGAGACCAAGAGATGAATACACTAAGCATATTCAGAAGGATGTAGGTTGCAGTAAGTACTGGGGGATGAAGAAGCTTGCACAGGATAGAGTAGCATGGAGAGCTGCATCAAACCAGTCGCAGGACTGAAGGCCACAACAAAAACAACGACAGGCAGACAGGTAGTATAGCACTTGAACACATACAGGGCAATCGATGAATCAGAGAGAGAACCAAATGGCGTTTGCAAATGAAGTTCGTCTTAGAATCTGACGCGACGTAGAGCGCCTTGATGCTGAAACATAGGATGCCAAAGCTGCATGCCCTTATGGCAATCTCATCACTTGAGAACTGATTCTGTAGTTTGTTTTGACAATGAAATGTGGATCTTACTTTGAGTCACATAGTGGTATGAAGTTACATAGGCTTAAGAAACGAGTGAACAAGACGAAAATGTAACATAGGACACACAGAGTTGTTATTCTATAAAAATCTTACTGATACCACAACAACAATGTTAAAACGTCGCTGGTAAACATTTGAGATATTTCCAGATCAATCCATATTAATGCCTATGCATCCACATTAACAATAAAATAATCTTTTGTACGTCCTGTAACAAATGTTTCAAAAGCTGTGGATGAATTACTGATTATTTGAGCCGGTCTGTAAGTACTATAGAGAAAATGAGAGCAGTACACAGTAACCATATTTGGATATTAGAGTCATACATACGGATTCACTAGTAACTGAACACAAACTTACACTTACAGGCTGAGAGTTAGACATCCTACTGAAGAGGCCTTGGGATTATATTTATTTATTTATTTTATTTATTTATTCATTTATTTTACCTGGCAAGATTAGGGCCTTCAGGCCCTCTCTTACACCTAACCAGGCATACTCAGATTGAACGAGTTACAGTTTCTACTTAACATTCAGGACATATAGCCTATTATGCAGTATTGATGTTAAAGAAAAAAAATAGATATCATAACAGTAGTACAATGATAATTATAACAATAAAAAATAATTATAACAATCAATAATAATAGTAATAATAATAACAATAGTAATAATAATAATAAAAATAATAATGACTATGTATATGAAAGTAAACATACTTTTCTTTTCTGAATGTCAGTCACATTGTTAGTTGGGAATTTTCTCGTTATGTTCTTGCAGCTTGTGAGTTATTCTCATCGAGCAGAGACATAAGGCGATAGAATGGGGTGAAAGAGATATAGAAGAGGTAGATAGGTTAGAGGAAGAGAAATAGAACGGTAAAATTCGAAGCTGTGATGGAGAGGAGAAAGAAAGAGATGGGAGGGGCACAAGAATGGTGGCTATACCGTCCCTAATATGTATGTTTTGAGTTCCCTCTTGAATGTTGAGTAGTTCTGGATAAGACGCAGATCACAGGGGAGCGCGTTCCATAGTCGTATGGCTGAGATGGAGAATGACACGGAGAAAGATTTTGTATTATGTAAAGGTACAGCCAAGATGATAGACGTGTCCGATCTGGTGTTGCGATTGTGGAATGATGATAGGTGTTTAATGTGAGAAGATAAGTATTGGGGGCACCAGTGGCTAAGAAATCGATGAAGTAAGCACATCGTGTGGAGATCGCGTGCCGTATGTGGGCGTATCCAACCTAGCTGGGAGTATGAAGGACTGATATGATCATACAACCGAATATTGCACACGTATCTAACGCAAGCATTCATCACTAGCTCGAGGCATCTAGAATTTTCACTATTTGTGCCGTGTTGAACTACATCGCAGTAGTAAAGATTAGGCAAGACTAGTGTTTGGACTAATTTTTGTTTAACATGGGTTGGAAATATTTTTCTAAACTTTTGAATTGCATGTAGGGAGGAGAGCGATTTCCGGCAAGCTGTGACTGTTTGTTCTTCCCAGTTTAGGTGTTCATCCAAGATTATTCCAAGGTCTTTTACTGTTTTTTGGTATGGTAGTTGGGTACCATTGAGGAGTATTTTAGGGACTGTTTCGCGAAAGTACCGGCTGATTAACTTTGGATGAGATATAAGTATGACCTGGGATTTCTTGGGGTTTAGTTTCAGACCTAGGTTCTGTGCCCATCGAGAAACAGAGCAAAGATCTGCGTTCATACTCGCTACTGCGCCAGCAATGTTCTTGGGGCTTGCACTTATGTACAGTTGGATGTCGTCGGCATAAAGATGGTAGTTGCAGGAGTGAATCACTGAAGAAATATCATTAATGTACAGTGAGAAGAGTAGTGGACCAAGGACGGAGCCTTGGGGAACTCCAGAGCGCACGCTTTTCCATGATGACTTTTCCGACCCACAGATGACTTGTTGACTTCTGTTTTTGAGGTAGCTGTCGAACCATTGTATTGCGCTGTTTGAGAAATTCAGCTGTTTCATTTTAATTAGTAATATATCGAAGTCAACTGTGTCAAAAGCCTTGCTAAAGTCAAGCAGTGTTAGGATAGTAGCTTCACGTCTGTCCATAGCATGTTTAATGTCATCAGTTACTTTGATTAATGCCGTTGCTGTACTATGGTGCTTTCGAAAGCCTGACTGATATTCGTCATGGATGTTATGAGTTTTGAGGTAATCCGTCAGTTGTTCATGGACGATGTGCTCTAGGGCTTTAGAAATTGCAGGTAGTATGCTGATCGGCCTGTAGTCACCTGGCGACTTAGGGTTGTCAGTCTTGGGTATAGGCTTAATTAAACTTTGCTTCCACTCAGTAGGATATGTACTACTGACAAGAGACAGGTTGAAGATGTCTGTGATAACTGGAATAATAGTGTCTACGACGTTCTTAATCATGCCAATGCTCACTCCATCATTTCCTACTGCCTCGGAAGAGATTCTCATAATTGCCTTGTGTACTGTGCCGGTAGTGACATGTTTTAGGAAAAACTTGTCTCTCGAGAGATTAATATCTTGGGGCTGGTAATTTGTCGCTGCGTGGCAGTTTGCAGCTGTTGAGAAGAAATCGTTTAATTCTTCTGCAGACGCTTGATAAACAGAGTCAGATCTTCGCTTCCCTATACCGAAACTGCGCAGCTTTTTCCACAGTGCACCAGGTTTTGATATGCCGCATACGACAGAGCGGGCATGTCTGATTTTGGCATTCCTCACGCTTTGCTTGGTTCTGTTTCGGAGTTTCCTATAAGCTTCGTACGCCTCGGGAGTTGGGTTACGCTTGAAGGCCCTATGTGCAGCATCACGTTTATTCATTAACTGACGTAATGCAGTGGTGAGCCACGGAGCGGGAGCTCTCTTTACCTTAACAGTGCGTTGAGGAGCATGTTTATCATACAGTGCAATAATTTTGCGACATAATTGCCGAATTTTTTCGTCTAAAGTCGGTTCATCGCTTATATCATGCCAAGGGATGTCTGAGAAATCCTTTTGAAGAGCGTCATGGTTAACATTTTTTAAGTTTCTGTAGGTTACCAGGTGAGATTTTTCTTTGGTAGTATGCATTGAGTAATTTAAAACTATCACGTCATGAGCAGAGAGTCCCGGAGCGGATGTCTGATTGGCGCGGATTATTTTATCTGGTCGCTTTGTTGCTATTATATCTATGATTGTGTGGCTGTGTGGCGTGTGATGAGTTGGGTCCAGCGGTGTTAAACTCATATCATTGGAGTGGAACAGTCGCCTTAGTTTTTCGGCAGAGGGAGATTTTAACTGTAAGTCGATGTTTGTGTCGCCCATAATGATTATGTGTTCATACTGTGTCACGAGTGAGGACAGGGCAGACTGAAAGGAGGACATGGCACCGACGTTTGGAGGTTTATAGATTACTCCAATTAGCAGTTTCTGATTTGATGTATTTATTTCGAAAAACAAGAACTCTGCTTCTCCTTCGCCCTTTGCATCCGATGTGCATAGCACAGTAGGTGTCAGATCAGAGCGAACATAGGCACCCACACCACCCCCGCGTCGTGTTTCACGATCTGCCCTTAGGAGAGAGTAACCAGCGATTCGGATAGCGTCGGAAGAAATGTTTGGTTTCAACCAAGTTTCAGAGACGAGGATAATGTGGAACAGCGATTGGCAGAACAGGTCACAGAACTCGTCGAAGTGAGCCGTTAGCGACTGCGCGTTCGCGTGGGCCACAAAGAGCCCGCCGCCGGAACCGGTCCGTCCCATTGTGGCCGCCTGTAGGACCGAGCGCGCTCCGTTTACCTGCTGGCCGGAAGAGGGACAAAAGCTGGATTTCGCGGGGCAAGACATATTTACAGGTGTGTCCAAGGTCGTGACTGACTCAAGCGTCTGTGGACTAAAGGTGAAAAACACGCTGGAAGTATCGAAGAAGGGAGTGAAAAGAAAGATGGAAAGTGGCAGTAGTAGTTACGAAAAAGATAGTAGTAGTAGTGGTAGTGGCGAAGATGAAAATAACAGATATAGAAAGGCGGTTGTAAGGGGATTCCTGTTAATGGAGAATGTTAATTCCCATTTGACTGACAATATGAATATACATGAGCACTTATAATAGACAAATAAAGAAACAATATTTTTGTGAAACAATTGACTGATTTTAAATAGAGTACTTATGGTACTTATAGAAATAACGGAGCAGTATTTAAGCTAAAAAAATGAAAAGAAAGAATAAAAAATTAACTTATATTAGACAGATTACAATATGAGACTTTGTGTCTCGCGAGATTTCGCTTAGTCTTTCAGTTCGAACATGTTTGTCACCGTTTTCCTCCCTCCTTCCGTCTTGATTACGATTCTGCCATCCTGGGTCCATACATTTTGAAGGCCAAACTGTGTGATCGCAGCGTTCAAAACTTTTAGTCTTTCGCGCGTCAGATCTTCCCTCAGGGTAACCCCACTCTTGGCGAGTTTTCTTTTCTGAGCAAACACTTCAGCTCTTTTCCGGTAAGACACAAATTTAATTATTATGGGCCTGGGTTTCATGGCACCTGGTATCCTGCGCCCAACATTATAGTCAGTCAACTGTAATTTTATCTCCTCTTCGCATTATAATTGCCAAGAACAATAGATTAGCAGCGCAGGGTGCTGTATGTGGATGTTGAGACTGTTAACGAACTCGTTCAGTAACTTACACATTGTTGTATACTTGGATGTTAACAAGGTTTGGATTAAGAACTGATAACCAAGCGATTGAAGATTGCTTGTAGTGAAGTTGATTTAATGTATGTTCCGAGGACACGTCACGAACATATGGTTTGGATCGTCATCCGCGGCATGTGACTGCCAGAATCCTGGATCGAGGCAACGGCTGCGTGAGTTGAACTATCATGCGCTAAAGTATCCGAACGACCTGAATTGCGTTCCACCTGATGTGCATGCAACCAACATAACGTAGCTGTCTAGTGGGTCCTCTAATCACTTTGCGGTACAGTCGTTCGTCTATACAAAATGGATACCACGAGAGACCACTAGACAACACTGTTCTTTAAGGCAGTTAGTACGATGTAACGTCACACCATGATACTGCAAAAACAAGGAAAACATGTAATCACAGATGAGTTAGTCCCTAATGCTTGAACAGGTAACAATGATTTTCAAAAGCGTTACCATCTCATTACGATCTGAAACAACTAACTATGGAACATAAACTACGTAGCAATCCTTAAACAAAGTAAATGTTTCCTTGAACAAGATATTCTGAAACAATGTCTGGACTAATAAAGGTCTATGACAGTTCGAAGTATTTTCCTCTCTATAAGGTTTTCCCGCATCTCTTAAATGTCCCAGTAATGAAGGGTTTTTGCATAAACTGGTCATTAAAGAAACTAGTTAAAGAAAACATTATAAAAAGCGGTAAACTCTCTATAGAAACCGCAATATTAATGGAGAATAATTAGTAACGTCACTGTACTAATTGTTCATGAAGAATTATTAGCCCACATATTTGAACTATAACCGACATGACGAAATTCTTTGTTCTGGATCTGTACAGAAACCCGGAACACTTTGTCATTACTACAATACACTTTCTCACCT
This sequence comes from Schistocerca gregaria, assembly GCF_023897955.1. Classification (NCBI taxonomy): domain Eukaryota; kingdom Metazoa; phylum Arthropoda; class Insecta; order Orthoptera; family Acrididae; genus Schistocerca; species Schistocerca gregaria. Next base: position 838,129,914 of record NC_064931.1, read on the forward strand.
GCTCTTTTACTTAATCAAGGCAACGATCATCAATGCTGACTAGCCGTAAAGAGACGTGAAATATAAAGGTCTTCACCAATATTAGTTAACTCATCTGAACTTGAAACGAATTGCCGAAATTATTTCTACTATATCAAAACCATTATCGCCCTGTTAACTAACCATGAAAGACGTTTAATATACTGTCCTCCTGAAGTAACCAAGTATGGATGAGCTGAAAATAGGAATGCTATGATTTAAAACGTTGTGACGGGATTTTCCACCCAGCACGTTATCGGCTTGTTAACTAAGTAATATCAGATGTTAGACATCGAATTTATTTACCAGCAGCGAGCTGTATCAATATGAGATGAGGGTACAATTTGTTTTGCTTGCCCGTAAACCGAACCCGGCACGTACTGTCGCTGTTTCACATCCAAAAATATCAACTGCTTGCAAACCAGTAGTGAGATGCTTCCATCGTATCACTAAAAATAACGGTACCTATCGTTAGTGTTGACTATTCATGAACATACATTCAATATGCAAATTATTTTTCGGTGGTAGGTCAGTGTGCACATGCATGGGCGTAAAATGAAATTATGAATATGTTTGTCCTGGGCCAGGATTGCAACCCAGATGCGTTCCATTCCTAGATATCCGAATTCGTAGACCAAAATTTGCAAAGCCTCAACTTCAAATTAAATATGAACGATGTGAACGTAATAAATATTCATAAATTAAATTAATTAAACTTTTTAGTGCTAGTTTACTTGCGACCGAGTTTGTGCTTTCGGAGGCTGCCGCCTTTGTTATGGTGCCATTTAAACAGGCTGTGATGCTGTTGGTAGCGAAGAAATATTGAGTTTAATGCGGATTCTGAACCACTGTGCGACCTAACAATCGGGACTAGGCGTTACCTCTGGAGAATTAGATCTTATCGTGAATGTTAGAAGTGGCCGCCATGAATGAGAATCGAAACTAAACACAACAACTATCACACTACGATCAACCCTTCAGACCACTGCAACTCACGGTTAGCAACGTCCTGATTGTGTTGTTATGTCCGACGATGCGCCTAGAAGCCGTCAAAAAATCCAGCTCACAAAATTTACTGGTTAACTACCTGCTAGTTTCTAATGCGGGTATTATTCTAATCTCATGACTGCGTGATATAAGGACCATTGTAGTCTTCATAGCGCCGATTTGATGCCAATATGAAAATTTTCTATGATAATTAATGTTTCGATGATTACTGTTATGATTGCTATTATTATCTTCATTATGCTACTACTACACATGTCATTGAAGGAAAGGTATATGCTCTTTGATCATTCTTAGAACCATCTGCCCAAATACAGTAATTATGTAGTTCCTTCCATGAAGATAAAATATTTATCCATTCAATGTCGTAAATCTCCCATTCTTCGTCAATCACATTAAAATTAAATTAATTGTTTTAAACCTTTATTTGAGGGCAAAAATCGTGTCCATTGTTTTTTTTGCGCTGAGCAACGATGCTTTTAAAATGCGAAATCTGGAATTAAAACACTATTCAAAATGCTGTGATGTTTAGGTCTGCCATGAAATGTCAAATGTATGCTTTATAGATGACTTGGTCAGACTGTTGTGAATCATATGGGAGCTACATTGCTGCTGATAAGATCTCCCTCATTTTTCTGTGTGATGTTTAATAAACTACCGAAAAGACCGAATGGAGTATGTAATATCGTAATATAAACTAAATAGAACTTCTCAGGGTAATGGTACAAAAAAGTGTGCCTTCTTAGGCCAAAATACCCCAAATCATTACGAATTAGCAAGATAAAGTTAAAAAAGTTATTCAGTGCCAAATTGAAGTCAGTGTTATTGACGGAAGCAGAAAAAAGGGATTAACATGTGTGCAATTCTGTAAATGTTGTATCTATACATCTGCGGACTATGGAATAGAGGTAGCGATAATATGGCAGAGATGTTTTCAGAAAAATGGTTCAATTGGCTCTGAGCACTATGCGACTTAACTTCTGAGGTCATCAGTCGCTTAGAACTTAGAACTAATTAAACCTAACTAACCTAAGGACGTCACACACATCCATGCCCGAGGCAGGATTCGAACCTGCAACCATAGCGGTCGCTCGGCTCCTGACTGTAGCGCCTAGAACCGCACGGCCACTACGGCCGGTAGATGTTTTCAGTCGATGTCGTTACTGATACTTGATCTGCCTTCGAGATTATATTTTACAGAGGAGAAAGGAGTATTGTCGTTACCAGTATGTAACCGACAGCAAGAGCAGTTTGCAATTTCATGTCCAAACACTTTACCCCTACGCTTGCACCCACGTGCAGCAAACCTTCCCTTCTTGTCGCCTCAATCTTAAATTCGTCAGCTAAACGGCGACGTAAATAGTAATTATGTAGTTCCTTCCATGTATAGGGAATACTTCTCCATTTAATGTTGGATATATGCAATCTTCTGTTAATCACATTAAAATTAAATTAATTGCTTAAATCTTTATTTGAGAGGAGAAATCGTGTTGCTTTCCTTTATTTATTTGCGCTCAGCAATGTTGCTTGTAAAATGCGAAATCTGGAATTAAAACACCATTCAACATGCTAGGATGTTAATGTCTGCCATTAATTGTCAACTGTATGCTTTACAGATGACTTGGTCAGCTGGTGTGAATCATATGGGAGCTAAAATGCTGCTGATTAATATCTCCCTAATTTTTGTATGTAGTGTTTAATGAACTACCGAAAAGACCATATGGAGTGTGTAGTATAGTAATATAAATTGATTACAGCTTCTCATGATAACGGTACAAAAAACTGTGCCTTCTTAAGGCAAAATACCCATTATCATTAGGAATTAGCAAGATAAAGTTAAAAAATCATTCAGTGTCATACTAAAATCAATATTATTGACAGAAGCAGAAAAAAAGGGATTAACATATGTACAATTCTGTAAATGTAGTATCTATACATCCACGGACTATGGAATTGAAGTTAGCGATAAAATGGCGGAGAGGTTTTCAATTGATGTCTTTTGTGGTTGTTGATTGCTTTCGAGATTATATTTTACAGAGAAGGAAAGAATACTGGTTGTCACCAGTATTTCAACCGACAGCAATTGCAGTTTGCAATTTCATGTCCAAACACTTTATCCCTACGCTAGCAGCCATCTACCACTAATCCTGCCTCCTTGTCGCCTCGATTGTAGACTCGTCAGCTAAACAGCGACGTAAATAGCGAAACCAGCAGCAGTTGCTGTTGAAACTAGCTTCTTGGAATCAACATTATTCGTTTGATACCTCCTATATCATCCTCTAAGGGAGAATCATTTAGGATATTTAATGAGAATGATAAGATATTAGTGAGTGAATTTAGAAGTAAACTTTTGCACCAGTCCAGGAAGTAGTTCGCCGGCCGTTGTGGCTGAGTGGTTCTAGGCGCTTCAGCCCTCAACAGTGCTGTTGCTACGGTAGCAGGTACTCATCCTGCGTCGGGAATGGATATGTGCTATATCCTTAGGATAATGGGTTTAAGTGGTTCTAAATCTAAGGGACTGATGGTTGGTTGTTTGGGGAAGGAAACCAGACAGCGTGGTCATCGGTCTCATCGGATTAGGGAAGGATGGGGAAGGAAGTCGGCCGTACCCTTTCAGAGGAACCATCCCGGCATTTTCCTCGAGTGATTTAGGGAAATCACGGAAAACCTAAATCAGGATGGCCGGACGCAGCATTGAACCGTCGTCCGCCCGAATGCGAGTCCAGTGTCTAAGGGACTGATGACCTCAGATATAAGTCCCATAGTGCGCAGATCCATTGTGTGTTATGTCCTTAGGTTAGTTAGGTTTAGTTCTTAGTCTAGGGGACTCATGACCTTAGATGTTTAAATGTTCAAATGCGTGTGAAATCTTATGGGACTTAACTGCTAAAGTCGTCAGTCCCTAAGCTTACACACTACTTAACCTAAATTATCCTAAGGACAAACACACACACCCATGCCTGAGGGAGGACTCGAACCTCCGCCGGGACCAGCCACACAGTCCATGACTGCAGCGCCTCAGACAGCACGGCTAATCCCGCGCGGCACCTTAGATGTGTTAAGTGGTACTTGAGATAGGTAATTAAAGTAGTGAAATCAATGTTAAGTAGAAATTAGAAAATAAATGAAAAACTTAGTTTAGTTTAGAAGAATTACACATTGGCAAACAGCGGACAGAGCAGCAGTGACAATGGCTGGCGCTTGCAAGTAAGCACGTTCAGGAGAAGTCATCGCCCTCCCTACATAAGCAGAAGCTGTAGATTCAGCCGCCAGGGTTTCGCCCGACCGGCTCACGTGTTTCCCAATTGACACATGTGATCAAAGGCCCTCACCTAGATTCCAAGAGCCAATGACCCACGTTAAGAAGATTCTTCGATAAGCCTTTCAACGTGACAGAATAGGCAATGACCATAAAGTCGTTCACCTTCAGTGAAGTGAAGTAGATAAATACGTGAGACACAGTGGGCCCGACAGTAGTAGTTTTCAGTTCAGTTCCAGTAAAGTTCAGTCGGTGCTCAAGACGGTCATGCAGGAAGAGACTACATCGTACACAGAAGCACCAAGTCAGCTGCTGTAATGGAATAGCAAATACGTGAAAATAACATTTCTTACGTAGGATTTCTTGGCCACTACTGTTGACACGTAATAAAACATATGAGACCACGACATCACACTGATTACAAAACGCCAACATCAGGAAAGTCATTTCATAAACTGGGAATAACACATCGTTTCATCTACATCTCAGAAGCCGTGTCACGGTGTGTGATAGAGGGCACTTTCTACATCACTATCACTTCTCCAATTGTTTGCTCCAGGCACGAATGTTTCGTGGGAAGGACGATTGCTGGTAAGCATCTATGTGCATTCTTATCCCTCTGATTTTATCTTCACGGTCTTTCTGTGAGATATAATTATTAAGAAGCAACTTGTTGAACGACTATTCAAGTTACCTACAGTCTAGGAATTAAACGGTAGACCATACCGTCGTGGAGGTTGCCTCTTTTGCAGCGTCTTCACCTGGAATTGAATAAGCAACTCTGATGCTTTCGTGCTAACTAAATAATCCAGTAACGAAACGAATACTAGGGACTTCTCTATTTTGGCTATCCTGCCTGGTACGGACCTCAGAATGATGAGCACTATTTAAGTATTCGTCAAACGATTGTAAGAAGTCAAAATTGTAAGAAGTCAAGGAACATGGCATCTACCTGGTCACCTGTGTCTACTATTTTCTGGAATCTCGTGGGCGAACTGAGCGTTCTGAGGTGTACACGATCCTTGTTTGCGGAAATCGTGTTGATTATTACAGAGTAGATTTCAAAACTCCGAAACTTGTTTAATGTGTGAGCATGAAACATATTATGAAGTTCTACAACAGACCGACGTCAGAAACGTAGACCTACAGTTTTGTGCATCTTTCCGACGACCCTTCCTGAGAATAACTTGTGCTTTTTTCCAATCATTTAGATGGCTCATCAGGACATCTATGATAAAATGATGTTAGGAAAGGAGCAACTTCTTTATCATACTTTGTGTATAATCCAGTTGGTATAGTTGCAGGTGCAGTGCCCATTCTTCTGATGAGTGATTTGTGTAGCTTTACTATCCCGTGGTCAAGTAGTTCTATATGAATTTTGCCGTTCTTGCGACGATTTATAGGATGGACGATGTTTCGTTTACGGAAGTAACTAAAGTCCATATTTAGTATGCACTATACTCAGAAAAATTAAGTACAACTTCTCACGATAAAGGTACAAAAAACATCTGTCTGATTAATTCAAAGTACCCCTAGTAGTTAAGGATCATCAACAGATTATGGAAATTCGGCCGCGAAATGATCTTTGTCTATGTTCAGTCTACAGTCATACAGGAGCGTCACCGAGCTACCACAAAAGTTTGGGATTTAGCAGTGTTTGCAGATAAGGAATAAATCCGAAAATTGTTTATTCGTAATGATATGGCACGAAGAAATGTGTTTTCTTTATCATTTGTTATCCATCTGCCTGTCTTTCCGTCTGCTAAGACCTCTTGTTCTCAGGACATGTAAAGATATGAAGTAGAAATTTGTGCCACGTGCTAAAGTCTACGGTCCCGTGGCTGTGTAAATAAATTGAAGCTCCTAACTTACTTCTCTCGAAAGATACAGCCTGGTATGTTAAACTTTTTGACACTCGCAAACGTAATCCACAAAAGACGAATATTGGTCGGCAGTATTGAGCCTGCAGGTTTAGCAGTAAAGTGCGCTCCTACAATTAGAAAGGTCTCAGTATCGAATCTCGTTTATACCATGGATTTTTCAGTCTTAATTTTAACCTAGTTTTCACCATCAATGATGTAACGATTGGCCAGAAACATCGCGTGTTACTGTTTATCTATTTAACTGTACTTGGCTTCTCCCCGCTTGGATGACTGGAGTAGTTTGGAGACACACAAGTCACCGAAGTAGTGTCCAATACAAAAACGTGCACCAGGGCACTAAGCAAAAGGAATTACTGTTACCTAAGTACGTAATTGTGTTTGTACAGAACTCACATAGTGCGAGTCATACTCCTAGTTTCATGATTATTCGGTTTCGGTACTCTGTTTTCCACTGAGTATTTAATAGAAATAATCTCTCTTTTATGCTCCCGTCGGTACTGGAGTCCTGCCAGCACAATTTCACTCAAAGTAATATAACTTCTCATTGCCGTCAAACAAAATTAATTCTTTCACTTTGATGACCTCATCGGATTTGACATCATTTGCCATATGAAGAAAAAATATAGTTCCCATAGTCGTCTTGATCTTCTTTATCTTTGGTCACATAATAATTTAGAATCAATAGTCCTTTGAATGACTGAAAAAGAGTGAAATAGACCTATTCAGTTATGTGTATATTATGATCTCCTTCTTTCAATTAAATGTCTTAGCTGGTGATGAGCAATCGTGTTCGAATTAGATATTTAAAAATAGTTGATGTCGAACATATTTTCCTTTTGTTCAATGTAACGAAAATGCTCAATAAGAGTATTCGAACCGTAAACAAAACATTCTTTTGTCATAAAGTTTCCTCCCTAATGACACAATAGATTCAGTATCGTATCCAGTTTCCATCGCCCTCTACAACAGCATTTAGCCGCCGGGAAACAGATGCAACAAGATTCCGGATGAATCTGTATTCTGCGACAGCCCTTCCCATGAATCATGAACTGTTTAGGACAGCGTTGCCTTGGTTACTGGTGTAGGTCTTCTACACCTAATAATTTTCTCCATCTCTGCCCATACGTGCTCTACAGGATTGAGGTCAGCGCCTTTTGGAATCCAGTCCAGGAGATTGATGCCTCCAGTTGTTTGAAACCGTTGTTTTACACAATTCTCTGTATGGACTGGGAAAAGGTCACGTTGGAATGTTATACTGCCTCTCGAATTTGATGTAAACAACGAGTTATTAATTTAGATGGACAGTGATACTTTTATCGTTTACATTACTGGTAGTATTGTGTTTATACACCTTCGAATGCTCTGTGGAGGAAATCAAGATTATAAATACGCCACAGTTTCAAGGTTAACTCAGCCTTCAGTGTATAATACACTCCTGGAAATGGAAAAAAGAACACATAGACACCGGTGTGTCAGACCCACCGTACTTGCTCCGGACACTGCGAGAGGGCTGTACAATCAATGATCACACGCACGGCACAGCGGACACACCAGGAACAGCGGTGTTGGCCGACGAATGGCGCTAGCTGCGCAGCCTTTGTGCAACGCCGCCGTCAGTGTCAGCCAGTTTGCCGTGGCATACGGAGCTCCATCGCAGTCTTTAACACTGGTAGCATGCAGCGACAGCGTGGACGTGAACCGTATGTGCAGTTGACGGACTTTGAGCGAGGGCGTATAGTGGGCATGCGGGAGGCCGGGTGGACGTACCGCCGAATTGCTCAACACGTGGGGCGTGAGGTCTCCACAGTACATCGATGTTGTCGCCAGTGGTCGGCGGAAGGTGCACGTGCCCGTCGACCTGGGACCGGACCGCAGCGACGCACGGATGCACGCCAAGACCGTAGGATCCTACGCAGTGCCGTAGGGGACCGCACCGCCACTTCCCAGCAAATTAGGGACACTGTTCCTCCTGAGGTATCGGCGAGGACCTTTCGCAACCGTCTCCATGAAGCTGGGCTACGGTCCCGCACACTGTTAGGCCGTCTTCCGCTCACGCCCCAACATCCTGCAGCCCGCCTCCAGTGGTGTCGCGACAGGCGTGAATGGAGGGACGAATGGAGACGTGTCGTCTTCAGCGATAAGAGTCGCTTCTGCCTTGGTGCCAATGATGGTCGTATGCGTGTTTGGCGCCGTGCAGGTGAGCGCCACAATCAGGACTGCATACGACCGAGGCACACAGGGCCAACACCCGGCATCATGGTGTGGGGAGCGATCTCCTACACTGGCCGTACACCTCTGGTGATCGTCGAGGGGACACTGAATAGTGCACGGTACATCCAAACCGTCATCGAACCCATCGTTCTACCATTCCTAGACCGGCAAGGGAACTTGCTGTTCCAACAGGACAATGCACGTCCGCATGTATCCCGTGCCACCCAACGTGCTCTAGAAGGTGTAAGGCAACTACCCTGGCCAGCGAGATCTCCGGATCTGTCCCCCATTGAGCATGTTTGGGACTGGATGAAGGGTCGTCTCACGCGGTCTGCACGTCCAGCACGAATGCTGGTCCAACTGAGGCGCCAGGTGGAAATGGCATGGCAAGCCGTTCCACAGGACTACATCCAGCATCTCTACGATCGTCTCCATGGGAGAATAGCAGCCTGCATTGCTGCGAAAGGTGGATATACACTGTACTAGTGCCGACATTGTGCATGCTCTGTTGCCTGTGTCTATGTGCCTGTGGTTCTGTCAGTGTGATCATGTGATGTATCTGACCCCAGGAATGTGTCAATAAAGTTTCCCCTTCCTGGGACAATGAATTCACGGTGTTCTTATTTCAATTTCCAGGAGTGTACTTCCGTATTTCTAGCAGTACCATAACTACAGATGCAAAACTCTGCTTCAACTAATGATTTTTACATCAATGCGAACACAACTTGTGATAAGCACTTATGTAGTGCCATCAGTCGAAAAGATATACGTGCCCCAGACTTTGGGGACTTTGATTTATAACGCTTCCTGCCCCTACAATCAGCATTTAATTTTTGGGAAATCAGAGAACGTTGTTGCTTAAGATATTTTAAGAGGAAACTAAAGTCCTTCACCTACAACAACATTAAAATAGCGGGCTGTGGATCTATTACCGGCCGCATTTTGTCACATTTCGCTGGCAGGAAGGAAAAGAGCTGATCAATAAGAAAACAAATCTCCTAGCAGGAATACAGGAACGAAATTAAACCTTTCGTGTTGGGAGCTTATGTGATTTTATTTAACTGATTAGAGAATCAAGTGAAATGAACAAATGAACTTAGAACTACTTAAACCTAACTAACGTAAGGACATCACACAACACCCAGTCATCACGAGGCAGAAAAAATCCCTGCCTCCGCCGGGAATCGAACCTGGGAGCCCGGGCACGGGAAGCGAGAACGCTACCACACGACCACAAGCTGCGGACTGAAAGGATCACCGCAGATGGCATCACAACCAAACTGCTGGTGTATGATGTTGCACTACCTGAACCGGCATCGATGCAGACCCTTAAATTCTTACATTCTGCCATCAGTATGTATCCACTGCACACGAAATTACTGTTACGGTCTAGTTGTGGATCCATGTTTGCAATTGCGTGGTGTGGGTTCGATTCTCAGATAGGTCGTTCATTTTTAACACTCACTAACGGATCTACTGCATCTCTGGTAACGCCAAGTGAAGAATATTATGTCACACCACAGTTCAGAATCCGCATAAACACTATATCCCTTCGACAGCAACAGGGTCAGAGCCTGAAAGCGCCACAAGTAAGGCGGCAGTCGCAGAAGACAGAAATTCTCTTCAGGTAAACTTGCAGAAAATTTTTTTTTCATTTGATGACCCAATGGGCATTCCGTTCACAGGGATCATATTTAATGTAAATTTGAGACTTAGAAAATTTTTGTGCTGTAGTGGAGTTCGAATTCGGTTCTCTATGAATGGCACGTATCTGGGTTGGAATCCTGGACCAGTACAAAAATATTTATAATTTCCTTGTAAGCCATAGTATGTGCCGAAGTAACAGCGAAAAATTATTTTCATTTTTAATGTCCCTTCATGAATTGTCAATAATAACGATATCTGCCATAATTTGTAATCAAATATGTGAGCATCTTACTACTGGTGAGCAAGCAGTTAATAGTTTATATCTGTTTATGGATGGATAAGGGCGACAGTGGGTGACCGGTTCGTTTCCTCGGCAGAACATGAGTCGATCGTTATTACATATTGACAAATCTCGCTACTAGTGCCTTCGATATTTAACATTTGATTTTACTTAGTTACCCATTCGATAACGTACTGGGCGCAAAACCCTGTCAAAAATTTTACATCACACCATTGCAATTTTAACACTTGCTCACGTGGTTACTTGCGAAGGAAAGTATATAAAACGTCTTTCGTGGTTAGTTAACACGGAAACAAAGGTCTTGATTTAGCACCAAAAATGTCGTCATTTAGTTTCAAGTTCAGGTAGTGCTAACTAATAGCTTACAAATCAATCGTCTGACAAATACTTGAAAGCTACTCACCATTCTAAATGCCAAACAAGAGCAGCATGGTTAGTTACACTGTTATTTAGTAAGCACGAAAGCTTCATAGAGATGCTTAGTCACTTTTAGTTGCTGACGCTGCTACTGAGGGATCCCACATGGCCGTATGTCGAGCTGTAAAATACCGAGAGCTTACGACACATCGGTAGTCAGCTAATATATGGATTCCTCCTACTTACTCGTACATCACGCGGAAAGACCATGGGGATAAAATTAGAGAGATTCTTGCTCACACAGAGGTTTACTAGCAATCGTTCTTCCTACGAAATATTCACGCCTGGAATAAACAAATGGGGAAATGATAGTAGTATATATAATTCCCTGTATCACACACCTTAATGTGGCTTGTGAAATATAGATGTAGATGAAATAATGTGTTATTGGCAGTTTATGAAATGTCTTTGTTGATGTTCGTGTTCTTTAATCAGTGTAATGTTTTGGTTTCATCTGTTTTATTATGTAGCAGCAGTAATGATAAAGAAATCCTACGTAATAAAAATTATTTTCACGTCTTTAATAGCATAAAGAATATTACTTACTCAGTCTGTTAACGGCGTCAGGTGATGCTACGAAACCTAATCGATTCTGGAGAATAATTTTTAGTATGCAGTTCTTATAAGACAAAACTTCCTACGACAGATACTTTAATGGAGAGCACCGTAAGTCATTCCCACGATATTTACAATTGATATTCAAGTTACAGTCGGTAGCTAAATGGCTTTTACGTTTGTTGATTCAGCTACCCGTCAAAGTGGTAGCAACCGGCGCTAGCGTCAACGCCGGCCCTACCACGTCTCTGTTGAACGACCTTGTTCTATGGTCACAAACTGAAGAGACTTTTCGCGTTAGCGGGTGTCTTGTGCCAGCTACCAGTCTAATGGAGAATTGGCAACATTGAAGCATACATTGGTCAGCATTGTGGCCTTCGAATTACTTCCTGGACTCGTGCAGTCGTTTACTTCTAAATTCACTCACTAATATCTTATCATTCTCATTAAATATCGTGATTGATTCTCCCTTAGAGGATAATATAGAAGGTATCAAATGAATAATTTTGATTCCAAGAAGCTCTTTTCAATAGAAACTGCAGCTGGTTTCGCTATTTACGTCGCTGTTTACCCGACGAATCTAAAATTGAGGCGACAAGGAGGGAAGGTTCGTTGGAAGTGGCTGCTACCGTAGGGGTAAAGCGTTTGGACATGGAATTGCAAATTGCGCTTGCTGTCGGTTGAAATACTGGAGTTGACAATACTCTTTTCCCCTCTGTAAAATATAATCTCGAAGGCAGATCAACAATCAGTAAAGACATCGACTGAAAACCTCTGCGCCATTGTATCGCTACATGTATACCATAGTCCGTGAGTGTATAGACACAACATTTACAGAATTGCCCACATGTTAAACCCTTTTTTCTGCTTCTGTCAATAATATTGACTTAAGTGTGGCACTGAATGATTTTTTAACTTTATCCTGCTAATTCGTAATAGTTTGGGGTATTTTGACTTAAGAAGGCACACTTTTTTTGTACCGTTATCATGAGAGGTTGTAATCAGTTTATATTACTAAATTACATACTCCATATGGTCTTTTCGGTAGTTCATTAAACACGACACAAAAAAAAAAAATGGTTCAAATGGCTCTGAGCACTATGGGACTCAACTGCTGTGGTCATCAGTCCCCTAGAACTTAGAACCACTTAAACCGAACTAACCTAAGGATATCACACACATCCATGCCCGAGACACGATTCGAACCAGTGACCGTAGCAGTCCCACGGTTCCGGTGTGCGCGCCTAGAACCGCGAGACCACCGTGGCCGGCACACACAGGGAAAAAAAAAAGAGGGAGAAATTAATCGGCAGCAATATGATTCACAACAGTGTGACCGAGTCACTTGACATTTAACGGCAAACATTAATATCCCTGCATTTTTAACAGTGTCTTAATTCCAGATTTCGAATTTTACTAGATTGGTTGCTAAGAGCAAATAAATAAAGAATAGCAGCACGATTACTGCTCTCAAATAAAGGTTTCAGCAATTGATTTAATTTTAATGTGATTAACGAAGACATTAAATTGGAAATATATTCCCTATGCATGGAAGGAAGTACATAATTATTATATTTGGGCAGATGGTTCTAAGAATGATCAAAGAGCATATACATTTCCTTCAATTACATGTGTAGTAGCAGCATAATGAAGATAATACTAGCAATCATGACAGTAATCATCAGATTACAAAATTGTTAAGGCTTTCGTGGCCACTTCTTGACAAACTGCCTTTTTACTTTTGTCTCGGGTTCTTCGGCCGACGTTCATCTAATGATTTTACTGACGTTTCGCGAGCACGAGTGGCTGGCATTGTCAAAGCTTCACCCTCTACTGCCGGTGGTGAACTGGATATGTACCTGGTGCACCAACGTCCGAGGGCTTCTCCGCGGTCATTTCCGGGGCGGTTCTCCTCTTGCTACCCGCGACGGTCGATCGCTGCAGTACGGGAAGCCAGGATCCGTTTACCTTAAGGATTCCCACTGTCTTGTTGAAGCTGTTCTCGTGTTTTTGTATTTCTACAGCTTCTCTGAACAAGCGCGTGTGATAGTGCTTCTCTATAGCCAGAACCTCCGTGTCGGCGAATTTTATTACGTGGTCGGTATCACTCAGTGCGTGCTCTGCCACTGGCGATTTCTCCAGCTGCCCCAAACTGCAATGTCGCTTTTGTTCTTTGATCCTGGTGTTGATTGATCGTCCAGTCATTCCGACATAAACGTTTCCGCATGTGCACGGTATACAGTATATTCCCGACATTCCAAGTGGGTCCCTTTTCTCCTTTGCCGATCTAAGACACTCTGGGAATATACGGCAGAAGGGCCATACCAGACATTTCTTTTTCTGATTCCTTACTTCGCCGGATGTTTGGCTCTGTTATACTTCTAATGTAAGTTGTGGAGTACCCATTGCTCCTCAGAACACTTTCCAGGTGTTGCATTTCGCGCCTGAGGTGTTGCGGCTGACATATTCGTCCTGCTCGCGTTACGAGCGTATTAATCATACCTCTTTTCTGGCTCGGGTGGTGGTTTGATAGTTTGTGCAAGTCCTTTACTACTTCCATGGTAAATTTTATGTTAGTATGGAGATTGTTCAAGTGTGTTAGGAAGTCAGCTAGCTCCTCTTCACCATGGCACCACACAACGAAAGTTTCATCGACCTATATGTACCACACATTAGGTTTGCAAGTCCCTAAGTCCAGTGCTGTTCTTCGAATTGTTCCATGAAGACGTTGGCCACCAATGGACTAAGAGGACTGCCTATGGCGACCCTTCCTGCTGTTCGTAGAAATCGCTATTCCACGTGAAATAACTCGTGGAGAAACATGCATGGAAGAGCTTTGCGATGTCTTGCGGGAAAATGGAACCGATGTGCTCCAGAGCGTCACTGAGTGGCACTTTCGTAAACAAAGAAACAACATCAAAGCTGACCAGGATGTCGTTTCGTGCTAATTTCACTTTCTTCAGTTTCTCAGTGAAATGACCTGAGTCCTTTATGTGTGTGTCGGTCTTCCCCACGTGCGGCTGGAGCAGAGAGGCCAAGTGTTTTGCCCGTTTATACGTCAGTGAGCCAGGAGCGCTAACGATCGGTCACAGTGGAACGTTGTTCTTATGGATCTTGGGTAATCCATACAGCCGAGGTGGTAGGGCTTCTTTGGTGCACAGGTTTCTCTGTATGTCCGCCGGAAGAGGAAGCCTTGATTAATCGATTCGAATTCCGTGTGATGCGCTGCGTCGGATCTGGGCTTAGTTTTCGGTACGTCGTCGGATCAAATAGGTCTAAAATCTTTTGCTCATAATCTACGGTCTTCGTTACGACAGTCGCATTCCCCTTATCGGCAGGCAGTACCAATGTACTCTCGTCAGCGTTGAGATTCTTAATTTCTTCTACCTCTTCTTTCTTCAGGTTGCAAGGTATTGGTTTTTCTCGGCGCAGTATCCTGGCTGTTTCAGTGAGTATTTCCTCTGCCTTTCCACAAGGAAGGGTCCGAATGGGTGCCTCGATGTTGGCAATGATGTCCTCCATAGTTACAGTTCTCCGGACGATAGCGAAATTCCCTCCTTTTTGAAGAACAGACACTTCCTCCTCTGTCAATTGTCGTTCACTAAGGTTGACACAGCGTGTGACATGTTGGGGATCGCACTAAAAAGTTTATTTAATTTAATTTAGGAATGGTTATTACGATCGCAGTGCTCACACTTAATTTAAACTTGAGGCGTTGCAATTTTTTGTCCTCGATTGGAATTCGAATTCGGATCTCTAGGAATGGAACGTATTTGGGTTGCAATCCTGGTCCAGCAAAAACATATTCATAATTTCATTTTACGCCCATGCACGTGCACACTGACCTACCAACAAAATATAATTTGCGTATTTAATGTCTGTTCATGAATAGTCAACAATAACGACAGGTACCGTTATTTCTTGTGTACATAGGAGCATCTCACTACTGGTGAGCAAGCAGTTGATACTTAACGTCTATTTATGGATGTGAAACAGCGACAGTACGCGACGGGATCGATTCACGGGCCAGCAAAACAAATTGTACCCTCATCTCATATTGATATAGCTCGCTGCTGGTAAATAAATTCGATGTATAACATCTGATATTACTTAGTTAACAAGCCGATAACGTGCTGGGTAGAAAATCCCGTCACAACGTTTTAAATCATAGCATTCCAATTTTTGGCACATGCATGCTTGGTTACTTAGGAAGGGGAGTATATTAAACGTATTTCGTGGTTAGTTAACAGGACGATAATGGTTTTGATGTAGTAGAAATAATTTCAGCATTTCCTTTCAAGTACAGATGAGTTAACTAATATTGGCGAAAACCTTTATATTTCACGTCTCTTTACGGCTAGTCAGCATTGATGATCGTTGCCTTGATCAAGTAAAGAGCAGGTGCGAAAGTGTATTTTAGCTAGTGGTGGCTACGTCTGTTGGCTTTCTGTCCAGATCCAGAACAAAATAATTCGTCATGTCATTTGTAATTCAAACATATGGGCAAATAATTCTTCGTGAACAATTAGTACAATGAAGTTACTGATTACACTTCATTAATATTGCAGTTGCTATTGGGAGTTTACCGCTCTTAATCACGTTTTCTTTAAGTAGTTTCTTTAGCGACAGGTTTATGCAAAAACCAATCGTCACTGGGACATTTAGAAGGTACGGGAATGACTTATACAGAGGAAAAATACTTCGAACTGTCATAGACCTTTATTAGTCCAAACATTGTCTCAGAATATCTGGTTCACGCAAACATTTACTCAGCGATACAGATGGCCGTACCGTAGGTGCAACCACAACGGAGGGGTATCTGTTGAGAGGCCAGACAAACGTGTGGTTCCTGAAGAGGGGCAGCAGCCTTTTCAGTAGTTGCAGGGGCAACAGTCTGGATGATTGACTGATCTGGCCTTGCAACATTAACCAAAACGGCCTTGCTGTGCTGGTACTGCGAACGGCTGAAAGCAAGGGGAAACTACAGCCGTAATTTTTCCCGAGGACATGCAGCTTTACTGTATGATTAAATGATGATGGCATCCTCTTGGGTAAAATATTCCGGAGGTAAAATAGTCCCCCATTCGGATCTCCGGGCGGGGACTACTCAAGAGTGTGTCGTTATCAGGAGAAAGAAAACTGGCGTTCTACGGATCGGAGCGTGGAATGTCAGATCCCTTAATCGGGCAGGTAGGTTAGAAAATTTAAAAAGGGAAATGGATAGGTTAAAGTTAGATATAGTGGGAATTAGTGAGGTTCGGTGGCAGGAGGAACAAGACTTCTGGTCAGGTGACTACAGGGTTATAAACACAAAATCAAATAGGGGTAATGCAGGAGTAGGTTTAATAATGAATAGGAAAATAGGAATGCGGGTTAGCTACTACAAACAGCATAGTGAACGCATTATTGTGGCCAAGATAGATACGAAGCCCACACCTACTACAGTAGTACAAGTTTATATGCCAACTAGCTCTGCAGATGATGAAGAAATTGAAGAAATGTACGATGAAATAAAAGAAATTATTCAGATAGTGAAGGGAGACGAAAATTTAATAGTAATGGGTGACTGGAATTCGAGTGTAGGAAAACGGAGAGAAGGAAACATAGTAGGTGAATATGGATTGGGGCTAAGAAATGAAAGAGGAAGCCGCCTAGTTGAATTTTGTACAGTGCACAACTTGATCATAGCTAACACTTGGTTTAAGAATCATGAAAGAAGGTTGTATACGTGGAAGAACCCTGGAGATACTAAAAGGTATCAGATAGATTATATAATGGTAAGACAGAGATTTAGGAACCAGGTTTTAAGTTGTAAGACATTTCCAGGGGCAGATGTGGACTCTGACCACAATCTATTGGATATGACCTGTAGATTAAAACTGAAGAAACTGCAAAAATGTGAGAAATTAAGGAGATGGGACCTGGATAAACTGAAAGAACCAGAGGTTGTACAGAGTTTCAGAGAGAGCATAAGGGAACAATTGACAGGAATAGGGGAAAGAAATACAGTAGAAGAAGAATGGGTAGCTCTGAGGGATGTAGTAGTGAAGGCAGCAGAGGATAAAGTAGGTAAAAAGACGAGGGCTGCTAGAAATCCTTGGGTAACAGAAGAAATATTGAATTTAATTGATGAAAGGAGAAAATATAAAAATGCAGTAAATGAAGCAGGCAAAAAGGAATACAAACGTCTCAAAAATGAGATCGACAGGAAGTGCAAAATGGCTAAACAGGGATGGCTAGAGGACAAATGTAAGGATGTAGAAGCTTATCTCACTAGGGGTAAGATAGATACTGCCTACAGGAAAATTAGAGAGACCTTTGGAGAGAAGAGAACCACGTGTATGAATATCAAGAGCTCAGATGGCAGCCCAGTTCTAAGCAAAGAAGGGAAGGCAGGAAGGTGGAAGGAGTATATAGAAGGCTTATACAAGGGCGATGTACTTGAGGACAATATTATGGAAATAGAAGAGGATGTAGATGAAGACGAAATGGGAGATACGATACTGCGTGAAGAGTTTGACAGAGCACTGAAAGACCTGAGTCGAAACAAGGCCCCCGGAGTAGACAACATTCCATTAGAACTACTGACGGCCTTGGGAGAGCCAGTCATGACAAAACTCTACCAGCTGGTGAGCAAGATGTATGAGACAGGCCAAATACCCTCAGACTTCAAGAAGAATATAATAATTCCAATCCCAAAGAAAGCAGGTGCTGACAGATGTGAAAATTACCGAACTATCAGTTTAATAAGCCACGGCTGCAAAATACTAACGCGAATTCTTTACAGACGAATGGAAAAACTGGTAGATGCAGACCTCGGGGAGGATCAGTTTGGATTCCGTCGAAATGTTGGAACACGTGAGGCAATACTGACCTTACGACTTATCTTAGAAGAAAGATTAAGAAAAGGCAAACCTACGTTTCTAGCATTTGTAGACTTAGAGAAAGCTTTTGACAATGTTGACTGGAATACTCTTTTTCAAATTCTAAAGGTGGCAGGGGTAAAATACAGGGAGCGAAAGGCTATTTATAATTTGTACAGAAACCAGATGGCAGTAATAAGAGTCGAGGGGCATGAAAGGGAAGCAGTGGTTGGGAAAGGAGTGAGACAGGGTTGTAGCCTCTCCCCGATGTTATTCAATCTGTATATTGAGCAAGCAGTAAAGGAAACAAAAGAAAAATTTGGAGTAGGTATTAAAATTCATGGAGACGAAGTAAAAACTTTGAGGTTCGCCGATGACATTGTAATTCTGTCAGAGACGGCAAAGGACTTGGAAGAGCAGTTGAACGGAATGGACAGTGTCTTGAAAGGAGGATATAAGATGAACATTAACAAAAGCAAAACGAGGATAATGGAATGTAGTCAAATTAAATCGGGTGATGCTGAGGGAATTAGATTAGGAAATGAGGCACTTAAAGTAGTAAAGGAGTTTTGCTATTTAGGAAGTAAAATAACTGATGATGGTCGAAGTAGAGAGGATATAAAATGTAGACTGGCAATGGCAAGGAAAGCGTTTCTGAAGAAGAGAAATTTGTTAACATCGAATATAGATTTATGTATCAGGAAGTCGTTTCTGAAAGTATTTGTTTGGAGTGTAGCCATGTATGGAAGTGAAACATGGACGATAACTAGTTTGGACAAGAAGAGAATAGAAGCTTTCGAAATGTGGTACTACAGAAGAATACTGAAGATAAGGTGGATAGATCACGTAACTAATGAGGAGGTATTGAATAGGATTGGGGAGAAGAGAAGTTTGTGGCACAACTTGACTAGAAGAAGGGATCGGTTGGTAGGACATGTTTTGAGGCATCAAGGGATCACAAATTTAGCATTGGAGGGCAGCGTGGAGGGTAAAAATCGTAGAGGGAGACCGAGAGATGAGTACACTAAGCAGATTCAGAAGGATGTAGGTTGCAGTAGGTACTGGGAGATGAAGCAGCTTGCACAGGATAGAGTAGCATGGAGAGCTGCATCAAACCAGTCTCAGGACTGAAGACAACAACAACAACAACAACAACAAAGATTGCTACGTAGTTTATGTGCCTTAGTTAGTTGTCTCAGATTGTAATGAGATGGTAACACTTTTGAGAATCATTGTAACCTGTACAAGCGTTAGGGGTTAACCCATCTATAATTACGTGTTTTTCTAGTTGTTGCAGTATCATGGTGTGATATTACATCGCACTGATTGCCTTAAAGAACAATGTTGTCTAGTGGTCTCTAGTGGTATCCATTTGGTATAGTCGAACGACTGTACCACAAAACGATTAGAGGACCCGCTAGACAGCTAAGTTATGTTGGTTGCATGCAAATGAGGCGTATCACACTTCTGGTCGTTCGGGTACTATTGTGCATGATAGTACGAGTGCGCTGCCTGCATTTGGGGTAAGAACTAGGTTTCAGGAGCCGACATCATTCTTCAGTTACAGAATTTTATGGTGGGTAAAATAATACGTATTTTTTAGGTAAATTATATGAAGTGTTGGCGGTTAACCCATAATTCGTCGGTCATGAACCATCTTGTATCATACACGGAAGCGGCTCTGCTGTCATGGAACATGTGATATTTGCCACTGAACTGAGGTTCTTTAATGTTTAAAAGCTTTAACTGTTCTGAAAACGTAATTTTGTAAAGTTATTCAGCACATATTTCGAAATATACACTCTTGAAAATGGAAAAAAGAACACATCGACACCGGTGTGTCAGACCCACCAAACTTGCTCCGGACACTGCGAGAGGGCTGTACAAGCAATGATCACACGAATGGCACAGCGGACACACCAGGAACCGCGGTGTTGGCCGTCGAATGGCGCTAGCTGGGCAGCATTTGTGCACCGCCGCCGTCAGTGTCAGCCAGTTTGCCGTGGCATACGGAGCTCCATCGCAGTCTTTAACACTGGTAGCATGCCGCGACAGCGTGGACGTGAACCGTATGTGCAGTTGACGGACTTTGAGCGAGGGCGTATAGTGGGCATGCGGGAGGCCGGGTGGACGTACCGCCGAATTGCTCAACACATGGGGCGTGAGGTCTCCACAGTACATCGATGTTGTCGCCAGTGGTCGGCGGAAGGTGCACGTGCCCGTCGACCTGGGACCTGACCGCAGCGACGCACGGATGCACTCCAAGACCGTAGGATCCTACACAGTGCCGTAGGGGACCGCACCGCCACTTCCCAGCAAATTAGGGACACTGTTGCTCCTGGGGTATCGGCGAGGACCATTCGCAACCGTCTCCATGAAGCTGGGCTACGGTCCCGCACACCGTTAGGCCGTCTTCCGCTCACGCCCCAACATTGTTCAGCCCGCCTCCAGTGGTGTCGCAACAGGCGTGAATGGAGGGACGAATGGAGACGTGTCGTCTTCAGCGATGAGAGTCGCTTCTGCCTTGGCGCGAAAGATGGTCGTATGCGTGTTTGTCGCCTTGCAGGTGAGCGCCACAATCAGGACTGCATACGACCGAGGCACACTGGGCCAAAACCCGGCATCATGGTGTGGGGAGCGATCTCCTACACTGGCCGTACACCTCTGGTGATCGTCGAGGGGACACTAAATAGTGCACGGTACATCCAAACCCTCATCGAACCCATCGTTCTACCATTCCTAGACCGGCAATGGAACTTGCTGTTCCAACTGGACAATGCACGTCCGCATGTATTTCGTGCCACCCAACGTGCTCTAGAAAGTGTAAGTCAACTACCCTGGCCAGCAAGATCTCCGGATCTGTTCCCCATTGAGCATGTTTGGGACTGGATGAAGTGTCGTCTCACGCAGTCTGCACGTCCAGCACGAACGCTGGTCCAACTGAGGCGCCAGGTGGAAATGGCATGGCAAGCCGTTCCACAGGACTACATCCAGCATCTCTACGATCGTCTCCATGAGAGAATAGCAGCCTGCATTGCTGCGAAAGGTGGATACACACTGTACTAGTGCCGACATTGTGCATGCTCTGTTGCCTGTGTCTATGTGCCTGTGGTTCTGTCAGTGTGATCATGTTTTGTATCTGACCCCAGGAATGTGTCAATAAAGTTTCCCCTTCCTGGGACAATGAATTCACGGTGTTCTTATTTCAATTTCCAGGAGTGTATTTCACTTGTATGTAGTATTGGTAGTATTTGATTCTACTTAATTTTATTTCACCTACTGATTGTTGGTGTGTAGAAAATTAGGTTGTAAGGGTTACTCTATCAGGTACAGTATTTACAGAATTTTCAGAAATGCAAAACTTTAAAATTTCCACAGAATTTTCCTCCATGTATGATTATGTTGTACATTGGAAGATATTTTTCACTTTCCCATGATACTCATTGACAGTAGCTAAAAAGTCTGTTGACGATTTGTAGAGGTCCTCAATCCAGTGAAGTTGAGCGCTATAAAGGAGCTTACGACTGTGCGATTTCTCGTGCGTAAGATACACCTCTATGGCAGACAGTTACTGCGAAAACATTCGTGTACCTAAAGTGAATTTATCCACTGGTATCGCCCGCTTGAAATGTCTGGCTGTTATGTATATAGTATGAAAGGGATCCAAATGGTCCCTTGAGCATTGTTTAGTTTTAGCGATTTAGTTTTTCCTCAAAGCTATTCCTCTTTGCAGTGGTGCAAGATGTAAACGGGTTAGGACACGTGTATCAGCTTTATTGAAGGAACATTTGGAATCGGAATTAATTACTTGTGCTTTTGGTATGATACAGTGAATTTCTGTTCCTGTGTTATCGATGAGAAGATTTTATTCACTTTTGTGAGCGACTTCTGAGACAATAGTCCTTGAACGCTTCATTGTCTGCTCTCTTAACAGCCTAACACGTTTCATTCTATATCTATCTGTGGCTCTGTGTTTTATTTTGTACCTGTTATGAAGAGGTCACCCTTTCGTGTTTTTCTCTATAGCTACTTTGAGCCGTGGGGAGTTCTTCCCACAATAAAGTGATATACTAGATACATACCTATCCAGCACGTGGTCACCCACTTTTATCTTTTTTATAAAACTTGACCTAAAGTTATTCTCTAAGTTCATTGTAGAGGTAAATGTTCTGAGCTCCTCTTCGACATGGGACACGATTGCGTTTCTACAGAACTTAATAAATACATAAATCATCCTACTTGTTTTGGCTAAAACTGAACTCTTTCTGAACAGTCCTTGAGGGCCCAACCCAAAGGTAGCGACCGGCCGCCTTGTCATCCTCAGCCTATAGGCGTCACTGGATGCGTACAGTAAGGGCATGTGGTCAGCACACCACGCTCCCGGCGGTATGCCAGTTTCCGAGACCGAACTGTTTTAGCTGATTTATGTAATGCACTCCCCTGTTATTTCAACTGCCTCATCGAAAATGGTACCAGTTTTAATACAGACATCCTCAAAGAAGTCAAGTCTTTTTGTTCCCATATGGCCCAATATATTTCCGTCAGCAGCAGACTCCCTAACTGGCCTCGTTTATTTCTGAGGACAATTCTGCAGAGTCTTAGATTCTGTGAAACTCCATGAGCAAGGCTAGACTTCTACACCCTCTGTAACCGTCATTTCAATGATCTAAGCGTGGCATCAAACTTTAAAGAACAATTTACTATATCCTAGATGCGGCAAATTATCAACAGTTGGAATTATAACGTCCGAAGATCAGAAATCTTTCGAGACCAGAACACAAGTCAGAACGGCTGTCGCATAAGTAATCAAGACATCAAGTAAGAAGCGCATCCCATAATCAAAAATGTCTATGTGACCGAATATCCACACGTGGAGCTGCTAAGATAGTAAACACGCAATGGATTTGAGTCGGCGGCCACCTTAACTTGTCATCCGGAAACCAGAGGCTCTCAGCAGTACACACGGCACGGGCACCCCCTGTCGACGGCCGACGTACCTAGTGCGCTGGCTGCCGACGTCGTTGCTTCTGCGTCCTCCATAGCCATGGCATTATCGGTAGGTGCAGATACGAAGTCCCTACCCACTCTAATTGGTATCCAAAGCATAAAGTGCCCGTTTCTGTGTCTTAAAAGTCTGGGGAGATAAGTAGGAGAAACTGCAAAGCCGGCAAGTGGTTCAAACTACACTGAAGAGTCAAATAAAGTGGTACACCTGCGTAATATCCAGTAGGGCATCCGCGATCAAGCAGAGGTGCTGCAGCACGATGTGGCATGAACTCGAATAATTGATCAAGTAGTGCTGGAGGAAACTGACACAGTGAATCCTGCAGAGCTCTCCATGAATCCGTAAGAGTACGAGGAAGTTCAAACCTTTTTTGAACAGCAAGTTGCAAGACATCTCAGATATGCTCAATAATGTTCATTTCTGGAGAGTCTGGTAGCCAGGGGAAGTGTTTAAACTCAGAAGAGTGTTCGTGGAGCTGCCCTGTAGCCATTTTGGACATGTGAGGTATCGCATTGCCCTGCTGGAATTGTCCGTCCAAATGCACAATAGACATGAATGGATGCATATAATCAGATAGGATGCTCAAGTACGTGTCACATCTCAGAGTCGTGTCTAGACATATCAGGGTATTCCATATCACTCCAACTGCACACGCCCCACCTCATTACAGAGCCTCCACCAGCCTGAACAGTCCCTTGCTGACATCCAGGGTCCATGTATTCATTAGGTTGTCTCTACACCCGTACACGTCCATCTGCTAGATACAATTTGAAACGAGACTCGTCCGACAAGGTAACATGTTTCCTGTCATCTACCGTCCAATGCTTGTGTTGACAGGCTCAGGCGATGTGTAAAACATTGTGTCCTGGTGTCATCAAGTGTACACGATTGGACCTTCGGCTCCGAAAGCCCATATGGATGACGTTTCTTTGAATGGTTCACACGCTGACATTTGTTCAAGGTCCAGCTTTGGAATCTGCAGCTAGTTGTGGAAGAGTTACACTTCTTTCACGTTGAAGTATTCTCTTCAGTTCTTGTTGGTCCTATTCTTGCAGGATCTTTCTCCGGCCCAGCAATGTCGAAGGTTTAATGTTTTACCTGATTCCTGATATTCACGGCACACTCGTGAAATGTTTGTGCGGGAAAATCCCCACTTCTTCGCTACCTGGGAGATGCTGTATCCCATAGGTCGTATGCCGACTGCAACACCACGTTCAAAGTCACTAAAATCTTGATTATCGGCAATTGTAGCAGCAATAACCGACCTAACAACTGCGAGAGACACTTGTCTTATACAGGCGTTTCCGACCATTGCGCCGTGTTCTGACTGTTTACACATATCTCTATTTGAATACGCATGCCTGTGCCAGTTTCTTTGGCGCTTCTGTGTATTACAACTGTTCTTCGCCTCGTACAACTGGCAGCGGAGATGTTGTCGTAGGAAGTGGATTAACGTCCATTGGTTGCTTCCCGCACACTGTGGAAGAGGAACGACGCCGCGATCTTATGTAATAATCAGGGTGTGTGGGTGGCGAATCCAGTTTCCTCATATGCCGCAGGGAAACTGACATTTTTACAGGGTGCCAATGCCAAAGGAGGCTCCTGATTTTGCAGCTGACTTTACACCTGTGTGGCCATAATTGGTATCTGTGTTTCTCGCACATATTGTCTTCGACCTCAATAAGTTGGCGAGCCCTGTGCTTGACTCTTAGCCCTTCTGTCAATCCCAGTCGATGGCCAAACGTGCGGACACAAACTAATGAACGCTTCCAGAATTGGGACATAGATCGGGACTGCTTGGGTCAGGCTGTAGGGCACGAGCCATACAACAGTGTACAGGTGCATAGTCCCACACAGCAGCTCTGACAGACTACGAACATTCACCAGAGTGGTGATGTGCATATATAAGTAGTGGAAAGAGACTTCTCTGCTGGCATAGTTTGCAGTGCATTCCTTGTTTGGGTCTTAAAAGGCTCGGCCATCCGATCCACCTACAAGATAGATGATTCCAGAATGAGATTTTCACTCTGCAGCGGAGTGTACGCTGACATGGATCCTCCTGGCACATTAAAACTATATGCCGGACCGAGACTCAAATTTGGGACCTTTGCCTATCGAGGGCAAGTGGTCTACCATCTCAGCTACTCAAACACGACTCACGTACCGTCCTCGCAGCTTCAATTCTGCCAGTAACTCGTCTCCTACCTTCCAAATTTCACATAACCTCTTCTGCGAAACTTGCACATATAGCGCTCGTGGAAGAAAGGATACTGCCGAGACATGGCTTAGCCATAGCTGGGGGGATGTGTTTTAGAATGAGATTTTCCCTCTGCAGCAAAGTGTACGCTGATTTGAAACTTCATGGCAAATTAAAACTTTGCGCCGGACCGAGACTCCTACAGGGGATCTTTGTCTTTCGCTGGCAAATGCTTTACTATGTGAGCTACCGAAGCACGACTCATTACCCGTCCCCTGTCCGCCGCACAGTTTTAACCTGCCTGGAAGTTTCACATCAGCGTGCATTCCGCTGCAGAGTGAAAAATCTGATTCTGGAGACATGCCCCAGGCTGTGGCTATACCATGTCTCCGCAGTATCCTTTATTCCAGGACTGCTAGTTCTGCAAGGTTCGTAGAAGGTATTCTGTGAAGTTTGGATGTTAGGAGACGAGTTACTGGCAGAATTGGAGCTGTGAGGATGGGTCGTGCTTTAGTAACTCAGATGGTAGAGTGCTTGCCTGCGGAAGGAAAGGTTCCTGAGTTCGAGTCTCGGCCCGTCACAAAGTTTTAATCTCCCTGGAAGTACCAAGTTTGATGATGTATGGAAAGGGACAGTGGTCTGGTGCTGAACACCATTGTGGTGACAGACTGCCTGACATTTTGAAACTACTCGTATAATCAGGGGGCCATTAGAAGAGACCAGATTGAGTGATGTTGCCCCTGTGTCCTGATTGAGGGTCTCGGTGTTGTGGTGGACATCAATATCACATCGCAGAGGACTGATGGAGTGTCGACCAGCATGAACCACATCTCCCCAAGACAGGGACTGGCGAAATCCCTATGTATCCTATGCCATGGCGGAGCCAGCTGAGGTTATGACAAAAACTTCTGGCCAGAGTCCGCTTGGTTCTTCGAAAAGAAGTGATGCTGTTTCACTGCAGGTTCGATATGAGTGATTAATTCAGGCCAGTGTACATTCCAACGAGCAAACGCTTTCATGCCAGATATCTCCGAGCTAGACTGCCACAACAGAAGGACGCGTGGACTGAGTGAGTGACTGTCCACTATGGGACACTTGTCATCCTGAACTATAAGCAGCAACATTCCCTGGCATTCACTGAGCAACTCTTTCATCCTGAAGTGTGATCTAGAATCGCGTAGGCATCCTTAGGAAGGGGCATGGGCCTTCCCGATTCAATCACTGCAACAATGCTGCTCAACATGGGGTTGTAACTTGCGACTACCGCTACATCCTTGATGGTGGTGGGAAAATATTCCAGCGTCGAGTCTAATGCATCATCAAATACAAAATAAACTCTAACAACCCCATCAAACTCCACATCGAGACTCTTGGTAAACATGGACAACAACCATCATTCACATATTACACAGTGCGCAATAGGCTTAGGTCATGAAAACAATTACTAAGTAGCAGCGCTGTGCACTGCAGTCTCTGAGCCATCTTGTCAGGGAGAACAGCATTATGACTGAACAACGATACCAAAGGTTTATGATCTACGATAAATTGAAATTTTGAGACATACAGGGAAATGTGGAATTTTTAGCACCCTATACTGTAGTCAGCGACAACTCTACTATTTGGGAATAAATCTTTTGGGCGGGTGAGAGGTCCCCAGATGTGAAAGCCATTGGCCTGTCCGGATTTCTGTTAAACAGTGTGGCACCATTCCCAGGCCGGAGTGGCCGTGCGGTTCCATGCACTGCAGGCTGGAACCGAGCGACCGCTACTGTCCCAGGTTCGAATCCTGCCTCGGGCATGGATGTGTGTGATGTCCTTAGGTTAGTTAGGTTTAATTAGTTCTACGTTCTAGGCGACTGATGACCTCAGAAGTTAAGTCGCATAGTGCTCAGAGCCATTTGAACCATTTGCACCATTCCCATGCTGTGACTTGTGTCAGGAGCTAGTATTAGGCTTTTCCTGTGATTAAAAGTTTTATGGCAAGGAGTAGTGAATGACAATGTTTTAGCAGCAAATAAGGGTCAGACCAAACAAATTTCACACCTCTCTTGCAAAGCTGACTGAGAGGTTGTGAGCTGACCAGTGCATGTGGTATGTATTTGTTGCAGTAGTTTAACTTACTAGGGAATGACTGCAGCTACGTCAATTTCCAAGAGGCGGGCACTTTATCTGTCACTACAACATGATCATCGAGCGGCTTAATGCCCTCCCTACTTAAGACTAGCGCTAAATCTTTTACACTGTGTGCAAGAAATGAACACTTTTCCAACGTACAATGCAGAACATAGTCCTCCATTGGCTGAAACACTGCATTTATGTTTTGCAAATGATCTTCCCAAGTAGTATCGATGATAAATCGTCCTGTTAACTTCCACACTTTGGGAAACCACGACCTTTCTGCTAGATAGAACGCCGAAATGCTTCCGGGGATGATGCAACACCAGATATAAGATTGTAAGGTGTCAAACAAATAACACACCTTAATTGAGTTCCTAACAAAACTTCGGTTAACTCGATATGTCACAAGACATAGTTACATGAAATTGTATGAATTTTATTAATATTTAGATCTAATAAATAAGCCAGCTTTTCGTGACTATAAACCACTAACTCGCACACTGGTAATATTACACAAGTAATTTTCCCAATCCAAGGTACGAGACGTAGCTCTGAGGAAAAGAGAACTTTACGATCCCATGTAGGCTGACATCTTTGCTGCAGGGCACCTAACGGACACAATGAGACGCCACAGCCACTCCATAGGCCATTGGCAAAAGCCGCCCCATGTCCCTGCTTTTAACGAAGACCCTTCGTAAAGCCATTCTACAGGAACATAGCGAGAGATGCCAGATAAAATGCCTAGAGAAACCTAACACAAAATATTCGTAACTCACTGTATCCACCTGTGTTAAAAACTCGCATGAAAGAAAAAACAGTGTATCTCAATGTTACATAACAGATGTTAAACTCTGCCCTACGAAAGAAACGACGCCTGTGATAGGCTACAAAAACTCTTGTGGGTGGAGATATAACGAGTGTGAACGCCCTGATTGGCTCGTAATGTAATACGTGGCCACCAGCTTTGATATAGGCAAAATACAGAGTATTTAGCTTCTTCTCTTGCAGAAAATCGTTGCGTGTTTAAGCAAGACGACTCAAGCCGCTCTGAGACGATTTGCGAAAGTCATTATGTGAACGCTTGTTCACAGGCTCAGCTTAACTCGTAAGGAGTTAAACTGCAAAGTCTCCTAGTACAGAGAATCGCACCGAACACTAACAGTTAACGCTTACGAGCGATTTTAGGACAACAACATACACGCTGTTCCAGCCGAATTGCGTGTACTATGCCAATTAACTTAGCTAGGGAATGAACAGGAGTTTCGGCTTCACCAAAGATGTAGGATATGTATCAGACTGGTGTTTAACAGGAAGAGAGATTTAGAACAGATTCTCAGAGTCACAGCTCGCGCGGACCGCCTCCATCCTGGCACAGATGCAAGGTAATCACACGTGCTTGTGTTACGCTAGCAAATGATTTACAATTGACATTCATAGCTGCGCTCGTCTCCATCTCTCTTAATTTTCGTACATTCAACCACGACCAGCAGTTAAACATATTTATGACTGTCAGGCGTAATTGAAGCAAAAACATGAGATTTACAGTCCAACGGAAAGGATTGATCAGCCACTATAGAGTTATGAATTGTTTTGATTGTGCACTTCTTTTTATTGCTCTTTACAGACCCTTATTCAGTTTTGGTATTTTCCTTCTTCGTTTTCGCGTAATTAGTATCTCTAGCCGCACCTGCATTTAATTTATTTGTATTTTTATCGACCAACAGACAGAGTCATCAACCATCTTACCGTTGAAGAACAGTTAGGAACTTCGCTTCAGTGTTGTGAACACCCAGTATCAATGTTTTGCCATCCTGTATGTAATGTTGCTAACTTTGCTATAACATGATTTCATACTTAGAATAAAAATAAACCTTAATAACGAATATCAAAGATTTTCATTTTAGCTAACATATAGTTACACCTGAACTTGTACACTAATTTCTTAGCAAGCCGGCCGATGGTGGCAGAGCGGTTCTAGGCGCTTCAGTCTGGAAACGCGAGACCGCTACGGTCGCAGGTTAGAATATTGTCTCAGGGATAGATGTGTGTGATGTCCTTAGGTTAGTTAGGTTTAAGTAGTTCTAAGTCTAGGGGACTGATAACCTGAGATGTTAAGTCCCATAGTGCTCAGAGCACTGTTAGCAATAACGTTTCCTTTATAGGGAGTGTAGTGGAACCGATATTGAGATCATTGTATAATTACATCACTGTCTGTACTGCCTCACTCTTCTGAACTCTGCATGCATAAGATGGTATCTTCTTACTCTTCAGCCGGCCGCAGTGGCCGAGCGGTTCTAGGCGCCTCAGTCTGGAACCACGCGACTGCTACGGTAGCAGGTTCGAATCCTGTCTCGGGCATGGATGTGTGTGATGTCCTTAGGTTAGTTAGGTTTAAGTAGTTCTAAGTTCTAGGGGACTGATGACCGTAGAAGTTAAGTTCCATAGTGCTCAGGACCATTTGATTTATAACCAGACTCACACGTGTTACAAGGTGGTAAACTTGAAGAGGCCAAAAGGCATATTAGTAATTGTCAACTTTATGTGACTCATCATCGAAGGGCAGTTGTATATATACGTCTCGCTAGTCAATCTTGAAGAAATATTCCATCAGCCAACCTCCCTAATTCCTCAGTGCGAGGGATTGAATAAACCTCTACCGCACTCTAAGCATTAATTGTGGATTTAAATCGCCACACAGCAGAAGTGCCCCATGATTTTTTAAAACCACAATCAGCTGTGTTTCCCGTTGACTGGACGCTACAGGCGAAGTAGCCCCTAAGTGCTGGAACCTGTTTAATACAGTTTCCGTGCCATCTTTCATTCCAAAGGTCGAGCACGGCAAAACTTAGGGGTCGCAGACAGCTGCAGCTGAACAAGGGCAAGAAATCTCTTGCATTATCTCGAACAAATGTTTATGGGACTGCAAAGCGGCTGAATGACATGAAAAGAAATAACTGGAGACACTAATCTAATGTCATCAAAAGAATGTGGAAATCAAACGCCATAAAATCGTCCAACCCTAAATATTCGACGCAGAGGTAAAATCGACCACTGATAATGTTACTTGGTACTCCACATTTTTATATTTTGCCGCCACACTAATTTGACCCGTCAACTGAATGCGTTGGCGAGGAATACACTATTTTCGTATCTGCTTGTAATAAGGCTACCCAGCTAAAGACACGTAGCCACATTGATCAACGAGGCTGCTGCCTGAATATCAGTCTGAAGCTCAACAGAGAGTCCCAAAACTAGGCACTTACAGCACAACCTTAAGACCAGTCTGCCAGATGTTTGAGCTTGGCGTGGAAAGAGCGTTAATAGACAACTGCTCCACACTCCGAACAGGACGCTACGTAGCACAGACCGCTGTGACGTTACCCCTGTGGTTACATTTGAAACAAACTTTCTTTAAATGCGGACATCTCCGCCACTTCTGCTGGCAGTGACAACCTGGACAAGCCCTAGAACCTAAGAAACCGGCTGATGTCGAAAGAGGACGTCCGTTACTGTCTGACGTGTCGGCCCAAGCACTGCGACGACCACTTTGCTGTTTGCGAGATACTGATTTCTAGCATCCACCGTATTCAGGTGCTTAAGAGGATGGCAACAAGACAGCCTCTTCACAACTAAAGGTTACCTAAGCTTTTTAGATCTTAGGAAACGAGACCATGCTGGGTTGTTCGACTACAGGAAAAGCTACAGTCCAGTTCTGCTTATTAACTAAAATTACCTCAGCCGCCGCACACAGCTAGTATGACCGTACTAACTCTGCCACATAAGCCAGATGTCAAAAGACTCTAAGGCGCTTGAAAAGAGTTAGTCTGTCTAGAGCCAAGTGAATATTTACATCGAGGGTAATAAAATCCTCGTAAGATACGCCACACTGACTACAATCAAATTTACTTTGCCACTCCGTAACTCCGTTATCCATTCCGAGTACAAGTCATTAATCCGCTTTCATCGTTGATTTAACGTAAGATGTGCTTCCACAACGTGCGATAAAAAATGTGTTGCCCACGCTGTACACACCTTATCGGATTTCAACGAAACATGGTCCACGCGCGAACAAAGCTTTTGCATTAAATTATAAAGAAAGGAATTCGAATAGGGGAGGAAAGCCGGAGAGGGCCTTCAAGACGACGTCGCCAGTTCCCGCGGTTGTTCTCTAAATGTCATGGTCTACAGAAGCTCACCCTCTTGCTGTAGTTCCTCCTGCTGCTGCTGCTGTTGTAATTGTAGCTGCTCCTGCCATAAAGCCATACAGCGGTCGCCCATAAGGAAACAACCCGACCGGTACACCGGTGAGTAAGTCTCGTAGGCACTTCACTGCATCGTAGCCGCGCCAAGTAGTCCTCAGCATTGATTATAACGTCCGAATAGCAAAAATATCGATGCCAGAATACAATCCAGAACGTCAGCCGCACAAGTAATCGTGAGACTAAACAGGAAAAGATTCTCTTAGCACGCAAACTTATAAGTGACCGAATATACGCACTTCAAGCGACTAAAATAGTAAACACACAACTGACTTGAGTCGACAGCCTCCTAAACATGGCGCTTCGGAAACCAGATGCTCTCTCTGGTACACGTAGCACAGAAGCACCCTTTAGACAGCTGTTGTACCCAGTTCGTGCCAACAACTTTGGTTCCGTGTCCTTCGTTACTGTGGCATGATCGGCGGGAGTGTATATCAAACAGGCATAGTTCATTCCAACATGTGTCGCAATATGCTTTTGGCTGCCTTTTGTTCTCTCAGTGGCTGCTGTAATAGCCCCTTCAGAAAATTGAATGGTGCCTCCAGACATAGACACAGATCACACAACGTGACCTTCCTATAGCTTCCTTCCTTTCCCCTAAGGGGTGCCGTTATTTGCTGTATGTGTGTAATGTCAACGATGAACAAAACCCAGCACTTTTCAGATACATCACACAGCAGCGCCTCTCACCGAATGAAGTTCAGTTCCAGTGGAGGACAGCGTCGTGGAATGTATTGGTTTGGGGTGTGGTGTCTAGAAAGTCTGCCTACTCGGTTTCCTTGACATACAATCAAACAAGTCGTATTAATGAGTTTTATTACAATAAGAAATTTACAATACCTCACTTCGGCAGTTACACAGATGTGTCGCAAACAAAGGGCGACATACAAAGTAATTAATCTTCTTCAGTACAGACGATCCGAAGTTTGTACTACATAGAGAGTACGAGCGAAATGATCTAGCGTTGACGCTGCTATCCAAGTCACTAGTCTTGAAGCTGCTATTGAACTGGGCCGTTACAAGAAAACACCCAGAAGGGCACGTGTCAACCTCCTGAGGCCATACCCAGATGTCGAAGGCGAAGGCTGCTGTTGTGTGGGCGTGTCCAATAAGATCGGTAGGACGATTGGAGGTGGAGGAGGCGAAGGTTCCGACTCCATGGGGTCGTCCCGCAGTCCCTGGCGGCTGCTGTTGCCGCGGTGTCCGCTGCAATATGGGGAAGGAGATATACAAGGATCACTGTGCACATGACAGTGACGAATTTGATAGTAATGTCGGCACTGCAATCCGTCTGGGCCTCAAATGAGATACATGCTTGCTACAAGTCGATGAAGGATCTCCTCTCGCTGTCACTAAAAACCCAGAAAAATACAATACCATGCGGTGCGAACCGATACTTGCAGCCTTCCGTCGATGCCGAATGCTGAGGAGGATGGATCAGGTGGAGCACTGTCCGATGGCGGTGGCTGTGAAGCGATTGCGCCGGCGATGGTCCATCTCATGAATGCGAACGATAGGCGGCGAGAAACAGCTGCAGTGCTTGATCCCTGGTGTGTGGGGTGCGAAATTTGGCCATCTGTTGCTTGAAGGTTCTGCCGAAAAATTACGCTTCGCCGCTTGACTGTGGATTCAAATTCATTGTACGTGAACTGAGGGCCGTTGTCCGACACTATGATTTCAGGCAAACGAGCGAGGCAAACAATAGAGGGCAATGCCTGAATTGTGCTACTTGACGTTGTCGAGTTCATTGGCACAGCCAAAGGAAACTTTCTGTAGGAGTGTACCACAATCAGCCAACGAGTGTTCCAAAGAGGTCCCGCAAAGTCTATGTGCACACGTTGCCATGGTGATTCCTACATAGGCCAAGCAGTGAGTTTTAGCGGCGGAGCGGACTTGCTTTCCACACGTGCGTCACACTGTGACATCATCTGTTCTATCTGGGAGTCCGTACCCTGTCTAGTACAGTGCTGAAGTGTTGTCTGTTTAGTACGAACGATCCCCGAGTATCCTTGGTGAGGTAACTGCTACACTTCTTTTTGTTAAGGCTTTAGGGATTAACACACTCGACTGTCCACTGTTATTTTGAACAAGAATCACACCTTGTTGTATGGCGAGGCTACGCCGACGTGCAAAGTATCGGCGCACTATAGGGTTCATTATGCTATGCAATGAGCGTGGCCAATGTGTGCGTATGTATTTTAGAAAACTTTTCAAATCTGCATCAGCATCCGTGGCCTGTTCGATTTTCCTGTAGTTCAGAGGAAAGGATTGAAGCAATTAAGAATTGTAAGTATCTAGGCGACAACAATGTGCACCAGAAGCGTCAACGTCAGTATCAGGGCCAATTAGAAGACGTGAAAGTGCTGTCAGAGGATACACATTCTCATACTGGTATTGTGACAGCAACAAATCCCATCTTTGCAATTTTTGAGCAGTTTGTACAGGAATTGGCTTCATATAGAAGAAACCAGGACTGCAATGGCTTGTGATCCGATACTGAGTATAATTTTCTGCCATACAAGTAGAGGTGGAATTCTGTGGCACCATACACAATAGTTAATGCCTCTTTCTCTCTTTGTGAACAGTTACACTAAACTCGAGACAACACTTCTGACGCGAAAGGAAAAGGGCTGTCTTTATCACCAAATCCGTGCGGAAGAACTGCGCCGATTCCGTAAGAAAAAGCGTCAACGTATAGCACAACGGGGTTGTCAGGATCAAAGTAAAGCAAACATCGATAGCTGAGCAGTTCATCTTTATGTTTTTGAAAAGTTTCTTGGCACTCATATCTGCAAGCAAAGGGTCATCCTTGCGACGTATGTGATCCAGTGGTGTTGCGATTTGTGTAGCATTCGGTATGAACCAAATATAATTGTTCATTTTCCCTAAGACTGACTGAAGAGGATGTACACACTGACTGTTTAGACATGACCAAGATACTGCAACTCAGGCTTAAATAATGTCACACTTGCAAAGTCTACACGTTAGTCCTGCATCAGATAACACACGAAACAGTGCAAGCAAATTTCCATTGCATTCTACAGATTACAAACTGGTTACAACGAAATTAAATGAAATGTCGTGTGACTAGGGCCCCCTGTCGGGTAGACCTTTCACCGGGTGCAAATCTTTCGATTTCATGCCACTGCGGCAACTTGAGCGTAGATGGGGATGAAATGATGACTATGAGGACAACACAACACCCAGTCCCTGAGAGGAGAAAATATCCGACCCCACCGGGAATCGAACGCAGGCCTTTTGTATTGTCATTCTGTGGCACTGACTACTCAGCTACCGGGGACGGACGTTCTGACAATATTGTTCAAATACTTTGAATAGTTTGGTACATGAGCAGTCAACTGTTCCAAATACCGTTGAAAAATGGGGGCTGCGGAAGGAATGCCAAAAGACTAACGCAAATATTTAAACAAGCCCAAATGAGTATTCACAACACACAGGGTTTGAGATTCTTCATCTAGTGGTATTTGCAGATATACATAGTGCAAATCAATTTTTGAAAAGTAGTGTCCCGTGTCTGATCTGTCCATGAGATCGTGGCAATGGATAAGTATCAATCACAGTTTGTGGGTTGACTGTAAACTTAAAGTCAGCACAGAGGCGAATGGGACCTGAGGGTTTGGGTAGGAAAACCATTTGACTTGCCCACTGACTAGTTTGTATGGGTCCAATAGCTCCAGTACCTTGCAGTTGTTTAAGTTAAGCAGTGACTTTGCCCCATAATGCAATAGGAACAGTTCTAGCTCAGCAAAATTTCAGCTGAGCATTCCAACAAAATAGTTAGCCTAGCGACAACCTTCACAAAAGAGTTCAGGGAATTCTTTTAGCAAGCAAAGTATTCTATCTTTGTCACTTATTGCAGTCACTGAGAACACATTGTACTGAATTTTAAAACCAAGCAAATCAAACGAATCGTGGCCAAATATGTTCTCACAATTGCGTGATTGTAGACAGTTGTAAGGTGGCAGAATAAATGAAGGTCAGATTCGGACCTTAAATGAGAGCTTTATACATCACAAGCGGAAGGTGAATTTGGCACCTAACTTAATTCGGCGGTAAAGAGCAAGTTTACCTAGCAGTACACAACGCAAAAAGGGATGACATTCAATCCATTGTAATTAACACACTGTTCCTGTAATACAAGTTTGAGATGAATGTGAAACAAGCAACGAGAGGCATTTTAGTTTGGGATTCAGAGGGACGACGCAGAGGCAAGGCTGCACTACAGGGGGAACCACGGAAATAGGAGTCCCAGGCAGAACATCACTGACCGACCAGGTGACTCAGACGGGAAGAGCGAGTATAACTGCCCATCTGAGGAAAGACAGGAAAAAAAGCTTTTAGAAAACTGCATTTCCAAGTTCCAAATAGATACGGAACAAGACCAGTGACGCATTTTCGATCACCAGTCCAGTGAGTGGTACTCATGAGACAGAGTCAGTGTACGCGTTTAGGCATCTGGAACGGGCACAAAACGTCCGATTGGCGGAAACGTGCTAGGAAGAAGAAAAGAGTCAAAGTTTTGAAGCAATTTAAGGAGAGTAGGACGTCAAAGGGGCCGACTTTTTAGCAGGAGAGGCACCACAGGACATTTTAATTTCCACTGTCTATACTTTTACAAATAAATTCATAGAACTTTGTCAGCATGACCAGGAAGGATTTAGCATTCACACCCGTAACAGTGGAAGTTCGAAAACATAACGAAGTAATTTTTTTTTACATCTGAAATCTCATCATATTTTTCACTTACTAATGGCAGCATGTGTTACTATAGGTACACTTTTCTTCATTGGTAAGAGAGATTCTTCGATGACTTTTGAACAGCATACAAACCATACTTAAAAGTGTATGAAACTCTACAATTTTCCAAATCTATTAAAATCTGTGGTAAAAATTTACGTATTTAACTATAAAATTTGTGTTTGTTCTAAACATGAACATTAAAATACATCAGCTCATTCGTTCTTTCATAAATTAAATAAATTATAGAGAATTTCATACACCTGTAAGTATGGTATGTATGCTGTGCAAAATTCATCGAAGAATCTCTCTAACTTATGAAGAAAAGTGTAACCATAGCAACAAATGCAGCCATTAGTAAGTGAAAAAATTATCAAATTTCACATGTAAAAAAAATTGTCATGTTTTCGAAGTTCCACTGCAATGCGTGTGAATCCTGAATCCTTCGTGGTGATTCTTAACAAAGTTTTTTTTAATTTGTTTGTAGAAGTATAGACACTGGAAATTAAAATGTCCTTTGATGCCTCTCCAGCTCCAAGTCGGCCCGTTTGACGTCCTACCCCCCTTAATGGTAGGGTCATTGCGATTGGTAGAGAGTGTTTCAAAAAAGTGAGAGGAACGCTCCTATATGTCAAAAAAGCCGTGATGTGAAGAACGAAAGAACCCAGGTGGAGAGACAGTTTGGCTATGAGCAAGACAAGATGGAAATTTTCAGGAACTCTTCTCTGAACTGGTGTCTAGTGCTGAACGGAGCGCATAACGCTCTGTATGACGCAGAGGAGTACTTTGTGTCAACACTGTCTTCACAGCGGCTGATATCCAGCTAGAAATTAGCTGTAGCATCGTTTAGCTACAACTGTAAGAAAACGAACCAGCCAATTAGCTAACTGTTCTTGCGAGAACTGAGAGGGCATTAAAATATGCACGCTGCTCCAACCATGCGCTTGTATATCGCCACATTCTAAGACTAGACATGAGTACGTGATCTCTCACCTAACACGAAACATAGGGAAAGTTCCTCCTGGAGGATACAGCAAAGGTGTAATTCGTTTTATAGGAATTTCAGCGGAAGAGAGCAGTCTAGCAGACGACAGCTCATCGCAGCTTAAGGTAAATACTGCGTGCCGCGGTGTTAAATTGTTGGCTCACCAGTTTGCGTCCACTGTAACCTCTTGGGTAATCTTTTGCTGAATTTGTTGCATCACTAACCACCCACCATAGACTTGATTGTTATCATAAAAATAGTACCGTACTATGAATGGGAATCGGACGATTTTCGCAGTACTGACCAACGTCATAAGTAAGTTTAGGAACAATTTGGTAAAACAACTTCTAGTTAAA
This sequence comes from Schistocerca gregaria, assembly GCF_023897955.1. NCBI lineage: Eukaryota > Metazoa > Arthropoda > Insecta > Orthoptera > Acrididae > Schistocerca > Schistocerca gregaria. Next base: position 838,167,751 of record NC_064931.1, read on the forward strand.
GTTTTATATTGTTGTGTTTAGGATAATTTAACCTTCTGTGAGTTAATATTTAATATTATTGAATTTAGGATCATTAAACTTTTAGATGATGTTGCTCCATTCACAGTGAAAGTCGCTGCTCGCGTGTGCGTGCAACATACAGCAGACAAAGTAAATTTTCGAGAACGGAAATGTCTTGTCCATTATAACCCGTGAGGAGCGTGCTAGTGTTAGACAGACGTGGGGGTCCTAACAGTTCATTTGTACTATGATTCAGCAGCGTAACTGAGGCACACGTATCCAACTGATATTTCACGTTTTTTGCTAAAATGCGAATGAATAAAACTTTGTAGGACTGGCATAGCACTGATAAAACTGTTTGCTTGCTAGTTTTACTAATGCCTGCTGCAGGCTTTGAATACACTGCATTGATAACATGGTTCCTGTGACCAGATTTTAGTGAGTGGGCGGAATTCGTATGTTTGCTCCGTTGTAAACATACTGATTGTACGAGACCTTTCTTGCCACACCGTGCTTGTCTGGATGGACAGTCTGGGCGTTAGTGCCGTGAATAGCACCAAGGGCATGACTTATTTCTGTTCGCCTGTGTTTACGCGGCTTGGTGCACAAACTGTTTCTGCCTACTGGGCCAGTCTCGAGCAAGGGATGACACAACCCGAGAAATTGGTGGCTGCTCAACTTTATCGGCCGTCACGGTACTGGAATCATGCTGATCTAGAATTTGCAGTTTGTGATGAAATGATGGATCTCAGTTACACTGTACACGATCGCATCACGTAACAGAAATTCTGAATACAAAGCACCACAAGCACATCTGAATTTGCATATTAAATTTGCTTTTCCTGTTACCCTCTAACGATAAGTTTATTCTGACCTTTTCTTGCAATGAAAGAATTAGTACCTAGCTGCCACCACAATCACTTGTTGGTCATAATAGTTAGTTAGAAAACCTGTAGCCTGGTCATAGGAAAGTTAACTCGCAGTGGTGTTAGGAGACAGTAAATGAAGCGAAAGACTGCACTTCCTACCATTGGCAAAAAGTAATGTAATTTCACAGTACCTGGTACCTTGTGAGCAATGATGTGTGCTTCAAACTGTTGCAACCACTAGAGCCATTTCTCTTCTTTTTCACTAAACTGGCGAAAAGGCGGTATGGCACTCGTAGCTATTGCTTGTGGCGCTGCGTTAGTGGCTTGACTGGCAAGTACCTGCTGTACCGTGTTTAGACGTATGGCAATCTGCCGCGTCTGAAACTGAAACATCTGTGTTAGCTGCGTTTTATCTATTGCTTGCAGCTGTGGCACCTGAGCAAGGAGTGGGACAGATGGGATTTTTATTTGGAATAGGCAATTGTGATAAATACACAATGCAGGCAATAACAAAAGCACACGAGCGAAGAAAACTCCGGCAACGTCCACCTGCAAACATGGACAGAAAAGAAAACACTATAAGATATTGTTAATATACGTAAACACACCCCTGAAAAGAAAAAGCCAAGGTATAATTAAGGCGCCCGTAAAACACAAAATCTCATGACAAAACAAAATTGTGGCAGCCAGGCGCTGGGGTGTCGCTGTGAGTTTCGTTCATCTCCTCATCGCCAAATATGTGGTGTCTAGGATGACTACCTACTGGGTTCGCTTGACAAACAATCAAAAAGTCGTATTAATGAGTTGTCTACATGAAGTGGCCGCTTCTTTCGCGTTGTAGTCCTGAAGGGAGGCTCGGTCAGCGTGCGATTGGCTGTCTTCTTCTCATAGCCTTCTCTCCCCTGTCGTTCCCGACTGTCGTGCCGGCGCATGGCTGTACACCATAACATGGGGTGTGGGTATAAAACCCTGAACGGTCTAGGGTTGTTGCCTTCCTTCTGACGAACCCCCAGCCGTATAACTGTCACGCCACTTTAAGTGAATTCAATGAGTGGCCATAGATCTCATGCTTCTGGTTAGGAGACAGTATCAGCATAAGAGAAGAGTATTTAAAACTATGTATTCTTGGTATCTGGAACATATAGCTCAGCATTTCACGAAACACACCCTTTAGTAGTTGCATGCAATCGCTTGCCAGGAGACAGAGAATTAGCCAGCTCCTTACAAACCGAAACTAATTCATCACATACCCGAGAAAAGCGTTCAGAGTGAAGGGGATTAATTAGGAGTGTAATGTTTACCTGAGCACTAAATATTCAATTTTAAATTTTCCTCGCTGATATACATTTAATATCAGGATCTGTTATGCTACCAGTATAGCAAGCTACAACGACAAAGAGAGGGATTAGTATACATAAGGAAGGAAAATTTGGATCATATTTACAGATTTATGGATCAGATTTACAGATTTATGGAACACAACTTTCTATTGAAGTTTTCCGTATTTATGTTGTCTATCAAACTCGTGGATCAATCACTCAGACAGTGATAATGGAATAAAATGTGGACTATGTTGACCACTGTTGAAGTCGTAAACTAAATAGAGCACAATACAACCCTTATTATATGCGCTACATAATGCACTCTCTTACATGTTGTCCATATACACTCCTGGAAATGGAAAAAAGAACACATTGACACCGGTGTGTCAGACCCACCATACTTGCTCCGGACACTGCCAAAGGGCTGTACAAGCAATGATCACACGCACGGCACAGCGGACACACCAGGAACCGCGGTGTTGGCCGTCGAATGGCGCTAGCTGCGCAGCATTTGTGCACCGCCGCCGTCAGTGTCAGCCAGTTTGCTGTTGCATACGGAGCTCCATCGCAGTCTTTAACACTGGTAGCATGCCGCGACAGCGTGGACGTGAACCGTATGTGCAGTTGACAGACTTTGAGCGAGGGCGTATAGTGGGCATGCGGGAGGCCGGGTGGACGTACCGCCGAATTGCTCAACACGTGGGGCGTGAGGTCTCCACAGTACATCGATGTTGTCGCCAGTGGTCGGCGGAAGGTGCACGTGCCCGTCGACCTGGGACCGGACCCCAGCGACGCACTGATGCACGCCAAGACCGTAGGATCCTACGCAGTGCCGTAGGGGACCGCACCGCCACTTCCCAGCAAATTAGGGACACTGTTGCTCCTGGGGTATCGGCGAGGACCATTCGCAACCGTCTCCATGAAGCTGGGCTACGGTCCCGCACACCGTTAGGCCGTCTTCCGCTCACGCCCAAACATCGTGCAGCCCGCCTCCAGTGGTGTCGCGACAGGCGTGAATGGAGGGACGAATGGAGACGTGTCGTCTTCAGCGATGAGAGTCGCTTCTGCCTTGGTGCCAATGATGGTCGTATGCGTGTTTGGCGTCGTGCAGGTGAGCGCCACAATCAGGACTGCATACGACCGAGGCACACAGGGCCAACACCCGGCATCATGGTGTGGGCAGCGATCTCCTACACTGGCCGTACACCTCTGGTGATCGTCGAGGGGACACTGAATAGTGCACGGTACATCCAAACCGTCATCGAACCCATCGTTCTACCATTCCTAGACCGGCAAGGGAACTTGCTGTTCCAACAGGACAATACACGTCCGCATGTATCCCGTGCCACCCAACGTGCTCTAGAAGGTGTAAGTCAACTACCCTGGCCAGCATGATCTCCGGATCTGTCCCCCATTGAGCATGTTTGGGACTGGATGAAGCGTCGTCTCACGCGGTCTGCACGTCCAGCACGAACGCTGGTCCAACTGAGGCGCCAGGTGGAAATGGCATGGCAAGCCGTTCCGCAGGACTACATCCAGCATCTCTACGATCTTCTGCATGGGAGAATAGCAGCCTGCATTGCTGCAAAAGGTGGATATACACTGTACTAGTGCCGACATTGTGCATGCTCTGTTGCCTGTGTCTATGTGCCTGTGGTTCTGTCAGTGTGATCATGTGATGTATCTGACCCCAGGAATGTGTCAATAAAGTTTCCCCTTCCTAGGACAATGAATTAACGGTGTTCTTATTTCAATTTCCAGGAGTGTATTACGAATCACAGTGATACGTTCTAATAACTATCCAGTAATATGAACAAAATTAAAATATATAGTGACAGAAAATACACTATATTTGCAGATAAATAAAACTTATGTTGGAAAATTTATTTCAGTATCAGGGCTGGTTCCATTATTCCTGTATAACCAACTGAAAAGACTTTGTTCGAGGTCATTTATATGGCAAGTCGCTGGAACATTAGGTTACCCTTATCGTTTCTTCTTTTATTTGCATGTTCTCGAAACACAATTTACGATGACATATTTAACAATTTTCAAATACACACTGTGGAGCTTGCTAGAGCCATACAAAGAATGAGATCGAGTAAAATGTATCAAACTCAGTGGATACCAAACTCACTCACACTTGGTTCCAAAAACTAGTATATGTATTACGATGTGGCCGAGCGGTTCTAGGCGCTACAGTCTGGAACCGCGAGACCGCTACGGTCGCAGGTTCGAATCCTGCCTTGGGCATGGATGTGTGTGATGTCCTTAGGTTAATTAGGTTTAAGTAGTTCTAAGTTCTAGGGCACTGATGACATCAGAAGTTAAGTCCCATAGTGCTCAGAGCCATTTGAACCATTTAGTATTACGAACCTAGAAAAGGATATAGTTCAAATTGTATTAACATGGCTGTCTTCATTCTAATGGTTTTTCAGATTTAATTTTTGTCTTGTTTTCTGAAAATAATTATGTAAGTGCAGGGTTCTAGTTTTCGTGGTTATTTAAAAAAGGAGACAAATACAAATTTTGTTTACATGGTAACTGTAGCATAACAGTGTTATACCTACTGCTTCGGATGGGGTCAAATACAGGGAAATAAAAGATATTTACAATTTTTACAGAAACCGGATGACAGTTGTAAGAGTCGAGGGGCATGAAAGGGAAGCAGTGGTTGAGAAGGGAGTGAGACAGGGTTTTATCCTATCCTCGATGTTACTCATTCTGTATCTTGAGCAAGCAGGAAACGAAACAAAAGAAAAATTCGGAGTAGGAATTAAAATCCATGGAGAAGAAATAAAAACTTTGAGGTTTGCCGATGACATCGTAATTCTGTCAGAGACAACAAAGAACCTGGAAGAGCTGTTGAACGAAATGGACAATGTCTTGAAAGGAGGATATAAGATGCAACAAAATCAAAACGAGGGTAATGGAATGTAGTCGAATTAAATATGATACAAGATCGATATTACGACATGCGTTAGTAGGAATGATTACAATATAGTCTAAGAAAAATAGCTTTTTGGTAATCAAGATTGTTCAGAGATGTCTATAGATACAAAATATGTATTTTAAGTAAGGAAGTAAGTAAATGACTTTTCAAAATATATAAAGAATCGAAAAATTCGTCTAACCTGTGAATGTTCCGAGGAGGTTAGGTTGATTACAGTAAAGTAACTATACCAACACATTTGTTAAATCCTTGAGAGCAAAAATTTAGGCAACAGTCTTAAACCTTCAGACACTGACTCAGAGGAAGCATGGAGTGCAAAAGAAGTGGAAATATTGTACTAATTACACAAGTAATCAAACTGAAACTGCTTAAAAACCGAATTGCTGTCGAAACTTCTAGAATAAGCAACTGTTGCTCAACTTTTGCTATGGAAAATGTTGCGGAGAACACAAATGTCATCCCTGTGCCTATGGAGATTGCTTCTCGAGGAATGTATAAGCATCTTTGCAAAATGCAAGTCAGAATCAGAGGTTAACAACAATATATGCAGAATGGTACAAATTATTTGTTCTGTGGCTCGTGACGTTACAGAACTTTTTCTCTTCGAGCAGACTGAGTACAACAGGACACACTAAAAGTCACGTAGCAGTGATTTGTTAGATGGGTTCGACCTATGACTTAGCATGCTTTTGCTACATACAAGTTTTGCTACATTACTGGCCATTAAATTGCTACACCACGAAGATGATGTGCTGCAGACGCGAAATTTAACTGCCAGGAAGAAGATGATGTGATATGCAAATGAGCAAATGATTAGCTCTTCAGAGCGTTCACACAAGGCTGGCGCCGGTGGCGACATCTACAACGTGCTGACATTAGGAAAGTTTCCATCCGATTTCTCATACACAAACAGCAGTTTACCGGCGTTGCCTGGTGAAACGTTGTTGTGATGCCTCGTGTAAGGAGAAGAAATGCTTACCATCACGTTCCCGACTTTGATAAAGGTCGGACTGTAGGCCATCGCGATTGCGGTTTATCGTATCGCTACATTGCTGCTCGCATTGGTCAAGATCCAATGACTGTTAGCGGAATGTGGCATCGGTGGGTTCAGGACGGTAATACGAAATGCCGTTCTGGATCATCGCCATACTGGCGTATCACCTGGCGTGATGGTATGAGGTACCACTGGTTACACGTCTTGGTCACTTCTTCTTCTCATTGACGGTCCTCTGAACAGTGGACGTCACATTTCAGATGCGTTACGACCCGTGGCTCTACCCCTCATTCGATCCCTGCGAAACATTACATTCCAGCAGGATAATGAACGACCACATCTTGCAGGTCCTGTACGGGCCTTTCTGGATACAGAAAATGCTCGACTGCTGGCCTGGCCAGCACATTCTCCAGATCTCTCACCAATTGAAAACGCCTGGTCAATGGTTGCCGAGCAACAGGCTCGTCACAATACGCCAGTTACTACTCTTGATGAACTGTGGTTTCGTGTTGAATCTGCATGGGCAGCCGTACCTCTACCCGCCATCCAAGCTCTGTTTGACTCAATGAGCAGGCGTATCAAGGCCGTTTTTATGGCCAGAGGTGGTTGTTCTGGGTACTGATTTCTCTGGATCTGTGGACATAAATTGCGTGAAAATGTAATCACATTAATCACATGTCAGTTCTAGTATAATATATTTGTCCAATGAATACCCGTTTATCATCTGCATTTCTTCTTGGTGTAGCAATTTTAATGGCAGTTTTGTTCATACTTATACTTTTCAACCATCTATAAGAGTCAGCCGAATGTAAATGAGACAGATGTAAAAAAGTAAGTAAGCTTTTCATCGTTTCAATAGAAATTATCGTAATGTTAATACATTTATCCCCCGGAGAGAAAACAAGACCAATGCGTTCATAGCAAAACGTTTGAAGTTGTCCACGGGATCATGATTTTTCCCAGGTGTGAACCTGTTAGTACGAAGTAAATCGGCACCCACGAACATCTTTCTTCAGGGATCCACAACTGTGTAAATCACACGGCGAGAAATAGGGACCCTATGGAGGATGTGTTAGGACTTCCAGTCAAACTTCTGTAGCGCAGTTGAAACTGCCTGCCAACAAAATGCCCGTTCATATGTTTCCAAGGTTGTTTCGACTACAAGTTCTGGTGGGAAGCTCTTATACGTCCTCCATAAATTCCCGATGTCTCACTATGCGATTTCCCTATTTTTCCAGCTCTGAGGAAAGACATTCGTATACGTCGATTTGCTTCGGACGAGAAGGTGAACGCCTTGTTGAATTATATTTCCTTGAATGCATTGACCGTATTGCCTCGTTTTAATTTGACTGCCTCTTTTATTTCTAATATCGTGATCTCGACGTAAGGAGCTCAATGCGTTTGGCCTCATGCTGTAGTGAGATTATTTTAGTGTGATTTGATTTTGATTTTTTAGTTTTCGTTTCCAATTCATGTCACTTCACCGTATGGGGGTCTCATGTATGATCTTTTGAGTGATGCCTTGCCATGATTGCAAGTACATGTTGATAAGAGCATTGTGAAGCCAGTTAATTAGTTAATTAATTCTCTTTCATATCGAAGACTGATGCGATATAATTCAGGGATTAGTAGTTTGTCTCTCAGCTGACGTGAAAACCTATAAGATCTGTTATCGGTATCTCAGCATTTATTGATTGCTCGTTTTTGTAACTGTATATATAACAAAAGTTCCCTTCTAATTGTGATTTACAATCTTTTCATACGAACTTCACAACAGAACATGATCTGTAGAAACTTCCAAAGTGCTTAAGGCAATTATCTCTTAATCGAACTTGCTTTCAGCAAATAGATAAGTAGCTAGCAGTATGGACGCGCTGTTGTTGCAGAACTAAGTTACAGTCGAAACCGTGGTGCACAATACGGCTAACTAAAATGCTAACCCGTTACAGTTTGGTCTCAGTTTTGATTAGTGAGGACACATGCATGTGGTCACTTACAATAACCTAATATCCTAATTGCCAGCTTTCATTTGGCGATCCCTGTTGTACCCCCTGGGAAATCGTGAAGAATTAAAATAAAGCCATCCCTTCAATTTCATCATTTCATCACAACAGTGCATGCGTAAAGGGATTTGCTAGATTCATCTACATCTACATCCATACTCCGCAAGCCACCTGACGTTGTGTGGCGGAGGGTACCCTGAGTCACTAACAGAACGTTTCATCATACAGCACCCTATTAGTCAAAGGAAACTAATCAGTTACATCGAGAATGTAGACAATTGTCTTATAATAACGTTTCACAAATGAGGCGGTTTCTCATAGAACACACTCCTGCCTCCCGATTCCTTTCCCTGGATGTCCTGCTTGACACTTGCCAGCCGGGGTCGTGCGTCGCATCACCACGCGCGAATTTCCACACAGTCTTTCGGAAGACGCGTCGTTAGGGAAGCCCTTGGGCGTGGCATCCCCGAAGTTTCCACGCCTGTCCCGTGTCGCCGCTGTAGCCATCGATTCATGAACAGGACGTGAATAACAATTGCGAGCGCCCGCCGCACTTTACCTGTGCCCTCCGTCGCTTTCTCCTCGCCTTCCTCTTTTTCGGCGCCCTTTCGCTCCGTCGCCCGTATTTACATTTATGACGGTGCCGCGGCTGCAGACGCAGACGGTATTCCCCGCGCAGCTGATGCCGCTGCCGCCCCCGCGGGACGCTGGCCAGTAAAAGTGATGAAGCTGCCGCAAACAACGTACGCGTCTTTTTACGTGCTCACATCTTCTCACGCTGGTACTCATTCTGCCACCGAACGTTGCAGAAACAGCGCGTGGTATATCACATTGTTAGACGCCTAAATTTACGACATATCATTGCGGTTTTGATGGGTCACCGTTCAATGTCATTGCAGCAGATGCAAGTTGGCGTATTGGTGGGAGTAGTTGTTAACTGTAGTCATACGTTTGCCGCTTGTAGACGATAAACGGCAGTACCAACGGCTAAAACTGAATGAAGTTTGTCAGTGTATGAGACTGTATATTTCTATACAAAGTATGTTTAAGTGTGACGAAGGTAAAGACCAAGGAAAAACAAGTGGCTGAAAAAAGCACTACCTAACATAAATTATAAATATGTTACGTTTGGGAAAAATCTTAAAATTTGCTTGATACAATTTATATTAAGACATGCCGTACTTACAGAACCTTATTTGTTAAAGAAGAGGTTCCTATGTTGTTGTATGTTCTTACCTTATTCATAACTGATGTGCAAATGTGGATTTCCAATGAAATAGTTAAGACACAGACGAATGGAATGGATGTGCGCTGAACAAGGGAAGCATTTGAAGATAGAGCATCACGTTTGGTTTATACTCACTGCAGCTGCCAAATATCAAAAGACACAACGATAATATTACACTCAGCTTTGTCACTAGCTGATCCATTTCACTGTGCTTAGATCACCTCATCAAAAACACACATTTTCAGTTTGATGACAAATAAGGTGTTCTGAAATATCTCCACATTCTCAAGCTTAAGATTGCCATGACCGACTTACAGACAAATATCATAGGAAGCTGATGTAGTAAACTGCACTACAAGTGCCATTTAGGTGTTCTTGTGTCAGATGCTTAAGCGGGTTATGCAGACACCACAGAAAATTTCCTGAAAGGTGAAGTTGCTATGGCACAGCCAGGGCTGTTAGACTGCTGACGCAACGGAAAAGCCAGGGCAGAGGTATCACTGTTGTCAGATAAGCACCCCTGGCACCTTAACGCAGTTGTGCCTAACAGGGGAGTGCTGTCGTTTAAGAAAAATTTGCTGACGAATCTCGCATATATACTGCCCATTTTAGACGGGCAGTAGCAGTTGCCACCAGCAGCCAGCTACGAGGGGAGGTCTATGACAGTGCAGAACTACTAATGGGTCAATAAGCTGGCACCGTCAGACGCTGTCTGCACTATCTTCGGGTCTGCTCTAGGTGCTAAGTCCGAATGCTGCTGACGTGATGCCTTGCAAGCGGTGGGCCACCTACAGGCCATCTTCCACACCTCGATCACCCCCTACACTCGGGATCTACAAATGCCTGCGCCACCTAGTTGTGTAAATGCCATAGCCAATTGGCGCCATCGCCTGTGGGGAACACATTACCGTTATCAGTTACTGCCATTGGCACTGGAGTCCACAGTTTGATTCTTTACACTTAGGTGTGCTGTGCACTGATTTATATTCGTACCAGTCGACGTAGCTGCCCACTCTGGCCAGTGTCTTGAGGGCGTGGACCGCCGACCAATACCACCATCAGTGAACTTTGGCATGGTATAATGTATTATATACAAAATCTATTTCCATGACGAAACCTCTGACATCTATATGGTACATACCCACAACAGCGCTGCAGACAAGCCTAGGGTGTTGAACTGCATGTCTTGCTGACCAATAGCCACCCAGTTCTACCATCCACAATACAGATCATTTACCCCCAACCTCTGCATGGAGAATAATGTAGAAAAGTTTCTATTTAGGAAACACAACGTACGTGCTAAATGTGCCAACGTACATTGTATCAAGCAAATGATCCGGTTTTTCCCTAATAATAGCTGAACAGTGTCCTTCCAGATGCTCTACAGAGCTGTTGCCTCCGTTTTATGCATAGGTCACTATCGGTCAGTCGTGCCGAGGAAAACTGAGAACTCAATTAATACACACTACAAACACATTAATGTGGCCACATGTCACAAGCCTGAATAACCACCTTTTGCACCTAAGGTTATGGAAAGTACTGACATGGATGTGGAGCTATGCTGATTTCAGTGTGGTGGCTGGTTGCACTTGGTATCTCGGTTAAGGATGGAGATTCTCGGTTGGGATGGAATCCGGCGAGTTCGGTGGCCTGAGGAGTATATTAAACTCACCCTGGTGCTCCTCGAACCATGCACGTACCTTCTGAGGTGTGTGACACGTTGCATTGTGCTGCTGGTAGATTGCATTATGGCGACGGAAAAACAAACGTATTTAGGTGGGGACGTGGTCCCCAAGGATAGATGCATACTTGTGAGGATCCAATGTACCTTCCACAATGACGAGATCAAGTAGGGAGTGTCACGAGAATATTCCCCAAACCATAACGCTCCCTCCTCCAGCCTGGACCCTCCAACCATTGTTACAGCACCATACATGTCAACAGTCAGCTGCCCAATGTACCCTAAAACATGATTCATCTAAAAAGGCTATCTGTCACCACTGCATTGACGTCCAATTGTGGTACAGTCTTGCAAATTCCAACCTTTGTCGCCGACGAACAGCAGTTAGCATGGATGCATGAATTGGATACATGCAGTGAAGGCCCCTATACAGCAACATTCGCTGAACGGTTATTGAGGAGCCACTATTGGTAGCCCCTTGGTTCATCTGGGCGGTCAGTAGCATGTCTATTAGCCCGTACACATCTTCGCAGCCATTATTCACCCCTGACATTTAGGCACGTGGTGCACCACAGTTGCCTCGGCGCTGACTTTGAGTAGCGTCATATTGCAATGCACGATGTACTTTAAGCACAATGGTACGCGAACAGTTCACAGATTAAGCCGTTTCGGATCTGCTCTCACCCTTGGCCCGAAAGCCAATGACCATGTCCTCTTTGCTCATCCGATAAATCTCTCCTGACACTCTTCATATTCCATCTACTGCTAGTGCTGTCGCCTGTCGCCTGTGATGGTTACTGCACGTTTGCGCCGAACACAGGCAGTGGTCACATTAATGTGACTGGACCGTGTAACAGTTCATTTACAACACTTTTAAATGTGTTGGTCATAATGTTCTGTAACGTATTGTCGTTCGTACAGTGACTTGTCCTTGTGTAATACTTATTTCAATATCCTTCGAACAACAATTACACCTAAAAAACTAATTTTAGAGTAAATACCCAAAACTGGTTGCAGAACAGACAACTTAACGCAGTAACACGACAGTAAAGTAACTCCGGGATCAAGGCCAGAGAGCCAAGCGATACCGACCGGCTGCGTTATCATCCTTAGTCATTTGACGCCTTGCCGGTACCGTATGCAGGATCATGGCGTCATCATATCGCTCTCCCAGCCGTCGTCAGTTTACCCAGCTTTGCTACCACCATTCTCATTTTAGTTTCCCCTTAACTGGTGTCACAAGGCTGTACACCCTCTAGTCCTGTTCTCACAACGAGGAATAATCCCTATCAGTACCAGGAATTGAAACCGAATTATCCGTATGGGACTCAGTCATGGTGGCCTTTCAGTTATTTAGACAGATCGCGTACGTTCAGATGCTTAATGCATCCACAAATATCCGATAACTACTACTTTTCTGTTCTGTTGATTAATATGTAACATTTAGGGGAAAATGGATGTCCAATTAGCTTAATTATAGCGACTTGACGACTCTAAAGATTATTGAACGTTGTGTATAGTTTCTTTGCGTTATTTGACAGTGGGAGCATAAGCGCCGTATACCTTTCTATGAAAGGTATGAATCGTAACCAAATGTGAATATATCTATATTAGTAATGCTGTGAAATAAACTAAAAAGTGTAATCCAGCACAATACATCCCTTTCGTTTCAAAGATACTTTAGTGGCCTCCGTGTTCTTATCTTCGCTTACTTGTTGAAGAGAGTCTTTATTCGGTTCCACAAGGCTGAACAATACCAATACCGATCATTCTTATCACAGAAATAATTACGGTGGTGACCAATCATCGATACTGGGACCATAGCATTTGTAGGTAGTAATTGTAACAGCTAGACGAAAGAAAGAAGAAAAAACATTACTGAAATATTTAAAATACTTCATCTGTGTAGTTAATAGATTGCTATTACAAACAGTTTCTCTTCCACTTCACAATATGAATCTTGAGCTTCCTTTCGTGATAATTTAGATGACAAATACACTGTGTAGTAACATGAGTACGTGAACTTACAAGTCTACAGTTTTATTGAATATGACCCTTTTTCTCCAGTAAGCCTTTTTGTGTATTAAAAGACACCAGTTATCTTAACATTTTGACCGTTTACATGATCTACTGAAAGGTGTCGAAGCTGTGTGTAGCTTCAAGACTAGTAGATTGGTATGTAAATTTGTTCTAAACATTACCACTAGAATTACTCTCAAACAATTTTAAGCAGCCTCCTCCACAGTTTTCTCGTTATCTATAATAATTGTATTACAGTCCTCTACACGTTACCCTTTCATACAAAAATTGTAGATAGATATTTTATACACTACTGGCACCCGTCACACGACATTACTATTATTATTGGACAAATATATTATAGTAGAACTGACATGTGATTACATTTTCACGCAATTTCGGTGCATAGATCCTGAAAAATCAGTACCCAGAACAACCACCTCTGGCCATAATAACGACCTTAATACGTCTGAACATTGAGTCAAACAGAGCTTGGATGGCGTGTACAGGTACGCTTGCCCTTGCAGCTTCAACACGATACCATAGTTTACCAAGAGTAGTGACTGGAGTATTGTGACTAGCCAGTTGCTCGGCCACAATTGACCAGACTTTACCAATGGGTGAGAGATCTGCAGAATGTACTGGCCAGGGCAGCATTCGAACATTTTTTGTATCCAGAAAGGCTCGTACAGGACCTGCAACTTGCGCTCGTGCATTATCCTGCTGAAATGTAGTGTTTCGCAGGGATCGAATGAAGTGTAGAGCCACGGGTCGTAACACATCTGAAATGGAGCGCCCACTGTTCAAAGTGCCGTCAATGCGAACAAAAGGTTCCCGAGAGGTGTAACCAATGGCACCCGATACCATCACGCCGGGTGATACGCCAGTATGGAGATGACGAATACACGCTTCCATTGTGCGTTCACCGCGATGTCGCAAAACACGGGTGCGACCATAATGATGCTGTAAACAGAACCAGGATTCATCCAAGAAAATGACGTTTGGCCATTCGTGCACCCAGGTTCGTCGTTGAGTACACCATCGCAGGCGCTCCTGTCAGTGATCCAGCGTCAAGTGTAACCGCAGCCATGGTCTCCGAGCTGATAGTCCACGCTGATGCCAACATCGTCGAACTGTTCGTGCAGATGGTTGTTGTCTTGCAAACGTCCGTATCTTTTGACTCAGGGATCGAGACGTGGCTGCACGATCCTCTACAGCCATGCGGATAAGATGCTTGTCATCTCAACGAGGCCGTTGGGATCCAGCACGGCGTTCTGTATTACCCTCCTGAACCCACCGATTCCATATTCTGCTAACAGTCACTGGATCTCGACCAACTCGAGCAGCAATTTCGTCATACGATAAACCGCAATCGCGATAGGCTACAATACGACCTTTATCAAAGTCTGAAATGTGATGGTACGCATTACTTATCCTCACAACAGCGTTTCACCAGGCAACGCCGGTCAACTGCTGTCTGTGTATGAGAAATCTGTTGTAACCGTTCCTCATGTCAGCACGTTGTAGGTGTCGCCACCGGCGCCAGCCTTTTATGAATGCTCTGAAAAGCTAATCATTTGCATATCACGGCATCTTCTTACTGTCGGTTAAAATTCGCGTCCGTAGCACGTCATGTTCGTGGTGTAGCAATTTTAACGGCCAGTAGTGTAATTCCACATTTCCTTTTTGTTAAATATTCCTGCAAAACTATATTTTATATCCAAGCGTAACGGATAATATTGGACTGTTCAAAAATCTGCTATTGAATTTGATAATTCTTTCAGAAGTATATATATTTCTGTTTTATATAGAAGTAGCTGAGTACCCGCCATAGCCGGCTATCTAGATATTTCTTCTCACTCCTATCTGTGTCCCTCTCCTACTACCTCCTCTCTTTTCATACTCTGTTTCCTCTTGTCTCTAAATAGTATTACCTTCACCTCACTAGGCGCGTGCTGGTTCTTACCCACACAGTATTCCATTCCAGATAGTAGGTAATATCTACATCAAGTTTACCTTAAATCGATCCAAAGCTTTGGGAGGAGTTTTTGTCGTGTATGCTTTTGTCTCGTATATTTAACGCGTTTCATTCTTGTTTGAAGCTGTAACCCTAGTGAATTTCGCCACGCTGTTTCGTTTCCACGAAGATAAATATTTATGAGGTGTACCTCATGAACTACATATTGTACGCTGGGATAGTTTTCCACAAACTGGTATGTGAATGCTGTCTACAAAATGTGTCGTGAATGCACTGACGGAAAAAAGTCGGAGCACCAAAAATTAAGTGATTTAGAGTTTGATGATGTCTCATATGTACTACACTGGATACAGAGCTAGAGATCGAGCAGGCCAAAGTAACATGTCGACAGTCTGTAGGGCGTGTTTTGTTACAACAGCTGTATGTCGGAGAGCGTTTGCTGTTGGAAAACAGCCTCTGGAATGCTGTTGACAAATGCCAGGACGACTGGTCGAATCACCAGACTGACTTACCAGTTTGAATTCAGAGTGGGTGGGATAACGACGAGATTGCTCATGCCGTCATACGAAATCGCACACAAGACCATAATTACAGGTGTGGGTCTGTGTGTCTGACAGCCGGCCGGTGTCGCCGTGCGGTTCTAGGCGCTACAGTTGGGGCCTAGCGACTGCTACGGTCGCAGGTTCGAATCCTGCCTCGGGCGTGGCTGTGTGTGATGTCCTTAGGTTAGTTAGGTTTAATTAGTTTTATGTTCTAGGCGACTGATGACCTCAGAAGTTACGTCGCATAGTGCTCAGTGCCATTTGAACCATTTTTTGTGTCTGACAGGTTGGCTGAAGGCCCTCAGCTAGTTTCCTTTTAATCACCACAGGGCCATCGCTGGCACCGAGAAGGAACCAGTTTTCATCAGAAAACACCTTGGACCTCCATCCTGTGCTCCAATGAGCTCCCACTTGACACCACAAAACACGCGATCGGCGGTAATTTGGGGTCAGTGAAGGTCGCGCTACACAGCGTCGGGCTCGGAGCTGCCCTTGAAGTAACCGATTTGTAACATTTAGTTAGTCACTGTGATGCCAACTGCTGTTCTGATTGCTGTTCAGATGCATTACGATGCGCGTGAGCCACACTCCCGCACGGTAGTGTCACGTGACCTTCTGGAGTCCAATGTTCTTGCCACTGTCCATTCTCTTGACCACCGCTGCCAGCAATGATGCACTGTGCCTACATTCCTGCCAGGTCTTTCCGCAGTATCGCAGAAGGAACTTCCAGCTTCCTGTAGTCATATTACAGGACCTCGTTCAATCTTAGTGAGTGGTTGATATTGACGTCTTTAGCGCCTTGTAGGCATTCTTGACTAACACCAAGTCACTAAGTCCCGTCTCAAAGGTAACTACATCTCATGTCGTTAGAGTGTCTTAAAAACAAACCTGTTTTGTGTCCTCATAGTGCCACTAGTAGCGCCACTCTATTGCGACTGGCACTATATTTGAACCAAAAACATTTTTCAGATGTAGAAACAGGCCTACGATCTTTTGTTTATGTCGCACAACTCCTTATTTTAAATGTTGAAGTTTTCTTATACGAATAACTCATTGGCCTAGATCGTAGTGTTTTGTATAGTGATGACTACTTTCGGCAAATTTAAAGTTCCATTTTCAGATCACGTTAATACAAGCAGCATCGGTAACGAAGTGTGTACCAGTAAAGGTCGTTCTTGAGGCTACTGTTTGTACTCCTGTGTTTTGAAAACGCCAAAAGGAAATTTGCCGAAACTGTACAAACAATTGATATCTGCGTAAACAAATGTGTTCGTATAAGAAGACTGTAACACTAGCAATTATAGAGCATCTCGTTAAAGACTGATTACATCGTATAACTGAGGGTATATTTTCATATTAATAGAGAAGAGACGTTTTCCTATTTATGTAAGGGACATATTAGACCTTGAAAGCTTAAGAAGTGGTACAAATATAGAGCGGAAATGTAAGGAGAATATGTAATGGAATATATTTAATGTTACAGAGTATTCCTTATCTTATCTTTGTAAACTGAATTTTCTCTGCTTGCTAAACAATACCGGATTTTTTTGTTTTTTTTTTTTTTGTTTTTCGTCCTATTTATTTTATTCACATTTTATTTTATTCCTATTTTATCTGATTCATTTTTTTAAAATATCTGTATGATTTCCAGAAACTCATAGCAAGTTTCTAATTTTTTGTGTACTAGGTTTTTCTACTGTATTTTGTAAATATTTAGTAGTAATCATGAAATAATTTTTGTTTAATGTACACCGGTATCCGTTTTAAATTTTGAATATTGTATGAGCCAGTGAAAATTTAAATAAGTGATTATTAAAATACATGATTTTAGCTATAAGCTGAAGAGAGCAGGCACACTTTCGAGTGAAACAGGGTATAATTCGAAAGTGGTCACGTTCTCTGGAATTGTAGCTTATGTAAAACACGTACCTGCCGTAAAGTAATATTTGATCCTACTAAAGGCATTATCTGGCCACTTGTCTGCAGTGTCTTAAAAGTAACATACATACTTTATCTTAAAGATGGAAAATTCTAATTCTTCCTTCTCAAATACGGAAGTTTTGTCGGTTCAGCACCTCACTCTACGCCACTGCAATAATATTGTGATACAACAACTTACAGAGACTTCTCCAAATCGTTATTCGCTTGGTTCATCCGTGGCAGTTACGAGAATTTTTACCCCCGTTTATCAAATTTATTGTAGTTGTTGACTGGGGTATATATATATTTTTTTCTGAGAGTACGATTCCAAATCCGTCATCTTTTATCGTTTCTAGCTGGAGCACTGAAAACGCATCATTTTCATTGGTACATTTACATATGCACGTTCCAAGTCGCTTTATAGTGCATGGCGAAGAGTACTTCTTACCAATAAAATCGATTTTCTTTCATATTCCAACTGAGTAATGAGCGAGGAAAGGAGATTTCTAAAAGCTTCTGTACGTGAGATATAAGCTCTTATTTTACTCGTACCCGAGATATGGATTGAAGACAGTTGAATGCTAACAGTCTCCTTTGATCACACGTTCTCAAATTTTACTCAACAGGGATTCGCGAGTAAGAAGTCGTATTTCATCGGCGATTTCATATTTAAGTTACACGAGCTATTTTATTACTACTTTTCGTGGTTGATACCATCCTGTTACCACTCTAGGAGTATGGTTCTTACTTTGAGTGGTTTCTGCTGTCATGTTTGTTGTTTCGGATACGAAACACTGTAGAACTATTGTGGGCATGGTCGTTCTAGTGTCTATTGTCTCGTGTCTACATTAATTTTATGAAAGATGAGAAGAAAAACTGAATTTCAGCATTGTTTTAAGACCTGTAATGCTTTTGTATCACCTAAAGGTTTTTTTTTATATGTGGGCTTTTTAAATATTCCGATTCAACTGACGTGCAATACACGAGTAAGATATACAAAATATACATGTACATCCCGTGTTTAGTCCGATGCTGATTACAAAATTAATGTAGAATAGTATATCTTTCTTATTGTTTCACTGGATGAAGTCTGAAGTACTAAGAACGCAGGATATGGGAAGTTCAGAACTATATCTTTCCTAAGAATGAATGTCTTGCATTGAATGTGGTGAGTTATGTGAGATAACTTCACTGTTTGACAAAAATCTAAAGTATCCAGAGGTAGAGGGGGGAGACACCGAAATAAGCCTACAGACGTTGAGAAAATATGTAATGGTATTTCGGTGATTAAAATATCGATTCAATTTTGCGAATAACTTGGCAGTATGAGCCTGCTCATTATTAAAACGTTGCACCACTTCTGGCTTAGATGCAGACACTGCTATGGCTGGGAAGTATTTCATAACACTGTTGTATTCCCTCCTAAGGCAAAATGACTCACAACTGTTGCACCTGGTATGTGATATCCAGGGTAGCCTCACTGCGGCGGCAGTGACAACCGAGCAGTCGCCCTAACCGCCGTCTGCTTCACGTCTGCTGTGCAGCGAGCTACCTTAATTTAAGTATTAACTGTATTTTTCTTACTTGTCACTTCTTCTTCTGCGTGTTTTTGCTTTTAGGAAGCTTTAATAGTCGAGTGCTATTAAGTGTTCCATAGATCTCGTGTTTGTTTTGAATACAGTCAGAGAGTCCCTTTAGTCAGCCATAGTGCTAGTAGTGCTAGTGTTTGTTTTGAATACAGTCCAGAGACAGGTAGTGCTATTTTCCTTGTTTTCTACAAGGAGTGGTTAGCAATCACACTTTAGTCAATAATCAACCGCCTTTAGTGAATTAGAAGTCTATTTAAAAGTTTATTAACACTCTATAGTAAATTGACTTCTTAGGATGGATAGGATGTGTGGCTGCTGTGTACGGACGCAGGAGGAGCTGGCCACTCTTCGCAAACAGCTGAGCGTGTTGATGGCCGCGGTCAGCCGTCTTCAGGCTGCTGCCTCGGAGTGTAGCGGCAGTGGGGAGTCTGGTGCGTCGCAAGGTACACCCCAGGTGTTACATGCTTCACCCACTGTCCCTGCTGTCGAGACATCTTCGCGGGTACCGGGCGCGGTTGGGCCACCCTCTCCCCAAGGGGAGTGGCGGGTTCAGCGGCGTTCGCGGCGCACGAGGCGGAGGGTCAATGTGGAGGCTGGCCGTGTGGCATCGCCCGCTCTGCCTGTGAGTGGACATGTGGCTGCTCCTTCAGCAAGGTCCGAGCAGGCACATGGGTGGAGGGGTTTATTAGTTATTGGGAGCTCCAACGTTAGGCGGGTGATGGAGCCCCTTAGGGAAATAGCGGAAAGGTCGGGGAAGAAGTCCAGTGTTCACTCTGTCTGCTTGCCGGGGGGTCTCATCCGAGATGTGGAGGAGGCCCTACCGGCGGCGATAGAGAGCACTGGGTGCACCCGACTGCAAATTGTTGCTCATGTCGGCACCAATGACTCCTGCCGTCTGGGTTCAGAGGTCATCCTCAGTTCGTACAGGCGGCTGGCGGAGTTGGTGAAGGCGGAAAGCCTCGCTCGCGGGGTGGAATCAGAGCTAACTATTTGTAGTATCGTTCCCAGAACCGATCGCGGTCCTCTGGTTTGGAGCCGAGTGGAAGGCTTAAACCAGAGGCTCAGACGATTCTGCGGAGAGCTGGGGTGCAAATTTCTCGACCTCCGCTATCGGGTGGAGAAATGTAGGGTCCCCCTGAATAGGTCAGGCGTGCACTACACGCCGGAAGCGGCTACGAGGGTAGCGGAGTACGTGTGGAGTGCACATGGGGTTTTTTTAGGTTAGAGAATTCCCTCCCTAGGCCCGACAAGACGCCTCCTGAGACGCGGCAAGGCAGTAGGCAAAATGCAACAAGGAATAACAATATTAATGTGCTTATAGTAAACTGCAGGAGCGTCTATAGAAAGGTCCCAGAACTGCTCTCATTAATAAACGGTCACAACGCCCATATAGTACTAGGAACAGAAAGTTGGCTGAAACCAGACGTAAACAGTAATGAAATGCTAAACTCGGATTGGAATGTATACCGCAGAGATAGGCTGGACAGTGAAGGGGGAGGCGTGTTTATAGCGATAAGAAGTGCAATAGTATCGAAGGAAATTGACGGAGATTCGAATTGTGAAATGATTTGGGTGAAGGTCACGGTTAAAGCAGGCTCAGACATGGTAATTGGATGTCTCTATAGGCCCCCGGGCTCAGCAGCTGTGGTGGCTCAGCACCTGAAGAATAATTTGGAAAATATTTCGAGTAGATTTCCCCACCATGTTATAGTTCTGGGTGGAGATTTTAATTTGCCGGATATAGACTGGGAGACTCAGACGTTCATAACGGGTGGCAGGGACAAAGAATCTAGCGAAATATTTTTAAGTGCTTTATCTGAAAACAACCTTGAGCAGTTAAACAGAAAACCGACTCGTGGCGATAACATATTAGACCTTCTGGTGACAAACAGACCCGAACTATTTGAATCAGTTAATGCAGAACAGGGAATCAGCGATCATAAAGCGGTTACTGCATCGATGATTTCAGCCGTAAATAGAAATATTAAAAAAGGTAGGAAGATTTTTCTGTTTAGCAAAAGTGACAAAAAGCAGATTTCAGAATACTTGGTGGCTCAACACAAAAGTTTTGTCTCAAGTACAGACAGTGTTGAGGATCAGTGGACAAAGTTCAAAACCATGGTACAATATGCGTTAGATGAGTATGTGCCAAGCAGGATCGTAAGAGATGGGAAAGAGCCACCGTGGTACAACAACCGAGTTAGAAAACTGCTGCGGAAGCAAAGGGAACTTCACAGCAAACATAAACATAGCCAAAGCCTTGCAGACAAACAAAAATTACGCGAAGCGAAATGCAGTGTGAGGAGGGCTATGCGAGAGGCTTTCAATGAATTCGAAAGTAAAGTTCTATGTACTGACTTGGCAGAAAATGGTCCTATGTCAAAGCGGTAGGTGGATCAAAACAAAATGTCCAGACACTCTGTGACCAAAATGGTACTGAAACAGAGGATGACAGACTAAAGGCCGAATTACTAAATGTCTTCTTCCAAAGCTGTTTCACAGAGGAAGACTGCACTGTAGTTCCTTCTCTAGATTGTCGCACAGTTGACAAAATGGTAGATATCGAAATAGACGACAGAGGGATAGAGAAACAATTAAAATCGCTCAAAAGAGGAAAGGCCGCTGGTCCTGATGGAATACCAGTTCGATTTTACACAGAGTACGCGAAGGAACTTGCCCCCCTTCTTGCAGCGGTGTACCGTAGGTCTCTAGAAGAGCGAAGCGTTCCTAAGGATTGGAAAAGGGCACAGGTCATCCCCGTTTTCAAGAAGGGACGTCGAACAGATGTGCAGAACTATAGACCTATATCTCTAACGTCGATCAGTTGTAGAATTTTGGAACACGTATTATGTTCGAGTATAATGTCTTTTCTGGAGACTAGAAATCTACTCTGTAGGAATCAGCATGGGTTTCGAAAAAGACGGTCGTGTGAAACCCAGCTCTCGCTATTCGTCCACGAGACTCAGAGGGCCTTAGACACGGGTTCACAGGTAGATGCCGTGTTTCTTGACTTCCGCAAGGCGTTTGACACAGTTCCCCACAGTCGTTTAATGAACAAAGTAAGAGCATACGGACTATCAGATCAATTGTGTGATTTGATTGAGGAGTTCCTAGATAACAGAACGCAGCATGTCATTCTCAATGGAGAGAAGTCTTCCGAAGTAAGAGTGATTTCAGGTGTGCCGCAGGGGAGTGTCATAGGACCGTTGATATTCACAATATACATAAATGACCTGGTGGATGACATCGGAAGTTCACTGAGGCTTTTTGCAGATGATGCTGTGGTGTATCGAGAGGTTGCAACAATGGAAAATTGTACTGAAATGCAGGAGGATCTGCAGCGAATTGACGCATGGTGCACGGAATGGCAGTTGAATCTCAATGTAGACAAGTGTAATGTGATGCGAATACATAGAAAGATAGGTCCCTTATCATTTAGCTACAAAATAGCAGGTCAGCAACTGGAAGTAGTTAATTCCATAAATTATCTGGGAGTACTCATTAGGAGTGATTTAAAATGGAATGATCATATAAAGTTGATCGTCGGTAAAGCAGATGCCAGACTGAGATTCATTGGAAGAATCTTAAGGAAATGCAATCCGACAACAAAGGAAGTAGGTTACAGTACGCTTGTTCGCCCAATGCTTGAATACTGCTCAGCAGTGTGGGATCCGCACCAGGTAGGGTTGATAGAAGAGATAGAGAAGATCCAACGGAGAGCAGCGCGCTTCGTTACAGGATCATTTAGTAATTGCGAAAGCGTTACGGAGATGATAGATAAACTCCAGTGGAAGACTCTGCAGGAGAGACGCTCATTAGCTCGGTACGGGCTTTTGTTAAAGTTTCGAGAACATACCTTCACCGAAGAGTCAAGCAGTATATTGCTCCCTCCTACGTATATCTCGCGAAGAGACCATGAGGATAAAATCAGAGAGATTAGAGCCCACACAGAAGCATACCGACAATCCTTCTTTCCACGTACAATACGAGACTGGAATAGAAGGGAGAACCGATAGAGGTACTCAGGGTACCCTCCGCCACACACCGTCAGGTGGCTTGCGGAGTATGGATGTAGATGTAGATGTAGATAAGGGAATCTTGCTGAGCCCTCAGGAAGTTCATATGGACTCGTGCCCTGTGTTTACGAGAACTGTCCTTCTGAAAAATGGAACCCTGATACCTTCGCATGTGGAGCAACACATAAAAGGATGCATGACGTCGGCAGCATATCGTGGTGCCGTCAGACTTCCCTCAATCACAAACCTGAAGTCACACTCGATGCATACGCACAGCGTTGTGGGACCTCTTAGCGGGCGCCAACTACTTCCACGTTCAGCGCCCATAAGATCCAAACACACACACACACACATACACACACACAAACGACTCAGGTCTCCGTCATTCTCGCCGACAGTGGTCGTCCGGGATAGTACAGAAAGGTTAATCATCGCTGGTCTCAAACTACATTCCTCATATGCACATGGTTTTCGCTCACTGAACCAGTCCACGCTCGATCATTTATATTCTGAAGTTAACAGCAGCGTACGAATGGAATCGTCATTGCCTAGTCCCGTTGTTGTTAGTCTCCGACGAATGGTAAACGTCACACAGTGTTACACGGCTTCCGTTACTTATTGTCGGATGCCGGATGTACGATGAAATGAAGTGATCGTATGGCATTTTTGTCAGTGCTTTGTGCAAAATAAGACCCTCCTCCGTTATCGTGGTCAGATTCGATCGAGCGTCACTTCGACAACGACTATTATTTCTTTTCACCTTCCCATTCAGTATAGCATTTCGCAAATATATGAGCTTATAATTTGGATCAAGCTTCTAGGTATTGTGTAGGAGACTTACGAGACAGCGCTTCGATAAGTAATATATGTCCGCAAACGCACTGCTTGTGTGTAAAATATATTTGAATACTAGCTCACTATCAAGTTTTCCGCTTCAGATTATGTTCGCAGCGAAGCAAATGAGCATCCGTCAGTGTGCTCAAAAGGAGCACATGACATGGGCGATGTTGCAAGTTCTCGTCGCCAGGTTTTCTGGTGTGCGACGAAGAACGTTATATTCAGATTTGAAAGAAAGGCGCGTCAGTGGAGAACAGCAGTCAACCCATTTAGTTTCTCTCAGCCATTGTGGTAGTCGTACCAAGATATTAAGAGACGTCATAAATACAACAGGGACTGACGACGGCTTTCAGTTAATGTCCTCCCGTGATGCGTAGTTGTAAAGTGATCCAATCTTCGAAATGGTTTTAAATTATTGCTATAAGAAGTACATCGGTTATTCCCGTAGAGCGATATATCTTGCTTTACTAACATTACTTCCTTATCTGAAAGCACTCACAAGGCTACAACCGAATGAATGAAAAATAAGAGACTATCTGTTATACGGTACTGTTTCTTCAGTGTGCTAGTCCTTAAGGTCTTCAGATTTATTAGGCTTCATACTTACAGTACTGGCCATTAAAATTGCTACACCACGAAGATGACGTACTACGGCCGCCTAATTTAACCGCCAAGAAGAAGATGCTGTGATATGCGAATGATTAGCTTTTCCGAGTAATCACACAAGGTTGGCGCCGGTGGCAACACCTACTACGTGCTGACATGAGGAAAGTTTCGAATTGATTTCTCATACACAAACAGCAGTTGACCGGCGTTGCCTGATGAAAAGTTGTTGTGATGCCTCGTGTAAGGAGGAAAAAACCGTACCATCATGTTTCCGACTTTCATCAAGGTCGGATTGTAGCCTATCGCGATTGCCGTTTATCGTACGGCGACATTGCTGCTCAATGACTGTTAGCAGAATATGGAATCGGTAGTTTCCGGAGAGTAATACGGAACGCCGTGCTGGACCTCAACGCCCTCGCATCACTAGCAGTCGAGATGACAGGCATCTTATCCGCATGGCTGTAACTGATCGTGCAGCAACGTCTCAATCCCTGAGTCAACAGATGGGAACGTTTGCAAGACAACAACCACCTGCACAAACAGTTCAATGACGTTTGCAGCAGCATGGCCTATCAGCAACGAGACCATCGCTGCGGTTACAATTGACGCTGAATCACAGACAGGAGCGCCTGTGGTTGTGTACTCAAAGACGAACCTGGGTGCACGAGTGGCAACACGTAATTTTTTTCGGATGAATCCAGGTTCTAAAATGATATTTTCACTCTGCAGCGGAGCATGTGCTGATATGAAACTTCCTGGCAGGTCAAAACTGTGTACCGGACCAAGACTCGAACTCGGTCCGGCACACTGTTTTAATCTGCCAGGAAGTTTCGAACCCAGGTTCTGTTTACAGCATCATGAAGGTCGCATCCGTGTTTGGCGACATCGCGGTGAAAGCACATTGGAAGCGTCTATTCGTCATCGCCATATTGGCGTATCACCCGGCTTGATGGTATGGGGTGTCATTGGTTACACCTCTCGGTCACCTCTTGTTCACATTGATGGCACTTTTAACAGTGGAAGTTACATTTCAGGTGTGTTGAGACCCGTGCCTTTACCCTTCATTCGATCTCTGCGAAATCCTACATTTCAGCAAAATAATGTACGACCGTATGTAGCAGGTAATGTACGGGCCTTTCTGGATATAGAAAATATTTGACTGCTGTCCTGGCGAGCACATTCTCCAGTTCTTTCACCAATTGAAAACGTCTGGTCAATGGTGGCCGAGCAACTGGCTCGTCACAGTACGCCACTTACTACTTTTGATGAATTGTGGTATCGTGTTGAAGCTGCATGGGCAGCTGTACCTGTACACACCATCCAAGCTCTATTTGACTCAATGCCCAGGTGTATCGATGCCGTTATTACGGCTTGGGGTGGTTGTTCTGGGTACTGATTCTCAGGATCTATGTACCCAAATTGCGTGAAAATGTAATCACATGTCAGTTCTAGTATAATATATTTGTCCAATGAATACCTGTTTATCTTCTGCATTTCTTCTTGGTGTAGCAATTTTAATGGCCAGTACTGTAGATTTTGTCCACAAATAGAGTTATGCGGTCAAGCTGTGATACTTCCCTTTTCATTTACTGGTCATCTAGTAGCTATATAATTTATTCCCTAAAATCTTTGAAAATGATTGACCTCCACCTCCATAGGTAGCACACGCACCACTCCTGCTGTCGGTAATTCCATTGGCCGGAGTCGATTTATCTTCAGTGTTGAGTCACGCTTCAACTGAGCCTCGATAACTAGTGAAGACCTTTCTGGGGACGCCGCAAACAGTGGTTGAGTACCAAACCAGCTGCCGTTCGCACTAAAGCCCAATAACCAGAAGTGTTGTTGCCCTAAATGAGAAGCATGCTTGTTTTGGCAATTGCCAAACCCTACCTTGACCAGTGAGGTCACCAAATCTCTCCTACTTGAGGGCTTTTGTTGCATTATGCGTGGGACCCCCCTAACAGCTAGAGATTCTAACTATCTGACCGGCAACTGAATAGAATCTGATACGATATTCCTCAGGAAGTTCACTAACTGAATCAAGCAATACCAAGCCGAGTAACTCCTTGCATAATGTCCAGAGGTGGACCAAGGCTCAGCTTGTGAAGCTCTGTCTCTTAAATAAATAATTCAACTGTTCTGCTGTTCAGAAATATTGATTATTTATCTGTACATGAGTGGTGTGATTGAGAGTCGTCAGGTTAGATTACACAAGTGGGTGTGTCATATACTGAATGAGTGAAACATCTACTTGTGTGAAGGAGTTTGAAGACTGCGCGCCAGGGAACTTGGTAGAAAAACTGACAGTCAGTTGACAGAATAATAGGGTGGCTATTGACTATGGCAAACAAATTCTTCTTCTTGATGACTATCGCAGGTGTAGAACTTCTTGAGGGGTTGACCATACAGCCTAATTTTTGTCTTGAGATCCCTGCCATCCTCTTATGTAAACGACATACATTAATGACAAATTATGTCAATTTTGCATATCGTTTACTTGGAAATAGTCACTTTCATATTCATGTCCTGTTCCAACAGTAGACTAAAACTACCCACTTGAAAGGTGGGTCGTACTGTGAACCAAAATCATACTTCGACATCTACCATAAATGTATTTCACGTTTCTGAGGCTGATATTTTTGGAACCATAAAAATGTATGTTACATTACTCATAAAATACGCCATCCTTTACCAACACAGCACTTCAAAAAACCACAGCATGATAACAGGGTAGACGCAAATCGCCGCTCGCTCTCCCTACGTGTGTGTCCCTTTTGTTGCGTGAGCAGCTCCATGACAATTTCACGTTTATTAATGCAACTATGACGAAATGAGCTGCTTGTCTTTGGATCGTATCGGTTTCCTCTATCAGTGCCATGAGGCATCCAATTTCGGAATTATCTTGCTAACTTTAATGGCACATTCTTGAGTGATGAAAGCACAATGAGTTAGTAGATTGTCAAATAATCTATTTTTTATTGCATCACGATTTCATTCATATTTCTCTAGCATTAAATGGTTTCCATCATCAACAAAGCAATCTGGATAATAATCAGTCTCATCAAATTATATACTTTTTAACTGGTGATCTTCTTCTATCTAAAATACTTAGCATCAGGTGTACATTTTAATTTATTAATTGCATTTGTAGATACATAATATTAAATTTTGTTATCTTAATATTCAACACTAACCTGGGTATGTAATCTTTATTTAATAAACTTTTCCGTTTTACCACCAAATTTAAGGAAATGAACGTTTTGATGTAACACAGTTGTAGTAAACATACTATGTTATTCAATTATACACTCCTGGAAATGGAAAAAGAACACATTGACACCGGTGTGTCAGACCCACCAAACTTGCTCCGGACACTCCGAGAGGTCTGTACAAGCAATGATCACACGCACGGCACAGCGGACACACCAGGAACCGCGGTGTTGGCCGTCGAATGGCGCTAGCTGCGCGGCATTTGTGCACCACCGCCGTCAGTGTCAGCCAGTTTACCGTGGCATACGGAGCTCCATCGCAGTCTTTAACACCGGTAGCATGCCGCGACAGCGTGGACGTGAACCGTATGTGCAGTTGACGGACTTTGAGCGAGGGCTTATAGTGGGCATGCGGGAGGCCGGGTGGACGTACCGCCGAATTGCTCAACACGTGGGGCGTGAGGTCTCCACAGTACATCGATGTTGTCGCCAGTGGTCGGCGGAAGGTGCACGTGCCCGTCGACCTGGGACCGGACCCCAGCGACGCACGGATACACGCCAAGACCGTAGGATCCTATGCAGTGCCGTAGGGAACCGCACCGCCACTTCCCAGCAAATTAGGGACACTGTTGCTCCTGGGGTATCGCCGAGGACCATTCGCAACCGTCTCCATGAAGCTGGGCTACGGTCCCGCACACCGTTAGGCCGTCTTCCGCTCACGCCCCAACATCGTGCAGCCCGCCTCCAGTGGTGTCGCGACAGGCGTGAATGGAGGGACGAATGGAGACGTGTCGTCTTCAGCGATGAGAGTCGCTTCTGCCTTGGTGCCAATGATGGTCGTATGCGTGTTTGGCGCCGTGCAGGTGAGCTCCACAATCAGGACTGTATACGACCGAGGCACACAGGGCCAACACCCGGCATCATGGTGTGGGGAGCGATCTCCTACACTGGCCGTACACCTCTGGTGATCGTCTAGGGGACACCGAATAGTGCACGGTACATCCAAACCGTCATCGAACCCATCGTTCTACCATTCCTAGACCGGCAAGGGAACTTGCTGTTCCAACAGGACAATGCACGTCGGCATGTATCCCGTGCTACCCAACGTGCTCTAGAAGGTGTAAGTCAACTACCCTGGCCAGAAAGATCTCCGGATCTGTCCCCCATTGAGCATGTTTGGGACTGGATGAAGCGTCGTCTTACGCGGGCTGCACGTCCAGCATGAACGCTGGTCCAACTGAGGCGGCAGGTGGAAATGGCATGGCAAGCCGTTCCACAGGACTACATCCAGCATCTCTACGATCGTCTCCATGGGAGAATAGCAGCCTGCATTGCTGCGAAAGGTGGATATACACTGTACTAGTGCCGACATTGTGCATGCTCTGTTGCCTGTGTCTATGTGCCTGTGGTTCTGTCAGTGTGATAATGTGATGTATCTGACCCCAGGAATGTGTCAATAAAGTTTCCCCTTCCTGGGACAATGAATTCACGGTGTTCTTATTTCAATTTCCAGGAGTGTATTATGGATTTTTTGTAGTTTATCATTCTTAATTTTTAATGCAATTTCCGTTTTTTCCTATTCTGGTTGTGTATCAGGTGGTTCATTTTCCTCTTCTCCTAATTTCAGTTGGTTTTGAGATTCAGCGGTAGGTTGTTCTAATTTGTTTTGTAATTTATATTTACTGTATTTTCTTAACAATGCTAAAACATAATTTGTTACTTGTTTTTTTATTTTAGTTTCACATTTTTAGATGATACAAGTAAACTAGAAAATCTTTATTCTTTGATAAATATAAATGGTTTTTCGTTTCCTTCTAATATATCATAGTTGAATGGGTTTAAATGTGATAATATATTTCTGTCATTTTTATCACTGTGTTTATGTACTTCATATGTTTTATCATTTCGAATATTTCAGGAGGAGGAGGAGGAGGAAATTAGGGTTTAATATCCTGTCAGCAACAAAGTCATTAGAGTGGGGAACAACCTCACATTAGGGAATGATGGAGATTAAAATTTTATTATTTGAACAACATTTTCAGCTTTACACCATAGACCATTTTCATTCAACAGTAATCATTAACCACTGTTTATTATTATATGACAGTGTGTTTTTTATGATATCTCTGAATGATTACATGTATTAGAAAATTTTTTATCCCCTCTCATTAATTTTTATTTGACCTTCTAGTTCTGCCACATCTCCTTTTTTTAAGGAGTACCTCAATAAACTTGAATGTTTGGCTACTATCAACATTTTGTAAGTTATAATATTTCTGCTAAATAGAAATGACTAAAACATAAAAGTGTGAAATGTGCGAAAATGGGAAATCAATAGATAATTTTAGTTTACAGAAATGTACAGATATGACTATAGGATATTTGTAGACAATGATTTAATGACTGTAATAAAGTACTGTGTAATAGTAAACAAATCGTAATATATGTGGGATATATATTTCTAAGTGTGATTATAATGAATACTTTAGAAACGTTTACCATGATAAATAATCAATAATATTACTAACTAGGAAAAATTATGAATTAACTATCTGAATATTGTATGTGCTAGGGAAAACTTAAATAAATGATTATTAAAATACATGATTTTAGTTATAAGTTGGAGAAAGCAGGCACTCTTTCGAATGAAACAGGCTATAATTCGAAAGTGGTCTCGTTCTCTGGAATTGTAGCTTCTGCACAACAAGGACCTGACATAAATAATATTTGATCCTACTAAAGGCATTATATGGCCACCTGCCTGCTGTGTCTTAAAATTAACATAAATCCTTTACCTTAAAGATGGAAAATTCTAATTCTTCCTTCTCAAATACAGACGTTTTGTCGGTTCAGCACCTCATTCTACGCCACTGCAATAATATTGTGATACAACAACTTACAGAGACTTCTCCAAATCGTTATTCGCTTGGTTCATCCATGGCAGTTACGAGAATTTTTACCCCCGTTTATCAAAATTATTGTAGTTGTTTACTGGGGTATATATATATATATATTTTCTGAGAGTACGATTCCAAATCCGTCATCTTTTATCGTTTCTGGCTGGAGCACTGAAAACGCATCATTTTCATTGGTACATTTACATATGCACGTTCCAAGTCACTTTATAGTGCATGGCGAAGAGTACTTCTTACCAATAAAATCGATTTTCTTTCATATTCCATCTGCATAATGAGCGAGGAAAGAAGACTTCTAAAAGCTTCTGTACGTGAAATATAAGCTCTTATTTTACTCGTACCCCAGATATGGATTGAAGACAGTTGAATGCTAACAGTCTCCTTTGATCACACGTTCTTAAATTTTAGTCAACAGGGATTCGCGAGTGATGAGTCACGCTTCCTCTGAGCCCCGATAATTTTGTGAATACCTTTCTGGGGACGCTGCGAACAGTGGTTGAGTACCAAACTAGCTGTCGTTTTCACTAAAGCCTGATAACCAGAAGTGATGGTCTGAGGTGTCTGATCATTTCATCGCAGGATCGCTTTGATTGTCACAACGCAATGGTAAGTCGATGATATTCTACGACCCATTTTGTTGCCATAAATGACAAGCATGCTTGTTTTGGCAATTGCCAAACCCTACCTTGACCAGTGAGGTCACCAAATCTCTCCTACTTGAGGGCTTTTGGTGCATTATATGTGGGACTCTCCTAACAGTTAGAGATTCTAACGATGTGACCGGCAATTGAATAGAATCTGATACGATATCCCTCAGGAAGTTCAGTAACTCAATCAAGCAAAACCAAGCCGAGTAACTCCCTGCCTAATGTCCAGATGTGGACCAAGGCTCAGCTTGTCAATTCCTGTCTCTTAAATAAATAATTCAACTGTTCTGCTGTTCTGAAATATTGATTATTTATCTGTACACGAGTGGTGTGATTGAGAGTCGTCAGGTTAGCTTACACAAGTGGGTGTGTCATATACTGAATTTGTGGCACATCTACTTGTGTGAAGGAGTTTGAAGACTGCGCGCCAGGGAACTTGGTAGAAAAACTGACAGTCAGTTGACAGAATAATAGGGTGGCTATTGACTATGGCAAACAAATTCTTCTTCTTAATGACGTATCGCAGGTGTAGCACTTCTTGAGGGGTTGACCATACAGCCTAATTTTTGTTTTGAGATCCCTGCCATTCTCTTACGTAATCGACATACATTAATTACAAATTATGTCAATTTTGCACATCGTTTACTTGGAAATAGTCACTTTCATATTCACATCCTGTTCCAACAGTAGACTAAAACTACTCACTTGAAAGGTGGGTTATACTGTGAACCAAAATCATACTTCGACATCTACCATAAATGTATTTCACGTTTCTGAGGCTGATATTTTTGGAACCATAAAAATGTATGTTACATTACTCATAAAATACGCCATCCTTTACCAACACAGCACTTGAAAAAAGCACAGCATGATAACAGGGTAGACTTGAACAATATTGCAACGATGTAGAGAATACTTCGTCCCTTCGATGTGACCTAAATACTTTTTTTATTGCAGAGCCTGACCCTTTGCTGCTAGTTAAACGAATCTTCCGTCTTAGGTTTTAGTACATCCAGGGGTCATCTCAAAACCCAATGTGTGTTCGTGCAGAGTTAAAGAGGTTTCGCAGAGTTAGTGAATCCTCATCCATTACTGACTTACCATGATGACAATTCCACAAAGGGTATAGTATCATTTTAGCTGGCTTTTATTTATATATTTTAGATTTTATTTTCCCTCCATTTTAACTGTAATTTAACGATTTTGTTGTAAGATATCATGACAGACTCTTTCACTCCGTCAAAACTCTACACATGTTTGTTTGAAGCTGTATTGGAAACAAATGACAGCTTCTGATGTCACTTCGACGTCGAGGTAGTTAGAGACGTGACACAAGATCGTACTGAAAAAGGGAATGAAAACGGCATAGGCCAGCTCTAGGTAACCATGTAGACATTTTAGGAAGTAAAGTTAAGCCTAAACTTTAGCTCTCATTCTATAGAATATGGTTACAACATTGCTCTGCTCGTTAATTTTGTAGCGATTAATCATAATGTACTCTGTGAATTTTGATACTGTTTGCACTTCCAGGTGATAAACATAAATAATGTATTGCTCTGATTAACAAACGAATATAGGTAGGTTCATTCTTATCAGCAATCTCTGGATACGTCTAACCATAAGCAAACGTGTTAAACGACATGCAAAGACAGCATCAGATGTCCGTTAACAATCGTCTCGAAACTATAAATTGTATCTCTTCTTATGAAATAATTATGGTATCTGCTTTACGGTACGTGGGAGGCAGCTTGTCTTTCCAATTCATTACCGCTTGTGATTTGCCACATCAGATATCACTGCACGTACGGATACCAAGCAGTAAAATTTGTGACATGCATGCCCTCGAAAAGGGTGGCTGCAGCTAAACTTAGAACTGAACGTAGTTCTAGTTTTCCCATTTTCAGTCAGTGATTCCCATGCAAACAGTTCTCCTCATAGCGTTGCACACCTTAATCATATGTCTCCAAACATCATAATATTTCCGTATAATATCTCAGTTCTGAGAAACCAGTGGGAGCGTCAGATGAAACTGGCTGAATATACGCACGGTTCCACATTTTGTTCGGTACTTGTAGTGTTTCATCTCCGCAATAAACGGTTTGCACTCGACGATGAGGGGCGTTCTGATATTCATCGACAAGTAGACGGTTAAAACTGGACTTGCGTCGGCTCTTGACACCAAAGGAGGATCAGGATGCTTTACTGTTGGAACACTTAAGAATAATACAAAATAAAAATAGTAACGGTGGTTGCGTTGCCTAACAAATAAAATTTTCTTTAATGGGCATGACCACTCATTCTGCCTACTGAATCTCATGGTCAACGAGATGACTTAACGCGACATTTTTATTCGAAATTTCACAAAAATCCGGAATCAGAATTATAAAATAAAACTTTTCATACCTACATCTTAATCTCCGCTGTCGGTAAAAAAAAACTACAGCATCATAAAATAATTAATGTAGAGTAATTCAGCTTTGAGAATACATTTGTCTAGGTAGAATGTTTAAGTAATTAACAATGCAAGGTCACAGGTTAATGTAGAGAGGAGACAAGCCATTGCTGATACATTAATAAGCAGTGTAACCACCAGAATCTTGAATGTAAGGGAGCAAACGTGCGTGTGTTGTGTTGTACATGTGCCGGATATCAGTTTGTGGGATGGAGTTCCATACCTGCGTCGCTTGGTCGGTCATTATATAGACAGATAAAGCTGTTTGTGAATGACATTGGAGCTGTTGTCCGATTATGCCCCATAAGTGTTCAGTTTGCCCCAGATGTCGTGATCGAATAGATCAAGATAACGTTTCGACACTCTGTAGAGCAACTTGGGTTACAACAGTGGTATTTAAGAGAGCGTTATCCTGTTGGAAGTGCTACTGCTGGCATACAAAATCTCATCCCAGACCTTAACAGGTCTGCATTTGGAAAGGAGCTGACTAATAGTGGTAAGGAGTGCCCTCCGTCACGCACCGTAAGGAGAATTGGGGAGTACTGGTGTAGATGCAGAGGTAGTCCACTGAATTCACAAATAAAGGTGGTTTATTGTCAGTGGAGTGCACGCTATAGGACGTCTGGCTCCGAGCTGTCCCTGAAGTAACAGATTTGTAACAGTTAGTTGTGTCACCGTGCTGCCAACTCCTGCTCATATTGCTGCTGCAGATGCAGCACAATGCGCCAGAACCATACTCCGAACACGATGGCCTTCCGGCTTTGTAGTGCCATGTGGCCGTCCGGATCGATCGTACGTTCTCGTGACCACCTTTGCCATCAATGATGTACGATGGCTATATTTCTTCCACATCTTTCTCTACTATCGCAGAAGGAAAGAAGGAAATTCAGCTTCTGGTAACCCTGTTACACAAACTTGTTAAAACTCACTGAGGTGTTCATAAGGGTGACTTTTTCGCCAAAATGTCATTCTTGACAATAATCAGCTCACCATGTCCAACGTCAAAGGTAACTAACGCTCACGACCGTTACACCCTGCATTTAAAAGACGCCTGTTTCTGACCCCCATAACTGCGTCGCTACCGGCACTCTGATTCGACTGGCACGAAAACGGAATGGACATCATGTTTTAGATTTAGAAACACCCCTACCAACATTCATTTATATCACTCTGCTCCTTGGTGTTGCTATATTTTTCTTTCAGTGTATTTTCCTGAAGCCACCTTGTGGCATGTGGAAAGAGTACAGTGTCTACCATTGCTAGTTTCATCCTTTTCCTGTTCCAGACGCGAAGAATTCATGGGTCCAGCTGCTACTGCTTCGCTTCTGTGTGAGCTCGAATACCTGTTATCTTCATGAAAATTTTGTGAGATCTAGGTATAAGGATAGAATACAATGGATGATTATTCTAGGGAAGTATGTACTCGGAATTGTATCAGCTAACCAATACGTGACGCAAATTGCCTCTCGCTCTCCCTACGTGTGTGTCCCTTTTGTTGCGTGAGCAGCTCCATGACGCTTTCACGTTTATTAATGCAACTATGACGAAATGAGCTGCTTGTCTTTGGATCGTATCGGTTTCCTCTATCAGTGCCATGAGGCATAGGTCTCATACTGGCGAACACAGTCAACTATCAGTCGAACGAGGCTTTCGCGAACCACATCCTTTGTGGGAGGACTACACTTCAAGACTATTGTTCCCACGAGTCTGATGTTGGTACCTGCCTTTCTTGCTATTAATTATATGTGGCTGTCCTACGGTAAATTCCTAACTGTTTAGACTGCCTAGTATTTAATGGATATGGCTACATCCAGTGATGTTTCTGCAAGTATATAACTATAAAGTAAAGGTGCGCTATTCCATATTTTCGAATCTGATACATCATGGGATTATATCGAATGTCATCTGCAAATCGAGGTCATGGAAGAAGCCAGATAATCATTTTTTGCTGCTTTCTAGGGCTTCTGGGCGGAATAGAGTTAGTTGGTTTTTGTACAAATGTTGCTTGCGGAAACTGTGTTCGGTCCCACAGGGCAGATATTCGATCTCCGTCAATACCATTATACGTGTGCTCAACTCCAGTACAATATTCTCTAGTGATACATTTTGGTCAGGGAATACAATCTGTCGCTCTCCGTTATAATACTTTTATAGGAGAAATACAGTTTGTGAATTTACATGGGAACATTCCCAAGTCTCAACAGACACTCTTGATGAAACTTTGCGAATGTGTTTAGGGGGTAAGGTACTGCAATACAAACCTACGACAGTGAGACACTGATGTTACACACAAAGGCGGACCTTGAGAACATTCTCACACAATAAAGAAAATTGTTAGGAAAATTATTCAGACAAAACTCATGGACGATTAATATAGGCTTCACTCCAGGGACACCACATTGGACATTATAAAGAGGTGAGAAAAATTTTTTGGACACATAAGCAGTCTCCCACAGACCAGACTCACCAACAGAATCCTCAGGTACATACAGAGACTCAAGACCACTACACCCTGGCTGATACAAGGCATAATTGATCTGGAAAGAACTCAGATAGATTCAGTAGACATCAAGGATAAAGGCGTCTGTAGACACAAGGTATACAAGTGGTGAGTGATGTCAGAGAAAACAGCACCTAAAGCCCAAAAGCCAAAGTGGACAGAACAAAAGCAAGAGAGCCTTTAGTGAAGGAGTACTGGAAGAATAGGAAGAATAAGTAGTCATGAATGTTTCATATGGTCTGATAAAAGGTCTGTTACATATGTAATAATAATAATGATAATAATAATGATAATAATCGATCAATAACAGTACATCTTATTAAATTATATATGAAATGATTGTCAACAAAATTTAAAGTAGGAGATAAGGTGAGAATATGTGTATTGAAAGGAATGTTGGAAAAATGTGATGTGTAAATTAGTCAACAGAAATTTTCGAAATTGAACATACATATATATTATGCATTGCAGTTACAAATAAAAACTAAAAGAAATTGAAGGGAGTTTTCATGTTCAGCAACTCATAAGACCAAATTTATGAATGTATACCTTGTAGAAGAAGTTATGAAAAGAAAGAGTCTATCTCAAATGGTAAGGATCAGACAATTCATATGAAGTTGGTGAAATAGAATTAAAGTAATTTTTAAGCAATTTTGTATACATTAATAGAGTTTCAAGAAAGAAAGGAGTAATAAATCCAGGTGATGATGACATATCTACTTCTACATGTCGACTGATGACTGTGTCAATTATTAAATTAATCTATGTGGTGATGCAAATTGAATTGTTTACAAATATTATAAGTGAGTGACAAATATATACCTTTTATCCTGAAGTATGTCTTTAGTGAAACTACATTTAGGTCTCATTTTATGTATTTCTAACCAACTCTGTCTCATTATTTTATATTTGTAAAGATATAATGAGTAACATTCCTTTAATGTATGTTTTCATCCTTCTTCACTAAGATTAATTAATCCAATTTCTGAATTATTTTGCTAAGTTTAGTGGCACATGAAAGCACAATAAATTAGTAGATTGTCTGATAATCAATTTTTTATTGCATAACGATTTCAATCATATTTCTCTAGCATTAAATAATTTCCATCATCAACAAAGCAATCTAGATGATAAACAGTATCATCAAATTATGTACTTTTAAACTGGTGACCTTCTATCATAAAATATTTAATATCAGGTGTAGATTTTAATTCATTAATTTCATTTGTAGATACATAACATTAAATTTGGTTATCTGAATATTCATCACTAACCTAGGTATGTAATCTTTATTTAATAAACTTTTCCGTTGTAACACCAAATTTAAGAAAATGAAAGTTTCGATGTAAGACAGTTCTAAGCAAACATAGTATGTTATTCAATTATATTATGGTTTTTTTGTCGTGTATCATTCTTAATTTTTAATGCAATATCCATTTTTTTCTATTCTGGTTGTGTAGCAAGGGGTTCATTTTCCTCTTCATCTAATTTCAGTTTGTTTGGAGATTCAGTGGTATGTTGTTCTAATTTTTTTCTATAATTTATATTTACTGTATTTTATTACCAATGCTAAAACATATTTTGTTACCTGTTATTTTTAATTTTTTAGTTTCTAACTTTTAGATGCTCCAAGTAAACTAGAAAATCTTTATTCATTGATAAATAAAAATGGTTTTTCGTTTCCTTCTTATATATCCTAGTTGAATGGGTTTAATTGTAATAATATATTTGTGTCATCTTTATCACTATGTATATGTACTTCATATGTTTGATAAATTCGAATACTTCAGGAGGAGGAGGAAATTAGGGTTTAATATCCTGTCTGCAACAAGGTCATTAGAATGTTGAACAACATGTTAGGGAATGATGCAGATGGAAATTTTAATATTTTAACAACATTTTCATCTTTATACCATAGACCATTTTCATTCATCAGTAATCATTAACCACAGTTTATTATTCTTAGACAGTTTGTTTTTATGATATCTACGAATGACTACATTTATTAGAAATTTTTTTCTCCCCTTTCATTAATTTTTATTTCACCTTATACTTCTGCCACGTCTCCTTTTTTTATGGAGTACCTCAAAAACCTTGAATGTTAAACTACTATCAATATTTGGTAAGTTATAATTTTTCTACTAAATAGAAATGATTAAAACATAAAAGTGTAAAATGTGTGTAAATGGGAAGTCAATAGAAAATTTTAGTTTACAGAAATATACAGGTATGACTATAGGACATTTGTAGACAATGATTTAATGACTGTCATAAAGTACTGTGTGTTAGTAAAGAAATCAAAATATATGTGGAATATAATTTCTAAGTGTGATTATGATGAATACATTAGAAACGTTTACCATGATAAATAATCAATAATATTACTAACTAGGAAAAATTATGAATTAACTGCCATAGGAAAATATATTACTTGGTAAGAAATTTGAAGGTTTTGATTGTTTTCATACTGATTGGTTATCTACAGGCAAATATATAAATCATTGTAAAAATTCTGTTTCAGGGTATAACGAAACAAGTTATGTAGAATTATCAGAATTAAGTTCAAATTAATTAAAGTTTTTGATCATTTTCCCTCAAATCGACCATGTAAAGTCCAACATACAAGCAAATCTAAAACACTATCCTAGGATATATCAAATATAAGAATTCTGATTATATGAATCAAGTTTAAACCCAATTAAAATATAATTTAAAAATCTTACTTTTAATAGAACCTTATTTTCTAATTAATTAAAGTTTGAATGATCTCATAATTCTTCTTATTTTATAAATTTCAACAGCTATTCACGAAATTGTATATTTTTTACTGTGTACAATCGGCATTAATAAAAGTTATTCTTTTAATAAAGTTTATTATTTTATCAGTGCAGACATATTTGAGAGTTCGTGATCACTCAATTTCATTATTATTGTAAGTGTAACAAATTTCTTGGGCTATAGTATTTAATAAAAACAGTATTTGGAAACAGTTATTTTATTCTGAAATTACAACTAATGATCAAAGATTGAAAAATAGTGAAACTAACAACTGAAAGAAATAATTCCATTTTCTACTACTAAGTTTGGGAATAAAGGTGAATCAATTGATTATTACCTAGTTAATAGAGAATTAGAAAACGGTTTATGGACTATAAATTTAGGGACCAATGACAACTTTATCAGTTTTTCTAACTGCATAAAACAAGGAATTATGAACATACTGAAAAATGTAACATTACATATTATGTTGTACGTAAATTTTATACTTCACTTTGATTCTGAAATGATGTTATCAGATTGTGAGAAAAGAATGGAATTTTAAATTTTAACCACATCACTATACAATCTTGAATGAAAGAGAGTTAATTAAATGATATGATGAAGAATATTAAGTCTATCCTTCGGAAATAACTACATTCAAACAATATATTTTAATGATGAAAATACTTCTCATTATTATTCATTTAACGATTCATCTCGACTTATTTCTACTCAAATATCACAACTTAAAAAAATCGACATATATTTGTTATCTTTTTGTTACATTTTAATAATAGGAAAATTTTATGTGCTCACAATCCACACTGTCCTGTAAATAAGCCGCTAGCAGTTAAAGTTCCTGATAAAAAATCATGTATAAATTTAAGAAATTATGAATATAAAAAGAAAGTTCCACTTGTTACTTATGGTGATTTGAATGTTAGCATTTAAAAGTAATTAATAGACAGCTTCATCCAGAAAAAACATGTGAGAAATAA
This sequence comes from Schistocerca gregaria, assembly GCF_023897955.1. Taxonomy (NCBI): domain Eukaryota; kingdom Metazoa; phylum Arthropoda; class Insecta; order Orthoptera; family Acrididae; genus Schistocerca; species Schistocerca gregaria. The sequence goes on from NC_064931.1 coordinate 838,207,789, forward strand.
ATAAGAAAACGATGGACAAACCACTTTTTTCTGATTATGTTAAATATATTCGTTCACATTATAATAACCCAGCTGTTTATAGAGGACCAAACTGTGAGAAAAAATTTTGTGAGTGTAGGAATCATGAAGCTGAACCAATTGATAATTTATATTCTGAAATTGAAGATGGAAAGCAATTCATCAAGTAAATAAGGAAGTGATACACAACATGGAAATTAGATGTAGTTTGAAAATGATGGAAGAAGTTAGTGTTTTGAGATAAAAAAACTATACTTATAAATTTTATGATGTTCTTGAGGAAAAAAATCAAAGGGAGTTAAGAGATATATTGTAAAATGTAAAATAAATTTACATGATTATATTGTTCATTTAATAATAGAGAACAATGCCATACTATGATTTTAATATAAGGTAATAAACATTTAATTAATTCTTTGGTGGCTTTCAAAAATATTAAGTTCTCATGGTAATAAAAGGTATGCTTCTGACAATAAAATAGATACTTCAATACAAGGACATCATAAAACCATTGTTTTAAAAAATTAACGATAATTTTTTTATTTTTATAATTTTCACATTTAATATATTTACACTTTCCACATAAACAAAGATCATTGTATGTTCATTGCTCCCAAAGCCACTGTAAACTTCTTGCAAACTAGTAACACCACCAAACTATGAAAAATACTTTTATTATAATTATCAATATAGAATATATATATGTAGTTAATATTTACATAGATTTATAAAGCAAAACCTTTGATGTTTCTTTTAAGACATATTTTACATTGAAATTTGCTACCCCTTCTAAATTTTTGAAAAGATTCATTGAATGAAAAAGAATTCTTAAGTAAGTGGGAAAAATACTACAAGTTGTACTAATTTTTTTCATTTTCTTAGTCATATTTTCAAGAAAAAAAGATGAAAATTTGGGGGAAGATTTGGAAGCTTTATATCTAGATTTTGACCATGAAATGTTTTTGCCTGGAATTTCACGATTTGTCCTCGAAATGCTTGTGAAATGCTCGGACAAATGAAATAAATTTTCGAAATGAATGATGAAATTCATCGAAAAATAGTAAAACTGTTTGAAAAATGCTGAAAATTAACAAAAAATAGTGAAAACGTTTAGAAAATGCTTCAGTTCTATGCAAAAAGTTAACTGTGTTTGGTTTGCGCCCATTTCAGATTTTTTACTGACATTGAACTGTTGGCAACATCATGTTTTTGATGAATTTTTTGATATTCTTCACGAAATGTATATGATATAAAATGGTTTCTCAACACTGATAAGCATGGCAGAGATTCGAATGTATGAGTATATCTACATCCAGTAAAGAAAACGAGCCCTGTGAAAACCTGTACCACTAATCATCCAATACCCTCACATAAACCATCTCCAGAGATTCACACAGACATACTAGCGTAGAACCTTGAAAACCAAAAATTCCACAGTAGCCCCACACACTGATCCTTTGGACTCCAGTCCCATCCCATCCTAATTATCTCCTTTACCACATTATTTCATCCTATACATTTGGAATTACAAAGAATGTTGAAATATGTAGAAAAATATTGTTGAGTACCAAGAGTTATGGATTAGTATTGGAGTGTATCTACATATTGAGCACTGAATATTCAACTACATAGATTAGGAGTGCAAATAGGCAAAACGCAAAAGCATTTTACAATGCTTTCACAAGAAAGTGCAGAGTAAGGTTTGTTACGATCACTTCAGTAGCCAGGATAGAAAGTTTCAGCAACAGGAAAGGGAGCTTAAACCCATTTTAAACGAATTCAAATTCTAGTAGGCAATGAAAAGCACGTACGTGTCAAAACGAGCATGAGGAACATGCAGCATCCATTGAATTTGAAAGTAAAGTTTTACCAAAGAGCCTGACTAAAGCCCTAACATGTTTTTTCTTATGCATCGTAAATCAGCAAATCAGATTCATCTCGTCAGTGGCTCAGTGGCCCTACTGGCACCAAAAAATATAATGATGGCATCAGGTCTGAAGTTCTGAACACTGTCTTCCGACTCTACACTGCCCACAAAGAAATTAAGCTTCGAGAACATTTGGGTGGATTTCAATGTAACAACACTCACTCTCTCTCTCTCTCTCTCTCTCTCTCTCTCTCTCTCTCTCTCTCTCCCCCCCCCCCCCCCCGCCACACACACACATACTATCACTGGGTTTGGAAATGATTGGAGTTATAATTCTTTGTGACAGCTTGAAATGCCACCAGACTGCATTAGTGTTTCTCTTGTATAATGTTGTTAACAGGCTTCGTACAATATGTAAGTGGTTGGAAACTTGTCAGATGTTGGGAGATCACTGTCAAGGGCACGGAGATGCCGGTTAGGCATGTGTAATAGGTTTATCAGGGTCTGGGAGAGATTGAAAGTGGCCCCATAGTGGATCTGCATTAGGCTGCAGGGTCGAATAGTGCAATATCCGGATTTTGAGGGGTATTCGACTGAGGCAGTGGCTAATGTTGCGCCTAATGGGAACATGAGGGAAACCATATTCGTCATCAACGTACAGGTCGACCACATCTTACAAACACAAGGGAGCTAGGCTGAGTCGTGGGATAGATACATCGTAATCTCTTTACTTCTGTGCCTACCATCCGAGAGCAAGTAATGAACTCCCTGCAGCGATCTGTGACTGCCTGCTCTATAGCACGTGACAAGCTGCAGCCGCATCAGGGAAACCCATGCGTAAGCTGCCATCAGCACCACAAAAGAAACGGCTGTGTTTGAAGTGGTGCTGTGACAGGGAAGTATGTGTTCGACGATTAATTGTGGTTTTGCAGCTGCCCCAATGAGCACCGTCGACAAGTATGGCGGTGGCTTGAGGGAGAGTTAGTTCTGTAAATGGGTTATGGCGTCAGATCACGGCTGGTATGGACTGAGCTACACCTCCGTTTACCCTCGGCAGACGCCACAATGGTATAGTACGCTGACTGTCAGTACTTGAGTGTTTCCTCTCACGCGAGACTAGTATAGAGTTGGTCTTCAAAAGGACCACTTCTCGCCTAAAAATAGCAGTTTTGGCAAGTATCTGCCTGACGTTTACGTAGTCCTGTGACCAGAAGAGTCCCCAGATGTATCTCCGATAGTTAATGTGTGGGCCATCTCGGACATCAACTATAGCCCAGTGATAGTACCGAAGATATCAGAAACCAGATGAAACATTTATGCACCATCTCGCCTCAGAAGAATAAAGATAGGCTTTATGACAACCATCCGTACCAAATCTTCCAGGCTAGAGCTCATGGAAAGTTTAACTGATAATTGGGCTCACACTGCCAAGTTATTGGTAAATTTAACTCGATATTGTAATGAATGCAAGTACCCATAAATTTTATCTCTTTTCCTCTCCCTTCTCGGTGTTTCAGTTGTTTCGTGAGCCAGTCTGTTTCTGCGCAGAAGGTCGTTATTTCAGTCATCGAAAGAATGACGAAATAAGTGGAAGGCAACCAGATCAAATGAGGTTCGTGTGAGGTTGTACAGAAGGTTTACCAAATAAATTCCTCACAGTCTAGCAGTTGTCGGAATAACGTAGGTTACCCTGCGATCGGGGAAAGCTCAGGTCATCCCCGCGTTTCATAGAGAGTCACTGCCCAAACGCGTATAATTGAAGCACTACTTCGTTGAAGTCTATTTGCTGCAGAGTTATGGTGCGTCTTTCACGTGCAAGCGTTGTTTCGTTTCCGGTGAGCGAAAATATCCTCTATAAGTATCAACAGTGATTCTTCAGATATCTTCAGAAAGTCGTCTTGCTGCAGTCTTCCGCGAAACAGAGCTCCGTATTCAAAACCTCTCGGTCTGTTAGCGTGTTCCGTGGCTTCCGAAAGGCATTCAACAAAGTTCCTCACTGTCCCATAGTGAGCCAGATATGATCTTACCGAGTATCTGATCAGATCTGTCGCTTGATACAAATCTGTCTCGTCGCGTTAAGATGAACAAAATTGACAAATGTAAGAGTAATTTCGGTAACACGCCAAGAGAGTGTTATACGAAAACTACTACTTACAACGTAGATTAACGGTGTCGTGGATAACGTCGGCGGCTCCGTGAGGCTTTTCGGGTGTGATGACGAAGTTCACAGGAAGGATGCAACGCTGGAAGAACCGAAATGCAGGAAGAACTGCAGACGAACGACAACTGGAGTAGGGACTGTCAGCTGACCAAGAACATAAATAAAGTAATGTTTTGCACATAAACAGCCAAAGAGATGCAATATTGAAATCAGCTCACTGGAAACAGTAACTACTGCAAACCAGCCAGGAGTAGCCATACAGAGCGACCTAAAGAATATTGACTATATATAACATACAGTAGGAAAGCAGATGGTGGACTAAGATTCATTGCGGCAATCTTCATGAAACGTAATTCATTTGTGAAAGAAGTGGCTTACAAGACACTCGTTCGAACGATTCTTCGATACTGCTTATTAGTTCGCGATTTTCGTCAGTGAGGATTAAGAGAAAGCAAGGAGAAGATCCAACAAACAGCGACGCTTTTTTTCAGGGAATCGTTTAACTGGAGCGAGAGCGTTTCAGACGACCGTTTCAGACGCTACCAAAGAGACACTGAACACCACAAGGATATTTACTGTTGAAATTTCGAAAGCGTACTTTCCATCAGGAGTAGCGCAAAATATTACCTCGGCCCATTTAAGTATCTTCAAATGATAGCGATGAGAAAATGGGAAAGATAGTGTTTCCTCTCATGTAGCTGTATCGTGGTTCCATTCTGCCTCAGTTAACTATTTGCGTGAAGCACAGCTTTATTGAAAATCATTCTGCCGAAGTGCCATTCGTTAACGGAACCAGAAAACGGGAAAAAGGTAGTGGTGCCAGGAGTCTCTCCTCGACACACCGTAAGGTGCCGTACGGTGAGCAGCCGTGGATGTACATTTACATCAGATGAAAGACTGAAACCAAACATAAGGAATGATGAACACATTGTGTTACAGAGAAATTTAGTGTGTAATAGCTAAGAATGACCGAGAATTTTCCTCAAGGACTTCATCTCTTATGTAGTTTTAACTACCATCTCCGAAATCTGCTTTCTTATAGATAGACGAAGAACTATTCTTATAAAACTTTCCAGTTGTACAATTCTGAAGGTGCGGAATGAATTTTTTAGTCTAATGTAGTCCACTCCTTCTTGAAATTAAGATAAAATCAATATATTAGCATCTGGAGGCGTCCAGAATTCTTTCTTATGAGGCTACAGAACGGTCAGTAAGTAGATAACGGTGACACGTGACATTCATCTATGGAATGTCTTTCGCTGAACTTAGCTTCTAACAAAACATTTGCTATTTCCACTTACGTTCATTTTATTTGCTAAACACCCCAGTTAGCAGCTGAAATAGACTAACGTTTCAGCTACGTGTCCCACTATCTTTCGATCTGATTTCTGTTTTGGTATCGACAGCGTAAGGGCTAATCTAAGAAAGATCGACAAGTAACTGCTTGCCAGATTTCATATAGATGGGACGAAAACGTGTGCGTCCCTACAATAGCGTTCCCAATGTTCTCAGTGGAATTTTAACAAGTTACATTTTGTCCCAAGCGATTTTTCCAGGTGTATGAGATACGTATACAATTAATCTCACACAAGGCAATAACGGTGGAGGTCTGATTTCGATATCTATGTGTAAGTCTCTACTTGGATCAGACGGAATGAAAGGAGAAACAATCATGGTCAGGTATCAAAGTACGTTTTTTGACAGAGTCTGGCAGGAAAATTGCTTGTGCATGCAGATAACTTCATATAATTTTCATACGTTTTCCTATACTAGGAATTCAACGTAATAGTAAAATGCACATCATGTTATCATACTACGCGGACGATATCTACCTTGTCAAGTCTCACCTCACAGCTGGTGGCACCTAGTTGTGTGTCACAAATAAAACGACCTGAATGCGTTCTCTTCGTTTCTTCCTTCCTCTAATCACCAGTATTCATTATTTTCCCTCCTAATCCTAAACAGTTTGCTTCTGGCCTCACCCAGACGTCCCTTAAGGAAACAAGTCTTTCTCTGCTGTCTTCTGTTAGCATGTTCATGCATTACAGAACCAGGAGAGAACCTAACTGATTTCTCCATTTTATCCTTGTAATGAAATCATTTAAAGCGCGACTCGCAACGGAGCTATGACTGAGTGCCCAACGGTAGCTCCCACAACTTCGACTCGTGATCGATAATTTGTTAACAGTAACTTCACACTGGCAGATTCAATGAGCTTGTTTACGCCAACAGACGACGTTATGTATAACGTACGTCGTTACTACATCGAGATCGGGAGGTTTATGGGAAGGAAGCGGAAGAAAATGTGAAGTTTATTGCCTTAAGTTAAGGACATTTATGGAAAGAAAAATGAAGAAATATATTTCTACGTCCATAACATGATATTTTGTTCACCCGGATCCCGGAAAGCTATCCATCTAGCATGGTATTTAAATCTTAAGTAAATAGTCGTCAATCTATGTTACATTTTATTAGGAAATTGTAAAAGGAAAGTCCCTGATTCCATGGCAAAGCCGCGCTGTTCTCTAATTTCATATGATCGAAGCATGATGTGGATAGGACTCACCAGAGAAGCACACTATACAAGGAATGCAAAGAAAAGAAAGTCGACTATAAATTATTGATTCAGCTTTGGAAAGCAGCTTTTCCTAGTGTCACACAAAACTCTTAGGGAAAGCGTTTGTCCCCTTCATCGCATCCTATTGCAATAAATGTTACTACTGTTTATTCGTTGGTATGGATTGAAAAAACATCATAAATCATCTACAAGATAGAATAAATACTGGAGTTCCGCACGGACACCAATTGCTGACTACTACTGGTCACCGACCTTTACACAGCCAGCCAATGACTTCGCACTGTGCATTTTCTCCGACGTTACGACTACACTGATCACACTCACTTTCTAAGTCGATTAGGTCACTGAAAAATATAGGAGACCGACGTTTGGTTTCAGTAATACACTCTTGTCTCAGTCGCTAAATTCTATAAATATACTCTTTGTATCGGGTTTCGACTTAACAATGACTCAGATAGTTTTGTGGTACAAAGATCGAATGAGTGAACCACTTTCATAAAATAACAATCTTTAGAGTAGCTGTGATGACGCATAAACTGATTTACATGGAATCTAGTCAAAGCTAACATGTTACACATCAGATACCAGACTGGCTCTCGTTGTGCGGCCTCTTAAAAGGTAAAAACTTTCGGCCACCAGATGGATGGACTGAACGGCGTGTATTCAATATGATTTCCAACATTAATTTAAGAGGAGGCACTTATTACCACAACTGGAATTATAATTATAGCCTATACATATTACTGTGTGAAATACGTTATTAGTTTAAAGTAAGTGTAACCTGCGTAAAAATTGTTTACATTGAATCACATGATGCTACATTTATAGTAAAATTTTTGTAAATAGTGGAAACTGCAGTTAAGGCATGTGCAGTACAAAACATATCACTACAGTATGATAAAATAAACCATACCTAATAGTGTTATCTATATAGAGGAGTTGTGAACTTTATTTTGAGATCATGAAAAGATAGAGACCCTTTGCATGATATCCTACATAGAGGACCAAAAAATAGTAATGATAGTAATAGCTGAATGATATTCAATAATATTTACAACGATAATGTAAAACGTTACGCAGCTCTTAAGTATTGTCGTAAGTCTCAGATTCTTGTGAAATGTATGTATAATACACCAGGAACTAATACTTTACATAAAAATATATGTAATACTGATTATTAACGTTATTTGTAAGTAAAAGATTCATACTCGAGTAGATTATCACATGATACAGCATAAGAGGGTCAATAAACTGCCCTTACCCTAACTTTGATCTGCAAACAAATAACTGCATCTCGCTGTCTTTCAAAACTCGCTAAAGGTGTAAGCAGCTCAAAATTAGTATACAGGAAGTTTCAAAAATACTTTTCCAAACTTAGGGGCAGATTTCTTGCACCAAAAGACGAGACAAAAGTCTAATAAACTTTGACACTAAAATGTAAACCTTAAGAAGTAAGAGAACTTGATCAGTAGAAGAGATGGGTTTCACCATAGCGAAGATTATGTAGTGCCCCTAGCTCTTAACTTCCCGGTTGACGAATCATTTATCTTTTATTTTGTGTAAGGAATCCGCCCCCAAAGTTAGTGAAAGTATTTTTGAAACACACTGAATAAGGAATATTCCACATCCCGAGTGAATTATGATGCTGACACTTACTAACAGATTCTGAAAGAAAGGAATCGTTCACAATGATTGACAACCTCCTATCTTCATTGTTAACATTGTCTAAACTCTAAGTAAAAGTTTTCTTTTTAAATTGATTACGTCGGCAGTTAAAAACTATCTTACATGGTGTAAATATTGCAATAATTTATTATATAAATATTTTTTGGCTCTCAGTAGAAAACAGTGTACTGTGGTTTCCAGAGGACCAGAGAAATAATTGCTGGTCATAAAACGTACAAACTAGCCCAGCTCAGATTGCTCAAATACATTAAAGTGATATTAAAATACGAAGACGTGTCAGTTCTGTTACCATTAAAGTCTTTTAATTGTTAAATACTGCATCTGCGTAGACTAGCTGTTTGAAAGTAAACAAGTAAAGAGTACAACAGCACAATTCGCTGAGGTAACAGCACCATTTAACAGGCTGTTATGACCAGCAGATATGCAATTGTCATAAATGAGATATTATATGACATATAACTACACATGTACATGAAACAATGTGCGTTAACACATGCTATTTTTACAGTTATATTTACAAAACAGAAACTGTTATGTTGTGTACGCTTGTCTCTTATTTTTCATCGAGGTAAAATGTAAGGTTTCGATTAGAGATTAAAATAGAGAAAGTAGGAACGGCTCGAGGCAGAGATTTGGATATGACGATTACGGCTTTTGCTACTGGGCTACTGCAACGGGGGAGGACTGAAAATGATGTAACACTTTCACTTGTCACCCTTGTTGAATTTGCGTAGGGTTACTTTGAGCTGTGTTTTCGGTCTTTTCAGTGAAACTTCATATTTAGATTTCGATGACAAATGAAGAAGGAACGTATACCTTCACAGCAACTTCTGTCTTAAGAAATAGTTTCCAGGAAATATTTTTGCAAAGTGACAAACTTCTTAAGAGTGTAATGAATGTGATGGTGATAATTTTTATAAGGTACAGTTTCTCTAAGCTCTTGTCTTCTGTACTCTCTAAATTCTTCAACGTTCAAGCATCAACTGAGCACAGATGTAGAGTTTTACAGATAAATGGCCTTCATTCATAGTACAACAGTGTTACCACGTCACCAATTTTAAAATAATTCTTATTCGTTTTCAGTTGAGAATGTGTTGTGCCGCCCTCGTTTATTTATTTGAGACTCTTAATTCATGCAATGTAAGATGATGATTGCATATTTTAATTTATAATGGTCACTTAAGATACGGACTCTCTTCTGAAGAGTTAATTTGATAATAAAAATATTGCTCTACTACTAATAGTTTTGTGATATGATGTCCCTCTCTCTCTCTCTCTCTCTCTCTCTCTCCCTCTTTCTATATATATATATATATATATATATATATATATATATATATATATATATATATATATACCTTCTGTATCCTCTTTCCCGTCAGATATCATGGTTGCCTCTACCAGTACGTAAATTGGTGGTGCAGAATTCCCACATTTAAACAGGAAGTAGTATAATAATCGCCCAAAGTGAGCAGGCTATGGAAATGTGGAATCGAAACCGAAGCCCGAATGGGAATTCAATGCGGAACCTCTACATGATAAATTTTCGGTTTTATCGAAATGGATTTCGGTTTTAATTGTACTAGGTAACAGCCCATTGGTAAAAGAAGAAGTCCATCCAGCTGGCAAAGTTTTATTTCCTTAATAGGATTTCATTTCCTCCTGGACTCTGATTAGAGTAGAACTTATGACTGACCGAGTGTGTATAAGCAGGGAGACAACAATTTATTTACCACACACCGCACGTGTCTGGTTAAACAAGAAGAATGCTACTTTTTGTGTTTCAACAGCATACGAAAAGAACTAACGTATGTACATTTAAGACTTCATAACTACAAATAATTCCTCATATACATAAAGAAACAATTTAGAACACAGCAACTAAAAGTAATAATGTGCAATTCTTTAGGTGGTTTGGAACAGACGTTTCTGTATCATCTGAAAAGCCAGCCGTAGATAGATGCTAATTTTGCTGTCACTTTCTATGTTTTACAAATGTTAAACTTTCTCCCATGTTACACGCCTGAAATCTGTTGTAAGGAATTTATTAGTGATGTCATAAGGTTAGTGAAATCGAAGGAACCATCTTCTCATACCTGAAGTTACCAACGGAATGAGAACTAATAGTTTAGACAGTGATTTAGTGCGGTATGCTGATGTGTCAATGGCGTCCCATCAGCCACCGGACGCCATTTGTCCAAATATTTGTCGAACTAATACTTGGTTTACGTTCAATTAGCAGACCCGACACTGTGATAACTGTGGAGTGTTGTATCACGGCACGCTACGCTTGCTGGCAGCACTTGAAGGAGACCCCAGAGGCAGAACGATACTCTAGGCTAAGGAGCAATCAACGTGTCTCGCTTTTAAAAGGTACTGCTACTGAAAGAATATATTCCACAACAGATCAGGGCAAGAACTTGGTGATTTCACGTTACAGAAACAGTAAACAAGTGTACACTCTATGCTGATGAGCATAACATTAATGCAACAGAACCATTGGACATGAACATAGTTTCACACCTTTAGATGTAACTGTAATCGTCATGAAAGAAATAATATCTCAGTTCTTGGAACAGCATGTTTCTCATAATTTGACGTCAAGACGAATAAATAACAGATGGAGATGCAGTTTAGAAGCGAAAAGGAGGTAACGACTTAGTTAAAACCCAGAAGTTAAATGGACTATTTGTGGAAGTGGCGAATGAATTTATAACAACCATATTGTCCGATCTAGATCACAATATTCAATAAAAACCGTTTTGAATGAAATTGCATGCAGTACGTTATGCGTATTACTACTAGTATTGAAAATATATATATAACTTTTTGTGTATTGTAAGATAAATATTGTGAAACATGTATAATGAAACGTCTGCCCAAGCTGATCTTTCTGTGAGCAGTAAGTATCTTTCTATATGCAACGTGATCTTCCACCATGAGATAGAGGAAGTATTAATAATTTTGTTTTGTCGAGCCGTTAGAAAGCATTGTCAGTCGAATTTCTGCCGCCAAATAAGTCAGTCAGATTTAAACATCTGCAGAGGTACGAAGCAGCAAAAACATAGTTAGGAATTACATAGAATTTGTCAACAATAAGAAGACAAAAACTGTACTGTGCAATGAAAAGGAAGCTGAAAGGTTTAAGCGGTATGAGGATGGTCTATACAAGGTAGATGAAATTCAAGGCAGTATTATATAAATGGAAGAGTACATAGATGAAGATGAGATAAGAATATGATACTGCTAGAAGCGTTTGACAGAACTTTGAAACACGTAAGGAGAAAAAACGCTCTTGGTGAAGATAAAATTGGTTCAGAACAACTGGCAGCCTTTAGAGATTCAGCTATGACAAAATTATTCCATTTGGGATGTAAGATGTATGAGACAGGCGGAATACGATCGATTTTGAAGAAGAATGTAATAATTCCAATTCCAATGAAAGCAGGTGGTAAGAGGTGTTAGTATAACTGAACTACCAGTTTCAAAACGCAATTTTGCAAAATACTAAGGCTAATTAGTTACATAAGAATGGAAAAACTGGTGGAAGCAGACCTTCTATAAGATCATTCTAATATCCGTAGATACGTAGGAGAATACAAGGCAATACTGACCTTAGACTTTTCTTACAGTAATTTCTGAGCATTGGTAAATTTAGAGACAGATTTTGACAGTGTTGACGGGAGTACTCTCTTTGAAACTCTGAAGGCAGCAGAAGTCAAATACAGGGTGCGCAGGGCTATTTACAACTTGTACAGAAACTAGATCATAGTTATAAGAGTAGGGAGGCACGAAAGGGAAGCAGTGGTTCAGAAGGGAGTCAGACAAGGTTACTGCTTGTTCATGCTGAATGGTCGCTCTGGTCAGTACTTCAGGGAGGTTTTGTATAATAATTGTGAATTTATTTTGTAATTCTTGCAGTACATACAGTTCACTTAAGTTTTCTAGTCAGACAGGATGCCCAACACACAAATGAAAAGAGAAAGATATTGATACCCCCAACATCTTGATTTTATTGAAAGGGAAGATTTGGGATTTGAAACTACGGTAAATTATTTAGTTAAATCATACTAAAGGTAAATTTCTTTTAGGATCTGGTGATTTCAAATGTAACGGTTTTGTTGGTCGAGTTTCAGGTTCTGGTCCAGCATTTCTCTGAAGAATATTATTTAGAAATTGAGTTTTGGGAAATATGGTGTTTTGCGCCACGCAACGATACGTCTTGGCATAGCTTCTGTCCATTGTAAATGCTCGTTCTGTTGAAAGTTACGTCAATGTGAACAGTATGATGAACATCAACAGAAAATAAATAATTCGTATATGCGGCGATTACATTATTTGAGGTTAAATATTCACACTTAAGCCGAGACAATAGACCGCTACAAATTATCCTGTTTCTGAAGCAAGGCCACACAAGATGACTGTAGCCAGAAAGTTATAAGCAATAGATCGACACAAGCGAAGGAAGCTTTCTGCGCTAGAAGTACACTGCTGATATCTGATATCGATGCAGAAACAAAATAAGAAAATATATGTTGACCCCAATATCGTACGGAACTGAAACATGCTCCACTAAATTTTCAGAAAAGGAACCTGAACCATTTGAAATATGGTGCTACCGATAGGCCTTAAGTACGAAGTTGGGAAGTACTAAGAACTGTCTGATGTCTGTGCAAGACACGAACTGGAGTAAATTTGTGCTTATTTTTTTTATTTTAGTGTGATTATTTCAAAGTGGTATTAGGAGAGATATGATGTTAATGATAGTTGCATATTGAAATATATTTATTCATTTTACGTTGATACGTATTTATAATGTGTTGGTAGCAGTAAAAAATAATTTATTTCATAAACGTATCTTTGTAGTAGACTCACAGCTACTAAACGTAAAAAAAAACCTTTGTTTAAATATGTGTAACACGCGAGTTAACGCGTGACAATAACAGGCGCGACTGGTTGCAGGTTGAGACCATTGTCCAAATACATCTAACTTTATTAGAATCAGTGCGCACAAGTCACATAATGACGTTAAAATTGGTGTTAATTAAACACACAGTAAAAGAAAAATGTAATTTGGTCAATGGAATCAGATAGAACTAGCACCGATTGACTTTACAAGGTTTAAGAGAAGAAGTTGGGACTCACAAATAATTAAAATCCCAACAAATTAATCGTGTGCAACATAGCCGCAGGTGGATAGGATACACAGTGACTGTAGGAACATACAGAACGCAGAAATGGAAATAACATGCAACAAGTCTTGCTCACCATTTCATGGATGAGCCCCAAAACTAGAACAGTCTATCGAAAAATGCTCAACTTCACTCCTTCCTAACCAGCCGATCACCATAGTCGTTATATAGGAATACAAGCTGCGTACGATGTAAATGCCTACCACTGCTGCTTGGCAGATTAGATTAGATTAGACTAGATTTGTACTTCTTCAATAGATCATGAATACAACACTTCGTAATGATGTGGGACGTGTCAGGTTAATAAAAGGTGTCTATACAAGATATTACATTACACAAAATATTACATGTCACGTAATATTTTTAATATTTTTTTGTGCGAGTTGGAGAAATTACCGACTTACTATATCCAAAAATTCATCCATATGAGTAGAATGAGTTGCCATCAAGATATTCTTTTAATTTCTTTTTAAATGCTATATGGCTTTCTGTCAGACCTTTGATGCTCTTAGGTAAGTGACCAAAGACTTTAGTGGCAGCACAATTTACCTCCTTCTGAGCCAAAGTTAGATTTAAAGATTTAACCTTGAGTAGGGAAGATCATCTTTTCTCCTAGTGTTGTAGCCATGTACACTGCTATTACTTTTGAATTCGTTCGGATTGTTAATAATAAATTTCATAAGTGAATATATATATATATATATATATATATATATATATATATATATATATATATATATATAAGTGTCTGCAGGATAATCTTGGATGAGCTCCAGCAATTATTCTGATTACAGGCTTTGGTGCAATGAACACTCTTTTACTCAATGATGAGTTACCCCAGAATATGATGCCATACGAAAGCAGAGAATGAAAATAGATGTGGTAAAGCAATTTACTGAGATGCATTTCGCCAAAATTTGCAGTGACCGTAATAGCATAAGTAGCTGAATTCAAACGTTTCAGCAGATCTTCAGAGTGTTTTTTCCAGTTCAACCCCTCATAAATGCATACGCCTAGAAATTTTTAATATTCAACCTTAGCTACCGGTTTCCGATCGGCGTCTGTATTTATAAATGATGCCATTCCATTTGCTATGTGGAACTGTATGTACTGTGTTTTGTCAAAGTTTAATTCTGGTCTGTTGGGTGTGATAGCTATACATCTAACATCGACAAAAAGTACCAGCTTTGCATCTTCGTGAATATAGATGGCAAGTCATTAATATATATTAAGAACAGCAGAGGATCCAAGACCGAACTTTACGGCACCCCATTCTTGATTGTTCCCCAGTTTCAGAAACACACGTTTTTTGCATATTATGTGAACTGTTTATTTCAACTATCTGCAGTCTTCCAGGTAGGTATGATTTAAACCATATGAGCGCCGTGCCATTCATATCACAGTACTTGAGGTTATCTAGAAGTATTTTGTGATTTACACCATCAAAAGCCTTTGAAAGATCACAAAATATCCCAAGGTGGCTTCCGGTTACTCAGGCCATTTACTATTTCATTAGTGAAAGTATGTATAGCTTTTTCCATTGGAAAACGTTTCTGCAAACTAAACTGACATTTTGTTAAAACTTTTTTTTTATGAAGGAGTGAAGCTACTCTAAAATGTAACACTTTTTCAATAAGTTTGGATAAGGCAGTCAGAAGAGAGATTGGGCGGTAGTTGTTGACATCAGACGTATCTCCTTTTCTATGCAGTGGTTTAACAATGGCATACTTCAGTCTATCTGGGAAAATACACTGCTTCAGAGAGCTATTACGTATGTGGATAAGAATCCCACTTATCTCTTCGGAGCAAGCTTTTATTTTCCTGCCGGAAATGCCATCAATTCCATGTGAGCTTTTATTCTTGAGAGAGTTTATTATCTTCCTAATTTCCGAAGTAGAGGTGGGTGGAATCTCAATTGTATCAAATGGTGTGGTAAGGTCTCTTCCATTAACTGCCTTGCTTCTTCAAATGAACATTTAAATCCTATTTTCTCTACAACATTTAAAAATGATTATTCAAAATGTTTTCAACTTCCGGCTTGTTGTTAGTCAAGTTTCCATTCGCTTTGATGGTAATGCCGTCATGCTGTACTTCTGGTTGCCCTATCTCCCTTGTAATAATATTCGAAATTGTTTTGACTTTGTTATCAGAGGAATTAATCTCAGAGATGATGCACATGCTTCTGGAATTTTTAATAACCTTTCTTAATCTAGCACAGTAGTTTTTAAAATATTTCTATGTTTCTGGGTCATTACTCTTTCTAGCTGTTAGATACTGTTCCCTTTTGTGGTTACAAGTTGTTTTTATTCCTTTAGTAAGCCAGGGTTTTTTGCATGGTTTCTTATAATTAAATTTATCTACTTTCTTGGGGAAACAGTTTTCAAATTCTCTTACAAGTGTATCATGCAATAAGTTATATTTTAAATTAGCATCGGCTTCCTTGTGCACCTCATCCCAGTCTAACTGCTGAAGATTTTCTCAGAAATTTCTAATTGTTGAGTCATTAATTGAACACACAACTTTGGAACGTAGTTTTTAATTACTGAATGGAGCTATATCATATACTGTAACTAGCTGAACACCATGATCAGAAAGGCCATTCTCAACTAATTCTCCAAATTAGCCTGATGGGCTCTAATTGTCTCCTCTTGTTCAGCTATAATCCTATCTCTGGAGCAAACCTTGCAAAACAATGGAAGAGTCTCGTTTGATACCCCAATTCCCACGCCGCTACAATTTCCCCAATGAAACCACCTGCCACAACAGCTGCACAAAACCCCTTAACTAACTTTCCTACTGCAGCTCACACACTTAGTATGTATGGTAGTTTGGAAATTAGTTCAGAGAGTTACTAAGTGATAATGATAATATATTAAATACAGATGCAAAAGGACACTAAATATGTTTTGGAAACTAATATGTAAGTAAACTATTACCAAATGCACTTAAATTTATGGTATAACGCTAAATATGCACTATCAAAAATAAGGCTTTAACAGCTGAATGTAACCAAATCGAACTTTTTGCGATTACTAGAAGAATACGCAAATAAAAGAAAAACCTTTAACGGTAAGCTTGAAGAGCACATTAATGAACGTATTTAATTAGTCGATCTATACGAAATGCACTTAAGATTGCGGTATAACGCTAAGTGTTCACACTCGGAAAGTATGGCAAAGCAGCGAAATATAAACAAAACGAGATTTTCGCGATTACTTGAACAACACGCAAATAAAAGAAAAACCTTTAACGGTGAGCTTGAAAAGCACCATAATGAACGTATTTAATCAGTTAAACTACCGCAAATGCACTTAAAATCGCGATACAACGCAAAATATGCACACTCGAAAAATTAGGCCTAGGTAGCAGTCAGTAAACAAACAAACTTTGTGCGATTACTAGAACACTACGCAAATGAAATAAAAAAAAAATTATTCAAATGGCTCTGAGCACTATGGGACCTAAGATCTATGGTCATCAGTTCCTGGAACTTAGAACTAATTAAGCCTAACGAACCTAAGGACATCACACAGCACCCAGCCATCACGAGACAGAGAAAATCCCTGATCCCGCCGGGAATCGAACCCGGGAACCCGGGCATGGAAAGCGAGATCGCTACCGAACGACCACAAGCTGCGGAGCGCAAATAAAAGAAAAACGTTTAATAGTGAGCTTCTAGAGTACACTACAGAACGTATTTAATTAGTTAAAACTGTTCAACTACAATTAATTACAATCTAAAATACTTATCTTTCACGAGAGCTCTGTCTCGGTACGTGCGGCCTTGTGCAGGGCTATCAAACCAAGAGACGTTTCACGGGCTATCTCTCAGATCAGTTCTGCTCTCTGCTGCATACTGTGCTGGAAACGTGAATTTATCTTGTCTTAGCACTGGCGTGTGTTCTGCTTCGAGTCTTCATCCAGAGTCATTTACACTGCATCTCCTACCTCTACCTTGAGCAGCGCCCGTGCCACAAAATGTAATCTGCTACCAACACTGAGTCACATGCCACCATCGATGAAGTGATCCATGTCGTCACTAATACCATTGCTGCAGCAGCTGAACCAGCAATTTCTCGTTCCTCCGGCTGCCCCCAGCTGAAGTCAGTGTCTCGATGGTCGCCGGAAATGGCTGCGGGCATTAGAGACCATAGGCGAGCCCTCCAATGTCGTAAGCGGCACACCTCCCGGTCAAATATTATCGCCTTCAAACGGCTCCAAGCGCAGGTTCACCTCCTCATCAGACGAAGGAAGGAGGAGTATTGGGAACGCTATGCCTCCACCGTTGAAACAGGAACCTCCTCCTCCCAGGTTTGGATCAAGCTCCGCCGTCTTTACGGCTATCGGAACCCAGAAGGTGTACTGGAAATCTCCAGAAATGGAACTTTATCTTCCAATCCAGGCGTAATTGCAGAGCATCTTGCCGAGCCTTATGCTGGCGTCTCTGCGTCGGAGATTACCACCCACCTTTCGTCTCTTCAAGCAGAGGGTGGAGCGACAGCACCTGCCTTTTGCTCCACGCCACCCTGAGCTTTATAATGAACCATTTAGTGAGTGAGAATTTCTCAGTGCCCTTGCCGACTGTCCTGACACATCCCCTGACCCATGTCGCATCCATCCGCAAATGCTGAAACATCTTATAACACTACCGTCTGCTACTGCTTTACCATAACCTTAAAGCTTGAAGCAGGTTGTGCAATAAAACTATTTTATTAAAGCGATTATGGTACAACGCAACAGAGCAGTGTTACCCTCTGAGAGGAATTTATTTATGTTGACCGTGTTGTACCTAACGGAGGTGGCTTATCAGAAATGAAAGTCAAAATTACGTAAATATTTGAACATTAACAAACAAAATTTTGCCTATCTGCACTGTTCAACGGATAAAGAAAACGGTCGCCAGCCTAACTAGGAAAGAGAATGATTAACATTCTCCTTCAAGAAAATAATTATTAATAACTTTAATGGATAAACAGAACCTATACTTTGTCACCCACGAGTGCAGTGAACTCTGACAAACACATGTTTACGGTAAGACTGAAACCAACAGTTAGAGCAGCACAAACTGTTTGCAAAATTATAACGGATACCGAAACACACTATTACTTTCAGGGCTACACAAACTGAATGGTCTTTATAACGTTATGATTACTATTCACTGCAGAATCATTAACTGGATATAAGTTAAGTCTCTCTCAGTTAAATACTTTACTATTTAAAATGAAAGTTAATTGGATTCCACTAACAACTTGCTTTTCACTATCATTTGAATAAAGAAATAATGTTTTTCACAATTAGTGGTCTTCCCATTACTTGTTACTTAACATTAACACAATCGGCAAACTGTGGATCCTGTTATATTATTAATATGCACTTCCAATACACAAGAGAGAAAAACACTTAGCAAACATGAGTATAGATGACCACAGATGTTAAGTCCCATAGTGCTCAGAGCCATTTTTGAAACATGAGTTTATAACGTTACACGCAGCAGTTTTCCACTTTTACTACATTGAGAGACCAAATTAACATATATGTAAGATACTGACTCACCTTCCGCGGTTTACAACAGGCAGTAATGTGATCATTTACTAAGCAAAACTTTATAAGCTTCAGTCTTAAGAACTCTCAATTTGAAGTTGGCAACAACACATTAATAAGCAGTTTTACTAGGAAAATTATTTTCGCAAGCATCATTAACTTTAACTCACTTTTTACTATGTTCAAGAGGTATTAATCAGCAAACCACTGGTCTTTAATTTTCTTTCAGTAAGGACACTCGGTAATCACTTTAGTTCAAATGGAGAGAAACCTGAGAGGTGTTATGATAAGGAGAAAAATCAATGTAGGTATATAAATTCTGTTATAAATTACCTTATATTTGAGCTCACTAACACATCCATTAAGTTGATCCTTCACTGTACATTACAATAGTGCTCCATTACAGTGATTGCGCAATGTGGTGGCGATTGCATGTTGGTAGGTGGAATTGCGTATACAATTGCTGGACTCTGTCATTTCTTGGTGGCGATGATAGATACAAATTCCAGAATAGTTCCAGCTGTTTATGCATCCATCCGAGGCGTTGGAAAATAGCAGAAAAAAACCTCTCTCGGAACCAGCACAATATGCATGTTTTACATGGCAATGCACAGTCTCGTAGCTCGTCCCCGACTCGTAGCTCATCCCCGACTGTCTGTTGTTCCACCTTTTCCACCTAGGTCAACCACAATTAGCACGCGTTACACAGTTCCGTTCCGGAGGGGAACCACAACAACTTTTACATACAGAATAACTAAGAACCCTAAGTGAGGATCAGCAGTTTACATAACAGCAAACAAATACAATAAATAAAACAGAACATTTGCACATATTGACATTTGTACCAAAATTTATTCACACAAAATTACAATTATGTACAGTAAGTCTTGTTCCCTCCAAATGGGACAAAGAATTTAAATGACAGATACACTATTTTGCATAGAACCAAACCATGACATCAAAGAAAGACAAAGAAAGGAGTATACAATTCTGTGTTATCTATTCACTCAAACACATTTACAAAAGCTTAACGATATAATGTTAAATGAAACAAAAGCAAAATAAATCAGTAAGGCATTAGAGTTATGGTGCTACAATCTGTCAGCGTATTCTTAATGCCACCTCTTTGCTGTCTTCAACCGTATTTGGAGTGATGACGTATTCCCCTTCGCGATGGTGGCAGAGTGTCATCACTCCAGTCCTAAATACTGGAAATAACACACTAGATGTTGACAGCTATCGTCACATCAGCCTCACCAACGTTCTGGCAAGCTGCTTCAACGTTCGTTGAGCAAGCGGTTATGTTGGCTTCTTGAGTCCCGGGACCGTCTAGCTCTGTCCTCCATCGACAACTTGGTGTAGCTGTAGTCTGCCATTCGATCAGCCTTTTCCTAGCGACAACACCTCATTGCCGTCTTTTTCGATCTCACGAAGGCCTACGATACCACTCGGCGACACCACATCCTCACGACTTTCCATGAGTGCGGCTTTAAGGGCCCACTCCCCATTTTTATACTAAACTTTTTGTCACACCGCACATTCAGAATTCGTGTCAGTGCTTCCTATAATTGACCCCATATACAAGAGAATGTGGTGCCACAGGGCTCCGTCTTGAGTGTCCCACTCTTTTTAATTGCCGTCAATGTTCTCGCATTTGCAGTACGATCGTCAGTCTCTCCCCTCCTGTACTCTTCCGATCTTTGTATTTCGTTCTAGTCCTCTCCTTTTGTTGTGGCTGAACGCCGGCTGCAGGGAGCTATACAGAAGGCGCCGACATGGGCTGTGTTTTCCGCCGCCAAAGCTTGCGTGATGCACTTCTGTCATCGTCATACCCTCCATGCCCATTCAGAACCTTACCTCGATGACCGACTAGTAGATATAGTGGAGACCTACCGTTTTCTGGGACAGGTCTTCGATACGCACCTAAGTTGCCTTTCACATCTTCGTCAGCTTAAGTACATGTGCTGATGGCACCTTAATCGTATTCGATTCCTGAGCCACACAAACTTGGATGCTGTACCAAACCCTCGTACAGTCCTATATTGATTGCCGGAGCGCGGTTTATGGTTCAGCAGCCCCTTGTGCACTGAGTCTACGATACTCTATCCACCACTGTGGAGTTCGCCTCGCGACGGGAGCATTCAGATCGAGACCCGTGAACAGCCTCCTGGTGGAAGCTGGTATTCCTCCATTGCTGCTCCAGCGGCAAAAATTGCTCGCAAATTATACTGCTCACATACATAGTCGGCCTCGCAATCCAAATTATCGTCTTCTTTTCCATAAAACAGCGGTCCATATCCCACAGTGGCGGCCCAGAACTGAGAATGCCTTCACCGAATACGTCATGTCACTTCTTCATGAGCTCGACACTTCCGCCCTACCACCTTTCCTGCAGGCCCACTTCCGTATTACCCAAATGGTCCATACCTTGCCCACAGCTTCTGCTGAACCTATTGAAAGGCCCCAAAATTTAAGCTCCCCCTGAAGGTCTCAGTCCGCATTTTATCTCACTTCCTGTCGAGTTTGAGGGCTCAGAAAGGCTCCACACCAATGGATCACTGGTCGACGGTCTTGTTGCTACGGTTACGCTCACGTTGGCCATACTGAACAACGATCCTTGCTGAACGGCTGCAGTAGTTTCACTGCAGATTTGGTGGCCATCTATCACGCTCTGGATCACATCCGCTCCTTGTCTGATGATTCCTTCGTGATTTTTAGTGACTCCTTAAGCAGCCTACAAGCTCCTGACTAGTGCTTCCTTGTCATCATTTAGTACTGTTAATCCAGGAGTCTCTTTATGCCCTCTGCACCAGAGGATGCCAGTGACCTTCATTTGGACCCCGGCCATGTTGGGATACAGTGCAAGGAATTTGCTGACCGCATGGCCAAACAGGCCACCAGTAAACCATCTCTGGAGATTGGCCTACTGAAGACCGATTTGCGAGCAGTCTTTCGCCGCAAAGATTTCGCGATCTGTGATACTGAATGGCGCACCCTAAGTACACCAAATAAACTCCGTGCTATCAAGGAGGCGACGAATGTGTGGCGGTCATCCATGCGAACCACTCACAGGGAATCTGTTGTCCTTTGCCGGCTCCGCATTGGCCATACGTGGCTGACACATGGATACCTCCTCCGTTGCGAGGACCGAAATCGACGGCGGTGTGGTTCTCTTCTGGCTGTCGTGCTCATCTTTCTTGAGTGCCAAATTTTAGCCGCTCTGGGGCGGACTTTTACTCTTATCATCACTGTAACTTCAGTGTTGGGCGAAAATACCTCAATGGCATATTTAGTTTACCGCTTTATTTGTGAGGTCTTTTTTTATCGTACCATCTAAGGGTGGGCATTTGGCTTTCTCTCTGGGGCTTCCACCGTCACTCCATTTTAACTCTCTGTCACCCTCTCTTTGCATTTTCTGTCTTGGTGTTTGTCTTTTCCATTCATATTTTCATCTGGCTTATTTGCTTGGAGTGGACATTTTAATGTGTTTCAGAGTGGCTGGCTCATCGCCTTTTATTGTAATGATCAGCCAGCCGACACCATCTGCTCTATGGTTATAATACCTTAATCTACTTTTCCTTACGGTGTACGTTTTCCCCGTTTTTGTTCGTGCCATTAGTTTTCATTGTTGGTGTATTTCTGCAGTACTTTTCCCCCTTTTACTTTGCGAGTTGTTTTACCCTTAGTCTTGTTTGTGTCAGGAACAAAGGATTGATCACCCTGTAGTTTTGTCCCCTTATCCCTCAAACCATCCAACCAGTATGTCATAACCTCTAATTGCAAACCCCATTGGCATAATTATATTCCTCCTGCATATCGAATAGGAGGCTACTCGAGGCGTCACTTTGGCGGTAGCTCGAAGCGAGCCCTATTCTATTCTTCCAATTAGAGTAAGTGTTCATACGTAGTACCGTCAACTACAATACACTAAGTGATCCGGAGTTTCAATGATCCTACACAGGACAGAGGCATATCTGCAGGAACGCCAGCATAGGGCCTTCAGATGGGGACGACCATGTCTTCATGGCATGTTGGGGCTTGCTGGTATACTTTACCTTTAAAACATCCCTATAGAGAGAAAACTGGTGACGTAAAATCCGGCAACCTAGCTGGGCAACTAATAGGGCCACACCAGTCGAGTGTATATACGGTCTAATGCCTACCGTGATTCAATTGCTTAATGAGCAGGCAACCTTCCTGCTAAAAACTCATATGTTGTCGAACGGCCTGGGCATCATCCTGCAGCAGTACAGGTAGTTTCTATTCCAAAAACATTCGATATTTGCATCCATTCAGAGTGCCGTCGATAAAATACGGAACTATGCGTTTGTCCCCAATGACGCCACACGATACATCAACCGACGAAGAATGCTGATGGTCAGCTTGCCGTAACCAATGGTAATTTTCTACTAACCAGTAACTCATGTTGTGCTGGTAAACATAACGTGCTTTGTGGGCGTAGACTAGTCGGAGAATAGTACTTCTTCAAAGAACGTGAGATTCATTTGCATTTATTGACGAGCACTTTCACATTACAGTATCCGCTTATGGAAATCGGCACCATTAAGTTATTGATACAGTGACGCGGGGTATGGATGATAATTACGACACTGATCAGACAAAAAGGCGTTTACAACTTTGGAAAAGAACGAAGAAGAGCGAGCTTTCTCTGGGAAACCTTCGACATGCAAGGCAACAGCAGCTTCAACATTTCTCCTACATTCACAATAAATAAGGATCATTTCAGTTTCTTCTTCTGTGGCTGCAATATTCATCGACCACTTGCTCGTCTGTTCTTCTAACGGTACGTAGGTGTGCAGGCAGTAAAAACTGCACACGTTTTGTATTATTTAGAGCCGCTATCTGTTCTACGTCTGCATGATATGTGAGTTCGGTCGCAGTGTACTGCATGTTAAGACACGACGTAGCTCACTTCACGAGCACGGAGGAATACGACGTTGCGAATCTTGTTTCTAGTTAAAATCTACGAAATGCTGGCCTGTCCTACATTCCCACCGTAGAGGTGGGGTCAAACGTGCCATTGGATATTCAAGAGCCATTGAACAGCATGTGGTAAATTACCACTGTGTACTCATTTCTGTTCCTCCGATTACAGTACCATCTATGGCCAAACGAAGAAAATGTTACAGACAGAACGTATGTAGAGTTTGCCCTAGATCTGTAATCCACAATAAAAAGCGAAGATTTGCATTGAAAACTTCAGGGTTTCTACTCGCCATCCACGCACGGGGTTGAGTAGAGGGTTCGAACGTGGCACTGCAAGATGTCCCGCTCTGAGGCAGGCATATCTGAATTATAACTCTTTTTCATCCAGTGTGTAGTTTTCGAGATATTTCAATGTCTTTAGTTGAAATGAACTCCCTGAGTAACCAGGTGTGCAAAATTTAAACACAAAAGTACTATTCGCATGATCGGTCTGCTTAGTTACTCAGATCGATGAAACTTACACCACACATAGAAAGAATTTCTGCAGTTTAGTAATTGGTAACTGAAAGAAATGCGTAATGAGACGAACAGCAAAGTAAGGTTTACTCAGAAATAGCAAAAACACTGAATTCACGGCGGGTTTTTATGGTTCCCAGGACATTACAGCAAGCGGGATATGGTACTGAATAGATTACGTGATAATCGTGGACAGCAATGAATGGCCTTAAACGATCACCCACGGTCACCTTAAGGTTGGTTGGGAATTCTTCTGTTTCAACTTTCCGTTCTTCCGCCAGCGCATTATTAAACTCCTGGATTGTCCGTCCCCCCGACACATCCCACATTCTCTCGATGTGATTAAAGTTGGAGGAACAACCAGGCCAGTTCATTCCCTGAATATTCTGTTGCTCGAAGAGCACTTCCACCCAGGCAGCTAGATTTTGTAGCACACTGCCATCCATAATAATTACGTCATGGACAAATGGACACCTGAAAAGACCACGCTGTTAAGGAGTACGGAGTGACGTTAAAGTCGAGCAATGAGTGTACCGTGTTCAGGGATTTTAAGGTGAGTTTTCCCATAGATTATGTGCCTCCCAGCTCCTGAACCACCAAAACGATAATGTTCGGCAGTCCAATATTGCGGCGCCCGTTTACTAAAAAGAACGAAGCAACGTTCCTTCAGATATACACTCATGTCTGAAGGAACAAGCATTGCGGCGACTACAGCAGTTATGAAATACACTCCTGGAAATTGAAATAAGAACACCGTGAATTCATTGTCCCAGGAAGGGGAAACTTTATTGACACATTCCTGGGATCAGATACATCACATGATCACACTGACAGAACCACAGGCACATAGACACAGGCAACAGAGCATGTACAATGTCGGCACTAGTACAGTGTATATCCACCTTTCGCAGCAATGCAGGCTGCTATTCTCCCATGGAGACGATCGTAGAGATGCTGGATGTAGTCCTGTGGAACGGCTTGCCATGCCATTTCCACCTGGCGCCTCAGTTCGACCAGCGTTCGTGCTGGACGTGCAGAACGCGTGAGACGACGCTTCATCCAGTCCCAAACATGCTCAATGGGGGACAGATCCGGAGATCTTGCTGGCCAGGGTAGTGGACTTACACCTTCTAGAGTACGTTGGGTGGCACGGGATACATGCGGACGTGCATTGTCCTGTTGGAACAGCAAGTTCCCTTGCCGGTCTAGGAATGGTAGAACGATGGGTTCGATGACGGTTTGGATGTACCGTGCACTATTCAGTGTCCCCTCGGCGATCACCAGAGGTGTACGGCCAGTGTAGGAGATCTCTCCCCACACCATGATGCCGGGTGTTGGCCCTGTGTGCCTCGGTCGTATACAGTCCTGATTGTGGCGCTCACCTGCACGGCGCCAAACACGCATACGACCATCATTGGCACCAAGGCAGAAGCGACTCTCATCGCTGAAGACGACACGTCTCCATTCGTCCCTCCATTCACGCCTGTCGCGACACCACTGGAGGCGGGCTGCACGATGTTGGGGCGTGAGCAGAAGACGGCCTAACGGTCTGCGGGACCGTAGCCCAGCTTCATGGAGACGGTTGCGAATGGTCCTCGCCGATACCCCACGAGCAACAGTGTCCCTAATTTGCTGGGAAGTGGCGGTGCGGTCCCCTACGGCACTGCGTAGGATCCTACGGTCTTGGCGCGCATCCGTGTGTTGCTGCGGTCCGGTCCCAGGTCGACGGGCACGTGCACCTTCCGCCGACCACTGGCGACAACATCGATGTACTGTGGAGACCTCACGCCCCACGTGTTGAGCAATTCGGCGGTACGTCCACCCGGCCTCCCGCATGCCCACTATACGGCATCGCTCAAAGTCCGTCAACTGCACATACGGTTCACGTTCACGCTGTCGCGGCATGCTACCAGTGTTAAAGACTGCGATGGAGCTCCGTATGCCACGGCAAACTGGCTGACACTGACGGCGGCGGTGCACAAATGCTGCGCATCCAGCGCCATTCGACGGCCAACACCGCAGTTCCTGGTGTGTCATCTGTGCCGTGCGTGTGATCATTGCTTGTACAGCCCTCTCGCAGTGTCCGGAGCAAGTATGGTGCGTCTGACACACAGGTGTCAATGTGTTCTTTTTTCCATTTCCAGGAGTGTACATTCGTTGTTGCGAATACGAACCACCACCAGCTGTATGATAGAATGACGACAGTGATAACTTGTGCCGTGTCGGGATTTTTTTTTTTTTTTTTTTTTTTTCTTTTTTTCTTTTTAGTGGACGACGAGGCCCCTGACCCAACACGCTGAGCTACCGCATCAGCAACTCTTCTGTTGTTGTTCTGGCAACTCGTGCGCGATTGACTACTAGACACAAAAATCATTTTTTGTTAGGGTAAGTATTTACCCCTTGTTTCTGTACCTTGCACTGTATGATTCGTACGCTTTATTAATTTTCAGTTCAACATGCACTACATAATCTCTACAAAATCGAAATATTGATTGTCTAAATTAAATGAACAGTTAACAGTCATATGGTGGAAATTTCTTTTAAGAAATTCTATAAGACCGTTGTGCCCCAAGAACGATAAACCATAAACTACGAAATTCGATATGTCATCATTCTAGTGTCAAAACCTGTATTGGTACACACGTTAGGGGAGGACATTTGAATTGAAAATTGATGCCTGGTATCGGCTTATAGATACGGTGTTTCAGTGCCTTTGTTGTCAAGAATAAGTATAAATTATACCATCTGATATTTCTGCATGTCCGAATGAACACTACATCGTATTTCTGAATGACACAGACTCTGCAAAATTGTATCCTCCATATTGTGCCTACTTGGCCTCATCCGATTTTCATTTGTTTCCAGAATTTAAGGAACACCACCGAAAACTTCACTTTGATAGTGGTGAAGTGGTGCTAGCAGACGTGAGGTTGTTGCTCCGACAAAAAGTCATACATTCTACAGTGACAGGTCTCTCGCTGGGAGAAATAAATATCTAGATATGAATTACAAACACGTAGATTGTAAATAAAGTTTGTTTCATTTAAAAACCTCTAGGAGTTTTTGCATAAATAATTAGAAGGCACTTCTCAACACGCCGACGTAGGAAGGCAGTGGAGACTCTGGATACAAATTGACCTTTGACCTCTGAACTTAGGATTATTCACATTCAGGGTCAGGGAAATTTGATTTGGCCTCTATCCTTAAAATTGACCTTGATCGCGATATGTAATCATGTACACCATCTACCTCACCCCTCACCACCCTGTAGTCTATTTCCAGCGAAACACAGCATGGCATTAAAAATGAAACAGCAAATAAAAGTTCGAAAATGATGCAAATGGGCAGATTCTGCCAGAGGCAGATGTAGAACCTGCTCACCTCTCCAGCCAGTCGCCGCTAAGTAAAGAAAGGGGTCAGTCAGAAGGAATGTAGTTTGAGTAAGTAAATAAAATAACTTTTAAAAATGCACGTAGCACTTTTGTGCTTTATACGCCCCCTTTTTCCTGCCACTCACTGAATGGTATGATAATGATGTGTAAAGGTAAAGTTTAATTTCACACATAGAGTTATGTGTTCATAGATGTATTTGGCATAATACTAAAACTATGTTTAACAATGACACCAGGGAAGAAAATATGAATTACTTCTGCTAGATGTAGGCGAAACTAAGTACACGCACATACTTCGCCATTGAATCACCATAAAACAGAAATCATTTATAAAACCTTCTCAATCAGAGCCTAGCAATTTAGCCACATTAAAATCAAAGAGCCAGCTACAATTAGCTCCATCTTAGCTGCGCTCAAAAAAAAAAGTTATTTGTCCAAAAATTACTTGTGCGCCATTCCCACATCTAAAATACCTGCTGAATACCATAAAATGCTGTCAAACATATTTTCATTACTGATTACTAAATGTCGTTTGTGTTCTACCTAGCCAGTCACATCTGTGGATTGTGTAGGAAGCTATATAACATTTGCAATGGAATATATTAGAACGACAATGGAATGTACTCTATAGATAGCAAGGAACTGTTGTTTGCTTGTACAATGTAATCAAGATGTTAGCAAAAGGTAGTTCTGAAACATGAGTTTTAAGCATTTTCTGCAAACTTCAAAACCTCGAAATACAGTATTTTTGATAGGTAAACGTTTTCGCTGGCCATAGTCCCGACTGCAGCAGTTCGTTACGTACTTAACCTGGACTAGGTCCATTCATTTCTATTAAGTGCCGATCAATTTCATCAACTACATTTTGATACATTTTCTATGGCCTGATCCTAAACTGGTCCTAAAAAACGTTAAGTAATGACAATAAACTGCTTCAAATTGAATTCCCTATTACTGCAGTCTTGTCATGTTTGTTTCGATATCTTAGGCCTGATTTTGTACACCAACTGTCTGACATTTGTTATGCACTTAGCCACGTAAACAGCATAGTTTAGATTTCTCAGTCATGCTTTAGACACCAATATGCGTAAAATAATATTGTGATACTTGATGTTAACATTGTGATATGCAATGAGATGTTGCACTTTTTCTGTTGATGATACATTGTTGCAGACATTTCAGATTTCCAAGGATCATGAAGACAACTGAGCTCCACTACATAAATGTGTTTTAGAATGTTCACAAGTACATCCATCTTCTGGAGAAGAAAAGGAACAGGGACATAAATCAGAAGTTCGTAAATTTTTTGTTGTTTTAAGTTCTGCAGACTATTATTTAACTTAAACTCATATTTGACAACTATATTTTACAAATTGTTTAATTACATTGTGTAATCAAATATTGGTTTTTAACTATTTATGCAGAGTGTACTGTATAGACGTTCTAATATTCCATAGAAAATCGAATATAGCTTATAAGGAAATTAGCAGGTGCTGCTGG
Source organism: Schistocerca gregaria (assembly GCF_023897955.1). Lineage (NCBI taxonomy): Eukaryota > Metazoa > Arthropoda > Insecta > Orthoptera > Acrididae > Schistocerca > Schistocerca gregaria. The sequence goes on from NC_064931.1 coordinate 838,237,187, forward strand.
CAGGCCGATCATTAAACTATTTTTGTTGTTAGTGACGTAAACAGAGTTGAAAATATTTTTGGCACTATTGTATCTAATTCAGGAATGTAGATATTTAAATAATGCAAACATAATTTTTTAATTCTTCGCTGTGATTGGCTGAAAAGGGCGTGATGTTTTTAAATTCCCAGTAGCGAAGATGGTCAACTACCATCTTGGTCATTTTGTCTGTTTAATGTATAATACTAGTGCGTGAATAATAGGGAAGTTAGGAGGAGGCAAGGGAGGGGAAGCATTCGTGAAGGGGGAGGAGAGGGAGGGTCATAAATTTGTAATGGATTCAAGGTCAACATCAAGATCAACGTTGAAGATTAAAGGTCACTAACTATGCTCCTGACTGTAGGCAACGGAAAAGTCAAAGTTATGTTTTTATCCAGAGTCGTCATTGTTGTCCATTTCATTTAACATGATTTGCTGACACCATCTTGGTTCCGAAGAATAATTATTGCAACAAATACAATGTATCTAATGATGCATTTCAAGCCAAAAGTTCATTAGTTGTAATAAATAAATTCACAAGTTGCGGCATGGTCCCCGATTAAAATAGTAATCCAGGCGATGTAGAATTAATTTATTTTATTTGCCGCCAGTGATTAAAAAACTTTTGGTCCTTAGACTGTTACGAAACAGATATGAAGATGGTCATTGGTAAATGAAACCGGCAGTCTAAGGACCAAAAGTTTTGTAAATAAGTTGATACTAAATCCCAGTAGACACAGATTTTTAATTTTCTAATACGCAGTTCAACTAAAAATAACGTTCTGATTACAAGAAATGGTATGTGGTTAATGGGTCTTACCAATTTAAATTCCTAGATGATCAAATTCATCGTAAGCTGTGGTGAAATCCCAGGGTTAGAAACTTCTGAAGCGAATTCTGATATGTATACAAATCCAACAGTAACTCCAATAAGTCACAGCCCACCATTTAAGTTCGGCTGCTTTGCCTACTTTCACTTCCTTATGACATACGGTATTGTTTCTGGGGTATGTCTTTCCATCTAAAAAGGATATTTTTGAAAGTTCTAGGAATGTGTGATATAAGTTCGCAGACCTCTCGTCGACCGCTGAATGAGCCGTTGCAACGAGAGGATATTCGACAAACGGTCTGGCCTGCTCCTTCCGTGACTTTTGCCCCATCGCGCACGTTTGACATGCGACGGAAAGCATGTCTGTGTATACCAAGTCGACCATTCACTAGTTGTCAATCGCACTGCTGGAAGAATGGATCGTCCTACCACAAGAACTCCTTACCAACCTTCTGGCTTGCAAGGAAGCACGTTGCAGATCGAAAACTGCTGCCCGCAGTTATCACACACACTGTTAGAAACAGTGCCCCACCTCCTTATCGTCCACGGGACCATCGTAAATATCGATGACTTCATAGTAATCATAGCTTTTGATAAAAGTGTCATGTCTATTCTTCTGAATGTATATGTCTTTCAGTTACCTTTTGAGTAAACTGTAACAGTTCTTTCTATATTTGATCCAAATGTCATCGACCTATGTAACCTAACAGCGACACATCACATGAAAGTTATTTTTGTCCTTAAGTTCTGCACACCAGGGTAGTTTTTCCTTTTTTAATGGATGAATCAAGTCATATTAGTTATGTAAGTAAAATCCATACCTCATACATAACAAGTTAAGAGACGTGACAATATTTAGTTTGTTTTTATCCATTGTAGAAAATCTAGAAGTCCGTGGCTTTACATTAATTTAATATTTAATTGATTTTAATAATTCCTTCTTACTTTTCACTGACAAAACTTTCGTATAGAAAAATCATTTTATTCTAGCTTCTCCACTGTCAGCTGGCATAACGACGGATTACGTTAAGTCCTAAACCGTCGGAGTAATTACGTTTTTAATACAAGTTAGATGTATTCCTTGAAATAAGATACCGTTACATCTACTATGAGAACTTAGGAACTACTGGTAAGTATCAGTTATGATTTATAAACTTGCTCGTTTTAGATAAATTAGTAGAAAATATATGCAAATGAAGATTGTTTACGATAATTGAGTCTTCACATCAAGAGAAGCAGACGTCCCTGAACTGAGAGCAAATGTAGGTGTCGTGAAGGAATCCACTATTTGGTGAGAAAAAGGTAGCTTGTATCCACTACGTGCTGTGAATTTCCGGTGTTCTGAGCTCCTTCTCTACTCGAATAGATGAACGTCTGAGGACAATGATTCTTGATTTTTACCGAGACAAAGTACTATTGTGTCAACGTTGGAACGTCGAGGTCCATTTTATGCATCGTGCTCATTTCCATCTGGTACCGTCCCCATCACATTCAGTTGAATTTGCTACAATCGACATGATTCTGTGACATAACAAGCGGCGAGTCCGCTATGCAATAAATATTCAAAGTAGAGTGTTTGGTTAAAAGTTATGTGGCTGCCAAGGTGTCGTGTACTAGCCGGGCCATGAAACTGAGAAGACCTACGCGGCGTGTGGAGTTGGTGGATCCGCCAGGTTAGCCACCGCAGCGAAACTGATAGGGAGGAGGTGCTGACATAAGCTAAGGAATATGTAGTAATATGGTAAGAAATTAGTTAAATTATTCCTAGATATGGCAAGAAAAATCTGAAAGTAACGTCGAACTCACATTAGTGAAAAAATCACTAAAAATATTACAATATGTATAAACTCAGTACTAACGAAGCTGTAAACATTTACATTAAAATTTATAAATAAAGCAATTACAAATGATAAAAAAACCATATAGACTTCCGACACAAATTTGTATGGGGTCTTATGTACTATATTGTTTAAACTGTTGTCGAGCAAATACACAATTTGTTATAAATCACTCACTAAATAATACTTAATAAAACATTTCTTCACGAGCACACCAATGGTTAACGCAATGTCTTTAACTTTATGTAGTGAAATACTATTTACTATAGATATAGACGTAGATCGGTGGCATCCAAGTCTCCAACTATGCTACAAAATGTGATTTCAAAAATAATTGTTAACTTTGTCACGGAAGTATTGATGTGTGGTTTTCTTGGTTATTACCATGATTATCTTTTGCTTTTACACTTAACAAGATTTGTGCTTGTACTCAAGATATACTATTGCTTGAATCATAAACAAAGACGCACAGGTATACCAGTTTCCAGGTACACAATAATCCATATTTGATTATTTTCATCAAATTATTTCTTTTTTATGTTTCTATACTTCAACACTTACCCAGCGGTTAACGGTTCTTTAGACCTATGGGCCACTCAAACCAGTAACTATCTATCAAACCTGTACAGGATCGCCAACTGCTACAGAAGACTACAGTTCATACTTTCATTTTGACACATTTGTTTATTAAGATTTCACAAGCCTGTATCTGGTTTCTCTGTTCACGATCACTTATATTAAACTGCTGACTATCACTCTTGCGGCACTGAATCCCATCGCAGACACAGAATGCTATGGTCTAAAAGTATTAAATTATTGTCTGACGTATGGTATTTCAATCATACAGATTTCGTCAAAGAACCTCTTTCTCCTGTGTTACGTGAAACAGGACTTTCGAAGTTATTTCTGCTGTTATTGAAACACTATGATGTAGAAAATTTAAAACCCTTTTATATAGGGAACAGCGATCGACATATTGTACGCTTAATTTGATGTTAGACGTAATCACATGTATGATAACAATAGTTACCTGATCGTTCATACACTGACTATCCTTAGATTATGTACGTCATGTGTGGTACTCGGTATAGGATGAGTTGTCACGCTAAATCCGAGATCGATCTTTTCTCGCCAAATGCGAGCTACCACATATACAATCTGACGACGTCCAATGTACGGCTGGAAGAGCCGCTGATTGTTAGCATATTACTGATGGGATTATTTCCAAACTGAAAATATGTTTACAGAAATACAACTATGAGTTGTACCCAGTCACAGTTTCATGAAATGTGCTCAGGAAGAGCTTTCAGGAGTACATTGTTTCATGACCATTTCCTACGTCGTAAAATATAATATTGCTCATACCAACTCGATTGCGAAGAAACTCCTATTATGTGTACCTTAATATACGTATATCCCCATTAAAATGTAATTGTTTCGAGATAAAAATTTCGCTAACTATCCTGAAGGTAAAGCTGAAATTTATTAGACATAACTCCTTTGCACACAGATTGACGTCGTTGTAGAATGAGAATTGATGAAGTTAGGAAAATTAGAATGTTAAGACCCACGGATCTCGCTCTGAACACGGTGATGATAGTTTTGATACCTCTGTCTCACACATCAGTGTATAACTTTTAAAATGGGATAAATTAACGGTGCGGTGGAGATTTTGTCGCGGAATCGCAGTTGCGAATGTGGTTGTAGACAAATACGATCGACTGTGTAGAGACAAACCACTTATTATCTGTCGGTACTGAACTGAGTCTGTGACTCTTTAATGTAAGAGGAATGTAGCTACAGCAGTCGGCTGCCCTAGAAGCAACTGCCTCAAGGAGGCTGAAGGAGCCGAGTCGGCGTAAGAGGATTTGTGACGGCAGCTTTTCGTTGTGAACGCGCTACTAACCATAGCTGTGTCAGTCTCTAACATCGTATTAGTTTCGTACCACGACTGCACAGAAATGATGAAATAAAATTTATTATTATTGCATCAAACAAACGTATCAACTCTTGCTTTCGGTGAATATCATGACTGTCCTCGATTGCTGACTTTATACATTAATACGCTCTTTGACAATGTACTAAAACGTACTGCAAAAAAGATTCACTTATCTCAAGTAACAGTACTTACTTTATATTCAGTAGTAAGACAGTATTATTGTATTTCAGATACTTTTAGTTTTTCTTAAATCGTGTAAGTTAAATGGCGCTAAGGGTCCTCTGATAATGCAAGACCAATCTCCTTCACGATTCTTCTGTAAGCTTATACTCCTTCTCTAATTAACTCGTTGTTGACATGACTTAATTCCTAGCCTTCTTCGTACTTCTTCTTCATACGTGTTCTACTATTTGCTTGTTTTTGTCTTCAATAATTATGGCAATTTCATTTAACGTCGTTTTATAATAGTTCACCAAGATATTTTATTGAGTTTTGAGGGAAGAGCATTTTATTTAAAGTTTACAACCGTTCTGGAAGTGTTGTGTGAAAAACTTACACTGTAATCGTAAGTCATCGCTCTTCATTGTAAGTTGTCCTCATCATCTACTAAGATATACCTAACTCTATACTCTGGTCAGCCAAAACGTTACAGTCACCGACCTACTATCGATATAAAACAATCCAGGCAATAGGAGAGTCACAAGGCGAGGAGTCACAGCTAGTCAGACACAATCACGGTGCAGGTAATATCAGTGAACGTGCTGTCCGTGTGTAGAACGGGTAAGGTGCGCGATGTATGTGTTGGTCAGGAGGTTCGACACGAGCATTTCGGGAACTGCACCATTTGTAGGGTGTCTGAGGAGTGCTGTGGTGAGCGTCTCGAACTCGCAGTGAAACCAAGAAGAAACCACGTCCAGGCGTCGCGGTGTTGGGCGACCACCGCACATTACATATGTCGTGGGCTGCGCAGACTGGTAAAGTAAGACTGGCGGCGATCTGTGGGGAACTGACATCAGAGTTTAATGCTGGGCCGAGTACTAGTGTATCTGAACACACAGCGCCCCGAATACTCTCAACGATGGGCCTCTGCAGCCGACGACCCTTGCATGTAGTAGTAGTAGTAGTGCCAATGTTAACACCACCACATTGGCAACAACGACCGCAATTGGCACATGACCATCGGCACTGGACTTAAGCGCAGTGTCATAGCGTTGCATGATCTGGTGAATATCGATACCTTCTTCATCATTCCGATGGGAGGGTGCAAATCTGTCATCTTCCACGGTAACATCTCTTTGACACATATACTACGGGACGGAGACCAGCTGATGGAGGCTCTGTCATGCTATGGGAAAGATTCATGTGAGCGTCCGTGGGTCCAATGGAGCTCATGCAAGGCACCATGACGGCCAAGGAATATCGTACACTGGTTTCATACCATGTACAACTTTTCATGATGATCATATTTTGAGACGGCAGTTGCATTTTCAACAGGATATTGCTCCGTGCGACTATTCCAGGAGTGTAAGTAGTTCGAGCAACACAGTGGCGAGTTCTAATTCCTGTGTTAGTCCCACAACTTGCCAGATATGAACCCAGTCGAACATACTTGGGACGTGATTGAACGGCGCTTAAGCGGTCATCGCCCGCCGCAAAGGGGTTACAGGAATTAGGTGACACATTTTTGCAGATGTGGTGCCAACAGATGTGGTGCCAATGGTGCCCCACTCCCTCTAAAGACCTACCAAGGCCTCATTGCTTCCATGCCACGATGTGTTACCGTTGTTGTCTGTGTCAATGGTAGAAAAACCGGCTATTACGTGGGTGGTCACAATGTTGTGGCCAATGCAGCCACACGTTCTAAAAATTCAAATGCAAGACATACACTGTTTCAATTTCAACGGTGCGAAAATTTCGTAATCATCCTTAGAGTCTTATTTTCTTCACTTTCCAATGCATACGATATTGCAATACCTGGAGTATTATCCAAGAAGTGTGAAACGTTGTTGTTGTTGTTGTCTTCAGTCCTGAGACTGGTTTGATGCAGCTCTCCATGCTACTCTATCCTGTGCAAGCTGCTTCATCTCCCAGTACCTACAGCAACCTACATCCTTCTGAATCTGCTTAGTGTACTCATCTCTCGGTCTCCCTCTACGATTTTTACCCTCCACGCTGCCCTCCAATGCTAAATTTGTGATCCCTTGATGCCTCAAAACATGTCCTACCAACCGATCCCTTCTTCTAGTCAAGTTGTGCCACAAACCTCTCTTCTCCCCAATCCTATTCAATACCTCCTCATTAGTTACGTGATCTATCCACCTTATCTTCAGTATTCTTCTGTAGCACTACATTTCGAAAGCTTCTATTCTCTTCTTGTCCAAACTAGTTATCGTCCATGTTTCACTTCCATACATGGCTACACTCCAAACAAATACTTTCAGAAACGACTTCCTGATACATAAATCTATATTCGATGTTAACAAATTTCTCTTCTTCAGAAACGCTTTCCTTGCCATTGCCAGTCTACATTTTATATCCTCTCTGCTTCGACCAAACCTCCTTTACTACTTTAAGTGTCTCATTTCCTACTCTAATTCCCTCAGCATCACCCGATTTAATTTGACTACATTCCATTATCCTCGTTTTGCTTTTGTTAATGTTCATCTTATATCCTCCTTTCAAGACACTGTCCATTCCATTCAACTGCTCTTCCAAGTCCTTTGCCGTCTCTGACAAAATTACAATGTCATCGGCGAACCTCAAAGTTTTTACTTCGTCTCCATGAATTTTAATACCTACTCCAAATTTTTCCTTTGTTTCCTTTACTGCTTGCTCAATATACAGATTGAATAACATCGGGGAGAGGCTACAACCCTGTCTCACTCCTTTCCCAACCACTGCTTCCCTTTCATGCCCCTCGACTCTTATTACTGCCATCTGGTTTCTGTACAAATTATAAATAGCCTTTCGCTCCCTGTATTTTACCCCTGCCACCTTTAGAATTTGAAAAAGAGTATTCCAGTCAACATTGTCAAAAGCTTTCTCTAAGTCTACAAATGCTAGAAACGTAGGTTTGCCTTTCTTTAATCTTTCTTCTAAGATAAGTCGTAAGGTCAGTATTGCCTCACGTGTTCCAACATTTCGACGGAATCCAAACTGATCCTCCCCGAGGTCTGCATCTACCAGTTTTTCCATTCGTCTGTAAAGAATTCGCGTTAGTATTTTGCAGCCGTGGCTTATTAAACTGATAGTTCGGTAATTTTCACATCTGTCAGCACCTGCTTTCTTTGGGATTGGAATTATTATATTCTTCTTGAAGTCTGAGGGTATTTCGCCTGTCTCATACATCTTGCTCACCAGCTGGTAGAGTTTTGTCATGACTGGCTCTCCCAAGGCCGTCAGTAGTTCTAATGGAATGTTGTCTACTCCGGGGGCCTTGTTTCGACTCAGGTCTTTCAGTGCTCTGTCAAACTCTTCACGCAGTATCGTATCTCCCATTTCGTCTTCATCTACATCCTCTTCTATTTCCATAATATTGTCCTCAAGTACATCGCCCTTGTATAAGCCTTCTATATACTCCTTCCACCTTTCTGCCTTCCCTTCTTTGCTTAGAACTGGGCTGCCATCTGAGCTCTTGATATTCATACACGTGGTTCTCTTCTCTCCAAAGGTCTCTTTAATTTTCCTGTAGGCAGTATCTATCTTACCCCTAGCGAGATAAGCTTCTACATCCTTACATTTGTCCTCTAGCCATCCCTGTTTAGCCATTTTGCACTTCCTGTCGATCTCATTTTTGAGACGTTTGTATTCCTTTTTGCCTGCTTCATTTACTGCAGTTTTATATTTTCTCCTTTCATCAATTAAATTCAATATTTCTTCTGTTACCCAAGGATTTCTAGCAGCCCTCATCTTTGTACCTACTTTATCCTCTGCTGCCTTCACTACTACATCCCTCAGAGCTACCCATTCTTCTTCTACTGTATTTCTTTCCCCTATTCCTGTCAATTGTTCCCTTATGCTCTCTCTGAAACTCTGTACAACCTCTGGTTCTTTCAGTTTATCCAGGTCCCATCTCCTTAATTTCTCAAATTTTTGCAGTTTCTTCAGTTTTAATCTACAGGTCATAACCAATAGATTGTGGTCAGAGTCCACATCTGCCCCTGGAAATGTCTTACAACTTAAAACCTGGTTCCTAAATCTCTGTCTTACCATTATATAATCTATCTGATACCTTTTAGTATCTCCAGGGTTCTTCCACGTATACAACCTTCTTTCATGATTCTTAAACCAAGTGTTACCTATGAGTAAGTTGTGCTCTGTGCAAAATTCTACTAGGTGGCTTCCTCTTTCATTTCTTAGCCCCAATCCATATTCACCTACTATGTTTCCTTCTCTCCCTTTTCCTACACTCGAATTCCTGTCACCCATTACTATTAAATTTTCGTCTCCCTTCACTATCTGAATAATTTCTTTTATTTCATCGTACATTTCTTCAATTTCTACATCATCTGCAGAGCTAGTTGGCATATAAACTTGTACTACTGTAGTAGGTGTGGGCTTCGTATCTATCTTGGCCACAATAATGCGTTCACTATGCTGTTTGTAGTAGCTTACCCGCATTCCTATTTTCCTATTCATTATTAAACCTACTCCTGCATTACCCCTATTTGATTTTGTGTTTATAACCCTGTAGTCACCTGACCAGAAGTCTTGTTCCTCCTGCCACCGAACCTCACTAATTCCCACTATATCTAACTTTAACCTATCCATTTCCCTTTTTAAATTTTCTAACCTACCTGCCCGATTAAGGGATCTGACATTCCACGCTCCGATCCGTAGAATGCCAGTTTTCTTTCTCCTGATAACGACATCCTCCTGTGTAGTCCCCGCCCGGAGATCCGAATGGGGGACTATTTTACCTCTGGAATATTTTACCCAAGAGGATGCCATCATCATTTAATCATACAGTAAAGCTGCATGTCCTCGGGAAAAATTACGGCTGTAGTTTCCCCTTGCTTTCAGCCGTTCGCAGTACCAGCACAGCAAGGCCGTTTTGGTTAATGTTGCAAGGCCAGATCAGTCAATCATCCAGACTGTTGCCCCTGCAACTACTGAAAAGGCTGCTGCCCCTTTTCAGGAACCACACGTTTGTCTGGCCTCTCAACAGATACCCCTCCGTTGTGGTTGCACCTACGGTACGGCCATCTGTATCGCTGAGGCACGCAAGCCTCCCCACCAACGGCAAGGTCCATGGTTCATGGGGGGGGGGCCATGGTTCCACTTTAGGGAACCAAAAATATCAATGAAATTTATCCAACTAGATGGCGCTGTAAGCGTCATAACATAAATGCGTTCGGAACGCATTACGTAATGCGTGGGTATAATTAAGGTACGTTTGTGGTCGGAGCTCTGAACACAGCATCTGTCAGTTTATCCCACGGCCACAAGTCACACAGATTAAGATCAGATAATCTGGACGCCAGGGTGTAAGGAAGTGATGACCGATATATCTAGCATTAAAGAAACTGATCCTACCCACTCATCCATGTTGTTGAATGGCTGCAATGACGTTTTTGTGCAAAGGACTCTCGCAACGTTTGACAGTGACGATACAGGTAACAGGACGCGTAAAAGCATCTTCAGAAAAAATGTGGCCCTACGATAAACGATCGTGTCAACCGACATCAAGCAATACCTATGCGGACTTACGCGGTACCAGCTGATGTGAGACAGGAGTCTCCGTTGGCCTTATTCTGCATTAGGTGTACTGTCATGTCCTCGTGGATGGAAATGAGCTTGGCCTGGTCACAGAATGTACCATGGAATTTCACTGTCCACTTTCATGCAAGAAGTATAATCAAAGGCAAACGTTGGTTTGAATGGCAGGGCAGCACCAAGTAGCACCTGAAAATGTGTAATTTCGTACGGATAGCAATGCAGTACGTTTCATTAAATTTCATGCATTGTGCTCACAGGCATGTCCAAGTTTGGGGCATTCTGCGTGTACTCCATGTTTACACACCAGCGCTCGGTCTCTCCTGCAATGATGTGGCCACATCTTCTACTGGAGTTCCCTCAGTTCTTTTCCTCCCTCTGCCACACCGCAGTTCAAAAGAACCTGCATGAGTTTCTAAATCATTTTCTCCAGACCCTGAGTAGACATTGGCCCAATGCCATTTTTCATACACTTGAGTGGTTGGAACTTTTGCAGACTTACTAGCGCACGCCCTTCTTGTACATGTGCTTTACCAGCAGCGTGATGTACTGTATTGCGACAGTCACACCGACCATCTAAGGCGAAAACTGAGGAACAGCAGAGTATCCTGCGTCTTGAGTTTAGCATATTTTGTTGCTTACAGCGCCAATTCGTAGACCTTTTTTTGTTTAGATAACGTTTCTCCATTTGTTGACAATATTACGTCCAAATTAGACATGGTCCTCTTTTATAGCATTTTGGTACTGGAACTGTAATACTATACTCAATATGTACTTCCGTACCCTCTGCCAAATCGCTAAAACTCTTCCTACTCTTGGATCACCACCCTGAACCGTGGTGACCTGACCCCCTCTGCAATACAAATATTACAAAACCAGCTGTCTACTATTGCAATGGAAGCTGACACACAACATACACCCACCAAAGATGCAATTATATCGTCCCACAACGCAAATGCACCGCAACTTTTTCCAGCCATCGATGAAACTACTGCAAGAGATCTCCAGCCCTCACAGAAATGACAGCGAGACTGCACAGAGGACGAAGGACAAAACGAACAACGAGATGGAATGGAGACAGCATTACGTATCGATGCCACCCAAAAAGGATCCGTCACCCGCCAAAATGTAAGAGCTGGTATTCCTAAATTGTCGGCAACTACCAACGAAAGTTCTTTCATCCCATTTGTAGGTAGCAGAGACACAAACAAAGGAAGGCAAACTTGTCAGACGGGATAGTGAGTCATCCTTGAAGCACATAATTTTAAGGCTGCAGGGAAAAACTGTGTGAAAATCGAGACTGTAACAGGATTAAATGAAAATTCTTTGGTTCAACATCCTTTCTTAGCAAAAGTTAATTTGGAGGCCTGCGCCGGCCACGGTGGTCTCGCGGTTCTAGGCGCGCAGTCCGAAACCGTGCGACTGCTACGGTCGCAGGTTCGAATCCTGCATCGGGCATGGATGTGTGTGATGTCTTTAGGTTAGTTAGGTTTAAGTAGTTCTAAGTTGTAGGGGACTGATGACCACAGCAGTTGAGTCCCATAGTGCTCAGAGCCATTTGACCGTTTTTTTTTTTTTTTTGTTTTTTTTGGGAGGCCTGCGTTACTCACTTCTTCACTAGTAAACAAGACATCATCAGGGATGTCGGAACCTTACTTACGGGGGACGAACTTGTAACGGAAATGGCGTGTTGCTGCGAAGTTATTGTCTCGTGGCGATTTAATAAAATTATAAAGGTGAATGGGGGAAAGGTCACAAAGGCAACACCCGTTTTTTTTTTGCGACATTTACATCACAGCGTCTTCCACAGTCTCTTTTATTCACGGAGTTCGCTGTCTAGTGGAAGTGTATGTACCTTCTGCCCTACTATGTTATTGTTGTTTAGTATTTGAACGCGGCAGCGGGCAGTTCCGAAATAACTCAAGATGTGCGTACTGCGCAGGCCCATACTGAACTGATGCTTATGGGAGGGTCAGTCAACCAATCAGCCCGTATTCATAGAGCCGGTGGTCACAGTGCCCTATTTAGAATCTGCGCAATGTATTTCTAACACATGATAATTAACGGAATTATGTCTCGTAGTAATATTACTTTTAGAGAAGCAGCAGCTGTGTCTGAGACCTGCCTTTTGCGATGGTTTAACCACAACCATTACAAGCGGATTGAGAAGCTTCTTCTTAATTTGGTCTCTGCAATCAAATCACCTAACAACAGACTTCCCAGACAACAGTTAACAACGATAAGAGACTCCATAGGAAAAACTATTCTTCTACTAGCTGACTTTTAACTGCATCCATACAGTGTGGGGCTGCATATATGGTATCGAATTGGGAGAAATATTAGTGGATGTGCTAGCTTATGAAAACATCATAGTACTTCTTGCCCAAACATTCCGAGAAAGGACACAGTATTCTTGCCCATTCCGATCCAAAACCATAACACTGTACATATCAGCAACGCCACCTACCTCTGGAGCAATCAACCCATGCCATGTCTACAATGACGCAGACGTCAGGAACGGTGCAACCAGTGGATTCACCGAAGATACCACCTCCCTCTCCTGTAGTAGGGCGTGCCCACCTGCACTACCAACAACGCGTAAATTCTATAGACCATAGAGTACCCCTGTCAAAACGTGGTAATCTAGGAACATGTGTACCAATCAGGTCTTTGCCTTTCTCTTGCGTAAATGCCTCGCAGCCCCACCCTTCTCATTATCACAGATTCTACCAACCTACTGGGGTTAGGAACTACAGTGTTAACAACACATTAAATATAATTAAGCTTGTGATCAATATTATGTCGTACCAGCAGACTACTAATGGGCTCACTCCAGTACTACAAACAGTTTCGATTAGAATGACAATCCAAAATACGTTGAGCAGACTCCTTAAACACCAAAATGGCGTGCGAAACAAACTAACGGAACGTGAGATTGCTCATGCCAAACAATAACAACCTTCACCACTTTCCCTTAGGGATTAACGCAGACATTTTTGCAGTCACCGAAACATGGTTACAGCCGAACGAGCCGTTCACCTTCCAGTAGAGAGGCTGTCCAGTATATAGGCCCTTTAGCCTTCCAGGGACACTTTGTCGTTAGAGACGATACAGATGATGGCTGAGGTGCTACAGTGTAGTTGGTAACACCAGGTATCCACTTTTTCATTGTCAATAGTGGCACTCAGCATGATATATTACAAATGGTTGGTATCCACCAACGCTTTAAGAATACCGATCTTAATTTGGTCTGTGCATTTAATAAATCTAACAACAGACTTCCCAGTCGACAGTTAACAATAATTACTCCATAGGAAAACACTCTCTGTTACTAGGTGACTTTAACGGCTACCATACAGGGTGGAACTTGTCTTGCAATGACTAATAACGAGATATAATGTTTTGCCTTTCTTTTACTGCTTTGCAATCCGTAGATATGTGTCTGATGACGTAAACTAATTTTCATTTTGTTATATAGTGTAGAACATGACATGTGTCTGACTACGTATACTGTGCTTTTTTTCATACGAGTTCCTGATCTAAGGACTTTGATTGCTTTCTGGTGATCTTTCAGATAGTTTTATTAAATGTATTGTGTGAAACGGAATGCAATAGGCAGAAGTGTGGTAAAATCTGTGGAGCGACAGAGGTATCGATAGTAGTCAGGTCGAACAGTGACCAGACAGTGGCAGTTGGCGCAAAAGGATGGTGGTATGGAAACAAGTACTGACTACTGTGTGTAGCAATAGTGTGCGTTTAACGCGATATTAATACCAGACGTTTTGTGTTAGACCGGTTGGGAATTTGACTTTATGGTGGATTTTCTAAAAGGACGTTGTATTACTATAACGCTGTTGGTTTTGGCAAACGATGCCTGTGGCAGTGACAAGGCACTCGTGATCGGATAGTATTGTCGTCGGTTTAGAACTGAATTGCAGTACATTAACTGTGAATTTAATATTGCTCACTTTCTTGACTACGCTATGTGAATTATGCTAAACACTAACTGCGAATGTGGAAACCCTGAACTGTGTTGCGAGGTAAGTGACTGATTTTGCGGTTACAGTATTATTATTAACCGTGAATATTAACAGTATATGTACTGTCTAACTTCTCAATTTTCCAAGCGTAGTAAGTGAAGTGAAACTTTAATTTAAACACGTCGTGTGCACTGTGCCAAACTGTCGTGTGTGAAAGTTGCAGTTGCACCAATACGACCTTCATGTGCTGCATAAGCAATTACTTTGTTCCGGCCTACGACAAATGAATGCTAAGTTACTTATTAGCACCGCCAGGGCAAGCAGATTGTAAGAAAAGAGGATATTTTAATGCCAAGGGCTCTACTGGATGAACTTAGTGGATTAATTTCAGCAACATCAAACTGCTTCTACCGCCATCGCCACCTCACGCCGAACCAGAACAGCTAAGACCTAAAAACATTCCACTCTTCGAGAAAAACAATTGTAACCAATTTTATTCCATTATGCTCTGTAATGTGTCTATAGGAAGGACTGGAACCATGCTGCTGCTACGGTCGCAGGTTAGAATCCTGCCTCGGCCATGGATGTGTGTAATGTCCTTAGGTTAGTTTGGTTTAAGTAGTTCTAAGTTCTAGGGGACTGATGGCCTCAGAAGTTAAGTCCCATGGTGCTCAGAGCCATTATAGGAAAGACAGCTTCGACGTGTATCTGCAGTAATTTAGACAGGTAAATTTATGTGTTGCATTGTGATATGTGGCTATACCTGTAAGTTGAGGCATCTCCCAATGACGTTATTTACGCCAACCAATTATGAAGAAGTAGCTTATTCGCCATTGGTTGAAGTTAGTGTATTGGAGCTAGCTTTGAATCTGGCAGTTGTTAAGGTACGCGATCTTTGTTTATAGGCCACTTAATGGCATATTCCCATTCATTCATGTTTAGGTACGAATTTATCTGTGTTTAACTGGTAAGCAAAATTACAGCACATTGTGTCATTATTTATCAAATTCGCTTCATATTGTTTTAATGTTTTTCCACTATCAAAGGATTTTATTATCAGGTGTTAACAGGATTCGTGGAGTTTACACTATATTAATTAATTCATGCAGTTTTTCTTGAAACATTTTCTGATTACAATTTCATGATCACAGTAAATCTCCCAGAGCCATTTTCTTCACAGACTGCTGGCATCCTAACGAGGTGGGAGAAACATAAATGGATGAACTAGATTCGGGAAACATTATACTGTTAAATAATAACGCACCACGACGAGTAGTCCGACTAAATAATGTCCCGAGTGGAGCAGACTGAAGAGTAAGTTTCCCTCCACTGTCTACAGGGTCAACGTCAGAAGTGGTACCAGATACTTAAGGTCACGATCACTGGACAATTCAGATCATGATAAGCGCAAATCCTAGGGAGATGTTCTAACATGCATTCAGTAGAAAATAGACCACAAACAAAGCCAATTGGATCTTATAAAAAGCACTGCTGGAAGAAACAGTGGAAAAGATAACTGAAGCTGAGGATCCCGATAGAGGCTTTTTGGTCATGGTATCTCTTATTAATGTTGCAGTGGAAGTCGACACACCTCAGACAGGACAGAAGCAGACTATTATAGGCACTCACCCTTCTTATGGTTAAAACACAAAACTGTCTCTAATACTAAAAAAGTTAATCGTATGAAGAAAGTACAAGCTACAGCCAAGAAAATACGCAGGTACAAAAAAAGTAAATCGAGGCCAACTTTCTGCACCGCAGTCTGCAAAGAAACGAAATCAACCAGGATATGGTATATAATAAGGAAGGCAAAGAACGGTAAGACAAGTGACATGTACACATCTCTCCTGTTCAACCAATTTTTACATTCGTTCTTTTGAATAACAGCACTACCTGACGTATCGAACAAGGCAGATGAGACAGAATTTGAAGAGAACAACAGCGTATTTACACAACTCTTCTCCTCAAAAGAACTCGAGATTGTGCTCCCCTAAGGAGAGAGTGCTATGCTGGGCTCGGATTATGCTGACTATCCATAGCTAGGATTGGATTGCACACAAAAGTGCAACATCGTCTTACCGAAAACATGTGTCGTCCCCCATCGAAAAATATCGAAAAAGACATGATGAACCCGAGTCTTACCATCCTACTATCTTACTACTGTGTTCGACTATGGTAATAAGAAGGATTATTAAGCGGCACTCAGAACGGTGGTGTGAAAAAAGTAAAATATTACTAGAAAAACAAATTAGATTTCGACATCGAGAAAAGTCTACTGAAATTCTTAAGAAATTGGTTACTAACCTGCAGAATAACTTCTCCCAGAGTAAATGTGTTGTAGCGGTGCCACCGTTTAGGATACGGAAAGGTAGTTTTGTGCAATATTCTGAGCACAAGTTACAGCCAGGTGCGGGCCGAATTGCAGTGAGTTACGCATATCAACAGTTTCAAAGTAGAATAGAGGCCACAGGGTCGTGCAATTGCAGAAAGAGAATGCACAGCAGTTTTACATGTCGCAAATCACAGTCAGAAGTGGCCCACTGCCCCACCTGGCATGTTATCAGTACGTGTCGTGAAGCGGCTGGTATGACAAAACAGAGGCACACAGCTACACGGGCTGGTCCGCGTTTCTAAAGAGATTGGTTCGAGTGTGGCAGGTCTCCTGGACGGCGGGGCATGTCACACCAGCAGTTTCACGCAGCAACAGATGGGGTGCTACTGTTCCAGTCCATGGTGGGTCGCTCGTTTCACCCTCTGAGGCCGACGCGGGGTCCTTAGCCAGCCAGCGGCGGGCCACTCCATGGCTCGCTACTGTGGGAAGTCGTCCTGTCTTCCAACACATGCTAGAGGCATCTTGAGGTGAAGACCGCAGAATCGGACGCAGGATCGCTGGGGCTCGATGTCGCCACGATCTCAGCAACGCCGGCGAGAAGCACGCAGCCTGTAGCTCACACCAAGTGGCGCAGAGTTGTTAGCGCTACAGACCACAAAGTCAACTGCCGGCATCCCGACGATGTCGCTACTCCACTGGCATACAGGACCAAGACACAGTGCGTGCACGGGTCACTGGCGAAGCCATTCCCCACCGAGCCGTTTCGCAGGCAGTGAAGTGCTGTCCTCAGCATTGCGGGACCCAGTGGCGCAGATTGGGAGGAATAGGGGCACTGTAGTTGGAAACAATACATCACTTGGAGTGCTCGGGCGAGTCTTAATGCGGTGCCGTCTACCTCTTCTTGCTACATCCCAATACATTCGCTGGCAGAATTTGCCACTACATTTGGTATCAGAATAGCGGAAGTCGTTTGTCTAGTGCAACGTTTGAGCCCACCGCCCGCATTACATTCACAAGATGTGTTGAGTTTTGACGAGTTTTCTTTTGAGTATTGGACGCTTTTTTGCTTTTTGTGATTTTGAGTATGGCTCATGGAGGAGTATTTTAAATGTTTTGCATAGGCATAATATTTCTTATTGTCAGAATAGGAGTTAGTGTATTTGGGGCAGTAAGATTTATTATTTTCTGTTTTCGTGTCATTTAATTACTTCTGTATTCGTTTGAGTATGATGTTACCAAGTAAGATGATACTCAGGTGTAGTTGGGTTATTCTTGTACTTAAATATTTAGTTTCAGGACTAACTGGGAACAAAAGCAACACAATGGCACAGTTCGGGACGCGAAGTGTGTCAGAACCAGAAGTGGTACAGATTTTGTTGGAAAAATTATCACAATTGACAGCAGACAATACGTTGTTGAGAAATGAATTAACAGTTATAAGTGAGCAGGAAAGCAAATCTGATCAGTCGTAGCCTAGGGTGCCTTCTGGGAAGGCATCTGAGAATCTCCGTTCATTTGTGGAGGACCTGGAGACTACAGCGGTGATGAATGGTTGGACGGATAAGCAGTTGTTACATATAGCCAGGAATTGATTAACAGGTGAAGCGAAGACATATGTAAGGTCTTCTGGCCGGCCGGTGTGGCCGAGCGGTTCTAGGCGCTTCAGTCAGGAACCTGCGAGACCACTACGGTCGCAGGTTCGAATCCTGCCTCGGGCATGGATGTGCGTGATATCGTTAAGTTAGATAGGTTTAAGTAGTTCTACGTTATAGGCTACTGATGACCTCAGATGTTAAGTCCCATAGTGCTCACAGCCATTTGAACCATTTTAAGGTCTTCTGACACCTTAAGGAAGGCAGGACAGTTTAAGCAGATAAAGGAAGGGCTTATACAAAGGTACAAAAAAAAAAAAAAAAACAGAATAGCGCTCGGCTCTACAGAGAGAGTTTAAATACGATGTCAAAGAGACAGGGGGAGATGATGCAGTAATTTGCGGACAGGATAAGGGAAATTAATGAGTATACTTACGATTTGGGTCATAGCGATGAAGCGTATAGGGTTCTGTTGTAGGAGACCGAGCAAAGGGCACTTGATGTATTTTTGAGAGGGTCATCAGCGCATATGTCACGGAAAGTATGTGAAAGGACTCCGAAAGATTTGTATTCGACCATTCAGCTGGCAATTCAGTGTAAGGAAATAGACCTGACAACAGGGGTACGCGAGAGGCAAACAGTGTTTACAGCCGGTGTGAAATGTTTTAAGTGTGGTCGCATGGGATTTGTGCAGAGGCAATGTACCCAGTCACCAAGGCATATAGGAAGGGGTGGAAATCGGCAGCTGGGAGGATGGAGAAATGGAGATAGGAGAGGTTTACAAGAGTTAAATGGAAGAGCGGCCCAAGACCCACCTAAGGGAGGTCCCATTTAATTTCTGTGCTACAAATACATAGGCAGGGGTCGAATTATCAGTAAGTAGGATCCATACGAACTAAAAAGTTTAATATTTTGATGGACATGGGGGCTTAAGTGTCAATGGCTACTAGGGATATAATGTGTCCTAGGAAGCTAGACCCACAACGTTGTAAGTTATGTGGAGTGGGGGATAATGAGGTCACGCCCTTGGCGCCGGTGATAGTTGACTTTCGAATAGAGATAGTCCGATTTAATGCATGCATGGAGGTACTACCATGGGTGAGCGAGGGCTACCCATGATCCTAGGAGTAGATTTCTTGCACCAACATCATGACAAAATTGACCTTGGACAACGAACTGTGTAGCTTGGTGGAATGTTATTTCAGCAAGGGGGAACTGTTCTCAATGCATAGCTGTGACGAGGGGCGTTCAACGTAACGAACAAGCCCATTAAACCGCGTACCTTAACATTAAGGCTTCATTCGCAGGAGTGTGTGTCTAGTGGTACCGGGAAATCGCTTTGGGTAAGTGTGGAGTCAAATCTACCAGTGGGTACAGTATGTGTTATTGAACCATTGCAGCATGATGAATTTTTGGGTTCATTGGATTGTTTTGTGAAACGTAGTGTTGTACGCGTATAGGAGGGGAATGACGGGCGAGTAGTTCCCGTGAACGTGGATATTTTTAGCGCTGTAGACGCGACTTTGGGGAAAGGAGTCTTAGTAGCAAATTTGAATGTGCCACATGACGAAGAGTGGTGTTGGTGAGGTAGGTGAAGGGTTCAACCTTTAACTGCCGATAGAACTGCATTGCGACACAAAATTAAGCATTTGAAAGGAGGAGAAAGAGGACATAAGGAAGAGTTATTTTGGGAGTTTAAGGATTTGTTTTTTCCACAAGGGCCGTTACCAGCAGCTCTATTAGTTAAACATAGGTCTCCAACAGGGAATGAAGCACCTGTTTACCGTAAACCATACAGAATATCAAGGTATTTGCAGGTATAGTGGTGGATTTCTTTGATGAGCAGCTTGCGGACGGTATTATAGAGCACAGTAATAGTTGCTGGGGAGCGGGCATTGTCGTTGTGCCTAAATAATCTGTGGATGGAACTAAGAAACAAAGGTTCTGTTGTTACTACCAATACCTCAATAGTAAGCCAGTGACGGAGGCATACCCTATTCCAAACATAACAGAGACTTTGGCTCTCTTAGGACAGTACCAGTACTTTTCTACAATGCATTTGACAAGTAGTTACCATCAGTTAGATTTTGCTATGGAGAATCGTCTAAAAACTGCTTTCTCTACTCCTGGAGGCCAATACTAGTGCATTAGAATGCCATTCGAAACGCTCCGGTAATGTTTCAGTGGTTGCTAAACAATGTCTTAAGAGGTTTGAAACCACGGCAGTATCTGGTCAGTTTGGATGACACTATAGTGTTTTCCAGTTGTATGGAGCAACATAGACAGCGGTTAAGGGAAGTCTTTATCAAGTTAAGAACAGTTCTTTCGATGTTGAACGTGGTGAAGTGTCATTTTGCATTAGAAGAAGTAAAATATTTTGCTCATATCATCAGTAATGACGGAATGCAAACATTTCCGAAGTTGGTACAGGCCATAAGGGATTTTCGGGAACCAAAAGCAGTTAAGGAACTGCAGTCATTCATCGGAATTTTTCAATTTCTATCGAAAGTTCGTCAAATTTTTTGCAGAGTTAGCATAGCCGTTGACGCGAATAGTATGGAAAGGTGTGAAATTCGCGTGGATAGGAGAGTGTCATAATGCATTTGACAGACTGAATGACGTGTTTAAGTCAAGTCCGGTTTTTGATTTTCCAGATTTTGAAAAGGAGTTTATACTAGCATGCGATTCATCGAATCAAGCATTAGGGTGTGTTCTTAGTCAGGAAAGTGACGGGAAAGAACATCCTGTAGCCTATGCGTCTATGCAGTTGAATGCAGCAGAGAGGAATTACTCAACAACAGAGAGGGAGAGGTTTGCGTAATTTATGTAATCGCACATTTTAAATGTTATTTGTATGGGTTGAAGATTTCGAGTAGTGACAGATCATGCTGCATTAAAGTGGTTGTTGTGGTGGAAAGATCCTTCCACTAGACTCGCAAGATGGGCTGTGAGGCTTAGCGAGTTCGACTACGAGGTTGTGCACAAGCCTGGAAAGAAGTACGGTAATGCGGATGCACTAAGTAGGAAGGTCGCAAAAGTAGAACTCACAGCTTACGACCTTGTAGTATGGCAAGAATTACAGGACGTGGACAACGATTGCAAATTGTATCGGACACAGCCTCAATTTAGTATGTACGACGAGCCTTCTGTGCATGCAAACGAAGTTAGGACCAAGGGTAGTAGTGCCAGCGAAGTTGAGGGATGAGGTTTTCAAGGAAGAACATGATCACGTGTTATCTGGTCATGGAGGGTGTAGAGTGACGAATAGGAGAGTGGTGGAGAGGTATTGGTGCAGAGGTAGGAAAGTAGATCTGGATCAGTATGTCAAGAATTGTATACCATGTGCACAGAGAGCAAATTTGGGCCGGAAACAGATGCAGCTACAACGATTGTCAGAAGCGTCATGTCCATTCTCTATGCTGGGGATCTATGTCTTAGGGCCTTTCAGGCGAACACCATCGGGGAACAGATTCGTTCTCACAGTAACAGACAATTTTTCGAGGTATGTGGAGATGGTGGCTATGCCAAATCAACAGGCAGCAATGGTCGCCGAAGCGTTAGTAAACAACTGGGTTTTGAAGTTTGGTGTACCGGACACAATAATTACTGGACACGGGACAAACTTCATGTCGGATTTAATGAAGGAACTTTGTAAATTGTTGAACGTAAAGAAGTTGAGGACGAGCGCGTTGCATCCTCAGACCAACAGAAGGACAGAACGGGTACACAGAGCTATCGGGCTGATGCTGAGTTTTTATGTGGATTCTCATCACCATCAGTGGGACGAGTATTTGAAGCATATTGTGTGCGCGTACAATGCAAAAGTCCATACAAATACCGGTTTGTCTCCATATGAGGTAGTGTGCGGGCGAAAAATGCCGTCACCGTTTGATCTAGTGAGGCTGCAGAAAGGAAGGACCGGTGAATTTCTACATCAGTTTGCAAGGACAACTCAGGATGTTTGGAAACTGGTACAAAAGGCGAATACAAAGGCTTTGGAAAGGCTGGAAGTCAGAGTCATAAGAAAGGAAGTTTACCGCTGTATAGATTGGGGCAATTGGTAATGCTGTCCTGTCCCTATACGCAGTAAGGGAAAACGAAGAAGTTTCTTACAAGGTATCAAGGGCCACACCAAGTTGTTGAAACTACATCCGACGTTAATGTTAAGCTTCAGCTGCCAACTAGAACAACGACAGTACACACTGGGTGGTTACAGCCATTTAAGGGTTGCCCGGATGTGATTCCAGGCGTGTCACAGGAAGGAAAGAGGAAGAAAGAGAGATTGAAGAGAGGTGCTAAGCACAGACAAAACCAGGAAGATAGAGTACAGCATAAGTACAGAATGCTTCGTGATCCAGAAAGTAGTAGAGTATTTGTATTTTTTTAATTTTTTGTATTCCTGTTATGTGTCATTGGGTTTGCGTATATTATTTAGATATGGTATTTTCATATGTTGTATGTATTTTCGAATATAGCCTGCTGCGGACAGCAGTCCTTTTTGATGAGGGATGTCCTCATGTCCTCATGACACTGAAAGGGGATCGTTGAGCGAGTTTGTGGAAGTGAAAACTAAGGAGGTATCGCTGATTTTCGCAGTTAACAGCCGGTACGCCGAGATGACGAGGGAAAGTAATGGTTTGTAGAGCCAGGGTGGTAAGTACCAATCCAGACACATGCACGGTGCAGTTACGTTTAGCCAAGGGGAAAGGAAGAGACTGTCCAAGGGACATCTTGGAGCCAAAAGTGTGCTCGCAATGAGTCGGGATCCATTGAATCTCCTCCACCTACGGGAATTCGGTAGTAGTAACTAGTTATTTTGAGTGGGGAGTATTTGCAGAAGCGAAACGTATTGAGCTCGAAGGGAGAGGAATTTTAATCAATGGACCTAAGTGTAACATAATAGGACCAACCTTCCACCTGCCAGCGTCAATTTCAGGAGTTACACAACTGAATGTTACGCGGCCACAGCTGTACTGGCCATATGCCACTTTAGAGTTTTTGCCAAAGCAGAATCCGACATTGTTAAATCAATCTCTGGAGCCAGGTCTGTTGATATCCGTAAGCCATTTCGTCTTAGAGCAAGAGTCTTATCGACTGCTCCTCTTCAAGTCCTGACTTCGACTCAGCACCAGATTCAGAGATTGACTACCACTATCCTACTCCTAATACCGAATCGCCTGGCTTTTTGCAGTTCCTTTCCTCAAAAGATGAAACTGGCGCTCTCCTCTTTCGTGGTGTCAGCCCTCCAAAACCACCGTTTGACCAATCAGAGATCGCTTACTTCATTTCTCCAATCAGAAAATTCCTAACAGCTTTATTCTGTAAGATTTGGCTTCGGTTTTTGGAAGTTTGCGACTGTTGCAAACAGCCGCTCCTGGAGTTGTGAGGGCCAATAAACCAAAAGCCGTCCTGGGAAAACCTCAGAAATATACTCCAACTCACAACAAGTCATTGAAACCAGATATGGCTTTCTCAACGAAGCACTAACTTCTCCGTAAAAGCCGAAATATACATGAGAGATACAAATTTAAAGGAAATCACTCCATTATTTGACATATTCACATATTTATTATAATATCATACATTAATATCAATGATCTTTAAAACACTAGATAATACGCTATGTTATGTAACGTCAATCGCAGAAGGCGACGACCGGAATCCTTGAACGAAATTACGTAAAATATCGATAAACCAATCCAAGACCAGAATATACACTAAATCCTCCTACGTCCGTCACAGAAGGCGACGAACATAATTACAGAGTGAAATTATACATGACATAGAAAAATCATCACAATACAAGAAAATACAGTACGTTACTTAATCGCAAAAGACGATGACCAATTCATGCAACTCATGAAGATATCTACGTTATCTATTGTACACGACGTGCTAAAGAACCTGATCCATAATTTCAGGACAGACACTACTGTTGTTAAAACTCCAAACTCCAAAACGAAACATAGTATTTTCCTATCCTACAGAAAAATAACATCAACTTGACTGAAAAGAAAATGCACACCATATGTCACTTGGTAAGCTTCCATAAGTAGAGAAACTAATTATCGTTCAAGGCTGGTAAAAATCAAATACTGAGCTAAGTCTGATTGCAGACGACGTTAACACATTAAACAATAAACAAAAGTCATTTGTCCTACATGAATGTACTGAAGATCTATGCAGATGAACTGAAAGAAACCCTATGGTGTCACTATCGGCACATGGCAGTGATACAAGAAACTGGCACTTGGCGGGTAGCAGAATCTGGACGGTTCGTTCAGCGCAAGGGGAAAAGGCCTCTTGTGTCAATGACTGCATCTGCCGCTTCTCGGAATAAACGCCGTCATGTCTATCAACCGTCATGGGAGCTTCCTGAATTTGTAGGTTACCGGAGCATTGCGTGGCTCTACTCGTCATGTGCCACAGGTTGCCTCAGGAATAAGCATAGGAGATTCTCATCCGTTGTGTGAAACTGTATCTATGAGGTATTCCATATTTTATTCCAACAGGAATCAACAGAACTGTCGGATTTTCAGAGTAAGGTAGTTAGCGTTGCCAGGGTGCTGTAGTAGTGTTTTTCCACCAATCAGACAGGTATCTGAGGCTCGAGACATCTGCCGTGGCGTTCCATCCAAAGTGAATTACAAACTGCCTCTGGGCGAAGAAAGATGCCTTGGCAGAGGAAAGTTTGTAGCTTCGTACACTGAGAAGAATGATGAGCTGAGCCCTGGGATTAGTCATGCCTTGTGCCAGTGATTCAGTCAGGAAATTTGTTGAAGCACGATATTGATGTTGTAACTAAACTTTAAGTACCTTACCAACATGTCTAGGTTCATTTCATAATGTCCACTCTATGCTGAACTGACAAGGCCAATAGTAGGCTAGGGAAACAGCCGCAAGGATGAAGCGTCTATCTGTCATCAGTGCTGGATCAGCTGGCCAGTCTGTTGACAGCTGGTGTGGCACGAGGCGTATTGGCGGGCTGGCTCCCGACGGCCGCAGTTGGTCTCCGGCTGTCTATGTTTTGGCGTTAGGCGGACACGCAGCATGGCGGCAAGCTAATACTGGATGACCATAGTCTGTCACCTTCTAGGATCAGCTGGCTCTGTACTGACAGTCGGCTGCAGCGTAGCCCTGAATGGCTGCACTTTGCAGTGCCACCCCATGATGGAGACAGGTTTCGGGCCTCATAGGTGAATGCATCTCTGTTCTCCTCCGAATGTAGTCCACACAACTGACCCCTCACCATGGCCTTGCGTGTCGCCATGTGCCACCAATAAATGTCCGAATGTTAGAAGCCACATGTCATGCCCCTAGTTCTCTCTGACCTCCATGTAGCTTGCTTGATTGATTACACCATCTGAACAAATCTGTTACAGAATCAGCATTCTCGGTTCCTGTGTCACGCATATTGTTATTACAAGAGAACTCTGTACAACTTCACAGATCAACGCAAATAAGTCTACCTCCACACAGGCACAGAATGAGAAATAGAAAAAAAGCACCTTGTACCAGAAGTGTTGTGAATGGATTCAGATAATAAATTCAAAAGTGTCCTTAGGGGACACGATGCCAAATTATGCATATTAAACATTTCCTTTAACAATTCTCGCTCTCAAGGTACATGAAACGGTCAGCCACACACTAGAATCCTGTAGGGAAACAAAACTTCGTTACTGACGCTCAGCCGGGTTTGTATGTTAGTTCAAGAAGGTTAACTAATTTATTCCTGTCATGCCTCTAATTTTTAAAAAAAAGCGCAACAGCTGCTGCCAGAGAAATCTGACACTCTTACCCACCTCATGCTCCGAACTATACTACTGGATCACGAAGATTGTCTTATAACATATCGATCTTTTCCTAATGAAGTGGCCGTCGCCTTGTCTTATATCATCCATCACGTCATTTTTAACAGGTTGTAACATAAACGTACGCTCCTTATCAAGAAAATTGAATGCATATCCTTCACATCACATTTGTATTTCAGTTGTTAAAACACTAACCTACATATAATTGTATAAAGTGCTGTATATTTCCTGAAACCTTAACTCACTTTGAAATACATGGTTATTACCTATTCCCTCTTAGTTAATTCCTTTTGCAACTCTCTCTTTGCGTGCAGCCTCAATCCCTCCTTTATTTGTTCCGGCCACCTCGTGCTTATATGAATGTCTAGTGCAGAAAATTATGTGATATTTCTTCTTCCTGCATCACAGCTCTCATTAGCATCTTACCTACATCTTCTCAAAAAAGTCGTTCAAATGGCTCTGAGCACTATGGGACTCAACTTCTGAGGTCATCAGTCCCCTAGAACGTAGATCTACTTAAACCTAACTAACCTAAGAACATCACACACATCCATGTCCGAGGAAGGATTCGAACCTGCGACCGTAGCGGTCTCGCGGTTCCAGACTGCAGCGCCTAGAACGGCACGGCCACTGCGGCCGGCAAACTTTTTCTCCTCCATACCATTCAATGGATCTCCGCCTTCTACTTTCGACAGGTAAAACTAAAAACAGTCACAGTATTATGTGTGTATTCTCCAAGACTGGTAGTTGGACGCCAGACAGCTACAAGACTGGCTTATGGAGTGGTGACAGAATGGTATCCAATTTTTGGTCCCGCACCAGGTATGCTTTTTCTCCTATTCAACTATAGTTTTCCGCCACTGAGGTACTTCTTTTTGCTTTGTATGTTACCTTAACCTCTCTTCAGGTCTGGAGGCTTTCGCCTTTCTTAATCATAATGTTCATGGCAAACTCAAGGTCCAACATCATGTCATCTCGCGTCCCATCACTCGATTGGATTTATACTCGATTGGATCATTTCCTCATACTCTTGTTCGGTTCCAACCAACGTCATCCTTTTCAACCTCTGAGAATAATTCCCAAGGTTCCTGATGCATTGACAAGATGAGTGTCCCCGCAGAGAGAATAGATTCACTATCTCACACATTCAGAGTTCCTCGTAGAGTCTCAGGAAGTGAAACAGCATGTAGTTCCTGTTTTGTCCTGAGCGGGCATCTGAGAACAGAATGATTCTCTCCTGCTTCTCTTCATCAAAGTTCAATTTTATCATATGAGACAGGAAGGAGCGTGCTGGCATATTTCTTTTTAACTCTTTCCTTTAACTGGATCATGTATGATACTGGAGTACATGCATTGTGAACATGTACGATGAAGAGATACATCCACAGGAGTAGTTTTTAGAACTGTTCTTTGACCATTAGCTATGTGGTTTGCAAGTTTTGCTCATAATCAAACTCCAAAATGAGCGAACATTCCGATTTTAATATCTTGTCTTTCAGAGCCTTGTGTTTCTTGCATTTCCGTTTGTGTAACGCGACATCTGGAGTCTCAGTATCCATCAGTCCACCCTTTAAACAAATATCATACGCATTACGATGTGACAGCATATAGCTGAAATCTATGTACTGCTTGAAGTACTTCTTGTATGTCTTCTGCGGAATGGGGTGTTCACATCTCATGTTGCGGCAGCATAGTAGTCTAGAAAGAGCTTGTACAACTTGCACAGATTTATCTCTGGTTTATCTTTTGTTTGAGGTGGCGTTTGGAAAACTGATTTCGGGCCTTTATGTACTATCTTTCCAGAAAGTGCAGTGTTCTGATTCTTGTAATCTCCTTAATCTGAAAACGACGCTCACGCTGTTCCTTGCACGTTGAATGGTACACGCTGATAACATTCCTAGTGGCAGATTTTCTCGATGGTGTCAGACAACTCGTTACTTTCTTACACCGCCAGACCACGGTTCACAATGTTATTTTCCTCATGCAAAGAATGTAAGAAGATATCCTTTTTGGTGCGTAATATTCGCTCACTGTTTACATATTACGCGAATGGCTGAAGTGATTAATGTTATGTTTTCAATCCATAGCATCAAACCTACGGCGTTTCTCTGGAATTTAATAACACGTGTTTGCCACAGTTCACTACTTTCCTTCCGCTTACTCCCTTCTGCATGTGTCGTTCCTCTACGGCTGCTTCGATTTCTACCTTGGCAACCACCAAGCGTGCTTGATGTCCCAGACACTGCTTTCATGAAACGCTGGGCGCTATCGGCAGCTACATGCACTTTCTCAACGCGACATAGACAGTAGGTCTATCTGTTACCTGCAAACGGCAACTGACACACGTGAGCGTCGTCGCGTGTTAGTACAAGCCATGTTATTGGAAAAATCAAATAAAGGCAAAGATATAACAAGGCAGGTCAACAAACTTTCTTTTTACGTGGTTTCCCAGGAAGCATGGTAAATTGACTAGCCTTGTTATTGCAGGCGGGTCTTGGGTCTTCAGTCTCAGCAGAGCTGTACGGCGTCTTGTTGTCCTTTCACAGCGTATCTAGGAAATATACCACACATCGCGTTCCTAATGCCTCAAATTCTCTTCCCATAGTAATTTCTGCCTCTACGCTCTCTTGGACTCCCTTCGACAAGTAATTGTTCCGGAACGCATCGTGAAATTCTCTGGAGGTCGAAACCCGTTGAGCAACCGGCCGCATTCTCACGGCGGTTTCTGTTCTAAAAGGCACACATGAATTAAGGCCGGTGCACTAGCAACCATGACAGCGGAAACATTAATCGTCTGCTCCTGTCAACCTCGGGGATGGAGCGAATCACTGTTATCTTTGAATGTCTCAAATTTACGGACTTTTAAGAAGCGCTTATGGTGAAAATTGTCCAATCTTGATGTCATATCTTTTTTCATCCAAAGTCCGACTGTTGTCCCGTAGTAGCCCTGGTCGCAGCTGACAGAGCAGGACTCTATTCTATCGACTCCCGCACATCATGTGCTAAACAACACGTATTTACTCATCTAAATGGTGCACAGTTATTGGGGCTCGCCATAACATCGCGTCCACGTAGTACTTCACTGACACGTGCCTATACTGATCCTACCACTGAAGCTAGTTGCTGACATGTCTTTCTGCTGCCCAGTAAAGGTCTCCTGCCATTCCGTGAAGGCCGAAAGTGAATTTATGGAGCTTCGCATATCGGAACAGCACAGTTTTCCCCAGACTCGCGACATGTGGTCTTGATCGCCCCTCAGTACCTTACGATAAGTAATTTTTAACTGTTTCGTAGCCGTGCACGACTTCTGTTCAGTTTGTTCGGATGTCGGAAGAGCTTTGTCCTCAAATGTTGCCACCCACTTTCCCATTTACCTCGCCTCATCTCGCTTACATCTTGCCTATTCTTGCTTTTCTCCAGTTGGTTTTCAAGAGTGGGAATGTGTTGTAACGCCTTACTTATTTCGTTGACCCCTAGTCAACAGTTTTTCTTGGGTTTAGTTTCATTCGAATTGTACGGCTAGACAGGTAGCATTCCCGGTCTCCAACTTTTCATCTAATTTCTCTTAAGCATCTTAAATTACTGCTCACTATTTTGCGGTAGTGACCGGCGTTACGTCACAATCCTTGTGGCCGTGCGGTTCTAGGCGCTGCAGTCTGGAGACTCGGGCATTGGTGTGTGTAATGTCCTTAGGTTAGTTAGGTTTAATTAGTTGTAGGTTCTTGGCGACTGATGACCTCAGAAGTGACGTCGAATAGTGCTCAGAGCCATTTGAACCATCTGAAAAATCCTTGTGACTATCTTCCCCTCACTATAACTACCGCATCCGACGGGTGCTACGATCGCGTCTGGGCCATCAAACTTCTTATTACCCATTCCGTCACCCGACGTGCTACTAATTGCATAAGGTACCAGCTTGGAACAAATGCTCACATTTTTGCAACTAAATTGCCAACTATTCTCATGCTTTTATCAACCGAATTTACCTCTGTTGAGGCATAATGTTAATCTCGAGAATCATAACGCCTCTCACCTGTCCTCGCGTTCTCATCAACTGTAACTTCCGTCAGATCTCCCCACTAACCCACCCTCTTATTAAACAACACACCCATAAAACACATACGAATCTCTACAAAATTTACAGCCAACAATGCTCAAAAACAACAACTTAGACAAAACAATACCTGTAATCAGAGCTACAAAGAACACAAAGCTGGAGAAATTGGGCGGTGCAAATTAACAAGCCATGAATTTACATCTGATCCCCAGATTTAATATATAAATGACAAATTGGACTCAGAATCATCATTACTGAATGCAGTCCTCACTTAAGTTACGCTGCCACAAACTACTTAAATTTATCTCCCTGACTTCACCAAAAGATTGCCTAAAGGTAAGGTCCCATTATTTATGCAAGACACTTTTGGGGCTAAGGATCTAGTCAAAATGATTTGCCACTGACATAAATTGGGCAACTCCACTCAACCTGCAAGTACTCCACTACAGTCGAGGGATATGTCAAGGAAACGGAAGGAAACGGTTACTCCTTACACCTGGACTGTTACGAAGCATTAAGACTATCAGCTACTTTAATGAAGAAAGGGTTACAAACATGTTCATCTGTATGTTATAATTTCAAATGTTTGCTCAGAACAAATAAGGATCAAATACTAGTCACGGTAGAATTGGTGCAAAGGCCTGATAATCATGGATCTTTAGGGAGGAAAGTCAAATCATTGCCGAGTGGTCACAGTAACTTGACTGATTAATGAATTTGAAACAACATGCCTGTTATCTTGTAGGACACCCTTACACCCTTTTGCTGCCCAGCTCCATCGAAAAGCAACGGCGAGGAGTGGCGAGGTCGCAGACGGAGCCAGTAGCTGGCATGGCGTGGCCTATCTGCTCGCAAATCGAGTGCTCCTCTCCAAATCCAAACGTACACTCTGCGTCACCTCCAGGCCTTGACCACCTCTCTCCAGTTCCTAGCACTGATTCGTCTTACTCTTTTAAGTTTCTGTCCTCAAGAAGATGAAACTTGTGCACCTTCTCCTTCGTGGTGTGAATCCGACAAACCTACCATTTGGACGATATGAGATTTCGTAAGTTATTATTCCTATCAGAACACTCCTAACAGGATTATCTGCAAGGTTTATTGACGCTTTTCTGATGATTATGTGTGCCAACCTATGATAACTCCTCGTTCCAAAATGTTATGAGCGCTGTCCTATTGCAAGTCGCTGCCCCCAGAGTTCTGATCATCAACCAATCAAAAGCCGTCCTGACAAAACTCTCTGTAACTTTCCTTCTTCAATACTTACACTCGAGGAGCCGGTGGCCGGGCGGCACGATACAAAGGACCCACCTTTGCAGTCACCTTGAGGTAACTTTTAAACAGTAATATGTAATCTTACAGGCGATGCGGCTTGTGAGAGTGCTGTAATTCCTGTGGAGGAGACTCTGTATTTATAGTCATCATTACTGCGAGGACCAGGAGAGTTTACTGAAAACAGTTCGCAAGAGCTTTCTTCTGGAAGCGTTGTTAATCCTGTGAAAGACGCACCCTTCAGTCTGCGCAGTGAATCAGACTCAGGCGGGTGGTATTTACCTCCCGTCGCATGAGTCAGGTGACTTGCCACGGCGTCTGAGGGCAAGCAGATGCCAGCGGAAACCGCCGGGGCCAAAATTTCACTCCCTGCTAACTACCAGAAGAATTAACTCAACATGCACTTTAGAATTAAAAGATATCCATAGTAACCTTGGACAATCACCACGCTCTCCCACAGATAATGACGCTTTTTTGCGAATAATGGAAAATTTTCGAATAATTAGAAGTATCATATTAATAAACCATGTTAACTGACTCAGAGAATTGAAACGCGGTGCTGGATACAGCCTGGCGTGTTTCACTACACTTGACTAAAGCGTATCAGTCTGATGAAAAAACTAGAGACTCTTCAGCTTCCAAAATTGCTCGTGTGTAACTCTGCAAGCTTGCTGAGCAATGTTAAGAACATTATTTTGCTAAATGGAACTACAGTGGGACCCAGAAAAAGTAGCAGGTGACACCCACAGCGGTCAGTGTCATCTAACCTATAGTTCAACCTATATACTCTAGACCTCCATGTTCTCAGTGCCAGTGACTCCCAAATACTACATACGCAGCCGAAGTATGCATATATGCCTGTGCTCTTCGGTCTTGTCATCTTAAAATACATGTATGCTAAAGTGGTATACAGAATGTAGCCTCGATATATCTCTCAGGAAGTCTGCTCTAATAAAATTTACTCAGACGATGATTCCACTTGTCCAAACGTGCAACTGGGACAACATGATTTTACAGTTGCGAAAACAATATCTTGCTATGATTACGGATGATCAGTTAAGATGGTTTCATCATATCCGAAATATCTTTAATAAATGTAGAAGAGCATGCAATCCCATAAGAGCTACGAGTGAAGTTGGGTGGTGCTCTGATCAGCAGACAGCGATGACTTAATTGCGGTCCCTAATAAGGGTGCACTTTGATTAAACTGATCGACAGTTCAAATGCTTCAGAGACAAAATCAACAATTTTTTACTAATTTTATGGCCCTAATAACAAATATGACTCTAGTTTTTAAAGACTCGTTCGGGTTTCGAAGAAATGCGTTATCACTGGATATGCCACACTGCGCAGAATAATAATTCACGACAACAGTAGTTGTTTGCTTTACTTAACAAACATCTATTATTTGGTGTTCAGCTACATCGCTACTCTTATCGCTAGCACTACAATGCAGACAAAGAAAAGTCAACAGCCTCATCAGTGTTACCAGTTCAGTAGTTTTGCCACTGAGTCTAAAACTCCAGAATTTGAAATAATCTTCGGCCGGAAAAATTTACCAAATTTTGCGTTCTTTGTATTGTAGTTTAGCCGGTGCCTAAACTACTACTAGGTGAAAAATACATGTTTTTATTTAAATTGTAAATATATGTTAGAGGACTTTTTTATTAGCGTTTGATGGTTTTGCTTGTAGTTAATTAGCAACACTGAATATCGTATTTTAATTTGTATTAGAAACTACGCCAGGGAAAACATTTTGTGCACAGTTCTTGCGTGGTTGTAATATGCGTTCCCAGAGGTGGTACTGGTAACGTATTAGGTTACGTGCTGTATCTCTTACCGTCAGCTGAAGTGACTAATTTGACACATAACGCCTAAACGTGTTAACAGTGGACAGAAAATTGATGTTTACGATGATGTGCCACTTGTTCATTAAAAAGGAATTTAGTGGCTATAAAAACAAGGCCTTTCAGAACCTTAGTGTTGTAGTAGGCGTAATGAGAATCTGAACTTTCAAATATGATCAAATGTGATCGTCGTGTCACAAGGGGAACATTTCAGCAAGTGATACCTACAGTGAAAAACCGATAGCAAGTCTATGCTTGCTGGTTATAGTCTGACGGATTGCTAAAGATCTTCCAGACCTACAATACAAGCTAAAGGCGAAAAGGTGCCGTTTGTGTTATCCAGCTAAGTTACGTTTTTATCACTTCCGTTGTGTGGGCTTGTGTCTGTTTCTCATTAACACTAGATAACTCTGACCCTCTACAATCACCTTAAACCCGAAATGATTCAGCATTTTTGTTGTCATTTTCGTATTTATCACTCTCGATTTTATAAGAAAATTCACTTCTTTTTACCGAAGCATGAAGGAAATTTAATTTTGTGGTCCATTATCGGGGGCACATGTGTTACGGAGCAGTGTCAGAAGCACACTCCAAAGTCTCGACGCTATGCATTAAAAAACTTTGTGTGTATGTGCTGCACCGTTTACGTCAACCGCAACCAATTCATTACTGACTGAGGCGAGAGAACCACCAATAAAATACGGAATATGGAAATACAGGCATTAATGCCCGCGGTGTGGAAGCGTCCTCTCATACCGCACTACAGCAATCATACGAAACGTCGACTCTGTAGATCTACATCAGGGGCTGTTTAACGATTAAAAACCATTACCAAATTAGCTCAACGTCAAAGGAATTCTTGTCTCACATTCAGGATGCGTGCGTGGTTTATACAGATGGGTCCAAGTATAGCGCCAGAACTGGTACTTCCTATGAGTACCCAGAGTAAACGACAAGGCCCATACAAGATGAACTCAGACTCTGCAGTTATAATAGCCAAGATGATTTCCATGTTAGATGCACTGATACTCGCATAGATGATCACTGCAGACACAATAGCCATAATATCTGATTGTCAGACCTACGACTGATTAGAACGCTGAAGGCATGTCTCAAAGGGCGACGATCATTGGATATGCCGGTTCCCCGCGCGATCACTGTTGTTGTTGTGTCGGAAACGTACGTTTCCGTCACAAAGTGCCAGGCGGCCGGTGGGGGTGGTATCGATCTATGACACCATATTAGTAAAGCCAGGATCCTTACATGGAGCTATTAAATATGATAAACTGCCTGTCGCATATATGATAACCTTACTTCGAAAACAGGGGTTTTCCGATTAGCAACTGGAGTGGTTGAGAACGTCTAAAATCAAAGGGAGGCACTAAACTCTCTTTCATCCCACGATTCCAAGGGTACGATGGTATAGTAAGACAAAAACCTCAAGGACCATCATGTCAATTATAATACTACTGAAATTTACTCATTGAAGGTTCAACGAACACCTGTATCGGCTCAACCTTGCTGCTGCGTCTCTGTGTGTTTATGGCAGGGAAGATTATCCAAATCATATAGTGTTCCCGGAACACGAATCACATCGCTGTACTTGAAAGTATTCTTCTGAATGTTGATCATCAATTTCCCAGCAGCCTCCGATCTTGTTAATATCCAACGAAAAAGTGACGTATAAACTACTGCACGAGTTTGTCAGCAAAACCAATGTCCAGATATAGTTCCATGCGCTGCTAGCCTAATGTTCATGGTGATTAGAATGCAAGAGGTATACTGAAGCACAGTTTATCTGTTAACTTACCCACGTGCTATCTGGAACGTTCAGCCTATAAATATTACTATGTAACAACTGTCTTTATGTGCCAGAATACTAGTATATCTACACACATGGCTGTAATATCCAAATATAGTTCTATTCTCATGTTCTAACTAGATCTTTAGATGGTACTTATATACCTGCACTAACATATGGTTCTGTACCCATAGCCAGTGCGACAATTCATAATGGAAATAAAAAAAAACTTTCATTGTTAATATCGATTGAGTTGGTGAATTGGGAATATCACAAATGTGTACCAACGACTAATTATTTATCCTCACTGTATTGCTAGTAGAATTTGTATTGCACACTACCTCTGTGTGACGTGTGTTAAATTTTCATCTTGGTAAGTCCCTTCAGTATACTTTTTACGTGACAAATTGTTTGTGTCGGAATCTTTCCTTTATTAAGCCAGTGTAACTTCTTACCAGGATACGAATTAAACTTAAGCATACTGTGATGTGTTCTATAAAATTCCCAGTGTTGAGATGGCTGTATGAACAATTTCCTAAAACAAACAAAGACATATAATAACTCCCAAATAAGGACTGGGAATTTTGAGGAGTGTCATTAGCGGTTCTTGGGGCGTTCCCCTTCCGTAGAACGGAAGGGTGGATCATTATGCAGATCTGGCATGAAAGCGTAAATCTTAAATGTTTGGATACACTGCTTGACAAGGAAAGGTTGAGCACCGAAAATGGGAGGAGGAAACGACATGGAACAGTGAGGGTGGAGAGGGTATATAATGATACTTCAGTGATGACGAAATCGAGTCTAATTGAGAAAGAATTTGACAGTTTGAACCTACTCTTAATTGTGCCCTTGTAGGCCCTCCGGCCTGGATGCATGCACTAATTAGGGTAAGAAGTTTGTCATAACACCACTGTATTCTCTTATTAGGCACGTTGATCCACAACTGTTGTAACTGGTTCTTGAAATCCAGGAGACTGGTACTAGGACGGAGTTGACGTCAGTTCTGGCGGCATACGCGCTCCATCAGGGAAACATCTGGGGCCTTACCGGCAGCAGAAGTACCTAAACAACAAACAGACAGTTGATTGACATACGTGTGGATTAGCATTATGGTGTTGAGAAATGGCCATGTAATACTGTTGCATATAGACTTTGGATATCTCTGGTATACCGTTATGGCGTTAAAGTTCCCTCAGCCACCACCAGCTATCACCTGAAGTCATATGTGATGGCTCCCCACATAATGGCCTCAGCAGCAGCAGCTCTGTTCATCTCGAAAACATTTAAAAGAGTGGGACCTCTCCTTAAGTCGCCGCTGCACTCACCGACGACGGCTATTCAAAATACTACAGAACCGTGATTGATCGCTGAACATATTACCACGTCATTCACGAGAAAACGGCGAAACTCGCCGTGCAGCCGTTTGTGTTGTGGAGTTATTGGCGGTCCACGCATGGGACATTAATTCCGTAGTCCGGCTGTTGTTGGTCGCCGACCAATGGTTCGGGATGACAAAATGTCACGGGGGGGGGGGGGGGGGGTTCTATTACTTGGCCTCAGATGGCAGTAGCAAGGGTGGAAGGGCTACAATGTGCATGTTACACAACACTGCGATCCTCTTTGTGTTCATCAGACGTGGTCAACCGTAACACAGACGATTAATATTCCTTCTCTTACGATCTCATCCAGTCAAACATTGGTCCAATGTTACTTCCTAATGCCCGCAAATCTGGATATTGCCTGATTAGAACAGCCGGCCAAATGGGGACCCGCAATGAGGCTGCTTCCAAATCCTTTGAGATGCTGATAACATTCCCTCACACAACTACCAATTCAAAGTGATCACATAATATATGACGCCGTTCGCGCATTTATATATCCTAACAAACCCGGGAACAACACTACGCAAGGGAAACCCTAATGCACCGTAATGGTTGCTCTACGTGTGACAGAAATGGAACTCTAATTATTTTCATACTGCCCAACGGCGTGTACGTGTACGAAGAAGCATTGATATGTAGCCATAGCTTCTGCGTGCTTCCCTTGTTTGGTGATACAGTGTAAATGAGAGATTATAAGAATCACGTGATAGGGAAAATCTGTTTTACTTTCTACTGTCTGAACATTTAATCTGAGTAAGAATGCCATTCAGCAAACAGTCATTGCTGCAATAACCTCATGTGGCATAGGAACATAAAGCAGGGTGTGTCAGATATTCCTACGGGAACTAGTATTGCTGTAAAATAGAACTGATTATAGGAACTATAGGAATGTGTTTAATAGTTCTGAGAAATAATGCCTCACGAAGGAATATATAACAGGTTTTTATTTTTTAGAATACTCTTGATGAGAAGCAAGAGGCTGCTGATTGTCAGATGTATACGTCAGTATCATTGAAGGACTATGATAACAGAGTTGTTCAGATCCCCAGTTCAAGCTTGTGTTTTGAGAGTAACGAATGAGACAGGTCAGCGGTTAAGACATATTCGGGGGGAAATTGTTTAAGATTCCATCTAAGTTTTACATGACATTTCTAATTTCTTGGATGTTTCTTATGAATAAATAAGAGCCGAATTCCTTACCTAACCTTAATAACTCCGACCATGCACTCATTTTCTAATGACCTCATCTTCGACGGGGCAAAAGGCAACATTGATCCTCCGATACTTTTGCAGACTTGGTTGGCCAGTTTCTGAGGCCATGGCCCCACAATCTACAAGTAAGGAATTGTAATCAAACGACGAGCCGTACCTTTTTACATTTACCGTGGTTTCTTTAAGTGGATTAAAGCCAGTGAGGTGACGGCTCCTTTAAACCAGTTTCCTACACAGGCCTTCTTGATCCAAAGATGTCTTCTATCTCTGACGATCTCGTCCTCGACGGGGCAGTAGAACACAGTATTCTTTTCCTCCCTTTTAATGGATATTCATTGACTGACATAAAATTTTTTGCAATGAATATTCTGTTAAATCAGTAACTAAAGCAAAAGGATATTTATAGGTAGTGGTTTTCCATAGTTACAATGTTGGACAAGAAGTAGGTGGCAGGTAATCTAGTGAGCTGAGGAAGTGAGCTTCTCTAGTCCAATGATGTGACCTCATTCTCTGGTATCTTACAGACGCTAGTTTACTCACAGCCATGTGAA
This sequence comes from Schistocerca gregaria, assembly GCF_023897955.1. NCBI lineage: Eukaryota > Metazoa > Arthropoda > Insecta > Orthoptera > Acrididae > Schistocerca > Schistocerca gregaria. The sequence goes on from NC_064931.1 coordinate 838,275,360, forward strand.
TTATATTATCTCAGTGGAAAGATATTTAGGTTCTAAAAATGAAATCTTCCTCACAGAGAAAATCTGTATCATTACCGCCGCGCCCTTTGCGTCAATGTAATATCAAGTTAGCAATAATCTTGTAACAAAACATCTGCCTTATGTGCCACAACGATTCGGTCCTTAAGAAGCATGTCCGCTGTTCGTGGTCTAGCGATTAGCGTTGCTGTTTTTGGATGATGGGGTCCTGGGTTCAATTCCTGGTTGGGTTTGGGATTTTCTCAACCCTGGGACTCGGTGTTTGTGCTGTTCGGACCATTTCATTACCATTCGGGAAAATGGTGAGACTGGATAGTGAAAAGATTGGAAATCTCTACTGGCGGTGAAAATTACGCGTTTGATCGCTCCAAAACAAAATCATCATCTCAAAATTTGTCTCGCTGGAATTCATTGCATGGTTCTGATCACTTAGCAGACAACACTGATAAGGTAGGAGGTATGTTTCAGGCCCAGATCTTTACGATGTCTAGAAATAGGCGGACGGTGTATTACGTACACATTCTCATTTATCTACATAATGTGAAGATTATCTCTACAGGATCTCAAAGCACTGAGGAAGGGCTGTCACACTTGACGCCTTTTCCTCCTCACTGGTTATTTCAAGACGACCTGCAAGAGTACTCACAGAACGTTACAAATTTGCTGGATGGTACACCTAATGATGCAGTAAAGCGTTCCCTCGCTTTTTAGTTGTTTACAAATAATATGTCAGATAATTCCACAACGAACAAAGGAAGAAAGCGTATTATGCTTACTTTCTAAGTATCAGGCACGGGCAAAACATGAGACATGTGGGTTAGAGGCCACCGTAATTTTATATGTTCGAACTACTAAAATCTGTCTTTTATCCGAAGGTAATAAATTAGAGCTAAGACAGGAAGCATTTATCAATGACGCGCGTAGGAGACGGAATAAAATCTAGGATTCTAAAGCGCTAGTCACTAGAATTTCAAAAGTGTGAAGGCGGCATACAAGAAGTTTCATACTGGCATGAAGTGTTTTACTTGCATGGTTATTTGAATGTTTAGAACTCCAACCAGCCACAAAAGTAGCTGATAAGACGAGCGTTACTAAAGTCTTAATGTTTCGTGATGTGTCTGGATTCTGGCCTAAGCTTTTAGGGTGGAGGTTCTATTACGTTGCAGAGTGGCTGGCCAATTTTTCTAATTCTTCCTGTCAGTCAGCCATGTCCATCTGCAGTATTATTTTAACTCCTTCTACTACTTCCTTCATGTTTAGTTGATGTTTTAATATTGGAGTGTCATTTCGTTTCATGCTTCCGTGTGGGTACGCACAAGGTTTTAAACAGTTTGTTAGTTTCCGTTTCCTTGGTGTTTTATACATGTTTAGTGTATTTTTCCGACGCTTGTCCTAAACTGATTTCGCGTAGGTGCTGAAGACCTTGCTGTCGTGGGCCCATACCTACATATCAATCCAGACATTCAATATTGTTTTTCCAAATAAGTTAATATATTTTGTCACGGTGCCAATGATACATGAGATATCATCTTGATTGAGGTGAGATGGCTTTGCTTATGAGCGTTGGTAGTAATGCGAATTTAATTAGAATTCTTAATTCTTGTCTTGTTTAACTATTTTCAGGAGGTTTAAATTTGAACAATAGGATATATAATACTACTGCTCCCTGATGTCAAACATTGTGAATTATTAAATAATCTCCATCGACATCTACCGGTGAATCAACATTCAGCCGCGCTCCTGGTATTGGTTCAAATCTAATACCGTGTACATACTTCACGGTTTACTGTTTGTTCAACAAAAAATTATGGTGCCAGTCTACCCTCCAGCTCTTCTTCACCCCATTCACAGTCTTCCACATAGTATTCATCTTCTTCTCCTGCTTTCATGAAACCCTTCTTCTTTTGTCCTCATATTGGTCTATCTTCTTTCGGAAAAAAACACCCACCTACTTGAAGCAGTTGAGAAAAAAAACGTAAAAACATTTCCCAGTAGAGAGTCAGGAGCTACAGCTTGACGTTTTTCAAGGAGTGCTGTTTTCTGCCGATATTTCCAAGACCTGTCCCTTAAGAATACTCTTATGTCCAATCGAATTGAGAAACATGTTGCAAACTGCAGTGCTTAATCAATACTGAACTTGTTACAGGGAAACGTCACAGTTTATATCACTCCTCACGGCATTAGGCGTTGTGTGTTACTGTCCCTTAAAAGTTTTCTAATCCCAGATGAACGCAGCGCGGGGTTTCCGCGTTGTCTGGGGCGGCTTGCATGGTTCAGCGGCTTCTACAGTTGAAGGTTCGAGTCCTCCCTCGGGCATAGGTGTGTGTGTTGTACTCAGCGTAAGTTAGTTTAAGTTACATGAATTAGTGTGTAAACCTAGGGACCGATGACCTCAGCAGTTAGGTCCCATAGACCATTAACACAAAAAAAGAAGAAAACAGAAAAATGGTAGCTGCTGGACAGGGAAAACTATATTTCCTCTGTAATATATAATACCGTTGTTGACACATGGAGGTGCTATGCATCTGCCTTTTGGTATTAGTCGTTATGTGGTACCCAATTACGCGTTAGCCCTCAGCCTTTAGCCATTCGGCCTTAGCCGTTAGACGTTCGGTGCTATCCTTACTAGATGGAAACCGAGAACCGAGGGGGAAATGTAAGCACTTAGGAGGAATGGTGGACACCTACTAGGGGAATGGTCCGACTTCTAAGAGTACTCTTACATTCCGCTGAATTAAGAGACATGTTGACAACTAATATCGGCAGCCACAACTGAGCTAGTTTACTGCATATCGGGCCCATAATTTGAATACTACGCTGTGACTGGTTGGAGACAGAAGAAGGGCAGGGCGAGGCGTACATCGGAAATAATGAATTTAGACACCATTTTTATACATAATTTAAATCACAGATAACATCAGCAATAAACGAGATGATGTCCCCCATGACATCTCATCGTCCTCTTGAGTCGTAGCTACTTGGTAATTGACCTAATTGTCTTGCACTTGTCATCGCAATATTAATCACTTTGAATCCGAATAGGCCGGCCGGGGTGGCTGAGCGGTTCTAGGCGCTACATTCTGGAACAGCGCGACCGCTACGGTCGCAGGTTCGAATCCTGCCTCGGGCATGGATGTGTATGATGTCCTCAGGTTAGTTAGGTTTCAGTAGTTCTAAGTTCAAGGGGACTGAAGACCTTAACAGTTAAGTCCCATAGTGCTCAGAGCCATTTGAACCATTTGAATCCGAATGCTAAGAGACATTCCGCATGACTCCAAATATTCCATTTGCTTTAACGGATAAAGTAAAACACAAACTTATCACTGTGGACAGAATGAAATTATAGAATCCATTACCAATAGCCAATGGGAAACACCAATTGTGTTAGTACAAGAAACTAGTGGCGTAATATATATCTGGAGCTGATTCAATGCAGCAGTCAGTGTGCAGTGCAAGTTACAAGCACAGTGAAACCTAGCACCAAGCTTAGCTAGGTGACAGAGAACAAAGAGGCATTGTGGTGAGATTATGATGGCAAGGATAAGGTACCTACAGTAGCAGAAGAAGAAAACAGCATCGCTAGCAACTTAGAATATGGCATTAAAGGTGACACAGAGGAAATAGGAGCAGCAACAGCACACACTTTATCGACGTTTTGCAGCGACATGTCCAGCCCTGGGTTAACACGGGTGTTTGTCGTGTCATCAAAGAGCTGAGTGAATTGTTTTTCATGAAACAAAGTCTCATATCTGTGCAGTGCCTCTTATTGCGATTAGGAGATGTGGTTATAGTAATCGTGGCAGAACCTTAGTAGGAAGCAGAAGGAAAGAGTAGCTGAACACGTCGCAGAAAATGTTAGTTGGGAGGAGGTGCACGAACACACAAGACAGAGTCCCTGCCATTACTGGAATCAAAGGGTCACATTTTTCATGTTTTTGTGTTAATCAGAGCCTATAAGCATGTGCTAGTGAGTTGTTACTGCAGAATACTCTCTGGGAACTGTGACAGTGTACAGATCCCGTGCAGGAAAGTTTTAGCTATTTCTGAGAAATCTCCAGACATTATTGACCTACCTGTTTGACAAGAAGGAACAGTAGCTCTTTTTAGATTTCATTGTAGATATCTTAAAATATATTGACTGAAAAAATGACCTATAATTATGACTACAGTGTTTCAATCTAATTACAGACGCCATCTCTCTCTCTAGCAAAATAGTAGGACACTGATTGATGATATTTTCACATCTATGACTCAGACGAAAACATTTAATGTGTACACATTTAATACCGGACAATCTGATCATGATTCACAATTAATGGAAATAAATACAATCCTGGAAATGGAAAGAAAGAACACATTGACACCGGTGTGTCAGACCCACCATAATTGCTCCGGACACTGCGAGAGGGCTGTACAAGCAATGATCACACGCACGGCACAGCGGACACACCAGGAACCGCGGTGTTGGCCGTCGAATGGCGCTAGCTGCGCAGCATTTGCGCGCCGCCGCCGTCAGTGTCAGCCAGTTTGCCGTGACATATGGAGCTCCATCGCAGTCTTTAACACTGGTAGCATGCCGCGACAGCATGAACGTGAACCGTATGTGCAGTTGACGGACATTGAGCGAGGGCGTATAGTGGGCATGCGGGAGGCCGGGTGGACGTACCGCCGAATTGCTCAACACGTGGGCGTGAGGTCTCCACAGTACATCGATGTTGTCGCCAGTGGTCGGCGGAAGGTGCACGTGCCCGTCGACTAGGGACCGGACCGCAGCTACGCACGGATGCACGCCAAGACCGTAGGATCCTACGCAGTGCCGTAGGGGACCGCATCGCCACTACCCAGCAAATTAGGGACACTGTTGCTCCTGGGGCATGGGCGAGGACCATTCGCAACCGTCTCCATGAAGCTGGGCTACGGTCCCGCACACCGTTAGGCCGTCTTCCGCTCACGCCCCAACATCGTGCAGCCCGCCTCCAGTGGTGTCGCGACAGGCGTGAATGGAGGGACGAATGGAGGCGTGTCGTCTTCAGCAATGACAGTCGCTTCTGCCTTGGTGCCAATGATGGTCGTATGCGTGTTTGGCGCCGTGCAGTTGAGCGCCACAATCAGGACTGCATACGACCGAGGCACACAGGGCCAACACCTGGCATCATGGTGTGGGGAGCGATCTCCTACACTGGCCGTACACCTCTGGTGATCGTCGAGGGGACACTGAATAGTGCTCGGTACATCCAAACCGTCATCGAACCCATCGTTCTACCATTCCTAGACCGGCAAGGGAACTTGGTGTTCCAACAGGACAATGCACGTCCGCATGTATCCCGTGCCACCCAACGTGCTCTAGAAGGTGTAAGTCAACTACCCTGGCCAGCAAGATCTCCGGATCAATCCCCCATTGAGCATGTTTGGGACTGGATGAAGCGTCGTCTCACGCGGTCTGCACGTCCAGCACGAACGCTGGTCCAACTGAGGCGCCAGGTGGAAATGGCATGGCAAGCCATTCCACAGGACTACATCCAGCATTTCTACGATCGTCTCCATGGGAGAATAGCAGCCTGCATTGCTGCGAAAGGTGGATATACACTGTACTAGTGCCGACATTGTGCATGCTCTGTTGCCTGTGTCTATGTGCCTGTGGTTCTGTCAGTGTGATCATGTGATGTATCTGACCCCAGGAATGTGTCAATAAAGTTTCCCCTTCCTGGGACAATGAATTCATGGTGTTCTTATTTCAATTTCCAGGAGTGTAGTATGACACATTACAATCCTAATGCAGGTCCGTGCAAAGCAGTGAGGCTTATTAAGATAGAATGATTTAAAAGTAAACTAAGAGAAGTGTTAAAGGATGAGGATTATGTATAGAGAGAGATGCTAACGTCAAGTTCCATTTACTTTATAGTAAATTTTTGTCAGTATTTGTAACTTGCTTTCTTAAAAAATTATAAAGAAGATTCATTAAAAATACTAGTAAGTCATGAAAGTAAGGTAATTAAAATCTCACGTAAGTGGAAGAGGAAAATTTATGTAAATGCCAGAGTAAGTCAAGATCCAACATTACTTGCATGCTAAAAAAATACTGTAGTATTATAAGGAAAGTCATTAAAATGTCCAGAATAATGCATGTCCCGACAGAAGTAAATAGTGCCAATAGTGAGATAAACCCCATAATAGATACTGTCAAACGGGAGGTGGGATAGTCAGTTAGTGTACAAGATTGCATACAAGTTAAAATAAATGCAATTGTTGTAACTGATTACTCATAAGCTGGAAGTACTTGTAGCAATCACTTTCTAAATGTTGCAGCAAGAATAAGATTAAATGGTCCAGTTGAAAAAGCATGAGGATATATTACAAATGTTGTTCCACAAAACTTTAAGCAACTGGAAGTTGTACCAACATCCTTCACTGAAATTAACAAAATTATAAGAGCTCTGAAAACTAAGGGTCGTGTAGAATTTGTGGAATTCGAAACAGATTTGCGAAAAATTGTTTCAATGTAATAAGTAATGTCCTTAGTGATGTATGCAATCCATAAATGAAGCAGCGATATATCCAGATTGGTTAATACATGCAATTTTTAAACCACTTTATAATAAATGTGACAAAACAGGGTTAAACTGTTAGCATTTGGATTCCAGGAGATCTGCTCGTCTGAGAATCCTGTTTATACATTCACTCATCAAATAGTACAAACCCTAAATAGTAGTATATAGCGATTCTGTATTTTTGCGACCTTTCAAAGGTGTTTGAGTATGTAGACCATGATACTCTCTCAGTAAAAGTTAGGTTTTTATGGAAATTATGGCTTTACATGTATTAGTTTAAATCATACTCAACAAAAAAAATGTAATACGTTATCAAGATTTTAAACATGGCTGAAACAGGAATTGTTGAAATTCTTCACGGTAAATGATGACAGCCGCTTACGTTACGCGAGATTCTCGCGCATTAGTCTAGTGCCCTCTGTCGTTAGATGTGTTCCATAGCGCAAGCTTCATCTGTTTGACACTGGGACACAGGTAAATTGCTTCAATTTTTTTATTTCACGTAGATGTTTTTAAATGGTCTGATACATTTTATGTATTAACACAGATGGTTTGAATTAGCACAACTTTTAATAATTTTGATGCGCTTGTGTACGCATTCATGGATTTTAATATGCGCGTGTATCTGTCACATACAACAAATGCCCTCTCTTCCTGAAACCATCTGCCCTAGTGCTTTCACACTCTCGTCACGATAGTTCATAGGCGAAGTACTGGTGATAAACTGTGTTCGCATTTACCCTGTGTCCATAATTATGTTGTACAAATGGAGATGGTGTCTTAACTATTGGCGACGCCTTTGTCACAATTTCCTTATTAATCTCCATTGCAGGACGTAATTGTAGTAAGTAACTAAAAGATTTTGTGCCTGTTTTACTCTGGTAATTTTACGGTTACTTAAGCTTTAGTGTCAATTTCTTTCTCATTTCCGATGCTAAATTTTTGCTAATGAAAGTGTCTTCATGTTCAGGATATTTTACTTCTAATGAAGGTATATTTGTGTATCCCGAAACCTTGGTCAAGAATTTTAATAAATCTTTATCCTGCAACTGTTTTGGCTGTCATCATTTACCGTGAAGTAATAGGTTGTGCTCAATAATTCAACAAATTCGGAAAGATAGAAAATGTGAGTGACTGGGGAAGAGAAAGGAATCACAAAGTGAGCCCCTTAGGTTTCAATTTTGGGTCCACTCCTATTCCTTATATATGTGAATGACGTTCCACGTAACATTCAAGAAGCGAAATTGGTATTTTCTGCAGACGATACCAGCGTTACACTAAATTCTATGAGACAGTTCATCAAACTGTTAAGTTCAGCTACTTTTGCTTTTCGTACAATTGCTAATCTCGGAATGAAAGGTATCAACCGCTTGACATATTTTGCAAACTTGCAGTCAGTTATGTCAGATGTAAATTTTTCTGCGTTAACAAATCACTTTGGAAGAGGCTATTGATTCTAAAAAAGCGAGCTGCAAGAATAATATGTAGTGTTCACGCACAGACGTTATGTGGGTACCTCTTCAAGGAGCTAGGCATTTGAACTGCGCTGTCACATTACTGATATTTGCTAATGAAATTCGTCATAAATAATCCAGCACAATTGAGAAGAACAGTGATGTGCATACCTTCAAAAGTAGAGGAAAGAGAGATTCATTATCCATTGTTAAAGCTGTCAGTTGCTAAGAAGGGAGTTCAATATCCAGCTACAAATATTTTTATCATTGTCCCAATAACATTAATTTTCTGACAGGTGCTGATGCTAATTTCAAATCTAATTTAAAATCAATACTTTTGGGCAACTTCTATTATTCCAGTGACGTATTTTTAATCAAAATTCTAGTTTAAAAAATATTTAAGTGCAGTTGTGTGAGTGGGACTGAAATAACGTTGTGTTCAATAATGTTAAAGCTAATCATCTACACATATGTTCCAGACATACCCGTTCCACATCATTTCGATAAAAGAATCGTTAAGATGAAGTATGAAACATGTAACTAACTAATTAAGTTGACCATAAATACAATATATCGCCATCTGGGATTGCCAGCGCACCAAATTAGAATAATTGACTGAAAAAACTTCCGACTCTTTAAAATACCTGAATGACATTAATTACTCAGGAAGAGCTCTGGGAGAAATGTTACATCGTTTGGAACCTGTTTTTCAGATTTCACAAGTAGTAAAATTGAGAAGTTACAATTAACGTGCTTATGCTATCATTGCGAAGTTCAACATGTGAGACATTTGCTATTAGAACATAGGATAAGGCAAACACTACCGTACTTCTCAGCAATTAAATACTTTGTTGAAAGATCTCAGGAAGTTACATGCTGTAATAGGCCCAATTAATTGGTACAGGGCGTTGACTCCACATGGAAACTCCACACGTGAAACGCTTCACAGACTGTTAAAGAAGGACACAAAATGAATTTAGAACAACGAATGCGAACACGCAGTTGATAAATTAAAACAGATTTTGACACAAGCCAAAACAAACTGATAATTATTGCAGAAGATATTTCTGAATGTTAAATCGACGGGAACCTTTCACATAGACAACATAGTTTTGAACAGTCTATCGTGCTTAAGACCAAAGCGTTGACAGTTTCTCAGAGGAACCAAAGTCAGGTAAAAAAGGCAGCTCTTGATACCATATTTGCTGTTAAAAGGTTTCATGAATACATTTACATCCAAAGTTTCCTTCTCCTTACAGACCACAGGCTGTGGTGCCTATAATACTCTTCTTCCCAGAACACATAAATGTCTGCAACACTGGCCACTGCTTTTGTGAAACTGTGACTAGGAAATAGTTTTCAGGTCTATATGTCAACATGTGAATGCTGTTTTGCTGTCACGACTGTCACTAGGACTGCTAATATTTTTTATCTATTAAATCTTACGACCGCCCCTGATAGTTGAGTGGTCAGCGCAACAGAATGCCATACCTAACGGGCGGGGTTCGATTCCTGGCTGGGCTCGAGATTTTCTCCCCTAAGGGCCTGAGTGTTGTTTTGCCCTTATCATCATCATTTTCATCCCAATCGACACGCAAGTCACCCAAGTGGCGTCAACTCGAAAGACTTGCACCAGGCGACCGGTTTATCCGACGAGAGGCCCTAGCCACATGGAATTTCCTTTTTCATTAGATCTAATCAGCCAAGTCACTATATAAAATTTTCAAGGCTTTTAGATAAAAATTTGCTTAACAACTCGGAAATTAAATCATGGAAGATGAAAAATGTCCCCATGGTGAACAAAGGTGTCATTCTAGCACATTTATCATCGGATAAACCCGAAGCACTTCGAAAACTATGGCAATTCATCGGGGATACTGAACGTATGAAACACAATACCAGATAGAAACGCTTCTGGAAAAAAATTGATAAAGACACAGAAACAATGACGGCTTAATGCCACATATGCCAAAAGATACCAGTCACCTTCTTCTTTACAATTCTTTCCGTGGTCACAGGCATTTTAACCACGTCCCTTATTCCGGACCAATTTTTCGGAATGTACTGGCTGTTAGTCATCAATGGGTTTCAAAATTTCCATATAGATTACAAACGTCATCTGTTCCTACGAAGAGTGTCGTGTCTTTCACAAGGATTTTTTCCACTGAAGCGTTGCCTGAATCACTAATTACAAACAAGTTCACAAAATTTTCAAGGAAGTAGTTCAAGTGCCTCAGCGATACAGATAGCCGTACCGTAGGTACAACCACAACGGAGGGGTATCTGTTTTGAGGCCAGACAAACGCGTGGTTCCTGAAGAGGGGCAGCAGCCTTTTCAGTAGTTGTAAGGACAACAGTCTGGATCATTGACTGATCTGGTCTTGAAACAATAACCATAATGGCCTTGCTGTGTTGGTACTGCGAACGAATGAAAGCAAGGGGAAACTACGGCCGTAATCTTTCCCGAGGGCATGCAGCTTTACTGTATGATTAAATGATGATGGCGTCCTCTAGGGCAAAATATTCCGGAAGTAAAATAGTCCCCCATTCGGATCTCCGGGCGGGGACTACTCAAGAGGATGTCGTTATCAGGAGAAATAAAACTGGCGTTCTACGGATCGGAGCGTGGAATGTCAGATCCCTTAATCGGGCAGGTAGGTTAGAAAATTTAAAAAGGGAAATGGATAGGTTAAAGTTAGATATAGTGGGAATTAGTCCGCAGCTCGTGGTCTCGCGGTAGCGTTCTCGCTTCCCGAGCACGGGGTCCCGGGTTCGATTCCCGGCGGGGTCAGGGATTTTTCACCTGCCTCGTGATGACTGGGTGTTTGTGTCGTCTTCATCATCATCATCAATCATCCCCATTACGGTCGGAGGAAGGCAATGGCAAACCATCTCCACTAGGACCTTGCCTAGTATGGCGGCGCGGGTCTCCCGCGTCGCTCCCCTACGCTCGGTAAATGGAGTATGGGACTCATCATCATCATCATCATAGTGGGAATTAGTGAAGTTCTATGGCAGGAGGAACAAGACTTCTGGTCAGGTGACTACAGGGTTATAAACACAAAGTCAAATAGGGGTAATGCACGAGTAGGTTTAATAATGAATAGGAAAATAGGATTACGGGTAAGCTACTACAAACAGCATAGTGAACGCATTATTGTGGCCAAGATAGATATGAAGCCTACACCTACTACAGTAGTACAAGTTTATATGCCAACTAGCTCTGCAGATGACGAAGATATTGAAGAAATGTATGATGAAATAAAAGAAATTATTCAGATAGTGATGGGAGACAAAAATTTAATAGTCATGGGTGACTGGAATTCGGTAGTAGGAAAAGGGAGAGGAGGAAACGTAGTAGGTGAATGTGGACTGGGGCAAAGAAATGAAAGAGGAAGCCGCCTGGTAGCATTTGGCACAGAGCGCAACTTAGTCATAGCTAACACTTGGTTTAAGAACCATGAAAGAAGGTTGTATCCATGGAAGAACCCTGGAGATACTAAAAGGTATCAGATAGATTATATAATAGTAAGACAGAGATTTAGGAACAAGGTTTTAAATTGTAAGACATTTCCAGGGGCAGATGTGGACTCTGACCACAATCTATTGGTTATGACCTGTAGATTAAAACTGAAGAAACTGCAAAAAGGTGGAAATGTAAGGAGATGGGACCTGCACAAACTTAAAGAACCAGTGGTTGTACAGAGTTTCAGGGAGAGCATAAGGGAACAATTAACAGGAATGGGGGGAAGAAATACAGTAGAAGAAGAATGGGTAGCTCTGAGGGATGAAGTAGTGAAAGCAGCAGAGGATCAAGTAGGTAAGAAGACGAGGGCTAGTAGAAATCCTTGGGTAAAGGAAGAAATATTGAATTTAATTGATGAAAGGAGAAAATACAAAAATACAGTAAATGAAGCAAGCGAAAAGGAATACAAACGTCTCAAAAATTAGATTGACAGGAAATGCAAAATGGCTAAGCAGGGATAGCTAGAGGACAAATGTAAGGATTTAGATGCTTATCTCAGTAGGGGTAAGATAGATACTGCCTACAGGAAAATTAAAGAGACCTTTGGAAATAGAGAACCACTTGTATGAACATCAAGAGCTCAGATGGAAACCCAGATCTAAGCAACGAAGGGAAAGCAGAAAGGTGGAAGGAGTATATAGAGGGTCTATACAAGGGTGATGTACTTGAGGACAATATTATAGAAATAGAAGAGGATGTAGATCATGATGAAATGGGAGATACGATATTGCGTGAAGAGTCTGACAGAGCAGTGAAAGACCTAAGTCGAAACAAGGCCCCAGGAGTAGACAACATTCCATTAGAACTATTGACAACCTCGGGAGATCCAGTCCTGACAAAACTCTACCATCTGGTGAGCAAGATGTATGAGACAGGCGAAATACACTCAGACTTCAAGAAGAATATAATAATTTCAATCGCAAAGAAAGCAGGTGTTGTCAGATGTGAAAATTACCAAACTATGAGTTTAATAAGTCACAGCTGCAAAATACTAACACGAATTTTTTACAGACCAATGGAAAAACTAGTAGAAGCCGACCTCGGGGAAGATCAGTTTGGATTCCTTAGAAATACTGGAACACGTGAGGCTATACTTACCTTAAGACTTATCTTAAAGGAAAGATTAAGGAAAGGCAAACCTACGTTCCTAGCATTTGTAGACTTAGAGAAAGCTTTTGACAATGTTGACTGTAATACTCTCTTTCAAATTCTAAAGGTGGCAGGGGTAAAATACAGGGAGCGAAAAGCTATTTACAATTTGTACAGACACCAGATGGCAGTTATAAGAGTCGAGGGACATGAAAGAGAAGCAGTGGTTGGGAAGGGAGTAAGACAGGGTTGTAGCCTCTCCCCGATGTTATTCCATCTGTATATTGAGCAAGCGGTAAAGGAAACAAAAGAATAATTCGGATTAGGTATTAAAATCCATGGAGAAGAAATAAAAACTTTTAGGATCGCCGATGACATTGTAATTCTGTCAGAGACAGCAAAGGACTTGGAAGAGCAGTTGAATGGAATGGACAGTGTCTTGGAAGGAGGATATAACATGAACATCAACAAAAGCAAAACGAGCATAATGGAAAGTAGTCGAATTAAGTCGTGTGATGCTGAGGGAATTACATTAGGAAATGAGACACTTAAAGTGGTAAAGGAGTTTTGCTATTTGGGGAGCAAAATTACTGATAATGTTGTAAGTAGAGAGGATATAAAATGTAGAGTGGCAATTGCAAGGAAAGAGTTTCTGAAGAAGAGAAATTTGTTAACATCGAGTATAGATTTAAGTGTCAGGAAGTCATTTCTGAAAGTATTTGTATTGGAGTGTAGTCATGTATGGAAGTGAGACGTAGACAATAAATAGTTTGGACAAGAAGAGAATAGAAGCTTTCGAAATGTGGTGCTACAGAAGAATGCTAAAGATTAGATGGGTAGATCACATAACTAATGAGGAAGTGTTGAATAGGGTTGGGGAGAAGAGAATTTTGTTGCACAACTGGACCAGAAGAAGAGATCGGTTGGTAGGACATGTTCTGAGGCATCAAGGGATCTCCAATTTGGAATTGGATGGCAGTGTGGAGGGTAAAAATCGTAGAGGGAGACCAAGAGATGAATACACTAAGCAGATTCAGAAGGATGTAGGTTGCCGTAGGTACTGGGAGATGAAGAAGCTTGCACAGGATAGAGTAGCATGGAGAGCTGCATCAAACTAATCTCTGGACAGATGACCACAACAACAACAAGTTCAAACTTTTTTATAAAAGTTTTTGACATTTTGAGACAACCGAATTCCTATCCGAAGCATGCAGTTTCAGGTAATTCATGACGAAGCTCGATCAGCAGTAGCACTTCGTTAAATTACCCATCTCAGTACGGATCCTTTCCACATGATAGGAAATTTCCAGTTGAAAAACTGCATTGAAGGTCATACCATATCTTAATGTCAACATTAAGTCAATTCATGCATCCACAGACGAACATCGATAACATTCGAGGTACAATTTTGTTAAAGTTAATAATGAGGTAGTCTTTATCATGTATAAATATAGGGAAAACTGTGAACTATTTTGTTCAACGTTCAAAATCTTAATGGTGTGAAGACGTGACACAGAAATTATAGGTTTCTGCGCTGTCCATTGGCTCACATAGACCGAATTTATCGGTTGCTCTCTTTTCCAGACCCAAATGCCATAAATGCATGCAGCAGTCTTGAAGCCTTGTAGTTGTTGCGAGCAGTTGCTTGCAGCTTCTCCACCTGCGACAGGACGTTGATCAAGCGAGCCGACGATGCCCAGTTCGAGGTGAAAATCGTGTTTCTCTCCACAAGCAAAGAGGTGGAACTAGACGTGGCAAATATCTAGCCCAATCGTCTTGGGTATGGTTTTCTGCAGTGCCAGGATAAATGCGAGGGGCAGATATATATATGTACCCACAACATAGAAACCTTGGCCAGCGCCAGCCGCGGTGGCCGTGCGGTTCTGGCGCTGCAGTCCGGAACCGCGGGACTGCTACGGTAGCAGGTTCAAATCCTGCCTCGGGCATGGATGTGTCTGATGTCCTTAGGTTAGTTAGGTTTAAGTAGTTCGAAATTCTAGGGGACTGATGACCTAAGGTGTTCAGTCCCATAGTGCTCAGAGCCATTATTTTTAACGTTGGCCAGCACAGAAACATGAAGCGAGCGCCCCCGCCCCCTCCCCCCACCCCCCCACCCCCACCCCCGAGGGGAGGATGTTGTCTCTGCCATCAGACAGAGTATAGAGCTGCCGGCCTCTATGACCGAGTGGTTCTAGGCGTGTTAGTCCGAAACAGCGCTGCTGCTACGGTCGCACGTTCAAATCCTGCCTCCGGAATGGGTGTGTATGATGCCCTTAGGTTAGTTAGATTTAAGTATTTCTAGGTTTAGAGGACTGATGACATCAGATGTTAAGTCCAATACTGCTTAGAGCCATTTGAATCATTAGTACACAGCTACTGCTACATAGGGTGTCACAAACAACAGGTAGCCTCGAGTCTAGTGGCAGATTGTTATGATCAGTCGCCACATGGGTGGCTCAGATGCCAGGAACCACAGTACGCTTCGTGTTGAGCCCGGCTCTTTAGAAATTGACGATTGTTTGGCTGCTGGTATCCGTGTTACAAATGCTTTTGAGCACTATGGTACTTAACATATGAGGACGTCAGTAACCTAAAACGTAGAACTACTTAAACCTAACTTACCTAAGGACATCACACACTTCCATGCCCGAGACTGGATTCGAACCTGCGACCGTTGCGGTCTCGCGATTCCAGACTGAAGAGCCCAGAACCGCTCGGCAACTGCCACCGGCTATCCGTGTTACACCTGATCAGGTAGATACTGCTTACTTTGATTCTGATTTGTATGAATTCTTTCTGAAGTTTTATGATACCGTTCAAGTAGAACGGCTTCTCTCTCTGGTTGGTTCAAAAGCGTTGTTTACACGTCGAGATGGTTCCGTTCGTCAAATCCTCCTTGAAAATGTGGCACTGGAGTATACTCCGGTTAGAGTTTATAACATTCCTCCTGAAGTGGACAATAAATTTTTTGAAACAGCGTTGCTTCCGTTTGGAGCAATACGGCATATCCGATAAGAACGCTGGTCAGCACAACATCGCTTTCAGTGTTATAATGGTATCCTGACGGTGGACATGTGCTTTAAATAGAATATTCCTTCCCACTTATCTACTTTTGTTTACCGGAGCCATGTTGCGTATGCAGGGCAAGAAGGAACCAGTTTTCTCTGTAACGAAAGTGGTCAACTCAGATCCAATAGTCCGCTCCGTACTGCTGTTCGGACGTCGTCTTATCAAAGACGTCTTCCTTTAACATTAGCATACGTAGTGTCTTCGCAGTCTACTGACAGTCGTTAGACACTGGACTCGCATTCGAAAGGACGACGGTTCAATCCCGCGTCCGGCCATCCTGATTTAGGTTTTCCATGATTTCCCTAAATCACTCTAGGCAAATGCCGGGATGCTTCCTCTGAAAGGGTACCGCCGACTTCCTTCCCCATCCTTCCCTAATCCGATGAGACCTATGACCACGCTGTCTGGTCTCCTTCCCCAAACCAACCAACCAACCAATCTACTGACAGTCAGTCTACAGCTTTAAGCGATGTTGGGACAACATTACCCCTTACTCCTGGCGTATTTTCACCGTTACCTGCGCGTCTCGGTGCGGCCTCTGTCCATGAGGGGACGACGTCTCCTGCAGCGCAAGTCAAACGCCGGTGGACTGAGGACGGTACAGATTTCGAGAGCGTCCCTCTGCAGTCTCGTTCTTCTGACAAAGCATTGACAGAGGGGGCACCTTATGGCGGTACTGAGTTGTCTACGGACGTTAATTGTGATTCCAGTATTACCAGAGATGACGTAGCTTCTTCTGTTGATAGTGAAATTTGGGTTGTATCTGCGTCCCCCACTTCACCTGTAGACGCTACGGTTCCTGTGAGTTCAAATGTTCCCTCAGAGACGTTGCCGGCTGGCCAATCTTTACAGTGTTGCAGTACAATAGCACCACTCCTCCACGCTGAGACAGTGGGGCAACGAGACTCTACGGGTTCTCATCCTGTTGATCAGGTGGTGCAATCCCACACCGGCACTGCATTACATGTATCTTCTTTTCCTGATGTTGCTGTAAGTCGTTCTAACTTGTGCTCCCCGATTTCCGATGAGTGCACTGGAGATGGCTCCTTTATCAAATCGGAGCTTGACGTGCCTCCTACCCTTCCACATCAAGTATGTATGTTTCACGGAGTGATGTGAAACAGCAATTTAAACCTGAACATGCAGCGGCGCGTCGTAAAAAGAAAAACGAGGACTCCTCAGCTTCCGGTGGGAAGGATTAGAATTATACTTTCTTTCCACCTCCTCGTGACATTGAGGAGAGAAGGGAGTAAAGAGTGCATTTTCCTTAGTTTTGTTTCATTGACCTTACATGTGCTGACGCATGGAGGCATAGACACTGTGTGATCAAAAGTACCCGGACACCCACAAAAACATACGTTTTGGATAATAGGTGCATTGTGATGCCACCTACTGCCAGGTACTCCATATAAGCGACCTCAGTAGTCATTACACATTGTAAGAGAGCAGAATGAAGCGCTCCGCGGAATTCCAACATGGTCACGTGACTGGACGTCACTAGTGTCATGCGTCTGTACGCGATATTTCTATACTCCTAAACATCAATAGGGCCACTGTTTCTGATGAGATAGTGGAAACGTTAAGGGACACGTACATCACAAAAGTGTACAGGCTGACCCCGTCTGCTGACTGACAGAGACCGCCGAAAGTTGAATAGGGCCGTGATGTGTAACAGACAGACATCTATCCAGACCATCATGAATGAATTCCAAACTGCATCAGGATCCTCTGCAAGTACTATGACAGTTTGGCGGGAGGTGAGAAAACTTAGATTTCATGATCGAGCGGCTGCTCATAAGCCACACATCACGCCGGTAAATGCCAAAAGACGCCTCGCTTGATGTAAGGAGCGTAAACATTGGACTACTATACAGTGGAATAACGTTGCGTGGAGTGGCGAATCACCGCACACAATGTGGCGATCCGATGACAGGGTGTGTGTATGACGAATGCCCGATGAACGTAATCTGCCGGCGTGTGTAGTGCCAACAGTAAAGTTTGGAGGTCCTGGTGTTATGGTGTGGTCGTGTTTTTCACAGATGGGGCTTGCAGCACTTGCTGTTTTGCGTGACACTATCACAGCAGTGGCCTAAATTGACGTTTTAAGCACGTTCTTGCTTCCTACTATTGAAGAGCAATTTGGGTATGGCAACTGCATCTTTCAACACGATCGAGCACCTATTCATAATGCACGGCCTGTGGCGGAGTATTCCACGACATTTGAAACGTCCCCTTAGAAAAATTATACAAGACTGTGCTTAAACTGACACACAGTATTTTTAGCGCAACGCAATCTGACTTTCAAAAATCCCTACAATAGAATGGCCCTGACTGACATTAACCTATACCTTGCACAAATCACTTACCTCACCAAAAAGCCTTCGTTACTCGAACTACTGCAATACAGCGAGCGCCACTACTGCCAGCTAAATAAAAGATTCAAACTACACTACTGATAGACATAGTTAGCAAATGAAAGATTTTGATAGAGAACAAACAATGTATTTACCTTAATAGTGTTCAAAAGTCATAATGTATATAGCAGTTCATGACTTCCAGTCATACAAATTTCAAAACTCCGCCATCTCTCTCCCCACATCCACCACTGCTGGTGGCTCACCACCAACTGCGCAACGCTAAGAGCTGTTAACAGCCAACTGCCCAACACTACAATGGCAGACAACAATGCAAACTAGCCACAGACTGCACACAGCGCAGCCATTGATTTTTATACAGAGCGCTACGTGGCGTCACCGATATAATAACGTAAACAGCCTACTTACAAAGTGGCCTCCCTGTGATAGACTAGCGTGCACAGAGTCTTGACCTGAATCCTATAGATCACCTCTGGGATGTTTTGGAACGCCGACTTCATGCCAGGCCCTAGCAACCGACATCGATACCTCGCCTCAGTGCAGCACTCCGTGAAGAATGGACTGACATTCCCCAAGAAACCTTCCAGCACCTGACTGAACGTATGCCTGCGACAGTGGAACCTGTCATCAAGGCTAAGGGGGGGTCAACACCATACTCAATTCTAGCATTACCGATGGTGAGCGCCAGGAACTTGCAAATAATTTTCAGCCAAGTGTCCTAATACTTTTGATCACATAGTGTACATTTCTAACCCTCAGAATGTGCGGCTGGTCCCGGTGGAGGTTCGAGTCCTCCCTCGGGCATGGGTGTGTGTGTTTGCCCTTAGGATAATGTAGGTTAAGTAGTGTGTAAGCGTAGCGACTGATGAACTTAGCAGTTAAGTCCCACAAGATTTCACACACATTTGAACATTTCTAACCCTCAATGGTAATAGCATATGTTGACAAATTCGGCTTGCTGCGTTACGCCAGTTTATTTACGATTCCCAAGCTGATATCGTCTGTTGACAAGAGGTGTTATTTGACATGTTTTGTCTTCCTGTATACTCTATGTTTTTCAATGTCGGGCCTGAAAATTCTACCGGTATGGCTTTGCTTTATCGAGATGGAATCCCGCTGTCCGACTTCGAAACGCTAGATGATGGTCATGGTATAGCCTGTAGTTTTTATGACTTTACCTTAATTTTTCTTTACGCTCCGGCTGGATCCGGTCGTTCTTCCGACCGCGAGCTGTCTTATGAGGAAGAAGTTGGCTATCTACTCCAGCGGAACTAGCTCAAGGTTTTGTTGGGGGCCGATTTTAATTGCATCTTACGTCGTGTAGATCAGACCCACAATTATACACATTGTCGTGTACTTAATGATATGCTGCCCTCTTTGCATCTCCAATATGCTTGGGTTTGCAGATATCCTACAGTGGTGCGGTTTACATTTCTTACAGCTACTTCAAGTAGCCGATTTTACCGCTTTTATTTATCTGGTCCCATCTGTAGTCAGC
Organism: Schistocerca gregaria; assembly: GCF_023897955.1. Lineage (NCBI taxonomy): Eukaryota > Metazoa > Arthropoda > Insecta > Orthoptera > Acrididae > Schistocerca > Schistocerca gregaria. The sequence goes on from NC_064931.1 coordinate 838,294,937, forward strand.
TTCTGTCGACTTATGTAATTCCTCCCAGTTTCACTGATCACTTTGCTGTTTCAATGACTTTTAACCACGTCTCGCAGCGGGTCCATCTTTTGCCCTCTTTATGGAGCTAAACACTCTACGTCTGTCGAACCCCTGTCTGGAAGGCATCATCGCAGACATATGGCGGCGGACAATCCACTCCCAGGCGCGCTATCCCTCAATTCTAGAATGGTGGGTTACCTTTACTAAACCTCGGATTCGAAATACACTCAAGCATTTTAGCGCAGAAAAAGCTCCTGAAATAAGGTGAACTAGGGAATTTTATTATGCTGTCCTTCGCAATCTTTACGATAATGTTAACAAACATGACAAGCCAAATGAGACACATGCTGCTAGTACGACAACAGCACGATCCGGGATATCAACCCTGCCTCGGACTTTGAAAATTTCTCACCAGTAGCGTCAGCCAACAAGCACCAAGCGTACACCGAGAACCAGGGGCTAAAGGATGCAACAGCTTTGTCTATATAAGTAATGAATCTTGTAAGAAGGCTTCAGTCTTCGTGCAGCCGCTCGACCAACAGCATTGGACCGCTCACACAGAGCAAGAAGCGGTTACGTAACGACCAAGGTCAGCGCTCGCACAGAGTATCTCGCATGTACCTAATAGAATATTGTAATTAAAAATTTTTTGTGGTAAGGAATAGGGAAGGGAAAGAGATTATTTACTTTCTATAATAATGGGTAAGGGCATCAACGATTTTAATTTTTTTATAATTGTCAGCATCTTTAAATCACACCGACAAAGATTCGGATTCATTTATTTTGCGACGATTCCTGGTCCTCAGAACGACCGGCATTGAAGGCAGCCATTAAGTAAATGGTAATGTAAAGTGTCCCACGGACGAGGGCCACGGTTACCCATCGGTCACATTGCTGCAGGTTATCATTATTGGGAATGGTAAAGTCCGCTTGTGTTCCCAGCCCCGTTCAATCGTACAAGATGTGTAGGCCTCTCTCTGTCATCTTCTTCGGCTTCACAAACGATCTCAAAGGACGTGTCTTATTACCATTCGTTCTCTAGATGGGCGTGAGTGGTCCTCCTAATCTAATATCATGCGTGAACTTTACCAGAACTTTTCCGAACTTTTAACTGAAGTGGATTGAGACGGTATATAGTCTGTTGATTTTACCTCTGGCCGTGATAGTGTTTTACGCCAGCTCTCCAGGAAGAGTTTTTCTCTGTATTCAATCGCGATGATATACTTGATATTGTTGCTCGTTCTCCCCCCTCCCCCCCTCCCCAAAAACTCGCCTGGCTTGGATGGCATTCCCAAAGAATTTTATACTCGATTTTGGCTCCTGATAGGAGATACGATAACTTTTATGGTGAATGAAGTATTCCACGGAGACCTTATCCCGACCAGCTTTAGGGTTGCTAAAATTGTCCTGATTCCCAAGAAACGGGGACGTTTGCGTGTGGATCAGGACCTCCCGATAACCCTCTTCAACTATGATTATAAAATAGCGGCGCGAGATGTAAATAGCAGACTATCGGTGTAGTTCGCTACCATCATCGCGAGCTATCAAAGCTGTCTTCCTCGTCGTAGTGTCCGGACTGCCGTTGCTGAGTGTCGTGATCTAATTTCGATTGCTTCCACCATTCCCGAGCCATGTGCTTTGCTTTTCATTGATTTTCACAAAGCATTCGACAGCCTTAATCATGGATTTCTCATGCGAGTATTGACGACTGTTGGTTTTAACGATGCTGCACCAGGGTTGCTTAGCTCTCTAATTACTGGTACTCTGGCCTCCATTGACATCAATGGCCGTCTTACTTGCCCCATCGCGGTGTGTCAGGACGTCCTTGAAGAGAGTCCATTATCTATGTCACTCTACATTGTGTTTCTGGAACCCTTATTGCGATCTACAGTTGCTCGTTTGGGTGGCTGGTCGCTGCTGGGAGAAAGGTATACGGTTCATGCATATGCTGATGACTTTATGATTCTTCTCCATACCCCTGGTGATATACCACTGATGAAGAAAGTTTTGGATGCTTTTAGTCCTCTTAATGACCATAAATGTCGTTTACTCTTAATGACCATAAATGTCGTTTACTCAGTTTGCGTGGATCTGACCCTGTTGGAATTCCATGGGCTTTGACGGTCACCCGATATCGATCTGTAGGTGCTATAATTGACAGTTGTCCACTAAAGATGGCTACGATAAACTGGAAGTCTGTCACGGATAAGATAAGGGAGCATTCATTGAAAACGAGCGTCGCTCTCTCTCACTTCTTCATAACGTCCGGTCATGGAAACGTAGGTGTTAAGTAAAGCGTATTGTATTGCACAAATCTTTCCACTTCCTGCGATGATGTACAGCAAGTTCCAAAGTTTAGGTGGCACGTTTATCTGGCGCAACTCTGTATTTCGCGTGCGTTGTGGAGTGATGGCGCACCCGCATCTGCCGGGAGGTTTGGGCCTCCCTGACATTCGAGTTAAGGCTTCTGCCTTATCCATCCGTCGTACCGTTTTAACATGTCTACGCCCCCCCCCCCCCAGTCACTTACAGCTCGCCTTCATGACAGTATACTACCGGCGAGTTTAACACCTCCAGTAGATATTGGTAGGATTAGTGCCACTAAGGCCCGTTAAGGAATTTTTTTCCTTGAAGTCAGTTATTTAGGAGTAAATATCTTTTCCAAGCGGATCTCCCCCTAAAAATGCTGTTATCCCACTGTCCAATTCCTCATACCATTCCCTCTGTGGAAGCCCTTTCGCCAGAAGCGAACTGGACAATCGTTTTGTCTAACGTTAGCCTCCAGATTTTGCCGATGGAAGTGGCGTCCTCGTACTACCAAATTGTTCATGATATTGTACCTACCAATGTGCGGCTTTTTCGTTTTGGCCTCAGTGTGACGGATCGCTGCAATCGTTGCCATGAAACTGATGCTTTATATCATCGGTTGATCTCCTGCGGTCATGCCCATTGGAGGTGGCTTCACCGACAACTGGGTTTCCTTCTCAGGACGTCGGAGGCGGCTCTCTCGGAGGAGATTCTCTTGCCTCCCGATTCAACTTTCTTCCCCCAATTGAAGAAACATGCCATCATGTGGCTTGTTGGACATTAGGTCCACTACGTGATGGTGAGTGGATATCACGCAGATCCGAGTGCCTTTTCCCAATATATGGCCACAGCCCATTGGATGTGGTTCAGCATACCACGTTACCGAGAGATTTTTCCTAATATATTCTATCTTGTTTTTAGTCGACAAGACGTTGGATGAGGGATGAGTTGAAACCCCCCCCCCCCCCAATTTTATGTGGACACTCTTGTTTGGATTCAAATGCAACACGATGTAGAAGTCACGGAGGAAAAGAGGTGTGGACACGTTACAATTAACACAATTTTCCCTCATATACGTTTTTCTGATTTAACACTTTTGTTTTTGCCGAAATGACTTCTTTCGTTTTATTTTTAATGTATTGTCTTATATAAGTGCTTCGGAGAGAGAAAAAAAGCGTCATCTGTAACGTAGTAGTTTGGCGATTCATTACATTTCATGCTTCAAGCCTCCCACATGCCAATTTTTTTTATCGTTCAATTTAAAAATAAAAGGTATACTGCGGGATGCGAAAATTTCTTTTTCATCTTCGTGTTTGCAACGCATTCTGAGGCTTCGGAAAAGAACGCACTGCTTTCCGGGCGGGAAGGCGTGCCGGTCCCCGGCACGAATCCGCCAGGCGGATTAGTTTCGAGGTCCGGTGTGCCAGGCTGGGTTCGGTTTCGGTCGGCGGCGGGGTGAGTGGATTGCTGTAGCCTGTTGTGTACCACTGGGGGATACGGTGGCGACGAAGCCTCTTCGTCGTTTCTATGTCCCCAGTTCCACATAATAAAATACAAGGTGTTAAGGGATGGGAAAGATCTACCATGATATAATAGCCGTGTTACAAACGCACTGCATCTCAAATTCAAGAGAGGTAAAAGCCTCGCTGACAACGGAAAGCTGAACGAAGCGAAAATGAGCGTAAGGAGAGCAATGACAGAAGCGTTCAATGATTTTGAAAGTAAGACGTTGTTAACCGACCTGAGTAAAAACTCAGAATTTTGGTCGTATGTAAAATCGATAATTGTCAAAATCATTTATCGAATCTCTCTGTTACCACACTGGCATCGAAACGGAGATAACGGAGAGAAGGCGGAAAAACTGGATTCGATCTTCCGAATTTGCTGCCCGTGGAAGACCGTAACACTGTCCCCCCTCCCAATCGTCGTACGTACGTCGAAATGGCAATTACTGAGTTAACCGATCTCTGAATTGAAAAGCCACTACAATCGTTCAGTAGTGGAAAGGCGTCAGGACTAGATGAGATACCCATAAGATTCTATAAAGATTATGCAAAAGAACGTGCTCCCCTTCTAGCAGTAATTTATCGTAGATCGCTTGACCAACGAGATCCACAGGGCAGTGGACAAAGGTGCTCAGGTTGATGCCGTGGTCCTTGTTTTCAGTACGGCATTTGACACCGTCCCGCATTGCCATTTAATGATAAAAAATACGAGCTTACGAAGTTTCGGAACAGCCTTGCGATAGAATTCAAGACTTTTTGCAGGTAGAACTCAATACGTCGCTCTTAAGGGAACTAAATCAACAGATGTAAAGGTAGTATCCGAAGTACTACAGGTAAGTGTGATGGGACCTTTACTGTTTACAATGTATATAAACGATCTAATAGAAACCTTCGGATGCTCTTTAAGGATTTTCGCAGATGATACAGTTGTCTCCACCAAAGTAGCAACGCCAGAATATGGTAGGAATTTGCAGAACGACCTGCATAGAATTGATGAATGATGCAGGTTCTGGCAGTTGACCCTGAACGTAAAGAAGTGTAACATATTTTGCATACATAGGAAAAGAAATCCACTGCTGTACAGCTACACTGCTAATGGAAAAAAGCTGAAGACAGCATCTGCCGTAAAATATCTAGGCGTAAGTATCTAGAGCGACTTTAATTGGATGACCACATAAAACTGATAGTGGGAAAAAAACAGATATGAGACCCATATTCATCCGAAGAATCTTAAGGAAACGTAACTCATTCATGAAAGAAGTGGCTTATACGGTGCTTGTTCGCCAGATTCTTGAATACTGTTCATCTATCTGGGATCCCTAACAGGTAGGACTGATAGAGAAGATAGAGGAGATCCAACGAAGAGCGGCTCGTTTCATCACGGGATCGTTTACTTGGCGAGCGTTATACGGCTGTGCTGGCAGACGTTACAAGAGATGCGTTGTGCATCACGGGGAGATTTGGTATTGAAATTAAGGGGCAGCATTTTTCAGGAGGAGTCTGACAAAACATTACTCCCCCCCTCCCATACCTCTCGCGTGTGGGCCACGAGGAGAAAATTCGAGAAATTAGAGCCAATACAGAGGCTTAGCGACAATTATTTTTCCCACGCACTACTCACTAGTGACACAGGCTTGGGGGGATCAGATAGTGGTACCGAAAGTATCTTCCACCACACAACATTAGATGGCTTGCGGAGTATGATGTAGAAGTCGATACATTATTCAAAAACCGTCATAATAGCTGTGGTACAGGAATTGTTATAAAATCATGTATGCCTAAGAAATGTTTTATTTCAATAAATTAAAGCCACGATTGATAAAAGTCGTCAGTAATGTAACATCAGACACTACCTTGACTTATTTACCTCTACTTGTCAACCTTGTAAAAATTCCGCATGCTGCAGTTTAACTGTCGATATGAAATGCCTATTATTCAGAATATTAGCACTATGTGGCAATAGGTTCTCTTTTCACTTACGACTGCACGCTAGGCAGTCATAATACGTTCTTCATGCGACAAATACGAGTAAATTAAACAATTTCAAAAACAACACTTACACTGCACGCGTCTTAACGGCTAAGAGTGTGAGAGTGTATTTTTTTCGTTGCGTTCTTCCTATATATCGAATCTCTGGGTAGGTTTCGGCTGTTGGACTGGACTATTCCTTTGTTAGTTACGACTGACGATTGGTTTCTGTGTATTGGTATTCCAGACAGAGATTTCACATAACAAGAAGACTAGCAGCAGTTGAAGAAGACGGCTGGCTCGGTCGTAGCAATATTGTGCGTAAAATGGAAACCAAGTCAGTATAGCACTCAGAAGCAAACCATTATCTAGGAAAGACCTCTGTTCAGTGCTTTTACTTCAGTGGCACGCCTAGTTATCATACGAAAGTTGTGTATTTACACTGATGAACCGAAACATTATGATCATTTCCCACCGCGATATTGGATACCGCTTGGTGGCGTGGCGGGTTCGTCATGCGATATCAAAAGCATGAAGGCAGAGCAGACACGGATGAGGGACCACCCTAGAAAAAATATGGACTGCAAGTAGGAAATCCATTGAGGTAAGCGACTTTGGCGAAGGTCAGATTATTAATATGCAGAGCCTATGAACGAGTATCTTGGAAACGGCGGAGCTGGTCGAATGTTCATCTGCTACTGTCATGAACATCTATAGAAAGACGTAGAAGGACAGTGAGACTACCACTAGGTGCTAAATGGTTGGACGTCCACGACTCTTCACACATCGTGGGGTTATGAGGTTTGTCTGCTCTGTAAAATAGGTCAGATGCTGATCTGTGGCATCTCAGACGAAAGAGCACACATCGAATGCACTCACAAGTTTTTCGGGGCACACTGTTCATCGTACGTTGTTGAGCAGATCACCCCTACGTGTTCACATATTGACCCACCGATATCGTCAGTTACGATTTCAGTGAGCACGGAAACATCGGAATTCGACCGTCGATCAATGGAACAGCGTCGGCTTTTCGGGTGAATCCCAATTTCTGCAACACTACGCCAGTGGTTGTCTCAATAAACGCCTTCATCGAAGTGGACGGTGGATCGGAAGGTGCAACACGCCACTTATGCAGGCTGATGGGAGCGGTGTACGCCACTGGAGACATTCTTCTGCGGTTGCATGTGACCTGTTTTAGTAATCGAAAACACACTGACAGCTGCCAACCATCAGCATCCCCTCACGTGTGATGTCTTCCCAGACGGCGATGCTATCTTTCAGCAGTCTAGCTGTTCGTGTTTCGGAGCCAGAACTGTACTAAAGTGATTTTAGTTGAGTTACATTGATCTCACGCTGATATCTCGGTGATCAAATTTTCCTGATGCAAAATTCTGTGGCAAACTTCTGGGTCGCTAACGGGCGCCGCCACCGCGTACACAAATGAGCGTTATTTACGCAGATCACATAACTTGTACGAAGACATTCAATGCCACCTACCTCCAAACACCTACCAAAAAACCTTCGGATGCGTGAAACGTAGGATCATTGACGTATTTCGTTCCAAAGATGGATAAAGATGCTATTAAGCAGGTGGTTATAATGTTTTGACACATCAGTGAATTATGTACATTAAGTTAACAAATGACGGTTAATAATTTCTTATTTTGCTGCCAACATTATTTGTGGTTTATTCAAACATCATCCCGTCACCAGATAAGTAGAGAATGCAAAGATGTGTTTTAAATAAAATAAGCTGTTTCTGTGGTACGTGGTTCGTTTCCTGTTACCATTATGTTTAGCACCAAACTGATTTGATTACTACAACGATTCCAGTAAGCAATTTCCACTCTGGATCCAGCTAGCAAATTGAGTTATGGCGCCAGGATGGACGATCATCAGAGGCGCTGCTCATCCAGCTCGCCGTGTATTAAAGCAGAGGCTGTGACTGGGAGTGGACCACTTTCCATGGGTGTTCCATCATGACACTGACTTATCTAGCCCAAAGCCCTCAGGTATTATAAAGTAGCATCTGCTGTGGTGAACAGTGGAGTGTAGCTCAGCTATCAGGATCACGCTTTCGGCTCTCTAATAACTTAGGTGCCACACAGCAACAGAAAACGACACGGCCTTTCGAGTCTTCGAGTGGTGAGAGCAAACGGTCGACGCATAATCAAGGGGAACAAGGAAAGGTCATGACAAGTTTCCCTGGATTCTGTCACTTGCTAGAGCTGGTCTTCGGATATATGGGAAGCCATCAGGATGATTTCCTGTAAATACCCATGGCTACGTAAAGCAGGCGTGCTGAAGCAGGGGTGTTTCCAGACAAAGCTCAGAGAGCGCACCCAGACTATTCCTAGCATTTTGGGTGACTTATCTCACTGTCAGCAAATATATATCTGATAACTATGCATGCATGTGCTAGATCTGTATTCTAGGGATTACCCAGGCCATTCTATACAGATAAGTGAATAAACAATTTAAAAACAATTTACATGTTATGGCAGAAATCAATCAATTAGAAAAAAATCTAAACTTGTTTGGTAGTTGTTGGAGGGAAATTTAGGAGAATGACAAGATATTCAGTGACAGCAGTAATATACCAAACCTTTTAACAATTTCATCCTTAACACAATATGTAAACTAAGTACAGGCAACTAATATGAAATAACAAACCAGTATGACCAAGAACCAGTACCACAATGATTCATTCAATATGCTTTTACTCTAGCATCTTAAAATGGAACCGGGGAAATAAATAATGTTTTTAAAGGTAAAATTGTCATATGGTTGACCGTACTTGATACACGATATTAAAATTATGTTATTTTAAAACTAATATTGTATTCAGCTATACGTCATTTTCTTAAGGTAGTTTCCCATGGAAACAAAAATGAATCGCTGTTGGACCCCTACATAACAACACTATTGGGACAAACATTAATAAGTATCTGCTCAAAAGTTTTGAGAAACGTATTGTACTTTGGAGTGGTTGAGCATATTTGCAAATGTGATATCCTGAATCAGTCACAATTTGAATTCTAAATGGGACTCCCGAGTGCACAAACCATGTATGATATCAGTGACAGTATATTGCAGTACACAAATATGAAAATTATATTTACCTAGGATCTTTGCGATCAGTGTACGCCATTAGAATTTTCCTCTTACACCATTCTTTCTGTGATACTGGCAATTAATGACTTTCAACGTAAGATAAGTAATTGGTTAACTTCATCGTTACATAACTGAAAACACAGGGACCTATTAACTAGCTTATGCAGTTTTCGGAGTGATAGGTTGTACGTAATGAGCAGTTTTCCACAATTTTCTATGTTCGGATTGCTTTTGGTCCTACTATATATAGATAATTTTCTATATTATATTGATAAGTAAGTTAATGTTATTTGCTGATGGTACAAACATGATAATGAAGACTGATAGAGGTGCAACAACAGAAGGAATAATAAATTAACTATTGAGGATGTTATTTACTCTTTCCATTATATGACGCACATTCAACCTTAAAAAAAAATCGCAGTTTATACGAGTATCATTCCAAAAGTCCTACAGACTGCACATACGCGCCCATTATATTGGTGTAATCAAGTTGAAATTAATGTCAGTTGTGTGCGACATGTCAGGAATGATATTCGTATACGTTTTTGCTGATTCCCGTGACTGTGCCGTGTGTAATTAAGTTTTAGAATGGAAGGAGAAACCGAGCCGGACGGATTACATGTAGTGATCAGATTTCCTAAATCAAAATCGAATTCCTACGTAGAATGAACCCAACGTCTATTTACAACGTTTTGGGTGTGGTGTGGGAATAGTGTAGTGGACCGTGGCATACACGGTAGTCAGCTGGTTTTCGTGGGCGTCGGGTAAGCTCCGAGGACAATCAAAGAAATGGCAGGTCATCAGCTGCAACGGACTCGACCACTACGGTTATTGTTAATGACATATGCAGAGAGAATCGACGAAAAACATGTGAGAAAACGGCATATTAGACCAGTATATCTGTCACATCAATTTACAGAATCGTAAATGAAAAGCTAGTGATGAGAGAAATTGCTGTTAATGAATGACAGCCCAAAATGTGGAATCATAAAAATGACTTACAAATTTGCAGTCAGACTGTGTAGGATAACCTCAAGAGTGCTCCTGCTGTCGTACGAAATCGCACTCCAGACCATGACACAAGGTGTAGTCCGCGTGTGTCCAGCATGCAGAAAGGTTAGTTGTAGGCCTCTTTCTAACCAACACAAGCTGTCATCAGAAAACACAACAGATCTCCAGCCTCTCCTCTATGGAGCTTTCATTTTACACAGAGAAGGCGCAAGTGACGGTTGTTTGGGGTCTGTGGAATGCACGCTAAGGGTCATTTGGTTCATGAAGTAATTGATTTGCCACAGTCCATGTATCATTGCAGATGCAGTACGCTACGCCACAGCCCTACGGCGAACACGATTGTCTTCGCTCTCGGTAGTGCCACGTGGCCGTCTGGAGCCCGGTCTGTTGACCACCGCTGCCAGCAATCATGTACAGTGGCTACAGTTCTGCAAGGTCTTTCTCACTTATCGCGGAAGGAACAACCGGATTCTAGTGAACTTGTTACAGGTCCTCGTTCAGTTAGGTGCTGCTAATGGCGTCTGTGTCACCTTAAAGGCATTTTGGAGTAACATCACTCACCATATCCAATCTCAGAGGTAACTGACTCTCACGACCGTTACAGCGTGTATTTATAGCAAACATGATCTTCATCCTCATAGTAGAGCTACTAGTGCTACTCTTATGTGACTGGCGCTAAACTTGAATAAACTTCATCTTTCAGACGTAGAAAAACGTGTACCATATTTCATTTATGTCGCACGACCCCTGCTTTTTGTTATGTTTCTTTCCATCAGTTATTTATTAATTTTATAATTATTTGTAGAGCAGCATTCAAATTGAAATCTAGTAACCTAAGCAGTCAGCACGTAGCTACATTTTCGCTGAGTAGATGTGTGATTTTTTTAGGACAAGTTGACACGTTCTACACCGTGATAAGTTGTTACAAGTAAGGCATGCAGAGTAAACAAAATTAAACTAAGCACAAGTCCTTCTTACTAGTGCGAGGTCTCGTTGAATTCCAGCGCGTGTTCCATCTGATTTCCCTTTTGCCCCCTAACCTCAAATCATATTCATTGCAGTTCTAGTTCCTCCAGCGCTTGTTGCAAATTTCCGATACATGTTTTCAGCATACCGAAGGCCACGATTTGTACATCTACATCTACATGCATCCTCCGCAAGCCACCTGACGGCCCGCAGCTCGTGGTCGTGTGGTAGCGTTCTCGCTTCCCACGCCCGGGTTGCCGGGTTCGATTCCCGGCGGGGTCAGGGATTTTTTCTGTCTCGTGATGGCTGGGTGTTGTATGATGTCCTTAGGTTAGTTAGGTCTAAGTATTTCTACGTTCTAGGGGACTGATGACCGCAGATGTTAAGTCCCATAGTGCTCAGAGCCATTTTGAACCACCTGACGGTATGTGGCAGAGGGTTCTATGAGTACCTCTATCGGTTCTCCCTTCTATTCCAGTCTCTCATTGTTCGTGGAAAGAAAGATAGTGGGTATGCCTCTGTGTGGGCTCTCTCTCTCCGATTTTATCCTCATGGTCTCTTCGCGAGATATACGTAGGAGGGAGCAATATACTGCTTGACTCCTCGGTGAAGGTATGTTCTCGAAACTTCAACAAAAGCCCGTACCGAACTACTGAGCAGTCTCTCCTGCAGAGTCTTCTACTGGAGTTTATCTATCATCTACGTAAAGATTTCGCAATTACTAAATGATCCTGTACCGAAGCGCGCTGCTCTCCGTTGGTTCCTCTCTACCTCTGCTATCAACCCTATCTGCTACAGATCCCACACTGGTGAGCAACATTCAAGCAATGGGCGAACAGGTGTACTGTAACCTACTATCTCTGTTTACAGATTGCATTTCCTTGTGATTCTTCCATTGAATCTGTCTGGCATCTGCTTTACCAACGATCAACTTTATATGATTATTCTATTTTAAATCACTCCTAATGCGTACTCCCAGATAATTTATGGAATTAACTGGTTCCAGTTGCTGACCTGCTACATTGTAGCTAAATGATAAAGGATCTTTCTTTCTATGTATTCGCAGCACATTACACTTGTCTACATTGAGATTCAATTGCCATTCCCTGCACCATGCGTCAATTCGTTGCAGATCCTCCCGCATTTCAGTACAATTTTTCATTGTTACAACCTCTCGATATACCAGCATCATCCTCTAAAAACCTCTGTGAACTTCTGATGTTATCCACAAGGTCATTTATGTATATTGTGAATAGCAACGGTCCTAAGATTCAAGGCAGAAAGGTGTTTGTAGAGTTGCCCTGTGTCTGGAAGCGGCGTGCTGAATGGATCTGCAAGCACGAACGAGGGGGAAGCACAATGGCGCCCCGTCCAATTATGCACCGCTAATCGGTGTTGCCGCTGGAGCATGCTAATCACGTCATTGTCACACCTATTCCAAGCATTCCTCCAGTATAGCGCGCATCGGATCCGTTCCTGCAGCTGCAGTTGGAATGACCAGAACTGAATGACGGCTTGGTTCCTAATTTTAATAAAAAGTTGACGAATCTGAGAGGCGTTAAGCGTACCAATGTGTCAGTGTACTTTGTTGAACTGTATGAATACTTTGGAGAGAATACAAAGCTAATAAATTTCGTGAAGTTTCGAGACATTTTTCGACGTATTTGAAATATTGTGGTGCCACCTTTATCTTAAAGCGAGAATGACAGGTATAACACATCGGACTGAACTTGCGGACTAGCATTAAAAAAAAAAAAAATGGCTCTCAGCACTATGAGACTTAGCGTCGGAGGTCATCAGTCCCCTAGAACTTAGAACTACGTAAACCTAACTAACCTAAGGACATCACACACATCCATGCCCGAGGCAGGATTCGAACCTGGGACTATAGCGGTCGCTCGGTTCCAGACTGAAGCTCTTAGGACCGCTCGACCACTGCGGCCGGCTAGCATTATTTTTTTCAGTAGTTGAATTAATAGACTTCTTCGTTCTCGGACGGACTGTTCGAGCTGTCCGTGGTGTGGGGCGCATGAGAACGCAAAGGAAAGAAATTAAAAAGATATTTAATCTCGATTTAACTATTCATTCTGCCATCATCTAAAAAAGAAAAATTTATGAATTCATCGTGAATTGCTTATGTCTTCGTACATTCGTGGGAAAGAAGCATTGCTGACTGGGAAAGGCTAAAACGGAATTCCCATTATTAACTCTCGTCTAGGACTGTCTTCTGCAAACATGAATTCAAGTTATTTTACGGACCACCATGTTCATCTGCTACAGAATCATTTACGTGTTTTCCTTCGGAATCAACGAGGATTCAACCCCAACGCAAGAAACAAATGTTTATGTTACGCGCGGAAGAAAGCGTTAGTAAGCCCTTTAGAGCATGTATTATTGTGGCATAAAATAGAGTCCTGCATGACCGAGTAAGCGAACACAAAATACGAGATGGGGCGAGCACACCGTAACTGGGTTGACTGCCCGCACTAGTTCTAGTGACTGAGCATAGAAGCCGTGACCGAATACGTAGCACATAACTTCAAACACATTTACACATCTTATTATCCGTGTGACACTGCAGCCAGTACAGGCTTCTCATTTGTGGTGTGTCTCTCCCTCTCTGTAATCATGCAGCACAAGGAAGCCAGTGCAGTAAGACAAAAGACTGAAACCAATGTTTACACATTGGTTCAAAAGGGCTCTGAGAACTATGGGACTCAACTGCTGTGGTCATCAGTCCCCTAGAACTTAGAACTACTTAAACCTAACTAACCTAAGGACATCGGACACATCCAGGCCCGAGGCAGGATTCGAACCTGCGACCGAAGCAGTCGCACGGTTCCGGACTACCCGCCTAGAACCGCGAGACCACCGCGGCTGGCGTTTACACATTGAAGAAACGGAAACGTCTAAAAAGCCAAGTATGGAGTACATTTTTTTTGGTTGTAGACGAAAACAGTGAGTCTACTGGGTACGTATCGTGCATAAACTGCTCCACATTATTTTGTTTCCAGCCGGGAACGACTCATTTAAAGAAACACAGTTGCACGAAACCTCACAAAGATACAGCTCCTTCAGGGATACAGGCAGTAATAAAAAAAAATATTACAGCAAAGTGTGTTGTAATGTGTGCTAAAGATATGAGACCTTTTAATGCTGTTTCCTGTGAAGATTTCAGAGAACTAGGCCGAGAATTAATACATCTAGGTGCGCATTGTGGAGAAGTTAACGTGGCAGATGTCATGCCACATCCCTCTACCATAAGCAGACATGTCAAAGAACAAGCTGATGCAATACGAAACAGCATAATAACTCTTGTTATTGCGGAAGTTGTTAATAAGACATGTGCTGCGACAGTTGATATTTGGCCTGATCTGAATAATCAGGTGCACTATTTGACGCTTACATTACATTAACACAGTTTGGTCTCTTGTGAACAATGTTTTATTTACAACAAATTTCCCGGGCGTTAAGAAGACGGGAGTAAATATTAGAAAAGAAAGTGCTATATGAATTAGCTGTGTTACGTACCCGTTCTTGGAAACGTTGCCGGCCGGTGTGGCCGTGCGGTTCTAGGCACTTCAGTCTGGAACCGCGTGACCGCTACGCTCGCATGTTGGAATCCTGCCTCGGGCATGTGTGTGTGTGTGATGTCCTTAGGTTAGTTAGGTTTAAGTAGTTCTAAGTTCTAGGGGACTGATGACCACAGATGTTAAGTCCCATAGTTCAAAAAAATGGTTCAAATGGCTCTGAGCACTATGGGACTTAATATCTTTGGTCATCAGCCCCTAGAACTTAGAACTACTTAAACCTAACTAACCTAAGGACATCACACACATCCATGCACGAGGCAGGATTCGAACCTGCGACCGTAGCAGTCGCGCGGTTCCGGACTGATCGCCTAGAACCGCGAGACCACCGCGGCCGGCTTACGAGACAGAAATTCCTAACAACTGCCCGAATGTCTCCCGTTATATGCTGAGCGGAAAAACTCTCTGAACTTCTTTGAAATCACTGGGAGAGAAATGAAGGTCGCCTTTTATAGCGATAGCGATCCTTCACGAGCCGAATCTGTCTGCAGGATCGATAAATATTTGAAACCTGAAACGGGCTGGTATATCATGTGGCAACGCTAGAGCTTTGACCGTTCCCAGAAATCAGAGCGCTGAGCGCATATTATTTGGGCGGACGCCTCGTGAATGTTTAAGCACAAGGTACACTCGTCTCTCTCGTCCCCAGCAACACGACTAGCAGAAGTGATTCAATCTATTGCCTTGTGTATTTCATATTGTCGGTCTCGAGCAACAGCTTTCAACATAATGGTGACACTGGAGGAAGTTGCGAGAATTTGGGTTGTATTTACAGTAACTGGAATCATTAGTGTGTTGGAGTTGCGTTTCTGAGATAGCCATCGGTAGTTTAAATAAAAGGACCCTACTAGCTCCGTGATGTAGTGGATATAATACTACAGGGTTGCATCAAAGGTCATGAGTTCAGAACTCACCTACAATGTACAATTTTAATTTCTATATTCGGTTTGAGTACATTCTAGAAGTATTCACAAATGCCTTGAATCACTGTAACGGAATGTTCTGTAGCTGTATAAATACCGTATGTGTTCTGGGCGGAGGCAGTTCGCTCCGCGCTCTTGTATGTCCAAGTGCTGAATAAACCTTCGCTAAGTGAAGTAAGTGCTCGTCATTCATCTGTTTACATCTTCCTCTACGTGATATTATTCTGGCGGAGACGCTGGGTATTGGAACTTGTGATGCCGCACATTATCGACGACACAGGGACTCAAGTCAGGCCTCGACAGAGCCGCCGTTTACGTGGCGAGAGACCCAACTTCCATCCATATTTAACAGATCGCAATCTATCGGACACAGAAGAAGAAGAGGGTGTCACGATGACAGCAACTTTGTGCCACCACATGAGACATCCGTCCGGGTTCTCTGGTGACGATGGCCAAGATCCAAACGAGTGTCTGAAGGTATATGAGCGTGTAGCCAAATTTAACAAATGGGATGACACCATGTGTTGGGCTAACGTATTTTTCTACTTGGAGTGCACTGCCAAACAACGGTATGAGAACAACGAGGAGAAATGCACAAGCTGGGAGGTATTCCAGGCGGAACTGCGCAAGTATTTCAGCGACACGCAACGACAGAAGTACAATGTTGAAGATAAACTAAAGTGGAGGGCACAGTGTTCAGGAGAAGCTACAGCATCCTACATTCTAGACATCTTGGAGATGTGTAAAATAGTGCATCCTCGAACGAAGGAGAAAGACAAAGTTGCCCATCTCATGAAGGGTGTTGCTGAGAACATGTATCAAGCCCTACTCCTGAAGGAGGTTTCAACAGCAGACGACTTCATAAAATGGTGCCACTATATCGAGGCAATGCATCAAAAGAGAAATAATTGCAAGAAGTTTGAACGGCTTCCATACGTCGTATCGATGCCCGTGATGGAGGAATAAACTGATTTCACAAGTGTTCTTCGTCAGACAGTGAGAGAGGAAGTGTAGAAGGCACTTTGACTCCATGCCGAGCAAAAAGTCGAGACGCTTCAAGAAGTAATAAGGGAGGAAGTGGAATAGACATTGAACCAAACCTCTCGTCCTTCATTCCCTTTAAAACGGTAAAAAAGTCGAAACCCAGCGAAGTTACTTTCCTACAACGCCGCTCGAGGTATTCGTTGTGCGTGGTCAAAAATGTATGCATATCACACACAGGAAGATAGCATCAAGAGGCGGGCTAAGGGTGTGCGTCATATGTAAGTTCACAGGAAGCAGTGGCGCATGGGACGCTCAGAGAGCGCTGACCGCTAGGCAGGCTGACCATGTGGTGCCGGACAGTGGCTGAAGCAAGAGGGGTCCAGCCGTGTGGCAGAGAATTCCATGGTCACGCTGTGTTGATGAAGGAGACATGGCGGGAGTGTCAAAGATGCCGGACTTTGTGAAACCTTAATGGCAGACATCACAGTTCGTATAGAAATTAATATTAGCCAGATGAATCATGATACCTCAAAAGGAAACATGTACGTTACCAACATTTGAACAGCGATTCTGATGGTGTAATCAAATTGTCAATATTTTTATTAGCTTAAAGTTTAGCATCTAACTGTAAATTATACAAGTAACACCCAGCAACTAATTTCCAAAATCTAAATGGTTCATCCAATTTCATAGATCGACGTGTCTGTTAGGGTTAACCTAAATTGGTATGAGTACAGGCATGTAACTTGAATAACACACGAGTTATTGGAGGGCAAAGTGGCTGATTACTACTAATCGCGTAAGGCCATAAGTACACCACAGTGACACGAAAAAACGGTAACAGCATGCTTATAAGTATATTTATTCATCTATGTCTTCGTTTATATCCTATCTATACTATTAATGAAGAAATTGATTAAATGTTTACTGTGTTTTAGAAAGCACAGATACATTAGGCTACTGGCTTTCCTTTTGTTTATTCCTTTGATATATGTTTATTTAATTTGTTTATGTATCTAATAATGTGTGTCAGAACGTGTTTATGGCTCAATCATGGGCATATTTGTTTAATTTCAAGTTATTTAAATGTAAATCCAGTATTTCGGATATGTTTAAATATGTTTGTGAGTGTATGTTGGCTCAGAGACCTGGAGGGGCGCTCTAGCCAACCACAGCGCATATACTAAGAGAGACGTATGGAGGTTGGGGGGAAGCATCGTTTCTGCAGAGGACACGTGGATTTCTGAACATTTCAGTGTGAAGAAGAGTCGCACAGGAAACATGAGGTGCTGGACCCAAAGGCGCAAAAGACGCAAGGACGCGAGGAAAGACTGGGAGCGTGGAGCGGTTTCTGCGTGGTTGCAGAGGACAGAAATATTTTGAAGTGCCGACCTGTGCTCTTGTGTGATATCCATGGCTTCTGCAGTGAAGTCGCAGTATGTGTTCACAAATGAATATCTCGCGAGCTATGTTGTTGTTCACAACTAATTACATGAAGCAAAAATCTACTATCTCCCTGTTATTCAACTTTCATTTTATTTAGTTGCTGGACCATCGACACCAGTAAGTGTTTGCAGAAATATACCGCATTCTCAAAAGTACTTCTACTGTCGTACTCATCATTTAAAGTCATTATGATAGTAGGTGCAGCTTTTATTTAATTGGAATCTTTCATTTATAAATTTATATGTTACATTCATAATTCGCAATTGCCTAGAGGTAGAAACTTTTGACTATTCGATTCATGTGTGTATTCTTATTGTATACTGTAGACTCAGCAGTATTCGGCCTATAATGCAGCAACTACGTATCCGAGCCCAAAGACAATGAAACTAGCCAAATCTTTTAATATTGCAACTGTGAGTTGGACGGTACGTAGTTGAGTACTACCACACCCCACCACATTTCTTTTTGATAACCCGCACTGTACAGCAATCATCATGGTGCTGCACTGTAGCCACAGCATATGATATGTGGAAACTAGTAGTTGATGGCGAGGACACATGGTCTACAATGTGCTACATTCTAAAATCGGCCTGCCGCCTCCTGACGACAAAAGCGTCATTTGTGTCAACAGGACTGAAAGTCTCCTATAGTCACATTAGTCTCTTCTAAAGAAAGAAGGGGTGGGGATAGGGGCCTCTGATTGATTGAGAGGGTGAGAATTAGCTTTAGAGAGAATGTGTGTATGCCTGGATTGTATTAAGAACCTTTGCGATAGTGTACGTACGAGGGTTGAAACTTAATTAGTGGAAACTATTTACTTACATCTCTTTCAATATAGATACATGTTTCAAAGTTTTACTGACCTTCAAAGTAGTCACCAGCATTGTGTATAGCCCACTGCCAGTTATGTGGAAGTTGTAGGATACTCTTAGCAGTGCCAGTTGTGTTGACAGTTCGAGTGGTGTAGTCTATTGCCAGACGAATTCGTAGCGCTTCTGAAGCGAATGCCATGAAGTGCTTCCTTCAGTTTACAAATCGGGTTGAACTTACTAGGGCTCAAGTAGCAGCGTTTAGTAGGTCATATACCAAATAGCAGTTCCATCAGCCAAACAAATCAGTAACAGCTGGCACTGTACGTGCTTGAGGGTTGTCCTGCAAAATGATGGTCAGGTCCTGCAGGAAGTGTTTTCACTTCTGTCTCTCTGCTGTTCATTTATGGAACACAACCTACGACCAGCTTAGAGACAGAAGTGACAACACTTTCTGCAGTGCCTGACCATCATTTTGCAGGACAATGCTGAAGCATCTACTGTGAAAGCTGTTACTGATTTGTTTGACTGATGGGGCTGCTTAGTGCTATACTACCTACTGCACTCCCTTTACTTAAACCCTCGTAAGTTCAACTCGATTTATAAACTGAAGGAAACACTTCACTGCATTCACTCTGAAGCTTCTACAGTTTTGTTGGGCAATAGACCACGCAACTTGAACTGTCAACACAACTGGCAGTTCTAAGAGTATCCTACGATTTCCACATCAGTGACAATGAGTTACACACAATACTGGTCATTACTTTGAAGATCAGTAAAAGTTTGAAATACGTATCTATTTTGTACGAGCTCTAAATAAATACTTAACTCTATTAAAGTTCCAGTCCTTGTATGGCATGTGTGTTTGGTTTTTACTTATTTAGTTATGTGTACTCTGTACACATGTATATATGCACACCATGTGCGGAAAAAAGTATAAAACAAGAAAAAATAGATTTATTTGTACGTACATATATATCTCCAACGAAAGATCCAGGATGTTCTAATTCAGCGTGTGTAAGTATTCTTATCAATGCTCCTACTATTCCTGCTAATGCTACAAACGTAAAGTATAATGTACCAACATCTATATGCTTCGTTCCAAATAATCTTTTTTGTGATACAACTGTAAATTTCCTATCTTATCATTATTGGTCTTAAATCCAACTACGATTCCAGTCAGCAAATATAGAGTTGTAAGCTTTTACTAAGCCCTAAATGAATATTCTTTTAATTATAACTTGTAGATTATTAGTTTAACTAAGAGTAAGTTGTACTTTATTATAGTAAAATTGATGTCGTCATTAGTCCTAAATTTGAAATTATTACTGCCACTAGCAAGAATGAATCTCAATTTCAGGAACATAATTTTTATTGATCATGATTTCGTCCTGCATGATATAATGAGTGCTGAAAATCTAGTAAAGTGTAATAGTAGTTAGTACTACTATTATTTTTATAAGAGTAGAAATGTTATTTTCCATTTGACATTCATTTTGGGAAAAATCCAAGGAAGGGCGTTAACACCCCACACTCTAGTAGAGATAAGAAAATTATAAATTTGATTTTTGTTCTTATACTTCTTGCTAAATTAATAATAAATTTATTTGCTTAGATTATAGACTATAATTAATCGTAGTAGTGATTAGATGATAAAGTATAATTCTCAAGTATTTTCGCTAACAATTAACGATCTAATTATTCATCCTAGATGGCTGACTGCTGAATATGCTAGAAGTTACCATAATTGTGTTTGGTTTAAAGCTTTCGCTGCTCCAATAGTATTTCTTAGAATTATAAAGATTTAAGTGAAAGTTCTCAGTTAAATGTAAATTGAGAATACAATTACTGAGGTTATTTTTGGTCTTGTTATTAGTATTAGACAGTTATCTCGACTTGATACCACTATAACCACTGGGAACAGAAAGTGGAATGGTGCACTAGATCTAATTACTATTGATGAGATAAAGTCTCTTTCCCACACAAGATATTTTATTTGAATCAGCAAAACTGAAAATAATAATATTTTAATGCTGTAGTATGGATGGAAAAGTATTTAACGGATGATTCATTAATTATTATATTCTTATACCTTAATAATAGAGAGAAAATAAGAGTAAGTTGACCACTAATTCTGTTCAGATTCGAAATCAAGAATTAGATGAAATGGTCACCATTGTCCTTGTCATTAAAGAGGAGATTTGTAGATTTGTTGGTCATTAAAAAGGGGAGGACTGACTCTTCTATAAATGGTGTATGAACCCATCAGCATAATTAGCTTAAATGTTTGTGTTACATTAAGGTGCAAGATACACATTACTCTTTGTTACCAAGGTAGGTAGTCTGATTCTTATGTAATATGTTAATGAAGGTAATTTTTAGTTGCTTCATTTATTCCATCAACATAATCATTCAAACATCCACACCATTCTGTAATTTAATATACAAATCAAATGTATTTTTTAAATTTGTATATATTTCATTTTCTTTGATATTGATTAGTTTCAATTATCATAATCGAATATTACTTTTTTATTATTCATTTACTCTGAATCTATTAAACATTTTTATTGTTTTACTTTGTTAATATTAACTGATTTTTAAGCTACATATGTAACTATGCTTGTAACTACTTAAGATTTTAGAGGGAAAGGAATTATTCTATAATAAGTTATTTAATTATATGTAATTAAATATTTTATATTACAATTCTATGATATAACACATAATAACTGTTTAACAAGAAATAATTGAATTAAGTAATTAATCTAATTAGTTATTATATTATAACAATATAATTAGTAATTATGTCACTTAGATTAATTAATTTTATATTGACAAACTGCCTATTGGCTTCTGTCTCATATACCACTATACCATGCACATGCGGAAAAGTTTATGTCGGAATGTGTGGACGATCTATCAACACCAGGATCAAAGAGCATAAGCGACATTGCAGGTTGGGGCAGGTGGAGAAATCGGCCGTGGTAGAGCACGCACTGAATGAAACCGATCACATAATAAAGTTCGCCTACACGGAAGTTCTGGCTGTAGAGAAGCATTATCACACGCGATTGTTCAGAGAAGCTGTAGAAATACAAAAGCACACGAACAGTTTGAACAAGAAAGAGGAAAGCCTTAAGGTAAACGGATCCTGGCTTCCCGTACTGCAGCAAACGACTGTCGCAGGTAGCAAGAGGAGAACCGTACCGGAAATGACCGCAGAGAAGCCCACGGACGTTGGCGCACCAGGTACATATAGTCTGCGCCCGCGAGCTCGGCTCCAGTTCACCACCAGCAATGGAGGGTGAAGCTTTGAGAATGCCAGCCACTCGTGCTGGCGAAACGTCAACAAAATCATTTGATGAACGTCGGCCGAAGAACCCTAGACAGAAGCCAATAGGCAGTTTGTCAACAAGTGGCCATGAAAGCATTAACAATTTTGTAATTTTATAATAATAACTTATTGTATTAAAGTACCTGTTGTATTGTATTATATCTATTATGTTACTTAATCTTTATTTGTTAGTAATAGAAAAGAAAATTAATTGTCAAAAACAACGTTATTATCTATTTATTGGTAGAATCTTTCTATATTTAGCTTTAGTTATATATAATATGGAAGATACTGTGTTCATAATAGGCCTTTGTTCATTGTTTCGTTTCTAATTGACTTTTTCTGTCACTCTGTTGACATTTTTATGCTTTTGTTAAGTCATTAACGATTTTGTTGAAACATACTATATTATTTTTGGAAGAAAATTTATTCTTGTTTACTTATTCACTTTTTCTTTGTATTGTAGGCAAATTTTGTTAGAAATGAAACATTCTTTCTGCAGTAATTTAATTTAATTACCAAGATATCTTGGACTTAGGACATGATTTAGTATTGGCATAATTCATGCCTGCAGCCATAGTGTTATGACTGCTGCAAGTGAATATTATTTGTTAGACCAGTTATTTTTGTAATTGGAGTTAAATTATGAAATTCTAAGTTGTAATCTCAAAATATCTTTATGGCTCCTTTCATGAATCTGTGAAACTTAAATAATAATCTAGCACTAAATACCCTATCACATTAATTGTTAATTTTACTCACCAGGTTACTATTAGCTAACGTCTTTCTACCCAAAGAACCCTTCAGGAGACTCTACTCCATGATTGATAATACACGATTTACTTAACTCATTCATTTGTTTGCATATGTCAATTATCAGAGAAAATTTTTAGAATTATAATTCTCTTCATTTATAATTATAAAATATTACAAGTTGATTAAGAGGAAGAGGGATACAATAGATTTTGGTTTATAATGGATATGATGGTAAAATACTGTTAATGAATGTGGATTTGATAGTACTTCAGTTCAGTTAATTTAAATGAGACTGGCTCTGAAGTGTATAAACATCACCCATCACTCTCAATGTTATATATTCTAATAGAATTTTTATGAAAGCTTCATTTAGAAGCGTGTCTAGGACAAGGTTCAAGATGTAACTTATTTCTAAGGTATTTCACTTACACTGAAAATTTTTCTTTGGAAGTCAGGATGTCTTGTTTATAGATAATATAAAGTTGAGATTTTGTTTATTTACTTAATTAATAGAAAAAAATTTATTGCCTTACCTGTCTTCTCATAATTTTTATAATTGATGTTTTAATTTATAGTTTACTGATAATGTAAGTGATGAATAAAATATTTAATTTCATTTATTGAATTACATTTAATTTATTGCTCCTTTTCTATAAAGGGTTACCAGAATTTTAGTAATTGTTTTGCTTGTCTTGATGTATGTTGATTTACAAATCATTTATAGTTATTATGCCTCAAATTTTGGTAAGATATTTGTACAAGTGAAATGTTAATCATTTTATAAGCACATAGTTTGTAAGAAAAACTTAATTTTTTGAAGTTTATTTGTACATATTTAGCTTTGTAAATATAAATAGTAGCGTATTTTGTTTTGTAAGGAATAAACTTTAACACTAGTAAACTGTTGTTGTTGTGGTCTTCAGTCCTGAAACTGGTTTGATGCAGCTCTCCATGCTATTCTATCCTGTGCAAGCTTCTTCATCTCCCAGTACCTAATGCAACCTACATCCTTCTCAATCTGCTTAGTGTTGTCATCACTTGGTCTCACTCTATGATTTTTAGCCTCCATGCTCCCCTCGAATACTAAATTGCGTATCCCTTGATGCCTCAGAACATGTCCTACCAACCGATCCCTTCTTCTGGTCAAGTTGTGCCAAAAATTTCTCTTCTCCCCAATCCTATTCAATACTTCCTCTTTAGTTATGTGATCTACCCATCTAATCTTCAGCATTCTTCTGTAGCACCACATTTCGAAAGCTTCTATTCTCTTCTTGTCCAAACTATTTATCGTCCATGAATCCCTTCCATATACGGCAACACTCCATACAAATACTTTCATAGATGACTTCCTGACACTTAAATCTACACTCGATGTTAACAAATTTCTCTTCTTCAGAAACGCTTTCCTTGCCATTGCCAGTCTACATTTTAAATCTTCTCTACTTCGACCATAATCAGTTATTTTGCTCCCCAAATAGCAAAACTCCTTTACTACTTTAAGTGTCTCACTTCCTAATCTAATTCCCTCATCGTCACCCGACTTCATTCGACTACATTCCATTATCCTCGTTTTGCTTTTGTTGATGGTCATCTTATATCCTCCTTTCAAGACACTATCCATTCCGTTCAACTGCTCTTCCAAGTCCTTTGCTGTCTCTGACAGAATTACGATGTCATCGGCGAACCTCAAAGTTTTTATTTCTTCTCCATGGATTTTAATACCTTCTCCGAATTTTTCTCTTGTTTCCTTCACTGCTTGCTCAATATACAGATTGAATAACATCGGGGATAGACTACAGCCCTGTCTCACTCCCTTCTCCTACACTGCTTCCCTTTCATGTCCCTCGACTCTTATAACTGCAATCTGGTTTCTGTACAAATTGTAAATAGCCTTTCGCTCCCTGTATTTTACCCCTGCCACCTTCAGAATTTGAAAGAGATTATTCCAGTCAACATTGTCAAAAGCTTTCTCTAAGTCTACAAATACTAGAAACATAGGTTTGCCCTTCCTTAATCTAGCTTCTAAGATACGTTGTAGGGTCAGTATTGCCTCACGTGTTCCAACATTTCTACGGAATCCAAACTGATCTTCCCCGAGGTCGGCTTCTACTAGTTTTTCCATTCATCTGTAAAGAATTCGTGTTAGTATTCTGCAGCTGCGACTTATTAAACTGATAGTTCGGTAATTTTCACATCTGCTTTCTTTGGGGTTGGAATTATTATATTCTTCTTGAAGTACATCACCCTTGTATAGACCCTCTATATACTCCTTCACCTTTCTGCTTTCCCTTAGTTGCTTAGACCTGGGTTTCCATCTGAGTTCTTGATGTTCATACAAGTGGTTCTCTATTTCCAAAGGTCTCTTTAATTTTCCTGTAGGCAGTATCTATCTTACCCCTAGCGAGATAAGCCTCTACATCCTTACATTTGTCCTCTAGCAATCCCTGCTTAGCCATTTTGTACTTCCTGTCGATCTCATGTTTGAGACGTTTATATTCCTTTTTGCCTGCTTCATTTACTGCATTTTTATATTTTCTCCTTTCATCAATTAAATTCAATATTTCTTCTGTTACCGAAGGATTTCTTCTAGCCATCGTCTTTTTACCTACTTGATCCTCTGCTGCCTTCACTACTTCATCCCTCAAAGCTACCCATTCTTCTTCTATTGTATTTCTTTCCCCATTCCTGTCAATTGTTCCCTTATGCTCTCCTTGAAACTCTTTACAACCTCTGGTTCTTTTACTTTATCCAGGTCCCATCTCCTTAAATTCCCACCTTTTTGCAGTTTCTTTAGATTTAATCTACAGGTCATAACCAATAGATTGTGGTCAGAGTCCACATCTGCCCCTGGAAATGTCTTACAATTTAAAACCTGGTTCCTAAATCTCTGTCTTACCATTATATAATCTATCTGAAACATTTCAGTATCTCCAGGCTTCTTCCAAGTATACAGCCTTCTTTTATGGTTCTTGAACCAAGTTTTAGCTATGATTAAGTTGTGCTCTGTGCAAAATTCTACCAGGCGGCTTCCTCTTTCATTTCTTTGCCCCAGTCCATATTCACCTACTACTTTTCCATTTCCTACTACCGAATTCCAGTCACCCATGACTATTAAATTTTCTTCACCCTTCACTATCTGAATAGTTTCTTTTATTTGATCATACATTTCTTCAATTTCTTCATCATCTACAGAGCTGGTTGGCATATAAACTTCTACTACTGTAGTAGGCATAGGCTTTGTATCTATCTTGGCCACAATAATGCGTTCATTTTTGCTGTTTGTAGTAGCTTACCCGCATTCCAATTTTCCTACTCATTACTAAACCTACTCCTGCATTACCCCTATTTGATTTTGAGTTAATAACCCTGTAATCACCTGACCAGAAGTCTTGTTCCTCCTGCCACTAAACTTCACTAATTCCCACTATATCTAACTCTAACCTATCCGTTTCACTTTTTAAATTTTCTAACCTACCTGCCCGATTAAGGGATCTGACATTCCACGCTCCGACCCGTAGAACGCCAGTTTTCTTTCTCCTGATAACGACATCCTCTTGAGTAGTGCCCACCCGGAGATCCGAATGGGGGACTATTTTACCTCCGGAATATTTTACCCAAGAGGATTCCATCACCATTTGATCATACAGTAAAGCTGAATGCCCTCGGGAAAAATTACGGCTGTAGTTTCCCCTTGCTTTCAGCCGTTCGCAGTACCAGCACAGCAAGGCGGTTTAGGTTATTGTTACAAGGGCAGATCAGTCAATCATCCAGACTGTTGCCCCTGCAACTACTGAAAAGTCTGCTGCCCCTCTTCAGGAACCACACGTTTGTCTGGCCTCTCAACAGATACCCCTCTGTTGTGGTTGCACCTACGGTACGGCTATCTGTATCGCTGAGGCATGCAAGCCTCCCCACCAGCGGCAAGGTCCATGGTTCATGGGGAGACTTGTAACCTATAATTAATTTATTTTAAAATAAAATAGTAAGCTTCAAACCAGCTATCTTTAAGATTACATTTTAATTCTTTAACATATTATTTGATTTTATTATTACACTAGCTATATTTTTAAGGTTTTTGATTTAACGATCTCTGTAATAACGATGAAACATATTTATTTCTGTCTAATAATTGCCATTGTTTACTTGTTACAAGTAACCAAGAAAAATCTATTTCCACGTGTACAAAAAGTAAAAATAGTTGAAGAATATGAAAAGAAGCATAAAGGAATATTATTTGTTGATATAAAATGCATGTCAGCACCATCGTGTCATGGACACAGAATAGTTTTTATGTTTCAAGTGCCACTAGTTTCCAACATTGATTTGTTTCTCGGTGTACACTGTCCATCAGAATTACTGTTCACCCATGCTGTGGCGACTGTGGTATTCAGTTTTAGTAAAAAAAGTATCTCAGCATTAATTTTTATTGTAGATTTATAAAAAAATTGCGGTTATTATCATCCAGTGTTACCCAAAAAATCTCTAAAATATATTCTCAGCCAGTGTTACTGTTGTCTTGTGCAAGTTAAAGGGATATCTGCATTGAAATAACAGAATCAATTGCTCTCTCAAGAACTGAACTGTACTCAAAGAAGTTAACATTAACTGAAAAACGTAACTTTATCCCAAAAATCAAATTATGTGAGTGTATGTGAATTCAAGAAAAGGAAAAATTCGTTACCATACATCATTGTTGTTGCTACTTACAAAAACCTCTCCCCTATCACACTCTTTATATAAAGGATGTGCAACACAAAAATTACATTAGTCTTTCTGAATACGAGTGCTGTTTAGGAGGTGAAGTATAAGAATGAACGTAACAAAATGTATTGAATGGTTGCATAGGATTACGCGTATTATGCAGTACGAATTACCTTATTGGAGAAGGAGGCATATGACTGTGTCTGCTTCCAAAGCCATATAGCAAGGAAGTCTAAAATTATATCTACTGTGCACCATGAAAGCCACAGGTATAGTATTTGGTAAAAGCCATGTATTCAAAGTGGGAACAGGTTGAAGATAGATCATACATAGGTTGTCAGGTAAAAAATTCATTTATTTATCATCCAGTTTAAAAGTATACATTTTCAAAAGCTGATACAGATACACTATTTTCACACGTCTTGTTATTGAGGCAATGGAGAGCAGGGCACTCATAGAATTCCAGGTCATGAAAAGCAGCTAACTTAAGGATTGCATGCATCCATGGTATCTCCTCCATGCCCTTCAAGTAGATGATAGTATCTGTGTGGTCGAATGATTGAAGCGACGTCACCATACCTTTATAGGGTATGTCAGGGTCATACCAGTGAATTCAGTGGTAGAAATGTGTTAATCACTTCGTACTGTTCCGTGTTATAGCGCACTGTAGGTGCTTAAAAGACCTTCATGATGCGATGTTTGCTGGGAGCGTCTCTATTATACCTGCATCTTCTGTGCACTCTGCGAATGCAACATCTCTATACATGAACCGTCTATGCATATCATAATAGAAACCCAGAGCATCTGGAAGGATTCTCACATCTTGAGATGCCATTGGGGAATTTTCTGGGTGTGGCGCAACACTTGGTCATTTATACAGCTTGTTGCACATCATCAGTGTGTGGGCAGTAGTTAATCACACAGCCACGGTGAACTAGAGAATATGCTACGGAATGTTCCTTGAAATTTTTCCCACATTCAAATTCAATTCCTACATGTATAGGTCCAGATATAATGATTTCGTTTTATTTTGTGCAGTCTGTTACGATGATTTGCACCAGCTCGTTGAATTTGAATGAACTGAGTAGGATTCCATCGTCTTTGGAGTATGAAGCACAGGACCTTTCATATGTGTCGTATGGTAAACGGAACACATTTTAATCCCACTACATGTGTAAGTTACCATATGGGTAGAATTCAGAGTTCAGGTGGACTCTGGCATTAGTAAACATGAAATTCTGAAATTTGATTGACTCATTTGCTATATTCCCTCACCTATTGGTCTGAAACTGAAGTATGATCAACCTGGGCGTCTCCGGCTGACCGGTGGTTTCAATATACCACGTTTGTCTGTCTGCAGTCGGTAGCACTGGGTACTCGAAAACCTCCCATGAACGGAAAGTTAACGATAGAAATACACCGGCAGTCAGAGCTTTTAAAAGCTTCAAACGCAGCTTATCCGGTACTGTGATGTGTAGATTTTTCCATATTACCTTACTGATGGTTATCTCGTTATCTGTTGAGCTCCTTGAATGTTTGAGTCGGTACCCTTCGGACTCTGTAACAGAATATGTTCCCTTTTAGCATTCAGAATAATTCACCATATCTCCTCAAAGTATCCCATAAGTAGTTTTCAGTGTATACTCTTAGTAAATGTATTGTGTTTTTTTAACTGTTATATCCACTGGTTCGTGAATGAACCATCCAGCACTTTCTAAATCGTTCAAATCCGAAGGAGAAGCAAAGTCATACGTATTAAGAGATGATGTTATGTATACATTGGATGTATGCCCAATCTCGACTTCATTAAGTTCATATCCTATCACATGAAACAGGACCGCTAAAGCATTACGTGTAAGGTTCGGTGTTACTGTAGCAGTACCATCGCATTTGTAAATGATAAATCACGATTTGTGAAACTCTTGCATGGGAGGGTTAATGCGTCTTGTTTTGGATAACAATGCCAGTTTCATCGTATTAGCTAAATGTTGTTGATGCATAACGTTTACGCAAGAAGTATTCGTAGCACACAATACACTAGTCATATTCGACTGGAGTAATTACATCTAACAGCGTCATTGCGCAGCTCCAGGCCCCCTGGTTTAAGAAACTCATAATTTTCACGTGTTATCATCTTGCTGTTCTGTTTTAAAGTGCTGTGCTGTGCATTGTGCCCTTTGGTTTCGTATCTTATGCCCATCCTGCCTTCGTTGACAATATGGGACCGCTGCAATCCCTGACGGCCTGAAGCTCACGGCCAACGCTTCCAGTCCAATATGTTATAGGTCCTCGATTCCGCCTTCAACTGGTCCCTGCTGGCTGAAGGCAACCTCCGCTTCAGGGTCTCTGCACGCTCAGTGTCAATGCTGATTCCGCTTTAGATGCAGCCATACAATAATTTGCTCTCAGCGGAAGTCGACAGTTTGATTACTCTGGTCTACAACACACAAATGCAGACAGTACACAGCCTAAACTGATAATGGGATGTAAATAGCTTCATCGATATTCTACCATGTTCCCACTGATGGAAAGAATAAGTGCGAGTTACTTGCCAGTGATTGATTGAAGCAACGAGGAATGGAGTACTGTGCTGTTTGGAATGGTGAGTTACAACAGCATTCCGAATATCACACAAGCTAACAATAAACTTCATGCGGAAGTTGATGGTGGGAAACATATTGTCGAAATAGACCCATGTTCGTACGATATTAACGATAGTACACTGTATCCTCGAGTCCATTATCATGAACTTCGCTTGGTGTCATATTTATTGTACTATGTTTGGTTGGATTATCCGGTGCAATTATTTCTGGGAGGATATCTGTCCAAGCCGGCTGGAGTGGTCGAGCGGTTCTAGGCGCAACAGTCTGGAACCGCGCGACCGCTACGGTCGCAGGTTCGAATCCTGCCTCGGGCATGGATGTGTGTGATGTCCTTAGGTTAATTAGGTTTAAGTAGTTCTAAGTTCTAGGGGATTGATGACCACAGATGTTAAGTCCCATAGTGCTTTGAGACATTTATCTGTCCATTTGTATGAGGTCTTAAGATTAAAATGCTTCTCCAGTCGGTCGTTTATTGTTCCGTTCAGACGTGCCACGATACTCGCCTTGAAGTGGGTGAACCTTGAGTATTGATCTATTCCATTCCGCTGCATCACAGTCTTGAATTACATATTGCGAAACTCCCCACCATGATCGGTTCTGAGGTTTTGTGGGCATCAATGCGTCGCTCTCTGCAAGAAATGCTGAAACGCCTCCAGGAAATTTCTCCCATTTTGCTTTTAACATGTAATACCCAGACAAATTTAGAGTATGTATAAATAACCATTAGTATATATTTGAATCCATTAACATTTAATAGTAACATGCCTACGGGGATATGTTTTGTGTGCTGGCTTGTGCACCACACGAACTATTTCTCCATACTCATTGGATTATACCTTAAGAGATGGCTGGGCACTCTCACTTCTGAGTCGGTGTTATGCTGCGTAATATTTTTAAGGAAGCTGATCGTTATTACTTTGTTGCTATTCCTGGTTACGATCTGACTTCAAACATCCAGATCAAGTGGTGGTTACTAGTTATCGCTCTTCCTTGTGTGCTCTAGTGAGGGAATAGCGGTAAGCGTAACATGCATTGAGAGGAATAGGATGGCGATTCAAACGACTGCAGTAAAAGCATACGGCGACTGAGGACCGAGGGGGGCGTTTTTCTGAGAAACATGCATGGAAACATTCGCAGACTGCCGAGTTCTGCAGTTTCATGTTCAGTGGCGCCAGTCGGTCGGTGGACGCGTCCAGGTAGGCTTACTTACGCCGAGGAACCGCCGCAGCAATGGGCAGACCATTGAAGACCGGCAATAAAGCAGAGAATAGGTCAGACTGCCGAGTTCCGCGGTCCCATTGTGCAGACACGTTTGATGGTGCCGGTCGATCGACGGCTGCGTGCAGGTAGGCTGACTAGCAGCGAGGAGCCGCCACTGCAATGGGCTGAGCATTGAAAACCAGCAATAAAGCAGAGGATGGGCCCTTGTTACGCAGGATGCCGATGACATGACTGTGAGCTTCCTGCGAATTTCCATGGGACAGATCACTGCCTTCCAGATGTCCAGAAACTGTTACAAAACATATTTCTGAAGGCACGAGGCTTTCAACCTGTTTATGGCTGCTCTTTGGAAAGTTCGAAACAGATTCAAGAGGGGATGTAGCGATCTTATTAAGTAGGGCTGTCGTTCCAACCAGGTCATGTTCTTAGCAAAAGACACGGCGTAAATGCGTGGGGAAGAGGCTGCGAAACTGAATCTTTTCTCCCAGTTATCATTAAAGTCTCTGATTGGTTAAATCTGTATATGCAGAGCAAGGGGAGCTCTCCCAGCCTCCAGTGCCAAGGTTCCAGTTCTTGATTGGCTTGTGCTACAGTGGGAGTAGTCTAAGATGTACATGTCCCTTCACTACCAAGCTGGAGAGTAAAGAGGGAGAAAAAGAAGTGGACACTCCTGTACTGGCGCTTCGCTAGTAAAGACAGACTTACGTCCTTTGCTAGTGTGCCACTTAGAGCATGTGCCAGTCGCCTTCTGAACCGTCAGAGGTACTGCTTATAGCATTATGCTCACAACCAGTGATGCGTGGGTGTACCTATTTGCTCTGAGTCGACTGTCTGAATATTTGACATAGTGCACACGCACAGTCGTGGCAAGGAGTCAAATTGGTTTGACAGACCAGCAAACGAGTCCACCTGCACAAAGGAATCCACCGGGGTATCAGGCTCATAGTGAAGTACCTGCGTTGTGGATTAGCCGAACACGAGACCGCGTACTTGCATTTTTTGGACACGCGATATTAATAATAGACTGCTGCCGTCCATGACTTCAGTTGCCGAACGCATCGTGGTGTGCCGCCCTGACCAGCACAAGGCTAAAGTATTCGCTGCTACGGCGTAGGGTTCCAAAGGAATATTATAGTACACGTGCTTGATTGTGGCGTAGTTATTGGTGCCATACCCCGGATTCAAGTGTATGAAGTCAGATAAAGCGATCAGTGTTGTGGTTAGTGTAGTGTCTTGGTCCCCAGCTGATCACTTTGTCCACTATAGACCCCATACTCTTTGAAGCATTTGTAAAATAAAACTGTTTGTGCGATGTTTGTTTAGCCATATGTTGTCTTGTGATGTTAAAAATGAAGGAATTTAGTGTTATTTAGATCATAGCTCCGCCCTGTATTCTAATTAACATTACCGTTGCCATTGTTATTAAGGTCCTGACTAGAAAAGAAACTAGGAAGTTTCCAGCTTCTCTCTCTAAGCTCAGAAGTTATTGGGACAACCTGATTCGAATGTGCAGTATTTCCTGCAGCAGCTGATGCTATGCGCAGCTGTAGTCACTCTTGTATATCTTTGGGATTGCCGTAGTATATATATACTGAGGAGACTAATTGCGGACTTTTTCATACTGAATGTCGATACCATCACCATTGCTTTGGCCACCGTCTAATAATAAAGGCTTTATAATGTTTCAGTGCTTCGCACAGCATTCGTTTCCCACTTTTCGGTGTACATCTGTCAATTGTCGTATTTCACCATACGTCTCCAGATCTTTGGGCGAAATATTTGCTCGTTTTGTGGGTATCAGGAAAATGAGCTTCTGTTGACTTGGTGTGCTTTGAAATTCCCTATCCCAATTCTGTTGACTTGGTGTGCTTTGTAATTCCTGCGTTGTTTTCTATTTATAAATTATAGGCTACATGCTCAACATGTATGACTTTGAAGCACTGACATCGATTGTTTTGTCTATCCTAGTGTCGTTGGGACTGTTAATGATGCCAGGAACAGCGTCATCGACGTCGTTGTATAATTTCGCTGAGGGTTCATCGAGAGATTCAATAACTGATTAAAAGTTTCTCTCAGTTTCTGCTCTCGATCTAAATGTCATAACCTTAGGAACCGCAATTTCTCTCGAACGGCCTTCCCTGCAGCAGTGGCTTTATGCTTGGTTGACATCTTGCTATGTACTAAGCGGGTTGCTTCATACGTTGATCGTTATATACATTTTGATCAACCTATACTACTAAGTCATATACTTTCTATTCACTTCCATTAACCTATGCAGCTAAATCACCTGCTTTCTTTTTCAGAATGATGTGGGCGTATAATTCCAGTCCCTTAAGTCTAGCATCTGATTCGTTTGCCAGTCTCAGAAGGATCTGGGCATACGTCCCAAGAACGTTAACTTAACGTGCGGGAGACTGAAGTTTTCCATCTCTGTACAGATGCATTCTCTGTCTATGTACATCTATCCTCTAGGGATGAATGTCTGATATGTGTGAGAACTTGAACTTGGTGTGACGTATAGTAACGTACCCATAATAATTAAACCGCTGGAAGTTCCATCTATACATGCCGTCATTTAGTTTTCTTGATTTGTCAATAAGTAGAAACCCATATTATGTGTGATTCAACCATTTCACATATCTTTACAAAATTATTGAATAATCTGTCGGTTCCTTTGACAGCTATAACGAAATCTGCAATATCCCTCACCAGCTGTTTCAGGATTTAGGAATATGCCTGACTAAAATAAATATGTCAACAACCACATGAAAACCAAAACAGAAATATCATAGAATATGATCTTGGTTTTCCACAGTAAAATCATCAAATATGAACACTTTGTTTGGCTTTACTATTTCTGTCGGGTAAATTTGACTGTTTTGACTGAATCTCTTGTATATTACACCATCAACATCCTGCAATATCATTAGCTGGTGCTTGGGTTGAAACAGCGTTTTCGAAAATACACATATATGCTCAAGGAGAACTCCATCCAGGTGTGCTAGTAGTGAAATGAGAACATTTTCCTTGCCACAGTTGGACGGACCTACAATTATCGCTCTTATGTTATTGAGTGGGACCACCCTACTGTTAACTTTCTTCTTGTTCTTCCGGTCTTCTTCTGCTTTGTCACAGGACCAGTTACTTACAATAAAGTGCTGATGCTTCATCCACCTGGCCATGATACCACTAAGAGAGGTTATGGTGTGCAATAAGCTTTTATAGAAAAATGAATGCTTATAGTAACAGTAATATGTAGTCACTATAGTGCAATCATCTTATCGACTGAGCTACAGTGGCTGCCCCTTACACTATGTAATGACAGATTAGGGCTTACATATATTTTATTCACATTTTAGCAATGATTTTAGCTGCAATTCATCAACAACAAAAGCAACTGATTCATATTGTACAGTATTTCCGAACAACTGTTTCTTATATGCTGTAAATTCCGTATATATTTCTCTCAAATTGATAGGTGTTCTTTTAGTTTCGTCTTTTGACACCTTATTAATACACTGCTCTAAATCAGTTGCTAACACACTATAAGTATGGAGGTGGTTCACAGTGTCCTTATACACAGTTTGAACACACGACAGACTACAGTTCAGTCTTTCCAGAACAAGAGGTAGTACCATCCTGAGGCCGAACAAGTTTGTGACTGTACAGTGTTGCAGATTAATGGATCGACCTCCAGATCCCACCATGAGTGTCACCCCATGGTACAATTGTGTTATAGACAGTGTCAGTCCAGTGCACTAAATGTCCAGAGATAGAGAATATTCAGTGGTCGTCTGCTGGCTGATGTAGAGTTCTGCATGACACAGTTCATCCCATTCCAACTCTCTATGCTGTATTAAATTTATTATATTTTCAGCTACTTTAATCCTATTCAATCAAATAAACTTTTTATCATTTAAACCTAACCTTATGAAAATAGCAGAAAAAAGAACAACTGATATAAAAAAACTTACATTGAAAATCATAAAGAATTTATTCTCAACATTTGATCCATCAACTAACATCTCCAATTTATCATTAAACTGAACTAGTACATTCTTAGGGCTATTAGTAATCCCATCAATGTTCTGACTTACTCCATCACGAATTAATATTATCTGAAAGAAACTAAACTTAACCTTACACAACGAATTTGAAAAACTACTAGGACCAAAATCATTTAATGGAACAACATTCATCTTTATCTCAATTTTTATTATACTACTATTTAATAATATTATAGGATTATTGCCTTACATTTTTACTGGAACAAGACATTTAGCATTAACATTCGCAATCGCCCTACCTATATGATTAAGATTCATATTATTTGGATGAATTAATCATACTAATCATATATTTACACACCTCGTTCCACAAGGAACACCACCTGCATTAATATCATTTATAGTATTAATTGAAACAATTAGAAATGTCATTCTACCAGGTACACTAGCAGTACGACTAGCAGCAAATATAATTGCAGGACACTTTCTATTAACATTATTAGGAAACACAGGACCGTCTATAGCAATAAACATAATCTCACTACTAATTATTGGACAAATACTACGCGAACGCAGTTGAGTCTGCTGAGCGCTCCGGTTTCCCCCAGCACTGTCCTCTGAAGAAGATGGCTACGCTAGCAGTCGATCGTTCGTGTCAGCTCGGTCTTTAGCAGAGTGTTGTGTGGGATTTTGACAGTGGTACACCCAACTTTGTTTTGAACTAGTGTATTTAGTAATAGATTTAGCGAAAATCTTAGAAAACATACTGTGTAGCGAGTGCACTTCGCTAGCTTTCGGTTTCACGAGTTTGCTGGTCATCACAATCCACAATCTCCTCTTCTTCTTCTTCTTTTGTGCTCGGTGCCACTTCTGCATGACACTGTAGCATGAAGGCTACAAATGGCTGCGATTGTGACCGCGCCGAAAGGTGGTTCATACCACGACCTTCGATCGTAATGCAGAGAACGTACTTTGATCATGATACAGATAATGTACCTTGAGAGTGGGACAGAGAACGATTAACGGTCACGACGTAACCTTTAATGGTGCACAGATCGAAGATTATTCCGGGTATAAACATCGAATTTGGATCATCGTACATAGAACGGGCTACGATCGCGCTGTAACATTGCAGCTTCAGTCGACATACTTCTTGTTGTGGACTAGCGCAGTCGCCGTTAGACTTTCAAGTCCGCATGGGCTCCTGTTGCTTCCATTAACGAAGTAACAGGGACGCCAGTGCATGACCTTTTCTGTGCACTGCTCCTTCCTCTTGCTAGTGTGAGACTTGGAGCAACAAATGCAGCCCCAGACGGCGGCGGCTGCGTCTTCTGCTCCATTTAGTGATAGATCAGGCAGCACCTCATCGGGTGTCAGAAATACCATCAACACAACCACTTGAGACAAAAGTGAGATGTACTCGCTCTTCATCCCAGAAAGGTGCTCAGAGAATGAAGGAGGAGCAGTTTCTGTGTACTGAGTTTGCTAAACCAGTGGTGAAACTATCTGCCTTATATGAAACAATCGGTATACCTGCCCAGAAATTGGGGCTAAGAGAGTTCCACTTGGCATGTTAACAAAAACTGAAACGCATATTAATATTATTCACATTTGCCCAATCGCAGATGGAAGGGAAAGGCCAGGCACTAAGCAATGAGAACGCCAGACTGCGTGCAAGTTTAGAGGTACAGACTGGGGCCGGAGCACAGCAAGAGGTTGGGTCCTTGGATGCACTGGGACGAGCACATCTAGAGGGACAGACTGAAAGACCAAATAGAGAGGACTAGAAACTCAAGGACCAGATTACAATTCTAGTGGTTAATAACATCCCCAAATAAAGGCAAAATAATGAGAATCTGCTAGAAGACGACATAGAAAATGAACATCTCAAATAGATAGAGAATAAACAATCACCATTCACACATGCTGTAGTAGCGGCCACTTCAACAGGGAAGGCAAGTATAAGCATTAAAGCAGAAGAGGCTAAGACAAAGTATAATACAACTCTCTTCATTAAATCCTCAAGAACCAAGACGCATATGTCATGTTAAACTAACGACGTATATAGACCCAAAAGAAGAAAAACTGCGGGTAAGATCAATCAGGAAAACACAATCCATTGTCATAGTGGAAACGCAGAGTGTAAAAGAGTTTTGAAGAAAAGTTGTAGCATTTCAGAAATCAAGTGTGAGACCGTAAAAATGGGGAGACCACTAGCGGAAATGTGTAAGACTCCAACAACTTATAAGGTATATCAGTTCTTGGATGAACTATAGGAGCTAAATTTGCAAGAACACAAATCCAGAGAAGAATTGTCAAATGAAGTGAAACCGAGAAATAAAACGGGGCCACGAGATAAATGTTTTGCAAGTAACATTTTAGAGGTAAGTCCCAGAGTAAGAAACCATTTATTGAGCCAGAGTATATTTAGATTTCCATTCCCTAGGAGTCAAAGATTACAACGTAGTCGCAAAATTATTTAAGTGTTGCGATCTGGAACACACTGTGAAGGGTTGCAGAGACCCTCAAATTATTTTTGGAACTGTGGTGAAGAAGGGTATAAAAACGGTATGCCCACAATCGGAGCATAGAATGTCACGTATCCCCTGTAAGGAACGAGGCAAAACATGCATCAAAGACGGAAAACTCCAATTCAGAAGACCAACTATGGGCTCTAACTGTACTATGAATTCCAGCCACCATAGGCAGTACGATCTAAATCCAGAACCGGACGCTTTTACACCTAGGATGAGAACGACACGTTAAACATAACATAATTAATATATACGCAGGCCTTTCAAGACGCATATCTTGATAATACAGATTATCGGGACAAAATGTCTAATGTGGGTAAGGTAGATCCGATAATTACACGTACTCCAAAACATGAGCTCCTACAGTGGACTACGTTTCAGACTGCATTTATTTTAGAGTGGAAGAACTGTAACATGAACTCATTGAGAGAGAGAGAGACTCGAAAAAACACACATACGCGCGCAGTTCATTCACAAAATACAGACTGTATAAAATGCATCTAGCAAGTACATGTACGAAACGGTATGAAACTAAAACGGTGAGTTACGTCTCAGACCAATCCCGAACATGCAGACAGATATGACACAACAAAATACTAACAATACGTACAACCTGTTATGTTTATCTCAGGAGGATACTGGAACCCAGAAGAAACCCCTTCTGCCATCAATGTAAGTGTATGAAAAAATATAAAGCCATAAAAACAAAGTAGGGAAGCACAGTTAACTCTCATAATAATGAACATAAAAAATGCGCAGATGGAAGTGCATAAACACGTGGTCAACAACTTAAGGGACGGACAAGTATGTAGTCATGAGCAGAAAATTAACTGTCTGAACTGAAAAGCACATAGGATGAAGAAGTACATAATTAGAAACCAGCAAACTACAGTGGTTTGAATTGAACTTTAAACTCAGTAGGCTCGAGCAGATGGATATCCAGCTAACTGCACAAAGATTACTTATAAGATTATCACATGAGATGGGTTATTCCATTTGTTTCCATACAACAGGGCAGACTATAAGATAATCCTTCGGTCGCAAAACTTTCAGAATGATGGCAACGTGTTAGTTGATCTCCTGAAACAGTTCTGCGGAGGGGGTTCACAAGATCTCAATGTTAAGAAAATGTGCCAAGACCTTGTCAAGGCTCACGGGAGAGTCTCCTTCGATCCAGAGCAGACGCGTGTGAAGTTCTACCTGAATACAAGGCAGCCGTGAGGATTTTGCAGCTCAGGGAGGAGTACATTTGTAAGTGTGAAACTGCCCTGGCTGGGCCAAGAGTTTAGTGTTGAAGTCACTTGCATTCGAGAACCATACAGTAGAAATCGGTAATTAATATGCTTGCCCATCCAGACTACTCAGATAACAGGAGCTAGAGAGGCTATGGCTGCTAATGTGATAATGGACGCCAAGAACTAGACTACAAAAATCATTAGTTGTGGAACAGACATGTTGTAACAGTAGACGTGACTAAGGGTACAAACACATGGGTACTACCGTCATTATATGTACAGTACTCCAATGCAATTCAACCAAACACAGACGTGATTCAACGGACAGCACTTCCTTTTTTTCTTTTTTTGCTGTTATCTTGACGGACCTTTAACGGTTAAAATTGTTCAAATGACTCTGAGCACTATGGGACTTAACTGCTGAAGCCAACAGTCCCCTGTAACTTAGAACTACTTAAACCTAACTAACCTAAGGGAATCACACACATTCATGCCCGAGGCAGCATTCGAACCTGCGACCGTAGCGGTCGCACGGTTCTAGACTGTACGGACCTTTAATAGACTTCATCAGTATGTAAATTGTACTCATTTCTTCAAAGTGCAGTGATGAACGTAGGACTGCCATTTGACTCAGCACACACCAGCGGACGTGCGACAACATCAGCAATCTCCACAATGAGGTGTCGTTGTTGTCTTCAGTCCTGAGACTGGTTTGATGCAGCTCTCCATGCTACTCTATCCTGTGCAAGCTTCTTCATCTCCCAGTACCTACTGCAACCTACATCCTTCCGAATCTGCTTAGTGTATTCATCTCTTGGTCTCCCTCTACGATTTTTACCCTCCACGCTGCCCTCCAATGCTAAATTTGTGATCCCTTGATGCCTCAAAACATGTCCTACCAACCGATCCCTTCTTCTAGTCAAGTTGTGCCACAAACTTCTCTTCTCCCCAATCCTATTCAATACCTCCTCATTAGTTACGTGATCTACCCATCTAATCTTCAGCATTCTTCTGTAGCACCACATTTCGATAGCTTCTATTCTCTTCTTGTCCAAACTAATTATCGTCCATGTTTCACTTCCATACATGGCTACACTCCAAACAAATACTTTCAGAAACGACTTCCTGACACTTAAATCTATACTGGATGTTAACAAATTTCTCTTCTTCAGGAACGCTTTTCTTGCCATTGCCAGTCTACATTTTATATCCTCTCTACTTCGACCATCATCAGTTATTTTACTTCCTAAATAGCAAAACTCCTTTACTACTTTAAGTGTCTTATTTCCTAATCTAATTCCCTCAGCATCACCCGATTTAATGTGACTACATTCCATTATCCTCGTTTTGCTTTTGTTGATGTTCATCTTATATCCTCTTTTCAAGACACTTTCCATTCCGTTCAACTGCTCTTCCAAGTCCTTTGCTGTCTCTGACAGAATAACAATGTCATCAGCGAACCTCAAAGTTTTTACTTCTTCTCCATGAATTTTAATACCTACTCCAAATTTTTCTTTTGTTTCCTTTACTGCTTGCTCAATATACAGATTGAATAACATCGGGGAGAGGCTACAACCCTGTCTCACTCCTTTCCCAACCACTGCTTCCCTTTCATGCCCCTCGACTCTAATAACTGCCATCTGGTTTCTGTACAAATTGTAAATAGCCTTTCGCTCCCTGTATTTTACCCCTGCCAACTTTAGAATTGGAAAGAGAGTATTCCAGTCAACATTGTCAAAAGCTCTCTCTAAGTCTACAAATGCTAGAAATGTAGGTTTGCATTTTCTTAATCTTTCTTCTAAGATAAGTCGTAGGGCCAGTATTGCCTCACGTGTTCCAACATTTCTACGGAATCCAAACTGATCCTCCCCGAGGTCCATATCTACCAGTTTTTCCATTCGTCTGTAAAGAATTCGCGTTAGTATTTTGCAGCTGTGATTTATTCAACTGATAGTTCGGTAATTTTCACATCTGTCAGCACCTGCTTTCTTTGGGATTGGAATTATTATATTCTGCTTGAAGTCTGAGGGTGTTTCACCTGTCTCATACATCTTGCTCACCAGCTGGTAGAGTTTTGTCATGACTGGCTCTCCCAAGGCTGTCAGTAGTTCTAATGGAATGTTGTCTACTCCTGGGGCCTTGTTTCGACTCAGGTGTTTCAGTGCTCTGTCAAACTCTTCACGCAGTATCTTACCTCCCATTTCGTCTTCATCTACATTCTCTTCCATTTCCATAATATTGTCCTCAAGTACATCGCCCTTGTATAAACCTTCTATATACTCCTTCCACCTTTCTGCCTTCCCTTCTTTGCTTAGAACTGGGTTGCCATCTGAGCTCTTGATATTCATACACGTGGTTCTCTTCTCTCCAAAGGTCTCTCTAATTTTCCTGTAGGCAGTATCTATCTTACCCCTAGTGAGATAAGCTTCTACATCCTTACATGTGTCCTCTAGCCATCCCTGCTTAGCCATCCCTGTTACCCAAGGATTTGTAGCCGCCCTCGTCTTTTTACATACTTTATCCTCTGCTGCCTTCACTATTTCATCCCTCAGAGCTACCCATTCTTCTTCTACTGTATTTCTTTCCCCCATTGCTGTCAATTGTTCCCTTATGCTCTCCATGAAACTCTGTACAACCTCTGGTACTTTCAGCTTATGCAGATCCCATGTCCTTAAATTCCCACCTTTTTGCAGTTTCTTGAGTTTTAATCTACAGGTCATAACCAATAGATTGTGGTCAGAGTCCACATCTGCCCCTGGAAATGTCCTACAATTTAAAACCTGATTCCTAAAACTCTGTCTTACCATTATATAATCTATCTGATACCTTTTAGCATCTCCAGGATTCTTCCATGTATACAACCTTCTTTAATGATTCTTGAACCAAGTGTTAGCTATGATTAAGTTATGCTCTGTGCAAAATTCTACCAGACGGCTTCCTCTTTCATTTCTTAGCCCCAATCCATAATCACCTACTATGTTTCCTTCTCTCCCTTTTCCTACTGACGAATTCCAGTGACCCATGACTATTATATTTTCGTCTCCCTTCACTACCTGAATAATTTCTGTAGGTAAGACTACAAAAAAGTCACTGACCACCAACGTCGCCGCTCCACTTACAGAGCTGGCCACACATTGCCACATGAATAGGGAGATACCACACGATGTTTCACTTGTGAATAAAGAGAATTCCGTTACATTTCATTCCGTCAGCAGTTTTATTGTTTCCCTCATTTGATTGCTCTGGAGCACCGTATGTTTTCACTGCGTGTCTGCATGACTGCTCCTCTAGGCTTATCGATAGTAAAATACTATCTGGGAGATATACTGTAATACAGCTGCCTCAATATATCACTTACTAGTTTATAATGATCTTCTGCCCCTGTTGAAGCTATGTATCATGTGGAAGCATATTATAACAAGCTAGATAACTTCATTAGGCCTTCTAGTAAAACACAATTCTATTCAGCCTTTATCCAAGCATATAACCGATAAACAGAGCACACTGTCCTATTACTGCACACTTAGCCTGCTTATCATGTTGATAAATTATAAACTATTCGTACTTCAGAAACGACGTTGCTTAAAAATGCGCAGTGTTACGAACCAAAAACCTTTCTCGCTGTGATAATTACTGTCTACTGATAAGATAACTTCAGCGCCAGATCCAGACTCCGGATATCCGTAGGCTATTCAACTTTGGTTTTCCATTCATCTCCAACACCGATCTGTAACGTGCTGTCTCAGTGTTATTTTCGTATATATACTGTCTGCTGTCTTCCTGCTGTGTTCACTCTCTTCGCCTCTACGCGTATAGCCACAGCTACATTACAATCTGTGTCCTCGAAACGGACGTATACAGAAGGGGAAACTCTGTGCTCAGGTGAAAATTTACAAGTGCGTAAGGGGGAGGGAACTCCGGCGGCGTAATTTTGTTTCGTCCCCGCGGGAGCCCTACTTGATACGTCATATCGCATTCCTGGAAGCGGCCCGCCCCCACCCCCAGTGCCCACGATCCCAGGCAGGACGGCCACTTTTATTGCCCTGCTCCTCTCGACGACGCTGATATCGCGGCCAGCCACTGCGGGTAAGCCGCCCCCCGATATGTTTCCACATCTGCATTCATAAAGAGAGAGAAGGGAGGCAAAAATCTCGCTACTGGAGGCAGCGCAGCTCCGTGACGTTACGAAGTTGGAGGAATAATGGAAACTCGCGACTCCCTCTTGGCCTGATCCGGTGTGACAGCTCCAGCAGGCCGGCTTGTTCGCGCTACTCCGAGCTACCACTTTCATTTTTATGGAGCTCTTTCTCGGCGTCATATTTCCTTTGGCTCTGCCCGATGA
This sequence comes from Schistocerca gregaria, assembly GCF_023897955.1. NCBI lineage: Eukaryota > Metazoa > Arthropoda > Insecta > Orthoptera > Acrididae > Schistocerca > Schistocerca gregaria. The sequence continues at coordinate 838,338,320 of NC_064931.1, forward strand.
TCGTCATCTTGGAGGAAAGTGGCAGAATTGAGAACAATTTAATCGTGTCACAGGCCCCTTTACTACTGCGCCCCTCAGCCTGAATAAAAGAAAATTTTCGCACGAAAAATTTCAACAATGTCATACTGAAGGTGCTGCTTTTCGGAGCAATGTCAGCTGTTACTCACAGATACGGGAAGCCCCGTAGATTATGTGGTGAATTGTTATCGTATTCTAATTACTGTTGGCGCACCGCCTGGCATAAAGGAAAATTATACAAGGAATAGGCAGGATGTAAGAACGTAACTTCCGACCACACCCATGTGTATCTTAACCAATGCGTCTAACGCTAAGATGTCACTTATGCTAATTTATTCGTAGATCCTGACCTGATTAAGTTTAAATAGTTTGTTGAACACAACGCTACTACGTTTTTATAAGGAAATCACCTTATGCTACAAATGTGCACCAGTATCAGAGTTCTCCACACGAGTGTGCTCATCTACAGCCGTACGTACTTTTTCGAAGGCAATGCCTTACAGACTGCATGTATACTCAGTCGAGATGATGTGACTTATTTATGTTACATCTTTTCCAATCCTTTTATTCATTTTCTATTGATCATTTCGTTCAGTTCTCTGAGAGAGAAGTGACCCCTTTCTCTTTCCTGTTTCATGTTTTCTTTGTTGTTTTTGGGCCTCTTCTTCCGCAGTCGCCATTTTTGCTTTTTCATGTGGTTGACAACCATCTTCGTTTTCCCTCAATATGGATAGTCGGGCGAAGAGGCCTCGCGGTTTGAAGCACCATATCATTGACTAGTTGCTGAAGGTGTTTTACTATTGTGTACGGTTTACTTTAGACTGATGGATTACCGCCTGTTGACATGCGGTGCTGCGTGGTAGGAGTTACTGGCAGTGGAGCATCTTAACTGAATAAATCTGAGTGACACCCAGCCCCATCGAACTGGGCGTAACTTGCCCTCACCTACGCGTTTGCCAGAGGAAATCTGTATGGGGCTTTGTAGGTACACGTTGCTACCAGTTTAAGCGCTGTCCCCTCCAGTCTTTCCCTATGGACCATTAAGAAACAAGCTCAACCTCCTCTAAAAATGGTTCAAATGGCTCTGAGCACTATGGGACTTAACATCTGAGGTCATCAGTCCCTAGACTTAGGACTACTTAAACCTAACTAACCTAAGGACGTCAAACACATCCATGCCCGGAGCAGGATTCGAACCTGCGACCACAGCAGCAGCGTGGTTCCAGACTGAAACTCCTAGAACCGCTCGGCCACAGCGGCCGGCGTAATCACCTCTCAAAACGATCACACTTTTAATACTAGAGCTCATGCATGGGTGACACCTTTCATGCTCTCTGCACCACATGGATGGGATAGACATGAAACACCAGCGCTCCGAGGCAGAATAAAAACATACGTAACTGCAATTAATCTGAAACAACACGACGTTTAAACAAATAAACTCTAGGGACATCACTTCTATATTTTAATGAATGATTAACTGGCGAGTTGTGGTCTCTCAGACTACACTAAAATTTTCGAACTCGCTCTCCAAGGCCATGTGTGGTGGAATACTTCTGTACTCTCCCTACCCTCCTTAAATGGCCAAGCCTACGGTGTTTTGCTGTCGGTTGCGTTATCGCCTGTGGGTTTATTGTTGACACGTGTAAACTGATGGGTGTTGGAGTCTCCTGGACCGTGCCTCGTAAACAACGTACCTGTTTTCCTCAGTACGGTACCGTATAACTCAAGATGTGTTAGCACGAATGTGTCAGTTTCAACTTTCCCGAATTTGATAATATTGTTAGCCGGTCTGTTGAGGAAGGTGCGAGTGATATACATCAAGAAATAAACGAAAATGACGACGATTATACATTATCCAGTGATCAAAGTTCCGCTCTCGAACAAGACTATCATTCAGAGGAAGTACTTCAGGGAAATTTGTGATGGGGATCTGCCTGTTTCTTCAATGAAATACTTACAGTTTCTGTTAAAATCCTATGTGTTCTGAGAGGTGATAAGAAAAACGTAGTTCCCAGCAATAATTGTCAATTTGACAGACTTTCTTTTTATACCTATCGGATGAAAATCTTATCCGGAAATTATAACCCTGGAATTTAGTTTCATTTTGAAATTTATTTCCTACAGAAACTGTATAATTTTCCAGTATGTAAAATTCAGTACTCTACCAGTCTATTTATGTGTGCTATTTAAAGTAACCACTCAAAATTGTGTGCTTTTGTGTGATTAGTACTAAAATGTTACACGCATTGTTTAGTGCAGTAAAGTAAACTAGAAGCATTTACACAACAAATTGTAAAAATAAATGTTACATATCATAAATTAAAAATTTCAAATGATTTTTGTCTTTAATAGCAGTTGAAACATAGGGGTGCGAGAAAGCCCACCTCGTGGTATGCATTACAGAAAAGTCACCTTGCGAGTTAAGGGTTAGTGTGCGACGTCCTACTGTGTGTTAAAATACGAGAATGACTCTGCTTTAACCATGTCAAAACGCTTTTTGTGGGCACCACAAAGCAATCCCCCCCTCCACCCCATATCAACATTCCAAATCACATACTAGATGCAAGGGTGTTTAATAAATTAAGTAAAGCTGCGGGTAGTGCGATAGTATGTTTTACAGGGACGGAAAAAAGAAACACCCGGAGACACAATTTGTCCAGCAGTTGCAGCAGGTATGCATTTGAACGTCACACACCTTTTAGGAGGAATAGTTTGCTCTAAAGGAGAATGATTCTTCTACGCAAACCACGAATGAAGCAACAGAAAGTTACTGTGACCAGCTACCGGCCAAAAGCAACGCTCACACTATAGTTGTGGTTCTCTTACGCCAATTTTCTCACTGCCCTTGCAAAATCGGGCAGAAGAAGAAGAATCGTAACTGGCTGAACACCTCCAACTATTCCCAGCATAGTAAATACCTTTCCAGTGAATTAACCATCCAGCTTAACAGTTGGCATAATCGTATACGAATACGTTAAGGAATTGATGTTAATTGATCCTGATAAAACTCTCTTCGAGCCTCTGATTTACATGGTTTCTTTCATATACGTTTCCTCTTCAAATGGCTATTGGTCGGAGTAGAAAAAGAATACCTGACTGGAAGATGGAATAAGTTTGTTTACCTCATACAAATCTTTAGGTTCATTCAGCAGTTTGATGCGAATTGTTAAGCCGACACTTTCTTTGAAATTTTATTACTTTCTTTCTTCCAAATCCGTAGTACTGTTTGAAGTTATGCAACCATCCACTGCTTCCCTTCAAATCACTGTCCTCTACATCACGTGCAGTTTGACGTGTATAAGGCAGTAGGTCATTATCACGCACATACTGAACTGTGTGGGCCATCCTTGAAACGCGCAAACACCAGTTTTTGTAGCAGATAAGCCTTGGCCTCCCATGAATATCCATAGTTTTTATAATGATGTGCACGGTCACATTTCTGTTTTCTTATTCGAATTCTGTTTGTAACTGTTCTTTTACTATGCTGCTAATGATATTTCAAATACGTAATTATGTTTTTACCCTCTCCTTCGACAACGTTTGTCCTTTACTATGTTTAACTGGAGATGGCATTTGTGGCTCCTTGTCCGACAAAAATGATGCACTACATGACTTGACACCTATTTTAATGTCACTTTCACTTGTGAAGCATGTACCGTCATCCTTGTACTCCTCATATCTATTTTCCGCGCCGTCAAGTCTATACGATACTACACTTCCACTGACTCATGTTTCAGAAACGCTAAAATTTTATCTGCCACTTCTTCCTCACTCTGCAAAATTCCCTGGGTTCCATTCTGACGAAATGTCAACCTTGGCAACTGTTGTAAATATAATACAACGTTTCTTTGTCTATCGTTGCCATTTATTTCCTCTCTATCAACACCACAAGCACTATATCACTGGTGTGAGTTACTGGTCGGCAATGCATTTCAACTACTCTCTGTAGCCTCAGGCTGTACTCTCCAATGGGTACCTCCAGCTCCGTCCTCTTTTTTCATTAGCAACCAACACTGTGGTTGCATGGCAAACAATATGTGGGGCGTCGAATGCCGTAAACATCACAGGCGTTTTGCGTCCTCACACTCGAGGATGTCCTTGTGAGATATCGGCGCCTCCATACCATACGCTCATTTTAACCCTCTACCTTGGGGTAGCATCGTGATGGTTTCAACACACATTGGCATTGGTTTCCAGTAACTGCTGGGAAAACGGCCTAGGAAAAACTGATAAACGGGGAATGGCCGATCAACATTCTTGTAGTTAAAGGTCAAGAATTCTCGCGAAGAACCACGGATACTCGACTTGTATTCATAGCTGGATGAGGAAGGAATGACGCGCAGCGAAGCTGGTCCCGGGATCCAAACCACCTACGGTAGCCAAAGGCAGCGCCTACAGCCGGTGTGTGACCGTTAAAACTGTACGTTATACGGGGAATCTCTCGCACACACACAAGACTCCGTCATCTGTGACCGTAGGAAGCAAAGACTTGATAACTCGTGACAAACCGAATCATCCTGCTACAGAGCAGTATTGTACACACTTTAATGTTCTTTGTGACGAATCTCTCTAATTCTCGGAGAACTACGGCAATGTTATCGTCGATGAGACTATAACCACCTATTTCCTTAATATTCATTACATTAAGACTCACTGATTTAAACTGTATGATACTCTGCCGTTTGCAAGTAGTAAATCTGTTATTACTTTGCCTAATTCTGGAATGAAAGCTGTAACACCCTCCTTAGGCATCGATGAGGAACACCATGCGGCATTTTGCGGAGTATATGTGTTCTACCATCACAGCCAGAATAGGCTTTATGATCACGTGACGAATGTGTAAACATAAAGCGTCTTTGAGTTCGGATAATAATTAAAAAAGCACCAAGACATTAGAGAATTGTACACAGAATTAGCTAGCGTTTTAGACTGATAGTTTTTCAGGTATATACATATGTAAACCCTGTGTTCGCTTCCCATATTCCAGTAAATACCCTTACGTGGAGGAGCTAGGCGACAGTTCTCGCCAAACTCTGCTGGATAACTAATTAGGAAACATACGTTGAAAGTAGCTTGTATGATAATTGTATGCTACATCTATTAATCCAAAATACTTGTGGTCTAAGGCAGACTAGAAAATGTTGTAACGGAATGTTGTTTACTTAACACACTACAACTATCCGAATCATTTCTTGAAATGGCTTATGAAAGCAATAACCATTTACAAATTAAAATGATCACAATGGGTACTCATGGACACTTTACGACAGCGTACTGACAATATCATAGCGCGATGGACCTGTGACACACTTCCAGATCTAATATTATCTGTCGTAGGATTAGAGCTTCATCTAACACATATGTCGGAAACATCAAGAGCCAACCACACTTGATCCACGACTTATTATTTGTAATGTCAATACATATTCTTATTTTTTAGGAGTCATGACTGGCAGTGACGTCATGGTAACGTACCAAGTTACAAACTCATATTACTTCCCAGTAGAGAAATTAGAATGATCATAATGGGTACTCATGGATACTTTACGACATCGTACTGACAATATCATTGCGTGATGGACCTGTGACACACTTCCATATCTAATGATATCTGTCGTAGGATTAGAGCTTCATCTAACACACTTGTCGGAAACATCAAGAACCAACCACACCTGATACACGATTTATTATTTGTAATGTCAATACATATTCTTATTTTTCAGGTGTCATGATTGGAAGTGACGTCATGGTAACGTACCAAGTTAGAAACTCATATTACGTCCCAGTAGAGAAACTGCAAGATTATATACATATGATTTGATAGTGAATGACTTAAGTCTGCTCGACAGAACGGTACCTTCAGGTATCAGGAAGACCAAGTTTGATCTGTATCTGTGCCAGTAAGGCAGTCACTCCTTTCCGTTGTTTCTGAGGGGTATAGCTTTTCTTTGCATTCTCACGTTTACCGGCATGGACACAATGACTATCACTATGTTTTCCTGTACTCTTTACCATTAGCAGAAACCTGTGGGATGGTGGCGCGTTTACCAGCCGTGGTTACCCTATCTCATTATCTCACCAAGTCTTCGTTCTATAGCAGGTATCCGACAGCAGTAACTTAGATGATGATTCGATTTACGCAAAGACAAATAGCCAGTCATCCGTTTCCCCCCAAAATTAAAAACTTCTCTGTTAAACCCAAGTTATTGGAATGCGTACTCATTCCATACTGATTTTGAAATGTAGTTTCCTTATGACGAATATACAGCTATCCAGATTAACTCCACGAAATTCCACCAAGACTAGCATTGCAACAGGTTGGGCAGCATTTCTATTTAGAAGTTTACATAATTGGTCTCACTGTTAAATAATTAAAACAACTGATATACAAAGCATAGTTGTATAACGAATTAATATTGGTTCTAATTACATAAAATTCTGTGCATCCATACAAGTAAAACGTCAACCTGTATGTATTTACTCTAATTCTCTGAAAGATGCTAGTTGAAATGCTGCGTCAGCCTGTCTTGTTATTTGTATGCATGCAGGAGAAAGACCGACATGCGTTTTGGCATCGAAGTATGATCAGAATAGACTATCAGTAAATACTTTTTGATGATGACGATTATTTATACCTGTAATTGAAACCACTGTGCAAAACCCATGATGACAACGCATCTGGTCGCATAAAATTCTGCTCGTACCATCGAAATTTGACTGTACCTGCCGTCCAGTTGTAAACCCCTAGACTAGTTACTCTGTTTTGTGTCCGCTGTGATATGTATACTCAAGGAACAGGATAGAATGTGGGAGTGGATCCAGCAAAGAATAGCAACATGCATTTTTTCTTTTTTGCATGTTATTACTCTTCACAATTAAACACAAAGTGGACATCTTGGATATTCGGGAATCCAGCCGGATGTTCGCGTTGTTCTCGCACGATATTTCAACAGCGTGCCTCGCTGTCTTCTTCAGGAGATACCTGAGACTGGTCCTTGAGTCGATCGAGTCCAGTATTTATGCCAGGGAGGAGCTGGGAGTTCCCTAATCGGTCCGCGCCGAGTCGAGTGTTCCATCTGTGGTCTGTGCCCGCCAGACTCGGCTTCAACGGACCCCTCCAGTCGCGGATGTTCCGACTGCCGTCGGCGCCCGTTTTGGCCGTACTCAACTGTTGTGGTTGTCATTTGGGGTGTGTCAGACCCGATCTGAGATGTTGGGTACTCTGTCTCATGACTGTTACTACGGTTTCCACTTCTGTTGCGTGCTGGGCGCTCCCTAATCGGTCTGCGCCGCGTCGTGTGTTCCGTCTGAGGTCCGCGCCCGCCAGACGCGGCTACATTGTCCCTCTCTGGTCGCCAGTGTTCCCTCCGCCGTCCGCGCCCGGCCTGGCCGTCTTCTGAAGTCCAGTTCATGATCTGTGGTGTGTCGGATCTGGTCTCTAATGTCTAACACTTTGTCTCACGGCTGTTCTCTCGGTCTCCACTTATATTTCTTGCAGAATCCCGGAGTGTCCTGCGTTGAGTTTTCACAAGCTCAAGCACTGGATTCCACGCAGTGCTGATTTGGTATCCCGAGTCACTGTTGATTACTTTGTCTGTGACCTTAATCTCAATTGCTTCTTTAATGACACTGTCCCACAATCGTGAAGTCTGTGTCACAATCTTGGTGTCATTGTTATCCATTGAATGACCAAGTTCCAGACAATGCTCTGCTATGGCTGATTTAGTTGCCTGCCTGAGTCTGGTGTGTCTCTGGTGTTCTTTACACCTGCTGTCCACAGTACTGGTGGTCTGGCCAATGTATGACATCCCACACTGGCATGGTATGTTGTAAATACCTGGCTTGCGTAGCCCCAGGTCATCTTTTACATTCCCCAGCATAGCCCCAATTTTGGTAGGTGGGCAAAATATGCTCTTGATGTCATATTTCTGGAGAATCCTGCTGATCTTGATACAGATAGGTCCGGCATATAGCAAGTATGCCGTCTTCTTTGCCTCTTCTGGTTCTTGTTCTGGATCCTTCGGCCGGTTGGCAGGTTGAAGTGCCTTCTGGATATCTGTAGACGAGTACCCATTCCTTCTGAACACTGAAGTACGAGTGACGGTGTGTGTAAAATTTGAAACACCATTCCGATTTGAACTGTACAGCCCAACGCCGAGGACTTAATAGAAGAACGTGGATTTATATCTTTTTAAGTAGAACTATGACGCGTGTTTTGGCAAAGTAACACAGAATACCGGGCTTATTCCTCTTCTGCCGTAGAAAACGTCTAAAAATAAATTATTTTCTATGAATGCACCAATAGCAGAGTTTTGTTCAAGTAATTCTCATGATAAATCACAGGAACTATAGTCAGGAAAGTAATTGTTTGTATTAGATCCCCACCTGTCAAACACAATTAACTCCTGATGAACAGAGATGTGGTGTAGATAGAGCCTAAAATGTGTTTATGTAACTTATGGATAATACTTGTACCGTCTACAGGCAGTTGTTACCTATTCCATTGGAACACTCATTTATTTCAGTGTAGACCAGTTACACTTTATATCAAGAGTATCTTTGTTCATTAAAAAAAATAACGCATGAGTGGAAAAAGATAGAACAATAAAAACCGTAGAACAACGAAAGGCGCTTATAGGACGTCAGATAATGCTACCAGGCAGCCCTGACGAAAGAGCGGCGATGGGCCTAACCTTCCACACAGCAGTAGAGTAGGAAGGGCAATCAGGCTGATCACATCGCTATTGCATTTCTGTCACGTTGAATGATTCTGGTCAGTCACCGTTGGTCCCGTTCCTGCGGGATCTTTTTCCGGCCGCAGAAATGTCGGAGACTTGATGTTTTGCCGTATTCCTAATGTTCACGGTGCACTCGAGAAATGGTCGTACGGGAAAATCCGTACTTCATCGCTACCTCGGAGATACTGTGTCCCATCGCTCGTGCACCGAGTATAACACCACGTTCAAGCCCACTTAAACCTTGATAACCTGCCATTGTAGCAGCAGTAGCCGATCAAACAGCTGCACCAGAAGTTTGTTTTCTTATATAAGCGTTGCCGACCGCAGCACCGCATTCAGCCTGTTTACATATCTTTGTTTTTGGCATGTGTATACCAGTTTATTTCTCGCTTCAGTATATATGGAAATCGGATCACGAACACATCACACCCAAAATACACAAAATCATCAAAAAAATATGCGAAACAGAAAAGGTACCAGAAGGATGGAAGTCAACGATAATATACCCGCTCCACAAGAAAGGAAACAAAACAGACCTAATAACTACAGAGGAATTTCACTACTACCTGTGACATAGAAAATTTTGTTAAAGGGCTGTCTAATCGGTAGAGCCTCAAATATATCCAGAGATAGGAGAACACCAAGAAGGGTTTAGAAAGCGAAGATCATGCACTGAACAAATCTGGTGTCTGAGAACAATATTGACAACAAGAAAGTCTAGGAACATCACGATAACATACGTCCAATTCAAGAAGGCCTTCGACTCTAGAGATAGAAAATCATTATTCAACACACTGGAGAAAATAAAGGTGGACAACAAAAGCAAAAAGCTAATCCAGGATTCAAATGGTTCAAATGGCTCTGAGCACTATGGGACTTAACATCTGTGGTCATCAGTCCCCTAGAACTTAGAACTACTTAAGCCTAACTAACCTAAGGACATCACACATATCCATGCCCGAGGCAGGATTCGATCCTGCGACCGTAGCAGTCGCGCGGTTCCGGATTGAGCGCCTAGAACCGCTAGACCACCGCAACCGGCGCTAATCCAGGAAACATTTTTAATTACAACATCCAAAGTGAAGTTCATGAGGTCACGGCCCCATTGGAAATGAAGAAAGTAGTGAGGCAGGGAGATGGCCTGTCACCCATTCCATTTAACTCGGTTTTGAAGAAAATAATCAGGACATGGGACGGAGGAGTCAATGGGATAAGGATGGTGAGACACAAGGATAGAACCGTCGACATAGAGTTTCTGGGCTTTGCCGATGATATAGCGATCATAGGAAATAACAGAAAAGAAGCCAAGGAAGCTCTAGAGACACAAAAAGAAATTTCAGCCAAAACAGGAGTACAAATTTCATACGAGAAAAGCCTATACATGGACACAATATCCATAGACAGACACTCACTAGTAAAAAAGTGTGGACAGATAACAGAAGTAGATAATTTGAAATACCTGGGAGACATTATACAGAAAACACGACTGAACGCAACATCCAATGAAGAAAGGATCACAAAACTACAAAAAGTATACAAATTAACACTGAACCATTACAACAAAAGAAGTATTTTCATCAATGCTAAATTAAGACACTACAGTACAGTGGTCTTACCAGAGGCCTTGTATGCCTCAGAAACAACATTAACAAAGGGAAGAGCAAAAATTAAGGAGACGGGAAAACAAGAGAGGAAAATACTGAGAAAGATCTACGAGCCAGTTCTGGAAGAGGGGATCTGGAGAAGCAGACAGAAAAAAGAACTGTAGGAACAGACGGAGATGATTACAAGCAATATCAGGAAAAGGTGAGCAAAGATCTACGGATACATAATGGGATGAACCAAGACAAATTTACGAATAAAATTTTAAACGTAGTGACAACTAATACAGTGAAAAGCAACTACTTCAAGGAAACCGTGGAAGACCTCAAGAAACGGAACATATCCACAAATGACATAGCTACAGGGAAAAGTACACATAGAAAAATCAGAACAGAAATTTCAGCAAACGCCCAAAGTGAAGAAAACAGAAAATAAGTGGACAACATAGAGGAAGAAGAAACACTGTGGATATATGAGAGGCTTTTGGGAATAAAAAAAGGAAGAGACAGAAAGAAAGTCATGAAAACAGATTGCGTTTCAGCGCTCTCCTTAACGGGGCATGTATATATACTACCTGTTTCGTGACAGTATGCACCTGTACTCCGTTCCAGGACCTCCGAAAATAAATCATAGCCACAGATCTGGAAATGCCCTAAACGACACGTTAATTTTTTATCAGTAGAAATATTGTATCAGCATTTTCAAACAGTGCAGAAAGAATGGACTACACCTGTTAGTAAACACTAAAGATCAAGAAGCCACCCCGCCCTCCACCATCCCCGCTCCCCCTCTATCCTCTCCCTCCCCTCCTGACGTACTGCAGGTGAATCCACATTTGGAAGCTTTCTTAGATCATGTGTGGGTGATTCAACTTCCGGACACTACCTTGGGCTTGGCGCCACTGGATTAATGTTCTATCAGTACTTTAGATTTACCATAGAATGAATCAACACTTGGATGCTCCATTGGACATAACGTACGTGGATCCATGTTTGGTCTCTACCCCCGATGCAGTACATATAGATTCACCCCAAACGATTAACTGGACATAATGGTTGTGGATCCACCTTTGGATATTACCTCAGACATAACGTCGCTTGATCCACCCCATAAACAATCCGAGCGACACTGGGGCCACCCCCTACAGTACTCCGAGTGTGTACATAATCTGGCTGGGTTGTGTTTCTGTATCACAGCTGGATGGTAAAAATAGCAACCGATATCAGGAGCCTTTATACATAAATAGTGGTAAAAAAATTAAGTTTCATCGCACCAAATCTCCAAATCTGTGGTTGTGATTTTTCATCTTCAGAAGGCCCAGAACGGAGTTGTGCTACACACCATCAAAAATCAAGCATTTACTGCGCCTGTCTGTATAGACTAACTGTTTTCACCCATATGTCCACATTTCAACACCTGACCGGCAGTACTTGGAGGTACTATCCAAGGTAAAAATATGTGACATGTAATGACAAAACATGGAGTTAATGGAATAAATGTGTATAAAATGGCAAAATCCGGTTACGAAATGGTAATACAGTGGAAGTAATCGTAATTTGTTGTACCTTAAGATCTAGATTAAATTTTCTGCAGATTTATTGGATAATTTCCTGGAAAGCTAAAGCTTTTGTCCCAAGGAAATGAACTACTACTACCAGAGCACCGCTTTCTCCAAAAATGACTACAGGAACTGCACCAAGGATTGAGTAATCTTTCAGGCCACTTGAAAAAAATTGATATTTGTAATTAATACACTGAAATTAGTCAACATTTGCCACCTTGTATACAGGGTAAATCACCTATAACTTTCACCGCAAAAATTGCGAGAATGGAAAGTAATACTGAATAGCGGATTTCACACAATGAATTGGTAGTCAGGGACTCGTGTTGTTAGGCAATAAACAAATGGTAATAATACTTAGAAACTGCATATTTTGTGTGGACCTACACATTTTTAAACAGAACAGTGCCCGTCGCCATTCATCAACTAAAATTAAGATAGATTAGAATGTCAGTGGTGTCTGTTGCAAGACTGCTGTGAGAGTGGTTTACGGGATATCATACTTCGAAAAGTTTCCACACCGACAACTCTTTGCTCCATTCAATCTGTGTAGGTGCTACGTAGGATTTTCTTCTGTTTGCTTACACTTGTGCGTTCCCCGAAAACACTTCGAGTTGCTAGTGAGTTAGTGTGTGCCCGTCCAATTAGTAGGACGTGAGTGGACGATGGGATTTACCAATGCAGAAAAAGCTGACATGCTCATGGTGTATGGAAAGACCAGGAAGAATGCAGTTCGTTGCTGTACGGTGTGTGTGGCAGGCTGTTGACTTTAAAAAACTAAGAGTATGGTACATTAAAATGTCAGTGGTGTCTGTTACAGGATTGTAGTGCGTGTTATTCACGAGACATCGTTTTTTGTAAAAGTTCCCATACCGATACTTGTACAATACCTGTGGTACTACACACAAAATAACAAATGCTTACACTAGCTGTATACATTCTGACTAGTAACGAAACAACTGACCATCACAAGCTGTGTTCAAAAGATCCCTTGGAAACAGCAGTATGCGCTTCCAGTCTGGTATGGAAGGACTACTGCACGCGAAAATATCTAAAATATCTACACTTATACAACTAAAGAGAGAGAGCACTGAATTGTAAGTGCCAGCGCCCTGCCTCTAGGCCACACCATCGATAGAAAATGCTACTTTGTACGCTGAAAGACTGCAGGGGGGACGTTTCACAATGTTCCTGACAACTTTCTGGATGTCTGATGGCGTCAAACGCTTCCAAGCCTGTCCCAACAACAATGTAGAGAAAAAATTACCAAATAAGCAGCAACCAGTCGCAAAATCATGTTTTCTTTATTTACTTTTGCCAATAGATTTCAACTGATTAACAGCCGTCGTCGGTGCTACAAATACAGGAATGAAAATAAAAATAATTAATAACAGTGACCAAATGAATAAATGTAAATAAAGCAACGCAAAACCAATTAAATACGTATAGACGTATTAACACATTTAAAATGCACATACAAATTTACCTCTCAACGTTGTAAGTAGGCTGTTTAAGTTTTTTTATTGGTAACGCCACATAGCGCTCTGTATGAAAAATCACTGGCTGTGCTGTGTGCAGTGAGTGGCTGGTTGGCATTGTTGTAACACTCGCCATTGTAGTGTTGGGCGGCTGGATGTTAACAGCGCGTAGCGATGCGCAGTTGGAGGTGCGCCGCCAGCAGTGGTGGATGTGGGGAGAGAGATGGCGGAGTTTTGAAATTTGTGAGAATGGATGTCATGAACTGATATGTATATTATGACTATTAAGGTAAATACATTGTTTGTTCTCTATTAAAATCTTTCATTTGCTAACTGTGCCTATCACTAGTTAGTGACTTCCGTAGTTTGAATCTTTTAGTTAGCTAGAGGTAGTGGCGCTCGCTGTATTGCAGTAGTTCGAGTAACGAAGATTTTTGTGAGGTAAATGATTTGTGAAAAGTATAGGTTAGTGTTAGTCTGGGCCATTCTGTTGTAGGGATTTCTGAAAGTCAGATTGCGTTGCACTAAAAAAATTGTGTGTCAGTTTAAGCACAGTATTGTATAATTTTTCTAAGGGGAAGTTTCATATGTCGACTCTTAGCCGAGGAGACATCACTGGAATTTTCTGAATTTTTTCTTGTAGTTTGTGTAATAAGTGTAGATTTTGTTTATTGCGAGCGTGTAATTGTATAGAGAATCTCCTTTGTAGTTGTAGTCTTTCATTGTTGTACAGTAAAACAGTTGTGGCATGCATGTAGAGTTGTACCAAGTATTTCGCAGCTGCGCTTGCAATTAACTAGATATTATTTGCTATGCCAATGTGTTCTCTTATTTTTGATCTTCACATTGTGTTTTTCTGTGTTGTTGTGTGAAATATTGTGACAATAATGGCGTGTGAAAAACGTAATACTAGGCTACAAAGTAAACTGAGAAATGACAGTGAAGACGAAAGCAATGTGTAATGAATTAACTAATGTTCAAAGTAGTAATTTGGTAATTGTGCATAGGGAAATGGAGCGGGTTGCAAATAATGGTGTAGGCAGTGAAACAATTAGTGAAGAGGGAAGCATTATCGATCGATCGGTCGGCAACAGCTCGCGTCAGGAATCCGAAATGACAGGACACAATCTTGCAAATACTGTACATTCAGGTTTCGCGTCCTCACCGTTTTCTCAAATAAGTCAAGACACATTTTCTGCTTGTCAAAATGTGAATGTTCCCGGTGCAAATGCACTGCCGAAAAGCATAGAGGAACAGATTCCAGACACTAATACATTATTATTGCAATTAATGCCACAAATGAAACAAAATCAGAGACAAACACAGCAACAGTTAGACACAATGCAACAACACCAGAGACAAACACAGCAACAGTTAGACACAATGGAACAAAATCTTCAAACGTTATACACAATTGAACAAAATCTTCAGAAGATAGACTCAGTGGAAGATACACTTGAACAAACACATGAAGATTTAACTAATGAGTTCCATAAAATCGAATCGAAATGTCAAAAAGTCTGTAATGACGTAAAAACACAAATTTGTGAGCACTTCCAACCAATTTTTTCACGGCATGAAAATACATTACAGATTCACGAATCAGCCATAAAAGAGCTGCAAACTATTGTTCATGAAAATCATGAGACGTTGCAATCTAAAATTGACTGAGTTGCATCTACCGATTCGGTTTCGCAACTTGCCAAAACTCAGCAAAACTTAAAGGACACAGTAGATACGATTTCAACACAAATGGACCCTCTGAAATTTGGTTCAGAAAAACACACTGAGGAAATAAGTACACTATCGGAGAAAGTAGCCGAATTTTCGGATCAGTTCATTAACTTATCTGCAAAGGTAGATGATGATCTGAATGATACAGAAGAGTGGAACAAATTAGGAAATTCAAACAAAATCAGAATCAAATTAATACGCAACACCAAAGAGAAATCCGGGAAGTACAATATCAGCTGACACAGGTAATACAAGAATTAAGTATTTCAGAGGACACTCGCGCTCCAACACGGGAAGAGGGACTTAGAAATACGGAAAAGCCACAAAATAATAACACAGGGCATTTCGGAAATTATGAAAGAAATTCGCAAGGTGCACCGAATTTTGAGATGGAACCGCCGACACGACGTAACAATGACCGATATGCTACCCGCCGACACGATCATGTTGACTACAAGCTGTTCATTACTGCAAGTAAATTCAAAACATTTAAGAATTCTGGCAACGACATTCATCCACAAGCGTGGCTTCATCAATTCTCTCATTGTTTCCCCCCCCCCCCCCCCCCAACTGGTCATTAGAGCACAGATTAGAATTTATGTGTGGCTACTTAGAGAATGAACCAGCTGTAAGAATGCGATCGGTCATTCACGATTGCCACATTGAAGGAGAATTTTACCATGCCTTCCTCTCAGCATATTGGTCTCAAGCCACACAAGAACCGAGTAAAACATGGCATCATAATGATGAAACATTTCGAACAATCTGAATTTTCCAGTCTTGTGAAATATTTGGAAGGCATGTTGCACAAGAAACAGTATCTGTGAAACCCATACAGCCCCTCAGAACGAATCCGCCTTTGGTTAATCAAATTACCTGAACATTTAGGACATATTATTTTGGCAGGACGTTGCAAAGAGGACATTGAAGCTTTTCAGGGACTGTTACAAGAATTGGAATTTGACACTGACAATAGCGGAACTCGAAAACAGGAACACAACAATTACAGGTTACATCCGTCACAATTCTGCGATGAAAGAAATAATAACTGGACAAGACAAGGCTATTCTTACAACGTAAATCGTGACGAAAACAGACACCACCCATATGACAACCATTGGCAGAGTAGCAATATTTACAGAGAAAGATCGCATTTCCGCGGTAATGCCTATAACAGAGACAATCAGAGAAACAGACAATACGGGAACCAAAATAATTATTATCAAGGGAGACAGAATAACTTTAGACGCAACGGTCCACCAGGCAGTTACGATTACGAAAGAAATTCTCCACCACATGACCCACAAACAAGAAACTATGTAAACTACCGACAAAACGACAGACCTGAATTGTATCAGAACTGGCGGGATTCCTACAGGACAGGGTCCTCTCGACAAGGTGAATTTGTAGAAGTTAGGTCTCCTAATCCCAATAACGACGCGCGCCAACGAAGAGACAGACATTGACTCACACCGCAGGCAGACACGTTCGCCGGCTGGCTCGGTGAAAAATAACATAGAAGCTAACCTTGAGAGAAATTCCAGTATTCTTTACCGACGTATACCGCATGATAATTGCTTTCAAGTTCAAACTCTGAGTACTAAGAAGAGTAACGGATTGCACCACATTTCACATGTAAAACCGTTTATTGAAAGATAATCTGCTTTTTAACTTTGTCTTTGCCATAAAACTTTTCACTTCACATTTCTAGTATGCTTTGTCAGACTTATAATCTGTTAACATGCAACAATGTTTGAAGTTAAATATCCAATCAAGAACCAAGAGAACTTATTTAAACAGAAATTACGAATGCATTGCTATAGTGAACAGACGACACAGTGTTATTGTGTGTGTACATTCTTGCTTGTTAGTTGCACGATTACGTAACGACTATAAGGCTGACATACTTAGAACATTTACCAGTACTGCTAATGAGATTTTAATGGAACATTTTGGTTTACTTGAAAATAAATTCTGGATTTAAAGTACTTTCTGTGAGATACCAGATGACTCAGTGGTTAGTTTATGTGACATCTACACGATTTTATCACGACGCTACTAATGAGTGACAATTTACAATGTTGCTTTTGCACTGTACCTGTTTTATATCTGCACAGTTTTTCTGTATTATTCTGGAAAGTAAAACATGTTTTAGTAGTAACGTTTGTGGTATAGCTACAATGAGACAGCCTTTTCTGTAGCACAACAATACGTACAGTACAGTACTTACTTTATCACGGCAATAAGCGTAGTAACTACGATATCTATACGCAAAGCATTTAACTTTTGTTTATCGTGAGGTAAGTAAATTGACTTCTGCAGAACTTAGCTTTCGGATGACGATAACTACTACACTTCCACACAGATTATCTTACAACAAGACGCACAGTTTAGCGCTACAGTACACGTATTTCAATGATTAATTTTGTACTTAAAACATTTATTTTTAAAGATATTTGAAGTACAATGATACAAAGGTTTTTCGTGATACATTTCATTCCATTGCTGTAATCTGTAACACCTGAGGATATAATTACATTAATCCTCAGGGGGGTACACGCTTGCTTTGTATACCATGTGTGTGGCAAGCACAAGGAGCCCTAGCTAATATGGTATTTGCTTATACAACTTTACACATTTGTACCATATTTCACTAACACAGAATTACACAGCTATGTGATCATTTAACTGAGGGAGACAAATATTTATTTTACTACATCAGTGACAGATGTTTATGTAATTACACGGTTGGATAACTTCACACTTATAAAATTGTATTTTGTCTGTACTTTGTGAACTGTTCATATTTTTTCGGAACCATTGTGATACTATGAGAGCTTTGAATGATGTATTTGGTATGGGATCATGATTTTTAAGTACGTTTGAGGTAGATGACACTGTTGAAATGAGCAGAGAATGTTTTTTAGGTTTTGAAGTTATTGCAGAAAGCTTCGATGATTTTGAGATTTGGCGGAGGTTTTATGATGACGATATTTATTATGCTGTTGCGGTATGTTTATGATCCATAAGCTGATGCTATATGATTTATTTGATTATGCTACGTATTTATTATGATGAAATATTGAATAAGTGTCGACGAATAAGGTAAGGAATAATGAGTAGTGGTTAGGGACTCTGGTTTGTGAAAAAGGTTGTTGGAAACCAAGAATCGTACATTAAGAGTTATGAAATGTATGTAAACGCGTGGACACTGTTATATCAATAGGATTTTGTTTCTACAGATGTGTAACGCAAATTCTTGACCTGTGAAATTTTTTATATGAGACTGCCACTGTAGCGGAAACTGGTGTCGTGAATATTTCGGTAAGAAAGTTAAGTGACCACCTGCATGTAATGCGTCCTGGGCACCCAGCTGCGAAACAGCCACCTGGAAACAAGCCATTAGTGTGTGCCTTTCAGAGGCACAAGAAAAAAAAGGCCACTATCCTCGCTATTGACATTTCTTTGTAGAAAGCGTTGCATATACGACACGCTCGAACTTGAAAACATATGGTTACACTTTGGAGCTATGATATTTACTGAAATGAAGTGATGAGAAATATTTTATATCTATTGTCTTTCTAGCTGAGAGATTGCTCATTGTCTTTAATATCCAGTTTCTATCTGCACTGCAGCATTGGTTCTATAAAATAAAATTAATTGCATTTGCTAATGTGAACACTTTATGTCAACAGATCTATTAAATAATCATTTTATGATCCACGTTCTTCGAAAAAGGAGCACTTCGAAAGGAAAGAACAATAAGAAGGGATTAATAACAGTCACTACATACTTAATTTTCTTTTCAACTACTTGGTAATTTTTTGTAGAATTAGCTTTTGTGGTGCACCACTTTAATGACATAGACATTAAGATGTGAATATAGATTTCCCTTATCTGCATTGTTTTTTTTACTGTAATATTTTTTCTGCCTGAGCTTTGTCATGTTTAGATATAAGTTATTGCATTTGCTGCTGCTGTTTGCCAGGCATAGTGCTACTAAATTTCACTTTATATTACTCTGTTAAGCTAGTTTTATGACTGATTTATTTTTCTTGTTTGCTGCTCTTTGCCTTATATTAGTTGTAATATGCCTGCTTGTTTTGACAACTTCCTGGTTTTTGTTTGCCTTATATTAGTTGTAATATTGCTCGCTGCTTTGACAACTTCCATTTTTTTCATTGCTGTTTGTATTAATTGTTTTGTGCTGCTACATTGCCTCGTCCCTTAGTTTAGCATCTGAGCTCAGTAGGTTTAAGTTAGCTTAAGAGTGGGTAGACTATATAAGAAACTAACTATGAGGAATTGGAAGAAATGCATTGAGAAGTTATAAGTAAATGATTTCGCCAAAAAAGTGGTATACAGTGGAGAAAAACTATTTTTGAAAGTGGATGTGAACAAAACACAGAAAGCATGCTTAGATAGGATATTTTTGGTGGAAACAAATGTTGAGATACGACGAAAGATCTACAGAATGAAGTTTTCGGTTGGACTGCAGTACCAAATGTCACACTGAAAACAAACCCTGTCCCGTTTTTTGTGTTATTACGCTATGTGAATTTGTATTTTTTCCTGCCTTTGTGTGTTTAGCTGATACGAGTTACGTTGTAGAATTTTTCTGATAATATGTTATTTACATTGTAAACATGTTTAGACATTATTTATCTGTTCTGTTTCATTTCTCATATGTGAAGTTGATGTTTCAAAAGTTATTTTGATCTTTTATGTATGTAATTATGTCATAATGTTTGTAACACTGATGTATTTGTTATTTCGATTCTCTTGTAAAGCCTGTATTACTACAAATGTTATCTGTATTTTATGTTCTTTAATGATGTATTTTGTACCTTTCTTATTGTATTCTTATGTTATAAAATTATAATTGACACCGGTTCATCAAATTAAGTAACTTGTAAGTTACATTTCACTGCACACGATTCTGTTGGTCATAGTATATGTGCAATATGTGAGAAGTGGGGACTGTTAGTGTTTGGACGTGTGTTAATAAGTCAGAAAGGGACTGGACAACAGCATTGCTGGTTCTAAGGATATTAAAAAAAAAGTTTTTGTGAGTGGAAAAGTGGTGGTTTATGGACTTGCTGTATTCTCTGCAAGACTCTTCAATGGTGATTGTGCACCTGCACAGTTGCAACAGATGGCTGCTGGCCGTCTCTACAAGGACTACAGTGGGTCTGCCCCTTCGATGACCCACCAATACCATTATTTCTACAAGGACTGCAGTGGGTCAGCACCTTTGATGACCCACCAATACCATTATTTCTACAAGGACTGCAGTGGGTCTGCACCTCTGGTGGCCCACCAATAGTAATCTCTACCAGGACTACAGTGGGTCTGCTCTGTGATGACCTACCTACCGATAGTCTTCAACGTCGACTGACTCTGCTGTGGCCCATTACCTGTCAGCATGTCAAGAGTCAGCACTGTCTTTCCGTTGGAAGGACAACACTACTTCTTCAAGACTGCTTAGAAATCCACTACTTCCAAGTGCAATTTCTTTTATTGCTCAGACTTTGAGAAAAACACTGCAATTCTACTATGATGAACGATCAGGAGTGCCTTTATGGACTGTGAAAAAATTTTAGCTTTTGACCAACATTGTATCAATGATTGTGTGCATTTGATATCTGTGTTATTGTAATTATGAAAAATTTTATCAAATCATTATTGGCCAAAGCCCAAACCAATTCGTAAAATTTTTTGTAGGGAGCATGGGGGCTATGTAAGTAGGCTGTTTAGGTTTTTATATTGGTAACGCCACATAGCACTCTGTATAAAAAATCATTGGCTGTGCTGTGTGCAGTCAGTGGCTGGTTGACATTGTTGTAATACTCGCCATTGTAGTGTTGGGCGGCTGGATGTTAACAGCGCGTAGCGATGCGCAGTTGGAGGTGCGCCGCCAGCAGGGGTGGATGTGGGGAGAGAGATGGCGGAGTTTTGAAATTTGTGAGAATGGATGTCATGAACTGATATGTATATTATGACTATTAAGGTAAATACATTGTTTGTTCTCTATTAAAATCTTTCATTTGCTAACTGAGCCTATCACTAGTAAGTGACTTCCGTAGTTTGAATCTTTTAGTTAGCTGGCAGTAGTGGCGCTCGCTGTATTGCAGTAGTTAGAGTAATGAAGATTTTTGTGAGGTAAGTGATTTGTGAAAGGTATAGGTCAATGTTAGTCTGGGACATTCTTTTGTAGGGATTTTTGAAAGTCACATTGCGTTGCGCTAAAAAATATTGTGTGTCAGTTTAAGCACAGTAATGTATAATTTTTCAAAGGGGACGTTTCAAAGTGTATGTTCCTTGAGTAGGAACACTGTCTTACTACTCAGGGAGCATATACGTTGAAAGGTAGTGTACGTCAAAATATGTGGTTCCTGCACGATGGGGCAATCACACACGTCAGTCTAACCGAGAGAATCGCGATCGCACAGATCACAGGACTGGTGGAGGTGACCTTGAAATTTTACGCCATGGTTGCTCGACGTCAGCTCGCTGGACTTCTTCTTGTGGAACAATGTGACGAATGTGGTGTATGATACCACTGTGCAGTCAACGGAAGTTTTAACTGCAAGAATACATGCAGCGTGTGAAGTTGTTCGCACCATGCCCGGTATATTTGAGCGAGTGCGTCAGTCAATAGTATACAGACACCAGGAATGCTGCAATGCTGAAGACAGGCATTTTGAACACCTTCTTCAGTTATATTCACTTTCATCTAAAAGTAGAATAAGTAGTAATATTTGCTGCTTCATACTTGTTTCTTGTGGTCTGTTACAGAAAATACTCTTATGTTTCTCCCTCGTTTCCTTTCAATGACATTTTCTCTCCTTTGCATTAAATATATGCACCGAATTTTCGAGAACTCCGTCGGTATTCATTGAACGCAACTGATTGCCACAAACCCCAACGGTGTAAATGGGGAATGCTGCTGTGTAGGCAGCTGTTTGCCTTTGTAATTTCGACGCTGTCGGTATCTTTCTCTTACGTTCTCTGTACATAAATACATGAAAGATGTTAGTGGGTTCTAAGAGAAACATAAAGTGCGGATGGAAATTCTTTTCTGAAACAGTCACCCACGGACCAAGGAGATCATCGCCTTAATAGGAGACGAGGCCTGTATCCGCAGCAGCTAGCTCCATACTCTCCAGTGGCGATCGCGGCGATCAGTCGGGATCACTGAATAACACATAACACATGTCCGACGTTCCGCTTGTAGTTCGTTAGCGCACAAACTGAAATTTACTGCAGAACCGGTGACCTAACAGCAGGTGTCGACGCCTATAGTTTCGACGCTTTGTAGCGTCCTTGGATGACAGTTTGCTATCTTCAGTTTGTTACTCAAGACACCCTTTACAGAGCAAACAAATTTGTCATTGTCGTTTTGCAACAACGGGTGTATAGCAGAGAAATGACTTCGTATTTGCACTTAGAAATAAAAATGCGTTATACAGATAAAGTAAGCGGAATATTCTGTAGAAAGTGGCTGTAGGTCCTTAACGTAACGACTGAGATATAGGAGAACAAATGACATCACGTACCCGTCCCCTGTAATAGGGGAAAGGCAGTACATTCTAGAGAGACATTGCGACTAAAAGACACTGTCATATTCAAACTAGTTCTGTGTCGGTGAGGAAACCGTAATTTTATTCCCAGTCTACATGATAGGTACAAAAATTTTATATTTCATATTACCTAGTAGGACACTCCTGGAAATGGAAAAAAGAACACATTGACACCGGTGTGTCAGACCCACCATACTTGCTCCTGACACTGCGAGACGGCTGTACAAGCAATGATCACACGCACGGCACAGCGGACACACCAGAAACCGCGGTGTTGGCCGTCGAATGGCGCTAGCTGCGCAGCATTTGTGCACCGCCGCCGTCAGTGTCAGCCAGTTTGCCGTGGCATACGGAGCTCCATCGCAGTCTTTAACACTGGTAGCATGCCGCGACAGCGTGGACGTGAACCGTATGTGCAGTTGACGGACTTTGAGCGAGGGCGTATAGTGGGCATGCGGGAGGCCGGGTGGACGTACCGCCGAATTGCTCAACACGTGGGGCGTGAGGTGTCCACAGTACATCGATGTTGTCGCCAGTGGTCGGCGGAAGGTGCACGTGCCCGTCGACCTGGGACCGGACCGCAGCGACGCACGGATGCACGCCAAGACCGTAGGATCCTACGCAGTGCCGTAGGGGACCGCACCGCCACTTCCCAGCAAATTAGGGACACTGTTGCTCCTGGGGTATCGGCGAGTACCATTCTCAACCGTCTCCATGAAACTGGGCTACGGTCCCGCACACCGTTATGCCGTCTTCCGCTCACGCCCCAACATCGTGCAGCCCGCCTCCAGTGGTGTCGCGACAGGCGTGAATGGAGGGACGAATGGAGACGTGTCGTCTTCAGCGATGAGAGTCGCTTCTGCCTTGGTGCCAATGATGGTCGTATGCGTGTTTGGCGCCGTGCAGGTGAGCGCCACAATCAGGACTGCATACGACTGCTGCACACAGGGCCAACACCCGGCATCATGGTGTGGGGAGCGATCCCCTACACTGGCCGTACACCTCTGGTGATCGTCGAGGGGACACTGAATAGTGCACGGTACATCCAAACCGTCGTCGAACCCATCGTTCTACCATTCCTAGACCGGCAAGGGAACTTGCTGTTCCAACAGGACAATGCACGTCCTCATGTATCCCGTGCCACCCAACGTGCTCTACAAGGTGTAAGTCAACCACCCTGGCCAGCAAGATCTCCGGATCTGTCCCCCATTGAGCATGTTTGGGACTGGATGAAGCGTCGTCTCACGCGGTCTGCACGTCCAGCACGAACGCTTGTCCAACTGAGGCGCCAGGTGGAAATGGCATGGCAAGCCGTTCCACAGGACTACATCCAGCATCTCTACGATCGTCTCCATGGGAGAATAGCCGCCTGCACTGCTGCGAAAGGTGGATATACACTGTACTAGTGCCGACATTGTGCATGCTCTGTTGCCTGTGTCTATGTGCCTGTGGTTCTGTCAGTGTGATCATGTGATGTATCTGACCCCAGGAGTGTGTCAATAGAGTTTCCCCTTCCTGGGACAATGAATTCACGGTTTTCTTATTTCAATTTCCAGGAGTGTATTTTCACAGTAGGTTCCAACTGTAAGATTCGATTCTGGCAGGGGCTGGAAGTTATCCACTCTGTAGCTGAACTGCTAATTCTAGAAACAACTATGTAGTGTTATAAAAGTTAGCTGACATGTACTAAGTCCTCGTACCTCAAGTCGATTTACTACGGTGGAGTGTGATTGGTGAGACAACTTTTATTTGGTCTACCACTGTTGTGGATGCAGTGTAAGTTGGCGCGATTCCATAAAAGGAAAGCAACGCAAGTGGATTGGAGCTGATATTACTATGGACGAAATCACGAGATGTTCGCTGCTAAAGGGTAACAGGACACTGTGCACAACACGGGTAGCATACATTTAATCAACAATAACCACTAACATTATGTCTCGACGTTTGTAGACCATTTTAAGCCATTTATCACAATTCAGACCACTTATTTCGATTGATGTTTGTAGGATAGCTAATGCCCACTGTGGGAGACTGCTGTCGATAGGTTCAGTGCGAATACCATCCGTATGTTATCGCTGCTATGGAGGAGGTTAGACCCAATGCTATCAGGGCTGCCTGGCAACGTTATTTGAGGGCTTATGAACATTTGTCCTTTCCCCGCCACTTGTAATGTTCTCCATTTTATACTCATGCATTATTAATTTTTTTTAGGTGAACAAATACTCTCTTGTTATAAAATACAACTCGCCTGCTTTAAAAATTGAGAGTTCTAGTCGAATAATTAACAGCTTAATGTAGATGCTGAATGTCTCTGAGCACTATGAGACTCAACTGCTGTGGTCATCAGTCCCCTAGAACTTAGAACTACTTAAACCTAACTAACCTAAGGACATCACACACACCCATGCCCGAGGCAGGATTCCAACCTGCGGCAGTAGCAGTCGCACGGTTCCGCACTGCGCGCCTAGAGATGCTGAATGTATTACCCATTGGCGGCATAGTTTTGTTAATAAAAAACTGGTGAAATATGTAGTTTACGCTCTTGCTTTCGGTGTGCTCGTGTCAAATAACCTATTCTGAGATGTTTACTAACACAGAAGATGTTTAAGCGCTGTTGGGTAAGGATTGAAAGCCAATGTCTTAATTGTCTATATTACTTTGTCAACACATACGTTTTCGTTCTATACAAAAGGACATCGAAGTCAGTCATACATTATGACAACCCTCCACATTAGGATAACTTTCATTGTTACCGTGGTCTTCGTCACAGTTTTCTTGGCAGGGCAGTACTGTTTGTTTGAGATTGGCATCTCGCATTTTATAGCCATCCTAGCTGGTACTTTAATAAATATACACCGTTAGATTTCCTCTCTTAGTTTGTGTTTAACTGCATAGATTCACACTCAGCGTTAAAACATTATGCACATTTATTGTCATTGCTGGATCCACTACCGCTACCTATTCCTGGCCCTTCCGTAGCCACGTCAGAGCGCACACAAAACACTGTAACAGGGCAAGGAGTTTACAACTGGATTAATGAAATTTAGGAGGTCTGACCAGAAGGTCATCTGACCAGACGTGTTATTATCAGGGTCTTTATCCACCTGCAGCTACATCTACAAGGATTCTGCGCAAATCTCACGTAAGTGCCTGGTGGATGGTTTACAGAACCATCTTCACATTAATTCTCTATTATACTTGCTCTACTATTGTTTCTACAATTCTCTGTTGTTCTACCATATAACAGCGAGCGGAAGAAACGAACGCCTATATCTTTTCGTGCGAGTGTAGGCAGTCGCTTCAATAGGTCTCTGGCATCTTGAAAGTTTTCTGCCAAGAAAACACGGAGTATGGTTCTCCTCCCCCACAACATTTGCTATGTGTTCTTACCTATTTAAGTTGTTCGTAATTGTAATTTCTAGGTATTTAGTTGAATTTAGTGCCTTTAGATTTGGCTGATTTATCGTGTAACCGAAGTTAAACAGATTCCGTTTAACATTTATGTGTATGGTCCCACATTTGTAATTATTTGGGGTGGATTGTAAATTTTGCCACAATACAGATATTTTGCCTAAATTGTTTTGCAATTTCTTTTGATCTCCTCAAGACTTTTCTAGACGATAAACGAGAGCATCATCTGTAAGCAAAGTAAGACAGCTGCTCAGATTGTCTCACATATCGTTCACATAAATAAGAAAGAGCATAGGGCCTATAATAGTAACTTTGAGAACGCCAGAATTTAGTTCGGTTTCATGCGATGACATGTGGTCAATTAGTACAAACTGTGATCTATCTGGCAGGAAATCACGAATGCAGTAGCGTAACTAAACTATGTTCAATAAGCACGCAATTTCATTACAAGCCCCTTGTGAGATACGGTGTCAAAAGCCTTCTGGCAATCTACGAATACGGAATCAATTTGAAATCCCTCATCGATAGCAGTCAACCGTTCGTCTGAGTACAGAGTTAGTTGTATCTATTTGTATTTCACAAGAACTATACTTTCTAAATCCGTGTTCAGTGTGTCACAATTGACCGTTTTGTTCGAGGATATTCACAATGTTCGAACACAGTACACTCATCAGTAAGAACATTATGAGACCAACATAACCGGCCGTTGAGGCCGATGGGTTCTAGACGCATCAGTCGGCAACCGCGCTGCTGCTACGGTCGCAGGTTCGAATCGTGCTTCGGGCATGGATGTTTGTGATGTCCTTAGGTTAGTTAGGTTTAAGTAGTTCTAAGTCTAGGGGACTGATGAGCTCAGATGTTAAGTCCCATAGTGCTCAGAGCCGTTTAGACCGATCTACGATTGATATAAACCAATAGAGACGATAGCAGTGTCACCTGGCGAGGAGTGAATGCTAGTCAGATACGCACACGGTATCCATGAGGACGCAGGGGCGCAAGCTACCTAAGTTTGAGTGAGAGTAGATTGCCATGGCCCGGAGGCTCGGAATGAACATTTCGGAAAATGCGCAACTTGTTAGGTATTCGGGGAGCCCTGTAGTGAGTGCAAAACCAAGATGAATCCACGTACAGACGTCGTTGGGTTTGGTGGTCACCCCCAGACCCCCTCCCCCATTACAGATATGAGACGTCCTAGACCGCGAAGAGTGGTAAAAACAGGGCAGACGGCGGACTGTGGCGAAACTACCATCAGACTTTCATGATGGGCGGAGTTCAAGTGTCTCTAAGCACACTGTGCACTGAACACTACTGACGATGGGCCACACGCATCCGATAACCCATGCATGTACTAGTGTTAACACGACGACATGGTCAAAAACTGAACTGGGCTCGTGACCATCGGCCACGGACGTTATCACAGTGACATAGCGCAGCGTTTTCTGATGAATACCGATAACATTTTTATCATGCGACGGTTTGGAGCGAATGTGTCGTCTTCCAGGGGAACAGCTCCTTCACAGCAGCGTGGCAGGAAGGAGGAAACTGGAGGCGGCTCCATAATGTTCTGGGGTACATTCACGTAGGCAGCCATAGGTTCATTGGAGCACGTGCAAGGCACCAAGAGGGCCAACGAGTATCGCACACTGGTTGCAGACCACGTATACCCCTTCATGACTACCTTGTTTCCCTATGGCAGTTGTTCTATTGTGGAAACTATTGAAAGCATCTCGCTTTGAAGTCGATGCATGGTTTAGAGTTCCTGTAAAAGGTAAGCAATCTTGAGGATTTTGCGTTCTTTTAAATTTCTCATGCTTTTTCCTTGTTCCTGCAACAGTGCCCTGGCCTGTTTTGCGCACTATGGAGGATCAGCTCCTTCGTTTATTAATTTATTTGGTATAAATCTCTCAATTTCTGTCTAGACTATTTCTCTGAAATTAAGGCACATCTAGTTTTCACTTACAATGTTAATTTGGAAGGGGTGGACATTGTCTCTCAGGGAGGCGTCCAGTGAATTTTTATCTGCTTTCTGAATAGATACATTTTTAGTTTATTTTTGGTGGATTTGGGAGTTACTATATTCTGACTCGGTGTGTCAACCCCGACTTCACTAATCCTTGTACACTTTTTGATGCTCGTTTTAGCTGAGGATTATTTAATGGTAAGATATGACGTGTGTTTTCACAATCGTTTACCCAAAGGTTCTTGCCACTTGTATGAATAATTGTCATCACCAAAAAGCATTTGCTATTGGTATACGTTTTGATACTATTGCTTTGCAGAATGGCATTCCAGTATTTGTCCTACACATACACACTGTGTCCGAGCTGCGTTAGAACTGCTTCTGGCGAGCTGTGGTCCTTTGAGCCTTGAAATTTCGAAAACAACTGTGTAGAAAGCCAAAGCGTTGGTATTGCTGCAGCCGGCATCCTGGCAGCAAATGTAACTGTACTTGTCTGACATTGTTCAGACAAGGCACTAGGGTAATGAGGTAACATCAGATTGTTTGAGTCGTCCAGAGTTTGTAGGCAAGAATTCATTGAATTCGACTCGAATACCGAGAGGAAGGTTTCTGGTTTCTCCTGCGTGATGACACCCAAGCCCACAAAGCCATGTTTGTGTACAAGTTCTTGGACAAAAAGTGGAACGCAGTCCTGGATCCCCCACCGTTTGAGCCTGTATTGGTCCCGTACGACTTCTGGTTGTTCACCAAATTGAAGTTGGCAATGAAAGGACACCGTTATGACGCTCTTAGGGACGTCTAAGAAAAATGTACTGTAGTACTAAATATAACCACAAATACGGATACAGTGATTGATTGTAAAAACTTTTAATTTTTTTCATGTGTGTTATGATGCATGGGAACTATTCGGAAATAATATAGTGATTTTCTGAACATAATCTACGACGTTTATATGTGAACATAATCCATGACACCTACATTTCATAGCGACAGTCCCAGCAGAACTGGGACACACTGTGTATACAAAAAAATAAATGATGTGGGATCCAAACCAGTATCTTCGATGGAATTAAGGGAAAAACATAGAGAATGATAGTTGAATTGTGGGGACGTACACAATAAGAGGTCCTAAGGACCGATCATTGATTTTATTAGTGTTATGTATGCCTATAATTTTAATTATTTAACTTGGGAATCGATTACACAAACTAACAAACAGCGGTCTCGACATTGTTACTCTTGTTGCACATTGCAGTTATTGTCTATTCATCGTATGGAAATTACATTTTAAATTCGATGTGAATCGCGTAGGCTACAATTA
This sequence comes from Schistocerca gregaria, assembly GCF_023897955.1. NCBI lineage: Eukaryota > Metazoa > Arthropoda > Insecta > Orthoptera > Acrididae > Schistocerca > Schistocerca gregaria. The sequence goes on from NC_064931.1 coordinate 838,367,729, forward strand.
TATGGGTATTACTGAACATTTATTAATAGTGGCTACATCAGTACCTCCATCCATATGAAACATACTAACCACCAGCAATACCTCCACTTCGACAGCTGCCACCCATTCCATACCAAGAACTCCCTTACGTACAGCCTAGCCACTAAAAGCGTATAGGGAACATAGGGCGACTCAGATTCCGGTGTGCAAGCATCTACATGCAGGCAAAGCAGTAGTGTGGCATTCGTGTCTTTCCAAAGTGTGTGTTATTGATGCGGAAACATTAACTACGGCGACGTTATTACGAAAAGCATCCAAACACGACCAAAGTGCATTTATTCTTTCCGTGGCTGCCGAAGGACACACACCGGTAGAAATCAATCAGAAGAAGAAGAATACACGGTGTGGTCAAAAATTTCCGGACACTTGGCTGAAAACGACCCACAAGTAAAGCTAGATTTTAATTTGATGTCCGCCCACCCTTAGCTTTGATGACAGATTCCACTATCGCAGGTATACGTTCAATAAAGTGCTGGAAGATTTCTTGGGGAATGGCCGACTATTCTTCACCGAGTGCTGCACTGAGGGGAGTTATCGATGTCGGTCGATAAGACCTGTCAAGAAGTCGGCGTTCCAAAACATCCCAAAGGGCTCTATAGGATTCAGGTCAGAACTCAGTACAGGCCAGTCCATGAGAAGGATGTAACTGCCGTGTAACCACTCCGCCACAGGCCGCGCATTATAAACAGGTGCTCGATCGTGTTTAAAGATGCAGTCACCGTCCTCGAATTGCTCTTCAACAGTGGGAAGCAAGGAGGTGCTTAGAACATCAATGTAGGCCTGTGCTGTGACGGTGCAACAATGGGTGCAAGCTCCTCCATGAAAAACACGGCCACACTTTAACACCACCACCTCCGAATTTTACTTTTGGCACTGCACACGCTGGCAGATGACGTTCACCGGGCATTCGCCATACCCACACTCTGCCATCGGATCGTCACACTGTGTACCGTGATTCATCACTCCACACAGCGTTTTTCCACTGTTGAATCGTCCAATGTTTACGCTCCTTACACCAAGCGAGGTGTCGTTTGGCATTTACCGGGGTGATGTTTTGCTTATGAGCAGCCGCTCGACCGTGATAACCAAGTTTTCTCACCTCCCGCCTAGCTGTCATAGTACATGCAGTTGGTACTGATGCAGTTTGGAATTTCTGTGTGATGATCTGGATAAATGTGTGCCTATTACACATTACGTCCCTCTTCAACTGTTGGCGGTCTCTGTCAGTCAATAGACGAGGTCGGCCTGTGCGCTTTTGTGCTGTTTGTGTCCCTTCACGTTTCCACTTCACTATCACATCGGAAACAATGAACCTAGGGAAGTTTAGGATTGTGAAAATCTCGCGTTCAGACGTATGACACAAGGGACCGCCAATCACCTGACCACATTCGAAGTCCATGAGCTCCACGCAGCACCCCACTCTGCTCTCTCACGATGTATAATGACTACTGAGGTCGCTGATGTGGAGTACCTGGCAGTAGGTGGCAGCACAATGCAGCTAAACGTGAATGCAGAAAAACGTAGGTTTTTTAGGATATCCGGATACTTTTGATCACGTAGTGTATGTATATGGGACAGCGTGTCTGTCGAATCGCCATTGAGGAACGACGCGACAAGTTCCCTTCTGCGTGCTCATGGTCCATGAGAACCTACGCCACCATATCGCAAATTTCTTAACGTACAAGTTACGGCAATTCACGTGTGAGACATTCGAGCACCCGCCCTCTAGTCCTGTTGTCTCCCCGAGTGTTTATCGCGCCTTCTTAAAGAAGGCATTGAAAGGCCGACGGTTTCCGTAGGGCGAGGATGTGCAGCAGTAAATTACGGATTTCTTCGAGCAGCAGGACACGGCAATCTCCCGAGCGGGCATCAACCTGATGCGTCGATGGGATGATTGAGTCACTGTTCACAGCGATTTGTCTGAGTGGTATACCGACTGTGGGCTGTACGACCTTCGAAAGGAAGCTTTTTGATCTCCCCTCATAATTAGCTTTGTTTGTGCCATTGTTTTTATGTAGCACAGTGACGTCTCATTTAATAATGTAGGAAAATGTAGGCTTGGTACTTACCAAGTACGTATTTGTTTCTAAATAATGCATTACGTATTACTTTAAACATGTAATTTGGGAAGTAGTTTGATGGTTATGTTTTGTAGCGCGTATAGAAAACGTTGAAAGATTATTAAATTATACTAATCCACGTTATTTAACACACAGTATGACGTCTCACATTAATACTAACGTAGGAGTAATGTAGCTAGAGTTTGAATCAAGCAGTAAAAATCCGCCTTGGAATATGACAAAACTATAAAAAGGACAGTTGCTGCTTACCGTGTAGCGTAGATGCTGAGTCGCAGATAGAAACCTCAAAAATACTGTCGGAAAGTAACATTTCGGTCAACAAGGCCTCATCGGATATATTTAACATACTCACAAAAATACAGACAAACGGAACTCTCACACACACACATGACCACAGTCTCAGGCTGCTGAGGACGGACTGTGGTCATGTATGTTTGCGTTGCGTTAGCGCGCGCGCGCGCGCCTTAGCGTGCGTGTGTGTGTGTGTGTGTGTGTGTGTTTGTGTGTGTGTGTGTGTGTTTTGTCTATTTACGATGAAAGCTAACTTTCTGACAGTCTTCTTGGTGTGCGTATCTTCAACTGAGTATCTCCACAATATGGGGAGTAGTGACTATCCTTTCCATAATTTTGTTGTATCTAGTTTTTATTTGTTTACCTATCATATTGTGGCACGTTAGTTGTAATTTCATATGTCTTTTTTCTGCTTGGGAATGCTGGTGTGTCATGATGATCCATTCCCTAAGGTGATCAGAACATGAACAGGGAATGTTGGAAACATATCCTCTCCGTAGGATCAAGTCAAGCTTCACAGAAGCCAAAAGCGTGGCTATCTTTGGCGCTGACAGCTAATTGAGTGCATAGAGCGGCAAAAACTAAACAGATAGGGAAGTCTGACTGTCTTATGCGCACCTCGCAACAATGAGCAGTTCCCACGCTTTACTTCATTAATTTTTCCAATAAACAGATTGAGGATGCTTCGTGGGCTGTCCTAGGGAGCGGATTAAGCTTAGTTCTGTGACCAGTGCCGTAGAAGCAGCTGTGTACCCGATTTCAGTGTTTCAGCGAATGAAATAAGGAAGAAAGCTTGTCGGGCGATGGTCAAGTCTCGGCAACCACTAGACTACATCTTCGGTGCCGAGAGGGCGACACTACAAACATATTGTGAGAACTCGAGCCCACTTGTTCTTCATGATGATAAGGAAAATAGTTCAGTGTTATTGTCACGTGAGGTCTACAGCTTCCAAATCTACAGCGAGTTGGACGTTTCCATACACCGCAAGATCAATAACGAGCCTCAGAACTACTCCTAAATGCGTCGTCCTCACCCAAAGAAATGTTCAATTGAATTTGAGGAGGGGACGTACCTCTCACGTCCGTGCTAACGACGGAGAATCATCACGTCGTACCTTCACGACCGGTATACCGCAAGGGTCGGTGCTTGGCCCAAGCCTACATACGCTGTACACATCAGATATCACCACAACACCACCGGTGTATGTAGCCTTATATGCTAATGCCACCGCCTTGTGCACTAAGAGCCGTAATTCACGGAGTTTCCAAAGGAAACTTCAGACGGAGATAAATCAACTCGACGACTGAGAGGCAAAATGGCTGCCAACATTCAACCCAATAACGCGGAGACCATCATCTCTGCGAAGAGGCGGTGCCAGCAGCTCTGTTACCCGTCATCGTCAGAGGAACAGCCGTGAAGTGGACAAAATGTGCCCGACATCTTGGCGTCACGATGGACACACGTGGCCCCAACGCACAGAAGCATCTTCAAGATCCTTGAACGACTCATGGACCTGTATTCAGTTCCCAGCCCAGAGCCTACTGTCCCCACCTACACTGATTTCACTATCTATTAATGCCTCAGACGGCCAGAGTGGCCGTGTGGTTGTAGGCGCTACAGTCTGGAACCGAGCGACCACTACGTTCGCAGGTTCGAATCCTGCCTCAGGCATGGATGTGTGTGATGTCCTTAGGTTAGTCAGGTTTAATTAGTTCTAAGTTCTAGGCGACTGATGACCTCAGAAGTTAAGTCGCATAGTGCTCAGAGCCATTTGAATGATTTTATTAATGGCTCATACAACCTCCCCTTGAGTATGCAGCAGTTCCTCGGGGCAATGCTGCCGACACCCGCATACGACGTCTGCACCAAATTCGGAAGAGAGTTCTGCGACTAGAGCTCAACCTTTCTCGGTAGGACCCATCGGGAATTCCACCTAATGGCTGATGTACTGCGGCTAAAAGAACGATATCGAGAAACTGCAGTGAAGTTACACTAAAAGACTGCGAACTCTGCAGAACTGGATATCAGAAATCTTGGAAAACAGCACCTTCGAAAAAAATTTGCTGTGATAACTGAAGAAATAAAGCATGAAAAATTCTCTACTTAGGTAGCAGCTCCACATTCCAATAAACGTGCCACAAGGAAAGCGAACCATTCCTAAGAATCAGACATAAATCTAAAGAAAACGACTGAATCAAAAACACGAAGTGTTAAAACTTTATCTTAAACTTGTACAGACGTTCGCGTTGCTTCGTTTATTGCCATGGTGTCGTGTTAGCTCCAAAAATTTACGTTTTACTGCCAAAATAATATCATCAGAGAAAGTATGGCTACAGTTGATTCTTGTATTTTTGCTGATCAATGTATACCCGTGGAAACATGGCAGCTAATTCTGTACAAACATGGTTTTAATTGCTTCTGCAATAAGCTTAAATGCAGAAAGGTGCTCATCAGGGTAAATCATTTTTCTGTAACTAGCGAGATATCGTAACAATGGTGCATTATCACGAAATGAAATTATACTAAAAATGAAGGGGAGGGCAGGAATCCTGCACGTGTGCGGTGTGCACTTAATAGGTGTTAAGCGTGCACACAGGGGCAAGCTGGCCACTCGCTTCTCTCCCCTCCCCACCATGCCGTCTCTCCGCTCCTTCCTCTGTAATGAGATTTCATTCCTAGCTTGCTTTATTGAATAAGGCATAACGTTTGTTGGAGTGTTTGAAAGAAATCATGCTTTGAAGGAGTACCTATTACCTACGATACGTTTTATTTATCACAGATGGAGTTTACAATACGTTTAATGTCTGGAACAAAATTTCTACATACAGACAAACGCAAACAGCTAGGTAAATTTTCATCACTGATGTTTGCTCCTAACCGAGACTTATTAATTTTCATAACAGAAAAAAATGTCTCACAAACGTATTCCAAGCAAACATTGACATTGTCTTCGGGGCTTCACAATGGAGACGAGGAAACTCTTGCTGTCGAAAGTCTTGATAAGAGTCTATTCCACGTCTTGCCAAAAGGAACTTGTCTCTCAGACGAGAATTACACTGTATATCTATTAATTCCATTTGCAAATTGGGATGAGTATCATCTATAAAAACAGCAAATGGTCTCGAGAACCATTCAAAAGCTTGGGATTAATATGATAATTCCCCAATTGCTTGAGAAATTCTACTTTTATTGCTTTAAATACGGAAACATATTCTTTGCGATTCTATTCTGGCACAGTAGACAGAGTAGGGAAATGCAGTGCGTTTCCTGACGAGAACTGTCGTTCCCACAGCTGAAGCTTGCTAGTGAAAGCTTGCATCTTTTCAGCCGTTTCACAAATTAGCTGGTTTTCTCCATGCAAACTTGTGTTCAACGCATTCACGTGTCCGGTAATGTCCACTAAAAATGTAAGGTTGGCAACCCACTCTGGATATTATAACATGGGATCCTACCTTCCTTTGTCCTTTAAAATCTGGTTTATTGGTATTCTCAGCTCAAAAAGTCTTTTGAGTACGTTACCGAGGCTAAGGCAGCGGCCTTCACTGTGGTATAGTATGTCACCGAACTCTTCTCCAATTTCAGCTAAATATATGTGAAGCTATGTGTAATACCATGGTATCTCAAATAAATAACTGCCCGAATAACTACTTCCATGACGTACCCCAGTTTTGCTGTTTTTGCACAGAGTACTTCTTGGTGCAAAACGCAGAGGATGCTGTACAATGACTCTTCTGTACGCTGAGGCCTTTTTCTTAGTAGTCCAACAAATCCCATTTGTTCCTCTTTCATCCGTCTGTTGTCACTGACACCAAACGTTCCCAGTTTAAGCCAGCTGAATCGTTAGCTTCTTCAACAGCTTTTAGGATGTCTGCGCCGGTAGTCGTGCTTTTAAAAGATGTCATATCTAAAAAATCATCTGTTATGTGCAGAGCAGTCTCCACGCGGCGAACATAAATTACTAATTGCGTGGTGTCTGAAATATATGTGGACTCATCAAGTGCGATGGAAAATGCAATAAACTTCAGCACTGCACTCCTTAATTGACGGTAAACGTCACCTGTCATGGCACTTATACGACGACTTACAGTCCGCCGAGAAAGAGTGATAGCTCGAAACTGATTTTTATTCAGTGGGCAAAGTAAATTAGCAGCGTCATTGATGCACTCCTTTATAAACTCACCTTCAGCAAATGGTTTTCCAGCTTTCGCTATATTAAGCGCAATCTTATAACTTGCACGTACCGCTGGGCCATCATTGTTGTCGTCCTGAAAAATTGTAAACAGTGTTCCATAATATGTTAAATCACTTGGATGAGGGACGTGACGAAAGAAAGTCGGAGATCTCTCGTGACAACAGCAACTTACGTCAGACTCATCTAGTATTGTCACATCGCTCATCTAAGGGCCAGTCAATTTCCCCATCCACGCAGAATACGACAATAAATTGTACACGTCCTTGTGATATTTATTATAATGGCGTTCAACACTAAACTTCCGCTGACCAGACATAATTCTGCCACATATTAAATACTTCGATTTTTCACGTTCTTGCACAAAGAAAAAATGATTCTCTCGTTCCTTTTTAAAATACAGCAAACTCCACTTCTCCGCATCCTTGATTCACTCTGCATTTTCAGGTCCTTGATATACAACGTTCACTACGTAGTGGTCGCTTCGCATCCACGTCCGCAGCTTAGCCTGGTACTACACTGACGCTACGTGCCGGCTGTCGCCACTGCCCCCGTCGACGATTGCACGCGAGCAGCACACGTGCAGCGCTGTGTGCTCATGAGCCGCGTGCAACGTTTGCCCGCCCCTTAATGCATGCCATACTGCCACGAAATGTTCCGCAACTGTTTAAATCCATTGAACTCTCAGTGCCAAATTGTCACAGTTGATAAAGAGATTCTGTCACTTTTAGTTATTAGCTTCACATAGAAAAATAATATAAAATAAGAAACTAAGAAATAAAAATTTCTGTAGATAACACAGACACAAAGCACCATAAACTCTCTCCCACAATAAACAAAAGCAAGTAAACTAAATAAACTAAAACTTCTCTTCCATGTGAAACGATCCAGAACACTTCTAACAAGAAAGGTTGATAAGAACATTGTCTTGACATGAACTCGTCATGAATAATTAAGATCAGAAGTAGTAATTTTTCCCTTTTAAGCAGTTATGAACAAAAACAGTTTTTTGATCTCGTTGACCAGAAGAGACAGAGAAAGTTTTCGGCTTTAATTTCAGAAAACAGATGGACATTTTACTGTAGTTATAAACTAAAATCTCACGTTCACGTTGAAAGAAGATGAATGACGTCTCATTTAGTTTGGTTTTGCACCATCAGACCTTCAAATATTAAGGAAGGAGATTAATTTTGTTTGAAAATCAACACAATGAAGGATTAAAAGAAAAAAGGGCTTTCCTCTTACAAGAACAAATTATTGTTTAACTAAAACAAAAAACTAAACGTTAAGCTTCACTGAATGGCTTCTGGGGAAGAGGGTAAAAGGTTCTGTATGGTGAAAAGTCTAATCATTATGGTCACTTTTCTGGAAGCCCGAAATATAACAAAACAAGAAAAAGGGCAGTGTGGTCGCAGGCAGACTGAGCGCAATGCACACAAGCATAACACAACTTAGACGCCTACTGTTGCAAGCTGGGAACACTTAATGTTAAAATTTAATGATAAATATCATGTACTAATAATACATATATTATTTAAATTCTCTCTTATTTTTAAATTAATGTTTTTACGTCTTTTAGACTGCAATTTGTTACATTTTTACAGCACAATTTCAGTGCTTTTTCTCTCGACCACCGTTCTTCCTCCGCCACCAACTCATCATCCACGATATGTGATGCATATTGTTACTTAGTAAGATGTTACGTGCCATAGAATGCTGTAACAGGTGTACTACTGTGCCATTCTCTTTATCCGAAGTTTGTACTACGTTCTTTTTAAAGAACTTGACTTTTCACGACTTATGATTAATGAGGTACGATTTTGAGAATTTGGAATTTTGGACTGTTTCAATCTGTGTTGTCTTTATACTCAGGTGTTATTTAGAATTTTTTTGGATTTTAAATATTTTCCACCTGTATTATCTACAGAAGTAGTTATTTGTTAATGTATTATTTTATTTTGTTTTCAGAACTAAAGAAGATCATTACATCTGATCGGAAATAATATTCAATTGCGATTGTCTCAAACTAAGACTTTTACAAAAAATGTTTTAAAATGCAGTTTTAACACATTATTTCAGCTTTCGCCAAGAGAAATAGAGGTACATGACAGTTGTCAATGATAAGCGAAGTTCTTAAAAAAATAAGGCAGAAACTCTGCTACATGTGCATTTACAGACAACTGGCACGACCCTTTTTTGTGTAAAGGCAGCATCCTTTGACACTGCAGTCGGGTCCTAACCACGTTCTTAATTTGGCATCTCTTTAAACTTGTGTCAGTCTTAAAAAGAATTACATCTGCAAACTCGCAGCCAGAAGAGCTCTCAAACGTCATTAAAAGAATAGTCACATCACGTTTAAATGAACATAATTTCTTCAGTATCTTTAGATAATAAATCATACAGAAATATATTTATCGCACATCTCGTATTATTTGCCGATTTTTTTTGACATCTTGAAACCAGTACGAACTGTTTATCGTATGATCACGAGTGTTACGTATGTTATTAATATCTCAAAACTTGAAAGACACTCTTTAAAGCATTCAAAAAGTTTCCAGTTAATGGCAAGTTGTGACGAATTCTGCGAGTGTCTGAGAGCCATCTATAAACAAAAATATTGAGCTGACGGCCGGAGCTGTTCTCTTAATGGCGCTTTGTAGTAATGAGAGCAGCCCTCTGATTAACAAAGAGAGCCCCCACCCACAGCGCAATGCTCCCCGTTTGACGTCTCCTGGGCATCCGTCGAGCATTGAGGCAGCCACGTGTCACTCAGCACGTTTACATGTGAAACAGACTCCCAAGACAAAAACAGACTTTCGGTAATTATTTTGTACTGTTTCGTTTACATCTTGGATTTGAATAGATTTTGATAGCTCAATCTAATACGGGTTTCCTGAGCGTCAGTACTTTTACACGAATGGTGTATGTAAATCAGTTGTTGGTCTATGTGGTGAATGGAGGCTATAAGTACCTTCGTAATAGTTTTAAAAGAGAGATAGCACTATCTCTTTACTGGTGCCCATGATATCGTGAGGAGCAGCACCTTGTCAAATTTGAGGTGTTTAAAAATGTAATTCATGAAAACTAATTCGTTGAAACTTGTTTTATTAGCCCACCTAAATTATGTGCTTAGTAGAAAAGAGTGCAAAGTCTCTGCTGCTAAATTATAGTGTTCCAAAGTGTCCGATACATTGAATGGTTATAAAACTTACGACCCAGTAAAAAGACTTTACTGCGCACTGCATTAGCAAATGATTTTCCATTCTCTATTAACTAGCACAAAAGACTTTCCAACTAAAAGCGAGAGAGATAATACAACAGTTAACGCAATATCCAGCTAAGTATCAAGTAAGTTGTACGTTCAAACACAAGTGCCCATTTTTGCCATATCCACGTTTACGAACAATGGCCACTTGAAACATCGTTGTATCACTGACTGCTACTGCCTTTTTCTCTTTTAGAGGCAACGCGCGCGCAGTTCAACAGGTGACTCGATCGGTGTGCCATCACTAAAGGCTTAGCGATTCAGCTGTGGGTGCGTAGTGGAGTGACCGGTGAGCTTGAGAAATACGGGAGTGCGTTTATACAGAAGCGAATATCGATTGCGAAAATAGAGATCAGGGCGGCAGAAGTGGAGTTCCCGAATCGATGTAGAACTCTACAAGTGTTGACTCAAAAACCATGTTGGCAAATAAGTTTACAGCAGCCATATCAGTACAAGGACGAAGATGAAGAAACTGTGCGAAGGAAACTGTTTGTTTTTTGATTCTGTAAGGGCCTATGATAAAGCTGTTGACCTCTGGTTAGCACAAAAATGGAACCAAACAGAATTCGGAAAGAAGCGAGGGTATTAACGTTAATCACAGATTATTTCGTCATTAACTAGCTTCAACTCTGACCAGGAATATTTCACAGTCCAAGTAAAGTAAAGCAGCAGTCGACAAAACAAGAAACCTAAGTGGAAACGTGATGTAATAGCAGAAAGCAGCAATTTTGTCTCGTGTACAATGACAGCACAGAGAACTAACTTACGTCCTTTGTTGGTGTGTCAACCCAGGCTGTTTACAAGGAATGCTATATTACTAAGAATATCCAGATCGACAGAGACTGGGGACTAGTGTAATATTTTCTAGTCCGCGCGACGTTCACCAATTGTGGTATTTCCTGGGTAAAATTGCCCACTGTCGAAAGTTCATTCCCTCCGTTGCCCACATTGCGGTGCCCCTCCATCACCTATGTCGAAATAACGTGCCTTTTCATTAGTCCCCGGCTTGTGAATCGGCTTTCGAAACCTTAAAGCGGAGGTTGTACTCTGCGGAGTCTCTCATGCCATATAACCCCTCTCTTCCTCTCCTCTTGGCTACGTACGCCTCAGACCATGGTGTTGGAGTTGTCCTTTCGCACCGTCTACCCGAGGGATCGGAACGCCCCATGGGGTACATATCTACATCCCTTACCGAGGCCCAGTACAAATAATCTCAAATTGAGGAGGAGGCCCAAGTCATCCTGTCTGCCTGCACCAAATTGCTCCCGTACCTTTACGGTAGGTCTTCTCGCTTAATCACTAATCATAAGCCTCTCGTGGCCTAATTTTCTCCCTCAGTCTAGTTACCCACAAAGACTTCCCACCGCCTGCACTGATGGGCACTATTCATTTCGCGTTTTAGGTACACCATCCATTTCCGGCCCACCTTCCAGCATGCCAACACTGATCCCTTGTCTCGGCTCCCCTCCACTGATTCTTTGTCTCGGCTCCCCTCCAGCCAGGATTCGGCATTCGATTCATCCAACCTATTAATTTTTCAGGTCGATGACGACATACAGGATGCGTTGGCGGCATTTCCAGTCACAGCTGAGAGGGTGGCCGCAGCGACGACTGCCGATCCCCTCCCCCAGCTCGTGCACCGCTATGTTCAACACAGCTGGCTGACGCTTCCTCCACCTTGCACCCAGGCTGACCCCTGATTCTCCTTCTCTATCAGCCATCAAATGGTGACAGTCAACGGGGTGCTCCTCCATGCAGAACATGATGTCACTCCACGAGTCATCGTACCGACTTCCCTGCAGTCCTTGATTCTCGATGTCTTAAATCAAGGTCACTGGGGTATTGCCGGACGAAAACCCTCGCACGTCGCCATGTCCTTTGGGTGGGCATGAAGGCAGATGTGGATCACAGGGTCCAGGGTTGTCAGCAGTGTACCCAGGCCCTTCCCGCTCCGCACCAGTCCTTCCAATCCCGGCCGGCCGCTTGCATCCCATGGGAACGCATCCATGTAGATTTTGCGGGACCCTTCATCAGCACTTACTACTTCCTCGTCATGGATGCCTACTCCCACATCCCTTTCATTGTCCGATGATACTCTATCACCACAGAGAGTACTATCATGGCCCTGTCCAAAATATTTTCCATGGAAGGCCTTTCCGTCACCTTGGTCACTTACAACGGCCCACAATTTTGCAGTCAAGATTTCGCCAAATTCAGCCACGATAATGGTATCCTCATGTCATTACCCCACCTTTTCATCCACTATCCAATAGCGGCACTGAGCACCTTGTTCGCACATTTAAAACTCATACACAGAAGAACACGGACGACCGTTCTCCAGAAGACGCTCTTACGTTATTTCTCAGTTTTACTCGACCTCGCATGTGGGTGACAAGAGTCGAGGCAAAGTAGTCCATGGTCGGCAGCCTCGGACCCTGTTCCATCTCCTCCTGCCACAGGTGGCACCTCTCGCACGGCCCAGCGCTTCCAGATATTAATCCAACTCCACAGTGAGGGCTCGCGGTTTCGGGTCCCGGCCCCGCTGGCTGCCGGGGGTCATTGTCGGGCCACGTGGTCGACAACTGTTCGACGTCCGCCTGGACGAAAGGGTGCTTTAACGTCACCGCAACCAACTCCATCCTCATTTCCTCGACCATTCACAGCCTCAAACGCCAGCTTCTCTCTTTATACCATTTCCGGCCCCATTCCGTGAGACCTATTTTGCTGCCCTCTCAGTTAGTGGGGGATCTTCCAGGAAATGGCCAGCAGCCACTGGCTGCTAGCCCTGCGCCGCCGTCGCCTTCTCTGGCGTTGGGGTAGCCCTAGGACCTTCCCCGGGATCCCCTTCCGGCCCCTCTTCGGCGCCGCCCCGGTTGAACGACATGGACGTTCACATGCCGCTTGCCATGTCCACCATCGCCTCGCAACCATTACCGCTTCGACGTTCCCTCCGCATCTCGCGGAAGGCGGCGCCGTACTCACCGGCGGCCGGTTTCCACCGCCTCCTTCGGGACGACTTAGCTGTTGATCGGCATATGGCACCGGACTACGTTGGTGCTCCTCTCCCCTGTGGTCGCCCATGGCGCTCCAGCTCTTCCAAGGGGGTAGGGGTGTTACGCTGTCGCCAAGGTAGCCCCTGCGGGCCGGCAACACACTAGCACGACACAGGACCGAGATCGTCTATGCCGAAAGGCGTAAGCAATGGTAAACATCGGCTGTTTTGGTTCAAATGGTTCAAATTGCTCTGAGCTATTCTAAGGTCATCAGTCTCCTAGAACTTAGAACTACTTAAACCTAAATGACCTAAGGACATCACACACATCCATGCCCGAGGCAGGATTCGAACCTGCGACCGTAGCGGTCGCTCGATTCCAGACTGTAGCGCCTACAACCGCTCGGCCATCTTGGCCAGCGGCTGTTTTTTAAACAGACGTTTCACATACTACTTCCTCCATAGGGAGTACGAGATGGCTTGCAAGATATATTACTACACCCACTACTGATCGGCTGACAAATACTGTTTAAAGGCTAGAACCAACACCGGACGTCAGTTCACGCCCAATTTCGACCTCAAGGACGTCACCACGAAAGACTACGTCTTCACCATCGGAATAGGACTTGGAATTTAGTATATGTGTGTTACAACGGACTCTTTCGGGAAACTTAGAAGTTATCTTTTGTTGCCTTTAGTAGTCTATTCTGACCGGCTTTGTGATTGTGACTTTTCGTTGTTATTCAGTCATTTCCATGTAGACTCACGTAAATAAATATTGTGTTGTAAGAACGTTCGAATTGTCAGTTACAATCTTTGGTGTGACGTCACGTGTGCTACACTGCTGTTGAAATTGCTCGTTAGTATTTTGTAAAATGTTACACTTAATTTGCTTATTTTAAAGTTATTGGTGTTAATATTTGCCGTAAATGTAACTTATTAGTGGATTTTCATTAATATCAGTCTTTCTTTCTGTATTATTGACTGGAGTCGTCTGTTATTGTGAGTGTGCTTGAGTCGTTCGTCCAAGCCTTGCGGCTCAGTAGTGTGTTTACATTTTGCGGCGTACACTGTAGCTGTAGCGGTTATAAAGCTAAGTACTGACAAACGTATTTGTGCTCTGTAATACGGTTATTAAATTTAATAGTTTTCAGCGGCGTTGAGTGCCGTTTCTGGCGAAATAACGACTTAATAAATTTTTGTAATCGTTCGCTCGCTGTTTTTTGTGTGCGTCGAAGTCGTTTACTAAATTTCGTGCTTCAGTTTTCAACTGATGTTTATTATTGTTTCTAGTGAAATATTTCAGTAAAATTTTCATTCAGTGTTTAACTTCGCTATGTGTTCGAGTGGCCGTTTGAATGTCTTTGTTTTACCTACTAATTTTGTGAAATTTTATAGGTATTGGTGTTAGCTGTGGTGTAGTAGTATTAATACGAGTAGTTGCTTTCTTAATAGGCAGAGAATTTCGAGACCATTATTGTTAGTTCTTAAATAGTTCTTCTGGTGTAACTGAACTTTGGTAGTGTAGACATATAGTTCTTTCAGTAACTGTAAAATGTTACCATGAGTGAGAAGTGTGGGCTCTGTCGTATGTGTGTGAGTAGTGGGTTACGGTGTGGGATTTGTTCAAAGTATTTTTATTTGGGAGAATGCAGTGGGGAAGCCAGTCATTTTAGTGAGATCCTCTCCTGCGAGTGCAGAATCGCTAGTAGAAATAAGTTGATAGAGGAGTAGGAGCGTAAGATCTGTGCCCTTCAGGTGCCGTTACAATACGCAAAGGAGGAACTAGATAGGTTGAGGAGGGTGAAGAGTGGTGGGGTATGGGAATTGGCAGTTGGCAAGAAGGCAGCTAGGAAGAGGAGGTATTCAGACAGTTTTACTTTACGTACATGCAATAGATATGACCATCTGTCAGAGTTGAGTGGAGAGGAGCCTCGTGTAGTTGTAGATGTAGGGAACATGCAGCAGTCCTCAGCAATTAGGAGGCCTAGGTTAATCGCAAAGTGTATCAGAAAGAAGAAGGTTATGCTGCTAGGTAGTTCTAACGGTAGGGACGTGGGCCATCAGTTGCAGGAAGTGTTGGGGTGTGAGTACCAGGTTCAAAATGATTCAAATGGCTCTGAGCACTATGGGACTTAACATCTAACATCCCAGGTCAGTACCCCAGAACTTAGAACTACTTCAACCTAACTAACCTAACGACATCACACACATCGACGCCCGAGGCAGGATTCGAACCTGCGACCGTAGCGGTCGCGCGGTTCCATACTGAAGCGTCTAGAACCGCTCGGCCACTCCGGCCGGCTGAGTACCAGGTCTCCAGCATTCTGAAGCCTAGTGCAGGGTTGACTCAGGTGACTGACAGCATAGGGGAGTTATGTAAGCATTTTACGAAGGAGGATCAGGTAGTGATAGTGGGTGGAGCAGGGAACAGTCCCGATAGGGACGGGGAATATGATGTAGGTGGTGACCTGGTTAAGATAGCTACTCAAACTGGTGGCGCTAATGTGCATTTTGTGCAACTATTTCAGCGTCATGATCGACATGACCTAAGATTTTAAGTCCCATAGTCTCAGAGCCATTTGAATCATTTTGAACCTGGTACTCATTCCACAACACTTCCTGCAACTGATGGCCCACGTCCCTACCGTGAGAACTACCTAGCAGCCTAGGGAGGGCGCTGATGGATGAGGGCATGGGTCACATCTCTGTGGTACCAGATGGGTGTATCAGTAGATCGGCTTTCACTAGGCATCGCCTGCACCTCAATAAGTATGGGAAGGGGATGCTGGCTAAGCGAATTGATGACAGTGTAGTGGGTGGTGGTGCTATCACTCATGGAAAAATTCCTGTAGTAGTTGGTGTTAGAGGTGCACCTTTTTCAAATTGAAGTCAGCTAATAGGTATATCTGTTTAAAGGAAATCCCTCTAACTAAGGGCTCACCTTCCGAGGATGTATGTTCCCAAGTAGAGAAGGAATTAGCATATTTCATCATAATAAGGGGTACGTAAAAATCAATATTTCATTTGAGTCCATAGACGCATCACGACACAGCACTGAGCAGATATTTGAATGTTGTGCAGCAATAGTTGAATTTAGTGAAAGTAAACGTCTAATTATTGTAGTTTATAGGTCCCCTAACTCCGACTTCAGAGCATTTATGCTCAAGGTAGAGAGGGTTCTTGATTCACCTCGTAGAAAGTACCAGAAACTAGTTATATGTGGTGACTTCAATATAAATTATTTATATGATGGTGCAAGAAAAAGGATGTTGGTAGATCTCCTAAATTCATATGATCTGATTCAAACTGTGTTTTTTTTTTCAAGTAAAGTGCAGGGGAACAGAAGCACAGCCATAGACAATATTTCTATTCATTCTTCATTGCTAGATGGGCATTCTGTTAGTAAAAGCGTGAATGGCCTTTCAGACTATGATGCACAAATTATAACACTAAAAGGCTTTTGTACTCAAACCAGTGTCATAATTAATTATAAACTATGTAGGAACGTTAATCCAACATCAATAGGGAGTTTTTTAAACCTTGTCAAGGAACAAGAGTGGCAGGATGTTTATAGTTCCGATAACGTAGATGATAAATACAATGATTTCCTTAACACATTTCTCATGCCCTTTGAGAGTTGCTTTCCATTAGAACATTCAAAATGGGTTAATAGCAGCATTGGGCAGCCTGGGTGGCTGACTAGTAGGAGAAGGATATCATGTACAACAAAGCGGGAATTACATCAAAATGTTAGAAGTAGTCGCAATCAATCTGCAATAGCCCATTACAAACAGTATTGTAAGGTGCTCAAAAATGTTATCAGAAGGGCAAAGAGTATGTGGTATGCAAATAGAATAGCTAATTCACAGGATAAAATTAAAAAAACATATGATCAGTTGTGAAGAAAGTGTCTGGTCAGCAGCAAAAGGTCGACGATATAAAGTCAGTTCGCAGTAAAAATATATCTGTTACTGATAAATCGGAAATATGTACAGTATTTAACAATCATTTTCTGCGCATTGCTGGCGAATTAAACAAAAATTTTGTTCCTACAGGAAGTCATATAACATTCTTGGTAAATGCCTTTACGAGACTGATGTCTGAAATACTCCTCTGTGATGCAGACAAGAGGGCGATTGAGTCAATAATTAAATCACTGAAGACTAAGGACTCTCGTGGTTATGCTAATGGTAACTTTTCCTTTAGGAATGATCAGTTTCCTGAGCGATTAAAGTACTCAGTAGTAAAGCTGCTTTATAAAAAGGGAGAAAAGGATAATGTAGATAATTGTCGACCTATTTCTATGCCATCAGTGTTTCCAGTAGTTATTGAAAAGGCAATGTGTGTACGCATAATTGATCATTTTATATCACACGGTTTGCTATCAAATGTACAGTTCTGCTTTATAAGTCATTTAACAACTGAAAATTCTATATTCTCTTTTCTCTGTGAGCCACGGGATAGGCTGAACAAAAGGTTTCGAAAGCTTGGCATATTTTTTGATTTATCTAAAGCATTTGATTGTGTTGATCACACAATATATCCCCAGAAGTTGGACCATTGCGGAATACGGGGAGTAGCTCACAAATTAGTTTACCTCTTACTTTAGCAACAGCCAGCATAAGGTCAATATTCACAATGTTGATAACGGCTGTGATGTGGGGTCTGAGTGGGGTACAGTCAAGTGGGGGATGCCCCAGCTATCAGTATTGGGGCCACTCCTGTTCCTTATTTATACAAATGTTATGCCCTCTAGTATTACGGGTAACTCTAAAATATTTCTGTTTGCTAATGACACTAGCTTGGTAGTAAAGGATGTTATGGGCAACATTGGCTCGGTTTCAAATACTGCAGTACATGACCTCATTTCATGGTTTGTAGAAAATAAACTAACGCTAAATCACAGTAACACTCAGTTTTTACAGTTTATAACACACAATTCAACAAAACCTGACATTTTAATTTCACAGAATGGGCATCTGATTCGTGAAACTGAACAGTTAAAATTTCTAAGTGTTCAGATAGATAGTAATCTGTAGTGGAAAGCCCACGTTCAATACGTATATTCCTTATTGTCGTTTCTTGTTACCAATATTAGTTTATTCTCAAGAATAAGCAGCTTTCACACGGTTAATACTCGGCAGAAATCAAACCTGCATTTGGACCGGACTTCCTTAACACTTGTGCAAAAAGTTGTGCAGTACATTGCTGCATCCATTTTCAATAAGCTGCCCCTCGAATTCTAAAATCTTAATAGTAATCCACGCACTTTCAAATCGAAACTGAAGAGTTTCCTCATGGGTCACTCCTTCCACTCTTTCGAGGAGTTCCTTGAAAAATTAAGCTGATTTTTATTGTCTTGCTGATAGCGTTTACTTAAACTTATGGACTGACTTTGTTAAGGTTCAAGAACATTTATTCTTATATGTTATTACGTTTACGTTGTAATTTCATGTACTGACACGGTCCATGACGTTGGAGATTTGCTCCTCAATTTGGTACTACGGAACTGGACGAGTAAATAAATAAAAAACATGTAGGATGACTACCTATCATATATATCACATAGCTGGTGACGCAGTATATGGTATATCTTTACCATTGTGTTCGTTAATGCAAACGGTAATAATGTTTCCTCTACCTGCTGCTTCTCCTCCTCCTTCTGCATCTTCTTGTTCTTCTTCTTCTTTGCTCCAGCTTTGATCTGCATTTTGTGAGAGCCTTTTAAGACGTTCAGTTCCTGGGTTTAACGTTTCTGAGTGAGAGACTATCCTAGCTATCCCAATTTTAGCAGCTGTAATTTCCGCCGGAAAGCTTTTAGCACCTGGAAAACTTTATGCTTTCCCGTAGACATGCTGCCATATACTAGCTCGTTTTCTACATTTACATCTCTATCAGTACTCATTATTAGTGTGGGAGGATATTTCTGGTACCGGTAACTCATTCCCCCCCCCCCCCCCCCCCCCCCCTACCCTGTCCCACGTGCGAATGGCGCGTTGGAAATATGATTGACGGTAGGCCTCTGCATTAGCTTTGATGTAACGAATTTTTTCGTCGTGGGCATTTCGTGAGATGTATGTGGTATGAAGTAATTCGAAGTCCAGTTCTTACCGGAAATTACTTTCTCAAAATTTCGATAGTACATATCTACAAAATGCACAACGCCTCTCTTATAGCGTCTGCCAGTAGAGTTCTTCGAATATCGTTCTAATACTCTCCCCCATGAAGGAACGTGGAACTCTTTTTTCGATCTTCTGTACCTTTTCAATTTGTCCCTTCATCAAAGGGTCCGAGATTGATGAACAACACTCAAAAATCATTCGAGCAAGCGTCTATTAACACACTTCCTATGAATCTTAGTTTGTGATCTGCCTTTCTCACTATTTGCTTTATGTGGTCATTCCACTTAAGTTCGCTCTGGACATTCATACGTAGATAGTTTACGGTAGTCACTCTTTCCAGCAATTTGTCAGCAACATTGTAATTGTACGGTAGTAGGTCTCTTTTCCTATGTACGCGCGATATGTTATATTTACTGATGTTAACGGTCAAATGCAAGAGCCTACGCCATTCATTAGTACTCTGTAGGTTATTCTGCAAATCTATGATGAATTATGGCGTTGCTACTTTCTTGTAAAGAACAGCACCTTATGAGAATGAGTTTAAAATTTTCCGACATTTTTTACTGTATCACTTCTTCACGTTGTATACAGTAAAGGGTCCATCACTCTTTCTTGGGATACACCGGAAGTTACCTTTATAGCTCTGGAGTATGTTCCTTTAAGAGCGAATGTTGAATTTAGTCAGCAAGGAAGTGTTGACTCTCGCTGTATATATGGAAGGGTATTCAGCAAGCACATATTTTTATTCACTAAACCGCAGCGCGGGACGGTTTGATATGTCTTCCAGCAGTGAAGTAATTCGGCATCCACTTGAGCGCCTTTGTATACGTTACTACGGGTATTGTGGAGGAGCAGAGTGAGCTATTAAATTGATAAGGCTTCCGTGTGTCGTGTTCTTATTTTACTTGCCTTTTATTACTGTAATGCCTTTTATACGTTATAAGCTTATTACAGACTTCAACTATTGTATCCCCTTTATTTTCGCTGAATCACTTAATTATTGAAAACTAGTGTATGCTGACATTAGCGACATCTGGTGAACTTACAACACAAACATCTCGTGGCTACTGTACGGCAGCTCGTTTTAAAGAGTAGTACTACTGACAACATGACTCGTGCATGTGATATTATTTATATGTATTTGACGATGCTGGTGCTGATTCCGCATTTAACATTTGACGATGCCACTATGGCAGAAGTACATTAGGACTTTGTTTTTATGAAACAGGTATGCCTCTTCATATTTAAAGCGCACAAATGTAAATTTTGTCAGTACTACTTTTCATTACGGTCTATGTATTGTTGTTAAGCTGTAAACAGTTTGCGAATGTATTTATGTTTTTTCCAGTTTGGTGCAGACCTGATGATGCTCATTAAAGACCGAAACCGGTAATCTGTTTACAAAACGTTTGTGGCCATTAAAGGAAACTGTCTTCCATGCATGTCTCACCACGAGCTATTGCACGTGGAATCGCGATTTCTACTAACAGCTGGAAGGCGTCTCCATGGGTAGTCCTCTTAGTCCAGTGGTGGCCAACATCTTCATGGAACAATTCGAAGTACAGGCACTGGATTTGGTGACTTGTAAAAGTAAGGTGTGGTACAGATACGTCGATAATACTTTCATTGTGTGGAGCCATGGTGAAGAACATCTCGATGACTCCTGTGACACTTGAACAGCATCCATACAAACATAAAATTTACCATGGGTGTAGAAAAGGACAAAGAAGCCGCCATTTCTAGATGTGCTGGTCACAAGGGATGGTGAAAACCTGGGACACAGCGTGTATAGAAAACCGACACACACGGACCGGTACCTGCACAAACCATCAAACCACCACCCAAGTCAGAAAAGAGGCAAGATTAATACGTTCGTAACGCGAGCAGAACGAGTATGTTAGCCACAGCACCGCAGACGCGATATGCAACACATTGAGAGTGTTCTGAGGAGCAATAGGTACTACACAAATTATATTAAACGTGTAAGAGAGCCTAACACTAGGTGAAGTAAGCATTCATGCATTCGTCGTGGCATACCATCCACATGTTAATCAAATCACTGTTGTTCCTGACTGTCCGACTCCTCAATGGCAATTCAGCGTATACCCCTCAGAGTGGTTGGTAGGTCACGTCGTCCATATACAGCCCTTTTCAATCTATCCCAGTAATGTTCGATAGAGTTCACGTCTGGATAACATGCTGGTCACTCTAGTCGAGCGATGTCCTAAAGGAAGTCAGTCACGAGATGTGCACGGTGGAGGCACGAGTTGTCGACCATGAAGGCGAATTCTTCGCCAATATGCTGATAATATGGTTGCACTGTCAGTCGGAGGATGGCATTCACGTATCGTACAGCCGTTACGGCGCCTTTCATGACCACCAGTGGCGTACGGCGGCCCCACTTAACGCCATCCCAAAAACAGCAGGGAACCTCTACCTTGCAGCACACGCTGGACAGTGTGTCTAAGGCATTCAGTCTGACCGGGTAGCCTCCAAGCACGTCTTCTACGATTGTCTGGTTGAAGGCATTTGCGACACTAATCGGTGAAGAGAAAGTGTTGCCAATATTGAGCTGTCCATTCGGCATGTTGTTGGGCCCATCTGTATCGCACTGCATGCGCACAGTTTCAGTCGTAACACGACGTCCTGTGTCTGCACGAAAAGTACTATTAGGGTTCCTCGGAACCATAATCCATAGTTAACGGTTATCCACTGCAGTATTAGCCCTTGGGCGGCCTGAGCGAGGCATGTCATCGACATTTCCTGTCTGTATCTCCTCCATTTTGCTTTGATTTACTCAGAGATGCCTGTACGCTTCCTTTGTCGAGAGCCCGTTATGGCACAAAGTAACAATGCGGACGCGGTCGAACCGCGGTGTTGTTGAACTACAGACAACCCGAGCCGTCTACCTTCTTCCTGGTGGAATGACTGTAACTAATCGGCTGTCGGACGCCCTCCGTCTAATAGGAGCTGCTCATGCATTGTTGTTTACATCTTTGGGCGGGTTTAGTGACATCTCTGAACAATCAAAGTAACTATGTTCGTGATACAATATCCACAGACAATGTTTACCTTCAGGAGTTCTGGGAACCGGGGTGATGCAAACCTTTTTTTGGTGTGTGTACATTCAGTGTCCTCTGTCGTAAGGTCGGTTAGTCAGCGTTTTATTATGTTAAATGACTGTTCAGAGGTTTGTAGGACTTGTAATTATGATTAACTAATTGTCATCAGCAAATCAGTGATACTTGCAGTTTGTGAGAAGAGTTGACAAATAACTTACATATAGCCACAAAGTGCTCAAGCCTGTACCGATGCCTGCACAAATCGTTATAATGTATCTCACCGTGGTGACTTTGTTCCTTTTGATCACTAAGTGTCGTTGGTAGGATGTAAGGAAAGAGAAAATACTGTAAAGCGACATCCATCAGAGATCAATCAGACTCTAAGAACGCCTGAAGATGCCAAAATATCGCGCCATCTGGATGACGCCACTCGGCTAAATACTCAAGAAATTTTCTAGATATCTGTACGCCGGGAAAACCTCAGATTACACATCAATTACCTCTACAGGGAGGAGACGCACAGCAAAATCAAGAAGCAGTACAAGCTTTGTAACAGGAAGGAGTGCCTCTTTGCCTTCCTTTTCTTTATACTGATATTATGAGAGGACCGAATCATACCATTTTTTGCGAAGGTCACTCATCATATCAGAACAGTATCCGCAAACCGGATCACTGGAAGAGCCAGGGGGGACCTGGTCAGGTAGAGGATCCGGTACACTCGGCGCAGACTCGACGATACGTCTAGAGAACTCTTCTCACTCCACTTGCAGCTTGCCTGGACACTCTCCCCTGACTCATGGGAGTGGCTAGATGCAGTTAGTTCCATAGTGTTTTGAGTCTTTTGAACCATTTAGCAGTTAGTTGGTCTCAAACCAACAGTGCTTGGCAATCGGCAAACTGCAAAATACAAACGCCTTGATGCCAAACCATCACAAGGAGGACCACAGAGAACTGTCATCAACTGTTCAGGAAAAGTACATGACGATGGTAGCTTATACGTACTTGAAAATGGGCTGAATTTCGCACGAACACCGACAACATTACCAACAGAACAATTTATCAGCGCGGTCGAACAGGCCGCTCTTGCACTTCCACGTGACGCTGCAGAGGAAATACGACGGGGAAATTGCCGTGTACTCACTAGGGCGGCTCTCCCGAAGCCAAACGTCTCCAGTCAAGAGAGGAAAGCACTGAAGCGGCTCCGAGAAGTTGCCGAGACTGTCATCCACAAAACAGATAAAGGGAATTGCACGGTTCTACTACCATGTAATGTATACAAGGAAACATTGTATGACCTATTAGAAGACGACACCTATCGCAGAATCGTAGACGATCCTACCAACAGAGTGAAAAGGAAGGCTACTGAGATTCTCCAGCACACCTTCGAAGTTAAGAAGGCGGTGAAGAAACTTCGTCCACGAGCAACTGTACCTCCTACACTTTACGGACTACCGAAAGTCTATGAGGATGGATTGCCTCTCCGCCCGATTGTAAGCAACACTGGAGCACCAACATATGAATTAGCAGAAAACCTGACGTCAATGCTCAGTCTCTTCGTGGGCAGATGTCAGCACCACATCAGAAACTATGACCATTTCCGAATGAGCCAAGAGTACCGCATGCTGAGCTTTGATATGGTACCCCTCTATACTAGGGCACCTATAAGAGATTCCCGAAGCCTAATAGGAGAAAAATACGGACCAACAGTTACGAAAGTTTTAGAAATCGTACTAACGTCAACATACTTTCTGTTCGATGGGAACTGCTACAAGCAAACAGATGGAGTAGTGATGGGCTGTCCGCTATCTCCAGTAGTGGTCAATATGTTTATGGAGGCGTTTGAAGAAGCAGCTCTCGAGTCGGCAGTCTACAAGCCCTCCTGATTTTTTCGATATGTAGACGATACATTCGTAATCTGGCCGCACGGATGACAACGCCTCCAAGACTTTCCGCAGCATCCGATATCGCTGCACCAGAATACCAAGTTCGCGATGGAGGTAGAAGAAAACAACAAGCTTCCATTTCTGGATGTGCTCGTCAAGCAAAGACCAGATGGCACACTAGGCCACATTTCTGCCGTAAGCCGACCCATACAGATTTATACCTGCATGCCTCCAGCAGTCATGCTCCTTCACAACGAAAGGGTGTTTCGAGCACACTGGTCCACAGAGCACGCGAAGTTCGTACTGTGGCAGCCTAGCAGCTGATTTGCGGCACTTGTAGGCCGTGTTCCGCACGAACGATTACAACAAGCGCCAGATAATACGCGCCTTAACAACGAAGAAAGCGAGACCGGAGCCCTCCGAGGACGAAGACAAACCGGTTGCGACGGCGATTATACCATACGTCTTGAACACATCGGCAAAGATTGTCAGAATACTCATAAAATACGATGTCAAGTGGGTGTTCCGTCCTCCATCCAAAACGAAAACTTTATTAGGACCAGTCAAGGACGACTTAGGGCTCCGTAAACCGGGAGTTTACAGCATCCCTTGCCAGTGTGGGAAAATGGATGTAGGCCAGACCATCCGAACGGTACAGGGGAAATGTAGTGAACCTAAACGCCACAAGTTGATTCCGTATTTCTAGATTTCCGGAAAGCTTTTGACACCATTCCTCATAAGCGACTTCTAATGAAGCTGCGGAGCTATGGGGTATCGTCTCAGTTGTGCGACTGGATTCGTGATTTCCTATCAGGAAGGACGCAGTTCGTAGTAATAGACGGCAAATCATCGAGTAAAACTGAAGAGATATCAGGTGTTCCCCAGGGAAGCGTCCTTGGACCTCTACTGTTCCTGATCTATATAAATGACCTGGGTGATAATCTGAGCAGTTCTCTTAGACTGTTCGCAGATGATGCTGTAATTTACCGTCTAGTAAGGTCATCCGAGGACCAGTATCAGTTGCAAAGCGATTTAGAAAAGATTGCTGTATGTTGTGTCAGGTGGCAGTTGACGCTAAATAACGAAAAGTGTGAGATGATCCACATGAGTTCCAAAAGAAATCCGTTGGAATTCGATTACTCGGTAAATAGTACAATTCTCAAGGCTGTCAATTCAACTAAGTACTTGGGTGTTAAAATTACGAACAACTTCAGTTGGAAGGACCACATAGATAATATTGTCGGGAAGGCGAGCCAAAGGTTGCGTTTCATTGGCAGGACACTTAGAAGATGCAACAAGTCCACTAAAGAGACAGCTTACACTACACTCGTTCGTCCTCTGTTAGAATATTGCTGCGCGGTGTGGGATCCTTACCAGGTGGGATTGACGGAGGACATCGAAAGGGTGCAAAAAAGGGCAGCTCGTTTTGTATTATCACGTTATATGGGAGAGAGTGTGGCAGATATGATACACGAGTTGGGATGGAAGTCATTACAGCATAGACGTTTTTCGTCGCGGCGAGACCTTTTTACGAAATTTCAGTCACCAACTTTCTCTTCCGAATGCGAAAATATTTTGTTGAGCCCAACCTACATAGGTAGGAATGATCATCAAAATAAAATAAGAGAAATCAGAGCTCGAGCAGAAAGGTTTAGGTGTTCGTTTTTCCCGCTCGCTGTTCGGGAGTGGAATAGTAAAGAGATAGTATGATTGTGGTTCGATGAACCCTCGTCCAAGCACTTAAATGTGAATTGCAGAGTAGTCATGTAGATGTAGATGTAGATAGACAACCCACAGCCGACCAAGTCCACTGTGGCAGAGCACTGATTCTCACATGGGCATGGCATGAACTACGATGGTAGAAATATGTTACAGCAATCGAAAACCTTCTGGGACTGTATCCTCGAAGAGGCAGTGGAGATGCGGCTGCATGACGAACTAATAAATAAAGACAGAGGTTCCCAGTTAAGCAAGGCCTCGGATCCAGCTTTGAGTATGATTAAAACACAACAGTCTGCACGGAAATCCGCTCCTGTCAGAAGAAGAAGAATAAGAAGAAGAAGCATTGTCACCACGACGGCGAGTTCCGCAAGCGGCCGTGGCCGCGGAAGGACTGTGGCCCATGATCTGTCGTGGGGCGACGCGCTTCCCCCTCCATCCAGCGCCGACTTCCGCCACCACCGGCCGCGGACCACTCGGAAGCGCCCAGATGGAGGCTGCGGGAGGGTGGCGGAGATTATATAAAGTCAGCATCCATCAGAGATCAATCAGACTCCAAGAACGCCTGAAGATGGCAAGAAATAGGCTTGCCGAAATATCGCGTTATTTGGATGACGCTACCCAGCTGAATACCCGAGAAATTTTCAACATACCGTAAATGTTTTGACTTGTGAGTTTCGGAAGTAGACTGTCATAGTAGGCAATATAGAAAGCTTCACCGAACTCCAAATGGAGCTTCAAAGACGTCTCTCTTTGTCTATAGGTAAACTTAGTACGTCCGCCAATTTTGTAAGAGCAGTGGCTAGCTGACGCTCATCCGAGAATCTGATTTGACCCCACGGTACATCTTTCTAATGGTTTCAAATGCCTCTGAGCACTATGTGACTTAACATCTGAGGTCATCAGTCCCCTAGAACTTACAACTACTCAAACCTAACGAACCTACGGACATCACATACATCCATGCCCGAGGCAAGATTCAAACCTACGACCGTAGCGGTGGTGCGGTTCCAGATTGAAGTGGCTAGAACCGCTCCGCCGCACCTGCCGGCCTCTAAAGGTTTCCAAAGGAAATTTGATTTTCATTGACTTCTTTAACTTTCGCAGAAGAGACTGAATTGTAATAATGAATAATGATCCGCTTTGGCGACACAGAAGACAGGCGAGGTTGTGGGACTGGCAGCAGTGAGAGAAACCGCTGCCCGCTGGCCCCACATGCAGTCGGCGCACGTCGCCTGTAAAAACGTCCGCGCGTTACGGCCTGCGCATTCCCGGTGGCTGAGCTACACCCCTGCCTCTGGCTCCCTCCGCTCTCTACCGCCACATAATCTTCACCGACAACACATTTCCTGTGCCTCCGTCCATAATACAATCCTTTCTATAGTATTATGACTTCGTTGCATTCCTCAATATATGTTTTTTTCCACAGATAGTGGAATACCTCCCTAGTTAATCTATTTGCGTTGTGTATAGTGGTCCTTGATATGTTAGTAACCTCTTCCACATGGTCTCCGAAACTCTTCACACGTTCCGGTAACTTTCACGTTGCTTCCCACTTTCCATCCGTTTTCAGTGCTAACTGCGTCCATAATTTCCTTATCATTCTCCTTTCCTAAACCTCTAACACTCCCCGGATATAGTTCACGGTGAGTACTTCACCCTCATACAGATATTCTGTTCGGTGATGCCTTACTTTGACATTCCAGAAGATGCAACGTTTAATAAAGAAATTTTTCGTCAATCAGTTTGGTATTTCCACTTTAACGTTGCTTTCTCTGATCTTCACCTATATGGTCGATTTCACTCCATCCCATACATATTTCCAGGAATTATTTTTCATTGTATTCGTTTGTCGCTGATTTAGTTCAGTTGAGATCTTAAGTCCCATTTTGGCTGGTACGTTTTTGTAGAGCCTGATTTGTGTGATTGCTTTTTCTGAACTGATACTGCAGCGAAATAATCAGCAAACGAAAGATGGTTCACTTCAGTTCTCCATGTCCTTCTTCCTCAGAAGACTGAGTTTACATTAAAAAGCCAAAGAAACTGGTACACCTGCCTAATATCGTGTAGAGCCCCCGTCAACACGCAGAAGTGCCGCAACACTACATGGCATGGATTAGACTAATGTATGAAGTAGTGCTGGAGAGAAATGACATAATGAATCCTTCAGGGCACCCATAAATCCGCAAGAGTACGACGTGATGGAGATCTCTTCTGGACACGACGTTGCAAGGTATCCCAGATATGCTCAAAAATGTCCATTTCCCGGAGCCATTCTGTAGCAGTTCTGCACGTGTTGTGTGTCGCATAGTCATGCTGGAATTGCCCAAGTCCGTCCGAAAGCACAATGGACATGAATAGATGAAGTTATCAGACAGGATACTTAAGTACGTATCATCTGTCAGAGTAGTATCTAGTATGTGGGGTCCCATATCACTCTTACTGCATGCGCCCCACAGCATTACAGAACCTCCATCAACTTCACCAGTCCCTTGCTGACATACAGGCTACATGGATTCGTGAGGTTATATCCATACCCGTACACGTCCATCTGTTCGATAAAATTTGAAACTCTACTCGACGGCCAAGTAATATGATTCCAGTCATCAACAGTCCAGTGTCGGATTCGACGGGCCTAGACGAGGCGTATAGCTTCGTGTCGTGCAGTCATTATGGCTACACGAATGTGACCGATGATGCTTTGTTGAATGTTTCGCACGCTGACACTTGTTGGTGGCCCAGCATGTAAATCTTCAGTAATTTACAGAAGGACTGTACTTCTGTCACGCTCAATGATTCTCTTCAGTCCTTGTTGTTCCCGTTCTTGTAGGATCTTTTTCCGGCCGCAGAGAAGTTCGAGATTTGATATTTTACGCGATTTCTGATATTGACGGTACGCTCGTGAAATGGTCTCACGGGAGAATCGGTCTTTATCGCTACATCGGAGATGCTGTGTCCCACAGCTCGTGCGCCGACTATAACATCACATTCAAATTAACTTAAATCTGGATAAGCTGCCATTGTAGCAGTAGGGACCCATCTAACAACTGCGACAGACACTTGTTGTCCCATATAGGCGTTGCCGAAATCAGCTCAATATTCTGCCTGTTTACATATCTCTGTATTTGAATACGCATGTCTCTACCGTTTTTATGGCACTTCGGTGAACAACTCAGCAGATCGGAGTCTTAGTTGGACACAATCGAATGCGACTGGGGAATGATCATCACACTGTCCTACATTTGCCTCAATTTTAATGGGAGAAGAGATTTGTCCCATGGCGTTCCTCGTGGTATTCACTTTTTTGATTTTTCGTAACATAATTAGAAAGGCGTACCGGCTCTTCAATGCCATACGGCTGATTAATGTTGTACCAGCACGTTCATTGTGATACGTTATGATACATGATGATACGTTATGATACATGTGATGCATTTAAATTCATTATGCGATCTAAAATCTAGAAAATGCTAAAGATGGATCTACTGAGAACTGTAAGATGTACCGTTATTTATATGGCAGCGAGGGTTAATGGAACCAGCGATGGAAGTTCCTAGTTCTTAATCTAGAAGTTTAGATCGTACAGCAATTAGTAAATGAAAATTAAATAGTCTTGATGAATAATTTTAGGACTATCACATCTCAAAAACACGTCTACCTTTATCCTTGCTAACAGTCTAGTTTAGCATGAAACGGCGTGTCCCGCGCTGCTTTAGCGATAACCAGCTTCTGAAATGTCTGTATTCCGGCAAGAATAATGACAGTAGTACGCTAAGGGACCTAAGGCAGGGTATCGTGCTACACCAAGTACGACTGAATGATAACGTGGACCTTAAAATATTCTATTTACATTCACCCATGTCGTGTAAGAGCATGTATGCCCTGCTCGTAAAAGCTCTCGGGATGTCAGTAGCAGTGGCTCTGACAAGACGTCCAGAACGTGGCCGAACATGGAGGTCAGTTTCTGCAGTTTCTGACGCTTGAATGCTCTTCCCCATCAACCAAAAATACTTCCCTGACAACAGCATCATTAACAAACACAGTTCAAAATCGTTTAGGCTATGGATCTGTAGCATGTTTTTTTCCGCAAACAAGAAATCAGTTACAGCACAATGCTTGTAATGAATTTCTTGCGTCTGCGACATTCTAGAGGTAATATTTTACTACGGCTCTGTTATGTGTTATAATTGTTCAAAATCTTTCAGACGTGCAGAAGAAACATCCAATCATGAAAGAACTAAAAGGACGTAACCCTTTTTATTTTAAACAATATAACAACACTAGCGGCATTAATTATTGATCGACACTCGTATTTACTGGGAGTGTTTCTAAAATTGATCCTGCAACGTACTCGTGTTCCGACAAGGAACCGTAAGAGCTCTGTATAGAGTTGCAGAAGGATTAAATTGCATAAAATCGATGCAGATAGTAATAATGTGTACGCTAATGAGGAGTGAGTAAAACATTGGAAGATATGCTTCTTTGGGAAACTTCGGCTATGATTGCAAACATGATTAAGGCCAAACGGTGGCAGAATTTGACGAGGCAGCTATTAAAGGAAATGTGAGAGTGTCCAGAAAAGAATAAAAGGTACGTAATAGTGCATACCACCGTAAACAACACTATCAAGAAAAATCATGGAGTGCAAGTACGAAACATATACAAGTGACATTATCACAAGAAAAAACATGAGAATCATAAGAGTATGAAGACGCTAAAACAGAAAAAACGTTGTGTACATACTACGTTTGTTTGTAGACAACAGTAATTATAATTTTGATTAGATAACTCAACATGCTCTTTTAATAATGAACTTCTGTACTGGATCACATTATACGATGTATGCTACGACAACAGGTGGTTTGCAGAGTTGTATGTCTGTTCACATATTTCAGCTATACTATCCACTCAGCTGATGGCAAAACTACTCACAGAAACGGCACTCTATTGTCACTACGCCTCAATACGAGTTTAACAAAAAAATAAATCCGGTTGACTATCGTGTTGCAGTTTTTCAGTGTAGAAACATTACCCTATTTCATTGTTTTCACTGTCCTTTACAATGTAAACTCTTGTGTCTGTCTATCGCACTTTGATTATCGCGAGTATTTAAGTTGACGAATTTGGTAGGTACGTTTTTTTTAATGCCGTGTTGTACAAGATTGCATAGGATGTTAGAGGTATTCGAGAAAGTACTGAACAACTTTACATCAGTATTTCCTCCATCTGCAGGTTAATAATGGTAGGTACAACAAACAGTATATTTTTAGATTGGTTGGTATCTCCAAGCACACGTGGCACAAACAAGCCATTAATGTTTATTGTACCCTGGGTAGAATATCAGGTATTTAAGTGTGGACACGTGAGCGCTAAACAGTAAGTCTATACTGACAGCCATTTCTCATTTCTCAGTGCAGTAACTCCCATTCCGAAAATATCAGGTAATGATTATGTGATGCGTCTGCGGGAAAACTGTTAGACGCTGAGAAAAAACAATTAACACACTGGAGTGTTACATATTAAGGTACCAAAGATCACAATATCTGTACTTGTACCACTAACGTCTTGTATACTCAGAATCAACTGCACACAAATTATTTTACGCAAATCAATTGCTTTAATGTGAGCATACACAAAATGTGCTAGGGGAAACTACAGCCGTAATTTTTCACGAGGGCATGCAGCTTTACTGTATGGTTAAAAGATGATGGCGTCCTCTTGCGTAAAATATTCCGGAGGTAAGGTAGTCCCCCATTCGGATCTCCGGGCAGGGTCTACTCAATAGGACGTTGTACGGATCGGAGCGTGGAATGTCAGATCCCTTAATCGGGCAGATAGATTAGAAAATTTAAAAAGGGAAATGGTTACGTAAAAGTTAGATACAATGGGAATTAATGAATTTCGGTGGACGGAGGAACAAGACTTTTACTCAGGTGAATACAGGGTTATAAATACAAAATCACATAGAGGTAATGCAGGAGTAAGTTTCATAATGAACAAAAAAATAGGCGTGCGGGTAAGCTACTGCAAACAGCATAGTGAACGCATTATTGTGGCCAAGGTAGGCACGAAGCCCACGGCTACTACAGTAGTACAAGTTTATATGCCAATTAGCTCTACAGATGATGAAGAAATTGATGAAATGTATAATGAGGTGGAAAAGAAGTTACTCAGATAGTGAAGGGAGACAAAATTTAATAGTCATGGGTAACTGGAATTCGAGTGTAGGAAAAGGGAGAGAAGGAAACATAGTAGGTGAATATTGATTGGGAGTAAGAAATGAAAGAGGAAGCCGTCTGGTAGAATTATGCACAGGGCATAACTTAATCATAGTTAACACTTGGTTCAAGAATCATTAAAGAAGGTTGTATACATGGAAGAATCCTGGAGATACTAAAAGGTATCAAATAGATTATATAATGGTAAGACAGAGATTTAGGAAATAGGTTTTAAATTGTAAGACATTTCCAGGGGCAGATGTGGACCCTGACCACAATCTATTGGTTATGAACTGCAGATTAAAATTGAAGAAACTGCAAAAAGGTGGGAATTTAAGGAGATGACACTTGGATAAACTGCCTAAACCAGAGGTTGTACAGAGTTTCAGGGAGAGCAAAAGGGAAAAACTGGCAGCAGTGGTGGAAAGAAGTACAGTAGAAGAAGAATAGGTAGCTTTGAGGGATGAAGTAGTGAAGGCAGCAAAGGATCAAGTAGGTCAAAAGACGAGGGCTAGTAGAAATCCTTCGGTAACAGAACAAATATTGAATTTAATTGATGAAAGGAGAAAATATAAAAATGCAGTATATGAAGCAGGTAAAAAGAAATACAAACGTCTCTAAAATGAGATCGACAGGAAGTGCAAAATGGCTAAGCTACTACCAGTTTAATAAGTCACAGCTGCAAAATACTAACGCGAATTCTTTACAGACGAATGGAAAAACTAGTAGGAGCCGACCTCGGGGAAGAGCAGTTTGGATTCCGTCGGAATATTGCAACACGTGAGGCAATGCTGACCCTACGACGTATCTACGACGTATCTTATGGAAGGGTAAACCTACGTTTCTAGCATTTGTAGACTTAGAGAAAGCTTTTGACAATGTTGACTGGAATACTCTCTTTCAAATTCTGAAGGTGGCAGGGGTAAAATACAGGGAGGGAAGGGCTATTTACAATTTGTACAGAAACCAGATGGCAGTTATATGAGTCGAGGGACATGAAAGGGAAGTAGTAGTTGGGAAGGGAGTGAGGCAGGTTTGTAGTCTGTCCCCGATGCTATTCAATCTGTATATTGAGCAAGCAGTGAAGGAAACAAAATAAAAATTCGGAGTAGGTATTAAAATCCATGGGGAAGAAATGAAAACTTTGAGGTTCGCCGATGACATCGTAATTCTGTCATAGACAGCAAAGTACTTGGAAGAGCAGTTGAACGGAATGGACAGTGCCTTGAAAGGAGAATATAAGATGAACATGAACAAAAGCAAAAGGAGGATACTGGAATGTAGTTGAATCAAGTCGGGTGATGCTGAGGGTATTAGATTAGGAAATGAGACACTTAAAGTAGTAAAGGAGTTTTGCTATTTGGGGAGCAAAATAACTGATGATGGTCGAAGTAGAGAAGATTTAAAATGTAGACTGGCAATGGGAAGGAAAGCGTTTCTTAAGAAGAGAAATTTGTTAACATCGAGTTTAGATTTAAGTGTCAGGAAGTCATTTATGAAAATATTTCTATGGAGTGTAGCCATGTATGGAAGTGAAACATGAACGATAAATAGTTTGGACAAGAAGAGAACAGAAGCTTTTGCAATGTGGTGCTACAGAGGAATGCTGAAGATTAAATGGGTAGATCATATAACTAATGAGGAAGTATTGAATAGGATTGGGGAGAAGAGAAATTTGTGGCACAACTTGACCAGAAGAAGTTATCGGTTGGTAGGACATGTTCTGAGGCATCAAGGGATCATCAATGTAGTACTGGAGGGCTGCGTGGAGGTTAAAAATCGTAGAAGGAGACCAAGAGATGACTACACTAAGGAGATTGAGAAGGATGTAGGTTGCATTAAGTACTGGGAGATGAAGAAGCTTGTACAGGATAGAGTAGCATGGAGAGCTGCATCAAACCAGTCTCAAGACTGAAGACCACAACAACAACAACATGGGATATTCTGAGTAAGAAATATGGGCTATGTCAGCGCTACCATACTGATTTAACGTTGGTTTCATGATGCATCGATAGTCTTTCTATTTGATTTCTTTGCTCGTTTTGCCTGTGAAAAAAGGTTTCCATACATATTGATTACGTTCGGCCACTCCTCATTAACATTTAAACCTTTCAACACACACTAGCTGGTATTAGAAATTCATAAATAAATGAGTTCTACCAAGCCAGATGATCTCTCAAATTGTCTTTCTCCAATGCATCTTTGTGACTGTTGAAAATTACGGTAGTTAACCAAGCACGTATGACGCACTACTGTAGTGTTTCCGAATGTCGTGTCTTCTGTGCAACCCACACTGTTATCATGTCTCAAGAAGTTGTTGATTTTCATGTTTCCTGTATCATCAATATCCTTTTCTTCTAGTGTCACTGCTTTTGCGTGTGTTGCTACCAAGCTTCAGTTAATCATATCAGTAACTCGTCTGAATGTCTTTCAAAGAGACTGACCTCTCTCCAGATGTCCTATTCTTATTGATCGTTGATTTTCACTCTTTGATTCGCATGCTTCAATGACTCCGCGTTTCTTATCGGGTTTATTTATGTAGGTACATATACAATTATGTTCAGAAGTATCTGGATGACATAAACTGCATTCCGCCTGATTTTCACGCAGCCTGCAAATGTAAATTTATGCAGGTCCTCTAAGTCCCTTCCACTGAAGTTGTTTGACGCTACAAATTGGTTAGCACTGGAGATCGCTAGGGAACACTGCCTTCAATGACAAACAAACCACATACCCCGATAATTTTAACATCATTAAACTCTATATTTGATGTGAGACAGTCCTTAACGTCTTTATACTCAAATTTACTACATTAGGTGACATTGTAAAACGTTAACAGCATCAGAGTGCATCGTGATTCTGAATAAACATTAAACATACGTAACTTTGCTCCAAACTCGGCCAGAGTCGGTTTAGGTTGGACCATCACAGAGGCGGAAGTTGTAGCATAGGAAATTTCTCTCATCACTAAGCTTTCGTACACCGGAAAATTTTATTTTAGTTATTGAGCAAGTCATCACGTAAGGTCACTTCGCTATTGATTCGTATTGTATTTCAACTACAGATGTTGAAAATTTTGGTGTGGACCGATATTCGAAGTCGGATCTCTCTGTACACGGAATTTGCCTCTCTCAAGACGATACAGTTACATCACTCCGTTGTTTTCCTCAAGATTCCCAACTACTCTAGGTCCCTACGAAAGTCGCTAATCTGGACTCGAATCCAGTAATCATTAGTAATCTTAGAGTAACGTAGTTTTCTGGGAAGCCCTGGTCAGATGCGTTCTGTACCTTACTCAATACCCCTAAAAACTGGAAGCGTTTAATCGTATATAAAATGAGTGAGAATGTGCAAAGCGACAAGTAACGCAAGAAATAATATTTCTTTACACAGCTATTTTCCTTTTTCTTACTTAAAAATAAACAGTATTTATAACAAAATTTTAATAGTCAGTGTTGATTTAACGTGAAACAGAGGGATGTTGTAGTACAAAAAAAGAGAGAGATAAAGCGAGGTAATTTATCGTAACGCAACAGGAAGCACAGCTTGCCTCCATAACATTAAGAAAAATTCAAAACGAAAACATATAAAACATCACTTCAATGCATCATCAAGCTTGTACAACCACCGCTTGTTAGAGCGCAAATTTACCCCTACCTTGCTATCGAACTTTACATAGTAAAAATGTAGCTCCCTTTTCCTTCCAGCTAGACCCTCTGAAATTGGTGTTCTTGTTCCAGGAGTCTGTGTACTCCCAGATTGACATGCTACTTTTTTCTTTCTAAATCCATTGCTTCAGTGACTGATGAGTGATATTGTCTTCATCATCGGCATCATCTTCTGTTATTAATCTTCTTGGTCGTTTTCTAATAGGAAAGACAATGCCGCTACCATCACTACCGTTGTCGCAATCTGCCGAATCACTCTGTGCTATAATCACACGCATATCACTACTATTATCACTAATGCAGACCCTTTCTACTGGGCTGTTTAATTATTTTACGGAATATTAACCGAAGAGTGTGAACGCAATGTAGTTCAGTTAACTGAAGTAAGAGAATATCGAGGACTGTTGAACCACTAGTTTGAACCGTGTTGTTGTTTGTGCAGAATGACGTACCGCAGGCCAGGCTCGTCTTGTTGACGCGTGTTTCGTACCTTAAGAGAGGTTTAATAACAGTGCTAGATAGCTGATAAAGAAAGAAAGAGAGCTTCATCACAGATTCAAAATAAGTCGAAACATAGCTGACAAACCGAAGCTGTAAGAAGCGAATCTAGGCGTCAGGAGAGCAATGAGCGATGTGTTCACTATGTTTAAAAGTGAATAAAACACTAAGAGGCTAGTGTTAAGTAACATCAGTAAGGTACCGGGATGATCTATTCAGTCGGTCAGGGACCGTCCTGGCATCGAAATGGAAGATGGCAGTGAGAACGCCCAAATACTGAATTCAACCCTCCGAAAAGGTTTCAACACGGAAGATCGCAATACAGACCCTCCTATCAATCATAGTACGAACGTCTAAATGGCAGATATTCAGAAAACCGCTCACCGAATAGAAAAGGCTACAGTTACTTAGTACAGGATAGGCATCTGGACCTGATGAGATACTTGTCACATTCTGTTGAAATTATACGTAAGAACTTGCCCCCTTCTAGTAGCAGTTTATCGTAGGTGGCTGGAACTACGAAAGGTATCTAACAGCTAAAAAGAAAGCACCGGTTACTATCCTTTTCAAGACGGTCGCAGGCAGAGTTCTAACCTATCGTCGCTACGGTAGGCTATCATAAGTAAGCGTAGAGTACAGTAGTTTTGGTAGTGGCTTTCGTCACTTACAGTGATATATGTTTTACCTGTACGTTAGGTGTGTGGCACACCAAGCGAACGTTACCTAATAACGCTCGCTTTCTTTACGAAGGGTCCAGTGTCTCACCAAATTTCCCTATAAACTGGACACGGTAAACCATCTAGAAACTGAGTGGAGATATGCACTGAAGCGCCAAGGAAACTGGAATAGGCATGCGTATTCAAAGACAGAGATACGTAAACAAGCAGAATACGGCCCTGCTGACGGCAGTGCCTATAAAGGGTGTTACAACAAGGTACGGTCAAACTTTCAGGAAACATTCCTCATACACATATAAAGAAAAGATGATGTGTGGACATGTGTCCGGAAACGCTTAATTTCCTTGTTAGAGCTCATTTTAGTTTCGTCAGTATGTACTGTACTTCCTCGATTCACCGCCAGTTGCTCCAATTGAAGGAAGATAATGTTGACTACGGTGCTTGTGTTGACACGCGACGCATTGCTCTACAGTACTAGCATCAAGCACATCAGTACGTAGCTTCAACAGGCTAGTGTTCATCACGAACGTCGTTTTGCAGTCAGTGCAATGTTTACAAATGCGGAGTTGGCAGATGCCCATTTGATGTATGGGGCAATAGCCGTGGTGCAGTACGTTTGTATCGAGTCAGATTTCCAGAACGAAGGTGTCCAGACAGGAAGACGTTCGAACCAATTTATCGGTGTCTTAGGGAGCACGGAACATTCCAGCCTATGACTCGCGACTGGGGAAGACCTAGAACGACGAGGACACCTGAAATGGACGAGGAAATTCTTCGTGCAGTTGACGATAACCCCAATGTCTGCGTCAGGAAAGTTGCTGCTGTACAAGGTAACATTGACCACATCACTCTATGGAGAGTGATACGGGAGAAACAGTTGTTTCCGTACCATGTACAGCGTGTGCAGGCAGCTGATTGGCCTCCACGGGTACACTTCAGCGAATGGTTCATCCAACAATGTGTCAATCCTAATTTCAGTGCAAA
Source organism: Schistocerca gregaria (assembly GCF_023897955.1). Lineage (NCBI taxonomy): Eukaryota > Metazoa > Arthropoda > Insecta > Orthoptera > Acrididae > Schistocerca > Schistocerca gregaria. The sequence continues at coordinate 838,405,421 of NC_064931.1, forward strand.
TGTTCTCTTTACGGATGAGACTTCATTCCAACGTGATCAAATTGTACATTTTCACAATCAACATGTATAAGCTGACGAGAATCCGCACGCAATTGTGAAATCACGTCATCAACACAGATTTTCTGTGAATGTTTGGGCAGGTATTGTTGGTAATGTCTCGATTGGGCCCCATGTTCTTCCACTTACGCTCAATGGAGCACGTTATAAGATTTCATACGGGATACTCTACCTGTGCTGCTAGAACATGTGCCTTTACAAGTGCGACACAACATGTGGTTCATGCATGATGGAGCTCCTGCACATTTCAGTCGAAGTTTTTGTACGCTTCTCAACAACAGATTCGGTGACCGATGGATTGGTAGAGGCGGACCAATTCCACGACCTCCACGCTCTCCTGACCTCAACCCTCTTGACTTTCATTTATGGGGGCATTTGAAAGCTCTTGTCTACGCAACCGCAGTACCAAATGTAGAGACGTTTCGTGCTCGTATTGTGGACGGCTGTGATACAATATGCCATTCTCCAAGGCTGCATCAGGGATTCCATGCGACGGAGGGTGGATGCATGTATCCTCGCTAACGGAGGACATTTTGAACATTTCCTGCAACAAAGTGTTTGAAGTCACGCTGGTACGTTCTGTTGCTGTGTGTTTCCATTTCATGATTAATGTGATTTGAAGAGAAGTAATAAAATGAGCTCTAACATGGAAAGTAAGCGTTTCTGGACAGATGTCCACATAACAGCTTTTCTTTCTTTGTGTGTGAGGAATGTTTTCTGAAAGTTTGGCGGTACCTTTTTGTAACACCCTTTATAAGACAATAAGTGTCGGGCGCAGTTGTTACAGCGGTTACATCTGCCACATTGGTAACTTATCAAGATTTAAGTGAGTTTTAACGTGATGTTATAGTCGGTGCACGAGCGGTGGGACACAGCATCTCCGAGGTAGAAATGAAGGGGGGATTTTCCTGCACGACTATTGCACGAGTGTAGCGTGAATATCAGGAATCGGGTAAACCACATAATCTCTGATATCGCTGCGGCTAGAAAAAGATCCTACAAGAACGGGATCAACGACCAGTTACGAGAATCGTTTAATGTCACAGAAATGCAGCCCTTTCGGAAAATGCTGGGTCATCTAGAAGTGTCAGCGTGAGAACCATTCAACGAAACCTCATCGATATGGGCTTTCGGAGCAGAAGGCCACCTCATGTAGCCTTGATGACTGCACTACACAAAGCTTTACGCCTCGACTGCGCTCGTCAACGCCGACATTGGACTGTTCGTAATTAGAAATATGTTGCCTGGTCGGACGAGTCTTGTTTCAAATTGTATCCTGCAGATGGACGTAAGTGGGTAGGGAGACAACCTCATGAATCCATGGAACCTGCATGTCAACAGGGGACTGTTGAGTCTGGTGGAGGCCCTGCAATGGTTTGGGGAGTGACACGGGACCCCTGATACCTCTAGATACGTCTCTGATAGGTGATACGTACGAAAGCATCCCGTCTCATCAAGTTCATCCTGTGGCTAACAGTGAATTAAGTGTGGCTCTAATTAGGTGCGAAACAAACAAATGAAAAGAAAAGAGAAATTGTCAGCTCCCAATTTCTCTTACGCATTCATTTATATTTCTTTCTACCAGTGCTACAAGTGGTGCCAGTAGCCCTGCCATCTACTATGACAGATGCACGCAGTGACCGGCTCATATTCTGACGTCAGTCGGTTCTTGTAGAATTATAGAACAAGTTTTATGCACATGTACTATAACGTTTTCGAAGAACGAAAATCTCCTCCATATAAATCAACATTGATTTGCACACAGGGTTCCTGCGAAATTTAGGTCGCTCATCTGCTCCACAATATCCGAACTGCTGTAGACATGATAACTAAGGCTGATGCCATGTTCCTAAAATTCAGAAAGGCATTCCACACCGTCCCGCACTGCCGTTAATGAAAACTCAGTAGCTAACTGAATATAGGGCCAGACTTGTTACTGGATTTAAGGCTTCACTGCAAACAGAACTCAACAAGTCGCTCTCAACAGAATAAAACAGTGATGCCTCTTGGCAGCAGCCTCATGCTGTGTGACAGAAGCCAAAGCACCTTGGAGCTGTGAGCGTTGGGTCCCCAACTCAGCTCGCATCTGTACGCAACAGTCACAGTTCCTACCCGTTACTGCAGCCGCTCGTGTTTGAAGCTCGTAAAAATTTGCAACAAACGAACAGTGTACTCGCCTTATTAGCAGCAGGAAATCAAAGTGCTCTCTCGCTAACTGTCTAACTGACACTGAGCTGTTCTAACCAAAGAAAGGAAAGCTTGTACGATGCAAGGGTCGATAGCAACGGCGGTACTGTACACTACACTGTTATTCAAATAAATGGTTGGATAATTAGAATGAAATCATTTACCAAAATCTTCACATACTGCTCGGTAGTCACCGTGATATCAAGGAATATCACACTGATTACTCTGTGACTGGACACTGCACACCACACAGTCAGCTGTTGAGGGTGAAGAGACTTCTCGATAGCGAAATGCTAATTCTCAGTTCACCAAATGAGCCAGTTTTGGTTATTGACTAACCCATCCACATGAAAGTGGGCTTTGTTGCTAGACCTAACCAACAACGCATACTAATTCCTATCATGGCCTGTTGCCAAAGGTGCAGTTTGAACGTCCTATCGCAAACCGTTCAGAAATTATGACGATTTTATTTCATATAGTTCAATAATTGTCACTCTGTACACTTCGCAACACAATTAGACTGTCACATTTTAGAATCACCGTAAATTTCTGCCACTACAACGCAAAAGTTTAAAATTTGACTTAACGTTAGCTACAGACTTCGTCTATAACACTACTAAAGCGTGGCGCCCTGCGACGACAGCCTCTGGCTCGGGGACGCTTCATACCGTAAGGTGTCGACACATGCAAACGAAAGGCCAGGGCTCAAATATTAATGTAAGGTTTAAGGTGGGTTAATGATCTCACTTTGGCATCAAAATACACCACGAATCTGCTCAATGCCACCGGCGACCTGGTTCAAATGGTTCTAATGGCTCTGAGCACCATGGAACTTAACTTCTGAGGTCATCAGTCCCCTAGAACTTGGAACTACTTAAACCTAACAAACCTAACGACATCACACACATCCATACCCCATGCAAGATTCGAACCTGCGACCGTCGACCGGTCAGGAGTCAGGAAGATCGTCACACTTCCTCTATCCCATATTTCACTCTCCTTCTAACTCCTCTGTAGTGGAGTTGAGAAACACGTTGCCGAGAACTCAAGTCAAGGTTTTTTCTATGGGTGTCCGACAGACACAACTGAGACACAACACCACTCAGTATAGACATGAAAAGTCCTAAAGGGTTAGTATAAAGTGCGAGAATGAAATTACAGTTTCTCTTGGGGCTTTAATTTTCACATATTTCGTGTTCGAAAACAACTGTTTAGCGTGGGATGAGCACAAGACGACAGTCTTGACATCGTTGACATTGCTTGCACTCTCCACACCATTCAACCCCTATCTCAGTGTATCGTGGCCATTGACGCCGTTAATGTCACCCTCTGAGGGCTTTTCATATCAATATTGAGCGGCGGTGTCCCTGAAATACCTTCTGCACCACCCACAATAAATCCGCACTATTTCAACGCTCTGCATGGCGGTCCTGATCTCCATCGCAGAGGCGTCGAAAGAAGGAAGGGTGAAATGTGGGTAAGACGGATGTGACGAGCGTCCCGTCGTATGACACGTCCACCGTTGTTTTATTAATTCTAGTGACAATGTCTCATCATTAACTCACTGTACACCTCTAATGAATTTCTGAGCTCTTGTCTTTATTTCACAAGTGTCGACACATTGCTGTCGGAAGCATAGCCGCTCGGAGGATGTCGTCGCAGGTGACCATGCTTTTACACCATTACGGAAGCGCTGTAAGCACCTTTGAGCAGAATTACAAATTTCTGAATCTCAATGGGGGAAATATACGGGGTCTCGAGTAAGTGATCCTTTAATTACTTTCAGTAGTTTATTTAAAGTGCGTCACTGTATTTCGCCAAAAGTTGCTGCATTGTCTAATTAATCTGTCGAAACCGGTTTCAGCCTCGTGTTTATATTCAGTGTAAGGTAATATGAATGGAAGGTTTTACTAAAGGAGTTGTCATCATCATAAAAACCGACGAACTTTAAACGGGATGGGAATCTCCTTAAATTCCAAGGACTTTGCCTTGAAAGCGTAAATTTCTTGACAATATGTGAACGTAAAATTTTAGCACTGAACTCAACAAATGTCACTTGAAAGTCAATCTCCAACAGATATGTCAAACAGCATTACCATACAAATTAACAGTTTGTTAAAGTTTTAGTTGGTTGCACACCATCATGGCGACAGTGAAGTGTTGGATTTTTCTTAAGTCAGACTGCGTTAACTTCTAGAGACCAACCATTCAATTTTCTCAGTACCCCACCAGATGACCATCTCGCCACCGATCCAAGACTGCTTGCGAATATTGACTGACTTAAGATGGCGAACGAGTGATTACTATCTCGGAGAGGTCACATGAGTCAAATCCAGTATACTTACTTCCTGGTCACAGGAAAGTATAAATCTGTTTTTATACAGGGTGGCCCATTGATAGTGACCGGGCCAAATATCTAAGAAATAAGCATCAAACGAAAAAAACTACAAAGAACGAAACTAGTCTAACTTGAAGGGGGAAACCAGATGGCGCTATGGTTGGCCCGCTAGATGGCGCTGCCACAGGTGAAACGGATATCAACTGCGTTTTTTAAAATAGGAACCCCCATTTTTTATTACATTTTAGAGGAGGACTTAAGGAAATATGAATTTTTTAGTTGGACCACTTTTCTCGCTTTGTGATAGATGGCGCTGTAGTAGTCACAAACATATAAGTAAGTGGTATCACGCAACATTCCGCCAGTGTGGACGGTATTTTCTTCGTGATACATTACCCGTGTTAAAATGGACCGTTTACCAATTGCGGAAAAGGTCGATATCGTGTTTATGGGTGGCTATTGCGATCAAAATGCCCAACGGGCGTGTGCTATGTATGTTGCTCGTTATCCTGGACGACATCATCCAAGTGTCTGGAGCGTAATGATATTTAAGGAAACAGGAACTGTTCAGCCACATGTGAAACGTCAACCACAACCTGCCACAAATGATGATGCCCAAGTAGGTGTTTTAGCTGTTGTGGCGCGAATCTGCACATCAGTAGCAGACAAATTGTGCGACAATCGGGAATCTCAAAACCGTCGGTGTTCACAATGCTACATCAACATGTGGTATTTACAGGTAATCACGATGTAACAACATGCGTTCTCAGAAATCATAAGTTCACAAAGGTAGATGTATCACATTGGAACAACCAAAATAAAATGTTCAAACGTACCTACGTTCTGTATTTTAATTTAAAAAACTTACCTGTTACCAACTGTTCGTCTAAAATTGTGAGCCATATGTTTGTGACTATTGCAGCGCCATCAAAAAGCGAAAAAAAAGTGGTCCAACTATAACATTCACATTTCTTTACGTACTACACGAATATGTGATAAAAAATGGGGGTTCCCATGTAAAAAAAACGCTGTTGATATCCGTTTGACCTATGGCAGCGCCATCTAGCGTACCAACCATAGCGCCATCTGGTTTCCCCCTTCATGCTACACGAGTTTCGTTCTTTGTAGTTTTTTCGTTTAACGCTTACTTCGTGAGATATTTGGCGTGGTCACGATCAATGGACCTCTCTCTCTCTCTCTCTCTCTCTCTCTCTATATATATATATATATATATATATATATATATATCAGTTTATTTAGTTCACTGGAGCAGCAAAGGATACCTAGCGAATCGAATCAAAAAATGCACACGTCATGCCTACTTTCAGAGCTGCAATTAAATTTTCAGTACACTCACAGGTTTGTCATAAGTTACATATTTAACATGAAAATTTTATTTTTGGTGATATTAATGTTAACATATATTAACAGTATAACCAACCTGTTTCTGCTTTCCTATCTATTAATTTTCTTTTATGCTGCCGCTACTTTTTACGATATAAATTGATCTTGTGGCTAAGTTTGCCTGATGTTGAGCACGAAATGCACATTACGACCTATGGATCGAACATGACAACGTTTATCGCAGTTTGCGTTTAACTCTGTGATAGTTCTCAGTGAGGTCTGTGCAGTGATGTTTATTTATGGAAATCGCTGTAGCTATCACCCAGTTACCTTTTTTCTAAGTTTATTCAGTTTATAAGTTGTTAAACACAGAAAACTTAAGACTATTCATCGCACAGAGGGCGCACTTATACCCTCGTACAAGCTATAATATTCCCTTTATTTCTGTGGTACTGGATTTCCAGTATCTTACTGAGTCCACACTTTGTTAGAACATGTCTGAATTTTTTGTCTTTAAAAAGATCCTTTCTCCTCGAATGGTGGCGCTTCCCGCCATTTTTCTCCCCAACGACTTTCGAGCATCGGAAATACCGGCCACGTGCTTCCAGATTGAGTTAGCCCTTCGCTAGCATCAGATCTTTTCGTATGTGGTGTGTGCTCCAGTAGCTGAGCTCAAAGATGGCCGACATCTAGCGGGCGAACTACAAAGCTATTGTCGCTGTGGCCGGCCACGCCCAGCCACCAAGTGGCTTACTGCCATCCCCTCTTATCTTTCAAACGTGAGCTTGCGCGCCGACAACTGTCACAAAGAACATTACAGACTCCGCGCTGGCGGCCGCGTCCGATCCCAAAGTTTATGAGGAGTATTATTGGAGACTGTACCGTCACCCAGTTTAGGACTGATTTGGAGGGTCTCATAAATGAGAACATTAAATGGGATATTTTTGTTCATGTATGTCATTCAGCTGCTGCACCACGTGTAACTATTTCCGATATTATATTCATTACACACAAAGGAAGGTATTTGATGATATTCTCGCTTTTTATGCAAGGATTCGTACCTATGCTGCAGAACTCTTGCATTTGTGGGGCTTTCTGTGAATGGAGGTAGCCCACCGGTGCTGAACCGTTTAGATCAGTGGTGACCAAGGATTCGGTTTTCGAGCCGTGCCCTGGCTGCAATGCCATTGCTGCCTCGCCTGGATGTACATTTTCCCCACACTTCCTGAGCATGCGAAGGGCCTACTGCGAGTACGCTACATTTAAATGACAATACAATTGCACTGCATACTAGTTGATTTGAAATTCCACGTCTGGGAAAGGCATAGATCAATAGCAAAACACGTTTTCTGTATAATTTTTTTTATTTTTGTCTTTCTGAAGACATAATAATTTTTTACATGGTGCAAACTATCAAACAAAAAAAGAAAGGTTCATGTGGCTCTGAGCACTATGCGACTTAACTTCTGAGGTCATCAGTCGCCTAGAACTTACAACTAATTAAACCTGACTAACCTCAGGACATCACACACATCCATGCCCGAGGCAGTATTCGAACCTGCTACCGTAGCGGTCGCTCGGTTCCAGACTGTAGCGCCTAGAACCGCACAGCCACCCCGGCCGGCTGCAAACTATCGGCATACGGAAAGACGTAGACAGTTTAACAGATTTTGTCACTCTGGTTGGCAGGTAATGCTGACATATTTTGTTTCATAATCCAGAAAACACTGTTTTACACTCATATTTTAATCAATATGTTGTAGCGTTTTTGCAGCCTCGTGAGGGAAACGTGATAACTCTGCCTAACGAAAACAATGTAGAAGTCCAGGACACTTTTAACATAATAAAATCTGTGTATAAAACTGGGATAGCACTGAAGATCAGCCAATGGCATCTGCACATGCACAAGGGCACTTCCATCTGAAACGGCATACCGTCTTGGAAACAGTTTGAAAACAGATGTAATGTTTCCAGTGTTCTCAAAACAGTCAGGAAACTATCCTTGTTATTCTGTCGGGGCCACAATGAATTCTTCTCACACATTAAAGTGAGCCTCGTTAGCTGGATTGTGTTTGCCAGAGTTCGTCCCTTGTATAATGCGATTTTCTTTTAAATGTATCATCATCAAACCAGAAATAAGTAGCTTGTCCCCTTTCGATGTCTTATTGAGGACTGCGTGCCGTCGAGTCCACGTACAATACAATGTCTGCAAGATACTTCGAATGTTGTAATTTTCGTTCCTACATTTCTTTTTCCTTCACAAATTCCAAAATAGCAGGTTTTAAAACAAAAATTTTTCTAGGCTTGCCTTTTGACCTAACAAAAATTTTTCGCAATAAAATATAAAATCTCCACACTCTTCGTTCACTTCCATTGAAAATTGTTGCAACTGACAGTCGAACAACGTGTGCGACTTCAGAAATCTTATTGTTCATACAACGAATTTCTTCACCTAATCTATGCTTGCAGATTTAGCACAAAGTGCTTCTTGCTGTACAGAACAACAAATCCCTTCTGCCGATTGTTGTAATTCTTCACTCTTTGATGGTCAAATGGTATTTAAATTCCTTCTGCATGGTACTGTACAGTCGTTTCATAGCAAATTTGCAGTATCCGTGGATTATGCGACAGCATAATAGTTATTGAGAATTCTCATCCCTCTCTTCTGTCATTACCATTCAGCTTTAAAGGCTTCCAGCAACTGACTGAACGTATGCCTGCGAGAGTGGAAGCTGTCATCGTGGCAAATGGTGCGCGAACACCATATTGAATTCCAGCATTACCAGTGGAGGGTGCCACGAACTTGTAAGCCATTTTCAGCGAGGTTTCCGGATACTTTTGATCACATAGTGTATATTGTTCAGAGTATGATGACCTTATACTGAGCACTAGCTTCACTCTCACTTTCAACTGCCGAGCAGATCGGCTAATGCAGAGCATTTTCTTGGCGTCCGTCATCCTTTGTTATACAACATACGAGAAGCCTGGCGTACTCTTACAGCTGTTTGGATAGTGTTATTTAGGAAGCAGTTGAGATTAAATTTTCAAGTAACATAATGATAACTTCTGGCGTCGGTCATCTCTGGTTGTGTGGTGGCGCTAGTGTTTATAGCGTGAGTGTGTGTGTGTTTTATCTTTTTGATTTTATCTACAATACGAGTTTTAAAATTCAGTTGTACAGTGCTTACTTGCTGCAGTGTGGCCTTGAAAATGATAAGGTTATCACCCATTCTCGACTACATCACCAGAGTACGTTCCCGTAAGTTATTTGAACAAGATGTTTGTGAGTATTTAACAACACGTCTCTTTGATTCTGCCCCTCAACTCACGATACTAAAATATTTGACATTGGACTGAAGAGCATTATATAAATTAAAATTTACAGGTGCATCTATTGCCGGGTACTATTATTGTCTCAGTTCTGACCCTCATACCACAGACATAACGTTTGGAGAATTGGTTTCATATCAAAGTTGTAAAGCATTTAACATTCTTGAAAACTATATAATCACCTCTTACATCTGTAATTTGGCGAGGTAGCGCACCACAGCTACTTAATTAATTTCTGAAATTGAAACCTTTTATTACAATATAAATTGAAGAAACTCTCACGCCCTGTTTATCCATGAGTAATAAAGCTGCTATATCAAATACAAATATTGGGAAATAAGTTATACACAATATCCAGGCGGAGTATTTTCAACATATAATCACGATGGGGCCTGGAGTCCCTGCAGCTAATTGCTTAACGTCCTTTTCATAGTCCGGTAGGAAAATAATTGAGATTATGGAACGAGAATTCGAGAATCTCTTTTCGAAGCCTCAAATGTTCTTGTGACAGCACCGAAATCTGGGAAACTAACGTCGCACTAGGTTAAAAGATATCTGACAGATATCTTTCCCAGAGCAAAATCTGTTTAAAAGTTAGATTCTTGGGATGGTCAGTGTCAAATAACCGTTTACAGTGTCATACCTGAGTATAACGAACTTGTTCATCTGCATTGCAATAATCTCTACGGGTCAGATATAGCTGTAGGATTACATGGTTTTTGATGCTGGAAGGATTTTGTGAGCAGATTTTAAAATATGTTTCTGCTGACTAATTATGATATCAGTCTCTCGTGAAAAGCACAATATAATCAATGTGCAGCCACTAATTCATAATCTGTTCTCTTCACCAAGGTTTTCCAGTCTCCTGGAGTATACCTGGTACAAATCAGGACATTTAGAGAACAGCACACCACAGTTTTTTATATTGTGTTTTCCGTCGTGTGTACTAAGTGAAGAAACGTCTTTCGTTTTATGTGCATGGTGTAAAAAATTTTACATTTTAAACATTTCCATAAAATTATCATTAATATAATGAAACTGTACTATAGTAATGAGTTATTTCTTAATTTCGATTAAGAAATTACACGTATTAGTAACCGTGAGCTAAAGGCCACAAAGAAAGATGAATTTAGGGCTGAAATAGTGTACAACACAAATAAATAAATAAATAAATTACAATAATAGTGAACGTTTTGATGTTTTAATTATGTATGTTAAAAATACTCAGATAGCGCACTGTGTACAGCTTATATTCTAAAAATGGTATTTGAGTAGCTTTATTACTCATGGCCGAATAATGCAGGAAAGCCTCTTTAATTTATTTTGTAACAAAATATTTCATTTTGAAGATTTCATTGATTTCTGTGCGGTGTTTAGCTAAATTTCGGTTATTATGAAAGCTGATTATACAGTTCTGAAGAACGTTAAATACATTTCCACTTTTATATGAAACATATTTTTTTATAATTCATGGTTTCAAAAACGTTCGCTCCAAGAGTAATATACAGAAGTTACATTTGGCGTTTCTTTTTCCCTTAAAAGAGAAACTGGGAAACTCTAAAACATCTGTATTCCATTATTTTGAACCCTCTATGTAACCGACAGGACGCATCAAAATCGTTTATTTACACCTGAAGATATCCTCTTATCAGTGTGCTTATAACACTCTGTACGCTCAATATCCTGGAAAAATGTACTGCTGGGTGTGCGATTTGTGCATTTTTCGCACAACGTTTTTCAGTATTTAGAAACTTGGTGGCACAGTGGTCATATCAGCCATAGTGTGTAGCTCGCCCACTGACCTCATGCAGACGACAGTCGGTAGCCCCGTGTTATAACCTCCGATCTTTGATCTTCAGACTAGTCTGTAACACCACATTCATTGTATTCTTAACCGGGCTATACTTATAATCATTATTGATTCATATAAGACTAGAGTCCACACAAGTGTTTTCAGAAAAGTCTTCGTAACATGTAAGATGACATTCGATGTTAACATACTTTTCTTTTTCAGAAATTTATTTTTTTATGTTCCCAGTCCGCATCTTACATCCTCTCTACTTCTGTCACTGTCAGTTTTTTGCTACTCGTCTATTACTTTTAGCGTGTCCTCTTTTAAATCAGTTTCCTCAGCGTCTCGTGACTTAATTCTATTACAGTCAGTTAAGTTTAATGTAAATGGTTTTCTGTTAATCATACAACCACTTCTGAGGATATTATTCAGCTGAACAACCATTTCATGTGCCATCTGTGCCAGATTTCTCATTCTTCACGCTGAACTCTGACTCCGTTGCCAAAATTATCCTTGGTTTCTTTAACGGTTACTCAATGAACGCATTAGGTCTCCAAGGCTTACAACTTGTTTTACATCCTTCATTCATTCATGCATATAATTTTTGCCCTTGTGGACAGTGTTGAAACTCAAATATCTTATGATGACAGAATTCTCACTTCTTTCCTTTGTTCCTTTACCCTTCGCAAAATCCCTTCATCCTTTGACTATGCTCTTCTTTCCTTTGCTCCGTCCATAATGCACCCGTCATAATCTTCTCATTTACCGTAAATTTTGCGCACCTAATTTTGTTCCTGAATTCCTTTCTGTCTTTTATCATTTGTTTGTTGATTCCCAGCGGCCCTATGTCTTCCCCCGTTTCATGATACCAATTTGTTTTAAGGCTTCAATGTTTCACTACATCAAAGATTCTCTTTGTAAGTCTGGTGTTGTCCATTCACTGTACTTGTATGTAGAGATTTAGTGTGCCTTTTCTGATCATGTCTGTGAGTCTGTCAGTGTGTTGGTATAACTCATTGCTAGGTCTTTTCATCCATATGCCATCTTTGTGTATTGGTCCGAATATTTTCCTGAGAATTTTGCGTTCTATTTTTTCTGTCTCTATAATGCCTGATGCTCCAATTGTGGTCGTTTATGATGCATATAGTGCTTCCGGTAATATAACTGCTTTGTAGTGTCTAATTTTTACCTGTATTGATATGCGTTTCTTATTAGAAAGTCACCATGAGAATTTGTATGCTTTCTCGAGTCTTTCTGTCCGTTCTATGTTGGATGCCTTGTTGGATCTTCCTATTTGTATGTATTCCCCTAAATATTAAAATTTTTCGACTCTCTTTGCGGATCCATACAGCGTTTGCATGATGTGTACATTGTTGGTTTGTCGTTCCCTGTATTGAGTCTTCTCATACGATATCTGTAGACCTTTATTGGCAGCTATTTCATGTAGGTGTTCCAGTGCTTCCTTTGCCTTCTTTGTGTTATTACTAAGTATGGCTATGTCATCTGCAGATGCCAAACATTTTATGAGTGTTCTTGTTTCAAATGTTCTTCCTGGTTGTATTCCTTTAACTTCGTCTTGTCATTGTTTGACAGCTTGTCTAAGGCCATGTCAAACAGGATCGGTGGAAACCCATCTCCTTGTCGGACACCTGTGTGTATTTGGAAGGGTTCCAAAATTTCTCCCATGAACTTTATCTTCGAGATCGTGTCTGTGAGCGTCTGTTGTATAACTGCCCTGGTTTTTCTGTCAATGCCATATTCTTCCAGTATGTCAAAGAGCGTTTGTCGGTCTATGGAGTCGTATGCTTTTTAAAGTCAACAAGGGTAACGACAATGTTTCTGGTCTGTCTGACTTTCAAAAGATTTATCGAGTTCTAGATCTGCTCTATGCCTGATCTCCTTCTTCTGAAGCATACCTAGTATTCCACTATTTTCATATCTGCTTGTGGTTCTAGTCTGTTTAATAACACCCTTAAGAGAATTTTGTATGTGACTGGTACTAAAGAAATACCTCTGTATATATTTGGATCTGACTTATCATCCTTTTCATGTAGGGGATGGATTAATGCACATTTCCACTCCTCTCGCAACTTCTCTGTGACCAAAATATCTGAGATAATCTTACAAATTTGCTTGGTGATGTTTTCATCTTGGAGCTTCCAAATCTTGGCAATAATTAACCATCTTCTCCTACTACGCTCTTATTTTTCATATGTTTGATGATTTTCTCCATGTCTTCTACTTTGGGTTGATTTGAATCTGCGTTGGCTGTGGCCTTTTGGAATGTTAATTTTTCTATGGGATTCCTGCATTTCAGAAGTTCATCAAAGTATTATTTGAGTATTTTGCAATTTATCTCTTGTTCGTTTCGAGGGATTCATCTGCTCATCGGAAACACAGGCAAGGAGGATGATAACACTTCATATTTTCTTTGAATGTTCTGCAAAAATTTCTAGTGTTATTTCTCTTGAAACCTTCGTCAATTTCTTTCAACCAGTCGTTGTCATATGCCCGTTTTTTCATTCTGATTTATTTTGTTGATTGTTGCTGAATTGCATGAAATGCCTTCCATCTTTCTGATGTTCTGTTACTGCTGAATTTCTTCCATGCCTGTGTTCTTCTTTCAATGGCTAGATCAAAATTCGCGTTTCACCATCTATGTTTTCGTTTCCTAGGTGGTTGCCCCATGACATTGCCTTCTTAATTGTTTTTGCAAAGTCTGTCCGGGTGTCTGTTGAATGCCTATTAATCTCTTCAACAACTTTGTCCCTGTTTATCTTCAAGAATTCCGGATCACGTTTGGATATTTTGTTTCGTGTTGTTTTTTTCCGTCTTGGGACTGTCCTAATCTTAACTTTTAGTAAATAATGATCATACTCGAAAAATCCCTTACGTGTTCTGACATTTAGAATTTCCCGTGTACATTTGGTGGAAATGCCCACATGATCAATCTGGAATTCTCCCCACACGGTGTTGTGTGATTTCTATGTTATATGTTTTGGCATTGGCTTTTGAAATTACTTCCACATAACTTCGCGGTTGAAATTTTGACAATATTTTATGAGGTGTTCTCCATTTTTGTTTCTATGAACGTGTACTGAGTGCGGACCTCTGGTTTTTTTGACTTTCTTTCTTTAGCTAAATGCGCATTAAAATCTCCCATTAAAATTTTCACGTGTCTTTCTGGAATGTTGTTGGTTACTTATTCCATGTATTCCCAGAAGTTACCAACTTCTGACGGCTCTTTTCTATTATGGTCATTTGTTGGTGCATGATCATTGATAGTTGTGTATGGTTTATTACCTGATTGGTAAGAGAGTGTGGAAATGCGTTCTGATATGGAACTGAGGCCTATGATGCTATCCATGACTGATTTATGTACAGCAAATCTCGTACCAAACAATGATGACATGCCTCTTCTGACAGCAGGTTTCGCTTTTTGGATCTTGTAATTTTCTGTGTTGAAATGGTATTCATCTCTGAAGCGCTGTTATTGAATTGCGAGAATTTTGGTATGAAATTTTTCTAGTATGTCTGTGAGTTGTTTTAGTTTTCCAGGTTTGAAGAATGTGTTTATATTGAGAGTGCCAATGTAGTGTTTGCGAAGAGATTTTGAAAAGTTCCGATTCCTTCCCTCGTGATGTTCCTGGTCCCACAGAATCCGATGACCAGGAATATCCAGTGCGTTGACTGGGTCCTGGGGTATTGGATTCATTTCCTTTTGGTCCATCATGAGCACTTCAAGTTGAGTGCGGTGATCTTTGAGAAAGATCACAATGATTGCAGACTTCATTGTTGAGATCATGCCATTTTTGACAGCCGCAGCAACAAGGTAAACAGACGCTGACCACTAGTAGCTGGATACCAGAACAGACACTACTGGATTTCGTGATGTTGTGTGTTTGGTCCACGAGAGCTATTTTATTTCGCTCAAGTCCGCCGGCAAGCAGGTGAGGACCCCTTTATCCTCCACCTGGGACGCGCCACGTCGCAGTACCAGCTCTCCACCTGCTACGACAAAGTAGTAGGTTCGTTGTGTTTTAAGTTCTTAACTATTAATGACTAAATTTCTCTTCCTTCGACTCTCGTAGCTGTAGACAACTTTCCATAGATGTTCCAGAGAGGCTATAGCTCAATAAATTTGGTCCCTGCCACATTCAAAATATCAAGGCGCGTATTCCAGTGAACAATTCCACAAAGATTTTAGGAATCCTTCAAATATAATAGATCTAAGTTTCCACCACTTCTTCTTAGGGAACTGAGGCTATTTCAACTGCTTACTGGTTCCTAACAAATCACTAGAACCAAATCTAATCCTGTCCCATGTTGGTTTCTATCTGTCGTCTTACCCTTCTGTAGATAACTGTTGTTGGTATTTTGGAAGTAAGAATTATTGAATTGACACCACCTGTATTACTTATTAAGGTAAGGAGGGACGAAACTCGCCAATAGTGAGGCAACATCTACAACTTGTTTATACGCAGAATCAGATAATTACTCTGCCCTGAGGGACGAAAGCATACAGATAACATAAAACGTTATGGCTGAAACCTCCAGACATATCTGGCTGTCTACTGCGACATTCCAGATTTTCTTCTGTAGGCTCGGCAACTCCCATATCGATCATTCTCAGTCTGAGGCGTGCAGTGAGAGGCACAGTAACAGTGAGCTAGTGTGATTTTCACAGAGGAATCGCTGATTAGATAGGGTTTTGTTCAGTTTATGACGTCAGTACCACAGGAAGACACCCATGTGGCGGCATTATTGCCCTCGTCATGATAAGAGAACACTCAGCTCTGAATCGGCATCCTCCCGTTTCTGTGTCAGGAGAGATGATATCCGATAGCTATATACGTGTGCATTGTGTGCCAATACTTAGTTTCCATCTGCTGAATGACCATCCCAAACTAAATGAGGTTGCTCGTGTAGCTAAGCTACCTGCTACGATAAAACACCATCCGTTAAGGAACACGTTCAGCTATTTCTGCCTTTTGCTACTTTTCCCGAGCTGACTACTAGTTTCATCTTATCTTCCTTTCTTAACTTTTTCTCTCATTGTTTTCCCATATAATGCTAATAGAATTCGGCAATTCAGTAATTCTAAGAACTGGCTACATACTGCCGCAGTGTCTACATACAATCGCTTAAATTGTCTCATTTTTATATGCCATGAAACTTTGTTTTGAGACTCTTGAGTGTAGAATGGGCACGTCGATTTCAGTGCAATATTCAAGTGGCAGCCGCTGGTAGGCTTCGCAGTCTCCGGTATCCAAGATGGGACTGGCGCTGCTCTCACTGAAATACAAGATGTCATTGGTGTGAAGCTAAAGAGATATACAAAGTGGTGTATTCGGAAATTTTTAAGGAACACCTAAATTGTGTGTAAAAGTCTAAAAGGATGAAATAAAATAGAATGCAGAGACACATGATGTGCCTCAACTGCAGTAGATGATTTCGAACATCATTAAAACGAATGTCAGATGAATTCTAGTGTATTGTATTTCTATCTCTTAGACATATTATTTCACTTAAATTTGGACAAATTTTTTTATAATAATAATTTTTTTTTGCGAATAGGGTATCACAAAACCTCGGTCCAATTTTAGTTCTTCGTAAATTTCATTTCTTCCAGTATGACATCTTCTGTTCACTGTTTTTCTTCTTTCTGTCTTCAGACCAATTTCAGCAAGTCTTTTTAGGTACTCTGCCCTGGAATCCTTCCACTTTCAGTACTTTTTCCCCGAAAGGCTTCTATGTTGTTTATACCTTCTATTTTTATATATGGTTTCTTTTTAAATCCTTGTTTATTTCATTTACCCACATTGTTGTGGACTTCTTACCCCAAAAAGTTTGAATATCTTATTAGTTAATCTACTCTCTTGCATTCGAAATAGATGTCCAAAAAGTGTGAGTCTACCTCTTCTCATTAGGTTTGAAATATTTTCCATATTTTCCTATATTTAGGCATTACTTCGTAATTTCCAACTTTCTGCTGTGTTTCGTGGCCCTAATATTTTCCTTATCATTCACCTTTCTATGACTTCTAATTTACCTTAATTATAGTTTAATGGAGGCATTCGTTTGCATTTGCATTATGGCTTCACTACTATGTTGTAATTCCTTATTGTTGCATTTTTGGATAAGCGCTTTTCATTGTAGATATCTTTGGTTGACACCACATGCTCTCCCATTTTATGCAACCTTCCCTCTGTTGCAGATTTTTGGAAAGCATTTTCGTGGATTATCTCTACTAGATATTTGAATTTTCTCACCCTCTAGTGCCTAATACATGTTTCTAGAAATTTTGGAGCATCCCTAAAGTTTCTTTCTAATTTTATTTTTTTCTGCAGAAAATCTAAATCCAGTTCTCTTGGCTACATCATTCACGAGATTTATTTGTGTTGTAACACACGTCACAGTTTTCGAAAATCATAGCAAAATCATCTGCATACGCAACACAGTAGGTTTAGATCTCTTTACTTCCTTCTTCCTAACCTTGCAGGTGAGATGTTGAGTGCAATAACTTTGTAGTTCCACATTCTTATTATTGTGTCTAACACACTATGAAACAGAATAAGGGTTAGTGCGACACCTTGTCGTACTACTGTTTGTATTTAGAAGGGCTATGAAATTTCTCCCATAAATTTTACTTTAGAGACTATATCTGTGTTTCACGGATTAGGTGTGAAATTTAGTCTTCATGGCAAATTCTCAAATTGTCTTATCTATAGTTTCTCTGTCAACAGAATCAAAAGTTTTTTTTTTTTAATCCACAAACACAATTACAGTATCCTTAGAATTAAGTAACGTGTGGCTAATTACTGGCTTGAGACTATATATTTGTTCTGAGCATGACTTTCCTTTCATCAAACCACCTTGACATTCACCTAAATGACTGTCTATTTTGTTTCAATTCTGCTGAACAAAATATTGGATAATACTGTATATGCTACTGGCAGTAAAGAGATTTCTTTGCGGTTGCTTGTATCCTGTTTATTACCTTCATTGTGGAGTGGGTATTTCAAGGCCGCCTTCCATTCGTCTGGAATTCTTCCTGTTTTCCAGATTCCTCCAAAGAGTAAATGAAGCCCCTTCGCTATATTAGGTAGCGATCACTTCAGCAGTTCAGATGTAATAGAATCTTCTCCACTACTTTGTTGTTTTTGAGGGCCTTAATTACTTCTTGAATTCCTTATGTAGATGGTGGTAAATCATCTTCCTAATATACATTAATGTCTGAGAATTTCGATTAATGATTTCGTTCCAAACATTTCAGAAGATGATGAAAATATCTTTCTGGTATGTCATATTTTTCACCATTGCCTAACACAATTTTGCCATTTTCATTTTTGAAACAGACATCTGGAGTTTGGTACCCATTTAATTTGTTGTTAAAAGTTTGATAAAAGTCACTAGTACACTTTTTTACAATATTATGGTCTATTCCCAAATGTTCCTCCTGTTAAAAGGCTCGTTTAACTATTTCTGATTAACCTGAATGTTGCCTTTATTTGTTGTTTAAATTGATCATAATCTTCAATTTTCTTTGAACATTTCCATTTTCTTCACTTTTTTGTCTGTCTGCTATGGCTTATTCGCATATTTCATTGCACGATTTTTCCTTTTATTTCTTATTGACCCAAATATTTTGTGTGCACTATTATTAATAGCTTTTGATATTGCTTGCCATTTCCGAGCTTTAGCTACTTTAATTTCGTATTGACAGTTTTTAATTGGTCCTTTTGTTATAGTAAGCTTGTGTGTACTATATTTTATTAACCTTTTGGACTTTCTGTATCCTCTAATACTTAGTAATTTAACTTTAATTTTAGATATGTAATGATAAGAATAACATTCACCATTCCTTACCACTTTCAAATTCAGGATTTCCATTGTATTTCTTTGCAAAATAGCAACATGATCCAAATGAAATTCTTCTAATATTGAGTTGGGAGATATTACCGTTTTAGCTTTTCTTGGGAGTTTTCTAAATAAGGTTGTCATTACTTTCAGATGAGAGCTTTGACACAAGCTGATTAGAGTCATACCATTTGCATTGGTTCTTCTATGAGCTGGGTAGTGTCCTAATTTCCTTTTGTATATATATTTGTGCACCGAAGTCGCCTAATAGTAATATGGTGCCCATCTTTGAAATTTAAGATGTTTCAGTTTCTAAAAGATCCCAGAACTCCTCTGTTCTTTGTGGATTTTACCTGTTGTCTTTATTTACTGATTCATGGCAGTTACCAAGTGTTGTATATATCTTGTTATTGTATTTATCTTACAAGAAAGATACTCTCTCTGAGGTGAAGTTAAATTCTTTAAGATTTCTTATTACATTCTTACTAACACAGAAAGCTGTACCCAATAACTGCATCTGATTAGTACGGTTTTTTAATTCTAAGCTTCGTTCAGAGAACATGATCGTATTAATACCACGTTGGCTTTCCTAGCGTTTTTTGTTGCATAAATGTCTTGACTTTAAAGCTTAATTCGAAAGAAAGCCGTTTGACAGTTAAATATGACAGGAATATAACTTTTTATTCGAAATACATACATACATTGACATTTGTTCCACAGATCATGAATATACTGCATTTTAGCCACTTACTTTGTGTTCTAAATTTTGAAAAATGTTATATTTTTAATGAAATCTTCTACTAGGTTCACAGATAAACTAAATTATTCTCTTAGACTTAACGCAATAATTTAAGACTTAGATGTCATTTGATGTTCAGGACCTTATTTAAACATGGGATCAAAGTGGCTCTGAGCACTATGGGACTTAATATCTGTGGTCATCAGTCCCCTAGAACTTAGAACTACTTAAACGTAACCAACCTAAGGACATCACACACATCCATGCCCGAGGCAGGATTCGAACCTGCGACCGTAGCAGTCGCGCGGTTCCGGACTGAGCCCCTGAACCGCTAGACCACCGCGGCCGGCACTTAAACTTGGGTTATTTCTTTAAGAAATATGTTGCGAATAAATATGAAAGGTCTCTGTTGTATACCTTTCATGCTAATTTCTTAAATATGTTATCATTTACGACATAAATTCCTCCACTAAATTTACTGTGGTGTTTCTCACCATCTGGGAGGAGGCTGAACAGTGGAACTTCTTAATTTTACACATAAACAAGAACGATCTGTCACACTACTACACTTTAAAACACAGTTTATATGTAATTCATGTCACACAGTCTCATACGGAACCTACATCTGCTTTCTTTTATATACTGTATATGATAAGATACTGTCATTCCCCTTCCCTTCTGTGTGAGAGGATGAATGAGCAAAGGTATTTCTAGTTGCATGCTTGATGGTAGCATACAAGCCTGTCTGCTGGAGAACAGTAGGACCAATGTCAGAACAGGTAGCTACGCTTTCTAAAAGCAGAGAGGTTTCTATTCTTGGTATGGTCCTGTCCGTCCCTTGTCATGTTGGTATAGGAAGCTGCCTCTCTGGTCACATCCGTTTGTATCTGTTAAGCACGTTCGGTAGGGTCCCAGGTCAGTCTGTCTGCGGCGAGCGTCCGAAGTTGTAAGGTCTCCGGCTAAGCGCGTGTCTGCTAAGTCCGTAGGATATGGATTTCTTGTTTAGCTCTAAAATATCTAATGTTATCTTAAATTGCAACGAAGTGTTATTCGAGCGTAAAGTTCAGAATATCTTCCGGTAGTTGCTTTGTCACTACTTTGTGAGTAAAGTGGAACCACGTGTTGATCAGTAACTCTAACTAAGATCATCAATCTTAAATGCGAATGTGTGTGAGATTTTAACAATGTCCCTTGATAGTATTTTTCAATATAGCAACTTTTCT
This sequence comes from Schistocerca gregaria, assembly GCF_023897955.1. Classification (NCBI taxonomy): domain Eukaryota; kingdom Metazoa; phylum Arthropoda; class Insecta; order Orthoptera; family Acrididae; genus Schistocerca; species Schistocerca gregaria. The sequence continues at coordinate 838,426,291 of NC_064931.1, forward strand.
TTATTTTCAACACATGTGGGGTGTACTTTGTGAGACCAGTACCACGTGCGTATACAATTGTTTGACCCATCAGGTTAACAGTAAGAGGATAGTAACCAGTTCGATGTTTTTCTTTTGTAATTTGCGTTTCTATGTAATTTATTTTAATAATCAAAACTATTGTAGAGTTACACTCTTTGTGTAAATCAAGTCGATCATGTGAAGCATGTGGTGTAAGCATCAAAGTAGCCCTCAGCTATTCTTTTCAGGAAGATTTCACAGAGCGTCAATATGAATTTAGTATACCAGTGTGTGGTAATTTCATGACGGACAGGATTGAGCTACGAAAGTAACTTCTTTGGGTGAAAATTTAATCGGTTGGTTGTTGTTAATTTCCTCTTGGATATGTTTCAACGTTCTTCGTGTGTTATTTTATGAATGCAGTGTTGTATGTAGCCTCCCAATCTTGACTCCCTATTTGATGTGTTCTGTAAGATTACAAGATCCTAAATAAGGCACCAGTTTAGTTATGAATGAAGTTTGAAATGCTAAAATTCGAACGGAACAATAATCAATGTAAAAATAAATGTCCAAATAGAAACTGATTTATGTCTTTTTATTTAAATTGTCTTTATATATATAACACTGGTTATTGTAAGATGAGTACTAAAATATAATAATTAATGTTAGTCTGGTTGTGAATTTCGTTAAGCTAGACTGGATACCTGGTGAAACAGTTGCGCTGTAATGCAAGGGTAACATTCTCAGATAGCTCACAGCTTTTAACCCACTTTTATGGTCTTGAACATCAGCACCGGTTTCAGAACAAATTAAAGCAACCGCATTACAAACATCAACCAAATTGAACGTAAATTGCGTTCGTTAAATTTGTTGTGATGGTCGTTAACTACCTAAATCTTGGTAGTACATATCCCTGAAAGGCCGTTGATGTTGCTAAGAGTATGCTAAAAGATATTTTCATATGCAGGACGCTACTTATACACTAGTACCTGTTTTAAAGTAATGTAAATAATGTAAGTGAACAACAGTTACCAAATTTTTTTTTCTTTTTCCTTAATGAGTGCGTAAAGTAATTCCCACTTGGTTGTGCACAGTAAGGAAAGTGGGTTGGTATTTTTAGGGTAATCAGTTTCATCTACACGTTAATGTAGTACTTTTTGTTAACTTTTGATCCGATAGATACCAGTGGTAGCGCGTTTAGCCACAAATGTCACATCCTCTGCCAATTCACACAAGAAACTGTACTGAATATGATGCATATGATGAGAATCTAAATGCGTTGTAATTGGTCAATGAAGAAAATACGAAATATAAACTCACCACAACATGGTGAAAGAGAATGGTGAACATAATTCCACACAGAGAGCAATATTTGATATACAAATAAACATATCCTTTGCCCCCGTCAAATTATTTTCTAAATTATCTATAAGATCCAAGTTCCAAGCATATAGAGGTTCCTTATAATATAACTACAAATCTCGAACCAAAATTCTAATCCATCCCAAATATAGCTTTATGTGTAATCTAACAAATATGTAAGGAGATAAAGTAAACAACATACTGTCAATCATATTGCAAGTATATTTTCTGTGACATTTAAAAAATATGCACAATTAGTGCATTGGCACTACAGATATAACCTTCTGGTTAAACTCTACTTGGTAGTGAGCACAGTCTAATTATTGTACGACCTGTAAAGTAACGAAACCTGTCTGTATCAGTCATGAAACCCCCCCCCCCCCATAAAAAAGAAATTGCTGTATAATATTATAAAGGATAAAGGGTAGTGTTAGTGATACTACATAGAGAGTAATTGGCACTTGTTATTGAGAACAGATGAAAGGAACCAAAAAATCTATGTTTCTTTTAACAACATACATTAAAAAATTTTCTATTACATTACAAATCAGGCACGGCACTGCTACTGATCTGAATTGATGAGAGTATATAGTAACCTTATTTGTGTCTTGACCACACCTTTACTTCCAAGCAACCTTACGTGTTTCGCCTTTCCATCCTTCTGAAAGGCAATTCTAAGTCAGTCATATAAAAGTATTAGATGCATTGTATCTTGTCAACATTCTCGAGCACCACTCAAGTTTGCTCTCCTCTCGTTCTTGAGAATGTTGATGTGATATAATGTATCTCAATTTTTATGTCTGACATAGCACTACCTTTGAAAATGACGCAAAGTTGAAATATGTAACGCTGATGCGAGATAAAAGTGTGGTCTAGTTATAAATAAATTTCCTAAAAGTGCATCCAGATGGCTGCATCGTCTCACAGCATTTTCTTGCTAATTGCGAATGTTATCTCCATATCGAAATAGTATTATTTCTCAAAAATTCGTCTAAGTTTGACCAAAACCAGTATCAAAGGCAGACCCACATGCTAATGAATTTCCATGACAGGTTAAAAGACTTTTGTTGCTGTAAAAAAGTTTGTCATCTTCTGTTGATAATGTTACACACAATGGAGATTATACAGAACTTTGTCCCACAAAGAATCCATTTGCAGCAAGATCGTAACAAATTGTCTCCTACTTATCATGTTACAGTAAAATTGTAACAAATTGTTCCCTATATCTCCATGCTATAGTAGAGCCGTCATGTACAGAATATCAACTGTAACCCCAAATACACTCCTGGAAATGGAAAAAAGAACACATTGACACCGGTGTGTCAAACCCACCATACTTGATCCGGACACTGCGAGAGGGCTGTACAAGCAATGATGACACGCATGGCACAGCGGACACACCAGGAACCGCGGTGTTGGCCGTCGAATGGCGCTAGCTGCGCAGCATTCGTGCACCGCCGCCGTCAGTGCCAGCCAGTTTGCCGTGGCATACGGAGCTCCATCGCAGTCTTTAACACTGGTAGCATGCCGCGACAGCGTGGACGTGAACCGTATGTGCAGTTGACGGACTTTGAGCGAGGGCGTATAGTGGGCATGCGGGAGGCCGGGTGGACGTACCGCCGAATTGCTCAAAACGTGGGGCGTGAGGTCTCCACAGTACATCGATGTTGTTGCCAGTGGTCGGCGGAAGGTGCACGTGCCCGTCGACCTGGGACCGGACCGCAGCGACGCACGGATGCACGCCAACGCCGTAGGATCCTACGCAGTGCCGTAGGGGACCGCACCGCCACTTCCCAGCAAATTAGGGACACAGTTGCTCCTGGGGTATCGGCGAGGACCATTCGCAACCGTCTCCATGAAGCTGGGCTACGGTCCTGCACACCGTTAGGCCGTCTTCCGCTCACGCCCCAACATCTTGCAGCCCGCCTCCAGTGGTGTCGCGACAGGCGTGAATCGAGGGACGAATGGAGACGTGTCGTCTTCTGCGATGAGAGTTGCTTCTGCCTTGGTGCCAATGATGGTCGTATGCGTGTTTGGCGCCGTGCACGTGAGCGCCACAATCAGGACTGCATACGACCGAGGCACACAGGGCCAACACCCGGCATCATGGTGTGGGGAGCGATCTCCTACACTGGCCGTCCACCTCTGGTGATCGTCGAGGGGACACTGAATAGTGCACGGTACATCCTAACCGTCATCGAACCCATCGTTCTACCATTCCTAGACCGGCAAGGGAACTTGCTGTTACAACAGGACAATGCGCGTCCGCATGTATCCCGTGCCACCCAACATGCTCTAGAAGGTGTAAGTCAACTACCCTGGCCAGCAAGATCTCCTGATCCGTCCCCCATTGAGCATGTTTGGGACTGGATGAAGTGTCGTCTCACGCGGTCTGCACGTCCAGCACGAACGCTGGTTCAACTGAGGCACCAGGTGGAAATGGCATGGCAAGCCGTTCCACAGGACTACATCCAGCATCTCTACGATCGTCTCCATGGGAGAATAGCAGCCTGCATTGCTGCGAAAGGTGGATATACGTTGTACTAGTGCCGACATTGTGCATGCTCTGTTGCCTGTGTCAATGTGCCTGTGGTTCTGTCAGTGTTTTCATGTGATGTATCTGACCCCAGGAATGTGTCAATAAAGTTTCCCCTTCCTGGGACAATGAATTCACGGTGTTCTTATTTCAATTTCCAGGAGTGTATAATTGGCTGGACAACCATGGTCAGCTGACAGGGTTATTGGCATTACCATACATGATCATTCATCTTAACTTGACGTAATATGAGTTGCTTGGAGGTTGCATCAACGTGGATGCACAGACGTAAGCAAGTCTAATCATCACATTGGTTCTGTTTATGGGTTTTAAGTTCAAAAAATATCTGAGCACTTCTGCGACCTCGCTGTCCAATGATATCTGCCCACTCAACACAGCCCCCTTACATTCTGAACATGTGGTCCCTTTCCGGCCCCTCCCCCGCACAGATCACCAAATGCGTGTGATGTCATGGATGTACTGTGCTGAGATATTTATGTGTGCTTTGCCTTGAAGTTCTCAAATGAGTTGAGCTTTTTTCTGGATTTACGACTCACAAACAGAAAGAACGTCTTGATTAGAGACGTTCATGTCTAATCATGCATGTTGATGCAGTCTCCAAGCAAATAATGTTATGATAAGCTTAGATAAATGCCCTTGTGTGTTAAAACTACAGCAACAATGACAGCTGACCATGATTTTACAGCCAATAATATCTGAGGTTCTGGTAATTCACCCTGTACATGGGATGATTTGTAACAGTTAATTTACTGCAATATGTTGATGTATGGTACAATTTGTTACAGTTCTTTTTGCTGTTTATCTGTAATGGAAAATATTGTTTGTGATGTAAAGACGGTCTGATACAATTTTGCTGTAATACAGTGAGGTATCGAGCAGTTTGTTATAACTGGTTCTCTGCGATCTCAGTACTATTGGTGGTAGCTCATGCAGTTCGGAGAAATGTTCCTGTAAAGTGTATGGGGCCAAGTGTCATACAGTATCCTCTGTGTGATAACATAACTTAGCATTATTACCAGAAGATGAGAAATGATTTCATTGCATGGTAAAGTTTATACTCAGGCGTGGGGGTCACCGTAATATTTGGCTGACTTCAACATTGGTTTTAGTGGTAATACGGCAAGTTTTGACAAATAATGTACAAAACTGGCATGTGGACATAACTGTGATTAGTTTGGTAGAAAGATAGAACTATTATTGGGAACCAAGTCAGCTTCATCCTGTACATTAGAAAAGCAGCAGTGCCCAGCACAACATTTGCTCATAGACAACTGCAGCGTATTGTGTACGTTGTTTTAGTAGTGCCTATGTATTTGCGAACTGTATTTTTTTAATGTTGCAGAACAATTGAAGTACAACAGCAATGTCACGAGTTTTATGTAACGAAGTCTTTAAATATTTTGATACATGAATCGGATTGTTTTGTTTAGGTGCATAAATGGAAATTTTGATTCTGATGAGATATCTGCATTGATAGTTTTGTATGCAATAAGCGCTACCTGCATCAATCTTTCAAACTGAAATCTTCAAAAAAAATTAATCTGTCTAAGGATCATGGTCCAGAGGCATTGAATTTTTCTGCCTGTGTGGAATCTTGTCCATCTTAGTCCTTGACCATGGTGTGTTGTGTTTACATTTTATATTTGCTATATTGCTACGTCATATTACGGAATTACGAAAACATACAGTCTAATATGTGCAACACATTTAGAATCTCATCAAACTGCACAATTATTAGTATGGTTTTCTTAGTTAAAGAGTGAGTAAATCAAACATTTATAGATAAACATGCAATTATTTACTAGTAATTTATCGAGGTAGAATGTAAACTTCTTAGGTGGTCTTTAACTACAGTTTTAATCGTTGAATGTTGCAGCCTCCATCGAAAATTCATTGTTGTACATAAATGGAACAAGACCACAAGATGATGCAAGATCAAAAGTAATATAAAACCTATATTACCTACTCAATAACATTCATAATACTTCATGTATTATCTTTCACCCTCATAAAATGATGGTTGGCAATTTCATTATGCGATTACCAGCAACAAATCCTCATTTAGGACTAAGGGGAAGTGTAAACAATCAGTGAATAGTTTACTTTTTAACAATATGTCTTTAATTCTGTTACAGAAGCATAACAGTGAAAATTAGAGATGGATAGAGAATTACAGCATTTAATTTCAGTGTTCACAGTCAAAATTTAGGTACAAGGTGAGATGTTGTAATAACATAGAGACTCATGTCATGAACATAGTGCTGCCGATGGAGCTTACAAATTTTGTCACCTATTTTAGACGCAGTAATAATGTAACGTATTCTTACCCCCTATAATGTTCATTACTAACCTCATTTTTGTGTATAGCCTGATTTAGGTCTTTTATGAAAGGTCAGTTGCGTGCTTAGAATGTTGTTTTACCCATATTTGTTTTCTATAGTCACAGAACAATTTGGATGAGGAATTAGCACTGTGGTATACTTGATTTTATCAGGTTTTTGGCATCAAGTGTAACATGGTATTAACATTCTGCCTCTTGACATAGATATCTGTGTGAATGTGATATATGATTTGACATACGTACTAGATCAGGGAATACTGTAAGTTATGGACGTTTAGGACCCGGTATTACCACATCATGACATTTCACCTACTTTTAGTGTGTGTTTATATGTCTGCGTGTGCGTGTTGTGTGTGTGTGTGTGTGTGTGTGTGTGTGTGTGTGTGTGTGTGTGTGTGCGAGAGAGAGAGAGAGAGAGAGAGAGAGAGAGAGAGAGAGAGAGAGAGTATATGTGTGTACTTTAGTGTGTACTTTGTATAGCTGCTATAGATAATCTGGGTGCATAAGTATTTTCTGTTGGGGCACTACTGTAGCTTAAACAAAATGTGGTACAAAGATCAGACCATGTTCATAGAAAAGTGTGTCTTAACCAGTAAGTAAATTGTAAGTGCCAGTTTACACCAGGATTGTCAATTTTTCTATGTATCTTTAATAAGTAATGGAATACTTCTGAAACTCGGGAAAAATTCAGATTGTGAAGGCACTTTTGAACATGACATCAATAAAAAAATTCAGATGTACCTTGGATACTTTTTGAGAAATAATACAGACGTGGAAGAACCTCATTACTCTCTATATATTTACATGTTTTTGGTAAGTAATTCAAGTCATCTGGTTACTTTCGAAGGTGGTTTAACGTAATCATAGTTTAGATGCATTTCAATACGTCATCGTCTTTTATGTCGTGTTTATTAGCATACCCAGGCCACTTCTGTCATTTCAGAATTTTTAAAAATTTCCCATAACAACCATCTCATATATTTCTTTATCTTGGCACCACCATCACACTGCATTTTTTAACTTCCCGCCACTGCCATCTTGGACATTTTCAGTTTTCCGCCACAGCCATCTTGGAATTCGATTACAAGAAAACCAGCTAATGATAGCCAGTTCCACTGTGCTCTTCAGTCTCCACAGCCACTCTATTGTTGTGAAAAATATTGTCGATGTCGATGTAAGACTTAACAGGTTGAAGACTGTCGACAGCCACACAAAATAAATTAATTTTGTAGTATGAATCGGTGTTGGCATCTTCAATGCTTTGTCAGTGTTGATAGTGTTTCTATGGTAATATCTGATGTGTTGCCCATACCTGTACACTGCACATTACTAAATAAACCATGTGTGTTGCATTTGTATATTCTAGCCATACCATGAGAAACATTTGTGTCATAATTTTCATGAAATAGTGAAAACATAGGCAGTTTCCTAAATCATGGGAGTGGGGAAGTAACCAAGGCTTCCCACAATGTGTACCAAATCAAAGAACCACAGGGCAAGTTTAATTACTGAAGGATACCATTGAAACTTCTGGAGAGTGCAAAAAGATAAGAATGAAGATTGATAGTAAGAAACATATTGATATATATGGTCATATTTGTAAGTTACAATATCGTAGAAGATCTAATAAAGCTCAAGTGATGTTATATTAGGACATGAGACGGTAAATACACACAAGTTTCAATAAAGTGGAAAAATATTCAGGTAGACAACATACTGCGTAACAAATTTCTTGTGAAATGACATGTTTTCTCGTGTTGCACCGAACATTATCAGTTTTCTCTCTATGGGTTCCGTAAATACAGATAAAGGGAAAATAGAAAAAAATAACATAAAAAGCACTTGAAGGTTTGCCGTTACTACTTCCTTATTGTGATGTCTGTAACTCTTTGGACACTCACACTTACACTTTAGGCATACACATGGATTGTTGTGGATGTTCATTACAGTCGCTGTAGCAGTAGGTCACATGCACAAGCTGTATGTGCAGCTCACATCTCAAAAGATTTTCTTCCATCAACAAGTACATGGAAAGAAACAGAAAACCACGATATATAAGCCTGTGTTCCATGAAGAGGTTCCCTTCATATCAAGTAAAATATATATTCGGACAGAAGTTCCACGGCGACTATAATTTCAAGGTTGTTGCCACAAGACCTGGTGATGATACTAGTGGGTTCGTAACTACAGTGTCCTTAATGTTTCAAAGTGTAACACGATTCATTCAGTCTTTTTTGTTTACTATTGATGTTCATGGCCTCTGTAATATTTCACAGTATTGTAATAGCTACAGTGCTTTGCTTTCCATTCCAAACGGCGAACTATTATCTTCAGTTTTGCTATACACTTGTTGAATCCAAAATTGGTTTGCTTAAGTGTGTATATCAGATCGTAGCTGCATGTTTGTTTCGTGACACAAATTTTTCAGTCGTTCTTTTTGATACCAGTTCTGTGGTATAGTACGCCATCGTTGAACTAATAATATTTCTGCGACATTTCGTTGGCCGTGCATCCAAAACCTGTTTTCACACTTTTTAAATCTGGATCTTCATTCTACTCCCTCACAGTGATATTAAATAGCTGATTAACTTTACACAAACTGTATCCTTTTTAGTAATGCAAGAAAAATTTCTTGTCCGTAAGTATTATCTATAATGATGTGTCCAAGATCTATAGGTAATGGAATTAACGCATCGGGAACGGAGGTTATGGTTTCCAGGGTTATTTCCAACCTAGAAACTGTACTCCTGTAAAGCCCGAGCCGATCAATCGAACTGAATGACGTATAGTTTACTGTTGTATAATTAGGATAGGGCTTTACGATCAGATATGACCATTTCGTAATTTCCAGGTAAGCAGTACGAATATTTCCCAAAGCCTGATAAGATATCTAAAACTTTTAGATTCATTATAGTTTATTGTCTTTACCATTTGTTGAACATTAAACTGGCAAATGCTATAGTGTCTGTAGTGCCATTCTCATCCTGCTGATACATATACACTCCAAAGCCATAGCCCAAGTTATCACCAGATAGGCGGAAGACTTTTGAGATGACTGAATGCACCATTATTTCTGGATTACATAAATTTAATCAGTGGCTTCTTAAGCACATTCACATGGATGTGTCCAATGCTATTCTCATTACCTGTAAAAAACTTAGCCATCATTCATTGACTGCTCATTCACAAATCACCTATAGAAGCAAAAAAGTCAAATAAATTTTTTTCATTGTTTTAGCCAATGATTCTTCCAACTTATCATAATCTGCAGGGATACCTTTTGGTCTAAATCTGTGTCCAAATATTTTATTCTGGAAGCACACACATAGATTCTTCGACATTTGTGGTACCTCTGCTCCCTAAGACGCTGCAAGAACTTCGCCTAATACCTGTTCATATTCTTCCCAAGTTGGAATCTATTCAGAATGTCGACCACATTAATCGTGATTTTCTTTAGTTATTCATCCCCAAGTACCATGTATGTCCAAAAGTTTGGTGAAACGTAATTTGAGCCCCCATGATAGAGCTCAGATTAGTAGTTTCTGCCCTCAGATCTAGATGCTGCGTACTAGAGCAGTCTTGCGGATACAATGTGCCGGAGGCAGCGCTAATACAGTTTGCATACTTTGACAGAAGTTGCCAAAGATTACCAATGTTGAGTCACGTAATGGCAGCCCAGTGAGCAATTGTACATGGAATTGCCATGTGCATTCTTGTTCACGGCTACGCTAATGTCACGCTCTTGCATTCACTTGCACATAGGCTGCGAATTTGCAATGTGCACATGCATGGCGAACATCACATACGCCACAGCAGGGCGAATTTTATTTGAATGATGAATAACGAATAGTGATAAACATTATTACTCGTTATTCCTGAATAACAAATGCTATTCGAAACGTTATGCACTTACAAGAATAAAAACCATTATTCGTCTTTTGTGAGTGCCTAATGTTACGTATAATAAATAGACTGGAATAACAGTGACATTTACTGCTTCAGTTCTCTTTCGATGTTTTCGGTGCAATTAAATTAATATTCAGGACAACTCTTTCTGTCTAACATCTCCTCACGAACTTCATTTGATTTTCGAAGATTTGTCGTTGTGGCGCCAAAGAAAATACGTTTACGTTAGCAAAGACGATGTTGTATTATATCTCATCAATTATTCTGTTCATGATACCAGATACCGATATATGACCTTCAACTCACAATCGTCTTCATAAAAATTAAATAATTATGAAATCCACGTAGTTGTTGGCAAATAATTCGTCGTGACTGCACGGGTAGCTACATTTTGCAAAACAGTATCACAAGAAAGTTCCTTTTTGTGTCATAACATCATTCGAGACTCAAAACACGATATGTTCGACATTTCTTTGGCTGTGGTATGTCTGAAGTTCCTCGTCCGTGGATGGCAGTATAGGTGACCTATTCGTTTTTAAGTAGTTAGTAATAAATCGCTGCACTAATTGCATTTGGTGCAGAAAGCTGTAAAATGGCCTCCAATCGTCTCGTGCCAGTGTACTCCAATATTATGATCTCTTTTATATACTCAAAACCAGTGTGGCTTCCGAAATGTTTCAGCCTTCAAGCTCTATCTAACTCCTTAGTCGCGTGTCTCATCGAAAGTCCGTTTTATACTATAACGGAATGCTCGCGCAGAGTTAACTGTAAAACACTTTCGGATGACTTTTGACATCCAGCAGCGTTTCACAGTTTTAGTTCCTTAGTTTTAATGGCTGTTTATGTTAATTGTTTGCAAATGAGGGTCAACTGTGTTTCCCTTAGTTCTTAGCTTTACAAACATAAGAGAATTGCGTAATTACATCATCGATACACTCATACTAATAGTGTTATCATTCTTGGTTCAGTGGACGAAGCTGGCCCATATTAAAAGTTCCTGTGGGTATCATTTTCCGCTTTTGCTTTATACATATAGTACGTGTATGTTAAATGGGGAAGTGAGGAAATACTGGCAAGGAACTGTTAGTTGAAGTGGGCTGTCTGCTGTGTAGCTCCTAAGGTCTTCAGCATATGAAGAATTTGTGTGTTGCAATTCCTACTCTGTAGAGTAGTTAAAGCTGTGCTCAACCAGAATGTTGGTTAGAACAAAGCAGTTCTTCACTATGCATTGTGGTGTGCCCCTCACTTCCTCCTGCTTCTTAACCGACTTATACAGCTAGTTAGAAGTGGACGTACGGTTCAGCATGTACTGAAGAACACCCTGAGGCTTGACCTGGCTTTTTTCTAACTGTTAGAAATGAAACATGCGTTAACTCACATAGAAAACTGTAGAATGGAGGGGTATCCAATCCAGAACTTATGGCTTCATAGTCTGGAATTTAACCAAATTTCCTCTCTTCTCCATCGTTTACTCTTCAGTGGTTCTGTGTGGATGTCTCAGAACATTTAACACATTTCATCAATATGAGCTTCACTCAGTTTTTATTACTACAGAGGGTGGCCAGTACTCTGACCAACAACGCTGGCTGCCAAGGTGGCATTCACTGAGCCATAGAGGGACATTAATTTACAGTCCATAAATAAACTGTTTATCAAAATAAATTGCACTGAACCAAGGGAACAAACGTTAATCGTATTATTGGTACAAGGTGTAACCAAAGGAGGTATAATGACATTCAGCGTTATTTGTTAGTTACAATTAATTTATTTGCTAATGACTTTGAATGATCTACCAATATAATTACCATCTCTGCTTACCACTACACTTTTGCTTACTTCCCCTTGCCGTTCACGGAAGTTACAATTAGTATGATCAACTGTAAAGAATCCTATTATTTCATTTGCTTGATTTACACACGAGAGCCTACTGTGTCGGTGGATTCTAAAACTTTTTTTAAAATTACAAATAAAATTGACAATCGTAAGCTGTTGGCCCGGTTATAAACTTAAATATTTTCTAGTTGTTTCTCCAAAATACGTCTCAGCGTCAGGGCTTTTTGAGCATTATTTCATCAGCTACGCTTTCACACAAATAATTTCCAATTCCACAACTAACTGAGTGACCTCCTGTAACATCCAATTTTCGATTTTTTATTTAATTTTCGTTTACATAATCATATTCAATCGCTGTGGTAATATATGTTTTGAGTCTCAGGTACACAGCATACACATTCTCCAATTAAAAGGAAATTCTACTTTTCAATCCATTCCAAGGCTTCGAGGGACCCTTACTGCTGCAACTTAGTGACAAAAGTGTGTAGAGTCCATGTTCCTTTAGCCACGGGGCAGGGCCCTTTAGTGAGTGAGCATCTTTCAGGGAGTGCACGCTGTATGATACCGAGTGTGAAACTTTGGGCCACGTGCTTCCGCAACGCGTGCGATGACAGTGATTGCCAGCAAACGATGTTCATTCGGTTCCGCCAGTTGGATGCGATGCTCCGTTATACACTGTCTTGATTCGGAATGAAGTAGTAACTGACAGTATTCTGACTTTAGATAAGTGCTAAAAACTTTTATCTCCTGTTAATTTCTGTATTAATATTTGTAAGATGTGTCTTGATCACACTATTGGATTATTATTTTATTCAGCAGTTTAGCAATTTGAACTATTCTGACGTCACCACATTTCTTTTCAGTATTATTAACAGCTTGCAGTTTCACGGAATAGACGGTCACTATACGGTTTTGTCCATTAGCATTGCCTTTAACTTATTATCAACAACTTCCAATTTCGTCTAAGAATTTGTATATTGCTTAGCGTTAAATGCTACATTTTATTTAACCTGTAAACGACAGACTGCTCATTGTATGACTCGTGATTCACCAGAAAGTAGCTTTCGATGTTTCATTATAACGATCGCTTTCTTTACTGATTTGACCGGTGTCTCACTACAGTACCCTATAAACCGGATACGCTAAACCTCCTGGAAACTGAGTGAGGATATACACTGAAGCGCCAAGGAAATTGGTTTAGGCATGCGTATCCAAAGACACAGATATATACACTACTGGCCATTAAAATTGCTACACCACGAAGATGACGTGCTACAGACGCGAAATTTAACCGACAGGAAGAAGATGCTGTGGTATGCAAATGACTAGCTTTTCAGAGAATTCACGCAAGGTTGGCGCCCGTGGCGACACCTACAACGTACTGACATGAGGAAAGTTTCCAACCGTTTTCTCATACACACACACACACACACACACACACACACACACACACAGCAGTTGACCGGCGTTGCCTGGTGAAATGTTGTTGTGATGGCTCGTCCAAGGAGGAGAAATGCGTACCACCACGTTTCCGACTTTGATAAAGGTGGGATTGTAGCCTATCGCGATTGCAGTTTATGCTATCCTGACTTTTCGGCTCTCGTTGGTCGAGATTCAATGACTGTGAGCAGAATATGGAATCGTTGGGTTCAGGAGAGCAATGCGGAACGCAGTGCTGGATCCCAAGGGTCTCGTATCACTTGCAGTCGAGATGACAGGCATCTTATCTGCATGGCTGTAACGTATTGTGCAGCCACGTTTCGATCTCTGAGTCAACAGATGGGGACGTCTGCTGGACAGCAACCATCTGCACGAACAGTTCGACGACGTTTGTAGCGGAATGGACTATCAGCTCGGAGACCATGGCTGCGGTAACCCTTGACGCTACATCACAGACAGGAGCGCCTGCGATGCTGTCCTCAACGACGAACCTGGGTGCACGAATGGCAAAACGTAACTTATTTCGGATGAATCCAGGTTCTGTTTACAGCATCATGATAGTCGCATCCGTATTTGGTGACATCGACGTGAACGCTAATTGCAAGCGTGTATTCGTCATCGCCATACTGACTTATCACCCGGCGTGATGGTATGGGGTGCCATTGGTTACACATCTCAGTCACCTCGTGTTAGCACTGACAGCACTTTGAACAGCTGACGTTACATTTCAGATGTGTCACGACGCGTGGCTCTACCCTTCATTCGCGCCCGACCGCAAGTTGCACGTACTGTACGGGCCTTTCTGGATACAGAAAATGTTTGACTGCTGTCCTATCCAGCACATTATCTAGATCTCTCACCAACTGAAAATGTCTGGTCAATGGTGACTGAGCAACTGGCTTGTCACAATACGACAGTCACTACTGTTGATGAACTGTGGTATCGTGTTGAAGCTGCATGGGCAGCTGTACCTTTACACGCCATCCAAGCTCTGTTTGACTCAATGCCTAGGTGTATCAAGGCCGTTATTACGGCCAGAGGTGGTTGTTCTGGGTACTGATTTCTTAGGATCTATGCACCCATAGTGCGTGAAAATGAAATCACATGTCAATTCTAGTACAATATATTTGTCCAATGTATAACCGTTTATCATCTGCGTTTCTTCTTGGTGTAGCAAATTTAATGACTAGTAGTGTAAATGGCAGAAAACGGCGGTGTGGTCAGCAACGCCTATGTAAGACAACTAGGGTCTGGCGCAGTTCTTAGATCGGTTACTGCCGGCCGCGGTGGTCTCGCGGTTCTAGGCGCTCAGTCCGGAACCGCGCGACTGCTACGGTCGCAGGTTCGTATCCTGCCTCGGGCATGGATGTGTGTGATGTCCTTAGGTTAGTTAGGTTTAATTAGTTGTAAGTTCTAGGCGACTGATGACCACAGATGTAAAGTCGCATAGTGCTCAGAGCCATTTGAACCATTTATTAGATCGGTTACTGCTGCTACAATGGCAGCTTACCAACATTTAGGTCACTTTCAACGTAGTGTGACTGTCACCACAAGAGCGACAGAACTGAGCATTTTCTTGGAAGCGATGAAGTCCCGTACGACCATTTCACGAGTGTACCGTGAATATCAGATATCCGGTAAAATATCATATCTCGGACGTCGCTATGGACGTAAAAAGATCCTACAAGAACGGGACCAACGATGACTGAAGAGAATCGTTCCGTAAACTGCTGAATATTTCAGTGCCATCAACAAGTGTCAACGTGCGTACCATGCAACGAAACATAGATATGGGGTTTCGCAGCGGAAGGCCCACTCGTGCACCCTTGATGACTGCACGACACTGAACTTTACTTCTCGCCTTGGCGCTTCAACACCGACATTGGACTGTTGATGACTGGAAACATGTTGCCTGTTCCGACGAGTCTCGTTTGAAATTGTATCGAGCGTTTGGAAGTGTACAGGTATGGAGACCACCTCATGAATCCATGGCCCCTGCATATCAGCAGTGGACTGTTGAAGCTGTAGGAGGCTCTGTAATGATGTGGGGACTGTGCAGTTGGATGGAAACGGGACCCCCGATACGTCTAGATATGTCCCTGAATGGTGACATGTAGGTAAGCATCCTGTCTGAGCACCTTCATCCAATCATGTCCATTGTGCATTCCGACGGACTTGGGCAATTCCAGCAGGCTTCCCATGATTCCGGACCTTTTATTTCACTGACAGTTCAGCAATTTGCTCTGCATCACATATAGATAAGCTGGTTACGGGAAATGCTGTATTACTCTTTCCATTTTTCACAATTTGTGATGTAGGTGCTGTGAGACGGAAATGTCTGAATTACCTGTACGTACTGAAGCGTCGATAATGTTTCCATAGCCCTCCATACCAGTCAGAAATAAAATTTATTTTCGTAGTTAGGTGTATTCCTCTTGCTATACTTACTCTTCCATATGTTTACTTAAAGCCATTTCTTGAAAGTTGGCAGTTGGTGATCCAGTAGCTGCTGCCCGTGATTGGACCGCATCGGGAACACTTGATCATTTCATGTATATGACTGGTCTGAACACGTTTTCTGGCTGCTCTTCCGCACAGTCGTCTCTGTTTCATGAGGTTTATTCGTGAGGTTTACCACATCCGGGCTGGTAGCTTCTATGTCTTCTGTAGCTTCTTCCTCTGTCCACTTACGAGAGTCTGGATTCAGTACCTGACACTATTTTTGATTAATCCTTGGATGCAAGAGGTCTCTTAGATTTGGTAGTCTCTCATTTCATGAACAAACTCTCATACAACTGTTTATTTTTGTCTATGTTCTGTTTAATCGCAGGAAATAAAGTTAATTTTCTGTAGAAAGAACTTTATTTATTAATTTTGTAATCCTCTAAGTGTAACTCATATAAAGAGTCCGTTAGATGCCTTAGCTGAGACGCTAAATTTTGAAAAGTTTATCTTAGTTCTGAATGGCACACTATGTTTCCAAGATTTTTAGTAGATACACTGCGACAAAAAAAAAGCGCTGTACCATTGGAAGGGATACAGATCCCAGTTCTCCCCTACTTGTACCACGTCATCACAATGCGCTTGTCCTTAGCATACGAGAGGATTCCGCCGTAATGTAAGTGTGAAATAAAAACTAAAATAAATTTTTCTAACTTTGTCACTGTATGCTTCAATATATTAATGTTAACATTGTGTAATCTCAGAATGATCTAGTGAATATGTTTCGCTATATATAATATTAAGAAAGAAATAAGAGGCACTAAATAATGACGCTATAAAGCTAAAACTGTTAAGAATGTGCAAATGTATGTCATAATCACATTTACAAGTCTCAATTTGATAGAGATTAGGTCGGCGTTTTCACGCTAAATTGAAGGCGCTATATGTTAGACATAGAAAGATGATAATTCGTTTGTAACCTCAGTTTCTTATAAAAACATTTACTATATAACTTCATGAAGCTATCTCTATCAGTTTTCAAGTTATTTACTAAAAACCAAATTTTGAAATAAAATTTCCTTATTCATAAAAGATTGATTATCAGTTGTGTATTTCGTATAATGTTCTAATTAAAGCTCTCGATTAGATTCATGCAATAATAAGAGAGAGTCAACAGTCATCACAGTAAGTGGTTTAAGTATAAAAGGCGATTCTGGAAGAGTTTCTTGACCAGTACATCACAAAGCCTTGGTTCCAGTTGTTACAGGTGATGATCCTTGTTTAATAGCGATTAGTGTAAGTGCTGAAATGATAATTTGTATAGATCTTGTAATGAAATATCGAGGAAGTTTGACTTTGATCAGAGCTACTTAGTACTAACCTTACCAGATTCTTAAGTGAAGAGCAATTCATTGGAAAGTATGAGAGCAGTAATAATGAAGAGTGGTAAGTGCCTATAAGAATAATGAGGAGTAAGGGAAGCTTGCAAGAAAATAGAGCATTCGGGAAAAATGTGCAAGATGCTGATCGGAAGACTCCTATATCCTCGAAGGAATGGAGGCTAAGGGGATAGACCAAATTTCTGAGAAAAAAAAGCTCTGGACAGAAAAAGACGGCATGACAACAAATCTCCCCCACTAGCCTGAAAAATAGTGTTTGTTAAAACTGAAGAAAAATCTAAGAGTATTCCAGATGAAACAGAGAAGATTAGGCATGTTTGTGAAGGACCATTCAGAATAACAGGTTATCCGCGTGCAAACGCATAACATTTAAAATACCCGGAAAGGTAGAGACCACTATGTCTATGAGACATTGTAGATATGAAGCCTTTCAAAACTGACAGTTTTACGATTCTGTAGCGATCTGCCACTCTTTGATGGGTATACACTTTGACGTACTTTGCAGTCCAAGCTATATGAAACTTTATTTCCCTTTCAAATTTCTTTCTCTTCTTCGGTCCTATACTGAGGTATGTTGGGAGTTGGTTCCCTTTAGTGAATAGTCAGTTTCTGGCAGTGTGCAGTCCCAGATGGATAAAAGTTTATTTTCCTTTCAGTTTTCATCCTCTTATACTGTTCTAACTATAATATGTAAGGAATATATGCCTTTTTGTTGTACACATGCTTTTAGTTTTTTTTATATCTACCTAGTAAGAAAGAATTATTCCCTAATATGGCTATAATTGAATGATGACTTACAAGAGAATATGAGAGGTGGCTTCCAGTAGTAAATTATAAATGTTAAAGTAACCGTCTTATGAGCACCAATGATAGAAAAATAATGGCTGAAGTAAATAAATAATGAAGTAAGTCCACGAAAAGGAGAAGTAGCATTAAAATACAGATAAGTAATTGAAGCTGGAAATTTTTAAAGTGTGAAACAAGAAACTCTGCGTAAATTAATAATTTTCAGTTGTAAGTAAGATTCACTCTAGATGAGAGAGAGTAATATTCGTAAAAGGAAGCCACTAGAAGCAAGCCAAAGTGTTTTGATATTGATCAAAGGAGATGTGTAAAAATGGTGAGAGGATCACACCATAAATATAGCTAAATAATGAGCTCAGTAGGCTGACGTAGATATAGGGAGAAAGAGTCAGCGAAATACAAGGTAATAGGGAGAAATAGGAGTAATGAAATCAGTAGGATGACATATACTTTAAAATGGTGAAAAATTTATAATTTCCTCTCGTCTCGTAAAATAGTTGAGAAATGCATAATCTTGCTTAAGGCAGATGGTCATTTAACAGTTAAATATTGCTACATACAGACTACAGCATAGGTATATGAAAGTGTTATCAAACCCAGAATTTAGAGTATTGGTATGTTATAATAAAAACAGCTTTTTGATTGTGTACAATCTGTACAATAATTGAGCCATATGAAAATAGTGTTTACAAAGGTTACTTAATATCCTAAATAAGGCAACATCTAAGAAAATGAAGTAAATTGTTAACTAGCTCAAAATGCAAGTACTTTAAAAATATGTGTTGGTTTTGTGAGCAAATATCTATCATTTATAACAAAATCTTGTGGCAGAGTACATGATTGAAGCTTAATAATAACGTAATTACTAAAAGTGAGCTAGGGTAACGTCATGGTCCCATGAAGCGGCGATTGCCAATAAGCATTTTGAAAAGTCAATTACAATTTTCCAAATATTAATTTTGAAAAAAAAAATAATTCTGAAAACTTCTGAGTTGTTTACTTAAATCACAGAAGGAAAACTGAACATAGGACGTATTTTGTTTCCCTTTTTGTAATAGAGTGCTGTGAAAAACGCTATACACAATGACTTCCCAGCCTCAGCCTTAAATGTGTTAATGAAGGTCGTGCGAAAGGACAAACACGACAGTGCCTATGGTTGTGATTAAATAACTGGGTTCTTAAAAACGAAAGTTTCTGTGTTTATCTTTCAAGTAAAGACTGAAAATTCTAAATCACAAAATTAATTTAGTGATAACCGAAAATATTATTTCATTTTTCTATATATTAATGTATATGATTTATAAAAATCCACTACATTCTCTCTCTCTCTCTCTCTCTTCTCTCTCTCTCTCTCTCTCTCTCTCTCTCTCTCTCTCTCTCTATATATATATATATATATATATATATATATATATATATATATATATATATATATATATATATAAAGTTAATTTTGTGGCTGTAGTATTAAGAAAAATGTAGCTAAAATTAGTTTCATTTAATTGTGGTCAGCAACGGTAACATCACTTGTTTTTAATATTTAATTATTTTTAAAAATAAATATTTCACAAACAATATATATGGGTTGACATGGCGAAACAATAAGTGTACCACTGTGAGTAATAGAGATGCGAGCGAATGTGCGGCGACATATTCCTGATCGTAACACCACATCATCATAACGCACCTGTACTTTAGCATACAAGGAATTGCACTATAACCTAAGAGCGAAAATAAAAAATTAAATAACTTTTCCAAACATTGTCAGTTTATCCTTCGGTGTATTAATGTTAACACTGTGAGGTCCCACAATGATCTAATAAACATATTTCGCTAAATATATTATTTCAAGAGAAAAATAAGTGGCGCTATACAATGACACTATAAAGCTAAAAATTGCTAAGAATGTGCAAATGTATGTCACAACCAAATTTACATATCTCAGCTTGACAGAGGCAATATTTTGTTCAAAAACGGCGTTTTCATACTAAACTGAAGGTGCTACGTTTTAGACTCAGAAAGATGAAAATTCGTCTTTATTCTTATTAACTATGTGAGACAATATTTTGGTCAAAATCTGCATTTTTAGAGTAAATTGAAGACGCTAAATATGAGACGCAGAAACATGATAACTCGTTTGTAACCTCAGTTTCATAAAAAAACATTAACTATGTGACTGCAGTAAGCTACCTCTATCAGTTTTCAAGTTATGTACTAAAAACCAAATATTGAATTAAAATATCCTTATTCATAGCAGATTAAGTATGAGTTATGTTTTTGTTGCACAGAAAAGTTCTAATTACAGCACTTAATTACACTGTTGAAATAATGCAGCTGAACCAGGTTAGAAGACTTTATTTAGGTAACAATCATCACAAGGAATCTTAAGAGGCACTTCAGAGGTAACCTTCTACTATCGGTTCCCTTCTACAAATTCTAGCTGGGAAAGTTTATACACTCGTGCTAAAAGTTATTCAGTAACTACAGCAAACTTAACTCCATTCATATAAAACAATTTACTTTTGGTGGTTTGAACTCCGAGCTGTAGCCTGTTTTACCTGGAAATTCCTGTAGAGGTCGCCACTGTAATGCTAATTGTGCTGTTTCCGATAGGGACTATAATATTATTCCCAGAAATATAGTTATATATTTTGCATGTAAACTTCTACTGAATATGTCAATTAGTGAAAACTCTGAAGTTCTATTTATAGTCATAGTACCTGCTCCCGCTGAGTGTATTGCAAGAACAAAACTATTTTAAATTAATGCTATGAGTAATGTGGACTTTTAGCATGGAAATTTGGTTTGTATGTTCTCCATGGCTCTCTGGCCGAGCGAAAAAATTGTTTTCAGGCCCTTTTAAACGGCGAAGACATCATAATTTATCCGATGCCCCACAATACAATACCTTTAGAAAAGTCAGATGTACTGCAAAATCTACCACAGAGTATTCTTTTGGAAGAGAAGTGTTTGTCCTTATCTCAGAAATGTTCCGGGAGAGCACAACATTACTATGATGAAATAATAATTATGGAATGTACTTCTATAGCGTATTTATAAAATCGATTCAATATTGCTTCTAGAAGGCAATGAACATCATCTGAATCAAATAATTCTAAAATGGCTTCAATAAGAACCTCTACTGGATCAGTAGGTTGACAGTGATTAACACAGGGATGATCCGCAGCAAAATGAATTCGTGTCCTCTAGCATTCCAAGTGAAGACATTATTTATTGGTAACGAGCGAACTCAGTGGAGTAGAGCATCACCACCTCGTATTAGAGTTCGGGTATGCCGTATCATGCAAAGTCCACCTGGACTAGCAGCAAGTATACATCTTTTGTATTCGAGAATCCAGCCGGATGTTCGCGTCATTATCGCACGACAGCCTAGGCTGTGGCTAAGCCATGTCTCCGCAATATCCTTTCTTTCAGGAGTGCTAGTTCTGCATTGGTTCGCAGGAGAGCTTCCGTAAAGTTTGGAAGGTAGGAGACGAGGTACTGGCAGAAGTAAAGCTGTGGGTACCGGGCGTGAGTCGTGCTTCGGTAGCTCAGTTGGTAGAGCACTTGCCCGCGAAAGGCAAAGGTCCCGAGTTCGAGTCTCGGTCGGGCACACAGTTTTAATCTGCCAGGAAGTTTCATATCAGCGCACACTCCGCTGCAGAGTGAAAATCTCATTCTGGACCTCTTATTCCCTTTTCTACCATAATAATTATGTAGAAATCATGTAATACTTCTAGTGGTTGTCCTGTTATTTTCAACACAGCACCCCAAGAGAAAATGGGTCCTTTAAAATACCAAGATGGTTCAAAATTGTATGTTTTAAATCAAGTTTTTCTTAAATTTTTAAAACATCTTTTAACAATATTACATCATTTTTAAGATACAGATAATGATATCCACCATGATTTTATATAATTATTTTTTCCAAACCAATGTTTACAGTCTTCATCACTGTCATTCAATTTATTGTAAAATTGTTCTTTTTCTGGTAATTGTGTCTCTTCAAATTTCTTCATAGTATCCATGTAATCTTATGGATACACCTTTTCTGATCACTAAATCAATTAATTCTGTTTTGAAAAAGTTCTTAATATTTTTCATTTGATATCTCTCTTAAAATTTCATGAAAATTTGTCAAGTGAAGAAGCCATCAATTTAAATCTACCAAAAAATCTCATTTTGAATCTTTCTGGCCTTTTACAAAAATTAATATGTCAGTCTTCATTGTTGGGAATTAAATCTGTCTGTTTCTTATCATTCGCTAATTCTTTCAGAGATGGAAGAATATAATCATTTTACTTTTAACTGGTAAGTTTTTGCTACATTTCATTTTTTATGTTTTTAACTTTGTTAAATTCTAGATGGTTTGACACAAACCTAATACAAATTTTGCCTTACAAGTGAAATATGAAAATAAAAAGTGTGCAACAAATGATAAGAAATAATTTTTTTCAGACAGTTTTTGAAATAAAGCAAAACAAAGAAACGAAAGATTTGGATAACTGGTACTTACAGAAATCTTAATTATTAATGATCTTATTGCAAATACTGGAGATATTTATTATCTATACAAAGAGAGAGTAAAAATTAGTTGAATTAAAACCAATTAGAGAATCTATTTGTGATAGTGTTATTGTAACTAAAATAGGAGATTTTATAGTTTGCGAAGGAGATATTAAAAATGGAATGGTTCTTCTACAAAAACCAGACTGTTATAGTTGTAAAAGTTTTTTAAAATGTGGTTTCCTAAATTTCATCTGGCTGGACATGGAGTTAAAGCAAAAATTCCATATTTATTAGCCACCAGTACACAAAAAATGAAATGGACTAAACTAAGTATTAGTAATGATATAAAAATTATAGAACAAAAATATAAAAATTCAATCGCTATTCCTTATAAAATAGAATTAGCCTATGTTAAACTCAAAACATTTTTAAGAGAGTTACCAGACATTTTAGAAGATCTTATGAATGAAAACTATTATTTATTGGATTTAGACATTACCCAAATTCTTATAGGAATTTTTACCAAAGAAGATATGTGTAACTACTTAATGAATCAATTTAATTTTCGAATGCTAGTACAATTATCTGAAGGAACTGGTATTACAAGTCTGGAAGCAACAGTTTATAATTACATTAATCCAGGTTTCCAAAAACAACAAGAATCTGATCCATTAACGTATTGCTTAGAACTAACAGCAAATAACAGTAAATATTTCTGAGAAACCCCTTTCTATTCTTTTGGAAAAATTAACATATTCGTTGCAAAACAGTTTTATAATATTTTTAATTATGTACTACAATATGTATGTTAAGGGAACAAAAATTCTCACAAATTAACAGAAATACAAACAAAATTTGAAACAAGAAATATAGAACAAAGAGATATAATAGTTAAATTTGTTTTATCTACATTTATTTTTAACTTGTTGCCTATTAATGACATAGACATTTTTGAATATACAGAGAATGTAATTTCTGTAACCGAAAAATATTTTATTAAAGCTGGAGAAACGTATTCTTAAAAATCCTATAGTTTGTTATCTAGAACACCAAAAGAAATAAATATAGAAGATTCGGGCAAGTATAAATAAATGTTTTTATTCTACATGTGTCTCGAAGAAGAAGAAATATTTCCAGCAAACTGTACCCATAGCCTATTAAAGAAATGAAATTGCTTAATACAGTATATTTGCAAACCACTAAAGAAAGGGAAGAAGAACTAGAAAATTTAAATACAAAAGAAAGAAAACCCTAATATTTAGGTGCATCACAATTTTTAAAGCCGAGCAAGGTGGTGCGGTGGTTAGCATACTGGTCTCGCATTCGGGAGGACTATGGTTCAATCCCGTGTCCAGCCATCCTGATTTATGTTTTCCATGATTTCCCTAAATTACTCGAAGCAAATGCCACGATGGTTCCCTTGAAAGGGCATGGCCGACATCCTTCCCCATCCTTCCCTAATACTATGAGACCGATGACCTCACTGTCGGATCTCCTCCCCCAAACAACCCAACCCCAAATACTTTGAAGAAAAAATAGAAAATTATTTAGGAGAAGAAACAAGAAATTAGGTTAACAGATGAAGAAATAAAAATATTTTAAACACCAATGGATAGACTTGCCCACAAGTGGAGTTTTTATAATTTACACTTTTGTGGTAAACGGCCAAATCTAGACTACATAGGAATGTGTGTTGGGCGAAGAAAATAGTGAAAACTCTGTAAATATTGTTAAAGGTCTGAATAAAAGTATATTTATATAACTGAAGAAAAATTAAAATTTTCTTAAAAACGAAGGATGTAATTGTATTCCATATAAGAAGAACCATTTTTCAAAATAAAAAGGGATAGTATTTGTACTTATAATGGAAATTCATTCCTCAGAATAGTTTACTTAAATATACACCTAACTTTAGAAAACAAAGATAGTTTATAGCATTAAAAATTTTTTGTTTAATTTCCAACATCCAACATTAATTGAACATTGGACATTGAAATTTATGTTTGTGTTTACATATAGCTTAATGTCCAAAGTTTGTTTAGAGTTTGAATAATATTTGTATAGAGTCTGGTTATTTTATTGTCGTTACGAATTGTAATTGATCTTTGTTACAGTTTTAATTAATTTACCATCCTTTTGAATTTCGTAATTTATCTTCGTTTTGAGATTATTGGTCGATTTTTCCTACCTCTGCACTGCAGGAAAATCGAATTCTTACTTCCTTAAGGAAAGTCATTAAGGAATTCCTGAGATTAAAACATTTAAAACTTGCCAAAGTTAAATAAAACAGCTAAGTGAAATTAACTACTTTTCTCTTTTTCTCAAACTAAAAATTGGAAGAAAAATATATGAAAAATTTGGTTGCACCAAATAGTGCTACCTAATAATACACACAGTACTACCTAAAAACACACTGTTAAATCGAAAGTTCGTACACAGTGTGGTTATCATTAAACAAGAAATAACAAAAATGTTTGACATCATGTTGATTTACCTGGAAATTACATAAATCCATAACGTTATAATTGTAATTTACAGTTAATACTCAGAGTTTTGTATCAATTTATTTCCATAATTTATCTAGATATGATTCGCTTGTGAACGAACTAGGGTCTGATAAGAAAGAGATAGATTTAATATCAAAGACAGCTGTATTAGTTTAGGTAAACGGACAGAAAGTTTTAAAATGAGATTTATTGATACATTTAAATTTATATCTTCTTCACTTGGCAAACATTCATCATATTCTTAAGAGAGATCAAATTTTAAGAAGCTTTCAAAGTAAAATTATAGCATTTAGTGATCAGAAAAGGCTTGGAAGATTACGGAAATTGATTTTCAAACAGAATAGAACTTTACTGAAAAATCAATATGATTCTAAGTGAAAGGAATGAAATGTACACAGTTGAAATAAACAAGAAAGCATTTAGTCCACATGATGGTAAAATATATGTTATGGAAAATAATACATGTACATTACCATATCGACATTACAAATTATAGAGTATGGTTATTTTAAGACAGAAAGCCAAAAATTTTCATTAATTTTATTTATTTTCTTATGTTCACCTTTTATAAAAATTATATTTAATTATTTTTCTTACAATCACATTTCATAAAAAAATATATTAAATTTCATTTCTTACATTCAGTTTTTATAGGAATAAATTATTTTAGAGTGAGTTAGATCTGAAAAATGTGCATATAAAAACCGGGGTTTTTGGATAACTGGCTCAGTTTTTGGCGACCCTGAGGGAACCCAAGAGGTGAGCCAGAAACTGAGCTAGTGAGCCACAACCCCTAATTTTTATCTACTCACAGGACTCGCCATACTGGCCTAGATAATATGGTCACTAACAGTGGAAACTTTCGTTTGCAGCTCTCTGTTACATAACACTCGTGTGGACCTCAAATCTGGACATACTTTGCACTGTTAAAGCAGTTATCACAAGTCTGTTACAGTGACAATAGCACAGTCACAAATTCTGTGATATATTGTTAAACTGTCGGCAGAACATAGCCTGTATGCTGATTGCGAATTGGTATACAGTAATTTCGACAGAACTGAACAACACGATAACTTTTTGACAACGTAACATACGTTAAAACAGAAAATCAGCTACAGACATCAAATACGTGATTCACATCACATAACACCTTATCACTTTTGGTGACTCACAATTTTGCTGCTTGTTTGGAAATTGGAAATTTGTGGTAAGTTCCTGTGGGACCAATCTGATGAGGTTTACACATTACTGAATCTAGCTTAAACGAACTTACACAAAGTACAATACACACTCACCCCTGTTGGAGAAACCTCAGATGGGAGGAGGCAAGTGAATCGTGGCAACGCGCCTCAGATACCGCCGCTACCCAGTGCAACACCAGTGCAACACCGTAAACCAATGGTAATGGACGTGGTAAGTAGCATAGAATGTAGGCATAGGTAATGCTGATATTGTAATAGTAACTCATAAATCGAACAACATGCATGCAATAATTTACTATGTACACTCAAAATTTGTACAAGAAAAGTGAAGATCGTCATTACTTCCATACAGGATACGGGCATTACCTGAAATGTTTATGTATAATTGGAATATACCGTCTGAAATGTTATGATCGAAAGATGATGGGCATTTAATACCCATGAATTCTTGTACCAAAAGTATAGTTTCCACCCAGTTATTTCACAGAGCTGTATTTTCATAAGAGATGTGTTATCACGTAATCGTAATCAGGCTGCAGGGCAACACTTGATTAAAGTCTCGTTATTGACTATGTCTGGGCAATTATGTTTGCACTGTGTGTGTTTTGTACTAACACCACCTACTCGTACTCAAGTTACATGTCTGATCCAAGTACCTAGAGGGAAAAACACTCAGTTATATATAGACTGTAGTTCACTGACTAAACGTTAGTACCAACGTTGGTATAATTCATTGTACTCTGTGGCAGAGGAGAAGAATAAGGTGGAGGAGGAGATTACTGTTTAACGTCCCGTCGACGACGAGGTCGTTTTAAAGACCGAGCAGAAGCCCGGATTAGGGAAGGATGGTGAAAGAAATCACCCACGCCCTTTCTAAGGAACCATTCAGGCGTTTCGAAGAAGAGATTTAGTGCAATCAGGGAAAACCTGAACCAGGACGGCCGGATGCGTGTTTGAACCGCCGTCCTCCCGAGTGTGAGTCCAGTGTGCAAATCGCTGCCTCACCTCGCTCGGTGTAAGTGTGTGTTACAGGGACATCATCCATTTGGTCTTTGATGCTTTATCGCGGTCCCTAAAATCTGCTGGTTCTAACTACTGAAGGTCGTTCTTTCTGAAACATCCCCATGAAAAATTAATGAATTACGGTGCTGATAAACCTCTACATTATTTGATTTTCAAACAGCTGAGCAAAACTGAACGTACTCAGACATTACTCTCTTTACTTATTCTGATCCACACTAAACTGACACACAATATCTTTAGGGCAACGCAATCTGACTTTCAAAAATGCCTGCAACTGAATGGCCCTGTTGACACCAACCTGTACCTTTCATGAATCACTTACCTCACAACAATCTTCGTTACTCCAACTATTGCAATACAGCGAGCGCCACTACTGCAACTAACAAAAAACCTAAACACCCTACTTACATTTTTTTACGTACTGGGGTAACAGAAGTCGTGGGATATCTCTTAATGTCATTTCAGACTACCATCTGCCAGGCGTAGTGCATCAACTCGACATAGAATGGACTCAGCAAGTCATTGGAAGTCCCCTGCAGAAATACTGAGCCAAGTCTTCCCATATAGTCGTCCATAATTGAGAAGGTATTGCCGGCGCAGGACTTTGTGCACGAATTGACCTCTCTAATATGTCCCATAAATGTTCTATGATATTCATGTCACGATATCTTTAAGGCCAAATCATTCGCTTGAACTGCCTAGAATGCTTTTCAGAGCAATCACGAACAATTGTGGCCCGGTGACACGGCGCTTGCGATCCCTAAAAATTCAATGATTGTTTCTGAACATGAATTCTAAGAAGGGGTGCAAATTTTTTAAAGTAGTCGAACGTGACCGTCTCCAGTCAATGATCAGTTCAGTTACACCAGAGGACCCAGTTCGTTCCATATAAACACATCCCACACCATTATGGAGCCACCACCAGTTCGCACAGTGCCTTGTTCACAACTAGTGTCCATGGCTTTGGAGGGCCTGCACCACACTCGAACCCTACCATCACCTCTTACCAATGAAATGTGAACTCATCTGACTAGGCCACGGTATATCAGTTGTCTAAGGTGTAATCAATATGGTCACGAACCCAGGGGAGACGCTGCAGGCGATTTTGTACTGTTGGCATGAGCACTCACATCGGCCGTCTGCTGCCATAGCCTATTAATGCCAAATTTCACCGCACTGTCTTAACAAGTACGTTAGTCATACGTGCCACATTTTAATTTATTCTCGAATCAGAAACATACAAATTTACAGTAGCCATGCACATCAATAAATATGTACCTATATATACACAAATTGTATTTATAGTACATGTGCTCAGTACTTTGCAACCTCCAAGGCGCTTGGAGTAGCTTGCAGGAGATCAATCTTCGTGCAGGATGTAGGGTACAAAAGCCACTGGAGCATGTGGCTTGTGGTTTGTTCTTGTCCACAATCACAGGACGTATCTTCTGTTATGAAGCCCCATCTCTTCAGGTTGTCTCTGGATCGTTCAACTCCTGATCTTAATCTGTTTAAAGATTTCCACACCAGCCAGCTCTAGTTGTGTCCAGGTGGTAGTTCTTGAGCTTCTGGTGTCTGCAGGTGACGCGTCGACTTCTTCCATAACTCCAGCCTTCTCTTTTCTGGTGAAATGGTGAGCTTCTCGGGTGTTCTCAGGAAGCTCTTTCGCGATCTCAGCCATTGCTGTGGTGGATTATGTCCGTTCAGTGGATGGGCACTGTCCTGTTCCACTTTCAGTCTCTCCTTGTTGGCAGCCACTGTTCTGCGTATCCATAGAGGCGCTATTCCAGCCAGGCAGTGGTGCTTATCAGTTGGGGTAGGTCTTAAGCATCCTGTGATCAACCTGCAGGTTTCGTTGAGAGCAGTGTCTACTTGTCTGGCATGAGATTACCTGTGCCAGAGTGGAGAAGCATATTCAGCAGTAGAAAAGCACAGTGCCATTGCAGAACAGCGAATAGTTTGTGGATGTGATCCCCACTGTGTACCCGCTTGTTTGCGAATTAGGTTGTTTCGAGATGAGATTTTAATTTTGGTGTTCTTGCAGTGAGTTTTGAATGTCATAGTTCTATCGAGAGTCATGTTTATTAAGTGTCACTGCTTATAAGTAAATGTTCACAGTACTTCCAATGCGAAGGCTACAGATTCAAAAACACAGTCGCCATGTAAGTGCCTTTCGTTTACATTTATACTGTTGTACTCTAATATTTGGCCGTTGTGTATATAGCTGTACATGGCGCAAAAAGAAATAAAATGTGTGTACTGCATCATATCGTGCCACATAGATTTCTGCGTTTATTTCATTCAGGGGTTCTTGTCTGTTAGCACTGACGACACAACGCAATCGCTGATCCTCTCGTTCTTTAACTGAATGCCGTTGGCTATTCCGTTGTTCGTATTGAAAGGGAAGGAATAAAATTAGGAATTCTCGGCATGCTCTCGACAATGTGGATCTCGGAAAATTGAATTCCTAGCGATTTACCAATTGATGAGTCGCCTGCATCTAGCTCCAACTACTACCCGAGCTAAGTCTGTTAATTCCGTTGTGCGATCATATTCAGAGCGAAAAACCTTTCACACGAATCGCCTGAGCACAAGAGACAGTTCCGCCAATGCACTGTCCATTTATACTTTGTGTAAGAGATACTTCCGCTATTTGTACATGTTCACGTTGCTGTCCCATGACTTTTGTCACCTCTGTCTAGATAAATGTTCATTAAGTGTCACTACTTATAAGAGAACGTTCACAGTACTTCATATGCGAAGGCTACAGATTCAAAAACACAGTCGCCATGTATGTGCCTTTCGTTTTCTATCGATATATTTATTCTGTTCTACTTTAATATTTGACCGTTGTGTATATAGCTGCATATGGTCCAAAAAGAAACGAGATGTGTGTACTGCATTTTTACAATCAGCAATGTCCAACCGGAACCCGAAACCGTTTTATCACTCACGTAGGCTGCAACTGCTCATCGTCCATACTGCACCAGATCGTGTTTGAAAGTGTTAACTACATAGCAGGCAAGGCGAGTTCGTAATAACGTAACTGAAACAGGAAAATACATTCGCATATTTTCTGAATATCCTTCAATGAAAGTAGCCTAACAACTGTTAGCAGTACGTGTGTGGACGTAGCTAAATCCTGGCTATTCGTTACTGTGCAATTATGTTCAAAATATATATTTTTATATTTTACGACCTAGTATTGCAGTAAAGCTTATAAGTACTGTTGTAGCACTGTCAGAAACAACGTTTATACACAAGAAGTACAGTACAGTTATGATAACGCTACTAAAGCTTCCCAGTAACGTAACTACTAATATTGTGTATCAAATCATATTTGCGCATACATAAACAATGCGAGCAGCAAGGCGTTGTATATATGATCGAATACAATACATTAGGATTTAAAAAATTCTTTATTTCTCTACGCAATATTCAAACTCTTTGGTAACAAGGCATTATTAGATACATTAGTCCGTTCCGTATAACGAGATTTACATTTCAGTAAGATACCTTCTAGCTGTTAACGCTGGCCTTGACGCCTGCCCTTCTGCTCAGGTAATAATGACAGTGCCTCAAATAATGTTACAGACGCCTTCACACTAATTAACAGTTAAAATTGCATGGGGTTGGAAGATGATAAGCTCACGCAAATGCAGTCACCCTACGAAGGCCACGACTTTTCTCTTCCTTAAACGAAAAAATATAGCTGCAGCATCTCTTTCCCATTGGTACCGAATGCTTAATTCAGTTCGTTAATATCGACCATTTTTAAACATACTGAAAATAAAATATGTCCATCTCGAAAAAATCGTTTATCGCCAACACGTTTTTCTGTGAAATTAAGCGATCAAAAACTAAATGTTGCCGTTCATAGACCATTAAAATGTAATGGGCAATATAATTAGAATTAAATGTTCATAAATACAAAAATAGCGGTGATTGAACGTGTGCTACGTGCATTGATGCCAGCAGACGGATCTGCGTATCAACAAAACAACACATGCTAGTGACCATCAACTTCAGTTATCACAAAGTGGTTTCAGGTAATAAGGACTCACACCGACACACACACACACACACACACACACACACACACACACACACATACAAAGCTAAACACACGTGCGTATAGGAAGACCCCAATAAAGTAGTGTAGTTTTCACATCATTCTTACTTCATCTACTTGGCGCCTCACTCTTAATACAACGTAATGTAACTGGGGTTAACTTTTCTTCAGTAATCCGCTTTGAAAGGAATGTGAATATGAACATAAACAGAGACCAATCACTTTTCACTCTACACTTTCCATACGTCTCGTCTTCAGTGAAAAAAGTTTCTATTGAAAGAACAAACGTCACTGCAATTTAGAACATGTTGTAAATTGAGCAAGATTCAATTACGTTCATTTCTTCTGTTAAAGATGAGGAGATGGGGCAGAAAACAGTAAATGATACTCATAATTCAATAAGCAAATGGAGAATTCTCAACGAAGAGTATGTTTTTACTTGCTATTGCTGCAGATTTTGGTCACTAGTCTGGTAAGGAGTTCTTGTGATAGGATGTTTCAGGCTTCCATCAACGTGGTTTTCATGTCTGTAGATGCATTAGTACGTTCCGTATAAAGATACAAGTCCGTATCGTCTTTGGTGGAAGTAGACTTACTGTAATAAACCTCTCCAATGCATTCCATACGTGTTCGATAGGATTTGAGTTTGGGGACTGGCCCAAGACCTCCTCTGCGTGCACTGTTCAATGACATCTCCTATTTTCATCCATAAAAATAAAATGAGGGCCGCATACAACCCTGAAACGACGTTCATGCGGAAGGAGTACTGTGTCATAATAACGTTGACCAGTGATCTATCGTATTCAAAAATTTGGAGTTAATAGTCCATGCACCGTTATGCCACACCCACTACAGCACCTTGATAACCAATACGACTACATAGACACATATCCATTTTCCGAAGTAACCTAGAATTTCCACGATTTGGGGGGCAGTACAAGGATTTTCACACCATTGACCTATGAAGTTACTACCATCTGTTAGGCTTTGCGTGAGAGGAACGACCGAAAACGGCATTTATTGTTCCTTTGGAACAACAGTATTATCGTCGCATGCTACTCGTATTTTGGTTTAAGAATGCTCCAGGCGCATTTTAGAGTTTGTTACACAAATTATTATGAAACAGGGGAAGTATATGGTATATTTCAACGAAATAAGTGTCGTTGCATAGGATGTGCATAATCATTTGCTGTAATTAACCTTTTAGTGCCTAGGGTTACAGTGGTGATATACTTGGTATGACTAAAACTATACAAATTATTTCGATAGCATTAAACTTCAATAATCTGGTTACGCTTATGTAAGCATTGTCGGAAATCTGTTCTTTCAATCTGGTATTATTAATTTAGAGAAGTAGTCCGCCACTGGGGACAATTGGCAGCTGACTTAAAACATTTCTCATGCAGCCTGAATCTCATCATACAATGCATTTAGGTAAGTACGACTCTTAAAGTATTTCATCATTAAGGTTCTAAAACTGCTCATAATTTCTCAATACAAGAGCAGTCACAAGCCTTTTAGTTAAAATCATGCAACTTTTTTTTCCATACAGGGATATACATTCCAGTTCCAGCAGCGCATTTGCGTGGTGCTAGACACTAATGACAGGACTTTAACGTTATGGTTTATTCAATTATGTCTATTGCTGTTGTAATTTTTGTTATGTTTGGGACACTATTACCGTGAGACGAAGTCCTACCGCAGAAATTGCATCTTTCCACACAAAAAGTAAATAGAAAAAGATGAAAGATGTACTATTCATTCAGCCACACAAAAACAAAGTAGTCCGTCCCTATGTAACCAGCATGACTGCTCCATTGCTCCTGCAGTATCAAATACACTGGTGTGAATCCAGTATATGATTGTACAGTATCCTCAGCGGTCATGTAAATACATTTGATTCCTCCACCCTTTAGCCTGACAGAATACAAGCACACAGACGAAACTTTTCAAATGGATCAAAATGAGGATCAGTACAATATAAACGCCAGTTACGGTACTGGAATTTTTCAGTTGGTCATTCGAAGTCACTGTACATAGTGCCTCGATACTGAGCTGCACAAATGCAGGTATAATCTCTGACGTAAACTTTCGAATAAAAATTGTGGAGGAACGAGGGCTATTTCAGTAAGGAACGATAGGTCGTGAAATGGAAACCACAGTGAAACTCCAAACAGCTTTATTCGCAACAGTTAGCTACAACTTCCAACTACTTACCTCCATAGTCGCCTATCCGATTTAGACGTTTGTCGTAGCGTTGTACCGACTTTCCAATACCCTCGTTACAGAAGGCAGCCGCCGGTGCTTTCCATCACTTCTCTACGCTGGCCTACAACTCGTTGTCTGGTTCAAATGGTTCAGATGGCTCTGAGCGCTATGGTACTTAACATCGATGGTCATCAGTCCCCTAGAACTTAGAACTACTTAAACCTAACTAATCTAAGGACAATACACAACACCCAGCCATCACGAGGCAGAGAAAATCCCTGACCCCGTCGGGAATCGAGAACGCTACCGCACGGCCACGAGATGCGGGCTCTCGTTGTCTGTGCCAAAATGTTGTCTTCATTGCCAGTTGTTCATGGGAGCAGAGATGAAAGTCAGAGGGAGACTATTACGTTCTGTAATGTGGATAATCGAACATTTCCAATTGAAAATAACGCAGGAGCATCTTCAATGCCCCTGCGGAATGCGGCTGAGAATTGTCTTGAAGAAGAAAACTCACGACAGTTATGTAATGTTGGCTGCATTGCTTCAAGCGAAATTTCTCACCAGGCCCTCGTACTTGGCTTGTTCTAGGTATCTTTATGTGCTCCCAGTATGCTCAGAACTAAAGAGAACGACGTAACACAGTCCACGGGCATACTAGAGTCACTGCCCAACACTCCTGTGCCAAACGTCACCGGATTTTCACTGTGGTTTCCATTTCGGGACCGATCGTTCCTTACTTTCCGAATAACCCTCGTATATTTACGGAGGGATGCGGTGCCACCAGAAGTGGATGTGCGAAACCTCCACTGGAAGTAATTAGTATGGATATGCTAGATCCTTTTGTACAAACGGCAGCAGATAATCACAACGTGCTGACAATATTAGGGGAGCTTCCCATGCTGTATCGGAGTGGTAGCTATCCCAAATCAGCAAGACAAAACTGTGGCTCAGACCATGGTGAATAATTGGTTTTTGAAATTTGGTTTTCAGGAAACATTAATCATGTATCAGTTACTAGTCAGAGTTGGTGAAACAGCTTTCTCGTCGGTTCCATATTCGTAAGTTAATGGAATCACGGAATAAGTGTAACATACAATAGGAATGATGTTAAGTATCATGTAAATACGTATCAAAGCTATTGGGATACTTTGTTGTCACATGTTGTCGTAGTGAGTAAGCCTAAGGTTCACTAAATTACATTTCTACCACTACACAAGGTACCATATGGTTGGAAATTAGCACTACCATTCGAGACAGTCAAACCCAAAATGGAGAATAATGGGGAATTGTGGCGAAATTACACAAAATCATTATGAAGGGGATGGAAGCAAGCGCAAGAAGTAAATCCAAAGGCGCTTGAGTATCAGGAATAGATGTGACAGCAAAATGCAAGCTATCTGAGTACTGTACAGGACAGATGGTGATATTGAGAGGTCTGTACACCACATAAGAAACCGGAAAGGTATTCTTCATGCAGTTTCAGGGTCCACATGAAGTGTGTGTAATGAACATAGTGGTGAATGTAAAACTACAGCTTCCAGCCCATACTTCTGTTGTCAATAAAGGGCATATTCGTGACTTTTGGGGTGCTCTGGAATATTTTCACCATTTCCCGCACCATTGTTAAAAGATGGGAGAGGAGATGGAAAGAGGGAAGTAACTCTGGAATCTGTACCCACTGTGCGAAAGCAAGCTACATGTGCATTGTCTTGCAGTTTAAGACTGAAAAGGGGAGAGTGATTAAGGCTTCTCTGGTTACAGTAACACCGCCAAACACGAGTGGCTGCGAAGAAAGTTACGTTGTTGGCACTACCATACCTCTACAGCCTCTGAGGGGTAGGAGCCTTTCAGACACGACCACTGCAGAGAGTGGCGCTTTTCATCTGGCATGAGGGCGTCGTCTTGATGGATCGCTGGTGTGTACTGAACTGACATACAACATACGAGGGGAAAGGAATGAGGTTCGAAGGCTAGATGAAGCCTTCGTATTGATACACCAAGAATCCAAGGAAAAACGTTACTGAGCAAAATACAAGGACAGTAACCAGGTGCTGTTTGTCTTACGTCCATGTTTGTGAACAACTGATGCAGGTTGTTGACTATGCACCCTGAAACTATAGAAAAGGGTTTCGACCGATACAGAAAATAAGTTGCTAAAACTGGTATTCGGAGTACCTGACACTTGCGATAATAAATGGTTAAATGATAAGTGGGTTCAGGTACAGAAGGAGGTAGAGGATGTCTGACAACTCAGCTAAGCAATGCAGGCTGTTGCAAGAGTCAGCAGGAAACTGAATAGCTGTATAAGGTTGACAACTTGTTTTATGAGTTGCCATCTGAGCCTACTACAGACTTGGCTAGACCTATTGACAATTCAGTTGCACACTGCCTTATTCAGTTCCCTGGAGAAGTTTATAGAAACACAGAAAAAATTTTTTCAAACATAGTCAGAAATATAGCTGTAGATATTAGCAACGAGTCATAGTGATAAGAATCTCGTCTTCTGGTATTATAGCCATCCCAGTCCTTCTTTGTACAGCATTATTATATTTACAGGGCAGAACCATGTGCCCTCCCAAACGCCCACTCCACAACATACTGACCGACAGGGTCACCCCTAGGATTCAAGAGTACATTATTGTACCGGTCCTGATAAATATATGTTGGTTAGAACTAAGAGAAAAGATAGTGTAAATAAGAATGAAATAAAAGTTAATAGTACCTGTTAGTTCCTAAGTGGTCCACAGATTTAGCAGCAAACTGAGATTTAGGGGACTGATATTCTAAAGGGGTGACGAATGTCGCACCAACAGCTCTTCGCACAGACGTGAACCCGTGACCAAGCAGACAGACCAGGAGCCTCTAAAGGCCTGCTGTCAGGGCTGGAATATAGATGACACAGCATGGTGCAAAGGCCCAGCCTGCCTAATTGACAAGATGAATACCTCATTCCACGGTACGACGCTGTGCCGCCTTAGTGGAATACGTGACCAAAACCACCGACCAACCGTAACAAAATAAGTCTGAGAAAATACAAATATTCGTCGCCTAGACGCTAGAAGTATCCTGTATTAAGCTGCTGCCAGCACCGAGCTGTACTCCACCCTCGTGGACGGTCGCATAGGGACCCAGTCACCTTCGTATGGTCTAGCCATCATATAATCTGACTGCTGGTTTGCGGGTCGTTAACAGAGCTATGCTAGCCAGGCTTGAACAAGCGCCATTTAGCTGAGGCCACTTCTAGGCCGCCACCCTATAGCCTGTGGTGTCTACAAGAAGTCTTAGTTTCAGTGTCAGAGTACCACGGCACCAAGAGTTTGATCGACTGCCGTAACAGCTGGTTATCCACACACATTCCAACAAATTACCGATGCCTGACGTCAGCTTCGCATCCGCAGGGTCGCACGCTGCCTCTGCGCTCGGGTGTGTCGGGGCTTCCATGCAGCGACCACGCCCTGCTGCCGCCAAGTATGCAACTGTGGACTTTTAAGTAGCCACGGCTCCCTGTGGATCAACAGACACCTTCGAGTCACCACCACAGCCACAGAACGAGCATTTCATTGAATGGAGCAGGAATTTTTTAATGAGGTATTTCGGATTCCATGACTGGTGAGGAACTGGTAGTTCGCACCCAACGTCCTGCACTCAAACCTGAATCAACCATACTGTCAGATAATAGCGTCCACAGCACCGATACCATTACAGTGAGGTATGCTGCATTCATAGACGCCTACTTTTGAAAAAGTAAAATACACTCCTGGAGATGGAAAAAAGAACACATTGACACCGGTGTGTCAGACCCACCATACTTGCTCCGGACACTGCGAGAGGGCTGTACAATCAATGATCACACGCACGGCACAGCGGACACACCAGGAACCGCGCTGTTGGCCGTCGAATGGCGCTAGCTGCGCAGCATTTGTGCACCGCCGCCGTCAGTGTCAGCCAGTTTGCCGTGGCATACGGAGCTCCATCGCAGTCTTTAACACTGGTAGCATGCCGCGACAGCGTGGACGTGAACCGTATGTGCAGTTGACGGACTTTGAGAGAGGGCGTATAGTGGGCATGCGGGAGGCCGGGTGGACGTACCGCAAATTGATCAACACGTGGGGCGTGAGATCTCCACAGTACATCGATGTTGTCGCCAGTGGTCGGCGGAAGGTGCACGTGCCCGTCGACCTGGGACCAGACTGCAGCGACGCACGGATGCCGGCCAAGACCGTGGGATCCTACGCAGTGCCGTAGGGGACCGCACCGCCACTTCCCAGCAAATTAGGGACACAGTTGCTCCTGGGGTATCGGCGAGGACCATTCGCAACCGTCTCCATGAAGCTGGGCTACGGTCCTGCACACCGTTAGGCCGTCTTCCGCTCACGCCCCAACATCTTGCAACCCGCCTCCAGTGGTGTCGCGACAGGCGTGAATGGAGGGACGAATGGAGACGTGTCGTCTTCAGCGATGAGAGTCGCTTCTGCCTTGGTGCCAATGATGGTCGTATGCGTGTTTGGCGCCGTGCAGGTGAGCGCCACAATCAGGACTGCATACGACCGAGGCACACAGGGCCAACACCCGGCATCATGGTGTGGGGAGCGATCTCCTACACTGGCCGTACACCTCTGGTGACCGTCGAGGGGACACTGAATAGTGCATGGTACATCCAAACCCTCATCGAACCCATCGTTCTACCATTCCTAGACCGGCAAGGGAACTTGCTGTTCCAACAGGACAATGCACGTCCGCATGTATCCCGTGCCACCCAACGTGCTCTAGAAGGTGTAAGTCAACTACCCTGGCCAGCAAGATCTCCGGATCTGTCCCCCATTCAGCATGTTTGGGACTGGATGAAGCGTCGTCTCACGCGGTCTGCACGTCCAGCACGAACGCTGGTCCAACTGAGGCGCCAGGTGGAAATGGCATGGCAAGCCGTTCCACAGGATTACATCCAGCATCTCTACGATCGTCTCCATGGGAGAATAGCAGCCTGCATTGCTGCGAAAGGTGGATATACACTGTACTAGTGCCGACATTATGCATGCTCTGTTGCCTGTGTCTATGTGCCTGTGGTTCTGTCACTGTGATCATGTGATGTATCTGACCCCAGAAATGTGTCAATAAAGTTTCCCCTTCCTGGGACAATGAATTCACTGTGTTCTTATTTCAATTTCCAGGAGTGTACGTGAGTGATGATGACAATTGAGTACAAGCACATTTTGTGAATTATGGCTTTTAGCCGCATATCAAGGATAATTTTGTTATATGGTCACATATTGAGACATACAGTGAAAGATAAACCGTTACATACGGATACAGTGATGAACCACAAAAGTAATTTCAGTCATAGGCCTCGTGCAAAATCGACTTTCTCAGAAAACGTAACAGAGAAATGTTGTGTTGTCGGACCTACTGGCGGATCGTGCATACAAGACTAATTGGGTGTACAACATGGGCGGAGCATGTGAAGGAGATTCTCCAAAGGTATCCGACCGAGAGAGACCAAATGTTTGGTTGTTGGTATGAGAGGTGACTTCTACGAAGACAGTGTTAGAAAAGAGACGTGTCGTCTCACTATCTATGTGATGGATGAGCCGTTGTTTGTGAGGTCACGTCCTTGCACCACTGCAGTCACTGTCGTAATAGCAATCCACATTTCAGAATGTAGGTAATCTGTTGGTGCATACTGTGCGGCTTGTCGGCGAAGGTTCGAGTCCTCCCTCGGGCATGTGTGTGTGTGTTTGTCCTCAGGATAATTTGGGTTAAGTAGTGTGTAAGCTTAGGGACTGATGACCTTTGAAGTTAAGTCCCATACGATTTCACACACTTTTTTTTTCTTTGTGTATAGCAGGACGACGGCTCTATTCTTCCATACATTTCTCCCTTGCTCAATGGATTTTTGCAAGTTCTTCTCATAGATTGTGCACAGAAGGCCATTAACGTTTTCTACCCACCCACCGTGCAATTTTTCAATCGGTGTATGATCAAAATATTTGCATCCAATACTACAAGTAGGATTCAACCTGTAGCGATCCGAAGCCGCCTACCATGTGTGTGTGTGTGTGTGTGTGTGTGTGTGTGTGTGTGTGTGTATGTGTATGTGTGTGTGTGTGTGTGTGTGTGTGTGTGAGTGAGTGTGAGCGTGTGTTACTGCGCGAATGTCAAATTTTCGCGCATACGTCAGTAGTTCTCTGGGCGCCGCCAGAGGCCCTAGGTTTATTCGTGCGAAGCGCGTATTATTTATTCTTTGTTTTTGTTATCTTTTGTATGTTAATTATTGTATGTGTTTATATCTTTCTTCCTCTAGTGTATGTTCCTCTCATATGTGTTTAGCAACGCTAACAACGAGGAGCTCACTGACTTCCACTAGACCATTGCACACTACTAGAATCATGAGCTCAGTATTTTAGCGCGCCACACAAAAATTAAGTTCCAGCGTTTAGTTTAAAAAAAGGGATACTTTAGCCGCAGTGTAAATGAATTAGTTCCAGCGACTCTGCCACACAGTCAGTAAAACAGCTACAATGCGCGCGAAGGTGCCCGATACATTTGCCGTTTTCCCATCAGCCGACAGCAGATCTAGAGTGCCTTTAGGCGTGCAGCGTAGCTGTTTTACTAACGGCATGGCGGATTCGCAGAACCTAATTCATTTACACTGCAGCGAAAGCAGTCTCTTCGGCGTCAGCAGCGTTTCTACACTGGACTTCGCGGCACTCGCAGACGCACAGAATTCAGACCAAGAGCTGCAACACGTGTTACAAGATGCAATTACTTCATTGCAACTACAACCCGTAGACATCCTGGGGCCGGCGTGCAACTGTATTGCG
Organism: Schistocerca gregaria; assembly: GCF_023897955.1. Lineage (NCBI taxonomy): Eukaryota > Metazoa > Arthropoda > Insecta > Orthoptera > Acrididae > Schistocerca > Schistocerca gregaria. The sequence goes on from NC_064931.1 coordinate 838,466,718, forward strand.
ATGTGTCCACGGCTAAGCCACGTCCATACCTGCCTCAGACCTTATGACCGCAAGCATTCGAATCCCTACACAGTCTATGCCAACCAGGTACGAGATCTACGCTCTGTCTGGTTCTACATCGCTTCGTGTAGCCGTGAGCCAAGAAGGAATGTAGAGAGTCGACGAAGTGTTGTCTCCAACGCCAACGTATTAAACTCAGCAGACACGTACATGTGCCAGTACGTAATTTCCCCGACGTCACCGTGCGATTCACAGATGTTCACGTTGACGTTGTCGGACCGCTGACGCCTTCAAACAGCCAACGCTACCTGCTCACCATCGTCGACATATTCACCCGTTGGCCGGAAGCAGTACCAATAGGAAATATCTAGGCCGAAATCTTGGCGCATGCATTTTTGTCGTAGTGGATATTGCCGTTTGTCTGCCCGCCCCACGAGACCACCGATAGAGGCAGACAATTTGAGTCCGAATTGTTCGCAGTACTGCCAATACTTTGCCACATTAAAGATGTTTGGACAACCTGCTATCATTTGGCAAGCAATGGAATGGAGGAATGATGGCATTGCACCCTATAAGCAGCCCTGAGGTGCCATGCAACTGGGTGGCCTGAGGCTTTGCCAGTCGTCCTACTCGGACCTCGAAACACATACACACCCACCTGGGTGGTTCCTCGGCCGAGCTGGTATATGGGAAGCGCTGAGACTACCCTGTGATTTCATAGAAGCAGCTCCCTGAGAAGAAGTGGATCCTTCTACGCTCGTTGGGGGTCTCAGGGAGCACATCAAGAAGATACGCTCAACGAGCATAGAAGGATCCACTTCTCGTCCTGCAGCTGCACTCTAGCGGGCATTTTGTTGCTCAGTACAGCTGTTTTACTAACGACATGGCAGAGTCGCCAGACCTAATTCATTTACACTGCGACTAAAAACCGACCCTCTTTAATGAGTAGTATATCTTTTTCCTTTAACATGCGCGATTACTTATTGAGGTGAATCATTGGGTAACATTAATCTAGTGACCTTATTTTATTAATATTTTCAGCTAGTCATAAAGCCACAATCATTCCAAGTAATATATGGGCTATAGTTGTGCCGTGTCTGTACATTACAGTGTCTGGATAGTTCGTTGAAATGTTTCTTCGGACATCCATACATGTCCGAAGGAACACTGAATCGTACTATACAGACACTGTAAAACACAGACACTGCTCTAGTGTATTTCATGCCAAAGCAAGGAATCAATCTCCCCCTGTGCGGGAATCATGAGATATGTATGCGAGCACTATGGGAAGTAGGCGTAAAGCGGGAAATTTTCAAATGCAGCTAGTAAATTGTATAGCAGTGTACAATCTTATGACCAGTTTGTAAATTCATTTTATAGTATATGAGTGATGAGTAATTTATAACTGTAAGATGAGACTGACAGAAGGGTACAACTACCAGTGCTATCAGTTATTGTGAACGAAACTACTATATTTCTGCTGTGACACAAATGGCTTGGCTTCTGTATCAGTCCTTTAGAGTGTCATATCGCTGTTGACAAGATAATGATGAAAACACCCTCTGAAAACAATACTGGTGCAAAGAAATAATTGTTATTGAATGTGATGCATACATTTTACGTGTGATGTTACCGTTCTCCATGACTTCCCGAAGGTATTAGGTATAAGTGTGCACAGTCGTTTAATGAACAAGTTCCAAGCATATAGTACATTTGTGATTAGACTGAGGACTTCCTATCTTAAAGAATTTTCAATGTGGAACTGGAATACAGGTACTCTAAAGATAGTTTCGCTAGTGTTTGCCAGGGAGAGTCACAAGGCCTTTACTGCCTGCTACTTACGCGTTTATAATATTAATGGTATAGTTGTTAACATCGGGATCTCCGTGAGGCTATTCGCTGACATATTTTTGCCTTTAAGAATGTTTCTGTGTGTGATGATCATTCTCAGAAATTTGTAATTTGATTGCGATGACCGAAACTGAAATATAAACTGTAAGTGTTCCAATACAGAAATATCCTTTGTTGTAAGAAATGTGGTGATATAGTCCCACCAGAAGACTATAATTCTAGTAATGGGAAAGCAGTGTCTAAGAATTGTTTTTGTAGCCTATTATGATGATGTCACGCAATTTGTTGACGATACTGAACAAATTTCTAAACCAGGATGGCAATGAGGGTTTAACCCGCGACCCAGTTACCACCGGTTTCTTATCTCATTGTCACTGATAAGGAGATCGGATGTGTGATTACAGACTTGGGCTCCTTGGTTATCCCCACTTCCCTCATAGGAAGCACTGGGAACTGATCTAGGTCACCCAGGAGAATGCCCCCACACATTTTAGGCAATTGTGTGGTAGTCGCCATATGATATAAAATTGGCGGAAAAACCTGCCTATCTCTCTCAGACAATGGGAGCACAATAAATGGGGGAAGTCCCAAAAAGGTTGGAGCTTCCACTTCCTTCAGTTCTCTCTGTTAATAACAAGTTACTATTACACAATTCGAAGCGTAAGTATTTTCATTCTCCCTTAATTTTATGTTTTTATTGATATTTTTATTATTTCCCCCACTTAAGTATTTTTCATCTGATTTAGCGTATTCCCAGTATTTTACACAACTTGACGTATATTCTACAATTTTTCTCATTAATTACTAGGACGTTTGAGTGTGTGAGGTTGACTCTGGGGCTGGGCAGTATAGGGAGAACTTGTATACTGCGTCTATTTATTAATAACAAAATACATTAAGTCACGTGGGTTGTAACCAATGATCATATGCTGACATTAATTCGAGGCGCCATCGGAGTCCACACACTGGCGGATGTGTGAATACCATTATTTATCTCAAACGTTACGTATCTTTCACCCAATTTCGTTTTTTCATATTTTCGATAAATTACGTATTTTCCACGTTCTTCGTATTTTATCCAGTTAAGAAAGTTCCATCCCACTGTTCCCGACGACGCGTCGACGTCGTGGTGCTCTCAGCCAATCACAATACAATGTGGGCACGATTTATTTATCGTTGCCTAACCGCCACCCATTACTATTGAGTGTAACGTCATAGCACATTTATTGGAAACATAAACGTTGGAAGAAATAACTGTGTCACCTAATATTTATGATGTCGGTGCAAATTCTATAAACGCTGCCGATTGCCAACAAAAGACACTGTTTGTTTAAGAGATACCACACTGCAATGGATAAATCTCCTACTAAGCACTATGATATTACGAGATTTTGTGTTATCATATAACTACAGATACTGTATGTATAAGAAATACCACACCTGCATGGATAAACCCCTGCTAAACCACCCCCATATTAAAATATTGTGTGACATTATAATAAATTTTGATCCTTTCTATCGAAGATATTGTGTGTGTACAGCATAATACTACAAATTACCACCTATAATTAGAGCCAACAGGTAACTGCAACCAAACCACCGAAAAACATGTCGCCTACAAGATAGCCCACCCTCTGGAACCTGATGTGTGGTGTACAGCGACGAACACTGCGCTAGGAATGGCTGAGAGCACGTACAATTATAAACGTAATCTTCGCCGGGCTGGTGACTGACATAAATGGCACCGCTGCTATACATAATTTCAAGGGATCTCCTGCCTGCTGTAATAATGCAAACAGATTCCAATACCTCAGTGGAAATACAGAATACTACTACAGATACACACATAGGTTACGAGGAATCCCCCCAATAACCCAACCCCGCCGCCTCTCTGTGTTCACAGGGTAATGCAGGCCGAACAAGATGAGCCAAGTGAGATGCCACTACAGTGTGGACCTCCTTGAGAGGCCGTGGCCGTCTACCTGGCCACCATCAAATCCTAGGCCGCGAAAAAGTTAGATCCACACGTGTGCCCAACATTACGACAGACTATTTCTGCAGAAATGGTCTACATACTTGGATTATTGTTGGTGAACCATATCCGACCTGGTGACTGCCGCCAAAGACAATCATTCAGGGAAGGGATATCCCGCCACAAAATAAGAAATCTCAACTCGTTTGCATATAAATGCTGTTGAAGGTTTAAACACCTGTCACTTCCAAGTACTTTCTCATTGTCTCTAGACCAATACCCCTCTCCCCAACCAATATACTTTTAAAATTTGTGCTTGTGTGTGGGCTGCCCAGTTCTAAGCCAGGCGGCATTACCAGTTAGAATGAAGACACGTAATTATAATTACGATATCTAAACAAAAGAAACCGTCCCATATCATTAGTATATGTGACATTGCTTTAAGTCTTGTACATTAACTAAAGGAAAAGTCTTTGTTAAGTCCCACTATGGCAATCACTATTTATGGAATTCCGACTGATCTATAGAATTAAAAAGGCATGTGCTGCGCATATAGCACACTGCCGTATATGAAAAAAGACGTTTGCTGTGAAAACGTAACCTCAGAATTAGCAATGACTGACATTTCTTGTAATATTATTAGCTTGTGGTAATGCAGTAAGACTCGTAAATACAATCCTGCAAGAACAGTTAGCGCGGGCGAGATCTGCCAGGGCTCCCAGGCAGAATACAACCACATGAAACTCTCGCAAATTTTAGGGTGCGACGTCACTATAACACTCGTAAATATATGCAGGAATAATAAAAAGTAAAATCAATTTCTACGTACAAATTCAATGCCTCACGGAGGTGAAGCGCCATGTGTCGGTTTGACTGTTCTCCAGAAGCCAATTACAAGTAATTTATTACTAACGGAATTCAAATTACGAAAAACATAAGCATAAAGAAAGCTGGAAAGAAACGCGGTGTTCAAATGGCTCTGAGCACTATGGGACCTAACATCTATGGTCGGTCATTAGTTCCCTAGAACTTAGAACTACTTAAACCTAACTAACCTAAGGACATCACACAACACCCAACCATCACGAGGCAGAGAAACTCCCTAACCCCGCTGGGAATCGAACCCGGGAACCCGGGCGTGGGAAGTGAGAAAAGCGCGGTGTACTTACCTGATAATAGAATAATCACCACCATTTCTTTCCGATTCATGCGTCCACTTCAGGGTCGAGGCAGCTCAGCAGTGTCTTCGCAATACGTAAATTAAATGGCTGGCCCCACGTAAGAACCACAGAGGCCTCAACGTGTGGACAATGGCTGGGTGCAAGCAGAGGAAAACGTTCAACCCGATTTGATAAATGAGGGGAATCACCAAACTGTCTGCGCCGCTACCAGTAATGGACAAGATATTAACTTCCCTCAGACCACGATGGTGCCATCAGGAACACTGATGCCCACTCTGCAGCCATTAAAGAAATGAGGTCTGAGCAGGATCCACACACTAGGAACACCTCATGTAGTCGGAGGTAACTGTTTCGTAAAGCTAACAGCGTGTCACCAATCGAAAACGGGAAGCAGCCAGGGGTAGATATATGAACAAAAAGGTCCAAAGGTTATTGTTTATCATGGCTCACGTATGTCGCTGGAAATGTCTGTGAGCTGCAGAATTTACCCATAGACTCCTACAAAAACATATTATTTAGTAGAAAAAGTAAATGTATATGCATACAATACAATAATATCATCAGTTTAAGGTATTAGACGTTACGATTTTATCACGAATTTACCTCTCTCCTCGTTTCAAATATTGTTAGGTCTTCGCCAGTGCCACACATACGTCATTGTCACTCATGACAAAGCATATATCGGCTAACATAGGAGTCAAGTTCAGAGCTGAAAGGAGAAGTATGTAGATAGGATATTAATAATTTCTTTCTTTTTTTTCGTTATCCTGCAAGGTGGTAAGTGCAAAAATCGTTTGGAAAGTGTTAATAATCGCTGTATGTCAAGTTAATCTCCTTAGCACACTGCTTGTTAATTTGCTTAGGAACCATATTTTTAAGATGGTAGGGGTGATAATTGTACCCCACGGCTATCAGTCCCTCCTAGTATGCGTCTCAGAGTGACGAGATTATTCTGGAATAGTATTTCATCCACCCGCAAGAATTGTACTCGTATATAATGAAGTAATGAGCAAGAAGTTGCATAAAACATTTAATTTCTTTACTGATTTCGAGTACTTAGTGCGTTTCTTCATGAGGTCTAACGAACTGCATTATTTTTGAGTGTCAACAATAAGATGCATACATTAGAATGCCATGGTCATGTGGTTCATTGTGTCTTTGCATAATAAGTATAAATAAGCGAAACAATAAGTGCTGGCATCATGGCATCCGATAAGTGTCTTTTATTCTAACACTACTATCGAAATTATCTATGTGTGTCTTGTCTAACTTCTTTGTCAGCTTTTACTTAATGTGACTTCTATAATACCCAGCTCACTGTCGCAACATCTACGTAAAAGCTATATATATTATTTGTGTCAATGCAATTAATCTAGAATGAGGTGACAAAGGTAATGGGACCTCCTTAATAAAGTTATCTTCATGTCGTTGCGGACCCTCCTTTTCCCGGCGTGGCATGGACTCAACAAGTCGTCGGACGCCCCCTGCAGAAGTACTGAGTCTGCTGCCTTAATAGCCGTCCATAATCGTGACTGTGTTACCGGTGCAGGATTTTGTGTACGAACTGACCTCTCGATTATGTCCCATAAATGTTCGATGGGATTCCTGTCGGTCGATCTGGGTGGTTATATCATAGGCTCGAATTGTCCAGAATGTTCTTCCAGCCAGTCGCGGAGAATTGTGTCAGGGTGACATAGCAGGTTGTCATCCATAAAAATTCCATAGTTGTTCAGGAACAAGAAGTCCATGAATGGCCTGAAATGAGCTCCAAGTAGCCGAACATAGCTGTTTGCAGTCAATAATTGTTTCAGTTTGACCAGAGGACCCAAGAACCAAGTCCATCATTATGGAGCAACCACCAGCTTGCTCAGTGCCTTGTTCCCAAATTGCATAGCTTCGTGGGGTCTGCGTCACAATCGAACCCTACCAGCATCTCTTACCAACTGACATCGGGACTCGTCTGACGAGGTCACGGTTTTCAAGTCAACCAGGGTTCAACGGGTATGGTCACGAACCCAGGATAGATGTTGCTGGCTATGTCGTGTTGTTAGAGAAGGCACTCGTGCCGTTATCTGCTGCCATACCCCACTAACACCAAACGAGGGTAAAAAACAACACTCTGGTGTGGAAGTAATTAGGCTCATTATTTATGGCATACTTCCATTAGCACTGTATTACGATAATCCGAAGTTAACAAGAAAATGTTCAGACATTGTAACTCAGCACGAGCTATGGATACCATCATTTCCACATAAGATGAACAGTGCCACCAACTTCATCTCAAATGATCAGCTGAGTACTGTACAATCGAATGGACCAGTTACATAGCTTCTTCCCCAGTAATAAGTTGGTGGTTTTTAAATTCTCTGTTGAGCACGTGTTAATTATCCTTAGTCGTTTACCTTGTCAGGGTTCTATCCCAACAGCTACGATATATCAGGGAATCCTATTTATTGAACTGAAAAGTCATTTCAGTAAATTTTCAACTCAGTTAATAAATTTTGTGTAGTAGTAAATTTCATAATTATTCAGTGGGCACGAGTTTTGAAGTGCTCCAAATATAATTCATCAAAGGGTAGTTAAAGTTTCACTGCAGTGCGATTAGCAAGAAAAGACTGAAACTATTCAGTTTAAAAATTATTATTACTGATATCTCAGTACAGTATTACAGTTGCCTGCGAAGATCGTGATAATTCGTGATAGTTACTGGCTAGTAGACTTTGATGGGCCGGTATAAGGATTATTCACTTTGCACGTCTGGAGGCAACAGTTTTTATAATTTCATGTGTATATAGTTAATAGTGTTTCGCATATTGTGTCATGACCGAAATGTTCAGCCTTGGTATGAGTCTACTGACTGGTTACTTTCTAGGTTCGCACGAAATTGTTAGGGCAGGTTTAAGTAGCATAATCAGATACAGCATTGATTAATTGCAGTTGCCACTTCTCTGACAGTTGGGTGCTATAATAAGTTAGAGCTGCCCCAGCTCCGCGAGATCCTTGTACCACGTGTTACTATTCAGCTAAACAGTATAAGGAAATGAATACTTCTGGAGAACACAAACAATTATCGGAATAGAAAATATAATTGCCTTGAAAATCATATCGGTGACAATATTTTGCAATAATTTAGCTGATAAAAGAACCTCTTGTCCAATTAAATATTGTTTCGCTATTAGTTATTATTTACTTACAATTATCATTAGCTTTCTGCTTTAATATACAGCTAGTAAGTCTTACTGAAAGCCAGTTGTTGCTAAAACGGTTAACACTCCTACTGTGTTGTTCATGCTAAACTAATGTTGGTCTGCTTTACAAATTGTACTAACGATAGGTATCTTATTTGCAAAATATAATTTCAATATCAAGTGAAGTCAGCCCCAATACTTAACTTTCTTTCTGAACCGTGCTAGTACTCGGTACAGCTCTGCCTAATTAGGCTGGCGACCGTATGCTTATACGTAGTTACAGTTTACTTTATTATTAATAGACCGTTGCTTCAATTCCATATTGTTCTGCTACTGCTTCCTTTCAATAGAAGTATTTAGAGAAACTAAAATAGACCGATACCTTCATTATTATATACACCATCACGGTCAAATTAAAATCCTGTTTTACAGAACTTACATTACCGGTGTGCTGCTAAATCAGTATTCGCCGGTAGCGTTTAACATGTTCTTAAAGAAATGCTACTGTGAACCCTAGGTACGGACTTGGTACAGCGTCGATTCAGTGCTACTTCGTAGGACAACTGTGGTTCCTTTCGGAATTAGGGAGGTTTGAAATAAATTTTTGCCGCTAAAATCTTATTAAATACACGCCACAAAAGAAAGCTTTCTGTGGCTCCGTCAGTATCGCAGCAGAATAATCGATTCTTTTCTCTTTTTGTAAGAAATGGAAGGGAAGGCTGGTGCCGGACGGTGTTGTAGGTGGATGGGGCCGGTGCGGGGGTGGCATGTGAGAATGTAAACAGGCACGACAAAAGTTGCCTTGCTGCACGCAGCTGGGCGCGAGCCATAAACTCGGATTACACCGTGATGCATGGCCTCGCGCCACAATGCCTGCGCTCTGTCATTTCGAAAGAGTCCGCTTTTTATTTATGATGTGGTGTTTTTATAATGGAGCCTTTCCATGCAGCTGTTTGCATGTTCTTTCTCTATTTTATGAAAGCGTACCTTCGCGCTGCCACGGTTTTATATCTTCCGCACTGGGCGTTCTCTTCGAACTGGGGCGGACTTGCACAGCAGCGTTTGAGAAAGTATTAATTACGTGCTCTTCATCGCACGTACTTCAGGAGAACTTATTGAATTCAACTGCATGCAATGACGTCACTATGGACGTGTTCTTATATCTGTTTTTTAGCTTCAGTACGACACTGAGCACATAGATGAACGAATATAGTAGTATTCGATTAGAAAGAAGCCTATGGCGAGGTACTGTCTTTGTCTTTGAACCTAAATCGTGAGAATGTCTCTCTTTTTCATAGCGTTTATACCAATGAACGCGCCGGCCGAGGTGGCCAAGCGGTTCTAGGCCCTACAGTCTGGAACCGCGCGACCGCTACGGTCGCAGGTTCGAATCCTGCCCCGGGCCGGGATGTGTGTGATGTCCTTAGGTTGGTTAGGTTTCAGTAGTTCTAAGTTCTAGGGGATTGATGACCTCAGAAGTGACGTCCCATAGTGCTCAGAGCCATTTTAACCATTTGAACCTATGTACGCTGTCCGCTGTTATCATGCTATGGCGAGTCTATAGTATTTTTCTTTGTGGTAGTATTTCCCTCCTGCCGACATAGTCATCGTTTAACATAAGGTAAGCAATTGTACTGTGTCACCTGCAAGTGAATCGTGTAAATGTTTTGTGTTTTATGGCACTTAACTGTTTAACGTCTGCTTTGAACAGAGGCTGGGGACCAGTCCATCACTTGCCTAAGCAATCATGTAAAACTGCCTGAAAACTGCAATGGAGCTGTACAGCGTTAAGACACCAATGCTCAATGGTCCGCCGCGGAATTCTATGAAGGTCTGGTTCACTAACCCGTCTCTCATCCTTGTGCGCTGCGACTTTCACTTCACAAGGTGGGCTGTGTTTGTATGTTAGCTGTTATATGAGATCCTTAAGCAGAGAGTTGGCAAAAATTTGACGGTAATGAAGTCATATTTTTTCTGAGGGGAAGAAAAGAAGGGAACGGTTTCATATGTCTCTGAAGAAGCGGTCATTGGCGGAGAAGCAAAAATTAGGAGCAGGGAAGAAAATCTTCCTCGTTCTTCTCAGAGGAAAATTCTCGGCCTTTGCCTTAAATAACTCACTAATAACACCACAAATCTAATGCTGGAAGACTCGAAGGGGATGTGAATCGTCATCCTCCTGAATATGAGTCCAGTGTCTTCATCACCATGCAATACATCTCTACCATTACCACAGAGAAAGTTATATCCTAATACTTCGAAGGTGGGAAAAGTATGTGCAATTATGAAACGAATTTCATGGGATACGTTTGAAGTTTTATTCAAGTGCAGTTATAAATCCAAATGAACATTGGCCATACGTATATTTGAAGTTAGGTAGCGCTAAACAGTAGTTAACAATGAAACATCTCTACCACCAGCCAGGTCTTTACAGACACCATCAGTCCAGGACGAGTCTCAAATCACGTGCATCTCACTTAGATTGGCAACCACACGAACACGGAGAGAGGGAGAGAGAAAGAGAGGGATGGGAGGGAGAAGGAGAAAGAAAGAGAGAGAGAGAGAGAGAAAAAGAGAAGGAGTTGGGGAAGGGAATAATACCCACTATTAAGACCTAAGACTTACTAGGCTCTGTGTCTCTGTGTTTTGATACCGTTTCCATAACTTCTGGAAAATGGTATCAATAATGGGGTGACCAAACTATTTCTTTAACATGATGAGTGGGATATACTATGTTCAGACTAGTTATGCGACTGGAAGAAAACTGGAATTGGAAATGTATGTGAAATATTAATCCATCTACTGGTGTATGTTGGAGGGATACTATGAAACAACTAGTGTTTCAGATAATTGTTAGAAAATGTTATTACTGAATGCAAGATTTGAGAGATGCAATATACGAGCGGCATCTGTACCAATTCCTTGCAACTCTTTTCACTATTTCCATGACTAACGATAACCACTCGCAAGAAAAACAAACTATATAAAATCTGTTCGTTAAAAACTAGCTAGGTAGTTAGTTACATGTTACGTAGATAATTCGAGCTATTCTTTTATCGAAATAATATGGAACGAGTCAGGTCACAGAATACTTATGAATAATTAGTGTTAACATTAATGAATAAATTATAATTTTAGTGCTGCTAATGAAACTACACTTTAAAACCTTTTGTTTTAATTTTTGTACAGTTTGCAAGTTTTTAAGTAGAAATTCGTCATTGGAATAAAGGAGTTGTCCCAGAGAAATGGCTTTAAGTTAGGCTCAAAAATTGATTTTCTGCTTCTCAGACATTGTATGTTATATGGCAACTGATCAAAGATCTTTGATGCTGCGTATTCAATTCCTTTCTCAGCCACTGATAGTTTCAGTAATGGCTAAAACAGGTTATTCTTCCCTCTAGTGCTGTCGGTATAGACATCACTGTTCTTCTCAACTTGTGATGAATTATTTATGGCGAATTCCTTTAACAAATGTGTGTTTTCTGACGACTCAGATAAAGTGTCTAGCTTCCTGAAGTGGTATCTACATGCCTATCGTGGATGAATACCATATATTATTCAGACTGTTCGCTTTTATTATGTCAGTAATATGTTTTTAAGAGATGAATTGGCCCAGAAAATGATTCCATAGGATATTATTGAAACGAAATGTTCAAAATATGTGAGAAGGTTGATTCATTTGTTTCCAAGATTAGCAATTGTGCGAAGACCAAAAGTGGATGAACTTTATTATTTGATCAGTTCAGTAATATGGATCTTCCAGTTCAAGTTTTCATCAATATGTACGTCCAAAAATATGGAGCATTCTGCTCTCTTTACTGACTCCTGATCAGGTGCTGCATCAGTTCTTGGTATTACTCTATTAGCTGTACAGAACGGAATACACTGCATTTTTTCAAAATGTATGAAGAATATATTTTCTGAGAATCACTCTATAATTCTTTGCAGAATATTATTTACCTTCTCTTCTGTTGCTCTCTCTCTTATGGGATTTATTATGGCAGTAGTTTCGTTAGCAGAAGATACTTTTTGAATGTTAGTTGGAAAACTATTCATGTATACAGGGTCTTAGGGGTGTAAGTGCACATATATTTTTATTGATGACCGATAACAGTGTACTAAACAACATTAAATCAGTAGTTACTTCATTTACAGACTAATAATTATAGTTATTACGAGTAGTATTTTTTAAGGTTGGTTAATACCCCCATGTACATAAGGACAAGTAATCAGTGCATGCTCATTTTCGCCTGGACAGCGTATCAGGCGTTGAAGTTTGGACAAGTGGACGCATACACTGTATTGAAAGGCGTAGTCAATTTCGTGGTGTAACTACGAGTGTGTAGAAAACATCAGGTACTAAATTACGTATCGTGTTTGTGGAAGGATTATTCACCACAGAGAAATAACAACTAACATACTGAAGAGGGTACATATTAAGATACCGATGATAACAATATCTGTACTGATACCATTAACACTCTAAATAAGAAATCGGAGTGTACCAAAATCTGAACCCTGTCGGACTACTTTCGTGATTTCTCCCCAAATAACGTAAATTTTCTACGCTTTCAACACTGTTTTAATTAAACTTATTCTCACTAGCACAATATTGTAATGAAGACTGTGATCTGGCACGCGCATACTACTGTAATTTCTCAATTATCGTGCGGAACCACAATTTATGTTACAGGAACTAATAATACTGTTGATTTCCAACTTACCAAAATTGTAACTATGAATAAATTAATTCCCTAAATATTCTGTTATTGCTACTAGTTACCCAACTTAAAAGCATAAATCAACAAAACCCTCCGTTTTGACTACTCACTGGTACCACACTTTATCAGGAATTGGTCTAAATATATTTCAGTATAGCTTCTTTGACTTACCATCAAAGCTTTTTTCATCGATAAATCACATGAGGAAACAGTTTCAATTTTATTTTATTTATTTATTTATTTATGCATTTATTTTACCTGGCAAGATTAGGGCCTTCAGGCCCTCTCTTACACCTAACCAGGCATACTCAGATTGAACGAGTTACAGTTACTAAATAACATTAAGAACATTTAACGTATTATGCAGTATTGATGTCAAACGAAAAAAATTTGAGATTATAACAGTAGTACAATGATAGTTATAACAATAAAAATAATTATAACAATCAACGATAATAATGATAATAATAATGATAATAGTAATAATAATAATAATAATAATAATAATAATAGTGACTAAGTATATGAAAGTAAACATACATTTCTTTTGTGAATGTCAGGTAGTTGGGAATTTTCTCGTTATATTCTTGCAGCTTGTGAGTTATTCTCATCGAGCAGAGACATAAGACGATAGAATGGGGTGAAAGAGATATATAAGAGGTAGATAGGTTTGAGGAAGAGAAAAAGAATGGTAAAAATCGAAGCTGTGATGGAGAGAAGAAAGAAAGAGATGTTAGGGGCACAACAATGGTGGCTATACCGTCCCTAATATGTAAGTTTTGAGTTCCCTCTTGAATGTTGAGTAGTTCTGGATAAGACGCAGATCACAGGGGAGTGCATTCCATAGTCGTATGGCTGAGATGGAGAATGACACGGAGAAAGATTTTGTGTTATGTAAAGGTACAGCCAAGATGATAGACGTATCCGATCTGGTATTGCGATTGTGGAATGATGATAGATGTTTAATGTGAGAAGATAAGTATTGAGGGCACCAGTGGCTAAGAAATCGATGAAGTAAGCACATCGTGTGGAGATCGCGTGCCTTATGTGGGCGTATCCAACCTAGCTGGGAGTATGAAGGACTGATATGATCATACAACCGAATATTGCACACGTATCTGACGCAAGCATTCATCACTAGCTCGAGGCATCTAGAATTTTCACTATTTGTGCCGTGTTGAACTACATCGCAGTAGTAAAGATTAGGCCAGACTAGTGTTTGGACTAATTTTTGTTTAACATGGGTTGGAAATATTTTTCTAAATTTTTGAATTGCATGTAGGGAGGAGAGCGATTTCTGGCAAGCTGTGACTGTTTGTTCTTCCCAGTTTAGGTGTTCATCCAAGATTATTCCAAGGTCTTTTACTGTTTTTTGGTATGGTAGTTGGGTACCATTGAGGAGTATTTTAGGGACCGTTTCGCGAAAGTACCGGCTGATTAACTTTGGATGAGATATAAGTGTGACCTGGGATTTCTTGGGGTTTAGTTTCAGACCTAGGTTCTGTGCCCATCGAGAAACAGAGCAAAGATCTGCGTTCATACTCGCTACTGCGCCAACAATGTTTTTGGGGCTTGCACTTATGTACAGTTGGATGTCGTCAGCATATAGATGGTAGCTGCAGGAGTGAATCACTGAAGAAATATCATTAATATACAGTGAGAAGAGTAGTGGACCAAGGACAGAGCCTTGGGGAACTCCAGAGTGCACGCTTTTCCATGATGACTTTTCCGACCCACAAACGACTTGTTGACTTCTGTTTTTGAGGTAGCTGTCGAACCAGTGTATTGCGCTGATTGAGAAATTCAGCTGTTTCATTTTAATTAGTAACATATCGAAGTCAACTGTGTCAAAAGCCTTGCTAAAGTCAAGCAGTGTTAGGATAGTAGCTTCACGTCAGTCCATAGCATGTTTAATGTCATCAGTTACTTTGATTAATGCAGTTGCTGTACTATGGTGCTTTCGAAAGCCTGACTGATATTCGTCATGGATGTTATGAGTTTTGAGGTAATCCGTCAGCTGTTCATGGACGATGTATTCTAGGGCTTTAGATATTGCAGGTAGTATGCTGATCGGCCTGTAGTCACCTGGCGACTTAGGGTTGTCAGTCTTGGGTATAGGCTGGAGTAAACTTTGCTTCCACTCAGTAGGATATATACTACTGACAAGAGACAGGTTGAAGATGTCTGTGATAACTGGAATAATAGTGGCTACGACGTTTTTAATCATGCCAATGCTCACTCCATCATTTCCTACTGCCTCGGAAGAGATTTTACAAGTACAAACACGTAGAAAAGACTAAAGGGACTGACAAAAATGAGTGCCATCCGTTTAACTAAATTTCACAATACAAAGAAGTTAGTTTTTCATTGTTAAAACTGCATTAGTGAGAATTGTTGAGAGCCTGATACTATACTTTTATTGTGTAACATGCCAAGCGTATCACTTGTGGACGACGTACACGATTCCGCTATGTTTTGGGACCAATGCTACACAGTAACTAAAGTTTGTTATACATTTATCGTTTAGAAAGCGTTGAAACACTGGTACATGTCCTAATATTTTGCGTTTACATGATGACTGCTAGTATGGTAATGCACTTTTTTCATCTTACAATTTGCATGGTGATAATTGGTTCATAATTGCTGTGGTAAAAATAATATAGCAGTTTATATAGAGTCAGTCTCTTTGCAGCATGATCAAAAACATCCGATATGAGTGAAGTGTGTTGCGTTTGTTTTCCATGCAGCCCACATAACGTAAATTTCTTGCAGGTCCTCTACGTAGTTTTCAGTACAGTCACATAGTTTTCACAACAGGCCCATAGAGAACACTGATCTGTATGGAAAATACTGTAGACGTAAATAACATTTGTATCATGATTTACAAATACCATGATACATGCTGTTACAGAGCGAACAGTTCTTAACGTCTGCATACGCAGATTTATTGCAATAAGTGACATTTAAAAAAAATTACATCTGATATTCAAACCTATATCACATATACCATTTAGTAAACATTAATAATTTTTTTCTTTGTGATTTTACAGAAACGTCTGGACTTCTGAAGTTCTGTGATTTCAGAACTATTCTCGTTCTCAGAAATGATCCACAGTAATCTACGACCGTCGTTCGTTTGTATAAACTGATGGGCGACCAAACTGGTTAGAAGAACTGAGGTTAGCAGCATGAAGCGCTCAGTCGAAACCTCAGCATTAATAGAGATCCACGAGTAATTTCACTCTACTCACCTATCGAAGTTTTACCTAACACAAAGTGATATTAAATATCTAAGGGGTTCTTGAGTAGATAGTGGTGGAAATGTTTGAACTTTAAATAACATACCGAACAATTTAATTATGGATGTGTAGTTAAACAGGCTTACCAAGCAAATTTTTCACTCCTGATCGAGACCGGAACACAGCATCGATCATTGCCGCTGACTAGCCATTAACAGACGAAAAATAAGTAATGGTTGTTGAATATCAGTTAGCAAGTGTCAAGTTGAAACTACTAACACTTTGTCTTAGATAACAAGTGTAAGAGGTGATTTTGGAGCTGCACATGGATCCACCCTCCATTATGAGTACACTGAAATTACTAGCAATGCGCTGTTGATATTGTGGTTGCAATTCAATGCCTGACGGAGTTGATGTTTAGCTCTTTATTTCGTTAATCAGATTTGGCAAAACCACTCACTAAGCAAACGACTGGTCTTAAGTGCTACTAAAGCCTGTGAGACTGAAAGAATACTTCTAATTATCACATAACTTTTAAGGTTCAGATTTTATTGCTACATGGAAGATTCCCCAAAAAACATCGAGACGAACGATTACTGAGTGGTTTATGTGGCAAAGTTACAAATATCAGTTTTCTCAGATGCTAATGAGAGTACTAACATTTTGGAAATGTAGCTTGTTAGAGGAAATTTTAGTTTGCAAACATTAAGGACTGTCTGGTCACTAATAACCTGTTTCTTGATGTTTACGCTGCCTTGGAATAAATTTACATCTGGTCTGATTGCCATACAGACTATTGTTCTCTATGGGTCTCTTGTGATAAGCATAGGTTATACCGTATTGTCAAACGACTGTACCGGAAACAGTGTAGAGAACCCGCAAGGAATGTACGTTCTGTGGGATGCATGCAAATGTTGGTGAATATTCAGATAGTTCAGATACTTTTGGGCATGATAGTTTGTATTAATTTCGTAAAAACAATTATTTCACAATTTTATTACCATTTCAATAGCGGTATGTCTTTCACGTTGGATTATAGTTTGTTAAAAAGCCATTTCACAGACACGTGCTGATGTATTGGGACAATATATTGAAATAGCTGCTTTGTTTACCAGCAATAAATTACGTCAATGTCTAGAAATATATTCCGCAAGCCACCGTATGGTGCGTGGTGGAAGATACCCCATTCTAGTCAGTTCCTTTCCTGTTCCACTCGCAGAAAGAGTGAGGAAAAAACGACCATATATATGGCTTTGTATGAGCCCTAACTACTCTTAGCTCATCTTCATGGTTCTTGCTCGAAATGTAGGTTTATGGCAGTAGAATAGCGCTGCAATCATCCTCAAATGCCGATCCTCAAGATTTTCTAAGTATTGCTTGTCGTAAAGTTCGCCATCTTCCCTCCTGAGATTCCCAATGATTACCTGCAGCACCTCCGTAATACCTGCGTGTTGTTCGAACGTACTGGTAACAAAACGAAGCACGCCGCCTCCGAAAATACCCCGAAGTATATCTTTAATAAGAATTGGTGCGAATCCCAAGCCGTCGAATAGTACTCGGCAATCGGTCACACGGGCGTCCTACATTCACTCTCCTTCACAGGTAAGCTACATTTTCCTTAAATTCACCCAATAAACCAAACTCGACCACTCGTCTTCCCTACTATTCTTCAATCATGCACATTCCATACCATACTGCTTTCCAATGTTTCTCCTAAATATCTAATAGAACTGACGTTGCCAAGCAGCACACTGCCAATGCAGTATTCGAACATTATTGGTTTGTTTTTCCTACTCATCTGCATTAATTTGCATTTTTCTACAGTTGGAGCTAGCTGTCATTAATCACACTAACTAGAAATTTTATCTGAACCTTTTTACATCCTCCTACTGTCACTCAGTAACGACACCTTGCATCATCAGGAAACAGCCGCAGAGTGCTACCCACCATGTCCGCCAGATCATTCATGCACAGAGGCCGAAAAAAAATTCGCGCACTCGGACTTAGCACCGCGATTCCTCGCATACTGGCAACACAAAAATGTCTTTCACAAAATACGTCCTAAAATATTTCGGGCAATAAATGGACGTTAAAGATTGTCAATCTGTCAACATTATAATCACATGTACGGTAACTACCTCTGTCACGATACAGAGCAGAGCTGTGCAGTTGGTGCAATGTAGGCCCATAGTGTTTTGTGCTGGCACTCCAGGATCCACAGTGTTAAGAGTGTGCCAAGAATATCAAATTTTAGGCATTATCACTCACCATGGTTAACGCAGTGACCGACGACTTTCACCTAACGATCGGGAGCAGCGGCGCTTGCGTATAGCTGTCAGTGCTTATAGGCAAGCAATTATCGGCGGGGTTAGGGATTTTCTCTGCCTCGTGATGAGTGGGTGTTGTGTGCTGTCCTTAGGTTAGTTAGGTTTAAGTAGTTCTAAGTTCTAGGGGACTGATGACCATAGATGTTAAGTCCCATAGTGCTCAGAGTCAATAGGCAAGCAACTCTTTGTGAAATAACCACATCGCCTGGAGCGCCTCTGCTCTGCTCGTCGCCATATTTCTTGGACCTTGCACGACTGGAAGAAAGACGCCGGGTCAGATGATTATGTTCAGCTGATTGGAGACACTTTGCCGAAATTCCTGGTTTCTTGTCCCAGGCAACGATGCGCCATGTCACCGGGCTCCAGAAGTTCGCTATTGGTTTCGAGAACATTCTGGACAACTCGAGCGAACAATGTGGCCACCCAGATCGCCAGGTTCGGGATTGGTTTGTAGAAAATTCTGGACTTTTCGAGCCAATGATACGCAGATCGCCCGATATGAATGACATCGAATATTTATGGGATATTATGGAGAGGTCAGTTTGAGCTAAAAAAAAACACTTTAGCAGTTATGGATTGCTATAGAGGCAGCATAGCTCAGTATTCCTACAGAGGACTTCCATCAAATTGTTGGGGCCATGCCACGTCCAGTTACTTCACTATGCCACTCAAAAGGAGATCCCATACCATATTAGAAGATATCACACGACTTTCGTCACCTTACTGTACTTCTCTACAACATGATTAACTGTCCGTTTAACCTTTGCCCATAATTCGTCTAGGTCCATCTTACAGGAACTAAATGATGTCAGTGCCTTGTCTGTGTGGCATTCTAACAACTGCCTATGTGCTCCTTCTAGCAGAAATAATCTCCTACCTTTCATGATGGATTTATTAATTTTAGTAAATAGAGTCGCTGTGATAACACTTTCGTCACCAATTCTTCTCTCCAAACCAATGCCGTCGATTAGGTGAGGCTTGTTTGTAGCTACAAGATCTAAAATATTTACAATGCATGTGTCGTGTCGAACTAGCTGCTCAAGACAGTTTTCATCGAAACGTGTTAAAAAAACTTACGCAAGATTTGTGGTCTGGACCCTGCAATGAATACGTAGACATTGGAGTCGACACTCGGTGTTTTAAAGTCGCCTCCAGCTAATATTGTATGATCGGTCTCACCATTACCGGGCTACTAACCACAGACATTCTTTCAGTGACTTCATAACTGTCATAGCGGAATCGGGTGGTCTGGAAAAAAATCCTATAATTAAGGTAATTTTTAACTAAACCTGTCATACGCGACCAGATAACATCACAGTTCGACTCACATTCGACTTCAATGGAAAAAATGTTTTTGTCTTCTGCAGTGAACACAGCCCTCCTATTTTGTTCAACCTGTCTTTTCAATACACATGCCATCATGAATCGTTAAGTATCTCAGAGCTTTCTACATCGGGTTTCAGCAGCCGCTCTGTCCTGAAAATAATTTGAGGACCAAATGCTTCCTGGAAGGCAGTAAATTCCGGAACTATGTTACGAATATTGCAAAGGACATCATATTCACCGTTGACTGTATAGATTAATTATTTCATTATTCAACTTCGGTTTTGAGCTATTTTTAAGTGGTACTGCAAACGATTTTGCTTCAGTGCATGTCAGACTTTAAAATCGTCAGACCTGTACGTCTGAAATGTGCTGAAACAAAATCTCCCGCAGTAGCACTTGAAAATGGCCCAAGCCCGAAATTCAGATAGTGAAATAAATAATTTCTACTTTCAATATCGAATACCACGTTCTTTAAAAACCCCTACATGACTGTGAACTTCGACCATGAGAAGTTTATTCAGCGTTACGAATACTTCGACAATTAATTGATAAAATTTTGGCAGTCGAAGTGGCGTCGCTCTCAACATGGTCTGATTTCGCTATATGCGAGTCATCTGGTGAGAGTGCTTCAGAGAATCTCAATCTACCAGCTAGCCTACAAAACGCCCACATGCTTTGCACAAGTACTCTGCTACCCGAGTACCCCTGACCTAGCATGGTGAGTGCTGGATTTTCCGACCAGCGATGAGCGTCACAGAGTAGACGAAGCCGTTGGTTTAGACCCTCCAGTCGTCTCCAAAGCAAAAGATCCCGAACGACTCTGGCAACAATGCTGCAAATTGTGAGCTCTGCTTGCTTCCTGCTCGCTGGATCAGCAGCCAGCCATATGTACGAATTGAGGATGGTCTCACAATTCAAGCGATAGGCGTCGTTGGTTCCGACGTGAGATACAAATTGCAGACGACTGTACGTGCATGCTCGATAGCCGCAGGAAAGACCTCTTCCACATGTCGGAGAGGAGCCGCGCGGTCTCGGACACCATGTCACGATTCGCGCGGCTCCCCCGTCGAAGGTTCGAATCCTCTTTCGGGTAAAGGTGCGTGTGTTGTCCTTAGTGTAAGTTAGTTTAAGTTAGATTTAGTAGTGTGTAAGCTTAGGAGCCGATGACCTCAAAAGTGTGGTCCCATAGAACCTACCACAATAGTCCAAATTTCTCGGATGAGGACGTCCGGTAGATATACCGAGTACACACTGGCTTTCTTTCCAGCCCTGAACGCTATCTGCCTAAGGGACTCCACAACGAGCCTTACGTTGTAGATACCGGTACTAGTGGAGAGATCTCTCCCTGCGCACTAGCTCTGATCCTCTTGAAGGAGCGGTTGCATGGCGACTCACAGGCTGAATGGGCGAGGGCAGACGGCCAGCCTACACGTATAAAAGACTTCCAAGTAATATAAAATACTACAAAGATAAATTTTTAATCTCGGGCGTCTCAATATGAAGTGCAATGAATGCCCTACACCGTATTTGTGTCTGCCCGGCGAAGCTTCTGAATTAGATTAATGAAACGCACAACTTAATTTAGGTACAATACCCCCATACATCTCGCACAGTTCGTTACATAAAGGACTGAGGACATGCTTTTGACAACATAGATAACAATCTAATAATGGGGCCTAAACTAAATAAAGACCATAAACTAAACCTGAATGAGGAACTGGAAATTCTTATGTTCAGTAGAAAATGGGAGCAGACCATACACAATGAGAAAGCTAAGACACTACTAATAACTTTTTAGAAGCTTATCAGGCATAGCAAACGATACACAGAACATTTATCTACCATTTGCTCCTGAATAACGTAATGTAATTACAATGAAATACAGACTATTAGCTGCTTAAAGAGGTTGATAACATGTCAACGGATACAGTTGAAAACGTGTGCCCCGTTTGGGAATCGAACCCGGCATCTCCTCCTTATATGGCAAACGCTCTATCCATCTGAGTCACCGAGGACATAGACGATAGTGCGGCTGCACGGAATTACCTCTAGCACGCTCCCCGTGAGACCCACTTTCCCAACTTACTGTCTACACACTTCATTTGTAGTGTCCATGACCACTCTACGAATTACTTTACCGATTCTCATAAGAGTTCGGGCAATGTGAGTGCATCCTCACTGAAGAAGATCATTGGCCGTGTAAAACAACGAGCAATTCACTCTCATTTAAGTATATCGCCGAAACAGTCAGCCTTCAGGAATTGTGAAACGAACCCTGTCGTCCAGGACCGGATGCCGCAAAGAGCGCAGATTCACTATGAGATGGGGAAACTCACAGGCGTCTATTATCTATTGAAGCTTAAGCTCTGTAGTGTGTGAGTGAGTCAACACGAGAACCTTCGTCATAGTAAAACCCAATATAAGGATTTTGTGGCCAGGGATATGTAGCAGTGTTAAATATGACGGACCTAAGGTCGGCAATAAAGGGAAACATTTATGGAAACTATTTCATTCTATACTAATTCAGGGAACGAAGCCACAGTAATTTTAACCGGCCATCCTCCATAAATTTTCATGGTGATCATATCTGTAACAGTTAAGGATTTACTATTAAAGTGAAATTAACAAATTTTGTTACAAAGACATGAATGCCAAAATATGAACGCTTTGTATGATCTTAACGATAGACATTTGATGCAGAAGCGCATCCCTAAAATGGAAAATGTTGTAAATATCAACTCAGTAATTTCATTTATTTCAAAGGTACAGTAAATTTAAATTATCAGTGTTGTCACTTAAGCATCATAATTTCCTCCACACAAAACCCATTTAACGATAACAGCATGACACTTTATTGAACCATTAAGTAATGTAATACATGTTGTAAAGTTTAGTGCATAATAAATACTTTGGTTCCTTATCTTTTTAGCAGAAAGCACATTCGTACAAGGCTACTGGCCGTGACATTCAAAGTAAGAAGGAAATTGTTTTGGTTTTATGTAAAGAATTTATCGTTCATTACGTAATATATATATATATATATATATATATATATATATATATATATATAATTGTTACTTTATTTAGAACGTGAAAGTGGTCAAGCTTTGATTATTTAAAAAGGTTAATTTAGAATAAGCTGTATCCAAAGAGATGGACGGCTTCAGAAATCGGAACTGCAGTAGTCAGTTGAGCGAAGATGTTCGGTGCGCGGGATACGCGGCCGGGTCGGGCAGAGGGCAGTGCTGGTGCAGACCCAAAGCCGACAGTTCGGCGAGGGACACCAAAGTAAACAGCTCATATGCAGATGCCAAAGCGGACAGTCGGTCTTCAGGCATCTAGGAAGTGAAGTGACTTAGAAAATTTCACGTTCTGTGGTATTGCGGGACTCAGTCTCTGAACGGGGAGCAGCCGCGCGCCTTGGGTAGTTAACGAGGTGGACTATCGAACTTGTAATTCGCGATGAGATTGCGAATGATCGGACTGTGTCAAATGGATATGCGCTTGAGTGTAACAGTAACTCTAAATACAACCACTTTCGCTGTTAGTTTGCTTGTTGAATAAACATTATCGTAACCAAATCGCTGTTGTGTGGTCTATACTATTTATGGGTCGCTAATTTAGTTCCCGATATTATTCTTACTGCTATTGTATGTTATGTTAACTTTGTATTTCGCAAACCTGCCATCAGGCAGACAATTTAACCAAAGGGTCACAAGCGTCTAATTTAGGGCGTGTAATGCTGCACTTGCGGTTCAACCCGTAGACGAGTTTGAGTCAAGACATTTCGACGAAGAGGAACGTCATGTGAATCCCAACATCTGTGGGATATTAGCTCACAACTGGGGGCTCGTCCGGGATAAGAATTTGTAAAGTGTTGGTTAAGGGATAAGAATCTTGCGAAGTGTTGGAACAGGATTGGATTTTGGAAAGCGTTGGTGAGCTATGAACTTTGTTGTCCTTTAATGAACCATCGCAGAGCACTACGTAGAAACGTACTTGCGAACTGTTACGTAAGAAGCTCAGTTTTTTTTTCTCTCTCAGAAGAATTTCACCACTGTACGATAAGTTTTTAAAATATGTATTTTTTTGTTTCTTTAGATGCCCATTTTTGATTTTAAATTTAAAATAGAAAAACAGTCCTAGCTGAAGAGCGGAGTATTTCACCGCTGATAGCACAGCCCCCTCCAAAACGGGGTAAGGGGAATGAAATAACAATAAAGAAAAAAGGCGTGCCGTGTCCTTGTTTAAACCTTCGAAAGTCTCCAATTCCTCTTAACCAGATGGTCCTTGAAAAGCTCCGAAAATTGTGTGCTTCTCGCTGCCACCAGCAAAGTTGAGCAAGATGATACAAGGAGAGATTGGATAACCAAACATCTCCATTTCCTGTAGGCGATCTACAAATATGACGTAGTGCCCTGTATGCGGCAGCTTCAGTTGCGTGTTCAGGAGGCTTCTGACCAATGTGAACAAGCTGAGCAGGAAAATTTTGTTTTTCTACTACATCCTCTATCTCTAAAGCCACATGTTCACGAAATGTAATCTGAAGCCTTCTCCCAGTTTGCTCTACGTAACAGGCATTGCAATCAGGACACTGTAATTTGTATACTCCTGATGCATGAAGATAGTTAGTTACGTATATTTTATTAGTTAACTGACGACTAAATTTACCTACGGTTCAAACATAAATCACCATTTTTTAAAGTAAATGATATACTTTATTCAAAGTGCCATAATAGCGCAACGTAATGACTGCTTGCCATCATTATCTTTTTTAGTCACATCATTTGTTCTTCCTATTCTCTTACGTTTGTTATTTGACTAAATTTTGTTTGCATAATCATTAGAATAACTGTTCGTTTTTTCAGTTTCTCTAATAGCCCCAGTTTCCGATTTGTGCTCAGAATCTGAATGTGGAAGCTTAAATATCCTGCTAATGGTAAAAATGCTTTTTTATGTTGACTGGAGTTGTAAGAATACTAATCTAAAACATCAGTGTAAGTAAACACCATTTACAATAAAATAGTAAAGACAAGGGTGACGTCGCCCATACGAAAATGTAAGAGCTGTGATTAGGGAAATGAAAAGCTAATAATTGGATGAATCATGCCATCGTTCTCGCAAAACCTGTCGGATTACTTTAGAAACCCAGTATTCGAAAAATACTGCTTATCCATTGTGTTCGTAGCAATGGATATAGTACAGATCATCAAAGAGCAATAAAAGATAACTGGGCGTGTAGAGAGACATACAGTAATTTGTTTTTCCCCATCCATTATGAGAACTGAAAATGAAAGGAATAAGGTTTTACGTTGATACGACTTATCCTCTGTCATACACTCTACAGTGACTTTCGTAGTGTTAGTTATATGAAGCTGAAACAATTATATCGGGTATGAGGTGAGGATTTTATGGGTGTATAGTGGTTAAGCTATAAACGATATTTAGAACAACCGGCGCAGCGCAGCATCACGCCGTAGGTAAACCATACTTGGGCAACTGTGCTACATATTCCGCAGCTTCACAATCGCTTCTGTGCTGCCATGACTACATGCCCTTCGAGATGCCCTTCGAGCCTTAAGGAGGCACTGCAGCCCAACTACGACTACCAGATCGTCGACCCTGGACCAGAACTTTCTGTGCAACCCACTAACGCCGACATTATTGTGACAGAGGAATGCAGTATCTGAGGTCGCACAAACCGGCTTTTCATAATCCAACAGCTAAGGGTCAGGCGCCGGTTGCTACATGACGGGCAGCCGTTGACTGAGTAACCAGGCACCCTCCAGTGCTATGTATCGATCTCTAAAGTGCTCTAGTTGACATCGAAGATTTTCTCTCAGGAATCTAGACCGAAGTCCGCCTGAAGTACTTGCTGGCTTGCAGGTGTCAGGTCCCAGTCCTCATTTAGGAAACAGGAACCAGCGGCATCTGTGGCTACCACGGGAGTGGGATGAGCAGCAGTGGTGCTCACTGACTCAATGACAGGTGATGGACAGCAGTCAGGTCATGCACGTACCGCTTCCAGTACTCCTGCCGGGTAATGGTGACCTCCACATCTCATTTCCAGTGACCTCGAAAATTGGCAGTGCAACTGGCACCTTCAGGGTCCTTTCAGCTGGACTCATGGCTACATAGACAAAAAAAGACAGCTAGGGCTGCTGAAGGTAGACCTACATATCCTGGATAGCTGCAACTGACACAAGGGTTGTGACTACACACTGAGCAGTCGGCAATCGGCGCTCATCAATCTGGCATTTGTTAAGAAGGGTGGGACATTCGTATTGGTGGTTCTCATGCTCTCTGCGGCTGTGATAATGGCTATGTTGTCATGTGTCCATGTTTTACCTCGCTGTCAGCTCTCCTAGTAACTTCCGATTTTCGCAACTGCATCTTTCAGAGGTCTTTCTTTGCTGACTCTACAAGTTGGGTTGTACCTAGCAGTTCTTAGGAAGCTTTATTTCCCCTCTAGTATGACGGTATCTTCCGACTTTCCTGAAGTCATTATTCTTTGTTTGCATACGTGGGCACTCTTTTGTTCTCCCTAGCTGCTATAGTTTCCATTTTTGCTGCATCTCACTCACCATTTTGTCCTAGCTGGGTGTCTACTAGCCATTGACACTGGCGTTTCAGCTGCCTGAAGTTGCCTAGGGAGCACGTGGCCGAAATTTTGCTGTCTTTTGGGGATAGTATCCTGGGGCATAACACCACCACCTTTCTTCTGACGATTCGTCTCGAATCGTTCAGTTTGGAGTACCCGTATTAACCACAACTTACATATTTTGCACCAGTAGTTACACATTACACTTCTTTAGTTATTATTACATTATCATACAACTAATTTACATGATTGTCAATGGTTGATATGTCGAAGGAACAACTTAGGCCTTGCAGAAGTCATCTCTTACACACTAAAACAATTATTCATATACTTACAGGCTCTAGTATTAGTTTACATGTAATTCTCTTACTAGCTCTAATCTTTACTTACAAACCAATCAACATATATTCCAATTGCAATCACTACCACAAAAACACAAAGAGATACAGCGCTTATAGTTGTGGCACTATGACATTACCTATCGTCATACTCCTGTGTGTGCTGGAACAATTGTTCGGCTGTATTTCTCCATTTTTGTATTTTTCCTTGTTTGTCGAGTGAGCGTGGAATGTCTGAATTTAGGCTTATAATTAGGAAGGTTAAGTTTTGGGTAGCTTCACCTCTAGTTGCTTCTCAGACTACTACAGCATAGGTTACTCCCTTTTAAGTGTGATTGTACCAGTGATGGTAGCCGGTAGAAGAAATTTCATTCCTCCTATTCTACAAGTTGCATGCTTATTATTATTCCAGTATCCCATAATTCCTCTCTGTTTATACCTGTTGGTTTTCCATGTTTGTAACCATTTACTGTGACTACTTCTTTTGAAGAAACTGAGTACATACAGTGGGTGCCTACTCTACGGAAATGCAGATATGCCGTTGACACTGCTGTTGGACAATCATTCAATTTGGCTTTTCCCAAGAATAACTAAACCTCGCCTGCCTCTACGCCAATTTGTGTCACCCTAAGAAGTTGGTTTCTGTGGCCATCCTCCGCGTTTTGTGTACAAAACAAGTATTTGTATCATCCTGTTTAAGTAGATCGTTAAACATTCCCTCTGGCATCTTTGTAGGTCTTCCAAAGACATTAGATCACAGCCATCCTTTTGCTCTGAAATTACTGATACATCTTTGATCTGCAGTTGTACCCATTTCATTATGTGACCTGAGAGAAGGGATTCTTCATCACTATCTCCCCCTCCCTTTGGAAGGTGAGATTACCTAGACAAAAATGTACTCCTATATACAAAAACAACATTGTATCGATTAGTCGATAATTAAAAACAAAAAAGAAACATTTTTAAATGTACTATAATTAGAATAAAATAAAACTGGATGACACATTAGTAATCTGCACAAGAACAAACGAAGTACAAGATAGGCAAACAATACTCTCAAACATTATCTGGCACCGTGGTCTAAGGACGTGAGACATATTATACGTACTCTGGTCATCATTCACCTGCTTCTTCTTTGTTACATGAGGTTTCACATTATATAGTTTAGATGCTAGTGGTATCTGTGGCTAAGCATCGACAACATCCCTAGAAAAGTACATTGACAGGTGACATCATTTCCATTACATGTTATGGTGCGCAATATCGGATCAGGAATTTCTTTGTATTGCCTTTTGATGTGTATGTGTTCGTTACCAATACGTATTGGCAAATCATGCATTGCAGGACTATCCCTATGCACTGTCCTAGTTGCTCTTGTTGCTCTAAGGCTTTCATATTTGCACGTTTTACTTCTTGACAAATCACTCACATTTACTTAGAAAACATTTTTACTGCTTCGGTGTCGGATCCAGGCTTCGGCTTGATCAATTCAAAAGGTGAATGCATTTTTCTACTGTGTATATTACCTCATATGGTGAAAGACCAATAGATGTATCGACTTCAGAACTGTACACAGCAGTTAAAAAATTCTGATATACGCCCCAGTTTGCATGATTACTGCTAACGTAATAACTCAACATCTTTCAAATATTACGATGAACTCTTTGTGTTCTCCCATCGTATGGAGGGTGAAAGGGGCTTTTCCCAGCTTACAAATATGGACTAATCGACAGAACAGCTTCATAAGACTGGAGATGAAATAAGTAGCCTAGTCTCTAACTAGGGTGTCAGGAATTCTAAATGTGAGCAACCAATTGTTTACTAGAATTTGAGCAACTGTCTCAGCGTTTTGGTCAGGAACTGCAACCATTACTAAATGATACGGTAAATGGTCATTTATACTCGATATGTATTTCTTTCCTGCTAATGATTTTCCAATACAGGCTTTTCAAATCGTTCAGATGCTTTTGGTAGATGTTGTTACTGTAACGGCTGGTGGCTACGATCAACTTGTTGCACACACGGTTTACAGTTTGTGGCGTATTGCTCGATGCTTTTTTTTCTAGTTCTCAACAAAAGTTTTTCAGCAATTTGTCTATCAGTTGATTTGCTCCCACCATGGCCTGACAACACATCGTCATGTGCTTCTGCCAACACTTCGTTCCAGAATGCTGCAGCTATTACCACTCATAATCGACACTTCGTTGTACTGCACAGCAAGATGTCATGCTTCATAAACTGAGGCTGCAGCTAGAATTGTTGACAGTCATCACCAGTAGTTTGAGCCTTCTGCTATTCAGCAACGCTCCTGCCCAGTGTTTGCAGAAATGCAACTTTGCTGCTGAAAATGTCAGCCTTAGCATTCCTTTTCCGTGGGTTGTGTATTACTTCGTAATCAAATTCATTCAAACGGAGTGCCGACCTTTTTAATTTGGTACAAGGGTACTTCAGTCGTAATAACCATTGTAGAACAGTGTGATCTTCACTACCTTTAACCTCTGGCCATACAAATAACAGCAGTAGTAGGTAAAACCATACATTACTGCTAGCATCTCCTTCTGAGTCGTGGAATAACTTTCCTCTGCTTTGTTCAACCGCCAGGATGCATACGCTACACGACTCTCCTTACCATGTATGTCCTGCCATAGGAAAAATCCTAGAGCCATGATACTAACATAGAAAGCCAGAAAAATTTTGCTTCATAATTGGGAAATATCAAAACTGGGTCTGAAATCAGTGCTCACTTTAAAGTACCGAACTTCGCCTGACACTGATTAGACCATTGAAACTTTGCTCCTATCCATAACAAATGGTTAAAAGGTGTGATATCAGCAAATCCTTTATGAAACGACGATAATACTTACCGAGAGTAATGAAACTCAGCAACTATTTAATTGTCTCCGGTAGCGAAACAAACTGAATTGCTGGAACCAAGCTTGGATCTGTTCTCACACCTTCCTTGCTAATTGCAAGCCCAAGATAACTTATTTCCGTTGCTGTAAAATGATATTTATCGATGCGTAGCTTTAGTCGTGCTGTTTACAGTCTGTCAATGCCTCTTCCAATCATCACCCATGCTCCTCCATGCCCTTTGAAAACAATAATATGTCATCCAAACAGATCAAACATTGTATCGGTCTCAGTACAGTAAGCACATCATCCAATAATCCCTGAAAGTTGGCGTGTGCATTCTTGTGTCCGAATGGCACTCAAACGTGTTAGAACTGACTTTCCAGGATGGGAAAAGCTGTCTTTAGTCGACGCTCTTGCACTACTATTATATGGTGATATCCACTCTTTAAATCTATTGTGGAGAAATAGTTACATTGACCGAAGTTGTCGAGAGCCTCTGTTATGTTTGGTGTCAGATAGGTATTGGTGATCGTTCGTGCACTGGGGTATCTGTATTCACAGAAAAAGCTTTATTTTTAGTGCCACCTGGTGACGTTTTGGGTACTTAGATTACTGATGTCCCTCTGGGACTATCACTTTATTCAATAATACCGTCAAATAGCTGCTGGTCGATAAATTCTTTCATTATCAGTTACATACAATTCAGAACTCGATATGGATTGTTGTACGTGGGTGCATTATTCCCTCTTGGTATCCATTGGTGCGTGACTGGAGTTGCTGCTAACACACCACTCGTATTAAACAGATCGATGAAATCCTATTAAGCTTCCATTGCTTGTTTATCATTTCCCTTTAAATGTTTTTCTTTCGTATGTAATGCAGATTCATTGATGGTTTGCTTGCGACAGAGGTCCTCCCTTAACCTGTCCACGTCTTCTTCGTCCGAAACATCCAAATAGCACTTCGTGCATGCCAAAATTACTGAGACTGACTGGAATCATAAAATCTTCATCCATGTCAGTGATGTGTCTTATATATTTTCGTACAAAAGAAGGTGACCTGTTTAATTCTTTGTTATTTTCAGTGGCTCTGCAACATATAATGAAACCTTGTTGTTGTTGTTGTTGTGGTCTTCAGTCTTGAGACTGGTTTGATGCAGCTCTCCATGCTACTTAATCCTGTGCAAGCTTCTTCATCTCCCAGTACCTACTGAAATCTACATCCTTCTGAATCTGCTTAGTGTATTCATCTCTTGGTCTCCCTATACGATTTTTACCCTCCACTCTGTCCTCCAATACTAAATTGGTGATCCCTTGATGCCTCAACACATGTCCAACCAACCGATCCCTTCTTCTAGTCAAGTTATGCCACAAACTTCTCTTCTCCCCAATCCTATTTATTACTTCCTCATTAGTTATGTGATCTACCCATCTAATCTTCAGCATTCTTCTGTAGCACCACATTTCAAAAGCTTATATTCTCTTCTAGTCCAAACTATTTATCGTCCATGTTTCACTTCCATACATGGCTACACACCAAACAAATACTTTCAGAAACGACTTCCTGATACGTAAATCTATATTCGATGTTAACAAATTTCTCTTCTTCAGAAACGCTTTCCTGGCCATTGCCAGTCTACATTTTATATCCTCTCTACTTCGACCATCATCAGTTATTTTGCTCCCCAAGTAGCAAAAGTCCTTTACTACTTTAAGTGTCTCATTTCCTAATCTAATTCCCTCAGCATCACCCGAATTAATTCAACTACATTCCATTATCCTCGTTTTGCTTTTGTTGATGTTCATCTTATACCCTCCTTTCAAGGCACGTTATGTAGGTCCCTACCTATGCTCACCGAGATCAACTTCCCCATACACTACAATTATCGTATTATGCCAATTGATCTTTAGTGCCTGAATCCGCAGTTTATTGGGTAGCAACTTCATTATTGCGAAACCTTGCGACATTGTAAGACTTCTAGCTGTTGACCCCAGCGGAAACAATGTCTCACCATGTTGAATTGTACGCTGCAAAAGGTCAATCTTCACGTGTCGTTTAGCTAAAAGCTCGAGACCTAGGATCGTAATATACCTCTCACCAACTCGCCATAACATATCTACATGCTCTCGAATACACATTTCCACTTTTAAACAGGAAAACGTTGTCCCCAACGACCTCACATCATTATCATCAACTCCATGAACCCATGCCATGGCGTTCACTGTCTCTTTCGCCCAAGAGTTTCAGACTGACGACTGACGTGTAAGACCCTGTATTCACCAGACATTTATGTTCCATACCATTTACTTTGCCTAGCAAACAACACTCCGCTTTTGCATACGTTTCTGCAGTCTCGTGCTCTGCTGGGAGTGCCATCCTACGGATGAGGCACCCCGTTAACATTTAGCGTCCGATTATTGGGACGTTGCTTGTCCCGTGCTTTCTTCCGACAATCACTAACTTTATGGCCGCCTCCCCACGTTCATATCACTCAGCCTGACGTCATTGTTTTCGGATACGGCCCTCCCGTCCACACCTACAACACTTCACTTCAGCAGAAAAAGCAGCGTGATCAATCTGTGTTTGAGTAGCAATATCGATCTCCAACAATAGCGTAGCAGTCCTAATGCAGCAGATAAGTCGCTGGGGTTCACCACTCTGACCTACCCTGATATATCAGCAGGAATACCTCTCAGAAACACGTCCAGAGCCAAATTCTCGGCCACATGCAGAATACTTGTATTGGCCTCTTAATTCTCTGCTAGTTCACACGTTTGTGATTTGTTTTATAATCCTGTCAGAGGAGGACTTTTCTGACTCATAGTACTTCTGTGATAATCCATTGAGTTTTTCCTTAAAGAAATTTGTGCTTTTCTGCTTCCGATAGCGTTGTATGAAATTGTTAGCTACACCAAACGTTTAAGCCTCACTGAAGTTCTCGTGGTCTATAACGTACGTTTTTGTGTCACTTACTAACCTTAATCCAACCGTATTCAAAGACATTTCATCCGACCATTTTCCCAAATTAGCGTCAGCCTTTACCTCACTAGCAAAAACAAATACACCCATGGTTGCTTTCACTGAAAATGGCCCTATGAGGTTAGCTGTTCCAGGATCGAGGGTATGGGCAGGTATAGCCATATGTTCTATTTTCTCGTGGATCGAAGAGTCCTTGCCCCCAACGGCTTCCCATGGTTCTTTTTTCCTACAAATACTTCATTGTCTTGTGCCTGTTACAGTGTAACTAGTAACAACGTGGGTACCTGCTCTTTAAAGCTTCCATAGTTTCATTCACAGTAGCTGCTCATATGTCTGCCTGCTATACCAGAAAAGGAGGAAACTGCACACACAAAAAGCAAAAACAGGAATTAAACAGTTCTTTAACTTTATGTCGTATTTATAGCCCAACGTATTATAGCCCAAGCATTCTACGTATTTGTATGTATTGTATTGTATGTTAACCGGGAACCTAGAAACGATGGAGAGACTCCGTCCTCCCCGCAACCGCAGTGGTCCACAACCCTACGACGACTACTTCAGTCCACTTCACCCCTACGTCACCCCACACTGAACCCTGGGTTATTGTGCGGTTCGACCCCCGGTGGAGTCCCCAGGGAATGTGTCATATGAGACGAGCGTAACCCCTAGGTTTGCGTGGTAGAGTAATGGTGGTGTACGCGTATATGGAGAACTTTTGTTTGCGCAGCAATCGCCGACATAGTGTAACTTAGGCGGAGTAAGGGGAACCAGCCCGCATCCACCTAAAAACCATCCACAGACTGGCAGGTTCACCGGACCTCGACAAAAATCCACCGGGCGGATTCGTGCCGGGGACCACGCTCTCCTTCCCGCCCGGAAAGTCGTGCCTTACACCGCCAGGCCAACCGGGCGGGCTATTCTACGTACACTACGGGTACGGCTTGAACACATCGGAAGTCATAACCAGATAAATTAGAGTACGGGTACCTCACTGGCTGCAAGTAATCTCCTTTAGTTTCCCACGGAAATGAAACAAGTGTGCAGGTTCCTGCGGTGTACTAAACGATATTTTTAACGCAGTGTGAAGGTCCCTATGACTCAATATGAACGCACGAAAATACAGAACAAGGAAGCCAACGAATACGTCACCCACCACACAGCACTGTAATACACTTCAATTCTCAGCTGTTGATGTCATGTCGGAACTGCATAGGTGGTTTGCTTTTTTTGTTCTATATGTGTGGATGTAGAAGCAGCCATAGATGTCTCCATCATTGGGAACTTCTTGTTGACACCACATACAGGTGTCCTGTCCCAAACTTCTACAGTCGCCAGGAGAGAGCCAGGTGGGATGTGGTGATGAGGTCCTAATAATGCTCAACTGTGACAAGAAAACCTCATGGTCATGAACACATTTATTAAGCAGTAATACAGCACTGTCTTTCAAAGTGCTGCGCCACAGCAAGACTGGAGCTAGTAGAAAGCTGGCATGCATTAGACATATATAACTCTCAGTGCAGAGAAGCGTCAGGTGAGGTCTGCTACATCACAGGCGACCATGAACCACGGAATCCAACGACCTCCAGCTCAGCCTATCGACCTCCTAAGTGCACTCAAGAGTTTCGACCCAAGTCCACCTGAAGTACTCTCTGGATAGTGGGGTCAGCTCTCACCCTCTGTTTACCAAACAGGAGCCAGCAGCATCAGTGTCTACCGCAGTTATGGGATGAGCAGCAGCAGTGCCCACTCACTAAAGGCAGATGGTGCACAGCATCCAGGTCACAAAGGTCGCACCTCCAGCAGACCCGCAGAGTAACGGAAGCCTCCATTCCCCACCTGCGTGGCCACGAAAGTTGGCACTGCCACTGGAAGCAGCACTGTCCTTCCAGCTGGACTCATCGTTCGACAGAGAATAGAAAACAGCTAGTGGTGCTGAGGGTCGACCTCCATAGCCCTTATCGCCGTGGATAGCTGCGACTGATTCAAGGGCTGTTAGTGATGGGAAGACCGACTGTTTTTAACACCCGATTGCTCGGTCGATTGTTTGTTCATTCAGTCGGTTTTTCCATTCAATGAAACAACTGAATGAAATTAGTCTCTGTGGCCATGTCAGCTATATGAATGTTTTCATTTACTCACTGCATTTGAATGGGTTTACCCAGTGTGAGCCAACCGATTCAATCAAGTCTCTGTCAGTTGCGGCCATTATGTGAAAGTTCTCTCTCACTCACCATGTTTCAGTGATTTTACTGACATCATTTGCAACCTTCTCACTTATACATCAACCACGACTAGAACTGATAACTTTTTCAGAGACAAACAAAATATGTTATTTCACGGAGAAGCGAATGAGAAGTATATTTCTAAAAATAAAATGTATTCAAAATATATGCATTTGCTTACTGAGGTACGAATTTTCGTACTTGTGGCATTAAATATAAGTTTTTTGTTGGTTTTAAAAGTGTAATATCTAGTGCTGCACTGTAGATTTGCGTATATGTCTAAATGAACAATCACTTTTTAACACATTATGAGGTCGGTATCTTGTCTGTTTTTTCGATATAAATTTTGCATTCGATTTTAAACTAGTTTCCCGATAAGCTAGAGACTTGAAACTTTCAACACAGGTCAGAGCTGGATGATACTGTAATATTAACTCGACTTCGAGTCGGATGTATGGCAGAGGTTTCTTCCTTTTTCTGTCTATCTATTCACCACAAATTTAGCAATTGGTTTTAAACTACCTTCCTAATAAGCTACAGACTTCAAACTTTCAACTTATCCCAGAATTGTACAATACAATATTAACTTGTCTTCTCTTCTGGTGCGTCCCGGAGAGTAGGTACCTGGGGTAGCACTGCTATTTCCCTGTTTTCTTGAACCTCTAAAAATGGTTCAAATGGCTCTGAGTACTATGGGACTCAACTTCTGAGGTCATTAGCCCCCTAGAACGTAGAACTACTTAAACCTACCTAACCTAAGGACATCACACATATCCATGCCCGAGGCAGGATTTGAACCTGCGACCGTAGCAGTCGCGCGGTTCCGAACTGAGCGACTACAGCCCCGAGACCACCGCGGCCGGCTCTTGAACCTCTCGCGAATGTTTCGCAATTAAGAACGACTGCTGTGAGCTCAATTCTCTCTCAGTTTTACATTCACGGTCTTTTAGCGAGATATGCCTGGGAGGAAACAGCATATTGGTGGACTTAGTTGCAGAGAAACTGATATAAACCTGAAGTTTGATACATTTCTCTGTCGTAATCTCATAAAAATGCTTGAAATCAGTTGAAAAATTTCACACACACAAGACTAAAAAGCAGAAAATAGATATTTAGGTAGAGAATATGTTTATTATGAAACAGTTTTAAAAAGGACTAAAAAATATAGAATAATCTCTCCTACACACATACAGATTCCTAATGTTACAGACAGCCCTGAAAATTTGTGCTTGTCCAGTTTTAATAGCTGCGGAATCACCTGTAAAACTGAAAACGTCGGAGATCGTGTGTAACTGGTGATTTAATTTTCTGTACAAAATATTTACTTACACACAAATAAATTGCTGAATATTCAAATGATTTTGCGTTTTTTGGAGATCGTCACACATTGCCTATAAAACTGAAAGAAAATAGACGCTAAAACGAGGCAAGATCGCTTTCTTCTTCATCAGTCATTAAGAAATCATTGCGTTCACCTTTACAAAACCCAATTAGGCCTGCAATATGTCCGAATTTTCCCGAACTGCTCCTAATTTTGAGGGCGTCCAGACGCATGCGGGAGGGATTTTTATACAACTGTTAGGTATAAACCTGGAATATTTTTCGTGTCCGCAAAAATTCGATTGACTGAAAATAGGTTGTAATAAACCCTACTTAAAATTCATTACAGGAGGACCGAAGTATAGGTAGTTTCTTCTTTTTAGTCCAATACAAACGCAGCGGCCAGCACGCTTAGACGTTCTATAATGGTCTTTACAACTTTTATCACATATGTTTTAGAAATGGGAATAGGCAGAAAGATGCGGTTTATGGCGTA
Organism: Schistocerca gregaria; assembly: GCF_023897955.1. Classification (NCBI taxonomy): domain Eukaryota; kingdom Metazoa; phylum Arthropoda; class Insecta; order Orthoptera; family Acrididae; genus Schistocerca; species Schistocerca gregaria. Next base: position 838,503,329 of record NC_064931.1, read on the forward strand.
TTTTCACACACTGAAAGATGATTTTTTATGATTTTCCTTTGTTACATATTGACTGGCCATCTTCCAGAAGTTTTCACAATGTGTACAATGGTTGGTTCAGACTGCAGAACTCCGTTACATTTTTTCTTTGGGCAGGACTTCAACGAGCTGAGATCTCGCATCAAAGCAGTACTAGCAAACTTTGATGAGGACATTCTACACTGGAGATGGAACTACAATATCGCTTAGATCACCTGTGTGCTTTAGACGGCGCACACATTTCAGGTGACCATCCGTCCCTCCGTCTACCCTGTTTCCTTAACACTCGCGATTTTCATAGCTCTATCCCGAATTTTTTCGAAAGTAATTGGTTGCACCTATTTTCCCTGGATTTAGAAATTTGGAAACTATTAATCACTAATTACATGTTCACTTCAACTGTATTGTGATGCTGCTACTGAAAGAGTATTTTTCAAAATGGGTAATGATTGGAGCAGTGACAAGACACAATTTGTTGTACAAACTACGAAAGCAGTGTCAGTGAGTAGAGTGATTTATGATGAAACTTGAGTTGAATGTTAGCATAATGCTCTTGAAGACTACTGAAATGCTGAAGAAAATTTACAGCAGTAATGAATACCGTATGTCTGCTCACACTTTTACTTAGAACGTGCTATTAAAATATAAATTAATGTTCCTTATGTAACAGGTTAAAGTGATAGCTTGCATTTATTTCACTCGATTAAGACTTTTTGCAGTATCAAAATTTCTGAATGTGTCACTAATTTGGCTGTAGGAAACACGGTCACCTTAACATACCGAACTGTTAGCTAGCTATACACATTTCTGAAATATGTGTAATCAAAGTTGTAAAAAACGTTTTGGAGCACCCTATATTTTCCATACCTCTTTATTCAGACAATGAGAAGCCGCCGACAATGAGAAGTCGCTGACAATGGGCGATCGCATATACGGTGACGCAGCCCGCCCGCTAGAAAACTGAATGTCTTAAGTGTTATTTGCCTTCTACTCATTGAGCTGTATGAAACTGAATTCGCTTACGTTCCTATTCATTACAGCAGATTAGTACTACGTCTCAGCATGAATGTCTCTATAATACGCTTTCACAAATCCTTGCCAGTCTCAGGTGCAATTTATATCAGCTGGTCGGAAGGAGGAGTGCGCCCGCTGAAGTTGGCACTGAAACATTCTCCCTGTCAAGTTCCCGTTCCCCGCTCAGCATTGCGGCCATCGACCAACTTATCGTCTACAAACTGTTTGTGTCTGTGAAAATAATTCGATGTAGCTAATGTGTCCGGAGTATCGAAGTTTTTGTCTGGGTTCGGCAATTTAATTGATGGCGGGCCTACCCTAGCGATACGTCAGGTTAGTTGGTAACGCCTTAATGGCGCCTGGAACAGTTTAATCGGCATCAAGACATCAATAAGTTTTAAATGATGAAAATAAAAGTTACTCCATTCAGTACATAATTAAATAAACATATATACTGTTTATTTCACTTTGGCATACCCTTGAGATACGTCTTCAATTAAGACCACATTCTGTCATTATAATGGAGCACTGCTATAGTTCGACTAATTAAATTTTTGCTGCCTGGTTTCACTCAGAAGAATGAGTGGATAGCTCGATCATCTCAAAGAAAAGAATGAACACATGGTTCAACAGAGAGCAAAACTACTTGTAACACCTTAGCTCTAATGCTGTGCTGGTTTATTTTGCTTTTGTTTTATTTAATGTTACATTGTTGATCTTCTGTAAATGTGTTTGATTGAATCGATAACATAAAATTGTATACTCCTTTCTTTGTAAGAACTTCGATGTCATGATATGATTCTATGCAGTGTAGTGTATCTGTCATTTAAATTCTTTGTCCCATTTGGAGGGAACAAAACTTACTGTATACAATTGTAATTTCTGTTTGATCAATTTTTTGTAGAAATGTCAATATTTGCAAATATTCTGTTTTATTGAATGAATTTGGTTGCTGTTATGTAAACTGCTGATCCTCACTTAGGGTTCTTAGTTATTCTGTATGTAAAGGTTGTTGTGGTTCCCCCTGGGAACGGAACTGTGTAGCGTGCGCAAATTGTGGTTGGCCTAGGAAGAAAAGGTGGAACAAGAGTCAGTCGGGGACGAGCTACCAAACTGTGCACTGCCATGTAAATGTTGCATATTGTGCTGGTTCCGAGAGAGGTATTTTTCTGCTACTTTCCAATGCCTCGGATGGATGGGTAAATAGCTGGAACGACTCTGGAACTGGTATTCATCATCGCCACCAAGAAAGGCCAGAGTCCAGCAATTCTGTCTTCAAATCCGCCTACCGACTTGCAGTTGCCACCACATTGAGCAATCACTGTAAAAGAGTACTATAATAATGTACAGTGAAGGATCAGCTAAATGGATGCATTAGTGTGCTCAAATATAAGGTTACTTATAACTGAATTTATGTACCTACCTTGATTTTTCTCCTTATCGTAACACCTCTCAGGTTCCTCTCCGTTTGAACTAAAGTGATTTCCAAGTGTCCTTACTGAAATAACATTAAAGCCCAGTGTTTTGCTAATTGATGCCTCTTGAACATAGTTAAATGAAAGTTAAAGTTAATATGGCAAGAGAGTGAGTTAAAGTTAATGGTGCTTGCCGAAAATAATTTTCCTAGTAAAACTGCTTCTTAATGTATTGTTGCCAAATTCAAATTAAAAGTTCTTAAGACTGAGGCTTATAAAGTTTTGCTTCGTAAATGATCTCATTACTGCCTGTTGTAAATCACAGAAGATGAGTCAGTATATTACATATATGTTAATTTTGTCTCTCAATGTAGTAAGAGTGGAAAACTGCAGTATGAAACGTTATATACTAATGTTTGATAAGTGTTGGTCTCTCTTGTGTATTAGGAGTGCATATGAATAGTATACCAGGATCCACAGTTTGTCTATTGTGTTAATGCTAGGTAACAAGTAATGGGAAGACCACTAATTATGAATAACATTATCTCTTTATTCAAATGATAGTGAGAAGCAACCTGTTAGTGGATTCCCATTAACTTTCATTTTAAATATTAAAGTATTTAACTGAAAGAGACTTAACCTATATCCAATTAATGATTCTGCAGTGAATAGTATTAATAACGTTATAAAGACCCTCCAGTTTGTGTAAGCCCTGAAAGTAATAGTGTGTTTCGGTATATGTTATAATTCTGCAAATAGTTTGTGCTGCTCTAGTTGTTAGCTTCAATCTTAAAACATACGTATGTGTCAAGAGTTCACTGCACTCGCGTGTGACAAAGTATAGGTTGTGTTTATCCATTAACGTTACTAATAACTATTTTCTTGAACTAGAATGTTTATCATTCTCTTGCCTAGTTAGGCTGGCGACCGTTTTCTTTACCCGTTAAACAGTGCACATAGGCAAAATTTTGTTTGTTACTGTGCAAATATTTCCGTAATTCTGACTTTCACTTCCAATAAGCCACCTCCGTTAGGTACAACACGGTCAACACAACAAAATTCCTCTCAGAGGTTAACACTGCTCTGTTGCGTTATACCATAATTGCTTTAATAAGATTGTTTTATTTCACAACCTGCCTCCATCTTTAAGGTTATGGTACAGCAGTAGCAGACGGAAGTGTTATATACTGATTCTTTTTTCCTGAAAAGAGAGAATGAATAATTAAGTCAGTATGCAAATGTACATTGGTGTTGAATGTTTTCATTCGATTGCTACTACTGATTGCCTCCACTCGAAAAAAGTAAATGCACAATTATCCAATTGACAGGTAAAACTACAACCGACTGGTACGATTGTTTTCAATCGGTTGCTCCCACATACCAATTTCAGTCGAAAGATTGAATGTGTAGTCCGGCCAACTGAACCTCTGTTTCCTTTCCGTAGCTCCCACAGTCTGGTTTCACTCAAATGAGTGAATGAGTAGTCCGGCCGACTGAATTATTGTTATCTTTCGGTTGCTCCAACAGACTTGTTTCACTCAAAAGAATGAATGAGTATTCCAGTCGATACATGTAACTACAACCGAATTAGTCGCTTGTTTTAAAACAGTCTAATGAATCGGTTGTTTCCATTCCGTCGTTCTCATCTCTATGAGCAGTCAGCAATCAGCACTCATAAATCTGCCATTTTTAAGAAGGGTGGAATATATATGTTAGACATTTCCGTGCACTCTGCGAAGGTGGGGATGGCTATGACCTCATGTGCCCTGGTTTTCACCTCGCTGTCAGCTGCTCTAGTGACTTAGTATTTTTCCAGTTTCACCTTTAAGAGGACCTTTTCTGTTGGTTCGACCACTGCATACTTTAAGTTGCGCTGTACCCAGCAGTCTACTTTTTCACTACTATGACGGTATTTCTCTGCTTCCTTGATATCATTATGCTTTGCTTGCAGGCTTGGGAGCCTGGTCGTCCCCCGAGTTGCGATAGCTTCCGAGTTTGCCACAACTGCCTCATCACTCCCCTAGTTGGCATTCTACTCGTCAATGACATAGGTGGTTCGGCTTCTGGAGACTGAACCTTGGACGAGGTTTTAGTGTTTGCCGGTGATAGTCTCCTGGAGCGTAACATGCCTAAGCATCTGGGCGCCACGTGTAGCGCAGCACTTGGCCACCCTTCCAACGATACGAGAGGATACGGCTGTGTCTGCCCTAGCCGGGCTACCAATAGAAAACCATTACGCTCTCAGCTCTGGAGCGGAACGCTGCCTGATATCGTCGCAGCAACCGCTCCCAACCACACCGTCAACATTAGCACGGCGCATCAGTGGCCACCACAGCAGCGAAGGCATGCAGTCAGCAGCCGGAGGCCACCACACTGTGGAAACGCCTTCATACTCACTGCGCTACCCATTAATGATTAATAACAACGCTTCAATAAAAAAGTTATTGCAACCAACAATGGTCTTCCTTCACCTACACAAAAGTCCTTTGTAATCAAACAATTCTTACCCACACTAAACCAACAGAGGCGTCCAGTTATAGCTTGTGTCAGAAATAGAGTTCTGGATGATCATGAAGAACAAGACGGACAGCCAGAAGACAGCAGCCAGAACCACGGATCTCCTACAGCACGGAGGCCCTCCACAACGATACGAATGAGTGTAAAATTCAAAGTTTCGTTTGAGCATTAACGGTTGTTTACCTGTACTTCCTTCTTTAGTTTACTATAAATTTTTGCATGTACTAATACTTCGCTTCGTAGTAAGTAGGCTATATGGAGAAAAAAGTTTCTTCTCACGAGTTCTGCATCTACATCTCAGTAGTTCTACATCTACATTAACATTTTTTAAAAATATTCTTTATTCAGTTACTGTAATTATACATGTTAACCCAGCACCTAAATACGTTAGTGGATCATAATTTCAAATATTACATTTCTGCAGCTGTTGTTTCTACACTACAAGTAAATACGTGTAATTACTCAACCATTACAGGGATCTCAAGTCTTCTGTTGTTCAGTTTCTGCCTATGTCTAAGTATTGGTTATTGTATATCTTTCTTTGAAATCTGTTATTAAGATACATCTAATATAGACCTACCAGCCTATACAACCTGCAGCGTTACAGGTGTGCCACTAATCCACAATCCTAATAGTTGTCGCCCTTGCCCACCGAGCTAACCCCAGTGGGCGTGCCCCTGGCACTGGGCTGGCAGATGACTTCCTTTCGCTGCAGTGCTGTATTAAGAAGTTTTATCCTATCTTTCTACATACTAACTTAATTCTTATATCTAACGTCTCAACTGGTGCGTGTCTTGACCAGTGGTGATCCACACCCTCACCCCTAATCCAAAGCAAAGCGTATCCCAGCCGTGAAGCGGCTGGCCAAGTACAGGTCCCCGCGGAACAGGGAAGGTGCACGGAGTCTAAAGTCAGTATGATTATTTACTGGTTCTTCCTCACAAATTCCCTAAGGATCTTTTTAGAGATGTCATCTGAAAGCATATTTAGGACATTGAATGTGTCGTCTTGCCTAAGCAGGTGGTGTGTGTCGTTTTTTGGAAGTTCTTGTCTTAGTTGATTTACAACGTCATCTAAGAGGGGGCACTCATACACCACATGTCCTGGAGTGTCCTGCACAGCGCCACAGTCACACGTTGGTGTCGCCCGCTTCCCAAACCGACACAAATATGTCGGGTAGGGCCCATGTGCAGTAAGGAAGTGCAGCAGTCCTCTTGTAGGCTTGAGGTAAGTGAGCTTTCAGCGTTTCTCTCTGTCTGGTAGCAGCTCAAAGGTTCTGCGTCCCTTTTCCTTATTATTCCATTGATCCTGCCATAGTTCTAACCCTCTCCTTTTTATTGCAAGCTTGTCCCCAACATAAACCCCCATTATTTCCATTATTTTTTCCCTCCCCTCCTTCTTCACCCAGTACCAGGCAGCCTGCTCTCTAATTTTGATATCTAGTGGACAGATCCCCATTAGCACTAGAAGGCCCCCCCCTCCCCCCCCCCCCCAATAAGTTGTTCTATATGCTCCTACTGAACGCAGGAGCATATTTCGCTGCACCCTTCTTATGACCATGACAGGCGTAACCCTCTTCAACCTGTGTGCCCCGACCCCTGATCCGTATCCCACCATCGATGTTAGGATGCTGTTGTGGTAAGGTTTTATTAGGTTAGGTGGGAGATGGAAACGTTTTTGACCTATTCCTATAAGGTTGTTTAGCAATACCAGAGCTCTATGTGATACGGTATCAATTTGTGATGTTAGGTTCCACCTCTCGTCGATGACTACACCTAGATATCGGGCCTCACGGCGCCAAAGGATAGGTGAGACGTTAATTCTTACGGTTGCATTTCTAGCAAGTTGACCTTTGAGTAACAGGTATGTAGACTTACTAGGCGCGATTCTCATTTTTCCCTTGCGCCACCATGCTGCCAGAATATTTATAGCCCTCTCTACTTTGGGCTCAAGTCCTCGCGGCTCCGACCGCCAACCTGCAGGAGGAGGTCGTCAGCGTAGGCTATGACCTCTAGCACATCGTCACTGCTCTGTAGGTCTTTCAGTAGTGGCTTCATCTTGATGTCCCAGAAGAGAATTCCCAGGACAGAGCCCTCAGGACATCCTTTGGTTACTTTCTTACTGACTTTGCCGCTAGGGGCCGATACCCAGACCTCCTTGTCATCACAATAGCTCCTCAGACAGACATATAGCGGCCGTGGACAGTCCCACTCCTGCAAGCAGGAGAAGAGAGAGGGCCACAACAGGTTGTCAAAGGCGCCACTGATATCCACCGTGATGCCGACGACATACTTGTTCAGGGCAGAGTCACAGACATCCACAGCCAGGGCAGTTGGGTCAGACCTCGATCGCCCCGACTGGAAACCGAATTGTCTGTCACTCATCCTGCACAGTACACGGTGTGTTGTCAGTCTGTCTGCTAACAATCTCTCAAAATGTTTGACCAGTAGGTCAAATAAACAGGTGGGTCTGTATGACTTAATTTCTGTGGGAGTTTTTTCCGGACCCTTTTTGATTATTACTACATTTACTTTTTTCCAAATTGCTGGGAATTTGTACAACTTAGTGAGAGGTGCCATCAGCTGGGGGCGAGGAATTGTACCACCTCCGCAGTAATGGCGTCTGAGCCAAGAGCCTTACCCCCCTTAAGGGCCTAAATTTCAGCTGCTGCTTCTTCTTCTGAGAAGGGGTAGATCATGTTGATCTCATAGACTCTTCGATCTTCTCTTCTGATTCTCTTTTTTCTTCTGAGTCGTCGAAGCTCTTCACCATCAGCCAACAGGACCCCGAGGAGGACCTCAGCTGTTTCCCGCCAGTTGTTCGTCAGCCGGTTGCCATACCTGACAATGGATAACATCATAGATGTAGATAGGTGATCTTATGTTTTCCCGTAAACGTTTGTACCAGGCATCCCTAGGGCCCGAAGCAAATTGGCTTTGTACATAGATTTCCCAAATGCTCATCCTGACTACCTTGAGCTCCTATTGAAATTGCTCTTTTCTCTCTTTGTAGACTTGCAGCCATCGTTGCTTTTCTCCCCAGATGACACTCCGCTAGTAATACCTCCTCGCCCTCCTTACAGCCTGGCGCGTCTGTCCTTGTTCGACAGAGGATGGCGTGCGGCTGGTCGCGACGGCTCTTCTCCTGATTGGTACACCTGCCCATACCGCCCTGGTAATTGCCTGTACCGGTTCTTTGGCGTATTCCTCCAAGATTTCATCACCATCCGGTAACATGGGAATGACGCATTCCCTCGCCAGGCGGTCCCAGTTTCTCTTATTATGATTAAGCTGTATCTCTATCCCATGCCAAAGTGGCACTCCCTGTCCCCTATAGTAAAGGATCTTAAATTGTGGTCACTTGTCGTTATCCTGTCCCATACTTTGCAGTCTGTGATTTTTGTGGCAATATTTGGCGTTATTAATGTAACGTCAATGTTTGTACCTTCCCTCCCTCCGCCGGAGTAGGTGGGGGGTTCCCTTGCCTGTTGGCCCCCACAAGTTGCAGTGCCATGACCGTTTCCCCTGCCTTTTCCACTCGGTCGTCTTGAGTGCCACTGAACCATAGGGGAGACTTTGCGTTTATGTCTGCAGTCATGATAAATTTGCGCCTCTGCAATGTCGTGCCTACTTGTGTTAGCTTATCCAAGAGTTCATCTATTCCGCTTCCATATTGGAAGTACATGTTAATGACGTATTTCACTCCCGCTGGTGATTGTAGCACCACGACATTGCAGTGGTCATTGGAAAACTGCGCGAGAACTGTGGCTCTCATTGCTCTGTTGGTGACTATGACGCGGCCTTTGTTTCCGCTCCACAGTAAATCACTTGTCAATTGGCAGCCATGACCGGGATCCGTCCAGCTTGGGAGTACGGCTCCTGCAGACAGAGCACGTCCTGACTTTTTTCCTCCACCACCTTTCGGAATTCCTGCAGAAGTAATTAACTTTGGTCAGTGTTTATCTGTCCCGCGTTTAAACGGCTCGCGTGGAAAATATGTATGGATGTGTGACTCTGGCCAATTCTTAGTCGAATCGTGGGCTACTCTTCCGTTAGTGATGACAGATTGGTTGTACAGTTCATCAAGATCAAATATTTCGTTACGTCTTTCAAACACCTTTTGTACCAAGTCCCCCAGGACCCCGACGTCAGTGGGGAGATTCATTGACTTGAGCTGTATTCTATCTACAGCCACCATTACCGGGAAGATGATGTTTCTACTGTATTTGTGGCCGACACACGCCACATGCCTTAAGGCTGTGTTGAGGAAAGCCGGCTCCTCTAGAAGAGATAATTGCAGAGCGTGTTCCAGTTTGGGGTATATTCTTGCAGGATCAATTCCCATTCCTCTCTGAGGTGGTGAGCCTGTGGGTGAGCTTGTACTGCTTACGGCATTGCTCTCCACACATTTAGTACTTATTTCTTTGCGGTAAACTCCCTACCTCAGGATGCCTTTGTGGCCGTAGATGATCTTAAGTCGACCTTAGTCCCCGGTTGGGAGGAGAGGGAGCATCTTCCTGATCACAGAGGTCTGTTTGAATGCATGCGTCTTTCATCACTATTGTGTTAGATTGTGACATTGTGAATTTTCGAATAAATTCTCTAAATTTATACGCCCCCAATACATCCCTCAACGTCTTGCTCGGGGACCTCCTCTTCAGCTTCCTGTGTCCAGGTATAGCCTCCACCATTATCAATTCGAGCGATTAGTTTCTGCTCTAGCATCCTGTACGTAGGGCAGTTCCTTCTGGTTGTATTGCACGATTTGCTTCCTCTTTTTGTGCATGGAATGCAAACCCCGCTATTACTGCAATTCTTTCTGACGTGATCCTCCGCCCCACACTTAGAGCAGGCCAGCTTCCTTTCGCAATGTTTATGCATGTGGTAAAAATCGCCACAGTTGTGGCATTGGGGGACTACTAGGTAGTCTCTAACAATAATGGCATGAAATCCAATGTACATTCTCCCTATAGTAGTGAGTTTCCGCCACGTTTTCCAGAGACCTTGGCAACGTGATGGACAACATCGCATGCCCCTGGCCCCGGTTTGAAACGAAACTTAAAGTCATTTTCAAAGGTTTCCCATTCCATTACGTCAAAATTTTGGTTGTAATTGCTCTCGTATATGTCACATTATTTTAGTGCAACTGGCAAATCATACAGGATTACCAGCGGGTTACGCTTTTTTGGTGGTTCGCATTTAATACCTTTGTTTAGTTTGGCATTTTTCAGAGTTTTGTCCCTTTCCTCTTCGGTTGCTTCGTCTACTACTGCGACAGTTTTGGTTGCTTCGACTTTATTAATTTTAATTTTGTCTTTAGCAGGGTCAATAGTGGTATTGAATATCTCCTGCACTTTCTTTATGGTATGGCGAGGGAGGGGTCTAAAAAAGACCACCGTGTCTTGTGTTTCTGAAATTTTCGCTATCGTCTCTTTCGTGCTTGCGCTACTACTCCAGCTCATGTTTTGGTTGGTTGCTATCTCAGCCTTTCATTTTACTTTTCCCATTCTTCAAGTCACCCCTCAAGCTTCCCACTTGCGATAGCCCTGGTGGCAAGTTCATTTTTTATTGCTAGGACTGCAGCCTGGCTGATCTAACCATTTTTAGCACTAGAATCTAGGCTCTGACTAATTCTTATGTGTATCTCATATACATTCTCATCGTTCTGTCCCATTCCTCCTGTGAGGTATGAACAGCAGACATACTCGCAATCGAAAACGCACTTGAATAACTCGCCTCTGGTTCAGCCATGTTTGCGACAAGTGAAAGAAAAACGGGAGCCCGTCTCTTGCCCTTGACCGGCTCCTCCGACATGCCGGGGGGGGGGGGGGGGGGGGGGGAGGGGAGGAGGGGAGACTGATGCAGATCACCCACCGTCCTCGCCCCAAGGCAAAGGGCAATTTCTTCGAGCTGCTGGGTTCAACGCGCCGTCACCAGCGCACTGGTCCCCCTCGGTGGCCCCGTCATCGACGATTTCACCCGACGCTCCTCGGCAAGTGCATCCTGCTCTCGGGAGAGGTGGCTGCACCTCACGCCCTTCGCAGCTTACTAGCCCGAGCTTCCACCTCTCGGCCAAGGAGCCACTTCTACTCAGGTGTGGGCCGGTCACCCAGTCGTTCGGCGGTCTGGACCCAGCTAACCTGGCCCAGGTGATGTCACCAACTCCAAGGCGAAACACCCTGGCCGCCGAAAAACGAGGTCGCCGGCATGCAGAGCACCTGCTGGCTTGCGCCCTGCGAAAAGAGAGTGGGACACATTTTCGGTCCCTCAGACACAGCTCCTACTGTGCCACACGCCCTTCGCTTTCGCATCGGGTTGGGTCGCAGCTCTCCCTTTTGACGCAAAGCAACGTTCGGGAGGGCCCGAGAAGTGCCGAGCTTGACGTCTGGCACCACGTGAAGGCGGAAAGAGTCACTTTGGAAGGAGAGGCTATGTGAGACGCATTACTTCACCTTGTGAGGCCTGTCACGGCACACCCGACTAGAAGCGATACGCCCTAGTGCGAGCCTCCGTGCCTTACGGAGCATCCGCAACGGGCACGGCCTCCCCAAGAGCTCTGTCAAGCAACCAACATCTACATTGTTTTTGAAAAAAAATTCTTTATTTATTTATTCAAACCAATAATATCATACATGATAACCCACCACCTCTCATACATCAGTGAGTCTTAAGATCTACAATAGATTCAGTGATATTTAACAGCATTTTCTAGTTCTAATTTTAACATTCTTACATGCTACAGGATATGATAAGTCAGTTGCTCAATGGGTAAGAACTAATCCCTATACCCTAATCTAACAATTCTAGAAGCTACCTCCTGCAGCGTTACAGGCGTGCCAGTGAATGAATAAACTTCTTTTTGACCATGCCCACAGAGCTAATCCCAGTGGGTGTTCCCTTGGCACCGGGCTGGCCTTTAGCAAATCAATGCAGGTACTGTTTCGAGGTGTCCTAATCTACTTCCTACCGAAGGTTTTCTATCTGTTAAGTGGTTATCGGTGTGCAGTAGCCAAGACCGAGATATTTGTGTACCTTCCCCCTGTTCCAGGGCGTGGCTAATTCCTACCGTTGTGGCGATTGGCCAATCCACGCCCTGGCGGAATGGGATAGGTCGCAGTGTGTCAAATCTTGATCAGTAGTTCATATATTTTCCCTACGATATTCTCAGAGGATCTTTGCCGATTCCTCGCTGGCAAAGTGGTTTATGATCGCAAATGTAGTCAGGTTCCTCATTAGTGTCATTATTTGGTAGCTGGTGTCTTAAGTCAGTGGCTACATCATCGAAGGTAGGACGCTCGTGTATCACGTGATCCGGAGTGCCCAGTTCAGTTCCGCAGTCAAATGAGGGTGTAGCCCTTTTCCCGAACCGAGAAAGATTGCTGGGTACGGTCAATGACCTGTGAGGAAGTGCAGCAGTCCCTTACTTGGTTCGAAGTGCGGAAATTTGAGCCGTTCTTGAAAGTTTGGCAGCAGTTGGTGCTTCCTTCTGCCTGTTTCCTCTCTGTCGCAGAGTTCTTGCCACAGCTCTTCTCCTCTTCTTTTGATTGCAAATTTATCCCCCACCCATACCCCCAAAATGCTCTCACTTCTTTCTATTTTTCCTCTTTTTACCCAATACCAAGACGCCGGTTCCCAAATTTTAATATCCAGGGGACATACACCCATGAGTGTCAGTAATGCCCCTCCCAGAGACGTTCTGTATGCTGCAATGGAACGTAGAAGCATGTTGCGCAGCACCCTCCTCACGGCCACAGCAGGCACGACCCTTGTAAGCCTGTGTGCCCAGACTCCGGATCCGTAACCCCCGATGGAGGTAAGAATGCTGTTATGATATAACTTCATGAGTTCTGGTGAAAAGTGAAACCTTCTGTTTCCTATCATGATGGGGCTGTTTAAAGCTTCTGACGATCCTTGAGTTGCCGCTTCGATATGCTTAGCAAAGGTCTATCTCTCATCATTGATCACACCCAGATACCAGGTCTCGCGACACCGAATTACTGGTGAGCCCCCGATCCTCACTGTCGGATTTCTGACCAATTGGCCTTTCAGTCGTAAGTATGTTGACTTTTTGGGCGCTATTGTCACTTTCGTCCTGTGGCACCATTGTGTAACAACAGTTAATGCCCTTTCAATCTTAACTTCTACATCTTCGCGGCTCCGGCCGCCAACCAGCAGGAGGCGGTCGCCCGCGTAGGCTATCGTCTCTAGAGCATCATCACTGCTCTCCAGGCTCTCCAGGAGAGGCTTCATGTTTATATCCCAAAAGAGCGGCCCCAGGACATAGCGCTATAGACACCCCTTTGTAATCTCCTTACCAATTCACCCTCTAGGACACGATAGCTAGATCTCCCTTCCCACACAGTAGCTCCTAAGACAGCCTTATAGCCTCCCTGCACACTCCTTCTCCGGCAAGCAGGAGAAGATAAAAGACCACCACAGGTTGTCGAAGGCGCCACTGGTATTGAGCATGATGTCAACTATGTACTTGTGCCGGGACGACCCATAAACCTCGGCTGCCAGGGAAATTGCGTCAGACGCAGGTCGCCCCTGCGAAAACCGAATTGCCTGTATCTCATCCCACACAGCACTCGGTGTACTTTCAGCCTGTCAGCTAGCAGCCTCTCCAATAATTTTCCCAACTGATCCAACACACAAATTGGTCTATAGGACTTTACTTCTTTTGCGTCTCTATCCTGTCCTTTTTAATGATAACTACATAGGCCTATTTACAGATGGGGGGAAAACGTTTCGAGGTGCAGGGCGTCATTGTAGATTCTAGCTAGAGGTGTTACCAGTTGTGGAGCGAGGTATTGCACTACTTCCGCAATAATGCCTTCTGGTCCTGGGGCCTTTCTGTGTTTAACGATTTTATGTGTGCCGCCACTTCCTCTTCCGAGAATGGGTAGACCATTCATATTATTCCTATATTCTTTCTGCATTTTCTACCAAATTAAGCGTTGCTCCTCTGTGTCTTCTTCAACTCTATCATCAGGGAGCAGGGAGCGGAGAAGGACCCCAGCAGTTTCCTTCCAAGTCCTCGTCATCCGTTTTCTGTCCCCATTGGCAACCTAATTTTATCCCTTACTATCTTGTAAGGAATGTCCCAGGGATCCATAGCCTATTGGCTTTGCACATATTTCTCCCACCTTGGCATCCTGACTGCTCTTTGTTCCTTCTGGAACTGCGACCTCTACGTTTTTTTTTTTGAGATTTTTTTTAAAAAAGTCTTTATTTCAAATAATATGTTTTTTATACACTAAAACCCACCACCTTATGAATTACTGGGTCATAATATAATACATTAGTTTGGTACAGCATATACATTTTTAGTTCTAATCTACAAACAGTATTGTTAGCTGAATGGGCAGACCTACTAATTAACAAATCTACTACTACCTGATATTACTGCTTACACTAGTCTCTACTGCCTGCAGCGTTACAAGCATGGCAGTAAATATACAAACCTACTTGTGTGCCTTGCTCACCGAGCTAACCCCGGTGAACGCGCCCTGGCACAGGGCAGGCCAGTACTTTTGTCCGCTGCAGGTTTCTATCTTAATTCCTATTCTAATTTCCTAACCTAATGAACTATTCTAAGTCAAAATCGGTGCGTTGTCAAGTCCGGTATAATCACCCCTCTCCCCCTATCCTGCACGTGGCGGATTCCAACTTTACCAGTCGACCAGTCCACGCACAGGCGGTACGGGATTGGGGTATTGACTTAGTATGTGATTTCTTTAAGTCTCATAGCTCTCTCAGGTATTGTATTAAGACCTTCCGTGATACCTCATTTGCCAACTGATTTAGCAGTCGAAAGGTCTCGTCTTGTCTTAATAACATATAAGTGTCATGGTTGGGTAGTTGTTGTCTAAGTGTAGCTGCTACATCATCGAAAAGGGGGCACTCGTAGACCACATGGTCGGGAGTTCCCTCCGATGCACCACAGTCACACGTAGGCGTTGCCCTCTTCCCAAAACGACATAGATACGTCGGGTAAGGCCCATGTCCAGTGAGAAAGTGGAACAAACCCTAGTTGGTTCAAAATAACCCATGCTCATTCTTTCCCTCACATTCGGCAGGAAGCTGAAAGTTCTTCTGCCGGATTCCTCTGCCTCCCAAACTTCTTGGCATAGCTCTTCACCCCTCTTCCGTATCTCCCCCTTATCCCTAACCCTTGCTCCCATGATTTCTTCTACTTTCTCTATGTCCCCTTTCTTTGCCCAATACCAAGCGCCCTGTTCCCTGATTTTGATGTCCAGAGGACAAAGCCCCATTATTACTAGCCCCCCCCCCCCCTCGGAGATGTTCTATATGCCCCCACAGATCTTAATATCATGTTCCTTTGAACCCTTCTCACTGACATGGCGGGCACAACCCTCGTGAGCCTGTGTGCCCAGACTCCCGCGCCGTAACCCACTATTGATGTTAATATGCTATTGTGATACAATTTGATGAGGTGAGGGGGGAGATGAAATCTTTTATGACCTATGGTGATGAGGTTATTGAGGATTTGCAGAGCTCTTTGGGTCACGGTTTCAATGTGCTTTCCGAAGTTCCACCTTTCATCGATGATGATCCCTAAGTAACGTCCCTCTCGTCGTCGGAGTACTGGTGTGCCCTCAATCCTTACAGTCGGGTTTCTTATTAGCTGTCCCTTCAGTAATAGATAGGTTGATTTGGTCGGTGAGATGGTCATCTTGGTGTTACGGCACCATGATAGTAATTGTGTCATGGCTCTGTCTATTTTAGGTTCAATGTCCTCGCGACTTCGGCCGCCAACCAGTAGAAGGAGGTCATCAGCGTAGGCTATCACCTCTAGCACATCTTCATTCTGTTGTAATGTATTTAAAAGTGGCTCCATGTGGATATCCCAAAATAGGGGACCTAAGACGGAACCCTGGGGACATCCCTTTGTTATATGTTTTCCAATCCTCCCGCTAGGGGATGATAGCCAGACCTCCCGATCTACACAATAGCTCCTAAGGCAACCATATAACGGCCCTGGTCACTCTTTCTCCCGCAAGCAGGAGAAGAGCGAAGGCCACCACAGGTTGTCAAAGGCGCCACTAATGTCCACCATGATGCCGACGATGTACTTGCACGGGGCCGAACCACAGACCTCGGCCGCCAGGGCGATCGCATCAGATGCGGAACGTCCAGGCCTGAAGCCAAACTGTCTGTCGCTCATCCCGTGCAGCACTCGGTGCGCAGTCAGCCTATCAGCAAGCAGCTTTTCAAGGATTTTTCCGAGCACATCCAGAAGGCAGATGGGTCTATAAGACTTTGCCTCAGCTGGATCTTTATCAGGGCCTTTCTTAATGATTACAACGTTTGCTGCTTTCCAGGTCTTTGGGAATTTGCCTTGCCGAAGGCACTCGTTGTACAGCTGGGTTAATATAGCGACCAGTTGTGGGGCTAAGAACTGCACCACCTCCGCCACAATGCCGTCTGGCCCTGGGGCTTTCCCTCTCTTTATTGTCTTTATGAGGGCAGCGACTTCCTCCTCCGAGAAAGGGTGGACTGCCTCATCATTTGTATAGTCGTCAAGATCTAAGTCCCGCAACCATCGCTGTTCCTCTGTATCCTCTGTTCTGTCGTCGTCAGGCAACAGGGATCGGAGTAGGACCTCAGCAGTCTCCTGCCATGAGTCCGTCATCCCATCCCCATGCCTGACTGTGGACAGCATCATCGGGGAACGGATCTTTTCTCTTACCAGTGTGTACGGAATCCCCCACGAATCTAAGGCCAGCTGATTGGTCACGAAAGTCTCCCAACTTCTGACTCGGACCGCTTTTAGTTCTTTCTGAAATCTTTCCTTTGCCTCCCGGTATAGCAGTAACCATCTCTGCTTCTCCCACCAGACGACACTGCGCTGGTAGTGCCTTCGCAGCCTCCTGACAGACTGACGCAGCTCCTGCAACTCAGCAGACCATGGTGTCGGCGAGGCCGCCATGGCCCTCCTCCTAGTTGGCACGGCCGCCTTCATCGCTCTAGTCACTGCACACACCAGTTCCTCAGCTCTGTTGTCAATGTCAATTTGTCTGTCACCTTCCGGTAATGGAGGAATGTCACACTCTCTGGCTAAGCGTTCCCAGTTGGCTTTTCTGAAGTTTAGCTGCACTTCCCACCCCATGGCCCAGTGGCACTCCCTGCTCCCTAAGGTAAAAGTGATAAGGTTATGATCGCTTGTGGTGGCACTGTCTATCACCTTCCAGTTCTGTATTAGGTTTGCCGCATTTCGCGTGACCAAGGTCACATCGATATGCGTGCCTTGCCCCCCTCCCGCCGCATAGGTGGGAGAGTTTCCCGGTTTGTTTGCCACCACAAGCTGCAACGACATAATCACTTCTTCCACCTTTCCACCATTTTCGTCCCTTGTGCCACTGTACCATAGGGGGGGACTTCGCATTTATGTCCGCAGTTATGACAACTCTCCGTCCCTGCAACGCCATAGCTACTCTCGTTAGATGGTCTAAATGTATATCAATATCATCTCCATATTGGAAATACATGTTGATGAGTATTATATTGCCTGCTGGAGATTGCAGTTCTATGACGTTGCAGTGACTGTTTGAGTACTGCGAAAGTAAGGTTGCCTGTAGTTTTTTGTTGGTGATTACCACAGCTGCTTTGGGGACATCCCCCTGGCTGATAACTTGCCATGTGGTGGCCACAAAAGCAATTTTGCCAGCCAGAGAGTAAGGCTCCTGCAAAGAGAGTACATCCAGTCTCCTCTCCTCCACTTCCCTACGGAGTTCCTGCATCACAAGTCGACTGTTGTGCGTATTTAGTTGGCCAACAGATGTCCTAGTCGTCATGGGTAATATGTATGTACTCGGTCATATGGCCAGGTCTTGTTCCGATCGAAAGTTATTCTTCCATTTGCCAACACTGATTGCACGTAAATATCCTCTAAGTCAAATTTCTCTTCTCGTCTTTCAAACAGTTTCTTTAGCAGGTCAGGCAGGGCTCCGAAGTCCGTGGGGAGATTCACCGACTTTAGCTGTATTCTATCTACAGCCTCCATCACCGAGAAGGTTACCTTTCTACCGTTCTCATGTCCAATTCGGACCACATGTCTCAAGGCAGTGGTCAGGGTTGCCGGCTGCTCCAGTCTTACCAGTTGCATCGTAAATTCGAGGTTTGGGTACACCCTCAACGGATCAACAGGCGGAAGCCTGACAATTGATGTATCAGTGGTGCAACTTACACTCGAACTTGTGACTACATTTTCTTGTATAGGTGATTTTTCAGTTTTCTCCTTGGGGGTTGCCACTACCACAGGATGCCCTTGCCGTGGATGGTCTGTTTTCGGCTCAGATCCCCGGCTTCGAGGTGGAGGGAGCCATGAGTGGCATGGGAAATTCAGTTTGCTGCCCTTTGTCTACCATGTATGCCTCTGTCTGGACAGCAGTGTCTGCTGTTTCGACTTCTGAGCTCGAAAGCGATCTCAAAAATTCCCTGAGCTTGTGAGCCCTCATAGCATCCCTCCTTCTCTTGCTCGGGGATTTTCGCTTTGGCATCCTGTAGGTTGTGCCAGACTCAGCCATAATCAATTCTAGATATTAGGCGTTGTTCTAACATCCTGTATGTAGGGCACCTCCGTCCTGTAGCTCCACATGGTTTATTCCCTCTACTCTTACAGGGAATACAAACACTAGCAGCCTTGCAGTCCTTTCGTAGATGTCCGTTTTCACCGCACTTGGAGCACGCCGACCCCCTGGTGCAGTGCCTGAGAATGTGGTCCAAGTCCCCACAATTGTGGCAACGAGGTACCAAGATGTAATCTCTTACACTGATTGCATGGAACCCGACATATAGTCTGCCCATTCCAGTGATTTGCTTCCACATTTGTGGATTTACCTCGGCCACGTGATGGACAACGTCCCGATCACGGGGTCCTGTTTTGAATTTGAGTTTAAATTTATTATTGAATTCGTCAGCATTCATACTTTCAAAATTCTGTCCCCTTATTGTCTCGCTTAACTCGTCGTTAGTCATGATAGTTGGCACATCGTACAATATCACCAAAGGATTCCTTTTCCTTGGAGGTTCACATTTCATTACAGAATTCAGTTTTTGGTTTTTTAGTAGTTTTTCTTTATCTTCCTCTGAGGCTACTTCTACTATTACAGAGTTCTTACTGGGTTTAACTTTCTTGATTATTATTTTATCCTTTACAGGATCTATTGTAGTAGTTAAAAGTTCTTGTAACTTTTTGACACTTGTGTCCTGTCCTGGCAGCGTCCGAAGAAAAACTGCCGTGTCTTGTCTCTTGGCTACCCTATCGATTGTATCTTTTGTGGTAGTTGGCTTGATGGGCGCTTGCGCAGCCACTGCCGCCCAGGATTTGGCTGGTTGTTTTCGCAGCCTGCTGTTTTCTTTCTCTAATTCCTCTAAAAGGCCTTCTAATTTTGCATGGGCAATAGCCCAGGCCGAGAGTTCATTTTTAATAATGGTCAAGGCCGCCTGACTGATCTTACCATTTTTTACATTCTGATCAATCAGCAAGGCGATTCTATTATGCCTCTGTGCAACGGTTTCAACATCAACATCTGCCTGTCCCACCTCGTCTTGTGGAGAGGGATCAGGCACAGCGGAAGCCCTCGAAGGCGCACTCGAATCACTCGTTATAGTTGTCGCCATGATTAACAAGTGATAAAGAAGAAAGTGTGAGCCCGTCTCTTGCCCCGGACCGGCTCCTCTGGCACGGGGGGGGGGGGGGGGGGGGGGACTTCTTGCAGCTCGCCCACGGACCTCGCCCCAAGGTCAAGGGCCCTATCGAACTGCCGGGTTCAGCGCCGTTGCCAGCGCACTGGTCCCCATCGATGGCTCCGTCATCGGCGATTTCACGCGACGCTCCTCGGCAACTGCACCCCGCACTCCGGAGAGGCGGATGCACCTCTCGCCCTTCGCCGCCTACTAGCCCGAGTTTCCACCTTACGGCCAAGGACCCACTCCTACTCAGGTGGCGGGCCGGTCCCCCAGACGTTCGGCGGTCTGGACCCAGTTAACCTGGCCCAGGCGATGTCACCATCTCCTGGGTTTGGCAGAACACGCCCCGGTTACCCAGGGGCGCGGCGAAGCACCCTTGCCGACTCGCGCCGCGATCCCACGCCGTCAAACGAAGTCGCCGGCATGCAGAGCTCCTGCTGGTCTGGGCCCTGCGAACAGACCTCTACGTTTACGTAATACTCCGCAATCCACCTAATGAGTGTGACTGAAGGTGCTTTTCGCACCACTAATTGATCCTCCCTACACTGTTCCACTCGCGAAGAGCGCGTGGAAAAATTGATTATGGTAAACCTCCACATGTTAGATTGTCTCGTCGTGATGTGTATGGGAGGAAATAATATGTTGGTCGACTCTTCCCTTGAAGGAGCTCTCTCGAAATTTCAGTAGTAAACTTATCATGAGGCGCAACGCCGGTGTATTGCAACGTCTGCCAATGCAGATTGTTGAGCATTCCGGTAACGTCCTCGCACGGGTCAAAAGATCCCTTGACGAATAGAACCGTTCATCGTTGGATCTTCCCCAGCTCTTCTATCAGTCCTACCCGTATTGACGAACAATAATCAAGAATTGGTCGAACAAGGACCCTAAATCGACTTCCTCGTGGTTGAATTACATTTCCTTAAGATTCTTCCTATGAAACTTAGTCTCTCATCTGCTTTTCCTGCTATTTGTTTTATGTGGTTAGTCCAATTGCGTTCGATTTGGGTGTTAGTTCTAGATATTTGACTGTAGACTCAGTTGCTAACAGCCTCTCAGCAATAGTCTACGTGTACAGTAGTAGCTTTCGTTTCCTGTGTCGGCGCAATATGTTATTTTTATTTACGTTCAGAGTCAACTGCGAGAGCCTGCACAATTCATTAATCCTTTGCAAGTCTTTTAGCAAATTGTTTAACCTCTCAGCTTGCAATACCCTGGCAGTCACAAAGGGCGGGATTATAGGAAATTTGAAGCTCCAATATTAGGCGCGTTACGGAGCCACTTAGGGACATAGCTGCCTAGGAGGGGAAGAAAGCCAATGTGTACTTCGTGTGCATACCGGATGGAGCAATTCCAGATGTGGTACAGGTTCCCCCGGATGACTTGGACAGCACAGGGTGCCAGCAACTGCAGGTTATGGCTCACGACGATGTAAATGATGTGTCTCGCTTGGTATCGGAAGTGATTCTCCCTAACGTCGAGTGGCTAACGAAAGTGGCAAAGGCTGACAGTCTTGCTTGCCAGATGAAAGCGGAGCTCGCCATTTACAACATAGTCGACATGTGAGGTACGGACGAGTTGCGGCGCCCTGTAAATATTCTAATTTCACAGTTGGCGGCCTCAGCTCGGGCCGCGCGTCAGGGCCGAGCTCGTTAGCAAACACGTGGTGCCAAACGTTAGCCGGAAGAGCCGCGTGGCTGGAAATTCCGCTGTGACGAGGATGGTACTTTGTGTCGATGAAGGAGATGTCTGTGCTGAGAGCGCTAAAGATGGCGGACTTTGTGAAACCTTAATGACGCACATTTCACAATTCGTATTGAAATTAACAGTAGCCTGATGAATCACGATACCTCAAAAGAAACATATACATTACTATTATTTGCACGACGATTCTAATGGTGTAATCAGATTTTCGATATATTTATTAGTTTAGTCTGATGACAAATTATGTAAGTAACACTTATAACACTACCGTCTGTTACTGCTGTACCATAACCTTAATGTTGGAGGCAGGTTGTGAAATAAATCTATTCTATTAAAGCAATTATGGTATAATGCAACAGAGCAGTGTTAGCCTCTGAGAGGATTTTTGTTATGTTGACCGGGTTGTATCTAACGGAGGTGGCTTATTGGAAATAAAAGTCAGAATTACGTAAACATTCGAACCATAACAAACAATATTTTTGCCTATCTACACTGTTTAAAGAATAAAGAAAACGGTCGCCAGCCTAATTAGGCAAGAGAATGATTAATATTCTTGTTTAAGAAAATAGGTATGAGTAACTTCAACGGACAAACACAACCTATATTTTGCCACACGTGAGTGCAATGAACTCTGACACCTGCATATGTTCACGGTTATGATTGAAAGCTGACAGAGCAGAACACACTATTTGCATAAACATAACAGATAACATTACGTACTATTACTTTTCACACATTTTCCTAGCTGACATAAGGTGGTAAATGTAGTTCACTGCCAAATTATGAGCTGATCACAGATTAAGTCTCTCTTAGCGAAATACTATTTTATTTAGAATGAAAGTTAATTGGAATTCATTAACAGGTCACTACTCACTGTCTTTGAATAAAGAAATTATTGTTTTCGTAAACAGTAGTCTTTCTATTTAATTGTCGTTTATCTTGAGCATAAAGGATAACCTGTGGATCATATTACAGTATTAATATGCACTTTCATTACCCAACAGAAACAAGTACTTAGCAAGCACAGTGAGACACAATGTTGAAAAATTTGCAAGAAACTGACTCACCTTTTAAAATTTACTACAGGCTGCACTGTGATCATTAACTAAGCAAAACATTATAAGCCTCAGTCAATAATTAAATAGGTGACTTTGAAACTGCACAAAACTTAAAACTGGACTGTTTCCATCACTGGGAGGCTTTCACAAAACTACATTTACTACCTCCCACAATTTCACTAAATCCGCAGTACATCTGAATACTACCTTCTTACAAAATATCAAACGACATTATTTAATTAACTATTTGGCTTTGAGGCTTTCATTTTTTCCACAAACTAGGACTATCGGCTATCATAGTTCAGATAGAAAGGAACCTGAGAGGTGTTGTGATAGGGAAAAAATCAAGGTAGGTACATAAATTCAGTTATAAGTTACCTTATATTTGTGCACACTAAAACATCCAATGAGCTGGTCCTTCACTGTACATTACTATAGTGCTCCATTATAGTGATTGCGCAATTTGGTGGCAATTGCATGTTAATAGGTGGAATTGCAGGTAGAATTGCTGGTCTCTGTCATTTCTTCGTGGCCGTGATCAGAATAGTTCCAGCTATTTATCCATCCATCCGAGGCATTAGAAAGCGGCAGGAAAAGCCTCTCTCGGAACCAACTCAATATACAACTTTTACATGGCAGTGCACAGTGTAGTAGCTCGTCCCCGACTGACTCTTGTTTCCGCCTTTTCTACCTAGCCAACCACAATTTGTGCGCGCTACACAATTACGTTACCGAGAGGAAACACTATACCTTTAACATACAAACTACATTCCTGGAAATGGAAAAAAGAACACATTGACACCGGTGTGTCAGACCCACCATACTTGCTCCGGACACTGCCAGAGGGCTGTACAAGCAATGATCACACGCACGGCACAGCGGACACACCAGGAACCGAGGTGTTGGCCGTCGAATGGCGCTAGCTGCGCAGCATTTGTGCACCGCCGCCGTCAGTGTCAGCCAATTTGCCGTGGCATACGGAGCTCCATCGCAGTCTTTATTTATTTATTTATTTATTTTTATTTATTTATTTATTTAACCTGGCAAGATTAGGGCCATCAGGCCCTCTCTTACATCTAACCAGGCATTCTACTTATTTTACAGTCATATGTTTCAGTAGGCATGTTAAACTACATCTAATACAAAAAGTGAGATAAACAATTAGAAAGGTACACCTCGAAAAATACATTATTGAAGAGAAAGATTTAAGATAGGAGTGCTGGCAGCAGGGAGTATGAGGGAGACTCATGGTGAAGCGAGGAGAAGAATAGAGAGACATGATGAAACATAATTAAGGAAAATATAAAGGAAAAGGAGACTGCGTGTCTAATAGAGATAGATGAAGAGGAAGGCATCTCAGGAGCAAGATAGGAGACACTAGCTTTGCTATTTGACAGATGAGAGGATTTGCCTTGCACATTAATTTTGTGGAGAATTTTATGCGGATGATAGTAGGAAATGCTTCAACTTCTTCTTAAAAGCAACAGGAGATTGAATTTTCCTCAAGGTAAGGGGCAGTTTGTTCCAGAGGCGGACAGCGGCAACTGAGAAGGAGTTTGCAAAAGTTTTTGTTTTGTGAGTGGGCACAGTTAGGATACCAGATAAGAGTGACCTCGTGTTTCGATTATGATGGTATGACAGGATTTTAATCTCTGAAGCTAGGTACTGGGGTGCTTGCGCGATGAGGAGTCGGTGAAGTAGACATAGAGTGTGGTAGTCACGCAGTTTGTCCGGCCGCAGCCACCCTAGCTCGGAGTATGAAGCACTAACATGATCATATCGGCGAATGTTGCAGGTGTAACGCACACAGGCATTCATGGTTAGCTCTAGCCGTCTTTTGTTTTCACTACTCATGCCTTGTTGAATCACATCACAATAGTGGAGGTTCGGTAGAACGAGTGCTTGCACGAGCTGGCGTTTCAAGTCCTGTGGGAATATGTTCCGAAACTTTTTGAGAGCATAGAGACAAGCAGACGTTTTTCGGCACACTGCGACTGTATTCTCCGCCCAGTTGAGATGCTCGTCCAAAGTTACACCCAAGTTCTTCACTGTTTTCTGATATGGTATTGGAATACCTTCGAGCAGAATAGGAGGTAGCCGTTCGCGGAAATCTGAACTTATTAATTTCTGATGGGCTATTAAGATTACTTGGGTCTTTTTTGCATTTAATTTAAGCCCCAGGTTTTTCGCCCATGTCACTACTGAAGACAGATCATCATTCATCAGAGCGATTGCAGTGTTTACGTCTTCAGGTCTGACGCTGAGATAGAGCTGGAGGTCGTCGGCATAGAAATGATGTTTACAGGAGGACAAAACCGACGAAATATCGTTGACATATAATGAAAACAAAAGTGGTCCTAAGACTGATCCTTGTGGCACTCCCGAAGAAACATGTTTCCAGGAAGATTTTTCATTTGCGCAGACAACACATTGCTGTCTGTCTTTTAAGTAGCTTTCAAACCATCTCATTGCACTATCAGAGAAATTAAGCTGTTTCATTTTTCTGAGTAATATGTCAAAGTTAACAGTGTCAAAAGCTTTGCTGAAGTCCAGTAGCGTCAATATTGTTGCCTTTCGATTGTCGATGGCATATTTCAGGTCATCAGTTACTTTAATTAGAGCAGTGTTTGTGCTGTGATGTTTACGGAAACCGGATTGAAATTTGTCATATAGACTGAATTCATGCAAGTGTTCAGTGATTTGGTCATGAACAATATATTCCAGTGCTTTGGAAACAGCAGGCAGTATGCTAATTGGTCGGTAATCACTAGGCAGTTGCGGGTTTTCGACCTTAGGGATTGGTCGAATTATGCTTCTTTTCCATGCAGTGGGGTATATTCCATTCACGAGGGAAAAATTAAATATGTCAGTTAAGACAAGTACTAAGATATCGGCAACATTCTTAATCATGGTTATACCGATACTGTCGTTGCCTATTGCATCAGAAGAGATTCTCATTATTGCTTTTCTTGCCGTATTTGTTGTTACATGTTTTAGATGAAAGGTATCGTTGTTAGTTATCCTGTTTGGGGATTCTTGTGGACGGAAATCATCAGCCGTGCTGGTATTCAGAGGTGCAGAGAAGAATTCATTTAATTCGTTAGCTGACACATGAAAAGTAGTTTCCGATTTTGCCTTTCCGACCCCCAAGCTACGGAGATTCTTCCATAGAGTCGTGGGTGTCAGATCGCTGCATACGAGGGAGCGAGCGTGCCTGATTTTGGCATTGCGAATGCATTGTTTCACTCTGTTCCGTAGCTTTCTATATTCTTCAAAACGTTCGGGTTTCGGATCTGCCTTGAAACGCCTGTGGGCAGCACCCCTATTAGTCATCATTTGACGTAATTCAGCTGTCAGCCATGGAGCAGGAGATTTTCTTACACGGACTGTGCGCACAGGTGCATGTTTGTCATAGAGGGCAGTGAGTTTATCACCAAGTTCATTAATTTTGCCGTCGATTGTAGGTTCTCTGATTATTTGATGCCATGAGATTTCTGAGCAATCGGCTGTTAGAGCGTCAAGGTCAATACGTTTCATGTTCCTACAAGTTATGTAACGCGATTTGATCCTTGGGGGCTGCACAGAGTAGGCCAGGAATATTACATCATGTGCTGAGAGGCCAGGGGCCGATGATTGACCAACATCTCTTACTTTGTCAGTCTGTTTCGTTGCGATCACGTCTATAAGAGTATGACTGTGCGCCGTATGGTGTGTAGGTTGTAATGGAAGAATGTTCATGCTATTGCAACTAAACAATCTTCTTAGGTTTATTGCGGAGGGAGTGTCTCTTAGCAGGTCTATCTTCAAGTCACCCATTACGATGACATGTTCGTATTGACACTGAAGTGAATGTAATTCCGACTGGAAGGAACTCATTGAGCTTATTTTTGGCGGCTTGTACACGACGCCAGTCAAGTATTTCCGACTTTGTATATTTATTTCAATGAACATGAATTCAGCCTCTTTATCTTCAGCAGGATTTGACGTACATAAGACTTTCGCTTTGAGATCTGTTCGTATATATGCGCCGACCCCGCCACCTCGCTTTTTTGATCTGTCTGCCCTAAGAAATGTGTACCCTGGGAGATGAATAGATGCAGAGGATATGTGTGGTTTCAACCACGTTTCGGATAAGAGGATTACGTGGTAGTTTAGTTGGTGGAAGAGGAGGCTAAGTTCTTCGTAATGCGCAGGTAAAGACTGAATGTTGCAGTGAGCTGCTAAAAGCTCGGACGCGTTCCGCTGAGCAGCCTGGAGTAGGGTGGCAGACTGGTTTGTCCCTTTGTTAGGCACTACCTGCCGCGAGGGGCACTGACCGGTGTTTCCGCCAAGTGACATATTCCAGGGGTGTCCGAGATTTTGCGCGCCCTGTTTGTGACTCCGCGAGAGCCGAAAGAAAAGCGACTGCAAGAGATTTCCTGAGGTTGCGGGAGTATAGAAAATGGATTAGTGGTATTCGGTGCAGGGAGAATATGACCAAAATGGTGACAGCTGTGTGTCACTGAGTATCCTATGTCGTAAGAGGAAAAGTGTAATTAGAGTATTTGAAACAGCTTAGGGTGGAAATAAGGGAAAGAGGAGTGATTTAAGAGGCCGATGCTGCCAGCAGAGAGAAGAAAGCTTAATATTTAATAGAGTATCGTAGGAAGCTAGAATTAAATTGAAATTTGCTAAAGTGATAACACTGGTAGCATGCCGCGACGGCGTGGACGTTAGCCGTATGTGCAGTTGACGGACTTTGAGCGAGGGCCTGTAGTGGGCATGCGGGAGGCCAGGTGGACGTACCGCCGAATAGCTCAATACGTGGGGCGTGAGGTATCCACAGTACATCGATGTTGTCGCCAGTGGTCGGCGGAAGGTGCACGTGCCCGTCGACCTGGGACCGGACGGCAGCGATGCACGGATGCACACCAAGACCGTAGGATTCTACGCAGTGCCGTAGGGGACCGCACCGCCACTTCCCAGCAAATTAGGGACACTGTTGCTCCTGGGGTATCGGCGAGGACCATTCGCAACTGTCTCCATGAAGCTGGTCTACGGTCCTGCACACCGTTAGGCCGTCTTCCGCTCACGCCCCAACATCGTGCAACCCGCCTCCAGTGGTGTCGCGACAGGCGTGAATGGAGGGACGAATGGAGACGTGTCGTCTTCTGCGATGAGAGTCGCTTCTGCCTTGGTGCCATTGATGGTCGTATGCGTGTTTGGCGCCGTGCAGGTGAGCGCCACAATCAGGACTGCATACGACCGAGGCACACAGGGCCAACACCCAGCATCATGGTGTGGGGAGCGATCTCCTACACTGGCCGTACACCTCTGGTAATCGTCGAGGGGACACTGAATAGTGCACGGTACATCCTAACCGTCATCGAACCCATCGTTCTACCATTCCTAGACCGGCAAGGGAACTTGCTGTTACAACAGGACAATGCGCGTCCGCATGTATCCCGTGCCACCCAACATGCTCTAGAAGGTGTAAGTCAACTACCCTGGCCAGCAAGATCTCCGGATCTGTCCCCCATTGAGCATGTTTGGGACTGGATGGAGTGTCGTCTCACGTGGTCTGCACGTCCAGCACGAACGCTGGTTCAACTGAGGCACCAGGTGGAAATGGCATGGCAAGCCGTTCCACAAGACTACATCCAGCATCTCTACGATCGTCTCCATGGCAGAATAGCAGCCTGCATTGCTGCGAAGGTGGATATACATTGTACTAGTGCCGACATTGTGCATGCTCTGTTGCCTGTGTCAATGTGCCTGTGGTTCTGTCAGTGTGATCATGTGATGTATCTGACCCCAGGAATGTGTCAATAAAGTTTCCCCTTCCTGGGACAATGAATTCACGGTGTTCTTATTTCAATTTCCAGGAGTGTAACTAAGAAACCTAAGTGAAGATCAGCAGTTTACATAACAGCAAACAAACATTTTAAATAAAACGTAACATTTGCACATATTAGTATTTCTACAAAAAAATATTCACCCAAATTCCATATGAATACAGTAAGTTTGGTCTCCCTCCAATTGAGACAAAGAATTGAAACGACAGATATATTACTTTGCATGCAATCAAACCATGACATGAAAGTTTTTACAAAGAAACGAGTGTACAATTATGTGTTATCGATTAAAACACATTTACGGAAGCCCAACGATGTAACATTAAATTAAAAAAAGGCAAAATAAAGCAGTAGAGCATTAGAGTTATGGTGTTACACACCCAACAAAGGATTTCCAAAATATGAACGCTTCATCCGATTTTGTCGATCGCCATGTCTTTATAAAGCTATTAGTGTAAACCTAAATTGGTGTGAATTACAGACATGTAACTTAAATAGTATATGAACTATTGGAGGTCAAAGTGGTCGACTACTATCGATGGCGTCAGGCCATAAATACTCCACAGTTACACGAAGGAACGGTAGCAGCATGCTTATAAATATATTTATTCATCTATATATATATATATATATATATATATATATATATATATATATATATCGGATATAAACAAGGATATAGATGAATAAATATATTTATAAGCATGCTGCTACCGTTTCTTCGTGTAACTGTGGAGTATTTATGGCCTGACGCCATCGATAGTATTCATGAAGAAATTGGTTTTATATTTACTGTGTTGTAGAAAGCACGGAGACATTAGGCTGCTGGCCTACTTTTTGTTCTATTCCTTTTATAAATGATTATTTAATTTGTTTCTGTATCTAATAATGTGTGTCAGAACATGTTTATTCTCCAGCCGTAGAAATATTTATTAAATTTCAAGTATTTAAATCTAAAGCCAGTATTTTGAATCTACTTAAATATGTTTGTGAGTGTACTTTCGCTTGGAGTCATGGAGGGCGCGCTCTAGCCAATCACAGCGCACATTATTGGTGAGACTGTTTGAAAGTGGAGGAGGACGATCGTTTCGAGGGATGAAACAAGGACAGTTCTGGAAGGTACGGTACAGGACGAAAAGTGCTGGACGGCTCGGCGGACGTACGGTCGCGTGAGAGACTTGGAGTGTGGAGCGGTTCGCACGTGGTCGCGAGAGATAGAAATATTTAGTAGTGCTAGTGAGAATTCCGTGGCTTGTGAGAATTCCGTGGCTTCTACAGTGAAGACGTAGTGTGCGTTTAGAAGTGAATATCTCGCGAGCTATGTTCATAACTAACTACGTGCAGTAGGAATCTGTTGTTTCCCTGTTATTCAACTTATATTTTATTTAATTGCTGGACCATAGCCACCCACAAGTGTTTTGCAGAAATATACCACATTCTCAAAAATACCCCTACTATCGTACTCATCATTTCAAGTCGTTAACATAGTACCTGCAGATATTATTTAATTGCGATCTTTCATTTATAAATTTATATGTTACATTCATAAATCGCATTTGCTGAGTGATAGAAACCTTCGACCATTCGATTCATGTGTGTATTCTTATCGTTTTACTGTAGACTCAGCAGTATTTGACCTGTAATGCGGCAACTAGCCCTTAGACAACGAAACCATACTAAACTTTTAATATTCAGATTGAGTCTGAGGGTACGTGGTTGAGGACCGTCTCATTTAATTCATTTTCAATTATATTTGACAGGACCGAATGCGAACCTCTGGTACAGAGCCTAGTGGAAGCTCTGAATCAGAGGCTCAGACGTTTCTTCACCCATGTAGGCACCAGATTCCTCCACTTCCGCCATAGGGTGGTTAGACTTAGGATTCCGCAGAATAGATCAGGACCCCACTAGATGCAGGAGGTGGCTACACGGGTAGCAGGGACTGTAAGGCGTTGACAGGGCGGTTTTTTGGTTATAAGGTCTCGGGGAAGCACAAAAAGGGTTTCAGTCTCAACGGGTGTAGATCTAACACAGGAAGAACGGACATCCAGGAACCAAGCGTACAACAGTTGAAAATTGTCGTAGCTGTCTTAGGAAAGTACAAGAGCACCAAACGCTACTAGAAAGCACTGATGTATCAATCGTTATGGGCACTGAAAGGTGTTTAAAACCTAAGATAAGTACAGACAAATTTTTACCAAGAACATACGTTTGTTGAGAGCGGATATCGTAAACAAAGTTGGCAGTGGCGTGCTTGTTACTGTTAGAAGTTGTTTATCTTGTAGCGAAATTGAGGCAGAGAGTATCTGTCAGTTACTTCAGCCGGAGATCATCATTATCAAACAGAATAAAATAATAATTGTATCATTTTACCGACTTCCCAACTCGGATGATACTAGAGCTGAAAGGTTTACAGAAAACTGCAGTTCAATATCAAACACATACCCGACTCTTACAACTAGAGTTGGTGGTGACTTTAATGTACGCTCGATTTTCAGTTTAATTTCGAACACATACTCGACTCATACAACAAGAGTTGGGGGTGGCTTTAGTGTACCCTCGATATATTGGCGAAAGTACATGTTTAAACCTGAAAATTGGCATTAGTCGGTGAGCCCACGAAAGTAGTCAACGATATTGAAAGCACACGTGACGTCTTAGCAACAAAAAATCATGACCTGATAACGATCATCAAAACGGCTATAGATATTAGTGAACACAAGTTTGTAGTAACAAGACTGAATATTGTAACCCCCAAATCCCCAAATCCTCCAAAGACAAACGTATAATATACCCAATCAAAAGGAAAAAAAACACACACACACTTGAGGCCTTCCTGAGAGACAATCTCCACTCCTTCCAAACTAACAATGTAGCTATAGAGCAAATGTGGCTTGAATTCAGAGAAATAGTATCGAAAGTTATTGAATGTTTTGTACGAAAAATTAAGAAACGACGGAAATGATTTCCCTTGGTACATAAAACGGGTCAGAACACTGTTGTAGAAACAACTGAAAGAACTTACCAAATTTAAACGGACGCAAAATCTCCAAGATTGGCGATCTTTAACAAAAGCTTGAAATTTAGCGCTGGCTTCACCGCGATATGCTTATAATTGTTTAACCAACAAAGCTTTATCGCTAAACCAGGAAGAAAATGCAAAGAGATTCTGGTCGTATGTGAAGTATGCTAGCGTCAAGACGCTATCAGTGAATTCTCTGCACGACAACAATGGAAATACTATCGTCGACAGTGCTGCAAAGCAGAGTTACTAAACACAGCCGCCGGCCTGGGTGACCGAGCGATTCTAGGCACTACAGTTTGGAACCACGCGACCGCTACGGTTGCAGGTTCGAATCCTGCCTCGGGCATGGATGTGTGTGATGTCCTTATGTTCGTTAGGTTTAAGTAGTTATAAGTTAAAGGGGACTGATGACCTCAGAAGTTAAGTCCCATAGCGCTCAGAGCCATTTGAACCATTGTTTTTAAACACAGCGTTCACCAAAGAAGACGAAATAAGTATTCCAGAATTCGAACGAAAAACAGCTGCCAACAATAGTACCTTTGTTGTCTTCGGAGTAGTGAAGCAATTTAAATCACTCAATAAAAGCAAGTCTTCAGATCCAGACTGCGTAAGAGTTATGTTCCTTTCAGAGTATTCAGATCCAACAGCTCCGTACTTAGCAATCACATACAACCGCTAGCTCGTCGCAAGATCCATACCCAAAGACTTGAAAGTTTCAAAGGTCACACGGATATTGAAGAAAGGAAATAGGAGTAATGACTAAATTACAGGTCCATATCACTAACGTGTATATGCAGCCGTATTTTGGAACATATATTGTTTTCAAACATTATGAATTACTTCGAAGAGAACGGTCTCTTGGCATACAGTCAACAAGGATTTAGAAAACATCATTGTTGTGAAACACAGCTACCTCTTTACTCACACTAAGTGTTGACTGTTATTGAAAAAGGATTTCAAATTCATTTCGCATTTCTAGATTTCCAGAAGGGTCTTTCACACTCTACCACACAAGCGGCCTGTAATCATATTCCATGCTTATGAAATATCATCTCAGTTATACGACTGGATTCGTGATTTCCTGTCAGAGAGGGCACAGTTCGTAGTATTTGACGGTAAGTCATCGAGTAACACAGAAGTGATTTCTGGCGTTCCTCAAGATAGTGTTCTTGCACTCTGCTATTACGTATCTATATAAACGATTTGGGAGACAATCTGAGCAACCATCCTAGGCAGTTTACTTATGATTATGTCTTTTATTGTGCAGTAAAGTCATCAAAATATCACTATAAACTGCAAAAAGATTGAGAAAAGAAAAATGTATGGTGCGAAAATTGGCAATTGGCCCTAAATAATGAAAAGTGTGAGTTCATACCCACTCGTGACAAAATAAATCTGTTAAACTTGGGTTACACGATAGATCAGTCAAATATAAAAGCCGTAAATTCAACTGAAGGCCTAGGAATTACAACTGCGAACAACTTGAATTGGATAAAACACATTGAAAGTCTTGTAGGGAAGGCACAACAAAGACTATGGCTTATTAGCAGAATACTTAGCAAATGTAACAGATTTACTAAAGAGTCGGCCTACATTACGCTAGTCCGTCATCTGTTGGAATACCGCTGCGGGGTCTGGAATAATTACTATATAGGATTAACGGAGTACATCGAGAAAGTTGAAAGATGAGCAGCACATTTTGTATTATCGCGAAACAGGGGAGAGAGTGTCACTGATATGAAACAAACGCATTTTTCATTGCGGCGGAGTCTTCTCATGAAATTTCAATCACGAACTTGCTCCTCCAAATGCGAAAATATTCTGTTGACGACGACTTACGTAGGCAAAATCGATCATTATAATAAAATAAGGGATGGCAGAGCTCGCAAGGAAAGATGCAGGAGTTCGTATTTTCCGCGCAGTGTTCGAGGTTGAAATAATTGAGAATTATTGTGAAGGTGGTTCGATGAGCCCTCTGACAGACGCTCATGTGAGATTTGCAGAGGATCTATGTAAATGCAGGTGCTGCCTTCTGGCGAACAGTTTTAAAGAGTATCCGACGCTTTCTACTAGATCATTTACATACATCGTTAACAGTAACGGTCCTTTCACACTTCCTCTTGATGTAGACTGGTAATTACGTTTGCATCTGTCGATTCTGTTCCGTTAAGAATGACGTGTAGAGTTCTGTCTGCAAGGAAGCCTTAAGTGTTCAAATGTGTGTAAGTTCCTAAGGGACCAAACTGCTGAGGTTATTGGTCCCTGTACGTACACACTACTTAAACTAACTTATGCTAAGTACATCTCACACATGACCATGCTCGAGGGAGGACTCGAACCCCCGGCGGGTGGGGCCGCTCAATCCGTGACATGGCGCCTCAAACTGCAAGACCACTCCGTGCGCGAAGTCTTGAATGCAGTCGCTAATGTGTTCCGATAACCGATAAGCTAATACACTGCCAAAAAAATCTCAGAACCCAGAAGGAATCGTGCGGCATGAACGAATGTTGGTAGACATGTTTCTACATCTGAAAGATGTCTATTCAGATATCGCCCCAGTAGTCCAACAGTGGTGCTGGTAGCGTCACCGTGAAGATACACGTCAGGTTTGATTTAAATACATTCTGTAATGGTCATGAGGTTAGTTACATTTCACATTGGACATGGTTAGTTGATGTTAATGTCGATGTTAATAAAGAATGTCTTTAAGACGACAATAAGGCCATTATCAATACCTCACAGAGTTTGAACGATGTCTTGTAAGAGGGCTACGAGACGCTTTATGTATCTTCCGTGATACTGCACAAAGGTTTAGTAGGGACGTAGCCACTGAACATGATTTATGGCAGCGGTGTTCACCTAAATGTGCGGGCTCACGAAGACCAGGCACATGAAGGCTACTTGGCAGTATTGAGAGGGGAGACCATCGTGTTCGGCGTATGGCTCTGGCGCATCATAGTGCTTCTGCATCATCAATTTGACAAATAATTGGAACCACATCGATATAACAAGCTTTTACAGATTGGTTACTTCAAAGAGCACTCCGAGCCAGACGCCTTGTAGTGTGCATTGCAATACGCTCTCACAATAATAGAACATTTTTTCACGCTTTCGTGGAAGCGATAGCTATCCCAAATCAGCAATTTGACAGTAGAACAGGCAATGATGAACGATAGATTACTATATTTAGTTTACAAGGACGATAATCATACATAATGGCACCTAACTTATGTAAGAATTAATGAAACTTCTGTATCATCTATTACGTATTCGTAAGTTAAGGATGAGAACACTACAATTGCAGATAAATGGAAGAACAGAGAGGATGCATTAGACAAAAGGGAGAACGCTGAATCACTATGTAAATTGTGCCATACCTTGTTATAGTTTTGGTTCTACGATGCACAAAAGTACACGTCTGTCACCATATGAAGAAGTCTGTGGCCGCAAAATGCAGTCCCATTTGAGATGATTAACCTGAAACTGGAGAAGAGTGGTGAGCCAGTACGCAATTTCACAATGAAGTTAAAAGAGGCGAGGAAGTGGGTACAGAAAGCCAATATAAAATCCCTCAGATGTCAGTAAGAAGAGGGAGAACATAATGTGAAACTACCTGAGTACCGTCTGCGTCAGGGCTCCACTCTATACACCCCGAAGTGTAAAGGGAATATATTCGTCACCTGGTAACGAGATCGGCATCAAGTAATGGAAATGACCTCACTGATAAACGTTCAGCTAGAGCTTCCGATGTGTATAACGGCGATACCTGTCAAAGGTATCCATCATTTTCACAGCGCACCAGTTTCCCTACCGCCGTTACCGACACCAGTCAAGAAAATTGGATATGGAATAGTAAAAGGAAGGAAGGAGGCTTCGCGTGCATTGCCGTATGTTATAAGGTCGAAATAGGAAACGTTAATTAAAATTTTTGGCATATTATATGCTAAATTTTTGTGTACCTCCTTCAGTGCAAAACTATAAGGGGAATATGTCGAGTAGAGGTTGTATAAATGATAAAAGGGTTTTGTTTTATACTTGCACATATTTTTCTCGAGAGTACGCAAAAATATCTTAGTCTGTGGATGGCTATACTACCGTATGGTTATGGATGTACATCAAGTGTAGTTTCGTAGGTACAGTGTTTATTTAGATGTTATGATGTGCAGATGAAATTCGTTTTGCCACGTTCACCGCTTCGGGGTATCATGTAGGCTGACTTATGTTCTTAGGGTAAGTGATAAGGAGATTGTTTCGTTTCTTTCTTTTTTTTTCAGTGTACGTTAGACGAAATTTATTTGGTTGTTTACAATGTGAGAGTAGTAGAGCGCTGAGGAATTTCTGGTTCTATGGCAGTAGTTACAGCTGATGGATATGCACTCTTTGAAAGCACTCATTGAAAGCAGAAAATGAAAAGGAAAGAAGATTCATTGTAAAGTTAATGGAGAGTGAAAAATAAATGAAGGGAAACTTCATAGTTATTAGTGTTATGTAGGTTTAAAAAGGGCATGCCTTACCCTGCCATCCATGGAACAGAGCACCTGGAGGTGAAGTGAAGCATAGGGAACAGTTCTTGTGTACTGTCCATCAAGGATTATCTAGAGTGCCACATAAACTTAAAAAATAGGGTAGCTTCTAGGATGGGCAGGAGAAAAAGGATTGCCGTGGAATAGCAATAATATTATTTCATTCGGGTGCTCCACACTAGCTACACCCAGTTAATGATCCAGTAGTGGTTATCGCTGACTTTTACGAGCAAGGGTGATTTCTCTCCACAACCCACCCAGACACACCATTACAAGCTTTTTGGATCCTTTCTGGGTATCCTGTATAAATACTGGTCGCTCTGGCATAGCAATGTCTGGTGTCAGCTGCTTCCTGTGCTGAGCCCTACTCCACTAAAGCAAACGTCCCGTTGTGGGTCACCTATCCTCACCTATAACTAGCTGCCACATCTATTAGCTCTTGGTCTGTGGGCTGCTCTTAGGCCTGATGGTGCCAGTGCCTGAACGGACGCCATCCTGCTGGGGTCTCCTCCCAGCTGTCATCAGCGAAAGTTTGGAAGTCTCTGAGGGGCTCTGAGTTCGTGGTCCTCGCATTTTGACATCTCGCATCTGACGTAGTGCTGGGGTTGTTGATTGTGAATCACCCCCTTCTCTTGTTCTCTGCGGAGTGCCTGAGTTACCGATCTGCTCGCAGGCCCACTAATGCAGCGAAGCTGTCAAGGCTGCCTTGTTGCCTGCTGACGTCCGAGCGCTCCCAACAAACCGCCCTGTGTTAGGCTGTCACGGGATCCGTCGCACACCATCGAGGTATTACCAGTTACCATCATGAATTGTTGCTATATAAAGTAAGATGTTTATTCTGATCAGCCAGAAGATTATAACGACCGGCCTACTATCAATATAAACTCGTCGAGGAGACAGTACCGTCACATGGCGAGCAATGACTGCTACTCAGACACAAGTACGGTGCAAGTAGTATCAGTGAGCGTGCCGCCTGTATGTAGAACGGGGAAGGTGCGCGATGTATCTGAGTTCGACCGAGGGCATTTTGTGTTGGTCTAGGGACTCGGCGTGAGCGTCTCGGAAACTGCACGACTTGTCGGGTGTTCGAGAAGTGGTGTGGGTAGTGTCTCCAACACGTCGCAAAACCGAGATGAAACCACGTCCAGACATCGAGGGGTTGGTCGGCCACCGGTCATTCAGTGTCGGACGTCGTAGACTGGAGAGGCTGGTAAAATAGAACTGGCGACAAACTGTGGCGGAAGCTACATATCAGGCTTTAATGCTGGGCAGAGTACACGTTTGTCTGAACACAAAGTGCATCAGGCACATCTAATGATGGGAATCCGCAGCCGACGGTCATGCATGTGACAATGTTAACACCCCAACATCGGCTGCTACGACTGAAATTGGCACCTAATAATCGGCACAGGACGTCAGCATAGTGGCAGAGCGTTGCAAGGGCTGATGAAACCCGGCACCTTCTTTATCATGTTGATGTGAGTGAGCGAATGCGTCGTCTTCCAAGGAAGGGTCGTGCAAGACGAAGACAAGCTTGTGGCCGCTCCTTTATGCTTTCCGGAAGATCGGCGTGGGCATCGAGGATCCAGTGGAACTCGTGCAAGGCACCATGACTTCCTAACACAGTCGTACACTGGTTGCAGACCCCATAAACGCCTTCATGACAATCATGTTTCCCGACGCCAATGGCCATTTTCAACAAAAGAATGCGCCATATCACAATAGCATGAATGTGATGGAGTGGCTCGAGCAACAGAATGGAGAGTTTCTGTTGATATGCTGGCTCCCCAACTCTCGAGATCTTAACCCGATTGAATATATCTGGGATGTGTTTGAGCCTAGTGTCTGATCTCATCGTCGCCCTCCCCTGAATTTACGGGACTTAGCTGAATTGTGTGTACAGATGTGGAGCTAGATCATTCCAGTAACCTATGAAGACCTCATTGCTTCCATGCCACGACGAGTCACCACTGTTGTCTGTGCACAAGGTGGACATAGCGGCTATCAGGTAGGTGGTCATAAACAAAACTGATCAGCTCATATGGCTGCATTACTGCGTGCGTGTCAGTTTGTGCTTCGCGTCCATCACCCTGCTCACTATGCTAGTTGTGTATAACTATTAGACCATGGTTACCCTATTGGGTCTGTGTGCTGGAGCTGCCACTTGTGAACGTGTTATTTGGTTTTATCTCATCCGTTTTGTTCTTTTCTATTGCCACATTTATTTCTTCAAACGCCCAGTTTTGAGATGTTCTTGTAACGCTTGAAAATAGAGATCGTAAGTGCCTGTCCTGAATAAAATACACTGCTAGCCATTAAAATTGCTACACCACGAAGATGACGTGCTACAGGCGCGAAATGTAACCGACAGGAAGATGATTCTGTGATATGCAAATGATTAGCTTTTCAGAGCATTCACACAAGGTTGCCGCCGGTGGCGACACCTACAACGTGCTGACATGAGGAAAGTTTTCAACCGATCTCTCATACACAAACCGCAGTTAACCGGAGTTGCCTGGTGAAACGTTGTTGCGATGCCTCGTGTAACGAGGAGAAATGCGTACCATCACGTTTTCGACTTTGATAAAGGTCGGATTGTAGCCTACCGCGATTGCGGTTTATCGCATCGCGACATTGCTGCTCGCGTTGGTCGCGATTCACTGACTGTTTGCAGAATATGGAATCGGTGGGTTCAGGAGGGTAATACGGAACGCCGTGCTGGATCCCAACGGCCTCGTATCACTAGCAGTCGATATGAGAGGCATCTTATCCGCATGGCTGTAACGGATCGTGCAGCCTCGTTTCGATCCCTGAGCCAACAGATGGGGACGTTTGCAAGACAACAATCATCTGCACGAGCAGTACGACGACGTTTGCAGCAGCATGGACTATCAGCTCGGAGACCATGCCTGCGGTTACCCCTGACGCTACATCACAGACAGGAGCGTCTGCGATGGTGCGACGAAGATGGATGCAAGAATGGCAAAACGTGACTTTTTCGGATGAATCCAGGTTCTGTTAAGAGCATCATGACGGTCGCGTCCGTGTTTGGTGACATCGCGGTGTACGGACATTGGAAGCGTGTATTCGTCATCGCCATACTGGTGTATCACTCGGCGTGATGTTATGGCGTGCCATTAGTTACACTTCTTGGTCACCTCTTGTTCTTATTGTCGGCACATTGAACAGTGGACGTTACATTTCAAATATGTTACGTCCCGTGGCTCTACCTTTCATTCTATCCATGCGAAACCCTTCGTTTCAGCAGGATAATGCACGACCACATGTTGCAGGTCCAGTACGGGCTTTTCTGGATACAGAAAATGTTCGACTGCTGCCCTGGCAAGCACATTCTACAGATCTCTCACCAATTGAAAACGTCTGGTCAATGGTGGCCGAGCAACTGGCTCGTCACAATACGCCAGTCACTTCTCTTGATGAACTGTGGTATCGTGTTGACGCTGTATGGCCAGCTGTACCTGTACACGCCATCCAAGTTCTGTTTGACTCAATGCCTAGGCGTATCAAGGCCGTTATTACAGCCAGAGGTGGTTGTTCTGGGTACTGATCTCTCAGGATCTATGAACCCAAATTGCTTGAAAATAGAATCACATGTCAGTTCTACTATAATGTATTTGTCCAATGAATACCCGGTTACCTTCTGCATTTCTTCTTGGTGTAGCAGTTTTAATGGCCAATACTGTACCTATCAACATATAGCTGTAACAGTTTGGTGATGTTCTCCATTCCACATTTTTGCCTATGTTAACATCGTAAAAGTCTCAATTACTTCTTAAGCCGTTTGTGTCATCGCTGTAACAGCGTGAACAGACTGGTCCGCGTCAAGTGTACAGATAATCTGGTAATATTCCCTTGAGTTCCCTTATATTCGGTAGACCAAGGAAGAATTTCGCGTTGTCTCTTCTCCTGACGGCGGGATGGTGGTTTATGTCAGAATTCTGACCCAGGCCAAAGTTAACGTGTCACACAGTCACGCAATAAGAAGGACGTCACACACTCATACCCACATTTGATCCTTCCTCTTGGCGCTTCTGTCTTAGTGATCAGAACCGTTATATACAGCGTTGAAATGAAGCATTTTACTTATTGGTGGCAGAGGAAAACACTTAAGACACACCGCCGTTCTGAATTGACTCGAAATGCCCTCAGGCTGTGACACAAAGGGTATCAATGAAACCACCACTTTCCGTGGGGAGCTGTCCCTACACACTTAGCAGTAGAAAATGACTCTAACGTGAATTGTGTAGGACTCAAAGCTCTAAGGGAAGGTTTAGTTTCATTGACGCAGTGCATTTTACTTCCTGATGCCTTTTCGTATCGAGTCTGAGAAACTGTGTGTCGGAGTTTTCGTGGCCAAGCCATAACAAAACATCGTGATTTTAACGATAGGCAGTGATGTTCTGACGTCCATCCCAGGGGCGTTATAAGAAGGGAGCAGACCTGGGGTTACATCTGATGCCAACTTAACCCACCTTAAACAAGCCCATGGACTGTTGCGCTCTGCCATTTTTTTTCGCAAGTATCGACACCTAGTTATTTGAAGCGTCGCCCCGCCCGAGAGTGTTATCAGGGCGCCACTCCCTTGCATCACTACAAAAGGTTGTGGCAGGCACCTTTGACATAAATTCCAAACTTCTGCATCACAGTGGTATGGAATTATGGATTTTCGAAGAAGGTGCCCTTTAATTGTGTCGTCTTAATATAGTAGTTTTGTCGAAAATGAAGTGAAAATTCGAAGACCCAAATAGAATTAAAATATGACATGTTTTATTACAGTTGAACAGATAATGGTAGAAAAGGAAGTGTAGTCTTCAATGCATAAAAGGAAACTGAAAAATAGATGACAGCTGTAGCGGAAGACGGAATACAGGAACATAGATTAAACACCAACAGTAACTCAACAGAAATCAGTCACTTTACGAAACTATTATGAGTTTGTGGAAGGCCTCTAAAGGAGGTTACAGAAATCGATAATCAACAGTTATAAGATGATTGGGTGATTACTTAAGGCCTTGTGTTAAAGAATGAATACATGTGGACTGTACCTGCAGGTGAATTGTCCGTTACGTTTTACTGCAGTTGTAAAAGCAATAGACTAGATGTTCACTTGCATGTGTCTCTATAAGAATTACAAGGGAGACTTGTGATTAATGTAGAAGAAACACGAAAGTAGATATAAGAGTAAGAACTGTGGAGACAAAGGTTGGTAACAAGAACATTGTGCTTAACTAGCCGTTAACCAAGTGAGACTGGTATTTCTTTTCACTCTATCTGTAATCAAGAAACAAAAATTTTAATACGAAAAGGGATCAGTATTCATATAGAAAAAAAGGAAGACAACAGTAATAGTTTGCAATAAAAAGCTGATGTTCAAATATTATAATTTTGGAAAATACACTCCTGGAAATTGAAATAAGAACACCGTGAATTCATTGACCCAGGAAGGGGAAACTTTATTGACACATTCCTGGGGTCAGATACATCACATGATCACACTAACAGAACCACAGGCACATTGACACAGGCAACAGGGCATGCACAATGTCGGCACTAGTACAGTGTATATCCACCTTTCGCAGCAATGCAGGCTGCTATTCTCCCATGGAGACGATCGTAGAGATGCTGGATGTAGTCCTGTGGAACGGCTTGCCATACCATTTCCACCTGGCGCCTCAGTTGGACCAGCGTTCGTGCTGGACGTGCAGACCGCGTGAGACGACGCTTCATCCAGTCCCAAACATGCTCAATGGGGGACAGATCCGGAGATCTTGCTGGCCAGGGTAGTTGACTTACATCTTCTAGAGCACGTTGGGTAGCACGGGATACATGCGGCCGTGCATTGTCCTGTTGGAACAGCAAGTTCCCTATTCAGTGTCCCCTCGACGATCACCAGAGGTGTACGGCCAGTGTAGGAGATCGCTCCCCAGATCATGATGCCGGGTGTTGGCCCTGTGTGCCTCGGTCGTATGCAGTCCTGATTGTGGCGCACAAGTGCACGGCGCCAAACACGCATACGACCATCATTGGCACCAAGGTAGAAGCGACTCTCATCGCTGAAGACGATACGTCTCCATTCGTCCCTCCATTCACGCCTGTCGCGCCAAACACGCATACGACCATCATTCGCACCAAGGTAGAAGCGACTCTCATCGCTGAAGACGATACGTCTCCATTCGTCCCTCCATTCACGCCTGTCGCGACACCACTGGAGGTGGGCTGCACGATGTTGGGGCGTGAGCGGAAGACGGCCTAACGGTGTGCGGGACCGTAGCCCAGCTTCATGGAGACGGTTGCGAATGGTCCTCGCCGATACCCCAGGAGCAACAGTGTCCCTAATTTGCTGGGAAGTGGCGGTGCGGTCCCCTACGGCACTGTGTAGGATCCTACGGTCTTGGCGTGCATCCGTGCGTCGCTGCGGTCCAGTCCCAGGTCGACGGGCACGTGCACCTTCCGCCGACCACTGGCGACAACATCGATGTACTGTGGAGACCTCACGCCCCACGTGTTGAGCAATTCGGCGGTACGTCCACCCGGCCTCCCGCATGCCCACTATACGCCCTCGCTCAAAGTCCGTCAACTGCACATACGGTTCACGTCCACGCTGTCGCGGCATGCTACCAGTGTTAAAGACTGCGATGGAGCTCCGTATGCCACAACAAACTGGCTGACACTGACGGCGGCGGTGCACAAATGCTGCGCAGCTAGCGCCATTCGACGGCCAACACCGCGGTTCCTGGTGTGTCCGCTGTGCCGTGCGTGTGATCATTGCTTGTACAGCCGTCTCGCAGTGTCTGGAGCAAGTATGGTGGGTCTGACACACCGGTGTCAATGTGTTCTTTTTTCCATTTCCAGGAGTGTATTTTCACAAAATACTTCAAACCACTGAAGGAAAATATATGAGAACTAAGGGATAGAAAAAGAGATTAAACATGGAACAGTAATAATAATATTAGGTTAATAAGATATTTTGTAAGATCGTACCAAACACCAGTGTGATATGACATTATAGTCAATGTTTCATGCATCTAGGTCCTTACTTTCTAATTCACGTAACGTTCTACGTTCCTCAGTGTTGAGTCGATTAATATCGTACAGAATGGAAGTATAAGAGACTAGTAGTAAAAGGTATCCTAAAGACATTAAGGAATTCGCACCATTGCTATGTGACTATCAGAGTGTGGAATGGACTTGTTGAAACAATCAGATATCTTTGTGTACCAATATATTAAAGTGCCGCCACGCGTTTTTCTGCCAGTATATGAAGGCACATCTCGGGTACAGCTTTTGAGATCTCCATGCGGTTCTTGGTAATCGACAAAGAGATTGACGAGGCTACCTTACGAAACTTAGGCAGGTGGCTAGTTTTCAATAGAACTACCGAAACGCCCGGCCTCCCACGGCTAGCAGTAAATATCTGAGGCCACACGACTAGTA
This sequence comes from Schistocerca gregaria, assembly GCF_023897955.1. NCBI lineage: Eukaryota > Metazoa > Arthropoda > Insecta > Orthoptera > Acrididae > Schistocerca > Schistocerca gregaria. The sequence goes on from NC_064931.1 coordinate 838,546,603, forward strand.
GGGCGTAGTCGTAATAAGTTATACACATGAACATTCCAGGCGACTCAGTATGTATGTAAGTGAACACTTTATCAAAATACCTAGAGTACGTTCTGAGATTAGCCTTCACATACAGACATAAAAACGTGTTGGTGGACTTGATAATATGTAGTGATTATCGAGCCTAGTACATTTTTGGCTCAGTACGTAACAGACAACATGTCCTCCGACTGACATCGGTTGCGCGTACCATACTGAAGTAAGAGCGGAACAGTTGCAATTCTGGATAAGATAATGAAATAATATGCCGAAGCTGATATACCTGAAGATGAAAACTAGTTTCACGCAGTGACATTTGTCTTCTAAGATATAAAACGCATAAATTAGGTTGTAAGGCAAGGATATTTTGCTGTTAATTTACTAACAGTTTAATTTCAAGACATGGAAATACAAAGAACTGACGAAGGTAACTTCTAAGGGACAAATCGAGTTAATCTCTTTTCGAAATTTGCTACTGTCAAAATAACCAGGGATGTATTCCTGGTAAAACTTTTTATATAATCTGTTTGCATATAAATGGGGAAGAAATAGCGAAGCTCTGCGCCCATGCTCTCTTGCACCCTGTCTCTCAAGCGAGACTTTCTGTCAGTCCCGTCTGGTGCCGTGTTATCCAAGTGAAGGAAACAGAATTCAACATTATCAGCTGTTTAAAACCTACAGCAGTGATATACCTCTGCTTTCAAAAAGACATCAGTGGTATCTCACATAATTTCTAATGGTTCTAAACACAAACGTCAGCAACTCTAAGGAACTGATGAGACGTATACGTTACTGTACAGTGAAAGACGGGTTACTTGGTAAGCTGATAATAACTGTCTCCTCAGCGGTGTGATTAGGACCAGAGACTGGTTGTGTTTGTAACGCTTATCCGAGATAACTCATGTGAATGTCGTGAAGAACGGACCCAACAACATCTTCCACACTGTTCGGAATGTCTTATAGCATGTACGGCGGATAATCTTAAAGTCGCAAAGATATGTACAGCAGATGATACTTTATTCTGGTTTGGTGTTATATACTTTTAGTAACATTTTTTCTATTTGGTTTTTACACTTTCTGCATTTAACATACAGGGAGAGGATAAAGTAATCCCTCGTCAAAACTTTTATTTCTAAAGAACAATGCTTGATACAGCATTACAGTTTCTTGCAAATGGTAGCTTAACTTGCAATGTTTTTTTATGGATACACAGTTACGTGGGCCTCGTGGGTTGCCCGCATAACGTCGAGGCGATACTCAGTTTCTCCCCACGTCTTTTCCAACATATCAGGAACTGGTGGAATGGACACGTTATATTTAACGTGAATCCAAAAAAAAGTCAAGAGGGATTATGTATGGTAAACGTGGTGGCCATTATTTTGGACCGTCTCTGCCGATCAGTCTGTATGGATATATTTCATCCAGAAATTGACAATCATCTTAATCACAGTATAACGATATCATTCTGAAACACTAACGATGACCGAAATTCTTGTAAGTGAGGAAACTGAGCATATGGAGAAGTGTCTCGATAAAATATTAATATTTAAGCTACAATTTGCAGAAAAAACTGCAAAAACATGTGGAACTGTGTCCACAGAATGCTTCATATTTTAATTGGCATTTGCAACAAATGACATACCTGCGTCTGGCAGTGTGCCTTAGAAATAAAGTTCAACTTGCTCATCTTTATCGTTGCTTATTTTTCTATATATCATTTGTAAGTATTTGCATCAGACAACTTTAAATGCAATAACTAAATAACTTACAAGAGATATATACCAGAGGTAATTTAATACAGTGTGCTCCAGGCTGACTGATGCTGTTTTCACAGAAACGCTTACCCTGAGGATGAGCTACCTTGCACTTCTGGTAGCATCTGGTCATTTACCTATATTACGGTGTTTTAGTTCCTTTATTTTTCTGTGAATATCTAAATCAACATTTTTGAGTTGGAAGAATAGCTTGAAGTAATTCACATATTCCGATTGTGTATTCACGAGCACAATCCAATAAATATTTGTACATTTACCACGGCTACAATATAAAATTAAACCATAAATGGAAACTGTATGTAACAATAAATAGAGTACCTTTAAGAAAGCTTAAATCTCCTGATTGTCTTCCAGAATAAATGTACGTAAAATAAATGATAACGTTACAAATTCGAATATTTAGGTGAGATTACAGAATCAGCACGAATAAGTTGAAAATATAATAAAACATTTAGTGCAAATAAACAGACAGCATGCAAATCCACTTTGCAAAGATATAATAAATACTTAATAGTAAAAAAACTACAAAACCACAACAAAATTCTTAAATAAGGTATAGAAAATGGAATACACGACATAAAGGAATGAAACAATCCCTGAAAACCCTTAGATGAAAGCATGAAAATGAAACTTGGACTAAGAAGAAAAGTTTCTAGATCTCTCAACACACAGACAGAATTCCACAGATAAAGACATGAAAATGTGGCTAAAACCTTATGGTCACATGTACAGAATGAATAGTAACATGCTCACAGACTAAGTGTTAAAATTAGCTACAGCGATGAAGAGCCGGAACAAGTGGCTAACAGAAAAGGGTGTAGCTCTACAACAATTTGGCACATATTAAGAAATATTATATGGTGGAACCTTATACCGAACCATAGTTAACATTCATTAATTTAATGACACTCGTGGTCGATATGGTACAGGATAAATGTAAGAACGAAAGATGAAACACAGTGAATGTATAGAGAGATATCGTGAAGCAAAGAAGAAAAGAGGTGACACAGGAGGTGAATTGCGTGTTATAGTAGTTCACATGGAAGAAACAAAACAAAAAAACAGTCAAATGACTAAGTCAGATATTGTTATCTAAAACTAATTGTACCCCGTTTTCCTCGAAAGACTCGGAGTTTGCTGGTCGTACACGCCCATTGCGTTGCCTATTCTATTATTTGTAGTTACATACGAGAACTAACAACCTTGTAATGCAGTAACTCTCGAGTCCTACTCTCCTTCTATGTTCCATGTTAATCCATTCTAAACGAATAACCTACTACTAGGAGTACTACAGTTGTGATGAACTCGAAACAGCACCACCGCTACCAACAGATAAACCATTCGTAGTACATGGTTAGCCTGGCTGCCATACATCTAGTGGGATTGCCGTCGGCTGGTGTAGTGACGTCCCGCTCCGACTGGCCTGTCCTGAATACAATGTTGCGCTTTTTTCAGCCAAGCGGGGCGACCTTGGGACTCGTCGAGCGTTGAGCTGTGTATCCGGTGTAGGTAACATCACAGTCGCTCTCACTGCCCTACATTTACCGGATGTGTCTCCTAAGAGTCGTCAGACGTATTTTTTCTGATGTTTCGGCAGAGATTTGCAAATTTCGTTTTTGCATTGTGTAGCTGGAGCTATCCCAAGATATTACTACCCGTCATACCTACAACTCGTCAACAGAAATGGTCGGTTTGTTTTCTATTACAAACTGAACGATTTCTATCTCGGAATTTTACATGTCCAGTCAATAGAGTGCCCCCCCCCCCCCACCCCCCCCCCTCGAATTAGTGTAGCTCAGTAGAACTTTTATCGATTTTAGAAACAGGGAAGATAAGTCACGAAGAATAAACAGCAATCCAGCAGCGGCTGAGTAGCGCTGCCATACTTTCGAGCCAGTACCTGTGTTATCCCAATCATGCTGTGGTTCTCCCAGCAGTCACTTCTTGAAATTAGTTTTATTAATTATAACTAACATTCACCGCTTAATGAAGATCGAATTTAATCACAGGAGCCTGTTTAATGTGTCCACGTACCACACCATTGTGTTTACAACTATTACCTCTGCTGGTGTCGTATTGAATGGTAAGGTACGCCTCACAAGCGCAGTCCATAATACGTAACACCATGTGGTTCAGCCGCTCGGAACAAGGGCGATGTTTCCAGACGCTGGTCGAATAGGGGTTTATCGAAGCGAATATTCGATTGAGGAAAGTTGTAACTGCCTGAAATATTAGTTGACAGTGGGATGCTTCTGTAAGTCCCGTCATTTACACAATGTTGTAGTCATTCTGTTTTGCAGTTCGTACGTCATCCGAAAATCTTAGCTTTTCAGTCATATGTACTCCTAATTATTTAGACGTTGTGTCATCCGGTTAGAATGTTAAGTTCCAAATGTGCATAATGCATGTAGCTCTATGAAATATGATTTGTAACTCATTACACGTACACCACCGATACATAAGAGATAAGGTTCCTTCCACATTTCATTCTAATAAGTGTTGGAGTCTTCAGATATCACAACCGTTATATCATTCACATATATGGCAATCCTTCTACTTAACTATCTGTAACCAGTTGTAGACACCATGCGATAACGCTGCCCAATCGAAATGGATCTATAATCTGTCTTTCAGGGAATTTTTGGTGGTATGCTTAATTTGCTTCATTTCTCATCTCCTGTTCTAATCCATTTGGCGACTGCAGTAATTATGAAGGCATTACTAGACGTATTTAGGTTTAGGTGTCGTGCGAAGCCAGGGCGACAAGGCAATGTAATGATTAGCCATAAAAATCTGTACCAGGAAAAGTATATAGTCCCAATAGCTTTAGTATCTTATACAGCACCTAAATGTGTAGCACTCGAAATATTTACAAAGGTTGCACAAAACCAAAAAATTTCGGAAACTGCTTATGGAGGTCTCTAGTGCATATTCATTCACGCAATTCTCAAATCAGTTACTAGAATGAAGTACCTACCACTCCACATAATGTGTTTCCAGGGTAGGTTATCCCGTAGGTACAAAACTCTTCCCTATTCATTTTAATACTTTAGTTGCAACGAAGTTGACAGCAGAAATAACTTCCTTGACTGAAAAAAATCTGTCAAACTGATTGTCATAACTTTCAGCACAATATCCCTTTGCTTTGTCTTTTCAATCGTGCACAGTCCTGGTTTCATAGTCATCTTCAATTGTGGTATGGTAAGACCCGTCATATGGTCAAATCAGGGTAAGTCTGAAATATTAGGCTGATTATACATTGTTAAAATGTTGGTATGTTTCCGGGCTTAGTAATAAGGACAATGTTTGAACGGAAGAGTGACAATTTTCTGAATAATTTCCGTGAGGATACCGCTTGTATCATGTTGTTTGCCCATTTAAGTTTTGTTATCACTACCGTAATATCCTCGATAAGTGCTGCTTAGTGCTTCGAGTATTTCTCGGTGAGAATTACTGTCATATTAGAGGTAAATTCTTTAGCACCACAAAGAGAAAGCTATCCTAACTCCTCCGTCAAGTACACATTTAATGTTACTCACTGAACAACAGAAATTTATTTAGCTTTCTGGCTAAAATCAAAACACTGTGCTTCAACCGTCTTTGAAGGTAATTACTGTAGCTTTGCTGATTAGCACCGCATTATACCTAGTTCCTATGCTCTTTGTCAGTTGTTGTGTCAGTAGTGTAGTCTACCCAAGGAGAGGTCACTGATGTAGTCTTCGCCGGCGTGGTTAAGGGCACGAGCGGGAAATGGTGGCTAAGGTGTAAGTCACTCTTCTCTGCGGCTTGTGTGGAACTGCAATGCGTCACGTAACTTTCTGCGTTTGGTGAAACATAGTGACAGACTAAAAGTCGCAACATTTAGGAGTTATGAGACACAAACGGAAGCTGATAGGTGTGTTTCTACTTCTGAAAGATGGTGTCTATTAAAATTTGGCACCACCATGAGGATGCAAAAGGAGTTTGCTTTAAATAAGCGTTGTAAACGTCGTCAGGGTTGGTTACCTTTAGATTTGGCGTGGTGAGCTGACGTTAGTCTAGAATGCCTTTAAGGCGACAAAGACGCTGAAACCTTCCCGTCTCCACTATACCTCTTTTGTTATTGATAACCTACCCTTTTACAATAACCTATGTAACCTTTCCTTAGGATTTCTATTTCTTGCTTAATAATAGCAAATGAAATGTTCCCTTTGAAATTTATTCTCTTTCTCTATCTTCGCATACAAATTTAGTTGCTGCTTTTTGAAAGTGATTTTCGGATTATTTCGACGAAACATAGAATGTGGCCCTCAGTCGTTATCTGCAATAACCCAAAACTGTTCCTTACCTTTTTTACTGTTACTGGATCGCCATCTGACTGTTACATAGAAATGCGACTTGAATATAATTACTCTGTTTTACTATACTCTATTAGCTGCTGGGGGGCTTTCATAATAAGTGGCTGTATTTATTACCAAAGCTGACGTTATTCTTTAATAGCAAAGCAGGCGTTATTCTTTAATTAATTTGACTGAAGTTACGTAATTCATAGTTTCACTTTTTCCTTACAACAATAAAATTTTGCAAAGTTTACGTTGATGGTTTCTGCGGTGGATTACAATTAGAAATTCAACATTGCTGGCAAAAGTTAATTATATTCTGAATAAAATGATATTACAAAAGTTCAAATGGGACTTAGTTTTTACAATAATCTTACAACTAGCAATACACAAACATACCTTCAGTAGCCTTGAGTCTCTCAAAAAATTTAATTTCATAACATTAGTTCCTCTTATTATAATAGTTAGCTGATGTCTCTGTACATCCGTTTATAATCTCTTGTAAATCATAGCTAGTGGCTGGCAGGCACACCGTTCCTCTCAACCTCTCGCTTCAGACCTGCTATTGACTCGCTTCACTTCTCGCTTACTACTGACTTCGTACGAACGCTAAAGTGCGGTCTCACCTGCCAACGATGCTTTCTGGTGCAGTCGATCCTTGCTACCATTAAAAAATGTATCAATGCGCGATCTTTCCCGCTCTTTTCTTAAAATGTATCCGTACGCGGTTTCTCCCGCCCTTTCTAAAATTATATCAACAATACTTTTGTGCAGATATTCCCTGCTACCACAATTATTTCCAACATGAAAAATTTTAATTATTCATACTTAATCCTATTAATAACATATAGACATCTTTCATAAATTGTGGTTTGACAATAGACAATAGAAATATACACGTCTTACAACAATATTGTCAACACCTCGCTGAGTTTGACTCTGGTCGTATAATAGGGCTACGAGAAGCTGGATGTTCGTTCTCGATATTACAGAGAGACTTGACAAAAATATTGTCACTGTGCATGACTGCTGGCAACGGTGGTCACAAGAAAGTATAGTTTCCTACCATGGTTCAAATGGTTCAAACGGCTGTGAGCACTATGGGACTTAACATCTGTGGTCATCAGTCCCCTAGAACTTAGAACTACTTAAACCTAACTAACCTAAGGACATCACACACATCCATGCCCGAGGCCGGATTCGAACCTGCGACCGTAGCAGTCGCGCGGTTCCGGACTGAGCGCCTTAACCGCGAGACCACTGAGGCCGGCATTTCCAACCATCATGCTAGGCGTATGGCTCTTGCGCATCATATTGTATCTACAACAGCAATTTGAGCAGCACTTGGATCGACAGTGTCAAAACGAACTGTTACAAATCGGTTACTTCGAGGACAGTTCCGAGATAGACGTCCTGACGTGTGAATTCAAGTGACCGTAAACCATCGCCATTTGTGCCAGAAGTGGTATCAAGCGAGAACTCATTCGAGAGCAAGGTGGAGGTCTTTTGTGTTTTCTGATGAACACTCGTTCTGCTTCGGTACCATTGGTGGCAATGTGTTGGTTAGAATGAGGCCAATTGATTGCCTGCAACCAACCTGTCTGCGTGCCAGATGCATTTTACCTACCTTGCCTGCAGTCACGGTCTGGGGTGCGATTTCGTATGACAGCAGGAGGACTGTCGTGATCGTTCCATGAATCGTGACTGCTAATTTGTACGCCAGTCTGCTTATTCGACCTGTTGTCCTGCCATTTAGAAACAGCATTCCTCGGGGTGTTTTCCAAAGGGATAACACCCACATACCGCAGTCGTAACCTAATATGCTCTACAGAGTGACGACAGGTTGTCTTGGCCTGGTCGATCACCAGATCTGTCTACAATCGAGCACATACGGTTTATCATTGGACAACAACTGCAGCGTCGTCCACAAACAACACTAACTGTCCCTGTATTGACCGACTAACTGCAAGAAACATCGAACTTCATCCACAAACTGACGTATGTCATCTGTACAAGACAGTACATGCACGTTTGAATGCTTGCATTGAAGATTCTGGCTGTTAGACCGGTTATTAATGCACCAGAATTTCACTATTTCAATGCCGTATCTCACGCTTACGCTAACCTGTGATTTTACGATGTTAATCACTTAAATATGTTAGAAATGTCTTTCCGAAAATTCATTACTCTGAATTAACAATTTTTTGTTATTGAGGTTATTTTCCGTCAGTGTAGTAAGGTGGGTAATATTTGCAGAGTCTTACACCAGGTTGCTTTTTGCATGGTCTTCGAGGACTCGTTCCTTTTCCTTATGCAGTCGTCTCGTCTTTCCCAGTTGTAATGAGAATACAGTTTTGATCATCCCAAGTTATCTGATGTGGAAACAGCCAATTAGTAATCATGGAGTATACTGTCATGTTGGTCATTGTTACGTCTATACTGCCGTCCACCCAATATGATTTAGGGAGGTTGGTTTATGACGTATGTGTTCGATAGTATTGAGAACTATAAAATGTATAACCTTTTGCAACAAGTAGCCCAGCGGGCAGTTAGTGTATTGTGCAATATTGAAGATGTATCATTAACATCAACCAAGACAAAAAATTAGGAGGTGCACCCGTGTACTATAGCTGCCACCAGTCTCGGCATGCAACCAAGTAAGGGTCAATATCTTACCAGTACTGCACGTATTAGCTAGTAATTCTTCACCATCCTCCAGTAGCCAGCACGTAATTTTAGATTAGGTGAACGACACATAGATACAGTACCTGTGTCGTGGCGTACTGTTGGTTCATTACAAGTTTCCTGCAGTTGTAGAAGTTTGTAAGTAGTCAGTTAGTGTGATGTGTGGAAAATGTAACAGATTACAATCCCAATCATATAGAGCCCACTGCATCTGGAGAGTTGCACGCATACCTACAAACAGTATGCACTGCCGTGAGATCAACTGCGGAACTACTTGAAGACATACAGACTCAGTTTCGAGAACCAACGATCGAGAATTGTGGTCTAATGACGTTTTAATCAGGGGTAAAGTAAATCTCGATCGTCACAGCGATATTCCAATTTCCTAGTACCTGCAATATACAGATGTGAATAAAATTTTATGATATTTGTTACTAATAGACAGCCGGAGTAAAATTAACACATCCTTTTAGAGGTTTGCAGTTCACTCAAGACCTATTGTTGCTGCAGTGCATGTGGAGTACATGAAATATTATGTTTACAAGTCAATAGCAGAAGCGATTCTGAGGTATCAGTTAACGACCCATACTGCCACACCCATATTAGTTCGTGGTCTAGCTTCCACGGGCGGCAATGCAGGCTCTGACTGTGGCATCCACTCGATCGTACGGATGTTCAGTACTGTCCAGGAATACCTTATACCACGCCTGCTCGCCCTGTTCAAGTGGTTCTATAAGAGGTGTTGGTTGGAGAGTCGCAGGAAAAATTCCCACAAGTATTCGATTGGAGGCAAGCCCAGAGATGCTGCTGGCCAGGGAAATTGCTGCACGACTTTGTGAGCACCTTGAGTTTCTCTGGCAGTGTGTGGGCGAGAACTATCCTGGTACAACAACACATCACCTTCCACATCAAGAACGCCAAAAGAACAGGTCTAACAACATTCTGCACGTACCGAGAGCTAGTTAGCGTCCCCACTAGAAACATCAAAGGTGAACCAGAATTGTTGCTTATCACGCCCCAGACCGTAAGGCCCGCAGTGGGACCTGTGTGTCTTCGACGAATGCACTTCACCACACTGCGCTCACCAGGTCTACGTCGTACGCTCAAACGACCACCAAATGAGAGCAGGCTTAATCGGCTTTCATCGTCGAAGACCATGGAGAGCTATTACATCTTCCAAGTTATCCTCTGACGGCACCAGTGAAGTCCAGCACGTCGATGCTGTTGCGTCAGTGGAAGACGTCTTAGAGGTATGTGTGTGCCCGTAACCACATTGCTAATAGCCGGTTCGCAGCCTGGGCTCGAAATCTCTCTTATCTATGCTATGGTAGCTGCACGACGTGTCACTGCTGCCATTATAATACGACGATCGTTGCTGGCGTCTGTGCTGCTAGGACGTGCAGAACCTCGTCTATGGGCGTCAGAAAGTTCATGTGATCAGATACCACCATCGTTGCACAGCTGACGTAGCACGTCCAACTTGTGTGGTAATTCTCCAAAAGGACGTTCCCGCCGTTCGGAAGGTCAAAGTACAGCCCCTTTCAAACTCACTCAGCTGGCTGTAGAAAGCAGGAGTACCTCTGCGTTGCACGGGCCCCTGTTTGCTTCACACGTTTGTACCATTTTGAGCCTCGCAGCTGTGAGCAATCAATATTAATGGGTAAACACAGATGTGGCGCTAATAGCTATGCCACTGTGCTCAATGTTTGTGGCAGACTTTGGAAACATAGTCAGTACGTCTACTAATCCTCCGTTGCAATATGCCGTGATAGGATCAAAATCGATGTCGCCTACCCAGGTGTAATATTTCTTTTTCCGGTAATGAAGTTTGTCGTTTTTGAAAGCTTTCAATATCTCTATTTCGTGACTCTTTCAAGCTAATGTCATGAGATCTACGTTGACTTTAGTCGTAGAACTGCAGAGCAGGCAGAATGAGGTAAAAGTAATGTTCAACCGACGATGCAGCTAGAAACAGAGCTATAGGTAAGGTTAGGGTCAGAATAAGAAATAACTTGGCAGTATGATTTTGAAAGGAGGCATGCAGTCGTTCCCTTTGTAAACATACATGTGAATGGCAGGGCGCCGTCCTCCCGAATGCGAGACCAATTTCTTGACGGATGTGCATCCTTGGTCGGTCCAGAGCAACGAAGGCTACTCGTCTTCCACAACGACTGGTCATTCATACTAGAAACTTTAAAATTTAACATCTATTTGCCGTTTCGATCAAAGTTGATCGTCTTCCGATTAAGAAATAAGGTGAGTTAAACGACGTATACTAGATATTAACACAGGTGTGGAATTCTCTGGTGACGTGTCTAAGTCGGCAATAGCGCCACCTCGGTTATTGCCCGGATGCAGTCCAGTCTTCCACCGCCGAAAATCGTTCTTGTAGTGTGATGGAGCAGGCGTAAGAATATGTGGAGGCCTGTTTTTTTCTCCCGAATGTGTGACCATTTGACTCGGACAAACAAGGAGGACAGCGAGAACAAAATGAGGCGAGGCGCCATAGCAGGCGGCGGGCGGCTGCTTTGTGTCGGAAGCGCGGCGTGGCGCATCGATTGGCCGCGGCGGACTTTGATCAGGGCTCGGGTGATGGCGCTGCCTTTTGTCAGCGCTGCCTCCGAAGAGCGGACTGTCTCCCTCATTACCGATCCACGCTCACCTCAGGCCTCCTGCCCTCCTTTCCGTCCAAATGAAACAGCTGCAAACTGACGCTTCCTTCTTCACAGGCAGTATCTGTACACGAATCAATTTACGTAAGACAAAGATCTATGTTTGAAAATTACATACGGACAATATAGAGCATGTGGCACAAATTTCTATATTTCCCTACAACTTTTAAGCATCGCAAAACCTCAAGAGGATGAATTAACTAATCGAAACGACTAGACATTTTCCCTGCCATCAAAAATACTTGAAAAATAATTCCGGACGTACAGCTTCGGTTCTGTTGCGACACTTCGAAGACTTATTTTTCAAATACGAGTCAAGCTTGAAGACCAGGTTATTATTTATTCAATATATTTCCAGCAGAATGGACTGAGGTACTTTTTATCTTACTCCAATCGTCTGTTCTCCAGCAGTGTCCTAAAATCATCACTTATTACAGAAACAATTAATATGGTTGGACTCAGTCTGCAAGGTTTCCAGCTTCAGGCCTGTACCGCATTAGTAACATCAATCTCCTCTATTACACTAACAGTTGGTTCGATAAATTAGTGGTTTATCTGGGACAGATCATATCACATACAGAATTGTGCGAGAGTATGTGAGAGCGAAAGAGGCATTCGTTCTCACAAATACTCTTATTCTGTGGTACGGAAACATTAAGGGGATAGCAGGGGTATGAGTTTTCCCTCACTGAACGCGAGGACCTCTATCAAGAACACAGGAACAAGACAAACTATCAACTGCACAGATGGACGCTATATTCGGTAATAAAATGGATAATTTATGAAGTTATACTGCGCCGTAACTGCATTAATATGCTTAATGGTAGTAAATTATGCTCTCAAACGTGTCTTACTATGAAACAATGCATCAGCATCTGTAGCCATAAAATGAGAAATTTGAGCAACAGACACCATGTCTGATTTTCTCTACTGTACTAGAAGTTCAGGAATAAACTATGAGTTAAAGCAAGAACCTAAATAATATACAAAAGGAAAACGAGAAGCGAAAACATCAGTCCAGGAAAGCACTGATATGGAATTACCTATCAATTCTTTGACATATTTTGGTACAAGTGGATGCCGCGTGATCTCAAACTAAGACACCAATAATTTGGTCAAATTGTGGCCATAATTTCTCATTTTCAACAACGAAGGAAAGAACTATACATGCAAAAGTTATTAATACCATCGAACACTGAATACTATTCCAGTTCTCTCCACGCATTCGCTGAGAAGCCCGCGGACAAAGATTCAGTGAATGTGATCTAAATCACATTTTCACGCCCATGCCCTACACCAGAAAACAAAGCGAAGTGCTTCAGACAAGACCAATGTTATTCTTGCGTCAGGAGGTTGCACAGTAGACATACAGCGTTATTCACAAGTACTTCTTGGGTTTCATAAGACGACTGCATGAAAACTACAAGATATAAAATTATCACTGTTTAGTAACTTTAATAGTGGATTTCAGTGCTTTCTAGAAAGATATAGCCTACTTCGTATTTTAACCGTTTCGGAGAATACGGGATTTTACTGAAATCCATTTCTAAATAAAAAAACCTCACTCATCCAAGTTCTTCTTAACTTACGTGGCTTAGACAAGAATAGTTACGAGTCGCAGCAGGATTACATAAAATCTGTAGAACTACAGTCGGATTACATTAGAATGATCTGATCGCTCTCATGCTGTTCCATACTCACGAGATACGTCACGTCCCAAATTCCCGCAGCTATCGTGTAACCCTCGTGTAAATCGGCTTTTCATGCTAGTAACTAGAACTAAGTACAAATAATAAATTATCTGCAAGACGTAATACCCGTAATTGTATCATATAATTCGTTAATAAAGCTTACAAAAACTTGAACTGATGGCGAATAAGGGATTTAACTTGAAACCTGTCTAATTTTTGTAATAACTCATACTTTCGTGATCTCAAAAAGGTCCTAATCTCTTTGAAAATTTCCTAAAAAGTAATCGAAACCGCAGTTTCCAACAGAGTAAGTATGAATAAATTCGCATTAATCATGTGATACGGGTAGTTTTCCTGCTGTTTTGTTAGAAAACGGACTTGTAAAGGGAATACTGTCTTATCGGTTTCCCTTTCGTAAGCCGCTGACCGATTCTCATGCAGAAGAAGCACACGCGTACCGTGTGTCTGCTTCTGAAAATGGATTACATATTAATTGGTACACGGATTGCAGTTTTCTAGCTGCCTGACGAGGGGTTTGACATAAATTAACCCGTTAACAAAAGCGTGATTAAGTGCATCAAACGCTACACGAAATTCCCTGAATCCATTGTTCATTAACCTGTTTTTGGAAGAACCTTTAGGAAGTAGTGTTTTGGCCCGTCTTTGTTTGATGGGGCCGATTTTACTTACGCTCCGGTTTGTAAGTATGACAAGTATACCACTACTTATTTCTTTGTGGTCATGATGGCATGTGGAACACTGCGCAATTCAAACTCCAGCTGCCGCCTATGTAATCCAGCACTCTGTGACGTTAAATATCTGATGTATTCTGTAGGACATGGTTGTGTACACGAGATAAATGATATTGCAAAATGATTTGTTCTGCTACTGAATTCGATCCCAGAAACTCTACTAATTCATAAGAAGAACAAACATTCGTTAAATATGATCGAGGCTCTATAAGCGCACCTTCAGTCAATGATGACGGGGCAAATCTCCAACGTTTCCCGTCTATCAAATTATTAGCAAGTTTGAACTTGCAATTGAAAGGCGAAAGTTTTGTGTTATTCCGTGATACCTCTGCGGCATCTACTTACTCTCTTTGTTAACTAAGCAGGCAGAAACGTAATACATGTCGCTTCACACTTGGCAGGAAACAATATTTTATGCATCTGCATTTGTTCCGTGTGCTCTCGGAACCAAAATTTGTGACTTGACGTGGCCAAAGAGCATACTAGGGACTGCGCTACACATGTGCCCGAAGTTTCAACGGGTTTTCATTGCGGTTTTAATATCGCGACCGGTCGTAGATTGAATAAAAACAGCCCTCGTTGATTTCCTGAAGGCTTTTGACACCATTCCTTCCAAGTATCTATCTCCTAAAGAATTCAGCACATCCCCCAGTTGAGTAAACAGCTTCAAACATGTAATTACTTTAGAAATCAGTTGGCATGTTAAATATTTGACTTTAAGCTTCTAAGCGCGGGGAAGCTTAGGAAAGATTTGGAACTATGCTTAAGGTTTGTTAGAAGTCCCTAAGAGCTCTCATCCTCGAGTACTGTGTGAGGATAATCTGGGTATCTGCGAGCTGTCACATACACTGTCTCAAGAAAACACACAGTTTTTAACTCTAAAAATGGCTTATTTCTTAAAGTTTTTAATATGAGTTCATGCCTCTTAATGAGTATATTTGTTGTTGTTGTTGTCTTCAGTCCTGAGACTGGTTTGATGCAGCTCTCCATGCTACTCTATCCTGTGCAAGCTGCTTCATCTCCCAGTACCTACTGCAACCTACATCCTTCTGAATCTGCTTAGTGTACTCATCTCTCGGTCTCCCTCTACGATTTTTACCCTCCACGCTGCCCTCCAATGCTAAATTTGTGATCCCTTGATGCCTCAAAACATGTCCTACCAACCGATCCCTTCTTCTAGTCAAGTTGTGCCACAAACGTCTCTTCTCCCCAATCCTATTCAATACCTCCTCATTAGTTACGTGATCTATCCACCATATCTTCAGTATTCTTCTGTAGCAACACATTTCGAAAGCTTCTATTCTCTTCTTGTCCAAACTAGTTATCGTCCATGTTTCACTTCCATACATGGCTACACTCCAAACAAATACTTTCAGAAACGACTTCCTGATACATAAATCTATATTCGATGTTAACAAATTTCTCTTCTTCAGATACGCTTTCCTGGCCATTGCCAGTCTACATTTTATATCCTCTCTACTTCGACCATCATCAGTTATTTTACTTCCTAAATAGCAAAACTCCTTTACTACTTTAAGTGTCTCATTTCCTAATCTAATTCCCTCAGCATCACCCGATTTAATTTGACTACATTCCATTATCCTCGTTTTGCTTTTGTTGATGTTCATCTTATATCCCCCTTTCAAGACACTGTCCATTCCGTTCAACTGCTCTTCCAAGTCCTTTGCCGTCTCTGACAGAATTACAATGTCATCGGCGAACCTAAAAGTTTTTACTTCTTCTCCATGAATTTTAATACCTACTCCAAATTTTTCTTTTGTTTCCTTTACTGCTTGCTCAATATACAGATTGAATAACATCGGGGAGAGGCTACAACCCTGTCTCACTCCTTTCCCAACCACTGCTTCCCTTTCATGCCCCTCGACCCTTATGACTGCCATCTGGTTTCTGTACAAATTATAAATAGCCTTTCGCTCCCTGTATTTTACCCCTGCCACCTTTAGAATTTGAAAAAGAGTATTCCAGTCAACATTGTCAAAAGCTTTCTCTAAGTCTACAAATGCTAGAAACGTAGGTTTGCCTTTTCTTAATCTTTCTTCTAAGGTAAGTCGTAAGGTCAGTATTGCCTCAGTGTTCCAACATTTCGACGGAATCAAAACTGATCCTCCCCGAGGTCTGCATCTACCAGTTTTTCCATTCGTCTGTAAAGAATTCGCGTTAGTATTTTGCAGCCGTGGCTTATCAAACTGATAGTTCTGTAATTTTCACATCTGTCAGCACCTGCTTTCTTTGGGATTGGAATTATTATATTCTTCTTGAAGTCTGAGGGTATTTCGCCTGTCTCATACATCTTGCTCACCAGCTGGTAGAGTTTTGTCATGACTGGCTCTCCCAAGGCCGTCAGTAGTTCTGATGGAATGTTGTCTACTCCGGGGGCCTTGTTTCGACTCAGGTCTTTCAGTGCTCTGTCAAACTCTTCACGCAGTATCGTATCTCCCATTTCGTCTTCATCTACATCCTCTTCTATTTCCATAATATTGTCCTCAAGTACATCGCCCTTGTATAAACCTTCTATATACTCCTTCCACCTTTCTGCCTTCCCTTCTTTGCTTAGAACTGGGCTGCCATCTGAGCTCTTGATGTTCATACACGTGGTTCTCTTATCTCCAAAGGTCTCTTTAATTTTCCTGTAGGCAGTATCTATCTTACCCCTAGTGAGATAAGCTTCTACATCCTTACATTTGTCCTCTAGCCATCCCTGTTTAGCCATTTTGCACTTCCTGTCGATCTCATTTTTGAGACGTTTGTATTCCTTTTTGCCTGCTTCATTTACTGCATTTTTATATTTTCTCCTTTCATCAATTAAATTCAATATTTCTTCTGTTACCCAAGGATTTCTAGCAGCCCTCGTCTTTGTACCTACTTTATCCTCTGCTGCCTTCACTACTACATCCCTCAGAGCTACCCATTCTTCTTCTACTGTATTTCTTTCCCCCATTCCTGTCAATTGTTCCCTTATGCTCTCTCTGAAACTCTGTACAACCTCTGGTTCTTTCAGTTTATCCAGGTCCCATCTCCTTAATTTCCCACATTTTTGCAGTTTCTTCAGTTTTAATCTACAGGTCGTAACCAATAGATTGTGGTCAGAGTCCACATCTGCCCCTGGAAATGTCTTACAACTTAAAACTTGGTTCCTAAATCTCTGTCTTACCATTATATAATCTATCTGATACCTTTTAGTTTCTCCAGGGTTCTTCCACGTATACAACCTTCTTTCATGATTCTTAAACCAAGTGTTAGCTATGAGTAAGTTGTGCTCTGTGCAAAATTCTACTAGGCGGCTTCCTCTTTCATTTCTTAGCCCCAATCCATATTCATCTACTATGTTTCCTTCTCTCCCTTTTCCTACACTCGAATTCCAGTCACCCATTACTATTAAATTTTCGTCTCCCTTCACTATCTGAATAATTTCTTTTATTTCATCGTACATTTCTTCAATTTCTTCATCATCTGCAGAGCTAGTTGGCATATAAACTTGTACTACTGTAGTAGGTGTGGGCTTCGTATCTATCTTGGCCACAATAATGCGTTCACTATGCTGTTTGTAGTAGCTTACCCGCACTCCTATTTTTTTATTCATTATTAAACCTACTCCTGCATTACCCCTATTTGATTTTGTGTTTATAACCCTGTAGTCACCTGACCAGAAGTCTTGTTCCTCCTGCCACCGAACTTCACTAATTCCCACTATATCTAACTTTAACCTATCCATTTCCCTTTTTAAATTTTCTAACCTACCTGCCCGATTAAGGGATCTGACATTCCACGCTCCGATCCGTAGAACGCCAGTTTTCTTTCTCCTGATAACGACATCCTCCTGAGTAGTCCCCGCCCGGAGATCCGAATGGGGGACTATTTTACCTCCGGAATATTTTACCCAAGAGGAAGCCATCATCATTTAATCATACAGTAAAGCTGCATGTCCTCGGGAAAAATTACGGCTGTAGTTTCCCCTTGCTTTCAGCCGTTCGCAGTACCAGCACAGCAAGGCCGTTTTGGTTAATGTTGCCAGGCCAGATCAGTCAATCATCCAGACTGTGGCCCCTGCAACTACTGAAAAGGCTGCTGCCCCTCTTCAGGAACCACACGTTTGTCTGGCCTCTCAACAGATACCCCTCCGTTGTGGTTGCACCTACGGTACGGCCATCTGTATCGCTGAGGCACGCAAGCCTCCCCACCAACGGCAAGGTCCATGGTTCATGGGGGGGGGGGGGGACTGTATTTTAAATTCTTAAATTTAGCCAATTAATCAAGAGACGTATGGAAAATCTGTTTTTGTTGCCCCCGGGAGCCGTGAAATAGGCAACCTGTATCTACATCTTCGTTCCGGGATAGCGGTTTAGTAATATATAAGAGTGTGCTGAAGTACTAATGCTTGCGAATTTTTTACGTGAAAACTCTTAAGGCTTTTTAAATAAAACAGATGTTATTAACATTGTACATCTGTTTTGTTCGCGTATAGATATTTATTTCCGAACAGACTGGTCTGCGTCATTTTTGAGGTCAAGATTCTTAAGCTGATTCTTAATATTTAGTGCACGCTGAAATCAGAAACGTACGAGGGTCAGTCAAAAAGTAATGCCTCCTATTTTTTTTCTACGTTTAATTGTCAGGAAATTTAAATGCAATTACGTAGGTTGAAAACCACAACATTGAGGATCATTTTGTCATTTTTCAATGTAATCTCCGCCCATCTCTACAGTTTTGGTCCATCTTTGAACAAGGGCATGTATCCCAGCACGGTAAAAATCACAGCTCTGCTTCCTAAGCCATTGACGCACGGATGTTTTGACGGCCTCCTCATCTTCAAAATGAATCCCACGATGAGCTTCTTTTAGTGGCCCGAACAGATGGAAGTCTGATGGTGCCAGGTCAGGGTTGTATGGGGGATGAGGCAAAACTTCCCATCCAATTTTGACAATCTCGTCAGAGGTGTGACGACTGGTGTGTGGTCTTGCATTGTCATGCAAAAGAAGAACATCTGCCATTGATTTTGTTGGGCGAACTCGCTGAAGACGTGCTTTAAGTTTTTTGAGGGTTGTGACGTATTGAACAGAATTTATTGTGCATCCCTGCTCCAAAAAATCAACCAGAATCACACCCTCTGTATCCCAGAAAACTGTTGCCATAACTTTCCCTGCCGATCGCACAGTTTTGAATTTTTTCTTCCTCGGCGAGCTTGTGTGACGCCACTCCATTGACTGCCTCTTTGATTCGGGTTCAAAAAAATGCACCCATGTTTCGTCCCCGGTCACAATTTTTTTCAGAAACTCATCTCCCTCCAAACGGAAGCGCTGCAAGTGTTGGGAGGTTATTGTTTTCCTTGCCTCTTTATTCTGATCGGTTAACATTCTTGGAACCCACCGTGCACAAACTTTTGAGTACCCCAATTGTTTAATAATCGTGATCACACTGCCTTTACTAAGAGAAATAATGCGACACACTTCATCTGCAGTCACCCGACGGTCACCACGAATGATGTCATCAACTTGCTGAATGTTGTGTGGAGTCACTGCACTCACCGGCCTGCCGCTCCGCTTTTCGTCAGTCACCGGTGTTTGCCCTTCAGCTTCCTTACAACGACGAACCCATCGTCTAACAGTGCTGACATCCACTGTCACAACACCATACACCTTCTTCAGTCTTTCATGAATGCGTATGGGCGTTTCACCTTCTACATTCAAGAATTCAATCACACAACGCTGTCTCAAACGAACATCGATGTCGGCCATGTTACAAACTTCTGCTGTGCTGCCACCTGTTGACACAGAAAGTTACTACTGCAGTGGATTGCAGAAGAAGGTTTGAGGAATGGCGCCAAATTCAAATTTTTCACTTAACTTAATTTTTTTAAGTAGAAAATAAATGGGAGGCATTACTTTTTGACCGACCCTCGTACTAGTTTTCTTGAGTCAGGTCAGACTTTATTACCATTTCATTTCTTTAAATATTACATTCAAGAAACTTTTTTAATGTAATAAAATGCTGATTGTGGTACGAAAACAGTCTAAATCATATATATATATATATATATATATATATATATATATATATATATATATATATAACATCATATATTAACATTTGGGAATGGCGACCCCATCGTAATAATAGCCTATATATGAAATGGTACTTCAAAACCAGCCTCGGAAAAGGTTATGGCGTTTCCTGCAGGCTACGCCCATTACTTTGGGGTGCTGGGGAAACTATGGTCTATGAGAATTGTGCGACTAGGCACCAACAAAATGAAGGTGGGAACTATTAATGTGATGACCCTTACTAGGAAGGCGGAAGAGTTGGTAGACTTCATGGAAAAGAAGAACATAGAGCTGATGGGACTTAGTGAAGTTAGATGGAGGGAAAGAGGAAGGGGGAAAATGAGGAAAGGCTACACACTCTACTGGAGTGGTGGACAAGAAGCCAAACATGGAGTAAGTATCATGGTAAAGCCAAACCTAGAGAAATATGTCGAAACAGTAGAATACACAAGTGATAAGGTGATGAGGATTCGACTGAGGACAAGGAATGTAGTGAAGGACTTCGTCCAAATATATGCACCACAAACATGAAATAAAAAAGAGAACATGGAATATTTTCTACAGGTATTAGTGAGTATAATTACAGATGTGGAAGCAATAGTAATGGGTGACCTAAATGCGCACGTAGGTAAAGAAAGACTAGGGAAGGAGAGGATAATTGGCCCATATCAATATAAGAAGAAAAATGAGGAAGGAGAGAAGCTGGTTGATTTCTGTGAAAGAAACTGTCTGATGGGGAGTCTGGAATAAGAAGAGGATGTAACGAAGTTAGAAGTGGAACTAGCTCTGAGGAAAGTGAAAAGAGGAAAAGCACCTGGGATAGATGAAACTACTGTGGAGACCAGTTGGGCTAAAGTGGCTATATAGGCTAATAAGTTGCATTTGGACCCCAAAATGTGTACCTAAATAATGGGGAAAGGGAATAATAATCCCAGTTTTGAAGAAGGGTGATAGTAAAGTATGTGACAACTATCGAGGGATCACATTCATATACAAAGTAGCAAAATTATTGGAGAGGATACTGGAATAAAGAGTGAGAGACAAAGTGGAAGGGCAGTTAAAAGAGGAGCAGTATGACTTTCGTCGTGGCAGATCAACAGTGGACCCAATTAGTATGAGACAATTGATGGATGGACATTGGCAGTATGGGAAAGATCTGGTGATGATATTACCCGACGTAGTGAAAGCATATGACAGTGTTCCCAGGGAAAAAGAATGGGCAACCTTGAAGAGAAGGGGAGTTGGAAAGCAAGCACTTGAAGTTATCCAGGCAATGCATGAAAAAAGCTCTAGTTGTGTGCAGACCCCAGTTGGAGAACTGAGTGGTTTTAGAATGTTATGGGATTAAGATTCTTTATAATGATCATGGATGAAATAGTCAAAGAGACGAAAGGAGCCCATAGAAGAAGTTAGCTGAAGCTGTTACTATTTGCGTATGATACTGCGATGTGGGGAACAAGCAGTAAGGAGGTACAACAACAAATAGACATCCTAAATGATAAGCTCGACAAATATGGAATGAAATTTAATGTGGAGAAAAGCAAGGCGATAGTGGTAACCAGAGGGGATAGAGAGGGCAAGGCACAAATTCATATTAGGGAACGGAATATTGAAATAGTGCTCAACTTTAAATATTTGGGAAGTGTATTATCGAGGAATGCTCGTTTGGAGACAGAAATTAGCAAACAGGAAGTGCCAATGAGGTGCAAGCTGGTGGTATAGAAGACTTACTTCACACCCAGACTATTTTCTGTTCGGGTACTTGAACTATGACTAGAAGAGAGGAAATTAAGATACAATCCAGTGAAATGAAGCTTCTGAGAAGTATGCCAGGGAAGACGAGGAGAGAAAAAGTGAAAAATGAAGATGTTGGCATGGAAGCTGGAGTGGAGAAGTTGACTGAGAAAACTGAAAAGAATAGATTGAAACGGTTTGGGTATGTGAAGAAGATGGGAGAGGGAAGAATACCAAGAAGAATGATGGAGTTCCAGATTGGGGACAAGAGGCCAAGTGGAAGACTGAGAACAAGACAGACTGTTACAATAAAGAGTTTAAGGAGCAGAAACCTGATTTGGAACCAAATTGTGGAAGAAGAATGGTGGAAAGACCGAGTAAAGTGCCGAAGTACCATTGATACCCCAACCCGACCAGATGTTGAATAGAGAGGATACGAAGGTGATGATGACATTAGCGTCATATTATTGAAGAAACGCTCTTTCCAAGCAGTTTCGTATATGTTTGGCACCTGAAATGCCTCTCGTGAGGCACCAACAGTAGTCCACAAGCATATTCACATTCCAGCAGACGTAGTGCGTCGCCTCCGTCACTCTTATATCTCTACGTAAACTCTCAAACTGCTCGTTAGTTTCTCGACAGCATTTTCATACTCGAGGCTTGTATAGTTACCAAAAAGTTTGTATTATTGTTTTCAATTCTAACCAGGCATTCCAACAGTATCCTCTAAACTTACACAGAATCATTGATCATTCGTAATCTCCCTGATCTGAACACCACAAAAAATACTGGCACTCAGACTGGCCGCTCATGAATCGTGGAAATTTTTGTTTTAAGAAAATAGAATCCCTACTTTCCTTCTTCACTGTCTTTATGAAGGATCTCATCATATCGTGTTGAATATGGAGTGGTGGAAATAGAATTTTCTGAAGATCAACGAGAGCTTGCGACAGAAGATTGTGCGAACCTTGTGTCAGAGCAGGTCGTGCTTCCCAGATGCATTGTACATAGTGCATCTTATCTGACCGACCGTCCCATTGGCATAGGAAGCATTGATCTTTGGTGGAACAACCTTGCAGACCCAGCAGTATGGCCCTAACCTGTAGCAAATAGTGTTAATCTGTATCAATATATGGTATAACAACTTATAAAATGAACACATGAAGTATACTGAGAATTAAATTCTAATATATACATTTAAGCCTCCACATTTCTTCCAGATCTAATGTTCATATTTCAGAGCAGTTAACAAACGCTCCGTGCTATTATAGGATTCACTCTTTTGTACTGACTGACCCGATGGAACGGATGAACGCATATATGAATGTGCAGCAGTACAGCATTCAAACATTTCCTTGGTGAATTTATGAAAAGCTGCCATTCTGTAAAATATACGTTATATTCAAAGTTACAGTGAGACTGCCAATGTATGATAGTAAACCTGGTAAGCTTCTTCATCCTTCCTGAAATACTGGAGAAACTTGTCTTCAGGAGTACAATTCTAATAGAAGGTTGTTCCACGAGCTAACGATCTGTTCTCACGAAGTAGTGATCAGGTAACTGGGCATACTTCTTCTGTATAAGCAAACCTGTCATTTCACCTTGGGTAAGGGGGCTTGGTTGGTATGAATATGTGGAGGCCCGGTATGTTTCATCAACATCCTAATATTCTCTTCATTCATTTTATAATCTGGTCCTGAAAAGTCACTCTGGTCAGAGCTCATATGAAAAGATTCAGATGATCGTTTCTTCCAATTTGTTAATCGATAGTGGAACGGTAGTAAAATCGTCTAAATGCGGTTCGGTGAACACTCTATGAAGCACATAGGAGAGAGTTTCAGGGTAGATGACCCTACCAAACCACTGAAGACCGTACGTGGTATGCTCATTCTTTCCTCATAATTATCGTAAGAAGTGTCGTACCTGCGTGAATGAGCATTCCGACCTGTGCGATTCATTCCACTTCCTGGCTGCACCGTAATGGTGTTCGATCGCATCGACACTCACCAACGGCGTCCAACACTTATAGCGAGCGACTGGACTCGCGTTCGGACGGAGACGAATCAAACACCCTCCACCCACCAGGTTTAGTACAGTAAAAATATTCGCAGCTACGATTGTGAACCACCTTCGACTGCGTATTAGAATGACGTCAGCGAAAATTCGTGTCGAGCCTGGACTAGAACCAGAATTTCCCGCTTGACGGTAGCACTCATCTTAAACGCTTAGGCTATCCGTGTACGAATCACGGCCAGACCCAAACTTCGAAATGTCGTCGTGTTTGTGGCACAACCTGCAAACACACGTTACTTATATTCTCGTACAGGAGGGATATACTTACTGAGAGTCGACGGCCTGGTATTTGTGAATACATACGAAAAAGCAACCCCTGTGTTATTAAGAAGTACAATGCAGTGTTCCTTTAGGCATGCATGCATATCCGAAGGAACAGGCACTTCAGCGAGTACAGCTGTTAAGAAATACAGGAAATATATTAGCAATTGCGAATATGATAAATCTTCAACTCTACATTAGAAAGACGTCAGTAAAAATTTGGGCCCAACCGACACTCGAATCCTTATTTCCCGCTTTATTCGAGCAGTCGTTCTAACCGCTTCAGCTGTCTGTGCACAGATCACGACCGGACCCAGACTTCCATATGTCATCATCTTTCTGTCACAGCCTGAACTTCGCCAAAACGATGAAGGTGACCGCTCACGTAAAGGGAGAAATCCGGGTTCGACTCCCAGCGTAACACATTGTTTCCATTGTTTTCATTCTCTTTCATATTCGCAACTGCGAATACATTTCCTGTATTTCTTGACGGAGCACCTGATCATTGAGACTTGCATTCACGCCCGATAGCATGAAACGGTTTAAGGGAGATGATAATGTAATTCTAAAAAACCTGTGAGCTTGGCGTAGCACCTGGAAGAGGAAGGCTTCCTATGCCGGTGGAAGCTACTGACGAGGTTGCTGTTGCTGCAACTGACCACGCAGCACGTGCACCAGGTAGTGTTGCTTCTCGTGCAGTGTCACGAGAATTGTTCATACTGTAGTCAACAGTACCGGAAACTTTTGCGGTCTATTTTAAAGTGGTAACAGTACACGATCCAGACAGAGCAGCAACTGAAAAATCATGATCCGCAGTAAATTTGGCATTTGCTGTTCCATTTTTGGCAAGGCAGTGCAGCAACTGAAATATCATGATGAGCAGGAACTTTTGGCATTTGCTGTTCCATTTGTCAAAGGACCGAAGCTGATGACATGTGACTCGGCATATTCTATGTACTGATGCACATTTTACGCTACAGGTTGCCGTGACAACACAGAACTACCGAATTTGGTTTAATGCTAAACCACGTCTCGTGCACGAAGAGACGTTGCACTCACCGAATGTGACTGTGTGATGTGGATTCACAAACACGTTCATTATCGGTCCGTTCTTCTTCAAAGAGCAAGCACACAGAGGGCTTCTCAGGTGTCCTGTGGCGTCTGCACGTTACCGAGACCCCTTTTTACAGTGGCATAGTAGAATCGTAGGAAGTCGTAAGATTCTGGGCTAACATTAATTCAGACATGTTTCTCAAACAAATTTACCAACAATACATTCCTATTCAATATTTACAAAAAAAATCGACCAATCTCTCAAACAGATGTAACCATTACAATATCCTTTATTAAATATTAACCCTGATTCAATGTTGATGGCGAATAGCAATGATGCAATGATGTCAAATATAAGCTCAAGCGAATTACAACGGTATCAGTTAAAAGTTCCTGCAAGAACTAGGTAACTACTTGACATTAAAATTTAAATCACAAAACCTATATTAAAATGCATACATTAAATCGTTAAACGAAATTTATAATGATTAATTGACATAAATTCAAATTTCGAATTAATATTCTTATAAAATCTATTTATAACGAACGTAAAATACACTTTAACAACTACAATGGGACCCTACGCACAAGTTTTACGCACACCATTTTCAATCGTGGTACAATTTAAGATTTACTCAAGTACTGTCAGGAAGTACCCGACCATTTCCAAACAATCTTAGACCCACATCGTCTTCATATGACACAAAATAAGGGTACGGGAATCGTTCAATGGCATAAGGTAATTAATGTAGTCAAAGATTCATCTGCAACATTACAATTAATCCACGGCTACCTCATTCGGTTTATATCGCCGTTAGCTTCCAATGACATTTTATTTCACACTTCAGTCTGTGAGATAACGAGCATTGCCCTCTCATTAAAATATTTGGCCGAAAGAGTCAGCCTTCAGGAATTGTGAAACGGACCCTATCGTCCAGTACCGGATGCCACAAAGGGCGCAGAATCACCTCGAGATGGGGAAACACCCAGGCGTCTATTGTCTATTGACGCATAAGCGCTGTAGTGTGCGAGTGAGACAGACGAGAACCTACATCATAGGGAAACCCAGTAGAAGGCTTCTGTGGCCAACGATACATAGCAGTGTTAAATATGGCGGACCTAAGGTCGCCCATAAAGGGAATCATTTATGAAGACTATTTAATTCTGTAGTAATATAGAGAATCTAGACAAAGTAATTTTAATCTGCCATCCTCCATAAATTTCATGGTGGTCCCAGTAAAACTGAATATTGATCATATCTATAATAGTTCAGGATTTACTATTAAAGTGATATTAACAAGTTTTGTAACAAAGACCTGAATGCTAAATTCAGAACCCTTTGGTGTACTTTAACGTTCGACTTTTCATATACACTCCTGGAAATTGAAATAAGAACACCGTGAATTCATTGTCCCAGGAAGGGGAAACTTTATTGACACATTCCTGGGGTCAGATACATCACATGATCACACTGACAGAACCACAGCCACATAGACACAGGCAACACAGCATGCACAATGTCGGCACTAGTACAGTGTATATCCACCTTTCGCAGCAATGAAGGCTGCTATTCTCCCATGGAGACGATCGTAGAGATGCTGGATGTAGTCCTGTGGAACGGCTTGCCATGCCATTTCCACCTGGCGCCTCAGTTGGACCAGCGTTCGTGCTGGACGTGCAGACCGCGTGAGACGACGCTTCATCCAGTCCCAAACATGCTCAATGGGGGACAGATCCGGAGATCTTGCTGGCCAGGGTAGTTGACTTACACCTTCTAGAGCACGTTGGGTGGCACGGGATACATGCGGACGTGCATTGTCCTGTTGGAACAGCAAGTTCCCTTGCCGGTCTAGGAATGGTAGAACGATGGCTTCGATGACGGTTTGGATGTACCGTGCACTATTCAGTGTCCCCTCGACGATCACCAGAGGTGTACGGCCAGTGTAGGAGATCGCTCACCACACCATGATGCCAGGTGTTGGCCCTGTGTGCCTCGGTCGTATGCAGTCCTGATTGTGGCGCTCACCTGCACGGCGCCAAACACGCATACGACCATCATTGGCACCAAGGTAGAAGCGACCCTCATCGCTGGAGACGACACGTCTCCATTCGTTCCTCCATTCACGCCTGTCGCGACACCACTGGAGGCGGGCTGCACGATGTTGGGGCGTGAGCGGAAGACGGCCTAACGGTGTGCGGGACTGTAGCCCAGCTTCATGGAGACGGTTGCGAATGGTCCTCGCCGATGCCCCGGGAGCAACAGTGTCCCTAATTTGCTGGGAAGTGGCGGTGCGGTCCCCTACGGCACTGCATAGGATCTTACGGTCTTGGCGTGCATCCGTGCGTCGCTGCCGTCCGGTCCCAGGTCGACGGGCACGTGCACCTTCCGCCGACCACTGGCGACAACATCGATGTACTGTGGAGACCTCACGCCCCACGTGTTGAGCAATTCGGCGGTACGTCCACCCGGCCTCCCGCATGCCCACTATACGCCCTCGCTCAAAGTCCGTCAACTGCACATACGGTTCACGTCCACGCTGTCGCGGCATGCTACCAGTGTTAAAGACTGCGATGGAGCTCCGTATGCCACGGCAAACTGGCTGACACTGACGGCGGCGGTGCACAAATGCTGCGCAGTTAGCGCCATTCGACGGCCAACACCGCGGTTCCAGGTGTGTCCGCTGTGCCGTGCGTGTGATCATTGCTTGTGCAGCCCTCTCGCAGTGTCCGGAGCAAGTATGGTGGGTCTGACACACCGGTGTCAATGTGTTCTTTTTTCCATTTCCAGGAGTGTAGAAGCGCATCATCATAATGACAAATGGTCTAAATATCAACTCTGTAACTTTACTTGTTTAAGACATACAGTAAATTTAAATTATCACTATTCTCAGTTCAGCATCAGATCATCATTTCCTCCACAAAAAACACATTTAACGATGACAGTATGCCACCTTATTGAATCATTAGGTAATATAATATTTGTTGTAAAATTTATTGCATAATAGTTACTTTTATTCTTTATTTATTTATCAGAAAGCACATTGGTGCTAGACTACTGGTCGTAGTATTCAAAGCTAAGAAGGAAATTGTACTGGTTTTATGTAAAAGAATGTAATCTTTATTATGTAATGGATGTTATTGATACTTTGTTTAGAACCTGAAAGTGGTCAGGCTTTGATTATTTAAATATGTTATATTGTAAAATAATGTAGAATAAGCTGTAGCCAATTAGATGGACGGCTTCAGGAAAAGGAACTGCCCTAGTCAGTTGAGCGACAATGTTCGGCTCGCGGGGGACGCGAGCGGAGACGCGCTGAGGATCAGTTCGGCAGGAGACACCAAAGGGTACACTTCGGATGCAGACGCGAAAGCGGATGCTCGCTATTGAGGCAGCTAGGAAGTGAAACGACTTAGAAAATTACGCGTTGTGTGGTATCGCCTGGAGTGAACTCTAACTTTTCGTGTAAATGTCGAGTTGGAGTACTTCATTCACGATTATATTGTCAATGATGGAACTGTGTGAGGTGGATATGCGCTAGAGTGTAACAGTAACTCTAAGTACGACCCCTGTAGCTATTAGTTTGCTTTCTGAATAAACATTATTCTAAATAAATCGCAACTGTATGGCCTACATCATTTATGGCCGTTAATTTAGTTCCCGATAACATTATTACTGCTATTATATGGTATGTTGATTCGTATTTCGTAAACTTGCCATCAACCAGACAATTTAACAAAAGGGTCACAAGTGTCTAATTTATGGCGTGTAATGCGACACGCGTGATTCAACCCCCAGACGACTCCTGCCGGCCGTTGTGGCCGACCGGTCGTAGGCGGAACCACGCTGTTGCTACTGTCGCAGGTTCGATCCTGCCTCGGGCTTGCATGTGTGTGCTGTCCTTAGGTTAGTTAGATTTAAGTAGTTCTAAGTCTAGGGGACTGATAACCTCAGATGTTATGTCTGATAGTGCTCAGAGCCATTCGAAGCATTTAGCCAAAACATTTCGACGAAGAGGAACGCATGTGGGCCCAAACATCTTAGGGATATTAGCTCGCAAGTCCTGCTTACACTTTTTCACGATAAATTGTACACATCATTCAATTGGTATCGTGATATATGAAACATAAGTCAGTTACCACAGGTCCGACACATGGACCCAACACAAATGGCGCCCACAAGGGCAGACTCAATATAAATCTTCAGAACATGAACAGATTAAATCACCAGCTATTAAACAGTAGAACTACCAGTTTCGCATGGAGTGAACCTGTATTCGTCCATAAATGTTATCAGGATGCAGCGAGAGTGTAGGGAAGGGTATGCAGACCTTCCAGCTTTGCTTTGACTGACAGTCTCCTGCAGAAAACGCATACGGGATCAGATAGCGTAAACATCGTTCACTGTGGACACGTCTACCAACACCAGTATAGTGGGACCTGCGAACACTTGGAACCAGCGCGAATGACTCTTTTCAGACGGACGGCCCTCAACCCCAACGATGCCTAACAGTCAGTTCAGGTCCGAACAAGCCGTTCTTAAACACGCAGACTGGTCTTCTTCCAGCACCAACCCGACTGGTCACCTTCCTGCTGTCGCTGCTAACCCTAAAAATCCTTCGCTAACCCGCACGTGCCTCTTAGCGGATCAAGTTCACCACGGCAAGTTACTCCCTGGCAATGATAATCTACCCTATCACCGACTAC
The DNA here is from genome assembly GCF_023897955.1 of Schistocerca gregaria. Taxonomy (NCBI): domain Eukaryota; kingdom Metazoa; phylum Arthropoda; class Insecta; order Orthoptera; family Acrididae; genus Schistocerca; species Schistocerca gregaria. The sequence continues at coordinate 838,576,399 of NC_064931.1, forward strand.
TCCATAGGGACAACAAGACGCGAAAAAACAACGTAAGTTCGGGAAAATTCTTCGAATGGCACACATAGCCTGTGATTCCAGCTTTAGAAGAGCGAAACTGTGTGGAACCTATTTTTTCATGAAATATGGGGTAGCACTTCATGTTACTCACTCAATGGAAAATCTGCTTAATGTAACCTTCCTCGAACGTGTTATCTCCAGAGGTTTCCCAGATGCATTGCTTGCAAGATCACCTGATATGATTCCGTGTCACCTTTCGCTCTAGGGATTTCTCAAAGAACTCGTTTACCAGAGACACGTTCGTTCTCGACCTGATCTGAGGGCCAGTACACGGGAACGCGTTGCACAGAAGCAATCGTAACTGTTCAAAGCAACTGTTGATCAAATCGTTTTACAGATGCCACGTCTCTTCCAAGTCTCCGGTCCTCATATTGAAGAAACTGTGTAAGAGGTTGTTAGTAAAACAATCTACATTACGCCTTTCTTATTTGTCTGATCTTTTCTGCCTACGTCCCGTTTCTAATCTATTACGTATAGAAACACTTCTATACGTCTTTCTTGCATTTACAGTGCCAGATTTGCGCCTGGTGACCAAAATTGGAACTTTTTTTTTCAGTGTAAATCTGTTCCACATCAACGTATTTGACTATCTACCAAGTCTCCCTGCCCCATGATAATTATGGCGAGCACTGGACCTCTGACTGTAGCTACACTTCAATTATAACCACCACGTACTTTTAGTAAAAAATAGGTCCCTTTCCTTTGTTGTCTCCCTGACGTGTTCAAATGGCTCTGAGCACTATGGGACTTAAGTGTTGTGGTCATCAGCCCCTAGAACTTAGAACTACTTAAACCTAACTAACCTAAAGACACTACACACATCCAAGCCCGAGGCAGGATACGAACCTGCGACCGTAGCGGTCACGCGGTTCCAGACTGTAGCGCCTTGAACCGCACTGCCAAACCGGCCGGCCCCTGACGGGTCCTCGGGCGTCTAACAGGTGCCCACACTATTGCAACTCACTACCCTGTATATACCAGTTTGCCACACCAACCATAGCGGCCGATCACACGGGTCATTATTTGATTCTACGGTCCCTTGAATGACTGATAATTTAGCACTATTTTAATAGATTGGGCTTCTCTTAAAGGAAGCAGAAAAAACTCACAAAGATGTAAAACTCACATCCGACTCAGTTAATTAGTCTACAGTCAAACATTCTTACTCTGTGAAATACTGATCTCAGTAATGTTGTCTAAGACTCGTGTATAAAGTGCTGGTTGTCGCTGAAACATACAAAGGTTGCAAACTGGGCTCTGTCACTACTCTGTAACAGTGACTTAATTGTGAGGAATGGTTAGGGATGGTTGAATTTAAAAGCCCCATGACCTCCAGCTCTGCATGTTCCTGCCCTAAACAGGCTCTACCACAGCTGGTAGTAGCGGAGCTATACGTTTAACGTTGATTCTGAATTTAAGCAGAGATCACTGCTCTTCAACAGACGTTGCTAGACATTACGAAATATTTCAACCTTTGTGCAAAAGTTTGCACTCTCTCAGTTTTTAATAAACGATTATTCTTTTTACAAGTGCCATTTTTTATGGTGATGACGATGTTGATTGTACTAAGACACACAGTTCGTCGTACGAAACACAGCAATAAGAACGCTACTTCTGGTTTCCCTACTAAATATCTTTCTGATCTTTTATTACTGGCTTAATTTATACGTACTGCCAAGCGAGCGTAGTACCGAGAGCGTAGCAGCCTTAGGTTCATTAATTAACACCGCTACCAGTAGTATTCATGTCGGGTCTCCAGCCGGAACGTATCGTCATCTGGACACAATACTTCGGAGGTCCCTATGGCCGCCATCTTCAGGTGAGTGAGCCGTCGCACTATCTCACCGGAACTGAAATCGAACACGCTGCGGTGACACCTGTATGCACCGTCCGTGGGTCGCCCTCCAGCGACAGGGAGAACAGCGCACCGGTGGTGTAAAGGTGACTATATGTTCCAGCTGGAGACCCGACATGAATACAACCAAGTATTACGACGGGAATGTTTACGACGCCACACCGTTAAAAACTTAATTTTTTCTTATTTGTCTATTTTAATCGCTTTCCTTTGTAGCTGAAGTATTAGGGCTCGTTTTTGTCTGGTTCCTTTACCAAGCTTTGTTAATTTTCCTTCGTTTCAAAAGGAGAACTGGATAAATCTTACTCGTTCATCTAATAGAAAATGTGTAGTGAAAATTAAAGCCGCTTCTTCTTTAAAAAACTGAAAATGTTTCTTCTTCACCTTAACTCACATGAATCTTGTTAATATATTAAATTAGAAATAATCCAGGAATTGGTCGTTCTCGAAAGTGCAGGAGAAAAATAAGAAATTCCATTTTACAAACACTGGTTGAAAATTTTACTTTCATTGCACGTACATCATGAAATCTATGTTGAAGTCGGACCCAAGGTTTCTGATTACATAAGTCACACATTTTCTCATTAACAAGTACACGGCATTGTTCTTTTTCTCTGAAAAGTATTGTATCTGTGACCTGTGGAAATCGATGATTTCATGTAAAGATCTTGTGATTAATGCTGATTGCTGTATAGCCCTGAACCAGTTATCTGAGTTCGCTGCACAAGTACATCTGTGTAGGACTATGTCAACCAGATTGCAACGTTGGTAACGTTTGACTCAGACCATTTTGATATTATCGTTCGTTAGTACTAAATGCACTACGGACTGAATTGTATCAAGCCGTTGCTATATCAGATAATAGGGCTGCGAGGCCAGAGTTGTGCCAAATAGCAGCCCTGTCTGCATTTCTAAAATTACTTTCTGTTTCATTTCTTCCTCCATACTTCTTTATTTCGGGTTTGAGAATTTCCAAAAGTCTAGTTTTATACTATCTGCCGATTCTCGTTTTAGATCCATTGTCTGTTTAACGAAGACTGCAGATGGCTTGTTTGTTATATCTATAAGCCCAAATAATCCATTCCTGGTACCTAGGGTAGCTGCTTCAGCACTTGGAACATATCATTCCAAAAATTTTTTGTAATGTTTGACATAATTTTTTTAGTAAATTTATGGTATCGAAACAATTTGTGCAGGGTAATAAGCTTTAGAGAGTATGCAAGAGTTTATATATTGCACTTGCTAAAACTAGCTTATGTTTTGTGATAAATGTCCTATTATTGCTCCGTGTACTTTCTCTGAATCTTCTTTCCAAAATATAGCTGCCATTTTCATCGTGCGTGCATTTACGTTCGTCCCAAAGTGTTTTGTATCTTCTGTCTAATTTTTCGCAGTCTTCGTTGACATGATTGAAGCCTCTCGAATTTAAAACGTTGTTTTTCATTTGCGTTAGTTCCCAAAACATGGCAGTAAGAATGAGTCATTGTTACTAGTACGCCTTCTTCGTCGTTATTTCTTATGATTGTACTCCCATCATAAGCATAGGCTCTTACTACTGTTTTACGGCCTACTACTGATATTCTCGTGAATTTGAAATGGTCATTTCCAAGAAAGGAGAGTAGTGACATGGCGTATAAAAGCATATAAAGATTACTTTCAAGAGGAACACCTCGTCTTACTTACAGCTGTTTGTTGTTTGGCCGTTAACCACTATGTTTTCTTTCATCCGTATCGCAATGCTTTTAATCGCGTGTAACAATCACTCGAGGAGTTCCAGTTTTTGCTTTGTGTGTAGAAGATATGTATGGTTCACTAGATCAAAAGCCTTATGAAAATCTGAGAAGAGCTCCAGCTGCAGCTGGATCATGAAATCATCTCGAGATTCGGTGTTAAAATGATCCAGCTGCAGACAGGAGAAGAATATTATCATTTATTACACCGGGAAAATCTATGTATTCGAGAGCGAAGCACATTTTGATTAAAGATGACAGGAACGGCATCCGGACAACCGCTAACATTTACAGCGTCACATACTATAATAATTATACTGACTCCAAGTAGCTGCGGGTTAAAAGAAAAAGAAGATAAGTTCGTTACGTAATTACATAGTGTGAACTGAGTCGGAATTGGCACCATTTATCTCAGATATCCAGCCGTATGTTTTCAGATGTATTTGCTGAACGTGATGAATTTCCTTTCCAAAAGAGACCATTGTTCTTTACGGACGTTGTTACACATGACGCAGTGCTACTATGATATTCCTGTTAAAAATCGAAATTCCGTTGAGTGAAAGAACCACAATTCACGTAAACCAGAAACAAATATTCTCAAATAACAATGGTAATGGACAGACGGCACTCAACAAAAGTCTATGGTCGTGTCGAGGTGGATACACCGGTTATGATCAGATCGTCTAAGTTAAACACCGTCGAGCGTCGCCAGTAGTTTGGTGGGTGACAGTTTTGACACGCTACTCGTTGTTAATATTCCCTCCTCTGTCTCCACGGTAGAGGTCACACGATTGCTACTGACGCTGAGTCCCAGATCACCAACCTTTGCACCAACTGTCCTGTATTCAAATCCATACCTGCCAGCTGTGTCTCGTGAAGTGAGGGCACACGACGCCTTTGTTAGTGATTCGTCTGTCGGATGGGGATGATAAGGTGGGCTGTCCTCTTAGTGCTCTAAGAGAGGAGTAGACTATGTGCTGGCGCCGGGTTTCACCCTCTCCCTTCTTTGTTAAAAAAGACATGCTCGGCGCTCCGAGCAGCGCTCGGCGGGTTTGTTGTATCCGCGTTAGAACGCAGTGCTAAGTCGCTATGTTCATTCACGTTCCCATCTGCAATGGCTTTATACTACCGCTTTGAGACAGCAAAGGTCACATTTCAAGAGGAACACGCACGACCTCGAGCGCACGAACTACAACAATTCATCCGTGACTAACTTCAACTCGCGCTTCATCATGTTACAGGAATTCACTTGTCCATCAGGAGACGCGTGGTGTGCACCAAACTGCGTACTGAAGAAATTTGCGTCGATGTCGTGCTACTTTTCACCCAGGGACTAAGATTTAAACACCCTGATGGACACGTCCAAGTTGTTTCGTTTTATCACTCATGGTTCGGCCTTCGTACACTACTTGTCTCGAACTTCCTTTTCAAGTGGAGCAAGACTTGGTCGTATCTGCCCTTCGACCTTACGAAAATGTGATTCAACTCACAGAAAAGTGACAGACTTTCTAGACCTACCACGTCTGAAATTGAGTGCGTCGAATCAAGCTTCAACAGTGAAAACCACGGGCCATCTTATTTCATGATTGGCGGCGTGCGGGTGATCGTCATGTATGACGGTCAGCCGCGAATGTGTGCAAGACTGTGGCCAGTAGAGCCACGTTCTGTCGGATTGCCTCCCGAGACGCATGAAGGAGCTGCCGGACCATCCCTGCTCCTAAAGTGCTCCATCTCACCTACGTCTCTGTTGCGCAGACGTCGGATGCACCGGGCCTGATTCGTTCAGTTCTGCCGTCGTTGCCGGACACTGAGAGGGGCGAGTCAGCAGATTTCGCCTGCACCACATTCGGCGGAAACTAGCGATGCACATCGACTTAGACTTTGTTCCAACATCTGGTTTAATGCCGGTTGCGGCAGCGTAAGGTGACGGCCGTTCCCCGTCCTATATGGAACAACACGTTCGGAAACAAAAGTCCCTGAGGAAGAGCATAAAACGTAATGGTACGGTATCTGATGATTGTCTCCTGAGGATGGCAGCACAGGATGACGAACCGGCGTCGGACGACACATAGATATCTGAAGGCCCGCGTTTGAGCGTGCCTTTCTCCCCTCCCATCTAAGCGGTTTGTCCTCCGCAGTCTGTGGCTCCTTCCCATCCGCCTCCAGCGCCCTGTGTTAAAAACTTCTTCCTGGAAGACGTCGACCTGCAGCGGCTCTCCGATGATCCTGCACCAGGACAACGCGCTGGTGCTGCTTCTTTCTTGGATAGACGACATAGAGATGGAATCAAAATGACCTATGAATACCGTGGGCCGCCGCGTTCAAACGGTTGTACCCCCAATACCTCATCACAGTGAAAACCGCGGCTTCGGCAGTCGCGTGCGGTCTGTCCCAGCCGTGTGCCACTGGAGGACCCAATTTATCGACAGCAGGGGTGCCGGCACAATCGAATCGTCCTGCTAAGATTGCTAACAACACTACTATTAAAGTCTACGCTCCTTCACGATCAGGGAGGCGAAGGGAACTCTCTGCTGTCTTTTCGGAGGCAATCTTACTTCACAAGATGCATTGGTGCTGTGTGGTGACTTTAATTCCGCCCTCCACCCCAAAGATCAATGGCCGCATCATTCGCCTTGCGTAGAGCTTGTTATAACTGTCGACCGTATCCACCTTGTGGACTCGTGGGAGCACGTTCATGGTGACCGTCCTAGTTTCAGGTATTATACTGCAGTTTCTTCGAGTCGCCTTGATCACTTTTATATCTCACGCTCGCTGGTGAAAGGAATCCTACTGTCAAAGATTTGGTCTGTCGTTTTTTCCGACCATGCAGAATTTCTGCACCATTATCTTGGATCGCCCGTGGGTGTGACATGAAAGGCGTGTTTCGGAGACGTAAATGGCCCTGCTGGAGTCTCCTGACGGTCGGCAGCGTATTGAGATGACTTGGGATTCTTGTTGCCAATGCCATGGCGCTTACCCATCTACCTTGTCGTGGTGACTGTCCTGTAGAAAGCATGCCCACTGCCAGGCAGTGATGGCGTATGGCAGAGACTTGGCAGCTTGGAGGCGGAAATCCTTGGACTTTTATTACTGAGTACTGAGGGACTGCTCTACGCTGCTGTTTTCTCCTGAACGCTCTACAATAGTGAACCACACCAAATCATATATCAGTACCCTCACATAAAGCCACCTTGAAGGAACGGTGGAGGACGTCTGCACTTGTGACCATATGGCTTTGGAAGCTCATTCGCTGTACCATCTTCTAGCCAACAGGTGACGACGGCATCGGGCCCTATTCGTACCACCACTTATGACGAAGGCCAAAAACCTGACACCAATGCAGCACTGTGAGCTACTTTCACGCGCAATATTCTAGATTGTACACTTACCATCCTAATTCACGAGTTGTTATTGAAGAGTGCTCCCTTCTCTGGTTCAGCACGATACTGGAACTGGAGGTACCGCTCATAGAAGACGAAGTCCTCGACGCTATCCAAGCAGAAGCTGCTTACACGTCACCTGGGCCTGACGGCATGTTGTTGTTGTCTTCAGTCCTGAGACTGGTTTGATGCAGCTCTCCATGCTACTCTATCCTGTGCAATCTGCTTCATCTCCCAGTACCTACTGCAACCTACATCCTTCTGAATCTGCTTAGTGTATTTATCTCTTGGTCTCCCTCTACGATTTTTACCCTCCACGCTGCCCTCCAATGCTAAATTTGTGATCCCTTGATGCCTCAAAACATGTCCTACCAACCGATCCCTTCTTCTAGTCAAGTTGTGCCACAAACTTCTCTTCTCCCCAATCCTATTCAATACCTCCTCATTAGTTACGTGATCTACCCATCTAATCTTCAGCATTCTTCTGTAGCACCACATTTCGAAAGCTTCTATTCTCTTCTTGTTCAAACTAGATATCGTCCATGTTTCACTTCCATACATGGCTACACTCCAAACAAATACTTTCAGAAACGACTTCCTGATACATAAATCTATATTCGATGTTAACAAATTTCTCTTCTTGAGAAACGCTTTCCTTGCCATTGCCAGTATACATTTTATATCCTCTCTACTTCGACCATCATCAGTTATTTTACTTCCTAAATAGCAAAACTCCTTTACTACTTTAAGTGTCTCATTTCCTAATCTAATTCCCTCAGCATCACCCGATTTAATTTGACTACATTCCATTATCCTCGTTTTGCTTTTGTTGATGTTCATCTTATATCCTCCTTTCAAGACACAGTCCATTCCGTTCAACTGCTCTTCCAAGTCCTTTGCCGTCTCTGACAGAATTACAATGTCATCGGCGAACCTCAAAGTTTTTATTTCTTCTCCATGAATTTTAATACCTACTCCAAATTTTTCTTTTGTTTCCTTTACTGCTTTCTCAATATACAGATTGAACAACATCGGGGAGAGGCTACAATCCTGTCTCACTCCTTTCCCAACCACTGCTTCCCTTTCATGCCCCTCGACTCTTATGACTGCCATCTGGTTTCTGTACAAATTGTAAATAGCCTTTCGCTCCCTGTATTTTACCCCTGCCACCTTCTAAATTTCAAAGAGAGTATTCCAGTCAACATTGTCAAAAGCTTTCTCTAAGTCTACAAATGCTAGAAACGTAGGTTTGCCTTTTCTTAATCTTTCTTCTAAGATAAGTCGTAAGGTCAGTATTGCCTCACGTGTCCCAACATTTCGACGGAATCCAAACTGATCCTCCCCGAGGTCCGCATCTACCAGTTTTTCCATTCGTCTGTAAAGAGTTCGCGTTAGTATGTTGCAGCTGTGACTTATTAAACTGATAGTTCGGTAATTTTCACATCTGTCAGCACCTGCTTTCTTTGGGATTGGAATTATTATATTCGTCTTGAAGTCTGAGGGTATTTCACCTGTCTCATACATCTTGCTCACCAGCTGGTAGAGTTTTGTAATGACTGGCTCTCCCAAGGCCGTCAGTAGTTCTAATGGAATGTTGTCTACTCCGGGGGCCTTGTTTCGACTCAGGTCTTTCAGTGCTCTGTCAAACTCTTCACGCAGTATCTTACCTCCCATTTCGTCTTCATCTACATCCTCTTCTATTTCCATAATATTGTCCTCAAGTACATCGCCCTTGTATAAACCTTCTATATACTCCTTCCACCTTTCTGCCTTCCCTTCTTTGCTTAGAACTGGGTTGCCATCTAAGCTCTTGATATTCATACACGTGGTTCTCTTCTCTCCAAAGGTCTCTTTAATTTTCCTGTAGGCAGTATCTATCTTACCCCTAGTGAGATAAGCTTCTACATCCTTACATTTCTCCTCTAGCCATCCTTGCTTATCCATTTTGCACTTCCTGTCGATCTCATTTTTGAGATGTTTGTATTCCTTTTTGCCTGCTTCATTTACTGCATTTTTATATTTTCTCCTTTCATCAATTAAATTCAATATTTCTTCTGTTACCCAAGGATTTCTAGCAACCCTCGTCTTTTTACCTACTTTATCCTCTGCTGCCTTCACTACTTCATCCCTCAGAGCTACCCATTCTTCTTCAACTGTGTTTCTTTCCCCCAGTGCTGCCAATTGTTCCCTTATGCTCTCCTTGAAACTCTGTACAACCTCTGGTTCTTTCAGCTTATCCAGATCCCATGTCCTTAAATTCCCACCTTTTTGCAGTTTCTTCAGTTTTAACCTACAGGTCATAACCAACAGATTGTGGTCAGAGTCCACATCTGCCCCTGGAAATGTCCTACAATTTAAAACCTGATTCCTAAATCTCTGTCTTACCATTATATAATCCATCTGATACCTTTTAGTATCTCCAGGATTCTTCCATGTATACAACCTTCTTTTATGATTCTTGAACCAAGTGTTAGCTATGATTAAGCTATGCTCTGTGCAAAATTCTACCAGACGGCTTCCTCTTTCATTTCTTAGCCCCAACCCATGATCACCTACTATGTTTCCTTCTCTCCCTTGTCCTACTGACGAATTCCAGTCACACATGACTATTAAATTTTCGTCTCCCTTCACTACCTGAATAATTTCTTTTATCTCATCATACATTTCATAAATTTCTTCATCATCTGCAGAGCTAGTTGGCATATAAACTTGTACTACTGTCGTAGGCATGGGCTTTGTGTCTATCTTGGCCACAATAATGCGTTCACTATGCTGTTTGTAGTAGCTTACCCGCACTCCTATTTTTCTATTCATTATTAAACCTACTCCTGCATTACCCCTATTTGATTTTGTATTTATAACCCTGTATTCACCTGACCAAAAGTCTTGTTCCTCCTGCCACCGAACTTCACTAATTCCCACTATATCTAACTTTAACCTATCCATTTCCCTTTTTAAATTTTCTAACCTACCTGCCGATTAAGGGATCTGACATTCCACGCTCCGATCCGTAGAATGCCAGTTTTCTTTCTCCTGATAACGACGTCCTCCTGAGTAGTCCCCGCCCGGAGATCCGAATGGGGGACTATTTTACCTCCGGAATATTTTACCCAAGAGGACGTCATCATCATTTAATCATACAGTAAAGATGCATGCCCTCGGGATAAATTACGGCTGTAGTTTCCCCTTGCTTTCAGCCGTTCGCAGTACCAGCACAACTAGGCCGTTTTGGTTAATGTTGCAAGGCCAGATCAGTCAATCATCCAGACTGTTGCCCCTGCAACTACTGGAAAGGCTGCTACCCCTCTTCAGGAACCACATATTTGTCTGTCCTCTCAACAGATACCCCTCCGTTGTGGTTGCACCTACGGTACGGCCATCTGTATCGCTGAGGCACGCAAGCCTCCCCACCAACGGCAAGGTCCATGGTTCATGGGGGGGCCTGACGGCATACCTCTCGAATTTTAATTTGCTTCCTGACAGCTCTTATGTCCCAAGTGGGCTGTTATCTGCGTGAAACGGGTGCCCACTGCGGTGACGGTCCCAAATGTTCTTCTAGAAGGCTTCATTGTCTCTCTTTCAAACCCCATAGGCGTCTGCACATCAGCGATAATCGCCTCTTGACCCTGTTAAATAGCGCCAAGAAGGTCATTACTCGTCTTTTGGCAGTACAACTCAAGAGGATTGCAGGTGATGTCGTGTCCTACAACCACGTGTTAGGAAGAGCGTGCAGCATTCGGACAGCGCTCAGCTACTACAGGGATTTCAAAGCCCTCGCTGGAGCTCAATATTTGCCCGTAGCTTTGGCTTCCTTAGACTGCAGCCAAGCATTTAATCGGTTAGATCATTACGGCTATCAACCGTTATATGGGACACCCGCAAACTATTGACAAGGGAGTCGTACATCACCTGTGTGGAGTGACATCCTGGCTGCTGTATAATTGTAGGCTCACTCAACCGATCCCGATCAGGTGCTCAATGTGACACGGAAGCCCTCTGTCGGTACTGCTGTACATCTTTGCCCTAGAACATTGTTATGTGGCCTACGGCAACGACTGACCGGGATGTTGCTGGGTGGACACCAATTTTCCTGCACCGCCTTTGCGGACGACTTGGTCCGCTGCCTACAAGGTGCTGACCATACGAGAGCAGTGATGTGATGGGTGGCGACCTACAGCAGTCGTTAAAGTACGTAAATCGCGGGCAATGTCTATTGATTCAGGGCTGCCTCAGGGGAGCGGTGGTCCGCTCAACGTGACTAACACCTTACGTTGCCTTGGCATCGATTTTATGGCTGCCCTGCTCTGTCCGGCCCTGCCCTGCCCTGCGGCTCTCAATTACAGAATACTGCTGCATTGGATCAGGTTTGGATTCAACGAACATAGACTCTATTCCCTTGATGCCCAGCAGCGTACGTGTTATGTCAACACTCACACAACAACGCGGCTCCCTAAGGCGGCGCAAAACCTTTCCCTCCCACAAATACTGGCACGCCTTGTGTTGGCTGCAACGTGTTCATTTTTTACCAGGGAGTAATTTTCAAAGTCCGCTATGAGCTTCTCCGTTACCCCGGTGTCGAGGGTGTGTAGGTATTTACAATGACGCTACTAGAGCTCGGGCCCTGTTTGTCTGCACACAATCGACAAAGTGGCGGCTTTGCCGGATGCGCCTTACAAGCTTACTGCTTGATACATATAGCCCGGTCTCGTGGGTCTCCCCAGAGACGTCTTACATCCCTGCCCCCTTCTATCACATAGGACTCATTTTCTCTGGAGCTCAGCTATCTGTCTGCCTCTTTTCCACTTGTGACCTTGTTGTCGACAAAGGCGGTCTACTTCGAAAAGCAACTGGCATGCGCTCCCAATGTGATAGAGTAGAAGTACCTGCACTACAGGTGGCGCAATATATGGCGGAAGGTGAACGCCCATTTTCTGCACACCACTACACGCCGCGCATGATATATTACTGTCAACAGGAAACAAAAAAATCGTTCTCTTCTCCATAAAGTTCGCCTCGCTGTCTCTGTGCCCTGCGTCGCGTGCGGGGTTCCAGACACGGACTATAATCGCTTCTTTTGTCGCCTAGCAGCAGATGTCTGGCACTTGGTCCAAGGAAATCTGGTCTTCCTAACATGTGCCAATCGTGACTGAATTACACAGCGCGTACAGTGTTCTACCTCCAGCCGAAGACCCACTTTGTGAATCGGTTCCGTGGCCTTCCAGTTCGATATTTTTTTAATGGTGGTAAAAAGCATGTTCGCGATTTTTGAACTTAAGCGAATCAACGGCATTGCACCATTGTCTTTAATCGGAAATACATGCAAAACTTATTCCAACTTCCATTGGAGTGCTTTCTACGACACGCCACGTAGTTCCAATGTCCGTACATTGATAAGCTGATCTCATCCGATGCTATATTTTTGGATTTTTTATACTGTGGTCCCCTGCGGTATACCCCTTTACTTTTGAGAAGACGCGCATGGATATATCCACGGCTACAAGTGGATGCACAGGCTTCGTTCCACAAGTTGTAAGCTTATAAGAAAAAGTTAGCGTAACGAGGGCTATGCGTGAAGCATTCAGTGAATTAGAAAGTAAAATTTTATGTAACGACTTGACAGAAAGTCCTGGGAAGTTCTGGTCTTACGTTAAATCAGTAAGTGGCTCGAAACAGCATATCCAGACACTCCGGGATAATGATGGCTTTCAAACAGAGGATGATACGCGTAAAGCTGAAAGACTAAACACCTTTTTCGAAAGCTGTTTCACAGAGGAAGACCGCACTGCAGTTCCTTCTCTAAATCCTCGCACAAATGAAAAAAATGGCTGACATCGAAATAAGTGTCCAAGGAATAGAAAAGCAACTGAAATCACTCAACAGAGGAAAGTCCACTGGACCTGACGGAATATCAATTCGATTCTACACAGAGTCCGCGAAAGAACTTTCCCTCCTTCTAACAGCCGTGTACCGCAAGTCTCTAGAGGAACGGTAGCTTCCAAATTATTGGAAAAGAGCACAAGTAGTCCCAGTCTTCAAAAAGGGTCGTCGAGCAGATGCGCAAAACTATAGACCTATATCTCTGACGTCGATCGGTTGTAGAATTTTAGAACATGTTTTTTGCTCGAGTATCATGTCGTTTTTGGAAACCCAGAATCTACTCTGTAGGAATCAACATGGATTCCGGAAACAGCGATCGTGTGAGACCCCACTCGCTTTATTTGTTCATGAGACCCAGAAATTATTAGATACAGGCTCCCAGGTAGATGCTATTTTCCTAGACTTCCGGAAGGCGTTCGATACAGTTCCGCACTGTCGCCTGAAAAACAAAGTAAGAGCCTTCGGAATATCAGACAAGCTGTGTGGCTGGATTGAAGAGTTTTTAGCAAACAGAACACAGCATGTTGTTATCAATGGAGAGACTTCTACAGATTTTAAAGTAACCTCTGGCGCGCCACAGGGGAGTGTTATGGGACCATTGCTTTTCACAATATATACAAATGACCTAGTAGATAGTGTTGGAAGTTCCACGCGGCTCTTCGCGGATGATGCTGTAGTATACATAGAAGTTGCAGCATTAGAAAATTGTAGCGAAATGCAGGAAGTTCTGCAGCGGATAGGCACTTGTGTAGGGAGTGGCAACTGACCCTTAACATAGACAAATGTAATGTATTGCGAATACATAGAAAGAAGGATCCTTTGTTGTTGTTGTATTCAGTCCTGAGACTGGCTTGATGCAGCTCTCCATGCTACTCTATCCTGTGCAAGCTTCTTCATCTCCCAGTACCTACTGCAACCTACATCCTTCTGAATTTGCTTAGTGTATTCATCTCTTGGTCTCCCTCTACGATTTTTACCCTCCACGCTGCCCTCCAATGCTAAATTTGTGATCCCTTGATGCCTCAAAACATGTCCTACTAACCGATCCCTTCTTCTAGTCAAGTTCTGCCACAAACTTTTCTTCTCCCCAATCCTGTTCAATACCTCCACATTAGTTACATGATCCATCCACCTTATCTCCAGCATTCTTCTGTAGCACCACATTTCGAAAGCTTCTATTCTCTTCTTGTCCAAACTAGTTATCGTCCATGTTTCACTTCCATACATGGCTACACTCCAAACAAATACTTTCAGAAACGACTTCCTGATACATAAATCTATATTCGATGTTAACAAATTTTTCTTCTTCAGAAACGCTTTCCTGGCCATTGCCAGTCTACATTATATATCCTCTCTACTTCGACCATCTTCAGTTATTTTACTTCCTAAATAGCAAAACTCCGTTACTACTTTAAGTGTCTCATTTCCTAATCTAATTCCCTCAGCTTCACCCGATTTAATTCCATTATCCTCGTTTTGCTTTTGTTGATGTTCATCTTATATCCTCCTTTCAAGACACTGTCCATTCCGTTCAACTGCTCTTCCAAGTCCTTTGCCGTCTCTGACAGAATTACAATGTCATCGGCGAACCTCAAAGTTTTTACTTCTTCTCCATGAATTTTAATACCTACTCCAAATTTTTCTTTTGTTTCCTTTACTGCTTGCTCAATATACAGATTGAATAACATCGGGAAGAGGCTACAACCCTGTCTCACTCCTTTCCCAACCACTGCTTCCCTTTCATGCCCCTCGACTCTAATAACTGCCATCTGGTTTCTGTACAAATTGTAAATAGCCTTTGGCTCCCTGTATTTTACCCCTGCCACTTTCAGAATTTGAAAGAGAGTATTCCAGTCAACATCGTTAAAAGCTTTCTCTAAGTCTACAAATGCTAGAAACGTAGGTTTGCCTTTTCTTAATCTTTCTTCTAAGATAAGTCGTAAGATCAGTATTGCCTCAGTGTTCCAACATTTCTACAGAATCCTAACTCATCCTCCCCGAGGTCCGCATCTACCAGTTTTTCCATTCGTCTGTAAAGAATTCGCGTTAGTATTTTGCAGCTGTGACTTATTAAACTGATAGTTCGGTAATTTTCATATCTGTCAGCACCTGCTTTCTTTGGGATTAGAATTATTATATTCTTCTTGAAGTCTGAGGGTATTTCGCCTGTCTCATACATCTTGCTTACCAGCTGGTAGAGCTTTGTCTTGACTGGCTCTCCCAAGGCCATCAGTAGTTCTAATGGAATGTTGTCTACTCCGGGCGCCTTGTTTCGACTCAGGTCTTTCAGTGCTCTGTCAAACTCTTCACGCAGTATCTTATCTCCCATTTCGTCTTTATCTACATTCTCTTCCATTTCCATAATATTGTCCTCAAGTACATCGCCCTTGTATAAACCTTCTATATACTCCTTCCACCTTTCTGCCTTCCCTTCTTTGCTTAGAACTGGGTTGCCATCTGAGCTCTTGATATTCATACACGGGGTTCTCTTCTCTCCAAAGGTCTCTTTAATTTTCCTGTAGGCAGTATCTATCTTACTCCTAGTGAGATAAGCTTCTACATCGTTACATTTGTCCTCTAGCCATCTCTGCTTAGCCATTTTGTACTTCCTGTCGATCTCATTTTTGAGACGTTTGTATTCCTTTTTGCCTGCTTCATTTACCGCATTTTTATATCTTCTCCTTTCATAAATTAAATTCAATATTTCTTCTGTTAACCAAGGATTTCTAGCAGCCCTCGTCTTTTTACCTACTTTATCCTCTGCTGCCTTCACTACTTCATCCCTCAGAGCTATCCATTCTTCTTCTACTGTGTTTCTGTCCCCCATTCCTGTCAATTGTTCCCTTATTCTCTCCATGAAACTCTGTACAGCCTCTGGTTCTTTCAGCTTATCCAGATCCCATGTCCTTAAATTCCCACCTTTTAGCAGTTTCTTCAGTTTTAACCTACAGGTCGTAACCAATAGATTGTGTTCAGAGTCCACATCTGCCCCTGGAAATGTCCTATAATTTAAAACCTGATTCCTAAATCTCTGTCTTACCATTATATAATCTATCTGATACCTTTTAGTATCTCCAGGATTCTTCCATGTATACAACCTTCTTTTATGATTCTTGAACCAAGTGTTAGCTATGATTAAGCTATGCTCTGTGCAAAATTCTACCAGACGGCTTCCTCTTTCATTTCTTAGCCCCAATCCATAATCACCTACTATGTTTCCTTCTCTCCCTTTTCCTACTGACGAATTCCAGTCACCCATGACTATTAATTTTCGTCTCCCTTCACTACCTGCATAATTTCTTTTATCTCATCATACATTTCATCAACTTCTTCATCATCTGCAGAGCTAGGTGGCATATAAACTTGTACTACTGTAGTAGGCATGAGCTTTGTGTCTATCTTGGCCACAATAATGCGTTCACTATGCTGTTTGTAGTAGCTTACCCGCACTCCTATTTTTTTATTTATTATTAAACCTACTCCTGCATTACCCCTATTTGATTTTGTATTTATAACCCTGTATTCACCTGACCAAAAGTCTTGTTCCTCCTGCCACCGAACTTCACTAATTCCCACTATATCTAACTTTAGCCTATCCATTTCCCTTTTTAAATTTTCTAACCTACCTGCCCGATTAAGGGATTTGACATTCCACGCTCCGATCCGTAGAACGCCAGTTTTCTTTCTCCTTTATTGTATAATTATATGATAGCGGAAAGAACACTGGTAGCAGTTACTTCTGTTAAATATCTGGGAGTACGCGTGCGGAACGATTTGAAATGGAATGATCATATAAAATTAATTGTTGGTAAGGCGGGTACCCGGTTGAGATTCATTGGGAGAGTCCTTAGAAAATGTGGTCCATCAACAAAAGAGGTGGCTTACAAAACACTCGTTCGACCTATACTTGAGTATTGCTCATCAGTGTGGGATCCGTACCACATCGGGTTGACGGAGGAGATTGAGAAAATCCAAAGAAGAGCGGCGCGTTTCGTCACAGGGTTATTTGGTAACCGTGATAGCATTACGGAGATGTTTAGCAAACTCAAATGGCAGACTCTGCAAGAGAGGTGCTCTGCATCGCGGTGTAGCTTGCTCGCCATGTTTCGAGAGGGTGCGTTTCTGGATGAGGTATCGAATATACTGCTTCCCCCTACTTATACCTCCCATGGAGATCACGAATGTAAAATTAGAGAGATTCGAGCGCGCACGGAGGTTTTCAGAAAGTCGTTCTTTCCGCGAACCATACGCGACTGGAACAGAAAAGGGAGGTAATGACAGTGGCACGTAAAGTGCCCTCCGCCACACACCGTTGGGTGGCTTGCAGGGTATGAATGTTGATGTAGATGCAGAAATAATTCTTCTCTGATGCATCCATCTGATACCCTCTCCCCAGATGTCTTTCCTCCTTTTTGACATTAGGTAGAACTATCTTGATAGACGTAGTTACGGACCAAGGCCTGCAACGGTACAGATTTTTTAAGGTCAAAGAGGCGGTGGCAAATGCACCTTTCCCTTGTGTAGCCGGCGGGAGTGGTCGAGCGGTTCTTGGCGATACAGTCTGGAACCGCGCGACAGCTACGGTCGCAGGTTCGAATCCTGCCTCGGGCATGGATGTGTGTGATATCCTTAGATTAGTTAGGTTTAAGTAGTTCTAAGTTCTAGGGGACTGATGACCTCCGAAGTTAAGTTACACAGTGCTCAGAGCCATTTGAACCTTGTGTAGTTTCCATCATAGTCAGGAAAGTGAGGGGGAAAGAGGGAAAAAGGAACACGCAACTGTCTAGTAAAAAAATAGGTTGTGCCTAAGAAAATAAAAATAAAATAAAATAAAACGGTTGAGGCTACCGAAAAAAGTGGTAATGGAACTGCCAATGGAGACAATGGCTGCGTTAATTGGAGGTTCCAAACTGGAAGGTGGATTATTAGACCGCATCTGCATTTTGCTCTTCTTTAAACTGGCAGGTAGAAACCGGGCCCCCACTTCTTACGAAACCCTCTGCTTCATAAAACCTTGATTCTGTACCATTAAGATCTGAAGGTGAAAAACATATGAAATTCATTTAAAAAAGGAAAAAAAGGGTAATGCCTCAGTTCCCGTCAGTTCATCGAAGCTGAGGAAGGTCGGGCGAGGCCAGCAGCTTGATGGGTGAGCGTTCAGGTACGCCACACACCGTTAACAGTAGGGGTGCTGACACTAACCTTTACGCCAAGTGTCCTGCATTCAAATACAAAATTCTGTGCAGTGTCTCATGAGGTGAGCGCATGCGACACTGTTGATGGTGATCCGTCCGTCAGTTGGGGCTGAGAAGCTCGGTGGCCGCCCCTCTACTCTACGAGAGGAGCAGGCTATGTGCCGGCACCGGGTTTCACCCTATCCCCCCTCTCATCACCAAACCTCATATGACTCTACACTCCTTACACACCATTTACAGTCACCTGCACTTATGCACATATGTCCCATACTTCACGAAAGAAAGCTGCCTGCGGGCTCGAAGGATAGACAAAACTTTTCACACAGGCGGCTGGTCAGCCGTTCAGGGTCTCACTTATATTTTTTAGCGGAACAGCAACCTACATCATATAAAGTTGATCGTCGGTAAAGCAGATGCCAGACTGAGATTCATTGGAAGAATCCTAAGGAAATGCAATCCGACAACAAAGGAAGTAGGTTACAGTACGCTTGTTCGCCCAATGCTTGAATACTACTCAGCAGTGTGGGATCCGCACCAGGTAGGGTTGATAGAAGAGATAGAGAAGATCCAACGGAGAGCAGCGCGCTTCGTTACAGGATCATTTAGTAATTGCGAAAGCGTTACGGAGATGATAGATAAACTCCAGTGGAAGACTCTGCAGGAGAGACGCTCAGTAGCTCGGTACGGGCTTTTGTTGAAGTTTCGAGAACATACCTTCACTGAAGAGTCAAGCAGTATATTGCTCCCTCCTACGTATATCTCGCGAAGAGACCATGAGGATAAAATCAGAGAGATTAGAGCCCACACAGAAGCATACCGACAATCCTTCTTTCCACGTACAATACGAGACTGGAATAGAAGGGAGAACCGATAGAGGTACTCAGGGTACCCTCCGCCACACACCGTCAGGTGGCTTGCGGAGTACGGATGTAGATGTAGATGTACCTACGTGAACACCACGGCTACACCGCAGCAGTAAAAAAAGTCTTTGCACAGGTGCTTGTCAAGCGAACTAAGATCTAAATAATCACTAATGCTTTGTTTACTAACAGAGATAGTTGGCAAAGTGAAGAAGAGATTAGTTGTAGTTTCTGCCTAGAATGACCTTCCTTAACAGGAAATAATGAATTTACTAATGTGTATATACAGGGTGTTTCAAAAATGACCGGTATATTTGAAACGGCAATACAAATTAAACGAGCAGCGATGGAAATACACCGCTTGTGGCAATTTGCTTGGGACAACAGTACATTTTCAGGCAGACAAACTTTCGAAATTACAGTAGTTACAATGGTCAAAAACAGATGGCGCTGCGGTCTGGGAAACTCTATAGTACGATATTTTCCACATATCCACCATGCGTAACAATAATATGGCGTAGTGTCTGAATGAAATTACCCGAAACCTCTGACAACGTGTCTGGCGGAATGGCTTCACATGCAGATGAGATATAGTGCTTCAGCTGTTCAATTGTTTCTGGATTCTGGCGGTACACCTGGTCTTTCAAGTGTCCCCACAGAAAGATGTCACAGGGGTTCATGTCTGGCGAATAGGGAGGCCAATCCTCGCCGCCTCTTGTATGTTCCGGATAGCCCAAAGCAATCACACGATCATCGAAATATTCATTCAGGAAATTAAAGACGTCGGCCGTGCGATGTGGCCGGGCACCATCTTGCATAAACCACGAGGTGTTCGCAGTGTCGTCTAAGGCAGTTTGTACCGCCACAAATTCACGAAGAATGTCCAGATAGCGTGATGCAGTAATCGTTTCGGATCTGAAAAATGGGCCAATGATTCCTTTGGAAGAAATGGCGGCCCAGACCAGTACTTTCTGAGGATGCAGGGACGATGGGACTGCAACATGGGGCTTTTCGGTTCCCCATATGAGCCAGTTCTGTTTATTGACGAAGCCGTCCAGGTAAAAATAAGCTTCGTCAGTAAACCAAATGCTGCCCACATGCATATCGCCGTCATCAATCCTGTGCACTATATCGTTAGCGAATGTCTCTCGTGCAGCAATGGTAGCGGTGCTGAGGGGTTGCCGTGTTTGAATTTTGTATGGATAGAGGTGTAAACTCTGGCGCAAGAGACGATACGTGGACGTTGGCGTCATTTGGACCGCAGCTGCAACACGGCGAACGGAAACCCGAGGCCGCTGTTGGATCACCTGCTGCACTAGCTGCGCGCTGCCCTATGTGGTTGCCGTACGCGGTCGCCCTACCTTTCCAGCACGTTCATCCGTCACGTTCCCAGTCCGTTGAAATTTTTCAAACAGATCGTTTATTGTATCGCTTTTCGGTCCTTTGGTTACATTAAACCTCCGTTGAAAACTTCGTCTTGTTGCAACAACACTGTGTTCTAGGCGGTGGAAATCCAACACCAGAAAAATCCTCTATTCTAAGGAATAAACCATGTTGTCCACAGCACACGTGCACGTTGTGAACAGCACACGCTTACAGCAGAAAGACGACGTACAGAATGGCGCACCCACAGACTGCGTTGTCTTCTATATCTTTCACATCACTTGCAGCGCCATCTGTTGTTGAAAATTGTAACTACTGTAATTCCGAAAGTTTGTCCGCCTGAAAATGTACTGTTGTCCCAAGCATATTGCAACAAACGGTGTATTTCTATCGCTGTTCGTTCAGTTTTTATTGCCGTTTCAAATATACCGGTTATTTTTGAAACACCCTGTATATGCTGACTGACGCGACGAATCAAAATTTGTACCAAGGCAGGGATTCGAACCCCGGCTTAGTACTAATTTTCACTCCGTATTTAGGCCAGCATATACAGGGTGGTCCATTATCATGACCGGGCGAAATATCTCACGAAATAAGCGTCAAACGAAAAAATTACTGGGACAGCGTTGTTAGAGGGGCCATCGAAATTCGCACCAATGACGACCTCATAAACCGTGATTGTGGCTCTAATCTTAGCAAGGCTTGGGAACCAGCGATTGGGTTAATTAAGAGTAAATCGAGCTAACATATAGGTGTGACGACCACGGCGGATAGAGTCATCACACTGACGTCATCTCAGACGCCGTCGTGGAGGGAGCGCGCCGCGTTCGGAGGGTATTTAGATCGGCCACCGCCGCGATAGAACCCAGTTCACTCTGAGCAGCCATAGCGTACGGATCTCCGTGCCGGCACGTTCACAGGAGCTCAGTCCGTCAGTTCACCTGATGATGGCGACATGTATGATCGCCGAAATATTGTGCCCGTTGGACACTGTAGGCCGACAGTACACCCGTGGATATTTTGATTATAGGTCATGATGTTTTACAAAAGACTTGAGTGCAGTTTCCTGTGTTCTCAAAACCAGAAAGCCAGTAACGGTACTCTCTACTAGGCATCATGAGAAGTAAGTGAGCGGCGAAGAAACGGAATGAAAACCCTACATCACACTCCATTACAACAAAATCGAAGGTGCCGTAGTTAATGACGACAAAGTGACAGGGAAATACAGTTGTGTTACAGGAATCAGGCAGCAGCTACAAAGGCTTTTCATGGAGATGATAGGTATTGCAACAATGAACGCATTTATTCTGTACACACAAATATCTCCTGAGTAGCAGGTGACTAATCGGAGCTGACGGAAACGTTCAGTGACAAAGATGGAATTTGGACTCAGCGAACAAAACATGGTGGAAAAGCTAGTAATACCAGTATGTTCTATAAAGCTGTGAAAAGTACACTGAAAGCGTGAGGTAGTGATCTAACCCCAGTGTTCCAATTTATAAACACCGCTGCGCTGTCAAGATGGCAAGTGGAACGAGGATCAGAAAATGAGAATCTGTTATACAAAGTGCAATAAACGTTTTTGTAAACTATGAAGAGAAGACACTTTGACGTACAAAATGCTACAAAATGCACGTAAAGCTAATGAAAATTCTTTAACTTGACAAATATAGTTTCTTTAAATTCAATTTATCTTCCTCGCGTCACAGTGATTACTTACGGGTTAAAATTACTACCTAGAACTCATAGATTTTGTGTTCAATTTACTGAGTTATAAGTTTTTTATAAACCTATTGAGTGTACACCTATGGTCACTCGGTACTAGTTTGGTACTCGCTGATAACGCCGGCAGGCTAGTTCATATGCTGTCAGCTTCATATGGAATCTGGTATACGTATGAAGCTGCCGCAGCTGTAACGCATCGTGATGTGAGATATGACGTGCAGCAGACTGGCATCTCCATAAACCCCGCTATAGACTAGACAGCAATATACTGTATTGAAAATGTGTGAGCTGTCACTTCCGTAAATCAGGCACAGACAAGTGCAACATTGTATCTAAATGTAAGTACAACATGTGGCACACCTTTTCTAACAGGCAGCAGTGCTCTGTAAATTGGGACATGGAATGGCAGAAACAGGTTGTAAGACTTGTTAAGATGGGCTTCGTGGGTGTGGGACACAATTTGTGCCCCGTTCGGAAGGGAACTGATCGTAAAGTATATATTTCACATATATTTATATTAATTAGGGCAATGAAAATGAAGTGATCGTATGGCATTGTTGGCCGCGATGTCCCAGTCGGGTTCGGCCACCAAGTACAAGTCTTTTTTCAATCGGCGCCACATTGGGCGACTTGCGGCCGGTGATGAGGATGAATTGGGGCAATTATTCGTACTGAAGACAGTGGGGGCTCTTGACTACACATCGGAAACATCAAGCAAATGGCTTGTTTACGGATCCATGTTTCCTGGAAAGCTTTTGCTTGTTTTTACTGTTGAATACATTCGTTTGTGTCCGTTTCTGCCATTAAGTCTGATAAAACCTGTCTATACGCAACAAGTAATCACCTTTTACAAAATGGGTTTACTAACAAGCAACGCTGAAGTAGCCCAACTGTCACCTCCGAGCATGTTATCAAGATGACGCACCTAATCTTACATTGGTTGCTTATGAGTAATTTCTTGTGATTGTGTCTGCAAATAACGAAACTAGCATACACTTCATTCAAGTTCTGCAAATATTATCTAGTTGATAACATCAGAAGGACCGTGAGGCTTTTTTTCGATGATGTTATTACAGAAAGGAAGGTAGCAATGGCAGAAGACAGTGGTAAAATACAGTAAGACCTACAGAGGATTGACACTGGTGCAGGAACAGGCAGGTTTTCCTGGACGTAAATAAATGTAACACATTGCACACAAATCGGTAGGTGCTATGTAATTACTAAAAACGCACAACTGACATATCGTTACCCAACTAAAAATGCTAATAGCAAAGTTATCAATCAAGATATTTCTGTTCCTTTTTTTATAGATCTGTCTCTAATGATGTGTTGGATTATTGCAACAAAATTGTTCGAATAGAAAGTATGAAAACTTCGCTAACCATCCTTTCTGTTCTTAGGATGCTGAACTTATGTTCAGTACTGTTAACCTCAAGCAAATCATTATAAGCCTAAGATATGGTATTAAATAAACAAAGGCAATAAACAGTGTTTTAGGGAATCCTCAACTCTAGGTCCTAGGAAATGGCCAATCTACATAATCACTCAAAATCCAGAGATCAGTCAAATAATTATGGTACAGTACAGAGGCACTCTATGCAGCTACCCAAGATGCATAGTAACATAAATTTTCTACAACATGGAGAGGACTGAAGTTTGTGGAGATATACATGCGATATTAACAATTAAAAATGGTTATCAAGGGATTCTTATAACCAGCGCCAGCAACACTGACACTGTCTAGTCAGTACCCTGAATGTAGTTTCAGTTATCAGTGCCCTATGCTCAATATACCAGACACACTGCTTGAAATTAGGATAAAGTAACTGTAGACTAAAACTCGACCTGTAACAGCAACAGCAAAATGAAAACCTCAGTTAGTTTTAACACTCAAGCTGAAGGTCTAGTACATAAATATCTGTTAGTGGCATACTGTCTATAGTGTCAAGGAGACATGTTTAAAATATCTTCTGCAACATGCAATTTAAAACCACAAGAAAACCTCTCCGGCTCGCTGTAATCTTCTCATTGTGCAGCATTGTTTATCCTTATAACAGCTTGTGCAATGGAACGCAATAGATTTCGTAACAGCTACACTACTTCAGAAACACAGGCCGCAATCTGAAACGGTATGATTTCTTGTTGTTGCCGACTTCAGTTAGGAGACCGGTTTGATGCAGCTCTCCACAGCAATCTATCATATGCAAGTCTCTTCATTTCTGAGTAAACACTGTATATGCGCCTACTTCATCCTGTTTACTATGCTCATCCCTTCCTCTCCCTCTACATTATTTATTTCCTACACTTCATATTCTTAGCAAACTGGGAATCCATTAACACTTCATTATTAGTCCCATCAGCCAGTCCAATATTTGTAATAAAACAGTGCCATAAATATCGGTTTTTCCACCTATTCAATCCTGTATCTCCTCATTTTGTTACATGGGCATTTATGGGGCAGACTGTGAGAATTCTTTTTGATGATTCTCTGTAATAAAGTATACAAATAGCAATGTATGAGGAAGTCATTTGTTACTATGTCCTGTAAAAATTGTGCCATATGGTGAAATATGCTACGATTAAGTTTGTATCATGGGACAATTTATTACACATTTACTGTTAATGGGAATGAACTGTTACACTTTTGCTCCAACCAAATAAAGAACTGCAACGTATTGGAGCAATTTGTTGCACTTTATGTAAGAGTGGTGAAGTATGGGGAAATTTTGGCAATTTTCCTGTAATTTTGGGTAAGTTGTTATAATTTGGTGTAACGTCGTGATATTTCAAGAAAAAAGTCTGCTACACATTTTACTCAGTGACAGACTTTTTTATTGAGCAGTAGATGGCTGTTAAGTTACCGTACGCAGGTTATAACAGCGAAATGTCCTTGGATGTAATGGCGCTATGGTTGGCCCGCTAGATGGCGCTGCCATCGGCTAAACAGATTTCAACTGCGTTTTTTAAGTAGTAACCCCCATTTTTTGTTACATATTCGTGTAGTAAGTAAAGAAATATGAATGTTTTAGTTGGACCACTTTTATCGCTTTGTGATATATGGCGCAGTAATAGTCATAAACGTATAAGTACGTGGTATCACGTAACATTCCGCCACTGCGGACGGTATTTCCTTCGTGATACATTACCCGTGTTAAAATGGACTGTCTACCAATTGCGAAAGAGGTCGATATCGTGTTGATGTATGGCTTTTGTGATCAAAATGCCCAACGGGCGTGGGCTGTGTATGCTGCTCGGTATGCTGGACGACATCATCCAAGTGTACGGACTGCTTCCCGGATAGTTACGTTATTTAAGGAAACAGGAAGAGTTCAGCCACATGTGAAACGTCAACCACGACCGGCAAAAAATGATGACGCCCATGTAGGTGTTTAAGCTGCCGTCGCGGCTAATCCGCACATCAGTAGCAGACAAAGTGTGCGACAATCGAGAATCTCAAAATCGTCGGTGTTGAGAATGCTACATCAACATCGATTGCACCCATACCACATTTCTATGCACCAGAAATTGCATGGTGACGACTTCGAACGTCGTGTACAGTTCTGCCACTGACCACAAGAGAAATTACGGGACGATAACAGATTTTTTGTACGTGTTCTATTTAGCGACGAAGCGTCATTCACCAACAGCGGCAACCTAAATCGGCCTAATATGCACTACTGGGCAACGGAAAATCCACGATGGCTGCGACAAGGGGAACATCAGCGACGTTGGCGGGTTAATTTATGGTGCAGCATTATGGCAGGAAGGATAATTGGCCTCAATTTTATCGAAGGCAATCTAAATGTATGCTGATTTCCTACGTAATGTTCTACCGTTGTTACTACAAGATGTTTCACTGCATGAGAGACTGGCGATGTACTTCCATCGTGATGGATGTCCGGCACATACCTCGCTTGCGGTTGAAGAGGTATTGAATAGCATATTTCATGACAGGTGGATTGGTCGTCGAAGCTCCATACCATGGCCCACACGTTCACCGGGTCTGACGTCCCCGGATTTCTTCCTGTGAGGAAAGTTGAAGGATATTTGCTGTCGTGATCCACCGACAACGCCTGACAACATGCATCAACGCATTTTCAATGCATGTGCGAACGTTACAGAAAGCGTACGAATCGCTGTTGAAAGGAATGTCGTTACACGTATTGCCAAATGCATTGAGGTTGACGGACATAATTTTGAGCATTTATTGCATTAATATGGTATTTACAGGTAATCACGCTGTAACAGCATCCGTTCTCAGAAATGATAAGTTCAAGCAGGTACATGTATCACATTTGAACAACCGAAATAAAATGTTCAAACGCACCTACGTTCTGTATTTTAATTTAAAAAACCTACCTTTTTACCAGTAGTTCGTCTAAAATTGTGAGCCATGTGTTTGTGTGAATTACATCGCCATCTATCACATAGCGAAAAAAGTGGTCCAACTAAAGCATTAATATTTCTTTACGTACTACACGAATATTTAATAAAAATGGGGGTTCTTGTTTAAAAAAGAAAACGCAGTTAATATCCGTTTGACATATGGCAGTGCCATGTAGCGTGTCAACCATGGCGCCATCTGGTTTCCCCCTTCAACCTAGACAAGTTTCGTCCTCTGTAATTTTTTCGTTTGACGCTTATTTCGTGAGATATTTCGCCCGGTCATGATAATGGACCACCCTGTATATGCTGGCCTAAATACGGAGTGAAAATTAGTACTAAGCCGGTGTTCGAATCCCTGCCTTGGTACAAATTTTGATTCGTCGCGTCAGTCAGCATATACAGGGTGTTTCAAAAATAACCGGTATATTTGAAACGGCAATAAAAACTAAACGAACAGCGATAGAAATACACCGTTTGTTGCAATATGCTTGGGACAACAGTACATTTTCAGGCGGACAAACTTTCGGAATTACAGTAGTGACAATTTTCAACAACAGATGGCGCTGCAAGTGATGTGAAAGATATAGAAGACAACGCAGTCTGTGGGTGCGCCATTCTGTACGTCGTCTTTCTGCTGTAAGCGTGTGCTGTTCACAACGTGCACGTGTGCTGTGGACAACATGGTTTATTCCTTAGAATAGAGGATTTTTCTGGTGTTGGATTTCCACCGCCTAGAACACAGTGTTGTTGCAACAAGACGAAGTTTTCAACGGAGGTTTAATGTAACCAAAGGACCGAAAAGCGATACAATAAACGATCTGTTTGAAAAATTTCAACGGACTGGGAACGTGACGGATGAACGTGCTGGAAAGGTAGGGCGACCGCGTACGGCAACCACATAGGGCAGCGCGCAGCTAGTGCAGCAGGTGATCCAACAGCGGCCTCGGGTTTCCGTTCGCCGTGTTGCAGCTGCGGTCCAAATGACGCCAACGTCCACGTATCGTCTCTTGCGCCAGAGTTTACACCTCTATCCATACAAAATTCAAACACGGCAACCCCTCAGCACCGCTACCATTGCTGCACGAGAGACATTCGCTAACGATATAGTGCACAGGATTGATGACGGCGATATGCATGTGGGCAGCATTTGGTTTACTGACGAAGCTTATTTTTACCTGGACGGCTTCGTCAATAAACAGAACTGGCTCATATGGGGAACCGAAAAGCCCCATGTTGCAGTCCCATCGTCCCTGCATCCTCAGAAAGTACTGGTCTGGGCCGCCATTTCTTCCAAAGGAATCATTGGCCCATTTTTCAGATCCGAAACGATTACTGCATCACGCTATCTGGACATTCTTCGTGAATTTGTGGCGGTACAAACTGCCTTAGACGACACTGCGAACACCTCGTGGTTTATGCAAGATGGTGCCCGGCCACATCGCACGGCCGACGTCTTTAATTTCCTGAATGAATATTTCGATGATCGTGTGATTGCTTTGGGCTATCCGAAACATACAAGAGGCGGCGAGGATTGGCCTCCCTATTCGCCAGACATGAACCCCTGTGACATCTTTCTGTGGGGACACTTGAAAGACCAGGTGTACCGCCAGAATCCAGAAACAATTGAACAGCTGAAGCACTATATCTCATCTGCATGTGAAGCCATTCCGCCAGACACGTTGTCAGAGGTTTCGGGTAATTTCATTCAGACACTACGCCATATTATTGTTACGCATGGTGGATATGTGGAAAATATCGTACTATAGAGTTTCCCAGACCGCAGCGCCATCTGTTTTTGACCATTGTAACTACTGTAATTTCGAAAGTTTGTCTGCCTGAAAATGTACTGTTGTCCCAAGCAAATTGCCACAAACGGTGTATTTCCATCGCTGCTCGTTTAATTTGTATTGCCGTTTCAAATATACCGGTCATTTTTGAAACACCCTGTATATACACATTAGTAAATTCATTATTTCCTGTTAAGGAAGGTCATTCTAGGCAGAAACTACAACTAATCTCTTCTTCACTTTGCCAACTATCTCTGTTAGTAAACAAAGCATTAGTGATTATTTAGATCTTAGTTCGCTTGACAAGCACCTGTGCAAAGACTTTTTTTACTGCTGCGGTGTAGCCGTGGTGTTCACGTAGGTACATCTACATCTACATCCGTACTCCGCAAGCCACCTGACGGTGTGTGGCGGAGGGTACCCTGAGTACCTCTATCGGTTCTCCCTTCTATTCCAGTCTCGTATTGTACGTGGAAAGAAGGATTGTCGGTATGCTTCTGTGTGGGCTCTAATCTCTCTGATTTTATCCTCATGGTCTCTTCGCGAGATATACGTAGGAGGGAGCAATATACTGCTTGACTCTTCAGTGAAGGTATGTTCTCGAAACTTCAACAAAAGCCCGTACCGAGCTACTGAGCGTCTCTCCTGCAGAGTCTTCCACTGGAGTTTATCTATCATCTCCGTAACGCTTTCGCAATTACTAAATGATCCTGTAACGAAGCGCGCTGCTCTCCGTTGGATCTTCTCTATCTCTTCTATCAACCCTACCTGGTGCGGATCCCACACTGCTGAGCAGTATTCAAGCATTGGGCGAACAAGCGTACTGTAACCTACTTCCTTTGTTGTCGGATTGCATTTCCTTAGGATTCTTCCAATGAATCTCAGTCTGGCATCTGCTTTACCGACGATCAACTTTATATGATGTAGGTTGCTGTTCCGCTAAAAAATATAAGTGAGACCCTGAACGGCTGACCAGCCGCCTGTGTGAAAAGTTTTGTCTATCCTTCGAGCCCGCAGGCAGCTTTCTTTCGTGAAGTATGGGACATATGTGCATAAGTGCAGGTGACTGTAAATGGTGTGTAAGGAGTGTAGAGTCATATGAGGTTTGGTGATGAGAGGGGGGATAGGGTGAAACCCGGTGCCGGCACATAGCCTGCTCCTCTCGTAGAGTAGAGGGGCGGCCACCGAGCTTCTCAGCCCCAACTGACGGACGGATCACCATCAACAGTGTCGCATGCGCTCACCTCATGAGACACTGCACAGAATTTTGTATTTGAATGCAGGACACTTGGCGTAAAGGTTAGTGTCAGCACCCCTACTGTTAACGGTGTGTGGCGTACCTGAACGCTCACCCATCAAGCTGCTGGCCTCGCCCGACCTTCCTCAGCTTCGATGAACTGACGGGAACTGAGGCATTACCCTTTTTTTCCTTTTTTAAATGAATTTCATATGTTTTTCACCTTCAGATCTTAATGGTACAGAATCAAGGTTTTATGAAGCAGAGGGTTTCGTAAGAAGTGGTGGCCCGGTTTCTACCTGCCAGTTTAAAGAAGAGCAAAATGCAGATGCGGTCTAATAATCCACCTTCCAGTTTGGAACCTCCAATTAACGCAGCCATTGTCTCCATTGGCAGTTCCATTACCACTTTTTTCGGTAGCCTCAACCGTTTTATTTTATTTTATTTTTATTTTCTTAGGCACAACCTATTTTTTTACTAGACAGTTGCGTGTTCCTTTTTCCCTCTTTCCCCCTCACTTTCCTGACTATGATGGAAACTACACAAGGTTCAAATGGCTCTGAGCACTGTGTAACTTAACTTCGGAGGTCATCAGTCCCCTAGAACTTAGAACTACTTAAACCTAACTAATCTAAGGATATCACACACATCCATGCCCGAGGCAGGATTCGAACCTGCGACCGTAGCTGTCGCGCGGTTCCAGACTGTATCGCCTAGAACCGCTCGACCACTCCCGCCGGCTACACAAGGGAAAGGTGCATTTGCCACCGCCTCTTTGACCTTAAAAAATCTGTACCGTTGCAGGCCTTGGTCCGTAACTACGTCTATCAAGATAGTTCTACCTAATGTCAAAAAGGAGGAAAGACATCTGGGGAGAGGGTATCAGATGGATGCATCAGAGAAGAATTATTTCTGCATCTACATCAACATTCATACCCTGCAAGCCACCCAACGGTGTGTGGCGGAGGGCACTTTACGTGCCACTGTCATTACCTCCCTTTTCTGTTCCAGTCGCGTATGGCTCGCGGAAAGAAAGACTTTCTGAAAACCTCCGTGCGCGCTCGAATCTCTCTAATTTTACATTCGTGATCTCCATGGGAGGTATAAGTAGGGGGAAGCAGTATATTCGATACCTCATCCAGAAACGCACCCTCTCGAAACATGGCGAGCAAGCTACACCGCGATGCAGAGCACCTCTCTTGCAGAGTCTGCCATTTGAGTTTGCTAAACATCTCCGTAATGCTATCACGGTTACCAAATAACCCTGTGACGAAACGCGCCGCTCTTCTTTGGATTTTCTCAATCTCCTCCGTCAACCCGATGTGGTACGGATCCCACACTGATGAGCAATACTCAAGTATAGGTCGAACGAGTGTTTTGTAAGCCACCTCTTTTGTTGATGGACCACATTTTCTAAGGACTCTCCCAATGAATCTCAACCGGGTACCCGCCTTACCAACAATTAA
This sequence comes from Schistocerca gregaria, assembly GCF_023897955.1. Lineage (NCBI taxonomy): Eukaryota > Metazoa > Arthropoda > Insecta > Orthoptera > Acrididae > Schistocerca > Schistocerca gregaria. Next base: position 838,607,340 of record NC_064931.1, read on the forward strand.
TTTTATATGATCATTCCATTTCAAATCGTTCCGCACGCGTACTCCCAGATATTTAACAGAAGTAACTGCTACCAGTGTTCTTTCCGCTATCATATAATTATACAATAAAGGAGAAAGAAAACTGGCGTTCTACGGATCGGAGCGTGGAATGTCAAATCCCTTAATCGGGCAGGTAGGTTAGAAAATTTAAAAAGGGAAATGGATAGGCTAAAGTTAGATATAGTGGGAATTAGTGAAGTTCGGTGGCAGGAGGAACAAGACTTTTGGTCAGGTGAATACAGGGTTATAAATACAAAATCAAATAGGGGTAATGCAGGAGTAGGTTTAATAATAAATAAAAAAATAGGAGTGCGGGTAAGCTACTACAAACAGCATAGTGAACGCATTATTGTGGCCAAGATAGACACAAAGCTCATGCCTACTACAGTAGTACAAGTTTATATGCCACCTAGCTCTGCAGATGATGAAGAAGTTGATGAAATGTATGATGAGATAAAAGAAATTATGCAGGTAGTGAAGGGAGACGAAAATTAATAGTCATGGGTGACTGGAATTCGTCAGTAGGAAAAGGGAGAGAAGGAAACATAGTAGGTGATTATGGATTGGGGCTAAGAAATGAAAGAGGAAGCCGTCTGGTAGAATTTTGCACAGAGCATAGCTTAATCATAGCTAACACTTGGTTCAAGAATCATAAAAGAAGGTTGTATACATGGAAGAATCCTGGAGATACTAAAAGGTATCAGATAGATTATATAATGGTAAGACAGAGATTTAGGAATCAGGTTTTAAATTATAGGACATTTCCAGGGGCAGATGTGGACTCTGAACACAATCTATTGGTTACGACCTGTAGGTTAAAACTGAAGAAACTGCTAAAAGGTGGGAATTTAAGGACATGGGATCTGGATAAGCTGAAAGAACCAGAGGCTGTACAGAGTTTCATGGAGAGAATAAGGGAACAATTGACAGGAATGGGGGACAGAAACACAGTAGAAGAAGAATGGATAGCTCTGAGGGATGAAGTAGTGAAGGCAGCAGAGGATAAAGTAGGTAAAAAGACGAGGGCTGCTAGAAATCCTTGGTTAACAGAAGAAATATTGAATTTAATTTATGAAAGGAGAAGATATAAAAATGCGGTAAATGAAGCAGGCAAAAAGGAATACAAACGTCTCAAAAATGAGATCGACAGGAAGTACAAAATGGCTAAGCAGAGATGGCTAGAGGACAAATGTAACGATGTAGAAGCTTATCTCACTAGGAGTAAGATAGATACTGCCTACAGGAAAATTAAAGAGACCTTTGGAGAGAAGAGAACCCCGTGTATGAATATCAAGAGCTCAGATGGCAACCCAGTTCTAAGCAAAGAAGGGAAGGCAGAAAGGTGGAAGGAGTATATAGAAGGTTTATACAAGGGCGATGTACTTGAGGACAATATTATGGAAATGGAAGAGAATGTAGATAAAGACGAAATGGGAGATAAGATACTGCGTGAAGAGTTTGACAGAGCACTGAAAGACCTGAGTCGAAACAAGGCGCCCGGAGTAGACAACATTCCATTAGAACTACTGATGGCCTTGGGAGAGCCAGTCATGACAAAGCTCTACCAGCTGGTAAGCAAGATGTATGAGACAGGCGAAATACCCTCAGACTTCAAGAAGAATATAATAATTCTAATCCCAAAGAAAGCAGGTGCTGACAGATATGAAAATTACCGAACTATCAGTTTAATAAGTCACAGCTGCAAAATACTAACGCGAATTCTTTACAGACGAATGGAAAAACTGGTAGATGCGGACCTCGGGGAGGATGAGTTAGGATTCTGTAGAAATGTTGGAACACTGAGGCAATACTGATCTTACGACTTATCTTAGAAGAAAGATTAAGAAAAGGCAAACCTACGTTTCTAGCATTTGTAGACTTAGAGAAAGCTTTTAACGATGTTGACTGGAATACTCTCTTTCAAATTCTGAAAGTGGCAGGGGTAAAATACAGGGAGCCAAAGGCTATTTACAATTTGTACAGAAACCAGATGGCAGTTATTAGAGTCGAGGGGCATGAAAGGGAAGCAGTGGTTGGGAAAGGAGTGAGACAGGGTTGTAGCCTCTTCCCGATGTTATTCAATCTGTATATTGAGCAAGCAGTAAAGGAAACAAAAGAAAAATTTGGAGTAGGTATTAAAATTCATGGAGAAGAAGTAAAAACTTTGAGGTTCGCCGATGACATTGTAATTCTGTCAGAGACGGCAAAGGACTTGGAAGAGCAGTTGAACGGAATGGACAGTGTCTTGAAAGGAGGATATAAGATGAACATCAACAAAAGCAAAACGAGGATAATGGAATTAAATCGGGTGAAGCTGAGGGAATTAGATTAGGAAATGAGACACTTAAAGTAGTAAAGGAGTTTTGCTATTTAGGAAGTAAAATAACTGAAGATGGTCGAAGTAGAGAGGATATATAATGTAGACTGGCAATGGCCAGGAAAGCGTTTCTGAAGAAGAAAAATTTGTTAACATCGAATATAGATTTATGTATCAGGAAGTCGTTTCTGAAAGTATTTGTTTGGAGTGTAGCCATGTATGGAAGTGAAACATGGACGATAACTAGTTTGGACAAGAAGAGAATAGAAGCTTTCGAAATGTGGTGCTACAGAAGAAAGCTGGAGATAAGGTGCCGCCCTCTCTTTACTGGTGATATTTGACTTCATCGGCTTGGATTTCGTCAACGCATGACAAGTTTCACGACGTATCTCCTCAGCTGATTCAGGCGGAAGTCGAGCTGCAACATTTTCAGGACCAATAACAATTTCTGCGACCGGAGTGAACTTGGGGGTGGGAGCGAAGTTGAGACCTTTCTGAAAAACCAAGACATCATCATCACTCAACACCATGCCACTCAAATTGATGACAGTCTTGCAACGAACCTGCAGAGATGGTTTGACGTCCCGTTGCCTTCTTATGGACGGAATCAGCTGCAACCCAGGTGACACCACCAATCCAATCCCACGAAAAAGAAGAGAAATTACTAGCCAGTTGCAAATGTGGTTTGAGTAATTCCTGTGATATAAACTCAAGGCTCCGGCGGGTGAATTGCACTCTCTCACGTACCAATGCGAGGCTGGCTCGTTTCTTGATTCTCTTAGCTGCTGCAGAATAGATGCGATGCATAACCTTAGCAAAATTTGGAACAACATTCTCGGAACGACATCTCTTTAGAAAGGCAAGAATACTTAGCAAACGATATCTACCGTGGCGCAACTTTTCAAATTTCTTCATGCTGCGGTACATCTCCTGCCCGCAAAGGTTTTTGATGTAATTCTTGAGTTTCTCCCGGCGTATTTGATAATCAAAATATCCACTGGTGTACAGCCGGGCTACAGTGTCCACCGGGCACAATATTTCGGTGATCATACATGTCGCCATCATCAGGTGAACTGACGGACTGAGCTCCTGCGTTTATTCCATATACAGGGGCACTATCGGGGAAAATCGCCCTCATTTAGAAGAAACACCGGGTCGGAACTGTGTTTTGTCCTCCGAATAAAACTCGTGCATTGGTGAGGAGAACCAAAGATGGCCTTAGTTTGAGGAAGGCCGGCGTGCACCAGAGTCCGTGCCCATGTGGCATGCCGTATATTGGTCAGACGATGCGTATCGTCGAGGATCGATGCCGAGAACACTAGAGGCACACTCGACTGATGTATCCGAGCAAGCCGGCGCTCACTGAACATTGTTTGTCGGAAAATCACGCTATGGAGTATGAACGAACGAGGATTCAGGTACAGGCATCGAGATACTGGGACAGCGTTGTTAGAGAGGCCATCGAAATTCGCACCAATGACGACCTCATAAACCGTGACTGTGGCTATAATCTTAGCAAGGCTTGGGAACCAGCGATTGGGTCAATCAAGAGTAAATCGAGCAAACTTATAGTTTTGACGACCACGGCGGACAGAGCCATCACACCAACGTCATCTCAGACGCCGTCGCAATCTGTTCCACCACGCGACAGTGGCGCGGGGGCGCGGACAGCGGAGGGAGCGCGCTGCGGCTGAAGGGCATTTAAAACGGCCGCCGCCTAGTTCCCTCTGAGCAGCCATAGCGTACGGATCTCCTTGCCGGCACGTTCACAGGAGCTCAGTCCGTCAGTTCACCTGATGATGGCGACATGTATGATCGCCAAAATATTGTGCCCGTTGGACACTGTAGACCGGCAGTACACCCGTGGATATTTTGATTATGAAATACGCCGGGAAGAACTTAAGAATCACATCATGACCTTTATTCAGAAAAGGTTCAACCAGATCTGAAACAACTCTATGTCCTTCATTTACTTCTCGATCGTTGTTCGTCATCCTTGTGTGAATTAGGAGCCACAGTAAGGAAGATGTCTTTCTATGGGCATAAACCAAAATTTTAGTGCCATACCTACCATACTTCATACAAAATCCAAGAGGGCGATGTTCTCAGTGTTTTAGTAGTCGTTCATCAATAGTAACGTATTAATGAGTGTAGAGGTTCTTACAAAAGTCAGACTGACATATGTCGAACACTACCCTAAAGGCTTGTAGGTTTTCCTCAGCTTCTTGAATTCATTTTGATTGTCTATCCTCGTTTACAATCACCCAGAACCGCAGTATCGACAAAAATGTGTTTCTTCACGTAGCGGCAGAATAGAAATTTGTTTCCCATACATATGAAGCACTTACACTATGTCGAGTTTAATCTGTCGCTGTAAGTATTGCTGTTGCTCTTCAGTTGCGCAATGTCATTTGTTGGACGAATGAGCTGCCTTTCACAGAGAAATACTCCTTTAGCTTCCCTGTTCATTTCCTCGAAAGTAAAGCTCACAATCTATGGTGAAATATATAACAAAAATCACTGTTTTGTGGTTCTGATTGCTTTTCCATCATTCACAGGGTCAGGTGTTATGTTCAAAATGTTGTGGGTCGGCGCCGTCTTTTCACTGGAAAATTATAGCCCAGTCCTAGAAACAAACTTGTCTCCATTGATCACATCATTTTACTCTGTATGCTCACGTGAATGTGTCATCTTCTGATATTTCATCACCTTCTTCATCTGGTGCAGTGATATCGTTCGTGTTTCTTCGAGAGGATCCATACATTCATTCAATTCATTGTCAACGTGCCATTCATTTTCATCGCCACTGGCATCAAAATTGCTTAGTATCGGAATTTCCAATATCTCCTTTCTAGAAAGTACGTTCGGTACCCTTCCTTGTGGATTAAATCTGGACTCGTGTAATTTCAGTTCAATTGTTATCGTCTAATCTATCTCCCTAAGTAAACTGAAACAACAGAAAACTGTAAATGTTATCTGAACTAAACAATATATGTACTGTAACACTCAGTAGTGAGAGCAGTGAGACAACTATTTCGTAAAATGTTTATTTTCGACATATTAGAAAACAAGATATTTCATACCAAGCGAAGTAGTCTCACAACGCCACCGGTATACGGTACCCCATGAATAATAACTTGAAAGCAAAAAAAAAAAAAAAAAAAAAAAAAAAAAAAAAAAAAAAATTGTGTATGAATACAGTTTCAATCATTTTAGGAAAAAGTCATGAAATCACATGCATATAGTTCATCAGACAAAATAATTACAGAGAAACATTAACATGAGATATTCAGAATATCCCGCTCGGTAATGCGACGGTTAGACACAACACACTCAGTAGTGAGAGCAGTGAGACAACTATTTCGTAAAATCTTTATTTTCGACATATTAGAAAACAAGACATTTCATACCAAGCGAAGTAGTCTCACAACGCCACCGGTATACGGTACCCCATGAATAATAACTTGAAAGCAAAAAAAAAATTAGTGTATGAATACAGTTTCAATCATTTTAGGAAAAAGTCATGAAATCACATGCATATAGTTCATCAGACAAAATAATTACAGAGAAACATTAACATGAGATATTCAGAATATCCCGCTCGGTAATGCGACGGTTAGACACAACACAACAACTCTTCTGTATGATATCCGATAGTTGATAGTTTACACCGCATAGAAGAGTTTGTCGCACAGAATCACCCTTTATGGTCATGCAATGCATTTACATAGTCTTCAGTAGGCTCAAACTCACCATCCGTTCCATAATAGTAAACTGCAGCCTACAGTCCGGTATTACCACGTTCTTTAGCTCAGAAAGATATAACAGATTACCATAGACACATATCAGGTCCTTTATAAAACAACTTAGCTTGTTATTATTACACTGAAAAACTCTTGGACTTATTGTTTGCCACATACATTTAATATTTGTCTTCATTTAACAATTAAAGCTCATCGATGTTAAATTCTGTACATCGAACTAATATTGTTCACAATCACATTACTTTTTTTCTGGATGTCTTCTTGTACACGTAGGTTGTAAGATTGTGGTTAGGTTTTCATACATATCCACTGGTTCGCGTTAAGTCGAGGTCGATAGTCAGCTAAAGGAATCTAGATTTACATGTAATGTAAACTGAAAGTGGAAGGGCGGCAGGGGGGGGGGGGGGGGAGAAAGGGAAGGAGAGTAACTACTGATGCTACCTGTATCCTGGATTTATGCGGAATCAGCGGCTACGAGTGGAAATTTGCGCCGGAGTTGAACTAGAACCCAGGATCTCCGGCTTAATAGGCAGTTGCCTTAACCAACTGCACCAGCAGGACACGTAGTTTATCGCACTGGCGTGGACTACCTCAGCACGTCCCTCGGTGGACCCACATTCCCACCAGTCCCTGTCCGTCTCCTCCGTGAGTATTCGATGCATCGCCCATCGAGGCGAGTCAGTTATATGAATGCGTAGTGGCTGTTCTTTCGAACATGGTTCTCAAAGTTCTCACTGCAAGAAAGTGACTTAATTGGCTAGGAAGCACCCTGTTCTGTACTATCTTACAGTGTTGTAAGTTGATGTTGTAGACACCTTTCTTAGTGGAAGAAGATACAGTTATTTTCTTGTCTCTTGTCTCTTGTATTAACGCTTCGCGAATTTCATACACTGTTACGTGTTTGTTGACATCTTCATTGGTAGTGGACTTATACAATCACTTTGTGGATTACGTGTCAAACGTAAGTAACTAGTCGGCATTAGATGCAAGTCTTGTTTTTTAAAATATTGTTGGCTGCTACCTCGTCCAGGTGATTTTCGCTGAGGTTGACTTACTTCTTCTTTGCTTACACATAATAAAAGCCTTGACAAGCTCATAACAAGCAGTGCAATGCCAGGATTTCAAGGACATTATTTAACTGTTCTTCCGCCTCCAGAGTCCTTGAACCAGTACCTGTGTAGCTCATGTTATATATACAGGCTCTTTGGGCCTTATATCCACATTTAAAACCACACCTCAATCTCGAAAACGGAATACAGCCACGTAACAGCATCTACATCCTAAGTTTGCAATTCATACATAAGTTTTTGGCGGATGATGAAGAACACCACTTTCAAACTGCACTGCTAATTTCAATATGCGCTTGAGACACATGAGCTGTATCGCGATAACACAGAATGAGGTCAGATCATCTGAACTCATACTTGTGTTCTATCAACAATGACTGGCAGGATTTTTCTCTCCACAGCAACATTGTACAAGAGGCCGTAAGGCGTTCTGTGAGAAATTTTTTAGCAGGTTTTACAATCTTCTGCGCATCCTGCGAATAAAATGTTGTTTATGGTTCACATATGTAACAACTGCTTGTATGTGGTCGTAGCATTCTCAGCTGTTCCTATCTGTCCACCCTAAATAATTAGTCAAAAAGGCGGCCTCAAGACTTGTGATTTTTGTCAAGTAGCGCAAATGCAATGGTTTACTCCTGGAACTTATATGAAGACTCTCACACTTATATACAGAGTCATAAGAACTTACGGAGGGAGCTGTGGAAATAAGTTACAAAATCCTCAACAACACAGATACTTATCAGCATAAATAAGTTCAGTTGTTGTTAGCATGTTAAGGAAGGATGATGTAATCTCTCCTCTTAGGAAATACGATTAGATAATGCCTACTTACTATTGAGCACTACTGGGCGTAAATAATCAATACAAGGGCGTAAAATACTGAGAATTCTGCCTCATAGAATTTTACCGTTTCAGGCATAAAAAGCACATACTTTTTCTGAGCGACGTTTGTGTCTCAAAAATACGTGTCATAGTTTTAAAGGCCATTTAGTTTTCGTATTTATCACCCGCCTTTAGTTTTGCAGCCAAATGACAGAAACATCGTCTCAGCGGTAAAAGTGGGGATACACTCTCTGTAGAGATTATCCTCTCGCCGTGAAAGCCCGGAGGCTGTGGCTGGCTAGCGAAAAGATCATCCGGGCTCGGCTTTTGTGCGACATTTCTCAAGCCTCCTCCCTCCCACGTCTGTTTCCTTTTTACAGGCTCTTCTTCGTCACGTGCGAGGGGACAAATGGGCAAAATTGTCAGTTGAGTCCTATATGTATGTAGCTAATACGGCAATCTCACATAGCATACAGGCTCTGAAAATCTCTAGTAGCATCAAAATCTTATTGCACAGGGCTTTGATATAACAATAACACAAAATCATTTTATTTCCTATTTACATATTGTATCTTTCAAAATGGTTCAAATGGCTCTGAGCACTATGTGACTTAACATCTGTGGTCATCAGTCCCCTAGAACTTAGAACTACTTAAACCTAACTAACCTAAGGACATCACACACATCCATGCCCGAAGCAGGATTCGAACCTGCGACCGTAGCAGTCCCGCGGTTCCGGACTGAGCGACTAGAACCGTATTATATCTCTCACCGGTTATTCTGTTTAGATTAACCATCTCTTGTACCTATCCTTTTTGTGAAACGAACTGCCGTACCACTACGTTCTCTTCCATTCTATCTTCGGTTCAATACTCTGAACTTTGGTAACATGAGAGATGATCCTTATTCTATAGTGTTCTGTGATTTTCTTGGTAACCGTGTTTTTGGTGACTGAAACATTCACTGTGATAACAAAGTTTTCTGGCCATGTGTCACTATTGTATAACGCATTGCCCAAATCTGTTATTCATTCTGTGCCTTTTTCGTCCATAAGTTGAAGTAATTCTATGTGAAGGCCCTCCAGTCCAGCAGATTTACGATCTTCATTTCTTTGTCTTTTATCCTACTTCAGAGGTCAGGATTGAATTTTCGGGTCCGTCTGATTTTACATCTCTTTCAATTTCCATGTTTAGTTATGGTTTCTCCCTTGTTCTGTATACATTTCCACATTGATTTCATTGCCAACTGTGATTTCAAAATAGGCTGTCATTGTTTTATGACTGCCTTCACGTTGTCAGACTGTTAATGTATATTTCTACCACCGTAATTTTTTGGGCGTATGTTTCTCGATATTGAGGGCTGAACAACACCGTTCACACCACCCACATAATTCTTTGAATATGGAGATTTAGTGAAAAGTGAAGTGGAACTTTCAGCATCTTGGGCTCAGCTTCTTTGTTCTTATTACTTACAATTACGAAGACAGCACTGTCATGTTTGTTCAATTAAGCTCATTGCACCCAAAAGAAGCGAAAACATCCGAGGTGACTGGTGCCCCTCACTCTTTGAGTACCAAAGCGTAACTATTCTTGATTCACTCTCTAACCAAGAGTTTATGTATTCACGTTAATAGAGCAACCTGATTCAGGGCTACACTCATTATGTACATGGTGTAGGGAAGAATGTTGCTCCTTAGAACACTTTTAACACTCTGGCCTATAGACAGTCCTGTAATAGAATTTTAAAATACTTCCTTAGTTCATTTGGAATTCTTTAGTCTTTTTCTGAAATTAAAAAAACTTACTCCGAAGAAGAAAATGTTAAAAAGTGTTTCGAAGTATAACATGCTAATTTACAGAGGAACTAATACGCTACACAACTTTGGGAGTTCTGCAGTTCCGATAATCTTGTTAGGGTGGTATTTAATTGGCCATGTGTAACTTTGTTACTCTATTACACAGCAGTAACTAGCAATTGAAACCAAACTGACAAAAATTGTTATCACAAACCAATTACGACTTAAAAATATTTTTGGACAGAAGCCATTGACAAATAACAGAAATTTCCATTTTCAACACGTAGAGAACTACTGACATTTAAGAAACTTATGTCATTAGCAAATATCGCGTATTCTATTCTTAAGATACCTTCCGTTTGAAGGTACAGGATGGTGCACGACCGACGACCTATAGCTCAACCGTCCACAAGTTATGTAACTAGTTTTGTACGTACATAGGACTTTACTCAAGGTGAAACCCTTAAACTGAAGAGTTAACAGTTACTTGAAGTTTAACAGGTTTTATATTTATATTTTGAGAATATTGTCAATTTTTCAATTACAGAGTTTTATCTTCTTGTAAAATAATGCACACTTATAAAACCAGTTAACAGTTAAATTGGAGATCACGGAATATTCAGAAACGCTTCACAAAACACATCTTCATGTCCCAGAACAACGAAAACATTAGGAAGTACCCTAAAATTCTTATCGAGGTTTCTCGAACACATTCCTTCATGTGATTCTAAGATCAGTCATTAAGTTCAAACACCGACCAGGAGACATTCTCCAGGTACAACAGTGTCCTATACTTCCCGAGTAAACAGTTGGTATACCTTTAGACAAACTTCAGCTGAAGGTTCGATGGCAGAAGCCAGCAAACAGTACGTACACTGGTAGAACGGAAAAAAATATCTAGGGAGGAATAAAAATGATCGATGAAGGGAATGGAAGAAGGTAGCAGATACGAAGTCGCTGGTGGATGTCTAGAAACTATGAATGCAGACCACCTTATGGTGATGATAGTGACAGTATCAGTGCCATACACAAAGACGGCCATACTCATTTACGACCATGGCTGTTAACCAACAAAGAGAAACCTAATTGAATATGAACACAGATTAATCATGAATCGAGACAACAAACGAGTGTGCTAATCGATGGTTTACGAAATTTAGGCTGATGTGTGAAAAGCATCATTTGCAGGATCAGAAGAATATCAGAAGAAGTTATGTGCTGTTCTGTCTCTGGTCATCAATAATCAATACAGATGTATGTAATGTATTCATGTTAAGGGTACGATATTCCCAGCTGATCACCTGAGTAGTACAGCGGTCATGTAGAGTCGATGGGAAAAACTGCAGTAAAGCCTACTGAACGTATATTGTGAGACGTCCATGGTCACCTTCACAAGCTGAAAACTGTCACATGGCTAAGATAATATCGAGTGGAAGCGTTTAGAATCAGCGTGCTTCTCGGTACAGGTGGTGAATAGAAACTACAGCTATCGAAGGAATAATGGCCCATGTTGTTATGAGAATGTCAAACGAGTCATCAATCTAGGTAACGTTAGTTACCACTAAACTCATGTTACAGCAGAATCTTTTCACGAACCAGGTAGCTGAAATGAAACGATTTCCCAGATCAGTTTATGTCATCTAAGACTACGTTACTATTTCCTATACTGATTCCGCTCGCGAGAGCCATTTATATGAAGCATGCTTTTGCACAAAATGTATGGACACGACTTGCAATGAGATAAAGATTGTCAATACTGCGCGAATCACCCAGAACATGAAAGGCAATATTACTAAATAATGAGAAGTAATAAATTACGTTCCATGTTTCCTTGCGACTGCACTTCTCTGGTTGGAGCGTCTCCCAGCGGGCGTTGTCGGCGAGAGGCAAAAGCTTAGTACACAAAAAGCGACGGTCAGAGGCCCGTGCGGCGATGAGCTGGTAATTGAGTTGGGAAGGGTCAGAGGCCGTGTCTCGTGTTTCCAGACAACAGAAGCCTTCCGCAGTGGAACTTCAGCTCTCTAGTATATTCCTTGCTGAGAGAACGGAATAACCTCATGCTAGCAACTAAGTAGCTCTCAAAGCCTGTACGTGCTCCTCTGTGGCAAAGACGTGATTGTATTCTGTTTTAATTCATTTATTGCTTAATGTTTGATTCATTTACTAGATATAACGTACGAGGTCGAATTAAACAGGATTTTACATTATAATCTCCAAAGAATGAAGTTTCAAGTCTTTGAGATTTTCAGTCCGAAGACGGATTTGATGCAGTTTTTCATGTTATTTCATCTTGCGCAAATCTCACCACACTTACTGCTCCATTCATCCATTTGAGTCTGCTTTCTTCGGTCCGACAGCAGTCTTCAAACAGACATTAGCTATTTTGCCATCCACATAACAGAAGTAATCTGATAGCTTTATGGATTCATTTCATAATTTCATTTCCTCGCATCACCTATGCTATTCGACTACGTTCCAGTATCTTTGTATTACTTTTGGTGGTGTTCATATTGTAGCTTTTTCTCTTATCAACTGGTCCTTCAAATCTTTTGCGGTATACCTTAAGAGTTCTATTTCTTCTTCCTGTATTATTAATATGTACAATCTCCTCATATAACGTTAAACCAGGTATAGGCATGATTAAATTATGCACTGTGTAAAACTCCACCAGGCGGCTTCCACTTTAATTCGCTTCGTCCATTCCATATGCTCCCAAAATTTATCGTTCTCTTCTTTTTCCTGCTATCGAATTCAAGACCAGCATAACAGCTATATTTTCCTCTGTCACCATTATGAATAATTTATTTTATCTCGACGTAGAAACCTTCGCTCTCACCAACTTCTGCCGATCTAGGCGGCATATATACTTACACTACAGCGGTGGATTTGGGTTCGTGTCATTGGTTCATATGGCTCTGAGCACTATGAGACTTAACATCTGAAGTCATCAGTCCCATAGAACTTAGAACTACTTAAGCTTAGCTAACCTAAAGAGATCACACACATCCATGCCCGAGGCAGGATTCGAATCTGCGACAGTGACAGTCGCTCGGTTGCGGACTGAAGCGCCTAGAACCGCTCGGTCACCGGTGCCGGCCTTCGTGTCTTTCTTGGCTACTACAATGAATTCACTATGCTCTTCATAAAAGCATATCCACATTCCAAATTTCTTATTCATTGTCAGACCTACTCCTGCACTGGAGGTGGTTTGGTATTGATAAACCTGGACTCAACTGACCGAAAGTCCTATTGTTCCTTCACTATTCCTCACTATGTCAAACTTCAACTTTTATATTTCCCTTTTGAGTCATCTATCTGCCCTATTCGATCTAATATCCGGAGAAGGCTTATTTTCTTTTTCTCGATGACGATAGCCTTCTGAATTACTCCGACATGGAGATACTAAAGAGAGAATATTTTAACACCGAAGTTTTTATCCATCAGGATGTAATCATTTTCCCACTATATAGAAGAGTACCATGCCCTCGGGAAAAACTACCGCTGTACTTTTCTCTTGGATTAAGCTGTTAGCACGGCCAGCACAGCAAGGCCATTTTGGCTGACGTCACAAGACTAGATTAGTCAATCATGCTGACTGCTGCTCTGCTACTATTGAAAATGTCACTTTCTGTAGTTAACAACAACAAAGTGCTGTCCATAGAACCCCTCCGTTTTGCTTCCTCCAACGGTACGGCTGGTTCAAACCAGCGTCCGGCCATCCTGATTTAGGTTTTCCGGGATTTCCATAAATCACTTCAGGCAAATGCCAGTATGATTCCATTGAAATGGTACGACCGACTTCCTTCCCCATCCTTCCCTAATCCGATGGGGCCGATGACGTCGCTGTTTGGTCCCCTTCCCCCAAATCAGATAACCAACCAATCAATGGTACGGTTACCTGTATCACTCACTCAAGCTACCTCACCTCTCCAAGGTCTATGGTTCATGGGGATGGATGGAGAGGGGAGGGAAGGGGGAAGTGTCTGTCATTGAGATACAGCATACTGCCTGGTTAATTAATTTTGATATAGAAATAACGCCTTCAACGAATTTGGTAGCAATATATTTAATGCTACTGTGTGAAAGAAGGAACACTTCACCTGTGAAAGCTGGCTGTCTATAGAGACAATACTGTCTTTAAAGAAATTCAGTCTCCTTTATTGCTCAGGTTTTGCAATTCTGCAGGGGTTTTGATCTCTTCAGACGCTATTATTTTCATTTTTGTAAATTGTTTCACTGTTCTCTTCAAACTGAGGAACCAGCATTAAAGAAACTTACAATTAGTAGGAGTAGAGATGGTGTAGTATGCGTTCATACCGCGAATTTTCGTCCAAGATGCGTTCAAGTTCCAGTACTTTGTCCGCTTGATTGTCCCACAAACCGTAGTCACCATAGACTCAGTCATAGAAGAAGGAGGCAACAGTACTGACGTATGTTGATAGCCTATTTCTCGCAATTTGTAGACCACAGTCCCATTCGGAAGCCTTACATAAGTTAGCTGTGTCTAGACTCCCGCTTCAGTTACCTTCTAAGCGTAGTTGCGTCACCACTGCTCTTAAGGCAATTAAAATTTCACTTTTACTTCCGACAGCTGCCTGACTTTTGTTAGCCTGATATTGACCATTGCTATGTTTTCTTTTCTAGAAATATGAACACCGTATTCTGTGATCACCAAAGATTCCACACGACAGAAATCTGGTGCTTTCCGGGCGAACTTATTTCTCACATACTTCGCGGTGTTCGTATTAGTGTAGGTCATGCGTCCGATTTCATCCTACATTTCATAACGTCCCACTATCAACTGGATATAACTTCAACAAAATATTAATGAAAACTCATCACCATCATAGTAATTTTTTCAGTCTATGTTTCTATAACGGCACTTTTATCATATACATTGTCAGCTTTGTGACGTTTACCTGTGAGCACCAAAAGTATGAGTCACTCAAATGAAACAGTTTTCGTAGTCAATGCATTTATTGCGCACCCATCGCTTTCAGCAATTTTTCACAACACCCCTCCAGTTCATTGCAATATGACGTGCTGCAAAATATTACCACTGCAAAAATTATCATACTGGTTGAAACGAAGGAAACTGAAATTTATTAAGACAAATGTTGATGATGTTAGCACAGCAACCAGGCACAAATTTACTTATTTATCCAAAGGGAATAAAGGAACTGAAAGTAAATTTGTAGCTGGTTGCTGTCCTAACCCCATCAACACTTGTCTTGAAACAACATCCACGGTCTCCATAATGTCATCATATGACAAAATTGCATGAAATGTATTAATTTTTCGTTTTGTGAATCATCACATTTGCTGATCAAAATTGATCTTCGAGTAGTGAATGCGATTTCTGAGGCCTAACCAATATCCCATCCTATAATTAGCAGTCATAACTGCTGACTTTCAAGCCAAGAAGACCGATAAAGTCGGCAGAAAGCTTCCCAGACAGATTACGTATATTTATATGGAGCTATACTTAAATATCCGTTAGAGGAATGTTACCCAAATGACTCCAAATGATTGTTAGAATAGCCCGATTAACAGTACCATGCTCCCGTCCTAGTAAATTTCAATCACTAACGCCTTTTATGACGACCGCACGTAAAAAATTTCTACCTTCTCTTCTTGGCTTCGGTTGAAGAACTAACTACGTACGTCCCCCAAAAAATGAACACAACAAAGAATAAGCATTAAATGTTGGGCTGTCTGGAAGGGGAATAAGTTTTCTCTTGGCCTAGTAATGTAAAATTCTGTAAGGAAACATTTTGTAAAATTCGAAAGCAACACCTTTCGCCTTTGTTACAAACCCCTTATAATCCGACTTTTGGGAAAGAAGTGTGACGGTAGCCGTTTGCCCCTTCGCTAAGCTCTTCCCTTCCGTGGCGAAAGGCGGCCGTGTAGGGTTTTAAGAGACCTCGGACCGCTAATCGAGCTATTTCATTAACTGCACGCCTGACGATTGCCCCTCGGTACCGCAGGACGAGCAAATTTCGATCAATATGAACACGTGTGTGGGATCAGGTATAAAGTGGGAAGCTATTAGAGGGCTGCAGGAGCCCCGCCTACTGCTTCCGCTGCTTCTAGACCTGGAAGCCCTACTCTGTAACACCCCAATAACTGGGCGTCAAGTTAAATAACCTTTAATCTTAGTAAGTGGAGTTACGAAAGAAATTACCCCAACTGAAGTATGTCACATGGCTTACTGAAATAGCTGCAACGTTCTGTGAAGGTGTGCGGTCGTTTGATGATCGATAATCTTTGGGAGGTTTGACAGTATACGCTTGTCGTACTGTGCTCAAGTGCTATTTACGGATGAAGGAAATGAACGATTATAATGATAAACTTTGCGGCTTCCCTTGTAGCAAGAGTCCCACAACGTTTTACATTAAAGTTATCTGTAATAAAATTTCAGTTGAGGCCATACTCCAGGGGTTGATAAAATAATGCCCTACGTTTGGATTTAATATAGATAATTGGCGATATGAGAAGATTAACTTAGATTTAGAAAATTGATCTACATTTCTTATAACTTCGGAGAAATAATCATCGATGGGATTAATCCTGTCAAATATTTATTTTTTAGGGTTATAATTAACAGAATCAAAAGGCAAATGCAATAAAAACTTTGGATGAAGTTTTGTAAAATTGATATGGTACGTCGATCGGCTTCTCTAGAAGTATGTGGAAGTTCGTACATGATAAATATGGCTAACGGTGATTCTGACCGATGGAACGAATTGATTATATTATTATTACCTTCAGGAAAATTTCACTAACTTTTTTAACGCGTAGGTAAGTTGAGAACTATTTTGAGTACTTGCTAATCAGTTCGTCCCATTGCATCGACACTATATATGGAATTAAAAAAGTCATTAGTTTATGAAGGTAGTAGTCTAACGCTCTGCACATAGATTTCAACCCATATAACTGGGCCTTCTTCAGAAGTCTTATTACTTAGAAATAAGTATATACAGATAAATGCAACGTTAACAATTAGGATTTTATAAAAATATTGAAATAAGCCACTACTTACGTTTTACATGCCGATCAAGATGTGCACCAATAGGCTTAGTAATAATTATAGTTGGCAATGGTAAAAACAGCCGTCTAGCTTTACCACAATTAAAATATTACACGTATGTTGTGTTTTTATACAATCCTAACGTTTTGAACGTTGCATTTATCCTTATATATTTATTTCTAGATACTGACACACTTAAAGAACGCCCATTTATAGAGGTTGAAACCCAGGTCAAGAGCTTTTGACAGCCAGTTTCTGCAACTGGTGCCTGTTTTTATTCCATATATTACATTTGCACAGTTACTGCAGCTTCATCATTACTATCAATTCTACGTGAATGTTTATATAAGAACCGTGGATTCAACGGTTATTGACTAAGCTGCAATAAACCGTTGTGCCACCTCTTACCACATTCACGTATAAATACCTTACGAAAACACATTATAAATGCAATTTGCTTCACTATCGAACAAACAAAAATGTAGTAGATACCGGGTTCACTGGACTTCCTTTTAGGTTGGAGACTACATACCCTGTTCATTCCCTACTCTCAGTGAGGAGATCCTTGATAACGTGGCAAGTATCATCAGAAGAAAAGTAACTAATACCTAAGTATGAAGCAATTTTTAGTATCCCTTACACAGATAGCTAGTTACATGCTCTTCATGGACGCGGTGTAGGTACAATATTTTGAATCTGTTTTCATTGCAAATTGACACATAACATGCAAATATCATGTGCATATATAAACGTGAAACTAATGAAGATAATTTCTTGGCTGTTGTAGTCAAACATAGCAAAGACAGACAAACATAAGAAAGTCCTCATTATATGAACAGTTTATATCAATGTATCGAAGTTGAACGAATGTCATATACTTAATAGAACCGGTTTTGTGTGATACTGTTACTGATATACAAAGGAGATCAGGGATAAAAAACGGGGTGTCAAAATTATCTGTAACATGTGCAGACACCATACTTCAATTATAATAACAGAAGGACACAAAAGTGAAGCCGTCTTTGGCAAAGCAGTGAAACAGGTTCTTAGCCTCTACCTGAAGAAATTCAGTGTGTACATAGAGCAGGCTGTAATGGAAACCACGGCTAACTATAGGAATGGAGTTTCAGTTCAGAGAAAAGACAGAAAAATCTGTATTTGCAAATGTTACTACTGACCAGTCAGAGACGCAAAGTATTATGTGAACAGAATGTATAGGCAACTGAAAAGAGATTTTTACATCAACATTAACAAAAGCAGTTTAAGTGTACACTTGGTCAACCATGAGGAAATGAAATTGTGATAGGATAATTCGTTGACAGACATGATTGTCGTGGAAAGACAAGCAAATGGAAACTCTCGAGTGGTTCACAATTATAGAGGTTCGTAGTGGGAGACATTTCTGACATAAACAATGTTTCCAAGAGTGTTCCAGCGGTTAAAACTCTGTAACTGAAGAATCAACAATATCCTACATGTAGATTAATAGTTTGTACAGCAGTATATATGTAGAACTCCAATATTTACAGACGCGGCACAAAACACTAACACATATCTCTGAAAAACAAAAACGGCAAACTATTTATATTTGTTTCTAGTGCGAATTCCTTCACGCGGTTCTAAAATAAGTCACTACATTGAAACACCGAACCGGGTACGTCACATGTCTATAGGTACACTATCTTCCATGTGGCACACTGACCCCTATATAAGTTGTAGACGATGAAAAATGTAGACGTAGGTTTCATGTTTAAAAGTAAATTACTTCGAAACGCCTTAAGCATTCATAACAAATAAACTGTACACTGGCAGCGCTTCAGCATTATTAGCCAAGGTCAGCATCATATTTTAATTAAATCAATATAATTCGAATGAAGAGCTTGTATGTGGACTCTGTTGCCTAAAGACGCATTTAAGTATAGACTAACTTCGAAAACAACACCTTTAACGTCAGTATTGGATAAGAAATCAAAACAGCTTGACTCCGTCAAGTGGGCGCGTCTGCTGGCTACATAACGGTGTCGTTATGCCCGAAGTTAATACAAGCTTGGTGCTTGTTTGGCTTGACAACAGTGCGGAGCCGAAAGAATGCTACTCTGTAATTAGGTTAACTGCAGTAACTGCACCTAGAGGTAAAGGTATAACTTTCAGGGTGGAAACTGCGCATAAAGAAACGTCCTGAAACCGCGAAGTTTAATACTACAGCAGCCGACAGCGCTGACAGACTTAGAAACCCAGAGCACATTCAGTTACCAGTGACGGTGGGATCGAGTCAACACCTGCTACAAAACCTTTGTCATCGTCAGGCTCATTCTCGGAGTCAGACCCTTCCAT
Organism: Schistocerca gregaria; assembly: GCF_023897955.1. Taxonomy (NCBI): domain Eukaryota; kingdom Metazoa; phylum Arthropoda; class Insecta; order Orthoptera; family Acrididae; genus Schistocerca; species Schistocerca gregaria. The sequence continues at coordinate 838,626,508 of NC_064931.1, forward strand.
ACTAACAGACGACAAACTCTAATTATGTTTTAGGTTGGTCTTGTAAATTAAACAAGTGTCTACAATCTGCTGCCACCTTGGAGTCCCTGCTGCAAGTCTAAAGTCGTCCAGCCACTGAGGGGACTTCTGATTTGCTAGCCAGAGTCCTGATGGTCACAACGGCGACTGACTGAGACTGGGGATTACGCTCGTCTCCCGTGGATGAAGAACCAATCTGCCCATTTGCAAACTGTTCGACTTTCGAGCTGGGCACAAGTTTCACCACTACCAGGGCATTACAATCACTACCTCACATACCGTACGCTAGGATGGCCATTCAGGCTGTCCTTCGTGTGGCTGTCTTCAGGCCATCCCGACAACCGAATACAGGGGTATGCAGTATTCTGGGATCGAGATTAAGCGCAGCTTCACCCATCGAGAGCGCTGAGTTTCTGACAGACGTCCACAGTCACGCTGGGCTGCAGAGACTCTGATGCCGCACCCTCTTAAGTGCCGCTACTGACCACAGACAACGCCCGGAACTACACTGAGCCAGCTCCTCGTCGGGCACTGACGTGCCACCTGGCACTTTCAAGCAGTATGACATCGGTGCAGTCCCTGCTAGGTAGCTCTGGGAAGAAGATGGAGTCATTGCAAAACAGTAAACACCAATATACGATTTTTAATGAAATGAAGTTTCATTAGCGCTCAGGCGCTCCACAGTATAACTCACGCTGTTTACTCGACCTTCGGGTAATATTGGGGTAATATTATCCGGAGATCGAGTCATAATACTGGTGTCAAAATGTGGAGCTGCCTCGTGATATTGCTGTCGGCAGTGGTTGTGGCAAAACACATTAGCGTCAGAAAGTCGATCTGACACGCTGCGTGGTTCCAGGAGAACTTGCAGTCCTACCCGTTGAGCGCCTGCTGCGCTGGCGTCGGCTGGTGCCGTCATCGACGAGTCACACTCGCACATCAGCAGCCACTGCCATATGTCATCATGCGAAGTGGTGAGTGACCAATTGTTTTTGGACTGTTTTATTTCTACTTTGTTTTGGGATCATGTTGAGTCGGAAGGATCTTCATAGTAACTAGAAAGTGACATTTTTGGCAAAGCAGTGAAACAGGTTCTTAGCCTCTACCTGAAGAAATTCATTGTGTACATAGAGAGCAGGCTGTAATGGAAACAACGGCTAACTATAGGAATGGAGTTTCAGTTCAGAGAAAAGACAGAAAAATCTGTATTTGCAAATGTTACTACTGACCAGTCAGAGACGCAAAGTATTATGTGAACAGAATGTATAGGCAACTGAAAAGAGATTTTTTCATCAACATTAACAAAAGCAATTTAAGTGTACACTTGGTCAACCATGAGGAAATGAAATTGTGCCAGGATAATTCGTTGACAGACATGATTGTCGTGGAAAGACAAGCAAATGGAAACTCTCGAGTGGTTCACAATTATAGAGGTTCGTAGTGGGAGACATTTCTGACATAAAAAATGTTTCCAAGAGTGTTCCAGCGGTTAAAACTCTGTAACTGAAGAATCAACAATATCCTACATGTAGATTAATAGTTTGTACAGCAGTATATATGTAGAACTCCAATATTTACAGACGCGGCACAAAACACTAACACATATCTCTGAAAAACAAAAACGGCAAACTATTTATATTGGTTTCTAGTGCGAATTCCTTCACGCGGTTCTAAAATAAGTCACTACATTGAAACACCGAACCGGGTACGTCACATGTCTATAGGTACACTATCTTCCATGTGCTACACTGACCCCTATATAAGTTGTAGACGATGAAAAATGTAGACGTAGGTTTCATGTTTAAAAGTAAATTACTTCGAAACGCCTTAAGCATTCATAACAAATAAACTGTACACTGGCAGCGCTTCAGCATTACTAGCGAAGGTCAGCATCATATTTTAATTAAATCAATATAATTCGAATAAAGAGCTTGTATGTGGACTCTGCTGCCTAAAGACGCATTTAAGTATAGAATAACTTCGAAAACAACACGTTTAACGTCAGTATTGGATAAGAAATCAAAACAGCTATGGGTAGATGCATAAATCTTCATCGTTTCAAATAATTAATGTTGAATGTCACGAATTGTGTCCCATTCGTCATAGTGTTAAGCAAATAAGTCACAACTAACAGTTGCCGCAATAAACAATTGTCATCACGCGCAAGCTAGTGAAATTGTAGTCCTAATCTATGTACAGACCCAACATTTTCAGAGGATTAAAGTTTTTTACTACATTCCATTACATTTATCGTTTTCCATTTACTCTTCTTAGCCGCTATTAGCCTCCTTATGAGTAACAAGAGATATTGTGCGAGATGTCTTCGTACAAAGCAATGAAATCACCACAACAAAATAGTTCACAAATAACACGGCGGAAATAAGAGGTATGTATACGTTCAAACGCTATGTTTACCAACAGTATGTACAGTTAATGCATTTTGTGCGTTTTGCAATGGTAAATGAACGGCCAAATAAATGAAGGTCAGTTGATTGTATGGACTAACTGAAGTAAAGCACTCCGTCTTCAGGCCACAAGTGGCCCATCAGGACCATCCGACCGCCGTGTCATCCTCTGCTGAGAATGCGGGTAGGTGGGGCATGTGGTAAGCACACAGCTCTCCCTGTCGTTATGATGGTTTTCTTTGACAAGAGCCGCTACTATTCGGTCGAGTAGCTTCTCAATAGGCATCACGTGGCTGAGTGAACACCGAAAATTGGCAACAGCGAATACTGGCCCAGATGGTCACCCATCTCAATGCCGGTTACGCACGAAAGCGGTTAACGTCGATAATCTGACGTGGACCGGTGTATCCATGGCGTCATGATCATTTAGCAATACATGAGAGGGAGGAAGTAATATGTAACCCGATTCTTCTTAGAATGCAAACTCTCTAAATTTCAGCTGTAAAAGGCTTTTCTTCTAGTGTCGCCGCTGGTGTCTGTTGAGCATTTTCGTAACGCTTTTCCTTCGAGTAAACGATCCTGTGATGAATAGTACCGCTCTTCGTTGCTTCTTCTCTCTGTTTTCTATTAATCATATTTCTTAAGGGTTTTAGATTGATAAAAAGACCTGAAGACTTGATCGAGCGACTGTATTGTAAGCCACTGCTTCCGTGGATGACTTACATCTCCTTAAGGGTCTCCCAGTGCATATCCGTCTAGTATCTGTTTGTCTGACTATTTGTTTTATGTGGCCTTTCCACACTACGTCGCTACGGATGGCCACTCACAGATATTTTACTGTATTTACTGTTTCGTAAGACTTTTCGCCTACAGCGTAACGGAAAAATAATTGATCTGTTCGCCTCAGTGCCGGCCACGCCGGCTGAGTGGTTCTAGGAGCTTCAGTTCGGAACCATGCGACTGCTACGGTCGCAGGTTCGAATCCTGCCTCGGGCATGGATGTGTGTAATGTCCTTAGGTTAGTTAGGTTTAAGTAGTTCTAAGTTCTAGGGGACTGATGACCTCAGATGTTAAGTTCCATAGTGCTCAGAGCCATTTCATTTTGTGCGCCTCAGTGTGTCTAATGAGTTATATTCTTTTATACATGTAATGTCAACTGTAGATCTCTGCAACAATCGTCGATCCTCTAAATGTCTTTCTACATTACGCTACAGTCTTTTGGCGTTGCGTCTTCCCAGAGACAACAGCTCAGCTCTGGAATAGCCTCCTGATATCTCTAATGTTATCCCCTAAATCATTAATATACATTGAAAATATTAGCAGTCTTATAACAATCTTTGGGATATTCCCGGAATTAATTTTACATTTCTGGACTGCATTCCGTTAAGAAGCACGTGTGTAGTTCTGCCAACAAGGAAATCCTATATACGACCACAAATCTCTTTCGATATAATGTGAGCCTGCATTTTGTTCAGTAAACGACAGCGCGGGTCTGTACCGAATGCTCTCTGTAATACAAGGAAGAGTGCATCAACCAGATCGCCATAGTCAGCGGCGCTCTGATCTCTTGGACGAAGGGTGTTGGCTCATTTTCACCAAATCTGTTTGTTGAATCCGTTTTTAAGGTTATAGAGGAAATTTTTGTCCACTAAGAACGTTATACTGCGTTGCCACGAAAGATGTTTCACAATTCTGCAATTCTTTGCAGCATGAACCATCAAACTTGCCAGAGCGCTTCAACAGCATATACAATTGCATCATATGTGCAGCTAAGACTGAGGGGTATCTGTAGAGAGGCCAGACTGATTCATGGTTCCTGAAGAATGTTAGCAGCCTTTTCGGTAAGTGAAGGGCCGTAAGTGCGAATGACTGACAGACCTGCGCTTGTAACTTTGGACGAAGACGGCTTCCTATGCTTGGGCTGCGAACGACTGAAAACAAGTCGAAACTACGGACGTGTTTTTCTTCCCCGGGGGCTTAATGGTAATGAAGTCCTCATGGGTAACCGAGGTAAAATAGTTACTCATTCGGATATCTGGGTGGGGCTGCTCACAAGGATATCGTCATAAGAAAAACCAAGTGTGGCATTCAACTGGACGGAGCGTGGAATGTTAGATCCCTTAATCGGAGAGATGAGTTAGAGAATTTAAAAGTGAAAATTGATAAGTTGAGCTGGGATACACCGGGAGGAAGTGAATTGCAGTCGTAGGATGAACAGGACTTCTAGTTAGGTCTGTGCAGGTTTCCGAAGACAAAATCTGATAGGGGTAATGCAGAAGTAGGCCTAATAATTAATAACATCTACATCTACATCCATACTCCGCAAGCCACCTGACGGTGTGTGGCGGAGGGTACCCTGAGTACCTCTATCGGTTCTCCCTTCTATTCCAGTCTCGTATTGTACGTGGAAAGAAGGATTGTCGGTATACTTCTGTGTGGGCTCTAATCTCTCTGATTTTATCCTCATGGTCTCTTCGCGAGATATACGTAGGAGGGAGCAATATACTACTTGACTCTTCGGTGCAGGTATGTTCTCGAAACTTTAACAAAAGCTACCGAGCTACTGAGCGTCTCTCCTGCAGAGTCTTCCACTGGAGTTTATCTATCATCTCCGTAACGCTTTCGCGATTACTAAATGATCATGTAACGAAGCGCGCTGCTCTCCGTTGGATCTTCTCTATCTCTTCTATCAACCCTATCTGGTGCGGATCCCACCCTGCTGAGCAGTATTCAAGCAGTGGGCGAACAAGCGTACTGTGACCTACTTCCTTTGTTGTCGGATTGCATTTCCTTGGGATTCTTCCAATGAATCTGAGTCTGGCATCTGCTTTACCGATGATCAACTTTATATGATCATTCCATAATAGGAAAGCATGAAGGCTACCAAGCTACTGTGAACAGCATAGTGAACGCTCTGTTGTAGCCAAGAGAGGCACGTAGCCAACACCCATCGCAGTAGTAAGAGCTAAGTTGCTAAGTTTATCTGTAGATGACGTTTAGATTACACTAATGTATGAGAGTCGATCAAAAAGTTTCCTCTGAAGACGTTGCTGCAGCGTATATCCAACGTAGCGCGACTTCTGTTTGGGTATATAAACACCGACATGTAAGCAAGTGATCATTGTGGCATTCGTGTCTTTCCGATGTGCTTGCGGTAAACGCGGACATGTGAACTACGAAATACTGCGACGTTATTACCAAGTTCTCTCAAACAAGACCGACTTTCTGTTGTTCTTATCTTGATTGTCGAAGGACAAATACCGGCAGACATCCATCGGATGATGAAGAGTGTCAATAGGGCAGCATGTCTGTCGAAAAATGTAACGAGTAATGCACCCCATATCGTAAATGTAGTAACGCAGAACTTACGCCAACTGAAGTGGTAGACACTCGAGCAGCCGCTCTATATTCTGATCTCTCCTCGTGCGATTATCGAGCTTCGGTCCCTTAAAGAGGGCCCTGAAGGGTCGACGATTCCTGTCGGACGAGGACGTGCAGCACGAAGCCACAGACTTCCTCACGCAACAGGACGCGATGTTTCGTCAACCGGGCTACTTCAGCCTAGTGCGTCGGTGGGATGATTGTCTCAAGGCTCACTCCGATTTTGCTTCACTGACATACCGTTTCTGGAGTGTACGACTTTCGAACGGAAACTTTTTTGAAACCTTCTTTCATGGCCAGGAGAAGGAAATTGTTCATACAGGTAGTTACTGTTTAGTCACTGTTAACACTTGGTTTAATAATAATGAAAGCTAGTTGTATACTTGGATGTGATCTGCGGTGACTAGAAGGTTTCTGAATGATTATGTAAGACTGAGGTTTAGAAACCATATATTAGACTACAAGCCATTTCTAGGGGCGGATGTGGACTTTGACCATAATTTATAGGTTATCAATACGAGACCACGACTGACAAATTGTGAGATGACTGGGAAGTAAGGAAATGAAACCGGCAAAACTGAAGGAACCAGATTTTTTGAGTTTATGAGAGGGTGGGTCAGGCAGTTTTGGAATGAAACAGGGAAGATGAATGCAACTAACAAATGTGTAGCTGCGAGAGACGAAACTGGAAAGGGAAATACAATTGACGGAAGTATTATGTACGGGAAACAAGAAGGATGTGAAAATGAGATGAGAGGTATCGTGCTGAATGTAGATTTATATAGATCCATGACTGACCTAACAGAAAACAATGACCCTAGAGCTGACGATAATCCCTGAGAACTGTTGCACAATTAAATACTAGTTAAGTGCTGGAATAAAATTCTGTTATATACAGAGAGAGACTCCGTCAAGTGGGGCGCGTCTGCTGGCTACATAACGGTGTCGTTATGCCCGAAGTTAATACAAGCTTGGTGCTTGTTTGGCTTGACAACAGTGCGGGGCAGAAAGAATGCTACTCTGTAATTAGGCTAACTGCAGTAACTGCACCTAGAGGTAAAGGTATAACTTTCAGGGTGGAAACTGCGCATAAAGAAACGTCCTGAAACCGCGAAGTTTAATACTACAGCAGCCGACAGCGCTGACAGACTTAGAAACCCAGAGCACATTCAGTTACCAGTGATGGTGGGATCGAGTCAACACCTGCTACAAAACCTTTGTCATCGTCAGGCTCATTCTCGGAGTCAGACCCTTCCATACTAACAGAAGACAAACTCTAATTATGTTTTAGGTTGGTCTTGTAAATTCAACAAGTGTCTACAATCTGCTGCCACCTTGGAGTCCCTGCTGCAAGTCTAAAGTCGTCCAGCCACTGAGGGGACTTCTGATTTGCTAGCCAGAGTCCTGATGGTCACAACGGCGACTGACTGAGACTGGGGATTACGCTCGTCTCCCGTGGATGAAGAACCAATCTGCCCATTTGCAAACTGTTCGACTTTCGAGCTGGGCACAAGTTTCACCACTACCAGGGCATTACAATCACTACCTCACATACCGTACGCTAGGATGGCCATTCAGGCTGTCCTTCGTGTGGCTGTCTTCAGGCCATCCCGACAACCGACTACAGGGGTATGCAGTATTCTGGGATCGAGATTAAGCGCAGCTTCACCCATCGAGAGCGTTGAGTTTCTGACAGACGTCCACAGTCACGCAGGGCTGCAGAGACTCTGATGCCGCACCCTCTTAAGAGCCGCTACTGACCACAGACATCGCCCGGAACTACGCTGAGCCAGCTCCTCGTCGGACACTGACGTGCCACCTGGCACTTTCAAGCAGTATGACATCGGTGCAGTCCCTGCTAGGTAGCTCTGGGAAGAAGATGGAGTCATTGTAAAACAGTAAACACCAATATACGATTTTTAATGAAATGAAGTTTTATTAGCGCTCAGGCGCTCCACAGTATAACTCACGCTGTTTACTCGACCTTCGGGTAATATTGGGGTAATATTATCCGGAGATCGAGTCATAATACTGGTGTCAAAATGTGGAGCTGCCACGTATATTGCTGTCGGCAGTGGTTGTGGCAAAACACATTAGCGTGAGAAAGTCGATCTGACACGCTGCGCTGGTTCCAGGAGAACTTGCAGTCCTACCCGTTGAGCGCCTTCTGCGCTGGCGTCGGCTGGCGCCGTCATCGACGAGTCACACTCGCACATCAGCAGCCACGGCCATATGTCATCATGCGAAGTGGTGAGTGACCAATTGTTTTTGGCCTGTTTTCTTTCTACTTAGTTTTGGGATCATGTTCAGTCGGAAGGATCTTCATAGTAACTAGAAAGTGACATTTCGTAGGTCATCAGAGCCTGCAAAACTGCCACAGATCCGGGATAACAGTAGGGTAGAATATTTACGCTAGGTGCTATTTTTATAACTTACGACGGCAAGAATTACCGTGTACTAAGGCAGTTTCAGAAACAAGTGAAACTCTTAAACGATTTGGTCATGAAGCACTGCAGCGAAGAACGTCTAGATGGGCTATAATAGGTGAAAATATTAATATAGCTACTTTTCGTTACCGATATTGTTTCGGTATAAAGGGATCCTACTTGTTCTGAAATGCAGTTAAATATAGAAGTTACACAATGACCAGTAACGTGTCTAGTAAGGCTGGGTGAAACCGTTAAGGTTTTGTCAAACAGGTAGCCGCATTACTGCAGGGTAAAATAGAACTGGGCCAGACCAGCAAATAAATTGAACGAGAGTTGGAAGCGTTACGTGAAGCAAGTGACCTGATCCAAGCACAAGGAGGGGATACCAAGTGCTTTTACATCTACATCTACATTTATACTCCGCAAGCCACCCAACGGTGTGTGGCGGAGGGCACTTTACGTGCCACTGTCATTACCTCTATTTCCTGTTCCAGTCTCGTATGGTTCGCGGGAAGAACGACTGTCTAAAAGCCTCCGTGCGCGCTCGAATCTCTCTGATTTTACATTCGTGATCTCCTCGGGAGGTATAAGTAGGGGGAATCAATATATTCGATACCTCATCCAGAAACGCACCCTCTCGAAAACTGGCGAGCAAGCTACACCGCGATGCAGAGCGCCTCTTTTGCAGAGTTTGCCACTTGAGTTTGTTAAACATCCCCGTAACGCTATCACGGTTACCAAATAACCCTGTGACGAAACGCGCCGTTCTTCTTTGGATCTTCTCTATCTCCTCCGTCAACCCGATCTGGTACGGATCCCACACTGATACGCAATACTCAAGTATAGTTCGAACGAGTGTTTTGTAAGCCACCTCCTTTGTTGATGGACTACATTTTCTAAGGACTCTCCCAATGAATCTCAACCTGGTACCCGCCTTACCAACAATTAATTTTATATGATCATTCCACTTCAAATCGTTCCGCACGCATACTCCCAGATATTTTACAGAAGTAACTGCTACCAGTGTTTGTTCCGCTATCATATAATCATACAATAAAGGATCCTTCTTTCTATGTATTCGCAATACATTACATTTGTCTATGTTAAGGGTGAGTTGCCACTCCCTGCACCAAGTGCCTATCCTGCTGCAGATCTTCCTGCATTTCGCTACAATTTTCTAATGCTGCAACTTCTCTGTATACTACAGCATCACCCGCGAAAAGTCGCATGGAACTGCCGACACTGTCTACTAGGTCATTTATATATATTGTGAAAAGCAATGATCCTATAATACTCTCCTGCAGCACACCAGAGGTAACTTTAACGTCTGTAGACGTCCTACATTGATTACAACATGCTTACTGTATCTATTGATACCACGGCGGGTAGTCTCATTACACCTTTTCGGGGAAAATATATGCGGCTGTGTCAGCTTTTCTGGATGATTTTAAGAAAGCAGCTTGGTTAGGGAACTGGTTCGATTCAGCTAAGTTACCGTTAACATGTGACGCTGAGACGTATGTCATATATAACGAAACAGTTGGCGAGGAACAAACGTGTAAGCAACTGGCTGAATGAGTAACCCACTGCTACCGCACAAAATATAATGCAAAATTTTGTACATAAAATATCAAGCGGTTAACGCAGAAACATAATGAGGCGGTAGAGGGATTCTCTGACAGAATTCGTAAGCTAATCTCTCAGACTTATGAATCGACGCACAAGGCAGAGGCAATTAGAGTCCTCTTGCCTGAAGCAGGGGTAAGAATTGAGTATCCTAATTATTTGTACTCTGGTATCAGAATTGCCATACAGTTAGAGGAAACAGATTTTCCGACTCTGAAGCGTAGTGGGCGAGGTTTTTTTCTCCTCTGATGGTAAATGCTACAGGTACTGACAAAAGGATCATGTGAAGAGGCAGTTTCGTCAAAAAATGGTTCAAATGGCTCTGAGCACTATGGGACTTAACATCTGTAGTCATTAGTCCCCTAGAACCTAGAACTACTTAAACCTAACTAACCTAAGGACATCACACACATCCATGCCCGAGGCAGGATTCGAACCTGCGACCGTAGCAGTCGCGAGGGCAGTTTCTTCAGCCACAGTTGTCTGAATACGGTAAGGTAGGATATAAGCTGCGTTAATCCAACATAGTAGGTAGGAGAAGCACAAAAAGAAAAAGTGTTCGTTAAACGCAAACGGGAATGCGTTGACCATTGGAAATCATTCCCAATAAAGCAGTACTCTTCTAGGAAGAATGCCGAAATCGATTGTTGCTTGATTGGCATAGTAGAGAGTGAGGAGCATAGATTATTGGTAAACACTGGTACAAAGTGTGGACCTGTTAGGTAGGAAGTTATTTCAGTCTCCACGAAATAGGTTGCTTCGATTGTGTATCACTGGGAACAATATTACTCATTTTTAGTATTGGCCCTGAATAGTTTGAGGAGCACATTGGGAAGATACCACGCGTCACATATATACGGTGTTTGTAAATTAGTGTATTTACCAAACTTTGGGGAGCTGAATACACCGGTAAAATCAGTTTTTCTCTATGACGTCACATTTCCTAGATACACAGCAGAATAAAAATTGGTAAGGGCGGAAAGCGACACAATGAAGTCAAACAAAAATACACACTAAGAACGTTTGAAATGAATATTATGTTGTATGTATATATGGGCATGATGCCAATAAAAGGTAAAAATTTGTTCAGAAGATATTTTCACCTTCAATCGTCTTTGGTTTTTGAAAAATGCGCCCATCACAATTGCTTTAAAAGGAGAGCAAGCAGCTGAATGGATATCAGTGAGTTTGGTATGAAAGGTTGCATCTTTCAGAAATTTTCTTATTTGTACTCCAATAAATATACCCTCTTTCAGCTTAACCTCTCTTAATTTGGGAAACTTTTCTTTTAAGTCATTGAAGGCCTCAACGTCTTTATCAAGAACTTTAACAAAGGGCCAACTTGATATGAATGAATAGAAAAATGATTTTATCGGGCTCAACCATGGAGTATTGTTCTCATTTACTTTTCCAGGAACATATGACTTCCTTATTGGTCATTTCTGTACTGTATAGTGGTTCTTGGTGTCACGGCTGTCCCAGAGGCACAAAAAAGCAGCAGTATTTCATGAATCCATCCTGTAAACCTGTAAGGAGTACAACAACTTTTAGATCACATCGATGCTGCCGTTCATGATTCTTATATTTGATTGCCTCTAGCAGCAAAGTCATGGTTTCATAAGTTTCTTTCATATCTACTGTGTAAGCCAGAGGTACCAATGGAAATGCATTGCCATTATGCAGTAGTACTGCTTTCAACCTGGTTTTACTTAAGTCAATAAACAGTCGCCACTCAAAAAAATGGCTCTGAGCACTATGGGACTTAAGATCTGTGGTCATCAGTCCCCTAGAACTTAGAACTACTTAAACCTAACTAACCTAAGGACATCACACACATCCATGCCGAGGCAGGATTCGAACCTGCGACCGTAGCAGTCGTGCGGTTCCGGACTGAGCGCCTAGGACCGCTAGACCACCGCGGCCGGCCAGTCGCCACTCCTGTGGATTATGTGGTAGACATAGCTGCATCTTCAGACCATTGCTGTCTCTACATATCGAAGTAATGAGCGAAGGAAGCACCTCTTGATCTAAAACCGGAAATATTTGTCCCTGGAGCTAGAAGGTTCCGTTGTTGCCATTTCTCTTGGTGTAAGTTTTAAACACAAAAATATTGCACTATCTTTCACTCATTGAGGATCTCTTTCACACCACTGGATTACCACACCATCTGCTTACTGACGGTTTGTAGATCTTCTAGCTCTCCTCTGGAAATCAAAAACAAACAATTAAACATCAGAATAGAAGAACAGCAAAAAGCGAATTACTGAACACGAAAAATAAAAAAAAAAAACGTTTAAAATCTCAAAAATGGTACGTACTAGTACATTTTGAAAGGTATATTCGGAGTCTACACACCAAAATACATACTAGTTGATGTATCACATTCCAGATGCAAAATGGCTGTTGACTTGTGTAATTGATCTTTCAGGACCTACAATCGAACTTGGTGGAAGTTAGTTTCAATTAGGGGACATAGCCGCTAGTGAAACAATATCGCAGGGCATGCCTGTCATGAAGGTACTACCTGCTAACCTGCATACCCGTACATTGATTGGTAGAGTCACTGTCACGCAATAAAAAGTTGGATAAGTTACATTGTATGGTGTGCAGGACCGTAGTATACGTTATGGATGTAGGTGGAGAATTTATACCTCCGGTAAGTTTAGACAATTCTGGCACGGCCCTGGTGAGTCTGCCAATGAGCTTAATAGTTGTCAGTTGGAGTGCACTGGATGAAGACGATTTTGACAGGTCATTTGACGACCGCAGCCACAAGCATGTTATTAACAAAAAAGAAATTGCTCAAATAGCTCTGAGCACTATGGGACTTAACATCGATGGTCATCAGTCTCCTTGAACTTAGAACTACTTATACCTAACTAACATAAGGACATCACACAACACCCAGCCATCACGAGGCAGAGAAAATCCCTTACCCCGCCGGGAGTCGAACCCGGGAACCCGGGCGTGGGACGCGAGGACGCTACCGCACGACCACGAGATGCGGGCTATTATTAACAATTCTGTGATACATGATAAATTAAAACACTCTTCAAGGGAAATGTTGGCAAGACATGGAGGCTTTATTGCTTAGATTCTGGAACTTGTTCAATCCACTGGGTTGATTACCAGCGAAACCGATTGCACAGCTTACGATACCAAAGCCGTTACAAGTACTGCTGGAAGAATTCACTAATCAATATTTGATTTCTGGAATCAATGATGATGGTATTAGTCCCTGGAACTCAAACGTTGTCATTGTGCTCAAAAAGTCATGAGATCGTACCAAAACATGTAGGCTCCTTTGCGGTTACCTACTCTTAAACGCAGAAACTGTCGCCAATGCGTAACCCATCCCAAACATCATGCAAACACGCGAGAATCTGGCTCGACTTAAATACTTTTCGAATGTGGATCTGATAAGTGGTTACCACCTGCTTGAAGTAGTTCCAGAAGACCAGCAAAGACAGCTTTTTCCACACCACCGAGACATCACCAACATCGTAAATTCCCATATTGGCTAAATATCACAATGGCTACATTTCAGAGGCTCTTAGGAGGAGTGCTTAGCTGATGGAAACGTACAAAGTGCATGGTGTACCATGATGATATAAACGTATGTGGAGTGGGTATAGAAAACAATGTGAAGCGCTGGAAGTACCCGTTAAAAGACTACAGACAGGACACTTAGCATTCAGTACTGATAACTGTCGCTGTACTCAGACAGAAGTAAGCTATCTTTAGACATGTAATGAGCCAGGAACCGGCTAAGACTGATCCACGTTTAATATCAGCATTTCGTGATTTCTTACCACCACAGACAACGAACCAGATGTAATTGTTTTAGGCCCCTGTAGTTATTATAGGAAATTATTAGGGTATTTAGCACAAAATCTACACTCTATAATTGTTAAGGAAAAGAATAAAACTTGAGTGATCAGCAGACTGCCAAGTCATGGTTGAGAAACAGAACCTTTCTTTACTATCCACTCCTGTGTGGGAGTTTCCTAACCTGGAGCAAGGGTTCATTTTATCCTGTTACAAAAGCAGTATGGCACTTGGTAGCGTTATGAGCCAAATCGTGAAGAACAAGAAACATACAGTGGTTTATGTATCGAGACAGTTGAATAAATGAAAACACAATTATTTAACACTTACAGCACGGTGCCCGTACGCCATACGGGCGCGGCCGCCCTGACGTTGGCGACGGCGCCCGTGTAGCGTTTTGGCTCTGTAAGCGCGTTTAGCGGGTCTCCGAAGCAGTTTCGTCAACTAATGTGAAGATATTTCATTCTTCTTCCTCAGAAGGCAAACACTTACCGGCTATCTCATCCTGGGAGCTGTTGTGAGCACTGCAAAGACGAAGTTACCTGCAGTTCATTCACAGGTGTTTACCATCGTGAAAATATTTCGCAGCGAGGTGACGGAGGCAAAGATTTTATATATTCTTTGTGGAGATGCAGGATCTGAAATTGACGATTCTGACAAAGAGGATTCATACTCTCCAGACGAAAATCACTGAGCACAAAGAGCAAGATTGTTCGGAACTAGACGATCAGCCAGTACTGCCGGATATCCTGGAAGTAGTCGGCGTAGCATCGCATTTTTCAACTGCCACTGAGGAGCTTCAATATTTTAGTTATTTCTTTGATGACGACCTTATTCGGCTCATCAAAAGTGAAACGAATCGGTACGCTGGTAACATTATTACGGCAATGAAACGCAAAGGTAGCCTGAAAATAAACTGTGTTTGGCATAAGTGGTCTTCAGTAATATTGCAAGAGATTTACTGATCTCTCAGTATTGTTTTGCATATGTGCGTCACAAAATTTCCGAAAATCAGTGGTTATTGGTCAAAAGACCCGTTTTCGCAGGCAGGATTTGCGAGTAAATTGTTGAGTCGCGATCGATTTTGAGCTACATTGTCGATGTTATGCTTCAATGACAATACTACTCTCATAAGCAGAGGCGAAGAAAAGCACGACCCACTTCACAAAGTAAGGCCTATGTTGGATTTCTTTGTGAAGAAAGCAAAATTAGTTTTCCTCCAGGTATGAATCTGACAATAGATGAGGCAATGTGTCCCTTTCGTGGTAGAACAAGCTTCAGAGCATACATGAATAACAAACCCAGTAAATATGGAATAAAATTGTATGCTCTCTGCTGTTCATCGACTGGTAATATGCTAAACTTTGATGTATATACAGGTTCTGCAGGCAGTGCTGACAATAGCATCGACGACCTTGTAAAAAGGTTGTGTTCACAGTACATTTGCAAAGGACGTCCATCTCGTTTGGACATGTTGTGGGAAAATAAAGCTCTTGGAGTGGGAACAGTAATGAAAAACTGGAAAGGTTTGCGACGAATGTTCAAAACACCAAAACTAACAAAAAGAAGATAGTTTTTCAAAGGAAACACCATGTCTTGGCAGTGAAGTGGAAGTCAAAACGAGATGTTTTTTGTCTTTCCACAAAGCATAAGTCTACCAGCACTAGTATTCAAGTGAGCGTCAAAGGTGGAATAGCAGAAATTGGCCGGCCGAAGTGGACGAGCGGTTCTAGGCGCTACGGTATGGAACCGCGCGACCGCTACGGTCGCAGGTTCGAATCCTGCCTCAGGCATGGATGTGTGTGATGTCCTTAGGTTAGTTAGGTTTAAGTAATTCTACGTTCTAGGGGACTGATGACCTCAGAAGTTAAGTCCCATAGTGCTCACAGCCATTTGAACCATTTTTGAAGCATACATTGTAAAGCCAGACGTTATTATTGATTACACTAAGAATAAAGCTGGGGTTGACAGAGCAGATCAGTTCTCCAGCTATCGTCCGTTTGACCGAAAAACTTTGAAGTGGTGGAAAAAGCTGTTCTTCCACTTGCTTATCGTGTCAACTGTCAACAGTTTTATTTTATATAAAGAGAAGACTAGGAAGAATGTATCCCTAGCAGACTTTATTCACAAAGTCGGGAAGAAATTTGCTGAGAAGGGCGGAAATATTTTTCAGCAACATGCCGCTTCATCCTGACAAATTGAGAGGACATTTTCAAGGCACTTTCCAGAGAAGGTCCCACTCACTGCAAACAAGGTGAATACTACTAGGTATTGCAAAGTATGTTCATACAAGGGGTAGAAAGAGATGGGTAAGCGCATCAGGAAGGAAAGTAGATGGTGGTGCAATGACTGTGGCGTTGGTCTTTGCGTCCCACAATGTTTCCAGGATTTTCACACAAAGGCTGACTACAGCTCAACTATTAAATTACTCTAGTTTACAGGTATCTGCAATTAGACAGTCCAGTGATATATTGTTTTAAGTTTAGATACAGTAATAATGGCATTACTCAAGACAGAGATCATGTAAAAGTTTTTTATCCACAACATTTTTGTGTTTTCCTTTTTTAATTATAACACTCATTTGTATTTTGAATTGTAAAATAAACTCACATTCATGTAAAGCTCTTACGTTTTCCTTTTCAATGATGCAAGAACCATATTCCTATCATTTTTCTGTTATTTGCAATCTAATTTCAAACATCCATTAAATATGCCAGTTCACAGCCAACTGCCTGGTGCAAAGAGAACAGTGTTGAAAGTGTTAATAACCGAAAAAGGGATGCTAGTTGTTATTTTTTTGTGTTATCTGATTAAGCTGTTACTTGTCACTACAAACATTTAAGGTAGTGGCTGGTCTTGCGTCCTTAAGTGGTGACTGGGATTGAAAGATCCTTCCAGTACATATACGGTGAGCATTGAAATTAAGTGAGTTTGACTATGAGATAATGCATAAACCTTAGGAATGCATACTAACGCATATACAGTAAGAAGAACAATTAGAGTTCTACAAGCACTAATCAAAAGCTTTTCAGTGTGGTATAAAACATAAGCAATGGACACAGACCGCCGAGATCTTATATCATAGACATGATTTAAATACTGACTGCAAGTGCCATTAGAAAACGGCCTAATTTGCAAGTGGTCTGTAGCATGTGTTAGGGAATTGAAATAAGAACTAAAGGACACTTCTTACAACCAGGCCTAATTAATGGTTTGAGCCATTTTAATGACATTCTTTGGTAATTTATTATGAGCACATTTGGCAAACGTAATGACTTACTTCTCTATCGGCTAAACTTTATATTTAATGTGACATTCTTTTACTTAAACATTGTTGTAATATATTATTTCAGTCTGGAGAGTGGCCACATTGAATCATATCATGTATATAGAGCTTCAGGATGATGTATTTTTGGTGGTGATGGCCTTCAGTCAGTCAAGTGGGGACTGTGGCTTCTCGAGCGAAGAGCTCACGGGAGAGATTCTGACACTTTATGTTGAGTTCTTGGAGGAAGCAGATGTGACTGAGGTGATTCAATCATAAAGGTGTTTGATTCTGGGTGGCGAACGGCAGCTACCATAACTTAACTCCTGAAGAGAATTCGTACTTTATATGAGGGTTATTCGTAAATTAAGGAATGATCGGTGGCGAAATGGAAAAATACAATGAACATCTGACGAAGCTTAGCACAGCTGCATTGGGCACTGTGTCTAGTACGCCCGTCGATCGTATCATGTCGCTCTTTTCAGTTCTGAGCTCACAGTGAGAACGTAAAGATGATTAGAAATTAGCATCTCACACCAAGTATGAGGGCCTGGGGAAAGATATTGCATGAAGCTAAGCAGTCCACATAACGTAACTGTTATGCGGTTTCTTTCTACACGACAAATCTCGGCCGCACGCTGCTGGGGAAATGAAGATGCTCCTGCAGCGTTTTCGATGGGAAATGTCTGATCACCCATAATACAGCCCGTATTTGGCGAACACTGAGATTCATCTCTGCTGAAGTGAACCGCTGGAGATACGCAGGGTAGCCGCTCGGTCTGAGGCGCCTTCTCACGGTCCGTGTGGCTGCCCCGTCGGAGGTTCGAGTCCTCCCTCAGACATGTGTGTGTGTGTTGTCCATAGCGTTAAGTTAGATTAAGTAGTGTGTAGGCTTACGGACTGATGACATCAGCAGTTTTATCCTATAAGACCTTACCACAAATTTACATTGTTTTGAACCGCTGGCTATGAAGACAATATTTTGACACAGACAACGAGGTGCAGTCCAGAGTAGAAAATTGTCTAAAAGCACTGGCGGCTGTTTTCTATAACGGGGAATTGAAAAGTTGGTACAGCTCCACGACAGATGTCTAATTCAGCTAAACCATTACTACGTGGAAACTCGTCTTGCATGGCCTTCCATGCGCACGTACATTGAATACTAGGCTGAACTCGCATTTTTGCGATTCCACGTCATCGATAAACACATTTCTTTCCTAATGATTGCTGAAAATATGGCCCTGGAAGTTTTTCAAGCCCTATCTTTTCGCTATGAACGTACTGTCTACTACTGCGTGTAAACCAGCGCCTATGCCGCTACCCAAGTGTTATATTATGACGGCAGGAGAATCATTGTTTTTAACTCAAAGCTATTTTGTGGATCTTAAGAAGAAAACTAGTGTAACAAATGTGAAGAGTTACTTGCCTATCTATAATTTTAATTACTTAACGAGGAAAACGAAACACAATTGTATCACATCTTACAGCATATGAGTGATCCATTTTTTTGTGTCTTCAGCTTTGCTATATAATTACAGTATGTACCCTACACTTACTTGGAATAAGATGTCGCATTACTGCTCTGTGTGTGCAGCGAAAATGATGTTAGCGTGCCTACATGTCACCCTAGTCACATGCGGCCAACTGTAAAATTTGAATGTGGTGGAATAGACGAAAATGAGTGGATAAAAAATGGAATTGGTAGAATTAGCTACCTGATGTTAATGTAACACATCTTTTTTGAGTAAATGCATGGCTACCTTCAGAATGATTTGGAGCACTGAATCTACTATAATGCGCTCTGGAAAGAAAGAAGAACTCTTCTCCCCATCAAAGAAACTATGCTTGGTTTCTAAGCACTACAAAACCTGATCACCACTAGTCCATCACTTCCTCTCTCTGCAAAGCAGTACCTACAGCAAAAAAAGCTGCATATATATACCAGGTCATTCGCCCTATCTCCCAAAACCCCCATCAAACACAGTAGTCGTCGTCACCTTGCCTGCCCAAATTGCCAGCTGAGCTATCCACTGTAGCCAGCCCTCGAGATGGTTAAGAAAAAGAGCAATTTGTAGATTAATGTTTATTCTCCGGAATCCAAATCCTTACTGTTTATAAAAATTGATGTTCGTCGATATGTATGTACGTATGTTCTACATCTCCCCCTAAACCACTGGACCAATTTCCACCAAAATTGATACACATTTCCCTTACTGTCTGTAGAGAAACACTGCGCAGGGAAGAATCACCTACCTCCGATAGTAGTTGGAGGGGGAGGGGTGAGCAGGAGTGCAAATGTAGTGTAACGCACGATGTGCGAATTCACAGAGTTTATTCATCTAATGGTTGAGAATGAGACCACTTAATGGCTTGCCACAAACTTTACAAGTAATTTCAAGTCTTTACGAAACTTTTTCTCGCTGATAACCAACACCTTATGAAGAAAGGAAAGGAGTTTCTCTCTTACTACATTTTCGCTGCCCATGCAGTAAAACTGCGGCATCTGCCATAACTTTTTAATTTATTTCTCTTTTACTGCTAAATGTATTCCCTACACATTTTCCAGACACAATTCACGTATAGCACTGAATGTACTTACAAAATTATACTCTTTTACGAGAAGTAGTTCAGGAGATAAGACGTCATATATATTGTTACTTATGAAACATTGACGCATCATACATGAAGTTTTAATTTATTATGTGTTTAATACTAATTATACTCACAACACATTTTGCAGGCACTATGGATACACACTACTGAATATAAATACAAAATTATATCACTGTATGACACATTTTTCAGGAGATGTAACGTCATAGAAATTGAGTTGCTTGAAATCGTAACTGCAGGACGCAGTTCGCTACAGATAGATGTGATACATATGAGAACAGATATCTGTGAAATAGTCAGATATAAGTGACACCTGTGTAAAATGGCAAAGCTGCGGTTAAAAATCGTCTCCTACACCCCTGGTTCGACTTCTAACAAATATTGTGAAGGGATGACTATCTAAAAGAAATACTGTGATGGTAAGGATCAGCAGCCTCCTACTGGGGTCGGGGTGGTAAGATGGAGAGAGGGGCCAAGGATGAGATGGACTGATAGATAGGGGGAAGGAGGACATGGACACAGGTATGGGAAATGATAAGATGGGCCCTGTGAGGTGGATGGGAAATGAACAGATAGAGGAATAAAGATGAGATGGACAGAGCAGGAAGTTGAGCCAGATGTATAGAGGAAAAAATGAGGTGGAGACATAGAAAGAGAGAGGTGTGGAGGAGATGGATTAAGAGAGGGTGGAGGAATAGGTGGCCAGAGAGATGGGTTGGATGAAATAAGGAGAGAAAGGGAACAGGATATGGAAGGAGAGTGAGGGGAGGAAGAGACGGACAGAGAGAGGAGAAGTAGAAGACCATGAGAGGTGAGGAGTTGACGGACAAAGACAGTATGTGCAGGAGATAAAGGGATAGAGAAGCCAAAGGAGATCGACTCACAGAGGTGTGAGTGGAGAAGATGGTAAGAGGGGTAGAAAGAGATTAACATAGGGGCAGGGGCAGATGGACAGAGGGAGTGGAGAGGAAGAAAGGAGCAGATAGATGGAGAGGATGATGTAGGTGGACAGGAGGGGGGTGGGGACAGGCTGTGGACAGGTGGGAGGGCCGAGGTGACAGATAACAAGAATGGGTAGGAGGAATGGGTAGGGGTAATGGAAATGGAATAATTACATACCTGTGCAACATCGAGTACTGGAATAAAGTGTGTCCAGCATCCAAGTTCGTGTCAGCACCTCGTCTCAATGGATAACCATATATAAAGGTTGAGAGAACCAGTTAAGCACCAGCATGTCACACAGTCGACCAGCTCTTTATCAATGGCATGTTGTGCGTTCCCTACTGCTGTCTCAACTCGCTAACCTTGTTTCATACACTCAGCGATATCACTAGCCATGACGCTGTATGTCAGATACGACACGTCGGCGAACGCGTATTTAGACACTGCGCTCTCGTTCCAATTTAGCGACACACAAAACATGTATATTACAGCTGTCTGGATATTTATATGAGATCTAAATCTATTTCTCGAATCTAAAAGCCTTCGATAACCACACAGAGTGCACAATAATAACTCGTAGTACGTTTTTGCGATAGTGCTTCATCACAATCCACATAAAAAACGTAAAATCTGGCACGTGTACGAATAATAACCAAGAATTGTAGTGTGATAGTCGGACATATGTGTATGTAATCACTTAACTTATTTATCATCTCAACATTATACTGGGCTTCTATAATATTTTCTACGGAAAATTACATCGAACAGTCATTTACTGAAAATTACATGTTACAGGATGACGAACAAGTCTCGCATTTTGCACCTAACACATCTCGAAAATCCGAAAATTGTTATGCAGGGGATAAATAACTATAGATTCGGTGGAACATGACAGGTAACCGCTTGTATTCTACGAATTCATATTGACATTACCGTAGCATAATGGAATTGCAGCACATTTACACATAGAATGCCGTCTGTTGCAGCCTTAAGAGCGTCAAACTAACACATGAAAAAGTTACGTCATTTTCACTTGACCATCGTATCTTATTAGGAAATGCATTAAGTCTGCTCAAGCCAGCAAGACAGTTGATTGTCTAGATATGTACAGATTCTTTGCATTCCCATGGGTACTACAGTAGGGATAATTACTTTTGCTAGGCTCTGGCAAAAATTGCTGCTAATGGTGCTTTTGCACCGAAGAGTTCCATTCAGATCTCGACCTGCTTTTTAAAAAAGGCCACATTTCATCTAAATATGGCGGACTAGACGTTGTACACATGGTCCTAAGCATAAAAACAGCTGTATATCAATCGAATGGGTGTCTACCAGTTTACGCCAAAATAGAATCTTATAGCTGATAACAGAATGGATTCTCTATTTTATGTTGTGCAAAGACCACCAAAAAGTATTTACAACGTTCGCCACTGTACTCTAAGCCAATCACTTCCATGTGGTGTCAGTTAAAGAATAACATGCGGAAAAGATGGTTAGTGATTTTTAACAGCGGTTAGCATTTCGGTTATATACGATATTGGCATTTTACTGTAAACAGAAATACTAAGTAGCAGTGGTTGAAAATTTCTGAATGAAGACCAATAACTGCATTGAGGGACACACGAAAAAAAAAATATTTTCAAGGCACCACTCACATCTGGATCACTTTAAAAGAGGGTGGTTACCTCTCATCCAAATGTGACAGACCAAATGTTGTACACCTAGTCCTTTGCATGGAAATAGCAGTTTAGAAGAGAATTGGTGCCTAACAGTTTACGAATAATAGAACCTTACTGCTGTCAACAGAATGGATCGTTTATTTGACCTTGTGCCAAGATCACCAGAAATTATTTGCAACATACTGCACTGTTTCCTGTGCCAGTCTCTTACTAGTAGTACCAATTGACGAATAATTAAAGAGCTGTTGTCTGGTGTTTAACAGTGTTCTCCAGTTGGTCTGCACAGCACAGTTAGTGTGTTACTAACATGAAAACGTAAACAGTACATGGAGGGCATCGTGGTCACGAAATAGAAAAAGAGTTGAGTATATGTAAAATGCCAATCGTGTAATATGTGATTTGGTGTACACACCTCAACTGGATAGTGTACTCTTTTTCCTAGTACCACTGCTCTGCGCTGGCAGGCCCAAGCATGAGCGGATTGTTTACCAGGAATGCTGATGAATGTTTATGCCCATGCACCAATTCTGTGTGGTACAGTATACGCTGCGAGAACGCCTGAACGATATTTTAGTAGTGCATACGCCATACGCCACGATGTGATTCTCTTTCCCGAAATTAGGAATGTGCATGTTAATGATACGATTGCTGCTTCTGTATCGCAAACTTCCGTCGCTTAATCGTACTCTTAGAGAACTCAGGCTTCCACCGAGGCAGAAACGCGCATTCTCGGAAAGTGGGATCATGCCACACTGTTCGCAGTACTGAGAGATTGTACTACCTTACCGCAGCCTATGAAATATTGCATGGAAGCTGGCCCGTGGCGTGGTCGGCCACAGGTTTTCCTGTTAAATACATTGCGTGCACACGCCTCGCCAGCGCTGATCCTGGAGGCTTGGAAAAAGGGTACAATTGCCATATGAGGTGTGCACATCAAATAACATTGTAAATGACTGGCATTTTTACCTACACCACAATTTTTAACTCGTTTCTTCAATTCAATGTCCTCCGTTTTCAGTTTATTTTTACTTATATATGACACATTAATCATGCTTAGGACGGCCGCTATGGCCGAGGCGTTCTAGGCAATTCAGTCCGGAAACGAGCTGCTGCTGTTGTCGCCGGTTCGAATCCTGCCTCGGGCATTGATGTGTGTGATGTCCTTAGATTAGTTAGGTTTAAGTAGTTCTAAGTCTAGGGGACTTATGACCTCAGATGTTAAGTTCCATAGTACTTAGAGTAATTTGAACCATTTTAACCAATCACGCATGGGGACTTATTATCCCAGGAGACAAACTGCTGAACACTGTTATATACCACACAACAACAGTTCCGTATTTTACTCGTTAAATGACGTTACATGGAAGTGACTGTCTCACGTCACAGTGGGGCATGTTGTAAATACTGTTTGTTGGTACTTGCACATGGTCAGGCATACGATCCATTTTTATCCCGCTTGTAAGATTCTAGTTTGGTGTAAAATGGTAGGCATCCATTTGCTTGCTACACTGCTGCTGCTGTGTGTATGATGGGTCTATAACCGATAGTTTGCCACATTTAAGAGAAATGGTAAGCAGACTTTTGTAAGAAGATCCATATGTAAATGCATGCCCATAAACAGATTGTTTTCCGTGTGTGTTTTAATGTAGTAAACGGTCTTCATTATGACCTTTTCGAACACTACATCGACATATGGCTACTTACCACCGCTTTTACTCGTATACTAAACTGCTAATCTATACTACAAAATGAAGCAAGTAGTTATTTAAAGAAACCTATAGAAATCCTTGACCAATTTAATTATAATTTTTACACGACGTTCTGCTAAACATTTGGATATTTATAAATATGAAGGAAAAAGGTTGCACTTGGAAGTCGACATATGATTCTTCATCTAGATTCAAGACAAAAGTTAATGTAGCGAAATCATATAGGGTTCATTTCGAAAACACATGTGTGAAAACGAAGAGCTGGCAACACTGTCAAATAGTGCACCACATTGGAATGTACAGAGCACCGCATGTCACCTCGCATTACCGTACCAGCAGTTGAAGATAACAGAGGATTAGTGAACAACTGGGCTGGTATATCAAACCCTCACCCAGATACTCTAAAACTGGTTCATGAAGTGTTGCACAATGAAGAAGTGCATCGATATTGTTACAAGTTAACTCAACACAAGCTACCAGAAGATCGCAATCCACGAGTAGATTTCTGTGAATGGTTTTTGCTCCAAGTGGAAGATAATGACGGTTTCATAAATATCGTGATATGGACTGACCAATCTATTTTCACTCGAGAAGGTTCGTTCAACCTCCACAACAGTCATTATTGACCGGAACACAGCTGACACGTCTCCCGTGAACCACGCTTTCGGGCAGGTTGAATGCACCTCTGCATTGTGCGTTTCTTTGTAGTACTTTGCCTTACATATTAGAAACCGTTCCACTTGGTGTTGGGCGACAGCTGAGGTTTCACCATGATGGGGCACCGCCACACTAGTGAATGAATGTGCTTCACTACGTACATGAAGCGTTTCCAGGGAATTGGATTGGTCGTAGGTGCCAAATGTTCTGGCCTCCACGTTCCTGGCACCTTGTTCCACAAGATTTAAATTAGTGGAGACACCTAAAGCGGCGAATTTGTAATAGTCACCCACTGATGTGCACAACCTAACATATCTCGTGCATGCCGCTTCAGATATGGTGCATGCAGGTGTGTTGCGTTGGGCCCAGCAAAGTATGACCCATCGACCAGCAAAGTGTTCGCAAGTGCATGGTGGTCGCTTTGAACGTCTTTTAGAAAGTTAACGTTGCTCGTACATGTACCTACCGACCTCGGGAAGATAAGTCTGGACATCAAACGTGCAGAATGGAGTCACTGTGCGTAGCTTAAAGTGCAATCTATTGTAGCCTACCTAATGTGTTTTTGTACCTCATTTGTTACAGACGAAGTTACTAAATCCACTCTTATTTTCTATTGGCTTCATGTGTTTCATTTAAAAAGTTGTTGTTTACGTGTGTAACAAGTTCATGTTATGTCTTAATACTTTAAAAGAAAGATAACAGTTACAGAAAGACGTGCACAAAATATAACATTATGTAGTTTTATACTGGATAAAACATGACGTTTTAACTGAAAAAAAAGGAAATGTTTTTTTGCGAACGCGAATCGAAAATCGGCAAGTCTACATATCCGTTCCCCACGGTATTACCTTGTTTCACTTTTTTTAGGGTTCTGTTTCACTCAATTTATTTTTATGTTACTTTAAAGAAATGAACGGAAAAATTCAGCTTACAAAAGTGGTTCAAATGGCTCTGAGCACTATGGGACTTAACATCTGTGGTCATCAGTCCCCTAGAACTTAGAACTACTTAAACCTGACTAACCTAAGGACATCACACACATCCATGCCAGAGGCAGGACTCGAACCTGCGACCGTACCAGTCCCGCGGTTCCGGACTGAGCGCCTGAACCGCTAGACCACCGCGGCCGGCCAGGTTAAAACTGTTTAAGACAATGTGAGCAGGGGTCGTATCCCGTCTCTCTGTTGGTCTCTCCGCTGGTCCTCCTCCACACGGTACTGATCTGTTTTTGATTTTTTATTATTTTTTATATCTTGTGAGAATGTGGCTTGATAGACATAAATCCTACAATTCCAGGACGCAAAAGGAAACATTTCTTTTTCTCTAGGAAGAACTTAATGAGGACAAGCTCGAGAATAGGGGAGATACAAAACTCTCCAGTACTTCGACGATTAAAGACAAAGTGCAACATATCTGGAAATAAAGCACGATAAAGTGGAAGCCACTCTCATTTCCATGGTGCATTCATTATATTATATTGGTAGAAAAAAAGGGGATTTGAAATCGTTGTCAAACCAGACCACATAGTGGGGGTAACCTCCGAGGTTACCATCGAATTAGTCTTCATCCGAGGGAATACGGAAGAGTCTGGACAGAGAAGAATTTCAGCCACGAAAGCAACTTCAGCTGATGGTGTAAGGACAGTCAGTTTTCACCGTCTGCAAGAGAAAAATCTTGTGCGCTAACGTATCGGGTTAGTGACATGTGTTCCAAAGACCAGTTCGATTAAAATCAATACGACCGGAGCTGTTGGTTGGTCGGGATCAGATTGTGAATAAATCTATACCACTTCCATCGAGAAGATAGACAGATTAACGTGAAACCATACGGATTTCCAGAATGTGAAGGGCGAGGACATTTCAGCTGGGGAGCCAGATGATTGCACTATACAACGAGAAAGCGAAGATCTGGTGGTAAGGTGTGTCACTCATAAAATGTCAGCTTCCGGAAAACTTATTGTAACACAGAATTTAGAGTTGGTCCGGCCAACATATACCGAGGGAGTCAGACTAGTCGCTCAATGGCACATAAATAAGTGTCGTGTAATGGAATGAGTAGCCTGAGTACATGTCGCAAACGTTACGTCGTATAAACAATACTGAAGCATTTACTTTGATACTCGGAAGTCCCAGCCCTCCATGCAGACAGGGCATCGCTACCACTCATTAGGGAGTCGAAAAATATGACTTTTCCATAGGAAGTGACTGGATAGTTGCATCAGTTGGCGCGCTATGCCCCATCATCGTGGAGAGGGGGAATATTGTACAATATAATAAGGATCTAAGAGTCGTACATTGTGAAAAGGGTAGTGGAACGACGCTCGTGTTCACGAATTGCCCCTTCAATTCGATACGTCAGCTCCCGCCAATTGAGTGCAGCTATTTTCATAGGGCAGGAATCCATGATAATCCCCATCGATTTCCGGCTAGCAACCAGCACTGACCATGAAATGACATTGATGAAAAACCCGCAGTGGTAACACAGTGCATTTCGTTTCGTTAATGCAGGCCCGAGAGAGATAACAAAAGGAATCAAATACGTTCTTGAGCAAGCAAATGTCATCGATTTGACGTAGCAATACAATAAAAATCACCCGCTTACGGTCTCTCCGAGAAAATTTCTCCAAGTATCGTAGAGCCACTTAACTGATCAGCAATGCTGAGAAGCAGAGCTTCTAGAGACAAAACAAAAACCGACGTGGAGAGGAGCTTCCGCAGCGATAAACCCCGTCGAATTGTGGTCTGGTGAGTAAGTTGTCCAGTAACCACGACAGATGCTTGAATACCAGTAAAAAGATTGGATAATACCTGAGCACAGTATGATTGCGAACGATTGTCTTGAGCACCTGCATAAAGAAATTGAGATTGTCCCGCTCAAAAAACTTACCGAAATCAGTTGAAAGTAAGGGTCCATAAACAGAAGTGGCTGCAGCCATTAAGACGAACTCCTGTCAGTCGTCTACAGGATCAAGATCGTGTGCCCAAGCACACAGCTTTCGTTAACGACAAGAATTTTCTCTAGAAATATCAACAAACGGCAATTAACCTCCAGAGTAACAGTTTTTCAATCGAAATTAACTAGCGTAGTCGGGTGGAATTTATTCATGTCTGGATGTCGAGGTACTGTACAGAATTCGAACCATTTTTCCAACCCTGCTAGGGGAAGGTATCAACCTCCCCCCCCCCCCCCCCCACCCTCGATGCTGTCATTTTCGAGTGGCCTAATGGTATCACCAGAACCAGGCCAAAAGCGTACTTAAAATTCCCTAGGAATACCGTTCAAACCTGGAGACTTTTGCGAAGGTGAACCGAAAGAAGGCGACATATGTCACCTCGAGTAACTCACGTAAAAATTCATCATTTAATGCAGGAGTAACCACGCAATCCAGGATAGGACCAAAGTCGTCTTTAAGTCGGACGTAATTGAGATGGGTAAGGTAATTATAGATTGCTCTGGAAATGTCACGTTGGGACGTCAGTACCTGACCAATGGTCTGATCCAAGAACGAAACCAAGTAAGATAATATAATGAGGTCAGCCCATGCTGGAGGAATGAGAGCTATTTTGGTCACAACCTGAGTCCTTTCCTTTGTTGTTCCTTTAAATGAAGAAGCTCAGCCTTCACTTGGTGGACATCCATAAACCGTAAGGAGTTTGTCTGGCACCTTCATAAAGTTTTCATAGCATGGAATAACAATATTCTCGGAACTGCCGGAGATCCCTCTCCCTCTCAGCGCCATAACGCATTAACACTTTCTGGAGCAACGATTTTGCATTCCCTGCACACCATTCGGTAACAAAAACTCTCGAACGAAAATTTCGAGGGAATGGCCTTTTTAAGATTGATGTGTTCAACATCCAAGGACGGATATATAATTGATTGTGGCGCAAGATTTAAGGCTACAGCTATGGCACAACATTAGTGAAACAAGTAGGTATCACGTCCGTCGTTAACAGTTGCTCAGATACAGAATCAGAAAGACAATAAATATCGAGTCTACTGGTGGAAGTAGTGTAAAATGCGTCTGCCTGACAAGAGTGGAATAGTGAGACATTCAGGAATCGCATACTTGTGAAGAGCGCAGCAAACAGTCTAGTTCTTTCCATATATTAAAATGGCAGGTCTGATCCACAGAACGCCAAACACAATTAAAGTCTCCGCTTAACAGAAGTTTCTGTGGAGTTTTAGGAAATAGTTAAACTATATCCTAGTTTTAAAATCTAGCTCGATTTGTGGAATGGACAGATCCTGAAGGGGCGTAAAGAAGAATTACAGTCAGGTCACAAAACGTGCAGCGTATCCGTCGGTCGTTATTATGAACTTTGAAATAAGTCAGTTGTATTCCTTCCCTGTAAAATAACGCAGTACCAGTAGACAGTTAAGAAGCCAAGAATAAAGAAAGTAGAAAAGCTGATAATAGAAAAATGATTAAGCATCACTTCTTGCAAAAATATAACGTCTACACTTGAATCGTAAATGAATTATCTCAACGCCCCAAGTCTAAGATCGGAACTAATTCTGTTCACATATAGGGTAAGAACGGTATAACGCTGCATAACTTTATTACCAAGACGATTCAGATGATTACTTGCAAGTCACTTTTAAGGTCTTGTCTCACAGTCCATGGCAGAGTCAACGGATGAACCTGAAGTTAAAGGGCTGGATCCCTCTCTTCCACCCTATTTATGTTGTTCTTTGTTCGCGACGCCTCACGCTGTTTCCTGTGCCTTTGTTTGAATTCGAGTACCTCATGGGACCACGTGCGTGTGTGGGGGGTTGGGAGATTGGGGGAGGGTCATGCAGAAATGCAGTATAATTTGCCGAGAACACACCTCATGCTTCCACACGTGGGTGGTGTGGTTCCTGAGAATCAGCGGAGAGGGAAACTACTGGTATGTCGTTTACGGTCACCATGTGTTCCACTGGCACTCTTGTGCATATCTGAGTCGGAGCAGCAGCGGCCTGTGGCATGCTTTCAGCATCGGGGGTCGCAGTAAAAGAGAGTTAATACAATACTGATTGAGGGATGCCTGCCAAGGCCGTCGATACAGTACAGAGCACACGAACGCACCTATCCTCATGTGATCCCTTAGAGGCGGTCTCAATCTTGGGAGACACATCGGAGGGAGTGTTGGACGCTTTCCAATCTTTAGCAGCAGTTGACACATTATCGTCTGATCTGAACTCAGTGGGGGGAGATGTGTCTGCCACCAAAATATTTTCAACAGAGAGGAGAAGAGAAGAAGAATCGTCGGATTCCTTCTACGCTTGGTTTCAAGAGAATGTAGCGGCGACAAGGAAGCTTAAGTAAGTGGCAAAGACCCTACGGCCTACGCGATGTTACCGGCGGAAGCTCACTACAGCCATCAAGGAATGGATTGTGTTGCCCCTCAGGAACTTGGTTGGGCACAACGGCTGTCACCAGGGAAACGAAGTCCTCTAAAGTTAGTCTTCAACGACGTTCATAAGTAGGTTTTAAGACTGTGACACGTCATGGGAAATTCGTGCTGAGATGTCCGCTCTAATTACACATAAACATATGCCTACTTGTTCTGTGTAAATCATATGCACCCAGTATCCACACACCTGCTTTTGGGAGCTGATATTTTGTTTTTTCAAGACATCCACGGATCGAGAACCACTATAAACTGCTAAGTCATGTTGAGCAGATCAGAGCTCCTGCCATGTACTCTTAATGCCCCCAAACGGAGGCAGGACGGTCTTGAGGAAGCTTCCATCAACTTCGGGCAAAAGGTTGAACACCCTACAATTAGTGTATTCCCCCTTTGTGATCACCAAAACAACCATCCTATTAGAACCATCGGGATGAGGGAACGGGACTTGTTATTCGTGATGAAAAATGAGCCTGTCGTCCTGAAGCAGGTCTAGAAACTAGACATAAAACACATACGATTCAGGATTGAAATATGCCGTGCAAACCTGTTCTGGAGTTACCTTCATCGTGTCTATAGGCAAATCGTCAATTTCTAAAGAACCTGGCTGTTCATGCATCGTGGTCTTGTCAAAACTGAAACTGACGGCACCTCTACATGGAATGTTCCTGACGAGGGAACCTCCCCATCGCACCCCTCTCAGATTTAGATATAAGTTGGCACACTGGATAGGCCTTCGAAAACTGAACACAGATCAATCGAGAAAACAGGAAGAAGTTGTGTGGAACTATGAAAAAATAAGCAAAACATACAAACTGAGTAGTCCATGCTTAAGATATGCAACATGAAGGCGTACGTAACATCACGAGCACCGTGGTCTCGTGGTTAGCGTGAGCAGCTGCGGAACGAGTGGTCTTTGGTTCAAATCTTCCCTCCAGTTAAATGTTTAATTTCTTTATTTTGGCAAAGTTATGATCTGTCCGTTCGTTCATTGACGTCTCTGTTCACTGTAATAAGTTTAGTGTCTGTGTTTTGCGACCGCACCGGTAACCGTGGGATTAGTAGACGGAAGGACGTGCCTCTCTAATGGGAACCGAAAACTTTTGATCGCAAGGTCATAGGTCCACCGATTCCTCCACAGGATAACGCGTCTGATATATTCTATGCGACACTGGTGACGGCATGTGCGTCACATGAAAGGAATATGTTGTCTACCCTCCTAACTTGTACACTTGGCGAATGGGCAGAAAGATTGTTCTACCTTACCCGATTTCGGTTTTCTTGTGGATGTGAAAATCACTCCCGAAAAAGTGATGAAAACATAAGAGTTTGTCACATAAACTGAAAATAAAAAAAATTAACTTTCCACTGGAGGGAAGATTTGAACCAAACACCTCTCATGCCGCAGACGCTCACGCTAACCATGGGACCACGGCGCTCGTAAGCTCAGAGCAGGTTGTGTTGCCTATCTTGCGCTTGAACTACTCAGTTTGTATATTTTGCTTATTTTTTCGTAGTTCCACAAAACTTCTTCGTGTTTTCTGGATTGATCTGTGTTCAGATTTTCAAGGCCTATCCACTGTGCCAACTTATAACTAAATCTAAGGGGGGTGCGATAGGGAGGTTCCCTTGTGAGAGCCATGGACGACATCACAGCGCTATTCAACGTTACGTCAAAATTGAGTAACTAACACGAGACGCTGAAAGACAAACAGTGATACTACACACACAAGCACTCACACGACACTGAATGGAAATAAGGGAGCTTTCACAGTGTTATGGTATAAGCGGGGTCAAGCAGAATCACCCCGGCCGACCCAAAAAGCGCGAATCGCTAAGCTAAAGGACAGCCGGCCCTATGGAGAGCGGCTGTATGCCCTTCAGTCTGCTACGGTTGCAGGTTCGAATGCTGTCTCGGGCACGGATGTGTGTGATGTCCTTGGGTTAGTTAGGATTAAATACACTGCTGCCCATTAAAATTGCTACACCAAGAAGAAATGCAGCTGATAAACCGGTATTCATTGGACAAATATACTATACTAGAACTTACATGTCATTAAATTTTCACGCAATTTGTGTGCATAGATCCTGAAAAATCAGTACCCAGAACAACCACCTCTGGCCGTAATAACGTACTTGATACGCTTGAGCATTGAGTCAAACAGAGCTTGGATGGCGTGTACAGTTACAGCTGCCCATGCAGCTTCAACACGATACCACAGATCATCAAGAGTAGTGACTGGCGTATTGTGACCAGCCAGTTGCTCAGTCACCATCGACCACACCTTTTCAATTGGTGAGAGATCAGGAGAATGTGCTGGCCAGGGCAGCAGTCGAACATTTTCTGTATCCAGAAATGCCAGTACAGGACCTGCAACATGCGGTCGTGCATTATCCTGCTGAAATGTAGGGTTTCGCTGGAATCGAATGGAGGTACAGCCACAGGTCGTAACACATCTGAAATGTATCCTCCACTGAGCAAAGTGCCGTCAATGCGAACAAGAGGTGACCGAGACGTTTAACCAATGTTACTCCATACCATCACGGTGGGTGATACGGCAGTATGACGATGGTGAAAACACGCTTCCAATGTGCGTTCACCGCGATGTCGCCATACACAGATGCGACCATCATGATGGTGTAAACAGAACCTGGATTCGTCCGAAAAAATGACGTTTTGCCATTCGTGCATCCATCTACGTCGTTGAGTACACCATCGCAGGCGCTCCTGTCTGTCAAGGGTAACCGCAGCCATGGTCTCCGAGCTGATAGTCCATGCTGCTACAAACGTCGTCGAACTGTTCGTGCAGGTGGTTGTTGTCTTTCTAACGTCCCCATCTGCTAACTCAGGGATCGAAACGTGGCTGCACGATCCGATAAAGCCATGTGGATAAGATGCCTGTCATCTCGACTGCTAGTGATACGAGGCCGTTGGGATCCAGCACGGCGTTCCGTATTACCCTTCTGAACCCACTGATTCCATATTTTGATAACAGTCTTTGGATCTTGTCCAATGTGCGCAGCAATGTTTCGATACGATAAACCGCAATCGCGATAGGCTACAATCCGACCTTTATCAAAGTCGGAGACGTAATGGTACGCATTTCACTTTCTTACTTGAGGCATCACAACAACGTTTCACCAGGCAACGACGGTCAACTGCTTTTTGTGTATGAGTAATCGATTGGAAACTTTCCTCATGTCAGCACGTTCTAGGTGTCGCCACAGGCGTCAACTTTGTTTGAATGCTATGAGAAGCTAATCATTTGCATATCACAGCATCTTCTTCCAGTCAAATTTCGCCTCTGTAGCTCGTCATCTTCGTGGTGTAGCAGTTTTAATGGGCAGTAGTGTAGTTCTAAGTCTAGGGGATTGATGACCTCGGATGTTAAGTCCCATAGTGCTTAGAACCATTTCAACCATTTTTTAAGTGACAGCTCTGGCAGAGCGTAGATTTCATGCTACCCTTTTTAGACCACGCTGCAAACAGTTACAGCATTGCCAAGGCGACATTTTTAAAATTCCATTTCTATTAAATCTATTGGTGAGACTAGGTTTTGGAACATACACTTTCAACGTGAATCGGGATGAGGTATCGCACAGGTGAAGCGTTTTTTCTTCACAGTATACACGTTGTTGTTGTTGTAGTCTTCAGTCCAGAGACTGGTTTGATGCAGCTCTCCTTGCTACTCCATCCTGTGCGAGGTTCTTCATCTCCTTGTACCTACTGCAACCTACATCCTTCTGAATCTGTTTAGTTTATTCATCTCTTGGTCTCCCTCTACAATTTTTACCCTTCACGCTGCCCTCCAATACTAAATTGGTGATCCCTTGATTCCTCAGAATATGCCCTACCAACCGATCCCTTCTTCTAGTCAAGTTGTGCCATAATTTTCTCTTCTGTCCAATTCTGTTCAGTACCTCCTCATTAGTTATGTGATCTACCCATCTAATCTTTAGCATTCTTCTGTAGCACCACATTTCAAAAGCTTCTATTCTCTTTCTGTCTAAACTATTTATAGTGCACGTTTCAGTTACATACATGGCTACACTCTATACAAATACTTTCAGAAGTGACTCCCTCAGATTTAAATCTATACTCCATTTTAACAAATTTCTCTTGGTCAGAAACACTCCACGTTTCACTTACATACATGCCTACACTCTATACAAATACTTTCAGAAACGACTTCATGAGACTTAAATCCAAACTCGATTTTAACAAGTTTCTCTTCGTCAAAAACACTTTCCTTGCCATTGACAGTCTACATATTGTATCCTCTCTACTTCGACCATCATGAGTTTCTTTCTCCCCAAATAGAAATACTTGTTTACTACTTTAAGCGTCTCATTTCCTAATGTCATTCCCGAAGCATCACCCTATTTAATTCGGCTACATTGCGTTATCCTCGTTTTGCTTTTGTTGATGTTCATCTTACATCCTCCTTTCAAGACACTGTCCATTCCGTTCAGCTGCTCGTCGATGTCCTTTGCTGTCTCTGACAGAATTACAATGTCATCGGCGAACCTCAACGTTTTTATTTCTTCGCCATGCATTTTAATTCCAACTCCGAATTTTGCTTTTCTTTCCTTGCTTACTCAATATACAGATTGAATAACATCAGGGAGAGACTACAGTCCTGTCTCACTCCCTTCCTAACCTCTGTTTCCCTTTCATGTCCCTTGACTCTTATGACAGCCACCTGGTTTATGCACAAGTTGTAAATATCCTTTCGCTCCCTGTATTTGACCCCTGCCACCTTCTGGATTTGAAGGAGAGTATTCCAGTCAACATTGTCAAAAGCTTTCTCTATGTCTACAAATGCTAGAAATGTAGGTTTGCCTTTCCTTAATCTATTTTCTAAGATACGTCGTAGGGTCAGTATTGCCTCACGTGTTCCAGTATGTCTACGGAATCCAAACTGATATTCCCCGAGGTCGGCTTCTACCAGTTTTTCCATTCGTCTGTAAAGTGTTTGTGTTAGTATTTTGCAGCCGTGGCTTATTAAACTGATAGTTCGATAATTTTCACATCGGTCAACACCTGCTTTCTTTGGGTTCGGAATTATTATATCCTTCTGGAAGTCTGAGGGTATTTCGCCTGTCTCATACATCTTGCTCACCAGATGGTAGAGTTCGGTTTGGCCTGGCTCTCCCAAGGTTGTCAGTAGTTCTAATAGAATGGTGTCTACTCCCAGGCTTTGTTTCGACTTAAGTCTTTCAGTGCTCTGTCAAACTCTTCACGCAGTATCATATCTCGTACTTCATCTTTATCCACATTCTCTTCCATTTCTATAATATTGTCCTCCAGAACATCGCCCTTGTATAGACCCTCTATATACTCCTCCCGCCTTTCTACTTTTTCTACTTTGCTGAGAACTGGGTTCCCATCTGAACTCTTGATATTCGTGGAAGTGGTTCTGTTTTCTCCAAAGGTCTCTTTAATTTTCCTGTAGGCTGTATCTATATGTGCCACTAAATCCTTGTATTTGTCCTCTAGCCATCCCTGCTCAGTCATTTTGCACTTCCTGTCGATCTCATTTTTGCGACGTTTGTATTCTTTTTTGTGTGCTTCATTTACTGCATTTTTATACTTTTCCCTTGCATCAATTGAATTCAATATCTCTTCTGTTACCCAAGGATTTCTATTAGCCCTCTTCTTTTCACCTACTTGATCCTCTGGTACCTTCACTATTTCATATGTCAAAGCTATCCATTCTTCTTCTACTGTATTCCTTTCCCCAATTCTTCTCAATCGTTCCTTAACGCTCCCCCTAAAGCTCTCTACAACATCTTGTTCTTTCAGTTTATGCAGGTCCCATTTCGTAATATTCCTACCTTTACACAGTTTCTTCAGTTTTAATGTACAGTTCATAACCAATAGATTGTGGTCAGAGTCCACATCTGCCTCTGGAAATGTATTACAATTTAAAACCTGGTTCCTGAATCTCTGTCATACCATTATATAGTCTATATGATATCTTCTAGTATCTCCAAGCTTCTTCCATGTATACAACCTTCTTTCATGATTCTTGACCCAAGTGTTAGCTATGCTCTGTGCAAAATTCTACCAGGCGGCTTCCTCTTTCATTTCTCTCCCCCCCCCCCCTCCTCCCAATCCATATTCACTTACTACGTTTCCTTCTCTCGCTTTTTCTACTGTCGAATTCCAGTCACCCACGACTATTACATTTTCGTCTCCCTTCACTATTTGAATAATTTCTTTTATCTCATCATACATTTCATCAATCTCTTCGTCATCTGCAGTGATAGTTGACATATACACTTGTACTACTGTGGTAGGCGTGGGCTTCGTATCTCTCTTGGCCACAATAATACGTTCACTATGCTGTTTGTAGTAGCTTATCCGCATTCCTATTTTCCTATTCATTATCAAACCTACTCCAGCATTACCCCTACTGGATTTTGTATTTATTAACCTGTATTCATCTGACCAGAAGTCTTGTTCCCCCTGCCGTCGAACTTCACTAATTCCCACTATATCTAACTTTAACCTATCCATTTCCCTTTTTAAATTTTCTGACCTACCTGCCCGATTAAGGGATCTGACATTCCACGCTCCGATCCGGAGAGAGCCAGTTTTTTTCCTCCGGATAACTACGTCCTCCTGAGTAGTCCCCGCCCAGAGATACGAATGGGGAACTATTTTACCTCCGGAATATTTTACCCAAGAGGACGCCATCCTTTACCATACAGTAGAGCTTTATGCACCCGGGAAGAATTACGGCTGCAGTTTCCCCTTGCTTTCAGCCTTTCCCAGTACCAGCGCAGCAAGGCCCTTTTGGTTAGTGTTACAATGCCAGATCAGTCAATCTTCCACACTGTTGCCCTTGCAACTACTGAAAAGGCTGCTGCCCCTCTTCAGGAACTACATGTTTGTGTGGCCTCTCAACATATACCCCTTTATTGTGGTTGCATCTACGGTACGGCTATCTGTATCGCTGAGGCACGCAAGCCTCCCCACCAAAGGCAAAGTCCACGGTTCATGGGGGCGTATATATGTATAAGAGGAAAAGATGGTAGCAAAAATTTTGAAAAGTCTTCACCAATTTACTTAACATTCTTAAATGTTATAAACATCTCCAAAGTTCTAAACTAGTTTATTTCAAATTTTTACCCATTAATATCATAATTGTTTGGATGGACATAGGATAATTATTTGTTTCATATTTCTTATATGTAAATAAATACATGGTAATATATAAAGAGGAAACGTTGAAGGCAAAAATCTAGAAACATGTTTAACCAATTTTTTAAACATTTACCCGAATTTCTAATAAATGTTTGGACCAAAGTAGTCTACATGATTTTAACATGAATAGACTAATATGTGGTATTTGCTGAATTCTCATCATCGCCGGTGCATGTAATTGTTCCATATCCATTAGCCCTTTTCCTCTTTCTAGAAATCGATAACCATCTCCTCAGCCCTATTCTGTGTCCACCTTTTCCCCCTCATTCTGTCCACCTCATCAAGCCATACTGTCTATCTCTTCCTCTCCTTCTCTCTGCCCATATGCTCCTCTTCACTGTCTCTGTCTGTATGCTCCTGCCTCGTCTGTCCATCTTTCCACTGCCCCTAACCACACACCTTTGAATCCATCTCATCCTTCTCATCTATCTCCTCCTCACTCTCTTTACCTCCACCTTCCACTTTCTCTGTGCATCTCCTGCTTCTCTTTCACTGCCTATATCCTCCTCCCTCTCTATACCCAACTCCTCCTCCACTCCCACTCTATACATCTCCTCTACCCTTTACCTATTTATCTTTGCTCCCCATCTCTCTTCCCACCTCCTCCGTCACCCTCTCTCAATACATGCTACATGCATTCAACACCCTCTCTTGGTCCATCTCCTCCCTTTCCTGTTTCTCTTCGTCTGCTCCTGCCACCTCTCTGTGAACAACTTTTCATTTTCCCTTCCTCTGTCAGTTGTCCCTCCCCTTTACTGTATACATCCCTTCCTATCTCATAAATGTGTTCACGACCACCTTCTCCCTATCTGACTGTCCATCTCATCCTCCACCCTTCTCTCTCCATGTTATTACTCCCATCCCCATAGGAGGTCGTTTCTTAACACCACAGTTTTTTCTTTTTCTTTTTTTTTTTTAGACTTACGTATGTGTACCACGTTTGGTGGAAATGGGTCCAGGTGTTCAGGAACGGGATTTTAACTGTGGCTTTGCCAAAGGACGGACCTGTCGTACATGTTTCACATACATTTAACACATGTAGACATATCTGTAATTGAAGCAAATCCCGTCCTGCAGTCTTCATTCCACACAGTCTAATTTTTATGACGTCATATCTCTTGAAAAGCGTGTCATACAAGAATATAACTTTGTAGGTACATTCAGTGGCATATTTTTATACCGTCTGTAGATATGTTGCGAATATGGTCAGTAGTACCGAAATTAATTTTATTTATTTATTTATTGTTCCGTGGGACCAAGGAGAAGTCTCTATGGTCATGGAACGAGTCAGTACATGGAATTATAACATGATAGTAGAAACAGATAAAATGAAATATAAAAAACATATTCAGGCAATAAGTCTTAAGTTTTAATTAAGAAAATCAATAAGGTAGCACTGGAATTTGATTAATTTTTTAACTCTTCCAGGAGCTCCTGGACAGAATAGAAGGAGTGAGCCATGAGGAAACTCTTCAGTTTAGACTTTATAGAGTTTGGGCTGCTGCTAAGATTTTTGAGTTCTTGTGGTAGCTTATTGAAAATGCATGCAGTAGAATACTGCACTCCTTTGTGCACAAGATTCAAGAAAGTGCATTTCATATGCAGATCTGATTTCTGCCTAGTATTAACCGAGTGAAACTTGCTAACTCACGGGAATAGGCTAATATTGCTAACAATAAACGACATTAAAGAAAATAAATGATGTGAGGGCATTGTCAGAATTCCCAGACTATTGAATAGGTTCTCGAGCTTACACCACATATAGCTCGAACAGCTCGTTTTTAAGCCAAAAATACCATTTTTGAATCAGAAGAATTACCCCAAAAATAATACCATGCGACATAAGTTTTTGAAAATATTCGAAGTAGACTACTTTTCGTGTTGAACTGTCACTCATTTGAGATACTGTTGTAATGGTAAGTAAAGCAGCATTTAGTTTCTGCACCAGATCCTGGACATGGGATTTCCACAACAGCTTACTATCTATCTGAACGCTTAGGAATTTGAACTGTTTCGTCTCGCCCATAATATGCCCATTCTGTCTGATCAAAATATCCGTTCTTGTTCAATTGTCAGTTAGAAACTGTAAAAACTGAGTCTTACTGTGATTTAGCATCAATTTTTTTTTCCACAAGCCATGAACTTATCATTATTTGATACTGTTTCAATATTACACACAAGATCCGTCACTACCAAGCTGTTGCCATCAGCAAACAGAAATATTTTTTAATCACCCGTAATACTAGAAGGCATATCATCTATATAAATAAGAAACAGCAGTGGCCCTATCACCGACCTTTGGGGAACGCCCCACTTAACAGTGCCCTGTTGGGATTGAACATCACTACCACACTCAATATTGTGGAGAATTACCTTCTGCTTTCTGTTCTTAAAGTAAGAGGCGGACCAATTGTAAGCTACTCCCCTTACTCCATAATGGTCGAACTTCTGCAGTAATATTTTGTAGTCAACGCAGTCAAAAGTCTTCGTTAAATCAAAGAAAACACCTAGCGTTTGCAACCTTTTATTTAATCCGTCCAAAACCTCACAGAGGAAAGAGAATATAGCATTTTCATTAGTTAAGCCATTTCTAAAACGAAACTGTACATTTGACAGCAAATTATGTGAATTTAAATTCTCCAGTTAACTTGTATGTACAACCATCTCAATAACTTTAGCAAACACCGATGGCATAGAAACAGGTCTAAAATTGTCAACATTATCCCTGTCTCCCTTTTTATAAAGTGGCTTCACTACCGAGTACTTTAATCGGTCAAGAAACCGACCACTCCTAAAGGAAAAGTTACAGATATGGCTAAGTACTGGGCTAACATACATAGAACAATACTTCAGTATTCTGCTAGATACCCCGTTATATGCATGAGAGTACTTGGTCTTTAGTGATTTAATTATTAACTCAATCTCCCTCTTGTCAGTATCATGGAGGAGCATTTCAGGTAACAGTCTCGGAACACTTTTTTCTAAGAGCGCTACG
Source organism: Schistocerca gregaria (assembly GCF_023897955.1). NCBI lineage: Eukaryota > Metazoa > Arthropoda > Insecta > Orthoptera > Acrididae > Schistocerca > Schistocerca gregaria. Next base: position 838,666,658 of record NC_064931.1, read on the forward strand.
TGATTCCCTGTTGGGACAAGGTTTCTATTTAGCTCACCTGCTATATTCAGAAAGTGATTATTAACTACTGTACATATATGCGACAACAGTAACACGGACATTCCCACTACGCACTGATTCTATATCCTCGACCTGTCTCTGCAGACCCGCCACTTCCTTTACAACTGACCATATGGTTTTAATTTTATCCTGAGACTGAGCTATTCTATCCGCATACCACATACTTATTGCCTTCCTAATAACATTTTTAAGCACCTTACAATACTGTTTGTAATGGGCTGCTGCATTTACATTTTGCCTGTTTCTAACGTTTTGATGTAATTGCCACTTTGTTCTACAAGATATTCTTATCCCTCTAGTCAGCCACCCAGGCTGCCTGTTTGTGCTAGTACCCTGGTTTGAACGTTCTAACGGAAAGCAACTTTCAAAGAGCAAGAGAAAAGCATTACATTTACCATCTACTGTATCAGCGCTATAAACATCTTGCCACTCTAGTATCTTGATAAGGTTTACAAAGGTCTCTACAGCAACTGGATCAGCTTTCCCAAACAGTTGACAAATATATTTAACATGTGTTGCAGCACAAAAATGTTTTAGAGTTAAAATTTGTGCATCATGATCTTAAAGGCCATTCACCTTTTTGCTAACAGAATGCCCTTCTAGTAATTAGGAATGAACAAAACTTTTGTCTATGGTTGTTCTACTGTTCCCTTGCACTCTCTTCGGAAAGAAAAGAAAACGATTTGCATAAGATTATATGAATTAAGGAGGTCTACCAGCATCCTTTTCCTTGAACAATCACTTATAGAATTAATGTTGAAGTCACCACATATAACTAACTTTTTATATTTCCTATAAAGTGAACCAAGAACCTCCTCTAGCTTTAGCAAAAATATTGTTAAGTCGGAGTCTGAGGATCAGTTAGAAGTTTAGCTCCATTAAATTTAACCACACCGGCACAACATTCAAACAACTTTTCACTGCAGTACTTTGAAACATCAATTGACTCAAATGGGATGCCGTTTTTCACATACATGGCTACTCCCCCACAGCGCAAAGAGCTCCTAGAAAAGCTGCCAGCCAACCTGTAGCATGGTAAAAGAAGCCTCTGAATTATCTCCTCATTTAAGAATTGTTCAGATATACCAATAATTTAAGAGGTAACATCTATAAGCAGTTCACTAACTTTATCTTCACTACCTTGTATATTTTGATGAAATATACTAATTTCCCCATTACTCGGATACCTGATTTTTGTCAAAAGTGGTTCCTTTGTTACAGAGACATCCCTTCAGCAGGAATACCTATCAGCTTACCTCAGTCTAAAAAAGGTGCAGCTCTAACACCCACTACTGCAGGAATTTTCCCATGAGTGATCCCACCACCCCCACCTATGCTGTCACCTGTAAGCTTTGCCAACCTCTTCTTCCCATACCTGTTGAGGTGCAGGCCATGTCTAGTGAAACCCCTCCTGCTGATAGACTCCACCGACACCACTGAAATGTGACTCATGCTTTCTGTCATCATCGCACCCCCCAAGTCTCATGTTATTGCGCCTGACGTCTGTATTAAGATGAGGCCGATCGTGACGCTGAAACAGTTCCACGAAATGCACTTTCGTGTTGCCAATCTGAGTGGCTATCTTTTCCAGGTCACCATCTACGTCATACTCCCCATCCCTATCAATACTTTTACCAGCCCCACCCACAATCACTACCTGATCCTCTTCAGTAAAATCCCTACATAACCCCCCTATGTTAACAGTCACCGGAGCCAATCCTGCATTAGGCTTTACAATAAATTAACCTGATGCAAGATGCAACACTTTTTGAGGCACCTCAGTGTTTATTACCTCATATCTCCTGAACTATGTTTCTTAAAATCATATAGTTTTGCAGGTGACACATGGGAATGTATCGTGAACACATTTAGTACAAGAAATGTAATACATTAAAGCGTCTTACTTGGTGCCACAGTTTCACTTAATGAACAGCCATAATATTGTAGGCGATAACGTTTTTACTTTCAATATTCATGGGGATTAGTGCAAGCAACTAAGTGCTCTTTTTCTCAACTACTGGATGAATAAGTCTGTAAATGCGCGCATCATGAGTTACACTATTTTTTCACCCCTCCCTCCACCCCTTTCATAGGTATGTGATTATTAACCTCACATCAGTTCTCTCCAGACAGTAAGTATTAATTGTACCAAGTTTATAAAAATCGGTCCAGTGCTTAAGGAGGAAATGTGAAATATACACTCCTGGAAATTGAAATAAGAACACCGTGAATTCATTGTCCCAGGAAGGGGAAACTTTATTGATACATTCCTGGGGTCAGATACATCACATGATCACACTGACAGAACCACAGGCACATAGACACAGGCAACAGAGCATGCACAATGTCGGCACTAGTACAGTGTATATCCACCTTTCACAGCAATGCAGGCTGCTATTCTCCCATGGAGACGATCGTAGAGATGCTGGATGTAGTCCTGTGGAACGGCTTGCCATGCCATTTCCACCTGGCGCCTCAGTTGGACCAGCGTTCGTGCTGGACGTGCAGACCGCGTGAGTCGACGCTTCATCCAGTCCCAAACATGCTCAATGGGGGACAGATCCGGAGATCTTGCTGGCCAGGATAGTTGACTTACACCTTCTAGAGCACGTTGGGTGGCACGGGATACATGCGGACGTGCATTGTCCTGTTGGAACAGCAAGTTCCCTTGCCGGTCTAGGAATGGTAATGGGTTCGATGACGGCCTCCCGCATGCCCACTATACGCCCTCGCTCAAAGTCCGTCAACTGCACATACGGTTCACGTCCACGCTGTCGCGGCACGCTACCAGTGTTAAAGACTGCGATGGAGCTCCGTATGCCACGGCAAACTGGCTGACACTGACGGCGGCGGTGCACAAATGCTGCGCAGCTAGCGCCATTCGACGGCCAACACCGCGGTTCCTGATGTGTCCGCTGTGCCGTACGTGTGATCATTGCTTGTACAGCCCTCTCGCTGTGTCCGGAGCAAGTATGGTGGGTCTGACACACCGGTGTCAATGTGTTCTTTTTTCCATTTCCAGGAGTGTATATACACCCGCATCATCACCTGTACAATACGTATATGATATTTTGGTATCTTGCGTGCAAAATATGAGACTTATTCCTTATACTGGGGCAATTAACAGGTTGAATCAACAGATGTGTGGATAAATATCACGATAAAATATCCTGGAACCATATTTAACTGTAGGGATGGTAAATTACTCCATTGTTTACTCCTACGTATGTCCAAATAGCTACGAGACAGGAACGCCAGGTTACGCTGCACACTTGTCTCACGTTCTTCGTGTTTTATGTGGATTATGGTGGAGTAACAACCCCAAAGCAAACTACGAGCCATAACCCTGCATTTGACGTGTGAATCGAAGGCTTTCCAATTCGAGCAATACGCTTGGTTCTGATATAAATGCCACGATACCTAAAACTGATATGATTTGCGTATCACGAAGTTGGAAAAGGAGCATACTGTGTCAAGACGTGTGGCGGCCACGTAAGGTGTCTGTAACACATATGTCTGTGAGTGTGCGTCGCGACAAGTGACTTGAGACAGGCGTGGAGAACACAGCTTCTCTCGAAATGCATTCATTATTGAGCTGGCGGGCTGCTTGAGATCCTGGTGCTGTACAACCTCTATCTTAATTTACTGGTATATGTTAATATACTGAGCTGACAAATCCATTATGAAGGACGCACGTTATTAAGTTTCTTTGCGGAATAAAAAAATAATGAAAACGAAGTTTTTCTCTTACCCGTCGGGAGGGCCGTCTACGGTGGGTAGCTCAGCTGGCAGCTGGGCTGTTCATGCTTATCCTGATGTCGACAAAGCGTGTCCTATACGTTTGATGGGGGTGGCGCTTTACTGTAAGAATCACGTTACAGATAAATGCAACTATTTAAGGTGTGGATAGTGCTTTACTATGAGAGGTCGTACGTGAGGGCAGCTGTCATGCTTTGTAGTGCATACATATTTGACTCGGTGGTGAGTAGTTTTTTTTTTTTTTTCTTAGAGCACGTTATAGTGGAGGCAGTGCCCTTAATCGTGTTAAAGACAGCCATCCCTTTACTCGAAAGGAATTTTGATCAATCCCACTTTCTTTTACAGTTGGTTGTACATGACGTGGGTGACATGTGGACATTCTAACGTCATTTTCGGCGCAGTCGAAGTGCTGTGGTAAAACATCTTCTTCCACGTAAGTGTAATGTAACTACTTAAGTTATAAGTCGAAACATAGGACACAAAAAATTCATCAACCATATACGGTAAGAAGTGATAAAACAGTATCCCTACATTGTCGTGAAATATTTAAAACTACAGACTGGAAGATAAAATTTTACATTTGATACACTGGTTTTTCTCTTAAAACCCGCAAAACAACGTTGCTTGGTTTTATTTTCCTAAAAAAATTGCTCTCCTGGTGCCATAATATAACTGTTAGGTAGTGGTATAGACGCTAGTTGACAAGCACTAGTAGACAGATTATTTGTCCTCACAAGCTGGTTCTTGCAAAAGGACCTACTCAGTATTTTTAGCATTCACTGACTTGGTATAAATCAACGTATGTAGGGATATGCTAACATATGCAGCAAAAAATCGAAATGTGACCATACTCAATTCATGTCTTCTTCTTATGTATAGGGTAAACACTGTAGTTATAAATCGAAGCATAAGACACTAAAAAGTATACCAACCATATTATGGAAGGCGTAATAAAAATGTGTCTCGATATCCTTGTAAACTGATTAAAAATTATAGACATATAGATAGTGGTTTGAATTTGATACTCTGGTTCTCGCTTTTCTTAAGACTTATGACAAATCAAACCTTGATGGTTTTATATTAAAAGAATGCTCTTCTACTGCTGCATTAAAATAACGATTGTGCAATGGAATTGTCGCTGGTTTATACACGGTATTACGCGGTTTTACACACAATGTTCGCCCTGTCGAACTGGGGCTTGAGGAAGTATTTATGCAGTGCTTTTAGCAGTCACCAGCTAAGCAGAAATGTTTGTGCTTAGGGACAGCCTGAGACCCGTAAAACTGCGAGTTCATTTGACTATTTAATCTACATGCGCACAGAAGGCAATGCAAGATGTGTTTCGTCGTAGCAGTTGTTTCAATCTCGTATTTATATTGGACATCTATGCAAAATAATTAGCAACAATCACAGTAAATTACAGAAAATAGCAAATTATGTCCCGCTAATAGTGTTCATGAAGATACAAAACTTGAAGTACGGTAATATTGGCAAGAATTTTTGTCTGGGAGAGCACAGTTTAAGACCCCCCCCCCCCCTCCACACACACACACACACACAAAGACACACGCACACGCACGCAAATTTCGCTTAGAGGAGTAGCAGTTTCGAAGAATATACCATGACATAATGTGTTGTAGTGTTACAGCTCATTACAGAAATACTTATCAAAATTTTGCAGAGTATTTTATGTCGGCATTAACCTAGGCAGTCAATGTGTCCTACCTCACCATTTGTGACTCTCGTATTGACGATCTTATCACTACAGCGAATGACGAAAATTAAGATTATTGGAATGTAATAATAAATTAATTTTTTTAACAAATATGTACTCCCTAATGGTCTAACTACAGAGCACATATCCTAAAAATTAAAGTAAATTACATAAGGGTGATGGGTCCCACAGTTACTGGGTGAGAGCAACAACACATGATTGGTAAATATTTCAGAGACTTTGGATACTTTTGAGCTCGACTGCTGTTGGGTTAAGACTACTTGACGTCAGGTTGCCAATATTTACATTCCACGGATCTTTCTCTGCAATAATGGATTCTTTTACTAATTAAGAAAATACACGTGAACATGAAGTCGTAAATTTTTTAGCTTGTGAATCTGTATTTTAGGAAAGCCTGCCAATTTCAGTAATTTTTAATCTTGAGAATTCAAAAATTTTACTGCCAATTTTGCCTTTTTCCTGATGTAGGATCCTACCAATTCGTCTATTATACAGCCAATACTACCAGTATCCTTGTTTGGGTCTCTCGACAAATATTTTGCAGACTAAGCTATGACATCATTATTATATCTAGTCAAAGTATCATAGCTCGCCATTTCCTTTGACTCTGCTTTTCACTACATTACATGATCCCCTCACAGTGGGGCAGAGGCCTTGAATGGAGAACAAAAGAACGTGACTGATGAACAGTATAGATACATTGAGCACTAAAGTAATTCTAGGACTCAGCATCTCATCATTATATTCTCGTAACAAGAGGGCTGGGCGACGTGGCGTAACTCCGGTATTCCGACAGCGTATCAGTAACGTTATGCCTACATTACGCTGGTTGTCAAACAATATATAATCCGCCATTATATCACATTTGTTTTGCATACCCTGGTTTGATTTCCACAGATCGTTCCAATATTTTTGAACCAAAAATTTATTTGCTCTAACGAATACACGATCACTGAGCTTGAATGGAGAGCATATTACTCGGAAGCAGTAGGAGCTCCCTAATCATCGAAGTATAGACAGAAAACAATAGCACAGACGCAGTCGATTTATAGAATTGAAAATTTCTCCAAAATGGTGGGGGCCTTACATGCACCTTTACCAGACAGCACGATGACGTCGACATTTGTAGCCATGATGAGCTACGGTGCGAGGGCCGTGGTGCATGGTGGCTATGCGTATAGGCGAGGGAATTCAGGGAAGGTTGATGATTATGTCGGCGAAATATAACTTAAGCACATTTACCTGTGTACTGGGTGCTGACGTCAGCGTTTCCGGGAATGCTGATGATAAAGTTAATGTCGGCGAAATATAAGTAGTAAAATTGCCTGGCAACCAGATGATGACGTAAATTCTGGAAATTCTAATGCTGATGTCAGCGATTTTGAGCAGAACATACGCTGCTCCGCTTCTGTTTAGCCCTGTACATTAAACTTTGTGTCAACATTACCTTTCACCACAGATAATTTAATAGTGTCAAGAGCACACAAATGCAAAATTCTGTATTCAGCCTAGAACACTGGACCAAGTAGCCGGTCACACTGACACAGAACCTGCCTCTTTCACGACCAAACTAACGCAGCTTAATCACTGGCAGTCAGGTTAAAACTAACACCACTAAAACTTTCACAATTCTGTATGCTTAGAGCTAGAAACAAATTACTAGAGCAGATGCAAGCTATCAAGCCGATTAAAATGAGCAATGGCTGAAGTTTAATGACTAAATAGTTCACTCAAAATAAACAAAATACTAATTTTTATTATTGCGTATTCTGGTGAAGTAATTAATAGCACCTAATAATAAATTAATAATAAATGTGTGTCACCAGTATGTAAAATTACCTGCTCCTATCGCTATCGCTGGCGGTTTATCACATATTCCACAGAATTTAAATTATGGCCCAAATCGTAATGAAAAGGTCAACCAACTGGAACTAAAATAAAAATGAAAAAATTATGCATTATGAATACTATAAATTGTGTGCTCGAATATTAGCATATGATGCATTGCTGCTATGTGTAGCTCTCTTATGTTCTGCATGAACACGGTTTTCTGCTGAATGTACATATAACAGTATATTGTCAGTAAATTATTTCATTTTCGACAAAGGTGTGCATATCTCCAGACGTACCTCATAGATCTCCTTACGATGAATCATTATCACATCTGTACTGTTTTGAATTGTGTTTTCAATCATCTCAAAGAAGTTTCGTCCAACCTGCTCACTACAGTTGAATCGGTCGTTTTGAAAAGGGAACATGTCCAGTTCTTTTACGAAGTGCTTTTTTGATGGATTCGGGTTTTCTGATTGTCGGTTCTATGGTTCCTCATGATAATGTGCCAAATATTATCGTCGCAAGGCGCTGTAGCCAGGAAGAAACGTAGTATTCGTTTTGAAAGGGATCTGGCTCTTGGAGATGGTACTTTTTCAAAATGAACATCACACTGTAGTTGGATTCTGCTCGCCGCATAGTTCCCCACATTCTCTCTCTTCTGTTCTATATTTGTTATGGATGATGTTCTCTGCCAGCGTGTCATTTGTAGTCTAGTGCAATTATTACAGCTTGACGCTTGTGCACTGTGTTAACGTTTGTTTTTCTTAAATAACTTTTTCAAGTTCTACACACCGGAAACCTCTTCAAGGAAGTATGTATCCTAGTAATGAAACACCTGGATTTTCGACGCATACTTGTACTCGTGTACTGTCACGTTCACGCTTTGAATTTACTTAAAAAATTCATAATAATGACTGTATTTCATTGCTTTGTGAAGATGCTGGATTATATACTGAAACTTTCGACTGTAATAAGCATTTACTGCTACCTAGTATTAGTGTTTTGGCGTTTTTCTCATGTGTCCTATTTCAATTTTTTCCACTATATTACCTCAAAATACTAGAGCTGATCGAGTCAGTGAATAACTTCAATAACAATGACGAGCCAGATATTTTTCTCCAAAGACTAATCGACCTTCAGCCTCCAAACAAATGTAAGGAACGGTTGTTTCATTAACATATTCAAACAAAAACTTTGTCAAAAGGCTCACAAAATTCAAGTACCATGTTGTATTGTTCAATAATAGCCGGCGAACTGTGTGTCGTATCCCATTCCAATCGTTGTTTGGGTAGCTAAGGGACGCGTTGAACGACTTTGCTGTTTGAAAAGTCGTAACGAACCTCGTCCTGATAATGAAGGGAAATCTACTGGCTCTCGTTCAAATACGATTGCTGGTGAATATTGACAGAAGTTTCATGAACTTATAAGGGATATACTTGCCGAACAAGTGATTATTGTGTCAACAAAATATTATACTTCCACAGAGCTAAACGTAAAATATTTCACAGTAAAATACGATTTTTTTCTGCCATATTTTCAAGAAAATTGGTACCAACATAAGAGACACACACTTAAATGACTCGGCCAAACCGGCTGCAACCACAGAACTCATTTTTCACAAGAGAAGAGCTTAAAAATTAAAAAAAAATGGATATCCAATGACTGACATGCAAAAGAAAGTGATAAGGTAGCAGCATTGTTCTTTGATTACATGCAAAATCTTCCCCTGTCCTCTTTTTCCTGTAAAAGAAGTTTTCTATTACTGTTAGCTATGGCTAAACAAATTTTCATTCTGTACTCATATAAAAAAAACATATCCGTAGTAAAGTGGAATGTGGCTACAGCTTGTCTTCTTGAACCACGAGACTTTTCCATATCTTTCCCTCACAAAAAATTATATTGAATCGCTTTATACTCCTGTAAATTCGTTGTTTCACTTCAAAATACATGATAGTTTTGCAGTCTGTTCAATTTTTATCCGCTCATTGAATAGAAAATCACTATTCCATTACCACCTAAACCAGAGTCATATGGTATTCATTCAAATGCAATTATCTTGTTCTTCTGTTGGAAACATTTCATTACTTCTTCGTTTCTTCAAACTGGACGCTTTTGGGACTGTGCATATAACAGCCGATGTTGCTGCTCGGGAATCACAAGATTATTAGTTTTGTTGGATGTGTGTAAATAGCTGTTTAGCTGACTTGTTGCATCTCTGATGACTTGATCTTAACCTTCGAAATACGAGTAGTGTGGTTCTAACAGTAATGAAAAGAGGAAATACTGCTGTGTATTCATGGCACAATGTTTTCTTCCTTTTCCATTAATGACGCTTCTCTGTAGATGTAGAGTCATTGGGCTCAGGATATCCCAGGTTGGTTCTTTCCATAGTTGCAGCTCTCATTATTAATGTACGTGTTTCACTTTTTTATAATTATCCGCTATGTCTATTTGTTATTTCATTTGCTGAATCATACTGAAGGGTAGCTATAGCTTACTTCACACAATGGAAAGAACGTGGGCGTAAATGAGTAATTAAATGAATCAGTCCAATATCCTAACGTTTCCTACTTAGTTATCAGAAATATACAGATGTATAGTAGTCACGCTTTGCGTAATATGTTGCGAAACCGGCTCTCTCGAAATCTCCAGACTGTGACTTATACTCTGACCTGTAAAGCATGAATAGAAAAATCAAGAGCGTTCTCGTAATTACAGCTTTTGAAATGTAAAGGACAGTGCTGCAGCTCGATGTAGATTGCCACAGACACATAATATCATGAAAGTAATATCAGTGGCACAGAATCTGGAATAGAATTTAGAAGTTGTAATTCCTTGATAATCATTTCATCTAAAAACATAATCGTTATTGATAAAATCGTCCGTACGTGAAACTCCTGGTATAATGGTAAAAAACAAAGAAGTGAACAACAAGAACTGTATGTGTATTGGAAAACGCTGTATTCATTTTGTTGGACGAGAGCATGATGAGTTTAACGGCCTTATTATCAGGGTGGGCTAATGGAAACCGGATTTTGTACCGTGTACGTCAAAAACTCACCGCTCACGGAACAATTAACGTTAAGTTTGAACATAGGTTAAGTACAAATGGAAGATCTGAAAATGTTTCTATGTGTCAGTTTCACACTAAGGCTCATTAAGCAAGTCAGAATCTCACCATTCGTCTGTATTATGTAATCTGAAAACGCACAGCAAGCTGCTTAATAGTAATTTGATGTAGTATTCGTCCGTGGGACAGCTGCAGCACCCGGGAACGCCGACAGGAACGCGCAGATCAGACTACAATCGAATCGATTCCCTTTGTGTGAAGCAAACGTTCTGCAGACAGTGAATCACAGGATCGCGTTCACTTCAGATTGGTTAGACGGTCAACTCGCCAAAGTGTTTCGTTTTGGACATACCTACTAAACTTTTCAAAGGCTATCAGTGATCTTTTGCCTCATACAAAACATCTTTGCCGTATACTTGATGTTTAGATTACATGCAAGAGAAAACAGTTCTGAAAGTTGCCATTGTGATACTTAACTTTCATCCTACTCACCCTGTATTTTAGAATCGATGTGGAATGGCTTTTACAGTTTCCATAATGTACTTCGAATATGGTCACATTGTCTTACTGAGTTGTGATACTCATAATTCGAAGTTAACCAGGCCACATTTAGGCACAAAGAACGAATTCCCCTTGCAGAGCGTTAATAGCGCATCTAAATCTACATTAGGGTAATTAGTATTTTCTTGAAAGTACTGTTTTAAATGGTTCAAATGTCTCTGAGCACTATGGAACTTAAAATCTGAGGTCATCAGTCCCCCAGAACTTAGAACTCCTAGAACCTAACTAACCTAAGGACATCACACACATCCATGTCCGAGGCAGGATTCGAATCTGCGAGCGTAGCGGTGGCGCGGTTCCAGACTGAAGCGCCTAGAACCGCACGGTCACACCGGCCGGCACGGTGTAAAAACTTCAATATCTAGTAAATATTTTTAATTTATAATTTTCTGTTTGAATTTAAACTGGTTGACTGCGTTTGCCACAGATCTGCAGTACAGTGTGCACCGCCACTGACACACATATAGGGCTGTGGAGGGGTTCCTTGAATGACTCGCTAAGGTGACTCAATTATTTCACATGACAGTACGGAGGGTACAATATAACTACGTGGAACTCAATTGTGGAAACTTGACAGTACGGATCGCCAGCAGACTTTTGGCTGTGGTCTCAGTCCTGCATTATGTTCCCCATCGTGACGTGATATGGCTGCAGTTAATTGAGCACAATGAGTAACCCTTCATTGGAATCTTGGTCAACATTTGACAGCTAGCACCTCAGTCTCTTTGGAAGGTGTCTCAAGCATCAGTCCTAGGTGAGTGACATTCTGCTGGTTAGTAGGATATGAGAAAATTTCGTCAGTGAGGAGTGCCCTCCATGTGGTTTGGGAAAGTTATCTGTTCAGAGAATGGCCCATTCCCATGTGCGTCGCCCAGCTACCTTGTTCGTGATAGGCTCGACACGATAATTTCCATTAAGGGGACTAATATTATACAGACAAACTTACTTTATGAAGACAACCAGTTATCACATTAGCGACAGAACATTTCTCCTTAAGAAATATGAGAGGGATTTGCTGTCACGTCTCCAATAACATAAATGCAACTTTAACTTATTTATCAGTAACGAAATATGAGGCCATAGACATCTTAATATAATACATTCTACATGACTGCTTTGAGTCTTATATAAGATTCTTAACACCGATTATAGGGAAGAAGACACATTTTTAACATTGTTACTTCAACATACACACAATACATTTAGCACCTCACATGTGTTTGTGAATGGTGACCATGTGGTTACTTCTCTTAAGGATTTCCAGATTAGCTACTTTTTTCATTTCACAGGAGTATCTTGGTAATCGTTGACTATAACAAATTACTGTCCTCCTGTCTAACTGCTAGCTACACCATACAAAACTAGTACTTCTGACTACATGCAGTTCTGCATGGCTGTTCGTCCATGGTCAACACACTATCGCTCTACGCACGGTGAACACAATTCCAAGCTTCGAATGAGGTGCCACTCACTTTGAGTTATCCAAGTCTGAAAAGATTCAACTTATGAAAAGATAAATCCTGTATGTGTAAACGAAACCGCATGGGTCAAAGTAATATTATAAAGATGTATGTGTGACATAACTTTCGCTAACCCACTGTTTAATTCAGGTGCAAAATAATTAAATAAGGAAATGTGGCTCCTAGAAGCCACGGGGTCCAAGTTTAAAAAACATTATTTCGAGGTAATTGAAGTTGATGTTCAAAATATTGCAGTAGATCATGTTTTGAGTTATGTAGTTTTGTTTGGATTAATTTAAGTCTCAAGGATAGAGTTCATCATAAAAGTATGTTAAAATATTATTTTAATTATATATAAACATATTTTTATATACTGAAAGTTCACAATGCTTTGCACACTGCATCTGTATCTCTTGCACACCTGCACTTGGACCCCTTGCCTTCTGAATGTAGATCAGTAATGAAATTATTTTGAAATAAGAAAAGCACTTATCTTTATTTTTAAGACCCAGAAATTGGTATTACAAAAAATTAAGATCAATCAAAAAACATACACTCGAAAAGATGGGACAAAATACAGATTTTCATTTTCATTTATCCTCGTCAGTTCCATAGACATTGTTCAGATCTTCATTTCCTTCATCTCTGTCACTTAGTTCCACCTCTTCATCACGCAGTCCTGCTGCTTGGGCTATAACCTGAGTGGCTACATTTTTTGACTCCGAATAAAAGGGATGATGGATATATGGTACAAACTGGAGCAGCTGCATCAGGTCATTTACGTTTTGTGTATTTAGTTTAGGCTTTGTTGTTTTTGGTTGTAGAGCTGCGAGCTTTACAGGTAGTTTTCCAGTGGCATTTTGTTTCAGGCTAATTTCGCAGTATGGCTCTTGGTATACTGCCTAATACTTGTAATGTACGATGCCGGGAGTACTTTTCTTTAACTAAAGAATTTGTATTTTGTGATGCCCTTTACCTTTTCCGGGAAAATGTTGTTCAGGTCATCAATATCAATAAAATCTTCATCTCTCATTTTACTTACAATAAATTTTCGATTTTCTGATGCTACTAGGTTCACCCAGTCGTCCGCAATGTACATCAAATTATTTTTTTTTATCTCTATGTGCACAAAGTATCGGCCACATTCACTGCATGAGTGGCCAGGTACAAACTAATGCTGAGTGACTGTCTCAAGGTCTGTGTTTCGTACTACGTACAGCTAAAATTCTGACGCCAAGTGGCTCTTGTTCTGGCCTCCACTATTGTCGTCACATGCCTCAATGTGGTTTATGTAGCTAGGGAGGGGTTAATGTATTTTAGAAGGCAACTCATTACTTCCTGACGCCCCCTGCTGGGTTGCCCCTCATGCCACATGTACATGTTCCCCGCACCATCTTTGAGATTATGGACATTTAAGTTATATGTCCATAGTCGTCGCATATAGTAGTCTTTGGAGTTTTCAACTGTAGGCGTTGGCATCATTCTTTGAAGATCACAACAGATTGATGCTGTATATTTTGCCTTGTTTTTGGTGCTTCCTTACTTTGAGTCTTTTATAGCTTCAGCCTTTCTGAACTGTAATTCTTTTTGTTTCATCGCCAGCTTTTTTCTTCTTCTGTACCAGGCAATATTTTTATTTGGCACTTGCGCAAGTGACACAGGTATCCGTCTGAGGCCTATGAAAACCCAAATTAAACTTTGTGTCGAAAATATTTTGATAGAAGCTCTCTTTTTCGGCACGATTCCTCTTTCCTCACATGACTGTTTGTACAACTTCTACATAATTTTAGATTTAAGTCTGGATTAAGGGTGTTGACAGCTTTTGATCTGTATAGTGACCTGAGTACTTAGAGAAGCTTCTAATGTGTTCTTCAATAACTGCCACTCTTTCTGCTGAAATTGTGTCTGCATGATCCTTTCTCCCTCTTTTCTCTGGCAGAGCTCGGATTGATGAGTCTTCTTAGTTTTTTAGAAAAATATTTGTTACTCTTTTGTTGGACACATCAAGGGTTCTGAAAAAAAAGTCTGCAAACTTTGTACCATTTAAAGTTGTACGTAACCAACATGTCTTTTATACTTATAGCAATTTCTTTTCGCCTTTTGATACGATTCAGTTCTACACCACTGTTCATGTAGGCCATTTGCAGTTCCCAATCAGCTAGCTTCCTATATGCCTCAATTATTACTTGCCTTTGCTTTTGTGGAATATTTTCATTGCACTTAAAATAATAGTTGTGGTTGTACTCACGTATCTCCTTAGATGTATGACATTTTGATTTGCGGTCACGATAAGCTTTGCTGGAGTTTAGTCACTCATTAATTTGTTCTCGCATCCAGAGTCCCACTCTCCCAACTCGTTTTCTACCAGGTTGCGCCGGTGGTGGAATTGCATTGTCCGGTAAATCTTCGATAATTCCTCCAGCCACTTCGGATTCTGGTATTCCAGCTGATGAGGAAAACAGAATGATAGAAAAGTGAGTTACGTTTAAAGTAAGAAGTCTGGGTTAAGTTGGGCAAGGAGTTACATTAGTTAGAATCCGGCTATGAATAAACCAAATTACGCTGGTAAAGTAAAATACGTTTTCGTTATGAGTTTTACATATCAAAGGTGTATAAAAAAATTACCTCTCAATGTCGGGTTACCAATTTAATCGCTTTCACTTGTAGTTTCATAATCACTTCTGGGAACAAAATTGGTATCAGCATCACTATTATGTCCGTCTCAAAATAAAGCAGCATCTAAGAAAGTCAACTAGATTACTTTTTTAAGTATTTTCAGTCACCAAATAAACAAATATCTAGAAAGGTTAGTAATCTGACTCAGATGAAGCTTATCGTTGGTCACTCATATAGCAATGAAGTTTTTAAGCTTTGATGTTTTAAACAACTCTCTTTCATGTGTAATAATCGGATCTACTGCCGGATGATTGTGTCGCTCTGGCACAATGTTTCGGCCACGTAACTCGTTGCCTTCTTCAGGTGCTACCTGAGACTGCATTGTTGGAGGATCTTGTCTCGTATTTATGCCCAGAGGGCGCTGGGTGCTTTAAAAAACAATGGACTGGTTGAAAAAATGATAAATCATAGTTGAAATGGAAACACCTAAACCCAGTTAAAAAAACAACTGTTACGTTTCAGTAACACACACCAATTTGACCAAAAACATGTGACACTATTGCTCGTTGCCTAACAACAACAAAACAATTTGATCCTTTATTTTGGTAGCGCAATGATCCAAATGACAACTTGGCCCCCAAGCGCTCCAAACGACGAACTACTGTCCCTAGTTGCTTTAGGGGCACTAGGCTAGGTAGCAGCATCGGTTAAAGTATGGGCTTGGATATCTCTTCCAATCAAGAGCTCCGATTTTTTACTATTCATTTCCGCACTTAACTCCATTGTGACAAAAATGGCACTTCGAGCCCTTGGTTTCTAGGCGCCATAAATTACACGGTTTCATAAACGTTCATGTCGCAAATATAATTCAATTAGCTTAGAACCCCCATCACTACTGTGCAGAGTATCAGCGTATCACTGTTTCAGTTAGTAGGACTCTACCAAGGGAAATATTGAATGATTGGATTTCTTCTTTTATATATAATTTGCAACAAGAGAGATCACAACACTCACGAAATGAAATATAAAAAAGTATATATACACTCCTGGAAATTGAAATAAGAACACCGTGAATTCATTGTCAAAGGAAGGGGAAACTTTATTGACACATTCCTGGGGTCAGATACATCACATGATCACACTGACAGAACCACAGGCACATAGACACAGGCAACAGAGCATGCACAATGTCGGCACTAGTACAGTGTATAACCACCTTTCGCAGCAATGCAGGCTGCTATTCTATCATGGAGACGATCGTAGAGATGCTGGATGTAGTCCTGTGGAACGGCTTGCCATGCCATTTCCACCTGGCGCCTCAGTTGGACCAGCGTTCGTGCTAGACGTGCAGACCGCGTGAGATGACGCTTTATCCAGTCCCAAACATGCTCAATGGGGGACAGATCCGGACATCTTGCTGAGCAGGGTAGTTGACTTACACCTTCTAGAGCACGTTGGGTGGCATTGGATACATGCGGACATGCATTGTCCTGTTGGAACAGCAAGTTCCCTTGCCGGTCTAGGAATGGTAGAACGATGGGTTGGATGACGGTTTGGATGTACCGTGCACTATTCAGTGTCCCCACGACGATCACCACAGGTGTACGGCCAGTGTAGGAGATCGCTCCCCACACCACGATGCCGTTTGTTGGCCGTGTGTGCCTCGGTCGTATGCAGTCCTGATTGTGGCGCTCACCTGCACGGCGCCAAACACGCATACGACCATCATTGGCACCAAGGCAGAAGCGACTCTCATCGCTGAACACGACACGTCTCCATTCATCCCTCCATTCACGCCTGTCGCAACACCACTGGAGGAGGGCAGCACGATGTTGGGGCGTGAGCGGAAGACGGCCTAACGGTGTGCGGGACCGTAGCCCAGCTTCATGGAGACGGTTGCGAATGGTGCTCGCCGATACCCCAGGAGCAACAGTGTCCCTAATTTGCTGGGAAGTGGCGGTGCGGTCCCCTACGGCACTGCGTAGGATCCTACGGTCTTGGCGTGCATCCGTGCGTCGCTGCGGTCCGGTCCCAGATCGACGGGCACGTGCACCTTCCGCCGACCACTGGCGACAACATCGATGTACTGTGGAGACCTCGCGCCCCACGTGTTGAGAAATTCGGCGGTACGTCCACCTGGCCTCCCGCATGCCCACTATACGCCCTCGCTCAAAGTCCGTCAACTGCACATACGGTTCACGTCCACGCTGTCGCGGCATGCTACCAGTGTTAAAGACTGCGATGGAGCTCCGTATGCGACGGCAAACTGGCTGACACTGACGGCGGCGGTGCACAAATGCTGCGCAGCTAGCGCCATTCGACGGCCAAAACCGCGGTTCCTGGTGTGTCCGCTGTGCCGTGCGTGTGATCATTGCTTGTACAGCCCTCTCGCAGTGTCCGGAGCAAGTATGGTGGGTCTGACACACCGGTGTCAATGTGTTCTTTTTTCCATTTCCAGTAGTGTATATTTCCTGTTTTTCTCACAATAATGAGTTCCCTAATTGTCAATACTGAGTGTCATTACAACACTGTGAGAGCTGAAATAAACGTAGCCAGCATCCTGACCACTCCAAAATCTCGCAACGCTCTTATAAATCAAATCATAGTCTCTGAATTGCGAACTGGCCAAAATAACAGGTCCAAAAAACGACCCGCTAGGGTAGGTAATGAAATTTCAAACATCAGAATCGTTCTCTGACGAACAATACTCAAATCTCAGAGTTCGGAAAGATATCTGAGTGTTGGTTGGCGACACACGCGTAAGTCATACAGGCCCACATTTAGACTGTTAAAAAATTTCAACTCTTTCACGGAGCGACTATCTTAGTAAGGATACCAAATTCACCACAATGACTGCCTCTGAGTACTGCTAGAACCGGACTATTATCCTAGCGCAGCCAAAATTAGACAATCCTTGCCAAGAGAGCTGGCGAGTATATATGCCCTAGCGTTGCAGCATGAGTCAAAACATATACGCTCTTTCTTCCAGAACGTATAAAAACCATAACCTTACCACTACACACTTGTTTGATACATGAAATTCAGTTCAAAGTTTCTGCGCTTTTCATTGATGCCTTCGGTTTCTCATTACATTCACTAGTTATTGTAAATTTGAGTTCTGTCATAGAAAGATTGGGTTTGTTGTTATATTGTCCTTAATAGAAGTAAACAATCAACAATAAGAACATTTACACTTATCTAACTTTATTTTATAATACTGCCGCCATTGTTAACATATTGATCAATCTTACGGCTAAATTACATCATCTTCCCACGAGGAATACACATCCTGCCCGTTAGTACTAAATTGTTAATGGTTATAATAAATACATTTCGATTCCCTGACAGATCTCTGTGAGATTTGTTCAAGGTCATTTCTTTTATAAAAATTAGTAAAGGTGTCATCTTGATTTTAAAATTTTATACAATTCACAAAATTTTAAGGATGAAATAAGTTAGAAACTATACCTACGTTATACTGATGGCTCTTCTGAATCCTCTTACTCATAATATTCTTGTTTTATGTGGGACTGGGTTTCCAGTATCTTGATGAGTTCCCTGTTTTATTGTGATTTCTTGCATTGTGATTCTTGAAGTTTTCCCGGAATGGTGAATGTTTGATGAGGTTTCATAATTGCAGTAGGATCAGGTTGACTTCTTGCCACAATATTTCGGCTGGCAATCGTCCAGCTATTTTCAGGTGAGTGTTCGTCAATGGAGACTGCAAGTTCTGTTCTTCTTTATTGTAATTTCATTCCCCTGCCCCATGGGTTGGCGAGGCCTGTGGCCCTATTCTGTATCGTTGACACAGATCGGTGTAGTAGTTTAGTCTAAGTAATGACGTCATTTTCTGTTCTTTATCCAAATATCCTATTCATTAATTCATCGATCGGTGAGCTGTGGTTGATGTGCACTTATAATTTGCTATTTTAAACATTTTTAGCGTTTTTAGCTTTGGATTAAGTAACTGTGTTCATGACGGACTATTTTCCTTTCTTAGAAATGTGGTTAGGTTAGGTTGTTACTACGAATGCGTACATCCAAAAACAACATTTTCGGTCAATATTCTCTGAAAATATGTGTTACTTTTACGTATATTACATGAGTGTGAACTGACGTTACTAGTGACTTTGTGCACTTTTTCCCACAAATGGTTATTTAGTAACTATCGAAACGTGTGTACAACTTTCAAGTAACAATGGAAAGCAGTTATGTGAAGCCTGATATTGGTAACCTTCTAAGCTATCACGCATTTATGACTTACGCAGCACCGTTTGGCAGCGTAGTCAGCCTACGTTCTTCTGCACGATAGTACAAATATTGAGCGCTACGGTTCTGTCGATTGGCGTGGCCAAGTGAACCGGCACGGTAGCTCAGCGTGTTCGGTCAGAGGATTAGCTGCCCTCTCTAATGAAAAACTGAGTGAACGGGCCAACGATGAACTTAAACAGGTGTTATGGGACGCCATATCCAACAAACAATTACGAACGAATTGAGATAAACAAGGAAAAAAAGTGATTACTGCGGTGGAATGTGATACGAAAGGACACGGGTTCGTGCACGGATGGGTACAAATTTTCTTTTTTCCTCTTCATATATGCCACACGTTCTGAGACATTGTTATTTATGTAGAGGGAAAAAGGCGGAGTGGTGGGGCATGCTGGCAGATGGAAGCAGGTATGACAGGAGAGGAAGGAAGCAACGAGATGGAAAAAATAGATAGGGAGAGCATGTTTTGTCTGGAGTTTGAAGAGGAGCCTGGGATACCAGACACGGTCGTAGGCGTTCTGGAGGGCAAGGGAAACAAAGATAGCGTAGTGACAGGAGTTGAACTGGAGGGAAAGTAGATTGGTAAGGTTAAGGAGCTGGTGGTCGGCTGAGAAGGAAGGCTGGAAGCCACACTGGGTAGGGGGAAGGAGGTGGTGCTGGTTAAAATGGCAGTGAATACGATGGGAGAGGATGGTCTCGAAGACTTAACTGAACATGGAGCTGAGGCGTATGGGACGATAGGAAGAGGTATCAAAGGGGGCTTTGTTGTGTTTAGCGACAGCAGGACACAGGAAGTATTCCATACGTTGTGGTAAAAGGCAGTGGAGAGGAGAACGTAGTACAGGGTAGTAAGGACAGGGAGGAAGGACGGGAGGGATTCCTTGAGGAGGCGGTAGGTGTCCTCATCGTGACCCATCGTGACCAGGGGCGGTGTTGTGTTTGGAGGAAAGGACGAGTATGATATCATGTGCAGTGATGGGAGTGCTGATGTCTGAGTGGGACGAGGGGGGGGGGGGGGGGACTGTAAGTTTGCGGCATCGGCTTTATAGCACAGAATTGGCGTGGGAACACACGCGCATCGGCGGCCATCAAAGGAGCGTCCTCTATCGAAATCCGCGCCCTCTCGAAATACGGTTCAATCTGTGGCGCGCAGGCGCATGTTTAAGGATGAAAACTACATGTCCGCCCTCTGTCAGAATGCGCGCTATTGTCGCTAAAAGCAGAGGCCAAATATCGCCAGACATCTCACGAATAAACCATCTTCTGTCAGAAGAAGTTAGACAGATCACCGGGTCTCAAACCTTGTCCAGTAGAAAGCTGCCATCACGATTTGTAAGATTTTGTGCTGGGTGTATCCCCACAGATTCGTTGATTGCTGAGTCCCAAAAAGTTCTCGCTGGGGCCAAGATTTTCGTGGCAGAAAAATCCATAGAGTGTCCTGTGGTAATACAATGCTCAGCTACAGCCGGCTTCAGGGCTAAGAGAGGCGCGTGTGGCGCTAATCTTTAACATACATTTCATGTACTGTGCATGTCGTCTGACAATGTAAGCTTTGCACACTGGCAAAAAAGTCTGTAGATCCAAGCCTTCTGCAGAGGCAGATCGTCTTTTACCGAACCGAGAATGGTACTAATCTTCGCCAGTGGCCGGAAGATTACTTTATCGTGGACTCTGCTTAAGATTCTGCCTACTTTAGATGAAAGGTTGCCGACGTATGGAAGGAACGCCCTGGACCTGAACAGCTCCTTATCTTCTTGATATTGTGCTTGGTCACGTTTCTTCCTCCTTGGAGCTGTTCTAATCGGATGTGAAGAGTGACCATTATCTCTGAACACCGACTCTAGATGTTCCAGCTCCTTTGTAAGGCTGTCTCCATCAGAAACAACGAGAGCTCGGTGCACCAACGCTCTAAGGGCGCGGGTAGTTTGTGAAGGTTGATCGCAACACGCAGGAAAAGGTCCGTATGTGTCGGGTTAAGATAGACAGAATGCCCTAATGACCCATCCACTCTCCTAGTAACCAAGACGTCCAAAAACGGCTAGCAACCATCCAACTCTATGTTCTTGTGGATTGCTTTCAGATGTTTCAAGAAATATGACACTTCTTCTTCACCATGGGGCGACACTACAAAAATGGCATCTACATATCGCTAGAAGATTCTCGTTTTAGGTTGTGCCGAAACTACTCCCCCTTCCTCAAAGTCTTCCAGTCTGCTCAAAATAATCGTTGTTAAATAAAAAGTAGGTATAAACCTCACGTGGCCACAGCTCTGTGGCGTTTCAGTTGCCACACGATATTCTGTTCCTCTCTTCCAGTATAGATCTCTGACACTGGTCTTGGTTCATTTATGTGATTATATCCCCACAAACCCTTTTGTTCCAATTTTTGAGTTTTAGCCTCCCCTGTTTCCTCTCCAGTTCTCATCCAGGGTCCGATACTTACTTTGACCCTGCAGGATATGCCTGTCATTCTTGCCCTCACGATGATTCTTTTGATTGTTTCCTTGAATATTCATTTAATATTTTTTTGGGAATCTAAAAATTTAAAAACCTCTCTCACGCCGGCCTGATTTAGCTTCACTGATCAGGTTAGTAAAACCATGCATATGTTAAGGGAATTTTCATTCACAAAGCATACTTATTACATTCACACAGTCCAATGCTGTTCTATCCTGATTAAATTGAGCTTAACTTAAATTCCATAAGGCACTGAAGCAATTTCGAAGTCTCAGTGCGACGAAAATTGTCAGTCGATCTCCTGGAAACATTTGTAATAATTATTAACTTTCGGTGATCACATGGGGAAGACCGGATATCTGCTAGTAAGACCGTGTTAGACTATTTAGTTGAAGTAACTGGATATCTTGAGCATACAAAACGGCAGGTTCGTCCAGTGTAAATCAGACGTTCCCCACTGATCCCGTGCAACACAGAGTAGTAAGCAGACACTGTCAAGAATAGTCAGTTAAATAATACGCGAACACACTTACTTTAGTTTAGTTCATTCCTTCTCATACAGAATCTCATCAAGATGGCGACTAGCTCAACAATACATACATATACATCCTCTTTCTTTCACGACTAATCGGTAAGAATTCCTTCATTCTTTTCATAACAGAAAACATAGATAGCAGAGAAGCTATTCCATGCAGTAAATGGACGCTCCAAGGAATAATTGGGCTTGAAACTACTTTGCATTAATAATCGGTAAGATAAGAAGAGATATTTCGAGATATGTACTGAGTTATATAACTTATAAAATTTCTGAAAATATCGCGGAGAGACCGCTGCAAGAGACATTACATTCACTCCATAAACTGGGCTGCGGTACGATGCCTGATCCATTCTTCCTGTAAAATCTAAAAAAAAAAAAATCAATAGAATTAGCAATACAAGGTGTTAACCCCGACTGCCAACTTTCTGGCAACATCTTTCTGAGTATGGTATTTCAGTAAGAACCCCGATTGGTTTGCAAGAATGCACCAACTTCTTTATTTCTTCCTCGAAACACTTGTTCATATTGTACCTGCCATCCTTATATACCAGATCCTTCAGAAAATCTTTATACAATTTACTTTTCGTAGGTTGGCTCCGCTTTCTATTTAAAACAATTATTTTAAATATCTCATATGAAGTAAACTAATCAGAACATTGATTTGCCCACATCTGGGCAGACCATTCTAAATATCTCTTCAAACATTTAACTTTAAATTCATCAGATATACCAGGAATAAAACACTCTTAGTAAGCTACAAGGATATTCACAGGATGTTGCTTACTCTCACTTGAAAAAATTTTACCATTAGGTGAAGGCATTACAGACCAACCAACATTGCTAGAAACTGTGCTTTATTCTAGGTTACTTAACCTGTTATTCACCTTACACCCATTAACCCCTGTACCATATCTTTCCTTACATTGTCTGCTGTGCTTTCCAGTTCACCGACTAACAACGTTCTGGGTCTCTCATCGCCAGCTACAGGCTTGTCATTCATAACAATTCTATACTTCTTTGTCTCTTCATCCCCTGCATTACACAAACGCTTCTCTTAGTCAGCCTCATCACTCAGTACAGTCACAACAGTATTAACCCTTGTAAGAAGATTTGGCTCCACAGCCACAAATTTCGTATTTAATACCCACAACAGAATACTGAATTTCCCAATTTTATTATTTAAGTTCAAAAAGAGCTTCTAAATCACCAATATATGTTTTAAAACATCCCATTTCAATCAGCAAGCTAGGAAGTACATTCTCCTCGGTCATTGTCCTAATACTTCTTGTCTTTGAGTGCTTTGACGCTCATTCCCACTCTCTATCGAATCACAATAACCTAATGATTCCTTATTGTCATGCTGCATGACTGTGATTGGTAAGAGACCTGAAATGATAAAAAAAATTTATGCGCCTGCTGCTGATGCTGTGGGGCAGTTGCCGTTGCGATGACGTGAGTGTAGAACCGCTGGAACGCACTTTTCTCCGCTGCTGTCTGCGGAGTGACGTGTGACGGTGGAACATGGCGCTGATTAACGGGGTTCTCTGCTGCAACTCACAGTGAGGGGAATCGCAGGGTCTCGGACTCTACACTCTACAACTGCTGCTGCTACGAGGTTCCTTGTGGACCATTGCATTAGTTTCACACGCAGCCCTGCTCTGTGTGAACCACCTCGGAGAGAGACCCGCTATGCGACTTGACTGTTAACGTTTGTTGTACGAAGTATTTCCAAATACGTGTCAAAGTTGTTGAACCCCGCTGGAGGGTTGCGAAAGGAGTCTACTGGGCACACTTGTATGTGGCACCCGAAAATGATATGAGTATTTACGTAAACTATACCGAAACTATGATGTTATAAACGATTTACGTCTTTGATAGGCTTCATAAAGCGAATCGCTGACTGTGAGCGGTAGTAGAGCCAAAGATACGATTTCTGGTCTAAGATGGTAGTGTTGGAGTCAGAGAGCGCCTTGCGCACTTATACGTCGCTGTCTGTGAGCGAAAGACGATGGAGAAGGCAGTTTTTGTGGTATGCTATGTGAAGCCACCAAGTGTTGGATTAATGTAGATATGTCAATATTGTTGAACATGGAAGCATAAGTCTTCTACAAGCAATATAAAGGTGTTAAATAATTATGATTTTTGTTTTGCCAGCGCATTAGTATAGAAGAGTTGGCTGATAATGTGTAATTGTTTGAGTAACCCCGGAATGTACGTGAACTGTTTTGACAAAAAGGCTAGTTAGATATTTAACTTTTGTAATGGTTCTAAGATTTGTTAACAGGGCAATATGTAATTTGTTGATCTGCATTTATACTGGTTTAATGAAGTTAGATAATACTTGCTGTTCAAATCTCATTATTTGTGAATCAGTTATGAGTAACGTAACTTAAACTGTCAAATGTTTTTGAAAAGACAAACTTAACTTGCAATATAATTTTACTAAAAAAATCTCAGTTCACTACAATCACTACCGTCTCACTGTACAGGTCGTATGTTTTTCAAAGAAGTTGGATTTTGAAAAATGATTTTATTTATTGGCGAAAACAATGTCATTTGCATTTCTCAGTATTACCGCCAGCGTTGCACATCGCTGAGTCAGTAGCTAGTACATTTATATTTTTTGTACGAGACCAGAATATATCACGTTCCACTGTTGCTGCTCTAGAGGTAAGACAATTTATTTGTTATGTGCACAGGGACAAAAGTTATTAGTTTTGAACAGGGCCAGATGATTCAGTGCCTAAGGGGCTGAATGTATTTGGCAGTGACTATATTTCTTTGTTGGTAATGGGAGTTGAGTTACTGAATCAATTAGTGTAAATTTTTCCTCAGAATAACACAGAGTAAGCACAACATTTGCAGTTACAACATGCTACACGATAATTAGAGTTTTGTATCCCTTCCACAGTTCAGACATTTATTCAATGTAATCGTAATGTTTAATATTTCATTTTTTAAAGAAATTAGCAATGTGTCCCAAATCTGAAAGTGAACGGGTATACTTTCTGAAGACATTGCTGAGTATGGGATATCACCTTCGTCAAACAGCCACTTCTCTTTTTTTTACCACAGACATTCGCATTTATATAAAGTGATTGTTAAGTTGCTAAAGAGTACTGGGAACAATCTGTAGCTATTAATGATGTACACTTTAGATTTTTCTGTCTTGTTTCAGAAGATATTTCAGGAACTGTGTTAACTGTAACTCAACTCAGTTTTAGCTACCTTTTAATGTTATTGTTACAAAATTATAGTGGACACGCTTGTGGCAGTTGCAGCTATCTCTACTTGTAAATATACATTTCTGTGTTCGTTTATTCAATTCTATGTAACTAAGTGTTATTCCCCCCCTTCCCCCATGAACCATGGACCATGCCGTTGGTGTGTTGGCTGCCGTGCCACAGCCATACAGATAGCCGTACCGTAGGTGCAACCACAATGGTGGGGTATCTGTTGAGAGGCCAGACAAACGTGTGGTTCCTGAAGAGGGGAGCAGAGTTTTCAGTAGCTGCAGGGGCAATGGTCTGGATGATTGACTGATCTGGCCTTGTAAACAGTAACCAAAACAGCCTTGCTGTGCTGGTACTGCGAACGGTTGAAAGCAAGGGCAAAGTACAGCCGTAATTTTTTCCGAGGGCATGCCGCTTTACTGTATTATTAAATGATGATTTTGTCCTCTTGGGTAAAATATTCCGAAGGTAAAATAGTCCCCCATTCGGATCCCCGGGCAGGGACTACTCAGGACGACGTCGTTATCAAGAGAAAGAAAACTGGCGTTCTTGCTGCTTAAAAGTTTCGTTTCAGAGTCTTCCCTCCATGTTTTACACAATGACAAACCTACATGCATGAACCAATATTGCAAGCAAAGTTTCAACATTTCCATTCTTTCGACGTATAATTGGTTTTGAAATTTCATCCATAGATTAACTTCAGTTACGTAAGTGGTCATAGATAATGAATAAAATATTTACATATATGTTACATCGAGGATAATAGTTGTACAGAAGTCACATTTAGTAACAAGATACAAAGAAATTACATAAGACACTCATAGGTAACATCCAAAATAGTGTTACACATGTCCCATGTTTGAGCGATGTTTCCTGTTAGAGATACTTCAGTGAAGCACACATAACACCTCAACAGTGTTGCGCGAAAAAAAATTTGCAAAATCACAACAAAAGCATTCACTTTGCATAAACAGGTATGAAAGACGAACACTGTCATTCATCTTATTCACATTTTACACAATATTTCGTCGTGTCGAAGAAATTCTGTGTTTAATAGATCATTGTATAACGATGGGACAATGGGTATAGACATAGGAGAATGACACATATGTAAGAGAACAGAAAGTACATAAATATGAAGGACAAAATGCGATACATACATAAATATTATTTAGATATTCTTCGGAATCCGAAGTCCTTTAGTAGAATATTAAACAGTTCGTTTAAAGGCACATTAAATTGTTAAATTTTGCCTTTTTAAAAATACTACTGAAGATATTATTTTACAGGAAAAACAATTAGGAAAATTTCCTTCTTTCATTAGAGACGTGTTTTTAGCTGTGTTAATTTTTTATGTAGTTCAACAAAATAATACAACATCGTTTAGAATAATCATAAATTTCTTCACTACCCCTTCTTTATTTTACGCACTCCACTTCAACACGTTTATTTACAAGCCTTGTTTCACGAACCAAACACTCGGCTGCCCACTGAGATTTTTCTGAGTCCTTTTCTAACACTCTTTCCTGTTCTGTTCACTTAGGAAGATCTTATGCTGCCTATTTCAAATACTGGCAGTCCATTTCATCCAGCTGCCACTTATTATACTGTGCAGCCTTTTAGCATCTTATTTAACTTTTTCTGGAATATCCGTTTCATTCTGAACACAGTTACATTGCTAAGGCTCTGAAACTTATAGACCTATATAAGCATAACAATAATAGCCTTCACAACAGTATAAAATGTTTCAAAATACAGTTTATAATAATAAACATATTATAAAACAGTAAATATTATCCATGAAATGTTTCCAAACAGTGCTCCTTTTTCTTCTGATTTGTGGATACAAGGTTTCAAGTCCTCTACATTAGGAATACTAAGGGCTTTTTTTCATTTTGGATACTCCAGATAGTAAGCGTAAGGTCGGTCGTTGTAAATGTATTTAGATTTGGAAATAAACCTGGCGCACATCCTCTAATTATGGTGGAAATATGTGCTTTTGTACACAGCATAATTTTCCTGATTTTAATGTAAGAAGTCTTGTAGAGTTTTAATTTCATCCCAAGGGATGTCTTCTACGTGTGCTTCATCTGTATCTGCTTCTATAGTTTTGCGATTTCAAAGTCTTTCACGACCTGAACCATTTGCTAAAAATACACTCCTGGAAATAGAAAAAAGAACACATTGACACCGGTGTGTCAGACCCACCATACTTGCTCCGGACACAGCGAGAGGGCTGTACAAGCAATGATCACACGCACGGCACTGCGGACACACCAGGAACCGCGATGTTGGCCAACGAATGGCGCTAGCTGCGCAGCATTTGTGCACCGTCGCCGTCAGTGTCAGCCAGTTTGCCGTGGCATACGGAGCTCCATCGCAGTCTTTAACACTGGTACATGCCGCGACAGCGTGGACGTGAACCGTATGTGCAGTTGACGGACTTTGAGCGAGGGCGTATACTGGGCATGCGGGAGGTCGGGTGGACGTACCGCCGAAGTGCTCAACACGTGGGGCGTGGGGTCTCCACAGTACATCGATGTTGTCGCCAGTGGTCGGCGGAAGGTGCACGTGCCCGTCGACCTGGGAGCGGACCGCAGCGACGCACGAATGCACGCCAAGACCGTAGGATCCTACGCAGTGCCGTAGGGGACCGCACCGCCACTTCCCAGCAAATTAGGGACACTGTTGCTCCTGGGGTATCGGCGAGGACCATTCGCAACCGTCTCCATGAAGCTGGGCTACGGTCCCGCACACCGTTAGGCCGTCTTCCGCTCACGCCCCAACATCG
Source organism: Schistocerca gregaria (assembly GCF_023897955.1). Lineage (NCBI taxonomy): Eukaryota > Metazoa > Arthropoda > Insecta > Orthoptera > Acrididae > Schistocerca > Schistocerca gregaria. The sequence goes on from NC_064931.1 coordinate 838,695,039, forward strand.
TGCAGCCCGCCTCCAGTGGTGTCGCGACAGGCGTGAATGGAGGGACGAATGGAGACATGTCGTCTTCAGCGATGACAGTCGCTTCTGCCTTGGTGCCAATGATGGTCGTATGCGTGTTTGGCGCCGTGCAGGTGAGCGCCACAATCAGGACTGCATACGACCGAGGCACACAGGGCCAACACCCGGCATCATGGTGTGGGGAGCGATCTCTTACACTGGCCGTACACCTCTGGGGATCGTCGAGGGGACACTGAGTAGTGCACGGTACATCCAAACCGTCATCGAACCCATCGTTCTACCATTCCTAGACCGACAAGGGAACTTGCTGTTCCAACAGGACAATGCACGTCCGCATGTATCCCGTGCCACCCAACGTGCTCTAGAAGGTGTAAGTCAACTACCCTGGCCAGCAAGACCTCCGGATCTCTCCCCCATTGAGCATGTTTGGGACTGGATGAAACGTCGTCTCACGCGGTCTGCACGTCCAGCACGAACGCTGGTCCAACTGAGGCGCCAGGTGGAAATGGCATGGCAAGCCATTCCACAGGACTACATGCAGCATCTCTACGATCGTCTCCATGGGAGAATAGCAGCCTGCATTTCTGCGAAAGGTGGATATACACTGTACTAGTGTCGACATTGTGCATTCTCTGTTGCCTGTGTCTGTGTGCCTGTGGTTCTGTCAGTGTAATCATGTGATGTATCTGACCCCAGGAATGTGTCAATGAAGTTTCCCCTTCCTGGGACAATGAATTCACGGTGTTCTTATTTCAATTTCCAGGATTGTATATAGCAGCATCAGGTCGATCTTTCATCTTCGTTTTGTGTTTACTTCATGGTTTTGTTCTGATATTATTTCTCATCTTGTGTACAACATTTCGTCGCCTATTCCTCAAATTCTGTTACTTCAGTACATCCTTCATCCAAATTGTCTTCCGTATCTGACCATTCTTCTTCACTGTTCGTATCAAATAGAAACGCTTATCTTAGACACATGTTAATTTCCTCATTTAATCTTTTGTCTGGTCTTAAATACATAAGGTCACTGTTTTGCACTAACGTTATTAATTCTTTTTCTTTCACTGCAGCTTCTCGGCTGGGCTTTTACCTTCATCGGCTGTAATGACGTCTATCTTTACTACGTATTTTCTGTAGTCATCGTAAGTTTCAACAATTACTAATTGTTGAAATCTACCTCGTCGTGTCTACTGACAACAGTTTGTTCCGCTGGTGATTCGATACTCAATAGTGGTACGTCGGCAACGCTGAGGGTTTCATATTCTTCCATTCTTCTTATTATTGGTCTCAGCATTATGGGCAGCTCGTACACTTCGGCGGCGCTAAATATTTCCATTTCCTCTTCACTATCTGGCCACTTCCTATTCTCGAAGTCCCTTTATCTCCTTTCACTACCACCTAATCTTTTGGTTGCATAGTTCTACATCTACATCTACGTGACTACTATGCTATTCACAATTTAGTGTCTGGCAGAGAGTTTAATGAACCGCCTTCAAGTTGTCTCCACTGTTCCACTCTCGAATTGGCGTGGGAGAAAAACGCGCACAAACATTTTTCTTTGTAACCCCTGATTTATGTTATTTTATCGTGACGATCATTTCTCCCTATGTGGGTGGGTGCCAACAGAAGGTTTTCGCAATCGGAGGAGAAAACTGGTGATACAAACTTCATCAGAAGATCCCGTCGCAACGAAAAACGCCTTTGTTTTAATGAATGCCACTCCAGTTCACGTATCATGTGTGTGAAACTATCTCCCCTATTTCGCGATAATGCAAAGCGAGCTTCCCTTCTTTGATTTTTCGATGTACTCCGTCAGTCCCACCTGATGCGGATCCCACACGGTACAGAAATACTCCAGAATAGGGCGGTCAAGCATGGTGTAAGCAGTCTCTTTAGTTCCTTTCGAAATACTCCAACTCGCTCTGCTTTAACTTTTGGTACAAATCATCGATCTCATGGCAAAAATTTACAATCCATGACAACTCATTTTCGCATATGTTATCGTCATTGAAACGGTTTTCGATGCTTTCTTCCACGCCTACAAATAAATTCACGTTTTCTCTTGCCCGGTGTCGACATCTGCTGAATGGTGCTCATTGCTTTCTACTGGCCCTACTGGACGCCCACATTCTGTCTTACTGCCACAACTACAGCTTTCACACGAACAGATGATCGGTTTGAGGTATGTTTCACTGGCCGGGTCTGCATCAGCACCTTAGTGTAACTTTCATTGCTTGCGTGCCGCGACCCGTTGCTGAGCAGGCCCTTCCCTTTGTTTGCAGTGTCCTGCTGTGCTTCGCAGTCTCTCTCCCGAGCACTTAAATCATTACGTTTACGCCGGCGTTGTTTCTTACGTTTGGGCCTTGAAAATCTGTCCGCGTTAGCTTGGCCCGAAACAAATCCGATCCTCAGTCTTCCGCGTAGTTTTCTGTCGTGGTGATGTAGCGGTTGAAGTACCTCGACCTCTGTCTATAACTCGTTGAACCATATCTATGCGATACATATCGCCGTCATTATGTTAACTGTCGTTGTGATTACCTCTTTTGTTATTATTCTGGCAATAATCACGATTGCTTCACTAAGCACCTTCAGACTGAGTTCTTTTTTGAAGCGAAGCAAATATTAATATGATTGCACCCTACGTATTTCCTCGAATCTTCTGACTTCTTTTGCTGTAGCTCCCAAATAACCCAAAATCGCATCATTTACTTCTTATGTGTTTCAATTTCCTCTACTAGTACTAGCAGAAATATTTCATAGACCTTGTGATGCTATTGTCATACAGTCTGGCCATTATAAATGTGTTCTTGTTCGTACCAGTATTCCTCGGTAAATGTTTGCAAAACTTCATGGAACATCGTCTGATCAGGGTTTAAATTCTGCCCCATCTCTTAGTATCACATGCAAGTGCATTGAGAACTACGTTAATCTTTTTTTTCCTGTCATATATTCAGGAAAAATCCTTTCACAGTTTTTCAGAAAATCCAGTGCATGCCACCCATTATGTCTTTTGACAGGATCAAAACGTTTCTTATTATCCAGTAGTTTGTTTAAAGTATCATGTCATTGACACAACTGGACTTGTATCTGATTTCCTTTTCAAGGTCGCAGATTTCACCTTGAATTCTTTTTATTATTTTGGTCACACTTATGTTCCCAAATATTACCTGTTTGGTTATTTCTTTCTCAGAATCAGCCACTGTCTTTCCCAATTATGAGGTTTCGTTTCTACATTCATCACCAATTTATGTTTTCAGGCCGAAGATCTTTTAGTCCATTTTCGTAAATAGCGAAGATTCTACAGTTTCTTGTATATTTATGATTTCTCAATCGAACGTTTCTTTGATATCACTGATCTGCCACTGCATAGAATCCCCATTGATATTTATGGTACATATTTCAAGTTTCATATCCTTGATTGCAGTACTCAAAACACTTATTTTGTCTTGTACTGTTCCCATCTGTTTGCTGAGCTTCACACTCTGTGTTTCCATTTGATCATTAGTACTACTTGTCTGTGTTTTAGGTTGATTATCACTACCATTAACATGTGCCTTGATGCTACCACTTTGTGCTAAAAGTTGACATGTGCTTTAATTTGTGCAGACAAAATTTTTAACAGATCATTCATGCTGAAAGGCTTAGAGCTGCCCTGCTCCACCCTATCATCAGCTCTGATTCAATCTCAAGAGTTTCAACCCGTTCCTTCCCAGTTTGTCTCGAACTAAACATAACAAGCGATTCCTTCACATAACCACTATCATCTACGTAATCTTTCTCATTTTTCTGTCCTATAATTCTTGTTTTATTTGTGACGACTTCATCATCTGAATGTGATCGTTTACATAAGCGTGGTATTCAAATAACGTTTACTGCAAGTACGTGCCGCTGGACATTCAGTGCTCGTAATACTTTTGTTTCGCGATTACTACATGTGCTGTGGTGTGCACTGTACTGTATCACAAACCAAAGAGGGTCATGTCACGCAGCGAAAAATTTAACTCCACAGACTTTTACTAAATTAGCGATACGCCGATAATGTTACTCCTATGAAAAGAGAGGTTACTTACTTGACGCTAATTGTGCGTACAGAAAAAGTATCGGACTGGTTATTTTTCTATAAAGACTTCTGTTAAAGAGAAACAGTAGCAGGACAAACGGGAAACGAACGAGTGTACTAGTAGTTATAAAGTAAACTGCAATCACGAGAGAGGACACAGTCGCTAGTCTAACTAAGCAAAATTTTACGAAATATTAGTATATTACATGTGACTATAGTGATTTACTTGATAAGTATCTTATGTTTTGCAAAGAATATATCAAGCAGTAACACAATTTATCAAACAATGTATCAGTAGTTTAGTATCAACGACACAGAAGGAATATAAATTGTTTTTGCAACAACTTGGAGTCAGTAACACTTGCTATCTGTATATTAAATCTGAAAAGCTGATAATCATTATAGGTAAATAATTACTAGCTTTGGAGTATTAACTTGGACAAGATATTCCTTTCTTAGCCTAATTATTGGACAATACTGTTCCTGAAATGGTTGTCAGGTATTTACGTTCTCCACTCCTATTATTCTATGTATTCTCAAGGAGCATTCTCCTCCTTATGCTATTTAGCTGAAATGGTGCATTTAGTACACGGATCTAGTATAGTATAAATAGTTCTAGCCAGTAACTAATTATAGCACACAAATGTCAGAGAGCTGACAAGTGAACTTCATTAATGCTGTAGTTGTAATATAATACTTAAATCTGGCACATTAAGTGACAAGGCGACCCAAAAGCTAATCTATTACTAGGTTAAGATCAAGGATAAGTATTTTAGTGGCAAAACAATATCAGATATGCTATTAATCATATACACATGAAACAATAACCACTGCTCTTTCCAAACCTGCAAATATATGCTGGTCCTTCGAAGTCTTCCAACCAATAACTATTCTGAATCATCACTGCTTCTGCATTTAACAGTAATAGCTGATTGTTTGGCTGATTTGGCGGAGGGACCAAACAGCGAGGTCGTCAGTCCCACCCCTGAAGGCTGGCGGAAGGAAATCGACCGTTGTCTTTCAAAGGAACCATCCAGGCATTCACCGGAAGCGATTTAGGGACATCACGAAAACCTAAGTCAGGACGGCCGGACTCGGGATTGAACCTTCGTCCTCCCTAATGCGAGTCCATTGTGCTAATCACTGCCCCACTTTTCTCTTCAGTAACAGTGTACACAGATTTCCATAACAGCAATTTAGCAGACTTTTCCTTGATATTAGAAATCTTTTCTTGACAACTGAACTTTGGTGTGTCTTTAATTATACTTTTATGGAAAATAGGTGGATTACATCCAATTATCTTTCTATGGAAAATACGTGGATTACTTCAAAACTTACAGTCAATGAATAACTATGAAATTTACTACTCCACGGAGTTTGTTAACTGTACTGTAGGTTTACTGAAATGACTTTTCAATTCTGTAAAATAGAATAATCCGAAATATCGTAGCACTTGAGATTGAAAGCTGTCTAGGTAAATAACTAACGATAAAATACCGGTGCTCATCATGATGTCTATACAACACGAACTTTTTACTGAAAAAGAGACCACATAATTTATCCATGCAGTTATACAGTACTTAACTCATAATATGAGATGAAGGTACCGGCAGTGTACATCACTGTAAGTATTCAAAAATTGAGGCGAAAGTATCCATGGCTCTTGCTGTGCAACTAGATCTAAAAATTCTCCTCTTAATCTCTGATTGCAGTGAAGAGTTAGCCAAAGTATGCGATGAATAATAAACCAAATTACTTACAGATCCGAGGCTTATAATCTTGCTGTTTTTCTTGCCTCGTTCCGTTCACAAGATGTGAACACGTTGCCTGCTAGCCATCGACTGACTCATGTCACAAAGGAGCTTCGGAGTTCGACAGCCACATCCACTGTATCTGTTCCCGCCAAGTCACGTTCCTTGGTGAGGGGCTTCGTGTTTTACATGATTACAATCCTACGAATCCTATGCATGAACCAGTATTGCAACTAAAGATTCAACATATCCATCCTTTCACAGTGTACTGGATTCTAAATTGCATCCATGGATTAATTATAATTACTTAAATGGTCATAAATAATGAATAAAACATTTACGTCGATCTTACATCAAGGAGCATGGCTATACAGAAGTCACATTAAGTAACGTGACAAAGAAGTTACATAAGACGTCTTTAGGTAATACGGATATTAGTGCTACAACATTGTTCCTCAACATAATGAGTAAGAAAAAGGAAGGGATGCAATGATATGGTTTACAGAAAAGTAGAGGGTCATGAAGAGCAACTTTATACCAAAATATTATACAGCGTGATTTTGGGATGATGTTAGAATTTGTCAGGGATGATTGAAATGAGTAAATGTAACAGTTTGAGGTAAGGGACTCTGCTCCTCGAAAGACAGAGTTGAAAGTTATGAGCAAAGATCATTCTGATACCTCTGAGGTTGAAATACATCTAACAGTGCTGTTGTTGTTAAGACTGTAATGTAGGCAATCCTGACGTGCACTGAGGTGTAGAGGTCGCGATAACAGCTTTGCTGATCCAATGCAGATGGCTTACTGAGTGCTGACAACACTAACCCTGGTGTAAAATGTCTGTACTCTGGTACACAGTCGCCTGTGTTTACAAATTGAAATACTGACGTCAATCAGTCCGTAAAAAATGGAGCTGTACCCAGTGACGAAGCTTTCAGGCATGTTTCGTGTGTGGGCTGTCAAAAGGAAGCAGCAGAAAAGTGGAAGGTATCTGCATTATCAAATATCCGTATAGAAGACATGCGGCTCACTCACTGTTTCCAAGAGCGTTCGAAGGATTAAGCGACACAGGCCAACTAGTAACACAGTGCAATGGCCAAGGAGTACGACAAACTAGACGGCCTCCCAGCTTGGACAGATGCTGACGTTGGAAATTGTATCACAGACACAGTCCCTTTGACTATTCAATGACGTAACATAATCCGCCCACAGATGTAAACAAACATGCTTGAGCAGCGGCTATTTGACGACAGCCTATCGGTTCCAGTCATTCCACCAGGAAGGAGGTACACGGCTCGTGTTGTCTGTAGTTCAGCAATGCCTAGACGGTCAATACCGCTGTTTGATCGCGACCACGTTGTTACTTTGTGCCATGAAGGGCTCTCTACAAGGGAAGTGTACAAGCGTCTTTCAGTGAAGCAAAGCTATGTTGTTCGGGCATGGAGGAGATACAGAGAGACAGGAACTGTCGATTACATGCATCGCTCAGGCCACTCTAGGGTTGCTACTGCAGTGAATTACCGCTACCTAAGGATTATGGCTTGGAGGAACCCTGACAGCAACGCCACCATGTTGAATAACGCTTTTCGTGCAACAACAGGGCGTCGTGTTATGACTCAAACTGTGCGCAATAGGCTGCATGATGCGCAACTTCACTCCCGACGTCCATGGCGAGGTCCATCTTTACAACAACGACACCATGCAGCGCGGTACAGATGGGCCCAATAACATGCCAGATGGACCGCTCAGGATTCGTATCACATTCTCTGCACCGATGAGTGTCGCATATGCCTTCAAACAGACAATCGGCGGAGACGTGTTTGGAGGCAACCCGGTTAAGTTGAACGCCTTAGACACACTGCCCAGCGAGTGCAGCAAGGTGGAGTTTCCCTGATGTTTTGCGGTGGCGTTATGTGGGGCCGACGCACACTGCTGGTGGTCATGGAAGGCACCGTAACGGCTGGCTGTACGATAAGTGAATGCCATCCTCAGACCGATAGTGCAACCATATCGGCAGCGTATTGGCGAGGCATTCGTCTTCATGGACGCCAATTCACGCACTAATCAAGCACATCTTGTAAATGATTTTCTTGAGGATAACGACATCGCTGTACTAGAGTGGCCAGCATGTTCTCCAGACATGACCCTATCGCACATGCCTGGGATAGATTGAAAACGGCTGTTTATGGATGACGTGACCCACCAACCACTCTGAGGGATCTGCGCCGAATCGTAGAAGCGGAGGGACTAACAGTGCCTTGATGAACTTGTGGATAGTATGCCACGACAAATACAGGCATACATCAATGCAAGATAACATGCTACTGGGTATTACAGGTAGCGTTATGTACACTAATCTGGACCACCACCTCTGAAGGTCTCGCTGTATAACGGTACAAGATGCAATGTGGGGGTCCATGAGCAATAAAAAGGGCAGAAATGATGTTTATGTTGATCTCTATTCCCGTTTTCTGTACAGGTCCGGAACTCTCGAACCGAGATGATGGAAAAATTTTTTGGTGTGTGTATATGTACTATTCAGGGATGAAGCCTGTTTCACTAGAGATGGAGTGCTAAATAGTCGCCATAGTCATATCGGGAAGTTAAGAATCCCGAAGTTACCGGTGTGAAGAGCCATCAAGGCATTTTGTAGGCCAACGTGTGATCACTCAATTTTCCCTCCATTCTGAAGAATATTAGTGTACACAGTGTTTATTAGAGACATACTTCCTAGGTTCCTGGAACCTATCCCACAGGTTATTCGTCATCGTAGGTAGTTCTAACGAGATAGGGTCCCAATTAACTTTGGACTGAGGGTTCGTGAACACCTGCCTGAGACGTTCTCTGAATAGTGGACAGACGAAGGAGGTGCAAGTTCGTTACCACTATGTTCGCCTGATCTCACCCCAATTGGTTTCCTGTTGAGTGGACTTGTGGTAAGTCTTGTACACGCCTGTCGACACTCTTCAGAGACACCAGGGATATTAGAATGCGTACAACAAAGCTTATTGCGATGATGCCATAGCAGTATTGATGCTGACGAACGCAATTTAGAAATATAGTTCTAAAAGGAGTGCTCTGTTAAGCTTGTGGAGGTAAATGGAATTCTCTATAACTGTTCTGTAGACTAAGGATGTTCGGTTCTCTGACATCAGTCTATGCGTGACGTTATTGTCCATCAACAGGGAAAATTATCTGAGGGTGTTGGGAACTATTCAGCGGAAATATTGTACGCCATGAGGTGGGTTCGGAAGTTGGGGCTCTTAATTTTGTAGCTGCGCAGGCTAAGGCGGAACTTGAGTAGATTTCGCCAACATAATTCGACACTGTCATTTCCAGACTATGGTCCCTTACCTTAAATTGATACGTTTACCTTTCCTCATTGTTTATTTACGTCTGTAACATCATCACTGAATCACCGTGGCGCGCATGTCGTGGTCGTGCGGTAGCGTTCTCGCTTCCCACGCCCGGGTTCACGGGTTCGATTCCCAGCGGGGTCAGGGATTTTCTCTGCCTCATGGTGGCTGGGTGTTGTGTGATGTTCTTAGGTTAGTTAGGTTTAAGTAGTTCTAAGTTCTAGGGGACTGATGACCATAGATGTTAAGTTCCACAGTGCTCAGAGCCATTTGAACCATTTTTTGAATCACCGTGTACAGTGGGAACACTAGTAGTATGGACACTGAAGCTAATGGTGTAGGATAAGCGTAGTTATGAAAGTAAAGACTCTGAAGCAACTATGATAAAAGATGAAACAAATGTGTGCTGTAATGAAACGAGTTAACGCTTAAATGCCAACATACCTGTTTATTATAGTTTGTAATGAAGTAAGCTCCAATTCTGGTTGATATAAATTTTTTGAAAGCGAATGATATTTTATAAGATGCAACTGTTGTCGGAGATATCAAAAACGTGCTGGCTTTAGTACTGTGTGCAGATAGAGGAATCTGTAAAAGAAAGTTAGGTACATAAACATGTCCAAGTAACTGCATGTGCTAATGACGTTTATGTTGTGCGTTGTACGATGCAGTGAAAACCAAAAGGAGTCTGGCATTTGCACTTAGATTACGCCTAGCGCTGTATATCTTCTAGTATAGACGAACGTGGGTTTAAGAAGAATAGTTATCCAGCTTAAAAAATTTCAATGGCTCTGAGCACTATGGGACTTAACATCAGTGGTCATCAGTCCCCTAGAACTTAGAAGTACTTAAACTCAACTAGCCTAAGGACATCACACACATCCATACCCCAGTGGTCACATCACACACATCCATGCCCGAGGCAGGATTCGAACCTGCGACCGTAGCGGTCGCGCAGCTCCGGACTGAGCGCCTAGAACAGCGAGACCACCGCGGCTGGCGTACTGAGTCTGTTGCTTTGGTATACAGGGGAATTGGCGAATATAAGGAAACTCTTGGAGACTGTGCTGACCACGGTCGACAAATTTCAGGCTGCTACCATGAGGTGAAACGACGTTGGAGGACCTACTTTGGCACCTACATGGATTCTCTCGTCGTGGCTTTTCTGCACTCGTCTGATGGAGAACGGCAAACTACGGCGGGTTCGCAAATCCCTAAGCGACATGCATAAGTGAGTACTACGCTTTACAATATTTTATACTACAGTACTGAAAGAATATCCGACCTAGCACATTACGCCTCATTTGTTACGACTCGAACCAATTTCCATCGCTAGTAATTGGGAGCTCCAAAAGTAGGCTGGTGATGGACTCCCCTGGGGATAGCGGTTAGCTCAGGGAGGAACACATAGACTCATATCGAAAAGAATAACACCTATCACCTGTGTTCAGATGCCGTCACCGGTTTTTGCAGGTGATAAAGTTGCTTTGGTAAGTACATCTAGTCTCGTGGACGGAGCGAAAAAAGCAGCGTAATTCCCAGAGCCGATCGCCGTTCTTTAGGTTGAAGCCGAGTAGGAAATCAGGCCAGACAATTATGTGCAAATCTTGAAGGAAGATTTATAGGCTACGCCATTGTTTGGAGAATTGTACGACCTCTTTAAAAGATCAGGTGCACACGGCAAGTACAAAGTGCACCGGTCATACATATGTGGTTCTTTTCTCAAAGCTAAATTTTCCAACCGACTTAATAATCTGCGATCTGCTTTCAGAAAGGAACAATATCAGTCCCGTTAATTAAAAATAGACTCATCAGTTGTGGCAGACAGTACATATAAAATTTTATTCTTCAGGCACGCCCAAGGAGTAGTCGCAGAACTAGTCTAGTTTATTAACTATAATAATGCCCAGACAGTGTTAGATAAGAACTCTGGTTTAAACAATATGTTAACAGCAAGTAAGTTCTCAAATTTGATAGAAGATAGCGTGAACGCCATTGGTGGGGGCATCTTTATAGCTGTAAATAATACGACAACATCCTGTGAGTTTATTAGGGCTCACAAACACGGAATCGTGTGAAATTGCTATGAGGCGTGTGAATCGTGTTTAAAGTATGCGTTTATAGACCCTTGCCTCAGCAGTATTGGTGGCACATATGAAACAGAATTAGGAGAAGGTTGTAACTAAATTTACTGGTCAAGTAATGTTATTATAGAAGGATTTCAACTTAACCAGCTACACATACGGAGATTCAGTTGTTGACGGTGGACTGTAGGAACAGCGAATCGTGTGAATGTGTCCTTAATGCTTTATCTGATTATTACAAAGTACAGTTAATTTGAGAACCGATTAGTGACATAAACACATTTGAGCTTCCAATAATAAACTCTTCTGCTCCGTTAACATACAGCATGGAATTAGTGATCACAAGGCCGTTACAGAATAACGCTCTGTACAGGAAAATAGAAAAATGTAGGCTGCAGTTTCTGCTCTTTCGATGACGCAAAAGATGTTTTTAGATTACCTGAACAAAGAGCATCAAAACATCGTCTCTGAGGTTATAAAAGTTGAGTGTAAGCGGTTTAGAGATCTAGAGTATTGTATAATATGCCTTACACGCAAATGCGCGGAGAAAAGTTATGAGAGACATGAAAGACCCGCCGTAATTCGACAACTGTACCGAAAGGAAAGAGACGGTCACTGTGGATTTAAGCGCGCTAGAAGTCTAGTCAACGAACTAAAACTGAAGCGAACTTATAGATTTTTGTGTCTAAGGCATATTCTACAATAGTCCCGATCTCTCACAGCTTACACTCAACATCTAAAGTTTCAGAGACGACTTTTGGGTGTTTTTTGTTCAGGTAATCTAAGAACGTTTTCTTGCCTCATGTGAAGCATTCTACAAATACGAAAGATAAATTATGTCTACCGACGGGACAAACGTTCTAAGATATATGAAATGTATTCACTGCTGCGAATATGGACAACCACCAGCTGTATAATGGAATGACGAAAGTGCAAATTTGTGCCGGGCAGGGATTCGAAAAGGAATTTACCATTTATCGCGAGTTTTTTCCATTTGGCTGTTCAAGGCTGAACCCGTACAAGGCAGACATTTTAATTGAAAGAATGCATGCATGTCTGAAGGAACATTCCATCGTATTTCTGAATCACAAAGGCACTACAACATCGTATTTCGTCGGCGACACCAGGAAAGTGACTTTAAATTAAAATTTTTAGCATTTAGGGGAATAAACATAATGAATGTACGAATGCAGGTTGCAGACATGTGGTTGACGATTGAGGGAAGCTTGGGTATGGTTGTGAGTCATCTTCGGATAGCCTAAAGACCATTCTGGCTTTGCCAGAGGAGCAATGCGGTTGTACCATGTTTTCGCCTGCGGAGTGCGCGTGTTAGCTTTGTTTACCTTCTGCGGTCGTTGCTTGCGCGCCGTCCAGTACTCCAGAGTAAAGGGAACAGATTCCGTAAATCAACACTCCGTTTCACGTTCTGAAATAACTATGCAATACCAAAAGCACTCGAAATAGAATGCTTTCTTCCTAATGTAGCCAAAATTCCAGCAAACGAAATAGTGGTCATCCACTTATTAACACTGCACAGTACGATGTATGTTGAGGTTAGCGATGACTCCACTTGCGATAAGATCCTCCGGAACACGCAGCAGAGGCTCCGAGGCTCCGTGGCTTCGTTTCTGCCACTCCGAAGGTAACGCCGGGCCAGTAACGGTCGATCACGAAGTGGTTGTCATGCAAACAGTACACGTATTTGAACTGTCGTTCGAACACGCGGCGACGATGTCATGGACGACTTGAGTCCTTATGTCACATTCCATGGCCATGTAGCCGAACAATGGGCATAATTTCGAACATATCCGGTCCTCAGTGGTGTCCGCCAGATAACCACAGATCTCCAACATATGTGCCATCCAACCTCCAACTGTGCCGCGCCGACTGCGTACTTGTTCAGGACGCGGCAAGGAAGGGCATGTTCGATCACAATGTCTCCAGCTTCACATCACACAACTGCCAGCCTCTGACGTGTCACATGCACCGCAACCGACTTCCCCTTATCTCTCTTACGTGAAGGCTCTCTTTGCCCTGCAACTTCACACCATCGCCTGGATCCTGTATTGGTATAAATAAGTCGTGTGACTAGCGTCTCCAGTCGTGTAGACCGTTCGCCGGGTGCAAGACTTTCAATTTGACGCCACTTCGGAGACTTGGGCGTCGATGGGGATGAGATAATTAAGATTAGGACAACACAACACTCAGTCCCTAAGCGGAGAAAATCTCCGACCCAGCCGGTAATCCAACCCGGACCCTTAGAATTGATGTTCTGTCTCACTGACCATTCAGCTACAAGGGGTGGACTCCTGTATTGATGCCTGCACAGCGTCCACGGCAAGAAAAGGTCATGTCGACTCCACCGGCACCACCTACTGCCAGCCTTTGTACTGGAACGACGCAATTCAGTCCCGTCTTTCGACATGGAAGGTCGGTGCCGGAAGCAGGGTCACCTAAGCGCCGTAAATGCAGACATCTCACTGTCTCCGATCGGAATGCCTCGCCTGCAGTTCCTGTGGAAGACAACCACGAGTCGACTTCAGACACCACTGTAAACTCGACTTTCAGGAACGAAGAGCCTTAAGTCCTGACAGAAAGTCAAAGGGTTGTCGAATAAGAAGATACTTCGATCCAGTTGGACGCTTTTTCATTATTTAAGCATCCTTTACCGCCGGAGATAACAAAAGATTCGCAGGGACCTCACTCTTACCTGTGGAGCTACGACATCCGAATCGACCCCGAGCCCGGGTCGGCGTTGGCGCATCTGGCGGCAGCGAACTGAAGATACTGCAGCGCCACCACAGTTTCAGATACGAAAGTTAGATTCGGTGCAACACTTCTGAGGGCACAAGTTACAGCCAGGCATGGGCCTGTTGACAGTTAAGTTACGCTGACCAGAGGTTGCAAAGTAGAGGAGGAGGAGGAGGAAGAGATTAGTGTTTAACGTCCCGTCGACAACGAGGTCATTAGAGACGGAGCGCAAACTCGGGTGAGGGAAGGATGGGGAAGGAAATTGGCCGTGCCCTTTCAAAGGAACCATCCCAGCATTTGCCTGAAGCGATTTACGGAAATCACGGAAAACCTAAATCAGGATGGCCGGAGACGGGACTGAACCGTCGTCCTCCCGAATGCGAGTCCAGTCTGCTAACCACTGCGCCACCTCGCTCGGTTGCAAAGTAGAATGGAGGCCACAAGGCTGTCGAACCACTGAAAAGCGGAAACACAGCTGTTTGCACGGCTCAAGTTACAGACAGATGGGGCCCACTGGCACAATCTAGATGTTATGAGTACGCAACTCAGAGCAGCACATTAGCAAAACAAGGGCGCACAGCCACGTATAAATAGGTTTGAGTTTCTAATGAGATTCATTGAATGGTGGCAGCTCTTCTGGACAGTAGGGCGTGCCACACCACCAGCTACACGAAGTAGCAGAGGGGGCGCCAGCGTTCCAGTCCTTGTCGGGTTGCTGGTTCGACCGTCTGAGGCCGACGCGGGGTCCGTACCCAGCCAGCCAGCGGCGGGCCACTCTTCGATTCACTACTGTGGGCAAGCGTCCTGGCTTCCAACACATGCCGGAGGCATCCCAAGGCAAGGGCTGCAGATTCGGACGCCAGATCGTGGCCACTTGATGTCGCCGCGATCTCAACCGCACCGGTGAGAAGGACGCAGCTGGCCACCTGCAGCTCACACCGAGTGGCGCTTAGTTGGCAGGGATGCAGACCGCAGAGTCAACTGCCGGCATCCTGACGACGATGCACTCTGCTGGTGTACACGGCTCGACATAGAATTAAATTGCTGGAGACGCTGGGGTGCTTACACATCATTGTGGGGCCATGTGATGTGGACTGAGGTGAACAGGGCACTGTAGTGGAAACAAGTAAATAATTTTGGAAAGTTTGGAGTAGTCTCTGCCTTCTACCTATTCCTGCTACATTTGGTCATCCTGATACATTTGGTGGCATAAGTTGCCACTAAATTAGGTGTCAGAATAGCATACGCTTTCTGTCCAGTACGACGTTCGAGCCCACTGCCTGCATTACATTCAGTAGATGTGGTGAGTTCTGACCAGTTTTCTTTTCAGTGCTGGACATTTTCTTTATTTTTGTGTTTTTCAGTATGGGTCCTGGCAAGCCACATTTTAGATATTTTGCGTAGACATATTATTTATTTTTGCCACAATAAGTGTTAGTGTATTTGGGCAGTAACATTTATTATTTTTTTCTGGTGGCATTTCTTTACTTTTGTATTCATTTATGATGACACTGAGTGTGATGATATGGAGCTGTAGCAAGTCAGGTTGTTCTTGTACATATATGCTTTGTTTCGGGACTAACTGGGAATGAAAGCAAAACATTGGCATGGTCAGGGATGCGAGGTGTGTCAGAACCAGAAGCAGTACAAATTTTGTTGGGGAAAGTAGCACAATTGATGGCAGGCAATACGCAGTTTAGAAATTACTGATGGTAATAAGAAATACAAGGTCTGTTGTGACTATCGATACCTGAATAATAAGACAGTAACGGACGCATACCACATTCCAAACATATCTGAGACTTTGGATAATTTAGGACAGTGCCAGTACTTTTCTACAATGGATTTGACATGGTTATCATAAGTTAGAAGTGGCTCTAGAGGATCGTCCTAAAACTGCTTTTTTACACCTGGAGGCCATTACCAATACATCAGAATTCCATTCAGTTTGAAAAACGCTCCAGCAACGTTTCAGAGGTTGCTAAATATTGGCTTGAGTGGCTTGAAACCACGGCAGTGTCTTATCTATTTGGATGACATTATAGTATTTTCAAGTAGTATGGAGCAACATAGACAGCGGTTAAGAGAAGTCTCAATCTGACTGAGAGCATCTCGTTTGACGTTGAGCCTGTAGAAATGTCATTTTGCATTAGAAGAAGTAAAATATTTGGGTCATATTATCAGTAAAGATGGAGTGCGAACAGATCCGAGGTTGGTACAGGCTGTAAGGGATTTTCCGGAATCGAAAACAGTTAAGGAAGTGCAGTCTTTCGTCTGAATTTGTAATTTCTATCGAAAGTTTGTGAAGGGGTTTGCAGATTTAGCATAGCCGTTGACACGATTGTTACGAAATGGTGTGAAATTTGTGTGGACAAAAGAGTGTCAGACAGCACTTGTCAAACTGAAAGAAGTGTTAACATCAAGTCCGGATCTTTTGTTTCCATATTTTGAAAAGGAATTTATACTAACATATGATGCATCGAATCAAGCATTAGGGTTCGTTCTTAGCCAGGAAATTGATGGGAAAGAACATCTTGTAGCCTATGTGTTTAGGCAGTTGAATGCAGCTCACAGGAATTACTCAACAACTGAGAGGGAGATGCTTAGCGTAATCTATGGAATCACATATTTTAAATGTTATTTATATGGGATATGATTTCGGGTAGTGACACATCATGCTGCATTAAAGTGGTTGTCGGGGTTGATGGATCCATCCACTAGAATCGCTAGATGGGCTGTGAGTCTCAGCGAATTAGATTACGAGGTGGTTCACAAGCCTGGGAAGGAACACGGCAATGCGGATGCACTAAGTAGCAAGGTAGCAAAAGTAGAAGTCACAGACTATGACCTACAAGTATGGCAAGAGTAGCAACGATTGTAAATTGTATCGGACACAGCCACAGTTTAATATGTAAGACGGTCTTTTGTGCACGAAAACAAAGATAGTGCCAAGGGTAGTAGTGCCAGCGAAATTTAGGGATGAGGTTTTAAAGGAAGCACATGATCACGTCTTATCTGGTCATGGAAGGTGTACGACAGCGACGAAAACGAGATTTCCACAGAGGTATTTGTGGAGAGGAAGTAAAGCAGTTGTAGATACGTATGTCAAGAAATGTATACGGCATGCGCAGAGAGCAGATCTGAGCCAGAAACAAGTACAGCTACAACGATTACCAGAAGCGACATGTCCATTTTCCTTGTTGGGGATTGACGTCTTAGGACCTTTTAGGCGAACACCATCGGGGAGTCCGCAGCTCGTGGTCGTGCGGTAGCGTTCTAGCTTCCCACGCCCGGGTTCCCGGGTTCGATTCCCGGCGGGGTCAGGAATTTTCTATGGTTCGTGATGACTGGGTGTTGTGTGATGTCCTTAGGTTAGTTAGGTTTAAGTAGTTCTAAGTTCTAGAGGACTGATGACCATAGATGTTAAGTCCCATAGTTCTCATAGCCATTCGAAGCATCGGGGAACAGATTCGATCTGGAAATAACAGATCATTTTTCGAGGTATGTGGAGATGGTGGCTATGCCAAATCAACAGGCAGCAATGGTTGAGCAGGCCTTAGTAAAGAACTGGATTTTGAAGTTTGGTGTGCTGGAGACAATAATTACTGACCAAAGGACGAACTTCATGTCGGATTTAATGAAGTGTAAAGGGTGAGGCAGACAGTAAGAGATTTTACTTTATTATATGAGATTCCAAGCGGTAACTTCATTTTTCCATTGCGGTCAAGCCACAGCCGGCACTGTTACCTGCCTGTAAATTCTTTCGTCCCACGGTCTAGTTACAGGAAGTCAGCACTGAGGAAGGACACCTTAATCACGCGCCTCTATCATGCTTACGAGGTAACGCCACCCCAGGTGTGGCTTAGCAGGCCACGCTCTGGAAAGTTCCTTTGCCGCCCCACGGGTTTCTTGGTCCCGACCAATCAGGGTGGAGGAAGCCATGTGGTGCATCGAATATACCCAGCCTCCCATCGCCGGGCCCACTGTGGTCATAGTTTTGGCAGACAACAACTTTCGTTAGCTTCGTGAACTATGTTTCGCCAAACTCTACGCTCTAGCTCACCCTCACTTCCCTAGACCCATGTGACCCCTTTTTAACATGCTTTCGCCAATAAATGGCTTTTTTATAATTTTTATCCTATTCATTTCTTAACCTCCTGTCCATACGCCCATCCTGTACAGAAGGAGCTGTATAAATTGCTAATCGTAAAGTAGTTGAGGACGAGCGCTTTACATCCACAGGTCAATGGAAGGACAGAACGGGTACAGAGATACTGAGTTTTTATGTGGATTCTCATCACCGTTAGTAGGACGAGTATTTGAAGCGTATTGTATGCGCATACAATGCAAAAGTCCTTACAAATACCGGTTTGTCTCCATATGAGGTAGTGTACGTACGAAAAATGCTGTCACCATTTGATTTGGTGAGTCTACAGAATGGAAGGACCGGTGAATCTTTACGTCAGATCGCGAGGACAATTCGGGATGTTTGGAAACGGGTACTAAAGGCGAAACCAAAGGCTTTGGAAAGGAAGGAAGACGCAGTAAAGCGGAAAGGAAGTTTACCACAGTATAGAGTGGGGCAATGGGTAACACTGTCCAGCTCCCATACGCAAAAGGGGAAAACGAAGAACTGCCTCATGAGGTATCAAGGGCCAAACAAGGTGATGAAACCACATCCCAGATTAATGTTAAGCTTCAGCTGCCAACTAGGATAACGATGGTACTCACTGGGCGGTTACGGCCATTTAAGGGTTGCCCGGATGTGATTCCAGGCAGGTCACAGAAAGGAAAGAGGATGAAAGAGAGAGTGAAGAGAGGAGTTTAGCGCAGAAAAAAGCAGGAAGACAGAGTACACAACTTGAAGTACCCTATACTTTACGGTCCAAAAAGTAGTGGAGTATTTTAAGTATTTTTTTTCGTGACACGTAGCATTGTGTTTGCATAGACTAATTATGCATTGTATTTTCATACGTTGTATGTATTTTCGAATATAGCCTTCTGCAGACAGCAGTCCTTTTAAAAAGGGAGGAAGAGTAGTGGTGGTCCCTATCCTCAGATAACTGAAAAGGTAAGTGTAGCGTCTGGCGTGTGTGGAGTGCTGTTGGAGCAGAAATCCTACGCAATTCTGGAGAAATAAATGCGTCAGAGCAAATTTTGTGGCAAAGCCGCAATAAATATATGTTGAACGATGCCAGAGTCCTACGATTTCCTGTTTAAATTTTTTGTTATCGACAGTGCTGGGTCAGGGAACCCTCGTTTATTGCACCAGTTCATATATTCTAAATTTAAGGATGAAAGTAATCACACAATCGGTGTTGAGTTTTAATAAAAAATAGAGAATGTTGGAGGAAAATGTGTGAAGCTGCAAGTATGGGAAACATGCGCAGTACAGTTATAGGGGGAGACGAATAGACTGTCCAAGGGACATCGTGGTGGCAAAATTGAGCTTGCAACGAGTCGGGATTTGTTGGATCTTCTCCACCTATGAGAATTTGGTAGTAGTAGCAAGCTGTTTTGAGCGGGGAGTATTTCCAGAAGTGAAACGTATAGAGCTCGAGGAGAGTGGAATTTTAATCAGTGGAACTAAGTGTAACATAATAGGACCAACCTTCCATCTGCCAGCATCAATTTCAGGAGTCACGTAATTGAATGTCATGCAGCCACAGCTATACTGGCCAGAAGCCGCTTTACAGTTTTTGTGAAGGCAGAATCTGACCTTGTGAAATCATACTCTTGGAACAAGGTCTTTTGAGAGATGTAAACCAGTTCATTTCAGAGCAAAAGGGGCGTATATCAGCCAAACAGCTTTTGCAACATGTCGCTCGGTATAGGGAAAGGCAGAGGCAAGTAATAATCATTTCTAGCACCTCTGTGTCAAGTGTCATCGCAGCTTTAACTTCCTTATGTGTTGTTTTCTTTCTGATCCGGCTGAGAGCTAATTTCAAGAGGGAACCAAGGGTAGCCCAAGTCCCAGTGGTTTGGGTACCGGTGGAGTGAGACGAGTAGGTAAAGGGTTGATCGAGCAGTGGTCGCCAGTAAGGAATTTTTAGGCTTTGTTTCATATCATGGTTTTTAAGAGGCACTACACCACATTTAAGTTTGCTAATGGTAAGGAAATATGCCATAGGTGCCGAATGAAACAGGTTAAGAGCTAGTTAAGGGCCCACCCGGGGACCGGGTCTTTCTGAAGAGGGGAATAATGTAGCGGCACCACAATTTAAGATAGGAAAGTTAGATCTGGTGCAACATTTCTGAGAGCACAAGTTACAGCCATATGCAGGCTTGTTGGCAGTAAGTTACGCTGACCAGTGGTTGCGAAGTAGAATTGAGGCCACAGGGCTGTCGAACCACTGAAAAGCGTAAACGCAGCAGTTTGCATGGCGCACGTTATAGGCATGAGGGGCCCACCGGCGCATCCTAGATGTTTTATGTATGTGACTTAGAGCGGCAGATTGGCAAAACAGAGGTGCACATCCGTGTATAAATAGGTGCGGGTTTCTAACGAGATTCATTGAAGTGAGGCAGCTGTTCTGGACGGCGGAGCATGTCACACAACCAGCTACATGCAGCAGCAGAGGCGTGGTAGTGTTCCAGTCCACGGCAGGTCGCTGGTTTGACCTTCTGAGGCCATTGTCTGGTCCTTAGCCAGCCAGCCAGCACCAGCCACTCTTCGACTTCCTGGCTTCCAACACACGCCGGATGCATCGCGAGGTTTGGGCCACAGATCCAGACGCTGGATCGCGGGCACTTGATGTCGCTGCAATCTCAGCCATTCTAGCGAAAAGGACGCAGCTGGCCGCCTGCGGCTCATATCGAGCCACGCTGACTCATCAGGGATTCAGAGCACAGAGTCAACTGCCCAGGTCCTGACGAAGCCGTACGCCACTAGCGTACAAGGCTCGACGCAGCATTGCATTGCATGGGCTACTTCCTCAGCATTGCAGGGCCCTGTGATACGGACTGAGGTGAACGAGATGCTGTAGTGTAGCAAATAAATGATTTGGAAAGCTTCGACGAGTCTTAATATGGTGCCTTCTACCTCTTCCTGCTACATTTGGTCATCCTGATACATTCGGTGGCAAAAGTTGCCGCTACAATACCTAGGCTGACACCTTGGAAGCTGGTTGGGATGGTCTATGACCTCCTTATTCGTCCTAGATTAACTGCAACGCGATACCTTACCTCTCATTACTGTGCCGCCAATAATGCAGGATTGAAACAATCAATACAAACCACGTCGGTTTGCCCCTGAAATTATCTCGTTACGAGACAGGGTTTGGATATCTGGCATTGACATTGCACTCCTCCAGGAAGCACACTGGCTGCCTTGTCTCACGGTGGCTAATACATACATTACAAAAAAATAGCTCTGAGCACTATGGGACTTAACATCTATGGTCATCAGTCCCGTAAAACTACTTAAACCTAACTAATCTAAGGACATCACAAAACACCCAGTTATCACGAGGCAGAGAAAATCCCTGACCCCACCGGGAGTCGAACGCGGGAACCTGAGCGGGGGAAGCGAGAACGCCACCGCACGACCACGAGCTGCGTACACTTACATTACACCTATGATAGTCATACCCTTGGCAGAGTGTGCAAAGCCCTCTTTGCGGCAAATCCTGTTGTGACACGAGAAGAACATGGCGGAATGATGCCAATTCTCAAGTATTAATGTGCCATTCTCCTGACTTGATGATCCAGAGGGAGCGACAGTGGATTAAGGCACACATAATAACAATGGCCTGACCTCGTCTAAGGGCGTCCTTGTGAGAATGCGTCTACAGGACTCACTCGACCATGAGATACCTATCATGCATCATATCGTAACCGATAACCAACGATGACGACGACAGCTCATAACCAAATGCGTCCTGTTACAGGCACCGTCTCTCACCTAACAATCTGAAATAGTCACTGCCTTCGCCAGTCACTACCGGTACATCCCTGGCGCCAGGATTACCGACACATCAATCGGAATGATCGCCGATGGAGAGAATACACAGTTAACGGAACTGATCACCAGGTACGAAGGTTGCCATCCTCAAAGGTGCCAATAACAGATCTCTTGGTATGGATAGTCTGTCTACAGAGTACTGTCATGCCTTCCAGACGTTAATGGCTCCGAGATGGACGAACATGCATGTGATCCCACTCAGTTATGTCACAGGCATCATCATTTCTAGACATAAGCCACGCCATGGTGTGGCGATCACCGACTACCACCTGCTTACCCTCCTTAATGCGGACTGCACAATCTTTGCCCGCATTTTGGAGGTGCGACTTCACCCCTTCTTCCCAACATCCTTTCAGGGAAACGGACAACCCCAGCTGGGCAGATGAATATGTAGAAGAGCAGGAGAGATTCTGTAAGGTTTGGAATGTGGTAGACGAGGTACTGGCAGAGGTAAAGCTGTGAAGACGGAGCGTGAGTCGTGCTTGGGTGGCTATTATATGACGCCGGGACAATTTTTAAGGTCCGGTATGAAACGCTTACCCTCATCCGTCGTTATGGGAGACTTGGTATGCTCAACTTACAGACGGGGCTGATGGTCTGTATATCCGAAGGATGTGGAAACAATGAAATGTACCGGGGGCATCCATTATAAGCAGTTTGGTGGGGGCGCTCAAGCCGGCGCCCATCCTTCCACCAGTGCCCGTTGGCCACAGTCCTATCTCATTACCTTTATTGTGGCCTGCAGTTAAGTGCATCCCACACTCGCAGATACCTGTCTCCTACAGCCAAAGAATCTATCACACCCTGCTGCGTTGAGTGTCACGCAACACTATTAAACGGAAGTATCCTGCGATTCGTTAGTCAAATGTATGGCGCCATATCCATCAAGTGTACCACTCCAAATTTGTTAGAGCAACGTGGTACTCGGTTACGAATGGCAAAATTCCGACACGATAGAAGTTACATGCACCTAATTGTGAGCTGCCAGTCCACACATCGACGAGGACATCCACCGCCTCACATGCCCATCAGCCCTTGACATCTGGGACTTAAGCCGCAAGATGGTCGCGTGTTTTCTCTGCATTCCTTCGACTATGGTTATACCGAAGATATACATATGAACCATGGACCTTGCCGTTGGTGGAGAGGCTTGCGTGCCTCAGCGATACAGATGGCCGTACCGTAGGTGCAACCACAACGGAGGGGTATCTGTTGAGAGGCCAGACAAACGTGTGGTTCCTGAAGAGGGGCAGCAGCCTTTTCAGTAGTTGCAGGGGCAACAGTCTGGATGATTGACTGATCTGGCCTTGCAACATTAACCAAAACGGCCTTGCTGTGCTGGTACTGCGAACGGCTGAAAGAAAGGGGAAACTACAGCCGTAATCTTTCCCGAGGACATGCAGCTTTACTGTATGATTAAATGATGATGGCATCCTCTTGGGTAAAATATTCCGGAGGTAAAATAGTCCCCCATTCGGATTTCCGGGCGGGGACTACTCAGGAGGATGTCGTTATCAGGAGAAAGAAAACTGGCGTTCTACGGATCGGAGCGTGGAATGTCAGATCCCTTAATCGGGCAGGTAGGTTAGAAAATTTAAAAAGGGAAATGGATAGGTTAAAGTTAGATATAGTGGGAATTAGTGAAGTTCGGTGGCAGGAGGAACAAGACTTCTGGTCAGGTGACTACAGGGTTATAAACACAAAATCAAATAGGGGTAATGCAGGAGTTGGTTTAATAATGAATAGGAAAATAGGAATGCGGGTAAGCTACTACAAACAGCATAGTGAACGCATTATTGTGGCCAAGATAGATACGAAGCCCACACCTACTACAGTAGTACAAGTTTATATGCCAACTAGCTCTGCAGATGATGAAGAAATAGAAGAAATGTACGATGAAATAAAAGAAATTATTCAGATAGTGAAGGGAGACGAAAATTTAATAGTAATGGGTGACTGGAATTAGAGTGTAGGAAAAGGAAGAGAAGGAAACATAGTAGGTGAATATGGATTGGGGCTAAGAAATGAAAGAGGAAGCCGCCTAGTAGAATTTTGCACAGAGCACAACTTAATCATAGCTAACACTTGGTTTAAGAATCATGAAAGAAGGTTGTATACGTGGAAGAACCCTGGAGATACTAAAAGGTATCAAATAGATTATATAATGGTAAGACAGAGATTTAGGAACCAGGTTTTAAGTTGTAAGACATTTCCAGGGGCAGATGTGGACTCTGACCACAATCTATTGGTTATGACCTGTAGATTAAAACTGAAGAAACTGCAAAAATGTGGGAAATTAAGGAGATGGGACCTGGATAAACTGAAAGAACCAGAGGTTGTACAGAGTTTCAGAGAGAGCATAAGGGAACAATTGACAGGAATAGGGGAAAGAAATACAGTAGAAGAAGAATGGGTAGCTCTGAGGGATGTAGTAGTGAAGGCAGCAGAGGATAAAGTAGGTACAAAGACGAGGGCTGCTAGAAATCCTTGGGTAACAGAAGAAATATTGAATTTAATTGATGAAAGTAGAAAATATAAAAATGCAGTAAATGAAGCAGGCAAAAAGGAATACAAACGTCTCAAAAATGAGATCGACAGGAAGTGCAAAATGGCTAAACAGGGATGGCTAGAGGACAAATGTAAGGATGTAGAAGCTTATCCCACTAGGGGTAAGATAGATACTGCCTACAGGAAAATTAAAGAGACCTTTGGAGAGAAGAGAACCACGTGTATGAATATCAAGAGCTCAGATGGCAGCCCAGTTCTAAGCAAAGAAGGGAAGGCAGAAAGGTGGAAGGAGTATATAGAAGGTTTATACAAGGGCGATGTACTTGAGGACAATATTATGGAAATAGAAGAGGATGTAGATAAAGACGAAATGGGAGATACGATACTGCGTGAAGAGTTTGACAGAGCACTGAAAGACCTGAGTCGAAACAAGGCCCCCGGAGTAGACAACATTCCATTAGAACTACTGACGGCCTTGGGAGAGCCAGTCATGACAAAACTCTACCAGCTGGTGAGCAAGATGTATGAGACAGGCGAAATACCCTCAGACTTCAAGAAGAATATAATAATTCCAATCCCAAAGAAAGCTGGTGCTGACAGATGTGAAAATTACCGAACTATCAGTTTAATAAGCCACGGCTGCAAAATACTAACGCGAATTCTTTACAGACGAATGGAAAAACTGGTGGATGCAGACCTCGGGGAGGATCAGTTTGGATTCCGTCGAAATGTTGGAACACGTGAGGCAATACTGACCTTACGACTTATCTTAGAAGGAAGATTAAGAAAAGGCAAACCTACGTTTCTAGCATTTGTAGACTTAGAGAAAGCTTTTGACAATGTTGACTGGTATACTCTTTTTCAAATTCTAAAGGTGGCAGGGGTAAAATACAGGGAGCGAAAGGCTATTTATAATTTGTACAGAAACCAGATGGCAGTAATAAGAGTCGAGGGGCATGAAAGGGAAGCAGTGGTTGGGAAAGGAGTGAGACAGGGTTGTAGCCTCTCCCCGATGTTATTCAATCTGTATATTGAGCAAGCAGTAAAGGAAACAAAAGAAAAATTTGGAGTAGGTATTAAAATTCATGGAGACGAAGTAAAAACTTTGAGGTTCGCCGATGACATTGTAATTCTGTCAGAGACAGCAAAGGACTTGGAAGAGCAGTTGAACGGAATGGACAGTGTCTTGAAAGGAGGATATAAGATGAACATTAACAAAAGCAAAACGAGGATAATGGAATGTAGTCAAATTAAATCGGGTGATGCTGAGGGAATTAGATTAGGAAATGAGACACTTAAAGTAGTAAAGGAGTTTTGCTATTATGAAGTAAAATAACTGATGATGGTCGACGTAGAGAGGATATAAAATGTAGACTGGCAATGGCAATGAAAGCGTTTCTCAAGAAGAGAAATTTGTTAACATCGAATATAGATTTATGTATCAGGAAGTCGTTTCTGAAAGTATTTGTTTGGAGTGTAGCCATGTATGGAAGTGAAACATGGACGATAACTAGTTTGGACAAGAAGAGAATAGAAGCTTTCGAAATGTGGTGCTACAGAAGAATACTGAAGATAAGGTGGATAGATCACGTAACTAATGAGGAGGTATTGAATAGGATTGGGGAGAAGAGAAATTTGTGGCACAACTTGACTAGAAGAAGGGATCGGTTGGTAGGACATGTTTTGAGGCATCGAGGGATCACAAATTTAGCATTGGAGGGCAGCGTGGAGGGTAAAAATCGTAGAGGGAGACCGAGAGATGAGTACACTAAGCAGATTCAGAAGGATGTAGGTTGCGGTAGGTACTGGGAGATGAAGCAGCTTGCACAGGATAGAGTAGCATGGGGAGCTGCATCAAACCAGTCTCAGGACTGAAGACAACAACAACATACATCTTTCCTGAGCACGCATGCTTCCCAGCTCTGAAAACTAAAGTTGTACTCTGGATAAAAGGTTGATCGCTCAGCTATATCTAAGGCGACAGCGACAAATCAGGCCATGGCTTTTGGTGGAAGTTACGGAACGTCCAAGCCGACTTGGGGCGACGATGTGATTACCGGACGCTGTTTGCCAATTACGTTTGTGATGTGTTTATGTCCCGCCCCCTCCCACCTCCCATATGGGGTGTCAAAGCTCCCCCTCCCCATGACTTCTCCTCCCGCTGTTTGCGCTCCATTTGTATTTTTCGTCCCCGTCTTATGAGTACGTCACAAAAGCGAGCGCATCTTTCGCAGCCCAAGTAAGGCAGCACCATGACGCTCTACCACCTTCATCCTTGTCACATGAATAGGGATTACATAAATTAGGAAGTCTCCACCACCCTACCGTAACTACCACACACACACTCCTATTATACATCCGATCACGGAGGGACAAAGGGGTGCCGTGGCCAGGCCTCACTTACGATCCCTGCCCTCCCTACCTTGGGGTTTTGCGAACGGACGGATGTGTAGCTCCTATTGTTTCACCAGTCTCCTTCCTTCATTACACTGTAAATACATTTCTATTTTGGTCCTCTTTCTGCCCCGATAGCTGAGTGGTCAGTGCGGCGGAATGTTATGCTGAGTGTCGAGAGTTCAATTCGCAGCAGCGTCTGTGATTTTTTTCGCTCATGGACCGGGCGTTGTGTTGTCCTCATTATCATTTCATCCTCACCAGTGGAAGGCAACGGGAAACCACAACTGGAAACACTCCCCCAGGCGCTCATGTGGTGGACCTCTCTGACGAGTCTTCCCCCATGACTAGACCTGTCGTAAGGCAGACCAGAAAGTTCAGTCTGCCTTCGGCACGGACGTCTGTTTACGTCCCTGCCGGAGAAGTTCGCGCTCGCGCAGTTGTTTACCTTTTCGGCGTACTCGCACGTTTAGACGACTCGATACAGAATGGCACATGCATACCGAAAGTCGACTCTCAAGATTAGTTTTTCGAATGTATATGCAAGAAAGAAAGCCTACGAAATAGAAAGGTTCCTACGAGACGAAGTTAAACTCGACTACAACGAACTTATCGGAATCCACCTCTCCATAGTGAGCAGTGTCTTTTACGTCAAGCTGATTAATTTATTTATTTATTTATTTATTTATTTATTTATTTAACCTGGCAAGATTAGGGCCATCAGGCCCTCTCTTACACCTAACCAGGCATTCTACTTATTTTACATTCATATGTTTTAGTAGGCATGTTAAACTACATCTAATACAAAAAGTGAGATAAACGATTAGAAGGGTACACCTCGAAAAATACATTATTGAAGAGAAAGATTTTAGATAGGAGTGCTGGCAGCAGGGAGTATGAGGGAGACTCATGGTGAAGGGAGGAGAAGAATAGAGAGACATGATGAAACATAATTATGGAAAATATAAAGGAAAAGAAGACTGCGTGGTTAATAGAGATAGATGAAGAGGAAGGCATCTCAGGAGCAAAATAGGAGACGCTAGCTTTGCTATTTGACAGATGAGAGAATTGGCCTTGCACATTAATTTTGTGGAGAATTTTATGCGGATGATAGTAGGAAATGATTCAACTTCTTCTTAAAAGCAACAGGAGATTGAATTTTCCTCAAGGTAAGGGGCAGTTTGTTCCAGAGGCGAACAGCGGCAACTGAGAAGGAGTTTGCAAAAGTTTTTGTTTTGTGAGTGGGCACAGTTAGGATACCAGATAAAAGTGACCTCGTGTTTCGATTATGATGGCATGACAAGTTTTTAATCTCTGAAGCTAGGTACTGGGGTGCTTGCGCGACGAGGAGTCGGTGAAGTAGACATAGAGTGTGGTAGTCACGCAGTTTGTCCGGCCGCAGCCACCCTAGCTCGGAGTATGAAGCACTAACATGATCATATCAGCGAATGTTGCAGGTGTAACGCACACAGGCATTCATGGTTAGCTCTAGCCGTCTTTTGTTTTCACTACTAATGCCTTGTTGAATCACATCACAATAGTGGAGGTTCGGTAGAACGAGTGCTTGCACGAGCTGGCGTTTCAAGTCCTGTGGGAATATGTTCCGAAACTTTTTGAGAGCATAGAGACAAGCAGACGTCTTTCGGCACACTGCGACTGTATTCTCCGCCCAGTTGAGATTCTCGTCCAAAGTTACACCCAAGTTCTTCACTGTTTTCTGATATGGTATTGGAGTACCTTCGAGCAGAATAGGAGGTAGCCGTTCGCGGAAATCTGAACTTATTAATTTCTGATGGGCTATTAAGATTACTTGCGTCTTTTTTGCATTTAATTTAAGCCCCAGGTTTTTCGCCCATGTTACTACTGAAGACAGGTCATCATTCATCAGAGCGATTGCAGTGTTTACGTCTTCAGGTCTGACGCTTAGGTAGAGCTGGAGGTCGTCGGCATAGAAATGATGTTTACAGGAGGGCAAAACCGACGAAATATCGTTGACATATAAAGAGAACAAAAGTGGTCCTAAGACTGATCCTTGTGGCACTCCCGAAGAAACATGTTTCCAGGAAGATTTTTCATTTGCGCAGACAACACATTGCTGTCTGTCTTTTAAGTAGCTTTCAAACCATCTCATTGCACTATCAGAGAAATTAAGCTGTTGCATTTTTCTGAGTAATATGTCAAAGTTAACAGTGTCAAAAGCTTTCCTAAAGTCCAGTAGCGTCAATATTGTTGCCTTTCGATTGGCGATGGCATATTTCAGGTCATCAGTTACTTTAATTAGATCAGTGTTTGTGCTGTGATGTTTACGGAAACCGGATTGAAATTTGTCATGTAGACTGAATTCATGCAAGTGTTCAGTGATTTGGTCATGAACAATATATTCAAGTGCTTTGGAAACAGCAGGCAGTATGCTAATTGGTCGGTAATCACTAGGCAGTTGCGGGTTTTCCATCTTAGGGATGGGTCGAATTATGCTTCTTTTCCATGCAGTGGGGTATATTCCGTTCACGAGGGAAAAATTAAATATGTCAGTTAAGACAGGTACTAAGATATCGGCAACATTCTTAATCATGGTTATACCGATACTGTCGTTGCCTATTGCATCAGAAGAGATTCTCATTATTGCTTTTCTTGCCGTATTTGTTGTTACATGTTTTAGATGGAAGGTATCGTTGTTAGTTATCCTGTTTGGGGATTCTTGTGGACGTTAATTATCAGCCGTGCTGGTATTCAGAGGTGCACAGAAGAATTCATTTAATTCATCAGCAGACACATGAAAAATAGTTTCCGATTTTGCCTTTCCGACCCCCAAGCTACGGAGATTCTTCCATAGAGTCGTGGGTGTCAGATCGCTGCATACAAGGGAGCGAGCGTGCCTGATTTTGGCATTGCGAATGCATTGTTTCACTCTGTTCCGTAGCTTTCTATATTCTTCGAAACGCTCGGGTTTCGGATCTGCCTTGAAGCGCCTGTGGGCAGCATCCCTATTAGTCACCATTTGACGTAATTCAGCTGTCAGCCATGGAGCAGGAGATTATTCTTACACGGACTGTGCGCGCAGGTGCATGTTTGTCATAGAGGGCAGTGAGTTTATCACCAAGTTCATTAATTTTGCCGTCGATTGTAGGTTCTCTGATTATTTGATGCCATGAGATTTATGAGCAATCGGCTGTTAGAGCGTCAAGGTCAATACGTTTCATGTTCCTACAAGTTATGTAACGCGATTTGATCCTTGGGGGCTGCACAGAGTAGGCCAGGAATATTACATCATGTGCTGAGAGGCCAGGGGCCGATGATTGACCAACATCTCTTACTTTGTCAGTCTGTTTCGTTGCGATCACGTCTATAAGAGTATGACTGTGCGCCGTATGGTCTGTAGGTTGTAATGGAAGAATGTTCATGCTATTGTAACTAAACAATCTTCTTAGGTTTATTGCGGAGGGAGTGTCTCTTAGCAGGTCTATGTTCAAGTCACCCATTACGATGACATGTTCGTATTGACACTGAAGTGAATGTAATTCCGACTGGAAGGAACTCATTGAGCTTATTTTTGGCGGCTTGTACACGACGCCAGTCAAGAGTTTCCGACTTTGTATATTTATTTCAATGAACATGAATTCAGCCTCTTTTTCTTCAGCAGGATTTGACGTACATAAGACTTTCGCTTTGAGATCTGTTCGTATATATGCGCCGACCCCGCCACCTCGCTTTTTTGATCTGTCTGCCCTAAGAAATGTGTACCCTAGGAGATGAATAGATGCAGATGATATGTGTGGTTTCAACCACGTTTCGGATAAGAGGATTACGTGGTAGTTTAGTTGGTTGAAGAGGAGGCTAAGTTCTTCGTAATGCGCAGGTAAAGACTGAATGTTGCAGTGAGCTGCTAAAAGCTCGGACGCGTTCCGCTGAGCAGCCTGGAGTAGGGTGGCAGACTGGTTTGTCCCTTTGTTAGGCACTACCTGCCGCGAGGGGCACTGGCCGGTGTTTCCGCCAAGTGACATAATACAGGGGTGTCCGAGATTTTGCGCGCCCTGTTTGTGACTCCGCGAGTGCCGAAAGAAAGGCGACTGCAAGAGATTTCCTGAGGTTGCGGGAGTATAGAAAATGGATTAGTGGTATTCGGGCAGGGAGAATATGACCAAAATGGTGACGGCTGTGTGTCACTGAGTATCCTATGTCGTAAGAGGAGAAATCTAATTAGAGTATTTGAAACAGCTTAGGGTGGAAAATAAGGGAAAGGGGAGTGATTTAAGAGGCCGATGCTGCCAGTAGAGAGAAGTAAGCTTAATATTTAATAGATTATCGTAGGAAGCTAGAATTAAATTGAAATTTACTAGCGTGATACTGGTAGTGATTATCGTAGGAAGCTACAATTAGATTTAAATTTGCTAAAGTGATACTGATAAAGATTTTTGTTATGAACAATTTAAACCGAAGAGATGGTTGACAAATGAACTAAAGGAGAGACTAATAATTGCAATAGAACTATTACAGAATGGAAGAGAATAAACTGAGAAAATGAAAAAAACTATTAGCAGTAACTAAAACTAAGCAATGGCTACAGCTAAAGACACAAAAAAATAGTAAAAAGTTAATACAGTTACAAAAACAATTAGTTGAAGGTACAAACAATTAAAAAGTTAATACAATTACAAGACTATATCTGAGTATAGGACTGTTAAAATTTGCATATGGTGTTAAGTTTGACTTTTGGCTCGAGTAGGTTCACTTAATACTATTTAGTTCTGTCATGTTTGTGACTGTCTTCTTTCCAGCTGCAGTCTTAATGATTACTCTGCCATCCTGAGTCCACACATTCTGAAGACCGAAATGGGATATGGCACTGTTTAAAATCTTTAGCCGCTCGTGTGTCAGATCTTCCCTTATTGTAAGCCCTGTCCTTGCTAACTTCTTCTTCTGGGTAAAGATCTCAGCCCTTTTTCGGTACGATACAAATTTAATTATTATTGGACGAGGTTTGGTAGCACCTGGTAGTTTTCGTCCCACCCGGTGGCTCATGTCAATGTCTGCCTTGGTCACTTCAACGCCTAATTTTTCACGCGCAACCTGTATAAGCAGGTTGTCCGTGTCTTCTTCTTTATTTTCTGCTACTCCAAACAGTCGTAGACTATTTCGCCTTTGGTACTGTTCTAGCTCGTCTGTGGCGGCAGATAGTTTCACTTCCAACTCTCGTGTCTTTTTCTCGTATTCAGACACAGACTTTTTTAGTGCTGTAATTTCGGCAGTATTGGCCTCAACAGTTTCACGCATTTTGGCCAATACTGCTGCCGTTACAGTATCTGATATGGTGCCTGCTATCAGATCAAGGTTGTTTTTATTGCGAAGCGCAGCGTTTACCTCAGAGCGGACCAGCTCCGCTATACCGGGAGCCGCGGCCGCACCTTCCGCCAGGAGCAGGCCCGCCGCACCTGCTGCTTCCCCGCTGCTGGACGCGCTGCTGTTGACTCTTCTGTTTACCATTTTCTCGCATATATTGGCGGAGCACAGAAAAAAATAGCACTACTGCACAGAACACTGTTGTTTACACGATTTCCACTTGTACTAGACAACACCACCTGCGAGAACACCTTCGAATTCGACTAAATTTCGCGAGCCGAACTTAACACGTGTTACACTGCAGCCGCCATGACACAAGACCTATGCAGTATGTGACAGAATCATCCGAGATACTAAATATGGACTCAAACTTCGTCACTCTGATGGACATGTTGGAGAAGTAACTATTGGTCATGCAGGACTGGGCTTACGAAACATACGCATTTTCTAACTTCCCTTCGAGGTTCCGTCGGACTTGGTCATTGACGCCTTACGCCCGTATGGAAGAGTGCTCAGCCACGTTCAGGAAAAATGGTCCAACTTCACGACTTACCCCGTTCTCAATGGGGTGCGTCAAATCAGAATAGAACTGACACAACATGTACCCTCGTACTTGTTCATCGGTGGATGCAGAGCTATAGTCATCTACGATGGACAACCCAAAACATGCTCAGGATGCGGGAAAGAGAGCCACGTGCGTTCCGAATGTATGCAGCGGAGGATAGTGCAAGTTCCAAATGGCGAACCCGTACCTACGTCCACGTTGACGCCGCTGCCACTAACGTATGCGGACGCATTTCGAACAGATCCCATCCCGAAGAATGACCAGGTACAGAATCCTGACAGTTTACGGCAACAGAGTGCAGCAGAGACCGCCTCCAGTGACGAAACGACGCACACTTCTGCCGCTCCGGCGCCGACGACGCCCTTAACCGAGCGGAAAGGATCGGTAGGAGATATGGAAATTGATCCTGCGGTTGTGCCGACAGCTGCTTTCGTCCCTGAGCACCGGGAGTCACTTCCGCACTCGGACACGGAGGCGCACACGCGCAAACAACGGTCGCCGAAGCGCCACAAGAAACGACGGCTAGCGCCGTCGGATACCTGCTTACTGCAGTCCATGTCAGACGAACTTGGGTGTAAAGTCGATACAGTGCATCCGGATGCGCAACGGGAGGTTCTACTCCCCACACAGCAGTACGACGCGAATCACGCTAGACAGGGTTTGAATACAGACACACCGGACGGAAAGCCGACGGAAGGAGACCCTCCACCCACCGCAGCAACGCCACCGCCGTCGGATACCTGCTTACTGCAGTCCATGTCAGACGAACTTGGGTGTAAAGTCGATACAGTGCATCCGGATGCGCACCGGGAGGTTCTACTCCCCACACAGCAGTACGACGCGAATCACGCTAGACAGGGTTTGAATACAGACACACCGGACGGAAAGCCGACGGAAGGAGACCGTCCACCCACCGCAGCAACGCCACCGCCTTCGGTCAGCCCGGCCGGAGAGACGCGACGGGAGCTGGACCTCCAGCACAGTAACTGGGCCGACGAATCCGATACTGACCCACACACTGACTACGCACCCGCAATGGCCAGTGCTGCGTCCACCGGATGTTAACCGCGCAGAAGATGCAGATTGACGCACAGACAGCAGGTCACCGGGCAGCAGCACTCAAATTAACATAAGCGTTCATGTGCGCTTTACGCACTGAGGAACAGCGGCAGGCATATCGAACAGCCTCTATTAATATTAATACGATCAGAGCGCCTGTAAAATTGCAGTTATTACGAGACAAGTTGCATGCGTCAGACGTCGACATCGTTCTGCAGCAGGAAGTATGTGTTGAGAGCTTCCCCGACCTCTATGTGAACGATACGTGCATTACACCTACTACCGACGGCGGCAGCGGAACAGCGATACTTCTACGCAGCGCCATAGTAGCCGAGGACGTGGTGTACCTGCCGTCAGCGCGAGGACTGGCTGTCACAGTGCTGGGAGTACGGGTCGTTAACATTTACGCACCGTCGGGGTCTGACAGACGGCGCGACCGATCCCGATTTTACGCAGAGGAGATGGCAACACTATTCTTAGGTCGGTATGAACATGTCTTATTTGGAGGCGACTTCAACTGCGTGTTCGCACCAAAAGATCAACACCCACGTTATACTTCATGCCCGGAGCTGCGACAACTCATACAGGACGTGAATCTCATTGATACACGGGAGAAGATACATGGCGACAGACGTGGATACTCCTACGTCACGAGTCACTCTGCAAGTCGTCTCGATCGCATTTACGCAACACGTCGTCTCGAACCTGCGATCCTCGATGCGAAATTGTGACCTGTCGCCTTCTCAGATCACAT
This sequence comes from Schistocerca gregaria, assembly GCF_023897955.1. NCBI lineage: Eukaryota > Metazoa > Arthropoda > Insecta > Orthoptera > Acrididae > Schistocerca > Schistocerca gregaria. The sequence goes on from NC_064931.1 coordinate 838,729,639, forward strand.
AGCATATATTTGCACGGTCTCCCTGAGTTGTCAACAAGTTTGGAGGAGTGGCAGTGTTTGGAAACTGAATACAGCACACCTCAGGGAACCTGAGTGCAGACGCATAGTCGAAGACGCTTGGCACGTGTGTCAACGACGCCTCCCGACATATCCGACGACGTTGCAGTGGTGGCTGGAATGCGTTAAGCCTGCATTGCGCCGAGCGTTAATTGCATACGGAAGAGAGCATATGATGTGGAGGCGACACACGACGGAATTTTATTTCACGATGATCAGCGAACTTTCTGTACAAGCACCTTCACAGGAGCGTCGAGCCGGTATAAAACGAGCACAGGCCCAAAAAGTTTCCATAACGCGCCGCCGTCTGGAGGGAGTCGCAATCCGTGCAAGGGCCTTTGAACGAGTCCGTGGAGAATCACCGTCGATGTATCACGTTATCAGAGAAAAATAAGGTAGCCGCAGAACCTTAATACAGACGGTAGTACTGTCAGATGGTCGCCGCATGACAACGCAAAAAGATATTGCCAACGCTTTCGTGGAACACTACGGTCATATCTATGAAGAAGCGGAACATGATCAGCCAGCCTTTCATGAGGTCCGACGAACGCTCTCCGCGTGTCTCGACGCATCGGCCAACCTGGAGTTAACAGGTGAAATCACAGTTGACAACGTAATGGAAGCGATTGATAAGGGAGCGTCGCACAAATCGCCGGGGCCCGACGGGTTTCCGTTAGAGTTCTATCGTAGATTTAAGGATCTCATGATTCCACGATGGACTGCCATGTACTGCGAATTGATGTCTCCCAACGTGCCTCTTCCACCCACCTTCGTGGAAGGAATGATCATCCCCATCCACAAACCATCTGGCGGCACAGGGATACAGGCCTACCGGCCACTGAGCCTTCTTAATTGCGACTACAAGATCTACGCCAGGATACTTGCAGCACGCTTTAAACGCGTAATACGTCAAGTGATTTCACCAGACCAAACCCAGCTAGGAGGAGACAGCATTATACAAACGGCACTCAGTGACTACCGCGATGTTATCGCACTGGCATCAACATGTCGTCTCCGAGGTGTATTGGTATCGATAGACTTCGATCGCGCATTTGACAGGCTGAGTCATGCTTATCTCACGGACGTGATGACAAAAATGAAGTTTCCGGAAAGTTTTGTCACCGTCGTTATGAGACTACTCCACGGAGCCGCATCCAAAGTGCTCATCAATGGACGTTAGGTGGGGCCCATCACCATCTCACGATCGGTCAGACAAGGGTGCCCGCTGTCAACGATATTGTATGCCATCGCTGTCGAGCCGCTGCTCTGCGGGCTCCGGAATCGACTCCAAGGAATGACGATAAGGCACAACAAGTTTATATGCCGAACATACGCAGATGACCTAGTGTTTTTAGCACGGTCAGGCGAAGAGGCAAGAGCCTCCTTGCATTGGATTAATTTATATTGTATGGCTCCGGGAAGTCGCCTGAACATGGCAAAGTCGGGAGCGATGAACATCGGAAGAGGACTCCCGACAGGAAGTGTAGCACCATTACAGCCGATCAACAAGATGAAATGCCTAGGAATTATCTTCACTACAGACGTTCGACGCACGGCGGCACTGAGTTACAGACATCTTCTGCAAACAATTCGTGCGAGTGTCCGAAGTCACAGATTAAGGGCACCGGATATGATACAACGGGTCACCTTTGCCAACACTTATCTAGCCTCTCGCATCCCCCACCTGGCACAAGTTCTTCCTATACCGGTGGTGCTGGCCCGCCGTATCCTGGCAGCACTAGGATATTTTGTGAGCACGGGTCTGCTTCCTCGTAGTCGTGGAGGTCTTGGACTAGTCCACGTACGCGACCGAGCAGTGGCTATTTATGTAACCACAATGATAAAGATGTGGACACGACACCAGACATGTCTGACGGGCACCTTGATAGACGACTCGCTCCACCTTCTCGTTCGGCTTCGGTAGCGGTGGCTCACATCTCACCATCGCTTACCCATATGCGAACCTTTTTTGTGGAACACAGTTATGTACATATGGAACTACCGACTACCAGGACGGCAACGGCACATGATATATATCCCATCTTGACTCGACGACGGCCGAACAATGCCGTAGAGCGCCGCCAACGAACATTTACGTGGTCAGTGGTATGGCGTACAGTGCACCAACCACACCTTGATACGGGAACGCGCGCACTGTGGTATCAGGTGGTAAATGGGAAATACGTGACTCGTTCCAGGTTGCATACAATTCATATGGCGGACGAGCCACTGTGTCCGCAGTGCAATGTTATAGACACAGAGGAGCATCGCCTGATATGCGGTCCACGTATGGTGTTTGGTCAAAAAAAATGATCGCCTTCCTCCTTCGGGTGGGGCCGCAAACAGTAGAACCACGCACATTACTTCTCCCAGATAAGACATATTATCCCCGAACAAAGACAAACGCAGTGACTTGGATTCGAGGTTTTACTGTGCGTTATGTTTTCCGAGACGGCAGTAAGCATGTGCTTGACTTCTGGGCCTTATTACAGGAACATCACTCACAGCTTATGAGACATCCGAGATATCGAACATATTACGCAAATTTTTTAGGGAGTGCCTTGCTTTATCCCCCACCCAGTTGGGGTGTCCCGGGTAGGAGAAAGTAATTATTATCTATAAGTATTAGAACAAGAAAGGACCAGGACAGTGGAGAGGATCCACAAACACACGTGAAGACGTACCCGACACCAACGCGAGGTATGACGGGATTAGCGAGGTACGCGCCTGAAAGAGGAACGTAGACCGTTGTTGTTTTGTCCTGACAAAAGCAGGATTTTTTTCACTCTTATTGTAAAAAAAAGTGGAAAGTCCACTTATTTACGTTTCCTAGAAAATTTTTAGTTTATGACGTCATCGTCTTATATATTAAAAAAATGCTAGAAGCAGTTTATGTTTGTTATTGCAAAAAAAAAGGTGGTAGCGTACTTTAAAAAAGTGGTCAGCGCGGCGGAATGTCATGCTAAGTGTCGAGAGTTCAATTCCCCGCAGGGTCGGAGATTTTTTCCGCTCAGGGACCGGGCGTTGTGTTGTCCTCATTATCAATTCATCCTCACCAGTGGAAGGCAACGGGAAACCACAACTGCAAACACTCCCCCTGACGCTCATGTGGTGGAACTCTCTGACGAGTCTTCTCCCATGACTATACCTGTCGTAACGCAGACCAGGAAGTTCTTTTATTGTTCCTCTTTGGTTTTATGCGAATAAAATTCTATATAAAAATAAAAAAGGTGTGTAGATAACTGTAAAAGAATGTTGGGCGTCAGGAAAGTCAGTAAAGCACTTACCTAGGAAAAAAGTTGTTGGGTAACAGCTAGCGGTAAGCGGGAAATCCAGGTTTGACTCCCGGTCCGGCACAAATTTTAACTGTCGGCAGTCCATTAAGCAGCTGACCGTTGTCGATATTCGCAACTGTTGAGACATCTGATGTATATCATAACGGCTGTAGTCGCTGCAGTGCCTGTTCCCTGGGACACGCATACATGTTCGAAGAAACATTGCATCGTACCTCTCAAGAACCCAAGTGCAGTAATGTCGTACAGATATTAAGATGATGTGGTCTTACGTTAAATTAATGAACTGTCCGATGGTATCTGTCCAGATACGCTGTGTTCCGAGGATATCCCAGAAATGGCAGAATCACTAACCGTCTTTTTCAAAATTGTATCACTGTGGAAAATCGGAATGTAGATCCTCCTTTAAATTTTCGCAAGAACGTCAAAATGAAAGATATCTAAATAAGTGACCATGGTATACAAAGCAACAACTGAAGCCATTCAACACAAAAAGGCCATTAGATTTGACAGGTTACCAACAGGGTTCTGCATAGAATATGGCAAAGAAGTGACACCTCTTGTAGCACCCGTCTACAGTACACTCAGTGAAGGAATGAAGCATTCAGAGTAATAGTAAGAAATACGCTGCTCATTCCTACTTTCAAGAAAGGTCATTGAACAGACGGACGTCACCATACGTGTATATAGCTGACTTCAAATGGTTCAAATGGCTCTCAGCACTGTGGAACTTAACATCTGAGGCCATCAGTCCCCTAGACGTAGAACTACTTAAACCTATCTAACATAAGGACATCACAGACAGCCATCCCCGAGAGAGGATTCCAACCAGTGACAGTAGCAGCAGCGCAGTTCCGGACTGAAGCGCCTAGAACCGCTCGGCCACAACGGTCGGCTCGCTGGCTTCATTCTGTTGTAGAGCTTTTTGTACATGCTTCGTGTTCACGTATTATGACTTTTCTGGAGGTCGGAAACCTCCTTTTTAGGAATGAACATGGACACTGCTATGTAATATCGTATGGTTTGTCAATGTCATTCAGAAGGAAGTAAATTAAATAAGACAAAACTGTTAGCATGTTTTGATAAGCTCATATGCTATCGGCTATGTGCAAGTTGCACCAGTGGTAATGTAACACACTTTGACAACGGCGGCAGTAACACATGCAAGATATTTTAGCAGTGGATGTGTTCCCTTTTTATTGTAACGATTTTACTTATAGACCTTATTTTACTTTCCTGTAATACTTATGATTACTGTAAATTGTTTTATGTATACGTTATAACACTTCTTATATCTGTTTAAAAAGCCGATCTGCTTCTGTCTCCACTAAATAAATATGAGCTAATGCTAAAAAATGTAACATATGACACAGTCATTTACCGCTTGGATGACTCAGCAGACGGATGTCGTGAGACATAGGGCCCTGACACTCGTCCCTGTATGATGGTTGCAGTGCGTATGAAGCGGCAGGCAGGTTCGGCGTTCAATCTCTCTGAGGCCGAAAATGCATTCTTCGGGAGCCCAAGGATAACATTCCGTATAGTGTGCCCATTTCTTTATGTAAGTCTTTAGAGAAACGGCAACTACAGAATATGCATACAGAGTTTCCTTCTTCATACTACAAACTGAAGCAGATTCCTCAGTTAAATTTGTATCAGATTTCAAATGACTTGAAGATTATGATTCCTTTGTTTCCTTCTTTTCGTTTTCAAGAACAAACCTTTTGCTTTTGACTCCTTTAATACCGCTCCAGTTTTGTTTCAAACTTTATCTGTAAGAAGACGATGTTAACAACTCAACAGATTCTAAACCTGCTGATTTTACTAGAGCTGTGGACTCTTCATGTGACTTGCTGACTTTCCTAGCTGGCTGGACAGTACTTGCATCTACATCTACGTGATTGCTCTGCTATTCACAATAAAGTACCTGGCAGAGGGTTCAATGAACCACCTCTATGCTGTCTCTGAACGGCACGCGGGAAAAACGAGCACTTAAATTTTTCTATGCCACCCCTGATTTCTCTTATTTTGTCGTGATGATCATTTCTCCTTATGTAGGTGGGTGCCAACAGAACGTTTTCGCAACCGGAGGAAAATATTGGTGATTTAATTTTCATGAAAAGATCCCGTCGCAACGAAAAACGCCTTTGTTTTAATGATTGCCACTCCAAATCACGTACTATGTCTGTAATACTATCTCCCTTATTTCTTGATAATACAAAACGAGCTGCCCTTCTTTGTACTTTTTCGATGTCATCCGTTAGTCCCACCTTATGCGGATCCATCACCGCGCTGCAATACTCCAGAATATGGCGGACGAGCGTATTGTAAGCAGTCTCTTTGGTAGACCTGTTGCACATTCTAAGTGTTCTCTCAATGAATCGCAGTATTTGGTTTACTTTACCCACAATGTTATCTATGTCATCATTCCAATTTAGGTTATTTGTAATTGTAATCCTTAAGTATTTAGTAGAATTTACAGCCTTCAGATTTGTGTGACTTAGCGCGTAATCGAAATTTAGCTGATTTCTTTTAGTCCTCATGTGAATAACTTCACACTTTTCTTTATTCAGGGTCGATTGCCAATTTTAGCACCATACAGATATCTTATTTAAATCATTTTGCAAGTCGTTTTGATCATCCGATGACTTTAAAAGACGGTAAATGACAGCATCACCTGCAAACAATATAAGACGGCTACTGAGATTGTCTCATTTATCAATAATATCGATCAGGAACAATAGAGAGCCTATACCAGTTCCTTGGGGAACACCGGATATTACTTCTGTTTTACTCGATGACTTTCCGTCTATTTCCACGAACTGTGACCTTTCTGAATGGAAATCAAGAATCTAGTCGCACAACTGAGGCGATACTCCGTAGGCACGCAGTTTGGTTAGAAGACCCTTGTGAGGAACGGTGTTGAAAGCCTTCTGGAAATCTAAAAATATGGAATCAATTTGACATATCCTGTCGAAAGCACTTATTACGTCATGAGTATAAAAGAGCTAGTTGTGTTTCACAAGAACGATATTTTCTGAATCCGTGCTGAGTATATGTCAATAAATCGTTTTCTTCGAGGCACTTCATAATGTTCGAATACAGTATATGTACCAAAACCCTACTGCTAATCAACGTTAGTGATATAGGCCTGTAATTCATCGGATTACTGATACTTCCCTAATTGTGTACTGGAGTGACTTGAGAAATTTTCCAGTCTTTAGGTACGGATCTTTCTGTGAGCGAGTGGTTGTATATAATTGATAAATATGGAGCTATTTTATCAGCATACTCTGACAGGAACCAAACTGGTATACAATGTGGACCGGAGGCCTTCCCTTCATTAAGTGATTTAAGCTTCTTTGTTACACAGAGAATATCTACTTCCATGTTTCTCATCTTGACAGTTGTTTTTGATTGGAATTCAGGAATATTTACTTAGTCTTCTTTGGTGAAGGAGTTTCTGAAAGCCGTGTTCAATAACTCTGCTTTAGTGGCGCTGTCTCAGTCAATTCACCGATGTTATCGCGTAGTGAAGGTATTGATTGCGTCTTTCCACTGGTGTGCTTTAGGTATGACCAGAGTCTCCTTTTGTTTTCTGCCAGATTTCGAGACCGAATGTCGTTGTGGAAATTATTGAAAGCATCTCGCATTGAAGTACGCGCTATATTTCGAACTTCTGTAAACCTTTACCAATCTTGAGGGTTTTGCGTTCTTTTAAATTTGGCATGCTTTCTTCGTTGTTTCGGCAACAATGATCTGTCCCGATTTGTGTACCATGGGGGATCAGTACCATCACATATTAATTTATGTGGTATATATCCCTCAATTGCTGTTCATAGAATCTCTTTGAAAACATTCTACCTCTTTTCTACACTTACATGATCAGATCGCAAGAAGTGAAGACAGTCTCTTAAAAAGGCATTGAGAGCATTTTTATCAGCCTATTTTGAAACAGATGTTCTTCGGGATTCTTTTTGATAATTGTAGGTGTTACGGTATTCGGCATAGCGGCAACTGCCTTGTGGTCGCTTATCCCGCAATTCGTCACAACACTCACTATTTGTCCAGTAATATTTGTTGCTAAAAGGTCAAGTATGCTTTCGCAACCATTTACGCTTCGAGTGGGCTCATCAACTTATTGTTCAAAATAATTTTCTGAGAAAGCATTCAGTACAATATTGGATGATGTTTTATGCTTGCCACCGGCTTTAAACGTATAATTTTTCCAGCATATCGAGGGTAGATTGAAGTCACCACCGACTACAATTGTATGAGCGGGGTACTTATTTGAAATCAGACTCAAGTTTTCTCTGAACTGTTCAGCAACTATGTCTTCTGAGTCCCTGGATCTGTCAAACGATCCAATTAATAGTTTAGTCCGATTGTCAGGTATAACCTCTACCCATACAATTTCACATGAGCTATCTGCTTCAATTTCGCTACAACGCAAACTACGTCTGACAACAATAAATGCTCCACCCTCAAATGTATTTAATCTATCCTTTCTGAAAACTGTTAGACCGTTTGAAAAGATTTCGGCTGAACGTATTTCCGGCTTAGCCAGCTCTTTGTACCTACAACTGTTCGTGATTAATTGCTTTGTATTAGGGCTTGGAGCTCTGGTTCTTTTCCAGCACTGCTACGACAATTTACAACTACAATACCAATCGTTTCTACAACTACCTTACTGTGTTTTACCTACCCACTATTAGACGGACGCCCCTTCCGTGGTTCCCTGAGACCCTCTAACCTAAATAACCACCCAATCTCTTCCATACAGCCCCCGCTACCCGTGTAGCCGCTTCCTGTGAGTAATCGACTCCTGACGTATTAAGCAGAACCCAGAAACCAACCACCCGTTGGGCGCAAGTCAATGAATCTGCAGCCTACACGGTCTCAGAACCATCTGAGCCTCTGATTCAGACCCTCTACTCGGCTCTACACCAAAGGACCACAGTCGGTTCTATCGAAGATGCTGCAGATGGTGAGCTCCGCCTTAATCTCGAAAGCAGGACTGGCAGTCTTTACTACTCCCGCTAGCCGCCCGAAACCTGACAGAATCTGCTCCGATCCAAAGCGACCCACGTCATTGGTTTCGACATGAGGCGCCACCTGCAATTGGCTGCACCCTGTAATCTTCATGTCATCTGATTAATCTCGGAAGCAGGTCTGCCAGTCTTTACCATTCCCGCTAGCCGCCCGAAACCTAACAGAATCTGCTCCGATCCAAAGCGATCCACGTCATTGGTTTCGACATGAGGCACCACCTGCAATTGGCTGCACCCTGTAATCTTCATGTCATCTGATTAATCTCGGAAGCAGGACTGCCAGTCTTTACCATTCCCGCTAGCCGCCCGAAACCTGACAGAATCTGTTCCGAGCCAAAGCGACCCACGTCATTGGTTTCGATATGAGGCACCACCTGCAATTGGCTGCACCCTGTAATCTTCATGTCATCTGGAAGCACCCTTTCCACATTCGAAATGACTCCCACGAAATGCACACGGAGTACAAACTGGCTTCCTTCCCCTCCTTGACAGTCATGTTCCTAAGGGGCGTATTACGCGCCTAACGTTGGAGCCCCCAACTACTAGCAAACCCACCCTCTGTGACTGCCCAGACCTTGCGGGTTGAGAAGCTTCCTCTGGAGCAGGGTGGACGACTTCATCCGGCTCAGAGACATCGTCAGCCACAGATAACGCCCGAAACCTGTTCGTCAAACGAACCGGGGTGGCCCCTACAATCGGCCCCTCGGAAAGGTTTTCGCTGGCTGCCAGACTTCGGAATGATCTCCCACTCTACTACGGGTGACGGTTCAACCTCTGTGCAGACAGTACCCGTGGAGGTCACAGCAGTGGACCGATCGGAGGACACGTGGCAAGTGCTCGACGTCCCTCGAATCCCCACGTTAGATCCCCCACAATGACGCCCCTTGGCAGCAGCGTCTAGCTGTGTGACGGAAGCCAACGCAGCTTGAAACTGCGAGCGAAGGGTCGCCAGTTCAGCTCGCATCTGTACACAACAATCACAGTTCCTATCCATTACTGTAGTCGCTCCTCATTGGATTCTTATTTACTGCGTTGTTTGCGCCTTGTATGTCTAACTCTTGCTGGATAGCAAAGTCAATGTATGTACATACATTTCTGTTACACATGAGGATTCTCCTTTTTCAGAGGCTGTTAATAGCAATTTATATTGTTGCTGCGGTCAGTAGGCCGCTCCTAGTTACCTCGCATTCAAAAAGTAGGTTACTAATTCACCTGGCTTATTCATTCACCGAGTTTCTATCTCTTGGGGATAAAGCGATTCAAACGGTCCCATGAATTACACAGAAAAGGCTGCATTTTATGCTTGAAATACGGTGATCAACAGATGTCGAGTAATCGTTTATCTCTTGTTACGTCTACCACACAAATCCGATATGATGCCCAACCGTATTAGTACAGCGGGATCATCACCAGATGTCTTCACAATATTCAAAAATTTTTCATACCACTTGGTAAAAGTATGAGTCGCAATCCAGCTACTGGAGCGTCAAGCCAAAGGTATCGTAATATTAAATAGCGTGTCCCAATATGCGATACTGTCGTGCATTAGGACATCCACGACTTCTCAAATTTGGAATAACCCATGTTGTGCCAGAAATTCAGCCTGATGATTACGCTGCTGAGCTTGAACTACAGCAAATTCATTACAGCAAATGAAAGAATAGATTGTGACAAATATAAGCATGTGAATATTGTTGCAACACCTACTTCACTTCAGATACTAAAGCGCTACAAGCACTTACACTCAGAAACCTTAAAATTCAGCTCTTCTAAAATCGAGGGCTCTCTACAATTTCTAGTTTTTAATTGTCTTGTTGTCAGTGAGCTACGCCTCAGGCGCTGTGACAACAGAACTCAGATGTGCCCCAGCAGAATTTAACTGCCACACGTTAGCGCATGGTAGGCATCTTTGATTTACATTCCAGATCATTTTTAGTAATGATACACTACTGGCTATTAAAACTGCCACACCAAGAAGAAATGCAGATGATAAATAGGTATTCATTGGCCAAATATACTATACTAGAACTGACGTCTGATTACATTTTCACGCAATAGATCCTGAGAAATCAGTACCCAGAACAACCACCTCTGGACGTAGTAACGGCCTTGATACGCCTGGGCATCGAGTCAAACAGAGCTTGGAAGGCATGTACAGGTACAGCTGACCATGCAGCTTCAACACGATACCACAGTACATCAAGAGTAGTGACTGGCGCATTGTGACGAACCAGTTGCTCGGTCACATTTGACCAATTGGTGGGATATTAGGAGAAAGTGCTGGCCAGGGCAGCAGTCGAACATTTTCTGTATCCAGAAAGGCCCATAGAGAACATGCAACTTGCCGTCGTGCATTATCCTGCTGAAATTTTGGGTTACTTAGGGATCGAATTAAGGGTAGGGCCACGGGTGGTAACACATCAGAAATGTAACGTCCACTGATCATAGTGCCGTCAATGCGAACAAGATGTGACCGAGGCGTGCAACCAATGGCACCCCATACCATCACGCCGGGTGATACGCCAGTATGGCGAATACACGCTTCCACCGCAATGTCCCCAAATACAGATGCGGCCATCATGATACTGTAAACAGAACCTAGATTCATCCGAAAAATTGACGTTTTGCCATTCGTGCACCCAGGTTCGTGGTTGAGTACACCATCGCAGGTGCTCCTGTCTGTGCTGGAGCGTCAAAGGTAACGCCAGCCATGGTCTCCGAGCTGATAGTCCATGCTGCTGCCAACGTCGTCGAACTGTTCGTGCAGATGGCTTTTGTCTTGCAAACGTCCTCTTCTGTTGACTCAGGGATCGAGACGTGGCAGCACGATCCGTTACAGCCATGCGGGTAAGATGCGTGTCACCTGGATTGCTAGTGATACGAGCCCGTTGGACTCCAGCACGGCGTTCAGTATTACCCTCCTGAACCCACCGATTCCATAGTCTGCTAACAGTCATTGGATCTCGACCAACGTGAGCAGCAATGTCGCGATACGATAAACCGCAATCGCGATAGGCTACAATCCTACCATTACCAAAGTCGGAAAAGTGTTCGTCGGCATTGCTCCTCCTTACACGAGCCACCACAACAACGCCTGTCAGCTGCTGTTTGTGTATGAGAAATCGGTTGGAAACTTTCCTAGCACGTTGTAGGTGTCGCCTCCGGCGCCAGCCTTCTGTGAATGCTCTGAAAAGCTAATAATTTGCCTATCACCTTTTTGTCGGTTAAATTTCGCGTCTGTAGCACGTCATCTTCGTGTTGTAGCAATTCTAATGGCCAGTAGTGTACATCTAGTGGGTACACAAAAATTTCAAATTAGTACATAAATAGTCATTTTCTCAAATTAAATTCTAGCTGTTGTCAGACAAATCGCTACTTCGTCTGGAGTCTGCAGTTTCCTACCCGACAGACCACCGAAATAACTGAGTTCTACTTTTCTTGGTAGAAACTAACCATACTTTCCATTAGAAAACCAGACTGTAAGCTTGTTCTGTCAATTGGAAGGTCGAGTAATTCTGTACGTGCTTCTCTCTTTCTTGTAATTATACACCCACCAACCGGATTTTAATAAACGTTGGTTGACTAACTATAAATATCTTATTCAGACCTATTACGCCCAAAAGTTAAATTTTTTTGCACCTTATTTGTAATTTTGCTTCGAGTCCGACGTTCATGAGTTCATTCCCTTTTAGTGATTTTAATATTAATAATTATTCGGCTAGTTACTTTATCCTATACTTGAAGTATGAGCTTCTTCAAAAAAGTAATTCTACAAACCTTGTGAATCATATAAAATAACTTAATCCTCAAAATAATAATATTCTCTCACTTCTGTAACACACTTTTTTTCTGAATTTTTTAATGGTTTTGGTTATCTGGTACTGCAACAGTTCTCTTAAAGGCAACTAGTAATACGCACCACTGTGGCACTCATCAAGAAAAGAGGAACCACTACAGAAGGCCGTTGGTACATACTACGACGGCGACATAAATAAAATTGGCCAGATGGCGAAACAGAACTCTGATTCGCCAAGTGACTACCAAGCATTTTGACCGGTAATTACTTGTTTCAATTTAAATTCATTATTGTACTGAAAAAATTTAATTACCGTGCGATAGAAACACTGATTTGGAACTTTACCAAAAAATGGCTCTGAGCACTATGGGACTTAACATCTGAGGTCATCAGTCCCCTAACTAACCTAAGGACATCACACACATCCATGCCCGAGGCAGGATTCCAACCTGCGGCCGTAGCGGTCGCGCGGTTCCAGACTGTAGCGCCTAGAACCACTTGGCCACACCGGCCGGCGGCATTACTGTTCATGACTGTTAGAAGTGATTGCAATAAAGATATGAAGCAATTGCGAGAGCACAACCGTATCCTAACTGCACATTCAATCACTAATATGAATGCTGTCCACCAAATATTTTAGTTACTCCTGTGGTTGACTGAATAATAAATGAAAACGATACTATTAGTGGAACGGGATTAACGCCATTGTGGCAGCAGTACGCCCCCTTTGTAGATATCAACATCCACCAATCACCGGTGCTGATGCACACTCTCACCAGTCTGCTGTTGCGGTAAGTCGGCCGTGCGTTGTTGCAAGTGAAGAAGTAGAATCTCGTTCATCAGGATTCGGCCACCATGAAGTTTCATCAACTGTTTGAACTCGGAGTCCCCGACGCCTAATTCCAGCGACCTTTCACCTTCCACATCCAAATCAAGTGGGCCCGTTTTCAAGTGTTCCTGCTCCCGACTCCGCTGGTTGCGCTGTTCCGGCCGCAGCCACCCATAAGGAAATATTTTATTGTTTCCGCCAATAGCAGCAAAACAGCCACGTTTAGTAAATTTCCATCAGAGAATGACTCCAGATGTGGGCCAATCAGAGCACATCATTCTCGCCACTTTGCTTTAGAAATTCCCATGTGACGTCGGTAGGCGATGGGTGAATCAAGGGATGTTTATACACGTCTGAATTTCGCGAAGCCTCACCAAAGTGAAGTGAATTCCTTGAGGTTTCTCTTCCCATTGCATAGGCCCAGACATTCCAAGATTTGTGGTCTCACGTGATAAATAATTAGGAGTCAGCCATCACTTGAAACTACCACCGTTAGCCGACTACACAACCAAAACGTGCCGAATCCCGCCAATCCCGTCTTAGCTTGATTGATAGACGCCCTCTCAGGTTGGTCCTTGACACGTGTAAGTCGTACAAAAACCTCTGAATGCTGTGTGGTCTCACCTCTCGCTTTCAGAGTTTTATGCGAACTGCGGTTCTCACTCATTAGCAGAATTGAGCAACCAGCTTCGACCAACATTTATTTTACCAAATAAATTGTGAACGAGCTTGCAAGCGAATAAGACTCTAATATTTCTCAAAATTCGTCATTGACCAATTTCCTAGTTATTTGTTCTTTGTCACTTCGAATGACTATCGTTTGAATTTTGATCCTAGTTTCGAATTTGATAATAATTTCCACTTTTTTGGTTATGTGACCCAAGGACTATTTGTCTGTTCTTTTATTGTTTCTTATTACATACGAGATGTAAATACAAACTAACGAAATTACTGTCATCACTTTAACCCACAGAAAGGGTCGCATATCTAAGTAAACCAGCTGTCTCTTCGATAGACCGCTGTTCTCACGTTGAATATTTGCACATCGCTATATTGTCCACTTCCAAACTTCCACAGTTTTGAACAGCCATTCAGTTTGCGTGTGACGAACTCTTACCTACGGTGCTATTGGCAGTATGAGGTCGGCTCCGGGTGGATCCTGCGCTGTCGGTCGGCGGTTAATAAAAGATCGTATGCATCAGAGCGGACGTCCATAGCTATATTCTGGTTAGCCACCGTACGGTGCGTGGGGAGGGTACCATGTACCACTGCTTGTCATATCCTTTCCTGCTCCATTCGCAAACAGAGCGAGGGAAAAGTTATATCCTCTATATGCCTCCGTATAAGCCCTAATTTCTCGTATCTCATCTTCGTAGTCTTTAGGTGGAAGCCGGCCACTGTAGCCGAGGGGTTCTAGGCGCTTCAGTTCGGAACCACGCGACTGCTACGGTCGCAGGTTCGAATCCTGCCTCGGGCATTGATGAGTGTGATGTCCTTAGATTAGTTAGGTTTAAGTAGTTCTAAGTTCTAGGGGACTGATGACCTCAGCTGTTGAGTCCCATAGTGCTTAGAGGCATTTGAACCATTTCTTTTTAAGTGCAATGTTAAGTTGGCAGCAGTAGAATCGTTTGGCAGTCACCTTCTTTCAGTGCGCACCTATTATTTTAAACTGCATGTGCGACGTTGCACGCTTATTTGATAATAACATTTCGGTAAAGCTCTTTGTATTATGATTGCTTTCTGTTTCTGTTTTATGGACAGCCTGGTCAACATATTTAATAGATGTGTACCTATTCCTTGGTATCTGTCTGTGCGGATCAACTTCTTCAGACTTGCTCCATGCTTACTTACTGCATCCACAGGGACTATGAGAATATGAAGTATATATTTCACAAGGAGTTTTGTTGACTTGTCCTCGAAGCATACCAGATCAAGCTGGGAGCGTTAACTGTTCGCTGGTCCCACACTGTTGTAGTTTTTATCCGGGTAAGAACTTCGTTTTACAATCAAAGTATCAGTGACACATAAGACGCACTATCCCATTCGACTCTTCATTTTGTGTTACATTGTTTTTGCTGGAAGCGTATAAAGTGTACGGTGTTCTCCTACAAAATTTATTTTGCGTTCTCGTACAGGAACTCATCTATTATTCTTCAAAATCGAATACCTAGTATTTTTACTTCTTCACATTCCACAAGAGGATGAATGTTGAACTGTATGTGATTCGTTAACCAGTGGCATTTGCTGTTCCTGACATTAACAGCTGCTCCTCATCCAACCCGCCTCGGCGGCCCGGAGCGGAACAACTGTGAATAAAGTTCCACTCACTTTTTGGTGAATCTCTGGTCACACGCACCCCTCATAGAAGTCACTGAAACGCAGTTCTCAGTCAGAAAAAGCATAGAAAAACAGCTGTCCACCTTGTAACCACTTGTCGCACTAAAAACTGTTTGGTCGGTGGAAGATTACTAACAATTGAATGAAACTACATTTATCTAGGTAAAATTTCACTCTATTACGTTAAGCTTTACTCTAAGCTGTACAGAGTCTGAAAGGTCCACACGCACACATCATTCATAATCGTAGCTAGGTTATGGTATTTATTAATTATCCCTCCCAGAACGTTTACAAACTTTTTTTTTTTGAGTTGCTCGCTCGAATGCTGCTATAATCAGTCTCACGTAACAAAATGTTCACGTTCCCGAGTAAGCAACGCAACACGAGGAATTTAGTTATTTAAAATATCAGTAAAATTTGTGAATTTCACATCGTGCATTAAATCGAACTCTCTTCAACACTGTACGACACGTCTGAAATATTTTGGTATCGGCATATCACACTATTAATAATTTGCATCGGGAATCTATCATTGGGTGTAATCGTTATGAGATCCAAGCCCGACTTTGCTCATATATCTACACAAAGGAAGTTTATAGTTTCCAAAAGATGTGCGAATATGCTACTTTCTGATTGTTACAGAAATATTACAGTCATTCGCAAACCAGCACCAAGCCCTCTCAGGGCCAATAACAATTTGTCACGGAATCAGAACAGTAAATTAACATAAATAAGTTTTGAAAACCGAAAATGGAAAATGAACTCCCTCTTAACAAAACCGCTTTCACGAAATCGTCATCTCATTTCCCAAGAACCATCAACTGACGAAATAGTTTATAACAGACTCTCTGCTACGAATGACTGATAACACACACGTCTTACCCAAACATACCTCACGGGACAACTTAATTCAGAGTATAGCATAAAAATTCTACATAAAGCATTATTTCATACTTACACGTCCATTCTATCTGACAACTAAGCACACCTATAAAGTAACTGATAAATATTTAGAAAATGAAAGAGAACCGTATATAAAAATGACAGTATTCTTACTGCAGCTCAAGCAGTGTCCGTCAACTAGTGACCTCTACGAGATCAGATATAACTTAAGTACACTCGGGCAACAGGCGCCACATGTCCTGTGCGTGACTCATACTGCACGTCTCTTCAGCACTGTTATCCTCGATGTCAATAGGCACAGTGTAAGGCGCTGTATGAATGACATCGACTTTAATTATGAAAAATTTGTCCTGCAAATAAAAATTTTGAATAATTCAACTCAAACAATGGGCCAATTCTAAAACCAAAATATACTAAATTACATTTCAGTTCCTTCACTTCAGACCTCGTAGTTCTGAGACTAACCAAGCTTACGATATGACAAAGTTACATTCCTTCCTAATAAATCACAATAGTATTTAATTTAAAAAAATATATTTTTAACACAGTAATGAAACTTTTATTTCCTCTGCATTTAACAGTATTTATGTTTTTTTCTTTTGCGCTATAGACGGTGTCTCTTCATTTTACACGAATTAAATTCTCCCCTACCTTAAAGTTGGCACTTCATTAGCGTCATCATTTTTTACACTCGTTTCTCACATATGTAGGGCCCCCAAGAATATTGCATCTCTAACAGTTGACCTTTAACTACAGTCCACGCTTGAGTTATAAGTCCATAGTTCCCAAAAACAGAGTGTCGTATAAGCCTACAAACAACAGTTACGTATTCCTAAAGTTAATCATTGTTACATACGTTTCTTAAATTTCATTTTCCAAGTATCTAAGTTAACAGAGACTTTACTCCAATTAGTGTGATAAAGTATCACCCAGTTAAATTTACTTGAATCCATAAGTAATTTAGTCGAAATAATTTCAAAATTTAAATAATTTCAAAACATCAGCAAACAACGGTAGCTTATGTTTCCACTTTGTTTATTTACTTAACTAACTGAAATGTTTGAGTAAAGATTCAAGTTCTTTGAAAATGGACTTAGTGTAGCACAAATTAATCTTTACTGTGTTTACAAAATATCATAACATAGTTACTATAGCTTATACAAGTTCCTTCATTGCAAATTACGTACAGTCACTCACGTGGTATAAATACATAGTGAAACCATAAGGTCTCTCGCTATCTTCACCATACCGTTTTGGCTTAATAAAGACATAGATTATATTCAAGTTCAAGAAACCTATACACATTTTTTTGTTTCACTTTTTCCTTTCCAACTCTTTTCCATAGGAATTTAGCTAATGTCAGTATTGATATTCTCCTTACCAAACGTCATTAGATTCCTTACATCACCATATAACTACTTAATGCCAATAGTCACATCCGATATTTTTCTATGTTACAAAAATCTGTTATCCATTTATCATCAGAACAACTCAACATCTCCTTACTATAAGTCATCTTACTTCATCATTATTTGCTTTTAATCATAACAACACACCCCTGGTTGCAAGAAAATGCCTTATTTCTCATTAGTCTTCATTCACTTATATGTTCCTTCACATGTCACCTTCAGTAAACTTGACATAATCAATTCAATGCCTACTGCTCATTTTTCATTAGTCCAACATCTCTCACTATCTCAATCTACCTTAAATCATCAAAAAACACTTCATTTCCACAACTCCGTTCTGTGACCATTTCAAAGTACATTATCTTTCCATCCACAATTAAACATTTTTATCTGTTTATAAACTTCAATATGACAGTAACACTGCAGCTTCTACTTTGCTACAGAAGTGAAAAAAGTTAAAAGTGATAGACCAAAATTTAGAATGACAGAGGAGGAAGACTGACAAAAAGAAAAGAAACTGAAGTAGTATTGTCAATGAATCGAGCATTTGATAATCATCAGTTACCTAGCATTGCAAAGAATGCAATTCCTACTGAAATATTTGCCCCAACTGCTTCTTTTCTTTTGTCATCTCCCTGAAACCTTCAGCATTACTTAACTTACAATTTCCCTGGCTATCCAATTATTAGAATCCAATTCTCTCTCCATCTAACTTTTGCATGTTTAAAAGCATACATGGGCTTGCTTAATACTTACATTCATACCAAATGTGGTGTGACCGCCAGACACCACACTAGCTAGGTGGTAGTCTTTAAATCGGCCGCGGTCCGTTAGTATACTTCGGACCCGCGTATCGCCACTATCAGTGATTGCAGACCGAGCGCCGCCACACGGCATGTCTAGTCTAGAAAGACTCCCTAGCACTCGCCCCAGTTGTACATCAGGCTTTGCTAGCGATGGTTCACTGCCTACATACGCTCTCATTTGCAGAGACGACAGTTAAGCATAGCCTTCAGCTACGTCATTTGCTACGACCTAGAAAGGCCAGGTATCTTCAAGAATGTATTCTGAACAGATAATATAGTGAATCATGTACCGTCAAGAGCGACATTCATCATTAATGGACAATTATTACGAAAGTGCAAAGCGTTCAAAACATAATAGGCAATCTGTAAAGAGGCTGAGGAATGAAATGCCATCTCCTGTCTAGAATACCAAAAGCATAAAAGGAAAGATAAGGCCGATGAAATCGTGCCTATCTGTGTGCTGCATCTCACAAAATTCTATGATCACCGACAAACGGCTGAGGAGCGAAACGTATTCTATGCAGATGACCCGTCGGATGAAGACAACTACTACTGCGCAATAGGAAGTAATGATAAGCAGCAGCAGAATGACAGAGACCATGGAGTAACTTGTGTAGCAGAAAGAAGGTCTGAACTGGGAGAGGAACTTGAAATTTACATCCTGACTGACAAATCGCTTCCTATATGAACGCCGGTATAGCTACAACGAATCTAACGTTCAATATCTCAGGTATTATAACATCATCCAAATGTGAACTTTAGGTAAATTCTTAAAAAGTAAGCAAGAGGATAAAATAATTCGACAACAGTTCTATACCCAAGTCCATACAACATTGAACGAAGAGGCTTAGTGAAGTCTGGGTGGTGAAGTATTTCACTGTTCCTTTGACTTTAATTAGAATTGTTTGGTGATCAGTCACGCTGAGTGGTGAATTTGTCAAGCCCCTTTCTTGTTCAATGCGGACGGAACATACACATTTACAAGATTAATATCACCGATGACTCCATTTATCATCCGTCCGTCAGGGTAAAATTCAAGTTGACTCTTTTCCAGACCTCTCTTTGTTAAGACTGCACAACCGCGTCCGTATACTCGCACGTTATTGTACATGTTATGTGCGGGTGTAAGAGAGAAGTCTTGAGAAACTACTTCTTGCAGGAATGCAACATCTACATCATTACTTTTTAAGAATTTACCTAAAATTTCATTTGGACGATGGGGTAATACCTGAGATATTGAACGTTAGATTCGTAGTAAATATACCGGCGTTCATATATGAAGCGATTTGTCAGTCACGATGTAAATTTCCAGTTCCACACCCAGTTCAGAACTTCCTTCTGGGACACAAGCTACTCCATGGTCTCTGTCATTCCGCAGCTGCTTATCATTACTTTCTATTTGTACAGTAGTAGTTAGGCTTTATCCGACAGGTTAGGTGGGTCATCTGCCTACAATACGTTTCGCTCCTGAGTCGTTTGTTGGCGATCAGAGAATTCTGTGAGATCCAGGACATAGATAGGCACGATTTCATCGGCCTTATCTTTCCTTTTATGCTCTTGGTATTCGACGCAGGAGATTGAATTTCATTTCTCAGCCTCTTTACTGACTGCCTTTTATAATGTTGAACGCTTTGCACTTTCGTAACAACTATTCGTAACTATTTAAAGGATGCTGCATTTTAGGTGGGGATTCACAATTGTAAGTATTTCCAACATCTTTGTGCAGCATCTTGCCTTCTTAAGTTCAAGATTCGTTTTCACATTAGTTCCAGCACTTCGAGAATAGCTGTTGTCACTTTTTCTTTTCAATTGTTCTTTGCTTGCCTCAACACTTGCTACCACTCCCTCATTCTGTACCAATTCTGTAGTAGCATTCTGATGTTGCTCATCCTGTGTGTTACCACTGACACTGAACAGCCTCCTCGTCCATTGTTTTACTGTTATTTTCTGCTATAACATTCTCTATTCCGTTCCCTTGCTCTTCGGCGGTAGTGTCACTAATGGTTTCTGTCATATCAACACACTCGTCTACTTCGATAGACACATTTTGATGTGTTATAATGTAGTACTGTATTGGAGCAGAAAAGGCCGTTTCAGAAAAGTTTCGCGATCGGTGAAAACTGACTTCATTACTCCTACTACTGCCTTAACGCGTTTACGATTTATTTCCATCATCATGTATCTGTTACTTCAGCGTAATGCAAATACACCCGAGGAAAAAAGTTAGCACAGTCAAAAAATAATTAATTTACAACAGTGAAATTTCCAGAACAAATTGGTCTACTTGACATATTCAATTGATTGACATTGCGAATCACAATTAAGGGGGAAGACATACAGTGGAACATGTGAAATACAGGAACATTTACAATCCCTGTAACCAGCAGAATGTAGAATTCAAGCACGCAAACGTACATTCATTGTATTGTACAGGTGCCGGATGACAGTTTGTGGGATGGAGTTTCATGCCTGTTGAACTTTTTCAGTGAATAAAGGGACGATTAACTCTGTTTGGTGATGACGCTGGAGTTGTCATTCGATTATGTCCCATAGGTGCTCGGAGACAGAAGGTCATCGACACCCTGTAGAGCGTGTTGGATTACTACAGCGGTATGTTAACGAACGGAATTCTGTTAGAAAACACCTCCTGGAATGTGGAATGTGGCTCATGAATGGCAGTCCAACAGGTCAAAACGCCAGACTGACGTAAAAATTTGCAGTAACGTGGCGTTGGAGAATCACGAAAGTGCTCCCGCTACCATACGAAATCCCACCCCAGACCATAACCTTAGATGTAAGTCCAGCGTGTCTAGCACGTAGACAAACTGGTTGCAAGCCCTTAACTGGCCTCCTTCTAAACAACAAACAATCAGCACTGGCACCGAGCAGAACCAAGTGTCATCAAAACACACAATAGACCTCCACCACGCCCTCCAATTAATTCTTGCTTGACACCACAAATGTTAGTGATTTGGAGTCAGTGGAATGTACGCTACAGGGCGTCTAGCACGGAGCTGTCCTAGGAGTAACAAATTTTTAACAGATCTTTGTGTCATATTGATGCAAACTGCTGCTCAGATTGCTGCTGCAGACGGTGCACAATACGCCATGGCCCCACACTGAACACGATGGTCGCCCTCCTCGGTAGTGCCACGTGGCCGTTCAGAGCCCTAATGTGACCTTAAATTATTGTGACCACCGCTGCCGGCACTCATGTTCAGTGGTTACATTCCTACCAAGCCTTTCTGCACTTTCGCAGAAGGAACATCCAGCTTCTCGTTGACCTAGTACAGTGTTGCTCACGACCGTTACAGCGTGTATTTAAAGCAGACTTGATTTGCATCATCACAGTGGCGCTACTAGTGCCCGTCTTTTTGCGACTCGCGCGAAATTTTAATAGACAACACATTTCAGATGTAGAAAAACGTCTACCATCTTTCGTGTAGGCCACACAAATCTGTCTACATGTTGGGCTTTTTTCAGTAAATGTATATTCTTCATGCCAAGCTAGGCTGTTAGGGAATCTGAACTCCTATACCTATTCCGAAGAAACGTTCATGTCAGGTCAGAATTTACTAGGAAGCGCTGAGTTCCTTATTACGCCTAGCATCAGTTTAAATCTTTGGCCTCAAGTACAAATATCATAAAGGTCAAGTGTGAATGTTTATGCGCTAAGAATGAGAATTGTTTGGCATATAAATCGATGCATTACGTTGAAGTAACAGATATCTGACGGAAATAAATCCGAAACGCATGAAGTGAGCATTATGAGTAATAAAGTGATTTTTCATTGACTCTATGACTTTCCTGAAGCTACCTGTTCAATTCCATTCTTTTCCTTTATTGTTATTTTAATACCTTACAAAAGGCACGCCGGCAGGGGCCTATCTGAGCCGCTCTTTGGACACAGAATAACAGATAGAAATCACGGAGACAAGAAAACAGACATACATGAATAGTTAACATAGGACACACAGATATGAAATGAAGTGATAGCAATCATGGAAGGTACTGGTTGTACAAGTAAGTTCAGCAGTGCACACAAACGTAGACCAACAGTTTCGAATGGGAACAGAAGAGCCCACGTAAGAAGAACACTGATGCTTGTGGGTGAAGAGAACACTGTAGCACATTGGTGATGATCTTCGTCACACTGAGTACATTGATGAAATGTGGGGTGGGATGCCACTGGCTACAGGGGACAGGCAGGGGGTAAGGAGGGGGGAAATAGCCAATGGGAGATAGGAAGGGAGGGGGGAGGGGAGAGGGAATGTCGGAGGGTAGGGTTACGTGGGGAAGTCCGGGGAAGGGGGAGTGACTGGCAAACTGGGGGCAAGGAGGTGGGAGGGAGAAAGAAGTGGGAGGAGGGAGACAGGGAGCACTGGAGGAAAAGGGGAAGGAAAAGAAGGGGATGATTAGATTTGATAGGAGGAGTTTATGGAAGGAATGGGGACATTATCAGGAACGGGGAGTTCGCAGAAGCCACCTCGGACAAGGGTGTTGAGAGTGTGAAGATGGAAAGCAGGTGGGATGAAAGTGTACAGGCGTGGCAGCTAATTGGGGTGGAAGAGGATGGGAGAGACAAGTGGGTGCGGACGATGAAGCTTGCAGGAGGTGTAAAGGATCCATATTCATTTGAGGAAAAAGAGGAGGTGCATGAAAGGAATCAGGTCATAAGAGATCTGCATGGGTTATGGGCGACAGATGCGATAGGCGAGGTGGAGCGCACGGCATTCAAATATTTGAGGGGACTTATAGTAGGTGGCGGGTATTTAGGTGTGGTGGGCACAACAAAGGTTGGGGCGGATGAAGAAGGACTTATAAGGGTGGAGGATTGTGGAGGGGTCCAGACCCCATCTTCGGCCAGAGAGGAGTTTGAGGAGACAGAAACAGGTCCATGCCTTGGCTTGGACTGTCCACAGATGGGGGGTCCAGGAAAGGCGGCGGTCGAGGGTGACGCCAAGGTACTTAAGGGTGGAGGTGAGGTTAATGTGGCAGCCATAGATGGTAAGATAGAAATCCAGGAGATGGAAGGAAGGGGTGGTTTTGCCTACGATGATTGCCTGAGTTGTGGAAGGATTGACCTTGAGCAGACACTGGTTGCACCAAGCGATGGTCTGGTCAAGATGGGATTACAGAAGGCGTTGGGAGCGTTGAAGATTGGGGGCGAGGGCAAGGAAGATGTTGTCATTGGCATATTGGAGAAGGTGGATGGTGGGTTGGGGCGATGGCATACCTGCCATATAGAGAAGGTAGAGAAGGGGGGAGACGATGGAACCTTGGGACACACCGGCAAAGGAGTAGAAGGTGTGGGAATAGGTGTTGTGGATGATAACATAGGAAGGGGGATGAGAGAGGAAGGAGGTGATCAGATGGACGTAATTAATAGCAAGGTCGAAGGTTTGGAGCTTGAAGAGGAGCCTGGTATGCTATACACAGTCATAAGCACATTTGAGGTCAAGAGAGAGGAAGATGGCAGAGCGACAGGAGTTGAGTTGTACGGCGAGGAGGTGAGTGAGTTGAAGGGGAAGGTCATCAGCTGAGAAGGAGGGTCAGAAGCCACATTTGGTGGATTCGTCAGCTGAGGGGGGACTCCAAGACCTTGCTGAAGATCGAGGTGAGGCTGATGGGACAGTATGAGGAGATGTCAGAGGGTAGTTTTGTGAGCTTGGGAACATCAGGATCTAGGGGGTCAGTGTAGTAGCTGGTGGACAGGACCACATTATAGAGAGTGGCCAGGATGGAGAGGAGGGAAATAAGAGCTTCACAGAGATAGTTGTAGGTGACACAGTCATGACCGGGAGTGGTCTTGCGTTTTGTGTGAAGTGTGGTTATGATTTCTTGAGTGGTTATGGGGTTGTTGAGATCTTTGTGTGGGATATTGTCCAAGTACTGGCAGCTATGAGCGAGTGCAGGGGCAGAGGTGTCTGCACAGACACAGCCATCATGGAAGAGGGTGTAATCGAATATAGGATCGTCGGGGATTTTCAGGGTATCAGAAAGGTAGGAAGTGAAATGATTGGCCTTTCTGAGGTTCTTGGGAAAAGATTGGTCATTATGAAGGAGGGGATATTGCGGAGAGGACTTAGATTCAGAAAGGTGGTAGAAGGCTCACCAGTACTTAGGCGAGTTTATTGGTAGGGTAGCATTTAGGCGGGTGCGTGTCTGGAGCCAGTCCCAGGTTTTTTTTTGCCCATGAGCAAATTTCGAATGTGTCTCTGGAGTTGCCAGTGGCATTCGAGTGTGTTCCAGTCTCTTGTGTGGAGGAAAGCATGGTAGAGACGATGGGATTCTCTCAGGATGAGGTCGGTCTGTGGGGGTAACTTGGGACAGTGAAGATAAATGCCAGTAGTTGGTACATGAGGCTCAACTGCCTCAGTCAAGGTCTTCTGGAGAAAGGAGGTGGCATGGGTGATGTTATCTGGGTGGTGGTAGGTGAGAGGGTGGCTTAAGACCTGGGTATTGAGGGTGGCGTGTGAGGCATTACAGTTGGTGTGGAAGTAGTTATGGACATATTTTGGGGGAGGGTCATTGTGGCGAGCGGGATGAGGGCTATGTCCATCTGAAATGAAAAGGACAGGGAGATGGTCACTACCGATGGGGTCTAGGACGTCCACTGTAATGCATCCAAGGAAGATGGGGGAGGGCAGGACTACATCGGCAGTGGAATTGGATTCTGGGTGGGTGTGTTGCGGAAGGGGAAGGAGATCACATTGCAGGGAGGCGGGGAACCGATGCCACTGCCAGAGCTGGGCAATGGAACAAGTATGGATGTTGAGGTTGGGGGCAATCACATAGGAGGAGAAATTACAGTCATTGCGGGAGATGAAGTCAAGTGGGATGGGGGCTGTAGGACGGATATTGATGGTGGCGTAGTTAATGGTAAGGACAAGGTAGAAGAGGCTAAGGATGAGGTGTTCAGGGCAGTCAGGAAGGAGGGGTTGTAGCCGAACAGGGATCTGGCCGTAGTGGCCAATGGCGACGCCGCCACATGCTATCGGGTAGGGATTGTCAGAGTGGTGTAGGAGGTAGGGCAATGTGCTGACGAAATGTGTGGGTTGGAGAAAGATTTCAGTAAGAATGAAGGCATACACACGTTGGGTGAGGAGTGTGTGCATCAGGAGATTCTTGTTGGTAGGGAGGGAGCGGATGTTGTTGAACAACATATGGTGCTGTCACATCATGGTGGGGTTTCAACTAGGGTGTCGAAATGGGAGAAGGTAAAGTGAAGCTGGTTATGGGAGTAGGTGGCGAAGGTATTGAGGTAGAAAACGGAATGGGGAGTCCGGAAGATCTGTTGGAGGGTATGGGGACATTTAAAGGGATGGACTTTCAGAAGGACAATGGTCACAAAGGAAATGATGTCCTTGGCTCTATGGAAGGGGAGCGAAGGGAGTTTCCAGGAGGGGTGGGGTCATCAAGGGGGTGGATGGGGATGATTAGTTCGAAAGTAGAGGTGGGGTTGGGCATTGCACTTCAGGGAGTATGTGGGGTAGGGAAGGGTACAGGTGTTGCAGAATAGGGGCGAGGACCTCAGTTTGGGACACTGCTGGAGGAAGTGCACTTGTTTGCAGTGGGGACAAACAGGGGCCTTGCGGCACTCCGATGCAAGGTGCACATTGTATTGGTGGCACCTCAGGCAGCGAATGGACTGGGGAAGGGAATGGGAGGGTTCCACCTTGTAGCATTTATGAAACAACAGGGCACCCTCTTTAAGGAGGCGGTCAATGGATGGGACGTGCTCAGAAAACACCTGCATGAGGCGAGTGTGGCCAACAGAATTGTGAATTCGGTGGGCGGTACGTATCTCAAGGTGCGTATGCACCTTGAGTTCCGCCAACACCTCTTCCTCCTGCTGGACCGGCGTCTGAGACTGCTGCAACACCTTTCGATTCAACAGTTGTATCACAATTCTCGAAGCACGCAACTCTCTCGATTTCCGGCACAGGTGTTCATCTCCAATACAGAACCACATTATAAATAACCATGGTGGCCTACCTTCTATGAGATTTCATCTCCCAACTATGTTACGTTTTCGTCACTGTGTCAACAGAGACGCTGTCAGCATCTTTGTAGGTTAAGTTACTTTTATAATGAGTGTTATCTAATGATGAAAATGGGTGTGAGCACTATGGGACAAAACTTCGGAGGTCATTCGTCCCCTAGAACTTAGAACTAGTTAAACCTAATTAACCTAAGGACATCACACCCATCCATGCCCGAGGCAGGATTCGAACCTGCGACTGTAGCGGTCGCGGGTTTCCAAACTGAAGCGCCCAGAACCGCTCGGCCACTGAAGCCGGCCGAGTGCTATGGCTCTTTGTTCAGTTTTCTTGATAGTTGTAGAAGGATTCCGTAACTTCCTCACTCACAGTTCTCCTACAACGTGGTGCTGATGTACAGTGGCGTCAGACCACCTTGACCACAACATTGTCTAAATCATTGCTTCTGACTGACTTTTCACATAGGCAGTTAAGCAGGGTGTGTACGGTCACAAATTTGCAGCCGGTGCTTTGCTGAATTACATTGGAGCATATGAGGGGGTGGTTTTCCACACACAACATTTCCCCTATGACTGTATACAATCACATATGTGGATGTCGGCTTTTGTAATGCTGCATCAGCTATTCTAATACCATCCAGCTTGCCGTGCCAGACGAAGTTTTCTGACCACATTGATTTTTTGATACCATAAACTGTACCGCATAAACGAAGCATTTCTCTTATTTTTCCCACCGGCACTTTGAATGGTAAATTTCATACTCCTACATGTCATAATACAGGACCTTCATCTGTTACTGGTACTGTGGTAACAGAACCATCATTATGGTTTAACTTTATGCAACCATTAATGTTTCCGACCACTCGCTTACACACTCCGTTAATTATACTTTTTGCCAATACACTACTCATAGTGTTGTCAATCGGAATACCTATCACATCCTCATCAAGCAACTTTACTTTATTAATCATCCGTTTTCGAACAATGTAAGAGGTAGTCACTTTGGTGTTCCATTCAAAACTAAATTTAATGGTTCTTCTCTTCGAAAAAGGCATTCTGCTAACAGTTCAGTTGACACGTCTCTGCGCCGGCCGGTATGACCAAGCGGTTCTAGGCGCTTCACTTCAGAACGGCGATGCTGCTGCGGTCCCAGGGAGGAGGGGATTACTGTTTAACGTCCCGTCGACAACGAGGTCATTAGAGACGGAGCGAAAGCTCAGGTTGTCGAAGGATGGGGAAGGAAATCGGCCGTGCCCTGTCAAAGGAACCATCCTGCGGTCGCAGGTTCGAATCCTGCCTCATGAATGTGTGTGGTGTCCGTAGGTTAGTTGGGTTTAAGCAGTTCTAAGTCTAGGGGACTTATGACCTCAGATGATAAGTCTCATAATGCTCAAATCCATTTGAACACGACTCTGCAACACAAACGACACTCCCCAATAAACGTATGTTTCGTTGCACGTGGCCACAGGGTACTTACACATGCCACGGCGGCCAAACACGGAATTCTGATATTTGCACACCAGCAATAACAACTCCGCCTGACTACATCGAGGGCTGCCTATGAAGTCCCTATATATTTCGCGATTGCTGTCAACATCCAGTACTCTGTGTGCAATATTTAGTTCTAATTTCCGATGTTGTGTATAGTACGTCTCGCTGTTGCCGCCATACCCCAACAGGGGGTTTAATGGAATGAAAGCGTTGTCATAAATTGTGACGTGGCTCTACACGACGAGAAGGTGGGACTTTCCGTGCGAGAAGTTTTCATGTACATACTGGAGCTCAGTTCCTTCACTTCTAGAACACGTTACGTACTGTTGCGTAATCAAGAAGAATTATAAGCGTACCAAGTATGAAATTAGGTACGTGACAGGCTCAAAAAGTACTTTTTAAATGGAATACGACATACCAATCTTAGCAGAGCGGCACACAAAGTTAACATTAAGAAAACCGACAATCTACAGGGACGGATTCCTGACTGGAAATGAAGGAGAACAGGCCCGATGAGTGTGTGTGCGGAAATGCATCGTTGCCATTGTAGATGGGACTCTTACCACGTGCCGTGTCCTTGTTTGTTGCAGCCTATGTGATTGGTGCAGCGTACTGTAAGTAGCAGAATGGTTCGGTATTCATGTCTGGAACAAGCCGAGATGGTGTTTCTGTACTGCCAAGCAGATGGAAACGGTTGAGAGGTAGCACGGTAACAGCAAAACAAGTACCCTCAGCAGACACTAACCACATCATGTAACATCTCAAGCCCTATTTGGGCGTTTGTGTGACCATGGGTTCTTTCAGACAGGCGATGGTGCAGGAAGCCCGCGGACTGTCTGTAGACTAGATTTTGTGGACCGGATTCGACAGGATATTGACACGAACCCTAGTACAAGCTAATGGAAAGTGGCCCCCCAACATGGTGAAAGGCAAAGTGTGATCATGTGTATCCTGCAATGACAATCGCGTACATTGGATACCATGGAGGCCACTTCGAACATTTATTGTGACGTGGATGCGATGCAGCTCTGTACTGTGTCCCGTGATGATTTGTTGTCGTTGCGCGTACACCGTACATTTCCGGTCACATGTTCATATGGCCTTTTCCCCTCCATTTCCCGTCAGGGATCCTTCCCTGCAGTTTGTCGCTTTTATTCATGTTTACCCTGTAAAAATGGATTAATAGACAGTCGGAAACTCAATGGGGCTGATCGCGGACGATGCTGTGGTATATAGAGAAGTCGCAATGCTAGAAAATTATGACGAATTTCAGGAAGGCCTGCAGAGGATTTACAATTTGAACTAGGTTTTCCATTGGCCTTCAGTATAAACAAATGTATTGTATTGCGAATAAACAGACGGATAGAACCGTAGCTTTACGATTACAAGATTGCAGAACTATCACGGAAAGCAGGTACATCATGAAAACACATTGGTTTATGGGAATGGGGCGATTTAAAAGTGGAACGACGTCATAAAACTAATCATTCGAAATGCAAATGTCAGACTGAGCTTCATTGGAGGAATCCTTAGGATGTGCAGTCCACATAAGAAGGAGATAGCTTTCCAGGACTTCATTCAACTTCTACTTGATTACTGCTCGTTAGTCGTCACAGTGGCAACATTGGACTGATGGATGAAACAGAGAAGATTCGAGGAAGAATTACTCGTTTTGTCTCAGGTTCATTTATTAAATATGAAAGCGTTATATAGGTGCTTGCCCAGTACCTATATATGTATGTATTCGCAGTTGTGAATATGGACAACCATAATCCATACACTGGAATCACGACACAGAAAATTTGTGTCGTACCGGGACACGAACCTGGATATCCTGCTTACAATTAGGCTAAGGCCAGACCGTAACTTCCATATTTCGTCAACCACGTGTTTACAACATTCATTATGTGTATTTCCGTCCTGGGAGACATTTTAATCAGACGGAACATCATATCGTACTTATGAAGAACACAGGCAGAGAAATATCCTATTTATCTGTCGCCACCGGGCAAACGACTCTCAATTAAAATATTTTCCACGAACGTGAATATTCGTTATGAAATTGCGAGAACAGGTTGTAGACACATGAAAGTTTGGGTCTGGCTGTTCATTGTACTCGAGAAGTCTAATGATAATGCAACCGCTCACGATAGACGCAGAAACCGGGTTCCAGTCCCAATTTGGCACAAATTTTCACTATCGTCATTCCATTATAGAGGTGATGGTTGTCCATATTTGCAAAAGTGAATACATTTCACGTATTTCATAACGTCCGTAGTCACCACAGTGCCAGTTCCTTTGGACGTGTATGTCTGTCCGATGGGGCATTGCATCGTACTTCCGAACAGCACAGACACTGCAATATCGTATAGGGATACTGTACATGGTCTACGGTTAAAATTGAGGAGCACATGTTTCTAGAAGAGTCAACCAGCATAATTCTTGTTGCTACCTACATTTGGAGGAAAGTTCATGAACGCATGATTGTAGATATTTGAGCTCACACGGTGGCGTACCAACAGTTTTTCTTCCCGCACAACACTTGTGACCGAAACTGGAAAGTGGGGAATTGATTTTAGTACACAGAGTACACTCTCACCGCACGACCTAAGGCGGCTAACGAAGGATAGATATATAGTACATGTAAAGTTCTGTATTGGTCAGTCCATTTTGGTACTATACATGCACACAGATTGATTTATTGTTAATTGACAAACAGTGTTTAAAATAATCACATAAATATATAACTTTCTGAACGTACCATGGCATTATCCTTCCGTGAAGAAGATACTGATTCTCTGTTATACTAAGCTTCTGAAGATGAAAAATTAATTTCTCGAAACCGGTAGTGCATAATAAAATGTATTTGCAACTGATGAATGAAATTTATCCTGAAAATAGAATTTTATGTCATTTTCTATAAGCAGAATAATCAGGGCTTTGAGGCTGATTGTTTGCAATGGGATATTTAGGGTTTTGAGTAAAAGGCTTGTGCATAATGCTAGTCGTAAAAATCTATACTTTCTGAGCTTTGTTTAAATACCATGTCGATTGCTAGTTTTGGTGGGAGAGCCTTTTGTTGTATTGGTCGACACATTCAGTGTCTAGTCCCCTTCTAAATCTCGAAGTCCCGGTCTGTTGTTGCTGAAATAAGAACTCTGTACTGTCCCTACCTCATGTGGACATGAAACATCCCATTTGCCGTGTCAGAATTCTCACTGAAATTTTGCTTTTTAATGTGACGAGTATATATATCACAGGTTGTGGGTTCAATCTAGACGGTTGTGGGTTGATTAGACATGCTGATTGACGAGAGACCCATTGTGTTATCTTCATTCGCTCTTGCTAGCGACTAGACCACTTTGTTGGTAGGAAGACTGTAGAAGTACTGACATTTAACGTGCTGCTATGTAATGATCAGAGTCAGAGAAACAACGGAAGGTGCAGTGAAAAAATGGTATTGTGCAACGAAAATCCATTAAATAGCTGCACAATAGTGCAATTAAGGGATATCGTACGCTTCGCAGTTCATAAATTTAGTGAATAATGAATTTTCAGACTAAATATATACTTAGAAAGTTAAAAAGAAGCCACTTTTTGGTTCTTCAAACACTTCTAATTCTGATTTTAATCGGTTACATGTGATTTGCTGTAACAAAAAGTACACAACATACGCCAAGAAGAATAACATTTCGGAGACGTCTAACTAATTAGTCTGTCAACTATCCTTTACTTCTTTACAAAAATGTTGCTATTTATGCTTCGTGCAGCAACACACCTTGTTTGTTGTATAAGGATCAATACAGTTTGTAGGTTATGGTACAATTTACCTCATAGAAAGCAGGGTGAGGAATTTAACACTGAAAGAATAACTGTTTCCTCAGTGACAAAAATGATCTAGTTGGGGTGACTAAACAGACGAGTTTCGATTTCATTGATGCTATAGGCCAGGCAGACATGCCATTAGTGATTTGCATAAGACCCAATGAAATAAGGTTATTGTAACAAGTCGGATGGATCACCTCATTTCCGCGAATAATTTAATACCCTTGGTTAGATATTCAGTTTTAGCAGTAATATGTACAACAAATACATTTTGCGAGTTTTTAAACACGGATGAATAGCTATTTTAGGGCAATGGCGATATTAACAAAGGTCCTTTGGTTGAACTAATTTGCCGAGGTAAGATTTATGCCCATTTGCGGCTTGTCCTTCGCCACTAACAGTGTTTCAAATTTAGTGCTGCAGGTTTACCGGCTTTTGATGGAATAACATCGTAGTATCAAAGACTTGCACAGTGTGTGCTTACATTCATAGACTTTGATCTGTTTCCACTGTAGACTTTTCGAACTTGAAGTCTGAATATCCGCACGGTGTTGAGGACCCATGTCGTTGCACTTACAGTAATTAAGCTTGTGTGAAATAAAAATTTATATTTACTAACCTGTTGCATTTGGTAATTTAATTCCCTTATCATTGTGGCCGACAGGATGTAGCTACTTCGATGCTCTTCAGTTTATCAGTTTTCTAACGTCCACATAAATAGATCCAACAGTCGAGATGATTACGTAATATAACCTTTGAGCTTTAGCCGACAAGGTCTTCCTGTGCTGGTGCACTGAACGGCAGAAATCATGGGAAAAATACATATTTTTCATTTCACGATGTCATGGTTAAATTGTGAAGATATCCTCTTGCACAATATGTTACATAGGCACACTAGTCCACAACTGCAAAATCTGACAAGGAAGTACTCAAAATATTTCAGAAACTCAGATTTGAGGCTTCACGAGTCGGAGCATAGGGTAGGGTTACATAGGGTAAGTAGGTTACAGAATTTAAATCGAAAAAGGGATGGGTGGAAGTTAGCAATGGGAAAAAATAGAGATCGAAGCTAGAAAGAACAGGGCTTCTTATAGGGTGAGTTCCAGGTAACCATCACAAAATCAAGTTAAAGTGATACAGGAGTAGGCCTAACACCGATTAAGAACATACCAACGCCAGTGAACGACTGTTAATGCCACTGGGAACCCATTATAGCACCCACTATAGAAACAAATCCAAAACTCACACGAGTGAAACGAGTTTATATGCCTACCACCTCCGCAGATAATGAATGTATTGAAATACTGTGCGATAATAATAATATATTATTCAGATCGTTTAGGGTGTGAACAGGTAATTGAGATGGGAGAGTGTAGATCAGTATTAGTAGACGGAAGAGAAGGAAGAATTGTACCAGAACACGAGCTAGAGGAAAGGAATGAAGGGGGTAGCCTATTAGTAGAATTTCTGGCAGAGCCCAATTTGAATCGCTTTGTTTAAGATACGTGGAGGAGGCTATACGCGTGGAAGAGACATGGAGGCATCTGGAAGTACCAGAAAGAGATCTAGGAGTAGAATACTAATCTGAAAAACCGGAACTCTGATAATACTTTGGTGATGATGAACTGCAGATTCAGACTGACAAAATCGCAAAAAAGTGGGAAAGCATGATGACGGGGCCTGAATAAATGGAAAGAACGAGAAGTTATTCCGAGCCATAAAGACAGCATTAGGTTATATAAAATGAGCCTGTTGATTCAGGCACCCTTCATTTGCATCGATTACGGGAGATATATTTGCTATAATTTCCCACAACACGTTGATGGATTTCGATATTTATCTCTGCTACAAGAGAGGTTCTGGAGTCTTATATGTCTGTAGAGTCGGTAGCTCGGCGAGTGAATGGTTAGAGCGTAGTCGTGACCCACGAGCAGGTAGAATTTAAATGGAAGAAGACGCCGTTGTAAGCAGTCAGACAGTCTCTTATGATGAGACGTGGACTATATAATTCAGTGTATGTTATTGTTAGTCGACGCTTATCAGGTTTACGTAAGGAGTGCCTATTATTATGAGTTTGTGCAGGAGACAGCGCTAAGCCGGACTGGGCTTTTTACAATTGTTTGTGTTCGAGAGCCTATCGTCTGGTACTTTTGCTACCATTTAGTTCAAGAGAACGAGCGCCTAACATTGAAATTGCTATTGAGAGTGTCTACACTAGTATACCTTGAGATGGCGAGCTCTGTTTTTTTTTCACTTTATTACGACAAGCACATGTCGCTCATCTCTCTCATTCGCTCAGCGATATGAGGTGAGGAGGTGAGGCGTTATAGCTTCCCTCACGGTTTGGTGTGTTATGTAGAGGCAGTATAATAGAATAGGTTTTAGTAAGATTAGAGTGACGACTACACTGAGATCAATGTAAAGCATTTTGATTAGGTTGTTGCCCCATGTTTAACCTGCGATCAGGAGTTATTGAATCATTGTTTCATTCACCAAAGATGTTGGTAATATCTCTGAATTCATTTTTTTTTAAATTGTCGGTTCATGAATCGAGCTTAATGTGTATGGATCTTCAACTTAGTTCTCCCTAAGGAGAATGCGTATGAGGAGCCACTGTTGTATAATGGGGTCAGTTTCCTAAAGGTATTTTAAGTCACTTTGCAGAAGGTCCAAACTGCGTCTGCCGAGCTCTAATGTTTTTCTTTTCAGGCAATGGGGCATCATCTGTCCCTATTTCAATAAGCGCATCTAGGATTCAGTTTCTTTATAGTATATACAGAAATCAAAAAAAAAATTTGCATGAACCCGGTTCCCAGAACCCCTGAAGATAGGCGTTGAATGTGGATATTGTATCACTGACACAGTCAGTTTGAATGTTCAGAGATGTCACTAAACCTACCCAAAGATGTAAACAACCATACATGTGCAGCACCTATTAGACGGAGGGGGTCCGACAACCGATCAGTTCCAGACATTCTGCCAGGAAAGAAGTACGCGGCTCGTGTTGTCTGTGGTTCAACCCTGCCTAGACAGTCAATACCGCGGTTCAGTCCCGTCCGCATTGTTACTTTGTGCTAGGAAGGGCTGTCAACAAGTCAGCGTGTCCAGGCGTCTAGGAGTGAACCAAAGTGATGTTGTTTAGACATGGACATACAGAGAGACCGGAATTGTCGATGACATGTCTCGCTCAGGCCGCCCAATGGCTACTACTGCAGTGGATGACCGCAATCTACGGATTAACACTCGGAGTAACCCTGACAGCAACGTCACCATGTAGAATAATGCTTTTCGTTCAACCACAGGACGTCGTGTTACAGGAAAAACGAACAATATTCTGCGAAAATGTTAACGAAACTAAAGCAACGCACTTAGTGGAAAAAAGATGACTGCAACAAACCTTAGATGTATTGCAGGCACTACAAGGTTAATTACATACTACTGGATTTGAAATGAGCTCGTTAGAAATCTAAATCCTAACCACTGGATGTAATGTGAAAATAATTACAGATGGTCGTCGGATCGTAATTCTGACTCAAGTGGTGTAGAAGAAAGAACACGTTGCTTATTTTAACTGTGATATATTTCATATTCTGAGGTTTGTCAAACAGCCTGATGGAGATCTGAACAGAGCCCGATCATACTCTAAGCCACCCGGAAACTGAATGCTCATAAATTGCAGCGAGTCACTTGAGGTCCACTACGCTCGTTCTTAAGTGGTGGGGGTAGTGGCCTACTAACAGCGAAGATTCGACTATCACAGGCCAATCTTTGGATGTTCACCCCTACTATTATTTGGCACCAAAGTTTAAGTTAACACACATATCTTTGCCTTACAGCTGCTTAATTCACGAAACCACATTGAAAGCGTTTACTAATTTTCGTAACTGATAGCTATGTAATAGGTGTGGAGAAAGAATATGAAGTAAATGAATAAACACAGTCGTCTCCATTCCTTCGGCAGAGACTAGCTGTACGGGAACGAAAAATGTGACTGTGACTGATGCGTCATTAATGATAAGGAACATACGGCACCTTGAGATGAAGTAATGAAGTAGAACAATCTGTCCGTCTCAGGATAACTAATCGAACAGGGACGGAAGTAATTTATGGCAGAATGTCGCTAAAAGATGTTATCGGCTCACAGGACACATCCTGCGACATCAAGGAATCGTTAATTTGGTAGCAGTGGGAAGTGTGGGAGGTGAAAAATACACAGGGGGAACAACGCATGAGTCCAGTAAGCACGTAGAAATGAATGTAGGATGCAGAAGTTTTGTAGAGATGAAGAGGTTTGTGTGGAGAAACTAACGTGGAGAGTTGCATCAAGCGAGGCCTTAGAATGAAGACGACAAAAAGTATAATTACGGGATAAGTGATTACAACTTTTTAAATATCTTGTTACAGGAGCGCAGTTATTAACAATGAGACTGAGATTTGTAATGCTGACAAAAGACTTAGTACGTCTTTCTGGGGTGACATGGGTCGGGATAGTAAGCGAGCAATGAAGGTGTTTTGATATTAGGAGCTCTTTCTTAGTGTTGCGGGGATGTCTTTAGTAAGTAGTTTGTGATTCAGGACGTGGCAGTTGGTCAGTGGTACCTCAGGAAAGCCGGCCGTTGTGGCCGTGCGGTTCTAGGCGCTTCAGTCTGGAACCACGTGACCGCTCCGGTCGCAGGTTCGAATCCTGCCTCGGGCATGGATGTGTGTGATATCCTTAGGTTAGTTAGGTTTAAGTAGTTCTAAGTTCTAGAGGACTGATGACCACAGATGTTAGGTCCCATAGTGTTCAGAGCCATTTGAACCTTTTTTACCTCAGGAGAATGATAATGTGAGGTTCATTGTGGAATGGTTGGTTTTCCTACTTATATCTGCTAAAAATGTTCTACGTAATGGTAAATCTTTTATATAGGCGATATATTAAAATTTATTTTCGAGCGAAACGATTGCAGTCCATATAGCACCATTCTGTTGCTTTAATTTCGTTGTTGCAAAGAAGCTACAAATACAAATATTTTGGCTCTATACTTTGTTGCAAAATGTGCATTTAATTTCGAGTTTTTTTTTGTCAAACGAGAGAAAAAATTAAGTTAAAGTGAGCACTATACTAAGTATGGAACACAATGTGATGTGGTCCAAAGCGTCGGGCGCGAAAGCAACGCTGCGAACTCGTATCGAAGCCACAAAAGGCCGTAGTCACTGAATGCCACTCCGACGAATGAGAAACGCTGGCTCAGCCACGCCTCCTGGAGCTACTTCTCACCGCCGCAACGGCCCGTCTACTTTCGGCTGAGCAGAGGGATTCTTGGCCAAGTTCGCAGTCAACGAATAAGACGACAGCAGCGTCTTAGGCTATCGGTGTATTAAATGTCTTATGCAGAGTTTTAAGTGAGTAATATATCAGTTATTCTCAAGAAAAAATGTTGCAAATTTGTTTCTAGCAAGTATTACTTCCATATTCAAAGACAGTTGTATATACTCAGAACATCCCTGTGGGAATGGATTGTACAGTGATAAGTAAGTCTACATATCTATATTGTAGTGAAGTGAACTAATATTTTATATGTAACGGTTCCCATCAACCTCCTTATGCAGAAAACAAAAAAAAAAAAAAACTTACGTTGCTCCAGTGACTGTATTTTCATGTGGCACAACACATACGACACAAAACACACGTACTGCAATGCCCTACAGCAGCTGATTTTCGATATAGTTCTATTCCGAAGAGATTTTATTTGATATGTCCCGTATGATCGGAAAAATGTAATTTTTCTCTTTTATTGTTTATATAGTATAATGATTTCTTTAAGGGCATGTTATCTTAAAAAAAAAACAGTATAAAATCCGATAGTGTCACAAAATCCGTGAGGCAGAAGAGTTTAACGTAATCGAACGGGTAAAGTAGAGGCCTTACATATGGGGTACTGTAGTTATAACGAGAACATTAAAGATCACATGGCATTGATTGAAAACACACTGATGCCGTTTCGTGAATTAAGCAGCTGTAAGGCAAAGATATGTGTGTTAACTTAAACTTTGGTGCCAAATAATAGTAGGGGTGAACATTCAAAGATTGGCCTGTGATTGTCGAATCTTCGCTGTTAGTAGGCCACTACCCCTACCACTTAGGAACGAGCGGAGTGGACCTCAACTGACTCGCTGCAATTTATGAGCATTCAGTTTCCGGGTGGCTTAGAGTATGATTGGGCTCTGTTCAGATCTCCATCAGGCTGTTTGACAAACCTCAGAATATGAAATATATCACAGTTAAAATAAGCAACGTGTTCTTTCTTCTACACCACTTGAGTCAGAATTACGATCCGACGACCATCTGTAATTATTTTCACATTACATCCAGTGGTTAGGATTTAGATTTCTAACGAGCTCATTTCAAATCCAGTAGTATGTAATTAACCTTGTAGTGCCTGCAATACATCTAAGGTTTGTTGCAGTCATCTTTTTTCCACTAAGTGCGTTGCTCTAGTTTCGTTAACATTTTCGCAGAATATTGTTCGTTTTTCCTGTAACACGACGTCCTGTGGTTGAACGAAAAGCATTATTCTACATGGTGACGTTGCTGTCAGGGTTACTCCGAGTGTTAATCCGTAGATTGCGGTCATCCACTGCAGTAGTAGCCATTGGGCGGCCTGAGCGAGACATGTCATCGACAATTCCGGTCACTCTGTATGTCCATGTCTAAACAACATCACTTTGGTTCACTCCTAGACGCCTGGACACGCTGACTTGTTGACAGCCCTTCCTAGCACAAAGTAACAATGCGGACGGGACTGAACCGCGGTATTGACTGTCTAGGCAGGGTTGAACCACAGACAACACGAGCCGTGTACTTCTTTCCTGGCAGAATGTCTGGAAGTGATCGGTTGTCGGACCCCCTCCGTCTAATAGGTGCTGCACATGTATGGTTGTTTACATCTTTGGGTAGGTTTAGTGATATCTCTGAACATTCAACCTTAAAAATCAATAGTTATGTTTGTACATGGCCTCTGATTTAAAGGTTAAGTGTGTTGACTTGTGATTGCGATTACGTTACTGTTACATAAAACATATTTTATTGTTGTTTCAGTCACTACTTAAATTTAATGACACCTATCCAAGATCACCTGACTACGTAACATCGTTGCGATCGTGTAAAAGGCCAAGATAATTACAAGTACACAGCGTTTCTCATGGCTTACAGTCACAACATACATTATGTCAGTTATGATAAAATGCAGCCACAACATACAAAATTGGGTACATTGACATTACAGGTAATATTTCATAGACAAATACAATGAACTGTCGAAATTTCTCTTTAAAATTTACTGTCACTTTCAAATGTACTCCGTCGAAACTCATAGTTTTCTTCTAGCTGTTGCTGGATCAATGTGTACCTGTAATAAGTTTCTACGATTTCCTTTAACTGTCTTAACGTCAAGTCAGCTGATTCTGTTGCAGTTTCCTGGATCTTTAACTTGTCTTCAATGTTGTTACTTCGTTATTCATTTCAGTGACTGTCTCCCCAACGTTGCTGTCATTGCTATCGACAATAGCAAGTTGTCCTCAGCATTTCACAATGTTATGTGGGAGACGTTCAGATGTAGGATACACAAACGATGTCCAGTGTAGGTGAACGTTTGTTGGCTGAAAAAAAT
Organism: Schistocerca gregaria; assembly: GCF_023897955.1. Classification (NCBI taxonomy): domain Eukaryota; kingdom Metazoa; phylum Arthropoda; class Insecta; order Orthoptera; family Acrididae; genus Schistocerca; species Schistocerca gregaria. The sequence continues at coordinate 838,769,090 of NC_064931.1, forward strand.
ATAGCGAACAATATCCAGATCGTAGCTAACAAATATCCACTTCTCATCGACAACGAAGAACGTTATGGAAATTTGATTAATGGGATGAGTATAGGCCTACGTATGAGTATTTTACAGGCTGAGGCATAAAACACGAATTTAAAATAATGTACATAAATATAACTGAAACGCCATAAATACCGTAACATGTTATTATTAGTTAGACAATATGAATTAATTTGCAAGAAAGTGCATTTAAGACGTTAGTTGTCAGAGAAACATAAGAAACAAAACACCTAAATTCGGAGACTTTTCCGCAACAACTGAAAATCGATGCTACATTGGGTCGCTTTAGAAAGTAAGAAATTCACCGATGTGCATAAAGTATATCTCATTGAAGTGAAACTCATAAGTAGTATATGTGAAGTATTAATAAAATGTTATGATTAAGGAGCTCAGGGATTTTAAAATACAGATGACGAAGTTATCCAGAGCAGTAGTTACTCATTAAAGTGGCGATGAAATGTGGGGCACGTCCTCTGTCGTCACGTGCTAATTACGTTCTTAGAGAAAGAATGGAAGGTTTAAAGTTGGACAAAGCCTTGTAAGCCAGATTAATCATGTGCAGAAGATTCTATCTCTCTCTCTGTCTCTCTCTCTCTATCTCTTCTTGGCTTCTAAGGTACATGAAGCTCCCGTACCGGTACCAAATGTTGCAACCAAATACACTCCTGGAAATTGAAATAAGAACACCGTGAATTCATTGTCCCAGGAAGGGGAAACTTTATTGACACATTCGTGGGGTCAGATACATCACATGATCACACTGACAGAACCACAGGCACATAGACACAGGCAACAGAGCATGCAAAATGTCGGCACTAGTACAGTGTATATCCACCTTTCGCAGCGATGCAGGCTGCTATTCTCCCATGGAGACGAACGTAGAGATGCTGGATGTAGTCCTGTGGAATGGCTTGCCATGCCATTTCCACCTGGCGCCTCAGTTGGACCAGCGTTCGTGCTGGACGTCCAGACCGCGTGAGACGACGCTTCATCCAGTCCCAAACATGCTCAATGGGGGACAGATCCGGAGATCTTGCTGGCCGGGGTAGTTGACTTACATCTTCTAGAGCACGTTGGGTGGCACGGGATACATGCGGACGTGCATTGTCCTGTTGGAACAGCAAGTTCCCTTGCCGGTCTAGGAATGGTAGAACGATGGGTTCGATGACGGTTTGGATGTACCGTGCACTATTCAGTGTCCCCTCGACGATCACCAGAGGTGTACGGCCAGTGTAGGAGATCGCTCTCCACACCATGATGCCGGGTGTTGGCCCTGTGTGCCTGGGTCGTATGCAGTCCTGATTGTGGCGCTCACCTGCACGGCGCCAAACACGCATACGACCATCATTGGCACCTCGCCGATACCCCAGGAGCAACAGTGTCCCTAATTTGCTGGGAAGTGACGGTGCGGTCCCCTACGGCACTGCGTAGGATCCTACGGTCTTGGCGTGCATCCGTGCGTCGCTGCGGTCCGGTCCCAGGTCGACGGGCACGTGCACCTTCCGCCGACCACTGGCGACAACATCGATGTACTGTGGAGACCTCACGCCCCACGTGTTGAGCAATTCGGTGGTACGTCCACCCGGCCTCCCGCATGCCCATTATACGCCCTCGCTCAAAGTCCGTCAACTGCACATACGGTTCACGTCCACGCTGTCGCGGCATGCTACCAGTGTTAAAGACATCGATGGAGCTCCGTATGCCACGGCAAACTGGCTGACACTGACGGCGGCGGTGCACAAATGCTGCGCAGCTAGCGCCATTCGACGGCCAACACCGCGGTTCCTGGTGTGTCCGCTGTGCCGTGCGTGTGATCATTGCTTGTACAGCCCTCTCGCAGTGTCAATGTGTTCTTTTTTCCATTTCCAGGAGTGGAGTTCTATATTGTGCTTCATCCTGATAATTATTGACGCCCATCGTATGTTGTTAACAAGTCCCTTCTCCATAAACGTTCTTGGAAACACTTGATCTTACTACATTCTTGTCAGACCTGACAAATGATATCTTGGAATTTATTATACGTATAGTTGTTGCTTGATAGCATGTGCATTTGTGTGTTGTTCTCATCTCTTCCAGTTTGCGATTTATTACCATAGAATGGAACAAAGATTTCTATATCAACTTTGTTTTTCAGTACTTGTAACTGGTGTTCTCCCTTTTCAGTTAAATGTCACATTTCTGCTCAGTTCATTATGACTGGTCTGATGATTGTGTGATGCACTTTCATTTTAGTTTTCCATTTCAGTGTTTTTGATACTAGAAGTTGTTATGTAGAGTAGTACGCTGTATTGCGGTTTTGCAGTCTCATTTTCGCTTCTGCGTTTCTCGCTATCTAGGCGCCAGGATGTATGAACTGTTCATCGAAGTCGAATTTATCTTAGGCATTTGCTAGATGCGGCTGGTGGCCTTGGTCATTTTATATCTTTGGAGTCTCATATATTTTGTATTCTGATTATTAACATGTAAGTCACGTTTTAATGCTTCTTCTATGAGCTCCTCAGACAACTGTCTAATCTCCATTCCACTTTTTCCAGTTTATTTCGTTGTAGGATTCCAGCAGGTAGTAGCTACTTTTCGTGACACATCTCTCCTAGGCTACAGTAAAGAGAAGAGGGAAAGGAGCATCTCGCTGTCTTAGTCCAGTTCTATTTAGAAAATGGTCAAATTTTATTCCATTTAGTAATGCCGTGCTTATATTTCATCCATGCGTACTTTACAAACATTTTTTAGCTTCAATGGAAATCACAATTCCGTCATTACGTTCTGCAGGCATCGCCTGTGAATGAAGTCATAAGCTTTCATTAAATTGGTGAACACGTAATGAACTTTAGCTTTACATTCCTAGGGCAGATAAAAAAATCATCCGGTTACAAAAAAATCATAACTAATATGTTATTTGAGATATATGCGTTAACAACATACTGTTGGAAAAAGCAAATTCTCGACTTTTACATGGTTCTTACAAGGTAGCAGCAGTGTGCGCCCACTTCAGTTCTAGTAAAGATGGTGTCGGGACAATAGAAAGCGTTTTGTGGTCTAGACTTTGCGCAGTGGGGTTCGGTAATAACGATTCAGCGTGGCTTTCGTACTAGGTATGGTGTGGGTCCTCCTACAGCACAGAGAATTAGACAATGGCATGTGCAATTCCGAGAAACAGGCATGTCACCGGGCTATCCCTGAGTGTCTGAATTAGACGTCGAACGCATCCAACACAGTTTCACTAGGAGTCCATAAAAACCCGTTCGCCGTGCAGCTCGAAAGTTCAACATTCCCCCGATATCCGTCTGACGTGTGTTGCGTTGACTTTTACCCTTGAAATCATACAATATTTAACTAATGCAAGCACTTTTTGAAGGTGACAAACAACAACGTGTGGAGTTCGGTAATTTCGTTCTTGGTAAGTGGAGGATGACAGTTTTCTTCCACGCTTAGTGTTTGGTGACGAGGCAACATTCCATTTCAATGGAAAGGTTAACCGTCATAATGTGAAAATATGGGGTACCGAACGACCACATGAAGATGCACATCGTGAGAGGGACTCTCCAAAATTAAATCTGTTTTACGCAGTTTCACGGGAAAAAGTGTATGGCCCATTTTTCTTTGCCGAGAACACTGTTACAGGAGCACGTACCTCGATATGATTCAGAACTTTCTTTTCCCACAGTTGGAGAGTGATCCGAATGACTTCATTTAACAATAAGATGGGCACCGCAGCACTGGGATCTGGAAGTGTGCGAAGTTTTAAATCAAGGAACGAGGGATCGGTCGTGCTGGAGCAAATGATTTAGCATTACATTACTGGCCGCTAAGGTCACCAGACATGACTATATGTGATTATTTCTTGTGGGGATTTATAAAAGACGCTGTTTATGTTCCTCCGATAGCGACAGCAATGAATGAACTGAGATATAATATAACAGCAGGTATGGAAGCTGTAACTCAAGACATGCACGCTGCAGTGTGGTAACCAGTTGAATTGCGCATTGATATATGCCGTGCACCTCAAGGGGGAGGGGGGGATACTGAACACCTATGAAAATGTATGAAAAAACTTTTAGAGTTTCCCGTCCATTAAAAAACCAAATTCAGCGCATAAGTGTATTAGTTACAGGGATATAGACGTGTCAAATCAGATGATTCTTTTTAATACGCTGTGGATTTTCATTTACAATACTTATACCAAATATTTTCTGGGTAATGGCTCCACTCCTGCGAAAGCCATTCTGATATTCCCAATTATATTTTTCTGCGTGTGGTTTCAAGTAGTTTATCAATAAACAACATAAAATCTAATAGACAGTGTTAACTAGTGATATTCCCCTATAGCTTCAGAAATCCATTCTGTCTCCTTTAGTGCGTATCGGACTACTGATTATTCATTCCGTTCTGTTGTTACAGTCTCAGTTTTCCAGATTACCTATATCATGTGACACAGTGCTGCTCCCCCATATGTTTCTATTCCAACTGAAATTCCTTCACTCTCAGGTGCCTTGACATTTTTAAGTCATTAATACTTTATTTGAAGACAGTAACTGTTCTAAAGGAACAGATATCATTGATGACGCTGCAGCTTCTCTAGAATAGATGATAATTAATTGAAACCCTCAGCTGCCGACAGGTGTTGTTAACATACCTCGATGGGGACAGCTGAAAATGTGTGCCGGGACTCGAACCCGGGATCTCCTGCTTAGATGGCAGACGCTCTATCCATCTGAGCCACCGAGGATACAGATGAATAGAGCGACTGCAGGGACTGTGCAAATGCGCACAGGTTGCCCGAACTCTTACGGGAATTGTCACCTTAGTGGGCGCGAATAGTGAGGGGATAGGCAAATATCTATTAGCAACACTACGTATGTAGATTGTAAACAGCTGGAAATGTGGGTCTCACGGGAAGCGTACTAGAGATAAGTCCCTGCAGTCACGCTATTCATCTGTGTCCTCCATGGCTCAGATGGATAGTGCGTCTGCCATGTAAATAGGAGATGCCGGATTCGAGGCCCGGTCGGGGTACATATTTTCAGGTGTCCCCATCGAGGTATGTCAACAACCATGTCGACTGCTGAGGTTTTCAATTAATTATCATTCATTAATACTTCCCTTCGTCTCTTTATATGTCGGTTGTTGAGTGCATCATATATTTTAAGATGGTTACTCTTTTTATGATGTTCATAAACAGTATCAATTAGTCTTATCAGCCATATTTTGTGTCTGCTGACAAGTAAGTACTATTTGAGGATTATTATTAGCTTGTACACCTTCATTGTGTAATTTCATAAACTTGTCTTAACCTTCCTCACATTAATCATCAAACTACCTCTTCCTGCCTTTTTTATTCCTTGTGAGTTATTTCTTGCAGCTGTGGAGATGGCTTCTTTTATTCTATTCCAGTACTCATTAATGATCAATTCATTGTTTCCTCCATTTCTACATAAGACTTCAAATCTATTTGAAACTTCATCTTTGTATTTCAGTAATTCTTCCGTCCATGTTTCATTTTCAAGGTAAAATCTGCGCACATTAACAAGTCTGATTGTTGCTTTTGGTGCTGCCTTCAACCTGATTCTCATTTTACGAGGTGTTACTAGATTGTGGTCTGACTCTGTCCGCTCCTCGACAGAATCATACATCAGTAACTGCCATGCTATGTCTGAGAGATCTATGAGAGCATGCTCAACTTGGTTTACTGTTTACTTACCATCTGAATTCCGAATGTCATTATGAATATGTTTATAAGGGAAGGTAGTGCTGCTAATAATCACGCCCGCTGGTGTAGTACTATTTATCAGCCGAACAGCATTGCCATTACTTTTCTTATGCGGATTTCCGTTTCAAAAAAAGTGTTCAAATGTGTGTGAAATCTTATGGGACTTAATTGCTAATGTCATCAGTCCCTAACCTTACACACTAATCAACCTAAATTATCAGAAGGATAAGCACACACACCCATGCCCGAGGGAGGACTCGAACCTCAGCCGGGACCAGCCGCACAGTCCATGATTGAAGCGCCTGAGACCGCTCGGCCCGCGCGACTTTTCGTTGCCAACAGTAAGTTTGAAAACAAAATCTTTTCCTACTTTTGCATTAAGATCGTCTATTACTGTGACACCATGATTTGGTTTTCAGATCCTTAAATCTGACAGGTCTTCAATGAAGCTTCCCTTAACTGCATCGTCTATTCCTTTAGTTAATGGATAACGGTTTATTAGTGACGAGATGAACCTTTTGGATCTCAGTCTTAGAGTAATCTTTCATCAGCTTCTTCAAGGGATATTGTTGAGGGTAGAGACTCATGGGTAATACTTTCTTTACCGCCTTTAAAAATTTTATATTTATGCGTTTCTCGTACATCGGTATTTTTTCCTATTGCAACAAGTGTCTAGTTGTTTATTGAGTATTCTGAAGGCTAGTGTTCTGAAGATACTCGGAAACTTATGTGTTCCCAAACGTATGCTCATTATGTAGATAAAGATCGTCATATTTAGATGTCCATGTTTCATTCGAGACATATTCAGATGCTCATAATCTTTGAATTTTTCCGTAGGTGGATTATTAGCACTGTGGGCAATCCTCAACATACAGACCTGGTCTTTCTCTGCTGCCCTCTGGTCGGTGAAGAAGTCTGCAAAAAGTAAGAGAGAAAGATCGCAGCAGACCCCATGTACGTGTAGCAGGTGTAGGGCTACCTATTACTACCACTCAGTAAATGGCTATCATAATACTAAATTTCCGAAAATACAATGGTTACATAACTGGAAAATTATAGAGAAATTTTTTTTTTATTCGCTGTCAGGCAACTGAGTCAGTGAGCTGTCTATTAGTAAATTGCTATCTATTAGCCCTGGCTAGAGTGAGCGGTACGCTTCGAAGTCACAAATCGTTTCATCCTTTTCATGAACTAAGAGACCTTAAGGCAGGGTGCTGGCAGAGGGCAGTGACGTTATTTTAGTTGTTTGTTCATTAAGGAAGAGTATTTTAGAGGTAAGTGATATGGCAGTGAAGATGATGTTCAATTCGTTAAAAAATGAGCCTGTACGCAATCCACTTGTGGGATTTCAAAATGGTCGTGACGTCCCTCTTGCACCCAGGACTGTTGTGGAAGTACACAAAGTGAAATAATAGGTAGTAGGAACGAAACTGCCTTACATGGATTTACTCCTTTGCGAATTTAGATGGTAAGTAGTCGTCAGAAGCAGCAGCAGGCGTCATACGTTCGCACTGTGGGAGGCAGGGTGTGTGGATTCCAATAGAAGATATTAGGCGGTGTATAGTGTGGTTACCACTTAACCTTCGCTATATAAGCCAATGTAGACGGAAAAGTATTTACGATATGGGTACCGTAGGAATGATGCTCAGACTGTGGTCTGCAGGATTTGCGTTGTTATTGGTGTTAGCGTCATGGTTTGCCGTTATGAGCCGGCACTTTTACGTCGACGTAGGATTTAAACCTAAGTATTAAAATGCATTCCAGTTGCTGACTGTCAACGTGAGTCTGGACATGGTTAGCAGTGCTTTACACGTAATGCTCTTTTATGAAAACAACTGCAATAGTGCTGCTGCTCTTCGCAAGTATCGAAGAAATGCACTTGAGGTCACTCGATTACTCCTTACTAAATCTGGAGGAAACCGAACCACTGGCCGACCGTTCCAATCTGCGTAGCCACCAAGATAATGTGATTTCTGCCCGTGTGATCTCTAGCTGTGGGGTCACCTGAAGGGCAGAGTTTATCAACGGGACGCTAACAAATGTTGGACTGAAGATGAAAATAGGGAGGGAGCTAGCCAACTATTGACCTTAGATATTTCGGGCAGCATTCGAGCAATCTCTAGAATGACTCCACGCTGTCGTCGATGCAGATTATCGTCTCATTGAGCAAAGTTTGTAACCTGGAACGCAAACACTGTGCACTATTAACAAATGTTACACCCTCATGTGAAGATTAAAATGTGCTTCTTTCAGTGGATTATTCGTTATCTCATTTCCGCATTTGCTTAGAAATGTTTCCATAAAGTTTCACGTCCCTACCATCACTCGTTTTCCATTGGGGGCCCTCTCAAGTAGCGACAGTCTGATTATAAACACCCAGCACATCACGTTGCAACGAATGAAAATTCTGTGAGCCGTCAGTGCTGGCAGCGACATAGATTAATAACGTTACAAAACTATTATTTAACTGTTTGATAGCAGCAGATACTTAGAATGATCAATGTTTCCTGATATCTGTCGAATAAATTATGTACGGAAATAGGTAATGGATAGCCGATTGAGTTTTCTTAGAACCTGTGGCTTTGTTCTAGCGTAGTAATTGTGGTGTGAGACTAGTTATGTGTGTCTGACTGCATCATATTAGGATGTATGCACGAGTTAAATTTTTAGCTGAGACTTACTGAATTATCGTGCAGTTACAGACATCGGCATGAGCAAGAACTTTTAGGAGGTGAAATTTAATTTCAGAACAAAGTTTTAAAACCTACCGAGACCACTATACTCTGAATTTTAAACTTACAAAAGAAATCAAGGTAGTAACGGTGTGCGTACAACCTGGGAAGGATGAAACGTAATGAGACATCTTGGGTTGAAATGGTATGTGATACTTTTGCAATGACAAAACCTGTAGTCAAATTTACAATGAACTTGACAGTGTGAGCCCACTTACCACTATGATATTGCACCTACGCTAACCTGCTCGCATGACAATACTGTCTCCATCACTGAACACCATGCGACGCCATTCCCAGCAGTCGTGCTTTCCGGTCACTTCATCGCACCTAATGCGGCATTAACGGCAGCCAACGCACTGAATGGCAGTTCCATAGTTTGGTTGCTGCTAGTCTACTACTAATGGGGAGCTCATAACTTCTTCTCTGATATAAAGGCCCGAGCTTGGACTACAATAAGGTGGTCCCCCATTCGGCTGGTCAGACATTGTCGACGAGAACCATGAGGATGTGTATAGCCCTCCTCATGTTGATATAAAGTTCTACATCAGACCACTTTCGCTTCCGAAAGCCTCAAAAATCTGAATACTGCAATAGTATTACAAATCTGCCGAACTGAGGCCCACAGTGCTCTTTATAGCCCTGTCAATTGCTGATAACGCTGTCTCACAAATGAACATGGCACTCCTGTGTCCTTTACAGTGACGATACAACATCTGACGCTGTTCTCTTCCCTTATAAGCCCTATCAGACCTGGTAACAACATTAAATACGAACAATAATACTGCAATCTCGTGGCCATTCTACTTGGCCGACCGGAGTGGGCGCGCGGTTCAAGGCGCTTCAGTCAGGATCCGCGCGACCATTACGGTCGCAGGTTCGAGTCCTGCCTCGGGCATGGATGTGTGTGATGTCCTTAGGTCAGTTAGGTTTAAGTAGTTCTAAGTTCAGGGGGACTGATGACCACAGCTGTTAAGTCCCATAGTGCTCAGAGCCATTTGGACCATTCTACTTGTCACACTAGGAGCAACTTTGGTCGTCTACGTACCCGCCGGTGACGTTTTCATGTACAAGTTACAGTAACATCTGAAATTCTCTTCTGCGTGCTGTAAATTTTTTCGATATATGTATAAATATATATAGTGTATGTTTTCTTTCAAACATCCAACAGAAGACATCTGACATAATTTTTATTATTACTATCACTATTATTATCAAAAGAAGCACTTATCTAGATAAATAAATTATTTTCTTCAATAACTAGATATTTATTTGGCCTTGCTCTTCTGTGAATGTTTCCATCACAAGGAATCGGAAAGAAACAACTGAATTACACAATTTATGTTTTAAATAATTTATGATGTATGAAAATTACTGAAGGAGTTGTGAGGTGCACCAGTGAAGCCTCTTTGGAGATGGTTACGCAAAGTAATTGTACAGTGCAATATTTTACGTTTATCGAAACCAAATTTCAGACATTTTTGACTATTTTCAATGCGTAATTTAGATTCATGCAATCAATGTAACAATTATTTTTTTATTCCAGACCTACATATATTTAGTGTTATTTATATTACCTATTCTCTCACATGCTCCAGCGAAACACAAATAGGGTTAATAACAGCTCGCGCAGAGGTGTACAGTCATTCCTTCTTCTCAAAAAATGGTTCAAATGGCTCTAAGCGCTATGGAACGTAACAGCTGAGGTCATCAGTCCCCTAGAACTTAGAACTACTGAAACCTAAGTAACCAGAGGACATCACACACATCCATGCTCGAGTCAGGATTCGAACCTGCGACCGTAGCGGTCGTGCGGTTCCAGACTGAAGCGCCTTCTTCTCACATACGGTAATATTACACAGTCACGAAACACCAGTACTGACTATCGATAGATACTAAAAGGAGTACAGACACGTTACACACCTGGTACAACGGTTTATAGTGCTACATTTAATAGCTAAATTATGCCAACAGCATCCCAACATCCCTTTCATTCCATGTAAATGATGTTAAAGAACATCCCTACGCGATGAGTTGAATGGTCTGGTGTATGTCGTCATGACGGCAATGCGCGTTGATAATTTCTTTCTACTTGAAAGAAGTCCATTCTGAAATTTGCTGTTTTCTTGTACGTCCGGGCAGACCAGTGTCTGCTGTTTTGGTGTGCATTTCTACTCCTGCTAGTGCTTGCTAAATCTATATATCCTCTCCATTGAAACGTAATCAAATGATTCAGCAGCAGTTTATACTGGTGGTTGTATGGTTTTTAGCCTGTCAGGTAAAGCACTTGGCATGCTGACAATTCATTGTGGTTGTCCAGCATCTCTTTACACACCTGTGAAACAACTTCTTGCCTTCTGACTTAAAGCGGAAGGATATGGCTTAGATTTGGGAGTCTGTAAAGTGGTAAAATTTTCAGACAGTGCGCTGTAGGTCGCATTGTTCTGCTGAGCTGGGTATCGAGCTTGATGGTATGGTTGCTATATACACAGACAGGACTACAATATACTGATTTGCAATATACTGATCCCAATTCACAGCAGCGGGACGTTACTGCGTTTGCTATCCAAGTGATGTTGCGGAGGTTTTGGAGGGTACTGTTCTTCTTGAGAACTTTGGTGCAGCGTTAGTCACGCAATTGTATATTGTTCTAGGACGTATCATGTGTGACACCCAAATACGCTGGAGTATGGTTCTGTGCTACAGCGTTCCTTTTAAAATTTATTTGCAGCTAACGGTAGGCACCTTTGCTGTTGAGATGACGACAAGAGCAATCTGACTTACTGCACTATGTTTCAGTCGCCACTTATGACAGTAATGTCACAAGGCAAAGAGTCATGTGTCAGTATCCTATATGTTTCCTCTATGCTCTATGGACTTCTCGTGGACAGAAATTGTTAGGTCATCTGTGTAATGCAATTTCCGGCTCTAAGTGTGAGGAATATCTCCACTGAACATGTTGAAAAGAATTAGTGCAAGCCCTGAGAGATCCATTCTTCCGAGCTCTTCAGTTGCTTATTACCTAAGATAAGGACGAAATATCGATCGCATACCATAGTATTTAACAGCGGAGTTGCAGTTTTACAGGGGATTACTTTTACGAACTTTAGAAAGAGTCCCCTCTCCACTCGTAGTCACAAGCTGAATTACTGCCAAACCTATGGACGTTTTCATGCCTTCTTCAAACACTGAAAAGTTGTGTGACTGAGGACTTGATCTGTAGGACTCTGCAGCGTTCGAGAACCAGCGTGTTCATCTGGCAGGCGTTGCATAATCTGGCTAGAAATTAGAATCAAAATAATTCTTTACAGCAGTTGACAGTAAGAAAAAACGAGACCCATACAGAGAAAGAGTCTTGCTTTATCCGGTGTTTTTTATGGTTTACAGATTATGATTATTTCAATTTCCTTCAGTTCAGTATGAATTGTCCACTCGTCATAACGCTGCTAAAGAAAGCTTCCATGTTTACTTCAAGGACCAGTATTCAATAGAAATTCATTGATGTAACCATCAAATCAACAGGTATCCACAGCTTTTTTCCTCTTCGGTGCAATAACAACACTCCCATTGTGAGGATGGCTGTAAATATTCAGTATGCTTTTTGAACCTAGCTTTGGCACTACTTTACGAGCCGTCTGTACTCTTTGTCCATAGGAGACCTTGATAGGAAATTAACCCGGTAAGAAACTTGTTCTATTATATCATAACTTTCTCTGAGTGGATGGACTTGTTCCGCCCTCTTCAGAAAGTTCCAAGAATTTTTACTGAACGTTTAAAATCAAGAGCATTGTACACTATACAGATTTTTCTCTACAAGCGAAAGTTCTGAGCAGTCCCTCCCTGATATTACTGATGCCACTAATTAAAGACTCTTTGTACAGAAACTCGCTATTTTCATTCCGGCCAGGTGCACGCACTCTAAGGGGAAAAAGAAAGGAACGACACACTACCAAGAAATTATCCGGAGAGGACGTAAATCAGTAGTTATAATGTGCATATATAGACAAACAAATCATTATATTTTTAAAGAAATTGGATGGTTTATTTAAGAGAAAGAGCTTCGCAAATTGAGCAAGGCAATAACGCTTCGGTCCACCTCTGCCCCTTATGCAAGCAGTTATTCAGCTTAACATTGATTCACAGAGTTATTGGATGTTCTCCTGACGGATACCGTGCCAAATTATGCCCTTTGGTTGTCATCAGCAGCATGTTAACAGCACAGACCTACGTCGAAAATAGTGTACGCCCAGCTTTGTCGCCCACAGGCAAGCCATCTTGGGCTTAAATTTCAGCAAAATAATGCCCTCTCACACACGAAGAGAGCTTCTAATGCTGGTCTTCACGCTTGGCGAACCGTAGCTTGCCCAGAAAGGTTGCCAGATCTCTCGCAATTTCGAAACTTGTGGAGCATTTTGGTCGGGGCCGTCCTACCATCTCGGGATTTTGTAGATCTAATGCGTCAGCTGAAGAGGATATGATACGACATACGTCAGGGGACATCCTACAGCACTATCAGTCAATGCCAATCCGAGTAATAACTAACAGAAAGACCAGAGGTGCACCAAGTCCCTGTTGTCTTTCTCAATTTGTAAAGATATTTCTATTGAAAAAATCATCCAGTTTTTGTGGAGCTTTAATAATTTGCTTTAGTGTACATGTACAACACATTTACTGACGTCCGTCACATTTCACATTCGGATAATTCCGTCATGGTGCGTCGTTTTTTCTTTTTCTTCTCTTGTCTTTTAGTGTACTTCTTTCGATATCATCGGACGATATACCTCTTGCGAGTCAACACAACATTATGAAACCAGTGTATTTAAATGATGTATGTGGTATGAACCTTAACGACTGTCCTCGTCAACGGAAAAGTTGCTCCAGCTGTTATTCTAATAATTCCACTTGAGCCTAGTAAAATATTGGATAATTAGGGTCCGAATAACGAGTTCAGTGGGCACTTACCAGTATTTGCTTTTCCGAAAAGCGTGATCAAACATTATGCATGTGTGGAGTAAATGATTTCCGGAGACTAAAATCTGCTCAGGGTTGAAATACTTATTTCTAGTAGTTGAGATGAAGGGGGATTCGTTCTTATTAGACTTCCATTCAGAATGGTGATAATTTAATTTACCGTAATAAACTGATGGACGCTCATGAACTTCCAAGACACCTAATCGTCAAATAATTCTTATACGTATTACCGTTATCATTTCTCGTTTTGTAATTGCTATTACATGAATGTTATCAACAACATATGTTGGTTGTGTGAGCGCTAGTTATTGATGCTCGATTAGAAACACTCGGGGATTCGCGAGTAGGGTAGATGGAAGGTAAATACCGGGTGATTATAATTAATTTACGGCTACTACGTAGGTCCACTGAGGGGTAATTATCGTATGTCAACGAATCTTGGTAGGTATGTTAGTGCATTAATGTGGGGCCGATTTGTGCCAGTAATAATCACTTTCAGTTTTGCCCAAGAGGTTCAGATTTGGCAATGTACAATGTTCGTCTGAGGGTATGACATCCATGCTGTCATTTGGTAGGTCACAAAGTGAGTGAACGGTATGGCTGTCGAGAAGGGAGACCGAGAGGTGTTAGTAAAACTATTTTATGTGAAAGGCAGCATTTACATCGCTACATTGAGAGTATTGCCGACTTAAAGATCTGAGGAGATGCCCGATGTCTTTAAATGATAATGAAATTCTAAAACACATGTGAGCTTGATGTGTCACCTGGAAAAAGAAGCCATCCTATCCCGAAGGAACTTACTAACGAGGTTGCTGTAACCGACCATGCAGCACGTGCTCAGGGCAGTGTTAGTGCTCTTGCAGTCTCACGAGAATCTTGTACCTCATGCTGAATAGTACGGGAAGTTTTGCGATGCATTTTGCACTTGTAGCGGTACAATTTCCGAGCGGTTCAACAACTGAAATCTCATGATATCCAGCAAAGATCTGAATCTTAGGTGTACCTTGAGGTGTACAAGTCATCGAGACCTTCTTGTACAGCATGTGATTCCTGCTACGGAAGGCGATATATCTACATCTACGTGATTACTCTGCTATTCTCAATTAAATGTTTGGCACAGGATTTAATGAACCGCCTTGAAGTTGTCTCCACCATTCCACTCTTGAACGGCGCGCGGGAAAAACTAGCACCTAAATTTGTGTGTGCGAGCACTGATTTCTCTTATTCTATCGTGATTATCAGTTTTCCCTATGTAGGTAGATGCCAACAGATTGTTTTCGCAATCGGAGGAGGAAACTGGTGATTGAAATTTCATGAGAAGGTCCCGTCGCAACGAAAAACGCCTTTGTTTTAATGATTGCCACGCCAATTGACGCATCATGTCTGTGGCACTATCTCCTCTATTTCGCCGCTCAGCAATACTCCAGAATATGGCGGACAAGTGTGGTGTAAGCTGTCTCTTTAGTAGATCTGTTGCACCTTCTAAGTGTTCTGCCAATCAATCACAGTCTTTGATTTGCTCTATATCTATGTAATCGTTCCAATTTACGGTATATGTAGTTGAAATTTGTAAGTACTTAGTAGAATTTACAGCCTTCAGATTTGTGTGAATTATCGCGTAATAGACATTTAGCAGTTTTTTTTAGTTCTCTTTTGAATAAGTCCACACTTTTCTTTATTCAGGGTCAACTGCCACTTTTTGTACCATATAGATATTTTATCTAAATCATTTTGCAATTGGTTTTGGTCATCTGATGACTTTACAAGACGGTAAATGACAGCATAATCTGCAAATAATGTAAGAGGGCTACTCAGATTGTCTCCTGTGTCGTTAGTGTAGATCAGGAACAACAGAGGACCTATAACACGTCCTTGGGGGACGCCGGATATTACTTCTGTTTTACTCAATGACTTTCCGTCTATTACTACGAACTGTGACCTACCTGAGAGGAAATCACGAATCTAGTCTCAGAACTGAGGCGATATTCCACAGGCACGCAGTTTGGTTAGAAGACGCTTGTCATGAACAGTGTCGAAAGCCTTCTGGAAATCCAAAAATATGGAATCATTTTGACATCTCCTATCGATAGCACTCATTACTTCATGAGTATAAAGAGCTTGTTGATTTTCACAAGAACAATATTTCCTGAATCTGTGCTGACTACGTTTCAAAAACCGTTTCCTTCGAGGTAATTCATAATATTCGAACACAGCATATGTTCCAAAACCCTACTGAAAATCGACATAAGTGAAATGGGCCTGTAATTCAGCGGATGACTCCTATTTCCCTTTTTGGGTATTGGTGTGACTTGAGCAGTTTTCCTGTCTTTAGGTACGCATCCTTCTGTTAGCGAGTGGTTACATATAATTTCATAATATGGAGATATCGCATCAGCTTATTCTGAAAAGAACCTGACTGGTATACGGTCAAGACGGAGGGCCTTGCCTTTGCTACCCCGAGGATATCTACTTCTACGTTTCTCATCTTCGCAGTTATTCTTGATTGGAATTCAGCAATATTTGCTTCGCCTTTTTATGGGAAGGAGTTTCGTAAACCGTGCTTAATAACTCGGATTTAGTGGCACTGCCCTCAGTGGCTTCGCCGTTGTGGTCGCTCAGTGAAGGTACTGATAGCGTCTTGTCACTAGTGTGCTTCGCGTATGACCAGAATCTCTTTTGGATTTCTGCCAGATTCGGAGACAGAGTTTCGTTGTGGAAATTATTAAAAGCATCTGGCATTGAAAACGCACTGCATTTCTGACTTCTGCAAAACTTTGCCAATCTTGGGGATTTTGCGTTCCTTTATATTTTGCAAGCTTTTTTCGTTGCTAGTGCAACAGCGACCTGACCCGTTGTGTGTACCATGGAGGATCAGTAGAATCACTTAATAATTCATGTGGTATATATCACTCTATTAACGTCGATACTATCTCTTTAAAATCATTCCATATCTTTTATACGCTTACGTAATCAGATCGGATTGAGTGGAGAGTGTCTGTTAAAACGGCGTTAACAGCATTTTGATCAGCTTTTTTAAATAGATGTACTTTGAGTTTCTTTTTTATAGTTATGGGTGTTACGATATTCAGCCTAGCAGCAACTGCCGGTCGCTAATCCTTGTATTCGTCCTGATACTCCGTATTTGTCCAGGATTATTTGTTGCTAATAGGACAAGTATGGTTTCGCAACCATTTACGCTTCGAGTGGGCTCATGAACTAATTGTTCAAAATAATTCTCTGAGAAAGCATTCAGTACATTTCGAAAGATGCTTTATACCTGCCGCCGTCTTTAACTGTATAATTTCTCCAGCATATCGAGGGTAGATTGAAGTCGCCACCAACTACAATTGTATGACTGGGGTACCTATTTGAAATAAGACTGAAGTTTTCTTTGAACTATTCAGCAAATATATCCTCTGAGCCGGGGGTTGGTAAAATGATCCAATAAATACACTCCTGGAAATTGAAATAAGAACACCGTGAATTCATTGTCCCAGGAAGGGGAAACTTTATTGACACATTCCTGGGGTCAGATACATCACATGATCACACTGACAGAACCACAGGCACATAGACACAGGCAACAGAGCATGCACAATGTTGGCACTAGTACAGTGTATATCCACATTTCGCAGCAATGCAGGCTGCTATTCTCCCATGGAGACGATCGTAGAGATGATGGATGTAGTCCTGTGGAACGGCTTGCCATGCCATTTCCACCTGGCACCTCAGTTGGACCAGCGTTCGTGCTGGACGTGCAGACCGCGTGAGACGACGCTTCATCCAGTCCCAAACATGCTCAATGGGGGACAGATCCGGAGATCTTGCTGGCCAGGGTAGTTGACTTACACCTGCTAGAGCACGTTGGATGGCACGGGATACATGCGGACGTGCATTGTCCTGTTGGAACAGCAAGTACCCTTGCCGGTCTAGGAATGGTAGAACGATGGGTTCGATGACGGTTTGGATGTACCGTGCACTATTCAGTGTCCCCTCGATGATCACCAGAGGTGTACGGCCAGTGTAGGAGATCGCTCCCCACACCATGATGCCGGGTGTTGGCCCTGTGTGCCTCGGTCGTATGCAGTCCTGATTGTGGCGCTCACCTGCACGGCGCCAAACACGCATACGACCATCATTGGCACCAAGGCAGATGCGACTCTCATCGCTGAAGACGACACGTCTCCATTCGTCCCTCCATTCACGCCTGTCGCGACACCACTGGAGGCGGGCTGCACGATGTTGGGGCGTGAGCAGAAGACGGCCTAACGATGTGTGGGACCGTAGCCCAGCTTCATGGAGACGGTTGCGAATGGTCCTCGCCGGTACCCCAGGAGCAACAGTGTCCCAAATTTGCTGGGAAGTGGCGGTGCGGTCCCCTAGGGCACTGCGTAGGATCCTACGGTCTTGGCGTGCATCAGTGCGTCGCTGCGGTCCGGTACCAGGTCGACGGGCACGTGCACCTTCCGCCGACCACTGGCGACAACATCGATGTACTGTGGAGACCTCACGCCCCACGTGTTGAGCAATTCGGCGGTAGGTCCACCCGGTCTCCCGCATGCCCACTATACGCCCTCGCTCAAAGTCCGTCAACTGCACATACGGTTCAGGTCCACGCTGTCGCGGCATGCTACCAGTGTTAAAGACTGCGATGGAGCTCCGTATGCCTCGGCAAACTGGCTGACACTGACGGTGGCGGTGCACAAATGCTGCGCAGCTAGCGCCATTCGACGGCCAACACCGCGGTTCCTGGTGTGTCCGCTGTGCCGTGCGTGTGATCATTGCTTGTACAGCCCTCTTGCAGTGTCCGGAGCAAGTATCGTGGGTCTGACACACCGGTGTCAATGTGTTCTTTTTTCCATTTCCAGGAGTGTAGGTTCGTCCGATTGTCAAGTATAACCTCTACCCATAATTTTTCAAAGGAACTATCTTAATCAATTTCTCTAGAAGGTAAACTACTGATGACAGCAATAAATACTTCACCACCAACTGTATTTAAACTGAAACGTCCCCTTTGAACAACTTTATACACGACTGTGCTTAAACTGACACACAATATTTTTAGCGCAACGCAATCTGACTTCCAAAAATCCCTACCAAAGAATGGCCCTGACTAACATTAACCTATACGTTTCACAAATCACTTACCTCACAAAAATCTTCGTTACTCAAGGTACTGCAATACAGCGAGCGCCACTACTGCCAACTAAATAAAAGATTCAAACTACTGAAGGCGCTAACTACTGAAAGGCACAGTTAGCAAATGAAAGATTTTAATACAGAACAAACAATGTATTTACCTTAATAGTCATAATATATATATCAGTTCATGACACCAATTCTTACAAATTTCAAAACTCCTCCATCTCTCTCCCCACGTCCACCATTGCTGGCGGCTCACCTCCAACTGCACAACGCTACGCGCTGTTAACATCCAGCTGCCGCTGCCCAACACTACAATGGCAGACAACAATGCAAACCAGCCACAGACTGCACACAGCACAGCCAGTGATATTCTTACGGAGTGCTACGTGGAGTTGGCGTTACCAATAAAAAAACCTAAACATCCTACTTACATAGCCCCCATGCTCCCCACAAAAAATTTTACAAATTGTTTTGGCCAGTGGCAAATAATGATTTGAAATTTTTTTTTCATAATTACAATAACAAAGAAATGAAATGCACACACTTATCGATACAATGTTGGTCAAAAGCTAAAATTTGCTCACTGTCCATAAAGACAGTCCTGATCATTCATCAAAGTAAAATTGCAGTGTTTTTCTAAAAGTCTTAGTATAAAAGAAAATGCACACGGAAGTAGTGGATTTCCATGCAGTCTTGAAGAAGTAGTGTTGTCCTTCCAACGGAAAGACAGTGCTGACTCTTGACATGCAGACAGGTAATGGGCCACAGCAGAGTCAGTCGACGTTGAAGACTATCGGTAGTTAGGTCATCACAGAGCAGACCCACTGTAGTCCTTGTAGAGATGGCCAGCAGCCATCTGTTTGACTGTGCAGGCGCACAATCACCATTGAAGAGTCTTGCGGATATTATAGCAAGTCCATAACCACCACTTGTGCACTCACAAAAATAGTTTTTGAAATGTCCTTACAACCAGCAATGCTGTTATCCAGTCCCTTACTGAATTATTAACACACGTGCAAACACTATCAGTCCCTACTTCTCACATATTGTCCATATACTATGACCAACAGAAACGTGTGCAGTAAAATGTAATTTACAAGTTACTTAATTTGATGAACTGGTGTCAATTACAATTTTATAACATAAGAATACAATAACAAAGGTACAAAATACATCTTTAAAGAACACAACAATACAGATGACATTTGCAGTAGTACAGGCTTTACAAAAGAATCGAAATAGCAAATACATCAGTGTTACAAAAATTATGACATAAGTACATACATAAAAGATCAGAATAAATTTTGAAACATCAACTTCACTCATGAGCATTAGAATAAAACAGAATAAATAATGTGTAAACATCTTTAGGAAGTAAATATCATGTTATTAACGCAAATTATATTTGAGGATAACAGTATTCCTCATCATAGTGAATGTAGCTTAGTATTAGAAGAGAAAAAAATCTATGAAACAGCACACAGAGACAGGAAGAAAACAAATACACAAGGGTACACAAACACATAGTGGAATAACACAAAAGGAAAGGACAGCGTTTGTTTTACTGCAGTATTTTGCAAACAAAACTTTCTTTACTTCTCAGAGATCTCCCTTCGTTCTTCATTACTTCCAAAAAGTCCTATCTATACCTGCTTTCTGTACTTTTCTCATATAACCTCTCAGTGCATTTCTTCAAATCCATCGCAACTCATTCTGTTATATAGGCTACCCCCTCTTAAGCTAACTTAAATCTACTGAGCTCAGATGCTTAACTACGGGACAAGGCAATGCAGCAGCACAAAACAATTTACACAAACAGCAATGATAAAAAAATGGAAATTGGCCAAAAAAAGGCAGCAATATTAACAGCTAATATAAGGCAATGCGCAGCAAACAAGAAAAATAAATCAGTAATAAAATTGGCTTAACGTAGTAATACAAAGTGACATTCAGTAGCACTATGAATGGCAAACAGCAGCAGCAAATGCTATAACTTATACCTAAACATGACAAAGCTCAAGCAGAAAAAATGTTACACTAAAGACAACAACGCAGATAAGGACAATGTCTATTCATATCTTAATGTCTATGTAATTAAAGTGGTGCACCACAACTTATTCTACCATAAAAATTACCAAGTACTTGAAAAGAAAATTATGTATGCAGTTCCTGTGAAGGGAAGTCTTTTTGTGCTCCTTCGTTTTTTTAAGTACATCATAATTATTTACTGGATCTGTAGGCATAAAATATCTATATTATTACATCCATTAAATTTTATTGTAACCAATGCTGCAGTGCAGCTAGAAACTAGATATTAAACAAAATAAGCAAAGCAAGACGTGAAACATCATTTGCTAGTCATAAGTCATTTCATAATGCAGTAAACAATCGTCCAACTAGCAAGACAATAGACATGAAATGCTTCTCATCATTTCATTTCAGTAAATATCATAAATTAAGAACTCCAAAGTGTAATCATATGTTTTCAAGTTTGAGTATGTCGTATTTGCGAAGCTTTCTACAAAGAAATGTCAATAGCGAGGATAATGGCACTCTCTTTTTTATTTACCTGTGCCTCTGAAAGGCACACACTAATGGCTCTCTTTTGTCAGGTGGTTGTCGCGCAGCTGGGTGCCCACGACGCATTACGTGCAGGTGGTCACTTAACTGTCTTATCGAAATATTTAAAACACCAGTTTCCGCTACAGTGGCAGTCTCATATAAAAAAAATTCACAGGTCAAGAATTTGCGTTACAAATCTGTAGACATAAAATCATTTAAATATAATAGTGTCCAAAAAATTTTCGCCAGCAGAGTGATACATTCACGCATATACACACATTTCATAACATCTAAAGTACGATTCTCGGTTTCCAACATCCTTTTTCACAAACCAGAGTCCCTAACCACTACTCATTAATCCTTACCTTATTGCACATATACATATTCGTCGACACTTTCTCAATATTTCATCAGGTTAATGTTAGTCAGGGCCATTCTTTCGTAGGGATTTTTGAAAGTCAGATTGCGTTGCGCTAAAAATATTGTGTGTCAGTTTAAGCACATTCGTGTATAATTGTACAAAGAGGACGTTTCACATAGACCAGTCTTGTACAATTTTTCAAAGGGGACGTTTCAAAACTATCCTTTCTGAACACTGTTAGGTCGTTTGAAAAAAATTCAGATGAAGTTATTTCCAGCTTTAGCCAGCTTTCCGTATCTATAGGTATTTCAGCTTTACTGCTTTCTTCAGGGCTTGGAGCTCTGGTTCTTTCCCAACACAGCTACAACAATTTACTACTACAATACCGATCGTTTCTGCAATTACCTTACTGTCTTTTGCCTGCCACCTATTAGATGGGTAGCCTTTCTGTGGTTTCCTGAGACCCCCTGACCTAAAAAACCGCCAAGTCTCTTCCACACATCCCCACTATCGATGTAGCCGCTTCCTGTGAGTAATGGACTCGTGACCTATTAAGCAGAACCCCAAACCCACCATCCGCTGGCGAAAGTCAAGGAATCTGCAGCCTACACGGTCACAGACCCGCCTCAGCTTCTGATTCATACCCTCCACTCGGTTCTGCACCAAAGGACCACAGTCGGTTCTGTCGACGAAGCTGCTGATGGTGTACTCCGCCTTAATCTCGCAAGCAAGGCTGGCAGTCTTTGCCCTTTCATCTAACCGCCTGAAACTAGAGAGAATCTCCTCCGATCCAAAGCGACACACGTCATTGGCACAAATATGGGCCACCACCTGCAGTTACCTACACCCCATACTCTTCATGGCATCCCAGGGCACATTTTTCCACATCCACAATGACCCCCCCAGGTATGAACACGGAGTGCACACTGGCTTCATTTCGCTCCTTAGAGCCATGTTCCTAAGGAGTCCCATTACATGACTAACATTGGAGCTCCCATCTACCAGAAAACCTACCCTCTGTGAATGCCCAGACCTTGTGGACCACCTCTGGCACAGTGTGGGCGACGGCATCCAGCTCAGAGACTTCGTCAGCTGCAGATAACGCCCGAAACCTATTCGTCAAGCGAACTATGGGGGCCCCACGATCGGCCCTTCGAAAAAAAAATTCGCTGCCTGCAAAACCTAGAACTGATCTTCCACTCGACCATGGGTGAGGGGTCAACCTCAGTGCTGTCAGTACCTGGGGTAGTCACAGCAGTGGACCGATAAGAGGACGTGTGGGTTGTGCTCGACTTCCCTCGCATTCCCGCAACCAAACACTCACATTCACCCTGCTTGGCAAGAGCCTTAAGCTGTGTGACTGAAGCCAACACTGCCTGGAGCTGTGAGCGAATGATCACATACTCAGCTCGTATGTATACACAGCAATAATAGTGCCTATCCTTTGCTGAAGTCGCTCCTGTTAGAAACTCGTGGAAATATGTAATAAACGAACGGTGTATTCACCTTATTAGCAGCAAGAACTCGTGGTGTTCTCTCACTGACGGCCTAACCGACACTGGTAGCAACCGCAAGGTGCTCGCTCCACGAAACTTCTGCTTAATACACCCCACCAAGGACGTGCAATCTCTTGAGGTTTTCCAGATGCATGTTCTACGACATCACCTGATCCGAATCCATATGACCTTTAGCTCTCTGGCTATCTAACAGAATGCTTTTACCAGGGACACTCCCGACCTTTAGCTGATCTGAAAGTCAGTATACACGAACACGCTGGTCAAGTTCCAATGGAACTGCTGCGATCAAGCATTGATCTCTTCTTTTTACGGATACATCACCGCACTGACTCATCTATTGCTCATAATGGACAACTAGATTAAGTGAGCGATAGTAATAAAATCAACATTATGCCTTTCTCACTTGACCAGCACCAGATTTGCATCTGGTGGACAACATTGAATCTAACTTCTCATTCATTGTAAATCGGTTCCACATCAACACATCAACATATCTGCCAAATTTTGGTGCCATACTATACTTACAGTCCATTCGGGACGTCCATGAGTAACTACAATATTTATAACCACTCTGTACTAAGGAAAGGAGCTACGACTACCTAACTATTAACACAAGAATATCGCCTCTTCACCTCCAATACTTATTATATCAGACATTTTGGTCTCATCCAAGTTGAAACCTCTGTATTATGCAGAACTTTTTTACGTGTCTTCCTGTACATGTTAATGGCATTCGTTAGATCCTACTGTTTTACAGTTGATTTCACAGCGGTTTAAATCTTTTGTGAAGTTACTTTAAACAATTTTTTAGAGCCAAACAATTTTTCTTAGCCACTCGTTAACGAGAACGTTTACAGCCAACGTACACTCTCCTGTAAATCAAGACTTTCCCTCTGTGTATAAAATATTCTAATAATTCAAGGAAATTGTGCTCTTAAGGAAGCAGCTGAGACTAAATTAGCATGTGACATTAGTAGAGATGGAAGTTTTTGCTTAAATTATGCTTTGAATCTTGTTGTCTCCTTGGTCAAACAGCAAAGCGGCAGAGTTGATGTTATTTTCTCATCCCAAGTTAATATTCAGCATCAGTAACATCTGTAATTTATAATTTGCATACTATAGGATCTGCAGCTGTGACGAATTTTTTGAATGATTTCGTGATGCATTCAGTTGCCATTCTATTCAGAAATTACGTCCTTTCACAACAAAAGGACGAATATTTACAAAGTTTAAAAAAAATTACATACAGTCACATTTACAACAGTGATGGACGACAGTTAAATATAATTTAGAACAAAGGCATATGCACATTAATTAACCAATTCCGTGAAATAATTACAACTTTCCCAGTGTTAAGCACTTGCAACCGGGACCTCATATATAAGAGACCCATCCGCAGCTCGTGGTTGTGCGGTAGCGTTCTCGCTTCCCGCGTCCGAGTTCGATTCCCGGCGGGGTCAGGGATTTTCTATGCCTCGTAATAACTGGGTGTTGTGTGATGTCCTTAGGTTACTTACGTTTAAGTAGTTCTAAGTTCTAGGGGACTTATGAGCATAGATGGTAAGTTCCATAGTGCTCAGAGCCATTCGAACCATTTTGTAAGAGCCCCGCAACAACTCCTCGAAAGTTATGTGCTCCTAAAATTGCGGAAAACTTCTCTAATGTATTTTATGAGCACCACATGCAGTAATAGGAGCAAGGACTAGGTGGCACATTAGAGTACTAAAGAATCATCCGTAAAATAAATTATAATGCGCCTAGTATATTTATGGATATAAATTGTTCCCATGTAAAAATACAAGTGTCACTAATGAATCCGATGTATAATGCTTCCGGGTTGGGTTGTTTTCGGGGAGGAGACCAGACAGCGAGGTCATCGGTCTGATCGTATTAGGAAAGGACGGGGAAGGCATTCGAAGGACCCATCACGGCATTTACCTGGAGCGATTTAGGGAAATCATGGGAAACCTAAATCAGGATGGCCGGACACGGCATTGAACCGTCGTCGAGTGTGAGTCCAGTGTGTTAGACGCTGCGCCATTTCGCTCGGTATATAATGCTTCCGTCTTATATACTTGAAAACAGGGTAAGTTTGAAATTGCATAATCGTACATTAAATAAAGAGAATGGCACCTGAATGCATCACGAAATCATTAAAAGGAAACAACTGTAATCGGTCATCTTTTGTTGTGTGTGCCGGCGAAGTGGCCGAGCGGTTCTAGGCACTACAGTCTGGAACCGCGCGACCGCTGAGGTCGCAGGTTCGAATCCTGCCTCGGGCATGGGTGTGTGTGATGTCCTTAGGTTAGTTAGGTTCAAGTAGTCCTACGTTCTAGGGGACTGATGACTTCAGAAGTTAAGTCCCATAGTGCTCAGAGCCATTTGAACCATTTTTTGTTGTGTGGTTGTGCTAATTGTCTACAGCATGTGTGTTATCTTCTTGGTTATGCCGTATCATGGTTCCTGTACAGCGTAGTCCCGTCTACCAAAGGTTTAAACATCCTTGCACATCGCTCTCTAATTTCATATGTGACTTGAAAATGACTGGGTGGTTCACCTATCAGAATATCTACTGTTGTCGAAGACGTCACCTGGTTGCTTGGACACTAGTTATCTGGAAAACCTATATGGTTTTATAAGTGAAAAGACACGTATTGCAGTGATATTTCCTGAGTCTTTCGAGAGCGTGCAGCACATTTCGCTACGAGTGCCGCCTACTGCGCCAGCTCAATCACTCGCTCCGCAGGAGGCACCAGCGTTGCACCCTCCCTCTACACAGAGTTGCAGATGAGGTCACAAACGATGTACGTACCTAGCATGTGTTAAAAGTATACTGTATTTCGTACCAAACGACTGATAACTAGGAAGAATGCAATCTGACGTGCAAATCAGTCAAACGTCTCTCACGCAAGCAATACACTTTCATGTAGAAGTAAAGCGTAATCAAGACACGTTACCGTATGAAGTAAAACTAAACCTCACTACATTTGACTTACAAACCAAAACTTAAATTTCAGAAAACACAGAAACGGAAGATAGATTTGAGAATAGCAACAAAATGCAATCTACAAAGGCGTACTAAAAAGTGAAGCTATCGAATTTTTTATTCTGTTCACAGTACCGATTGAGGTATTATACACACATCAAAAAAAGTTTTGCATCATCTTGGTTCCCAAAGCACCTGAAGATAGACGTTGATGGTGGATACTGTATCCCAGACACAGTCCTTTCGACTTTTGAGGGACAGAGTTTTGATCTACGAAGAAAACGAATTTTTAATCATCACTACATGCAAAAAAAAAAGTGGCCATGGGGGACTTCCAGGATTCCATTTTGTATAACCAACAAATTATATGTGAATGCAGGTGTATACTGCCGATGAAATCTTCTCGGGCTTCCATCCGGGTAGCTGCGTCGAATATCCGCGACTTATCGATGAGTGTCATACTACCAGATGGAACCCTGAAATTTCATCAACAAATTACATACTTAAATATTCTAATAACATAATACACACATTTAAATTTATTAAGGCTCTTTGTTTATAACTTTCTCTTAACAAATGATCCGTCAAAATCCAAAGGTAGCGAGGATTTAGTGGCTCTATATTATCATTCATTAGTTTTATGCAACCCTACTTCAATGTTACTGAACCACATCAGTAATTTCCTTTTCATAAATCTTTGTACTTTACTGTATTTTAATTGTAACTGAAAGAATTTACTAAAAACGCATTCGCTCACTTTCACCTTACTTATTGCCACAAAGAGAGTAAGAATACTGAAATCGTTTACTTTGTGTCAAAATATCTACTTCAACAGTTCATATTTTCTTTTACGATATTCATACAGTAGTTTTACCTTCACTTTAAAAGTTAGCCCACAAAAATTATTTTCAGACATTTATTCAAAGATGAAAATTAATAATTGTAGATAATGAATAAAGCACTTCAAATTTTTTCATACCAGGCTGACACAGTGTAATCAAACACCAGGAAAGGACCTTATATGGATGGATGATTAGAAATAAATAAGAGGGTGAACCCAATTTTATGTTTTAACTCAATAGTTATTTAAGAAAAATAATTTTGAATTAATGATTCTCACTTCTGCACTTCTAATTGTACTGTTCGTAAACCGTTGGGTGTAGGCGTTGGGTGTGGCGGATAGTATTAGCGGCTACACTGCCCGTGGTACTGTGTACAAGTATCTTGGAATATGGGCTAATTAATTCATTTTGTCGTCATTTTAATGTCCATTACCTAACTCAACAACTTGTACCAGAGCCGTAATAATTAATCAGTCGTCATTCGAGGCTACTGTGAAACAATTTCCAGGCAAGACATCGCCGGCTCCGTCCGAGTGTTGCCTCTTTCACTGCTCCCTACTGATTCTTCTCGTTCCCGCTCACTCTACACGTAGCGTGCCAAAAGCCCACGCCACCATTTACGCTGCCCACAGTAACTTCCGTACACTACAAAAGCACTTCTCTTCAAATCACATTAATCATGGAATGGAAACACACAGCAACAGCACAGCAACGTACCAGCGTGACTTCAAACACTTTGTTACAGGAAATGTTGAAAATTTCCACCGTTAGCGAGGATACATGCATCCACCCTCCGTCGAATGGAATGCCTGATGCGCTGATGCAGCCCTGGAGAATGGCGTATTATATCACAGCCGTCCACAATACGAGCACGAAGAGTCTCTGCATTTGGTCCCGGGGCTGCGTAGACAAGAGCTTTCAAATGCCCCCATAAATGAAAGTCAAGAGGGTTGAGGTCAGGAGAGAGTCGAGGCCATGGAATTGGTCCAGCTCTACCAATCCATCGGTCACCGAATCTGTTATTGAGAAGCGTACGAACACTTCGACTGAAATATGCACGAGCTCCATCGAGCGTGTACCACATGTTGTGTCGAACTTGTAAATGCACATGTTCTAGCAGCACAGGTAAAGTATCCCGTATGAAATCATGATAACGTGCTCCATTGAGCGTAGGTGGAAGAACATGGGGCCCAATCTAGACATCACCAACAATGCCTGCCCAAACGGCCACAGAAAATCTGTGGTTATGACGTGATGGCACAATTGGGTGCGGATTCTCGTGGGCCCACACATGTTGATTGTGAAAATTTACAATTTGAAACGAGGAAGCACAGTACATACTGAAGAAACTAAAATGAGCTCTAACACGGAAATTAAGCGTTTCCGGACACATGTCCACATAACATGTTTACTTTATTTGTGTGTGAGGAACTTCTCCTGAAAGTTTGGCCGTACCTTTTTGTAACACCCTGTATACATTAGCTGAGCACTCTAACATCACATATCATACATTTCCATTAGCCTTTGCATTCTGCATCTACATCTACATCTACATTTATACTCCTCAAGCCACCCAACGGTGTGTGGCGGAGGGCACTTTACGTGCCACTGTCATTACCTCTCTTTCCTGTAGTCTCGTATGGTTCGCGGGAAGAACGACTGCCTGAAAGCCTCCGTGCACGCTCTAATCTCTCTAATTTTACATTTGTGATCTCCTTGGGAGGTATAAGTAGGGGGGAGCAATAAATTCGATACCTCATCCAGAAACGCACGCTCTCGGAACCTGGCGAGCAAGCTACACCGCGATGCAGAGCGCCTCTCTTGCACAGTTTGCCACTTGAGTTTGTTAAACATCTCCGTAACGCTATCACAGTTACCAAATAACCCTGTGACGAAACGCGCCGCTCTTCTTTGGATCTTCTCTATCTCCTCCGTCAACCTGATGTGGTACGGATCCCACACTGATGAGCAATACTCAAGTATAGGTCGAATGAGTGTTTTGTAAGCCATCTCCTTTGTTTAGGGACCACATTTTCTAAGGACTCTCCCAATGAATCTCAACCTTATACCCGCCTTACCAACAATTAATTTTATATGATCATTCCACTTCAAATCGTTCTGCACGCATACTCCCAGATATTTTACAGAAGTAACTGCTACCAGTGTTTGTTCCGCTACTATATAATCATACAATAAAGGATCCTTCTTTCTATGTATTCGCAATACATTACATTTGTCTATGTTAAGGGTCAGTTGCCACTCCCTGCACCAAGTGCCTATCCGCTGCAGATCTTCCTGCATTTCGCTACAATTTTCTAATTCTGCAACTTCTCTGTATACTACAGCATCATCCGCGACAAGCCGCATGGAACTTCCGACACCATCTACTAGGTCATTTATATATATTGTGTAAAGCAATGGTCCCATAACACTACCCTGTGGCACACCAGAGGTTACTTTAACGTCTGTAAACGTCTCTCCATTGATAACAACATGCTGTGTTCTGTTTGATAAAAACTCTTCAATCCAGCCACACAGCTGGTCTTATATTCCGTAGGCTCTTACTTTATCAGGCGACAGTGCGGAACTGTATCGAACGCCTTCCGGAAGTCAAGAAAAATAGCATCTACCTGGGAGCCTGTATCTAATATTTTCTGGGTCTCATGCACAAATAAAGCGAGTTGGGTCTCACACGATCGCTGTTTCCGGAATCCATGTTGATTCCTACAGAGTAGATTCTGGGCTTCCAAAAACGACATGATACTCGAACAAAAAACATGTTCTAAAATTCTACAACAGATCGACGTCAGAGATATAGGTCTATAGTTTTGCCCATCTGCTCGACGACCCTTCTTGAAGACTGGGACTACCTGTGCTCTTTTCCAATCATTTGGAACCTTCCGTTCCTCTAGAGACTTGCGGTACACGGCTGTTAGAAGGGGGGCCAAGTTCTTTCGCGTACTCTGTGTAGAATAGAATTGGTATCCCGTCAGGTCCAGTGGACTTTCATCTGTTGAGTGATTCCAGTTGCTTTTCTATTCCTTGGACACAGCTAACTTGAAATGCAAATACAAACATTTAGAAAATTAGATGAATGACTGAAGAGTGCTATATATCCGCCTTATATACAGGAGTCACCTGAGCTTTTGTTTATTCGCTTGAGACTTTCCACGACACGTGAAATTTACGATAAATGCAAGGTAAGTGTGGGGTAATGACAAGAAGTACTCTCTATAAAACTAATTTGGGATATCATCAGGATCAAGCGAATTAATTTTTTGAACTCTTTCAGCTGCTTCTCAGCTCCCAGGGATGCCGATTTCCATACCCTCCGTACAGGATTCTGTGGAGCAGTCAGACAATGGTATGTCTGTACTACCCTCCGTCATGAGAACCAAGACTGACATTGATTACGCATATTTGCAGATCCCACTGAATGAGGTGTCACAAAACGTTGTCGTTACCAACACCCTATTCGGCTTGTACGTGTACAAACACTTACCTTTTGGGATCTCTTTCGATCCGGCAGCCTTTCAGAGACCGCAGGACAGTGAATCAAGTCCATATCCGCTTGTAATAACTATCTTAAGGAATTAATTGTTACCACTACTTCTAGTCAGGACCACTCGTGTAGCATCTCTACCCTATATATTGCACGACGTGACGTACAGCTAAAATTCCGATAGAACAAATGCCACTTTATTCAGCTGCAAGTAGATTACCTCCGGCACCTACTCATCAAACAAGATATCCAGCCCACTGACCACATCACAGCAATCGACCTTCTGTCCTGCCTCCAAAACTTACACCAGCCACAAGTTGTCTTAGGAAATGTCAATTGTAGTTCTAGGTTCCTGTCACAAGCAGCAAATATCATTCATCCGTTAAGTCTGCCGCAGAAGAAATTGTGGTGTCCCGCCCAAACTTGATAACACACTCTGACGGCTGCTGTGGCCGCGCTGTCCTCTGGATTCGTGAATCTCTGGTAAAAGATACTGAAAGATCATCGTGCACATGACAGTGGCCAATTTGATTGTGATGTCGGCGAGCAAGTTCGCGGACGATCTTGCCTCGCGCCCACCGTCTGCTGGCGCTATAAACCCTGTAAAGACAGTATCATTCGGCGCCGCATGCTGAGGAGGATGGGGCAGGTGGAGCAGCGACCGATGGCGGAGGCCGTAAAGCAATTCCATCTCAGGGGTGCGAACCATAGGAAGCGAAAAACAGTTGCAATGTTTGATCCTTTTCCCCACAGGCGTGACACTCTGACGCCATCTGCTCTCTTTGGTTGTCCATTCGCTGCCAAGTACAGTTGTCGACGCGCTAACTGTTTCGTACGAACAATCCTCCAGTATCCTTGGTGAAGTAACTGCAACACTTCTTTTTGCAAAGCTTTTGGGATCAACACACGTGACTGTCCACTGTAATTTTGAACGAGAATCACACCTTTCTGTAAAGCGAGGCTATGCCGACGTGCAAGTATCTGGGCACTATAGAGTTCTTTATCCTATCTAAGGGACGAGACCAAGATGTGTGAATGTATTTTACCTAAATGTCTTAATCCGAATCAGCTTCCGTGGCCTGTGCAATTTTCCTACAGTTCAGCGGAAAATATTGAAGCAATTCAGAATCCTCAACATCGATGTCACTGCAAGATCCATTAGTAGCGACCAAGTCTGCATCAGGGCCAATCGGAAGATGTGAAAGTGCGTCCGCATTACCAATTCAGCTGTCGGACGATACACAGTTGCGTACTGGTATTGAGACAACAACATAGTCCATCTGCGCAATTTTTGGGCAGTTCGTACAGGAACCGGTTTCGTCGGATGAAACAAGGACTGCAAAGGCTTGAGATCCGTTAGTAAGCAGAATTTTGTGCCATACAAATAGTAGTGGAATTTGGTGACACCATACACAATAGCCAAAGCCTCTTTCTCAGTTTGGGAATAATTACACGGTGCTTTGGACAACTCTTTTGATGCGAAAGCAATTGGCCTGTCCTTATCACCAATTCTGTGCGAAAGCACTTCACCGATTCCGCAAGAGAAAGCAGCAACTTACAATACAGCTGGTTTGTCAGTATCAAAGTGAACTCAACATCGATCACAGAGCAAAGCATCTTTAAGTTTTTCAAAAGCTACGTGGCACTCATCTGTCCGAACAAAAGGGAAATTATTTTGACGCCAGCAATGCAATGAAGCCGCGATTTGTGCAGTTTTGGGTATGACACGAATATAATAGTTCATTTTCCCTAAGACTGACTGAAAGTCTGTAACATTGCGAGGAACTGGCAAGTCATTTGTGACTAACAAATGTGACTGAAGAGGATGTACATCTTGACTGTTCATGGCATGGCCAAAGTACTGCAACTCACGTTTAAAAATATCACACTTGTTCAGTCTACACATTAGTGCTGCATCAGATAACACACGAATCAAATCACACAAATTTGCAATGTGCTCTACAGGTCTACGACCTGCTACGACAATATTGTTCAAATAGTTCTGACAGTTTGGTACTTGCGCAGCCAGCTATTCCAAGTATCGATGGAAAATGGCAGATGCGGAAGCACTGCTAAAAGGCAAACGGAAATATTTAAACAAGCACAAATGAGAACTGCAAACACTTTCCGAGCTTCTTCATCGAGCAGTATTTGAAAATACGTGAGGCACAAATTAATTTTCGAAAAGTATAGACCAGCGTCTGATCAGTCCATAAGGTCCACTGGTCGTGGCCGTGGATAAGCATCGATTACAGTTTGTGGGTTGCCTGTAGACAACACAGAGGCGAATGCGACCTAAAGGTTTGGGGAGCAAAACGAGTGTACGTTCCCACTGACTAGCTGATATTGGCGCAGTAACTCTGCTCTCTTGCAATTCTTTAAGTTGAGGTCTGACTTTGTCCCGTAATGGAATGGGAACAGTTCTGTTCTGGCAAATTTTCGGCTGAGTATTGCCTTTCAGAGTTATATGTGCCACATGACTGTTAGTCTTGCCTAAAGCTAAAGGAAAGAGTTCTCGGAATTCTTTTAGCAAGTTAGCTCTACTGTCTTTTACATGGAATGCAGACACTGACAACACATTGTCTTGAATGTTGAAGCCAATCAAATGAAATGTATCAAGACGAAATGTGTTTCTCAAAATCGCGTAACTGTAGCATCGTATAAGTCACCGTTGACATATGCGAGAGATACATTAAGGCTTGTTCCTTCTCCACGAACGGAATGTCGTGTCCATTATAAGCCGTCAGTTGTGTACTTATTTTAGACAGGCGTGGGGAGCTCAACAGTTCATATGGGTGACGATATAGCAATGGATCAGAGTCATGACTCTTATAATGCGGCTCTGGTAGTAAGATTCTACTAATGCTCTCTTCTAGTGTAACTTCTAATCCCCGCGGCTAGGTGGAACGTAGCTTTGATTCTTTTCATGTAGATGCCGCTCCTGCCGTGGTGACGCCCTACTCAGCGTGCTATTAGCTGACGTCATCTCACAGTCCTCTATGCTGTGAAGTTCTTGATCTTGGTGCCGGTGATTGTGGTTTCGCCGGAAGAGAAAGATCTTCAGTGCAGGTGCACAGATTCGTGTGAGCGAGCTCCTACACAGCTGAAGTTTACGCTCAGCAGCATGCCTAGCACCCCTTTTCTCATCGAGTCCGATTTTTAAGTCACAGATGCCTTTTCATATGCAACTGGTGCAGTGTTGGCGTTTAGGGACGATGACGGCGCTGAGCCACCGACTGACTATACATCAAAGACGCTGACACCTGCTCAAGAGCTTTACTCACTAGACAACGAAGATTTAGCATTTGTCTTTGCAATTAAAAAGTTCCGTGTTTAACGTTTGCGGACTAAGTTCATATTAGTTATAGAACACAAACAGCTGGTAGTGCTCCTCAGGATGCACTGTAATCTTCTAGAGGCAACAGCATAATGGCTTTGGCAGTGGGTACTTTTCCGTAGCTACTAAAATTACAGCATTAATTACAAGTTCATGGCAGTACCTTGTCTCGACTACCTGCTGGACCAGACCTGGCTTTTGGAAAGCAGGATATTTCATGCTTTTACATTGCCATAGAACGGTGACAATTCGTGGATGGGTTCCCCATTATAGGAGCACTGTCACCCAATCTTACGACATGTCATTAATGCACTATGTTCTCAGTGCGTGGCCCACAAACATTTCAAAGAACACCATTCCAGAGCTCCAGGCCGGAGCCCGCCTCCCTTAATGTCTGTCAGGCATCATCGATGCCCTCCTGATTGAAGCTGCGGCAGAAAGCAATGTGTTGTCGTCCTGATCACCCTGCTACCTCAAGTTTTTAACTGCTCCATCAGGGACGCTAGGGGATGTAATGGGTGAAAGTGACACGTTATTGACCTGGATTAAACAACGACATGGAGACCATGGTGTGTAATAATACCACTTCTGCCTGGCTGAATTTGTTTGGACTTAGCGGGTTCATTTCTTCGCTCGATGTCGCTCATAGTCATGGACGCTTATTCCAACTATCCAAATGTGGTCAGCATGGCGCCCACCATAACAAACGCCACTATTAATGTTCTCGTCATCGAAGTGCCTCCTCTAAAAATCGTGTCAGTAGCCTCAATTCACGTTGACAGCTTTCGAGAAACTCTGCTCATTAAACTACATAAAACATGTGATTTGTCGGCCAACTCCCCATTCTTAGAACGGCGAAACAGAGCGTATTGTGTGTCCATTTAAGCACCACATGTTGAAAGTGGTTGGAGCGACCACCACCACCACCACCACCACCACACCAGTATTCACGATCTTCTTGAGCACATTGTGTGGTACACTGAGCTTTCGACGTACTCCTGTGGATGTCCGAATCATTGACACCGGTTTGACTGATCGATAGTCATGTCGCTCCTCATGGGTTCAGAAGCATTTAGTAAATTGTGTCATTCAGTGGTTATCCAAAAGCACAGGTGTGGTCCCAGCATAACTGAGACACAGGCGTTGCATTTTACAAACGGTGACAAACAACCCAACCAAATAACTATGAACTGAAATAAAGGTTCACTTTAACCACTGTTTATTACAGAGTACCTAGCAGACACATTTAATAATAAGAAGTTATTACAGAACCCATGAGATCTTAACAGATGTATAGAATAGAAAGAAATGAGAATTATTGACATGAAGCAGTACTAATATAACAGCCTAATGTCCGAGCAAAGACTAGATGGTTCAGTTGAGTGCGACGAAACCGTAACATACAAATACACTCCCGGAAATTGAAATAAGAACACCGTGAATTCATTGTCCCCAGGAAGGGGAAACTTTATTGACACATTCCTGGGGTCAGATAGATCACACTGACAGAACCAAGGCACATAGACACAGGCAACAGAGCATGCACAATGTCGGCACTAGTACAGTGTATATCCACCTTTCGCAGCAATGCAGGCTGCTATTCTCCCATGGAGACGATCGTAGAGATGCTGGATGTAGTCCTGTGGAACGGCTTGCCATGCCATTTCCACCTGGCGCCTCAGTTGGACCAGCGTTCGTGCTGGACGTGCAGACCGCGTGAGACGACCCTTCATCTAGTCCGAAACATGCTCAATGGGGGAGAGATCCGGAGATCTTGCTGGCCAGGGTAGTTGACTTACAGCTTCTAGAGCACGTTGGGTGGCACGGTATACATGCGGACGAGCATTGTCCTGTTGGAACAGCAAGTTCCCTTGCCGGTCTAGGAATGGTAGAACGATGGGTTCGATGACGGTTTGGATGTACAGTGCACTATTCAGTGTCCCCTCGACGATCACCAGAGGTGTACGGCCAGTTTAGGAGATCGCTCCCCACACCATGATGCCGGGTGTTGGCCCTGTGTGCCTCGGTCGTATGCAGTCCTGATTGTGGCGCTCACCTGCACGGCGCCAAACACGCATACGACCATCATTGGCACCAAGGCAGAAGCGACTCTCATCGCTGAAGACGACACGTCTCCATTCGTCCCTCCATTCATGCCTGTCGCGACACAACTGGAGGCGGACTGCACGATGTTGGGGCGTGAGCAGAAGACGGCCTAACTGTGTGCAGGACCGTAGCCCAGCTTCATGGAGACGGTTGCGAATGGTCCTCGCCGATACCCCAGGAGCAACAGTGTCCCTAATTTTGCTGGGAAGTGGCGGTGCGGTCCCCTACTGCACTGCGTATTACCCCACGGTCTTGGCGTGCATCCGTGCGTCGCTGCGGTCCGGTCCCAGGTCGACGGGCACGTGCACCTTCCGCCGACCACTGGCGACAACATCGATGTACTGTGGAGACCTCACGCCCCACGTGTTGAGCAATTCGGCGGTACGTCCACCCAGCCTCCCGCATGCCCACTATACGCCCTCGCTCAAAGTCCGTCAACTGCACATACGGTTCACGTCCACGCTGTCGCGGCATGTTACCAGTGTTAAAGACTGCGATGGAGCTCCGTATGCCACGGCAAACTGGCTGACACTGACGGCGGCGGTGCACAAATGCTGTGGAGCTAGCGCCATTCGACGGCCAACACCGCCGTTCCTGGTGTGTCCGCTGTGCCGTGCGTGTGATCATTGCTTGTGCAGCCCTCTCGCAGTGTCCGGAGCAAGTATGGTGGGTCTGACACACCGGTGTCAATGTGTTCTTTTTTCCATTTCCAGGAGTGTAAATTACACAAAGACAAATCCTCATGCAATACGCAGTGATTTCCTGAACTCACGACAAGTTTGAAGACTTTACCACACGCAATTAAAATTGCCAGCAGAGTCACAAATGAGCTTTCACTCACTCGAGAAATGCATACGATTTGGGGAATATACTTGACACCGCCGCGCGGGATTAGCCGAGTCGTCTAAGGCGCTGCTGTCATCGACTGTGCGGCCTATCCCGGCTGAAGTTCGAGTCCTCCCTCGGGCATGGTTGTGTGTGTTTGTGCTTGGGATAATTTAGGTTAAGTAGTGTGTAAGCTTAGGGACTGATGACCTTAGCAGTTAAGTTCCATAAGATTTCACACACATTTGAACATTCGTACTTGACAACGTGCCTATCAACACTCAGTAATTTTCTTATTCTGCTTGCACAAGCTTCCATTTCACGCCGTATTCAGCACTCAGTGGCATGAGAGTTGCAAGTGCCGTTATCAGGATGCAGAGTGCAACACATCTGCCGGCAATGGCTAGTTCAGATCTTCTCTACATCTGCAAGCGCCGACCTTTCTCAGGTGTCGGCAGACCAGTGCCAGTGTAAAAGACATGGGACACAGGCTACAACACCTTACGACAGTTAACATTCTAGGAATTTCAAGCATAGACACACCTTTTGCAAACCGAACATGCCTAATAAGAACACTGGCATTGGCTGGCTACTCTGGTCTAAGGAGTTTCCCTACCGCACAGTTATAAATTGTGCTGCATAACACAGTGGGTGATTTCTGACGACGCGGTCATAGAGGTAGAGGTCCTCACACAGCCTCGATAATTACAGCCGAGGACGCCACAGTCCCAGCATTCTGACAGGCATTCTGTAACACCTGCTGGCAGCCTTCCTCGCTAGGGCAGTAGCAATTATAGCAGTTCTTCTCGTGAAACAGTGTCCTGGACGCTTCAGGACATACGTGCTGATTCCAGAGGGGAGGGGTCTTGGATCTCAGAACTCCGACTTTACAAGCGCGCCGGAAAACTTGTATCTTCATGATAGCCACTAGACAGAGCATGTGCAGCACTATGTCGCAGTGCTGGTCTTTCTCTGCCCCAATGCCACGCCTCTCTTGCTGATCAGTAAGTGCTCGCGACGCCACTATATGTTTCACTGTGTTGTGACTCTGTTTTCTGTGGTGAATTCGCCTCCCAATCGTCTCGCAAGACGTAATACACTGTTGTTCCATGGTGTGCTTTCGCTATGTCCTTGTTTCTCTTTTTGGTCAGTCAGTGGACTCATTTCTTTTTCATGTACACTCTACGGTCCGTTTCCTTCGTTCTAGCATTTTGTCCATAACTACTGTTCCATTGTGGACAGCCACAGGTTGGAAGCCATTCTCAGCTGGTTTCTCGAACTGTACCTAAACTCTGCCATATCCCATTCACAACAGAAATGATGACATCGTGACTACCAACATCTGTCTGCATGATTAAAATGTCGACAAAATCAGGCATACGATATCTAAAATAAGACGGTTGGAATCTTAATAGTGGCAACTATTTATTTACAGCTCGTACGAAATAGATATGTTTTTCAAAGTTTTACTTACCTTCAAAGTAGTCACCAGCATTGTGTATAACCCGTTGTCAGAGATGTTCAAGTCGTAGGATACTCTTAGCAGTGCCATTTGTGTTGACAGTTCGAGCGGTGCGGTCTATTGCCCAACGAATTTGTACCAGTTGTCCTGAAAAATGATTATCAGGTCCTGCAGATGTGTTATCACTTCTGTCTATGAGCTAGTCGTAGGTTGTGTTGCAAATATTAACAGCACCTTTTGCGAGACCTGACCATCATTTTCCAGGACAATACACAAACACTTACAGTGCAAGCTGTTACAGATTTGTTTGACTGATGTGGCTGCTAAGTGTTATACCACCTACTGCACTCCCCAGACTTAAGAACTCGT
This sequence comes from Schistocerca gregaria, assembly GCF_023897955.1. Lineage (NCBI taxonomy): Eukaryota > Metazoa > Arthropoda > Insecta > Orthoptera > Acrididae > Schistocerca > Schistocerca gregaria. The sequence continues at coordinate 838,807,559 of NC_064931.1, forward strand.
GAGTTCAACTCGATTTCTGAACTAAAGGAAACACTTCATGGCATTCGTTTCAGAAATGCTACAAATTCATCGGGCAATAGTCGCGGCCGTTCGAACTGTCAACACAATTGGCACTGCTAAGAGTATCCTACGACTACCATGTCGCTGGCAACGGGTTGTACACCAGGTTGGTGACAACTTTGAAGGTCACTAAAACTTTGAAACAAGTATCTATTTTGTACGAGCTATAAATAAATAATTGCCACTATTAAAGTTCTAACCCTCGTATTTCCATTGCCTGTGGGTTGTCCCAATAGCTGCTGAAGACAGTTTTTGGATAAAGCAATCAGAACTTCTTTGCAAGGCCGTCAGTCAGTACAGTCTGCAATGAATCCGTAGACGTTGCAGTCTATATTTGGTTGAATAATGTTGCCAAAAACTAGAATTTTGTGATCAGGATACATACGAGCCACTGAATGGAGACTTCCTTTGAATGATCCTACAACCGTTACAACACAATAATGAGCACACTAAAACCATATGATGGGGAATTTGAAATAACCAGGTCTGTATCAGTCGTCCAGATAACCTAATAAGACTCAGTTTCGAATCTCCTAGACAGTATGTTCTATTCGATTGCAATGAACACTCTCCCCTCTTTGATATCAAAACTGTGTAGTTCTTTTTTGTCCAGTTCTCTGTATTTGAGTATAATATGAAAGCAGCAGATTTGCAGGAGAGTTGTAAAATCTCAGACATTATGACCAGTGCTTCGGTAATTCGCTTTTAAAATCCATACAGCTGAATTGTCTCTACTTTGTACGCTATCAGTTTCACTCTCTGCGTATTGACTATTAATCTGTCATGAGAGGCACTCAAGCTATTGCTTGGACTAAAGATAACCCAGGTGCCTCTCACATGTAAAACACTGGCAATTAAAATTGCTACACCACAAAGATGACGTGCTACAGACGCGAAATTTAACCGACAGGAAGAAGATGCTGTGATATGCAAATGATTAGCTTTTCAGAGCATTCCTACAATGTTGGCGCCGGTGGCGACACCTACAACGTGCTGACATGAGGAAAGTTTCCAACCGATTTCTCATACACAAACAGCAGTTGACCAGCGTTGCTGGTGAAACGTTGTTGTGACGGCTCGTGTAAGGCGGAAAAATGCGTAGCATCATGTTCCAGATTTTGGTAAAGATCGGATTGTAGCCTATCGCGATTGCGGTTTATCGTACCACGACATTGCTGCTCGCGTTGGTAGAGATCCAATGACTGTTAGCAGAATATGGAATCGGTAGGTTCAGGAGGGTCATACGCAACGCAGTGCTGGATCCCAACGGCCTCGTATCACAAACAATCGAGATGACTGACATCTTATCCGCATGGCTGTAACGGATCGTGCAGCCACGTCTCGATCCCTGAGTCGATAGATGGGGACGTTTGCAAGACAACAACCCATCTGCACGAACAGTATGGACTATCAGCTCGGAGACCATGCCTGCGGTTACCCTTGACGCTGCATCACAGACAGGAGCGCCTGGGGGCACGAATGGAGAAACGTCATTTTTTCTGATGAATCCAGGTTCTGTTTACAGCATCGTGATGGTCGCATACGTGTTTAGTGACATCGCGGTGAACGCACATTGGAAGCGTGTATTCGTCATGGCCATGCTGGCGTATCACCCGGCGTGATGGCATGGGGTGCCATTGGTTACACGTCTCGGTCACCTCTTGTTCGCACTGACGGCACTTTTATCAGTGGACGTTATATATCAGGTGTGTTACGACCCGTGACTCTGCCCTTCATTCGATCCCTGCGAAACCCTACATTTCTGCAGGATAATGCACGACCGTATGTTGCAGGTCCTGTACGGGCCTTTCTAGATACAGTAAATGCTCGACTGCTGCAGTGGCCAGCACATTCTTCAGATCTCTCACCAACTGAAAACGTCTGGCCAATGGTGTCCGAGCAACTGGCTCGCCACAATACTCCTGCTCAACTGTGGTATCGTGTTGAAGCTGTATGGGCAGCTGTACCTATACACGCCTTCCAAGCTCTGTTTGACACAACTCCCAGGCGTATCAAGGCCGTTACAACAGAGGTGGTTGTTCCGGCTACTGATTTCTCAGGATCTATGCACCCAAACTGCGTGGAAATGTAATCACATGTCATAATATATTTGTCCATTGAATTCCCATTTATGATCTGCATTTCTTCTTGGTGTAGCAATTTTAATGATCAGTAGTGTACTTTGCTATTGGTGTTACTTCCTCCTCTATGTAATACCATTTGTCCTATCTCGAGGAATACTGCAGTTCTTTTCACTGTTGTGCGGAAAATAATTAGCTGAACATAAAGGAACCTGCCATGGCTAAATTAGGGATTGTGTATGCTAGTCAGAATAGAGCTGAGCGAATTCTGTTCCATTGCAATTCCTGCTGATACAATAACTGCGCTGCGATACCAGACCGTTACTACATCGTAGGGCGCAAATATAGAGGAAAGATCAATGACTCAGCGGCAAGGGAGAGTCATTGGAGTGTCGACCATCCGATTACTTCACATACGGGTCACAGTCATGTTGTGACCTACTTTATAAAAATCAATACTATAGCAAAACAAGGATAGCTCAAGACCAAATAAATACTCGTAATTTTTAGTGAAAGATATTGCACTCTGCTGGCTACCAGTCGCGACGAGGGACTTACGTCAGTATGTGAGACTACGAGTCTGCCAATCTACGAGTGTACAGATCTATGAGTCTATATGGCTCAGCCAGTTATCCTCTCTGGAGTCGACCATTGCTAGCTGCCGTCCAGCTGTTGCTGCCCAGTCTGATGCTGAGGACTTAGCGCCCTCTAACAGGCTGGCCACTTGGAGGGGGAAGGAGGGGACTGGCCGGAGGGTGGTGAGTACTGCACTTGATTTCCGCCTTCCACCCTGAAGATCTCTGGCTCTCGTCCAGGGCCGTGCGGCCGCTAATCCGCCGTCGCTTGGGCAGGTCCTGGCGTGTCACTGTTCGTGCTGGTGGACATTGCTGTGGTCACCTGTCCCTTCTGCAATAGGTCCGCGTTATGATCTCCAGTGTCATGGCGTGACTCATCGAGCCATAACTGGGCGCATCTAGCGGTGGAGTTGCTGCAAGGGGATGACGACTTGATGGTGACAATGGTCCTCCCTTGATAATAGTGGGGTACAGGTGAGACTAATGTTGAAATGTGTGTGAATTCCTAAGGGACCAAACTGCTGAGGTCATCGGTCCCTAGACTTACACACTACTTAAACCAACTTATGCTAAGATGAACACACTCACCCATGCCCGAGGGAGGAGTCGAACCTCCGGCGGCAGTGGCCGGTCAATGCGTGACATGGCTCCTCAAACCGCACGGTCACCCCGCGCGGCGAGAGAGACAGGGAGAGGGAGATTGCTTGCGACATCGCTAGTTTGCCCTTTCAGTGCTATGGGCACTGCACTCTCATGTGTCAGCTAAGAGGGCTGCTAAGTGATGGAGCACTCAGCGCTGTTGTTATTTGTAAGATTTTCACCATTCTTGTGCATACTGTGTGCACCAAGTACAGAATATTCTAATTACACTTTAATTTCACATTTCAGTTAGTCATTCAGAGTAATTTGTCTCGCTTTTTCCATGCATTCGTATCTGTTTTTGATATATTGACTTTGATACAGTCTATGCCACAACACAAGTAATGAGTCTTTCGTTCTTATACACTATTAATTTTATAGAGCCGAAAGAGAGTCGGTGGTGACGCTTCTTAAATGAAGAAGGACTCTCCTCCACTTGCTGAAGAGACCAACTCTAAATGACTGCCGGCCGCGGTGGTCTCGCGGTTCTAGGCGCGCAGTTCGGAACCGTGCGACTGCTACGGTCGCAGGTTCGAATCCTGCCTCGGGCATGGATGTGTGTGATGTCCTTAGGTTAGTTAGGTTTAAGTAGTTCTAAGTTCTAGGGGACTGATGAACACAGCTGTTGAGTCCCATAGTGCTCAGAGCTATTTGAACCATCTAAATGACTGACAAGGTGTCATTACATTGCCATGAAAACGCAGTAGCTGCACAGGTTAATACAAAAAGCAAGCAGTATCGTAGTCATGTAAAAGAACAATATACTACTGATTTTGCAGATAGTGCAATTTTTGCCACCATGTTAGAATGGCCAAAGACAGCAACAAAATGGACACACACCGAAATATTTTTCATTACGGAAATCACCGTATTGTGTTCGAAAGAAAACAACAACAATGAGAACGAACTTTAGTAACAACAGCAAGCGGTGCTGCATAGGACATCTTCCACCGCTCCTTAGAGGTTGGGGAAAACAGAGCTGTGGGATTTCCACAAACACGAAACGGTCTTTATTATTATCAGCTTGGCCGTCCATGTTCAAATATCTCCCAGGATTCATCTTTACGTTCAGAAATTGATGAATGACAGCTCTGGAACTTCGTTACTCGAGAGGGGAAAGGATCCTTTTTCTTCATTCTTTTCTTATTCCTGACGATCAGTTTGATATCGTTTTCCTTTCGTTTCCTCACTCAGTACTAAGAGTTACTTGAAATATGGATGAAGAAATGTAGCCTTCTAGTGAGAAACCTATGATTGATAGTCAAAATGTATTGTGTGTTTGTCAAATTGTACAATTCTGTTTTATTGGCCAACATTTTAATTAAAAGAGAGGGACAATTCGAGTTCAGTCACCGTGATCATTTTGTTAGCATGGTTGAAATTTTTAATGCTAACATTGAGCTGAAGGCTGTAAGAAATTTCAGTCTTGTCCAAGTACTAGGATATAATGACTTACTACAGATTCTTTTTAAATATGGCCAGGTTAAACACAGAATATGAGAAGTGGTCCACAAAGTAGAAACTTCAGCCTTAAAACGCCATAGGATCAGTGCAGATGTTCATTAAAATTGACATCAGCACCTAGGGGACTATGTCTAACTCCTTGACACATCGTACCTACGCCGGTCAGAAGCCAACGTGTCATGTTTGTAACGAATCTGAGCGCTTTCGCGAAAATTGTCCGCAGTGGGTGTTGGTTTGATGGAAAAATCTACGACAATGTACGAGACTGCAATTACAGGATAACACTCCCACTGGTACTGAACGAAATACTAGTGAAGCTACCCAAATGGCTCATACAGAACCACCCCTGATCACTTTCGACGACTTCCCTCCATTGGTGAAAGCAACAAGGAAAGCGTTACAGAATGTGCAGACAGGTGGTGAGAAAGTGGAAGAGGCGCCGATGTTTAACCTGTAATTACTACCCAACAAACCAGCACAGATATAGGTGAAGCGGCAATTTATTGAAACGAATAAGACACTGAAACGACAGTGGATGAACATTTCATTTTCTGTGAACCTCAGAAGAGGAAAAAACGGTCGCTGGAAAACGAAAAATTGAACATAGAAGCAAAAGACGACGGTGCTATTTTTCACAAACACCGTGGAAACAGGATTACGATAAAGTAATGACTTTACCCGTCGGTTTACCACTAACTTTCAGCAGACGTAACGGAAACCCCAATCCATGACACTCAGTAAAGTAAACAGCACCCGACGGACGTGGAAACACAACAGGCTAGAGCCATACAACAGCTGAGCAAGGCCATAACAGATAACAACGAATATAATAAAGAAGGAAGCAAATTGGGACAAGCGTCAAGAACAACTCTCACAGTCACTGACGACTGAGCTGAGAACACCGCTAGAGACTTTGAACAAACCTCTAGCTTAAATCACAAAGTACTGAAAAATCGTCGAAGGCGGGAAGCACAAACCGAGTTTAAACGTAGCACGCAACAAAACGAAGAATGAAGATGTGAAAGAATACCGAAAAGACGAAGGAAAATTTCATCTAGCAATAGCACAACAGAAAATGGCCCTGGACCAACGGCAGTCTACGGTGCCAGTGAACTTGAAATGAAATGTTTTCCGTTATCGGTAATAGTACAATATTTTGTAAGCGCCTAGTTTTTTAATGGCAAAATTAGAAGGTAACTTATGATGCGGGTTATAAATTGAAAGTAACTGCATATGCAGAAGAAGGAGAGCAACTGACCGGCATATCGGCTCTGCATCAACAGAAAAAACCATTCGGCATTGGCAGGGCAGTAAAGAAGAAATGGAAAAGATGAGGAAGACTACATGTGCAAATACAGGATCGAATCCAAAATGGCTGAACTAGAATGTGACGTATTAAAATGGATTAAAGGACTCCGCTACAATGACACTAGGGTTGATGCAAAAATAACTCAAACACACGATCGTAAGCTAGCGCTACAGTGGAATTCTTTCACGTCTTCATTCTTCGTTTTGTTGCGTGCTGTGTCATGCATTTAGCATGAGAATCTAAGCCAAAATATCTCAGAAAGTGCCACAATAACATCAAAAGAAACTATTATCTTTCCATTACTTTATTATTCAACATCAAAAGAAAGCAGTCAGGAACTAAGCCAAACAGCGAATATAGACGAAACTCATATGAATTTAATGTGCCGAGTAAAAGAACTGTTGCCGTGAAAGGTGCTAAAAATGTAACTATAAAAACATGTGGACATGAAAAATGCACCACGCTAATGTCTTTTCATGTTGTGCTGACGTTACTAAACTTAATCCAAAGATCATTTTCAGCCGGCCAGTGTGCCGAGCGGTTCTAGGCGCTTCAGCCAGGAACCGCGCGACCGCTACAGAGCTCGTTCGAATCCTGCCTCGGCCATGGATGTGTGTGTTGTTCTTAGGTTAGTAGTGTTAGTTAGGACTTACTTCACAACAGCAGTCTCTTGATGTCCCGATAAATAAAACATTTGAATTGTGTATGAGAGAGGAACGGAACAAATGGATGATGGATGGAACCCAACATGAATTCACGCCGAAGGGATCTTTTAAACGAAATCCAATCAAACAAGTGTGTCAGTGGATAAAACAGTCATGGCCTAGAGTAACAAAAGATACTATTGTTAAATATTTCAAGAAGTGCGACGTAAGTAACGCTCTTGATTACAGTGAAGGGCATCTAGTATATGAAGAGGACAACTATTACAACGAAGTGGAAGAAGAAGAAAAACAAGAAGAAGAAAGTTCAGATGACGACTTTCAGTGATTTTAAAGGTCAGTTCGGTTGTATAAACTAACAATATATTTTAGGTCTGGCTTGTTAGCCTAATAATGAAAATACTATAAATGCTATTTTAAAAAAAAATTGCTTAAAAATTAAGACTCGTCTTATAGTCCTTAGTGTCTTATAGTCCATGAAATGTGGTAAACATCATTCACGGTAACGAATGTTTAAACATATGACCCTATCGAAAATATAGTGTGTTGCACAAATCATACCCATCGACAGGAAATACACTCCTGGAAATTGAAATAAGAACACCGTGAATTCATTGTCCCAGGAAGGGGAAACTTTATTGACACATTCCTGGGGTCAGATACATCACATGATCACACTGACAGAACCACAGGCACATAGACACAGGCAACAGAGCATGCACAATGTTGGCACTAGTACAGTGTATATCCACCTTTCGCAGCAATGCAGGCTGCTATTCTCCCATGGAGACGATCGTAGAGATGCTGGATGTAGTCCTGTGGAACGGCTTGCCATGCCATTTCCACCTGGCGCCTCAGTTAGACCAGCGTTCGTGCTGGACGTGCAGACCGCGTGAGACGACGCTTCATCCAGTCCGAAACATGCTCAATGGGGGACAGATCCGGAGATCTTGCTGGCCAGGGTAGTTGACTTACACCTTCTAGAGCACGTTGGGTGGCACGGGATACATGCGGACGTGCATTGTCCTGTTGGAACAGCAAGTTCCCTTGCCGGTCTAGGAATGGTAGAACGATGGGTTCGATGACGGTTTGGATGTACCGTGCACTATTCAGTGTCCCCTCGACGATCACCAGAGGTGTACGGCCAATGTAGGAGATCGCTCCCCACACCATGATGCCGGGTGTTGGCCCTGTGTGCCTCGGTCGTATGCAGTCCTGATTGTGGCGCTCACCTGCACGGCGCCAAACACGCATACGACCATCATTGGCACCAAGGCAGAAGCGACTCTCATCGCTGAAGACGACACGTCTCCATTTGTCCCTCCATTCACGCCTGTCGCGACACCACTGGAGGCGGGCTGCACGATGTTGGGGCGTGAGCGGAAGACGGCCTAACGGTGTGCGGGACCGTAGCCCAGCTTCATGGAGACGGTTGCGAATGGTCCTCGCCGATACCCCAGGAGCAACAGTGTCCCTAATTTGCTGGGAAGTGGCGGTGCGGTCCCCTACGGCACTGCGTAGGATCCTACGGTCTTGGCGTGCATCAGTGCGTCGCTGTGGTCCGGGCCCAGGTCGACAGGCACGTGCACCTTTCGCCGACCACTGGCGACAACATCGATGTACTGTGGAGACCTCACGCCCCACGTGTTGAGCAATTCGGCGGTACGTCCACCCGGCCTCCCGCATGCCCACTATACGCCCTCGCTTAAAGTCTGTCAACTGCACATACGGTTCACGTCCACGCTGTCTCGGCATGCTACCAGTGTTAAAGGGTGCGATGGAGCTCCGTATGCCACGGCAAACTGGCTGACACTGACGGCGGCGGTGCACAAATGCTGCGCAGCTAGCGCCATTAGACGGCCAACACCGCGGTTCCTGGTGTGTCCGCTGTGCCGTGCGTGTGATCATTGCTTGTACAGCCCTCTCGCAGTGTCCGGAGCAAGTATGGTGGGTCTGACACACCGGTGTCAATGTGTTCTTTTTTCCATTTCCAGGAGTGTATATAGCAGAAGACAAAATGTACTCATGGTGGTTTATATGGAAACATAGTTGATTTCGGGTTGCCAGGGATCGACTGACGAAATAACTTACCGAAGGCTGCCTAGCCTTAATCTCGAATTACCAGACAGTCGGTCGGACTTACTAAAATGTGGGTGGGGTATTGTGCCGGGAAATTGAGGTAAAGGAAGACAACAGCAAGTATAATTCGTGGCTTGCCATCTGCAACATTTGTTTTACAGAAGACTCCCAACGTAAGGTTCTATACGACAAAGAAAATGTTAGAAACCTTTGGCAACATAAACCCATGTCCTAGGGCAAACGAGACAAAACACCATACCTTATGGTAGATGGCTGTTTGGTCAATTTTTTCTGATAAACCCTTAAGTTCACGGTTGCCCTTAGCAACTTGCATGTTTATAGATGATTTAATCCCATCGGGTGCGCAACGACAGAGAGTAAAACTTACTAATCATCAGTCCAGCCACTACTGTGGAATGGTTGACACTGCCATACACCGAACTGTAGGTTACTTCAAAACAAAAGGTCTACATAAATGAATAACATTTAAGTCGGCGGTATAGTTGTCAACGGGTGTTAATCTACTAAATACCAAGAAACCAAAGTTCATGGACGTTGAAGCGTTCCCAGCGTCCGAGACCAGAATATTCGCATTTTTTTAGATATTCTTTCATACATTACACGATTAACTGAGGAGGAAAATCTGTCAATAACTTTAAACAATACAGCGTATATGAACAACACGAACTTCTTAACAAAAGTGGTTCAAATGGCTCTGAGCACTATGAGACTTAACATCTGATGTCATCAGTCCCCTAGAACTTAGAAGTACTTAAACCTAACTAATCTAAGCACACCACACACATACATGCCCGAGGTAGGATTCGAACCTGCGAACGTAGCGGTCGCGCGGTTCCTGACTGAAGCGTCTAGAACCGCTCGGCCACACCGGCCGCCCAAACTTCTTAACAATAAATGGGAAAGGGAAGAGTTTTTAGCGTTTACCCATCTTATGTGAAAAACACAAGGGACAATATGGAAAAAAAACGATAAACAGAGGTATGATGAGAAAGTAACTGTCCTACATTTACATATACATTTAGACAAGTAAAGAATTAAATACGTTCGTACCTTAGCTGCCTTTTAAATGAAACAAGAAAATTGCAACAAGAAGAAGGAATCTTTGTTTCACATTTACAGCTTTACTCCTGTCGAACCACAAACCACCGCTGTCTTCCAGTAAGATATCCATTCAAGAAGACAGAATTTAATTCAGTTACTTGTATGCAAGAACGAACTAATTTCATTGTAGAGGAAACGTAACTTTTATTAAGTAAGACATCAGTTTCAGTTCCTCAAATCCAAGACAGGAACAACATTTTTAAAAGAAATTTCTTAAAAAAATGTAATTATGTGAATGCGCAATGTCTGTTCCTTCGGACACTCCCGGAAGTACAGACGCCACGCAGAATCCGCAGTTGATACAATTATATGTAAATTGAAAGTCTCCTGTTTAAGAGGCAGATGCCCTTATCACTGCCCATCTGGGAGACAGCGGTATCAAAAGTGCGCGGCCTATCTCGGTACGTCCCACGGCCGATTCACATTTCCATCGAACGCCACCTATCAGCAGTCCCTGTCCATTTCCTCCATGTTCGGTGACCTGAGATTCCTAAAAATAAATTTTAGTTTTCATTTTTTTAACGACAACGTATGGTGATATTCCTGATCTTCAGGCCGCTACTGATCTTTTTACCTTATTTGGAACCTAGATAACTTAAATTAGACGACGAGGGAACGAAATAAATAATTCATTTTTTATTTTTAAATCATCACTGTTCAGAAAGAGGTACGAAAATAAAACCTAAGCACCCGTATTTCACACTGTTGTTAGAGCAACTTGAAATTATCATGCCTGCAACTGTTCTGGCTTACTCCGGGTATGTCTAGAAAACATAAGTGCCGTTCCCCAACTTTCGCAGCAGGTGGACCTTCGTCGTCATAGCACTGCAAGAAACGGTACTCGTGTGTCGAAGAGTGCCACGAGCTCAGCAGGAACTCCCACATTCGCCTCGCCAGAGGTCAAATCCTCCTGCCACATTTCACCTCGTGGCTGCCAGCGTGGGACATGGAGGCTCCGAGCTTACGAGTGAGCCTGAAGGCTCAGATGATCGGCTCTAGCGTGCAGATTTTCCTTGAACAACTGCTACACCCATATCCTGCATAGAATTGAAACGTCCCCTTTGAAAGATTATAACAGATTATGCTTAAACTGACACACAATATTTTTTAGCGCAACGCAATCTGACTTTTAATAACCCCTACAAAAGAATGGCCCTGACTGACATTAACCTATACATTTCACAAACCACTTACATCACAAAAATCTTGGTTACTCCAACTACTGCAGTACAGCGAGCGCCACTACTGCCAGCTAAATAAAAGATTCAGACTACTGAAGGCACTAACTACTGATAGGCATCGTTGGCAAATGAAAGATTTTGATAGAGAACAAACAATGTATTTACCTCAATAGTGTTCAGAAGCCATAATGTATATAGCAGTTCACGACATCCAGTCTTACAAATTTCAAAACTCCGTCATCTCTCTCCCCACATCCATCACTGCTGGCGGCTCACCTCCAACTGCCCAACGGTACACGCTGTTAACAGCCAACTGCCCATCACTACAATGGCGAGTGTTACAACAATGCCAACCAGCCACTGACTGCACACAGCTCAGCCAGTGATTTTCATACAGAACGCTACGTGGCGTTACCAATATAAAAAAACCTAAACAACCTACTTACATAGCCCCCATGCTCCCCACAAAAAAATTTACAAATTGTTTTGGGCGCTGGCCTATACAGATTTGAAAAAAATTTTCATAATTACAGTAAGAAATATATCAAATGCACACACTTATTAACACAATGTTGGTCAAAAGCTAAAATTTTCTCACAGTCCATAAAGATCGTTCATCACAGTAAAACAGCAGTGTTTTTTTTCCTCAGAGTCTGAGCAGTAAAAGAGAATGCACACGGAAGTAGTGTATTTCCATGCAGTCTTGAAGAAATAGTGTTGTCCTTCCAACAGAAAGATAGTGCTGCCTCTTGACATGCAGACAGATAATGGCCCAAAAAAGAGCAAACCCACTGCAGAGTCATTCGACGTTTTGAATAATATTGGTAGGTAGGTCATCACAGAACAGACCACTGTTGTCCTGGTAGTGATTATGTTATTGGTGGGCCACCAGAGATGCAGACCCATTGCAGTCCGTGTAGAAATAATGGTATTGGTGAGTCATCAAAGGTGTAGACCCACTGTAGTCCTTGTAGAGAGGGCCAGCAGCCACCTGTTTGACTGTGCAGGTGTACAATCACCATTGAAAAGTCTTGCAGATAATATAGCAAGTCCATAACCACAAATGTGCACTAAGAAATTTTTTTTTTTAAATGTCCTTAGAACCAGCAATGCTGTTATCCAGTCCCTTGCTGACTAATTAACACACGTCCAAACACTAACAGTCCCTACGTCTCACATATTGTCCATATACTATGACCAACAGAAACGTGTGCAGTGAAATGTAAATTACAAGTTACTTAATTTGATGAACTGGTGTCAATTACAATTTTATAACATAAGAATACAATAACAAAGGTACGAAATACATCATTAAAGAACATAACAGTACAGATAACATTTGTAGTAACACAGGCTTTACAAAAGAATAAAAGAATAGAAATAAACATATACATCAGTGTTACAAGAACTGTGACATAAGTACATACATAAAATATCAGAATAACTTTTGAAACATCAACTTTACACATTAGCATTAAAACAAAACAGAATAAATAATGTCTAAGCTTCTTTACAACTTAAATAACATATTATTAATGCAAATTATATTTGAGGATAACCGTATACCTCCTCATAGTTCATGTAGCTGAGTATTAGAAAAATTCTACAACATAAGTCTTACCAGATAAACATATAAAGACAGGAAGAACATAAATACACAAGGGTACACAAACACATAGTGGGATAACCCAAGGAAAGGACAGGGTTTGTATTACTGCAGTATTTTGCAAACAAAACTTTCTTTACTTCTCGGAGATCTCCCTTCGTTCTTCATTATTTCCAAAAAGTCCTATCTGTACCTGCTTTCTGTACTTTTTTCGTACAACTTCTCAATGAATTTCTTCCAATTCATCGCAACTCATCAACTCAACCTCTTATTTAGTCTACCCCCTCTTAAGCTCACTTAAATCTACTGAGCTCAGATGCTAAACTAAGGGACGAGGCAATGCAGCAGCACAAAACAATTAACACAAACAGCAATGACAAAAAATGCAAATTGGCAAAGCTAGCAGCAGTAAATGTAATAACTTATATCTAAGCGTGACAAACCCACAAGCAGAAACAATAGTACACTAAAGACAACAACTCAGATAAGGTAAATGTATATTCACATCTTAATGTCTATTAAATGTAATTAAAGTGATGCACCACAAAAACTTATTCTATGAAATAAATTACGAAGTATTTGAAAAGAAATTTATGATCCACCACTGCTGGCGGCTCACCTCCAACTGCCCAACACAACAATGTCGAGTATTTCAACAATGCCAACCAGCCACAGACTGCACACAGCACAGCCAGTGATTTGCATACAGAGCGCTACGTGGCGTTACCAATATAAAAAAACCTAAACAACCTACTTACAGAATATTATGATGACGAGTACTGACGCAGGGTGTAGTTGGTATTAAGGTACCCTGACGATCAAACTTAAGGACGAAAGGTTCAGCATTGTGAAGTTTCATCAATGATCAGCCACAGCACTTCAGCAGGTAGAGAGGGCTGTCTGCAAGTGTTAGTTTACTTCCCTCTTTCTTTCATAGTATTTGTGTGCGTAATTCGTGAGTAGTAACGATTTTTTTCTTTTTGCGTCAAAGCACAACAACTCTGTTACGCAGCCATGTTGGAGCAGGATATTCACTTCCTCGCTGCACTCTCGCTCAGTGAAACGGAGAAACTGCAACATGTAGGTGCGTTACTTCATACATCGGATCAACCATTAGAATTTTTGGCATTTCCTAAGCATCCCATAGTGGGCCTACATAAAATATGGTATCAGGAGACGCAGCCAACCGAGATCCCTCAAACCTCCAAGACGCACCTAAGTGGTTCTAATGTGCTGCAGCTCACCAATACATATAAGTTGACTTTCGGTGGATCTAAATGTGTAAACATAGCCATAGAGGCAGGTAGAGGCTGTCATGTAGGCATTGAATGTGACACTACTATACACAGAGATGGCACGAGTCGTAAGATACCTCCTAATATCGTGTAGGACTTCATTTTGTCCGGCGTAGTGCAGGAACTCGACGTGGCATCGACTCAACAAGTCGTTGGAAGTCCCCTGCAGAAGTACTGAGCCGTGCTGTCTCTACAGCTGTTCATAATTGCGCAAGTGTTGTCGGTGCAGGATTTTGTGTACGAACTAACCTCTGGATTATGTCCCATAAATTTTAAATGGGACCCATGTCGGGGGATGTGGGTGGCCAAATCTATCGCTCTAACCGTCCACAATCTTTATGAAACCAATCTCGAGAAATTGTGGACCTGTGACATGGCACACTGTCATCTATCGTTCTTTGGCAGCAAATGGTCTCCAGGTAACCGAACATAACGACTTACAGTCAGTTATCATTTCAGACTGACCAGTGGAGCCAGTCCGTTCCAAGGAAACACAGTCCACACCTTTATGCAGCCCCCACCAGCCTGCACAGTGCCTTGTTGACAACTTGGATCCAAGGCTTCGTGGGGTGTGCGCAAGCTTGAACCCTGCCATCAGATCTTATCAACTTAAATCGAGGCTCATCTGGCCAGGTCACGATTTCCCAGCCGTCTGGGGTGTGACCGATGTGTTCAGGAGTCCAGGAGAGGCGTTGCAGGAGATGTCATGCTATTAGCTGAGGCACTGGTAGCGGTTGCCAGCTTCCGAAGCCCATTGACGCAAAATTTCGCTGCACTGTCGTAACGGATATGTACGTCCCACGCTGATTTTTGGGATTATTTCATGCAGTTTTGCTTGTCTGTTAGTAATGACAGCTCCATGCAAACGCCGCTGCTCTGGGTCGTTAAGTGAAGGCCGTCAGTCACTGAATTATCAGTGATGAGAAGTAATGTCTTTAATTCTATATTCTCGGCACACTCTTGATACTGTTGATCTCGGAATATCGAATTCAAATATTTCCAAAATGGAATGGCCCTCGCGTCTAGCTCCAAATACCATTCCGCGTTCAGAGTCTGTTAATTAGCGTCGTGCGGCCATATTCACGCAGGAAACATTTTCACATGAATCACCTGAGCACAATTGCAGGCTCCGTGAATGCACTGCCCTTTTATACATTGTGTATGTGATATAACCGCCATTTGTATATGTGCATATCGCTATTTCATGAGATTTTTGTCACATACGTGTACATTGTGTTTAATTGCAGTATACATGTTTTGATTCGTACTATGTATGTGGCATGTGATGTCTATAGCCCCATCATCCTCTGCTTTTTTGGCAGGAAGTTATTCATTTATTTGTTTAATTACGTCATAGAAGTGTTATGAACGTATTGGTCTAGAAAGTGCATTATATATTGCGACAGACAGGTTGAGCCAGTGTGATCTGTTATGACATTTTGTTGTTCAGTGACTTTGAAATACCGGGTGATCAGAAAGTCAGTATAAATTTGAAAACTGAATAAAACACGGAATAATGAAAATAGAGAGGTATAAATTGACACACTTGCTTGGAATGACATGGGGTTTTATTACAACAAAAAAAATACAAACGTTCAAAAAATGTCCGATAGATGATGCTTCATCTGATCAGAATAGTAATAATTAGCATAGCAAAGTAAGACAAGGCAAAGATGATGTTCTTTACAGGAAATGCTCAATATGTCCACCATCATTCCTCAACAATAGCTGTGGTCGAGGAATAATGTTGTGATCAACACTGTAAAGCATGTCCGGAGTTACGGTGAGGCATTGGCGTCGGATGTTGTCTTTCTGCATCCCTAGAGATGCCGGTCGATCACGATACACTTGCGACTTCAGGTAACCCCAAAGCCAATAATCGCATGGACTGAGGTCTGGGGACATGGGAGGCCAAGCATGACGAAAGTGGCGGCTGAGCACTCGATCATCACCAAACGACACGCGCGAGAGACCTTTCACGCGTCTTGCAAAATGGGGTGGAGCGCCATCCTGGATAAACGTCGTACGTTCCAGCATGTGTTAATCAGCCAGGCTGGGGATGATGCGATTGTGTAACATATCGGCGTACCTCTCACCAGCTCAGTAGCAGTTTTGCTGTCCAGTGCCGTATGTCGGACATTATGTGAACTTAGTTTTTTTGTTTGTTTTAATATAACCCCCTGTCATTCCAAGCATGTGTGTCAATTTTTAGCTCTCTATTTACATTATTCCGTGGTTTATTAAGTTTTCAAATTTATATTGACTTTTTGATACCTGGTATATCTGCATGACTACAGTGCTCATGTGAATGATTTAGAACAAATTATGCTTCCGTGCAGTGCCTTAATCTCCTACAATCCGCCTAATTATATCCCTAAAAGTTAAATTTATCGATGGGTCCAAATACATGCTATTCTCCCAGAAGCTGTGAACATACCTCCTGAGTTAGTCACAGAAAACACAGTTACTTGAGAAATACTAAATAAAAGGACGACTGTATTTTCTAACAATAGTGACTGACAGAGACATAAATAAATCATGCAATAATAGCCTTTCCCAAAAAATTGTTTTATTTTTCTAACTTGATCGCATCCGTGAAATGCGTGTCAAAGATTCGCTCAAAATCATGATGCGTCATTAGAAAACAGGCTCAACTCCCCTCCCTCCCTGGGCTTAGAAATGAAAGAAACTGCTTAGTCAAATGTAAGTATTATAAAATTCATACCCTCGTTATTATAATGTACTGCTATAGTTTTAAGGTACATTTTTGCCGATTTTCTTCCAGTATCCCAAACAGCCACTTTCCGAAAATAATATTACCTAAATTACACACAGATATCCCTTGTTTAACATTTCTCACGAGGAAATATTTAAATAAATTGACTCTTGCTGGTACCAAATACACCGTGAGCGCATTGTGGGTTCATATGGCACACTTTTATTGCGTATCAACTGCACTGTAAAAACAAAATGCACGGATATTCCAAGACTACAAGGACTAGAATACAGAAGAGTGCCCACACTTCCTGGAATCGATGTTCAAAAACTTGATGTGTGGCTTGGGTGGTCGAAATACTTCTTAGAATTTTATGAAATGTATGACACAAGCTTGCATTAAAAAGCAGACCCATAAGGACACATCCGAGGACATATTTACAACTAATTTCTCGGTGTCTTACGCCTCTGTACACAGTAAATACGATACAGCCTCATCACTACCAGATTTTGAGAAAGGCGTACATGCATATTTGTACTTGCTCATATATCCTACAATGTTAGCTGAATTTTAGGTAAATAAATGAACGGTTTTCTCAGTAAACTGAGTTTTCTTTTCCACTAGGTGTCTGAGGAATGGCTTAACTATAGCTTGTGGAAGATGCTGGGCATTACCTAAATCTATTATGACACTGAACCCTGGGCTATACGAATGCCTACATCCAGAGAGCCCCACAACAGAATTGACAGTAAATGCTTGTCTCGAAATGCTGGTTGAGACACATATACCTTCATGCTGCCAGTGTTAAATTCTACATGTAACTGATGACTTAATCGTTTAGAATGACACATCGATCATAGCAAGCCACCACAATGAGATGCTCACGCGGTAAGTTATTTCGTCAGTTGATTCTGCGAAAAGGTACACACAATTTGTACAAGGGAACCTCATTTATCTCTTCGCGTGATTGTAAAAACTTTCGTCAGTCCTTTAACAAAATACAGATATGTGCAGTCATTTACCTCTTGCAATGTAGCGCAGCCTTATTTGATAGCAGGTCTATACATCATTTATCAATCTATGCACTACACAGTGTGATTCACGAAGATATGGAAATATTTTAATATGTTATTCTACAAGTAAAACTAAAGAAAAATGCTCATATATACACAGGTCCGCAAATGTTTAGTTACGCAGTTACGGCTAATATAAGATTTTGCCTGAAATTTAGCCAGTTCGCTAATATGAAGCCATCGAAAAACCGTAAGAGGTTAAAGCAAAGCACGATTTTGATTTATTTTGTTGTTATTGATCACGTGAATCTAATAAAACATGTACCAGGCGTGTATCTGCAGTAGTTTTCCAGAGAATCCAGAGAAAAGAAGACGTAATTTCGTAAAAATTTTAATTTATTAACTAATCGGCACAATTTGTTTTCTAACTTCCAGACAATTGCTCAATGTTTTCAACAGAAAGTGTAGAGAATTTGGAAAAATAATGGTCCCTATTTCATAAATAATCTACAAACTACAACAGTTTCTATGTGGTTTCACTTAAATACAGTGTTGGTATTATGTTCTTTCACTGAACAATACAGAAAACTAACTCGGTTCAAGGTTAGTAAACGGCTGAAACAACTCACTAACGGTTGCCAACAATGACATACGCGTTTTTGCACTCTTAACTGAAAGTAAACAAATTTACTTCTCTGGATGTTCAGGAAACCTACTGCAAATAGTAGTCTGTGACATGTTTTATTACATTTAGCAGACCAATACCAACTAAATAAATGCAAATTGTTCTTTAGTTTAACCTCGTACAGTTATGCGATGGCTTCATATTATCGAAGTTGCTAAATTTCAAGGAAATTCTTTTAATAGCCATAACTCCGTAACTAAACATTTGTGGACCTATATTAATATGAACTTTTTTCTTTAGCCTTACTTATAGAATAACAAATTATTTGCATATCTTCGTGAATCACCCTGTATAATAAGACGTATAACGCAATTTCCGAGTGCAATGAAGATTCTACTCCACATATGGCGACACATTTCTAATTTTCGAAGTTATAATATTGCACTCCGAACCCCTACGGTGACCCAACTAGGATTGTACTGCCAAAGCTGTCAACTGAGTTACCAAGATTCACAGAGCAACATACTGTCACATATTAATACACATAGACTCTCTGGCAGATGAAATATCATGTAATAAGAAGTGCATTGTTCATTTTATCCACATACTGTCTGAGAACGTAATGGTCGATGCGACTAACTTCTGGTATCGAATTTCGCTAACTGTTGTGTATATCCCCTCCTACATAGTTAGCGCACATAAGCGTTGTGGTAGAAAGAGTTTTTGTTATGGGGACAAACCCACTGTGTCCACTACTATCTAAAGACGAAACGTAATTGTATGTTAGGGCCTCTAGGTGACATTTAGAAGGGATTAGCAGACATGTGTCTGGCACACAAAGATCGACCTGGAGTTGTTAGAGCTTCCGGATTTGTAATTCCCGGCTGAGGATCAACATCGTGTGTACACCGTCTGATCAATAGTACATGGATATCTAATAGCTGACATTAGTGTGGTGTATGTCTACCACTCGGAAGTACTCCGTGTTCTGCTCCATTCACGTGGAAGGAATGTTTGTCAATAATCCTCTGTATTAACTCAGAGTCTCCGTTATGGTTATTTCGCAAGACGTATGTGTGAAGACGTAATACAGTGTCATAATGTACGCCCTCAAAAGTTCAACAATAGAGACTTCTACACGATTCACGATGACTCTCTGGTAGCATTTACCGCAAAAGTTCATTGTCGGTGATCGCCCAGGTATGTTTTTGTAATAACTAAATGGATCCTATTATAAAACCATCAGCGCTTCTAGTAATCGAGCCTGATAATGGTGTCAGGCTGGTTAGCAAATATTTGTCAAAAAGAGCTGTCTGAAATGTGCTTTGAGGCCCTCTCCTTCCCTTAGATATATACGAACCAGACATGTGCCTCTACCTCGCACCATATGCTTACTCCTAGGTATTATACGGTAATTAATGTTCCAGCGGTAGTATAATTTCACAGTAGAAGATTTCTAGGCCTACTTATGTGGAGCAGCTATACTTTCATTCCATCTGCCAGTCTTGCACCAACAACTAATTCTCTACAGGTCTTCCTGCTATTCGCTAAAGCCTTCTTATAGACGACAGCATCATCAGCGAACGTCTTACATCTATATCTAAACAAACACACAGCTGTAGCTGGTTTGGGGAAGGGCGCATTGTCGCAATACTATCGAGTTTCTTTCCTGTTCTACTGGAATGTACTGTTCTAGGAGAAAATGATAGTTCATAAGCCTCTGTAAATGCCCCAATCCCAATTATGACTCCTGCGCCGGATATGCTATTATGGAGGTATAATGGAATATCAGTTGTCAAAACAATGGTTCAAATGGCTCTGAGCACTAGTGGACTTAACTTCTGAGGTCATCAGTCCCCTAGAACTTAGAACTACTTAAACCTAACTAACCTAAGGAAATCACACACACCCATGCCCGAGGCAGGATTCGAACTTGCGACCGTAGTGGTCACGCGGTTCCAGACTGAAGCACCTAGAACAACTCGGCCACACTGGCAGGCTATATCAGTCCTCAAGTAATGCATTTTCCCTCGGTAATGTTTCACGCGAAATGCATCTTCTTTCTCTTACATATTCTTGTATGACACTTATATGACATCCTTGCGCAATAAAGCTATACGAACATCAAAGCTCCATTTACCTGCGTCATTTTTTATAATTATGATTCGCGTTGTCACGTGGTATCCACAGAAAACACGCATGCCACTCGTTGAGTGGCTATATATACAATATCTACCACATGCTGCAAGAAGTGGTACCTCCTCCTACACAACAGTGTGTAGGTGATGTGGAATATAAGACTAAATACGAAGAAAAATTTTGAAGATCTGTCAAACTACAAAGGTTTTCTGCCCTCTACTTGTGTATTTCTGTGTGGTGTGGGAACCGTATCATGTAGGTTTGCGATCTATACCGCATGTCCTTACCTAATTCGTGGTTATAATCCTAGCTAGGGAACATTCCAACATAGGTTAATATATATAAGACGTCAGCTGCATGGGTTATGGTTAGTGCCTCGATAGCAAGTATGTGTGATGGCACAGCACTTGAACCTTTGGATAGGTAAAAGAGACACCGTGTATCGTTCAATAAAGAAAATGTCCTAACATCTACAAGTTATATAGCGTGTTATGTTTTGCCGTTGACTGAATAAGATTATATCATGTGAGTGGGAAATGTAGTCATTCACATTGTGTGAAGTATAACGCGTGTGAATTGAAGAAGAAAGACTACGTTTTGAAGATGCAACATGTGGGGAGTGTTGTCACTCTCAGAGCATTGTTTGTGTATATACGAAACCGAAAAAGGTACAGAAAATTAATATTTTTACGAGTTGCAATATGTTTTTAAATTCCATCATACATACATGTATCCCTGGGAACTGATGTCGCTCAACAGACATTAATTTGGTCTCATTTCTTCGAAATATAATCGAAACTAGTGTGTATTCCCATATACCACACGAGTACGTCGTTTTATAACTGGAGCACTTAGATTAATATATAGGAAATTTGTGAAAGGGAGACTGCAAATACTACGCTCACCACTGCATGGATAATGGCACTCGCTACCACACTGTTGTCAATAGTTGAACCACGTGTATATCTCTACTATTACAGAAAAATTAAGTTATGAGAATAATGCTGTCTGTGTGTTTTATACTAAAAACTGTTAACTGGGACTAATTTAAGTTTTTCCAAACATAGACTCTTTTTCTTGAGACCTCTGTTATAGCAATGTTTGTAAGAACCAGCCCTAATTCGGTAATATCTATATTAGACAACAATATGGCGAAATAATGCGTCTCTACTGCTTCCGTATCGCTAGGCTTGAATACGTTGTAGACAATCCTAGCAGAGGGACGAACTCGATTAACATATCCCACAGCAATAAATCGTAGATTAAAACCATGTTCTTCAGCTGCGGAAGATGTAAATGGTTCTACTAGGAGCATATCAGGCGACATTATAAAATGGGTGCTGATAACTTTCGTCACACATCTGACATATAAATTTGTTATACATCTCTGATCTACAATTATAGCTGGCCCACATTATCAACCAAATTGTTGATTGCAATTTATCCAATATATTCAAATCGATAAAATAATAGTAGTCTACATTACGCTGTTGCTGCAGTACATAGTAATCTTAGTCAGTTCTACATCATATGTTCTTCTAATATTCTCTCACAGTCGTCTCCAATGCTCCCTGCCCAGTTTTCGCTAATATGCCTCTTGCAGCCGTAATACTGCTCCAGCGTAACAGATATACTAGTTTAGTTATAACACCACGCCTCTAGACTGTTTCCTTAACGAACCATACATACTTTGTGTAGTCCATGTCCCGCGTCTAGTGCCTACACTAAAGTCTTACAGCCTCTGCAGCGAATTCCTAATCGTATTCTAATCATAGCTAACACATGGTTTAAGAATCATGAAAGAAGGTTGCATACGTGGAAGACGCCAGGGGACAGGGTTGGGTTGATCTGGAGGGAGGAGACCAAACCGCGAGGTTATCGGGTTCATCGAATAGGGAAGGAGTGTGGAAGGAAGTCGGCCTTGCCCTTTCTAAACAACCATCCCGACATTTGCCTGAGGCGATTAAGGGAAATGACGGAAAACCAAAATCAGAATGGCCGGACTCGGGGTTGAAGCGTCGCCTTCCCGAATGCGAGTCCTGTGTGCTAATCACTGCGCCACCCTGCCCGGTACAGCGAATTCCGTTTACTTCCTACGTATAATGCATTGTCTAAGTTTATCTATAATCAGTGTAGGCTTCGAATTATAATTATTATGTAAGGGAACTGGATATTTCTCCTTGCAATACATACACCCAGATGCAGCGTCAAGTCACTACTAGTTGAACGAAGTGTTCAGTACCAGTTGCCACTTACGAGCTATTCCCACATCGTGAAGGACTCGTTAACAGGCTGTAGAAACCTGAACGTCTTATCAAAAGCACTCTGCAGCGATTAAAATGACTTCTTGTAACTACGAGGAGACTGTCCACGCCGTTAAACCGTGGTATTGTCGCCATAGTTGGTGAGTTCATTACGTGTTCTCACTTCTCGCCATATGAGGACACATGCAGCATTGTGGAACATAACCATTTTGGTGACCCAGGTGATACGGCATGGGCAGGTATAATGTTATAAAAATGTACTGACCACCAACTCTTGGGACACGGTACACTCACCGGTCAACGTTATTATGACACTGTATTCCTTCCCCATGTGCATCTTTAAGGAAGTTCAAACGGCCTTGGCATTGTTTTTATTAGCAATGCGCGATTGAATTAAACAGCGCTGGCAGAGGAGCCGTTGGGCCTAGAGGACATTCTCCGAATAGAATGGCCTACCAGTTTCTCCGACGTATATGCCATCGAGCACGCGTCAGATACGTTGGTAATGCGTAATGTAGCACTGCTACATGCACCTACGACCATCTGGCATTCGTCAACCACGCTAGTTGATGAATGGTACGCCCTGCAACAAGAGCTCATTATCTACGTGGCGGCCAGCATGGCAGTACGTTGCAGAGCAATTTATTACCGTCCTCGGTGATCAAACATCCTATTTACTACCCATGTCATGTCTTTTTTAATGTCGAGGGCACCATAATGAATCTGGTAGTTTCAGTGTAATTAATGCCTTCGAACAGAAGAGTAATTTCTGTTTGTCTCATTGCGTATTGCTTTCAGTTGCCGTCTATGTTACTCTGTCGCAGTTTCTTATATGCATGTTGCCAGTTTCACTGAGTTTTGTTACTTGACAGTGACACATCAAATAAAAGTTACTATCGACCTTAAGTTCTGCACACCACTGTATTTAAAGCGCAGGATATTGCAGCTACAATTCACAACTTTTATTCTATTTACTTGTGAATGCACTTTCACTCGCTCAGAAATCATATGTTGTCAGAAGAAGTTCCGAATGTATAAGTGGTTATAGGTTTCCAGCACAGATTTAGTGTGAAGTTGTGAGGAACCCATAGGGGTGATTCTAATGCCAACAAGACGAAGATGACTGACTTCTATCGTATTACTGTATAGGAAGAGACTCTAAAAAAGGGGACGTGGTTCGAGAACGATAGAACCCTAGCTACAATAGGGTGTTTGGCTGTTTTCTGGAAATCGTCTTAAATGGCTAATTTCTATGCTCATAACTTGCTTTTCACTTTCTTCAATTTTAGTGGTCTTTTATGTGAACGAAAATCAAATAATTTGAAAACCCGCTAAAACACTCCATGCGAGTCATGTGATGCCTGTATCGTCACACTGGCTAACTGGCTGTCATAAAGCTAATTCACAGAGATGTGTTGTTTTGGAATTTGCGTTCCGGAAAATGGATTATAAATGGCATGTAGTACAATGTGTAGTATCACACTGTAGAAATGCATCCTTAAAATCTCTTGACAAATTGTTTTTGAGTATTTCAAATAAAGAGAAGATGCCTGAAACTTTGTTGCACTCTACCGGCAAACTGCCACCATGTCGATGCCCAAGTGCCCTTACTTGATTAAAAATGTCTTGCGCTCTGAAGTTAACAGTAATTCACCTCCGAGATTCGCTTTCGCACTGTTACAAAGAATCAGAGCCTCAGTAGACGAAACCAACCTCTTAGCAGAAATTATCGTTATACGCGCTTACTTGGCATCACTGGCAGCTCGTTTGCTAGGGCGGTGGAAGTCGAATATTATAAGGTGACGTACATAGGTCAGTGGTTCGAACATAGACTGCGACAATATTCTAAATTATGTATTACAGAAACCGACAGTCGTTTTATGTGAAACCGAATCACAAACACAAAACTTCGCCACATCGAATAGAAACAGAGTGTAATCGGGGTTTCCTTGGCATTTAGATGCGCATACGTTTGGAATAGCTGTTCACACACGTTGCCTTCAAAAAGATATTTTCTAACTAACGGGAGCACACACTTTTTTCTTTATTAGAAACAATGTTCTTATTTTTACCTTCGCACTGTCCAGCTACGATAATTATTGTTTAAGCTTTTGAAGTTTCATCACCTTACGTAACATTAAGTTAGACTCACAAACAGAAGAGCCCTAACGTTGGTGTTACCTGCTAGTTTTAAATGCTTTTATCTCTCCGCATACGAAACCTCTTTGTCCTACACCTTTTTGTACTGTGGGTACGTGGTGATATTTTCACTTCTAGCAACGGTTTGCGAAAAAAGTTGATTGATTCTAAGCAAAGTAGATGCATTTATCCAAAGTTTTCCATTTCTCAAACTAAGATTAATGAGAATCTATATACAACACATCCAAACAACTGCTACAACGTGTTTTTGCTAACTCTGTTTTCATATTTCGTTTAAAACTTTCGAAGGTTCATGATATTTCTAGGATTCGAACCGTGATCATCTTATACATACTCACCAATATACGCTGTCCGTGGCACAAAAGAGGACGTTGTGGTATCGATAGCTACGTTGCCATGGCTTAGGTACCAGTTAAGTTGGCACTACGACACCGACACTGATGACAGCGCCCTCTAGCCAGCACTGGAGAGCTCTACGAACATCGCTACAGATTCTACTCATTTCATCAGGTGCAGACAGCCAGGAAACATCGATTCTTGTTAGCTTGCTAATGAGACTTTGCATCAGTTACGATGGGGCCACAACGTCGCACCTACGTGTCGTCACCTAAAGTTATGTAATATGTTTGCGTATGTTTATACACTAGTAAAGGTGCTTTAACTGTATTTGCAGTACAGACGTGTATTACCTATTCCTGTTCCTACCCACGCGCCGCCTTCCAGGCGGGATACAAAAATTGGGGACGAGGCCATCTTCCTATCATTTCCTTTTTTGCTCGGTACTGCTTTAGTTTCCTTTGTGATACTCCCGTGTGCTTCAGTGACTGTCCCTGCGTGCTCCCACCTTTCGCTATATAGACTTTCATTTGTGTGAACCATGCTTCGCCTCAGGAACAGGCTTCGCTGTCCGATCTTGTACGTTTTCAGGCTCCGCAAATGACGCAGCTGCTAGCTGCCATAATTGGACTGGTCACACTACAGACTGCAGCTACTTCGGCGCCTCAGACGCCACCGCCTGTACCGACGCCGTCGTGAACGGCGTCGTCATTTCGTGTCTTAAATCCTGACGTTGATCAAAGGCCAGAATACATCGCCCAGCTCGAAGCACACTTCGCAGCATACAACATACCAGGTACAGAGCGGCTTGCCATTTTCATGACCAACGCAGGTGTTACACCGTGTGCTCGTGAAATTGTTTCCCACCACCCGCCAAGAAACTAAAACTTACTACGAAGTGATTGATGCTTTGAACTCCCACCTCCGTGACAGTGTAAATGTGGTATCTGCACGACCGTGTGTGTGTACTGTTAGCGTGGCACAACACGTGCCCTTCCGCCCGCTCCCAGCCCAGCCAGTCACACCGCGACGCTCGCGCGCACGTCAAACCAGTCACCCACTAAGAAACTGAAATCATGTAGGAACTGCTTTAGTGCCCACCCGCGGGACAATTGCACATCCCGTCAAGTACAATGTTATTTTTGTAATAAGAAAGGGCATGTGCTGGCTCTGTGTAGTAAGAGAAACTCTAGTTCCGAACTTGTATCCCGTTCGCGTGATTCTCGTGGGCGTCACCGCAACGGCAACCGCCATGATCATGATTCACATCAGCCGATGGACGATAATGCCATTTATTCAAAGCCTTCCGCTTCACGTGCGACAACGACTCGTCGTGTGAATCAAGTTTTGCCAGACATTTCCTCTCGCGTTCTGCGCGATGCGAGGAAACTTCTTGTGGCTCTGAACTTTTGTGGACGATCTAACGCATGCAGCTGGACACTGGTGAGTCTTTCTTTACTGAACAAATGTACATATGACTTGCTTGGTTTGCCCCCGCTTCGTCGTTCGCATTCCACGCTGACTGCTTTTACTGAACAGGAAAACTGTGCTGAGCCGGCCGGAGAGGTCGTTGGCCGTGTGGTTCTAGGCGCTACAGTCTGGAGCCGAGCAACAGCTCCGGTCGCACGTTCGAATCCTGCCTCGGTCATGGATGTGTGTGACGTCCTTAGGTTAGTTAGGTTTAATTAGTTCTAAGTTCTAGGCGACTGATGACCTCATAAGTCGCATAGTACTCAAAGCCATTTGAACCATTTTTTTGTGTGTAGTTTTCTAGCCACGTATGGTGCAACGATCCGTACAGTGTCTTTCCTTGTGCTCCGCTCTAGTGATGCTACGAACATTTTTGGCATGGACACATTTGAACTTTTTGGCCTCGCAGTTCAGGACAACGTACTTTGCAGCAACGCTAGTGACCATGCAGAAAGTGTTGCCGCACTATGCGATGATTTTGCTGAACTCTTTTCTGATGGACTTCGTTGTGCTAAGGACTTCGCAGCGCATGTTGTAATCGGACAATGCCATGCCTGTTTTCCAGCGCGCACGCCCGGTCCCGCATCCACGGCACGACGCCGTAGATGCTGAACTGACGCAATTGCAAGACACTGGTATCATTGAACCTGTTTCTGCTTCGCCATAGGCTTTGCTATAGTGTGTGTGAATAAACAAAATGGTCGCCTCCGTATTTGTGCTGACTTTAAGCCTACTGTAAATCCCCAGACAGTGGTAGCTACATTTACGTTACCGCGTCATGAAGACATATTTGATAAGCTTGGTGCGGGAAAATTATTTTCCACGATTGACTTGTGTGACGCATATTTTCAGCTTCCGCTCAACGAACAGTCTCAGCTTTATTTTGTGATCAACACCCACCTTCGATCGTTCAAGTTTCGCCACCTTTCTTTCGGTTGTGATTCGGCTGTTATCTTTGTCTTACTTGCAGCAGTTGTATGCCATTGTCCCTGGTTGTTCGAATTATCTGGAGAATTTAGTTGTATCAGGTCGCACCCGTGATGAACATGTGTAGAATTTGCATACCTTATTTACTGTCGTTTTGCAGGCAGGGCTAAAATGTAACAGAAAAGTGAAATTTTCTTAAAACTAAGATTCAGTATTTAGGACACATGATTAACGGACAGTGTATACACCCCTCGCCGTCACATCTCAATGCGATTAAATACTTGCCAGCACCGAGGAACTTGAAAGATCTTCAGTATGTGTTGGGCAAAATTACATATTATATTCGGTTTATACCAAATGCTGCATCGTCTTCGACGTAAGAACGTTCCCTTTATTTGGACTTCAGAATATGATGCTGCTTTCCACAAGCTCAAATCTGCTTTGTTGAGTGATCGCTGTTTAATTCCTTTCTATCCCTCCAAATCAGTTGTTTTGTCTGTTAATGCATATTCTCACGGCATCGGAGCGGCTCACACCGCATTAATTGTCGATCGCCCGATCCCTTTTGCGTCTAAGTTGCTCAATTCTGCACAGCAAAACTATTCCCAAATCGAGAAAGAAGCTTTAGCCACGGTATATGGCGTAACGAAGTTTCATGATTTTTTTCTAGGGTCGCAAGTTTTATTTGGTAACAGACCATAAGCCTTCGACGTCGTTGTTCCACCCGTCAAAGCCAGTTCCGGCCCGTGCTGCACAAAAAGGTGCAACGTTGGTCTTCGTTTTTGCCTGACTAAAATTATGAAATCTTGTTTCGGCCTACGGCCCAGCATGGCAGTGCTGATGCTTTATCGTCAACCTATAGGTTCTGACGAAGTGTTTGATTCTTCCGAACCGTCCTGCATGTTTGATTCGCAAGATAAGGAATTAGCTGATGGTTTTCCAGTGGATTTTCGCCGCATTGCTTCCGCGACAGCTGCCAACTCTTCTTTGCAGATTCTTTTGCACTATATTCGCACTCAGTGGCCTCCATGTTCTTCGCAGATTCGCGATCCCCTTCGTTCGTCACAATCTCTGTCTGTACAACACGGTGTTATCTTCTTATGAACTGACGATCAATCTCGTGTGATTGTACCTCGTTTACTGCACGCTGGTCATTGGGGTATAGTGAGGAAGAAGCAATTAGCACGTCGTCACTGCACTTGGGTTGGCATTGATAAACAAATTCAGAATTTGCTTGCTAATTGTCGCTCTTGCGGGGAGGATCATTCTGCTCCCCGCCAGCTGTTCTTTGCGTGGCCGACTCCTCCTGCGCGTTGGCAGCGCGGTCATATTGATTTTGCGGATCCTTTCTGGGATACATGCTGGATGATTGTAGATTGTCGTCGATACCCACTGGTTGATAGTCGTTGATACGTACAGCAACTTTGCTTTTGTTGCGCCTAAGTCTTCTACTACATCTGCGAGTACTATTCGGGCTTTTAGGTCTATCTTTTGCATTGAGGGCTTTCCTGAAGTTACTGTCTCCGACAATGGCCCCCAATTCGTGTCTTCAGAGTTTGAAGCGTTCTGTGCTGCTAATGGCATTCGACATTTGACCTCAGCCCCGTTCCACCCCCAGTCGAACGGCGAGGCTGAACGCTTTGTGCGTGCGTACGTTTGTCGCAGATCAGCAAGTTGCGCGCCACGCACACTCGCGGGCGCGCGCTCTGGACTTTCCTTGCTTCCTATCGCTCCCAGCCGCACGGCACCCGTTCCCCATCGGTCGCTCCTGCAGCTATTGTAGCCGCCGCCGCCGCGCCCTCCCGCTGCTTCGCCTCGTTCTGGCTTGGCGCCGCACGATTTGGTGTTGTATCGCATTTTCCCTGGCAGCCAGCGCTGGGAGCAGGGACTCATTCTTCGCCAGCTTGGCCGCGCCTTATTTCTCATTTTTGGTCCCTCTGGCACTGTCAAGCGACACCGGAACCAGATTCGTTTGTGTTTTCTGCCGCTGGTTGTTTCCCGACAGAATTGGATGCTTCGCGGCTTCTGCCGCCTCCGCCCACGACGCCACCGACGACACCTCCACCGCTCGCGCCTCCACCATGGGCGCGCCTGCCGTCGTCGCCGCTGCCGGTCCCGTCACCTGCACCGGACGGGCGCCTCTTGCCGCCGCCGCCGCCGCCGCCGCGGCTGCAGTGTTCCTCCGTAGTGCCGGAACCGATGGACGCTGATGCTGCCGTCACGTTTCCGCCGTCACCCATGGAGATCGTTGCTCCGCCGCATCAGAGCATACCCAGTAGCGGTGCACGGCCTCGACAGGACTTCCACGGGGCGTTGTCCTCGCCCCCTAGCAAGCAATTCGGGGTCGCTCGTGGTCAACGCGCCCCGACAGTTCCACTGTCCGTCCCCTCAGCTGCGCCGCCCCTGGCTCCCTCCACCCGCCGTCGAAAGCCATACTCAACGACGGGGTGTCATTTCAGGGGGGGAGGGATGTGGTATCGATAGCTATGATGCCATGGCTTAGATATCCGTTAAGTTGGCACTAAGACACCGATGACAGCGCCCTCTAGCCAGCACTGGAGAGCTCTACGAGCATCGCTAGAGATCCTATCCATTTCATCAGATGCAGACAACCAGGAAACATCGCTTCAGCTTAGCTTGCTATTGAGACTTTGCATTAGTTATGATGGTTCCATAACGTCGCAACTACGTGTCGTCACCTAAAGTTACGTAATATGTTTGCGTATGTTTATACACTAATAAAGGTGCTTTAATTGTATTTGCAGTTCCGACATGTACTACCTTTTCCTGCTCCTACCCACGCGCCGACTTCCAGGCGGGATACAAAAGACGTACTGAAGGCAGTTGGTATTTTCTGTAGTGGAAATCAGCACTAAGATTTGCCCAAAATAATTTTATTGTGATTTGTGTCGTATTTCATGACTGATAGTCGATATTCTAGATATGAGCTACGGACTCATT
This sequence comes from Schistocerca gregaria, assembly GCF_023897955.1. Classification (NCBI taxonomy): domain Eukaryota; kingdom Metazoa; phylum Arthropoda; class Insecta; order Orthoptera; family Acrididae; genus Schistocerca; species Schistocerca gregaria. The sequence goes on from NC_064931.1 coordinate 838,838,243, forward strand.
TACAAAAGGTCTATAATTCATTAGTTTTGAGCGGGTGTAATGACGCTGCAGGAAACAGGGAAGACAAAGTCCGTCTTTGCACGTATCATGGCTCAAGATGAGTGGAACACAAACCTATCAATTTTTGTAAGGATTCCACGATCATCGTTCCCAACATTCCTTTCTATAGTCACTTAAAAGTTGTAAATGCGGTTTCCATCACTAAATAGCTAAGCTATTTGCAGAGAAAGTACGTAAAACGTAGCAACTTCAGCTAACTCATGTAGCACACGTATAGTATCGTCTTACTCCTACTAGGTGAATTCACGAGAACTTTAGCCAGGAACAGAACGTTTTCGATCAAGTGACCAAACCTTGATATTTAAGGACTTTTAAGCTTTTTTTAAATAAAAGAGAAATTGTTGTGAGAATATTGACGGTAAATTCGGTATGAATGCTATAACCACTCCGTATAACAGCCCGAACTATATTTTAACATAGGAAAATAGCCTTTTGTGCGCCCCCTAAAGAGCCCACATACGTAAGTGTATAGCTGGAGAGTTGTGCCATGGCCAACACTGTCACGAGATCGTATACCAATCGATAATTTTCTGTCGTATACCATGAACGTTATTCAGTATGCTAGTTTTATAACATCAGAGTAGGACATTATCTTAAGAGTGTACGTTGAGACTGAAATAAGTAGCTCATAGAAAAACTTAGTTCACCATGTGCATGGGTCTGTGCACAGCAGTTGTCCATTCTGGAATCAGGTTAGAGCTCAAAACACTAGATCGCTATTCTAATGTACTGCAAGATGTGATGATCTAGTTCCGTGTATGAACGAAATGTGGAATTCTAGCCCATCAGCACGCACTTATATTTTTACTTTTAACAATGACCACACTTTGTGTTACGGATGTGAAAATTACCAGTTTATCGTCTCATTCTACATGTCAAACGATGTCGGTTGTTTCTATGTTGGTTCTGTACAATTTGTCTTAAGACATCTTCGCACCTACTACTTTAGAAACGGATTCACATTAAAGGATTGACCGATAAGTAAGAAAACTAATTCAAGAAACACTATCATTTAGGAAATAGTTGCCTAAAGATGTAAGAGTTTACTTCAGCTACAGTATTAAGGGATCAAAAACGAACTATGCCGTTCTCCTACTATGGGGCATATATTCATGTTCTGAAAATATTTCGTCCCGCTATGCAAGCAAACGGCCTGGGCCAGTCGGCGGCACAGAAGATATTCTGCTGAGTGTATTCAGCGTTTTCTCAAACAGCGCGATCGTTATTAACGATCTCACGTTAACGATAGAACACTACGATCATCGAAGATTTTTTTTTACCGATTTAGCCTGCAACTGTATAACAGTTTTACGTAGTAAGTACGCTGCATACATAACCTACTGAATTAAAGACGTATACCATACGTACTATTAGGTACTGACAGACGAGCTTCAAAACTTAAATGTCTGTTCCATGTTTGTCTTTGTAGTTCGTGTACGCTCCTTTGTAAGAGTAGTCGTTGTTCTTTACTAACAACCTTTTACGTAATGAAAACGCAGTGTATGTTGAATTAAATCGATGAAATGATCTTGTATATGTGCAGCGTCACTTCAGTATACAATACAATCAAATCCTGCCACATATAAAATGCATCCAGAAAGAAAATGGAGAAGTCTAAGAAATTGGAATGGAGGCTGTCGTGAAATATTTCACTGATGAAATCTTCTTCTGATTATCGACCGAATCGTGGCGTCGTGTTGTAACGTTTCGACTAGTTTCTCACTCTTCAGGCAAAGATGAAGATTAAGATACTCTTCAAAATGTTGCGATAAAATGACGTCACACATCGGCTGATAACCCAAGAATATCTCAGTGAAGATATAATACAGATTTGTAATGAGTCAAACGAAATCGGCATCTACAGTTACAAATGTCGCATATTCTCTGAAGACCTCTCTTATAAGCAAAAGATGATGTAGGTCAGCCACCAGACGAGAACGGCGAGCAAGCCAAAGCATGATCTATTCTTACTAGAGGATATAATTCTCTAAGGAGCTGGAGTGGGTGTTCCTCGCATTTCGACGACTGTCTGGGTTTGCTACTTACGTTTTGTAAACACCAGATGTTTGTACCACTGAAAAACCTTCAACGATTTTGTACTTGTCATTTACCACAATTGGGTTAACTGCTTACACATGAATACTTTCCCAGGCTGCTTGTAACCTAGAAATAACAGCAACAGCCATTGTCTTGGGAAAAATTCACTCATGGAGAAATTTAAATACAGAAACAAATATAACAAATGCAATTTAACAAATATAACAAATGCAATTTCACAAATAACGGTGTATCGTATTGGGCATACATCCCACGAGAAAATGAAACCGTTTGGGGAGTAGGTTTGTTTATGATCCACAAAGCATTAGCTCAGTTCACGGAGTTTTGATTTGAGGTAGATCTAAGGTATTCAAAGATCGTCCTTTGTACCCAGATGTGCTAAATGGGATTGTGGTGAAATGACCTGTGACAGGGAGAGGGGGGCGAAGCTGTAGTGTGTTCCTCAAACAGCTCTAACACGATGGTAGCCATACGGAGATTACTGGTTGGTTGTGTATTGGAATCAACGGATGCACTCGAGCACGTAACTGGGTACAGTGTCTGTTAATTCATTATCGTCTCCTTCATGTGACGCGATTGAAATAAGTCAGTTAAGTTTAAGCAGTACTTTTCACAAAATCTGACGTGACTGGGAAACTTTACATGTTGGGTGAGGCTACAAGGAACTGGCTCTTGTAGTAGAAGTATTTATAATTGATTGAAATGCATGTGGAAGGTGACACTGTTAGGCAGTATCCGAAATTAATGGGATAACATCAAACTGAAGTCTCTTCCTCACGGTAATTCGGTGATAAACTGTAGGGTATAATGATGGATTTGACACATATACCTTAAACAGAAATATGTTTTATACGTTTTACATGAAACAATAACATAGTTTCAAGTCAATGGTTATAGAAATAGTGTTGCCAAAGACTGTAAGTTGGAAATACTTTTCCGCTTTATGAAAATGTCTGGAGTAAACTGAAAATATACGTGAAAGAAGGCTGAAATTCATCCAGTGCGCGTAAATGTTGGAGTACGCTATCGACTTGCAGACCAAACCACACTAGCACTCAAATTAGAATACTCCGAAATGCCGACAGCAGTTGGTCATAAGAGTGAGAAACCCTAGTAATAATAACATTGAAGCGAAACCTAGAAATAATTCTTCTCCGCTACGAATGGATGAAAATGGTGTCCAAGTAGTCGAACATTGCCAGTTCCAGCCAATGATCGCTTCATTTGGACCGGAGGACCCAGTGTATTCAATATAAACACAATCCACACTATTATGGAACAACCACCAGCTATCACAGTGCCTTGTTGCCAACTTGGGACCATGTCTTCGTTCACTCTGCGACACTCAAACCCGACCAACAGCTCTTACGAACCGAAATCGGGACTCATCCGATCAGACACGGTTTTCCAGCCGTCTAGGATCCAACCGATATGATCACGAGACCAGGAACGGTGCTGCAGGCGAATTCGCGCTATCAGCAACGGCACTCACGTCGGTCGTCTCCAGCCATAGAAGATTAACGACAGATTTCGTCGCTGTGTCATAACGGATACGTCAGTCGTACGTCCCACATTTATTTCTGCGGTTATTTAAAGCAGTATCGCTAGTCTGTTAGCAGTGACAACTGTACACAAACAACGCTGCTCTCGATAGTTAAGTGAATGTCGTCGGCGACTCCTTTGTTCATGGCGAAAAGTAATGTCTCGAAATTGGTTTTCTGGGCACACTCTTGATATTGTGAATCTCGGAATATTGAATTCCCTAACGAATTCCGGAAATAAATGGCCCTTGTGTCTAGCTCCCAGTACCATTTCGCGTTAAGCCTGTTAAATTCCGTCGTGCGACCATAACCAGGTCGGAAACCATTTCACATGACTTACCTAAGTACAAATGGCAGCTTCACTTTTCTTTTCCTTTATTGATTTTCAATTCCTCCCGAAGGGGGCGGGCTGGCAGCAGCTTAGTACGCTGCTCTACGGCCTACAGACTTTTTTAAAAAACGTAAGAAGAAAAACAAGAAAAACAGGCGATAAAATGTTGACAAATTTTAAGACAGCGGAAAAAAGCGGAAAGTTAAAACAGAAATCAAAAGGGGTTGGCACTGTTAATAAGACACACGAATCAGACAAGTAACATAGTACACACACAATTAAAAAACATGGCCACTGTCGGGTTTCTGTTAGCAAGAGATAAAAGGCACACCCAGCGACAGTATGATGGTCGTTTGCAACACTTCCCAAAAAAAAAACACAACATGGAACACTCGCTGTAAAACACTGCACGAAAATGGAGGCAAAAAGATGACGCTTCCGAGCCAAAGGCAGATGGGGAGGGGGGCCTGACGGAGGGGGAAGAACAAGGAGGGAGGAAGGAAAAACGAAAAGGGGAAGGACTTATAAAGGGGGAGAGGGGCAGGGCAGACGAGAGTGAATGAGAAGAGGCAGAGGAGGGAAATGCATAAGGACTCGGGGGAGAGAAGGGTTCAGAGAGGGGGAGGTGGGGAAAAAAGGATGGAGGGGGGGGGGGGGAGAGGGAGCTCATGGCAGCTTCACCAACGCACCGCCCTTTTATGCCTTGTGTAAGCGATACTATCGACATCTATATGCATGAATACTGCTATTCCATGACTTTCGTTATGTCAGTGACGATCATGTAAGATTGTCAAGGGAATCTTGTAACATTATTCCCTCAAAACAGTGGCAAGTTAGCGTTAGCTCTGACGGCCATATATTGTACCATGCGGTCGACCTGAGAAGCCAAAGCACCTACGTAATCCTTGCAGTAATTTGACCTCGCAGTGTAACTGCAGGGTCCCTACTGTACCACTATATGGTAGCCCATATAATCACCTGACTCGGCCACGTTTCACTCTTGGAACGTTAACTCAACCAGAAGTTGGAAAAAGGGTGAGAGAAGACTCATCCAATTAAATGACTTTATCCATTGTTCGATAATCGAGGTTTTGTGGCTTAAGCACCACGTTTTCCTGTTACTGGCATTTGCATCACTGATGAGTGGTTTTGGAATTGTACATAACCCTGAAATTCCCTGCCTCTGGATCTCCCTTCGTGTTATTTTGGTGCTGAGAGAGTTCGCGAGTGCCAGATTCAGTTCAGCAGTGACTTTTGCAGCTGTCTTCCTTTTATTTTTCATCACAATCTTCATCAGTGACTGTCAGGATGATCACTCGACACATCCTCATTCAGGTTTCGATTTAGCGGATGATATTTTTCCGCATAATGTTAAATGTTTGATGACTGTACCTCTTGAAATACCAAACACTTCGGCTCCGTTGGTTTTGGAATCAGCCACCATACAATCCCTAACAATTATCTTGAGTTTCATTTCACTCAGCTCAGACATAATGCATTCATAATTACACATTTCATAGTTCTCACCATAACTGACACCTCAGACCTTTTAAGGATATTGTAAAAGTCCTGTTAGTCGGCCGCGGTGGTCTCGCGGTTAAGGCGCTCAGTCCGGAACTGCGTGACTGCTACGGTCGCAGGTTCGAAACCTGCCTCGGGCATGGATGTGTGTGATGTCCTTAGGTTAGTTAGGTTTAAGTAGTTCTATGTTCTAGGGGACTGATGACCATAGATGTTAAGTCCCAAAGTGCTCAGAGCCATTTGAACCATTTTTTTAAAAGTGCTGTTCATGGTAAAATACAACAGTGCAACCTTCAGGATCGGCTAGCATATGCATTTACGTTGAGGGCAGAATATTTCGCAGTGTTTCCATATTTTGGTCCGATCCCCGTATGTTTCATGTTAAAAGTTAAGAATGATAGATCTATTACATTTCTAGATCACCGTGGGTGCTAGGGTCTCACGTGTTATTGCCTCAGCAACCGAAAGAGTAGCGTATCGACTGTAATCTCAGCCTAAATCAAATCTAGAAAAACATTTGCCAGACAGTACAGTGGTCGATAGTCAAAGCTGTCTGATAGTGATAGCAGTTCTATGAAGTGGATTATGACCAGAATGCACACTGCAACAAGAGACTTGCAATGAAAAAGTGTCTACATGAAGCTGTGTCACCGAAATCTTACCGCCACAGTCTGCACGGAGCGAGGTGGCGCAGTGGTTAGTTAGTTGGTTGGTTGTTTGATTTTGGGGAGGGGAACAAACAGCTAGCTCATCGGTCCAATCGGAAGAGGTAAGGATGGGGAAGGAAATCGGCCGTACCCTATCAAAGGAACCATCCCCGCATTTGCCTGAAGCGATTTAGTGAAATCACGGAAAACCTAAATTAGTATGGCCGGACGTGGGTTAGTCGTTAGCTCACTGGACTGACGTTCAGAAGAACGCCGGTTCATGTCCGCGAATATCCAGATTTAAGTTTTCCATCATTTTCCTCATTCTTTCGTGGCAATTGCCTGGACGGTTTGAAAGGGCACGGACGATTTCCTGGCGGCCGGTGTGGCCGAGCGGTTCTAGGCTCTACAGCCTGGAACTGCGCGACTGCCACGGTCGCAGGACCGAATCATGGCTCCGGCATTGATGTGTGTGATGTCCTTAGGTTATTTTGGTTTAAGTAGTTCTAAGTTCTAGGGGACTGATGACCTCAGAAGTCAAGTCCCATAGTGCTCAGCCATTTGAACCATTTGTTGACTATTTCCTTCTCCATCCTAGAAATATTCCGAGAATGTGCTCCGCCTCCAATGACCTCGATGTTGACGGGACGCTCGTGGCTCCTCATTCCGCCTTCCATTTTACCATAAGATACATATGTACTGACTGTTTCATAACTATTCCCTATAAAAGCATGTCTTGAAACAACGAAACGGGTGTCCTGAGCATAATAATTCGACAGAATAACAATTAGTGATTGTAATCTGGGTAGATGTTGATGTCCTTGAAATTACTCCTGGCCAGTCGTGGTGTCTGCGTTTAGAGGAGCGAGCGGAACCTTATCAGGTCGAGTGTCTCCGTCCTACTGCAAAACCTAGTGAGGTTACAGTAATACTAGGAAAGAATGTCACCTCATAGCCATAACCATAGCCCTAGCCCTTCTGTATCCTGTATAGTCTCGATTATGTCAGTGTGCTGTGCGAACTACAACCTGTGTTTTCCGTTTAACGTCGCAATGTAAAAAGATAATAATGGCCCCATTCTCACCTATAAAAACGTCTGAGACAGATTTCATGAACACGATGGCAAAGAAAAGTAGCTGGTTATGCCCACTGTGAATACGTAATACGTATTTTGGTGGACAAATTACATAGCCGGTTTTCTAATTCCATTCCTTCCTTATGATTGATAAAAATTTTGCTGGATGAGTGGATGTGTATCCATCTGACTGCTGTAACCGGCTTGTATCTATCATTTGTCGCATATAGGCTGTAATAAACATAAACGGAGGGTAAAATGCCTATTGAAAATATTCTGTTTCTAGTTTTGTCTAAAATCTTGTCATCGAGATACGCATATACACTCCTGGAAATGGAAGAAAGAACACATTGACACCGGTGTGTCAGACCCACCATACTTGCTCCGGACACTGCGAGAGGGCTGTACAAGCAATGATCACACGCACGGCACAGCGGACACACCAGGAACCGCGCTGTTGGCCGTCGAATGACGCTAGCTGCGCAGCATTTGTGCACCGCCGCAGTCAGTGTCAGCCAGTTTACCGTGGTATACGGAGCTCCATCGCAGTCTTTAACACTGGTAGCATGCCGCGACAGCGTGGACGTGAACCGTATGTGCAGTTGACGGACTTTGAGCGAGGGCGTATAGTGGGCATGCGGGAGGCCGGGTGGACGTACCGCCGAATTGCTCAACACGTGGGGCGTGAGGTCTCCACAGTACATCGATGTTGTCGCCAGTGGTCGGCGGAAGGTGCACGTGCCCGTCGACCTGGGACCGGACCGCAGCGACGCACGGATGCTCGCCGAGACCGTAGCATCCTACGCAGTGCCGTAGGGGACCGCACCGCCATTTCCCAGCAAATTACAGACACTGTTGCTCCTGGGGTATCGGCGAGGACCATTCGCAACCGTCTCCATGAAGCTGGGCTACGGTTCCGCAAACCGTTAGGCCGTCTTCCGCTCACGCCCCAGCATCGTGCATCCCGCCCCCAGTGGTGTCGCGACAGGCGTGAATGGAGGGACGAATGGAGACATGTCGTCTTCAGCCATGAGAGTCGCTTCTGCCTTGGTGCCAATGATGGTCGTATGCGTGTGTGGCGCCGTGCAGGTGAGCGCCACAATCAGGACTGCATTCGACCGAGGCACACATGGCCAATACCCGGCATCATGGTGTGGGGAGCGATCTCCTACACTGGCCGTACACCTCTCGTGATCGTCGAGGGGACACTGAATAGTGCACGGTACATCCAAACCGTCATCGAACCCATCGTTCTACCATTCCTAGACCGGCAAAGGAACTTGCTGTTCCAACAGGACAATGCACGTCCGCATGTATCCCGTGCCACCCAACGTGCTCTAGAAGGTGTAAGTCAACTACCCTGGCCAGCAAGATTTCCGGATCTGTCCCCCATTGAGCATGTTTGGGACTGGATGAAGCGTCGTCTCACGCGGTCTGCACGTCCAGCACGAACGCTGGTCCAACTGAGGCGCCAGGTGGAAATTGCATGGCAAGCCGTTCCACAGGACTACATCCAGCATCTCTACGATCGTCTCCATGGGAGAATAGCAGCCTGCATTGCTGCGAAAGGTGGATATACACTGTACTAGTGCCGACATTGTGCATGCTCTGTTGCCTGTGTCTATGTGCCTGTGGTTCTCTCAGTGTGATCATGTGATGTATCTGACCCCAGGAATGTGTCAATAAAGTTTCCCCTTCCTGGGACAATGAATTCACGGTGTTCTTATTTCAATTTCCAGGAGTGTACTAGGGGAAGACTGCTCCTACCAAACACCGGGTCTAGCGTTTTTTTAGTACTGAATGATTTTGGATCAAGGGAATATATTTTTGCTCTTTGCTCGCAAAGTTGTCTCATATCTTTCGTTTTACGGGAGATCTAGTAAGGACCGGACTAATAAATGAAGGCTTCATCTACTTTTGTCACCTTAATAATGCCGACAGGCATTTTACGTGAGAACTCAACAGGTCATAGTAGCAATATAGCGGTAAGTTTCTGACGTTTCATTAAAACAGAGCTTCGTCGATGTTTGCAAATTGTGATGGCTCTAGTGGCTATAGGTGAAGAGTAATGACAACCAGGTGACGCCAGTGGTTTTACTACCCAAGGTTAGGTCAAAAAAGAGATGACAGATTCGAAAATCATATGTCACCAGCCGTAATTAAATAACGAGCGATAGTGTGAGATATCAAAAGATTCTGGATTTCTTAGAAGATAGGACAGCATGTTACCTTCAATAGTTTTGTGTGTGTGTGTGTGTGTGTGTGTGTGTGTGTGTGTGTGTGTGTGTGTGTGTGTGTGTGTGTTGCTTACGGGCGCTTAACGCCGAGATTATGAGGTTATTGCACACATCAAAAGAAACGAATTTGGACAAAATTAGTAAAATTGAATCATACACGCAAAGACAGCGGGAAAAGAATAAAGATGCTATACAAGAGACTAAAACATAAGGAAAACGAGAAAGGAGCTAAAAGAACTCCACAGCGAATTGTCACTGACTGGCCACTTACGCAAAATATGAGTGAGCCAGTCATCCTGCGAACGTAGTAAAATCCTTTCCCTAAAATATTGGTAAAAACATTGTACAATTGGCAAAACTTTAAAATTCTAACCACATTCGTTTGACTGTTACCTAAAAGAGATTGCAGATCCGTCGACAAATCATCCGCGGCCCGCGTTTCAGAAAATAAAACGCAGTGGTGCACAGTGATATCTTGTCCACAAGCACCAATTGGAAGGTCCTCTCGCCGGAGCACGAAGCCATGCATCATAGGGCTGTGGCCTATGCGGACCTGCGTTGTGGGTTGTACTAAACGGAGCTTATTGTCGGTCACTTGCAACCACTCATTCTCCCACCGACTCAAGACTCTTGAGCTGAGCAGCGAGGTGATAGCGTGCAGGGGGTTGGCACACTGAAATACCTGATCATCGAAACGTGCCTCCTTCGCTGCTAGATCTGCCCTTTCGTTCCCACCAAATTACGATGTGTCCTGATACCCATCAGAAAGAAACCTCCTTCCCCAAGCCGTTGTAAGTGGAAGTGGCTATCCTGGATAGGTGTGGACAACTTTATCTGCTGGGTACAAACCTTGCAGAGAGTGATGGGTACTAAGAGAATCGGAACAGACAAGAAATTTACCACATGAAGAAAGTCTCATCTGCTCCAGTGCCCGCAAGGTTGCATACAATTCTGCACCAAAGACCGTAAGACCAGAGCATCCAAGAGAATCCCCTTATTCCGACCCATCCGTAAAATAGCGACATAGTCGTGGTGCTCAGATAAAATGTCAGAAAACATCGCATTGAAAACGGAAGCAAGAGTGCTCTCTCCTATACTGCACCAAATATAAGATCACTCTGGGCCTCCCCTTTAACAAGGGTGGCAGGCGGTTAAAACACTGGATTTGGGGTCGTATTGGCTCCACACCGAGGGACTGCAGCACACACTGCACGTGGATCCCAAATGGCATTGTTGCTCGTGGGCGGTTGGGGAAAAGGCGCTCCAGAGGCGGAAGAGCAACAGAATGGTGTGCAGGTGAAATCGTAGCTGTGAAGAACTTAAACGCCTGATGCACCAGGAGCGTCTGCTGCCGGATGGTAAGTGGCGGTTCCCTAGTCGCAGCACAGAGGCTGGTTATGGAGCTCGTCCTATAAGCACCAGTGACAATGATCTTCAAATAGGAAGGCCTCGCCGATCAATACACCATGCACATGTAGTCGAGCCGTGAACGCACAACAGCCTTATAAAACTCGAGGAGACGCACGCTGTTCACTCCCCAAGACCTGTAGCTACGGCAGCTTAAGGTAACCAGTGCCTTCAGGTTCATGGTTTTTCATGTGTTTCAGGTGTGGCAGCAACGACAATCTGTAGTCGAAAATTAGGCCCAGAAACAGCACTGAGTCTCTAACATGCAGCATGTTAGTTCCCATATAACCCCATATGCAAGGCAATGAAATTAAAAATACGAAGAGAACGAATAAAACACACACACACACACACACACACACACACACACACACACACACACACTGTAACCTGCAGCTGGCGCCTCGCTGTTGCAACACTGGACGAGGAACAGAATACAGCAAAAACGTCCACAAATAAGGAGCAATGTACAGGACTCTTGACCGTAGACGTGATACTGTTTTTGGCTATGGCAAAGAGGGTAACACTTAAAACACCTGGCTGTTCAAATCGATCTGCCAGCGAGCTACCAACTGCAGTACTAAAAAAACCGGTGGGACAGGAAAGACCGTATGAAAATGGGGAGTTGGCCACGAAGCAGCTGTGCAAGAATACAGTGTCTCTAAGTAGTATCATATGCCTTACTAATGTCAAACGAATATACCGGTACAGTGATGCTTGCGTACGAAAGACTGCTGAATAGCCGTCTCTAGCAGGGCCAAGTGGTCGATAGTGGACCGAAGTCTCCGGGATCCACACTGAGAGCAGCTAATGAGTTTCTTGGTGTCCAACAACCAGACCAGGTGACGGTTAACCATTCGCCCCAGGCTCTTTCCTACACAGCTTGTTAAGGCGATACTCTGATAGCTACTGGGGCATGTGCGGTCCTTTCCAGGTTTGAGAGGAATCAAAACTGCCTCTCTCCTCGAGCTGGAGCAGGTACCCATCTGCCATATAAAATTAAAATATACAGGGGGATTTCTTTCGATGCTGCTGGCAAATTTCTAAGCATGCAGTACCGGATCTTGTCGTGACTGGGTGTAGTATCATGGTTCTCTGACAGGGCTAATTGCAACTCCCACATGGAGATAGGGTAGTTATAAGTTCTGGAATCGTTGGATCTAAAGTCCAACTTCCTCCTCTGTGCAGTCGCAAGGTAGCGACGTAACGCCGGTTCCTGGCTGCTTTTGAAGTACTTTATGAAAAATTCTCATCCAGCGTCTGAGCGACGTCTCTGGGCGCTCTTTGGAGACATCCCCGTGTCAGCACTGCTGCTATTGGTGAACAATTGCATTTACCAGAAATCCTGCAGATGGCGTCCCACACTTTCGTATAACAATTGAAAATTCGTGTTAACGTTTTATGGTACCAAACTGCTGAGGTCATCGGTCCCTAAGCTTACTCACTACTTAGTCTAACTTCAATTAACTCACGCTAAGGTTAACACACACACCCATGCGCGATGGTGGACTCGAATTTCCGACGAGGGTCGTAGAACTAGTGGAACGGTTGATGAAGTCCAGGAACGTATCCCATGACCTTTTCTTGCTCTCCTTAATCACACGTCGCGCTTCTGCCTTCGCAACTCGAAAGGCTATGAGGTGGTCTTACTTAGGGCGCCTTTGAAATCGTAAATCGTCAAAGAGCCGCACGCCTGTTCCGAATAGCAGAATGGCATTCATCCGTCCACCAAGGCACAGGTCGCCTCCTAAGATGACCTGGGGACTTCGGGATGGACAGGTCAGCAGCTTGATGGACCACTTGTGTGATGTAATCCTCCAATTCGTGGGCGCTGTGGCAGTGGTTGAACACAGCGAGGAGGCCAAAGAGCATCCAGTTACCCTGCTGGCTTCTCTGCAGGTGGTGCTCCATCCAGTAGGGGAATTGAGTGGTAAGTGGTCACTGGAAATTTTCTAAGTCGTTTCACTTCCCAGCTGCCTAAACCCCGACCGTCCGCTTTCGCGTCTCCACCAGCACTGTCCTTTGTCCGTTCCCGGCAGCGTTGCCCGCTCGCCGAGTATCATCGCTCAACTGACTAGGGCACTTCCCTTTCCTGAAGCTGGTTACAGCTTATTCTACATAACATTACATTTTAAAATATTTAAATAATCAGAGCCTCACCACTTAAATATTCTAATTAAAGTAACAATAATATCCATTACATAATAAACGTTAAATTCTTTTACATAGAACCAATACAATTTCCTCCTTAACTTTGAATGTCACGGCCCGCAGCCTTGCACCACTGTGCTTTCTAATACGTAAATAAAGAACAAAATTAACTATTATGCACTAAACTTTACAACATATATTATACTACATAATGATTCAATAAGTTGTCATGCTGTCATCGTTCAATGTGTTTTGTGTGGAGGAAATGATGATCTGATGCTTAACTGAAAATACTGATAAGTTAAATTTACTACATCTCTTAAACAAATAGAGTTCATATTTACCACGTTTGTCATTTTAATGATGTGCTTCTATACGAAATGTCGATCGTTAAAGTCTACCAAAGCGTTCAGATTTTAGCATTCAGGTCATTGTTACAAAACTTGTTGATTTCACTTTAACAGTAAATCCTAAGCTATTATAGATATGATCAATATTCAAGGTTTATTGGGATCACAATGAAAATTTATGGAGGATGGCAGATTAAAATAACTGTTGCTTCATTCCCTGCACTACTACAGAGTTAAATAGTGTTCACAAATGTTTCCGTTTATAACGGATATTTGGTCTGCCATATTTAACACTGCTACGTCTCCTTGGCCACGAAAGCTTTCTACTGTGTTGCCCTATGACGTAGGTTCTCGCCTGTCTCACTCGCACACTACAGCGCTTAGCCGTCAATAGACAATACATATGTGAGTTTCCCCATCTCGTAGTGAATCTGGGCTCTTTGTGACACGCGGTCCTGGACGACACGGTTTGTTTCACAATTCCTGAAGGCTGACTCCGTCGGCCATAAACTTGAATGAGAGCGAGATGCTCGTTAACACACAGTGGGAGAGGAGAAAAAGAGGTGGATGGCTGAGATGACCCACTAGCAGTTCAGAAATTGGTGGCGGCACCTGTGATGAGAATGCACAGCTTGTGAGACGTCACGAGGCCCTCCAAAACCCTACCTCGAGGGCAAGTAGAAATCGAGCCCCACAAGACATGATGGACGTTGAAGTCACCCAGGAGAAGAAATTGGCGGGAGAGGTGTTCCACAAGAGCTGTGAGAGCTTCAGATGCTACAGCATCTAGCGGAGGTAATTACAGCGAGCAAACTGTAGTCCTCCGACGGGCATGAATTTCAACTGCAACTCCCTGCAAGTCAGTAGCCGCGGGGATAAAAGAGGAGTGGTGCACATTGTGGACAAATACGGTGACCCCTACCTTGGTTCTTTCCCTCGATAGGTCATCCTTGCGATATAGCATATACCTCCATTGCAGTATGGAAGCCATTTTAGCGATGAGGGTTTACTCTGTCTTTCTCCTTCTCGATCCGTCGCTGTGGTGATACGGCAAGAGAGGGGGGGGGGGGGGGGGGGGGAGGATTTCTTGAGGGACTCGCTGCTACCCTCGCGCTAACTTCTACGTTCATACCAGCGATGGGTCGATCTTCATCAGGTCCATCAGACAATATTAAGATCGCATGGTCCGTTGGCTTCGGAGCGGTCAGCTTTCGCCATTTGGCATTTGTCCCCCGCTTGTAATTCGGGGACGTTCGTAAGACTGATAGGATTGAAACACCCTATAGAAGTTCATCTGATGTCTGCCGTGAGGGTTTTCTCTCTACGTTTACGTTATGTTTGGCGACTGGAGGTAAACTTGCCCTGCTCAATAGTCACAGCCTGGGTGCTAACACTGACTTTCTGGACAGGCTGCGTTGACGCTGAGACCAAAGGCTTAGGCAAAATTGGGTATTGAGTGGCCTTAAATTTCTTCTTCGCATCAGAGTACGAGATAAATTGAATGACTTTTAATTTTCTGAATCTTCTTTTCTTCAGGGTAGACAGGAAAATACCTGCTCCAAACGAGATAGGGCTAGGAGGCACAATGCACTGAAAACCTTGTTCGTGTGCCATGCTGCCACATCGGCCACATGTAGCCAAACCATCACAACCATTAATAGTGTGACAGAAGCGTTGGCACCTGAAGCAGCGCAATGAATTTAGGATGTATGGTCGTTCCTTAAGGTGGAGAAACGCTGCCGCAATATACTCCAGAATCTTCTGTCAGAATAAATAATGCTGACTTGTATTGCTCGCCATCAACCCTTTTCATAACATTTTAGACGTCCCTTATCCATGCACATGTCCATTCCTGTTGCTGTTCTTTCGTATCCATATCCATAAAAACTAAAACATTATCCACCACAGGATGCGGTCTTTTTTTGGAATTACTGTCGTTGGCAGTTAGAGATGAGAAAGGTGTAGTAGCCATATGAGGCCTCTTTGGAGTTTGGGTGGTAATACTGCAAAACGGCCCGCCGAGACCGCTGGGATTAGAAAAATGAGATTTAGGCTTCATGGTGTTCCCACGAGCAGCTAGGGAAGAAAGTCTATCTCGACAGAGCCCTGCATACCTGGATAAGCCTTATACAAGTGAGGTGCGACTGCTTCCCCAGAGGTTGCCCGCTAACGACTATTCCACCTCAACAAAAATTCATCTCATCTACAGACACCACAGCTTGAGGTTGAGGTTTCTTTTCTATAGAAGTTTGTACCGTCCTCGCGATCCGGCTGGTCAAGCCAAGATGCCCAATCCCTAAGACACACAACGTTCCACCACTGCACCGCGCGGTGGTCACTGAAGCATGCCCAGAGCTTTCGGCCACAGGAGCCTCGTGGCACCCACCAGTCCCGAGCTCTGGAAGCCCGTACCCAGCAAAACAAATTATCAGCTCCTAACGGGACCTTTAATAGACAGTCACCGTGGGATGTAGAATGAACTTCAGGCTTGTGCCATGAAACTCTTATGGGCAGTTTCCTGTTCATGTTATATATGAACGATCTGTCAGACAATATCAGTAGTGACCTCACATTGCTTCCAAATGATAAGATGTACTGTCTGATATAAAAACGCATTTATATTCAGTCAGATGCTGCTAAGCCTTCAAAGAGCTACAAGGATTGGCCACTTAGTTTGAATGTACAGAACTGTAAAATTCGGCACTTCACGAGGCTCAGTGCCTCGACTACATAATCAGTAGGTCACAGTTTAAATGAGTCAACACATACAAATATCGGAACATAATAATTCGTGTGGATAAGGTCTGTAGTTACCACATAGGGTAAATAGTAGGTAAAGCAGTTAGCAGATTTTGGTTCTTTTGTGGGATAGTGGTAAACTGCATTTATTCCACACCGATGTCCAAATTTGAAACAAAAGTTCGCTATTTACCCGTCTTGTGTCTCAATCACGTTATAATCATACAAGCTGTCAACAGATGTCGGTATGATCGTGTTCTGCAAACAAGATGGCATTCCAGTCAACGGCCAACCATGCCAACGATGACGTCAGGGCACCTATGAAACGAGGTAGTGTATGCCTGGTAGCTCACATCCACAGTCACTATGTACAGTGTCACAGATGGTGCAGTATGGCACAGAGAAGATGGCTACCAGACTCTCTGCGGTAGAGGGCCTTAGAAAGAAAGGAAATAGGACAGTCGCAAACTGATTTGGCCCGATGGCTTAATGTGAATCGTTCTGTTTCTCGGATTTCGTGACGGTTTGTAGAGACCGAAACCGGATACCGAAAATCAGGGCAGGGCCGATCACATGCGATTTCAAAACAGAGGACCCTCATTTGACGGCAAGATCACGACATTACGGGTGAGTCGACAACGTTTAACTGTTGTCAAGTGTGGTGACGAGATCTTGGATCCTCATCATCTTTTTTCGCGAGTTCTTCTGGTCGATAATACTTGACCTCATAGAGCACGGGTGGTTGATGGTTTCTTGGAAACGGATGATGTTGCACGCATGGCGTGGCGTGCTTGCTCTCCCGATTTGTATCCTATAGAGAATGTCTGGCATGCACTAGGGAGACGGACTGCATCACGTAAGCATCCAGTAGCCACTCTCGAAGACTGCGAGCAGCTCTACAGGAAGAATGGGCATTACTGCCCCTATATGAGATTAATGACATTATTAATACCATGCCCCGTCGTTGTCAGGACTGTATTGCTGCCAGAGGTCGTCACACCCCTTACTGACCACATTAACGTGTAGGTGCAAATCTATTAAGTTGGAAAGAGCGAAGAACATTTTTGTCTACCGTTATCGCTGGTCCCGGTGGAGGTTCGAGTCCTCCCTCGGGCATGGGTTTGTGTATTTGCCCTTAGGATAATTTAGGTTAAATAGTGCGTAAGCGTAGGGACTGATGACCTTAGCATTTAAGTCCCATAAGATTTCACACATACTTGACTTTGTCTACCGCTATCCGTGTTGCAGCTGTCTGCGTTCAGTAGTCTTTACGTTGTTTCTACTTTTCTATCACCTGTTTACTATTTTTTTTTGGCAAAATAAACGCAAACCGGCAAAATTTTCTTTTGTTGCTTAAATTTTGGATACCACTGTACAAATAAGATTTCCTACAAAACATTCATGCAACCGAGCCAGAAAATATTGTTCTACCGTGTGGGTTCAGTACCAATTACGACTTACATACGTTATCGAACGTATGTAAGGCAGGGCAGCAGAAAAAGTAGTAGGTATCGTTGACTGGCGTAAACGCTGAAATTCATTTGGAAATAAACGTCAAATATCCTGGAAAGATCTAAAAACAAAGATTCAAGGACCTGAGTTAAATTTGAAATCTAGGAATCTAGGAATATTGCACAGTTCGCTACCTACTGTTCTCGTATGAATCGTTAAGACAGGACCAGTTAAACTGCAGTTCGCACAGAACTGTTTAAACTGCAGGGTGACAATTATTGAACTACATGGAAAAACGTAAATTAGTTACAAAGTAGGCATGCATACACTTTATTAATCATGTAAACGTCGCTACAGACTTTCGGATTTCGTGAAATATTCGATATGCCTGCCATCATTAGCGGCGATGTAGCGCAGACGAATAACGAAATTCAGCAAGTCCTGCAGAAGTGTTGAAACATCGATGCTGTCGATGACCTCCAGAATGGCTGTTTTCAGCTCCGCAATGGTTTTGGGGTTATTGCTGTACACCTTGTCTTTAATATAGCCCCACAAAAAGGAGTCGCATGTGTTCAGATCCGGAGATTATGGTGGCCAATCGAGGCAAATGCCAATGGCGTCTGTGTATACGTGAATTGGAGTAGCAATCATTAAAACAAAGGCGTTTTTCGTAGCGACGGGATCTTCTAATAAAATTTCAATCACCAGTTTTCTCCTCCGATTGCGAAAACATTTTGTTGGCACCCCCTACATAGGGAGAAATGATCATCACGGCAAAATAAGAGAAATCAGGGGCCGCACAGAAGAATTAATGTGCTCTTTTTCCCGCGTGCCGTTCGAGAGTGGAACGGTAGAGAGACAGCTAGAAGGTGGTTCATTGACCCTCTGTCAGGCACTTTATTGTGAATAGCAGAGTAATCACGTAGATGTAGATGTACCCCAGAACCAGAATGCGGTCCCCACAGCCCTCCTCGAGGACATCAAACCCTCTCCAGCATCTGTAAGATAGAGCTTCGTCCTGCATGAACCATATCTTATAGAAATCAGGGTCACTTTGTATAATGACGATGTAATCATCTTCCAAAATGTTCATACTCTCTTCGGTAGTCACCATGCCATCAAGAAATATCACACAGATTATTCCGTGACTTGACATTGCACACCACATAGTACCCTTTTAGGGCGAAGAGACTTCTCGATCCCGAAATGCGGATTCTCAGTCCCCTAAATGAGCTAATTTTGCTTGCTGTCAGACCCATCCAAATGAAATCTGGCTGCGTCGCTAAACCATACCATACTGCGCATACTAATTCCCATCACGCCGCGCGGCCATCCGTGCAATTTGAACTTAGTAACACACATTGTTCAGAAGTTATGACGATTTTATTTCATACAGTTTAATAATTGCCACCTTGCATTACTCTTCTCGCGGTCCATGCGGGTATCCCAGTGCGTGTTACAGTTGGAAGTACCCTCTGCCAAGCACTTTACAATTGTTTGAAAGTATAGGTGTTGTTGTAGGCAGTGCACTTCGCGCTGAAATTTGCTTCAAAGACAGTGTCTTTCTTGCATCTTTTTTAAATAATGCTTCATCGTTTTAAAATGAAGTCTACTTATGTTATCTGTTTACACTACAGTGACTGATGTATCGTCTTAATTTGCTGACAAAAATGTGCTGACATGATTGTGCCATCTACCGGAAGGTCACATATGACAGCTTTATTTCACTCTTCTTGTTTACTGTGTAATGCTACCCTGCGTTATCTCGTCTTAAACTGCGCTACACCGAGCTTAATTGAAAATTTAGTTGTCCTTAAACCATTTCAGAGTACTGTAAAGAGAAATAAGGATTTAAATAGACCCAGATCGCATAAAGCGAATCGCAAGAATGGATGGTGGAAGACATCACATAGTCATGTCATTGCTGATATACAGTGATCGGACGTAGTCCAAATTCCTGGTGCACTCTTTTCAAATAACGGTTTTGCAGTTAGACAGGTGAGTGTTAAACTGTTCTACCGTCAATAACGTCCGACCGGACAGTTTGACAAGCAGTTCTTGCAAAACGGAACGGAAGCAGAAAGGCACTGTAAGACATTTCTACCATAGTATTCATTAACATTATTATTATTATTATTATTATTATTATTATTACACACGTTGTACGCCTTTCATCAGACCACTCAAAATATTCATGACTATTGGCTCTTCCTGTTATTGCAGTACTCCTTAATTCGTTCACTGAAATCTCTCTTCCTTTCAATCAGCTTTGGCCTTTGGACTTTAGGTGCTGTTTTCTCTGACGTCACTTACCCACTTGTACACCTTGTGTCTATAGACGCCATTGTCCATGACGTCCGCAGAATCTATCTCAGTTCTTACCAGATCAGTTTTGACTTGTCATTCATGGTGTAGTGGTCTTGAGTCCCTGGTTGTACTTGAGGGTTCTGTTGGTGAGTCTGGTCTGTGGTAGTCTGCTGATGTGCCCATAAAAGTTTAGTCGCCTCTTTCTAATGTCCTCTGCGATGTTGCAGAACTTCTCTGTGTTGTCGCTGGACTGAAGCCTATATCCTTCGTCCGTGAGTTTTGGTCCAATAATTTTCCTAATAATTTTTCTTTCCTGAGTGAGAATGTTCTCAAGGTTGGCCTTCGTGTATAACATCAGTGTGTGACTGGTGTATAGCACCTCAGGTTTTATTTCAGTCTTGCAGTGACGAATTTTGTTACAAGTGGTCAGACATTTCTTGTTGCAAATACCCTATGTTCTGAAGAAAGCTGTCTTCATTTTCAATAACCTATTGCTCTGGGCAATTTTCTTCTTTCCTGTTGGTTCGAGCACTTCACCTAGGTACTTATGTGTGTGACCCTGTTGATCTTGCCATACTTTGTGTTCAAATTTGATGTGTTTAATTTCGTGTAGAAGAAGTCAGTTTTCTAAAAGGAGATCTGTAGCCCTTGCAAGCAATCATGACTCATTAATATTGCAAACACAGGAATTTTTATTTCACAATTTAACACATAGAACTGTTGGCTTACGAATTAGTTCTTTTTATCTTCTGTGAAATAAGTAGCTGAAAGCTGTATATGACTGTTTTAGTACAACAAAGAGAGAACGCTGTGTAGAATGAACTGTTAAAAGGTTGTTAGCTTAACAAGGTGGACTACTACGCTACTTACACCCATCAGCATGATGACAGAGTGCATATAAGCTTTGTTGATAGGTTACCATTATCACATTACGAAGATTGATGCTGTCATGCACAGCTTATAGCATTAACGCGTACTGTATTACCGTTATTGTCTGATGAGATTTCGTACACAGTTGGTTGTGACTGTAACGATAACAGCTCGCAGATGGGAGAAAATATGACGGCGAGGCGTACTCATAGGTGTATTTAAAATGCTTGCTGAGACTATGTTTCGATCACGATTGGTTTCTTTCTACGCGTTAAAACTGTGGAAAGAAACGAGAACGAAAACACATGACAATGTATGACACTCGTAGTCACTGATCTGATACAGCTTATTAAACTCAGTTCTCACAACAGACTGGTCCCATGCGTATTCTCCAATGAGAGAAGTGGGTCTGGAACTAAATTAATTGAACAATACTTCGGAAATACTATAGCGAAATATTCACAATCAAAAATAGTTGGGTGATGGCAGCAGTGTCACAAGAATACAAAATGAAAGAAGGTACGAAGTTGGTTACATTAGAAGTACGTAATATACATAGGATGAATACGAATAAAATCGACAAACTGCAGGGACGGATTCCTGAGTGGAAATAGGGGAAATAAGTTTGTATGACAATGTTTCCGGAAATGAGTCGTTGCCACGGGAGATGGTGCTGACGAACGAAAGTTCCTCTGACCACGTGCAGTTTTCCTTGTGTATTTGGCTTAGCGTACTGTAAGCTGCCGAATGATCCGGTATTTATGTCAGGAACAAGCCGAAATCGTGTTTGCGTACGGCCAAGCAGATGGAAACGGTCAAGAAGCAGCCCGGCTATAGCAAAAAGAGTACATTCACAGACGCCAAACTCATCACAGAACATTTAAAGCTCTTTTTTAGCGTTTGTGTGATCATTGGTCCTTTCAAACAGACGAACATGCAGAACGTGCATGCACCAGATTTCGACCGGGTTTCACAGAATATTGAAACGAACCCTAGTAAGAGCCCCAGGCAAGTGGGCCATCAACATCGCGTAAGCCAAAGTATAATAACATGTATCCTCACCGTTTCTATCTCTATCACTTGCAACCCGATGGAGGCCACTATGAAGGCATGCAGTGTCGTCGATGCGATGCAGCTCTGCTCTGTATTCCGGGACGATTTGTAGTCGTTCCATGAACACCGTCCATTTCCATAGGACCCTTTTTCCTCCATTCCCAGTCAGGAAACCGTTCATTCAGTTCGTCTGTTTTATGAATGCACACCTTGAATACTCTTTGGCAGCTGGGGGAGCGATAGGCATAAAAGAAAACAATATGCAAGTGCATGGGAAAATATCAGAACCAGAAATAGATGACTTTGTGGGTCTATTAAGGTTTGTCTTACAATTCAAGTTACTTTAAATTTAATGGAAACAAATTGGGTTAGCATTGGGATGTTCATTATCAGAACTGATGCTCGAAGTCTTCCTGAACGCGTATGAGACAGCTTTTTTGAAGAAAACGTTAATAAGTCATAAACTACGTGTGTACAGAAGATATATTGATGACATAGTGTATCAACAATCCGAATTTGAAAGTAATGAAATGTCGGATGACCGTACCAAGGTGCTTAAGAATTGGGTTTCTACTACAACATGAATGTCAAGGAAGTTTTAGCTACCTCGATTTTATGATTTAGAACCAAAACAGTAAGTTGGACATGCGAAGCGACTCACGTTCACATGTGCAGTAATTGATAAGAATTCATGCCACCTACAAAACTAAAATTCAAATTTTTTAGCTGTAGTTGTTGTAACAGTGACCGGAATGGTCGTGGTGTAGTGACGGAAACGCGGTAGGACCCACGCAGCGGCCCGCGAACAATAACACAACGGGAGAGGATAGACATGATCAATGGAGGACCTTACAACACAATAAGAACAGACAACAGAGTAACGAACTAAACAAGAAAACCACGTCCATTGGAATAGAAATACGAAGTCAACACGCTGTCTGAGACGATACGTCCTGAGAGGCTACTTTTTTTTTCCTTATTGTGATTTCATCAGGGGAGGGCTGCCAGCGGCGCAATCCGCCGCTATTCAGCCGAGTGACACAACAACTAAAACAAGAATAAAATATTACATACATAAGGTGATAAAAAAGTGGAACATAAAACAGAGGAAGGGGACAAAACACCAACATGGAGACGTTCATGAAGGACAATTAAAAAAGTCACCACCAAGATAAAGAACACAGCTGGCGATTATTAAAACACCGAGAAGACACTGAATGCACATGCACAGCTTAAAAGTCGGCCACAGTATTAAAAACACTCCGGAACAACACACTTAAAACCCACTGGGAGCACACACAACGATGAATAAAACTGTCAGATGGGACCTGCCGAAGGAAAGGTCAGAGAGGATGGAAGAGGAGGAGAGAGCAAGGGGTAGCAGGGGAAGCAGCGGGATGAAGAGAGTAGGGGCGTCAGTGGGTATACTAAGAGGCAGGAGACATGTGGGGCAGGAGATGAATAGGGAAGACAAGGCAGGAAGAAGTGCAGAGACACTGAAAGGGGCCACAAGAGAGGGAGGGGAATAGGAGGGGGAAGCCGCTCAGGAGGAGGGAGGGGGAGGAGAGGGAGCCCTGAGGAGGAGGCAAGAAGATGGGGTTAGAGTTGGTAGGAAGGGTAGACATCAGGGCGAAGCTTATCATCCGGGAGGGGTAGATGGTGGAAGTTGCGTTGGGAAGCAAGATGGAGGGTCGAGAGATGGAGAGAGGGTGGGACATAACGGTAAAGGGGTGGCAACTGGTTGGGGTGGAAAGGAAGGGAGACACCAGGGGGCAGGGGGAGGGGGATCAAGGCCGCGGACAATATACAGGGTGAGTCACCTAAAATTACCGCTGGATATGTTTCTTGAACCACATCAAATACTGACGAATCGATTCCACAGACCAAACGTGAGGAGAGGGGGTAGTGTAATTGGTTAATAAAAACCATAAAAAATGCACGGAAGTATGTTTTTTAACACAAACCTAGGTTTTTTTAAAATGTAACCTGGTCAGTTTTGATAGCACATCTGAACATATAAACAAATACGTAATCATTGCCGTTTGTTGCATTGTAAAATGTTAATTTCATCCGCAGATATTGTAACCTAGACGCTTGAGTACCACTCCTCCGCTTTTCGATCGTGTGTATCTGAGAGCACTGAATTACGCAGGGATCCAAAGGGAATGGTGATGGACCTTAGATACAGAAGATACTGGAACAGCACATTACGTGCAGATGCTAACACCTTTTTATTGGTCTTTTTCACTGACGCACATGTACATTAGCATGAGGGGTGAGGTACATGTACACACGTGGTGTCCGTTTCCAATTACGGAGTGCAATAGTGTGTCCCGACATTGTTTCATATCCTCTGGGGTTGTAGGCACATCACGGTACACATTCTCCTTTAACGTACCCCACAGAAAGATGTCCAGGGGTATAAGATCAGGAGAACGGGCTGGCCAATTTATGCGTCCTCCACGTCCTATGCAACGCCCGTCGAACATCCTGTCAAGGGCCGGCCTAGTGTTAATTGCGGAATGTGCAGGTGCACCATTATGCTGATGCCACATACGTGGATGTGTTTCCAGTGGGACATTTTCGAGCAACGTTGGCAGATTATTCTGTAGAAAAGCGATGTATGTTGCAGCTGTTTGGGCCCCTGCAATGAAGTGAGGACCAATGAGGTGGTCGCCAATGATTCCGCACCATACATTTACAGTCCACGGTCGCTGTCGCTCTACCTGCCCGGGATAGCGAGGATTGTCCACGGACCAGTAATGCATGTTCCGTAGATTCACTGCCCCGTGGTTTGTGAAACCCGCTTCATCGGTAAACAGGTAGAACTGCAACGCATTCTCTGTTAATGCCCATTGATAGAATGGCACTCGATGATTAAAGTCATCACCATGTAATTTCTGATGTAGCGACACATGAAGCAGGTGAAAGCGGTGACGATGAAGTATGCGCATGACACCACTTTGACTCAGTCTACCGGCTCTCGCAGTGTCAGGTGTACTCATGTGTGGGTTCATGACAACAGCAGCTAACACACTAACTGCACCCGCTTCTCCTGTGACAGGTCTGTTACGGACCCGTTTGCGTGCTTCGACCATACCTGTTGCATACAGTTGGGGGTAGATGCATTGTAATGTGCGGCACGTTGGATGAACTCTGTCCAGGTACCGTTCTGCATACACCCTGCCGGCTTCAGCTGTATTTCGTCGACACACGCCATAGATGAGTATCATCTCCGCCTTTTCAGAGTTCGAATACACCTTGGTCACAGTTCCTACAACATTACACTATCACAGACGTCTGGTAACACGGTGTACTACAGTTGGTCTGCGTGCGGAGACGAATGCGGAATAAAAATAGCAGCAAGGACACTGCGACAGCTAGGCCAAACCACAACAGTGCACTACAGCCACACTCGTCAACACGGTTGTCATTGTAAACATGTCCCTGCAGATGATGCTCGCCGACCGTGGACCGTGTGTGTTACAACACGCAACTGAATGTGGGAGGTTTTAAGCGTCAACTTTAGGTTACAATATCTCCGGATGTAATTAACATTTTACAATGCACCAAATGGCACTGATTACGTATTTGTTTATATGTTCATATGTGCTAACAAAACTAACGTCATTCCGTTTAGAAAAACGTAGGTTTGTGTTAAAAAACATACTTCCGTGCATTTTTGTAAGGTTTGTTTTAAACAATTACACTAGCCCCTCTCCTCACGTTCTGTCTGTGGAATCGGTTCGTCAGTACTTAATGTGGTTTTATGACATATATCCAGCGGTAACGTTAGGTGACTCACCCTGTATAGTGTGTGGATGTGTTCAAGGAAAAGGAGAAGGTGGGGGAAGGGGATGAGGTCGCAGAGGATGCGCGTGGGGGATGGACGGCAGATGCAGCTGAGAGGCAACGCGAGGCAGGCGCTCAAGTATGCTATCGGGGGCGCCGCTATAGGCCGCTGGGACCACGTGTTCCACTGTGGCGCCCTCACACTGAAAGCGGCCCTGGAGGCGCGCGCTGCCGCAGTTTTCGACGCAATGGTGCGGCGACCTCTATGGATCTTAGATGTGCATGACGTCTGACGCAAATTCAAATGCCTTAGTAGTACGTAGGGGTAATACCATCTCGTTAATTCGGAGGAACAACAGGAAGCACTTAGACCGATGGAGACAGAGAATGTTCATAATGTGAGTTTGAAAGATTGGATTATTGCTACGGTAAGAAACAGTATATGTGATATCTGAATGAGGATTCGGCGTACTCGTCGTGAGGGAAGCCCTAAGCTTGTTGAATGAAATTGATTTATTTTAGCTTTCGACATTACTCAACGGTGTATTTATTGCTGAGGAACTGAATGGCTCATAAGAGAGACAGTCCATATGACTGTTCAGACATGCCACTAAACCCGCCCAGAGATGTAAACAACCATGCATGAGCAGCGCCTATTAGACAGAGAGGATCCGACAGCCTATCAGATCCAGTCATTCCACCAGGAAGGAGGTAACGGCTCGTGTTGTCTGTAGTTGAACCATGCCAAGACGGTCAATATCGCGGTTCGATGGCGTCCGAATTGTTACTTGGTATCAGGAGGGAACTCAACAACCGAAGTTTCCAGGCGTCTAGTAGTGAACCAAAGCGATGTTATTCGGACATGGAGAAGATACAGAGATACAGGAACTCTCCATGACATGCCTCGCTCGGGCCTCCCAAAGACTATTACTGTAGTGGATGACATCTACCTACGGTTTATGGCTCGGAGGAACCCTGGCAGCAACGCCACCATGTTGAATAATGCTTTTCGTGCAGGCACAGGACAACGTGTTTCGACACAAACTGTGCGCAACAGATTGCATGCTGTGCAGCTTCACTCCCGACGTCCATGACGAGGTCCACCTTAGCAACAAAAACACCATGCCCCGCGATACGGATGGCATCACGTTCTCTTCACCAATGAGTGTCGCATATGTATTCAACCACACAATCGTTGGAGACGTGTTTGAGGGCAACCCGGCCAGGCTGAATGCCTCAGACCCACTGTCCAACGAGTGCAGCAAGGTGGGGGCTCCCTGATGGTTTGGGGTGGCATTATGTGGGACCGACGTACACCACTGGTGGTAATGGAAAACGCCGTAATGGTTGTACGACACGTGAATGCCATCCTCCAACCGATAGTCCAACGATGTAGTCAGCATATTCGAGAACCATTCACCTTCATGGACGACAATTCGCGCCCCATCGTGCACATCTTGTGAATGACTTCGTTCAGGTTAACGACATTGATAGAATAGAGAGGCCAGCATGTTTTCCAAACACGAACCCTATCGAAAATTTCTGGAATAGACTGAAAATTACGCGAAGCGAAATGCAGTGTGAGGAGGGCTATGCGAGAGGCTTTCAATGAATTCGAAAGTAAAGTTCTATGTACTGACTTGGCAGAAAATCCTAAGAAATTTTGGTCCTATGTCAAAGCGGTAGGTGGATCAAAACAAAATGTCCAGACACTCTGTGACCAAAATGGTACTGAAACAGAGGATGACAGACTAAAGGCCGAATTACTAAATGTCTTCTTCCAAAGCTGTTTCACAGAGGAAGACTGCACTGTAGTTCCTTCTCTAGATTGTCGCACAGTTGACAAAATGGTAGATATCGAAATAGACGACAGAGGGATAGAGAAACAATTAAAATCGCTCAAAAGACGAAAGGCCGCTGGTCCTGATGGAATACCAGTTCGATTTTACACAGAGTACGCGAAGGAACTTGCCCCCCTTCTTGCAGCGGTGTACCGTAGGTCTCTAGAAGAGCGAAGCGTTCCAAAGGATTGGAAAAGGGCACAGGTCATCCCCGTTTTCAAGAAGGGACGTCAAACAGATGTGCAGAACTATAGACCTATATCTCTAACGTCGATCAGTTGTAGAATTTTGGAACACGTATTATGTTCGAGTATAATGTCTTTTCTGGAGGCTAGAAATCTACTCTGTAGGAATCAGCATGGGTTTCGAAAAAGACGGTCGTGTGAAACCCAGCTCTCGCTATTCGTCCACGAGACTCAGAGGGCCTTAGACACGGGTTCACAGGTAGATGCCGTGTTTCTTGACTTCCGCAAGGCGTTTGACACAGTTCCCCACAGTCGTTTAATGAACAAAGTAAGAGCATACGGACTATCAGATCAATTGTGTGATTGGATTGAGGAGTTCCTAGATAACAGAACTCAGCATGTCATTCTCAATGGAGAGAAGTCTTCCGAAGTAAGAGTGATTTCAGGTGTGCCGCAGGGGAGTGTCATAGGACCGTTGCTATTCACAATATACATAAATGACCTGGTGGATGACATCGGAAGTTCACTGAGGCTTTTTGCAGATGATGCTGTGGTGTATCGAGAGGTTGCAACAATGGAAAATTGTACTGAAATGCAGGAGGATCTGCAGCGAATTGACGCATGGTGCAGGGAATGGCAATTGAATCTCAATGTAGACAAGTGTAATGTGATGCGAATACATAGAAAGATAGGTCCCTTATCATTTAGCTACAAAATAGCAGGTCAGCAACTGGAAGTAGTTAATTCCATAAATTATCTGGGAGTACTCATTAGGAGTGATTTAAAATGGAATGATCATATAAAGTTGATCGTCGGTAAAGCAGATGCCAGACTGAGATTCATTGGAAGAATCTTAAGGAAATGCAATCCGACAACAAAAGAAGTAGGTTACAGTACGCTTGTTCGCCCAATGCTTGAATACTGCTCAGCAGTGTGGGATCCGCACCAGGTAGGGTTGATAGAAGAGATAGAGAAGATCCAACGGAGAGCAGCGCGCTTCGTTACAGGATCATTTAGTAATTGCGAAAGCGTTACGGAGATGATAGATAAACTCCAGTGGAAGACTCTGCAGGAGAGACGCTCAGTAGCTCGGTACGGGCTTTTGTTAAAGTTTCGAGAACATACCTTCACCGAAGAGTCAAGCAGTATATTGCTCCCTCCTACGTATATCTCGCGAAGAGACCATGAGGATAAAATCAGAGAGATTAGAGCCCACACAGAAGCATACCGACAATCCTTCCTTCCACGTACAATACGAGACTGGAATAGAAGGGAGAACCGATAGAGGTACTCAGGGTACCCTCCGCCACACACCTTCAGGTGGCTTGCGGAGTATGGATGTAGATGTAGATGTAGAAAATGACTGTTTATGGACGGCATGATCCACCAACCGTTCTGAGGGATCTGCGCCGAATCGCCGTTGAGGAGTGGGACAATCTGGACCAACAGTGAATTGATGAACTTATGGATAGTATGCCACGACGAATGGAGGCATTCAGCAATGTAAGAGGACGTGCTACTGGGTATTAGAGGTATCGGCGTGTACAGCAGTCTGGACCACCATCTTTGAAGGTTTCACTGTATGCTGATACAACTAGCAATGTGTGGTTTTCATGAGCAGTAAGAAGTGTGGAAATGATGTCTATGTTGATCCCTATTCCTGTTTTCTGTATAGGTTTCAGAACTCTCGGAACATAGCTGATGCAAAATCTTTTTTTTACTCTGATAATTCGCCTCCTTTCCTTTTTTTCCAATGGCTCTGTACCATTTGCTGTTTCAGGTGTGAAATGAATTTGCTTCATTAGTCTATAGCGTCAGCAGTAACGCACAGATAGCCGGGGTAAACGCGTGTTCGGGAGACACCGTTTAAGTGCTTCTATTTCTAGAATAATGTGGCAACGAGCATCGCAATACGTGCTCCTGGGCTCTTAAAATGACCAGGATTACTGTTACTTCGGATTGTGAAAAATGTCGCCATTAGTGCTACGTGTGCCTTTTCAGTAAGCAAACTTTGTTGTAGTGTCGAGAAACGCTGGTGGCTGCTACTCGAACACACAAAATGGATACATTCGTTGCTTCTCTCAGCCAATGTCATTCCTCTTCTGGTGTCACTATCACCGGATTGTTCTGCCTACATTTTTACGTGGAAGAGAATTTGAACGGAATGGACAGTGTCTTGAAAGGAGGGTATAAGATGAACATCAGTAAAAGCAAAACGAGGGTAATGGAATGCAGTCGAATTAAGTCGGGTGATGCTGAGGGAATTAGATTAGGAAATGAGACACTTAAAGTAGCAAAGGAGTTTTCTATTTGGGGAGCAAAATAACTGATGATGGTCCAAGTAGAGAGGATATAAAATGTAGACTGGCAATGGCAAGGAAAGCGTTTCTGAAGAAGAGAAATTTGTTAACTTCGAGTATAGATTTAAATGTCAGGAAGTCGTTTCTGAAAGTATTTGTATGGATTGTAGCCATGTATGGATGTGAAACGTGGACGATAAATAACTTAGACATGAAGAGAATAGAAGCTTTCGAAATGTGGTGCTACAGAAGAATGCTGAAGATTATATGGGTAGATCACATAACTAATGAGGAGGTATTGAATAGAATTTGGGAGAAGAGGAGCTTGTGGCACAACTTGACTAGAAGAAGGGTTCGGTTGGTAGGACATGTTCTGAGGCATCAAGGAATCACAAATTTAGCATTGGAGGGCAGCGTGGAGGATAAAAATCGTAGAGGGAGACCAAGAGATGAATACACTAAGCACATTCAGAAGGATGGGGAATGCAGTAGGTACTGGAAGATGAAGAAGCTTGCACAGGATAGAGTATCATGGAGAGCTGCATCAAAACAGTCTCAGGACTGAAGACAACAACAACAACAAGAACAACAACAACAACATTTTTACGCTTGCCGGCCGCTGTGGCCGAGCGATTCTAAGCGCTTCAGTTCAGATCCGCGCTGCTGCTATGGTCGCAGGTTCGAATCCTGCCTTAGGTTAGTTGGGTTTAAGTAGTTCTAAGTCTAGGGGACTGACGACAGATGATAAGTCCCATAGTGCTTAGAGTCATTTGAACCATTTTTATGCTCATCGTACAGGTAGAATAACTCATCGCTTCTCAGTTACAAGTTCAGGATCCGAAATGAATGACAATAAGCTCATTGCCCAGACGCCGAAGGCCTACCGGTCATCCTCTGGCATTCGGCGTCCTGTGAATGTCGTTGGAGGGGCATACGATAAGGACACCGTATTCCCGGCCGTTTTGCAGACTTACCTACCTTGGAGCCTCTATTTCGTAATCGAGTAGCTTTTCAAATGGCATCCCGAGGTTGAGAACAACCCGTACCACTCGTTCACAGAGGAAAAGTTCTTGGTAGTACGGGAATCGTACTCGGGTCTCCCCTTAGCAACCATCTTCGCTGGCCACACAACTCTGGATACGGACAACATGAATATTAAGGGAGATTTTTGACGTATACTTACAAGAACTGTCATTCACTTTCCAATAAGTAATTTCGGATACCCATCAAAATGCACTATGTGATGAAAAGTATCTGGACACCCTCAAAACACACGTTTTTCATATTACGTGCATTGTGCCACCACCTAGTGCCAGATAATCTATATCAGCGACCTCAGTAGTCATCAGACATCGTGAGAGACCAGAATGGTGCGCTCCACGGAACTCACGGAATTCGAACGTGGTCAGGTGATTCGGTGCCCCTCGTGTCATAATTTTGTACGCGAAATTTCCACCCTCCTAAACATCCCTAGGTCCATTGTTTCCGATGTGATAGTACAGTGGAAACGTGAAGGGACACGTGAAACACAAAAGCGTACAGGGGGACTTTGTCTGTTGACTGAGAGAGACTGCGGACAATTGAAGAGGGTCGTAATGTCTAATAGGCAGACTTCTATCCAGACCATCACCCAGCAATTCTAGACTACATCAGAATCCACTGCAAGTATTATGACAGTTGGTGGGGAGGTAGGGAAACTTGCATTTCATGGTCCAGCGGCTGCTAATAAGCCACACATCACGCCGGTAAATGCCAAACGATGTCTCACTTGGTCTAAGGAGCGTAAACATTGGACGATTGAAAAGTGGACAAACGTTGTGTGGAGTAACGAGTCACGGCACAAAATGTGGCGATCCGATGGCAGTGTGTTTGTATGGCGAATGCCCGGTGAACATCTGCCAGCGTATGTAGTGCCTACAGTTAAATTCGGAGGTGGTGGTATTGTGGTGTGGTCGTGTTTTCGATGGAGGGGGTTTGTACCCCCTGTTTTTTTGCGTGGAACTATCACAGCACAGGTCTACATTGATGTTTTAGTCATGTTCTTGCTTACCATTGTTGAAGAGCAATTCGGGGATGGTCATTGCATCTATGAACACGATCGAGCAGCTGTTCACAATGCACGGCCTTTGGTGGAGTGGTTACACGACAATAACATCCCTGTAATGGACTGGCCTGAACAGAGTCCTGACGTGAGTTCTATACAACACCTTTGGGATGTTTTGGATTTCCTACTTCGTGCAAGGCCTCACCGACCGACATCGATGCCTCTAATCAGTGCAGTACTCCGTGAAGAATGGACTGCCATTCCCCAAGAAACCTTCCAGCAACTGGCTGAACGTATGCCTGCGAGAATGGAAGCTGTCATGAAGGCTAAGG
Source organism: Schistocerca gregaria (assembly GCF_023897955.1). NCBI lineage: Eukaryota > Metazoa > Arthropoda > Insecta > Orthoptera > Acrididae > Schistocerca > Schistocerca gregaria. The sequence continues at coordinate 838,870,536 of NC_064931.1, forward strand.
GTGGGCCAACACCATATTGAATTCCAGCATTAACATTGGAGGACGCCACGAACTTGTAAGTCATTTTTAGCGAGATGTTCGGATTTTTCTGATCACATAGTCAATATTACTTGAGAAAGACGATCTAATAATTCTCCTAACTCCATCTTACATTTCTCTGTAGGCTCTTAAACAATAACACTGTGCGAAAAGTGTGACCGAATTTTTTCTACAAATGGCCACACATTCATGGCATCACCCGAGAAATTTTTCATTTCGATTTAATAAAAGATGCAGGTGGGCTATAGTTGGATGAATTAATTGTCTTCTATACCGAGGAGTAAAGATTTAACCAACACTTTGCAATAACAAAGTTTAACGTTTGATGACTGGTGACAGATTACTACCGCTCTGTGGATGTAAACAGTACGTACACATGTTAAAATCTACTGAAGGCTCAAATGAAATTACAAACCGTTATTTAATTGTATTCTATGACATAACCAAGCTTTCACTGCACTTAAACGTTCAGAGGTAAACTTAAGAAAACCAACTACTAACGCATTCCAACGTCTACGTGTGGAAAAATATACACGTATTTCACATGTTGCTCTAGAGTGCATCGCAGCTGGTTCTGAGTAACAACATAAGTTGTTTGCTGTACTCCTCCGTTCCCAGAATGAGCTATGGAACAGTCTTTCACACGGTTTTGCCATGAGTTACAGGAGGTCAGCAGCACGTTCACATAGTCTTCCTTGGGAATCTATTCTCTAACTTTAACCAACAGGGTTTTGTGAAAACTATGTCGTTTCTCTTCCAAGTGCTCTGCCAGCCAAGGTACATGGCGGTAGATTGCAGAGAGAGCCACATATCGGGTGGTCAGTCGCGTCCTAGATGTCGCAGATTCCAGAAAATAACATATGCTTCCGCTATAAGACATTCTAATAGCCACGTCATACTTCAACATTTACGTCTGTCACCATAGTAAGTGCTGAATCTTGGCACCAGAAGGGTTTGAACTTTTATAGTTGTAACTACACTCCTGGAAATGAAAAAAAGAACACATTGACACCGGTGTGTCAGACCCACCATACTTGCTCCCGACACTGCGAGAGGGCTGTACAAGCAATGATCACACGCACGGCACAGCGGACACACCCGGAACCGCGGTGTTGGCCGTCAAATGGCGCTAGCTGCGCAGCACTTGTGCACCGCCGCCGTCAGTGTCAGCCAGTTTGCCGTGGCATACGGAGCTCCATCGCAGTCTTTAACACTGGTAGCATGCCGCGACAGCGTGGACGTGAACCGTATGTGCAGTTGGCGGACTTTGAGCGAGGGCGTATAGTAGGCATGCGGGAAGCCGGGTGGACATACCGCCGAATTGCTCAACACGTGGGGCGTGAGGTCTCCACAGTACATCGATGTTGTCGCCAGTGGTCGGCGGAAGGTGCACGTGCCCGTCGACCTGGGACCGGACCGCAGCGACGCATGGATGCACGCCAAGACCGTAGGAGCCTACGCAGTGCCGTAGGGGACCGCACCGCCACTTCCCAGCAAACCAGGGACACTGTTAATCCTGAGGTATCGGCGAGGACCACTCGCAACCGTCTCCATGAAGCTGGGCTACGGTCCCGCACACCGTTAGGCCGTCTTCCGCTCACGCCCCAACATCGTGCAGCCCGCCTCCAGTGGTGTCGCGACAGGCGTGAATGGAGGGACGAATGGAGACGTGTCGTCTTCAGCGATGAGAGTCGCATCTGCCTTGGTGCCAATGATGGTCGTATGCGTGTTTGGCGCCGTGCAGGTGAGCGCCACAATCAGGACTGCATACGACCGAGGCACACAGGGCCAACACCCGGCATCATGGTGTGGGGAGCGATCTCCTACACTGGCCGTACACCTCTGGTGATCGTCGAGGGGACACTGAATAGTGCACGGTACATCCAAACCGTCATCGAACACATCGTTCTACCATTCCTAGACCGGCAAGGGAACTTGCTGTTCCAACAGGACAATGCACGTCCGCACGTATCCCGTGCCACCCAACGTGCTCTAGAAGGTGTAAGTCAACTACCCTGGCCAGCAAGATCTCCAGATCTGTCCCCCATTGAGCATGTTTGGGACTGGATGAAGCGTCGTCTCATGTGGTCTGCACGTCCAGCACGAACGCTGGTCCGACTGAGGCGCCAGGTGGAAATGGCATGGCAATCCGTTACACAGGACTACATCCAGCATCTCTACGATCGTCTCCATGGGAGAATAGCAGCCTGCATTGCTGCGAAAGGTGGATATACACTGTACTAGTGCCGACATTGTGCATGCTCTGTTGCCTGTGTCTATGTGCCCGTGGTTCTGTCAGTGTGATCATGAGATTTTTCTGACCCCAGGAATGTGTCAATAAAGTTCCCCCTTCCTGGGACAATGAATTCACGGTGTTCTTATTTCAATTTCCAGGAGTGTATTTATTTACAAGTATTGCAGAATTGAGACATATCTCAGAGTTTTACTGATTTTCATAATAGTGATGAGTACTGTGCGTAACCCGTTGCCAGCGATGTAGAAGCCGTATGATTCGCCTAGTAGCTCCAGTTTCGTTAATGGTTCATTTGATGCAGTGTACTTTCAGACGAATGTCTTCCAGTTCTGGAAAGAATGCTGTGGATTGCGTCCTATAGATTAGGAATCAAGCTGGAGTCACATGGTCTTAAGTCCAATTAGTGTGGTGGGTAGTAGAGTACTTCCCTGCCCCATCCCAAATCAGTCAACCTGTGACATATGGCCAAGAGTATTGTCGTGCAAAATGAAGGGCATGTGCTACAGAAAGAGTCACCTCAAATATATCTAAGCCGGTCGTAGGCTGTATTCCAAAAAGGAACAATACTTCATCTTTGGAATATGTTGCCACTTAACGCTTCATTTCAGTCGCACACTGTGTTGTACCTGTTATCCATGTCGCTGAAGTACTGTGTCTGCAGGAAATGCGACACATTTACTTTCTTTTCCGACAATGTGCTACTCTTCTCGTGCAGAGGACTTAGCGCGAGGGACATGCGTAACTTACTTTTTGATTGCAGAAGTTTATTTAAATGACATCTAATGCTACAAAACTTCATGCTGAGTATAAAGCACCGCTGTAGCTGTGTGGTTGCTTTCTTTAAAAAACGCAGCCGGTTTCGTATCTTTAGTTACACCATCAGGAGAAGTCACTTAGAACATGATACTGGAGTACAACTGATATTATAATTTTCAGCAATTCCTAGAATTTCAGGGTGCAGCCAAATGCATATGGTGGCTCATGTCGGCACTACTGACGTGTGTCGCTATGGATCGGAAGAGATACTCTCTAGTTTCCGGCGGCTGTCTCAGTTGGTAAAGACTGACAGTCTTGCTAGCGAGATGAAGATACAGCTCACTATCTGCAGCATCGTAAACAGGAACGATTGCGGACCTTTGGTATAGAGCAGAGTGGAGGGTCTGAATCAGACAGTTCTGCGACCGTGTAGGCTGCAGATTCCTCGACTTGCGCCATAGGGTGGTGGGGTTTCGGGTTCCGCTAAATAGGTCAGGTGTCTACTACACACAGGAGGGGGCTACATTGGTTGCTGGGGCTGTGTGGTGTGGACTGGGTGGTTTTTTTAGGTTAGACAGTCTCAGGAAAGATCAAAAAGGGCACCAGTCTCAAAGACTAGAGGGTAAAGAAACGACAAGAATCGGCAAAACAATAGTCGTTATTGTAGTTGCAAGTTGTTGTAGCTGTGTTTGAAATGTACCAGAGCTTCAAGCGCTGATAGAAAGCATTGAAGCTTAAATCGTTATAGGGATAGAAAGCTGGCTAAAGCCGGCGATAAATTCCGCCCAATTCCTTAAATAAAGTAGGTGGAGGTTTGTTTGTGTCGGTTGGTAGTATTTTATCTTGTAGTGTAGTTGAAATCGATTTCCTGCGCATTACTATGGGTAGAAGTTATACTCCACAGCCGTACCAAAATAATAATTAGCTACTTCTACCGAACCCCCGACTCAGATGATATAATAGCTGAACGATTCAAAGAAAACTTGAATCTCATTACAAGTAACTACCCCACTCATACAGTTATAATTGGTGGAGACTTCAATCTACCCGCGATTTGTTGGCGAAAATACATGTTCAAAACCGGTGGTAGACAGAAAACTTCTTCCGAAATTGTACTAAATGCTTTCTCTGAGAATTACTTTGAACAATTAGTTCATGAGCCCACACGAACTGTAAATGGTTGCGAAAACACACTAGACATTTTAGCCACAAATAATCCTGATCTAGTAGAGATCGTCATGACGGGTACAGGGATTAGTGAACACAACTTCATTGTAGCGAGTCTCAAAACCACATCAACCACAACCACTAAAAATAAAACGCAAAATATATCTATTTAAAACAGCAGATGAAAATTCGCTTGCTGCCTTCCTACGAGAGAGTTTCGATTCCGTCTAAGTTGATTATGTAAATGTAGACCAGATATGGCTCAAATTCAAAAATACAGTATCGACAGCAATAGACGGGACTCATGCACCATGGTACAAAAAACACATCAGAACACTGTTGCAGAAACAATGAAAATAGCATGCCAAATTCAGAAGGACGCCAAATTCCCAAGACTAGCTAAGTTTTACGGAAGCTCGAAATTTAGTGCGGACGTCAATGCGACATGCTTTTAATAGTTTCCACAATGGAACCTTGTCTCAAAATATGGTAGAAAACCCAAAGAGATTCTGGTCGTATTTAAGGTATACCAGTGGCAAAAAACAGTGAACACTGCCACAGCGTGATAGCGGTGGAAATGTTACCGATGATGGTGCCACTAAAGTAGAGTTACTAAATACAGTTTTCCGTAATTCCTTCACGAAAGAAGACGAAGTACATATCCCAGAATTCGAAACCAGAACAGCTCTTGGCATGAGACACGATAGTGCCTTTCTTAGCAATCATATACAACCGCTCACGCGACGAAAGGTATGTTCCTAGACACTGGAAAGTAGTACAGGTCATATCAATATTCAAAAAAAGAAATAAGAGTAACCCATTGAATTACATACCCATATCACTGACCTCAATTAGCTGTAGGATTTTGGCGCATATACTGTACTCGAACATTATGAATCACCTTGATGAAAATGACTTATTGATACATAACCAACACGGATTCAGAAAATACGTTCTTATGTAACACAGCTAGCTCTTTATTCCCATGAAGTAATGAATGCTGTCGACAAGGTATCTCAGATCGATTCCCTAATCCCAAATTTCCAGAAAGCTTTTGATACCGTTCCTCACCAGCGACTATTAATCAAATTAAGTGCATATGGAATATCGTCTCAGTTGTGTGAGTGGATTCGTGATTTCCTCCCAAAAAGGTCACAGTTCGTAATGATAGACGGTCGGTTAATCGTCTAGTAGAACACAAGTGATATCTGGCGTTCCGCAAGGTAGTGTCATAGGCCCTTTGCTGTTCCTGGTTTATATAAATGATGTAAGTGATATTCTGAGCGGGCCTCTTAGATTGTTCGCAGGTGACGCTGTAATTTACCGTCTAGTAAAATCATCAGACAATGAATTCCAATTACAAAATGATCGAGAGAGAATTTCTGTATGGTGCGAAAAGTTGCAATTGGCGCTAAACAAAGAGAAGTGCGAGTCATACACATGGGTACTAAAAGAAATCCGATAAATTTTGGGTATACGATAAATCGCACAAATCTAATGGTTGTCAATTCGAGTAAATACCTAGGAATTGGAATTACAAGTAACTTGAATTGGAAACACCACATAGATAATATTATGGGGAAGGCGAAACAATGACAGCTTTGTTGGCGGAACACTTAGAAGATGCAACAAACCCACTAAAGAGCCAGTCTACGGTACACCTGTCCGTTCTCTGCTGGAATATTGCTGCGCAGTGTGGGATCCTTACCAGGTAGGATTGACGGAGGTTGGTTGGGTTGATTTGGGGGAAGAGACCAAATAGCGAGGTCATCGGTCTCATCAGATTAGCAAAAGATGGCGAAGGAAGTCGGCCGTGCCCTGTCAAAGGAACCATCACGGCATTTGCCTGAAGCGATTTAGGGAAATCACGGAAAACCTAAGTCAGGACGGCTAGACCCTTGATCGAACCGTCGTCCTCACGAATGCGAGTCCAGTGCGCTAAGCACAGCGCCACCTCCATCGGTAATTGACAGAGGACATAGAGAGTGTACAAAGAAGGGGAGCCCGTTTCGTGTTCTAGCGCAATAGAGGGGAGAGTGTCACTGACATGATACGCGATTTGGGGTGGCATTCACTGAAACACATGCAGCTTTCTTTGCGGCGAGATATATTTACGAAATGCCAATCACCAACTTTCTCTTCCGAATGCGAAAATATTTTGTTGACACTCACCTAAGAAGGGAGAAATGATCATCATAATAAAATAAGAGATACCAAAGGTCGAACGGAAAGATTTAGGTCTTCCTTTTTCCCACGCACCATTCGATTGTGGAATGGTAGAGAAGTATTACGAGAATGGTTCGACGAACCCTCTGCCAGGCACTTAAGTGTGAATTGCTGAGTGACCATGTAGGTGTAGATGTAAATGTTCACTCAGTTCTAAGAATAGTGCGACAGTCCACGATAAACTAATGTAGAATTGGGCCAATAGCCGGAACCATGTTCAAGCGAATCCGACGGGTGAAGTACAGGGAAGCGTTGTGGCTGACCGCAAACTTCGCTGTCAGCCGCGGCACTGCCTAGTATTCTACAAGTCACACGCCCAGCTAGCCGCGCGTTCTAACGCCCTGCTTCCCGAGCAGGAAGGCGTGTCGGTCCCATGCACGAATCCGCCAGACCGATGCGTACACCATAATTTATCTACCACGCTAACAAAAAAATGGCTCTGAGCTCAATGGGACTCAACAGCTGACGTCATCAGTCCCCTAGAACTTAGAACTACTTAAACCTAACTAACCTAAGGACGTCACACATCCATGCCGGAGGCAGGATTCGAACATGCGAACGTAGCGCTCGCGCGGTTCCAGACTGAAGCGCCTAGAACCGCTCGGCCACACATGCCGGCTACCACGCTACAATTTGGGATACAGTTGTCTGCTATGTGATGGTCACACGGAAAAGGTGGGGGTGGGGGGGGGGGGGGGCGGGGGAGTCTGCTGGGGGCCGAACCGAACCGCACAATAAGCTTGGGTTCGGTGTTTTTGGTGTGACGGTGGTGGGGTGGTGATACTGGTGTGGCCTATTGTGGGGTTGTGAACCACTGGCCGGACGTAGCCTCTCGGTCGTCAGTACACACACACTTTACACCTCGGAATTGCTCCAGGTATGGCATTATCTTTGACAAAAATGGTTCAAATGGCTCTGAGCACTATGGGACTTAACTGCTGTTGTCATCAGTCCTCTAGAACTTAGAACTACTTAAACCTAACTAACCTAAGGACATCACACACATCCATGCCCGAGGCAGGATTCGAACCTGCGACCGTAGCAGTCCCGCGGTTCCGGACTGCGCGCCTAGAACCACTAGACCACCGCGGCCGGCTTTTACATGTTTCCCCCAGAGAACATAAGTACTATTGTTGTGAACTAGCAAGATGCATAAACTTCGAAACACTTTTTCATATATCGTGCAGAGTAATATAATCTTTGATACTTTCCTTTATTTTAGTATCGCCTGTAGCAATGAAAAATCTAAAATTTGTGCCTCTTAGTTTAAGATCTTCTTTTTGGGATTTTCTGCTCTTCACACCTTGAATTTCGATTAGCCCTTGCAGGAAGATGTCTTCATTTTTGTCACTGAAGTTTTGCCAGTGACCATTGATGTTATCTCCTCATCCTCATCCACCACATAAAAACAGTTCTTCTTACTACTAAATACAATAATGCTTGAGCCGCACAAGCTATATGTATATGCTTTTACTTCCATACAATAATTAAGCTCACTTGTTTTACCCACTTGCAGTGATCTCCTGTACTTTGATGTGGAATTCTGTCTCCTTTCCAATTCACATATTGCACTCCTTTGACCTTTGAATTCCGAATAATAATCTTTTTGTATTTTTCTGCTTTTTTGTTGTTTTATTCGCTACTGGAATAATGTCGGAGACCGAAGAAGAATCAAACAGAATTACACCCTGAATGTGACCTCCGAATGCCACAATAACGGTTAATATTTAAAACTACAATTCTGTTAAATATAGCAACGGATTTTTAGTGTTTCAAACCTAAGATGAAAAAGTACTCGGGAAAGCAGCACAATGCCGCCAGTATCTTTTGCGTTCAATGAGATACGCCTCACTGCAAAAACGGCACGAGCCAATGACTTACGACCTTTCTGCATAGAGTGACGATTTAGAGCTCCGATAGTGACGCCATTTGATGACTGATCACATCCCTTCTTGTACGTATTAATTCGGCTACCCTTCATCACCCAGTTCCAATAGATAACACTTTCAGGTAAAAGTGCTGATTCATGGATATCCTGCAAAGACCGATTCAGTTTTTCTTTTTCCGTGGTAGAAAATGTTGATTTTAGTTTTATGTTTACTCTTGTGATTGCTTATTTCGAAACTGAACTACTATTGTGCGATTAAAAGTACTTCATAGTTCACGTCTGTCCCTGGCTACTACAGTGTTGCCATATCGGCTGCCGGCTACCACTAGGTTATAGGCGACACATAAACACGATGGATCACTTCACAGATGCGCGGAACAATGTAGGAAGCGGCCGACACGATGTATGCCTGAAATGCGAGATGCCCTGTCGACACCTCATTTTTTGTCACCAATGACTAAACTGCGGCTGACGACGCTGTTCCCAGCCCTGAATTTAGTCTCATATCCTAAGCTAACCACCGTGTGCAATGTAAATGGAAAAACAGCGGTCAACAAAGTGCGGCAGAGCTAAAATCAGGATCGCCTTGAACACGGGGCTTATACACTAACCATTACGCTATGCAACATCACGGCGTTAAGTAGTTATATCTATAGCTGTGGTGACGCAGTCGCAACAGTGAATTGCAGCTTTCGAAAATTCGGCTTCGCCCAATGTCGTGTGAAGTTCATCTAATGTAATCCGATCTCTCTTATTATGAAGACTGTATATGTGACTTTGAATTGCATCTTGTACGGATGTATCGAGTAGTGTTTCATTAGTGATACGTATGAAACTTGTGTATTTCATTAGCACCGTTGTGTGTGTGTGTGTGTGTGTGTGTGTGTGTGTGTGTGTGTGTGTTGTTTTGGTGTGGTTATAGTATGTGATGAAATACGAAGGAAAAAGTATCAGAAACATGACCAGATCAAAAAAGAAAGCCGGGCGAGGTACTGGAAATGAACTGGCCAATTTTTGTGGAAGTTTGCCTATGACAGGTTCGCGAGTGGCGCTGTGCGCTCTCATTGCTGGAAACCAGCTCGATCGCGCTAAGTGTCAACTATCAAGTAATTTTAATCGGAGTATAGTGCCAGGATAATCATTAACCCCTGATTTATTGAAACTATGCCTTGTTGCAAACACATTAATGACCCAATTAATCTATTTTGTGTCGCATTCTGACTTCATTATTTAAAAGAGAATCAAATAAGTAGCTTATACCTACGTAATTCACGCGAATTAATGAATGCTGGTCATTGAAGGTCTAAGTGAACATTAATGAATGAATGGGTTTATGACTCTTTTCTGAAATTGCAATATGAAAAACGAATGACTGATGATAATACGTCTCAATGCATTTTAGTATTTGCTGTTCGCAATATTCGAGTAGATAAGGCTCTTTACAAAGTACTGGCAAGGACAAATTTACGATTTACCGAAATAAAATTAGTGAAAATTGGAAATTGACAGCAACTTTCACTTTCCTTGGTACATGTAAGCACAGTGCAGATCGTGTTCCATTAGCATGGGCAGAGCCGATCGTACAGTAATTACGAAGGTTATTTTTGATGTGCATCACTGATTAATGAATTCATATGTTGCAGTTAAAATCCCCCTTTTCTTAAGAAATCTTTGCAGTACTGTTACTGGTACTTTTATCCATTATTCTTAAGTCCTCTTCTGTATTTTCAGTACTCTGGTCGTATTTTTTTATTTATTCCTAAGAAAAGGATTCCATTTCCTAGAGCTGAGTATACACGTGAACTGTACTTGTCTAGAATAATGCCGCGTGGGATTAGCCGAGCGGTGTAAGGTTGCTGCAGTCATGGACTGTGCGACTGGTCCCGGCGGAAGTTCGAGTCCTCCCTCGGACATGGGTGTGTGTGTGTTTGTCCTTCGGATAATTTAGGTTAAGTAGTGTCTAAGCTTAGGGACTGATGACCTTAGGAAATAAGTCCCATAAGATTTCACACAAATTTGAACATTTCTTTTTTGATTAAAATAATAGTTGTTACACACTAATGACGGGACTCAAAGAGCATAAAACACTCATGGAATTCTGTTTGTGAGTTAGTGAACAAATCACTTCAACTCAGAATCAGTATTCATTTGGAGACATATAGTGTTTGTGATGTTGTCCATTGAGGTCACCGTTGGCGGTTTCTCTTTTCACACAAACGCTCATGGTATTCAATTTGCTTAAATTATAACTTTACTTCATGTTGTTTAATTGTATACTTGTCTGAAGGTTTCATTTCGTTTCTCGGCAAGGGGTTCTGGTGTTTTTTTAAGATCATATCTATGTGCAAATCGTGAAGGATCTAGACACGTTTGTTAAGTAGCGATTACTTTGTTGTGCTAATCAACATTTAATCTTGAACAGAGGTATCGTTAGACTCATAATGTCCTTCTTACTACTGTAGCTATGCGGGTGTGAGGCCGCGTTGTGATTAGGAAGTCAAGCAAGAATCAGGGTGAGTGGTCAAGTGAACTGACAGATGCATCTGTGATACAGCGTTGTATGTGATAGGATTTATTGTTCAAGCAGAGTTCACATAGGTATAACTGTGTTCAGAGCTGGACGTGGCGGCAGGATACGGGTGCATGTGCCGCGAAGGAATGCTGACGCTTAGACAGTGAGCCATGACTTCGCCACCCCAGGTCATTAACACGACTGCGTGCTGTGTTGGCGTCGGTAGCAGGACGAAGAGGCAGACCCGCCTAGAAGAACTACGATGGTTCAGTGTGGCTACCACCTCAGAGCTCTCAAAGAAAGTTCTTGGGCGCTTAGGTGGAGACACCCATCGATGGTCCAGAATGCTGACTGTCGTGAAGAGTAGGTTCTAGTCACCAATTTGAGATCTGCCAAGACTGCAGCAGATGCTCACGCGTCAGCAAGGGGAGCCACAGACGCGCCTGTCTGGTTTGTGCATAGATAGAAGTTTGCAGACCACTGGCGAGCACCCAGTAGTGGAGGAGGACTGGTGCTTACTGACGCTCTCATCCGCAATGCCCCAGTAGGCAGAAACTCAACAGACTGCCATTCTCTCTGGTTCTTAGATATACGGACAGAATGGCAACGCGACAAAAGTGTCTTTAAGATCGAAAAGCTCTCTGTTTAGTATGTCGAGCCTGCATCAATGACGTAATGGCTCCGGTTTTATACGCGGTTTTTTCCCCATTTATCGGACCCGACAGCTCTCCTTGCCTAGCTGAGGTAATTTCTATAACGACTACGGATCCCTGAGATATCTATGTTTGACTTCGTACCGGTATTCAGTTGATGAAGTTACAAGTGGTAACTGTGACCCATATCCCTCGATTTTACGTAAATTAAAGTTGTGCTTTTAAGTAGCAACAAATTGCGTACAATTAATTACTTCAAGATTCTTATTTGACAGTTATTACAAAAAAGGATATTTTTTGTGATCAGTTGGTCTTATAATTGTCTGTCGCATATCTCAACATCGTTTGAAGTCACCAAGTATGGTCTAATCTTTTAAACTTAATTATGAAAGCTACTGTTCCTCGTAATCAGCCACTGCATGCGAAATCGGACGTTGCATCCTCCGTCTACGTAACCGTGCTGCTTCACCTTTCCTGTAGTACAGATCGAAATTTTTAGCCTTCGCAAAAGCTATTAGCTTACACGAAAGATTCGCCCTATAACTGAGTGAAGTGTCTCAAGCAAGCCACCGTCCTTGCGTATCAGAATCCTGACACTGCAATGGAAATATTCAGTGACACTTCGTTCTGCTCTGTCAGTGTTGCACTACAACAGAATGTATGAGGGCACTGGCTACCTTCGGGGTTCCTCTCCGACAAGATCACTGAGAAGCAGCGCTCTTGGCCACCATTTTACACAGAACTGTTAGCAGTATATGAAGCAGTTTGATACTTCAGATTCGTAGTGGGAGAGCATGCCTTCACTTTACACACAGTTCACTGGCCACTGACTTTCACACTTTCGCAGCCACAAAATAAATATCCCCTAGTGAAAATCAACCACCTAAATTATTTTTGCAATTAACACTAGACATTCGTTTAAATGGTTCGGACGTCACCGCTAGAGTGGAAAGCATTTCTTCACCGGTGAATTTCATCAAACTTTCAAGAACACAATATGTTGACAAGAATTTGAAGACCTGCTGAAATGCAAGACGGGACTTCACGGTGCCGCGTGCCAGTGTCAGGCACTGAGCAGATTATATACTGTGGCAAGTCAGCACGCCGACAGCAGCTATTCTACGACAACAGGTTTTCAGTTCCCTACACAGGTACAGTCAGCCGGGAATGTGCACCACAAGGACGCTAATAATACAGAATTTTATGTGGCGTGGTATACTAAGGACTGCCGCACAGGGAATTAGAACTGCTCTGCCTGCGAGAAGTGCAAAATAACACGGCACGCACGACCTCCAGTCAAAGGGTCTGACATCCCAAAGGCACGATTCTCACGCATCCACCTAGACTTGTTAGGACCACTCCCAGTTGCATGAAACTATCAGTATTGTCTTATAGCGAACAATACTGGGGCATGGTGGGCGTTTTCCGCAGTGGTTGGATTACAAGTTTCGGTTGCCCCCAACAAGTGACTGCTGAGCAGGTTAGTCAGTGGCAGGCAGATATATTTTACGAAATGGTCCAATAGATGGGAAACACCTGACAAAGACATCACCATGTCATGCAAACGGCATTGTGGAGCGTCTACATCATTACTGAAGGGGCTATAGGGTAGCACACTACGGATCCGTGAACTGACGCCTTTAGGTAGTGCTATAGAGATTGTACAGTCCTCTAGAAGAAGACCTGCAGGTCTCACCTGTGGAGCTGGTTTATGGAAAGCCTCTGTGTCTGCCAGGAGAGCTTCTCAAATCGCAACCTGGCCCACAGTGCTCTACTTAAGGATTCCCTCTGGAAGCAAATGGAGGACACGCTACAGAGTGGAGCAACGTGGTACGGAAGGCAGGCTACCTTCGTTTTCAGTTTGACTACAACGGAGCAGAATTTCCTCTGATGCGGCCCACTTTGCAGACCACTGGAACCGCCCCACCGTGGCCCAAACAGAATTACGAGACGAAATGGTAGGAAACCCACTGTCCACATTAGCAGTAGACACAGTAGTGTTCATTGGAAGTGGGAAGGTAGCCTATTAAAGTGGAGAAGACGCCACCGAAATGCGAGGCACTACTGGACGCTGAGCATCTGCCATGCTACAGTTGCTAGACCTGCAACGCCATCCAGAGCAATGCTGTCCGCCTGGAAACGGACCAGCCACCACCCACACAAATGCAACTGTCACTTTGAATCACCGGCCGATACACCATCATCCACCCACAAGGGAAAGGGGTCACGGAAAGAAAGTGCTGGTCCATTTCAACACAGCAAACATTCATAATTCAAATCATTAAAAAGATTTATTTTCCTTCCAGGGTTGTGATATAGCGACCTCAGGTCGCAGATCTCACCACATCTTTCTGTTGAAAATGTTGAGAACGGCCATCGGTGGTAAGACCACTCTCCCTCGAGCAGTCATTAAGTTTTACCTGCGATAGCGCGAGCATCGATGCGTGTGCGGTTACGGGACGCATGTTACGTAGCAACAACGAACGGGACAATAATAGTACATGTACTATAGTTGGGCTTCTGAACCTTTTCAGCTGGGTGACCCCTTCTACCGTGGAACATCCATGGCTGACCCCTAGTCAGTCAAGAGCACAGTAACTTTAAATTTCACAGCGAAACCCATGGGAACTGAAAGCTTCTTAATGCAAGTACCATGTTCCCAAAGACCCCCCTCGCCCCCTCCCCGAAGTATCAATAGTCTTTGGAGCTTCTTGTCATTGTTCGTCCTCCCTCATCATTCATTTCAACTGGAAACTTCCCTTGTTGTGAAGGCGATGGAGAAACCGCACCCTTCTTCAGTGAGCCTGACTTCATCCACGGATCCATGTTAGAAGTATTAAACTGGTCAAAAATCGACTTACGAAATAGGTAGTGCACTCACCAAGCAAGGTTAACATTTAACGATGCCTGGGACCGCATACGTGTCAGCGAGCGTTGTGACTGGTCGACAAAGCTCGATCCGCGTATGCGTAAAAAGTTTCAGCCCATCTAGCGCCGTGAGTCGGCGCACCAACGACCCCCCTATTGTTGAGAAACAGTCTATTAGAGAAGCCGCATTCTCCGGCACTAAACCGTGTATGCGTTCTCACTTAGGAACCGCAAAGGCTAAATTATTTAGGACGGAACAGTGATGGTATGATCAAATGAAAGTCTGACCATTGTTATTAATGTACTATAATGTTCGAATTATGGTTATTTTACTTTGGTCTCTTGTGACTAATACTCCATTTAGAAAATAAGTTTACTGAACAAAATAAAAGTGTTGCCTTGTCTCGGTTTGCTTCACCGGAAATGTGATGATGGTTGTATCACCAGAATGGTGAAGGAGAATGATTTCACACAACTTCTGCAAGTCCCTGATGAATTAATACACTCCTAGCAATACGACACTTCCCTGAGCCATTGTTCAGCGGTAGCCACGATTTTCACACTTTATTAAGTCACGTGGAAGCAAAAGGCCACACCATTCTGATGAAAATTTTGTGCACTTTTTAAAACTATGACAATTTTGCATCCGCGGCCATTGACGAAGCGACTACACTGTTAAACACCTTACCACTGGCTGTCTTCACTCTCCTGTTACGCGCCCCACCACGGAGCATGCCAAGCGAATCGTCTAAAGCGATTACTCGATTTTAACGGTATTAATTTTGCTTTTAAGTAGCTCATTCTCTATACCTTTGGAGTAGAACAGTCGCTTACAATTAAAGATACAGACATTACATCATGTCATCATTTGAAATTAATGCACATATAAAATATAACACATTTACATGGTTGGAAAGATATCTCTGCCGCCAACCTCGGCATATAGTTTCAAGATTCATCGATCGCTGGAAACTAATTTTGGAAATAATTATTAATGTGTTTGGGAGTAGCTGTTCCGTTACATCTCATTTGCCCTGTTAAGTAGCACAGCGGTGGCTGAATTTTCGCCTTCCCTGTCCCGAGGTCAGTCCCATCGGCGGTAAGCTGTGTTGTAACTATTGCTGCCTCTTACTCTATTCTGAGCTCATCTGTTTGAAATTTAACAATATTTTCCACCTGTCTATATAAATTACTCAGCTATGCAACATTCCTCCCCTGTTTCGGAAAAACGTGTCCCGAATTTTGTCTCAGTTTTTCCTCTACATCTTAGATCCATTTACAAAATTGTACTTGGTGCAAAACATTTTTGTTCATGGAAGCTGGCTTATAGGTATTGTTTCCTAATTCTGTACTATGATTCTACAGTTTTGGTTAGCTAAGCCCATTTTTACAGATGCGTTCTGTTACCCTCATTTACTTTCCTTACAAGGTATAATGATTAGTAATTACTGCATTCTTCGATGCTCGCCTTATGCTACTTAACCACGGGATAGTTATCTGATGTGTGGTAAAGTCTGGAGGATGGATAATCCGACGCTAGAGACAAAAGTGAAGTATGCGAATTTGTATCAGTGACATGGCAAAATTAATGGTCGTAACGCTTATGGTTACCACATTTTGGTATCGATTTTCCTCCTACTGTTGAATCTGTTGCAACATTGCCTTCATGAAAATGTTGCCCCGTAGATATATTACCAAGGTGTCTACAGTATGTATGATAAAAGAATTCATATTGTTGTTAAGGTAAGTTGGGTGTGGTGTTGGCAGTACCCTAAACGGTTTCTCCGTCAACACAATGGAGTACAGCCGTACCCAAGAGTGTAACTGCATGGCGAATGTTTGTTCCGGGTATTTCACAATTTGTTCCGTTCACAAAAATGCCACTATGACGCAAATTAAACTTAACCATGCCCTGAAGTTTTCCTTCCTCACAGCGTTTCATAATTACAGTTTCTGGTTTAATGAGTATATTTAATGTACGCCTGTGTTTTGAAAATGAGGTAATGGTGCCAATATTCCTTTCCGACGTAGTGTTTGTTGTTTTCCCCAAAAAACTGTTGCATCTCGCATGTCTGTGCGTTAGTCTGCTCTTCTCTGACTGGACAGGTGGTGACATTCTTCCTGAAATACTCCTGTAGGTACGATATTGTGGTGCCTGTGTAGTTCAGAAGAACGGTGCAGTATTGCTTCAGACATGCATGCATGTTCGTAGGAACAGCCTCTGTGGCGATTATAGCCGCTATGAAATACATGAAATGTATCCGCAGTTGCGGATGCGAACAACCATCAGCTGCATAAGATAATGATGGCAATGAAAATTTGTGTCAGACTGAGACTCGAGCCCGAATATTCCGCTTTGCGCTCTAATCACCTTAACGGCTTTGGCACTATCCATGGGCAGTCACAGACTTTCACGGGTCGTCGTGCCTTTGTCAATGCGTGTTCTCGTGCACACAATAGATGTAACTGACGTGCAGGAGAGGACATCCTTGGATGTCGTTGCCCAGTATCGGGGGATAAATACGATATTGCAGTGCCTATGCTAGGAAGAACGATGGAATTTTCCTTCGGACATGGATGCAGTTACGAATCTAGAGGCGATTGTGCTTTAACAAATGACTCCTTAAGGGCACTAATGATGTCTATCGAATAGACATTCCTACTCCAATGGCTTTCTACGAAAAAAATTCACTCCCTACAACACATTGCGGTAGGACTGCCAGTGGGTGCTGCAAATGTAGCTCCGTTGCCAACGAAGTCTTGTGATGACAGCGAATTCTGTCACTACTTGTAGCTTTCCAGGGCTGGGGTAGCGTTGAGTGGGAGGTCGAGCGTAGAGAGAAGCTAAGTGCACGACCAGAGGTGTCAGTGATACGATGTTATCAGTAAAATTTTTGGTGGTGCAGAGGTCAGAAAGATATAACTGTCTTTGGAACTGCAAGCGGCTACCGGGCAGATGTGCCGCGAAAGATTGCTGACACCTCATCAGAGAGTCGTGACTTCACCGCCGCAGGTCTGAACCAGCTGCATAATGTGTTGGCGACGGTAGCCGCATGAAGAATGCACGGCCCGGCCAGATGTACTTCGATGACCCAGTGCGAATACCACCTCAGCTCTCCTGAAGGATGCCGTGGGTGTGCTCAGGTGGGTTCTGCCGACTGTGGTCCACTATGCTGGCTGTCGTGGAGACCAGGCTCCGGTCACCACCCAGACATCGATCAAAACTACACCAGATGGTCACGAGTCAGCCAGGTGGCGGTGCGAACACGCCACTCCTGGACAGTGCAAACATGGTAGCTTGCCTGTCATCTGCGATGACGACGACCCAGTTGTGGAGGAGGGTTAGCTGCTAACATCCGTGATGTCACAGTAGGAAGGAATAGCAGATAATGAGTTTGGGATGAACCAGGTAGGCTCTCGCAGTGTAGAAATCAACGAGCAAGTATGCGACAGGGTATCTCATATCAGTATGTCGTGGTTTCACTGAAATTCAACAGACTATAGTTCTCTCTGATCCTATCGACACGGACAGAATGGCAGCACGATATAATGGGGTTCAAAAGGCTCTGAGCACTATGGGACTTAACATCTATGGTCATCAGTCCCCTAGAATTTACAACTACTTAAACCTAACTAACCTAAGGACAATACACAACACCCAGCCATCACAATGCAGAGAAAATCCCTGACCCCGCCGGCAATCGAACCCGGGAACCAGGGCGCGGGAAGCGAGAACGCTACCGCACGACCACTAGATGCGGGCGATATAATGTGTTTCGGAACGCCAATAGCCTGTGTATGTAAAGAGTCGAGTGAGCTTCTATGCCGGCCGCGGTGGTCTACCGGTTCTAGGCGCGTAGTCCGGAACCGCGCGACTGCTACGGTCGCAGGTACGAATCCTGCCTCGGGCATGGGTGTGTGTGATGTCCTTAGGTTAGTTAGGTTTACGTAGTTCTACGTTCTAAGGGACTGATGACCACAGATGTTAAGTCCCATAGTGCTCAGAGCCATTTGAACCATTTTTGTGCATCTATGACGTAGTGGCTTTGGTTGCATGAGCACAGGTTCCTTCTGTCCACGTTTGACTTTGTCCGGGCGCTCAGTCGGTGAAGTTACTTAGTGCTACCTTACCGTGCCCAATTAAGTAGCACAGTGTCGATAGCGTTCCTGCCTGCCCTGTTCCGAGGTTTGTCCCATCGGCAGTATGGTCTGGTGTCACAGCAATCGGCACATCAGCCCACTGCTATCTTACTCTCTTCTGAGCTGGCCTGTTAGAACTTTAATAAAATTTTAAGCCTGACGAGTAAAATTATTCTGCTGTACTACGGTAAAAAAGAATGTATCTAATAGTCACTGGCATCATTTATTGGAAATAGCTGATTATGAACGCAAAGGAGTTACTTCAAGTCTAACTGCATCTAAAAGTACCTTGGATCAAAGAAAATTTATATGCAAATTTTTTAACACTTATTGATAAAAAACTCATGGTATAGAGTTATTAGGAAGAATCCGACACATAATTCATAAAATCAGTTAGGTTCACGGTAATGAAATGAATATGTCTATAGGGATAAAAACAATGGACGTGCTATGACATGAATTACCAATCGTTCAGATCTCCTAAACCTATAATATAAAGAATACCTAATGGTAACTCAAACCTTTTTCTGGTCATCAGTGCTACGAAACTTTGGTTAGGTCTGAGTACTCAGATAGCCTAATGGTTAAGGAGTTTTCTCGTCATAATGAGGATAGCAGGGTCAGGTTCATTGTCTAAGACATATTTTCTGTTGTCATTATACAATTATAACATTTTGGTTGGGTGATCCTGATGTAGGACTACTGTTTGATTACTTTACTCGTTGCATCACTCGACACGAATTAAATGCTGTTAACTTCACAATCTCTACTTTTGCAGCCCCCTTATGTATTTGTTTTCTTCCATACTTCAGTAAAATGGAATGTCAAACAAGTTTATACGCCCTATTATAATTATTGAAATTTATCTTGGTACGCGTTACTGTGTGGAGCTTGACAAAGTAGATTATGCAATAGGACATATAATACCTCACAAGTTCTCTAGATTGTGAAAGCTCTAATTTTTCCCGAATTGAGGTAAATTTAATCGTCTTCAGAATCTGAAGTTCATAGTTTTTTAAAATAATCGATTGAACTGTAGCTTAACAATGCCTTTGAAAAATATTTACAGAAACATTTTACATGTAGTTACGAATAGGTGCCAAGAAACCGACTAAAGTGTATTCTTCGTATTCTGTGAGCATGTAATGTACATAATTTGCTAGTAGACATCACCGTATAATTTACAGTTCAAAAATGGCTCTGAGCACTATGGGACTTAACTTCTGAGGTCATTAGTCCCCCTAGAACTCGGAACTACTTAAATCCAACTAACCTAAGGACATCACACAGCCATGCCCGAGACAGGATTCGAACCTGCGACCGTAGCAGCAGCGTCTTTCCAGGCTGAAGTTCCTAGAACCGATCGGCCACAGCGGCCGGCTTATTTTTAGTGATAAGGTAGAGTTCCTATTCTGGATTTGTGAGTATCTCGGACGTGTGACTTCCTGCCGAGTTCCTAGGTAAGAGAGATGGTTTTTCCCTCACCTATCGACAATTTCTCGTGTGTCCATAGCACGTGAACCTGTGAAGCAATGTATCAACTAGGCTACACTTAACATATTTGTCGTTAGGTTGCAACCATATTCTATATAATTTATCATTAGCATATATTGTGTTGTTCAGCACCTGATACCAAGTTTTTGCGACGTCTGGGTAATGGTCGTATAAAGTACCTTCGAGTTATAAGACGGGTCTTTAGCTCGAAACGTATTAGGTTCATTCACCTTACTCCATTTCTGAAATAGGTTTCTGGTTATTAAATGCGTGTTTCTTAAGGTGGTATCGCCTAAATAACTTTCTTCGGTGAAATACTGACATGCATGCTTCAGTTGGAAACTTACGTTGCCTACGTCAACTGGCGGCTGCGTGATTTTGAGGTGGACTAAGTGTGAACAGCCTTGCTATCATGTTGCAGTACCCTAGACGTAGAACTACTTAAACCCAACTAACCTAAGGACGTCACAAACCTCCATGCCCGAGACAGGATTCGAACCTTCGACCGTAGCAGCCGTGAGGTGCCGGACTGAGGCGAGTAGAACCGCTCAACCACACCGTATGAGTCCCTGCACGCTGTACTCTACTGACTTACTACCTTCACTCTCATGTCTTCGAGTCCAATCCTTTTCATGATTTGCATAGTGTACATGTAACTGACCCTGTCAAAGTCCTCAGAGAAATCGACTGTTACGAACGCACTTTTTATGCTGTTTGTTTCAGTGATCGATAAAATGTCCCTGATTTCTGAAAAAATGCTCATAATGTTTCTGTCTGGGTTACATGACTGGTTGATTATCTTCTTGGCTGTCGCGATCATTCTACTATTTATTACCCGGGCGATAGTCTTTTAATTGAAATTTAACAACATTACAGGCAGTGAAGATGGGTCTAATGATGCGCTAGAACTGGAAATAGAATTCTTTGGTGAGGCCGTTCGATCCAGCGGAGCTGTTTTCTGTGGATCTGGCGATGAATACTAAAAGGAATACTAAAATGATCTCAACTGCGAAGCCCACGAAGAATTCAATGTTCTCCTCTTACGTGATGTCCCTATTGAGTGTCTGAATTATATTAGACGCGACGATGTTGTCGACGGGATACATGTCCTCACACTAACAATAAAATTTTTGTGTGACATATTTTTTAACAACAAGGTGATCCCAATTCTGAGCATCTAGTGGATATTAGAACGATGTTTGATCAGATGTAACTAGGATGCCATTTCTCCATTGCAAACAAATTTAATTTGTAGCCCGTGTAGTTGTTTACGTTTAATGCAAATCTTTTTGATTTTATCTTCTTTGTTTCCGCTGTGTATGCGTTTGTTCCTTGCGCTTTTTCTTACTGCTTCCTTAGCAAGCTTTAAGTAGATTCTGTGGCCCTTTTTTGATCCTTTGCTTTCTGGCTATATTAAGAGATAAACGTTGTTTGGATTTTCTTTTACTTCCTTTGGTCCACCACTCGAGTTTTGCTGTGTGTCTATTAATAGAGTGTACGCAAGAAGTCCATGTCGAATGGATTTCGTTTTCGAGGCCTGCGTCTTGTAGGTGTGCCAAATTCCACATCCATTGCCCAGAGGACGTTTTCGTTTGTTGTTTATCTATATTTAATCTTCTCGCGTACGAGAAGTGATCAGTAAAGAAGCTTGGAATGACTTCAGCATCGAAAACATGGTTCTTTATGTCAGAAGATATTCAAATTCTATCTACGCTACTATTTGAGGTGGAGGTAAAAAACGTATATTTGACAAGGATAGGGTGAAATAATTCTCAAGTATCTTGCAGCTTAGCCATGTTTCAAGAATTTTAAGTGGGGCCTCTGATCATTCTGGTGTAGAACGCAGATGAAATCCCCACCTATCACGTTGTAAGGTGGGTCCTTTTCATGCAGATACCCCTATATAATCCCATCCTTGAAAAAGGCGCTAGTTGCTGACTTGCGATTGCTTCTGGATGATGCCAACACATTTATGAATGTGACGTCGAAGATCCGGAAGCCTACGGCATAACCGAATTCCAGTTTTCGACTCGAGCTACGTTGATTCCTTCCCGAACCAACATGGCCATGCCTGTATTTAGTTCGTATGCTGTTTTCAACTCACTGGAAACCTGGGATGTCTAGACTTGAAGTTGCGACTTCGTGTTTTAGCAATAGACGAACTGCAGTAGTGTAGCCAATTTCATATCAAACTGAAACTTCAGGTTACCAGTTTGTAAGTTGGGCCATGCTACTATTAGTCTTAATTTAGACATTACGAGCAGTTTTAGGAAGTACGTCAGACAAATTATTGTAGTAAAACTAGAAACAGGTAGATGTTTTCTGACATTTCTATTTGCCACTATTAACAGTTAGTATTGCGGGAGTGCACATTACCGAGTTCTTTTTTTCGATTGTCTTCAAGTTCTTCACGCACAATTTCGAAACTGATGTTCTTCGGTTTCAAGTCCGGTTTTCCTTATTTCATTTTGCTAGATTGAGAGGAACGGAAATGTTCGGCTGGTGTTTAATCTTGCGACGTGGAGAATTTTTTAATCCAAAGGTTGTTTTGACGTCTTCGATACTCTGCGTAGATTTTACTGCTCGATCGACGTTCGCGGCTAGCTATTTAACACACACTTTCTCTAGCTTTTTTCCCACTGGGGGCCTGTTGTAGGGATTTGTTTTGGGACTGGTGTTTGAGTGGCTTCGTTATATTGGTTTCGCTGAATGGGCTATTATACTTCGACTGCAGCATTCAGCGTTGTTGTTGTTTTCTGCTTCTCATCTGTCGTGTCTGTTTCCACTAGCGATTCGCTGTGATCCATTTGTAAATCAGATGCCACCTTCATGCCGTCATATCTACTAATTCTGCTTTGTTTCAAAGTCTTGGTTTTCCGACTGCGTCATTGTATGAGGCTTCATCACTATGTTCTAGAGATCATTTCCGTCTCTATAGTTCCCTTTAGATGAAGAACAGATGCAAGACTCGGTCGTATTACTATAGTTCCTTTAATCGCATCGCATTCCGGTCCCACAGTTTACTGTGCTGCCAGAACCTCACTGAGGGTCATTTTGCACTACTGCATTAAACTAGTTTTTTAAAACGAACATACGACCGAGGCACGCGCACGAAAATGTCCTGACTCATTATGGTCATGGTGAGTTCGAATATGGCTGGTATAAATAACATGAGTCATATGGCTTTCAACAGCAAAATGAGACGTGATGATCGTCTTGTCTTCCATTCCAACAGACGTTACGCCATCACAGCAGTGTAGTATATATTACAGTGACCATCTTCCATTTACCATTTCTTTATAGCTCCCTTAGTTTTCCCATTGTCAGTACCAGTACTTACGTATATCACTCGAACAATCCCAAATGTTGTTTCAGCCCTTATCATGGAAACCATACTTTTAGTGCACTCCATATCAATAAGCTCTTCAATTTTTTGCGAATTTTATCCACCATTAACTGGTTCAAAAACTTCACAAAAACACAGTAGTGTTCAGAGTCAAGCTGAATTATGTGGCTGGAACCAGAATTAATGCTCATCTCCTCCATCAGCCAGCCGTGAACATCGAGGGTAGTCGGCTGAACTCGGAGAGTTTCCATTTCAAACGAAGAGCGGGACTATCCTTCCGGATTGAGGCAGCTATGTTGTGTAGCGATGGTGGCATTCCTGTCCAAACCGAAATTCCGTCGAAGAAGAAATACTCGACTAATTAATAGATGAACACACAATAAACGACGTAGAAGCGCACACTGGTGTCACACGGACAAAACAACAGCAGAGAAAGCGAAACAGTAAACGCTGACGTAAGCAATGACTTCACGGTGCGACAGCTAAACGTCCGAACGAGTCTACAGCTCGAGCCAGAAATACCACCTTGTTTACTCGTACACGCTCTCTGGATAGACCGAAACGTTCACTGTCACAGCGTGTCCATCGTATTTGCTCACAACTTTACTTCGGTTCCCACAACAGAGTTAACGAGCAAACGTATTCAGCGTTAGAATTAATTTCATCGTTTTGTCCACTACGCTTGTCCGCAGCTCGTGGTCTAGTGGATAGCGTTGTTGCCTCTATATCACGGGCTGCCGGGTTTGATTCCCAGCCGGGCTGGGGATTTTCCCTGCCCGGTGACTGGATGTTTGTGTTGCCCTCTTCATTTCACCATCACCATCATCATTCCTGACAGTGGCTAGATTGGACTGTGAAAAAAAATGAGACTGTGTCAAAATTGGGACTTAGTACAGGCGTTGATGACCGCGCCGTTGAGCGCCCCACAAACTAAACATCATCATCCCCTAGGCTTGTAATAATGATTTTTACACCAAACGTTGGTCACTCTTTGCAGCTGCATCAATATTACGAAATTTATTCGCAACTACTAATTATTTTGATAGAAGATATACTAGGTACGGAAATACTACCTTTTGGCGACACTTCAAAATTTGTGTCGGACGGGGCTTGAACCCATATTCTCCGGTAATCGCGAGTAGACGCTTTAAGCATATTTTTTTTTAATTCATTTTGTTCGATACTGTGCGTTGCGTTTGGTCTGGGCGGACGTCATAAGACATCCGTTAAAGTTCATCGTTGATTCTATGACTCAGTTCTTTTTCTTACAGATAACATGCAGCCCTCTGTCCGAACACGCTGAGCTACTGTGCCGGCATCTTTGCTATTCGTAAACGTACCACAGCGTCTTTGCCCTTATTGCCTGCAACACCAATGAATTCCCCCAACATGGTTAAAGGGACACACACGGTTCAACTTTATTACTATTATTGTCGCTTTGTCAGTCTAGACTCGTAAAAATATGTATTAAAAGGCTACATGGGAAAATCGGCAATAATTATACCAAAGTTAACCATGTTTTTCTCATTAACCTTACCGTGGAAATTGAAGTATGTTGCGAGCAACAGGGTTGTAGACAGTGTGGCGTATGGAGATTTGGATCGATCGAGGGAGCGTGCACACACAGCCAACATACGCGCAGTTATGACAACTGCTAGCGATAAGTGGTAAATGTGGTCTCGAATTCCCGTCTGGCACGATGTTCCATGTGTCATGGGTAATATTTACACACCTGCTAACAGATGTACAACACATTTTCAGTTGCGATTAAATTTTTTAATACTACTTCTTTATTAGTTAAACAAATAGCATACAGGTGAAACCACTGCCCCAAACCCACTATCACTGTAAGTACACCAGACTCACCAACATCGTTCCCGTCACCGGACGGCCAGACTGCGAGCACCAAGTCACGGTTCAAATGGTTCAGAGCACTAAGGGACTTAACATTTATGGTCATCAGTCCCCTAGAACTTAGAACTACTCAAACCTAACTAACCTAAGGACATCACACAACACCTAGTCATCACGAGGCATAGAAAATCCCCGACCTCGCCGGGAATCGAACCCGGGAACTCGGGCGCGGGAAGCGAGAACGCTTCCGCACGACCACGAGCTGCGGACTCCAAGCCACGCTGATGGAGTGTTGCACTGCTGCGATCATCAGCTGCCTAGTTACTGTAGGTCAGCCGGATTGTCACTGCCATTCTTTGAGAGCCGTCGTAGAACTGCATAGAGAATTCGCGTGACTCTTACTGCCAGTTGAGCTGCCTGACGTTAAGTGTAGGATAGAGGTTTTTTTGTCAGCCACTAGTACGCTAATTGTGGTCTCACTACAATCATGGCTCATTTGAGGAAAGCTAAACTGGAGAGAAAATTAAAGCATACCTTTCTCTAGAAGGAACATACCCTATGCCACAAACACCAAAAAAAAAGAAAAAAACAATGTTTAATTTAAAATTCACCTAGAATAATTTGTATGTGGTAGTTAGTAAACCAGCAAAACACTCATTGTTCATAGCAAAAACCCAGTTTTGTCACAAACATATCAACCGTATGCAATACTGGCCATTAAAATTGCTACACCACGAAGATGACTTGCTAAAGACGCGTAATTTGACGGACAGCAAGAAGATGCTGTGATATGGAAATGGTTAGCTTTTCAGAGCATTCACACAAGGTTGGCACCCGTGGCGACACGTACAACGTGCTGACATGGGGAGAGTCTCTAACCGCTTTCTCATACACAAACAGCAGTTGATCGGTGTTACCTGGTGAAAAGTTGTTCTGATGCCTCGTGTAAGGAGGAGAAATGCGTACCATCACGTTTCCAACTTTGATAGAGGTCGGACTGTAGACTATCGCAATTGTGGTTTATCGTATCGTGACATTACTGCTCGCGTTGGTCGAGATCCAACGACAGTTAGCAGAATATGGAATCGGTAGGTTCAGGAGGGTAACACGGAACGCCGTGCTGGATCCCAACGGCCTCGTATCACTATCAGTGGAGATGACAGGCATCTTATCCGCATGGCTATAACGGATCGTACAGCCACGTCTCGATCCCTGTGTCAACAGATGGGGACGTATGCAAGACAACAACCATTATGCACGAACAGTTCGACGACGTTTGCAGCAGCATGGACTATCAGCTCGGAGGCCATGGCTGCGATTACCCTTGACGCTGCATCAGACAGCAGCGCCTGAGGTGGTGTACTCTACGACGAACCTGGGTGCACGAATGGCAAAACGTCATTTTTTCGGATGAATCCAGGTTTTGTTTACAGCGTCAGGATGGTCGCATCCATGTTTTGTAACATCGCGGTGAACGCACATTGGTCGCGTGTATTCGTCATCGCCATACTGGCGTATCACCGGGCGTGATGGTATGGGGTGCCATTGGTTACACGTCTCGGTCACCTCTTGTACGCACTGACGGCATTTCGAACAGTGGACGTTACATTTCAGATGTGTTACCACCCGTGGCTCTCCCCTTCATTCGATCACTGCGAAACCCTGCATTTCAGTAGAATAATTCACGACCGCATGTTGCAGGTCCTGTACCTGCCTTTCTGGATACAGAAAATGTTCGACTGCTGTCCTGGACAGCACATTCTGCACATCTCTCACCAACAGAAAACGTCTGGTCAATGGTGGCCGAGAAACTGGCTCGTCGCAATACGCTAGTCACTACTCTTGATGAACTGTGGTATCTTGTTGAAGCCGCATTTACAGCTGTACCTGTAAATGCCATCCAAGCCTTGTTTGACTCAAGGCCCAGGCATATCAAAGCCGTTATTACGACCAGAGGTGGGTAACGATTTCTCAGGATCTGTACACCCAATTTGCTGGAAAATGTAATAAAAAAAATGGTTCAAATGGCTCTGAGCACTATGGGACTCAGCTGCTGTGGTCATCAGTCGCCTAGAACGTAGAACTACTTAAACCTAACTAACCTAAGGACATCACACACATCCATGACCGAGGCAGGATTCTAACCTGCGACCGTAGCAGTCGCACGGTTCCGGACTGCGCGCCTAGAGCAGGAAAATGTAATCGCATATCAGTTCCAGTATATATCCGTTTATCATCTGCATTTCTTCTTGGTGTAGCAATTTGAATGGCCAGTAGTGTACACACACAATTGACGTATCAAAACCACTGAGAATGAATGACCCTTGTAGGAGATGCTAACTCGATTAGCTACCATCATTAACGGTATAAATACAGATGTCTGAAACAATGACAATTTTATGAGAGCAAACCTCTGTAACGTAGTTGTATCCAGGATTGCAAAGAGAAACAGTCGTCAGTGCTAGGTGGAAGACACAGGCGCCTCCTTTAGGATTACGAGCTTATCTCTAACGGCCGGAAGGGTCCGATTTTTATTTTATTTTATTTTTCACATCTAGTCCCGTAGTACCAAATTGAGGAGCAAATATCCGTGGTGATGGAACGAGTCATATGAAATTAACATAAATAAAACGAAACGAGGACAGAGTGAGACCCAAATGCAAATAGGGTTTCTTCCTAGGAATAATTGCGTGAACGCTGCTAAATCCTGGAAATGGGCTCATATTGTTAGCAGCAAACGACATGAAAGAAAATAAATTTTCAGAGGTCATTGTCTGAGTTTCTAGCCTCTCAAAAAGGGTCTACAAGAGGTTCAGCATCTGAACCACATATAGATTGAACTGCTCATTTCTAATACAAAAAAACTTTTTAAGTGAGAAAAGCTACCCCAGAGTATAATTACGTATACCAGGAAGGTGTGAAAATAGACAAATTAGACTAAGTTTCGTGTTGGTCCGTCCCTTATTGCAGATCATGTTCTAGTTGTAAATATAGCAGCACTGAGTTTTCGAACAAGATGGTGAACATGGACTTTCCATGAAATTTTTCACTTTATCTGGACACCTAGAAATTTGAACTGTCCACACTCACAAATGATATACCCATTCTGTGTAAGCAAAATTTCAGTTTGTGCAAAAGTGTGTTGGAAACTTTAAAAACTAAGGTGTGCGGTGATATAGCATCAATTGATTTTCTACATGTCATGAACCTGTGTTGTGAACTGCAGTGTTTGATACAGTGCCTATTGAGACGTGCTTCTGTCCGTCTCGTTTAAACACGCGCCCTAGTTACGCCTTAGCTTCCCGCCGGCGCTTTTCCGCGTGGCGGCGCCCTCTGTTCTCCTCGTCTCATGCCCCGTCCTCTAGGTCGGGAAGTGGAGTGACTGAGTCGTAAAGCGTGGCAGTACGCCATCGACTCCGGAAGTGCTTGTTTGTCTTACTTGCGGTAGTTTGTGTGGTGTCGGCCATCTCATTCCACCGTGAGGTTCTACGGCATAGCGTGTCAGACTTGGAGAAGCCGTTAGTTCCGATTATCCTTGTTCTTGTCGGAAGAGAATGGAAATAAGGAGCTGGGATGTTGCTGTTCCGGATAATAGTGGGAGTAGCCGATGACGGTTGCTCCGGGAATATTTTGAGCACTGAGGGCGGCAGGTTTTTCCTCCGGGACTGAAGTTGAGTATATTTCGCTATTGCCATTGTGCTTTTGACTTGCTATTTCCTTGTATTAGAGTAGTGTTTGCGACTTCCTTTATGTTGCTGCCGCCGACATTGTGTTTTCCGTCCACCGGTTTAGCTCGCCGGGTCTGAACCTCTGAAGGAAAAGGTTGAATGTTAGTTCTGCACTGCGTTTGCGGAGTTTGACTTCGAGTGTGTATGTTGTTCTTGTACTGCTGGGCTGGTTCCTCGGTTAGGCGTCGACGTGAGCGTGAATTGCTTGGTTAATATTTGCAGTAGGCACTCCGGGCATGGTCGATGCTATACAAAGAAGATAGTAGAACATGTTGAATCAAAGGCTGTGAATGTGAACTGTTGCTCTGTCATGTCACACTAGGAGACTGTCTAATTAGGTACTGATGTATTGGTGGCTATCTATTGATTCTTATGACCAATTTGGTAGTCAGTTCCAAGCCTACGTGTTCTATGTATGTGAGAGAAATTAAAGAAATTTGTGAAGTACGTGGATATGCACACCTTAAAAGTTGTTGGTGCATGTGTTTATCTTAAAAATTGTTTTAATACCGTATGTTATTATCAGCCCCCTTTTACACTGAAAACTTTACAGGGTAAGAGAATTTTGTTCCATCATCTTTCGGGCGTGCACTCGGGACAGCGACAACTCTTCTTGCGATATTTCGGCTGGAAACCTCCCACCCATCTTCAGGGCGAGTCAGAGACTGAGTTCATAGCGTTTGCGCATGCCTATTTATACGGAGAGTGACGTGATACAAAGCTGCTGAGGATTGAAAGTGCATGCCGTTGAACCCGCCACTCCCCTTGGGTAGAGGATGGCCCATCTGCGCCCGGTACCAGCGAAGATGTCTCGACAGCAGGGACAGTGGGTGACGCATTTAAACCCTGGGGTGTACCATGCGACGCACCAGACTCCCCACTGCCGCTACACTCAGAGGCAGCAGCCTGAAGACGGCTGACCACGGCCATCAACACTTTCAGCTGCTCGCGAACAGTGACCAGCTCTTCCTGCGTCCGTACACAGCAGTCACACATACTATCCATCCTAAGAAATCAATTTACTGTAGAGAGCTAATCAAATTTAACTAGACTGCTAATTCACTAAAGGCGGCTGATTGTTAACTAAAGCCGGCCGCGGTGGTCTAGCGGTTCTAGGCGTTCAATCCGGAACCGCGCGACTGCTACGGTCGCAGGTTCGAATCCTGCCTCGGGCATAGATGTGTGTGATGTCCTTAGGTTAGTTAGGTTTAAGTAGTTCTAAGTTCTAGGGGACTGATAACCACCGATGTTAAGTCCCATAGTGCTCAGAGCCATTTTTTTGTTGACTAAACTGTGATTGCTAGGCACTTCTTGTAGAAAGCAATGAAAATAGCACTACCTGTCTCTGGACTGTATTGAAAACAAACACTAGCACTACTGGCACTATAGCTGACTAAAGGGACTCTCTCTGACTGTATTCAAAACAAACACGAAATCTATGGAACACTGTTACTAGCGCTTGACAATTAGAGCTTCCTAAAAGCAGAAATACACTGAAGAAAAACTGAGAAGTAAGAAAAATACAGTTAATACTTAAATTAAGGTAGCTTGCTGCACAGCAGACGTGAAGCGGACGGTAGTTACGACGACACTGACTGCGATCCCTGAATTACGTCGAATGGGAGTGTCGACGCGATCCAACATTGCAGGAGTCACAGCTATGCAAGAAGAGTCTGTTAGAATGGCGGAAGTGGAGACGGTTCTGTGTGACAAGGCACTCTCACAGTTCCCCCCTTGCCAGTTTTTCCCGGAGAGATGGTGGTGACCCGATGTCGCCGGTAGGCGCAGTGAAGAAAGATTCAGAATAAATTATTTATTTCCGTAAGTAAAAACCAGTGTCTTGACTCGTTGACATCGGTGGGATGCCGGTTGAGGAATCGCGTTGTAAGCGACATTCTGTCGGCTAAAGGTTGCTGACGCTGCACTCCCCGTACATTGCCGGCTGAAGCAATGGCGGTTGCTACCCGCGGTGGCTCCAGCACTAACCGTTCGGCAATGCCGTGGCAGTGAGAGAAGAGGACACGTGTAATGGATTTATACACGCTGGTTTCTGTGGTCCTGTGTCCCCTCCCCCTCACGGACGTCCTTCTTCATGTCGGACCGCGATGGCGGTTGTGTAGCCATGTACACTACTGGCCATTAAAATTCGTACACCAAGAAGAAATGCAGATGATAAACGGATATTCATTGGACAAATATATTACACTAGAACCGACATGTGACTACATTTTCACGCAATTTGGGTGCATAAATTCTGAGAAATCAGTACCCAGAACAACCACCTCTGGCGTAATATCGGCCTTGATACGCCTGGGCCTTGAGTCAAACAGAGCTTGGATGGCGTGTACAGGTACAGCTGGCCATGCAGCTTCCACACCATACCACAGTACATCGAGAATAGGGACTGGCGTATTGTAACGAGCCACTTGCTCGGCCACCATTGACCAGACGTTTTCAATTGGAGAGAGATCTGGAGAATGTACTGGCCAGGGCACCAATCGAAAATTCAGTATCCAGAAGACCTGCAACCTGTGGTCGTGCATTACCCAGCTGAAATGTACAGGGTGTTTCAAAAATGACCGGTATATTTGAAACATCAATACAAACTAAACGAGAAGCGATAGAAATACAGGCAGACAAACTTTCGAAATTACAGTAGTTACAATTGTCAACAACAGATGGCGCTGCGGTCTGGGAAACTCTATAGTACGATATTTTCCACATATCCACCATGTGTAGCAATAATATGGCGTAGTCTCTGAATAAAATTACACGAAACATTTGACAACGTGTCTGGCGGAATGGCTTCACATGCAGATGAGATGTACTGCTTCAGCTGTTCAATGGTTTCTCGATTCTGGCGGTACACCTGGTCTTTCAAGTGTCCCCACAGAAAGACTCACAGGGGTTCATGTCTGGCGAATAGGGAGGCCAATCAACGCCGCCTCCTGTGTGGATAGACGTGTAAACTCTGGCGCATGAGACGATACGTGGACGTTGGCGTCATTTGGACCGCAGCTGCAACACGGTGAACGGAAACCCGAGGCCGCTGTTGGATCACCTGCTGCACTAGCTGCGCGTTGCCCTCTGTGGTTGCCGTAGGCGGTCGCCCTACCTTTCCAGCACGTTCATCCGTCACGTTCCCAGTCAGTTGAAATTTTTCAAACAGATCCTTTATTGTATCGCTTTTCGGTCCATTGGTTACATTAAACCTCTGTTGAAAACTTCGTCTTGTTGCAACAACACTGTGTTCTAGGCGGTGGAATTCCAACACCAGAAAAATCCTCTGTTCTAAGGAATAAACCATTTTGTCCACAGCACACTTGCACATTGTGAACAGCACACGCTTACAGCAGAAAGACGATGTACAGAATGGCGCACCCACAGACTGCGTTGTCTTCTATATCTTTCACATCACTTGCAGCGCCATCTGTTGTTGAAAATTGTAACTACTGTAATTTCGAAAGTTTGTCCGCCTGAAAATGTACTGCTGTCCCAAGCATATTGCAAGAAACGGTGTATTTCTATCGCTGCTCGCTTAGTTTTTATTGCCGTTTAAAATATACCGGTCATTTTTGAAACACCCTGTAACTGCTCTGATCCATAAATTTCAGGATTTCATAAGGGAAAAGTGCCAGTTGTGTTCTCAGGGTGTACAGAATGTCAGTAACACTGATGCTGGCCAATGGTTTTGTTGATCACTTCTGCTGCCCTTATGGCAGACGGGTGTGATCTGTGTCCATTTCTGACTACTGAGCACAACTTTCTGTTTCGAGGTTTCTCAGTATATCATGCTTAAAAGAAAGCCTATCTCAGAAATACATTTCAAACAATACAATGTGGAGCTTCCATTAGGCAATGCATGGTTTTTACTTTTAGCGACTTCACCTGCTTCTCAAAACCGTGGACTCAGAAGTTCGGGCCTGCTACTGGGACAATTAAATTCGAAGAGTGAAACAAAATGATAGATGAAAAATATAGGACGTACTCTTTGTTATCATTTTTCGGTGTTGATTGACGAAATAATGAATTTGGTGTAAGTTATTTCATACAATATTTGCTCATCATGGTTTCAGTAATCGAAGCTTTCGGGAGGTGGAAATTTATTTATGCACGTCCACAATATAAACGTTTAGATATTATCTATGCTTCAGCCACAAAGCAATTTACAATGACACGAACCTGTTTGCTATCGAATATTTCTGGATTGAAGTAATACTCACATACTGTAAAACTAAATTAAAGAAGGAGCAAATATGTGTCCGAGTTTTAAGTATGGTTTTGGTTGTATGAGTTCTATTGTAAGTGTTCAAAGCTGTCTAATAATCAGTAAGGCTACTGACTACATTTCCCCGGCGGCGATTCATGTGATGGACTGTTTTGCCGATTAATCGTGTGTACTATATCTGAAATATCCAATATCCTGAAGTACGTACCATGAGACTGATGATGAAATTAAGATACCAAAAAATAGTTAAGGTCACTATTCTTTGTGTAGCCGTAATATAATGAATAACTATTAGCACAGTTCCAATAGAGCTATAACACGGAAAATTAGCAGCATAAATTTGAGTTCTTTCGTCGGGATCTTAGGGATGCTGCTGCTTTCACTGTTTCCACATCCCGCCTAAAAATATTTGATATAAACTCAGCTGGCAAGAGAGAATCAAGGAAAAGAAATATGTTCCTTCCAGCTCGAAACAAGAACAATGCGAACGAATACGAAAATAAGAAGCTTGAAAACTTGATTTTATAACTTCAAATGCAGTTATAGTCCCTTGTGCTGGTTCTGCAGCGTCGTGCATGAGGGCCCACACAGTGAATCGCCTGGCGGTAGCAAATAAAAAACACTGAAGGAATCGCATTCAGTTCTTCATTTGACAGTCCCGGAACACGTGGAGTACACTGGGAAAAATAATAAGAATCTTATCACTCGACTACTACATGTTTCATTGTATAAAGTCGATACTGACAAGTGATTTTTAAAACATGTGATATCATTCATCAACTTTATCTGTGGTTTTTAGTTAATGTTTTCTTATAAACATTGCAGTATCTCAATATATCACGCGTGGTTTCCATGTAGACGGAACCCCTAAGGTCAATTACTTGTCCCTTCAGTTTACTTTATTAAATTTTCCGAGTTCCTCTACGTTTCTTTACATTTAAAATCGTGATCTTTACTGTTATAAAATATATGTACTTTAATTGAGTAATAACGTTCACTTTTCCCAGTGTCATTCATCCATATTAAAAATTATACAGCTATACCATAAAAATGATCTACTCCTAAATGTTTAATTTATATAGTAGTTGCATCTAGGGTATTTACTGATTAAAGCTTAGAAGCAAGAACTCCTACTAAGGATGCAATGGAAAGGTTAATATGAAGTTCAACTAAACAAAGAATATATAATAGGTCGCAGGAACAAGCACATTAAAGAATAAACTCCGCCCGAACAGGCCACGAAGGCCCAACGGTACCGACCGGCTGCCGTGTCGTCCTCAGTCCACAGGCGTCACTGTATGCAGATATGGAGGGGCATGTGGTCAGCACACCGCTCTACTGGCCGTATCTCAGTTTACGAGACTGAACATCCACATTAGAGAATGAAATGTAAACCCTGTGGAGTAGTGAGATAATAACTTATAATACACTTTAACATTGGTGCTTTGTAAGCCATCGTAAAGTGTGTACCGCTGGACACATAGTGTATTACTTAGAGATCTGTGGTTATCTGAGCAACATATCGAGTGGTTGAAGTAGCGTAGCTCCTACAGGCAGATGAAACTTCCCCTATGGTTTCCCATACATTTAAAGGGTTAAAAGAACAGTTTCCCTAGTGAAAGAACATGTGAACTGGCTTTTACTTTCAACTTTCGTCCATAGTGCCTAGAATCACTGCAAAAGTTTTGGTTTTTGGTCACGCACGACCTGGTTTTTAGAGCGTCAGTATCCAGTACTTCAATGCACATGCCACATGTATCTCGACGTGCTGACTTTGGGATGGATAAGTCATAGATACGGTGATTAAGACATGACTGGTCTTTTCTACAAGTTACTAACAGCTAATGGCTGCAGACATACTATCGCTGTTACAGTTTACGGATACCAGTTCACATATGCTGGCTGCTGATAGGATCGTTATAAGACTGGAGGTCGCACCCTCAGCGTCAGTTATGGCCAGAATATGGTGTCTTGAATCACCGAAATCGGTAGCTGTATAATAAATAACATCGAAAGGACTGATGCAGGTGTTCTATTTTATTACATTCCACATTTGTTCCTGTCCACTGTAATGTCATTTCTGTGGTAGAGGTTGAAACTCCCTGCGATTGGTATTTTAGTAGCTTAAAATGAGTTTTTTTCTAAAACCGGCACGGAGATATTCCCAGTGCTAGGAGTTTCCAGTGAAACCATTCAGCTCCTAATGCATAAACTATAAACAGTTTTATCGGTTAGGTTTCCTTCTCTGTCTTTCTCTTTTTCCACTCCGATGACGTATGACAGCACAGTAGTGGAGCAACTTTCTTGGGTTTTAGTGATCCGTTTCTAGGCCACACCAGCACTCAGAAGAGGAAATAAGTACTCCACGGAATTACAGACCCATATCGCTCACGTCGACTTGCATTGCGACTCTCGAAGTATACTGTGTTCGAACATTATGGGTTACCTTGAAGAGAACCATTTATTGACAAACAGGCTCTACGGATTCAGAAAATATAATACTTGTGAAACTTAACTAGCACTTTATTCCCAAGAAGTAAACAGGGGATGTCAAATTGATTCCATATTTTTAGATTTCCAGAAGGCTTTAGACATCGTACCTCACAAAGAGGCTTCTAAACAAATAGCGTGCCACTGGAATATTGTCTCAGTTGTGCGACTGGATTCGTGATTCACTGTCAGAAAGGTAGCTCGTAAAAAGTGATGGAGAGGCATCGAGTAAAACTGAAGTAATGACTGGCTTCCCCCATGGAAGTACTGTATGCTCTCTGCAGTTTAAACGATTTACCAGACAATCTGAGGTGCCCTCTATGACTGTTCGCAGATGATGCTGTCATTCACCGTCTTCTATGGTCGTCAGATTGCAAAACTATTTAGATATGATATCTGTATAGTGTGAAAAGTGCCAATAGACTGTAAGCAATGAAAAGTATGACGTCATTCATACGCGTTGTAAAAGGAATCCACTACATTTCGGTTACAGGAAGAAACACACAAATCTAAACGCTTTAAATTGAACAAAATACTTCGTGAATACAATT
Organism: Schistocerca gregaria; assembly: GCF_023897955.1. Taxonomy (NCBI): domain Eukaryota; kingdom Metazoa; phylum Arthropoda; class Insecta; order Orthoptera; family Acrididae; genus Schistocerca; species Schistocerca gregaria. The sequence goes on from NC_064931.1 coordinate 838,906,730, forward strand.
ACGAATAAATTAAATTGGAATTATCACATATAATGTTGTGGGAAAAGCAAACCAAAGACTGTGGTTTATAGACAGAATACTTATAAAGTACAACGCTCTTCTGCCCTCTTCTGGAATACTACTGTGCTGTGTGGTATGTGCATATCGTGGAACTGACGGTGGATGTTGAAAAAGTTTTATATCATCGGGAAACAGGGAAGGGTGTTCCACGGGCATGACACGTGCATTGTGCTGGTAATCATTAAAAAAAAAGGTCTTTTTCTTTGTGGCAGGATATTTCACGACAAGTAGCCGCTGTTATCCATGTAATAGGTGGATATACCGTCTATTAAATGGGTGATCATAATGTTCTGGCTGATGAGTGTGTAATTTATGTGAGGAATCGCTTAAAAACTATGACGCTTGCCTGAATACTACATCCAATGGAGGATATAGGATGGATGAGAGGAATTTATTGGACCATTTAACATTTGAAATTATCCTATTATTCCAAGCTTCTTACCTAAGATTTTAGTTCTTCCAATCTTGTCGTTTCAAATACTCCTTTCCATTTCACTCTCGTTTTCACGATAATGACGCGATTTACAACGTTTTCTCAGCTTGACGACTAATTATATATTTCCAGATCTCTCAACAAACGATTTCGATTTTCTCGGATATTTCGACATCTGAGTTAGTTGTCTTCTAATAGTGCTCTGATTTATGGCGAGAAGTGAGCCATTAGAAGTTCACATTTCGACAGTCAATTTATATACAAACTTCACAAGCCTATGCGCAGCGCATTTTGGAGGATGCCTTGTATCGTGAAGGTTATTTCCATTTCTAATTCATCCGAAAATGGAGTGACTGGATGATGACTGTATACTACCATACGAACCTGATGTCTCCTATCGTAGTGGTCCTTACGTCAGTTGTGAACTGTACTGATGTCTATCGATAATGTATACTCTGTAGACTTTCGCATTGATGTTCTTCAAAAGCACGTCCACACGCCTCGGAACTGCTTTGACTTCCTCCTCTCCTCCGATTCTCTCGTTGAAGCTCCATCGTGTAATATTTACATGGGAGCATGTGTAGGAACTGTTGTATTGATCATCACATTTCCCGAGAAGTTTCAGTGCAAAAAAATCACAGAATTCAAATTCACCTAGGCCACAGTAACTATACAAGCTTCAGGGTTCTTTGCTTTCACGAAAGAAATATGAGCTCTTCTAGAGAGATTGCGAGCACTGTTGTCGATTTGTTCTGAGTGGAGGCCCACGAAAAATGTACGCCTCAAAACGAACTTGGGACGTCACACTAACCGGGTTGGCCGCCACATTTCGCGAACGCTCAGCTGCGTGTAGGGCCCTTAAAATGAGTGCACTATCGATAGCTAGTATGCATTTAAACGCGCAGTCGAGGATTATTAAATTCGTCTAAAACAGATACTCGCTGCCCGCCATAGACGGCTCCTGGCACTCGTTACACTTGGTGTGTCACGTGCCTTGACGTACTCACCACGGCCCGTCTTTCTCATGGGCTAGGATTACGGGTATTGCTACTGACAGTGATTGTTGAGCTCCAGCCGAGCGACGCCCTGAGATGGCGATTCACCTATGTTTCCTAACATGTCGCGCTATTGTGTCTCAAATGTTACTGAGAAGGCTATATATATGACAGTAATTAAACATTTCATTTCATGTAATTTGCTGTCAAACTGACAGTTTAATCAGCGAAGAAGCTTAACAACTCGAACGCTATCCTCCTTTCCTAGGTGATATCCTGATTACAAGGATTTTAAAAAAAAACTTCAGAATGCTAGGGATCATCCTTGATTTTACTAAGGTGAGTGATTATGTGGATCACGAAATATTGCTGGAGAAGTGGAACCATTATCAAATACACTCCTGGAAATTGAAAAAAGAACACATTGACACCGATGTGTCGGACCCACCATACTTGCTCCGGACACTGCGAGAGGGCTGTACAAGCAATGATCACACACACGGCACAGCGGACACACCAGGAACCGGCGGAAGGTGCACGTCACCGTCGACCTGGGACCTGACCGCAGCGACGCACGGATGCACGCCAAGACCGTAGGATCCTACGCAGTGCCGTAGGGGACCGCATCGCCACTTCCCAGCAAATTAGGGACACTGTTGCTCCTGAGGTATCGGCGAGGACCATTCGCAACCGTCTCCATGAACCTGGGCTACGGTCCCGCACACCGTTAGGCCTTCTTCCGCTCACGCCCCAACATCGTGCAGCCCGCCTCCAGTGGTGTCGCGACAGGCGTGAATGGAGGGACGAATGGAGACGTGTCGTCTTCAGCAATGAGAGTCGCTTCTGCCTTGGTGCCAATGATGGTCGTATGCGTGTTTGGCGCCGTGCAGGTGAGCGCCACAATCAGGACTGCATACGACCGAGGCACACAGGGCCAACACCCGGCATCAAGGTGTGGGGAGCGATCTCCTACACTGGCCGTACACCTCTGGTGATCGTCGAGGGGACACTGAATAGTGCACGGTACATCCAAACCGTCATCGAACCCATCGTTCTACCATTCCTAGACCGGCAAGGGAACTTGCTGTTCCAACAGGACAATGCACGTCCGCATGTATCCCGGGCCACCCAACGTGCTCTAGAAGGTGTAAGTCAACTACCCTGGCCAGCAAGATCTGCGGATCTGTCCCCCACTGAGCATGTTTGGGACTGGATGAAGCGTCGTCTCACGCGGTCTGCACGTCCAGCACGAACGCTGGTCCAACTGAGGCGCCAGGTGGAAATGGCATGGCAAGCCGTTCCACAGGACTACATCCAGAATCTCTACGATCGTCTCCATGGGAGAATAGCAGCCTGCATTGCTGCGAAAGGTGGATATACACTGTACTAATGCCCACATTGTGCATGCTCTGTTGCCTGTGTCTATGTGCCTGCGGTTCTGTCAGTGTGATCATGTGATGTATCTGACCCCAGGAATGTGTCAATAAAGTTTCCCCTTCCTGGGACAATGAATTCACGGTGTTCTTATTTCAATTTCCAGGAGTGTATATGTCTCAACTCTCAATTGCTCCCTCTCATGGAACAAGAAAAGAGAGCAAAAGGATATTTTCTACTGAAATCAGACCGGATATGTGGTCACGTCTGATTGGGGCAGGGTGAATGGGAGGGGGTACCTCACGGTTCGGTGCTGAAACCGATACACTTTCTTGTGTACATTCGAGGAGCGTTCAATGAACAACGCTGAAAATTTTTATCGACCACTCTCGGTCGAAAAAACTGAGACACTTTTGTGGGGCACAGTGAAACATTCCCACTTCAGCCTTTACAACTTCATGAAGCTCCAGTAGGTGGCGGAGCTCCATATAGCCTTCAAACTGGAATCTGTAACGGAGATACGTTCCAAACAGAGAGAGGTCACTGAGTTTCTTTGAAGTAAATTGATAAACGTTTGCAGAGTGACAACGGAGACTTGGCAGAAAGTGAAAGGACGATGAGTCGTTGGCGAGGCGTCTGGAATCATCGCAATAAGGTCGCACAACCTGTCCGATATCCTGCGTGCCGGCCGGCATGTTGCTGCATGCGAACCTTGTACAAGGCGACAAACGGTTAAAATTTTCAAAGTGCCAGAATCAGGCTACCTCGGTTACATTATGGTGGTGTTGACACGAGGCCGGAGTGACGAATAGCATTTCACCATCAAGAGTGTGTCAGCGAAAAATAAAAAATTGACACTGCTGCGAGCCAGAAAGCGGACTTCAGCAGAAAAGTTGTGAGCATAGCAGCTAGACAGTATTACGACATCTTCGTTACGAGATGTATAAACGCTATTGGCAATGAAATTGCGTTTAGAGAGAGCTTTCGGGAATCATTCCTATACTACAACAAATTCGTTAATCAAGCACGCCAGAAAGAGAACTGCTGACACATTCGTAACAGCGAAAGTTATAGGGTAAAGATAAGTGACGTTGGGTATACATTAGCCACTACTTCACTTCACAAATACCCCAGAATATTATCTGGTAAGGCAGCCAGTCAGGCTGGCATACGTAGCTTTCTCACTCGATTCGCTGATTACGATAATGTGATGTCGGACAAGTCTGTCGCTAACATTCTACACGCATGAACAACGACAGCTGATACTGAGGGAGATGGCCAATATCACCATAACCTCCGTCACGGAGTTCAACACCACAGTCTGGCGCTGTCGCAGATGCGTGGGCCCGGGAGTCATCCTTACCGTCACGGGTCAGGACACCAGCGCTGCTGCTACTTCGGTGGGCTGACCGGGGCCCACCTGGACAGCAGGCCAAGATCGTTATACTACACTTGTGGGCATTAAAATTGCTACACCACGATGATAACGTGATACAGACGCGAAATTTAACCGGCAGGAAGATGATGCTATGATATTCAAATGATTAGGTTTTAAAAGTATTCGCACAAGGTTGGCGCAGGAGGCGACATCCACAACGTGCTGACATGACGAAACATTCCAACCAATTGCCTGGTGAAACGTTGTTGTGATGCCTCGTGTAAGGAGGGGAAATGCGTACCATCACATTTCCGACTTTGATAAAGGTCGTATTATAGTCTATCGCAATTGCGATTTATCGTATCGCGACATTGCTGCTCGCGTTGCTCGATATCCAATGACTGTTAGCAGAATATGGAATCGGTGGGTTCAGGAGGGCAATACGGAACGCCGGTTTGGATCCCAGCGGCCTCGTATGACTAGCAGTCGAGATGACAGGCATCATATCCACCTAGCTACAACAGATCCTGCAGCCACGTCTCGATCCCTGGGTCAACAGATGGTGACGTTTGAAAGACAACAACCATCTGCACGAACAGTTCGACGACGTTTGCAGCAGCATGGACTATCAGCTCGGAGACCATGGCTGAGGTTACCCTTGACGCTGCATCACAGACAGGAGCGCCTGCGATGGTGTACTGAACGACAAACCTACACGAATGGCCAATCGTCATTTTTTCGGATGAATCCAGGTTGTGTTTACAGTGTTACGGTGGTCGCATCCATGTTTTGCGACATCGCGGTGAACGCACATTGGTCGCGTGTATTCGTCATCGCCATACTGGCGTATCACCCGGCGTTATGGTATGGGGTGCCGTTGGTTACAAGTCTGGGTCACCTCTTGTTCGCATTGACGCCACGTTGAACAGTGGACGTTACATCTCGGATGAGTTACGACCGGTAGCTCTACCCTTCAGTCGATCCTACTGTAGGTACGTGCAGCAATTCTTGACTTCCAAAAGCATTCGGCTCGGTACCATACCAAGGTTTTTTAAGGATGGTAAGATCGTGTACAGTATGAAAGGAAATTTTTTACTAAATTTATCGAAACGATAAGTTACAAGAGGAAAAAAAGTCATAAAGGTATGCCACAATAATACAGGAGTTACAGGCCGGAAAATAAAACCGCTAAATGGGCTGTGGCAAAAGTAAACGACGTTGCATGGAATAAAATTTACGAGGAGGTAGAGACTACTACCATGGGTGCCGACATTTTTGGAATAGCTAGAGCATGACACAAGGAACCAAAATACTTTATCCACCAAAGACACATGAAGACTGCGGGGAGAACGATGCTCCTAGAGTAAAACAGTATTCGGAAACGACGTGAACAACAGTTTGAACATCTGGTTAATGCCTAAAATCCACGTTCAGCTCTTAGCGATGGTATTGCCTTCCAGATATAACCACCGAAGAACTGGTAGCAGCTGTGAAGAAAACTAAAAGTAAAAATGCTCTAGGTCCTGATGAAATCCCTGTTGGAGCTTGAAAGCACTCCGCATGACTTGAGAGACACTAAAATACTCCCATTCATCAAGGAAGTCGTTGACATTGAGGACTGTAGTAATTCTAGAGGAATGAAACTAATGGTACACACTACAAAAATCTGAGGGAAGATAAGGGAATCACGACTCTGTCAAGGAACAGCAATATGGATTGAAGGGTTCGGTTTCACAACGGGTAAAGGAGCAGCGGGTGCAATCTTAGCGCTCCAGCAAACGGTTCAAATTCATAAGAGGTAAAGGAATAATGAATGAAATCTATGCACTTGAGCAACTTATGGAGAAACACGGAGAGAAGAAGAAGGAATCTTATGTAATTCTTATAGAACTAGAAAAGGTTTGGAATTGTACAAGAGAGAGTAAAGTGTCAGAGAAATATCTACTTATTATTGGGGACATGTATAATGGTCCCATAACTCGGATAAAAAGCAATGTAGGACAAACATACTGGATACCAGCTGAAGTAACGTTTCATCAAGGTTATCTACTGAGTCCTTATATTTTCAATCTGGCCGTCGATTTAGCATCAGAAGGTGTTAGAGAGCGTATTATGTTCGCATATATACAGTGTTATGTAGCACCAACAAAAATGAGCTGGAAGTGAGAAGAAAAATTAGAGGAAACAGTTCAGCTGGATGGAGAAAACTTGGAAAAAGTCGATAGCTTAAGTAGGCCTACTTAGGTTCAACAGTGACTAGTAATTGTAAGTCAGATATAGAAAAAGCCATGCAGATTGGTTGGATGAACTGGAAAATATCGTCATATTTATTGTGCGTTCGAAGAACAAATTTGGCGATTAAAGGGATGGTGTATAAGTCAGTGCTGAGGTGTGCAATGCTATATGGAGAGATACAAGGGCGCCAGCTAAGGAACATTATAAGTCAGTAGATGTGACTGAAATGAGAATGTTAAGAAGAATTTGTGGCGTCACCAGTCAGCAGTGAAAGAAGCGAGAACATAGAGGATCGCTTTGCAGTGACGGAAATATCTACGTCGGTTCTAGGCAGACTGCAGAGGCATGGGCATCTCATGAGGAAGGACGACACCTATTTTGGCAAGAGCGTGGTACAAATGGTAGCACATAGTGAGAAAGGAAGAGAATGAACAAAAAAAGACGAATATACTGTGTTCTGTGTCGTCCTATCAAGACACAGCCAGGGCAAAGGCAGCACAGGCGCAAAGATGCGAGTTGGTGCCAGTGTCATAGGGACTCGCCACTTGCGCGAGTTTGCGAATGGACATATCGACGTCGCTGCAGCCAAGGTTGCAGTCCTCCTTCCTCGGCCAGCCTCCCATTGTGTCCCGTCATGTGACATTAGTGGGGTTGTTTGTAAGAGGCTTGTGTCATTGTGGTGGGATACTTGGTCATCACTTCAAGGAAACAAGCTCCGGGCCGTCAAACCGTTCCCAACTGCTTGGACAACCTCCTCCCGACCATCTCGGTGAGAAGAGGTCCTTCTGACCAGGTTGCGAATTGGACATTGCCGGTTTAGCCACCGCTACCTGCTCTGCGGTGACGCAGCTCCGCAGTGCCCTTGTGGTTATGCATTGACAGTGCGCCATGGTTTATTGTCGTGTCCCCGTTTTAGTCAATCTCGTGTTGTCCTGCCTCTGCCATCTACTTTACACGATATTTTAGCTGATGACGCTCGAGCAGCTGCTCGTGTTCTTCGTTTTATTACTTTGACTGGCTTGTCCAAAGACATCTAACTCTTTCACAGAAGAGCAGCTCTCGCCCACTTGTTTATAGATCATAGTCCAGGTCTGACATAGACATGGAACGTCGTTTAGGGAACTCTTAGAAATAAATTGGCGGTTGTTTTAAATTTTATTTGCTTTGTATTGTGAAATCTACCAACCATTATTTGCACTTAGCCAGTGAGGACCTTTTTGTGTTAAATTACATGCAGCGTCGCAGACTTCGTTATTCAAAAAGTCACAAAAGTAAGTAAACCCTTTTTAATTCATTTGTGTGACTTTGTTACTAATTTGTTTGAGTGCTGTAGAACCATCATTCTAGTATCCTGTTACGTGACCCTGGGTTATAGCTGTGTAATAGTGACAGGGAGAAATTGTCTTAGCGGTGTACTGCCCCAGAAGCCGTTTCACGAACTCACAACCACAGCCTACCGTAACAATAGTGCCAGCTCGGTCTCCAGTGCAGTGGCGACGAGGACGTCAGAAGACGCAAAGAGACTTTACAAGACTGTGTATGCAAGGACTTGTGAGAGAAACATCTACTGACAAATGAAGACTTTCACGAACTTCGATCTTGTGCGAGTGACAAAGGCGAAGAAAAAGGAAGAGAAGAAGGGGAGTGAGGATCTTTTAATAAGGAAAGTTATCGACGGATAAAAACGTACATTATATGCATTGTGGATGACGAACTGTCAGTTTGATTTTAGTGCACAATTATAGATGTAATACTTCTCATGTCAAGAACAGCGAGGTAGCAATGTGTCATTCTCCTTGTATTCGCGTTCAGAGGGTGCTTACTACGAATCCAAATGCATCCAAACTATGTGTGTATGTGTGTGAGAGCGTACGACAAGGCAGTGCAATATAAGTATCGTACAACTCATTTATATTTTCTTTTCGTAAATCTTTGAGTGAGTAATACCCCAAATTTCGTTGATTTCGCCACTACCTTGTCTCTAGCGTCTAGCTGTATATGATTCAAAAATTAATGTTACTCTAACACTTCAATCTGTTGACAAACATTCAGTGACTCTAAAACTAGTTAATGGTACAATAAATCATCTTATGCGCCTAGTTGCGTGTAACCAACACAAGCCGCCAAGATGTAGAAGTAAATTCCAGCTTGTGGCAAAGAAGTGTTTTGGGACCCCTGCTGTTCTTGTTCGATATTAATGACATAAATAGTAAACTCAGATTTTGTGAATGGAATAAATTATCTATGTCTCAGTACCGTGTGACAAAATGTTTCACAAAGAGTCAGAGTTTGGTAACACTACAAAGCAGTGTAGAGTTTTGTAACTTGATTTAAGAATTCAAAAACGTAAAATTCTGTATTTCACAAAATGATAAATGTTGAATGTCAATGAGTTACAATTTGAATCGGTCAATTTACACAAACGCATGCTTGTGACAGTTTGCAGCGATATGAACTGCAATGATAACGACTCAGTCGTAGGTAATGTAGGTGCCAAACATAGGGTAACTCGTAGGATAGTGAAAAATTTCAGTCCCTCTACTAAACAGATTGCTTAAAAACACTCGTGCCATTCATCCTAGAATACAGCTTTAACATGTGGAACTTACACGAAGTAAAAACAAATTTCGGTATTGAAAATACACAAACAAGAACAGCAAGAATTGTGATACGTTTTTTTGACCAACTGGAGCGCAACAGAAATACTGAAAAATCCGAAATGGCCCACGCTTGAAGGTAACGCCAACTATCCCGACAAAGAACCAGTGACACGTGAGGAATATACGAATACACTATAAACCGTTTCGAATCTATCCTGCAATAATCGGGAATAGACAATATCAGTAATTAAAATTTAAGCAGTCATACTTTTTCGCGATACGTACCGAAAGGAAACTAATACATAGCATAGTGAGAAGTACTCTTTACCATGCACTTCAGAGTGGTTTGCAGTGTATGGATGCAGACGTACATGAAGTAGTTTTCAAAATGAGTGGTGCAGACTGAGAAACATCATCGACGTTTTACTCGAATGGTGTTAGAAACCTGCGAAATTTTGTTGATTGCAAGTGAACATAATTATGAAATGGAAGTGAGTGTCAGAAATTCCGTCGTGCCGCTCAGTTAATGAAAAACGTACGTGGTGACATTTTGAATATGTATCGGAGTAATAGACAATGGTTCTGTCTCGTCCGTTTGAAATATCGAATGGATATTGCTTACACTGAAATGGGCTCTAGAGAAGAAGGACAATGCAATCAAATGAATCACCTTTTTTTAATGGCTTCCCGCGTATCACAAACCGAAAAAACTATGCGTTTCAGACGAATTAGAGTAACAGCTACCGTGATTTCAGAGTTATTTGCAGTAGTTTTACTGGTACTCATTAAAATTCGGAAATATAAATACGTGGCTTTAAAATGCTAATATCATGATAACAGTTATTATAAATTGCTGAAATAGTGATAAAAACAAAAATAATTACCGATTATCATAGTGATGTTACTTCTTACTAACAGACCAAACATGCGAGAGATGTGAGCCATAGTTAGTCAAGAGGAACTACGTCTACATCTATATCTACATCTACATGTACGTGGATATTCAGCAAGCTACCATAAGGTGCGTGGCGGAGGGTACCCTGTACCGCTACATGTCCTTTTCTTTCCCGTTACACTTGCCAATAGTGTGAGGCAAAAAATACTGTGTTTATGTCACCGTATGCCTAACGACTGTCTGTATGCCTAATTTCTCGTATCTTATCTTCGTGGACCTTACGCGCAGTGCATGTTTGTGGCAGTAGAATCGTTCTGCAGCCAGCTTCAAATGCCATTTCTCTACATTTTCTCAATAGTGTTCCTCCATAAGAACGTCAACTTCTCTCCACGAATTACCATACGAGTTTCTGAAACATATCCCTAACATTTACTTGTTGTTCAAACCTACTGATAACAAATCTTGCAGCCCGCCTCTGAACTGCTTCGAAGTCTTTCTTCAATCCAATCTGTTACGGTTCCCACATACTCGCTCACTACTCAAGAATAGGTCACACCAGTGACGTATCTGCTGTCTCCTTTACAGGTCAATAACTCTTTCCTAAAATTCTACCAGTAAACCGAAGTCGTCCATTCTCCTTCCCTATCACAATTCTCAGATGTTGCATTCCTCCTCACATCGCTTTGCAACGTTACGCCCAGGTACTTAAACGACTTAAATTTGTCAAGCAGGACACTACTAATACTGTACCCTAACATTACAGGTTTGATCTTCCTACTCATACGCAGTAACTTACGGTTTTCCACACTTAGGTCTAGATGTCATTCATCACACCCACTGTAAATTCTGTCTAAGTCGTCTTGTATCTTCCAAAAGTCAATCAACATGGACACCCTGCTGTACACCACAGCATCATCAGCAAACACCCCCGGACAGCTGGTGACTCTGTCAGGTAAATCACTTATGTGTATAGAGAATATCAGTGATCCTATCACAGTTGTCTGGGGCATAACTGACGATATCCTCATCTTTGATGAACACGCGCCGTCGAGGACAACAAACTTGGTTGTTTTATTTAAGAAGTCTTCGAGCCGCTCTCTTACCTGTGAACTTAGTCCATATGCTGGTAACTTCGTTAACAGCCTGCAATGGGGCACTGGATCAAAAGTTTTCCGGAAATCTAGAAATGTGGAATCTGCCTGCTGCCCTTCATCCATAGTTTTCGGTATATTACGTGAGAAAAAGGGCAAGCTGAGCTTCGCGCGAGCGATGCTTTTTAAAACCATGCTTATTCGTGCACATAAGCTTTTCAGTCTGATCAAGATTTATTATATTCGAACTGAGAAAATGTACAAGGATTATACAGCAAAAAGAAGTTAGGTATAATTGTTTGTAATTTTTCGGAAATCCCTCCCCGTCCCACTTTTTCCTTCTCCTGAGGCAAATAGCATTATAGGTGTGCGCCCATCTCATCATGATGTTATTTATGTGTTGATTTACAAATCAAGTTGCGTAGGATGAAACTGAGGTGAAAACCTCCAAGGTCATGGAACGTGCCAGTACATGAAATTACAGCATAACAGTAATAACTGATAAAAATAAAATGTTTATGAACACAAAAAGCCAAGCCATATGTTTAAGGAAACGGAATCAACAATAAAAGAATAAGCTTAATTTTTCAAGGAACTCCACAACTGAGTAGGAGGAGTGACCTGTGAGGAAACTCTTCAGTTTCATTTTGAATGCGCGTGGGTTACTGCTAAGATTTTTTAATTCTTGTGGTAGCATATCGAAAATGGATGCGTCAGTGTACTGCATACTTTTTGCACAAGAGTTAAGGAAGTCTGATCCAAATGCAGTATGGATTTCTTCCGAGTACTAACTGAGTGATAACTGCTTGTTCATGGGAATAAGCTACGATTGATTAACAAGAAACCATAGTCAGGAATATATATATTGATAGGCCAATGTCAAAAAAGTACTCAGACTAGTGAACAGGGTTCGACAAGCGGTTCGCGAACTTACACCACTTATTGCCCGAACCGCCAATTTCTGAGCCAAAATTATCATTTTACAATGAAAAGAGTTCCCCGTAAATATAATACCATACGACATAAGCGAATGAAAAAAAGCAAAGAAGACTAATTTTCGTGTCGAACGATCACTTACTTCTGACACCGTTCGAATAGTAAAAATGGCAGCATTAAGTCTTTGAATAAGATCTCGAACGTGGGTTTGCATGACTGTTTACTATCTATTTGGACACCTAGAAATTTGAGCTATTTAGTTTCACTAACAATGCGTCCATTCCCTTAAATTAAAAGGTCGGGTTCTGTTGAACTGTGTGTTAGAAACTGTAAAATATGAGTCTTAATGTGATCTAGCTTTATTTTCTGCAAGCCAGGAACATATATCATGAAATGCAGTAATTGAAACAGAGGCAGTGTTCTACACAACGTCCTTTACTACCAAGCTAGTGCCATCAGCAAACAAAAATATTTTAGAACTACGTGTAATACCAGAGGGCAAGCCATTTTTATATGTAAGAAACAGGAGTGGCAGCAACACTGATGCCTGGGGCATCCCCCACTTGACCGTACCCCATTCAGACCCAACATCACAGCTATTCTCAACTCTGTGAATGACATTTTGCTATCTGTTGTTGATGTAAGAGGTGAACCAACTGTGAGCTATTCCCCGTATTCCGTAACCGTCCAAGTTCTGGGGCACTATTTTATGATCAACACAAACAAACGGCTCAGTTAAATCGAAAAATACGCCTAGCGTTCGAAACCTTCTGTTATCTCATCCAGTACCTCACAGAGAAAAGGGAATATAGGATTTTCAATTGCTAAAAGATTTCTGAAGCCGAACTGTACATTTGATAGCAAGCTATGCCATATAAAATGATCAATAACACTCATGGCACAGAAATAGTTCTAAAACTGTCTACATTAGCTCTTTCTCTCTTTTTATAAAGTGGCTTTACTGCTGAGTACTTTAATCGTTCAGGTAACTTACCATTCGTAAAGGAAAGTTACAAATATAGCTAAATACAGTGCTAAAATTGGCATCACGGCACTTTAACATTCTGATAGGCATTCTATCATATCCATGAGAGTCCTTAGTCTGTAGTGATTGATTTATTGACTCAATTCTCCGTTTTCAGTATCACAGACGAGTATCTCTGACGTCAATATTGAAAATGAATTTGCCAAAAGATTTATATGATTTCCTGCAGAAGCTAAATTTTTGTTTCATTCACCAGAAATGCTCAGAAAAGATTGTTGAATACTGTACATATAACTGATTTATCAGAAATATTTTTAGTACGAACTGACTCTACATTGTTGACCTTGTGCTGATGACCAGACACTTCTTTCACAACTGACCATATGGTTTTAATTTTATCCTGTGAATTAGTTATTCTGTTATCATATCACTTACTCTTTGCCTTCCTAATAACATTTTTAAGCACTTATTAATACTTTTTGTAATGGGCTACTGTAACTTGATTGTGACTACTTCTAACATTTTGATATAATTCTCGCATTATTCTACATGATATTCTTAGCCCACTAGTCAGCTACCCAGTTTACTTTTTACCGCTAGAACTTTCTATTGGAAAGCAACTCTTAAACAGCATGAGAAATGTCTGAGTCAGATCATATGAGTTTAGGAGATCTACCAACATCCTTTTTCTTGCACAATCGTATACAAAATTAATACTGAAGTCACCACATACAACTAAATTCTGGTGCTTCTTATAAATGGAGTCGAGAGCCCCCTGTAGATTGAGCAGAAATGCTCTGAAGTCAGAGTTATGGGACCTATAAACAACAAGAATTAGAAGTTTACTTACACCAAATTGAACTGCCCTTGCGCAACATTAAAATATCTCTTCAGTGAAGTGCCGCGATATATCAATGTACGAATACTGTTTTCTCCCGTACACGTCCACTCTCCCACTTCGCAAGGAACTCCTTGAAAAACAGCCAGCTAATCTGTATCCTGGTAAAGGGAGCCTCCGAATTGTGAAATTATTGACGTGGAGCACCGATACACCAATAATTTCAGAGTCAACACCTATAACCAATTCACTTACTATATGTCTAAAACCTCTTATATTTTAATGAAATACGGTAATTCCTTCTCTACTTGCAAACATGACTTCCTCTGAAGGTGATTCCTTAGTTAGAGGGACATCCTTTAAGCAGTTATACCTATCAGCTGACTTCACCCTAAAAAAACTCCAGCTCTAACGCCAACTACTATAGGATCTTTCCATGAGTGATCCCACCACCACTCACTTATAAGCCTTGCCAGCCTCCCCTCCCGATACTTATTGAGGCGCAGGCTATGCCTAGTGAAACCCGATCTACTGATAGTGAGCTGGCACCACTCCCATGTGACCCATGCCCTTTGCCATCAGTGCCTTCTCCAGCCCCATGTTAAAATGCCTAACAACCATCACCAATCACTGTGGGTTCTTTGGAGCACTGATGGTTTCAGCCAAATGAGTGCAAACTCCACCCCTTAATACTGTAGCAATTTCAATTTTCATAATTCGATAGCGTGAGCACCGACATTTGCTGTCTATTCTTCGAGTTTAGAGACCGCACTGGTTTCAGACAATGTTTTCCATCGTAGTACAGTGCTCTGTAGTGATAGGATTAAATTTGCTTTTCTTTATTGTAACCAAATACTTTTTATTATTATTCCAATTATACAAAGCTGCAGTGAAAAACAGAGTTAAAAATAGTGAGGAAAGGTACTCTGACACTTTAAAACAATGACGCCGTAATATTATCTGTATAACGTTTGTCGAAGGATACCAAATCCAGAAACTATAAATTTGGTGGGAAATTCCTGGAATTGGCTGTACAATTTACAAATTTATTGGTCGCCAAAACTGGAAACTGGAAAAACTAGTTGTAAAACTGAGAAATTAGTAGGACGCCAAGCCCAGAAATTAGTAAAACCTGTTACACAATTGCCAAACTGGTAGCATGACAAATATGAATAATTTGCCTGTTACGTGCGAAAACAGTTAATGAGTAAGATTCAAAATTTAAAAATTGTTAACATTTCTTTTATAAATGACCGAAATGCAGATGTACCAGCCTACACAACTGAAAACATTACGGAGATATATATCTGTCTAGTGTGTAAATGAGTGCATTCTTGCAGCAAAAGGTGTGTGCTGTGGGGATGCACATTTACATTAAAATATTCAAGTGCAGTTATCTCTACTGTGCGTTAGTGATTACTACAGACGGAAAGAACCGCTGGTGCCCATATGTTATACTATGATTTTATAAAGTATTTTTTCAGCACACATTTAGATTAGGCAGCAGCAGTTCTGAACTCAAATTTCTACAATTGTGAGCCTGTCGCAACAAATACGAAATTCTGCTTAGTCGGAGACTGCTAAAAGTATTGGATAAGTACTTTTTCAAGCTCCAGTTTGTCACGACTTGCTGAAAATCTATATAACCTATTTTGGAGACAATTTGAACAGCCATCGAGGGTTCATTTACTGTCCAGTGAATTCATCAGAAGATCAAAACCAACTGCAAAACTATTTAGGTATGATACCCATATGGTGCGAAAATTGGCAATTGATTCCATATAACAAAAAATATGAAGTCGTCCACATGAGTGCTAAAAGAAATCCATTAAACTTCAGTTACACGATATATCAAACAGGTCCAAGTGCCGTAAATTGAAGTAAATACATAATAATTACTATTATGAAACACTTAAAGTGGTAAGAAAGAATACACTCCTGGAAATGGAAAAAAGAACACATTGACACCGGTGTGTCGGACCCACCATACTTGCTCCGGACACTGCGAGAGAGCTGTACAAGCAATGATCACACGCACGGCACAGCGGACACACCAGGTGTTGGCAGTCGAATGGTGCTTACTGCGCAGCATTTGTGCACCGCCGCCGTCAGTGTCAGCCAGTTTGCCGTGGCATACGGAGCTCCATCGCAGTCTTTAACACTGGTAGCATGCCGCGACAGCTTCGACGTGAACCGTATGTGCAGTTGACGGACTATGAGCGAGGGCGTATAGTGGGCACGCGGGAGGCCGGGTGGACGTACCGCCGAATTGCTCAACACGTGGGGCGTGAGGTCTCCACAGTACATCGATGTTGTCGCCAGTGGTCGGCGGAAGGTGCACGTGGCCATCGACCTGGGACCGGACCGCAGCGACGCACGGATGCACGCCAAGACCGTAGCATCCTACGCAGTGCCGTAGGGGACCGCACCGCCACTTCCCAGCAAATTAGGGACACTGTTGCTCCTGGGGTACCATTCGCAACCGTCTCCACGAAGCTGGGCTACGGTCCCGTACACCGTTAGGCCGTCTTCCACTCACGCCCCAACATCGTGCAGCACGCCTCCAGTGGTGTCGCGACAGGCGTGAATGATCGTATGCGTGTTTTACGCCGTGCAGGTGAGCGCCACAATCAGGACTGCATTCGACCGAGGCACACAGGGCCAAAACCCGGCATCATGGTGTGGAGAGCGATCTCCTACACTGGCCGTACACCTCTGGTGATCGTCGAGGGGACACTGAATAGTGCACGGTACATCCAAACCGTCATCGAACCCATCGTTCTACCATTAATAGACCGGCAAGGGAACTTGCTGTTCCAACAGGACAATGCACGTCCGCATGTATCCCATGCCACACAACGTGCTCTAGAAGGTGTAAGTCAACTACCCTGACCAGCAAGATCTCCGGATCTGTCCCCCATTGAGCATGTTTGGGACTGGATGAAGCGTCGTCTCACGCGGTCTGCACGTCCAGCACGAACACTGGTCCAACTGAGGCGCCAGGTGGAAATGGCATGGCAAGCCGTTCCACAGGACTACATCCAGCATCTCTACGATCGTCTCCATGGGAGAATAGTAGCCTGCATTGCTGCGAAAGGTGGATATACACTGTACTAGTGCCGACATTGTGCATGCTCTGTTGCCTGTGTCTATGTGCCTGTGGTTCAGTCAGTGTGATCATGTGATGTATCTGACCCCAGGAATGTGTCAATAAAGTTTCCCCTTCCTGGGACAATGCATTCACGGTGTTCTTATTTCAATTTCCAGGAGTGTAGGAAGTGTTGTGAGGGAGGCAAACATTACATTGACAGAACACTTAGAACATGCAACAGATCTACAGAAGAGACTGCCTACACTACGCTTGTCCATCCTCTTTTGAAGCACTGCTGCTCAATGCGTGATCCGTATCAGACGGAACTGACAGAGTATATCGAGAAGTTTCAAAGAAGAACAGCTCGCTTTGTACTATCCAGAAATAGGGGAGAGAGAGTCACGGACACGATATAGGATTTGGAGGGGAAATCATTAAAACATAAGCGTTCTTCGTGCGGCAGCATTTTCTCATCTAATTTCAAAGGCCAACTCTCTCCTCCGAATGCGAAAATATTTTGTAGACGACGACCTGCAAAGGCAGAAACGATCATCATAGAAAAAACGGAAATCAGAGCTCGCACGGAAAGATATAGCTGTTCGTTTTTTCGCGCGGTGTTCGAGAGTAGAGTAATTGAGAATTTGTGTTAAAAGTTTCAATGACCCCTCTGCCAGGCACTAAAGTGTGATTTTTCGAGTAGCCATGTAGACGTAGATACAGAAGCAGATGTAGATGTAGATGAAGAGTCTGTCCACTGCCGTGTGTAAGCCAGCACCATTTCCACTCGCCAAGTGTTACATTAAAATAGCAGGAGACACATATATTTGAAATAAAATACCGTCGAAGAACCACATTACCAAATTAAGAGTGAGTCCAACAAGCAATCGTATTATGTAGGTTTAAAGAAAAAGAATCACTGTATCTAATGCAATGTATTACGTACCTCTTTATTGTTTTAATTATTTAACAACGAAGTTGAGACACTGTAGTATAGGTGATGGTATCAGGTCTTGCAGCAAATAGTTGACCTACTTTGTTTCCTTGTTTCCTTGTTTCTTTGTTACTGTTTATAGCTGCAGTTTCTGTCCTGTATATTCGAAATTAAGCTGAATTGGTTAAAGTTATGCATGTGGCTTTTTTTAGATATTCTACTACTGCAGTGCTTGTACACCGAATATGAAGTTGTCGTACTTGTCGAACTTCATCAGCTGTGAAGAGTGATGCAATAGACCAAAATGCAAGCGAAAAAATTTGGTTGGATTAGCTATCAGGCGCAAAGATAACAACCTCATTTTGAGTAATGTACGACTGCCTTTAACGTGGTTGTGGGTACTAACTGCACTAGAAATAAAGACAAACGTATACTACTTAACAAAAGGTTGATGTGATGTATGTGCGCGATACATGGCAGCCATCACGTGAGTACTGGGAATGCTGATGTTTGTGCGTAAGCGTATCATAGTTGCTGTATGCAGTCTAATTTTGAGATGTAAGGGCTCCTACAGCCGGAGTCCTGTATGCATACGACAAGTGGAGTTTCGCGCTAACTGATATACTTCTCGCTTATAGACAGATTGGATTTTCACCGAATGTGAAGTGCAAGGTCAGCACAGCTTCACAGCACACACAAGCCACTTACAATACTTCCTGTATTAAACTTGAAATCAGTAACACCAACGAAATTACGTAATTTCCTATAAAAATGGTGTTAACCACTCTAGTATACGCTAATTGAGTCATGCTGCGGCTCGCGTTGGTGCTGTTTGTAGGTTTCCGTCTTCTGTGGGAGGCTGACTGTATCGTTTAGTTGACATGATTGCGGTTATTTGTCTTCTTTCCGTGTTTAGTGGCAGCAGTGACGGTTATCGATATGTAGTAGCTGTGGCCCTATTTTAGGGCGACGACGATAACTTAAAAGCAAACATTGCATGCCAGTTTTATGGTGTAGCAGTGGAAAACCACGATCTCACACGCGAATACGTTTGTATCGGCCGACATATGAAATCTGATGTCTTTGATCTGAGCCAGACATATTATAGGATTCCAAAGCAGTCGGTAAGTGATAATGCGAGATTTGTATAGCTTTCCAACAGGACAACATGAATTGAAAACGTATTGATTAAGTTCAACTAGGAACCGGCATAACATTCAGTGACTTTTTTAACATATGCACTGATTACTGGAATCAAACACATATGGATCTCTGTTTCTTAATGAAACGAGAGAATTCAATGGTGGTCGGCATAAACGAAACTTACAGTAGTTTCTGCTTAAAAGATAGTGTACCAACATCCTTATTAGTATACTGTACACTGAGCACAAATTTACACATGTGTTAGATTCCCTTTCTAATGCTGGGAAACATGTGCTTCTGGACGTTCACAGAAAAATCGAGACAATCAACGAAGAATGAATAGAGCTTGAAGGTATTGTCGAGATAGGCGTGATTTAGGATGACATTGGTGAAGAAGGCAACGCAGTAGTAACGGATACAAATAGTTTTATGAAGACTAAAGATGTTAAATAGTCTGAGTCCATATAATCTGCATGCCCTCACAAAACTGGTTTAGTATGTAACATCATGTTGACGCCAAAGAGTAAATTTATTGAAGTGCACGAGGCTATTTGAAAGAAATCAAGATAGCTAAAATAAGGAGACCTAGAAGGTGAACAGTCTCTCTCAGCAACGTTTAAAGGGTACAGGTTTAGGCAAGTAGATCAACATGAAAGATACAACCTACCTCTGGAGCATATATACAATAAGGTCCCAAAACCAAACGTAGATAGGTTACTATTCACAGCATCGTCTGCAGCAGGAAATACAACTCATGTGAACGAAATCATATCAACCGATTCAGAGGTTAGAGAAAGATATATCATCAAGAGTACTGAGACTGTCGTTCATGAGCTTCACAAATCTGCACGCAAATCGTTCTCACGTAGATGTGTTATATTACGAAGTTTGAACTAGTTACGGCAGAGTGACCTCGTAAAGTTACATCAGTATTTAAATTCGAATATGGGCTTCAAATATATTTTAGTGGTCTTCGACATGCATTCCAAATTTTCCCGGACCATGCATGTGAAGTCAAAGACAGGTAAGGAAATTTGCAAAGATGTTTAAACAACTGAAGCGGATGGGGACAAATCGATGTCCTGACAATCTGCAGTTTGATCATGAAGGTGATTTTACAATAGACATTTGACGTCGGTAATGGACCGATATAGAACAAACATCCACGGAAGCAGTTATTGTAGAACGTTTGAACAGGATGAAAGAATCTTTATATGGGTTAAACTTATTCTTCATATCACATATATATGGCTAGAGATTCTCCCATATATAATTGATCAGTATAATCATATTTGAAACCATACCCTTAAGGGAACCGGGAACTTAAAAATGATGAAATTTTGGGTTTTCAGTTTATTGTGAAATAAAATAGTATAGATATTCCTCTTTAAAATGACATATTAATTTTATCTTTAGCTCAACTCCTAGTATTCAAAATATTATTCTCAATAATGTTCTGTAGAGGGCATGTCGCGACATTGAATTTCCATGGATACATGTTCATTGAAAACATCGTTTCTCAAAACTTCCCGTCTTTGCAAAGACTTTATATTATGTTGGTAACACGATGTGATAGGCAACTGTTTTGTCTGCGTATTGTAGTCTTTGGATGCTGTTGTTTACATTGAGCATTTGGTGGTTATTGCACAATTTGGGTTGTATTTCCATTGCGTACATGGAACTTATCAAATATGCCTTGATTTAGTAACAGAGTTTACCAGAGGAAGAAGCCTTCTCCGAGGTACACTAGTGGAACTCTGACAATTTCTCCGGCCTTGGGAAATGATTCTGAAAATAGTGAGGTTATTCATGAAGTGAAATCTACTCCTGTCTCTAGCACAAGCAAAAAGTTGCATGGATCAACTGAAAAATACTGCAGTTCATTGGAGAAGTGTAGTTAGGATAACGTTAACGAAAAAATAACGTTTCATTCCTCTCAAAGGTGTCTGAGAATTCAGTACTGTGTAAGGAATGTTGCAAATTAAATATCTCAGTAAATGTCAAGCGACACGTAGGAAGTGCAGCAGAAATCTGTCTCCATTGTACTAGTTATTACAAGGATTCATTTTGGGATTCAGAATATGTCGAAATAGGCCAAGGTGAAACTGATGGTGAGAAAAGCAAGTACTGTGGTGTAAATATTAGATGTGTTTAAGCTGTAAGGTCAATCGGTAAGGGATAATCTGCTGGTCAAATGTTTTGTGGTGTAATGAATCTACCACCACCACCAACGAAATTCTCAATTTATAACTCGGTTGTTGGATCCTGTGTTGAAGATATAGCCCAAGAATGCATGAAAAAATCAGTGGAAGAGGCTGTGGCGGTGAATGAAGAAATTCCAGATGTTCAGGATCCTCAGGACGTGATTGTCGCACTAGATGGTACGTGGCAGAAGCACGGGCACACTTCACATAATGGGGTACTAACGGCAAGTGCTGATACTACAAAAGTTATAGATGTTGTAATTAGATCCAAGCACTGTAGGTGTCTTAAAGAGTTAAGGATGAGGATGCAGAAAACTGTCGAAGGAATTACAGTGGGTCTAGTGGGGCCATGGAAGCTTCCGGTGTGAAAGACATTTTCAGTCGCTCTCTTCTGTGGTACAAGGTCAGATACCTACAGTTCATGGGTGATGGTGATTCGAAGTCTTTTGGTGCTGTATCTGAGCAGAAACCTTATGGAAATGACGTCACCATTACTAAACAGGAGTGCATAGGTCACGTTCAGAATCGTATGGGAACAAGGCTGCGTCGACTGAAGATCACAATGAAAAGCCAAGTATTCAGTGATGGAAAACCTTTTGGTGGAGCTAAAAGACTGACAGACGAGGTGATCAACAGATTGCAGAGAAACTATGGACTGGCAATAAGACAAAGTACTCACAGTGTTGATGCAGTGGAAAAGGCTGTAATGGCACTTTACTACCACACCTTATCGACTGACGAGGAACCACCACATGAACTATGCCCACAGGGACCCAATTCCTGGTGCAAGTACAACACATATCAGGGATCTGAACGTGTATACAAGCATCATCACAGTCTGCCAGAAACTGTCATGAAGGCTATAAAACCAATCATCAGAGATCTTTCTGCAACTGAACTTTTGAAGAAATGCCTCCATGGACGTACACAAAATCCCAAAAAATGTGTTTGTGGAAATTCATACTCTTCATTTTGGAGTATATGATGCCATTGCTACGTGCAACAAAGGTAACATTATAAAGTGCAATGTGCTGCAGAAGTTGGATGGGATGCCCGGAAAGTAAATGCAATGAAGCCGATAGACAATGAGAGGAAACGGGATGCTGAAAGGAAAGAAAAGGAGTGTGGGAGGCAAGCCAGACAAAGAATGAAATGTGTGAAAAGAAGGCTAGATGGCGAGATGTCTAGTGACAGTGAAAACCCCTCTTATGGTGCTGGACTCCACTAAAATGTTAGTGAAACTTTGAAACTCGTTTTCCACAAGTTCACTTTTTTGCCATATAAGGAAAATTTTCTGTTAAACTATTAGAGATAAAGACTTAATATTTTCAAGGAGTGTAAACAGTGCCAATATACACG
Organism: Schistocerca gregaria; assembly: GCF_023897955.1. NCBI lineage: Eukaryota > Metazoa > Arthropoda > Insecta > Orthoptera > Acrididae > Schistocerca > Schistocerca gregaria. The sequence goes on from NC_064931.1 coordinate 838,929,278, forward strand.
TTGTATCATAGCCTTTTTGTGATACATAATTGATAACAGATTCAAAGACACTATGCCAAAATGTGTCAATTATTTTCAGTGACAAAATAATTAATATCTTCCCAAAAAACACCAATAATTTATAATCCATATGGTACATGGTATTAAATATATGTAATATTATACTGTAAAAGTTTCATTATTCTGGTGTTAATAGTTCATAAGAAAATGTTCCTTACATTTAACGTTGGAGGTATAGGGCGTTCCAGATCCTCTTAAAACGAGAAAAATTAATATATTTTATAACAGATTCCTAAAAGCAGTATACTATCATATTAAGTTCGCTGATTCACAAAAGCAGAAATTTCATGTAATTCATTTGGTATACATTTCAAAACACGAAACTACGTTTGAGAAGTCTTACCTGCTGAACTGGCCACTGCAGATATTTACAGTTTCCTAATAGCCACGAACAAACCCGAGATCTTCAATTTTAAAGGACTGTGAAGCTGAAGCATTTGCCATAACTTTATACATAGGGGAAAGCACTGAACAACAAGTGTTACTTTTAGCGTGTCTAATGAAGTGTTGGTATAACAACGGTTAAGTTAACAAGCTCGGTCTAATAACAAATCACAAAATTGGGAGAACTTCCATGATTTCGTGTACAAACAGGAGAAATAAACCTCCAACCATGCTGTAACGTGACATTGTGTTAGGAAGCACACCAGAAGTGGTGGTGATGTCCTCGTTTTGTCGCCAGATGAAGTATGTATCCCTGGATAAAGCTACTGTCGATCTGGAACGAAACTGAGAAAATGTGTATCTCAGCCGACAATGGAATTAATATACTAGACAGTGTCTATAGTACTAGCTGATGAACTCAACTGAATACGTTGAAGAAAGCACATAAACGTAGGACAACGTATAGCGGCATTCGTAGTTGATAAAGCAATGTGTGCCAGACTTGAAATGGATGCTTGAATAAATTTCAAGTAAAATATGAGCGGATATGATACTCTAAACAAAAGCCTATAGGCTGTTTTAAAAATGTGGCATCTAGTCAAAGGTGAAAGTGGCTTAGAGCACATCGAGCAAAACGGAAGATAAGTGTTGTTAAAACGCTTAGGCTTTTACCAGTACCTAATATACCTTGTGGAATCATTCTGTTTCCAGTTGCGGCCTAGGTCTCATTATCAGCTATTAGGTCTCTGACTGGAGGTGTTAACTGCCATAGCCTGAACCGTAAAGGATGCAGAAAACATCGAGGTGCAACTACAGGAATGTGAAAACTACGTAAGATGATGGAGACCATCACTATTGGTAAAAGAACTTTATTTCAAACCACACTATAATGGACTGTGTTCATATAAAAAAGGCCCCTAACTAAACTACTGGACATATCGCTTACCGATACCTATCTACTTGTATTCGTCAAGCAAAACCGAATTCCATTGAAAGTTCTGGAAACGTATAATATCATACTGAGGTGAAGAGGAAATTACATCAAAGAAGTGGTGTAGTTGTGTTAATACCTCATGGCTCAATGATAGTGAGGCTTTGAATGTGTACATGAACTCATTTGTATAAGTCTTTGAGTTATGTGAAAACGTTAATACAATTAAAACAGGTATAAAATCAGACAATATATTTTATCCACAAATGTTCTTTAGTGTGTTTGCATTGTTTGCTAAGCAGCCAAGTGCTGAAGAATAATACTGATAATATTCACAAGTCGAATGAGCTAGTGGATCATCACCCGTTATCAAAATCAAACCTTAAAGACAGAGTAATTCTTGGATTTTCTACTTCTATGCGTCCAAGTTACCAAAGTAGGGAAGTGTTCAGTAACCAGTATACCCCTTAGTGACTGCTCAGATATTAGACCATCTGAAGTTGAATATCATAGATAAGAACAGGAATATAATCGATTTTCGCGACCACTAATCTATATTACTTCATCTGAAGCAATGACATGGGTATGAAGTATAAATATCACAAGCACAGACGTCAGACGACCAATTTGTAACGCAAGCCGAACGTTGTAACACTTAAGAACTATTAGCTTATTAAATCAATAGAATTCAAACCTCACAATAATGACGCTTGGTATAACAGCAGCAGCTCAGTATGATGATCGGATCATCCGTCATGAATATTTTACCCACCAACCTCTTTCTTTGACGTTCTTTAATAATAACGACACGATAAGAATCTTCATGCAACTTAAAGATGGGTTAACACTTCCGTGTTAAAGTTTCCTGTATTTTGAAGACAGATTTGTGGCCGTGAAGAACGATGGAAGCACTCTGCCAACCAAATCTTAGTGGCTTAGATTTCGTGGAATCGCCTCTCTGTTTCAAGAAACACGATACAGACTCAAGAGCACAAGGTATGTTCGAATCATATTGACTCTCAAAACATAGGTGTCAGCAACACCGTGCCTGAATGCGTTAAGAAATGCAAGATGGTAGGATAGATGGCTGCTTTAGTGCCTGCATCCCACTCAGAATGTTAATGGGCTTCTTTGAAGATAATAAATATGGCATTTTAAATTGCCAGCAGGAATTGATTGTAGTTCGATGCGTTTCACATAATAACTCATACACTCATGGAGTGCCAGTACAGAGAATAAAACTGTGCTGGTTAAGTTGGTGTGAAAAGTAAACCACATATCAGTACCAGACGAATTGCATCCGAAACTTCCGAGTGTGCTGAATACATGTGTCCAGCTGTTATTAACGGCCCATTCATGTGAATCTTACGAGTATCCTAAACTTCCAGTGACATCCAGAAAATCATGAACGATGAAGATAGCTGCATTGGACAACTCTGGGGTGTCTGGTCCTGTAATGCCACGTTGATAACGCTAATGCATGCTCGCCGAGGGGTATTCGAAACGGAGATCGCTGAAATCATCAGTGACCTGCAGTATGCCACCCATGAGGTGCAAAGCGGTTCGGCTTTGTGAGAAGTCGCTATGTGCTATGTCGCTAAAACGTCCTTACCCCCTAACCCCACTCACCAACCCCCCCCCCCCCCCCCACCCGGCCCACCCACTTTGCCTCCAGAAAGGCGGCAATAATCCTGTAGAGAAAAGCATTGTCAAAATCTAGGGGAAAGGTGGCATGGTATTACAAGCGGAGTAAATTGTAGAGAGGTTTGCAGTTTTTACCTAGAGCTTCATACTCAGCCGTTTTGCGGATATAATGGAAAATTGATCTGTTAAGCCTTGATTGGGTATGCCTGTGAATAAAGAGCACCGACCACAAATAACATTTCCTTGTACCATACCATTGTTGTTACACAATTGTGAGCCCATACCCATTCTTTAAAGGTTGCTTCAGCTAACATAGTATAAGTTGTATTGCCATACATCCAAGTGAGCATTTGTAATATAAAATTAACAGCCAGTTATGTGAGAAAAGAAATTATGATATATGCAAGAAAGTGACGCACATTACGAGCTAGCAGCACAATCCCACAATGAGGTATATGTTTATGAGGTGACCCGTAATGAATAAGCGAATGGGTGGGAGATGCTGTAACTGCGCTGTTGAATTCTTGGAGCTGGGTCGTTACTGTGGGCAGTAACAGAGCGATATAATGAATGTCCATTTTATTATTACTTGACTAAGCAGTTTTTTGCTTCACATGATGTAAGTTTATTTTGTCAATGTTTAATTAATCCGTAATTTGGCTAATCCATGTTTCTATGTATACCATAAAGACAGTCATTTTATACATGTGTACAAAGTACATCGTTTTCCGGCTCATGTTACGAAATTCTTTGTGCTCACACAAGGGATAACGTTCTCAGACACGTACTCCACCTCTATGTGTTCTTGCTTGCTTTCTATCTAGTTAATGGTTAGGATCCAGTTTCATTCCTGTTCTAGACGATATAGGTAAAGAAACAGGAATGTCTTAATGTTAAAATTATTGCTGAGGTGGATGAATATTGTTTGTGTCCTGTGACAAAAATTATCTGGTACATGCATGTATTATGGATAAATATAGAGTATCTAATGTCTCAGGACGTTATATTTAATAGCATATCATTCTCTCTCTTAATCTCAAACTGTCCCATATTAAACAGGTAAAACCACGATTACGCTGTTCACGTTTATGGTGAGAAGGAAGATAAAAACAGCATGGCAGAAGATGACTGCTATTCTCTAAGGGTGAGAAACTTCACTACGTCTGGATGAAGAACATGTGTCACCAACTTTCTGTGCGACTGAACAAAAATTAACATGTACGACTTTTTTGCCAGAGATGGCTCAGTTATTTTGCAAGAGGTGAGTATGTAGAAAGGCATCTGATTGACTCTTCGAATTAGGGAATGGTAAATGTGGAAGTGCCTAGTGGGGATAAAAGGATCTTAAAGTTTGGGTAAATCCACCACTGAGAACTCTGAATGTTTGCTAGTCCCTTTCGCTCACTGTGAAAGAGGTCCGACTGCCTCGCACAGCATTTTCACAAAAAGGCATATCCCGCGTGTAGCCGCACATCAAGATGCTCGTACGACTCCAGACTCAACAAATCCAAATAATACTTTGGGGATAGTCCTGCGAGATGGTTACTCTCTGAGCAGGACAAGCTTGCACATTGTGCTGAAGCTCCTTACTGCAGAAACATTCTGATTACCAAATCTCTAATAAATGATGCCTTATATTTATGCATAGAGAATCTGAAACCCCACATTGGGACCACGTCACCTAACAGGGAAGTTTAGTGGCGATACAGTTCATGAAACATGAAATCATAAATGTCATTATACATATCCATTTTTTACATAGTTTGAGTAGTTATGACGCTCACGTTATTTTTCAACATTTTGCTGATAACAGGTTTAAGAATGTCAGTATCATAAATGATAATGTACAAAAGTACAGTATTGTACAAACCATAAGGCGCACTTCTTCCTTCGAAAAGTTGCCTCCAAAATTCAGGTAGACCTTATACCCGAAATTAATATAGAAATGTCCAATGCTTGATTTAAAATTCCTGCCAGTCTTAAAAATGGCCGTATATTCGATGCTGCGGGAGATTTATCTCCATCTGCCAACAACGGATTCAACTGGCAGTAACAGTGCAACGATGCAATGAATATGAGTTTTGGGGATTCCCAAGCTTGCTAACACTGTCCACCTCCATCCCCGCCGCCACAAACCCACACCTCTGTGTAGCCTATGATGCATAGTCGCAGTCTACGGTTCCAGTCAAGTTGTAATGAAAGTGCATTGAGTTACCATGAACAGAAAATAGTATTCCTGATTGGAGCGCTGGAAAATAAGAACTGAAAAAGTATCAGGATGACTTAATATGAAAATAGAAGACTGAATACAAAATGGCCAAAACTAGAACATGACGTATTAAAATGGATTCAAGGACACTGCCCAGATGTCATGGGAATTAGTATGAAAATGACTAAAAGACACGCTCATAAGTTAGTGCTACAGGGGAACTTAAGAGCCTTTGATGGTGGAGATGGTTGGTGCTACATGTTTATGAAGCTTCATCGACACAGCATGCAAACTAAAACCATATTACGACAGAAAATGCCACAATAGTATGAAGAGAAAACGTTATCCTTCCATCGCTTTACTACTCAACACTGAAAGAAAACCAGTGCATAACTAAGCCAAATAGCGAATATAGATGAAATTCCTCTGGTATTTGATGTACTAAGTAACAGAACTGTTGCTATGAACGTGCTAAAACGATGTCTATAAAAACAAGTGGACATATAAAATGCACTACACTATTGTCCTTTCATGTTGCGCTGATTGTACTCAATATAATCCGACGATCATATCAAGCGCCGAACAGTGCCAGAACTACTGAAATAGTGCCAAGTGTTAATTTTCGGCCAAGCGGTTCTAGGCGCTTCAGTCCAGAACCACGCTGCTATTACGGTCCAAGGTTCGAATCCTGCTTCGGGCATGGATGTGTGTGATGTCATTAGGTTAGTTAGGTTTAAGTAGTTCTAAGTTCTAGGGGACTGATGGTCTCAGATGTTAAGCTCCATAGTGCTCAGAGCCATTTGAACCACTTTAGTTAATGTTCACACACACGAAAAGGGTTCAAGGGACGAAGCTGGTATGAAATTGTGGGTTAAAAGAGCGTGGCAGAGAATGAAAGGTGCTTCATTGAAGAAGGGTTCACTTCTAATGCTAGATAAATTTAGCAGTCACTCGAAAAATTCTGTGAAAAAGTAATCAAGATAGTGAAATATAGAGTTTGCTGTTATTGTGGGAGTACTTACTTCACAATTGCTACCTCTTGATGTCTCGATAAATGAACCATATAAAATGTATATGAGAGAGGAACAGAACAACTTGATGACTGACGAATCCGAACATGCATTCACGCCAAAGGGAGCTTTAGAACAACCTGCAATCAAACTAGTGTGCCCGTGGATAAAACAGTTATGGTCTGTAGTGGTGGACGACATTATGGTTAAATCTTTCAAGAAGTGTGGCACAAGCAACGATGTCGATGGCAGTGAAGACCATCTCGTACATGAAGCAGACACCGATGATGACGAAGAGGAAGAAGAAGAAGAACAAGGAGGAGGAGGAGGAGGAGGAGGAGAAGAAAGTTCACAACACGATTTTCATGGGTTTTAAAGATTTTAAGTAGGCTGTTTAGGTTTTTTTATTGGTAACGCCGCCGCCACGTAGCGCTCTGTATGAAAATTACTGGCTGTGCCGTCAAAATATTGTGTGTCAGCTTAAGCACAGTCATGTATAATTGTTCAAAGAGGACGTTTCACATAGACCAGTCTTGTATAATTTTTCTAAGGGGACGTTTCAAGATCAGTTCGGTTTCCATAAGCAAAGGTTTTTTTAAATCTGACTTTGCAATCCGATAATAAATACGGTAAAAATGTTACCTTTTTAAAAAAAGACTGCTTCAAGATTAAGATGCGTCTAATAGTCCGTAGCATCTTATAGTCCATTAAGTGTGGTACATTTCATATTCCAGCAAAATGACGGCATAAATAGCCCTCTGATTTCTGAATTCATTACGATTCATAAACGCATGTCTTGACAATGTGAGAGGAGGATGTGCTTATCACCAGAGCACCATATATTCGATCATGGAATGTTTCAGTTTGTGACAAAATGTGGACTTTCTATACGAATACCTCGATTTGATGGAGACACTCCATGAGACTACGTTGCAAATATAACGGTATTCACCAACAAATCATAGGCTTTGCCATAACTGAAGCACAGTGAGAACCATCGTGATTTTTTGGCAGGAGCTCAAAACAGCTGATTTAAAGGGATATGCTAAGCTGTACATGGTAACAGATGTGGGGTTGAGCAGAGACGTCCTTGAGAATTTATTGAGTGTATTCGGCACCAGGTCTGAGCTTCCGTGTTATGCTAGGTCAAAAAAGACAAGTATCAAAATTTAATTGTTGACTAACATTGTTATGTAGCACTTTTTTGAACACCGGATTCATGGGGCCTTTGCAGGCGTGTGCTCAAGATTATCTTTATATCAACTACAACTGGACCCTCAACGGCTTCATTCTAAAGAATAACTATTAAGAAACCATTGGAAATGACTTTGGAATATGTGTAGTAGTTGTTGTTGTTGATAAACCATAATTTGATTCGTTATCTCAGTGCTCTTATCTATAAGAGACCCTGATCACATCACTATAAAAGTTGTTGTGGCCAGGGTAGGATGGAAGCAGATAACAAACAAACAAAAACTTTTCTACAAAATTTTTTGGATGCGCATGTACACACAGTAATTAAGTTTTTGCAACATTATCCATATAATTGTCTTCTCTATACCTTGAATTAGTCTTGAATCGTATTCAGATCTATAGGTAGAGTTACATGTCTAGGCAGACTAACATTAAATTTGCCTTCCACAGATTTTATGCTCATAGGATTTTCAGATGTATAATTTGGTGCTGCTTGAATACGGGCATTTATACGCTCTACTAACTGATTTATATTCACACTGTGCTCGTGCAATTAGTCAAAAATACCACTGTATACAGCTCTAATACAGGGTCAAGAGTGGCTCATCCTGCCTGCTCCCACCAGTGATGTATTTTGCAGGTCGTTTAAATTCCCAGCTCTTGAATGTTTGATGTATATCACTGCTTAACATACTGTTGTTAGAGAGTATGTGATGTCTTGTCTTCATTCGCCATATTTCTCCTTATGAACTCAATCGTACTACGAGACTGTCGTTGTACTACGAATAATACACCCAAGTATAAATGTAGTGGTAGATGTAGAAGTACTGTGACGCTGAACGTTCTCTGTTTCAATCACAACTCCAAAGTCATTGTAGGTTACTTGGTCTGCTTTCACGCGTTTAGATCCACTTTCAGTCAAAATGTACATATGGGTAAATATCAGTATAATGACAAGGGAAGAGTTCAGTTCGACATATCGAATATGCCCCAAATATTTTTGTATAGGAAGAATAAACAGAAAAAGGTGCAATGTCATAATTTTGGCTGATAAGACAAACTACAAATATTTTTTAAAGATCTTGGAAACTGCCAAATATGTAGCTCACCAAACCACTGGAGTAATGTACACCACTACTGTAACAGTAGCAGGCAGCACATACGCAACACAGCAGGGACATGTCCTCAATTGACGCCACATTGGTAAACTGATAACACTGCACCACTGGATCGTAATTTGTGAAGCAAATCTCTGTTTCTAATGATAGTTCCACTGACACAATTGTTCACAGTTACTATTCTCTCGAATCTGCAGCTCACTGAATATTCATAAAAATTTGCAGGTGTCGTTTGGTATCGCTATGTGTTAACAATAGAGGTAAAGCTGAAGTAATTTTCTTTGTATGTTGTTCGTAAATGCTTTATAATAGCATCTATGTGTGCAGGTTCAATAGTTTCACAGTAATTTGGTACCAAATTAATGCTTTTAACCTTGCAGAGATAAAATGAGAAACTTGTTGTAAGCTATCGAAACCACCTTCTCCTACTGACGATCTACATACGTGTTAATTATTACTACCATTGTTTGTCATTTATTCGAATGATTTCGATATTCGCTAAAAATTGTGGAAACATAAGAAGAAAGAGGAAAGGACTCTGAAGATTCCGTGAACTGTTGTCCTAATCATAACTGTTGTATTAAGCCCACACCAAAATAAAGTGCCATCTGATTTCAAAGAAAACATGGAAGATAATACATTTCAGAAACAAAGTGAAGACTGTAATTCTTTTAGTTAAACGAAGGAGATAGGAAACAGTGTTAGGCTGTCTCCGAAGACTGTTTCGTTTCATAAAATTTGAAAGTGAGTTGTATGAACGGAAGAAACGTTTTCACAAAGTACGTAATATTTGATAAAGTGAAACTCGCCAAAGTGTGAAAGAAAACAATTCGAAAGATTTAGAACTGCTCATGAGAGTCAATACGCTGTCACCGAGGGAAATCTACGAGACTAAGCTATCTGGATTGTAAGTGAGGTGAACGTTACTGATATCCGAGCTTCTTCAACCTGATCAAGCAGATTCAGAAAATTTTACGGTAACAAAAGTCGAAAAGACAGTAGGTTTACTTTAACTAAACGTCTGGAGGAATGGAAAAAAGAACACATTGACACCGGTGTGTCAGACCCACCATACTTGCTCCGGACACTGCGAGAGGGCTGTACAAGCAATGATCACACGCACGGCACAGCGGACACACCAGGAACCGCGGTGTTAGCCAGTGGTCGGCGGAAGGTGCACGTGCCCGTCGACCTGGGACCGGACCGCAGCGATGCACGGATGCACGCCAAGACCGTAGGATCCTACGCAGTGCCGGAGGGGACCGCACCGCCCCTTCCCAGCAAATTAGGGACACTGTTGCTCCTGGGGTATCGGCGAGGACCATTCGCAACCGTCTCCATGAAGCTGGGCTACGGTCCCGCACACCGTTAGGCCGTCTTCCGCTCACGCCCCAACATCGAGCAGCCCGCCTCCAGTGGTGTCGCGACAGGCGTGAATGGAGGGACGAATGGAGACGTGTCGTCTTCAGCGATGAGAGTCGCTTCTGCCTTGGTGCCAATGATGGTCGTATGCGTGTTTGGCGCCGTGTAGGTGAGCGCCACAATCGGGACTGCATACGACCGAGGCACACAGGGCCAACACCCGGCATCATGGTGTGGGGAGCGATCTCCTACACTGGCCGTACACCTCTGGTGATTGTCGAGGGGAAACTGAATAGTGCACGGTACATCCAAACCGTCATCGAACCCATCGTTCTACCATTCCTAGACCGGCAAGGGAACTTGCTGTTCCAACAGGACAATGCACGTCCGCATGTATCCCGTGCCACCCAACGTTCTCTAGAAGGTGTAAGTCAACTACCCTGGCCAGCAATATCTCCGGATCTGTCCCCCATTGAGCATGTTTGGGACTGGATGAAGCGTCGTCTCACGTGGTCTGCACGTTCAGCACGAACGCTGGTCCAACTGAGGCGCCAGGTGGAAATGGCATGGCAAGCCGTTCCACAGGACTACATCCAGCATCTCTACGATCGTCTCCATGGGAGAATAGCAGCCTGCATTGCTGCGAAAGGTGGATATACACTGTACTAGTGCCGACATTGTGCATGGTCAGTTGCCTGTGTCTATGTGCCTGTGGTTCTGTCAGTGTGATCATGTGATGTATCTGACCCCAGGAATGTGTCAGTAAAGTTTCCCCTTCCTGGGACAATGAATGCACGGTGTTCTTATTTCATATTCCAGGAGTGTAGATGAGGTACAGCAAAAGGCTTATAACCCAACTTTGGTGAACGCCAGAAATCATTTCTGTTTTACTCGATGACTTTCAGTTAATTACTACCAACTGTGATCGCTCTGAAAGGTATCACGAATCCAGTCACATAACTGAGACGATATTCTATAGGAACGCAATATGACCACAAGCTGCTTGTGTGGCACAGTGTTAAACACCTTCCGAAAATCTAGAAATACGGAAGCAATTTGAAATCCCTTGTCGAACTTTCCAGTCTTTGGGTACGAGCGAACGGTTTTATATGATTGTTAAGTATGGAGCTATTGCATCAGCATATTCTTAAATGAAGCTAATTGGTATACAATCTGTACCAAAGACTTGCTTTAATTACGTGATTTAAGTGGCTTCAATTCTCCGACGAAATGTACTTCTGCGTCACTCATGTTGGCAGCTGTTCTTCATTCGAATTCGGGACTGTTTAATTCGTCTTCTTTTGTGAAAGCATTTAGGAAGGCTGAGTTTAGTATCTCTGCTTTGGCAGCACGGCCCTCGATACTATCTCCATTACTATCGCGCTGAGAAGGCATTGACTGTTTCATCCCGCTAGCGTACTTCACATACGACCAGAATCTCTTTGGATTTTCTGCTAGGTTTCGAGACAAAGTTTCGTTTTGGAAACCAATATAAGCATCTCGCATTGAAGTCCGCGAAAGGGGGCGGGGGGTCAAGCTTGCGCGTCGTTTGCCACTCCGCAATTTCTTTCAAAGCATAATGCCGTTGGCTAATGCGTGGAGGTGGAGAGCAGAGGGTGGGAGGTAGTTCTAGGAATAATTTCACTGCCCAATTGAGTCTAGCAAAAGCGATGACGCTGACTTCGGCAGTTCCCTAGGAATGCTTATTCTCATGTTAGAAAAACATTCCTGCCATTATGTACACTGCCCCTCTATTGTCAGCTGCTAGTGTTTTCCTCAGGTGCTGACTATATCCCCCCCGTCTTCATTTCGGAAGTTACCATTTCTTACTGTTTACGAACACTTCACCTGGGAACCATCTTCGATGTAAAAAACCGTTATTTCCCAGGATGATTGTAGCAGCCGTCAACCTTAAAGCTCATTTGGGACACTCCTAACGTGCACCGGAGTCTACTTGCGTTTCTCAAGAAGTTGTTGTTATTGATGGTAGGGCTTTCGGTCGGAAGATTGGCTTCTGACGCATATTCACAATACTTTATCCTGTGCAAGTCCCGTCATTTGTGCATAGTTACTGCAACCTACATCCACTTCAACCTATTTTCTTTGGATGGGTGTTGTTTCCCTTCTACAATTTTTTTATACATACTTCTCTCCACTTTCAAATTGGCTTCTCCTTGACACCTCTGGTTGATTTCTGTCAATGATTCCTTTTTTTAAAATAAATTTGTGGCACAGCGCTTTTCTCTGTCTGATTTCATTTATCAGATTAGCTCACAATATTTTCACCCTTCTTTTGTAGTAGAACATTTCAAAAGCTTCTATTGCCTTCTTGCCTGTACTACTCATCGTCCACGTTTCACTTCCGCATACAGCTACACGCCTGACGAATGCTTTCATATATAACCAGCTAACACTTCAATTTTCACTATGTGCTCAAATACTTATGACCTTCACAATCGTCTACATTGCTGTTCCTAGCCTACATATTATGTCATCTATGTTTAGATAATTGGTTTTTTGTATGCCAAATAGCAAAACTTATCATATACTTCCAGTTAGTCGTTTCCTAATCTACTACCTACAGCATCATGTGATTTAATCGCTAATACGCTCAATTATCATTTTTCAACATTTGTTGATATTCATCTTATAACTCCTTTTCAAGGCACTGCTAGTTCTGTTCAACTGATTTTGCACATTGTTTGGATTTTCTGACAGAATTGCAAAGTATCTGGCAGTCTTTAATGTTATTTAGCAAGGACCAACATTCATTCCATTTTAACCTTACTGAAATTCATGAATATGTTTCACAAAACGCGTCTGCAATTTATTTACAAATAAGTATCTGCAGCCATTCTGAAATTACGATATACATTATATATTTTCACATTTTTCCATTTTTATATGAAAACGTATTTCCTATATAAATTTAGTGTAAAATTTATTTCCGTTCCTCCTCTGTTTCACATATTCTGAAGTGAAATGTTGTTACTGATAATTGAAGTCCCCTCCCCCTAAATTCCCACACTCGTTAGCACCCATCCAACTTCCATTCACATCTCTGTTAAACATACAAACATGCAAGACATCTTTTATTCACATTTACAAACATAGTCTCTCTCTCTCATTTCTCTCTCTCTCTCTCTCTCTCTCTCTCTCTCTCTCTCTTTCTCTCTCTCTCTCCCAACCCCTCTGAATCTCATTTCTCTCCATCCTCCACTCAAACACAAACACTATTACGAATGCAAAACAAACGATATCTCGACGGTGGAAGTACTGAAACCTACAAAAGATGATTTTGTTGATCACGTAACAACTGAACCGAAAATGATATTTTTATGGGGCCACGTTTTCTGATGTTTCACAAACATGAAAAGCAAAAACGCAAATACAGTAAAAGCAGGTTGTTAACAGCCGTAAAATTACGAATTGTGGAAGTAAAACCAAGTTTAATTCCAACTTCAACCTCCGAGAACATGGACGAAAAACAGAACGCGTAAAACAGGTAGAAACACGAGAAGTAAACTGTACATCATATATGCAAAGGAAAAACGTTTTTAATTGGTAAATAGAAGAACGTAGCAACATTAATGTATACCACATTTTGAGATTGCCCACTAACGATGCAATGAAAGTAAAAGCGAAACGTGTCTGGAGAAAAATACAACTAAATTTCCGTAACATTAAGACGTAATATGTAATCATAACCGATAAAGAACAGCTGCTGCTGTAGATGGCGTGCTAAGAAACCCATTAAATTTTTTTTATTATTCCTGAATATTGCCTTTCCATACTTCTTACTTTCCTTCACAGATTGCTGAGTGGCAAGATTCAAGAACATCTCTGATACGCCTAAAATCCTGTTTAATTCCCTTCTGAATTAGTACTTTCGTTTCACATCCGTTGACTCTTATAAATACAGCCTCGTTTAATAAAAATTGTAGATCACTTTCCTTTCCCTGATTTTAATACATGCTACCTTCAGAATTTCTATGAGTGTAATCCAGTCAACAGAGTCATATGCTTTGTATAAATCTATACATATTGCAACCGTAAGTTAATATTTCTTGATTTCTTCTGAAGAAAAATCTCCATTAAGCACAACATGCTGCAGTCTCTCCGCCACTTTTTCCTGTGTTAGTTTTATTCTCGTTCAGTGGAAAACGGAACAAAGAAAGTAATGAGTGAATTTTCCGAAATAAATAAAATTAATTACCGAGCGGACAGTGAAATTGTTAGAGATAGAACTGAAGTAGCCTCTGTGCCATGTGCGTTGAGTTACTATGCTGTATAAGTAAGGAACGGAAGAAGGATGCTACGTAAGTTCAGATAAAGGGTGCATGAAGGAAAAATGGAGGAAAAGACAAAGAGATAAAATGTTGCAGAGTAAATGATGAAAGAAGGCCAAAATGGAATCCCATTCAGGATGGAAGTGGTGGACTGTCAGGTGCACCGTGGAGCTCGGGAACAGAAGACGATGTGATCGTAGCAGGTAAGCGGCGCTTACCTGTCGGGCCGGTGTTTATTGCCCGCCCTTGTTATGCAGTGCCAGTGGGGCTTCCCGGCTGTACTTGTGTCCCGCAGCCGGGAGCCGCGAACGGCGCGCCAGCCAACGGAAGGAGCGGTCCGCAGATAGTGCCGTGGGGAACACTGCTGCCCCCGCCACCGCGCCACTGCCGCCCCACATGCGACACACCCAGCGATGGAATGGACTCAAACGAAGGCCTGTTAAAAAGCCCGAAGTAACTGTAGACTTAGTGGGGCACCGGCGAAACAGCACTTTTGCTAATGTTAAAATTCACAAATTTTAAAATTTTAAATGAGGAGAAGTTTTTCGTGCCTGGTTTCACGCAGTAAGTTACAAACACGAAATTGTTTTCGCGCGTTCCTTTACCAATAAACAGCAACGAAAGCGATTTCTTTCACTATGTCAGGGTAACTTCAAGGTGTTCCTGTGCACTAGCCTCAGTAGTTTTTTCCGATTATTGCTTCAGCTTCATATGGCTTCAGGCCGTACAGCGTACACACAGACACTGTCAATAACGAGTAGTTTACAAGTTCTTGTACCATTACTCGTACTCTACAACGAGCCCTGGCATTTCCTATTCAGGACCTCAGTATCTCATGTGAAATATTTGTAGCCTAAAAACACGTGATGATCTCGAATTTCTTCAGTATCTCGTTAAATGGTTGACTTTTTTCTTTATACTGTAGGAGCAATAAGCAAAAATATGAAAAGATTCTTATCTTATTATGCATAGGAAGGTATCGCATTGTCGAAGTTGTTTGACAGATGTTAAAAGTTACAAATACCCTCTAACATTTATTAAAGAAATAGTAGAATTACCCCAGCACACAGTCATCTATTTTATAGAATGGTTTTTAAAGAATCTTTGACAGAGACCTTTTACAATGTAATATAGGTCATAGTAGCATGTGGTCATCGGAATATTTCTCAGCATCTATGACTCATCCTTCAGGCAGCTCTATTCACCCTTAAGCCTAAAGTGGGGTCTCTCTTGGTTGCTTTGACTTGTTTGTTGAACGTGTCGTTCCTTAAAGAAAATACTGATAAGGAATCCCCTGAGTACGAGATCGCAAGTTCAATCTTTTGTAAAGACAGGAAAAATATTAGCGGCTAATGACTCGCCATGTGCATCGAAAAGGCGGCAGAAGGTGAGTGCCCGGGAGGTGCAGAGATCAATCTTCTATAGGACCTATGTATTACACTTCATAAAATACCCATCGTCGACATTCAAGAAACATTCAGAAGAAATGATTAACCTACACCATGCTTACCGAATGAAAAATGGCACATCAGGTTCGCACCACTCAACACCTTGGGAGTTACAAACCGTGCAAGACGTTCAGTTAGGTAGCCACTCTTACATGGATATAGAATCATATTGGAGTAACTGGCTGATGAGCCCATTTTTCCACTCATGCTTGCTGTGACGTAAACATTCCCTACAGTCCTTGCAAGATCACGCACACGAGAAACAATAGTAAGCGACAGAGCACCTCCAGCTTCTAGCAGCGTAATAAATAACTTCTCACCCAGTTTACGATCTAGATTAACAGTCGGCGTAATTGCACACGAATGCGTTAAGGCATTGTTGTTTGTTTAGTCTGGTACAACTCTCTTGGCACCTCTTATTTCCAGGGCTCCTTTCATATTTATTTCCCCTTCAACACTCAATTGGTCGGAGTAGAAAAGAAATTACTTACTGATAGATGTAATTTTGCTTATTTACAAACTTTTGAGTCAATTCAAAAAATCGTTGTGCATCGTCAAGTTGACGCTTTGCTCGAAATTTCATTATCTTAAGTCTTGCAGTTATGTAGCATTGTTTGAGCGTATGCGTCAGCACATATTCCACTGACTCATATTGTAGAAAAGCTAAATTTCATCTGACGCTTCTTTCTCACTCTGCGAAATTCGTTAGGTACCTGGTTGGCGGAATGTGAACTTCGGCAACCGTTGTAGTAGGTATAATGCGCTGTTTGTTTTGTTTATCGTTTCTAATGCTCTGCTTTGTATCAACATCACTAGCACTCTAGCACATCTGTGAGTCACTCGTCGAATAAGCTATTCAAATAAGCTCCGTAGCCTCACTGCTGTGCCCACCACAGGATAGCTCCAGTCCGGCTCCTGTGTCCATTAGCAGCCAATACTGTGTTGACAGAATGTGGGACGTCGAATGCCGTAGATGTCGCTGGCCTTTTGCAATGTCGCACTCAAGGGTTTCCTTGCCATTATGATGCAGAACGATAGGCATCTTTAGGTGTAGTTCAAATGGCTCTGAGCACTATGGGACGAAACATCTGTGGTCATCAGTCCCCTAGTACTTAGAACTACTTAAACCTAACTAACCTAAGGACATCACACACATCCATGCCCGAGGCAGGATTCGAACCTGCGACCGTAGCGGCCACGCGGTTCCAGACTGAAGCGCCTAGAACCGCACGGCCACACCGGCCGGCTTAGGTGTAGTGGAGAATGTGGGATACTGAAGTATTCGAGCAAATCAGTTTTCTGCTTTTAACTAAATTCCATTCAGTTTGTAGCCAGCAAATGAAGCAGTAAACGATATCCAAGACTCCCTTCTTCACTTATAATGCCTGCGTAAACGCAAGTCATTCTGCTGGTTTTTAAGACATATGAAAATCCAGGGAAATACATTTTCAGATGGGGAATCCTAGGAGGCATGTAGTAACAATTTGGATGTATCTGTGTCGCTGTAGAGGTACAAGGTCATGCGTAGGTGGAAGCAAGTATTTCTGGAAGTAAGAGAGAATAATCTACAACTAGTAAAGCGAACTTCGATAGTGTGATGTACTTTCTTCCACGCACACCGGCGAGATGAATTTCTTCTCACTCGTTTAAGTGTTGAGCATAGTATTATGACGTATAGCCCCTTTATCCAGCGGGAAGACTGTCCAGTCTGTGGTACTTGTTATTTAAACCACATTTTAACGAACTGTGTTTAATTCTCAAACAAGTGAAAGGGAAGAGGCTAATCTACACATATCTCTTCCCAGCAGTTTAGCTAAAATGAGACGAATGTGGTAAAAATTTTAAGATCTTGTGAGAAGAGTGACTTGCTTCATACCGTATTAGGTAGGAGGTTTCAGTATGTTACCAGCTAGTTGGTCCATCCATGTTCTTTGTAAGTGATCATAGAGCCAGATCTCCACGTCTTGCCCTTCTTTGGAATCTATTTTACTTTCAACAACTTACGTTTTTTTTAATTATTTGAACAAGTTTAATCTTATACAGCTGGATGAGAGATAGGGTGCGCGAATGGCCGTAGGACACATTGGGAGAGCGCGAGTACAGTTATAAGCAAAACCCTGTATAAAGTTTTTCTATGATTTTTCTTCGTTTTAACTGCATCCGTTTCCAGTTATTAGAACTAGACCGCTGAAAACGACAGTGCTTGACCGCCAGTACGCGCAAATCTTTACCACGACTTTGAGGTCTTTCCAGGTGATTACTGACGTCAATGTCAACATTCGTAGGGATTGCCATATTAAGAGTTAACAGGAATTCCCTCCCCCACTCACATTTATTGCAATTCCAATCCCCTCCCTAGCTCGCCTCTCACCCCACGGCCTGTGGTGTTACGAAGATTTGTTGACGCCATCATGCTCTCTGCTAATCGTTTCGGGGCCTTTAGGCACTGAGGTTTCAGCCAATGCAGTGCAAGCTCCGACCCCTAATCTTCGAGAAATTTTGTTTTTATTATTAGATAACGCGAGCTTCATCGTGTATGGTATGCTCTTCGTACTGAGATGACCAGTATGAAACACTGTCGGCAGGAACGATAAGCTGGGAGGAATAAGACGATCAGTAAGTATCGTAATTTACCCACCGTGCTCTAGTTATTATTGGTGTTGTTATTAGTACATGCGTATGTCGTTATACCTAGAGCTTTGTTATTTTAGTTACTGACGAGGACGCGCGGCTGTTCCTGCCTGATCTACCGCTGCAGCAGCAGCAGCGGCTGTCATTCATCACAAGATGTCTTCCAGATCTGTTAGACCTGCTGTCGTTCAGCTATGCCGTAACACAGCCGCAGGTGGAACTCTCTTAAGGGAATGGTTCTATACGACATGTCGAAAACTGTGATGACTTTTTTCACACAGGAAGAAAATACCGAAATAAATGCACTGTCAAAGCTTTAGCTGCTAGGGTGCACTGCAAGAAATTTTAAACAAAAGAAAATTACTCAGTTTCCAGCACGAAGAACCGCTTATGAGAGAGGTTTTTACAGTCATTCCTGCGTAACACGCTATCCGGCGAATAAGCAAATACAGCGGTGACAAAAGATGAATAACTTGCAGTTTATATCAACAGCTAAACAGTTCTAGATGTAATAGTTACATAAGCGATGGTTGAGGAAAAAGTCGACTTCAGTTATTCTGGACATAGATTTGTTGAAGTCAAGTATTTTATGAAAGTTCCTGAAGTGCAACTGTAAAGATAATTTTTGAATAATGTACATTTTACTAACAACGAAGCAGTTCCTTGTACATACCTGTAGTCGTCACCAAAATGCAAAGTGTCTGTTCGATGACGAAAACAAGTAATACCCTTACACTGAAATGAAATGAAATGTCGTGTGACGAGGGCCTCCCAGCGGGTTGACCGTTCGCCTGGTGCAAGTCTTTCGATTTGACGCCACTTCGGCGACTTGAGCGTCGATGTGGATGAAATGATGATGATTAGGACAACACCACACCCAGTCCCTGAGCGGGGAAAAACCTCCGACCCAGCCGGGAATCGAACCCGGGCCCTTTGGATTGACAGTCTGTCGCGCTGACCACTTTTTTTTATATAATTTTTTAATCTCATTTTGTTCGCTTTTGTTCGTTGCATCTGCTCGGGGCGGACGTCGCAAGACATCAATTTATATTCGTTTTTGATCGATTGACTCAGTTTTTTTTTTTTATTACAGAGGGCGCGTAACCCTCTGACCGAACACGCTGAGCTACCGTGCCGGCACAAACACAGAGTCACACACTCAGCTACCGGGATCGGACACCCTTACACTAGGTATACATGATAAAATAAGAATTAATGCGTTCAAGCACTTCACCGAAATTACCAGTTTCATTTAGACAGAACTGTAATGGTGTAAGGAAAGGTCGTGGCCACTTGTGAGGTAACGGGCGAGTTGTGACATCCTGGAAATATTCTATGTTCAGAGTTGGGCTACCGCACAGGACGCTCGTCCAATCCGTGGCTCGGTAGCAGCCACGTTATGCCGCACAACAGCTGGACCAATTGGTGCCAAACGTTAGCGGGGTTCCAGGCGTGGTGTGGGTGGGAATTCCTTGGTGACGCTGTTTTCATGAAAGAGACTTGTATGTCGGTAGTGCTAAAGATCGCGGACTTTGTGAAACCATCATCGAAGACATTTTACAATTCGTATTGAAATTCATAGCAGCCAGAGGAATCATGATACCTTAAAAACATGTACGTTACCATTATTTGCATGATGATTCTGAGGGTGTTATCACATTTTCAATATCTTTATTAGTTTAAAGTTTGGTATCTGACAGTAAATAATACAAGTAACACCCAGTAATGAACTTCCAAAATCTAAACAGTTTATCCGATTTTGTCTATCGACGTGTGTTTAGAAAGCTATTAGTGCAAACCTAAATTGTAATAAGTTACACGCATGTAACGTGAATAGTACATCAGTTATTGGAGGTCAAAATGGCCGATTACTATCGATCGCTTCAGGCGATAAGTACTACATAGTGACACCAAAAAAACGGTAGCAGCAAGCTTATAAGTATATTTATTCGTCTATGTCTTTCTTTAAACCCGATATATACTACTCATGAAGAAATTGGTTATACACTCCTGGAAATTGAAATAAGAACACCGAGAATTCATTGTCCCAGGAAGGGGAAACTTTATTGACACATTCCTGGGGTCAGATACATCACATGATCACACCGACAGAACCACAGGCACATAGACACAGGCAACAGAGCATGCACAATGTCGGCACTAGTACAGTGTATATCCACCTTTCGCAGCAATGCAGGCTGCTATTCTCCCATGGAGACGATCGTAGAGATGCTGGATGTAGTCCTGTGGAACGGCTTGCTTGGCCATTTCCACCTGGCGCCTCAGTTGGACCAGCGTTCGTGCTGCACGTGCAGACCGCGTGAGACGACGCTTCATCCAGTCCCAAACATGCTCAATGGGGGACAGATCCGGAGATCTTGCTGGTCAGGGTAGTTGACTTACACCTTCTAGAGCACGTAGGGTGGTACGGGATACATGCGGACGTGCATTGTCCTGTTGGAACAGCAAGTTCCCTTGCCGGTCTAGGAATGGTAGAACGATGGGTTCGATGACGGTTTGGATGTACCATGCACTATTCAGTGTCCACTCGACGATCACCAGAGGTGTACGGCCAGTGTAGGAGATCGCTCCACACACCATGATGCCGGGTGTTGGCCCTGAGTGCCTCGGTCGTATGCAGTCCTGATTGTGGCGCTCACCTGCACGGCACCAAACACGCATACGACCATCATTGGCACCAAGGCAGAAGCGACTCTCATCGCTGAAGACGACACGTCTCCATTCGTCCCTCCATTCACGCCTGTCGCGACACCACTGGAGGCGGGCTGCACGATGTTGGGGCGTGAGCGGAAGACGGCCTAACGGTGTGCGGGACCGTAGCCCAGCTTCATGGAGACGGTTGCGAATGGTCCTCGCCGATACCGCAGGAGCAACAGTGTCCCTAATTTGCTGGGAAGTGGCGGTGCGGTCCCCTACGGCACTGCGTAGGATCCTACGGTCTTGGCGTGCATTCGTGCATCGCTGCGGTCCGGTTCCATGTCGACGGGCACGTGCAACTTCCGCCGACCACTGGCGACAACATCGATGTACTGTGGAGACCTCACGCCCCACGTGTTGAGCAATTCGGCGGTACGTCCACCCGGCCTCCCGCATGAACACTATACGCCCTCGCCCAATGTCCGTCAACTGCACATACGGTTCACGTCCACGCTGTCGCGGCATGCTACCAGTGTTAAAGACTGCGATGGAGCTCCGTATGCCATGGCAAACTGGCTGACACTGACGGCGGCGGTGCACAAATGCTGCGCAGCTAGCGCCATTCGACGGCCAACACCGCGGTTCCTGGTGGGTCCGCTGTGCCGTGCGTGTGATCATTGCTTGTACAGCCCTCTCGCATTGTCCGGAGCAAGTATGGTTGGTCTGACACACCGGTGTCAATGTGTTCTTTTTTCCACTTCCAGGAGTGTATAATAGTTTAGGATTTACTGTTAATGTGAAATTAACAATTTTTGTAACAATGACTTGAATGGTAAAATCTGAACGCTTTGGTCGATCGTACCAATCAACTTAATGCAGAAGCGTTTCATTAAAATGACAAACGTTGTAAATATCAGCTCTGTAACTTTATTTGTTTAAAAGATATAGTAAGTTTAAATTATCAGCATTTTCAGTTAAGCATCAGATAATCATTTCCTTCACACAAAACACACTGAACGATGACAGCATGTCAAATTATTGAATAATCAGGTTAAATTGTTCAAATGTGAGTGAAATATTATGGGACTTAACTGCTAAGGTCATCAGTCCCTAAGCTTACACACTACTTAACGTAAATTATCCTAAGGACAAACACACACCCCCATGCCCGAGGGAGGATTCGAATCTCCGCCGGGACCGGCTGCACAGTCCATGACTGCAGCTCCCTAGACCACTTGGCTAAACCCGCGTGGCAAATCATTAGGTAACAGAACTTGTTGTAAGGTTTAGTGCACAATAGTTACTTTTGTTCTTTATTTATCAGAAAGCGCATTGGTGCAAGGCTACTGGCCGTGATATTCAAAGTTAAGAAGGAAATTTTATTGGTTTTATGTAAAAGAATATAACGTTTATACACTACTGGCCATTAAAATTGCTACACCAACAAGAAATGCAGATGATAAACGGGTATTCATTGGACAAATATATAACACTAGAAATGACATGAGATTACATTTTCACGCAATTTGGGTGCTTAGATACTGAGAAATCAGTACCAGAACAACCACCTCTGGCTGTAATAACGGCCTTGATACTCCTGCGCAATAAGTCAAACAGAGCTTCGATGGTGTGTACAGGCACAGCTGCCCATGCAGCTTCAACACCATACCACAGTTCATCAAGAGTAGTGACTGGCGTATTGTGACGAGCCAGTTGCTCGGCCACCACTGACCAGACGTTTTCAATTGGGGAGAGATCTGGAGAGTGTGATGGCCAGGGCAGCAGTCGAACATTTTCTGTATCCAGAGAGGCACGTACAGGACCTGCAACAAGCGGTCGTGCATTATTCTGCTGAAATGTAGGGTTTCGCAGGGATCGAATGAACGGTAGAGCCACGGGTCGTAACACATCTGAAATATAACGTCCACTGTTCAAAGAGCCGTCAATGCCAACAAGAGGTGACCGAGATGCGTAACCAATGCCACCCCATACCATCACGCCGGGTGATACGCCAGTATGGCGATGAGGAACACACGATACAAATGTATCTATTTATTCATTTCATATTTCATACCGCCTACTCACTTTCAGGCTTCAGGTAAGTACTGAACATATGTTCTACTCTTGAAGAATATGTTTAGAATCTTTTTGTAAACGACGCTGAAACTGAACACAACCTGCTGCCACATTCCAATGCAGCCCTCTCTGTATACTACAAAATACCTGATACCCTATACATCGATCGATTTGCACACTTCATGAAGAAAGAGAACTCTTTTTCTCCATGCTCCGTGCCGACTCGTCGGTGTGTGCGTGCACGGTGTCTGCTCAGTGCAACGGCTGGTGGCAATCTGCCGCCGCGGTCGCCTTACCGCGATAAAATTGCTCGCGTCGCAAAAATCCATGTCGTGGCACGGTGCCGTGACTGATTCCCGAACTCGCCTGATACCAACATTGAGAAAAAGAGAGACGTGGGTATCTGCAAGCTGACTGAAGAAGAAGTCTAATGATGCGACCTGAGTTTTTGAAATTGTGCATTAGCAAAAAAATGGTTCAAATGGCTCTGAGCACTATGGGACTTAACATCAGAGGTCATCAGTCCCATAGAACTTTCAACTACATAAATCTAACTAACCTAAGGACATCACACACATCGATGTCCGAGGCAGGATTCGAACCTGCGACCGTAGCAGTAGCGCGGTTCCAGACTGAAGCGCCTAGAACCGCACGGCCACAACGGCTGGCTGTGCATTTGCAGGCTGGCTGCTTTTATGCTACGACAAAATCTCGTAGTCGCACTTGTTTTTCCCTTTGTAGAACGTAGCAGTATGATGAAATATGTCGTATGAGCAAGCTGACGGTTTGCAACATCGGCACAAGCAGGATGGACATGTGTACCTGTGCTGGATATACACACATCAAAAAAAGTTCTGCATCATCTCGGTTCCGAGCGTTCCAGAACCTTTACAGGAAATTGGAATACAGATCAACATAAACAACATTTCAGTCCTTTTTATTGCTTATGAGAACCACACATTGCATGTTGTACCGCGATACAAAGAGGCCTTCAGAGGTGCAGGTCCAGATTGCTGTAAACACCTGTAATGCCTAGCAGCTTGTCCTCTTGCATTGATGAATGCCTGTAATCGTGGTGGCATAGTATCATCAAGTTCATCAAGACACTGTTGGCCCAGATTGTCCCACTCCTGAAAGGCCATTCGGCGTAGATCCCTCATAGTGGTTACTGGGTTACGTCGCCCATAAACAGTCCTTTTCAATCTATCTCAGGCATAGGGTTCATGTCTGGAAAATATTCTGGCCCCTCTAGTCGAGCGGTGTCGTTAACCTGAACGTAGTCAGTCACAAGATGTGCATGATGGGGCCCCTAATTGTCGTCCATGAAGATGAATGCCTCACAAATATGCTACCGATATCGTTGCAGAATCGGTCGGAAGATGGCATTCACGTACCGTAAAGCCGTTACGGCGCCTTCTAGGACCACCAGCGGCGTACGTCGGCCCCACATAATGCCTCCCCAAAGCCGCCCTGAACCGTCACCTTGCTGCACTCTCTGGGTAGTCTGTGTAAGACGTTCAGCCTGACCGAGTTGCCTCCAAACACGTCTCCGACGATTGTCTGGTTGAAGACAACGTGATGCCAATTCTGAGTGGTCCATTCGGCATGTTAAAGGGCCCATCTGTACCGCGCTGCACGGTGTCGTGTTTGCTAAGATGGACCTCGCCATGGACGTTGGGCGTAAAGTTACTCATCATGGCCGGCCACAGACTCTGCATAATTATAATCTACATATATCATAGCCGTTTGTCTCAATAGATGTTTCTCATCTGCAGCCCATATCTTCGCCAGGGTGATCCCCAGTCCGTGTCTGCTTTGCTTACATACTTTTGTTACCGCGTCACGTAACCGCGAAGTCACCAGGTGGCATACAAGTTCAAGGGGGTTAGTGATCATAATGTTTTGGCTTTTCAGTTTAGTTTTAGATAACTGTAGACAGAGAGACAGAGAGAGGAGAGAGAAAGAGAGAGAGAGAGAAAGAGAGAGAGAGAGAGAGAGAGAGAGAGAGAGAGAGAGAGAGAGAGAGAGAGAGAAACAGATGATAATTAATTTCACTATCATGTTTGCTTTTGTGTTGAATAAATTAACGGAAAAATGCTATCAAAATATCTACAGATTAATATATATGAAGTTCAACTTAGCATGATATCCTTACGATGAAAGTCTATTAAAAAAAGCATAAAATACAGTGGTTGATTAAAAATATGGAATCACTATGTGATGATACAGTTGAATTAAAATTTCAATGTCTAAAAATTTTGCATTAAACAGCATCAAGAGAAAATCGACCAAGTAAAATGATAAATCTTATAATAAAGCGTAGTGTTAAGGAAACCTGTACAACTATGTCAATAAGCAACAGTGTAATATCCATAATAAACGTTCGTTGGAAGGAGACATTATTTTGTGAAACATTAATAATTTTATGATAAATAAAATTTTGAAACGAATCTAAGCTATAAATGAGCTAGCTGTAACATTATCAGGGTATTAGAACATGTAATTCACTGGAACAAAATAAAATCAGCGCGAGCATCGCAGGGGAGGAAAAGGAAGGAAAAGCAGAGGCAATAGCAGTCTTGCCTTGGTAGTCTACATATCTTGGTGTGCCATGTCTGGCGATTTGAGCGTTAAACAGCAAAAATTCAGTGTGAAAGTTCTTAATGTTTGGCGTGGCAGTGGCTTATAGTTTCTGAAGTTGTCTCCAGTTTACTTTTGTCAGAAAGCAAGAACGTGATGGAATATGGAGCCGATGATACAGCAAGTTAACATGGCTACCGCAAGGGTGGGGTCCTCATAAATTAATTCCATCACCAGAGACGTGAAGAGCCTATCCATATTTTCATTCAGCAAGCAACAACATCAACACGGATACGGCTGCAACCAACAAGTCAAGACGTTTCCGTAATAACAGTCTATGGCAGTGTATCATAGTGCTTTAGCGAACCACATAGTTTGTTAAAGTTATAATATAATTTTGTTGAAAGCATTTGTTGGAATCATTGTCCTAAACTCATATACCGATCCAGAGTTCCCTGTCCATTTTGTTAACTGTAAATTTTGTGTTATTCTGTACGGTCAAAAGATCGTAGTTAATTAATTTTGGTCTTACGACATTCTTGCAGTGTTGTATAAAAGTAACTTCAAAGAATAATTGTTAACTTTCAATCTGAAGAGACCGAAAGTGTGCTCGCTTTGATATGTCATTATAAAGTTCCATTTTATAAGATTTCTTACCTTTAAATTTTCTACATCAGAATATTAACTGTACATAATTATTTAAAATAAAATTGGCAGCCATTAAGCTACGTAAGAATATCTCAGTCTGCCTCCATCTTGTTTCCAAGTAAAATTGTTGCCACAAAAGTCATTAATGTACACTTACTTCTGGCACATTTAAATAAACATAAACTGAAATAATCTTCTGAAATTCCTCCATCAGAGCTGGCGATAAAACAGTCTTCGTAAATACAGCTTTCCTTCAGAGGATCTGTCGTACGATAACGCTACATACATAGCTCCAAACTGTTTACTACAGCGGTGCGGATAAAACCAAATCCAGGCAGGCCATATAAAGTGTTGAGTGTGTAATGCCCTGGGTGGTGTACCAGACCTGAAAATCTAAGCACATAATACACACCGCTCTCTGGAGATAAGTTTAAAGCATAAATAAGTGCCATGCCAATAACAGTATTCTGGTAGGTAACACATTTAAAAATCTGTGTCGGAGATTGCCGTTAATGTCAGTAAAAACAGTGTAATGTTGTGCAGTTTTCATCAATATGCTCTTCTGGGAGAGCTAGAAGCTGTATTTTTCTGAAAAGCCTCATGTAGTCAGCACGGGAGGGACGAAGGTTCTTCTTTTTTGTAAGGCAGTCCCTGCAGGTAGCGATACATGCGCAGGGTGTCTTAAATCCGGCCACTAACCGGATTCACTTTCCGTAGCGCGGCCAACGCCGTATTTTCGCTTCAGGGACAATACAGAAATTATTCTGCACATTACTACTTCCATTCTAAGCAATACTGGCGGGTCATACAACTAAATATTGTTACTTTCGTAGTTCAAAAGTATTTCCTTCCCTGCTACGTAACGTCATAAACGGTTCGATTATATACGATTCGGACATTTAAAATACACAGGCGAATAGGTCACACGTGGAGTCGGGGGGTTCGTTTACAACCACTAGAAAAGAATGCTTGAACCAAAATGCAAATTCTTGCCATACCTGCAGGTTGTGGGGCTGAACTTGAACACGAAAGACACTTTTGCAGTACCCTCAGTACGTTTCAAGCGCCAATCGTGTTCAGAACAGTGTCTTGAATAGTCATGAGTGCTATATGTCAGAGATACAGAGTGGCAATTATTGAACTAAGTGAAAAAAACTGAGCTACAAACTAAGACGTGCACACATTTTATTCAACATATAAACGTCACTACAGATATTCGGATTAAAGTTATGATATGTTCGATATGCCTGCCATCCTTAGCGATGATGTGGCGCAGACGAATAGCGAAATTCAGCATGACCCCCTGAGGTGTCGGAACACTGATGCTCTCAGTAACCTCCTGAATGGCTGTTTCCAGCTCAACAGTGGTTTTTGGGTTATTGCAGTACAACTTGTCTTTAATATAGCCTCACAAAAAGGAGTTGCATGTGTTCAGATCCAGAGAATATGGCGGCCAATCGAAGCGAATGCCAGTGGCCTCTGGGTACCCCAGAGTCAGAATTCCGTCCCCAAAATAATCCTCCAGGACGTCAAACACTCTCCTGCATCGATAGGTTGGAGTTCCGTCCTGCATGAACCATATCCTGTTGAAATCAGGGTCAATTTGGATAATGGTGATGAAATAATCTTCCAAATACTTCACGCACCATTCGGTAGTCACCGTGCCATCAAGGAATATCGCACAGATTATTACGGGACTGGACACTGCACACCACACAGTCACCTAATGAGGGTGAAGAGATATCTCCATCGCGAAATGCGGATTCTCTGACCCCTAAATGCGCCAAATTAGCCTACTGGCAAATCCATCTAAATGAGACTGTGCTTCGTCGCGCATGCGCATACAAATCACGTCCTGGCATAAACCGTTCAGACGTTATGACGATATTATTTCAGATAGTTCAATAAACGTCACCCTGTCAAGTTAGGTCTAATGTAGGAAAATTGGTGGTGCTCGTCGGAAGAATCTTCCAGAGCCAAGGTAGCAGAAGTTGAAGCAAAGGAGGCGCTGTATCGTGTCTTGAGATACAGAGGCGAGCGAGAGTGCCGGGACTTAAGCCAATGCACTGCTAGTAGCACCACTTCAGCCTAACACTTCAACGCGCAGTGCACAAGTATTGCACCACAATTAAGTGTGAAATTATAAATCAAAATTTATGTATAAAACTTTGTTAAAATATGATTCAGAGTTATAATGTTCCAAATACCAAGTATTTATGTTCTAGACTTAACAGTTTACGTAAAAATGCCGTTTTAAGAAAAAAATAAGTGCTGCTAAATAATGAACTTAGAAAGTCGGTATTTGGTCAGAATGTGTAGTTAGAGCTCATAAATAAGTATTGCACGTTTCCAAAACTACATAACAAAAATTAACGCCGGAATCAACGTTTCTAGGAAAAATCTGTGGCTCTAAATAATGGACTTAGAAACATGAATATTTGTTTTATGCTTTACTTCACCCCAAAAATAATAACTGAAAGACCACGTTAAACTACCTCTTATAGTTTTTTAGTAAATGAAAAATCCATTTTGTAACTAAAATATACCCAATTAAGAAAATTATAAACAGCCGACCAGTTGCAATGGATAAAGAAATCCTTTACCTAGGTTTCGACAAATATAAATTTGTCTTCTTCAAAAGGTAGCAATTTTACATCAGTAATGACTAATATACCATCGCCGTTTTGATATACCCAGTTGTTGTAAATTAGGTATCTGTGATTTTAATGATAGAGAATTTTTTTAAAGTGGATGATAAAACATACCAAGTTATTTAGCTATACTAAATTGCAGAGCTGTAGTTTAACTGCTGACATACCTTCTAGTAAAGATATGGTTCAGAGGTAACCATCTATCGCTAGTTCCACTATAAAAATTCTAGAAGGCAAAGTTTTCATTCTAGCGAGCTGAATCTGAGTCTTTTTCTGTGATTTCAAACAACGTAATAGAATAGAAATAAAAATTAAGAGGTTTCTGAAGTAATTTGTAACTATATCATTAAAGTGTATGTGCCCTAGAGAGCGGTCGTTAGGAGGTTGCTGTAGTATGCAGATAGCCGTAGACAACATATGTTCCGCCTGGCCGTCCGCTCAGGCACCTATATAAATGTAGCCCGAGAGGCTGACTTCACATTCAGCTACTGTATGATCCACGTGTGTTAAACGGCGGATCGCTCTCTGCCACGGATGACGTCAGAGCCGAACTGTGTCCAAGCGCGTATTTTGTTGTAAAAACGGATAGTGAACTTGCGAGGACTGTACAACGTCCTGGATCGCTTAGAATTCGCCAGAGTAACTGTTAGTGTGCCGTCCGTGTGACTTACAATTCCGAGTGGCACGTGGTTACTTTATTTCCACTTTTATGGCGAGCATTAATTTTTAACCTTTACTGCAAACTTTCATTGAGTAATTTTAGTCAGGGCGAAAGACAATCTGGTAGGAACGTACCGTAGAGGTCGCCTCTGAACTGCTAAATTTGCTGTCCGAATAGAAAGATTTGCTTTCAATTGAAAATACTGAATTTCCAAGTGTTGTGTGGGAAAAACTTTATGCAATATCCAGAATGAGATTTGCACTCTGCAGCGGAGTGTGCGCTGATATGAAACTTCCTGGCAGATTAAAACTGTGTGCTCGGCCGAGACTCGAACTCCCGAGTTCGAGTCTCGGTCGGGCATACAGTTTTAATCTGCCAATAAGTTTTATGCAATATAATTGTGATTGGAACTCTATACTTTTATTTGTAATCAAAGTCCTGATCCCGCAAAGAAATAGGAGGATAGAAAGTTTTCTTTCAGTGGGTTACACCACACTGTGGCCATGCAGACTGGAAACTAAGGTCAGTATGTTTCCCTTCGCTTTCTGGCTGACCACTAGATTAGTTGCCAGGCTCGCTTGAGAAAAACGGTGAACAAACAAATGATTAACTTTTAACCGCCGACCCACAAACCGTTTGGTGTCTCACGAGGCAGAATATCGAATATTTATGCCGCATACAGACAAAGCAGAAAATAGTCATCCGAGAAATCACAAAACAGACTGAAGTGCGTGTCGACTAATCGTGGACAGGCGCTCGTAGATGAGAACTGGACGAAAGTAAGAAGGGAGCAGAGGAGAATATTACTGTAGAAATAAAAGTTGCAGTCGCGAACACTGGCAGCAGCAAAACAACACGAACGGAGCTGCATAAACTGGGAATTCAGGGCGATTTGGAATTAAGTGATTAAATCTGGTCTGTGGAGCAATGGAGGAAAGAAGAAGTAATTTGGTAGGATAAGTGTTGATGCGCACTTTTTCCATTTTCTGGCCCAGTTTACGTTCCAAGAGTGAATTACGGCAGGCGTTCGGTGATGATTTGCACAGCCACTTCGTGGTATTGGATAGGACCCATGGTTACTCAGCAAGGTAACTTCACTGCCGAGGACTACGAGCAGGAGCATCCCATGTTACAATAATTGTTCCCCAATGGTGATGCTATAGCCCCAGACGACTTGGCCCCTGTTCACACAGCTGTCATCGTCCAGGACTGGCTCTGCGAGGATGAAGATGACTTGTCGCATCTCCTTTGGTTCCCGCCGTGTCCAGTTCTGTATACTGTTGAGTCTCTGTGGCCTACGTTCGAGTGAAAGGAGCGTAATTACTAACCACCTCCTCCATCACACTTAAGTGAAACTGCCACTATTTTACGGGAAGAATGGTACAACATTTCCCAGTAAAGGACCCCTATGTCTCCATTCTGAAACGGTTGTTTTGAACGCCAGTTTAATACACCGTATAAGGCGTGATAACGTGTTCCGTTTTGGTATTGCCATGTATTTGTCAACCCTCGTATCTGTAAGAAATGCGTGCCTACTTCGGCATGAAATAATAAAATAATATGCATTTTGAACTTTTAAATGGTCTGTAGTTACGTGCTGTCCAATATCATTCTCAAGTAGGACGAAAATATTGATACATAAAGAAACGGAATTAAATAATCTAGTGCAGCACTTCATAAAAACAACTGGAGGTAGTTAAGCAAGAAGGAGCCAACTATGAGTGTTCATAAATCTAGTTCTCTGTTGCAGACCTTGGTGGAATATGTGTAGTATGTAAATAGAACCAGCTTCGTTTCATAACGTGCTAATCCCTAGGGAAGTCTGAGTAAACCATCAGTTGCTGTATCCACGTGGCAGTGATTTAAAATACAGAACTAAAGCCATTCAAGTATATTGAAGACTGCTCTACAGGACCATTCCACCTCGAAAATAATTACCCAGAAATTTCTTACTTCCGTTAATTCATACTTACCGATTGAGAGCGACTTTGGTGATATAGAAAATGCACTAAAAGTGCATGAAAGGTGTAATACCCCAGAAGATCACATTAGTGTCATGCAATAGACCAGAATAAAACACCTTCCTCAGATACATAGGATGGCAAAAGCAGTCTTTTGGTGATCTCCACCGTGAGAAAACAGAATGCATAACATACACATTAAAAAAGTTAATTGGCTGGAACATCGTGAAATAAAAACAGCCAAGGAGAAAACTTATTCTATACTCGTGAAAAAAACGTCGATGAGGATACCGTTGAATTAAATATTCAGAGATGCACTGCAGGCTGGCCAAAGTCTTCATCATGCCTTAAAGCATTCTTGGTAGCTGTATAGTTCAAATGACGCTGATCACTATGGGACTTAACATCTGAGGTCAGGAGTCCCCTAGAACTTAGAACTACTTCAACCTAACTAACCTAAGGACATCACACACATCCATGCCGGATGCAGGATTCGAACCTGCGACCGTAGCGGTCCCGCGGTTCCAGACTGAATCGCATAGAACCGCTCGGCAACAACGACCGGCTAGTAGCTTTATTGTCAAATGATAAACCAGTATCATTGACAAAATTGCAGCACATAAATCGATGATGCATCTCAATCGAGGTGATTTCTGAAAGTCTTATAATAACTTCAGACCCTGACTTTGGGGATGATGGAATACTTAGTTTAACTTATGAGTAGTTTTCAAGCCTATCAGCGCGTAAAACAATCATGTGGGCGTAATTTATTTATATAATTAGCAGTAGTTACGATAATATTACATAAGGTGTTGAAGTATCTACCTTCATAAAACCGTATAAAAGACAAAAAAGTAGTAGTGAATTTGATGTATGTTTCTACTATTTTTGTATATTCCTACTCTTACATCGACGTTGCGAATAAAAGGTTGTGCAAACATAAATTATGACGTGTAGTTATTTCAGTTACGTAAGTGCTGCCTTATTTTCCTTCTTCCCAACTATAACCCACAAGAAACAATTCCCAGTGTTAAATTTAAGATAAGCAATGAGGAACCAACTCCAATTTGGTCCCCTACGCACGGTGGATCAGTAAATGTTGAGACATATAACATTAATCTCACAGAGGATTATTAAATGCTTATAATGTGACAGTTTCTTTCTGGATAATTAATTTCATTTGTAAAGTTGTGCTAAAACAGCTCTAGCTTCAAATGTCGAATTTGGAATTGATTTCATATTACATAACAATTTAGAATTTAGTATTCACAAAAACCAAAACGTAATTCGACTCAAACCGGTAAAGGAATTGTCAAGTGCGCTATATCAGATGCTTTTTCGCCCTTGAACCATATGGTACCGAAGGTACTGACAAAACTAATGACAGCGATGTTTACATCATTACTGATTTTCGATCTAGCTGCTTGTAGCTCTGTCACAGTAAAAATAAAGAGCTGGACTGCATAGAGAAAAGTAAATCAAAGGTCACTGAGTTGCCAAAGATATTCTGCATTGTTGCCAAGCTTCAGTTGTACTGCCAGCAAGAAGAATGCCAGCCGTTGTGTTACTTGAGAGGGGGGTTGAAGACAGTATGGCTTCCGTCTCAGAGATAGAGCTGCAGACGGCTGGAATACTAGAATCATACATAAAAAGTATTTAAGTTTCTGTAACTAGGTAATAAGGCACTGTAGCGTAATTAGTAAATATATTCCTATACAACAACTGCAAACTAAATATAATAAATCTATAACTGTCTCAGACAGTTTTGTTTTTCTATCTGAAGCCTACTGAAAACTGAAAATCTTACTCTTCGGACATGATTCACATTTCCGTAGCACTACCGGTGGCCATACTGTAAACATTGTGAGTAGGAATCAAAAAAACGTTTTTCTTAAGGATTTCGACTATGGCACTATTCCCAATACTTCGGAATACGAACGAAAAGGTATTAATGTAGCACTGATTACGAAACGTGATTATCCACAGAGAACATAAAGCGTCAAACGAACAAAGTCTACCGTGCAAGTCAGCCATACTCAAAAAGTGGGCTCAGAAAGATATAGAGAAAAAGAAACCAGTAAACGTGTGCACTGCAAGTTACATTCCAGCTTCTCCTAAGATGAAAGTAGATGCAGCTGTCATCAGAACACGGAACAAGGAACACTAAACGGTGACTGCAAGGTCTATAATAAATCTTCCTTAAGCAAAACTGTCATCCAGTCGATAAATGCTGAAAGAACGACAAATCTCGTCCACATGTAATGATGCAATATAACCGCTGCTGATGCGTTGTCGAGAAAAGCGGAAAGTGTCTATATTGAAGAGCTTTTCCACTTGCAGCACACTGAAGACAGACAGGTCCCGAAATAACAATATGTTCATTAAGATGAGTGCGATGCTGATATTCTATGCATGGTCCCGCGGTCGGTGCAGTATGTCATCCCCTGATGTTTCCTTCTAAACGAAGAGTCTGGGCTACAGTATTTTCATATGGAAATTAACGAGCGGTAATGTGACGGCACAGACTATCACACACTTCTAAAATTTGCAGAGACTGCCCATAGATTGTTTATTTATGGCGCAAAACTACGACTACTATATTTTAATAGATCATAGCACAGGCTTAATTTCTGCTGTGAATGAGTTGCTCAACATTGGATGAATAGCATCGACACCCCTGCGCTCTACGTACAATACAGACTCATTTTACGCTAATTAATGGCAGCAAAATGTCCTATGCATGCATCCTTTTGCAACGACTTAATTTCCTTCCCAGCAGATTGTCATCCTGATGAAGAGGAGACAAACAAGTGTTACAGTTACCACACCATCGTTCGCTTCCTTTCCCCATACTAACACCCACTGTTGATGTCTCATAAATTATGACACAAGACGCATATTTATAGCAACAATAACTTGTCTATTATCCTCAGTTTTCCAAAAGGGTATTCTACCGCTGCTCTGAAAATGAGTACTTAAAGCAGAAACAAATACTGCTTGAGTGTAAGATTAGTTGTTTCCATTATTCCAGCTCCACCATTAAAAAAATAGTGAATATGAGCGAACTAAAATCCCTTACGAACTAATAAATAACAATATAATGGTAATTAATGAAGTCTGGCAAACTCCATCACTCATTCGATGATTATGAAAAGCTACTGCGTTTATCTACAGAGTACTGCAGTACGAAATCAAATGTTGCTTACGGCTCGATTACTTCGCTTCATTAAAGGTTTCAGTCATAGCAGAGTAGGAGGAAACACATGTGACTTTAAGTACACTTTTCCTGTTGCTGCAACAAACAGCTAGAAAGGTATCTATAACGTGAACAGTCTCTTCTTCCTCTTATACTGTTTAAGGCAAAAAGAGACTGATTCCCCACGGAGTAAAAGATGAAATAAATTGTGATTTACTCGAAGAATAATTTTTTCCTAGTCGAAAAATTTAATTTTCAAACTCACTGTCACTTATTACACGAGAATTCTTCCCAATATTTCATTCAAATTACACATAAATATCTAGTGAACTTATTAGGATATTTCACCTCCAGTGCTGATGTTCGACGTTCGTCGATTTAGTTTCTCTATTTACTCCAGATGGCAATTTTTTAAGACAATGCAAGTATTTGTGAACATTTGTCATACTTTCTATTTAACACAGCTTAACGCTAGCCAATTTTTTGTCATGGCGCTAATACATGTCAGGCATATGAAAATCAGAGTGCTTTTACTGTCTGTTGAAGTAACTAATGGTTACTTTATTTCAGAACAATGAAAGTAGGATGTCACCGAGCTGATTACTTATTTTATTGTAACATTAGGAATCCTTCAACTGACTGTCACATAGGTTGCATAATGAATGGTTGTATTTGTCAAGTAATTATTTCTGAATTAATGTAATTATCGCAAGGATGATCTATGTTTTGATTTTTGTATCATTCGCAACTCTTAGTTGAGGACGATCTTCGTTAATTAAAATTGTCGAAACTGAGGCCAAGTGAAAGAAATATCGTTTTCAAACTTATATAAGCTGTATATTACAAATACTGATGCATGCTTCAACTAAAATGTAAAAAATGTTTAATGTGTTATATGATATATAAAGACATTGAAACTTCCCGGCAGGTTAAAACTGTGTGCCCGACCGAGACTCGAGCTCGAAACCTTTGCCTTTCGCGGGCAAGTGCTCTACCATCTGGGCTACCGAAGCACGACTCACGCCCGGTACTCACAGCTTTACTTGTGCCAGAATCTAGTCTCCTACCTTCCAAACTTTACAGAAGCTTCTGTAAAGTTTGGAAGGTAGGAGACGAGATACGGGCAGAAGTAAAACTTTGAGTACCGGGCGTGATTCGTGCTTCGGTAGCTCAGATGGTGGAGCACTTGCCCACGAAAGGCAAAGGTCCCGAGTTCGAGTCTCGGTCGGGCACACAGTTTTAATCTGCCAGGAAGTTTCATATCAGCGCACACTCCGCTGCAGAGTGAAAATCTCATTATAGAGACATTATTTGCCAAACGAGGTGCATAATAAATCATCACAACAAGAGATGTGCTACTAAAACAGGCAAGATAAAGTGAGAAGCAAACTGTGTTGACTACTATTATTTACAGTAGTTACTTATTGAACGAAAAATTGCAGCTACCGTATTTTACTGACTATAAGATGCACCTTAATTTTTAAGAGTTCTTCTTTTTTAAATAACTTTTTTACCATTTTTATTAAGGGATTGTAAAGCTAGGCTAAACAAAAACTTCTTTCCTTATAGAACCGAACTGATCTTCAGTCCCTGAAAATCGTCATCATCCAGCTTTTGCCATTTGCCATTCAGATCTCTATTTGCAGATTTAATTTTCCTCATTTTTTCAGTTCTTCTTTAGTTGCCCTCGTTCGCGGATGGTTTTTTTCTGTGGGTGGAGGGCTGGGATGCTACTCAGCTGCTCGAGTTTATGTTCTTCTGCGTATGCTATTACTTTCAAATTGACGCCCGTGTCATGTGAACACCTGTAATTTTTTTCCATCACGAAATTACTTATTAACGAAGATATTATACTATTACCGATAACACAAGTCACTTTCTATACAAGTTCACTGGCAACGTATACTACAGTGACGCATCGTAGGCTAGACAGTGTCATGGGTTTGTGACGACAGTACGGGACGAAGATAGTGTTAGCAAGATTGTGAATCTTCGCAACTTATGCGTAACACCGGTGTCATGCTGCTGCCAAGTGAATCCAATGTTTCCAGAGAGAGGTAGGTTTCTGGCGGCATCGAATATTTGTCCCTTTTCGAGACGGGTGCGCATTGTAAATCAAATGCGGGACATTTCTATATTAATGTCGAGTATAAGACGCACCTGAATTATGGAAGCAATTCTTTGAAGAAAAAAGTTCGTCTTATAACCTGTATGTTTGCGTTTTATTAAAATAGTGTATAAATATATATTGCAGTGACACAGAAAAAGTGTAACTGTATTCTCTGCCGGCATTCCATTGTAAAGGTGTAATTTAAATTTTATTTGCAACATCTCAAAAAACATCACCCAAGAATTTATGTCATGAAATGTTTACTTTCCAGAAAGTCCGACGATAACGATAACAGGTTAAGTCAATTTTCCCAGTGCAGTACACAGCTTAGTGTTACAGCCAAAGTTTATCTTTGCTATAGTAGGCAGAAGCTAGTATTTAATTGCTCATAAAAGTTATACACACATTGTATTAATAATGCCAAAATAATCATTAAATGGGAATGGAGCAATAATCATTAACATTGATGGTTAATATGACCGTCATTCGACATTACATAGCTGTCGCTAAATAGCATATGTTCAATCCTCAAGAGAGTTGATAACAAACAAATATTTGTTTGTAGCGTTACTTAGATGTTATACCTTCCCCTTCACACAAGAATATTAGTATTAATCATCATTTTGAGCGGCATTCGTACCAGATTGCTGTTAATGAGATAAATGCTTCTTATGCCAGACAGCATAAATGGACGGAAGTTTCCCTTCATGTGTTAGGAGTTTTCAGTTCTATTCTCTCCTTGTACTTGAGGGATACGTGAGCTGGTTCAGCAGTGCAGATGGTTCTAGTCGGGAATAAGTGTGTATTGGATACTGACTAGCACAGCAGGCTGAAATAGGTCGACATTAATCAGCTGCTGCTCATAAGATGCGACAACACGACCATACAGGTTTTGCTTAGATAGACTTAGGGCAGCACCGCTAACTTCACACAGAGACCACCACCTTATCTATTGAGCACCCGGGGCTTTCTGCTACTAGGTTTGTCACTGTCATCTACTCGCAAGGAATACGACATAGTTGCTGCTTACACTTTTCCAGGAAGAGGGCAATGCGCCATAGGAATGAAATTTTCTATTTGCAGTATGCCTACGACGGAGAGAATCCAGACTAACACAAGAGGTCAACAAAACCGAGTGATGGGCAGAGCTTCTCCGTATTTCCTCAGTTTCGTGTAGTCTGATAGAAATCTAGTTCCACATAGTTTCATACCAACCGGTCCTTTAGGTTATCCGAATATTCATATGGAATTATCGAAGTGTAATTGGTAAAAAACTTCACTGTCTTAAGTAATACTCCATTCTGGGTTAGAAACAACTCATAAAGTGACGTTCATTTGGCTTTCATTTTATGCCCTGAAGACTAAATGGATAATTTCTGAATTGCTCTGCCAGTGGAGATGGCTGCTGCATGAATTATGTAAAGCATTTTGGGATCTGGGAGCTCGTGTTAAATAGTAAAATCTCCTTAGTTCTTTTTGTGTATTGCGTAAATTTTGATATCACTTCATATAAGTATGTGGGAAGATCCTTTTTTTTTGGGATCAAAATTTTCACTGCTGTAGAGGGTAGTGCTTACAACGTAGTACTAGTTATGAATTCAGAAATGGAAAAGAACAATTCCAGTGATAGATAGTACATTAAGAAAGAAGCAGTTCAAAGTAAAATTTAAAAAACGTGTAATTAGCTAACAGATGTGAGGAAAAATGTTAAAGAGATTAACATGGACATAAAGACATTGCGTACTGACGTTAATCACTTATATCAGTTCTCCTCTTTCCGATAAAGTGTATCCTTTCACAACATAACTGTTATTTACTATTTTTCGAATATTAGCATTACGTAAAAATTGTTTATAACTATCTCACTTCGCTGACACTAATAATATTCTTCTAACATTTTTTATAAATGTGTACCAATTTTTCAATGGAGGGAATTTATTTGCGCAGTATTTTTGCAATTCAGAAGTTCAAATTGATCATTATTTTATGTAATTCAGATCTACATCAGTTTATTCGTATCAGTTTCAGCCACTCAGTCTGATTGTGGGTGTCAGACTAGGTCTATCGCCATATGTTGGTTTCAGTAAATTCCGTTTCTAATCGGAGTGTTTCAGCTATGCCACTCAGATATGACAGAAGCTGAATTCTTACGCGCTATTGGGAATACTAATATGGTGCTTTAGCTACAAATACAATTTTAAATTAAGTGGACGAAATAAAGAGATAAAAATGTATTTAAAGGACCACAGCCAAAACTATCAGAGCAGATCTGTTTAGAATTGGTTCAGCGCCTAGACAGGTTACAGCAAATGGTGTTCGTACATAATAGTCACAATTTAATTTGGCAGAATGTTTGGTCAGAAGTATCTGCGTTACTGCAACGTGGACATAGAAACGCAATTGATCTTTGGACGAACATAGAAAAACGTTTATGAGAGATAAATCAATACGTTTCACTATCGAGAATCTTATCAGAATTAATCTCACGACTCGTTCAAGAACTCTGACGTGCTGACAGAGGATGGTTGATAATTTGCGGTACACTCTACCGGAAATTTCATGCAGTCTATCTTCTGATAATCAGTTAAGCGTTGCTTTATAGCAGCTTTTCGGCAGTAAGTTGCGAAATCGCTGACCAAAAACGGAGATTGCCGAATGGAAAGGCACATATATATTGTGTAATAGATATGGTTCTCCTCTGTCACTGGAGACAATAATACTCTGTGTGTGTGTGTGTGTGTGTGTGTGTGTGTGTGTGTGTGTGTGTGAGTGTGTGTGTGTGTGTGTGTGTGTGTGTGTGTGTGTGTTTGTGTGTGTTTGTGTGTGTGTGTGTGTGTGTGTGTGTGTGTGTGTGTGAGTGAGTGAGTGTGTGAGTGTGTGCGCGCACTATTTGTGTGTGTCTGTATGTGTGCGGTTTTGTTAGTGTGTTTACGATTCTGAATTGTGCAAATAAATAACGTTAAGACTGAACAGAGATGGAAGCAAAAAATCATTAAATTTTATAGTGAAGTATTTTAATTCGACGAGAAGTTATTAAGTTAACTTCACATTCTTCCTGCATGTTAATTGAATAACAGGCGAAAATATTAATTCCATAATATATTTAGCATAGACAGTGCTTTCTTGAGATTGTGACGTACAACAAATGAAGCGACAAACAGTGTGCAATGCTCGATAATAGTGCATGAGGAAATAATTTTTGTGAAAAGTACATTATTCATTTTCTCTTCCTTTATCATAACACTAGTTCCATTATAAAGTGAGAAAATAAATATTGTCAGATTCTGAAGATGCATATCGTAGTCTCTGTCGGAAATTTTGTGAAAAGCTGGTGGTTGTCCACTCTTTTTCCAATAGTCTGTTTCCATTTATGCATACCTACAGTTCACAGTTCCTTATTTAAATATTTTTGGTCATTGAGCTCTCAGCAGAAGGAGACCTATGTTACTTCACTAATTACATTGTAGGAACATGCAGTAAAGAAGAGATACGCCCTTACTCTAAAAGCTGCTTTTGCGCCCCTCCCCATGCTCTTGTTATTCTTATCCTACTGATACAACAACATTATCCTATGGATATTTCTTATACCTCCAGCGGGACTGGATCTATTATCTTTGTCATCGGCATGTAATGAAGTGTCACAGTACTATTCGTCCCATATTCCCCCACTTCTAACCTATACAGCTTTTCTGCTTGGAACCATCCACCTTTTTCATCCCACCATGCTCGCTAGGTTAAGTAACGTCAAAATATCGTACTGAGAAAATGGAACACTCACAACTGCACATGAACTTTTGTTGCCATTGTTGAAATAACCTTTTTATCTTACTCAATAGGCAAGCTATTTAGTGACATTACTACCTCTCATCAGATACCAAATGTCCCACGGTGATTTTACCTCTTGGTAATTAATGGGCTCCGTTAGCTGTCTTATCTAATTCAGGAGCTTAAATAGCTTAACGTAGAATCTTTAAGTTATCAGATCATTTGCCTGAAACTGTTACATACTAATACTGCTAACCTATGTTAATCTCATTTTGAGTATTGGGCTTAATTTAAATGGAGATGATCCCAGTTGTCTGCACTTTTTACTTTATGCTAAGGTTGTGGGAAAGTACATTACATAGATCACGACAGTACCTAAAGGCCACATTGATGTTTAACAGTTTCCCAAGGCTGTCTCTCATGGTGGTCGTATCTGTGTTGCTAGAGAGAAGTGTACCTGTTGCTCGTACGATTCAGCTGCCATGGAAGGACTAAACCGTTAGCTCAGATTCCCTGACACCACCTGAGCATCTACCGCCACTGGTGAGTCCAGTTACAAATATAAGTGAATTGTAACTATTTCTTGTAAGACAATCTCATTAACGTAGGCGATTAGGCCCTTGTTTAACCCTAACTATAGGCTCTAGACACCCGCCACTGCACTTGGATCTAAGGAAGTGGAAAGCAATTTGCAAGTTGCCTAGACGGTATAGGAGTTTTTGTGAATGTTTATTCTTATCTGTAATTTATTTTCACTTAAGTTTTCTGTATAACGTTCGAGTAGAAATCGTAATGGTCGGCATGCCGAGCAGGAACGCCGCTTTAGTCGAGGCTGTTTTTCCCATGAAACGTGCTGACCAATAAGCACTTTGAATCGCTCTGAACAGCCACTAGCGGACGAGGGAGAAAAGGCCGTATCCGGTGCATCACTTCAAGGCTGCACGCTCTCTGCGACTCCATCTTTCCAACAGCTAAAACGTGAATCATTAGCCCACCGCCATTCTCTATCTCGCTTTCTCCGACTATTGTTCCCACAGTTTCCCGACACCAAAACTACATTTTTGCGTGACCACCTTGACTGGGTAACAGCCCCGAATTTCGAATTATGCGAGTCCAAATGCATTCTGAATCAAAGAATAGAGTGATATGTTCTCAAATGCACTCTTTTATGTTTAAAGGAATTCCCTTCAGATTGATACACACTCAGATCGACACGCTGATGAATTTGAATCATGGCAACACTAGGATAGTTACTGACACTACAAAATGGCGTAAGAATTCCATATCTCAGCATCAGGTTCTGTACATACTTGAAGCGACGAATCTAGTCTGTGACAGTCATACACACACTGCTGGATTGTCTTTCTTTTTCAGAATTTTAATATAAGAACGACAACACGAGGAATCGTCACTACTTCGAAAGTGAGATTAGTACAAACTGAAGCTGCTCACTGTAAAAATATATTAATGCCATTTGATGCTGAGGCGCTGGGTACAACAAACAAAACAATACGCCTTTTCCTCTGATGCTATGGGCTGCAGTATATTTAGACACAACCGTGGGAGCGTACAATGAAATTTAGTTTAAAATTTAGTTTAGGAATATGGGCCGGGGGGGGGGGGGGGGGGTGAGGGGGCATCCGTCTTCGTATCATGCCGGTTTTCAATTGACTCGCTCTCTACTAACAATGTATGCATTCATTACTGGTACTAGGGAAGGTCCATACGATATCTAACCTCATTTACCCTCGTTTCACGTCTACGGGTAGAGGGAAGCAAAGTATTCTCTGACTTATACAATAATTTTGTTCATTCTGTTTTGAAATACCACTGCCTTTGATATGAATCACCGATGCTTCGTTAGCTCTGAAACAGTTCTTTCGTGGCATCTGTGGTTCATGCTAAAGGCATTGGTACTTTAAAATTAAGGTCTGAGACATAAACCACTGTATCTCAAAGGAATGAGATGTTCGTGCATTCTAAACAACGAGGTCAACGGAAACGGCCCACGAGTGGAGCGTACTAGAGTATGAGGTTCTTTATAAATCATCATTTGACCTGATATATTTTGATAAAGTCTTCTGTAACTTCTCACAAAAATAAGGAAGCGCGGTCGACGCCAGAGCGTCCTGGACATTACCTGCTGTAGCCTGTTTTCCTGCCTTCCACTACTCACTGAAACATGCCAGATGCCTAAGTTTCTAAGTTTAAGGAACACTAATGCCACTGAGAAAACTTTGGTAAGATAATGCCAAATTCTAGGTGTTGAATGTAGCTGTGTTTGTCGCGTTTCTTTTAGCAAAGCGGCGGTAGATACCATCTTATGAAATGGTTAATACGTTCACTATAATCAGAAATTAGGAGCAACATCTGCAACAAATCGTCAGTGAAAACGAGTATAATTACTCTTCAGGTAGAGCCTAAAGCAACGGAAAGTGTGAGTGATACTATGTGTGAGAAGTTATGATGAGCAGTTATCTTCCGTCAGAAAAACGCGAAGCAACACGGAGATGTCAGAATATATTTGAATGAGTACTTCGCGGACGATAAACTGAAGGACGCCGTCAGTAAAAATGCACAATTACGTGACAAAACCAATAAAAGAAGCTATAAAACTTTAATAACCGTGTCTGTCCATCTCGAATAAACCATAAACCAGAGAACGGGAGCGAGACGCTGCCTTTGTATACATCAGGCAAGAAGAGAAATGAAGCAAAAACTTTGAAACAGCAGAGAAACATCTAAATCTGAAAAAGTTTGTCCTGTTATCAGTTGGTGAAAATAATTTTTTTCCCTCTATTTCCTTTCTTTACTAAAATTAAAAATTTCTAGTGAAAAGAGATGTTACACAATTCACTGACGACGTTGCTATTCTCAATTAAAGTTAGGAAGAAGTATACTACTTGTTGAATACAGTGAATAATGTAATGAGCTCGGAATATTGAATGAGAGTAAGTCGAAGAAGGTCGACACTAGAGAGGATGTGCAAAATTGACAACAGCTACTATTACACCATAGAAATGGAAGTTCACGAAACATTATGGAGTTGAATCATGTGGCATGAGAAATCCGGAGTAGAAGAGCGTCGAAGCGTTCAAGATGCGGAGTTGTCGAAAGATGGTGAGAATTAGGTAGTCTGATAAGATGAGAAATTATGATTCTT
The DNA here is from genome assembly GCF_023897955.1 of Schistocerca gregaria. NCBI lineage: Eukaryota > Metazoa > Arthropoda > Insecta > Orthoptera > Acrididae > Schistocerca > Schistocerca gregaria. The sequence goes on from NC_064931.1 coordinate 838,973,027, forward strand.
ACACATAATCGGCAAGGAAAGGAATGTGTCGAAAACTTCGAAAACTATTACAAGAAGAAGAATCAGGATGAAAGAAATTGTGTTATATCATCGGGGAATAGCTTCCGTGATATTACCGCGTAAAAAATTGTAAGGGATGACAGAGGTTGGAATATAGCCATCATATAATTGAGGGGGGGGGATTGAGGGGGGGGGGAGGGGGGCTTTCCTGAGATGAAAACGGTGTCACAGGAGAAAAGGACGTGACGGGTTCAATTAAACCAGTCAGAAGAAATATGAAAATGTAATGCCCCCCTTGTGAGTGGTCCCGCTACACATTGTATCTAACCAACTGATACCGGTAGTCGCAATGTGACGACAGCGACTACGAAAACATTGAGAGCTGTAACTAAAATTGTATCTCTCACAAATAGTTGAGATCTTTTCCCTTTATCTAGATTGTTTTGTGAGAGCAAGTAGAAAACGTCAAAATAACGTACGATATTATTGTCATCTAAGGTAATGAACAGCACAAGAGTAGTCATTGTTAGGCCAAAAATCACGCAGGGAGTGTTGACACACTACAAGTAGGGCGAAAGCTACGCAAAACGGTAAGGGAATTACGCTTTTGAGACCTGCTCCTTGAATGTCACGTCTGTAATTTCTGGTGCCTGACAGGAAATATTAACTTGTACTCTAGGCAGCAATGTATCATACAGCCATATCACGAATCGTGTATTAGAAATTGGACCTGTTTCCAGTAAGGTAAGTTCTTCCACGGACAGTGCGGCTTTCAGAGACGCAGCAGCAGCAAAGGCGCACTAACAGTGATACAGCCTGCGACACATGAGCGCACCACGTTGTTTTTTTCGAACGAGTCTCTATCAGGCGTACAGTATCACAATGGACATATCCGTATGTATATGCTCCTAGTAGAGGGAACGTTGCCAGACTGTATTAGTCATCGTCACGTGGGTGTTAAGGTTTTGGGGTGCCGTTGGCTACATAACACAATAACGTTTGGTTCGCATAGCGGGTAATATCATTAGAAGACAATACAGTTCCGACTTATTAAGGGTGGTATCTGTGCCAACACATTTAGGTCTCTGTGACGTTTTACTTCAATACGATAATGCATGACCGCAAGTAATCGTCGTCCAGACCATCTCTATACAAGGGATGATCGACCGTTGCCATGGCCAACATGTTCTCTTCGATGGAAAACATGCTCTCAAGTGTTGTTCACAGATTGGCACGCCATCTCTCACCAGCCACGATGTTTGATGAAATCCTGCATAGCGTTCAAGCAACATGGATTACCGTAACTGTACCTGACATCCAACCTCTATTGGACACAGCTTCCATTCGGTTTAGAAGTGTAGTTGCTGACAGGTTGGGCAGTTCTGAGCATTATTTTTCTCACCCTATACAACATCAAATAATTTAACAATTTGTTGCTCTATTCGTCCTTCTTTAAGGTGAACCTGAAATCCACCGACATACTTTCAGATGTTGTTCAAGGATACCTTGTAAGTGGTCTCCAACTGTTCCTTTCAGAGCAATAAAGTAATGATCATGTTGTCGGTTTGTTCATGGGCGGTCCCCAGCACGAATAAAAAAAAATGGTTCAAATGGCTCTGAGCACTATGGGACTTAACATCTTGGTCATCAGTCCCCTAGAACTTAGAACTACTTAAAACTAACTAACCTAAGGACAACACACAACACCCAGCCATCACCAGGCAGAGAATATCCCTCACCCCGCCGGGAATCGAACCCGGGAACCTGGGCGCGGGAAGCGAGAACGCTACCGCATGACCACGAGATGCGGGCACAGCATTACTCCACGCAGCGGGTTAGTGTCGAGGTCTGGTGTGCCGGCGAGCCAGTGGATGGTTATTAGGGCTGTTTTCCATCTGCCTCGGCCAATGCGGGTTGGTTCCCTTTATTCCGCCTCAGTTACACTATGTCGGTGGTTGCTGCGCAAACACTGGCTCCACGTACACGAACACCATAATTACTCTACCACATACACATTTGGTGTTTCACTCGTCTGGTATGTGACGTCCGAGAGGGATAGGGGAGTCGGGGGTGTCCACTGGAGCCGAACCGCACAATAACCCTGGGTTCGGTGTAGGGCGGCGGTGGGCTGCGTGGACTGTTGTGGCCTGTTGTGGGGCTGTGAACCACCGAGGGATGCAGCGAGACGAAGCCTCTCCTTCGTTTCTAGGACCCCAGTTCAATACACAATACACATACACACTCTCGCTTTTTTACCGAAACCATCTTTGTGACTGTGAAAATACATTAACAATTGTGAAGAAACTTCTAACTAACAGTGATGAAAACGTACAACATACGACACAGAAAACCAGGTAAAACAAACATCAGACGAATTCGTACACTTTCATTATAAGAGTTTGTTTAATCTGTTCAGTCAGTGTGCCACAAAGCATGTAAAAATTGCAGAACGGATCCCTTAAAGATATAGTTCACAATTTCGGCCTCCATGATCACGGCAGAGCGTACCGCTACCGAACATTACATGCTCAGAAATTGCAGGAGTTTGGCATACTGCATCCGTAGCTCCGACAATTATAGCAACCTGGTCCATGTGAGTATTATCGGAGTTTCGTAGTTATGTGAATGGAACTAGTTTGTTTAGGATCAAGACAAACAACACATACACCGTCATCTGCACCTTTTTGTTTATTTCATTAAAAGTACAGAGCAGTCCACCACCTTGATAGGTAAGGTGGATGAGATGCTTCTACACACATCCAAAAAATTTGCATCACCTTGGTTCCTAGAGTTCGGGAACCTGTACAGAAAGATGGAACAGAGATCAACATAAACGTAATTACTGTCCTCTTTATTGCTCATGAATACCAGACATTGCGTGTTTTACCACCACACAATGAAACCTTCAAAGATGGTGGTAATATTTGCTGTACACATCGGAACCTCTAATACCCAGTAGAACGTACTCTTCTATTGATGCATTCCTGTATTCTCGTGGCATACTATCCATAAGTTCATCAAGACACTGTTGGTCCAAATTGTCCCACTCTTCAACGGCAATTCGGTGTAGATCCCTCAGAGCGGTTGGTGGGTCACATCGTCCACAAACAGCGCTTTTCAGCCTATCCCAGGCATGTTCGATATGATTGATGTCTGGCCACTGGCCACTCTAGTCGAGAGCGACAGAAGACTGAAGAAAGTCATTCGGAAGATGTGCACGATCGGGGCGCGAATTGTCGTCCATGAAGACGAATTCCACGCCGATATGGTTTCACTATCGGTCAGAGGATGGCATTCACGTATCGCACAGCCGTTACGGCGCATTCTATGACCACCGGCGGCGTATGTCGGCCCCTCATAATGCCACCCCAGAACATCAGGGAACGTCAACCTTTCTGCACTCGCTGGACTGCGTGTCTGAGGAGTTCAGCCGGACTTGGTTGCCTCCAAACACGTCTCCAACGATTGTCTGGTTGAAGTCAAATTCGACACTCATCGGTGAAGATAACGTAATGCCGATCCTGAGCAGCCTATTGGGGATGCTGTTTCGCCTATCTGTTCCGCGCTACATGAGGTTTTGGTTGCAAAGATGGACCTCGCCATGGACGTCGGGAGTGAATTTACTCATCATGCAGCCTATTGCGCACAGTTTGAGTCGTAGCACGACGTCTTGTGGCCGCACGAAAAGCAGGATTCAATATGTTGGAGTTGCTGTAAGCATTCTACCGAGCCACAATCCGTAGGTAGCGGTTTTCCACTGCAGTAGTAGCCCTGAGCGTGGCATGTCATCTCTGAATATCCTCCACAAGCGAAAAACATCACTTTGGTTCACTCCAAGACGCCTGGACACTTCGCATGTTGAGAGACCTTCCCGGCAAAAAGTAAGAATGCGGACACGACCGAACCGCGTTATTGTCCGTCTAGGCGTGGTTGAACTACTGACAGTACGAGCCGTGTACCTCCTTCCCGGTGGAATGATTGAAACTGATCGGCTGTCGGACCCCCTCAGTGTAATAGGCGCTGCTCATGTATAGTTGTTTACATCTTTGGCCGGGTTTAGTGACATCTCTGAACAGTCACAGACACTGTGCTGTGATACAATAACCACAGTAGACAGGCGTTTGGGAACCGGGGTGATGCAAAACGTTTTCCGATGTGCGTAAATCTAACAGAAAAGACGTCTTACTATTGAAATCTTATTGATAAACAGCTGGTAATACTTTTTAATGTATCAAGGCCATAATATTTTAAACAATTTCTAAGGTTACAGAGAACTGAATTCTTAACAGTTGTTGAAGTGGTTCTATATAATTTGCTTGTGCCAAGTTGGGGAGACTATAATTTATAGAATGCAAATATCTAAAGATATTTAATGCAGGACGTGTGGTGAACATATGTTGCAATATGCAGAGGGAAGTGATAAACTGTATTTCGATGTGTAATACAGTCTAAGTAGCTTGTTGGGTAATCTGAGGTGAAAAGTCTAGACAGATTAAATACTGTTTAAGCATTTGATGCATGGAGTACAAGAGTATCAGATTTACAAGAAGAATATACTTGTGGTTGTAGACTTGTTAGCGGAAACAGGATGAAGTTCATTGTTAGTTGAGTGGAGTATTCCTTAAATAACTTAATGCATTACATTTTCAGTTTTATACATAGTTTATATTGAAGATACATTTGATATATAAAATTCATTGATTGTATATTCTACATAAAGAAGAAAATATGTTTGTGTCTACACATAACAAACAAATAATGGATTACTGCTTGTGTACAGCATACTTTAAACAATATGCATTGTGCCGTTGGAGAGGAGGAGCCTCGAAGCAGACGTTCTTCGAGCCTTCTTCTCCCAAGTAACGTTACCATATTACTATAGACTTTGTAATTTCTGTCAGTGTTTGTTTGTTTTATGGCTGTTACTGCCTGTTGTGTTGTTTGCGATTGTGTTAATGGCATGCAGTGTCATCTGTTGTTGGCTGGGGTCCCTCACGTGATGATATCTTATCAGTCTTGTTCACTTAGTGTGCTGGTTCCTTTCTCGGCTTCGGAATCTGTGGTCGTGCTTGTGTCCTCTCATATAGTTCGTTTTGTTTTTTGTGCTTGTCTTCGCCTCCTTTCATGTGGATTTTAGCGTTTGTATTCTTCCTGCAGTGCGTTCGATACAATGTCGGCTACGCTATTTACTGTGTTCCCATCATGGGAATATTCTGATGATGTCACTGTCGTTCTGTCTAGCTGTCACGTGTGCTATCATGTTGCACAGTGTTCTGGTGTCCGAGTTTATCCCCAAATGCATAAATCATTGGTAGTTAGTCCCATGCCGTATAAGTGTTCCGGGTACGGCAAATGGCCTGTCAGGGTATGGACCATTCCTCGCCTTGGGTCGACATATTTTAGTTGTAACATTCTGCGTACGTCAGCAAAAGAAGAGTGAACGCGGCCACCCTTGTCGGATACCCTTCACTGTCTCTGCCATGTTTGAATCCGCCATTGTTTTATTTGTGATTTGTTTATATTTTTGGTTCCTGTAATTTTGGTGGCGTCATCGAGTCTGTCCCTCCTTAGCCAATAAAGTGTAGCTGTATAAAGTATTGTAATGTCTATGGGGCAGGTTCCCATCACAACGCAAAGTGCTCTAGTGATGTGGTGCTGAAGGCTCCACTCAGTCTTGGGAATACATTACCTTCACCTCACCTTGCAATTGTCTTGTTAGTCTGTATGTTCAGTCTGTGAGCCCAAGCACTTGCAGGAAGTATGCGCTGGATTCAAATATCAAAATGTGGTAAATCCTTATTGTCTTAACAGGTAATTTGTACTGAGTTGTGTTGAGTCTTGGTGCTTTGTGCATAATTTTGGAAGCTTTGTCAATTGCCAGTTTGATATGATCATTGAAAGTCTGCTCTTCGTTAAGATGCAGTACTAGATAATGAGTGATATGCTTCTTCTGTATGCTAGTATTGTCTAATTTTAGGATTCGGTTCCTTTGTAGTGTCCCTTACAGCAGTGAATATAGTTTTGATGGGCGCTATTTTTAGTTTATTTTCCTTCCTCCAATTGTTCATTTTCTGAAGCAGTCGCGTGCCTTTTGCCTCTAGTGGTGATCTTGAGTTGGCTGACACCACTAGGAGCAGGTTATCTGTGTACGCCACCACGCTTCTTAACCTTTCATCACAGTCCAAGTTGTTCAGCAAGGGCTCCATTAAGATAACCCAAAATACTGGCCCGCAAATCGAGCCCTGGGGACATCCTTTTTTATTCTCTTGACAACCTTGTGTGTACCAGCCTTCCATTCCACAACTGTGCCTCTACAGTGGTCGAGGAGGTTATTGTAGAGGGAAGCTGTTTGTCCCATTTTCCTCGACCTGACGAAGAGGGACTGCAACCACAGGTTGTCTAAAGCACCGACAATGTCGATTAGTATGGTGGCCACGTATTTGTCGCTGATGCTATTTGTTACTGTCATTGCTTGGTTGACATTTCTTCTACTGATCTGCCTTCCCATGAGGAAAATTGATGGGGCGTAAGGCCGATTGTAAGCGGTCACATAGGAGCCTTTCCTGTACCTTTGCGAGAGTGTTTAAGAGGCAGATCGGTCTGTGCGTTGTCGGGCCTGATGGCTCTTTGTCTTTAGGAGTCCTCATTATTAGTACAATAGCAGTTTTCCAGAGGTTAGGAATTCTGCCCGTTAGTAGTGCCTCGTTGAACATGTTAGTAAGAAAGATTTGTGTTACTGTTAGTTTTAATGTTTCTGAAAGAATTTTGCCTGCGTCGGGTCCTTTTTCGTTTTCAAGCCTTATGATTGCAGCCAAGACGTCTTCTTGTGAGAATTTTATGGTTAAACATTCATTAACGGATGACTGCCTCATACTCTCTCTTAGGTCGGTGTGGTGACACTCGTCTTGTGTGGGTTCGTCATTTGGGAGAAGCCTGTTCAGGAGATATTCTACTGTGCTTTTCCATCCTCTAGTAATTTTGCCGTCATCTTGTTTTACCGCTGACTGTGCTTTAACTCGTTCTGTGTCTGTCTTGAACGGTTTTTCACAGATGTCATTCTGTAGTCGGGCTTTAATGAACATGGCCCAGTAGGCTTGCCTTGTTGTCTTTAGTTGTTTTTGGTATTTCTGTTTAGCGTCACGATACAGGTCGAGTCTTATCTGTCCTTCAGGATCTGTATTTGCTTGTTGGTAGTGCTTTATTTCGTCTCGTAAATCCTTCTGTAATCTTGCCAGCTCTTTCGACCTTGCTGGTTTCTGTCTCCACCCAGGTTTAGCCCGTAGTATAGCTGCTTCCTATGCTCTGTGTAGGACCTCAGACAGAACATAAATTTTGTAATTTACACTGCCTTGAACAGTGTGTAGTGACGACGCCTCAGTAATCTCTCGAACGTTTACCTATTGGCCCTTCCTATAAGTAGGTGCTGCTGTTAATGGTCCATATTATATGTATTGATATATCTGTCTGTGGCTCCATCTAATACTCTTTGTATTTTGGCTAGGGATTGTGCGTTCCCTAAAGAAAGATCTATCTTACTTACGCCAACGGTGTCTCCGCGGTAGGTACGTGGGTGTCTCTCCCTATCCAGTATGCAGAGGTTACATTCATTAACACGTCAAACACTAGTAGTCCACTGTCTCAGTTCTATATGAGTTCCACAAGGGAGAGTTTGCGTTGATATCGGTTAGCATGAACTGTCTTGTCCTTTCTGAGTGCCATGCAATGTCTTTCATTTTGTCTAAGAAATGTATACCATACGAGTATTGAGTGCATATAAACGACATGAGCCAAACAGCCTGTCCGTCTGTTATTTCTGCTGTGGCGATGTGTTCCAAGCAAAATTTGGCTATTTGTGTTACTATGAGGTTTTTATATCTAGTCATATCGCGTCGTCATTAGTTAAACCTTCCGGGCTGAGAGGCCGCGGTCGATCTATAAAGTTCTTTTCGTAGCCAACTACGGGCCACATCTTCCGAGGTGAGTCAACGACTGGCTTCCAGGGCGTAGAGGTCCCGTTTATATAGAACGCATGGAGGACACCACCATACCTCACGTGGGGCCGACTGTAAGTCTATCTGTGAAAAACGTCATTATTCTTGATTGAAGGTAACCGATTGTCACATCGTTGGTGCAAAGTCCGCCGCCATATATTGTCCAACTTGAAGCTTTCCTCTTTTCTATTGAAATGTTTGTAGTTTTTCTGAATCTCTATAGCTTCCCTATTCATACGTGCATAATAATGCGCTGTTCTGGCTAGCACTCTCGTCTCACTACGTTTTATTTCGTGATCATCGTCAAAACATGCTCCGCTATGGCTGATTTGTAGGTATATCCCAGCCAACAGTTCCTTTTGTGTTCGCCTAAGCGGGTAGTGACACTTCTTTTCGTTGTTCCAATATAAACCTTCCCACAGCTAATGTCGTCAGACACTGTACTTCTGAGATTAACTGCTCGATCTATCTCGTTGTCAGCGTATCCATTTTTCCTGAAAGGCATTGGAAAATTATTTAGTTCACCTTGCAAGCAACGAAAAGAAGAGTCAATTTCCGCCCAACCGAACACAAAAGGAACTGTTGACTGGGATATACAGACAAATCAGCTCTAGCGGAACATGTTTTTAAAGACGGTTATCGTGAAATAAAATGTAGTGAGACGAGCGTGCTAGCCAGGACATCGCATTATTATGGACGTATGCATGGGGAATCTGCAGAGATTCAGAAACACCATAATAATTTTAATAGAAAAGAGGAAGGCTTAAAGTTAGAAAAGATATGGTGGCCGACTTTGCACCAACGGTGTGGCAATCGATTACATCCAATCGAGAATAATGACATTAGTCAGAGATAGGCTTAAAGCTGGCCCCACGTGAGGTATGGTGGTGCTCTCTATGAGCTCTATATAACGAGACCTCCACGGCCTGTCAGCCAGCCGTTGACTCACCTCGGAAGATGTTGCTCGCAGTTGGCAACGAATCATCAGGAAGAAGAAGTTTTACAGATCGATCACGGCCTCTCAGCCCGGAAGTTTTAACTAATGAAGACAGCAACTGTGAAAGCCTAAACGTTATGCTTACTATTATTGAGGCTTTCGAGTTTGGTGTGTCTGCTATTGAGATGTAATGTAAGAGAAGCGCTGGAATCTGCCCGCCTCGCTAGAAGGGTTTCTGAGGACACGGGATGTCTGCTTTAGTTTCATCTATGAGACTACCTATTTCCTTATTTACTACGGTACTACCGTGACAGTTTAATTGTCTTACGTTCATAAGGGGTACCTAAATTATTTGGGTAAGGTTTCTTTAAAATCCAGAAACACACGTCCATGTGCTCTCACAATGTCCTTGTATATTTTCCTTAGGTTTAGCCCATCTTTCCCTCGCACACATGGTGCAAATGGCTCTGAGCACTATGGGACTTAATATCTGTGGTCATCAGTCCCCTAGAACTTAGAACTACTTAAACCTAACTAACCTAAGGACACCACACACATCCATGCCCGAGGTAGGATTCGAACCAGCGACCGTAGCGTTCACGCGGTTCCAGACTGAAGCGCCTAGAACCGCACGGTTCCTCCTAGCATCATCCTGTCAGTTTGTTCTGTAGTTGGGAAGCAGATACTATCCCCATTTTCATACATAGTTTTATTGCATAGCGAAGAGCTGTTTAGCTTCTAAGTTGTCATAGTTTACGTGATTAGCGGTATTCCGCCTGGCTTCCTTTGTTGTGCCTGGTTGGTGTTCTTGATTGTTCGTTTGTTGCTCCCATTTCGAGTAATTTTGTAGTGTAGCCAGTTTTTCCTGCTTTATGGTTTCTGGCTGTGTAGTATCTGATGTGGTTTCACTGAACATTTCCCCTGACAGTGACTTGTTTTTGATCTCCACCAGGGACTTGTTCATGGAAGCCAATGCAGTATGGCGGTTTCTGGGTTGGTAGTGTCTGGTGTTGTGTGGGTGCAGGATGTGTCTTTCTGTTCAGCTACCTTACAGTTTTATTTCTTATTAGTGATCGTGTGGCTAACCCCGTAGATAAAGCGAACTGGCGTAATATAGAATCTACATTTAGCTATATCATGTTATACTTGTTACGCGCTGCTATGTACTATTTTCAGTGCAGTACAGATACAAAATGAAGTGGGACAAGAAACCAAACGCCATGCAACTCTTCTTTGATGAGCCGCCGGGGATTGTGGGTTCCTTAGTTCAAAATTCTCAACAAGTGTCCTTGAACAGCCTTTGAAAATTGGTCGGTAGAGTTCTGGTTGACTCTGTATAGTATGAGGGATAGTCAAATGAAAGCAAGACAGAAGGAAAAAGTAAGTGAACAGTTCATTATTTCAAAGTAACTGTCATAAGTGTTAAGACATCTATCCTACTGCTAGAGAAGACAGTCGGTGCCTTCATGGAAAAATGTTTGCTGTTGTCTACACAATCATGAATGTACACAGGCGTGCACCTCTTGCTCCAAATCAAATAGACGGCCACAAATGACTTTCTTCAGGCCTCCAAAACAAATGGAAAACACGTGGGGAGGGATTGTTACTATATGGAAGATGTGTAAGGATAGTCGATAGAACATGGATAACATGTGAGCCCGACAGTGTAGTTAGAGTTCTTGGGCTTTGGTTGAGTGGTCGACTGGTTTTCACATCTCATAACGATATGAACTAAAACACAGTAGACATCATTGTAGCCTCTAAGACCTCTTTTATGTTATTTGGTTTCCTGGTACCAATACCACTATTACGGACTTGTCATCCATTTCGAATTAAACTTAATACTGGATGAATACATACGAAATCCTTTACCTTCTGCACTATTGCTAGTAATCCTATTTCTACTCGGAAACAACCTCATCATACATATAATACTGCGTGTTTTAGGAATAATTTGAAGTTCAGTGCAGTTTTTTGTGCTGTGTACAACGTCCAAACTTCTTTAAGGTTGTGACGAATCTTGTGTTACGAACAGTGGTTTGTTGGAAGTGTTGCTGATACTCAAGTACAGGCACATATCTAGCTACTGACTGTTTAAATGTCCATTTTGGTGGTGCAGATATTTTCAGTTTATATATTTGCGGGGCAACAAGCCTTCTGGGTGGAGGGAACGGGAGCGTCTAATGTGCAGTTGATGACGAGGTCTTTAGAGAAGGTGTACAAGCTCGGATTCCAAGAAGGGTCTGAAAGGGAACCATGGAAAATTTAAATCTTGATGGTCGCATGAATATTTGAACTGTTACACTTATGAATGAGAGAATTATGTCTTCACCAACTTAATGGATCGCAAAAGTTATAAGGACTGCTAAATTTTAACTACATGTGGAAAAACCGTGCGTGATACTTCCTTAACACGCACAAAGTATTGTGTAGTTTCTTCGGCATTGGCGGGCTCTTATTGCTACTAATTGATGTTGTGCTAGTTGAAGAATGGACTTGCTAAGCATCATATTCTAGGAATAAAACTACGTAGTATTTTAATCCTGCCTCATGTTAGTACCAACTACTGTTATCCTAATTTACGATACATATTTAAGTCGATTAATGTGGCTGCCGCTCCCGTATCTACTTGCAAATCCGTTTACTGTTGATTAATGCCGAGTGTTATAAATAGCTTGCGTGGTCGAATGCTACAAATAGCTTTCTAGGACTATCAGTACTAAGGTAATAATGCGTTGTTAACGAGTTTATCTCCACGTGTGATGACAACCCGGCCGGTCGCTGCTGAGCTGGATGCCATAACAGATTGCAGATTTCGAGTAGCCTTTGAAAACAGAAATACACCAAGTAGCAGAGAATGGGTAAGGTTGCCTGTTATGACATTGGAAACGGTCTTGGTGCAAGGGAAAACCTGTTGGCTGTTGCTGCTACATCTGAAAAGTGGAATACATGCTGTACATTAATCTGGCTTCTGTGGGGGTTAACCATATTCGTTGCCACATTTTTCATAGCTAATGTGGCGTGCATAATACTTTGGTGGATATAAGTTACGAGATAATTATAATAACCAGTAAACAGATACCCGTAACGAAATTAGGGTGAATGAACTTGGTGAAATGCCTTATAAAGTTCTCGAGCAGAAACGAGGTATGAACCGCTCCAATTCATAAACAGATCCAGCAAAAATTTGACTATGGAGCAAAGAGAGCGAAGTTTACACCTGAGGGGCCACAGTTCGTTCCTAGGTTAAGGCATCCGGTCTGTGAGTAACAGTTCAACTGCGTTGTCGAGTCTGAAGATATATGCTCCCTGTTGCTTAAAACGTACCTTAGAATATAAATGGCTCTGAGCAGTATGAGACTTAACATCTGTGGTGATCAGTCCCCTAGAACTTAGAACTACTTAAACCTAACTAACCTAAGGAAATCACACACATCCATGCCCGAGGCAGTATTCGAACCTGCGACCGTAACGGTCATGCGGTTCCAGACTGATCTTAGAATGTAGTTCGGGATTATTAGCCTGTGGCAAGTTGACCAACCTGAACAGTTCCCCTTCAGCCGAATGTCAGCAATAAGATCATCAGACGATTGCCAGAAAAATCATGCCGAAGAATTCTGTATATTGAGCTGGCTGGGATGGCCGAGCGGTTCTAGGCACTACAGTCTGGAACCGCGCAACCGCTGTGGTTGCAGGTTCGAATCCTACCTCGGACATGGATGTGTGTGATGTCCTTAGATTAGTTAGGTTTAAGTAGTTCTAAGCTCTAGCCATTTGAACCAATTCTGTATATTGTTACTGGACTCAACCTCGGCGATCCCCTGATGCATACAGTGTCGGGTCCTGTTTACCCACCGAGCGGGGTGGCGCAGTGGCTAGCACACTGGACTCGCATTCGGGAGGACGACGGTTCAATCCCGCGTCCGGCCATCCTGATTTAGGTTTTCCGTGGTTTCCCTAAATCGATCCAGGCAAATGCCGGGCGGGTTCCTTTGAAAGGGCACAGCCGACTTCCTTCCCCGTCCTTCCCTAATCCGATGAGACCGATGACCTCGCTGTCTGGTCTCCTTCCCTAAAACAAGCCACGCCCAGTTTACCCCACATACTGTTATCCAGGTGCCAACAGCCCCATTGTTCTTATGCAACGGTACGGTTATCCTCGCCGCTGTACCCCTACGACACATTACTTACCCCACTCAGAACCTACTACCCTCATAAAAGGTATTAATTGACCTATAGATAACTTCATGGGCACGTGCTGCTACTACTTATGACGATATGTTGATGTGAGTGCATGACGTCTAGCGTTTTAGTGCTCCTACTGAATTTTTATGGGAGGAATGTCTATAAAAGTCGAGAAGTAGTGAAATCTTAGCACCAAATGAAATGTAAATAGCACCCTAGAAAGATGCACCCACATATCATCCCCCATAAATTTAATTCCTCCTCCTCCTCGCAGTGTAAAGTGCATGTATCGTCTGAGTATGAAGTCGTGCGTTAGGGACATCGCAAAGTCTGAGGTGAGTCAGGGCCACTTCATTCCACCAGAGGGACTGCTAACCGGAACGCTACTTTCATTTGGTGAAATGCACAGCCTGTGGGAACATGGGCCACAAAGATGAGTCCACCAGTTATCCATGAAGATGAACGTCGATTGTCCCAGCTTCGACCCCGAGAATTCCGGCTCGGGTGACATTACAGGCCTATACTTTTCTGACGTCCTATGATCGAGCCCACTTTCTCTATCTCAGACAGAGACCATCAGCGCCAATAACGGCATCCCACTGATGTTTCACATCGGGACTGGATCCTCAATAACCATTGTCGATTGGGTAACATATCGCCAAGGTTTCTCCCCTCCTCTACAAGCGTTTTACGAGCAGCTCAAGAGCTACACTAACGATACCATAGAGGTTAAAGTCAAGTTTGTCTCCGATGTCCAGTACTAGCTGCTTCCTTGCCAATCCGAATCCTCTTTGCCGTTTGAACAAGAACATTTACTGATTTTATCCGTTCAATGCGCATGGTTGGATGTCCACGATTCCTAAACAGTATTGAACCATCTGCAACTAACCCGTAGCTGCAGGAGCTTTGTTCAAAATATGCCCCTGTTTTTCACATACTTCAGCTGGCGTCAGCTGATTTGAGGTGCATGTTGCATCACTTCCATCATTTTTTAAGGTGCACAATGTCGCTTTTGCACTGCAGAGCAGAGTTCACTCTGCGAGAACAAGTCTTCCTGGTGCCCATTCTCAACAATCAGTCGGACACCACTAGTCTAATCTTAGGATATTGTGACGTCGCATTCAATGCCCAGACCATCATTGACGCCTATCCAATATCTGAAGTGGAAGATATCATGGTGTACCTTGCTCAAGAAAAGGTTTAAGAAACATTTTACATACGTGTCTCTAACCTACAACTTCTACCGTTCATTGTCTGCAAAAACGTCTTTATCACGATTGCACCGTTGGTTCTGCCCAATATAACTGGTTACTTAATGGCATTACCAGTAGACTGGCCAAATTCCAAAGCTAGATACAGCACTTTACGCGATATGTGTCAGAGATGCCAAATTAGTTGGACAACATCATTAATTGTGGGAAGGATGTACAGGATCTAGCCAGCTACTTAGACTCCTTGTTTGGAGTGATACAGCACGAAAATTAAAAATGCAATGAGGAAAAATGTTATTTCTTTGTGTCACCATTATAGTATCTGCATCATGTGACCAACACATCAGAACTATTCTCCACCCCTGTCTATATCCAAGCCGTTCAGGAACCTCGGGCCTCCAGAAATGCTAAACTGTTTGACCAAATTCACTATTTAAAAAAATTCATTCCTCATGTAGAAGCCATTGCAGAGCCAGCTGATCAGCAGCTCCACAAGAATATTGTGCTTGCATGTGACAAGGATTTCTGTTATCTTAAACACGTTCCCCTCCACGTAACTGGTCGCACGGACTATGATCCTTTCAAGCACACGATAGTGAGGGATGAAGCATCCGACCTTGAGTTGTGAGCAGTCTTCCTATGAAGTCGATAATGTTGACACCAAGTTGCGTTTGGCTCCAAGACGGATTCAGGCTGGCACCGCTAAACTACAGTCTACTCGGGAAAAGATCTGTGACTATCATATCACGTAAAAAGAAAATTCACGATTGTTTGTATATGCAACGTGACTTACATTATTAACGGATCGTAATCCTGTGTTACCTATGTGTAATTCCAATTCTGATATTCCAACTAGGACGGCACAAAGCCTGCAGTGATGTGCACTGTTCCTGTTTGGATACCACTACCACATCTAGTCCTTGTCCACGTCTCAACATACCTAAGCATATTTCCTGTCTGGACTTCCAATGGGACTGTATCCCGTGTTCTATATTGCCACAGAAGCATGTTTTCAGATGACACTGAAGCAGAGGAGGCGGTGGCTTGCGGGTCTTGGGACGCAGCAGTCATTCCTCCCTGGTAACCAGAAGACCCTGTATTCAGGAAAGTAATGTTAATAGTCAGACATGGTTGGCCAGCAGACCGCCAGACCGTAGGACACCCAGGTGTGCAAGCATTTTGGTATCGTTGGCATGAGCTGCCTACTCTCAACGACAGCCTGTTGCTTCAAGCAGACAATGGTCACGTCTGAGTGGTCATTTCACAAATTCTCTGATGTGGTGGTTTGACACGCCTTCATCAAGGGCATTGGGGAGTAGTACTAAGAACCTAGGAGGCTTACCAACAGGTCGTCCGAAAAGAAATCGTCAAAGATATTGCGCAGATGGTACTTGCATGCACAACCCGTCAACGCCAGCAGGCAGCACCAACCTGTCAGTATTTTTCTTGGCCAGACAAATCACAAATGATTTAAATGGCTCTGAGCACTATGCAACTTAACTTCTGAGGTCATCAGTGGCCTGGAACGTAGAACTAATTAAACCTAACTAACCTAAAGACATCACACACATCCATGCCCGAGGCAGGATTCGAACCTGTGACCGTAGAGATCACTCGGCTCCAGACTGTAGCGCCTAGAATCGCACGGTCACTCCGGCCCGCACAGACACATCATCACCATGGTCATGCAAGCATCTAAACTTTGCAGGCCCCATTTCATACAATTCCTGGTATGTCGTCATCGGATCAGTCAGCAGTTTTACATGTGTTTCACAGATGTACTCTACGTCGTCAACAAAAAAATTAAAATAAAATTAAAAAATAAGATAAATGCAGGCCTAATGTTGCACTTTTGCAGTAGAACGACTCCCATAAACTCCTGTGATACACGATGACCCACAGTTCACATTGGCAGAAAATGATTTGTTCAGCGAATGGCGTCGCACTACTTCACATGAAACCACTCCACCACTTTTCTGATGGTCCACCGGCGACGTTCGTTCGTATATTCAAGAGGCAAATGGAAACTTTGCACCATCTCCAGACCCTCATCGTAGTGCTCACTTTTGCCTTCGCTTCTAACTTCTCCTCTACACGGGAAGAGACTAGTCAGGCCAAAACGCTTCATGACAGGCTGCATTCCTCAGAACTATTATCTATCCTATCCCACTCTTTCCCCATCAGTGGCATTTGAGTTGCCACCAATACTCCCTCCAGGATGAGGTCTGGGTACCATTTTTTTCTAAAGGTCACCAACACTAGGTACCATGTCATATAATGCAATTTTCAGCAGAACAGCGTTTGAAGTCCAATTCCACTAAGGCCCTCACTCAAGGCCAAATATCAACCACATGCACGCTTGCGGGGAATCATCTGTCCAACCTGAGAACTTCTCACAACTTTTTGTTCCAGAATAGGATAGCTCGACGCCAAGGAGCAGTAAACACCAGGCACCCGCACGACTCGTGGCTCCCAGGAGCCAAGAGGAACAGTCTTACAAACACACAAGCGCTCACCGCCATGGAAGTCTATAGCAGCCCTCCAGGTACGCAGTCAGCAATCAGGCAGCCTGTAGAGGAATGTTACACACATTTCATCACATCATATTCCATGCAGGTTTCCTTGGACGCTTGGTTAGCTTCTTCACTTCCCCGAATTCCCAAGTAAGCTGTTACTCAGCAGAGTGTTACCAGTTTCACATGTTGCTGAAAAGAGGAAAAAGTGGCTTTCTACTAACTACACTCCTCGAAATTGAAATACGAACACCGTGAATTCATTGTCCCAGGAAGGGAAAACTTTATTGACACATTCCTGGGGTCAGATACATCACATGATCACACTGACAGAACCACAGGCACATAGACACAGGCAACAGAGCATACACAATGTCGGCACTAGTACAGTGTATATCCACCTTTCGCAGCAATGCAGGCTGCTATTCTCCCATGGAGACAATCGTAGAGATGCTGGATGTAGTCCTGTGGAACGGCTTGCCATGCCATTTCCACCTGGCGCCTCAGTTGGACCAGCGTTCGTGCTGGACGTGCAGACCGCGTGAGACGACGCTTCATCCAGTCCCAAACATGCTCAATGGGGGACAGATCCGGAGATCTTGCTGGCCAAGGTAGTTGACTTACACCTTCTAGAGAACGTTGGGTGGCACGGGATACATGCGGACGTGCATTATCCTGTTGGAACAGCAAGTTCCCTTGCCGGTCTAGGAATGGTAGAACGATGGGTTCGATGACGGTTTGGATGTACCGTGCACTATTCAGTGTCCCCTCGACGATCACCAGAGGTGTACGGCCAGTGTAGGAGATCGCTCCCCACACCATGATACCGGGTGTTGGCCCTGTGTGCCTCTGTCGTATGCAGTCCTGAATGTGGCGCTCACCTGCACGGCGCCAAACACGCATACGACCATCACTGGCACCAAGGCAGAAGCGACTCTCATCGCTGAAGACGACACGCCTCCATTCGTCCCTCCATTCACGCCTGTCGCGACACCACTGGAGGCGGGCTGCACGATGTTGGGGTGTGAGCGGAAGACGGCCTAACGGTGTGTGGGACCGTAGCCCAGCTTCATGGAGACGGTTGCGAATGGTCCTCGCCGATACCCCAGGAGCAACAGTGTCCCTAATTTGCTGGGAAGTGGCGGTGCGGTCCCCTACGGCACTGCGTAGGATCCTACGGTCTTGGAGTGCATCCGTGCGTCGCTGTGGTCCGGTCCCAGGTCGACGGGCACGTGCACCATCCGCCGACCACTGGCGACAACATCGATGTACTGTGGAGACCTCACGCCCCACGTGTTGAGCAATTCGGCGTTATGTCCACCCGGCCTCCCGCATGCCCACTATACGCCCTCGCTCAAAGTCCGTAAACTGCACATACGGTTCACGTCCACGCTGTCGCGGCATGCTACCAGTGTTAAAGACTGCGATGGAGGTCCGTATGCCACGGCAAACTGGCTGACACTGACGGCGGCGGTGCACAAATGCTGCGCAGCTAGCGCCATTCGACGGCCAACACTGCGGTTCCTGGTGTGTCCGCTGTGCCCTGCGTGTGATCATTGCTTGTACAGCCCTCTCGCAGTGTTCGGAGCAAGTATGGTGGGTCTGACACACCGGTGTCAATGTGTTCTTTTTTCCATTTCCAGGAGTGTGTATCTTTCTCTCTGCTGGGCTCATTTGCAGGTGTTATTGTGGGGCTCTGAAGGAAACGTGACAGACTGATATATCAATTCTCATCGCCTTCCGTATAAGGGTAGGGCGTCAAGGACGGCCTGTGCCCCTACTTGTAGGAATCACGTCAGCACGCTCCAGCAATTAAATTCGAGCGCACGCCTGGCCAGCAGGTGACTGCAGACGGCAGCAGGCACACCAGGTTCGACACAAGAGGCCACCTTTTTTGTGGGTGGACTTGCTTCCACAGGTCATGTGTGCATAAATAGGGTAGTCAGTATCTCCCAAGTCACCATAGGTAGGACTGCCACCTCCTGGGACCCAGTTAAGTGAGCAGTAAGGGGGAGGGGAAGGGGGATACTATGTCTTGGATCTTTGATCTCCAACATAACAGCAGAACACCATGTGTTGCCCAAGACGTTAGCTGCAACAACCATGACACCAAGCACCAGCAGAGAATCTTGAAATGCACGCTGGAGTACCGGGCAGTAGCGGTCTAGGCACAAGAAGTCCACCATAGTGGTAGACGTTCTTGTTTGCATGGGGTCACAAGTTCACAGATTGGCCTGGTGATACAGAGGCCGTATTTAGACTTGCACCTGGCAGTACGAAAACAATTTTTCAGACGAGTTCTCTGGGATAAGTTCTGACCGAAAGAAAGGAGTGCTAGTTTTGCAAGGTTCGCAGGAGAGCTTCTGTAAAGTTTGTAAGGTAGGAGAAGAGGTACTGGCAGAAGTAAAGCTGTGAGGACGGGGCGTGAGTCGCACTTGGGTAGCTCAGATAGTAGAGCACTTGCCCGCAAAAGACAAACGTCCTGAATTCGAGTCTCGGTCCGTTACACAGTCTTAATCTGCCAGGAAGTTTCAACTCGGAATTGACCTAACGCGTCAACTGGACAGAATTTGGTACGATTTATCTCAGGCGGAAATCCAATAATACTAACAATCAATGCGAAACCGAATAAATGGTCGCTTAAGGCTTAGAGGTGGACACCACGTCGTTGACTTGCTTAGTATGTAAAGCTCTTTCTCTTGAACAAATAACCACTTTTTAAAAAATTGTGATCACTTGTTGATCTGTATATGTAGATCACTTGCACCGACTTTCGTCCCATTCGGATAATTCTTTCCTGATGTGACCTTTTTTTCTCTGTCTCTTACAATGTATTATTTTGGGGTTGTAATTTGCCGTTTTCGTACACGAAATTGAGCTGCCAGGAAACATTTGATGTAGTTCTTGTACAGTAAATATTCCACGGGACATTTTTCGTGTTGACATTTGCCTGTGCAATAGATGAAAAGAAATTGAGGCCGTATGATCCTTGTAGACAAATGCTGTTAATGTAGTCTGTAGAAATATGTCTGTCCCTGAAGAATAGTGTGAGGGTCATCTTTGGTCTTTTATGAAGAGAATTTGGAAATTCTTGGACTAATTCAGTTATGGGGTAACGGGGGAGTAAATTTGTTTTTACATCGAAATTAACGGATTTTCTCTGACTAATATGATCAATACTGGTTCCAGTCAGGTCACCGAAGTTAAGCGTTGGTGAGCTTGGCTAGCACTGGGACGGGTCATCGTCAGTGTCTGTCGAGTGCTGTTGACAAGTAGGTTGCCCTCAATCCTTGCGGCCGGCCAGGGTGGCCGGGCGGTTCTAGGCGCCACAGTCTGGAAATGCGCCACCGCTACGGTCGCAGGTTCGAATCCTACCTCGGGCATGGATGTGTGTGATGTCGTTAGGTTAGCTAGGTTTATGTTGTTCTAAGTTCTAGGGGACTGATGACCTGACTTCGGCGAAATGTTCAACTCGGGGCGATTGCCGCTTGCGATACGTGATAAAACATGGTTCGAAGCTTAAGGGAAACCCTGTGTCTTTGGTAATGAGGGTATCCGATAATTTGATATCCATTGCCAAATCAAAGATACAATCCTAATTCAGAGATAAACACCAACAATCCATATCTCCTGAATCATCATCCAGTTCCTTTCTGTTAATTACTGCAGGCTACCGTTTATTCCTGATGTTTATCGAGCCATGTGTTGTGATTCTGTTTGACCTACAAACATTGCCTGAGACTAGCCCCGATTGCTAAATATCTAGTATAGTCAAATGGAGCCGCATTCACTTCCTTCATCCGACAATTCCCTTGAAGTTTAACCCTTCTGATTGTTCCCCCAGTACATCGTGTTGGCCTCACTTTTATTATTTTTGTGGCTGGTCTCATTTTCTCTGTGATAACAGCTGGCCGTAGCTGACCTTCAATATCTGAGTGCACAAGAGGTGTGGATCAGCGTTCTCTAGACTTTAGAGAAGTGATTGCCAACCAGGGGATAACTATCCCATGAGGTGTGAAATGAAACTGTCTGAAGGGTGAAAACTAAAGGGTGCCATTGTTTTTCTGTCATGAAAGAAAATTATTTTGAGAATATCGTTACTGATATCATTATTTCGTAATACAGTAATATTGATTACATAATTTACCAATAATTAAATTTTGTTTCAAATACTAGCATTAATGCCTGACCTCATGTGGCGAAGATTTCAGCTTGTGTAATGAATGTATAAAAAAATCTTCCTCAAACAGTCCCCCCACTACACACATACATTCTACTTTGTACCATAGATGTACGACAACGACATTGTGACATATACGTTACATACGATTAAATATCTCTTAAACTGTATTTTTTTAACTGTAGGTAGTTCCCAAAATGGATCAAAAATTGCCACTTTATTCACGTCGCATCAGATAAACGAACTAATTGCCAGCACAATTCAGCACTGACTACGTAATGGAAAATACACTGCTGTACGTCCTACACGACTTTATTATAAGCACAAAGCATTGGCATTCATAGGCCAACCATTTCTCTCAGTTCTGAAGTAAGGGGCTCAATAGTCAAGTTATATACAAACAATACGTCTAGTGCACATACTTTAGCTTGGTTAATTTTGAATGGATGGAGTGGGTGAAGCTAGTATCACTAGCGAGAGCAGTGTTGCGAAGCAAGCATGTTCTGTAACAGTGTCTAGTCTTACTGTAGCCATTTAGATTTCTTTTCTGAGATGGAGTAGATGAGCTGACAGTTGTTCATCATTATGTAAGTAAACGCTGTTAGAAACAAGCAGTACCTTTTTCTTATTGACTCATTATTTAGTTGTTTAATAGACGACCTACAAACAGTCATCTATCTTTCGACATTCTGAAAATAAAATTGTACAAGAACATTCATTTTCCTTCTAAAGTAAGTCCTTCCTGTTGCTGATGGTGGGGTAAAAGCGGAGGAAACCTTTCGGTATCTGGGTGGGCTTAGTGATAATGGTCCTAGAAAGGTAGGGAACGACCGAAGGGCCTCCATAAGCAGCACCGTCTCCTGTTCATTGTCGCTGACGATATTATTGTAGGATACTAAACGGTCCAATAACGAAATTCGTCTTTGACATTCACTCGTCATTGCAAAATGAATACCTCCTCAAAGAAGGGAAACTGTAAGAGAAAACCAGCTATGGCTTTTCATAGAAGCCATAGCACAGTCCATTAGGAGTGAACTGATAAACGTCCGACCATATAAACAGTTATGGGTATAACGAGATATTCATCACATTTACCAACAATGAGAGATTCCTGCCTTAAATACGCATTCCGTCCCCTCCCTCTCTCTCAAATAAGATTCCTTAAAGACTCGTATGCCAAAGCTGATCATTTCTGAAGGAGGAATACATTTTCATTCATTACGAAGGACAGGAGATACGGATAAAATGTGTGTCTAAGATAAGAAACTTGAAACATATGACAAAAAGACACATCGAAGAGAGTATAGGAAACGCTATGTATAAAAAAATTAAGCAGTTTAAAAACATTACAGGCAGCTGGTTGTCAGTAAATGGTGTTCGTAGTTTTAAGCTAAGGCTTGCACACAGTGAGCACCTTCAAATAGAAAAAGACTGCAGTTGTCATGGAGAGTAGAAGAGACTTGTGCAGGGTAGCTTAGCGAGAAGATCATCAAAACTGTCTTCGGGCTGAAGTCCACAGCAACGCGGACAACGAAGCCAAACATCTCCTTAGAAGTATCACGCGTTAGATAATTATGTCTATTAAAATTCTCCAATATAAACAGTTTAATTACTTGGTATGAAATAACGTTTGTTGTCTTTAGATTCATGGTTGACCTTTTAGGAAGTTTAAGATTTCTCACATCTCAATTCAACATCTCTTCCCCTTCCTGTTGAGAACTCTTTACCGATGACAATTGCTTGGACCGAAAACATATCTCTCAATCGATATCGCCGTTAGGCTGTACGCGCAGTTGCTGTCGACTGAGTGCAGCAAGTGAGGCGGCACTATTTCGTAAAGACTTGTCACGGAATGACTCTGGAAAGTACTGTTAGAAGCATACAGTAGTGGGAAAGAAATCTACAGAAGTTCAAGTCTGACGTTGTAGGTATAATTTGACGCAGCTAGCAACATTTATGTCAGTGATCCGCGGAACAGCTGAGCGAGCGAAGGGGTGGCGTGAGCGTGGAGCGGGCGCGAGCAGGCATTCAGGCTGCGCACAATGGCAGACTATGCCGGTCCAATATGTGGAGCAGGGTAAACACAAACCGCCATCGTAACCGTATTGTGGCGAGCCCACCGTGTTTGTTTAGTGTTCCGCGCTCTGGTTTTCGGGTTCTGAAAATTCGCCGTCAGTAGCTGCAGGCTCAGTGGTCCTAAAGGACGCACAGGGGAGAATACGAAGACTTTTTCTCCACCCAGTGAAATACACAGGGGCGGGAGAGAGAGAGAGAGAGAGAGAGAGAGAGAGAGAGAGAGAGAGAGAACTGCTGCGTCGTGGAGTATAGACGAGAAACTAGCCGACATTCTGATGTAGAAAAGCCTGGAGGCTGTAATTGTTAGTAGTGGCCTCCAAATTATTTAAATATCATATGTAATAAGATTTCGAGACAGAATGGTTTCCTGTTAGGTACTAGTGCTACCACGTTTACTTCATTCATTCATTCATTTAGTACACTTCCTCAAGAGCAATGCGGACTCTAGCATTACTAGTCTATAGCTAGCCGAAAAGTTATGGCATAGTCGTTATGCTATTATTTCCAGATACACAAAATGAAATTTATGTTTCAAAATTTTCGATATTAAAGCTGCTGTATTCTAATAGCCCTACAATTACTATCAACATATTTTGTACGCTACCTACATGTTACGGTACATGGTGATTTAATTGGAAATGTGACTGAGAACCATCACATGACGACCGTCTGTCTAAATGAAATCAATAAGAATGTCTAAGTCGAAAAAAATTGCTTGCTGCCGTCATCACTACAGAAGTTAAAAAGTCAGGTAATAATGATCACATACGTTGGACACTCATATCTCAGTATCCCTTGAATCCCTATTTAAATCGAGGACTTCCTCTGTGCCTTCAGCGTATCTGTCCATACTCAAATTTACAGACATCTTCAAATTACTAGACAAGACGATTAGTTTTGATACTCTTAAGTGTTCTAATGAAAAAATTGAAGAGATAAGTGCAATAATTGATTTGTTTTAATGGTATGATTGATACCACGAAATTTCCCTTCCAAGCAACTCACAGATCACTGAATTTTTCGCTGTTGGTAACATTTGCCATTATCCCTCCAAATCGCGTTGATGTTAGTTGTCTGTGCACATGCTTTGAAACTGTGTTTACAGTAACGTTTTATATTTCTGTGGAGTACTTGAGCGCCGGCCGGAGTGGCCGAGCGGCTCTAGGTGGTTCTTTCTGGAACCGCACGACCGCTACGGTCGCAGTTTCGAATCCTGCCTCGGGCATGGATGTGTGTGATGTCCTTAGGTTAGTTAGGTTTAAGTAGTACTAAATTCTAGGGGACTGATGACCTCAGATGTTAAGACCCAAAGTGCTCAGAGCCATTTCT
Organism: Schistocerca gregaria; assembly: GCF_023897955.1. Lineage (NCBI taxonomy): Eukaryota > Metazoa > Arthropoda > Insecta > Orthoptera > Acrididae > Schistocerca > Schistocerca gregaria. The sequence continues at coordinate 838,997,449 of NC_064931.1, forward strand.
TAGTACTTCAGCTTGTTATTTATTCTATCAACTTCTTGTTACATTAACAAGACAGTATATAGCTTCTGAACGTGAATGTTTCAAGCTATTGGAATAAATCGTGGAGAGTCCAAAGAAAGTGAGGTTATGGGGAAGACAAAAGATGTTTCATCTCGGAGTGCTTCTGCTGTGTTAACACTTCTTGCTGAAAATCGATATACACAGCAAAAAATTGCTGACAGAGTGAGAATATCACAGAAAGTTTTCAGCAGAATCAAACTATCAGTGCAGAAAGGTGGCGAATACAAGCCAAACAGGAAAGTAAAATATGAGCCCTCATCTCAAAGGTTTTGTGTTGAAGTTTCACCAGTGACAGTGAGAAGGAGGCTTTTTGAATGTGGTTTAAAGGCATGCCGACCAAGGAAAAAAACAGAAAATCACTCCTCCCATGAAAACAAAAAGATTGCAGTGGGCTGAACTATTTCAGGAGTGAACCAGTGAGGACTAGCTAAGGAATGTGCAATGGTATGGTAAATTAAGTGCGTGTAATCTCTAAAGTTACGAGTTCTGGCTTGAAATTGTGATCAATACTTTCAGCATTTCGCAGCCCTGTCAGCAACTGTATACATATTAAATTCAAAATTAACAGCCTCAGTTGCAGAGTTACCTAGATTTACCTAGGTTTCAATTGCGATAACCCAACCTTCTTCAGAATTACACTTACTATTGTTCGTCCATAATGGACATTGTAAAACTAAAAATACAAATACACCAAGTGTCGTCATATTTTAAAAATTTAACTGAAGCTGCCTTAGCCCCACTTCCCGACCGCGATGCGGCAGCCACGAGTGTTGACAATGTCCATTATGGACAAACATTAGTAAGTGTAATTCTGAAGAGGGTTGGGTTATCCCAATTGAAACCTTGGTAAATCTAGGTAACTTTGCACCTGAGGCTGTTAATTTTGAATGAAATTGTGATGCTTTATTGATAGTGAAGGAATGAACATTTGAATTTTCGGACTATTGAGGTCTCCTATGCTACTACTCCCAACTTCTCTAAGTTGCAGTTTTGTACACATGCTTCAGGTATGCATCAGTGATGAATCTCTATTCACTGTGATGGAAGAAAGCAGCCAGCATGTTCGTCGCAGTCCAGGAGACCAGTTCAAAGCTGAGTGTGTGCAGCAATGTGTGAAGCCACCAACTTCCGTTATGGTTTGGAGTGTTATATCCGTGAAACGTCCTGGCAGATTACACATTGTTGAAGGGACAATGAAATAAGAACAATATAAAGAAATCCTTGCCCGCAAATAAATGAATTGTTTCCTAATAAAAATGCCATTTTTATGCATGATCAGGCACCTTGCCACAAAGCCGAAAGTGTTTCTCAGTACTTGGAAGAACAGCTACTGAAAGTGTTGCCCTGGCCAGGGAATAGCTCCGATATGAACCCAACTGAAAATTTATAGGCTGTAGGGAAATAGAGGATAAGAAAATTTACAATAACCACAAAAAATGGTCTAATGGAGAAACTAGAGGGAATTTGGTACCATGACTATGACATTAAAATGTATTGTGAAAAGTTCAAATGGCTATGAGCACTATGGGACTTAACTTCTGAGGTCATCAGTCCCCTAGAACGTAGAACTACTTAAACCTAAATAACCTAAGGACATCACACACATCCATGACCGAGGCAGGATTCGAACCTGTGAACGTAGCGGTCGAGCTTTTCCTGACTGAAGCGCCTAGAACCACTCGGCCACATCGGCCGGCTTTGAAAAGTTAATAAAAACCCTACCAAACAAGATAAAAATGTTGATTAAGGTCAAAGGCATGTTACTTATAATCCGTCTTGATTGCAAATTTTTTAATCATATGACCGGTTTGGGCTCATAACCATCAGATCTGCGTCAAAGCACTCAGCCACGAACATTGAACACAATTTAGACATCCTGCATAGAGCTTATAAGGGACGGTTTCTTAACATTTTGGAAGAAATTGAAATATACACCCACAATAATAAAGATCCGGATGTAATCCTCAACGAGCAATACGAATTCATTCATAACGCCTATTTTAGCATCTATGACATCTTACTAAGATGCGTGTGGAGATCCAGGCCGAGGGATGAGAGATGGTGCGCGGTGGAGAAGCCGGAAGATGCTTACAGCGCCTGGCGTCGTTGAGAGGGCCCTCCTGCGTAGCCCTCTTGCCCACGGCAATGGACATCAGACAACGGAGCGGATCGCGGCACAACACCGAAATGGCGGGACCAGGGAAGCAGAGAATAGAGGAAAACAAGTCCACTCCAGCACCATAGATATATAAATTGCAGTACGTTTTTAGATCGTGTAAAAAATGATAATTTTACTTATTTTTAATTCTGATAAGTACAGATTTTAACCTTGGTATCTACGTATTTTAATTAAGTGTTTTTGGAGATAAAAGTTAATGAAAAAAAATCTACTGAATACAGTATGTGCAAATGGAATGTAACAAATGTACCAGACGCCATCTTTCGGTAATTGTGTTATAATTAATATAAATGACGTGCACTCTGCCAACCAATTTTGTGTGACGCAGCATGTGAAAGTTGCTGTATTTGGACGGGTTACTACTGTAACTGAAATATCAGATACCTTCTGGTACATTTGATGTTGATTAGATACGATGAAAAAGATTTGCTTCCGTGAAATAGTACATTAGTACCATTATTGTTACAGATCTGAAGATTATTCTGAATGAATCGAAACCGGTCATATGAATAAAAAATTCGCAATCAAGACGGTTTATAAGTAACATTATACAATCACTGATTGCTGCTATCCCATCAGACATTGTCTGTTTTTGCAAAATCAAAGGCAAGCTTACAAAGTATTGAATGTGCAAACATAATCTGTATGTGGATGTAAATGTGAAATAAATGTAAAGTTTTGAAAAGAATTTGCTTAGTCTAATAATTTGAACACGTCTTTCTTGTCCCATTCTCATTAAGTGACCAAACCAAAAAGTTGTCTGAGTTCTATCTCATCGATTATGATATTTCTAGTGCGTGTTGTATCCCATACATGTTCATTGGTTATCTGTTCCAAACGGTAGATCTTTGATGCACGTCTTAGAATGGTCATTTCTGGTGTTTCGAACTTATCACGGTTTTATATTTATTAAGTTCCTAATGCGATTTTTATGCACCACAAAATGGAGTTCTACCTTGATACTGCTGTCCTCCCTGAGCTCAAACTGTTCAAATTGGTTCAAATGGCTCTGAGCACTATGGGACTTAACATCTTAGGTCATTAGTCCCCTAGAACTTAGAACTAGCTAAACCTAGCTAAACTAAGGACATCACACACATCCATGCCCGAGGCAGGATTCGAACTTGCGACCGTAGCGGTCTCGCGGTTCGAGACTGCAGCCCCTAGAACCGCCTGGCCACTTCGGCCGGCCTCAAACTGTTACTCAAGTCATTTACACAAGTTCCATCTCCTGTCTTTCACTATTACCGATGGTTACGTTGTCTAATGTTTAATGATTTACCGATTGCGTTGTAGTAGTTAAGTACTATGCCTCCTGATGTACAACTTCGGACCATATTTGCCGTACTCTACCGTTAATTTTCGCTCCATACAGAAGATACCTTCCTCATCGTTCGCAACCATTATCTTGTGATCTGCCAATAACGCTGTTTGCATATTGTGTGCTTCTAATTATATTCCAATTGCAGTGGATTAATTTTTCAAATTCTGCAAGACGCTTTCTGGACATATGTTGAATAATGTTAGAGGTAACTAACAGCCTCCTTTCATTGTTTAATTATTTCAAGCAATTTGGAGGTGATAGATCCTATCATCAACTTTCCGTGCATACTTTTATAGAGAGGACTCGAAAAGAGTATGATAAGCTTGTAAGGGTGTGGCGCGGTAGATTGTGCTGAGAAATAGTTAATAAGAAAGAACTTCAGTACATTGAGCCCTTTCCGAGTTAAGTAGCATTGAAGTTAGTAAATCCGACCGTTTGGTTTCCTAAAGCCGAACAGCAGACCTATAAGAAATTGAACATGGGACGATAGTAAGTATCGATATATAACAAGAGCAGTAAAACGTGATGAAGAACCAGCACTGCCCTGACTTGCACTGAATGCTACTGACATACAATGTTAAGTCAATCACTGAGTACTGGTTATTGTTCTTCTTTTATTGACCCTGGTAAAACATACCGATGACACGAATATCACACTGCATTAATCTGGGAGCGCTCTATCAAATGGGCACGCAAATTTCCGCTTTAAAAGTAATCTTGTTTGTAACGGAAAACTAGCAGACGCTTTCTCTTGTCACTGGGAGGCGCATAAAAGACTTGTTGAACCTTATTTGTTTAGGATGACGATAGCTACACACTGGAAAACAAAATTGCAGATATATGCCGAAACACTAGAAAAACGCTGTCGACGACTCTTGGGAGAGACACCGCGTATACAGCGGGTCTGTGTCACACAGTTTCAGCATTTCGAACAGTTTTGTTAGTGGGACGTTATATACGCTTTTTCGAGGTTTGTGAACATTAAATGTGCTTCGAAATTCCTTTCAAATCTTCTTTCCTATCAACTGGCGTAAGGAGATTATATTATCGATACACGATGTTCCAGTCCTAAATCCACTGTGTTCGTCGATGTCTACAATTTCTGCTTCGATCCGGTTTCCGAAAATCCGACCATAAAACCTTCCTATTGAGCTGGTTACGCAGATGAGTCCATTATTATCACAACGCTACAAGTTTCTATTTCTGTAAATGAAAATCATTACAGAAATATTAAGATCTTCATCTCCACATACATACATTCACCGTAAGCTGCTGTATGTTGCATCACGGAAGGCCTGTACCACTACTAGTCATTCCCTTTTTTGTTCCACTTGCAAATACAGACAGGGAAAAACGACTGTGTATGTGCCTCTGTACAAGTCCTAATTTCTCGTATACATCGTTCATGCCCCTTACGCGAATTGTACGTTTGCGGCAGTAGACCCGTTCTGCAGCCAGATTAAAATGCTGCTTCTTCAAATCTGCTCAACAGTGTTTCCTCAAAAGATAATCGCCTTCCCTCCAGGGATTTCCTTTTGTGTTGAGCATCTCCAAAATACTTGCGTGTTGTTCGAACTTACTGGTAAGAAATATAGCAGCCTGTCTCTGAACTGCTTCGGTGTCTTCCTTCAATCCTACTTGGTTTCGATCCCAAACACTCGAGCAGTACTGAAGAACAGGTCGCCCTAGTGTCGTATATACCGTCACCTTTATAGGTGAACCACGCTTTCCAAAAATTCTTCCAATAACCCACAGTCAATCATTCGCTATCCCTGCAACGTTACTCCTAGATATTTGATCGACGTGACTGGCTCAAACAGAACACTACTAATGCTTTATTCGATTACTACGCATATTTTTAATCATCTTCATTAACTTACAGCTTTCGACAATTACAGGTAGCTGCCTTGATCACATCCAGTAAAAAGTTTGTCTAAGTCATCTAGTACCCTCCTGCAGTCAGTCACCCTTCCCGTAGACCACAGAATCATTATCAGAAATCCGGTGCTTGCAGATCTTTCATGAATATACACTCCTGGAAATGGAAAAAAGAACACATTGACACCGGTGTGTCAGACCCACCATACTTGCTCCGGACACTGCGAGAGGGCTGTACAAGAAATGATCACACGCACGGCACAGCGGACACACCAGGAACCGCGGTGTTGGCCGTCGAATGGCGCTAGCTGCGCAGCATTTGTGCACCGCCGCCGTCAGTGTCAGCCAGTTTGCAGTGGCATACGGAGCTCCATCGCAGTCTTTATCACTGGTAGCATGCCGGGACAGCGTGGACGTGAATCGTATGTGCATTTGACGGACTTTGAGCGAGGGCGTATAGTGGGCATGCGGGAGGCCGGGTGGACGTACCACCGAATTGGTCAACACGTGGGGCGTGAGGTCTCCACAGTACATCGATGTTGTCGCCAGTCGTCGGCGGAAGGTGCACGTGCCCGTCGACCTGGGACCGGACCGGAGCGACGCACAGATGCACGCCAAGACCGTAGGATCCTACGCAGTGCCGTAGGGGACCGCACCGCCACTTCCCAGCAAATTAGGGACACTGTTGCTCCTGGGGTATCGGCGAGGACCATTCGCAACCGTCTCCATGAAGCTGGGCTACGGTCCCGCACACCGTTAGGCCGTCTTCCGCTCACGCCCCAACATCGTGCAGCCCGCCTCCAGTGGTGTCGTGACAGGCGTGAATGGAGGGACGAATGGAGACGTGTTGTCTTCAGCGATGAGAGTCGCTTCTGCCTTGGTGCCACAGATGGTCGTATGCGTGTTTGGCGCCGTGCAGGTGAGCGCCACAATCAGGACTGCATACGACCGAGGCAAACAGGGCCAACACCCGGCATCATGGTGTGGGGAACGATCTCCTACACTGGCCGTACACCTCTGGTGATCTTCGAGGGGGCACTGAATAGTGCACGGTACATCCAAAGCGTCATCGAACCCTTCGTTCTACCATTCCTAGACCGGAAAGGGAACTTGCTGTTCCAACAGGACAATGCACGTCCGCGTGTATCCCGTGCCACCCAACGTGCTCTAGAAGGTGTAAGTCAACTACCCTGGCCAGCAAGATCTCCGGATCTGTCTGTCATTGCATGTTTGGGACCGGATGAAACGTCGTCTCACGCGGTCTGCACGTCCAGCACGAACGCTGGTCCAACTGAGGCGCCAGGTGGAAATGGCATGGCAAGCCGTTCCACAGGACTACATCCAGCATCTCTACAATCGTCTCCATAGGAGAATAGCAGCCTGCATTGCTGCGAAAGGTGGATATACACTGTACTAGTGCCGACATTATGCATGCTCTGTTGCCTGTGTCTATGTGCCTGTGGTTCTGTCAGTGTGATCATGTGACGTATCTGACCCCGGGACTGTGTCAATAAAGTTTCCCCTTTCCTGGGACAATGAATTCACGGTGTTCTTATTTCAATTTCCAGAAGTGAATAAATTAACAGCTTACCTATCAGACTTACCTGGGGCACTCCTACCAATACCATTCTCTCTGATGAACACTCCCGTGGAGGACAACGTACTGGGTTCTATTACTTAGAAAAAAATCTAACCTCTTGAATATTTGGTAACCTATTCCGTATGCTCACACGCTCGTCAAGACTAGAGTTCTTCTCAAGGACGCAGATGTAGCAGAGGGTGTCTCCTAGAAATTGAAACTTCAAGGACCTGTACTGCCAAGACGTTATGGACTCCCTAAAGACTACAAAGAAATGGTACCGTTACACCCAGCTGTCAGCAACATTAGGGCTCCTACACATTTGCTGGCCAAATACCTGGCACAATTACTAAGGCGTAATGTGGGTAAATGCCTTCATCACGTTCTTATTTCTGTGTATTTCGTAAAACGTCTCGACAACTTCAAGCTGAAAGACTCAGATACCCTGGTGAGTTTTGACGTTGTTTCATTATTCACCAGGGTGCCTCTTCCAGAGTCAGCTGAGCTTATTGCATAGAAATTTCACGAGAAGAGGACCGATCTTTTCAAGGACGTTCTGACCTCCACGTATTTTCTCTTTAATGGAGAATACTATGAACAAACAGAAGGAGTCGTTATGGGGAGCTCACTCTCACCTGTGGTCGAGAATTTCTATATGGAGTACTTCGAGGAGGAAGCTTCCGCATCATCCAAATGGAAACCTACTAGTTTTCTACATAATATGCGTAACACATTCGTCATATGGCCCCATGAAAGGGATAAGCTCCTAGACATCCCTACACACCTGAACTCCATACACCTAAACATCAAATTCACTATGGAGACCGATGCAAATTGAAGATTACCATTCCTGGACGTCATGGTGAAAAGAAGAGCGGATGGCACCCTGGGCCACGAGGTAAACAGGAAGGAAACGCACACCGACCTGTATTTGCCAGCGGATAGCTTCCAGCACCCTGTGCAGAGGAATGGGGTGCTAAAAACACTGGTGCGCTGGACGCACACCATCTCTGACACATGGAGTCTGCTCCAAGAGCTCGAACACCTCAAAACTGTATTCCGAAAAAACGGGTACTCAGAATGGCATCAGACGCGCTTTCCGCCACACCTGTACCGTACAGCGTGTGGAGACGGAAGAAGTCACGGAGAAAGAGATAGCCACTGCCTGTATACAGTATACTGGCGCAATATCTGGGGAAATAGGACGAATTTTGAGGAAACACCGAATACGAACTGTCTTTTGCCCTCTAAATAAAACGCGAGCATTATTGCGAAGTGTCAAAGACGATCTCGCCGGCCGCGCTGGTCTAGCGGTTCTAGGCGCTCAGTCCGGAACCGCGGGACTGCTACGGTCGCAGGTTCGAATCCTTCCTCGGGCATGGATGTGTGTGATGTCCTTAGGTTAGTTAGGTTTAAGTAGTTCTAAGTTCTAGGGGACTGATGACCACAGATGTTAAGTCCCATAGTGCTCAGAGCCATTTGAACCAAAGACGATCTCGGTTTGCGGAAGGCCAACATATACCAGATTCCGTGTCAATGGGTGAAGACTTATATTGGACAGACAGTGCGCACCATCGAAGATCGTTGCCGAGAACATCAGAGGCAGTCGCAGAGCACTCTTTGTCCGAAAATCACGATATGGACAACCAACATACCAGGATTTTGCAACAGACATCTAAATACTGAGACAGCTTCGCTTGAGAGGCTATCGAAATTCGTACCAGGGACGGACTCATAACCACGATTGGGGCTGCAGCCTCAGCATGGCATGGGAGCACTATGTCTAATTTAAAAGACGCTCAGCAAAGGAAACGAAAGGGCGATAGGGCGGACGAGGCAATTAGAGCGAAGCCACCAAAGACGCCGACGCCACCATTTCACGGACCGCTGACGCGCGGGTGACGACCGCAGAGAGAACGCCTCGCGAGGGCAGGGGATTTAAGACGGCCGCCCGCCCTCAGGTGCTCACTTCGTCAGCGCACCTGACGATTGCGACGTGTCTGATCGCCGAAATATTGTGCCCGTTGGACACTATGGACCGGCCGTACACCCGTGGACTGTTCGAGAATATTTTTGTCAATTGCAGTAAACTCCTCGCACTCCACACCCCCATACAGTGTCCAAAATCTTTTTTCAACATACATTCCATGAATCGCTAAATATATCATACTTTGTACTTCGGGTTTCAGTCAGCTTTCGTCACATATCACACTTTTCGTCCCATATCATGTTTTTTTCTTGAAATTTCTTATTTAACCTGTCTTTTGAATCGTGCGTAGCACTTCTTATCCTCGCTGTCCTGTGCATTTAAACATTTATGACATACTTGTTTCTACTCTTCCACGATTTCCTCACTACCATTTGTCCATCACTTCATGTTCATATTCCTAGACCTAGTGTCTTTCTGATGGTTTTACGTTCTTCCTTTAATAAGTTTTCTAGGTCACCTTTTATGTGGACTGTCAGTGTTTCACTGGCAAACAAGACTTAAGCTTTTAATACTGTATTATAGTGCCTAATTTTAGTGTTTTGGGACATGCATTTTTTATTGTACAGTTTGTAGGTCTTTCCACAGGCTCTCTTTACTTTTTGGAGGCGAATGTTTTGTGATATTTTCTCTCACTCCGTAGGTTCAAGGACTTTACCTAAGTGTACAAGATACGGAACTCTATTGATATGACCATATTTTGTAGTCAATTTTTGGTTTTTTGGGTGTCTGTTTTTGTGACGATGAACTCAGGCTTTAGGGAAGATATTTGCAGACCAACTTTATCTGCATACTCTTGAAGGGTTTCAGCCTGTTCGAATGCTGTTATCTCATCATCTTCTAGTAAGGCTAAGTCGTTAGAAAAGCTAACCATGAAATTCTTATTTCCTCCTTGACTCATCCCATCTGTATAGGTTTCCAGCAGTTTTTATTCTTCAGTTTCATTTCCCATTAGCGGATGACCTGATCCAACATATGGATAAATAGGAGAGGAGACAGACCCGCACCTTGTCGAACGCTAGTTTTGATCAAGAAAGGTTCGGATATTTCCCCAAGAATTTTACCTTGGAGGCAGTATATGTCAATGTTTCCTTGATGCGTTAAGGGTATCTGAATGTAACCCTTGGTTTTAAAGGACATCACAAAGTGATTGTCCGTCAGACGAGTCGTATGTTTTTTTAAAGTCAACTAACGTGCAAAATATTGGGCTGTTTCTGACTGTTTTGTATTTTAGCACGGTATTCAGAGTGAAAATTTGTTCTGTGCAGGATCTACTGGGCGAAAGCCACCTTGGTATACACTAGTCCTTTTTTTTTAAATTGCTCTTGTGCTCTTCGAACAAGACAGGCTGATAGAACTTTGTATGCGACCTGAAGTAGGGATATCCCTCGATAATTATTTACGTCAGATTTGCTCCTTTTTTGTGTAATGGCTGAATAACCGCACATCTCTATTCCTGGGGTATTTTTCTGTCTCCCAAATATCTGCAATGATTTGGGGTTAACTCTCTGAGAGAATTTGGTCCTAGAGTTTTCAGTACATCAGCAATAATCCCATCTTCACCTGATGATCTACTTTTTTTAATTTAATAATGTGTTTGTGAATTTCTTCTGGCGTTAGTGGGGATGATTCAGGGTGCGTAGAAGTAGGTCTATCTTTAGCGAATATCAAAGGTGGTTCCGCACAGTTAAGGAGTGTTGACAAAAAATGTGTCCGTTCCTTACAGTTTTCCTGGTTAGTGAGTGCAAATTTTCGGTCAGACTTCATGAAACATTAGATTCTCGTGTATTGTAGTTTCAGAAGTTCCCTTCGATTGAGTTTAGTTTGTTTTTTTGGTATTTTCTTTTTGTTTGCATAATGATCTTCGGCAGTGGTTTCCTAGTTTCATGAAAGTATTGAATATTTTCCTATAATTTCTTTCTGCTGTACTTAAGAAAATCCTTTTTCAGTTTTTCCAAAGCTGTATCACACTCTGTATCCCACCATGGATGTTTTGTGGTTTTCTTCAGGGGGACTAAGTCTTTAACCTTCTGGATTATTTTACTGTGAAAATTTTCACAACTATCTGCCTGGACTTTTCCCACTTCTTCTCCAATTTCAGTTTATTTGATTCTTCAGGTGCACTTTCTTGCAGTGGACTATCTTTGGGATAAAATTCATTTTAATCCTTGTTAGATAATGGTCTGAATCTATGTTTGCACCTCTATGGACTTCTATTACAAGAACGTCCTTCTGTAGAGGATACGACATGGCAACATGATCGATCTAATATTCACCAAGCTCTTATATTGGGGATCTCCAGGTATTTTGTTTTCGCTGATTTTTCCTGAGTGATGTTGACATGATTTTAAGGTTGTTTTACTGGCGTAGCTCGGTAATCCTTTTTCCTGTTTTGTTGGTAAATTTATGGGCGGGATATTTTCCTACAGTTTTCCAGTATTGTTTTTCTCTATCCATCTGAGCACTGAAATCACCCAATAAGATTCAGATGTCCTGCTTCGGAAGTATAGCCATTATTTTCTCAATATCTGCCTAGAATTTCTCCACAGTCTATGGATTCTTGGATTCACTACTGGAAACAGCGGTTCCGGGAAACTAATTTCTTTCGCTGATTGTTTTAGTACAGCTCTTTACGTCTCCCACACGTGAAAGACGAGCTTAAAAAGGCAAGCGAATGCAAAACGCAGGAGGAATACGATGTAATCAAACACGAATCGTACGGAGAACTTGCGACACACATTTTTATGCGAAGGATAAGCTTCGTACTACATTTTTTTGTTTTACCGCAATATGAGAATTCAAAAAACGTTAGAATTCAACGTCCCATCAACTTATAGGTCATTCTAGACCAAACACACGTTTGTATGGTTTCAAGGATGGGGTCGGAAATCGGCCGAGCCCTTTCAATGGAACAATCCCCGAATCTGCCTGGGGTGATAAAGGGGAAACCTAAATCTAAGTTGGTTTGCCGCGGATTTAAGCCGTCGTTCTCCAGAACCCAAGACCATTTAGCTTACACGATATGAGAGATTAATCAGAACGGCTCTTATTCAATCAGATAACGATTTACCAGTAGATTTTCATGTTTCTGCTGCACCCTCATTACAGCAGTAACCATTTTCAGATACATGTTACAGATACATTATTTCATCACACTTCACCTTTCCAAATTTGTTAAAAGTACATGGGTTTACTGTTGTTGTAGTTGAGATTAATGGAAGTGAAGACTGGTCTCAAACCAGCTCTTTAATGTAATTCCCTCCCGGTTGTCTGATATTATTCGACTACAATCCATTTCTCATGCTTCACTTTCGTAGACCTTAACATTGTAACCTGTTTTCAAGTCAACATATACAAAACATTCATGTCCTTTGTCGTCTCTCACAGAATGAAAAAGAGTTACCTGAAGACCCTGAAGTTTTCTTTTCTCCGAATTTTATTTCCTTGTTCAACTTTCTCAAAGGTTTGCTTTACTCTTCACTCTACGTACAAATTATAAAACACTTGAGATAGGCTGTAAACTTATCTCACTTTCTTCTCTCCTAATGTTACCTTTTCAAGTCATTTTACTCTTATAACTGCAGGCTGGTTTCCGTACAAGTCGTATGCAACTTCCGCTCAATACAGACTACCTTTAATAGGTTCAGAATATGAAAGTCAATAATTGCAAAAGATTTTCTGTGTATGAAACTGCAAAAATTTATATTTGCCTTTCGTTAGTCTGGGACAAATCGAACAATGTGTATTGCATAACTTGAATACATGTGATATTGGTAGAGTAGGAGAAAACGATTCTAAAAAATTCTGAAAATTTTAAAACTTTCAATAAAACTTTTAACAATTTTCTTAAATTTTGTATTTATTATCTCAACTGAATGTAACATTATAATTTTCTAAATAGTGCCGACCATTCGGTAGCTTCACTACCATCTTCGCACCTGAAAAGACAAAAATCTGTTAGCTTACTTTTTAAAAAATTACAGGGAATTAACACTGTACACATCGTATTATGAAAGCAATTGACAGTGTACAACAACTTTGCATGGTCCACAACATGCTTATTTTAAATCCTCGGGTAAAATGTGTTATACTCAGCCTAAAACGAACGCAAAGAATAATCTACACCGGAGAGCCAAAGAAACTGGTACACCTGCCTAATATTGTGTAGGGCCTCCGCGAACACGCAGAAGTGCCGCAACACAACGTGGCATGGACTCTACTAATTTCTGAACTAGTGCTGGAGGAAATTGACACCATGAATCCTGCAGGGCTCTCCGTAAATTCTTAAGACTGTCAGGGGGTGGCGATCTAGTCTGAACAACACGTTGCAAGTCAACCCAGATATGATCCATAACAGTCTTGTCTTGCGAGTTTGGTCGCCAGCGGGAGTGTGTATCTCAGAAGAGTGTTCCAGGAGCTACTCAGTAGCAATTCTAGACGAGTGGGGTGTCGCATTGTTCCGTTGGAATTGCTCAAGTCCATCGGAATGCACAATGGACATGACTGTATGCAGGTGTTCCTACAGGATGCTTGCGTACGTGTTGCGATGGGGCGGGTTAGAACCCGCGTTATGTTGCGTTATCGTTTGATCACTATCTTTCGTCGTACTGTGCACTACAAAAAGTTCCACCTACCTCTCGTCACCAGTCCGATTCTGTGCATACGTAGATACTGTTCAGACGATGTTAAAAGATGCGTTGAAGAAAAACACCGTCAATACTTACGTTTGCAAAGTCCGCCTAAACTCTGCTAACAAGCTATCCTGCCGTATCTTACAACAATTTTCGGATGTAGGGCAATTGCTTCATTCTTTTAGAACATATGTCCAAATTCCGCAACAAGTTCTTTATTTCTTTTAGTTCAAAATTAAAGAAACAGTCATCAACCCATATTTATTTAAACGACTAATATCAATGTCCTCAGCTCACAGTTCATACAACTCCGTATACACCCAAGACAGCCAGAAATGTACTTAAGTCCGACCCGAATTATTACGTGCTTTACAGTCGAAGCTCTGCTACAATATATTTGTTTCACAGTCGGCTTTTTTACAGGGGATTTCTAATGAAGAAACAACTATTCCATAGATGAATGTGAAACATACCACGCAGAATTTTACAAAGGCCAGAAGTTCACACACGTTTAACTTTGTAACAAAACACTGCACGAAACTCAAATTTCCAAAATCTGCCCGTAAATTCAACTGTTTCCACGGCAATACAATCCGGACTTGAGATACCAATAACATCTTCATTTTACTCATCATGTAGATGGACACCTCCAACATGACCTGCACGTCTGATAGTTAGCCAGCGGCTGACCAAATGCTGCTCCTTCCACAGCCTATAACTACCTGTAATGCGCGGGAAATGCTTAACTCTGATTGGTTGTTCAAAATGACCAACCAATCAAAACAATCCTTCGAGTTCTTTTTCGTGCTAAAACTGTCACGCAAAACAACATTCACATATGCATCTACGTCAATTCATAATGCAAATATTAATATAATGTTCAACAAAACCCAACGAAAACAAAACTAATCTTGAAATAACTTTAGAGAACTATTACTCTGCAAATGGATAATCTGGCTGCCTTCTTACAAAAGCAAGTACCCTTGGACATACGTCATCAGCCAGGTAGGGAAATTATAGTTTTCATTGCAACTACATGCTTCACATTTTCCCATGACATAGTTACGTAATTTTTAACATAAGATATTATTGAATTTTTACGTATGTGCGACATACACACTCTCACTCACACTCAAAAGTTACGAAAATGGGATATAGTAAACTTTTTTAATTACAAAATATCTAAATAAATTGTACTGCCACATAGTGAACTTCAATAATAACTCCAAATGAAACTAAAGGAAGAATTGCTATGATTCCTAACTGACTTTAATCTTATAAGTTTCAGTTTTTGGTGTTTTAGGTAATTATCTCTAAATCTGAAAGTATCTTGGCTAGATACATGAGATTTTAAAACAAATTTCCTTTTAGGAACAAAGTATTGTGTATTGACTTTTAACAAAAATTAATATTTTTAATACTGTTTATTTAGATTCGTTGGGGCTTTAATATTCTGTCGCTCGAACTGACACAATTACCGCTTCCCTTGGCTAGGCTAGCTACAGCTGCGAATGAGTCACGCTAAGATACAAGTGGCTGTTTCTATCACCGCCAATGGCTCCAAAGCTACGAGCCGCACTCCAAAGTAGTGCAGTAACTGCTGTTGCATATTGACTCGCGAAGTTACACATCCCCTAAGACCCTAAAATTTCTGTTGAGTATAATTTTACAGTTCTTATTGCCATAAATGTTATTTAAGAATGATTTCGATAGCTACACCGACACTGTCAAATCTAAATTGTTCTTATTAAAATCTATATTGAACTGAAGTCTTTCTCGAGTAAACAAAGTATCTAACATTACGTGATAACATTATATACGGTTAGAGCAATAGTCAATGGATAGTATACAGTAAATTCTGCTACCGAAACAAAATTTCAATTGTTTTCTCCAAATCACATTTCTCTCACAAAATTTTTTTCGATTGAACGTTTGTCACACAACTGATATCAAAAAAGTAATGGTTTTACAAATTAAAATTTATGCACTGTGGGGAGTGTCCATGTAATTCCACTGCACTATGATTTCTACACTGTGGAGGGTATTCAAACATATACTCGCTATGAATGGCGCTTATAAACTCATAAACTTTGGCGTTCAGACAACTTCAGTTCAACACTTACATACGGGTAGCATTATGTTCTCGTCACTGGGGTACATAATCCAGCTCTCAGTCAAAGATTGGGGTTCTCTCTCAGTACCGCATCCAGTTCGATCACATTTTTCGTTCGTGCAATGTACAGTACATCTAAGTGTCCGTTTTTAGTATCGACATCCTAACCTAATACACGCATTTATCCTACTTACAAATTTCTCAAAGCTTCACCCAGACCCAAAAGTAAAAATTTCTTCAAAGAACTTTTTCGAAACAGTCTTTTCCTGACTTAACTGTGGTCACAGTTTCATTTCAATCTTTTCAGTAAAAAGTTTGTTAATTGTCTTTCAAAACTTTAACAGTACCAAAAATTTGCACTACTACTGAAGCCTTTTTTCAGAGTCAGTTTTAATCACTAAGCAAGTTACTGTTAAAAATAATCCTGATTTAAAATGTTACTCTTCCTTCCTTAACATTTTCTTCAGAAAAAGATGTTACTGCCTCACTTTCTACAAACAAGCTATTATAAACCAAGAAAATTTACATCATTGCATATATTGGAAATAAATTTCTGCCCCCCTCTGCGGCTCTGAAAAATATCATTATAAATTTGGTAAAGAAATACAAAACTATTGAACACTGAAAATTATTCAGGCAACTTTCTGCAGTTCTGAACTACTCATATACACGTTATACACAAAGAATAATTAGAGAAAGCTTTTAACAATGTTCACTGGAATACTCTCTTTCAAATTCTGAAGGCGGCAGGCGTAAAACACAGGGAGCGAAAGGCTATTTACAATTTGTACAGAAACTAGATGCCGGTTGTAAGAGTCGAGGGGCATGAAAAGGAAGTAGTGGTTGGGAAGGGAGTGAGAAGGGTTGTAGCCTATCCTCGATGTTATTCAATCTGTATATTGAGCAGCAGTAAAGGAAACAAAAGAAAGATTCCGTACAGATATTAAAATCCTTGGAGAACGATAATTAGTTTGACAAGAAGAGAATAGAAGCTTTCGAAATGTGGTGCTACAGAAGACTGCCAAAGATTAGATGGGTAGATCACATAGCTAATGAGGGGGTATTGAACAGAATTGGGGAGAAGAGAAATTTGTGGCGCAACTTGACTAGAAGAATGGATTAGTTGCTGGGAGATTTCTGTGGCATCAAGGGATCACCAATTTAGTACTGTAGCGCAGTAGGTACTGGGAGATGATGAAGCTTGCACAGGACAGAGTAGCATGGAGAGCTACATCAAACCAGTTTCTGGACCAAAGACCACAACAACAGCAGCAGCAATGAATGCAAAACAATTTTATGACATCACTGAAAATTACTCATGCCCACTTCAGTAGTTCTGAAAGAACATCTCACCCACATATTATACAGAGAGAATACCAAACTAATAGTAAGTCCTTATAAAATTATTGAAAATATTTCCTGTCAGTTTCTGTGGCTCTATCAACTTCCTCACACACTTACTGTATACAAAAAAAAATTACCATATTATTATGCAAACTGAAAATAACTTACCCCAGCTTCTGTGGCTTCCCAGTACACATCAGTTATACTTTATATAAAGAGAAAACAATTTTATAGAAAGATACTGAAACGTTACTCATGCCAACTTATGTGGCTCAGCAAATATACCTTACTAGCCAACTACTGCAGCTCTTCATTATCTCATATACCAAACTACATAATATATAGACAATTAACACAAAAGTCCTTACACAAAAATACTAAACGTGACTCATGCCAACTTATGTGGTTCTCAAACCCAGTCTTGCACACAGTATTCAAGAAAAATACACATTACTGAGATTATTAAATACACTTAAACCAACCTCCCTGCGGCTTTCAATGCATTTCATTTACTCATTATGCAGGCAATCCTCTCTTGCCTTGAATACATTTCATACAACAACGTCTTTACATGTCAAGGACTTAGGGAAATTAATCACATTTCTTTATACTTTACCATGTAATTTTCATTTCTCTCTCGCTCTAATTAGTGTTTCAGTTATCTACTAGAAACAATAGCTTTCTCCTGCCTCTCTGTTCTTTGTACTGCACTATATACACTATTTACTATTAGGGAAGAAGATAAGATAACAGCAAAAGTTCTGAATTATCAAGAGGAAGGTTGACAACACGAAAAGAAAGTGAAATTGCATTGTCAACAACTCAGGACGCCTGGTCTTCGTCAACCACCTGACTACACAAAGAATGGATGCCCCCTGAAGCTTCTTAGTTACTGCTGTTTAATTATTGCAGCATTAAGTATGTTTTCAGGTCCAGTATGTTTTTGATTCCCAGCTGCTTGAATGATTTTATACCAACATACTGTCTTTCTCCTGTCTAAAAAGGACCTGCATTTTTCCCTTCTACATTATCATCTATCTCATCAGTGGTTACCATGGTCCTGCAGTAACATATAAGCAGACCTTTGACAATAGATCCTTTTTTTCCAACAAAAGGAATGGATACAATTTCCCCCTGTACATTTGTTACCGCCTCAATTTTTCCACAGTGTAACCTTCCTTTTTATTTATGTAAGAAATCGACCCCTGCCAACATTTCAACACTAAATCCATTCATAATCAAAAATTCTGTTCCGTCTGAACACCACCTATAGTAATGGGTATCATTAACTCTTGTTTTACTACCTTTTAGTTTCTACCAGTGGCCACAATTATTTTTAACCCACTTACTGGCTTAATAGTTACTTCTTTACTTTCAGGTAGACATTTACAAATTCCTGTGACACTGCACACACCTCAGAACCACAGTCTATTAAACAGTCAACTCTTTCATTAAAAACCGTTAACTCAATTATAGGCTGCCTTGGATTTACACTCCTGGAAATTGAAATAAGAACACCGTGAATTCATTGTCCCAGGAAGGGGAAACTTTATTGACACATCCCCGGGGTCAGATACATCACATGATCACACTGACAGAACCACAGGCACATAGACACAGGCAACAGAGCATGCATAATGTCGGCATTAGTACAGTGTATATCCACCTTTCGCAGCAATGCAGGCTGCTATTCTCCCATGGAGACGATCGTAGAGATGCTGGATGTAGTCCTGTGGAACGGCTTGCCATGCCATTTCCACCTGGTGCCTCAGTTGGACCAGCGTTCGTGCAGTACGTGCAGACCGCGTGAGACGACGCTTCATCCAGTCCCAAACATGCTCAATGGGGGACAGATCCAGAGATCTTGCTGGTCAGGGTAGTTCTTACACCTTCTAGAGCACGTTGGGTGGCACGGGATACATGCGGACGTGCATTGTCCTGTTGGAACAGCAAGTTCCCTTGCCGGTCTAGGAATGGTAGAACGATGGGTTCGATGACGGTTTGGATGTACCGTGCACTATTCAGTGTCCCCTCGACGATCACCAGGGTTGTACGGCCAGTGTAGGAGATCGCTCCCCACACCATGGTGCCGGGTGTTGGCCCTGTGTGCCTCGGTCGTATGCAGTCCTGATTGTGGCGCTCACCTGCACGGCGCCAAACACGCATACGACCATCTGTGGCACCAAGGCAGAAGCGACTCTCATCGCTGAACACGACACGTCTCCATTCGTCACTCCATTCACGCCTGCACGATGTTGGGCGTGAGCGGAAGACGGCCTAACGGTGTGCGGGACCGTAGCCCAGCTTGATGGAGACGGTTGCGAATGGTCCTCGCCGATACCCCAGGAGCAACAGTGTCCCTAATTTGCTGGGAAGTGGCGGTGGGGTCCCCTACGGCACTGCGTAGGATTCTACGGTCTTGGCGTGCATCCGTGCGTCGCTGCGGTCCGGTCCCAGGTCGACGGGCACGTGCACCTTTAGCCGACCACTGGCGACAACATTGATGTACTGTGGAGACCTCACGCCCCACGTGTTGAGCAATTCGGCGGTACGTCCACCCGGCCTCCCGCATGCCCACTATACGCCCTCGCTCAAAGTCCGTCAACTGCACATACTGTTCACGTCCACGCTGTCCCGGCATGCTACCAGTGTTAAAGACTGCGATGGAGGTCCGTATGCCACGGCAAACTGGCTGACACTGGCGGCGGTGCACGAATGCTGCGCAGCTAGCGCCATTCGACGGCCAACACCGCGGTTCCTGGTGTGTCCGCTGTGCCGTGCGTGTGATCATTGCTTGTACAGCCCTCTCGCAGTGTATGGTGGGTCTGACACACCGGTGTCAATGTGTTCTTTTTTCCATTTCCAGGAGTGTATTTTTAGATATTTAGACTCGAGCTCGTCTACCAAATACCGCACCACCTCTCGTTTGTGGAAACCTAGCGCTCCTGTGTAAATTAAATGTATATTTACAGGATCCTCCTTCGCCTTATTTTATTACCAGCAGCTTTCACTAAATTACTCAAAATGGAAAAAGCATCAACGTCTTGTTCCTCCTCCTCCTCCTCCTCTGAAATATACTCTGTTTCTGCAACCCTTCCTACTGTGTTGTCAGAACTATTTATATTACCCCCTTCTCCTTCCGCTCCTGATTCTTCGTCTTCACTTTCTGAAATTACTCCACTCACTTCATTCAAAAATTCCTCAACACTTTTATCCCCTCCCTTCTGTATTTCTATAGGATTAATTCCTCACTTAGTCTATAGATCACCTCTCATCTGTTCCACAGTGCTGATTCACCCCCACTTCCTGATCTGAGTATTTACTTTCTGTACCTGGTTCCTCCTTAAAATGGTTCCCTTGATCTCTATCTGAACTTTCCCTCTCACAAAAAGCTACTGAATTTATAGCTATCATATCGTTTTTCAGTGTCACTCTCCTCTGCCCTACTGTTTTCACTAACATTACTTTCAAAACGTTGTGTGGGTACCGTTCTTACCAAGGAAGCCGCTAGTGGGTTTACTTTGTATGGGTGCAGTATGCAAATGTAAACGTTATCACAGACTACTAACAGTTTTCCTGCAAGGTGACGCCATTGCCTCTGATGTTTCTATCACCTGTCGGGTCGCGCCTACCCGTTAGGTCATCAGCCTGCAGCTGACTGCACTTGAAATACTGGACTTGGTCAATGAACCCTCTCCCACCAGTACTCCCTTTTCTCGCTCTTCCTCTATAACTGTTCGCTCATGGCACGCCGACCATGCTTATATTGACGTACGCCCTGTTTTCATTAGGTCTAGCCGTAGGCCTATATTCTCTCCTAGCTCTCTCTTCCCCTTTCAGAAGGTTCTCGACTATTTCCAAATAATGAACAAACCGGCCAGTGTCATCCCTGGGTGCCGATATGATTTTATTTCGTCAATATAGCTCCAGCTGGTTCTCCATCCCCATAATAAGATGCTCTATTACTACTTTATGACTCAAATAGGACAAAGTCGCAACCCATTTTTGTACAAATCATTTAACACTTCCTTTCTTAGGATCATACTTTTCCCCAGACGAAAACTTATTCAAAACCACCATTTGTTTTCTTTTTCCGCAATACACATCGAAAAATGACTGTTTGAACTCCACTAATCGGTCATAATTATCTGAAACTAAATTACCCCAGATTCTAGCTTCTCCCACGAGATTAGAAGTAATAAACCCTATTTTTGTTTTTCACACCACACTTTGGACAAAACATCATCAAAGTCATTCCACAATTTTTTTGGATGAACATTCTTACTTGGATCAAATTTCAAAATTGGCGATGTGTAACTTAGACAATTTCTTATAATTCCAATGTACCATTAGGTACTACACAAACATTATTGTTGCTAATATTTTGTTCGACTTTTGTTAATCTACATTCATGCTCACATAACTGCTCATTCAAGTTTTTATGAAACTGATGAACGTTAGGTTCTACGTTAGTAGGTTTACTTGTCACTTGCAAATCAAACTGAACACACATTTCTTTTCCTTCTTTAATTTTATTTTTCAGGGTAACATGACTATCTCCACAGCATTTTTCTATATCTTGAACCTGTTAATGAACTTTGTCCAGTTCCGAATTCACTATTTCTTCTAGCTGGAAGTTATCCTCAGCAACTTTCTTTATCTGTAAAGTTAGTCACTTTTCAGTGTCACAATTCCCATATTACATTTTTGTCTAAGCAAAGTGAGCTCTCTGTTAATACAACAGTGAAACGATCTCATGTCACCTTTCCAAGAACCTCTTAATACTGCAATTTTATTTTCCATCCTGTATTCCAATTCCTCTGTTTCAGAACTTAATGAATTTTCTGTTTCAACCTCTTTTTTACTCACTTCAAAGCCTATATGACTCATTTTATTGCCATTAATAGTATTCATCGGACCAATATGTTTAAGAATACACGCGAGCATATCTGAAACACTATCTTTTTGTTCATCAGCAACTGACATTGTTTCTTCCTTTATCGTAGTCACAGTAACAGGTATAAGCGGGACACCGGGTTCGAATACATTTTGTTCAGTATCAGTCCCATAATTAGCATACTTTGAATGTGGCAAACTACTACTCGTAATAGCTTTTGACAAATCAAAATCGCTCGAATTGACACAGGTACTGCTTCCCACGGCTTGGCTAGCGATAGGTGAGAATGTGTCACGTTAAGATACAAGGGGCTGTTTTTATCTCCGCCAACGGCTTCAGAGCTACGAGCCGTACTGTAAAGTAGTGCATTAATGCTATTGCGTATTGACTAGCGACGATCCAGTGTCACCTACCAGTGTCGTATCTATACGTATCAGGGGACCCATATAACTCCACCTGCACATCTCCCACACCATTACAGAGCCTCCTCTAGCCTTAAAAATCCCCTTGTGTGATGCAGGGTCCATCGATCCATAAGGTTGTCTCCATACCTGTACACGTCCATCCACTCGATACAATTTGAAACGAGACTCATCCGACTAGGTAACATGTTTCCAACATCAACAGTCCAATGTCGGTGTTGACGGGCCCAGGCAAGGCGTAAAGCTTTGTGTCGTGCAGTCATCAAGGGTACACGAGTGGGCCTTCGACTCCGAAAGCCCACATCGATGACGTTTCGTTGAATAGTTCTCATGCTGACACTTGATGATGGGCCAGCATTGAAATCTGCAGCAATATGAGGAAGGAAACCACTTCTGTCACGTTGAAGGATTCTCTTCAGTCGTCGTTGGTCCCGTTCTGGCAGGATCTTTTTCCGACCGCAGCGATGTCGGAGATTTGATGTTTTACTTGATTCCTGATATTCATTGTACACACATGAAATGGTCGTACTGGAAAATTCTCACTTCATTGCTACCACAGATATGTTGCGTCCGATCGCTCGTTCGCCGACCACAACACCATGTTCAAACTCACTTAATTCTTGATTACCTGCCATTGTAGCAGCATTAACCGATTTAAAAACTGCGCCAGATTCTTGTCTTATACAGTGTAGACGTTGCCGACTGCAGTGCCGTATTCTTCCCATTTACATATCTCTATATTTGAATATGCCTGCCTATAGCAGTTTCTTTGGCGCTCCAGTGTATTACTCGTGTATAGTGACATATGAATAACAGTAAGAAAATAATCATTTAGAAGATAATCATTTAGAAGAAAGAATATCTGTTAAAAGTACCACCCTATCTGTAACAGAAATTGAAAATGTCGTAAAAAAATATACAATGAAACACCTGCATAATTATTTTCTTGACAGTCAGTAGCTGTACACAGATATTTGCACACGAAAAAGAAGAAGCAGATATCATAAGTTTGCTATTACATAACAAAGTGTAAAAGTAACATGATTATTGAAAATAGTAAAACACAAGTACAATCAAGAGGAAATTCGTTGTGTAAGCTATCTTTGCTTCTCCATATAATGATGTAGACAGGCATCAGAGTCCCACTTTGTATCGTTAACACCACAAAATCCAATTCTGGCTGTCTTGAGTTAGAGTTATGGGTCGTTTCCCGGATCATCTTGCGAGAAATGTCATGCCGAACATTAACAAGTGTTAGGCCAACATCAGTGTACTCGTCCTCTCGAGAGATTACGAATGAAGTTAAAAGAAGTGTACCGTTCCATTTAAAGAAGAAACCATACTCATGCCAGTATCTTGGTTAATATGAGAACGAAATCAATTAAACGTCGAACAAAGTTATTGCAGTCCCCCTCCCCCCAGCATCCCCCCCCCCCCCCCCCCCCACCCGGCAATATCCTGGAGTACTCTCATTTCCCAAAAACGTCATTTCGATATCTTGAACGGTTCGCGGAATAAAAGGGGTGTATTGGATGTTTACGCACCTTTATTTTATATGGTCATTGAGTATGACATCTGGCAACTGAACTCATCAATCACAACTGAACAACACAGTTTATAGATAGAACTGATTTGATTCACAAGTACATAACATTTTTCCTTCCGTCATGTCGCGGATTTTCTTTATTTACCACTGATGCTAACTAACATTTCGAGCAAATGTCTTCAAGTAGCTTGATAGTCATAGCTGGACAAAGGATCCACATTCTTCAGTGCGGATGTACAAATAAATCCGACCTCCGGTGGGATGTCGGAGAGCGAACATGGAGGAAACGGACAGGGACTGTGGATAGGCGGCGCTCAATCGGAATGTGAATCAGCAGTGAGACGTGCCGAGACAAAAAAAAAAAAAAAAAATGGTTCTGAGCACTATGGGACTTAACATTTGTGGTCATCAGTCCCCTAGAACCTAGAACTAATTAAACCTAACTAACCTAAGGACATCACACTCATCCATGCCCGAGGCAGGATTCGAACCTGCGACCGTAGCAGTCGCGCGGCTCTGGACTGAGAGCCTGAATCGCTAGACCCCGCGGCCGACTGGTACCGAGACAGTCAGCGCAGTTACGGCAGTGGTGTGTCGCGGGTGGGGCAGTGCTTAACGCATCTGCCTTGTAAACAGGAGAACCCACGTTGGAATTCCGATCTGGTACACATTTTCACTAGTCGCGCTGATTTCTCGTAATGTCCCTCCCTTTCCTTTCCTTTCTTGCCCTTTCCAAACGTTCTGCGAGGTGTCCGTTCTTTCGGACATATCCGAGAGACAGAGACAGAATGAAATCAGAATCATGACGTCCTTTCTTTATTTCTGGATCCACACGTTTTCTTAGCAAACTACTGTGCTGTGCGTGGGAAAAAGTACAACTTATTGCCCCGCTGGTTAAGGGTTCTTACAGCTCCAGTCTCGTATAAAGCGCTGGAAAAATAGTTGCTTACACGCCTTGATGTGTGCTCTAATTATTCTAAGCTTATCTGCGAAAGGCCCATAGCCGGTTGTAGAATACGCTTAAATTCCTCATGTAACGCTGGATCCTAAATCGTTTAACGAGGGCACGTTGAAAATTAAGAGCTTAAATTTTTTATTTGAAAACTCTTAAATCTTCTTAAATAGAGAAATTATATAAACACTCGACATCTTTATTCTTGATGTCTACGTATTTACATCTCAACACAGTCACCTAGGTGACAAACACATTTCTCCCAATGAGGGAGCAGTTTGTTGACAGCGCCTGTGTAGAATGTCTGACTGTTGATGGAGCCACAACCTCACCTCATCTGATCACTAGATCCTTAAGTTTTGGAGGCAGATGAAAATCGGATAGGGCAAGTCGGGACTATGGAGAATGGTCGATGAGAATTAACCCAAAGCGTCTGATTGTTGCAGATGTGGCAGCGCTCGTCTGTGGGCTGTCAGGGTCATCAGCGTACACAGCTTTCATTCATCTATGGATTTCACTAGGAGGCACGTTGTCTGCGGTTATATGCTCGATTACAGGAGAATGTTTCTAGTGCACCGTCGTACTTGCCTTGCACACGGCCATGTCCAGCGCTACAATTCAGATATAGCTAGCGGCAGAGGGTTTCAACTCGCGTGAGCAAAGCGGGATAGTCGGCTGAATAATATGCATGACATGCAATACCACAAACAACATTGAGAACAGAATAATAAATAGGGAGGCTTTGTATTTCAGCACATTCTCGTATGTAGGCTTTCGCGAGAATGATTGCACCTGCCGGTTCAGGTTTTCAATATCTCCTTGACCTTATTCTATGAGTTAAAACTTTGCAACATTAACGCTGCACATCTTTCTGTACATCGAGTGTCTTTCTATGAATCGAGTATCCTAATTAATACGGGTCCCACAGCCATGACCAGTATTCCAGGATACATCGCACGGTTGTTTTGTAAACCATCTCCTTTGCAGACTGATTGTATTTTTCCAGTATACTACCAGTCAACCGAAATTTGCAACTTTCTTTACCTATGACTGAGTCCTTATGATCGTTCCTTATCATATTACTTCCAATTGTTACTTGCATGTATTTTTGTGAGTTCAGTGATCAAATTACTCATGGATACTGTTGTCGCAAAACGCGATGCCTTCTTGGTTTGTGCTGTCAGTTTTACCCTTCCTGAACAATTAAAGTGAGTTGCCAGTCTTTACATCATTTTGAAATTTGTATCAAGATTTGACAGAATATTTGCACAGCTGTTTTCTGATGGCATTTCTTTCTAGAGAACTATATCATCTGCGACGTGTCTGAGGTTATTTTTAACTTTGTCTTCCAGGTCATTAATATATAATATGAACACCTATGGTACCTGTTGTATTAGTTAAAGTCGATTTTATTGAACACATAAACGCACAATACCATAGCACTAAAGATGCATTACATTAGAATGGTATATCGAGAACACACAATTATTATCAAGAAAGTCAACGACTGGAAAAATAAGTCCAAATTGCTATCCTAGAGTTCCCTAATCACTGCTTGGCTACGTCTTGGACCGATGGCTGAACGTATTGCATGTTGATGGTACGGAGATACGATGGCAGCTGCCCGTCGCCGTTTGCGGCAGCGCAGATACTACGTAGGGAGCGAGATGCCGGTGATAGGTTACCGTCAAGAGGACTACCGCCGATTGCAGCACCTCACTCCTGGCTCTGTAGCACCAAATTACTGACCGTTGTATCAATTTCCCATTCTAAACGTTGCATAAGGCAGTCTCTGTACACCTACCTGGAGCATGCTGGGATCTTCTTATGAAGAATACTTGTGTGTCAGTACAGCCACAATTTTGCCTGACACTGCAATATTTCTGGGTTTACAGCCATCATATTCAGGTACCAGAAGCTCTTCTTACTGTTAGAGCAGTTAAGAAGGCAGCAGCGGGATGATGACTTAATGTGGTTTGAGGAACCGATGACAGATGGTTTGTTCGGTACGGGTATCGTGAGAAATACCGCCTAAATTGTGGTGCTTCTCTGCAAGAGGCTGCTGCGTTCAGAAGTTTGGCATCAAAATGATAATCTTCTGTTATTAATAATAAAAAGCTACAGTACCTTTACTTGCGTTTCACGCAAAAGCTTCTCTCAACAGCACGATAGTATGCCACTATTTCAAAAGTGTTGATTGCCAGCAGAATAGTAAACACTTGAAAAAGCAGACGAGGGCATTGGAGAACTTCGGATCGCGCCTAATTTGGGTGTCCGGTGAAGTGGTTCGGCTGTAAGGTCAGAGCTGGTTCGGCAGTCTCGGACGACAGACATCGTTGTCTGCCGTTGTCGTTACCCGTTAAGACTTAACTAAAAATATCTTAGTTTCTAAATCAGAGCTGACTCGGCAGTCTCGGAAGACAGACATGTGGTCTGCCTTGCTCCGTATTGGTTAAGGACGTAATAAAGAATCTCTGAGTATTTGGTCATGTAATGGTTCAAACGGCTCTGAGCACTATGGGACTCAACTGCTGTGGTCATCAGTCCCTTAGAACTTAGATATACTTAAACCTAACTAACCTAAGGACATTACAGACATCCATGCCCGAGGCAGGATTTGGACCTGCGACCGTAGCAGTCGCACGGTTCCGGACTGCGCGCCTAGAACCGCGAGACCACAGCGGCCGGCTTGGTCATGTAACTGAGAACAATGTGATGGTAACCAAGCAAATGGGCAGTTCATTGTTTTGTTTATTTTTATGGACATGTGAAGAATTGAAATCATTTGTGATTCATAACGTGGAACATGATTGTGCAGTTTCTCGTATTCTGTTAATAAGAAACCGATCTGCATATCGTATAAAAAAAACCTATTGAATTTTTATTATTAATACAATATCCGTTCCTCACTAAGAGTTTTTAACAGCCTCAAGATAACGGATTCACGACCTACGTGCTTTTTTATGCGCAGGTAACAGCCACTCCACTTTGTTGCAGGTTGGTTAACATTAATTATAACTCACGCATTCCGCTCATGGCGGTGGAAGCCAATAGGCACCTCGAGGATGCTGCAGTCTTAGTACAAATGAGATCAGAGACACGTCATCTGTAGTAGCACATAGGAGGTATAAAGGAGAGAAATTTTCGAGGGAACTGGTTTATCATACACACGTATATATCTCCCTATCTCCCTCTCTTTTTTATCATGCCGTAATAACCCATAGGACTGTACCTCCGTTTATAAGCGTTGTCATGGTACTGAGTCAAATGTATTGCGAATATCTGATACATAGACTTCATGTTTTAGTGAGAGAGAAGTGCGAGTTTGGTTTTACAGGGCCGATATTTTCGAAATCCATGGTGGTAGGTATGAAGATGGGTAACTCCATTCGTATCACTTCCCTATGTTTGAGACTAAGATATGTTCTAAGATTGTACAACAGTTTTGTTGAGGACTTCTGCTACCCTAGTTGTAGACGGGTATGACATGCGGTTGTCTCCAATTCCTGAGGATCGATTTTGTTTGAGGGATAAAAGACACTTATTATTAAAAGAAGCACTAACTGTGGCGAACATCTGTTTCGATTCTGATAGGTAAATTATCGGCAGCTGTAGCTTTTTCCTACATAGCTCATGTTTGTAGTGGTGCCTGAGTTAAACTGGGGCAGCTTTTCTGCATCTTCATTTGTAAAGGAAAATCTAAAAAAGAAATTTGCTGTACTCTAATCAGTACCAGTTCCTATGCCACCTATCAAAGTCTGGACACTAATTTGGTGTCATTGACAAATTTACATATGACCAGAATTTCTTGCGGTTTTCTGAAAGAGTTTTCAGCAAGATTCTGCTACAGTAACCGTTTCACTTGGGATTTCCTGCCCCATAGGCCCTAAGCTTTAATTTACACATATTGGGCAGTAGTCTCGAGTATTTCAAAAGATTAATTGCATATACTATACGTATACCACGAACGGACCAACGCAGGATGAACTGTACTACATATCCATGTAGTACTCGGTTAACTGATCTTCTATACACGATCTTGCACAAAGCTGGATCTTTCATGTTCCTCATTGAGAGATGGCACTACTACGTATTCTGAACAATTAAACTTGTCCGCTTCTTTTAGTCGCTCTTTGTAATTTGGCATTGATTGTTGCCACACCTTCAGCGGCGCTTATAAAAACTGCAACGTCGACTTGCCCAAAGGGGTCACGACTTCCTCTTGCCATTGAATCAAACATACTTAGATTATGAAAGCGTTTCCCAACCACCTTCCTTTGATACTTTGAGGTCTGATACTTGCCCGCTCCATAATGCGGAATAATGAACGATCTGTGGCAGTTCCGGCGTCAGGGTACAACGCGTGTGCAAACACAAGTGTTTTGGAGAATAGCATTCAGCGCGCGTTGTTGAACACGGGGCTCCGCAATAGATGACCGTTACGTGATCCCATACTGACCGACCGAGATCATCAGATACGTCAGCAGTGTCAAATGAATCATCAACATTGAACAGTGGATCAATGGAAACGTGTTGTCTTGTCTGATAAATCACGTTTCTTGTTATACTAGGTCGTAACCGTAAACGCTAAACATGCACATCGCCACAGAGGATGACAGCTTCTGGCGGTTTGTGCTGTGGGGACGTTCACTTGGACATCATTGTCACCCGTGTTAGTACTCAAAGGCAACATGACAACTCTATAATAAGTGAAAATTGCTGCATCCCATCATGTTCAATTTTTGAGGAACGTGGTAGTGAACTTTTGTTGGTGTTTCGCTTACCAAATTCACATGATCTGAATCCAATCCATCTGTGACGCTATCGGGCATTAAATCCCCTCTCGGAAAGCAATGGTGTGTAATTTACGGGAGTTGCTTAAGTTGTGAGTAGACGTCTGGTGCATTCTACCCCCAGTGACCTACCAAAGACTGCGAATTCGTGTTACGGCGATTCGTAGCGTTCCAACGGTGAGCTAACACGCCATTATGTAGATGGTCACAATGTGTTCACCACTGTGTAGCGCTTTGCAGAAATGTGGAATTTCACTAGACTAAAATTGTAGGTTATACATTAGCTTTCATTAGCAAATCGTTTGTTGAGGCATCGGAACAGATGAGCTGTAAAGTACTGATCGACAATATAGTGCACAAATTTATTCATTGTTTCGACAGCTTAGGCAGCTGCGTTTGGTCGTTTTCGAAAATTAATTTAAAATTTGAATGTTTCACATCGACGGATTCAGATGCTGTCTCTCGGTTTTGTAAGTGTGAAACACCACCCACTGTAGGGAAGCAGCCTACTCATGCCGTATAAAATTCGCAGCAGTCTTTCCATTGTGGGCCAGCCCAGTCCGCTGTAACTAGCTCTGACGTCATAAATGTTGCGCAATATTTACAAAAACAAGTAAATAACCTGAAACGTTTGCCGGCCGCGGTGGTCTCGCGGTTCTAGGCGCGCAGTCCGGAACCGTGCGACTGCAACGGTCGCAGGTTCGAATCCTGCCTCGGGCATGGATGTGTGTGATGTCCTTAGGTTAGTTAGGTTTAAGTAGTTCTAAGTTGTAGGGGACTAATGACCACAGCAGTTGAGTCCCATAGTGCTCAGAGCCATTTGAACCTGAAACGTTTGTAGCACGTCCGGAGTAATACTAAATCAATATGTGTTGAATATCAGTTCAATAACATTAACCATTTTCGAGAATTCGACATTTTTCTGTAAAAATCATTGGGGCAACAGAAAAGAGCTAGAAACTTAAAAAATTATATTTAGATTCCTTCTGCATAATAATTTAGTAGAAACAGTATTCTGGATCTCATAAATTAAAATTTTTGTTCAAATTCATGATTTTCTGTTTTTGTCTTAAAAATTAAGGAAGCATGATAGATTAAGTAGGCGAATAAATAAAGCTAGGGTGTTTAAATTTAAGTTGAATGGAGATTCGCTATAATCATAAAGATGTAAGGAGTTTCAACTGAATAACTAAAAAACTATAGCGATAGCGTATCTCTAAATGGCAAGTTCAGAGCTCGTCTACTGCGTGTAGTGTAATTAAATTAATTCTCTTGCCTAAAATATTGGACTTAGCCCCGTCAGGCTTTTATTATGATTACTTACCTGTGTGCTGATTGCATATTGAAATTGAGACCTTCATTGGCCATCAGCAAAGTAAGCAATGATTTATTTGATAACTGAAAGTGGTGCATTATTAGCCCAGCGGCTAGTCGAGACAGCGGATTTAATCAGGCGTTCCCTTAGCCGTCCGCACCGCGGCTTTATATATACAGGGTGTTTCAAAAATGACCGGTATATTAGAAACGGCAATAAAAACTAAACGAGCAGTCATAGAAACACACCGCCTAGAACACAGTGTTGTTGCAACAAGACGAAGTTTTCAATGGAGGTTTAATGTAACCAAAGGACCGAAAAGATACAATAAAGGATCTGTCTGAAAAATTTCAACGGACTGGGAACGTGCTGGAAAGGTATGGCGACCGCGTACGGCAACCACAGAGGGCAACGCGCAGCTAGTGCAGCAGGTGATCCAACAGCGGCCTCGGGTTTCCGTTCGCCGTGTTGCAGCTGCGGTCCAAATGACGCCAACGTCCACGTATCGTCTCATGCGCCAGAGTTTACACCTCTACCCATACAAAATTCAAACGCAGTAACCCCTCAGCGCCGCTACCATTGCTGCACGAGAGACATTCGCTAACGATATAGTGCATAGGATTGATGACGACGATATGCATGTGGGCGGCATTTGGTTTACTGACGCAGCTTATTTTTACATGGACGGCTTCGTCAATAAACAGAACTGGCGCACGTGGGGAACCGAAAAGCCCCATGTTGCAGTCCCATCGTCCCTGCATCCTCAAAAAGTACTGGTCTGGGCCGCAATTTCTTCCAAAGGAATCATTGGCCCATTTTTCAGATCTGAAACGATTACTGCATCACGATAGCTGGATATTCTTCGTGAATTTGTGGCGGTACAAACTGCCTTAGACGACACTGCGAACACCTCGTGGTTTATGCAAGATGGTGCCCGGCTACATCGCACGGCCGACGTCTTTAATTTCCTGAATGAATATTTCGATGATCGTGTGGTTGCTTTGGGCTATCCGAAACATACAGGAGGCGGCGTGGATTGGCCTCCCTATTCGCCAGACATGAACCCCTGTAACTTCTTTCTGTGTGGACACTTGAAAGACCAGGTGTACCGCCAGAATCCAGAAACAATTGAACAGGTGCAGCAGTACATCTCATCTGCATGTGAAGCCATTCCGCCAGACACGTTGTCAAAGGTTTCGGTTAATTTCATTCAGAGACTACGCCATATTATTGCTACGCATGGTGGATATGTGGAAAATATCGTACTATAGTGTTTCCCAGACCGCAGCGCCATCTGTTGTTGACAATTGTAACTACTGTAATTTCTAAAGTTTGTCTGCCTGAAAATGTACTGTTGTCCCAAGCATATTGCAACAAACGGTGTATTTCTATCGCTGCTCGTTTAGTTTTTATTGCCGTTTCAAATATACCGGTCATTTTTGAAACACCCTGTAAGAACGCTGCGCGAGAAAGAAAGGCCCCAGTTCTCTCCAGACGCTGATCAGCGCACCACCTGTGCCGGGAGTGGCGTCGTGTCGGTATCATTGCTATAAACAGCCTCTGATGTCGTAATAGGTTACTCGGGATACGCGTAACCATGAAATCATTTTCGAGTGAAGTGTTAATCCTGGGATGACTTTAATGATCTATCTTCAGTTTGCGTATGTCGTATTTTCACGTGCCGTCGCGGGACTGACATCCTACCATTATTTAGCGTGGCGTTTGATGAACATTATCATCAAATTATGGCGAGCATTCACTTAAAACATTTAAAAAGGAACAGTTATAGTTGCATCAGCGCATTAGACTCTGAGCTGCTGTGGTAGTTAGATTGTGTGGCTTCTTTTTGGTCTGTGACTTTCTGAATATAGTGAACATTTTAGAAAGAATCGTTTTTGATTATGAATCCCAGACAATCTCCTAATTCCTCAGAACTATAAGCTGTAGCTGTAAGTGTATTTCTCAGATGAAGTGGGCACTAGGAATTCTAATTACAGGCTTCATGTTTTGCTAATCCCTTTCTGGTTGCCAATATTGTAGTCGGAGAGGCAGCGTTGAGAACGGCAAACAACAGCATTAAGTAAATCATAGGAAAATTTCACTAACAATTATTTCCACCCGCCGCACCACATATGTTGCTAATCGGCCGGGAAATGCGTCTTTTCTGCATTTCATTACAAAACATTCAACAAATATTTCCATACGCCGCCCCACAACACGTTCTGGATCCATGACATCCATCGTGAGGAATCTTATTGGTTCTAACAAAAAATTTCTCACTTTCAACGCAGACTGTATGTTCATCTCTGGTGAATTTGAAATATATCAAAGTACGGATAGTTAGTGACAGTTCACAGTTACATGAGAAACTCATATGTCAACAAGGGACTCCATATGCCATTTTGAAGTGAGTGGTTCAGTCACTACTTGTTATCGACACACTGCTAGATTGTTTATTTTCACAGGCGTTTTAAGATACCAATAGGAGTAATGAGTCCTTCTTCACATGTAACATTAATTCAGACTGAAACTGATAACTGTTGAAATATATTGCAGGCAACGGGACTGACGTATTTGGTAGGTATTTCAATCACATCAAATTGCTGTTCCATATGGTGATATGAGCTGCAGTTTCTCTTATATACAACCGATCGATCGTACAAACAAATTTAATTCATGAGTGTGGGGACTCAAAACTGTCTTCGTACCACAGAATGTGAGTGTTAACCTCAATCGCTCAACGCTGGCACCGGGTAAATTCATTACTCCGTCTTGGAGAAAGCCTATAAGTTACCTTACTGCATTGAATATTGTTTCACGCTCACTGTGGAACAATGGAAAGCGTATTTTGGGTTAATGCACTCAGAACAACGAGGCTACCGGAGACAGCCCTTGAATGAGGAATTACACTGTTTGTGTGTCAATATTCTCGAATAGTCACATTTCATTCTTCTATGCCCCGGAATCATATCACCAACTCCGTGAGAGGAGGTGCGGCTCTTATCTTCTGACGGTTACATCGAGTTTAAAAATGAGTTGTAAGCTTCTGTTGACAATCTAGGACGTATTTTGGAGCTCAAGACACAATGTTTCTACAACGTTAATCGAAAAAACTGGTTATACATTGAGAGGTCAGAAGAAACAACAGGCAGTTGGCGTTTCTCCATACAGTCCCGGAAGAAGTGGGTCCCTGACGCCCCACAATCAAATACCCGGCAATCTGACTCAGCAGACCGTCGATGGCCCCTAATGGCTCTACGGACGTGACTCGACGTCTGCTTGCCCACTACTTGTGGTCGTCCGGTGCGGTGCTTTACGCAAGCGGAAACATTGTTCAAATGGCTGTAACCACTACGGGACTTAACATCTGATATCATCAGTCCGCTAGACTTAGAACTACTTAAACCTAACTAACACATCCATGCCCGACAGGATTTGAACCTGCGGCCGTAGCAGCAGTGCGGTTCCAGACTCGGAAATATTGTCTCTCCAGCTGTGAACATCCGTCCTGGACACTTCGACTTCTGAAATCCCAATTCTAATTCATAATATACATCATACTGCCCATGCGTATTGCACCGATAACCATCAAATGCTCAAAGCCATTTAACTGGCGACGTTCTGCCACTTTCATTACACAACGTCTGAAGCTGACTGTTAACATTCTCACGCCATTCGCCACGTCTTCCCACCAGATTTGGGCGTCATATATAGGACATATTCAGCTGGAACCACTCTTTCCGTATTTTATGACCTAATGGTTTGTCATTACGTAGGCAGACTGCTACTTCTTCTTGTACTTGTATCTGAACTGAAAGGGTCTTTCGACAGATTTATGTTACTGTGGATTTTGTTTTCTATAAAAACTGTATTTTATATAAACACTTTTGCAATAGACTTGAGAAACTTCTATACCCACGCTACGGTCATAACTGTTGTTTCGTCTACATCTGTTTAATAACACCCGGGTTCTCTTCCAGCAATGTATCTGATCTGAACATCTTAGTGGGTTTACTCCTATCTACTTTAATTTTTCAAAGATGGCGTCTTGTCAGCTGTCGACGTTCGCTGTAAGCTACGATTTTTGTTGATTTCGGACTGGCATTTTACCTTCGTGCGACGGAAAAATATCACACTACTCGGCCAAGAAGTGGTACTCTCTCCTCTCGTCTTTACATGGTTTTCAACCTGAAACCCTGCTATCGAGAAGCATATACGTTCGTTTATCGAAATATAGGAACTAGTGAACGTTAGAACTTTGAAACCTCTATATTGATTGGGCTACACGAAATTCTTTGAAACAAATTTTCTGCTTCACCTCTGCAGTGTAGAATCTCAGCTATAACCAAAGCATAATCCGGTGTCACATACCCTGATATTTAACCTTCTGAAGCAGCACAGGGCTAAGATGTTGTTGGTGGCGTTAGCAGGCCGCACGCGGCAATTCACCGACTCTGCGTTACGCCACCGGAAAGCCACCAGCGTACCACTAACTGCCCAATCTCTGACGTAACCAGAAGCCCTTTGCTCTGCAGACGAACTTCAATTTGGAAGTGGCAGTACCACAACACAGCAACATTTGGTACTGTAAGTACTGCCCATCCATCAAGGCACGTCGTCGATGCATCGGCGGAACATTGAGTCATCTACCATCGTCGTGTCGATTTCGGCCGTGATGCCACTGAAGTTTTTCCTCTGTATCAAGCCTGGTCGTCCCGTCAGCAAGAGCTGTTCGCCCGCCAGTCCGGGGTTTGGTCTTGGGCAACACCAATGACCACTGACTGTTGTGTGTGACAGATGATCATTCTCCTCACATTTACGGCAGCTAAGGCGCCGCTACCTACCGAAGTTCTACGAGAGGCTTGAAATGCGCTGCTAGTAATTTCATTACAGATCTGACTGACGAGAAGTGAAGACACCGGCTCGTATAAACCAGCCCGTCCCGGCCTGAAGATCAATGCACGCCGCCTCTCGCCCTCATCCTGTGGGTGCGCATTTTCTAGGCTTGTCTGACAAAAGAACCAATAAACTCTATCGCCAACCACAGGGTGCCTATATCTTCTGCTTCTTTTCTCTACATCCTCCAAGGAAGTAGTCGTCCACACCAATCTACATCCTTGCAAAAAAGAGAGAGGAAGGGAGATTGGAGTTCAACGACTTGTTGACAACAAGGTGGTTCTAAGCGCTTCAGCCCGGAATCGCGCTGCTGCTACGGTCGCAGGTTCGAATCCTGCCTCGGGAATGGATGTGTGTGCTGTCCTTAGGTTAATTAGGTTTAAGTAGTTCTAGGTCTAGGGGACTGATGACTCCAGATGTTAAGTCCCATAGTGCTCAGAGCCATTTTTTGACAAAAGGGTCATTAGAGACGGAGGACGAGCTCGAAATCTGTCAAGCCCATTTCCAAAGAACCATCCCAGCGTTCGCATGAAATGATTTAGAAAATCACACGAAACCTAAATCTGGATGGTCAGAGGCGGATTTAAAATGGCGTCATTACGCATTCAAGCTATGTTTGGTAAAAACTACCCCGATTCGCTGTATACAGACACTATTACAATTTGTCAGAAGAGCTATTGGAAGTCGGAATGATTGACCGACGAAGGACAGCGATGACGATGTTCATAGTAGCGCAGCAATGGCATTCAATGAAAATGTACAAATAGGTGGCTGATTTAAGTTTCTTTGTGTGGTTGTTTCTGGAATTTTATTTATTTTTCTTCGGTATTTGGTGTATTGTACGCTTCTGGTAGTCACAGTTGACCGAGACGGCAGTGAGTGAGGATGTGTCAACACAGCAAGCAATTGAGCACTTGTTGGATTAGCTAGGTGATACTGTGTATTTACACATAGAGCTGAAAAGGCTAAGGGAAGAAAGAAAAGTATAGTTAGTTCCTGGCGTATCTTCGCTTGTCCTAGATGCCAGCACCCCCTCATTAGTAAATACCAAATTCAATAAACATTTGGAGGATTTTCCTTTTATAATGTACACACAGCTGTATCGTTAGGGAATTTAAGTGATGAGGCGTCGCTAAATACGACTAGGTAGCATTTAGCACTAGATACTAGGATATGTGTGATGTGTCATAAAAAGTTGAAAAAAGCTTAGTCCTTCCAAGACTTCCAGTGAGAATGGTAAAGCGATACAGACAGAAGAAGTTATCCATGTAGTATCAGGGTAACTCAAGAACATGGAGAGCCAGTGCAAAGTTTTGTGGTTCATTATAGGAAGGTAACTATTAATGGTACTTTTCCCTAGTCACCTTCCAAAGGTTGCTCCAAACGTTACAGTCAGACAAAATGGCAGTCTGCCTCTCAAATTCTGCTGCCACAGCCGGAAGTTTCTGAGTCGGCGTGTCGAAAGCCTTCGCTCCGTCACATTGTCGAGGACACTTACCGCATGATGCACATTTATGGTTGCTGCCAGTGCCCCATATGTGACTTTAAGCGGCACATTGTCATACAAACAGTGAGAAGAGCCGAGTCTCCATTGGGTCATCGACTGAAATTCTGCATTTGTGTGTATCCTGGACCTCACCCACAGCTAGCTGCAGGCTGGTATGTGAATTTGTGCATGATGGTGTGGCCGGATCATACCCGATTTTGCAGTGACTTTACGCCTGCCGTTTGGAGCCTGACACAACTTACACCCAAAAACCTAAAGATTTCAGACACTCAGATCGGTACCAAATATCGTGTGTCGATAGATTATCAATCGGAACACCGATTTAGTTCGTACTGTGTCCTGTGGCCCAGTAGAAGACCCTTAACGGTAATTAATAGTAATGCCAGAACTACGGAGTATGGGCAAACTGTGCCGGCGAGCGCTAAATGTGAAGATCTTTGGTAGATCAGTAGGTAGAATGTCAGATCGCCGCAATAAAGGTTTCTAGATCGGAAACACCTGACGGTGTTTTTTTTAAAAGAAAAGCAGATTACGCGTGGAATTGTTGTATGGGAGAACAATTTTCTGCCATGTAAAAGG
The DNA here is from genome assembly GCF_023897955.1 of Schistocerca gregaria. NCBI lineage: Eukaryota > Metazoa > Arthropoda > Insecta > Orthoptera > Acrididae > Schistocerca > Schistocerca gregaria. Next base: position 839,035,451 of record NC_064931.1, read on the forward strand.
ACGTTTCGGAGTATATAGCAGTGTTCTTTTGGCAGTCTGCTTTCGCTTCGTTTGTTAAAGTAGCACACCTATAGCGTACATTTGTATAGAAAACAGCACACTTATCTACAGAAATGTACTCTATAGGTTTGCTACTTTCAACTAACAAAGCGAAAGCCGACGGCCAAAAGAACCTTGCGACAAAATCTTAAACATCATATTACATGACAGAAAAATATAAGAGATCGCAACGACAATATAAACTGGGAGAAGATGTCTAACCGGCTGGTGTGGCCGTGCGATTCTAGGCGCTTCAGTCTGGAACCGCGTGACCGCTACGGTCGCAGGTTCGAATCCTGCCTCGGGCATGGATGTGTGTGATGTCCTTAGGTTGGTTAGGTTTAAGTAGTTCTAAGTTCTAGGGGACTGATGACCACAGATGTTAAGTCCCATAGTGCTCAGAGCCCTTTGAGCTATTTTTGAAGGTGTCTAGGAGCTATACATAACATCGTAGGATCTATGTTATTATCCAGGCAGGTAAAAGTTGGAGTATATCAGACCATCACCAGACCAATAGAGTGCTACCTAAGGGAGACATGGACCCTGACGAAAAGAAAAAAAAGAAAGGTACAAAAAAGACTCATCACTTTTGAAAATAAAGTACTGCGAATATGAATGGACCAGTGAATGAAAATTAATGGTGGAGAATAAGGAAAAACCGAGAACTCAGACAGTGATACACACTACCTGACATCGTAGCTAGTGTGAAAATTAGATACTCAGGTGGTACGAACATGTGAAGAGGAGAGGGGAGAACACGTTAACAAAGGCAACGATGGATAGAGAACCGAGGGAACGAGACAACTAGGATAACCAAGACCTAGATGGAAGGATAATATCATTGGAGACAAGCAGATACTGAGTCTGGGAGATGAAGATATAGATGGCAGAAAGGTGCCGAAGGCTGGAACGTGTGAGACCAAGGGCCTGCTGCGGTTTGTGTGGCTATTATAAATAATTAAGTAAGTTGTCTATCACACCCTAGGTCTGTACATCTGCCATGTAAGTCACTGATACATGAATAATAGAAGTTTAGGGTGTCTTCTTGTTCCCTCCTCTTACAGCTTGGAAAGCACATTAAAAACTTCATAATACTTAGCTTTGTCAGTTTTCGCAACCGGTCTAGTGCATTACGATATTTCTTTACTCTCTTTGTACAAGTAAGGCATAGACTATTAAATACGCGTTCTAGATCTCTGTCCTAAAGGATGCAGATAGTAAGCACACATATCGCTCTTGCACGATTGATTTGCTGTGGTGGTATCTTGACAGATGACATATGACAGCAATGGGCAGCGAAGGCGACACCTACTACTTCACAGTATTGCAGCATTTCTTAGTTTCCACGTGTCGTGGAAGCCAAGGCTTTCTGCCGAAGCAATGAAGTTTGGTGTGTTGAACAATAGCGTTTAATATTCAGTTGAAAATCAGGGCCTAAGACAATAATCTGTGGATCCTTAGCCAAGAAATATACTACTTCGGTTCGAAAAATATATTCCGCTGCATGCGCCTAGTTGTTCTATTTCCGAGAACGGATTTCCATCTCACAGTAGTACACCTCTCTGGCTGCAACCAGCACTGGCGACTATCAAGTAAGGTTCGTATCTTGTTACCTGTATTTCCTCTGTAAAAGCTTTTCGTAAGGGTGCTACATCCACGGTATAGAAATAAAGAAAATCCTCATGTCCGGATAATTTTCATTTCTAGTTAGTTTAAGCACATTTATTGTGGCAATGGTACTGGAGTGCTCCGTTAAATTGTAGCATGTTTGTGACAAACTGAAATGAAGAATTAAAAATCTCTCAGTGAGTCGGGAGTTTCATCTGTCGTTGACCCATATATATATATGAATGCCATATATTTGTATCACGTCCTCATGTTCTTGTGCGTACACAACTTTGACTTAAACGTCTACTATATCTATCTTTGTTTTCAGCTTCATGTTGGATTTTACTAACACCTGGAATGCCAGTGTCCTTTCTCACTTTCTATCCTTGTTTCTGTGATGAGAGTATATTTTTCTGCTTCTAGGCCACCACCTAGTAGCGACCATTGAAGCCGACATATTCATCTGTATCACGATGTTCTTCTCTGCGACACTACTCACAGGGAGCTCCGTCATTTCACAGTTCGCAAACTGATTTTCATGTACACCTATATTTTCTCCAGTTGCTTCGTAACTTATTCGTCTGTTACTCGTTTGTTCCTCTTGTTCCTCACTCATGGATTCCATACTTCCCTCCTACTTTTCCATATGCATTGACGACCCACTTGTTTCCTGATTAAGGATATCTGTCATGTCTGCTTCGTGAATTCCTTGTTGAATTTCTTGTCTGCCACATGAAACTCTCTCTCTTTTCTTTTTTTCTTCAGGGTCCAAGTCTCCCTTGAGGAGCACACTGCTGGTTTGACGATGGTCTGATATATTCTTATTTTTGCCTACCTGCATAAGAACGTAGTTCTTATGATGTTATTCATAGCTCCTGCAGAATTATTTGTCTTTCACACGCTCTGCTTGATTTTCGTATGTGGACTAGAAGGCATTGACTTCATTTCCCCTAGACAAAATGGTTGTTTACGTACTTACCTGATGGGAGCCATAGTCACTGGAAAGTTGTATAGGCCGTCTTCAGTCGCAAGAATCCCTCAAATGCTCACCTGAATGGAAGATTGAACAGGAATTGGACTGATTTTCGTACAGTATATACTCTCTGTGGCCACAAATAAGCAGATAGGACAGAATACAATTCTACTCTAGCCGTCCTGATTCAAGTTAGTTTAGCAAAGAAATACACTACTGGCCATTAAAGTTGCTAAACAAAGAAGAAATGCAGATGATAAACGGGTATTCGTTGGTCGAATATATTATACTACAACTGACATGTCATTACATTTTCATATAATTTGGGTACATAGATCCTGAGAAATCAGTATCCAGAACAACGACCTCTGGCCGTAATAACGGCCTTGATACGCCTGGGCATTGAGTCGAACAGAGCTTGGATGGCATGTACAGGTACAGCTGCCCATGCAGCTTCAACACGATACCACAGTTCATCAAGAGTAGTGACTGGCATATTGTGACGAGCCAGTTGCTCGGCCACTATTCACCAGACGTCTTCAGTTGGTGAGAGATTTGGAGAATGTGCTGGCCAGGGCAGCAGTCGAACATTTTCTGTATCCAGAAAGTCCCGTACAGGACCTGCAACATGCAGTCGTGCGTTATCCCGCTGAAATGTAGGGTGTCGGAGTGATCGAATGAAGGGTAGAGCCACGGGTCGTAACAAATGTAACTCCACTCTTCAAAGTGCCGTCAATGCGAACAAGAGGTGAGCGAGTCGTGTAACAAATGGCACCCCATACCATCACGCCGGATGATACGCCAGTATGGCCATGATGAATACACGCTTCCAATGTGCGTTCACCGCGGTGTCGCCAAACACGCATGCGGCCATCATAATGCTGTAAATTGAACCTGGATTCATTCGAAAAAATGACGTTTTACCATTCATGCACCCAGGTTCGTCGTTGAGTGCACCATTCCAGGTGAGCACCTGTCTGTGATGCAGCGTCAAGGGTAACCGCAGCCGTGGTCTCCGAGCTGATAGCCCATGCTGCTGCAAACGTCGTCGAACTGTTCGTGCAGATGGTTGTTGTCTTGCAAACGTCGCCATCTGTTGGCTCAGGGATCGAGACGCGGCTGCACGATCCGTTACAGCCACGCGGATAAGATGCCTGTCATCTCGACTACTAGTGATACGAGGCCGTTGGGACCCAGAACGGCGTTGCGTACTACCCTCCTGAATCCACCGATTCCATATTTTGGTAACAGTCATTAGATCTCGACCAACGCGAGAAGCAATGTCGCGATACGACAAAGCGCAATCGCGATAGCCTACAATCTGACCTTTATCAAAGTCGGAAACGTGATGATACGCATTTCTCCTCCTTACACGAGGCATCACAACAACGTTCACCAGGCAACGCCGGTCAACTGCTGTTTGTGTATGAGAAATCGGTTGGAAACTTTCCTCATTCCAGCACGTTGTAGATGTCGCCACCGGTGCCAACCTAGTGTGAATGCTCTGAAAAGCTAATCATTTGCATATCACAGTATCTTCTTCCTGTCGGTTAAATTTCTCGTCTGTAGCACGTCATCTTCGTGGTGTAGCAATTTTAATGGCCAGTAGTGTATATCTGTTCCCATGAATCTTCTCAAGTATCGTAGACAGTGTCATACGTGTTCAGAATGTCTCATTTTTAATAGTTTGGAACCTCACGGGGCATCTTGTCATTTCTGACACATCTTAAATCTAAAGCGGCATAACTAACTTCATCTGTGCTTACTTAACAATTATTGTGCTTAAATGTATCAGTACCATTCGCAGTTTTTGGATTCTCTGACGAACTTCAACGTTCATACTTTTCACGATAACTACTGTTGTAAAATTATTCATTTGAACAGAGAGAAGCTCTTCACCATTCAGTTTTAATTCATGTCCCATTCAGTTCCAAAAGGAGAACAGAGCTGGACGTACACTGTTCCTCTTAAAGCTAAACCGAAACGTGGTTTTCCATGAAAAAAGACATTTCTAGTGTATTTACAATTACGAAGCCATGAAAAGAAGCAGTGAGTGCGCTCGCTGTAAACACAGCTACTTCGTGAGCAATGCCGCAGCGCACGACTGCACACCACGACGGCCGGGAAGAGATTACTTGCAGAGCTACCGAAAGCTATGGCTGAACCATGTCTCTGCTATATCCTTTCTTCCAGGAGTGCTAATCCTGCAAGTTTACAAGTCTGGAAGGTAGGATATGAGGTACTGGCGGAATTAAAGCTATAAGGAACTGTCGTGAGTTGAGCTTGCGTAGTTCAAGAGGTAGAGCGCTTACAAGCGAAAGACAAAGTTATTGTGTTTGAGTGCTATTCCAGTACACAGCTTTAATGTGCCAAAAAGTTTCACATCATCGCACACTCCTCTGCGGAGTGAAACTTTATTGAAGTAGTTGGAAGAAATATATACTTAACTACTAACTATTTTTTCCTTTATCCTTATAGGTGGGCGAGCTCATTGCACCATCAGCTGATGACATGCAAGTATCGTTGTTTAATGTCAGTTTTAGTTTAAACAACAGCACTTGTAAACATACCAGCATTAGAATATTGTCGAATCATGAGTTCTATGCCAAGATGGTATTCGAGAATAGCAGATATGGTGATGCCTGAATAAAATGATTCCTGGAGCCGCCCGGAATGGCCGAGCGGTTCTAGGCGCTACAGTCTAGAACCGCGCGACCGCTACGGTCGGAGGTTCGAATCCTGCATCGGGCATGGATGTGTGTGATGTCCTTACGATAGTTGGGTTAAAGTAGTTCTAAGTTCTAGGGGACTGATGACCTCAGAAGTTAAGAGCCATAGTGCTCAGAGCCATTTGATTCCTGGATGAGTTGGTTAACCTATGTGATGCTCCATTGCAGATGTTTGCATCCTTAAGTGAAAACACTCACTCTCCCTCAGTGATACTAGGTCATAATATCAACACTGCAGGAATTGTCAGGTGAATATTTAAATAATTTAACGACAGATAGTGTAATCATCTTCTGGAGCACACATTAAAAGAACTTATGTACGGCACTAATGCAATGCAGCAAGCTGTAGATTGTCGACTAAGCTCGCAACCATACGTCTATCGATACTACAAAAAAATGTTGAGCAAACTGTTGAAGATGACTCACAAAACCCTTAAGCCATTAGAAAAAGCCATGAACCAGCTTTACAATTCATGTTGTGCATTGATAAAAGTAGAAATGTATGATCAAAATGTGCAAAGGACTACGATTTTTCTTCAGTATCTTCATACGCCCTGCTATATACATACACGAAAGAAAGTTTTTGCACCATTCCAGTTCAAAAAAGGGCTCTGAGCACTATGGGACTTAACATCTGTGGTCATCAGTCCCCTAGAACTTAAAACTACTTAAACCTAACTAACCTAAGCACATCACACACATCCATGCCCGAGGCAGGATTCGAACCTGTGACCGTAGCGCTCACGCGGTTCCAGACTGAAGCGCCTAGGACCGCACGGCCACAAAGGCCGGCCCACTCCAGTTCCCAGAACTCCTGAAGATAAACTTTGACTGTGGATATTGTATGACAAACAAAGTCCCTTTGACTGTAAAGAGATCTCACTAAACACGCCCGCCCATAGTTGGAAACGACCATGCATGAGATGCACCTATTTGACGTACGGGATCCGACAGCCGACCAGTTCCAGTCATTTCACCAGGATCGAGGTACACTGATCGTATTGTCTGTAGTTCAACCATGCCTAGACGGTCAGTACCGCGGTTCGATGGCGTTCGCATTGTTACTTTGTCGAATCATGAGTTCTATGCCAAGATGGTATTCGAGAATAGCAGATATGGTGACGCCTGAATAAAATGATTCCTGGAGCCGCCCAATGAGGGAGGTTTCCATTCGTCACGGAGTGAACCAAAGCGATGTTGTTCGGACATGAAGTATGTACAGAGAGACAGGAACTGTCGATGAGATGCCTCGCTCAGGTCACCAAAGAGCTTCTACTGCAGTGGATGACCGCTACCTACGGATTGTGGCTCGGAGGAATCCTGACAGCAACACCACTTTGTTGAATAATGCTTATCGTGCAGCCACAGGACGTCGTATTACGACTCAAAATGTGCGCAATTGGCTCCATGAAGCGCAGCTTCACTCCCTACGCCCATGGCGAGATCTATCTTTGCCACCACGACACCATGCAGCGCAGTACAGATGGGCCCAACAACATGCTGAATGGAACGCTCAGGATTGGTATGACGTTCTCTTCACCGATGAGTGTCGCATATGCCTTCAACCAGACAATCGTCGGAGACGTGTTTGCAGGCAACCCTGTCAGGCTGAACGCCTTAGACACCCTGTCCAGCGATTGCAGCAAGGTGGAGGTTCCCTGCTGTTTGCGGTGTCATTTGTAGGGCCGACGTACGCCACTGGTGGCCATGGAAGGCAGCGTAACGGCTGTACGATACGTAAATGCCATCCTTCGACCAATATCGGCAGCATATTGGTGAGGCATTCGTCTTCATGGACGACAATTCGCGCCCTCATCGTGCACATCTTGTAAATGACTTCAGGATAATGACGTCGCTCGACTAGCACGATCTCCAAAGATAAACCTTTTAGGACATGCCTGAGGTAGACTAAAACGGGCTGTTTATCTACAATGTGACCCACCAACCACTCTGAGGAATCTACGCCGAATCGTCGTTGAGAAGTGGGTCAATCTGAACCAACAGTGCGTTGAAGAACTTGTGTATAGTATCCCACGACAAATGTAGGCATGCATCAATGCAAGAGAACGTGCTATTGGGTATTAGAGGTGCCGGTGTGTACAACAATCTGGATCAGCACCTCTGAAGGTCTCGCTGTGTGGTGGTATAACATTCAATGTGTGGTTTTCATGAGCAATAAAAAAGGCGGAAGTGATGTTTATGTTCATCTTTATTCCAATTTTCTGTACAGGTTCCGGAGTTCTCGGAACCGAGGTGATGCAAAACTTTTCTTAATGGGTATGTAGGTGTCTAAAAATAAACAAAGAAATGTAACAACTACATTTGGGTGTTTTTCATTTCTCTGGAAAGCACCATGACTACTAAAGTGTTCATATAGTTGACACCATGACAGAATGGATGAAACACCCGAGTCACAAGGCATCCTCACGCAGACAGCAGAGAGGATATTCACTGATGACCGGGCCCACATACAGTCCATGTGGGACAAAGTTATCCAAATTTTAAATTGTTCATTCGTAAATCTGAACTGGTCACCAACCCATGGAAGCCGAGGAACTGATAGCACTAATACATCTGCACGTGCCTGGATAGGCAAGAAGACAAATAATAAAGGTACCCGTTGTTAGTACAGGACAATCGTTTGAAGTACCAGCCACGATAGACGATTTCCAAGAGGAAAGAAACTGTCACCGCGTCATCAGCGGAGGTCAAAATCGACGTGGGAGTGGGTCACAACATTCTAGGAACCTTAATGAGAGAAGCTTCGGACGAGCGAGTACTCAAGTAGGGAGAAATACGGGATGTCACCATCGACAAGAAGAATCCACAAGAAGATCGGAATGTGATGTCTGTCCAGGTCGAAAGTACGAGAGGGATGGATCGCAAATTGAGTTATTGGTTGCGTGATCCTCATCAATATGAGAGAGAAAATACTCCGTACGTAGAAACAATTATAATAGCCACCCCAGAAGACGAATCCACACTACCCAAGGTTGCAGCATCCCGTGTCGAATGATACTTCCATGAGCTATTCAAACTCCCTAGCATTCACTGTTCGTAAGAAACACCAGATACGTCGAGTATAAACCCAAATTTGAAGAGATAATAAAAGAATGATTGAAAATACGACCGTCTACGGCGGAATCGATGTTAAGTGAGCCACTATCAATTTAGATTAGGATGGCAGAAAAACTGCATGCTCCACAGTTGAGTAGAAGAAAAATTTGCTGTTGTACTGACAAATATTAAGAGAAATGAATTTTTGAGAAAGGAAAGACACTATGCATTGCAAAAACGCCCTCAATAACGGAAGGAGGTTTCGTGTTTGATCGCAACTACCTACTATTAGATCTGTTAGAGAAAAGTTACCAAGTAGTTAAATGCTGTATAACGTAACAACCTTTTCGAATTGTAAAAAGGTGCTGTGAGATCACTCATATGTGGCAGTAGACTGAGAATCAGACGTGAAAAAAGGAATCCAAAACATCACAAACGTGAAGCCTTATCTCCGCTCTAATATCATAGTATCTTATGTTGCTGTGTAGATATTAAAATTGTAGTGATTTTGGTTGGTGTGGACTTCCGTGGTTTTTAGCCATGAACTAAATTTGAGAGGTAGATGATAATTGCTATATTTTACGGTGAAGGGTTAAAAAAATTTTCTTGTATTTAGTTCTTGGTGTGTATTTGTGTATCTGTAGACCTTTGTTGAGGTTACGTTGTAACTATCTTTCATCTGGTAGCTCTGCTGTAGGAGCTGATGGAAAAGTGAGTGTTGAGAAGAAATCTACAAGATAAAGGATTGTCAATTTGAGCGGTGGGTGGAAGATTGTCAGTAAAGAGGTATGTTGCCAATGGTGTGGGCATAGGTTCCCACGTGGGAGAGAACACTGACAAGAGCGGAGGCAATGTAGAAAATGGCACTATTATGGCCACTTGCGCTCTGGAAGTGACTGATGCAGTACTGTGCGTAACCTAGGTATCATAAATCCCGCCCCTCAACTACTAATCGCAGACAGGTCGGACTGATGAATCGAGCCAGGATGCTGAAACTCAGGTCACACATAGTAAAATAAGAAACGAACGGTGGCAGTAGCGAAAGGAAGGGCAGCAACGAATTTTAAGTTATGCGGTACGACGCAATTGTTCAAAAGAGAGAATTCAAAGAAGGAAACAGTAATAAAGTAAAGCAAGCTACAGAATTGCCGATCATTAGTGTCTGTCACCGTCTTCTTTCTATTTAGCGATTCTTAACGTTCGGTATAGATAAACGACAAGAAAAGTCAAGGAAACTGTACGTGTCGAAGCTGAGGCTTATTGTGTTGTATTGTTATGACTCGCATGGAGCCCCCACCGACACAAAGTGAAAAATGGAAAGGAGAAACTCAAAGAACAATTAAGAATTTCATTGGCTTTGAGATGTCTGAACATGAAGTCGAGTTTAAATAGAGATAACATCGTCTTACCTACGATTGTTATCGTAACCAGAAGCTCTGAACGCAAGGCGCGAAACAGGCTGGGTGGTGCCACTGATGTAGAAAGACAACCACATGAATGTTGTGTTTTGGTTTATTGATTCGTTCGGCACTACCATACCGCAGAATGGCCGCCACTCTAGGAACCGCAACTGTGAACCGTGAGACCAGGTGTTACTAGCTGGAACAAATCCTAACTTCTCCTTTCATTATGTTGGTCATGAGGCCATCTTTCTGCCAGCGGACTTATACTGAGACGCAGTGCCTTCGCTAACAAAACTAAGGAGAGAGACCCTCTCCTCATTAGTAATTGGCAGATCGTGATTGGAGTCGGTTCGTCATCTTCAATAGCACATTTGCTGCCTCCATTGATATGCCTTTGAGCATGCTTACTGTTCTTAGTAGACATGAAGTATTGATGCAGGAAACAAAGACACGTATTTCAGAAATAATGTAATAATAACAAATTACATTCACAAAAAGTAGGTGTTTTCTTCTTACTGACGCTACTTGTTCTGTCCAAGTGGATAAAACTCAAAACTTCTAATTAACTCCTACTTTCGTGAATTATTGAATTATTTTCAAATAATTATTATGTAATAAAGAATTCCGCATTTAGTTATTTTATTCATTACATAGATGATTTTTTAGTAACAACTAATAACTCACGGTAGGAAATTATTTAGGTTTCCATTGTTGGTTTATCTATACTTCAGAGAGTGTTGCTATGTTTACCGATGTCGCGGTCGTGACGTGTCTCCTCTTACGTCACGCCTGCTAATTCACATAATCACCTGGATCAGCTATTTCAGCTGCCGGCTATGGTCTGCATATGGCATTAGCTTTCCTCTGCCGGTGAGATCCCTTTAATGGCCTTGCTTACATCACAACATGTCAGCACACCACGCTCTCCCGAGGTTTATGTAACCCTGAATTTCGCTTACAAATACAAAAACTGGACATTTGTTATTTCAAAATTCATAGAACTACTTCCTCTCTCTGCAATTTAGTAGGAGTACTATTTACAATGCATTTTGTAGTCATGTCTGTGTCTTCCACAATGTCTATGCTTTGTTGTCTTACTAGAGAGATAGTATATCCTATAACCTATACTCAGGCACATCAGAGTAAGAGGCTTCCCTGTAATTACTATGGAATCTTAACGTCGACAATATTGTATATTTCCCTTACTGTATAGGACTCTGGATGTGCTATTTCCACCATACTAGAGTGTGGCACTCTGCTATACATATGGTCCCTCAATCATTTCGTAATATTTCTTTATGTCCGCATCTATTTCAGATTATTTCGTGTGAGCCCTTATCAGTACCATGTCAGCCACAATGTACTTCTTAGGTGTCATACACTTGTTATGCGTCACCTTACGAAACTCTGCCTTTGCTGTTATCTTTTCCAAAGCTAGTTTACGTTTTTCTTACAAACTCAAGTCAGTTCTTTTTCAGTTACTAAGCGTTCGATCACAGTTTCAGTTTTCTTGCCGATCAACATTTCACATGGGGATATTTATGTTGTTGGAGGTGGAATCTCATTAAGTACCAACTCAAAGTCTTTAACATAAATTACGGAACTAGTATGGTGGTGAAACTTCCTGGCAGATTAAAACTGTGTGCCCAACCGAGACTCGAAGCTTCTGTAAAGTTTGGAAGGTAGGAGACGAGATTCTGGCACAAGTAAAGCTGTGAGTACCGGGCGTGAGTCGTGTTTCGGTAGCTCAGATGGTAGAGCACTTGCCCGCGAAAGGCAAAGGTCCCGACTTCGAGTCTCGGTCGGGCACACAGTTTTAATCTACCAGTAAGTTTCATATCAGCGCACTCTCCGCTGCAGAGTGAAAATCTCATTCTAGTGGTACTCGCTGAAAGCTCTACACTGTCTTCTAGCTCTTTCAAAATCCTCACCACAGGGTTCGAAGATGGCTGGAAGTAGAATATATATACATATATAGACTTTTCAACGTATTCTTCCAAGGTTTTGATAAAATAAAAACTGGGACCTACTATCACTAGGAATTGGTTTAGGTCTACATGCTGGCCGGCCGTAATGTTCAAGCGGTTCTAGGCGCTACAGTGTGGAACCCTGCGACCACTACGGTGGCAGTTTCGAATCCTGCCTCGGGCAGGGATGTGTGTGATGTCCTTAGGTTAGTTAGGTTTAAGTTCTACGTTCTAGATGACTGATGACCACAGCAGTTAAGTCCCATAGTGCTCAGAGCCATTTGAACCATTTGTCTACATGCTGTATGCAAATAATCTTGCCCTGCTTTACCAGCTGTTACCTTTCCAGTAAATTTCCTTATAGGATACAATCCTAAGATTCTAGAAAAAACGTCCATCATTACCAATATATATATATATATATATATATATATATATATATATATATATATATATATATATATATATATATATATATAAAACCGCCCTCTGGTGGTTGGTAGGTGGTCGAACACATCGGCGACTGCTAGCTCACTTATCTCTTTTGGTATAATTCCATACACTTACCCTTTACTGCTGGTTGTCGGTGGTTTCGTTGTCTGACAATTTTCACATCTTTCTAATATTTTTCCAGCCCTCTTTGCCATATTGTTGAAAGTACAAGTTTCTTTCAACTTTTCTGTGACCCTTTTGGGTAAAAAAACGACCTTAGCCCAGGAGTGTATATCACATTACGTCCTCTATGGTATGTTAAAGTAAGCATAGCATCCAATCTTCCCACAACAAATCAGTTCTGCTGTACAGTACCTCTTTTTCCACCAAACAATATTCCTTTGTTTGCACCCATATTTTCTTTCAACTTATGCTTTACCATAGCCAACATACGATTTTTTCTTGACCTTTTTTGATATTTCTCATGATTTTTCGAAACTCACGTTTGTGCTCTATCCCTTTCATGTAAAACAACCTCACTCACTCCGTCCCCCTATTCCATTCCCAATGGCAATTGTGACAATGCATCTGCCACTACAATGTCTTGCCAAGACTGTAATGTATACCAAATTGGAACTCCTCAAGAGCAAAGGCCCATCTGGTAAGTCTACCACGTGTCACTGTGCAGTTCTTAATAAACGACAGTCCTTTATTATCTGTGATTATGTTTATTTTTCTCTCCATAAAACAGTACCAGAACGTTTTCAAGGCCCACACAATTGCTAATGCCTCTTCTTCGGTAACTGTGGAGTCAGATTAACATTTTGTTAACTTTCTTCAAGCAAAACTAACTGACGTTTGTACCACACCTTTCTCAGTCACAGTTCACTGTAACTCTTAGCAAATCCAAAAAAAAAACTCCTTCTCTAACCTTGGGTGAAACACTATTCCACCATCGTAAAGAGTCTCCTTAATATTACCAAATTCTCTCTGAAACTATTCTGTCAACAACCATATAACATTCTTCTTAGTTAAATTCTGTATAGTTGCTCTGCGTAGTACCTGTTCACTCACGAACTTGTGATAAATCTTATAGACATTTGGGAAAGAATTTATATGTTTCTTTTTCCTTGGTGGTGGGAACCACTTGAAAGCTTCTAGTTTAGCACGATCTTCTGCTGATTTAATATGACCCTAAAAATGATTTTTTCTGTTTGCAAATTTACATTTGCCTACGTTAATTGTGTTGTTACCTGCTTGAAAGTCTTCAAGTATTTCCTCCTGTATTCTATTGTATTCTTGCTCATTGCTGGCTTTAATTGAAATGTCGTCCACATATAGAATGATTTCAGATAACAACTCTTTTCCTAGCATGGAATAAAAGGCCCTTATAAATGTGGCTACTGAAATATTTAGTCCAAATGGCAGATAGCATTAGTCTTTGTATATGAAAGCTATAAATTCCCTGTAATTTTCAGCCAATTTTCACCTGCCAATAGGCAGTAGTAGAGTCCAGACTAGTTAACATACTAGCACCCTAAAATTTTTGTTAGAATTTCTCTACAGTTACTGTTAGATCGTTCTCAGAAATTGTTGCTTATTTAGTAACCTATCGTTTATTGTAACTTACACTGATCAATCTTTTTTGATAATGTAAACTATTGGGTTACAGTACTGACTGGTTGATCACTGTACAATGTGTAAAGAGAGCATCCTTTGTATTTCTTTATCTATGACCTCCTTTCCTGAGACACCTATCATACATGATCTCTACTAAAAAGGTTGATGTATCTTAACTTTAAATTCATAAATTTCTCCCTTCTTTAATCCTGGTGTATCACAAAATACTTCTTTATATTTAAACAATGCATTCCCTACTTCTATTTCGCAACTGTAGCAGTATCATCAAAATTATTTTCTATATTCTGTTTATTTACTATCCCTTAAACAACCTCGCTCTGATTCTGATTCCCTTTTCTCTGTGGAAAACCTTCCTTTTTATGTGCTTCCCACTGAAAGCACATTCACATTATTTTTGGGTAGTACTTGTCCTGCACTTTACCTTTGCCGCTAACCATGTTACCAAATTCAATTACTCTGAGTACCATTCACCATTAGGGTCATACTAAACTTCTCTTTATGCATAACTGGTGCCTCATCAACCAACAAATCTGTCCCTATCATCAAATAAATATACAAATCTATGTGAAATCTTAAGGTCATCAATCCCTAAGCTTACACACTACTTAATCTAAATTATCTGAAGGACAAACACACACACCCATGCCCGAGAGAGGACTCGAACCTCCACTGGGACCAGCCATCCCTATTATCAGTGCATTACAAAGATTTGGGACCGCAGTAGCACTAATCTCCAATAAAATTCCTTGACTCTCTGCCTCTAATAACACTTGGAACTCTATTTTCTGACAATTTTCTCCTACTGCACCTATAACCGTAACTCCTTGTAATGGATATAGTGGTAACTCACTTCTACCTCTCACATGGTCATAAAGCTGTTCTGCTGCAGTACATAACTCTCTTATTCTATCAATAACAGCAACTACTTTAATTTCATTACTTTCCAAAGATACAATCTCTTCACATTCCTCTTTATTATCTATTTCATCTTCACCAAAAAGAACTTTCGTAATACCTGCAGGACGTTCCCTTGTCAACCTCTTCATAGTCAATGGTGTGTCACTTATGTGAGCTTGTCTTTGGACCTTGCATAGATTCCTTTCTACTTTCCCGTTTCCTGGTGTGCTCTTTCTTGGTTTCTTTCTCTTCTCGTCATTATAATTCTCATTCTGTTCTTGACATCGCCTATTACTGTGATTGTTATTACCTCCTTGGTTCCAACCTCCTCTACCACGTCTGTTGAAACCATTGACATGCCTCTCGTCGTCTCTCCCATACTGATCCCTGGTATGCTCCATCTGCTCATTATGGTTTCTGATTGGCTCCCTCCAACTACCACTTCCTCTTGAGCTCCAATTTACTCATCTCCAGCCATGACTGGATGTTTCTTCTCCTCAAATTGCATCCAACTTGTCTAAAACTTGTTAAATATTTTCTGCTTTCTTTTTCATTAACCCTATTAATCTTTTCTGAACATTCACTGGTAGTTTGACCAATACTGCACCCGCATCTCGTGGTCGTGCGGTAGCGTTCTCGCTTCCCACGCCCGGGTTCCCGGGTACGATTCCTTGCGGGGTCAGGGGTTTTTCTGCCTCGTGATGGCTGGGTGTTGTGTGCTGTCCTTAGGTTAGTTAGGTTTATGTAGTTCTAAGTTGTAGGGGACTGATGACCATAGATGTTAAGTCCCATAGTGCTCAGAGCCATTTTTGACCAATACTGCAGCTATAAGGTCTTCCTCACTGAGTGCGTTATCTAAATAAAAGTTAGTCTAGTGGAAATTTTGAAAATAATGTTTATAACTATCATTCCACTGCCAAAGAAATTTCTTACCTGGAAGATGCTGTTTCGAACATTACATTCAGTATTGTTAGACCAGTACTTGTCTAATTTTTTTAAAATAAATTCGTCATACGTTTGACATGAATCGCCTGCTCTCATTCCCTTTGAAAGAGCGTCTCCCTCCATTATACTTGCAGCACATCCCATTTTCCTTCACTCGTCCCATTTTTCTGGGAACAGACCTTGGATCTGTTTTATAATAGCTTTAGGATGAAGTTTCCCTTCTGCCGAAAAATAGTGGTCACCATTTGTACTGTTTCCACTACTATTAACAAAATGATATCTTTTAATTATGAACCTGTCTGCAGCTATTGGTTTCGCGGTGGCGTTCTCGTTTTTTGATCACGGGGTACCGGGTTAGATTCCCGGTGTGGTCAGGGATTTTCACCTGCCCCGAAATGACTGGGTGTTGTGTCGTCATCATCATCATTCATCCCCATTATGGCCGAAGGAAGGCAACGGCAAACCACCTCTCTCTCATCGTTCCCCTACTCTCTGTCAAGAAGCATTTCCATTTCTAATTTTGAATTTAATTTGTTTTCAATCCTTCCATCAAAGAATCAATGCCTCTATTAGTAAAATCACTGACCTCTTTCTGAATAATAGTTCGCTTTTGACTATCTCTTTAGTATTTGTTTCTACTCAGTACATTCCGCCAGATTAAGCTGTCACTTTTTCATCTCCTTTTTCATTTACACTGAAAATCGATGAATTTTATTTTCCAATCTCCTTATCAAAACTGTGATATAATACTTCAACATTCTATTCTAACTCCTTAAAAAAATTTACTGTGATTTCCTTTGGCGAACTCCCCAGTGGTGACTCTTTTTTTCCCAATTTTTAGCCGTTGCCTGCTGTTACTTAATTACATTGGCAATTTTTTCAATTTCCACACTGAAAATTTGGTTAATATTCCTCATACATTTATTCAACATATCAGCTGTGATCTTGTTAATTTTTCTCAGCAGTTTCCTCTATTCTCTTATCAGTTGCTTCGAATTTTTGTTTGTTTTTTCATCTAGTTTCATTTTATTCTCCCTAGCACGTTCTTCTATGTTGTTATTATACGTTCCCAGATTTGGTTTACTTGTTTGTAACTCTTTCCTCTAGTTTGGTCATCACAGATGAAAACCTGGCTTGCATATTAAATTCTGAACCATTAATGTTGTTATGTTCATTTCCCTTCATCATACTTTCATTAACCACTGTCTGAGTGTCTACCTCAGCTGCATTTCCTGGGGTATCTAAAGTATTTGACGGAACTTCTTGCCCTTCGTAACCTGCAATTTCATTCATCCTCACCACAGGTCCTTCTTTTGCTTCGATCAGTCAGAGGTCTCCTGAGTCATATGCCCGCATTTGGTTCATTTACGTCTCAGATGTCCTCCCGCTTCTGAATAAAGCACTTTTGTCCCACTTTAATTTACTTTGAAAATTGTATATTTTACTGTGCGCAGTAATTCTCCTCTGCCCAGCTGAGCATCGAAGTCTGAACCCCAGTTAGAGCACCTGCAGCGCTTTCCTTCTCTGCTGCTGTGCTGCCGCGTAATTACTATCCACGTGATTCCATCGCGTAACCTTGTTTCTTACGGTTACGTGACCTGTCTTGCCACGTTGGATGTCGCTGTCGGTATTCTACTGATACGATCTCTTCTCGACGATCGTTCGCTATTCTTCACTCGTGAAATGTTCGTACTCTAGTGACGAGAACTGTATTTCTCGCTATGGGAAATCACGTAGCAAACTTCCTGTATTACTTGGCTCACACAGTTTTAATATGACACACTGCTATCAATTCTAACAGTTATTACGCCGTTTCCGCTTCTTCCCTCATCGCCCTTTTCATGGATATCCACTTCCTATTTTGCTCATAAATTGGCAATGAACAGTTTTATATCCATCGATAATTAATTCTTGACAGTTTTATTTCACTCACAAGACGCCAAGTGCAGGATGTATCCACTGCAAAATTGCGTCGACGTGCAAGAAGTATCCACTATAATACACTCCTGGAAATTGAAATAAGAACACCGTGAATTCATTGTCCCAGGAAGGGGAAACTTTATTGACACATTCCTGGGGTCAGATACATCACATGATCACACTGACAGAACCACAGGCACTTAGACACAGGCAACAGAGCATGCACAATATCGGCACTAGTACAGTGTATATCCACCTTTCGCAGCAATGCAGGCTGCTATTCTCCCATGGAGACGATCGTAGAGATGCTGGATGTAGTCCTGTGGAACGGCTTGCCATGCCATTTCCACCTGGCGCCTCAGTTGGACCAGCGTTCGTGCTGGACGTGCAGACCGCGTGAGACGACGCTTCATCCAGTCCCAAACATGCTCAATAGGGGACAGATCCGGAGATCTTGCTGGTCAGGGTAGTTGACTTACACCTTCTAGAGCACGTTGGGTGGCACGGGATACATGCGGACGTGCATTGACCTGTTGGAACAGCAAGTTCCCTTGCCGGTCTAGGAATGGTAGAACGATGGGTTCGATGACGGTTTGGATGTACCGTGCACTATTCAGTGTCCCCTCGACGATCACCAGAGGTGTGCGGCCAGTGTAGGAGATCGCTCCCCACACCATGATGCCGGGTGTTGGCCCTGTGTGCCTCGGTCGTATGCAGTCCTGATTGTGGCGCTCACCTGCACGGCGCCAAACACGCATACGACCATCATTGGCACCAAGGCAGAGGCAACTCTCATCGCTGAAGACGACCGGTCTCCATTCGTCCCTCCATTCACGCCTGTCGCGACACCACTGGAGGCGGGCTGCACGATGTTGGGGCGTGAGCGGAAGACGGCCTAACGGTGTGCGGGACCTTAGCCCAGCTTCATGGAGACGGTTGCGAATGGTCCTCGCCGATACCCCAGGAGCAACAGTGTCCCTAATTTGCTGGGAAGTGGTGGTGCGGTCCCCTACGGCACTACGGGCTTGGCGTGCATCCGTGCGTCATTGCGGTCTGGTCCCAGGTCGACGGGCACGTGCACCTTCCGCCGACCACTGGCGACAACATCGATGTACTGTGGAGACCTCACGCCCCACGTGTTGAGCAATTCGGCGGTACGTCCACCCGGCCTCCCGCATGCCCACTACACGCCCTCGCTCAAAGTCCGTCAACTGCACATACGGTTCACGTCCACGCTGTCGCGGCATGCTACCAGTGTTAAAGACTGCGATGGAGCTCCGTATGCCACGGAAAACTGGCTGACACTGACGGCGGCGGCGCACAAATGCTGCGCAGCTAGCGCCATTCGACGGCCAACACCGCGGTTCCTGGTGTGTCCGCTGTGCCGTGCGTGTGATCATTGCTTGTACAGCCCTCTCGCAGTGTCCGGAGCAAGTATGGTGGGTCTGACACACCAGTGTCAATGTGTTCTTTTTTCCATTTCCAGGAGTGTATATCCAAATTTGGGAGAAATTTATTTCTTCACAAGGGATGTCAAATGCAAGAAACCCCACTCGCATTAAACTTCCAGAAATGTCTTAGTTTACCCAATGAGTCCGCAGCTGGTGGTATAAGTGGCGTACAGTATAATTGGCCAACCTTTCCTACCAGAGTTTTGAGGTAACCACTCCAATCCGTCCTTGAACTGACTTAGTGAGCTGCCGCGTAGGAATGCATCCTACCTGTTATGTGCTGATTGTCTCGTGGTTTCAAGACCCCGTACAGAGTGCCATAGCAGCGTCTTCAGATTCTGGAAGTGCAATACTGCTGTCTAAGTCTTACCTAATGAAGCGGGAAGAAGTGTGTTTGTGCAAATAATGTTTACACGGGACGCCGTTATCGTGCGTTTTTCTATGATACACTGTACAACGAAGGTGTTCACACTAACTATAAACCAATTATTAACGGCTCTAGAGCATGGTCTACCACATGACTAGACCGAAAGGCATCCTATTGACGATTGCCTAGTCTGGCATACTATTTGTAACTCGAACAAACAATCGGTTAAGTTCTTTTAAGATCGTACATCTTCGGTTAAGTCTAACTTAATCATTTATTTATTAATATCAAATTTCCCTGGCATTGTAAAATTACTTAAAAAATAATTTTTATGGCCCATAGACTGCTTATAATGTCTGAGTGGCAAAAGGCATCTTTTGTCAGCCAATATTTATTAACAACAATTACTTGATTCGTGCAAGAGTAAATTTATTTTCTATACATATCTCTTTGCTGACGTCACAGCGATTTCTGTATCAGCATCTCGTCCCACAGGCTCTGAAAGCACCAAATGGTCGACCGCCTCTGCTAGCCAGCGCGGGAACCTGCCGCTCGCTCGTTAATCCTTACGCACTGCAGCACTGATACATTCATTTCACGTATGTGAAATAGCAAAACTGGAAATAAGGTAAAATGCGCTCTTCTCTGGAAAGAAAGGGTACCATCTATCACATGCTGTAGCTCTGGGAACGGCTGGAGGCGACGCCACCCCTAGCGGTTTCTGACTATCGGCACCATGTATCCTACTTTTCCTTGCTGTGCTGGTCAGATTTGTCTCGGTCTGATCTCTGCAGTAAATGTCGGTTGATATTTAGTTACTGATTTTTCTTTCTACCATTCTGTGGTGAAACTTGTGCAGGTAAGTGCATTTGTTTTCAATTTATCGTTCTTCATATATAAAATAATTATTTCAGCGTAAGTGCACAAAAAACTCTAATTTTATTGACATTTCTCGAAACAGACGAAGACGTAAGAGGACATCATTTCCTGTTGAAAGTAAATTTATAATAAGTATAAATTAAATTGCTTTCCATTTGCATTTTGTTTTGTATTTTATTATCTTTGCTGACGGAATGCTTTGTATAATTATCTAGTAAAGGATATCATAACATAATTATAGAGTTTTCACTACATGCTCAATAATTTTCATTTTCTCAGTGAAATATTCTGAGATTATGGGACAAACAATGTACACAACGTCCTCAGCATTCTTTGTTCTCCACATCATCTCTGTAAATTAACATTATTTTCAGTTGAATATGAGGATGACATTTTTTCTTGTGGTTTATCACGATCCTGTCATCCTACCAACTCGACCGAAAATAAAGCCATAATATGAAACTTGGTCTACGTTTTGTCCGACGTTCACTGCAGAGAGTGGAGAGTGCCCGGGTACGGAGTGAGGCAAATCCGACCCGCACAGTAAATTAGTAAACGAAACACAGACGTGACGGCACTGATAGGCAGAACACGCTAGGCGTGGCATCAGCCACCTGCCGTTCTGCGTGCACCCACTCCTGGCGGGGCGGGAGCACAGAACGTGTTAAAGCAAATCTCATATGCATCCCCATAGTGGCGGTACTGGCACCACTCTTATTCGACTGGCGAGATATCTGAATAGACATCATCTTTCAGGTACAGAAACACGTAGTTCCACCTGGGGATTACCTCATTTTACAATTTGCGACAGCAGTCAAACATTTTACCCGTCTGAGTCTACCTCAGGAGACAATTACTCCCCTACTGAATTTATCATTGCTGGAGTTTTACGAATATCTGCAGGTATTGAATAACTCAGATTAATTAATAGTGGTCCAACATCAACGTAATCTGTTGGCAAAACACTAGGACATTGTAACCCAATTTCTTCTTCATACAGTATTTGTTTCGAGACCATATTAGGAATGAAATCTTCAGTGCTGCTCGGTTGCCTCATGATCTTGCCCATATTAAATAAATATTCGACTTCGCGTGGTGAAGTGATATCTACTCGATTCTTCAACCTACTGGCGTTTCTGTATTGAGTTGTAACACACGGTCACAGAAATTAGCTGTTTTCCATAATTAAATAATTCTCTTATACCTTTCATTTTTGATGGTGCCGATTCGTTCCATGTTAAAAGAACGTAGCGATACTGAGAGTAGAATAGATGGAAAACTGCCTGATCTCTGATTTCAAATTAACAGGTATGTTTAGCCTTGCGTACCAACCTGCTGCTTTCTCGGTCAGCATAGGGCCTCATCTTGTCTAGTAGGAGTACTGATTTCTAAATGAATGATTTTTAGGGATCAACACAGTAAATCAGTAGAGCAGACGTCCGACAGATGTAACAAATACTCTCATATCAACAACGAAAATGGCTCTGAGCACTATGGGACTTAACATCTGTGGTCATCAGTCCCCTAATACTTAGAACTACTTAAACCTAACTAACCGAAGGACGTCACACACATCCATGCCCGAGGCACGATTCGAACCTGCGACCGTAGCAGTCGCGCGGTTCCGGACTGAGCGCCTAGAACCGCTAGACCACCGCCGCCGGCTCATATCAACAAAAGCGTTGAAGTTAAAATCGGACATAAAGCGTGACAATGAAAACAATTTAGAAAATACTTAATACAGATGGAACGGAAGGTTGAGGCACAGTCGAAAGAGATTGTTTCAGTAATAGATGAAAGTCTTAGTGAGACACACGATAGCTGTGGCACCCATATCAGGGAGACTGAATTACAAATCATCGAAAGTCTGGAATGTACTGACGCTGTCTCTCGCACTTTATCTGAGCAAATGGAGACAGCGCACTATATGATTCAAAACAGCAGGTAGTGTATAATGAAGTACCTGATGTGAAACTAGTCTAAAGAGACCAAAAGATTTCAAAATTGTCTAGAAGTGTAATACGCATGTGTATGATAAAACAGTGGGAGAGCCATTAATTTATTGCTGGAAATTTAATTGCTTCGATCTGTTTGGAAATGCGCACAAAAATTATTAATACAAGAATTCGTGGACACGTTAACAATATCTTGGTTAGCACAAGATCAGATTCCTTTTGTTATAGGAAATTTATATGTGGAAGCCGTTCACTAAACACATGATGTTTTCACGGATAATAAAGATTTAAACGAGATAATAAACTTTTTTAAAAGATTATTGGTGTTTCTGGAGTAGGAACAAGCATCTACCAAATCATGGCACCCTGACATGGTTTTGCAAATATTGGTCTGAAACATATTAAGTGTCATGATGTGAGCATACTCTAGAGTTGTTTTCAGTGGCTAGAGAACTTATGTTGCCGTTTTATTCACGTCGAGAGTTGGTTGCAAACCACGATATAATTATGAGAGTCGCGTCCATTTCGTAGAAACAGTGTAATGATTTCATGGCCAGTATTTTGGTCAACAGAATCGACAGCCACAACAAGGGGATGCGGACACAATTCTCACAACAGGTCACAGAGCGCCAACTATTGTGAAGAGAAGGCAGAAGATTGTAATCAGCACATTACACACCACCCGTTTACTAGAAAGTGCTTCAGTACGATATCAGCTGGAGACAGCATGGTGCGAGGTCCTAACCTAAGCAGACCGAGGATAAACTAAGCGTGGAATGAAGTTGATGTGACTGAATGTGTTGGTGTGGACAGCGGCAGTCTTGAAGCTTCGTATTGGTGCACTCCTGCAGTGCACGGAATATTACTTAATTACGTTCCCAATTTTTTCAACTACCACACTGAAATTTTGGTTAACATTCCTCATACATTTATTCAACATATCAGCTGTGATCTTGTTAATTTCTTTCAGCAGTTTCCTCTATTCCCTTATCAGTTGCTTCGAATTTTTGTGTGTTTTTTCTTATAGTTTCACGTTATTCTCCCCAGCACTTTCTTCTATGTTGTTATTAGACGTTCCCAGATTTGGTTTACTTGTTTGTAGCTCTTCCGCAAGTAGTATTGTGGTAATCGCTGAAAGCTCTACACTGTCTTCCTAGCTCTTTCAAAATCCTCACCACAGGGTACGAAGATGGATGGAAGTTATATATTTCAACGTATTCTTCCAAGGTTTTGATGAAATAAAAACTGGGACCTACTATCACTAGGAATTGGTTTAGGTCTACATGCTGGCCGGCAGGAGTGGCCAAGTGGTTCTAGGCGCTACAGTCTGGAACCGTACGACCGCTGCGGTCGCAGGTTCGAATCTTGCCTCGCGCAGGGATGTGTGTGATGTCCTTAGGTTAGTTAGGTTTAAGTAGTTCTACGTTCTAGAGGACTGATGACCACAGCAGTTATGTCCCATAGTGCTAAGAGCCATTTGAATCATTTTTCTACTTGCTGTATGCAAATAATCTTGCCCTACTTTGCCAGCTGTTACCTTTCCAGTAAATTTCCTTATAGGATACAATCCTAAGATTCTAGAAAAAACGTCCATCATTACCAATATATATACAAAACCGTCCTCTGGTGGTTGGGAGGTGCTCGAACACATCGGCGACTGCTAGCTGACTTATCTCTTTTGGTATAATTCCGTACACTAACCCTTTACTGCTGGTTGTACACTGTCTTGACATAACAATTACCACACCAGTCAAGAACTAACATATTCTTTACCAGTTTAGGTTTTTTTGACTTTAACTTAATTTTAAGCCAGGGATATTGGAAGTAATGATCTGGGGTATCGCCTTAGGATCAGTCGGGAATGGTTTCAGTTAAAATGGTTCAATGATATCTGAGCGCAAAGGAAATGCAGCTTGTAATTGTGGTAATGCTTAATAAGTGCAGATAATTACGAGAATAAGATTTCTTGTTAAATAGACGAATATTTTGTGTCGCTGTCAATAATCTGTTAGTATTATATAGTAGATCAAAGGAACAGAGACTGAGCAGCATAGAGTGCCAGAGCAATAGTGAGATGGAAAAGGTTTCATATTTCATGATTTTGGCGATTTCTGACAGAAAAAAACTGAGCGACAATTTGGTTAAGTATTTGGGTGGGCACAAGTGTGGTGTTCTTAGTGTATCATAACGATTTAGCAGCCATCAGCGCCAAAAATGTCAGAGAATAAGTTACGTACGTATTGTGATGGACATGAGTATGGGGCATGGCTACTCTGTTCTGAATCACTCGCCTCCTCTGCGAGCGACGGCCGGCGCCGACCCACGGACGATGAACCCCCGACCCCTCATCCTGGGGCAGACACGCAACCACTACCGTACGCAAAGTTTTCTTTTTTTCGTGGTGCTGAGAATAGGAAAAGAGTGCAAGGGACTCGTTATCAGATGAAGGAGCAAAGGACAACTAAATGACTCTATGTGATGTCAGACGGCGATGTGAAATGGGCGATATGAAATTTACAAGGTTTAGTGCGAGTGCCTTTTAATGTCTGCGTTTGTTAGGTTGCCGAGAAATCAGTGGCAAAGATTGTACTGAAGTGGAAACCGATTTAGCAGAGGAAGAGAGGACGACAAATGCACAGAGCATTGGATATCTATTCCTAATGGGCGACATGGAGCTTTGCCAGGGAAAAATTTCACTCCCAAGACGGTCTGCGTGTGGTCGTCCAACCGTGGGAATTGTTAGGGGCACGGAGCATTCAAGAAGGAAAATGATCAATAATTTTAGTCTGGGAGGAAAATGTAGGCTACCTAGTCAGGTGTATGTCCACTCCGAGGGAAAGAGCTGAGGAGAATGTGAAAATATCGTCCTGGAGGAGACTTTCGATTGATCCCGGAAGGAAGACACTCACCCTCCAGACGGAAAAGGGGAAACCTCCTGCTAAGGGTGACAGGTGACACTTCGTTGCCGAGTGCCTTCTGCCGCGCCACCAGTGTGTGACACCCAGCTCCAGCCACAGTGAGACAAGCCTCGCCCGTAGACTGTGTGCTGGATCCGGGCTGCTGCCAGCCGGCTGTAGCGCGCCTTCCTCCATGCTGGTATCAGCCTGCTCACTGCTGCTAAAATGCACTTCAGCTCTCTTCCTGATCCGCCTGCCAGTTTCGTTTGTGTCGTAGCTACAACGACTTGAAAACCTTGGTGTTCATCCTAATAACCTTGTAACTGGTAATGGGACAATTATTTCTATTTCCTTTCTCCTGAGTAAAGGAAACATGTAAACTGTATTTGAATAACCATGGTCCAGAATCTTTTTGCTTCTAAAATACTTATGAGTAATCTGCTTATATTCTTGGGGCTGGCATTCTTATCATTTGATATAATTTGCAAATTCTGCACTTAAATGCAATTTAAGGCAATGTGATTCATTTTTATTTAATACACATGTGCCGCACTCAAGTGCAATTCATGGCTCTGTGACTCCTTTGACTCTCTGCACAAGCACCAAACTTAGTTGTTACTTAATACCATATATTTCAAAAATTCTTACCACTACAAGAGGCGTCCACTGATAAAAAAGCAATCCAAAAAAATTAAGTGCGAGATTCACTCGATCGTGATAGGACAGTACAGAAATTGGATGAAAACGGTCCTTGGAGTAGAGTGTAGGAGCCACTGGTAGAGGAAAACGTAATAAGCTGTAACAAGCTGTGTGGCTGGATTGAAGAGTTTTTAGCAAACAGAACACAGCATGTTGTTCTCAATGGAGAGACGTCTACAGACGTTAAAGTAACCTCTGACGTGCCACAGGGGAGTGCCTTTCGTGGATGATGCTGCAGTATACAGAGAAGTTGCACCATTAGAAAATTGCAGCGAAATGCAGGAATATCTGCACCGGATAGGCACTTGGTGCAGGGAGTGGCAACTGGCCCTTAACATAGACAAATGTAATGTATTGCGAATACATAGAAAGAAGGATCCTTTATTGTATGATTTTATGATAGCGGGACAAACACTGGTAGCAGTTACTTCTGTAAAATATCTGGGAGTATACGTGTGGAACGATTTGAAGTGGAATGATCCTAGAAAATTAATTGTTGGCAAGGCGGGTGCGAGGTTGAGATTCATTGTGGAACGATTTGAAGTGGAATGATCCTATAAAATTAATTGTTGGCAAGGCGGGTGCGAGGTTGAGATTCATTGGGAGAGTCCTTAAAAAATGTATCCGTCAACAACGGAGGTGGCTTACAAAACACTCATTCGACCTATACTTGAGTAATGCTCATTAGTTTGGGATCCGTACCAGGTCGGTTTGACAGAGGAGTTTGAGAAGATCCAATGAAGAGCGGCGCGTTTTTGTTACAGGGTTATTTGGTAAGCGTGATAGCGTTACGGAGATGTTTAGCAAAGTGAAGTGGCAGACTCTGTAAGACAGGCGCTGTGCATCTCGGTGTAGCTTGCTGTCCAGGTTTCGAGAGGGTACGTTTCTGGATGAGGTATCGAATATATTGCTTCCCCTACTTATACCTCCCGAGGAGATCACGAATGTAAAATTAGAGAGATTCGAGCGCGCACGGAGGCTTTCTGACAGTCGTTCCTCCCGTGAACCGTACGCGACTGGAACAGGAAAGGGAGGTAATGACAGTGGCACGTAGTGCCCTCCACCACACACCGTTGGGTGGATTGTTCAGTATAAATGTATATGTAGATGTAGAACAAGGAATAGCGGCAAAAATCTAAAGTTTTCACAGTCATGAGGAAAATAATTGAGCAATTGCTACGGAAAAGGAATGGGAAAAGGGAACCTACAGCTATGTACTAAACGAACTGTTAATGCGGAAAGGCGATCTTTGGCCCTCAGACACCATTGTAAGGCCATAATTCTGAGGTTTGTGACCGAAGCCCAGAATTGAGAAAGAGAGCTAAGGAGAGAACAGCGGACAGAGGACAGCATCGTAACGAGGGAGGAGGTCACGTCACCGCAGATATGGATCATGCAGCTGTACCATCTCCTGCCCCGTGACTCTTCCTGTATCTCAGAATCTGAGTGACTCTCCACATGACTTTCCAAACACAATAGCGTGTGTAACCGTGTAATGAAGTAGTAGTTAGAGGTTTACATAGTGCAAAAAGTGGCAGCGAAAACAACATGCGCACCGCAAGGGGTGGTGTCACACAAGCAGACCACACAGTAATAATATTTTTGTACATTTTGATGCTGATGATACGTGTAGTTCCAAAATCAGATATTAATACGTCAAAGCTGTTCAATTCAACTCTCAAAAAATCTCGAGAAAATAGACTTCGAAATTTTTCGACCGTCTGTAATATACCTAAAAGTAGTGCTGATTTCGTTTAGCGACAGAGCTTATCTGCCATGTACTGATTCTGCAATTTATGGGTCCCGAACGACGTAATTACTTAAATAAATATGCGTATTCCATGAGTACTTCCGTGAAGCATAAAATACGTGAAGTCAGAAAGAAAGTCAGAAGTACCCAAGACTTGTAATCGTTGATTCGAGTATCGTTGAGGTCATTACTTTTCTGTTTTAGCCAGCTCGTTCGAAAAGCTACGTCATTTAAAAACAATATTCGCCAAATATGTGTTAACTTACATATATCTAATTGTCATTTTTATGAAAAACGTAGGTTTCATTCTTTATAATTACATTCTACAATACCAAATCCGGTATTAGTCGCAAATTTAAATTTGTAATTACCAATCTTTATCAAAATTGTAATGACTATTGTTTAAAATAAAAAAGCATTAAAGATCAAATTTTTATGATCGTTACCTATTTTACGCCTCTCGGAAGTGCTCGTGGAACATGAGTTTCTGTTCAAACGCTAGCATCAGTTGGGAATCGACCACGGAGTCACGGAGTCATACATGCGACGTTAACGTTCTACCAGAGCCACATTTCCTGTGGATATAATGTACTTAGCCTTTACTTGAAGACGATAGAAAAAATTTAAAATAAATTTTCTCTATAGTTTTAGAGATTTGTGTCAGTAGTTTTGATTGACTGGTATTTGATTGGTGAACTTCACGTATTGTAAACATAAAAACTTTAAAAAATCTGACTGCTATGTGGTATCACTGTAATAGTGGTGTGAAACAATTACTTTTTCGTTCTGATGTAGTCTACAAGTACGAAAAATTGGTTCTACGTTCATGTTCTGTTCTACTCGATCGTATTAATCGTTGCTTCTTTAACTTGGAATAAATGAGTAATTTATAAAAAGATAACGAACAAGACAGAAACTGAGGCTATGACATACAGGCTACTTCGTGCTAAGCGAATATGGGTGGAATTAATGTATACTTACGATGTAAAGTAGCAACAAAAACTGGAATTTATCGCACTGTTAGGCAAAACTCATGGAATACGTAAAACAGTAGAGATAGAGTGAGAAGTGGTGGTGGACTGTAATCTCGCGATGCACGCTCATAGCTGACTTACTAATACTGCGGATTAAAATAATGATTAAGGTCAGGAAGCAGGTGTTCGCCTCCCTAGATGGATATGAATTATTATTAACATCCACGAGGAGTGGTCGCGCGGTTGGAGGCGCCCTGTCACTGACTGCGCGGCCCCTCCCGCCGGAGGTTCGAGTTCTCTCTCGGGGACGGGTATGTGTGTTGTTCTTAGCATAAGTCAGTTTAAGTAGTGTGTAAGTTTAGGGACCGATGACCTCAGTAGTTTGGTCCCTTAGAAATTCACATACATTTGAACATTTCTTTTTAAGGTGGGATTAGTGATGATCGACTGGGACCACAAGATATTTTAATTACGAATGAATGTAATATCGGTATGCATACGTAACTAATATATTCCAAACCGCAGCGCATAAAGAGGAGATGTTCCCCGTGCTCGTACCTTGGGTTCTATTTGTGATAGAAAGATAGGGTGCAGTGTTTTGGATAGCAGCTGGGCTAATGGCCATTTGTATATTCAACTGATGAACCATCTTAGTGCCACTATGACTAAGTCCTGGATCAAAGCATGGATACTATATACTTCCTCCTGGTTAGGTAAATGGAACAAATCGAGTGATTCTTTTCTCATTTGACGTGGTCTACGGTGAGCTTGATGTGACTTACGGAAGCAACATTAGTACATGGGCGGTCCATCGAAAAACACAAGGAAAGATTTTTTTACTACATATTCGCCATCAGCAGCAGGCCTAAATGTAGCCGAGGATTCCTAGACTGCTATGCACATAAAAATGCTGAAATTTTTTCGATATGCTCCAATCCCTAACAACGTTCTAAGTTTTATTCGCATCTTTGTCCGTTTCCAAGATACAGAACAGATAAATAGTTTAGAAAACGGCGATGTGACTCTTGTATACAATACTTAGAGATCATACCGTTAAATTTTGAGCAATCTTACGTGGTTATTAATTTTTTAGATTTCACATCATGCCGGATTTTGCGTGTAGAAGTACGGTAACTTTGAACCTCTGGTTCTTTGCTACGGATAAAGATATGAAGAAAATTTTGAACGTTGTCTGAGATCGGGATCTTAGAAATATATCGGACAAATTTCAGCACTTTTTCGTGCATAGCCGTTTTGGAATCCTCAGTTGGGCTTTGGTCCGCAGGTGACGGCGAAAAATAGTAAAAGCCTTTTGTTTGGTGTTTCCCGAGGAATCACCCGTGAACTAATGACGTCTGCCTAAGAACATCAGCCCACCGTAAACCATATCAAACGCAAAAAACAACCGACAGATTCGCATCATTTGCCTAAGGAATAGAAACTGTGTAATATTCATACTTTGACCCTGTACTGTAAGATAGTGACACTAAGGCGATCCATTTCTTTGGTATACAAATTGTCCCTAGCGCAACGGCTATCCAAAACACTTGATACTACATTTTTTATCACTAATACAATCCAAAATATGAGCACCGGATAATCCCATTTGTATGCACTTCGTTTGGGAGCATATTAGATACGCATGGTGTCACTCTCCTGAAACAAATTACATGCCCGCATCTCGTGGTCGTGCGGAAGCGTTCTCGCTTCCCACGCCCGGGTTCCCGGGTTCGATTCCCGGCTTGGTCAGAGATTTTCTCTGCCTCGTGATGGCTGGGTGTTGTGTGATGTCCTTATGTTAGTTAAGTTTAAGTACTTCTTAGTTCTAGGGGACTGATGACCTAAGATGTTAAGTCCCATAGTGCTCAGAACCATTTGAACAAATGGCTGAGACATGGCTTAGCCATAGCCTGAGGGATGTTTCGAGAAGGAAAATTTCACACTTCAGCGTAGTGTGCGCTGTTGAGAAACTTGCTGGCAGGTTAAAACTGTGTGCCGGGCAGAGACTCGAATTACACACCTTTTTCTATCGCGTGAAAATGTTCTACCGACTATTCTTAACTCGTCCTTACACACGCCATTCTTGCGTTCACTGGCTTGGCTTATTCGCCATTTAAAAATAGTATATTCAAGCATGTGTTCTACTTCCTTTTTTAACAGGGAAATGGCAATTCCTCTGCTATTCAAAGGAAAGTCCAAATATATATCCCTTTTTGTCTGAAAGTTTCTTCTGGGTTTTGATTTGTGCAGGAATAATTCAGTTGAAGAAAACAAACTGAGAATCAATTTTGTTCAAACAATGCATTTCTTTAGATAGTAAGATTTTTTAATTAATGAAATAGAAAGAGAAATGTATTTGTTATCTTATAGGTACGGTTATCGATTTGCACTAGTAATATATTGTTCTAACGGTCTGCTATTTTTTCCAGTTCATGTGAAATTAAAATCAATGTATGACTCTCTTTCCTTCTTAAACTACAATGGTGCCCAAAATTAAAACAACAATCCTCTATTACCCCGTCCATGTGTAATTGACTGTATAATATACTCCTGGAAATGGAAAAAAGAATACATTGACACCGGTGTGTCAGACCCACCATACTTGCTCCGGACACTGCGAGAGGGGTGTACAAGCAATGATCACACGCACGGCACAGCGGGCACACCAGGAACCACAGTGTTGGCCGTCGAATGGCGCTAGCTGCGCAGCATTTGTGCACCGCCGCCGTCAGTGTCAGCCAGTTTGCCGTGGCATACGGAGCTCCATCGCAGTCTTTAACACTGGTAGCATGCCGCGACAGCGTGGACGTGAACCGTATGTGCAGTTGACGGACTTTGAGCGAGGGCGTATAGTGAGCATGCGGGAGGCCGGGTGGACGTACCGCCGAATTGCTCAACCCGTGGGGCGTGAGGTCTCCACAGTACATCGTTGTTGTCGCCAGTGGTCGGCGGATGGTGCACGTGCCCGTCGACCTGGGACCAGACCGCAGCGACGCACGGATGCACGCCAAAACCGTAGGATCCTACGCAGTACCGTAGGGGACCGCACCGCCACTTCCCAGCAAATTAGGGACACTGTTGCTCCTGGGGTATCGGCGAGGACCATTCGCAACAGTCTCTATGAAGCTGGGCTACGGTCCCGCACACCGTTAGGCCGTCTTCCGCTCACGCCCCAACATCGTGCAGCCCGCCTCCAGTGGTGTCGCGACAGGCGTGAATGCAGGGACGAATGGAGACGTGTCGTCTTCTGCGATGAGAGTCGCTTCTGCCTTGGTGCCAATGATGGTCGTATGCGTGTTTGGCGCCGTGCAGGTGAGCGCCACATTCAGGACTGCATACGACCGAGGCACACAGGGCCAACACCCGGCATCATGGTGTGGGGAGAGGTGCTCTAGAAGGTGTAAGTCAACTACCCTGGCCAGCAAGATCTCCGGATCTGTCCCCCATTGAGCATGTTTGGGACTGGATGAAGCGTCGTCTCACGCGGTCTGCACGTCCAGCACGAACGCTGGTCCAACTGAGGCGCCAGGTTGAAATGGCATGGCTAGCCGTTCCACAGGACTACATCCAGCATCTCTACGATCGTCTCCATGGGAGAATAGCAGCCTGCATTGCTGCGAAAGGTGGATATACACTGTACTAGTGCCGACATTGTGCATGCTCTGTTGCCTGTGTCTATGTGCCTGAGGTTCTGTCAGTGTGATCATGTGATGTATCTGACCCCAGGAATGTGTCAATAAAGTTTCCCCTCCCTGGGACAATGAATTCACGGTGTTCTTATTTCAATTTCCAGGAGTGTAATACAAATTATCAACCTATGTCCATACGACCGTGTTCTACATGGAGATGATATTCCTATCAACTGACATACAAGCCAACGATGACGTCAGGGCACTTAATAAACAGGGTAGTGTTTGGCGGGCAGTCCCACAACGACAATCGATGTGTATACAGACACAGTCGGTGCAATATCGCACAGAGAAGGCGCCTCCCAGTCTCTCTGCTGAGGAGGGCCATAGCAGGAACGGAAGCAAGACAGTCGCAAAATGATATGGTCCGATGGCTTGATGTGAATCATTCTGTTGTTTCTCGGGTGTGGCGATAGATTATAGAGAGTGAAACTGTACCCTGAGGACCAGGACAGAGCCGACCACGTGTGACATCAGAAAAAGAGGACCGTTGATAGGCTGTAATATTACGGCGTTACCTCCTCGGTAATGCATGGCAACTAGATTCTGACCTCACAGCATCCACTGGACATACTGAATCCAACTGGCAAACGGTGTACAGAAGGCTTCGTCAGAGAGGCATTTATTGTCACAGACCTGCTGTATGTGTATCTCTGACGGCCCTTCACGGAAGGGAACGTCTAGAGTGGAGTCGTCAACAAGCCCCATGGACTGTCGAACAGTGGGCCAATGTTCTTTCACAGATGAGGCCTGATTTGGCCTGGAGGGTGAGTCTCGACGGATTTTCATCTGGAAGGAACGAGGAAGATGATTTCGAGACCTAAACACCAAGATCAATAACGAGGGGAAACTCTAAAGGCGTGGGCACAGATTATGTTGACCACTGGAACACCTAGTTATTGGAAATTGTAACCAAGGTGTAACTGCTGTCAGGTATTGTGACGAGATCTTGAGACCACCTGTGCGGCTGGTGTGAGATGCTCAGGATCCAGTCCTGATATTGAAGGATGATAATGGTCGCCTTCATAGAGCATGGATAGTTGATGTTTTCTTATAAACGGAAGATATTGCACGCATTGTGTGGCCTGCTCCCTCTCCCGACTTGAATCTCATAGAGTATGTCTCGGTCGTTCTACGGTGACAGTTTGCATCACGTCAGCATCCACCAACTACTCTCCAAGACTTGCGAGCAGCTCTGCAGGATGGGTGTCATTGCCTCAACAGGAGGCTGATGACATTATTCATTGCATTCCCCCGTCGTTGTCAGGCCTGTATTGCTGCCAGAGATGGGTGCACCCAATACTGAGCACATTAACCAGTTGTCGGAATGTGTGTGCAATTTCGTTCCGCTGGAAAAAAAATTAGAACATATTTGTCTACCATTATGCATGTGGCAGCTGTTTACGTTCTGTATTCTTTATATTGTTTCTACTTAACTGTAACCTTTTTGTACTGTTTTGTGGCAAACTAAATTCAGCCTGGCAAAATTTCCGTTTGAAGCTTTAGTTTTGAAAACCAGTTTATTTCATTTCCTTTTAAAAATATTGAAAATAAATAGAAACGAAACTTGAACGCTTGTGTTTCTTTGATTAAAACTGAATAGTGCAAATCAACGTTCCCTCTCCAATGAAACATGTAAGACCCATAAGGAATAAAACAAAAGGAATTTTTTCAGCGTTCTTTGGGTTTAATAGTTATGGTCGCGAAATTTTAGCACTGCTTTATTCCTGGAGATCCTCAGTACGGTTCTATTCAGGAAATTCCCATAAATGCTCTTGTAGTTTTTAGTCCGTACGTGATTATGGTGTTGCACAGTCCTTCCAGTAATCTTCTTTGCTGTTGTTAACTTTCCTGAAGATGTAATGCACCATATGCCCTTTGATCCATTTAACAGCGTTTCGCTTCGTGCTGCAAAGAACTGCATCTCTCGGTGTTAAGGGGTTAGTAGATGTCCTGTTGATCACTGCCAGCTTGTGTCGGACTAAATCACAAATTTCTTTCTCAAATGCAAATCGGTGTTCGTCATTTTCTGTTAGCACACATGTTGTGCACATGGGCGAGTCCGTGAGAGGGACGGCATGAAGTTTCCTATATGTTGATATCTTGCTGTTTACCACTTAACATGGCTTAGCTTTAACCACGGACGATCAATCTTTCTTGTGGATGTTTTTTCCATATCGATATCCAGTCTCTCTCCCTATATTTGAGTTCAGTTATGTTTCTGTTCTTGCCTTCCCTTAGTTTTTGCATGTATTTCCTTCGCTTTCATGATGCCTGTTTCAGGAATTTTTGTTTTCACGTAGCTATATTCAGTAATCAAATGCTTAAGGTGTACAGTCCGTTGGGGATGTGCTGAGCATATACGGCGGATCGATACTGGACGAAATTACTTCACTAATTACGTGGGCTGTTAGGCTGTGGGGCGTTGTTTTCCTCATTTTGTATTCATTGCGCATATATGGGGCTTGCGATCTGGTATACACAGCGTTAAGATTAAGTGAGGGTATGAAAGTTGACTTTGGATATGTGGCCGTGGTTGACTAAGTGGCCTAGCGAGATAGTCATTCTTTGGGCTGATCTCCGAGATGTGGGAAGATGTACGCCACGCAATTGATTTTGAAGGCCATATCTAAATTTGCAACAATTACATTTTGGATCCCGTCTAGCTTTCCTATTCTGTGTTTTTTTGATCTGGCTCTCGTTCTAGTGAGGAGATTTTTGTAGTTTCCTGATGTAGCGTGTTGAATGCTGTGTCGGATATTAGTTCTTAAGCATTACGGATAATTTTCCGTGTTGTGGATTTCTTCCCCCTCGTGCAGTCATGGTGCCGGATTTTCTCGTGCTGCGTTTGGAGCCAGATAGCCGACGTAGTTTATAACACGCATTGCCTTGTGTAGTTCACTTGTATTTGTCACCAAGGAGCCAATGTCGTCAGCATTCGGCGTGCCCACCACCTTCTGCTCTTTCATGAGTAACCTCCGCAGTTGTTGATCGAAGGTAGCAAGTAATTGTTCAATAGCGATGGAAAGATTGCCATCGACATAGGACAACCTTGCCTGATGGATCTGTTTTCTACTTCTCTGATGGGTTGGCCGTTTATGGCAAGTCTGGATAAATATGTTTCATATTTTATAACACTACCTTCCGCTACTGTTATACCATAACCTCAAAGCTGGAGGCAAATTGTATCACGAAATTATTAGTCAAAGCAATTATAGTATAAAGAAGCAGAGAAGCGTTTCCCTCTGGAAGAAATTTTGTTATGTTGAACGTGATGTACCTAACGGAAGTGACTTATCGGAAAGGAAAGTCAGAAATACATAAATGTTTAAACGGTAAAAAACAATTTACCTATCCACACTGTACAAATGATAAAGAAAACGGTCACCAGCCTAATTAGGCATAAGAATGAGTAACATTCCTATTCGAGAAAATAGATACGAGTAACTTCAATGAACAAACACAACCTATATTTTGCCACACGTGAGTGCAATGAATTCTAGCACAAGCATATGTTAACGTTAAGGTTAGAGATGATACTCAGAGCAGAACAAACTATTTGCCTTATTACAACAGAAACTGACACACACTACTGTCTTCAGTGCTTAGTCAAACAGGCTGATTTCAACAATATTGCTATTAATATGCACCCTAGAATCATAAATTGGACATAGGTTCTGACTTACTTTTCAAACATTTTCCTATCTAACAAAAAAAATGTAAGCATAGTTCACTACAAAAGTATGAATTCAGCACAGGTTAAGTCTCTCTCAGCTAAATACCTTTCTACTTAGAATAAAATGTAAATGAAATGCACTGACAAATTTCTCACTGATCTATGACTGAAAACAGTTACTGTAATCATTACAAATGGTCTGTCTATCATTTGCTTACTACTAGTGAGCTCAATAAACGAACTGTAGGTCGTATTCCACTAATGATATGCACTTTTCTATGCAACATGGGATCCTTATTTTAGCAAACATAACCATGAAACTTTCATCATTAATTTGACCTATTACTGTAGTAAGTCACGAGTTAAAATAAAACATCAGCCATTGACTAACTTGGTGCACTGGACTACAAGCTGAATTATTCATTTACTGAACAAAATTTAGTAGCCTCAGTATGAGTTGGTATTCCATTAGCTTTGATAAAACAGCAAATTGTTTTAAGACGTAATTGAATTTATCTGCTTCTATATTTTAGATAATTATTTGAAAACCCATAGATTTTTAAGCAACACCTTTGATTGCAAACTTTACTTCAACACACAGTTACCATGGCACACTCTTTATCCACATTAATTTTAACGAAACCTTTTAATGCTTTAATATAACACACCGGGCTTTATTATTCTTTCAATTAGGATTTTCGGTAAGCAGTTTAACATGGGAAGGACCCTGACAGGATCAGTGACTCAGGATAAAGAAATCAGGATAGGTATAAGAGTTCAGGTATAATTTACCTTATATTTGAGCACACTGAAATATGCAACGAATTGATCCTTCACTGTAGAATTCTACAATTTTCTGATCCATTTTCAGTGACTGCACAATGTGGTGGCGAGTGCATGTTGTAGGATGGAGGTGCAGATAGACAAGCTGGACTCTGTTATTTCTTGGTGGCGAAGATAGATATTAATTTCAGAGTATTGCCAGCGTATTACTCCAACCACCCGAGCCTTTAACGCGTATTATTACGGTACTAAAAGTCCCTCTCGGCACGAGCACAAATCACAACATTTACATGATCTGTTAGCGGTTCAGCAGTTCGTCTCCGACTGACTCTTTGTTCCACCTTTCTATCCATGCCAACCACATTTCGCGCGCGCTACACATTTACGTTCCCGAGGGGAACCACACCACCTTTTACATACAAAATAACTAAGAACCCTAACTGAGGATCAGCAAATACGTAACAGCAACCAAACATATTAAATAACATAGATCAGATACATATACTGGTATTGCTACAAAAAAATTATTCACACAGAAATTACAATTACATACAGTACGTTTTGTCTTCTCCAAATGAGGCAAAGAATAGAAATAATAAAGACAATACATTACATATGATTAAACCAGGACATAAAAGTTTCTACAAAGAAATAAGTTCATTTTTTATACAGTACCGAATTAATCATAGAATCATTACAGAAGCTCAACGATGGAATGTTGAACAAAAATGAATCAACAAAAGGTATGTACCGTCCAAGCTATGCTGTTACAATTTGTATTAACAAATCGACGTGGTAAGCCCATTACTTGCCCATATAGTACTAGGGACAGAAAGTAGGCTGAAACCAGACGTAAGCAGTAATGAAATCCTTAACACTGATTGAAATGTATACCGCAGAGATAGGCTGGACAGTGAAGGGGGAGGCGTGTTTATAGCGATAAGAAGTGCAATAGTATCGAATGAAATTGACGGAGATCCGAAATGTGAAATGATTTGAGTGAAGGTCACTGTTAAAGCAGGCTCAGACATGGTAATTGGATGTCTCTATAGGCCCCCGGGCTCAGCAGCTGAGCACCTGAAGGATAATTTGGAAAATATTTTGAGTAGATTTCCCCACCATGTTATAGTCCTGGGTGGAGAGTTTAATTTGCCGGATATAGACTGGGAGACTCAAACGTTCATAACGGGTGGCAGGGACACATAATCCAGTGAAATTTTTAAGTGCTTTATCTGAAAACTACCTTGAGCAGTTAAACAGCGAACCGACTCGTGGCGATAACATATTAGACCTTCTGGTGACAAACAGGCTCGAACTATTTGAAACAGTTAATGCAGAGCAGGGAATCAGCGATCATAAAGCGGTTACTGCATCGATTATTTCAGCCGTAAACAGAAATTTTAAAAAAGGTAGGAAAATTATTCTGTTTAGCAAAAGTGACAAAAAGCAGATTACAGAGTACCTGACGGCTCAACACAAAAGTTTTGTCTCAATTACAGATAGTGTTGAGGATCAGAGGAGAAAGTTCAAAACCATCGTACAATATGTGTTAGATGAGTATGTGCCAAGCAAGATCGTAAGAGATGGAAAAGAGCCACAGTGGTACAACAACCGAGTTAGAAAACTGCTGCGGAAGCAAAGGGAACTTCACAGGAAACATAAACACAGCCAAAGCCTTGCAGACAAACACAAATTACGCTAAGCGAAATGTAGTGTGATGAGGGCTATGCGAGACGCGTTCAACGAATTCGAAAGTAAAGTTCTATGTACTGACTTGGCAGAAAATCCTAAGAAATTTTGGTCTTATGTCAAAGCGGTACGTGGATCAAAACAAAAGGTCCAGACACTCTGTGACCAAATTGGTACTGAAACAGAGGATGACAGACTAAAGGCCGAAATACTAAATGTCTTTTTCCAAAGCTGTTTCACAGAGGAAGACTGCACTGTAGTTCCTTCTCTAGATTGTCGCACAGATGACAAAATGATAGATATCGAAATAGACGACAGAGGGATAGAGAAACAATTAAAATCGTTCAAAATTGGAAAGGCCGGTGGACCTGATGGGATACCAGTTAGATTTTGCTCAGAGTACGCGAAGGAAGTTGCCCCCCTTCTTGCAGCGGCGTACTGTAGGTCTCTAGAAGAGAGGATCGGAAAAGGGCACAGGTCATCCCCGTTTTCAAGAAGGGACGTCGGACATATGTGCAGAACTATAGACCTATATCTCTAACGTCGATTAGTTGTTGAATTTTGGAACACGTATTAGGTTCGAGTATAATGACTTTTCTGGAAACTAGAAATCTACTCTGTAGGAATGAGCATGGGTTTCGAAAAAGACGGTCGTGTGAAACCCAGCTCACGCTATTCGTCCACGAGACTCAGAGGGCCATAGTCACGGGTTCACAGGTAGATGCCGTGTTTCTTGACTTCCGCAAGGCTTTCGATATAGTTCCCCACAGTCGTTTAATGAACAAAGTAAGAGCATACGGACTGTCAGATCAATTGTTTAATTGGACTGAGGAGTTCCTAGATAACAGAATGTAGCATGTCATTCTCAATGGAAAGGGGTCTTCCGAAGTAAGAGTGGTTTCAGGTGTGCCGTAGGGGAGTGTCGTACGACCGTTGCTATTCACAATATACATAAATGACCTTGTGGATGACATCGGAAGTTCACTGAGGCTTGTTTGCAGATGATGGTGTGGTGTATCGAGAGGTTGTAACAATGGAAAATTTTACTGAAATGCAGGAGGATCTACAGCGAATTGACGCATGGTGCAGGGAATGGCAATTGAATCTCAATGTAGACAAGTGTAATGTGCTGCGAATACATGGAAAGATAGATCCCTTATCATTTAGCTACAAAATAGAAGGTCAGCAACTGGAAGCAGTTAATTCCCTAAATTATCTGGGAGTACGCATTAGGAGTGGTTTAAAATGTAATGATGATATAAAGCTGATCGTTGGTAAAGCAGATGCCAGACTGAGATTCATTGGAAGAATCCTAAGGAAATGCAATCCGAAAACAAAGGAAGTAGGTTACAGTACGCTTGTTCACCCACTGCCTGAATATTGCTCAGCAGTGTGGGGTCCGTACCAGACAGGGTTGATAGAAGAGATAGAGAAGATCCAACGGAGAGCTGTGCGCTTCGATAGAGGATCATTTAGTAATCGCGAATGCGTTACGGAGATGATAGATAAACTCCAGTGGAATACTCTGCAGGAGAGACGCTCAGTAGCTCGGTACGGAGTTTTGTTAAAGTTTCGAGAACATACCTTCACTGAAGAGTCGGGCAGTATATTGCTCCTTCCTACGTATATCTCGCGAAGAGACTATGAGGATAAAATCAGAGAGATTAGAGCCCACATAGAAGCATACCGACAATCCTTCTTTCCAGGAACAATACGAGACTGGAATAGAAGGGAGAACCGATAGAGGTACTCAGGATACCCTCCGCCACACACCGTAAGGTGGCTTGCGGATTATGGATGTAGATGTAGATGTGGAGCTGTTTAGTATGAAGGACTTCTACAAATGGAAGCACGGCATCACACTGTTATCTTGCAGCTTTAATCACAGACCCTTTGAAGACTGATCGGTCTCAATTAATGCCTGTCTCGTACTATCGGTCACCGTGGCGATTACAGTTTTAATCTTGTGGGCTAAAATACAAGCAGAAATCTTATAATCATTGTCACTAAAGTACCTTTTAGAGATTAAATTACTTTGGGATATCAGTCTCAATATTCATTAGCTCGTCACATATTTAAAAGCCTTCATTTCATTATCAGCAAGAACACTTGATAAAATTCTACAGGAATACCATTCACATCGTTTGATGCGTATTTGTGGCTCGCAAGAAGGGGCTATCTAACTCTTCTTCAGTGATTCCAGTTGTGAGTGTTTCAGTTTCCTCAGCGATGAGTCTTCCTTGAAGGTTGCTGTACAGCTCGCCTCTATTGTCCTCTGTGGCCTATCGGACCTTAATTCTACGAAAAATTTGAAAATCGCGTCTTGGGTGTCATTTTTTTGGGTGAAAGTTCATCCATCACATGACTTAATTTCCGCTATAATTTTCCTGTTTGTTCTCTTTCTTTCACAACTGACGGTAAGCTTGGAGGTTGTATTTTCATGTATTATGCTTTTGACTCAGGCTCTGATTTTACAACATTCATTCTGCCTCCGTTTTAAGGCTAAAAGTTTTGCGTTAATATTCTTGATCTTCTCATAGTTACCAATCACTGAAATATCGACCTTGTACCAGCCCCTAGACAACTGAAATAAAATAATTCGCTTGTCTTACAAGCCGGCCGCGGTGGTCTCGCGGTTCTAGGCGCGCAGTCCGGAACAGTGCGACTGCTATGGTCGCAGGTTCGAATCCTGCCTCGGGCATGGATGTGTGTGATGTCCTTAGGTTAGTTAGGTTTAAGTAGTTTTAAGTTCTAGGGGACTGATGACCACAGCAGTTGAGTTCCATAGTGCTCAGAACCATTTGAACAATTTTTTTTGTCTTTCAATACCAATAGCACCGTTGGCTTGAGTAGCTGAGCAATGTTCTCCTGATTTTCGGTTTGGAACATTTCAACCGCCAGCTTACAGCAGAGGCATAAGAAGCATAATTTCTTTTACATTCTTGCCATATGTGAGAAAGAGCTTCACGACTGGTAGTGTCTTTTAGATTGACAACATTCAGTTCCACAGGTCTCTTCTTTAATACTCCTTTTGTTTCTTCGTATGTATTTTTCAGACGTGTGCGGCGGGATCCGAAAATATCGCAGGCCACACTTCTGCATCAATAATGAACTTCTTGTGCTGACCTTTAACATAGATGCTTTCCAAAAGACTCGCTTAGTGGTTTATTATATGAGTGAATTGAGGCACTTTCCGTTTTTATGCTGCCATGTATCGGTAATGTGCAGTTTCTTAATTACATGATCCACGACTATGGACTTACTGAAGTGCGGAGTTCCGTCAGCGGGACTGATTACTCCGTTAAATTCAGCTGCTAAAATCGGAGTGTCTTATTGTGCTCCAAGGTGCGTCATAATATCGTGTTTGAAAAACCTCGGTTCTTCTGCGAGTATTGCTACTTCCTGACTGGGAGTAAACTTTTATAATTACGGTATTGTGTATTATACAGGCGATGTCCCTGCTACTTGTTTAACTTTTCTACTTGTTGGACGGGGATGCATTCCTTAGTGAGTGTTGCAGTTCCAGTTCTGAATCGTTTCAAGCCTATTCGCTTGAGTACATTTGCATTATTTTTATGATACTAATGTCTGCACAGCACAAAAATTCTTGTAAGCTTTTTAGGTTGAGAGGACGTCGAGTCTTGTTGATGTCAAGAGCTGAGATTCGGTATGCTTGAAGCTGGTTCATTTCATACTTTATCAGTTAGAGTGTACATATATTTTATATCAATATTCATTCTTCAAAACATTATCGGGTGTGTGACGTTCATTCCTCATAATAACCATCCCGTAAACAATATTATACGTTTAATTCTTTCCTAACAATTCATCAGTTGGAAAATTATTAGGCACGTCTCCTCTTTCCATAGCCTAATCTGACAGGAAGTAATTCTGTCTATCGTTGTTGTCACTTTTATGGGCCGATGATGTCTCTGTTGTGCTCCTGGATATCTCCATCATATCTCCGTTTGTCGTAAATACCTCTATGTAATCTGCTCGGTATTTGGATTGGATAGATTCCAGTGTGACTTTGAGAGTTTCATCATTAGGGTTTCTGGCCATTACTTCACTCGTCTTGTTGATGAGCTTTCCGCAACACTCTCTGTTTGTGGTGCTAGTTCTGGTCGGGCTCCTTTCGGCCTACATGCCATGTGAATCTTGTTGGCTGAAGTCATAAATTTAGAGAAACTTACTTTTAATTTACTACCAATTCCATTTGATTTTTCTCCCGTTATGGGTCCTAAGATTTAATCACCTAAATGCGGCAGAATTTGTCTCTACTTATTTCTTGGTGACGTGCGTCTTCCATTATTTTCAGTGGTGTCCAGGATATGGCTGGAATCTTGTACGGAATATCCGTCACTGGTAAATGGTGTGTCAGGTTTTCCATCATTTGTCAGTACCTCCTCCGCTGTTGCCGTGGGGGTTACCTTAATTTATGGTGGTTCAGCTGTAGACTGCTCCTGTAGTGACGTTTGTTTCCGTTGTGATTGGTGTGTGGGTGAAAACCTTGGTTGGGGACCTTTCCGGATTCAGAGTTGACTGCTTATGCTTGGCTACAACAGCATACATATGAGCGCGTGTTGAGACTTATGGGCACTCAAGAGCGAGGTTATCAGTGACCGTATACACACCACAAGGACAGCGTTGACTGCGCTGACATGGCCACAGACGCTCCATGTGGTGTTAGTTCCACACGACGCTGCATGAGAGATGCACGCAGCGAACATTCCTTATTGCCGATCATAAATGACAGTCCGCGGTAGCCGCATATGTTTACATAGGAGGTTATGTGCTTCCAGAGATCTGCTTTGCCATAGGGAGATATCACTGAATTACCCTGGTCTGCTAAAACCTCTAAAGGAATCTCGAATATATAGTTGATCTTACGCCAAGAAAAGAGTGAAGAACCATGTCATCAAAAGCATTACTGTCAGAATATTCAAATTTTATGGTACCATCACAAGATTCTAAACAACGGCATTGACACAGTGGTAACACTCGTCAAATCACCGAAGTTAAGTGCTGTTGGGTTTGGCTAGCACTTGGATGTGTCACCGACCGAGTTTTCCGAGTGCTGTTGGCAAGCGGGGTGCACTCAGCCCTTGTGAGGCCAGTTGAGGAGCTACTTTATTGAGAAGTAGCGGTGCCAGTCACGAAAACTGACAAAGGCCAAGAGAGAACTGTGCTGGCCATATGCACCTTCGTATCCGCCTCCGGTGACACGTAAGGGCTGAGGATGACACGACGCTTGGTCGGTACCGTTGGGCCTTCAAAGCATGTTCGGACGGTGTTTTTTTTTTCATTTTTTGTTTTTCAATCACAAGATTCTGTAATTTTGTCACACAATTCAGAGTTCTGATTTTCAGGTAAACAACGGGATTCATCAAAGAGAGGTGAATGCCTGTAATATCGTGACGTTCTATATTCACAACTTCGTCTATCCGTTACTAAACTTCGATCGAATCTAGCTTCGCAAGGTTTACTTCAAAGTATCTTTACGGCTAAGATGAGGCTTCACTGCATTTCATATACCTACCTCCAACACAAATTTCAAGTAGAACTGACAGCTGGCGTAGCTATAGGGTTACCACAACACATAAACAACTCCAGTTATGGCGCACAGCACAGGCCAGCGATCGTCTCACAAGTGCTGCCACAAGTCGACTTGCCGACTGAGCTGCACACACTCGCACATAAAACGCTCATGCCATGAACTATCGAATGTGCGAAGTTTGATGTCTGTACCACAAACATTGGTAGGCACAATGTCGAATAGGGTAAACGCTTTCGTGTTACAAATTAATTGCATCTAGCACCTTTTTGTTGCTGATCGGAACAAAATAGATGAGAATTAAATTTTCACTCTCCAGCGTAGTGTGCGCTAAAGTAAAACTTCGTGACAGAATAAAGCTGTGTTTCACGCAAACATTCGAACTCGTGACCTTGAGCTTTGGGGGGAAACTGCTCTACGGACCGATGTGCCCAGTCCTCAGAACTTTTGTTTCGCCAGCAGGAGACGAGTTACTAGTAGACGTAAATCTGTGAGGACTAAGCAGATCGGTCCTTAGAGCACTTTCCCCCCAAAGCCCAAGGTCACGATTTCGAATGTTTGCTTGGAACACAGCTTTATTCTGTCAGGAAGTTATACTTTAGCGCACACTACGCTGCAGAGTGAAAATTTCATTCTCATGTATTTTGTTCCGATCAGTAACATAAAGGTGCTAGATGCAATTAATTTGTAACT
This sequence comes from Schistocerca gregaria, assembly GCF_023897955.1. NCBI lineage: Eukaryota > Metazoa > Arthropoda > Insecta > Orthoptera > Acrididae > Schistocerca > Schistocerca gregaria. The sequence goes on from NC_064931.1 coordinate 839,080,118, forward strand.
CGAGAGCATTTAACCTATTCGACGTTGTGCCTACCAATGTTTGTGTTACAGAGATCGAACTTCGCACATTCGATAGTTCATGGCATAAGCATTTTATGTCCGAGTGTGTGAGTTTGTATGTGTTTTCGATGTGGATATGCTTCCGTATATCTCCTTTACATAATTTTTTGATAAATACTTCTGAAAATGGTGTAAAAAATTCAGCTCGTTCGAATAATTTTGCGGACAGAGAAGTTAGCGGCATTAAGGCTACACTGTGTTTGGCTCTTTCATTTTTATGTATTGTAGGGTACTGCATTGTTATTCGAAGAGAGGACAGGGTTTGGTGAGGAGCTCAAGCACAGTTCGAATAGTATCACCATAAGGGATTGGGGGAAGATTCCAAAGCACAACTGAGATAGTTCCAACATCTGGGAGTTTTTGATTTTTGAGAAACATTTTGATATTTGACTTTAACTTTTTTTCAATTTCATCGCCGGCCGGTGTGGCTGTGCGGTTCGAGGCGCTTCAGTCTGGAACCGCGTGACCAGTACGGTCGCAGGTTCCTATCCTGCCTCGGGCATGGATGTGTGTGATGTCCTTAGGTTAGTTAGGTTTAAGTAGTTCTAAGTTCTCGGAGACTGATGATCAGGGATGTTAAGTCCCATAGTGCTCAGAGCCATTTGAACCACTTTTTTTAATTTCATCATAAGTTGCTATTTTTAATTCCCTGTCAGCACTGTTTTCATGGGATGGTGATAAAGTTATTGATAAGAAGACTGTTGTATCCTTGCAGTATGGCATAACAAATAATAGCAGTGAGTAAGCAAATCTGTTTTTTTCTCCACAACCGAAATCAGAATAGATATATACGTAACTTTGGTGGCTGGGCTAGTGCTACAACTGGGACGGCGGATAGGAAAATTCCATAGACGAACACGGATGTTGGGTTGCCGTATAATATATATCGTAAGAAAGTCCAGAACCAAGTAGTTGGACATACAGACGAGGTCGACCCGATTGGTGTTGCGTCGAGGCAACAGCGGTTGCGCGGAAGGCCGGGACTGCTGTGAGTGCGGTGCCGCGTGCGCCAGCGGTGTGTGAATATGCCCGACGACAGTGAGTCTGCTTTGGCATGGCACAACGTTATTGGAACGGTATCGACCTCGCACGGAGGTCTTTCCGCTGGTGTTGTGAGAGCGCGGAGGCTACTACACGCAGTGGCCACGCCTTTGGTGTCTCGCTGAGCGATGCGGGGCATGTGCCGGACAATGCTGGCTGTGGACTGCGTGATGTGTGCCTGTGGCTGCTTGGCGGCAGGCGCCATGGTGAAGTCACTGATCATCAATGACTGCACATGATGTGGCTTTTGACAGCATGGCTGTTAGGAATATTGCGTTTCTAGCCATTTACTATTTTCATTGTCATTTAACTTTATTGCACACTTTCATCCACACGAATGTACCATTCTTTTACTAGTAACTGTAGCTCATCTGAATCATTCCTGTATCCATGTAGTATTACGGGAGCCAGCTGCCACTTTTGATGACCAAATGTAATAAAGCTACGATTCTTTGCTATAGTTTATTTAGTTTTGCTAGTAAACTAAGTGAAACTCAGCTTATGCTATAGCGGTTGCTTAGCCGCGGCAGCCTCCCACACACACATAATAATGATATAAAAATCGATGCGAATAAGACTGAGACACTGTAACGTGATTACCATATTGTACACAGACGGAAAAAGTAGTCAGCTGACATTGTTTTGGGGTATTATACGTCTGTTTCACGCGTAAATAAGTGAAAAATATGCACTGAGTAAAATGATACCAAGAAATCTGTAATTTGGTTAAGTGATATCTAACCTGAACAGTTTAATTAAAAAATAGTTTGCTGAATTTTTCGAGATGGAAAAGTTCAAATGGTTCAAATGGCTCTGAGCACTATGGGGCTTCTGAGGTCATCAGTCCCCTAGAACTTACTACTTAAACCTAACTAACCTAAGGACATTACACACATCCATGCCCGAGGTACGATTCGAACCTGCGACCGTAGCTGTCACTGGGTTCCAGACTGTAGCGCCTACAGCCACTCGGCCACCTCGGTCAGCGGTGGAAAATTCCTCAGGTGACGAGTGAGAGAGGCGGCGCATCGCTATGTACGCGGGTGCATGTTATTTTTCACTGCATTAACCCAGCACTTTTCCTCTGAGAAATACTCAGTGGACCTTCTTTTCCGTCTAACTGTATTTTATAAAGTTTCACCTTCCTTCGGTTATAATATTTATTAATTTTGATTAATAAGACAAGTGCTTCCAGACGCTCAGACGCACTGAATCCATGTCAATGTATCAGGTGTTTCTCTCTCGGGCTAAAGTTTATTGTTGATCATATTAAAATATTTAATAAGATTTAATGCATTTATTAAAAAAAACATTTATTAACAAATACATATGAGCAATGAAAGAAATTGTTTGATATTCCCCATAATTGCTCCAAAACTGCTGGCCGCCTTCATGATCGCTGCCATCCATGCCGGTCATCCGTTCTTCATCATCTGCAACCCAATATAATAATATTGTAGTATTACATAAAAAATCACTCTCAATCACTTCAGTAATTCACTTTTTGAAGGAAAATATAGAAAAACTTTCAACATTTTCGGAGCAGACGAGACGCTCTCTCAAGGAAAAACGAGAGAGTGAGTGAGTGTGAGAGAGAGAGAGAGAGATATCGGGAGAGAGAGACAGAGTAAGACGAACGCAGGTCACTTCCCCATCGCAAAAAGGCAGCGAATTATTATTTTCATTAAACTGCTATTTTTAACTTTCACTTAGCCAAATTTCAGGTTTGGTAGTATTATTTACGTCAGTGCGCATTTTTTCCATGTTTACGCGTGAAGTTGACATATAATACTCCAAAACAAAGTCAGCTGGTTACTTCTTTTCCGTTTGCGTACAACAAACGTATCAACGAAGTCTCAACTATCCTCATATTGCTTTATTATCATTATTGTTATTAAATTTCCTTAAATTTACATCTATGGTAACAATCTTTTCTGTTTAACAGATTACCGGTTTCGGTCTTTAATGACCATCACCAGATCTGTCTCATAATGATGGTCATTAAAGATCGAAACCGGCAATCTGTTAAAGAGAAAAGATTGTGACCATAGACGTAAATTTAAGGAAACTTATTACATATACGGGTCACTGTGTTTTTTGGCGACGATGTCACAGCTTGTGAAGTTATTATTATCGTTATGCGTGTTTGGGAGGCTGCGGTGTCTCAACCCTTCACTACTATGCAAGGTGACTGTCGCTTCGTTTATTAGCAACAGGAAACGAACTATAGCAACAAGTCTCAGCTTTCTTTAAATAACAATGGCAGCTGGTTCCCGTACTACAGGTTCACGATGAATGGTGAGTAACTTGAGGGAGTGAATGGTTCACTCAGTTAAGTGTCATTCTTAATAGTTTCCATGGAATCATCAGAATAACACTAAAATACAAAAATTGTTTAAACGGAAGGCGTCTGTGACTTTAATTTTATCTCTGTTTTTAAATTACTTCTATATTCTTCCATTTTGCAATCGATAGAAGTTTAGATGATGCTAGAAATTGTGTACTGCATGAATATGATGGGATTCGCCGGTTTTGCTTGTCCAATTGCATTTGTAAAGGGAACTGTTTTTTTTTGTGCTATTTGCATATATATATATGCCTTACTTTTTGGCATCGGTAATCCATTACTTTGTCCTTCCTACATCCAATTGCAGCAAACACTCCCTGCTCTATAAAATATGATGTCCACAGAACTTTATGCACTTGGAAGGCGATCGCCAAGTACCTCCACGATGGGTAGTTTTTCCATCTTTTCCATAAGCTAATACTTCATTGCATGTTAGTGTTGTACAATCGTTTTTCTAACAAGCAAAAACCGCATACTGGGTTTCAAATGTACGCATAAACGAATTCGCAAGGCCCCTCGCCTTATCGTTATAGTCAACTGCACAACTTTACTGTCTCTTACACAGCATAATATGCAAGGAAACGGAGTTTTATGAATATTCGGCTACATGCTTGACATTATAACCTGTCCAAGCACTGTCAGACAGTTTCAGGTCATGTGGAAGGCTATATCGCATTCAATAAACTGACGAAGGGACGATATTGAGTGTGTGACATGCAAATACACAACTAACGATTATGATGCCAAGAAAAAAAATACTTTTCATATAGTTAAATTCGCAATTTTTTGCTAATTAGCAGGATAGTATGCACTTTTGGCTTCGGAATGATCTGTGTCAACGTTCAGTACACAGTGAAACTGAAGTAGCTTCATTGGATGGAATAACAAACACGTATGTATATCTAGTGTTACGGGTGGATACGTTACGAAACCCGGTTAACAAATCATTCGCTGCCACAATTAAGTCAATACAACTGTCAAAAGCGGAAAAATCAAGTATTAACAAGAGGCCAGTTCTGTTAGTTTCTCATTTACAGACCAGTAAGGCAGAAAATCAAGATAGCGAAAAATCGTATAGAGGAGGGTTTTGTCGTAAGATTCTTAAAATGATTGTCGATCTGCCAGTTAGTTGTTGTTCCACAGAGAACGCAAAATGTTGTCTCCAGCACTATAAGAACTTAAAACTAATGCAGTCTTCCACATAAAAGCCGAATACTTTTCCCGTAAACTAGCATACAGCTGTAGCAGCCGCGCGGAGTGGCCTTGCGGTTTGAGGCGCCACGTCAGTGATTGCATGGCCCCTCTCGGCGAAGGTTCGTTCAAATGGCTGTGAGCACTATGGGACGTAACGTCTGAGGTCATCAGTCCCCTAGAACTTAAACCTAACTAACCTAAGGACATCACACACATCCATGCCCGAGGCAGGATTCGAATTTGCGACCGTAGCGGTCGCGCCGTTCCAGACTGTAGCACCTAGAACCTCTAGGCCACAACGGCCGGCGTTATGTACGACCTCTACTGATGTTGTCTGTTTAAGTTATAACATAAACAGACATGTCGAAGAGAGTGGCCCACGGGGGGATGGGATATAAATCGTCCACCCGCCCTCAGGAACTCAGTTCGTCAGCACACTTGACGATGCGACATGTCTGCTCGCCGAAATAATGTGCCCGTTGGACACTATGAACCGGCAGTATACCCGTGGACTGTGCGAGCAACAAATACGTCGGGAGAAACTGAAGAATCACATTAAATAGGAAGTGTTTTTTTTCACTTGAGCTACTCTATAGCGCTATCTGTTTGTTTAGAACGTCGTGCAGTGCAAAAGAAAAGCTGTAGCTGTGTGTCTCCCAGAAGTTTAGATCAGGACATATGCATTATCTCACAGCACTATGGGATGCAGAAGTTCTGGAGGAATTGTTGTTGACTTCTGGAGATGCTGTCACTACGTGTCAGCTTCTAGCACAATGGTAAGCGTTGCGCACCGGTGATAAGACGTCGCCAGTTCAAGTGCATTTACTGCTACATATCTTTTAAAACGCAACTCTGCTGTCTGCTGAAGTTACCAATCTAATGGGTCTTTAACACAATTCCCTTCACTTCTCAACCCAAAGTAGTCACATGTGGAAGAAGGGCTAACGTCTGCGTAATTTTGTTCTTTTCAGGTTTAATAGATGGCCACGGAGCAGTTGCATCTCGAAACTTTTGTATTATGTACGGGGAGAGAGCACTGTGCCAAAATACGTCAGAAAAGTATTTTCTACATTAGCTGTCATGTGGTAGCGGCATTTTATTCTTCATCAAACCTTGTTTGACAGCTTTAAGTCAGAACAAGTTTTGTACATGCGTGTAATCAGTAAATTGCATGTGCATTGTCAGACTGTTATAGATAGCATCAGAGAATTCGCATATATCGTTGATGATTAATTTCTCTCTCATATTCACTATTGTTTTAACAACACTAAAAGAAACCTTACGAAAATTGTGAACTGTACTATAAGAAATGAAATTAAACTACACACTATAACCTTACGACGAAAGTCTGTATTAATAAAACTGAGTGTCTGTATACAAGCGTGCCTCTATCGGCACGAATTAGTAAAATACTACTCACTTAGATTTCGATTGGGTCTGTGTTTAATTGTTATGCTCTGTCATACTCAGCCCGTCGCTGTGGCCGTCCGGTTCTAGGCCCTTCAGTCTGTCGCCGTGTGAGCGCTACAGTCGCAGGTTCGAATCCAGCCTCGGGCATGGATGTGTGTGATGTCCTTAGGTTAGTTAGGTTTAGGTAGTTCTAAGTTCTAGGGGACTGATGACCACAGATGTTAAGTCCCATAGTGCTCAGAGCCATTTGAACCATTTGTCATACTCAAGAGGTATGCAAATGTGGCATTTCATAAATAAAGTTATGTATTCGTATAAACCCAAAATTTTCTTGTCAGCAGCGGAAAGAGGCCTTACCTCTTGTGCAGCGTTGTAAGTTTTTCACCATTGCACTAAGAGCCGAAAGTATTTTCTTGTGATTTCCTTATGGATGTTTGATCTGACTGTTTGTAGGTCTTTCACAGAAGGGATACTGGAACCACGAACCAAAACAGAAGCTTTTTCACAGATCAGCACGTTACCACAGAGCTAGGGAAGATGTATGTGTCATTGCTTCCTCTTAGAAGGCCAATAGTGGCTAGAACCCTTAAACCGCTATTTAAAGGACGAGATTAGTTGCGATTTATACGTACAACGACTTTCCTTGACTGAAAGGGGTAAATTTACAATATTTTTGTTACACCTCAAGCGATAATAACTCAGATTCTTCAATGGAAATGACAGGAAAGATCAAGTGAACTTTGAAACTTAATTCCTTGTACACTACCAAGTAACTCATCGATGACAGAGTTGACAACCATACCTTGCCTAGATCCCAAATTTCAGTTAGAGTAGCAGCAGGAAGAAGACTAACCGATATGATCCTACAGTGGGCTGGGAAGTGACCATAGCCATGACTAAGATAGGAACTGGGGTCGACAGCATGTCGTCTACCACCCTGACAACTCGAACGGTGACAGTGCTCGGTCGGTTACTTACGTTTACTGGTATCAAAGCTACAGCATGAAAACACTAAAATGTTAATAACCCGAATATCATTAACTTTTGAACCCATAGAAAAGTAAAGCAGTCATTAGTCGGAAGATTGGTTTCAACACCTCAGTGCTTTAATAGACTCAATCTTGTTGGAGGTGGTATGCTGTTGCTTTCCTCCTACCTTTGAGTGGACTTACTTAGCCAGTTAATAGGGGAACCTACTGTTTAACGTGGTTTTGGGACCACAGTGCAACTCCGCATTTTACGTATCAACGAAAACTGCCCGAGGCGAAATAAGTGTAAAATGGCACATAAACGTCGTGGGACTGCCCACGGATCGAACCAGACACTTTCGTATTCGTAGTCTTGCTCTTTACCACTTTTCCACCATGTAGCCACCGCCGTGGTGTCCGCTTGGCATTAAAATTACGGATCTCTGGTTTTTGCCTGCGTTGGCACTTCCGTGTCCCTGCACCAAAGTAAAGAGAGCTGAATTGAATGTAGTGCCTTCAAGTTGGCACAAACATAAAAAGTGAAATATTAAACAACAAAAATGGTCTCTCTTTGATGCCTCAATCTTCAATGTCATTATGCGTCTTGTGAGAAAAAACGTACTCTTCATTAAATTAACATCTTCGTCTTGTCATGGAAATATTTGCGATGTATTTTTCATTAAAATTTTAGAAACAAACTTAAAATGGGAGAAGTTTTCCTTTTCTTCAGAGCATCTTAATCGCCGAAGAGAAGTTAAGCTGAAATCAAACGAAATGTGCTTCAATCAAAGTCTGCTTCCTATTATCACAGATGACTAAGAACCGCGTCCAGTTCCCGCCCTCTTCTATAACTGAGTTTAATCTCCTGGCAACAGAGGAAACAAGCTTTCTGTTGAATCTGTCGCTCTGTGACATCTCATCCCACGCAGCGTAAACTGCTTCCGACAACGGTGACTTGGATGTTGGTACTGGTCTTTTGCTCCTAGTAATTTTTCCATCTCTGCCCACACGTGCTCTATGGGATTGCGGGCAGCAGCTTTAGGAGGCCAGTCGAGCAGCTCACTGTCTCCTTTCATCTGAAACCAGCGTCTTACGCTACTGTCTGTATGGATTGTGGAACGGTCATGTTGGAAGATGATTCAGCCTCCAGGAAATCGCTGACGAACAGAAGTAAGTATGATTTCTTCCAGTATTTCGAGTATTTCGCAATAATAAGCACAAGAAAGCGGATGCTCAAGTTCCCACAGCGCGCCGCAATCATATGCTGATATCCAGCCCCAAACTGTGACAGACGTCCGGACACACCTGTTCCTCCGCTGGACATATTTACGATTGTATCCCGTTCCACTTCGTCGATACACATGGACAGAGCTATTTGGAGCTGTTGATAATACCTTCGCGTCGGTAAATGTAACTCCGTCCCAGTACGACAGCAGCTTCCTTCTGTGGGCCAATGCGGAATTTAACCTGGCAGTCCTATGTTGTTCTTTCTGCATTTCCTTAACAGCCGATTTCCGTCCTTACCTTCCTTCCTCTTTGAGCCGACGACGTATGGTCGACCTGCTCTCTGTTAGCTGCAGGATATTTTTAATTTCTCTGCTGCCCCTGAAAGGGTCCTCAACACTGCAGTGGAGCATACTCTAGTCTTCATTATCTGTAGTAGTCCGTGGGCGTCCAGAGCGACGACGACGGTGTACGTGGCCTTCATCTTACATCCTCTTCATCCAGGGATGAATAGTTGATTTGCTGTTTCCCGGAACACGGGAAATGTCACTCATACACTACCCGTCTTTGTAAAGCGCAAGGATACGACCTTTATCAAACTCACTGCGCTGTGACACGTCGCTTTGACAGAAGTAAGAACTGACTAACAAGACAACAGGAAACGAAGTGCCACACAGGACGCAGAGCACTCGCACGAGAACCGAAGTCAAAATCATTCCCGACTTCAAACTTTCATTACTGTGACACACACATTAATTCACGATTTAACTATAACGTTTAGAGTACTAAATCAGTGCTGTTGCAGACGATCCAGTTCTAACAGATAGGTGGGTTCAGTTTATGGGTATGTCTGCCAAAATCACAAGTCTGAAATACGCAGGTGTTGATTTTACCAAATATGACTTAAAAAACATGAGCTCGAACCATGATAGAACTATTTTTAAGGAGCTGTGTTAGATGACAATTTATATCTATTTAACAAAATTCATTTTAAACAGTATTATGCTTTAGAAGACAACGGGATGCCGTTGACTCAGGCAATAATACCCCACTATTTCTTTCGACTTAATACCATGTCAACAGAAAAATTGGCGTCTCAGTGTATTTTGATTACAATTCGTTGGCCTTCTAGCGACCTCGTTCTAATACCTCGTGGGAGCAGGCTTAATATTTTGCTTTTTGAACACCGAACGATAACACACAAAGACAGTAGACGGAAGGATACAAAGAAGCAATCAGACTCATGGGCGTTGGTCCAGTTCATCACTAGAAGACTAAAAAAGGGGAAAACATTACGAAAGCAATGAATACGATGGTTGGTATACATTATTTGTATTGATCTAAAGATGAGAAAGCACAGATCTGCACAGTGCCCGCATCTGCACTTTAGTTTCTGTCTTAATGGGCATAAGAATTCGTATCTCCTCTTTCGAGGATTTGAATGTCTAGGAAAAGAATTGTACTGAAATAATCTTTTGTCACAAAGCAACAAGGTAAAAGTTTTATTTCTATATATTTTGTGGGAAACTGTAATCGTGATAGATTATACACCTGAATGTTTGACACAACTGGCAGGAGAAAACGCTGCATATTATCCAAACCCTGCGCATTATCTCCTTATCCTATATATTCAACAGTACTACTAAACAAGGTAGAAGCAACACTTGATAGCCAATTGGGAGAGAATCAGAGTGGATTTAGAAAGGGCAGATCTTACTCAGAACTGATTTTCAACCTTAAGTCCATAATTCGTCACAGAGTTTAAAACTCCGAAGATAGAGTTGTAACATTTATAGATTTTCAAAAGGCATTTGACTCAGTTGATAGGGAAACAGTAGATAAAGTGATCAGAATTTGGCATCAAATCTAAATTAGCAAACCTTATTCGTCAATCGCGCACAGACACCAAATGAAAAGTAAAGATTCAGGGTGAAATATCGAAGGCATTCAACATAAAAAAATGTGTAAGGCAAGGTGATGGCCTGTGTACACACCTCTTTAACTGCGTAGTGGAGCAAATAGTAAGAGAATGCAAATAAAAACTAAAAGAAGAGAAGGTATCACCAATCATAATGGCATCTAAAAGCAAAGGTATTTAAATTCGCTGTTTAGTATTTGTGTATGACTTTACCATTTTTTTCTGAAAACCTAACAAAACGGCTTAGAAAAATTCGCTATAGAAGAAAGAGTACGTAAACTGGAGAGGGCCTATGGAATAACTAGTAATGTCTACAACAAAAGGTATCTGTCAAAAAATTTGATGATACGGCACTACAACACAGTAGCAAAACCAGAATGTGTTAATGCAAGAGAATGTTTAGTGCTGAACTACAAATTACACGAACTTGAAGTCCTAGAAAGAAAAACCACTTGGAAAAATACTTTGACCACCAAAAAATACAGAGATATGGAAATTAAGAAGCAATTAAGAAGTATATCGCAACATAGAAAACATAAATGAAACACTACGAAAGAGGCGACTGATATTTTTTGGACACTTATACAGAATAAACAGCAACACAATAACTAAACAGATTTTTAAAAATCTTTGGGACAAGAAATCAACAATGGCCTGGATACAAGACGTTACGAAAGATCTGGAAAGAAACAACATAAGTAAAAAAGATGATACAGAAAGAGAAAGTTTCAGGAGGAAAGTGTTAAAAATGGAAGGATTCCAAGACAAGAGGGAGAAGAACACAGAGTCAAAAGGGTCCGAGGAGAGAAAAGGGATACATAGTGAAAAGATGAAAGAACACTGGAGGGAAAAGAAAGAATAACAAAGAAGGAAGCATTGAAATTGGTGCGTGGTCCTTAGATGACCCAAACGAAAAAAGAAAGATGAATGTTCTTCAGGTAATGGGTCGGCAAGCGTGGCCGAGCGGTTCTAGGCGCTAAAGTCTGGAACCGTGAGACCGCTACGGTTGCAGGTTCGAATCCTGCCTCGGGCATCGATGTGTGTGACGTCCTTAGGTTAGTTAGGTTTAATTAGTTCTAAGTTCTATGGGACTGATGACCAAAGAGGTTAAGTCCCATAGTGCTCAGAGCCATTTGAACCATTTCAGGTAATGGGAGTTGAATAATGACATAGGATAATTTGAGTCAGTCTATGGACAAAACTTTGTCTCAGGAAACTGTATTAAGTGGAACGTATGCGATAGAATTCAAAATTATGCAAAATTTTTAGATCGGATTTTCATTTACTGCATGGTACTGAAATTTCATGTCCTGGATATTACTTTCTAAATCGAATCCTGAGTGTGATGAAAATAATGAGAAACAGAAGTTTGCAAGAGGCGCAGCCCTTTCCTTTTTCCGTGTTTCCTCACACTATTTATTCGCTGCGGTATTTTACTTCAGTTTTAACCAGTAACACCGAGGAACATATTTCGATGTTTAGCAGATTCAGAACTTCTACAAAAGTGGGTCCACGGAAAAGATAAAAATCGTAATGAGTTACAAATATCGTATAGCAAAAGCCATGCCACAAGACATTTGTTTCCACACCTGCTGGGTATGATGCTTGCTAAGTATTTAACTGTGCTTAACTTGGCAGACTACAGACTCTACAACGGTTAGGATTTGATCGAGGAACTTTCACACTGCCGATATTGAAGGAAATCGATAACAGGAGAATTGATACAGCTGACATTATCTTTGCTCAATTTGGAAACCAGGTTAACCTAAGAGGACTAGCAAAGAAAAGGCTGCTTAAGGTCAAAGAGGAGAATGCATGTGGTTTGCACTAGTTCACCCAGATAAGGTAAGGTCTAATAACAACCATGTCAAATTTATGATTCAGGTTTCCCGTAACTTACATTCTGGTAACTTTATGTACCTTTCCCTGCGAAACCACTGACATTATAGTACATAAATTAGCATGCAATTAATCAGAACTATAATGAATCTTCGCACACGTTAGCACTTATAAAGTTCATCTCAAAAAATGTCTTGACACCATTCCATTGACAAAATTTCACCATTGAAGTGCTTCGAAGCACTAAGAAAATATTTAATTACAAATTCTGTAAGCTCAGCACTGAAGAACTATAATTTTAAGATAAATAGTTCAAATGGCTCTGAGCACTATGCCACTTAACATCTGAGGTTATCAGGCGCCTAGAACTTAGAACAAATTAAACCTAACTAACCTAAGGACACCACACACATCCATACCCGAGGCAGAATTCGAACCTGCGACCGTAGCAGTCGCGCGGTTCCGGACTGCGCGCCTAGAATCGCTAGACCAACGAGGCCGGCTACAATATTAAGATAAAAGCCCTTATACTAATAATTAAATTCCTTTAGTGTTTGGAAATCCGTTAACACTGACTGTGAAAAAAGTTTATGTAAATAGAAAAACATTCCTGATTTGGATGTTGGCCTTGAAACAAGAACGCCTAATTAAATGCTGCCGCCATACAGGAAAATATATTCGTTCGTTACCTTCAGTATCAATCCTCTCAAAATAGTATCTATCTTAAAAAGTCCATCTGATTTAATGCATAAGGATAATATTTCTTCTATAACAATAACATCTTCCATCAGATCAGTAAAGTAATTCGCAAGAGCGCAATGCTCTGCGTCCGTACTGTACAAGTTCACTGCCACGAAATCTCGCTATAGCTCCCTCTCTCCTCTCCCGGCGCTCAACACTTAACACCTGCGCTTCTTCGCAGACCTAATACGACCTAACTAGTCTCCGGGCAGCGCAGTGTCTCTGACGAGACTGTAGGTGCGTAACTAAATGATACAAATATTAGTTTCACGTCCTAAGACATCCAAACACAAAAAATACAAATGTGTTAAGGCTTTCGGGGCCACTTGTAGACAAACTGGCTATTGGATTCTGTCTCGGGTTCTTCAGCCGACGTTCATCTAATGATTTTTCTGACGTTTCGCCAGCACGAGTGGCTGGCATTGTCAAAGCTTCACCCTCCATTGCCAGTGGGGAACTGGAGCCGAGCTCGCGGCCGCAGACTGTATGTACCTGGCCCACCAACGTCTGAAGTCTTTTCCGCGGTCATTTCCGGTGCGCTTCTCCTCTTGCTACCTGCTACGGTCGTTGGCTGCAGTACGGGAAGCCAGAAACTTTTTACCTTAAGACTTTCCTGTTGAAACTGTTCACGTGTGTTTATATTTCTACAGCTTCTAAGAAGAAGCGCGTGTGATAGTGCTTCTCTACAGCCAGAACTTCCGTGTCGGCGAATGTTATACGTGGTCGGTCTTATTCAGTGCGTGCTCTGCCACGGCCGATTTCTCCACCTGCCCCAACGTGCAATGTCGGTTATGCTCTTCGATCCTGGTGTTAATTGATCGTCCAGTCATTCCGACATAATCTTTTCCGCATGTGCATGGCATACGGCAATTTCACTATCATCCCGAGAACTATACCTATGGAGGACATCATTGCCAACACCGAAGCAGTCCTTCGGACCCTTACTTGTGAAAGGGCAGAGGAAATACGCACTGAAACAGCCAGGATACTGCGCCGAGCAAAACCACCATCTTGCAACCTGAAGAAAGAAGAGGTACAAGCCATTAAGAATCTCAACGCTGACAAGAGTATATTGGTGCTGCCTTCCGATAAGGTGAATGCGACCGTCGTAATGAAGACCGAAGATTATGAGCAAAAGATCTGAGACCTATTAGATCCGACGACGTATCGAAAACTAAGCACAGATCCGACGCAGCGTATCACACGGAATACGAATCGATTAATCAAGGAGTCTTCTCTGCCGGAGGACATACAGAGAAACATGCGAACACAGAAGCCCTACCACCTCGGCTGTATAGATTACCCAAGATCCATAAGAACAACGTTCTACTGAGACCGATCGTTAGCGCTCCTAGCTCGCCTACGTATAAACTGACAAAACACTTGGCCTCTCTGCTGCAGCCGGCTGGTCCCGGTGGAGGTTCGAGTCCTCCCTCAGGCATGGGTGTGTGTGTTTGTCCTTAGGATAATTTCGGTTAAGTAGTGAGTAAGCGTAGGGACTGAAGACCTTAGCAGTTAAGTCCCATAACATTTCACACACATTTGAACATTTTCTGCTCCAGCCACACGTGGGGAAGACCGACACATACATAAAAGGAAATTTCATTGAGAAGCTGAAGAAACTGAAACTTGCACCAAAAGACGCCCTGGCCATCTTTGATGTTGTTTCGTTGTTTACGAAAGTGCCACTCAGTGACGCGCTGGATTACATCGGTTCCATTTGCCCGCAAGACATCAAAAACCTCTGCCATGCTTGTCTAGAAATGAGCTATTTAACGTGAAAAGGCGATTTCTACGAACAGCTGGAAGACGTTTCCATGGGTAGTCTTCTTAGTCCAGTGGTGGCCAACATCTTCATGGAACAATTAGAAGCGCAGGCACTGGACTTGGCGACTTGCAGACCTAAGGTGCGGTGCAGGTACGTCGATGATACTTTCGTGGTGTGGAGCCATGGTGAAGAATAGCTTGGTGACTTCCTAAGGCACTTGAACAGTCTCTATGCCAACTTAACATTTACCATGGAAGTAGAAAAGGACAAGAAACGGCCATTTCTAGATGTGGTGGTCACAAGGGAAGGCGAAAACCTGGTACACAGCCTGTATCGAAAACCGACACACACTGACCAATACCTGCACAAATTATCAAACCACCAACTGAGCCAGAAAAGAAGCATGATTAGTACACTCGTAACGAGAGCAGGACGAATATGTGAGCCGCAGCACCTCAAACAAGAAATACAACACCTGGAAAGTGTTCTGAGGAGCATTATATTAGAAGAGTAACAGAGCCAAACACTAGGCGAAGTAAGCAATCAGAAAAAGAAATGTCGGGTATGGCCTCTCTGCCATACATTCCCAGAGTGACAGACAGATCGGCCGCATATTGCACAAACGTGGCATAAAGATGATTTTCAAACCGCCAAGGGAGATCAAAGAGTGTCTTAGATCGGCGAAGGAGAGAAGGGACTCACTTACAATGTCAGGAATATACCGTACACAATGCACATGCCGAAAAGTTTATGTCGGAATGACTGGACGATAAATTAACACCAGGTCCAAAGAGCATAAGCGACATTGAACGTTGGGGCGGGTGGAGAAATCGGCCGTGGCAGAGCACGCACTGAATGAGACCGACCGTGTATAAAATTCACCGACACGGAAGTTCTGGCTGTAGAGAAGTACTATCACACGCGCTTGCTCAGAGAAGATGTAGAAATACAAAAACACGTGAACACCTTCAACAAGGAAGAGAGAAGCCTTAAGGTAAACCGGTTCTGGCTTCGAGTACTGCAACCAACGTCCGTCGCAGTTAGCAAGAGGAGAAGCGCACCAAAAATGACCGCGGAGAAGCCCTCGGACGTTGGCGCGCCAGTTACATATAGTCTGCAGCCACGAGCTCGGCTCCAGTTCACCACTGGAAATGGAGGGTGAAGCTTTGACAATGGCAGCCACTCGTGCTGACAAAACGTCAGAAAAATCATTAGATGAACGGCGGCCTAAGAACCCGAGACAGAAGCCAATAGCCAGTTTGTCAACAAGAAAATAACCTTTAAAATCATATACACACACCTTCCAACCTGATACTGCCTGTTTCAGTAACAAGGCTTTTCAATAAGGCATGTGTTCGATCAATAGCGATCCTTCATATGAGTAAAAAAACATTTCGCACTCCTTATCACTTTCAGACTTGGTAGACTGGTTAGTCAGCGTCCTGATTGAATCTTTCCAGTCACCTCTTAGAATTCAGTATTAACTTATTATGTGTGACGTCAGTCTCTTCCTGCCAATTAGCAACTTCCATCAGCGACCGTGGAAGCTGATAATAATGGTTCGCCTTATGACGCGGCTACTTACAACTACTGAGGCGGATAAACCCGTGCTTAAATGTAGAAGTTCACTCAGTGTTTACTCACTAATAATCTCGTATCTTCCTAGTATTCCATTTTCCAAATGATCCATAATCGCTTTCCACTCTCATTTTAAAAATTGCTAACTCATCAAACCACTGCACTTCGTCTTTCTTTCTCTCATGTGACAGGCAAAACTCTTGTATTTGCTTATGCGCTGGTTCCGACCTTTTCCTGGTTCGGAATAGATGAAACTCACGAACGTCATCCTCTTTTCCTAGTTCTTTTTTTTTTGTTCAGTCTTCTAATCCTTTATTCTAACTGCGTTTCGGTGGGGTTGTTTCACCTACCTCTCTCGGACCCTTATAATTAGGATAAGACTTTTTTGACTTCTTGTTAGGTTTTGAACCTCATCCTCTGTGGTGACAACTGCTTCTCTCTAATACAATTTGTGGTAACATGTTTTGAAACATCGTTGTTTCCTTCGCGAAAGATTCTGCTGTGAGCAAAATTTAATGCCCGTAGGCGTATTCGTAATCGGCTTACTCTTATGTTGATTCCATTCGAAGTACTTTCTAAACTAGCACCATCGTCTATAATACAGGCTTGGATCCAGTAACTTGAGAGTAAGCTTCTGCTGCACCCTTCTGACGAGTATTTGTCCTTAAACTGTTGTACAAAATCTGATAAATTCTTAAAATCGTGTTTATAAAATGGTGCCCATTCGGCTACATCGGTCTCTGGGCGTCCGATCACAATCTATATATTCATCCGATGTATACGGCAAAGCTCCCTCAAAAGGTCTGAACAATATTATTGGATGTAGTTCTCCTGATTTGAAACTGGGGAATTTATTAGCCATGTGCATACTGCTAGGTAATCTAAATTCCTCGCAGCATTCACCTGTCGAACAAGGTTAACCCTCTTTTTGTTGATGCAAACCCAGCGAACCGTTTTTGCTGCTCCAGATTCCGCTGATTCTACCCTTACGAGCGGCTTCATTGCCACCCCTCCCCATATAAATTCTGCTATCCATAGTATAAGAGCTCCGATATAGTGTAAAGCTCGAGACTGACTAGCACACTTCCGGCAAACACACCGCCGTTCATTCTACTCGTCCTCACAATTCTGCCTTTTCTATACCGTAATCCTCACCGCAATATGATAGCTCTCCGTTGCTAGTATCCTCTAACATACTTAATGCTTTAAAGTTTTCATATGCATGTGTTTCCAAATATTTTTTGTACACGTTTCGTAATTATTACCATCTCTCCGCTTGAAAGTTTCGGGTGTTCGCCATGCCCGTAGAAGCGTTCTTAATACACCCTAATAACGTGCGATGTCAGTTTGATCAACGATCTCTTGGCGGATAACCATCATATTTTTATCAATTTCCTACCGAACTACGACTTTCGTAGTCCCGATCTGCCGAGTAAAATTAAGAATATCCTTTTTCATTTGCGAAATCCCAACCCTAGATTTGCAAATGTGATGTTCTAGCCCGGAATGAGCATTCGGAACATGAGTACTTAAGCTAGTTAATTCAGTTTTTAAGCTAGTTAGTTTAGATTTTACTTCTGAACTCATATCCCCCAATTCCTTGTTTAACTGTCTGTATTCTTATTAGTACAAACCAATTTCTTGTTTATCTCTACATTTGATGTCTTTGAACAGGTTATTTCTAGATTACTACTAGGGTATAATTTCTGATTTAGTATTCTGGCGCACAAATGCCTTTCATCCATATCCAATACGCTGCCTTCAGACATTATTGGTGTTAATTCAAAACTCCTATCTATTCTGTATATGACTAACCGTTATAATAACTCACCAGTCACTTTGACAAGGTGAAAGCTGTTTTCTTGACACAGTACAGAGCAATTATATTGTTTGTTAATGTGAATTGCACCCACCAAATATACTTCGGTTGATATTGGGCTGACTCGTGTGGTACACTAAAACCCAAAAGAAGCTAGAATTCCGCCCAGCTGCTATTACCCAGTCGCGAAGCTCGGATCTCAACCACCGCGAGGTCAGTTCTCTGGCGGATCTCAACAGGACGCATTGCTCGATGCCGTTGACGCACTGCAGCTACCACCGAGATGCATTTCTTGAGGCCGTTGTCGCCAGGAGGCGTTGCTCGAGACCTGTGACGCGCGGCAGCTACTACCTAGATCCTAGAATGTTCAACTGCTGTACCGACAGCGCTCGGCTACCACCACGGGAATGCTGTGTGTTACGGTGGATGGTTTCCATGTCAGCTGCCTCGGCTGCCACCACCAGGACGCTGCGTCTCGCCACAGTCGCTCACCGGTCAGGTAACAAATGCAGTATTCTCCACTGCCGTCCTCCTCACTCCTGTACCAATCAGTGTCTATTCTTCTGTTTCATAAATTATTTCCTTTGTCGTGAACTTCACTCCCACAAATGTATGCTTACATGCCACTGGCTCGGTCGCCACGAGAAACATCTCCCCCCCTCCACCCCCACCACCGCTTTACTGAAAGGTATTACTTAAACAAACAACACCAGTAGAGGTCTAACTAACATCCAGGTGCCGAAAACTTTCAGTCAGGCACTTATAACTCAGAATGACCGTTTCAAACTTACTTTCCAGAGGTCGCAACACAACGAATTTAAATTACTTCAGTGAGACAGTTAAATCAGCTTCCTGGAAGCTCGGATGTAGAGAGAAGCAAAAATTCAATCATTTGCTTAACATCAGTTTCATAATGTTCCGTGACTTTTCCAAACTTAACATTTTGTGTAGGATCTCTGCTCATGCCCTTAAACATTGATAACTGATTAACTTCGAACGGCAGTAATTGTAGCAGTTTCACAAAACTCACTCATGAAGAGAAATCTATCTTATACTAATAATAAATCAGATTCAAAAACAAATAATTTTAAAATGACACTTTCTCAAATAGCTTATTGGTTTCAAACAGTTATAATTTTATGTATATAGACTGAAACGGCAAGTGAAAATTCTACGAAGTCTCGCTCTTACGAAGCAGATGCGTTAGTCACTAAGCCACCATGGACGGCGGTTCACAGCACTGCATGGTATATCCTGGCACGTCTCCCTCGTCGATTTATATTCTCACTGTCACCTCATCTACTTTAAATTCCCCTTTGAGCGGCGCCACGCTAACGATCTCAAGTTCCGATACTCTGACGACCATATACGTGCTGTCGCGATTGATCGCATGTACCCCGAACCCATCATTTTTGATCATTGAGCTTCATCGGCCTACGCTTTTCCACCGTCTGGCCTCATGTCAGAAGATGGTCTCCCGCCAACCGACAGTGAACAACATTTTGAGAAGCAACAGTCGCCGAGGAAACGGAAGAGACAACGCCGTGCCCCTTCTGGTGACCGCCCTCATCAGATATGTGCATAGGATGACACCACTTCAACTGATGACGCGCTGTCTTCTGATACCCTGACACATGGCGACGCTACGTCTTTCCCCGCCTCCATCTCCAGTCAGCTCTCACCTACCGACACCAACCTTCCCCCGCCTGCGGTTGCCTTCCTCTATGAGTCTGACCTATGGGCTCATCTCTGATAGCGTTCCCAGTGAGAAGTCCGTCTCCTGGGTGGATGATGACGATGCTGAGGATGGACGTTCTGGAGGTATACAGAGCGATGGACCCGTCTTGGCGGGGTCGGATCCCTTCTCGTCATAGTAATGTGCCCTTCCACAGAGCCCTAACAGGGAGCTCCCTGTTTCCCCCATGTTTGTATCACCTGTCCTCCTAGTGATGGCAGATCTTCAGACTTATTGCATAGCAATGGTCAATGTCAAAAAATGGTTCAAATGGCTCTGAGCACTATGGGACTTAACATCTATGGTCATCAGTCCTCTAGACCTCAGAACTACTTAAACCTAACTAACCTAAGGACATCACACACATCCATGCCCGAGGCAGGATTCGAACCTGCGACCGTAGCAGTCTCGCGGCTCCGGACTGAGCGCCTAGAAGGTCAATGTCAATATCATTTGTGTATGCCACGGACTGGCTTTGCTCCATTCCATGATGTATGCTGGAGACGCTGACGTTGTTCTCATTGACGAGGTGCACGTTGCAACCTTTTGAGCTCTCCAGGGTTCTACATCACATGTCTCCCCCTACTATTAGTCGGGTGGCGATCCTTCTATGTGATGGTATCATTTCTGATACAGCTGCCTATCTCCCTGATGCCAGAGTTATGGCTGTCATGTTTATGCGCCTATCAATGTTTGTGCGCCATGTGGTTCGGGTCGGCGTAGCGAACGTTCAACTTTCTTCTAAGAGACAGTCACGCCTCTCTGCCTGGGCCGACAGGACGCATTGATTATAGGAAGCGATTTCAACTCCAACCACGCACCCAAAGGCCAACTACTAAGTCACCCTCCATGCGCACCGCTAGCAGCAATTCTCCAGCACCGCAGCTTTGTGGATTCTTGGGAGCATGTCCATGGTGATCGTCCGCAGTGTACGCATTTCACTAGCCATTTGTAGCCATTTTTCCAACGGCCTCAATCGTGTTTACATCTCCCGCGATAATGTCAGTGTGGTGTAAGCTGCTGAAGTCTGGCCCGTTGAGTTCTCTGACAACGATGCATACGCCGCCAATCTCTGCCCCAAAGAGTGCGGCGCGGCCGTGGACTATGGAAACTGAGCACGATATACTTTACTTCACCAAACTTACAACAACCCCAACCAGACCACGTGGAGAGCTTGTCGTCGACGCCTTGATCCATATCGGTGTGCCTTGTCATGGCGTGGCTCTGCACAAAACCTTCCCTCCTTGATTGGTTGCAGAATGTAAGTCGTGGCGTGGCGGTGACTAACCCAAGGTTTCTATTTCACCATTCTCCAGGAACATACTATGACGCCATATTCGCCTGAGTGACAGGTGATAGTGAAGCTTGCCAAGACACAGCTCATATTCCTCTCTTGCCGTCACCTTGAAGGAACTGTGGACTGGGCGTGCGTTCACGACGAATTAGCGCAGAAGCGTCCGTCTGGGTATCATGTGTAAGCGAAATGTCGCCACAGGCGGAGGAATTTGATTGATGTTCTTACGAGTGATGATTGGTGGCGCTTAGATACAAAAAGCGATATAGCGTCTGCCCTCCACACACTTTATACTATGTTGTACTCTGCTGTCGCTGCTGTACTCTGCTCTCATCACCCTGCAAGCATTACGTCGGTCTCCAGACTCTGTTTTGGCTTGGTTTATGTGGATGCAGAGATGGATCAGCTTGCTGACGTCACAGAAGACGATGTTCATGATGCTATCCAGGCACTTTCTACAAACAAGTCGCTTGGCCCCGACAGCCTTCCACTGGAGTATTATCGGACATTTCGTTCCCTACTGGCGCCGGAGTGGCTGGAATATGTCACCTCTCGTGCAGATCCCAAACTGTTTCCTCGATGGTCTCCTCATTCCCAACCACAAGCCTCGGGGTATCTCACGGTTATGCGATTACTACGCCACGAGACAAAGATATTTACTCGGTTGTTGGCTGCATTGAGAGGCACCCACATGCGTTGCTCATATTGTGGCATCAAGCAGTCAGGCCTGCAAGATGGTCTGTCATGCGAGTGGATTTATTCTTATTTATCGAGTAACATCAGTGACTAATTATGAGCTCTAGTGCTCACAATTAAGCTACAAATTACTCTCTTGTTTGAATATTACGCAACGAAAACGGATAGCGCATATATGACTATTTGGAATTCCCACAACTCTGATTGTTCACTACGCTCTGGCAATACCACATTTTCTTTCTTACCCAACGACTTTGATCAACACGTGGCCATCGCACTGAATATGAATGGCGCACACATTATAAATTCTGGATATCATGACTACACACTATTAGAAGAACAAGGCCACCAATCTTTTTATTTTCACTATCTTCTTTATTGCGATAAATTCTATTATGGTTCAAAGATAACCTAAACACACCATTACATTTTATACAACAATTACACATGAGAAATTCCGCCCACTAGGCATGGCTTAACATCGGTGATTCTCTATCTTATGGTAGAGTAATTATATAACGCTACAGTGCTCATTATGGATAGGATGGTGGATCTTTTGCTATGTCTCACACGTCGACTCTCACACCCATCATAACGAAAGTTTAATCCAGACCGAGCGGTACAAAAAGGAACATGCATAACCCACTGCCTCTGAACCTATCTTGCTACTCTCCCATGCAAACCACACATACTCAAATTACATGAAATACATCACACTGGCAACACAGAATATATCACAAAGAATAGTCACAACGTTAGAATCACTTCACTTTCAGCTTTCCCACTTCAATTAGTATTCATCCCAGTTTCACACGACACTGCCCCACTTCGTAACTTTTCTTTCCTACTACGAACTCTGGAGGATATATGCACGTCTTCCTGTGCAATGCAAGCCAAGTGGCGTTGCTGGATAGACGGCTGACTCACCTTGCTTCTCTCTCAGAGTATTAGAGTTTCAATCTAGAGTCACACAGGAACATGACACGCAAAGCAATATTAAGATTATATTCGTCACACACGTGAGTCCTCAACTGATACCTTGGATGAGTACTTCTCTTTAACCTTTGCCTCATACACAGATTGACACTCACAGAGTACTAACCATGTGGAAGTGCTCGTCTGTAATTTCAAGTCCTGAAATGCCATTTCTTAAATATTTCCAACTTACGGTACACACGCCAGTAGTTCAGCTTAACTTTAGCTCTCGGAAGTATTTCAGCTTAGTACTGGCACTCGCAAGTATTTCAACTTCGTACTACACGTGGTTTCATTGTGACCGTTGGTCACTTCCGAAGATTACTACGACCCCCTTAATATTACCTGCCTGTCATTTAATTCTCCCCCCAAAAGTTCCTAAAATAGAGAAATAATAATTCCAAACTACTCTTAAGTATTTCATATGCATACCATTCTCTCCACTCTTTTGTCTTTACGGAGCACACCTAAGACAGGTCTTACCAACACAAGATCCAGCTCCAGAGTGCTGAAACGTGGCCGTTCTTCAGGTTATCTCGCACCTCCACCGAGGTGCAGAACTCACCAAATTGGATGTAAAGATTTATTTTGTGGGAGTGCACACGTGATCAATTAAATAAATAAATTGTCCTTCTTTCCTACACTGGTATTCGGTTTCGGTGTATTAAGTGAAATTGAGTTATTCTTGCAAAAAATATGTTGTTCTGACAAGTATAACAAAGAATGTTGTACCTATTTTCAATGTCAGGCGGTACTGTACCCCTTCAGCATGGATTAAAAGGGTAGTCCGGTATGTGGTTTCCTCTGAACAAACTTCTTTTGGAGGTGCGAATAACATTCGTCCTGCCCTCTGTCGCTATCGGGACATCATAGCTCTTGCTCACGCTCATCATATGCTTCGAGTTTTGACAGCTCTTGGCTTCAGCCAGGCGTTCGATAGGGTCGATAACGACTACTTGGAAGGGTGCTCCGCAACACGGGATACCCTGACGCTACCGTCGGCGGCGTAATGCATCTCCTTCGTGGAACTACGTCCCGTGCGCTCTATGCTGGGTGTCTTACTTCTCCCATCTCGATTCGGTGCGTTAAGGCTGCCTACGCTCTGAATTATTATATGCTTTCGCCAAGGAACCACTGCTCTGCGACCTCCGTCAACGCCTTTCTCTGTGGCCGTGTATTCAGCTGCACTGCTTACGCGTACGATCTCGTCCTCGTTTTTTTCAGCGGTGCTGAAGTCAGAGAGTCATTGGCATGAGTTATCACTTACGTTGAAGCTTCTGGTAGCTGCCTTCAAGTCCGAAAATCGAGAGCAATGGCTTTAGGTGCGGGGCTTCTGTCTCTCAACAAGGCATTTTTTTCTGGAATACATCCTGACGCTCTTTGCTCCAAACCAGAGGCACGTTTTTTCGGAGTAAACCATGCAACGGAACCGCGATCTGGGCTGCGTTGGATATAAGCCGAATATAATATGTCAACTTCCCGAGAACTTACTGCAATTCCCTAATTCCCTCACATTCCGTGGGGTACGGAGGCCTCGGATAGCCACTAAATGTGCCTGAAGGGGATGAACACTTTGGTTATTAAGAACATGGCCTAAGTACTGAATTTCAGTCTGGAAAAGGCTTATCTGTCAAAGTGACACTTCAAACCCTCAGCTGAGAACACTTAGCAAAACATACATAGGCTATTGATATGTTCCTCCGGTATACATCCTGACACCACAGTATCGTCCAAGTACTTTGAACAGAATAGAACTTTTACAGTAAGCTGCTCCAAATAGTTTTCAAATATGACAGCCGCGGAAGCGCTGCTAAAGCGTAAGAGCAAAAGTTTTAACAACCCTAAATATGTGTTGACTACAAACACTTTCTGAGGTTCCTCATTTAGCGGAATTTGCTAATACACTTCGCCCCCGAGAAGTAGTCCACAGCAGTAGTACACGTCTCCCTAACAACCCTATTGTATACCAGGACCAGCAACTCTGAGACTTTTCTCTTTGCCTCAGGAGACGTGGACGCGTTACACATCTGAGCTGATACCGTAATAGATCTGAAACGGTACGTTTCCGGACAAAGATTCCTTTTCAAAATATCAAGTACTCACTCACCTCTACAGGCTTTAGAAATTTGCACTAGAATTTCCGTACACACTGTGTAGACTGTACAGACACCATCATCATCATAGATTATATCGGCATGTATTAGCCCAATACCCCCTCTTCGGTTCAAATGGCTCTGAGCACTATGGGACTTAACATCTGTGGTCATCAGTCCCATAGATCTAAGAACTACTTAAACCTAACTAACCTAAGGATATCACACACCTCCATGCCCGAGGCCGGATTCGAATCTGCGACCGTAGCGGTTATGCGGTTCCAGACTGAAGCGCCTAGAACCGCACGGCCACACCGGCCGGCCACCCTCTTCGGTATCTAATATCATACACATCTTCGTGAAGTCTATAATTCAATTTCAGGAATGGAACACACAGAAATCTTTGTTTGTCTGTCCTCACGTAATCACGAGCACTTGCAACACAAGCATCCAAATGTGGCATGATGCATTATTACGTGTTGCCTTTTGAGGATCTTAGGTTTACCGTCAGCACGAAGTGACCGTGAACGTTTGAACACTCTGGCATTTATTTTTGTACGTTATCTGAATAGATATCTACGGACACTTACCGACGTAATATAGTAATAAAACCTGTTAACGGATGATCATATTGAAGGCGGTCTTATCCAAACTTCCGTCTTTCCCTACAATTTTGAAACCGATTAATGATATCATTTATTGTATTAGCAGTAATAGAAAAAGAAAGGCAGTTTTCTTTTATAGATAATTTAGTAAAATATTTAAATTAATATCCAGAGGTGTTTATGTAAATAGCACAACAATGATTAGCAAATGGACAGAAATGAAACTGGGGCAAGTGCGGTGTTCCTTTTCCTTACAGTCTGTATATTTGGTGTTATTGAACGTCCTAGCAAGCCCAACGGTTCCCCTCAATCAATGGATCACCTTCTTTATCAAATATGCGTGGCATGTGCGTCTGAATATAATGACTGTGGCAATGTAAAGATTAATTTCGATGGGTGCTTGTTTCCAGACAATGTGAAATATGAGTTATACTACCGTCATAACCATTTACTTCGGTGACACTGTTGACAGTAAACAGAAGCGTTAATGATTTTGGAAATGGAAACTGGTAATGTTGAGTCTAAATCATTACAGGTGCGCTGTTGGCCGCTATCAGTGCCTACTTGCTTCCTGGACGCGTCCATTTCCGCATGTCAGCCAGCGAATCCGTCAAGCGACATACGTAAATGTAGTCTGATTGTCAGTATCATATTCACTGAATGAACTTTGCTCTCCCACTATTGTAATTTTGTACCTCTGTTCCTTTTCCAGCTGTTGACTGTTTCTTCAAGAGGATAATCAAAAAACTTTCATTTCCGAGAGATATGGAATACCTGGGAGCGTCGGCATGCCACTTGTTCTTTACAGGAAAAATTTATATGGCCTTACGCCTAGAAACGAGACAAAGGAGTGCCAGACTTATTTCTTTAGTTTACGTACAACTAATGAAAATGCCTATGAAGGAAGTGCATGATGTAATGTCCAGGTGTTATGTCGAAACTTTACAGTTGCTTCACTACTGTTTTTAACAACACAATGCCATTGCGACTGAGGCTTTGTTCCTAAACGTCATTAGCAATTGCTCACAACATTTAAACAAAGATATCTTTGATTTAAATTCCTAGCAGCGATAATTTTTGCCATTGGTGGCACGGAGTAGTGTAAGTCCAGCTAGGGTCGCTTTGTTTGTCCTTCTCGTTGGATTTAGTGGTAGGGGTAAGCTAGCAGCATTTTAGCGCTAAATACAGTAATTTATTGTAGCATAGTAATTATCATTATTTCTCTACATTACGGAATTTTTTTCGCCAGAGTACATCTTTTTTGTGAAGAACATGCGGAAAAATTTTAGTGGTAATATAGTCATGACAGGGCGATGATGAATACAATGGAACACCTCTTACCCAAGGCAGGTGTTGGCTCTTATAGAATAAATCTGAAGCAGCACTATGAAGCTAATTCGGAACTACATCTGTGAGGGACATATCTTTTTCAGAGTACTGAGTTAGAAGTTAGAACCACATGAATCCACTCAGCCTGATGCGAAAGATTAACGTTTCTCCTTATACCTTTATAATTTTTAAATAATTAGTCTCTTTAGGGAACCCATTTTGTCAATTTGGAGTCACAAACCTCGAGTTTCATTTACAAGATGGAGTCTTGGTTATCACACATTTTGAATGTAGATCAGAGGATCGTCACATTATCTGAAACTAGGTATCTATACCCACATACACGTATGTGCATCGAACGTCATCTGATGGTGTGCGGCGGGAAGGACTTCAAGTACCACAGTACGCATAAATACCCCTCCCCCTTTTCCCGTTCCTTTCGAAAACAGTGCCTGGGAACAACGACAGTTGATGACAGAAAATATGATCTATAATTCCTGCAGCTAACAGAGTCTACTTATAAAACTGGGATTTTGAAGACAAAGATAATTTCAAATTGATAGTACTCATACTTGGGTACTATGGCTGGACCGCGACACAAAGAGGACGGGAAAATACATCGCATCTAAGGATGATCCTCCTGGTAACGACGTTAACAAGTTCAAAAATGGCTCTGAGCACTATGGGACCTAACTTCTGAGGTCATCAGTCCCCAAGAACTTAGAAATGCTTAAACCTAACTAACCTAACAATATCGCACAAATCCATGCCCGAGGCAGGATTCGAACCTGCGACCGTAGTGGTCACGCGGTTCCGGACAGAAGCGCCTAGAACCACTCGGCCACTCGGGCCGGCGACGTTAACAGCTCTGCTCTACTTTCGACAGCAGCCTGGACAGAAAACTGTAAGTTAAAAACGGAATGCATTTGTAAAATAAATAGCCGACCGAGGTGGCCGAGCGGTTCTAGGCGCTACAGTCTGGAACCGCGCTATCGCTATGGTCGCAGGTTCGAATCCTGCCTCGGGCATGGATGTGTGTGATGTCCTTAGGTTATTTAGGTTTAACTAGTTCCAAAAGACTGATGACCTCAGAAGTTAAGTTCCATAGGGCTCAGAGCCATTTGAACCATTTTTTTTCCTTTTGTAAAATAAGGAATTGAGGTTTAGAGGTTCGTCATGCGTTCACTGTGAATATAGTTACTTTTAATTAGAAAATTACATCAGTAACAGCAACAAACACAAAATAAAAACGAATGTGGCCATAAAAACTTCCATGAAATTCCATAAATGTCATCGAGTGTTCGAAATGCCCGTCCCCTACTACAAATACACGTTTATAGTAGCTAGTGATAGGACTTCGGGAGAGACGGAGACATTCCTTTTGATTTCACTACACATGCTGCAGCAATGCGATACTTTAAATCTTTTTGGGTGACGTAACGGTGCCTCGACAGGAAACGAGCCGGTCGCATGTTATACCCAAAATCTCTGACAGCATATTACATGTGTTAGTACTTCTGTTGTTAAGACCGTAACGCAGGACAAAACAAGAAAAACCTGTGATGCACATGGGCTTTAAATGCATATCTTGATAACTATGAGCACTTGTCCATCTTCGCTACTGTGAAACACATCCCTCCACTGAGCAAGTGCACACAACTCGTAATGAACTGGGTGATCAACAAATTTGAAAACTGAATAAATCACGGAATAATGTAGGTAGAGAGGTACAAATTGACACACATGCTTGGAATGACATGGGGTTTTTTTAGAACCAAAAAAATACAAAAGTTCAGAAAATGTCCACAGATGGCACTTCATCTGATCAGAATAGGAATAAGTAGCATAAAAAAAGTAGGACAAAGCAAAGATGATGTTCTCTACAAGAAATGCTCAATATGTCCATCTTCATTCCTCACCAATAACTGTAGTCAAGGAATAATGTTATGAACAGCACTGTAAAGCATGTCCGGGTTATGGTGAGGCATTGGCGTCGGATGTTGTCTTTCGGTATACCTAGAGATGTCGGTCGATCACGATACAGCTGCGACTTCAGGTAGCGCCAAAGCCAATAATCACACGGATTGAGGTCTGGGGACCTGGGAAGCCAAGCATGAAAAAAGTGGCTGCTGAGCACACGATCATCACCAACCAACGCGCGCAAGAGATCTTTCACGCGTCTAGCAATATTGGGTGGAGCGCTATCCTGCACAAACATCGTACGTTCCAGCAGGTGTTTATCACCCAGGCTGTGGATGATGCGATTCTGTAACATGTAGCCGTACATCTCACCCGTAACGGTGGCAGTTACAAAACCATAATCACGCATTTCGTCGAAGAAACAAGACCCGATAACGGTAGATGTGGTAAATCCAAACCATACCATGACTTTCTCGCCGTGCGATGGAGTTTCCACGACAGTTATAGGATTTTCGGTAGCCCAAATTCTGCAGTAGTTGACAGACCCTCGGAGCGTGAAATTAGCTTCGTCGGTCCACAATACGTTACTCAACCAATCGTCATCTTCCGCCATCTTTTGAAACACCCAGACCGCAAATGCCCTCCGCTTCAATAAATCACCAGGTAACAGTTCATGATTCCGATGGATTTTGTACGGGTAGTATCGAAGAGTGCGCCTTAGTGCCAACCAAACAGTAGTGTATGGAATGCCGGTGCGACGTGTGACTGCACGAGCGCTGACTTTCCCGTGCATAGACGAACCCGCTACAGTCTCCATTTCTTCCTGAACATTACGACTTGTGCTCGGTCGGCCACTACGAGGTCTATCTTCTAAACAACCCGTGGCTTCGAACTTCGAAAACATTCTCTCCACAGCTGCATTTGTCAACGGACCTTTACCCATTCGAATCCCCTTCCCATGGCGATAGGATCGTAACACTGAATTAGCACATTCCCCATTCTGATAACACAGCTTCACTAAAAGCGCCTTTTCAGGTGACGTCAACATGTTGCGACTGCTGACGCATCTGATTCTCTCTCTTTTTTTTTTCTTTATTGTGATTTCATTCCACTGCCCCATATGGGCAAGGGAGGTCTGTCAGTGGCACATTCCGCCGCCGAGTGACACAACAACATAAATTAAGAATATAATGTTACATACATAAGGCGAGAAAGGGGAACTTAAAACAGAATAATGGGAGAAAATGGAGGTAAAAAATAGACTAACACAGAGACGTTCATGGAGGACAGTTACAAGTCACCAGAAAGTTAAAAAACAGTCTTCAAAACTCAAAGAAGACACGGAATGGACATGCACACGTTAAAAGTCGGCCACAGTAGGAAAAACACTCCGGAACAACACACTTAAAACCCACTTGGAGCACACACGACGAAGAATAAAACTGCCACGCTGGACGTGCCGAGGGAAAGGGCACAGGGGATGGAAAAGGAGGGGAGAGCATGGGGCAGCAGGGGAAGCGGCGGGATGAAGACAGGAGGGGCATCAGTGGGAACACGAATAGGCAGGAGACATATGGGGCGGGAGATGAAGAGGGAAGACAGGGCAGGAGGGAGCACAGTGACACTGAAAGGAGGCACAAGAGATGGAGGGGGAGTAGGAGGGTGAAGCCGCTCAGGAGGAGGGAGGGGGAGGAGAGGGAGCCCTGAGGAGGATGCAGGAATAGGGTAGGAAGGGTAGATGTCAGGGCTAAGCTCATCATCTGGGAGGGGTAGATGGTGGAAGTTGCGTTGGGAAAGGAGATGGAGGGTGTGGAGATGGAGAGAGGGTGGGACACGACGGTACAGACGCGGTAACTGATTGGGGGTGGAGAGGAAGGCAGACACCAGGGGGTGAGGGGGGTCAAGGCGCCGGACAATATATAGTGTGCGGATGTGTTCAAGGAAAAGGAGCAGGTTGGGGAAGGGGATGAGGTCATAGAGGATGTGCGTGGGGGACGGAAGGCAGATGAGGAAGGCGAGGTGGAGCGCATGGCGTTCGAGGATTTGGAGGGCTGTATAGAACCGGGGACGGGCGGAAATCCAAGCTACGCTGGCATAACAGAGGATGAGGAGGATCAAGGATTTGTAGGTGTGAAGGATGGTGGAAGGATGCAGACCCCACGTCCGGCTGGACAGGAGTTTCAGGAGGCAGTGGTGGTTGTGACCTTTGTTTTGGATGGTAAGGAGATGGGGAGTCCAGGTGAGGTGGCAGTCGAGTGTGAGGCCAAGGTATTTGAGGGTAGGAGTGAGGTGGATAGGACGGCCATAAATGGTGAGGTAGAAATCACGGAGGTGGAGGGAGCGGGTGGTGCAGCCTATGATGATCGCCTGGGTCTTTCAGGGATTAACATGGAGGAACCACTGGTTGCACCAAGTGGTGAATTGGTCAAGGTGCGTTTGGGGGGTACGTTGGGATTATTGAAGGGTAGGATTATTGAAGGGTAGGATAAACGGCTAGGAAGGCGGTGTCATCAGTGAACTGGAGAAGACGAACAGGAGGAGGAGGTTTGGACATATCAGCAGTGTACAGGAGATAGAGGAGAGGGGAAAGGATGGAACCTTGGGGCACGCCGGCGGAGGGATAGAAAGTACGGGAATTGGAATTAAGGACAGTTACATAGGATGGACGATGGGAGAGGAAGGAAGCAAGGAGACGGACGAAGCTGTTGGGGAGAGCATAGGTCTGGAGTTTGAAGAGGAGCCCAGGATGCCAGACACAGTCATAGGCTCTCTGGAGATCACGGGAAACAAATATAGCGAGGCAACTGGAGTTACGTTGGAGGGAAACGAGATTGGTAAGGTTAAGGAGCTGGTCGTCGGCGATGAAGGAAGGCCGGAAGCCACATTGGGTAAGAGGAAGGAGGCGGCACTGGTTAAGGTGGCGGGGACTTAACATCTGAGGTCATCAGTCCCCAAAACTCAGAACTACTTAAACCTAACTAACCTAAGGACACCACACACATCCATGCCCGAGGCAGGATTCGAACTTGCGACCGTAGCGGTCGCGCGGTTCCAGACTGAAGCGCCTAGAACCGCTCGGCCACAAAGGCTGGCTAACGTTATGGGTATTCTACAGAAACATAGCCTCTCAGTGGCATATAGAACTACAAACACCATTCAAACATATTTAAACGCCTCTGTACCCAAGACAGACATATTCAAGGAATCAGTTATATACGAAATGAAATATCAAACCAAAAATGCAGGGTACATTGGAATGACAAGCAGGAATTATATCACAAGATATGAAGAAAATATTTGATGTTTCAAGTTTGCAGAAAATTTAAACCAATGTAGTCATAAACCTACATCTACAGGACAAGTAATGAAAATTACCAGAAAAAATAACCACAGGAAATATTTCATCCCAACGCAAGTAGATTAACAGATTTATAAAGCCATAACAGAATACAAAGAGCTGGTTAATTACCAGACACATATAAAACTACAACTTACTATTAAACTTGGCCAAATAGATGGCACGCTCACACGCACACACACACAAACATACACACACACACAGACAGACACACACACACACACACACACACACACACACACACACACACACATAGAGAGAGAGAGAGAGAGAGAGAGAGAGAGAGAGAGAGAGAGAGAGACCCACAAAGATAACCTTTGACCACATAGACAGAACAAAACATATTCCACTGTAACGATTCATAAAAGAAAGAAGTTAACATGGTAGAAGCGTGTGTGAGCAATTTGATTCCTGTGCTGAACGTGCTGTTTAGAGATACAGACAGAACATCTTTTTCCCCAGCAGTTCAGCAAGAACACGTGTAGAAAAGTGTCAACATACACAGTATGTATATGACATTGTAATTCTGTCAAAGACTGATAAGGATTTGGAAGAACAGTTGAACTTAATGGACAGTGTCTTGAAAGGATGATATAAGATGAACATGAATAAAAGCAAAACGAGTATAATGGAATGTAGTAGAATTAAATAAAGTGATGCTGAGGGAATTAGATTAGGAAATGAGACCCTTAAAGCAGAAAATGCGCTTTGCTATTTTGGCAACAAAATAACTGATGATGGCCGAATTAGAGAGGATATAAAATACACACTGGCGATGGCAAGGAAAGCGTTTCTGAAGACGAGAAATCTGTTAACATCGAACATAGGTTTTAAGTGTCAGGAAGTCTTTTATTATTTGTATGGAGCTTAGCCATGTATGGAAGCGAAACATGGACGATAAACAGTTTAGACAAAAAGAGAGTGGAAGCTTTAGAAATCTGCTGCAGATGAATGCTGAAGATTAGATGGGTAGATCACTTAATTAATGAGGAGGTACTGAATAGAACTGGGGAGAAGAGAAATTTGTGGCACACCTTGGGTAGAAGAAGGCATCGGTTGGTATGACACCTTCTGAGGCATCAAGGGATTACCATTCAGTACTGGAGGGAAGTGTGGGATGTGTGGAGGGTAAAAATAGCAGAGGGATGCCAAGAGACGAACACACTAGGGGGGGGATTCAGAAGAACATAGGTTACTGCAGTTACTCGGAGATGAAGAGGCTTACAAAGAATAAAGGAGCATGGAGAGCTGTATCAAAATAGTCTTTGGACTGAATACCACAACAGCAACAATAAACTGTATCCGGAAATGTACCGGTATGATGGAAAATAAGTTTGAAATCGAATCACTTTCAGATTACCATCTACACGGTAAGCACTCAGCGGAGACAATGAGCTACGTCTTGCATGCTTTAGGAGCTGCAGCACGTGGCAGTCTTGTTGTACGTTGCACAAGGTGTATCGACTACTCATCTTTCGTACACATGGTTACAGTCCCCACTGCGCGTCCGTGGAGTACCACGGTCTCTCCTCCTGGTTGTAGACGCACCACTTACTGTGTTCATCCGGAAAACGTTCTTTATACATGCATTATATATCACTTAGTGACAAATGCCAGAAATAGCATTACAGGAAGAACTACCACAAAAGAAAGCAAATATAACGGTACAGGTAGATATAACGAAATCCCGTGAACAAGTCGTTCTGTACCACAATTATGTAAATACATTTGAAAGATTCAGAAAAAAAGCAGTCATTAACAAGTACAATACTGAAAGTTTTTCAACTCTTCATCTATACGGTAGCGACAGATCTAATTGGGGAGAAGTTTGCTTAAGGATAATTTATCGATTGTCAATCTGCCTGGTATTTCATTTTTCACAGAAGAGGTACAGATCTTGTTGCCAGCAGGATTAGAGCCTGAAGCTAGAAAATGTAAGATTCACGGTGAGTAGCAAGTAAGTGATATGATAAACGTTCCATGTCTAGTCATTATGAATAGTGGTAATAGACATAAATTCGAAATTTATCGGACACCTGCCATAATACACAATTTCATTTCATTCCTCTTGTCACCGATAGCCCAAAAAATCGCATCATTCCGGTACATGGTTAACTAAGAGGTCCAACTGTGCAGCTAAAAACAAGCAAAAAACAGAAACACTCTTTAATGGTGAAAAACTCACAGCACAAAATCATATAGGAAATGAGATGATCAATAAAACGCCAGTCGTTGGTAATATATCTTATTAGATCGTATTTTTAAACTCCAAGGCATTAACATGTTATTCACAGCAAACAAAAACAATGCGCAGAAATTACGTCATAGGTGCAACACAATAAATTCACTACACCAAAATGTTGGACACATAAGAGAACTTTAGGCTTCTGAGGATTTCTACATAGACTGGACAAGTAGATCATTTGAACTGCATGAAAACAAGGGTGAAGCATCCAGAAGACACTGGCGGATATCAGAGCAACTTTACAAACGTGCACACCAACGGCAGGTATAAAAATTTTAGAGTTTCAATTCTCTGCTACGAGGGTGCATCAGTTTTCTTCGCGTTTAGATTTGCTACCAGGTCTCGAGAGGCGTGAAAACCATCACATGTTTGTTGGTCACTCTGGATTACACAGAGATACCATATAATCATGTAAGACAACGTTATTAGCACCTAACAGAATATAGAAAGGTACCTCGTTGGGAGTCTCTGTTTCATCAGATGTTCGAATCGGACAATATCCACGTTTATGGGGGATTCAGATGTGACTGTGATCCGGTTTTTTATTGTATGGCCGTGGGAGGTTCGAGTCTTCCCTTGGGAATTGGTGTGTGTGTTGTCCAATAGCATAAGTTAGTTCAAGTTAGATTAAGTAGTGTGTAAGCCTTGAGAACGATGACCTCAGCAGTTTGGGCGCACAAAACTTACCACAAATTTCCAATTTACTGTATAGGAAGTTGATGAAGTGCGTCCTCGTCATTAATGTTCGAACTGATTACGACTAATCGCAATGATGATAGCCGTATTGTGTAGCAGCCTCATCGAAACTGATTCACATCTTCACGTGCCATTAGATCATAAGTAGGGGAATCTATGCAGCATTCTGTGTCAGTCCCCACCATTAGGCAAAGACTAGCTGCATCTGGACTATAACACCGTAGAGAAAACAGCAGTGTTTAGATGATTGTCGTGACCAGGAAGCATGTAATGCTGATACATGATGTCACACTGTGTTCAGCGACGAGTATGGCTGTGGTTTTTGGAGAGGGGCTATTCAGCCAATTTTTCGGAGAGGCATAGTGGTGTTACTTATTGGCATCGTGGTGTGGAAAGCTAGCGGGTATAACTTCCGTTCACGGTCGGTACTGAGTGAGGGAACTCAGACAGCACAAAGATACGTCGCGGACGTTCAGCGTATCTATGGGCTCCTCTCTTGCGACACCACTTTGGTGCCATATTTCGACAAGACAATGTTGGACAACACATGGTACGTGTCTCTACGAAGTCTCTGTGATTCTGAGGTATTCCCTCGACCAGCAAGATTCACAGATCTCTCCCCAATAGGACATGTTTAGCAGCAGTTCGGAAGTCGACCAGTATCCAGGATATCAAGGAGCAGTTAACAACAGTTTTGGGCCAGCTTGCCTCAAGAGGAGATGCCTTGGTTTTATGAAACACATCCCAACTAAATGATAACATGTATCCAGGCGAGATGGATGGCCATATCAAACGCAGAAGTGGGCTCGCACGGCTAAGCTCTTTGTAAATGTGACTCGATTTCGTGACCATGCTGCTTTATATATAGATGGAGACAATGAAATATCTCGCAAGCTACACATCGGTTCAAAAAAAGTTGCAGTCATAATTTGTTTGTCTCGAAGGGGGACTTCAAGTGTTACCACACTCGTATCGCCTAACCGACCCCGTGAGTGGGTGGCGGAGGGAATCCCTGAAATCTTCAGTGTGATACCCCGTTTTTTATTTCAGACTACGATTTTACGGCAAAATTTACATACGTCTTGTCCGATGCATTTTATTCGTTTCGCCAGAGATTGTGTTGTAATCAGAGGAATGAAAATTGGTACACAATCGTAATTTACGACATTCTGCTCAATGATCCTTGAATATCAACAGCACGTCGGACCCCAACTCCATGCAGCGACGGTAGGACAGACCTGTCTTTCATAACTTGGAAACCCCATTCCTCTGACATATCGAACAGCGGACAGCTCGAGGCGACCTCTACTTTACTTTTGCAATTAGAGTAGGTGTTTTCCATGTCTTCATTACCTGTTGGCACATTCTAGTACACCTTATCTTTTGAATCTAGCTACGTCAAATCAAATGACGGGGCGGACCAATTAATACACTCCTGGAAATTGAAATAAGAACACCGTGAATTCATTGTCCCAGGAAGGGGAAACTTTATTGACACATTCCTGGGGTCAGATACATCACATGATCACACTGACAGAACCACAGGCACATAGACACAGGCAACAGAGCATGCACAATGTCGGCACTAGTACAGTGTATATTAACCTTTCGCAGCAATGCAGGCTGCTATTCTCCCATAGAGACGATCGTAGAGATGCTGGATGTAGTCCTGTGGAACGGCTTGCCATGCCATTTCCACCTGGCGCCTCAGTTGGACCAGCGTTCGTGCTGGACGTGCAGACCGCGTGAGACGACGCTTCATCCAGTCCCAAACATGCTCAATGGGGGACAGATCCGGAGATCTTGCTGGCCAGGGTACTTGACTTACACCTTCTAGAACACGTTGGGTGGCACGGGATATATGCGG
The DNA here is from genome assembly GCF_023897955.1 of Schistocerca gregaria. Taxonomy (NCBI): domain Eukaryota; kingdom Metazoa; phylum Arthropoda; class Insecta; order Orthoptera; family Acrididae; genus Schistocerca; species Schistocerca gregaria. Next base: position 839,116,838 of record NC_064931.1, read on the forward strand.
ACGTGCATTGTCGTGTTGGAACAGCAAGTTCCCTTGCCGGTCTAGGAATGGTAGAACGATGGGTTCGATGACGGTTTGGATGCACCGTGCACTATTCAGTGTCCCCTCGACGATCACCAGAGGTGTACGGCCAGTGTAGGAGATCGCTCCCCACACCATGACGCCGGGTGTTGGCCCTATGTGCCTCGGTCGTATGCAATCCTGATTGTGGCGCTCACCTGCACGGCGCCAAACACGCATACGACAATCATTGGCACCAAGGCAGAAGCGACTCTCATCGCTGAAGACGACACGTCTCCAATCGTCCCTCCATTCACGCCTGTCGCGACACCACTGGAGGCGGGCTGCTCGATGTTGGGGCGTGAGCGGAAGACGGCCTAATGGTGTGCGGGACCGTAGCCCAGCTTCATGGAGACGGTTGCGAATGGTCCTCGCCGATACCCCAGGAGCAACAGTGTCCCTAATTTGCTGGGAAGTGGCGGTGCGGTCCCCTACGGCACTGCGTAGGATCCTACGGTCTTGGCGTGCATCCGTGCGTCGCTGCGGTCCGGTCCCAGGTCGACGGGCACGTGCACCTTCCGCCGACCACTGGCGACAACATCGATGTACTGTGGAGACCTCACGCCCCACGTGTTGAGCAATTCGGCGGTACGTCCACCCGGCCTCCCGCATGCCCACTATACGCCCTCGCTCAAAGTCCGTCAGCTGGACACACGGTTCACGTTCACGCTGTCGCGGCATGCTACCTGTGTTAAAGACTGCGATGGAGCTCCGTATGCCACGGCAAACTGGCTGACACTGACGGCGGCGGTGCACAAATGCTGCGCAGCTAGCGCCATTCGACGGCCAACACCGCGGTTCCTGGTGTGTCCGCTGTGCCGTGCGTGTGATCATTGCTTGTACAGCCCTCTCGCAGTGTCCGGAGCAAGTATGGTGGGTCTGACACACCGGTGTCAATGTGTTCTTTTTTCCATTTCCAGGAGTGTAGGTCCACCAGTTAGTGTAAACATGGTCTAATACCTCCCGTGCTTCAATTGCGTAATGCCCTGCTCAGTCGTCATGCTGAAACCACATACATTGTCAAACGTCCAGAGCAAAACCCTGCAGTAATGCCGGTATTTTCAGTTTAAAAAACGTTCGATATTTCCGTGCACTCAATGTGCCGTCGATAAAATATTGACCAATGTGTTTGTTCCCCATGTTGCCACACCACACGTTAACTGACCAAGGACGTTGATAGTCAACTTTTCGTAACCAGTGGGTATTGTCTACACCCCGGCAACGCCCGTTATAACGGTTATTGCTACGATGGGTTGTGAGTGTAAACTCATAGGAAGATAGTACCGCGGTAAAGAGCGTGGAGGTCGTATGCGTTTGTTGACGTGCCTATTCAGAAAACACTACCTGGGTATGGAAATCGGCGCCGCGAATGGTCTTGATGCAGCGATACTTGGTATGGATGATGCATATGACGATGGAGTATAGTGACAGAACTATCTACAGAAATACCGGAATCCCGTTGTAATTGCCGGACGCTTATCCGTGGGTTGTGGTGCACTGCCGCCAGTACAGCTATTTCATTAGCTTCTTCTGTAACACGTTTGCTTCTTTTCCTTTGGCTGGTCTGTACGCTGCCATCAGCCATAAAGGCATTCACAACTTTGTAGAACAAATGAGAGCGAACTTCCTCTGGGAAAATCTCTACATACAAGGCAACAGCAGCCTCAACACTTCTGTTCAAATGGTTCAAATGGCTCTGATCATTATGGGACTTAACATCTGTAGTCATCATTACCCTAGAATTTAGAACTACTTAAACCTAACTAACCTAAGGACATCACACGCATCCATGCCCGAGGCTGGATTCGAACCTGCGGCCGTAACGGTAGCGCGGTTCCAGACTGAAGCACCTAGAACCGCTCGGCCACAAAAGTCGGCCATCATTTATGTTCCATTCTTCGTAAATCAGCGTCATCTCAGTATTTTTCTTCGATGGTTGAAACATTCATGGTCGACTTGCACATCTGTACTCTAAATGATAAGTAGGTGTGTAAGCAATAGACAATGTTTAACCATTGTAATATTTAGAACCGCCATCTGTACCACGTCTGTACGATACATGAGCCCCAGTCACAGTGTACTCCCTGTAATGATACGCCGTAGCTCGCTACACGGTCACGGCGCACATCGAATAGTCCTCTGTTCGATATGTCGAAAGAACACGACGTTACGAATGGGGTTTCTAATTAGAAGTTACGAAATACTGGACTGTCCTACTCTCACGCCATAGAGCTGGGCTCCCACGTCTCATTGGACATTCGAGGGCCACTGAGTAGCATGTATTAAATTATGATTATATTTCTATTCCATAGGTTGCAGCGTCATCCGTGGCAAAACAAGAAAATGCTTCAGCTAAAACGTATGTAGATTTTGCCGTAGAACTGTAATCTGCAATAAATAGCAGTGGTTCCCATTGAACATTTCAAAGCTTTCACCTACCACCCACGCACGTGGTTAGGTGGCAGATCGAGTGTGGCACCGTTGGATGTCCCCCTCCGAGACAAAAAATTTGAATGATAGCGTTTTTGATCAGATGTGTACTTCGCGAGATATTTCCATGTCCTTAGTTAAAATAATTACCCTTTATAATCTGAGTGAACAAAATGTGACAATTTAATTAGCAATACGTCACAGTATCAACATTTTTCGTTTCATCACCGACGCCGACTATCCATATTTGGTTTCACATTCCTTACGCTAGCTGTCCCATTTAAGGGCCGAATACCATACGTTTCCACCTAAAGATGGCCATATTCGTTTTTTATATTGATGATATTCTACAGAGTAGTCCTTGTCCGAAGCTCCGACACTGGGACGATTTTATCTCTGGAAGTTTTTACCCATTTGATGCCGTCGTCACTAAGGCCCATAGTACAGCGTTCTGCCACGACCTGTAGTTACTGAAGGTGCTGCTTACCCTCAGCTGTGTCTTTCTATAAAATGTGTTACATTAGGTTCTGGTTCAAATGGCTCTAAGCACTATGGGACTTAACGTCTGAGGTCATCAGTCCGCTAGACGTAGAACTACTTAAACCTAACTAACCTAAGGACAACACACACATCCATGCCCGAGGCAGGAATCGAACGTGCGACCGTAGCAGCAGCGCAGTTCCGAACTGATGCGCCTAGAACCGCTCGACCACGGTGGCCGGCAAATTAGTTTCTGGTTTAGAACAGTCACAAAATAGCAAATTTAAGTGGTTCTTCAATTGTGAGAGCCTTTCGGATTGTAATTTGAAAACATCAACAAAACAACAAAAAAAGTGAAAATAACTAAATGGACTACTCTGTGGACTCACAAAGATGTCCCGTCTCCAGAAAACATTTTGTTTTCGGAAATGTAGAGAAAGTGACAGTTACTGTGCTGCTATATCGCAGATGACAGCGGACGTCATAAATCAACGCCACGCAGTAAGATGCAGTCTCCGGTCGCTCTTCAGAGACCGAGGCTGCGGTCTCCGTGTTCGCATGTCTTTCGTCCTCACTCGGCGACTGTTTGCAATGAGCGAGAGGTGCTACACTTGAATTGGACACTCTTTGCCCACTTTTGGTGCCAGAGAACAGTGGCGTAGCTAAAACAGGAGCAGCTACAGTGCATACTCGTATAAAGTCTGTAGAGGTATTTGTAACGCCATGACCAATTCGGGATTTACAAGGCTCTCAGTCGCGGAAATATAGAGCTCAGCAGGTTGCTTCTGACTCAAACAGTAGTTTATATCTACTCTACACCAGTTGCTACAGTTGAGAGATGGTAATAAACATGTCGTGGCCTGAACATGAAGGACAGGTTAGCTGAGTATCTCGCAAAAAGTTGTGGTAGTCTCAACTATACAAGACCATATACCTCTTACTATCTGAGTCAGAGCGGTACATTCTTTTAGGGTCGATTAAGGTTATAGACAGACAGTCTTAAAAAATTTAAGTACTACATGATCATATCATATATAACAATTTCGTCAAGATTAAAAACAGTTTGTGAGAATGCAGGCTTTCTCGGCGAATCTCGATAATAAAATTCTCTCGGGTTGACAGCCGACTCAATGTGTCGTTCTCCAGCAACGTATCATTAAGTTGCTTACTTGCCATCTTCAGGCGAAGTGTCACGCTCTCTCTTGAGGAAGGTAAGGAGGAGTCTGTTGTCGTTAGACATTTACTCCACTAAGGATGGGTTGAAGTGTGCTGTGACGTTTGGAATAACTGAGACAATAGTGCGTAGTGGGTACTATTGATTGCCGGTGAGGGACAGGCGGTAGGTTATGTGAATAACAGCGATGCGTCGGTTAGGGGCCTTTATTTGACTGGCCCTGTTGACGTCTGGAACTACCAGTCAGCGACTGACAGGGCGAGTGGTTGATGATGGTTATGATAATGATGGGTGTCGGGCGTGGTAAGGAGGAAACTCTTCTAAGTCTTCCTGACGTCTGGGTGCTTCTTCTTATCCTCCTTCTTCTTGTATGTGTCTGTTTGTGACACTTCGGGATCTGTCACGTCCTCCCAGCTGGGGGCTTGGGCGTCTTCGGGTGTTGTAGGATATGAGAGTGTCCAAGTGAATGAACACTATCTTCTGCAGATGCGTCTTGGAGAGGGGGCATGGAGCCTCCTCCATGATGACCCGGGTTGCCTTCACCGTGACGGTTGTCTGTGCGACTGCGTCTTGGGTTTCCACTCTCGTGGCTTCTTGTATTACTATAGGTTCCACGGTTCCGCGGGGGCGGCCGTCTGCGTGTCAGCATCCTTTTCCAGTGCTGGGTGGGTTTCGCTGGCCACTGCATCTCGGAGACTGTGCACCAGCACCCGAGCCTCGGCTAGTTCCGCTTGGAGTGTTGTCCTCTGTTCCGCCATTGCGGCTTTGAGTGCAGCAATTCCTTCGTCGGCAGCGGTGCGGACCCTGGCGCACGCCTCGCTGACTGCGTCCGGTCGGACAGCCGCGTCATCGGCCACCACTGATCCGCCAGAGGCGGGGGTGGCAAGGACGCAACGGCCTCGGCTGTATCCGCCTTGTTGATGGTCTTGTGTCTCCGTCTAGCTTTATCACCTCGACTCCAGTTCTTGATGTAGCTACAGCCGTGGTAATACGCCGCGTGAGCGCCGCCACAATTGGCGCAGCATCGTGTGGCGTCCTTCACGCAGTGGCGCGAATCGTGTGCTTGCGCACTCAGAAGGCACGCCACTGGATTCCGACAATACTTGGTAACATGGCCAAGTTTTTGGCAGCGGTAGCACTGCTCCTTCCGCTCCGCTGTCTTCTTGCATCCCTCGTCTTCTGATGCACCAAGAACGAGGCCCAGCAATTGTAGCACGGCGGCGGCTATGTCTCCCATTCCGCGTCGTCCACACATGCTGGGGAGCGAAGAACGTGCAGCGATCAGCTCACGTGTCGGGTTTACGTCTAGTCCGGATCTTTATAGGCGCTGGAACACGGGCTTCTCTGCACCCTCGGCGCCGGTCGGTGCAATCAGGTATGAGCGGAATCGGCATGGCGGCGCTTGGTCGGGGGGGGGGGGGGGGGGAGCAGCGACTGCTGCATCCAGGCGTCTCGTCTCGGTGCGGCCTGTTTATTCCATCAGCCACCACCGACCTACCTCCACCGGTCTATCGTCTCATTCTTGATAATGTTGTGTTCCACGCGCTGCTGAGATGGAATCCATGCGCGGGGTGCCGTCTGAATCCGCTGAAGAGGTGAGAAAGGAGACCTGCAGAATACTAGACAAAGCGAGAATGCCGAAATCCAACATCTCGGCGGCGGAACGTAGGGAAATACGCAGCCTCAGAGAAGATGAGGATACTTTCATTCTACCAGCAGGCAAAGAGAACGCGACGGTGCTGCTAAGAGCGGCTGACTATTGAGACAAGATTAATTCGCTGCTACAGGACCAGGCCTACAAACAAGTGGAGAAGTACCCTACAACAGCTGTGACTAGAAAGACCATCGGTCTTCTCAACGACTCAGGTCTGAACCAGGACTTGATAAGAAGGCTTTACCCCAGAGCTCCGGTTCCACCACGGTTACACGACCTCTCCAAGATAAGCAAGAGGGAGGTACCACTACACCCGATAGTAGACACGATCAATTCTCCTACCTATGGTAAAGCCAAACACCTGGCGCAACTACTTAAGCCCATCGCGGGTAAATGTCCCCTCCACACCAAGAATTCCACGGAGTTTGTTGAGACACTCAAGGAGTAGCGTCTTGACAAAAATTATATTATGGTCAGCTTTGACGTTACATCCCTCTTCATCCTTGAAACTATTGGAGAATCATTTCGACGAAGACACAGTGGAATTATTCCGCCATGAGCTCACGACCACGTGTTTCCAGTGTGGGGGCAAGTTTTAACAACAGGTGAATTGAGTCACTATGGGATCCCCACTGGCACCATGTATTGCTAATCTATACATGGAATACTTCGAGGATATCGCCTTGGAAACACCACACCTTAACTGCTGCCATCACCCAGCACAACGGAAATCCGTGCTCACTACTCTTGTCCGCAGAGCTCAGGACATATGCGACAAGGACAGTTTATCTACTGAGATTCAGCAGCTGAAGAAAACCTTCAAGAAGAATGGATTCACCGAAACGCAGGTTAGACGCGCTCTCATGATGAGCAAGAAGAAGAAGGAGAAGGACCTTCAGGAAGAAGAGAACAACAAAGGTCTGGCGTTCCTCCAATACGCAGGGCCACCGACGGCCAAGATTGCGAGGATATTGGGGAAGAACAAGATAAAAAACCATCTTCCAACCTCCAGTAAAAATCAGAGATGTGCTGGGCTCAATGAAGGACAACTTGGGTCTAAGGATGCCGAGGGTCTACAGTATTTCCTGTGAATGTGGGAAACAATATATTGGACAGACGCAGCGTTGCATAACACAACGCATCTCTGAACCTGTGAGAAACGTCGGCCTCGGACAAAAAGAAAAACCGCGGTAGCGGAGCACAGCCTTAGTGAAGAACACACGTTTCAATTTGAAGAAACCGTGTTGAGCGAAAGGGTTTTGGGACTCTATTATTAAAGAGGCAGTGTATATACGGGTTAGTGATAACTTGGTCAAGAGGGATAGCGGCTTCTAACTCACCAGCGTGTGGACAAAACTTTATCAAGAATGGGATTAGAGCGCACCGATGGAGGCAGGTCGGTGGCGGCGGATGAAATAAACAGGCCGCACCGAGAGTCGACACCAGAATCCGGTGCCCGCCCCCCCTCCCCCCCCCCTCTTCTCCCCACCACTCGCAGCCGCGCCGATTTTACTCGCGCCTGATTGCCCGACCGGCGCCGTGGATGCAGAGAAGCCCGTGGTCCAGCGGATACCAAGATTCGAAAAATGGCTGTGAGCACTATGGGGCTTAACATCTGTGGTCATCAGTCCCCTAGAACTTAGAACTACTTAAACCTAACTAACCTAAGGACATCACACACATCCATGCCCGAGGCAGGACTCGAACCTGCGACCGTAGCAGTCACGCGGTTCCGGACTGAGCGCCTCAACCGCCCCTGAAGATGGCAAGTAAGAAACGTGCTGAAACGCTGCTAGAGAACATCACATTGACTCGGTTGGAACCCGAGAAGATTTTATCATCAAAAGCAATTTGTTTCAACGTAACATCAGGAGTCTGAAAACCTAGATAGATGAGATGTGACTTCTGAAATTTTCCCGGCGTATTTGTTCTTCTAATAATTTCCGGGTATGTAGCCGGATCCCGTCGACATTCTGCCACAATATTGGAATCCTGTTATTAAAATAGGAATCCAGTTCAACTAGATAAAAATTTGAATCCTGTTATTAAAATTATACAATCACAGCGGAATAGACAGCGTCATTCGATTCTCAGTGACTACATGATCTTTTACTTTCACCACCGAGGGCAGCACGTACAACTCGGCTATGCCGCGCATGTCAACACGTGACGCTTGCGCTGTAGGATGCCAGTACATTTCGCATGCGCGAGATTCGGCATAAATACCGCGACTGCACCTGGGCTCTGCAGTAGTTGTGTACTCACCTGATGATGGCCGGACGTCTCTGGGACGAAATATCGTGGCAGAATGTCGACGGGATCCGGCTGCATACCCGGAAATTATTAGTAGATAGATGAGATTCATTTATGCCTAGAAGATGTGGAAAATTCTAAAGGAATGGATGCTCTGTGCCTCTTTCAGAACCAAATAACCACAGGGATAGGGAAGTTAAATATCAGGGATTACATAAGAGCATCGCTTTCTAACAGAGTTAACATGGAAAAAGGATTTGTAACATATGTAGAAGTGGGAAGCAAGGTAAAAAACGTATAGCATCATGTAGATAAGAACTTAGAAGCATGTGTGTGTTAGATGCTACTGCATAATAATTCTCTTGTTAATAGAAGAGCCTATGGATACTCCCTAGGAAACTTTCAGATACTGTGACAAACTTAGATTTGTCATTGACCTACCTTCAAACAAGATAAGATAAGGATCACATAGCTGCATAATTTTTGTGTAAAGTCAATATGGAAACAGGATACGCAACATACGTAAAAGTTACATACAATGTATAAAATCTTAATAAAAACAAGCTTTGTGTTTGTGGAGATTTCAATGTAGATTTTCTAAAATATTATGACAGGAGAAATGAATTGGATTCATTATTCGGTTGATTCAGTCTAATTTTAGTTTTCCGAAACAAAATAACTGGACCGTCAGCTGTGCAACTGTGTAATTATTCTCTGCCGGTTTCAGTTATAACAACCATATCGGCAGCAGAAAACTTGTACTACAGGCAATATATATACAGCCAACACAGGGAATGCGGGAATTAAAAACGGATTTTAAAACCTTAGTACTTACACAGTTTACATCAATCGACCACAAATACACTTTCGTTAAGCACGATACAAGCAAATGTATAACATACGTTACTGTCATAAGAGTCTGTCTGAACATAATCCATATAAACGTGCCGTACATTAGCACAATTACAGTAATGAATACTTGGTGAGAACTTCACACTTGATAACTTACAAATTACATTTCTCAAGGGAATGATGGCAAAAATATAAAAGTATTTGATACGTCGCAACCTAGGTACTGTAATCCTCAACACACCCGTACAGTCTGGTGACAATTGTCCATTAAGACCCCCGTTTATAGAGCCAATCACTCAATGTATAGATGATGTGGTATTGAAGATTTGCATTACCTTTCACTAGAGATGTAAGTATCACATATTTAACGCCAAGATCTGCTCATCCGGTAAATGAGGTTATTACCCGTTGCCTGAGGTCGAAGTTCAATGTAAACAGGCACTTGCCATGTAAATTCCACACAGTAGATTCAAGGTATACATCATACTTTACTTGAAATTTATGCCTCCCATTACTCGAGGTCTAGATTTCATGTCATCCGTCCCCTGAGGTGTGTCACGTTTACCTAATTTGGTTGTTGGGATTTAGGAAATGTATCACATAAGTTTGTTAATTTGACGTTGTATTACAAGCTCTAAAATTTATACTCTTTGCGATTACAATTACTCTTTGTTCTGCTCAAACTCTTTGCTATAGCATAAACATATTCCCAATTATGTCTTCGCTGTCCCGTATGTAAACCATTGCCCTTAACTGCTAGATATATATATTCAGTGGAATGACAACTTGTGTACATGTGCTAAACTAAGGTCATTCTGTAGGTCTTGTACTACCGGCTGTTGATTCCCACACGAGACCAATATTACATTAGTACTACTTGACTATCATTTTAACATAATTAGAAGGCTGAACAGGTTTAGTTGTGTATTAAAACAGATGTTCTCTTCAGGCCCTTTAAGTGTTTTCCATACTTTTGTTACTTCTGTATACTTACACTAGTGACCTCATTTGCAGTTCACCACAAGATATAATATTTCGAAAGATTTATTTCATTACGAGCCTCTAGAGTGACTCCTTTCACAGTGTTTTGTTTAGGTAAATACTACTATTGAGTTCCTATAATACTAATGTCGACGTATCACATTGTATCAGGTTATGTATCCTGGATATTTTCCAGATAATGAACGTCATGTAATACTATTCCTTTGTTACTGCAGTCTTTGACTAGACCAAAACACATTAGTAATCTTTTAGGTATTCACACTTTGTGTTTTGTTGAGTGGTACTTTAGTAAATAAATTAGTGAAATCAAAGTGAAGTGGAAATTAGAATATAAATGAATAACTTGGTTAAGTTTAGAGAGTTACATAATGGCAAACAGCGGGCAGAACAGCAGAGCAGAAGAGACAATTACCGTGAAGTCAGCAAGTTCCACATAAGCGGACGCTGTCGATTCAGCCGTCAGGGCATCGCCCGACCGGCTCACGTGCTTCTCAGTTGTCACATGTGAGCAGAGGCCCTCGCGTACGCTCCAAGAGCCAATGACCGACGTTAAGAAGATTCTTCGAGAAGCTTTTCAAAGTGACAGGAGAGGCAATGACCGGCTCACGTGTTTCTCAGTCGTCACGTGCGATCAAAGGCCCTCGCCTATATTCCAAGAGCCAATGAGCGACGTTAAAAAGACTCTTCGAGAAGCTTTTCAACGTGACAGAAGAGGCAGTAACCGTGAAGTCGTTCACCTCCAGTAAACTTAAGTGAATAAGTACGCGAGACGCAGTGGGTCCGACAGACGAAGGAAGAAGAGAAGAGTAGTAGTAGTTTTCAGTCGGTTTCGGTGCTGAAGACCGTCATGCAAGAAGAGACTACATCATGCACAGACACACCAAGTCCGCCACTGTAATGGAATAGCAAGCAGCAGCCTCGGCGACAGAAGACAGAAGTTAAAAGGTATTTGAAGTCTGATTTTGACGTACCCGGGTGACTCGTGAGGACGGGAAGGAAACGGCCTCACGTCAGCAGTCACCTGTGAGCTGGGATGAAGATCTGACAGCCGAAGACTGGCAAGCGGGAGTCCGTTGTTAGAGTCCGGGACACTGGCCTTCCCCCGCCGCGCCGCTCCGCTGGCCGACGCACAACACTGTCACACGCGGCCGCTTAGAGAATAGAAACACTGGGACGCCACATCCAAGGTATCGCCATCCGATGCACGACTTCGCTCGCAATAATTAAACGGGCCACCCCGCGCTGCGCGTCTCCAGTCAGCTGGGCGAGACGGCGACACGAGATGCACACTGCCAAACGTAATCAGACGCCGCCGCTGCCGCAGCAGAAGGCTACGCAAACGACACAGCTGCCGTTCTCCGAGCCAGTTGTACGAAACTTGCAATAAAAGTTATCTTATTAAAAATGCTGTTTCATTCTACCTCATACCCGAGCCAAGGAAGAACCCACCCTGCCCACATGTTGTTAAGAGAGAAAAATTGATTTATTTAGGATTTTCACCCTGACATAATGCTTTTGAATTAAATGCCCACTGCAGTAATGCTCATCCTGACAATTGACTAGCATCAAAAGAGAAACCCCAGTTACATTTAGTACCAGAACTGTTACAGTTTATTTAAACTGATCTCTTCGACAGCACCATAATATTTGTACCATGAAAACTGTAAAACGTTAGTTATTATGTATCAATTTCTCACCAACTGTACATCACTGTAATGGTTTATGTACAGCGCGTTTATATGGACTATGTTCAGGGAGACTCTTATGACAGTTACGCATGTTCTATATTTTGTTGTGTCGAATTTGACGAAAATGTATTTTTGATCCATTGATGTATGTGTAAGTGCTATAGTCTTAAAAACCTTTCTTAATTTTTCACATTTTTATGTAGCCTGTATACGTTTTCAGTTCTCTCTTTTTACCATACAATGTTTTGCTGTGACGATGACTATTATAACTGAAACTGGTAGCGAATAACTATACAATTGCACGGCTAGCGGCGCAAATATGCTTTCTTCGAAATCCTTCAAAGTAGTAGATAGTCACCGAAAAAAGTTTTGCTGAGTTTAGGAGTCAACTCTTCAATTTGTGTCCCAGGAAATACCAGGACCCTAACTGACGACAGTTTTATACAAAGTGGTCAGTATGAACCACTTAGTACGTATTGAGTTGTTAATAAACTATCTGATCAAGACGCAGTTTTATGGGAACAAACAATTTAGCACCTTACGGCTCTGAGAAATGCCCATACATAAGTATGAGGCATGTTAATCGTACCTCGATGCAGTGTTACAGGAATAAGTTAAAGAAGTGGTATCGTATGACGTATATATGGAAAGAGGTACTGATGTGAAATTCAGTGTATTCCATAGTGTTTTGTATTAGTACGTAAAAGTAGGTTTCCTACAGTAACTATCTTGAAAAGTTCATAAAAAAGTTAACGATGGGTAACTAACAGGATTAACCTATTATTATAAAGGAAAAGAGAAAGTTATCCAATTTCCAGAACAAGTCAGTATCCGAGCTTACTTACGCTGCAAACAAATACGGTCATATTTCACGGAAAGTTATTAAAATGCCCAGAAACATGCATATTATGATGAGAATGAATAACAATTAAATATCGACAGTTGCTAATTTTCGTTGTCTTTTCACGGCGTTTGATGTATTTCTCATGTTACTTTTTTGGAAAAACTTAATTTTCATGCCACTGTTGGCTTGAAAAAAACAGCTAATTTTAAACATACTTAAGAAACACGTAAAATGTGGTGCTGATTCAGATAATGGTGGAAGGACAGAAAATTGTAGTAACCTCGAAAGGAGTCCGACATGGTTCGGTTTTGAGTTAATTCCTGTTCCTCGTATATTTTAATGGCAGTCTCTTAACATTCATCAGACAGAATACATACCTAACATAGATTTCAGAGTATCTGATGGCTCAACTAAAAGGTGTTGTCTCAAGTACAGATAGTGTTGAGGATCAGTGGACAAAGTTCAAAACCATCGTACAACATGTGTTAGATGAGTATGTGCCAAGCAAGATCGTGAGAGATGGAAAAGAGCCACCGTGGTACAACAACCGAGTTAGAAAACTGCTGCGGAAGCAAAGGGAACTTCACAGCAAACATAAACATGGCCAAAGCCTTGCAGACAAACAAAAATTACGTTAAGCGAAATGTCAGGAGGGTTATGCGAGAGGCGTTCAATGAATTCTAAAGTTCTGTGTACTGACTTGGCAGAAAATCCTAAGAAACTTTGGTCTTATGTAAAAGCGGTAGGTGGATCAAAACAAAATGTCCAGACACTCTGTGACCAAAATGGTACTGAAACAGAGGATGACAGACTAAAGGCCGAAATACTAAATGTCTTTTTCCAAAGCTGTTCCACAGAAGAAGACTGCACTGTAGTTTCTTCTCTAGATTGTCGCACGGATGACAAAATGGTAGATATCGAAATAGACGACAGAGGCATAGAGAAACAATTAAAATCGCTCAAAAGAGGAAAGGCCGCTGGTCCTGATGGGATACCAATTCGATTTTACACAGAGTACGCGAAGGAACTTGCCCCGCTTCTTGCAGCGGTGTACCGTAGGTCTCTAGGAGAGCGAAGCGTTCCAAAGGATTGGAAAAGGTAACAGGTCATCCCCGTTTTCAAGAAGGGACGTCGAACAGATGTGCAGAACTATAGACCTATATATCTAACGTCGATCAGTTGTAGAATTTTGGAACATGTATTATGTTTGAGTATAATGTCTTTTCTGGAGACTAGAAATCTACTCTGTAGGAATCAGCATGGGTTTCGAAAAAGACGGTCGTGTGAAACCCAGCTCGCGCTATTCGTCCACGAGACTCAGAGGGCCTTAGACACGGGTTCACAGGTAGATGCCGTGTTTCTTGACTTCCGCAAGGCGTTTGACACAGTTCCCCACAGTCGTTTAATGAACAAATTAAGAGCATACGGGCTATCAGATCAATTCTGTGATTGGATTGAGGAGTTCCTAGATAACAGAACGCAGCATGTCATTCTCAATGGAGAGAAGTCTTCCGAAGTAAGAGTGATTTCAGGTGTGCCGCAGGGGAGTGTCATAGGACCGTTGCTATTCACAATATACATAAACGACCTGGTGGATGACATCGGAAGTTCACAGAGGCTTTTTGCAGATGATGCTGTGGTGTATCGAGAGGTTGCAACAATGGAGAATTGTACTGAAATGCAGGAGGATCTGCAGCGAATTGACGCATGGTGCACGGAATGGCAATTGAAATTTCATCATTTTTTCACTTACTAATGCCTGCATTTGTTGCTATAGTAACACTTTTCTTCATAAGTTAGAGAGATTCTCCGATGAATTATTACAAGTGTATGAAACTCTAGAATTTATTTAATAAATGAATAAAACGAATGATCTGTTGTATTTTAAACTTCATGTTCAGAAAAAAACACAAAATTTTTAGTTAATTACCTCAATTTTTACCACAGTTTTTAATAGATTTGGAAAATTCTAGACTTTCATACGCCTGTAAGTATGGTTTGTACGTTGTGCAAAAGTCATCGAACCATCTCTCTTACTTATGAAAAAAAGTGTACCTATAGCAGCAAATGTTGCCATTAATAAGTGAAAAAATGATGAAATTTCACATGTAAAAAAAGTGCTTCGTTATATTTTCGAACTTCTACTGATATGAGTGTAAATTCTGAATCCTTCATGGTCATGCTGATAAAGTTCTATGAGTTTATTTGTAAAAGTATAGGCAGTGGAAATTAAAATGTCCTGTGGTGCCTCTCCTGCTCCAAGTCGGCCCGTTTGACGTCATACCCCCCTTAACAGCAGGTTCCAGCGCCCGAGGCCTTTGGGAATGTGATGGCGTCTCTGGGCTGTCAAACAGTCTTCTGATGGGACACCCCCCTCAGAGCGATGCCCAACAGTTGTAAACCGCACTTGTATGTCTTCTGTGTGTAGAGGAAAATATGATCATAGCAAGGTGTGGGTTAACAGGAACTCTTTTGCAGATGGATTTGGGGCAAGAAATGTTAGACAATGTTTTTTTCACAAAGGAAGTTTGACAGTGGACTATGTCCTTGCTTTCGGAAGGACGGCGGTTAAAATCCACGTCCGGCCATCCAGGTTTAGGTAATCTGTGATTACCCTAAATCGACGCAGGCGAACGCCGGGATGGTTCCTTTGAAAGGACACGGACGATTTCCTTCCCACCCTTCAAACTTTCTGAGCCCGTAATACGTCTCCAATGACCTAAATGTTGATGGTATGTTAAAATTTTTTCGGCCTCCTTCCTCCCTTCCACAGCGTAAACTGGTAAAACACAATTAAAATGATATCCTCTACCACCAATTAAGTTATTTTATACATGAAATACGCATTTCAGTTCAACTTATGGAATATTAACAAAACTAAAAGCCACAGAAGCAAAAGTCACTACGCAAGGAGTATCCTATGACAGCATTTACAGTTAGCAGATCAATAGTAATTATAAATGAGCTTTTATTTCAGAAAACCTACTCACCTGCTTCAAGTAACATATGTAAACTCATGCGGAATTTAGGCAGTCATTACTTCCCAATGTGACTCCATTGTATTGTTGCTACTTCCTGAAGAATAACCCTCCATGAGCAGTCAGAAATACTGTGGAATGGAACGTTGCAATCGATGACCCATAAGGAGTCATACTAGTCTCGAGCAGCAGTACTGCACAAGAAGCAACTCGAAGTGGCTGGGAGCAGCAAGGACAGGTTCCGGGCGGCGGCATTTAGCAGAGGTTGGAGGGGCGGGTTGGTACACTACTCGTGCGGCGAGGCGCGCCTGCGTCCCGCCGTGTGCGGTGACCTATATACAGCTCCGCCTGATTCCTCCTCCCGGCGGCGACGTGATGCGAATTCCCGACTCGCTCGAATCTGCATACGGCACTCCGCAAAAACATTCCTCTGCTACATCACAGGCACTTTCTCACTGAATAAATGAAGAGCACGACATTTTTAAGAGTCTGTCGAGCAGAAAGCTTAAGTAGTTCGCGACTCTGCGATTCACTCCGTAACTGAATTACTGAAGCCTGCTTACCTTCTGATAAAATGCTCTCTGTTCGGAATAAAGACTTCGCCGAACGTCAAGAGAAAGAAGGGGTCCTGGAATATGTACAGAACGGGGTCTGCAGAACGCCACTGTAAATCGAATCAGCATTTTCCGAAGAAAAATTGAATTAATGTAGCTGTTGTTAATGAAGCTTATTTCAGAATGGTTACTTGCATAAAATGTAGGTGGTAATGATACTGTATGCTGCGAATAATTGGACTCGTCCACAAGTTATGCACATTAGAATATGGGTAATTTTTTAATTTTCTACAACAGACGTTATCATTCCGTTCACTCTAAAATACTAAGGCAATAGGTGCATGCAATAACGGTAAAGAAAAACCTCTACTGTTACAAAAGTAAATCCCATTAGCTAAAAGGTCCATCTCTGGAAATGCTCTTAAAGAGAAATTTTCTTTATCGTCCTTTAAAGCTTAACGTCTCGTCGATGACAGGCCTATTAAAACGCAGTAGGCGTGTCACAGAATCAGCTGTGGCATCCTGGCAAGAGAAACTCATACAAGACGTAATCACGAACATTTTCACTGGAACGGGGATTTATTATGGACAGAATTCAAGGCGCGTATCCTCTTAACCATCTTACCCAGAAATATGAGATCTAGATAGAAAAATAGAAGACTGTAATTTAAATGGACCTTCTTTCTCGTGTTAAAAACACAACATTACTTCTTTACAGCGAAGTGAGTACTATAGCTCTAGCGTACAATACGGATGCTGAGTATTCTTTTATTCTCCCTACTCATCACACTTCCTGTTCATAAAATAAAATAATTGATATTTCTCCGGCACGTGCCTCATTAATTCATGACAACAACGCTATATTTCCTGCAAATCACTTACTATCGTTGCCATTCATGACTAGTGATCACATAACCTTATATCGTTGTCAGCCATACGGTATCAAGGTTCGTTGAATACTTGGACGAAAAATGGGTTTATAAGTGTTTCAAAATAAATCATGCCTGTTGGGAAAAGAACTTCATTAAGTAGTACTGTTAAGATACACATGCATAGTGTCGGGCGGGCACCCTGCAGCCAGCAAGAACTCCGTACAAGGTAAGACATATTGGCGGCCAGAAGAAAAAGTAAGTATGCTATGATTGCTGGCGAGAACAACACCCAGAATAGCCTGGAGGCGCCAAGGTAAATGTAAACAGCAGTAGCAATATATTCGAACCAGCGTCAACGCTCTCGGAAAATTAAGGACCTTAAGAAGAACTTCAAAGGAGTAAGGAGAATGTCACACTACGAGAGAAACTCGTTCGAGAGCCCTGAGAAACAATTATACACACTGATCACACTGATTCTGTGATCACTTTAAAACTTTTTAAGGATGATGTAGATGTTTCTTACACTAACAAAATTGGACACGTGGTAATAAGTCTTAAGGTAGGCACTTTAGAAGGCTTCTTCACTGGACACTGTTTTCTTGTTGTGATCCATATGACCTCCTCTGAACATACGGAATGCCAAGATTTCGCAGTAGACGAGGTCCACTGTCATTGGTATCGCTTGTAACTTGGATCCGGTAGTTTTCTGACAAGGGGCCTCACCCCAGAATGATCAGTTTCTTCTTCTCCATCATCCCAGAAAGTTTCTAATATTATCACGGAATAAGCAGCCAGAGAAAAGGGACAAGTGAGTCATTACTAGGAAGCAGTCGAAAAAGTAGGATTTAGGAGCAGTACAAGTCACCGAGTCGTCGGGAGCAGTAACATCGCTGAGCTTCGAACTCACTATGGAGTGACACATCAACACAGCTGCAGTTGGAGGCCGAGAAGGCTGTTGGCACTCGAGGGAGGAGAACTGAGTTTCCGGTAAGTATCTAGCAACCGTTATTATCTTGTTTTTCTGCTTCCTGCGGAATAACAAGCAATATAGTGTTTGTCTCTAGCGGGAGTGAGCAGTATTTGATTTTTCTGTGTGTCACAATGTATAGAACAATAAGCGTTTTTCACGCTTACCTCATGTTTTATTCTGTATAGTCGCAACGAGTAAGAGGTGATATTTTCTGTTCGTCAGAATGTAAAGAGGAACATGCTCTTGTCTCCAATTGGGGCTAGGGCATTTGATTGTGTATTGTCAAAACGAGTTGCAAGCAGAGTGTTCGTGTCTGACAGCGAAAGGTTGAACACAGGAAAAAGTAGTAGCAGGTGTGGGTCCAGCTTACAGAGTGGTAGGATGTACTCACTGATTTTCAAATATATAGAGCCATTGTGAGACACCTCTCTGAATAAGGTTGAACTGTCGGGAAAAACTGTTGTTAAAATGAATTCTTAAGTGTTTGCACCGTTATTTACTTCCTAGATATGAAAACTTCCCCTCTCCGTTTCAGCATTACCTGTACTATGCATCCTAGGGGACTTTCTCCGTCTCTCTCTGGTTAATATGCCTCTGTACTTGCAGTAATTGATCTTATGTTATTACCATGATAGCAACACGATTTACAAAACTGTCGCAGAAGAATTGTCACGGAGTCTTATTCAAAAGCTTATTGCCAAAATTTACCAAACATGATATCGTTAAAAATACTTTGCCTTTCCTACATGGATTCCCGTTACATTCCACGAGTATTTATGATACTCTTTGGTACCAACTCTGTTAAGCTGTTACTGTTTAACCATTGAATCTCTGAATTCGTTTCACGTCTATTGTCATGTCTCCTTGAGAAGATTTCCATATACAAAAACAGTACTCTACCACTATTGTCTCTGGGGGCTTGCATGTGGTTAGTTTTATAGCCCTTCTAACAAACCTTAGTGTTCCGTGTGCGTGTGCGTACGTGTATGTGTGTGTGTGTGTGTGTGTGTGTGTGTGTGTGTGTGTGTGTGTGTTGTTTGTTTGTAGTTTTTGGACGACAAACGACGAAATATCAGATATGTTCCAAATACTACAAATGTTGTCAAATTAATCAGAATGTTCTATTACAATACAGACTGTACGAGAAAGATGCTAAAGTAGCTACAAACGGGAACCTGGTTTGCACGTAACTTACAGAAAAAAAGGATGACCCAAGTTCGTATCTAATAACAGACTAAAAAGGTCTCCATAATAATTTAGTGAGCAACCCGAACATACAACATAATCGTAAGGCGTAAGGTAAAGCAGAGAGAAAATTGCAGGTAAATTGTCGCAACCCCATTGTCGCCAAGTTAACACAGTCAGCAAAAGTATGGCGCACTCTAACCTATACCATACATTGCAGGGACCACTCGCTGGAGCAAGACATCGTGTATCACAGGTCTGTGTTTTATGCGACTTTAAGTGAGAAGGACCACATCTCATCTCTATGGCTGCATGGAGGTATGCCACTGTCACATTGCTGACTTAATTAATGGCAGCTTGCTGTGTGCAACTTCCCGTCTGCCATGACTCTCTACTTCAACAGTGAGATGAAAGGATGTGGCGGGACGGCACAAACATCTGATTGAACATCTCTTTGGCTACTGAATAGCTAATTAGTTTCCCCGAGTTCCTTAGTGCCCTGATACCCAGAAAATTTGTGTGGTATTACCCATTATTTGTAGATGATGAAGAAAATCCTGGAGCCGGCCGGGGTGGCCGAGCGGTTCTAGGCGCTACAGTCTGGAACAGCGCAACCGCTACGGTCGCAGGTTCGAATCCTGCCTCGGGCATGGATGTGTGTGATGTCCTAAGGTTAGTTAGGTTTAAGTAGTTCTAGGTTCTAGGGGACTGATGACCATAGATGTTAAGTCCCATAGTGCTCAGAGCCATTTGAACCATTTTGACATCCTAGATAAATATTCTAAACTACCGACGTCATCTGTTCACCTGCCGTGATACTTATTTTAGGTGATCGACCCATTAGATATGATTACTTGATATAACCCTATATCCTTGCGACCCACAGAAAATGTTTAAGACTAAACTTTTAATCAGATTCGATAGCGTTCTCCCTTCTTGTTAGAAGCATTGTCTTACATTCATCACGTTAAACAAAGCTGCTGTCTGTTACACGATGTGGAAAATGTGGGGTACTGCCCACTCGTCTCTTATAGGGTGCCTAAAGGATGCTATTTTCTCTGATAGCTAAACAACAATTCAAGCAAATCACACTCATGGTATTTATTCCAATAAATTAGACTGACAATACTTAACTTTGGTTTACAAGAACGTGTTGCAAGCGATGGATGACACGCAATCAGTGCCCTTTTCCTATATACAATTTTCATTCAAGTTTGTCACACAGTCTGTGGATCACTAATAATGGGTATCGTAGATCTCTCTTCTAAGGCTTGTTTTCTACTCGTGTCCGTCTTCTACTCACCTGCTGAGGCTGGCAGCAGGGGCGCTTCTATTCTCTTCATATAGAGGCCGCTCTTATCTAGGTGCGGTCCTACTCAGCGGGCTATTGGCTGCCGTCGTCTCACAGCCTACTCAACTCTTGTGTTTTTTATTTTCGTGCCGGCTCTTTCGTTACGTCGGAACAGAAAACATGTCATAGTCTTCCGTATTTCCCTTCGATAGCAAACCAACGATACTGGCCACTTAAGGACCGTATTTTCAGCGAACCGGGCGCTAGTGCTGCCGATACTCTTCCGTAAATTATTTATGCATGTAAAGAATACTGAGAGGCCTCTTACGCTGCGTTGCTGTATGCACAATTTTACTTTGGTTTATGTGGAATACTGGCGGTACACGATTACGTACTCGGCTGTATTAGTCCAATATAGTTGGCTTTATCGTACGTTGGTTACTTTGAAGGGGTGGTGAAGCCACCTCCATATTTTGTAACGATGCAACTGTTGCCTTAGAAACATACTCAGAACTGAGTGCACGCCAAAGTGAATTGGAACAGTGGGTTGCTACAGGATTCGCTTTAAAGAGAAACGGACTTCAATTCTCATTGTCTCCCAGTTCGGGTTTTCCATGCTTTCGCTGAAACGATTTGTGAAGGACGAGGACGCATCCCTTGTACATCCTTGGCCTATCTGTACTTCTATTTTGTCTCTAAAGAAGCTATATCAGAAGGGATGTTAAACCCCAATCTTAAATTCTCCATATCCCTTTGAATGGGGTCCAAAGTGTTTACAAACACTGTTCTGTCGATCAGTTGCGCGACTTCATGAAGATACACACAAAAGTTTCATCAATATTTCTCTAACCATATGATAGCGACTGAAATCCGTTTTCAGCAGTTATCTAAGGTAAGGGCTAAGTGGTGTTATGTCATCAGTCCCCTAGACTTAGAACTACTTAAACCTAATTAACGTAGGGACATCACACACATCCATGAACGAGGCAGGATTCGAACCTGCGACGGTAGCAGTAGTGCGGTTCCAGATTGAAGCGCCTAGAACCGCTCGGCCACAGCGACCGGCATGTAAATATTAGTATATGGTGTTCAGAGAGTTCGTCTTCGTGAAACTTCCAGTGACGATCAAAATAAAAGTAACTAATTAAACAAAATATTGGAACGTACAGTCCAGCACGATTGCTAATTTCACTTGTGAACTCATACAATCTTGTGACAGCCTCACAGACAAGAAATGACACAACAGGATCAGTACATTTAGATATTCATGGTACAATTTTCAGCTGCTAGCAGAAACAAGATAAGCGATGATGCCTTTCTCTCAGGACAAGGAAAAAAGATACTAAGGGTATTGGTTTGTAAATCGTAATTCTTTTATATTGGTCTTCCATTACAGGAAAAAAGTACAAAGTTATATAGCAAATGGTTCACCCCTCTAATTTACTGGGAACTACCAAATCTTTAAAATTTCACCTACTAACGCTTGTGAAGACTCATTGACGATGCTTCTACACTGTTAATCCCACACACATACTTAGAGGAGGACTTGGATATTCATACTGATACTACTTCTAGTAACTGCTATATTATGACACACTGCTTATAGAAAATTTTAGCAGAGGTCATTCAGTTAAACAGACAGGGTAAACGATCATGTGCTTCTCTTCTGTGGAAAAAAGAGTTTCCGTAAAGGTACAGAATTTTTTGGCGTCAATTTCGTGGTTCAGTCACATTAGGGTTTGGGTTCGTTCGTGGCGGACGGTGGCGCGAGGGCTGTTTTATCGCTGGTCACAGCTGGATTCCCAAGAAGCTGCTCACCGACTGGAAATTTATATCCCACAAAGGTGGACGGCCCTGAAAGCAGAGCAGTACCGCAGGTGGAGCTCTCTGCGTTGTAGAAGTAGATCTCACCTCTGTGAGTCATTCATCTTTCACCAAGCCACTAAACACTACCGCCACTTTCACGCATTATGCGCAGACGCTCCACACAGCCTTGCGACTGTTCGTAGATAAACATTACCACCTCTTTTCCGCATCGTGCATGAACCTTCGAAGCAGTCTTGTCATTGTTCATTCTGAATCCGTTGGGCTAAGCTGTTATTAAGCCGGCCTGTGTCTCCGTGCGGTTCTAGGCGCTTTAGTCTGGAACCGCCTGACTGCTACGGTCGCAGGTTCGAGTCCTGCCTGGGGCATGGATGTGTGTGATGTCCTTAGGTTAAAGCAGTTCTACGTTCTAGGGGACTGATGACCTCAGATGTTAAGTCCCATAGTGCTCAGAGCCATTTGAACCATTTTTTTTATTATTAAGGTGTAACTGAGACTTATCTTCGCAGAAAACATAGTAGAATGATACTTTCAAAAAATTCAAACAATTTTTCTCCGTTTTAATGATGCTTGGTGATACATTTGTTGCAAGAAATAGTAGAAACCCTGCCCCAGCAACCCATTTTAAAGCAGTTCTCCGAAAGATGGCAAATAGACGATGCTTCAAAGTTATGACCTTGATGACGACTCGTAAACTTCAAACAACAAATACTTACGGATATGAGAATTAAAAGGAGTACGTGTTTCGTTTAAAACTCACCTGCATTTTATCCTGATTGTTATTTTCATTTAACTTTTTTTGTTTCGGATCACTTTTTGCCATATGCTGTGGGATTTGGGAAACTACCATGACTCTTTGCAATAGAAGGGAAACCGTCATTACATCTCAAGTCCACCACGTAAATGACATGTGAATTCCAGCAAAATTTACTTGTATTTGACCGAATGAAACCGATATTGCGACTTCAGCGTAAGAATCAAGGGAATGGGTTTTATTAAATGTTCTCAAGCATTTCTCCCTGCATCAGTGATTCCACAGGTGATGTGGCGAAATGTCACAATTCACATGGGAAGAGAATGATAAGTGAATTATATTCTGTGGAGCGAAGATACATTAGTTTGACAGATCTTCCCTCTCAACTCACATTCTGTATGCCATGAGCAATCTTAATAATATGGTTCCTTAAAAGAGGAAAAATTTCTCTGGCAGATGGTCTCGGCAAGGGATCTTTCCTCAAGGACCGCACGATATTGATACACTGGGGAATACAATATACTCCGAATATTACATCATATATCACTCGTCTCAATCAAAAACTATGGGGGAGGTTGCACAGGAACTGCATAGCAGCATGCACTATCATTATACACACATCAAAAAAAAGTTTTGCATCACCTCGGTTCCCAGAGTTGCGAACCTGTACAGAAAACTTTAGTAGAGATCAACATAAACATCGTTTCCGCCCTTTTTATTGCTAATGAAAACCACACATTGCATATTGCACCACCATACAGCGAGACCTTCAGAGTTGGTGGTCCAGATTGCTGTAAACACCGGTACCTCTAATACCCAGCAGCACGTCCTCTTGCACTGATGCATCCCTGTATTCGTCGTGGCATACTATCCACAAGTTCATCAAGGAACTCCTAGTCCCGATTGTCCTACTCCTCAACGGCCATTCGGCGTAGATCCCTCAGAGGGGTTGGTGGGTCACGTCGTCCATAAACAGTCCGTTTCAATCTGTCCCAGGCATGTTCCATAAGGTTCATCTCTGGGTAACATGGGGGCCACACTGGTCGAGCGATGTCGTTATTTTGAAGGAAATCATTCACGAGATGTGCACGATGGGGGCGCGAATTGTCGTCCATGAACACGAATGCCTTGGCAATATGCTACTGATATGGTTGCACTATAGGTCGGAGAATGGCATTCAATTATCGTACAGCCGTTATGGCGCCTTACATGACCACCAGCGGCGTATGTCGGACCCACATAATTCCGGCCCAAAACAGTAGGGAACCTCCACCTTGATTCACTCGCTGGCAATGTGTCTAAGGCGTTCTGCCTTACCGGGTTGCCTCCAAACATGTCTCTGATGATTGTCTGGTTGAAGGCATATGCGACATTCATCGGTGAAGAGAACCTGATGCCAATCCTGACGGGTCCATTCGGCATATTGTTGGGACTATCTGTAACGCGCCGCATGGTGTCATGCTTGCAAAGATGGACCACTCCATGGACATCGGGAGTGAAGTTGCGCGTCTTGCAGCCTATTGCGCACAGTATGAGTCGTAAGACGACGTCCCATGGCTGCACGAAAAGCATTATTCAACATGTTGGCGTTGCTGTTAGGATTCCTCCGAGCCCCAATCCGTAGGTAAATATCGTCCACTGCAACCGTAGCCCGTGGGTGACCTGAGCTAGGTATGTCATCGACAGTTTCTGTCTCTCTGTATCTTCTCCATGTCCGAACAACATCGCTTTGGTTCAGTCCTTGACGAATGGACACTTCCTCACTGAGAGCCCTTCCTGGCCCAATGTAACAATGCCAACGCCATCGAACCGCAGTACTTACCATCTAGGCATGGCTGAACTAAAGACAACACTAGACTTGTACCTTCTTCGTGGTGGAATGACTGGAACTGATCGCCAATGCGAACCCTGCGTCTAATAAGCGCTGCTAATGCAATGTTCTTTACGTCTTTGTGTGGGTTTAGTGACATCTCAGAACAGTCAAAGGGACAGTGTCTGTCATATAATATCCACAACGTATATCTTCAGGAGTTCGGGAACTGGAGTGATACAAAACTTTTTTTTATGTGTGTAGATGAATTTCAAAGGGAACAAGCAACTAAGTTTCCCACACTGACCGAATGTCTAGTAATTCTAACAAATCATAAGGTATTAATAAATTTTTCTGCTTGTGGGCATTCGTTACGTAGAGCAAATGGATTAGGTTGTCACTGTATGTTCCTAATGTTGGAAGAAATTTACTTCAAAGTGAACTCTTTACAAATGAGCATTTCACCCTCAGATTTCTCCTTCCATATACGTAAATGCTGCTCGTTCATGGGATCAAGGGATTGTGTGTATCTTTGGACCTAAATGAAATGTCACGTCCTCTTGTCTTCCTCTAGATCAATAATCATGTTAGATTTGTTCGGTTCAGTAAACACGAGTGTGCAACTGATTCTATATATATCTCCTCCGAATCACTCATTTACCCTGACCCAGTGTTCACACATTCGATACCGCTGCAATTTCTACATTTGCGTCACTACTCGATGGCTTATGAGCTGTGGACTCTCATACAGTGCTTCCTGTTCCTTTAATTTTTTTTGTCCTGATTCCAGTTTACCCACAACAAAGACTAATTTCTTAACTGTCACTGTTTCTTTCTTAGCTCCATTTGTTAACTGATTCCAAATCAGACGTAACTTTAACCATTTTTCTTCAAATTTCCTCTGTGCCACCCTTACCCTACGCAAATCATGCATCGGTTTTCTTCTCTACCTTAACACCCAGTGCTTCTATTTTCTTTTCTAAATTGGTCTTCTGCGCTTTTATCCATTTCCCTAGGTTGTTCTCAGTCTCATCTAAATTCCCATACAAAGACTGAAAATGTTGTGGCATTTTCAATAAGCTACCACAAGAACTCAAAAATCTTAGCAGTAGGCAAAACACTTTTAAGTCTAAATTGAAGAGTTTCCTCACGGCTCACTCCTTCTGTTCTGTCGAGCAGCTCCTGGAAGAGCTAAAAAATTAAGCAAATTCCAGTGTTACATTCTTGGTTTTCTTTATTTAAACTAACGACTTGTCGCCTGAATATGTTTCTTATATTTCATTTTATCTGTTTCTACAATCGTGTTATAATTTCATGTATTGACTCGTTCCATGACCATGGAGACTTCTCCTTAATGTGGTCCCATGGAACAATAAATAAAAAAATTTGAAGGTGGTATGGTAGAATTCAGGTGCATCAGACGTCTCTTCATTTTGGATTGTTCCTGAGGTACAAGAGTCATAAACTGTGGCCTGTACCTACTACATCTCGATTTCTGCTGCCACGATTATTCCCTCTCTTTGCAGATGTTGTAAGAGGTAGCCCTTCCCTTAAGTTATGGTCAAATTGTTGTCAACGTGAATCACATGCTCGTCGATTAATATTGTATTTCCACACAAATCTGATTTGCTATGGAAAAACGTTCCTCCTTCACTCTAAATGGTATTCCGTCCTGCTCTTTCCCCTTAAAAGTGGCAAATATTGATTAGACCTTTTGCATACGAATTGGTGGACCCTTGCATATCAGAAAAAAATATAGAACACTTAGTTACAGTTCGTAAATGCATTGTCTCACCTTAATTTACTAAACACAAAATACGTACAATCCTGTGAAATAAATGATATACCACATGTTTACTGACAGAATTCCCGATACGGAAATTTTATTCCCCAAAATATACATACACCACTCACCAGTTTAGTCCTATGCTGTGCTTCAATTGTGTGAGTCAGTACTCAAGTCAAATGGAGTGAATACTGCATAAGAAATTACAAACTAAACATTTAATTTAATGTAACAGCTAACCTAAAGTTCAGTGGTATCTGATATGCAGACATGTTCGCCATATAAAAGGCGTCCGTATCCCGTTAGGTCCTAGGAATACCATCGATAATTCCATAACGTGCAATGCCAAGGGGGTGGGGGTGGTCACTTTATGACCACGCAGAGAAACAAATACAAAGAAAAATTTCGTTAATTGACGTTTACTTATATTAAAAATATGTATTTCAAACAGACACTGATTTGTTATAAAGGTACAGAAATTGAAAATATCTCTTAGCACACTCTTAGGACACTTTGAATAAAATGCACTACCAAGGGGAGGGGGGGAGGGAGGGGGGAGTACTTGAAACCAGTTCTAAATAAAAGCTAAAAATTTTATTTCCGTTCATTATTGTTGAATTTTACTCACAAAATGCTTTTATTAGATGTACTGACGTGTAAATTAGGACCTCTATCTGGAAATATTGAATGTGACATTCACTGCGGAAAATTGCGTATACTACTACAACAAATTTTGAAATAAGTTTAACTGAAACTTTATAACAGCTATGGAATCATCAGTTAGAAGAATTCATTGAAATGAATAAATATTTTTTTACAATTTTAAAATTTGAAATAACGAACTACATTACAATATCTTAGAAAAGTAGGCTTAAGGAAGCCTCCCCCATCTTGATATTGGTAGGGTTAAGCCCCTTCTGCTTCTATTCCTGTTTATTATTCATATTTGATATTTTTATTTTTAGGGTTACTCGTATAACCGTATGCCATGAACCTTTGCAATCTATAATAACTCTCATAGGTAGTAGATAAATATATCCCAGTTGCACTGCGTACAGTGTCTTGTAAAGTCTCTATGAAAGTTTACTTGTACTTGACCGAACCCATTATTTGAAAAGTGTAATGGAAATTAATACTGAGAATTCAACACCACGGTCTGGAGAGTGGGACATACTAAATGCTCCTTGTATTAGTGATTTTATTGGGAATGTAGCGAAATGCCGTAATACACATGGGAATAGAATAATAAGTGAATTATATTCCATGAAGCGAACAACATATACATTGTATGCCTAATATATTCTTACTAATATGTTTCCTTAAGAAGGCAGGGTATTTCCCTTAAACATTCATTACATTTAGTATATACAAGTCATCTTTGCTCAGAGGCTACGATAAGGTTACTCTTGGGAATTCAACAGGCTCTGAGTATCTCAGAGCACAATATTCGTATGGGACAAAAACTAAGGTGGGTCGTTCCCCAGGATCTCCATAGCAACACGCTTTATCATAAACAGACGGATCTTAAAGGAAACAAGCTTTCGTCCGCAGCTCGTGGTCGTAAGGTAGCGTTCTCGCTTTCCACTACCGGGTTTCCGGGTTCGATTCCCGGCGGAGTCAGGGATTTTCTCTACCTCGTGATGACTGCGTGTTGTGTGATGTCCTTAGGTTAGTTAGGTTTAAGTAGTTCTAAGTTCTAAGGGACTGATGACCATAGCTGTTAAGTCCCATAATGCTCAGAGCCATTTGAACCAAGCCAACAAGCTTCCAAATCCACAATACTGACTAAGGGTCTAGTATTTCTAATAAATCCCATGTTATTAACATCTTCTTCGGCTTATGAGCATTCATCCTGATGGGCAAATTGGGTAGGACACGATCGCATGGTCCTATTTTGGGTATACGCCAACCTCAAAATCAACCCGAAAAAAATTAACTAACATTGCTAAAATTCTGCACATGCAAATTTCGATTTACATTCAGATTTTCATTCCATTCAGTATCGAAAGCCTTTACTGGTTATTAGGAAGACTACGTGATGTAGAAGACGTACTCATGATTCGCAAAAAGGAAACCGCAGCTATAAGTAAATATTCATTTCACTTGGTACCAAAGAGCATTAATTCTCTTCGTTAATAGCTTAGCTAAACGCAGGTATTACGTTATCGAAAAGCGAAATGTCTCATGGATCCGGACCAGAAATCAAACTTAGACTAAGCGTGCTCCGAAGAGCACGATCCACTCACTATGCCGTCTCCGAAACAGTGCCGCCTCGCGATCCTCTTGATTCACATGCTGGCCTTCGTTGTCCGGCGCAACTTTGCAGAGTGGTGAGGTGGCGGAACAATATCAAAATACGCCAAAGAGCTACTATGGGTTTCCCCCGTCAGGAGGAAGCCAAAGGAGGGATTTTACTACACCTACAGCATTTTGTCGAAACAAATTTTCAAGAAATTTCAGTTGGATAGTTCCATAACTTGCAGGCTTTCAAATAACTTCGCACCCTCCGACTTAACGTTGCAATATTAAAAGTTTTGGCTGATTTCGTTGTCTAGGGACTGGGATACGTAGTTGCCTTATTACAGGCCAAATACTGCTTAGTTCACAGTATACGATAAGAATACACACATGAATCGAATGATCGAAGGTTTCTGTCACTCAGCAATTCAGAATTATGAATGTAACATAGAAATATATAAATGAAGATTGCACTTAAATAAAATCTGCAGGGTACTACCGTAATGACTTTAAATGATGAGTACGATAGTAGAAGTCGTTTTTAGAATGCGGTATATTTATGCAAAGCACTTATTGGTGTCGATGGTCCAGCAATTAAATAAAACATAAGCTGAATAACAGGGAAACAATTGATTCCCACTGCACATAATTAATTATTAACAACAGCATATCTCGCGAGATATTCAATTCTAAACGCACACTATGTGTTCACTGTAGAAGCCACGGATGTCACAAGTGCACTAGTCAGAACTCCAAAGTATTTCTATCTGCCGCGACCACACGCAATCCGCTCCACTCTCTCCTAGTCTCTGCCGCGACCGAGCGTCCGTCGCGCTGTCACGTCCAGTACTCGTCGTGTCCTGTGCCATACTCCAGAACTGCCGCTCTCCCAAACTCGCTTCCATCCAGTCTCCCCATTCACGAGCGCTGTGACTGGCTAGAGCTCTCGAGCCAAGTCTTCAATCCAATGCACCCACACACACATAACGAAACACATTCGAAGTACTGGATTTACATCTAAATAACTTGAAATTATATAAATATTCCTACGGCTGGACCATAAACACAATCCACCACACATTATTAGATACATAAGCAAATTAAATAAACATATATCAAAGGCATAGAACAAAAGGTTGAGTAACTGTGGAGTACTTAAGGCCTAACGCTATTGATAGCAATCAGCCACTTTGACCTCCAATAACTCATGCACTATTCTAGCTACATGCCTGTAATTTATAACAACTTAGGTTAACACTAATAGCTTTCTAAAGACACGTTGATCGACGAAATCGGATGAAGCGTTTAAATTTTGGAAAAGTCGTTCCTGGGTGTTACTTGTATAATTTACCGTCAGATACAAAACTTTAAACTAATAAAAATATAGAAAATCTGATTACACCATCAGAATCGTCGTGCAAATAATAGTAATATACATGTTTCTCTTTGAGGTATCATGATTCATCTGGTTACTATTAATTTCTATACGAACTGTGAAATGTCTGTCATTAAGTCCGCCATCTTTGGCCCTCCCGGCGCACAGCGTCACCAATGAATCCCCAGCCACGTGCTCGATGGAGCACGTCCTCCGGCCGTTGTGAGACACCACGCTGAAGCCAACGAGGTCGGCCCTGCCGCCCGGCCCGAGCGGTGACCACCAACTCTGAACTTACAAGGGGAGGCCACCAATTGTGAAATTCAGATTCGATTCATACTGCGCATAATAAAAGCTCATGGCCAGAGGTGTAATGTGGCAAGGCACCAAGATGCACTTCTCAGCCGTTGTCGAGAAAATCGACATTAAAACAAACCGCTGCGGTGCAATACTCTCTACGGTTAATAATCTTCTATAGCTACTATTAATAAATTGCTTATGCATGTTGGTGAAAGCTGATCGCTCCCCAATTGTACCACCTCCATTTTTCCATTTTTTTAACAGGGTGTACCAAAGCTATCCCGTCCGCACTGATTTTCGACGATGTTAAAAGTTGCGCTAGCGACCGCATCTCCCTTCTTTCGAAGTTAGGAGGCAACTACGCTTTTATGCGGCGGCTCGTTTCGGCCCATTCAACATCTGTCCTTCAAGTGTAACGAGCGAGTAACGGAGTTTATATTTCACACCTGCCACAGCAAGTTTGTGTTCGTGGGGTCTCTATTCTAATTCGAACGTTTCACTTACGCTATACGTATTCGTTTCGGAATATCGTTTCTACGTCTTCCGTTAACTATACGTGGTTAACATTATGATGACAATTAATAACATTTGTGAAATACAACTTTGTTGGCGGAAAACACATTGATGTTCGAAGTCGCCAGTTTTTCCACGACAAACGACTTTCAACAACTTATTATATGCATAATCGTTGCAAGCGCTTACCGCTGTGCCACGACGCTGCAGATAATTATGAACCGTAGAGAGTATTTCACCGCAATGGTTTGTTTTAACTGTCGGTTTTCTCAACAACGACTGAGAAGTGCATCTTGGTGCTTTGCCACGGTACGCCTCTGGCCATGAGCTTTTATTATGCGCAGTATGAATCGAATCTGAATTTCACGATTGACGGCCTTCCCTTGTTAGAATATTTCCAGGGCGCCGCAACTCGCCCGTTACCTCAGAAAGTACGTACACATAGCGCCATTGAGTTCAATTGTTGA
Source organism: Schistocerca gregaria (assembly GCF_023897955.1). Taxonomy (NCBI): domain Eukaryota; kingdom Metazoa; phylum Arthropoda; class Insecta; order Orthoptera; family Acrididae; genus Schistocerca; species Schistocerca gregaria. The sequence continues at coordinate 839,148,192 of NC_064931.1, forward strand.
ACGTAAAGGAATAGAATGCACAAACAATCGTTGTCTCCATGGTCGATCATATATGAAGCAAAAATCGTTGTAATGTACCTACATGTTACAAGACAGTCATCATGTGAATATTGAGAATGTTGAATGTCTACTCTGATCAGTTTATGTTTATGATTCAATCTCACCTGTAACTAGAGTGTCTACAAAGTATGTAATTTCCACACATGGACTTTTCCACTTACCTCCAACATGCCAGGGTGTTATGATTTTATGCATATGCTATGCCTACACCATTAATACACTGTAATTACATGGTACACACCACAACCATCGGAGCTATGCCACAAAGGACACTGCATGTACAGCACACTGACATCGTACATATACCACAAATACGCAACATACGTCGCAAATACACCATAAATAGGCTATACATATGCTAAACATGCATCACACCACACTAGGATGAACTGCTACCTACTTTGTCTTTGAGACACAAAGGGTGCTGCTGGGTTCATGACAGCAAACACTTCTGAATGACTAGAAACATGGATTTGCTCCTAATATAATTATGAACAGTATACTTAGTATCAAAGATAACAGTATTCCTCGTTATACCAGGCTATATATTTACATCTGTCAACAAACTTCTAAGCTAGACGAGTGAGAACCCTCAAACAGTGACCATGTCGAAGTTTATAGCGGCAAGACAGTCATCATGTAAGTATTAGTGTCTGTGAAGAATAGGAAGTACTGTTGATAACACGAATATGTTTAACTACTAATTTGTTATTCTTTCTCCTTACAGACGAGGTGACGCCATTGTAGCAGCAGCAGTCGTCCAACTTCGAAATAGTGACATTTAACCTACACTTTAAATAAATACGGTATTGAACATATCAGTGTGGGTATGATGTTGAATTTAGACATCTAACCAGGTATTAGTGATAGCAAAATAACATCCGCAGACTAACTGATTCGTTTATGTGGGGCTTCAATGCAGACTGTAGCTTTGTTCAATGGTACAGGCTTAACATCCTGACTCTGTAAGGGACTCCCAATGAATAGTAAAATTATTTAACGACAGAAAATACTCACAAAGACAGGATCATACATTTTTAAACCTAATGCTTGCTGCCTGTGCAATGCAGCATTATCTACAGTGGTGGCTTCTCTTGGAGAAGACATGCAAAACTTGTCAACCATCAGGGGAAACAATCATTCATCAGTAAAATTCAGGCTATGCATCAAGTGAAAATATAAGAAGCAATTGGGCCAGAGACAAGCATATCGCTATGGTGTTATAAAATAATTTTCATGTACCCTGCTACATATAAGAATTTATGTATAAAAATGTTTAAGAGCTATAGGTTTGTTATTTATTGCTCTAATAAACTTCCTATATGCTAATCTAAACGAACAGTCATCAACAACAGGGAGTGGAAGATACAATCTGGTCACAGGACTCTTGTAGTGAGCGAGAGGTCTAGCAGACATACCGAAAATCAGGTGAAGAGCTCCAGTCATTTGCTTCTCCACAATAGTATACGTCATTTGACTATTGAACCTTCTGACTGCGAGAATAAATTTCAAGAAAATAATGAATGCAGCTCATCATAAACAAAAGAAGGTGAACTGGCAGGGTGATTTAACAAAAATTACATACTGTCAGTTGTGGCAGTGGTTAAAAGTGCTTCGATGTAGACTGGAAGTAACGCCTTGAGTTCTGCTAACATGAAGTCCTGTGGTGGACTCGTTGGATTTCTGACTCCAGTATTGGCTCGATTATTGGCTATTGGCTCATTGCCCGGAAGAGCTGCTGCCGTAGCCCGAACAGTATGAAAGATACAGATTGAAGAGGGGTAACTACAGGTATCGAGGTAGCATAACAGGATGCTGGAGGCCACCGATATTTGTAAGGGACCAGATTTAAAACCATACAGGAAAGTACTTGTTCTGTCTATACAAAAATGGCCCTAAATGTAATACTGAATGAATCCCTTAACATTAAAGGTCTACTTAAATTCGTAGAGAAACTCAAAATCTACAGATTTCATAGAGTGTTTGTGCAAAATTCGTCTGCAAAGATAACATGGAAAAACTTAGAATGTGGGACTGTCTGTTAAGATATCGCAGGAGGAAGTGACACTCAGTGGGATGTATACGTTAAAAAAGACTGAAATACCATGTACTACTTTCACTCATGATTGTAGAAAGCATTTGAAGAACTCCAACGATACCTTACTGACAAGAACTCGGTGTTCGACAATTTTCGATGCTTCCAAGATTTCAATTCATTGATCTGCTACCATTTCTGTTTAAAGTTCCTCCTAACGAGTGCATACAATGAAGCAGTAATTACGTTACTACACGAACTGAGGTTTGCATGTGATGCCTTACAGTCGTGCTTGAAAAGACCACCCATCCCTATTGAGAGTAAACTAATTCCCCTCAGTGCATTAAAGCAAGGGGATGAGGAGTCTGCCATTGATCAGTCTCGATACATATAACGATATACCTATCATCATTGATGTGAAGAGTAAAATACATCTAGGAAATGGTAGGTTTGTAAAAGTACCTTCTGTGTCATATTAATTATTTGAATGTGTATGCAAAGCATTTTTTGCATCGCTTTGAGTTGTGTGCAGTCACTAATACGCTCATAATAGAGACAAAATCAACGAAACGAACCATAGACTTTAGGCACGAAAGTGCAGTAGGATCAGTATTTTTTCTTAAGGGGACAAGTGTTAGAGAATAATCTGAGTTCATCATCCAGGCCATGAAGCCACAAGGGACGTCTGCCGTCCGCCTTATCATCCTATGCTTCAAAACATAATGCGGATGTGGTATGGAGGGAAATGTGGTCACCACACAGACCTCCTGGAAGTTTGCAGACTTTCAAGACCGGTTTGCAGACTTTCCATACAGTTGAGTCGCTAGTATTCGGTCAAGTGGCTCCTCAATTTTCATCATGAGGTTGAATACCCCCCGTAGCAATCCTCACATCAGTGTAAAATCCTTGACAGTACACTGAATCGATCTCACCTGCACCATATGGCAGCCATCTACACTGACCACTCAGCTATAGAGGTGGACATGAATAACAATACTGATGAAATTAATGAGTCAAATCAACAAACGAACTTTCTACCTGTTAGCACGATCCATGCTGAACGTCACAAGAAAAAGAATACTTTTCTTAGCAGTAGACCAGTTCTACAATCTATAGATTTTTTCCTACGGAGGGTTTAGGCTACAAAATTGTAGACGTGTTTATCAACCCAATTTGCATCTCATTGTTCGCCTCCATACCCGAGTGGTCAGCGCGGCAGAATACCATGTGAGGGTCCAGGATTCGAATCCCGACTGCGTCGGAAATTTTCTCCGTTGGATGTTGTGTTGTGTTCCTCATCATACCTTCCCCGCCCACAAGCAAGTTACCTAAGCGGCGTCAAGTAATAAGACTTTCTCTTGGCGACCGGTCTACCCGACGGGAGGGCTTCGCCACACATTTCATTGCATTTTCACCTCCCAGTGACTGTTCAGACATTAGACCATCTTGAGTTGAACATCATAGATAAGAATGGGTATCTAGTTGATTTTTGCCGTGAGGAAGCTGTAGCATGTTTCCATCTGAAGGGACAACACAGTATACGGAGCCATAGGAACACCACTTTTCAGTGTAAGCGGAACACGTAACACAGAGCAATTACAATTTTCTTAAATCGATGGGACTGAAACCTTGCAATGTAACAACTCCAATTCAATATGGCCATCGAGTCATTCATAAGGAATATTTCTTCCATAAACTTTTAGTTTCAATTACCTTCAATAATAACGATTAGACAGGATTTCTTATTCAACATCAAGATGAGTTAAAACTTGCAAGGAACAGTTTCACATATAAAGGAAGGAATATTTGTAGCCAGCAGTAACAGTGTGAATTACACATGTTTTGCCTTTCAATTTCAAGACATAAGGTAGGAACGTAAGAACGAGGGTACGTGCATGGCACAGTCTTGTACAGGTGATATTTATGCTACTGGTGGCATAGGAACATGTGTCTTATGGATTTCTGGAAGTCGAGTCTACGTTATCCCTTGGTTAGCTGTGTCTGTATCGATATTCTGGTATGAGCTGTCATTCAGTAACCAGCACATTTTACCAAGGTTGTTGGCACGAAATACTAAAACAGAGTTACTGCCTTTATTGGCTGGAAGAACGACTGGCAAAGCTTACCCAGTGAAGATTTCTCTGCAAAGATATATTTCTCCTTTGCGAGCGAGCCTCCATAACAGCCTTGCCAGTCTCACGTTTTATTTCATCCACTGAATGCATGGAGAGAGGTCAAACACCTTCTTCAATGGCACCGATGAACTCAGGGATCGTCAAAACATTTGGCATTGGGGGATGCTTCAATCTTTTGCCTACAGCCATGATCATAGCATTGTACAGATTCCTACCTGTCTTATCAACCCTCACAATACAAAGAGGTGTGTGGGGGGAGTGGAGGAATACTTTATGCATACCTCTTGAAAATATTGTTATTTGGACAGTTACTTAATACTTTAAAAATCTTAAATAAATTATTAAGGTTTTAATCAATTCTCCTATAAGATAGCATAAATTTTTGAGTTAAACTAAACCCAAAAATTTAGGTCTTTCTAGTGAATGTCACTTGCAACAGTGAATATCATATTGAATATTTTCAAGTTCAGGACCTTAATACCACATCATTATCTCGTTAACAGTATTTTATGAGTAAAAGTCAATAGCAACGAACGAAATTTGCATTTTTAAAATTGTTTAGAGGTCGTCATAAAGTATTTCCAGCCTGGAAGTTTCCAGCCTGGAAGTACCCGTTATGGAATGGCTGTTGATGTTGCTAGAAGTGTGGTCAAAGATATTTTCCAGTTCTGGACTCCATTTGCACATCAGTACCTATTTAAAAATTATGTTGTTAATATAAATTAATAACAGTAAACGAATTTAGTGTTCTTTTTTGATTTTCTTGGGGAGGGCACTGAGTAGCACCTCCCCCACCCCTTTATTAAGCGTTGGTGTGGGTATCGCTAGGCTTAATTGCGTAGCGTTGAATAACAGTTTCTTGCTACAAAGATGTTTCAAGCTGGATAAACCATGCTGTCTGTCTCAAGTGGCCACATCATGAACAAATTCCGATTTGGTCCATGCCATACTATCTACATTATTTCATGAGTTGTAGGGTAATTCCAGAGACATCTTCAAGGGTAAGCGATACATTTCTTCATACGCGTCAGTCTTTTGAGTGAGTCTGATAATGACCGAGTGATATATGGACAATGCGTTATAAAAAGGTATAACTTTTTATTGGAACATTCATTGTGCTGGAAATGAATGAAATTCCATATTAATTACGTCTTCAGTGAGACAGCATAAGGTCTTCGAAATTGAATACACTACCACACATGAGAGCGACATTAGTAAAATATTAGTACTTCTATAAAAGCAATTACCTGAAAGAGATTCTAAGAAAAGCTCCTTCTGCTACTGCCGTCAAAAATTGGACCCGGTATCTGGAAAACTGAACCGTCTTTGCCGGATGATGTTTGTGGAGGTATCCTATTATTGGGTTCGTGAGGCAGCAACATCGAGACAGAGTGCCAGGTTTAGAGGACATATTTGCAGCATTAAACTATTACTGGATGCTTCGTCATTAATATGAAAGGTAGAGATCTGGACGACGCTACAATCATGGTTCTAAGTAAAGGACTGAAATTTGCACACACTCCATTTTGCAAAGACCCATGTTCATCATCTCCGTTCAAGAAACTGTTCTACCGCTCTCCGTGGATGCGGGATATCACATGAAACTGGCTGGGCTTTAATGGAGACTCGTCCTTAAAGGAATAATACTGAGGCGGTCGTCCAACTATCTGTAAAGGTGTTGCCATTGCTATAATGTCCTGAAACGACTGTCATAATAAAACGTACGGTTTACTGAGTGATAACACATATCGGAAGATCAGTAAAGACCCGAATAACCAGGTGTTATGGAAGACTGCTTCGCTTCTGTATGCCTCCCCATATCAGCCATAAGATGTTGAAAGACTGAAACGAAATGGTGCGGTTACTCTGAGGCTTCAAAGACGTCTGAGCCACTAAAAGTGAGTAACATATGTCTTCCAAAATACGCCTGTGCCTGTACCTGTGCTTAGACCCTTTCTTAAGAATTTTCGTGGTAAAATGTGCTCACCGCGTTCACAGCTTTGTGCACTTAATTGGCAAACTTAAAGCCCAGAAACTGAACAGTTCTGAGCTGTTCTTTAGTTTCGATATGGTGTCCTTATTCACAGAGGTTACCGTTTCAGAATCGTTATCTCTTACTACGATGAACTTTCATTAAATGGTTTCAGCTTTGTTCAAAGATGTTACGACCTCTTCATAATTTTCATTAAGAAGAAATGTCTCAATCAGACTTATGTTGTCTGCATGGGTAGCCCTTTCTCGCACTTGGCGCTTAGGTTGTTTATTCAAGGGATTCGAGGAAAAGATGCTAGAATCTGCTAGTTTGAAGCTCACATTATTTTGGATATCTGTAGACGACAGATGTTCAGATAAATTACAACAATTTTTGAACAATCTTAATTTCACCAATCGAAGAATCCAGTTTACGACGGAAAGCCAAAAGGAGGGATATCTTCCGTTTATGGGTGTTTTGTTTTAGCGCAAAAATGATGGAAGTTTGAGATATGCAGCTTCTGTACTGAAAGAAGCCAACAGTTACTCTCCAGAGAAGATATGTTAGGCACTATGAGTAAAACCGAAGGTGAGCGTAAATAATGCAGAAGAAGACGGATCATCAACAGGTACAAAGTAAAATTGATTTGTTACCATCCATTGAGGACAGCAGCACTGTCCGCTTCCATTTAAGATGATTTGATGGTCAAGAAGACCTGCTGTTTCCAAGACGCCCTGAGAGTGTGAACTTACTTACACCGAACAGGTGATTCGGAACGTCCTAGTTATACCAGTCTCCTGCTGCCCAATGTGAATTATCTCGTTCTTGGAGAATGAAAATCTCCTTTATAAAAAGCAGCATGCATTCCGCAAACAGAATTCTTGTGAAACTCAGCTCGCTCTGTTCCTCCAAGAGTTAAACAGCGCGGTAAACATCGCCACTGAGCTTGATGCCATGTTTCTTATCTTAAGAAAGACATTTGACACTGTCTAGCACTGCTGCTTGGTGGAAAAATAAGAGCTTACAGAGTACTGGACCAGATTTGCCACTGCATTGAAGAATACCTTGCAGACAGAACTCATACGACGCTCGTGCCGGAGGACAATTGACCCATGTAACGGTAATATCACGGATACTATTAGGAAAGGTGATTCGATCGTTACTGTCTACAATGTATATAAATTATCTAGCTGAATGTGCCGGAAACTCTTTAAGGCTGTTTTCAGACGATGCTGCTGCCTATTAAAGATAGCAATGCCAGAGGACAGTGGACTGATGAATGGTACAGGAACTTGCAATAGACCTCACAGGTGGTGTAACTGTAACATACTGGGCATAAATAGCAGAAGAAATCCACTGCTTTAAAACTACACCATTGATTACAAATTGCTGGTAACAGTAACCACTGTCAAATATCTAGGAGTATCCATACGGGCCGGCCAGTGTGGACGAGCGGTTCTAGGCGCTTCAGTCTGGAACCACGCAACCGCTACGGTCGCAGGTTCGAATCTTGCCTCGGTATGGATGTATGTGATGTCCTTAGGTTAATTAGGTTTAAGCAGTTCTAAGTTCTAGGGGACTGGTGACCTACGGGACTTAACTTCTGAGGTTAAACCTAACTAACCTAAGGACATTACACACATCCATGCCCGAGGCAGGATCTGAACCTGCGACCGCAGCGGTCGCTCGGTTCCGGACTGTAGAACCCGGCGGCCACACCTGCCGGCGATCAGTTCTTGAGTATTTTTCATTGGTCTGGGACCATTACCAGGCAGGGCTAATAAAAAAGTTGGAAAGATCCAATGAAGAATGGCGCATTTCGTCACGGGGTCATTTAGTTTCCGTAAGAGCATTGCATGGATGCTCAATAAATTTCAGTGTCAGACTGTACTGGAGGAGCACTGTGCATCACGGAGAGGTTTGCTACTGAAATTTCAAGACAGCAGTTTTCAGGAAGATTCAGATAACATGTTACTTCCTCCTTTCGAAATGGCCGCAACGAGAAAATCCGAGAAATTAGAGCTAATATGTAAGCCACCGACAATAAACCTTCCCCTGCGCAATTGTACAGGGAAGAGAGGATGAGTTAATGGTACTAAAAGCACTCTCCTCCACGACTCGTCAGATGGATACCCGAGGTATGATGTAGATTTACATAGTCTGTGGCCTATTGCTACAGTGACCTGATCATTCTTTGCCGGACGTAAATATAGCTCAGAGTGCTGCATCGACTTCGCAGAGTGCGCCGAACGCATAGCCACAGGTTCAATTCGCACGTGTTTGTACTTTCTTGCCGCAGATCGAGATCCCCGCGAGTGATTATCTGTGGCTAGATACACAGTGCTATTGTCCTCCTGTTTTAAAAGGTTGGAGAGAGTGTTGTAGCTTCAGTCTCTTGCGTCACTCTGAAGATGGCGGAGTACTGTACAGAAAAATATTAGAAGATGTGTGTATTTTGTATGGTTACGTCATGTGACGTAGCATGTGAAAACTGCTGGATTTGGACGGGTTACTCCTGTAACTGAAATATCAGATCTGAAGATGGTTCTGAATGAACCGAAACCGGTCATATGAATAAAAATATTTGCAATCAAGACGGTTTTTAAGTAACATTCAATCTTTTGGAATAAAACAGGTCTAAAGTTTGTAGCTCTGCTACCCTTCATAATACGAAAGGTTGTACTGAGACCCAGATGAACTAAGGTACGTACATTCACTAATAAATTTTTATCACCGAAGGATTAACATTTTGCTTCTCCGTCCCAATTCCATGCATCATTCTGCCCTGTAAAACTACACAGTTGTATTGGAAATTAAATTACTGAGTTAATAAATATTTTAAAACATTCACAAATCCCAAGAAGGTTTTTAGTAGCTTAACATTAGTGCCATAAGCATGTTCCTTAACTGCCTTTATTTCAACTAGATTGTTCATATATTTAGACAACATTGTACCTGGAGCGCAGCGATCGGGTGCTAACTTCGTTTTAAACAACAGCTGAGATCGCAATAACATTTGCTTATAACCGGTTTGTGCTTATGTTAAAGCCATCTTCAGTTATTTTTGGCCCACTATGGCTGGTGCTGGCAGTTCCTCGGTTTTTCACGTGATACCAGTATCGTATACACTTTTTCTACAAACTGATTGTTACCTCAGTTTGCTCCAAACAATGCAATATAGTTTCGAGGTGTATGGCTGCGATTTGTCCACAAAAACCAACATCAACACATATTTTAATCGTAACTCTTCATCGAAGATCATGTTAATTCCTTTATAATGCAGAAATAGGGACGTTCATTACAAAAGTAAGCCGTTTAAATTGGTAACAGGTACCTAAACATAAAATTTCCACGTATTTTTGACATCCCGGGTGCAGTATTATCGTCCAGTAACAGACGTGCAAATCAATGGAGGACAATACTTGTGTACCCTAAAGGTTCCGCAGAATTTCACTAAACTTCCTGGCCCATCTGTTTCTGTTAGTTTTATGATCTTAATCTGCTGGAAATCCCGAACTAGTCCAACCATAAACTGCTTCTTTGATACTATTAAGACGGGACAGTTGTATTTTCTAGTCGCTCAATCAGTCATATCTTGCTCTAAGGTTAGTGGAATTTCCCTTTCCACTTTAGCCTCAAATTCTGAGGGAAGGTGGTAGGACGTTATGAAAAACTTTTGATGCTCTATTACTCTGAACACAAAATATTTGATTGCCTCTGTCGAATCAGGGAACCCCTCACTGTGTAGATACGAAACATTACAATACTAAGTGATCTGCCTGTGTCACACCCACAACATAACAAACACAGTTTCTCACAACATTTGCAATAAACTCATTCTATCGTTGTTCATGTAGTATGAAACGTCATTCACTCAAACAATTACTGTTTCCCTCTGACTCCATTGGAAATTCAGGTTCAGCGAAACGTTTCAGGCAACACACTTGTAAACATTCCATAAAAATGGAATCTTCAAATCTTAGATACTCTAGAACCCCCTTTTACATTCAATTTCACTTCTCTTGCACTCAACTCTAGGACCGCTTGGTGGAAATTCGAAAAATCAGACCCAGTATTACTTCTGTGTGTAACAATGTGATGATAAAAAATTCGGTTGTAACGCAACACTTCGAAGCATAAACATTATTCAGGTCTGTCTTCCCGCCTCCTAGCTATTCCAAAAATTACTCAATTTAGTCCGATTCCTTGTTGTGGCAAGCTTGGTCAAGTCCTTACCGCCGCTCACTTTCAAAACGCGTTTTAACTGGTAAGAGTAATGAACTGCCCACGTCGAAACATAACATAAAGCTATGGAACCAACAGAGAGGGATACATCCGGATTCACGGCAGGCAGTTTACTATCAATCACTTCCTCCTAAAGGATCTCACTCTCGTCTTATTGTCCAAAATAATTAACACCATACACCGATACTGCTTTTGTTTCTTCAATTACAGCATCTTCCCTTGTAGATTTTGGACACTGTGGTGCCTAATGTCTACTCTCAGTTTCCTAACTCCATAGGTCAGCTGAATGGATCTCTACCCCAATTATACGATTATTGTTTCTCATTTCCGGTCGACTCTGATTAACAGTCCCGTTGTTTGACGATTCATATTCCTCCTATTCGCACTTTTCCTGCTTCAGCTTCTTCCATACTCAGTGTAATTACTATAGCCCTAGTTACTTTGGTAATGTGCTTGGTTTCCATACGTGTGCACATTCTCTCATGCCCATCATAAGGACTCCGAATACAGCCCCTGTAGTGTGGTACCCTGTTACAATGATTCAGTCCACGCTGCATTCTGACTCCACCTGGAGCTTCTTAATGGCTGTGACCTCATGTTTACAGCTTCTTGTTAACAAAATAAGTCGAACGTTAACTGATAATTCCGTCATGCATATACTAATCAGTTCCACAGGAAACTACATGTGATGCCGGAATTAACTCTTTTGCCGCTTCTGGCCAATACACGGATAGAAAACTCGGCAAAGTGCCCTTAAAGCAGCACATTCGTGGGTAACGGACCTCATTCTTAACGCACATTCACCTTCTGAATATCTACACAGGAACTCTATTCTCTGTCCTTCCTGCCATGTGGGAGGTAACGAATAAAAAACGTTCCTACCACGCCCTGGGATAGATACTATTGGAGGTGTTTCAAATACTTCAAAACTTTCAGACTGACATTAACTGTTAGTAATGAAATCCTTCTATATCACGTTTGTTTGCATGGCCATCTTCCACAGCAGCTGTTAAAATCAATTATTATTGTTTTTCTGTTTTGATATTCCTCCTATTAAATTGTAGTAGTTGTTGTTGTGGTCTTCAGTCCTGAGGCTGGTTTGACGCAGCTCTCCATGCTAGTCTATCCTGTGCAAGCTTCTTCATCTCCCAGTACCTACTACATCCTACATCCTTCTGAATCAGCTTGGTGTATTCATCTATTGGTCTCCCTCTACGATTTTTACCCTCCACGCTGCCCTCCAATACTAAATTGGTGATCCCTTGATGCCTCAGAACATGTCCTACCAATCGATCCCTTCTTCTAGTCAAGTTGTGCCACAAACTTCTCTTCTCCCCAACCCTATTCAATACCTCCTCATTAGTTATGTGATCTACCCATTTAATCTTCAACATTCTTCTTTAACACCACATTTCGAAAGCTTGTATTCTCTTCTTGTCTAAAGTATTTATCGTCCATGTTTCACTTCCATACATCGCCACACTCCATACAAATACTTTCAGAAACGACTTCCTGACACTTAAATCTATACTCGATGTTAACAAATTTCTCTTCTTCTTCAGAAACGCTTCCCTTGCCATTGCCAACCTACATTTTATATCCTCTCTACATCGAACATCATCAGTTGTTTTGCTCCCCAAATAGCAAAACTCCTGTACTACTTTAAGTGCCTCATTTCCTAATCTAATACCCTCAGCATCACCCGACTTAATTCGACTACATTCCATTATCCTTGTTTTGCTTTTGTTGATGTTAATCTTATATCCTCCTTTCAAGACACTATCCATTCCGTTCAACTGCTCTTCCAAGTCCTTTGCTGTTTCTGACAGAATTACAATGTCATAGGCGAACATCAAAGTTTTTATTTCTCGTCCATGGATTTTAATACCTACTCCGAATTTTTCTTTGGTTTCCTTCACTGCTTGCTCACTATACAGATTGAATAACATCGGGGAGAGGTTACAACCCTATCTCACTCCCTTCCCAACCACTGCTTTCCTCTCATGCCCCTCAACTCTTATAACTTTCATTTGGTTTCTATATTAATTGTAAATAGCCTTTCGCTCCCTGTATTTTACCCGTGCTACCTTCAGAATGTGAAAGAGAGTATTCCAGTCAACATTGTCAAAAGCTTTCTCTAAATCTACAAATGCTAGAAACGCAGGTTTGCCTTTCCATAATCTAGCTTTTAAGATAAGTCGTAGGGTCAGTATTGCCTCACGTGTTCCAGTTTTTCTACGGAATCCAAAATGATCTTCCCCGTGGTCGGCTTCTACTTGTTTTTCCATTCTTCTGTAAAGAATTCACTTTAGTATTTTGCAGCCGTGACTTATTAAACTGATAGTTCGGTAATTTTCATTTCTGTCAACACCTGCTTTCTTTGGGATTGGAATTATTATATTCTTCTTGAAGTCTGTCTCATACATCTTGCTAGCCAGATGGTAGAGTTTTGTCATAATTGGCTCTCCCAAGGCTGTCAGTAGTTCTAAAGGAATGTAATCTACTTCCGGGGCCTTTGTTTCGACTCAGGTCTTTCAGTGCTTTGCCAAGCTCTTCACGTAGTATCACGGCAATCAGTATCATATCAATATTTTATTAGAGACAATTAAATACGACATGTTTTACTTTTACTTCTTTAGCGTCTTCCGTAGTTATTCAGTATCTTGGATACATACCTTTCCACATTTTTGGTTGTTTTAGATTTAAAACTGCATTTTTATTGGGGTGATTTTTTACATACTTTCGAGCTACATACTTTTAAATGGCACCCTGTGTTTTTTATTCTGTAATTAATTTCCTCTCCTAAAGACCTACTCAAAAATGCATCACAGTGTATCATTCACTGAAACACAACGTTATTCATTATCTAACACAACATTGACATTGACGCTCCCAGAATTTAGTGCAGGTTTTCGAAGTAATGAAACACATCCACATGCTCACGTTGTCAGGGAACAAATATAATGTAAGTAGAGTGCACACCCGTCATTCCTTCACCAATCGTCTGTTGAAGAGTTGAGTGAATAGAAGGTACACTAACAAAGAGAAGGTAGAAATGCTACTCATCTATGGGGAAGGTAAGTTAGCAAAACAGTAATTGCAATACTGTTTGCCGGCCGGTGTGGCCGTGCGGTTCTTGCCGCTTCAGTCTGGAACCGCGTGACCGCTACGGTCGCAGGTTCGAATCCTGCCTCGGGCATGGATGTTTGTGATGTCCTTAGGTTAGTTAGGTTTAAGTAGTTCTAAGTTCTAGGGGACTCATGACCACAGATGTTAAGTCCCATAGTGTTCAGAGCCATTTGAACCATTTGTTTGCAATACTGTTTTCTTATGTACAGGTACATTTAGTACAGTAGTTTAGTCCGTTTAGATACTGTTGTGTAGAGAAGGCATACAGTTAAGGCTGTCCCTCCTATAAAATACATCAACATAACGTTTCTTTTATTGTTGTTGTTGTTGTTTTTGTTGTTGTTGAAGGTAGGCGAAATGCTACATAGGCATCAGAGCTGCGATATCCTGACAAGAAACCATCTTCCCGACGGATGTTTTCTCGACATGTTGCGACGCCTTAGGAAACGGGAAGTTTCAACCCACGACAACGCAATCGTCGTAGCACTCGTACAGACGAAGCTGCCGAAGTTACTGTTCTCGTTTCCGTTGCTATGAATCCACATGTGAGTACACGACAGCTTGAACACGAGGTTCGCATTCCTAAAACCAGTGTACATCGTGTTCTTACACGTCACGGGTACCATCCTTACCATGTATACCTACATCAAGAATTGCATGGGAATGTTTTCCAGAATCGTGTACAGTTCACTCTGGGGGCACAGCAGAATATCCTCGCCAACTTGAACTTCTTGTCCAATGTTCTATATTGCGATGAATGTTCCTTATCAAAAAAGGACAGGTAAATACAAGGAACATGCATTATTGGTCCAGCTACAATCCACGACGGCTTGGGCAGGTGGAACATCAGAGTCAATGGAGAGTTAACATCTGGTATGGTATGCTTGGAACTACAAATATTGGTCCTGGTAGTCTAAACGGCTCAGCGTATGCCAACTTCCTCTGACGAATTCTTCCTCCTCTTCTGGGTTAAGTACCGCTAAGAACCAGAATGCTTATATGGTATCAACACGATGAATGTCCATCACATAATGACTTGCGTGAACGTCGTGTTCTGAACCGAAGGTATCCTGCCAGATGGATTGGTCGAGGAAGAACAGTCACTTAGCCTGCTAGGTCTCCTGATATAAATCCTGCGGACATTTTTCTTTGGGGATGCATTAAAGATGTCTATCGCGATATTTCAACAACTCCAAAGGACATGCAGCAACGTATCGAGCTTGCTTGTAATTTTCTTCAGCAGTCAACACTAGAAGCAGTAAATACCTCTTTCATTCATCGAGTGCACCCGTGTATCGGTGCCCAGGGTCACCACTTTATGCACCTTTGAATGTTCTATTCCTAGAAAATTGTACAGGAGAGTCAAATTTTGTGTTATAATTTTACTTGGTATTCATTTGTTTTCTGACAACTCCAGCAAGAGGACGAGTTAGTGATCTCAGGCTGAAAGTCAGTGTTGTATTTTATATTTATTAACGTAGTGTTTCAGTGAATAGTACATTGTGATACATTTAGGAATATGTCTTTAGGAGAGGAAATGAATTACTAAATAAAAATACGGGATGCCATTTAAAAAAGTCTTACCGTTGTTCATATCTTTGTAAAAAAGCAAAGCTACAAAGAAGGCAACCATTCTGATTGATGTCCCCTTGACGGCTAAAGAACATGTCCTTCAAACAATTTGTAATTTGCTTCTGGACCAACAGTCATTTAGGGGTGAAAATAAACGGGACACCCTATATATACATATATCTTTGCAATCCACTCATTCCACTCTCACATTAGTTTCCAACATACAAGACATTTTCAATAATTTGTACTAATCACACGCATAAACACACACACAAACACACACACACACACACACACACACACACACACACACACACAGACACACGAATTAAATTTTAGAAAAGGGAAAAAAGAAAAAAATTATTTTTGCAGATTGGCTACACTTAGAACGTGGATGAAGAGAAACGAACAGATATAAACACTGTGGATTTGCAGCATGAGAAAGAGACATCATTTCAGTTCAGTTTACAAAAGTGAAGTGTAAATAATGCTGCGTAAGAAATATTCCAGAATGGCAACAACAGCCAAGTGCATATGTGTATCGAAGTCCTTCGACGTCAACCGTTGCTAGCAGAGGGGGAAGAAGCAGTGGTTTGGAGAATATGTAAAGAAGCACAGTAAGTAACTTGCAGACGAACTTTAACAACAAAATTCGGTTTTTACCTAAAACAACCAAAAATTCACACACGTATGTATCCAATTTGCAGAATAACCACGGAAGAAGCTTTACAAATAAAATCAAAACGCTTCTACTGTAATTCTCTTTAATTAAATTACAGTATGCTCAAGACAGAAAACAAATAATAACTGATTCCTCCATTTCCTACCGTTTTTACCCATATACGTGCTGTAATTCTGTGGTACATAGTTCCAACAATTTTCATGACTTGTGTCATCCTATTCCTACCCATGTCACCCTTCGTTACCAACATTTTCCCCGTTGTTGCCTGTATTACCTAACCTTTGCACCATATGAGATACGGATTCGTGTAGCTCATTTACAAACCCTTGATTATGCCTGTTAAACTTGCGTTACCCTTTCTTAAATCTCAGGAGATATCTGGTCTCCTCATTATCCACCATCTGAATGGGCAATGTCCTTTCACTACTCTGTTCTGCAGTTGCTAATTCCTTAAAATTTTCTGCAACAAAACGTCTCGAATAAATCTGTTTTAGCAAAGTCAACCAAAACCACAATTCACTGGGAAAAATGTAAAGCATCTAAAGAATTAGTAAACCTCAAAAAACCTCAACAACAACAAAAGCAGCGTAATCAGCTATATGACTTTGCTGACACATGTAACAACTGCACGTACTGTCGGGCTCTTATGCAACTTTCTTACCTAGCGTCCAATGCCCACAACGATAAATCGTAACCAATACATCATCTTGCGCAAACAGATTTCGTGTTACCTCCCTAAACATTACTGTACCGTCTCTGATTTGTCACACTAAACACATCCCGCATACAAAGAAGTGCGAAAATATTTTGTTAACCGGTGCCCACATCAGAAGAAATTGTTATTCATTTGATCGTTTTTCACGCTCTTTGTTCTAGAATGGAACAGTAGAGAAATAATGTGAAGGTACTTAGATGAATCCTCTGTCAATTATTTAAGATTTAAATGCAGAGTAGCGTATAGATGCATATGTTGAAATTTTGATTGCGTTACCTGTTAACTATTTTGAAAATTTCCTTTCATTATCAGTCACTTAAAATTTAAATAGTGATGCTTTAACTCTGACACGACACCTTTTCAATATTATAATAACTTTCCCTCGTATGTAGAATAACCGTTCTTACATGGCGACCCAGCCAAGAGCAGTGAACAGAGAATAATAAGAGTAGAAGAAACGTTCAACCTGGTTGGCTCTGCGAAGATACATTTTCTGTAGGTTACTCGTGTTCTATGGATCGGAGCGTGGAATGTCAGATCCATTAATCGGGCAGGTAGGTTAGAAAATTTAAAAAGGGAAATGGACAGGTTAGAAATGTTGGAACACGTGAGGCAATACTGACCCTACGACTTATATTAGAAGCTAGATAAAGCAACTGCACACCTACGTTTCTAGAATTTGTAGATTTAGAGAAAGCTTTTGACAATGTTGACTGGAATACTCTCCTTCACATTCTGAAATACAGGGTGCGAAAGGCTATTTACAATTGATATAGAAACCAAATTGCGGTTATAACAGTTGAGGGGCATGAAAGGAAAGCAGTGGTTGGGAAGGGAGTGAGACAGGGTTGTAGCCTCTCCCCGTTGTTATTCAATCTGTATACTGAGAAAGCAGTGAAGGAAACCAAAGAAAAATCCGGAGTAGGTATTAAAATCCATGGACGAGAAATAAAAAATTTGAGGTTCACCGATGACATTGTAATTCTGTCAGAGACAGCTAAGGACTTGGAAGACCAGTTGAACGGAATGGATAGTGTCTTGAAAGGAGGATATAA
Source organism: Schistocerca gregaria (assembly GCF_023897955.1). Lineage (NCBI taxonomy): Eukaryota > Metazoa > Arthropoda > Insecta > Orthoptera > Acrididae > Schistocerca > Schistocerca gregaria. Next base: position 839,165,792 of record NC_064931.1, read on the forward strand.
GATTAACATCAACAAAAGCAAAACGAGGGTAATGGAATGTAGTCGAATTAAGTCGGATGATGCTGAGGGTATTAGATTAGGAAATGAGGCACTTAAAGTAGCACAGGAGTTTTGCTATTTGGGGAGCAAAATAACTGATGATGGTCGATGTAGAGAGGATATAAAATGTAGATTGACAATGGCAAGGAAAGCGTTTGTGAAGAAGAGAAATTTGTTAACATCGAGTATAGATTTAAGTGTCAGGAAGTCGTTTCTGAAAGTATTTGTATGGAGTGTAGCCATGGATGGAAGTGAAACGTGGACGACAAATACTTTAGACAAGAAGAGAATACAAGCTTTCGAAATGTGGTGCTACAGAATAATGTTGAAGATTAGATGGGTAGATCACATAACTAATGAGGAGGTATTGAATAGAATTGGGGAGAAGAGGAGTTTGTGGCTCAACTTGACTAGAGGAAGGGATCGATTCGTAGGACATGTTCTGAGGCATCAGGGGATCACCAATTTAGTACTGGAGGGCAGTGTGGAGGGTGAAAATCGTAGAGGGAGACCAAGAAATAAATACACTAAGCAGATTCGGAAGGATGTAGGTTGTAGTAGGTACTGGGAGATGAAGAAGCTTGCGCAGGATAGTGTAGCATGGAGAGCTCCATCAAACCAGTCTCAGGACTGAATACCACAACAACAACAACCTCACCTAGAAGCATCGGTTCTGTATATTTCGGTATCATATTCTGCTAGTTGATTCCAAGGGACCTTGTATGCAGTTTAGTTGGCCTTCTCCATGTCTATGGCGTGCAGGTTGGTTTTCTCGCCAGTAAAATGAAGATAGAACGATGCCTTATTCAGATCTATTACGCGCTGTTCTAGATCGACTTTGGCGTGATTTTTAACCAGGAAACGTAGTACTTACACACAAGCACAGCAGTCTTCCCGCCAACTCAGAAATGTTACAAATGGCTGTGAGCACTATGGGACTTAACATCTGAGGTCATCAGTCCCTCAGAACTTAGAACTACTTAAACCTAACTAATCTAAGGACATCACACACATCCATGCCCGTGGCAGGATTCGAACCTGCGACCGTGGCGGTAGCGCGGTTCCAGACTGAAGCGCCTAGAACCACTCGGCGACACAGTCCGGCCACCCGGAATCCAACACAGCCCAGCCGAGGGAATGTACATTAGTATGCCCTATCTTGCTATAGACACCTATTATCCCGTATCTATATAGCAAAAATTTCCACTGCCCTCCTTCTACAGAGCTGGGTAAACAATAATGTTCCACAGTTTACGCCCAGGGCTGTCTCGTGCTCACATTCACTGGGAACAGTGCATAGTGGTCTCACCATTCCCTGCGCCGGATTTTCCTTTCTTGGTGTACTGTCCGTCTATGTGTCTTATTATGAGGGTTTCTTCAATTTCGTTGGATGTTGTCAGGCTAACAACATCTATAACACACGATCTCAGAATTAAGGTCTACTGTCTTAACCGTATGCTAGCTCCCTGTTCAAATTTCTTCAGAGTTTTAGCACTTAAAACAGCGTCGCTTAAGGTTTTCGGCTCAATACAAACATTTTACGCGTCATCGTAGGAATTAAACCCTGAACGAAACTCTTCTGGAGCCCATTATTCTGCCTCCTGTCAAATGCCTTTATTGGTACTGTTGTCGTCTATTAATTAATGTCTTAATATTCATACTCCAGACGTGATTCACGTAACTCTAACGATACTCCCTCCCTCTAAGCCGTTGTGTTACGTTGTTGCTCACAACAATTAGATGTGGTCTCCATTCTATAACCCTCTGTGGCGAAAAAAGCTCTGTATCATTTGAGAGATACATAGGCGAGCGACTTAACTACTGCTATCCCCATGTCACGATAACGCGCTAGTGCGTAGCATACAAGGTATTGTACCATAATCTAAGAATGAAATTACAACTTTGGCCGTATATGCTTCGTTATATTAATGTTAAAATTGTTAAATCTCAGAATGATCAGATGAGTAAGTTTTGTAAAATATATTACCTTCGGAAAAATAAGTGGCGCTAAATAATAAAAGACAAAAACTGTTCAGAATGTGCAGATGTGTTTCACAATCAACAGTTACAGGTGTCAACTTGATCAGTACAAAATTTTGGTCAAAATGGACGTTTTTACGAAAATCTGATGAGCTAAATATTAGACTCTGAAAGATGAAAATTCGTATGTAGCCTCAGTTTCATATAAAAAATTAACTACGTGACTGCAGTAACATACATTTATTAGTTTTAAGGTTATTTACTAAAACCGAATCCGGAACAGAAACGTCCCTATTAACATCACATTAAGCATCGTTTTGTGTTTATGGTGGAATGTTATTACTACAGCACTCGACTAAATTAAGGAAATAATACATCTGTAGCAAATTTCAAGACTTTTGTGTCAATAATAATCAATGCAAGGACACTTGACAGTTTTGTTCACAGGTCATGTTCTATTGTCAGTTCCGTTCTAAACATTATAGTCGGCGAAGTTTGATGCACTCAAGGTAAAAATTTTTCAGTAAGCCAACTTAACTTTATTTATATAAAACTTATGAACATTGTAAATTGTTTCACAACAGAGTATTAAATAATACATATCCGAGAAAAGGGGTATTTAAATGCTGCTGCCTGTACGAACAGCGGTTGATAGCAGGTGTCTCGTTCAGTGGTCCACTGCGCCCATGCATAAATACGGCCAGAGAGGCAGTGAGAAGACATTTCGCAACCAGCTATCAATATGGGCCTCGGATGACGTCAGACCATGCACCTAACAAACGCGTTTTCTGTAAGAGCACGAAGTGTGCTCGCAAGGACTGTACACCGTCCTGGATCGCTTAGGTTTCACGGAAGTAACTTTTTGTGTGTCGCCCGTAATATTGACAAAACCGCGGGGCAAGTGGTGAGATTATTTTCAAGTTTCGAGGCGCGGAATTAACTTTGATGATTAGAAGTCAGGGCAATATACCATTTTAAATGGAACTTATCGTTGGGGTCGCCTCTGAACTGCTAATAGTGTTGTTTCTGATAGGGACATCATTACTATTATTAGGAAAAAATATTATGTTGGCGCGTGTGAACTTTTACTGAATATATTAATCAGTTAGAACCCAAAACTTTTATTTATAGTCATAGTTCCTGATCCCTCCAAGAAAATAGCAAGTAGGAACATTTTCTTTCAACGAGAACAAGAATAATGTGGACTTGCAGACTGGAAATTATAGTTAGTATGTTCTCCATGGCTTTCTGACGGACGGCAAAAATAATTTTTAGGCGCTTGTAAAACGGCGACGAATATTTAAATCTACCCACTGCCCCACAACTTGACTAGTTATTACTGCAGTTCTCTGAAGGTGTGAGCATTTCGCAACAATTTGTAACACGTCACTTATACCTTAGCTTCACCTGCTAACTTCAACCAAGACATTCCCAAATTTTTCAGCTGTATGTAAATTATAAGAAAAATATTATCTCCATATTTCCGTTAAGTTGGAGTTATAAATGAGGCGGTACTGGCATCTAGGGCAAGTAGAGCTACTTTAGAAACAGTCTGTTCCCTCTCTTCCTCTTGAGATATTTCCGCTCTTATACCTCTACAGTTTCTCTACTTCCTTACGTTACTGTAAGTTATCTGTTGACAATTCAGTGACTTCATTAAGGAAGTGTTGGACTCCCAACCAACGTATTACATTATTACCCGCAGTACCTGATGCCATTTCTTCTAGCTGCCATAGCTTCTACAGATTTGTATTTGACAAGAAATTCAAATATGTACCAGCCTTCAGCCTAGATAATAAAGCAATGTTCCCTATAGACACATTGGAGGAGTGGTGGGAAGCACAGCGCGTATGTGACTTGTTACTTCACGGTTGGATGCTTCAACTGATCCAGTATTGGTGCTTGTAGGGGGCAAAACCTGAAAATTTGCTTGTTCAGCCATGTTATGAGCGAAAGGTAGTGACTGAAGAATTATTTCATTACTAGGATCCGATGCAGACTAGTAGTAACATCAGTACTACTGTATATTCTGGAAGTGGTGGGGTAATTTCCGATGTGCTAATAAACAGCGATGCGGAAATACCTGAGACTTTGCTACAGAATTTTGAAGCAGTGTCAAGCTAAATAGAAATCGTAGTGCTCCAGACGTCAAGTGTCAACATTTTTGTTCTAAACTATTCCCAAGCTTAGTGCAAATACGACCGTTGGTGCAGTTTTACTAATACATTGTTGTAATAATCTGTATTCTCGTAAGTGTCAGTTGAAGTTACAGGTAGCGTAAACACATCTAGAGGTGCCTTTGGTAAAACGGAAGTATTAATATTTACGTACCTTGAGGGATCATAGCATTGAAGAATCGTATGGTGAAGCAAAATAAGAAGGATATGTTTGTATTGGCTTAGAACTGAAAGATAAGTCGATAGCGTAATTTTAAGTCATCCCCTTGAACAGGTTGCTTCGTGAGGAGATAGAAGAAAGGATTCCTGGGCGGAAGAGATAAGTCAATAAAAAATGTAGACCATTTCCTACACTTTGGGAAACTTCACAGTTAGGGGAATGTGCATACTTAAGCTGCGTAGAAGAATTCTTCTTTTCATTGATTTACTCTATTCTGTGGTTTAATCTATTTCATTCGACATTCTTTGTAATAGAGAGTTTTAGGTTGACTTTTGCTACTGAAAGTATTGCTAAGGGCTCACGTAAGGCCTCCCCGGTTTGTCTGACAAACAAGTTCCAGGTGCTGTCTGTGGCTGACACTGTCGTTGAGCCAGATGCTGTCGCCTGTCCTCTTTCAGAGGAAACCACTCAGCCTGAAAGATCAGGGCAATCGCAAAGAGTGGGATTATTGGTAGTTGGGAGCACTAACGTTAGGCGCGTTATGGGGCACCTTAGGGACCAATGATGTGTGTCACTTTGGATCAGAAGAGATACTCTCTGGTTTCGAGCATCTAACAGAAGCGGTAAAGGCTGCCAGTCTTGCTTGCAAGATGAAAGCAGAGCTGAAAATTTGCAGCATAGTGGACAGAACCGATTGCGGACCTCTTGTACAGAGCTGAGTGGAGGGTCTGAATCAGAGGCTCAGACGGTTCTGCGACCGTGTAGGCTGCAGATTCCTCGACTTGTGCCGAAGGGTGGTTGGGTTTCGGATTCCGCTGAATAGGTCAGGAGGCGTGTACACAGGTAGCAGGGGCTGTGTTGCGTGGACTGGGCGTTATAGGCACTCAAAGCTGGCTAAAGCCGGATTTAAGCTCAGCTGAAATTTTTGCGAAGAACCTAACGGTGTTCCGAAAGAATATGCTAAACACGGTTGATGGTGGCGTGTTTTTTGCTGTCAGAAGTAGTTGAACTTGTCGCGAAATTGAAATAGATACTTCCTATGAGTCAGTATGGGGAGATGTCATTGTTGGTATCCGGAATAAAATAATAATTGTATCCTGGTTACCAACCTCCAAATTCAGATGATACAGTTGCTGAAAGGTTCAAAGAAAACTTGAATTTCATTTCAAACACGTACCCGACTCATACGATAATAGTTGGTGGTGATTTTAATTTACCCTTGATATGTTGGCGACAATACATGTTTATTTCGGGAGATACGCATAAAATATCATCCGGAATCGTGCTAAACGCATTTTCGGAAAATTATTTCGAGCAGTTAGTTCATGGGCCCACGCGAATTGCAAACAGTTGTGAAAACACACTTGACCTCTTAGCAACAAATAATCCTGAGTTAATAACGAGCATCAAAACCGATTGAGGTATTAGTGAACACAGGGTGGTCGTAGCGAGACTGAATATTGTAATCCCCAAAACCTCGAAAAATATGAGAAAAATATACCTATTCAGAAAAGCTGATAACAGATCACTTGACGCCTTCCTGAGAGACAATCTCCACTCATTGCAAATTAATATTACAAGTGTAGACCAGAGGTGGCTTAAATTCAAAGAAACAGTATCAGCAGCAATTGAGGGACTTATACCAAATAAATTAACAAACGACGGAGCTGATCCTCCTTCGTACACAAAACTGCTTAGAACGCTGTTTCAGAAAGAACGAAAAAAACATGCCAAATTAAACAGACGCAAAATCCTCAAGATTGGCGATCTTTTACAGAAGCTCTAAATTTAGCGTGGACTTCAAGGTGAGATGCCTATAATAGTTTCCACAATGAAACTTTGTCTCGAAACCTGGCAGAAAATCCAAAGAGATTCTGGTCGTATGTGAAGTATGTTAGTGGCAAGAAACAGTCAACGCCTTCTCTGCGGGGTAGCAATGGAGATACTATCCAAGACAGTGCTGCCAAATGAGAAATACTAACCACAGCTTTTCGAAATGCCTTCATAAAAGAAGACAAAGTAAATATTCCAGAATTCGAAACGAGAACAGCTTCCAACCTGAGAAACGTAGAAGTAAATGGCCGTGGAGTAGTGAAACAACTTAAATCACTTAATAAAAGCAAGTCTTCTGGACCAAAGAGTATACCAATTAGGTTCCTTTCGGAGTATGCTGATGCATTAGCTCCATAGTTAACAAACATATACAACCGTTAGCTCGACGGAAGATCCGTACCCAGAGATTGGAATGTTGCACAGGTCACAACAATATTCAAGAAAGCTACTACGAGTAATCCACTAAATTGCAGGCCCAATACATTGTGTTCGAACATTATGAATTACGCCGAGGAAAACGGTCTATTGACACACAGCCAACATGGCTTTAGAAAACATCGTTCCTGTGAAACACAACTAGCTCTATATTCACATGAAGTGTTGAGCGCTATTGACAAGGGATTTCAGATTAATTCCGGAAGGCTTTTGACACTGTACCACACAAGCGGCTCGTAGTGAAATCGCGTGCTTGTGCAATATAGTCTCAGTTATGCGACTGGATATGTGATTTCCTGTCAGAGAGGTCACAGTTCGTGGTAACTGACGGATAGTCATCGAGGGAAACAGAAGTGATTTCTTTCGTTCCCCAAGGTAGTCGTATATGCCCTTTGCTGTTTCTTATCTATATAAACGATTTTGGAGACAATCTTAGCAGCCGTCTTCGGTTGTTTGCAGATGACGCTGTCGTTTATCGACAAATAAAGCCATACGAAGATCAAAACAAACTGCAACATGATTTAGAAAAAGTAGCTGAATGGTGCGAAAAGTATCAGTTGACCCTAAATAACGAAAAGCGTGAGGTCATCCACATGAATGCTAAAAGGAACTCGTTAAACGTCGGTTACACGATAAATCAGTCTAATCTAAAAGCTGTAAATTCAAGTAAATACCTAGGTATTACAATTACGAACAACTTAAATTGGAAGGAGCACCTAGTAAATGTTGTGGGGAAGGCTAACCAAAGACTGCGTCTTATTACCAGGACACTTAGAAAATGTAACAGACCTAATAAGTAGACTACCTACACTACGCTTGTCGGTCCTCTTTTAGAATACTGCTGTGCGGTGTGGGATCCTTACCAGGTAGGACTGACGGAGTACGTCGAAAAAGTTCAAAGAAAGGCAGCACGTTTTGTATTATCGCGAAATATGGGAGAGAGTGTCACAGAAATAATACAGGATTTGGGCTGGACGACTGAATCTTCTCACCAAATTCCAGTCACCAACTTTATTTTCCGAATGCGAAAATATTTTGTTGACACCGACCTACATAGGGAGGAACGATCACCACGATACAATAAGGGAAATCAGAGCTCGTACGGAAAGATATAGGTGTTCATTTTTTCCCCGCGCTATAGGAGATTAGAATAATAGAGAATTGTGAACGTGGTTTGATGAACCGTCTGCCAGGCAGTTATATGTGATTTGTCGAGTACCATATAGATGTAGATGTAGATGTAGAATCTGTAGGAAAAATATAGTGCTAGGACTTATTTCTGTGCAAAGGGCATAGTCACAAAGTGCCCACAGGAACCGAGTGCAGGATTGTAAGATGTTGAATATTGGTAATAGATCAGAAAAGTTAAGTGATAAGTGGATAGATAGAGAAATCTTTGATCTACAGCTGGCAGCAGGGACGACATGTCACCAGTTTCATAAATGTAGGTGGAAGTACATTGGTTGAAATGTGGTGCCAAATTTATCAGTTGAAAAGAAATAAGACAAGAAACAGGTATAATTAGAATGTTGTAGGTAGTTATACGAAAAGTCTTCGACAGCAATAGGCTATCCTTACTGAGGATCTTGACGAAATAACTGGAATATATCAAATGAAAACCGAGAAATGATCTCAACAGACATATGTATATTGGCGGTAAGTTCACTGTTACAAGTGAATGGATCAAGCTGAAGATAGAGCTAGTGACATACGTACATGAGTGTTTAGTTTAGAATAGGCAGGGAAGTGGGTTACGCAGCCCTGAACGGTAATGTAGGCTAAATTAAGTTTGGTAATGATGAAATTAACTAGCCTGACGTGCCGTGTCTATCAGAGTATAGTCACAAAATTTGATGTACCTACAATTATATACTGAAGCACAGTGGTAGTGAGCAACAAGAGAGTGTGATATTTGTTAATTTCAAAAGCATAGTATGAAAGTTTGAAATACCCAGATAAGATAGGTTGTGTTTACAGTCATTGTTTATAAATGCTGCAAATGAAGTGGAAAGCTTTCAAGTTTTTCGCGATTAGGCAGCATAAAATCGAGACGATATCACAGGGCATAAGCAGTGCAAACTAGACAGGGTACTGGCTGTAACGAAGTATTGTCAGACAGATCAGCAACTGGTGGCCTTAGAGCACCATTGCATGGACACTTTCTGATGTTTGTAGACCTGGCCCATATTTAATAAGACGAAACTGAGATAATAGATCGGAGGCACAGGCCACAACGATGTTGGTTCAAATGGTTCAAATGGCTCTGAGCACTATGGGACTTAACATCTTAGGTCATCAGTCCCCTAGAACGTAGAACTACTTAAACCTAACTAACCTAAGCACATCACTCACATCCATGCCCGAGGCAGGATTCGAACCTGCGACCGTAGCAGTCCTGCGGTTCCGGAATGCAGCGCCTAGAACCGCATGGTCACCATGGCCGGCCAGCGATGTGGGCAATGGCACCTTCGCCGTGCAGCATAATCGAGAATAGGCTCTCCTTTTCCCTCCTCCTAACTATAGGGTACCTATCTTCGAAGGAAGATTAAGGAAAGGCAGACCTACGTTTCTAGCGGTTACAGACTTAGAGAAAGCATTTGATAATATTGACTGGAATACTCTCTTTCACATTCTGAAGGTGGCAGGGTTAAATACAGGGAGCGAAAGGCTATTTACAATTTGTACAGAAACCAGATAGCAGTTATAAGAGTCGAGGGCCATGAAAGGGAAGCAGTGGTTGGGAAGGGAGTGAGACAGGGTTGTAGTCTCTCCGCGATGTTATTCTATCTGTAAATTGGGTAAGCAGTAAAGGAAACAAAAGAAAAATTCGGAGTAGGTATTACAATACATGGAGGAGAAATAAAAAAATGGAGGTTTGCCGATGACATTGTAATTCTGTTAGAGACAGCAACGGACTTGGAAGAGCAGTTGAACGGAATGGATAGTATCTTGAAAGGAGGATATAAGATTAACATCAACAAAAGCCAAACAGGGATAATGGAATATAGTCGAATTAAGTCGGGTGATGCTGAGGGTATTAGATTAGGAAATGAGACACTTAAAGTAGTACAGGAGTTTTGCTATTTGGGGAGCAAAATAATTGATGATCGTCGATGTGCAGAGGATATAAAATGTAAATTGGCAATGGCAAGGAAATCCTTTGTGAAGAAGAGAAATTTGATAACATCGAGTATAGATTTAAGTGTCAGGAAGTCGTTTCTGAAAGTATTTGTATGGAGTGTAGCAATGTATGGAAGTGAAACATGGAAGATAAATATTTTAGACAAAAAGAGAATAGAAGCTTTCGAAATGTGGTGCTACAGAAGAATATTGAAGATTAGATGGGTTGATCACATAACTAATGAGGAGGTTTTGAATAGGATTGGGGAGAAGAGAAGTTTGTGGCACAACTTGGCTAGAAGAAGGGATCGATTGGTAGGACTATTCTGAGGCACAAGGGATCACCAATTTAGTATTGGAGGGCAGCGTGGAGGATAAAAATCGTAGAGGGAGACCAGGAGATGAATACACTAAGCAGATTCAGAAGGATGTAGGTTGCAGTAGGTACTGGGAGATGAAGAAGCTGGCACAGGATAGATTAGCATGGAGGGCTGCACCAAACCAGTCTCGTGACTGAAGACCACAACATCAACAACCTTACTCTTACCAACAGTGGAAGTAAACCAGTTGCAGATATAGTATTACCTCCACAACCCTTTCTACATACAGTAAGTAAAAACACAGATCACAGAAAATATTATGGAAATGTCTTATAACAACAAGTCAGTTTCAATCAAAGTTAGAGTGAGGCGAGGAGAACGGTACCATCAAAACATGTCTAGTAGTTGAAAATAATCTATTGTGTTGTTTTGGAGTTTCTTGCTAGTTCTTAAGTATTCTGTATGTTATTTGTGTGCTTTAGTCACAGTACTAGATAAATAGTGATTTAATATGGCCAAATGTGTCTGTTCTAATTACAGATTCTGAACTAAAACACAATGGACATTTATTGCATGCTAAAAGAGTTGGTTTAACAATACGATTTGCTGTTGGTAATCAAGATTTAACGTGGTAACGAAAGTTGTGATACATCTACTGATTTTCAAAATTCGTGGAGTTCTGAAACCAGTGGAGGAGATATAATGTATGTCAGTGCTTTTATGATGCACTGTCCACGCTCAATGGAAAAAGAACAATTATGCAATCTATTATGTATCTTAAGAGTAAATTTATGGCTGAAGATCTCCTGTAAACGGTCATTGTTTAATTAATGATCGTTTACAGCTGTAGGCATCAAAATTCGTCAGTTGACTCGTTGTTGCTGTTGTTGTGGTCTTCAGTCCTGAGACTGATTTATGCAGCTCTCCATGCTACCCTATCTTGTGCAAGCTTCTTCATCACCCACTACCTACTGCAACCTACATCCTTCTGAATCTGTTTTAGTGTATTCATCTCTTCGTCTCTCTCTCTTCGATTTTTATCCTCCACGCTGCCCTCCAATACTAAATTGGTGATCTGTTGATGCCTCAGAACATGTCCTACCAACCTTTCCCTTTTTCTACTCAAGTTGTGCCAAAAACCCCTTTCTTCCCTATTCTGTTCAATACCTCCTCAGCCGGCCGCGGTGGTCGGGCGGTTCTAGGCGCTCCAGTCCGGAGCCGCGCTGCTGCTACGGTCGGAGGTTCGAATCCTGCCTCGGGCATGGGTGTATGTGCTGTCCTTAGGTTACTTAGGTTTAAGTAGCTCTAAGTTCTAGGGGACTGATGACCACAGCAGTTGAGTCCCATAGTGCCCAGAGCCAATACCTCCTCATTAATTACGTGATCGTCCCATCTAATCTTCAGCATTCTTCTGTAGCACCACATTTCGAAAGCTTCTATTCTTTTCTTGTCCAAACTATTTATCCTCCATGTTTCACTTCCATACATGACTACACTCCATACAAATACTTTCAGAAACGCCTTCCTGTCACTTATATCTATACTTGATGTTAACAAATTTCTCTTCTTCAGAAAGGCTTTCCTTGCCATTTCCAGTCTATAGTTAAAGTATCCCGTTATAACTGAGAGTGGTTCAAAAAAAGTAGATTCAGCAACTGTATGCAAGTTGCGGTGGCACGACCACTGAAGATGTGATACCGGTAGCTTAATTTATTTTGAAGATTACGTCGTTGGGAATGTTCTCGAAGCGAGGTGTGTGCGTACTTCGGTGAAATACTACAGGCAACGTGCCGTTTTTGTAAGGAGACAACCTGAGCAACAGTGGTAAGACTCGCCACTCGACGTGAATAAGGCGAAGTAGTCTGTCTAGAAAAAAATGTTTTGCAGTAGAAAGTGCGACCAGTAAATTGCTGTAAGGAGATATCTGAGTGAGTATATCGGAGAGTTTTAACGTTACATTTTGTAGCTAAACTACACAGCCGCCTGGAACCGATGTAAGGGCAGGATGAATTTGCTTGAGCGATAGAGGACTAGCCAGCACTGCTGCCGAGGAGGTGGTTCGAGCGTACCGGACGAGGCGACCCTTGTATATGGGCCTCAGATGCTGAGACTTGGAGTGAGTATTACGAAATGGGTGAACCCAACTCTGAAAAACTGGATGGCAATTGGTCGTTTAGAAGAACAGATGATGCACCATGAATGGGGCTCTTTGATAAAATCTGAAAAATTGTGAAGATACAGCAGCTGCGCCACAAATAAGTACAGACATGGATTGAGGGGATTCTTGTATACTTTGAGCAACGATGGTTGGAAGGTAGTAGTTAATGGACCGACTGCCACATCGGATGGCTGGCACGGGCATTTTTGATGTTTTGCAAACGATTCTGTGAGGCAGGTTTACGACACCGCTCGCAGGAGAGAAGCCTCGGCCCAGTGGGTAGTGTATACAAGTGTGAAGCAGTCAGTACAACACAGGGCACTGATGTGCTATGAAGGACACATACGTGGAAGTTACAAAAGTGCGTAGTCGCCAGTGTGTAGTGGCCAGAGCGGGCTGAAGAAAGCTACCGTAGTCCCCTCCAAAGGAACTACGTCTGAAGCGTAGGAGAAGGCTTATAAATAAGCGACCCAGAGACTCAAATCAGGCAGTCGTGTCGACATTTTGTCTGCATCTAGTACCGGAGTGAATGTGTGTTGTTTAAGTTGCAGGCCACTTCGATTACCTCTGGTGATGCATATCGGCAGCGAACCGGCCACCCACCTCCGCTGCACGGACGCACCATAGTTGTGGCGGGGTAGACCGCAATTTGGAGCTGCACCAGAGCGAGGGGCGAGAGGGCTGCTGGTCTCCGCTGTCTGGGTGACCTCGTGCGGTAGACTGCAAATTACTGTCCGCAAGGGAGGGACCGGAGCGCGAACTCGCTGCCTCCTGGGTGCAGAGCTGACTGCGGCCGCCGACCGAGTTGACCTCGGTGGACGACTGGACTTGTTCAGACTCACTACAACGACGGTGGACGGCTGTCTCCCATCGATGCTCTACATGCGTTTCTCAAGTTGCGCTTGAGGGAGCAGTCAGCCGTGTTGTGGGCTACCGGCGCAGTGAAGACACGCCGCGACCACTTAGCTGTGGCGTGAGTAGGAGCGCAACGTACGCAAGGCTAGGCGCCGAAGCAGTAGATTCTGGCATTGGCAGTTCGGAATCTGTAATTAGACCAGACACTTTTGGTCATATTAAATCACTATTTACTCAAGCACGCGCGCCGTGTAGCGCCTTCACCAGGACCATCGAAAGGCGACTGTGTACCTTTGACACTTACCGGTGTTTTTCTGCACGCTTCGCCGCGAGTCATCCTTCTCTGCCAAACCATACTTCTCGGTCGCTCTGACATATTACAAACCATGAACCCGGAGGATTGTAACACAGCTCTTTGAAATTCGACAATAAATCATAGTTGCATTTTAACACAAAGCTGAATACCTCTACTATCTTAGATAAACGAGGCACATTTAATAACACAATGATATTTTCAGTACGTTTAAAACTACAGAAACTGATGTTTCACAGTGACAGATCATTCTGGTAACCTCTGATTTAACAACTTTTAAACACCTAATGCGATTTCAACTAACTATATCTGTATTTGTTTTATTTCTTGATTTATTACATCTTCATACCTTTCCATTATGCACATGTTTGTCAGAACGTCATATTCTGCACACTAACACAGTAAATGTATTAAGCATGAAGACCTCATATTTTTCCATACTTGTGTATGTATTTAATAAACATGTTACTTTTTCAGATATTTATTTAACTGTAGATAATTCAAAATCGTTGTAATATAAGAAGTGGTCAGTCGCATGTATTAGTTGACACCACTATTGAACAAAGAACCTACAGACATTTGTGTCAAGCAGGCATAAATAATTATTCAAAGTATATTTAGCGACAATCTGTTATCATTTAACGTAAGCGCACTTGCATATGAATAATGGATTATTTCTTCAACAACAAACATTTATTTGTACTGACTGTGCATGGTGTGAGGGTGACCTAATGTTTATAACATTTCTTTATTTAAATAATGTTTTGACGAATTAGTTTAGTGTGGGAAGTGATAAAGTTGAGTCAGATCATGTCTATATAACTTAAGAACTATGTATTTTTGTTGAGGATGGCCTTACGCCAATGGAGTCAAGTGGAGAGGGACCCTAATCTGAGTGAAGAGGTCAGGGGAGCGATTCTTGATACTTTTTATTGACATCTTGAAATGGACAGTTTTACATTGAGATCTGCTGGAAGGCTGACTTGCCCGTGGTAACGTGTGATATACTGTTGGTGGTGAATATTCACTACGATACTCTTACTGTTTCCGATTGCGTTTCAGAATTGCGGACTGAGTATGAGTTTCTGCTCTTAACTCATTTGAGTATATTTTTAAATCATCGTGTTGTACTCTGATCTGTTTTGAACTTATGAATGCTTGGTGTCTGTGATAACAATATGGACTTAGTTTTCACGTATCTTTGATGGCTATTTTCCTACCTTTCTTGTAACGCCCTCAACGCAACTTTACTGCACTTGATAACGCCTATGTCTGTATATAGGACTTTATTCAATTTACTTGAGATGGCCTTTCATCAGTAAAAAATATTCAGCATAATATGTGGTGTACATCAATTACAGACGTTAGAAGGGAACCACTTTTATTAAATTATTCCTTTAACTTTTATTTTACATTTCTGGGAATATAGTATTAATTCTCAATTCTAGCCATGGATAGACTATTTGAGCGCAGAATCATAGCTACAAGTCGGTCAGGGTGGCCGAGCGGTTCTAGGCGCTACATTCTGGAACCCCACGACCGCTACATTCGCAGGTTCGAATCCAGTCTCGGGCATGGATGTGTGTGATGTCCTTAGGTTAGTCCCCTAATTTCTAGGGGACTAATGACCTCAGAAGTTAAGTCCTACAGTGCTCAGAGCCATTTTAACATTTTTTTTTTGCTATGCAAAGAAAAGTGGCAAAACCACTAAGAAACGTGATGGAACAGTTTCCTCTATGAAGAAATCAGATGGTACTACCACAGCACAGTGTCTCCTCAACCAACTACTTCCTGACGATAACAACACTCAGGACAACCAACTTCACACCGCCCTTCGCAGACGACTTCATGACAAATACGCAAACGAAAGTATCATCATCCATCCTCTTTGCTCGTAAGGAAGCTCCGATGGCAGTAAACAAAGTGAAGAACCAAAAGGTTACGAGGCCTAATGGCATCCTCCCCGAAACCATCGAACAAGCTGTTCCACTTATCTTAACACACCTGACATACTTGCTGAATGATGCTCCACTAGAAGAATGAATGCCGAACATCTGGAATTCAATTATAATCATGAAAGCGGAGGACAAAGACCCGACTGACCCTAAGACATACAGACCAATACACCTCATTAACATTCTGGCAAAGGTACGGGAAAGACTGTTGTGTGACAAACATCTCTCGCACTGGCAGCTCTTCGGCCTTAGCCGTAATCATTTTGTTTATCAACCACATAAATCCGTCTACGACGCACTAAATATATAGAAACGACACAGACCATACACGACAATTACATAGCAGCAGTCCTAACTGACATAGCTGGTGCTTTCGACAACCTTTGGTGGCCAGCGATGTTCGCAACTTAGAGAGATGAATGTTCTACTTGCTCTGTACAACAGCCTTAGAGATTGTAAAAACAGGATAGTGGAATGGAAAAAGGGTTGTCCGCAAGGATCCACGTGCGACCTGATCTTCTGGGACATAGCCAAAGAACCACTATTGAATACACTAGAAGACAACGGCATGGCAAACGGGACGGTTGCATACGTTGATGACCTTATGATATTGGTATCTGCAAACTCTCGGTCTCAATTAGACAGTAAAGCCATGCGGCTCCTCCGGTTCATCGGTGAATGGTGCACGAACAAAAAACTCACAATATCAACAAACAAAACTGTTTATCTACTTCTAAAAGGCACACTGAAAAGAAATGCCACAATGAAGTTAAACAACGTATCTTTAAAAAGGAAAGCTATGACAAGATATCTTGGCATTGATATCAACGAGCAGTTACACTTCCACGAACATGGCAAACTGACAATTAACAAAGCAACGAAACTTATGCATAAAGTTGCAAAACTAAACGCTATAAGATACATGCTACCCCTTCAGACAATTCTTCAGACAGTGAGGACATATTACACAGAACTCTTTGAGTCAATAGCTTGTGTTCAAGCTAATGCTTCGGAACATCAATTATGCTTAGCTAGGCATAAAACCATTGTGAGGGGTGGTCAGAGGAGTGTCCTACTCAGAATCTTGGGGGCTCTCGACACGATCTTGACTGAGGCAGTCTGGAAGTTTTCCCTATAGATATTACAATTCGCCACAGAGCAGCTGTCTACTGGCTGAAAAGGGGAAGATGCACAAAATAAGAGATATAACTGGACAAGACATAACCGAGAAACTGAACTTAAACAAATGGACAATTGGTACATGGTAGACGGGATAT
Organism: Schistocerca gregaria; assembly: GCF_023897955.1. NCBI lineage: Eukaryota > Metazoa > Arthropoda > Insecta > Orthoptera > Acrididae > Schistocerca > Schistocerca gregaria. Next base: position 839,182,414 of record NC_064931.1, read on the forward strand.
GACACAACTGATAAATGAAGACATCTCTACCCTTTCCTCCCCAGTATACGAGAGCCCCCAGTATACGAGAGGGGATGAACTTGAAATACATAAATCCAACACACGGCGTGGTGTACATTATCCCGGGCAATGGCTCTTCATACGACAGATCAGAAGTTCATAGTAAATGACACATACACAAGCACAGATACGGAATCGGATGCTATATCACATACAGGAAGTGAAGACGAGGTAACCATACAAAAATAGCAAAAGTACGCAAAGGTTCTACAACACTCAGCTGAATCAATCTGAAAATGTAGCTCTCTATGTGGCTGTTTTTTATATCATTTAGTAGCATGTAATACTACCTGAAGACCTGACATTTCTTCTTCTTTCGCTGTATCAGGTGTGACTGTCTCGAAGTTTTTCCGACCATTAGCACCTGATGCTGCACACTATGACATTTTAAATCAACTTGCTATCTCCACTGTTACCTTAATTTTGGGAACACATTATAGCCTAACTAGTCAACACATTAAAGTAAGTATTAGCACTGTGAGCACTCCATATGTAACATATGTAACCATAGGCGCAGAAGGTATAAAGGAAAGAACTGTTACATGATATCTAAACCAAATTTCCATCTCTTCCTACTTCCATTAAATACACTTTTAATTTCAATTTTACAACTTATTATTTATCTTTCATTTATTATTACTATCTAAGCCAGCAACAAGTTCAAACAAAATTGTGTATATGTATTTGTACTTACATATATATGTGTTATTACTTCATTTTATCCTTTGAAAAATTTCAAAAAAATATGTACTATTAATAAAATTCTATTTGTGTTTTATAAGGCCTACAGTGCAAAGGTCGGCGGCTACACCATCCCACTACTGTTTGCTGCCTACACACCGCCTGAGGTATAAGTGGTAAAGTATTTGCAGCACCAGCATAAAAGAGATCCGTAATTATTCTCTGACGCCCTCAGCAGCATATGCTATAGTTTTGGCGCTACGGCATGCACCATTTTGCATGTGTCTTTCTCACAGAGCTGCCATTTTCGATCTTCATTGTTACATTTTTGGGTTTTATCATTAACTTTTTTACTGACCCATTCATAATAGATTACCACATTCAGTATTTCAGAGTAGGTGACCCGTCCAAAACCTACCAACTACTTGTTCTCAGAAACATTATTTTGAGCCCTTATTATGTTAAAGCATTGTTCTGTAAATCTCATATTTAGATGTTTATTCAATAAAATAAATTTCTTTGCAATGAATTGTGACCCTAAATAACGAAAAGTGTGAGGCCATCCACATGGGTGCTAAAAGGAACTCGTTAAACTTCTGTTACACTATAAATAAGTCTGATATAAAAGCGGTAAATTTATCTAAATACCTAGGTATTACAATTACGAACAACGTAAATTGGAAGCAACACAGAGCAAATGTTGTGAGGAAGGCTAACCAAAGACTGCGTTTTACTGTTAGGACACTTAGAAAATGTAACAGACCTACTAATGTGACTGCCTACACTAAACATGTTCGTCCTCTTTTAGAATACTGCTGAGCGGTGTGGGTTACTTGCCAGATAGGACTGACGGAGTACATCGAAAAACATTAAAGAAGGGCAGCACGTTTTATATTATCGCGAAATACGGCAGAGAGTGTCGCAAAAATGATACAGGATTTGGGCTGGACATCGTTAAAGGAAGGGCGTTTTTCGTTGCGACGGAATCTTCTCACGAAATTATAATCACCAACTTTCTCCTACGAATGCGAAAATATTTCGTTGACATCGGCCTACATAGGGATGAACGATCACCACGATGAAATAAGGGAAAACATTTTTACCACACATCTTCAGCGTCATTTCAATTCTCTTAGCAATCATTTTTCCATTGTGCATGAGTGAAGGTGGTAGTTTAAGGGGGCGGGTTGAGTGTATGAGCAATTTCCTTGCAAATGAAGTTGAATCCAAGTGTTACACATGCATCTCTGTCCCGGCACCTCGCAGGCCTGAAAGGTCATCATTGGCGATGGACCTTCCAATGATTAAACAACCAACAATTCAGTTTGGTTCAGACAATATTAGTGGGCAAGTTAGTCCAAAATCTGAAGGGGTATTATTGTTAGGAACGGCATTAATGGAGTTAATATTCCGAAATCAGGTGAAGGAACTGTAATTGTGATTGATTCAATGGCCTGGTTAAATTAAGTTCTGTCACATTTGAGCTCTGCTTTGCGGGTGCTGCAGTCTATTATAGGGGCACTGAGTGCATAAATGGAGCAGGGAAATTCTGATTTGAATTCAGATACTGAAAGTGTAGAAGCTTAGGTTTAAAAATATTAAATAAGCTACTGGAAGGGTTACCGATACAAAATTAGACGTTATAAGGGAGGACATGGGCAACATTTCTTAGGAGGTTTGCCTGGTTAACACCAGAGTCAATTCAGCAGAAAAAGACTTCATGGAAAAGGACGAACTGGGTAGAAATGTCAAGAACTGTATGCTAAAGCAAAATACGCTTGAGTATGTGACAAAAAAAACGGTTAACAATATGTCTGTTAGAGTAGCAGAATGTCTAGAGAAGGTGCTTAAAAATAGAGACCATATAAAATCATGATTAAATGAAGACTCTGCGCACCATGAGTGGCAGATGAAAGATATATGGGCAGAATTAAATGAAATTGCTGCGAATCAGGATTCTACTGTGACAGGTGTTCCATGGGGTATCTCAGGAACGAAACAATGTTTTCCGGATAACGTAAAATACCATTCTGTTGATAGTATTGCTGCATGTAGAGATGGTTTTGTGCGAGGAATGCCGGAAGAGGGTATAATTAAGTTTACTGGAAGACATCTTGAGGGAAATGCACAATCATGGCAAATTTACCACCTATGAACCTTTCGTGGTTGTTTGCTGAGGAATTTCTGGAGTGAAGCGAAACAAACAAGACTTCAGAATGAGTTCCTAAATTGACCAAATTTCGGATACGGGTGTGGCTCGATGCAGAATTTTTGTATGGATGAACTTGGTAAGTTGATGCATTTAAATAGACCACTGGATGTATTAACAGAGACCACTACCCTCAAAAAAAGCTTACCGGAATTTTTAATACCATATCTTGTTCACAGTCCGACAAAGTCCGTCCACCAGTTTTTGTGTCTTCTAGAGGAACGTATTCAGGCGTTGAATTGAAGACAGCAGACAGGGAAAAGGACACAGTGTTATAAAAATGCTACGCGTTGTAACATCCACGAGATAAATTTTGGCTACAGTGCGACGAGAAGAAATTATGCCAGTAACAGCTATAAACATTATCAATTCGACATATAAAAGAAATAGTGAAAACGATGATGAATATTAATTATTGATATAATATTCTATGATGTAATTGGACATATCGATGTGTATTATACAAATACAATGATAATTGTAAATTCCTTTTATGATCCTCCTTTGCTTTTACCTTTTGTTGGTTGGTTTTTGTAGGTTGCGGACGCATATCAAACTGAGGTCTGTTAAGAAATTGTAATTATTTGTTAATTATTACTTGATAATGGAGTTCATTATTATTATAGATATGAGTGAATAATTATTTGTAACTTTAATTCCTCTCTCAGTAAACATTATCTGTGTTAATTATTTCTTTCCGCTGCAAGGAGCGCAGCCATTGATGATAGCGATTTGTATCGAGTTTTTGTCTGTGTTTTCCTTAGAAACAAATCAAATGTTTGCTTGATGAAGTCTAAATTGTGCACAATGCGAAAGTAGAGTTTATAGAGTTTAATAAGCATTTCAAATACTTATTTATTTGCTCTAATAATAGAAAGTCTCTATCAATTGTCTGCCGCCATCTTAACAATTACCTCAGCGGCAAATTCAAATTGCCCAACTCTGCAGACATAAATGCCGAACGTAACAGAAATGTGTAAAAATAAATGTGCACCGGTGCTTCCGAACTCATTTTAATGAAAATAATTCGAATCAGATTGTTTCTTTAAAAACAGTGTTCATAGCACGATCGTTATAACAAACTTTTCTACCTGATGTATGGAGCCGAAATTAATTACGCACGGGTTGCGAAGTATATTGTTTCAGGTAACATACGTCAGTGTTGTGCGCGGTTGATATTCGGTGGTTATAATGATCATTTTGCTGAAGATAACTGTTACCATCACAATCCATAGTTGTATAGAATCTGTTGTATGAACTGTGATTTAGTGACACTTACACAACTTACAGACAACACTTTAACACGACGTTAACTTGGCGTTCTTTAGCAACTTGACCAATTCTTTAGCCGGGAGAAACATTATTTAGAAATTACTCAATGTAATAAAATAAGATTATTATTTTCATTTACAAATTAGTTAAATACCAAACCACTGAATAAAACAGCGAACGCCACAGCGTAAAGGAGCCAAAAATGTGGGAAATGGAGGTTGTAAGAGTTAGTGGAAAAAGTTTGTGTCACCCCATCCTGCACTATTGCCAAATTGGTTCAAGATGGTGGCCACAGAAGGGGCAACGTCCAGGTGATGTCATGGCAGCTAGTTCAGATTTTGGTGGGAAAACAGGTCAGTTGGATTACCTCCACTAAAATAACTCCACTGCCCGTTCAACCCCATACCCCCCCCCCCCTCACCCCTCTCCTTCCCCTCCACCACTCACCTCTCTCATTTGTAAAATTGGTGGGAAAAGGACTCAGTCTGTACTGGCCTGCTGGAAAGGACATGTTTAGGTCTTTATTTTGTATGCATTGTGATATATTGTTTATTTAAACAATTTAAGTTGTGAGAGACAGTATCTCCATACAGTTTATTCACCTTCAGGCCCAGAGACCAACTGATGTAGTTCACAACATCAACACCAGAGGGCGCTGTTGGCCCCTCCCTCTCGCCTCCTGTGACATAATGCAGGATGGCTGTCTGGATAAAAAAAATGGCAAGAAATTGTCTCAGACTGTATCTGTCTGCTGGACTGGGAGGATGAACGTAATTGTTTAATGCGTGCTGGTATTCAGTGGATGAGACATTTGGGCTGCAGAAGGAGGAGTTTAATGGGCATATTAGCTGTAATCATTCTGCTCAGGAGTGTGTCCATAGTCATCTGATCGATGTTTGTAAGGCAATGATATTTTTTGAAGTCATGTAGAAGATGTAAACACTTCATGAAATAATGGAGACACAGCAGAATGGGGCTAAGTCACAAGTTGCAATTCATGCTGATAATTGCATTGCTGTGACTTTACATCCTTTAATAAGAGTCCAGTTAGTCTTCCAAAGCACAAAATGCTAAACTTTTACGTACTCTGGAGCAAGCACTCATTTGTACAACTGAGGAAATTCTGGTGATGAGCATGGATAAATATTATAAGTGTCTTACATGTAAGCACAGAGCTCAGAACTGTATACATAGCCTCCTACACAACGAGTGGAAAGAAAAGTTAGTGGATGAGCGAATGGTGAATACTTTTCGACAAATTATGGTAGTGCAGCGACATGGCATGAAGATGCATTTCGGAAGTCACGCAGATACATGCATGTGTGGGAACTGCCTCCCTTTTTTGAAACTGCTTAAAACTCCACAATGAGCTATAGGTGTTCACCTTGAGGTTTAGATATCAACTGGCCTAGTTCACAATATCCCCACCAGATGGTACTGTCAGCTCACCCCCTCTCCCCTTCCATGATGTAAACGAAGATGGTGGGCTAGAAAAAAGGGCAGGAACCAATATGAACACTGAATCCGGTCTCACGTGATAGGATTCAGCTAATAGGATGGCAGTATCTTGTGATGTCACCAGAGGGGAGATATAGCAGTCTCAGCAGCTGCATGATCTCATTTTCACTCTGTTGCACCAGCAACATCAGCAGAAGAAGAACGATGAAACGTCAGCAGCAGCAGTCGAGATCCAGCACAGCCCTGCAGAACAGCAATAAACAGAAAAGTAAGTATTCCGTATCAGAACTTTAGTTTGTATTATTATTACAGGTTGTTTTCGTGTCTTAGTATGTATGTAATACTTCCTCTTCTTTGTTCAATAGTACCCTTTTACATCTCGAAGCCAGCAGTGGCGAGCTCCAGCATGTCCACCTCTACCATGTGCAGACCCATAGGAACCTCAGATGCCATCTTGTCGAGACCTGCACTAACCTCTGGACATGTGGCAGCAACGATCTCCAGCATGTCCGAACTTGTAGTGACCATGTGGGATCCTGTAGCACACACAGGGCACTTGGTGGGGCAAGACAATGAGCTGTTATTGTTTATCCCAGCCATCTTTTGATGCGACGAGGGCACCCAGCCTTTTCCTAATGATTTGAATGCTGCTGGTGGTCCTAAACAACAGCAAGATTGAGGTCGGCACTGATAACCGACATATGACCCATCGCATCAGAACATCTCTGTGGTAATGCAGGGACTGAGGGGAGATGCTGAGGATAAGAAAGTTCTACACCTAGTCCACGTGCTGGTGCTGGACATGGAGTTATTATTGTCCGTCACACTCATCTATTTGTGTGATAAGGTTGGTTGGTTTGGGGAAGGAGACCAGACAGCGTGGTCATCGGTCTCATCGGAATAGGGAAGGATGGGGAAGGAAGTCGGCCGTGCCCTTTCAGAGGAACCATCTCGGCATTTGCCTGTAGTGATTTAGGGAAATCACGGAAAACCTAAATCAGGATGACCGGACGCGGGAATGAACCGTCGTCCTCCCGAATGCGAGTAAAGTGCCTAACCACTGTGCCACCTCGCTCGGTGTGGGATAAGGATGGGTGGTCTGCTCCTAAAGCATAATGCTGCTGCTGTTCCTAAACAACAGCAAGATGGAGGACAGTGCTGGTCACCCATATATGACCCATCACAGCAGAACATTCCTGTGCTAGCACAGAGATGGAGTGCAGATGCTGTGGATGAGAAGGTATCAAGCATGCCCACACTTTTCACATCTACATACAATGTAAGTCCTGGAGGAACTAAATGTGTAAATGTCAGTATAGAAGCACATCATGCCTGGGGCTTGCATGGGAGGATAGACACTGAAAATGCATCGAATGGTGTTACAGTGTCTACTCCTGAGTTACACTAGGACGAAAAACGTAGTGCATAGCTCTACATCAATGAGCAGATGGCCACATAGTATTATCCAACTCGTACACCGCCCCTCCCTGTGGATATTTGGCTTACTGGTGTGACACTATATATTACATCAGTATATGATGACTCTGCACTATGTGTGAAATCCGGTGACAGGCGTGTTAATCTAGGGCACGCCTCAGTGGTGAACTTATACAAAATGGATACGGCACTGCACCTTGTATTGGAGGGATTCAGTAGTTAGCTGCCATGCATAGACACCTCTTGTAATGGTTTTATAAAATTTCTACCTGTCCATAGTGTACACGATTGTGATTTAGAGCCGTATCTTTGATTGCTCATGAACACAGAGTCAAAAGAGAAACAGGTTAAATGTGTGTGTGAAAAACCAGAGTATTGTGAAGTATCCATCGGCTTGAAGGAGCTAGGTGTGAAATTCATTGCATATCAGAAAGCTTCATCTGGGATATATTGCACAGGTGCGATGATTTTTTGAAATACTGCATCCGATGTACAATTTTTAAATAACTTATAGCATATATAATGTAAGACTGTATTCGTGTTTCATTTCACATCATTTTCATCATACTACTAGTACTACACTTGCTAAAATCCTTATTTTCGATGCTGCGCCTACTATCACATAGCAGCAGATAATTGCCTGAAGCACCTCCTCACTATTAATTTCCAAAATGAATGATCTACACAGAGCATTCAGCTACACAAACACTGTGTGTGTGTGTGTGTGTGTGTGTGTGTGTGTGTGTGTGTGTGTACAGGGTGGAGCGAAATTCGTGCACTCGGGCTTCGCTGTGCGACTAATCACACACCAGCGATAAAAGTCTCTCACAAGATTTCGTCTGGTGAGTACATCCGGCTGAAAAAGGACGTTAAGGAGTAGCAATCTGGCCACAATGTAACCACATGTACGGTAACAAGACTGAGTACTGGGATAGCAGGCAGGAGGTCGAGGGCTTGATCCTGAGTTGGGGTACATTATTTTTATTTCCTAATTTCATTCAGACATTTAATACTACAATATACACCGTTTCTTAGGTCACATGTATCCTAAATTTGCATTTTTAACGCTGAACATAACAAATACATGGTTAGACAAATAAGAAATAGGCAGTTAGAGAAAGTTACTCTCATGGCACACAATGATTATAATAACAACATCAAGATCGAAATGCTAAGGACGATAGCATAGTACAATAGCACGACATCTACTTGTCATTTATACTACATGGAATCTGAGCGCACAGATGTAGCAGATTAGCAACCAGTGACAATGATAATGTCCATAACAATGACCGCATGACCTTCACGACAAAATACATTATTCTCACAACAATAGACGCTCAAAGCGACCTCACTACGCGTCCAAACATTGATCAATCCGCCGGACCGTACAGCTCTAGACCCTTCGCAGCAAAGTTGTGTCCACAGTAACAAACGCAGCGTTAACATGCGCTACAAATTCTTCCACATTGTTCGAAGGAGTAGAGCACACGTGCTCCTTCAAGTGTGCCCATGGGAAGAAATCCTGGGGATTTAGGTCATGTGAACGCGGTGACCATACAACTGGACCTCCACGTCCGAGCCATTTCCAATGGAAATGTTCTGTCTAAATACTGTCGCATATTAATTCCAGAGTGGGATGGTGCACCATCATGTTGGAGCTATTTCCTCTGTCGAACACGTAGTGGAACATCTTCCAGAGCATCAGGCAGATAGTTTGAGAGGAATGCATGATACCTTCGTGCAGTCAATTTGTCAGCAACATGTAGGAGAACCTGTCACACAATACTCCGGCCCAGACGTTGATACCGAAACGAACTCGATATCCATGGTCGCGGGTGACGTGTGGATTAACCACACAGCAATGGTGGGCGTTGTGCATATTGAAGAGACCCTCACGAGTGAATGCTGCTTCATCCGACCAGATTACGGTGTTCACGAAATCATCCTTGGCATCCTGTTGTTGTTGGAACCATTCACAGAATTACATCCGCTGATGGCGATCTGCAGGATGGAGGTGTTGCGTGAAAGCATAATGACAGGTCCATGCTGCCTTGCTACGCTAGGTGTTCTTCGCTGAGGTTCTTGGTGTACGACCTCCATAATAGCTTCCTCAGTAGCTAGAGTACGGTGAGTCCGTGGACGACCTCTGTCACGTAGTAGTGGAAGGAGGGAACCTGACTTCCAAGATGCAGCTCCAGACGACGAAACACGTTTTCATCTTGACTGCGTCGACGAGGATATCTAGCAGCATATTCACGAATGGCAACACCACTCCGATTGTGAGATCTACATCTACATGGCTACTCAGAAATTCACACTTAAGTGCCTGGCAGAGGGTTCATCGAACCATTTTCATACTAGTTCTCTACCATTCCACACTCAAATCGGGCGTCGGAGAAAGGAATTCCAAGGTATTTAGCCGATCTGGCAGAACTTAGATTTGTGCGATTTATCGTACACCCAAAATTTATTGGATTTCTCTTAGTAGTCATATCGATGAGTTGGTACTTTTCTTTGTTTAGATCCAATTGCCACTTTTCGCACGATACAGAAATTCTCTCTAGATCATTTAGTGGTTTGTGGGATTAAAGGGACCAGACTGCTAAGGTCATCAGCCATTTAGTAACTGATATTAATCGTCTGATGATTTTACTATACGGTAAATTACAGCGTCATCTGCAAAAAATCTAAGGGGGCTTCTCAGATTACCACATAGATCGTTTACGTAAATCAGGAACAGCAGAGGGCCTACGGTACTACCTTGCGGAACGCCAGATACCACTTCTGTTCTAATCGATGATTTACTGTCTATCACTACGAACTGTGACCTCTCTGAGAGGAGATCACGAATACAGTCACACAACTGAGACGATACTCCATATGCACGCAATTTGATTAATAGTCGCTTGTGAGGAACGGTATCAAAAGCCTTCTGTAGATCTAGGAATATGGAATCGATCTGAGACCCCTTGTCGGAAGTACTCATTGCTTCATGGGAATAACATGAACGATATTTTCTGAATCCGTGTTGGTTATGTATCAATAAGTCATTTTATTCAAGGTGATTCATAATGTTCGAGTACAGAATATGAGCCAAAATCCTACTGCAAATTGAAGTCACTGATATGGGTCTGTAATTCAATGGGTTACTCCTATTTCCTTTCTTGAATATTGGAGTGACCTGTTCTACTTTCCAGTCTTTAGGAACAGACCTTTCGTCGAGTGAGCAGTTGTGTATGATTTGCTAAGAAAGGTGCTATTATTTCTGCATTCTCTGAAAGGATTCTAATTGGTATACCATTTGGATCAGAACACTTGCCTTTCCTAACTGATTTGAGTTGTTTCGCAACACCTAACATATTTACTTTTATGTCACTCTTGCTAACAACTGTTCTGATTTCGAATTGTGGAATATTTATGTCGTCTTCTTTCGTGAAGGAATTACGGAAGACTGTATTTAGTAACTCCGCTTTAGTGGCAACATCATCGGTAACATTTACGTCGCTATCGTGCAGTGACCGTATCGGCTTTTCCATTGTAGAAACTAATAAAAGCGTCTCGCATTGACGTCCGCAATAAATTTAGAGATTCCGTGAAATTTAACCAGTCTTGGGGATTTTGCCTTCTTCCGACTTTGGCATGCTTTTTTCGTTGCTTCTGCAGCAGTGATCTGACGTGTTTTGTGTACCATGGTGGGTCAGTACCGTCTCTTATTAACTTATGCTTTATGAATATATATATTGCTATCGATACTGTATCTTTGAATTTGAGCCATATCTCATCTACGCTTACATGATTAGCTTGGAAGGAATGGAGACTCTCTTGTAGGAAGGCATCAAGATAATTTTTATCTGCTGTTTTAAATAGATATATTTTGCGTTTATTTTTATTGTTTTTGGTTGATATGGTTTTGAGCCTCGCTACAATGACATTGTGTCCACTAATCCCGGCATCCGCCATGACGCTCTCTATTAGATGAGGATTATTTGCTTCTAAGAGGTCATGTGTGTTTTCGCAAGCATTTGCAATTAGTGTGGGCTCATGAACAAACTGTTCAAAGTACTTCTCAGAGAAAGCTTTTAGTACAATTTCGGAAGATGTTTTCTGTCTACCACAGGCTTTGAACATGTATTTTCGCCAACAAATAGAGGACTGAAGTCTTCACCTATTGTAACTGTATGAGTGGGGTACTTATTTGTAATGTGAGTCAAGTTTTCTTTGAACCGTTCAGCTATTATACGATCTGAGTCGGGGGGTCGGTAGAAGAAGCCAATTATTATTTCGGTACGGCTGTTGAGTATACACTTTACCCATAGTAATTCGCTGACTATCTACTTCAACTTCACTACAAGATAAACTACTACTAACAGACACAAACCACACGACCACCTACTTTAATTAATCTATTCTTTCTGAACACGGTTTGCGCCTTTGTAAAAATTTCAGCTGAATTTATCTCCAGCTTTAGCCAGCTTCCTGTTCCTATAACAGTTTCAGCTTCAGTGCTTTCTATCAGCATTTGAAGCTCTGGTACTTTTCCAACACAGCTATGATAATTTACAACTACGATAGCGACTGTTGCTTGGTCGATTCTCGTCGTTTCCTTGGTCTGTACCCTTTGAAACTGGAACCCTTTTTGATCTTCTCAGAGACCAGAACCATATCCACATATTCATAATTTGTGTATGCCATACGTCTGCCTTAATGAAGTGCAGTGGGCCTGAACGAGACAAGAATAATAGTTAGTATTAATCTATGGAAGCGTTGGTAGGGTACAAAGAAAACAGGTTTGGCATATAGTAGATGAAGCGATGCGAATAAATTCGCACCCATGACAAGGAAAGCGCTTCTTCCAAACCTCACCAGTCTTCCATTTCTACGATTGTAGTATGTAAGTGCCAATGTTTTGTAGAGGACGCACTGCAATCGCTGTTGACGATTAAGATGCCAGATACCGTACCACCTGGACTACACTTACCAAATAAAAATCATATGCCTTAACCGAGCATCGAACCATTGACCTCCTACATGCTAAGTTAAAACTCAATCCATTGCACCAACTGAACAGCTAAACAGACTAGTGCTGACACAGGTAGTTATCGTACATGTGGTTACAGTGTTGCCTGATTGCCACTGTTTAACGTCCTTTCTTTGCCGGATCTACCCGCTGGACGAAATTTTTAGACAAACACTTCTTTTTTCGCTGGAATATGAGGAGTCGTGCTGGGAAGTCCGAGTGCGCACTTGGACCTACATACAGGGTGGTCCATTGATAGTGACCGGGCCAAATATCTCACGAAATAAGCATCAAACGAAAAAACTACAAAGAACGAAACTCGTCTAGTTTGAACGGGGAAACCAGATGGAGCTATGGTTGGCCCGCTAGATGGCGCTGCCATAGGTCAAACGGATATCAACTGCGTTTTTTTAAAAAATATGTTCCCCCGTATTTTATTACATACTTGTGTAGTACGTAAAGAAACATGAATGTTTTAGTTGGATAACTGTTTTCACTTTGTGATAGATGGCGCTGTAGTAGCCACAAACATATAAGTGCGTGACATCACGTAACATTCCGCCGTGTGGACGGTATTTGCTTCGTGATACATTACGCAAGTTAAAATCGACCGTTACCGATTGCGGAAACATAGCGTAGCTACAGAAACAGGGTAGTCGCACTGCTTTCACACGCGCTATGGTTAGCATAAGAACTCACTGAGTCAATACGCATCTTTTTCCCTTTGTCTTCATTCTTCTTCTTACTTGTAATTACCATATTGTGAAGTACTTACATCATGGTCTTACAGGTAAAGTTCATTTGGGACAATGTATTGTGGCCTTCTTTTCGTCTTTTGTATGAGAACGAAGTTCAAGGCCTTTCGACACTGCCGTGCGGGGTAGCCGCCAAGTGTAGTGGGTCTTGTCACAGTCAGTGCGGCTTCCCCATCGGAGGTTCGAGTCCTCCTTTGGGCATGGGTGTGTGTGTTGTCTTTAGCGTAAGTTACTGTAAATTAGATTAAGTAGTGCATAAGCTTAGGGACCGATGACCTCAGCGGTTCCGTCCCATAAGACCTAACCGCAAACTTAAATTTAAATCTGTTTCTTTCCACACTGTTGTTATTTTCGCCTGACAGTGCTCCCATTAATGCTGACCACAGATGCTAACGCTTTTTTCACACGCCTTAAATTTATAATGAAGTATAGTATTCAAGTACTTATCATGTCCACATTTTGACCCTTCTCCAAGTACCATGTCATCAGTACGATATGAGTTTGTAATGTTTTCGAGGAGAAAAATATTTCGTCTGTAGCCGACGTCACAAGGACACTTTTGTTCGGTGGCCCTAGACTCTGAGGAATTCCGTCAGAATTTTTGTTGTGGAAGGAGTTTTCACCGCCAGTAAGGAGGGAGCAGGTGGTGCCTTGAAATTTCTCATGACCGTAATCCGAACCAGTGAATTACAAATCTGTCGGCAGTGAAGGATTATTACACTTTATATAGCGTTCTGCCCATCGGATGAGGACGCTACGCTACGTAATGTACTGTACAGGCGTTGCTATCGCCCTCTTCATTCTCTCACCGTCACATCGTACAAACGCGACACCACACTACATACACGCATAACACCTACGCTCAACATATACATATAGGACACAACTCTCTGATGCTGTTAGGAATAGCGTCTATGTGCGCGGCGGAAGAAAGGCCTTTACGTTTAGGCCGCTGAAACTACCCCTCACGACTCGCAGCCTAAAATACCATGCGTTGCTTTGTCTTTCGAGAACTTAGAGAGGCAGTTTATATAACAGGCGCATCATTCACATTAATGCTTTGGTATTCGCTATGTGTTTACGAGTCGATTGGTGTCGAAGGCTGCGACGTACGCGCAGTTTTCCCTGAGTAGTACAGTACTCTCAATAAAACTATATGTTACAGCATCTCTCCTTCGTACAATATTTAGAATTATTTACAAAAAAATCTTAGTTAATCAAACGAACTTTGACCCCGAATGTTTGTAGAGGACCAGATAATTCTTAACTTCCTAGAATCCGGGAACTTTTAAATAAATTACTCGCCAATCCCTAAATTACAATTTTGGAAGGCTATTTTATTCAGAATAATTTGTTAACGTGCAATTTGTCAATTCGTAAATAAAAACATCCAAGTGAAATGATTAAACTCCTAAAAGCCATTTATATATAAAGTCGGTAAAATTCTTCACAGGCACCCGGATTTTAATTTCCGAAGCACACACGACCTGCCACTATTTTTTCGCTTCTCGCGTTCTCCATTTGTTTTATTTTTGGTTACTTGTCGGTGGAAAATGTGTCTTGCCGCAGAAGAGGTACTTTAGGGACCACGGGAACCCCCAGGGATTACGTATCAGAGATACTTCGCCCGACAACGCTATATACGCTCAAGTTGTGGAGTCAATAAAAGACAGGCAGTGCGCCGGGCAGCGGATTTCTAAGAAGATGGTTGATTGCACGCGGGCTCGCCACAGAGGCAATTAACCGGAGCCAGTTGAGTGGAGCGAAATTACGGCCGCTTCTCATATCTACCTGCCTCCTCTGTGTCGGCACATTCTCGTGCACGACTGCCGTCGCTATTGCTTTGTAGCCTGCAGGGTCAATTAAAAAGAGAGCGCTCTTCTGTCCCTCGTGATCGCTGCTACAACACTCATTTCGTCTCTGTTGTCAGCGAATGAAAAAGAGGAGGCTCTTGATACGGAGATGTTGCCGGAAGAATACACGAAATATTGTTTCATGAAAGACGTATGGGAAAGCATACTACCCTACGCGCAGGTCTCTGGAGTAAGATGTTTTTGAATTGAATAAATTGGTGAGTAATTGTTCACTGATAGGTCTTAACGTTATGAGAATGTCCAAAATTGCTTATTGCCTAGCGTAAATTTGTAACACGTTTTGGACCAAGTAGAAATTTCTGCGAACTACCTATTATGTTACCTGGCTGTAACAAATATGTTGTCATACATTTGTCGATGCCCTAGCTATAGTTCAGTTGGTAGGGAAAATCGATACTCTACAAGCACTGATCGCTGCATATCACGAGAGCTAACAAAGAGTAATCGAATACTATGTTTTTTCAACGATCATGTGCTGTACCTTTTTCATAATTTCGCCAGTCTGTAACGACCTCGAGAGCCCCTAATTTACTGTCCAGAACTTGCGAATAGTTAGGCACTACGCTGCTTTTAAGGAGAACCTCAATTACTCTCTGCTAGTTAAAACTACATGAAAACATCGCTAGAAAGGTCGTCTAGTACTTAGAGCTACTTAAACCTAACTAACCTAAGGACATCACACATATCCATCCCCGAGGCAGGACTAGAACCTGAGACCGTAGCGCAGCGGTTCCAGACTGTAGCGCCTAGAAACGCTTGGCAACACCTGATGGCAATGGAGTAACAGACACAATGTTGAATACAAGCATGAAAACGTGCACGTGTTGTGTTGTAAAGGTGCCGGATGTCAGTTCTTCGGATGTAGTTTCATGTCTGTTGCTCTTTGTAGGTCAATACGGGGATGGTTTACGCTGTTTGACGATGATGCTGTGTCGTTCGACGAGGTACCATTTGTGCTTCACAGGATATAGATGTGGTGATCGAGAAGGCCAAGGAAACATGTCGACATTCTGTAGTGCATGATGGGGGTTGCAATTGGGTGAGCGTTATCCTTCTGGAAAACGCCTTTGGGTCGCTGTTCGTGAATTGGGGCACAACAGGTTGAATCACCAGACCGAGGTACAAATTTGCAGTCAGGATGCTTGGGATAACCACAAGAGTGGTCATGCTATCATACGGAATAGCACCCCAGACCAAAACTTTAGTTGTAGGATCAGTATGCCCAGCACGGGGACAGGCTGGCTGGAGACCTTCGTAGGGGAATGGTGACTCTTAGGCCTTTTGTTGGTGTTGTGTTGAGACTAGAGTGTGCTACCCTCTGCAGCAGATTTATAACTTCTTGACTGCAAATGAATGCTGTAAAAATAAATGTGTGTGAGTAGAAGTTTTACTGTGTCGATTTCTTGATTTCACTAGTGTGTAGCAACATTTTGGTGCCTGAACCCGGGATCGAACAGGGGCCCTTTAGCTATTTAGCTGCAAGGCGGATGCTGTTGGTACGTAATTTTCGTGTGGAACAGTATCTCCACGAATTTTACCTGTGTTGATAGCTCTCTGCTTGAGGAATATTCTTGGTCGCTCCCAGGTGGATGATGTGAGTTTTAACACCGCCTTTATCAGCATAGAAGCCGCATTAAACTCACGACCCATTACTCAAGGAGATAGCGATACTGCATTGACACCAGCCAACTTTCTAAATGGTGGTAAATTAGTAACAACTCCACAAGGGCCAGAGTCAGATACTAGAAGAGACGTTGCCAAGGACTTCCGACTTAGAGATAAAGCCAATGAGGACATTTGGAGTAGGTGGAAGACCAAATACCTCCTACTGGTAAGACAATACCGTGAGGTGAAGGGATACACTTTGCAAAGGAAACCGAAAACTGGAGAGGTTGTTCTGCTCCAAGAAGACGGAAAACCACGGCACTTGTGGAAGAGGGCTGTGGGGGAGAAAGTGCGGCACCGCAGAGACAATAATATACGGTGCATCGTCCTCCGCCAGTCAGATGGTATAAAGACCGGTCGACCGGTCCTCCTGGTCTTCCCCCTCGAGATGGACCAGGGTGGGATGATGTCGGGGAATAAAGACTCTTACCCCATCCGTTGGTGTTGTGTTGAGACTGCGTATTTTGCTGCCCTCTGCAGCGGATATATAACTTCTTGACTGTAAGTGGACGTTATGAAAATACACTCCTGGAAATGGAAAAAAGAACACATTGACACCGGTGTGTCAGACCCACCATACTTGCTCCGGACACTGCGAGAGGGCTGTACAAGCAATGATCACACGCAAGGCACAGCGGACACACCAGGAACCGCGGTGTTGGCCGTCGAATGGCGCTAGCTGCGCAGCATTTGTGCACCGCCGCCGTCAGTGTCAGCCAGTTTGCCGTGGCATACGGAGCTCCATCGCAGTCTTTAACACTGGTAGCATGCCGCGACAGCGTGGACGTGAACCGTATGTGCAGTTGACGGACTTTGGGCGAGGGCGTATAGTGTTCATGCGGGAGGCCGGGTGGACGTACCGCCGAATTGCTCAACACGTGGGGCGTGAGGTCTCCACAGTACATGGATGTTGTCGCCAGTGGTCGGCGGAGGGTGCACGTGCCCGTCGACCTGGGACCGGACCGCAGCGACGCACGGATGCAAGCCAAGACCGTAGGTTCCTACGCAGTGCCGTAGGGGACCGCACCGCCATTTCCCAGCAAATTAGGGACACTGTTGCTCCTGGGGTATCGGCGAGGACCATTCGCAACCGTCTCCATGAAGCTCGGCTACGGTCCCGCACACCGTTAGGCCGTCTTCCGCTCACGCCCTACATCGTGCAGCCCGTCTCCACTGGTGTCGTGACAGGCGTGAATGGAGGGACGAATGGAGACGTGTCGTCTTCAGCGATGAGAGTCGCTTCTGCCTTGGTGCCAGTGATGGTCGTATGCGTGTTTGGCGCCGTGCAGGTGAGCGCCACAATCAAGACTGCATACGACCGAGGCACACAGGGCCAACACCCGGCATCATGGTGTGGGGAGCGATCTCCTACACTGGCCGTACACCTCTGGTGATCGTCGAGGGGACACTGAATAGTGCACGGTACATCCAAACCGTCATCGAACCCATCATTCTACCATTCCTAGACCGGCAAGGGAACTTGCTGTTCCAACAGGACAATGCACGTCCGCATGTACCCCGTGCCACCCAACGTGCTCTAGAAGGTGTAAGTCAACTACCCTGGCCAGCAAGATTTCTGGATCTGTCCCCCATTGAGCATGTTTGGGACTGGATGAAGCGTCGTCTCACGCGGACAGCACGTCCAGCACGAACGCTGGTCCAACTGAGGCGCCAGGTGGAAATGGCAAGGCAAGCCGTTCCATAGGACTACATCCAGCATCTCTACGAACGTCTCCATGGGAGAATAGCAGCCTGCATTGCTGCGAAAGGTGGATATACACTGTACTAGTGCCGGCATTGTGCATGCTCTGTTGCCTGTGTCTATGTGCCTGTGGTTCTGTCAGTGTGATCATGTGATGTATCTGACCCCAGGAATGTGTCAATAAAGTTTCCCCTTCCTGGGACAATGAATTCACGGTGTTCTTATTTCAATTTCCAGGAGTGTAAATGTGTGTGAGGAGAAGTTTTACTGTGTCGATTCCTTGATATCGTTACAACTTGCCTGCTTCTAACCAACACACGACACATCACTGGCACCGAGGCTGAACCAGCTCTGAACCGGAAACACATCAGGTCTCCACTCTGTCTGCCCTCCAGTAAGCTCTCACTTGACACCACTCAACTCGCAAATTGCGGCGATTTGGGGTCAGTGTATTGGTCGCTACAGAGCGTCTGGTGCGGAGATGACCTTGAAATAACCAATTTCCAACAGTTCGTTGTGTTACTTTGGTGTCAACTGCGGCAGAAGTTGCTGCTGAAGATGCGTCAGACCCATACGCCGCACGCTATCGTCTCCCCTCTCAGGTAGGGCACGTGGTCGCCCGGATCTCGGTCTTCTTGCGACTGTACATTCTCGTGAGCACCGCTGCCAGCTACCAAGTACAGTCGCTACATTTCTGCGAAGTGATTCTGCAATATCGGAGAAGGGACATCCAGCTTCTTGTACCCCCATTACACGAACTCGTTCAAACTCAGTGAGCGGTTTGTCATGGCGTCCTTGTCGCCTTAAACACATTCTTGACTAATATCAGCTACCACGTATATTAGAGGTGGCTAACGCTCACGTCCGTTAACAGCGTATGTGTAGAGCAAACCTGAATTTCATCCCCATAGTGGAGCTACTAGCGTCACTCTTACACGACTGGCACGAAATTTTAATAGACATTTTTTTCCACATGTAGTAGCAAACATATCAACTTTCGTTTATGCCGCATAGCTACTTCGCGTTGCTATATTTTCTTTCCGTTAGTGTTTTCAAAACATGGTTCTACGAGGACATGTTGAGAAGCAATGCCCCAGAATATATTATGTGAAAAAACGTGAGGCTTTTTGAGTAAAACTAACAACATTATACATGTTTGTTATTCATGTCAACATACATATTTCCCTAAGTAGGCACCCTAGTATCGAACAAGTTTTTCCCAACGAAAGACCAGTTTCTTGTTACCGTCACTGTATAACCTTTGGCTTTGTCGATGGAACCACAATTCGCTTCTCTTTGCTCTGTTCCAGCACTATCAAAGTGAAGTCCTCCAAGGTGGTTCTTAAGTCCATCAAAGAGATGAAAGTGAAATGTGGAGTATTCGTGATAGTGAGGAAGATGATCGATGACAGTGACCCAAGGCGTCGAACTGTTGCAGATGTCGCAACGCTCGTGTGTGGTCTGGCATTGTCATGTTGAAGGGGAGGGAGCTCCGTGTGTGGACGAAATCTTCGAATTCGAAACTCGATTACTGCACGCTTTTCTCACGCACGAATATAGTTACTTTACACACTGCCATGTTACACGCTGTAATTGGGAGCCTCTGGGATAAAAATGTAAAATCTTAATAACACAGGTTTTATTTGAAAAAGGTTGAGGAGTTTTCAGGCAAACAAATTCGGAGGCATTATTTTTCAGCGCGTTCTCGTAATATATCTAGCGTGTATTGGTTCCCTAACACCGTATAAAATGTCTGACTTATTCACGGAAATGAGCTTATTATACAGTTCACCTGTCCTAGTGCTTATATAATGCTATTTTCTATTATCTATGAAAGCTTGTTAACGTTAACTACAGAGTCGTCCTGATTTCCGACATCATTACTTGTGAAAAATTTAAGCCCACTTTTTATTCTCCAGCTGGGAATAAGAGTAAGTTCACATAACCCCTTAAAAATACAAAAATCCCTAACGCAACTTTAGAGACTTGTGTCTACAGATACTTTAACTTCCGCGAATGTTGCAGAGTTCAACAATACGCTCGATGCTACGGATTATTTCTTGTGTGACACTCGCGAAGAATTCTGAGTGGAATTACGTAGGTACCATCTAAAAGTTCGATTTCTGTCGTCTGTCTCAAGATGCAGTTTCATCAAGTCCCAAAGCCCACATTTTACTGCCACCGACACAGTGTGATGTGCTCCTAGCTCGGAAACCGTTAGCCCCACAGGCGCCTCCTCTGCTGTACTGACTCACTTCAACGGATCAATACAAACTGTAGAAAAAGGAGATTTATTTGAATTTAGATAATCATTAAATAAAGTCTACGCCAATATTTTTTCTTAATTACACACTAGAAGTTTTGATATGTGACAGAAAGTTCTGCATCTTATAGTACTAGATCAATAGCGAAAATTGTATATCTATTAACCTACTTAAATTACATCAAACAAAAGAAACTGTATTGAATGTCATTCCATTGATTATAATAGTGTCTAATTTTGAATCAGTTTTTTGTACATCTTTCACTGACGCCACCAAACATTCAACTTTGAATTAAAGTCTGATTTATTAACATTCTCTTTTTAATTAAATGTTAATTTTACCACGAAATATGCAGTATTTCTTCATAGAAAGATGGCTAATGCATATGTTTATATCGTATTGTCTTATTACGTGTTCATGTTTCAGTAATGGCTTTCTTTGTGGATTTGTATACTGCTTGCTTTGAATTCGTGTAGTGGAGTCTGAAATGCGGTTATAGTTTCTTTGATTAGAATGCTAATGTATTTAATCTACGTGCCATGATTTGGCTGCTTATATCGGAAAGACTGTTGTGAAGTGTGAAAGCCGCCAGTACCCCATGTCTTAAACTGTTTTAATGTCCTGAAAATTTTCCCTTTCGTATGAAATGTGATCCACAACAGTAAGAAACGAGATGTGCCCGTTTTTAGACCATTATGAGGTATTGAATCAACTTTCATAACTTAGTAGTGCAAAGTGGCCTTCAACATCAGCTAAGTCAATAAAGTAAGTAACCAAAATTCTCACACAACAGTGAGTGTAGATGTATCCATCCTTATGGGAAGTATGTATGTAAACAAATGTAACTGCAACCAATATCTTCTGCTTCTTAAGGAATGGAAAAACAAAACACTTTAAGGCGAAGTCTCAAAGCATTTTCACTCGAGCAGGTAGCACGAAGAGCAGTGCGACATGTTATTACTTCAGACAGCTTAAAATTGCATACATGTTGCACAATAATGTTGCTGCTTAAAGTAGTTTGTAGAAACGTTTTGTCCACTGAAAACAGCGCAGCTCAACTGTATTCGAAATATGTTTGACGTGAACGTCTTGGACTATGAAGCAAAACAACAATACTAAAATGAGTACATTTGTAAATAACCATTAAAATCGTAGATTTAAAGCTGATTCAGAAGAGAGTTGCAGTTAAAATCATTTATTATTCAGAAAGAAGACATAAAAGCTAGTGAATAACATGTACAGTCGTCCGCTGGAGGGCCACATGGTTGAAAAGAATCACATATTCACGAAGGACGTAAAGATAACCCTATATTTATGATAATGCACGTATTAGTGTTTAAGGATTGGGAAAGTAATATGTCGAGCGGCAGACTCACTCTGATGATCCACTTCCAACTACGATCTGTCTGCCAATCAAGCCGTTATTTTATTAGTCGTCTGGTGGTAATATCTCATTTTTCATCAGTTTCTCTGCCCATAAGCATGGTAAATGTAATGTGTGTCTCATTCTCTGTGCAGTTATTGTCTGTTACTCTCTTTGAGACTTATTGTTCGGGAAAGTTCTAAATCTGAAGTTGACTGACGAGATTAAAGTATTTCCAAAAGATGGGCAGCAAGCGCCCTCCCCCCCCCCCCCCCCCTCCCACGACTACTGCTTGGCGCACAGAGAGTTAAATGAAAAAGTGGGTTTTTGTTCCTTACAGCTATCAGATAACAGTGACATCCTTGTTACTCATTTCAGCATCAGAACTTGTATGAAATGATTCTCTGCACCATAAACAAAAGAAAAAAAATCTTTCCAATGCGCACACAACTGTTCTTTAAGTACCAGCGACACACATAAAACCTCATTAACAATTCACATATCCTTCAGTACAGTAACTTCGTTATTCGTTACTCCATAACAATGTCCAGAATAAGTTTAAACACTGAGCAGCCTTACTGCCTGCTACCCAATTTTAGTCAGCAATGACCACAAGAAACGTTAGTCAGCAGCAAGTTATACTTGTAGGGAAAACAATAACCACCACATATTTCTTACCTAGTTACAACACGTAAAGAAAACTACAAACACAGTCTACTTCTTCTTCTAGCTTGTAGGAAATTAATACTACGGAAATTCTTCTGTGAAGTAAGTAGACACAGTACCTTACACAGCCATAGAAAAATTAACACTATCCTTCATTTCCAGATATCTTTTCAAATGATAATGGTAAATCCCATCATAGTCTGGAGAAACCATTTAATTGTGAAACATAAACTACACTGAAAAAACAACAATACTATTAAACTTAAGCTCATTATTACTTTCCAAATACAACACATTATGATTCATACGCCGTGAAACACAACTGATTTATATTCATTTCACGTGGACACACCAAGATTATTTCTCTTCACTATTGAGTTCCAAACCTGAATAGATGGCATCAATTCAAATAATCTGCATTTTCTTCAGTTTAATTCAATATTGACCTACCATTATCTATTACATTACTTTAACTTTTCCAGAACTTTCAACACAAAGACGCACTGACAGCAAGACGTCAACACTTATATAGACAGGGGCTACACCTGGAGTGGATAGCAGCACAGAAAATGTAAAATGAAATGAATAATGCTTACTGCAAGGACAGTAGGCTTGCCAAACGATCGACTGATGAAATATTTACATCCTCCTAGGGCTTGAAAGAGGGACCTCATACTATGTTAGTTGCAAAAAGGAATGCATCCTCATAGCTTAAATTTGCAATGAAAAAGTAATCATGGGGTCAACAAAGCATCCATATCATCACATTATCAGGTCCCACTGACCAGTGGAGTAAAATCTGCCTAATTCCACGTTAAGATAAAAGGGTAATAAATTTAAAAAAAAGGAATTCCATATAGATGCAGAGAACACAACCAGTCAGAAGAGAAAGTTAAGCAACGTAGAAAAATTAACAAGATATCCGATTACCTCTAAATACAGTACACCTTCCAATAACGACCGTTCACTTTTAAGAAGAATGCCACTTGTTACAGCAGAAATATTTTTTGGAAAATGAAATTTAAAAACATGGCTGAACACTAAGCTTCCTAGTCATTCAATCTTCATCATATTGCAAACCTCGTTGATCAGCAAATGCGCACCATGTTATCACTCACCAAAGTTTCAGAAGCAGAAAAGCAAAGTCATCTTCTACCATCTCAATACATCACACAGTATAAAAATAAATCAAGTGTACATACACCAAGAACATCCATGCAAAAGCACAAATGGAAACATGGAAAATTATCTCAAGCATTAGTGTCACAAATACAAGGATACATAGAGAGTTATTTATGGGAAGACACTCAAAATCCATTGTTACCACAAAACAATCGCATGTACAACTGAAGCACACATTTGTTAGAAATCACAGGGATGGGCTGTGCTTTGATTATTACCCATCATAATACGCAAAAGAAGAAACTGTAAATTTTCCTAACATTAGACACTGCCTGGCATAAAATTGAAGTGCCGAGAAGGGGAGGAGGAAACCCAAGTCAAACTTTAGAGGTCGAAGAGGTATGTGACCTTATTGACGCGTTTGCAGGGTTGAGTCTAACTGGCAAAGAATATAACAGTATGAATCTATTTTTCACTATGACGTTGCTACAACTCTGGCCTGAATACTTGCACTAATTTCGATGTGAAGCGTGTCACGTTGTAGTTTCTTCTGATCTAATCTGGCCCATAACTATGGTAGCTGGCAGTTGATGACTTGAACACTGTCGCAGGGATGCAGCTGATGTCTTAGCTGGTCCCACAGATGTTCAATCGATGACAGATCAGGGGATTTTGCCGAGTACCACAACGCAATGCAGATACATGTCATGTGTGGAATAGTATTCTCCTCTTCAAAATTAGTAACAATGAAACTGTCAAGGACGTTTATGATTGGTCAACAAGGAATTAAGGAACATTGAATACAAAGGAAATTAATGCCACGAATTTCAGTTTGAGGAGGAAAAATTATCATGTTAAATTAAATGTAGATGACACCCCTTTGGAGTGTGTAGCAAATGCTAAATTTCTAGGAATGAATATTTATTCTCAATTGAGGTGTTGCGAACACACAAAGGTACTTGCAAACAGAATGTCATCAGCGTGTTATGCCCTTGGAATCCTATCATCAGTGTATAACTTACAGTGTCTTTCAGTTACATACTGTTCATATGTACACTCAGTTCATAGATATGGCATTAATTTTTGGGGAACAAACGCACAAACTATGAACACAATTTTCAAACTCCAGAAAAGACCCATAAGAATAATAATCAAAAATACTAGTCGAGCTCACTGTGAAGATCTGTTCAAAACATTGGGGATTTTAACTTCTCCATGTGAATACATTTACCAGTCAGTTGTACACATGAAAAATAACATTGGTAATTACTTCACAAACAGCTCTGTCCATGACCATGCAACAAGACTTAGACTGAACTTACATTTACTAAGAAAAAATTAACATAATACTCAAAACAGCATTTTCTACTTATGAATAAAACTGTGCAATAAATTACCAAAAGAGATTACAGAAATTGCAGAAATACACTTAATTAAAAAGGGAGCTAAGACGTACCTGTTTAGCAATACATTTTGTACATTGAAAGATTACTTGGATAAAACAGAGTATGGGTTTGATAAAAAATGTTATACAAATAAATAATAATAATAGTGATTATAAAACGCCCAAGATTCCACATAACACCATCACTTTATGTTTTTTCCTTCTTCTTTCCTTTCTAGAAACACTTACCCCCAAGCTATGCATAGTACAATACTAACACCTCTTCCTCTTTCTGAGCTCAACATCTCACTCATTATGGAGGGATGGTGACTCAGTTTTCCAGGATGGGAAATGGGAAGGTGCTATACAGAAAAAGGCCCAGAGATGACCAGTGTGTGTGTGTGTGTGTGTGTGTGTGTGTGTGTGTGTGTGTGTGTGTGTGTGTGTGTGTAGTGCCTGAAGTATTATGAAACAATGTGTGTATAGTGCATGCAATGACTGATAATGAGATATGAGTTAACAGTGTAGCATTACATTATTTAATAAGTTATTTGTAAGAAAAGTATTGTATACCAGGGGTAAATCTAATGATCCTCCCTTACTAAAATTCTGTAAATATATGGGTATACAAATTAGCTAATTTTAAATGGATTTAAACTTGTAAATACTTTGACAAGAGGTCTATGGATGAATAAAGCTACTACTACTACTGCTACTACTACTACTACCATACTGTGGAATGACAGGCAGCACATGGGGAACTTGTGTGTCCGTATCGTATCACTGTTGTGTCAGAGTTTCCCCTATTACTAGCACATATTATATGAAATCCTACCGGGTATCTCCTCGCGCCGTCGTACCGGGAGTTGGTCCGCTGTTCTTCTACCACTCACTGGAAGAATGACACTTCTTCTCGGGTCGATACCGATGGTATTCATCAGAAGTAGTGCCGAACCACCAATCGCCATTGAACAAAATGCGACCCCAGGCATAATCAGCACATCCTTCACGGTCACAGCACGACTCGAGACGAAGCCGCTCGTATTGCAAAGCTATCGGCATGTGATGGTAATTCCCTAGCGTAGCTTGTGCTAGCCTCCAAACAGGCCTGTGGGATGACATAGGATGTTTCAGGGAATTCATTACTGTTTCTCGGATGGCAGATGACACATAGAAAGTTTACGATATGCTTGGTGCACAATATGGCGATCGTCTCAGATGTAGTCAGATGTGGCGAATCGAAACCTTGACAAGTATGCCTAGCTTCATGCTCCCATCCACCCCAACACTGGGCCACTACCACATCCGAAAGCCTTTAAATATGGATGTAGCATAATTGAACAAAGGAGCCAAATGGAGGCCCATTTGGGCTACTTTCAAACTCCGTCAGGTGCCAGCAACGCTGCCTGACACGAGTACGCGGCATCTCCATGTCATTCACAATGAAGAATAGGTGCTGACCGTTACTTACCCTTCCAGGTTTGATGATAACACTAAACGCGAAGTCGCAATGCGTTATGATGACAGTTCTGTCACAGAGAATTACAACACCAATAACTTACAAACCCACCGTGGATGTGGATGTACACGAAGTCACATTAATATCTAACAAAGTCCTCTGGGTGCCCCACTTTTTTTTGTCAGGCACTGTATGTGCCGTTTCACAAACAGAAAATTACCTAAAAACGCACGACGAATGTTACACTTACACTAAGCATCTTAACACGTGGAAATTACACTGAAAGAACAATATCTTCTATCTGATCACATAATAAAAAATATTTAGGAAGTCTTGGGACAAAAAGTCACTCAATACAAAGGCAAAATCACTAAATATCACACAACGTTCACAGCATATTCTGATTTTCTAGTACAACCAAACTTTCTCATACTGATGCCTGCTGCTTCCACAGCAAACAAATTATGAAACCTATATAAAATTATCTTCCAATTGAGCTTCAAATCTCTTACCTGTAGGTCCACATCAATTTAATAATTGTTGCATAATGTTGATGACTGATGGCAAGAGCGCGGCCAAGACAGAAGTGTGATATCAGTGCTCGTCAAAATCTAAGTTTTATTGTATTTTTGCTGTATTTTTATACTTTTCATCTGTTTCACATGTTGATTACATTTGGAATATGTTTAGTGGTCATTGTGTTGAATGGTTAAACCAACACTAAATTATCAGCAATCGTTATCTACGTCAGATTTTAGCTTACATCCTCAATTCGCGCTCGTAGCGAACTCAGCAGTTTACTGGAGCTCACATTCTTTTATGGCAAAGTAACGTATTACATCTAATGCATCTCAGGATATTCTTTTAGTTCCACAATTTTTGATTTATTTTCATTTGCTGCAGTTTTTTTTTTTACCACAAGAGGAAACCACGGATTCTGTGTAGAAAACTAAGGGATTGAATGAGTTGTGGGACCTGCAGGAAATCATTTCAGTAGGGAGGGGAGTGGGAGTAGTGAGGAGAACTCTGTAGAGGTCACTGAAAAATATGCGGCATGAACAGGTAAACTGAGGAACTGAAAAGGAATATTTATACCATTCAGGAACATTTTGATGAGTGTTAGTGAGGATGAAGGAAAGCAGTAATTAGGCAGGTCATTGGGAACCTGCAATAAAGTAAGCTTTGTTGATGTGCCGTTGGGAATGATCTGCCTCGTCCTGGCGGTATTCTGACCGGTTAATGCGGAGTGATAATGGAACTGACGACTGCTGACCGCTGCCCAGGCGCATATTCTACTGGTTCCCGTGAGGACATTCACTGCCCACTTCCATGTAAGTATGAAATTCCAGAAGTAACGTTTACCTTGCTTACAGCTTAGCAGGAAACAACTACTAAACATGGGCGGTTTTGTATGAATAGCAGTGCAGGATGTTTCAAAGAATTTTATGTATCGTACTCACTGTCACGTCCAACGTTCAGGCAATTCCCGTGCATGCGCGTTTGCACGTCACCGCTTTCCCGTCCTGCAGTGTTGACATCACATTTTGATAGATGTCGAATCAACTACTTTCCTCCCCCTGCCACCATGCACTTCAAAAGAAACTGTGTTTTCGGATTTAATAATAATCTCTTCCAGACCCTCAGCAGACATCGGATCTGTTATGTACGTCTTCATTGGCAACGGTAAGAGAGGCGGAATACATGGTGGTGCAGCAACTGTCGTCGTAGGGAACCTGGACCGTAGCAAAAATGATTAGGGACCAAGTTAACACAACAAACAGAGTATTTACTTAACTTGTATTTCTCCATGAGTACGAAGACTTACCACAAATAATGCAGCAAGAATTAGAGCCCAGATTATGCGATAGCGACTAGGATGATGCTCGCTGTACTAAGCACGAACGATGGTGCCGTAGCGATGAGGCTGCGAGTGGGAGTGGCCGCCTTATATCCCGAGGGAAGAGGGCGCTAGTAGTCCAGAACCGATGGAGTGCGCACCATTGGATCTGCCGGCTCTCGTGCAACCGCTATCGATGTGAGATGGAAACTTGCAATTGAATTGCCAATTGCGACCATAGGACCAATGCCTTTTTCATACTGTTGAGTGTCCTGAACAATGTGCGGTGCTTCATGTAGACAGTCGTGTTGGGGAACAGACGAGTGCCGCTCATCTGTTGGTGTGATATTGAGACGCTTACAGCGCCACCTATTGGTGAAATTTGTTTTGGCATTTTTTTTTCCATGAGATTTTACCCTGTATCAAGAATGTGCTCTTCAGATTTGACTCCATTGGGAGCGGTGGTTCTCTTCCTAAAGCGTTTTGAATCTGAAATTTTATTTATTGACATCCTGTACCTAAATAAAACAAACGAAAACAATACATGACGCATTACATGTGTGATAACTTTCATCATAAACTCATAATCCTCTAATACAATATAAGTCTATTGCTCTTGGTAGTACCACAACTTCTTGTAACAAAAGAGAAACCGTTTTCGTCTTCAGAAAGAACATGATATCTTTACTGTAAGCAATCCTCATTCAGATTATCCATCCAGATCTCGTTCTATCCTCCCTTATTTAATTCATAATTGCGGTCTGACCTCTTTGGAATGACCATCACCAACTTGCACTGTACCATCTGAGTTCTGTACAACGTTAATAGATAGCTGTGCTACAGCAGTTGCAACTCCATCACCCTAGGTAACCGTCCTCTGTTACTTCCTTTTACTCTCTGAAAATACCGTTTCTGTGTTGAGTTTTAGTGCTTCTGTTTCCTACTGGAGGTTTCGTAAATCAGTATAATTACTAAACTACTAAGCTACCTGTTCCCTTATCTGACCAGCAAACTCTTGAGGTGGAACAGCAACTGATACAGTAGTGGAAATCAGTATAAAGGCAAGGTTCCACCAAAGTTATAGTACAATGTCCAAAGCATACATGTACTGAATTTACAACGAAATTAATGCACACATAGAAGATATAAACAGTGACGACGAATTTACGTTGTTTTTTCATAACACCAGTAACAAAACAAGGCGTTTGCTTTTCTTGGATGGAAATTAGTATAAAGGCACTCACTGACCCGTTGAGGTACTGCACTGTTAGTACTTTGCCCAACCTCTGTTCTTCCTAATACTTAAAACGTACTCCTCGACATTGATCTTGTTAGGATTAGCAGATCTTTCAAGGAAATTGTCGAACATTCTTCTCTGGCCGCTTTTTTCAGCTTACCCACGACACCAAACCGCCTTCCATTGAGACAAATACGCCTTGCAAGTATTCCTCAAAGGTTTTCCACGGGGTTCAAATCCACGCTACATGCAGGCGAGGGCAAGACGTCGATATCAGTGTGTTGAAACCATATTTTGGTTATAGCAGAAACATACACAGATGCATTTCTTGTTGAAACATTAGACTTTCGTCCCTTAGGTTATTCTAATCAATTCCGTCTCTGGCATCTCAGTGAACATGCTATAGTTCACTCTAGTGTTCAGCCACGCAATGCGCGACGTGTCCGAAAGGACAGACACTATCTGCATAGAGTTAAGACTAACCGGTCATTGACCTTTTTCTGTGCTGAATGCACACTCATTGCCCAAACTCTTGCGGGATTCGGTAAGATTGTCTGTCGCGAGTAATGAGTGTATTGGGAAAGGGCACTACGAATGTCGTGCGTGGACATTAAGTTGGGAATGTTGGTCTCACGGGAGCGTACAAAGGATAAATCACTGCAGTCGTACTATCCTCTGTGCGCTCGATGGCTCAGATGGATAGAGCGTCTCCCATGTAAACACGCAGTCCCGGGTTCGAGTCTTAGTCGGAGCACGAATTTCAACTGTCCACGTTGATGTATATCAACGCCTGCCGACAGTTTATGGTCTTGATTTAATTATCATTTCATTCTAAGAGAGCTGCATACCATCTTCATACTTGTCTGAAGTAGTTCTGAAGGGAACTGACACCATGAATTCTGCAGGGCTGTCCATAAATCCGTAAGAGTACGAGGAGTGTGGAGATCTCTTTTTACGAACACGTTGCAAATCACCCCAGATATGCTCAGTAATGTTCATGTCTGGGGAGTTTCGTGGCCAGTGGAATCTTTAAACTCAGAAGAGTGTTAATGGAGCCACTCTGTAGCAATTATGGAGTGTGGGGTGTCGCATTATCCTCCTTGAATTGTCCAAGTCCGTCGGAACCCACAACGGACATGAATTGATGCAAGATCAGACAGGATGCTTACGTACGTGTCACCTGTCAGAGTCGTATCTAAACATATCAGGGGCCCATATCACTCTAAGTGCACATGTCCGACAATATTACAGAGCATCCACCAACTTGAACAGTCTCCTGCTCACATGCAGGATCCATGTATTCATGAGGTTGTCTCCATACCCATACACATCCATCCACTCGGTACAATTTGAAACGAGATTCGTCCGACCAGGCAACATGTTTGCAGTCTTCAACAGCCCAATGTCGGTGCTGACGGACGCAGGGGAGGCATAAAGCTTTGTGTCGTGTAGTCATCAAAGGTACACGAGTGGGTCTTCGGCTCCTAAAGCCCATATCGATGATGTTTCGTTAAGCTGGCACTTGTTGATGGCCCAGCACTGAAATCTGCAGCAATGTGCGGAAGGGTTGCACTTCTGTCACGTCGAACGATTCTCTTCAGTTGTTGTTGGTCCCGTTCTTGCATGATCTTATTCCGGCCGCAGCGATGTCATAGACCTGAAGTTTGCCGGATTCCTGATGTTCACGGTACACTCGTGAACTGGTCAAATAGGAAAATCCCAACTTGATCGCTAACCCGGGGACGCTGCGTCCAAACGCCCGTGCGCCGACTATAACACCACGTTCAAACTCCCTTAAATCTTGATAACCTGCCATTGTATCAGCAGTAACCGTTGTAAAAACTGCACCAGACACTTTTTGTCTTATATAGGCGTTGTCGATCGCAGCGCCGTATTCTGTCTGCTTAAATATCTCAGTATTTGAATAAGCATGCTAATACCAGTTTCTTTGGCGCTACCGTATATAACAGCTTTCCAGCAAAGGTTCTACAGCGTAGTCGGAACAACCTTGGCAACATGCGGACCCGCCCATGCGATTTACATATTTTTGTAGCACTGAAGAAAATATTGGTGACCTTAGATGTGCTTTGGAAGAACTATTGCTCTCTGGGTGTAATCATGTTTCCAGAGCTAAGGTCAAAAATCTTTCCAGAAGCACTGGTATCCTGAGTCACAGTTTGATAAATGTATTACCATTTATGGCGATTACTTTTGAAATAATAAACAGTATACTCAATTTTTTCCATATGTTCCATTTTCGTTTCACTGCCCCTTATACGTATCACATCTTTATCAAAATAACTTCGGCTCCATAAGCGAAACAAAAGAACTTTCATGGGAGCCACGAATTCGTAGTTATCGTCTTCCATACATTATCTCTAGCAAATCCATATAAAATAAACACACTTCAGAAAGTTAAGTACTCGCTTATACAAGTGACTGTTAAAATATGTCTGCCACGCCGGAGTTTAGTCATAAAACGATGGGATATAGACTCATGGTTCTCACACAGTATTAACACAGAAATCTCCACTTTTTTCGCGTTTTACACGTGTATTCGCTTCCAAACGCTCATCAACGAACGTCTAAATTACACTGAGGGAATCACGCAGCAAACTACCGGGCGCAGGCCAGCTTACCATCACAGCAGAGAGAAAAGACAATGCAACATTGCATAGGCAGTACTTATAAATTTTAAATTTTTGCAAGCCTGGACGTAGTATGGCCATAAATGTCAAACGTTTATTCACACTATAAAACCATATTTCATACATAATGTAACGTAAGGGAGGTCAATGCAGTGCCTGCAGTGGTCTCACAAATTCATAAATGTGTCGCTGGAAATGCCCTCAGTTGCGCCTAGTCACTTGTAGCAGCCAGTATTTTGCGTTGTCTCGCAGTTACATATTGCATCAGATCTTTTGATGTACGTTATTTTCTATCTCCATGTAATTATTATGTATGAAGTAATAAATTAGGTTTTCTTAATCTAGCTGAGTTTAAAGAGGGGTTGTATTGTACTGTATGTTAACCGGGTACCTAGAAACGACGGAGAGGCTCCGTCCACGCCGCAGCTGCAGTGGTCCACAACCCCACGACGACCACCGTAGTCCACTTCAGCCCTCCGCCGCCCCACACCGAACCCATGGTTATTGTGCGGTTCGGCACCCGGTGGACCCCCAGGGAACGTCTCACACCAGAAGAGTGTAACCCCTATGATTGCGTGGTAGAGTAATGGTGATGTACGCGTACGTGGGGAACTTGTTTGCGCAGCAATCGCCTACATAGTTTAACTGAGGTGGAATAAGTGGAACCATCCCGCATTCGCCGAGGCAGATGGAAAACCGCCTAAAAACCATCGACAGACTGGCCGGTACTCCGGACCTCGACATAAATCCGCCGGGCGGATTCGTGCCGGGGACCAGGCGCTCCTTCCCGCCCGGCAAAGCAGTGCGTAAGACCGCACGAGAAACCAGGCGGGCAAATGACGGGTTACTTAGCGACAAATTCCCATGTCGAGGCCGTCGCCAACTAAAAACAACTTTTATAGAGTGGGTCTACATAGTCACAACTTCCATCCAGTTGCCAATATGCCAGAACCTGTGGCCAATATTACGGCCATAAAAAAGAATTTATCTCCCATTCTTACTATTATTTATGTGAATAAATATTGACTGTAACTATAATAAACGCTGAATCACAATACAGCAAAAGTTTCTCTGGTTTTCAGTCGCTTGAAGTGGTTACAGTAACTCGATTTTTCAGCCAAGCACTCCTTGACCGTTTTCAAGTGGTATTATCGTTACAGCGAGCCGCGATGGATATTTCGTCAAACTTTAATCGATATCCATTTTCTAAAGCGCACTCAGATATGGCAGGTTTCTAGGGAAGGCGATAAAACCTCTCATGCGCCTTTCGGTGTTGTTCCATGGCTTGCACTATATGTCCGGCATAACAGTGACCACACTCCCAACGTACCTTGTACACGGGAGGTGTTCTGAAACCTGCTGCGTGCCACGCTAGGTAGCCGCGCGGTTTTAGGCGCTCTGCCACGGTTCGCGCGGCTCCTCCCGTCGGAGTTTCAAGTCCTCCCTCGGGTATGGGTGTATGTGTGTGTTGTCCTTAGCATAGCAAACACTCGTTCGACCTATACTTGAGTATTGCTCATCAGTGTGGGATCCGTACCAGATCGGGTTGACGGAGGAGATAGAGAAGATCCAACGAAGAGCGGCGTGTTTCGTCACAGGGTTATTTGGTAACCGTGATAGCGTTACGGAGATGCTTAACAAACTGAAGTGGCAGACTCTGCAAGAGTGGCTCTCTACGTTTCCCCATACTTACACCTCCCGAGGAGATCACGAATGTAAAATTAGAGAGATTAGAGCGCGCACGGAGGCTTTCAGACAGTCGTTCTTCCTGCGAACCATACGCGACAGGAACAGGAAAGGGAGGTAATGACAGTGGCACGTAAAGTGCCCTCCGCCACACACCGTTGGGTGGTTTGCGGAGTATAAATGTAGATGTAGACGTACAAGTTAGTTTACACCAATGACCTCAGCAGTTTGATCCCGTAGGAACTTACCACCACCATCACCACCACCACCACCACCACATGCTGCGTATTTAACAGGTCCCAGTAATGGATGTAATTTTATAGGAGGCCAAACATCAATTAAATTTTGTGTTGTTTCAGCAGGCAGCTTATCTTGCGCGACCCGGAGTCGCAGAACAGCAAAAAATAAATAAATAAATAAAGAAAATAAAATATTTTTATGTTCCTCGTCGGTGGTCTAATTGTGAGTCCAGGTTCAAATCACTTAATTTACACTCCTGGAAATGGAAAAAAGAACACATTGACACCGGTGTGTCAGACCCACCATTCTTGCTCCGGACACTGCGAGAGGGCTGTACAAGCAATGATCACACGCACGGCACAGCAGACACACCAGGAACCGCGGTGTTGGCCGTCGAATGGCGCTAGCTGCGCAGCATTTGTGCACCGCCGCCCTCAGTGTCAGCCAGTTTGCCGTGGCATACGGAGCTCCATCGCAGTCTTTAACACTGGTAGCATGCCGCGACAGCGTGGACGTGAACCGTATGTGCAGTTGACGGACTTTGGGCGAGGGCGTATAGTGTTCATGCGGGAGGCCGGGTGGACGTACCACCGAATTGCTCAACACGTGTGGCGTGAGGTCTCCACAGTACATCGATGTTGTCGCCAGTGGTCGGCGGAAGGTGCACGTGCCCGTCGACATGGAACCGGACCGCAGCGACGCACAGATGCACGCCAAGACCATAGGATCTACGCAGTGCCGTAGGGGACCGCACCGCGTTCCCAGCAAATTAGGGACACTGTTGCTCCTGGGGTATCGGCGAGGACCATTCGCAACCGTCTCCATGAAGCTGGGCTACGGTCCCGCACACCGTTAGGCCGTTTTCCGCTCACGCACCAACATCGTGCATCCCGCCTCCAGTGGTGTCGTGACAGGCGTGAATGGAGGGACGAATGGAGACGTGTCGTCTTCAGCGATGAGAGTCGCTTCTGCCTTGGTGCCACTGATGGTCGTATGCGTGTTTGGCGCCGTGCAGGTGAGTGCCACAATCAGGACTGCATACGACCGAGGCACACAGGGCCAACACCCTGCATCATGGTGTGCGGAGCGATCTCCTACACTGGCCGTACACCTCTGGTGATCGTCGAGGGGACACTGAATAGTGCACGGTACATCCAAACCGTCATCGAACCCATCGTTCTACCATTCCTAGACCGGCAAGGGAACTTGCTGTTCCAACAGGACAATGCACGTCCGCATGTATCCCGTGCCACCCAACGTGCTCTAGAAAGTGTAAGTCAACTACCCTGGCCAGCTAGATCTCCTGATCTGTCCCCCATTGAGCATGTTTGGGACTGGATGAAGCGTCGTCTCACGCGGTCTGCACGCCCAGCACGAACGCTGGTCCAACTGAGGCGCCAGGTGGAAATGGCATGGCAAGCCGTTCCACAGGACTACATCCAGCAACTCTACGATCGTCTCCATGGGAGAATAGCAACCTGCATTTCTGCGAAAGGTGGATATACACTGTACTAGTGCCGACATTGTGCATGCTCTGTTGCCTGTGTCTATGTGCCTGTGGTTGTGTCAGTGTGATCATGTGATGTATCTGACCCCAGGAATGTGTCAATAAAGTTTCCCCTTCCTGGGAAAATGAATTCACGGTGTTCTTATTTCAATTTCCAGGATTGTATTTGACGGACGTTATAGCCGTTGTTCCTACACACTTTGCGTACGTGGCTCAGCTCATAGGCCAGCTAAATATTTTCTGATATCATTCTGGCACGGTGCACCAATGTTCGGAAGAAAGTTCGCTTCAGTGCCGGGTGGTCATGGCTCACGTCACGAAAGTAGAGGTCATTGTCGGTGGGTTTTCTATAGACGCTGTGGCCAAAGATCCAATTCATTTTCTGCGGTCGAAGACGTTGAAGAAGGGCAATGCATCGTGCTTTTCTGGCTCCTCGGTAAACTGGATGTTACTGTCAATACCGTGGAAGTGTTCCAAGAACTGGTCATGTTTCTCACGTACGGAGGACCAAATGGCGATCGTGTCATCAGTGTGTGAAAGAAATAACTGGGCTTTAATGGCACCGTGTCTGAGGTAATATCCTCAAAATTTTGCATGAAAATGTTTTCAACAGCTGCATCGGACTGGTTATCCTTTGCAACACTGTCCGCTTGACCTTGATACTGGCCGTTGTACAGTTAATAAGGAGACTTAAGAGTATGCCTAAATAGCTCGACCACGTCACTTACTGAGAACTTGGATTTTAGGACCAAACACTCTTTGACAAGTACGTTTTTAAACACTGCCACCACATCAAAATTAACCGTAATGTCCGCCTCAGTAAGTAGAAGACAATTAATTCAGCTGATAAAATCTGCTGAACTAGTAATATAATGTTGGCAATATCCCACATATGACTTGTGACAAAACTGGCTAAATACCTCAGCAACTTGTACGTTGGTGAACCGATGGTGGATATCTTGAGGCGTAATGGCGTCCTGTCCTTGTCGATCTTCAGTAAAACATAAGCAATAGGTGTTCCAGATGGCCGTGGGAGAAGATCGTTCACCACATTGTCTTCCACGGAAGAGCGCTTGAGAAGTTCAGATGCCTTTCTTATTATTCTCTATGACGGGTCGCGTGGGAGCTTACAAAAAGTATCTTCGTCCAGTGTCGCAGAGATCTTCGTATCATAGTCCGTGTATTACACAATTACGGTTGCATTCCTCGTGTCAGCAGGAAGGACCACACAGCTTACATCAATGCATAGTGCTCGCAGGCCATTGCACTTAGCCCTGGTGAGGCTGGGTTCTAGTAGCTTTGCGTTCGTGACAAAACGGCTCGTATCACGCTATATTTCATCTGTTGTTTCAGTTGGGAGCTTGTGGACTCCCTGTTCGATTCGATTTATTATATCACACACGAGTCTCCGGCGGCGAAGGTGCAAAATTAAGTCCTTCCTTGAGTGCGGACATTGCACACGGCTCTATAACTCTCGCCTTCAAGTTGATGACGGTGCATTTTGAAGTTCTGTGGTCAGCACTATGCTGTTGTTCCGCAAGGCGGCAGAACTTCCCTTTCTGTCTCCCTGTAGTTCGTTTCTGTGAGGAACAGAACATATAATTTGTGCAGAAAATGAACTATGTGGTGGAGTTTGGAGGGTAAGAGCTGAGGTATTGGCGGAAGTACAGATGTGCGAAGGCGTTGTAAGTTGTGCTTGGATAGCTCAGTCGATAGAGCACTTGATCGCAAAAGGCAAAGTTTCCGAGCTCAAGCCTCGGTCCTATATACATTTTTAATCTGCCAGGAAGTTTCATATCAGGGTACTCTCCGCTGCAGACTGAAAATTTCATTCAAGTTCAGTTTTACTCTAAATACACTTTTTCAAAGAAAAATCAGGTTTATCAATTTATTTAGCCCTTCTTAGCCATGTAGCCACTACGCCTATCCTACGGGTACAGTGGTCACCAGGGTGTCTTTCGAATTATTGATTATTGTGGTGCTTTCCTTTTGCCCAACCATAATGGATACATTAAGGCTGATAGATGAACAGTGTGACTGTACAGCTTCTGATTTTGGCGTTTCTAAATCGGTTTAAACTTTGCTAAAATAAT
This sequence comes from Schistocerca gregaria, assembly GCF_023897955.1. Taxonomy (NCBI): domain Eukaryota; kingdom Metazoa; phylum Arthropoda; class Insecta; order Orthoptera; family Acrididae; genus Schistocerca; species Schistocerca gregaria. The sequence goes on from NC_064931.1 coordinate 839,220,053, forward strand.
CACCATACGTTACTGTGTCTGATCGCCCGATCCCTGTTTGACTCGTCGAAGGCTATCAAAACTTGTATCACAGCTTGCTGCACCACTCAGATATAACCGGTACCGGCGACATCATCATCTAACTGTTGCAATCAAAGGGCTGGTACCCACACAAGTAAATTTTCTAGCGTCCATTACGTCCTATATGTCAATTTCTTTAGGCAACACTATCCCTCCCAAATAAGTCATTACGAATATCTGAAAGTGTCTTCTTATCTTCCAAATATTTCAGCTCTTGAAGCAGTAATTTGTATTTTCCGTCGTGCCGTCATAATCAGACAAGAAACATTTTCACATGGATCACATGAGTAAAAATGTCAGACCCGCCAGTGCACTGCCATTTTATATTTTGTGTGCGTGAAGCTACCACCCTCTGTAGGTGCGCATACCTCTTTCCCATGACTTTCGTCATCCCACTGTATTAGTGCTTAAGTGCAGTATTCACGGTATGAATAGGACCATATGTGTAGAATTAGATAGTGCATACAGAAGAAGATGGCGACAGATTGCGAACAGTATTATACCCCAACTGACTTCCGTACGTTTTGACGTAATTTTTCGATATTTGATAAGTACAGTGAAACTGCCTCTGCATTAACTGCAGTGGACACATGTTGTTATATTAAGCATGCACGTGTTCTGAATCTCTATGAGTTACATTGTGCGCTAGAAACTGCTTCGGATGGACTCACACACTGGCGTCTATATATTACAGCTCTGTACAATCACTTTGTTGTGTATTTTTACTTGACTAATGTAAGTATGAAAAAATCAGAACAGCACATAAACGCAGGTATTCAACCAGTGGAAAAGAATCTGTGTTTCAAGTCTTTAGCTATAACATTTGTCGAGGCTGACCTTGCTAAAGAGCTCTAAGTACGTAATTCACTTATAGGCTTGAATTCTATTCAGGCTGAATTCAAAGCATATAGAAATAATTGTTGGACTATACTGTAAAGCCGGCCGGTGTGGCCAGGCGGTCTAGGCGCTTCAGTCTGGAACCACGTGAACGCTCCGGCCGCAGGTTCGGATCCTGCCTCGGGCATGGATGTGTGTGATATCCTTAGGTTAGTTAGGTTTAAGTAGTTCTAAGTTCTAGGGGACTGATGACCCCAGAATTTAAGTCCCATTGTGCTCAGAGCCATTTGAACAATTTTTTTTATATTATAAAAATACCTAATGATTGTATGATCATGTATGTACGATGAGCTGTCCCTCCCTATTAGTTTTATGCAACTTCCCCTCCCCATCACCTTCAAAAACCATCAGCGTGATTTACATGTTCTCCCACTCAGTCTGTCAAAACTATTAGTTCTAAAGGGAAAAACGAACAGAAATTATTTTGCAGTAGACGCGAGCTACTTAAATTAAGTACTGGAATAAGTTTCCACTGGAGGCGACTATTGACGATTTCTTGGAGAAAACGTGTTTGAAGATCAATTTTGTATGTTTTCTTGAATAATTCGGAAACTACTGCCTCTAGCGAAAACGTACGTCAGTACAAAACGAAACTAGATTAAATTTCCTACAAAAAAACTAATGTTCATTTTTCTGCAAGATTAATAGTTTGCATGTAGCAAGAAAGAGAATATCTCTCATACGGTTTTTAACCCGGCGGTGCACGCACCTGGAAACAGGACTGCAGTACACGCAGCAGGTCTCGCAGACCCTTGCAGTTTCTGTCTTTCTGAATTTGCGTTTAGATGTATATTATGGAGGGAAGCGTCATTATATGAAGTAATATCACTAAAAATCAGTTTAGTAAATATATTTAAGGGATAAATTTAATATTTTGGTCAAAAATATTTACACAAATGGAGATATATAAAATTTAGCTGTTATCAGAATAATTCATGTATTCAATCAGATATTTTATCGATACAGTCTTGCCACACAGTAACAGAATGTTTAAGGCAAATGTATTTCTTGCAGTTCTTACAAACATATCTTGTTTTTCTTTTTTTGCTTCAGCAGTCCACACACCGTCCTCGTGAGGTCGCAGTTGATTCATCTTAAAATAATTTCCCACTATAAAGGTCTCCAGTTCTCTCAGTTATCTTCCTTGGCAATATTTTTCACATTGCTCTTTGCTGAAGATGATCGTGCAGAAGCGCAAAAGAAAGCTGCCTCAAAAACTCTCTTCTTCTCAGTTGTTCTTTCTGATTTGAGTTGAAAATAACAGCAGCATTTATCGCACCTGTGTTCATGATGCTACAAAACACAACCACTGGCCATCTTTTTGTGTTTCTAGCTACGTTATTTGTTGCACTCATTCCGTCTACAACGTCAACCCCACCCTTAGTAAGGTTATAGAGTCCTTTAACAAGTTTCAGCTAGTAATAGCGAATACCCTGTTCAAGAATCACAAGTGGAGGACGTATACTTGGAAAAGGCCGGGAGATACGGGAAGATTTCAATTAGATTACATCATGGTCAGACAGAGATTCCGAAATCAGATACTGGATTGTAAGGCGTACCCAGGAGCATATATAGACTCAGATCACAATATAGTAGTGATGAAGAGTAGGCTGAAGTTCAAGACATTAGTCAAGAGGAATCAATACGCAAAGAAGTGGGATACGGAAGTTCTAAGGAATGACGAGATACGTTTGAAGTTCTCTAACGCTATAGATACAGCAATAAGGAATAGCGCAGTTGGCAACACAGTTGAAGAGGAATGGACATCTCTAAAAAGGGCCATCACAGAAGTTGGGAAGGAAAACATAGGTACAAAGAAGGTAGCTGCGAAGAAACCATGGGTAACAGAAGAAATACTTCAGTTGATTGATAAAAGGAGGAAGTAGAAACATGTTCCGGGAAAATCAGTAATACAGAAATACAAGTCGCTGAGGAATGAAATAAATAGGAAGCGCCGGGAAGCTAAGACTAAATGGCTGCAGGAAAAATGTGAAGACATCGAAAAAGATATGATTGTCGGAAGGACAGACTCAGCATACAGGAAAGTCAAAACAATCTTTGGTGACATTAAAAGCAACGGTGGTAACATTAAGAGTGCAACGGGAATTCCACTGTTAAATGCAGAGGAGAGAGCAGATAGGTGGAAAGAATACATTGAAAGCCTCAATGAGGGTGAAGATTTGTCTGATGTAATTGAAGAAGAAACAGGAGTCGATTTAGAAGAGATAGGGGATCCAGTATTAGAGTCCGAATTTAAAAGAGCTTTGGAGCACTTACGGTCAAATAAGGCAGAAGGGATAGATAACATTCCATCAGAATTTCTAAAATCATTAGGGGAAGTGGCAACAAAACTACTATTCACGTTGGTGTGTAGAATATATGAGTCTGGCGACATACCATCTGACTTTTGAAAAAGTATCATCCACACAATTCCGAAGGCGGCAAGAGCTGACAAGTGCGAGAATTATCGCACAATCAGCCTAACAACTCATGCATCGAAGCTGCTTACAGGAATAATATACAGAAGAATGTTGTTGTTGTTGTTGTTGTCTTCAGTCCTGAGACTGGTTTGATGCAGCTCTCCATGCTACTCTATCATGTGCAAGCTCCTTCATCTCCCAGTACCTACTGCAACCTACATCCTTCTGAATCTGCTTAGTGTATTCATCTCTTGGTCTCCCTCTACTATTTTTACCCTCCACGCTGCCCTCCAATGCTAAATTTGTGATCCCTTGATGCCTGAAAACATGTCCTACCAACCGATCCCTTCTTCTAGTCAAGTTGTGCCACAAACTTCTCTTCTCCCCAATCCTATTCAATACCTCCTCATTAGTTACGTGATCTATCCACCTAACCTCCAACACTCTTCTGTAGCACCACATTTCAAAAGCTTCTATTCTCTTCTTACCCAAACTATTTATTGTCCATGTTTCACTTCCATACATGGCTACACTCCACACAAATACTCTCAGAAACGACTTCCTGACACTAAAATTTATACTCGATGTTAACAAATTTCTCTTCTTCAGAAACGCTTTCCTTGCCACTGCCAGTCTACATTTTATATCCTCTCTACTTCGACCATCATCAGTTATTTTACTTCCTAAATAGCAAAACTCCTTTACTACTTAAAGTGTCTCATTTCCTAATCTAATTCCCCCAGCATCACCCGATTTAATTTGACTACATTCCATTATCCTCGTTTTGCTTTTGTTGATGTTCATCTTATATCCTCTTTTCAAGACACTGTCCATTCCGTTCAACTGCTCTTCCAAGTCCTTTGCCGTCTCTGACAGAATTACAATGTCATCGGCAAACCTCAAAGTTTTTATTTTTTCTCCATGAATTTTAATACCTACTCCAAATTTTTCTTTTGTTTCCTTTACTGCTTGCTCAATATACAGATTGAATAACATTGGGGAGAGGCTACAACCCCGTCTCACTCCTTTCCCAACCACTGCTTCCCTTTCATGCCCCTCGACTCTTATGACTGCCATCTGGTTTCTGTACAAATTGTAAATAACCTTTCGCTCCTGTATTTTACCCCTGCCACCTTTAGAATTTGAAAGAGACTATTCCAGTCAACATTGTCAAAAGCTTTTTCTAAGTCTACAAATGCTAGAAACGTAGGTTTGCCTTTTCTTAATCTTTCTTCTAAGATAAGTCGTAGGGTCAGTATTGCCTCACGTGTTCCAACATTTCGACGGAATCAAACTGATCCTCCCCTAGGTCCGCATCTACCAGTTTTTCCATTCGTCTGTAAAGAATTCGCGTTAGTATTTTGCAGCTGTGACTTATTAAACTGATAGTTCGGTAATTTTCACATCTGTCAGCACCTGCTTTCTTTGGGATTGGAATAATTATATTCTTCTTGAAGTCTGAGGGTATTTCACCTGTCTCATACATCTTGCTCACCAGGTGGTAGAGTTTTGTCATGACTGGCTCTCCCAAGGCCGTCAGTAGTTCTAATGGAATGTTGTCTACTCCGGGGGCCTTGTTTCGACTCAGGTCTTTCAGTGCTCTGTCAAACTCTTCACGCAGTGTCTTACCTCCCATTTCGTCTTCATCTACATCCTCTTCCATTTCCATAATATTGTCCTCAAGTACATCGCCCTTGTATAAACCTTCTATATACTCCTTCCACCTTTCTGCCTTCCCTTCTTTGCTTAGAACTGAATTGCCATCTGAGCTCTTGATATTCATACACGTGGTTCTCTTCTCTCCAAAGGTCTCTTTAATTTTCCTGTAGGCAGTATCTATCTTACCCCTAGTGAGATAAGCTTCTACATCCTTACATTTGTCCTCTAGCCATCCCTGCTTAGCCATTTTGCACTTCCTGTCGATCTCATTTTTGAGATGTTTGTATTCCTTTTTGCCTGCTTCATTTACTGCATTTTTATATTTTCTCCTTTCATCAATTAAATTCAATATTTCCTCTGTTACCCAAGGATTTCTAGCAACCCTCGTCTTTTTACCTACTTTATCCTCTGCTGCCTTCACTACTTCATCCCTCAGAGCTACCCATTCTTCTTCAACTGTGTTTCTTTCCCCCATTGCTGCCAATTGTTCCCTTATGCTCTCCTTGAAACTCTGTACAACCTCTGGTTCTTTCAGCTTATCCAGATCCCATGTCCTTAAATTCCCACCTTTTTGCAGTTTCTTCAGTTTTAACCTACAGGTCATAACCAATAGATTGTGGTCAGAGTCCACATCTGCCCCTGGAAATGTCCTACAATTTAAAACCTGGTTCCTAAATCTCTGTTTTACCATTATATAATCTATCTGATACCTTTTAGTATCTCCAGGATTCTTCCATGTATACAACCTTCTTTTATGATTCTTGAACCAAGTGTTAGCTATGATTAAGTTATGCTCTGTGCAAAATTCTACCAGACGGCTTCCTCTTTCATTTCTTAGCCCCAATCCATAATCACCTACTATGTTTCCTTCTCTCCCTTGTCCTACTGACGAATTCCAGTCACCCATGACTATTAAATTTTCGTCTCCCTTCACTACCTGAATAATTTCTTTTATCTCATCATACATTTCATCAATTTCTTCATCATCTGCAGAGCTAGTTGGTATATAAACTTGTACTACTGTCGTAGGCATGGGCTTTGTGTCTATCTTGGCCACAATAATGCGTTCACTATGCTGTTTGTAGTACCTTACCCGCATTCCTATTTTCCTATTCATTATTAAACCTACTCCTGCATTACCCCTATTTGATTTTGTATTTATAACCCTGTATTCACCTGACCAAAAGTCTTGTTCCTCCTGCCACCGAACTTCAATAATTCCTATCCACTTCCCTTTTTAAATTTTCTAACCTACCTGCCCGATTAAGGGATCTGACATTCCACGCTCCGATCCGTAGAATGCCAGTTTTCTTTCTCCTGATAATGGAAAAGAAAATTGAGAATGCGCTAGGTGACGATCAGTTTGGCTTTAGGAAAAGTAAAGGCACGAGAGAGGCAATTCTGACGTTGCGGCAAATAATGGAAGCAAGGCTAAAGAAAAATCAAGACACATTCATAGGATTTGTCGACCTGGAAAAAGCGTTCGACAATATAAAATGGTGCAAGCTGTTCGAGATTCTGAAAAAAGTAGGGGTAAGCTATAGGGAGAGACGGGTCATATACAATATGTACAACAACCAAGAGGGAATAATAAGAGTGGACGATCAAGAACGAAGTGCTCGTATTAAGAAGGGAGTAAGACAAGGCTGTAGCCTTTCGCTCCTACTCTTCAATCTGTACATTGAGGAAGCAATGATGGAAATAAAAGAAAGGTTCAGGAGTGGAATTAAAATACAAGGTGAAAGGATATCAATGATACGATTCGCTGATGACATCGCTATCCTGAGTGAAAGTGAAGAAGAATTAAATGATCTGCTGAACGGAATGAACAGTCTAATGAGTACACAGTATGGTTTGAGAGTAAATCGGAGAAAGACGAAGGTAATGAGAAGTAGTAGAAATGAGAACAGCGAGAAACTTAACATCAGGATTGACGGTCACGAAGTCAATGAAGTTAAGGAATTCTGCTACCTAGGAAGTAAAATAACCAATGACGGACAGAGCAAGGAGGACATCAAAAGCAAACTCGCTATGGCAAGAAAGGCATATCTGGCGAAGAGAAATCTACTAATATCAAATACCGGCCTTAATTTGAGGAAGAAATTTCTGAGGATGTACGTCTGGAGTACAGCATTGTATGGTAGTGAAACATGAGCGGTGGGAAAACCGGAACAGAAGATAATCGAAGCATTTGAGATGTGGTGCTATAGACGAATGTTGAAAATTAGGTGGACTGATAAGGTAAGGAATGAGGAGGTTCTACGCAGAATCGGAGAGGAAAGGAATATGTGGAAAACACTGATAAGGAGAAGGGACAGGATGATAGGACATCTGCTAAGACACGAGGGAATGACTTCCATGGTACTAGAGGGAGCTGTAGAGGACAAAAACTATAGACTGACGACAAAAAAAAGTGATAATTTCAGGTTTTTTCTCATTACCTGTATTTTCGTCAATATTTCCATTGTGGTGCATCGTTGACAGTAGTAATAACACTATATTTCGTTTCTGCACATAAGAGGATCAGGTGCAATTTTTCTGAAACCCAATCAGAGATGACTTTTCTTGTCGGTATTTCGTGTTAATAATTCCCCTTGGGACTTGTCTCTTGTTCTTCCTCAGGGTACCAACGATGGTCGTCTTCTTCGTAATCAATGTTTTTGCAAGCTCGTAACATTTAAAATAACTGTCGCAAGTTATGTTGTGGCCTGTATTCAGGATAGGTTGGCAAAGTCTCTGAACACGTTCAACTGGTCTGTTGTCGTGTCTGTAAGGGCCTTCAGGGTGTTGACCAACATACATCTCCATGTTGAATGTGTAAAACATTCTGGCATCCAGTGTTGCAAAATTCTTTACTCCACACTTGTTTGGCTTATTTGGCATGTACTGTCGGAATCTGCATCTTCCATGGGATGCTTCTAGTTTTTCAACAGATGTCAAGTATTCAGAAACTGTATAAACCTTCTAAAAGTTCTCAACAAGTAGACTGAACACCTGTCTTATCGCCGCCATGTGATCTGTTTTCTCCCTTTCCATTCTAGTTTGTTTATCGTAGAATCTGAGGCATCGAAGGAACAAACGAAATCTGTTTATGCCCATTGTGAGATGAAATATTTCAATTCCTGTGCCATGTGTTCGCCACAAATCTTGTAGACTTAGTCGATGGGAACGCATTACACCAGCGTAGTACAATAATCCCAATAAGGCTTTTATTTCAGCTTTAATAATTTGTTGTGCATCTGTTTCCGTTGAAAAGTTTCCCTGGATACTTTGGCTGTAACTGTTATTCCAGTCAACGAGTATGTGTATAATGTTTTCATCAAAAAACAGTTCCCAGCACTGTAGAGGATTTGTAGCACTTTTCGCAGCACCTTTCACACCTGGTAAATGAGTTATGATGTTATGACAACGTGTGCTGGAGTTCCTTGGCGGAACACGTGAGTTCCACACTGTTCCGTCTTTACCGACAAACACATCACGGTCAGCACCACCATCAGTGTCATCTGATTCATCACTCGAGGTTTCTTGTTCGGTGCCGGAATCACTTTTCCACTCTGGGTCCTGGATTTCTTCAAAGTCGATTTCTCCATCTTCAGAATCACCAGTGTCACTTTCAGCCATTACTTATTGAATCAAGTTGCTAATTCTCTCCTCCTGTGCCTCGTAATAATAAGCCATGATGCAGTTACAACACTTACAACACACTAAAATAAGGTACAAAGCACGAAAAAATTTTTTCTACCACTAAACTAAGCAGATACCGCAAATATGCGAGCACGTGAATAACCTTGGTGGAGCTAACAATAAACTGACACCAGTGCAAGCGGCTGGCCTGTGCGACCCTAGACCTCTTTGTTGTGAGCTAACCGGAAGTGCTATTATTGGAATACTAGATACACCATACCAAACGCCTCCTATTACACTCACTTAAAGATACTGAGAAGATAGCTTCTTGGAAACAACTTTCAGACATTGCATTAATGTGAAAATATTCTTCTTTGGTCTGACAAACCACCTGCGTTTGTTGACGGGTTAAAGGCATTGTTGGTTTCTTCCTGTATGTGCACAAAGAAAGAATATTACGAATATAAACGGTTCTTGTTATCGCCCCAGCCTGCGATTGAAATGCATATAAAAACTAAGCAGCCATGTGCCGAGTGGCAGGGAGGTGGATGGACAGGACTCATAAGAGACAGACCCGAGGTATCAGTTCACCTGATAGGTAAGGCAGGCATCGCTACACCCCTGCCAGCCTCATGTGCTGTAATGGAAGGTGATATGCAGTGCACATCGTGAGTAATTACAATCACTGTGTTCTTCTCTAAATAAAAATGAGTAAATTTGTAACGGATTTTACAGTTATTATAATTTTCTAATTGATGAGGGTTAAAGATGCAAGTAAACAATTTTTATTGTAAGAATCTGCCGGCCGCGATGGTCTCGTGGTTCTAGGCGCGCAGTCCGGAACCGTGCTACTGCTACGGTCACAGGTTCGAATCCTGCCTTGGGCATGGATGTGTGTGATCTCCTTAGGTTAGTTAGGTTTAAGTAGTTCTAAGTTCTAGGGGACTAATGACCGCAGCAGTTGAGTCCCATAGTGCTCAGAGCCACTTGAACCATTTCTTTGTAAAAATCTAGTTTTTATATACAGTAGTGAATATAATTTTTAGAGATTTTGAAGAGATGATGATCTACATATGCAGTATTCCATTGGTGCAATTTTCTGTTTTTCACACTGATACTACTACGGATTTCTTTCTATTCTGTACGGTTCAAGTGTACAGCACTAAAATTATTTTCATTGATTTTTAAGGAGAATATGATCTATAAATGGTATTCCACAATTTCTGTAACAGACTTCTAGGACTTGTAGAGGGCATGGAGTATACAATATGTCGAATAGCAACCTATGTCTAGAAATGTACCATTTCTGTTCAGTGACGGGTTCAATTCAGATGTTTAACTCATGCTTCAGAAATGGAATCAGGTGCGACGCTTCACAGTTATTAGCTAAAAATCCGAAATGAAACGTAGCGAAACGTCCATTTATCACTTAAAAACATTTTTATGTACTACCACTCAAACATTACTTGTTTGTATTACTCCGAAACGAAAGTGAACTCAGTATACTGTACGTACAGAACAGTACTGAAGCATTGCATCAGCGGTTCGATGTAGGAACCACCAACGACGTTGCAGACATTTAACACTGATGCATGTTTTGGTACACACACTACATCTCATATCGTGTCTCTTCAACTTGCAGTGCAAGGGTCACTGCTGGTGCCAACAGATCTTCCTCTGTCTCTATAGGAGGCAAGCCCAAAATAACACCGATGCAGTACACATCATCCAGTCGATCCTACTACATACCAAGACAAGCAGCTCCGAGACTTTTCTCTTTCTCTCAGAAGACGTTGATAGGTTACATTTCTCAACTGCAACCGTCGTAGAATGGAAACAGCACATTTTGAACATGAGTTTCCACTGAAAATATTATGCACTCACTCCACTCTACATGTTCTAGAAGTTTGTAAAGAAATTTTCGTACACTCTATATATATACAATATTTGAAAGGTACATTTTTCTCATTTTCACATTAACACGAGAATGTATGTTTTCCTCAGTTACATATACAACAGTGAATATAATTTTCTGAGACTTTAAAAAAGTGGTACCATATAAAGAAATGCAGACTTCGCATTTTGGATCTCTTCAGCATGTATAGTTCGAAAGATGAACTGTGTTTATCGTGTGTGTGAGTCCGGCAGCTGACAGGCGTTAGAAAGAGGAAGTCTCATATTCACACACACACACACACACACACACACACACACACACACACACACACACTCAAGCGAATAGCGTGAGAATGGGAGCATTCTGTTTCCATCTGTACAAATGAAGCATTTGCCACCATGGGTGCGACAAGCCAACTTCCAGATGCAGTGAGTATGCATCTCATGGTACTGCAATCGAGAGACTACCTTTATCTACACAGTATGCAATCATCTTTCGTCTGGGTCGCACTAACTCCGTAATCTGTGAACCATTCACCTTATAACACTAGCGTCTGCTACCGCTGTACCATAACCTTAAAGCAGGTTGTGAAATAAAACAATATTATTAAAGCAATTATGGTATAACGCACCAGAGCAGTGTTACCCTCTGGGAGGAATTTTCTTGTGTTGACCGTGTTGTACCTAACGGAGGTGGCTTATCGGAAATGAAAGTCAGAATTACGGAAATATTTGAACAGTAACAAACAAAATTTTGCCTGTCTGCACTGTTAGCAGGTAAAGAAAACGGTCGCCACCCTAACTAGGTTTCTTGTTCAAGAAAATAGTTATTAGTAACTTGAATGGATAAACACAACCTATACTTTGTCACACGCGAGTGCAGTGAACTCTTGACACAGACATATGTGTACGGTAAGATTGAAACTAACAGTTAAAACAGCACAAACTATTTGCAAAATTATAACAGATACTGAAACACACTATTACTTTCAGGGCTTACACAAACTGAATGGACTTTATAACGTTATTACTATTAACTGCAGAATCATTAATTGGATATAGGTTAAGTCTCTCTCAGCTAAGTACGTTACTATTTAAAATGAAAGTTAATTTGAATCCACTTAAAGGTTGCTCCTCATTATCATTTGACTAAAGAAATTATGGTTTTCATAATTAATGGTCTTTCCGTTATTTGTTACCGAGTATTAAGTCAATAGACAAACTGTGGATCCTGTTATATTTTTAATAAGCACTTCTAATACACAGGAGAGACAAACACTTGGCAAACTTGAGTATATAACGTTCCACACTGCAGTTTTCCACTTTTACTACACTGAGACACAAAATTAACATATATGTAAGATACTGACCCACCTTCTGTGATTTACAACAGACAGTAATGAAATCATTTACGAAGCAAAACTTTATAAGTCTCAGTCTTCACAACTTTTAATTTGAAGTTGGCAACAACACATTAATAAGCAGTTTTATTAGGAAAATTACTTTCATTAACTTTCTCTTTTTTTCAGTTATAAATTACCTTATATTTGAGCACACTAATACGTCCATTTAGCCGATCCTTCACAGTACATTATTATAGTACTCCATTACAGTGATTGCGCAATGTGGTGGCGATTGCATGTCGGTAGGTGGAATTGCCGGTAGAATTGCTGGACTCTGTCATTTCTTGGTGGCGATGATAGATACAAATTCCAGAATAGTTCCAGCAATTTATCCGTCCATCCGAGGCATTGGAAAAGAGCAGAAAATTCCTCTCTCGGGAGCAGCACAATATGCAACATTTACATGGCTGTGCACAGTTTGGTAGCTCGTGCCCGACTGGTAGCTCGTCCACGACTCGTAGCTCGTCCCCGACTGACTCTCAGTTCCACCTTTTCTACCTAGGCCAACCACAATTTGCGCGCGCTACACAGTTCCGTCCCCGAGGGGAACCACAACAACTTTTACATACAGAATAACAAAGAACCCTAAGTGAGGATCAACAGTTTACATAACAGTAAAGAAACACATTAAATGAAACAGAGCATTTGCACAAATTGACATTTCTACAAAAAAATTATTCACACAGAAATTACAATTATATACAGTGAGTTTTGTTCCCTCCAAATGGGACAAAGAATTTAATTAACAGATACACTACTTTGCATAGAATCAAGCCACAACATCAAAGTTTTAAACAAAGAAAGGAGTACACAATTTTGTGTTATCAATTCAATCAGACACATTTACAGACGGTTATTGATGTAATATTAAATGAAACAAAAACCAAAATAAATAATTGGAGTACTAGAGCTATGGTGTTACAACCTCACCTTTCATCAGGCTGTAATCTTCTTGATCTTATGCCTTATGCCATTAGGATTATCGGTCACATATCCAGATATGTCGAATTCGTTAGGATTGTACCTAGTTACTTTATATGGATCGCAGCCTTTCACCCAGTGGATGAATTTGTCTGTATCCACATTAAGTAATTTTGACTTCACTTAGTTTCTTTGTGGAAACTCATTGTACATTCGGAGTTTGGAGAACATCAGATTACTCATAGTGATAAATACATGCTTCATGAACTCCACTGCTACTTTAGCAATCTATACAGCAACATGTCTATGAAAAATCGCAGCCCACTTAAAATCTTGCCTGGCGATATAATCTCTTGCGCCATAACGCCCATCCCATCCATAAAATAAAGGAATTTAGCTGTGCTTTCTAGCAGTTTCTATGATACTTCCGAAAACAGACATATTCATCAATTTATAAAATATTTTTCTCAGAATCATACATCGGAAAAGGCTCTTTTTGGTGTTAACATGAATATACTTCTTCATCCAGGAATGTTGGTCAAAGCAGATGCTGGGGTTATACTTATAATCCCCATCCCCAACCCACTGCTAGAGTTTCTGTAATGTAGACTGTACCTCTTCTTATCCCCTAACGTTGGCATCGACTTGCGGACAGAACCATTTTGCGGCACTAGGTGCTCCGGACATGGCCGCAACTCTCTGTACATGTCATGCTGCGTGGTGGAATAACCGACTGCCGCTGTGGCCCAGTGGTTCTACGCGCTTCAGTCCAGAACCGTGCTGCTGCTACCGTCGCAGGTTCGAATCCTACCTCGATCATGGATGTGTGTGATGTTCTTAGGTTAGTTAGGTTTAAGTAGTACTAAGTCTAGGGCACTGATGACCTCATATGCTAAGTCCCATAGTGCTTAGAGCCATTTGAACCACTTATGGTGGGATAATCCACGTCTGGCAGCACGATGTAAACCACATCAGCATCTGCATCTACATCTTGGATGTCATCATTCAGTCGGTCAGTTTCGTCATCAGCAGCAATTTTAAAATTCCAAACGGTAGAGACTGTTGAAGAACGTTGCCCTCAGAGATTTTTTATATCCTAGTAAAGGATGTAGCTCAAATAGTCAGATGGCCTCGTCTTCACTCTCTCGCACGTTATGCACCCTGAGGTACCTGTGTATTCACTGACAAAGTCCCATGAGGAACCTATGTTCATCAGTTTCGGTAAACGGTTGGAGGTCGATACATGTCTTTTTTATCGTTGCATCGTATGAAACTCTTCTTACATTGTCATAGAAAGCGAGATCCAGGGCACTAATGACGTCGCTATTTGGCCCCCTCCTCCAAACCAAACAACCAACCAAGATCCAGAATGATCACGCAGAAATCTCACAAATATCTGTGAACAGGAGCATATCAATTTCCATGAACAGTTAGCATATTCTTCTACATAAGAGAAGACCTGCCAAACATTCATTGTGTGGCTATATGCCACAACGGTTATGACGGTGTCTGTGATGTTGCTCGTGAATGTAGTTACATCAGGTACTGTGGTTTGTGGAACGTTTGCTTTGAATACAGGCATTCGTAAGGAAAGACTCCCTTCTCTGTCACAAGCTGCAACTTGTTATCACCAAGATATTCTGCTCTGGTGAACTGCATATCCTCTTCATACATCGTCTTAGCAAGTTTACGAAGAGATTAGTGTATAAATGATCGTGAATTCAGTAAGGGGAGTGATAATTTCCATGTGATTCATTTGGACAATAAAATGTACGTCTCTACATTGTCAGGTATGATGCTGATCTTATCTTTCTCCATCCCCAAAGTCATTCAGGAGCTCATCAAGAAAGTTAGCATCATACCCTCTCAAATTATATAGGAGGACTGACACGTCGTGGTAGTTTGTATTTCAAGATGTATGCACTGTGAGCTGCAGCGTGGAACTTTACCATTGGATGACAGCATCCTCCATGTGATTTTTCCACAGTTTTTCAACGGCAGCACATTAAAATTAATATGGAAGTCAACAGTCTGCTACTATATGAAATCATTCTCCAGTGATATGGTACTTTGAATGTTGTTAGTATCAAGAACCTTAAGATCCAGCAAAAGTTGCTCAAGCTCAGAGTGCAACAATCTCGCAGGATTATCGCCGATGTATCACTCAAATTTGTTACGACTGAAGTCATATTATAATACAACTTGATATGTCTCCACATATGGAACATGTCGTTCTGTGAAAGTGGTGAGAGAGGCTGTGGAATCACCTTCACAATGCGCCACAGTGTGGATCGGCGGATGGATATAAAAATATAATTCTTCGTCGTCTCTTACGTGAGCCTGAAAACTATTTTTGCGATCAGCCAGAAAGCGATGGAGAACATACTGATCATAGTTCCCAGTCTGCAAGGCTGCACTCTTCTTGTGCTCACTGAAAGAAATATTTCTGCTCTCTGTTAACTCAGCGGGATCAGGAGCTATGATTATAAAAAAGAGTATTGCCTTCTACCTGATTCATACATTCAGTAAAAGATCACACGGACGAACATAGTAATATTCCTGATAATAATAATAATAATAATAATAATAATAATAATAATGTACTATCATAAACAGCACTATGAGTAGGAGTAGTTCAGTGGTGACCTCTATGGTAAGTTCCAATCGAAATGGTCTTCGCACTGACTTCGAAACATCAAAGTAAATTGCTCGCCACAAAAGTCGAAAATAATCTCACTAATTGTCATGCGGTCTTCTTAACAGTGCGAGGGGCACATAAACGGTTACATTCGTGAATTATAAGCTATCCAGAACGGTGAACAGTCCTTGCGAGTTCACTTCCTGTTCGTACCGGAAACATACATTTAGCAGCAGACTGGCTGTGACGCCATTTGAGGCAGAGCGTAAGCCGGCGTTTGACTGACGCGCGCAGAGGACAGCTTAGTGCGAAGTGTGTGTGCCTCTGCCTCTCAGGCCGTATTTATATATAGGCGCAGGAACATCTGCCGTCATCAGCTCTTAGCCTAGGTAGCGGCATCCAAATGGCCGCTTTCTCGTACACATATTATTTTCTAACACTGATGTGTATCAATTTACGGTCTTCGTAATTTTTATGTGAAAGGAGCTGAGTTGGCTTTAATTACTGGAAAAGTTTTAGCTCGACTGCACTTACACTTTGGCGGCTACAAGTTTTAGAACAAAACCGACAGTAGATCATGACCTCTGAACTCCTACTTTATGAAACCGTATATTGATTGGTATTATTCCAAAGTCCTGAAACTTGTTATAGCTTTATTGATTAATGAATTTAATCAAGTACTGTTATCAAAACTTTCTAACATTAATATAAATTATACTTAATCTACTACAAATAAGGGCGTTTTCGTCTCAAATTTAGTTTTTAGTAAATTACTTGAAAAGTATTACAGGTAGCTTAATGGGGTCACATAGTTCATGTTTCTGAAACTTCACAGCAACTTTCATCTTCCTGAGTCTAATATTTAGCGCCTTCCAGTTTTTGGAAAGACGCCGGTTTTGAATAAAATATTGCTCCAATCAAGTTGAAGCTTGTAATAGTTCATTGTGACAACATTTGCATATCTTGAAGAATTTTTGGCTTGCTGCCTTCATTATTTAGCGTCACTTGTTTTTTGTCTTTAAGACGAGGTATGTAGGGGTCCATATTCATTTGATCGCACTGAGATTTAAACATTAATATACTG
Source organism: Schistocerca gregaria (assembly GCF_023897955.1). Taxonomy (NCBI): domain Eukaryota; kingdom Metazoa; phylum Arthropoda; class Insecta; order Orthoptera; family Acrididae; genus Schistocerca; species Schistocerca gregaria. The sequence continues at coordinate 839,236,655 of NC_064931.1, forward strand.
AAGCATATGTTGACAAAGCTTGGAAAAGCTGTTTTTTACTTTTTAATTTCATCCTTAGATTATGGCGCAGTACTTTGTACACTACACACTGGCGCGTTATGATGAAGTGGAGCTAGTAGCACTGTACTGAGGTGAGTCCTGGCACACTCTCTCGCCTCTGTATCTTTCAAATGATACAGCGCTTCTGAAAGTTTCCCGGCGTATTTCTTCTTCTAATAATTTCCGGGTATGCAGCTGGATAAAAATTGGAACCCTGTTATTAAAATTATACAATCACAGCGGAATCGACGGTGTCATTCGATACTCACTGACTAGATGATCTACTTTCACCACCGAGGGCATCACGTACAACTCGGCTATGCCGCGCTTGTCAACACCTGACGCATGCGCTGTAGGATGCCAGTACATTTCGCATGCGCGAGATTCGGCATAAATACCGCGACTACACATGGGATTTTCAGTAGTTGTGTACTCACCTGATGATGGACTTCTCTGGGCTGAAATATTGTGGCAGAATGTCGACGGAATCCGGCTGCGTACCCGAAAATTATTAGAAGATACAGCGCTTGTTTCACCACAACAGGAACTGGTAAGCTCTCGAAGTCAACGTATACAACAAAGGGACAGCATTCCTGGTGGTGTGAGTTATTAACCTGTAAAACCGTTTTATCGTGGGAAGACATTTCCACACGTTTCCTTCTAAATCGTCACATATGCCGAAAGATCTGAGGCATCTCCGGCAAAATGTCTCCTACAATCATGATTAGATAATGGGACAGAGAGTAGATGGAACATATATCTGATTCAGACATAGTGATGCTTCTCCCATTGTGATATTAGCAATAAATCTAAATATTAGGGACAGAAACTGGCTACTCTGGAAAGTAGGGAAATCTGATTACCTCATGATTCACATTCCCTGGCTTACTTTAATTTTTATCTATATCCAAGACACCAATGTGAACTGAATAATTACGTCTTCACCATTCGAATTTTTATTAATCTGGGATTGTGATGGGGAATGAGGTGCCTTCAAACTCATAATCCTGCAGATTTTAGTTGCTTGTATGTACTCATAGTCAGTGAATTTTTTGGACAATTTCTATTACAAGCTACAAGCAACCATGCTCAGCAATAATTATCATTCTTCTTGCTATTCTCGACATCAGTCCATGTCCTTTTAGCAATAGTTCCTGGAGGAAGAACTATGTAACAACAGCCAGAATTAGCTTGGTGAAAGACGTTCGTGTATACATCAAAGCAGAACAAAATGGTGGTTGTGACACACCCTCTATCCTGCATATCTAAAAACGGCTCAGTGAGGTATTCCCGGTAAAAATTCCATATCACTCCACAATTGGTCTACCCCACGATACCACGCCACCCTTCCACGAAATTTTACCAATGTTTTATGTGCAGCATTACCACCTTCTTTTGGACTGTGCCAGCTCACAGTACAGATGTTTCATGTACCTGATGGCTGGATACCACAGGGTGTTAATGTTTTCTGGGAGTTCCCTTTCCAAGGCTTGTCGATAAACATGAAGGAATGTAGACACATCTTGATACTCTGCATTGGTGTTATAAATGGAGCACTGCAATATGCTGATTCCAAAGACCACCAGGAACTACTGAGTAGTTCATTGCAGCTGTGCGGCTTACCTGGTTTTCGTTGACATGGTAGGCTGTAGGACTGATGCCACTAAACCCGAAACGTTGCCGTTACGCTCCAGGCCAGGGAAATGGGGTGGTCACACGCTGCATCAACAGGTTTGATGATATGGGTTGGGCTGGCTGGGTCATGTGCGGTGATTACTAATTTAACGTCCAACCTCGACTGACACTTGCCACCAGTTTGATGGTCCCAGCCAGGCTGAACTGAGGGGTACATAGGCTGTGCCCACCAGTTTGATGGTCCACGCTGTGAAGATAATGATGTCGGAGTCGCCATATTTGGATCTGACTAAGGAAGTGTAAGCCGTCCTACACTTATCATCGACACCCACAAATCCATAGACAAATATATCTCTCATTAATGATAATAATTTGTGTTACTTACTATGTGGTTCATTGAACTATTAGTGATTTTATTCATATGTCGGCTTCATCACTCACAACATTGCGGACATATTCAGATATTTTTTGCTCTAGTTCAGTACTTAGCTACTCCACTACAGCAAATGCATCAAGATTAAACACACATCTCGCTACCCGTCGGCGTCAAAAAAGTGTGTAAAAGAAGAGGTAGAGTTATACTACTGGCGTATCTAATCCTGCACAATCTATGGAATACCCCAAGAATTTTGGATTGAGAGCTGCGAAACTACTTCCTGTAAAACAGCTACGAGAATGCTGAATCGTCACTGTCCTGGGCGCCTGCACAAATAAGAATACGTAAGTGTTAACCTTAATGAATAAATTCTTCTTCCACTACTGTTCAATGATTAGTACCCACCGAGACGACTAGCCTGCTCCACCGCATTAGATGCTCCGTCATCCCTTCAACAGTAAAGATTTCATCCCAGGCCCTACACTAGTAACGCCAAAGGTTTCTGTTAGCAGAACCACGTGTGCGCTATCATCGTCGTCTCGTCTTCCACCTTCACACATTTCAGTGTGGAGAGTGAGTCTTTTTTCTTTTGGACTTTCTCATTATTTTCTTGTTTGAGGCAATGTCAAAGTGCAGGGACATTAGTTCCACTGTTAGAGTGTCTTTGTGAAACCACAGGAACCTATAGACATACCGTCGTTACAGGAAAGACCGTAGAAACAGATTTAACGCTATACAGTTGTAAATTTTGTAATTTAGTGAGCGATGAGTTCGGTCTTGATCAATGTCAATTGTTGACTGCAGATGGCCACTAATCACAGATCATCATTAATCACTGACCATCAATGATCAGTGACAAAAATTATTGTTGGTCTTACGATCAGTGATCAGTGCCATGAAATTCGGTGAACTGAATAAGTGTATCAACCTGCCAAAAAAGTGTACGTAATAATCCATCAAACGATATCGTCTTCTCCTAAAGTGTATCAACTTACCGCAAAGTCTGTCAGATTACCCCCTCAGCAGTATCAAATTACAACTCAAACTGTATCAAACTGTCACAGTAGCTGTGTGTGTTTAGAATAATGCACGCAGCATTACAAAGATTACCTTTTATTCATAAAATCATAATGTCTTGATGCAACAATATTATAATATGCAGTTCCTTTTACCCCTCCCCATTCCAGTATGTGACTCTAATATTCCGTCAGAATACTGTCGAACGTTCAGTAACATGCTGCTGCTTAACAGCTAACACGTGATGCATAACGCCTAATGCCTAATATGCAAAACTGTATGGACACAGATAGCTCTGGCGTAAATGTTTTTTTTTAATAGTTTTGACTCCAAGGTCAAAGATGTGAATTATTACTTTCTATCAAAACGTTAACCTTGTTATAAAACTCTTAACATATTCAGTTTTCGTGAGAGAAACAACTGACTGCTGTTAACGATGGATTGGATGTGCAGACTGCATTATACAGAGAGAACGGGTGGGGATCAGACAGCATGTATATGTGTTACAATCTCCTGTAAGGTGATATTAGAACGACTGTGGAATCTTTATAAAAAAAATTTGGGCTCATTCTTCTTTCTAGTACTCCTGGGAGAACCTTCCCTCATATTCATTCACTAATGAAAGAGGTACGACTTTTATTAGAGAAAATGTGGGACAGAGCATAAACAGGTTTTTCTGCTATAAAAACAGGAGAGTCATAAAAAACGCAATCTGTGCGCTTGAATTCCTATCGCCAGGTGCATATATGACTAAGATATTGGGGAGCATGTTGCTTTAACCCCTTTTTCGTCTTATTATTACTACTCTTTTCACATCAGAAGGGGAATGAGAATATAAGGACCTCTCCACTCCAACAAGCTCTGGTTCCCTGTGTGCAACATCAAATATAAAGTGCACCGAAAATTATTACGAATGTCATTGCTATGCATCGGAAAGAAAAACAGTAATCTTGTTCATACGTTACTGCTTTCGTTCATATTACAACGTTGTTGCCTGATTTAAGTAAGCACTTCACCAAGAGAGAGGGGTTTATCATGTTTTTTAATGATGTAGTAAAATCTACCACTTCAGTAGCCGAAAATGTAGCCGAATTGCCGTAGATGTTGAAGGACTTGCGTTCAATTCCATGTACCCTTCATATTTGTCTGGGGTAGATAGTTCTGGAGTGTGTAGCTGAAAGAAGAGAAATGTCTTGGAATCATCAAAAATCGCTATTTTTGAAAATTCAGATATTAATGCATGTACCACAAATTTTGGAAGTCTTGAGGGTTAAAGAAACACTACCTTCAGCAATGTGATGAAGTCTAGCTTTTTTACCTACAAATTGTTGATCAGAAATTTTCACACATCCTAATCTTACAATGTTTGCTGTAACACGAACCAATCCAAAAGGGCTCACATATGAAACCTTGAACTATCTTCTAGGAATGCATGCGTTATCTCTTCTTCACGCAAGAATATACTAGATCGCAACCACTGAATACCAGACTTTGTGAAGCATTATAACGCACGTTAAAAGAGCGGAATTAACGCAAGAGGGTCGCAAGATAGAGGAATTTTCACGATACTCATAATGTCTCACACGATACGTGTTTTGCATCATCGTGATGTAGTTGGTATCTCTCTCTGGAATTCTTGGTGTGTGCATTGGATTTCAGTGTGGTAGGTACGACGGAGTGCTGGATAATAACGCCTCCAATATTTTTGTTTGTTTGTGAAAACTCTTAAATATTTTTAAATGAAATAAACGATATTATTATTCTATATCTTTATTCATCATGGCTGCATATATACAGCCTCTGCTGATAGGGGATTCCAGATTGTAGCGTGTAACATGGTAGTGTATCTACATCTACATCTACATCTACATGACTACTCTGCAATTCACATTTAAGTGCTTGGCAGAGGGTTCATCGAACCACAATCATACTATCTCTCTACTATTCCACTCCCGAACAGCGAGCGGGAAAAACGAACACCTAAACCTTTCTGTTCGAGCTCTGATTTCTCTTATTTTATTTTGATGATCATTCCTACCTATGTAGGTTGGGCTCAACAAAATATTTTCGCATTCGGAAGAGAAAGTTGGTGACTGAAATTTCGTAAAAAGGTCTCGCCGCGACGAAAAACGTCTATGCTGTAATGACTTCCATCCCAACTCGTGTATCATATCTGCCACACTCTCTCCCCTATAACGCGATAATACAAAACGAGCTGCCCTTCTTTGCACCCTCTCGATGTCCTCCGTCAATCCCACCTGGTAAGGATCCCACACCGCGCAGCAAAATTCTAACAGAGGACGAACGAGTGTAGTGTAAGCTGTCTCTTTAGTGGACTTGTTGCATCTTCTAAGTGTCCTGCCAATGAAACGCAACCTTTGGCTCGCCTTCCCAACAATATTATCTATGTGGTCTTTCCAACTGAGGTTGTTAGTAATTTTAACACCCAGGTACTTAGTTGAATTGACAGCCTTGAGAATTGTACTATTTATCGAGTAATCGAATTCCAACGGATTTCTTTTGGAACTCATGTGGATCATCTCACACTTTTCGTTATTTAGCGTCAACTGCCACCTGACACACCATACAGCAATCTTTTCTAAATCGCTTTGCAGCTGATACTGGTCTTCGGATTACCTTACTAGACGGTAAATTACAGCATCATCTGCGAACAGTCTAAGAGAACTGCTCATATTGTCACCCAGGTCATTTATATAGATCAGGAACAGTAGAGGTCCCAGGACGCTTCCCTGGGGAACACCTGATATCACTTTAGTTTTACTTGATGATTTGCCGTCTATTACTACGAACTGCGACCTTCCTGACAGGAAATCACGAATCCAGTCGCACAACTGAGACGATACCCCATAGCTCCGCAGCTTCATTAGAAGTCTCTTGTGAGGAACGGTGTCAAAAGCTTTCCGGAAATCTAGAAATACGGAATCAACTTGAGATCCCCTGTCGATAGCGGCCATTACTTCGTGCGAATATAGAGCTAGCTGCGTTGCACAAGAGCGATGTTTTCTGAAGCCATGCTGATTACGTGTCAATAGATCGTTCCCTTCGAGGTGATTCATAATGTTTGAATACAGTATATGCTCCAAAACCCTACTGCAAACCGACGTCAATGATATAGGTCTGTAGTTAAATGGATTACTCCTACTACCCTTCTTGAACACTGGTGCGACCTGCGCAATTTTCCAATCTGTAGGTACAGATCTATCGGTGAGCGAGCGGTTGTATATGAGTGCTAAGAGGGGGGCTATAGTATCAGCGTAATCTGAAAGGAACCTAATCGGTATACAATCTGGACCTGAAGACTTACCCGTATCAAGCGATTTGAGTTGCTTCGCAACCCCTAAGGTATCTACTTCTAAGAAACTCATGCTAGCAGATGTTCGTGTTTCAAATTCTGGAATATTCCGTTCGTCTTCCCTGGTGAAGGAATTTCGGAAAACTGCGTTCAATAACTCCGCTTTAGCGGCACAGTCGTCGATAACAGTACCATCGGCACTGCGCAGCGAAGGTATTGACTGCGTCTTGCCGCTTGTGTACTTTTCATACGACCAGAATTTCTTCGGATTTTCTACCAAATTTCGAGACAATGTTTCGTTGTGGAACCTATTAAAGGCATCTCGCATCGAAGTACGTGCCAAATTTCGCGCGTCTGTAAATTTTAGCCCATCTTCAGGATTTCGCGTTCTTCTGAACTTCGCATGCTTTTTCCGATGCCTCTGCAACAGCGTTCGGACCTTTTTTGTGTACCACGGGGGATCCGTTCCATCTCTTACCAATTTATGTGGTATGAATATCTTAATTGCTGTTGCTACTATATCTTTGAATTTGAGCCACATCTCGTCTACATTCGCATAGTCAGTTCGGAAGGAATGGAAATTGTCTTTTAGGAAGGCTTCTAGTGGCACTTTATCCGCTTTTTTAAATAGAATTATTTTGCGTTTGTTTCTGATGGATTTGGAAGAAATGGTATTGAGCCTAGCTACAATGACCTTGTGATCACTAATCCCTGTATCAGTCATGATGCTCTCTATCAGCTCTGGATTGTTTGTGGCCAAGAGGTCAAGTGTGTTTTCGCAACCATTTACAATTCGCGTGGGTTCGTGGACTAACTGCTCGAAATAATTTTCGGAGAAAGCATTTAGGACAATCTCGGAAGATATTTTCTGATTACCACCGGTTTTGAACAAGTATTTTTGCCAACATACCGAGGGTAGGTTGAAGTCCCCACCAACTATAACCGTATGAGTGGGGTATTTATTTGTTACGAGACTCAAACTTTCTCTGAACTGTTCCGCAACTGTATCATCGGAGTCTGGGGGTCGGTAGAAGGAGCCAATTATTAACTTAATTCGGCTGTTAAGTATAACCTCCACCCACACCAATTCGCACGGAGTATCTACTTCGACTTCACTACAAGATAAACCACTACTGACAGACACAAACACTCCACCACCAATTCTGCCTAATCTATCTTTCCTGAACACCGTCTGAGACTTCGTAAAAATTTCTGCAGAACTTATTTCAGGCTTTAGCCAGCTTTCTGTACCTATAACGATATCAGCTTCTGTGCTTTCTATTAGCGCTTGAAGCTCAGGGACTTTTCCAGCGCAACTACAACAATTTACAACTAAAATTCCGACTGTTCCTTGATCCAAGCACGTCCTGTAATTGCCAAGCACCCTTTGACATTGCAGCCCATCCCGTACTTTCCCGAGGCCTTCTAACCTAAAAAACCGCCCAGTCCACGCCACACAGCCTCCGCTACCCGTGTAGCCGCCAGCTGAGTGTAGTGAACTCCTGACCTATTCAGCGGACGTTATAACGTAAATATGACGATCCACGAGATACAGGGTGCTGTAAATGAGTTTCCAATTCAAACAGTTGATCTACACTTCAGCATGACCATACCAGGCCATGCATCAACAATACGATGTCTGTAACAGTCCGACGCTTTATGTTCACTATCATCGATTATCTTCCAACGGTACCCACGTGGCCCTATCCGAATGTCACGTGTTCGGAGAAATTGAAGAACAACTTCGATTACTTCACTTTGACAGTTATAAAGCGGTTCAAGGAGAGGTGTTCAAATGGCTCTGAGTGCTATGGGACTCAACAGCTGAGGTCATCAGCCCCCTAGACCTTAGAACTACTGAAACCTAAGTAACCTAAGGACATCACACACATCCATGCCCGAGGCAGGATTCGAACCTGCGACCGTAGCGGTCGTGCGGTTCCAGAGTGTAGCGCCTAGAACCACTCGCCCACTTCGGCCGGCACATCAAGTGGAACATTTACTCATGACTAGCAGTAAGCCACGACATTTCCCTTATTCATAAGGGAAGTATTTAAAATGACGGTCGGCTGTTCCGTAAGTACGAAGGCCGAAGCGGATCCGAGAAAATTAAATGAGTCCTAGTAACAGGAATCACGAGATACACACTACCGTACTAAAACGGACTACGTAATTCATTGACTTACTAATGGATTTTCTTAGAAAAGTAACGTCTACAGGGGTCTTGCAAATCTGCTCTCATGTGGAGGAGATTTTTGTAGAGAAGGTATATAAATCACATTCCAATTTACTACGAATAGTCTTATACGAACACAGAATTATCTTCGTGGCAGAAAAATTATCTCAGCTGGCTATCCTATCCAAAATAGCGAAGGACGCGTAATGGGAAAGGAAGCATGGGACCCAATCTCTGTGGCTAAGTAATTACTATATTAATCAACAAGACAAAGAAATTATCGTTACGAACCGTTACTAATGGATAATAAACATGAGAAAAGATCATTACAAGACCAGTAATAAGACCAGTAATGTGGCAAAGTGGACTTCCGTCTGGAAATTCCGGAAATCTTCATACAATCTTTAACATTGTTTTTCGTTTTAGAAATGTAGGTAACACGACCGGCTGTGCTGGCAGTTGTGTGATGTTTATTTAATACAAGGCCAACCACAAAGGAACATGGGGACCTGTCACAAAAAATTAAATATTATTTACACATGCATGTTGCTTAAATGATAAGAAATGGTCGTGAACGCGATACACGAGTTTTAAGATAGAGGTATTGACGAACGTAAAGCTGTGAGGAGGTGTTGTGAGTTGTTCTTGGGGAACTCAGTTGGTAGAGTACTTACCCGGGAAAGGCAAAGGTCCAGCATTCCAGTCTCACTCTGGTACACAGTTTTAATCTGGTAGAAAGTTCAACATCAGCATACACTCCGCTGCAGAGTGAAAATTTCATTCTGCAAATATCCACCAGGCTATGCCATGTCTCTGCAGTATCTTTTCTTCCAATAGTGGTAGTTTCGCAAGATTCTCAGGGGAACTCCTGTGATGTTTGGAAGGTTGGAGACGAGGTGCTGCCGGAAGTAAACTTGTGGGGACGCTTCGTGACTCGTGTTAGAGCAGATCAGCGGTTACGGCGCTCGCTTATTTCCAGGTCCGTATAGATATTAGAGCTGAGTTTCACTCAGATGGTGCTTTGCCGTTAGGCGGTTGTTTCCGTGTGTGATCGCTGGCCGGGTATAGCTGGAGGCTTGTGAGGAGGTGAGAGTGGTTGCCTTGCCGTGAAGACAGTTCGCCTTGGCTGGGGTTGTTTGCGTCTGGACGCCGAGTGGGGCCCGATGGGAAGACCGAACCGTGATTTTACGGTTAATAGTGTGGACAGGGCCGCCGTGTGCCGCTTAACTTGATTCGTAAGGGGAGCAAAATCTCGCCTGTCGTAGTGTGTCGAGCCGGAGTTTGAAATACCTTCTATGTGCGAAGGGATGTCATTTCGTCTTCCTGTCTCTCCGTTGTTGGCGTTGCTATCCTCGTTTACCGTCCCATGGATGTATATCGATTGGCTACACTCCTCTCCGTACTCTACTAGAAGCTGGAGATGGAAGTGAGTCGTTCAGCGCCACGTCTGTCTGGATGCTTTATGTTTCGTCTTCAAGAGTATAGTCTTCTAGTGGCACTCCTTAGAGTTGGCCGTGCGCAGTCAGATTTGAGTTTATTTTGTCTTGTGATGCTTCCGCTTTCCGTCAACGAAGGTTAAGCTTGATTCGGCACTCTGTACGACTCTTCACACCTCAGCAGGCGGACTGGAGACACCTTCGCGACTAAAAGGAAGCCTTTGGAATGAGAGTTCTTGTGTTTTGCATATTGTTCATAAATTGTTGTTTTGGTATTAAGTTTGGATTTCCCGGGATTTGGTCCGTAGTCCGGCCCGGGCTAGGTCTCGTTATTATAAAGGTCGGCCCTTGTTTTGGCTAAGAACGATTTTGGTTTACTGCCTGGTGGTTCTGGTAGTACGCCGGGTCGCTGTGGTTGTGTTGCATTTTGTATGGGGCTGTGTGCTCGGAGCCTACTTAAACCTAACTAACCTAAGGACATCAAACAACACCCAGCCATCACGAGGCAGAGAAAATCCCTGACCCCGCCGGGAATCGAACCCAGGCGTGGGAAGCGAGAACGCTACCGCACGAGCTCGAGATGCGGGCTGTTGGTAATCCACATCATCAGCTAGTAGAGCATTTGCCCGAGAATGGCAAGCATCCTGAATTCGAGTCTCGGTCCGATAATTGATTTAAGCTTCCAGGAAGTTTCAAACGAATTTGGTGTTTATGGAGAACACGCTCCCTTCCAATTGCTACCACTAACTATCCTGTTTCATGGACTCCTGATGAGACATGGGTCCGTTAAGGGCAATAAATTCCGCATCTCTAAACCATCCAGTCACAACGTAAGGTTTTTACCGCGAACTAAATGCCAAATCGTTCAAATGGTTCAAATGTTTCATAGCCCTTTGGGACTTAACAAGTGAGGTCATCAGTCCCCTAGACCTAGAACTACTTAACCCTAACTAACCTAAGGACATCACGCACATCAATGCCCGAGGCAGGATTCGAACCTGCGACTGTAGAAGCAGAGCGATTCCGGACTGAAGCACCTAGAACCGCTCGGCCACAACGACCGGCTAACTAAATTCCGTTCTAAGTTGTAGCCCGAACTTAGAGAGATGACTCGTTGTTAACCAGAGATCGTTCAGAGTTTCGCCAGGGAAATCTCTTCACAGCACCAAAGGTGTGCGAGAGAATTGAGGCTTTGAAGTTGGTACAGCAATTTTTGAGAATAAGAAAAGGGACTACTTTGGCCTCCACAGAGCATTGAGACTGCTGGTCCATACTTCCGTGAACAACGATTTTAGGTGGAAAAGAAAGCCATCATGGCTACACCAAGGAGACTGCTGAACTGCATGCAAAAATAAAAATAAAAACTTCTTCCCATTCTCTCTCACTAGGCAGTGTCGAATTTAATTATTTTTTCACACAGAAATTGCTAATCCAAGTTATAAATTGGTAAATGAACATATATTTTCATGTACAATTAAAAAAGATTAAAGAAATACGATAGGCGTGCATAATGAATGAGAATGGATGCTTGGTTTTCATTACACTGACCTATGAAAGAATATTTTCACAGCAAATTCGTACTTTAGAAAAATCTGTGCATGGAATCCGCCATGAGGTTCCTTATATTTTATTGTTGGTCTGGGCCTCGTTCTCCCCTGTGGTTCTTTCTTGTTTTTCCCTTATCGTTCTTTCTTTTTGCTTTTATTAATAAAGAAATGACAGGATACAATGAGAAAGTTAAGAGGAAATCAAGCAAGAACCAACAAATGTTCTTTCCATTGGGCGCGGAATGACGTCCTATAATCTCGAAACAACGTAAGTTAATCTGAATTTAAAAAAAAGGACAGGATTTTCTACTGACCAACATCATGGCCATCTACAGGTTAAAGCTATTTATTAGAGGCCTAACACGAACATTTCAAGGAATAACAGAACAACTTCACTAAGGCTAGCATGAATGTTGTATGGAAGTGTTGTATTTATTGTTTATGTCACTCTTTAGTGACTATGTAATTCAGGCAAGTAAGGTGAACGTATAGGGGTCAATCTTATTCAACTTTTATTGCAGCACAACACGAGACAGACAATATACACTACACACATGATACACAGTCACGTATAATTCATATGTGATGAATATGACAAATTACTCTGCGCATGTTAATGTTAATCAGAAACATGGACGAGGTGAAGGCAGTAGTACGCAGAAGTTAGTAAACATAGTCTCAGAATACGTTTGCATAAAAGAAACAAGACACAAAAGAAAAATCAGAAAAGAATCTTATCTAAACATTAAAACACTAAAATATATACAGAGGACTTTAAAATATAGTTATATCTGAACAGATGTCCAGATTCAATATGTTAAAGACACAAATATGTGACTACAACACACCAAAACAACAAACATTAAAACAAATTCAGTGATTCAATATGATGAGATACAGAATGGTGTTCGCATTATACTGTTGTTGAACTATGAAAACACTCAAAGAAAAGATAAGCAGATGAAAAGCAATGAAACACTCGATAGGGCACTGCACTGGTTGCAAGGACTCTCTAATTTCTGAGTCGTAGAGTCTGAGGTTACAGGAAGATTCAAACTATTGTCTGAGGTGTTGGGCCTAAAAAGTTCCGTTTCGCTGACCTGCTCTAATTGGGTGGAAACAGCCCTGTCGAAACGTCGAGGTCCAGGTATTACAGTCTGCCCAGTTGTCCGTCAGTAACCTTCATTGTCTGTTACACCATTGGTGACAAACCTCTCCCAGCACTACAACACCGTGTGCCTAAGAAATAGTGGCAGTATCGTGCTCATCATGATAACAGCAATTCGGAATTATCGTTTAAGGGTCTCCTGCACAGCTGGCTAATTAGCACAAGCAGCAAATGCAATCACAACAAACCACTGAGTGGAGTGCTCATGTTTGTTCAAAATCAATTATTGGACTACCAGCACAAATACTTGACGGTTTTGGTACGGTTTGCAGAAGTTTTCAGTGACACTCATTTGAGACAAGGGCTGTGGCTTAACTACACTTCACATTGCCACATATAAACACAAAAAATTGTAGCAATACCAAAGAGGAGAAATATAATCCTTCAAAAAAAAATTGTCAAAATTAATAAAATCACTTAAGTTGTCAAAACAAAGCACAGATTCACAGTAGGGAAGCATTCCCTTCTGTGTCACACAGTTGGTATAAAAAACACAGCTGTATTGAGTTGATTTTCTACCGTTACTGCACGAGAATTTCATGAAGTCGTCAGAAATTCATTGTCCCTCGATCAGCGCTATCATCTACTAAGCATCAAGAATTATTCTGTGAGAACTCAGTATTGTACGGTATAAACACTTCCTCATCAGTGGTAGTGGTGGGCGGAAATAATGGAGTTCATTTTTACACACAAGTATCAAAACATTCAAGACTGTCATTTAGTCGTTCCAAGAAGCACAATTTCATAACTGGAGAGCGTCTGTTTTAGTGCTACAGAATCGCAGGAAACTACGAAGTGACACCTCAATGTCTGTAGGTGGTTAGCTACCCCTCTAATTGAAAGCTCCTGGTAGACTTAATGACAGAGAGCGTGACGCACTGGCAGCGTTCATTGTCTACCCAGTGTTGTTGCTACAGGCACTGGTTAGCAGGCTCTTTGGTGACCCCACAGAATCCTTCCCTTTGATCTGATGCGCTGCGTATGGGCGCACGCAGCGAGGTGGGCGTCACTACAGTGTTGTGCACAGTGAACAGGTGCTTAGCTGATAGATCAGGGGCGTGATCTCTTCCCGCAGCGGGCAGAGGACAAGTACGCCAGTACCGCCGCGCTTGCTGGCCGTTGCCACAGTTGAGCTACCACGGCCCGCTGTGGAAGGAGAGGAGGCGGCGTGTTACCTCATGGTCTCATGCTCACCACGGATGGCAGCCCGAGGCCCTTGCCGAGCAGCACTCCAATCGTTAACTCCATGTCTGTAATCTTCAGTCTTCAGTGCATTTCTCCGATGACATGCAACATTTTGTCAGAACATCATAGCAGCTTACACAATAATGGGAATCTAACGACGATACACTGACCTTTGAAAAGACTGTAGCAGCAATGTAACGAAAAAGAAAGAACACCACAATGATTAAAAATAAATTTACCGTAACATAACTCTGTGGGAAGCTTGGTTCTATACGAATTTACATGGAACTTAACCCAACTCATTTAACAGTTTACAATGGTTCAATGTCAAATGGGAACACTTACCAGAAAACCCAGTCTTTGGGCGCTGAAAATTTACAAAGCGTAGTAGCCCGGCAGAATTAAAAGGGTAAAAGTAATAGAATATTTGAACACACAGTTCTCATTTACACTAATGTGTTGGAAAGTGTTATCTTTTGAAATAGTGAGTCAACTTCTCAGTTAACTTATGGAAACAACATGTAAAAGTTGAGAGGTGATGTCATATGAGACAACTAGGTGATAATTACACTGAGATAGTAATACAACCTGCAAGCTTATCTATCAGTTAGTTACCATTTTAGTTAGCATGACACTAAATCTAATATTCTGCACCTGTTGTCATAGTAATATGGTGCTCCATACTTGAAACAGAAGCAAAGTATAGAATATATTAAGGCACTATACTCATTGATTATTTCCTGTTCCAGTTAGGTCAGTATCCCATTTTTGGTCTCATATAATTTGCTCTCTGCTTAAGGGCCATCTCCTTAGCCTATCCTTGGGACTACTGCTGACATTGGTTCCTGCTAAGTAAACGTGGAATCTACTAATCCCCAGCTTTAGTCTCAAGATTACTGCATCTTCAATACAGGTACTGCGTTATCCCCCTCGTTCTACTTAGGTTAGCGCTCTGAAACATATATAAAAGGTCATATCAGCAGATGCATAACAACATAATCTCTCTTTCCATTGGCTGATGAAACTTACAAATTAGAACTGAGGGATAGTAGCGAACTCATCTGCTCATCTGTTCACAGGCATACTCACTAGCTTTGCCGTTTTGTTAGTTGTTTATTAATACCCATTTTCCATTCAACCATTGCACACTTCACTTCATTCTCCTCTTTTGAAAACAACTCATGAAAAAAATACTCACAGTGTGTCCATCCCTGTGCCTGGATTACAAATCAACACATGAAACATATCCGCAGTTGCAAATGTGGACAATTGAGAACTGTATAATTGAATATCAACATTAGCAACATATGCCCAACTGATACTAAAAGAACACAGATTTCTCACTTGTTGGTTGGAGTCACCTTACGATTACGCTACCTTAGCATTACTCACAACCAGGCCCATATGTTATCAAACATGTGCCAACAACCTGTACTCACACAGCCACTATGTACATTCATGTGTAGGGGAGACAATTTAATTGAAAGTAGCTTAAGTGGTGTTGATGGATAAATATATTATTTCAATGCCTGTGTTGTTCAGAATTAGGATGCTGTGTTCCTTTTGACATGCATATATGGATGCCTGCTCGCTATAAATGGGAAATAAGGTTTGCATCACAATCCTGCACAAATTTTAATTAACAGTAGATGAAGAGTGGGAACACTACACCAATCCAGGAGTGGGCCCTTACTTTTCATCTACTGTGATGGATATTTTTTCCTCACATTATTCAAACATTTTTGCAGTTTAAAAAATAAATTAAACCAAATTTCATGAAGAGAACTAAATAAAATATCAGGTACATTATAACTTAATCTCAGTATAAAAATAATTTGGAAACCAAAAAAACAGTCAGTTCCAACCAGGTATCAAAATAATTGAAAAATCAGGTAATTATTAATTTGTAATTGAATAAAAGTATTGATAATTGTGACACATGAAAAAATTGAAATTGTACACAAAAATTTAGGTAATAAAAATTTATAAATATTTTCAATAACTTTTCTCTACGTAAGTGCATCGATTTCTTAAGAAGTTAATTAATTCTAATTATTTCAAATGCTATAATGAGCTAGAAATAAGTTTTCATCTAATATTACTGATTGTGAATATTTATGTACTAGATTCCAAGAAGAAAATATTGCATGGAGCTTAATAAGGAATATAAATTTATTTGGCAAATTATTACTAAATATTATTTTAATTAATTTGAAGGACACACGTAACACTAAAATATATATAAATAAGACACTATAAAGACAATGAATTCCATAATATAGAATTTACCTTTGTAGAAATAGGATATAGAATTTTTAAACTACAAAATATATTATCAAAAATATAACGCAATAAAAATGTAAATTTGTGTTTCAACTCTTCAAAATCTAATAATTTTTTTAACATTTTCCAAAATTTAATAAACTTTTTATCTCTAAATCATCTCTCATATATGTAGTACTGAAATATTCGCAAGTTGTTCCTCCATTTTTTTAAATGTAAGGTGATAAGTTATTCATTTTTTTTTAATTGAACAGCTTTTCCCTTATAATTGAGAGAGCTACTAAACTAATTTATTGGGGTCTAACTTTGTACCTATTACAAAAGTAATAAATTATATGTATATTTTAAGTTAAAAGAAGCTACAACAATTGATTTTACAGAAAAACATTTTAGCAACCTGAGAAAAATTTAAAGAGAGATTTGGGAAGAATTACCTTATTCTAATATGGACAACAACAAAAGAAATATTTCCGTTTTATGGTAATACATTTTTGGGGGGAAAATAGGTCAATACTGGAGCAGTATTTACTTGCTAACCCATTTAAAAAAATTATGATAAAATATTTTACATGTAATATATACTCTGTTAACTATAACCATTTTTTAAATGCTTCTAAACTTAAATTAGGTAAGCAGTAACAGGAAATGTAAAATTACGGAGTAGATTGAAAATAAGTTTATATTTTATTCTGAGTATATAACACAGATTAAAATGAAAGGTATGGAATTTGGGCATTAAACACAAAATTACTAGGTTACTAGAGCAACAGATATATCGAAAAATTTCTAGAAAGTGAAACAAAATATTTTAGTCCAAATTTCTAATTTTAAAATTTATGTTAATGGATGTACATCAAAGAAAAATATTTGAGTATAATCAGGATTTAATATATATCTTCCATTAAATGTTTCACCACATACTGACTTACCAAGAATAGAGGAGAAAAAATGGAAAATATTTTCTATTTCCTGTGTTTCTAGCATACTGTAGATAGAAAAATTAATTCCCAACAGTAGAAGAAATTATAGTAAATTAAATGAGTATGATATTAGTGAAGAAGATCATAAAATAAGGCAAAAACCAAATATTAATAACATGTGAGAATATTATGAGTTATATTTAAAAACTGATGTTTTATTATTAGTGATGTTGCTGAATAATTACAAAAGCATGTATAGAAGCTTATTATTTAGACCATTTTTAGTATTTTAGGCACTTATATTCTTTATGTAAGTGTTTTTAGGATACGAGGTGAAATCCTGGCAGGAGTAAGGATGTAAGAACTGGTCATTGGTCATACATGAGTAGCACAGTCAGTAGAGAACTTTCCCACTACTGGCCACATTTCCCAGTTTGTGTTTTGGTCTAGCACACAATTATAGCACACTGAGAAGTTTCAGATTTAGAAAACCCAAAAAAATTTAATGATGAATAATGGCTTTACCTCTTCCAACTGAGTTTAAAACTGCTTTAGACAATAAATTTAGTTATGTTGTTCAAAACAGAAATCATAAACTATACTTATCTCTAGGAATGAAAACAACAAAACTTTCCGAAGTTCTAAAGTTTAAAGAAATCTTAATGGTTAAAAGACTATATAGATCTAAACACCGAAATGAATGAGTTAGGCAGCAAATAAGTTTGTAAATGATTTCTGAAAATTAAAAAAAATCCTTTTTCTGGAAAAGAATGGAAAATAGAAGAAACAGTAAATGTGAAATGAATGTTAAACTTAGAAAAAAAGCAATAAATTAGGGGTGAAAGCAAACTGCAAAAAAAGACCAATACCTAATTACAATCCAGTTGGAATCAATATGAATAAAATTGCAATATTAGTTAATAAGCCTTTTTATTTAAGAAAGAGTATACATGAATCATCCAAAGAACTCATATATAATTTTCACTACAATATTTTGAAACCAAAATTTGGAGAGAATACTGAACTTTTATCAGGAACCTGAACTTAAGAAGTTTATGAGCTCAAGATATTCATGAAAATGTGAAATCAAAGATTGATTATTTTAATCCCAGTAATTATTCAGAGGGTAGTATTTTTGATAGATTACAAAATATGGAATATGAACGTACTTGTAAAATAATGAAAGAATTAAAATGTATTATTATAACATAGATTAGATGGAAAAACAAAGTATTAATGAAGTTCATTGTAAAAATAAAATATGGAACTATGAAGAGAATATAAAGCTTTAAAGATGAAATTTATTCTTTTGAGATTCATAAAGAAGCTTAAGCCCATACAGAACTAAAAGGTGTATTTTAAAAAACTAGAATTGGTACGCTATAAATTAATTAATTAGATGATGCTGATAAGTTTCCAAACAAATGTTGGATATAAAACTAGAATTAGAAATTAATATAAATTTTCTTTTTCTTCTTATCATGTAGAACATATTTTTTACATGAATAATCATCGTTAGATGTATGATACTTATATAGACAATGTCATTTGTTAATTTTTTGCCAGCTTATACATTTTTCGATTTTATGTTTTCAGCATGTTTTTTCATTCTGTTTAATAGCCTATAACACTTCTAGGCGTTTTCAGTGGTAATTTGTTCTAAATGTTCCTTGTAACAATATTTTGTGACATAGGAGGGTTGGAACTTAAATAGGAGAAACTATATATTCACAACCAATACAGAAGAGTTACATGTTTGTAACTGTTACTGTCCTTCAAAGTAGTCACCCTCATTGTGTAGGATCCATTGCCAGTGATGAGGAAGGCGTGGCATACAATTGCCAGAGTCCTTTCTGTTGATGGTGCAAATGGAATGGTGTACTGCCCGTCGAATCTCTGGAACAGTTCCAAAGCAAATCCACAAAGCGGTTATTTCATCTTAGGAATTAAATCAAAGTCATAAGGACTTACATCTGTGGTGTATGGCATATGGTACAATACTTTCCAGTCCCATCGACTGAACAGAGCTAACACTGCTTGCTCTTTATGCACCTGCGCATTGTCATATAAAATGATACATGGGTTGTGCAGAACGTGTGGCCATATTTTTTGCAAAGATGATCGCAGGTGATGCTCCAAAAACGAACAGTTATACTGTGTATTGATGGCGTGCCATGGAGGAATGCCACTCAACCATCATTTTGCATGACAATGTGAAGGCACATATGGTGCAAGCTGTAGTTGCTCTGTTCAGTCAATGGAACTGGGAAGTGCTGTACCATCCACCAAACTCCCTGGACTTAAGTCATTGTGACTTGATTTGATTCCAAAGATGAAAGAACCACTTTGTTTCATTCACTTAAGAACTGATTCAGAGATTTGACAGGCAGTAGACTGCTCCATTTGCACCATCAATTGAACAGGCTCTGCTAGTGGTATACTATGCCTCAGACATTGATGGCAATATGTTCTACACAATGCTGGTGAATACTTTGCAGGACATTAACTGGGGCTAACAGGTAACTCTTTTGTATCGCTTGTGAATAAATAGTTACCACTATTCAAGTTCCAATCCTTTTCTTTTTCACACAAGGAAAATAGTTTTCTTTGTCTATTTCTTTCTGCTATTCATTTAAACAAGGTGCAAAAATGTTCTATAACCATTATTTGTGTATTTCTGTGAAGGAAAGCAATCAACTGTTTTCTCAACCCCAAAACGTAAACATATCTAGAAAAATTAATTAGCAAAAATAATTAACAGAAATTAAAAATAAAAATATTAAAAAAAGAACTTTAATAATATCTAATTACTAGTTCCTCTAGTAAATGGATTCATTCACAGACCTTGTCAAAACAAACTTAAATATAATGATAAATAAGTTTGAATAATTATCAGTGGCAAAAGGATTTACTTAGATTTAGAATGTTGACACACTTAAAAGGCCATCAGAGAGAATATTGATGTACATGATGCAAAAATACTGACTGATATAATGTGGGCTATAGTTGTCCCTACCCCATAATGAAAGAAATGGCATATTTATCAAACAATCTGGCTTGCATTTATTACATAATCTAAACAGAAGTGATATGATTATTAAAAGATCGTATAGTATATATATAATAAGAGAATGAAATTAGGGTGCATCAAACAAAATATAAGAATTGAATTAAGGATAATGATTCACAAAAATTTGAAGAAATATGAAGAAGAAGTTAAAAATAAGAAAGTTGAAACACGAAGAACCAAATGTTAGAAAAATAGATGTAAATTAGAAAAAGTTATGCTATTTCATCTATAGTGCAGACCAAAATTTGATATTACAACCTTCTTGAAAATTTAAATTTGTAGCTTTATTATCAGTAATATTTTATACCGATAAATTAACAGATATAGAGAATAGGATGCTACAGATAGAATAAGGAATGTGCTAATTTATCAATTTATACAATTAATTATTTCATTCAAGATCAAAGTATTTTCATAAAAATGTAATAAAACAGAATCAAGTATTACTCTAAAATAACGTAACGTGATAAAATTAATTGTAGCATCTTAGTTTCCAAAATTATTAGTGTGATTGAGAAACAATTAGATGGATTTTACTTAAATAAAGACAGAAACGACAACAGTATATTTGGAATGATGATGTTAGAGATTTAATCGATAGATTAGCATTAATTCAGCGACAGTATTAACTGGAAATAAAAGCAGTATAATGAAAAATGAACCAGAATGTTAGCATATATACTGAATTTTTTTACTGTTAATAACACAAAAGTTACAACTTATTTTATTTGATATTTTAGTAATTTGCCAAATACCTTTTGGGAACCATAAAAATTAGAAAACACTTAGATAATATTTTAATTAGTAAAATTACTGTCCAAATGCATCTTCTTGGTTATAATTATTGTCATTAAGGGACTAAATTACAGATAACATTACTGAGAGATTTTTTAAATAATTTTCTTAACAATTGTTAAAAAGCATACCTTATTAATTTTTTGTATATTTATTTTTATAAATCATTATAAACTTTTAGGCTAGATGAAGAATTTTTTTATAATTGACAGTTTGATAATGCCAAGTGGTAAAACTAAATTATGAATAGTAAAATTAGAAACAAGGTAAAGAACAATGAAATAGTGTGATAAATTTGTTGCTGATGCTCAAAAAACATAGGGAGATGAAAGGATCAGACGAAATTTACTTGTAACGCTTGGTAGACCTGTTGCAAAACTATTACTGAGCATGTAACAAAAAAGGACATTTGTAGAATGATTCCTTCCCTCATAATTGGCAGCACTGTTTTTTTTAGAAGTGGCTGTTTCCATAGCTAGAGGAGCAGCTTCTGATACAAACACAGTTACAAATTAAAAGTAAGCTAATAAGGTATTAGCTGGTAGAAAAACACCTAATTTAGTATTGGAGAAGAAAGGCATTAGATCGAAAATTCGGGAACAAGAAGTTTCCAAAAAATAATTCGGGAATTTAATACATCTTACCAAATTTTTAAATAAAATCTATTGCCAAACAACTAGAAATGACATGATATATGTTCGTTGTTATGGCTGATTTAATTACATAATAAATCTAAATTTTTAACACAGTTAAATTTAATTTAGATACTTCTTATAATGTAAACTAACAATGGACTTTCTCTTATAAAGCAAGTTATACAACATATTTTGTGGGTTGTTACGTGGTAATATACCACAATAATAAGTATCAATTTTTATTATGAATCTAATTTAAGAGAAATAGAATCAAAAACTAATAATGAACTATAATTGTATGTCAATAAAGAAACAGAATTACAGCCTAATAAACAGGAATTACAATTTGGAAAGATCTTTGGTGTAAATTATGGTAACATTTATATTTATGGTAGTAGAATGGCAGATGTTGGTAAACCTTTGAATGGCTTTGATGCTATCTGCAAGAAAAATCTAGGCAATATTTTTGCATCTTCTAAAGCTGAGTGTGTAACATAAGATCAGTATACTAATATTGAAAACAATTTAGTACCTATTTCTTCGAAATTATAACGAAACAGAATTTAAAAATTATTTTACTAGAAACACACAATTTGGGGTATATATTTATCATTAAATTTGTTGTTATTCATGAAAATGTAGATTAGGATTTGTAATTTACTGACTTTTATGTTCCATTAAGTGAGCTTTACCAATGCTAACCAGAATTACCAATCATGCGCAAATCAATTGAGCTGCTCCGGGGAACAAAATTGTAAGCGCCAAAATCACAGTTTCGAGATACAGCGCAACTAAAGTTTCAATTGATCTGCAAATCTGAATAATTTTTTTGTTCAGTCCTTTTCTTCTGTAGTGATTCTAACATATATCTTCTACCGTAAAGACGTAAATGAAAATTAGAACTGACTAAAGCAAATGAAATATAAAAAAATTATTAAATTGCCATACACCATTAACAACACATAGTGATAGAACATTACATATTAAGTTTTACAGACAGTCTTCAACACTTTACTGAAACTGCAAAATCATTCATCATTCTCATTGCTAATGTCTGTTTCATCTAAAAATGCTGGCTTCATTGACTGGAAAAATCCATTATGGACAGGAGGTACGCAATTTAAGAGCGACAAGACGTAAGCAACTTTCTTTTCAATAAGACTTGGCCCATTGTATTTAAGTCGAAGCGTAGGAACTGGTCCTTGCCTTCCACATTTCCTGAAGTGTATTTCATGCCAAATGTCATGACAAAATGTTTCGGTGATGAAGAAAGATGATGGTTATTTGAGGCCACCTTCCACCTACATATTTTCCTTAGGTTGACATCTCGATCGTCAACTGTCTTCTTTCTGAGGGCAAATGCTTCTTTAGAGTGACGTATTTGAAAAAAAAAACCTCTCTTTCCACATTATATAAAAGCCGACTTCTTGATGATGTCGCACCAGTGGTCTGCACTGTTCACATCTTGTACTTGTCGGGGAAAGTAATTTTCAATTGTACTTCAAGAACGTAATGGTATGTACATGCACTTCTCATTATGTTCGTGAAACGCACTAAAGACAGTCTTTTTACAAAATAACATACCTCTCAGTCATCTGAATCGTTAGGAATGTATTGTGGATCCCTGTCGAAGATATTAGTATCACTGGAATTATATTCCTCGTCTTCTGCCATGTTCACTGTTGCCATAATCTCAGAGATGTTTTTACTTGCTGCCATTATCTCTGTCACTTACCATTATGTTTCCGCAACAGACGGAGAGTGGCGCTTACCATTAAGCTCCTCCCTGACATCTGTTGAGTGAATTTGGAACTACTGGTAAGTTTACTGCATTGTGCATCCCACAGGTGGTGTCATTAGCCATCTACTGCAAAATACACGGCGATGGCGCTTACCATTGTGTTCCCCCAACATCTCAACTCTTCTAACAGTAAAATTAAATGATAAGCTTTAACAACATTTCAGTATATGTATATATAATTTTTTCGGTGGACTGCACATTCATATCTGCTCATTGAAATGTAAAAACTTGATTGACACATATCATCGAAATATAAAAACAGCTTAAATTTGAAGACAAATATTTAAAGGTATCTGTATAATTCATGAGAGTTAAAAAAATAATTAGTTTTAAATAATCCTAGATTCTGGGACTCAGCCTAATTCTTCTTCTTCTTCCATATCTGGATGCACCAATTATATCTTCCCTTCCCAATAATTAGCAATGTAGTTTGCTTTGTCATTGACTTTCAAAATACCATCTTTAGTGCATGTTATAGACATATCTGAGCAAATCAGTAGGTGGTCCAAGTCCTGTATTGCTCCGCATTCACACCTATCGCTATCACTGTAACCCCAGCTACTCCAGTACGCAGCCGGTTTAATGACCTCCAAGCTGTAAAAGGTAGTTGAAATCCTGCAGATCCCTCCCCAAGTAGTTCCATTGTGAAGTGTGGCACCATTTCATCCCAAAGAGATGCCGCCTTGCGACGGGCTTGGTGGCAAGCTCTTCAGTAGTTTCAATGAAACTCCTGCAGGATTTCAGCCGGAAACGTTGTTTTCGGTGTATATGCAACGGGTGTCGAGGATCATTCATTCGTTTTGATCTTTCGATCTCGGCGGCTACTTGTCTGCGGATAGTGGGTGGTGCTATGCCTATGATGGGATAAATGATGTCTGTGGGAGTTGGTTTGAGGCATCATGTGGTAATACGTACAGTTTCGCTTACGGCGACGTCAACTTGCTTAGTGTGAGCAGAGTTCCTCCAAACTGGCGCCGCAAATTCTGCTGCTGAAATACTCAGCACCAGACCCGTGGTGCGCAAAACATGTGGTTGAGCTCCCCACGATGAACCTGTTAGCTTCCGCAGTATGTTGTTCCTGGCACAGACCTTTTTTTTTAGTGTTGTGGCAGTGCTGCTTAAAAGTAAGTGCTCTGTTCTATGTTACTCCCAGGTATTTTGGGCTGTTTGTATGTTTCAGCTCTTCCTCTTGCCACGTGACTCGGAGTTTCCGTTTAGCTTGTTTGTTCCTAAGATGGAAGGCGGATACTTGAGATTTACTAGGGTTTGGTTTGAGATTATTGCCGTCGTAATAGGTAGCAAGTTCTTTTAATGCTCCTGTGAGATTCTCCTCCACTTGTTCAAAGGTTTTATCCTGTGTGGCCACTGCTGCATCATCAGCATATATGAACATTCGTGTCTGGTGGCTGATGGGAAGATCATTGGTATGGATGTTAAATAATATTGGAGCCAAGACACTACCCTGTGCAAGTCCATTTTTCTGTGTCCTCCATCGGCTGTTTTTAGATTGTAAGGTTACATAGTAGCGTCTGTTGTGTAGCATGCATTTCACAAACATAGTAAAGGTGTAGTCCTTAGTGACACTATACACTTTCTGGGTAAGCAACTTATGGTTAACTGTGTCATAATCAGCACTGAGGTCCAGGAATGCGACCCCAGTTACTTCTCCTCTCTGATAGCTGTCTTCGACGTACTGTGTGAGATAAAGGATTTGGCCACAGCATGATTTCCCTGGTCGAAATCCAGCTTGTTCGTTAATGAGGGCTTTGTCCACCTAATCAGCTATTCGTTTGAGGATCATTCGCTCCAGCACTTTAAATAAATTACAAAGCAGTGAGACAGGCCGGAAATTTTTAGCTTCAGCTCGGTCTTTCCCTGGTTTTAGTAACACAATAACCCGAGCTTTCCTCCTCAGTTTAGGAATTTGCAATCTTGTAATACAGTGATTCATTAGCTCTAGGATCCATGCTTGTACTCCCAGTCCAAAACGTTTAATTTGCTCAGGTCTCAGATCATCGAAGACAGCGGCCTTATTGTTTTTCAAATCGTTGATGGTATCTTGTAGCTCTTGAATGAAGAACGGGCGAGCTAGGAAGCTAATCTCCTCGTTCAGTTTTCTTTTAATTTTGCCATTTCTGATCTTCCTTTTAGTTTTTCCGTTCATGAGTAGTTGGTGAGCTATCGGATCAGGTGTAACTTCACTGTAATTTGGTTGTGGTTCTCTTGGGTCGTTGTTGAGACTTTTGACCAGTTTCCATGCCTTCCCACTGCTGTGCTTCATGTCCATCTCTTGTAGGAGGTTACACCAATTTTCCTTTCTCGCTTCGGAGATACCAGACATCAGTTCCTCACCTGCCTGGATCGTTTCCTCTGACAAGTGGTCCTTACTGTACAGTTCTTCTTACTTTTTCAGAGCTTCCTTGCTGCTACCATTGAGTGCAGCGATATACTTGGTGCGGCACCCTCTAGGTATGCGCCGTCGATAGATTTTCTGGACAAGGTCTATAAAAGTTTCATATGATTGTATCTCTGGTTTAATTTCCAAGATCTCCTTATCAAGGTCCTCTGTCAAAAGTTCCCAATGAGCTTTTTTGAAATTGAGGCGTCTCTTGATTTGATTACTGCATTAATGCAGCAAGTTATTGCTCTGTGTTGCGATCTTGGAATTGGGTCCTCGATTTGCTTTAAAGTTTGCTGGGATACCTTTTCGGAGACAAAGATGATATCTGGATTATATCCCCGTTTCCATCTTCCGCTGTTAAATGATACAGGCAACTTTGGGTCATGTATCAATTTCAGTTTAGCCTGGTCTGCCCAGATCTCCAGCATTTCGCCATGGCTTCTTTAATGACACTTTAAGGTCACGGACAATCTAATCAACAGTGACTCAGGATACCAAATCAGCACTGCCTGGAATCCAGCTCTTGAGCTTGTGAAAACTCAACGCCGGACACTCCGGGATTCTACAAGAACTAGAAGTGGAGACCGAGAGAACAGCCGCGAGACAAGGTGTCGGACATTAGAGACCAGATCTGACACACCCGCAGATCATGTACGCGACTTCAGAAGACGGCCAGGCCAGGCGCTGACGGCGGAGGGAACACCGGTGACCAGCCACGTCTGGCGGGCGCGGACCACAGATGGAACACTCGACTCGGAGCGGACCGATTAGGGAAAGCCTAGCTCCTCCCAGGCATAAATACTGAACTCGATCGACCCAAGTACCAGTCTCAGGTAGCACCTGAAGAAGACAGCGAGGCACCCAGTTGAAATATCGTGCGAGAACGACTCGAACATCCGTCTGGATTCCCGAATATCCAAGATGTCAACAGATCGCCGGGAAGGCATGAAGAATTACAGTATTTCTTTAGATGTACGTGACTTAGATCAAACAGATTTAGCAGAAATGGATTATGATAATGTACAAGTAAAGTCTCAAATATCAAAGCAATATAAATGTGTATTATTTGTTTTGTGTGGTTTTATATTAAATTGGAGTGTATCGTTAAAGAAAAAAAGTGAAAATGTTAACTATGTATTTGAAAAGAATGAAGCACCTATACATCCAAGAAAAAATTGTAAGGTTAAAATACAGATTTTTAAGAAATTATTAAAAATATAAAATTAAGTAAAATTCAACATTTATTGAAGTTACCATAAGAATTGGAGATTGCTCAAGTGCTTATGAGTTTAAAATTGTTGAAGCTCATACCTCAGCTAAGAAAAAAAATTAATTGATCATTATGTTGAAAAAATATTTAATTTTGTAATTATAAAATTTGAAACAGTATTTTATAAATGATATTGCATTCTTTCATTTCTTCATCAGTTACATTATTTTTAACTTTTTGTCTCTTTGAGAGGAGTTTCGTACAGTGACTGTAGTAAATACTGGAAAAATAAAAAAAATATAAAGTATGAAACACTTTTTCCTTTAGAAATATTTGAATGATTTTTAATGATTATTATGAAGTAATATGGAAATCTCATGGAACTATAATTTTCACGTGGTTCTAATTCTGTGCTGAGCTGAGCAAATTGAAACAACACTGGCATAAAAAATACACTCTGCTAAAAGCAGCTAAAATTGTTGGTGATGGTATATAAACTAGAGCGACTATTGTTAATTATGAAGTGTTATACGAACAGCAGATATTGAAAATCACAAAATACCACATCTTTCTATGAACTACGAACTACTGAAATCTTTGTGAATTACGTATGACAAATCACTTTAATTCAGCACAGTTTGATATCCCTTACTTCGTTTTCTTACTTTTAGACAGAGCAAAAATAATTATTTGTTTCATTCTTCATTTTCATTTTGATAGTACTCAATTACGAAATATTTATCTAAAAATTAGGAGGAATCAAGTTTTCCATACAAAATGTGGAATTTAGATCAACTAAATAAATTTTTAAAGCTTACAATTTTTTTCATGATTTTAAATGGGTAACAATATTAAAGTAGATATTAATAAAATAAACACAATTTTGTTACTAATTATTCTATTGGTGTTATAATTTAACTCAAAGAAAAATTGCATGTCTAACCTTAATGGTTAAATTACTGAATATACTTAAAGTTATAAAATTTTCCTTGGAAAAAGTAATTTAACTTATTTTGATTGACATCTAGTTTCATATTTCTTATTTTTATTTGTTTGTATATATATATATTCTAGTTAAAAATAAAATTTATTTTAGAAAGTCTTTAAAACAATTATGGAAACATAATAACAGCTTTTATTGCATTCTCTGTTTTTTAAAATACATAAATGTAATTTTTTTACTTATAGAGTGATCCACTTTTATGTATAGCATGTAATATAATCTTTAATTTATTAGTATATTATAAGTCTCATGAATACAATCAATTGTTTATTCACAAATATTATATAATAACCCATCATGAATGTGATCATAAAGGAGATAAATAGTAAGAAGTTTTATATGGTAATCTACAAATTATTTTAGAGACATTGGATTACAGTCCCAGATCTCTACATCTGCTTCCATTACATAAGTTGCCCTTAAAAATTCACTACGATTTTTTCATTTAATAGTTTTTCACAATTTCTGTAATTTAATGCAGTTTCAAATAGAATGTGCACTTAATGTATGTAACTTGTTTCTCCTTTCTTTAATACTTTTTCAACAAAAATGTTTGTCAGATTTAAATTCGTCCCACACAAATGTCATAATCCGTTTGCTCTGATTTATAAGATAAATAGTATTATATTTTAAAAATGAAGAAACAACTATTTGAATAGTAAATTTGGACAGCTGCATTATAAAACTACAATTCACTAGATTTAAAAAAATGGAAAAGATATTTTACGTTTTTAGGATTATTTTGTATTAGAATTTACACTTTAAAATTATTGAGGTTATATATTTAAAATCTACTATAAAATTTTTTCGTCTGGGAAATTTAGTAAATTTTTATTCAGATAGAATTTATATTTAACTGTTATTTTCATGTTCAGTTAAGACTTTTAATTTATCTGATTGTCAAATTATGTCTTTATTTAGTTAAATTTGTAGTTTAACTTATTCTTTTATTTAGCTTTGTTCATAAAATTTGATCAACTTATTTGTTTAATTGAATAAAAGAAGTTTAGTTAAATGGTAGAAATGATTGGTGGTGGTAGATCGAAATTGGGGGCCCATCAAAACTTTGGGGTAGTACCGTAAGTTCTTATCTCCTTTTGTTGTCATTCCATTTCACAGATGAAAGTTGTCATGTTTGCTGGTTCCAGTTCTTTTCATATACTGAATAGTGGCTGTAGTTGGCACTTTGACTGTTACTTCAGACATGTCAAAAGTAACATTCCATCAGGATTATGAACAGTACAGGCACTGCAATATCCCAAATTAATCGCACAAATTACCTTTACAATTAGCTATAAGTTCCTACTCCATTATGCTTCTTCTCAAGAGTCATGGCTCTTCATTCTTCACCAGTAGAGAAACCCACAGCAGAAACTAAGTTCACCAATAGACAGATGTTTTAGAAAACTTTTAACTATTGAACTAAAAAAGGTAATATGACAACATGTAGCTCTAAATAACATAACTATTAATATTATTATCGTAATTACACCTCTGGGGATTTGCTATTCATCAGTAGAACTTTCTTGTTCACAGTTGTTTAAATTCCTCCAATTTTAGTTATATGATGCATACCATTTGAGCATGTTTTCTCCAATGTTTTACTCTCCGCCACCTGTTGGACAATTTTATGGACTCTAAATGGACCACAAATTACGTTAAAGAAGTCCATTCAAAGATATTTGTGCTTCTGTTGTTGTTTGTGAGATTTTACAAAAAATTTTGACCGACTACCAAGTTAATTTCCGTAATTTTGTTCCTTCCTACTCTGGGCATGCTTCAGATCAGCTCTATTACAGTCCACACCACCTCTGTGCATCACACACATATTGTAGGGAGAAAGTTAAATAAATCCTGAATTCGACTGGTGAGAAGCTAATTCTTAAATACAAAGATAGAAATCGCATCCATGAATTCGTGGAACAGATTCTTAATCACCTCTTGCAATTAATCGAAGCACTCATTCCATTTCTGGTGTCATTTTCTGCAAAGTGGCAATGAAAACCTACTCGTATGACCTGTAATTTTACTGCATTCCATTGGATTCCTGTGTATGAGATCACGTGTCTGAGGAAATTTATCAACCTACATCCGAAGTTGGATTTTCTTACATATAGGTTTCCTGCATGTGCTCTAAAGGTGTTTTAATATCTTATTGTGTGCATCCCGAGATTTCTCTGCTCTTAATACAAGATCGATGTAGAGAATGAACCTCCTCCTCAGTTTTTTAGGAATCGAAGTATGATAACCATATATGAAAGGTTCCGATGAGATCTTCGGCACGAATGGCTACTTTCGCAACTGGTAGGAATGGTTGTACCACAGTAAAGCAGTAAATTAGGGGCACTCAGGGTACAAACCAATTTGCGAGCAGTCAGTTTTCAGGTCGACGGATGTAAAGAGCTATACACCACGAAAACGGTGCAACAGCTCGTCCATCACTTCTGTTCGAAAAGGCTCAGTCGTGATGAGCATATCTATTTGCCGTGGATCAAGGAGGAACTGGATTAAGCCGTCATGCTTCATTGCAATATAGAATGGGTTTCTGTAGAACAAGGCGGCGTGTGTTACTCCTTATTCTAAATGAGCTTAATCATACCAGAAACATCCGAAAAAACCTCTCTATGGTAACTCAGCTGCTTTCTTATCTATTGTCGGCACTCGGGAGATTCAATGTGATGAACCTTCTCCTCCAGTATAAGCTCTAATGGCCTGAACTTACGTGGGTAATTTATTCCTAAAAGTTACCATTCATAAATCATAAATCCTATAGAATGGCCAACCCCCCCCCCCCCCCTCCCTGCCCCCATACTGTTGCCATCCAAACACTCCTCATAACCGAGTAATGTCACACTGTACCTTACTGTAATCTACATAAAACGTCTGTACATATTCAGCCTAGCATGAGAATAATGAAGTCTAGCCAAAGTATCACGTCTACTGAAGGGAGTTCACACCTACAGAATTGCCACTGAGTCTCACTGATTGGCATAAAAACCATATAAGTACCTGCTTAGTGGCTACCTCGGTTTTGTCTGCTGCTGTTCCTCTGATTATCGTGCACTGAAGGGGCAGTACTGGTCACAATTTCTCTTTCAAGCACGCTTCACTCACGTTCTCATTCGTAAGTGCTACATACCTACCTACTTCGAGAATGCACTGAACACCTATATTTCTATTACTGACAGTTCAAACAGGGTAAGAAATAAAACAAACACTCTCGTGCATCGGCAGTTAGACTTCTCTAATTCCTTGCGAGTCCAAATGCTATAATCTGGGTTCCCATAATTACAAACCGGAAGCACCCGAACGGGCTTCTACCAGTCCGTGGCGTGCGTGATCCTTGTTCTCACCTCGTGTCACGTTATGCTCGGTGCCAGAGCCACTAATCTCGACACTGTTATCCACTGGAGCATTATTAAATGACATTTTGTTCTGTTCGTATCAACGTTGTTGATCGAAACTCTTATGGGGTTACCAATTATTCCTGCGCGGTCCTCTGTTCCACCGCTGGCTGTCTTACCTCTGAGGCCACCGCGTTAGCCAATCGCAGTCCCAATAAGAGTGCACGTGTACCTGTATTCTCCTGTGTACCTACGTAGACCCACACTCTTAACTGCCCATCTAGTACGTGAGTTCCTGATTTAATATCTCTCACGCGTCTCCGGGAAATCGTAATGTCACGTTGCGGTCGTTGGGGAGTTTTCTCATGCTGATACTCATTAATTCATACTCTTCATGCGTCGCTGTATAAATTCCTTGATTTATGTGGTGGGGCTCCTATGTTTCGTCTTCACGAATGGTAAGGTCATCATTATGCCCAGCTTCTAGTGATCTTGAGCGGCCTTTGTCCAAAGTTCATTTAGAAAATCCTTTTGTAAATCACTATAAGGTTACCAATCTCGATAAAAATCCGCATGAGTGCCGCGGAATCGATCCTAAGGTGCTCACAGACGACAATAGTCTTAGAAGCTGAGCTCGATGTCGACGGAAATGCGCTCTGGAGTAGATCAGCAAATGTAAGCGGATGTATCTAAACCGATCAGTCAGGAAAAAATACTCTATTTCTGCACTGAGGGGAAGAACCACGGTTGTCATCTTCCTGAACTGCATGAAAAATTCACCTTTCACAGCCATCTGGCCGATTGTATTCTCGTATTCGACATAACCTCTCCTAAAAATATTTGTAGTCGCTCTCGTTTACTCACCTTGCCATGTGGTCATCGCCATCTTAATTATTTACAGCTGTAATCCTCCCATGCATCACGTTTTTTCGCCTAGTACGGTGACGCAACTCATACATTATTTCTCGGATCACCCTGTTTATTTCCGTGTGGATTTCCTTAAAACGTGGCAGGGAGGACCCTCACTATCACTATTGGCTAGCGGTTAAGTTCAGTCTGAGACTTCACTACTCTTTGCGGACAGTTGTTCGATTTCCGTTGTCAAAGTTTGCAGCTGCTCGGTGAGCCGATTAACCTTTCCACATTGCGAGAGACCTTTTCACAAACTTCTTGTATTAGCGCTACTTTTTCTCTACTAATATCTACTATCACGTCACGAATCTTGTCCATCTCTGCACCAGTATTTATCCGTTCTTCCAGTCGATGACTGACACCTATTTGAGCCTAATTTACTTTTCCTAATTGGTTTCCGATATCTTCCTTCCATGATTCTACGGCTTCCACTCCCTTCTTTACCTCATCAATCTCCTTCAGAGACTGGTAGCCGCATTCTGGCTCTCAGCTATAAATGTGTTTAACCTGGTTTTCTGAGTCTCTATTTTCTCCTCGAGATTTGATGTTGCAGCCTTCTCCCCTTTCTAATCAGTTTTTACTAACTCCATAACAACGTCCAGTCCTGCAAGTTCCTGCGTAATTGACAGCTGCAAACCCAACAGGTACAATGCAGGCCTTGCTTTATGCCTAGCAGTATGTGTCTCTCCGGTGGTTGAGCATTCAAGGATCTCTGTTTCTACCAGCATGAGTTGAGTGTACATGCCGACAGTCACAATAGTCTTCTGTGGTAGCGGAGGGGTGTTTAGTGGGCCTTCTTCAGGCGCTTTTTCCTGCAGTAGGATCGCTACCCACTCGCTCTATTGAGACAACTAACGGTATGGTCATTTCTGTCGCCCGTAAGCCTAGTGCACTAACCTCGCCCATGGTTGTGAATGTGTTGTCAGATTCCAGCAGCTGTCTTGCATCTGAATGGGTAGTGACTAACATTGTAGTGTCCGTGGTTGACATAAGCAATTAACCTCATGCACTTCACTTAATTTCAATGGCACACATAAATTATGAATCCCATAAAATATGTCTGTTGTACTGCAAACAGATAAAAAAATTACTGCTCCCAAAATCAACACAAAATAATCACTTAAATATAAAAAAAATTCCATTAACAATGCCGGTACACTAGATTCAAACTAAACTGCATATCACATGTTTAAAGGGAGATGTGCAAGTTAGAAAAAAATTAGATTTACAAAAAATTATATTCTGGCAGCATATGATTGGAGGATTCCTAAGTGGGGTCCTAGCTGGGTCACTATAGAAAAGTGGGGGCTCATGTTTTATTTTTCTAGTTGAACCAAATTTTGGACAGGGTACCTAACAGTTATGAAGACTGAATAGGATGTGACTATTTTTTCAGTACAGTTGATAATAATTAGTGATTTCAAGTATGTCACTTAAGGAAACTCCCTTTATAAAAGCTCTTGACTCTATAGTTGTAAAACTTATTATAGCCTACTCAAAAAATGATAAACAAATTTCGTCACATTGAATGGAATTTTTACTCATTATGAACAGTAAGTGACGACATTTCCCTTATTCACAAGGAAACTTGGTTGGTTGATTTGGAGCAGGGGACCACACTGCGAGGATCGGATGAGGGGTGCATGGGAAATAAGTACCCTTTCAAACGAATTGTCTCAGCATTCTTTTAAGCGATTTAGGATAATCGTGGAAAACCTAAATACGAAAGGCCAGACATGGGTTTGAACCGTCGTCTTACCAAGTGCGAGTCCAGTGTGCTAACCACTGCGCCACCTAGCTCGGTCTGATATGACTGTCAGCAGTGCTGTAAGAGTAATGGTCGAAACAGATCTCATAAAATTAATCGAGCCCTAGCAATGGAAAATGCGAGTCCTATATGATCGGTAAAATAATAGTAATGTGGCAGAGTGGCCTCCCATCCACATATTAAAGATTTCTCGATAAAACCCATGAACCGGCTTTTTGTTGGAGAAATATAGGACGAGCAGTTACTATGACATTAATTTAATAAAAGGCCTTCCACTCATCATAAGGTCCATGCTATAACAAAAAGGAACACTGATCTACCTCACAAAATCTATCTTTTATAAAATATTGGTTCCACATGCATGTGACGGAAATGTATAGGAAGGGACTGTGAAGGCGATACAAAACATTAAGAACAGAAATTTCTACTCGTAGATCAGCAACCGCTGTGTCCAGCTCTTGAACTACTTAACAGGCAAAGGTATGGTTCTAGGTCAAGAATCAACGAGAAATCGTTGAATTTACGAGGAAGAATGGCACAGAAATGAAAAATACGAATACTTGCTAAGTAATTGACCAACTGACGCTCTAAATGTATCGCAACTAAACGTATCTGGTGTTCAACGAGAACACGCACTCTCACCATTCCAAGTTCTGCAACATTTTGATTCCACCCAAATGCAGCAACTACCCCGTTACCTTGTCTCTTGAGAAAAGGGAGAGAGATTTGGCGTTCTAGCTGGCAGCCCTAACTTATAGTGTCGGCTCCTGATTAGTCACAATTCCGTCAGAGTTTCGTCAGAGCGACGTCTTTGCTGCACCAAATATGTGTGTAGAAACTTCAGAGTTGGTACTGCAACTTGTGAAAATCAGAGTAGAGTCTCCTTTAGCTTCTACATAGCGTTCATACTTCTGGCCCATGCTTTAGATAAAAGTAATCATGGAGGGACAAGAAATGCGGCATGCCTATATCATTGAGACTGTTGAACTGAATGAAAACAAAAAAAATAGCTCTAAGCACTATGAGACATAACATCTGAGGTCATCAGTCCCTTAGACTTAGAACTACTTAAACCTAACTAACCTTAGGACATCACACACATCCATGCCCGACGCAGGATTGGAACCTGCAACCGTAGCAGCAGCGGGGTTCCGGACTGCAGTGCCTAGAACCTCTCGGCCACATCAGCAGGCATTAAAAAAAAAACTGTTGCTCACATCCTCTCTCACTAACAGTGTGAAATTAGTGCAGAAAATGCATTATGAATAAGAATGAGTACACGTCTTTCAACATTCTGTCAGAAGTATTCAGAAGTATTCGAAGGTATTCAGACGGTATAAAAAGCGCAGCCTCATCTCATAGATGTCATTCTTGCTTGGTCCTTGGAGATATTAACATCTGTTTTGAGCTTCTGGAGCAGCTGGGAATATTTGCACGTCCTATTGGTGACGTCTATGAAAACATGTTTTTCTTTCCTCATTTAATGTTATAGAAACAGCACTTTTCCAGACCGAGCAGCAAAAATAATCTGCGGTCCTCCTCATCGAGCATCGAGAACATGAAGGGGAAAATAATTTGCAAGAGGCAATGTCTACAGATAACTTGAAGAAGAAGTTCACCATTTCGGTGAGCTGGAACTTTCATTGGTAAACCTGATAATACAATCTTTACAAAAGCTTAACCTGCATCAAAACTTATTAAATTAGACGATTCCATATGGTATGATGCAGAGTCTCCATTTAGAAGATGAAAGTGTATTTGGGTCTCAAGAACTCAGATATTTCTTGGACCTCTGTTTTCCCATTTTCGAGTGTAGAATTTGTCAAATTAATCTTCCTGTGAAGATTGATTCTTCTCTAATGTACAACATTCTCTTGTGGAAGACTGGTCAGGAAGGGCAGATGTATGTCAGTACAAAGAATGGGTCTCTATCGCTGTCTGCTGCTGCCATCAGTGAACGGTACACGATCTGTGTCACAGAATGACCTTGAAGAAAGCTGGAAATATAACGGCTAGTTAATGTTACTTAAAATTACCGTCTCTGTACCGGAGTATAATAAAACTGCCTAGGCTAGCGATAAATACGCACGCAATAGTCAAATGATAATTTCTGTTTTAAGTGGTTAATACAAACGCGATTATATCTCATAAATATGCATACAGAATATGTGACTAAATGTTGGCCACATTTAAGGAAATTAAGCTTTGCCAACATATCGTTCCCTACAGGGTTTGGATCGGTTCATATTTTCGAGAAACAGAATAAAGACGTGTCTATAGACATATGTGGCATCCTGTGTTCAGATAATGAACGAAATAATGTAGAAGATAAGAATAGAATCAAGGAATTCTGAGTTGTAATAGTGCATGTTAGAAAATACCGTCCCGATAGACAGGCGAATCTCTTAATGTTGCCGGTGCTGACGAGATAGAGGTCATTCCTACTACATAAAAAGATGTTGATAGTTTGACGGGGTAGTATTACCCGTCAGCACCAATAAACTGTAGCGTGTGAACACTGACTTCTTTATTTTGATTCCAAAGAAAGATAGGATGTCACTCAGTTGACTGTGTCCAGTTTCAACCAGTCACCAGTGTACTGCCTAGTGAAACATCCAGTTTTTAAAATTTCCAAATTTTGTAGTAAACTGAAACTGCCTTTCGTGATTTACGCTGATAGAGGGTCGATATCGGGACTAATTGCTTGTTTCAGTCGTAGTGCAGACTCTGATTGGTATTCCAGTCAGGTATAGTGTCATAAGCCATTCTATGTCACCTATTATACGCACTATACACATAAACATCAATACTCTCAGTTTCAGTCACTGAAGGGCAGCGATTGCATGGAATAGTTTATACACCAACTTTTAGGAACCGCTGAGATTGTGAATGGCTCTTTATCGCAGATTAAATAGATAGTATTAATCACCGACGAAGTATCAGCGTTTTTCTCAGTAAACATCTGTCACATCTGTGAGAAAACCGTCGGAAAAAAAAAGATGTGAAGAACCTGTTTCATTGTCATGTCACAAGCGAGTAGTCAGGCGCAGTGCATCCCACCTGCATTGTGAATTATAGGCATCACTATATTGTGCCGGTCATATCTGAAATCTAAGCAATTACCAAAGGCATTTATTGGTCACGAACCAAGGTTAACAAATGACAACACATGGCGATGAAGGCATTACATGAAATCCAGGTTTGTTTCTGTGATAAAATATGGGTAAATATAAATCTTTCACAATGAATGTTTCGGTAATGCATTAGGAGAAGCGGGGCAACCAAAATTTTCAGTTTATTGACTCACTAACTTTTCTGGGATGTTCCCCCGAGAA
Organism: Schistocerca gregaria; assembly: GCF_023897955.1. Taxonomy (NCBI): domain Eukaryota; kingdom Metazoa; phylum Arthropoda; class Insecta; order Orthoptera; family Acrididae; genus Schistocerca; species Schistocerca gregaria. The sequence goes on from NC_064931.1 coordinate 839,274,024, forward strand.
GTGTGCATATTAACTGAAGCCAGAAGAGAGCAAAATAATGAGATCATATTTTCTCGATAGTCGAAAGTTTATTTTAGGTTAAATAAATGGGAATCTACCAGAATGAATACCACAGCAATTAATCCAATTTTCATCATGATTGCCTATCCTCAAAAGAAACGTTTAAGAGCTTCCTAACAAGAGAAACAATTACAGAGGCTGTGAATCAAAGATCAAGCAGTGTATGAAAAAAAAATTAGCTTCAAAGGACTCGTAGAATACTCCGATTTGTATCTCCATGGTGGTGTTATTCTTCTTGCCGCTGTCTTCGAAATATTTGGCGGTTTTCCATTAAGACATTAGAACTGGATGCTGCACATTATTTCCCGCATCTGGTTTGGCGTGGGATGCTTTGCTGGAAATTACCAAAGCGCAGTTGCAGCTAACAATCGATATCGAACCACTCCATTATGAAAGCAGGAATCAGGGGCGGAATAGTTCAATGATCTTGTAACCATGAAGTTATCGAATCTTATATTATACACCTTCATAAAAATAGGTCACACAGATGAGGGATGTTAAAACATCTTCCGGTATCGAAAGGCTTCCTTCGGAGAGCATCAAACATTTTGGTGTGGGAAGGGTACCAGAGGACACGAAGACTAGGTACATACTGCAAACTGATCTTGAACACCTGGAAAGTAGTCATGATTTACTTTCAGATTTACCCTTTTGTTAGGAGAAACTTGTACCACCATAAGACAAGAAAAAAACCAAAGAAATTTTTTCTGATCTTGAATGATACGAAAAATTATCTAATTCATTACACAATTTTGAAGAAAGTGCTTGAAAAGTATATTCGTTTTGGAGAAGATCATCGAATATTATCGTTCAGGCACGCTCCCTGGATAAAGTTGTGCATGGAAATTAATACCCAAAACCACTTGAGTCCATGGAATGAATTTGAACTGAACTTTTTAAACTCATGACGAATGTCGTATTCCGCAAAACCACGAAACATTTGCGAAAGACGCTGTATGTTATACTTGCAACAGCATGGGAGGGAAGTTTTGTGGTGGGTGCATTAGTTGCAATACCCAATTTTTAAAGTTGAGTGGTTTTTAAAGAAAGTCTTGTTGCCATTGAACTCCTCAGATTAAATGGCGTCTTGCACAAACCAATTGGAGGTTGAATGGCTAGCTCAGATATATCGGAAAATGTCCTTTTCAATTCCCATCGTGTATGGCAACAAATTTCCTCCCATTTCTGTAAACACGAGCTAAACAGATACTGACAGCGGCATATAACTCATCAGGAATACCGAAACCTATTAAGATATCTGGAGTGATGAGCATAAGAGGTTCTATACTTCATGATTCCCGGCCAATAACATATACAATATTCCACTAGTGAATTAAAAAGTGGCTGGTTTGATGAAAGACGAACTGAAAGGTTAACCTATCCTCAGATATATGGACCTATACACGAGTGCAGTTTAGACCGACTCTGAGCAAATCAGGAGCAGAGCGAAATGTGTAAAATTATCTTCTGTAAATGGTATCACCATTAACTATTAGAACTTCCTGGCAGATTAAAGCTGTGTGCCAAATCGAGAATCGAAGACACGACCTTCAAATTTCATGGACAGAGCTCTATCATCTGAGCTAACCAACTACGACTCATGACCCGTTTCACAGCTTTAATTCCGCCAGTACCTTCTTCTCCTACCTTCCCAACTTCACAAAAGCTCTCCTGCCGGCCTTGCAGAACTAGCGTTCCTGGAAGAAAGGATATTGTGGATACATGGCTAAGCCAAAGCTTTGTGCATGTTCCTAGAATGAAATTGTTACGCTGCAGCGGAATGTGCGCTGATATGAAATTTCCTGGCTAATTAAAACTCTTTGCCGCACCGAGACTCGAACTCGGAACCTTTGTCTTTCGCTGGCATATACTCTACCGTATGAGCCACCAATGTACGACACACAACACTTCCTCACAGTTTTGATTCCGCTGGTTCCTTAATCTCCTACCTTCGAAACTTCACAGAAGCTGCCCTGCCCTCTTTGCAGAACTAGCACTCATGTAAGAAAGGATATTGCAGAGACATGGCTTAGGCACAAAATGGCTCTGAGTACTATGGGACTTAACTTCTGAAGTCATCAGTCCCCTAGAACTTAGAACTAATTAAACCTAACTAACTTAAGGACATCACACACATCCATGCCCGAGGCAGGATTCGAACTTGCGACCATTGCGGGCTCGTGGTTCCAGACTGAAGCGCCTATAACCGCTCGGCCACTCGGGCCGGCCCTTAGCACAGCCCGGGAGGTGTGTCCAGAATGAAATTTTGACTCTGGAGTGTAGTGAGCAGTGATATGAAGTGGGTGCATAAATTGGGCTGTTTGGTATGGTGAATCAGTAAGCTGGAAGCCTGCTGCCTAGATGGCTTCCTAATGCAATATTATAGGACGGCTAGGCCCACCACAGGGATTTCGCTCGGCAATGTGTCTTCTAGCAGTCATTGACAGGATTTGAATGCGACCAGCCGAAACGAGCGCCAATGGTGCGATCCTTCATCACACTCCTGAGGCCAGCCTACCACTGAACCATGTAATCAACTCACAAACAGCTGTCTCAACGGTGTTACATATAACGGGTTTTTGAAATACCACGTTCTCCTGCTTTTATTCGCTGCGATGGGCTTGGGCATTCGCTCTACTGGAACTGGTTCCACCTTTAAAATTATACTTCTCAAGTCTCTTTTCGGAGTGTAGTGAAGGGCACTCCTATTACCACTATCTGAAACCCTTTCCCATCACTACAGTCCGTTCACGAAGGGGCGGGTAAGAAGAATTAATTTGGGAGACCTTCGTATTATCTGTAATTTCTCAATTTTTGTGGTAGTTGGGTGATATGTAAAGTATGTGGCATACAGTAAATGGTTTTCTGACTATTTCGGGAAAATATTTTCTCGGTATTCCAATAGAAAACCTCTCCATGACTCACAACACATCTCATGTAGCATTTCCCACCGGAGTTTGTTGAGCAGTTGTATAACCCTCTTGTGTCGACCAAGGGAACACGTGACGAAAGGCGCCACTATTGTTTGTCTCTTGTCTCACGTAGTAAACCAAAGTGTCAAGGTTCCTTGACTGATGTGCATTATTCAAGAGTCTATCAACCAAGTGTCTTGTATGCAACTTCTTTCATTGATGTGCTTTTCGTTACGTTACTTCCTATTATTCTCAGCCTGTCATCTGCCTAAAATATTAATTATGTAGTCATTCCACTTTAGTTTTATTCTAGTGAATATTTAAAAGGATCTGTCGCTACTGGTATAATTTAAAAGCAGTACCTTTTCGTCTATTTTGTCCCAATATGCTATACCTACATACTTTCAGGGTCAGCTGAGAGTCACTTCGTCAGTCAGCTATTGGTTACAGTCCAAATGCAGTTCCTTGATATTTCATGGCATTAATACCGTCTTGTAAGACAACTAGATCATCTCGAACAGCCTCATGGATCTTCCACGTTATCCACAATATCATTTATGAAGGGTGTATCACAATTAATAGTGGAAACGAATACAACTGAAAGCATATGATATTCGAAGCAACAAAATAACATTAGTCATTGGTCCACAAACGGACCATTAGCGACATAATGGCGACTACATGGTTACCAACCACCACTGACATAATACTGTGTGAACGTCATCCCCATGAGGAAAAGGTAAGAATACTGTAAGTTAAGTAATGGTGCTACAGATACTTTGGCAGACGTACAGGTGTATAGTACTAAAACAACAAGACTTGTACAACTGTACACGTAGCTAAGGTGGCGTTGAAAGTGTAGTACTTGTATCCAGGTGCAGTCATGTTTTCGCAATGAGTTTCGAATCCTTTCAAAGACCCCACGATCATTTTTAAAATCTTGACCAGCACTGACCGGTTTACATCTCTGTCTGCCAGAGTGTTGTACACAATGTTTGAAGTCGTCTTCAAGCATACAAATCCATGGAGTTCAGATCAGGTGACCTTGGAGGCCAAGGTACTGTTCCTTCTCGCCCAGTCCACCTTTAGCCATATTGACGCGAAAGACGTCGTCTCCCCATTGAAGAAAAATATGCCGATACTCCATTATGAGTGTACCGCTTCCTCTGATACCGCCTCATATTCTGCGGTATCCGTTCATCGTTAACTGTTCACGCCCATGCCTTGTTTCGTCAATACTGCTGGCCCATGCCGCTGCCACCTCCTGATGGTGCCGTGTGGCTATGGATACTCTGCAATCCCCAGAAGAATCTCCTCGATCTTCCCTGATCGCTGATGTGTGGGGTGCCATGGACAATGTCATCAAGTCATCAACGCTACCAATCTGCGGGAACTAAGTGCTTAGGTGGAGTCGATATCGGATGGATTATGACAGGACTATGTCCGAGATCTGTGCAGTTCCATTATTTTTTTTATGCATTTATTTTACCTGGCAAGATTAGGGCCTTCAGGCCCTCTCTTACACCTAACCAGCCATACTCAGATTGAACGAGTTACAGTTTCTACATAACATTAAGGACATATAGCCTATAATGCAGTATTGATGTTAAAGAAAAAAATAGATATTATAACAGTAGTACAATGATAATTATAACAATAAAAAATTATTATAACCATCAATAATAATAATAATAGTAATAATGACTATGTATATGAAAGTAAATATACTTTTCTTTTCTGAATGCCAGTCCCATTGTTAGTTGGGAATTTTCTCGTAATGTTCTTGCAGCTTGTGAGTTATTCTCATCGAGCAGAGACATAAGACGATAGAAAGGGGTGAAAGAGATATATAAGAGGTAGATAGGTTAGAGGAAGGGAAATAGAACGGTAAAATTCGAAGCTGTGATGGAGAGGAGAAAGAAAGAGTTGGAGGGGCACAACAATGGTGGCTATACCGTCCTTAATATGTAAGTTTTGAGTTCCCTCTTGAATGTTGAGTAGTTCTGGATAAGACGAAGATCACAGGGGAGCGCGTTCCATAGTCGTATGGCTGAGATGGAGAACGACACGGAGAAAGATTTTGTGTTATGTAAAGGTACAGCCAAGATGATAGACGTATCCGATCTGGTGTTGCGATTGTGGAATGATGATAGGTGTTTAATGTGAGAAGATAAGTATTGGGGGCACCAGTGGCTAAGAAATCGATGAAGTAAGCACATCGTGTGGAGATTGCGTGCCTTTTGTGGGCGTATCCAACCTAGCTGGGAGTATGAAGGACTGATATGATCATACAACCGAATATTGCACACGTATCTAACGCAAGCATTCATCACTAGCTCGAGGCATCTAGAATTTTCACTATCTGTGCCGTGTTGAACTACATCGCATTAGTAAAGATTAGGCAAGACTAGTGTTTGGACTAATTTTTATTTAGCATGGGTTGGAATTATGTTTCTAAATTTTTGAATTGCATGCAGGGAGGAGAGCGATTTTCGGCAAGCTGTGACTGTTTGTTCTTCCCAGTTTAGGTGTTCATCCAAGATAATTGCAAGGTCTTATACTGTTTTTTCGTATGGTAGTTGGGTACCATTGAGGAGTATTTTAGGGACTGTTTCGGGAAAGTACCGGCTGATTAACTTTGGATGAGATGTAAGTATGACCTGGGATTTCTTGGGGTTTAGTTTAGTTTTAGACCTAGGTTCTGTGCCCATCGAGAAACAGAGCAAAGATCTGCGTTCATACTCGCTACTGCGCCAGCAATGTTTTTTGGGCTTGCACTTATGTACAGTTGGATGTCGTCGGCATAAAGATGGTAGTTGCAGGAGTGAATCACTGAAGAAATATCATTAATGTACAGTGGATAGAGTAGCGACGTCTTGACTCTCTTATTCGCAACCGACATTATACTATCATGTACGTTTTGTAGCTATGTAGTGCAATAAATATTGGTCCCTCAAAGTGTAGTAATTTCGTGTGAGTGGTACCACCTGCTTGCCCGCAAACAAAGTTCGCAGTCTGCAGCTCTTTTTATAACAGTCAGTGTAGTTACAGCGACCCGAAGGTTTGCATACAAGCAAGATATGAAACAGGCCAGATTGAAAGGGTTTAGCTCACATGAAGCACCACATACGCTGGGCCTTGATCCCTTCAATGCTCTGGGCTTCCGAATCCAAATAAGAACCTACCAGATTCGTACTGACATTCCCACTGAGAAGTTCCAACACTGTTGGATATCGGTTTTTTTAGAACCAAGCAGTAATGTTAAAACCACAAGACAAATATGACGCTGAAACCGAAGGCTGTGACAAAATTTATCGAAGTGCACATTTTACATCTGTTTTAAAGGATAAAGTTAAACAGGAACGTGACTGCCTTGAACAGAAAAGAAACGCAAAATCCGTAACTAGTAGTCAGTGGGCAACGCTAGTCATGTCAGTACAGAAAGTGAATGTCATATTACGAATCAGTGGGCACATGAAAGTGACGGTCGATAAACAATCCGTCAGTGATTTTTTAGTCCCGAAACTGGAAGGACTGATGCAGGGACAACCAAGAACTGTGAACACACGAGGATTTCTTTCGTCCTACTGTACACTTTCCGAACTAACATGCTGCGATGTGCAGGTGATGGAAAAACTGCGATAGCGCCACATTGATATGCACTTGCACAAGGAAAATTTAACGATATACATACGGTTTTGTTTCATATTGTACTGTACTAGAACAGTTGAAAATATGAAGCTCTGGACAATTCATCATGAAGAGTAATACAAGGCTATTGAAAAAAGATCAGAGTTCAAATATTTATTGAGTACAATCTAAAAAAGGTAGAAACGCAATAACAATCTTCCTGGAAAGAGAAAAGTTCAGATTTTTGTGTATTCAATGTGAGCACAATGTGTTACACGAAAATTATCAAATCGGTGGCTCGTCTCCTGCCACATACAAAGCAGCTGGTCTCTTCTCGTTACCGAATTCATATATTCAAAAATTCATTGTCGCAAACTTTTAAGACTATCTGTTATATGCGGATGAAAACGCTGTCTTTTACGTAAACCCCTAAGATGAAAATCACAAGATATCAGGTCTGGAGACCTGGTAGGCCACCGGTGAAGAAGTTCACCTTCTGCTCCTCCTCTTTCAACCCAACGTCCTGGAATACCACCATTCACGAAACGTCTCATGCGCGTAAAGATTTTCACCTAGCACATCTGACGTTACCTCAGACAGAAATTGATGTCAGGGCTAGAGTAAGTCATGATCCGCCATTACTTCCATACTCCAACATGTATTTTAGTATTTTAAGGAACGTCATTTAAATCTCCAGAAGTAAGCACGTCCTGACAAAAACAAATAACACAGATAATAAGATTATACAAGGTGCCATAACGCGTGAACTAAACAGCAATTTGTAATTAACAACCCATAAGCTACTTAAACTTTTAACAACCACTTTCTAAACGTAACAGCAAAAACAGAATTTAATATTTAAGTTGGGGAAAGAAGAGTGTGTATTAAAAGGTCATTCACAATTAAGAAACTAGAAGTGGCGCCAACATACTTCACTGACTTTAAAAAATTATAATAAGGTAATATGTTGTTGCATGGAAAGCTGTTCCTACTTAATAAGAAATGTCTTTAGTCATATGTTGAATCCATCAATGGCACAGGGCATTCTGCCAGAGAAATTATAACGTGCAATTGTTGAACCTCTTCATAAGAAAGGAGAAAAGATTCTTTGCTGATGTCATTTTACACATCATTCGGAAACGTAATGTGATCAAGAGTATTTCACACTTAAGTGGAAACAAGTTATTTGGCATATCATAGTTCTAGTTAGAAAAGCATTGCTCGACAGGGGATGCATTCACTCATTGAATAACACAAGCCCTAAATAATAAAGTATGGACAGTTAAAATCTTGTGATCTTTCCAAGGAATTTCATTGTGTAGATCGCCTTACACTCTTAAGTAAATTCAAGTGTTTGTGGAACTGGAGTCAATAAGCATAGCTGAATTGAATCATAAAAAACAAACACAATGCAGAAGCAAGCGCTGAATAATTGAAACAATGTCAGAAGGGGAGAAAGGGTTAGTAACTGGGGACAAACCAATAAGGGTGTCCTACAAGGTCTAGTTTTGGGTCCACTCCTATTCTTTATATGTGACCTTATACTAGACGTTTAACAAGCAGAATTGGTAGCTTTTCCATGCGATTCTAATGTTACAATAAATTCCATAGTGCAGAAATGAACAGAAGAGATGGTAAATCATATTTTACGATCAATTACAAAATTTTTCCCAGAAAATGGTCTCTTAATAAATGTTGAATAAACGAATTATATTCAGTTTTGTGCAACAAACTACGTCATACCAACAAGTGATGTATCATATGAAAAGTAATCAGTAAATAGAGTATAAAGTTCGAAATTTTTGGGTGTCTATATTGATGGCAACTTGAACATAAAGAAACATAATATTGAACACCTAAAACAATTAAGAAAATTTTCCTGTTCATGTAATAGCTTATCTAGGAAACAAACGATTATTAATTCTGATGTATTTTGCATATTTCCACTCCTTAACGTCTGATGGAATAATTCTCTAGGGTAAATCAACTCCTACAACGAAAACACTGATTACACAAAAGCCAACAGCAAGAATAACGAATGTTATTCAGCCACAGGCATTGTGCAAGTACGTTTGTAAGGAGCTAGGGATTTTAACCCTTAAGTATTCACGTCTGGTGAAAAGACCCAAGAGATTTTTCTTTTGTTCGAATTCTTTGGCATGTGACTTTCTGAAATTTGCCAGTGGAATTTAATTTCCCTTACTGCTCGCCCATTTCAGACCCTGCATTGTGAGTTACTGTTTGTTACTTTGTTTCGCATTAAATTCCTATTACTGAGCGCTTTACCTGATGGGACTCTTGGCTTTCCCTCATTATCACCCTTGGATCCCGATGCGAATGTCTGCATTCCCCTATTTCGCCCATGTGATCAGATATGAGTATAAGTGTTTGGCAACAAAATGCAGAGGCAACAAAATCCGAAGAACTGTATTTCTCCTTTCTGCATACGCAGACTCGAATTACTTGTCATTTTCTTTTTTTTCCATATCTTACTTTCTTCTCTTAGTCGAATGAAAGTTACTTGGTAGTTGTTTTTTTCCAGACACCGAATGACTAAAGTATTGACTGATGAAGAAGCAACTACGGAATGTTTTCCAGAATATTTTGATGAATGTGTGGGACAGTTCTCTGAATTAGAAGGGGACAATGTGAAAGAAAGTCAACACAATACTGATAAAGACATTTCTGCTGCTTCTGGCGATGAAATGGTGACAGAAAAACGATTATTTTTTCTGGCAGGTACGGTGAAATGAAAAGGAACAAACAGCAATATTATCAGAGAGGGGTTGTGCTAAAAGGTACCGTACTGCTATTATACATAAAATTAGAGCTCTAGACGCAGTAAAGGAAACAAAGATACCAGGAAGAGCTTCTTCCTTTATTTCGGCAAGAGTATAATCTGCAGGCCTGTTATCAATGCTAACTTCTACGTTACCACAATCGACGCAAACTTTATGATAAATCTTGTTGCTCAAGTTACAGATTGAGTTCAAATGAAGGCATTTCTTTGGTTACTACTGTCAGCTTGCACCTTCAGAGCTTCCCATCTCAACTTTAAAGTTATGTGGGGTCAGGACAGACGTGACATTTTTCACTGCCAATAATTTACGAGATTTCAGTTGTGGTTTCTCTCAGTTCGCTTTAGTAACACCAGTGACCGAGATGAGAAATGAAATCTTAAATGTTGGCTGCTATTTGTTAATTCCTAGTACTAATAGGGAAAAGCTTGATGAAACCCTACGTCCTAGCAGAACATTTCACGATTAATGAGGAACTTATTCCATATTTGGGCCGTCGGTCATTTAGGTACTGTCTGCCTCAAAACCCAAAAAATTTACCGTTGATATCTGGTACACGAGTGTCCCTCTGGCCAGAACGTTTCTGGACATGAAGCTGACTTTGGTGGGAACAAATAAGCCTGAAAGCCACACACAGTTCCTACCCAGAAATGAAAGATCAAATTTTTATGGTTTCACGAAACTAATGTCCATGGTTCCTTATGTCCCTAGGAAACAATTTTCAGTAGTGCTAACATCATCAATGCACAATAATGCAAGATAGATGCAGAGTAAGGAGTCAATTAAAAGCGAGATATTGTGACTTTCCATAATTGCGCTAAGGGAGGAACAGACACGTTTGTCTAGCTATGCTGCAAATATATTATTGGCTGAAGAACAAGGAGATGGTCTGTTGATATGATCTTCTGCTTTTTGAAAATTTCTGCCTTATACTAGTATGTCATGTACAAGAACAACAGTGGCCAAGAGGAACAAACAAGAGTATTTCTGAAGGAGTTTGCTAACAAACTTATCATGGTGAGTTTTGTCAGGAGTATTGGTAACAGTCATATATCCCACAATGATATGGAGAGAAGTGGTTTCTGATGGCCAGAGGTACAGAAGTACCACAACAGCAAGAAAAGGATTATCTACATTAAACACACAATCACAAGGAGACAGGAAGTGGAGTGACATCATATAAAAGGAAAGGGATGCCAAATCTGTCAAAGTACAAAGGACAAGAAGCAATCAACAGTTTATGCTACTTGAATGATTATGTATTGAAAGTGCGTTCAAAAGTTATCTGCACAAAATGCTTAGCTTACTGAAAAGTTTTGATGGTCAAAAAGCTTTACATTATTATTGTCTAGCATTTTTAGTGTAGTATTTCATTTCTTCTTCTCATAATAAATTACAGTGTCATAATTGATGTAATGTACATGTGTTTATAATAATTCATGTTCAAAGATCTCTATAAATCATAACATTTAATTTTTTAAGACTAGTTTAATTTCTGCCTCAGTGAATTGCACCATTGAGTAATACGCAAAAAATTTTTTTCGTAAATTATCCATCACAAAATGAGAAGAACAGTGATATCCATATGTACTAAACTAGTAGGTAAAATGAGCTATGTAACCCATTGTTAGGGCTCACAGTGCTTCAGAAAGGAGTTCAATATGTTGGCAGGTAACAAAGGAAAGCAAATTTTAAATCTAACTTAAAATCATTTGTGCTAGATAACTCGTTCAGTTTCATTGACACATTTCTACTTAAAAACTCATAGCGAGTAAACAAAAAATATGGTTTTTAAGTACAGCTACTTTATTAGGACTAAAATAATTAAGTCTCCATACATGATAACATTAATCACGTATATGTAACATGTAAAATAAATTATTCCACATAATTTCGATTGAAGAATCATAGAAATAATCAATGGATCTTGTAAGTAACTAACTAACTGGGACACCAAGAACTATTCGAAAACAATGCCCTTCACTCAGTGCCTATCTGCTAGGAACTCTGCCTTTTACCGAAAAACTGTTTTGCAACGCAGTTGCTGTTCTAAACTTGTGAAACTTTGGTTCCCACAGCCAGCTAGTCGTCCCAATACTGAGAAATTACACATCACCTTTACCGCTGTAGAGATATGAAATGAAGAAGTATTTATTAAATAGACAATCATTGTTATTTGTTGTAGCAAAATGCATATATTACGTGTTACTTCTAATCTGAATGAATCTGGTAGTGTAATTTGAACAGTGGGATATTAATTAGGTTATGGACCAGTTTTGGGAGACACCACCGATAACATCACCCCTTCATTCTTTTGAGGTTATTGCCAGTGAACTTGTTCTGGGACTTTTCTATAGTATGTTTTTAATGACAGGATCTCAGCAATTATTTAGCAAAGTTTGTCAAACATATTCTTCAAAATACCAAACTAATTAATTGTTACATCTCTGGTAAAGTTTTTACCAACAACAACAATTTTTATCAATAAAGTGCTTTCCATTCAAATTCAGCATTTTTCGTTTGCCCCCAACCATAATAGTAAATTCCACTATTCGTTCATTGTTTACTTCATTTTTAACATTATATTTAAATACTGACTTCAAGCTGTTTTTCGGAAAGAATGTGAAAAACTTCTTTCTATTTGCTTATTTGTGAAGTAATTAGTTAGACAACTTTTATTAAGTTGTTTAATTTTTTTCAGTAAGTTACTTATAGGTGACATATTTACTGAGTAGTTTTAGAATGCTGGTGTATGCATATTTCGTAACAAGATTGGTTAATTCCATATCTCTGTACTGTTTTGTAACGGCATTATAACCATTTAATGGATGTCATACATATATTATTCCATTACCTTTAAGGTGATATGTCCTCTAGCTGGTTTAAAAATATTACATTATTTCTTATTAACTTATTTTTTTAACTTTCCATGTTTGGATACATTTTTGCGTTTAATCCTCTTTTTATGTTTCATAAATTTACCTGACCATTAATAGTTTGATGTTTAAGATGCAGCTTGTTTCCAAAAATGTCCATTTAGTTTTACAAAATATCATTAAATTTGTATTCACTAAATGATAGTTATAAAACAGACACAAATGACCACAAATTACTTTGTCGCAGTTCTGTATTCTCTCGATATTGTAGTATAGATATTTTTTGTTAACTGGTTCTTTAGCTGTATTGCAAATGAATCAAAAACAAAATCTATAACTTAATTTTTATAATAACAAATAAAATGACTACCAGGATAGTCAGAGGTATCTAACCTAACTATTCCACATACAATGATGTTTCGTTGTTTAGGTAATTCTTCATTCACAGACACCATGATAACTTAAAATGTTTTAATGTTTAATGAATTCTTCTATGTCGAAATTGGATAATGTAGTATTAATTTTTTTATTATTTCTTTGCAATATTTTTTGCTTCTTTTAAACCTTTTTCTTTAATTTCCATTTCTAAATTATGCCTCTTTTATTCTACATCAACTTTTTTCTTAGTTATGACTGCATTTGCAATTACTGCTGATACACCAGCAAATAAACCAATAGTTGGTAAATATGGTAATGCACCTAATACTAATGGTAAAAACCCATCTACAGGTTTTGGTAAACCAGTGCCTTCTAAAGCAGCTGGAGGACTGCATGCTCAACCTTCTTTCTTTTCATTGAGGTATTTAATAACTTTTTTCCCAATAGGAATAGCTAATGAAACTTGAGAATTTCCAGAAGTTCTCCCTCTTTATTTCTTTTTTTAAAAATCAGCTGAAATTGTTGATTATTTAGTTTAAATTTAATTGATTGTGGTATAGTTTTCCCACTGAGTGACTAAATACAATCAGTTAATCCTAAATATAGATAAAAAATTAATAAACGATGCTATAAATGAAATCGATTTTTATCATCATATATTCCCATTCCTAATTTTGTATTAGCATACATTATTCCTCTAACAGCATTTTCTGCTAATTTTTCATCAACTGACGTATCAGAAGCATATGGTCTTTCATTTGCTGCTAATTTAAGTTTCTTTCTGCTTTATGTCATATTTCTAAATCTTTATTTTCTCTATAAGCAAATTCATATTGTTCCCAAAGTTAATCTAATAGATTAATTCCTCTATCTCATCTAATATGGCTTCTACTTTTGTCCTCAGATTACGAAGCTATGGCACAGAGCAAGCAATTTGAATGGTAATTACTTAATTAATATAGTAACAAATCGTTATTCATACTTTTCACTATTAGAAACTCTGTGGGGAAGAGTATTCAAAAATCTAATCAAAATGGAACTCATTTACGATTATTAATAATAAAATCATTCCAACTACTTCTTTATGATAATATTTAATTCTTCTTAACTCTTATTTATGAATTACTGTTTATCTATCACTTAACCCCTAACACTATTCATCCAAATATATTCGATTAATTTTTCTGAGTATTAAATCTTCACACATTCTTCATCGTCACTTGAATCTAAATTTATTGGTAATTTTTAGAAAGATAAAAATCAACAATTTCTGTTAACAGTTATTTATATTTCTAACCTTGGCATAATTTAATTCTATTTGCATTGTGATCAGAATATAAGGTTCCACAATAAATTAATTTATCTGCATAATTTGATAAGCCAAAACTTGTAAATAATATGTTCTTATCATCCATAGTCTCTATTATTAGTTAAGAGATTTATTAAACCATGAGGTCCTACATATGTTTATTCCCTACTTTTAATTTATCTATTCTAATTGTATTGATAGTTTATCAACAAATATAAATGTGACACAGGTCTTAAACAAAAATTATATCCTCACTCTAATTAACATATTCTAACATTCTTTCATTTTCATTTATTTAAATTCCATTAATCACATACAAAAAATTCATTATAAATACGTTGAAATTATTATCATATTGCCTGAAAATTTTAGAAACATTAACATTGTCTCTAACTAATAGGTTTTGTAGTTTTGAATAAGTTTAATCTATGTAAAAACAATCTAGTCTCTTATGTCTATAAGTAATAAAATATTCTACAACTATATCTTGAGTTTTAGGTATGAATTCAACAAATACTACCCATGAATTATCTTCATATGCATCTAATGTCATATTTCCAAGATTATTTCAAATTTAAGTAGGAATTTTTCAATTAATTTTACATAACATTTATCGGTACTTTGAGTAAGTTTTTGATATTTTGATTGATCTGAAGTTTTTGAACAAATGTACAAATGATTATTTTTTCCAGTTTGACCTTCTGTAACTAGAATGTACTTTTCAATCATTAAGATTGTTCTTCCACAATAATTGGTGCTACTATTGAACATGAATTAGAGTTTGGTATATGTTTCCTAAGTTTATTGTGAAATTTTTTCAGAATTCTCAATCTTGATTTCGAGTCTGTCATTTATTTACATGTGTTTAATATAAACTGGTATAATATATCAACTGAATGTTACTTCACATGTTCTCAAATTAAAATTTACTGTTCCAACCAAAGAAACTTATAAAAATGTTTTGTTACTTCATTTTTGTTCAACTCCTTTGATTTGAATTATTCTAATGAAATTAGAGTTATACACTTATGTAGAAATGGTAGATATTCCATTTGGTTAATACAGTTGAAGAAGTTTTGATAAAACTATTAAATCATAAAACCCATAATATTCACATTAAAAGGAGAACATTGTTTGTTAATGGAAGTGATTATTTATTGCTAGGAAATTACTGGCCAAGTTTTAGGATTTAATAATCGAAATATGGGAGCAGATTGGCAACAATGTTCTTAAAATTGCTGATTGATAGCAATATTCCTAAAATTATTCCGTTTGTATAATTAAGTGTAACTTATGGTAAGTTTGTTAAAATAATGATCATTGTCATGGATAATATAATATTATTCCTTCATTGAAACCAAAAGCTGAATTTGGAAGACCAGTAGTTTATTAACCAAATCATGAAATAGATATTCCAAATTCTGGTGCTTCACAAAATGTAATAATTAATATGACTGATGAAAATGATAATTTCAGTATGCCAATTGTGCTTACATAAGAATAATTTCAAAATGATTTAATAAACTTTTTTATCAATCATTAATTAAATTTGAGAGGTATTTATTTCACTCATTTCCTTTAAATGAAAAAAACAAAGAAACATGTAACTCTTCCTAACAACAAAATAACAATTAATATTAATAGTGTTAATGGTTGGATTCTTTTTTCTAATAACTCACAACATTACATGATGTTTGATGTTATTATTACAGATGGCTGTGATTTTGCTGCATATTATTGTAAATCGAATATTAAACATATGGATAACTATCTATTAAAACTGTTTCATGTTATTACAATTAAAAAAGTAAATCCTATTTCTTCTAGAATATAACATCCATTTATTTCTTTGTCAAATCTTATTCGATTTACATAATCTTTATCAAATGAATTACTATTGTTGACACAAATCAATCTGAAAACAAACAAAATGAATCGCTTCATTCATTAGATTATTTGGTAGATTCTTAAGGATGTTAAATAAATAATTTGATAACTTAGTTAACAGAAATATATACTAGGTGTTAAGGATACGGTCGAACTCATTCTATTCTTCGATGGAGTAGTAATAGAGATAGTAGTACACTACCAAAAGAAAGGGAAATTGATGTAAAAGTCATGCAAAATCGTGTTCCTGTTTTTAAATATTAGCCACCATATTCGCTTGAACTAGAACAAGACAAACTGATAAATGAAAAAATTAAAATATTTTTCTTTGAAATGTAAACAATTGAATTTTTCTCGACAAAGTGGGAAAATAAATTTTGAACTAGTAATTACTAATTATTAGTATTGTGATGAATTTCATGTGCCTAACATTATTTCTGTTTTTTTCCAAACTAATAAAAAAAAGCCATTAAATGATTCTTCTTTATTTGATCGAGTTACATTACAAAATGATTGAAAAGTTGGTTTATCCAAAAGTAAAACATTTAATCAATTGTTTTTAGTTTTGATATTAAATTTTAATTTTTTTAATGTTCACCATCTAATTTTTAAAATTTTAATCTAATTGACTTTGAAAATTCAAATTTCTTTCTGTATAAGTAAAAGCAAAATCAACTGATTGTAAATGACTTTGCTAATAATCTATTAATTGAACTGAGCAGTTGTGTTAATGATTATGCAGAAGTGTTCACTAAATTATCAGAGCTGAAGAAACTGAACTCTACAATATTTCAAAGTCTGAAATATGAGCCAAATATTTTATTACTTTTGTCTAACAAATATAAAATTACTCTTCCAGATTATTATGCCAAAATCATATAGAAGGTGATGTAGTATTAGAAAGAACCATACAGTTATAATTTATTTACTGAGGTAAAAGATGAAATAAGGATTGTTCAATTTATGTTTTGAATTTTGCAAAAAATTTATAATATTTTTCTTTTTGTTTAGTTTTTGAATATTAAATTTTAATTCTGTACATTTATCTTTTAATTAACTGATAATTTAGTTCAGGAATGTATAAATTTTCAAAAGTATGAAACAGTGAAATAAAAATCTGGGTTTTCAATATGAAAACTTTTAAAAGGCATGTGCTTTGGTCCAGAATCGTCATATTGACACTGCTTGTGTAGGAACTGATTTGTCATTCAACGAATTTGTAAGGACATGTGGAGAATACAGGAATCATGCAGAGTATAGGTTTCTTTTTATTGATAAAAGAAGAAAACTAAATGATGGAAGCTATAGATGAAACTTTCAAGAGTTTATATATGATAATTGCTGGCGCTCCACTTGCTGCTGCTTGTAGATGGTGGTGTGACATGTCCCGCCGTCCAGGAGAGCTGCCACACTTGAATGAATCTCGTTAGAAGCCGGAATCTATTTATAGGTCATTGTGCGCCTCTTTTTAGCCGCACTGACCCTATTGCCTCATACGATGCTAGATTGGCCAGTGGGCCCCTTCTACCTGTGACTTACAACATGCAAAACAGCTACATGTACTCCTTCAGTAATTTGACGGCTTGGTGGCCTCTATTCTACTTCACAACTGTTGGTATGTGTAACTCACTGCAATCTTCCCACACAAGGCTGTAACTTGTGCTCAGAATACTGCATAAAACTAGGTTTCCCTATCCTAAACGGTGGTGCTGTACATTATTCCCCTCTTCGGAATCACCCAGACCCCGGCTCGATCCTTAACTAGCTCTTAACTTGTTTGGGTCGGCACCTATGACATATGTCCTTACTTGCAGAAAACGTATATGTGGTCTAGTGCCCCTTAAACCCACGACACTTGATAAAACGTAAAAATTTCTTGCTGGACGACCACTGCTCGATAAACCTCTTAACTCCTCATCTCGCGCCCTCGGTATCCAGTCAACTGGGACTTGGACCACCCTTAGGCCCCTCTTGGAATTAGCTCTCTTCCCGATCAGAAGAAATACAACACATAAGAAAGTTAAGGCTACAATGAGACTAAGCACAGAGGTGCTCAAGTCTATCGTAATTGGTCGTTGGTTTTCCCTATATTGAGCGACATGTTGCACTAGCTATTCTTCTGATACGCGCCCCTTGCTCTAAAATGAACTGGTTTATGAATCTCAACAGACGTGGCCTCAGAGTTTGATTGCAGCTACCATCTATATGCTGACGACATCCAACTGTACATAAGTGCAAGCCCCAAAAACATTTCTCGATGGGCACAGAACCTAGGTCTGAAACTAAACCCCAAGAAATCCAATGTCACACTTATATCTCATCCAAAGTTAATCAGCCGGTACTTTCGCGAAACGGTCCCTAAAATACTCCTCAATGGTACCCAACTACCATACCAAAAAATAGTAAAAGACCTTGTAATAATCTTGGATGAACACCTAAACTGGGAAGAACAAACAGTCACAGCTTGCCGGAAATCGCTCTCCTCCCTACATGCAATTCAAAAATTTAGAAAAATATTTCCAACCCATGTTAAACAAAAATTAGTCCAAACACTAGTCTTGCCTAATCTTTACTACTGTGATGTAGTTCAACACGGCACAAATAGTGAAAATTGTAGATGCCTCGAGCTAGTGATGAATGCTTGCGTTAGATACGTGTGCTATATTCGGTTGTATGATCATATCAGTCCTTCATACTCCCAGCTAGGTTGGATACGCCCACATAAGGCACGCGATCTCCACACGATGTGCTTACTTCATCGATTTCTTAGCCACTGGTGCCCCCAAAACTTATCTTCTCACATTAAACAACTATCATCATTCCACAATCGCAATACCAGATCGGATACGTCTATCATCTTGGCTGTACCTTTACATAACACAAAATCTTTCTCCGTCTCATTCTCCATCTCAGCCATACGACTATGGAACGCACTCCCCTGTGATCTGCGTCTTATCCAGAACTACTCAACATTCAAGAGGGAACTCAAAACTTACATATTAGGGACGGTATAGCCACCATTGTTGTGCCCCTCCCATCTCTTTCTTTCTCCTCTCCATCACAGCTTCGAATTTTACCATTCTTTTTCTCTTCCTCTAACCTATCTACCTCTTATATATCTCTTTCACCCCATTCTATCGTCTTATGTCTCTGCTCGATGAGAATAACTCACAAGCTGCAAGAATATAACGAGAAAATTCCCAACTAACAATGGGACTGACATTCACAAAAGAAAAGTATGTTCACTTTCATATACTTAGTCACTATTATTATTATTATTATTATTATTATTATTATTATTATTCTTGATTGTTACAATTATTTTAATTGTTATAATTATCATTTTACGACTGTTATAATCTCAATTTTTTTGTTTAACATCAATACTGCATAATACGTAAATGTCCTTAATGTTATTTAGAAACTGTAATTCGTTCAATCTGAGTATGGCTGGTTAGGTGTAAGAGAGGGCCTGAGGCCCTAATCTTGCCAGGTAAAATAAATACATAAATAAATAAATAAATAATAAAAAGGTCAGATTCTGCCTTGACCAAATCTCTTAAGTGGCCTCTGGCCAGTATAGCTGTGGCTGTGTTACATT
Organism: Schistocerca gregaria; assembly: GCF_023897955.1. Lineage (NCBI taxonomy): Eukaryota > Metazoa > Arthropoda > Insecta > Orthoptera > Acrididae > Schistocerca > Schistocerca gregaria. The sequence continues at coordinate 839,293,475 of NC_064931.1, forward strand.
CAATTGCGTGGCTCATGATATTGACGCTGGCAGGTCGAAGGTTGGTCCTATAATGGTACAATTAGTTCCATTGATTAAAATTCCGCTGCCCCCGAGCTCTACACGTTTTTCTTCTGTAAACACTCCTTGCTCACAACAACTTGCTACTACTACCAAATTCTAGTAGGTGGAGAAGATCCAATGCATTCTGCCTCCTTGTAAGCTCAATTTTGGATCGATGATATCCCTTGGACAGTTTATTCCTTCCCCCCTAGCTATAGATAACTGCACAGTGAACGTGTTCCATATTTGTAGCTTCAGAGATTTTCCTCCAACATTCACTATTTTTTATTCAAACTCATCAACAATTGTGTGACTACTTTCATCCTTACATTATATTATATGAACTGGTGCAATAAACACGACTTTCCTGACCCAGCACTGTGGTTAACAACAAAATTGAAACAGGAAATCGTAGGACTCGACAATGGTCAACATATATTTATTACTGCATTGCCGCAAAATTTATTCCGACTCATTTATTTTTCCAGAACTGTGTTTCAATCATTCTCCAACAATATTACATATACGTCAGGCGCTACTCTTCCCTTTTCAGTGACTTGAGGACAGGGGTGATACATGACAGGAAAAACAGAAAAAAACTGCAAATACTCTACTACTTTCTGGATCGCAAATCACTCAGTACTTATTGCTTTACTCTATCTTTCTGTTTTTCTGTGTGCTTAGCACCTTTCTTCAATCTCTGTTTCTTCCTCTTTCATGCCTGTAACACACCTTTCTAGTTGGCAGCTGAAGCTTAACAGTAACGGGGGATGTGGTTTCAACAACTTGGTATGGCTCTTGATACCTCGTGATGAACTTCATCATTTTCCATCTTTGCGTATAGGGGTTGGACAGAATTACCCATTAACCTACTCTCTAGTGTAGTGAACTAACTTTCCGCTTTACTGCATCTTTCTCCCTTTACAAAGTACTTGTATTCGCCTTTTGTACCCGTTTCCACACATCCCGAATTGTCCTTGTGAATTGACGTACATATTCACTGGTCCTTCCTTTCTGTAGCCTCACGAGATCAAACGGTGATGGCATTTTCCTCCAGTACACTACGTCATATGGAGACAAACCGGTATTTATAGGGACTTCTTCATTGTATACGCATACAATATGCTTCAGTTACTCGTTCCACTGATGGTGTAGAGAATCAACATAGAAACTCAGCATCTTCCCGATTGTTCTGTGTACTCATACTGTTCTTCCGTTGGCCTGTGAATGCAACGTGCTCGTCCTCAGCTTCTTTTCGTTCAACAATTTACAAAGTTCCTTAATTAAATCCGACATGGAGTTGGTCCCATGGTCAGTAATTATTTTCTACGGCACACCAAACTTCAAAATCCATTTGTTCGCTAATGCTTGCGCGACCATTGTAGCCTGTTGATTTGGCGTAACCAGTATTTCCACATACCTCGAAAAATGGTATATTATTGGCGAAACGAATCTGTTCCCTGATGGGGTTCTCCTGAAAGGTCCTAAGACATCGATCCCAAGCAAAAAATATCGATATGTCGCTTTCGGTAATCGTTGTAGCTGTATCCGTTTCCGGCTCAAATCTGCTCTCTGCGCACATGGTATACAGTTCAATGGTTCAAGTGGCTCTGAGCACTATGGGACTCAACTGCTGTGGTCATTAGTCCCCTAGAACTTAGAACTACTTAAACCTAACTAACCTAAGGACATCACACACATCCATGCCCGAAGCAGGATTCTAACCTGCGACCGTAGCAGTCGCATGGTTCCGGACTGCGCGCCTAGAACCGCGAGACCACCGCGGCCGGCCGGTATACAGTTCATGATATACTGAGCCACATCCTCTTTCCTACCTCTCCACCGATACCTCTCCAACACTTTCCTAATCGTCACTCCACACCCCCCAAGACCAGATAACACGTGGGCATGTGCTTCGTTTAAAACCTCACCCCTCAACTTCGCTGGCACTACTACCTTTTGCCCTAACTTCATTTCCCTGCACAGGAGACCGTCGTACAAATTACAGTGTGGCTGTGTCAGACACAACTTACAATCGTTGACCGCATCCTGTAATTCTGGCCATCCTACTAGGTCATAACATCTACATCTACATCTACATGCTTACTCTGCAATTCACACTTAAGTGCGTGGCAGATGCTTAATCGAACCATTTTCATACTACTTCTCTACCATTCTATTCTCGAATGGCACATGGGAAAAAGAAACACCTAAATCTTTCCGTTTGAGATCTGATTTCTCTTATTTTATCATGACGATTATTTCTCCCTACGTAGGTGGCTGTCAACCAAATATTTGCGCATTCGGATGAGAAAGTTGGTGATTGAAATTTTGTAAATAGATCTCGCCGCAAAGAAAACCGGCTTTTTTCAGTCACTGCCACCCCAACTCGCATATCATATCAGTGACACACTCACCACTAATGCGCGATAACACGATATGAGCTGCCCTTCTTTGCACTTTTTCGATGTCCTCCGTCAATCCTATTTGCTAAGGATCCCATACCGCGTTACAATATTCCAGCAGAGGACGGACAAATATAATGTAGGCTGTCTCTTTAGTGGGTATGTCAAATCTTCTAAGTGTTCTGCCGACAAAGTGCACTCTTTGTTTCGCCTTCCCCATAGTATTAACTGTGTGGTCTTTCCAATTTCAGTTGCTCGTAATTGTAATTCCTAGGTATTTAGTCGAATTAACAGCCCTTACATTTGTGCGATTTATAGTATACCCTAAATTTATCCAATTTCTTTTAGTACCAATGTGGATGACATCGGACGTTTCTTTGTTTCGTGCTAATTGCCACTTATCGCACCATACAGAAATTCTCTCAGTATCATTTTGTAATTGGACTAACCTATGACTTCTACTTTTGCCACCTTCCTACTCAGTGCATCCACATTACAGTGCTTCTTCTCAGGCTTGTGCACCACCTTGTGGTCGAATTCACTAAGCCTCGTAGTCCATCTAGCGAGTATAGTGGACGGATCCTTCAACCCCAACAACCATTTCATCACAGCATGATCTGTCACTACCCAAAATCTTCTCCCATATAAATAACATTAAAAAAATGTGATTCCATAGATTACGCTAAGCACTTCTCTCTCAGTTGTTGAGTAATTCCTCTCTGCTGCATTCAGCTGCCCAGGCGCATAGGCTACAAGATGGTCTTTCCCATCAATTTCCTGACTAAGAACACACTCTAATGCTTGATTCGATGCATCGCATGCAAGTATAAACTCCTTTTCAAAATCTGGAAACACAAGAACCGGACTTGATGTAAACACTTCTTTCAGTTTGTCAATCACTTTCTTACTCTCTTTTCTCCACTGAAATTTCACACACTTCCACAACAATGGTGTCAACGGCTGTGCTAAATCTGCAAAATTCTTCAGGAACTTTCAAAAGAAATTGCAAATTCCGATGAATGATGGCACTTCTTTAACTGTTTTCAGTTCCCTAAAATCCCCTACAGCCTGTACCAACCTTGGATCTGTACGAACTCCGTCCTTAACGATAATATGACCAAAATATTTTACTTCTTCTAATGCAAAATGACACTTCTCCAGGCTCAACGTCAAACGAGCTGCTCTTAACCTCATGAAGACTTACCTTAACCGCTGTCTATGTTGCTCCATACTACTTGAAAACACTACAATGTCATCCTAATAGACCAGACACTGACATGGTTTCAAACCACTGAAGACACTGTCCAGCAACCTCTAAAACGTTGCCGCAGGGTTTTTCAAACCGAATGGCATTCTAATGCACTGGTAATGGCCTACAGGAGTAGAGTAATCAGTTTTTTGACGATCCTCTGGAGCCACATGTCAAATTCTCCGTAGAAAATTACTGGCACTGTCCTAAGTGATCCAAAGTCTCCGATATTTATGGAATGGGGTACGAGTCCGTTACTGTATTATAATTGAGGTATCGGTAGTCACAACAGAAGCTGTATTTCTTGATTCCATCCATAGATTTTTTAGGCACAACGACAGTGCCAGCCCCCAGAAACTATTACTATGCTCTATAATACCGTACGCAAGCTGCTGGTCAATGAAATCCTCCACAATCACCTGCAAATACCTCGGTATGGTTTACGCTAAACAGATGCTTCATTCCCTGTTAGTATCCTATGTTGAAGTAATGTAGTTGCTGGTAATGGTCCTTGTGGAAAAAGCAAATCCTTAAGTTCTCACAATAATTCTGCCGTATGCTCCCTTTTTCCTCCTTTCAAATGCTTAGTTTTGTCACGCAATGCAGTTCTGTCCGCAGTTAGTGGTTGATCGCTTCGCCTACCTTTCGAACACCAGTCTTAGTCATCTGGCACATCCAGATTTGATAATAAAACTCCTTTCCTCAAATTCGCGTCCACAAAGCTAAAATTATCCACGTTGCCGGGAACTACTACGCCGTCCTTAGCCTCCAGTATGCGTACAACACTACGTTCCACAAAACAACCGAATGGACCAAAAACTTCATTATCCGGCAATGGTTCAATAACACATAGTGTACCCTCAGGTAGATTCGACTCCACACTAATCCAAAGCGACTTGCCGGTGCCACTAGACACACACTCATGCAAGTTAAGCCTTAATGTGATGTAGTCGGTTCAATTGGTTTGTTAATTACGTTGAACGCCCCTCGCGACAGCTGTGTATTGACAACAGTTTCCCCTAGCTGAAGTAACATTCCACCAAATTCCACAGTTCACTGCAGAGGTAAACTTTGGCATGATGTTGATGCAAGAAATCTACTCCTAGGATCATGTCGTAGTCCTCGATTACTTATAGCACTACCTCCACGCATGCGTTAATTCGGACTTTCTCTATTCTAAAGACAACTTGTAACACCATAACTCTAGTGCTTTACTGATTTAGTTTGCTTTTGTTTTATTTAATGTTACATCATTGAGCTTCTGTAAATGTGTTTGTTTTAATCGATAACATAAAATTGTATACTTCTTTCTTTGTAAGAACTTCGATATCATGAAATTTTTCTATGCAATGTAGGGTATCTATCATTAAAATTCTTTGTCCCATTTGGAGGGAACAAAACTTACTGTATATAATTGTAATTTCTGTGTGAATAATTTTTTGTAAAAATGTCAATATGTGCTAATGTTCTGTTTCATTCAATGCATTTGGTTGCTGTTATGTAAACTGCTAATCCTCACTTAGGGTTCGTTGTTATTCTGTATGTAAAAGTTTTGGTGGTTCCCCTCGGGAACGGAACTGTGTAGAGCGCGCAATTTGTGGTTGGCCTAGGTAGAAAAGGTGGAACAAGAGTCAGTCGGGGACGAGCTACCAGTCGGGGACGAGCTACCAAACTGTGCATCCCCAATGTAAAAGATGCATATTGTGCTGGTTGCGAGAGAGGCTTTTTCTGCTATTTTCCAATGCCTCGGATGGATGGATAAATAGCTGGAACTATTCTGGAATTAGTATCTATCACCGCCACCAAGAAATGACAGAGTTCAGTAGTGCTACGTGCAATTCCACCTACCGACATGCAATCGCCACCACATTGCGCAATCACTGTAATGGAGCACTATAGCAATGTACAGCGAATGATCAGCTTAATGGATGTGTTATTCTGCTCAAATATAAGGTAATTTACAACTGAATTTATGTACCTACCTTGATTTTTCTCCTTATCATAACACCTCTCAGGTTCTTCTCCGTTTGAACTAAAGTGATTTCCGAGTGTCCTTACTGAAACAACATTAAAGCCCAGTGTTTTGCTAATTGATGCCTCTTGAACATAGTAAAAAGAAAGTTAAAGTTAATGTGGCAAGAGAGTGAGTTAAAGTTAATGATGCTTGCTAAAAATAATTTTCCTAGTAAAACTGCTTATTAATGTGTTGTTGCCAACTTCAAATTAAAAGTTCTTAAGACTGAGGCTTATAAAGTTTTCCTTAGTAAATGATCACATTACTGCCTGTTGTAAATCGCAGAAGGTGAGTCAGTATCTTACATATATGTTAATTTTGTGTCTCATTGTAGTAAAAGTGGAAAACTGCAATGTCGAACGTTATATACTCATGTTTGCTAAGTGTTTGTCTCTCTTGTGTATTGGATGTGCGTATTAATGATATAACAGGATCCACAGTTTTTCTTTTGTGTTAATACTAGGTAACATGCAATGGGAAGACCACTAATTATGAAAAACATTATTTCTTCATTCAAAAGATAGTGAGAAACAACCTGTTAGTGGATTCCAATTAACTTTAATTTTAAATAGTAAAGTATTTAACTTATAACAAATTAATGATTCTGCAGTGAATAGTAATAATAACGTTATGAAGACCATTCAGTTTGTTTAAGCCCTGAAGTTAATAGTGAGTTTCGGTATCTGTTATAATTTTGCAAATAGTTTGTGCTGCTCTAACAGTTAGTTTCAATCTTACCGTAAACATATGTATGTGTCAGAGTTCACTGCACTCGCGTGTGACAAAGTATAGGTTGTGTTTATCCATTAAAGTTATTAATAACTATTTTCTTGAACGAGAATGTTAATCATTCTCTTGCCTAGTTAGGCTGGCGACCGTTTTCTTTATCCGTTAAACAGCGCAGAGAGGCAAAATTTGTTTGTTACTGTTCAAATATTTACGTAATTCAGACTTTCATTTCCGATAAGCCACGTCTGTTAGGTACAACAAGGTCAACATAACAAAATTCCTCTCAGAGCGTAACACTGCTCTGTTGCATTATACCATAATTGCCTTAACAAGATAGTTTTATTTCACGACCTGCCTACACCTTTAAGGTTATGGTACAGCAGTAGCAGACGGTAGTGTTATAAACTGTCACCAACCACAACTTCGTGACCTCCTTATCCCGCACTCCACGCAAGCTATAACGTGGTGGGTCGAACTTCCTTCGTACCATTATATTCTTAGTAGCCACTGACCCTTACGCTTCTGTGTACAACAAAATCTTGAAGTTTTTACTTCCTATGGATCCTACCACTGAACATTCCACCTTTGCATACGTATTCGTAGCATTGAAATTAAACGGGAGCCCCTTTAGGTGGGACTTGGCCCCCTCCGTTATTTAACGCTTGTCTACCTCTCCTGCCTACACTTCTCCATCCTCCCCACTGCCGATTTCCAACCCTTCCTTTATTCCTCGGTGCCTGGGTACATTGTATCTTCACATGTCCCGTACGACCACACTTAATACATTTCACACCCACTGTAAACCCTGTTTGCCTCTCCTGTACCCTTGTTGGCAAGTATATTTCCTCACATTGAATTGCCAGCTGAATGCTCGAATACAAGTCTTTAGGAGTCCCTTCACACATTTCCATGCGCCGGTATCCCTCTCAAATACACATCAAGTGCCCTTTGCTCAGCCTACTGCTCCAGAACACTATTCGCTTCATCACTCTGACCCAACTTGTAAGTATACTCATTAATTTCCTTATTCTGTCCGCAAATTTCTCCATCGTCCCTTTGACATTGTACTTAACCTCTCTCTAAAGTACCGAGTGCTATTGTGTTTTTTGTACGTTTGTAAAAGCCCGTTCTTTAACTGCTTAAACTGTCCTGCCTTCCTTAAGGCCTCAGAACACCTTACATATGTTTTTGCTTCACCCGTTAATCTAATCTTGGCAATATGTAATAACTGCTTAGCAGACCAACCATTCATCACCTCTGAAGTCTCGAAGTTCTCCAGAAACGAACGTGCCACTTCAGATGCCTTGCCAGAAAACGGAATAACCAAACTCGTGGCAGCTGGATCAGTCTCCTGCACCCTAGGCAACAACGACTGATCAGATGCGGTTTTCCGCTCACTTGTAGATGTTAATTCATTTCTCACTCTCGTATTGTCTGTTGTCAATTTTATACTTTTCCAACAAAATCCATGCCGCCTGTGGTCCCAACACGTCTCACGTTCCTGACTATGCCATTGTGTTCCTTACGTTCTCGGTTAGTCCCGAAACAAAACAAATAAGTACAAGAATAGCCCTACTTCCTACACCTCAGTATCATCACACTCGGTAACATCATGCTCAAACCTATACAAAAGTAATTACATGCCACGAAAAAGATAATAAATCTTACTGCCCCAAATACACTAACACTTACTCCAACAACAAAAAATAATATGCCTACTCAAAACATCCGAAAAGTGGCTCCTGGAAGACCATACTCAAAACAAAAACAAGAAGCAGCACTCAAAAAAAAATCTGGTGAAAACTCACCACATCTTGTGACTGTAATGCAGGCAGTGGCCTTGAACATCGTACTACAGATGACATCCGCTATTCTGACACCAAATGTAATGGGAAGAGGTAGATGGCACGGTATTTTCCAAATGATTTATTGTTTCCGACCACAGTGCCCGCGTACATCTCGGTGTGCATCACAGGGCCCCGCAATGCTGAGGAAGCACCACAGCGGCCTGTTCAATGCAATACTGCGTTGAGCCGGCCTTGTACGCCAGCAGAGTTGGGGCACCGTCAGGATGCCAGCAGTTGCCTCGGCGGTCTGTGTCTCTGCTGACTCAGCTGTCCCCGTCCTTTTTGGATTCATGCTGCTCGAGGAGCCGCCGAGAAGCCCACTGGCAACTGCAAGACGGTCCACGGCATGTTCCCTCACCGGCGTCGCTTAGGGCGTGGTGACAACAAGCTCCCGTGATGCACAGCCGAATCTGTTACCCTCGCCCCAGATGTCCCCAGTGTGCTAGTGTGGCCCGCCGCTGCCTGGCTACAGACCCCGTGTCGGCCTCAGAGGCTCGAACCAGCGACATGTCGGGGACTGGAATGCTAGCGCCCCATCTGCTGTTGCGTGTAGCTGGTGGTGTGACATGCCCCGCCGTCCAGGAGAGCTGCCACACTGGAATTAATCTCGTTAGACACACGCACCTATTTATACACGGCTGTGGGCCTCTGTTTTGCCATACATGCCACTTCGCATCACGTACTCATAACACACTTGGTTGGCCAGTGGGCCCCTTCTGCCTGTGACTTTCGACTTGAAAAACCGCTACGTATACTCTTTCAGCAATTTGACGGCCTAGTGGCCTCTATTCTACTTTGCAACTGCTGGTATGCGTAACTCACATGCAATCCGGCCCACACCTGGCTGTAACTTGTGCTCAGAATATTAAAAACTTACTTGCCCTGTCCTAGACGGTGGAGCCGCTGCAATATCATGCAATATTCATGTGTGACTAATGTTTTCAAGTATACGTTAATTGACACTGATACACAGTCTAAATTTGCCTGGGCATTACCTGTGAAAAGAAAAACGTGGAGAGATGCCACAGAGATGTTTGTGCATCTGTTGCAGACAGGAACAATGTGCTGTCCAGGCAACCACTCAACAGTTAATGATGAGGTGTCTGAAAATGGGAATTTCAATACTGTGATGTGCTAAATACAGTACTCCACTACTCAAAATTCACAAACCTGGTGGTGAGTATCAAGAACTGTCATAACAGAGCAATGAATCAGCAAATTTTAATGCATTTTCATCTTTGCTTTTCATACTGATGAATAGATATCCTCCCACAAATAGCAGCAGTGTATAATCAAACCAGAGAAAGCACAATAAAAATGAGACCTATCGATGTTGCTAACAACGGACTCCATCGAGTTACGATACTGGATCCACACAAACCAAAGTTTAATGTTGTTAATTTAGTATGTATTTCTAAACACTGTACAGAATTTGAGAAGTCATGCCTACCAAAACAGTTAACTGAGATATTTAGAGTTAACAAGATGCAAATAACGAATTCTGTTGCGTATATCTTAAAGGACGGCCACCTACTGCCAGGTAATCCATATCAGCCACCTCAGTAGTCATTAGACATTGTGAGAGAGCAGAATGGGGCGCTTCGCGGCACTCACGGACTTGGAACGCGGTCAGATGATTGGGTGTCGCCTGTGTCATACGTCTGTACACGAGATTTCCACACTCCTAAACATCCACAGGTCCACTGTTTCCGATGTGATAGTGAAATGGAAACGTGAAGGGAGACGTACAGCACGAAAGTATACAGGCCGACCTCGTCTGTTGATTGACAGACACCGCCGACAGTTGCAGAGGGTCGTAATGTTTAACAGGCAGCTATCTATCCACATCACCACACAGGAGTTCCAAACTGCATCACGATCCACTACAAGTACTATGACAGTTACACGGGAGATGAGAAAACTTGGATTTCACGGTCGAGCGGCTGCACGTAAGCCACACTCATAGCCAGTAAACGCCTAACTACGCCTCTCTTGGTGCAACGAGGGTAAACACTGGACTATTCAACGGTGTAAAAACGTTGTGTGGCTTGACGAATCACGGTACACAATATGGCGATCCGACATCAGAGTGTGGGTATGACGAATGCCTGGTGAACGTCATCTGCCAGCGTGTGTAGTGCCAACAGTAAAGTTGCAAAGTGGTGGTGTTGTGGTGAGGTCGTGTTCTTCATGGAGGGGGCTTGCACCCCTTGTTGTTTTGTTTTAAGCACCCTCTTGCTTCACACTCTTGAAGAGCAATTCGGAGATGGTGATTGTATCTTTCAACACCATCGAGCTACTGTTCATTATGCACGGCCTGTGGCGAAGTGGTTTCACGACATTAACATCACTGTAATGGACTGGCTTGCACAGAATCCTGACCTGAATACTATAGAACACCTTTGAGTGATTTGGAACGCATACTTCATGGACTGCCATTCCCCAAGAAATATTCAAGCACCTCACTGAACGTATGCCAGCGAGAGTGGAAGCTGTCATCAAGAATAAGACTGGGCAACACCGTAATCAATTCCAGCATTACCGATGGAGTGCGCCACTAACTTGCAGGTAATTTTAAGCTAGTTGTCCGAATACGTTTGATCACATACTGTACCTTCGTGGTCTTCTATGAATCATGTTTCTCCTGACTTTTACGAAGAAGGATACATTATGAGCTTCATTAAGCTCTCATTCACCAGTTCAGTTTCAGATGCCATGTTGTGTACTCAAACTTTAAAAGAACAATCATCAGTAATACACATGAATTACTTCCCACAGAATGATATAAGCCTTGGAGAATGGAGTATTGCGATTATTGGACTGGAGATATACAACAGCATCATGAATATCACAGTGGCTAATAATAAACTGCATCTGGAAGTTATGGTAGAAAAGAAACTATTGAAATATAACCCGATGCATACGGTATTGATGATTTAAACGAAATTTATAACAGTCTCGAAAAGAGATCATGCAAACACCAATACACTTAAAACTGAAAACACGATGGTGAATGAAACGACTGACTTCAAGCATAAAGGCTCAACAGGATGACTACTGGGTTTCGCAAAAGGACCGTTTTTGTAAGGACCGATTGTAATAAATGTTACAGATCTGGTCAGGCTGTGGACATAGTCCTCCTCAGTAAAATCCGCAACGTGTGTAACACTGCAACGAACTCCTATCGCAAAAACATAGTGATTTATATGGTTTATGGACGCTTCCCATCAGTTGGATCGAGGTACAAGGTTTCTGAGACTCTCATCAACTCTGTATACCTCCCGGCGATAGTTCAGACATTGGACTACCTGGACTTGTGTATTATGGACCGAAATAATCAACTTGTTGACCTTTGTGTTGAGGAAATCAAAGTGCTACTTCTTTTAAGATTGGATAGGTGGAAGGTTTAAAACAAGCACACCCAACCCAGAGCACAGCAGAACCGCAAGGTGATAAAACATGCAAACTAAGAGCTTTTTAAATCATTGGGACTGAAACCCTGAAATGACGTCGCGTAGTGCAATGTGCCCTTATAGATCATGATGAGCAATTTATATTACAAGAATACTTCTCTCATAAACCTTATGCTTCAATCAAATTCAACAAAAACAACGATATTAGGATTGTCATTCAACAGCATGACCATTTAACCTTTCCATGTAAGAGTTTTATACAACTGGATGGTTTCCCCACAGTGGGATCGAAGCTTACACGTAATGATTTAGCATTCCGATTTCAAGAAATACGATATGAACTTAACGGCGTTGAGATTGACCATACCCGTAATGTAGACAAAGCAGCGCAGCATCACCTCTTAAAACATATGTCTATGCTTGGTCGTAAGTTTTGGGAGGTTTATAGATGAACCATTGTGTACAAGAGTGCAAGAGTACAAGAAATGTGCTGCATACGTTCATTTAAAATTGTTGTGAAGTTCTTTGAAGACATGCAGAAATTATTATTAGTGTTAAGCAGGAGTTTATTTTGGTACGGAGTGTGATGGGTACCAGCTCATACATGCAAGGACCCCAAGAGGAAAACGAAATCATCATTAGTGAAATAATATGGAAGATGCCTCACGTCACTGTTTTGGTAGGCATGACTTCTCAAATTCTGTACAGTGTTTAGAAATACATACTAAATTAACAACATTAAACTTTGGTTTGTGTGGATCCAGTATCGTAACTCGATGGAGTCCGTTGTTAGCAACATCGATGGGTCTCATTTTTATTGTGCTTTCTCTGGTTTGATTATACACTGCTGCTATTTGTGGGAGGATATCTATTCATCAGTATGAAAAGCAAAGATGAAAATGCATTAAAATTTGCTGATTCATTGCTCTGTTATGACAGTTCTTGATACTCACCACCAGGTTTGTGAATTTTGAGTAGTGGAGTACTGTATTTAGCACATCACAGTATTGAAATTCCCATTTTCAGACACCTCATCATTAACTGTTGAGTGGTTGCCTGGACAGCACATTGTTCCTGTCTGCAACAGATGCACAAACATCTCTGTGGCATCTCTCCACGTTTTTCTTTTCACAGGTAATGCCCAGGCCAATTTAGACTGTGTATCAGTGTCAATTAACGTATACTTGAAAACATTAGTCACACATGAATATTGCATCATAATGCAGCGGCTCCACCGTCTAGGACAGGGAAAGTAAGTTTTTAATATTCTGCCGTCCTGGAGACCTGCCACACTGGAATTAATCTCGTTAGACACACGCACCTATTTATACACGGCTGTGGGCCTCTGTTTTGCCATACATGCCACTTCGCATCACGTACTCATAACACACTAGGTTGGCCAGTGGGCCCCTTCTGCCTGTGACTTTCGACTTGAAAAACCGCTACGTATACTCTTTGAGCAATTTTCTGGTTAAACACCCCATTTATCTTAGCAAATACATGTGTATGGATATCTATATGTAGTACGTGGCTGAGCAATTTACTTGAGCCTGTAACTTCCATCTCGGAAAACTTGTCCCGTATGGCAGTGAGAGTGGAACCGTGAAGCCCCTTAGCGGGTGAGGTGTTCCAGGATACCACGCCATTTTCCCCCAAATGTACACAACTCATATCTCCTCAGTGCCTTAGTCTTGTTTCTGTGGAGGGGGAGGAGGGGGGGAATGAAGGGAGGGAGGTGTTGTGTGACTTCACTACACAGCAAAGCGATGCACTCTACGATAGAGTACCATGGATAATTAACGGTTTTGAGGAGCTCTGTTCCCAGATCAGGAACGCACATCGCCAGAAAACCGATGGGATCTCTGTGTTCTCGCTCTGGGTTCTCTACACAAGAAAACGAGTTTTCCTCCTTAAATGCATCCTCCGTAACCTGTAGTTCAGCTGTGGCATCACTTTACTAAGCAGGTGCCAGCCTAGAATAGGGCGGAAGAGGAAACTGCGGCTAGCCACGTGTATGCACCTCGTGTGTCGTGTCAGACACTTTTAATTCTACAAAGCGTTTGAGGAGGGACATGTTGTACTGGCAACTCAACGTGCGGCTCCTCATCGTTTCTATTTCTACGTCATTAACTCTCCTTGAGCTATACGCACCACAGAAAATGCAGAAATTGTGATGGCTCCTAAACTTGTTTATCCGCGATCTTTTCGTTGGTTTCAACAGAAACCCTATCTTCACTACTAACTTCAGCTTTCTAATAGCACGTTTCCTTACTTTTATTGATTACAAAAACCCCCATTTAATTTATGCGTGCACCCATGAGAATATTCACATAGTATGTATTCTAAATAACTTATAGACTAATTCATCATAACATGTACGCGAACATACTTCCGGTATTTACTGTCTTTAATCGTCTTCAACCTTGAATAAAACGTCCCACGGGTCGTCCTCGATGGCACTGCTCAGTATTTCTTCTTCATTTTCCTTTTTACTATTACAACAGCTGAATTTCCTGTTTTCCGCAATACAATTCTGTTCCAGGGAGTTTACTGTGCATTCGCTGTTTGCCCATTCGTATTCCTCCCTGCTCGAGGAGTCCTCCTCTTTAGATATGTTAAACATTGCATCTTCTCAATCTCTTAAATGATGAAGAATGTTTAATGTCCTACCAGGCTCTTCTATAGTATTAGAGCTAAGTAAATTGTCTTCTAGTTTTCTGAGTTACTGGAGGAAACGTCTTTCCCCTCGTCGTGATCTTTGCATCCATCTTCTGTACCCAACAAATCTTCTTCTGTCGTCTCCGTCTTTGGGTGACGTGACAGGTCAACCTCACTACCCTTCTCTCCGTCTTCATTTAACTGTTCCTTTGCTACGTCCATTAACTGTTTTTTCTTCGCTAGTGAGTACAATCCTTGGCATGACCTGGATCCCAGCAGACAAACCATCTACGCTATCTTTGAATATACGTTTAATTACTGTTCCATTCAAGCACACTAACATACGTCATTGTTTCAAGTGCAGTTCAACTCATTAGAACCTAAGGAAGTTGAGACGCACACTAGCCTTCAGTCTTAGGTTCCATATGACTAAATTTGCTCTCACTACGTGCGACTGAGATTTGAAATCAGCCCTGATCTCCTTCTTGATCTATAACCACTTACCACATATTGTACCGTACACTTCCATCCCAAGCACATTTAACAACAGCCACGGATTTCGCTTGTCGAATATCTTCTAAACACCCTTAACGATCACAAAAACGTGACTCCCAAACTCTAAAATGCACCGCACTACGACATTACTAATCTACACGTCGATATTCGATGTTTTGTCAAACATCGCGACACCCTCGAATAATTTCCTTTTTAAGTAGTCGTTATGGTCAAGTAAAGCTCCGTGTAGTTGTATAACATGTAACAGCGAAGTCGGAGCCTTGGCTGGTAGTAATTAGCACTGACAATTCCTATTTGCGCGATTATCTCACTGATTCCTGTTCAGATCAGGACTTAGGACATAAACAATTTCCACACTTTCTCTACGCTGTTCGTTGCAGCCACCGTTATGGTGCTTGTCGTCTAGTCGGTGCAGTGGCCCTCATGAACCTTTCTGATTTTTTCTGTTCCATCTATTTTGTTCTTAAGGGGTTGGTGAGCAGCTCAGCACTTCAGATTATTTGGAAGGTATAGTTCCACCTCAAAGTGAGTCTGTGCGAAATGTACAGGCTTCCTTGCTCCTACTCGGCATGAAATTTAAGTTCTTCCAACAAGTCCCGGAAAACATTTATATCTTTCAAACCCCATCCCGCGGTCGCGATGTCTCTCTGAACAGGGTATGGCAATTTCGTCTGTCAGATCTTAATCAATTCCTTCTGATCATAAGAAGCACCAGGGAACATTTTATGTCCACCACTTATTTAAAAACACAAGCTTACACTCCCCATACGTTTCGCACTGGACTACAATTACCAGTGTATTTGCTGCTGCCCAGTCTCTGACACGTGCAAAAATTAAATTTACTTTATAGCCCACCGACTACCTTCGCCTGCCCATCTTGAAGCTGCTTAATCCACATTTTCGGATGAAGACTGTTGTGCTCGCCATGTATATAACAGAGTCTGTCAGTCATCTGGTGAAAGTTTTACAATGATCCAGTCCAACAGTTTGAATACATCAGGCATTTTAAACTAAAATTAATATATCGGCTCTCGGCAGTTGTTTTGAGCTTTTGTAAAGTGGCGCTAATTTGTGAAGTCTGGGCAATTGGTTTAAGAATCATGAAAGAAGATTGTACATCTGGAAGAGACCTGCTGACACTAGAAGGTTTCAGAGTGATTATATAATACGAGTAGTAAGACGGAGATTTCGCAACAATGTTTTAAACAGTGATACATTTACAGGGGTAGATGTGCACTCTGACCACTATGTATTGGTTATAAATTCTAGATTAAAAGTGAAGAAACTGGAAATAGGTACGAATTTAAATAAATAGTACCTGGGTAAACAGAAAGAACCAGAGGCTCTTGAGAGTTCCAGAGGTAGTATTTGGGAACGATTGACAAAAACATTAGGAATGATTACAGTAGGAGAAGAATGGATAGTTTGACAGACGAAATAGTGAAGGCAGCGGAGGATCAAGTAGGTAAAAAGATAATGCTAGTAAAATTTCTTGAGTAACGCATGAGATATTGAATATACATGATGAAATGAGAAAATACAAAAATGCAGTGAATGAAGCAGTCGAAAGGCAATGTAAACATATCAAAAACGAAACTGACAGGAAATGCTACATGGCTAATCACGAATGGACAGAGGACATATGTAAGGATTTAGAAGTATATATCGCTAGGGGAAAGATAGATACCGCCCATAGCAAAATTAATGAGACGTTTGCTGAAAAGAGAATCACCTGTACAAATAACAGGAGCTCAGATGGGAAAACAGTCCTAAGCAATGAAAGGAAATCTCAAAGTCTGAAGGTGTATATACAGGGTCTATGCAAGGGAGATATAAGTGAGGGCAATATTATAGCAATGGAAGAGGATGCAGATGAAGGTGAGATAAGAGATACAATATTGCGTGAAGAATTTCACAGAGCACTGAAAGACGTAGGTCGAAAGAAGGCCCCGGCAGTAGACAACATTCCGTTAGAACTACTGATAGCCTTGGGAGAGCCAGTCACAACAAAACTCTTTCATCTGGTGAGCAACATGTGTGAGACAGGCGAAATACCCTTCAAAATCCAGAACGATACAATAATTCCAATTAAAAAGTAAGCAGGTGCTGAAACATATGAAAATTACCGAGCAATCGCTTTACTAAATAAAGTTTACAGAATACTAACACTAATTCTTTACAGAACAATGAAAAGCTCGTCGAAGCCGATCTCGGGGAAGATCATTTTGAATTTTGGAGAAATGTAGGAACACGCGACGCAATACTGACTCTACGATTTCTCATAGCAGATAGGTTACGGAAAGCAAAACTACATTTATAGCATTTGTAGACTTAGAGAAAGCTTTTGACAATGTCGACTGCAATACTCCCTTTGAAATTGTGAGGGTGGCCGTGCCAAAAAAGGGAGCGAAAGACTATTTACAACTTTTACAGGAACCAGATGGTGGTTATAAAAGTCGAAGGGCAAGAAAGGAAAGCAATAATTGAGAAGGGAGTAAGAAGGGAGTTCCTGGAACTTTCACTGCACTGTCAAATTCGTCTCACAATGTCTTATCCCATCTTCATCTATGTCCACATCTGTTCCTATATTTTTGCCTTCAGGTTTATTTTCATAATATAGACCCTCTATACACTGTTTCCACATTTCAACTTTTGTTCCCTGTTTAGTACTGGTTTCTTATCTAAGTTCTTTTCTGCAAGGGCTCCTTCAATTTCTGTATATACGCTGCCTATTTTCTCTTTAATTAAATATGCTTCTGTATCCTCGTATTTGTCCTCAAGCCATTCCTGCTTAGCCATTATACTCTTCGTCTCAATCTCATTTGTAGACGTTTGTATTCCCATTAGCCTGCTTCATTTGCTGCATTTAAAATATTTTCTCCTTTCATTAATTAAGTTCAATACATCTTGTGGTAGTCAAGTGTATCTACTAGGTACTGACGATTACCTACTTCATCCCCCGTTGCCCTCACTTTTTTATCTCTCAAACCAACCCATTCGTATTCTACTGTGTTGCTTTTCTCTGTTTCAGTCAATCGTTGCCTAACACTCCCTCATCAATGCTCTACAACCTCTGGCTCTTTCAACTTAGCCGGATCCCATCTCCTTACTTCCCTACCTTTTTGAAATTTATTCATTCATGGGCTACAGTTCATCGCCGATAGGTAGTAGTCAGAGTGGACATGTGTCCCAGCAATTTCTTACAGTTTAAAATTTGGTTCCGAAATCTCTTTCTTACCAATATACAATTAATCTCAAATCTTCCAGTGTCTTCAGATCTCTTCATGGTCCTTAAATCAATGTTAACGATATTAAATTATGCGCTGTGCGACATTCTGCCAAGTAACTTCTTCTTTCACTCCTTAATCTCAGTCTATATTCACCCAATGGTTTTCCGTCGTTTCTTTCTCCTGCAATTGGTTTTCAGTCCTCCATCACAATTTAAGAGGTCCTGTCCATTAACCAGCTGAATAATTTCTCTCACCTCGTAAAAAATTATTTCAATCTACTCACGATTTGCGGAGCTAGTTTGCATATTAACTTTCTTACGATAATGAGTTAACTAATACGTTCATAGTAATTTACCCGAAAACCTAGTTTTATAATTATTATTAATTCTCCTGCCTTACCGCTATTTCATTTCTTGGTTGTAGTTCCTATCCAGTTAGTTGTAGGTGGTTTCTAAATGTCAAGTATCTGTCGAGGGTCACACCTCAATGTTTTGGGTGCCGACAATCTCATAATGTTTTGTTGCAGATAATTAAATTCAGTTCTCTGTTTTCCATTGAGTTGCTTAGGTGGAATGAGCTGACTTCTATTTTATTGACATTCAGGAAAAATCTCCTCTTGTTATAATAATTATCGAGCATTTGTAGATTTTTAGTGAGTGTCTGTTCACCCACTTCTAAACACTGAGCGATATACTGTTTTTAGTGAGTATCTGTTCACCCACTTCTAAACACTTAGTGATATACTGTTTTTAGTGAATGTCTGTTCAGCCACTTTAAAACATATAGAGAAATACTATTCTCCTGTTTACAGCAGAAGTGGCCATGACAATAAAATAGATATGTATGCAAATGCTGTGATGTGGATCTCGACAGGAACTACTAAATACACACCAACACAATGGTTGTCGGTGTTCGTCAGTACTACCCCTCCAAGTCTCCGATGACAGGAAGCAGAATGACATGAATGAATGAAAGTCAAACAATCCACAGACTCTGAAATTCATGAAACATTCAACAACTTACCATGCACCCACTTAGATGTAGAGAACCAGTCTGGTTAACGCTGGCCAAGTAGCTTCCTGAAAAGCTATAATCTAAAAGATCAATGTAGATATCAGTGGACGTCCTTTCATTGTCATAACAAGTTAGACAATATTGATATGACCATCCAACTACCAGCTGCTAACCTACCAAGAAAAATATGTAGTTCTCTCAAATATACCAGAAATGGCCACGCCATGACTAGAGCAGCGACACATAAATGGAGAGTTACCGATGATGACCAGTGCAACAGTGGAATTTCAGAACAAACGATGGAGCACATTTTGCATGACTGCCCTAGTAGAAAATTCATGGGTACCTTGAAAGAGTTCGTATATGCTACATCTGCAGCAAATAACTGGCTGGAGTCTTTAGATATGCAGGTATGATGGAAAATTGATAGCTCAACGTCTATTAGCTACTGCCCGTTCTCCAGCTTTCATTATTATCTATACATACGTATATGTAGGTGAATCTGTACTGATTCACAACATTTTATCTAATATTGTATGAACTTAGTTGTAGGTACTTGCGAAATATAATGCTGTAAGGCATATGCTAAATAAACTAAAGACACCCCCATTTGGTTTTGTATTTTATTACCCTGTACTCACCTAACTGGAAGTCTTGTTCCTTCTGTCACCGAACTTTACTCTTCCCGATTAAATCTAACTGGCGCCTGTGTAATCCTCTTTTTAAATTTCCTATCATACCAGCCCAATCACGGGAACTTCTATTCCACGTTCCAACCAGTAGAGTGCCAGTTTTCTTTTTCCTGGTGACGAGATCCTTCTAAGTAGTCTCTGCCTGCAGATACAGATCAAGGCAGTTTTGCTAAGAATATTTTACCTAACTGGGTTCCATTCTCATTTAATCACGTAGTAGAGTTGCGGGGCCAAGGGGAAAATAATGTATGTACTTTTCCATTGTTTATAGCTGCCTGCAATTCCATCACTGCAAGGCCATGTTCGTCAGTGTTTCAACGCCACATCAGTCAGTCTTCTACACTGTGCCCCTTCAACTACTGAAAAAGCTGCTGACCTCTTCCAGGACGACATATTTGTCTGATCTCTCAACAGAGAGGATCTATGGCTTTCTGTGTCGATGGGTTTGGGGTGTGTGTTGGAGGGGGGGTGGGAGGGGGGGGGGGGTGGGATGGAGTACTGAAAACCAGCGATTCTACAGAAACTGTACCTGCATTTTTCCACACATGCAATTTAAGTACACTACTTATCCCACAGTAAAAGTCCTCCTCATTTGTTCTCTACGACTAGTGGAATCGCAGATACAGCAGACTAAAAAATTGGAAATAATTTAAAATAAAATTTAAATGCTATAAAATTAATTTCCCTTTTGAAATGAAATGTATTAGCAATAAATGTTAAACATGTATACCACATGTAAGTGCAGTAGTACCATATTGAGGGACAAAATGTGTTCTACTAGTGTGACGATTAGGTGGCATGTAGGTTGGAGTACGATAGCCTCAAGGAAAGCAGGAAGAATCAAACTGATAAGGGAGCAGGTGACTCCCATCACTCTCCATCACATTACATCACAAAAAGCTACTACACATTGCTCCATGAAGCTATACCCAATGTTCCGCACTGTGCCTCATAATCTGTTGCGACACAGTGCACATATACGTCTACATTACATGGAATATACAGGGTGTTACAAAAAGGTACGGCCAAACTTTCAGGAAACATTCCTCACACACAAAGAAAGAAAATATGTTATGCGGACATGTGTCCGGAAACGCTTACTTTCCATGTTAGAGCTCATTTTACTACTTTTCTTCAAATCACATCAATCATGGAATGGAAACAAACAGCAACAGAACGTGCCAGCGTAACTTCAAACACTTTGTTACAGGAAATGTTCAAAATGTCCTCCGTTAGCGAGGATACATGCATCCACTCTCCGTCGCATGGACTCCCTGATGCGCTGATGCAGCCCTGGAGAATGGCGTATTGTATCACAGCCGTCCACAATACGAGCAAGAAGAGTCTCTACATTTGGAACCGGGGTTGCGTAGACAAGAGCTTTCAAATGCCCCCATAAATGAAAGTCAAGAGGGTTGAGGTCAGGAGAGCGTGGAGGCCATGGAATTGGTCCGCCTCTACCAATCCATCGGTCACCGAATCTGTTGTTGAGAAGCGTACGAACACTTCGACTGAAATGTGCAGGAGCTCCATTGTGCATGAACCACATGTTGTGTCGTACCTTGAAAGGCACATGTTCTAGCAGCACAAGTACAGTATCCCGTATGAAATCATGGTAAAGTGCTCCATTGAGCAGTACGTACTGACGAAACATAATGAGCTCTAACATGGAAAATAAGCGTTTCCTGACACATGTCCAAGTAACATCTTTTCTTTATTTTTGTGTGAGGAATGTTTCCTGAAAGTTTGGCCGTACCTTTTTGTAACACCCTGTATATATAAGTTACTAATAATACTAATACATATGTGTATATATGTGGAATCTACATAAATCGCCAAACACATTATGCGCGGGGAAACAGATAACTATCTACTGTTATTAAGTAAGATTTTATGTAAAACCAATTCCTGTGAACGATGTTCGCGAAACGTTTAATTTGTGGGTGTTACGTGTTAGTGGCCATTTTAAGTAGGAAAGAGACTTGTTTGGTAAATGCGCCACCTTGCTGTTGTCTAACGCTGACAGCGTGTTTTAAAGACCGGTACACTTTATTGTACACACAGTTTGGTGACTTAATGAGTGGCAGTAAAGTTACTGCCCTTCTCGCTCCATTAACTGTTTTAATGGTAGACTGCTCAATCCCTTCCGTTCAGAAATTGCTGGAACTTTGAGCGTGTGCATCCAGAGTATATCTTGCTTGTCTGGTGTTAATATTTAATGGAATAGTGATTATTACGTTAAGATCTATAGCTGCAATCAGTCATTATGCACTGATTGTTCAATATTCAAATATATGAAATACCGTAACACCTAGCTGACGTACTTCTGTTACAGAAGGAACCGATTTAAGCTATTGAACCTCTTTAAATGGTGGGAGAGCTAGGGCATAGTTTGTTGGCCTAATTGCAAACAATAAAGTTTAAGGGCTGGGTGTGATGCATTTGATACCCTCCGTACTGCGAAAACTGTTCCAAACGGCGACAGTGGAAACAATGAATTCCTTAATACCTAGGTGACCAACTTCTGTTTCAGAAGGAACTGATTTAAGACAACGCAACTCTTTTGATGTTGGGAGAGCTAGGGTATCGTCTGTTGGCTTAATGGCTGACACAGGAACATAAAGAGTTGGGGTGTTGTGCTCGATACTCTCCATGCTGTGAAAAATATTCCAGATGACGACTGTGGAGACAATGAATTCGAAATTGTTGTATACACATTGACTAGGTCTTATAGTTGAGGCAATCTCTTCAGTGTTGTTCACGATTGTCATCTCCAGCTTTTGAGCTTTGTAAAAACTTCCACTGAACACCAAACCAAGAAGTAGATTGACCATATTTCTTGACCCAACTCTTGTGAGTGAAGAGAGTGGCAGCATGTAAGATAGGACATGTGGATGTTCTAGGGTGAAAGCCAGCAATGAGGTCATGAGATTACGACGTTAGATTGCGTCCATTATTCATATTCCATTTACGTTATATCTTACAAGGTTATTCTAGGAAGTTCCCCTACGAGTCTCTCCCTGTCTGCTTGCTCGTCTTTGAAGTTTCAAGAATAGTACACTAAATGCAAATTTTTTCTACTGAACTACGAAAGCACACAATATCCATTATTGTGCAAACTGTTCTGAAAACTATGTGATATCACCAATTTTCCCTCATTTTGTTCCTGAATGTCTTTATATGAATTGTTGTTCACTAAACACACTCTAAGTGCCCTCCTATGATGAACTCGTTGTCGTCATCTCTCTATGCGTAACTGAATGTTTCCTTAATGGAGGCTGAAATTCCTTAATATTCTGAGTGTCTTCTTTTTCTCAATGTAGGTTTTCAGCCGCTAAAAATCTTTTCACAGCACTACTCCCGATACCATTAATCTGCAGCTTGTAGATCCTCATTGCAGTGGACATGCCTTTGGATGATGTGCTCCCATTCATCCTTCCTCCCCTGTTCACAAACTGTAATTATCTCGTCCTAACCGAAGGGCACAATATTGTGAACCTTTCCCCGAAAATTGTGAGTTTTTTCTTCTGTTTAACAAGACACATATCGTCAACAGCGTTCGCTAGAAACAACAATTGCTCTTAAAAGCAAATTCAACTTCAGTTGACCGTAACTCTCATGTAACGTGAAAGCTGTTCCTGTGAACGAACCTCTCTCAGAAGCGTTTTAATTGAGTCAGGTCTTCCACTCTCTTTTCTGCAAGACGGACAAACAATACCATTTATTTTGTTCGTGAAGCCTTCAATATTCCGATATATTCTCAAATTACTTGTATGTACCTCTTCAGGCTCTTTCCTGGTCCCTTTCACTGAAAAAATCACATTAACAAATTAAAAACTTCTCAGCTGCTGATTGTGGGAAAGTATTTTACATAAAACCGACATAATCTCTGGAAGTAACTACTCACATAATAAACTGAGAATAGCTTCACTACATAAATTCAAGCGCTGTGAAGTTGTCCTGTCTGCGCACTTAACAGAACTGGAGTGGAAATGCTGGTGAGGTACAAATCGTCTGCAAACTGAACAGCGATTAGCGTTATGATGGAAGAAGTGGCATTTCCCTGAAGAACGCTAGAACGGCCGTACGGGATAAGTATGTGTAGATTTCCCGCCACTCCCACCCCATATCAGTGTGAAGCAGTCTTTAAAGATTTAGGTAGATTATGTCTATATGCGATTCTTGCGTTAATTTTATCATTTAAATCCTACTTATACTCCACGTAGTGTAAAGGCATTTTGTGGGAAATAAACACCACCAGGGAATGTCTACACACTGCGTCGCCGGTGATTCACAAGGTGCGCTACGAAAGGAGAGTATAACTTGTTTAGACATAGTGGGATGAAGGGAGTGTGGTCTCCAGTTTGCAGACCTAGGAAAAAGGAAGTGTATGACCACATCCCGGCGATCTTCTTTCTTCATACTACTACACTCCATCCCAAACTCTCAACCCCGTCATTTCACGAGAACACACTTCATCCCTTAATACGGCTCTTTGATGGGGTACAGGCACTTAATATTTAATCTTAACCCAATTCATTTAACAATAAACATTATCTCTGAGCCATTAAAACACTAATTCTTAGTACTTTAAGATCATTCAGTTCCCAAATGAGTCACATTATGTTGTAGAGGAAATGAAATATACTTTCTCTGAAGAAAAAAATTATGAATTTTGATTTGGTACTGTGATAACTTTCCTCAGGGTACTTTGGCTTTCTTTCCATAGAAGAGAAACATTACCGCAGAATATGCTTCACAAATAAAAGTGGAACGCGATTGGTGAAAAATACTCTTTAATTGCAGTCATATTGAGACGAGAAAACCAATAATAATTGAATTATTAACTTTTAATGCATCTGGCCATTGGCGGGTACTGTAAACATGTAATAACTAATACAAGTATAGGTACGAAATTAATGAAAGGTTCATTTGCTCTGGTAAACGACACCTCTGTTACTTGCGATGTCCAGTGAGTGCAGCTGTCTCTTTTTCGATATTGTATTATTTAAAACGATACAATTGCTGAGTTTACTCAAATTAATTGGTTCAATTATTGCGCGATATTCGAATCGCCGTAATGGTACTTCCCTACGGACGTTAAAATTGTCTACTCGTATCTCTGCTTGTGCGTGAAAACATTTTGATGGACAGTGCTGTCGTTATGTCATGAGAGCAATTTCGAGCACAGGTCGAAACGTACGTATCATAACACGCAAATACTAAAAGTTTCTACAATATTTCGATTAAATTCAACTAGGTGGCAACTTTACTGCAAGGATAAAAAGAATTTTTTATACCCAGTTTACGAAATTGTGTTTGAAAATAACCAAGCTACACATCTGCAGTAACAGCGTGTTTCTTTTATAGACACAAATATCAAATACACTTTCAAAGTGCTACTGTCCGCCATAAGATGCTAAAGCTTATTTGTTCGAGGTAAAAGCGTTGATGAGCTTGTAGGAACCTTATATCCGAGTGTTAGGAAAGAAAGTATACATTTAAAACTTAACTTTATAGGGGTTTGATATCAGGTTCCCATCTGAAAAAGTTAAAGCAAGTCTTACAGTTTTTGTCAGACTTATAAAACCCAAGAATTATGGAATTAGTTAAGAAAGTGAGACACTTAAAGTGGTACATGAGTTTTGCTGTTTGGGCAGCAAAATAACTGAAGATTGTAGACGTAGAGAGGATATAAAATGTAGACTGGCAATGGTAAGGACAGCATTTCTGAATAAGAGTAATTTGCTAACATCGAATATAAATTTAAGTATCAGAAATTCCTTTCTGAAAGTATTTGTATGGAGTGTAGCCATGCATGGAAGTGAAACATGGCCGTTAAATAATGTAGACAAGAAGAGCATAGAAGTTTTCGAAATTTGGTGCTACATAAGAATGCTGAGGATTAGATGGATAGATCACGTCACAAATGAGGAGGTTCTGAATGGAATTGGGGAAAAGAGGAATTTGTGGCAAAACTTGACTAGAAGAAGGAATCGGTTGGTAAGATAAGTTCTGAGGTATCAAGGGATAAACAAGGAAGGACGTATGGAGGGTAAAAATCGTAGAGGGACCCCAAGAGATGAATACCCTAAGCAGATTCAGAAGGATGTAGGATGCAGTAGTTACTCGGAGATGAAGATGCTTGCACAGGATAGAGTAGGATGGAGAGCTGCATCAAACCGATCTCTGGACTGAAGACCACAACAACTGCAAGAGCCGAGAGAGAACCAATTGACAACAGAACTATGTTTTATTCCTGAGGTGTGGTTAGTATTTTAGTTGTCTTATATCCTCTCCTAATCTGCTCTTAATTCAAATTTCGGTGACTACAAGTACTTATCAAGGGTCTCTTATGCACACTACACGAGAACCAATGCTGGTTTATCATCAAAAAGAACGTGAATATCAAGATTTCTCGGCCAACGTTACAGACATTTATCTACTTTTTGGGAAGATTTCTGGCATTATGGCGTGGAAATAGTTACGTGGACACCGACAATGTAAACAGAAACGAGTAAGGAGACTGAAGTGTCTCAACAAAAACTTTTGAAAAATTCCCGTAAATTTCTCAAAAAGTGGCAGTAAAATTGAACACTTAATAAAATATTAGTAGCCCCTAGTCAGTAAGGCCAAGAAACATCAGTGAAAGAAAGACTATATTTATGTTTTAATCACTAATCTCACAGGCATACGAGTACTGTTTGTCAACAGCGAAGAACTTGTGGATCAGATAGCTACGAAATTGAGTGTATTGGATTGAATTCGATAGGTCGATTTCACTAGTTTACACTACACATAATGACATAAAACGGTTTAAGAACATTAAGGTGAATTTTTTCCTGAAGTTTACTTCAGAAGCTAAAATTAATAATAAGCAAATTAATAATATTTTGCAGAATATGGGAAACGTGTGTCTTATTTAATATTATTAACCGGAAACGCAGTAACATCAGAGCTACAGTTACTTGTTTTGGTCGGAGTAATGCAGTTGTCACAATAAAAGAATTGGAATACGTAAGTGAAACACTAGAACTCTTCACTCGTAATGACATGGTGATGTACTGAAAAACTAAATCAAACATATCAATGAAAAATCAGATCGCTCTTAATCAACACACACCTTATCGGAAGGAAATTAAAATTTGTGAAGAAGAGCTTTAAGTATGTTTACGCTTTTGGTTCACTCTGTGATGTGGTCTCAGTAGTGCAGTTAGTAGTTTACATGCAGTCCTGGCGTGGGACACAGTTTCTTAAACGTCACGTATATTCAGTGTTCATAAGGAAATCTGCAGTGTCGTGAATACAAGTCCATCAGTTTTAAGGTCTTACTCCGATATTCCTTGGCGACTAGTTCCATTAAACTATACACTTTAAACTACGCTTAACGGTATGTACACATACAGAACAAATTTACAGTTAAAGCATAACTCCACAGTGAAATAGTATAAACAGTATTTTTCAGGGACCTGTCGCAACCTAGAGCTCTATTTTTCTGATGTTTAACAGTGAAAAGTGCAGACGAAACAGAGGGTATGAAACAAAGTGGAAACTACGGCAGATCCGACACATCTGTAATGCGTAATAATGATGGCTTGATCTTGGGTAAAACATTCCCTGGGTGTAGTAGTCCCCCACTAGATTCCATGTCTGGGAGAGTCAGGAGGATTGAGTTATGTGGAAACACAAATCCTACGCTCTAAGGATCGAAATGTGGAGTGTTAGATCCAGTAACCGGGTAGAAAGGTCAGAGACTTTAAATAGAGAAATGAGTTCACTCAAGATAGATATAGGAGTTGCTGCAGTTCGATGGCAAGACGAGCAGGACCTATGGTTTGGTATGTATTGGCATAGCAATATGAAAATAAGTAGTGGAATGCATCAATAGGTCCAGCAACTAATACGAAAATAGGAATGTGGTTGAACTACTATTAACAGAGCAGTGAACCCACTATAGTTGCACAGACAGACACAAATGCACACCACAGTATTAAAGGTGTATACCCACACTGGCTTCGCAGATGCCAAAGAGAAGGAAATACATATGATGAGGTAAATGAAAGTACTCTGATCATTAAGGAAGATAAAAATTTAATTGTGATAGAGACTGAAATACGATAGTATGAAAAGAAAGAGAAAGAAAAGTAGTTAGGTGACATGAAGAAGGCAAGAAATGGATAGGGAAGGCACCTGGGGAATGGAAGAGGAAGGCATCTGGTAAAATGTTGCACAAAACCCAATTTGATTATTGCTAGATTTTCTTATATCAATCATAAAAGAAGGTTGTACACATGGAAGAAGCCTGGAGACACCGAAAACACTGAGACAGAGTATGTCATTATAAGCCTTAGATATCGACTCGAGTACCGAATGTGTAAGAACTTACGTAGACAAAAATTTGCTATGACGTTAATTAATTGGCCACAAACTGGAGAGTAAAACTCAAGCAACTGCGCGAAGGTGGTAAATTACTACAGTGGGATTCAGAAACCGGAAACAAAGTCAGGATTGTGGGTGGGATCAAAGAGAGCATTAGGCAACTATTGACGGAGACAGGAGACGCAACAAATATCAGCAAAAGAGGAGCAAACAGCTACATCACAAGGCCAAGAAGAAACCCTTGGGTATCGCACGAAATACCGAATTTAGTTAATCCAAGGAGAAAACATAAAAATGGAGCAAACGAGAGAGGTAACGGGCGATAGCGGCTTCTAAAAAATGGGTGAAAAAAGTAAAAAATTGCAAAGCAGGAATGACTAGGACAGATATGTACAAGAGTAGATGAATGCATGATCATTCGAAATACAGATGCCGCCTTTAATAAAATTAAAGAATCTTTTGGAGGAAATAGTAGCAACTCCATGAAAATCAAGAGCTCATATGGCCAGCCAGTACCAAGAAAACAAGGGAGGGCTGAATGTGGGATCGAATATACATGGTATACAAGGGACGGCTGAAACGTGGAGCGAATATATCGAAGGATTACCAAAGGGAAACGAACTTGTAGAGATTATCGTGGAGAAGGATGACAATGTAGATGAATATCTGATGAGAGATATTGTAACTCGAGAAGATTTCATACAGAACTGAAAAAATGCTCCTGGAATAAATGGCAATCCCTCAGAAAAACTGGGATCGTTGTGTTACGTGTGGGCGGACAGCACGAAGCAACGAAACGCCACCTCGGTGTAACAAATTCTTCTTATCAGCCAGTTACAATTGGTGCCTCAAGTGGGATGGTAGAAGTGGAGACAGACTTTGTAGCCATTACAAATGGTCGTAACTGGTATCAAGAGAGTCGACAGACGCCGTCGCCATTACAACCAGGTCAATAGATGTCAGCTCAATGCAACAGACAGATGGAGCTGGAAGCAGTAATTCCAGCAATGCTGAGAAAACGCTTGGCAAAATCGTGGTTTGTTTCGCTTTCTTACGTACTGTAAACAAGAGTAGCCATATAGAGGAGAGATGGAGCTGTGTGACCTGTAAGTCTGAGGGCCCTCCAGGAATCTACTCTAATAGAAGGGTCGGGTAGAGATCTTCAGACTACCTATGTGATAGTCGTCTTACATCGTGCACCACTTTTTCCGCCAAAGGCAGAGGCTGTCGTGGCATCTGCTGAACATACAGTTCCACACGCTACTTCCACGCCAACTATGCTCGCTAGTGGCAAGGTACATTCCGTTTCACAAGTCAGACCAGCATACTTCATATTGCTCCTGTCTGTCATCTCAAAACATACAAGAGACACAAGTTTCCCATAAATCAGTTTAAGAATCAACATAAAATAATGTCCATAACTACATAAATCCATACAATGCACTAATCGAGGAGACTGAAGTTCCCAGTAGTAGCTCAAAATGATTTATCAGTATCCGCAAAACCGTTATTCCCTCAGCATTCCAGTTCACATTAAATCCCAGTAAATCAGGGTGGTCCTCGGAATGCCAAACTTCACACGTGCAGCGTGTGTGTGTCTCGTGAGGGCCAAAGCTCCAGCCCGTCACTAAGCTTTGCTCGGTCCTTCTCGGACGTACCCGGAACAGTGCGACATTCCACATACTATTGCGGCGTGGCATTTTTCGGTCTGCGCAAATCTCTTAGTGCAACAGAATAGTGGTTTCAGCGCTGTTTAACCTTGGCTGTTTGTCCCTGGTATGAAGGACGTTCACACGTCCAGTGGCTGCTTGCACAACAAGGGGCAGTCTATCGAACTTTCGTCACAATCCTTTAAAATGGATAGCAGTGATGGAAGAGAGGGATGAAATTTCTGGATTCGACTAGCGATGGGTGCTGCGTATTTCCTATGAAACGACGTTACAATACCATATAGAGAGAATTTAAAGATTTAGATGGCAAAACGAAGAGCAAAAAATTAAAATGACGGGCAGATTGGACACGTTCTTTTGTACGTCAAGAAGCACTTTATGCTAAATTTTCAGGCATGCAGCACGTAGAGAAATCGGTGGTACAAATAGTAAGTTTTCCGAAGTCGAAGTAATTATTCCCTTGTCGGTTGCAACAGTTTTCAATAGAACTGGACGAAGAGTGTGGAAACATCAAATATTACTGTCCAGTACGTTGGATACCTAAAGGGGCATGCCTGGAGTGATTTCTCAAACTAAAACGTGCTATTGTAGTATTTATGAAGGAAAAAGAAGCCCATGAATGAAAATTAGTGGATTGCAGATTCTGAAATTTAAGTTAACCTGACTGCACACTACCCACGGTAAGACAGCGCAATGTAACTCCTCTCCGATTTGATGAGGAAGCATTTAAAAAGAACATTGCGTAGCTGAAGGGATACATTCTGACTAAAGCAGTCCAGCCCCCTAAGCTCACATTCGTTAAAGAAAACGCAAGTGAAGAATTCATTGTTGCCTTGGATCAATTGCAAGGATAGTTTTTGAGGACACTGGCAATGTTGCATCTGTTTTTGAGCTATTTTCGAGCCCCTTTGTCGTTTCACTTGAAAGGTCTCCTGTGCATGTGCAGACGTAACTGACTGACCTGCAAGATAGTTATAGTTTTCACAACACATCATATTACGTTAAAACTGTCCTGGACGCCTATCGTCTATGTTACCTTCCTGAGGATGATTTTCCAGTCTCCACAAAGAAGTTGCATAAATGATACAATATATCGATCGACATACTTGTGTTAAAGACAGTTCTTCGATTATGCAACTAAATAAGTCACGAATACAAGGCAACTTGAGCGCGAAACCCTATAGAATTCTCTGCACCTATGCCGACAGTAAGCAAGTAAAAATTATTTTATGTTTTTAGTGGTACACAAACAACTGAATATCTTACGGCGTGAAGTCAAGTGCTTGCACGTCAGTCGCAAACGAGAGAGCAGAGGGGGCTCTGAAGTAGACGTCAGCCAATTGCACGCTCATCGACCCCTCTCCAGGACGACAACGTGACGGCAGCGCCCTTTATGGGAAGAGGACATAAGCGCCACGCCGATTGGTCGCGGACCAGTTCTACAGCAGCATCAAGATTATGCACTTCAAGACCAGCGACTTAGGAACTGTATATACGGAAGAACGTATATTTTGTCTGTCGCTCTTGGCTTGCGGCACATCTGTTCTACACAAAGTTAAGTACTGTCACGTACTTTTGTAATGATACTCATTTATACGATATGCTTGAATTGTTGTCTAGTGGTCCGAGAAGCAGGTTTTCTAGACACTCATCTTTGACAACTAGGCAGGATTCAACAATGATGACGAGTATTAAGAAGAACCCATTGCCTGGCAGCCACGGATTCTCTTTAGTGTTTTGCTGGTGCGTTAATTCTACATTGTTTTTCTTTGCAGAGATGTATTTACTTGCTTTTATAGTGCCTCTTATAGTGTTCTTGCATATCAGTGTTTTCGGCTGGGCGTTGCTGAAATTTTCTTTGCTTTTGTACTTGTTTTTATAGCTTGCCTTGTCTGTTTATTGCATTTCTCTTTCCCACGACTAGCAAACCACCTTCCCAATCCCTTGCTCGGGCACCTCAGCTGCAACCGATAGCAACGCAGCTGACATGCATGTTCAGTTTCAGATGCAACAAAGCGCATCGCTGCTAAGCACGGTACAGTAATTAGTCAACGCTTGAGCCACTATCGCAGTGCAAACTACACCCTATGTAGCTTCGAGTAGCTTCGCTTTTTCGCCAGTTTCATGAACAACAACAGGAATGGCTAGAGTGGCTGCTACAGTTTGAAGCCCACGTAAATGCTCACAACTTATCAGGTACTGTGAAACACCATTACGTTTTGTCATCGGTAGGAATTACAGCGTTTTGCCTCATATGGAAATAGTTTCCTGAAGCAACTTCGAGTGAACTATGTCAAGAACAGGTTGTAGACTTGCTAACTACTATGACCAACAAGTGAATGCCGAAGTAACTTGGTACCAATTCTTTAATTTTAGGAAACAGTCAGAACAAACTTATCGCGAGTGGGTAACAGATTTGCAGGGTATGTCGTGAAAATGCAAAATCAAATGTGCTTGTGGTACATTATAATCAGATTTTAGGGTTGTGTGATGCAATCAAGTACAATGTAACTGATTTCAGACTTACAGAGCAGATTTTTAAGAAGTCAGATCCATCACTTCATCACGTAGCGCAGATACTATATCAGCACGATTCAGTTGCCATGTCGGTCGATAATCTTGAGCAGCCACAAATCTTTCAGTTTGAGTCGCCCCTTGCTCGTGACTGACCCATTAGGCAGCAACAACAGGTGCGCGTCACGCCACAACAACAGTTGTCCACGCTGCATAAATAATTCTCTAACCAGGCAGCTAGACAGCTGAACAGAATTAAGTCATGCCCTCAGTGCTATTCGCGGCATCAGCGCTTAGACTGCCCATCCAAACAAGCACAGTGTTACGCTTGTGGCAAGAGAGGTCATGTACAATCAATATCTTTGCAGTGAAACTATCGTAAGTATCCTGCCTACTCAAAGAAATCTACTCACAAGACCATGTCATAAATGCAGTGTATTCCAAGCCTGCCGCAGGCATTAGCAAAACCACCACGCAACCAGTTTCTTCAGTGCAACGCCAGTCCAACAAACGTTTTGTTCATTTTCATTTTAGTGGACGTTATGTGAAATTTCGGAGGGAGATGGGTGCCTCTGTTACACCGCTGCATGGAAACACGAATGAACTGTTAGGTTCCCCGCGCATGGTTAAAACTAGCATGCATCTGACGGCTTATAATGCACACGACATTTGCATTCGCGAAAAATGTACTTATCCTGCTACGTATCGCTAGCATACGCGAGCTGTGACTCTCACTGTGCTACAGTCACGTGATAGTGAGAACATATTTGGCCTTGATTAGTTTGGCTTTAACATTCAGGACAATGTGTTGTCAGTGACTGCATCCAATGATAAAGACAGTGTAGCTATATTGCTAAAATAACTCCCTGAACTTTTTTCTGAAAGTTTGGAAAGCTAACAGTTTTGTTGCTCACACTGTTATGAAATAAAATGCTCAGCCGAAGTTTTGCCCGGCCAGAACTATTCTTACTGCATTACGAGACACGTCGCTACTGAACCTCAAGAATTGCAAGAAATTGGAGGGACTGCACCCATACAGGCTAGTTAATGGGCAAGTCCCCTTGTCTTGCTCCCCCAAACTTCGGGTCGCGTTTGCCTCTGTGTTGACTTTGGCTACTGTCAAACCACAAACTGTGATTGATACTTATCCATTGCCATGCCCAGAGGATTTCAT
Organism: Schistocerca gregaria; assembly: GCF_023897955.1. NCBI lineage: Eukaryota > Metazoa > Arthropoda > Insecta > Orthoptera > Acrididae > Schistocerca > Schistocerca gregaria. Next base: position 839,327,021 of record NC_064931.1, read on the forward strand.
GGACAAATTAGAGGTCATTGATTTGTGCGACGCATACCTTCAAATACCACTAGATGATGACTCTCAAGTTGTGAACACTGATTTGGGCTTCTTTAAATATTTGCATTTGCCTTTTGGCAGTGCATCCGCACCCAACATTTTTCAGTGGTATTTGGAACAGCTGACTGCTCAAGTACCAAACTGTTAAAACTATCTGGACGATATTGTCGTAGCAGATCGTACACCTGAAGAACACATTGCGAATTAGAGTGCTTTGTTTCTTGTGATATCTGATGTAGGAGTAAAGTACCCCTTCGACAATTCTGATTTTTTTAAACCTAAGTTACAATATCTGGGTCATCTCATAAACAGCTAAAGTGTACATCCTCTTCAGTCCCATTTGTTAGCCATACGAGACCTGCCTGTTCCTCGCAATGTCACAGACAATGTCACAGTCAGGCTTAGGGAAAATGAACTGTTACATTCGGTTCATAATGAATGCTGCACAAATCCCAGCTCCATTCCATTGCTTTTGTCGCAAGAACGGTCTTTTGGTTTGGCCGAATGAGTACCAAGAAGCATTTGAAAAACTTAAAGGTGCATTGCTCAGTGATCGATGCTTGGTTCTCTTTGATCCTGACAAACAAGTTGTGTTGCAAGTTGACGCTTTGTAACAAGAACGACGCTGTACTATTGTACATATAAGTAAAGTTCTTTCATTCTGATTTTTCGATAAATTAGTGTAATTGATGTTCTGATTACATTTGTTTTTTGTTTCATGTCATCATGTCATTGTGTTAAGAAAACTGGAAACAAGTTTCAGTGTAAATATTAATGTTTATGTCAAATGAAAGCAATATTGTAATAGAACTGAAATGTAACAAATGTTGAGACTGTTGTAAGATATTTAAAATAGTATCTGTGCGGCTGGTTCATACGTAGGCAATGTGTTAGGATATGTAGAATGCAAAACCTCGGGTGAATACCCTGTCTTTACAACAAACATTTGCACGAACAGTTCGACGACGTTTGCAGCAGCATGGACTATAAGCTCGGAGACCATAGGTGCTATTACCCTTGACGCTGCATCACAGACAGGAGCGCCTGCGATGGTGTACTCAACGACGAACCTGGGTGCATGAATGCCAAATTTCATTTTTTCGGTTGAATCCAGGTTCCGTTTATAGCATCATGATGGTCGCATCCGTGTTGGGCGACATCGCGGTGAACGAACATCGGAAGCGTGTATTCGTCATATCCATCACCCGGCGTGATGGTATGGGGTGCAATTGGTTACACGTCTCGGTCACCTCTTGTTCGCATTGACGGCACTTTGAACAGTGGACGTTACATTTCAGATGTGTTACGACCCGTGGCTCTACCCTTCATTTGATCGCTGCAAAACCCTACATTTCAGCAGGATAATGCACGAGCGTATGTTACCTGTACGGGCCTTTCTGGATACGGAAAATGCTCGACTGCTGCCCTGGCCTGCACATTCTCCAGATCTCTCACCAATTGAAACCGTCTGGGCGTTGGTGGCAGAGCAACTGGCACGTCATAATACGCCAATCACTAATCTTGAAGACCTGTGGTAAAGTGTTGACGCTGCATGGGCAGCTGTACCTGTACACGCCATCCTATCTCTTTGACTCAATACTCAGGCGTATCAGAGCCGTTACGACGGCCAGAGGTGGTTGTTCTGGGTACTGATTTCTAAGGATCTATGCAACAAAATTGCGTGCAATTGTAATCACATGTCAGTTCTAGTATAATAAATTTGTCCAATAAATATCCGTTTATCATCTACATTTCTTTTTGGTGTTGCAATTTTGATGGTCAGTAGTGTAAATTCAGATCGTAAGTGAAAACGCAGTGCCATCTAAATGCAGCGCATTCGCATTGTTCCCCTCTTCCCCCTTCTTACACTCAGTCAATGTAGCGTGGAGGTGGAGGAAATGTACAGCAAGTCTTTGGCCCTCATTCCCCGTCGCGGCCCGCGAGATGAAATCTTTGTCATCCCTGATTTAGATGACAGTAAATTGGCTGTTCCATGGCGCGCAGTTATCTTTAAGGGGGGGGGGGGGGGGCAGGGTCTTCCCTTCAGCCAAGTGATGAAAATTCCTTTTCCCATTGTGTGCTGATACACAGATACAGCTCCTACTGAACACACTAATGGCTTATCGTCCACAAGATTGTTGGAGACCTTACTCACCTGCCTGACTGTTGATCCTTGTAAATATGCATGCGATGCCCACTTTCTGTTAGATGGGAAGTAAGAAGATATTGACTGATTTACTTGGAAATGAGGCAGGCCGCAGTGGTCTCGCGGTTCTAGGCGCTGAGTCCGGAACCGCGCGACTGCTACGGTCTGAGGTTCGAATCCTGCCTCGGGAATGGAAGTCTGTGATGTCCTTAGGTTTGTTAGGTTCAAGTATTTCTAAGTTCTAGGGGACTGATGACCTAAGATGTTAAGTCCCATAGTGCTCAGAGCCATTTGAACCATTTTTGAACTTGTAAATGATACGCTGAGAGAGGACAAGTTACTTTCTCACCTATTTTCCGCATACAGAAAGTTATTAAAGATTTTATTACAACCTGAGGCACTTTGAGCAAGACTCTAGAAAATTAACTGCCTGAGCAGAAGTCGAGGCAGCCTGGTAGGGCACTAAGAGCACAAGGAATGTTTTGGTTCTTAGCTTATAGAAACGGCATATTCGAGGTAGAAATCAATTGGCGGAGAACCCATTCCGGAGTAAATCTTGCGGGACAGGTCCACAGCCAAACAGGGCAGACCGAGAGCCCTGCATAGAGACAGGTCTCCAGCAGAAGAATGCCGAGCTACCTGCCGTGTCACCAGCAGGGGCCTGGGCTGCAGGCAACCGCCTGAAGGAACGTGTCTATACAGTGCAGCCGTAAGCCAGGTATTGTGTGCAGAGCCACACGTAATAAAAATTAACAAGCTTTCGTGTTCGACGATACTGCAAATAGGCCTGTGAACCACTTCCATCAGCCGCCTCATCTGTGTAAGAAAAATCCGGCGTCTGAGAATCGTTTAGAGATAGAATCTTTATTACACCTCATAGATAGGACTAACAAGCTCGAAGGCACAGGCGATTTATATAACGATCTTTAAGATTGTATCTGTTCACTTGTTACTGTGGCAAGTAACACGACTTTGGGAAAAATCGTCTCTTCCCCTTCTGCGAAAACTTAAAAAGGCCAGTGGTTGGCGGTTTCTTTTCTTCAGAGATGCAGGTATTATAATTCTTGCTCTGGTTCGACATGAGTTTGTGTAGTCGTGTGTGTGTGTGGGGGGGTGGGTGGTTGGGAGTTTTTACGCCTCTAGGGGAATGTTGTTCGCTCAAGACGGGGTGAAGGTGGTGTCGTTCGTGCTTTTTGCTGGAAAACGGACTTTCTTTTGTGAAGAGTTTCGCAGCGCTCGGGAGTGTGACTTCGGTCTGGAAGCAGTTCTAGTAGAGACTCTCCACGTGTGGTTGGTACTTGGGACCTGTCATGAGACTGACTGCACGTGCGAGTAGTTTAGAGCCTGTGGTGAAGCTTTTACTGTGCCGACAGTGGGACTTCAAACGTCTTGGACATTTTGCCAAGGATCAACTTATTCGTTTTGAAAAAAATGGTTCAAATAGCTCTGAGCACTGTAGGAACTAACTTCTGAGGTCATCAGTCCCCTACAACTTAGAACTACTTAAACCTAACTAACCTAAGTATATCACATACATCCATGCCCGAGGCAGGATTCGAACGTGCGACCGTAGCGGTCGCGCGGCTCCAGACTGTAGCGCCTAAAACCGCTCGGCCACCCCGGCCGGCTATTCGTTTTGAGTTTACCAGTCTTGGCGTTTGGTATCCTTGTGAACTCTGTCGTATAAAAGAGCCAAATTGGTCCTTGGCACTACCAGCGAACATGTGTGTCACACACTGAAATCTGCCATGATTTTAGGTCTCTGGTAGAGAGTAAATTGCGATGTAGAATGAAATTTTCACTCTACAGCGGAGTGTGCGCTGATATGAAACTTCCTGGCAGATTAATACTGTGTGCTGGACCGAGACTCGAACTCGGGACCTTTCCCTATCGCAGGCAAGTGCTCTACCAACTGAGCTACCTAAGCATGACTCACTCCCCGTCCTCACAGCTTTAATTCCGCCAGTACCTCATCTCCTACCTTCCAAGGCAAAGGTCCCGAGTTTGAGTCTCGGTCCGGCACACAGTTTTAATCTGCCAGGAAGTTTCAAATTGTGATCAGGAACTAGGAATCAGTAGCTCACGGGAGCGTAATTTAGAGTAGAATTTGTGTCGCATAGGAATGTGTGGTGTTTAAATTCGCCTGGATCAGAATTTGAGTGTATGCTTACAAGAAACAAGACATGTTTGCCATAGAGTAGCGGAAGTAATTGTGTTTTGTTAAGCATTGATACAGGTCAGATTATTAGCGGTAACCAGACAGATATTACACGGGACTCTCAGGTAAATGCAATTGCAGACCGGGTAGAAATGTCGAAAGTTGAACCTGCAGAGTATGGTGAAATGTGTCAGTCAGGTGACAAAAGTGAACGGGAGGCCGGAGCAGAAGGAAAAGTGGGCGCTGCTGGTACGAGACGCACCATCAGTAAACCTGGCAGACCAGAATCACGAACGGAACGTCACGGAATGGTGGAATCTCGTTTATCTAGTCCGGATGGTGATAGTGGTGGATCAGAGTTTGAGGCTGTCATGTAATTCATGCAAGACGCAGGAAAGAAGAGACAAGAGGAGACGGGAGGAAGAGTAGGAAAGACACAAATTAGCCATTAGAACGGTCACAGATGGTATAGATAGATTCAAGAAAGAGATCGTAGGAATCCAAGAAGAGCTAGAGAATTTCTAGAAAACGACAGCAGAAACGTGTGAGGTTGCGGGCCAGGCGAAGAGCGATGCCAAAATAGCGCGACTGGTTGCGCAAGTAGCACGAAGGGAATCATCAGTGGCCAAAGAATAAGTTAAACTGCAAGAACTGAGGTGTGTAAGACCAGAAAAGGTACTTGCTACTCTCCTAAAAGAAGGCAAAAAAATATTTCAAGAAACGCAGGAAGAAATGAGTGAGGCTGCGAAGCGTATCGAACAGATAGAAATCAAACGGGCGAAATCTCTGAAGTTAAAGACCAGCAGACAGGAGCTGCCGCAAAACTAAACGAATTGGCTAAGGACATTCGGCATCCACATGAGCGGGTCGCGGAATTGCAAATACAATCTCGTTCGGTTGAACGCCATTGAGAGTATGACAGTAGAGAACAAAATGTTTTGCGACACTCCGAACCGCTATATGAGGACAAACCCCCTGCACATGGGCGCATGAAGCAGGAATGTTCTCCTGCCGTGGCGAAACACGTAATAGGACATGCTCCATCAGTAACACGCACCATGTCAGAGAACGAGCCGGAAAACAATTATACACATCTGCGGAGGACATTAACGTTATTTCGTGAATCTGACAATACGAGGAGATACCATAACGGTGCGCGAGGATCGTTTGGGCACGGATGCATGGAATCACGCGCTCTCAGACGAAAGGAAGAATTCGTACGGTGGATACGCCGCACCTTTCGACCACTAGCTTTTGTTGACCATCCAGAATTTAGAAGTCTACAAGGTGGCAAACAACACATTACATCCAAAGAAAGACCTGGATGGCAAAGTACGATCACCTGCAATCTGATTCTTGGCTACTGAAATACAAGCTCCAGTTTATCTGTGGGTTCTTAGAAGGGTCGATTGCGGAACATATGCACGGAGTTGCGGAGAGTTGTCACGCCTACCAAGAAATTAAGGACCCATTCCTTTGCACACATTGGTCGCAAAATACACAGGAGAGGATAAAACAGGAGATCATGTTAGGAAAGGACTTATAAGCGTCAGGATTCCGCAGTCCTGTCAAATGCTTCGAATCCCTGGTCAAGAACCACCGATTCTTGGATCATCCGTACAGTCGCAAGAAAATTATAGTGCTCTGGTACATTAAATTATCTTTATGTTACAACTGCTCATCGGTAGATGCAGCGGTTAAATCGAAGCTTTCAAGAGTGCGCTGTGCGAATTCGAGTACGTGAATGATATTCACAACTCACTAAAAGGAAGTATAAATAATGACCGTAACTGGTCAGATTCGCCAGTGAGGAACGACGATGGACGAAATGGGGGAAAACATGTATAACACTACTGTCCCCTACTGTTATACCATAACCTTAAAGTTGGAGTCGGGTCGTGAAATAAAATCTTATTAAAGGAATTATGGTATAAAGCAACAGAGCAGTGTTATCCTCTGAGAGGAATTTTGTTATGTGGACCGTGTTGTACCTAACGGAGGTGGCTTATCGGAAGTGAAAGTCAGAGTTACGTTAATATTTAAACAGTAACAAACAATATTTTACCTAGATACACTGTTAAAAGAATAAAGAAAACGGTCGCCAGCCTAATTAGGCCAGAGAATGATTGACATTCTTGTTCAAGAAAATAGGTATGAGTAACTTTAACGGACAAACACCACCTATACCTTGCCACACACGAGTGCAGTGAACTCTGACACCTGATTACAGTAGGTTCACGTTAAGGTTGGAGTTAACAGATCAGAACAAACTATTTGCATAAACATAACAGATAACAAAACACACTATTACCTTGAGGACTTAGTCAAACTGAATGGTCTCAATAACGCTATTATTAATATTCACTTTAGAATCGTAAATTGGACATAGGTTTAGCATTACTTTTCTAACAAATTCCTATTTGACATGAAATATGGATATGGTTCACAGCAAATTTAGTTACTGCACATAGGTTAATTCTCTCACTACCAAACACTTTTCTACTAAGAATGAAAATTGAATGGAGTTCACTAACAAATTACTTCTCACTGTCCTTTTAATAAAGAAGTTACTGTTTTCATAGATAGTGGTTTTTCTGTTACTTGTTACCTAGCATAAGCACAATAGACAAACTGTTGGTCGTGTTACAATATTAATATGCAGTTTTAATACACAAGAGGAACCCAATATTGTACAGAAATTGACTTGAATAGCTAGAGTAATTGAAACTTTCTATAATTAAGTAATATGTTGCATTTTAACTACTTTCAATGGAGGGGGAGGGTTAATATTGACTTCTGTAGCAGAGCATACCAAACACACTTTCAATAGACTAGAGAAACAAGTTCTTAGTAAGCATGAACAAATAACTCTCAACAGTTGCATTTCTGAACTTTTACTGCAGTGCAACACAAATTTGAGATATTTGTAAGATCCTTTCGAGAAACAATATTAATTTTAGCACACTCTATTGCCATATTAATTTTAATATGCCTTCAATAAAGAACACTTAGCAAACACTTTAGCGTGGGAGGGACCCTAAGTGGATATGTGACTAAGGTTAAATCACGGTAGGTACAAGACTTCAGTCAAATTTTACCTTATATTTGGGTACACTATTACATCCTATGAGCTGACCATTCACTGTACATTACTATAATGTTCCATTACAGTAATTGAGCAATGTGCTGGCGATTGCATGTTGGTATGTGGATTTGCGGGTAGAATTGCTGGCCACTGTCATTTCTTGGTTGCGATGATACATACCAATTCCAGAATAGTTCCAGCTCTTTATCCATCTATTCGAAGCATTGGAAAGCGTCAGGTAAAGTCTCTCTCCGTACCAGCACAATACACAACTTTTACATGAGCAGTTGATAGTTTGGTAGCTCGTTCCCGACTGACTCTTTGTTCCACCTTTCTACCATGCCAACCCCATTTTGCGCGCGCTAGGAAGTTCCGTTCCCGAGGAGAACCCCAACATCTTTTACATATAAAATATCTAAGAACCCTAAGTGAAGGTCAGCAGTTTACATAACACCAACCACACACATTAAATAAAACAGAACATTTGCACTTATTAACGTTTCTGAAAAAAAATTATTTAAACAAAATTATTCAACCTCAGGGATAACCAAAGAGATTATTTGAGAAAGACAATATTGTGAATGTTACAGAGATTACTCTGCATTACAGAATTGAATTAATCATACACTAATTACAGAAGGTCAACGATGGGCTGTTGAACAAAACAGAAAGCTAAATTAATCAACAAAAGGTATGTAGTGTCTAAGCTATGGTGTTACACATCGATCAAATCGAAACCAAAATTTAAACTTCAATGGGAATAAACAGCTATCATGCTAAAATAGAAGAAGACGAGGAAATTATAATCATAACAACAACAACTACCGACGAAACGGGAACAGGAGAGAGCAACAGAACTCGAACCTGGGCCAACAGGATTCTAGGGACCAACTGCAAAGCAATAGCAGGACATACAACTGTCAAGGTCAATGGAGTGACCAACGTAGCGAAAATGAGGAACTGACACCACCTAACCCATCGCTGGGGTCACTCAAAGAAAGTTCAAACAGGAACTGACACACAGCCTCTGCGTATTCAGCTCAAAACAACGCCGCAGAAACTATCGGAACGATGAATAGTAAGTAACCTGTGAGAGTACGAAGATACTAGAGAACTTCAACTGTGAGAGAGGTAGCAGTATGTAAATAGTCTCCATGGATGAACTGTTTAACGTAATTTTATGTTGATATTGTGTTGCTTAGCGTAATTTTCTATTTGTTCTAGTTCGGTGTTATTTTGTTTGTTTGTCGTCTCCATTGCTTTTCAGCGTGAGTCGTTGTTGAACCTTGTCAAATGAGTTGGTTATTTGTGACATCTTCTCGCCAACATTTACTGGCAGGTGGCAGATTGAATTCAAATTTCGTTGCAAATTATATCTCATCAACAACTGGCACTTTCTTGTGGCATGCCGAACCAGGCATGTTGCAATACTGAGTACTCTAAACAAATGAGTATTGCTATTATTTCTTTGGACGTCACAATTATTGTCCGATTTCCGCTCACAGGAGAGCAAGGAGAAGTCGACCGCGATTGAGCATCGTACTCTTTCATAGCATTCTCGTCGAAGAGCCTTCACAAGTATCACCATGGCCACTTAAATTGTTTCTGTTTACTTTCCACGGTTTCTTGTACACTTCCCTAGGAAAGGATGTAAGTCACTGTATGTTTTTCGTAGTCACAGAGCATGTGCGTCTCAATTTTCGGATGTGTCTCGCATGGTTTTAGCGGTCCACGTTTTGGGCGGTAGTCGACGCTAAGGCTCAGTGTCGTAATGAGCATGTGCGTCATGTTTCGTATAATGTTAGCGATCCACGTTTTGGGCGCGTGTCAACGCTGAGACTAGGTGTGTTATGAGACATCGCCTGCGTGCGATGTAGCCTGTCTCGTGGTGGAATTTTGCCAGCGCCATGAGAGCGCCGTCGGCGAAATATTGCGTCTGGGGAATTAGCACGTACAAGCGCAAGTCACGGTACAGTGGTGAATCCCAGACTCGGAAATAGGAAGGAGAAACGAAATGATCGACTTATATTACAAAAAATATACGCATATATGTAATGCGGTATGGTGGTGTTTCATTTCAGCAGCAGCGATCCTGACAGAGGAGACAGGAGGCATCCTTGTACCATGTAAAATTACGTGTACAAAATCATAAAATGCCACTTCAAAGATTTGAGACAAATCACGAGCACCTGAGTGAGTAGACGTATTTCCCGACAACTTCAGCGGTAAGAGACAACACCGCCGGACATGGAAAAATAAAGGAAAAAAATGTACCAGCGTCTGCGTCTATGGGACTTAACTGCTAAGGTCATCAGTCCATAAGCTTACACACTACTTAACCTAAATTATCGTAAGGACAAACACACACACCCATGCCCGAGGGAGGACTCGAACTTCCGCCGGGACCAGCCGCACAGCCATGACTGCAGCACCTCAGACCGCTCGGCTAATCCCACGCGGCGAAAAATAAAGGAGTGTACAAGGAATAAAATGCATGATAATTCACTTCGGTAGTATCAGCAAAGACATAGGGCAGTAAAGTAAGTTAGTACTTAGTATTGCAAGAAGTCTACACCTTTTTTGGATGTATAGAGGTAGAGCCAGCGTAAAAAATTAATGTGCAAGACAGAAGTAGAACTAACGAAAGCTAACAAAAATACGAGCAGGCACAAACAAAGACACTTCACCCAGCATATTTTACTTCCATACAACATTTACAGGCCAGTAATAACTAAATTTATTTTTGGATCTGCGTCCACAGTAATAAAATAAAGAAATAAAAATATTACGTAAAAAATAGTTTTCATCATTATTTTATTTCTGTAAATTGATTATATCGATGTAATGACATTTGTGGAAGAATATGGCACTTGAACACACTTGAGGATTGTGCAGACTGGACGTCATGGCCCATGCCAGCCAGCGAAAGGCGAGCTCAGTGGGAGCGTTAATGACAGCTGTAGCGGCCCAGGTGTGGGGGAACTCCGGCTGCGACAACTGGTCGCTGCCAGCTGACATGCTTAGTCTCGCAGCCCCAGTGGGGGCGACACGTCTCAAGCTAGCACAGACAGCGGGACGTCACTGCACACCGACAACAACCCGCTAGTGGCCGATGACCAGGACAGTAATCTAGAGAAAAGTGAGTCACGTGGCTCCACAGTCGACGCGAGCACCTAGTCCAACAGACTCAGCGGGGTGCCGAGAGTGATGTATCCTGCCGACAACAGACCAGCTAATCTGATGTCCAGCGCACGCACATCACGTTCCAATACTTTGGTGAACTGGGAGAACAGGGCTGTCCCACGTCTCGTTAACGCTGAATAGATTTATATGCCAGGAGGCGGGTTGGGCGTCAGATGAAATGCTGTCATGCCAGTTTCTGATGGCTGACTGCTGCCTGACCAGGATGACGCCAAGGGTCCTTCTGCATTGTGTAATCTGCCCAAGATGGCGGTTGCTGCGCAGACGCGAGATGCTGCAAGACGAGAGGGAATGCGAGAGATGTCTGCCACCATTTCTGTCACATCGTGAGCTGAGTGAGAAGCCATTCCACTCTGGCGCAAATTGCTGCTCTTCAGTCCTACCAGTCACTTTTTGTGGGTGTGCGTAAGTTGGCTAATGGTTCAAATGGCTCTGAACACTGTGGGACTCAACATCTGAGGTCATCAGTCCCCTAGAACGTAGAACTACGTAAACCTGACTAACCTAAGGCCATCACACACATCCATGCTCGAGGCAGGATTCGAAACTACGACCGCAGCAGTCACGCGGTTCCGGACTGAAGTGCCTAGAAACGCACGGCCACCGCCGTCGGCGGTGTGCGTAAGTGCCACGTTCTCAATTCGTGTGACATATTCAAGTGTAAAATTTGTCTCCACGACGACCCCTGTGGAGGGCGCATTAAGATACGTTTCTGGTTCAAAATTAGTTCAAATGCCTCTGAGCACTATGGGACTCAACTGCTGTGGTCATTAGTCCCCTAGAACTTAGAACTACTTAAACCTTACTAACCTAAGGACATCACACACATCCATGCCCGAGGCAGGATTCGAACCTGCGACCTTAGCAGTCCCACGGTTCCGGACTGCGCGCCTAGAACCGCGAGACCACCGCGGCCGGCAAGATACGTTTCTGTAAAATCATTATGTAATATATTTTTGTGTTTTTTATGTATCAATTGACCTGTCTTGATTGTGGGGTATGAGTTTTTCTGCGCATTTATTAATGCTTTGATTATGTGCCTGTATATGTTTTCATGTCTTAGATAATAATACACAAAGTTACACAACTTAGGTCATAAGACAAACAGATTACTCATGTGATTTCCTTGTTCATTGACCAATTGAGAATGTATGTGTTTGACGATTGAGACCAAATGAGTGATAGAGCAGGGGTAAATCAATGAGCAGAAAACAGTTCATACTCCAGGATATTGTAAATAATTAGGGATATTACACATCTCTGACCTCAGGATATGGTGTGATAGGGAATATTTCTTTGCTGCAAGGCTTTTTAACCGCCTATCAAATGTTTAACGGAAGCCTGTGATGTAGCAATGACCCTGGGTCAAATGTAATTCATACTGCTAACAACAATGTTTTCATGTACTCTTGCTGGCTTGCAGCTTCATGTCAGTGAATGACCCCTGGAATAAATTAGGTCAAGCTAGGAAGTGTTTTAGCCATGGGCAATCCTGATTGGCAAAGTTACCTTTTTCAGATTTACAGGGTGGTCCATTGATAGTGACTTGGCCAAATATCTCACGAAATAAGCATCAAACGAAAAAGCTACATAGAACGAAACTCATCTAGCTTAAAGGGGGAAACGAGATGGCGCTATGGTTGGCCCGCTAGATGGCGCTGCCATACGTCAAACGGATATCAACAACGTTTTTTTTAAAATAGGAACCCCCATTTTTATTACATATTCGTGTAGTACGTAGCAAGATACCTCGTGTGGGAGGGAGAAAGAGGTGTGAATTTTATTTAAATTGTATAAATGAAATGCAAGGAGTGCCGTTCAACACATAAGTAGTTTATTCAGTGAAAGTGCATTAAACTGCACATGCAATAATTATTGCAATTTTATCAAACTCACTAAACATTCACTCACAAATTATTCAAATAATGATAAACAAAAGTAAAAATTGGGTTCACCAAATAATGTAGAAAGTATCATAAAAAACAACAAATATAATTGAATTGGCACCAACAGCTCACAACAAGTGAATTATATAAGGTGCTTGCCCTGGTATTTGCCTTTTAACATGAGCATTGTACGACCTCCTTCTAATTTAACATATAAATAAATTACACGAGACGGGTTGAACTGGTGTAATAAATGAGAATGAATAAAAAAAACCACTGAACAGAAGACTCTCTTAACGGGCAAACGGTGTAGTGCCTTGCGTCTTTATGAGCATTTAACACATTTCAAAGAAACTGAAGAAAGCGAAAGAAGAATGTGCAGCTAGGAAAACGTGCGTTTTCTGTATTACCATGATCATAGCGTGGTCGGTTGATTGCGTGCGGGTGCATCAAGACTCTGCCGGCGACTTAGTTGATAGCGTCTAACATGCCCTACGCTGAAAGTAGTGACCGAAACCTGCGACTTGAAGTTATCATTACTGGACGACGGTATGCGTCCATCTTCTAGCGCTAACCTACTGAAACTACATTAAACAAAGCTCAAAACTGTTCTAGCAGTAATACCGTCATCGGACAAGTAGTAAACCACAAATATGATCCTGAGTCAAGCTCTTGATAACGCGCACTGTGAGCGAAGCTCGCCTACTCGGATCTAACAAACTTTGCTCTCTACGTTCTTTGCAACGAATGCAAAGTGCATTGCCTCATGACAAGCGATAAGAGAGTCCTTACGACTTACCGGAGCAGTCAAGAGTGAACGCCTGCCTCCTCAGAAGCAATATTCAGAATGCCCATTACTAGTGCGCTCCTCGCACCTGGAGAGAGAGAGCCGCTACCCTCTAGCGGATTGTTCAAATGGCTCTGAGCACTATGGGACTTAGCTTCTGAGTTCATCAGTTCCAAATAACTTAGAACTACTTAAACATAACTAACCTAGGGACATCACATACATCCATGCCCGAGGCTGGATTCGAACCTGCGACCGTAGCGGTCAGCGGTTCCAGACTGTAGCGCCTAGAACCGTTCGGCCACCCCGGCTGGCTAGTGTCTTGTCTCCGCCCCTCCGCAAATTACGTAGCTCGTACTATTTTTCAAAGCCAACATTAGATTCTTGCCAACGAAGAAGTCCCATTAAAAATTTCCTCCCTCCTTGCCGTCGCATCCGCGAGGAAAAGAGAACGATACTCTGTGTGTGACAGAGGATAGAAATAAACCAAGACTTCTTCCTTTGAGTATTGCCGCTACGTTTTCGGTGGTTCTGCTCGCGGGAAACGGCCAAAATTCCCCGGGCCACTTGATATTCTTGGACACCCAAGTCGTGCCGTTGCTACTCAACTCGCCGGTCTGTCCACGGTACCTATAATCGTGACAAAACTGGTTTTCGCTCGAAGTTTGTAGTTTAAGGTGCCTCGGGCACATGTGCGAATGTCCACGGCTTCCCTTGGCAGCATGTTGACGTATGCAGCGTCTTCGCCTGTCGCTAATCCTCTGGGGGCCTGCCCTCTGTGAAGCGTGCCGACATGGGCGCGCGACCGCCGCTCGCCCGATGGCACTACCTGTGTCCACCTGGTCGCCGGTCTTCCCAGCTAGGAACGCATCAGAAGAATTCCTTTCATGCACAAAGTGTACCAAGTTTGCAAAGAGAAGAATCATAGCCCTTTACCGATGCTTAATGACACAATAATTCACCTCCATCACACTTCATACATTGCAATAAACTAATGACTTGTTTTAAAAGGAATTATCTCCTTTAATTATAAAGATGAAAAGCTTTGACGCTTTTCAACGTAAAGAAATATGAATGTTTTAGTTGGACCACATTTTTCGCTTTGTGATAGATGGCGCTGTAATAGTCACAAACGTCCACCAGTACGGACGGTATTTGCTTCGTGATACATGACCCGTGTTAAAATGGACTGTTTAACAATTGCGAAAAAGGTCGATATCGTGCTGATGTATGGCTATTGTGATCAAAATGCCCAACGGACGTGTGCTATGTATGCTGCTCGGTATCCTGGATGACATCATCCAAGTGTCCCGACCGTTCGCCGGAAAGTTACGCTATTTAAGGAAACATGAAGCGCTCAACCACATGTGAAAAGTCAACCACGACCTGGAAGAAATGATGATGCCCAAATAGGTGTTTTAGGTGTTGTCGCCGCTAATCCGAACATCAGTAGCAGACAATTTGGGCGAGAATCGGGAAACTCAAAAATGTCAGTGTTGAGAATACTACATCAACATCGATTGCACCCGTACAATATTTCTATCCACCAGGAATTGCATGGCGACGACTTTGAACGTCGTGTACAGTTCTGCCACTGGTTACAAGAGATTTTACGGGACGATGACAGATTTTTTGCACGCGTTCTATTTAGCGACGAAGCGTCATTCACCAAGAGCAGTAACGTAAACCGGCATAATATGCACTATTGGGCAACGGAAAATCACGATGGCTGCCAGAAGTAGAACATCAGTGACCTTGGCGCGTTAATGTATGGTGTGGCATTATGGGTGGAAGGATAATTGGCCCCCATTTTATCTATGGCAATCTAAATGGTGCAATGTATGCTGATTTCCTACGTAATGTTCTACCGATATTTCACTGCAGGACAGAATGGCGATGTACTTCCAACACAATGGATATCCGGCACATAGCTCGCGTGTGATTGAAGAGGTATTGAATAGCATATTCCATGACAGGTTGATTGGTCGTCGAAGCACCATACCATGGTCCGCACGTTCACCGGATCTGTCGTCCCCGGATTACTTCGTGTGGGGAAAGTTGAAGGATATTTGTTATCGTGACAACATGCGTCAGCGCATTGTCAATGCATGTGCGAACATTACGGAAAGCGAACTACACGCTGTTGAGAGGAATGTCGTTACACGTATTGCCAAATGCGTTGAGGTTGACGGACATAATTTTGAGCATTTATTGCATTAATGTGGTATTTGCAGGTAATCACGCTGTAAGAGCATGCGTTCTCAGAAATGATAATTTCACAAAGGTACCTGTATCACATTGGAACAACCGAAATAAAATTTTCAAACGTACCTACGTTCTGCATTTTAATTTAAAAAACCTACCTGTTACCAACTGTTCGTCTAAAATTGTGAATCATATGTTTGTGACTATTACAGCGCCATCTCTCACAAAGCGAAAAAAGTGGTCCAACTAAAACATTCATATTACTTTACGTACTACACGAATATGTAATAAGAAATGGGGGTTGCTATTAAAAAAAAACGTTGATACCCGTTTGACCTATCGCAGCGCCATCTAGCGGGCCAACCATAGCGCCATCTGGCTTCCCCCTTCAAGCTAGACGAGTTTTGTTCTTTGTAGTTTCTCCTTTTGACGCTTATTTCGTGGGATATTTGGTCCAGTCACGATCAATGGACCACCATGTATATATATTGTATAAGGATGAGATCCTCCTGCGGTTTTCTATGATTTCCTCTGGTTCGTGTCACACTAAACAATATTGAAGTAAGACACCACCCATACAGAAACCAATGGAAGGTAGAGGGCAATGAGAGAGGACAAGTTACTCTCCTACCTATTTTCCGCGTACGGAAAATTATTAAAGATTTTATTACAACTTGACACACCTTGAGTGAGGCTCTAGAAAGTTAACAGCCTGAGCATGAATCCTGGAAGCATGAGGCATTTTTATGGGTCTTAGCTCATACAAGCAACATGTGGCGACTTGAAAGCAACGGGCAGCAAGCCCATCCCTCAGTAAATCTTGCCGGACAGTTCCACAGCCATACAGAGCAGACAGGGAGATCCTCATAGAAACAGGTCTCCAGCAGAAGAATAGCGAGCTATCGGCTGTGGCGCCAGCAGAGGCCTGAGCTGGGGGCGACAGTCTGAAGGAATGTCTCTACACAGTGCAGCGGTAAACCAGTTACTGTGTGCAGAGCCATGAGTAATAAAATTCAGAATTATTCGTGTTCACTGATACTGCAAATTGGCCTGTGAACCACTTCCATCGGCCGCCTCGGTGTGTATAAGACAAATCTGTTGTTTGAGATACGTTTAGAGATGGAACCTTTACTACACGTCATAGCTAGGACTAACAAGCTCCGAGGCATAGGCAATTTAGATGAAGATCTTTAAGATTGTATCTGTTCACTTGTTGCCATGGGAAGTGACACGACTTAGGAGACAATAGTCTCTTCCCCCTCTGCGAAAACTTAAAAAAGACCAGTTATTGGCGGTTTCTTATCTTCAGAAATGCAGGTATCTGAACTCTAGTCCTGGTGTGACATGAGTTTGTGCTGCCGTGTGGGAGGGGAGATTTAGTTGCTCTAGAGCAGTGTGATTGGCTTTTGACGATGTGAACGAGATGTCATTCATGCACTTTGCGGAAAAACGGATTTTTTTTTTCTCGAGACGTACAAAGCACGCGGTAAAGGACTATGGTCTGGAAACACTTCTAGTCGAGGCTCTCGCATGTGTGGTTGATACTTGGGACCTGTCCTCAGACTCACTTCACTTGTGAATAGTGTGGACTGTGGAGCATGTGGTGAAGTTCTTACTGCACCTACAATGTGACTGCAGATGTCTCGGACTGCTTGCCTGACGAGGGCACTCTTATTTGTTTTGGGTTTACTAGTCTTGACGTTTGGTATCCTTGTGCGCTCTGTCGTATAGGAGAGCCAAATTGGCGCTTGGTACGACCAGAAAAGGTGTGTGTCACACCCTGAAAACTACCGTAATTTCAGGGCTCTTGTAGAGAGTACATTGCGTTCGGTCTGCCTGCTCACTAGACTGTGAGATTTTTGCATTTCTTTCCTGGCCGCGATCGATTCATTGGTGCCGCCTCCACGTCTCACCCCCACTGCACGCATCTTCCCAGCTGCTATTTACATCTCTCTAGCATTGTCTGGGAGTACGGATCTCAATCGCTACTCGCTCTCAGCTGCAACTATTTAGAGAAACGTCAGTGTATTTTATTAGTCAAAGTATGCTCAGCTTAAGATCAATTCAGATTTGGTTATCCACATTTTTACTGCCAAAGTTAAGCCGTCTTTGCCAACCCAGTACCCTTGTCCAGTGTAGTCTTAAACCACCTGTTAATTGTTCACAGTAGTCAATCAGTAACATGTTTACCATTATTTATGTCTTTTTTTAGATAAAATAAATGTTGGTTCAACACTAAAATTATGCCACCACTATCAGTCATTTATATACTCCCAAGTATGGTTACCTTTCAACGTTAGAGCATGAAATGAAAGTGACTGCGAGCACAATAGCTTCATCACACTACGCATTAGTAGAAGTGGTCCCCCAAACATCTGTGTCTGCAGTCAAAGCTTAGGGAGTCAAACCTACCTACATAATGTAAATAATGAGCATGTACTTCCTATGGACGTGTAAGAATAGTACCTTTCCGTTAAAGCTAGTGAATCAAAGGCACTGCTCAGGTTGATCAATATTCTTGCACGTGAGTCTCACACATTAACACACACAGTAAACATTTTTAGTTACAACCCAGTATAAATTGCGTTTCACAACATCTCACATACAGAGCGAACATGTGGACAGAAGTAGTTTATACAATATCGTGAATACAACTTAGACACAAAACGTTTGCGCACTGGAGACTTGCTGGGAAACTGTGGTACATTGCTGCCAGCACAACCGTCCTCTTCACCAATGAATGACGTGACATCAACTGCTGGATTTCTTTGATGACGTTGGAGATGCTCTCTATACGATACAACGAGTAAACAAAAATTATACCAGTACAGCTTCTCACACGCACTAAGACATGACTTATCGTTCACGTTTGCACACCTGCAACGCAAATTATAATAAGCAGAGAGGAGGAGGATATGCCAGGTTAATGAGGAAATGACTTCTTCAAATAAGTGTTTATTAATTAGCATAGTTCTTCCGTAGTTTACAAAATATTTATGTTATATTAATTCTGGCTACGGCAATGGAAACGGCAAGAAAATTATTTTAAGGGTGTGGTGCATAACTTTTTTTTGTGGTATTAATTTACAGCACACAGATCATAAACTGATTTTCAGCACTATAACGGAACCTCACGTTTGTTGAAAATTAAATTCTGGGCGAACTACTTACTGCACGTACGGTATCATATTTGTTTAGAGTTTTTGGGTGCAACTAATGATGTCTTCAGACGTTCAATAACACTCACGTGTAAAAGTTGTATATACGGCTGATGATAACATGAAATCATTGTCACGTGGATGCAGCGTGTTTCTGTGGAGGGAATAGCGGAAACCTTAAATGCGTGGCGATCGACTCAATCTTTCGCGGACTTTGTTTTGTATTTGAAGACATAGAACCCTACTTGTCTCAACGGTAATCAAGCTGCAAGTTTTCAGGGATAATTTTATTTGTATCATCTCTCAGGACACTCTGAAATATTTTGCATGAGTTCAATGGGGACTAAGAGTTTTCTCTTTAGAGATCATGCCTCTGAGTTATTTTCTCCGGTTGTTCAGGAGATCTTGTAATTTTGCGTGTGAAGTTGACGTGGGCTCTGAATTAGTTGCACGGACTCTGATTTAAGTTCAGTTCACCAATGGGGCTCTGATTATTTTTTTTAGAGCTCGGGATTTAGGATTAATGAATCCATTGTTAGTTGAAATTCTATTTATTTGAGTTAGTATGGGGTTTAGCTTCGGTTAATTTTCAGCTGTGAACGCTGCCTGTGTATTCTAGCTGTTGTAATTATTTATTTTGTATAATGTGTTCACTGACTACAAACTGGGTCTCGAGAAAATTTCACTCCAATTAATTACGTAGTAGTTGGTCACTAGCCAAAGTAGTTTTGTGAGAATGCATGAACAAAAATCCTTAACTGTTGTTGGGATTGTTATTTAATGCTGGATGTCCCTCTATTCAATCTAACAGTAAATTGTTTATCTAAATAATACATCACAGACATGGTAAGTGGTTTATTTTTTATTGTAAATGTGACCAATGTTAGGCTAAGGCTGTATTATCCCCAGAACAGACAACGAGGAGCCACATCAGAATCTTTTATACCGTTTTTCTTCCGAGCACTTCGACACCGAGTTCTGTCAAGACCTTCGTCACAGCAACCTCTTCGGGAAAAATACCTCACATCCCTGCATAAAGGTGGGATGAAGCGTAGGCTCTAAGACAATGCCACGTCAAACTTGGAGCATAACGATGTAGTCAACTGTGGAATGCACATGAATAATAATAATAATAATAATAATAATAATAATAATAATAATAATTATTATTATTATTATTATTATTATTATTATTATTAATATTATTATTACTTTCTTAATGACGCCTCCATCTGTTCAGATATTGTTTCAGAGGCCCAAAAAAAGTTAATATCAACCACACAATATGCTCCCAGTTATTGACAAAAGTGTAATCTCAGCGATCCACCATAGAAAGTGACCGAATTTCAAACACCACTATTTGCTATTACATTTTGCTAATATTTAGCCATTGGACTGATTGTCCGCAGCTCGTGGTCGTGCGGTAGCGTTCCCGCTTCCCACGCCCGGGTTCCCGGGTTTGATTCCCGGCGGGGTCAGGGATTTTCTCTGCCTCGTGATGACTGAGTGTTGTGTGATGTCCTTAGGTTAGTTAGGTTTAAGTAGTTCTTATTTCTAGGGGACTGATGACCATAGATGTTAAGTCTCATAGTGCTCAGAGCAATTTGAACCATCTGAATTAATTGACTTCTAAAAGGAGTTATGTGTGTATTGTGTGTAGATCACATTGATTGATAATAATAACTAATGCAAGCATGACGAGATTTCTTCAGCAAATTACATACAATTATGCCACAGCAGATAGATAACAGAAATGATGGCTTTCGTAATTTAGTGTTTTATTAATAACTAGCAAACATGTTTTGCTGGATCATGCTAGATATCATTGGAGGTCAATAGTATAACAAAAATAATTAATGATATTTGACACGACATCTGTAGAGATACTTATGAGCTCATTTAGAGTATCTGCCATTTTACACGAGGGTTGGAACTTTAATAGTTGCAACAACTTATTTACATCTCGAACAAAGTTGATACGTGTTTCAAAGTCCTTCAGAGTAGTCACAAGCATTGTGTATAACCCGTTGCCAGTGATGCGGAAGTCTTAGGATACTGTGTTAGCAGTGCCATTTGTGTTGACAGTTCGAGCGGCGCGGTCTATTGCCCGACGAATTTGTAGCAGTTCTGAGGCGAATGCCGTGAAGTACTTCCTTCAGTTTAGAGATCGAGCAGAGCTTACGAGGGCTTAAGTCAGAGAAGTGCAGTAGGTGGTATAGCACTTAGCAGCCCCATCAGTCAAACTAATTAGTAAGTGCTTGCACTGTACGTGCTTGAACATTGTCCTGGAGAATGATGGCCCGGTCCTGGAGAAGGTGTCATCAGTTCTGTCTCTAAGCTGGTCATAGGTTGTGTACCAAAAATGAACTTTAGAGAGACAGAAGTGAAGACACTTTCTGCAGGAGCGGACCATCATTTTGCAGGTCAACGCTTCAGCACAGCCAGTGCTAGGTGTTGCTGATTTGTTTGACTGATGGGCCCTGCTAAGTGCTATACTACCTACTGAACTCCCCTGACTTACGCCTTCGTAAGTTCAACTGCTACAAATTCGTAGGGCAAAAGACCGAGCCGCTCGAACTATCAACACAACTGGCACTGCTAAGAATAACCTACGACTTCCACATCGCTGGTAGCGGGTTATACACAATGCTGGTGACTACTTTGAAGGTCAGTAAAACTTTGAAACACGTATCTGTTTAGCACGACCTGTAAATAAATAGGTGCCACTATGAAAGTTCCAGCCATCGTAAATATAGGGTTGTGTATTTTTGCACTTACAATAATTTTTAGGTGCTTTTCATGTATAAATTTTTCTTCTGTATATACTAGACCCACATAATCCAGGTTTGCGCATTATAGCTCACATTCAAACATTTCACAGCATATAACCTATTGCGCTTCATGATTGATGTGGTCTTACTCACTTTCTGTAGGGATGACAGATGTATCACATGAGCTGCAATTGGTGAGAATAAAGTGGTGTGTTGTATTAGAGACTAAGGAAGGGATGATGATACACTACTGAGTATGAGTGTGTTTGTAATTTTTTATATTAGAGTATAGAATAGTGACAATATTTTTGTCTGCTGCTATTTTCTTTGTCATTTTGCATATTTACATTTTTATTTGTGCACTTCTGCATTACTATCTCCCTGAAAAGTGAGAATTCCCCTTCTTTTATTGTTATGGTATATGAATGCCGTGTCTGATTTTATCCTGATGTTGCGACGAACCCGGCAGCGGTGGCCGAGCGGTTCTAGGCGCTTCAGTCCGGACCCGAGTGACTGCTACGGTCGCAGGTTCGAATCCTACCTCGGGCATGGATGTGTGTGATGTCCTTAGGGTACTTAGGTTTAGGTACTTCTAAGTTCTAAGGGACTGATGACCTCAGATGTCATGTCCCATAGTTCTCAGATCCATTAGAACCATCATATTGTTGTGATGAATTTGTTTTGGTAGGTATTTTTTATGTCTGGTGGGGGTACATCCACTCTGCAGTACGTTTCTCCGCCTTTTGTACCTGATATTAAAATTTCCTGGAGCCATCACAATATATAATTATATGAGATTTTCACTCTGCAGCGGAGAGTGCAGGACCGAGAACTGGAACTCGGGACCTATGCCTTTCGGGGCAATTACTCTACCAACTGAGCTATCTGCCAGGAATTTTCATTTATTCCTGACCTATTACATTGATTTACCACTTCTGTCTGAGCTTGTAGTTTCTTTTATTTCGTGCTACTTTTCTAGAAATATACGTACATTTATTGCTTTTGCAGATGTTACTAATCTAGTGTGGGTTGGTTGTGGTATGAAACGGTGTTCCAGTTTGTGTCTCTGTTAGGCGATGAGTTTCCTGGTGTGCATTAGGTGTCACTGCTACATGTGGACATATCTGGAATGTCTATGATTAGGCTGACATAAATTTTTATTTCCATTTTAATAGCATTGTACGACTTTTTTACTGTTTTGTGATACCCTCATAATCACATTTAGGTCTTCCTGTACATGTTCCGGAACTCTCGGAACCAAGGTGATGCAAAACGTTTTTTATGTGTGTATGTTAGTGCAATGATTCAGGCCTCAGGCGTATCAAAACCAGTAAGTTACTCTGTAAGTACCCTATTCCAGTAACTGAAGCATTATTTTAGCTAACATATGCTTTGTACAACTATAATTCAAGTAATTTGGATGTGGAAACAATTGAATTGGGGACTCTTAATTCCTTACACGATGTGTGGCACAATGATCGGACTATGCTCGTGAAGTGGAAGGTGCAGAGGACTCTCTGTTTTACATTAATAGTCGATAAAATAGTGGGAGGTCTTTGGCTGTTTCTTTTTAAAAGCCGGCAACATACTGGCCTGTGATAAGGGAAAGGAAAATATTTGTGTGTATGTGTGTGTGTGTGCGTGTGGCTGAGATATGAAATTTTGTGGTGTGGTACGATTGTTGTTGACAAAAATGTCTATCAGGTTGCAGACCGTATCTCACCACTGTATGTAGCTAACCAAGACGTGTGACGTCATTTGTATGGTACTGAGCCAGTTAAGTGACACCACGAATGTCATAACAGTATTCTGTAACCCCGCGAATCTATACTACTCACACAGATTTCAATACCAGGTTTTAAACTACGAATATTTTCCCCGAACATGTGTGAAATCTGGCGATATTTTATTCGTTATGGACACTAGAATAAACCTCAGATATTGTAGGAATGGGCAGATAAAACAAATGGTTGAACTTCGATCATTCCATCATCCTGCGATATTTCAATCCAATGAGGAAGCTTCAAAAATCGCGATTCTGGATACCGCATGCTCTAAGCCAAAATCACAAAATTCGGTAGGTGGCCGTATGTGCATGTCTACGTCCTCGTCACCATATGCCTCTTGAGCAACACTGATCATTGCTGTCTTCTATCGTGATGAGAAATGGTTTCTCTATGCCACCATAAGGAAGAGAATGGAATGTTTCAACCCAAAGCACTAACCCCCCAGTACAAAGACCTGCGCTCATCCACAAAACATAATGTTATGCACCTGGTGGAACAGCAAAGGTGTGATGTCCTACGAACTGCTTTCCCGAATTGTTCCCACAACTGTTGACATATTGTCAGCAACTGAGACGCCTTGCAGATATAATCTGAGAGTAACGACGAGGAGACTGCGTGAAGGGATGAAACTCCACGATACCACCCGGCTGCATTCTGCTAGACTCACAAAGATAGCTATACAGGAGTTGGGTTGGGAAATCACTCTGTAGTCACTTTATTCAAGTGTTCTTGCACCCTCATATTTTCGTCTCCTCCGCACTCTATCGAACAACCTTCAAAAAAATTCCTTTCCCGACGAAAATGCGCATCCAACACAGCTCGACGATTTCTTCGCCTCACAACCACGTGATTTCCATAGTAGCGGAATCTAAAAGTTACCACAGCGCAGCACATTGTTATAAATGTCGAAGGAGAATATATTACTGATTACTAAAGACTCCGTCACGTATATCTGCTGCGTTTATTAAACTTATGCACCAACCCCGTATATATGAACAACCATAACTACAATACTGTCATTGGGCTATTCGAATTCAACTCCGCGCTAAAAAGTGTTGAAGGGTGTAAAATATTTGTCAGAAAATTTGGTAAAGTGTATACTTTGCCGCATTCTCAGCTCTAAAATACGTCGGAATTACACACATGCACACACGCAGACAGCCAGACACAAGCACTCCCCCCCCCCCCCCCCCCCCCCCCCCACACACACACACATTCTCTACTTTAAAAGAGTACTTGAATAGTGTATAACAGCACCACGTTTAAAAATTTTTGCCCACTATGTTTTCATATTTAATTAAATAAAAGTTGTGTATGTCAACTACTCTACCGTCTTATCACAAAATATCATTTGCTACTATAAATTTCACTGGACTCTATATAGGATATCTCTCCTCTGGGTCGTCAGGAGCATTTTCTCAGGCGTTTCATCAGATATTTGTAATTTCGGTTTTGCATTTTGTAGCTGGAGTCGATGCAAACAAATCCGGCTTATCATGTATCACATACAACACTCAACGTCGACGGTAAGCGTCGGTTCGTTTCCCATCACTAGCAAAATCATTTCTAAAATTAATTCTACGTACCGATTTGATAGAGAGGTCTCAAATTAATCTAGTGCGTTATTCGTTTTATTGGTGTGTATTAACAAGAGCAGTAGAACACGATTAACAATCACTACTCTAGCATCAACTGCATAGCGCCTCTACGTGGCGAGTCAGAGCTGGCCAGTTTGGTGTTCTTGTTGCTGGAGTAGTTGTTGTTATTCATGTGTCGAATACCACACCACCATAATTTACAACCAATCAGTCGAACGAGCAGGTACTGCTTCACTTCACAAATCATTTTGCTTGTAAAGGGAAAGAAACAGACTCTTTCCATCGACGCTTGGAATCGCGTGAAATGGTTGATCAGCAGTATTTGTTTGAACTGTCTCCAGCTAAACATTGCAACAACGAAATTGAAAATATCTGCCGAAACAACAGAGAAAATGCTCTTGACGTCTCTTACGAGAGAGACGCTGTAAAACATACATTATGGAATGTGAGAACTGATATACAATATAGTCTCAATAAGTGTCAATGATTACATATTCAATGTAATTAACGAAATAAAATGCGTCGTTGCCTAACACTAGATACTCTGCAGAACTTCAAAATGTGAAATGTAATCACATGCAACTCTATACTCCGTTGCTGGCCATGGCCAACAAATTGCAGTATTCATAATTCGGTTGGTAAGAAACTAACTCCGTCCGAACAGGTGTCGGAAGGTCCAACGAAAATGAGAACCCGCCGTGTCGTACTCAGCCGGTAGGCGTCACTGGAGGGACATGTGGGCAGTACACTGCTCTCCCGGCCGTTGTCAGCTTTAATAATTGAGCCCACAAGGGCTGAGTGCACCCCACTTGGCAACATCTCTCAGCAGACCCGTACGGTCAACCATCCAAGTGTTAGCCAAGACCAACACCATGTATGGTGCAGGACACAACAGACCTTGAAATTAATAATTTTTCACATAATGAGATTTTTACTCTGCAGCGGAGTGTGCGCTGATATGAAACTTCCTGGTAGATCAAAACCGTGTGCCGGGCCGAGACTCGAGCTAGGGACCTTTGTCTTTCGCGGGCAAGTGCTCTACCAACTGAGCTACCCAAGCACGACTCACACCCCGCCCTCACAGCCTTACTTCTGCCAGTACCTCGTCTCCTAACCTCCAAACTTTACAGAAGCTCTCCTGCGCAGGAGGACCTTGCTTGTGAGCAGGGGACTGTTCAAACTGGTGGAGGCCCTGTGACAGCGGGGGAGTGTGCAGTTGGAGTGATAGGAGAATCCTGAACTCCTGATACGTCTAGATACGACTCTGACATGAGACACGTGCGTAAGCATCCTGTCTGATCACCTGCACCCATTCATGTCCGTTGTGTATTCCGACAAAATGGTTCAAATGGCGCTGAGTACTATGGGACTCAACTGCTGTGGTCATTAGAGCCCTAGAACTTAGAACTACTTAAACTTAACGAACCTCAGGACATCACACACATCCATGCCCGAGGCAGGATTCGAACCTGCGACCGTAGCAGTCGCACGGTACCGGATGTATTCCGACAGACTTGGACAATTCAAGCAGGACAATGCGACAACCCACGCGTCCAGAATTGCTACAGAGTGGCTCCAGGAACACTCTTCTGAGATTAAACACTTCCGCTGCCCGCCAAACATCCCAGACATGAACATTGTTGAGCATACCTTTGATGGCTTGCAGCGTGCTGTTAAGAAGAGATCTGCGCCCCAGCCTACTCTTACGGATTTATGGACAGTCAAGCAGGAGTCATGGTGTCTGTTCCCTCCAGCACCACTTCAGATATTAGTCGAGTCCATGCCACGTCGTGTTGCGGCACTTCTGTGTACTCACGGGGGCTCCACAGGATATTAGGCAGATGGACCAGTTTCTTTGCCTCTTCCGTGTTCATAGGACAAAGAAGATATTGTAATTCTGACAGATTAAAATTGTGTGCCAGACCGAGACTCGAACTCGGGACTTTTCCCTTTCTGGCGCAAGTGCTTTACAATGGTAGAGCACCTGCCCGCGAAAGGCAAACGTCCCGAATTCGATTTTCGGTCCGGCTGGCAGTTTTCATCTGCCAGGAAGTTTCACATCAGCGCACAATCCGGTGCAGAGTGAAAATCTCATTCTGGAAGATAATGTAATTCTGTTTACGAAATCGTGCTGAAAAGTGATGCCTCTTATGATTCCATTGTGTCCTCCATGCCGATAAAGGTATTACACGTCATGCATATTACTCGATCGACTGTCCCTCTTCTCTGCCGCCAGTTGCAACTCTGTACTGCTGGGGAGGGGGGGGGGGGGGGGGAGGGGGCTCCGAATTGTTGTGTTTAACATGGCCGTGCCTGACGTAAGTATGTCGGTGCGTGAGAAACAGCGTCCTGTAATCATGGTGTGAATTCAGATGGTTCGTCCACACCCTTTAATTCAGCATGACAGTGCCAGAACACACATGACTGCTGTGACGTCGGCAAACACCCCGGGCTTCACTGTCATCAACCATCCTTCATAGAGTCAGGATTTGACATTGGACTTTCGTCATTTTCCAGAACCTAAAGAACGCTTTTGAGAACTTGGCTTTGGTAGTGATGAAGCCGTGTAGGGGGAGGTGAGGTTGTGGCTCCGCCAGTAAGTGAAACATTCTACATTGACGATATGAACAAACTGGTCTCTCGTTGGGTAAAACGTGTTCGTCGCCAAGGAGACTACGTTGATTAATAAACATGTAGATATAAACAACAAAGATGTATATTGCAAATGGCGTTTGCTTCATTTAAAATCCTAACGTGAGTTCATATAAAAATTTCGGAAGCATTACGCTTCAGCATGCCCTAGTATTTTATAATATTCCGGTTAACTGGACGACGAAAGTTCATTAGTTTTATCGTCTTAATGGATACCTTTTGTTTTGGTTTAATACTTTGTTTTTGTATACTTAGTGCCTAGACCTTACCCTACACATCACATTGCCGTAACGCACACGTTATACATCATTGTGGACATCTATTCTACACAATGATAGACGTACATAATATTTTTTCACAAATCAACGATAGATGTACGATACACTGCTTACTTATGGTTTTTTTTGTTTTTTTTTTTTTTTTGCTATTGCTTACCTATAACACATTGGGGAATGACTTCATTAATACATTGTACATAATGGATAAAAGTTTTTCTTATTGTTTACAACATATTCCCTCACCATCACCTGACTTAATTCTACTACACTCCATTATTCCTGATTCGCTTTTGCTGATGTTCATCTTACATCTTCCAGAGAAGACACTGTCCATTCCGTTCAACTGCTCTTGAAAGTTCTTTGCTCTCTGTGACTGCAAGTAGTGTGTAATAGGCTGAGAATTTAGGTCGGATGGGAAATGTGCTCGGTTTGTTGAGGCGGTTAAGGCGGCTGCCTGCTTTAAGTGGGACATCAAGCATGTCACAAATTTTCACACTGGTTACCATTACGGAAGAACGATTTACAAGATCAAATGACCACAGCAGCCAAACACTCTGTTGGGAATAGGATACATAGAGTAATGTCCTACATTGGAGTTGCAGATGAATAACAAAGGAAGAAACCCATTCATTAGAGTCTTGTAGAAGATTAAGGTACATTTACACGCAACAATGAATATGGAAAACAGATACAGGTACATACAGGCAAATGTACAAAGAAAACCACTAATCAGAACCCAGTGGTTCATACAAGAAAAATTTAACAGTCCTGTTCAATGTACAAGCTTAAGTGAGTAAAATCCTCACTCAAATAGTTCTTGATGTTAGATGGTGACCATCCGAGGCTCTGGTTTCGATGGACGTGGGGTCGGATCTTGCTGCCAGCTGCAGAGCTTTTTATTTATAGATGGCGCGTGAATGCGTCGATTCTTAAGTCCAATTCGCCATCGACGAGTGTGAAATTAGTGATTTCTTAATGCTTATTACCTCATGTCTAACTGGCGAAAGCGGCTCGCATTGTATATCTCCACCTGAGTTATTAGACTTCGCCTTTTGACCTCTGGAGGTGGTAAATTTTGGCTCCAGTTAATGTGTTCAGAGTGTAAACTACTACAACATACCTTCTCGTTTCTTATGGCTTCCAAATGTTCAATAAGGGTCGCACTCAAAAGCTGTTTATAACTTCACTGAGCAGATAATAAAAACCGCAGGAGTGGCCGCAAGGCTTGAGGCATCATCACACGGACTGCGCAGCCCCTCCTGCTGGAGCTTCGAGACCTCGCTCGGGCATGGGTGTATGCGTTGTTCTTACCATAAGTTAGTTTAAGTAGTGTGTAAGTCTAGGGACCGATGACCTAAGCAATTTGGTCCCTTAGGAATTCAAGCACATTTCAACGTTTGAGAATAAAAAATTTAAATCATGTACTACAGATGCTGTTTACTGCGGCTTATTAAAGTTCGTTGACTGTGATAATAACAAAATTCTATTAGAAAAGTTCTGTCATGAACTATTACAACATTGGGATGTTTGAGTGAGACAAACTGCGAAGCTATATAATTTAAATCTCAGTATCTCAATCTGGGTTCTGCATGGCTTCGTCATGGCCACATTACTGTTCTTGTACTATTTTAATGATGCACTATTTTACTTGAATCACAAAGCCGATCAAACAAGTATCCACAGGGAAAACAGTAAATGATGTTTTCTTAATATTATTGAGTGATTTGGCATTCATACGTTGCGTCTGTTCTTTGACTATGTCCGAAATAGCAAACACCACACACACACACACACACACACACACACACACACACACACACACACGTGTGTGTGTCTATATGTGATATTTGTGTGTGTGTGTGTGTGTGTGCGTGCGTGCGTGCGTGTATCAATAAGGTGCGACGATCAAAGATCTATTCTTTCGGTACGGATGCAAAACACGCGTTATCTCTTCCAGGAATCCAAAATGATGAGTGAAGGGTTCTTGGCTGCGTGACACTACGCTAGTAGTATGCAACAGGATGTGAATTTGGGTCGGATGGAAAGCGTGCACGTCTGACGAAGGTGGTTAAGGCGACCGCTCGCGTTAATCAGGAGATGCGGGTTCAAGTCCCGGTCCTGCACAAATCTTTTCCTGTTACCACTGATTCATCTCAATGCCCAAATGCGGCTAACGACATTTAAAACCTTGGGTGTGCATCTTGATGTGTACTTGAGACGGGATCACTACATAGTAGACCTGCTAAGCTGCCATATGAATAGCTGCCGACTTTGGGGATACATTACTATGTAAATCAGTTTACTTTAAATGATGTAAAGCGTTGATGATGTGATGTTAATGATGGTTAATTCCTCACATTTGCAAAACTTAATCATTGCGCTATAAAAAGTAATTAGTATGATATGTTGAGTTAACAAACGTACATTCTATAGACATCTTGTAATGCGGAGACATTTCTGAGACATATAATGCACTTACAGATACGTCGTCAGCTGTCCGATCCAGCCCCTTTACAAACAAATAGAGTTAATTAAGTTCATGTTTCCTATTACAGATTGATATTGCTTAGATAATCATGATTTCAGTGATGGTAGTCACTTCAACAGTAAATCTACGCATTAAAATCAAGTTTCCTCGTCCAGCTGACCATTCACAGCTCGCCTTTGTCGAGGAGCATAGACTGATGGCGTCAGATCAGTTTTTACGTACATCATTGTATTAACTGATGAAACTAACAAACCAGCAAAAACCTGTATAGCTTTGGGAACGTTACTTTCAAATTCAAGCTGCAGTTACATTGGCATGTAAGGACACTAGGTTCACCAGCATTTGGAAAACTGGGGTCGCCATAGGGTCACCAACCTGAGCGCTAGAAGGTTAAGTGGCCCCTCTGGCCGAAACCAAGAAGAGCCGTTAATACTGCCACCCACATTCTAATTTACTACAGGGACCTTTTCTGTCGGAAGAGGAACACCTCTATGCTGCATCCGAGATTACACATTTCTCGAGAGAAGCTCTCCCAGTCTCATTTCTTCGTAGTTCCTCATCGGCTTCGCTTCATTCTTAGTAGCAGTGCGGAAGTTTCCTCCTTTAATTGTAGACTGTTAGCTTCCAACATATAGGAGACAACCATGTGTAGATTCAAATAGCTTTCGCTAAACAGTTTAACAACAGAATGGTCATACCAGCTTCGATCTTGATTAAAATGCAAATTGCTGTTCTCACTGTAGGCAACTGGCATTACAGTTCTGTTAATTCCAAGGCGGTAAGATTCGTCACGTTTCTTTTGTTTGTGTGTTCGTATTACTTGACTCATCATGCGTTGCTACTTTCATTAGTTATTCTTAATTTTCTAAATTCATCTCAGTGTTTCCGATTATCACTCTCTGTAGGGACTGGATGAGCTATCGCTTTTTCACGTTTGATCCTCATAGTTACTCATGTACATTGGTCGTGTACCGTACCAAGTCGGCAGTCCGCCATATTGCTCAGTATTGTAGAGTGTTTAAATTCCGTTCTCCGTGAAAAGATTACCACGGGGTTGAGTTTTTATCTTGAATATAACTGATTTAATTTCTATTTACCATCTGTTATTGGTGTGTAGTATGTGTAGTTTTCCCTTTCATTAATTAAGTGACTTATGCTGGCAAAAGAATTCACTGTCGTAGGCGGTGAAGGCTGGTGTCTCCACGGTGCATGGAACAGAAGAACAGCAGGAGAGAATAAGGTCACCTGCTGATGGGAAAATAGTAACAGGTATTACGTTCAATTTTTCTCCGATAATTCTGTAGCACAAAAGCAAGCCAAACGCATAAATCTAAAATCTTTTTCAACAATTAAAAGTATTGATGGTCCACTCAGGTTTGCTGGTGGATTCTAGAAAACACTCGATTCGATATTTAGGAACTCAGTCTGTTCCCCATTTTAAGGAGAACGCTTCTGCTACTGAGTCCAGCTGAAAATTGATGGTGAATCTGCAAATCGTCGTCCTAACTCAGTAGCGTAAACGGTGCAGGAGTCACCCACCACGGTTGCTCCCTTCCAAGTTCGGGTTGGTGGTGTCGCTCTTAGAAACACCAGTGGCAACAATATACAGCACTGAAAGACTATTTCCAAACAAGAAGTGGCCGCACTGAAGAACCTTGTGTTTTGAAGAGGAATCGTACGGGGTTCCACGTCCTGTTAAGAGAAAAACCACGGTATATAATAAGCAATTTTTTCGCCGACCTAACTTCAGTTGCCTCTTCGTGAACACTATTCCCAAAACTGGAAGTATTGGCAACTATCACACTCTCGACAAATTTCATTCTGTGTCCCCCGTCAAAGTAATGTTTTGCTACCATGGATTTTTCAGGCTGTTGTAGCCGCATGTGACGGACATGTTCCACGCACCTGCCCTGAACTGTGCGAATGCAATGGCCGATGTAAGCCTCTCCACAATGGACTGGAGTTTTCGATTTACCAGGTTCCCTAAGCTCCAACTCATCTTTGACAGACCCGAGTGGTGTCCAGTCTTGGAAGGTGGACGGAGCTCACTCTAATGTTCTAGTTCTTAATATTATTCATGTCTTAAGCGAGATACCTCAGGCTTAAGTTGTGAAGGCCACAGGCCTATGTTCTCCTTCACATACCTCCAAGATTGATCCAAATCCCTTAGTCTGATGAATCTGCTTCTCAGATTATCGATTTTCCTTAAACACAGCCATCAAATGTCCAAGTTCTGGGGTTAAAGTGTCCGTTTCTGAAATGGTATATGCTCTGTGTACCAGGGTCCTAG
This sequence comes from Schistocerca gregaria, assembly GCF_023897955.1. Classification (NCBI taxonomy): domain Eukaryota; kingdom Metazoa; phylum Arthropoda; class Insecta; order Orthoptera; family Acrididae; genus Schistocerca; species Schistocerca gregaria. Next base: position 839,359,550 of record NC_064931.1, read on the forward strand.
GTCTCTATTGGGTTGGTAGAGTGGATGGCAACTCTTAGCATGCACATACCGACTGGGGTGGCGGCTTTCGGGGAACACTATCTCTAGATTGTACGGTTCCTTCGTTTTATGCTCTACGAAAGTTAGATAAATAAGTTTTTCCCTCATGCTATGTTCGTACTAATTTGGGTGAAACCAGTTACAACCTGCCAAAGTATGTAATATCTATTCTCATCCATTATGTTGACAGCTGTGGACACCGTATCTCTCATTCGGTGGATTTTATTTCAGTGTGGAAATCTTTGATGATGGGTCCTTTTGATTTAATAGTGAATTTTGATGTGGTATCTCTATTTACACGAGTCCCTCTGGCAGATTCCTTGAGTTCTGTTAGTGAACAACTGGATGAAGAGCTGCTGAAGCTATGTCATCGCGTGCTGGCAGCCATGTATTTTTCATTTAATGGAACATTTTTGAGAAAAAAATAACGGAATGGCAATGGGTAGCCCGTTATAGCTCAAAGTTGCCAATTTATTCGTTGGCAGACTTCGACGTATGACTATAAGGATTTCAACTTTGCCACCAATTAGCTTCTGCATGGCAGTAAAAGTGGCAGTGACTCTAAATAATGGAAATTGTGAAGCTATTCACATGAGTATCAATAGGTATCCGCTAAATTTCGGTTACACGATAAATCACAGAAATCTAAATGCTGTCACTCTCACTAAAAACGTAGTCATTACAATTACGGAAAACTTAAGTAGGAATGTTCACGTAGATAACCCTGTGGGGCAAGGTGGGGCAAGAGGATCAAAGAGTGCTATTTATGGACAGAGCAATTACAAAATGGGTACGTTTGCTAAAAAGACTGCCTACACAACGCATGGAAATCAGAGCTCGCACGGAAAACTTTAAGTGTTCATTTATTCCTCGCACTGTTCGAGAATGGAAGGATGGAGAAATAGCTTGAAGGTGGTTACATGAACTCTCGGCCATGATCCTAACTATGAATTACAGAGTAAAAAATGTTCAAATGGCTCTGAGCACTCTGGGACTTAACATCCGAGGCGATCAGTCCCCTAGAACTTATAACTACTTGAACCTAACTAACATAAAGACATGACACACATCCATGCCACAGGCAGGATTCGAACCTGCGACCGTAGCGGTCGCGCGGTTCCAGACTTTAGAACCTAGAACCGCTCGGCCAATACAGCCGGCCAATTGCAGAGTAATCATGTACATGTATATGCAGATACGCAGAAGATACATTTTCTGTCTGGCAGTGTGGACGTGATGCTCCCAGCTGGCTTTGGAACATTTCAGCTGTCTTCATCACAGCATTAAATTTACTATGAAGTTCGAAACTGGTGGGGAGGCTTCCACTTTTAGGCGTCATGGTACACAAATTTACAAAAAAAAAGAAAAAAAAAGAAAATCGTGATCTGGAACCGTGCTCGTGTTCACCGAAATTCGACACACACCGATTGGTGTGTGCATGCTAGGGGTTGCCACCCATTGCATCACCGCATTGGTGTCCTTACGACTCTGCTATGCAGAGCCTATGCCATTTCCCACGCGACAGTTTAACCCAACCACTTGCACATATTATGGCTGTGTTTAAAGAAGTGGATACTCTGAGAAACAGACTAGTCGACCTATGGAGTTAGGAACAACCTAGGAAGTGCGTGAAGAAAAGCATAGGTCTGGGGGACTGATGACCTTCGCTGTTTAGTCCCCCTTAAACATCCCAACAACCACCACCACCAAAGGTCTGTGGCCTTCATTACTTATGCTGAGAACGTATCGCTTAAGATGGGAAGAATCTGAAGGACTTTTGACAGTAAGAGTTTGTTCCGCCCACCTTCCAAGATTAGGCCACTACTCTGCTCTGTGAAAGATTATTTGAGACCTAAGAAGCCTGATATGTATAAAATTCCGTGACACAGTGCGAAGGCTGACATTGGCCGTTCGATTCGTGCACTTCAGGACAGGTGCGTGGAACACTCCCGTCACAAGTGGCTACAACAGCCTGAAAAATCGATCAAAGGAGAATATTGTTTAAACGACGGATGTGGGATGAAATCTAACGAGACAGTGATAGTTTCCCGTACTTCTGGTTCTTGTAACATTGTTCATAAAGAGGCTATTGTAAATAGATTGACGGCCGTTGTGAACGAGCGGTTATAGGCACTTCAGTCCGGAATCGCGCTGCTGTTACGGTCGCAGGTTCGAATCCTGCCACGGGCATGGGTGTGTGTGCTGACCATAGGTTAGTTAGGTTTAAGTAGTTCTAAGTCTAGGGGACAGATGACCTTAGATCTTAAGTTCCATAGTGCTCAGAAGCATTGAACCCATTTGAAAATAGACTGACAGACAATTTGGATGAATGAGACCAATATTTTACTATTACTAGGATGTCGAATCCTGTACTATCACGCACCAGACAGAAAGGTCTTCGGAACACTGAGCACGAGAGTTAGAAAACACTTTTTGAGTTCGGTATATCGCTGCCGCCGGTGTTCTACTAAGGGCTGCGCCATCAGTCCAGCCTTGGCAAAGCTCACCTGAAGATGGCGGACAGGTGAATCGCCTAAATATAATATCAACCTGATTTTACTAACCGTCGGCAAACCCAAGCATACTATGAAGAACTATTTCGCCGCCATAGCCTACATAATCACCACTACGAATATTTATCGTAACTTCACGGTACATTAATTCACTCAGGAAATTTGTTGTCTACAGTCCGCTGCACTTTTGAGATTAGTGATAGTCGCCAATACAATATAAGGAGAAAAAATGATGTGCACTTTCCTCCAGTGACTATAGCTTCGGCACAGGTAGAAGTGCGATACTCCACTATAAAACTTCTTGCTGACATAATGTATATTGTAATTGTCTCTGCCATCCTTCGTTCAGTGACACATTCCACATGAAAAACTTTATCGTAAATATGATCTGCGGAACTTGAAACTAACCAACTAACAGAAACATTGATAACATTTGTTTAACGATAATTACAGCACATATAAGGGAGGGCGGAGCTTCTGGGCTACCTTGCACTGGCATGATAGTAGTATGCGCTGCTCTGTGTTCAATAATACCCAGTGTTTTGGTCACAATTGTGGGGTATGCTGCCTTCACTGACGGCATATTTAGCAAGGCACGAAAGCATCCAAGTTACCAGACACTGACATCGATCGCTCTTAGAGGACAAGTGCAAGTCAGATCAGTAGAATGAAGGAAAATTAGGATCTTTCCAGTAACAATGGCAGTTATTAAAGTACCTTTGCTTATAATATACGTTGTACTAAGTTAAAAGAGAAAAGTAGTGGTTCAGAGTGAACTAACGGTTAAGTGTAGGCCTTGTAAAATATTTGGGTTAGCTCTCTCGTAACACACCGTTGGCTGGGAGGCCGATACGGCAGACAATCGCAGCGGGTAATAAGCTTGCGAGTGAAAAATCGAACATCGTCCGGCTGTGTCGCCTTCCCTAGGGGGACAGCCGAGCGGCGGACAGCCCGGGTCTCACATTTAGCACTGTGTTGGCTGTGTGTCGCCTGACGCAATACCAAAAATTATTTCCCACAGCTATTTAGAGAAATATATGACATGTAAACTCTTCCACGGTTAAATAATAACCTAAATTTTAATATAGCTACCAAATACAAATCTAGTCGTGACATATTTATAAAGTTTTGTATCTTGTCATTGCTCTTTGCCGGTTTCATCATTTTGTTCAATATTATCGTGTTGCATTGCATTTAATGATTAGTTGGTTAATATTCACACTTGTGTTCTGAAAATATTCAGCATCTAAATATTACATGCAATGCTACCATCTGGTGATGCATAATATGTTCGTAGTCAGTACTGGTAATAGCAGTAAACAAAAATATATTTTGTTAGTATTAAATGATTTAAGTTTTGAATGACAACTGTTCTGTCTCATAATATAAATTATCTTCTAAAATAATGTGCATTGACGTTAGTTAACATTGTAACACCAAGAAAGACATCTTGTAAATAAGTAAATAGGACCTGGTGGGTTGTTCAGCTGCCTAATCGGAAAAAGGTATCCCTCCACATTCACCACAGTCCCTTTCCACCCTTTGTACGGAGTGTTTGTCTTACGGCTGTCTACTGAGTGTAGTCTACTCTGATGGGATGACCACCTGCTTGATACCTTTTTTGTCCATCTTAGGATCGAAATACATCACTGATTCTGTGTATTGGGCATCCAAGAGCTCTTTGGTAGGATGATGGAGGTATGTGGCATAAATTGTCTACCCACAGGTCAAGTTATTGGCGTCAATAATGAAGCGCTCATTTGTGTACTTGTCACGGCGCTCGTTAGCGACACACGTGGGTTCCATCCGACATCAACGTGAGTCCACTATAATGTTCCTCAAACCACTGTAGCACGGTTCTGGCTCCGAAACACGGACAATCATACCACTGAAAGATGAAATCGTTGTCGGGGAAGACATAATGCATGAAGGGATGCTGGTGGTTCGTAGCGAAAGCGTGATTCGCCTGAAGAAGCGATACGTTACCATTGATCAACGGTTGAATCCCTATGGCCCCGTGCCAATTGCAATCGTTATTGACGATGTCGTTGGGTCAGTATGTGAAAACGTAGGGGTGATCTGCTGCGGAGCTCCATGTTCAACAGTGTGTGGTGAATGGTGTGCTCCGAAACACTTTTGCGTGAACCAGCATTATGCTGATTCGCTAGAGATGACACAGATCTCAATCCATCCTACATTACAGAGCAGACAAGCCTCCTAGCCCCACGTCCTGTTCAGACTCGAGGACGTCCAACCATTTAGAGCCTACTGGTAGCTTCACTGTTCTTTTGCACCTTCCCGTAGATGGTCACGACAGTAACACGTGAACATTCACCGTTTTCGAGATGTTCGTTGATAAGCTGTGAGCAATAATGACATGCCCTTTGTCAAAGTCGCTTTGCTCAATAGATTTCCCCACTTGAAGCCCGTTTCGTCGCTAGCGTGATCCCCCCGTCTGTGTCTGAGTTAGGCACATAGCCTACTTCTTTAGAATACCTGGTTTTAGCGCACCCATACGACGTGCCAATCACAATTAACTGTGTCATGAGAAATTGCAGAGACATTAGAAATTTAATCCAGGAGACTGGCCCAAGAAAGGTGAGGAACCTTACGACACCACATTCCTCTTGACCACCATATACAGGTGACTAACATGTCTTTCACCTCCAGCATTTCAAAAGGCTACCTCTCAGCCGAGAGCTGCTGCACAGTCGTCCGTTACTGACACTGGCTACGTAAGCGGATAATAAAGTGGAAGCATCTTACGAAGTATAGTCAACTCATGAAGGAAGTAGCTCCAAATATTCTCGTTTAACCGATAACTGAGTATTGCTTTTCATTATCAGTCTGAGATCCTACCCAGTTTCGATTGACAGAGGAAAAAGAAATAATCCAGCGAAGTGCACCATCCTTCATCAGTGATTCATTTATTAAGTTCATAAAAATATCAGAGCTGTTCATCCAACTATATAGCTATAAGAGATGAAATGTGCAACCAAAGTTTGCGACAATACGGAGTGGATGATTTGTGTACGTTGTAAGTAGGCTGTTTAGGTTTTTTTATTGGTAACGCCACATAGCGCTCTGTATGAAAATCACTGGCTGTGCTGTGTGCAGTCTGTGGCTAGTTGGCATTGTTGTCTGCCATTGTAGTTTTGGGCAGCGGCAGCTGGATGTGAACAGCGCGTAGCGTTGCACAGTTGGAGGTGAGCCGCCAGCAGTGGTGGATGTGGGGAGAGAGTTGGCGGACTTTTGAAATTTGTAAGACTGGATGTCATGAACTGCTATATATACACTCCTGGAAATTAAAATAAGAACACCGTGAATTCATTGCCCCAGGAAGGGGAAACTTTATTGACACATTCCTGGGGTCAGATACATCACATGGTCACACTAACAGAACCACAGGCTCATAGACACAGGCAACAGAGCATGCACAATGTCGGCACTAGTACAGTGTATATCCACCTTTCGCAGCAATGCAGGCTGCTATTCTCCCATGGAGACGATCGAAGGGATGCTGGATGTAGTCCTGTGGAACGGCCTGGCATGCCATTTCCACCTGGCGCCTCAGTTGGACCAGCTTTCGTGCTGGACGTGCAGACCGCGTGAGACGACGCTTCATCCAGTCCCAAACATGCTCAATGGGGGACAGATCCGGAGATCTTGCTGGCCAGGGTAGTGGACTTACACCTTCTAGAGCACGTTGGGTGGCACGGGATACATGCGGACGTGCACTGTCCTGTTGGAACAGCAAGTTCCCTTGCCGGTCTAGGAATGGTAGAACGATGGGTTCGATGACGGTTTGGATGTACCGTGCACTATTCAGTGTCCCCTCGACGAACACCAGAGGTGTACCGCCAGTATAGGAGATCGCTCCCCACACCATGACGCCGGGTGTTGGCCCTGTGTGCCTCGGTCGTATGCAGTCCTGATTGTGGCGCTCACCTGCACGGCGCCAAACACGAATACGACCATCATTGGCACCAAGGCAGAAGCGACTCTCATCGCTGAAGACGACACGTCTCCATTCGTCCCTCCATTCACGCCTGTCGCGACACCACTGGAGGCGGGCTGCACGATGTTGGGGCGTGAGCGGAAGACGGCCTAACGGTGTGCGGGACCGTAGCCCAGCTTCATGGAGACGGTTGCGAATGGTCCTCGCCGATACCTCAGGAGCAACAGTGTCCCAAATTTGCTGGTAAGTGGCGGTGCGGTCCCCTACAGCACTGCGTAGGATCCTACGGTCTTGGCGTGCATCCGTGCGTCGCTGCGGTCCGGTCCCAGGTCGACGGGCACGTGCACCTTCCGGCGAACACTGGCGACAACATCGATGTACTGTGGAGACCTCACGCCCCACGTGTTCAGCAATTCGGCGGTACGTCCACCCGGCCTCCCGCATGCCCACTATACGCACTCGCTCAAAGTCCGTCAACTGCACATACGGTTCACGTCCACGCTGTCGCGGCATGCTACCTGTGTTAAATACTGCGATGGAGCTCCGTATGCCACGGCAAACTGGTTGACACTGACGGCGGCGGTGCACAAATGCTGCGCAGCTAGCGCCATTCGACGGGCAACACCGCGGTTCCTGGTGTGTCCGCTGTGCCGTGCGTTTGATCATTGCTTGTACAGCCCTCTCGCAGTGTCCGGAGCAAGTATGGTGGGTCTGAGACACCGGAGTCAATGTGTTCTTTTTTCCATTTCCAGGAGTGTATTATGACTATTAAGGTAAATACATTATTTTTTCTCTATCAAAATCTTTCATTTGCTAACTATGCCTATCAGTAGTTAGTGCCTTTAGTAGTTTGAATCTTTTATTTAGCTGGCAGTAGTAGCGCTCGCTGTGTTGCAGTAGTTCGAGTAACGAAGATTTTTGTGAGGTAAGTGATTTGTGAAACGTATAGGTTAATGTTAGTCAGGGCCATTCTTTCATAGGGATTTTAAAAGTCAGATTGCGTTGTGCTAAAAAATATTCTGTCAGTTTATGCACAGTTTTATACAATTTTTCTAAGGGGACGTTTCATTTGTCGACCTTTAGCCGAGGATACCTCACTGGAATTTTCTGATTTTTTCTTGTAGTTTGTGTAGTTAGTGTAGCCTTTGTTTATTGCTAACGCGTAATTGTACAGAGAATTTCCTCTGTAGTTGTAGTTTTTCATTGTTGTACAGTAAAACAGTTGTGGCATGCATGTAGGTTTGCACCAAGTATTTCGCGGCTGCCCTTGCAATTAACGAGATATTATTTGCTATGTCAATGTGTTCTCTTATTTTTGCTCTTCAAATTGTGTTTTTCTGTGTTGTCGTGTGAAATATTGTGACTATAATGGCGTGTGAAAAACGTAATACTAGGCTCCAAAGTAAACTGAGAAATGACAGTGAAGACGAAAGCAGTGTGTTAGCGCCACCATGTAATGAATTAACTAATGTTCAAAGTAGTAATTTGGTAATAGTGCATAGGGAAATGGAGCGGGCTGCCAGTAATGGTGTAGGCAGTGAAACAATTAGTGAACAGGGAAGCATTATCGATCGATCGGTCGGCAACAGCTCCCGTCAGGAATCCGAAATGACAGGACACAATCTAGAAAATACTGTACATTCAGGTTTTGCGTCCTCACCGTCTTCTCAAATAAGTTAAGACACATTTTCTGTTTGTCAAAATGTGAATGTTGCCGGTGCAAATGCAATGCCGAAAAGCATAGAGGAACAGATTCCAGACACTAATACATTATTATTGCAATTAATGCAACATATGAAACAAAATCAGAGACAAATACAGCAACAGTTAGACACAATGGGACAAAATCTTCAAAAGTTAGACACAATGGAACGAAATCAGAGACAAATACAGCAAAAGCTTCAAAAGTTAGACACAATGGAACAAAATCAGAGGCAAACACAGCAAAAGCTTCAAAAGTTAGACACAATGGAACAACACCAGAGACAAACACAGCAACAGTTACACACAATGGAACAAAATCTTGGGAAGTTAGAAACCACACTTGAACAAACACGTGAAGATTTAACTACTGAGTGACATAACACTGAATGAAAGTGTCAAAAAATCTGTAATGACGTAAAAACAGAAATTTGTGAGCATTTTCAACCGATTTTTTCGTGGCTTGAAAATGCATTACAGAATCACGAAGCAGCCATAAAAGAACTGCAAACTATTGTTCGTGAAAATCACGACACCTTGCAAGCTAAAATGGACTCAGTTGCATCCACCGGTTCGGTTACGCAACTTGCAAGAACTCAGGAAAACTTAAAGGACACAGTAGATTCGATTTCAACATAAATGGACACTTTGAAACTTGGTTCAGAAAAACACACTGAGGAAATGTGCTCACTATCGGAGAAAGTAGCCGAACTTTCTTATCAGTTCACTAATTTATCTGCAAAGGTAGATGATGATCTGAATGACACAAGACCCATAGCCTTCACTGACACTCAAGAGTATGAACAAATTAGAAAATTCAAACAAAATCAAAATCAAATCAATACACAGTACAAAAGAGAAATCCGGAAAGTACAAGATCAGTTGACGCAGGTAATACAAAAATCACATATTTCAGAGGACACTCGCACTCCAACACGGGAAGAGGAACTTAGAAATACGGAAAAGTCACAAAATAATAACACAGGGCATTTCGAAAATCATGAAAGAAATTGGCAAGGTGCACCGAATTTTGAAATGGAACCGCCGACACGACGTAACAATGACCGATATGCTACTCGCCGGCACGATGATTTTGACTATAAGCTGTTCATTACTGCACGTAAATTCAAAACTTTTAAGAATTCTGGCAACGACATTCATCCACAAGCGTGGCTCCATCAGTTCTCTCATTGTTTTCCTCCCAACTGGTCATTAGAGCACAGATTAGAATTTATGTGTGGCTACTTGGAGAATGAACCAGCTGTAAGAATGCGATCGGTCATTCACGATTGTCACAGTGAAGGAGAATTTTATCATGCCTTCCTCTCAGCGTATTGGTCTCAAGCTACACAAGACCGAGTAAAACATACCATCATAATGATGAAACATTTCGGACAATCTGAAGTTTCCACTCTTGTCAAATATTTCGAAGACATGTTGCATAAGAATCAGTATCTTTCAAACCCATACAGCCCCTCAGAACTCATCCGCATTTGCTTAATCAAATTGCTTGAAATTTTACGACATATTATTTTGGCAGGACGCTTCAAAGACGACATTGAAGCTTTTCAGGGACACTTAAATGAATTAGGAATTGACACTGACAACCGCGAGACGCGAAAGCAGGAATACAACAATTACAGGTCACATCCGTCACAATTCCGCGATGACAGAAATAATAACTGGACACGACAAGGCTATTCTCACAACACAAATCGTGACCAAAACAGACACCACCCGTATGACACCCGTTGGCAGAATAATAGTTACAGAGAGAGATCGCACTTCCGTAGTAATGAATGTGACAGAGACAAACATAGAAACAGACAATATGGGAACAAAAACAATTATTATCAGGGGAGACAAAATAACTGAAGACGCAACGGTCCAGCGCGCAGTTACGATTCAGGGAGAAATTCTCCACCACATGACCGACCAACAAGAAACTATGTAAACTACCGACAAAACGGCAGACCTGAATTCCATCAGAACTGGCGAGCTTCAAACAGAGCAGGGCCCTCTCGACAAGGTGAATTTGTTGAAGTTAGGTTTCCTACTCCAGTAACGGCGCGCGCCAACAAAGAGACAGACGACTCGCACCGCACGCAGCCGCGTGCGCTGACTGGCTCAGAGAAAAATAACATAGACGCTAACCTTGAGAAAGGTTCCATTATTCTTTACCGACGTATACCGCATGATAATTGCGTTCAAGTTGAAACTTTGAGAATGATAAAAGGTAAAAGATTGCACCACATTTCACATGTAAAACGGTTTACTGAAAGATAATCTGCTTTATAACTTAGTCTCTGCCATAAAATTTTTCACTTCACTTTACTCGAAAGCTTTGTCAGACTTCAGAAACTGTTAACATGCAACAATGTTTTGAAGTTCACTCTCCAGTCTAGAACCTAAGGAAAATATTTAAACAGAAATTGCGAATGCATTGTTATAGTGAACAGACGACACAGTGTTGTTGTTTGTACATTCTTGCTTGTTAGTTGCACGATTACGTAACGACTATAAGGCTTACATACTTAGAACATATATTGTTAACGAAATTTTAATGCAACATTTTGGTTTAGTTGAAAAGACATTCTTTATTTGAAGTACTTTCTGTGAGATTAAAGATGACTTAGCATTTGGTTTCTTTGATAGCTACACGATTATATCACGACGCTACTAATGTGTGACACAATTTACATTGTGCTTTTGCGGCGTATCTGTTTTATATCTGCACAGTTTTTCTGAATTCTTCTGGAAAGGAAAACATGTTTTAGTAGTAACTTTGTGGTATAGCTATAATGAAACAGCCTTTTCTGTAGCACAACAATACTTTACAGTACCTACTTCATCACGGCAATAAGCGTAGTAACTACGATATCTATACGCAAAGCATTTCACTTTTGTTTATCATGAGGTAAGTACATTGACTTCTGCAGAGCTTAGCTTTCGGAGGACGATAACTACGACACTTCTACAGAGATTATACTACAGCAACACGCACAGTTTAGCGCTACAGTACACGTATTTGAGTGATTAATTTTGTGCTTTAAACATTTATTTTTAAAGATATTTGAAGTACAATAATACAAAGGTTTTCCGTGATACATTTACTTCCATTGCTGTAATCTGTAACTCCTGAAGATATAATTACATTAAACCTCAGGGGGTACACGCCTACTTTGTGTACCATGTGTCTGGCAAGCACAAGGAGCCCTAGCTAATATGGTATTTGCTTATACAACTTTACACATCGGTACCATATCTCTCTAACACATAAATTACACAGCTATCCGATCATTTAACTGAGAGACAAACATTTTTTTACTACGTCACTGATACATGTTTACGCAGTTACACAGTTGGATAATTTCACACTTATAAAGATTTTTTTGGTCTGTACTTTGTGAAATGTTCATATTTTTTCGGAACCATTGTGATACTATGTGAGCTTTGAATGATGTATTTGGTATGGGATCATGATTTTTAAAGTACGTTTGAGGTAGATGACACTATAGATTTTTTAGGTTTTGAAATTATTGGAGGAAGCTACGACGATTTTGAGATTAGGCTGAGGTTTTATGATGTTATGATGACGATGTGTATTACGCTATTGCGGTATGTTTATGATCAATAAGCTGATGCTATATGAGTTATTTGAGTATGCTACGTATCTGTTAGGATGAAATATTGAACAAGTGTCGACGAATAAAGTAAGGAATAATGAGTAGTGGTTAGGGACTCTGGTTTGCGAAAAAGGTTGTTGGAAACCAAGAATCGTACTTTAAGAGTTATGAAATGTATGTAAATGCGTGAATGTATTACCATACCGACGAAAATTTTTTGGACACTGTTATATCAATAGGATTTTGTTTCTACTGATGTGTAACGCAAATTCTCGACTAAGAAATTTTTTAAAAGAGCATGCCACTGTAGCGAAAACTGGTGCCGTAAATATTTCGGTAAGACAGTTAAGTGACCACCTGCACGTAATGAGTCGTTTTTTTTTTGGCTGGAGCAAATGTAGAAATAAGTGGGACGATCTATGGAATGAAGTTTTGGGTTGGACTGCAGTACCAAATGTTACCCTGAAAACAAGCCCTGTCCTTCCCTTTTGTGTTATCCCACTATGTGTTTGCGTACCCTTGTGTATTTATTTTCTTCCTGTCTCTGTCTACTGTTTCATAGAATGTTTTCTATACTAATACTAAGATACATTTACAATGATGAGGAATACTGCTATCATCAAATATAATTTGCATTAATAACATATTATTTACTTTGTAAAGATGTTTACACGTTATTTATTCTGTTTTGTTGCAATACTCATGTGTGAAGTTGATGTTTCAAAAGTTATTCTGATCTTTTATGTATGTACTTATGTCATAATTTTTGTGACACTGATGTATTTGTTATTTCGATTCCTTTGTAAAGCCTGTATGTTATCTCTACTATTATGTTCTTTAATGATGTATTTTGTACCTTTGTTATTGTATTCCAATGTTATAAAACTGTAATTGACACCAGTTCATCAAATTAAGTAACTTGTAAATTACATTTCACTGCACACGTTTCTGTTGGTCGTAGTATATGGACAATATGTGAGGAGTAGGGACTGATGCTATTTACACGTGTTTTGATAATTCAGCAAGGGACTGGTTAACAGAATTGCTGGTTCTAAGGACAATTAAAAAAACTTTGTGAGTGCACAAGTGGTTGTTTATGGACTTGCTATATTGTCCACAAGACTCTTCGATGGTAATTGCGCACCTGCACAGTCGCAACAGTTGGCTGCTAGCCATCTCTACAAGGACTGAAGTGGGTCTGCATCTTTGATGGCCCACCAATACCATTATATCTACAAGGACTGCAGTGGGTCTGCTCTGTGATGACCAACCTACCTATATTCTTCAAAACTTCGACTGTCTCTGCTGTGGGTTTGCCCTGTTGTGGCCCATTACCTGTCTGCATATCAAGAGTCAGCACTGTCTTTCCGTTTGAAGGACAACACTACTTCTTCAAGACTGCTTAGAAATCCACTACTTCCAAGTTCAATTTCTTTTACTACTCAGACTTTGAGAGAAACACTGCAATTTTGCTGTTATGAACGATCAGGACTGTCTTTATGGACTGTGAGAAAATTTTAGCTTTTGACCAACATTGTATCAGTAAGTGTGTGCATTTGATACCTTTGTTATTGTAATTATGAAATTTTTTTTGAAATCCATATTGGCCACTGCCCAAAACAGTTTGCAAAGTTTTTGGGGGGAGGATGGGGGCTATGTAAGTAGGCTGTTTGGTTTTTTTTTATTGGTAGCCCCACGTAGCGCTCTGTATGAAAATCACTGGATCTGCTGTGTGCAGTCTGTGGCTAGTTGGCATTGTTGTCTGCCATTGTAGTTTTGGGCAGCGGCAGCTGGATAGGAACAGCGCGTAGCGTTGCACAGTTGGAGGTGAGCCGCCAGCAGTGGTGGATGTGGGGAGAGAGATGGCAGACTTTTGAAATTTGTAAGACTGGATGTCATGAACTGCTATATATATTATGACTATTAAGGTAAATACATTGTTTGTTCTCTATCAAAATCTTTCATTTGCTAACTATGCCTATCAGTAGTTAGTGGCTTTAGTAGTTCGAAACTTTTATTTAGCTGGCAGTAGTAGTGCTCGCTGTATTGCAGTAGTAGGAGTAACGAAGATTTTTGTGAGGTAAGTGATTTGTGAAACGTATAGGTTAATGTTAGTCAAGGCCATCCTTTCGTAGGGATTTTAAAAGTCATATTGCTTTGCGCTAAAAAATATTGTGTCAGTTTAAGAACAGTTTTGTACCATTTTTCTAAGGGGACTTTTCAACGTGTACTGACTCGCCTGCACCCTAGTGTTGCTGTACTGAATTACGCTATGGTCTTTATTACGAATAGGGATGCTCTGTCCACTTCTATGTTTGTCACGTAATTTCCGGGCAGTAGCCTTCTTGAACTCGTAAGTGCTTATGAATAACTCTTTATATCCCACTAAACGTCAATGATGGTAAAACTGGAAGGACTGGAGCTTACACAGAGATAGCTAACATACATTTTCCACTCTAACCATTTGAGAATGAAACGCTAAAGGACAGAAATGACCGTAGTACTCGAAGTACACTCCGGCGCACGCCGCTAAGTATTTTGTATAATATGGGTGTAACTTAAGTAAATGAACTTCACAGCAAACATTAGATGTTACAATTACAAAAATGTAGGTTTCTCTGATTTTTGACATTCAGTATGGTATGGAGCCCTCTTTTGATGCAGTCCGAACTTCTAGACGCCGAGGCTTGTAGCAATAGAATGATCGACAATTTTCATGGCAATCACCTTTCACATGAGTTAGAGTATACGCAAATCCACCATGTTTCAACAGTAGATGGCGGAGAAGCGTGACAGTGAGGCGGACATTCAGCAAAGAGAAGCTGTGTGACCAGCCGTTCTTTTAAATGACATGTATATGGCAGATGTTACAATGTAACGAATGTAGAAATAGAACTTTGAACGCAAAATCCAATGTTATATATATATATATATATATATATATATATATATATATATATATATATACTCCTGGAAATGGAAAAAAGAACACATTGACACCGGTGTGTCAGACCCACCATACTTGCTCCGGACACTGCGAGAGGGCTGTACAAGCAATGATCACACGCACGGCACAGCGGACACACCAGGAACCGCGGTGTTGGCCATCGAATGGCGCTAGCTGCGCAGCATTTGTGCACCGCCGCCGTCAGTGTCAGCCAGTTTGCCGTGGCATACGGAGCTCCATCGCAGTCTTTAACACTGGTAGCATGCCGCGACAGCGTGGACGTGAACCGTATGTGCAGTTGACGGACTTTGAGCGAGGGCGTATAGTGGGCATGCGGGACGCCGGGTGGACGTACCGCCGAATTGCTCAACACGTGGGGCGTGAGGTCTCCACAGCACATCGATGTTGTCGCCAGTGTTCGCCGGAAGGTGCACGTGCCCGTCGACCTGGGACCGGACCGCAGCGACGCACTGATGCACGCCAGGACCGTAGGATCCTACGCAGTGCCGTAGGGGACCGTACCGCCACTTCCCAGCAAATTAGGGACACTGTTGCTCCTGAGGTATCGGCGAGGACCATTCGCAACCGTCTCCATGAAGCTGGGCTACGGTCCCGCACACCGTTAGGCCGTCTTCCGCTCACGCCCCAACATCGTGCAGCCCGCCTCCAGTGGTGTCGCGACAGGCGTGAATGGAGGGACGAATGGAGACGTGTCGTCTTCAGCGATGAGAGTCGCTTCTGCCTTGGTGCCAATGATGGTCGTATGCGTGTTTGTCGCCGTGCAGGTGAGCGCCACAATCAGGACTGCATACGACCGAGGCACACAGGGCCAACACCCGGCGTCATGGTGTGGGGAGCGATCTCCTATACTGGCGGTACACCTCTGGTGATCGTCGAGGGGACACTGAATAGTGCACGGTACATCCAAACCGTCATCGAACCCATCGTTCTACCATTCCTAGACCGGCAAGGGAACTTGCTGTTCCAACAGGACAGTGCACGTCCGCATGTATCCCGTGCCACCCAACGTGCTCTAGAAGGTGTAAGTCCACTACCCTGGCCAGCAAGATCTCCGGATCTGTCCCCCATTGAGCATGTTTGGGACTGGATGAAGCGTCGTCTCACGCGGTCTGCACGTCCAGCACGAAAGCTGGTCCAACTAAGGCGCCAGGTGGAAATGGCATGCCAGGCCGTTCCACAGGACTACATCCAGCATCCCTTCGATCGTCTCCATGGGAGAATAGCAGCCTGCATTGCTGCGAAAGGTGGATATACACTGTACTAGTGCCGACATTGTGCAAGCTCCGTTGCCTGTGTCTATGTGCCTGTGGTTCTGTCAGTGTGATCATGTGATGTATCTGACCCCAGGAATGTGTCAATAAAGTTTCCCCTTCCTGGGACAATGAATTAACGGTGTTCTTATTTCAATTTCCAGGAGTGTAGTATCGCAAACTCTCACTATACCTACAGATAGAACTGGATCCTCTGAAAAAGACTTTTGCTTCCAATTGCTATAACGGTCAGATGTTAAGAGGCAACTGAGGGCACCTGGATGAAGAAAGAGTGTACAGAAATGTCTCCTTCCTATAAGTTGGCTCAGCCTATGTAAGAATCGGCTGAGCTCCACAGTAGAAACAGTTGTATTTAATGTGCCTACAACCTGCAAAAGTGAGACAATTTTTCTGAAAAGTCTAAGATAAACTAGGAATTAGAAAATAGGAAGTACATAGTATTCCTTGCAACTGCGTCAAATCATCCATTGGAAAGATATAGCACTGCGCCTCGTTACGTTTCTCTGAACATGTACAAAACCTGAGGCTCAATCAGTCGATACCGATTGTTGGCTTGGTCCCGAGACGTAGTCTTGTTGTGGCGTATGATATCACATATGCTCCAACAGGAAGAGAACAGAATACTGGCAACATTGTTTTTCGGCCCTCATTAGTTTTTGGAGGAAATCGTGGTTACAGACTGATCTGTAGCGCAGGCAAGTATGTAGATCAGGTTGAGAGCTGATAGTTTGTTTGGAAGCAGGCGAAGCGGTGTAGATCGCTTCGTTGAATCTAGAAAACCAGCACTAGCTGAACCCAGCGTAATGGAGGAGCATTGAAAAGAATTCCCTCATCTGCCCAACGAGTGGTTTGTGGTATAGTATTCTCAAAGAGGCAACTGATACAAGAGTTACACCAAATCTTGTTGATCAGGGTGTGTGTGTTGGGGTGGGGGGGGGGGGTGGGGGGTGAGGGAGGGGGGTTTTCTCTCAGTGTTGCTTGGCAACTTGTATTAGAAGCTATAAGATGGGAGCGACAACATTCATCACTGAGTGAAGTAGTGGTAGGGGGCAACTGCAAACGTAGGCCTGGGAGCCGGTGGCTTGCTCTGAAGCTGCCGTTGGTTTAAACATACACCGCCGCCGATGTCTACAAAGAGAGGCGGACTGCGCGAAGACACTTCACCAGAAACAGAGAAATTACCATCCTACGCTTCGTGCAGACACTACAAACTAACGCGGCTGGTAAGTTGTATGTCCATATTAACAAACCACTTAGAGTTTTATTGTACCACTTCTTTGGGTCTCTTTCGTGTATAGTGTGTGGGAAGAATCACTGATAAAACGCGTCTTCTTGCACTCTAGATCCTTACAGCTGTTTGCCAAACGTAAGGAAGAGTTTAAAAATACGATGACGTATCACTGATAAGTAACATAGACACAAGTAAGCTAGCTCGTGCACTGAAAGAACTGCTACAGTATAGTACTGAAGGTAATTGAACGGAAATGTCACTTTTATACAAAGACAATGATTACACTTAAGTCAAAAATGGCTAAATGGTTCAAATGGCTCTGAGCACTATGGGACTTAACATCTATGCTCATCAGTCCCCTAGAACTTAGAACTACTTAAACCTAACTAACCTAAGGACATCACACAACACCCAGCCATCAAGAGGCAGAGAAAATCCCCGACCCCGCCGGGAATCGAACCCGGGAACCCCGGCGTGGGAAGCGAGAACGACCACGAAAATGATCATTTGCTACAATGAAGGTCGTACCCTCATACGGTGAGCAAAGGGAACACAAAATCCACCAGGGGCCATTTGTCGAAGAATACCGGTATTGGTGATCCAGGTGTTACGGAGTGAAGAGTCATATTTTTCTATGGGCGCACTGACCTCCAAATCCTTGAAGACAGTACACTCACTGGTCAACGTTATAGTGACGAAATGCATGCTTATGTAAACTTTAACAATGTTATTTCGACACACAAAAAAAAATCATTAACGTAAAAATTGTTGTCCAATACATAGTTGTGCACACTAAAATCTACATCAAAATTCTTTCAGATCACTGGCAGCTAGAAAATAACATTCTAACCAAAAGATTAACACTCCATTTTTAGGCTTGAACGAGAAGATGCACCAAAAAGATCCAGATGTAGCCTATAACAGCAAAATCTCATGTTGACTAAAATGATATGAAATGTAGGCAAGCACACAAACAAACAGGCAGTCTAAATTACTACTAGATACAGAATAAATACATATTATTTTATTTTTAAGCCTACACTTGGTGTAAGGCACAACTGAACTTCAAATGAAATATTTCCAAATCCAAACTGTAGTACAAAATATATTATGCTTGCCAAGGTTCACATTCTCAATTTCATGACTAAATATCTGAACAATTATGTGAACTTCATCAGCAACTCATTGTCTATATGTCAATGCTATTTCCACATCTTGTCAAAAATATGTTAACATCATACACACACGTCTGTGTTGTTTCGGCATAAAGTGAGCGCCGGCACGCTAGTCGAGGACGACAGGGAAGGAAAGGCTATGAGAAGAGGTCAGCCAATCGCACACTGACCGAGCTCCCTCCAGGACGACAATGTAACAGCAGCGGCCCCTAAGTGGAGACGATGTAAGCGCTGCGCCAGATTGGTGATAACCCACTTCGATAAGAGCTTCCATGTTAGCCGCTTCATTAGTACACTTTACGTAACACAGACTTGAGTTCGTCTGTTCTGAAGAGGACTGATTATTTTGTATGTCGCCCTTTGCTAGCGACACATCTATCAAAGATAAGTACTGTAATTGTCTTATTGTAATAAAACTCACTAACACGAGTTGTTTGATTGTTTGTGTGGCGAACCAAGTTTGCAGGGTTCCTAGACATAACAACACTGGCGACGAACTCAACGAATACCATTCTGACAACCTGTTAACAGAGACACCTGCTGCCATAGATTGTCTCTGAATTTTGTCTTGAGATTTTGTGTTTGTTGGTGCCTTAATTCAACCTTGCCTTTGCGGTGGAGGGGTGTGTTTACCTGTTTTAATAGTGTTTCTTATAGTGTTTTTTCTATTCAGTGTTTTGAGGTGGGCTTTGCAGAAATTTTCTTTCGTTGTGTGATAATTTTCATTGCTTACATTGTCTATTTATTACATTTGCTTATTCCATAATGAGCAACTACCTCTACCACCCGCTGCTGAGGCGCCTCAGCAGCAAGCCATAGATACAACACAGCTAACACAGATGTTTTAGTCTAAACATGGTACTGCAGTTACTCGCCAACCAAACAACAAATACAGCGCTACATGCAACAACTGTAGCTCCAAAGACCATACCGCCTTTTCGACAGTTTAGTGAAAAAGGAGAGAAAAGGCTCGAGTGGTTGTAACAGTATAAAGCCCACATCATTGCTCAGAAAGTATCAGGTACTGTGGAACTACATTACTTTTTGTCGATGGCAGGAAGTGCAGTCTTTCGCCTCATTCAGAAATTTTTCCCTAACGCCACTCCGGGAGAATATTCCTATGATCAGGTTGTACGTTCTGTCACTAACTATTATGACCCACAAGTGAATGTGGTGGCAGCTGGTACCAATTATTCCTTTGCAAGAAAAGGTCAGAACAAACTTATCGCGACTGGGTAACATATTTGCAGGGTATGATGAGGAAATGCAAATTCAAATGTGCTTGTGATGCTTTATCTTCAGATGTTACGTTGCATGATGCAATTGTGTACAACGTAACTGATGTCAAACTTAGAAAAAAACATTCTGAAACAGTCATATTCATCACTTCAGCACATAGTGCAAATTCTATATCACTTTGATTCAGGTGCCGTGGTGACCGATAAATGTGAGCAGCCACCAATTTGTTGGGTTGAGCCACCCTTGCTCAAGACTGGCACAGTAGGCAGCAACAGCACACCAATGCCAAGCCTTGGAAACAGTACTGTAAAAAGGCAGCTAAATCAATGAAGAGAATTACACCATGCCTTTGGTGCTATTCGCGACACAAACGCCAGGACTGCCCTTTCAGAAACGCACAGTGTTAGGTCATGTACAATCCATACGTTTGCAACATAACAAACACAAGGATTCTGGCTTCTCACAAAAAATTGGTCACAATGCCCATGTAATCAACGCAGTGTATCCAAATCACGCTGCAGGCATTAGCAAAACTAGTAAGCAAACAGTTTCTTCAGTTCTACGCAAGTGCAACAAACGTTTTTCATTTGCATATAAGTGGACAATGTGTGAAATTTCGGATGGACATGGGTACATCTGTTACATTGCTGAATCGTAACACATATGAACTGTCAAGCTTCCCACACGTGGCTAAAACTAGCACGCACCTAAGGGCTTCTAATGGAGAAGATATTGCTATTCTCGGAAAATGTACTTTGCCTGCCATGTATCACTTCCATACGCGAACAGTGAGTTTTACTGTGCTACAATCGCGCTATTGTAAGAACGTATTTGGCCTTGATTTCCGTGATTCGTCTGTGTATCAAATTCAGGACAACGTGACTGCATTCAATGCCAAAGACAGTGTAGTTCGCTTTCTGAAAGAATTCCCAGGACTCTGTTATTGAGGTTTAGGCAAGGCTAACCATTTTGTTGCACATATTACTATGAAAGACAATGCTCAGCCAAACTTTTGCCGGGGCAAATATGTTGCCATTGCATTACGGGCAAAGAGGCTCCTGAACATAGAGAATTGAAAGATAGCGGAGCTACTGCGCCCAAGGATGTAGGACATGTCAAAGATTTTACTAGTTTAGACCAATTTACAATATGCTAATTCGTATACATATACAATTACAAACTCTTAGTCAGAGACAACCATTAGATTTACTCCTCGTATACATTTTTTTACAAATAACTGATTAAATAATGTAATGCCACACTGTTTACTCATGTGCCACTATCAGTAACTGCAGATAATATACAAACATTGTTCCATAACACTTCACTCACTACACACACACACACACACACACACACACACACACACACACACACACACACACACTGGTAATCTCAGCGCAATTCTCTGTACCACAGCTTCCCAGTTGCTATCCTGAAAAACTGAAACAGCATCCCTCTATTACGAGTGAGATGTTGAGTTCAGAAAGAGGAAGAGGTTTTACTATTGTGCTATGGATAGCTCAGGGGTTAGTATTTCTGGAAAGGAAAAAAGAAGGAAAAAAATGTAATGTGAAGTTGTTATGTGGAATGTTGGATGTTTCATAAGCATGATTACTCTGTTTTATCTTAGTAAACTTCAGTGTATAAAATGCAATTCATAACATGTACCTTTTAGCAGCCTTTTAAATAAGTGTATTTTTGCGATTTCTGTAATCTCTTTTGGTAATTTATTGTACAGTTTTGGTCCTTGGTAGAATATGCTGTGTGTCATCCACTGATGATAGGATTCTAAGCATAACAGGCTGATGAGATTCTATTTGCAAGTACCTTTGTGTGTTCACACCACTTCAACTGAGAATCAATAGTCATACCTAGAAATTTTGCACTTGTTACACACTCTATAAGACTGTAATCTCTATTTAATTTAACATTGTCATTTTTCCTCTTCAAACTGAAATTCATGGCATTAGTTTTCTCTACGTTCAATGTCACTGTATTCCTTACTGACCAATCATAAACTTCCTTGAGAGTTTCATTTGCTTCCTCTGCATTGAGTTCTCTTGTTTTCTGAGTGACTATAGTATTGCTGTCATCAGCGAAGAACTTTAATTTTACCATGATTATCACCACTGGAAAAGTCATTGATGTATATCAGGAATAGTACTGGTCCTAATATGGTACCTTGCAGAACCCCTATGTCAATGTATTTTGGTTATGATAAGTGTTTTACTAAATGTTTGGATCTATGTGAAGTATGTGTTATCTCTACTCTTTGTACGCTACCTGCTATGTATGATCGAAACCTGTCATTAGCTACCCCTCCTCTTCCTAATGCTTCTAATTTATTTAATAGAACCTTGTGGTCAATTGTATCAAAGGCCTTAGAAATATCCAAAAATATGCCTGTGACACACTCATCTTTATCAAGAGCATTACGTACACTTTTGTGAATTCTGCTATGGCTGACTCAATGTTTTTGCCACCTCAGAAACTAAACTGTGATTCCCTTAAAAGATTGTATTTATTCAAATAATTCATTAATTTGTCTTTCATAACTGCTTCTATTAATTTTGAGAATGGTGACAGCAGTGAAATGGGCTGTTAAATTTCTATGTCTTTTCTTTACCTTTCTTAAGCAAAGATACAACTCTTACCTGTTTTTATTGGTCTGGAAATGTCTCTGATGTGAAGGATTAATTTATTATATTTGATGAGGGGCTTTCTTAATCCCTATGCATTGTTTCAGTATACACATTGGTACTTCATCTGAGCCCACAGACTTTTTATTTTTTAGTTTCTGATCTGTTTCATTGACTTTATTCTCTGCGGTTGGAAGTAACATCATTACATTTAGTGCAAAATAATTTACAGGTGTTGTATTTGTCTTGGGAAAGTTTTGCTATACGTTCTCTTCAATACTAGAAAAATGCTCGTTTACATAGTTTGGTAAGTGTTGGGGATCCTTTATTGCCTTATCCCACTCCCTTAGTTGTATTTCATTCTGCGTTTTTTAGCCTCTCCACGTTTTCTTTTTTATAACATCCCCGACTGCTTTGTTTTTATTCTCTGCAATATATATTATTTTGTCATTAAATGAAATTTCTGCCACAACCTACACCTTCCTATTTATCTTTTGTATCTATGATAGAAATTTCAGAATTCTGGACCATTGCGAATCTTTTACATGGAACTGAGATGTTTAAGTGTTTGGGAGGACGTCTCAGTACCTGCTATTATCGATCTGTTTTTGTGAGATGTTGATATAGACATGCATACTTTTGGAAGTGCCTTTTCTAAGTTCAATTTAAACAACGTGGAAAAAATTTAGAGTATTTCATACTCACATTTGTTTCCTTAATCACTTTACCCCAGCTTTGTTGTGCTAGTTCTTTTGAAAACTCTTTTATATTGATTTCTGGCATATGACGTTTGTAGGTTCGTCGTTTATTAAATGATTCGATCCCATATTTTACTGTTGTTATTTGACAGAGATTGTCTGATAGTCCAAGATCTTTTACATCCACATCACATTTTTCCCTGTCCCTATTTGTGACCCCATGGTCACTTACTGATGCAGTCATTGTAGTAACTCTTGTTGCACTAGTGACCAATAGGGGCATGCCAAAACTTTGAAGGATATTTATGAAGGTGCTGCTGGATTCATTAATGCTATTAGTGTTGATGTTGATATCCCCACACATATTTTGTTGACCTTTGTATTTGAGACTATCTAGAACTTCTTTTAATTAATTGGAAACAGTGTCCACACCACCATTCGGAGATCTATACATACACAAAGTGATTAATTTCTAGGTGATATCAAGCTCTGTCAATTCCATAGCTGTTATTTCAGTGTTTGTCTCCAGTTGTGGTACTGAGGTCATGTATTGATTTCATCTGTGTTCCTTATCTGATATAAATGCATGATCCTCCATCCCTTGAAGCACTTCTACAGTAAGAGTTTGCCCGTTAATACAATGATAATACTACATGTTGGATTTCTGTGTCTCTATACCAGTGCTCAGTAACACAAACTGCAGTGCAGTTCAAAGATTGGAGCTCAACTTCTAATAGTTGTATTTTATTTTTTATTGGTTGCATGTATCGATGGAGGACTGTTAAGTCTGTGACATGCCCCATGTTACTCTTTCCAATGGTTTGTTTTTCTTTGTGACATCTGGTATGTGTGACATTTGAAGTGTTAAAATCTTTTTGTGAGTGTTGACTTTAAGTCTACAGCCAACCCACAAACTGTGATTGATACTTATTCGTTGCCACCCCCAGATGATCTCACGCACAGTTTAATTCTGGTCACTACCCTTAAAAAATTTATTTGCAAGACGGATTTCTTCAAATACCGCTACATGAAGAATCTCAAACCATGTGTATTGTCAACACTCATTTGGGCTTGTTTAATATTTGCGTTTGCCTTTTGCCAGTGCTTCCACACCTTCCACTTTCCAAAGGTATACGGAAAAGCTGACTGTTTAAGTACCAAACTGTTCAAACTACCTTGTCGATATTGTTGTAGCAGGTCGTACACCTGACGAAACATTGCAAATTTGCGTCCTTTATTTCGTGTGTTATCTGATGCAGGACTGAAGTGTCACCTCGTCATGTGTTGCACTATCTTCGTCATGTCTATACAGTTAAGATGTATATTATCTTCAGTCACATTTGTTAGTCACGCATGACCTGCCAGTTTGTCTCAGTGTCACGGACTTGCGGTCAGACGTAGGGAAAATGAACTACTGTATTCGGTTCATACCGAATGCTGCAGCTCCATTGCATCGTTAGTGTTGCAAGAACGTCCCCTGTGTTTGGACAGCTGAGTGCCAGGAAGCTTTTAAAAAACTTGAAGATGCATTGCTCAGTGAACGATTCTTGGTTCTCTGTGATCCTGACAAACCAGTTATGTTGCAAGTTGACGCTTCCTCTCAGGCAATAAGTTCAGTGCTTTCACACAACTTTGGTGATAAAGACAGGTCAACTACTTTCGCATCAAAAGTGTTGTTCAAAGCTCAGTGTCACTACTCTCAAATGGAAAAAGAGGCACTATGTATTGTGGATGGTGTCTCCAAATTTCAGCACTGTTTGTTCGGCAGAAAATTCTACTTATTAACCGATTACAATGCCACAGCAGTCCGTGTTACATCCGATGAGGCCGGTTCTTGTACGAACAGCCTAAAAATTTGCGCTGTATGACGTCACAGTATCATGCATATGCGGAAAATGAGTCGTCTCCGGCACAAAAATTCTCTGCTCCGCCTACGTCGCAATCTCCATTGTAACGTCTGCACATAGACTTTGCGGGACCTTTTCCGAACAATCGTTGGTTGATTGCGGTAGACTCTTATAGCAAGTTAGCTTTTGCTGTGCCAGTGAGCACGACAACGTCAAGTAGCACAGTCCAGGATTTGTCCTCTGTTTTTTGCCTTGAAGGTTCACCTGAACTCGTAGTGTTGTACAACGCCCCTCAGTTCACGTCAAATGAATTTGAAACATTCTGCGAACGCAATGGCATACAGTATCTCACTAGTGCACCGTTCCACCCCAGTCAAACGGCGATGCGGAACGTTTTGTCAGAACCTTCAAGCGGCAAAGGGCCCAACGTCGCACTGCACACAACAGAGTTCAAGCATTGCAACTTTTCCTCGCCTTCTATCTTTCGCATCCACGAGATTGACCATCGGAAATGCTACACGGCCACGGCCGTTGGACACTATCTCATTTCAGCCCCAGGCGGATTGCAGCGCTGACATCACAATCAAATTCGCCACTATCATGTGTACCGTGATCCTTCTGTATCTGCTCCCCCTGATTCACGGAACCCGAGGACAGCGCTGCCACAGCAGCCGCCAGAGGGTGCCATCACGACACCGTGGGACGAACCCATGGAGACGGAGCCTTCGCCTCCTCTCGTCCTAGTGATGGACTTGCCGACACCTTCCACATCATGTCCATCTCACGAGGTGGACGCGTACCCTTCTGGGCGATCTCCAGGGGGGAAATTCCACCAGAGCGAAAGCTAGATAGTGGGATACGACCGGAAGTCTGACGTCCACTTTGTGGGGTGGGGGGGATGGGGACTGAGGGGAGGAATGTTAAGGCCTAAATTCAGCGCCGCCACGGCAGTCGGGAACGACAGGAAAGAGAAGGCTATGAGAAGAGACCAGCCAGTGGCACACTGACCGACCTCCCGTCAGCACGACAACGCAACAGCAGTGGCCCCTACGTGAAGACGACGTAAGCGTCGCGCCAGACTGGGGGCAGCACACTTCGATAGCAGCTTCAGTGTTAGCCACTTCTTTAGTATGCTCTATGTAGCACAGACCTGTGTTTGTCTGCGCAGAAGAAGACTGTCGCCCTTTGCTTGCGACACATCTATGAAAATTAAGTACTGTGATTGTCTTATTGTAACAAACTCAATACTTCGAGTTGTTTAATTGTTTGTCTATCGAACCGTATATTCAGTATTTTCAGACACAATATATGTCAAATGTTGTAATGGTATCTCCATGTGTAAAATTTATATCAAAATGCGTAAAGGGTGTTCATCTGAGGCGATGGAATATGTGTTCTACAGAATGAAAAACCGTTGAATGATAATTTAAAAAGCGTTTTTACAATGCTGCACCCTACCACATACCATTGTAAGACAGATGATAATAATGCATGAGTTTGTACACCAGAAAAATGTAATGGATATTATTTATAAGCTGACGTTGGTTTTATTACATTTGAAGTAGACCAGCATGCGGTTATTCATGAAAACGATATTTCGAGAAAGGCTGCAATATATACCATTCGGAACTATACTGTGAAGGGTCTCTAACATGTCTGTCTTCTGTGCCCTTATAATCAGCTATTAAATAATATCAAATTGTAACTGCAGAGTTCCAAAATACGAAATGTAGGAACACGCATCTTATCTCCAGACAAATGATCTGATCCAGCACTGTTACATGATAGGGAGAAAATTTATTAAAGAGGTCTGTGTTGCGATGTAGCACATACACTGCATGTCTACATCTGCATCATACTCCACAAGAATACTGATGATGTGTGGTGGAAGATAGTTATGGTATCACTAACCGATCGTCCCTGCTGTGTTCCATTCGCGAATGGAATGTGGGAAGAATGATTGCCTCTGTATTGACGCTAATATCCAAAATTTTCTCATAGTGGTCATTACGCAAGATGTACGTCGAGAAAATAATTGCTTTTTGCCTCTTCCCGGAAAATTCTCTTTCGAAAGTTCAGTAAGAAACCTTTCCATGTTGCACAACTTCTCTCTTGGAACGCCTGCCAAGATTTTTCTCTTGAACGTATGTCTTTTTCGTCCCTCATTTCTTTCGTAGAAACAAATCTAGTTGTTTTTCAGGAACAATGTTGTCTTAGTTGTAAGTCTGTCTACAAACGTTTTTGACAAAGTGCATTTGTGTTAGTGTCTTTTGACAGTGTCTAATCCCCGATTTCTTTAAAATTTGCGAGCATTTCCTTTGCTTATTAAAGAGTATTGATATGATTTTGGAGCTGTTTGTCAAATCTTACGTCTTTATATACTGCAGTAATTTTACCATTAAATTTCTTTTCGGTTGCAAATATACATTTTCTGTTGCGCTTCTGTTTTAAATTTTCTGCGACCAGATAGAATTTATTACAGTGTGTTGTACCTCTCTACAGTGCTCTCTCCCAGTTAGTGTTGTTTACCATTGTTAGGTGATGATGGTAGAAACTCACTTCTAGAAAAATCTTCTTCATCCCCGCTTTCAGGTGCTGCGGCTCCATAAAACCATTCACCCTCAAAGGTATCCTGATCGTCGACATCTAATGTATCACATACCGTCAGAGATATTTGCTCGAAGAACTTATCGTTAAGGAGTTGGAATAGTGTATTCAAAAAAGAGAGGTCTTCAGTTCTCTCTTCTGTCACATTTTGAAATATTGTTGACTGTGCCACATAATTTCATAAAACGTCCACGATATAAACTGGATTGATGTGATACAAATCGCCTGAAAAACGGAAGTTTGTAATATTAATGCGGAAGATTTAACTACAAGAGAAATGAACAAAGAGTACGACGGTAAATAGAAATCGGTTGTACTTTAAACACTCTTGAAATTTTTACATCAAGCCCGAGTGCTCTAGAATTTTTAGATCTGCACGAGTGCACGACAGTTACTTTGTTGTGCACGAAGTCAACAGTTGCCTGACTGAACCTGTCGTAAAAGCCCCGTCTCACACTACCATACGGCAGGTAGTGCGAGGGGTCTTCAGTAAGTAATACAAAACATTTTCTCCCTCCGTTTCTTTTGGAAAAATGCGTAATTTGTTGTGAGACGTCATGGTATATTCCCGTACCAGACAGTATATTTTCGTTTAGTTCCGTTAGGGGGCTGTGCTAAACGTAGCATTCAAAACGGCATTTGTGATGGTGGTGCGTTCCAAGGAGAGAGCTGTCCCTGAGTGTCTTTTGGCAAAAGACCAGAGAATCGCAGATATTCTTAGGTACTTGCAGGATGTCTACGGAGACCTGCCTGGGAAAGAAGCACTGTGAGTCGTTGGGCGAGGAGGCTGTCATAATCTCAGTAAGGTCGCACAAACCTGTCCGACCTGCTACGTGCTGGCCGGCCACACAGTTGTGGTTCCTGTAATGTTATAAAGGGCGGACACTCTCACTTGAAATGATCGACGTATCTCTACCAAAAACCTCGCTACAGAACTGCACGTTTCTGTTGGTAATGCTCACAGCCTCTTCCACCAATTGGTTTGCCACTGACGTCAACCAGTAGAGTAGTATCCCGCGGGAATACATGTCCTCCCAGTAAGATAGAATAAGGCCGTCGCACTGAACAGAGATTGTGTTGAAAAGTAGAGTTTCTTAGCGAAAACAATGAAAAATAATAAGGTGTATTGGAATCCTCAATAAAATTTACCTGCTTTCAGAAAAAAACGTAAGTTGTATTACCTACTGAAAACTCCTCGTAGCTGCACACACAGAGAACATGTAGTTCACAAATCATAAATCTATGTGATTTGGACACTAGACATTTCATTAGCAAAGCACTACCCCCAATGCAATCAGCGACACACAATGAGCCCAGTACGTATGTTTCATCGAAATACGGCTCATACAGTTGAAACATTTACTTTGTAAGCTATTATGGTTATTTTACTATTCTGAAGGAAATTGTTCCAATTTCTGCCATTATTACGTTCGTACGATGGTTAAAAAGAAAACTTTGTTACGACCTTCCGCGATTAAACTGTTATGGAAGACCGAATGCAGTATTTCGAACTTCTCTGTATTATTTTCTGTTTCGGAACCAGTATGGTCTCTGAGTGAATGAACAGGTGATTTGGAAGTGCTCTCCTATTTTACATTACACCAATACCTCTTACGGCTTTTACTCATATCTGTAGGAAAAGCTTTACTTTTAAAGTCACTGAAGTCTTCTCTCATTGCTCTTCTTTGCTCTTTTCGCTTCACACAGTTTTTGTTTGTGAGTTAGGATATGATTTCCCTTGAATCTGAGATGAAGATCTCTTCATTTACGAAACACTTTTCACAAATGGCTATTAAACCACGATGGGCATTTACCGTCCGTTAATACTTTGTTCGGAAGATACATGTACAAGTCTTACTGAACGACGCTTTTAAATTTTTTCATTTTTGTTTCACATTTTCGACCTCGTCACTGAAGATCTGATGCTAATTACTCAGATACTCTGCAGTTTGTGCCGTGTCACTCTTGCCAAGCAAACATATCTTCCTACCTTCCTTAATACTCCTTTTAAAACCCTTAGTCATAGTTGTAAGCACATCCTTATGGTCACTGATCCCTTCCTCTACGCTAACGTATCTGCTATGTTCAGCTTTGTTCGTTTCCAGGAGGTCTAAGACGTTACGTTCAGAGTCACTTCTCGACAACAGGAAATTACTGGCGATGTTCTCTAATTTCTACCTGAACCGCGCTACCATTTCAGATCCTGACCCAGGCGGCATTTAAAAGCATCTGATCACCATTTTTGACTAACCTTTCATGCTTAGCTTTATCCACTTTCATTCAAGTTTAGGATCCATGACAAACTAGCAAGATATTATTGAATTCTTTACTGCAATGATTTAGCCGCTGCAATGACTACTCCAATCTGAACTTAGCATTTCGTTGCATATGATTGTCAGAAACAAGGAAAACTTTAAACTGATCAGAAAGTGAAACATAAACATATGACACATGCGAAAGACAATGTTGCGAGAAAGTTTCACACACACACACACACACACACACATACACACACACACACACACACACACACTCAAGAAAGTTATATGTCTTAAAAATGCTATCAACTCTCAATAAATATTTTGTATTAGCATCAAAATAAAATTATTTACCAAAATAAGTCAAGACACCCACATACATTCAGGTTGCTTATCGTAATATAGAAGAGTAATTAGAATTCTTCGACTGTACACCAAAAATCTAACTGTGCACTAAAATAAAATTGTGTTATTGCTCAAAACACGTAGGATTTCCAGTACAAAACAAATGTGTCATTAGTGTCATAACTTAATTTTTCTGTAACAAGAAAAAAGTACACATGGCTTAGAAATTGCCACTAGCGATGAAACACAGGTTAAGCAGCAATTTTAGATTGCGAAAGTTCGATTTCCAATGGACAATTGGCTCATTATCGTCGTTATCGGGTCCCTCTCGCTACGTAATAGCCTCAGCAGCCGCATGATTTCCGAACCTTTTGGTGGCTCTTCCTTGCTTGTGCTCCTTGCAATATTATGCACGTCAGCCGTAATTACTATAAATGCCATTGTCTTTTGTGGATTACACCTCATCCCCATAGATAAAATGAGGAATCTCTCTTCCACAAACCATATTGTCTCACCACGGTGTTCCTCGTTGTAATGTGAGACCTATTATATCGGTGCTCAGCTGCACTGTGGATTTGAAAGTGGTGTCAATAAGTAAGGTCTGCATGAATAGCCACTATCTCCTAGTATGTAATCGACTGGTATTTCACCATTTTCAACTGTGCGCTTTGAGCACAATTACGAAATATTGTGCTATCGTGTACAGAGACAGGCCACCGACCACAATGTCCCGTATTATTAAATTGTGGTCACTGATTGTTTGATAGTTAAAGGAGAAATATGATTTCCTATTGGGGAAAAGTTCTGCATTCTGTCCCCCAGGTGACTGAATCCTTACGTGAGTGCAATCCACTGTACCAATGGGTCCAGGAAATCCAGCCAGCGTGTTTAAACCATCCATCACAGAGCGTAGTTCTGCTCAAGAAGGAAACTTTATGTATTGATGAGACATTGTAGCTGTGGTTCCCGACATTTCACTTAAAATTCTTTGTGCCTTTGTAGAATGTACGTTAGACTGTCACAAATTATTATATTAATTGCTCCAGTTGCGTATGCCTTTAATGTCATCAAAAGTCTGTTTATGGATGAGACCGGATTATTTCGGTAAGTGGGAAATTCCAACCTATCGTGGATTTGATCCAATAACCACCACCCTGTTTCTTTTGAAAGACGTAACGTCTCTTCAAATTTCCTGTCACCGTGATCCTCTAAAGGGTTTCTTTCACCTTTCCACAAGTACACCAGCACGATTGCTACGATTTATATGTTAATGATATGGCATTTCTTCTTCTTCTATGCCATCTAAAACGTAAAAACGCGCTGCCATTTTGCTTGTTTACAATAAGTTAACCGCAATCAATTCAAGATAATCGACCATTCGAGCTCGGCTTATTTTAATCACGATCAGATTCTTCGATTAACTTTGATCGAGGTTTGTGCAGCCGAATATCGAGTTAATCAGGGTTAAACGCTGACTTGAGCGCTGTTAACTTTTAATCGGCGTTGGTGCAGTCGGCGTTTGGAGGAGATAGATTGTGTGTTTGTTTCGGCAGTAAAGTGTCACAGGTGTGGTCATGATGGGCATGAACAGAAACAGTATAATCGGCCAAAGTGCTAGGAATGTAGACAAGTTTGTCACAAAGCACCGGAACAAAAGACGACGAAATAAGAGAACCAGTGTCAGGAGAAGCATTCGTTAAACACGATAGAGAATGTATCGGTCGTCGAAAGGCGAGCCCGGTAAAATGTGATACTTCAGAGTTAGCTGCAGAGATGTATTGCTGTTTGTTGGGTTTTGTTGGTGGCAAGAAATATAAATTTTTAATAGATACAGGGCACATGTACTGGTCGTAACACTACATCTCTGGTGTACAAAGAATCCAGGAGTTTCTCATCATAGACTATATGGTGTGGGTAACAAGGGTATTGATTCATTGTGGACATCAGAGCTCCACTTTAGCGATGGGGCTAAGACTTTTTCTGAGAGTATTAATTGTTGCCACAAATGGGGAAAGGGTATCTTGTGATTCTTGGGCTTAATTTCCTTGCTAAACATCACGCCGAAATTAATACTTCACAGCATACAGATGAACTCCGATTAACTTTGTTTCTGTTGGGTAGTATCGCTGCAAGTGAGGCAATGCCATATGTCACAGAAATAATAAAGGTGTTGCAGAATACAATGCATACGCGCACGATGAAGATGGATTCTCATGATATCGTGACAATGGTCACAGTGAAACTAGTTGTGGTATCCGTGCGTACAGACTTAAAAGAGAAAATTTTATTCATGGTTGAACCACTGGACGGTAATGATTATATGGATGAAACACATTGTTTTCCACGCAGAGGCTTAGCGTGCGTAAGTACTGTAAATGTAGAAAATTTGATGCGGTTCAGCTGTGTAATTTCGGATTAGGTGACATGAGCTTACTGATAGACTTAATGATCACTATATTGGATGTTTTAGAGGAAGAGAATATGCATAGACCTTATACTGAGCACAATCACTAGTGTACTGTCTTTGATTATGTGTTATGAAGTGAAGTGTCAAATGCAGCACTGTGGCTGAGAAGTTATGTTACAGTTGAAGAATTTGTTCATTGCACGGGGCAAATTATCTGCGGGTCCTCTTACCCGACGTTACATACTGACAGGAAGTAATGCTCTAGTTTATAAGAAGCCATATCATACACTGAAGTATTTACAACTGCTCATGGAAGACTTTATCGACCAACAACTAACAGAAAGTATTATAGAATTCAGTGGTAGCCCATAGGGGACATCCATTGACATAATCATAAAAAAACTGGATGAACGTTTCCACGTAGTGTCACTTACGGTATATTACCGATACTTGAAAGTGCAAACGATGGAGTGTGAGTATGCGTTTCAGACATTAAGAAAAGCAGTAATCAAACACCCAGTACCACTCTTTCCATATTTTAATGAGTAATTTACTATTACTTGTGACACGAGTAACAACCTCTCAGTTCTATGTTGAGGGATAAGAGCATTCTATGGTGCATGCTTCAGTTGGTTGATTGATATGGTGGAGGGGACCAAACAGCGAAGTCATCGGCCATATCGGATGAGGGAAAGATGGGGAAGCCGGCCGAAGTGGCCGTGCGGTTCTAGGCGCTGCAGTCTGGAACCGCGAGACCGCTACGGTCACAGGTTCGAATCCTGCCTCGGACATGGATGTGTGTGATGTCCTTAGGTTAGTTAGGTTTAACTAGTTCTAAGTTATAGGGGACTAAAAACCTCTCAGAGCCATTTGAACCATTTTTGAAAAATGGGAAAGGAAATCGGCCGTGCCCTTTCAAAGAAACCATTCCCGTATTTGCCTGAATCGATTCAGGTAAGTGACGCAAAACCTAAATCATGATGGCGAGACGCTGGTTTTAGTCATAGTCCTCCCGAATGCGAGTCAACTGTGCTAACCATTTCGCCCTCGCTCGGTGGCGTATGCTACTAGACAGTTAAGTAGAGTGGAGTGTAATTACTCTACCACCAAGTTGCTATTTGGCTTCAGGAATTTAACAGATTAACCAAGTGAGCCAGTAATTTGAGTGAGTTCGATTACGCAGTTGTTCACAAACCTGGGAGAAGGCCTAAATGACATAGTCTTTGCGCTACACTTGGCGAACGTGTGAGTGGCTGGTAGACAGAACACGCCGCTGCCATAGACTGTTAGGAAATTAGGTTGTAGACACAGTGCACAACACAAAAAGACTTACTTTGCTGATCTACACAATTCAGACTGTTTCTCGCTAAGAAACAAGGTGGCACAACAGGCATATAATCGAGTTCTATCAGGTCATAGGGACAGATGAACGACCAACAGAATAGCCAAAAAAGTTTCGTGTCATACAAGAAAACGTTATGTGTAGCAATATGTGAGGATTTGCATACAATGTGCACAACTGGTGGTCTGAGCGACAAGAAATTAAATCTTCAAAATCAGCCAGAGGTATCCAAAACTTTTCCAGCAATTTGGAAGGAATTTTATGTCCATTCAACATGTGTATTATCAGTCACAGACCATTTCTCGAGATTTGTGTCTGTGACAGCAATTCTTGACCAGCAAGCTCGCGTGATTGCTACAGCATTAGTGAATAACTGGATTCTTTAATTTGTTGTACTACGTGATCACGATACAAACTTCTTATCTGACTAGATAAAACACCTATTCCCTGTACGTTGTGTTCGCAGGATACAAGCGAGCACATTTCATTGTCAATCAAACAAATTTATGGAATGTTTTCACCAAACAGTATCTACAATGCAACATTAGTACAGCCAACACGCATACCTTTGTTATGTCGTCAGCGCTTACAAACCTGAAATTCATATTAGTATTGATCTTTAGGCCCATCAAGTGGTCTATAGAAGAAAAATGCCGTCTCTCTTTGATGTAATAAAACCAAAGTTAGGGTACGACATCAAGTAAGCAAAGGAACTTGTACAAAAGAATAAATGAGATGTAGCAAACAATTCGATGAGCCAATACAAAAGGACTGGAAGGGCGAGAAAGTTATTTATATGATGTGGACATCTTTTTGAAGGTGAGAGGGGAATTCGCAGCAATACTTTTCACTAGGTGGGATAACAGCAGGGGCACATCCAAGAACAACTGTAGCTGGACTGCAGATTATTGTTTTCCCAACAACCAAATGTATTACTGATTAGTCATCACTGCACACTAGGACTTACTTTCGAGGCATGGAAAGTTAGAAACGAGATTCGCAGACAGCAACAGATACCCAGGGAGTTACAGGTAAAGGCACAGAAAGAATCCGTTATCACGGACATCACCGACGAATACAAAGATCTGAAACAAGTAAGGCAAGTGACGGCTGTAGGCAACTACGCTTGGATACAGGGGATGTATTATCGGAGGTGGGACGTTGTTAAAAACATAATTTTGTACAGAAAATGAAGAAGAAATGGAAGACCTTAATACTACGATAACACAGGTGCAAGATACGGCACTTTTCTGGAGACTAGAAATCTACTCTGTAGGAATCATCATGGGTTTCGAAAAAGACGATCGTGTGAAACCCAGCTCGCGCTATTCGTCCACGAGACTGAGAGGGCCATAGACACCGGATCCCAGGTAGATGACGTGTTTCTTGACTTCGGCAAGGCGTTCGATACAGTTCCCAACAGTCGTTTAATGAACATAGTAAGAGCATATGGACTGTCAGACCAATTGTGTGATTGGATTGAAGAGTTTTTGTATACCAGACCGCAGCATGTCATTCTCAATGGAGAGAATTCTTCCGAAGTAAGAGTGATTTTAGGTGTGCCGCAGGGGAGTATCGTACGACCGTTTATATTCACAATATACATAAATTACCTTCTGGATGAGATCGGAAGTTCACTGAGGCTTTTTGCGGATGATGCTGTGGTGTATCGAGAGGTTGCAACAATGGAAAACTGTACTGAAATGCAGGAGGATCTGCACCGAATTGAAGCATGGAGCATGGAATGGCAGTTGAATCTCAATGTAGACAAGTGTAATGTTCTGCGAATACATAGAAAGGAATATCCTTTATCATTTAGCTACAATATAGCAGGTCAGCAACTGGAAGCAGTTAATTCCATGAATTATCTGGGAGTACGCATTAGGACTGATTTAAAATGGAATGATCATATAAAGATGATCTTTGGAAAAGCAGATGCAAGACTGAGATTTATTGGAAGAATCCTACGGAAATGCAGTCCGAAAACAAAGGAAGTTGGTTACAGTACACTTGTTCGCCAACTGCTTGAATACTGCTCAGCAGTGTGGGATCAGTACCAGATAGGGTTGATAGAAGAGATAGAAAAGATCCAACGGAGAGCAGCGCGCTTCGTTACAGGATCATTTAGTAATCGTGAAAGCGTTACGGAGATGATAGATAAACTCCAGTGGAAGACTCTGCAGGAGAGACGCTCAGTAGCTCGGTACGGGCTTATGTTGAAGTCTCGATACCTTCACCGAGAACTTAAACAGTATATTGCTACCTCCTACGTATATCTCGCGAAGAGACCATGAGGATAAAATCAGAGAGATTAGAGCCCACACAGAGGCATACCGACAATCCTTCTTTCCACGAGCAATACGAGACTGGAATAGAAAGGAGAACCGATCGAGGTGCTCAAGGTACCCTCCACCACACACCGTCAGGTGGCTTGCTGAGTATGGATGTAGATGTGGATAGGGTGTGAAAATCATTATCATAATGTACTGAACAGTGGTACAGTGATACAGGAGACATCTAAAGAACTCACGGAATGTGTTCGCAATAATGTTGCAGAAGCAAGTAATAAGGCGACAGTCATTCAGAAATGAGTGAGTAACTTAAACGGGAGTATTCTACATGAAGTACCTCCCCCCGTACAAAAATGCCCCCCGCCTGCTTTTGTAGCAGCAAGACTCACGCGCGTGTCATATTTCGCTGTCAGCAGTACCCCCAACCACCCTCTCTCCACTTACGCAAATCTTGCGTGAAGAACCCCACAATCAACACCCTGCGTTCTGCGGCCCTTTCTCTGCACCCCTTGCGACGAAACTTCGCTTTTTCGGGTATGTTTGCACTAGTGAGTTTCCAGTTTCATGGCCCTCCACTGGTAACTTTCATTTGAGGTATGTATCATTCTCCATAGACTATTGGAACGATTATATACTATATAATAAGCAATTTAAAAAAAATCGTTGGTTTATGAAATGTATATAAGGAAATAGGAATACTTATATGTTGAAAATGAGTGTTTTATCATAAACGCTTCCCCAAACGCTATGAAAATGTAAGTAGAAGGAAATCAACTTTTACATCCTACGTACTCCTGTTACCAGCTGATGACGGCGCTGAAAAATCGGTACTTCTCTACAAAAAATGGTTCAAATGGCTCTAAGCACTATGGGACTTAACATCTGAGATATTAATACCCTAGACGTAGAACTACTTGAACCTAACTAACAACAGGATATCACATACATCCATGTCGGATGCAGGATTCGAAACAGCGACAGTAGCAGCAGCGCGGTTCCGAACTGAAGCGCCTAGAACCGCTAGGCGGCAACGGCCCGCACTTATCTACATATAGCTACAAATAAACGTTAGCTTGCTAAACATAAATACTGAATCAGAAATTCATATTTGTTTTACATGCGTTTTGCCTTAAATACCACACCACAAACCAAGGAAATGCGAAATAATAGCATATAGTAGTTCCTGCAGTCACCGGCAGGAGACTGGAATTTATAATCGTGACCATAGATCGATCATTGTACCACACCATTAGATATCTCCAGTGGCAATTAAATATGAAATAGATAGTAAAATAATTATGTTCTGCATGTATGTTGAAAATATTTTAAAATATCCACAAAATACAGCAGCACTTCGGAAAATTGCGAGTTACATTACTAGTAGAGTATAATACATCAAAAATGCTGTATGATGTCATGATACTGCATTTTAAAAAATCTTGAGTTCAAAGGAAGCAGGAAATAATTTTCACACATACCCATTTTCGCCAAAGTAGTGTCCACAAATCTGAATTATACACCCCAATGGTAGATTTCAACATGTGACATTCTACAAATTAGACCTAAAATTTCAGTGTTGTAAAACTAGCCTGACCAGGCTTATAACTGCAGAAAACATAAATATTAGCCAAACAGGGAAGTAGACAGACCGTATGAGACTCCTCACAACACATTCTAAAATAGAAAATTTCAGTAATAGTGCAAAAAGTACCATTTTTACGTCACTAGTTGAGGTTCATGCATGGCAAACGCTGTCTGATGTCACAATATTGCAAATAATATCCGCTAGAGCACGAGTTAATTTCTACATATACACATACATATTAAATTTTAACCAGAATTTTGAAGTACTTCTCCGAATGATAGATTTCAACTCTTGTCGTTTTCTTTGTTAGTCTCAAATATTCGATGTCGTAAAACTACCTTGACCAGTCTTAAAACTGCAGAAAAATACGTGTTAGCTTAGCAGGCAAACAGACAGACTCAAAGTGACTAAATGGGCCCTCCTTTAAATAAAACATTTCTGAGACACTGCAAAAGGTTCGATATTAACATTGTGTGTTGAGGTTTGTACACCCTGAAAAGCATATATTCTAGCCCTGAGAAAAGTACTCAAGCACCAATTTAGGAGGTAAAGAGAGAAAGCGATCTGTTATCCAGTAGAGACACTGTAAATATAGTTATTCGTTACCAATTGTTGCTGTCAGTACAAACTGACGCTGACGTACCAAAAACCACGCAAACAAGAGACGTTTGCAGCCAGAAGGCTCCCTCCATGATTTATAGATTGTATTTGTCCAATGATATTGCCCACAGTGTTGTAAAAATTACGTAAGCAGCGCTGTTCACGTTGTTAAATACGTAAAAAAAAAACTACACCACCACAAACACACACAAGCAATACAGCTGTCTTATTAGGAAAAAGGAAAGAATAAGGTACCTTTTAGAACGAAGTTATTGCTTACACAGCACAACACGTACAAATCGTCAGCACATGGTAAAAGAGTGACAATGAGTGATGTGACATTTCCAAAGACAATAACAGAGTCGATATACCTTTGAGTAATTTAATAAAGAAAATACGATTTCACACACTTAGCATACGCAAAGAGCCATTAGAATATACCTAACGTAAGACCGTTTGTAACCAGCCTGCATTGCTATGAGGCTAAAAAAAATGTCCCAACATGTATTAAAGTGAAGTTATTATCTGTAACATATAGATGTGCAGAGGTGGAAGTCATAGTGTTCTAAAAATTATCATTAAACCACATCTGGAAATGATGTTATAGATGCTGCCAGCCCATGATGCTACCCCAGTTGGAATATACGTTTAATATCAAGCCCTCAGCCACATCCATCGCTGAAGTTAGAGCTTCCAATAAGCATATCTCAAACAATATTGCTGCAAACACTACGAGGTATGGTATCTCAAAAACGTGGTGTAACAACATGACAGAACTGAAATGCAGAGACGATAATATCGGCATGGAAATACAAGGGAAAAAATGTGGTTAGAGTGGTAATTGCCCAAGTGCCGTAATTATATTCAACAACAGAATAGTTGAAAGACCATCAAGTACGTACCTAAACAGCCGTGAACAGGTATCAAACACACGATCCATACTGAAGTGGTCTCCGGCCAGGTAACACCATGTTCATTCACAAGCCTGGACACTGTATAAAATCTTATGATGGCTACAACTAACGTTGTCCGCTCCTGGGCTTGCGAGTCGACATATATATAATATACTCTACACAATTTACTCTACAATTAGAGGTCACGCTCGTAAACGGGCAACCCTAACTCTCTTATCGTATAGTGTAACACTAGTTGCCACTGTATATTCGAGATGTCACGTCCAACCGAACATTACGCTCAAAAAGCTTTATAGAACTGCCGAAGTAGGCTTGGTCCATTAATATGTATCTGCAGTGTACTTTTGTGAGGTAAAATTCGGGCGCTGTGTGTAAATTGATGGTGACATAACATATTTCGGAAGAAAATGATGGTAAATAGTAGCGTAATACGATAATTTAATCGTAAATTCTGCGATCTGTGCAACGGAGTACTAAATAGCGACGGACGGACTGTACCACTGACGCTGCTGTGGAATAACAACGTTTCTCCAGAATGAGATTTTCACTCTGCAGCGGAGTGCGCGCTGATATGAAACTTCCTGGCGGATTAAAACTGTGTGCCGGACCGAGACTCGAACTCGGGACCCTTGCCTTTCGCAGGCAATATCCTTTCTTTCAGGAGTGCTAGTTCTGCAAGGTTCGCAGGAGAGCTTCTGTAAAGTTTTGAAGGTAGGAGATGAGGTACTGGCAGAAGTAAAGCTGTGAGGAAGGGGCGTGAGTCGTGCTTGGGTAGTTCAGTCGGAAGAGCACTTGCCCGCGAAAGGCAAAGGTCCCGAGTTCGAGTCTAGGTCCGGCACACAGTTTTTATCTGCCAGGAAGTTTCTACGTTTCTCCAGTTTGAATGTAGCAGTTCTTTCGGATTCAGATTATGTTATTGTAGGTATATGCAGACAGAATATTGTAGTTAATGGATTGCCTGTACACGAGTAGACGAACAGTAAGAGAAAGGCAAATTTTGTTCACCATCCCCAGGGCCCGCCGCTGTCGCCACCTCCAAAGAGAGAAACAGGGGACTCCGGCTGGAAGTCAACACGTAAAATAGCATTACCGTGCTATGTGTGTTTACAGCAGTATAACGTCAACACATGGTCGCCAAAAGCAATCCACGTACGTGAATTTATGTGTGTGTGTATGTGTGTGTGTGTGTGTGTGTGTGTGTGTGTGCGTGTGTGTTCGTTGTGTGTTAGCGTTGGTTTAGGCACTTAGTGTTGCCGTTTAGAAGAGTAAGTAGATACCTTTGCTGGGATGAGACTCTGTACCAATGTTGTATGGTATAAAAAATAGCAAAACACTGTTCGTTATGTAAGCAATGAATGAATATTTATACTTGTATATTTATGTATGGAATATGGAAACAACTTATAAATACTCAAAAGTGGATGCATTATACAAAGCAGATCTATTTCCTTCTTCGTCAAGAAAACCACGCACTTCTTAGATATCACAGTATAACAGCTGTGTGAGAGAGAGGTGCCTGCATCTCTTTCTCAAGCCTTACAATCACGTTATCAATAACCCGAAATTCCCAAGGTCATTCTGCCTCCCTGGAGTTACATCGGATGCCTTGCTTCTCTGCCTGCCAGAGTTTCTGTACCATTGCAACAGATGCTGCCTTACTACCAATCATTAACACAACATATGTTCGAAAGAGAGTGCTGGTTGCCTATCACCTAACGCATGACGCCTGTTGGCTGACACGTGGTATATGGCACCTGAAGCATGACACCTAACATCTCACCTCAGTTGCCTGATGCGTAACACCAAATGACCAATGCCTGACAGCCCTGTGAGAAAATGACACATGTGTGCACGTGACAGTGCAATTGAGCTAAGAGTTTGTAATTGGACTACAAGTAAAACAATGTTTAGAAGGAGGGAATGGTAGATCACATGACCAGAAGAAACGGCACTTTTGATCTCCAGGCTGTAAAAGGAGTCTTCTATATTAGTGGAATATATTAACATGTCTTCCTCTTATGTGCTAAACATTCCTCAGCTTTTAGGGAGGTAGAAGAGACCAACCTACGTACTCATTGGTTTGTGGTTATTACTGGGAAAAATGAACAACGTTATTGTTGATATTAGTAGAATAAAATAATGCGCCCACAATTAAATATTATTTCTGTAAAGACAACTTTTATTAATTTATTCACCTCCTATTTTTCACCTCG
Source organism: Schistocerca gregaria (assembly GCF_023897955.1). NCBI lineage: Eukaryota > Metazoa > Arthropoda > Insecta > Orthoptera > Acrididae > Schistocerca > Schistocerca gregaria. Next base: position 839,401,020 of record NC_064931.1, read on the forward strand.
TCAGTTACAGACTTTAAGTAATTTTCCACCTCATCAGTTACAGACTTTAAGTAAGTATTTAACATATGTCGTTTGCGCTCCTCTTGAAGAACGCGGGAAACAGTTTAGGAAAAAGTATCAGTACGATGATCAAAGCGCCATCCGTCAGTTGCTACTAGCATCCAAGGTCTCTTGCGGGTTCTCTGTGCGTTTCAGGATCCCGGTCTTCGAATACGTAAAGTTATGTGCTCACAGGGTTCATAAAGTGAACTCGTGTCCTGTCGTTCATGTCTCCAGCAAACGTGGCTCAGCTAATGCTGCTAAGTAGGACACTCGTTTGATCTCAAGCTGCACCAGCAGGTCGCAGCAGGCATGGTGTTGCTGTAGTGAGTCGTCAGTTCTCCAATTTCATTGCAGCTGCACGTGGTGCAGCAGTGTGCCTTCCACTTCCACTTCAAGGCAGCTGCAGATAGAGAATGATCATGTAACCGTCCCGGGCATTTTTACTGGTGTAGTAGGTGGATCTGTGCAGAATGGAACTAGGTCAAAATACTTTTCCAGAACCAACACCACAACACAGTTCAGCTGAAATCATACCGGGACCAGTGTGGCCTAAATACAGCACGCAGGATGCTAGATTAGCAACATTCTATGAATGACCTCTTCCTACGAAGCAGCGACCGGGTGAGCCAAGTGAAGCAGTGTAGTTTTCACTCGTACTGGTCATGAAACATTGTGTTTTCGTTGTGGAGTCCTGCCAAATTTCTGTCATTTCCGACAAATAGCGCAGCTGCAGGACAGTTTTATAATGGCGTCTGTAGGTGGTGTTCGTTACAAGCAACGTACCGTCATTGAATTTCTCACTGCAGAGAAGGAAACTGTAGGGAGTATTCACAAACGTTTGTGCAACGTCTAAGGAGCATCTTCTGTCGACAGAAGGCAAAGGGAGTGAGGTCATCGAAAGGCGGTTCGGCGGGGGTCCACTATTTGCTGCGGTCGTGGAGGCCATCAACGGCTGTCACACCTGACATGCTGTAGCGAGCTGGCCGGCCGTTGTGGCCGATCGGTTCTAGACGCTTCAGTCTGGAACTGCGTGACCGCTACGGTCGCAGGTTCGAATCCTGCCTTGGGCAGGTATGTGTGTGATGTCCTTTGATTAGATAGGTCGAAGTAGTTCTAAGTTCTAGGGGACTGATGATTTCAGATGTTAGGTTCCATAGTGCTCAGAGCCATTTGAACCATTTGTAGCTAGCTGATGTTGTCATTCGCGAAGACAGACTCATTACGACTCAGCAGTTGGCGCTCCATCTGTCAATCAGCAAAGGAAGTGCGTATCCGGACTGCTGAACACTTTGCAAGACAGGGTTTGACAGTGTTACCCCATCCACCCTATACCCCGACCTAGCCCCTCGGACTTCCACTTGATTGACCCATTAAAGCATGCCATTCGAGGACGACATTTTGAGGACGCTGAGGAGGTGATTCACACACTGAAACACTGGCCCCGCCACCAGGACCAGGATTGGTACCGACAAGGAATATACGCCCTTGTTTCGCGGTGGGGGAAGGCCATTGAACGGGATGGATATTACGTGGAAAAATAGTGTATGTAGATAAAACATCGTTCTTTCATGTGTGTAGTTCTCATTATGTTCAACAATCCTCTTTAATTTAAGGAGATAGAAATACAGTACAACATTTGTGGTGTACCTTAAGGTCCAACTAAAGGTGATAAATATTCAAAATGGCTTCCTTCAGCCGCAGTACACCATCGACAAAGACTTAGAACAGAGTGACATGCCAACTGTATTGCTCCTAATGGCATAACATCATAGGCCTCCTCAACTTGCTCTCTAAGATCATCCAGTGTTTGTGGTCTTGCAGTGTAAACTATGTTCTTGGGAGTACCCCACAGAGAGAAGTCTAGAGGGGTTAAATCAAGGAATCAAGCTGGAAACTCCACACCCTCTCTTTTTCATATCCATGTTGCACGGAATGTACAACTGACAAATACCTTCACATCAATGTGAAACTGATGTGGTGCACCAAACTTATTCAGCACCCGGATAAAATGTGATGACTGATATGTTGTTGTTGTTGTTGTTGTACGCCGTCTTTCTCACGCGAGCCTGGCAACGATATCTGTGGTCAGCCATAAAGCGATGGAGAACATACTGACCATAGTTTCCGGTCTGTACGGCCACATTCTGGTCCAGTCCACTGAAAGAAATGTTTCTATTCCCTGTCTACTTTCGTGAGAGCAGGTCTATAATTATAAATGAAGGTATAAAAACCTCTGTCATACATATATTTAGTAAATTATCTGACGCACAAAACTTTGAAAGTCACTATGTTCAATTGACAGTAAATCTTTCCACTCTAAACATCTTTATTATCAGTTCAGAGGCGACCTCTTCGGTACGTTCCTATCTAATGGTCTTTTGCCCTGACTACTAATACTCACATATATGTTCCAAATAAATGCTCGCTACAACAGTGGAAATAATATTCACCACTTGTCACGCCGATTTGTAAATATTGCGGACAGAACACTAACAGTAAATTTAGTAAGATATAAGCGATAGAAGACGATGTACAGTCCTCGAGAGTTCACTATCAGTTATTACAGATAATGCGAGTTTCTCACAGTCCGTCTCTGACGTCATCTGAGGCAGAGCGCAATCCGACGTTTAACAGATGCGGATCTTACAGTGGCTGAGTGCGAAGTGAACCTTTTTCCTGCCTCTCGGGCTGTATTTATACATGTGCAGCGGACGGCCAAGGGAACATCTACTGTCATCTGCCTTATTCACACGGCACTAGTCCGTGAACGGCCGCATTCTGGAACACACAATCTTTAATAACAAAGTTACGAATTAAATTAAAATCGTCTTAATTTTTACCTGCATTCTGGTCTGGTTGTTTGAAATGACAGAAAAAGTTTTAGATCTGTTGAATTAAAACCTTACCTTCCTGAAATTTTGTAGTGGAACTAATGGTAAATCGTTACCTCTCAACTATCACTAAGTAGATCTTGTATTGTTTGTTATTGATACTACGACTCTAAAACCTGTTATAACTCTATTATTTAGTAGCTTTTATCATATTCTGTAACCAAAATTTTCTATCATTAAAATATATAGGTAGTTAATGTACTACAAATGGGTATATTTTAGTTACAAATTTGGTTTACAGTAAATTACTGAAAAACTATAAGAGGTAGCTTCACGTGGTCTCTTAGTTATAATTTTTAGGCTGACCTGAAGTTTCGTAGAAATTTTTACATTTCTAAGGCTAATATTTAGCGCTTTCTATTTTTCTTATAAACGTGGATTCTGACTATAATTTTTGTTCTATTATTTTGAAACTTTCACCACCTATTTATGACCTCCATAGGCTCATTATGACCAAATTCTGGCTTTCTATAATTATTATTTAGTGCCACTTATTTTTTCTTAGAATTGTATTGTATTGAAAACTATTCACTTAATTACTTTAAGACTTGACATTTAAAGCGTTATTCCATTGAAATATATGTTGACAAAGTCTGAATATAAAATTTTGAATTTTAATTTTATACTTAACTATGGTGCATTACTTGTGCGCTACGAGCAGTCGCGTTGTGGTGACGTGGCGCTACTGATGTGAACTAGGGTAAGTCCCGGCACACTCACTCACCTCTGTATCTCACAATCGATGCAGCGCTTGTTTCGCTTCACCCTGCTGAAAGCAATACTCTTCATTTTCAGAAAGGTAATTAAGACCAGGAGTTATCATATGCAGCATATCTGAGTAAGCGTCACCTGTGACAGTGTTTTCAAAAAAGTACAGCCCAATTGACCTTCCAGAAGACAGACCATACTAGACTCATACTCCAGGTAGATTAACGTGTCTTTCTTCTGTTATGTATGGTTTCTCACTGAACCAGAACACGTAATTATTTTAGTTGATTGTTCCATTAAGTTGAAAGGTCACTTCATCTGACCAAAGAATTAGATCTGGTAAATGTTGCTCTTCTTCACACCCGTTAACGAATCATTCACAAAATTCACTTCAACTATTCACATGATCCTCATTAAGATAATGGAAATGTCTTGGGATGTAAGGCTTCAATTTCTGAGCCCACTGAATTCTATGAACAATGCATTTGCAGGTCCCAATCTCACGAGATCATTGCCTTGCAGCTTTATTCGGGATTGTGTGTATGCCTGGATCACTGCAACAACCCTTTTATTGTCTGCTGAACATCTCTGTCCTCCACAATGGCCCTTTTTCAAATCTTGTACTGTTACTCTGATGTCAAACTTATCTCAGATTCTTGCAATTGTTACCCTAGGTGGTGATGGTGTCCAAATTCAGCCCTCCAACATCATCATATCTCACTCACATTCTCTGTTTTCCTGATCAATATAAATGACCTGGGTGACAATCTGAGCAGTTCTCTTGGATTGTTCGCAGATGATGCTGTAATTTACCGTCTAGTAAGGTCATCCGAAGACCAGTATCAGTTGCAAAACGATTTAGGAGAGATTGCTGTATGGTGTGTCAGGTGGCAGTCGACGCTAAATAACGAAAAGTGTGAGATGATCCACATGAGTTCCAAAAGAAATCCGTTGGAATTCGATTACTCGATAAATAGTACAATTCTCAAGGCTGTCAATTCAACTAAGTACCTGGGTGTTAAAATTACGAACAACTTCAGTTGGAAGGACCACATAGATAATATTGTGGGGAAGGCTAGCCAAAGGTTGCGTTTCATTGGCAGGACACTTAGAAGATGCAACAAGTCCACTAAAGAGACAGCTTACACTACACTCGTTCGTCCTCTGTTAGAATATTCCTGCGCGGTGTGAGATCCTTACCAGATGGGATTGACGGAGGACATCGAAAGGGTGCAGAAAAGGGCAGCTCGTTTTCTATTATCACGTAATAGGGGTGAGAGTGTGGCAGATATGATACACGAGTTGGGATGGAAGTCATTACAGCAAAGACGTTTTTCGTCGCGGCGAGACCTTTTTACGAAATTTCAGTAACCTACTTTCTGTTCCGAATGCGAAAATATTTTGTTGAGCCCAACCTACATAGGTAGGAATGATCATCAAAATAAAATAAGAGAAATCAGAGCTCGAACAGAAAGGTTTAGGTGTTCGTTTTTCACGACCGCTGTTCGGGAGTGGAATAGTAGAAAGATAGTTTGATTGTGGTTCAATGAACCCTCTGCCAAGCACTTAAATGTGAATTGCAGAGTAGACATGTAGATGTAGATGTAGAACACTGTAGCAAGCATTTCCGTTGAACCAACCATGTTTACAACCCTGAAACAAAAGAAAGTGTTGTTACGTTCTTCATTGCTTCTGAATAGTTACCCTAAATAACTGTATTTCTGTGTCACTTATTCATGTTATTCATTCATAATATTCAATTTCGAAAAGTGTATACACTATTTTGGTACACATTCGTTGATCTCTAGTTTGTATTGTTAAGCTATGAATTATTGTGCGAACTTTGCAATATAGTATGCTGTAGCATTATTCAAACTGCTCATTGGTCTTATTCACAGACCAGGCTTCTGGTCACTAGTGGTGCTGATGTTCTTGTGCTTCTCTGTTTCGGTGTTTTTTGGGTGACTAAAAGTTTCACATTTTGATGTTTAGTAGTTTGAGTTCAATTTATTTCTTCAACGTGTTATTATAAATTTTCATTCTGTTTATTCATATATGTCTTTCACATCCATGAACAACTCAACGTTAATTTGCCTGCTGTTGTATCTATTGTCCTCACCCCTCCCCCATTCTTGAAGTTCATTTTACGTTTTTATATTATCTTCCTGTGTTTTTCTATGGGTTTCTTGGCTCTGATTAAGCCAATAACGTGTTTTAATTTAGAATACCTGATTAGCCCCTCATTAATATCACTTATGTAATTGAGAGTCTAGTATGATTTTATAGCAGTTTGTTAAATAGATCGCTGCTTTTTATAACACTGATAACAGGTTTCAGCCAATTCATTGACCGGCTTCAGATCCCTAATTGCAGGTCCTGCATAGATACTTTACTGGCTAAACCATATTATATGCGTAACAAAACTTGTTGTAAAAAGATACTAGACTCTCAAATGTAAAAGATCGTCTCCTGCTTCTACTGACGACGACAGGTAATGACAGAATTTATGTAACTGTTTTTCCTTCTTACAGTGCTTTAAGTTCTGTTTCTGTTATGATGTCGCTAATGCCTGCAAATATGAATTTGTTCTTCATAATATTATATTCATTATCTGTCTCTAATAGCCCCCATTCGGATCTCCGGGCGGGGACTACTCAAGAGGATGTCGTTATCAGCAGAAACAAGGATGTAAACTGCAGTAGGTACTGGGAGGTGAAGGAGCTTGCACAGGATAGAGTAGCATGGAGAGCTGCATTATACCAGTCTCAGGATGAAGACCACAACAACAACAACATCTGTCTCTAAAATAACAGTGCAACAAATTGTAAAGTTACAATTTTTTTCCGACAATGTTGTGATGTCTCTAATGCCTGCGAATGTTAATTTGTTCTTCGTAACATTATTATATTTATCACCTTTCTGAAACAATTACACACTGCAACAAATTCCATAGTTGCAAATTTTTTTTTCGAAAATGTAGGCAATCTTTATGTATTTTGAACTCCTGAAGTCGATAATGATGCTCAGTTTTCCGCGCACAGCATACGTTTGTACCCTTGAAAATATACACGTAACTACCATATGGAGCTCATAAGCGTCGCAACTCTTGCAAATTTTCAACACTTGCGCCCATAGCGGTACGCAGCGAACTGTCGTATTCCGAAAGGCGTTACCTGTCCGTCACTACGTTGTGCCTGTAGATCAAAGTACGTGTTAGTCTTAGAGTAAAATGTCTACCAGCAGCTGTGTAAACGCTCCTAGCAGTTTTTGTTAAATTTGTGGTGAGATTGTGGTGCAAAACGACTGAAGAAACCGTACTCCTTTCGTCAGAAAGGTCTGTCATGCCTATTTCACAGTGAAACTAGGAACATCAATAAAGCGTGTTGTAAAGAAGTCATTACGATATGGCATTGCTATTGTCTGGCAGGAACAACACAGACATACCGATAACTGCTACTTTCATCTTGTAAGGTTACTGGTATCAACAACAAAAAGAAGAAGACTGTTCAACAACCGACGAAAAGTCTCAGAAATTCGTCATGTTCAGCACGGTCCAAATATATCTACACCACAACCTCTTTAGCCATCAGATACTGACGACAGTGATGACAGAGGTACCTTGCAGGAGATGGATCATAAAGACTTCATAGTAGGTACACATGAGGGCCCTCTTCTGTTCACTCAACCAGATGTATATGTATAAGACCATGCTCTGAAAATGAGAACGTATAAATCAAAGCTCCTAGGGTCAACACTGCATGAAAGACTATTAGGAACTGGTACGTGTTTTCATTTCAAACAGAAAGTCAATTGATATCCACACAATATTGTGCTCTAAATTACTTGTTACTACACTACAGCTATGTAAAAGGCTTGATGAGTCAGTTCTGATCTAAAAGAAGTCTGAAGACTGTTCTACTGCGCAGTTGTAACACCCTCAATACCTAACAATCATTGCGTGCAGTTGAACCAAACATATCATAACATGAAGGCGTTTCTTACACCCATCCGTTGTGAAGTTCACAGTTGGATGGTGTGTGGTGATTTGAATGTGTTGACTGTGCTTCTAGGTCAACAATCAGGTAATACCCAGTTATCTCTTCAACTGTGAATTGAAGACCCAGGCATCTGATAAACAGTGGGAGCAGAAACAGAGGCCCGAAAGCCGGAATTGGTTCCAGGGGACACAATTATCAACTATGACCCTCTAGTGGAAAGAGACAGAATACACTTGACGCCTCGACTCACCAAACTGGGCATAATGAAGCTGATTGTGAGGGCATTACCTAAGTGTGACAATTGTTTCATATCTCTACGTCACAAGTTCCCAGCTTGCCAGATGATAATTTGAATGGGGGCGTGTTCACTGGTCCTGATACCCGGAAACTAATGCAAGACGAAAATTTCCTTCATTCAATGAATGTCGTGGAGCGAGAAGCCTGGCCTCCCTTTTAGTCTGTGGTTCAAAACTTCATGGGAAACAACGGTTGCCAAAAGTATATCGACATAGTTACGAAAATGGTCACGAATTTCAAAATACTGGGATAGGCAATGAATTTGAAGCTACATTTTATTAATTTTTTTTTTAATTTGGACTTTAACTTTTCTTCCCGGCAAATCTGGACGCTGGAAGCGAGGAACAAGGTGAAATGTTCCATCAGGATATCAACGGCATGGAATGACGATACCGAAGAACTTTGTATGTTTGGAAGCAGGGCGAATGCCGCAAGATATTGAAAAATATTTTGTGTTCGATCATCATAAATTACCTAGAAGAGAACGGTCAATTGACACACAGTCAACGAGGATTTAGAAAACATCGTTCTTGTGTAACTTAACTAGCCCTTTACGCTCATGAAGTATTGAGTGTTATTGACAAGGGATTTTAAACTGTTGCCCTATTTTTAGATCTCCAGAAGGCCGTTGATACTGAACCACACAAGTGGCTTGTAGTGAAATTCCATGCATATGGAGTATCGTCTCAGTTATGTGACTGGATTCGTGGTTTGCTGTCGGAGAGGTCACAGTTCATATTAAGTGATGGAATGTCATCGAGTAAAACAGATGTGATTTCTGGCGTTCCCAAGGTAGTGTTATAGGACCTTGGCTGTTCCTTATATATTTAAAAGTCTTAGGAGACCATCTGAGTAGCTCTCCTTGGATTTCTGCAGATGACGCTGTCGTTTATCGACTATTTAAGTTATCAGAAGATGAAAAAAATTGCCAAACGATTTAGAAAAGGCATCTGTATGGACCAAATATATAAAATTGATCCACAATGACGAAAAGTGTAAGGTCATCCAAATAAGTGATAAAAGGAATCCGATAAAGTTCGGTTACACGATAAATCAGTCAAATCTAAAGGACGTAAATTCAACTAAATGCCTAGAAATTACAATTATGGACAATTTAAATTGGAAGTAACACATAGTAAGTGTCGTGAGGAAGGTTTACCACAGACTGCGTTTTATGGGCAGGACACTTAGAAAATATAAATCTACGAAACAGACTGCCTACACTACGCTTCTCAGTCCTCTTTTAGAATACTGTAGTACAGTGTGGGATCCTTGGCAGATAGAATTGAGGGAGCACATCGAGAAAGTTCAAAGAAGGACTGTAACATTTCGTATTACAGCGAAATAGGGGAGTGTGTGTCACCGAAATGATACATGATTTGGGGTGGACATCATTAAAGCAAAGACAGTCTTCGTTGCGGTAGAATCTTCTCACTAAATTTCAGTCACCAGTTCTCTCCTCTGAATGCGAAAATATTTTCTTGGCTCCGAACTACATAGGGAGAAATGATCATCAGAATAATACAAGGGAAATCAGAGCTCGCGCAGAAACATATAGACGTTCGTTTTTCCGTGCGCAATACGGGACTGGAATAATAGAGAATTATTGTGAAGGGAGTTCAATGAACCCTCTAACAGGCACTTAAATGTGATTTGCAGAGTTTTTATGTAGGTGTAGATATAGAATACTGGTGGATGCTTCACCATGAGCGCACAGAAAGGACCCATAACAGGAAAAACAGCGGCCACCAAATAACAACTATGAAAGCATCAAGCGAATGAGGTTAGCATTTGTTTTGCACAAAATTCTCTGTATGCATCTCTTCAATGTTTTCATATTTCGAAATACTGGAGATTTACACTTGTATTCTACTTCAGAATGATTTTGTGCCACATATATGTTCTACTTCCATATATGATACCAATATTGGCAAAGTATGTGGCTTTGCAAAAACTGTGGGTCACACCATGTTTTGAGTATCATTTTGGAATTCAGAAATATATAAGGAACGCCTTCTTTTGCGGGATAAAGTTTTTCACTGTTATATTGTGTTATGTTTCCTTTTCACTCAGTTGTATTTCAGTGTGACTCAATACAATATTCTTGAGTAAAATGCGTGATGGAGATCTTGATAATGTGGATGCGTATCTTTGCATGTGTTCGTGTGTGTTTGTGTGTGTGTGTGTGTGTGTGTGAGAGAGAGAGAGAGAGAGAGAGAGAGAGAGGGAGAAAGAGGGAGAGACTCAGGGAGAGAGAGCGACAGTTAGCAATCTTTATTTAATTTCAAATTACTTCTTGCCCTGAGGAGCTTGATGTAGGTCACCCTGTAGATGCAGTAGGTCTGTGATGGAAATACTTGCCAAGCAGTAGTAATACCCTGTACATGTGTAGTTAGTCTTCTTCACTTGCTACTTCGATAATTTTTATCACGTATGTAAGAACTAATTCTATCCACTACAACTGAACAGTGTCTCAGTAGATCCTAACACCTAAATTACTGAAAATCTACACTGTCCAATCAATAATGTTAATTATGTTAATCGTCTGTACAATATTATGCATCACCACAATGCCCCTAAAATATTATATACTGATGTGAACCATTAGTGCATAACTTCTATAAATATAGGTGAAAAGACTTTCCTTACTATTTCCTCTGTACTTTGAACCATATTTGTAATAACACCCGTATTTTACTTCAAATACTGTGAGTTCATAACACAAAACGGCCTTATGCTGTAAGGGAACAAACTATGTTACATTTTGTTCACAAAATTTTAGAACGAGCATTACTTTCAAAGAGGTAAAGAGAGTAAGTTACTGATCTAAGTGTGAAAACTGCTGCGGTTTCAAATCTTTTCTCTCAGAAAATATTAAAATTTAAAATAAATCTCACTAGAGCACTGTGCTAGCCTGTTCTGTTGATGGTGCGAATGGAGCTGTCTACTGCCTGTCGAATCTCTGGAACAGTTCTGAAGCGAATGCCACGAAGTGGTTCCTTCACCTTCGGAATCAAATCAAATTCCGAGGAGTATGTTGGATGGTACAATACTTCCCAGTCTCATCGACCGAACAGAGCAGCCACAGCTTGCTCTATATGTGCCCGCGCATTTTTGTGCAAAATGATGTGTGTGATGCGCAGAAAGTGTCGTCGCTTCTTTCGCAAAGCTAGTCGCAGGCCATGTTCCAAAAACGAACAGTAATACTGTGCACTGACGGTCCGCCGTGGAGGAACGTAATGCGTTACGATAACACCATACTGTCGTACACGAGATTCACCAGAACTTTTACCATACTGGGGCTCTGACGTACTTTCGTCTTTCACGGCGATCCATAAAGACGCCATTCGTTAGATAGGTGTTTCACTTTTGGATCGTACGATGTAGCCCATGTCTCATCCAGTGTTGCGGTACGGCGAAGGAAAGCCTCTCCTTAGCGCTTATAGCGCTCCAAGTGCGTCTGAGCAGCGTCGTAACGCATCCATATCCGTCAAGTCATGTGGCACCCACCGTGATGCCGAGGCGTTCCTTCAGTAGGCGCTAATCCGGTTTTGTGGGCGAGCTCACGAATCGTATCGCGTCGATCACTGTCCACTAACGCGCAACAGCATGTATTTCTTCAGAGACTCTAGGTCGACCTCCCCGATGCATGTCTGCTACAGTTTGCCGACCTTCGTTGAAGGCTTTTACCCAACGTGTCACTACTGTTCTGTACGGCAATGCGTATTCAACACACGGCTCTTGAACACCTTGATGACACTGTCATGCTGAACGACCACTGGCACATTTAATCTTCATCGAACTCCGTTCCTCCTGTTTCGAAAACATAGTGACAACGTTACGTTACACCGTTCACTCACAAGAGACTGTTTTTCCCTCGACTGCGCGCACGCCGGTGACGTGGGACGGGCGAGTCTATTTGCTCGGAGGTAAGGTAGGTATGTCAACAACGTATGCCATCAGTGACAGTAGTAGATTCCATTTCATAGTGTCTCCACAGCAGGATTGCCATTATTTAAGTTCCAACATTCATATGAAGGAGTCTGATTTATGTAGTATGTGGCGACCTACCTCGTAAACGTCAGTCTCTACGCAAATTTTCGTTGCGTAGCCACAAACGGTATTCATTTTAACTCCACTTCACATATTTCACTCTCATCGTTTCGTGGCATCCATCACCCTCACAAATCGCTTTGGCAATTACAGCACACGCAATTCTCCAAGTGATTTAACTAATACTTAGTTAGCTGAAATTACTGTCAAACTACATATTAGATTCAGATTAAATATGGTTGTCAAGTAATTTCCTTATGAGACACTACACAGTATCCATCAACAAAATGTCCCGTGGTAATAATTATGAATGTCCCTTTGCCAGCAATCATGAGAGATTATTTGCTACACTAGGTAAAACTATTTAAAAAAGGAGCTGTTTTATGGTCCTTGGTTGCGATGAAGCTATTAACTGGAAAAACAGTGTGGTGCTCCTAACTCTGCGACGGCAACAAAGCATAAACTGAAAGCTGAAAGACAGATGGAACATCTGCCGGGGGCCCATACGTTCGATTGATTTATTGCCCCTCCGAAGTAAGGCGGGTTCGCATTTCTCTTCACCCTCTTTCACTGTCTCGCAGCCGGCAGATGCAGCATTTCGAAGCTACCACTGAAAAGCTGTCTGCAATGAAAATTCAGTGGAAATTTTTGATTTCGTAACTGAACAGACGGAAATTATGGGTAGGTCAACAAGAGAGTTTACTCCAGCGATAATCTCAAACAAGTGTCAAGATGTTTGTCGCAAATGATAATTGAAAAAAAATGTAAGTTTACCGAGTCAATATAGTGGCTAAATCGTGAAATTCTTAAGTGTCTTAACTCGTCAGCTGTACTGTAGTTTCATACGTCATAAAATGATTCACTGTGCCATAGCACGTCTATCCAAAACAACTATTTTATTACAAGAACTGATTTAAGGATGACAAACTGAGAACGAAACACACATTGTTGTACCAAACTATTATGACAACCTCTTAAATAGCGTGTTCGTCAGTTTTTGAAATGCATTGCCACTTCGATTCGACACGATACGGATTTGACAAGTCCTTGGTAAGTTTCCTGAGGTAAATGCTGTAAGATGCGGCATCTGGTCTTGCAGTTCCTGTAAATTACGGACCGTTGGTTTATGGGCGCAGGGCTGGCGCAAGGCAGCCTCCCAGATTCTTTCCACCACGTTAAGCTGAGGCGAATTTGGTGAGCAAGATATAAACCTGAGTTCACTCTCATGCTTCTCACTTCTGTAGCATAGTCCTGGCCCTGTAACACGGACAGTTATCCTGCTGGTAGATGCCATAGTCGTAGGAAAAGATATAAAACACGAAGGGATCTAGTTGGCCCGTTGCAATATCCACGAGTCCATGGCCGTCAAGGTACCTTCGGCTACTACCAGAAATCCAGTGGTAGTCCAGGGAAATATTCTAAAAAGCATATTGCTGTCCCCTGAAACCCCCCAACCCGTGTCATACGGAGCATATTTCGAGTTACCACTCGCCTGGATCACTGTGAATCAGGACACGACGACTGAATTTGTGTCAATACGGAAACTTGTGAGGGTCATCTGCTGTGGAGCCCCATGTTTAACGATGTGTGCTCCGAAATGCTTTTGACTGCACCAGCATTGTACTCTGTGGCCATATCTGCCAAAGGTCGCCGTCTGTCCTGATTTAAAGTGAGAGGAAGCCCCCAACCTCAGCGATCTGTGACGAGAGGCGGAGTTCCAACACTGTGTCGTCTATTCTTGCTCAGTCCTCCTTCAGCATTTGTGCACAGATGTTTACCACAGTGTTGCCATACGATAAATAATAATACGACAGTAGCGCGCGAACAACTGACCAGCTTACAGTTTGCCATGATGTTCGTTGGCAGGCGCCGGTCCATAACGCTCTGCCTTTTGTCAAAACCGCGTGTGTCGATGGACTCCCACGTTTGTGCCCTGTAACGTCTCCAGAATCGTTCTCCATACATCTCTGCTGCGCCTATGTACTTGGTGCTTCAAAATGATTGTCAGCGTTTTGTGGCTTTGTTACATTTATTACATTCAACGTGCCATTATAAATAATAAATCAAATGAAACCGCAACTCAGACAGTTTGGTCTGTATACCTGTGCGCATGCAGTTGGCACAAGTTCTAAAGCCTACAGACTACGGTTTACGTAACCATTTTACAAACGAAATGTTGCTGCATGACGACACAGATTATCTGGATCACGTCGTCTTGAGCGATGAACCGACATTTCACCTGAGTGGAAATGTGAATACATATAATGTGAGCATCCGGGGACAGCCAATTCCCACAAGATTATAGAGCTACAATGAGATTCTCCCAAATTGAATGATTTTTATTCCTTAGTGCGGCGGAACGTTTATGGGCCTCATCTATCCTGTGTTCCCTGTGATACGGAGGAACTATGATTTTTACCCACTAGAAGGTAAACCACATAACTTCACCTGGCATCTAGATAGTGTACTGCTTCAGCCGGATAGCTCATTACGCGACTGGTTAAACGACGCTGTACCTGAGCGCTGGACTGGCTGCAAGGGCCGGATGACTGAGCTCCTTTTAAACGGCTTCGACCTTCACGCAATCTGACGTCATGCGCATTTACCTTTGGGAATTTATAAAGGATCTTCTTATGTGCCTCTGTACCATCTGATCTACTTGACTTAAGAAACAGGAGTGAAGTAACTGCTGCAACAATGACTCCAGAATGAGTGATCAGGGTTTGGGAAGAGCTCACCCATCGACTCAGGATGTTCTATCATCTGATTTAGTATCTGTAGCTGTAAGTTGAATGTAACACTCACAAGTGTTACAAAGGCTTGAAAACTCGATATTCATTTTGAAACACGCGGTTTTTTCTTTATCTTATCACATGCCCGTAGTGCCACAAGCCGGTATGCAATCTCGCTCTGAACAGTCGTTGTAGTGTCTTGGTTCTCAGGTGTAAGCTGCAATAAAGCTTCAGTTAGTAGATTCACAGACAGAGATATTTCGTAAGTGCAGTTTACTTGATGTGGGGCCAAATAAATCTTTAGTTCTTCGAAAATAGTTATGCGAGCTCTCTTAACATGATATTTAAAAAGGCACAAGTTGAAACTACGCTGAAACTGAAAACACAGCAGTCGTATCAAAAAATAAGTGGTGGAAATCGTAATGAGTGAGTGACCAAAAGCCACTTTTTTTAAATACAGAATAAACTAATCTCGGGTCTGTTGCACACCAGTGACTTAAGTAAAGGAAACACTAATTTGTCCGCAATTCTTTATTTCATGTCAGCTAGTGAAAGCTACCTCCACAACTACTGCTTCAAGAGATAATTTGGTTTCAGTAATGTTCAGCAAGACTTAGCACATCTGACTAACATTGGCAAATTTTCAGAGGACATGCTGTTTCTAGCCGGCCGCAGTGGCCGAGCGGTTTTAGGTGCTTCAGGCTGTAAACGCGCGACAGCTCCGGTCGCAGTTTCGAATGCAGCCTCGGGCATGTATGTGTGTGATGTCCTTAGGTTAGTTACGTTTAAGTAGTTCTAAGTTATAGGGGACTGATGACCTCAGATGTTAAGTCCCATAGTGCTCAGAGCCATTTGAACCACTATGCTGTTTCGTCAAAAGATGGCATTTGCGTTTTAATATATCTCGATTTGTTTTATCAGGCTACTGTTTCATCTTTGATCCATTTTTTCGTAACCTGAATTAGTTCCGGAGAATAATTGCAATAAAAATTAATACAACATATTATTCGTGGAGTTTGTGAGAATATGAGTATCTTAATTAACATAGGTAAGTGGAATGCGGCAGCACTTATAAAGATTTTGATGCGAAAATATACACGTACGTTGCCTACCTCACTAATTCCAAAAGTTTGTATTTATGATTAATTCTTCTCTTATTTTATAATAGCATTATTGTCATGTTTCACTGTATTAGTTGCTGCTGCTGTCTCAGTTTCAGCAGCAAGTCGGCGAGCGATCTGTTTAACAAACTATCAACTGAAAGAACAGTGGAGTCCATTTTCTCTGCCTCGTGATGACTGGGTGTTGTGCGATGTCCTTAAGTTAGTTAGGTTTAAGTAGTTCTAAGTTATAGGGGACTGATGACCATAGATGTTAAGTCCCATACTGCTCAGAGCTATTGAACCATTTTTGAACAGTGGAGTCCAATATCGATTAATGTCAGATGTTTACATCAACTACGTAATCAAATCAAATACGGGTCTACTAAGGACCAGTAAATATACAGTCTTAGTTCAGACAACGTACGTTAATAAAATACAAAAGAATGAGTAGACAATCAATATTTTATTCCAATGTAAAAGAAACAGTAACTTCAAGAAATATTGATCCAAATACTTACAGCAGATAGTAGTGTTAAGAACCAGATGAGATATGTCCATAACATATATTTAGAAACATATGTTTTGAGATATGAACCATCCATCTGTCTGTTAACATTACAGGATGTGAGCATTGTGTCTACCATTCATTGCTGTTAATACGTCAATCTCCGTGTCGATGAATCAACCGCACGTGCGAACACAGCTGGCTGCCCACTAACTTCGTCACCTACTTGGAACACGAGCTGCTGTAACTGCTGTAGATGTGTTTGGAATACACCAACGCCTTTAAATGTCTCTACAGCCACAAATAAAAGGTATCAACATCGTCTCAGTGGAGAGGCCATGCTACTTGGCCTCCTCGAGCAATTGTCCGTTAATTGTTTGTATCAGGTACAACTTTACCAGGCGTATACGATGGGGAGTTAGCACATCTTGTGTAAACAACATCACTTTTTAGAATGAAAGTTTCACTCTACAGCGGAGTGTGCGCTGATAAGAAACTTCCTGGCACATTGAGCTGTGTGCCGGAGCGAGACTCGAACTCAGGACTTTTGCCTTTCGCGGGGAAGTACTCTACCAACTGAGCTACCCACACAGGACTCACGCCCCCTCCTCACAGCTTTAATTCCTTCAGTGCCTCGTCTCCTACCTTCCAAACTTCACAGTGTTTCATATCAGCGCACACTCCGTTCTAAACTGGAAGTTTCATTCTGGAAACATCCCCCAGGCTGATGCTAAGCCATGTTTCCACAATATCCTTTCTTCCAGGAGTGCTAGTTCTGCAAGGTTCGCAGGAGAGCTTCTGTGTAGTTTGGAAGGTAGGAGACTAGGTACTGGCCGAATTAAGGCTGTGAGGACGGGGCGTGAGTCGTGCTTGGGTAGCTCCGTTGGTAGAGCACTTGCCCGCGAAAGGCAAAGGTCCCGACTTCGAGTCTCGGTGCGGCACACAGTTTTAACTTTAACATCCCTTTTCTTCAGCAAGGTAAAATTTCCTCTCGATGCAGGTTGTTGATTATTCCTAAGTAAGTGATAAAGTTAATGGCTTCTGTTAATACCTCTGATAAATCGTAAATAAATGTGGATCTTTGAGTTTGTCCCCACAATTACCACCAACACATTAAAGCTATGGGGAACCTGGTTTCTAGGTCCCCAGTATTGTCTATCCAAACGTGGTTATTGAGCTAATTGATCATTCTTCTCTGCAATAACTCCGTTTCATGTGCAAATAATATGGAATCCATTAGATACTGATCTACAGAACTCTATTTTAGTATCCATCGCTAGGAGCACTATTTGGCATTTTGGCGTTATTCCACAAGAGGTCGAAAACACGTTGCAATCAATATAGATACTTTAACTTCTAGTATAGAATTGGTCACAACAAAGAGCATGATTTACGCGTTTAAGAGCTCTAATTCTTTTCACACATGTTTAAAGATCGTGTTCTGTTCGTCACGTCACTCTCTTTATACCTAGAACTGTGATAATATTACCGTGACGACTTATTATTGTAGAGAATAATCACACGTCTGCAAATCGCTAGAATAAACTGCTGAATATTTTCGTCAGGGGTATGTCGGCGCTGAGGACGTTTTTTCACGAAAGTGATCATAGTTAAATACCGTGTCTGTCATTTCCACATGGAATGGCGTAACTCCCAATCACAGTTTGCACTGTTTACACTCCACGTAATTACTAATCTTTTTCTGATGCTAGAAAAACCTGAAAACGATACGTACAGTGGCGCCGGGTAGCCGCGAGGTTTGAGGCGCCTTCCACGTTTCGCGCGGTGCGGTTCCCCCGTCGGAGGTTCGAGTCCACCCTCGGGTATGAACGAGTGTGTTGTCCTTAGCGTAAGTTAATTTAAGTTAGATTAGTTAGTGTAAGCCTAGAGACCGATGACCTCAGCGGTTTTGTCCAAAAGGAACTTACCGCCAGAACCGATACGTAGAAATGTATTAGTTATGAGCCGGTTGCAAATTCAGAATCTGGCAACATCATGGGCTAAATACAGATCCCTTAACTCTCCCACGGGGCTCTCACTCCTTTTGGTTCTTTTGTCGTATACGTTATTGGCTAACAATCGGACTCAAGCAATTGCAGCATTACTTCCTTTTACGGTACCGTATGTCTAACCCTCCGACCATTTTCTCACCAGTGGTCATAACTCTATAATGGGTAGGTGTATTGTGAGCATGGAGTCCTTAGACAATGTAGCATTCTTTCCATTCCCGTGCTAAATACCAGCCCTCTGTCAACATCTTCCCTCTGACTTGGTCCTTAGGATAGCTTCCATGTTGACAACACGTCTTTTCTCTAGGACACTGAATGAAATTACTTATTTGAACTGTGTCTTGAAACATTTTACATTTTTTGTTGTCTATTGTAGATTTGATTCACGGATCTGAATCTAACCTACATATTTTTTAAATACAACTCAACTCCTTGCGAATAGGCTTAGTATGCCCAACGGGACAGGTGTTTATTATTATATTAAATTACGGTAATATGAGACATGTGAGTACTGTCGCACATCTAGTGCACGTTCTACCCAGTGCTTAATTATGTCGCGAGTACCACTTGTGTTAATAATCGAATTAGGCACCCAAAAAAGGTTCCCGAGCAGCCATAGACCCATAACAAAATCTAGGAAAAACAACCTACAACATTGGTGTCAGATCTGTAAAGTTCCCAAGCATGACAAGAAGTAGGTGCCTGTTGAGTTTGAGGCACAAGAATTCCGAGCAGTGGTTACCATGCCAGGCAGCCGTTTCAGTTGGTGAGTGACGCCTGTGGGAAGAGCCCCAGTGCGAGTGGGTGTCTTCGTGCAGGAAGGTCTGCAATGAAGACGAGCAAACTTTCGAACGCCAGTGACCGAGGAGCCCAAACAGTCTCAGCAGACAGAACTAATCGTTTCACACCAAAAACTTACGACCCTCTTCTTGGCAAAAAAGAAAATTAGGTATGGCGAGAAATGTAAACGTCAGTGTATAGTTTGTTCCAGAACTAATGGAGAGTCCTTTTCTGAATATAAAACCGTTGTTCTACATTGAACACACAGATGAAAAATTAGGTGAATTAGCTGCCATTAACAAAATACGAAGTGGTTGCAGCCTCAGAAAAACTGTGGCACGTATAAGGTCAGACGCGTAGCACTCCAGCGAGATACTAGGTCACATCCTCATAACTGTCAGCTAGTGCTCCAGTGAACCAAGACCCTCAACATGATTCAGGTTTTCAATTAACCTATTTATTTAATTATTTTCTTTTTATTGAGATCTCACGCTACAGACAAATGAAGAACTGCGTACGAATTTGGAAATGTTGGAAGCCTAATTTGCCGCCATATGCATCGGGGACAGAAGGATAGTAGAATGTATACTGGAGTCTTCATTTTACCTTTCGACGGAGATGTAATTACTGAAAAGTGAATGTAATGGATTAATACCCGTCATGTAAAGCCATACATTCCACATGTGTGCGGTGTTGAACACGTTTCAAACAGGGAACACGTGGTCGCACTACGCTAATATCTCCGTATACTGAAACTGCTCATCGTCTGAAATGAGACGCCTCTGTGTGTGTAACTGATAATATGTATCAACTTTGGAGTGCAACATACCTGTATTTCTTTGATTTATTCCATGATAAAGACAAGCAAGGAAAGACACAGGAACACTAAATTCTTGAATCCCATTCGTAATCTGACGGGAAAAAAATAACCACCTCTATCCACTTCAAATGATCGTAAACGTTGCTTATATGGTACCCAATCGAACGTGCTCTGTCACGTCCTGTTGTCCACACGAATTTATCAGTATATTAGGGAGACAGACTCAATATCCGTCTGTTCCCCACATCCACGAAAGAAATTTGGTCCCCAGCCCCCTGCCGGCAAAGCGACCCACTCATGCGGCATCTACCAGTGGAATGCGCTCTTCCCCTGAATCTTCTCAGCAGACTATCACTGCCCGCGGCTATACATCAGCCAGTGCTCGAGGTTGACAATGAGTTTGACACAAGGAAAAGCTCTTTCATACTTCATTCGCAGAACAGGAAAAAGTGAAAGGTGAACATGGACATAGCGGCCTCAGCTTCATCGAAATTCCCCACCATTGACGTTTGAAGTGTGCGCGTTGATGTCGTTCCTAGTCAATAGGTGGTGCAAGCAGAGAATGAAACGTAATGATCTTATTGTTATGTTTCCATTAACCCTGGCTACGCGGTGGTGACATTATTCAGACGAATTATAATGGTCTTTTTTATTGTCGTCTAGAGGAATTCAGATACCTACCTTATTTTTTCCAGTACTGTATGTAACACTTCAGGAAATTCGATTCCCTCATATATGTATCCCTATCTCACGTAATCACTGTGCCAACTTAAAAAAAAGAGTAGGCCCTGAAAGGACATCATGTAGATTCTGTACACTTGTACTTGCAGAAACATGTAATAGTAAAAGTTGCATTGAATACTGTATTATAGGATATGACGTTTGCATACGGACAGCTACGGACTATAGTCTCAGTAAAACCTATCTCTCTTCTAGCAGGGAAATGACATATAATCAGATAGTTTACCTGATTCATCAGCTGTTTCCATATTCTCTCTTCAGGGAAGAACTTCAAAGTCCACAAAGCATTTAGGAGTGGTGACACAACATCTGACTGAGGAACTTAAATGCAACAAGATTTACCAGCTTCGACTTATATTTACTAAAGAGTTGTTGTTGTTGTGGTCTTCAGTCCTTAGACTGGTTTGATGCAGCTCTCCATGCTACTCTATCCTGTGCAAGCTTCTTCATCTCCCAGTACCTACTGCAACCTACATCCTTCCGAATGTGCTTAGTGTATTCATCTCTTGGTCTCCCTCTTCGATTTTTACCCTCCACGCTGCCCTCCAATGCAAAATTGGTGATCCCTTGATGCCTCAGAACATGTCCTAGCAACAGATCCCTTCTTCTGGTCAAATTGTGCCACCAACTTCTCTTCTCCCCAATCCTATGCAATACTTCCTCATTAGTTATGTGATCCACCCATATAATCTTCAGCATTCTTCTGTAGCACCACATTTTGAAAGCTTCTATTCTCTTCTTGTCCAAACTATTTATCGTCCACGTTTCACTTCCATACATGGCTACACTCCATACAAATACTTTCAGAAATGACTTCCTGACACTTAAATCTATGCTCAGTGTTAACAAATTTCACTTCTTCAGAAACGCTTTCCTTGCCATTGCCAGTCTACATTTTATATCCTCTCTACTTCGACCATCATCAGTTATTTTGCTCCCCAAATAGCAAAACTCCTTTACTACTTTAAGTGTCTCATTTCCTAATCTAATTCCCTCAGCATCACCCGACTTAATTCGACTACATTCCATTATCCTCGTTTTGCTTTTGTTGATGTTCATCTTATACCCTCCTTTCAAGACACTGTCCATTCCGTTCAACTGCTCTTCCAAGTCCTTTGCTGTCTCTAACAGAATTACGATGTCATCGGCGAACCTCAAAGTTTTTATTTCTTCTCCCTGGATTTTAATACCTATTCCGACTTTTTCTTTTGTTTCCTTCACTGCTTGCTCAATATACAGATTGAATAACATCGAGGAGAGACTACAACCCTGCCACACTCCCTTCCCAACAACTGCTTCCCTTTCATGTCCCTCGACTCTTATCACTGTCATCTGGTTTCTGTACAAATTGTAAATAGCCTTTCGCTCCCTGTATTTTACCCCTGCCACCTTTAGAATTTGAAAGAGAGTATTCCAGTCAACGTTGTCAAAAGCTTTCTCTAAGTCTACAAATGCTAGAAACGTAGGTTTACCCTTCCTTAATCTAGCTTCTAAGATAAGTCGTAGGGTCAGTATTGCCTCATGTGTTCCAACATTTCTACGGAATCCAAATTGAGCTTCCCCGAGGTCGGCTTCTGCTAGTTTTTCCATTCGTCTGTAAAGAATTCGCGTTAGTATTTTGCAGCTGTGACTTATTAAACTGATAGTTCGGTAATTTTCACATCTGTCAACACCTGTTTTCTTTGGGTTTGGAATTATTATATTCTTCTTGAAGTCTGAGGGAATTTCGCCTGTCTCATACATCTTGCTCACCAGATGGTAGAGTTTTATCAGGACTGGCTCTCCCAAGGCTGTCAGTAGTTTACTAAAGAGTAACAAAGGAAACAGTTCATTGGACCGAGGAGACGAGGTTGGGGCTAAAGACTGGGAGATCAGTGGATGGCTAGTTTCTATTTGCCGTGTCAGAACTATTTCCTTTACTAAAGAGTAACAAAGGAAATAGTTCTAACACAGCAAATGGAAACTATCCATCCACTGATCTCCCAGTCTTTAGCCTCAACCTCGTCTCCTCGGTCCAATGAAAGGTATATGATCACCTCTGCAAGAGTATTCGTTTCCTGACTGAAATATTCCTCCCACGCATAAGGCCAACGGAGCACTCTCGAAGATCGGCTAAAAGGTGAGCCATTTGGCGTGGTTTCATTGGCGTCCTACCATCCAGTGCTGCTCTACAAGGGAATACGGACGACTTGAGATCGGATTAACTACTGCAATTTTCATAGTGGCAACAGTACTGACGATTCCTCTTTCTTCGAGAAGACCACATGGAAAAACACTTCCATAGTGGGCAGAGGAATTTACTGACCCAGTCAAAGATCGCACATGACTCCTCCAGTGGAGTTATACACCCGTCCGCTATCAAAGGGACTAAATCTCTTCGTCACAGGTTTGAGCCAAGTTGTACTGTATTTACGGTTGTCACGTAATTACCAGTATTTCATGAATCCCCTTGGATCACCATATTATTGCTAACTCTTTCTCTTGCTAACTCTACTGTTATCACTGAACATATCATGGCATAGATCTTTCACAAATCTGCATTCAACAAAGGATGGGTATAAGACAAGAGTATGTCCCTCTTTATTGAGCGTCTGGAGCTATGTATTGCTCCGGTCTGTCAATGACAGCGCCTCATTGTTCTTCCCCTTGGCCAAAAACACTATTGTTCCTGGTGGGTTTTTAAAATCGAATCCCAAAATCCGTAACTGAGTATTACCGACATCGCGTACTTTCGTGACTCAGTTGAACCTGGTGTGAAGATGTGTTACTAGTGGAGGGAAAGCACAATTGTCAAATTCTGAAACTGGATAAGTCCATATGTGAAATTCATAGCTATAGACCCATTAACTTCAGCAGTCTACTGTATAAGATAGCCTATGGAGTAGGTTGAATATCTGAGAGGAGAAAAGGTTTTAAACAAGTGCGTCGAGATTTTGTGAAGACTATACGGTCGTGGGAAGAGGTGTATGTTTAGATGACAATGGTGAGGAGACTGATGATATCTTCAGTAGAGGTAGCTGGACGGAGGGAGGGATGAACAGGATTATCAATAGGTCGGAGGGGTATGTATGATTTTAGTACAACTGTGGCTTTGCATTTGGCAGAGTGGGATGAGTGGGTATCGTTTCACGTGTTTCATGCAGGAAAGGAGGCGGCACTGGGAAACTGTTTGAGGAAGTGGGAGGCCTTACAGTGAGGACAGATGGATGTATTTTTGCAGTTGAGAGCGGGGTAGCTGTTTTCAAGGTTGCGCTTTTGACAATGGTAGGATTGTGGCGGTACTTGAAGGCTTTGACACTGTAGCGGTGAATCAGCGTCCCTCTATAAGGAGATGACCTGTGGTGGGAGCAGTCTCAGTGAAGACGTGCGTGAAGAACTTGAGACCGGAGTCAGTGTAGATGCAGAGGGCTGTGCGTATTTATATGGCAGGAAACTGAGCTAGGAGACCGCCTCCTCTGCCATGATCTGAGGGCCAACATTTGTGATCATGGCAGTGAGGGTGGGTGCAAGGCGAGGAGGCTGAGACTGCTTTGATTAGGAGGCTGTTTTGAAGGAAGTATGGCAGGCATCAGGGCCAAAGATGATGTGTGGGGATTTGAGTTACACATCTGAGTGGGGGTGGGGTACGTGGAATCTATAAGGGCAGTATCTTCGTGGGGTATGATTTGGGCGATGTTAATGTGGGAGACGTATTTCCTGATTTCGAGGGTTAGAGATTTTGAATGTAGCAGTATTTAGTCAGGGTAGTAAGTATGAAGGAGTTCAAATCTGGTTCAAATGGCTCTGAGCACTATGGGACTCAATTTCTGAGGTCATCAGTCCCCTAGAACTTAGAACTACTTAAACATAACTAACATAACGACATCACACACATCCATGCCCGAAGCAGGATTCGAACCTGCGACCGTAGCGGTCACGCGGTTCCAGACTGTAGCGCCTAGAACCGCTCGGCCACCCCGGCCGGCGATGAAGAAGTGAAGCGCTAGCTGTGGAAGAGGTTATAAGTGGGGGGTTGGGAGGGGGGTGATACAATACCCATATATTCAGTAGGATCGGAATCTGTTTGGGTTTTTTGTTACAGAGCTGGTTTATTTGTTTCATGTTTGGGTGCTTCTGACGTTTTGATGATAGTGAGATCAAGTTGGTGATGGGGAACTGGAGGAGGTGGAACATGTAATGGTTTAGTTAGTTTGCTTGCTTTCTGATTTGGGGCTGATATTGTGGTTTCTGGTGTTGCGACAATAGCATAGCGAGATGTTCTCCTTGCTGGTGTTGAAGCTGCGGAATTGATTGCTGTGGGACATGTTTGAAGCGGGTGATAGGCGGAGAAAATGATACATGGCGAGGAAGAGATCGTGGGAAAGATTGGGCAGGTAAAGGATGTGACTGTGGGTGGGTTAGAGACTGTGAGAAGAGGAGGTTAGAATCAGGGTGCTGGATGGGAGGGAGCTGCTAGATGTAGTGACAGCTGGAGTTGGGAAGGTCTGGTATAGATGACTGATGTAGTAGTAGTGTTCGTAGAGGGACAGAGCAACAGAGGACAGCTTGCAGAAGGTGATTAGGGGCGAAGAAATGTCGCTAAATCATGGGGAATAGTAGCTACACCAATGGTGATGTGACGATAATGACACCAGCTGCAGGTCGCGGCTGTGTCGAAGAAGACGGCGGCGGCGACGAAGACAGTGGCGGCGACGGAGACTCAGTCGATGACGAAGATGTGGGCCATGAGTTAAGGTGGTGGCTTAGAAAGCTACTATATGACAGCTGCTGAGGCAACGAAAGGGCTGCAGTGAGAATGACAATGGTGTACGTTGGTAGGTGAGGAGAATGATCAGCACACACTCACGGAAAAAGACTCGAACATACAGAACACATACACAACAGGCAATGATACGAAGTATAGGAGAATACTCCCCCTTCCGGCCTACACAGCACAGGTCAGCGCAAAGTACTCATACAGCACTACACAGCAGCTGTTGGAGATGAAAGACTTCAGTCCTTGGAAGAGGGGAGCCATCATGCACACGAACTTATGTGCACCAGGCATACGTCATACAAATTTGGGAATATTGATTTACATATGTGGTGTCTTTTATTTCGGGTATTTCCGAAATAACAGACAGCTTTAGTGATCCAGTGACCATATAAACACGTATTTAATGATTTTCAGTGACATTACCTCATTTTGGAAATGAAATAACTTGAGAGGAATTCAGTTACCACCGTAGACATGGGTGAGCCCTATCTACAGGCTGAATTCTGAACAAAGGAGCTCTCAATGCTACCTGTAGTTCACAATAACTTGCCCTTACATAAAAAAGTTCTCTAGTTACGATTCACGCGGCAAGGCAGACGCCACATAATCCCTGTGCCGGCTCTGCTCTCTCCTCCAGTATACCGCTAGAGCGGCGGCGGCGGCCGCCGTACTCATGGTCTCTTAGAACTAAAGCGGTGTCGTTACTTACGCTAAATTATACACCCCTTCTGACGCCCGGGCGTGTAATTACTCTTTAACGCTACCTGGGAGTGTATAGTAGCTTTGAAGTAAGTAAAACTTCGACAGTACTGTTGTTATACGTCATGATGGTTTTGCAATGGAAGTAATTGGAAAATGACAAAAATGTGATACAGGCAACAGTGTTCTCCTCTACTGAAGTGATAACATAACTTGACAGATTTTCCAACGAGCCAGTCGAACAAACCGAAAGCAACAAAATAATTCAAAGGCGTGTACACGTTTATTTCATGAAATATGAGTTGTGGAACATTTTGTATGCTAAAGAGTTATGATGTTTATGGAGAAGGAAAATCTTCTCTATAAATATCGACATGGATTCCGCAAACAGAAATCTAGCTGAATCATTTCGCTCTGCCTTTCCATGAGCGCTGTAGACATGGCACTCAGTTTGATGCCATATTCCACGACTATAGGAAGACATCTGACACCGTCCCTCACTGCCTTTTAGTGAATAAAAACACGAGCCTACCCAGATTTCACCAGATTTGCGACAGAAGCCAAGACTAGGCAGATCTCGGAACGTCGCTCTTTTAATGCGTAATGTTTTCCAATTATCACAACAATTTACGAAATCAAGGAACTATGCCACTGGAACACCAAAGGGTTTTCGCGATCATAATTGACTGACGGGATTTGGAACATCTGTTTCATGGAAGGGTACGTTTCTGACCAGTTTACATGGCAGATCTGTACGGAAATTTTTCAGGACAGTTTTGCCAGCAGACAAGACCCTAATTTCATCCATTTGTCCGGACATGACGATGCGAGAATGTAACACTTCGACAAAAGCGATCTCCTCGGTGAAAATACAAATATGCAAGACATCAGCGCTTGACGTCCAGACTTCAACAAAATGCTCGACTAATGTTGTGAATAAGAATAGAACACAACACTAAATCACTAAAATTTCTCTCTCACACAATAATCGTGAAACAAATAGCTGGAGGATCATATGTATATAGTAGAGAGAACCTCATCCCTTCCTCGCACTTACTTAGAATCACTAAAGCTATAAAACTGAGCGACTCCATATATATCCAAAATGTAACAAGTAAATGGTGGTCTCCACATTATCCCATGTACATATTCGTACTGCGACATACAAACTGGTAAGTAATACATGTAGCTTTTCTAATAAGATTCTCTGACAAGAAATCATATTTGCGACGTATCAAAATTAAGGGATTTGTGGTCGGATGGTATCTAGACTTGGTACAGCTCTGTTCAGAAACCTTTTCTAGACGTTGTCACATGGTCAAGCCATGCACGTCTGCATTCAGGTCCATTAACTAAGATATCGGAACAAACAGCTACTGATTACCAACCTCCAACCAAATAGCTAATGCAAAAAAGGTTGAAATGGCTCTGAGCACTATGGGACCTAGCTTCTAAGGCATCAGTCCCTTAGAACTTACAACTACTTAAACCTAACTAACCTACGGACATCACACACATCCATGCCCGAGGCAGGATTCGAACCTACGACCGTAGCGGTCGCGCGGCTCCAGACTGTAGTGCCTAGAACCGCTTGGCCACCCCGGCAGGCTAGCTGATGGACTGGGAAGTTATGCGAAAGTTTAAATAAACACAACATTAAATGAATAAAAATATTTGACAACAAAATGCAATTATATGCAGAAAAGAAATTGACGTAGACTGTTAGGTAACGGGCGAGTTGTGGCACTCTGAAAATGTTCTAAGTTCAGAGTTGGCGTGGCTTCACGGGCTGCTTGGCAAGCTGGTGTCGTCAGCAAGTGCGTGTT
Organism: Schistocerca gregaria; assembly: GCF_023897955.1. Lineage (NCBI taxonomy): Eukaryota > Metazoa > Arthropoda > Insecta > Orthoptera > Acrididae > Schistocerca > Schistocerca gregaria. The sequence continues at coordinate 839,428,980 of NC_064931.1, forward strand.
CGTGAACGTTAGCCGTAGCAAGAAGGGTAGCCACGGCGCGTGGTCCAGGCCACCCATGTGGCTGGGAATTTCATGTTGACGCTGTGTCGATGACTGTGCTTTGTGTCAATGAAGGAGATATGTGTGCCGGAAGTGCCTAAGATGGCGGACTTTGCGAAAACATAATGGCAGACATTTCACAGTTCATGTAGAAATTAATAATAGCCAGAGGAATCATGATACCTTAAAAAGAAACATGTACCTTACCATTACTAGCACAACGATTCTGATGGTGTAATCAAATTTTCAATATCTTTATTAGATTAAAGGTTAGTATCTGATTGTAAATTATAAAAGTAACACCCAGAAACGAATTTCCAAATCTAAACGGTTCGTCCGATTTTGTCGATCGACGTATCTTTAGAAAGCTATTAGTGTAAACATGAATTGGTATGAATTACAGACATGCAACTTCGATACTACAAGAGTTATTGGAAGTCAAAGTTACCACTTACTATTGATCACGTCAGTTTAAGTAGTGCACAGATTACGAAAAAACGGTAGCAGCATGCTTATAAATAGCTGTTGATGTACTTTCCGGGATGTGAGGTCGTGGTCCAAGAACGTTTTCTGCTCCTTACGTTTCGTCCAGGACTGCGCTGGGTTTCCTCAGAGGCGCTGTTCCGCTGAGTCTGTTCCGAGCGGAACAGCGCCTCTGAGGAAACCCAGCGCAGTCCTGGACGAAACGTAAGGAGCAGAAAAAGTTCTTGGACCGCGACCTCTCATCCCGGAAAGTATATCAACAGCCATGTCAACCGGTCGTGAAAGCCTTCATTCTACATGCTTATAAATATATATTTATTCGTATATATCTTTGTTTATGTCCGATATATACTATTCATGAAGAAATTGGTCAAATATTTATTGTCTTTTAGAGAGCATAGAGACATTAGGGTACTGGCCTACTTTTGCTTCTATTCGTTTGATTTATGTTTATTTAATTTGTTTATGTTTTAAATAACGTGTGATAAAGAGGGTTCATGGCCCAGCCGTAGGAATATTTATTTCATTTCAAGTTATTTAAACGTAAATCCAGTGTTTCGTATGAGTTTCAATATGTTTGTGAGTGCGCGTTGGCTTGGAGACATGGCGAGAGCGCTCTAGCCAATCACAGCATTCGTTACTACGGTAGGCGACTACCGAAGTCAATGGAGAGACTGGAGGGAAGTGGGGAAGGAGCATCCTGTCGCAAAGGACATGAGAGGCACTACGGACGGTCCCAGGGAATAGTTGGAGAGTGTTGAGCAAATTGCACGTGGTCACGGGAGATAGAACTACTTCGTAGTGCCGACTTGTGTACTTGTGAGATTTCCGTGGCTTCTGCAGTGAAGAGGTAGTATGCGTTTAGAAGTGAATATCTAAGTATAATGTTGCCCATAGCTGACTACGCGAAGTAGTAATATATTGTTTCCCTGTTATTCAACTTATGTTTGATTTAATTGCTGGACCATCGACACCAATGTGTTTTGGAGTAATAAACAGCGTACTTAAAGGCACATTATATTTGTTAAAAATAGTACATGCACATTTTATGTAATTGCAATATTTCATTTATAAATTTCAGTGTTATATTCAAAATTCGCAATTGACGAGCGATAGGAACCTTGGACGATTCGATTTATGTGTATATTCATATTTTATAAGGTAGACTCAGCAGTATATGGCTTGAAATGTGGAAACTACGTATTCCAGCCCCTTGACAACGAAAGCAGCCAAAACTTTTAATATTTCAACTCTGAAGGTGTGTAGCTGAGGGTTTATTTTTTATTGAAAAGCTAACAATTTGTGGCTCGTCCGGGATTTGTGTCCTGCGTACTATGTGAAGTGTAAAAACCTTAACGAAACCAGCTGAGATTTATGTAGAGTGAAACTCTCACAAAAGAAAATGTGAGATTTATTTCGCAAGTAGGTTTCTGGAAATAGTGAAATTACACAGTAATTTTCACAACTAACACATGCTATTGATAGAGGTCCTAATCTATCATGTTAAAGGCAGTTTGCATGAGGACTCAGAGTCTATATAAGTTAAGTACAGGGAACGGTAAAAGTTAGCGCATTTAACAGACAGCAGTATCAGAGACAGTTGGAACACAGGGTAATTGGCAGCAGCTACAGTTACATCAAGCGACATCTCCAGTGGCGGATGGAGTTCAACAGCAGTATGACAGCTGCGTCTTCGAGTGCTCCAGGACAGTTTTCAGTGGCGACTTCCACCACTACCGACAGCATCACCATGGCAGAGGGAACCATCTCAGATGAGGTAAGTGACTACGCAAATACTGAGATAGTGTTTAATTCAGAAGTTGAAGGTCCTCTCATAGATATCGCTAATATAATGTAATTTTGAAAACGTAAGTGAGCCGGTTAGTCCGAAATCAGAGTGGGAAAGTGGAACTAGTATGAATTCATGCAAGAGGAATGAATGTGGGAGAGATATGATGTCTCAGCTAATGCAAATGATCCAGGGAATGGCAAATAATATCAGTACAATTCCAACAGATATGGGTACACTGCGAACAGTTACGGATACAATTCGGACTGATACGGGTGCAATACAAACTGAAATAGGTTCCGCTAAGAAAGAGGAAGTAGAAAAAATCATGGGTAACCTTCAAAAAGCAATTGATGGAAAATTAAAATGTGTGCGAATGGATATGGGGAAAATTACAGACGAAGTTGTAATAGTAAAATCTAAAATCGAATCAGTGAAAAAAGATCTTGGGGAAAACTGGATAAGATACAGACGGAAATGGCGGGCAAGGTAATCGACTGTGTGAAAGCGCAAGATGCTCATAAAAGCAATAGAAATTTAGCAGTTAGTGACATTGCCAATTGTGTAGATGAGGGGGAGAAAGAAGTGGACAAAATATGAAGATAAAATACAGTCCAGTATGACTAGTGAAAATGAATTTAAAAAACAAATGCAACAGAAAAAAGTGATTTAAATTCGTTAGCCTCTCAAAAGGCCACGCCAGTTATAAGTATTCCTTGGGCAAATACGGGATGTGCGAAATGTTACACAGATGATGGAAGATATCACTCACAAAATTTTTTGGCTGTGTGTAGGGACGCTTTTGTTCACGGGATGTGGGACAAAGAGAAAATAAAATACGTTAAACGGCATCTGGAGGGAGATCCACACTCTTGGGCAAATGTTAAATGACGTTTGTGTGAATCGTACCAACAGTTCGAAAAGTGTTTTTTTAATTAATTTTGGAGTGAGGCTAAGCAGATGTAGATCCAAAATGAATTCTGAAACGGGCTGAGTTCAAGGTACGGTAATGGGACGATGTGAGATTTTTGCAAGGGCGAACTTGGCAAACATCTACATGTGAAAAATCCGTTGTGGGTTTTAATGGAAATCACCACGTTAAAAAGGTGATTACCCGGATATTTGCAGTCGGGTCTTGTTCATAGTCCATGTTATTCTGCGGACAAATTGCTGGATTTTGTAGAAAAATTAGAGGGGGGTTTGGAGGTCAATCCTCAGAGCAAACCGGGTGGTAGTTATCAAAATGTGAATCCAGACAATCACCACCAAAATAATAATAATCGTGAGAGAAATAAAATTAATTCTCAGGGAGATAGTAACTGGAAATAGCAGAATGGTCGGAGAATGAACAGGAGTGATATCTTCCATTAAAAGGATCCGAGTATAGAACACAGATTTGACGGGAGAAATTCGCACGAAGTGCATTCGCGTAACAACCGGATTGGAAACTGATGTTCGCAACATCTCAGTTCCAGGGATGGCTATCTTAACAGGTGATGTAAAGGACTGGAGATAATGGTAATGGTAGAAATGCCTGCCAGAGTGGCTGTGTGGTTCTAGGCGCTATGGTCTGGAGCCGAGCGACCGCTACGGTCGCAGGTTCGAATCCTGCCTCGGGCATGGATGTGTGTGATGTCCTTAGGTTAGTTAGATTTAATTAGTTCATAGTTCTAGGCGACTGATGACCTCAGAAGTTAAGTAGCGTAGTGCTCAGAGCCAACCTATGGTAGAAATCTTGATAGGTTAGGAGAAAGGCAACAAATAAAGAATACGGAGTATGTTAAAGACCGAGGCTATATAGGTGGCTCTTTCAATAAAAGCAGGCGCGAACGGTGGAAGCATAGATTTGCGAGAGATTTAAGTAAAAGTAATGGGAATAAATTTGCGGGGAATGATGTAACTTATGAATGTGTAATGAATGAGTGTGTGAATGGTTATAAATAGAAACATTCGGTGGTTCAAAAGGAAATTAAAGAGAAGATGAATTTTGTGAAAGCAAGTTGTGTGGAGAGTTCTGAATAGGTGTTAGCAAACAGTAGCAATTGCAGTAAGGAAGGTGTTGTAGTAGCAAATATTTGTGAGTCGGCGAAGCCGGCCGCGGTGGCTGAGCGGTTCTAGAGGCTTCAGTGCGGAACAGCGCGACTACTACGGTCGCAGGTTCGAATCCTGTCTCGGGCATTGATGTGTGTTGTCCTTAGGTTAGCTAGGTTTAAGTCGTTCTAAGTTCTAGGGGACTGATGACCTCCGATGTTAAGTCCCATAGTGGTCAGAGCCATTTGAACCAGTTCTGAGTCGGCGAAAAGCGTCGATTTTAGTGAAGGCGGCGTAGCTTTGGTCTCGCCAGCAGCTTCAGGAAACTGATCCTCGAACTTTGAAACACAATACCTAAAACCTCAAAATAAATTCTCCAGTAAAAATCTCGGGGCCTGGCAAAAGCAGAAGGTTATCAAGTTTTCAAGAAATGTTTCGAACTTTGCGAAGTTTTGGACCCTCCATATCAAATGTTTGTTTCATTCCAAGGAAGAGCTACATACTTTGATCAATTAGAGAAATTTACATAGCATGTCGGACACTGCTGTTATTGTCCAAGGCTTTTGGGAGCTGTAGAGAGTAATTTTTCAGAGAAACATTCAAAATTGCAACTCTATCACCAATTTTAGTAAGAAGAATAGAGAAAAAAATTAAATCAAAATAAATCAAAAAATTTAAGAAACTTTTAACTTTAGCAATGACATTAGGTTTTTCGAGCTCGAGTTTCTTGAAGAAAAACTATCTGTTCGTAATTCTGGAAAATAGTTTTCAAGGAACTTATTCTACAACACCACCTGACAGGAAAATAAATCATAAGAGCTACATATTTAATAAAGCTTACACACTGGGCAGATTGCCGAAACTCGAATATTACTAGACGGTTGTGGGACCCGCGGGCAAAATTGATAGTTTCTTCCCAAGTTGCAATATAGTCTCTTACCATGGCCTGATTTTGTATTGCATCTTCTGTCGCAAGGTTTAAAGAATGGGCCAAACAGTAAACATGGTGGAATCGCGGATCAATTTCTCTGATTTTTGCTTATTATCTACTGTCAATAATACTTTACGTGTTGTAGGCTCAACTTTACAGAAATGAAACAAAAATATCATTAACTTGAAAACTATCACCACTAACACATCGAAAGCGAACCGAAACTTTCTCTTTTTGACATAAGTCGCTAGTTTCATCCACAGTTATCGAATAACACTGGTAATAAGCTTTACCAAATTCTGTAAGACGTCGTTAGCCATAATAGAACCGGCTCCATTTGTTACGTCATTCCAGATCCATCTGTACTTTGTACGCCAAGACAAGAGGAAAGGTCGGAGTATCTTACGCATTTAACTCCTATAATAAATTACAATTATAATTTTCATTTGTGTGATCACGGATTACAGATCCCTGGACCATGACATAACGCAGTGAGGATAACATTTTCAACGGAGCTACTCTTGCAGACTTTGTTTATCTCACCTTACTCATAGACCTTAAACACCGCACATTCACACCTTTATCAACATTACCTTTCCTACTACAGCAAGACATATGATAATTTGACTTTTGATGACAAGCTAACCCTTGTAACGCTGTATTTCAAGAAGAAAAACCAACTTCAACGAATGCTTTTACCACACCTTCGTCTTGTTTAGGTTTCTACACAAAAAGCCCACCAGAGGAACACATATCCTTATATACAGAACAAAACACTTTACCACACTTCTCATCTCACAACATCCACTTATATTCGTTTTCGCATCGCTTCTGGAAAGGACGGCCAAGACCAGGAATACCATCTGAAGCAATATCTGCATATATTGAGCCGAATCACTTTTCTTCATTGGAAAGCAAACAATGAATTTAATCATTACAAATACTAACTACAACAAAGACATAAAGAAAATAAAATACAAATGGAAATAATTATGAATGATGCTTTTTACGCAATAAAAAGAATAAACTTAACATTTCTGTTACACAAAGAGTACTGAGCATCAATCGACACAACGCACCTGTTTGAATCGTTGCCGACCGTTGCCCGATGGACAGAACGATCAAAACTTTCGTGATGTTCCCGCGAGGGAGTAGGAAGAGCACTTGTCAGTGGTTTCTGGAGGACTCAGAAGCACTTCGCCATGCTTGAATTGGTAAACGCGAGAGCATGTTGTCAAAAATAGCATCACTGACAACTCTGAATTCTCCCCAAATTTTCTGTGTTCGTTATTTATTATATTTCACTGTTCTTCCTGATTCGTATGGATGCTGAGCACCCCATAAATTTCAGGGAAGGGGGTTGGGAGGGGTTTCGTGAACACAGGAACACCCACAGGGTCGGCGCCCCTTGTTTGAAGAGAGGGCGTAAATGGAAATCAAAGGTAAGGAGCCCGGATTAGCGGAGCGGTCTCGCGCTGCAGTCATGGGCTGTGCGGCTGGTCCCGGCGTAGGTTCGAGTCCTCCCTCGGGTATGGGTGCGTGTGTGTTTGTCCTTAGGATAATTTAGGTTAAGTAGTGTGTAAGCTTAGGAACTGATGACCTTAGTAGTTAAGTCCCATAAGATTTCACACACATTTGAACATTTTTTGGAGGTAAGGACTAAGGAGTAATAACAGTTCAAGCGGGTTTTTCTTCAGAAGGAAATGAAAGGGCTTTTACTGCTAAGTCAATTTCCATTGACCCAAAATCATTTTATAAAAAATTATGGAAGCGAATGGAAGGTGGACTTTGGAGCTAAGAAGATGATATTACTTCATCCACTGAAGTACTGAATACTTCTCATTGGACTGACGATCCTGCAGTAATTTTTGTTGAGGCATAAATTAGAAAAAATAAGTGAGAGGTGCAGATATCCTGAAGCAAAAGTAATCAGAGGTTTTTGAGAGTTCAGGAGGAGAAGAAGTGGTTCGCTTCTCAGCCGCCTCTGATAAACACAGTTAATGGCATATGAATATACACAACTGAGTGTGAGGGGATTCTCACCAAAGGACCATGTTTTAAACCCTTTAAGAGAGTGACAGCATCTGACGGATGTTGCCAACTATATGTTCAGCAAAGAGGTGAACTTCATTTACAAATGTTCAGGTCATCTCTCATACGTACACCTGGTCCCTGAAAGAAAGACACCTGGCTACACAATGCAAAAGCACTGGCGGAAGTTGGAGGAATATGATAGTGATCTTCTGACGCCGATTTGCGACCGTCTTTAAACATGCAGGTTCATCTTCATGGTATCACTTTTACCTTTAATACTAGACACTATGCACTGAGGCGACAAAAGTCATGGTATACATTCTACTATCGCGTTGTAAATCCTTTTGCCCAATTGTCCGGCGTAGTGCAGCATCTCGACGTGGCATGGACTCAACAAGTCGTTGGAAGCCCCTGCAGAAGTAATGAGCCATGCTGCCCCTATAGCAGTCCATAATTGCGAAAGTGGTTGGCGATGCAGGATTTTCTGCACTAACTGATGTTTCGATTGTTCCTCAATGAATGCTCGATGGGACTGATGATCGACAAAGTGGGAGACCAAATCATTCGTTCGAATCATCCAAAATTTTGTATAGCCTCGTCGCCAGTTTTGTAAAGGCCTCTTCGTTACTGCTGTGGAGGCCGAGTTGCCACTATTACGGTAAGCGAAATTTATGAGTTCGTGAAACGGCTTCTGGTGCAGTACAGCGCTAATACAATTTCTCCCTGACACTATTACACAGCTATGCCCGACGGTCAGGCAACAGGATAAGAGAACGGAGGTCTCACAACACCGCAACAAATTAGTAACAAAGTAACACAAATGAGTTAAAAAGATTTACTTATCTTTGTGACTTGGTCAATGATTAAGTCTGAAAAAATGCTTGTGATATACCACAAACAAGGCGCAGAATGGCTATGTGCAAATAATCGTAGGTAAACTTCACAGTACATAGAAAATGCACTTACAACTGTCTGTTCAATTTAAAGAGTTCACTGAACGACGTTCCCCGTATTAGTCAGCCCTGGACGATGATCTATAGCCAAGTGGGCGAGAGCTGCTCTTCTGTGTTCCCAGTAGGCTTCTGTCCATTGTCGTCCGGTCATTGGCGGACTGTACTCAGGCTGTAATTGGCCGAGGCGAAGTCGATGTCTTCATCCTCAGCACTGCCCGTGGCGCTGGTTTAAATCATGAAAGTGGCGAGTCTCTATGGCACTGGCACCAGTTCGCATCTATGCGCCTGTGGTGCTTTTGCCCTGGCTGTGTCTTGTTCGGACGACAAAGCCCACAACGTTCTTCAAACCAATTGTCTGTGAACATGAAGTGCATGAATGGCAGCAAATGGTGTCCAAGTAGCCGAACATAACCATTTCTAGTCAATGATCGGTTCACTTCAATCAGAGGACCCAAACCATTCCATCAAAAGAAGCCCACACCATTACGAAGACACCATCATCTTGGGCAGTGACTTGTTGACAACCTGGGTCCACGGTTTTGTGGGCTGTATGCCTCTCCCGAACCCTACCATGAGACGTTACCAACTGAAATCGGGACTCGTCTGACCGGGCCACGGTTTTCCAGCCGTCTATGGTCCAACCGATATTGCTTCGATGCTAGGAGAGGCGCTTCAGGCGATGTCGTGCTGTTAACAAAGGCACTCACATCCAGCATCGGCAGCCACAGCCCATTAAAGACAGATTTCACCACACTGTCCTCGTATTACTATCCAACACATCTGTCCACCTCAGTGTATATTTGCAGGGTGTTTCAAAAATGACCGGTATATTTGAAACGGCAATACAAACTAAACGAGCAGCGATAGAAATACACCGTTTGTTGCAATAAGCTTGGGACAACAGTACATTATCAGGCGGACAAACTTTGGAAATTACAGTAGTTACAATTTTCAACAACAGATGGCGCTGCAAGTGATGTGAAAGATACAGAAGACAAAACCCAGTCTGTGGGTGCGCCATTCTGTACGTCGTCTGTCTGCTGTAAGCGTGTGCTGTTCACAACGTGCTGTGGACAACATGGTTTATTCCTTAGAACAGAGGATTTTTCTGGTGTTGGAATTCCACCGCCTAGAACACAGTGTTGTTGCAACAAGACGAAGTTTTCAACGGAGGTTTAATGTAACCAAAGGACCGAAAAGCGATACAATAAAGGATCTGTTTGAAAAATTTCAACGGACTGGGAACGTGACGGATGAACGTGCTGGAAAGGTAGGGCGACCGCGTACGCCAACCACAGAGGGCAACGAGCAGCTAGTGCAGCAGGTGATCCAACAGTGGCCTCGGGTTTCCGTTCGCCGTGTTGCTGCTGCGGTCCAAATGACGCCAACGTCCACGTATCGTCTCATGCGCCAGAGTTTACACCTCTATCCATACAAAATTCAAACGCGGCAACCCCTCAGCGCCGCTACCATTGCTGCACGAGAGACATTCGCTAACGATATAGTGCACAGGATTGATGACGGCGATATGCATGTGGGCAGCATTTGGTTTACTGACGAAGCTTATTTTTACCTGGACGGATTCGTCAATAAACAGAACTGGCGCATATGGGGAACCGAAAAGCCCCACGTTGCAGTCCCATCGTCCCTGCATCCTCAAAAAGTACTGGTCTGGGTCGCCATTTCTTCCAAAGGAATCATTGGCCCATTTTTCAGATCCGGAACGATTACTGCATCACGCTATCTGGACATTCTTCGTGAATTTGTGGCGGTACAAACTGCCTTAGACGACACTGCGAACACCTCGTGGTTTATGCAAAATGGTGCCCGGCCACATCGCCCGTCCAACGTCTTTAATTTCCTGAATGAATATTTCGATGATCGTGTGATTGCTTTGGGCTATCCGAAACATACAGGAGGCGGCGTCGATTGGCCTCCCTATTCGCCAGACATGAACCGCTGTGACTTCTTTCTGTGGGGACACTTGAAAGACCAGGTGTACTGCCAGAATCCAGAAACAATTGAACAGCTGAAGCAGTATATCTCATCTGCATGTGAAGCCATTCCGCCAGACAAGTTTTCAAAGGTTTCGGGTAATTTCATTCAGAGACTACGCCATATTATTGCTACGCATGGTGGATATGTGGAAAATATGGTAGAGTTTACGTACACTGAAAAGAGCAATATAAGAAAGCCCTAGCTAGTAATACTGCAAGCTCACACTTATGAATACTCACCTCTTACCAGGAAACGGCCGTGGCGCTAGTGCCCTTGATGACACACATGAGCACATTGACTAGCAGTGTGGCCGTGGCCGGCATGGCGGTTGGAAGGTTGCTATACGCCGCTTCCTTGTATGAAAACATGGGCTTTAAGTGTTACTATCTGGGTCTTTTTATCTTTTCTTATTTTGCTATTTTCATTTAGGTGAATTTGGTTTCACCATGTCAGTTTTTCAACTGGTCAGTTTGAACTATGATGTCCTGCTTGTTGCGAGTAATAGTATTTTATTTTACAAGATTGTGTCACTCTCCTTCCCGTATCAAAGCTTAAATGGTTTAGTGAAGTGTGAGTATTTCATATTGGTTATCACAGATCATAGATTATAACGGTAGTTATCTGTTTCTTATCATAATGCCCATTGTCCGTTTCCTATCTTGTAGATGTACACCTCAAGATGTGATCTGAAATCACGAGAACGGTCGTGTTCCTATAAAAGTTAATACACAGCTGAAAGATGTTTATTTCAGGAACATTGATTAAAGGAAGTAACATTTTCTCCGGCTTCAAAGAACAGTTTATTTCGTAATAAATGAAACTACGGCTAGTGGTTAAAAATGAAGGTAGCTTGAAGTAGATTTAAAGAAACGAATATTAGTTGCACAAGACGGTCTTTCACGGAATTCTGTAGCAAATCAGTCTTCAGACTGAAGAGCGCAAAAACAAGGAGCTAAAAATGATGATCGGAAATAATACGCCGCCTATACCTTCCTCTCCACAAAGCGGCTATTCTAATAGAAAAATTTTAATTAAATATTGAATGATATAAGTAGGTCACTTGTGAAATTGTGAGACATCTGGTGGCCATAAATAAAATCAAACAATAAAATATAATAGTCAACCACACCCATAGAAAACACTAGACAGCTAGTAATAGCATCCTTAACTCTGACTGAAACACCATCCAGGCAGTTTCCTGTGGATGAACACGACTCATACCAATGAAGAATTAGTCTCAAATTTTTAAGCTTCTGAGATTTCGAGGATTGTCTGAATTTCGCGTGTAGCTCAGAAGGCTGAGCACAGTTATTATATGAATTGCAATACTTCCTTTAGTTTAGTAGTTAGCAGTTAATCCAGTGTTTATATAATATTTTATGTAATTCTTGATAGTTAGTAGAACATGGAGCTCATTCGAAGATATAATTTGAGAGACCCAGTAAACCTGTCTAATATTTTTAAAATTATTCTTTCTAATTCACGCCACCTTATAGTCTTACGTAAACGGAATAATACTGAACATAACAAAAAGATATGAGGTATAATTTCCATAGGTTGTAAATTATATAATAACGGTCTGCTTCCCGTTATTGCAAAATGTGCAGTACCATGTATCTAAGAATGCCAGTAACAGAAATGTTATGTTCTTTACACACATGTCTTTTGAAAAATGACATTTCAATTGAAGCTCCGGTGGATACTGGCTAATCCAGAGGTAAATATTTAAGAATTGATTAGCTTAGGCAAAACGCATAGCCACATTCACAGGCAGATGGTTACGACACTGGATACATTCTGTCAAATACGTTTCTCGTGCATTACCAGGAGAAAATCCTCTGTGTTAATTTACATATCCCAATGGACATTACTGACCATCAGGCTTTAATCAGATTCAGAGCCCTGTTCCTAGAACGTAGAATTCTCATTTATTTTAAGAAAAGAAAACAGTTACTTCTTGGTGGACATGACCATATGCTCCTTAAGACAGGAAGAAGTACAATGTAAGTCATTCATTTGCAAAACGCTTATTACACAGACTTTTAATATCTGGTACGTATTTGGAATAATAACAAGGAACTCTTTGGTACGTAAGTTCACCTGTTACGAAATCAAAGAAAACAAATGAGGAGACAGTCTCGCAATCAGTACATCGTTATCTTCGATCAGAAAATATCGCTGCGTTGCCAGGAAATTGGGCTCTTGTAACTGTACTTGCCAGAGAGTTACTTTGTTTGAGTGACGGGAACGGAGTGCCTCCTAGTTGTGGGCTGTCCTTCGGAAAATTAATTATGATTTTGATTAATTATTAAAAGGAAATCGAATTCATACTTACCTCCAAAGATTCCTGGGTTGATTAATTAAAAATCTCAAGGTGGACAGGCATTACAACTCACAATGAAATAGGTTATTATTTAAATATTCATATACTAAAACAAATTAATTTCACATTGCCGAGATCATGCTTCAAAAAAGAAATGGATGGAGCCAAGACCTCACCGACGACAGAGATAATGAAAGCACTGACTCTTAAAAGGAACTAGCATTTTTAATGCTGATCAAGTGGTGGGTACAGAGTGGTGTAAAATATGCAGATAGTCTGTGGACTAAATTTAACAGCTATACTGCAAACACTATTAGGGGTGAAACTTGGATGTGAATCAGAGAGATCTCCTACTCAAGAGAGTCCAGGTGAGCAGGCATATGGTGATTTTTGCGAAGTCTTTACACTATACGTTGAGGCTGGCTTGTAGCATACAACCGGACCTTACAAAGCCTCGAAGACGTACGCATCATGTAAAAACAGCGATGCTTTGTATCTGGCGCCATTAGACGCCTCTGTCAAGGTAATAAACTTTTAAAGTTTGTTGAGGCTTTAGGTAGAAAGTGCCTGTCAGCCGAATGCGGTAACCGTTGACCTCATCCGAAATTGCAACCGCTGTTGTCCGATTAAAGAGAATGTGGCTAAGACGCCTGAATTAAGGCGTTTAAGACTTCAGGGAGACTGGTACTCAGTAAGCTCCCGATCTCAAAAACTAGGTGTCTTACCAACTGTTAAGAAAGGTAGCAATTACTGCATTAATTCACCAGAGGCTTTCCATCTACACTCCTGGAAATTGAAATAAGAACACCGTGAATTCATTGTCCCAGGAAGGGGAAACTTTATTGACACATTCCTGGGGTCAGATACATCACATGATCACACTGACAGAACCACAGGCACATAGACACAGGCAACAGAGCATGCACAATGTCGGCACTAGTACAGGGTATATCCTCCTTTCGCAGCAATGCAGGCTGCTATTCTCCCATGGAGACGATCGTAGATATGCTGGATGTAGTCCTCTTGACCGGCTTGCCATGCCATTTCCACCTGGCGCCTCAGTTGGACCAGCTTTCGTGCTGGACGTGCAGACCGCGTGAGACGACGCTTCATCCAGTCCCAAACATGCTCAATGGGGGACAGATCCGGAGATCTTGCTGGCCAGGGTAGTGGACTTACACCTTCTAGAGCACGTTCGGTGGCACGGGATACATGCGGACGTGCATTGTCCTGTTGGAACAGCAAGTTCCCATGCCGGTCTAGGAATGGTAGAACGATGGGTTCGATGACGGTTTGGATGTACCGTGCACTATTCAGTGTCCCCTCGACGATCACCAGAGGTGTACGGCCAGTGTAGGAGATCGCTCCCCACACCATGATGACGGGTGTTGGCCCTGTGTGCCTCGGTCGTATGGAGTCCTTATTGTGGCGCTCACCTGCACGGCGCCAAACACGCATACGACCATCATTGGCACCAAGGCAGAAGCGACTCTCATCGCTGAAGACGACACGTCTCCATTCGTCCCTCCATTCAAGCCTGTCGCGACACCACTGGAGGCGTGCTGCACGATGTTGGGGCGTGAGCGGAAGACGGCCTAACGGTGTGTGGGACCGTAGCCCAGCTTCATGGAGACGTTTGCGAATGGTCCTCGCCGATACCCCAGGAGCAAAAGTGTCCCTAATTTGCTGGGAAGTGGCGGTGTGGTCCCCTACGGCACTGCGTAGGATCCTACGGTCTTGGCGTGCATCCGTGCGACGCTGCGGTCCGGTCCCAGGTCGACGGGCACGTGCACCTTCCGCCGACCACTGGCGACAACATCGATGTACTGTGGAGACCTCACGCCCCACGTGTTGAGCAATTCGGCGGTACGTCCACCCGGCCTCCCGCATGCCCACTATACGCCCTCGCCCAACGTCTGTCAACTGCACATACGGTTCACGTCCACGCTGTCGCGGCATGCTACCAGTGTTAAAGACTGCGATGGAGCTCCGTATGCCACGGCAAACTGGCTGACACTGACGGCGGCGGTGCACAAATGCTGCGCAGCTAGCGCCATTCGACGGCCAACACCGCGGTTCCTGGTGTGTCCGCTGTGCCGTGCGTGTGATCATTGCTTGTACAGCCCTCTCGCAGTGTCCGGAGTAAGTATGGTGGCTCTGACACACCGGTGTCAATGTGTTCTTTTTTCCATTTCCAGGAGTGTACATATTAAACAAATTTCAAAAAACAGAATTACATGATTAAAACACCAGGCCAGTAGTGTTTACAAGATTTTTGTAGTGGTGTGGGAGTAGCATAAATTTCGAAATAACTTAAAGTAACACTTGTTATGAACGAAACGGCATATTAAATAAATGCCAGCATTTCACTTACACATATATAATGTTGCGGCCACATGCAGTGGAGAATGGCAAAGCAGAGGCACGCCAGCGATCGAGGCGTTGCGAAATAGGTACGCACAGACAGCCTTGCTTACAGCAGCAGTCTACAAACAGACTGACGCAAGGACGCACACAGACCGTGCGCCAAGCGAAGCCTGGAGAGTGCTGAGTAAGGAGAAGTGAGGCCAGCACGCTACGTTACGCTGCAATATACTGCGGGAGTAATAACAAAAAGCTACTACCGAGAGTAAAAAAGTCATCCTGCCAGATATATATAGTGGAGCGCAGGCAGCAACAGACAGAAACCATTAGGAAGCAGGTCGGATCTGAGGACGGACGTGGTCCGTGTCCGAATGTTCAATCTTCGTTGGTAACGATTCGGGAAGTCTGTTCCAGCTCGCAGGTGTCATCCGTTCGCCGCCAGATGTCAACTTCAGCTCTGGGGGTCGGTCCGAGTTCGTTCGGCACCATGGCTGACTAACTACAGCGAGAATTTCCAACAGGACCGGCCGCAGCGCGGTCTTGGTCACAGGCGCCGCCGCGGGCAGACGCCCGGACTTCACGGCTTCCCAGCCGCCGGTGCAGCAGGCGTCGGCAGCTGGCCCCACGGCGCGTGGTCCATCCATGACGGGACCTCGCGGACATCGCGACTGACGGCTTCCCAGCAGGCGGTGCAGCAGGCGTCGGCAGATGACCTCACCTTATAATATATCCAGGGCGCCACAACTCGCCAGTTACCTCACAATACGTAGAAGTTATACTTCACAGCAGTAAGAAATTAATAACTGGTAGCTTCTAGCGAACCCCAACACAGATGGTACAGTTCCCATAGAGTACAAAGAAAACTTGAGTCTAATTTCAAATAGATGCGACACTCATACAGTTGTAGCTGGTAGTGGCTTCAATCGACTCTGGATACGGTGGCGAAAATACATGTTTAAATTCGGTGGTAGGCCCGAAACGTCGTCCAAAATCGTAATAAATGCCTTATCGGAAAATTAATTTGAACAACTAG
Organism: Schistocerca gregaria; assembly: GCF_023897955.1. Lineage (NCBI taxonomy): Eukaryota > Metazoa > Arthropoda > Insecta > Orthoptera > Acrididae > Schistocerca > Schistocerca gregaria. Next base: position 839,444,958 of record NC_064931.1, read on the forward strand.
TTCAGAAGCCAACTGGAAAGTGTAAATGGTTGCGAAAACATACCTGACCTCATGGCAACAAGAAGTCCTGATGAAATAGGGAGCATCATGACAGACATATATCGATAAGTAACCAAAAGGTTGTTGTATCTAGACTGAATACTGTAACATCCAAAAAACAGACGCAAAGTACAGCTACTTAAACGGAATGTAAAAATTTTATTGACTCCTTCCTAAGAGACAATGTACACTCCTGGAAATGGAAAAAAGAACACATTGACACCGGTGTGTCAGACCAACCATACTTGCTCCGGACACTGCGAGAGGGCTGTACAAGCAATGATCACACGCACGGCACAGCGGACACACCAGGAACCGCGGTGTTGGCCGTCAAATGGTGCTAGCTGCGCAGCATTTGTGCACCGCCGCCGTCAGTGTCAGCCAGTTTGCCGTGACATACGGAGCTCCATCGCAGTCTGGTAGCATGCCGCGACAGCGTGGACGTGAACCGTATGTGCAGTTGACGGACTTTGAGCGAGGGCGTATAGAGGGCATGCGGGAGGCCGGGTGGACGTACCGCCGAATTGCTCAACACGTGGGGCGTGAGGTCTCCACAGTACATCGATGTTGTCGCCAGTGGTCGGCGGAAGGTGCACGTGCCCGTCGACCTGGGACCGGACCGCAGCGACGCACGGATGCACGCCAAGACCATAGGATCCTACGCAGTGCCGTAGGGGACCGCACCACCACTTCCCAGCAAATTAGGGACACTGTTGCTCCTGGGGTATCGGCGAGGACCATTCGCAAGCGTCTCCATGAAGCTGGGCTACGGTCCAGCACACCGTTATGCCGTCTTCCGCTCACGCCCCAACTTCGTGCAGCCCGCCTCCAGTGGTGTCGCGACAGGCGTGAACGGAGGGACGAATGGAGACGTGTCGTCTTCAGCGATGAGAGTCGCTTCTGCCTTGGTGCCAATGATGGTCGTATCCGTGTTTGGCGCCGTGCAGGTGAGCGCCACAATCAGGACTGCATAAGACCGAGGCACACAGGGCCAACACCCGGCATCATGGTGTGGGGAGCGATGTCCTACACTGGCCGTACACCTCTGGTGATCGTCGAGGGGACACTGAATAGTGCACTGTACATCCAAACCGTCATCGAACCCATCGTTCTACCATTCCTAGACCGGCAAGGGAACTTGCTGTTCCAACAGGCCAATGCACGTCCGCATGTATCCCGTGCCACCCAACGTGCTCTAGAAGGTGTAAGTCAACTACCCTGGCTAGCAAGATCTCCGGATCTGTCCCCCATTGAGCATGTTCGGGACTGGATGAAGCGTCGTCTCACGCGGTCTGCACGTTCAGCACGAAAGCTGGTCCAACTGAGGCGCCAGGTGGAAATGGCATGGCTAGCCGTTCCACAGGACTACATCCAGCATCTCTACGATCGTCTCCATGGGAGAATAGCAGCCTGCATTGCTGCGAAAGGTGGATATACACTGTACTAGTGCCGACATTGTGCATGCTCTGTTGCCTGTGTCTATGTGCCTGTGGTTCTGTCAGTGTGATCATGTGATGTATCTGTCCTCAGGAATGTGTCAATAAAGTTTCCCCTTCCTGGGACAATGAATTCACGGTGTTCTTAATTCAATTTCCAGGAGTGTATAACCAGATGTGGTTTGCATTCAAAGAAATAATATCGGTCGCAGTTGAGAGATACATACCAAATTTATTATTGAGAGTTTGTAATGATCCCCTTTGGTATATAAAATAAATCAGAACAGTACTGCGGGAGCAAAGAAAATATCACGAAAAATTTAAAGAGGAAGTTACAATATCTCTAAGACCAGCGTAGTTTTACAAAAGCTCGAAATTCAGCACGAATTTCAAGCCGATGTAAGACTTTTTAAAATTGTTAAAAAAAAATTCTGTCTAGGGAGTCTGGCAAAAAACCAAAAGAGATTCTGGTCATATGTAAAGTACACCAGTGGTAAGGGGTAGCCCATAACTTCACTGCCCGATAACAATGGTGATGTTGCTGATGATATTTCTACTTAAGCAGAGTTACTAAACACGGTTTTCCGAAATTCCTTTTACACGACGAAGGAAACATTCCAGAATTCGAATCAAGAACAACTGCCCACAAGATTATCTTAGAATTAGATTTCCTCGGCGTAGGAAAGCAGCTTAAAACACTTAGAAAAGGCAAGGCTCCCGATCAAGAATTTGTACCAGTCAGGTTCCTTTGAATGCTGATGAATTAGCTCCATGCTAAGCAGTCTTAAACAACCACTCACTCCTAGAAAGATCCGTACCGAAAGTCACACCAATGCCCAAGTAAAGAAATAGTAGTAAACCGCTGGATTACAGAGACATATCACTAACGTTCACTTGCAAAGGAATGTTGGAACGTATTCTGTGCTCTAAAATTAAGGATCACCGCAAAGAACATGATTTATTGACAACTAGTCAAAACAAATCAGTAAATATCGTTCTCGTGAGACATAACTACCTCCTTATTCTTGCGAAATAATGAGTGCTATCGACAGGGGACGTCTAACTGATCGTATATTTTTATATTTCTTGAAGGCTTTCGACACCTCCTCACAAGCGTCTTTTAATCAAATTCCATGCCTATGGCGTATCGTCACAGTTGTGTAACTGGATTCATGATTTCCTGTCAGAAAGATCGCAGTTCGTAAACACTGACGCGAAATCATCGAGTAAAACGGAAGTAATATCTGGCATTTCTCGAGGAAGTGTCCCTCTGTTGATCCTGAGCTAGATACAAGATTCAGGAGACAATATAAGCAGCCATCTTACATTGTTTGCATATGATGCTGTCATTTTCCGTTTACCCTCGTGTAAAGTTATCAGATGATCGAAACGAATTTTTAAAACAGTCTGACAAAGTATCTCTATGGTGCTAAAAGTGGCAATGAAAAGTGTGAAATCTTACGCTTCAGCACTAAAAATAGTGCCCTAAGTTTCAGTAGCATGATAAAACACAAAAACTTTAAGACTGTAAATTAAACTAAATACTTAAGGATAACAATTTCGAGTAACTTAAACTGGAATCGTATATAGATAACCTTGTGGGGAAAGCAAACCATAGACTGATTTTTGGCAGAAGAATCAGAAACTGTAAGAAGTCCACTAAAGACACTACTTACACTACGCTTGCCCGCCCTTCTCTGGAGCACTGCCGTGTGATGTGGGATCCGCATGAGATAGGATTGACGGAAGTCATCGAAAAAATTCAAAGAATGACAGCTCGTTTTGCGTTATTGCGACATAAGTCTCAGAGAGTCACTATTGTCACACACGAATTGGCGTTAAAGCTATTACAGCAATGGCGTTCTTCACTGCGACAGGGCCTTCTCATGAAATTTCAATCATCAACTTTCTCTTCGAGTGTGTAATTTTTTTGACACACTTCTATATAGGGATAAACGATCATTATTATAAAATAAGAGAAATCAGAGCTCTCACGGAAAAATTTAAGAGTTCGATTTCCTGGTACTCTGTTCGAGTGTGGAACGGTAGAGAAGTAGTTTAAAGGTGGTTCGATGAACCCTCTTCCAGCCACTTAATTGTCAATTGCCGAGTAATCACGTAGACGCAGGTGTAGATGTAGAAGGTGCACAAATTAAATACTGCCGCATCTGCATACAAATTAACCATAGGTTTTTTTTTGCAGATCCAGATGGGAATGGAAGCTTAGAACAGATTTTTCGTACAGCCTTTAATGTTGAAAACATTCTGGTACTCATAATTTACTGTAAGCACTACACTGTTATTTACAAAAAATGCTTGTATCTGGCATTTCACGTGTGTTTCCATCTACGGTGTTTAAAGAAATTTGTAACTCCTGTTTCCACGTCAGCAATTCTTTTCCCAGTTGCAGTTAACATTCTTCTTTCAGGGTAACTGTTTTTGTCAAGTACTCGAATTTGCATTTTAATACTTGAAAATCTTCTATTTGCGGATTGCTATGCATAGATATAACACATTATCGGCACATAAAGAAGCAATTTCTGTTGTAGGGAAAGCTCACAGCCTCTTTGCTACACTGCTTCCTTTTATTAATACCTGCAACATAATATCATTAGTCGGAACCAGTCCTAATTTGGTCATATTTGTATTTCACGGTATGGTGGATAACACTGCTCCGGAGTGTGACAAATGTGTTCCTCCAGTTTTAATCTAACACTCATGTATAATAATAACGTGGTCATAGTTAGAGCCTGTGTTAACAATTTCCATGCAGTTTACTGGTAAATAACTAAAATTAGAGGCATGCAGTATATGGTTTATAATATTTTCTTGATCCTGATTGTCTGTAAGGTATACGTGTAGACCAGTCACCTTTCATATATTTCTGTTATCCCAGTAGAAAAATTTTAGAACACCATTCAACACAACACAGCAGCTATTCTGTAAACTGTCCAGTAGTTCATTCTACTGAAAACCAATATGCACAAAGTATATCAGAGCACATTGTAATCACTATTTTCTTGACGTGTAATACACTTAGACAGTTGTATTAGACATTCTCGGACTTCTTGCAGCGTCAATTCTGGGTATAACCTGAGCTACCGACTATTACCTCCAACGTCTTCGTCAGGTGCAAATGCCTCTTAACAGCTGCTCCTGTGCTGCCGTCATACAGCCCAAAGACGGCTTCCGATTGGTCGGTAATTACGTCATTCTCTCGTAGATGGTGTGAACGCCTGTGTTTGTGGCGTCACCGCTCCCACCGTAGTGTAAAGATTGCGACGAATAAATCTGATTCATCTGTGCATCAAGGGCTGGCTTCCATTCACCGACAAAATTATATCCGCTGTCACGGTTCTCTCACACACTCTCATTTCTACAGCCTCCTTAATTACAGAGGCCTAGAATTTGGGAGCCTGTGACAAAACTTGTTTTTTGTCAAGTAGTATTTTGTATTTGTTTGTGGGGCTGTGAAACTGCAGATATCTCCAGTTTGCAATTTTTAGTATGTCTTTAATGTTGTGCACAGCGGTCGGACACGGCGTGGATGAAATGACCTATTTAACTTCTTCCGCATAGAGAAGGGATGTAGTAAATCCCAGGAGTCCAGAGACCGAGGCTGTCCTTAACAGGGCGTAGACTCTACTTTATCTACTTAGGAGACTGGTAACTCTACGTACTTTTCTGGATGTAACACCGCAGAAAAGAATGAATGCGGTCTTGGGATCGTCACGTGATTGTTCAACATTTTTACGTTTCCTTTTCATGGAGAACACTGACTTCAAATCAAGTGAACCAAAGCCATCCTTTCTGAGCACATATTTTCGATTGTTGATTTTGGAATCGTGTTGGTCCTCGTCAGAAACGGTTCTCGCTCTGTGTACCAGTGTATTTAAAGCTGCTCTCTTCTGGACTGGACGGTGAGCACTCAGGGCACTGACCTATTAATCATTCCGCCTCTGCTTACGGTGCACAGGGTGGGCGAGAAATCGATTCGACTTTCGTTATACGATAACTTCTAAAAATTACAGCCTTCTCTCTTTCCCTGCCTCGACGGTGATCTGCATGTTTGGGAACATGCTGTTCATATGTTTCTGGAAGTGCTCAAGAGCTTCTACGTCATTACGATAAAACGAAGATGGCAGAATTTAATGCGCGTTCCTCAAAATGTTCTATAAAAAAATCGACCACTAATGGAGACCACAGTCTTTCAGTCCAGTTTTTCACAACATTTACCGCCATACAAGAAGTATATGGCCATCTAAACATGTCGGGAAAACTTTACGGTTTCAGGATGAAAATACTCTGCCAACAGTTTCAATGTGTCCTCCACAGGAACTTTATGTAAACGGTAAGACCACATCTAAGATGACTAAGATATCGTTTGGGTTAACTGTAATCTGTTTAATTTCCTCAATGAACATCTGAGAGTGTTTGAAGTGTTGTTCACAGCGGCCAGCTGTCGGAGTCATCAACTTAGTTACTTATTTGGCCTGCCTGTAGGTAGGAAAATGAATAGTACTAACAATTGGCGTCCGTGGAAAGCCTTCCTTGTGAAATTCAGGTAATCCGTAAACATTAGGAGGTCTAGGAGCTCAGGCTATAAGACCAGAATTCTTCAGGAGCTACACCGTTTTGCTGCTGTATGACAGAGTTGTGTCCCGTTTTAGGCATTTGTGCGTGCCTTCTTTTCTGTGATATTCAGAAGTATTAAGAAAAATCGTCACATTTTGCTTTTCAGCCGTACGTTCCACAAAATATTCGTCTTTCCGAAATACAACGAGTCCCTCTCTCTCTCTTCTCTGCTGATGTGGCTTCAATGGAACTGATGTTACGTATGACATCGTCGCCGTTGTCTTGTGGAGGTGCTGCACCACCTGCTCCATTCCGCTAATGAACTACACGCCATCATGCCAGGTATAGTTAGAAGTGAAAGAGCGAAATCCAATCCTTTATTTAGGGCCGAGATGGCTCCTTCGTCCTGGTAAGAGCGGACAGAGAGAGAGAGAGAGAGAGAGAGAGAGAGACGATCCGAGCATTGCAGAAAGATGAAGATCTTGTGCTACATACGGCTGACAAAGAGAAACGCCATGGTTGTTCTAAATACCATTGAATACCACAGCATCATCGTTGGAATCAACAATAATAAGTGCCTAAAACGGGATCCAACTCTGTCAAATAGTGGCTAAACGGTGGGACTCCCGAAGAATTCTCGTCTAACAGAGGATGTCATAAAGAATCTTAGAGCGCGAGCTCATACACCTCCTAATCTGTACGGATTACCTAAGGTCAACAAGGAAGTATTCCACTGACCCCTATTGTTAGCGCTATCCGTTCTCCTGCCTACAGGCTGGCCAAATACACTCCTGGAAATGGAAAAAAGAGCACATTGACACCGGTGTGTCAGACCCACCATACTTGCTCCGGACACTGCGAGAGGGCTGTACAAGCAATGATCACACGCACGGCACAGCGGACACACCAGGAACCGCGATGTTGGCAGTCGAATGGCGTTAGCTGCGCAGCATTTCTGCACCGCCGCCGTCAGTGTCAGCCAGTTTGCCGTGGCATACGGAGCTCCATCGCAGTCTGGTAGCATGCCGCGACAGCGTGGACGTGAACCGTATGTGCAGTTGACGGACTTTGAGCGAGGGCGTATAGTGGGCATGCGGGAGGTCGGGTGGACGTACCGCCGAATTGCTCAACACGTGGGGCGTGAGGTCTCCACAGTACATCGATTTTGTCGCCAGTGGTCGGCGGAAGGTGCACGTGCCCGTCGACCTGGGACCGGACCGCAGCGACGCACGGATGCACGCCAAGACCGTAGGATCCTACGCAGTGCCGTAGGGGACCGCACCGCCACTTCCCAGCAAATTAGGGACACTGTGGCTCCTGGGGTATCGGCGAGGACCAATCGCAAGCGTCTCCATGAGGCTGGGCTACGGTTCCGCACACCGTTACGCCCTCTTCCGCTCACGCCCTAACATCGTGCAGCCCGCCTCCAGTGGTGTCGCGACAGGCGTGAATGGAGGGACGAATGGAGACGTGTCGTCTTCAGCGATGAGAGTCGCTTCTGCCTTGGTGCCAATGATGGTCGTATGCGTGTTTGGCGCCGTGCAGGTGAGTGCCACAATCAGGACTGCATGCGACCGAGGCACACAGGGCCAACACCCGGCATCATGGTGTGGGGAGCGATCTCCTACACTGGCCGTACACCTCTGGTGATCGTCGAGGGGACACTGAATAGTGCACGGTACATCCAAACCGTCATCGAACCCATCGTTCTACCATTCCTAGACCGGCAAGGGAACTTGCTGTTCCAACAGACCAATGCACGCCCGCATGTATCCCCTGCCACCGAACGTGCTCTAGAAGGTGTAAGTCAACTACCCTGGCCAGCAAGATCTCCGGATCTGTCCCCCATTGAGCATGTTTGGGACTGGATGAAGCGTCGTTTCACGCGGTCTGCACGTCCAGCACGAACGCTGGTCCAACTGAGGCGCCAGGTGGAGCCGTTCCACAGGACTACATCCAGCATCTCTACGATCGTCTCCATGGGAGAATAGCAGCCTGCATTGCTGCGAAAGGTGGATATACACTGTACTAGTGCCGACATTGTGCATGCTCTGTTGCCTGTTTCTATGTGCCTGTGGTTCTGTCAGTGTCATCATGTGATGTATCTGACCCCAGCAATGTGTCAATAAAGTTTCTCGTTCCTGGGACAATGAATTCACGGTGTTCTTATTTCAATTTCCAGGAGTGTATTTAACTACGTTGATGACACCGATTTTGGTCCGCTATGAAATCGCATGAAAAACTCTCAGATGTTCATCCAGAAAACTAAACTTATCAGAGATGGCCCAAACAATGTTTAGTCAGCTCTGATGTTCCTTCACTATTTACAATTGTCCTCTGGGGGAGACATTTAAACCGTTGGCAGATAACTTTCCTCCTGAAACAATAAAGTGCTTCCGACATATAATAGCCATGAACTATTTCTTGTACAGCGGTAAATTTCATGTAATGACGGATGGAATGGTCTCTGTGGTCTTGAGCACTGGAATATTTTGAGAAACGTTTATTAAATTAGGCTCCCCTTCGTCCATCTACATTTGACGGTTATGATAACGATGTGGCCACACGGTGCAGAACCCTTTGAGCACTTCTAAGAACATGCGAACAGCATGCACCAAAATATCCAGTTCATTGTCGAGACAGAGAAGGAGGGAAGACTGTAATTTTTAGATGTTCTGATGGACCTAAAATAGGATGGACGTCTCGGCCACTCAGTGCACCGCAGGCCGGCGTACACTGGCCAGTCGACAAGAGAGCAGTTTTAAATACACTGCTACACAGAGCAAAACCTCTCAGATTCCTAAATTAATCATCTGAAATACAAGTTCCAAAAGAACGGTTTTCAGTCACCTAATATGAAGTCAGCGTTCTCCATGAAAAGGAAACTTGAGAATAACAATCACGTGACGAGAAACCGATTGCTTTCAATCTCTTCTGCAACGTTGCACCCAGAAAAATAGGTAGAGTCGTGGGAAGACGTAGTATCAGATCTATTTTCCGACCTAAGAAGGTAAAGTTGACTCTGCGGCGTGTTAAGAACCGTCTCGGCCTCAGGATTCCTGGAATATACAACATTTCTGGTGAGTGCGGAAGCAATTACATGGGTCAGTTCATCCGCACCTCTTCCGATCGCTTTGGAGAACATCAAAGACATATTAAAAATCGCTCAATGGATAAATCTGCAGTTTCTGAGCACAGCGCCGAAAACAAACACAAAATACTATTTGACGAAACAAATGTTTTATTCCAGGCTCCCACATTCTAGGACTCTGTAATTAAAGAGGCTTTAGAAATAAGAATGTGTGAGAAATCTTTAACCGTGATAACGGATACAATTTTACCGGTGATTGGAAGCGAGCTATCCATGTAGAGAAGAGCCAAGGATAGTCGTCGCAATATTTACCCTATGGGGCAGCAGTGGTGCCACGAACACAGACGTTCCCACCATCTACGACATCATGAAATAATTATCTACTAATCGGATGCTATCTCTGGAATCCACAGCAGCAGTTGTGACAGTCAGTTGCTTCTAACGAAGATGATGAATGAAAATGTCTAAATCTCGAGGTTTTACCCTGAATTGATGCGACAGGAAGTCAGAGAATATTTTATACAACAGTTCCGTCTCGAAAGACTTCGTTCTCACATCTAAACAGTCATCCGCAGTGTCTAATGTACCACCCATTTTTCTTTTTATAAATTGTAGCTTCCAGTCTAGTAATGCTAAATTCTTTAGCCAAGGAAGTTCTATAATTTTATGGTAGATGGACAACAGGGCATCATATTAAATAGATAACTTTTGTTCCAGTAACTCGAGTCCCTCCTGGGCTTGTGAGTGGACCCATAAATCTGTCATATATTTTCATCCTACAGCAGGAGATCATCCACATGGTACTGTCTATTCAAAGTATTTTATCATTGTTCACAATGATGTGGTTGTTTCTTTGATGTTCTTCTTGTACACACAATTCCTGGCTTAATGTTAGGTACTCACACATCTCCATTTTATTAAGGATCCCAGAAAAATTTTGTGTTATAATATTTGGTTTCATAGGTAACTTCACTGACGTGCTGCAACATCGCAGGTAGCTTAACCATTACTACAGCCATTTTAACATCTACCAATTCCACTTTTATGGAAGAACAACATGATTTTTATATTTGATGGAAATGATTTGCAGGGCGTCTTTACCGATTTCTTTCTAGTAAATCTTTCGGTGTCTCTTTGCTGTTCCCACACATTAGAAATCGTAGCTTCAACTTGATGCTTTGTCTCACACAGATGAGCCTGGAAAATTTACAGAGTATATAACTGTGAAATGCACTACACATTTTCTTCGTTAACATTTCTGGTAGTCCCTATTCTGATGGTTCTTGACACACCAGCAGTGCTCACTTAGCCCTCTCTATAAGAACGTGAGTCATGTACAGCACACTTCTGTGTAACGTGAGAAATCAGGCACGTGCAACTTTGAACACATCAGCAATTCTCGACATATCTGAGACTCTGCTGAATGACGGAATGATCATGTACACACATCTTAGCACTGTCCCAGTGACGTCACTTACATGCAGCTGTGTGCGTGTTTGTGTGTGCGTGGGGGGGGGGGGGGGCGGAGGTGTAATCTGACGGCTGCCGCACATAGAATTTCTAAATTCATTGGATACATAGAATGAAGTATAAGACAAAGATGGTGACAAATTTGTGAAGCACAGATCAGATTAGTAGAGCAAGGTGGATAGTTGACTGCAGATGGTTAGAGATAAAACAGTGTGGATAAGATGATGTAGCATGTTTCAGTAATTGAAGAAAGAGTATAAAGATGGCGAAGTATTATATTAGACATCAAAACAGCGCAACAAGGTAACGGCTGTGAAGCACATAGAACAAGAGATCGCACTGCTAAACGAAAGATAGAACAGGTCAGATATCGAACAAATGGAGCAAGATGGTGCGTCTGGATTATGTACAACAAAGTATAAGAACAAATACGTTGACAAAGTAGTCAAATATCGAATTTCTGTGATTTTGGTACCAAGTGCGGTACACAGAATGGGTCAGAGATCAGATAATCACTTCTAAATGGTGGCTCAAGGTTAAATTTTTTATTGGCTGTTTCATTCTTCGTGGCAGTAAATTACTGGGTTGTGACTAACAAAGATAATAATGTGCGAGTCTTCGCGCGCGCGCGCTCGCGCGCGCCTGTGTGTGTGTGTGTGTGTGTGTGTGTGTGTGTGTGTGTGTGTGCGCGCGCGCTCAAAATATTATTTTAACCTTGTGCGAGTGTTCATGTACATGAAGCAGGCTTGTTTTATAGCGTCAGGAGCCGACAGTCAGGCAGTTAATGATGTGTGCAACGATGCTGAAGAAAATAGACCACCCAGGAAGGAATTGCCTGCTGGGGTGGCCGAGCGTTTCTAGGCGCTACAGTCTGGAACCGCGTGGCCGCTGCGGTCGGAGGTTCGAATCCTGCCTCGGGCATGGATGTGTGTGATATCCTTAGGTTAGTTAGGTTTAAGTAGTTCTAAGTTATAGGGGACTGACGACCACAGCAATTAAGTCCCATAGTGCTCAGAGCCATTTGAACCATCTGAAGAGGGACGAATTATGACAATTTGTCATTCTGAAATTATTTTTTGAACACTGATCTGTACAGGTGGAAATCTGTAACCAAAATACCATTGTAGCTATACATTTAGGGAGTCACATTAAGACGTACCTACAACATTGTTCGAGAGAATACTTATACATTACCGAAACTAAATTCACACAGAAAACTGTATAGCAATTTAATCACCTCAGAAAGTGACATGCAATGTAGCGTACTGTACATTTAGGTGGTAGTGATTTGTGATGGAGAAGCTAAGCTTTTGAGCTTGAAACAACACAGCAAAATATCCTCGATCTGGAATACTGTTAAGATTTGTGTCTTTCTACTTAAATAAATATGTCCTACATAATGAGCGATTTCACACGACATTGGTCCATGGATTTCCTGTTAATATTGTGGTTAGTCTGCAAAGTTTTGTTATCATATTTTTGTCATTATACTGCTTTCAAATGACTCTGAGTACTATGGGACTCAACAGCTGAGGTCATCAGTCCCCTAGAACTTAGAACTACTTAAACCTAACTAACCTAAGGACATCACACACATCCATGTCCGAGACAGGATTTGAACCTGCGACCGTAGCGGCCGCGCGGTTCCCGACTGAAGCGCCTAGAACCGTTCCGCCACTCCGGCCGCCTATTATTAAGTTTCTGTAAAACAGTAAAAAGTGTGAGAAAGGGCCAAAGTATCAATAAGGTGATAGCTACGCTAAAGTTTAATCATCATCTTGAACAATATGTGTAAGCATTCACAGTTCATGGCAAAGATTACAAACTGCAGTAAAATCAGGGTGATATCTCTGTAGCATTGAGCACTATCAAGGACCAGTCGCCATTTACAGTAACTTAAAGGAAGCTATTTTATGGACCTCTGATGAGAACAGGAATGCAATAGTATCCGTTGGATGGCTCTGAGTACTATGCGACTCAACTTCTGAGGTTATCAGTCGCCTATAACTTAGACCTAATTAAACCTAACTAACCTAAGGACATCACACACATCCATACCCGAGGCAGGATTCGAACCTACGACCGTAGCGGTCACTCGGCTCCAGACTGTAGCGCCCCGTCTCCGTTGGATCTTTATTTCGTTTGTGTACGGTTGGCACATGCATCGTTGTCACCGCCTCTTGCCATTGACTCTCAGAAGTCGTGTTGGGTTCCGATTCGGTATTTAACAGTGGTTCTGTTTCCAATCCTACTAACAACGAATTACGGGCAGGGGTTGTATAACAAAGCGGATCCTGTTCAGTGGATACCGTGCGCTGTCTTTGCCAGTACAGTAAGTTATAATATTATGCATATGTCATTAAATGAAATACCTTATTTGTTCAGTGACTCCCATGGGCTGAGCAACAACCTGACTCGAATGTAATTATGTTTGTATAGCCATCGACAGTAGTGGAATTAAATTCTACGTAGCACGATAGAAGTATAAAGAATTCTCTATAACTAACTCCAGAGGAGCATACATCCAAATAGCAGCTACAGTGATGGAAAAAAGTCGCAACATGAAAAAATAACTAACGTGGAGTAACGAAATTTCTGGATTATGTTTTTCTAGGTAATATATCAAAATAATTAGCATTGCAGTATCACAGGTTAATGAAGTGCGAGGTAAGCCATCGTAAATGTGAAATGGCGGTACATTAATAACCGGTGTAACAGCCACAATGTTGAAAGCAAGCTTGCAAACGTACATGCATTGTGGTTGTATAGGTGCAGGATGCCAGTTTAAGAGATTGAGTTCCATGCCTGTTGCAGTTGCTCTGTCAATACTGGGAGTGTTAACACTGTTGGTGGATAATGCTGGAGTTATGGTCTAATGACGTCGCATATGTGTTCAACTGGAGACAGATCGAGCAGGCCAAGGCAACATGTCGACACTCAGTAGGGCATGGTGAGTTACAACAGAAGTTTGTGGGCACTCGTTATCCTGTGACAAAACATGACCTGGAATCATGTTCATTAACAGTAGGGCAACAGGTCGACTGACGTACAGATCTGCAGTCAAAGTGCGTGGGATAACCGCGAGTGCTTCTGCTGTCATTCGAAATCTTACTCCATACACTGCCTCCAGATGTAGGTACAGTGTCTAGCTCGCAGACAGTTTTTTCCCAGGCCCTCAGTTGGTCTCTTTCTATCAACTCACTGCCGTCATTGGCACTGAGACAGAACCAGTTATCATCAGAAACCACAACAGAACTCGACTATGCCCTCCAAAGAGCTCTCGCTTGGCACTCCTGAAGTCGCAGATGGTGGTGGTTTGGCATCATTGGAATGCATGCTACAGGGTATGTGACTCGGGGCTGTCCTTGAAGTAATCGATCTGTAACAATTCGTTGTGTCAATGTGGTGCCAACTGCTACTTAAATAGCTACTGAAGACGCAGTACAGTGGTCCAAACCACACCCATACGAGGAAGACTATGGTCTTCCCCTCCTGGTAGTACCACGTGACCGTCCACCGTTCTTGCTACCGTACATTCTCCTGGCCACGGCTGGCAGCAATCATGTACAGTGGCTGTATTCCTGCTAGGTATTCCTGCAGGATTTCGGAAGGAACATAAGGCTTCTCGTAGCCCCATTACACCACTTTCTTCAAACCGAATGAGGTGTTGATAAAGGAGTCAGTTGCCTGAAAGGCATTCTTGGTTAATATCAACAAGCTACGACCACACTCAGAGGTAACTAACACTCACATTCTTTACAGTGTGCCTTTAAAGCATAAGTGTTTTGCATTCTCAAAGTTTCGCCACTAGCTTTATTCTTATGTGACTGATGTGAAGTATGAACAGACACCGTCTTTCAGAAGTAGAAACACGCGTACCAAATTTCGTGTATGTCGCACAACTCCTCGTTGTTGCGAGTTTTTTCCGTTAGTGTATGTGCCTATCTAAAGACAATTCAAAATCAGGATTACATATTTCTCATGTCCTTCTGCATTTATACTGCCAATGCAAACACAGCTACTCCAGACTGCGTAATTCCATTGCTTCATTTTATGTTCTTGGTGAAACAACCGATGTAAAAGGTTATTGAAGAATTTCATAAACTGAGAGACAGGACTTAATGTCGCATCGACGACGAGGTTATTATACAGGGACAGTAACGTGATAGATTTTCCTAAATTAGAGTTTGTGACAGTGATAGGGATATTTTTTCAGAAGTTTGTTGAGCAGCATTAGATGAGTTAGCTGTACGCATAACAAATCCATAATCCGTTTGTGGAGATATCACACGTCACATTTCTTTCTGTTTCTTTGGAGTTCTAGACTTCTGCTGTAACCGATATACTAACACACTTATAGCACAAGGCGTTTCACGATACTAATAATTTGCAATCAGGTCCAGAGGAGCCAAAACGTTGTAGAATGTTACCGTTATATTATACACATAGGGTCAGCACACTGCTCTCCTTGACGTTTCCACACACCTATACCTTCGAGCCAAAATGTCTCATTCAGGTATCCGCTCAGCTCATATCATGAGTCTCAGTGACGCCGTTCCAGTCTTCTCACCAGGTAAAAATCCTTGGCAGTTTCGGTAATGGGTCCTTCCCATGGCAGTCACATACGCTTACTCAAAGCTGCGATGTACTTGCCTGTCTTTAGTACCTCTAACGTACAGTCACTGGACATAAGTGTATGACTGATTTAATGTTCGTTAACTTCGTGTTCCTCTCCATTAACCATTGGCGTTACCGTTGGTGGGGAGATTTGCGTGCTTCAGAGATAGAAAAAGCCGTACCGTAGGTGCAACCACATCAGAGGGGTATCTGTTGAGAGACCAGTGAAACGTGTGGTTCATGAAGAGGGGCAGCAGCCTTTTCAGTAGTTGCAAGGGCAACAGTCTGAATGATTGACTGATCTGGCCTTGTAACACTAACCAAAACGGACATGCTGTGGTGGTACTGCAAACGGCTGAAAGCAAGGGGAAACAACAACCGTAATTTTTTCCGAGGACATGCAGCTTTACTGTATGGTTAAATGATGATGGCGTCTTCTTGGGTAAAATATTCCGGAAGTAAAATAGTCCCCAACTCGGATCTCCGGGTGGGAGCTACTCAGGAGGACGTCGTTATCAGGAGAAAAAAACAGGTGTTCTATGGATCGGAGCGTGGAATGTCAGATCGCTTAATCGGACAGGTGGGTTATAAAATTTAAAAACGGATAGGTTAAAGTTAGATATAGTGGGAATTAGTGAAGTTCGGTGGCAGGAGGAACAAGACATCTGGTAAGGTAAATACAGGGTTATAAATACAAAATCAAATAAGGGTAATACAGGAGTAGGTTTAATGATGAATAGAAAAATAGGAGTGCGGGTTAGCCACTACAAACAGCATACTGAACGCATTGTTGTGGCCAAGATATACATGAAGCCCACGCCTACCACATTAGTACAGGTTTGTAGGCCAAATAGCTCCGCACACGAAGAAGAGATTGATTAAATGTATGATGAGATAAAATAAATTTTTCAGATAGTGAAGGGAGACGAAACTTAAACACCCATGGGTGACTGGAATTCGATAGTAGGAGAAGGAAGAGAAGGAAACGTAAGGTGAATATGGGATTGGGGTAAGAAATGAAAGAGGAAGTCGCCTGGTAGAATGTTGCAGAGAGCATAGCTTATTCGTAGCTAACACCTGGTTCAAGAAACATAATAGAAGGCTGTATACATGGAAGAGACTTGGAGATACTGGAAGGTTTCTGATAGACAATATAATGGTAAGACAGTGATTTAGAAACCGGGTTTTAAACTGTAAGACATTTCCAGGTTGAGATGTGGACACTGACTACAATCTATACCTTATGAACTGTAGATTAAAAATGAAGAAAATGCAAATTGGTGGGAATTTAAGGGTATGGGACCTGGATAAACTGACAGAACCAGAGGTTTTAGAGAGTTTCAGGGAGAACATTAATAAATGATTGACAGTAATAGGGGAAAGAAATACAGTAGAATAACAATGGGTAGCTTTGAGGGATGAACTATTGAAGGCAGCAGAGGATCAAGTAGGTAAAAAGACGAGGGCTCGTAGAAATCCTTGGGAACCAGAAGATATATTTAATTTTATTGATGAATGGAGAAAATATAACAATGCAGTAAATGAAGCAGGCAAAAAGGAATACAAAAGTCTCAAAAATGAGATCGACTGGGAGTACACAATGGCTAAGCAGGGATGACTAGAGGAAAATGTAAGGATGTAAAGGCATATATCACTAAAGGTAAGAGAAATGCTGCCTACAGGAAAATGAAAGGCTCCTTTGGTGAATAGAGAACAACTTGTATGAATATCAAGAGCTCAGATGGAAACTCAGTTCCAAGCAAAGAAGAGAAAGTAGAAAGGTGGAAGCAATATATACAGGGTCTATACAAGGGCGATGTATTTGAGGACAATATTATGGGAATGGAAGAGGATGTAGATGAAGATGGAATGGGAGATACGATACTGAGTGAGGAGTTTGACAGAGCACTTAAAGACCTAAGTCGAAATAAGGTCCCGGGAGTAGACAACAATCATTAAAGCTACTGACACCCTTGTCAGAGGCAGACGTGAAAAACGTTTACCATCTGCTGAGCAGATGTATGAGACTGGCGAAATACCTTCAGACTCCAAGAAGAATATAATAAATCCAATCCCAAAGAACGCAGTTGTTGACAGATGTGAAAATTACCGACTATCAGTTTAATAAGTCACGGTGTGGATTAGCGTATGGAAATTATTGTATTAATGAATGTGGAATATCTTTCCCAACGATGCACCATATGTGGGGCGGCCTATGGAATTTTGTTGTTATTAAAATGTTCCTATGATTTATATAATGCTGTTGTTTGCCGTTCTCAACACTGGCTCTCTAACTACAATATTGGCAACCAGAAAGTGATTAGCAAAACGTGAAGCCTGTAATTAGAATTCCTAGTGCCCACGTCAACTGAGAAATACACTTATAGCTACAGCTTAAAGCTCTGAGGAATTTGGAGATTGTCTGGGATTCATAATCAAAAACGATACTTTCTAAAATGTTCACTATTTTTTTAAAGTCACAGACCAAAAAGAATTCACACAATCCAACTACCAGGGCAGTTCAGGGCCTAATGCGCTGATGCAACTATAACTGTTCAAATTAAATGTTGAAGTGAATGCTCGCCATAATTTGATGATACTGTTCATCAAACGAAACGCTAAATAATGGTAGAATGTCTGTCCCACAGCGGCACGTGAAAATACGACATACGCAAACTGAAGATAGACCATTAAAGTCATCCCAGAATTAGCACTTCACTCGAAAACGATTTCATGGTTACTACACCGTGAATTCATTGTCCCAGGAAGGGGAAACTTTATTGACACATTCCTGGGGTCAGATACATCACATGATCACACTGACAGAACCACAGGCACATAGACACAGGCAACAGAGCATGCACAATGTCGGAACTAGTACAGTGTATATCCACCTTTCGCAGCAATGCAGGCTGCTATTCTCACATGGAGACGATCGTAGAGATGCTGGATGTAGTCCTGTGGAACGGCTTGCCATGCCATTTCCACCTGGCGCCTCAGTTGGACCAGCGTTCGTGCTGGACGTGCAGACCGCGTGAGACGACGCTTCATCCAGTCCCAAACATGCTCAATGGGGGACAGATCCGGAGATCTTGCTGGCCAGGGTAGTTGACTTACACCTTCTAGAGCACGTTGGGTGGCACGGGATACATGCGGACGTGCATTGTCCTGTTGGAACAGCAAGTTCCCTTGCCGGTCTAGGAATGGTAGAACGATGGTTTCGATGACGGTTTGGATGTACCATGCACTATTGAGTGTGCCCTCGACGATCACCAGAGCAGTACGGCCAGTGTAGGAGATCGCTCCCCACACCATGATGCCGGGTGTTAGCCCTGTGTGCCTCGGTCGTATGCAGTCCTGATTGTGGCGCTCACCTGCATGGCGCCAAACACGCATACGACCATCATTGCCACCAAGGCAGAAGCGACTCTCATCGCTGAAGACGACACGTCTCCATTCGTCCCTCCATTCACGCCTGTCGCGACACCACTGGAGGCAGGCTGCACGATGTTGGGGCGTGAGCGGAAGACGGCCTAACGGTGTGCGGGACCCCATTAAATGGGGATATATATATTTTATCTTTCAATATGATACTGGAACAAAGTTAACAGAACTTTTTCAATATTACTCTCTTGGTTACTTAACTGTCATAAAATCGGTAAACAGATGGTTCAAAACGCCGTTAGTCACGTATTAGAGAAAATGTATGCTCAAGGCATACAATCATAAATCCTATTTAAACTCAATTTGTTAATTCTGGGCTGGAACACTGAACCAATTCTCGGTACATTCCTGACAAATCTGTATTTTATTTACTTAACTGACTCATCTTCGATTATCTTATTCTTAGAGATAGTATGAGTATATTTGATTAGTAGTTGTCTTTACAGCTTCTTTGTACATGTGAGTAACTTGTGGTAATAGTACAGTTCTGAGTGTTCAAAACACACTACGTTTAGTTGACTACTAAATCTACTTATTGGTCCTCTGCTGCTGTGTCAGTTCCACATCTGAAATTACGTACTTACTTCATCGAAGTGTATTTATGCTAAGCTATAAATAATGTTTCACGTCTGCCATTATGTTACTCAATTATGCTGCTAGCGTATGCACTTATTTAACACTCACTCTATTAACATTAAAAGCATAGGATAGCACATTTATTTCATATCTATAGTGTATTGCAGCCAATCAGTTTGCTCACGTGGGAATTCATTTCCACTCGATCGGACGCTGAAACCACGGGTATCTCTCTCGACCTGCCACTAAAGTGCATTAAGTAATTATGGACAAGCGTAATGCTAAATTCCTTATACCTATAGGACACCATGAGCTGCTCTGTCTCATCTAACATAAAGGATACCTATGGTCGCATTCACGCCTCCAACTCATAACCTCAATACGTGTAAGTGTGTCCTGTCACACACAACACCAAAATTATGGCCAGCTCCAACCTTACAAATATTTCAGCGACGTGTCCTTCACGTCTCAACCACAAACACTGTTCAATTCTATTACACTGCCATTCCTTGCTACACAAGGTGAGTTCATTTTTACAACTTATCTGCATATTTTTCATATCACTAAGCAATCTCTTGTACTATTTATTAGTTAGCTCTAAAGTATACAATAGGTTTCACTGCCACTTCAGATCCTGCTTGTACATGAATTTGTATATCTTTTTAAATTACTGTTGGTGCACCATTTCCAATAAAACAACAATTATGTACTTATAATATTACCATGGTTCTATTCATACTTGTTACTCAGATACCTTTGTATCTTAATTACATCATACTTCAATGTTGTTTATGTCACTGTTAGGTTTGTCACATTAGGTATTTTCTTCACTAATCGGTGGATATAAAAGATGAAGAGTGAGTGAAACCTGAAAAGGAAAGAAGATCTCATACAGCTGGGACTGCACAGCTGCCACACTGTGTAGAGGTTACAGAACAACCTCCTCCCTACAGAACTCATTAGCTTAATGCTGGCTTGATAGTAATACCGTAAGATTTTAGTATTTCAGAGTAAGAGCCGAAATTTTGGTGGATGGGAAAGACGAAGAATGAGTTAGACCTGAAAAGGAAAGAAGATCTCACACAGCTGGGACTGCACAGTTGCCACACTGTGTGGAGGTTACAGAACAACATCCTCCCTACAGAAATCATTCACTAACTATGAACTTCTTTAGGTCGATCACGTTCCTGAGACCTAATATCATTTTAGTCTTAGGGTACTCTAGCCTATATGCATTGGCATGTGGTTTTCCTATGATCCTGAAAGGTCCTTGGTATTTACTAAGATTAACACCCTCGTCCCAATATCTCCTACTTTTCAGAACTCGTATAGGCAGCTCCCAAGTTTCATCATTAGAGTTACTACATCTTTATCAATTAAAGGGACCGTAATTACTCCGGTTATCGGCAAGACCATTTTTAACTGGCTTCTTTCAAAGCATGGATGATCAATTAAATTACCATTAATGTTAAAGGGCAGCAAAGCTTCTTGTTTTACCGTTTTTGACACCTTGCCAATAGCACCAATTATTCTTAGTCATGATACCCTCATTACTGTGAGCTTGTTTTTACCAGGTAATGCATCAAAGAAGGACTGAGATATCGCACTCACCTCACTTCCACTGTCTAAGGGACAACGTACATTGATACCCAACATTTTCACTATTATTATAGGGTGGCTTATTCTAGTTTGTACAGGT
Source organism: Schistocerca gregaria (assembly GCF_023897955.1). Taxonomy (NCBI): domain Eukaryota; kingdom Metazoa; phylum Arthropoda; class Insecta; order Orthoptera; family Acrididae; genus Schistocerca; species Schistocerca gregaria. The sequence continues at coordinate 839,465,905 of NC_064931.1, forward strand.
GGTTCCTCAAACTCATCCAATAGTTCCTTTTGGATCTGTCTCCAACTAAAGTGATCGACACCTGTCTTTATTACATTTAGGTCAAAGTGTGTAGGGGTTTCCTGAATTACATTTTCAGCTGCCTTTTCCAGTCGATCTATTAATTTCAAATCGAAACACCGCACGACTTCATTACACTTAGTTTGCTGAACATGACCCAAATTACTGTAGTCTGAGCGATTCTGCGTCTCCAGACCGTGCATAACACTAGTTACAGCTAAACCACTTTCACCATTATCGTCGGGTTCCTTCTCAAGTGACAACTGGTCACAGCTACTGGGTTCGTCGACCCCCAACAGGCTATCCTCTACATTCGCACTTACCTCCTGTCCTAAATCTATTAGTACAGTATCACATCCTGCACAGGCACTTTAGATAAGAGCACATCATCCTCACCGTAAAAATAAGCAGGAATTTCTTCTGCTTCTTCACCTGACAATTCTGTATTTTGTAGCTCTTCCCTACCGTTACACTGCTGCTCCTTCTCTTTCTCTTTCCACTTAGAAAGCGTCTCTAACACGGTTTCTATCAAATACTGTGTGTGATCTAATAATTCTGCTGTATCTTTAGATGCTACCGACCCCTCATCCACATGTTCAGTCTGAGTATTCTGATCTGTCTTACCAATCACTGCAATTACTGGCTTAGGAAAAGTAACCGCCTGGTGAGCGCCAGTGTCCTCATAGACGGGAACTAGTTTTCCTGCCTCGGCCTACTACTGTTTCCTTTATTTCCATTATAGTTACCTGGCAAAGCATTGCTTTCCGCACTGTTGTTTACGAGCATAATTTTGTTCGGAACAAAATTACTATCATGTGGATGCCATTGTTGGTTCTGATAATTATTTCTCCAATTCCTACCTCTCTTAGGATGGCGAACACCTACTGTTCTGATGTTTACATTGCCATTCTCCTCGTTCTTAGAATTACTACTAGTGTTCGTACCATTTCTGTTATTACGTGCTTGCTCCTCATTGGCAGCAACACGTTCTACACGTTTCAAATATTCTATGAAACGATCCATATTGTCTCTAGGGGCAGATATAATTCTAGTTTGCGAATACCATGGCAGGCTTCAAGACCTAGTATTACCATTTGAGGTTTTAGCTTCTCGGCTAAATGTGACAAGCGTGAGATCCAAGACCTGACGAACTCTTTAATAGATTCCTTGCCTGCATTGAAGCGTTTGAAACCTTCCCGTCTAATATTGGATGAACGTTTGCTTGCTGACTGAACGCTGCGTCTCTTAAAATCTTTTAACTGCTGCTCTGTCAAGACTACCTGCTGATTATTACGACGAAACATAAAATGTGTTGTCGCCGTGGCCCTCAGTCGTTACCTGAAATTATTAAGACTGATTCTTACCTTTAATTATTTATACTGGATCGCCATCTGACTGCTACAGCAAACTGTGGAATGAATATACTTACTTCTCTTTAACATAATTATAAGCTGCTGGTGGAGTTTCATAATACTTTGTGACTGGAATTCTTTAAGTTGAAGTTAATTTAGATTTGATAAAAGCTGAAGCTCAGTTTAGACTTTTCTTTTAAGATAACAATAAATTCCGTAAAGCATTTACGTGAATGATTTTGGGATAGAAAATTCTTAATGCATTTAATCTGGTAGAAGTTAACTATATTCTGAGAACAATCTTGATAAACAATTACAAGGGGTATAGTTCTTTACAAAAATTCTTAAAAAGTAGCGTTGCGCTACATACCTAATTTTCCATCAAAATTACATAACTATATTCTGAGAACGATCTTGACAAACAATTACAAGGGGCATAGTTCTTTACAAAAATTCTTAAAAACTAGCATTGCGCTACATATAGCGAGTGGCTGGCGAGCACACCGCTTCTTTCAAAGTGTTAATTGATACCTCGCTTACAGCGACCTCCTCTCATGTCTCGCTAGCTACGACTGCCTCGTCTCACATCTTACTCGCAACTGCTCGCTTCCAACGCTCAATGCTACAAAAGTGCGGTCTCGCCGCCAACAATGGTTTTTGGTGCAGACAATCCCTGCTACCATTACAGATGTATTACTGCGCGCTGTTTCCCGCTCTTTCTCAAAATGTATCTATGCGCGGTTTCCCGCTCTTTCTCAATAATACACAATGCAATTTAATTAACAAAACAATTTAAATAAGAAACAGTTCAGATAATTACATGCTAAAACAGTTTAAATACGCCTATTACATAATTACACGTTTTCCACTCCAAAATTCTTCATTTCGCTTATTACTAGACCAATACTCATTAACGAAAGCTGTTTTAAATTCCGCTTATGTTTTACACTTCAACATAACATCAGCTGACCAACGCATGGCGTCACCTGCTAAATGGCTTCTAATAAATGAGATTTTCTCTCGTTCAGACAAGTTGGTGGAATTACATCTTCAAAATCGTTCCAGAAATCTAGCGGGTGGATATTTTTATCTGGATCGAATGGATCGAACCGCAAGAATTGCCGACAGTCGATAAAAGCGGCGTTTGCAGCTACAACTTGTTGCATACTACCATTACCAGATGTTACTGAAGCTACTTTACTGTTAATTTTAGCAATGTTAGTACTAATATTTTCTACTCTCATTTCAACATTATTTACTCTTTGCACAAATTGAGTAGTATCAGCTTTTGCTTGACATATGTTTACCTCTATATTAACATTTTTAAACCTATCTGAGCAAAGTTCAGATTCCGCCTCGATCTTTTCTGTTAACTTGTGCTCCAGCTTCGCATCTTACATTTGGATGTCTTTGCGAACCTCAGCAACTTCGGATTTTACTGTTTTGTACATTTCAGAAAATTGTTGAGCAACCTTTTTCTTAATATCATCATGATTGTAATCAATTTTATAATTTAAACTATCCAGATCCTCTTTCAACTTACTGCAACCAGCCTTGAAGGAATTGTCCATTACCTCAAACCGTTTATTAAAATTGGTTTGGCTGGCCACAATCCTGTTATTTACCTCAATTATATCAGATGTTAACTCAGCATTACTGCTTTGACCTGAGTTATTTCAGACTTTAATTCAGCATTACTGGTAACTATTGCTTGTAATGTTGTTGTTGTTGTCTTCAGTCCTGAGACTGGTTGGATACAGCTCTCCATGCTACTCTATCCTGTGCAAGCTGCTTCATCTCCCAGTACCTACTGCAACCTGCATCCTTCTGAATCTGCTTAGTGTACTCATCTCTCGGTCTCCCTCTACGATTTTTACCCTCCACGCTGCCCTCCAATGCTAAATTTGTGATCCCTTGATGCATCAAAACATGTCCTACCAACCGATCCCTTCTTCTAGTCAAGTTGTGCCACAAACTTCTCTTCTCCCCAATCCTATTCAATACCTCCTCATTAGTTACGTGATCTATCCACCTTATCTTCAGTATTCTTCTGTAGCACCACATTTCGAAAGCTTCTATTCTCTTCTTGTCCAAACTAGTTATCGTCCATGTTTCACTTCCATACATGGCTACACTCCAAACAAATACTTTCAGAAACGACTTCCTGATACATAAATCTATATTCGATGTTAACAGATTTCTCTTCTTCAGAAACGCTTTCCTTTCCATTGCCAGTCTACATTTTATATCCTCTCTACTTCGACCATCATCAGTTATTTTACTTCCTAAATAGCAAAACTCCTTTACTACTTTAAGTGTCTCATTTCCTAATCTAATTCTCTCAGCATCACCCGATTTAATTTGACTACATTCCATTATCCTCGTTTTGATTTTGTTGATGTTCATCTTATATCCTCCTCTCAAGACACTGTCCATTCCGTTCAACTGCTCTTCCAAGTCCTTTGCCGTCTCTGAAAGAATTACAATGTCATCGGCGAACCTCAAAGTTTTTACTTCGTCTCCATGAATTTTAATACCTACTCCAAATTTTTCTTTTGTTTCCTTTACTGCTTGCTCAATATACAGATTGAATAACATCGGGGAGAGGCTACAACCCTGTCTCACTCCTTTCCCAACCACTGCTTCCCTTTCATGCCCCTCGACTCTTATTACTGCCATCTGGTTTCTGTACAAATTATAAATAGCCTTTCGCTCCTTGTATTTTACCCCTGCCACCTTTAGAATTTGAAAAAGAGTATTCCAGTCAACATTGTCAAAAGCTTTCTCTAAGTCTACAAATGCTAGAAACGTAGGTTTGCCTTTTCTTAATCTTTCTTCTAAGATAAGTCGTAAGGTCAGTATTGCCTCACGTGTTCCAACATTTCGACGGAATCCAAACTGATCCTCCCCGAGGTCTGCATCTACCAGTTTTTCCATTCGTCTGTAAAGAATTCGCGTTAGTATTTTGCAGCCGTGGTTTATTAAACTGATAGTTCGGTAATTTTCACATCTGTCAGCACCTGCTTTCTTTGGGATTGGAATTATTATATTCTTCTTGAAGTCTGAGGGTATTTCGCCTGTCTCATACATCTTGCTCACCAGCTGGTAGAGTTTTGTCATGACTGGCTCTCCCAAGGCCGTCAGTAGTTCTAATGGAATGTTGTCTACTCCGGGGGCCTTGTTTTGACTCAGGTCTTTCAGTGCTCTGTCAAACTCTTCACGCAGTATCGTATCTCCCATTTCGTCTTCATCTACATCCTCTTCTATTTCTATAATATTGTCCTCAAGTACATCGCCCTTGTATAAACCTTCTATATACTCCTTCCACCTTTCTGCTTTCCCTTCTTTGCTTAGAACTGGGCTGCCATCTGAGCTCTTGATATTCATACACGTGGTTCTCTTCTCTCCAAAGGTCTCTTTAATTTTCCTGTAGGCAGTATCTATCTTACCCCTAGTGAGATAAGCTTCTACATCCTTACATTTGTCCTCTAGCCATCCCTGTTTAACCATTTTGCACTTCCTGTCGATCTCATTTTTGAGACGTTTGTATTCCTTTTTGCCTGCTTCATTTACTGCATTTTTATATTTTCTCCTTTCATCAATGAAATTCAATATTTCTTCTGTTACCCAAGGATTTCTAGCAGCCCTCGTCTTTGTACCTACTATATCCTCTGCTGCCTTCACTACTACATCCCTCAGAGCTACCCATTCTTCTTCTACTGTATTTCTTTCCCCTATTCCTATCAATTGTTCCCTTATGCTCTCTCTGAAACTCTGTAAAACCTCTGGTTCTTTCAGTTTATCCAGGTCCCATCTCCTTAATTTCCCACATTTTTGCAGTTTCTTCAGTTTTAATCTACAGTTCATAACCAATAGATTGTGGTCAGAGTCCACATCTGCCCCTGGAAATGTCTTAAAACTTAAAACCTAGTTCCTAAATCTCTGTCTTACCATTATATAATCTATCAGATACCTTTTAGTATCTCCAGGGTTCTTCCACGTATACAACCTTCTTTCATGATTCTTAAACCAATTGTTAGCTATGATTAAGTTGTGCTCTGCGCAAAATTCTACTAGGCGGCTTCCTCTTTCATTTCTTAGCCCCAATCCATATTCACCTACTATGTTCCCTTCTCTCCCTTTTCCTACACTCGAATTGCAGTCACCCATTACTATTAAATTTTCGTCTCCCTTCACTATCTGAATAATTTCTTTTATTTCATCGTACATTTCTTCAATTTCTTCATCATCTGCAGAGCTAGTTGGCATATAAACTTGTACTACTGTAGTAGGTGTGGGCTTCGTATCTATCTTGGCCACAATAATGCGTTCACTATGCTGTTTGTAGTAGCTTACCCGCATTCCTATTTTCCTATTCATTATTAAACCTACTCCTGCATTACCCCTATTTGATTTTGTGTTTACAACCCTGTAGTCACCTGACCAGAAGTCTTGTTCCTCCTGCCACCGAACTTCACTAATTCCCACTATATCTAACTTTAACCTATCCATTTCCCTTTTTAAATTTTCTAACCTACCTGCCCGATTAAGGGATCTGACATTCCACGCTCCGATCCGTAGAACGCCAGTTTTCTTTCTCCTTATAACGACATCCTCCTGAGTAGTCCCCGCCCGGAGATCCGAATGGGGGACTATTTTACCTCCGGAATATTTTACCCAAGAGGATGCCATCATCATTTAATCATACAGTAAAGCTGCATGTCCTCGGGAAAAATTACGGCTGTAGTTTCCCCTTGCTTTCAGCCGTTCACAGTACCAGCACAGCAAGGCCGTTTTGGTTAATGTTGCAAGGCCAGATCAGTCAATCATCCAGACTGTTGCCCCTGCAACTACTGAAAAGGCTGCTGCCCCTCTTCAGGAACCACACGTTTGTCTGGCCTCTCAACAGATACCCCTCCGTTGTGGTTGCACCTACGGTACGGCCATCTGTATCGCTGAGGCACGCAAGCCTCCCCACCAACGGCAAGGTCCATGGTTCGGGGGGGGGAGGATTGCTTGTAATATAACATTCAAATCAATAGCCCCAGTATCTTTGGGTTGCCCACTAGCTGGTTTTTTTATCACACTCAGGTGATGAAAAACTAGCTCCTATACCAGAATCATCAAAACTACATGAAACTTCTGATTGATCAGTCATATCTACACTCCTGGAAATGGAAAAAAGAACACATTGACACCGGTTTGTCAGACACACCATACTTGCTCCGGACACTGCGAGAGGGCTGTACAAGCAATGATCACACGCACGGCACAGCGGACACACCAGGAACCGCGGTGTAGGCCGTCGAATGGCGCTAGATGCGCAGCATTTGTACACCGCTGCCGTCAGTGTGAGCCAGTTTGCCGTGGCATACGGAGCTCCATCGCAGTCTTTAACACTGGTAGCACGCCGCGACAGCGTGGACGTGAACCATATGTGCAGTTGACGGACTTTGAACGAGGGCGTATAGTGGGCATGCGGGAGGCCGGGTGGACGTACCGCCGAATTGCTCAACACGTGGGGCGTGAGGTCTCCACAGTACATCGATGTTGTCGCCAGTGGTCGGCGGAAAGTGCACGTGCCCGTCGACCTGGGACCGGACCGCAGCGACGCACAGATGCACTCCAAGACCGTAGGATCCTACGCAGTGCCGTAGGGGACCGCACCGCCACTTCCCAGCAAATTAGGGACACTGTGGCTCCTGGGGTATCGGCGAGGACCATTCGCAACCGTCTCCATGAAGCTGGGCTACGGTCCCGCACGCCGTTAGGCCGTCTTCCGCTCACGCCCCAACATCGTGCAGCCCGCCTTCAGTGGTGTCGCGACAGGCGTGAATGGAGGGACGAATGGAGACGTGTCGTCTTCAGCGATGAGAGTCGCTTCTGCCTTGGTGCCAATGATGGTGGTATCCGTGTTTGGCGCCGTGCAGGTGAGCGCCACAATCAGGACTGCATACGACCGAGGCATACAGGGCCAACACCCGGCATCATGGTGTGGGGAGCGATCTCCTACACTGGCCGTACAACTCTGGTGATCGTCGAGGACACACTGAATAGTGCATGGTACATCCAAAACGTCATCGCACCCATCGTTCTACCATTCCTAGACCGTGCAAGGGAACTTGCTTCCAACAGGACAATGCACGTCCTCATGTATCCCGTGCCACCCAACGTGCTCTAGAAGGTGTAAGTCAACTACCCTGGCCAGCAAGATCTCCGGATCTGTCCCCCATTGAGCATGTTTGGGACTGGATGAAGCGTCGTCTCACGCGGTCTGCACGTCCAGCACGAACGCTGGTCCAACTGAGGCGCCAGGTGGAAATGGCATGGCAAGCCGTTCCACAGGACCACATCCAGCATCTCTACGATCGTCTCCATGGGAGAATAGCAGCCTGCATTGCTGCGAAAGGTGGATATACACTGTATTAGTGCCGACATTGTGCATGCTCTGTTGCCTGTGTCTATGTGCCTGTGGTTCTGTCAGTGTGATCATGTGATGTATCTGACCCCAGGAATGTGTCAATAAAGTTTCCCTTCCTGGGACAATGAATTCACGGTGTTCTTATTTCAATTTCCAGGAGTGTAACTTCTCTTTCTTAAACTCTACCATTTCTGATGACTGTTTCATTTTTAATTCATCAAAGAAACTATCATCCAATAAATTAACAATTTCTGATTTCTGCTTGACTACAGGGGTCTCTATTATTGAATCATTGCCCCTTTTCACACTACTGTCAGGAGTATTTTCATACATATTTACACTTGAACCATTGTCTGGATTTACAGTTCTCTCAACATACATAGGTTCTGATTTAATTTTAACCTCGGTTTCATTTGGCAGTTCCATCGCCGACAGCGTTTTAGTGCAGATTAGTAAAATTTTTAACAGCTTTACACATAACTCAGTACCTTCTGTACGACGTATGGCGTTGCCGGCGCGGCGTACCAGGATTACTGATGCGACCCGGCGCGTTGAACTGCAGACGGCACTTCGACGGCTGCTGTGTGTTTGCGTGGCCTGGAACTGCAGGCGCGGCTCCGGTTGCTGCGGTGAGACGAAACTGGCTTCTCGCGACGCCGGCAGCGCCGCTAGACTCAACGCCAGTTCCGTCAACCCAGATGCATTGTTAATCCAGTTGCGTCGTCCACATGCACACGTAACACTGTCACTGTTCTATTACTCAGTTGCGTGCCGCATTTCACTCTCGAATGTGAATATTTAAAATCACTTTCACTTTTACTCACTTTGTGTCCCGGCCGATGCACCATATGTGGGGCAGCGTATGGAAATTATTGTATTAATGAATGTGGAATATCTTTCCCAACGATTCACCATATGTGGGGCGGAGTATGGAATTTTGTTGTTATTAAAATGTTACTATGATTTATATAATGCTGTTGTTTACCGTTCTCAACACTGGCTCTCTAACTACAATATAGGCAACCAGAATGAGATTAGCAAATCGTGAAGCCTGTAATTAGAATTCCTAGTGCCCACGTCAACTGAGAAATACACCTATAGCTACAGCTTAAAGCTCTGAGGAATTTGGAGATTGTCTGGGATTCATAATCAAAAACGATACTTTCTAAAATGTTCACTATATTCTGAAAGTCACAGACCAAAAAGAATTCACACAATCCAACTACCAGAGCAGTTCAGGGCCTAATGCGCTGATGCAACTATAACTGTTCAAATTAAATGTTTAAGTGAATGCTCGCCATAATTTGATGATACTGTTCATCAAACGCCACGCTAAATAATGGTAGAATGTCTGTCCCACAGCGGCACGTGAAAATACGACATACGCAAACTGAACATAGATCATGAAAGTCATCCCAGAATTAGCACTTCACTCGAAAACGATTTCATGGTTACTATATTCGTAGTGCCCCTGCCTATTACACTCATTACTCGCGGCTTTACCGATTCCCGTAAGAGATCGGGCAATGTGTATGCATTCACACAGAAGATGGTCAAATGGCCAGTCAATCTTAACTATATATATGTAGATGGTATCTGTTCTTTTGGACATGCCCGAAAGAACACAGTACTGAGTGTAATGAGCAGGGACACCATGAATATAGTGCGGGACAATAAGTTGGGAATGTGGGTCCCACGGGAGACGTGCCAGAGCTAACTCCCTTCAGTCGATGTAAACTCTGTGTCTGCGGTGGCTCATGTGGTTGCCAACATGGTAGCTCAGCGTGTTTGGTCAGAAGGTTAGCTGCCCTCTGTAACGAAAAAACTGAGTTAATAGAATAACAACGAACTTAAAAGGGTGTCTTCCGACGTCCGCCCCCATCAGATTCAACGAACAAATACAAACAAAAAATGAGATTAAAAAAAATGTGGTTAGAGCGTCTGCCATATAAGCAGGAGATCCTCAGTTCTACTTCCGGTTGGGGCATACGTTTTCAACTGTCCCCGCTGACGTATATCAACGCCTGTATGCAGCTAAGGGTATTCATGTCATTGTATTAATTTAATTATAAATTCACTTGTGACTGTGCCGAAGGTTTGGTGAGGATCATTACACCATCTTCGGACTGGGCTAAGGCCAGCGACGTTTAGTGAAGCTGTGCTGCTTTGAAAAGGAAAGCAGTTGTGGGCTGGTACTGCATACATCACATGGCGCAACGTCTTCTCAATGAGTGTCGTTGTCAGTTGCACAACGGCCATTTACAAGTAGTTGTGTTACACTGCATAAGTGCTATGTTTGCTACTAACTATGTTAACATTAGTTGAGGCTTTCAATTATAGACATGAGTAAGAAATGTTTATAGACCCCTTTTCAAGCTCACAGCTTGAGGAGGAATTTTGATTTTGTTACTGTATTGCATATTAGATATTGCTGTCTTAGGGTTTTGAAATTTAAATAACGCTGTAAATGCAATGTCGTTTCATGTCATCAGCGTTTTCTACTTCTTGACTGGCATGAATGCCTAACTTTTTACCTCCGAATTTGAAGATACGTTTTACAAAAAATTTATGTATCTTCAATTTAGAAGTAAAAAGAAAGGTATTTACCGAATCGTCCTTCAAAGGAGGTTACGTATAGGTACCTTAAATTTCCAACCTTAGACTCATTCTAATGTGGTAAGTTTTCACATGAACTGAGGAGTCCACATGTGTGGTGAAGAAGCGTCATACGTAACTGAATGCCTGTATGCTCCATATGAGGATTTATTACCAATGAATGAATGTAGCTGTTGATTCCATTAATTAAAATTTGTGAGCTACGCTGTGTAAATTAGGCTTATGTACTAGCTGAGAAAACAAACAATGCCTGGGTATTTATTAAAAGCTGTGCCCGAGACTTCATACGGGTGGACTTCATTTTCGACTTAAAAAGCTTAGTTGTATACCATTCTTGAAGTAGCAATATTAGGGACATGAGCGAAGAGCTTCTTTGCTTCACTAACACAGGAGATGGCCACGTAGAGCTGGCTATACGATAAGCTACTAACACCAAGCCACTCGCCAACAAAAAGCAAAAGCTAACATTGTACTTTGATTGTGGTCATGGCATAACATAAACGCACTGGGAATTGTATACATCTAAGCCTTTGATCCCCAGTTGTTTCTCACACAACCCACCACAGTATTCATTTTGTTTTGAAGTAACAACCGCTTAGCATAAACCCACCAGTGGTTCAAAAAATGTGTGGGAAATCTTATGGGACTTAACTGCAAAGGTCATCAGTCCCTAATCTTACACACTACTTAACCTAAATTATCCTAAGTACAAACACGCACACCCATGCCCGAGAGAGGACTCGAACCTCTGGCGGGACCAGTCGCACAGTCCATGACTGCCGCGCCTTAGACCGCCCCACCACTGGTCCGAAAGGCTTCAGTCAGGACTTTTATAACATGGACGGTTTCATGCTAACGCACTGCAAGAGGCACTAAAGCTATGAACAAAATTATGGGTTGCTGATAAGGCCATTGGAGCTCAAAGGGTTAAATCAAGTGGAATGATTAATTTTTAGGAGCAAGAGGGATTCAGTTATAGAGTCTCCCTTTCTTTCGCCACTTCCCGTCAAAATTCCCGTTTCTGTTAAGCTACATTGGAGAAAAATACTGTAAATTTAGACTTCTGTGAGTGAGGAGTTCTGAAGACTGAGATAATGCATGAGCGCTTCTATCAGAGTTACTTAGCACCTCGCTTTCGGGAGAAGTTTCCGAAGAGGCAGTTAAGATCTGATGTTTCCGAGCAGCAGCAAGCCTCGAGTCACGACCTTCATTTGATTTTTCTGGCGACATAGCCCTAAGGCTTCTAGCCAATATGGAGTAATCAGAAAGACACATTTTTTAGTATTTTTATTCATAAGCGAAATGCAGTCAAATGTAGTGAGTAGGTACCTAAATCACAAAGCACATTTAATAAATACGTTTCTTCAAGCAATAAATATAAATAAAACCTATCGAAAGCAATTATTCAAAGCTTGTTTATATTTGTAAAGAAATGACAGGGACCTTTAATTCTTTCACTGACGTAAACTTCAGGAAACAGATCTGTCACTGAGTTAAAGGAAATTATCAAAACCGTCTACGCGATCTTTTATGTACTACTAAAGTAGCAGCGCTGTCCATTGATTTGTTAGTTCAGTGCGCCGTGATGATGAAACATCCGAACTATTAAGCAGAAAAGACAGATGTTTTCGTGTTCTGATTTTTTTATTTTGATGAAATAGCGCCTATACGTTGCCTGATGACAGGCTCAAATTACCTGTGAAAGCAGTACGAAAATTCGTCTAATATGTTTGGGGATTAAAGTGTTCAAGCAGACACTTGCGAGTGCTTTACAGTTGTATTGTTAGTATAGATTATATTGGTACGTGGAAATGTAAAGTGCTGGTTCTCAGAATTTCTGATACTGAGGTAATAAACTTTATCAAGTAATTTTTCTCAATAATCATCCATTTTATAGCTCCCACTGGCAATCTGTATAACAATACTCTGGGGACGATTCTCTTATTTGTGGTGTAAAAATATAAAGAAATGCCCCAGTAACACATGGAATGCTCTTTCAGTGAATGCCATTATGCACACAACTTTTAAATACATATCAATGCAGAAAAATTTATTGATTGTGCCACACTGCTGTTTCATTTGTTTACATTCATACCTAAAATTATAAATGTGTTCTATTATTAGCATTTTCCCCGTCGATGTATTACAACGCTGTCCAACATCGTAATTCATTAATTTCTAATAATATGATACTGTACAAAGCCAATTTAAGAAACAAGAAACATGTTGTCGTTCATCGTCTCGTCAGTGAGTATCAAGTTTGTATACATCATTATCTATTATAACTTAATGATTATTATCACCTTTACAGATAAACAGCATTATTTTTTACCAGTTAGAGAACAAGAAAAATTATTCTGGGACACTCTTGTATCAGTGAAGTATATATTTGGATCATCGGAGGGATGCTACAGACAGCGAATTAAAGATGTTTCATTACGATTCTTTATGTAGTTAAACTTCCCTTCTTTCTCTGTCCCTGACGACGTGAAGACGTTTCCGGTTAGAGGTGCTAAAACGTTAACTACACTTGAAGATGAGAGTCTGCGTTCTAAGGAAACCTGAAAAAGATTGTAAAAATATACATTACATTCGACATGTCTTATGACATGATTCTAATTTCGCATATTTGTGAACAAAAGCATTAAAATATATCAGTTGTAAATATGTGTGATTAATGTTTCAGAGCCTTGAATTAAAGGTGTATTCCCAACCCGAGGTAGCGTTAAATGTGTAAATAAGGCCAGAACTGCTGAAATTTACTGTATGTCTAAAGCAAGGAAAATTCAATGGGATGAATATTATTATTTAGTTCCCTAAAGATTAAATATATATTGCTTAGGACACTGCATCAATTATTCAGTCACTTTAAACTGTTACTACCGTAATAACCTGTCCTTCTTGTCAGTCTGCTTCCTCATTTAGATAAGCCATAGAACTTCCTTGTCATAAATGTTTAATAATCGGCAGTTTCTGGAATCATTGTTCCGGTGCGGGTTAAAACTTTACTGCGCGCTCTTACGCCACTTGGCTGCAACGATTAACTTCCGATCGTACTCGTGTCTACTCAACATCGTAATATTACTTTAATTAACTTTCCCTTCTTGCAAATTAGCTTCCAGCCGAGTCTCTGATCTTAAATTCTTAACAGGTCTCCACAATGAGGTCTACTACATGTAGTTGCCCTATCGTTCCTTCCGTGTTAGTTTGACAAATTCACACTCTGAGACGGATTGTGTGCAGGTCCCTTACTCGCTCCTGTACGGCAGTATTTCATTGCTGAGCCACACGCAATAATGCTGAAATTTATAAGACAAAGCTGTTCACAGCCAGATGATTTATTTGAGCACAAGTTTCCGTTACTATAATCTACTTTTTGAAGTGATACGCCCTTACTTAGCTTCATCCAAGCCCTGTACTGATATGGGCAGCAAAGTGTTGGTAGACTTACAGTTTAGCGTGGACTACCAAACAACTGTGTACCTTTGTTATTTTGACTTTTGCACATCGTTATGTGGGGTGACAGAAGCAATAAACGGCAGACAGAAATTTAGGAACGACTGAAGATGAAACATGGAAATACTGGATTATTATTCTGACACCTACCCTTTTACTCCTTGCTTTTGCGTAGAACATCATGCGACGAAACATAAACAATGTTAATGAAATAGCTCCAGCCGTCGTGGAGTATTTTAATGCTATCACACAACGTTTTACTTAGGCCTGTTATGATTCCGGTCCCAATACGAAACTCGTCATCCCTCCTTTACTACTGCCTCGGAATCACAACATACTTCTTTAAGTGATCAAGTTACTGCTTTCTAGTTTTATCAAAATTTTCTTAATACCATTTCAACCCCTTCATGGTAGAACATTTGAGAGTAAATTGTTTGTTTACGGAGCCATGTGTGCTTTGGACATGGCTTTGGACATGGTTAACAGGAAGTAGTTTAGATGTTCACTAGATAAAATGGGTTTTACAAAGATTAATTCTCGGCGGTGGCCACTTACTCAGCTCGCTTCTGTCATGAATTTCTTGCTGAGTGGGAGTCCCACGTGACTAGGAAAACTTGCAGGCAACTACTGTTATAAAAAGAGTAGAAAAACAGACCAATTATATTAAGGAAAAATTCCCTTAACGTCAGTTTACTGCAGAGTTATTAATCATTTTCTAAGTTCGAATATAGTAAGGGGTCGCCCATACGATACTCAACTTTCACTTCCCTCGCACGGTTCCAGTGAGCCATCGATAAAGGGTAACGTTTCCGGAAAGCGCTTTTTCTTTTACCCCACGTAAAGATTAGGAAAAGTGCCCACTGCAGTCTATTAATGTAGGTCAGAGATTACGGAATGGGTTCTCAGATATGCAAGTAGCTAGAAAACTGTCCCGAACGTCGTGTTTTCACAGGAGAGACGAGTATCACCAGGAGTGTCCCAAGGAGATGTGATATGAATGCTATTGTTCTCCATACACATAAACGATCTAACGGATAGGGTGAGCAGCAATCTGCGTCTCCTTGATGTGAAGAATACCACCTTGCTCTAAACATGGGAAATTACCAGTTAATGCAAGTCAGTAGAAGAACCATTCATGTAACTTCCAAGTATAGTGTTAATCATGTGCGAACTGACACAGCAATGTCGATCAAATATCAGGACGTAAAGTTGCAAAGTGACTTGAAATGAAACGAGCATAGAATTTCTGTCTTACGGAAAGTAAATTATCGACTCGATTTGTTAGGAGATTTCTAGGACTTTGTAGTTCATCAATGAAGGAGAGAGATTACACAATACTAGTTCGTCCCATTACAAGGTACTGCTCGAGTGTTTGGTATCCCCACCAAGTCGGATTAAAGGAGGCTATTGAAGCAATTCAGAGGTGTGCTGCTCTGTTTGTTAACGGTCCGTTCAATCAGTGAGCGAATATTACGGATATGGTGCATAAGATGAAATGGTAATCCCTGGAAGGAAGGACACGCTCATTTCGCGAAACATTATGTGAAAGTTTAGAGAAGCGAGTCTTGCGACTGACTGCAGAGAGATCATACTGCTACCTACTTAAGTCTAGCAGCAGGACCGCGAAGACAGGATAAGAGAAGTCAGCAGGAAAAAAGATTGCTTTCGCTCGTCCAATTTGTAAGCAGGAATAGTAACCAGCTGACTAGCAGTGTAGCAAATTGTACAAATATTTTGTAAAAATGCTTCAAATGGCTCTGAGTACTATGGGACTTAACATCTGAGGTCATCAGTCCCCTAGAACTTAGAACTACTTAAACCTAAGGACATCACACACATCCATGACAGAGTTAGCATTCGAACCTGCGACCGTAGCGGTGCGATGCCTAGAACCGCTCGGCCACTCCGGTCGGCTATTTTCTTGCAGTTTATTTATAATATTTTTACTATTACGAGTTTTATCTCGAACGTGGAACATTCAACAGGCTTTTAAAAACAAGGAAACTTCGTATCTCATGACGGAAAATCTACATCTACATCTACATTCATACTCCGCAAGCCACCCAACGGTGTGTGGCGGAGGGCACTTTACGTGCCACTGTCATTACCTCCCTTTTCTGTTCCAGTCGCGTATGGTTCGCGGGAAGAACGACTGTCTGAAAGCCTCCGTGCGCGCTCGAATCTCTCTAATTTTACAATCGTGATCTCCACGGGAGGTATAAGTAGGGGGAAGCAGTATATTCGATACCTCATCCAGAAACGCACCCTCTGGAAACCTGGCGAGCAAGCTACACCGCGATGCAGACCGCCTCTTTTGCAGAGTCTGCCACTTGAGTTTGCTAAACATCTCCGTAACGCTATCACGGTTACCAAATAACCCTGTGACGAAACGCGCCGTTCTTCTTTGGATCTTCTCTATCTCCTCCGTCAACCCGATCTGGTACGGATCCCACACTAATGAGCAATACTCAAGTATAGGTCGAACGAGTGTTTTGTAAGCCACCTCCTTTGTTGATGGACTAAATTTTCTAAGGACTCTCCCAATGAATCTCAACCTGATACCCGCCTTACCAACAATTAATTTTATATGATCATTCCATTTCAAATCGTTCCGCACGCATACTCCCAGATATTTAACAGAAGTAACTGCTACCAGTGTTTGTTCTGCTATCATATAATCATACAATAAAGGATCCTTCTTTCTATGTATTCGCATTACATTACATTTATCTATGTTAAGGGTCAGTTGCCAATCCCTACACCAAGTGCCTATCCGCTGCAGATCTTCCTACAATTTTTTAATGCTGCAACTTCTCTGTATACTACAGCATCATCCGCGAAAAGCCGCATGGAACTTCGACACTATCTACTAGGTCATTTATATGTATTGTGAAAAGCAATGGTCCCATAACAGTCCCCTGTGGCACGCCAGAGGTTACTTTAACGTCTGTAGACGTCTCTCCATTGATAACAACATACTGTGTTCTGTTTGCTAAAAACTCTTCAATCCAGCCACACATCTGGTCTGATATTCCGTACGCTCTTACTTTGTTTATCAGGCGACAGTGCGGAAATATATCGAACGCCTTCCGGAAGTCTAGGAAAATAGCATCTTCCTGGGAGCCTGTATCTAATAATTTCTGGGTCTCATGAACAAATAAAGAGAGTTGGGTCTCACACGATCGATGTTTCCGGAATCCATGTTGATTCCTACAGAGTATATTCTGGGTTTCCAAAAACGACATGATACTTGAGCAAAAAACATGTTCTAAAATTCTTCAACAGATCGACGTCAGAGATATAGGTCTATAGTTTTGCGCATCTGCTCGACGACCCTTTTTGAAAACTGGGACTACCTGTGCTCTTTTCCAGTCATTTGGAACCTTCCGTTCCTCTACAGACTTGCAGTACACGGCTGTTAGAAGGGGGGCAAGTTCTTTCGCGTAATCTCTGTAGAATCGAAATGGTATCCCGTTAGGTCCTGTGGACTTTCCTCTGTTGAGTTATTACAGTTGCTTTCGTATTCCTTGGACACTTACTTCGACTCCAGCCATTTTTTCGTTTGTGCGAGGATTTAGTGAAGGAACTGCAGTGCGGTCTTCCTCTGTTTAATCAGTCATCATATTGGATTTATTGTGCCTCACATTCACTTGCCCAGTCTAGGAATTGCAGCTTTCTTTTCTCTAGTCATTTGTGAAATTACTTTAGGCTTCTATACGTGAAAAAAGTAGTGGTTTCGTCTTAAAAGGATTGGGATATTATATATTCTAGAGTACCAAACAAAACAGATCGATATATAAGAAGCAGTGACAGTACGGATGTATCCTTGACAAGATATTTATGTTTACTTGTGCAGTATTGTGCGCCGGACGTATTAACTACTTTTTTCCCTACGCATGTGTACAGCGGTTGGACATGCTTCGGAGAATATCATAGTTTATTACTAAGCAGCTTATTCTGACATATCGACTGTTAGTTCATGTTGGTCTACCAACCTGTGAAACATTCGGTTAGTTACTGTTGATGTGTCTAATGTGATCGTAAGGAATGTGAAGAGAAAATGAACTCACGTTTTCCCGAAGTATTCCTACTGTCAGGGATTGTTGTCGGCGAGCAGTACAGCTCAGACAATAAGCCGAGTAACACCTATGTGTTCACTTTGGTGTTAGTGCGGCGTTCTAGCTCTGTGTCAAGTAGAGCTCATTATAATAGGCGAATTTATGTTGAAATTGGGTACCAGTCTAAAGGCTTTATATGCAAACGTTCCAGTGGTTGTTTGTCATTACTGTGGGGGATCTTCCAGATGTGAAAATTGATGGACCACGCAAACTGATCATAGAACTCTGTTTAACGAGAAGAAGTTACTTAAATAATGTATATACGTCTCCTCACACAACAATATATTGCAAATATAACACATTGTGATGTCTCTCATATGGTTGCTATTTACATTCGTCACCCTTAGAGAAAAAGCAAAAGTTTATTTTTGCCGTACTGACTGGACAGCGATGGTTCTAGTAATTTCAAAATCCGGAAGTGGTGCCAATAACAGATTCTGTTGGATACGTTGGTAATGGCTCTATGTGTAAATTGTCTGCTTTTAAAGAACATGCACCATAAGAATTTTCACTACGGAAACTTCACGTGATGCAAAATAGCTCACCGTTGTGTAGTGTGAACGGACGAAGATGTCAAGTCAGCGTCAGTAAAGAGGTTTCGTTCCATCGCCACATACGCTTGCTGGACGATGGTGGTCCATTCTTTGTCTAGTACAGATATTTCTACAAGAAAAATACTAGGTGAACATGTGACATAAAGATAGGATTCCCACCTACTGTTCTCACAACTTCTATTGAGTAATCCCAGCAGTATCCGTTGTAATGCAGAGCTAGGTAAACATTATCCTAATTGATATGTCGTAACTAACAAACGTCCAGTGTCACATAATGATCTGGAATTTTTAAGTAATGGGATACCTGTGACTGTGGTATGAGTATTTCTCACCAGTCAAATAACTACGATTACGTCTCTATAATGAGTAATCCATAAGCTCGATAGACGTTCATTACACATTTGCTTATTAGGTGATATTTACTTGATTGATGTACAATAATGTCGAAGGAAGTTTTCACAGAATTATCTCTCTTCTGAGAAAATACAAATTAGGGGGAGACTGTCGAGGTGTTTATCGTCAAATGCACTGAATATAACGAAGAGTCTGATAAGTTTTTAACGCTGGCTTTTTTTAAAGAAGAAACTGGAAAGTGGTAGTAATGTATAACTCGTTGCAGGTTCGAAGCCTGCCTCGGGCATGGATGTGTGTGATGTCCTTAGGTTAGTTAGGTTTAAGTAGTTCTACGTTCTAGGGGACTGAAGACCACAGATGTTAAGTCCCATAGTGCTCAGAGCCATTTGAACCGTTTTTTATAACTCATTGTTGCTACTACAATAATCCTCTATGGCAATAACGTTCTGCAATGGGCAATGTAGGCTAAACATATGAAATGAAGTAGCTAATTTCAGATAGGGTAAGAGTTTGCTGAAGAGTGTAATAAATATATTTTGAGAGCTTAAAAAAAGAAATCATATACACAGAGAATATTCTTAGGTGTATGGTGGCACAACGTGAACATAAAACAGTCATAGCCATGACACTAGACACTCTCGACTAACCTCTGTTATTTACTCGTAGCTATCATTCGCCTCATACTAATGGAAATCTAAGGGCAGCAACAGTCCCGGAGACTGCTGCGCTTGGCGAGACACTGAAAGTGATGTCAATCTGTAATCCATTACTGAGCAATGAAAACCATAATTTACAATGCCAACACCAGTTAGCAATTAAAGAGTCATTTTGCTATCTGCATTTTTCTACAAGAATTTACTTGGCAAGAATCTCAACCATGTGTAAATTTCTGCGTGTTTTGCCGCCAGTACCGGCATTGGTATAACTTAAATTTCTCACAAATCCTCTGAAATGGAAATTTGTCGGATTTTAAACTTTCTTGTTGTTGTTGTTGTCTTCAGTCCAGAGACTAGTTGGGTGCAGTTCTCCATCGTACTGTGCAACTTCTTCATCTCCCAGTACCTACTCGAACCTACATATTTCTGAATGTGCTTATTGTATTCATCTCTTGGTCTCCCTCTACGATTTTTACCCTCCAATACTAAATTGGTTCGATTCCCGGCGGGGTCAGGGATTTTCTCTGCCTCGTAATGGCTGGGTGTTATGTGCTGTCCTTAGGTTAGTTAGGTTTAAGTAGTTCTAGGTTCTAGGGTACTGATGATCATAGATGTTAATTCCCATAGTGCTCAGAGCCACTTGAACCATTTGAACTAAATTGGTGATTCCTTGATGCCTCAGAACATGTCCTACCAACCGATACCTTCTTCTAGTCAAGTTGTGCCACAAAGTTCTCCTCTCCCCAATTCAATTCAGTATCTCCTCATTAGTTATGCGATCTACCCACCCAATCTTCAGCATTCTTCTGTAGCACCATTTTTCGAAAGCTTGTATTCTCCTCTTGTCCAAACTATTAATCGTCCACGTTTCACTTCCATACATGGCTACACTCCATACAAATACTTTCAGAAACTATTTCCTGACACTTAAATCTATACTCGATGTTAACAAATTTCTCTGCTTTATTTCTTTAAATTATGAGTATTAAAAATCTTACTTTAGTAAATTTGATCATTAGTATTTACGAACACTATGCAATACGAGTTTGATCATCTAAGAAGTACGATTTATCGAAATTATGATATGTCGCCTGTTCATTTCATCTTCCTTGCAGTCAATCAAAGTGCAGTTAACATAGTTCATTTCAGTCTTCAGTTTCCGCTGCAATAACATACTTCGTTACAGACAACTTATGCACTCTCGAAGTTTAAAGAGGCAACCCGTTCACTGAAATAATTAGTGTGATTCTTGGAATCGGATGGTGCTGCATCTTAGAATTTTGCGTGCCGTATCAGCGAATGAGGAAATGCGAGTCAGTGCCAGTTATTTACTTGTTTTTCGAAGCTCCTGTCATCATTAGTACCTGATTGGTACATTCACACTAATATGTGTAACTTAACGGAATGAGTACATAACTAATTTTCCACGTTTTCCCCAACTTATTCTCATGGTATAGTTACAGACCTTCGGATATGCAGAAATATTTGTGTCGGATGAGCCCGTTCGTTCCCATAGACGAGCACCAAAAGATGACCAGGAACGTAACGTATACTGTTACTATTGAAGAATTCGGAATTTTTCAAGACTTATAGAGAACTTCAGTTAGTTATGTCAGCTAACAAATCAGGCCAAGAGAAGTTTAAGACACAATAATGAATTCGAGTACTCATGACGTCCCTCTCATGAGACAGAGAAGTTTACGTCTTAATGTTTTTATGACACGAGGCACCGTTACACTGACACATATTATGAAACTCTAAACAAATTCCTACCGACGTTTCAGTATCTATGAAGGTTTAACCATGTGCTGGTATCGTGTTCCACAATGACAATAGCAGCTCTCATGCGGCTAACCGGGCGTATAAACGTGTTAAACTGTTTCCCTGGAACGAACAGCCCACTTTCAGCAGTGGCCACTACCCCACTCCATGTCGTGACAGGTAAGTACGATTCAGTGATAAAAATGTCTTACTTACATGTTACATTGTAGATGGGGAATGGGTAATGGTAGAAAAAAGTGTAAGGCCCAGAATGGCATATAACATTTAATTCTAAATACATTACCGGATGCGAGCAAAGGGATATAAATCAGAAAGAACAGAAGTTTAGGAAGGCCACATGACCCGGTAACACAACTCCCCAGTGCTGCACATTGGCTGAAGGTAATACCAAAGGCAAAAATTTTAAAAACAGGGGCAATTCATACAAATTAGTTTTTATGGATTTATGACTATGTCATAAAAATGCCAAAACTAATATCAAAATACGTATAAATAAATAACGCTACTCTAGCCACAATGGTAGTTCAAGACAAACAACTGTTAGCTAGAACAAAGATGAATCGGCAACATAAGCTTCGCTTGCTTGTGAAAGTAGCAAATGAATTTAATTAAAAAAAAACACCACAACAGAAGAAATAGTGATTGTAAATAATAACGTAGTAATAAAGCAGATTAACAAAACATACTTTTCTCGGACGTGATATTATTTAAACATCAAATGACGATGGCCCTATAAACCTAATATTATCCTAATATTATCTACCAGAAGTACGCTTAATTTTAAAAGCAACAGGACGGATACATTGCTTGCACTATACAGGGCGATTTCTTGTTGATTTCAAGGATGATGAAGAAGGGTGAATGGATCAATGTTAGGTTAGGCGCCCTGTTCCGGAAAAGACCATTAGTCCTCTGACAGTGGAGTACATATGCCGATACTGTAGTTTAGGCTACTTTCAGAGATGGTAATAAAGACCAAAACAAGAAAAAAGTCAAATAATCATGTGCCCCAAAATGTATTACAAATGCTCAAATGTGTGTGAATTACTAAGGAACCAAACTACTTAAGTCATCGGTCCCTAGACTTACTAACTATTTAAACTAACTTATTCTAAGAACAACACACACACCCATGCCGGAGTGAGGACTCGAACCTCCGGCGGGAGGGGCCGCACAGTCCGTTGCATGACGCCTCAAACCGCGCGGCCACTCCTCGCGGGACAAAATGTATACTTTAAGGGAAATGAACACTGCAAAATATGTTTATTCTACTGAACAAGTGCCCGTAGATCTTAACGTATCCATTGTACAGCCCACTTTTGCTCTACATTTTTCTTGTTTTGATCCATACTACCACACCTAACAGTGGCTTACGCTACAGTTTTAGCAACACCAGTACAGGTACATGCATTCCTCTTTCAGATGTATTAGGACTTTTACTTATAACTTTCGACTCGGTCGTTTCCGGACCATATTCTCATACCTCTTTATAATCCTTGAAGGTTGTGTAGTCGTCACGGAATCACCCTGTAAATAGGGAATGGCAATACCAACCTTGTATGCCTGCGAGAGTTGGAAGCTTACTAAGCGGCACATAAAATGAACAGATTGTGAAGATTAGCTTTCTGGGAGCAATTGCGAGATACGTGATCATAGAGAGGACATCCTAGCAGATAGACCTCAACACGTCATTCTCAATGGGACGTGACGCCCGGTTCAAAGATGATATCGGCAGTATCCTGAGGCAGCGTTAGAGTACCGATTCTGGATACAGTACACAGGGTGCTACAAAATTCCAGTTACAAACTTCAATGACATGTAGATGGAGTATATAGATAATATTTTTAACTGGGACACTGTCCGAAAACGGCTGCATTTTGAAACGTGTTAGTAGCGTGATCACTTTTACTCGTAATTCATTAGGCGTGTCCCAGTACACCACTTGTTTTACAATTACACTCATTAATAGCCAAAATATTGCTCGTGTACTCGTTGGCATGTTCTCCACGACGTGATGTACGGCCTCTTCCAGTTCGGGTGTGCACAATCTCCTTGGAGCACTGCATTCACGCCTGCCGACGGTGAAGGTACCATTTCTCGAAAAAGGTGCGTAATTGCGGCGAAAAGGGTATGAGAGGGAGTGGGACGTAGTGGAGAACGATCTTCACGAATGCGACCATCACCCCATCCATTATCCTGAGCAGTGCGTTTCAGAAGGACCTTACATGTGTATTCTGCAAACGAGTACTCCACCGTGTTGCTCTTACACTCACCGCGACGTGAATGAGGCTCGAACCAGGTCAGAGATGTAGGACAGACGCCAAATAACATCAGCCGATCCGAGATAACCACTTTCCAACATGACTCCCCTACTGCATACCTACCTAGCAAACATGTTATCAAACGGGTGTAGCACGGAAACGGTACGTTGCCGGACATGGTTCCTATTCAAGGTGTTAAGTACTTACTCTTCTCTACAAATGGTTCAAATGGCTCTGAGCACTACGGGACTTAACTTCTGACGTCATCAGTCCCCTATAACTTAGAACTACTTAAACCTAACTAACCTAAGGACATCACACACATCCATTCTCAAGGCACGATTCGAACCTGCGACCGTAGCGGTCACGCGGTTCCAGACTGCAGCGTTCACCTCTACAAGCCCTAGAAGTTTGTAACGCGAGATATCGTTGCATGTTCAGCTTGGCTTCCCCACACGACGCCGTTTTTTATAGGAAGAGTATAACGAAATGTAACAAGACCTGCAGAGGATCGTCGATGGTGCAAAGAGTGGAATTTGAGCCTGGACGTAAATTCATGTAGCATATGCTCATACATAAGCGAAAAGATTCAATAAACTGTCATTACACTACTGATGATAAATCATTGCATGCATTAAGTACCGCAAAATACCTAAAAGAACGTTTAATAAATTTAATTCATGCTCGAAGGCAGTGGCATATAAGACACTGGCTACACCGGTTGAATACCACTCATTGTTGTGTTAATAGAATATATATAAAAGATACAAAGAAAAGATGCACTTTACTTAGCTGAATCGTTTAGTACGAGCAAGAGAGTTTCGGAAATGCTCACAAACCTCCACTGGCAGATTCGGCAAGGGAGGCGTTGTGTACCACTAAAAGTATACTGTTCAAATTTCGTGAGCGTACGTTAGAAGAATATCTTGGCACCACATTTCATCCTCCGCAAAAGTCCTGCGAAATAATGACGACGAGAAAAATTAGAGAAATTGGAGCGGGTGCATAGGATTACAGAGAATAATTACTCCCACACACTATTTACGAACGGAACAGGAAAATAGGGTAAAGTCAGTGGTAATGTTAAGTATCCTTCGTCACACATCTAACAGTGACTGAACATTGCCTGATACGGATGTATATGAAGATATCAGGAAAAAATTAACATATACAATTTAGTGAAGGTGCAGTGAAGTGCCGGAACAAATGTGAAGAAAATATGAGACGTGTGCAAGAAACCGTAACACGAGAGTCATTGCTGAAATATAAGCAAAAACAACGAAAAAGACGATCGGCTGGCCAAAGGAAATATGGGCAGAGTAAAATATTTTAGGTAGGATATAAGTCACTGATGCTTTTAATCGATGATGGAACAGATGATAGTGAGTGAATTGATAATATGGCATCGTATTACAATGAAATTTACCGTACTTTCGAAGGAAACAGCACTTTCTAATACATAGCACTTTTCAGACTAAAGTTTCTTAATTTCAGCATAGGATTTTCATATACATTTCGGGTACTGTTACAGTAAATCACGCTGACCCAATATTCAACGAATGCAACGCCGCCTAAGGTGAAGCTATTATGGTTATCTTTTGACACTTTCCGTTAGGAGAAAGCTTTATCGGATCTAATTTGCTTTGTGGACGTTTACATACTCGACATAGTATATTAGTACTCACAGAGACTCCAAACACCCCCCCTCCCTCCCTCATTACATTTAATTACCTCTCCAATAGTTCCCAAATTAAGGCCACAACTCACAATTACACGACCCCTCTTCATACCAAGGTGATAGTATAGAATATACATCAGATCACTTAAAACATCGTCACATAAGTTACATTCTTAAATTGTGTAATATTTTGGTTGAAAATCATTTTACCAAAAGGCTGAAGAGCTACAGTGTTGCTGCTGTCAACTAGCTGTCAGTATGATGACGCAAGTAACCGTCAAATTAGAAAAAAAAGAGAGGCCGTCGTGTATACGTAATTAAAAAGAGCGACAACGCCTTCTCTAGGTGGAAACTTGAGCAGTGAGTGAGCGTCGGCAGCTAGTGAGGGGGAGGTTTAGCAGGGACATATGTAGGGGTAGCGATGTTTGTACGGCGCCGGAGGGTGCGCGTGCGGGGGCGGGGGCGGGGCCGGCAATGCGTCAGCGCGGCCACACCCTGGCCGCACGCAGCGCTACGCGCCACGCGCCTCGCGCCACGCACGCGCTCTGCACAGCGCGCGCGGCGCCGCGCGTCGAATCGAGTCACTTGGCCGCCGTTTAATGTCGCCGCCAACGGCTCGAATTTCCATTTTTTTGCTCTCTTTCGCCGTCCCTGGTGACCAAGGGCTGAGTGCGACTCGGACGCGGGCCACTGTCAGGATCGATCGAAACTGGCCGAGCGAACCCCGCCCGGCGGCGCGCTTGCGGCAGGCAGCGGCCCTTCCCAAGTCGTCTGCTCTCCTCTCCTCTCCAATCCCAACGCGTTGCACGTCGCACTCTCACTACCGGCTCGTTAGTGCCAACTTAGCACTCTGCCCACCAGCCTGCCGTCACAGAGAGGATGCCTGACCTTCCATTAGAGCTACACCACACAGCTGCCTGCAACATCGACTTAAGTTTCGTATTAATAACAACATCGAAATATTCTACGATGTCATCTGACATCACGACACTGTATCGACCTCATAAATATCTACAGTCATTCATCAGCTGAAACAGATTTTTTCGTTTTTATCGATACATTTTACAAGGCTCAAAATGGCTCTCAGCACTATGGGACTTAACAGAATTTTACAAGAAATACTGCAGAGAATACGCAGAAGATGACGGCCATATCGCTTCCTTTATCCTTCGTAATATTAAAAATATGTACCGGATGATCAAAAAGTCAGTATAAATTTGAAAACTTAATAAACCACGGAATAATGTAGATAGAGAGGTAAAAATTGACACACATGCTTGGAATGACATGGGGTTTTATTAGAACAAAAAAAAAAACAAGTTTATAAAATGTCCGACAGATGGCGCTGGATAGCAAAACTGCTACCGTGACGGGTGATAAGTACGCCGATATGTTCCAAAATCGCATCAGCTTGGCTGATAAACACCTGCTGTAACGTACGATGTTTATGCAGGCTGGCGCTCCGTCCGATATTGCTATACACGTGAAAGAGCTCTTGCGCGCGTCGTTTGGTGATGATCGTGTGATCAACCGCCACTTTCGTCATGCTTGGCCTCCCACGTCCCCAGACCTCAGTCCGTGCGATTATTGGCTTGGGGTTACCTGAAGTCACAAGTGTATCGTGATCGACCGACATCTCTAAGGATGCCGAAAGACGACATCCGACGCCAATGCCTCACCATAAGTCCGCACATGCTTTACAGTGCTGTTCACAACATTATTCCTCGACAACAGCTATTGTTGAGGAATGATGGTGGACATATTGAGCATTTCCTCTAAAGAACATCATCATTGCTTTGTCTTACTTTGTTATGCTAATTATTGCTATTCTGATCAGATGAAGCGCCATTTGTGGGAAATTTTTTGAACTTTTGTATTTTTTTGGTTCTAATAAAACCCCATGTCCTTCCAAGCATGTGTGTCAATTTGTACGCTGCTATCTACATTATTCCGTGATTTATTCAGTTTTCAAATTTATAATGACTTTTTGATCACCCGGTGCTTAGAATTCTGGTATCTGTTTCGTTAGTGGCATTTAAGTATTAGCTATTATTTGAGGTATCTCTGAGCAGTCGATATACAACGGTAATCCATAGAAATACAGAATTAATTACTCTAATCCTACATAAAGTAACGAAAGTACAAGAAGAAATAACCAGTAATGAGATATCATCTGGTATAGATTCACTTGATGTGAATTGACACACTTCAGGAACTTTAGGGGTTAATCGTGTGGTCTAACTCAACAAAAATTTCGTATGGAGTGCCTCTGAGGTTTGTTGACACGGAAATAGACTATGATTTTATCCCTCCCTGACCTTACGAATCTTATATCACTTACCGCTTGTTCTGCCTCTGACAATGCTTATGATGGGTAATATGCCGAGTTGTACTGTGGTTTGGAGATCACGTTAAACTGTAGGTCCCAAATATCTGGATCAAAGGTCTGAATGTGAGTTACGTCTGTACTGCACATGTCTCATATTGATAAACCAGCTGAGTCACGGTATTGCCCAGCTATGTATTTATTCCACCCTTCTGCCTGTCCATCTCCTGCTTACTCTCCCTATCTGTCAATGCCCCCCACACCCACTCTCTGTCCTCCTCCTGCGGCTTCCTATCTGTTCACCTCATTCATCCCATTCTGTTCAACTCCTCCTTCCCCCACCTCGTCTCCCCCCCCCCTCTTCCTGTCTGTCTCCACTTTACCTATCACTTTTCACCTGAAACTTCCTCATCTGCCTGTCCATTCCCTCCTCTTCCCGTTCCTACACCATCACCTCCTCATCCTACTCCCTGTTTATCCTCTCCTCTGCCTTTCTCTGTCCACTTCCTCTTCCACCTTTCACTGTCCATCTCATCCCCACTGGCCCTCGGCTCATCTTTTCAACCCTACTGTCTCTGTCCATCTATACCTCTTCCTTTCTGTGTTCATCTCCTCCTCTCTCCTCTTACTGGCCATGTTCCCCTGTCCCTCTCTCCATCCATCTCCTCCCCCCTGCCTGTACCTATCTACTCCTCCCACTAATCGTCTGTATATCTCCACCTATCTCCTTCTTTCTACAATTTGTCACCCTGACACAAACATGAGGCTGATGATTCTTTACAGGTCATAACTAATATGGGTATCAAATGTAATTGAAATCGTTTCTAAGGTTTACGAAGAGCTTCTTACCATCATACTTACATGTCGAATATATTTCACATGTATTTCTACAGATATTGCCCCAGAAACTCTAGCGAATTTTGCCCAATGGTTTCATTTTCACCAGTTGAGTATTTATGATGTAATACATTCTGTACTAAGTGTTGTACAATAATATAGTTTTGCAGGTAAATTCAGTGGTGCATGGGGCCACTGTCTGCGAAATGTGTTGTGAATATCGGTAGTATAAAACCAGTAAGAAACTAATATGCCATGCATGATGCTTCGATTTTTTACGACTCTCAGTGGTTATGACGTCACATCTCCTGTACTGAGTATTCTACAATGTTATAATTTTCTGGTACATTCAGTGGCATACAGCGATCAGCTAGAACATTATGACCACTGACCTACTATCGATACAAACCAATCCAAGTAATAGCACCGTCATCTGATGTGGAACGACAGCTAGTCAGAGAGTGTGCTGTCCGTGTGTCGAATTGGGAAGGCAAGTGCTCTATATTCGTTTGACTGGGGGCATACTGTGATGGCCTGGAGGCACTGCATGATCACTTCTAAAACTGCATGACTTTTCGAGTGTTCGTAAAGTGCTGTGGAGAGTGTCTTCAACAAGTGGCGAAACCAAGGTGAAACCACGTCCAGAGGTCGTGTGGTTGGGCGGCCACTCCCCATTGCAGATGTCGGTCATCGTAGGCCAGGGAGACTGGTAAAATACGACAGGCGGCGAACTGTGGCAGAACTAAGATGAGACTTTAATGCTGGACAGAGTACAAGTGTGTCTGAGCACACAATACATCGAACACTCTTAACAAAGGGCCTCCGAAGCTGACGACCCATACCACCCGTACAATACCACCACGATGCCGGCCGCAACGACTTAAGTAAGCACGTGACCATCGGTACTGGACGTTAGCGCAGTGGCAGAGAGTTGTGCGGCCTGATGAAACAGGACACCTTCTTCATCATTTCCATGGGAGGGTGCGAATCCGGCATCTTCCAGGGGAAAAGCTCCTGGACATCTGCTCTGCAGCACACAGACAACCTGGCGGCGGCTCAATTATGCTCTGAGGAATATTCACGAGGGCATATTTGGGTCCAGTGGAATTCATACAAGGCATCATGACAGTCAAGGAGTATCGTACACTGGTTTCAGACCACGGATGCCCCTTCATGATGATTATAGTCCCCGACACAGTGGCAAGTTTCATCGCGATAATGCGCCATGTATCAATGCCAGAAGTGTGATGCAGTGGTTCGAGGAACACAGTAGCGAGTTCCAGTTGACGTCCTGGTCCACCAACTGGCCAGATATGAACCCAGTCGAACACATGAACGTGGCGTCAGAGCTCATCGCCTCCCTTGCCGGAGTTTAGGGGGGACTGGGTGGCCTGTGTGTCCTGACGTGGAGCCATATCTCTCCAATGACCTACTAAGGACTCATTGCTTTCACGTCACGACGTTACGCCATTGTTATCTGTGGCAAAGATGGAAATACCGGCTATTAGGTAGGTTGTCATAATACTCTGGCTGATCAGTTATGTGAATACTATCTGAAAAATGCGTCCCGAATAAAATTAGTTGTGTGGAAGTAATACACTGAGGTGACAAAAGTCATGGGATACCTACTAACATTGTTTTGGACCGGCATTTGCACGACGTAGTGCAGCATCTGGACGTGGAATGGATTTTATAGCCGCCCATTATTGCGAAAACGTTACCAGAGAGAATTTTGAGCAGAAAATGTCCTTTCGACCATGCGCTATAAATGTTCGATGAGATTCATGTAAGGCGATCTGAGTCGCCGAACCATTCGTTCGAAGGGTTTAGAATTTTTTTAAACCAATTTAAAGCGATTGTGGCCCTTTAACAAGGGGCGTTGTCATCCATAAAAATTCCATTGTTGTTTGGAAACATTACGTCCACGAATGGCTGCAAATGGTCTCCAAGAAGCCAGACATAATCAATTCCAGTCAATGATAGGTTCAACTATACGAGAGGTCCCAGTCCATTCCGTGTACGCACAGACCACACCATTATGGAGACACCAACAGCTTGGTTCAGTGTTTTGTTGACAACTTGAGTCCATCGCTTTGTGGGGTGCCGCGAGTAATGAGGATAATGAGCAAGGGAGACAACGTTAGTAGTGTGTGGACAGGTTGAGATTTGGAGACTGACGAGAGGCGTGCTAGGACAGCTGCAATGACCTCTGTGACCGAATGGCACACCGGGCAGCCCACCTCCCTACTGAAACGTAGACTTGAGAGTTAATAGCAGTCTGGCACATGTTTCTTAACCTCCCCCATTGATGAAAGTCAATGCCCATTTGCAGCTGGTGTTTATAATTCCTTTTTGTTCTCCTCTTCTTGTTCAACAAATTTATTTAGTAAGGAAAACGTAGGTTATTTACTTGTAACGACGCTATTCTGAAGCTTATGCATGTTAACTTATGACGCAGTATGGTAAGGTTTTGTTGTACTGTACTTTACAAAAAACCAGCGAAACTTTAATACCAGTAAATAAACTAATAAATCTTACGTCAATATAAACACAAAGTTGTGTAACGCAGTGACAAAAATACTGCTTGTGAGTCACAAGACTCGAACCCCGAGCCCCAAGTGCTAAAGTCGCTTACGTGAGCCCAGAGTCACACCGACAAGAATGTTTGACTTGGGTTAAGATGATAATGTGTGACATACCGATAAGGTCAACCGCTGCACGTACGGTGGTGTTTGTCATCTTGTGACGTCCACTTTTGCGATATTTCCCGATATTTGCGACCCCAAGTACCTTATATTAAATTAATCGTCTTAGCCTCATCTATGTCGCTTTGGTTTTTTTAACATTAATAAGAATCACCTTGTATGACACAAATATATATTTTTTATTATATGTATGGAATTCTTGCATAATTTTAGTATGTGTGTAAAATATTGGTCGGTTTCCCAGATATATTTTGTAGTATAACTAAAAGAATGCATTACTATTTTTTTTTGCCCTGAACAGTAGGCCTGGTTTGGTGTATAACAATGACACCCCAACGAAAATTGTGTTGGAATATATTTGGAAGGTGGGAGGGCAGGAGGAGGGCGAAGGGGGAGGTAGAGAAAGCAGGTGTTCAGATTCGTATATAAAAGGTGGTTCACGCTTGGTAGCAGATGTAATGGTCTGCCGCTTTATCGTGTGTAGGAAGTTTTAGTACGATTTTTGCTACATTTACGGCTGTCAGTATATACAAGATGTATAGGTACAGATACTGTGACCATGGGCAGCTTAATACGTACCTAATTTAGTGCGAAAGTACCTTTTCCTCTGCGCCTAACAGACTCCCCGCAAAAACACCTCACCTAATTTACTTCCTAGTGTTTTCTGCAGGATGTTAAATGCACCTCGAAACGGAGTATTCCTGTCCGTGTAGACAATTCTTCGGCTCCAGGCATCCACACTTCAGTACCAAACCTGCTGCCCAGGAGAAAATAAACTTTAATGGCTTGCTTTTACGACGCATACTTGGAGGTACAAATAAACCTAAAACGTACTACTCGTAACAGCTTTAATTAGTTCTCTGAAAATGAAGTAAATACTGCTGTAATTTAATTCAATACAATGTCTTCATTGATCCCTAGAAATATCTGCACATATACCCTCAACATTCTATATTTGTGACACATCTTCCGAGATATTCTAACTGAGCCTATCAGTGGTTTGCGCATATGAGCTTCAACCGAAAAATTAAAAGTGGACTTTGATTTTCACGTCACGACTTCTTTATTAACCTTCAAGGCTTAGTGACCTTTCTTGAACCTTGCTATGCAACTGACTATCTGTTTTAAGAAAATTTTGCTTCAGTTTTTCTCCAGTACAAGTTAAACGGTAATTTACAATTTTCTACAGCTGTGGATTTTTTGTTATTCTACTCCCATACTGGACTTTCATGTTATTATACTTCCATACGCTTTTCCAGTTTCGTGTTTTAAAACAGTCTATAAAAATTCACTTTTACATTTTTCCTTGTTTGTTATTTTGTCACTGAATTATATTTTCGCAGTGAAGTGTTCCCTGCTGTAAATGTTCCTATTCCTGTTATAGCCACGGACTAGCGTAGTGTTCTTGTAAGGAACTGAGGTATTTAAATGTCCATTTGTTTTATTTTGCTGCTGTGTTTTTTTTAATGACCCCCCTCCCCCAGAATTAATTTATACAATGTACACACTTCATCCCAGATTTTATTTGCCATTGCCCAAGAAATGGTATGTACTTTACGTACAGACAGGATCCTAGTGTAGTCTTGCTGTTTTGGGGGTTTTACCAAGCCTGACATTATATTTATTATCTGACAGTAATGATGAGAGACTAAAAGCTCACTTACAAATGTTTTACGCATTTCCCAGTTGTTGTCTGCACTTTTTGATACCATAGTAGCAGCGTTTACCATCCATACCAAAAGTGATGGAAATGTTTAAGATGTTTGTACTAATTCCGACCTCAATACCAGTTTTTATACTCACATCTTCACATATTAATATGTTAGATTGCGAGCTTACACTCTCTCCAGAATTGCAGTGCATTTGTTGAAGAAATTGTCCAGGTCACCACTAGATGAGCGGTACACACACAGAATCATAAATTTTGTCTGGATATCTAGATCTGTAGCTCGATGGGTGGAATTGTAAATATTTACCTACAACCATTGTGAGATCTTCAGTAGGTTCACAAGATTTAAAATATGTGCCGCGTCTGATAAGTATGCGCAGCCCCCAAACCTTTTAGAAAGTCCTAAAACAGGAACTTGCGCGTTCATATGAGGATACCAATATATGTTTCGTTTCTGTGTGTCCACGCCACTCCGGCGGGAGTGGCCGTGCGGTTCTAGGAGCTACAGTCTGGAGCCGAGCGACCGCTTCGGTCGCAGGTTCGGATCCTGCCTCTGGAATGGATGTGTGTGATGTCCTTAGGTTAGTTAGGTTTAATTAGTTCTACGGTCTAGGCGACTGATGACCCATAGTGCTCAGAGGCATTTGAACCATTTGAGGCATTCCACATCACCTTTCTGTAGTAAATAGCACTATTCCAAGAACTGGAATTCAACTTCAAATTGTTATTCATATTGACTGTTAGCAAAGTTCGGTGAAGTTGGTCCTTTCGATTTATTTTCCTCTCTGATAGATTGTGCGTGTGCAGTCCGGTGTTGTACATTCTATACTCCGTCCATATGTTACAGAAATATGTAAATAGGTTGAGACGCTTTTAAGGAATGGGAGCTTGTTGCCATCAATTATCCTTACGAAAGGCTATTCCTCCTACCCATGACAACAGAAATTATACCAGATGTGGCCCCATACGAAACCATTACACGGTCGCTAATTAGTTGCACCATTCTTCCATTTTTAGTGCTGTTAATGTGCAGGCAGTGATCTTCACAATTCTGTTTCCCGAAAGTCCCAACAGGCAACTGTGCAAGTGCGTGCAGTCAGCAGTCAGTCCCAACTCCGCATTAACGTGCCGTACAGCACTGCTGAGGCGAAGCCGATCATACCACCGGAATAGGTCGACTGTGCCCACATTGATGCTATCAGTTAGGGAAACAGTGTTATTCAGGTCGCTACATACGTTGTATGTTCTGTTCTATTCAAACTGTTCCCTGCACCACCCACCACCACTATCTGAGTATCTTAGCTGAAATATTTACGTAAAGTTCGTAAGCTCCTTAGCACCTAATTCAGACCAGCACTCGGCTAGAAAACTGTGGTCATCTGTTACACTTCCACTAACCTGCCCTGTAACAGTACCTTCATCTCTGCCTTGATTACTATCTAGAAACAATACTCTGTTCTGCTTAACATTACTGATATTCCTATCCTTCCTATTCAAGGCAGAGGATGCAGTACGTGTATAACTCTTACACCATCTAGAGACTCCTCTCCCCTCAACACGGACAGCTGCAACCTGTTCCCCGTGTTGTTGCGGTCTTCAATCCAGAGACGGGTTTGATGCAGCTCTCCATGCTTCTCTACCCTGTGCAAGCTTCATCATCTCCCAGTACATACTGCAACCTACATCCTTCTGAATCTGCTTAGTGTATTCATCTCATGGTCTCCCTCTACGATTTTTAGCCTCCACGCTGCCCTATAATATTACATTGGTGATCCCTTGATGACTCATAACATGTCCTACCAACCAATCCCTTCTTCTAGTCAAGTTGTGCCACAAACTCCTCTTCTCCCCAAATATATTCAATACTTCCTTATTAGTTAGGTGATCTACCTATTTGATCTTCAGCATTCTTCTGTAGCACCACATTTCGAAAGCTTGTATTCTCTTCTAATCCAAACTATTAATCGTCCACGTTTCACTTCCATACATGGCTACGCTCCATACAAATACTTCAAGAAACAACTTCCTGACGTTTAAATCTATACTCAATGTTAATAAATGTCTCTTCTTCAGAAACGCTTCCTGTATCATTGCCCGTTTACATTTTATATCCTCTCTATTTCGACCATCGGCAGTTAGTTTGCTCCCCAAATAGCAAAACTCATTTACTATTTTAAGTGTGTCATTTCCTAATGTAATTCCTTCAGAATCACCCGGTTTAATTCGACTACATTCCATTATCCTCGTTTTGCTTTTCTTTATGTTCGTCTTATATCCTCCTTTCAGGACGCTGTAGATTCCGTTCAACTGCTCTTCCAGATCCTTTGCTGTCTCTGAAAGAATTACAATGTCATCGCCAAACCTCAAAGATTTTATTTCTTCTCTATGGATTTTTATTCCTTCTCCGAACATTTAGTTTGTTTCCTTTACTGCTTCCTCGATATACAGATTGAATAACATCGGAGATGTCTCATTCCCTTCCCAGCCGCTACTTCCCTTTCTTGCCCATCGACTCTTATAACTGCCATGAGGTTTCGGTACAAATTGTAAATAACCTTTCGCTCCCTATATTTTACCCCTGCCACCTTCAGAATTTGGAAGAGGTTATTCCAGTCAACATTGTCAAAAGCTTTCTCTAACTCAACAAATGCTAGAAACGTAGGTTTGCCTTTCCTTAATCTGTCTTCTAATATTAGTCATAAGGTCAGTATTGCCTCACGGGTCCCGACACTTCTACGGAATCCAAACTGATCTTCCCCGAGGTCGGCTTCTACCAGTTTTAGCATTTGGCAAGCATGATTTATTAAACTGATAGTCCAGTAATTTTCACAACTGTCAACACCTACTTTCTTTGGGATTGGATTTGTTGTATTCTTGTTGAAGTCTGATGGTATTTCGCATGTCTCATACATTTTGCTCACCAAATGGTAGAGTTTTGTCAGGAACGGCTCTCCTAAGGCTATCAGCAGTTGGATGGGTTTGAAGAGCTCAGGAGGGAAACCAGGACTAAGCAAAGAAGGAAAAGCTAAATGGGGGAAAGGTATGTAAGAGGGTAAAACAAGAGAAATTTGCTTTAAGGGTTTACTATACAAAGAGGTGAGGAAGTGAATAAAGATGAGAAGGGCGATTTGATTGTATGGTAATAATCTGACAGAGATCTGTAAGACCTTAGTCGTAACAAGGCCTCCAGTGTACATGACTTTCCCTCAGAAGTACTGATATTTTTATGAGAACCAGCCATAAGAAAACTATTCCGCTGATATGTAATATATAAGACAGCCTCAATTTTAAAGAAGAGTTTAATAATTCCAGTTCCAAAGATAATAGATGCTAATATATTATGGAAGCCGACATCGAGTAGAATCAGTTTGGATCCCGAATAAATGTAGGAACACTCGAAACAGTACTGATACTACGACTTATCTCCGAAT
Organism: Schistocerca gregaria; assembly: GCF_023897955.1. Taxonomy (NCBI): domain Eukaryota; kingdom Metazoa; phylum Arthropoda; class Insecta; order Orthoptera; family Acrididae; genus Schistocerca; species Schistocerca gregaria. The sequence goes on from NC_064931.1 coordinate 839,502,160, forward strand.
GTAGGTCAAGTATAGGCAAACCTCTGAGTAAATCTCTCCGTCAGAACAGGCCTCGGAGGTACCAACGGTGTCGTCCGACCGCCTTTAGATGTCACTGGATGCTGATACAGAAAGGGCATGTGGTTAGCAAACCGCTCTCGCGGCGGTTCTCTGTTTTCCTGATCGAAGCCGCCACTTCGTAATGCAATAGCTCCTCAATTGGCCTCATAAGGACTGTGTGGACTCCTCTTGCCAACAGCTTTCGGCAGACCTGGACTGTCATCCATTCAGTTGTTAGCCAAGCCCCAGAGCGCTTTATTTCGGTGGGCTCACTGGAACGGCGAGGCCGTTCGAAAACCTACTTGTAGAGCTTTTGTAGATTTGGAGAAGCTTTTGACAGTGTTCACTGGGTGAATGTAAATGCAGTCCCATGCTGCATGACAAAGCGTAGAGGAACGGTGCGGGAGAGCCGCACGGCCTAGGCAAGGTCTTAAAGGAGCTGGTTTTCCGTTGCCTGCCTCCGACCGTAATGGGGATGAATGATGATGATGAAGACGACAGAACCACATCCAGTCATCTCGGGGCAGGTGAAAATCCCTGGCCCGGCGGGAATTGAACCCCGGCCCCCATGCACGGGAAGCGAAAGACTACGAGCTGCGGACTCACTCTGAATAAACTTTTCGAAACTCTGCCGGTAACAGGAGCGAATGGTCTGTTTAAAAATCACACGGCAGTTTCAAGAGTAGAAAGGTATGAATGGAAAGCAGTAGTTGAGAAAGGAGTGTGACAGAGCTGTAGCCGATCCTCTACGTTATTAAATCTGTTCATAAAGCGATCATTACAGGAAACCAATGAAGAAGTTTCAGAAGGAATTAAAGTTCAGGTTGATGCAATACAGCCGGCCGGTGTGGCCGTGCGGTTCTAAGCGCTACAGTCCGGAACTGCGTGATCGTTATGGTCGCAGGTTCGAATCCTGCCTCGGGCATGGGTGTGTGTGATGTCCTTCGGTTAGTTAGGTTTAAGTAGTTCTAAGTTCTATGGGACTGATGACCTCAGAAGTTAAGTCCCATAGTGCTCAGACTCTTTTTTTTATGCAATACAAAATTGACTTGGAAAACCAATTGAACGCAATGCCCAGTGTACTGATTGGAGGATATAGCGTGGACATCAACAAAATCAAAATAATGGTAAACGAATGTAGTCGAAATAAATCATGCGCTGCTGAAGGAATTAGATGAGGAAACAAGATACTTAAAGCCGTACAAGGGTTTTACTATTTGTTCAGTGAAATAACTGATGATAGCCGAAGTAGAGGGAATATACAATGAAGATTGCAATGGTGAGAAGAGTGTTGCTCAAGAAGAGAAATTTGTTAACGACGAATAGAAATTAAAGCGTTACAAAGTCTTTCCTGAAGGTATTTGCCTGTAATGTACCCATATACAGAAGTGAAACATGGACTATGAAAATTTCAGACAATAAGAGAGTCGAAGCATTTGAAAAGTTGTAATACAGGATAATATTGTAGATTAAACGGGTAGATCAAGTAACTAATGAGGAGGCGCTAAAAAGAACTGTGGAGAAGAGAAATTTGTGGCTTAACTTGAACAAAACATCTAATCGGTTGACAGGGCACTTTCTGAGACATCTGTGGATCACCAGTTTAGTACAGGAGGGGCAGTGTGGGCGGGATAAAATAATAGAGCGAGACCAGAAGGGGAATACAGTAAGCAGATTCAAAATGATGTAAGCTGCAATAGTTATTCGAAGATGAAGAGTCTAGCACAGAACAGACTAGCATAGAGAGCTGCATCAAACCAGTCTTCCGACTGAGGACCGCAACAACAGCAACAACAAATGTGAGCCTTAAGGATGTACCGTGAGTATCCTCCTATTCCCTAAGGAACAGTTCTGTCTCACACTTCCCCGTGGCAGTTTGGACCACCAAGGACGGACATACAGAAACCTGTTCCTTCTGGTATCGGTGCAACTCCTCTCCTGCAATACACGTTAAGTTACTTGCCAACAATGAGTTACTTTTTCACCCAAAGTTCTGTCCAAATCTATATCCTGCATAATTATCCTGTGGTACATGTAACAAGGTAAACATCAGTATTTATAATACAAAATGTATTCCATTCATTGACGTCAACTTCACTAAGTACATCCGTGTCACTCCCCTGAAAAATCAATTCTACGGTTTCCCAAGAATCAGTTACACTGGCAGAATTCAGTAACTGTTCCACTGATTTGGCTATTACGACGCAGGGCCTACGTCTATTCCTTCAGCTCTTGTTTAATTTTTTTAAATATACACTACTGGCCATTAAAATTGCTACACCAAGAACAAATGCAGATGATAAACGGATATTCATTGGACAAATATGTTATACTAGAATTGACATATGATTATATTTTCACGCAATTTGGGTGCATAGATCCTGAGAAATCAGTACCCAGAACAACCACCTCTGACCGTAACAACGGCCTTGATACGCCTGGGCATTCAGTCAGAGCTTGTATGGCGTGTACAGGTACAGCTTCCCATGCAGCTTCAACACGATACCACAGTTCATCAAAAGTAGTGACTGGCGTATTGTGACGAGCCAGTTGCTCGGCCACCATTGACCAGACGTTTTCAGTTGGTGAGAGATCTGGAGAATGTGCTGGCCAGAGCAGCAGTCGAACATTTTCTGTATCCAGAAAGGCCCGTACACGACCTGCAACATGCGGTAGTGCATTATGATGCTGAAATGTAGGGTTTCGCAGGGATCGAATGAAGGGTAGAGCCACGGGTCCTAACGCATCTGAAATATAACGTCCACTGTTCAAAGTGCCGTCTATGCGAACAAGAGGTGACCGAGACATGTAACCAAAGGCACCCTATACCATCACGCCGGGTGATACGCCAGTATGGCGATGACGAATATACGCTTCCAATGTGCGTTCACCGCGATGTCGCCAAACACGGATGCGACCATTATGATGCTGTAAACATAACCTGGATTCATCCTAAAAAATTAAAAAAATACGTTTTGCCATTCGTACACCCAGGTACGTCAATGAGTACACCATCGCAGGGGCTCCTGCCTGTGATGCAGCGTCAAGGGTAACCGCAGCCTTGGTGTTCGAGCTGACAGTCTATGCTGCTGCAAACTTCGTCGAACAGTTCGTGCAGATGGTTGTTGTCTTGTAAACCATCTGCTGACTCAGGGATAGAGACGTGGCTGCACGATCCCTTACAGCCATGCGGATAAAATGCTTGTCATCTCGACTGCTAGTAATACGAGGTCGTTGGGATCGAGCACGGCGTTCCGTATTACACTCCTGAACCCACCGATTCGATATTCTGCTAACAGTCATTGGATCTCGAGCAACGCGAGAAGCAATGTCGCGATAGGGTAAACCGCAATCGCGATAGGCTACAATCCGACCTTTATCAAAGACGGAAACCTGATGGTACGCATTTCTCCTCTTTACATGAGGCATCACAACTACGTTTCACCAGGCAACGCCGGTCTAGTGCTGTTTGTGTATGAGAAATCGGTTGGAAACTTTCCTGATGCCGGGACGTTGTAGGTGTTGCCACCGGTGCCAACTTTGTTTGAATGCTCTAAAAAGCTAATCATTTGCATATCACAGAATCTTCTACCTGTCGGTTAAATTTCGCGTCTGTAACACGTCATCGTCGCGGTGTAGCAATTGTAATGGCCAGTAGTGTAATTTCTTTCTTTCCTGAATCCTCCAGTCTTACAATAATTAAGTTGTGAAGGCCCTTCTACCACTCTATTTTACATCTTATCTCATGGTTTTAATGCGTATGGAAACGTAGGCAAAAACCATGCAGGAGCGCGTTGCTCACTTTCTTGTTCGGTTTTCCCCTCTTTCCTTTCTTTTCTTTTTTGGGACTGACGCCAATAATGGTGGAAAGCTTTCGCCATGCCATGAAAGATTCGAATATGCCCGTTATGCATGGCAGTCACTCGAGTCAGAAATTGTAGTTTCGTATGCAGGGTGACAAAAAAAATCGCCAAAACTTAGTATGTTGTGGAAGGAGGCAAACTGATTGATTTTCCAGCAGCAAGGCATATCTGGAAGTACGTGACTTGTGGGCTTGCGTGCTAGAGAGCGTTGAAGTCTGAGATGGGTGTGTACGTTCCGCATTACGTCATAAAACTAACACGAGGAGCACATTGCGCTGCATACACTTTAAACGAGCTTGGAACGGAGTACCTCCTATATCACACCAGAACCCACATCGGCGGTGCTGAGCCTCAACCCCACGAGATAATATCAGAGGCTGTCTCTAAAATATTTCAATCGCTCCGTGGACTCGAGCAGTAAGGTGAAACGTCCCCTTTGAAAAAATTATACAAGACTGCGCTTAAACTGACACACAATAGTTTTTAGCGCAACGCAATCTGACTTCCAATAATCCCTACAAGAGAATGGCCCTGACTAACATTAACCTATATGTTTCACAAATCACTTACCTCACAAAAATCTTCGTTACTCGAACTACTGCAATACAGCGAGCGCCACTACTGCCAGCTAACTAAAAGATTCAAACTACAGAAGTCACTAACTACTGATAGGCACAGTTAGCAAATGAAACATTTTAATAGAGAACAAATAATGTATTTACCTTTATAGTCATAATATATATATATATATATATATATATATATATATATATATATATATATATATATATATATCAGTTCATGACACCAATTCTTACAAATTTCAAAACTCCGCCATCTCTCTCCCCACGTCCACCACTGCTGGCGGCTCACCTCCAACTGCGCAACGCTACGCGCTGTTAGCATCCAGCTGCCGCTGCCCAACACTACAATGGCAGACAACAATGCAAACCAGCCACAGACTGCACACGGCACAGCCAGTGATTTTTATACAGAGCGCTACGTGGCGGCGGCGTTACCAATAAAAAAAACTAAACAGCCTACTTACAAAGGTAATCTGTGAATGCTCGAACTTGCATGTTACGCATGTTTAATACGAAGGCTCTAGTAAACTTGAACCGATAAGTGAATAGCACTACGCTTTTAATTGTAGCTGGAGTATGCATTGTTGTAAATACCACTGCTCATACTGTAAGCTTCATGGGTAGTCCTTCCGCCATAATGCCTCGACTGTCTGCAGATTGTATGGATGCAGCCGATGTTCATCGAAAACGCGCCACATGGGACTTCCACCCGTTGGCAGCGCCTGTCACCTGCAGAGTGCTGGTGGCTGGATGCTCTTTGAGCCTTGTCAGCAAGACTTTCTCCCACTGTAGTGCTCGAGCCAAGCGTCGACGACCCGCATCACGTGCACAAAGTCTATGCAATCCGCTTTGCCATAGGCCAGCGCCATGTCGATCATTTTCGCAGATGTATACTGGTACATGTCACGCTGCCTCGAACAATGTTACTGCACTGGCAGACCACACAAGGTCCGCACTAAGGCGCACACATGGGCTGTGTAGGGGAATGTAGCGCATGCGCAGGAATGGTAGAAGGTTCAAGTCGTCTATCCAAAGTACACAGATGGCTAACGGGTAGCACACTCTAAGTATTCAGACACCAAAACAAACGGTCGCAAGCGTATGCTCTCAGATTTCGACGCTCTCCAGTGCCCAAGCCCTGAATTTTCGAAAAAGGATTCCTTTTTAAAAACCGATCAGTTTTCCTCCCAGCACAACGTTGTCGACGTTTTTGGGGTCACACTGTATACAAGAGAGGGCATCTCGAGCACTTGGTACAGACCCTTGCGCTCTGATGACAGTTGAAAAAAAATTATTCAAATGGGTCTGAGCACTATGGGACTTAACATCTGAGGTCATCAGTCCATTAGAACTCTGAACTACTTAAACCTAACTAACGTAAGGACAGCACACACATCCATGTCCGAGGCAGGATACGAACCTGCGACTGTAGCGGTCGCGCTGTTCCAGACTATAGCGCCTACAACCGTTCGGCCACTCCGGCCGGCTGATGACAGTGAAGTTTCATTTCTATCTTCTATAGATATGTGAGTGGTTCTGCCATGTATGACAGTTTCTGAACAGACTTCTGATGGTATTTTGATAGACCTAGAAAAGACCGAAAATCCATGTTCGTATACGGTGTTTGCAGCTATAATTAATCTGAGGTCCATCTGGACGCAATTGTGACTAAGTGAATGTCCTAGATACTACAACATCTGTAGCATGATGTCACGATCGTCGACACTGTTAGGTGAATGATGTCCACTACGATAAACACTTCTTTTTGTCAGAACTTAAGCTCTCCCAGTGTTCTGGTGCACTTCTAATTCACATACCATGCCCCGGTGCAGATAATGTCTTGGAGGGACTGTCAATGCTCTCTTTGGTTGATACTCTGGGGCTACTTTCTGATGAAGAGAAACACTCCGCAGATCCATTGTAGAAAAATATCTACATTAACCATTATTATCACATGTTTCCTTTACATCTGGTGCTGAATAATCTTCTGTAATGGTGCAATTAATGAGCTACCTATAACCACAAAAAACCACGTTTCGTCATCCCGTTAGAACTCATTTTTGCAATGATAAGCACTGACGTTTCCCAGAGACTGGTACCTTCCTCAACAATACTGTCTCGTGACTGATAATTAATACATTATTCCATTACCAGTAGGAGGAGATGCTGTATTCTGTGTAGTTTATAACACATGGGTAATTCATAGTCCCTTGAGATTTTACGCTATACTATATGAGTTGCTGTAAATACTCATGAGTTTCAAATAGACCCCATACTATAGCAACTGCCACAATGTTAACTTACCTTCTTCTTTCAGGTGTGCTAACTTCTTCATCTAACGCTGCATACGTAATCCGTAAGCTACCATACATTCCATGGTGCATGGTCCTTTATACCAAATACTGGTCAGCCCCCCCCCCCCCCCCCCCTGTTACACTCGTAACTGGAGCGGGGGGAAAATCACTATCTATATGTCTGTGTATGAGACAAATTTTCTCTTACCTTGTCTTCGCAAATCTTACGCAATCTGATATCTGGCGCTGCAAAATCGTTGTACAGTCAGCTGAAAAACTGATTCTCTAAATTTTCGCTGTAGCATTTCGCAGAAAGAACATCATTTTCCCTCCGTGGTCCCGATTTGCGTTGTCTAAGGATTTCTGTAATATTAGTGTGTTGATCCAGCCTACCGATAACATGTCTAGCAGTACAGCTCTGAATTTCTTTGACATCTTCCATATATCTGACCTGATTAGGATCTCAAACGCTCGGGTGGTACACGAGAGTGTGTCACACTTGTGTTGTGTAGGTGATCTCCGTTATAGCTGAGCTACACTTTCCCAGATTTCTGCATATAAACAGAAGTAAAACAAATGGCTCTGAGCACTATGGGACTTAACATCTATGGTCATCAGTCCCCTAGAACTTAGAACTACGTAAACCTACCTAACCTAAGGACATCACACAACACCCAGCCATCACGAGGCAGATAAAATCCCTGACCCGCCGGGAATCGAATCCGGGAACCCAGGCGTGGGAAGCGAGAACGCTACCGCACGACCACGAGATGCGGGCAAACTGAAGTCAATCGTTTGCCTTAGCTAATACCGACGATAGGTGCTCGTTCCATTTGATATCGATCCCAGCTTCAAATTTTTAATCTGTCAAAAATTCTTATTCTTATAAACTAAAATTACAAATTTCTTATCCCGGACTTGGCAGCCTACATCTAGCCTAGCCTCATCTTTTAATTTCTTTTAGGAAATAATTTTTTACTTGACAGAATTGATGCAAATTTTCAAAACAAATTTTCAGCATTTTAATAACTATTTCAACATTTTTAAATACAGGTTTCATGAAAATCTTTTGAAGTTACTTTTTTCGCTTTTTTAAATTAAAATAGACTGCGATTGGTGTCCTTCCATTTAATAATAGTATTTTATCCTACGTTAGCGCAAGCAAATCACTATAGTCGTCACATACATTTCCCTGGCTTTTGATTATGGCACCTTAGCATACCTCCGTTCTCCACATACCTGTCCTTCGAGGGTTTACTAGCAACGCTGTCCCTGAAACCATATTTCTGTCTAAGACTACTTTCTTTACATACATCCTAACACACAATCAGTTATTATTACAAGTAATTATATAAAATTTTTGTATTTTGTTTAACTGGACTTCAAATGAAAGTAAATTAACAGAGTATTGCCTTTTTTCAGCAACATCACATGTACTAGAAAATTTTTCCAAAAATTTATTTCATTTGGAAGACTTAATGAGTTTATCTTTTTTTTAAAAAAAGTACATGCTATTTAAAGCACAACCTAAACATTTTTTTTACTTTAACTCAACTCGAGAAAATTTAATTGTGAAAAAAAAATTTCACAGAAAACTATCATTTACAAACAATATATAATAGATAGTTACTTCTTTTATGCAGTGTCTCTTTGCATCACTTCTTCTCCATATTCTTTTTTTACCACTATTGAACAAAAATCAAAAGTTTTTATTTACGATATATATATAGTCTCCACGATAAAAACCTGGATAAAGTTAAACAGCCATAGAACACAAGAAAGATGGCAAAAATTCAACAATATACAGAAAAAAACTTAAAGAATTATCGGTTGAGAAAAAGGAGGTTACGAAAACAGTAGACTAAAGGAGAGAGAAGAGAACTTCACTAGAAACAACACACGGAATATTCCGAGAAAATATGAGAGGATATCAACCTCCAAGCTTACGCTTCAAATGACAAGATGGAACACTGGAGACGAATCCGAAGAAAAACTGTGAAATATTAGCTCCAAACGTTGACACATTAGTGAACTGTGATGAACCAAAACAGATATTACAGTTTACAAAACAGAACCTAACCAAAACTCAGAACTCCCAACACACAAAAAAATAGTGAAAATAGAAAAATAAAAGAGCACTAGTAGAGGATGGACTGAATGCAGAAATTTGGAAAAAAGACGATGTAAACATTACACCCAATACACACAGAGTAATCAAAAACAATACTGACCCTGCGACTTATCTTACAAGATAGATCAAGGAAAGCCAAACCTACGATTCTAGAATTTGTAGACTTAGAGAAAGCTTTTGACAATTTTGACTGGAACAACCTCTTCCAAATTCTGAAGGTGGCTGGGGTAAAATACAGGGAGCGAAAAGCAATTTGCAATTAGTATAGAAACCAGATGCCAGTTATAAGAGTCGAGGGACATGAAACGGAAGCAGTGGTTGGGAAGGGAGTGAGACAGGGTTGTAGCTTCTCCCCTGTGTTATTCAATCTGTATGTTGAGGAAGCAGTAAAGGAAACAAAAGAATAATTCGGAGTAGAACTTGGAAGAGCAGTTGAACGGAATGGACAGTGTCTTGAAAGGAGGATATAACATGAACATAAAAAAAACGAGGATAATGAAATGTAGTCGAATTAAGTCGGGTGATACGGAGGGAATTAGATTAGGGAATGAGACACTTACAGTAGTAAAGGAGTTTTGCTATTTGGGGAGCAAAATAACTGATTATGGTCGAAGTAGAGAGGATATAAAATGTAGTCTGGCAACGGCAAGGAAAGCGTTTCTGAAGAAGAGAAATTTGATAACATCGAGTATAGATTTAAGTGTCAGGAAGTCGTTCCTAAAATTATTTGTGTGGAATGTAGCCATGTATGGAAGCGAAACATGGACGATCAATAGTTTTCACAAGAAGATAATATAAGCTTACGAATTGTGGTGCTATAGAAGAAATCTGAAAATTAGATGGGTAGATGACATAACTAATGAGGAGGTATTGAATAGATTTGGGAAGAAGAGGAGTTTGTGGCCCAACTTGACTAGAAGAAGGGATCGGTTGGTAGGACATGTTCTGAGGCATCAAGGGATCTCCAGTTTAGTATTGGAGGGCAGCGTGGAGGGTAAAAGTCGTAGAGGGACACCAATAGATGAATACGCTAAGCAGATTCAGAAGGACGTAGGTTGCAGTAGGTAGTGGGGTATGAAGAAGCTTCAACACGATAGAGTAGCATGGAGAGCTGCATCAAACCAGTCTCAGGACAGAAGACTACAACAACAACAATCAAAAACATCTGGAAAACAGAGGGGTGCCAGAAAAATGGAAGTCAGCCAAAATACACCCCCTCCACAAGAAAGGAGACAATACAGACCCTAATAAGTATAGAGGAATTTCGTTACTGCCTGTGACATACAAAATCTTATCCAAAGCTCTGTTAAATCGCCCAGAACCTCAGATAGATCGACATATCGGAGAGTACCAAGCAGGGTTCAGGAAGGGAAGATCGTGCAGTGAACATATCTGGTGCCCGAAAACAATATTAACAACGAGAAAGTCCATAAAAACCACAATGACATTTGTTGATTTCAAGAAGGCCTTCGATTCCACAGACAGATATACACTTTTCAGTACACTGGAAGAAATGAGTGTAGACAACAAGACCAGGAAACTAATCCAGGAAACATTAGCAAATCCAAAATCCAAAGTGAAGTTCATGGGAGAATTCTCGGAACCGTTCGAAATCAAGACAGGAGTGAGAAAGAGAGATGGCCCTTCACCTATGTTATTTAACGAAGTTTTAGAGGAAATAATCAGGACATGGGGCAAAGGAGTCGATGAGGTAAAGATCGGGAGACACAGAAATAGAACCACCAACATAAAATGTCTGCCCTTTGCCGATATAGTCACCATAACAAATAACAGAAAAGAAGCCACAGAAGCCCTAGAGGCACTACATGAAATCACAGCCAGAACATGTCTACAAATTTCGTATGATAAAACCCAGTACATGGACACAAAATCCACAGACAGAAACTCATTGGTAATAAAGTACGGAAAGATAGTGTCAAATGCCTGGGAGGGATTATACAGAAAACAGGACTAAATTCGACAGCCAATGAAGAAAGAGTTACAAAGTGTCAAAAAGCCTACAGACTTACGTGGAACCATTACAAAAAAAAGAACTATTTCCGTAAATGCCATATTAAGACATTACAAAACAGTAGTCTTACCTGAAACCTTATATGCCTCAGAAACGACGGTAATCAGGAAAGAACGACAATCAAGGAAATGGAAAAGCAAGAGAAAAATATTCTGAGAAAAATCCATGGGTCAGTTCAGAGACAGGGGTTCTGCACAAAAATACCGACAAAAGAACTGTAAAAATAGACCGAGACAATTACAGACAACATCAGAAATGGAAGGGCTAAATTCTATGGGCACATTTATAGAATGGACGAAAATAGGTTGATCAAGAAGATTTTTAACGTAGTGATGAGTAATACGATGAAAAGTAACTGGGCAAAGGAAACCACGGAAGACCTCAAGAAACTAAATATCTCTACAGAAGAAATAACTAAAAGTGAAAAGTACAGAGAAAAAAATCAGGAGACAGAAATTCGAGGAAACACCGAAAGAGAAGAAACCAGGAAAGAAGTGGACAGAAGAGAGGAAGAAGAAACGCAGTGAATATATGAGAGGTTTTTGGGGAAAGAAAAGAAAGAGACAAAAAAATATGCTATGAAAATTAATTGTGTATTAATACTCTCCTAAATGGGGATTTTACGATAACAATAATAATAATATAGTCTCCACATTCATTCATATTCTTTTCATTAATAAAACTTTTTCAGGTTTATCGAGGTATATTTTTCGTCATATTTGTTAAACTTCCTTTACCTGTGTAGCGTCTGTGTGTCCCATTCATCATCACAACATGCCTTTTCCTGACCACTACACTTTAATCTTCATTATCAGAATTTCCTTTATTAACTGCACTTGTCACACCCGGTTACTTTCATTTCCCTCCATTTCACTCAACCACCAATTTATTTTTATATGTTAACAAAATGGTTCAAATGGCTCTGAGCACTATGGGACTTAACATCTGAGGCCATCAGTCCCCTAGAACTTAGAACTAGTTAAACCTAACTAACCTAAGGGCATCACACACATCCATGCCCGAAGCAGGATTCGAATCTCCGACCGTAGCGGTCGCGCGGTTCCAGACTGAAGCGCCTAGAAGCGCTAGGCCATACTGGCCGGCTTTTACCTATTCCAACGGGATATTTCTTCCGATCTGCTGTTATTTTTATTGATACATTAGTGCTTCGTACATTTCCAAATACCACGGAATAATTTCTCATATTACGAAATTCAATCCTTACTGTCAGCCTTCAGCAGGATAATACACCCTTTTCCTACTTTCCCTTTCCGTCAACACCTTCGTACCTTAATTATACTCCTATGCCAACATACCTATGTCGTCACTTGAGTCCATTACAATTTGACGCCTATTTCTCTCACCATAAAGTTAAGGACACCATAACACATTCTGATGCTCTTAAACACTTTACCTTCACTGGTGGAGAAGAAAATTAAAGATGATAGAATGTCCTCAGAGTAACAGAAGACGAAGATTAATAATACGAGAAGAAACTGAAATAGCATTGTCAATAACTCGAGCACCTGGTTTTCATTAAACACCTGGCACTGCATATGTTGCAACACTTTTTGAGGCTCCCAAACTTAGGTCACATCTAACCTTGGACTAACCTATCTTTCCAAATCGATGTTTTCTTGTACTACCTTCATTTCCTCTGGTTCCACCCTCACACTATCTCCATACTCATTGTAGCCCTCTAAATCTTCCATCCTTCTACAATACCTAATTGGTATACTGCCTACCTCTCCTTTGGTCAAAGTAATTTTTCAAAAAATGGTACAACCACATCCTCCCCATTTATTTAAAAAATTACCACACTGTCATTAAAATTTAATCTCCCCTTTTACTGGTTAAAGTAATCTACGCCAATTAGCATTTTTATTCATAGATAAGGGATTATAAGGAAGTTGTGGAGTACTACTACACCATTTATTTTTACTATCAACATAACTTCGTGTTTAACAAGTTTTTTTAACTTTTCCTGTAGCTACAATTATCTGCATCCCCGTTACTGGCATCATTACAGGTTCATTCTTATTTGGCAATGATTCTAACCACCTCTTACTCAGAGCACATAAATCACTGCCAGTAGCTGCTAAACACTGTACTTCTACGTTACACACTTGCAGACTAATTACTGGTTGGCTCAACACCTTTCTCTCATTGTTAGTGTCGGAACACTCCTCCAACAAATCGTTCACAACCTCCCTTCTATCGAAATCTTCCCTGTTTCCTGAAATTACACAGATTTTTGCAGAATTACCCTCATCAGTATTCTCCTCCATACTAAATATTCTGTCTATCAACGACAGCTCAAAATTTTATTCCGGCTTTTCTCCATTATTTTTTCCTCCCTCTCTTCCTTTTTTCCACAATTAGTTGACTGAACCCCATTTTGGTCACCATTTTCCTGCTCTCCCTTATAGCATCACTAATGTCGTCATTCATAGACGCTAATACTTCCCTTGCACTGCCATCACTAATCTCCCGTAATTTAGCAGCTTCTGTACTTTCTTCTTCCCCAGAACATGACTCGACTTCAACTTGGTTGCTAAAGACTTTCTCCCAGTCGGGTTCTCTTACATTTTCCGGTAACACATCACCCATTTCCTCAGCGATACAGTGCTTATTTTGATTTAGTCTGTCCAAAATATCCCCCACACCCCCGTTAAATGTACAGGTTCTCATGTAGCTTGTTTCGTCTGTTGTTACCACCTTCTTCTGCTCCTCACTTATAATCAATGCCTGTTTAGTGCTATCATGTACAAAGGGTTTTCTCACCGGGTTCAAATAACTACATACCGTCTTGTAAACGCTAGCCCCTTCTCAGGCGGCCTTTAGTTTAACAGATTCTGAGATTTTGTACCATTTCTTAGTTTTACTCCCATTTGCTGCCGCCTTGGTGGAACCTCATCTTCTCGCACCGGAGAACATGACCGATAATTGGGCACCTCCTCCCCATTATTTCGGCTATCATTTGTTGGTTAGCGTCATCTCCCGGCACCTCTCCTCTTGCTGTTTCCGTGGTATACGCCAGTTCTGCCGCGGTTCTGCATTATTTGGTAGTCTAACATTACGATTTGCATGCGCAACAACTACCTAACTCTCTCGAAATACCTAATGAATTTATCCCTTGGAGCAGTAACAATTTTTTTCTCCAGGTCATGGTCAGTTTACCTCCAAGGCGCGTAATAATTTGTTCTGGCTTGACTTTATTGTTTAAATATGAAAAATTTGTCATCCACATTAACGCAAACTTTCTTAAGCTTTCGATTCTGGGGTTAAATTTTCCCCAGCCCAGAAGCTATTTAGCAACTCCATTTGGTTTTGCTTCCCTCAATATTCTTTAAATAGGCCTCTTTCCATTTATCTAGAGTATCATACTGTTCACTAGCGATAATCCCCCAAATTCTAGGCTCTCCTAAGAATTTGGAAGTAATAAACCCTACGTTTTGTCTGCCTGGCGACAAACTAGGTAGAAGCCCTTCAAAGTCATTTCTTTTGGTTGTAGTTTTCCTGTTCGATCAAAATGTAAAATTTGCCTGCTAGCGACATATGATATTTCAGATGATTCTGCCACAAAAGTACACCCACTACTGTTAGTTCAATATCTGAGGTTAGTTTCAACTTAGCATAATCTACTGCTATGCTCATCAAATTTATTTTCAACTGCTTCTACCTGGTTAGTTAGCTGAAGAACGTTTTCTTCAGATACACCCATTCGGTCAGACACACTTCTTACTTTATTCATACATTTGGCATATTCAGAACAGATTTTACTGGGTAACAAATTGTGATCATTTACACATATACACTCTACCGCCGCTATTTTGACCTCTGCTTTCTGCACACTTTCTTTTAACAGATCTACCCTTTGTTTGTTTCCAATAGCAACTTTTTTCATGGCGTCTGTTAATTCATTTTTTACAGTCTTAATGGGTTGTTGGCAGTTATTCTCAAGTTGAGTAATTTTGCATCCAGTTCACTCTATAACTACTTCAAATCATTCTTTTAAAACTGCAGCCTGCTTTTCAAGTTTTTCAGTAAAATCACTTGTTTCGGTTTGAAGTTTTTCATTAAAATCACAAGGGTTTTCCGAGTTATTCACCAAGTTTACAGATTTTCTTACCATTCGTGTCACCAAAATTAATATGTCCATCTTTTATAGAACCCATAATGCTGCAAACATTTCTTGCATACGTACAGGTTTTATTTTCTGCATTACTGTTTCCTGTTCACCTTATTCCAGAAGTACTTTACCAAATTTGGTATGCACATTTAACACACTTGATTCAGTAACAATACCAACGTTGTCATCACACAATTGGTTGTTACTGATTTCACGCTTAATGTCACTTTCAGGATCTACATTATCTCCACTAGTTACATTAATTGACACACTTGAAGCAGATTCTACTCCCCTGTCGGTAAATAACAGAGAAATATCGCCAAAAACCTCCTCTTTTACTTTAAAATCTACTCCTTCTCTCTGTTCAGACGTGCTAGTTTGTGAAGCACTTACCCTGAATGAGAGTCCCTCCTTTTTTATAGCACTTACCAAATCTTTATCACTTAGCAAGTTACTCAGTCTTTCAGCACACATACACACAACAGATGCCGCAACCTCGGCGTGCTGAAACTGCCAGTCCGACCTCCTTCATCTGCCGTACGAGTTTCAGGGTCCCCGCTCGATGTGTAAGACGGCGGCGCTGCCCTGCCATACTGCCGCTCGTTGATACCGCTATGACGCCGTCTGCTGCTTCTATGGGCCTTCGTTATTATTATGGCTGTTTAACATCTTCTTCTTTCTTGTATCTCCGGTGATTCAAAACGGTTTCCTTTCAAAATTCCGCCTTTTCCTATTTACAAAATTTTTCACTGTCGGTCACTATACGGTCTTTTACAAAATTTCTCTCACCACGGATTCAATGTACTACGGCTTTTTTAATGTATTCTCGGCGCAGATGCACCACGTACGGGTCCGCGGTTTTTTCCGTCCTTTTTACCAGCACCTACCTGTGAACTGATCCCCAATGGGAAAGCCGAGCAGAAACCTATCGAACTGCGACTCACGCCAGGCTATATACAACGCAACTATTCTATATTTCGGGAAAAGGTTTTAATTTTGGATGAAAGGTGAAAATACTGGCAAAACGTCTGTATATTCTGAAGTCTAGAATTACAAGTTCACTGCCTAGCTCGTGTTATTCCTGAAACAGTCATGCACAAACCCTTACATTCACGTTAGCAAGTATATGGTAACGTATGTCCCGAAATCTGAACAGTTACTAAGCACGGATTGTTCTTTAATGAAAATTCCCGCCACATTATTAAGTTTATCAGTGTCTAACGTACTGAAGTTTCTCTTTACTGCTCTGCGCAATTTGCCACGCGGAATTACTGTCTTTTCTCACACTCAAAATTACTTAAAAAATCTGTACTTTCTAAAAAAAACAACAACCCCGGAATAAAAATGTCTTTACTTTAAAGCACTTTTGAGGCATGTAGCACAACTAAAACCGGCGGAGTATAAGTTTCTTCGGAGCTCATACTACACACGACGGTAACATATAAAGGCTGGTCTCCGACTACCTACACTGCTATGAGCACTCTCCATCTCCAAGAGAAAAGACGCGCGAAAAATACTCCGTTCTGATTGGTCAGTTTTCTTTTAGGACAATAGAAAAACGTTAATCTCCCGCGTTAGTCCGCGCTTTTCATGACTAACCAATCAACAAAATACACACTTTCGAACTGCAATTTGTCCCAAAATAAATATTTAACATTCTGAAATTTTGTTTATACTTTACGTAAGTAAGTACTTGCTCTCTAATTGACTTTCATTTTACCATAAACTTATTTAACATATTGTGATACAAAATTCCCCGTCGTCCACAATCACACTGTCTTAAAAAATTCTCACGCTAGTTCGTACGGCGTTAGTCAATATGACAACGATCCACGTATTTACTTTGGACCACATTCAGGCATCTTCTTAAATGAACGATACTTTAAACGCGAAATTTAAAATAAGAGCTGTCATTCAGCTGTCTTCTATTATCAGACCAGAGCGTTCGACGAATGACTCGTCGTGTTCGCTGCAAAGGCGTTCGCTAGGTGGAACGTAATCTAAACTTACGTTCAGAATGTATCATATTAAAAAAATTTCTTCTACCAGCTGTATGCCTGTCACACAACATATCTGAATGAAGGTATTTGCAGCCCGGAGTGGCCGAGCCGTTCTAGGCGCTACAGTCTGGAACCCCGCGACCGCTACGGTCGCAGGTTCGAATCCTGCCTCGGGCATGGATGTGTGTGATGTCCTTAGGTTAGTTGGGTTACTAAGTTCTAGGTAATGATGACCTTAGAAGATAACTCCCATAGTGCTCAAGGCCATTTGAAAAATTTTTGAAGGTATTTAATGCAATAATTGTTAATACTTTTAAGCTGATTCATAATTGTCATGTTGTAAAAAACACTGAGTGACGCCATCTCAGGTTTAACAGTTTTCTTCCAGTAAAATAATGTAAATGAGGTTATGAATGGGATCCACTTTGTGTTTTCCTTTCGTTGGACAAAGTGACCTTGCAACGTAAAACCATGTGTGAACAGTGAAAAGCACAGTTACAGATAGGTAGGAAGTGCGTGCGGATGCGAGTCGATTTCCTCCTCACATTTCTAATGTGGACATTCCACAACTAGTGCGAGCAGATATAATACTGGAAGTGGCAGCAGCAGATGGTGGTAAAAAGTCGTCAGTATTATTTAAGACACGCAACGCAAGATTTTGCGAACTAAAATACACTGCTTTCCAAAATTAGAGCGACGAACGGAAGGTTTGAAAGGTTGTGTGTATTTTGTCACAAAACAGGATATACAGGTGACAGCAGACTAGAAACAATGTAAAGAAGACATAACATGAATAGCTGCAACATGGGTAACAGTAGACGAAAATCTTCTTCGTCTTTCCTAACTTAACAGAGTTTCACACGCCTTCTGAAAACTGGTTAATGTGCTCACTGTGGGGTGTGAGCACCTCTGGCAGCAATACAAGCCACACAATGACGGAGCATGCTGTGAATAACGTTTTCAATATCATGTTGAGGAAATAATGCCCATTGTTGCTGTGGAGCTGCTCGCAAGTCTCGGATGCTTACGTGATGCAACCCACCTCCCTAGTGCATTCCACACATGTTCTAGGACATTAAAATCGGTAGAACGAGCAGGCCATGCTAAGCGTGCAATATCTCCAGTTTCCAAGAAGCCATTAACCACTCCTGCTCTATGAGGTCGAGCGCTACCATCCATCAGTACGAAGTCTGGGAGCACAGCACCTTGCAACAACCGTACATGAGGCCCAATATCTCGTCACGATACTTGTCAGCAATAAACCCTTTCTGAATTGCACGAAGAGATGTTGGAATGATCAACATAATCCCTACCCTCAGAATTAGCGATCCTCCTCGATATCGGTCTCTTTCCACAATGTTTGAGTCTCGAAATCGTGTTCCACATTTCCTCGAGATGCAAATCAGTCTGGAACCACGCTCCAGACCAAATCGGGACTCATCTGTTGAATGAACAATTGTATGCTTTTCGACTGTCGATGTGGCATGTTGAATCCAATCTAGAATTCCCCTTTTGTGAAAACACGTCGGAGGCATACATACAACAGATCTCCGACAGTAAAGACCACTCTGTCGAAGCCTTCTCTGCACCGTTTGCCTCGATACAACACGTCCAGTGGATGCTGCTAGGAGAGATGGCAGTAACTGCGCAGTACTAAGGCGACACCGTCGCGGCTTTACAGCCAATTAAAGGTCCTCTCTTTCTGATGGTACACGTGGTCAGTCCTGTCCTGGTCGTCGTGATAAAGTTTCGGTCTCTATAAACTATCGCCACATCCGAGAAACAACAGAACGATTCACGTTAAGCCATTCGAGCCACAATAGTTTGCGATTGTCCTGCTTCCATTACTCCTATGTCCCTCCACCACAGAAAATCTAGTAGGGGGTCTTCGCTCTGCCATACTGCACTGTCTGTGACGGTGTAGACAGAAACTGTGGATATAGGACTACCCATTTGATAGGTGCCCTTGTGGGGCGGCGAAGAAGTTGTCGAATGAGTTGTTTGAATGTTCATTTCACGTAACAGACTATTGCCGATGCAACATATGTGGGACGGCGAAGAAGTCGTTGTTTAATGTTGAATGAAAGTTGAACATTGCCACCTTAAATCACGCGAGCCTGGCAACTAATTTGGTGGCCAGTCAGAAAGCGAAGGGAAACTTACTGACCTTAGTTCCCAGTCTGCACGGCCACATTCCTGTACAGCCCAGCTAAACGAAAAATATCCATATTTCTTCATGGGATTAGGGCTGCTTCAATAAAATTTAAAGTTCCAAACAAGATTTTATTATCTTAAAGGCTCACACAAATTACTCGAAACTTCTGAAAATGCTAAAGACATTAAATATTGTTAATTCAGCCAATCGTTTAATAGTTCAGAGGCGACTTCTACAGCAAGTTCCTCCCGAATAGTTCATTACTCTAACTAACGGTGCTCTATTAATAGTTCGCAATAATGTTAAAAAAAAAGATTAATGCTCGCCTTAAAAGTGGAGTTAGTCACCACTTGCCACGCGGAATTATACTTCACACGGACGGCACAATAACAGTTTGTTACCGAAGTCTAAACGATCCACGACGGTGTACAGTCCTCGCGATTTTCAATGTCCGTTTACATTGCTAAGTACGCGCATGTCACAGCCCGCTATGACGTCACCCGAGGCGAGGCGCGATCGGACGTTAAGCTCGCGTGGACTAGGCGTTGGTCTAATGCGGAGTGAGCTTACTACTGCATCTGCCGCTCTTTTTATATAGCTCCGGCGCGTACCGCCAAGAGAGCATCTGTTCTTTCCGTTCCTATGCAGATGCCTGCAGCCTCCAAATGATCGCTATCTCAGGCACATAATCTTAAATATCACATTTAATAATAGCTTTACAAACTTCTCAATTTTTGTATACATACATCTGAGCAGTACAGAAGCACGTAGAAAATCTCAGCCCGCTAAAATTAAAACTTTACTCTCTAGAATTTTTACAATGGAACCAACGGTAGATTGTTACCTCTGAACCATAGCTTTATCAAGACTTGTATCAGCTGTTAATTATGCTACAAGACTAAAACTTGGTGTAGCTTTGTTAATTGTCCTATCTGATCATTGGTCTTAAAGAATTTGTTTTATCATTAAAATTTAAAGTACTTAATCTATAATGCTTATGTACATTTTACTCACAAAAGTAGTTTTTACTAAATTACTAAAAAACTAGAAGAGGTAACTGATTGTGGTATTTCCATTATTATTATTAGGGTGAACTGAAGCATCCTACCAATTTTCAATATTGTAGCTCTATTATTTCGCGCCTCTGATTTTTCCGAAAAACGCGGATTCTGGAGTCAATTTTAGTTTTATGGTTTTGGAAACCAGCACCACTCATTAATGACTTCTTACTGCACCTTCTCACCAAATTTTGGCTTCCTAGCGTCATTATTTAGCGCCTCCTATTTTTCTTTCAAAACGTGAATTTTACGTAAACTACTAATTTTATAACATTAAGATTTGTTACCTGAAACATTATTACATAGAACTATACTTTAACAAAGTTTTACACACAAATCTTAATTTTTACTTTTATGTTAAATGTGGTGCAATACTATATGCAGGCGCGTTACGATGACGTGACGCTACTAGCAGTGAACTAGGGTAAGTCCCGTGCACTCGCTCGCCTCTGTATCTTATACATGATACAGCGCTTGCTTTGCTTCACCCTGACGTCAACGCTGACGCGGTTTTCCGTTGACCGAAATGCCATCTGCCGTGCAGAACATGATCGTACGGACATATGTTGAGATTTTGTATGATTATATCGTGAATTAGACACAGGAGGGGGAAATAGCAGTCTGTTGCTGTAATTTTGGATAGCACTGCAGATAGCAATCCCACTATCAGGATCATAATGACGTCAACTAGCACAAGGTGTTGTAATAACGGTCACCTGTACCAAGACGAGAAGACATCATTCTTCAGCAACCTCATCGGAACAGCAGCAGCTCAACATTTACGTACTCAATAGAAGGCAGTTCTACCGTTTGTTACCAGTATTCTTACCTTTAAACTGTATATAGCTTAACAACTCTCCTTTTTCCTGTGTCAGTAAATTTTAATTATAAATTCGAGTGTATAAATGTGTATCAGACGTTCACGGTTACGACACAAACTTGACATCATGGACATAGTGAGAATACGATGACGAACATTCCCTCAGAGCTGTAGAGCAGTTACTTAATTCTATGGGCACTTTTCTTAATTAGATTTGCTGAGAATACTTTCCAGTTAAAGTAACTTTTTTGACTGAATCTTCTAAGGTAACAATTAACATGGTAACATTTCTACCAACATTGGGAATGGATGCACTGGTGGCGATTCTGCTACAGTTAAATTAAAGTCAGTACATCCATCTTGTGTTTGAATTTGCAGAAAGGCTTAACGTAGAATAGATAAATAATTCAGTTTAACCGTTTTTTTTAAATAATGATTTGAGTTAATTCAAGTTTCGGAATTCAACAGCAGTCACATTTTCTTCAGAAACGTTGAGTAAAATCGGTTCTTTCAAAGCTGCAAGCCAGTCTTCACAGTTTTAATTCGGTTTTTCAAGGTACCCCTTCCACCAATAGACCAGTGCTCTCGTCGAGTCTCACTGCGGCTAACTGCTGGTGCAGACGCTGAGTGGAACAACAAACTCATAGACGTTATGCGCAATGGTAGGCGGTGAGTTATTTCACGGGATTATTGAGGCATGGAACTATCCAATCAATTTGCTGATCAAATCCGATACTACAAATAGCCTTATCAGACTTGGCATATATTAGGAACACCGGCAAAATATTCAGTACATATTTTGTAACTTGAAAGCGGAGAAAGATTTAGTTTTCTCACGTGCAGAAACACGTAGGGACCAAACTGGGCGAATGCAGGTAAATGCGCGCAGAGCGGTCACGCACAAAAGTGGGCCAGGTGGATATTTTCTGTGACCAAGTGTTGAGTGGCTGGTCTCCGTATCAAAAACAGCCATACGCACTGGCAATGTTTACAGTGCGTGGCCGTATATTCTGTTAATTTCCTCCAACGCAGAGAAAAACACGTCACTTAGAACAATTCTATCAATAACTGTAACAATAAGTACACAGGCAACCTACTGTTTATCAAATTTAAAATTAAACTACAATACTACCAAAAGAAATAGGATATCAGAATTTTTTTAAGTTAAATTTTGAACCCATCAGGCATGGATTCGAATAAGATTTGCTGGAAGTTGCGATAAGTAGTTTCGTTGCACGTGGCGCTACGTAACATGACTTAGTTACTTTAGTGTGTGACCATAGCAAAATTTTCATTCACGTAACTTTCAGATTCGTAAACTTTACGTTGTAAACTGTATACCATAAGGCATAAGTTTATCTGACTCTGTAAAAATTTTATTTAGACACGAACTGCAGCAGTAGAAATGGTGTAACGTCATAATGTAGAAGATAAGACATTACCGATGGACCATGCAATGGCTAATGATAAAGTACGACAGAACGACACTCTAGCTGACAAATCCAGCGTGCTCCAAAAAGCATCAGAAACAGAGAACACGTCGTTCTAGTCAGTAGCAAATTAAGATAGTGCAAGAGCTTATATGATCCGTTGAGACAGTCTACCCAGATTCGAAACGTGGAGCAGGACATGATTCCGGTAATAACTAAACGTGAACTGAATCTAACAATAGAGGCAGTATGGCTAGCTGGATACTGGTGTTAATTTAGTGAGTTCGTTTAACAGCATGGTGGCATATATGAACATTAATTTGATGCATAAAGGTATGGGTATTACCACACACGAGGAAACCAAAATGAATGGGTTGGAAGCGAGCATTCAAGTATGTCTTTTGAACCTGAAAAATTAAATCAAGACTCAGATGAAGACCGTGAATATTAAATTGTAAACCATGATATACGACTTAGATGCAATCCATTCGAGATACTCCGATGAGAAATTAGCTGTTTTGAGAATGCAAAGTCAAAGAATCACAGAAATAAGTAAATCAGTGGATAATGCAAAAGCCGCAGTAATCACAATGCTGACAAAATCAAATACCGAAATTGAGGAAAGGTTCTATTCTGAAATTCAGAGCATAGATGAAAGGGTAGGACGTGCAGTTGATGGGATATCACAGGTTACAGTACCCGCAGTAGTGGCAGAACGTTCGGAAGAGACTACGGCTACATATGACGAGTTGCGTAACAATCTGATGAGCGAGCAACAAAACGAGGTTTCTTACATACAGAAGCCAGAGGTGACGACATTACGTTAAGAGACGGAACTGTTACGATTGCCGGTCCATAGTGAGACACATAATAACTGTGTATCGATGGTGATACAAACTTAAATCTTGGGTAAAAAGGATCACTTTGATCCGCAGAAGAAATAGAGAGTTTGGCATCCAACCGCCTCCATAAAGAACTTTGAGCGTGTTTTACCCAAAGAAATGCTAGACAATCATACATTCAAATTGTGGAGTTGTTTACTAGTAGGAAAACCAGGCATTGGATACAAAATTTGGATGTTGGTAAATTGAAACTATCGGGATTAAGAATAGATTCGCCGGCCGCGGTGGTCTCGCGGTTCTAGGCGCGCAGTCCGCAGACGTGCGACTGCTACGGTCGCAGGTTCGAATCCTGCCTCGGGCATGGATGTGTGTGATGTCCTTAGGTTAGTTGGGTTTAAGTAGTTCTAAGTTCTAGGGGACTAATGACCACAGCAGTTGAGTCCCATAGTGCTCAGAGCCATTTGAACCATTTTTTGAAGAATAGATTCCTTGAAGATTTGTGGTGGATTCAGAAGCAGCACAGTTAGTGGCGAGACCCTGTCGTCACATATGTGACAGAATGAATGTGGATCCATGAAAAGTGTTGTGAATTGTGGTTCTAGAGATTTGAGTAATTGAGCAGTAGAAGGTCTGAACCAGAGATCACATGGAAGACTTCGAAAAAGCTGCCCAATCGTTCTAAGACATATGTAGTGAGTATTTATAGTACATTCTATGAGTTCTTGCTAAAAGTAGAGAACGAGGATAGACGGTGCAACACCTGTTACCAGAAAGGTTACAGGAACGAAAGTTGACCTGAATGAGTGAAAGAAATTAGGCAGAGATTAATATGATAAGAGGAATGGATCGAGGAGGTAATTGTCACCGTGCAGAAGGAGGAAATTTCATGGGGACCAGGTGCGAGAAGAAACTGGAAACTTGGTCAGGGCCTAACACTGTGAAAGAGAGAACAGGGCCAGAAAATCGTGCGGTTTTCGCATGAAGATTAGTTTCAAAGGGGAAATATGGATACGTTAACGATGCCATGTTGTTGTTGTTGTGGTCTTCTGTCCTGAGACTGGTTTGATGCAGCTCTCCATGCTAATCTATCCTGTGCAAGCTCCTTCATCTCCCAGTACCTACTGCAACCTACATCCTTCTGAATCTGTTTAGTGTATTCATCTCTTGGTCTCCCTCTACGATCTTTACCCTCCACGCTGCCCTCCAATACTAAACTGGTGATCCCTTGATGCCTCAGGACATGTCCTACCAGCCAATCCCTTCTTTTAGTCACGTTGTGCCACAAACTCCTCTTCTCCATAATCCTATTCAATACCTCCTCATTAGTTATGTGATCTACCCACCTAATCTTCAACATTCTTCTGTAGCACCCCATTTCTAAAGCTTCTATTCTCTTCTTGTCCAAACTATATATTGTCCATGTTTCACATCCATACATGGGTACACTCCATACAAATACATTCAGAAACGTCTTCCTGACACTTAAATATATACACGATGTTAACAAATATCTCTTCTTCAGAAACGCTTTCCTTGCCATTGCCAGTCTCTCTACTTCGACCATCATCAGTTATTTTGCTCCCCAAATAGCAAAATTCCTTTACTACTTTAAGCGTCTCATTTCCTAATCTAATTCCTTCAGCATCACGCGACTTAATTCGACTACATTCCATTATCCTTGTTTTGCTTTTGTTGATGTTCATCTTATATTCTCCTTTCAAGAGACGGTCCATTCCATTCAACTGCTCTTCCAAGTCCTGACAGAATTACAATGTCATCGGCGAACCTCAAAGTTTTTATTTTTTCTCCCTGGATTTTAACACCTACTCAAATTTTTCTTTTGTTTCCTTTACTGCTTGCTCAATATACAGATTGAATAACACCAGGGAGAGTCTACAACCCTGTCTCACTCCCTTCTCAGCCACTGCTTCCCTTTCATGGCCCTCGACTCTTATAACTGCCATCTGCTTTCTGTACAAATTGTAAATAGCCTTTCGCTCCGTGTATTTTACCCCTGCCACCTTCAGAATTTGAAAGAGAGTATTCCAGTCAATATTGTCAAAAGCTTTCTCTAAGTCTACAAATGCTAGAAACGTAGGTTTGCCTTTCCTTAATCTTTCTTCTAAGATAAGTCGTAAGGTCAGTATTGCCTCACGTGTTCCAACATTTCTACGGAATCCAAACTGATCTTCCCAGAGGTCGGCTTCTATCAGTTTTTCCATTCGTCTCTAAATAATTCGTGTTAGTATTTTACAGCTGTGACTTATTAAACTTATAGTTCGGTAATTTTCACATCTGTCAACACCTGCTTTCTTTGGGATTGGAATTATTATATTCTTCTTGAAGTCTGAGGGTATTTCGCCTGTATCGTTCATCTTGCTCACCAGATGGAAGAGTTTTGTCAGGACTGTCTCTCCCAAGGCCCTCAGTAGTTCCAATGGAATGTTGTCTGCTCCCGGGGCCTTGTTTCGACTCAGGTCTTTCAGTGCTCTGTCAAACTCTTCACGCAGTATCGTATCTCCCATTTCATCTTCATCTACATCCTCTTCCATTTCCATAATACTGTCCTCAAGCACATCGCCCTTGTATAGACCCTCTATATACTCCTTCCACCTTTCTGCTTTCCCCTCTTTGCTTAGAACTGGGTTTCCATCTGAGCTCTTGATATTCATACAAGTGGCTCTCTTTTATACAAAGGTCTCTTTAATTTTCCTTTAGGCTGTATCTACTTACCCATAGTGAGATAAACCTCTACATCCTTACATTTGTCCTCCAGCCATCTCTGCTTAGCCATTTCCCACTTCCCGTGGATCTCATTTTTGAGACGTTTGTATTTATTTTTGCCTGCTTCATTTATTGCATTTTTATATTTCCCTTTTCATCAATTAAATTCAATATTTCTTCTGTTACCCAAGGATTTCTACTAGCCCTCGTCTTTTTACCTACTTGATCCTCTGCTGGCTTCACTACTTCATCCCTCAGAGCTACCCATTCGTCTTCTACTGTACTTCTTTCCTCCATTCCTGTCAATCGTTCGCTTATGCTCTCCCTGAAACTCTGTACAACCTCTGGTTTAGTCAGTTTATCCAGGTCCCATCTCCTTAAATTCCCACCTTTTTTCAATTGATGAGATATAAATGGTTAAAAGATAAGAAGTTAAGGGAATTTAGAAGCCTGACAATACTTTAAGAGTTGTCTTGTAAGTATTAGGGCATCTGGAGAAATATGAGGAAGATACAAACAGCAGTGATGATTAATATATTTTTCCAGATGAAGTACCAAGCGAAGTGGCGCAGTGTTTAACTCACTGGACTCGCATTCTGGAGGACAACTTTCCAAACCCATGTGGGGCCATCCTGATTTGGGTTTTCCGTGATTTCCCTAAATAGCTTCAGGTAAATGCTGGGATATGGCCGATTTCCTTACCCATCCTTCCCTCATATGATGGGACCGATGACCTCGCTGTTTGGTCCCCATCCCGAAATCAACCAATCAACTAGATGGGGGAGCAGACAGAATTGAATGTATCCGGATCAGTAGTTGATCAGGCATCGCCAGCGAGCCCCACTGAAGACTTCAGAAGGGTTGCTGTTTCGAACAGCTTGTCAGAGAAGAATGAGCAGACTGATATGGCAGAGGAGGATACAACAGGAGAAAACATAGACATTCGGATATAGGATAAATGTAGGGCAAGATGTTAATATGAGGAAGAGAAGGAAACATCCAGATAAGATATTCAGTGTAATGACCGTATGGATATCATGGCAAGACATTGCAGTCAAAGAGGATATGTTGTGGAAATACAAAGAAGACTTAAATGAGGACACTAGGATGCAAACTATCATTCCTATTGATGTATATGGACATGCGACATTTGTAATTATAGACACAGGAGCGCTAGTAAGTGTTACATCAACTTATTTCATGGAAACAATCAGGCACAAACATGAGGTGGAAGTAATGGACATTAAAGTAATAGGTGCTATGGGAAAAAGTAGCAATGCTGTAAAGTACCATGTGTTGTTGAACTTCAGAATTCTGAGCTAGATCTTTAGTTACATGTTCCTGGTTACACGAGAACCAAGTGATGAAGTTATCTTAGGGAATGTTTGTTTAATAGGACAGAGAGCTGTAATAGACTGCAATCCCAAAGCTGTCATATTATTATGCATAAGGGAAGTTGTTAAAAATTCCTTTCAAATCAGGCATGTAATGGAAAAAAGCAGCTGAAATGTTTGGTGTATGAACAAGAATTGAATGCTGGCTGTGGTTTTAGGTATGAATGGTGTCAGTTGTGGAGTATTCTAGAGGAAGAAGGAAGGGAACCAGATTTCTGAGAATAGTAGAAGTAGCAGATGGTTTGTCAGATATACTAATCGAAGAACTGTTGCTAGTATTAAAGGATAACATGGTTTTTGTTTTTCAAATTGACCAGGGAATGTGATAGCACACAAAGTTCACCTAGAAATTGTTGAGCATGAACCATTATTTAAATCACCATAATATTCCTTTAAGAAAGAGAGACGCCATTCAGAAGGAATTAGATTCCATACACAAATGTGGGGTGGGGGGATTACAGTGAGAATCAGTAACTGATATAACAATCTCGTTGTGTTGTTGGAAGGAATGATGGCAACCTAATGTTGCTAAAAATATACACACATTAAGAAAGATTGACAAAATAGAGGTAGACCATCAACAGAGCATGGATGATATATTACAGAAATTTAGTGATGATATAAATAACACCGCGAACCTAGATCTGATACTGTTACTGGTAAGTATCTGTAAATGCAGAATCGCAGAAGTATACAGCAGTTATGTTTGGTAGAAAGTGCAATACACTCTACATCCTTTTGGACTGCATATTTATGCCACAGTTTTCATTTGAACGTACGATAAGATGTTTAGTAGCGAAATCAATTTGCATATTATGGTAGATGTGAACAACCTACTGATCGTAATCAGAACTTGGTTTGACATTACTCAATAGAGTGTTTAGAGCTCTAACAAGAGGAGGAATTACCCTGAGGTTAAAATGGTGGAATTTTTAAGAGAAAGAAAGAAAATCCTTAGGGCATATACGAACAGCACAAAGAACAGAAAAGGATCTGCAAAATGTCTGGGAAAATCAGAGCTGTTTGGTGACAAGAACATGTAAGCTAGTGAAGTCGTTTATTGGCTTATTTTAATTTAATCCCAAATATGTTGACACTCATACACTTAGCAGTCCAATGTATATTACATATTAAAGAGTAACATAGCATTCATGTCAAATTAAGAATGCAATACGGCGTTAAATCGCATTATGGAAAGTTTAGCGAAGAGCATTAATTTGAGACATCTTAAATACAATTAGCCATTCCACATGGCCACAGGTCGCTCAGACTATGGGTTAGAGGTATCAGTGTTCCAGGAAAGAGAGGCAGAAAGAGAAGACGCCCAGGAGTCAACTAATTATTTTAAAAAATGTGGTGTCAGAAAAAGAGCTACTTGCCGTATGCTTGATGTTGTATAAGCTCAAAAGAAATATGGGTTATGTTTTAACTGACCTATTTACCTTAGATACTGTAACAATGGTCCATGACTGGAAGTGGTATATGAAACATAGCTTAAATAAAACAGCTGATGGTTGAAATGCATTTTCAAAAGCAGTTGCCACAGCATGGGACTTCCATCAGGTAAAAATTTCCAATAGCGAAAGAAGATGACCATTACATACTGACCATATCGCCTTGAAATTCCCAGAGGACTGAGCCTGCAACAATTCAATGTGGAAATAGGATATGTGAAGAACTAGATGCCTTACCAAGACTGTCAGAGTGCAGTGAAGCCTTAGAAAGAATATATATATATATATATATATATATATATATATATATATATATATATATATATATATATATATATATATGTGTGTGTGTGTGTGTGTGTGTGTGTGTGTGTGTGTGTGTGTGTGTGCGGTTGGGTGGCAGCTATTACTGTACCAGGCGCCTCTCCAGGTGTCGGAGAGGGGAACGCCCGTCAGATATGAAGGGTACCGAGGACATAAATACTCTTGGCTGGCATAAAATAGCACAGCAAATCCAGGCGCGAAGGCATCCAGAGTGGGCGGCTTCCGGGTCAGCGTCTGTCCACCCAGATGGTGCGACTGCAAATGAACTAACAATCCCTGGTTTTAACCTCCCACTGGAAACACTGGACCAACAAGATTACAAGCAACCAAAACTCGTGCAAGATATAACAAGAATACCCCAGGTGATAACCAATCCACCCGTCAACAAACGGCAACCAGGAATTCGGATTCTAGGGCACCTGGAATTACTCTATCATAGAGAAAGTCATGGTTCTCTGCCTAACTTCCACACAAAACATTGACATTTCTTGGGCACTTCGACATAAACACACTGACCCAACCAGGAAACCAGCACAACCCAACATTAGAGCTCAATAAACAGAAGATAAAGATACTTGCTCTGCAGGAAACCCGCATGACAGACAAAGACACAATAGATTATGGAGACTACCGTATCTTAAGGAGCAAGACAGACAAACGAGCCACCAACAGTGCTCCATTCCTTGGCATGGGCTTTATGGTACGAAGATAATCCATTCAATTAGAGAAGTCAGTCCAATAAACAACAGGTTAATATAGGTTAATACTCTGCGGCTAGGGCTTCCCACCGGGTAGACCGTTTGCATGGTGCACGTCTTTCGAGTTCAGCGACTAGAGTGTCGATGGGGATGAAATGATGATGATAAGGACTACACAACACGCAGTCCCAGACCGGAGAAAATCTCCGACTCAGCCGTGAATCGAACCCGGGCCGTTAGGGATGACATTGGGTCGCGCTGACCACTCGGCTACCAGGGGCGGACAACAGATTAATGACAATGCCCTTACAGTGTGCAATCAAGAAATACACCATGAGCAATGTAGATGCCCCCAAAAATGGGGATAACATAAAGACCCCATATCAGCAGAGAAATTCTGGGCAGCTCTAGAGACAGTGATGGGCAAGATCCCCAAAAAAAGTATAAAAATCTTGTTAGGTGATTTCAACGCACAAGTAGGCAGAGACAAATGTTATCAAAGGACTGTGGGAAAGTTTCAGACGCACAATTATACAAACATAAATGGCATAAGACTCATCGAACTATGCCTGCAGAATAACCTAAAGATTATATCAACATCCAACCGGAAGTCTCTGCAGAAACACGAAACATGGAGGGCACCCATACAAGAGATGGGAGAATTCAAAATAGACCATGTCTCGGTTTCTCACCCAGTCCTAAAGGAGATCTATGACGTTCAAGTACTCAGAGGTGCCAATATTGATTCAGACCACTACCTACCTCGAATCAAGATAAAATTTACACCGAAGAAAATCCATCAGAAAACAATGCACATAGAAAATTTTATCTACTCTAACTCACAAACCCACTGTGATTTACATGTTTCTATTTGGCATTGGCCGCCAGTCAACATTGGCGACGAATCGCTCGTCGTCATTATAATAATTGGCGAAGGGGTTAAAGGTACAGTTTTTTTGGAAATCGAAGCAATGGAAGCAGAGCTCCTTATATGTGTTTATAGACTATATACCTAGCTGCGCCTCCCACCCTCTCCGCATGGTGTGAGTGACGAGTGCGTGACATTTTTGCTACTCCCATTTGTGATTATTTGATTTCGTTATGATGCCAAATCCAGAATAACGAAATGTACTGGCAGAACTGTTGCGGTTACAGAATTAACAGTCCAATGCACCACAGCACGCCTTGGAACAGCTCGTCCAGGGCAACAACGAGCTGTGCCACAAGTACCGGCTGCACAGGAGCCTGCCGTACAGATGGCCACAGCCCCGACGTTCCGAGCGTTCGAAGCCAGCGTGGAAATCTGGCAGGAGTGGCACGTGCTGTTTTCACACCACCTTGCTGCATATGACATCCAAGGTAAAGCACAGCTGCATGCGCTTTTATCTTGTGTCAGCGTGGCATCGTACCACATTCTCCTCAAACCTTTCCCGAGAAGTTCTCCAGAACTTGTTCAGGCATTAACTGATTATTACAAGGAAAGTGTGAATGTTGTCGCTCAGCCGTACAAATTCTTCCGCACAAAAGGTGCACCTCAGCAGAGTTACCGTGAGTGGGCAGCCACTTTGTGAGGCCTCACTCGCGACTGTGAATTTTCTAGTTCTCGTGGCATATCATATTCTGACATAGTGGTACGGGACGCTATTGCGCAAAACCTGTCAGACACACGCATTAGAGAGCAAATTCTTCAATAATCCAACCCTACTTTAGAATAAGTGTTGGACATTTTGGAGAAACAGGACACTTTAGACTTTGCTGCAAATTCTTTTGCATCGCCTCCCGCAGTCTGTCAGGTCAGCAAGCCAGTTGCACGCGCATCACACTACACGCTGCTGTACAGGCTCGGCGCGCACCTGCCCAATTCACTTCCAGGGAATAAACACCTGTTATGCGCCGGCAGAAGTCACCTGCTTTGCGCTCATGCCCGCAATGTAATTCAAAGCACTCGCGCCAGAACTGCCCACAGCGCAAGGCCGTGTGCCATTTTCGCAACAAGAAGGGACATGTCCAGACAGTGTGCGTCAAAAGACAAAAATCTGATCCTCCGTATCACTTTTCCGCACCAAGTAGCTACCGCTGGAACGGTTTCCGAAATAAGGCATCCTGTCATAATGAGCAACAGGCAATGGAAATAAATGTTGTAAATTCGCCTCCAGCACCTACGACATTGACCGAGTGTGAAAATTTTGCGTGTGATGCCAATGCACGCCGACGAAAGAAGTCCCGCCACGCACGATCTGCCCGTTAATATTTGCCAATGAACATTGCTTCTCAGAATGACATTTTTCGCCGACGGTGGAACAAACTTTTTGTAGACTCGAACATTCAGAATCATACGATTCCTTTTCAGTTGGACACTGGAGCCTCTGTTTCACTCATGAATCGTAAAATTTACAAACTCAAGTGGTTTCTTTTCAGGTACTGTGTTCACCCTCACCTGTAAATATTTTTGGTCTTGATTTATTTGATGTATTCTCCTTAACTGTGCGCGGTGATGTACTAACCATCACTAAACGTGTTCCCTCAAACTGTGTTTCCGAACTATGTCAAGAGTTTGCTGACATGTTTTCGCCAGGTCTAGTTTGCGCGACAAATTTTCAGGCGCATATTGAATTGAAGGACAATGCACGGCCTAAGTTTTTCCGCGCTCGCACAGTGCCTCACGCTCGTTGAGATGAAGTTGCTAAATCATTGGATGAACTTGGCGAACAAGAAGTGACTGAACCCGTGACAGCATCACTGTTGACTTCAAACGAAACCATCAGGAAAATTGCGACTGTGCTTGGATTTTAGAGCCACCGTCAATCCTCAATTTGTTGTTGCATCGTGTCCTTTGCCACATCCAGAAAACTTGTTTGACAAATTGTGTCCAGGTAAATATTTCTGTAAGTTACATTTCCAAGATGCGTATCTTCAAATTCCTGTGGATGACGAAGCCCAGAAGATTCTAGTCATGAATAAGCATTTAGGTCTCTACAAATTTAAGAGGCTTCCGTTCCGATGTTCCTCTGCACCGGTACTATTTCAGCAGCACTTAGACACTCTTTGTACGTCGACTCCTTCAGAGTTTAATTACCTAGATGACATCGTAGTTTCTTGTTCTATGCAGCATGAACTTTGCATAATTTGAGACAGTTATTTGAAGTTTTATGTGAGAATGAACTTAAATTCAATAAGGAAAAGTGTACATTTTTTTCTGAACAGTTATCCTACTTGAGACACATAATAAACTCTCAAGGCATTAATACAAGTCCGGTTCATCTAAGAGCAACATCAGACCTGCCAGCACCAAAAACAGTTAAAGAACTACAATCTTTCCCTGGAAAGATCAATTATTATCACAATTTTTTGGCTAACGCACCATCTCTTGCAGCACCGTTACGTCGAGTATGTCGACAGAACTTTCCGTTCATTTGGTCGCCTGAATGCGAACGTGCCTTTCAACATCTTAAATCTGCGTTGACATCTAGTAAATGTCTTACGCCATTCGATCCTACAAAACCTGTTGTCCTCACGAAATTGTAATTAAATCAAAATCTTAGGCTGTCGACAGGCGTTGATATACATCATCGGGGACAGTTGAAAATATATGCGGCGACTGGGACACGAACCCGGGATCTTCTGCTTACATGGCAGACGCTATATCCATCTAAGCCACCGAGGGCACAGAGATAAGGGCGACTGCTGGGATTTATCCTTTGCACGCTCCCCGTGAGACTCGCATTCCCAACTTAAAGTCCACACACTACATTCGTAGCGCCCCTCCCCATTACACACATTACTCGCGGCAGACAATGTTATCGAGTCCCGTAAGAGTTCGGGCAATGCGCATGCATCCAGCACCGAAGAAGAAGAAGGTAAATAGCCGGTTAGCCTTCACTATATATGAAGATGGTATCTGTTCTGCCTCGAGTAATTAGTGTAATGGGTAGGGGCGCTACGAATGTAGTGTGTAGACATTAAGTTGGGAATGCAAGTCTCAAGGGGATGGTGCAAGGGATAAAACCCTGCTGTCACACTATCCTGTGTGCCCTCGGTGGCTCAGATGGATGGAGCTTCTGCCATGTAAGCAGGAGATACCACGTTCGAGTCCCGGTCGGAGCACACATTCTCAACTGTCCCACTTGATGTATATCAACTCCTGTAGACAACTTACGGTCTTGATTTTATTACCATTTTATTCTAATAGAGCTACGTGGTCACCGATGGTATCTGTTCTTTCGGACATGTCTGAAAGAACTGATACCATCTTCATGTCTCTTGTCCTCATGGTTGACGCTTCCGATTTCGGGATCGGGACTGTTCCTGCTCACAAAATAGGTTTGCGCGATCACCCGATTGCATTTGCTTCTCAGCTACTGTCCTTTGCGCAGCGTAACTACTCTCAGATCGAGAAGGAAACTCAAGATTGGATTTTTGGAGTTACGAAATTCCACGACTTCTTATATGGTTCCAAGTTTAGAGTTCCATAAGCCTTTGACGTCTTTGTTTCGCCCGTCAAAGCCCGTGCCTCCACGTACGACTGAAAAATTTATTCGTTGGTCACTATTTTTGTCGCAGTACCGTTACGACTTCTCGTATCGGCCTACGGTAACTTCGACGCGTTATCCCGATTGCCTTTAGCTGAATACCCGCTGTTCGACTCTTCCGAAGAGGCTTCTATGTTCATTGATGTGCAAAATGATGAGGTTGTAGAAAGTTTTCCTGTTGACTTTCGTCGTGTAGCCACAGCAACAGCTATCGACACAGTAGTAAGTGTTGTTCTGTGTTATGTCACTACGCAGTGGCCTTTGTCTAAAAATCGGATTGTAGGTATGTTGGTTGGTCGTTTTTTTGTGCACAAACAACCAGTTTTTGT
This sequence comes from Schistocerca gregaria, assembly GCF_023897955.1. Taxonomy (NCBI): domain Eukaryota; kingdom Metazoa; phylum Arthropoda; class Insecta; order Orthoptera; family Acrididae; genus Schistocerca; species Schistocerca gregaria. The sequence goes on from NC_064931.1 coordinate 839,536,992, forward strand.
CCAACGTGGTGTCATGATGCTCTGCACGGAGAACGATCAATCTCATATTGTTGTTCCACGTTCTTTGCAGTCAGCTGTGCTACGACTTCTTCGCCAAGGTCAGTGAGGTATCGTACGGACAAACCGCCGTCACTGTACCTGGTTTGCAATTGATGCTGACATAAACAAGATTTGTTCTTCTTGTTCTGTGTGTGCATAAAACCAATCCGCACCACCGCAGAAAATTTTCTCCTGGCCTAAGGCAACTTTGCCATGCAAACGCTTACATTTAGATTTCGCTGGTCCTTTATGGGACGCACAATGGTTAATTCTTGTTGATTCTTTTAGCGGTTTTCCATTTTTTGTTTGCATGTCATCAACGACATCTTCTGCTACCATCAAAGCCTTGTCTTCTACATTTTGCATAGGACTGCCACAACTCATTGTCACCGACAATGGCCCTCAATATGTTTCTGCAGAGTTCGAAAACTTTTCTGAAGCTAGTGGTATTCAGCACCGTTCTCCCCTCAATCGAATGGAGCCGCTGAAAGACTCTTTCGGACGTTTAACTCGCAAATGTCGAAACTGCGCAACTCTCATTCTGGCGAGGACGCTTTTTTGTTGTTTTTATCTTCGTACCGATCGCAGCCACGCGACGGTGCTTTGCCGGATGAATGGTTGCAGTCTCGTCCTGACAAAACTCTGAAGAATGTGTTGCATCTGCTTTTCTTTGCCACGACAGACCCACAAATTCTTGCTAGATTATATTGTCTATTTTCGTCATTTCCGCGTAAATCGCCGTTGGTTCAAAGGGCGCATTCTTCGCCATCTTGACCGCGCTATGTTTGTCACATCAGTTCCATCTGGTGAGGTCCGCAGGCTTCAGAATCAGGTGTGCCTCTTTAGTCGTGGGTCTCTGCCGCTTTCCCTATGTTTCCAGTGTCGGCGCCGTGGGGGCTGCCCCCGGGGGACCTCTTCCCTGTTCTCCTCGCCCTTGGGTGCCAACGCCCGTAACTTCGACATTGCCCTGAGACGACGCGCCAGCGCGGACGCCATGTTTCGAGCCGGAGCCGCCCGCAGCGGCGACCGGATGACCTTATAGACCAGGTGCTTTCAACTGTGATAGGGCACAGTGAAATTCAGGTTCCAACCCTGCCCACCGCCGTAGAACGGTCTGCACTTCCTGATTTCCAGTCTTTGTTGCCGGTCGGATGCCCCGAGCCGATGGAGGTCGACCGTTCGGTTCCTCCCATAGCTGTAGAAGCAGAGACACCTCATGTTGCCGTGGACCCTGGAGTCGGTTTCCAGGCGTTTCCTGCCTCCCCTCAGTCCGAATGGCATGGTGCGGGTGGGCATGCCTCGCCTGCAGTCAGGCTCCCCATCCCCTCGACTACGTCAACATGGGGTCATCCACCCGGCTGTCATAATCCATGTTCAACTGCCATTCGCCTATTTGCGGGGGAGGGATGTGGTATAAACGTTCGATAACACACTTGTTAGGGGTTGCAGTTATTGACCGCGGTCCGTATTAGTTCGACCGGCGAGTCAACCGTCTGGAGTGGCCGAGAGTTTCTAGGCGCTACATTCTGGAACCGCGCGACCGATAGGGTCGCAGGTTCGAATCCTGCCTCGGGCATGGATGTGTGTGATGTCCTTAGGTTCGTTAGGTTTATGGAGTTCTAAGTTCTAGGGGACTGATGACCTCAGAAGTTAAGTCCCATAGTGCTAAAAGACATTTGAACCATTTTGAACCAGCGAGTCACGACCAGAGCCGCTAGCGCCGGTCCACGGCTTGCATAAAGTTTCTAGTGAGCTCTCGTCCACTCTTGCTTGGGACGGCAAGTAGTAAAGCAGCATAGCCTTCAGCTACTAGGAAGCAACCTCTAAAAAGGCGCTTATTATCGTATGGGCTATGTGAGGCCTCAATAGCTATCTGTTTATAATTGTATGTATATACCCAAGAAGAATCCTGTACAACCAGTTAAGTACAATATATATTATTTTTTACCAACGACGTATAATTAATTTAGTCGCTGCAGATCCAGACCATGCAGCCAGCATCTTATCGACGTCACTGACAAATCTGATGTGACTTCTATGATTCTATTTAGCATTGTCCTCCACTCTGCATTGGCGACGAGCCGTTCGTCGTCATCATAACATTCTCAGCAAGCTATCTCCAGAGAACACAGGAACAGTTAGAACACAAAATTGGTGGATACCAGGCAGGCTTTCGCCGTGGTCGTTCATGCACAGAACAAATTCTCAGTCGGAAAATAATTCTAAAATACAAGGCAATCAGGAATGACAACGTGTTACAATAACGGTGACTCGACCAAAAAACAGTACGATTAATCAGGCAGACATTAGCTGACACAACACCGAAAGTTAAATTAATGCTTGAAATCTCTGACCCCTCATGATCAAAACTGGAGTGCGCCAAGGCGACGGATTATCCCCATTAATATTCACCCTAGTCCTGGACAAAGTAATGAGGGAAAGTGAAAAATAACTGAAAACCCAAGGACACAGGAAACCAACATGACGGGGAAAATGCCTGGTAAAAATAGAAATATCAAAGCTAGAATTCGCAGACAAACTGGCCATGCTGTCAGACAACGAATCAACATAAACCATACAAATCCAGCTACTAACAGAATGGGCGGAACATGTTGTGCTGCAAATCTCTTTCGAGAAGTCTGAATTTTTCTGCTCAGAATTAAACATAACAAAATTAGACACAAAATACAGCACAATAAACAGATATGCACACATCAAATATTTAGGTGAACTCCTTGAACCTACAGGAAGAGAAAAGATCGCACAGAAGACTCGACTACAAGAAAAGAAGTGAACGTTTGGCAAGAGACACCACGTGTCTAAGAAAATGCATGTCCATTCACTCATAAGTCAGACCCACAACACAGTAATCAAGACTGAAATACTGTATGCAGGTGAGACGCTAACACTCCATACGAAAAATGACGTGTAAAGCATATTGAAGGAAGATAGGAAAATCATGAAGAAAATTCTTGGCCCAAAGCTCAAAGGTGAAGGATACAGATGCCACTCTAGGAAAACTGCAGAGAAGATGTCAAACATACCAGCAGATGTCAGAAAAAGAAGGTTGAAGTTCTATGGACACATCATAAGGCTATCACCAAAGCGACTCACGAATTCTAACATACATACAAGGGATCAAATCAACAGCACCACAGATCACACAAGTTAAACGGGACCTAGTAACAGCATAAACCGATCCTATAAAAATTGAAGAAAGAAATGCGTATAAGGAAAAGACACACAAGTGGAATAAGAGGTCAGAGAATGAAGTCCCAAAGATACCAAGGATAAAGTGGACTGTAGATTTCTATCTACAGTCCAGATTCCATGGAGAAAAATGAGAGAATCGTGGAAGATCAGAAAGAACGCTCAAATGAGGCAGAATACTTTGTGTGATGCTATAGGGTCTCGACACAAATAATGTGTGTGTGTGTGTGTTTCACTTCTTCTCCTAAACCAATTGACCTGCTTCTACCAAACTTGGTACACATATAAATTACAGTCTAGAAAGAATCACCGTGGGTGCAAGAGCCACCTACATGGCAGAGCGTAGGTTAAAAAAAGGGAGGCTAAAAAACAGTGTAGCCCACAAAGTGCGAAACATATAATTTACCCATTCCATACTTGAGAATGGGAGCACATAGTGCGTTTCAACTAACTGTGCACATTCAAATCTTTATGAAACTTATTCTTTCCAACGACTCCCGCAACACAAAGAAAGGAAAAATGTTTAATACTTACTACATTTTCGTTGTTCATGCAGTACAGTTGTCACATAAAGCATGACCTTTCTATTTATTACTTCTTTACCACAAACAGCATTGAAGAAAAAATTTTATGACTTTTAAATCCTTCTTTGCTATCACTTCGATTCGCAACATATTCATATATAGTATTCACACATGTTGCTGAATGTACCTACAGTAATATATCATTGCAGGGGCATAGTTCAGGTGATATGATGCGGAATAATTATACGTGGGAAAAACCGCCACACCATAGATGAAATTTTAATTTATTAAGTCTTTACTAGTAACTCCATTCACACTACATTTCGCAGATAGTAGCCACATGTATCAGTGGATGTACCTGTAAAATTACATATTTCTACAACACATAGTTTCCGAGACATGACATCATAAACATTAATCTGCATGAAAATGAAAGTGCAGGAAGAAATTTGCTAGCGATACACGTGTAATACATGTGAAATACGTTCAATATATATGAAATATAATTCATTTGCGCGTAAAGCCACATTAGTGATGATCTGGAAATAAATAATGTGGCGTTAAGAACCACCAGCCCTCAATTAGGATGTCAGTGATAACTTGGAGAGGGAAGAGAGAGGCGGAGATGAGTATATGGAAAGGGGGAATGAGGAGATGGACGCAGATAGGAGCGAGGAGGAGTTGGACAGAGGGAGGAGGAGTGGGAGATAGACTGAGAGAGGGAAGAGAAGGAGACAAACTAAGAAAGGAAGAGGATCAGATGGACATATAAAGGAGGGAGGAGGTGATGGACAGTGGGAAAAGGAGGATGAAATGGGCAAAGGAAACAGGAGTGCCTGGACTGACAGAGGGAAGAAAGAGAGATGGAGAGTCAAAGGATGGAAGTAAAGATGGATAGAGGGAGGAGAAGATAATCACTGAGAGAGGCGAGGAGGAGATGATCAGGTATAAGATGGAGGGAGGAGAATGACAAGAAGAAGTGTGGGAGGAGATGCATAGAGACAGAGATAAGGAGGAGAACGGCTGATTGGGGAGGAGGACATTGACAGAAAGAGGGGGAGGAGTAGATGGATTTCCATGGGGGAAGAGATGGACAGAGGTGGAAACAGTATAAAGACTGAGTAGAGAGGTATAAGGAAACAAGAGAGTACATGAAGAACATATGGATAGTGCAAGGTATAGGAGAATATGGAGAGAGAGTGGCAGGAAGAGATGTACAGAGAGAGAGGAAAGAAGGGGTGGAAAAAGAAAGGGGAGGAGGGAATGGAAATAGATGGGAGAGGAGGACAAGAAGAGAGAGGGAAGGAGTAGATGGACAGAGAAGTGAGGAATAGATCGACAGAGTGAGGGAGACAAGTAGATAGAAAGAGGATGGAGTATGACGAGATAGAGCAAGGTACATATGGAGATAGAGAGTTGGGTGTGGAGGAGATGGACAAAGAGCTGGGGTGAAGAAAATGGACAGACGGGGGGGGGGGGGGAGGGAAGGAGGAGGTGGACTATTAAAAGACTGGAATAAAACATATCCAGACAATAATGCATACATGGCTGCAATGAAACAAATTATTTGAAGATTGTAGAGGGAAAAGGAAAAATGCAAAAGGTGTCGCAACATGAGAAGATTTCAAAATTCCGACGATCTACTCAGGTTTGTCGTAATTAAATTTGATCATGCAGACGCTGGAGATATAAAAGCTTCATACATAATATACAAAGGGATGTTATATTTGAAGAAAATGCATAGGACATTCTTATGGAGAGTGTGTTCCTCTTTGCAGCACAAAGAAGCAGCTGTAGACTGTGGACATTGTGGGCAAGCAAATATGCCGAGAAACTGTCTGAGTTTGTGACATTCGGTAACATTCCACAACGTATGAAGTCGTGTGACCTTTACCAGAAACCAGAACTAATTGTTGCCAAGAATTGAGCACGAATGCAAACCATAAAGCCAGAAGAGTACTTGATATCATGGCTGTTCAGTCTGTGGTCTTTTACCCAAGATAATGAGTGACTGGTGTACATTTTAGATACAATAGATTTATTCTCTGAACGTATAAACTATATTCAATAAGGAAGGCAACATCAAAGACAGTGTATAAGGAAATGGTTTGAGACCATTTCGTGAACGCAGGAAAGTCAAAGAGAATGCTGGTGGACAGTTGTGTTTAGTTTTTCTCAAGGTGATGATGAGACAAAATGACTGAGCAGCAGGTCAAAGCTGTCCACATGTCGCCTTACCATCCTTAGAGTACTCCAGAGGAACAGTACATGCGTAGGACGTGTTGTTACAGAAACCACAACAAGTAAGCCAAGTACGTAAATGATTTCGAAGTCATTATTAATTCGTTCACAAATGAGAGCACTGGTTTCATTGCAGAAGATGTCCTAGAAGGAAAGATGAACACAGAGTTTAGTAAATGAGCTACTAGAATTTTCTCCATGGGATGAGTTAGACACGAATGTTATAAAATCTACGCTTATGGAGAAGATTAAAAAAGCAGGTCAGTGCAAGATTTCGTCGACACGATGAAAGGCCTGGCGCACCCAAAATTAAGATAGGTGATCTTGCACTCATGAAAAACGTCTTAGGAGTTGCAGCATTAGAAAATTGCAGCGAAATGCGGTCACAACGCCCATATAGTACTAGGAACAGAAAGTTGGCTGAAACCAGACGTAAACAGTAATGAAATCCTAAACTCTGATTGGAATGTATACCGCAGAGATAGGCTGGACAGTGAAGGGGGAGGCGTGTTTATAGCGATAAGAAGTGCAATAGTATCGAAGGAAATTGACGGAGATTCGAATTGTGAAATGATTTGGGTGAAGGTCACGGTTAAAGCAGGCTCAGACATGGTAATTGGATGTCTCTATAGGCCCCCGGGCTCAGCAGCTGTTGTGGCTCAGCACCTGAAGAATAATTTGGAAAATATTTCGAGTAGATTTCCCCACCATGTTATAGTTCTGGGTGGAGATTTTAATTTGCCGGATATAGACTGGGAGACTCAAACGTTCATAACGGGTGGCAGGGACAAAGAATCCAGTGAAATATTTTTAAGTGCTTTATCTGAAAACTACCTTGAGCAATTAAACAGAGAACCGACTCGTGGCGATAACATATTAGACCTTCTGGTGACAAACAGACCCGAACTATTTGAATCAGTTAATGCAGAACAGGGAATCAGCGATCATAAAGCGGTTATTGCATCGATGATTTCAGCCGTAAATAGAAATATTAAAAAAGGTAGGAAGATTTTTCTGTTTAGCAAAAGTGACAAAAAGCAGATTTCAGAGTACTTGATGGCTCAACACACAAGTTTTGTCTCAAGTACAGATAGTGTTGAGCATCAGTGGACGAAGTTCAAAACCATGGTACAATATGCGTTACATGAGTATGTGCCAAGCAAGATCGTAAGAGATGGAAAAGAGCCACCGTGGTACAACAACCGAGTTAGAAAACTGCTGCGGAAGCAAAGGGAACTTCACAGCAAACATAAACATAGCCAAAGCCTTGCAGACAAACAAAAATTACGCGAAGCGAAATGTAGTGTGAGGAGGGCTATGCGAGAGGCTTTCAATGAATTCGAAAGTAAAGTTCTATGTACTGACTTGGCAGAAAATCCTAAGAAATTTTGGTCCTATGTCAAAGCGGTAGGTGGATCAAAACAAAATGTCCAGACACTCTGTGACCAAAATGGTACTGAAACAGAGGATGACAGACTAAAGGCCGAATTACTAAATGTCTTCTTCCAAAGCTGTTTCACAGAGGAAGACTGCACTGTGCTTCCTTCTCTAGATTGTCGCACAGTTGACAAAATGGTAGATATCGAAGTAGACGACAGAGGGATAGAGAAACAATTAAAATCGCTCAAAAGAGGAAAGGCCGCTGGTCCTGATGGGATACCAGTTCGATTTTACACAGAGTACGCGAAGGAACTTGCCCCCCTTCTTGCAGCGGTGTACCGTAGGTCTCTAGAAGAGCGAAGCGTTCCAAAGGATTGGAAAAGGGCACAGGTCATCCCCGTTCTCAAGAAGGGACGTCGAACAGATGTGCAGAACTATAGACCTATATCTCTAACGTCGATCAGTTGTAGAATTTTGGAACACGTATTATGTTCGAGTATAATGTCTTTTCTGGAGACTAGAAATCTACTCTGTAGGAATCAGCATGGGTTTCGAAAAAGACGATCGTGTGAAACCCAGCTCGCGCTATTCGTCCACGAGACTCAGAGGGCCTTAGACACGGGTTCACAGGTAGATGCCGTGTTTCTTGACTTCCGCAAGGCGTTTGACACAGTTCCCCACAGTCGTTTAATGAACAAAGTAAGAGCATACGGACTATCAGATCAATTGTGTGATTGGATTGAGGAGTTCCTAGATAACAGAACGCAGCACGTCATTCTCAATGGAGAGAAGTCTTCCGAAGTAAGAGTGATTTCAGGTGTGCCGCAGGGGAGTGTCATAGGACCGTTGCTATTCACAATATACATAAATGACCTGGTGGATGACATCGGAAGTTCACTGAGGCTTTTTGCAGATGATGCTGTGGTGTATCGAAAGGTTGCAACAATGGAAAATTGTACTGAAATGCAGGAGGATCTGCAGCGAATTGACGCATGGTGCACGGAATGGCAATTGAATCTCAATGTAGCGAAGTGTAATGTGATGCGAATACATAGAAAGATAGGTCCCTTATCATTTAGCTACAAAATAGCAGGTCAGCAACTGGAAGCAGTTAATTCCATAAATTATCTGGGAGTACGCATTAGGAGTGATTTAAAATGGAATGATCATATGAAGTTGATCGTCGGTAAAGCAGATGCCAGACTGAGATTCATTGGAAGAATCCTAAGGAAATGCAATCCGACAACAAAGGAAGTAGGTTACAGTACGCTTGTTCGCCCAATGCTTGAATACTGCTCAGCAGTGTGGGATCCGCACCAGGTAGGGTTGATAGAAGAGATAGAGAAGATCCAACGGAGAGCAGCGCGCTTCGTTACAGGATCATTTAGTAATTGCGAAAGCGTTACGGAGATGATAGATAAACTCCAGTGGAAGACTCTGCAGGAGAGACGCTCAGTAGCTCGGTACGGGCTTTTGTTAAAGTTTCGAGAACATACCTTCACCAAAGAGTCAAGCAGTATATTGCTCCCTCCTACGTATATCTCGCGAAGAGACCATGAGGATAAAATCAGAGAGATTAGAGCCCACACAGAAGCATACCGACAATCCTTCTTTCCACGTACAATACGAGACTGGAATAGAAGGGAGAACCGATAGAGGTACTGAGGGTACCCTCCGCCACACACCGTCAGGTGGCTTGCGGAGTACGGATGTAGATGTAGATGTAGAAGATATGCAACTGGCCCTTAACATAGACAAATGTAATGTATTGCGAATACATAGAAAAAAGATTCTTTATTGTATGATTATATGTTAGCGAAACAAACACTGGTAGCAGTTACTTCTGTAAAATATCTGGAAGTATGCGTCCGGAACGATTTGAAGTGGAATGATCATATAAAATTAATTGTTGGTAAGGCGGGTACCAGGTTGAGATTCATTGGAAGAGTCCTTAGAAAATGTAGTCCATCAACAAAGGAAGTGGCTTACAAAACACTCGTTCGACCTATACTTGAGTATTGCTCATCAGTGTGGGATCCGTAACAGGTCGGGTTGACAGAGGAGATAGAGAAGATCCAAAGAAGAGCGGCGCGTTTCGTCACAGAGTTATTTGGTAAGCGTGACAGCGTTAGGCTAGGCGCAAATTGAGACGCGTATAGCTAGTATGACGTGACACGACACGCACGTTCCGCACAGGTCGCGCGGGTGCAGCGCATATTGCGACGCGTACACCATACTTCGCACGCTCCGGCTGGCGACGCTCTGCGCTGACAGAACCGAAGCGCGCCCAACCTGTTATCTTTCTCAAACGATTTTACAGAAACTATTAACTGAAAATATATAATTTTTGCCTTACTTGTAGCGTTACATGTCAGCTTCGTGACGAAGTGCCCATCAACTCGCTAATGACCGTTCTTATTGTGATGTACACATTTTAGTAAGATAAAACGCAAAACTCAAAAAGTTTGCAACGAAAATTAGGGGTCGCTATGATTTTGCGTTTGGTGCGTATTACAGCATATGTTGCTGCGTATGAAATTTAGCTAACATACTGAATTTTTGTTTACATTTGGGAGGAGGTCTCTCTGTGCCTCCGATCTCGAGAAAATGGATCCCATGTAGCGCGCTCACTTCCGATCTCACGCCCACGAAAATGAAATACTCGCAACATCTCTCATATCTCCTAAACCGCTCGAGACATCGAAACGAAAGTTTGGCTAATGATAGCACACAAGGCGGAGAGTGTTTTGTCAATTCTTAAACACACGGAACTTTCTTACCTATGACGATATATCAGTACTAATACTTCCCTTTTTATCTATTTCACTCCAGTGACTAATTTTTTAAGAGTTATCGACAGCTAGCGCAACAAGAGCTTCCTAGTATAAAAAAAATGAAATTTCTTCTTTTATGTTACTGCAAACCGACACTATGAGGTTTTTCGTAAGCTACTGAGGTCTGTGATTGCCAATTACTTGTTTAATGAGGCATTCCGTTTCGAAATTCTGTCTCAATATCGGCTGTGAGATGAGTTTGGCAAATTACACTGTGACAAAGGAAGTACAATTAAACCATTCACCAAGAGAAATGTGGCCGTTACTCACAAACGGTGATGCTTCTTCGAATGAGAAAAGATTAACAACTCACACAAAAATAGGTTGACAATTCCGTCGGAATTTTGGTGGAATCCACGTCACCCATCGTATTTTTAATACTGAGCGACTGGAATGGAAACTTACCCGAGGATTTTGTTCCTTCTGTTGATCTGAGCAGTATTAAAATAATGACGAGCGTTCCTTCAGGCGGAATGATAGGCACATGCCAGATACTGGTTACTCACCTACGGCTTGCCAAACTAACAATGTGTGATCGCGAATAAAATACTTGTTATTGAGAAAAATAAGCAACTGATCTGTCGCACAAGACAATGGTCCGTGTATTGTCAGCAGCGGAGTATACTGCGCGTGACAGGAATGCACAAGCTAGCCATGTGTGCCTTGTGAGTTGGAGCTCGCAAAACATTGTCATGAAGATAGATCTGCCTTTGTCAGCACATTTCAACAAAATAAATGTATCTATTCATAACACTCTTTTAGGATAGTCCTACTTTCGTAATAATACCGACTATTTTCTTCATTTGTGTAGCCTGTTGTGTAATTAGTTTATTAATGCTGATAATGTGCATCCAACAATTGAAATGCTTTTTCTTATCACGGCGAACCAATTAAAACATCGTTATTTGTGACTGCTTTTCGACTGTTTGTAGCTTGCAGTGGAAATGTGATGTTCACATGCATGTAGTACAGTGTGTCGTATTACATCCATATCAGAGTAATCACAGTGAGACTTCTATACTTCAGATCTTAAACGCTTTTTACCAGGAGCACAAAGGGATCACACCTGTGGAGATTATCCTTTTCTAAATTTCTGTAACAGATCGTAAAGATACGCCAGCATACTAGGCACCGAGAAGATAACCTTGTTTTACTTTCCTACCTTGATTCTTAATCACATGATTTTATAATATTCCTAGCTTCCTTATTCACTACCCTCTGTCCCTTCTTACGATCTGAAAACATCGCGGACGCATATGATACAATTCCAGCGGCCAATGGCTCATCAGTTACTGAAGTATGTATTTTTCTTGACAGAAGAAAAACAAAACAAAACTGTACATATATAAATAACAGAAAAGTATAATGTACTAACGAAGAAAGATGGAGCGTTTAAATGGCGAAAAACGAAACACTACCCATAGGCAATGAAATTTAGTACACAGTAGGGTAAAATTTATCGTAAGGCCAATAGTACCACTGCTCATATGCGCCGTTCGGATGTGAGCATATGGCCGGGCTACTTTTCTGCTCTCCGCCTCAAATTTCCCACGGTGCCAGCGAGGCACGCGCAACGCTCGGCACGAGAAACTGTGCCTCAACTACGCCGCGCGATCTGGCGCAGGCGCGTGTCGCGTCCCAATCTCGTCGCGTCGCAATTTGCGCGGTCCAATTTGAATCTATGAAGTTACAAAAACGCGCGCTGCGCTGCGGTGCGCTGCGTCGCGCCACAGGCGCTATACGCGTCTCAATTTGCGCCTAGCCTTACGGAGGTGTTTAGCAAACTCAAGTGGTAGAGTCTGCAACTTAGGCGCTCTGCATCGCGGTGTAGCTTGCAGTCCATGCTTCGAGAGGGTGCGTGTCTTGATGAGGTGTCGAATATATTGCTTCCCGCTACTTATACCTCCCGGGGAGATCACGAATGTAAAATGAGAGAGATTAGAGCGCGCACGGAGGCTTCCCGCGAACCATACCACGACTGGAACAGGAAAGGGAGGTAATGAGGCAGTGGCACGTAAAGTGCCCTCTGCCACATACCGTTGGGTGGCTTGCGGAGTATAAATGTACATGTAGATGTAGATTTTAGGCATGTAAATTTTTACTGCTCTCATGAGTGTTTCCTTCCTCTGTATCTTGCCTGCAATAATGCGTTCACTGTGCTCTTGATAGTATCTTACTCGCATGCCCATTAATTTTTCATTATTAGGCCTAATCTTCAATTATCCATATTAGATTTTGTCTTATATTCATGTATTGATCTGAATAGATGTACTGTTCTTCTTACTTGCGCACTTTACTAATTCCCAATATGTCTCACTAAAATCTATCCGTTTCCGCCTTTTAAATGTTCTCAACAATTATCTTTTTAATCGATATAATATTCAATGCTCTGACTCGTTATTTAGTTTTTCCTGATGATGACATCGTCTTGAGTAGTCCCTGTCGGCTGATCCTAATATTGGATTGTTTTACCTCCAGAGTAACTTACCTAATAGAATGCCCACATTATTTAACCATAGAGGAGAGTAGGATGTCATCGGAAAAACATACTGGCTATATTTTTCCATTGCTTCCAGCCAATCACAGTTCCGGCACACAGAGCAGTGTTGGTTAGTGCTACAATGCAAGATCAGATAACCTTCCTTACTGTTGTCCCTGCAAATACTGATAAGGCAGCGGCCTCTGTTCAGGAACCACAGGTTAGTCTCGCCTCTCCTCATATATCCCTTCATTGTGACAGCACCTGCAGTATGTCAGCACCTGCTGAGGCACGCAGGCCACCCCATGAGGGGTAGACAAAAAAAAAATTAAATACGATCATGCTGTCGTAAATACGTGTTGGTAAGTAAGGATGCTTCAGTATTATCTATTAGATAGGGACGGAAAATCAACAGCTACTCGTTGTGTTTGTACTGATATGGACAAACAGAAGAGGAGGGATTAAAATCTGCTCTCTCTTCCTTATATCTAAAACAATGTCCTCCTTCTTAGCTGGATGGTAACGTGCTTTCCTTCCATGCAGCGGGCCCGGGTTCGATTACGGGTCGGGTTGGGGATTTTCACCGCTCGTGGACTGTGTGTTGTGTTGTCCTCATGATCATTTCATCCTCAGCACCCGCACGCGAGTCGCATAATGTGCCGTCGACTGCAGTAAGACTCGCACTTGGTGGTCGAACTTCCCCATATGGGGTCTTCCTGCCAACAATGCCATACGATCATTTCATCTAAAAAAACAAATGCACAACAATAAATAGCAGAAGAATTAATTGTGACCACCTACACGACACAGCTGCAACCTTTAGTTTGATAACTGGTTGGAAGAAGGCATCTGCAAACCAACTTCACCCGCATCTTGATAGAGGACGGTGACGTGAGTGTACAGCATTGTTCAAATGGTTCAAATGGCTCTGAGCACTATGGGACTCAACTGCTGTGGTCATCAGTCCCCTAGAACTTAGAACTACTTAAACCTAACTAACCTAAAGACATCACATACATCCATGCCCGAGGCAGGATTCGAACCCGCGACCGTAGCAGTCGCACGGTTCCGGACTGCGCGCCTAGAGCCGCGAGACCACCGCGGCCGGCTACAGCATTGTCCCAAACGCTCAATGTGTTAAATCAGCTGGCCTTAAGACTGGGAAGGGAGAAACCATATACTTAAAAAGCCTTCACAAAAGTCACTGATCACAGTTCTCTTACACAATGAACTACTAGTAAGAAGTGAACTGTTTATTTCTACAATGGCTTTACAGTTTCAACATTTAGCTATTTTTCGACATAATCACCATTTCTGTCGATGCATTTTTGTAGCAGCTGGGACAGTTTTTGTGTCCCCATGTCATACCAGCTCGTCGCCCCGCTGTTCAGAAAGTTATGAACCTCTTCTTTCAACTCGTCGTTGAAGGTGAATCGCTTTCCGGCCAAATGTTCTTTTACCCTAGGGAACAGGTGATAGTCACTGGGCACCAAGTCAGGCCTATAGGGTGGGTGGGTGATTATGTTACACTGAAACTGTTGCAGGAGAACAACGGTTTGCCGAGTGATGTGTGGGCGAGCGTTGCCATGGAGAATGTGTACGCCCTGGCCTAAAATTCCTTTTCTCCGGTTCTGAAATGCCCGTTTGAGTTTTTTCAGAGTCTCACAGTACCTGTCAGCGTTGATTGTGGTCCCAGCGATACAGCTCCGATGACGAGATGAAAGAAAAGGTTCATAACTTTCTGAACACTATGGCGGCGAGCTGGTATGACATGATCATACAAAAACTGCAACAGCATCTACAAAAATGAATCGCCAGAAATGATGATTATGTCGAAAAATAGCTAATTGCTCAAGCTGTAAACTGATTTGAAGCATTATAGAAATACAAAGGTCTATGTACTTATAAAAAAAATAGGAGACCTTACTTTTGGGATTACCCTCGTATATACTCCGTCCTCTCATTCAAGTTACAGGGGTTGTGGCAAAATCTCTGGCGACACAGAATGTTCTTTTATTATAGGTTGATGTAGTTTTCTGTAGAACTTTCTCCCATTTGTTACTACCGAAACTTCATTAATTCACATAACAACGTAGAATCCGTGCTAGATTTGCGTTCCTTTACGAGTTCAAAACATATCAGTGTTTCATAGAAACTACTATTGAATTTGTCCTGCATTTTATCAGTGTTCCTCTTTATGACAAGCGTATGGATACCAGATGCAAGGAACTTTGGATACGTAAGTATGTTAACACTGGGACAAGACCAGCTAGATAACGCCATCGACAGAGAATTTGTAGCGAGAAACGCATTTCCGATAACAGTAACTGTGTTAAGGCAACTGGAAGCTAGTCAATCGCATTTTCCCTCTGCCTGCTTTGCACGAGGGAACACCTCTCTCATAAAAATACAATGCGTCCCCGGAAATTTCCAGTAATGTTCTGGGAAACCTCGACATCAGAAACTTGATTTCTCCACGCATAGCTCGCATACAAACCTAAAACGTGGTGTTATACAGAAAAGTCTTAGCGCAGTCGAATATTCCATTGTATCTAGTTCGCACTTTACATGTAGTTGATAAAGATTTTACCTATCCCAAGGAATCGGAAAAGTACGAAAACTATCTACTGAGATCTTTTTTCTTAAATCACCTACAATAAATTGACAGGAAACTTGCCGTAGGAGTGGGAAACCGTTGTGCTCTGTAAGCGATATGACGATTTTCGTCATACTGATAGAGCGCGACCACAAGATTCAGAATAATAACAGACGTTTTGATATCCTCCTACCTCACAGTTCCACTGTTAATCATTTCGAAGATGTTAACCAAATCATCTAAAACAATGTTTCATTTTTCATACGGTGTACTATGAGAAACATTAGGTAGAATCAGTAGAACTGTTCGTTGACGAGGAATTAAATTAGACGTCAATTACACATTGAAGAGTGTGACCTCCGGCAACGTATACCAATGAAACAAAACCGTGTGACATTACTCATATTGTCACACAGAGCTACTAAGACTCAGGATCCTAGCACAGTGATTGATCACCACCAGATCTTCAGGCCACAAACAGGGGACTAAACATCCCTAAATTTGCGTTGTCAAGTAGTTTACCCCACATAATTGTCTCAAGACTTACTGACTGACCGTAGCCACAGTTAAAGCATACAAAGTAAGAGACAGCAAACACAACTTCATTGAGTGGATGACAGCCATAGCTGTCGACTAGTTGGGATATCAAGATCTGATAGGATTCGATGTCCTATACGAATCAATATGCAAGTTATAAGGAGAATGCAAGAGCATGTTACAGTAGCTTCGTAGCACAGGAAAACTTCGCCTATACTCATCAGGTGTGATAACTGTTCGCGTTATTGTGTGTCTCACTTCATGAGGTTTCGTAATAATAATGTCACACTGCTGACAGTTCACTATGCCTAGCGACTGCAGACTGACCACCTATTTGTAAGGCTCAATGTTTTATCATACTTCAGAAAAAGGCCTCTTGAAGATTCCTTGATACCCCTGGTTCTTCGGTTTGATCATCCAAAGTTAAAACTATGTGAACCACCGCGTCATTCAAGTGTAGGTGGGAGTTCTACGAGCAAATAGATGGAGTAGCCGCGGGATTTCCAACAACTGCAGGGCTTGCAAATCTCTACATGGAGCATTTTTAGATAGTGAACTTTATGTTGACTCCTTAAATTCCTAGCATTTCTTCCCTTACGAGGGTGATACATTTATGGTGGGGTACATGGCAGACAGGCATTGGATCACCTCCACAGCGTCCACCAAAATATCACATTCAGAAAGGAACTACAAAATAAATGGGTGTCCGTCTTTCTCGGATATCGTAATAAGGGAGGACGCTATGGTAGGTTATGTAGTTGATTTGAAGAAGACCCACAAAGACATATACGAGCATGCAAAGAGGTACCACCACCCAGAGTGGAGGTATATAAAATTGGGCGTAAGTCATCTGCGACAAAGAAAGTCTCCCAGCCAACTAAAAGCGCCTGAAAATTGTGATGATCATAGGTTCAACGACGACGAAGGCTGAAATTTGCACGCCAGAACCGTAACAGAGCGTCCACTTAGTGTCGACAGGTGGCTTTATCAGATGGTCCACATTTTAGGCTTCATCAATAGATGGCCGTTGGTATGTACAATGTGAAACGCCTGAAACCAGACAACCTGCAACAGTTATTGACTGGGGAATGTTTTCGTGCCATTCTCCGGCTGAATTCGTCGTTATGAAAGACGCAGTGGGTCTACACAAGTATGCAAGCATCCCTACATGCAGTTTGATCCTCTTTGCCACGATGTGACCTACCAGCGAGACAGTGCCACGTGCCACACACCTCAAAGTGTATGAGGGTGGCTCGAAGAATACTAGAATTATTTTTCGGTACTTCCCTGTCAACCAAAATCCCCGGAATGAAAGAGACTGTGGGAGGACATTGATCGGGCTGTTCACGCCATGGATCCCCAACCAAGAAATCTAGCGCATCTGGCCAAGGCACTGGGGTCGGCATGTCTCCACTTCCCGGTCAGCATCTCACTGACTCTCGCCCTGCACGTCCGTGCTGCAAAAGATATGTATTCAGGCTTCTGACAGGTGGCCATATTAATATAGCTGGATAGTGTGATGTCCCACTAGCCAGAAAGCAGTGATATATTCTTGTTGTCGGATTCAGTATGGATTCAGGCGGAAACAGGACGTGTGTTGTGTAAATGGTTTCGAAGTTCCTTGTCAGCAGTACAAGTCTATTCTTCATCCGTCTCCAGTTGCAGAAATGACCACAGCAAGCGAAACAGCGAAGAAGCACTCAACTAATACACATCCAGAGCATTTGCTCATGCCGCAAAGTCCTTTTCTGTGGAGCTTTTTGTTTCTTCCGGTGATGCTGTAAACAAACCTGTACGATGTCTACGTAACGTCAGAAGTATACACTGATTAACCAAAATATCATGAAAAGTCGCTTAATTGCCTGTTTGTCCATCATTAAAAAGAAATACTTCACTGATTCTGCGTATCAGCGATCCGATAGTTAGTTGGTAGTTTAGTGGAGGTGTGTGGCATTAGATATCTGTGCACAGGGCACATAATTCGCATTAAGAGCGGGCCGCTGGTTTGCGTATGCGATGATGGCGCTGCGATAGTGACCCATATGGGTTCCATTGGATTGACATAAGGCGAATTTGGTCGCCGAGACATCAACGTGATCTCACTATAATGCTCCTGAAACCATTGTTCCTCACAGTCCATCAACCTCTTTCCGTAGATGCTCACGATAGAAGCACGTAATGGTTCGACCAGATTCCCAGTTTTCGGGATATGTGTTCACATGCTCTCCGTAATAATAACCAGACCCTTCTCAACCCAGTAGATTAGCCCGTTTGCAATCCGTATCTTCGCTGAAGTGGAGCCTGTTCCTGTCTACCCCGCTTACGTAACTTTGGTAGGATGTCACATCCCCGCAACGCCACCAGGCGGCAGCCAATGTCGATGTGGGCAGCAGTCATATTTTGTCTTAGCAGCGTATATTTTAAGTGTTATGTTTGTCCACATAAGCAGTTGTTTGTATTCTATATAGTTAGCTTTTTCCGTATTTTTCCATTCACGTTGCTGAATTCGTTAGAGTCTGTATTAATGAAGTTTGTTATAATTGCACTAGATCCGTAATTTCCGAAGTGTGTGAGATGTAACAAAAACAGAATACCAAATCTTTTCCACTCAGCGGCGTCCAAATGCGAAAGTGGAGGAGTTGGTCACGGTAGGACGTCGTCCAGGCGATGTCTACCCCGCGCCGGTGGCTCTGCTGGAACTGCCGGGTGCCGTCACGGCGCTGGACTAAATAGTCGTGTCGGTTAGCTTGGCTCAAACATAGTTTCGGCGGAAGTAGGAACTAGTTCAGCATGCGTACGGCGATCGCGGTTGCGCGAGCGCTTTGGTACTGCTGCTGGCACGACCTACGGTGTCGCCCTTTGTTGGGCTGCTAGTAGCTGGCCGGTATGAATTTCTGCTTTGCGTGGACTGTAACGTAGCCGCTGTCGTGCATGTTACGCGGATAGCCGTGGGTGCCTATTCCACTTGCTGTCACGGCACCGAATGACCCTCCCCAAGACCCACTTTCTCCATTGATCTCAGCTCCACATCTCTCATGGAGTAGACATCCTGGTAATGCCGTTGTATTACATTCATAGTCTCGTTTTGGTGAGTGAGTACATTGCCCTTCTCGCTTGCAAAACGTGAATATACTGTTGATTTGTTGTTTGATGAGGTGATACATGGAAACTGTCATAGCTTCCATTGCGGATCTAGCTTTAGATTTGATATTCATGCATGCCATCAAGCTGTTTCTTTTTGATAGTAATGAATTCCGTTTTAATTCCCCTAAACTATTTCATGTGCTCTTTTGCAAATTTGGTTTTTTCGTATACAAACCTAATGATGGCGAAGTAATATTCCATGGTTTTCTGGTTTTAGTTTTGGTATTGGTTTTACGTCCTTCATAAGCTATTATGCGTAGTCTTAAGCATCTTTCACCGTTTGGACTACCAGTCTGATTTGGACTTGATATTATTGAGTGAACGTACGCAGTCGGCTCATGTTATTCTCAGAGCGTCATGTTAGTCAGTGTCATCTAGGGGGGGGGACGTTTAACATATATTGACGTCTATACCATTTCGCGGGTTTTGTCTATGTTTAACGTAACAGGTAACATACAGCGGCCTGAAAATGAAACGGAGGTAACATCTGTAGTTAGTACTCACTGACCAATGTTCTCTGTTAAGTACTTTACATCGGTTTGCCTACGTTAGCAGGTAAGTACAGGTATATTTCACAAATATAGAGTATTGTAATTTTCATGCATGCTTGAGCTGCAGATTATTCACAAGGTAGTGTAATTCACTACAGCAGTAAAAATTCGGCTGCTGGTCTATCGCATGAATTACATAGTAAAAATCGCTTACTGTAATTAGATCATGCTGTTTTCCATTAGATAATATATTGTTCAACTTTAAAAAACACAGCTTGGTCAGCAATTTCGCTACTGTCAGGGAAGTTGTACACATTCAAAAGAATGAAACTGTACATTTTACGCCGGCCAGAGTGACCGGGCAGTTCTAGGCGATACAGTCTGGAGCCGCGCGACCGCTACGGTCGCAGGTTCGAATGCTTCCTCGGGCATGGATGTGTGTGATGTCCTTAGGTTACTTAGGTTTAAGTAGTTCTGAGTCTAGGGGACTAATGACCTCAGAAGTTAAGTCCCATAGTGCTCAGAGCAATTTTTTTGTAAATTTTAAACCGGGTCCTTCTCCCAGACACTAGTTACTCTGTATTTCTGACTGGAATACTTTCACTCCCTAGGTTAGCCATGCCAGAAATTTCTTAAAGAGTGATGTTAACGGCTGTTTGAAACCCAGGTACTTTCAAGTTTATTTGTGTCACTTCTTGTAAGAGGATAATATCTGATAATGGTTCTTATATGAATTGCTCCACTGCAGCTAGTTTTAAAAGGGGTGTAATTCTATTAATGTTCTGGACAGGAAATGCGAATGCCTTTAACATTACTTAACTAACCTGTTTTGTATTCTATTTTGCAACTTCAAGTCATCAGGTCACTCCATTTTAGTGCCTTCCGCAGTACTGTATTCGCGACTTTCACTATATTTTACTTTGATTGTTTCATTCAAGTTGGTTTTCTCGATTACTTCAGTACTACTACGTGTGCTGATGTCACCTCGCACGATATATAAAGGTGACAAGAGGATCATACTGACAGTCTGTTCAAACTCCTAGTCTGTTACTTCACATGTATGAGTACCGGTTTGGTATTTTTTCACCTGTTCTGTATTTAAATAAAAACTATCACTTTCCAACGTTGACGATGATTGGCTCGAACGAAGATTTTAGTTTGCTGTACTACGATCCGTGACTTGCTTCGTTTCCTTGCTCGCGTGGGTTGGGTTTGTTCGCTGGCTTCTACCTGATCACAATATTATTGCACTTGGCCTCCCGTGGCATTAAGCAGAAACGTCCACTGATGTTATAGTAAAGTACAGTGAGACTACAGAAAGCTAGAGTTGTACAACTATCGTAGGCTATCGTGTACTAAAATAAGTAAGCCTGACTACGGTAATTTTCGTAGTATTTTGGGTCAGTTAAGATCGTATCCACATTACCTTTACTCTGGGTGTGTTTGTAGGCAAGCAGCCTACTCACGCCATATAAAATTCATATGGTTTCCATTGTGTGCATAACTAGTACGCTGTAACTAGCTATGACGCCACGAATGTCGCATATTACCTTAAAAATACAGTAAATAATCTGAGAAGTTGGTAGCGTGTTAGGTGTGATGCTAAAATGATAATGTGTTAAGTTTCAGTTTAGAAACTTTTAGAGTTTTCGAAATTTAGACGTTTTACGTAAAAACCATTGGGACAACAGGAAGGAGCTAGAAACTTCAAAATTTATATTCTGATTCCTTTTTCATTGTAATTTAATGGAAACAGAATGCTCGATCTCACAAAGTAATATTTTGGTTGAAATTCATGATTTTCTGTTTTTGTGTCGTGAAAGTTCGGAAGCAAGATAGATTAGTTAAGTGATTAGATAAAGCTAGGATGTTTACATTTAGGTAGAATGGAGATACACTATATTAACAAAGATGTAAGAAGTTTCAAAAAGGTAGCTATAAAACTATATCGGTAGTGTCTCTCAAAAGGGCAAGTACAGAGCTCATCTATGCCATGCAGTACAACTAAAATAATTCTCTCGCAAAAAGTATTTAACCTAACCACATTAGAATTTAATTATAGATACTTACCTGTGTGCTGAGTGCATAATTAAATCGAGAGCTTCATTGGCCTTCAGCGAATGAAACAAATATTTATTTTGTAAACAGTAGTGGTGTTTTGCTAGCCCAGTGGCTAGTCAATAAGGAAAATGTTGTCGGCTGCGCATTCACCGTTCCGCACCGCGGCTATATAAATAAGAGCGTGCGAGCTAGAGTAAGGCCCCAGTTCTCTTCTAGATACGTATGCGTCGCGTTTGTGCAGTTGCCAGGGAACAGCCTTGGATGGTGTATTATCTAACTCGGTATGCATGTAACAATGAGTTCGCATTGGGGTGAAGAGTTAATAAAGGAACGACTCCAGTGATTTATTCTCAGTTTGCGTATGTCGTATATTCATGTGTCGGCCCAGGACAGACCTTCAGTCATTACTGGCGTGGCGTTTCATAAGTATTAACATCAAATTTTGGCAAGTATTTTCTTTGAACATTAACATCGATAATGGTTAATGGACAGTTTCGTTATCTAGGGATAATAGGATCTGCGCAATAGACTCTGAAGAGCTCTGATAGTACAATAGCTGATATGAGCAATTATTTGTCCGGAATTTTACACTTTATCGTTTTCAGAATATAGTGAAAAATGCTTAATAGTAAACTGCATTTTCTATGAATATCAGACATCATCCTAAATCCTCAGAGTAATGAACTTCAATAATCAATAATTTATTTCTCCATCAGAGTAGGCACAGTGAACTCTAATTACAGGCATCGCGTTTTTGCTAATCACTTTCTGGTTGCCAACACTGTAGTAGAGAGCCTGTGTTGAGAACGGCAATAGAAATAGCAGAAATAATAACTTTATTTTCCACCCGCCGCCTCACTTATGATTCATCAGCCGGGAAAAACACTGCTAAACTGAGTGAAAGTGACTTTAATTATTCGGATTCGGGAGTGAAACGCGATACGCAACTGAACAATAGGACAGTGATGAACAGTGTTACGTGTGCACATTGACGGCGCAATTACGTTAACGATGCCTTGGATTACAACGCATCTGGATTGAAAAAATTGGCGCTTAATCTAGCTGTGCCGCCGACATCGCAAGAAGCCAGTCTCGCCCCACTGTAGTCGTCCGATGCGGTCGGAGCCGCGCCTGCTGTTGCCGCCCACACACACACACACACACACACACACACACACACACACACAGCAGCTGTTGAGGTGGCGTGTGCAGTTGAACGCGCCGCGCCGCATCAGTAATCCTGGTACGCTGTGCCGGCATCGCCATACGTCGTGCAGAATGAACTAAGATAAGTGAAAAGGTTTTCTAACCTTTGCTAAAAAACTGTCAGTGATGGAACCGCTAAAAGAATTTGAGGTTAAAATTAAATCAGAACCAATGTCTGATGAAGGAAGTGCAAATCCAGACAACGGTTCAAATGTAAATCTGCCTGAAAATAGTGATGTTAAAGTGAAATCCGTACCATTGTCTCATGACAATAATGTGAAAAGAGGCAATGATTGAATAGTAGAAGCTCCTGTAGTAAAGCAGAAGTCAGAGAATCTTAACTTACTGGATGATACTTTCTCTGATGATTTAAAAATGAAACGGTCACCAAAGGTGGTAATATTTAAAAAGGAGAAGTTGGATATAATAGATTTATCATACGTTTCATTTAGTTTTGATGATTCAGGTATTGGGTCTAGTTTTACGTCACCTGAATGTGCTAAGAAACCAGCCAATGAGCAACCTAAAGATACTGGGGCAATTGATTTAAATGTAATATTGCAGGCAATATCAGCCAGCCAAACAAATATGAATAAACTGTTTGAGGCAATTAACCATAAATTGGAATCCACTGAAGCAGAATTAGAAACTTTCTTCAAGGCTGGCTGCAATACATTGAAAGAGGATTTAAAAGCTGGACTAAAAGCAGATCTGGACAGTTTAAATTATAAGACTGATTCCAACCATGCTGACACTAAAAAAAAAAGGTTGCTCAACAAATATCAGAGATGCCTAAAATGGTAAAGTCCGAAGTTGCCGAGGTTTGCAAAGACTTCCAAAAGGAAGATACGACACTGGAGCAAAATTTAACAGAAAAGACAGAGGCGGAGTCGGAAAGGTGCTCAGATAGAGTTAAAGATGTTAATGTAAAAGTGAACATAGGTCAAGCAGAGGCAGAAGTATTTAAGATTGATACTACTCATGTTGTGCAAAGAGTAGGTAATTTTGAAATGAAAGGAGAAACTATTAGCACTAACATTGCTAAAACTGAGAGTAAAGTAGCTTCAGTAGCTTCTGGTAATGGTAACGTACAACAAGTTGTAGCTGCAAACGCCGCTTTATAGGGTGTCGGCAGTTCTTTCGGCTCGATCCACACAAAACTATTCATCCGCTAGATTTCTGGAACAATTTTGAAGATGTGTCTCTATCAGTTTTGTCTGAACGCGAGAAAATTTCATTTATTAGATGTCATATGGAAGGTGATGAAATGCGTTGGTCAGCTGATGTCATGTTGAAGTGTAGCACATTAGCGGAATTTAAGACAGCTTTCATTAATGAATACTGGTCTAGTGTTAAACAGAAGTGGGAAACGCTTCAATGCAGGTAGGGAAGCTATCAAAGAGTTTACCAGATTTTGGATTTCACGTCTGTCAAATTAGTTCAAATGGTTCTGAGCACTATGGGACTTAACATCTGAGGTCATCAGTCCATTAGAACTCTGAACTACTTAAACCTAACTAAGGACATCACACACATCCATGCCCGAGGCAGGATTCAAACCTGCGACCGTAGTTGTCGCGCGGCTCCGCACTGAGCGCCTAGCACGTGGTAATAGAAATAGTAGTAGCATTAATAGTGATTTTAAGAATGAACAGAATGGCTATGTAAACAATCGAACATTAGGTGTTCGCCAGCCTAAGAAAGGTAGGAAATGGAGAAATAATAATCATAACCAACAATGGCAACCTAATGATAGTAATTATGCTCGTAACGAAAATGTGCAAGTAAACAACAGTGTTGAAAGCAATGCTGTTCCAGTTGACTATAACGGCAATAAGCGAAACAGTAGGTGGCAGAGGCAGGAAAACTAGTTACCGTCTATAAGGACACTGGCGCTCACCAGGCGCTTACTTTTCCTAAGCCAGTAATTACAGAAATTGGTAAGACAGATCAAAATACTCAAACCGAGTATTTGAATGATGAGTCGGTAGCATCCCATGATACAGCAGAAGTATTAAACCACTCACACTAATTAATTGATAACGTCTTAGAGACGCTTTCTAAGTCGGAAGTGCAAGAGAAGGCGCAGCAACGTAATGTTAGGGAAGAGCTACAAAGTACTGAATTGTCAGGTGAAGAAGTAGAAGAAATTCATGCTAATATCTACGATGAGAATGATGTGCTCTTATCTAAAGTGCCTGTGCAGGGTGTTGACACTGTGCTGATAGATTTAGGGCACGAGGTAAGTGAAAATGTAGAGGTTAGCCTGGTTGTGACCAGTTGTCACTTGAGAAGGAACCCGACGATAATCATGAAAGTGGTTCAGCTGTAACTAGTGTTATGCCCAGTTGGGAGATGCAGAGTCGCTCCGACCACAATAATTTTGGTCACGCTCAGCAAACTAAATGTAATGAAGTCGTGCGGTGTTTTGATTTGAAATAAGCAGACCGACTGGAAAAGGCAGCTGAAAATGTGGTTCAGGAAACCCCTACACACCTTGACCTAAAGGTAATGAAAACAGATGTCGATCACTTTAGTTGGAGACAAATCCAAAAGGAATTGTGGATTGATTTTGAGGAACCACATATACAATCTACAATAAGCCACCCTATAATACTAGTAAATATATCAGGTATCAATGTACGTTGTCTCTTAGACAGTGGAAGTGAGGTGAGTGCGATATCTCAGTCCTTCATTACCTGGTAAAGACAAGCTTACAGTAATGAGGGTATCAGGACTAAGAATAACTGGTGCTACTGGCAAGGTGCCAAAAACGGTAAAACAAGAAACTTTGCTGCCCTTTAACATTAATGGTAATTTAATTGATCATCCATGGTTGATAGAAGAGATAGAGAAGATCCAACGGAAAGCAGCGCGCTTCGTTACAGGATCATTTAGTAATCGCGAAAGCGTTACGGAGATGATAGATAAACTCCAGTGGAAGACCCTGCATCAGAGACGCTCAGTAGCTCGGTACGGGCTTTTGTTAAAGTTTCGAGAACATACCTTCACCGAAGAGTGAAGCAGTATATTGCTCCCTCCTACGTATATCTCGCGAAGAGACCAGAGAGATTAGAGCCCACACAGAAGCATACCGACAATCCTTCTTTCCACGAACAATACGAGACTGGAATAGAAGGGAGAACCGATATAGGTACCGTCAAGTGGCTTGCGGAGTATGGATGTAGATGTAGATGTAGAATGTAATCAGAAGATACGGCCATTTATGTTACAGACTGTGATACTCACAAACTCATTAATCATAATACATAAGGTACTTCCTGTTGGCCCAGAAATCATGAAAGCAATGTTTCACACTACATGTACAGTGAAAAAATCTGAAAATTATTGATTTTTAATTGTATCTCACAAGAAACTGTCATTTTTACGAGACTGGAATAGAAGGGAGAACCGACAGAGGTACTCAGGGTACTCTCCGCCACACACCGTCAGGTGGCTTGCGGAGTATGGATGTAGATGTAGAAAATAGAAGGTGTTGGGACGAAGATGTTGCTCTTAGCAAAGATAGGTTGAACACTGCAGAACCAGAAACAAGGAAATTCATTTTTGTATGCCAACGGCCTTTCAGGATTATAGGAAAACCGCATGCAAATGCGTATAGGCTGGAGTACCAGAAGAGTAAGAGAGTATTAGGTCTCAGAAACGTGATCGACCTAAAGAAATTCATAGGTAGTGAATGATTTCTGTAGGGAGAAGGTTGGTCTGTAACGTCTACACAGTGCGGCAGCTGTGCAGTCCTAGCTGTGTGAGATCTTCCTTCCCTATTTCAGGTCTCACTCATTCTTCATCTTTTCTATCTCAAAGATTTCGATTTCTTCTCCCCATAATAAATTTTGCAAATGTTGCTATTAACAAACCACGAGTTCTGTAACCATTCTGTCCACCGATTAGTGAAGAAACTACTGGATGTGACAAACCAACAGTGACAAGTAAACAATAGTGAGGTATGAAGAAATGCATCTGAGTAACAAGTATATATATATGTTTTAGAAAGAATCTTTGTAATATTAAAAGTACAAAGTGTTGGAAATGGTTCCACAGTAAATTAAAAAAGGTGCAAATTCGTTTATAAGCAGAAGCTGAAGTGGCTATGAGACCTATTGTCTGCATTAGAGCTAACTAGTAAATAGTAGAAGCAATTGCTTAGTGTTATGGAATATATGCAGATAAGTTGTAATGATGAACTCACCTTGTATAGCAAGGAATGGCAGTAATAATGGAATAGAACAATGTTTGTGGTTGAGACGTGAAGGACACGTTCTTGAAGTATTTATGAGGTTGAGGCTGGCCATTATTTTGGTTTAGTGAGTGCTAGGACACGCCTACACGTATTGAGGTTATGAGTTGGAGGCGTGAATGCGACCGTAGGTACCCTTGTGTTAGATGAGACAAAGCCGCTTATGGTGTCCTATAGGTTTAAGGATTTTAGTATAACGCATATCCATGATTACTTAATGTACTTTAGTGGTAGTCGAGAGAGACTATCTGTGGTTTCAGCATCAGATCCAGTGGAAATGGACTGCCATGTGAGCAAACTGATCAGTTTCAAATACACCATAGAAATGAAACCAATGTGCTATCCTGTGCTTTAAATTGTTAATGGCGTGAGTATTACATAAGTACATCCACTAGCAACTTAATTGAATAACATAGCTGCAGACGTGGTATTATTAATAGCTCAGCATAATTAAAACTTCAATGAAATGTGGAACTCACACAGCAGCGAAGGATCAAGAAGTTAATTTAGTAATCAGCCGATCATAGTGTGTTGTGAACACTCAGCAATTGTACTCCTATTACCAAAAGTTACTCAAATGTACAGAGAAGACAAGAATGACAACTAATAATTAAATATAATCATACCGTCTCTATAAATGAGATAGGTGACGATGAGTCAGCCTGTAAATAAATACAGATGTGTCAGGAATGTGCCGAACAATGGTCCAGCGTTCCGGCCCAGAAATAATAATTCGACATTTAAAGATTTCATAACTGTATGCCTTGGGCATAGAATTTTCTTTAGTACATGATTAACGGCGTATTGAGCCATTTGTTTGCCTTTAATTACGGTAAAGTAACCATTAGATTGAAATATAAAACTGTTCTGTTAACTTTGTTTCAGTAACGAGTTGAGAGGTAAAATGTATATATCCCCATTTCATTGTGACCCACCCTTAGTAATTAAATGAACGACGTCTGAGGCACCCTTTTTGTTTGTTCCACAGGACAAACCGGATAACAGCAGACTGGTAGCTGCGTGAAAGTGTGGAGTGACTTGGACACAACTCACAGTGACACCTCCCCCCTCCCCGTTGTAGTGTAGAGTGGACATGAAGGACGCACATCATAGCAACTTCCCCCCTCTACCCTTGTGAATCACACAGCAGCGAAGGATTAAGAAGTTAATTTAGTAATCAGCTGATCATAGTGTATTCTGAACACTCAGCAATTGTACTCCTATCACCAGCAAAAGCGGCTACAACAACGTATGCAAAAGTCGAAGTTATGTCATTCGTGAAATTATCTTTTAGGTGTAGAAAAGACTAGTAAGATTTACTTATTTATTTATGTAACAAGAATAAACATGTCATTTTCTTTGTACCAATGTATGTAAAAATATATAGAGAGAGTTTAATAGGTTTAAGATTTACACCTAATTAAGTGAAACTTCAGCCAGACATTTTCATAAATTTTCTTGTTTATGTGTTTATGTATTTGAGGCAATACGTATGCCAAATTGTTTCACTGATTTTCTAAACTACTTAAAATTTTGAGTGAATTTCTAGGCAGTATCCTGCCGTACGTATAATACATGATTCGTGAATAATTTAATATGCAGACAATTAGTGCCATGAATTTTGCAGACTTGCAATTTAAGTATGTTATAGATGTTCTTATTAGTTTTGCAACTCTACATAAGACGCAGTGAACATGCCAGCAATCTAAATAATTGATATAGATGATAAGTTTTCTTTCAATATTTATAAATGTTTAAATATTAATTTTTCCATTTTCATAGGAAGGTAAGCTGTACTCTGGCTTCCCTTTTTTGTAATTAATATTTTTAATTTACATTCAAAAGTAGGGGCTATGTAGGAAACCTAACCACATTAGAATTTTATTATAGATACTTACCTGTGTGCTGAGAGCATAATTAAATCGAGAGCTTCATTGGCTTTCAGCGAATAAAGCAATTAATCATTTAGTAAACTGTAGTGGTGTTTTGCTAGCCCAGTGGCTAGTCAATAAGGCAAATGTTGTCGGCTGCGCATTCACCGTTCCGCACCGCGGCTATATAAATAAGAGCGTGCGAGCTAGAGTAAGGCCCCAGTTCTCTTCTAGATACGTATGCGTCGCGTTTGTGCAGTTGCCAGGGAACAGCCTTGGATGGTGTATTATCTAACTCGGTATGCATGTAACAATGAGTTCGTATTGGTTTGAAGAGTTAATAACGGAACGACTCCAGTGATTTATCGGTTTGCGTATGTCGTATATTCATGTGTCTCCGCAGTACAGACCTTCTGTCATTACTAGCGTGGCGTTTCATGAGTATTAACATCAATTTTCGGCGAGCATTCACTCTGAACATTTACATCTATAACGGTTATTGAACAGTTTCGTTATCTAGGGATAATAGGATCTGCGCAAGAGACTCTGAACAGCTCTGATAGAACAATAGCTGACATGGGTAATCATTTGTCTGGAATTTTACGCTTTATCGTTTTCAGAATATAGTGCAAAATGCTTAATAGCAAACTGCATTTTCTATGAATATCAGACATCATCCTAAATCCACAGAGTAATGAACTTCAGTAATCAATAATTTATTTCTCTATCAGAGTGGGCACAGTGAGCTCTAATTACAGGCATCATGTTTTTGCTAATCACTTTCTGGTTGCCAACATTGTAGTTAGAGAGCCTGTGTTGAGAACAGCATTACTAATAACCGAAATAATAACTTCATTTTCCACCCGCTGCCCCACATGTTGCACGCTAGTGGGCGTTACCTGATAACGATCTCTCTCTTTGCGTATGTGATCAGTGCCTTACTAGATTCCTCTAAATATCGGGAATGGTGAACTGTGCTATGTACTTATCTTCCCATCTGTTGCTTAAGAATAAACGGCACTTATAACAAAAATGAATTTATCAATGTTTAATTTAAACATTATTCGAAAATTCTGAGTTTGTAACGTGAAACAGAGAGAAAAACAACACATACCTGTATTTATCACAGTGAGCAGGAAACTGCTATTTCCTTAACAAAAAGGTAAAATTTACAAAAAAAGGATAACGTAAAACAAAAATATATCAAACATTGCTTCAAATCTTCGTCAACCTTATATAAAACGTTTTTCTGTAATCCATAAGTAAGTTTCGCATAAATCAATAATACCAGAAAGTTTTTTCCTTTGATGATTATGAAGGACGTTCTACTGAGTGCTAATTAACAATAATAACTACATGTAATTTTTATTGTTTTTGCATGTAAGCTCCACTTTCATCAAAAGTAACCTCTCTGGTTACTTAAAAGCGCAGGATTTACGTTATCGACTAGTTTTTACTACTTATAAAATGAAATTTACATTCTTTGATGATATAAAATACGCAATGGTCCAACACTCAGTGGTGTGCGGTTCTAATTATGTGCAACAGAAACACCATACAAACGAAAAAAAACGTAAGAGATTTTGATGACTCCAATTTTCTGTCTTACACATTCATTTATGTCTCTTCCCTACCATTTCTGTCAATACTACCGGTACTAACTGGTGGTGGTCAAAACGTGCAGAAAGTGAAGGTGTGACTTCATGTTGTTCCGGTTACAGACAGAAATCGTGTGTCATAGTATCACTGACTACTTTAGTAGCTAAATAACGGAGAAATCCTCGCAGAGTTTGGCATTCGGATTAATGTTTATGGCGTCTCCGGAACTATGTCGTACAATGATATAATTTTGTAGGTACGATTAGCGGAATAGGTAGATACTGTGCGCAAAATTTGTTCAGAATGGTGCAAGTACAAACGAAATAATAAATTAAAACGTTATCACGATACTGCAGTTGTTCACCCATCTCATTGTTAATGACGTCGTATCTCCTGAAATGTATGGCAGACAATAATATAACTTTTTAGGTACATTCAGTGGCATACATGGATACTGTCTGCTAAGTTTATTCTGAATACAGTTAGTATCAAAGAAGCAATAATTTTAAACGTCATGCATAATGGAGCTGTTTATCACGCATCTCATTGTATATGAGGTGATACCTTCGAATCTATATGTCGTACAGTGATATAATTTTGACGGTTTTGTAGCATGCTGGGATGATGAAGGGTTAGAAACTTGAAATACTGCTTCAGAGTATTTAATAGCCAATGTTGCAAAATAGTTTCGGGTTTTTGTTCATAATCCACTCTCAGATCACCCATCCAATCAGAATAAATATTACTCCACATTAAAAAAATCATAAGAAACGTTATCCAGAGAAGTACAGTGCAAATGATCATGAAACAGGATACAAACAGAAACTGTTTCTGTTTGTATTCTGTTTCACGATCACATGGATTGTATTCCTTTGGATCTTCTGGTATGTGGAGCAAGATTTATTCTGACTGAATGGCTAATTTGAGAATGGGTTATGAATAAAAACCAGAAACCAGTTACCTTCAAGTAATAAAATGAGCATTTTTTGCTGCTTTTGCTGTTTGTCGTACTGAGGTATAATATTGCACGTATATTCAGTTTTATGTGTATATGCCTTCTGTGAAATGTTTCGCGAATACAATTAATAATAAAGAAGTAATATATTATAGCTTCATGCATTAGGCGGCGCTTTTTCTGCATGAACAGCGCCAAAGTAGTAAGTGATATACATTTTTCCTTTCTTCATTTTGTAGGGGTTATCAGCTAAGAAAATTCTTTATATAATTTTCAACTTATGCAAAAAGTTTATAGAAAGACAGTTGTTGCTCTCATTCTCAAACACTGGATTAATAAAGTGTGGGACTTTAAATGTCGCGGGTTACGTTTCCTTCTCGCCCTCATCCCCACCTCTTTGATAAGCAGGTGGTTCTTAAGCCTGCAACGATTGTTACCAGGCAGTAAGGTATATGTTTACTAACATTGGTTGTAATCGGCACACTGG
The DNA here is from genome assembly GCF_023897955.1 of Schistocerca gregaria. Classification (NCBI taxonomy): domain Eukaryota; kingdom Metazoa; phylum Arthropoda; class Insecta; order Orthoptera; family Acrididae; genus Schistocerca; species Schistocerca gregaria. Next base: position 839,568,904 of record NC_064931.1, read on the forward strand.
TTTAGGGGAGATGTGGAACATCAATACACACATACACACACGATACTGCTCCAGGCGCAGATTCTTGAGAGTCCGTTTTAGACGACTGCCCGTTTTGGTATTGATGTAGTCGGTACTGTTCCCTTTATACTTCCGTCGTCTCTTATTAGATTTCACTTAGGCCACTATTTTAGTGATAGACGTTTCGACGTTGGGTCTGCTTACCAGTAGAGGCAAATCTTTGTCACCTAATGACCTGAACTCCATCAGGTGCTTGTTTTTTAGTTATGAGCCCTGCTAAGGTTGGTTTGTTCCGTAGCTACAAAGAGTTTTTTAAACTAAAACCGTTTTAGGGAATTTTTGACTAAAGTGACTGTTTTATTACATACCTGTATTAAACCCGTAGAGACCTGGCCTGAATGTGAAACCGGCACCCTGTATCCTGCAGCCATGATTTTATCTGCATTTTTATGGACAACATACCACATAAATATTGCATGTTATATTGGTTGGACCAGTGTTAAGTTTTTATGTTTCCAACTTCACCATACATTCTTAGTATTCCTTTCAGAAAGCAGTTCTCTACTTCAGGAGGACGTTAACTCACGAACAATTTTATAACGAGCATCTGTGCAGAAAATAGAAACAGTACTTACAGTTCTCTCATCATGATGTAATTCAATACCGCCTCAGTGTTTCATCGATAAATTGTCCAGTAACATAGAATTCAGCAGTTTTTAAAATAAATTTTGCGGTTCTAGGTCGTAATAAGCCGCGTGAATTTCATTACTTAGGTTTTCTACTACGTCTGACATCCATCCTGTACTTCCAGTTGTGGACTTGTCGAATTTACATTCAAAAGTATTTTTCCTTCGAAATATATCAGACATTTTGCTTATGTTCCAAAGGTGTTAACAGCTAATTTACATTCAATACGACAGTGTACTGAACAAGAATATCACACATAGTCGATGCGTGGACGTAGATGACACAAAACCAGTCAACAACTGAATAATCCGGAGTACACAACCAGTTCGCAAACAAGCTCGACTCAGTCGGAACTGAACGACCTCTCGTCCGTATATAGTTAAACGTTGCTTATGGTGAGACTTACACCACTGGCATCAAAGACAGGGGGATCTTCGTGCTGGAGCAAGAACCCACGAGCTGGCCAATGTTCTATTCGATGGGTTGGTTGACTGGTATGTGTTGGAGTGAATGGTGTGAGATACGTCACGCCTGGGTAGTTGGCTTCACCGACCTCAGATTATTGTTACCCATCTCCTGCTCCGCCTCCTCCAAGAGATCCATGACTCTTTGGCTCAACAGCGAGATGACAGCCTGCACTGGAATGGTATGTAGAGCTTTACTGAGTTCTGTGCAGGCTGCTACATCCGCTAGCTGATTTCTCCGAATTCCTAAAAGTCCAGGTACCCAGCAAAATGATACCTACTTCCCCTGCTGTCTAGGGAGCAGCAGTTTCAACGGCATCTATTGGACCATTTTCTCTTCTGAGTATGGTTGTAGGGTATTATGGAAATCGGAGTAGATGAGAAATTTCTTACTTCGAAGGCGCTGTTCCTGCTCCATTGCCTTCAGGAATTCACACAACACAGTACTGTTGTGTTGTTGTTGTGGTCTTCAGTCCTGAGACTGGTTTGATGCAGCTCTCCATGCTACTCTATCCTGTGCAAGCTTCTTCATCTCCCAGTACCTACTGCAACCTACATCCTTCTGAATCTGCTTAGTGTAGTCATCTCTTGGTCTCCCTCTACGATTTTTACCCTCCACGCTGCCCTCCAATATCAAATTGGTGATCCCTTGATGCCTCAGAACGTGTCCTACCAACCGATCCCTTCTTCTGGTCAAGTTGTGCAACAAACTTCTCTTCTCCCCAATCCGATTAAATACTTCCGCATTAGTTATGTGATCTAGCCATCTAATCTTCAGCATTCATCTGTAGCACCACATTTCGAAAGCTTCTATTCTCTTCTTGTCTAAACTATTTATCGTCCATGATTCACTTCCATACTTGGCTACACTCCATACAAATACTTTCAGAAATGACTTCCTGACACTTAAATCTATACTCGATGTTAACAAATTTCTCTTCTTCAGAAACGCTTTCCCTGCCATTGCCAGTCTACATTTTATATCCTCTCTACTTCGACCATCATCATTTATTTTGCTCCCTTTACTACTTTAAGTGTCTCACTTCCTAATCTAATTCCCTAATTGTTGATGTTCATCTTATATCCTCCTTTCAAGACACTATCCATTCCATTCAACTGCTCTTCCAAGGCCTGTGCTGTGTCTGACAGAATTACGTTGTCATCGGCGAACCTCAAAGTTTTTATTTCTTCTCCATGGATTTTAATACCTACTCCGTATTTTTCTTTTGTTTCCTTCAGTGCTTGCTCAATATACAGATTGAATAACATCGGGGATAGGCTACAACACTGTCTCACTCCCTTCCCAAACACTGCTTCCCTTTCATGTCTCTCGGCTCTTATAACTGCCATGTGGCTTCTGTACAAATTGTAAATAGCCTTTCGCTCCCTGTATTTTACCCCTGCCACCCTCAGAATTTGAAAGAGGGTATTCCAGTCAACATTGTCAAAAGCTTTCTCTAAGTCTACAAATGCTAGAAACGTAGGTTTGTCCTTCCTTAACCTAGCTTCTAAGATAAGTCGTAGGGTCAGTGTTGCCTCACGTATTCCAATATTTCTACGGAATCCAAACTGATCTACCCCGAGGTCTGCTTCTTTCCTTTCGTCTGTAAAGAATTCGCGTTAGTATGTTGCAGCTGTGACTTATTAAACTGATAGTTCGGTAATTTTCACATCTGTCAACACCTGCTTTCTTTAGGATTGGAATTATTACATGCTTCTTGAAGTCTGAGGGAATTTCGCCTGTCTCATACATCTTGCTCACCAGATGGTAGAGTTTTGTCAAGACTGGTCCTCCCAAGGCCGTCAGTAGTTCCAATCGAATGTTGTCTACTCCGGGGTCCTTGTTTCGACTCAGATCTTTCAGTGCTCTGTCAAACTCTTCACGCAGTATCGTATCTCCCATTTCATCTTCATCTACATCCTCTTCCATTTCCATAATATTGTCCTCAAGTACATCGCCCCTGTATAGACCGTCTATATAGTCCTTCCACCTTTCTGCTTTCCCTTCTTTGCTTAGAACTGGGTTTCGATCTGAGCTCTTAATATTCATACAAATGGTTCTCTTATCTCCAAAGGTCTCTTTAATTTTCCTGTAGGCAGTATCTATCTTACCCCTAGTGAGATAAACCTCTACATCCTGACATTTGTCCTCTAGCCATCCCTGCTTAGCCATTTTGCACTTCCTGTCGATCTCATTTTTGAGACGTTTGTATTCCTTTTTGCCTGCTTCATTTACTGCATTTTTATATTTTCTCCTTTCATCAATTAAATTCAATATTTCTTCTGTTACCCAAGGATTTCTACTAGCCCTCGTCTTTTTACCTACTTGATCCTCTGCTGCCTTGACTACTTCATCCCTCAATGTTACCCATTCTTCTTCTATTGTATTTCTTTCCCCCATTCCTGTCAATTGCTCCCTTATGCTCTCCTTGAAACTCTGTACAACCTCTGGTTCTTTTAGTTTATCCAGGTCCCATCCCCTTAAATTCCCACCTTTTTGCTGTTTCTTCAGTTTTAATCTACAGTTCATAACCAATAGATTGTGGTCAGAGTCCACATCTGCCCCTGGAAATGTCTTACAATTTAAAACCTGGTTCCTAGTACTAAGAACTGTAAACCGACCGGGGAGTCGATACCTGGAGACATAGACTATAAAAACTGCTGAGTAACCAAGAGAGAGCCTTATTTTTATCCCGCTTCATATACTTCACTTAAATTGTGGATGTTATTTATAATGTTACAAGAAACAAAGAAAATGATTTGGAGTGCACTCTTTATGAACATGGCCAACTGTAAAACAATTCAGTTTCTCTTAAAAAGCTAAGGGGAATTATTCACAAGTCTTGGCGTAAATCATCAATATCTTCCGAACTCTTTCCTGAAAGAAATTCTTTACACGACACCCAAAAGGTCTGGTTACAAGAAGTCTGATGTTAAATCGTGTCTGGAGAGGTGGCTGAGCAATGGTGTGGTGCAGTGGCGACAGGAGGAAGGAATGTAGGTTGTGTGTCTGTCTATTCATGAGCCCCGCCTGATGCGAAGGGGCTGATCTCCAGCGTCGGCACCTACAGTTGAAATGGCATGGTTGCCAAATTCTTCATTGGTCAGCCGAGTTCCCTGACAGCGAACGCCATTCAGAGTTTTTAATTACGAGTCTGTGGCTGACTCATACACCATACATCCTCAGTCAAGTCGGGGGCTCAGTTCAGGCTAGTTACAAACGAAGTGTGAACAAGTAAAAAGAACACATAAATCGATGTAACGTCACAGGAAATATGTCCTAAGTTGGAGGAGAGTCTAATGTAGAGTGTCTACATTTTTCGAACATACACACCACTCTTCTCCTCTCCTCGTTACAACCGGCATGGAAGCAGTTTCTGACTTACATATGTGCTACAAGAGGTCGCTATCTATTCCCACAATTTGTTCCCTCATCAACCACTCAGGTGGGTCTCACTAACGTCGTAACGAAGTTCTCCCAGCCATTCCTCTTGTGTGGAGATTTCAGTGCACATTATGTGCAATGGGACTTCCTTCAGTCCAGCCATCAGGTAATGTCACAAAGCTCTTGTTGGCAGAGAATCTTTTTCTCTGGAGCCTGGGGCAGAACACATCTGTCAGCGTTGCTGTGTAGTCGTTTTCTGCCTTTAGTCTTCTGATCACCTGTCAACTCCTTGTCCACACTGCACGTTGCAGTGGGCCAGAAAACAAACTGCTACAATCGGTGCCTGATAAGCGACCAGGATGATGTACAGCCAGCTCCTTGTTTCTAGACGATATTGCAGAGGCCATGGCTTCACGAATATTATGACAATTACGTTCCACCACGCTACTGAAGCAACCAATCCACAGTCTTCGCACCAGTCTCAAAGACAGCATGCTCCCAACACATCAATGAGCACAGCTCTGCTCTCAGGAGCAAGTGAGAGATGCTTCGTAGCTCCAAATACCGATTAATAGCAAAGGATCTCAGCGCCTTTCGGCTTGCGTGGGGCAAATGACGTTGAATTATGTAGGAACGATAAGTAAGACTGAACTGTACAAACAATTTCATCAACAGGACAATTGTTCGATAGACCGTTATGAATATCTCTGGAATACTTCGCTAGAGGAACCGACACCGCTAGTCTGGATCTAGTTTTCCAGCGCTACACGATTTCCCTTCAGAGAGGTGCTAGTGACTACAGTTCCACGAATAATGACGTTTGTACCTTCTACATGTAGGAGCTGGATTGGAAACTGTATGTGGCTCATGCCAGCTGGTTACGCAGAGTTCGCCACAGCATTTCACTCAACTCAGAAGCAACGAGAAAGAAATCCTCCAATGACTTTCTAGTCTGATATGGGCATCTGGACATTTTTCTACTCGAATAGAAGCCATTTTACATCATATTTTGTTACCTGAGCAGGATCGTATATGACCGAGTACATGTCGTAATGTTACGCTCACTGCTTGTGTGGGGAAGACCTTGTAGAGTTTGATAAACCGCCACCTTTTCTTTTGTATTCCTAGCGTCTGCGTGGCCGCTTCCGATGTTGGTCGGGAGTTACTGATCTACCATCGATAATGTAGCAGACTTGGAGCACGCTATACAACAGAACTTACTGAGCGGGCGTCACCTAACGGATAATATCTTCGACACTGATAAGGTATACGATACTACTTAGTGGTAATAATAACCTCGGAAAGCCGGCCGGAGTGGCCGTGTGGTCCTAGTGAAGCAAAGCAAGCGCTGTATCATGTATAAGATACAGAGGCGAGCGAGTGCACGGGACTTACCCTAGTTCACTGCTAGTAGCGTCACGTCATCGTAACGCGCCTGCATATAGTATTGCACCACATTTAACATAAAAGTAAAAATTAAGATTTGTGTGTAAAACTTTGTTAAAGTATAGTTCTATGTAATAATGTTTCAGGTAACAAATCTTAATGTTATAAAATTAGTAGTTTACGTAAAATTCACGTTTTAAAAGAAAAATAGGAGGCGCTAAATAATGACGCTAGGAAGCCAAAATTTGGTGAGAAGGTGCAGTAAGAAGTCATTAATGAATGGTGCTGGTTTCCAAAACCATAAAACTAAAATTGACTCCAGAATCCGCGTTTTTCGGAAAAATCAGAGGCGCGAAATAATAGAGCTACAATATTGAAAATTGATAGGATGCTTCAGTTCACCCTAATAATAATAATGGAAATACCACAATCAGTTACCTCTTCTAGTTTTTTAGTAATTTAGTAAAAACTACTTTTGTGAGTAAAATGCATATAAGCATTATAGATTAAGTACTTTAAATTTTAATGATAAAACAAATTCTTTAAGACCAATGATCAAATAGGACAATTAACAAAGCTACACCAAGTTTTAGTCTTGTAGCATAATTAACAGCTGATACAAGTCTTGATAAAGCTATGGTTCAGAGGTAACAATCTACCGTTGGTTCCATTGTAAAAATTCTAGAGAGTAAAGTTTTAATTTTAGCGGGCTGAGATTTTCTACGTGCTTCTGTACTGCTCAGATGTATGTATACAAAAATTGAGAAGTTTGTAAAGCTATTATTAAATGTGATATTTAAGATTATGTGCCTGAGATAGCGATCATTTGAAGGCTGCAGGCATCTGCATAGGAATGGAAAGAACAGATGCTCTCTTGGCGGTACGCGCCGGAGCTATATAAAAAGAGCGGCAAAGGCAGTAGTAAGCTCACTCCGCATTAGACCAACGCCTAGTCCACGCGAGCTTAACGTCCGATCGCGCCTCGCCTCGGGTGACGTCATAGCGGGCTGTGACATGCGCGTACTTAGCAATGTAAACGGACATTGAAAATCGCGAGGACTGTACACCGTCCTGGATCGTTTAGACTTCGGTAACAAACTGTTATTGTGCCGTCCGTGTGAAGTATAATTCCGCGTGGCAAGTGGTGACTAACTCCACTTTTAAGGCGAGCATTAATTTTTTTTTTAACATTATTGCGAACTATTAATAGAGCACCGTTAGTTAGAGTAATGAACTATTCGGGAGGAACTTGCTGTAGAAGTCGCCTCTGAACTATTAAACGATTGGCTGAATTAACAATATTTAATGTCTTTAGCATTTTCAGAAGTTTCGAGTAATTTGTGTGAGCCTTTAAGATAATAAAATCTTGTTTGGAACTTTAAATTTTATTGAAGCAGCCCTAATCCCGTGAAGAACTATGGATATTTTTCGTTTAGCTGGGCTGTACAGGAATGAGGCCGTGCAGACTGGGAACTAAGGTCAGTAAGTTTCCCTTCGCTTTCTGACTGGCCACCAAATTAGTTGCCAGGCTCGCGTGATTTAAGGTGGCAATGTTCAACTTTCATTCAACATTAAACAACGACTTCTTCGCCGTCCCACATATGTTGCATCGGCAATAGTCTGTTACGTGAAATGAACATTCAAACAACTCATTCGACAACTTCTTCGCCGCCCCACATATGGTGCTTATCGGCCGGGAAAACTGAATTAAAAGCAAATAAAAGTGCTCGATGTGTGAAAGCGATTGGTATAAATTAACGAACTCGGTAGGCAATAACAGGACACTGAATTGAACTAGTGTGGGAACAGTGTTACCAGTAAAGGCGGGTGTAGTGTATAAACAATAAGTGTCTACCGCTGTACGTTGGTTAGTGACGATGGTGAGGAAGGCGACGATGCTGGATCGCGGCTGCCGACGGCGCTGAGACTAAAGGAAGACGGTGCGTCATCGCGGAGCTGCGCTGATCTGCGAGACAGCTGCCGGCTGCGCCGAGCGGTCAACGGTGCCTTGCTGCCCCCCCCTGGAGCTATTGCAGTAGGCGATTCCTGTGGCGGTACTCGACGCTACAGCTGCTGGTGCTGCCTTCAATACGTCGCGACGCGTCGCATCACGATTGCTGGTACACCGCGACGACATCATTCGTCGAAATCAAGCATTTAAGTTAAGTCAAAGACTTTTAAAATATTTATTAACTGCTGCTAACAAACTAAAAGATATGGAAAGTAGTGTACATTTCAGAAGGGAACCGGTCTCTGACCAAGAATCCTCAGGATCAGGAATTGAGTTTAATGAGGATGGTTCCATTAATCCCTCAAATATTGAACTAGAACGTAATTTGTCACCAGTAAATTATGACTTTAATTTAAATGAGAGTGCAGGGATGCAATCAATAAGTGAAATAGAAGTCAAAAGGGAGCCAGTAGAGTTGCTAACTTTGTCAGGTAGTGAAACTGAGCTCAATATATCTCCAGCTCAGTCAAGTCAAGAGATACAAAGTATCAAGGTAGAAGCTCCGGATTGGATGCAAATACTGTTTGCCAAACTCGAATCAAACCAAAATAAAATTGAGGCTAAAATTGAAAATAGTAATAAAAAGTTGGAGAATAAAATTGAGGTTAGTAATAAAGAACTAAAAGAAGAACTGCAATCAAAATGGAATAGTTTGAATTATAAGATAGATGCTATTCATCATGACATTCAAGTAAAAGTAGGGCAACAGTTAACTAAAATGCATAGTACTTTCAAATGTGAAATAGATCAAATTCAAAAAAATTATCAAGAGGCAGATGAACTTTTGGAAGTGAGGTTGTCCGAAAGATTGAGCAACGAGTCCAAACTTTGCTCTGACAAAGTTAAAGAGGTACAAATTAAAGTAGATACTTGTCAGAAAAACATTGAGAAAGTAAAAGAAACCTGTACCGAAATTCGTGGTGCAGTGGAACAAAGATGTTCTGCCAGGATAGAAGCAGTAGAGTCACAAGTAGAGGAATTAAATACTAACATTGCTAACCTAGAAAATAGAGTAACCTCTGTTAATTCTAGTCATTCTACTGTACAGCATGTGACTTCAGTTGACGCCGCTTTTATAGGGTGTCGACAGTTTTTGCGCTTTGATCCTGATAAGTACATTCACCCTCTTGAATTTTGGAATGACTTTGAGGATGTTCTCCCCAACACTTGGTCAGAAAGAGAAAAAATTTCATTTATAAGAAGTCATTTGTCAGGTGATGCTTTGCGATGGTCAGCGGATGTAATGATCAAATGTAAAACTTAATCTGAATTTAAGTCTGCATTTCTCAACGAATACTGGTCACATAACAAACAAAATGATGTGTTAAGGGAATTCTGGAGTGGTAAGAAGTTTTTCCCAGGGCGTGAATCAGTAAAGGATTTCGCTAGGAAGTGGGTTTCAAGACTGTCACATTTGACAGAAAAGATGAAGCCAGATATGATCATTATGGGTTTAGAAGGTAAGCTGCCGTGGTACTGGCAGAAGAGGATCATTTCCGCCCCTAGAGATAATATAGACAAATTTATTGAATATCTGGAAAGAGTGGAAAGAGTAGCTGCTGCTGAGGAGCAGGTGCAGCAGAATAACAAATCTTCTAATAATCACGTACAAAATAATGGAAACGTGAACGTTAGAAATATGGAAGTTAGGCACACCAAAACAAACTATCGAAACCAAAGCCGTGGCAGAGGAAGAGGGGGTAGATACTCACCACGCTTTCGTAACAACTACTATGACGAAAGTGGAGAAGTAAATACTATGCCATTAAGACAAGAAGGGAGTCATGATGCTACTATATCTAGTGGTGTCACAGATGAACACAACAGGCCGCGTGTGGGAAACTAAATCCCGTCTATGAGGAAACTGGCGCTCACCAGGCGGTAACAGTAACACAGCCAGTAACGGAAACACAGACAATCAGCCAACATACACAGACAGACAACATGGATGACGAAATAAATACAGATAATACCAGTGATGTGTTAAGCCACTCTCACAAAATAGTGGATAGTATTTTGGATACACTAGAAAAATGGGTCAAGGAAGAACAGGAACTCAAGGTAGATAATGGGGAAGAAATAGATAATGGGTTTGAGTCTGATGGGAATAATGATGAAGTAAAAGCTTACATCTTCGATGAAAATGGCAATCTAAAAGCTGAAGTAGAAGTAGCAGAAGTAGAATCAGTACTACAAAACTTTAGAGAGGAGGAAATGATGAATGAAGGGGGTAGAAATAGTAACGAGGTGAAAGAATCTAGTAGCTGTGTAAACGTGCCACAAATGGTTGAAGGTGACGACATTCTTATGAACAGCAATATTGCGCAGGGACGCAGTTGCTCAGAGGTAGAGGATAGTTTGGCTGATGTGCAGCAAACAAAAGTAGAAAAAGTCGTCAGATGCTTCGATTTAAAGTTAGTGGACAGATTAGAGAAAGCAGCTACGATTACAGAGCATGATGAGCCCCAGGATGTAAATGTAAATGTAATTGCAACTGATCAGAATTACTTTAGCTGGAAGAACATAGAACGAGATTTATTAGACGAGGTGTGTGAGCAACCTGTTCAATGTAAAATAACTCACCCTGTTATCAAAGTAAACATATCAGGAGTCACTGTGCGTTGTCTGCTTGACAGTGGCAGTGAAGCAAGTGCTTTATCACAAACATTTTTTGACACCATACCCAATAAAGAGAAGTTAACAGTTATGAAAGTAAGTGGCTTAAAGATTATAGGTGCTACTGGAAAAGTCTCTAGACCAGTTCAACACGAAGCTTTGATACCCATTGGTATAAATGACGTAGTAATAGATCATCCTTGTTTGATTTTGCTAGGCTTAAGTGTTGATATGTTGATTGGTACTGATTTCTTATCAAAGTACCAGGGAAAGATCAATTTTGATCAGAACAACTTAATTTTAACTTTACCTGACTCTAAAGTGATAAGAGAGTCTTTTATAGGAAGTCATATAGGCGGTAGTAATGAAACTTGGGAACTGCCTATTAGAGTAATAAAGAATAAAGGATACTTGCAGGAAAATTTGGTTTTCAGTGAGAATGAGGAAAGTGCTAAGGTTGAAGAGAGAACTAGGTCTAAGAAATATTGTGGATCTAAAGGAATTTAAAATTAACAGTAATTAATTACTGTAGGGAGTCTGCCACTCTTTGGCGGATACACGGTTTGGCGTACCGTGCAGTCCCAGCTGGGTGAAACTTTATTTCCTTTTCAAGTTTCATTCCCTTCTTCTGGTCTATCATAACAGGTAAGAATCACATATGTCTTCATGTTGTATATATGCTATTAGGTTTTAAGTATTCTTAGTAAGGATCTACCTAGTGAATGGCAAAACAAAAGTCTGAGTACCAATAAGAGGCAAACATGGCTAAAATAAATAAATTAAAATATTTCATGTAATTGTAAAGGGTTAGAAACTACAACTAAGAGAGACACTTTGCAGTATACGAAGTACGGTATGAATATGAATAATCCATGAGATTATGCAGAAGGTAGTATGTTGCTAGAAATAAGGTTGTCTGAAGGAAAACAGCGTAAGAAGGTAATGCTCATAGAGGCAAGCAATGGCGTTTTAGAATTAAATAAATGGAGATGTGTGGAAGTGGTGTGAGGATCGCACCAAATATATAGAAACAGGACGTCAATAGGCTGACAAAAGAAAAAGGGAGAAAGAAGTGGAGAAATGAAGTATTTTTGAATCTGGAAGAAAAGGGAGAAAATGAATAAGGTGAAGAAGTGAAGTAAGTAAATTGAAGTAAATGATGTAGGATTAAAGAATAATTCCCTCACGTCTCGTGAAATGGTGAAAAACGCTAAATCTTGCTTGAGGCAAATAAATAGTTAAACAGACAACAGAAACACACAAATATTGGAAAATGCAGAAATTTGGAATCGGTATACTGAAAATAACTAATTTCTTTAGTAATTCATACAATAAAGCAAAGTGCTGGTCAGCAAATGACTTCTTTGATGAACTAATCCATACGATAATTAAGCCAGAGTACATTAAAACTAAAAGGTTACTCAATTTTCTAAGTTGAAGCAAGATCTTAATATATTAATTTGCTAAAAGAATTTTCACTATTTAGTAACCTAAAAGATTATTTATGAAAGAAGAAAGTAGGAGCTATTGTATCAGATACGACTTAGTGCTAAATGTCTTTCTGACAACTTCACAATTAGTAAAGTAGTGCCAGAATATAAACTATAAAATGTACTTTGTCCTACCTTAGATATAAGTTGAAAACAGAAACTTAGACTGTATTGTCTGTTTCTCAGGGACATGCAGGCTGCATGAATGACTGGCAACAAGCGGTAGGGAGATTGGAAGTAGAGACGCAAACCACAGTGAATACAATTTCCTCCCACAATTTTGTCAATCAGTGAAATTAAATGAGTGTTACAATAGGACACCCACCACAGTGCCGAGTATTATAGTAAAAGAAAAATGTGAGTGCGTTGCAGTGATAAAAGTCGTGTGTATTTTCTTTTTCAGGAAGAGACTGATTTAAAAAAAAAGAAAATAACTATTTTGTAACCATTGAAAAATTTATATTTCCATGTAAATGTATGTAAATAATTTGTGAATGTCTTCGGTACTAGGTTTTCTATGTGTATATGAGTATGGTTATTTTGTGTATGTAGTAATAAGGAATTTCCTAAGAAGAAGCAACTTAAGTTGAAAGAGGTATACTAAAGTAATCCATCGCTTGTTTGTTCTTTTAGAAATTTAATTTTGGTCAAAAATAGATTTTCACGAAAATTAAAAAGGGGGTGATGAAGCAAAGCAAGCGCTGTATCATGTATAAGATACAGAGGCGAGCGAGTGCACGGGACTTACCCTAGTTCACTGCTAGTAGCGTCACGTCATCGTAACGCGCCTGCATATAGTATTGCACCACATTTAACATAAAAGTAAAAATTAAGATTTGTGTGTAAAACTTTGTTAAAGTATAGTTCTATGTAATAATGTTTCAGGTAACAAATCTTAATGTTATAAAATTAGTAGTTTACGTAAAATTCACGTTTTAAAAGAAAAATAGGAGGCGCTAAATAATGACGCTAGGAAGCCAAAATTTGGTGAGAAGGTGCAGTAAGAAGTCATTAATGAATGGTGCTGGTTTCCAAAACCATAAAACTAAAATTGACTCCAGAATCCGCGTTTTTCGGAAAAATCAGAGGCGCGAAATAATAGAGCTACAATATTGAAAATTGATAGGATGCTTCAGTTCACCCTAATAATAATAATGGAAATACCACAATCAGTTACCTCTTCTAGTTTTTTAGTAATTTAGTAAAAACTACTTTTGTGAGTAAAATGCATATAAGCATTATAGATTAAGTACTTTAAATTTTAATGATAAAACAAATTCTTTAAGACCAATGATCAAATAGGACAATTAACAAAGCTACACCAAGTTTTAGTCTTGTAGCATAATTAACAGCTGATACAAGTCTTGATAAAGCTATGGTTCAGAGGTAACAATCTACCGTTGGTTCCATTGTAAAAATTCTAGAGAGTAAAGTTTTAATTTTAGCGGGCTGAGATTTTCTACGTGCTTCTGTACTGCTCAGATGTATGTATACAAAAATTGAGAAGTTTGTAAAGCTATTATTAAATGTGATATTTAAGATTATGTGCCTGAGATAGCGATCATTTGAAGGCTGCAGGCATCTGCATAGGAATGGAAAGAACAGATGCTCTCTTGGCGGTACGCGCCGGAGCTATATAAAAAGAGCGGCAGAGGCAGTAGTAAGCTCACTCCGCATTAGACCAACGCCTAGTCCACGCGAGCTTAACGTCCGATCGCGCCTCGCCTCGGGTGACGTCATAGCGGGCTGTGACATGCGCGTACTTAGCAATGTAAACGGACATTGAAAATCGCGAGGACTGTACACCGTCCTGGATCGTTTAGACTTCGGTAACAAACTGTTATTGTGCCGTCCGTGTGAAGTATAATTCCGCGTGGCAAGTGGTGACTAACTCCACTTTTAAGGCGAGCATTAATTTTTTTTTTAACATTATTGCGAACTATTAATAGAGCACCGTTAGTTAGAGTAATGAACTATTCGGGAGGAACTTGCTGTAGAAGTCGCCTCTGAACTATTAAACGATTGGCTGAATTAACAATATTTAATGTCTTTAGCATTTTCAGAAGTTTCGAGTAATTTGTGTGAGCCTTTAAGATAATAAAATCTTGTTTGGAACTTTAAATTTTATTGAAGCAGCCCTAATCCCGTGAAGAACTATGGATATTTTTCGTTTAGCTGGGCTGTACAGGAATGTGGCCGTGCAGACTGGGAACTAAGGTCAGTAAGTTTCCCTTCGCTTTCTGACTGGCCACCAAATTAGTTGCCAGGCTCGCGTGATTTAAGGTGGCAATGTTCAACTTTCATTCAACATTAAACAACGACTTCTTCGCCGTCCCACATATGTTGCATCGGCAATAGTCTGTTACGTGAAATGAACATTCAAACAACTCATTCGACAACTTCTTCGCCGCCCCACACTAGGCGCTACTGTCTGGAACTTCCATGAATGGGGCATGAGGGCACGTTTACTACTGCTGAAATGGGATCACTTGAGCTGTCAGATACAATAGGACCTGTTTAGTGGTGGTGGTGGTGGTTAGTGTTTAACGTCCCGTCGACAACGAGGTCATTAGAGACGGAGCGCAAGCTCGCGTTAGGGAAGGATTGGGAAGGAAATCGGCCGTGCCCTTTCAAAGGAACCATCCCGGCATTTGCCTGAAACGATTTAGGCAAATCACGGAAAACCTAAATCAGGATGGCCGGAGACGGGATTGAACCGTCGTCCTCTCGAATGCGAGTCCAGTGTGCTAACCACTGCGCCACCTCGCTCGGTGTGGGCTGTTAGACTGACCGTTTACCACCTACCTTTCTTCAGTGTTTCACACTTTCATTTTGGTATTTCTGCTGGGGGAGACTTCGACAGTGGTGTTGGCAGCACCTTCGTGTTTCCTTGAATCTTCCAGCCTCGGTGCTGGAATCTCTGTAATATTAGTAGCCGTTGCCTTTTCTGATAATCGGGAGGCGTCTGTAGTTATTAGGGGCTTTGCTAGCTTCAAAAAAATTGGTCATATGGCTCTGAGCACTATGGGACTTAACATCTGAGGTCATTAGTCCTCTATAACGTAGAACTACTTAAACCTAACTAACCTAAGGACATCACACACATCCATGCCCGAGGCAGGATTCGAACCTGCGACCGTAGCGGTCGCGCGATTCCAAACTGAAGCGTCTATAACAGCTCGGCCACATTGGCAGCTTCACTTACAAATGTAGGTGTTCTTTCTGATTATTCTGACCTTTTATTGTGTGGAGGCGTCTTGTTTTTGTAATGGCTTTTCGATTGACGAAACAAACGAAATAGTGAAATCGGAGGCTCCAGAGGTTTATGAAGTCGCTGTGTCGTCTTAGCAGCTGTACCTTCTTTTCCACTAAGTGTACATTGGAGCCTCCGCTCCAGTTAGATTGATCTACGGAAAAACTAATACACCTCAGACCAGACGTGCATGGAACTCCATCGTGACAGCATTATCGCGTTTGCAGAAAGTGGCTTCTCCTTTCTACTCAATAAAGCTATGACCAAAGCGCGGTATTGATAACACCACATCGAATTTTTGTGCATAGTGGACAAGTACTTCTATGCTTGCTGCGGAGGATGGCCACGCAGACAAACTTGTTATTGAGAGTAATATTCGTAGCTTTGTTCTGGCCACAAACTTGTTTACTGAGTATGTGGAATAATTAAAGTCTGTGTAAGGCTTGTCATTGTATAAATAATACATTGCAAAATAGACTCCAGACTCTATTGACGTCTTTCAAGTTTCTTTACATCGATTAAGGCTAGCAGACCCAATCCCTCCTGATCATTTAATTTCTATGTACAAAAATATGGCAGTAATTGTTGAAATTCGTCCATGTATTGCACTATGCACAGATCGCAGTATTGTTTATGAAATATTTTAGCATACTGCTGATCACGCAGTTGCAGCGGCAAGACAAGTTAAGTTGTCTGTTGCGCACAGGACCATTGGAAAATAATTGTTAGGGGACGTTAGAGCTTTTTTTTTAACCTCGCAGTCAGGTAATTGAGAACTGATTTCTTTATAATTCGTTGGAGGAGGAATTAATTTTCTGTTCCTATTTCTGTTTTCCTCTTGTTTGCCAATCAGAATTCCACTATTGTGAGAGTCGGAACGTCACACACGTTCCCGTACGTCTTACAAAATAATTATTAATAGAGTTCCAACGGCACCATAACTATTATACAGACAACGCCCAAAGTACATGATCCAATGACAGTAATGTGACCACCAGCTACGTTCGATGTTAACGTGCAATAACCAGTCACAGATGGCAAGTCGCAGCATTTTCAGTGGGGGGTATATAGAGCATGTCGGGGGATGCGGAATACAGTGCAGTCGTTGGCATAATGCTTAAACGGAGTTATTTATCTGACGTCCAGGAAGGCATCACCATTGGCTTTTGGGCTATGTGTGGAAGCATTTCCGAAACGGCTAAGAGTGTTAACTGTTTGCTTGCTGCCGTGGTTAAAGTATAGGGTGCACGGCAAAAAGGCACTGCCCAAAACCAGGGACGAAGCAAATGTAGTGCACTACGGGCCATACATGGCAGGGGTGAATGACGGCTGTGGAGACGTGTACAGGCGAGTAGACGTGCAGCTGTTGAGCAGCTGACTGGCCGAATGAACCAAGTGGCTATCAACAGTGTTTCTTCGACGATCATTCAGCGAACGTTACTGGATATCAGCCTTCTCAGCAGGTGCCTGGTTCATGCAACCATGCACTCTTGAAGGCTGGCGTTTCCACGGCAGTACCACCACTGCACGCCCACTGAGTGGCGACAGGTGGCCGTGCAGATGAAGCACGTTTTATGTTCTATCGGACAGATAGCCGTTGGAGTGTATGGCCAGATACGTCTGAGAGAAAAGCTTTCAGGCTGGAAGGGGCAGCTTTATGATCTGGGGCATGTTTTCGTGGCATATCTTGGGTGATCTCGTCATTCTGGAAAGCGTAATGGACCAACAAAAGTACGCATCTGTCTTTGAGGGACCATGTCCTCTTCTACAGGCAGTTTGTTTCTCCTAGGCATGATGGCATCTACCAGCAGGACAATGCAACGTGTCACACAGCTCGCAGTGTACGTACGTGATTTCAAGAGCACCACGATTTGTTTATCACACTCCCCTGGCCACCAAACTCCCCGATTTTATACCCAATTGAGAATCTATGGACCCACCTCGATAAGGGTGTTCACGTCAAGAATTCTGAAGCAAGAAATCTAGCGCAGCTGACCACAGCACTGGAGTCGGCATGACCCCACATCCCTATCGGTACCTTCTAGAACCTAGTTGACTGTCTTGCGGCATATTTTCTCGCAGTGGTCTGCAGTGCTAACGGTGGTATTCAGGCTCTTGCAGCAGGTCCGATTAATATGACTGGAAATTACATTGTTGTGGTCTTAACAATGAAGAATGGTTTAACGCATATGTTCACGTTTCTATATCCTGGGCGAACCTATTCTTCTCTCTAACCAAAAAACTTGCACTTAGCAGAACATGCTTAATGTAGGCTAGTCTTAGTTGCATTCTTCAATTTTTACTCCTGAAACTTTCCTTAACTACCAGACGGAAAGTTCTGTGATGCCTCAGGATGGGCTTACCAACCGATTTCTTCTTCCAGCTAAATTGAGTCGTAACTTTATTTTCTCAACAATACAAGTTAAAAACTCTTCGTTGAATAGTATTCTTCTATAAGACTGTTGTTGTGTTGTTGTGGTCTTGAGTCCAAAGAATGGTTTGATGCAGCTCTCCATGGTACTCTATTCTGTGCAAGCCTCTTCATCTCCAAGTAACTACTGCAACCTACATCCTTCTGAATCTGGTTACTGTATTCATCTCTTTGTGTCCCTCTACGATTTTTACTCCCCACGCTTCTCTCCAGTATTAAAATGGTGATCCATCCCTTGATGCTTTGGAATGCGTCCTACCAACCGATCCCTTCTTTTGGTCAGGATGTAACACAAATTTCTCTTCTCCCGAATTCTGTTCAGCACCTCATTAGTTACATGATCTACTCATCTAACCTTTAGCATTCTTCTGTTGCATCACATCTCAAAAGCGTCTATTCCCTTTTTGTCTATACTGTTTATCGTCCACGTTCCTCATCCGTACATGGTTGCACTTCAGACAATTTGTTTCATGAAGGACTTACTGAGACTTAAATCTGTATTCGATGTTAACAAATTTTTCTTCTACAGAAACGCTTTTCTTGCTACTGCCAGTCTTCATTTTATAGCCTCCCTACTTCGACCATCATCAGTTATCTAGCTTCCCAAACAGGAAAACTCATCTGCTACTTTAAGTGTTTCAGTTCCTAATCTATTTCCCTCAACATTGCCTTACTGAATTCCACTACATACCAATATCATCGTTTTGCTTTTGTTGTTGTTCATCCTATATCATCCTTTCAAGACACTGTCCGTCCCGTTCATCTGCTTTTCCATAACCTTCGCTGTCTCTGCAAAAATTGCAGTGTCACTGGCAAACCTCAAAGTTTTATTTCTTCTCCCTGAACTTTAATTCCTACTCCAAATTTTTCTTTTGTTTCGTTTACAGCTTGCCTATTATACATATTGAATAACATCGGGGAAAGGCTACAACCCTGTCTCACACCCTTCTCAACCACTGTTTCCCTTCCGTGCCGCTCGACTCTTATACCCGCCTTCTGGTTTCTTTAAAAATTGTAAATACCCTTTGGCCCCCTTTATTTAACCTTGCCACCTTTAGAATTTGAAAGATAGTATTCCAGTCAACATTGTCAAAAGCTATCCCTAAGTCTAGAAATCCTATAAACGTAGGCATTATCTTTCTTAACCTATCTTCTGTGACATGTCGTGGGGTCAGTAGGGTCCCTCGTGTTCCTACATTTCTTTGGAATCCAAACTGATCTTCCCCGAGGTTGGCTTCTACCAGCTTTTCATTCTTCTGTGAAGGATTTGAGTTAGTATTTTGCAGCCGTGACTTATTAAACTGATAGTTAGGTAATATTCACACCTGTCAACACCTGCTTTCTTTGGGGTGGCAATTATTATATTCTTCTTGTAGTCTGAAGCTATTTTGCCTGTCTCATACGTCTTGCCCAGCAGATGGGAGAGTTTTGTCATTAATGGCTCACCCAAACCTATCAGTAGTTCTAATGGAATGTTGTGTACTCCCGGGGCCTTCTTTCGACCTAGGTCTTTCTGTGCTCTGTCAAATTCTTCACTCAGTATCACATCTCCAGTTTCACCTTTATCTACGTCCTCTTCCGTTTCCATAATATTGCCTTCAGGTACATCGCCCTTGCATAAACTCACTATATAGTTGTAGGTACAGAGAGGTGGCTAAAGCCGGAAATAAGGTGAGCCGAAATTTTCTCAAACGATCTAACAGTGCTCAGAAAGGATAGATTAAATACAGTTGGTGGTGGAGTGTTTATTGCTGTCAGAGATAGTTTGCCTTGTATCGAAATTGAAGTAGATAGTTCGTGTAAAATCGAATGGTTAGAGGTTATACCTAACAACCGGACTAAACTATTAGTTGGATGGTTTTACCAACCCCCGTCTCAGAAGTTATAGTTGCTGAACAGTTCAAAGAAAACTTGAGTCTCATTTCAGTTAATTACTACGCTCATACAGTTATAGTCGGTGGTGACTTCAATGTACCCTCCATATGCTAGAAACATTAGACGTTTAAAGACGGCGGCAGACAAAAAACGTCAACCGAAATTGTACTGAATTTTTTCTCAGAAAATTATTTTGAACAATTAGTTCATGAGCCCACTCGAAGCGTAAATGGTTGCGAAAGCATACTTGACATTTTAGCAATAAATAATCGAGGACATATAGTGAGTATTGTGACGAATACAGGGATTAGCGACCACAAGGCAGTTGCTGCTAGGCTGAATACCGTATCACGAACAACCACCAAAAAGAAAGGCAAAGTATATCTATTTAAAAAAAAGCTTATAAAAATGCTCTTAACGCCTTTTTAAGAGACAGTCTTCACTCCTTCCGATCTGATCATGTAAGTGTAGAAAAGTTTTGGAATGTTTTCAGAGAAATAGTATCAAAAGCAATTGAGAGATATAAACCACATAAATGAATAAGTGATGGTACTGATCCCCCGTAGTACACATAACGGGACAGACAGTTGTGGCCGAAACAATGAAAGAAGCATGTGAAATTTAAAAGAACGCAAAATCCCAAGGACTGGAAAAGGTGTACAGAAGTTCGAAATATAGCGCGTACTTCAATGCCAGATGCTTTTAACAATTTCCACAACGAAATCTGGCAGAAAACCCAGAGAGACTCTTGGTCATACATAAAGCACACCAGTGGCAATACGCAATTAATATCTTCACTACGCGATAACATCGGTGAAGTGACTGATGACAGCGCCACTAAAGCAGAGTTGTTAAACATGGTTTTCCGAAACTCCTTCATCTGAATTCCAATCAAAAACAACTGTCAAGATGAGAAACATAGAAGTAGATATCCTCTGTGTAACGACGCAGCTTAAATCGATTAATAAAGGCAAGGCCTCCGATCCAGATTGTATACCAGTCAGGTTTCTCTCACGGTATGCTGATAAAATATCTCCATATTTAACAATTACATACAACCACTCGCTCACAGAAAGATGCGTACCTAAAGACTGGAAAATTGCTCACGTGACACCAATACCCAAAAAGGGAAGTAGGAGTAATCCGCTGAATTACAGGCCCATATCACTAACGTCGATTTGGAGTAGGTTTTGGACCATATACTGTATTCGAACATTATGAAGAACCTCGAACAAAACCATTTATTGACACAGTCAGCACGGATTCAGAAAATGTTGCCGGCCGCGCTGGTCTCGCGGTTCTAGGTGAGCCGTCCGGAACCGTGCGACTGCTACGGTCGCAGGTTCGAATCCTGCCTCGGGCATGGATGTGTGTGATGTCCTTAGGTTGGTTAGGTTTAAGTAGTTCTAAGTTCTAGGGGACTAATGACCACAGCAGTTGAGTCCCATAGCGCTCAGAGCCATTCGAACCATTTGAACCAATCAGAAAATATTGATTTTGTCAAACACAACTACCTCTTTATTCTCATGATATAATAAGTTCTATCGACATACGATGTCAAATTGATTTTATATTTTTAGAATTTCCACATGGCTTTAGACACGGTTTTTCACAAGAGTCTTCTATCCAAACTGCGTGCCTACGGAGTATTGCTTCAGTTGTGCGACTGGATTTGTGATTTCCTCTTAGAAAGGTCACAGTTCGTAGTAATAGACGGAAAGTCATCGAGTAAAGCAGAAGTAATATCCGGCGTTCCCCAAGGTAGTGTTATAGGCCCTCTATTGTTCCTGATCTATATTAACATCCTAGGAGACAATCTGAGTAGCCGTATAAGATTGTTAGAAGATTATTCTGTCATTTATCGTCTCGTGAAGTCATCAGGCGACCAAAACGAATAGTAAAATGATTGAGATACGATATATGTATGATAAGAAAAGTGGTAATTGACCCTGAATAAAGAAAAGTGTGAAGTTAGTCACATGAATGGTAAAAGAAATCAGCTAAATTTCGATTACGCTATAACCCACACAAATCTGAGGGCTGTAAATTCTACTAAATACTTACGGATTACAATCACAAATAACCTAAATTGTAACGATCTCATAGATGATGTTGTGGATAGAGCAAACCAAAGACTGCGATTCATTCGCAGAACACTTATTAGGTGCAACAGGTCTACTGAAGAGACTGCTTACACCACGCTTGTCCGCCCTTTTCTGGAGTATTGCTGTCCATGCGCATCAGGTGGGACTGACGGATGACGTCGAGCCAGCCGTGGTGACCGAGCGGATCTAAGCGCTTCAGTCTGGAACCGCGCGACCGCTACGGCCGCAGGTTCGACTTCTGCTTCGGGCATGGATGTGTGTGATTTCCTTTGGTTAGTTAGGTTTCAGTAATGTTAAGTTCTATGGGATTGATGACCTCAGATGTTAAGTCCCATAGTGCTCAAAGTCATTTGAACCATTTGATGAGATCGAAAAAGTACACAGAAGGGCAACACGTTTTGTATTATCGCGAAATAGGGAAGATTGTGTCATAGACATAAAACGTGAATTGGAGAGGCAATCATTTAAACAAAGGCATTTTTCGGTCCGACGGGATCTTATCACGAAACCTCAATCACCAGTTTGTTCCTCCGATAGCTAAAACATTCTGTTAGCGCCCACCTACATAGGGAGAAATGATCATCACGATAAAATGAGAGAAATCAGGGCTCATGCAGAAAAACGTAAGTGGTCGTTTTTCCCGCGTGACGTTCGAGAGTGGAACAATAGAGCGACAGCTTGAAAGTGGTTCAATGAACACTCTTCCCGGCACTTAATTGTAAATAGCAGATTCTTAACCACGTAGATGTAGAAATGCTCCTTCCACTTTTCTGTTAGTTTAATTTTCCTTTAAGCAGCATCTATCTTACGCTTCTACATCCTTACATTTGTCCTATAGTCATTCCTGATTAGTCATTTTGCATTTGCTGTCGATCTCATTTAGACGTTTGTATTACCTTTCACGTGCCTCACTTGTTGAAGTTTTATATTTTCTACTTTCAACTATTAAATTCAATATCTCTTGTGTTAGCCAAGGATTTCTGCTAACCCTCATCTTTTTACCTACTTTGTCCTCCGGTGCCTTCACTATTTCGTCTGTGAGAGCTACCCATTCTTCTTCTACAGTATTCAGTTCCCCTGTTCTTGTCAGCCGTTCCCTAATGCTGCGTCCGAAACTCTCTACAACCTCTGGTTCTTTTAGTTTATCCAGGTCCCACCTCCTTAAATTCCTGCTTTTTTGCAGTTTCTTCGTCCTTAATCTGCAGTTCATAACAAATAAAATGTGGTCAGAGTCCACATCTTCCCCTGGAAATGCCTTACAATTTAAAACCTGGTTCCGAAATCTCTGTCATATCATTATATAATCAATCTGAAACCTGCCAGTGTCTCCAGGTCTCTTCCACATATATATATAACCTTCTTTCTATAACTTTATTCTTCAAATATTCTCTCGTTGTCTGACTTGTCAAATGACTTCATAGCACTTTAATTCATATTCGATGCACGCAAAAATTTGTGTTTTAAGTAATGGTAACCTTGCTAAGTCGAAAGTTATTATTTCGTCCTTTTGAAGTTTAATTCTCTTTTCAAATATCTCGTTTTTTGCTTATACCATTTGCTCAATGTACAGATACAGTATCATAGGAAATAGATATGTTGGTATACCGGTGCCGAGCCTATGAAGCTCCAAAATTGACTAGAACTTCTGTTGTCGGTGATTGTAGATCTTGTTCAACGAGTTTTCGTGTGAACATTGTTATGAGATTTTCTTTTTGTAAACAAATGACCCCCTTTCTTGCTGCAATTGGTATTTTTTGTCCTTCAGGCGGGTCTAGCATTTAACTTTAATGCATTTTCAGTGGAATAGTTCTTGGAATTTGCGTTTCTTCTCATCTTTTCACATGCTGGAGATGGTACTTTAACTTCACTTACAAAACATAAGCACGTTTTCATGATCCGACTTTTTTTCTTGACAGTTTCCGTATTGTTTGCCCTTATTGCTGTGGAGCACTAGTAGTCCTTTGTCACTAGTTGTAGATATTTCAGTGAAAATTGTGATTTAAAGTCGTAAGTTCTGTGAGTTCTGAACTCACAGCATTAATTCCGTTACTCAGATTCCCTTTACTAAATGCGATGACTTTTCGTTACTATCAGTAGTTATGTTACGGATTTTGCCTACTTCATTGTTCAAGTCGTTGCACGTGATCCGTGCGCTGTTAACCACTATAATCCTACCTTTTTTTGTCTTTCTTTCATGTATCCTTGTTTTTAATGATCTCATCATTTTGCGCCTATGTTTTCCCAAGAGCTTTACTAAACTGTTCAGTTATTTGCTTGCTTTTTTTGTCAACGTGGGTGCGAAATTCTTGGGTTTCCGTTTTGATTTCTTCGAGTTTGACTCTCTGAGATGATCATGTTTTCCATCGAACGACTCAGTAAGCTCAGATCGGAAATTATTGACAGTATCTGTTAATGTGTTCAATTTAGTTTTGATTTTCTCATGAATTTGTTTATTTTCCTCACACATTTCTTTGGTTTTCTCCCGAACAGATTGTAACTATCTTTGCGATTCTTTGATTTTGCCGTCCATCATTAATTCCACTTCCCGTAATAACTGAGTAATGAAGTTATTACTAGCAGTAGTTGTTCTCTTTTATTGAGTAGCCAACGACGTTGAAATAGGCTTGGGAGGATGTTTTCAATAAACATGTAGTTAAAGAGAGATGCAAGCTGCGATTTCTGATGAACTTCATCGTCGTGCTTGCCAAACGTATCGTAGGCGGGCAGTAGCACAAAAGGATTTGACGACCTCCAGCTGGCAGACTTAGTTGACATGACTGCATCTTCGAAATGGAATTCTGGGTATAGATATACTTTAACAGTGGTTGATGTTTATTACAAATAAAGACTAAAAGCGGTGTTGCAGTTGCAAATGCGCTTAAAAAGTTTACACAGAAAGCAGGCGTGTTCTGGTACACTTACAGACTGCTCTTCGGAAGGAATTCTACAATACTAGTTTTAAAAATGTAATGCAACATCTCAGAATTAATCATTACTACACTTTTTCAAATACCAAAGCTTCCGTAGTTGATGATTTCAACAGAACACTCAAGAGTCTTATGTTCAGAAAATTTACTGCTCATTGCTCCTACTAATGGATTAATACTGTAGAAGGATTAGTAAAGCAATATAATCACACGAAACACAGGACAATCAAAATGCAGCCAGCAGAGGTAAAAAAAAAAATAGCCTTCTATCTACTGTGAATAATAAAATCAAAATGATCGCTCCATGCTCTTCGAAACTTAAAATTGGCGATTATGAGAGAATTATCAAACAGGAGACGGTCTTTCACAAAGGATACACTGCAAGCTGGTCAACGCAAATTTTCAGAATATGTAAAGTGCAATAAACGAATCCTAGAACGTATCTCCTCGAAGGTTACAGTTCTCATAACACAGCGCCAGCATTCTACGTTGCAGAGCTACAGAAAACGGAATATCCATCCACATATTGAGAAAATCATACGTATGAAAGGGAACAAAGCTCTGGTAAAACGGCCCTAATTCAGCAATGCACATAACAGCTGGATTAAATAGGAAAAATAATCATAGCATTTGGACGCTTAATACATCTGGAATAGTTTGATTTAAATGTGTGTGTGTGCGTGCCTAAACACATGTTCTGGATGGATATCTGCCTAGCTTTGAACCTGTTTGAGTACGGCACGGTAAGAATGTCAAGAGTCGTGACGTCACGTGGGTACGGTGCTGTGCGATAAGCTGCGGTGCGGTGATAAGACGTCTCCCTAGGTATATACGTCCCGAAAGTGGACCAGAACACTCATCCAATACCTACTGACGTAGGTTCTCGTCTGTCGCACTTGCAAACTACAGCGCTTAGGCCTCATAGACAATAGACGCCAGTGAATTTCCCCATCTAGTGGTGAATCCACGCCCTTTGTGGCACACGGTACTCGACGACGAGGTACTTTTCACAATTCCTGTAGGCTGACTCTTTCGGCCATATATTGAAATGAGAGCGCAATACACGTTAACTTACAGTACCTTCTTATGGGAATACTTTTTCTCTAATTCAGAATGTTACGCTGCTCATTTTCGATGACATGTTACCCTACGAATTTGCCTGCTTATTAGTTTATTGCCTCTTGGGAATTGGATGTTTGGACAATGCACTATTTCAGTACTGCTTTAAAAATTGTGTGGATCCAGCAATATCTTGTCGTTACTTGCTTTCCTAGAAAGATGTAGCTACCGAAAGCTGCACTCGTTTATTTTAATGATTGAAAACACATTATGGCAATGTGTGTCGACAACACATTCACCACCACAAACGTAGCTCTGTGTTTCGAAACCCTGGAAGGTGCACGTTATGTGTGTACATATGGGACACACAGCGAAATCGGTAGCGGCGGGACACAGCCTAATTGAAGAATGGATTTTAGAGTTTGAGACTACGAACTTCCTGGTTCGAGCAAGCGGCAGTTGCTATTAGTAAAGCACAATTAAGAAGCTAAGAGAAATAAATATCCACAACGATCTTTTCAATCTGGGCAAGGGTCTGTGTGGAATTCCACTTTAGAGGCTATAAGTCAAGAGCTTAGCAGGTGTGCCCAGCACATGAAGCTCATGAAAAATGCACAACCCTGTCTATGAGCAAAAGACAAAAACTCAGAGTCAGCTCGAAAACAAAAATCGGATAAAGTAACATGACTGGTACAGTTCGTTTCTAGATCGTATATCAGTTCAGTTCCATTTCATTTCGTATGCAATTAAAGGAATACTTGCTGTTGAGTGGTGGCTGAGAGTTTCTTACGTGAAGTCGTGGATTCTGGAAAAACGCCCCTCAAAAGACAGGCTGCAGCAAGAAGTCTTTCATCAAGAATTCGGTGGCATTCCTGGACGGTTCATATGGCTAGCTCAGTTATTCCTAAGTTGCGGTTTCTTGGATTTAATCCCTGATGCATGGCCACAAAGCTGAAGTATTTCCCAACTGCCCACTTGGTATGTAGGAACTATATATGAGGCATGGATGTCAAAGGGAATCCTGGCTTTCTAAAAACGTGAGGAATTTATCACAGTCTCAATTGCGTTCTCTGTTCCTTTGTACTGCCTCCTCGTTTGAACACCGTTCTTCGTCAACTAATAGTAAAGGGCATCTCAACCTCGGTACCAACATAGAAAATAATTAATGCATATTTCGTATGCCATATCAAAGAAAAAGTTGTCTGTTTCGAGGAAATTCCGCTCGATCACATTGCTACAAGCAAGATGTAGCCCTTGTAACAGAGTTTGGACGGAGAACAGAGATATTTTATTCCGATCATTAATCGGCTGGTGGTCGTTACATGCCAACTATCTTTCGCATTCTCACTGTGCATTTTGAAGACGTAAGTGTCACTTTTTGGTATATCTTGAGGTGTTAGTTCCCCGTCTCAGACTCCTTATTCTGAGCAGCTCGCATTTGCCTGATTGTACATTTCGATCCGGAGTCCATTGGCTTATTTCTCTTGTTTGTTTGAAGATACTAGATGCACAGATGAGGAACTCTGATTTGTTAACTTGTAATCGTCCTAACGATGTCACTCAAGATCTCACGGCTCAGGGGGACGTGTGGCTGCTCTGCCTGAGGTTTACATGTTCGCACCTCGCCACAATCGCAGTTCTCCCGTGCTACGCTGTGCCGCGGCAGGGTGCTGCAGTGGGCTCATTAAGGGCCATGATGCTCCTTTTCTATGGCGATCTATCCTCACAGTTGGGGCGCCCACTTCCGTCACGACGAAGACAGATTTCCTCGCCGCTCATGTCGCTACCACATGTGTATCGGGTGAGTACACCCCGGCCGCCGCATCTGCCAACGCCCCTGCACGTCCACCGCCACTGTCTACTTGCTGCAGGTACTGTAGGTGCCAACATACTGGCGGAAAGCACAGCTTGCAGAGCAGACATTTTCCCTTACAGAACCTTTCTTTCTTGAGAGTCTAAGGACAATGAATTTTATACCTAGAACTTCAATTCAGAATACAGTTTTCGTAGGTGTTAATATGCCAGGTTTTGGTGTTACGCCTCATTTGTGGAGCTGTTTGCCTGTATCCCCCCCCCCCCCCCCTCCAGTACATACAAGAAAGTGGTACTGAGTTCAGTTTCAGATGTTACTAAATGTCTACTTTTAATTCAGAAGCATCATTAACAAGTAATGTTCTGATGTTGATTAGTGAAAATTAATGTACTAGTTTGAAGGGTGGCTTTACCTGCTCTGAAACCAGATCGTACGCCCGAATGGGGTATGTGAGGATTGTCTTACTTTGATTTCATTATATTTGCAACATGACCTATCTAAGGTCAGTCTCTTAGCATTTATGTACGCCAAATTCACTTTCCACGGATGCTCTGCAAAGATTTTAGCCCAGAAACCAAAAGCCTGGCCTGATAAAAAGTGAAATGTCATTAATAAATTATTTAACTGTGCCACGGATAACGCGGATGTCAGTCTGCATGAATATTTCGAACTATGTAAGTGTTATTAAAATGGCGTCATAAACATGCACGGTCTTGTACATACAGGTAATCAGCACCTTCTGTCATCTGTTCTACAATTTTGTCATTTGTAGATGGTTGCAGGTACAATATGATGGGAAAAGAAGTAATTTGGCTTAATTTGGGTCTACAGTGGTTTCATTCAGTTTCAACTGAATCAGACTCGACATGTTACGACCTTACGATCTTTCCATTCATTTTCCTGCACAAAACAAATTGTTATCCTTTAAGATAAATTTAAGCAGTTAAACTAGATTTATTGAACCTTGCACAGTACTGTCAGTGAGTGGAGAGTATCACTGCGCCTTGGCTCAAAAACACGAAAATATTTATATTGTCATACATCGAGCGGTATTTTCCCACTAAGTTAGTGAACGTTACCATGTATGAGAACCTGGTACAAAAATCCTGATGGCAGGATCTGGTGTCTTGTCACCTCAAGCATGCTTCGTCTGCAAACCTAATCTCGATACCGAGAATAGAAAATAAAATATAGATGAAGCAGCTGAGACAGTCAAGGTAAACCACGATGCACTGCTGCAGCAAAATCCTAGAAATTCTCTTCTTAAGCGCCGAAACATCGACTTACCGAGTGACCACTACATGGTTGGATCATCAGCGAAAGTGTCGTCCTGAAAGAAAATTAGTCAACAATATGAGACCTTACATGGCTGTTGCGTATCATTATTCATTATGCTTATTACAACACATGGAATCATTCTGTAATCGTTCTTCAGCTGTAGGAGACAGACTAAGGACCACGTGCTTGGATGAAGGCCATGCTGTCAATGATATGGATCACAAAGAAAATTAGTTAAAATTTCAAAAATTCACACGGAATTTGTATATGTCATGCTCATTATAACACACATAAGTATTTTGTTATCGTTCTACTGTGATAAGAGAGTACGGACCATGTGTTTGGCTGAAGACCACAATACCAAAGATGCGTATCACAAAGAAAATTAAGTAAATTCACGAGGTTCCACACGCATTTCCACACGAAATATATTACAATTTACGCTGATTTGACGCATTCCAAAGTTTACATTTATGGTTCTCGAAACTGAAGAAGTCTACATAACGACCAGTTACCTCTGTACGAAAAATGAAGACGTTGGTTACCAGAGACCTCCACATATCATATTCCCAGCTACCAGAAACCGAATGCTCCACGTATCTCTCGATGTCCGTACGTCCCTGTCCAGGCACAGAACAGAACACCAGTAAATAAATAGAGACAGGTGCTCATTCCTCCTCCAGAGGATCTGTGTCAGACTGGCAGAGTACCGAATAAAGATACACAAAAGGCTAGCCTACTAAGGCGAAAGTCACGCAACTCCTTCAGGTTTTCCATGCGTTTCGCATGATCTGTTTATTTTTCAGGTTGGTTTTACTTGTAACATTATTTGCATGTGTACACTGACTGGTTGGTGCGATTTGTTAACACATTTCATGATGATGGTCATTGGCCTATTGTCTACAGAAGACATGTTTGGTTTTGATATGATCAAGTGTCATTTTACGGGAAAAATGACTCTTGAACCTAATCTGCTTTTTCGTTATCAGCTTGTCCATATGACCAATGTAAAGGGTGTAATGTCCACAATCCATTAAACTGTTATCAGTCAGCCTTGGTTCTTGGAGTACAGAATTTTTGTTTGTTCGTTCTTCATCGATTTCAATTTATGCCGATTCCCTGATTTCTTTTAATATCTATGTCATTTGTACCACTTTGTTTCATACTGAGCGGTGTTTACTTCACTGTCACTTATTTGAACTCCACCCCTAATGCCTGTTTGTTAAGTGGTTTGTACGTAGTGTTCAGTGATTCTCTTTCATGCTTGTTGGACGTGGATCAGTTTGTTAGACCTCTCCTAAGGAAAAAACTATTTTCCAATCAACATTGAAACAAATGAGCCCTCAGTCAATATTATTTTTAGTCTTATTGACCAGGTTTCAACACTTCTAAGAGTGTCTTCATCAGAATTAAAACAATGAAAGTGGCCTATAACATAGTTACAAATTAATAGGAAAAGTATTTATATATAAAATGTGTAAGTACTGACTAACAATAATAGACAGAGGCAGTACTTACATGTCACATATAAAATAATTAACAGGGCAGAAGGGCTTTACATTCCACCACCTATCTAGAATGGGTGTGAGGACTTGGCAAATCATAGAGCCTGTCACATTCGAGGAAGCTTAAAGAGTATATATTTAATACTCCTTTGATAATTTATGTGTACAGACATGTGTTGTATTACTGTTGTAAAGGGAGGGGGCAATAAAAGTGGTCCGGACAAGTGGATACGACTGTACGTGAATGTTTGCATGAAACCACTCCCCGTGACGCGCACCCCACCTACAGGCCCGCCACGCGATTCACACCGGTTCAGAGCGTTTGAGTGGAGCAGTACAAAGAGGGCAATGGTACTCTCTGTGCAGCAGCAGGTGCTCGTTGTGGAAAGTTACGTGACAAAAAAGTTGTGGAAACGGTGTGGTCAGATGTTTGCAAAATTGAAAACAGGAAATTTGAGGTAAGATCTTATGCCACCAAACTGCTGAGGTCATCGGTCCCTAAGCTTACGCACTACTCAATCTAACTCAAACTAAGCTACACTAATCACAACACACAAACCCATGCCCGAGGGAGGACTCGAACCTCCGACGAGGGGAAGTTGTTTGCTGACAAGTTTAGTGGTTTCAAAGTGCCAGCATAAGAGTGCCATGCAAAGCTTAGTCTGAAAATGGCGTCAGACAGGATCTGTTTTGAACAAATGAAAAAAAAAACATTCCGAAACGTGCCCGCACACCAGATAAATTGATTTCATTTCATCAGAAAATGCCTCAGAGTCCTAACAAAATAACCCGACGCCTGTCGCAAAACAACGGCGTATCACGTCGTTCATTCGGACGAATACTCCTCCTAGACCTGTACATTCATCCCTTTCCAGAGTCTGTGGGTCATGCGTTAAAATCAGCAGAAGCTCCTCAGCTCCAGTTTAGTGAGAGGCTGTTCACTAAGATAAGAATGAATGCATTGGACATGGATCTGTTCTTTATGTCTGATGAGTTCTGGTTTCAGATGAGAAGTTAGCTGAACTCACAGAATCACAGGCTGTGGACAGCAGACCATCCACGTAAATTTCACGAAACGTCATTGCATGATCAGCAAGTTGGGGCCTCTTGTGCAGTGCCTGAACGCCGCATTACTGGTCCCATGTTCTATCATCAGACTCTGACTTCGACGCTTTACGTTGCCAACATCTTGAAACTATTTGTGGCAGCATTAATGGAGGAAGAAAATACTTACAGCTACTTCCGACAGCCGATGGGTGTGGTTGAGCGGCTCTAGGCGTCACAGTCTGGAACCGCGTGACCGCTACGGTCGCGGGTTCGAATCCTGCCTCGGGTATAGATGTGTGTGATGTCCTTAGGTTAGTTAGGTTTACGTAGTTCTAAGGGACGGATGACCCCGTATGTTAAGTCCCATAGAGCTCAGAGCCATTTGAACCATTTCTATTTCCGACAGGATGGATTAGCTGCCCATATATTCGACCGCAATTTGGAGCCCATTTACACAATCTTCACGCCTGGTAGAGTTGTCAGCGGAGGTTAGTCTGGCCGCGACCCTAGTTGGCCACCCATGTCACCTCTTCTGTCAGTGTGCGATTACTTTGTGTGGGGGCCCTCAAGTCCGTGGTGTACCGCAACAACTCTCATCGACTTCAAGGTCTGCAGCGGAACATTCCAGAGGTCCACCCTCGATACGCCTTCATCGGCTAGCTGACCAGGTCCCATAAGTGCGAAGAGACAACCGGAGGTCACTTTCGACATCTGCTGTAACAAGGTTAGTACTGTATTTCTTTTCCTTGCTGTATCTCTTTATACTCTGGAATTTTGTTCTCCAGGACAGTTCTATTTCCCCGCCCTGTATTACATCATTACATAATTTTCACTTGAGGTAATAGTCTATATAAGGTTAAAAACAATGGTATCGTATAAATTACACTTACGCAAGATGTTACTTCATACATTAAAATGACAGTTCATCCATTTCTGTGTTCCTTAATTTCGTCTTATCTTAAATCTAGGTCTGTATATTATCTCATTGTTTGCATGTGTTTCGGCATCTGAGTCTGCTCCTGTGTTTGCGCCTGTGTCTGTATCATTCCAAGCATTCTGTTCCCATGTTTGTCTGTTTTATTATGAACAGCACATGCCCTTTGACAAGATTTCCGCAGGCCCATTTCCTCTGCTATTTCTTTGCGGGATTAACATTATTTTGGGACGACGATCGGCTGTGGGTTAATATTGATGAGGTGAGCGTCGATAGCCCGTTTTCATTTACCTCCTGTCACCGATTTAACCACGGACGACTAAACGAGAACAGCGGCAATTAAGATCAGGCTATTGTTCCCCTCTTAGACGCCAATTTCCACTCTTATCTCGTACGTTATTGCTGTTAGTTGGGATCATGCCTTTAACACATTCCCAGTAACAAGCGAGCAGATAAAGAGGTGCAAATACTCCTCTAGTACATTACTGCTGTTACTTGGAACCGTGCCCTTAACACACTCCCGGGAAACACTGCGCAGACTAATAGCTGGAAACGTAGCCTTAAGAGAGCAAGCACGCTAACTTATGAGAAAAATATTCGAGTTAAATACTAACCATCCAAACAAGTAATTAAAGGATCCTGGAGAGGTTGACCCTAGTGCAGGTCCGGTGCTTAATAATAAGGATAAAAATCTCCATATAGTGGAGGAGACTAGCGAGAAAGATGTCAAACTTACTTTTAAGGACGAAGTTAGTGAAAGAAGTAGAAGTGACCGGTTGAGCTTTCTTCTGCACAGTATCGTGGATATCGGAATCTAGTAGTAAAAAATAAAACAGGAATCGGTACCTGAACAAGCACATATATTACACCTCACGTGATCGATAGTTTTTCCGTGGTCAAATTCATCCTTTCTTATTTTGGAAAACCGTCGGAAGACGAGTACATGTTTTTACGAAACACCGTGACATTAATCATACGCACTCATGGCCAAGTGACTTTCGGTTATTTGTGATGGTTGAAGTTGACAAGATCATACGTACCTGTGTTTGATCCGTCCACATTTTAATATAGGCTGAAGAATTTAAATTCTTGTCGGATTGTTTAGTAGAACTGTATTCCGAAAGTGGGGTGTTAACAATAGAACACCAGAATATCAGAAGTAGAAATCCGTGTTAAGATACGAAAACACGGGACGACAGGAGCCCCGCAAGTGATGTGACAGTA
Source organism: Schistocerca gregaria (assembly GCF_023897955.1). Classification (NCBI taxonomy): domain Eukaryota; kingdom Metazoa; phylum Arthropoda; class Insecta; order Orthoptera; family Acrididae; genus Schistocerca; species Schistocerca gregaria. The sequence goes on from NC_064931.1 coordinate 839,602,394, forward strand.
TACTTTGAATACGAGAAATATGGGAAGGAAATCAATACTATAACTCTTCGAAATACGAACACCAGGTGATAACATTTTTCATTTGTGCTTCATGGATGGGTGTGATAGTCTGGTGGTAACGTATACTTATTTGTAAAACCCATTACGGCAATTTAGACCTGTGGCTGTTATCAGGTGGAAATTGTGTTACTGATTACGACGTCCTTGTGTGTATTGCACAGTTTGAATTTTTACATAAATATGTTGCTCGTATTGAGCTTAATGTTTGCTCTCGTCCGTAACATTGGGTGGGATAACTGATTCCATATATTTTTCTTTCACGTGAAACAAAACTGGTTTCATCACATTGTATTCTATGGATTCATGTCAATTTGTTTACTGCTTCCCAATCTGTCTGTTCAGCACATGATTTAAATGCACTGTAAGCACAATCCACGCACTCTACTTCATTTTTGTTACCATCATTTTTTTGTACTCTCACATTTAGTGGAGGTCTCCGAAACTTTTATTGATTTCTCCTAAAATGTACTGTGTTTAGTACCTTCTAATAACGTGTCAAAACAGTTGCGTAGCTACTGCCACATTTTTGGCATTTGCAAGGAATGGAAATGAGCGTTTGGCGTCGTTGGCCCGGAGGTCCCTTACGGGGCAGGTCCGGCCGCCTTGGTGCAGGTCTTATTACATTCGACGCCACACTGGCCGACCTGCGCACCGGATGGGGATGAAATGATGATGAAGATAACACAACACCCAGTCTTTGAGCGGAGAAAATCCCCGACCCAGCCGGGAATAGAAACCGGGCTCATAGGGCGGCAATCTGTCACGCTGACCACTCAGCTATTAGGGAAGAATGCTCTAGTCACCAAAACTGAAAAGCATAGTGCCTACTCACCTACATCTGCATCCACACTCTGCAACACATTGAGAATTGCATGTCACTAGTGGCAAGAAACAGCACCATTCAAACTACAGTTACATACCCATTCCGTGGCAAGCTATAATAAAGTCGAATACCAAAACTTTCAAAGCCTGCTGAAAGGAAGTTCTCCATTAAAAATGAGGAAGTACAGAAAAAGGATGCGAACAAATATAATGTGGAATACGAGGAATAACTTACAATGCATTTAAATTGAACAGCTTATACTCAGATTCGTAATCAATAATAGATACATATCAGTACGCAGAATACCGTGCAACGATTGCGGATTCTGTGCTATATGTGAGACAAAAACAAATTTGCAATCATTTACCCCATACAGTATTACTGATGCGAGAAAAACGCAGTCAGTATAGAAGCAAAATATTTACAACGCAATTCAAAGAGTGCTGTACACACGAGAAACCATAATGAGAAGCACACTGTGATGAAGCCAACTTCTTTTAACTATGAAACGAAAATAAATAGGGAAGAACAAAAATCAGCCAATAAGAAAACGAGATGATGGACTGATAAAATTGCAAAGCTAGAGGCCACGTGCTAGAGAACCAAGGGTTTGTTGCCAGAAACCCCTATATGAGTTTCACCCCCGTGGTGTTAATTATTACCTGGATAAAATATCCAACCTTAGACAAAGAGCACAGGAAGATTCTGAACGATTTGCAGAACTCATAAGGGATATTTTATGCAATACATATACCCATGGTCTGGATACAACCCGTAATGACGTGGTCGTAGAAGTAATGAAACGCTATGGGCTGGTGTTTTTATTTGTGGCATTGTCTCACAGATTGGAGTGGAGGTTAAAGTTGCACCTCACGTAGCAGTCTGCATGGCACTGTGAAAAGAAGAAGCCGGATGGTTTGTTGCTGTCCCAGGGCGCAATAGTGAGACACATCGCGTGGCGTGTGTGCAAATCAATCTGTTTGTAGCCGATGTAAGCGCTCTGATCACATGTCTGATACATTCCTAACGCTGTCCTAACTGCCAAAGGATTGCGAATTTAGGAGTGCGCTGTCAACAAAACCGAAACAGATCATTCCGTGACTGTGATGGTCATCGACATCATCAGGGAAATGCGCTTTTTAATTAGGAAAACGTCAGGACGGAAGGGCGGGTGCAGCCAACCATTCCCACCCCCAGTAAACTAAGTTAAGGTTTTAAATCACCGAATTTTGAAGTAGATGGCAAATATGATTGTGAAGGAGAAACACAAGGCAAACTGCCCCGAAATTTAGTGGATATGCGTGCCCAGATAAGCTTAGTGGTTCTGGGTCTTGGCGACAGTGATCGTTAAAATCACACCGATGTCTTTTTAGCTGTTTGGTTACGGTTCTGTGAAAGAATGCACCAGTTTGGCGGCAACAGCACCTCACAGATGTGAAGAGGTCTGGGGTTGGGGCCAATTCCTTAGAATTCTGATACACTGCTTACCTTGTTGTTGTGAGCATCCAGCCCTGTAATGATAAACAATGGCAGCGGAATAGTTCTGTGATTGACTGGCATACTCAGAGAGCTTAGAGCAACAACATTTCTCATTAATCCCTTCACTCAAAATGGCTTTTACGTAGAATGCAAATTCATGTGAAAAGAAGCCTGTGTGGAGCCCAAACCGTGGGAGACTGACGACGAATACTGGGGTGCCTCAATAATTTTCGAATTCGAAACATAATAATTCTGAATGGAACCATACAGACCAGTATGGAAGAAGTAATGGGGAGCTTACTATCCGTTCCCGAAAAGAGAGTTCATTACCAGTCAGAGAAATGTTTGGAATCATGCCATTCCTTAAGCTGCAATTACAAAATAAGTCGTTCCACTTAACCAATTGTGATCAAAGATTGTTATGAACTAATTTAAAGGAGTATACGTGGTTATTTGAAGACACGCAATATCTGCCAGGTATGATCTTGTGTACATTAAATCCTACCGGAAATGCAAGGTGAACTGCTTAGGAATTATAAAGGTAGCCGTATTAGTTAAAGTATGTTCTAGAAGAAAAGAGCCAACAACAACTTGATGTCAGAATTATGCAACCATCAGGTAACTACTGGTCAAATCCTGTCGTGATTGTCTCCAAAAAACTGATAATTAGCGAGAAGACGTACTCCCTATGTGAGGACATGAGAGCATGAATAAAGAAACCACACCTGAAAATTATCTCTTGCCAGGTACTGAGATACATTGGACAGATTTTCACTGACATTGATATGTACTAATCGTTTCATGAGATTGCATCCCATAGCCTCTCAAGACAGTTCTAAAACTGCTTATGTTGTACCTTCGGACTTATTCGAGCTTTTGTTAATGCTTTTCGGCTTAAGATATGCACCCGCCACATTTCAAAGGTTTGCTGGTTTGTTGTTAATACACTCCTGGAAATGGAAAAAAGAACACATTGACACCGGTGTGTCAGACCCACCATACTTGCTCTGGACACTGCGAGAGGGCTGTACAAGCAATGATCACACGCACGGCACAGCGGACACACCAGTAACCGCGGTGTTGGCCGTCGAATGGCGCTAGCTGCGCAGCATTTGTGCACCGCCGCCGTCAGTGTCAGCCAGTTTGCCGTGGCATACGGAGCTCCATCGCAGTCTTTAACACTGGTAGCATGCCGCGACAGCGTGGACGTGAACCGTATGTGCAGTTGACGGACTTTGAGCGAAGGCGTATAGTGGGGATGCGGGAGGCCGGGTGGACGTACCGCCGAATTGCTCAACACGTGGGGCGTGAGGTCTCCACAGTACATCGATGTTGTCGCCAGTGGTCGGCGGAAAGTGCACGTGCCCGTCGACCTGGGACCAGACCGCAGAGACGGACGGATGCACGCCAAGACCGTAGGATCCTACGCAGTGCCGTAGGGGACCACACCGCCACTTCCCAGCAAATTAGGGACACTGTTGCTCCTGGGGTATCGGCGAGGACCATTCGCAACCGTCTCCATGAAGCTGGGCTACGGTCCCGCACACCGTTAGGCCGTCTTCCGCTCACGCCCCAACATCGTGCAGCCCGCCGCCCGTGGTGTCGCGACACGCGTGAATGGAGGGACGAATGGAGACGTGTCGTCTTCAGCGATGAGAGTCGCTTCTGCCTTGGTGCCAATGATGGTCGTATGCGTGTTTGGCGCCGTGCAGGTGAGCGCCACAATCAGGACTGCATAAGACCGAGGCACACAGGGCCAACACCCGGCATCATGGTGTGGGGAGCGATCTCCTACACTGGCCATACACCTCTGGTGATCGTCGAGGGGACACGGAATAGTGCAAGGTACATCCAAACCGTCATCGAACCCATCGTTCTGCCATTCCTAGACCTTCAAGGGAACTTGCTGTTCCAACAGGACAATGCACGTCCGCATGTATCACGTGCCATCCAATGGGCTCTAGAAGGTGTAAGTCAACTACCCTGACCAGCAAGATCTCCGGATCTGTCCCCCATTGAGCATGTTTGGGACTGGATGAAGCGTCGTCTCACGCGGTCTGCACGTCCAGCACGAACGCTGGTCCAGATGAGGCGCCAGGTGGAAATGGCATGGCCAGCCGTTCCACAGGACTACATCCATCATCTCTACGATCGTCTCCATGGGAGAATAGCAGCCTGCATTGCTGCGAAAGGTGGATATACACTTTACTAGTGCCGACATTGTGCATGCTCTGTTGCCTGTGTCTATGTGCCTGTGGTTCTGTCAGTGTGATCATGTGATGTATCTGACCCCAGGAATGTGTCAATAAAGTTTCCCCTTCCTGGGACAATGAATTCACGGTGTTCTTATTTCAATTTCCAGGAGTGTAGGTCTGAAACTCACTGCCTGCCAGATCAGTCTATATGATATTATAGTGTCCTTTCAAACAATCTAAAAACAGACAGAACACTTGAGAAAAGTGTAAGCTAAGTTTCAGAATGCTCAAGTAAGTTCGAAGTTGGAAAAGAGCTCTTTCGCAGTGACTAATTCAGTACTTGGGATACGCTATCATCTCCGATGGTCTGAATCTGGACCCACGACGGACGGAAACCGTGGATAGCCGCAACCAATGTAAAGAAAATAGAGAGCTCTTCGGTGTTAACAGTTACTATCGTCGTTTCGCGAGTGATTATCCTTTTGTGACTAAGCCCTTAACCAAATTATTACTGTAAGCAGTGACTTCCGAATGGTCCACATAATGTGAGACTGAACTGAGGAAAGCTAAGGAACTTTTGGCGTGTTGATCTCTATTAATATATCTTGACTTAAAAAAAACATTTACTCACTTGTACTACGTCTCTGACTTTGACATCTGTGCTGTTTTGAGCAGAGAGAGCCAGCTCAATGAAGATGAAATCAGTTACAGTACAACAGAAAAAGAGTTATTGACTAAAATTTTTTCGGTGTTAACTACTTTAAACTATACCTGTATGGCAGGAAATTTACTGTGGTTACTGATCGTGCTACCTTCCTATAGCTGCTTAATTGAAAAGACCCCACTAGCCGACTGACATGTTGGACTTTATAGCAAGCTAAATATGATTACGAGGCATGTCGTAGACCCGACGGACTGCACCAGAATGCAGATACCCTCAGATAAAGGGTTCTAGTACTGCATGCAGACGAAGTACTAACAGCAGAATTGAAAGACATCCACGAAGGAATCCCAACTGTCAACAGTAACCCACAAAGCTCGGTATATGTTACTGGTAAACTCCTCTTGGAAACCAGTTTCTAATACCAAAGCCACTTCAGACCCTAATCATTATTCAGTATCATGATAGTACCCAATGTTGCCATATTGGTAAATGTGCTACGAACGTCGGTACTGCTACACGCTATTGGTGGCACGGCTATCTCCGTGACTTCTGCGTGGTATTTGCGCGTCTTTGCCTTCCACCCAGCGGTCACAGTTGATGTTGTTATGCGTTATTTTTCAAACCTCACCAGAAGCATTCACACCATCTGAAGCTGTAGCTCTTATTATAAAGAGATCTTTTTGGCAAATCCACCAGGAAAATGAGTATATTCGGTCAATGTAAGCTTTCTCTGCAAGTCCCATATTGCTCTCGTAAAACAACACTAGGAATTTGACAGTATTTTCATGAAGTTTATAATTGCAATTGTAGCAGCTTTGTGATATGTATCGTTGACATTTTTCTAAAAATTCCCTGAGGCACCTTCCATACCAAAGCATTGTCCGCCACTAAAGTAATGATAACTAACCTTGTCAGTCGCCAGGCGTGATTGCATTTATATATCACTGCTACCGCTGTATCAGTTTTCTGATGATGAAGGAAGGCCTGTGTCTTTTTCTACCTCTCCGGCGTCAATATCTCAATAGTGCCTCCAAAAAAGTTATGTAAAACAATAAAAGGGAATTGCTTTCTATATCATTATCTCATAGCGCTAAGAAATTTATGGTTCCTCGGAAGAACTTTTGTACATGTAAATCTTATGTATTTTTCAGGTTACACTTAATTTAGTATTATTTTATGTTCAAAACAATTCTGTCACCCGAACCCTTAGATTATCTTAAGTTTGGACCAACTTGTTTTGCAACAATATTTAAAAATATGTGACAGCCCCTCCCTAAGAATAATGTACATGGATCCCACCGGGATAAACCGCCTACCACGGGACTAGAGAACACTGTTTTGTAATAAATGTCACTACTCGTGTGGAATAGGGACGTGCACACAGGGAGTCATCCCTTGGGGCAACATCGGAAACATTTGTTTCATATTTCCTTACAATGTACGTCTGTTCCTAATGCCCATAGAGACCCGTAGTGTTGGCAAAAAAGCTAGTAAAACTGGCCGACAGTATCCACCAATAAGAAGCTTTGGAGGTCGCCATGTGAGCTGCTGGAAGGAATCGCTAGCGTCAAGATTTCACCGGGAACAGATCCCGCCCATTCACCCCGCCTCCACAGTAAGGAACAAGTACCGGAACAAGTTCCGCTCTTTCACCTACTCTGCAGCGACTATGCATATTCTTTGGGATCTTCCCATAGAGTGCAAAGTCTCTGGACTTCCCATGTTTCAAGTTGCCCCACGTGGTTTACTGCGTTCATTTGCACATTACAGTAGCGAGCAGTGTTTTGCCCCTTTGCAGTATTTGCCTCTTTGCAATATTTGTATCTTTTAACGCATTTCCTAGGACGTCTTAGCAGTGTACTTGGGCACTGTAGCTGTTATTGCGTTTTTTCCACGTTTCATTTGGGACTTTCAAAGCGTTTGTAACAATGTTTTACCGCTTGTGGTTCTTCGCTACAACAGTGTCTTGAAATGAATGCTTTTAAATGTAATGTTTGAGGAAACGAGTACAATTACTGCAGGCCTCTGAAGTGGCATATTTCCACGGCGAACCCACAGAAGTTGAGCGAAATAATGCCTCCTGTAAAAAATAAAGAACGTTCGTCTTCTTATCGATGCTACTTATGCGATAAGGATTTACTTCAAGTAGTTCACAAGACCACCAAAAAAATATTCCTGGCGAAAGGCAACAGAAAGGTTGAAGTGTATAATGTGTGCACCTGAAACTGATTCTAAAATGTGCTCGATGGATCCCTTCCTATCCGAACATGACATATGTGTGAAGTATCGTTCCATTCATTGCTAAAACCCACTAGTCTCAGTGTGTTTTTAGAAAGTGTACCAACAATAATATTTGGCACGCTCAAACAACAAAAATCATTTTAATTGGGGTTTTAACCTATTTCAGAACATTTGAGAAATATTTAAATTTTAGAATGACCAGTTTGTTTCATTGTAGTAAACACTACATTTAACAGAATGATGTCATTCATAACCCTTTAACTTCGTCATTACTGTTGAGCATATCAGACTACCATTGCCAGGTGAATATTTGAACTCTCAGATATCCAGTTGTATGTCACCTACGACTTGTTCCCATGTTACCTTTATTCCAATGTGTTAAGTAGTTACAAGAATTTTACTGAGTCAATAAAAGTATATAATTATAGAAATTGTTCTATTCATTACCTTGCTCATTGCACATATTTGCAAATTAGTCACTGTGCTGGAGATTAGTGGTGGAGTCACTGAAACTTCAATTTAGTTTTGCGTTGAAAATCAAAGTAAAAGTAGTGTGCCTTGTTTCTTTACATGGCGAATATGCCAACACTTATCTGTTGGCTTATTATTCTGTTCGTAACTTGTTCATATTGAACTGCGGTGTTATGAATTTTCATACAAAACGTACATTGTGCAGTTTAAAATTATACAGATGCAAACATGTTTTAATATGTTGCCATATGAGAAAAACCTCTTGGATGCAAATCATTGCTTCTACAATAATGTAACACCTTTTTAATTTTGGTCTGCATAAAAGACAGTAGTAGCCAAAGGCACTGTTCTTTTGATAAGTACCGTTATTGTGGGCAACAAATAATTTCAGAACCATTTCTGTCTGATTGTCAGTTTCCTATGATTGGCATAAAGGTGCAATAAAAAAAAATAAGCTGTTGTGTAAACTTTACCCATGTACTCATGAATTATGAGATGCGACTGTAGTTTTGCACCTGAAGTATGCTGTAATAAATAACTAAATATTTGATTTTCAAATAGAAGTCTCATTAGCTACAAAGAAGTGAAGTGCTATACAAGACTGTGTCTCTATATAAACAACACAAGAGGTATACATTTTCAATTAAAACGTCTGATTTCTTTCAAATTTGCTACATTCAGTGTTTGTGGTTAGAGATGAAAAACAAGAAGTTTGTAGAGGTATATGACCACTCTGTGGAAAGTTAAAAGTCTTCAAAATTTGGAAACAAATTAACACATCTCAGGGTAAATGAATATCCAAATCTGTGCACAACAATGGAACTCCTGTTACAGAAAACTAAATTTGCTGGGCCTTATGCATGGCCTCACTTCCTCCGGTTTCCCTTCACTCTTTCTGTCAGTACTCCAGACCATTACCAGCCCATAACCAAGACGACCAGGGTTGCAGTGGAACCTCTATTGATTTCAGTTTGTTGTCCACAGCTCCCTTTGACACAATAACATGTAAGAGTTTATGACATCTTTCACTTCCATTCCATCAGTAAAATAAATATTTGTCTTTCCTTCAATTCATTTTCTTAAATACACAAAGGATATACATACCCATTCGTGTGGTTTCAGTGTTCATTTACAAATGTAATCCCATGAAAACTCAATTCAACATGCTTAATTTTGAAAAGCAATAGGTTTTTGTCTTCCTGTACATCAATTTAAAAGTCACAATGTACAGTCTCAGAAACTGTACAATGTTTCACATCATAATGAGATATAATTTATATTTTTACTGAAAATAGACTGATGAATATTTACACAAAGTAGATAAAGTATCATGAGTTTTGGTATAGTACGTTATATTTCGTATAAAAGATTACTTTGTTATTTTATTGTTTCAGTAAATCATTTAGAGACCTACAAAAAATTTCATACATATTTGGAGAACGCCTCTCTACATTTTAGAAACAAAAGAATAAAATAGTTCATTTTTTCATTTACTCCCATAAATTCATATTTAACACAGTGAGTGCCAACGGCCATAACAAAGCATGAAGCTCGTTGCTCACCAGTAAGGTGGTGATGAAAACCCATCAATTTGCATGCGGCATTCGATGTTCTGAGAAGGCAACATTATAGTGCTTTCCAGACTACTTTCAGTGAGAATTTTGTAGTTCATCTAGGTAAGGTGAGGAGTGCACCCTAAGGAATGAACAAATCACTATTTACACAACAATGGCCTAGATAGCTTCCAGTTCAGTTTCAGTAGTCTAGTATCGGATTATCAGCGACATGAGAAACTAGGTGCTTATGCTTTTAATCAGAGAAAAATACTTGAGGCAAAAAATCTTGAAGTGGTGGAAATATTCTCTGGCGGAACCAAAGTATCATGTTTATTATTTAGACCAACTCTCATTACTGATTGCACATCTTTTGTAAAATGTGTAACATTCCTGACTGAAAGCTATTATAACAGAAGTTCTATTGAAGCAGACGACAACGCCGTGTTGGCAAGGTACACATGCATTGGAATAGTACCAGATCCCTTGAAACACTCAAGTGCACACTCTCTACACCATCTGAAATTATACCGTTTAAATAAGATCATGGTATGGAAATGGCACACCCCTCCAGTTCATACCTAATGTCCAGAAGAAACACTCAGATTCTTTCATTTCCTGTAGCAGGAGTGAAAACTTTCCATTGTTTAATGAGCAGTGGGTTTTCCTTAGACTAGATTCTGAATGAGGGCATTATCACTAATTTCTTGGACAAGCCGCCAAAAACACCGTATCAATGCCGGACGGAGTGGCCGAGCGGTTCTAGGCGCTACAGTCTGGAACCGCGCGACCGCTACGGTTGCAGGTTCGAATCCTGCAATGGGCATGGGTGCGTGTGATGTCCTTAGGTTAGTTAGGTTTAAGTAGTTCTGAGTCTAGGGGACTAATGACCTCAGATGTTAAGTCGCTTAGTGCTCAGAATCATTTCAACCATTTGAGAAAGAAACGTACCGGTACATATTGACAATTTCGTAGTGGAGGACAAATAGCTGCATAAGGGAATATTAGCAGCTACAGTCAGTACTGTTAGAGAAGAAGATTTCAATTGGTCAGATATTACTGATGGTCAGAAACCAGACGCCTATATAGCCGCATTACACCAGAAGATAGAGCATTTGAAAGGAAATGATAGAGACACGACAGAAGCAGTTTTAGTTGAGTTCCAAACCTTATTTAATGCAGAAGCTCCACTGCCAGCAACAGATATCACACAGCATAGGGTCCCAACAGGAAATAGCACCCCAGTTTATAGAAAGCCTTATATAGTTCCGCATCACTTACAGCAAGTACTGGATGAATTTTTAGAACAGCATCTACAAGATGGAACTATAGAATATTGTGATTCCTCTTATAATTCAAATATTGTAATTATTCCAGACAATTCTCCTGACGGTACAAAACGATTTAGATTTTGTTGGGACTAAACACACCTTAACAAACAAACTATTTCAGATGTTTATCCTCTTCCAAACATTACAGATAACCAGGATGAGATTTTCACTCTGCAGCGGAGTGTGCACTGATATGAAACTTCCTGGCAGATTAAAACTGTGTGGCTCACCGAGAGTCGAACTCGGGACTTTTGCCTTTCGCGGGCAAGTGCTCTACCATCTGAGCCACCAAAGCACGACTCACGCCCGATCCTCACAGCTTTACTTCTGCTAGTATCTCGTCTCCTACCTTCCAAACTTACAGAAGCTCTCCTGCCAACCTTGCAGAACTTGCACTCCTGAATGAAAGGATACTGCGGAGACATGGCTTAGCCACAGCCTGGGGGATGTTTCCAAAATGAGATTTTCACTCTGCAGCGGAGTGTACGCTGATATGAAACTAGCAGGAGAGTTTCTGTAAAGTTTGGAAGGTAGGAGACGAGATACGGGCAGAAGTACACCTGTGAGGAGCGGCCGTGGGTCTTGCTTCGGTAGCTCAGATAGTAGAGCACTTGCCCGCGAAAAGCAAAGGTCCCGAGTTCGAATCTCGGTAGGGCACAAAGTTTTAATCTGGTAAGAAGTTTCATATCAGCTCACACTCCGCTGCAGAGTGAAAATCTCATTCTGGTAACATCCCCCGGGCTGTGGCTAAGCCATGTCTCCGCAGTGTCCTTTCTTTCAGAAGTGATAGTTCTGCAAGGTTCGCAGGAGAGTTTCTGTACAGTTTGGAAGGTAGGAGACGAGCTACTGGCAGAAGTAAAGATGTGAGGACTGGACGAGAGTCGTGATTCGGTGGCTCAGATGTTAGAGCACTTGCCTGCGAAAGGCAAAGGTCCCGAGTTCGAGTCTCGGTAGGGAACACGGTTTTAATCGGCCAAGAAGTTTCATTACAGATATCATTGACAGTTTGGGTAACACTAAATACTTTTCAACAATCGATTTACGTAGCGGATTTCATCAATTGGAAGTTGCACCTGAAGATAGGCATAAAACAGTATTTACTACCCCTGGAGGCCACTGGCAATTTATAAGAATGTCTTTTGGTTTGAAAAACGCACCAGAAACTTTTCAAAGACTACTCGATGGAGTATAGCGAGGACTCAAAACTCAGCAATGTTGTGTATATCTAGACGATATTATTGTATTCTCCAAAGACATTAATGAACATGTTGTGCGTCTGTGTAACGGTTTTCAGAGACTTACAAAAGGTAAATTAAGATTAAATATGGAAAAATGTAGTTTTACATTGACAGAGGTTACATACCTAGGGCATGTCATTAGTGATAACGGAATTAAAACAGATCCTCGATTAATTTCGGCAGTTACGGACAACACCACAATACGTCAAGGAAGTACAAAGTTTCATTGGTCTCACATCGTATTGCCGAAAATATGTTCAAAATTTGCTTAAATAGCCCAACCCTTATCCCAATTACTGAAAAGGGTATAAATTTCATTGATCTGAAGATTGTGAATCAGCATTTCAAACCCTTAAAGATAAGTTAACGCACAGTTCAATATAGCGTACGTATTCAGTAGGAGTTCTTTTGAGTCAGCATATTAATAGCGTGGAACACCCCATACCCTATACTTCGAGACAACCATCAATGGCAGACAACAATTCTTTCTCCATTGTGGAATAATTTCTAAGTGTTATTTATGGCATCAAATACTTTGAATGCTACTTGTTGTTGTTGTTGTCGTTGTCTTCAGTCCTGAGACTGGTTTGATGCAGCTCTCCATGCTACTCTATCCTGTGCAAGCTTCTTCATCTCCCAGTACCTACTGCAACTTACATCCTTCTGAATCTGCTTTGTGTATTCATCTCTTGGTCTCCCTCTACAATTTTTACCCTCCACGCTGCCCTCCAATACTAAATTGGTGATCCCTTGATGCCTCAGAACATGTCCTACCCTTCTTCTGGTCAAGTTGTGCCTCAAACTTCTCTTCTCCCCAATCCTATTCAATACTTCCTCATTAGTTATGTGAACTACCCATCTAATCTTCAGCATTCTTCTGTAGCACCACATTGCGAAAGCTTCTACTCTCTTCTTGTCCAAACTATTTATCGTCCATGTTTCACTTCCATACATGGCTACACTCCATACAAATACTTTCAGAAATGACTTCCTGACACTTAAATCTATACTCGATGTTAACAAATTTCTCTTCTTCAGAAACGCTATCCTTGCCATTACCAGTCTACATTTTATATCCTCTCCACTTCGACCATCATCAGTTATTTTGCTCCCCAAATAACCAAACCCCTTTACTGCTTTAAGTGTCTCATTTCCAAATCTAATTCCCTCAGCATCACCCGACTTAATTCGACTACATTCCATTATACTGCTTTTTCTTTTGTTGATGTTCATCTTATATCCTCCTTTCAAGACACTGTCCATTCCGTTCAACTGCAATTCCAAGTCCTTTGCTGTCTCTGACAGAATTACAATGTCATCGGCGAACCTCAAAGTTTTTATTTCTTCTCCATGGATTTTAATACCTACTCCGAACTTTTCTTTTGTTTCCTTTACTGCTTGCTCAATATACAGATTGAATAACATCGGGGAGAGACTACAACCCTGTCTTACTCCCTTCCGAACTACTGCTTCGTTTTCATGCCCCTCGACTCTTATAACTGCCATCTGGCTTCTGAACAAATTGCAAACAGCCCTTTGCTCCCTGTATTTTACCCCTGCCACCTTTAGAATTTGAACGAGAGTACTCCAGTCAACATTGTAAAAAGCTTTCTCTAACTCCACAAATGCTAGAAACGTAGGTTTGCCTTTCCTTAATCTTTCTTCTAAGATACGTCGTAAGGTCAGTATTGCCTCACATGTTCCAGTATTTGTACGGAATCCAAACTGATCTTCCCCGAGGTCGGCTTCTACTAGTTTTTCCATTCTTCTGTAGAGAATTTGTGTTAGTATTTTGCAGCTTTGGCTTATTAAACTGATTGTTCGGTAATTTTCACATCTGTCAACACCTGCCGTCTTTGGGATTGGAATTATTGTATTCTTCTTGAAGTCTGAGGCTATTTCGATTGTTTCATATATCTGGCTCACAAGACGGTAGAGTTTTGTCAGGACTGGCTCTCCCAAGGCTGTCAGTAGTTCCAATGGAATGTTGTCTACTCCGGGGGCCTTGTTTCGACTCAGGTCTTTCTGTGGTCTGTCAAACTCTTCACGCAGTATCGTGTCTCCCATTTCATCTTCACCTACATCCTCTTCCATTTCCATAATATTGTCCTCAAGTACATCGCCCTTGTATAGACCCTCTATATAATTCTTCCACCTTTCTGCTTTCCCTTCAATGCTTAGAACTGGGTTGCCATCTGAGCTCTTAATATTCATACAAGTGGTTCGCTTTTCTCCAAAGGTCTCTTTAATTTTCCTGTAAGCCGTATCTATCTTACCCATAGTGAGATAAACCTCTACATCCTTACATTTGTCCTCCAGCCATCTCTGCTTAGCCATTTCCCACTTCCTGTCGATCTCATTTTTGAGACGTTTGTATTCATTTTTGCCTGCTTCATTTACTGCATTTTTATATTTTCTCCTTTCATCGATTAATTTCAATATTTCTTCTGTTATCCAAGGATTTCTACTAGCCTTCGTCAGTTTCTTCAGTTTTAATCTACAGTTCATAGCCAATAGATTGTGGTCAGAGTCCACATCTGCCCCTGGAAATGTCTTACAATTTAAAACCTCGTTCCTAAATCTCTGTCTTACCATTATATAATCTATCTGATGCCTTCTAGTATCTCCTGGGTTCCTCCATGTATACAACCTTGTTTCACGATTCTTAAACCAAGTGTTAATTATGATTAAATTGTGCTCTGTGCAAAATTCTACCAGGCGGCTTCCTCTTTCATTTCTTAGCCCCAATCCATATTCACCTACTACGTTTCCTTCTCTCCCTTTTCCTACACTCGAATTCCAGTCACCCATGACTATTAAATTTTCGTCTCCCTTCACTATCTGAATAATTTTCTTTATTTCATCATACATTTCTTCAACTTCTTCGTCATCTGCAGAGCCAGTTGGCATATAAACTTGTACTACTGTAGTAGGTGTGGGCTCCGTATCTATCTTGGCCACAATAATGCGTTCACCATGCTGTTTGTAGTAGCTTACCCTCATTCCTATTTTACTATTCATTATTAAACCTACTCTGGCATTACCCCTATTTGATTTTGTGTTTATAACCCTGTAGTCACCTGACCAGAAGTCTTGTTCCTCCTGCCACCGAACTTCACTAATTCCCACTATATCTAACTTTAACCTATCCATTTTCCTTTTTAAATTTTCTAACTTACCTGCCCGATTACGGGATCTGACATTCCACACTCCGATCCGTATACCGCCAGTTTTCTTTCTCCTGATAAAGGCATCCTCTTGAGTAGTCCCCGTCCGGAGATCCGAAAGGGGGACTATTTTACCTCCGGAATATGTTACCCAAGAGGACACCATTATCATTTAATCATACAGTAAAACTGCATGCCCTCGGGAAGTATTACGGCCGTAGTTTCCCCTTGCTTTCAGCCATTCGCAGTACCAGCACAGCAAGGCCGTTTTGGTTATTGTTACAAGGCCAGATAAGTCAATCGTCCAGTCTGTTGCCCTTGCAACTACTGAAAAGGCTGCTACCCCTCTACTTTTATGGTAGCAAATTCAAGATTATTACAGACCACACAGCTTTAAATTGGTTGCTTGGGTTATAGGATCCATTTAATCGTCTCACCCGTTGTTCCCTATGTCTTTCCGAAATGGATTTCGAATTTATTCATAAACCAGGCAAATAACACACAAATTCAGATTGCCTAAGTCGGAAAATAGCACTTCTGGAAGCAACAGGCCGAGATACTGAGGACTGGAGAAAGGCACAAGATGAGGATACAGATGACAAAAAATACGCAACTGAAAAACAAGTTTGCTTCGAAGATGGTGTATTACGCCGTAAAACAAAGTTTGGACCGCGAATTGTTGTTCCCCAACACCTTAGACGAGAAATAATGGCAGAGGCGTATGATCATATCCTTTCAGGACATGGTGGGCAGCGGACAACTGAAAGACACGTAGCAGAGCGATTTTGTGGCAAACCAGAAAGCAGGATGTTGCGCAGTACGTTCGTAATTGCATTGTGTGCGGACAACGAGCTGAACTTTCTCGTTTAAAAATACCCTTACAGGGGCTCCCCGTGGCTTCATGCACATTTCAAATCTGTGGATTACGTATTTATGGACCATTACATAAAGCACCTGCTGGTAATAAGTATGTTCTTACGATTATATATCTCTTTTCACGCTATGTAGCTATAGTGAGTCTGCCAGATCAGCAAGCAAATACAGTTGCCCAAGCTTTAGTTAACAACTGGATACTTAAACTTGTCGTACCTAAAGCTATTATCTCAGATCAGGGATCCAATTTTATATACGAATTAATGAAACAGCTATGCCACTTACTAAAAATACGTAAATTACGCACAACTCCATTACACCCTCAACGCAACAGACGCACAGAAAGAGTTCATCGGACAATTGGCAAGATGCTTAGTTATTATATTAACGAACAACATACTAATTGGGATACGTATTTACCAATAATCGTGTCGGTATACAACGCCAAAACGCATGAAGCAACTGGCATGTCACCTTATGAAGTGGTCTATGGGAGAAAAATGCTGTCCCCTTTTGATGTAATCAGGCATAAAACGGAAATGTCGGAGAAACAGTAAAGGGTTTCTGTCGAATGATGAAGGATGTATGGAAAAAGGTTCAAAAATCTAATACAAAAGCTTTGTAACGACAGGAATGACTAGGTAACGCCCAAGCTAAATATCCAAATTACAAAATCGGCAGTGGGTGATGCTGTCAACCCTGTACATTGCGAAAGGAAAAACGAAGAAATTAGTAACAAACTACAGAGTTCCTTATCAAATTATTGAGATAACGTCACCAGTCACCGTTAAACTGAAATTACCCACCCGAACTACTGTTGTCCATGCAAGTTGTTTAAAACCTTTTAAGCGCACTCCTAATGTAATTCCTTTAACAATAGTGTCTGCTTTTCCGAAGGGTGGAGGACGTGCCCGAAAAGTAAAAAGAGTGGCCACGCCAGCACAGCATACAGACATGGCATCATACAATCTTCGACCAAGGGTGCGAATGTCCTAGTTGAATCATAGTAGACTCTGTATAGTATACAAATGTAAATAATTAATAAATGATAATGGTTTATTTTTGTAAGAAAAACAGGTTGAACGTAGAAACATGTAGATCTTCTAGTTAACAATGTATTCCTTCTTTTCTTTGTTTTTGTTTTTACTAGGTTGGTAGGTCCATAACCATGTTCTTTGCTTTTTTAGGTAACGCCTCTAGCACAATGGACAGCTACATTGTGATTGTAATGCTTATCATAATTGCATTATTGACTAACACGAACAACGGACTACAGATCACCCAGTTGATGGGTGGTGTAATTTTTGGAAAACAGGGTACTGTAATTCTGACCAATCACAAATGGACTATTTCATTAGAGTATAATTTATGGTCCTTACGTAATGAACTTAGGAACCTTGAATTCGAATTTGATACACTACATGAAAGGTCTAGTTCACCAGAGATATTTGAGGAAATAGCCAATCAATTTAAATCATTACACTACTCATATGAACAATTGAGAGGACAATTGCGTCAGTTACAGTCACTAGGAACCTCACCCAATAATTAAACGATTGTTTTCTAGCTACTACTGATACGCTCAATGAAGACTTAAAAGTCATACAAACAAGGCTCAATATTGTGGATAAGAAACTTGCAGTAGGAAGATAGCTTAGGCTACTCACTGATGAAGTGATAGATGCACGGCTAGCAGTGGAGGAATTAAAGGAAGCCATCCATTATGCTGCACAGAGACATTTATCACCCACGTTACTATCACGGGTTACATTCATCTCATTATTAGTTAAAATTGAAAAACAATTGCCAGAATCACTAAAGTTAATATTTCCTGCAGATAAGAAACATTTACCGCAGTATTACCACTTAGCTACAGTACTAGTGGACTCAGATAATGCAAGAATACGAGTTCGTATACCTTTCCCTGTTACAGATGAAGTGGGTATATATGACTGTTACAGAGTACACTCATTTCCGGTAAAATAGGGCAAACTAAATAAATTTGTACAGCTCCGAACACATCAAGTATTTTTAATCTCGCAAACAACCAATACCAGCATGGTAATGACAACTTCGGAATTAAATAGTTGCCTATCTGAACAAGTTATTATATGTCCATCTTGCACGATCGAATTACATACCAATAGTTGTTAATCTCAATTATTTTTCGAACAAACTGACGCCACCAATTTCCAACGTGATATATTAAATTCTACATCATGTTTTTTCGAGCAAGTAGAAAATAACTGGTTATATGCAGTCAGTAAAAAACTGATATTTTTGCGCAGTGTTACGGCATGTTTTGTTTCATCTCAGGAGCGAATTTTCATTTACCCGCAACAAACACTAGTACAACAAATGTTAATTCATCCTTCCCTCTAATTTATTGGCCAGAAAACGCCATGCAAGCATTTCTTAAACAAAACCTATCCTACCTCAATGGCTCCCTTGACAATTCCCTTCTGAAGTCATTAAATATGTTCATAAACTCTAGGAAGGCAAAATTGATGACAATGTTATGATGCAACATGTCTTAAAGCTAAAAAGTGAACACAAAACTAAAATTATAATGCTAGGAACGGGTATATCTGGAACCTTTGGGTTGGCGTTTCTGCTTTGTACAGTTTTGTTTTATTTAAGACGAAAGAATAAGACAAACAGTAATATACCACTTCATCAAATCCCTGTTAACTGGATACCCCATTCTTAACTGGTGTACTTCAGTGGTTACTTTTGAGCATTAGTGTATTAATTTTGTTTAATGTACTTCAGTCTTTATTAAACAGTGTCATGTTAAAATAAACAATACTGTAGAATAGATATTCTTGCATTAATATAGGGCAGATTAAATAGGTGTTGCTATGCAATTTTCTAAGTGAAAAATCTATTTTTGTTTATTCATTGTCATCAAGATTTGTTACACTTATTATAACGATTTATGTGTGAACTATGCGATTCATGAGCATACAGTGCTTTAGTAAAGTGATAAAGTATTTTCAACATACTTAATGTGAAGCGTGTGTAATCATCGAAGTCGAGAGTTTTCATTGCTTGTGTTAGTGCTTTTGCCCTGTGAAGAGTGGAGAAATGTCGAGTGGTGAATTCGAGAGCGAATTTCTCCGAGGAGTGGAGAAATGTTGAGTGGTACTTAAGATAGGTAAATAAATTAGTGAAATCAATTTGAAGTGAAGTAGAAATTGGAAAATAAATGAAAAACTTAGTTTAGTTTAGAAGAATTACATACTGGCAAACAGCAGGCAGAGCAGCAGTGGCAACGGCCAGCGCTTGCAAGTCAGCACATTCAGGAGAAGCCATCGCCCTCTGCATATAATCGGAGGCTGTCGATTCAGCTGTCAGGGCATCGCTCGACCAGCTCACGTGTTTCTCAATTGTCACATCTGATCAAAGGCCCTCGCCTACATTCCAAGAGCCAATGACCGACGTTAAGAAGATTCTTCAAGAAGCTTTTCAACATGACAGAAGAGGTAATGACCGTGAAGTCGTTCACCTCCAGTGAACTGAAGTAATAAACTCGCGAGACTCAGTGGGACGGACAGTAGTTTTCAGTTCAGTTCGGTTCGAGTTCAGCTCCAGTGCAGTTCAGTCGGTGCTGAAGATCGTCATGCAGGAGGAGACTACATTCTACACAGAAGCACTAAGTCCACCGCTGTAATGGTGGGATAGCAAGTAGCAGCCTCGAGGGCAGAAGACAGAAGTTAGAAGGTATTTGAAGACTGATTTTTACGTACCCAGGTTACTTATGAGGACGGGAAGGAGACGGCTTCACATCAGCAGTCACCTGTGAGCTGACGATGAAGGTCTGACAGTCGAATACTGCTAAGCCGGAGTCCGTTGTTCGAGTCCGGGACACTGGCCTTCCCCCGCCACGTCGCTCCGCTGGCCGACGCACAACACTGACGCACGCAGCCGCATAGAGAAGAGATACACTGGGATGCCACATCCAAGGTATCACCATCCGATTCACGACTTCGGTCTCAATAATTAAAACGGGCCACCTCACAATGCACATCTCCAGTCAACTTGGCGAAACAGCGACAAGAGATACGCACCGCCAGGTGTAATCAGACGCCGCTGCTCACACAGCAGAATGCTTCGCAAACGACACAGCTGCCGCTCTCCCAGCCAGATCAATCCAGTAAGGAAATCATGGTAGAAATCTTTCAACGAAATTTACAGACGCGTGAAATTTGGCACGTACTTCGATGCGAGATGCCTTTAATAGGTTCCACAACGAAACATTGTCTCGAAATTTGGTAGAAAATCCGAAGAAATTCTGGTCGTATGTAAAGTACACAAGCGGCAAGACGCAGTCAATACCTTCGCTGCGCAGTGCCGATGGTACTGTTATCGACGACTATGCCGCTAAAGCGGAGTTATTGAACGCAGTTTTCCGAAATTCCTTCACCAGGGAAGACGAATGGAATATTCCAGAATTTGAAACACGAACATCTGCTAGCATGAGTTTCATAGAAGTAGATACCTTAGGGGTTGCGAAGCAACTCAAATCGCTTGATACGGGCAAGTCTTCAGGTCCAGATTGTATACCGATTAAGTTCCTTTCAGATTACGCTGATACTATAGCTCCCTACTTAGCACTCATATACAACCGCTCGCTCACCGATAGATCTGTACCTACAGATTGGAAAATTGCGCAGGTCGCACCAGTGTTCAAGAAGGGTAGTAGGAGTAATCCATTTAACTACAGACCTATATCATTGACGTCGGTTTGCAGTAGGGTTTTGAAGCATATACTGTATTCAAACATTATGAATCACCTCGAAGGGAACGATCTATTGACACGTAATCAGCATGGCTTCAGAAAACATCGCTCTTGTGCAACGCAGCTAGCTCTTTATTCGCACGAAGTAATGGCCGCTATCGACAGGGGATCTCAAGTTGATTCCGTATTTCTAGATTTCCGGAAAGCTTTTGACACCGTTCCTCACAAGCGAATTCTAATCAAGTTGCGGAGCTATGGGGTATCGTCTCAGTTGTGCGACTGGATTCGTGATTTCCTGTCAGGAAGGTCGCAGTTCGTAGTAATAGACGGCAAATCATCGAGTAAAACTGAAGTGATATCAGGTGTTCCCCAGGGAAGCGTCTTGGGACCTCTATTGTTTCTGATCTATATAAATGACTTGGGTGACAATCTGAGCAGTTCTCTTAGACTGTTCGCAG
This sequence comes from Schistocerca gregaria, assembly GCF_023897955.1. Taxonomy (NCBI): domain Eukaryota; kingdom Metazoa; phylum Arthropoda; class Insecta; order Orthoptera; family Acrididae; genus Schistocerca; species Schistocerca gregaria. The sequence continues at coordinate 839,623,688 of NC_064931.1, forward strand.
ATGATGCTGTAATTTACCGTCTAGTAAGGTCATCCGAAGACCAGTATCAGCTGCAAAGCGATTTAGAAAAGATTGCTGTATGGTGTGTCAGGTGGCAGTTGACGCTAAATAACGAAAAGTGTGAGATGATCCACATGAGTTCCAAAAGAAATCCGTTGGAATTCGATTACTCGATAAATAGTACAATTCTCAAGGCTGTCAATTCAACTAAGTACCTGGGTGTTAAAATTACGAACAACTTCAGTTGGAAGGACCACATAGATAATATTGTCGGGAAGGCGAGCCAAAGGTTGCGTTTCATTGGCAGGACACTTAGAAGATGCAACAAGTCCACTAAAGAGACAGCTTACACTACACTCGTTCGTCCTCTGTTAGAATATTGCTGCGCGGTGTGGGATCCTTACCAGGTGGGATTGACGGAGGACATCGAGAGGGTGCAAAGAAGGGCAGCTCGTTTTGTATTATCGCGTTATAGGGGAGAGAGTGTGGCAGATATGATACACGAGTTGGGATGGAATTCATTACAGCATAGACGTTTTTCGTCGCGGCGAGAGCTTTTTACGAAATTTCAGTCACCAACTTTCTCTTCCGAATGCGAAAATATTTTGTTGAGCCCAACCTACATAGGTAGGAATGATCATCAAAATAAAATAAGAGAAATCAGAGCTCGAACAGAAAGGTTTAGGTGTTGGTTTTTCCCGCTCGCTGTTCGGGAGTGGAATAGTAGAGAGATAGTATGATTGTGGTTCGATGAACCCTCTGCCAAGCACTTAAATGTGAATTGCAGAGTAGTCATGTAGTTGTAGATGAAACGAAAGTTATCTTATGTAAAAATGCTGTTTCATTCTACCTCAGACCCGAGCCAAGGAAGACCCCACCCTGCCCACATGTCGTTAAGAGAGAAAAAGTAATTTATTTAGTGTTTTTCACCCTGACATAAAGCTTTAGAATCAAATGGCCTTTGCAGTAATGCTCAACCTGACAACTGGCTAGCATCAAAATGGGTTACTCAGTTACAATAATTTTATAATATAATTTTTAACTAATTTAAATTTTTATATATGAAAACAATTGACAGCTATCACTTTTATTCTTTTCCACTGAATGTAAAAAGTAAATATAATTTAAATATTACTAATAAAGATGGAGAAATTAACAAAAATACTGGTGATCGTTGTGTTCATTCTGATCATCTCCAACGTTATACCAATTTTGTAATCATTCAAACTGACAGTTCAGATTATCCTATATAAGATGGAAAAACTAATAAAAATCAGTAGATAACAGTGTTCAAAATTTTTGGGTTCTGTAAGTATAAAGAAAAGGAAAACATATTTTATCAACAGTTTAACACCCATTTCATACTTCATCACTTTTATTAAATTTAACTCCGTCTCTTTCAGACAAAATTTGAATGTAAGGACATACACTTGACAATTGTAAAACAAAAAGTAAAGAAAATGAACTATTTTACCTATTAGGAATGTTAGTTTTTTAAGAAAAATATTATAAAAAAGTACTGTTGGAAGAAGATTTAACAGTTATTTTTCCTTTTATTTCACTAACTATTCTTACTAATTATGAACTTGTTTTCTAACAGGAAAGATTAGGTTACTAATTATGTACATGAATAGGAACAGAAATGACTACAGTACAGTAGAACCGAGTGGGATACATTGTTAAACTGGAAAATGTAGGTAGAAGATACATACTGATAGTTTTCTGTTACAGCAGGCTGCAGGACGGTGCAGGCAAGTCTCGCCTTCCTCATTATCGTAGAAAACGCATCTATGTTGCCATCATTTGAGGTCCAACGTTTCAGAATATATGAGCTTTACAACAGTGAAATGAAGTTAGCCCTCACTGACTGTACCTCTAGTTCTCATTTCTATATCAGAAAAAAACATATAAGAACCACTTAAAATGATAAAATTTTGTTGAAACGTATGTTAGTTGACATTTTTGTTCCGTTCCGGAAGCATATGGGGTGACAAAGATAGGTTGCTCACTCTGTATATGCAATTTGTATTTCTTATGGTGGAAATGTGCGTATAGCAGGTTAAAGTTCCCATGTGCGTCCTTCATGGTAACAGCATCTTGACCAACAGTCTCGATAATGGAATCGATGTCATTACAAAAAACCGTGTCATCTTGCTTGGATAAATATCCAGAAAAGTAAGTATGGTGCGCACAATAAGCACTCACTTTCGCGTCAGGAAGTAGAATGTTCCTTTCTTTCAGTCGTGAAACTAGAAGCTCCAGTTTTGATTCAATAGTTTAAAATCACTAATAAGACCATCGAGATCCCCTTGAGAAAAAAATGTCGTGTTATTCCCAGGAGGCGTGAAATGTTGACTGAGCGTGCTTATCTTCATCGTAGACTTCTACGTCTTCATGTCTGTATTGATCTTCACTCACTGACACATTCTCATCAGACAATGGTAAGAGCAGTTCCTCACTGTGACATATACGTCTTAAAGAAGAAGGTAATTTAGGATACTGCGCAGTATTTTTTGTTGTGCAGGTGAATACAGCTATCTTTGTCGCAAACTAACGGTCTGTTGTGCGATCTGTTGATTCCTTCCAAACCTGGGACACCAAACGATATGTGACGTGATTCTTTTAAACACCTTGTCAGGAGTTTAACGCATGTGAAACAGCATGCTGTGAGCCGGGGGGGGGTTCTCGTGCTCGCCAATCCCTTGCTCCCAAAATTAAGTGTGTATCGTTGCTATACAACAGGATTCAGTTTTCGTTTTTGCGATTTCAAAGTAAACTCACCACACAAAACGTAAGAAATAGGGGTTATTTATACAGGTGCGATGCATATCTTGTTCTGGATTCAGACAAAACACAAATCTTCACCGAACCAACAGCAACTCACTTCACTGCGTCAGAGCTCTGTTACAGCTGAGATTGCAGCGATAAACACAACGGGATACGATGCATCATGAGACTGACTGATAGGTGTCCTTCGTATCCTGGTTGTGAATGTCGGAACTCAGAACCATGTATGGAGTTCCTTGTGTATATTTTCATTTTTTTTAGTGACAATTACATCTGCGAAAACATAAACAGAAGTATATTAACCAAGCAATACCAAATAAACCAGTACTGAGTATTCATAAGTTATTTTATGCGTACAGGGTACCTTATCACAAAACCGGTGCCAAATATTCGAAAGCGGATTTGATTTTCGAATTCAGTAGCAGCTAGGAACACCATTGCCATTCCTTCTAACAAATATGCTGTTGACCAGTGTGATTAACATTGTATGGACTTTTCATGTCATTTGTATTCTTTTCACTTTCGTAACCGACTAATATTTTGGATATATTTACTTTGATAATAGTAGCCGGAGTGAGAAACTTGGGGCGAGGAAGTAACAGCTCAGGGTTCAATGCAGCCCTTACTTGATCAAATCAGTCAGGTACGAGCAGAAACCTTAGAGTTTTATTGGAAACTGGAGCCTTTACGGGAGGAGAGAAGGGAACAGTTATCTCCTAATAAGTCATTTCCTATCCTACAAATTAACAGCGCAACATCAGTCACTCTGTTTCTAATTATATCTGGTAAAAATAGAAATGCCGTGTGACTAGGGCCTCCCGTTGGGTACACCGCTCGCCTGGTGCAACTCTCTAGATTTGATGCCACTTCGGCATCTTGCGCGTCGATGGGGATGAAATGATGATAATTAGAACAACACCCAGTTCCTGAGAGAAGAAAATGTCCGACCCATCCGGGAATCGAACCCAGACCCTTATGATTAACATTCTGTCGCGCTGATCACTCAGATACCGATGGCGGACGTTAGATCTGGTGAACTGGTTTTGATTTCCATGAAGCACCCCCACACGACCGTGAAATTAGAGAGATGGAGTGACGAGTAATTCTTGCGTGTAGTACCATTATGCTTAACATGCGATACAAAGGAGTATTTTTTGTTCTATGAAAGTTTTCGAAATAATTGTTTCTCCTACGAAATCCTGGAATGGTCGTCGGAGCACCTTCTGAGGTAATATCGGGAACAGCTAAACGGTAGAGCGTACAGAGAAGACCAGTCCATAGCCAATACTTTGAAGAGATTTAGGAAATGAAATATTAATACCTATGATGTTACAGACAATGAAAATACGGACAGAACAAAACTACAGGGGACAGAACACAGGGTCCTGGAGGCATTGCAGTGGGGATTGCCAGCTGAAGTTTACACCTAAGCTACGAGCGAAGTTTTCAAAGTCGTTAAATGAAGCTGTGGCTACTGCAATGGTTCTGGTGTAGAAGGATGTTGTGACTAGACCTAGAGAGAGGACTGCGGCATTTAATACACAAGTCACATGTTTTCGATGGGCTCAACCTTGTCACAGCTGCAGGATATCTCTGTGTGGTAAAATGAAGCGAGTTAAACATTCGGGGCGATGATTTCAGCATAGGTTTCCGCAAGTGCAGACGCAAACATAGCTCTCACTCCGTCGTTAAACAGAAACAGGAGGGCTACTGCCACCGTGTGACATTCCCAATTAATGTGGCCGCAAGAGAAATTTGTGCAGAATTGGTGGGGTTATTGTATGATCGTCTTTGTGAGAAGAAGACTATTCATGTATTCTTGAAAGAGTGGAGTAATGGTAGGTAGTGGAAAAGGTGCTTCGAATCCATACAGGCAAGTGAGTGCAGTGACATCTAGTGACAGCTTCCACAAGACGTCTGTAGTAAGTCGGATTTGCTTATGAGAGACGTTTGAGCTATAGTTGGATTTATGTTTTGCTGCAAATTCTTCTAAGATGGTTTCGAGGAACTAAGCAAGGTAAATAGATAACTGTGGCTTTTTTGAGCACTAAAGTGCCTCATGACTATATCGGGATATTTAGGTCACAAAATAACCATTTTAGGAGCCTAAAATAGGCCCTATCATTACCTCATTTAGGCTAAGTTAAAACTAAAATATGTATTTAAAAGTCTAAGGCAGAAAAATTATTCATAATATAAACTGCACAGTGTGGACATATGCGAGTATTATCATTAATTAAAAACAAGGGATATGGAAATATGCACAGATGCACAACGCAGTAAACGATGTACCACTTTAATGTTCAAACAGAAACTGCGAAGCACAAAAACATGACAAATAAACTCTTTGTTGCATGCTTGTTAGAATATGATTTGTCCACACGTCTTATAGTGCACAAACTGTGGCAGCCACAGCCCTACACAACTAGTATCTGAAGTAGCTGTACTTGGCGTTTCCTTCTGCTGAACAACGTCTCTATGAAACTAGAAGATATTTTGGCAATGTACATACTACAAGTTATACGTGCAGTTTAACTTGGCGGGTAGATAACGAAAATTCAACAATAACGTCTCGTTCCTGCAATGAGAGAGCGAGCATTACAAAGGAGAGAGGTGAGGTTTCTCTATTGTAGTCGCTAGGCAGCCTTAACTCCTATCTTGCGCAGTTTTTTTTTTCATCTGAGGTCAGTTAAACGATTACGAATAACTGTCTTTTTTGGAACAGGCAGTTGGTGAGGATTCTATGAGCTACAGATACTTTTCTTTCTCATTTTCGAATAACGCTTTCAGTCCTTCCACGTTCGATTCCTGTATGCATTTCTAATCGTTTAAAGCACAAGAACGTCATGTTACATTGAACAATAGGTACCATTAGAATTTTAAAGTTAAAATACGTAAGAATTGGCATTAATATCGAAATTCGCTGTTTTAGTTTCTAAATAGTTAACGGTTTTAAGTTTGTCATTACACTCGTAGGCACAAGTTTATATGCAACTAGGAACTCGCGATAAGAATAGGTTTTAACCTTAAGGTCCGCAGTCTTCTAATGATATTCCGTAAACTGTGGCCTATAAAGTGCTTGCTTTGCTTCGTTAGTTATACGTTCCGTTTCAATGTGAAAGTGAAGAAATGAAAATGATGAAACCTGGGATAATGGCACGCGTGCCGATACATAGTATTCCCTGCTATGTATCATTGCCCTTCGCGTGTTGGAGAACTGATTGATTTTTACAGAAAATCTCAACATAGTCAACATGTGAAATATAATATGCTTTTAGTAATAGTATCATGTTATTTCCCTATGAGTCGGAATTAAACCCCAAAAATGTATATAGATTTGTGGACAAAAGAATCACTAGCTTCAGCTGTGACTGCAGTTAGAAGAGGAAAGGAAATTAGAGAAACAGGGCAACAGTTTGAGATCTATGGCGTTATACTTCGGAAAAGTTTAGACAATGGTGTCACAGGTGGTGCAAAAATGGGCACAAAAGCAGTATGTAGTGAACTACAGGAGAAAGAACTTACTGGCCACTTTCCGATACTGGCGAAAATGTTTTCTGCGTGAGTTTAGCAAATCTAATGTGAACTTTTACGAATTTGCCGCAGGAAACAAGTTAAAAGATGGTTTCATCCCTGTAACTAAATTAACTGGGAAAGACTAGATATAAGGCTTCTTCAGGACGCACCCAGTTCTAGGCCAACGAGCCAACAAGTGTGAACAGAAATTTAGCAGTTAATAGCAAGACATGGAAATACTTTGTGGTAACATCAAGGCTGTTCAAAGTCAGAAAGGGCCGCTAACGAGTTACTGGAAATGTACTCTCAGTTGCTAATACGTGTCGAAAGGACGACAGTCACAGTTCGTGCCAGACCGCGACTCGATCCCGGATTTCCCGCTTTATGTGAGCGGTCACCTTAACCGTTATTTATTTATTAGCTTCTGTTTTTTGTGGTAGCGCCGACTACGGTTCAGTAGTATGAGTTTTCACAAAATTAATAAGCTAATCATTTCTTTATATATACTTCCTACCATCCGAGCATGAATCACAATCGCACCGAAACTTTCATATGCCGTTGTCCATATGTCACGACTTGCACTCGTACGTTACGTACGAGTGCTGGCTGAGACACATGGACGATGACAAATGAATGTCTGCGTCTGACCGTGACTCTTGCTCTGATGGCTGAAGCAGTTAGGGCGACCGCTCGCGTAACGTGGAAATCTGGATTCCAATCCCGAACAGGCTCAACTTTTCATTATCACAATTCCAAAATACAGCTAAGGTGGTTCATATTTGCAGCTGTGAACATATTTCGTGTATTTCTTGACTACTGTAGTCCTTACAGTGCCTGTTCCGGCATCATACTTCTTAACAACACCGGCATTGGTATTTCGGATTTAATATCCAGTTCCAGTCCCTCCACTTTCAAAAAATATGTCCTTCCTGGACGAGAATATACGTAACGTACGCGTATAAGTGGTGACACACTGACGACGGCATATGAATGTTTGGGTCTGGCCGTGATTCGTGTTCGGATGGTCGAATCAGTTCAGGTGACGGTTCGCATTAAACTCCAAATCCGGTTTTCAGTACTGGTCTGGTAGAAATATTCATCATCATTAAAATATACATCCTAAAGAGGTTCATATTCGCAATTAAGAATACATTTCCTGTATTTCTGGACAGGTGTAGTCGCTGCAGTGACTGTTCCTTAGGACATTCATGCTTGACGGAAGGGACATTGTATCGGACTTATTAATAGCACAGGCATTCCAATTTCGTAATGAGGAATTGTTGCTACGACGGCTGAGACATTTCACAGAAGAGACACAGTCTTCACTTGCTGATACAACCCTTCTGATAATGGATAGTTATTTATGTCACATATCCAAAGTGTGTTACAATTGCCGCGCATGGTAGTCTCGCGGTGTAGGTGGCCTTGCACGGTCCGCGCGGCTATCCCCGTCGGAGGTTCGAGTCCTCCCTCGGGCATGGGTGTGAGTGTTGTCCGTAGCGTGAGTTGGGTTAAGTAGTGTGTAAGCTTAGGGAGCGATGACCTCAGCAGTTTGGTCCCATAAGACCTTACCACAAATTTACAAAATAAAATTGTGTTACAATTTCTGTAAAGAAAATGACAATATAGTGGTGCTCTTGCTACTACAAACTTCCCATACATTGCAGCCATTACATGTTTTCTTTCTACTGACCTCTTAAACTGCTTAAAACGAAGTGTGATCCATATGAAAGGTTTTGCAAGACCGACGTCCACGTTTTATGTCAAACTGCTTACAACATGGTTGCAGAAACATAAACCCGTTTGTGGCTTTAAAAAGACAGGACTCCTTCCTGTAATTTCAGATGCGTTTTAAGAAAAGGACTTCGTTCCAGTGAATGAATCAGCTGTTGATGTACAGGCAGCTGAAAGGAGAGATAACTCTACCGTAGATGTTGAGCCTTGTTGCAAAAAAGCATTGGTGTCTGTTCTACATATTTGTCTAGTACCTAGGATGACTACAAACCCTGCAAAATCAAGCAGATCTAGGTCTAAACAACATGCAGCAATTCTAACGTCCACTCCAATGAAAAGTATTTCCGAAGAAGCGAAAGTGAGGTAAGTCAATGAGAAAAAAAATGGTTCAAATGGCTCTGAGCACTATGGAACTTAACATCTGAGGTCATCAGTCCCCTAGAACTTACTACTACTTAAACCTAACTAACCTAATCACATCACACACATCCATGCCCGAGGCAGGATTCGAACCTGCGACTGTAGGAGTCGCGCGGATCCGGACTGAAGCGCCTAGAACCGCTTGGCCACACCGGCCGGCTATGTCAGTAAGAAATGTTCCTCTAAAACAGCAAGAGAGAAGCAAGTTTAAAGGAAAAGCAATAGAATAATAAGAAAAAGATAGGTTTTTTTTAGGATAACAGTTTGGCAGATGAAACTGATGACGAAGCGGTACTGTGTCAAGATGATGAAGTGGCTGACTTGACATCCATGAACTAGCCTCCGGCATTTCACAGACCAATGATACTTACAACGTGTGCCTCCCTGTGGAAAATTTGGTCGTGATAAGAATTGTGGTATCAACACATAAAGTTTTCTGGATTGGTTCACGCTGAATGCAGTGCAGTTAATTCCACAGAAAACTTCAAATGTGACTACTACCTTAGTAATAATGAAATTTAACAAGACGTATTAAGGGTTCATAATTAGCATTACATTTTGTGATTCTTGAGTTTCTCCCGGCGTATTTGATAATCAAAATATCCACGGGTGTACTGCCGGTCTATAGTGTCCAACGGGCGCAATATTTCGGCGATCAAACATGTCGCCATCATCAGGTGAACTGACGGACTGAGCTCCTAAGAACGTGCCGGCACGGAGATCCGTACGCTATGGCTGCTCAGGGGGAACTGGGTTCGGTCGCGGCGGCGGCCGATTTAAATACCCTCCGCCAGCGGCGCGCTCCCTCTGCCGTCCGCGCCCCGCGCCACGGTAGCGCGGTGGAACAGATTGCGACGGCGTCTGAGATGACGTCGGTGTGATGGCTCTGTCCGCCGTGGTCGTCACAACTATGCGTTTGCTCGATTTACTCTTGATTAACCCAATCGCTGGTTCCCAAGCCTTGCTAAGATTATAGCCACAGTCACGGTTTATGAGGTCGTCATTGTTGCGAATTTCGATGGCCTCTCTAACAACGCTGTCCCAGTATCTCGACGTCTGTACCAGAATCCTCGTGCGGTCATACTCCATAACGTGATTTTCCACTCTCACCGGTGGTAGCGAATTTGTACATGGAGAACTTTGAGGAGGAAGCCCTGTCGTCATCCGAATGGAAACCTACTTGCTTTTTCCGTTACGTGGACGACACGTTCGTCATCTGGCCACATGGTATGGATAAACTCCTTGACTTCCTTACACATCTAAACTCCATACACCCCAATATCAAATTCACTATGGAGACCGAAACGGATGGTAAATTACCTTTCCTTGACGTCTTGGTCAGGAGAAGGGCTGACGGCACCCTAGGTCATGGGGTGTATCGAAAGACAACACACACTGATCTGTATTAGCACGCAGACAGCTGCCACCTCCCTTCACAGAGGAATGGGGTACTTAAAACTCTAATACATAGGGCGCGCACTATCTCTGACACAGAGAGTCTACCCCAGGAATTGGAACATCTGAGAACTGTGTTTCGAAAAAATGGGTACTCAGAGTGGCAGATCCAACGTGCTCTCCGCCCAACCACTGCAGCACAACCTGTTGAGATGGATGAAGTCACGAGGGATGAGGTAGGCACTGCATTTATTCCATACACAGGGGCACTCTCGGGGAAAATCGCCCGCATTCTGAAGAAACACCGGGTCGGAACTGTGTTTTGTCCTCCGAATAAAACTCGTGCACTGGTGGGGAGCGCCAAAGATGACCTCGGTTTGAGGAAGGCCGGCGTGTACCAGATTCCGTGTCAATGTGGCAAGTCGTATATTGGTCAGACGATGCGTACCGTCGAGGATCGATGCCGTGAACACCAGAGGCACACTCGACTGATGTATCCGAGCAAGTCGGCGGTCGCTGCACATTGTTTGTCGGAAAATCACGCTATGGAGTATGACCGCACGAGGATTCTGGTACAGACGTCGAGATACTGGGACAGCGTTGTTAGAGAGGCCATCGAAATTCGCACCAATGACGACCTCATAAACCGTGACTGTGGCTATAATCTTAGCAAGGCTTGGGAACCAGCGATTGGGTTAATCAAGAGTAAATCGAGCAAACGCATAGTTGTGACGACCACGGCGGACAGAGCCATCACACCGACGTCATATCAGACGCCGTCGCAATCTGTTCCACCGCGCTACCGTGGCGCGGGGCGCGGACGGCAGAGGGAGCGCGCCGCTGGCGGAGGGTATTTAAATCGGCCGCCGCCGCGACCGAACCCAGTTCCCCCTGAGCAGCCATAGCGTACGGATCTCCGTGCCGGCACGTTCATAGGAGCTCAGTCCGTCAGTTCACCTGATGATGGCGACATGTTTGATCGCCGAAATATTGTGCCCGTTGGACACTATAGACCGGCAGTACACCCGTGGATATTTTGATTAGCATTACATTTTATTTATGATAACCATCTTCGTCTATCTAAACTAATAAGAAAACTTTAAGAGCGTCGTGTCTGCTTGAACTGACTGATCTCCATAACTACTGGACGAGTTTTCATGTGGTTTTCACAATTAACCTGAGAGAGGCTTCAGGTAACGTATGAGCGCTATTACATCAAAAATAAACAGGGAGAAAATCATATCATGATGTAAAGTTTAACCCAAAACCGTCATGGCTGTCTGTTTGCAAGTGATAATCTGCAAAATTACTAGACGATTTTTCATGGGGTTTTCACGGGTTACTTGAGTGCAACTTGTGGAAACATACAGCCTTTATTTAATCGAAATCGTAACACGAAGAAAGAGATATCTCAATTTAAAATTTAATCTAAAATTGTTTGTTCGGTTTAGTTGATCCTATGTATAATCATCACGGCGCATTACATCAAAGAACCAGTAATGGCGCCGTTAATCCTTTCTTCTTTGTAACTCAGTGACATGTATGTACGGAATTTTGAGTCAGTGACAGAATTAAGAGCAGCAGTGTTATCTTACGAATACAAACTACCATTGAATTTACTTGGCTATGATACACAAATTTACTGATTTCGCTTTGTGTATCAAAAAGTGAAGGACATTACTTGGCCTCTTTCGGTATGTTTTATTTACATTCTTTGCTGGGGGAAAGCAATTTATTAAGTTTGATTAGTGATTTGGTGTCTACACAACCCATCAGGATATCATTTGTGTTTGAACATTAAGAATTACTTTCACGAAAACAATACAGTGACACAAATCTGCACAGAGTCACAAAATATCGTTCTTGTTTAACACAGCTAGCTCTACATTTATGTGAAGTAACAAGTGCAATCGACAGTTGATGTTAGATTTATGGCATTTTTCTAGCTAAGTAGAAGGCTTTCGATACCGTTTCTAATAACCGGTTTCTAATGAAATTACGTGCCTATGAAGTATCGTGTGTCTTATGCGACTGGATTCGTGATTTCCTGTCAGAAAGGTCACAGTTAGTAGTAACTGACAAAAAGTCGTAGGGTAAAAGTTAAATTAAATCTGACCTTGCCCAATGAAGTATTATAGGTGTTCTGCTGTTCCATATCTACATAAATGATTTAGAATACAATATGAGCAACCCGCTTAGACTGTTTCCAGATGCTGCTGTCGATTACCGTCTTGTAAAGACAGGTGACGATCAAAACGAATTCCGAAATCATTGAGACACGCTATCTGCATGGTGGAAAAAGTGGAAACTGGCTATAAATAATGAAAAGAGTGAAGTCACCCACGTGAGTACTAAAAGCTACACGATAAACCACACAAATCTTGAGGCTGTAAACTGAAGTATGTACTTAGGGATTCCAATTACGAATAACGGAAATAGGTATAACCATACAGAATACGATTTCTGGAAGGATAATCAAAGACTATGTGTTATTGGCAAAATACTTACAACATTCAACAAATATACTTAAGTGACAGCCTACGTTGCACTTGCTAATCTTCTCCTGGCGTACTGCTGTGCGGCACGGGAATCTTAACAAATATCGTTGACGAACGGCATCGAGAAAATTCAACGACGGCGAGCTCATTTTGGTTAGCGGGCAGATTATCCTTGATAAGATATGCGTGAATAGGTGGCAATAATTAAAACAATGGCTCTTTCGTTGCTGCGAAATTTCAATTTCTCTTCCAAATGCGAAAATATTGCTTTTTGACGACACCCACATTCATGGGATGAAATGCCTAGGACGAGAAGATTTAAGATACGTTTTTCCCGCCCCCTGTTTGAGACTGGGACGGTTAAGATATAGTGTGCAAGTGGTTGGAAGAGTTTTCTACCAGGTTCTAATGTGAGATTCGCAGAGCAGTTACGTGGATGCAGATGGATGATTACAGGTACAGCTGTGACGAGTTGCACTGTTAGCCAACCTAGAGGCACTGGGGTAAGATTATTTGGATAGAGTGTTAAATATAGAGCACACTGAGCCCTTACAGTTAGCCAATTCAGCCACACAGCCAGACGAAAGTCACACTTATAGCACAACGTTGTCTTTTACTTAGCGCAGCATTACTATAATACACTTGCTTGGTTGCAAAGTGAACAAAATACCTAGTCCACCCGAGACCCGTTTTGTTTCTGTAGTTCCGAAGAATCGAAGGAACACCACGGACTAATCGTATCTACTGAATGAGGATCTCCATGCTTTCGTTTCTTAGAGAAAGCTAACTTAATACCTCGTTCACTACAGCATATCCTCTTGAATATCTTTTCCAGAAGTCTCCTTTTGGCACTGAGGTATTTCTTCCTTTTTGCTTGATGATGAAAAATTTACTCCCAGAGATAAAGGCCAGTATATGTTGGCCAGCAGTAAACAGAGCTGTCGAAGTATCCCTCTGGGTGAGGTATGACTCCGTGAGGTATGCATTACACAATTGCGTACGAAAGTACCACACGGCCAGTTAGTACGACAGCTAACTGTCAATGACAAAAGAACTAGCCATTGGAAGCTTGAATTTTCAATTAAATCTGACACAGCAGATATCTGAAATGCATCTGTGGTATCGTCATGTGTCTTATAGGGCGCATATTTTGCATCAGTAAACGGCAAAGGATAACTCTATCACACGGAAAGTACTCAAGGTTGTATGTGCATACGTGCAATAGATATGATATTTTAATATAGAAATGTCCATTCAAAAGAAAACTTTGTTGTCCTATGCATATGTTGAAACTTACACCAAAGTTTGATGCGCATTCATGGAAAATTTACAGTTTTGTGAAATCGGATGAAACATCCTTTTTTACCTAATTCGATCAGATGTTTTGTAGCTGATCTTCTACATTACGTTACACAATATGTATTACATACAGGTATTATATTACACTCCTCACCAGATTTTACTTGACAGTTTTCCATGTTGAGGTGACATCCATCCAGCCTACCGCTGCGTTCTTGGTTTCGTAGGAGAATTTTCTTGAATAACCAGATACAAAAATTTATTAATGTAATGTTTTACTGCAGCTCGATTTGAAATGACACAATTCTTTTTTTTAAATTGTAGTTTTGATAAACTTGTATTCTACCATTAATTGCAATGAAAAGATATTCATGCATTGATGACAATTTAGTTACATTAAAAATATAATAATTTCAATAAAAAGTTAAAGTACTGATCGCCTTTTCCAAAATCAATTCATAATAAAATAACGCTTAAACACACAGTGGACCCCAATAACAATGAAAGGCAAAAGTGGCCTTTAAGGACAAGAAAGATACTGCAAAAACTGCACGCCAAAACGCAAATCATCAAATATGTTAATTTATGCATTCCTCTAAAACAAATACCTGAGATTTTTGAAGTAACAGAACACATCACCTTTATCGTCAAGGGAAAACTATGTTCGCCTAAGGAACACTGTATTGTCTGTAACTGATATACTCATTTTGAAATGCCTCAGATTTCTAAGACTGTGAACGAATAAGTCCTATGTGGTTACTTGATTCAACAAATCCACAATGTTCCTTTTCATGGAAGGCATTACATTATTCCAAACTCAAAATCACATGGCATCAGACTGGGCAGAAATGCTGTTAATAAACATTGATTCACAACAACTAGAATTTTAGCATTTAGAAACGGGAAAGATATTTGATCCCTAAAATTTTTTAACCATCAAAGTCGTTATCAATTCAATATACTGATCTCATAATCATTCCTTAAACTGGAATCATATAACCAAGTTATAATATATGTACGTAACACATGGTGATTCAGCTGCCCCTAACTAGGGGCTTTATCCAGACCACAACGCATTCAAATACGAATTACATGTAATTCGTATTCTCTCTCTCGCTATGGGCAAACAACGAGGGCTATTCGAAGAGTAAGTTCTGATCAGTAGCGAAATGTGTACCACTGTGGAATTCCGATGAAGTTTTACACAGACGTGTTCCGTAGTGTCTCTAGTACGACCGTCGATCGCGGCACAGTTCTGACTGCACAGTTGACACGCAAAGAAGCCTAGAAAATAGTGTCTCCCACCGAGTATGAGGGCCTGGTGAGAGATCTCGCCTGATGTGCACATGTGTGTCACATAGTATGCTACCACATAGCATACCTGTCATGAATTTCATTTTTCATCACAATTCTCTGCTGCAGTCTGCAGGGGGAAGGAAGATGTTCGTGCTACATTCTTCGATGGGGAGTGATTGGTCATTCAGAACACAGCCCCTGATTGTCTGATTCTAAGTTTGACCTCTAATCGCATGAGCCACTGGTTATGATGACATTTCGGCACTTACAACGAGTTCTAGACTTGCATAGAAAATAGATGGAAAGCACAGACTGATGGCTGCTACAACGAGGGCACTGAAAGTAGTGGGACAACGACTGCATCACGTCGTTTTGTTAGTGAGGATTGCCTAAATTCAGGGGCAAGCATACATTCAGAGGCAAACCTATTCTTCTCATTGTCTTGACAGGTCCATGAACTATAGTTCTGCTAAGTGGGGTATGACCACCTGGGGGCTATCCATGCTTTCGATTGACAAGTCCTTAACAAATTTGTTGTTTAAGTGATGTTTACAAGAAGTCACCACCCATTCAATTCAACCACATCCTCCCCCTACCATCCTCCTCGTCATCCCTCTGGGAATTCCCCTCACCGATACAAGAACACTTCATTGGATAATTAATTAAACTGGTCTATTGATTAAACCCTCAACCTATGGGAAGCTCACAAACCTCCCTCTCATCTCCCCAACCAGGAAATTGGCGGGAAAAACATTCAGTTGACTGACCGTTTGGCTAGAAAACGATTGCAGTATATGGAATACTGTAGAAAGAATTCTGACAATTTCTGGAATATTGTTTATTTAAACTATGTATGTGATGCAAGGTGGGGTTTGGAAATAATTTAGTTAGGTAACGAATTTGTCTCGAAATTGACTTCGATGTATGGAATACCGTTTACGTAAATAGTTTGTATGATACAAGGTGGTATAAGGAATATAGTTTATTTAGAGCATTTGTCAGGAAATCGAATGCAATATGGAATATTTAAACAGTTGTACAACTTTTTTGTTCTCATAGCTCACGGAAACGATGAGTAGGCTTAATTTATATTTGCTACCGGAACTATAGATGTCAAGGCAATCGTTTTGTATTTTCCTCACTTTTTGAAGCATGCTGCTGTCTAAGCACAGACAGGAAATCAGAACAATTACATATGTAAGAGTTCATGATATATTTCTAAACTAACCGCCATTTTCAGCAGATGTGCAAATTACTACAATGTCAGCAGCAAACTATTTAGTACGGATCGAGAAAAATAGATGAACTACATTGCACTCACAGTTAAACCCAAACTGGAGATGGGGTTCTGCATTTCTCCTGAGAATACAGTGTCTTATTGGGAAATGCTGGAGACAAATGGAGAGATGACACGATTTCTATATCAAAATAGAGTGAAATAAACCATTTGCACTACTCTATCAAATTAAAAGTTTAACAATTTAAAGGAGTCAAATAGTTTGCATAAAACACTCACCTCCGCCTTACTATGATCATTTTCAGTAATAAAACATATTTTAAACGATTGAGTACAATAAAAAAACATTATGCAAATCAACTAATGAAATTTCCACCACAGATAGGTAGTATTGATAAATATTTCTGAGGTCTTGTACACACCAACACACACCACCCTCCTCTTTCGCAATGTTCCACTAAACATTTGCGCAGAAATAAATCCTTCCAATCACAAATACTAGCGATCATGAGGCACGCTCCATTCACCGTCGACAGGGTAGCCCACATTCACACTGTTTGGGAGGGAGACCCACACCCACGCAGGCCATGCCAGTGAATACAGAATGCACGTTTGTATGCCATACACCTATCAGAAAGAATAAATTGATCAGTCAGGAATTTGTCGTGATTGGGTTTTTAAAAGTACTGTAGAATTCCTAACTAGGTTCTCTCTCCTACATTCTGAAGGAGGAGGAGGAGCAGGAGGAGGGAAGTCCAGGCCTGTGATACACTAGATACAACAGGATATACCACAGGAACACAGTGTCCAGTGTGATGTATTCACAAACAGTAAACATGACACACACGAACCGCAATCCAGTCCGTAGCAGTAGTTGTCATTGCTAGATGGCGGAGATCACTGAAAGACTCGGCTGTACTATGTACTCATGTGCTGATTTCCACATGCAGTCCACTAATCCTCTCATACACCACCGTTGCTAACGCAAGAGGTAGACGAAAACCACCACTGCAATCGCAGCTGCAGTCGTGGACATGCATTTATGCAAGAGCGCACAACGCCTGGCCATTTAGGGCATCTTGGGATGGTTGGAGTGATAGGAATTCGGATGTTATCAATACATCCAGAGCAAACATCTACCATCTTCAATCTTCTCTCACTCAACACACACATCAGCTTCTGTCACTATCACCCAGCGCATTGATCACTTTCTCAGCCATTGCTGCCATGGGAATCATCAGACAGGTCGGTGCATTCATTGTACCCATCACAGGCTGAGCTAATCTGTTACTTCCGGTTGCCGACTCCTCATTATCGCCGCTGAAGCCAGCCGCAAGGCACTGCAAAACAAGCAGCGACAGCTTGGATGTATACAGTAGTTCTAAACGAAGCCACCCCGACATACAACCCCAGTTTAAACAATCCCACTTTACCCAATTCTAAGCAGCAATGTTTTTGACTATAAGCCTCGGATTTCGCATGTGAAATATAGAATTCTCCCATTTATGCAAGTTATTTTCGAAGACAAAAGAAATCGATGTATACATGCTTTTTCGCAGCGCTGAAGTATCGTTACTTGCTGTGAACATTATGTAACAGTATGGCATAAGCTACATTTGGTCTAGGTATTCTCTCATGAGGTAGAGAAAAATTGTTTC
The DNA here is from genome assembly GCF_023897955.1 of Schistocerca gregaria. Classification (NCBI taxonomy): domain Eukaryota; kingdom Metazoa; phylum Arthropoda; class Insecta; order Orthoptera; family Acrididae; genus Schistocerca; species Schistocerca gregaria. Next base: position 839,641,528 of record NC_064931.1, read on the forward strand.
CTTAACTATTACCACATGCATCACAGGGCTACAATATTAAACACATTTTGGACTCATGATGCAGTGCCAAGGTCTACCACTCATTATATTACGATTGTCACCTCTCCCTCTGTAGGTAAGAGATTCAAATATCGTTAAAAATATTGTAACAACACAAAAAAACACTAAGTAAAGAATTATAAGCATGGTGCCCTAGCCATCGAGCCCACACGTCAGGAGGCATGTCAGTGATATCAAATTGATAGGCTAATTAATTAAGCTGATCATTAGAGGCACTTTGCATAACGAGTAATTTTTCTTTTCCAGTTGGCAGATTACACTCACCAGGTAGTTCGAACGGCAATCCCTGGCAGGAAGAGGATGTTCTTTTTGAGGAACACTACTCAGAACCAATGTTTGAAGCTGCCCACATAAGGATTCTTTCGCCAGCAACATACATTTCGCCTAAGGGCCTCGCTGTTACTAACACGATGAGTATGACTATGTTACCGACACCTTGCATAAAAAGCGGTCTTGGTTCTATCGGCACACACTAGAGTCACCAAGAGCGTTACACTTTCTGATAGAAATGCTGTCTGCGATTTGTAATCACGTCTCTCCATTGAACCATATACTTGCGTTGGATTCTAGGGAGACGTTTCTTCATGATTACAGCCACTGGTGAGTCATATTCGTACCACTCTCGTATCTTGAAACCAGTAAACTTTTTCGAACCTAGCAGCTACAGCAAAATTCTAACGTGGATTTAGATAGTCTCTCTCCACCCTGTAACCGTTACTCAGTCTCCACCCCACCCTCCATGCAGCTTTGTCCATGTGATCGTCCCAATTTAAGATGGAACAGAGAGGAAGATGGAGAGCATTGCATCTACAACCTTCCGCATCTTGTGGAGAAACCGGCTCAGCTGAATTAAAGCAACAGCACTTTTTTCACCCTTGGTCCAAATTGGGACATTTTGTCATACCTCCGCTAATGGTGTATAATAGGTGAGGTCAGCGCTAAAACGAACCTTTCTCCTGCCACACGAGGCAGTATAAAAGACAGTATGGAAGCTGGAAGAAGCACTGGACTGCTGCGCATCTCCAAACAACAGACAGGTATTGCAGTCTGAAGGAGATTAGCTGCCATCAGTGTGCATTTACTTCTGTCACCCAAACATTCTATCATCGTTAGTTTGTACCATCCAAGAAAGTAAAAATGTATACTATAAATTTCCGATAAAATCATCCGACAGAGAAATAGATTATACTTCACTGCATCTCTCTTTTTGCTGGCACTGAACCTATGTGGTGATGTTATTAAATATACAGGTATTGACCCATTGAAGCAGGTGGCCAGTGATCGAAGTCGCTTTCACAGCTCATTGCAAAGTTTCATCACCTCTACTTTATTTTCCCACAGATCATCAGTCGCTAGCGAAGATCCCAGCTTTGTTGTCTCATATATTGTTTTTTCTTCTGTAACTCATCGAAGCAGTGAAATACTACAGCTTTGTACACCATCATACATTATGTTTTTTCCACCATGACTTCGAGGTCTGTGTGAGGTTCTAAACTGACATGAACATGTTTTGCTCCCTTGGCTCTCACAGAAAATAGGACATCGCACATTGAAAAACATTTTTCTGGTTCTCCCACACTGTACACATACTGAAGAATTAAAATAAAAGACTTTCAAAGTGTAAGGACACGGGAAGATTCTTAGGGGATTGTGAAGCGTTTCCTAATAGCTGTCCAAATGTCATGAAATGTACTCTGTAGAATTCAGCATGGGTTTCGAAAAAGACGGTCGCGTGAAACCAGCTCGCGCTATTCGTCCACGAGACTCAGAGGGCCATAGACTCGGGTTAACAGGTAGATGCCGTGTTTCTTGACTTCCGCAAGGCGTTCGATACAGTTCCCCACAGTCGTTTAATGAACAAAGTAAGAGCATATGGACTATCAGACAAATTATGTGATTGGATTGAAGAGTTCCTAGAGAACAGAACGCAGCATGTCATTCTCTATGGAAAGTAGTCTTCCGAAGTAAGAGTGATTTCAGGTGTGCCGCAGGGGAGTGTCATAGGACCGTTGCTATTCACAATATACATAAATGACCTTGTGGATGAAATCGGAAGTTCACTGACTCGTTTTGCAGATGATGCTGTGGTGTATCGAGAGGTTGTAACAATGGAAAATTGTACTGAAATGCAGGAAGATCTGCACCGAATTGACGCATGGTGCACGGAATGGCAATTCAATCTAAATGTAGACAAGTGTAATGTGCTGCGAATACATAGAAAGATGGATCCCTTATCATTTAGCTACAAAATAGCAGGTCAGCAACTGGAAGCTGTTAATTCCATAAATTATCTGGGAGTACGCATCAAGAGTGATTTAAAATGGAATGATCATATAAAGTTGATCGTCGGTAAAGCAGATGCCAGACTGAGATTCATTGAGAGAATCCTAAGGAAATGCAATCCGAAAACAAAGGAAGTAGGTTACAGTAAGCTTGTTCGCTCACTGCTTGAATACTTCTCAGCAGTGTGGGATCCGTACCAGATAGGGTTGATAGAAGAGATAGAGAAGATCCAAATGAGAGCAGCGCGCTTCGTTACAGGATCATTTAGTAATAGCGAAAGCGTTACGGTGATGATAGATAAACTCCAGTGGAAGGCTCTGCAGGAGAGACGCTCAGTAGCTCGGTATGGGCTTTTGTTAAAGTTTCGAGAACATACCTTCATCGAAGAGTCAAGCAGTATATTGCTCCCTCCTACGTATATCTCGCGATGAGACCAGAGAGATTAGAGCCCACACAGAAGCATACCGACAATCCTTCTTTCCACGAACAATACGAGACTGGAATAGAAGGGATAACCCATAGAGGTACTCAGGGTACCCTCCGCCACACACCGTCAGGCGGCTTGCGGAGTATGGATGTAGATGTAGATGTAGACCTCTACATTTAAACTCATCTGAAACAGTGAGAGCATAGCAGAGGGCTCGATATTCCATTTTGACTGACCTTCATTTTGCGGTCACCTATGCGACCACTACTGCAGTGTTGCCCAACCTCGGAATGTGTTACAACTCCACCAAGACTCTTTCTCTGCCTCAAACAAGTGATGTCAGCCAGTCATTATTTGGTAATCAACAGCTTACTACTGGACAGTTCGAATCGACGCCGTCGATGTATTGTAATAAGCACCACAGTTGATAGTGCGATGAGTTTTAGCAATTTATCAGCTTATTCTGTAATTTCAAAGCCGATCAATTACTCTGCAGCATCCTTCCCAATTTCTGTATCATCGCTAAACAGCTCCTCCACTACTTTGCAAGTACGATGTATACTAGATTACCAATGTAGCTAGATGTTTGTGCAGTACGTCCATACATTGTTAATTCTAGAAGACATATATACCAAAGTATCCCAGACCGAGCCCGTATTTCTAGCACTTCGATCGTTTATGATTATGATTGTCCATCTATCCCTATGAGGGTGGGAGTGACAGAGTACTCCCTCATAAAGTTTGGGATTGAAAGAGCTCTTCGCATTGTCGTTGACCAACACTCCCTGCAACGCTATCGCCGATTCAATTTGTAGTTGACCAGAAATAGACCGCTACATTCCACGTCTAGTGAAGGAAAAGAGCTCTTCCGTACCAATCTTACTCACAGCACCCATCCATGTATGCAGGATTCTCGAGATGTGTGGATGTGGATTAAGTTAGCACCTCGTATCGATGTGCAGTAGATATGTCAATGTTGTGGTGATATAAAAGACGGTTATGAAGAAGAAACGCGTGGTTTTTATGCATAATGTAGCACGAGATGGACGTAGTTTTTAAGCATTTTGTGTAAATCAGCAGCGCAATAAATTCTGTAGTATTGATCTATTTTCTGAGGTCAGTACCATAAAGGTATTGCTAAGAGGGAAATGGTTGTGGAAACTAGACACATACATTCCTAAGGTTACACCGTTTTGTACTTGAAACATGTTATAATACTAGAGTGGTGCAGCTTCCACCCTCCTAGTCATGAGGTATGCAGTGCTGCTAATATTCGAATGTAATAAATATATCCTCAGCTAATGACATACATTCTCCATGCAATTTCTCTACGATAAGCTGTGGTGACAAACTGTAAAGTCATAAAGCTACTACATTGCACATGTAAGAAAACATTGACTCTTTGAAACACGAGCACTACATAGGTTGCGAGAGGTGTATGACGCATGCTGTTTACAAAGCCCAACCCGATTATGGTTTGGAAATTGTGATATGTTCACAACAGGAATATAAATTGATAGTCGACATCCGAAAATGCATACGGAAGAACAGTGACATCTTAAGAGAAAATAAACACCACAATCAGTAGCCAGAGCAGATGGAACAGTCTTACTGCAGTTTACCACTTCCCCTGGTAATCTGCCTCTTGGACACAGAAGTCATGGCTCAATGTTACGCTGTATTGCTCACATGCAGGATAACATTGGCAATTCGCCTTGATGTCCCATCTCTAGGATGTTTCCTCTCTCCACTATTGAGGTGTACATATGTAGCACTAGTCTGCTCTCCTCCTCCAAAACACAGCATGTTACTGACTTCACTCAATACCATTTTCATGGAATTTGTCCCTGATTTTAGATATTCTCAGTCAAGTTCCGTAATTTTACTAGGTTTTCGCGATTTTACATATTTTATGGTATTTCCCCTTATTTTTAAGTATCTCACATCAAATGTTCGTGATTATACCAGGCTGTCTTTGAATTTTACCGATTTTATAGCTTTTCTATACTTTTTCTAAAGTTTTCCATATACAGGCTGTACATGAAGTCAGGGAACACATTCTATTGTTTATTGCACAAGAACCAAACGTTGTACAAATATCATACATATTCAGTTTGAGGAGAAACCCTGAAAGATTTTTCTTCATGTATACCGCCACAGCGTAGCATCGTAGTTTGCCGAAAGTCGGCGCTTATCGCAAACATGACGAGTTCAGGTGAGGAGCTAAGTGTCTCTATGTTTGAGTTCGACAAAAACAAGTGTGCTATAGCAGTTCAACGGATGTTTAGAACCAAGTACGATAAGAAGCCACCAATAAGGAAGGCCATTTACTACTGGCACATCAAATTCGTTACAATGGGTGGCTTGGGCTCAGCAAAGAGAGGCAGAGGTCCCAGTGTGAGTGAAGTGAATGTGGAGTGCGTACGAGAGACATTCATAAGGAGTCCTAAGAAATTGGTGCGTCGTGCATTCCGTGAACTTGAAATAACTCCAATGTCAGTGTGGGAAGTCCTGTGGCAGAAGCTGTCTATGAAACCATTCAAATTGGAGCTAGTGCAGAAGCTCAATGACGACAACAAGGACACGTGTTTTGAGTTTTGTTCGCAGTTGAAAAAATTGAATGAAGATGATCGTGGAATTGTTGATCGCTTAATTTTTGTTGACAAAGCTACTTTTCACACAAACGGGAAAGTGAACAGGCATAACTGTTTAATTTGGGGTACAAAGCAGCCACACGAATGCACTGAGTTTGAGCGTGATTCCCCAAAGGTAAATGTTTTTAGAGCGTTATTATGTCGAAAACTGTACAGGCCATTCTTCTTCGCCGAGAGCAGTGTCACTGGATATTCCTACTTGGACATGTTGCAGCAATGACTGATGCCTCAAATTCAATCGGACTCTCCGTTCATCTCTCAGCAGGATGGGGCTCCCTATTTTCTTCGGGAAGTTCGTGAGTACCTGAACACGGAGCTGCGGCATCAATGGATTGGCCAGGACACAGAAGGGGATAGCTGTTTCATGAAATGGCCTCCCCGATCACCTGATCCCACTCTCTGTGACTTTTTTCTGTGGAGACAAACTGAAGATCTAATGTATGTACCACCTGTACCACGTGATGTAGCAGAGCTGTGGGAAAGAATACGGGAAGCGACTGCCACAGTCGATGATGCCATGCTGGATGGGTGTGGCAAGAATTCGATTACCATACCGATGCCTGCCAGGTCATTAAAAAAACAAGTCACAGTTTCTCTTCAAAATGTAATATGTATGACACCTGTACAATATTTAGTTCTTGTGTAATAAATAATTCAAAGTGTTCTGAACTTCATGTATACCCAGTATATATTGTCATATATCTGAAACACCCATTGGTTGTTTGATTTTATGTGAGAAAGTTTGCACATCTTACGCTCCAATCTACTAGAAAATCATGACTTGCTCTCTCCCCAATGATCCACTTGCATGCATTTACGATTTATGTCCAAAACGGGAAAAATTATATAGCAGAGATTTAATTTTCAACACACTAAATTTTTCCAGTTAACAATTATAAAAAATACTAAAATTTACTCAAATTCAATAACATGAATCAAACGATCTTCACTTTATTATCTACTTCGACATATAAAATTCAATCGCATCGTTTTCTCTAATTTACCATCGTCTTCTGAAAATATTTTACTATAACGATCTGGGAGAGTAATTTTACATTTACTATATAAATTTAATGAAGCTTTTTCACCTTATTTAGTTACCAAACTTTCAGCTTTTGGAATAGTGTAATTTTTTTGTCTTCAGTTCTGTTATTTTAGAGAACACCGCTGCATATTCATTACTGTAAGGTGTATGGTAATCAACATCACTGCCTCGGATTTGGTAAAGTGGGTTTTTTTAAACGGAGTGGGGGGGGGGGGGGAGGGGGAGGTGCGGGCTGGTGGGGTGTCTTTTCCATGGTGGCACTGTCAGCAACTACTGTATACATTCAAGCTGCAGCCGCTATTTTCGCTATGTATAATGGCTGGCTGCAGCAGCGATCACAAGGAGTCGCCACCGTAAGTAACAGATTAGCTCAGCCTGTGACGGGTTTAGGGAATGCGCAGACCTGTCTGATCTTGCCCACGGCAGTGAAGGCTGGCAGAGAGACCAGTGTGCTGGGTTTGCGCGACAAAAGCGGATGTGCGTGTGTTGCGTGAGAGACCATTCAAAATGATGGATCCTTGCCCTGGACGTATTGATAACATCCTAATTTCCTACTACACCAGTTATCCCCAGATTCCCTCCATATCCATGGGTGGTGCCATCTGGCATACACGTGCGTCCACGACTGCGGCTGTGATCGTCGTGGTGGTTTTCGTCTATCACTGAATGTTGGCGGCCGTGGCGTATGAGAGGATTGGCGCATTGAGTGTGGATCTAGGGATATGAACACGTCATGTATACGAGTGTTTCAGCGGGTTCGGGACGTGAGCACATGGTATATGAGAGTGTTTAAGCGATCTCCAACATCTAGCAGTGGAAAATACTCCTACGGACAGAATTGTGGCTTAATTGTATCATGTTTACTGCTTCTCAGTACATGGCACTGGACTCTGTCTCACAGTGGTATTTGCTGTTGTCTCTATTGTAGCACAGAGTAGAACCTTCCTCCACCTTCTGAATGTAGCATAGGGAACCAAGTTAGGAATTCTACGGTACTTTTAAAAACCCAATCACGAGAAAAATTCCTGAATGATCAATTTATTGCTTCGATAATTATATTGCATCGTCGCATGCATTCTGTAGAGGCTGGCATGGGCTGGGTGTGTGTGGGTGAACCTTCCAGCCAGTGCAGACGGGAGCTACCCAGTAGATGGCGAAAAGCGCGCGCCCCGCGCTAGTCTGTGTGATCGGTAGGATTTTTTTCTCCAGATATGTAAAGTGAAACGTTGTGGTGGAGGAGGGTGTTTGTGCCCTCAAATGTTGGTGTGTCAAGACCTCGGATATATTTAGCCGTATGAATTATTTGTCGTGGAAACTTCATTACTTGATTTGCATAATGTTTGTGTGTGATACTCAAACGTTGAAAATATGTTTTATTACGAAAAATCATCGTAAGGTTGAGTGTTTTAAGCGATCTATTTGACTCCTATAAAATATTAAATATCTAATTTGATAGGGTAGTGCAAATGGCTTATTTCCCTCTGTTTTGATATCGAAATTGCATCAGCTCACCCTTTGTCTCCAGAATTCGCCAATAACAACACTGTGTTCTGAGAAGAAATGTAAACCTCCGTCTCCATGTTTCGGGACGTCGATTCACATAGACAAACAGTGAGATACCTCCTGAGAAAGACAGAGACAGGAAGTGAGTCTCGAATTTCCTGATCAACAGAATTCTCCCACTTGATGCTTTGGTTCGGCAACGCGAGATCAGAGGACCACAACAAGTGGTCTTATTTAGTAATATGATCTGTAACCAAGAACACGGCTGTTTTGATCTTCGTGGCGGTGCCTGACGATAGACAAACGGCCATGAGACCCAAAACGATGGCTACTAAAGCGCACTTAATTCAATGCGTGATCTATAGACTCCTTTGGCAGGGCTTGACTGTCAGTGCAATGTGACTACTGTATGTTTCTCGATCTGTACAAAATGGATTGACGCTGAGATTCAAGTAACTTTTACATCTGCAGAAAGTGATGGTGGGTTCCGAAATATGTCATGCACTTTTAGATATGTAATTGTTCTAATTTTCCCATCTATGCTTAGGCAACAGGGTGCTTCTAAAAGTGAGGAGAATAAGTATAAGAGCTCTTGCATCCCTGATTCCGGCAGCAAATATAAATTAGGCATGCTCAGCATTTACAAGAAAGCAGAATAACAAAACCACCGCAAGAGTTTAAATATTACACCCTGCAATCGATTTCCTGACAAATTCCTTAAATAAACTATATTCCCTACACCAGCTTGTATTCTGTTTAAATCAACAGTATTCCGTACGCTGCAGTCAATTTCCCTACAAAAATTCCTTAACTAAATAAATAAATTGTATTTCAAACATGACACTGTATTATGTAAATTGTTTAAATAAACAATATTCCAAATATTGTCTGATTTGTTTTACCTGCATTCCATACACCGCAGTCAAATTCCGACCAAATGGCCAATCAACTGATTCTTTTCTCCATCAATCTCCAGGTGGAGCAGATGAGGTGGAGGGCTGGGGGTTTCTCAGAGGTGAAGGTGTTAACTAATTGGTCGATTTAATTAACTAATCAATGAAATTGGTATCAAAAGTGTGCTGGTATCAGTTAGGGGAGTTCCTAGAGGGATGTAGGAGGAGTATGTGGAGGGGAGGCACAGGGGGAGGAGGATGTGTGAAGGTTTCTTGTAAAAACGACTTAACTGTAGGTGAAGGACCTGTCAATGAAAAGGATGGATAATCCACAGGGGTCATAAACCATTAGCAGAAGTATAGGTTAAAGACCTGTTAATTGAAAGAGTGCGACAGGTTTGTCACTGACTGTATGCTTGCCCCTGGCAACCCGCAGTAACGAAAGGTCTTTATGCCATTGTTTTCCAACGACTATTGGAAAGTGCGTACCACACTATGAGAAATGTCCAGGTAAGGTGTAGCTAACTATTGCAAATAAAACATTTTTCATTTTCACAGTGGTTTCCATTTAACGACCAATATTAATGTCCATCGTACTAGTTCTACAGAAAAATGTACATGATGTTATATAGTAAATATAATGTAGTTAAATGTTGCACTGAAATACGTTCCCGTTGGAGGTGACACTCTTAGCGTTATTTATGGAAGGACATTACATTAAGTTTTCTGCAAAAAGTTCGTGTTTTTTTCTGTAGCAGTTTGCGTGTCAAGAGCCAGAGAATATCATTATTCTACATGTGGTAACTGAAGACCTTGTGAGTTGCATGAAACAGAGCTGTAGCGGCTGCTGTGTAACCTGTTATGGAGACCTAATACCAGGCAGATGTTAATAGTATCTTAAGTGAACCAGTTGAATACACTTGCCCTGATATGGCTGTATTAGAATCTGCTATTAGTCCATCTCCTCCTCCATCCTCTCTCTATCTCCTTCTGCCCCTGTCTCTATCCATGATCGTAATTTATGTCACTCACCTCTTCCCCTACCTATCTCTGTCTATATATTCTTCCTCTACCTCTGACCAGCTCCTCCCCTCTTCTATCATGCTCATATCAAATACTGGATGAGTAGAGTCTGGATACTTTGCACTCCGTTTTACGAAAAACTGCTTTTCAGCGCATCTTACATATACGTATCGTATGTTTACAACGTCGTACCTCCTGAATTACGTGTCGTAGAATGATATATAATTTCTCAATTCCATCCCTTGTTATGTGTGGATACTGGCCGCAAAATATGTTGCAAATAACTTAGTAAGTAAAGAAATATTAAATTAAAATGTCAAGCCTGATGAGGAAGATTTTCCCGTATATCACAGTTTATGAGGTCGTATCTCCTGAATTGTACATCGTATAATGATATGGGTTTGCACGAAAATTAAGAAATATATTTGGATAGCGTCTGCAAAATTTGCGGCTAATAGAATTAGCAGTAACAGCGTAACATATTAGAAAGTCATACCTAAAGAGACAGTTTTATTACATAAATAAAGAAATGTAGAAAGTGAAGAACCATTTCCCCTTCATGATTTAGCGGAGAGTGTCAGCAAGACTAATTTTCGTAATGGATCGAAATTACGTGTGCAGTTCGTTGTCAGTCACTGAGTGACCTAATTTTCAAAGAATGGATGAAAAAAAATGTGGGTATTTACGTGCAGTGAGTTCCTCTACTTTTTCTTCCCCACTTCCATCGCTTTGAAAGACAGTTGATTCTTGCACCCAAAACACTTCTTTCAGGTGGCTAATGTTAGTTGTACCAAGTTTGTTTGAATTAGATCCAGCAGTTTAGGAGATGATGTTGAAAGTAGTTACATACACATGCACACACATACATTTTTGTAAGATGCAGAGAGTCAGAAGACCTGCCATAGGAACTCTACATAGCATACCTGATATACACCATACGATGACTACTAAGTGTAAAAAAATTGTAGTAACCAGTCAACACACTAGAGTTGTTGAAAATCTTCATGCGGAAAATATGGTATCCAATTCCAACGTTTCCGTTCTCAGTTGCTATCAACATCGAAAAATGTGAAGCATCTTTTTGAGGAAACCGTTTCGCATACAATCTTGCAGCTATCCTACCATCGCCATCAACTTCGCTGCAGGCAAGGAGCATGTTAGACGGTATATTACTTTGTTATTTAATGTCAGAATGCTGTACATTTCTTTAATGTACTGCTACCCACCACAAGTACCAAATGTGAACGGGAAAAACACCATGGAAAGATGCAAGAATGATGTCGATCATAACGCTGATGACTAGCGGATAAACACATTATCAATGCCCATTGACGTCACTTTTCCCAAATTCGACGTTTCACTGGCACAAACTGTTTATATCTGGTCAGATTTTGACTCTTGACATACCTTTCACAAGTTCAAGCAATTTTTGAAACACAGTAGGTTTCATTTAGTTTAATTGTTTCACGTACCCGAGGAACACCACGTTCGAATCAGTGGGTTATAAGAATCAGACATTTGATTCGTATCTGTAAGAAAAAAGAAAAGAAGAAATCACGCGTTTCCGAAGCACTATATTGTTGCTCATACGGCTCTGGGGCATGCAGCCGCCATGTTTTATTGGGATTACTTAAATAAAACACTCTACTCCTTTATAAGTAACGATACCTGGAGGAACGAACTTTTATTTAAGTCAATGCGAATATGTCAATCCATTCTTACGACGTACCACATAATCTGCAGAGACATTTTTCTTTTTCGTGTCTGACTGATATTTACTCATTTTCAGTCAAGGCAGCTGTTTGTCATGATACTGTGGCATTACATTCCTGAGCCGATAACAAAGAGTACTCTACGGACTCTGATATCTCAGTAAAACTAAAACTCTATCTGCTTAAGCTGTTCGAGAGACAAATACGCCATCCATAAAATATCACGTGCCGTGTCATAAATAAGGCCATCGTGATAAGGGAACTGCAACCTTTACTTTCATCTTTTCCCCACTGCCCATTTAAAACTGGAAATTACGAACGGAAATTGTATGCTCATGGGGAAGAGTGAACCGGCAGAGCAGTGCATTAACCGAATCGATTAATTTGCAAGGGCCATCGTTCCTTGCTGCTGCCTGTTTGGCGATGCCTGTCAGGCCAAGTCAATCGATCACTGGAGCTTTTATTAATTAATCAAATGGCTTCAGCACGATCACTGCCGCTGACCCTCTCAAGTACGGGCAGAGATTCTGGTACTTTAGCTGTAATTACGCTAAATGCTGTTATCCATTATGTGGCTGCTGTATAAACCGGCAAAACGTTCTCTATTCCAGTCGCTCTCCATTTTAGTGTATGCCCAGATATTTATATATCTGTAATGCAGCATTTTTCTTAATCTATGGGGAACACTAAATTTTTTTTCTACATAAAACAGAAGATCACAGAAAAAATTTTATTCGGCATTTCAGTGGTAAAAAGAGTGTAGGGTAATAGATGTAACCATCTCTTCTACGTTTTCATGAAATAGTGGTAATTTATATAGACCAATGGACGTAATAATTAATGAGCCACGAAATTATACTTCAAAATGTATCATAAAACAAATATAGATAAATTTTATAACTCTGGTATCTGAATCGCTAAATCTAATACGTATACATCACGATATGATTCTGAGAAAGGCCTGAACATCCAGATCATATCAGAGTTTGGATTTCGTGTTGGATCTTCCCGTGCAGTAAATATAAATGGCTGTATGGAGGTTTGAAGGAATGGATACTGTTAGACGCATATCTAATAATCCTACACTGATCTGTGAACAATAGTTAGAAACGTAGTTGATTTTTTACCGATAAAGTCAAGATAGAACTAAAAAAATTTCTAAACGCAGAGCGTTAGCAAAAATGTATCAATTTCAGCCCATAGAAGTTACAGTTTGTGCTCTTGTTGATGTCCAACAACTCATCTGTCATGATGTCAATGTGATGTGGCTCACATTTGACAGTGACTTAGCTTAAAATTGAACAACCAAAACTGATAAAACTGAAACTAGTGTTACGGTAGCAACTACATCTCACAAAATCTAAAACAGTTTTATAAAAAAAATAAAGAATTAAAAAATTAAAAGACGTGTTTATAATGCCAGAACATCAACAGATTGAAAAATATCGCAAAACTTCTGGACTGTTTGGAAGAATTAGGAGATGCTCTTCTACTTTAAATAACAAAAACTATTATTCCTAGCTTAAAACTGGATTTCATAGTGTTTCTAAGACACACGTGTTTCGGATAGTTTGTTACACGTCTTCACTGTGCTAAAACAGAAATTATCATACTAACTATTCTGTTGACATAAAGTTATTGTTCTACGACGCTCAGCTACGATATGCAGTAGGCATCTATAAACGCAGTATATGCTGCTGGCTATTAACAGTACACAAACAGAAGAAAGGACAGCAAATAACAAAAAATTTACCTTTTGTGCGTACGCAGCATTGTAAGTAAAAGTATGATGAAAACGATAGATGATTTTTCAGGGGTACAAGATGCCAAGCGTGTGCCCAGACCCGTCACGTATGGCAGCACCAGTGGATCGCAGATAGGATGGGCGTTGATTTTAACAGACTTAGGGTAACAAATACCGACGAGTCATTCATACTGCACATATCGACTTGCGTCATTATTTTTGAAATATAATGTCAGAGACTTCGAATACCGGGCACAGCCAGTGGCCCAAACAAGTCATGAATTTAAGTACTGCTTTCCAAATTACCGACTATACGAACCAGGATCTGCTGAGGCCATATGGAGATGGGAAATGATATCTGGCAATGTTAATGGTTATTGCAACGTCAACACACGGATGCATCTATTATGATGCTGTAGGCAGAACCGAGACACGCCTGAAAAACGATTTTGTACAAGTGTCGTGTCCAGTGGAGCACTTAGTGTGCCACCGCTGCCGTGCCTCTCTTTACTGACACGCCAGGGTAGGCTGTAACGATGGGTGCCATGTTGACAGTACATGGTACTGTAGATGTAGTTCCAGTGTACATGTGAATACATGTATTGCTCAATAATACCCGTTACTTGACTCAAGGTACGTGACGTGGTGTGACTATTTGATCCTGCTTGGCCGAGGGAACGCGACACCTGTATACTGTGCAAGTCATCGCAACAAGTTTACAGTCATTATGAGAGTTACTAGAAGTTTTTTTATTTTTAGCCCTAAGTTTTTTTATGACCGTACAGTGTCTAGTAAGGCGCTCATATTATCATTGGTTGGTTTGTTTCTCGTCTCGAAAAATTCTTTCTCGATGTTTACGTAGCACGGGATTTGGCTCTGAGCACTATGGGACTTAACTTCCGAGGTCATCAGTCCCCTAGAACATAGAACTACTTAAACCTAACCAACCTAAGGACATCCGACACATCCATGCCCGAGGCAGGATTCGAACCTGCGACCGTAGCGGTCGCGCAGTTCCAGACTGTAGCGCCTAGAACCACTCGGTTATCCGGGCCGGCCAGCACGGGATTCATCCTAGTGTTTGTGAGTCAACAATGTTTAACAAGCCTTCCGTCCATGTGGAACCGTTAATTCTACTTACACCACCATAAAAACGAACTCCGCGTTTCCGTATTGTGTATGTATTTTTGAATTTTTGAACATGCTTTTTTTCCGACTTTCTTTGGACTTTTTCTAATTCCGCAGTTACTCATCTCTCAGAGAGGACAGTAAACTAAGCTGCATATAGACACGATTGTCTTATGACAGTTGTAATAATCAATTTTGCTATTAATGAAAATGAACTTTGTGACCTAAAAGTAGTGTGTGATTGGGAAAGCTACTTACTTCGCTTATTATGGCGCCTGCTTTCGAAATGCCTCTTTATCTAACCCTCTGGCTAAATTCCTATCGACCAGATATATACACTTTCTATTGTTGTCTTTATGCTGTTCATCTGAATGTATTGCCCTTCATTTTGGACATTACTTCTAATTCTTTCGAAACATTGGCGCAAGTAAGTTTCTTCTGCTACTTCTTTCAGTACTTTAATTGACACAGTCACTATTTCAAAATCTTTTGTCATAATGGCTATAGCACCTGCAAATAGTCTATTTGAACACCGTTCGACGTAGCTTCAGTGCTTGATGGTTTACACAGTTTCTGAAGTTTCAGTTCCTTGGGACGTTCTCGTAATATTTTTTCCAATACGCAATGGAAGAAGAGCGGTGAATGTCGATTTCTCAGTTGAACTCCGGTGCTGAGTTCATGACATTTGGAGGAAC
This sequence comes from Schistocerca gregaria, assembly GCF_023897955.1. Lineage (NCBI taxonomy): Eukaryota > Metazoa > Arthropoda > Insecta > Orthoptera > Acrididae > Schistocerca > Schistocerca gregaria. Next base: position 839,656,695 of record NC_064931.1, read on the forward strand.
ATCCTTGAAAGATAATTTTTTCTATGCTTGTCCTTACTATCAACACCGATCGGCCTATACGTTATGAATGACGTGATATGCCTTTTCAAAATCAACGAAAGTTGGAACATATTGTCTTCCTCGCGGCACATGTTACTTTTTTTTTTATTCGATTGGATTGAAGAAAGATGCCTATCCCCGAAGCAGTGTTTTATAATTGTACTTCATTAAGTACTGCTGGTTTCATGGGTGATTCATCTTCACTCGTATTTATAACAGATGTGAATACATCACTCTTTCCAAAAACCCGCTTGCCGTAAGTGATTGACATAGCATCTCATCAAGGAGCACGATGCGTCACGATCAGACTGTACTCTACTGTCGACCGACCTTTTCGGGAACCTCGTTCATATTATCCCAGTTTATTCTTGCTATTTGCTCTAATGGTTTGAAGGTGGACAGTGAGAACATCTTTAACGTTACTGGTAGTAATAAGAATCAAAGGAAATTATTCACCTCTGCAGTGCTTCCTCTGCCATTCAGATTACGAATAAAGGCTAATTTGCAATTACCTTGCTGTTTTTCTTCCTGCTACGCATACTGTCTGAACAAAAGTATCCGTACACTTACTAGTTACATTAATATTAGATGTGGCTTTCCTTCGCCTTTGTGACGGCTTTAACGCTGTGGGAGCACTTGTAAACAGATGTCTGATGGTCTACGAAGGAATGGCAGCCAGTTCTCCTTCAAAAGACGTAAGCAGAGAATGTGTTGATGTTCCACGCTGGTGACTGGAGCGGAGTGGACGTCTCAGAACTGTTCCTCTACTGGACTCAATATACATTTCTGTAACATCGATTCCTATCCTTCCAGACTTAACGCATCCTTAAGAGCAACGACGCAACTAACCACCAAGAACTGTAAAACTATCTCCTCCGCACTTCACTGTTAGCACTACGGATGATGGCAGGTGAAGTTCTCCAGGGTTTCACCAAACCCCAACCCTTCCATCGGGTTGCTACAGGGTGTAGCGTAGTTTGTCGCTCCAAATTACTCGTTTACGGTCACCACTGTCCAGTAGTGTAGCTCTTTTCACACCGCTTATCACTGACTACAGAGAGGTGTAGCTGCTCGACCATTGTACTCCCTACACACTGTCATTGAGCTATATGGACTTCCGAATTCACAAGTAATTCCTTCCGCAGATGTCATGCGTTTTCTTACAGCTAACTTCCACAGTGCACTAACGTCCATGCCATCAGTAAACGGGGTCGACCTCGTCCAGACTGAGCTATGTTCGTTTCTTTGTGTTTCCGTTTCGCGACTTGGGGAGCCTTAGATAGCATGAAATATCCCTGATGGATCTGTTACTCGGGTGACATCCAAGGGTTAGTCCATGTTCAAAGTCACTGAGCTCTCCTGAGCGACCCATGCTTCTCTTATTGCTTCTATACAGACAGGAAAATTCTCCCCGGCTCATTTTATACTGGCGGCTCATCGTATGGTGACATCTAGCAGTCATTTAAAGATATTTTTGTAAAGTTAGTGTAACTTATACGTAGAGACTGTGAATTAACTGTGGAATGTTCATAACATTTTGCGGAAGATATATCCTGAGTCACCATTAGTATTTCATGGGGACACAGGGCTGGCACCCTAAACATAAAAATAATGCCGAAACATGTATCACATGAAAAAAACTTTCATCCGAAATATAACAGTGAAAATTCCGAAGAAAATTTTTAAATGTGCAGCGGAACTGGTAAGCAGATCTTCTTTTCTTTGATAGTCACTTCTTGCCACAAATATGCATATGCGTGAGTGGTGTCTGTTGTGTCGGATATGTCCCAGAGAACACACACAATTAAGATATATACAGTTCAAATAGAGGCGGGGTGGGGGTGGAGGACAGCTCCTCGATGTTTGTTTCAGCACGATGTACAAATTCCGTCCGAACTCCCACTGGAATCATGATTTCAGAGGAAAGGGTTTAATACTCGATGGATGCTCAATTGATGCTTGCGATATGTTAGAAATTTGTGTCCCGCTTCGCACGCCGTGCGAGAAGGTTCCGCCTGCTCCCGCCTCTATCGTTGGCTGCGATAGCTTCCTTGTTTTCCTCAGTGCCGTGTGAGTCGTCAAGAGTGTCACCCCGTTGTTTGTCTCTCGGCGTCTCGTGTTTGTGATTCCATTTTGATCTGGCGTTGCCTTGCACTCTGATGTCGTCCATGGCTACCACGAATATTCCACGGCTTAGTTCGATTCCAAATCGTATGTGTTTTATGTCAAGTTCATAGACCCGCTTCAGGTTGACCGGCTCCTTTAGCGGCAGAGGAAACAAGTCCCATTCATTCATCGTGATGGCTCTAATAGCATAGTTATTCTGGCGAACGCGGAGGTTGAATACAGCAATGTTACAGTGTTTAACCTTCACCACGAAGATGATGACAGTTTCCTCAAGACCGTCCTGCTTCCGAGTGGGGACATACAAACTGTAAAGTAGAAACCCTGGTCCGCTCAACATCGTTTACAAGTTTATAGCGGAGTTCGATCCGTGGACATGGTGGTCATACGGAATATTCCCTCTCATTTGCAGCTGTGTTGATACCAGGTGCATGTAACTTATACAGGACAAGAAGGGACCTGTTTTATGTGTAATGAGAGTGAACACCTCCGTACTGACTGCCTGCGTCGTGTCACGGTGTTAAAATCCAGTTATGAACAACGCAAAAGGCTAACTTTAGCGGATCTGTTTCCGCAAGTGTGCCGCGATCGGCCCAAGTGTACAAGCGGCTTATGTGGATATGGTAAAAGACATAGCGTCAATTTCCAATACCGTTGATTCTTAGGAGTCGCGCCGCATACCTATAGCTGAGACACAGGAACCCTGCCCCCCAACCCCGGGGTGTCCCATATGGCAGTCACGCACAACTGCAACAAACAACGTTTTCGTCAAAGAAGAAAAAACAGAAAGAGGGTGAAAGAGAGGGTTCCACCTCTTTACACTTAGTTTCATACGTTGATAGAGCTACGGACTCTTGGCGGTATTTTGCAAGTAATCAGCTGCATAGTTCTGGTAATCGATAGATTCAGGCCTATTACCTTTCTGTGCTGCGACAATTTATTTAGGCTTCAGGTGCAGACGTCATATTTTTGCAAGGACCGTTACTTGAATTTTTTACTATTCCCGGCATTTCTACTTTCCTCAATTTGGCTCCTGAACTATCTGCTGGTGCTGCGTCATATTACACAGAGGGGATAGCACTGCCTGATTTCGAAGTTCTTGATAAGGGTGGAGAAATAGGTTACACTTTTTGTAACCTTACTTTGATTGTTCTTTATGGTCCTTCAGGATCGGATCGTTCGACAGAATTTGTGTGTTTTCATAAAGAGAATATAGTTTACTTATTTCGTAACTTCTGTTAGGCGGAGATTTTAATTGTGATTTGCGTCCTGGGGATCATACCACTAATTTTAATTTCAGTAAGTAACTAGACAATTTGGCTCGAAAATACGAGCTGCGTGGATCTGTCAATATGCCACACTCGTCAGGTAAACACGTTTTACAGGTAATTCCAGCTGCCAATTTGATCCGTTTTACCTTTCTGACTCTTTATGTGGACAGCTGTAAGCGATAGACGTGATACCCGCTTGTTTCACTGAACACTGAGCCGTACCTATATCTTTAAATCATATGCCGCAACCAGTAAAACTGTATCGCCTCCCCAGATGTTGAACACATTCCTCTTAAAGGGTCCTTCCCTCAAGATTATCGTTCGAGAGGTTTGGGAGTGTTCGCAGTACTGCTACCCTTCTCCTATCGAATGGTGATCAGGGCATGCCAAGCCTTTTCTCCGGAAAGCGCAAATGCTTTACGGCGTTGAGAAGGTGAAGGATATCCGTCTTGCGTCAAATATAAGATTATGCCAGACAAGCTCCGTTACGGATTATGGATGTCCTCCATGTTAAGGCGAAACTTCTTCAGTTAAAGAGGCAATAACTGGGAGGACTCGAGGTGAGCTCCTTCTTACAGCATGAGCCGACCTACTTGTATCACTTTATCCGACTGTGGACGCGTCGCAAATGAGCTTGAGTCATGTCCCTTACTCACACCAATTGACACATACTAACATGCCTACGTGACATTCCCACAGCGCTGTAGAATTACTTTACTGACCTTTATGATGACGCTGCTACTGATACAATTGTCCCAGACCGGTTTACTCCTCTCCTCGATTGCGTGGTTACTCCCGCATTAAACGACTTTCTAAGTGACTTTACTTGCAATGGTATATTTAGTCTTATTGCTAACAACACGGCCACTATGTAGTTGGGTGTGACAACGTAGCAGGCCACTATGGCCGAGCGGTTCTAGGCGTTTCAGACCGGAACCGCGCTTCTGCTACGTTAGGTTTAAGTAGTTCTAAGTCTAGGGGACTGATGACCTCAATCGTTAAGTCTCAAAGTTCTTAGAGCAATATGAACCATTTTTTGTGACAACGATCCCGACGCTCTTGTATTTCGCCCATATGTGGTGACTGCTCATTGGAAGTGGCAGAGGCTTCCACGTTATCGTGTCTTATTTGCAAATATGCTACACCTTGTCTTTAACCGTCAAGTAATTTGGCACCTCGGGCCCTTCTCCCATTGTGTTCTTCCTTGAGAAAATAATTCTTTCCCTATGAGTCAAGGAACTGCGAAATTTCTGTGTACAAATTCTCTTTTCAGAAAACATACAAAGATAAAAACGAAGCTGAAATTTAAGAAAATATCAAAAATAAAATAAAAAACGATATAAAGAACCCATCCTAGTATCATGTTCATGTCAGGGACAGGTGACAGGTGGGGAGGGGGCACGGAAAGGGGGGAGGGGGGTGGAGGCATCGTGGCCAGGTCTCGGTTTTCGACCCCTGCCCACATTGTCTCCACCTGGCCTTAAGCTGGCTGCGCTATACATTCCTGCAGATAAAAAAATGGTAAGTCGACCGTTCGAGATAAAAAAAGGAAAAAAAAGCTATTATGGCAACCGCTCCTAAGAAGCAGACAGATCGAGGTCCGGTCCGTCACAAATTTTCAACTTCTGTCTTTGCATTTTCACAATGCCCTGTGCTGCTAGCCGTTGCTATTTCCAGTGCTATCTTACTCTTTCCCTTTTCTTCCGCTGCCTACATATCATGTTTACATACCTCTTCGTTCTGTCGTTTTCTCTGGAGTATTTCATCGCGCAGGAATCAAACAACGATGAATGACTGCCATCCACAAGACCAACTTAGCGGGCTTTCTCCTTTATGACTGCATGTGCTTGTGTTCTAGCCCTTGGGCTGTGCTATAACGGTGTGTCAACATACTGTTTGGAAGTACTTTATTGGATTCACAGTCGCTTACTGCAATCAGGCACCAATTTTTGTTCGTACTTCATGTATTTTGAAGTGGTGGCATCTGGCAAACAATCAGAGTCAACAGCTTAGGAATTAAAATTTAACTTACAGGAATTGAAGCGAGGGAACAGGCGATACCGTAATAACATAATCTTAAGGTTATATCATCTAGTGCGAGCAATACCTTTGGGATTTCCATATACAGAGTGTTTCAGGTGGAATAGAAAATAATTTAGGAGATTATAATACACAGTAATGAAAATGAAATATTTTATATAATATTTATCGAATTGTTATTGTTTAGAGAGATACAGTTGCCCAAATCCAATATAAATAAATACTTACGGTAGATCTTAAGCGAAGCCGAAAATTAAGTTCACATCTGAGTTTTACACTTTCAACTCTGACTTCACTGCACTTTCAAATTATCTTCAAGCACCCTCTGCAGCTCTTTTTGGTAGTCTTAGGTGTCTTTTATGACAGCAGCACTACTCATAATCCGAAAGATCAGTTCGTCTCTTCAGTTTATATTTTGTTTGTAGTCTTCGCCTTTCAGCAATACTGACACGAAAAAATGTATAGGGATCGGTGGCTTCGTGACCAGGAACTTCCCCCGGTCCTTCTTCTGAGGAAAATTAGGTTTATATGATGTGCACCTGACGATTACTGTGTGCACGTGCCTCGTCATCCTGGAAGAATATATCCTTCTTGAAGCCAAAGGCAACTATTCCAATAATGGTGCAGGTCTAGATAACGGGTGTACGTATGGAGATGGAGTAAAACGATAGGCGCAGTCACCTGTCTGTCTGCCATACTACACCATATACTTACTGGACAGGGTTTTTGAAAACGTCCCTCAGCAATATGTGTGACTTTTTTGTCAGATTGGTTACGAGTGTTATTCAAAAGGTCACGAGTGAAAGCGATTTCGCCAGTATGCAATATTAATGGAAGTAGCTAATAATTCACAACTACACAAGAACAAAGTTCAAATCCCTTGCATGTACTATGGTCCTAGGGCCGTGACCTGGTGCGCCAAACATTTCTTAATCTGCCAGGGAATGTCAGATCAGTGCATACTCCGCTACGGAGGGAAAATTCATTCCGAAATTTCTAGTACTCTACTCTCATTTCCTTCTGGAAGGCGATGCGTCCCCTTTAAATGATAAAGATAAATCCCATGCATACATAAGGTGTGTTGCATTCTTGTATCTGGAACACTGATACGTACAGAAATTTTGAGTGAGCTTCTTGAAGGACTGTGGTATATCAACTGAATGATGTTTTGTTACAACCCAGTAATTGTATGAACACCCCCAACTGTCATTCGTACCGTGAACCGCAAGAAATTATAGATTTACTATTAATTTTTGTTGTCTTCCTATGTCGTTAAGATTTTCCATTCGATACCTATTCGTCCCAGCCAGTACACGTGTCGCTGTATGTATGCCGACTAGTCCAAGACGCCGCATAATCCAGCATACTGTAAACAACCGGAGAGGAAGAGTGGGACAGAGGCCGTGTGACTGCCTCCTGTAACTACCTGCTGAGAGTTGCTTCTCAAGGTCGCTCTCTTGTCAGCCGGTTGCCCTACAGAGCAGACACATTTATTCCATTTATTTGTGCGCCAATCTCTATTACTCAGCAGTCGCCCTGATATATTGAATCACTGTTCTTTTTAGCATATTTTAACTTCTGGCCACACACCGTATTTCCGATGCCACTGGCATATGGGTTATTGTTCCTGGATGGTCATTTGTAAACTGTATTTGCACCAGGAACTTTCTTGGGTTTTTGTATTCCGTTGGCATTGACGATGCCTTCCTCCATGCCACTCATCCAGTGGCTAGCGTTGCTTCCTCTGGATCACGGGGTCCCGGGTTCGATTCCCGACCGAGTTGGCGATTTTACCTGTCCGTTGACTGGGTGTTTGTGGTGTTATCATCATAATCATCATCATCCGTGACAGTGGTTAGATTCGACTGTGAAAAGAAATTGGACTGTGTAAATTGGGGACTTTGTACGGGCGCTAATTACCACGCAGTTGAGCGCCTTCCAAACCAAACATCAGCATCAACCATCACCATCCATTCCACCTACATCACTTTCGTGCCATTATGTGCATCTTGTACTTCAATCACGCTTCGTGCATTTTCACATCCAGATGAAATGTGGTTCCTAGGCATTGCACTATTCTCGCCCAGTTTCCTGAATACCTGAGTAAATACTTCTGAATCTGGTATGCTGTGATTATGAAATAGCCTGCCGCATTCTTTGTAAGCAGAAGCAGTACTTGCTTTAAAACACCATTACACAAGTAGCACATCGGTATACTCAGCAGCTGTAAATGCGTAAACGATAAAGAAACCTCAAGCAATCACGATCGTATTCACCAGTAAAAAATTCAATTATGTGGACGGAAGCACTACTCAGCGACATAAGATTCAAAACCATAACTGTTATCGTTAAATAAACGTGTAGCAACTGGGGTATCAACAACCACAAGGACGACTTTTTTCTGTAACCAGCTGTATCTCTGTAACCAATGAAATTCGGGCACTGGTAATATATAATGTTTTTTTAGAATTAGTCTTCTGAATTATTTACCACATCGCTAAAAACACCGTTTATCAAATAAGATAACTAGCGTTTTGGAAGCAGCATAACCAACGTTTCGTCTTGGTGACCTTATTAAAAACGTCGTCAAAGCTAGTAACACACTGCAAATGACAACAGTAATTATGTTATTAGTAACGTAATTTAACATTTAATGCAGTAGAATTCCTTGAGGTGTTGATACTCCAGCCTATTTCTCTTGGTCTTTTACTGTGGTAGCGCCCCTTCTGCTTGGCGGTGCTGTTGCGCGGCGTTTCTTCCAACTACGAGACAGTCTTATTAACACAATGAGACAACTGCCTAATTAATAACGCCAGTGTGCGGCTGCAAGACAGACGGCTGGCTTCGTGAAATACGGCGCCCAGCATCGGTTCCGCTAGAATTATTGCAGCTCCTTAACAGAGGCTGCGATGAGGCGTAAAAACAAGAGGGAACTCACACGCAGCTGCGAGCGCCGCCTCGCACCGCGCGCCGCCAAGATGGATGGGAGGTGTGCTCCTTCCGTGCCGCACGCGAAATCTCCATCGAATGAGGGAGAAGAAAAGTTGTTTCCTCAGAGGGACTTTGCTCTGGTGTGCATGAGAGCCACCTGGAGGCGAAAGCTCGTACGTCATTGTGAATATGCGTACGTTTCCGCCGAGACTGAAATGTTGAGTTTCTACTTCGTTAGCACTGTTCATAACTTAAAATTGTTACGAAATACTTTGATATTTGTGAGAAGGGAAGCAAAAAGTGACCTCTTGTCGGAGAAATAACATTTTCTGTACAAGTGAAAAGCCCGATAATGTAAAAAGTATATATTTTCGGTTTTTTGCTTATTGTGGCAATTTATTTCATTCTGTAAATACGCATTTCTATTTTAAAGTTCTTTGAATCCAACAACAGTCAATAACATGATTAAAAGCAATTGACGTCAGTCTTCTGAAAAGAGACCACTTGTCGTTGTGGGGAAATAACACTGGCCCAACAAGAGACTCCTGTTCTAAATCTCGCAGCTGCACATGCAGTACTTCACCAAATGGTATCTCCCAAATTTTGTAGGAGTTTTAAGGAGCCAAGGATAGCTTTTCTTATAAAGGAATAACGTTTTCTGAATACATCGCATCTTTCCCGAAGAAAATGGAACTCTAGGGTTTCCTCGTGCAGTAATTCCAGCTGGGATAACTAGACAACGAAAAGATTATCTTCTTAAAAACATCACGTTCTACTGCAAAGGCATGTAAAAACACATTCTATTTCCTAAAGTAGAACCACAACCTGAACTAATACCTCAAGTCAGTGATATGAGGATCCTAAGGAACAACCTGACCAGCCAGATACTGCACAGCCAAAGAAGAGGCGTAAACGTTTTTGTGAACGATGTTGAACCCCTTCATGTACAAGTATTTTAGAAGTAGAAAATTAAGTTTTCTGTCAACTATAAAACTTGGGATATCAGTAATCTACTCTTGGATGTTTTGCCAATTCAAAATTTTAGGTAGCTCTGTTCCCATTAACGTCCTCAAAATCAAACTTTGGTCTAAAACTTTCCATAAAACAGAGTAAAAATAGCAGACTTTGGCCAAAAATCTCTGGGCACGGTAGGCTAGTTTTTATCAGTTGGAGGCCGATTTATTTGGTTTCAAATGTTTTTACATGGTAATGTGCTATACGTCTGAATGGGTTAATCACTTCATGCGTAATGTTAACATAACGAAGTCTTTGTGAAATCAAAGGAATCTTTAAGGTTAATTTATATGGAGAAGGTGTTTCTTAAATACGTAAAATTAAACAACCGTAACGAAGTGAAACTTTAAAACACACTAGCTCAAAACACCGATTTTCCATCACCAGTATTCAATTTAGAGACAGAAATTTATATTTTAGCAAACTGTTCAGAATTTCATGGTGAACGTAAAAGTTAGAATAGCCCTTTTCGCTTTCCGTCTGCTATTCCTCTCATATAGGTCGTATAGTTTGTTTGCGTTTTAAACTTACTCTGTGCTGGTAACACTATTTTATTTCCGTAAACTAAGATGTACAGCTCACATTCGACAACATTCGAGTTTTATGTAATTACTGCCGATGATTCTCATTCTGACGAAATTAAACACGTGGGCTTACTGAATGGTAAGCTATGGCGAACAATAGTGCATTGTAGTGTACGTGAAATGATTTTTGTTCCTAAAAAGCATAACTGGAAACCAGTGTGACCCTACGACTTACTAAATTAGTTCGCTGTGATATTTAGAGGTGATTGCCGATTTCGACAGCTAAAAGAATCGTAGGTTCCTCAGTCTCAACCAGTTTTACGCAGCAGCTACAGCCATACGCTCAATCAGTCTGAAGTGGATGACAGTGTGTACTTCCCACTGTGCTGCACTATAGGGTTTTCTCCCGTTCCATTTGTTTATTGGCCACGGGAAGATTAACAGTTTAAGTGTGTGCCATGAAATTATTCTAAACGTGATTTTGCTGTCACACTGACTACTTAGTACTGGTTCTTATTAGGGTACGAATGCCTAGAGGTTACGTCAAGACCTTCAAGGGGAGTGGGCATCCAGAGGGAGTCTTTGAAATGAAACACTAAGTTTTAATATAGTTGCTCTATATTCCCATACACAAAGTGCTAGTGGTGTAGAACAGTTTACCATCCTGTCATGGGGTCGTCACAGCAGGCATCGTTTGGTAGAGGAAAAAGGTCCCAATATCATCATGAGAGAGAGAGAGAGAAAAAAGGAAAAGACAAGACAAGACGTCATGTCTCACCGAAAGCCAGAGGCAGTCCATCGTTCGTTCCGGCGTCCTGGCCACATCTCGCAAACTCTACGTGATTTTCCTCCTAAGTCTGGGGATTTATTACGCAATAGCAGGGCCTTAAATATGAAAGAGGAATTTTTCAAAATCCTCTAGTGATATAAGACTGTATAAAAGGCTGCACTCAAGCTAACATCATTTTACGGACAATCTCATAGAATTGACAAATTAAGTTTATCTCGTTCTAACTAAAACGTTCATAACAGTGCATACCTCATTATTAAAAGATACTTAAGGAAAACGGTACAATATCTGTTGTATACCTTGTTTAAAAACATTCCGAAACAACCTCAATTAATTTTTTCACCTTTTTGTGCATGATATTCTTACCACAAACACTAAATCTGTCTATATAATTTTTGAAATGTAACATTGTTGCGCTTTTTGATATTCAGGTAAAGATATATGTGATAATTATATAATTTATGGTCTGCATGACACCAGTCAACGCCAGAATGGTTTATAAGGGCATAAAAACGGGGAAGAGTAAAATGTTCAGCACAACGAGAATCATTTTAAAAGTTAATGATCTACCTAGCTGTAAAAGCATATTCCTTCTTTCACCTAAAACCTTTTTACGTCAATGCAGGGGAGTCTTTCTAAATAAGTACCACATCTGTTTTCCAGTTTCATGCGACAAAAGACCTTTCAAACATTCGAGCATGGTTACACTAAATTAACCTTCATCATCGTAATAAGTATCTGATACATCATAGTTTATACGGTGATCTTAAAACATTAAATTGGTCTTCAGACTGAAAACGTAGTCAATAAAAAGTCTTTTCCACATATCTTTCTGTATTCATAAATAAAGTAGAGTTTTAATACAAAGTTATACAATAAAAGTTAAACAAGACTTAGATATGCTGCCTGATAACGGTTTACAAGCTAATGGTAGGGTTTGAGTATGTATGGTCAACACCAGGTAACTTCCACTCATGATAGTTATCGGCCAGGAGTATTTCAGGGAGAACAAACTGGGGATAATGACAGAGCTACTTAGAATATCTTTGATATTATAGCAGTCCCACAGACATTCCAGATATGAATATAGCAACAACGAGGAAGCAAAAGACTCGAGCATCTCAGTGAGGACAATGCTTTCTTTGGTTTATATGGGTAATACGTGGAACAGCACGATCCTGCCATACTTTAGGGTTATAATCTAGCTGGGATGAAAGTTTAATAGGTAGCTGCCTCACCAGAATCGGTGCACGTGTTGAGTGCGTCACTGATTCGCCAGCAGGGTGCCTGCCACACGAGCTCACTGTCAGAGAGTGTGTAAGAGTAAGGAGGAGGCAGTGACGAACGCCAAACACGGCCTTGGCTGTGTAACATGAGATGCCGCTTTCGTTACTGTATTGTGAATAGATTATATTGTTTTGAATGAAGTTATCACTCTTCAACGGAGTTTGTCCAGGTATGGAACTTTTTGGGTGATTAAACTGTGATCGGGACCGGGACTCATACCAGGATTCGAATCCCCGTCCAGTATACAGTTTTAATCAACTAGGAAGTTTCATATCAGCACACACTCCACTGCACAGTAAAAATTTCACTCTCAAAGCCATTCACCAGACAGTACATAAGCCATGTCTTCTCAGTATTCTTTCTGCCAGGAATGTTGCCGCCAGAAGTTTCGCAGAAAAACTACTGTGAATCTTGGAAGCTAGAAGATGAGGTACTGGTGGAAATAAAGATGTGAGGACAGACCGTGCACCATGCTCGGGTGTGTCAGTTGATAGAGCACTTGCCAGCAAAAGTTATAGTTCCCGGGTTCGAGCAGCGACTTGGTAAACAGTTGTAATTCGCTAGGAAGTTTCAGGTTATATTGTCCTTCACAAGGCGGCAGCCTATTGCGTTTCTCATCCTGACCCATCCATTGCATGTACTGAATACATATTATTGTGTCTGATCTACACCTTCAGGCTTTCATGGTTTTTTTCTTGAAGTTTGCTGCAAATACCTGAAAGAGATTTTTCTCCTCTTCACCCTGTCTCTTATGAAAATTGGAGGCATTTCCATCTTGAAGATTACAATCATTTGCCTCAAGAGTATGAGCTATAGGTGCTTCCAAGTCTGCTGATTTTGTGGCAGTTACAGGTAATAGAACGTGTCACATATCAAAATATACATATTTCTCGAGGAGAAGTATTGTTGGAGGGTTTCCTGATGTTGAGCCACGTTTGCCAAAGCCTCGACCTTTCTGATTCAGTTGAACCGCCTCCATTTTGCTCTGTTGGAGATGAAAAATTTGCTCTGGAAGACAACATGCAACATCCGTACAGTGGAGATCGTTTTACAGAGAAAGGAAGATTTTGTAATTACAGGTTAACGAGTACTGCATCGCCTTTAAATGTGATGGATGACCTCTGTGCTGTAATAATGGAGCATGTTGTTTTCTACAGAACTTTGTTCACGAAAGAAACATGTTGAAGTTGGATGAGACTGGCCTATATTTTCGAAGTGAAGAACAATTTTTTTACGCATCTTATCCCAGGCATTACATTTTGCGATTTCAGTCCTGTAACGCTAATTTCCTTAATCCCAAATTACAGGCTGACATTCTACTTCAATGGTCAAATGTTCCAAGTCGAAGGTAATTTTTCCAGCCGAAAAGAGCATGAAATTTTTTAAAACAACGCAGAAAATTCACCTCACTAAACAGTTACAAAGCGCTAACAAACAGCAAATGCAATATAAACACACTAGGCAGCAACTGTTAACCCTCGCCCTTTGAAACCACACTACTACACCGCCACTTTTGAACCGGTCAAACGGCTGCTGAATGGCCGCTATTAGTCGCGGAGACCTGCAGGTGCGCAGTGGTTTGCTCACGCAAATCGCCAGTGTGTATGGCCTTATGGGAACTGCGTATTAAATGAAGGACGCGACTCCGCCACGTGAGCAAGTCGAGCGACCAAATCGTTTGTGTGTCAGTGGTCTTTCGCAGCATCTGCGTCTTTGGCAAACGCTCACTGCTACTGCCTTCGCACCGTTCCGGCGGTCGGAGAACTGAGTCATGCTGAACCACCAATTATACGCACTCACTCTGCTAATTTGAAGTGTTGGAGACGCAACAGCAGGTAGGACCCTCCGGTAGTGACTGTAAAGTCCTGAAGTGCTGAGAGCAGCGTCAGTTTACGTTATATTCCATATTGAATTTCACCCCACAAATGACCGACGCATTACCTATCTGGCAGGTACCCACGGCATTGAAGATGTCACTAAGAGGATTTGTAGTTCGCAAATCCTATGTAAAGATCAATGGAAATAAAGGAAAATCAAAATCTAGTGCAAGAGACATTAATATGGTCTCTATTTTTCCCGTATGCCCCGTTTCTTTCCGTGGAATAGCAGAGATCTCGAAAGGAGCGAAGTTCAAATCATGGGCAAGCAATACAGATATAAGCTTTTCGATGTTTCCTTTAAACGGTGTCAGTTAAAAACGGAAAACTTTCCTACGAAAAATGCACCTCCGATTTCTTTACACATCATTGTTTAATCCGAGCTGAACAGTAGTTAAACCATAATCTTTAGCATGACAGAAAGTAGGCTCGTTACTGAATATGAAACATGGGTGGTTAAAATGTCACTGATTTTGTGTTTTGCCGCGAGAAGGTGTTACAATGTGTAGGCGTGACTGATTAGGTTGGACAAGATCTAGTTTTCGTTCCACAAACCCAAAAATGAGACGATCCTTGTCGGTGTGGGACCACTCAGAAAGTGTAACATAAAAAACATGTCATTTGAAAATAATACTCACTACCTCTGTCGTCTGTCAGGAGATTAACAAAACAGGTATATACATTACAGTAAGCAACTGCTAGTATTTAACAGATTTCATACACTATAAGAATGAAACATACTTAAGAACTTTTATTAAATTAATCATACACAAGGTAGATTATATTGACTGTTCTGACCAAGTGCTGTGAAAATTATTTCGGACGTTTCCACTTAGGCTTATTCCTAGGATTGATACTACACTCCTGCAAATGGAAAAAAGAACACATTGACACCGGTGTGTCAGACCCACCATACTTGCTCCGGACAATGCGTGAGGGCTGTACAAGCAATGATCACACGCACGACACAGCGGACACACCAGGAACCGCGGTGTTGACCGTCGAATGGCGCTAGCTGCGCAGCATTTGTGCACCGCCGCCGTCAGTGTCAGCCAGTTTTCCGTGGCATACAGAGCTCCATCGCAGTCTTTAACACTGGTAGCATGCCGCGACAGCGTGGACGTGAACCGTATGTGCAGTTGACGGACTTTGAGCGAGGGCGTATAGTGGGCATGCGGGAGGCCGGGTGGACGTACCGCCGAATTGCTCAACACGTGGGGCGTGAGGTCTCCACAGTACATCGATGTTGTCGCCAGTGGTCGGCGGAAGGTGCACGTGCCTGTCGACCTGGGACCGGACCGCAGCGACGCACGGATGCACGCCAAGACCGTAGGATCCTACGCAGTGCCGTAGGGGACCGCACCGCAACTTCCCAGCTAATTAGGGACACTGTTACTCCTGGGGTATCGGCGAGGACCATACGCAACCGTCTCTATGAAGCTGGGCTGCGGTCCCGCACACCGTTAGGCCGTCTTCCGCTCACGACCCAACATCGTACAGCCCGCCTCCAGTGGTGTCGCGACAGGCGTGAATGGAGACGTGTCGTCTTCAGCGATGAGAGTCGCTTCTGCCTTGGTGCCAATGATGGTCGTATGCGTGTTTGGCTCCGTGCAGGTGAGCGCCACAATCAGGACTGCATACGACCGAGGCACACAGGGCCAACACCCGGCATCATGGTGTGGGGAGCGATCTCCTACACTGGCCATACACCTCCGGTGATCGTCGAGGGGACATTGAATAGTGCACGGTACATCCAAACCGTCATCGAACCCATCGTTCTACCATTCCTACACTGGCAAGGTAACTTGCTGTTCCAACAGGACAATGCACGTCCGCATGTATCCCGTGCCACCCAACGTGCTCTAGAAGGTGTAAGTCAACTACCCTGGCCAGCAAGATCTTCGGATCTGTCCCCCATTGAGCATGTTTGGGACTGGATGAAGTGTCGTCTCACGCGGTCTGCAGGTCCAGCACGAACGCTGGTCCAACTGAGGCGCCAGGTGGAAATGGCATGGCAAGCCGTTCCACTGGACTACATCCAGCATCTCTACGATCGTCTCCATGGGAGAATAGCAGCCTGCATTGCTGCGAAAGGTGGATATACACTGTACTAGTGCCGACATTGTGCATGCTCTGTTTCCTGTGTCTATGTGCCTGTGGTTCTGTCAATGTGATCATGTCATGTATCTGACTCCAGGAATGTGTCAATAAAGTTTCCCCTTCCTGGGACAATGAATTCACGGTGTTCTTATTTCAAATTCCAGGAGTGTATATACTGACCTATTCAATAATCCTAGGTTCGGTGTGGGGCTGCGGTGGGGTGGCTGGACTGCTGTGTCCTGTGGCGGGGTTGTGAACCACTGAGGACTACGGTGGAACGAAATCTCTGCGTCGTTTGTAGGTCCACGTTTTAATATACACACAATTGAGACTGAGCTATTGGTTCGAAATAGAAATATATTACTTGCAACTGACTGAATGCTCAGAGGTAAATACGAAAGTTATTGATGAACTTCCCGAAGAGGACGATGTCATTAGACAAGGATCACAAGATCGCAACTGGCACGGCTCGTAAAAGGAGTCTGTCATGTCAATTCGAAAGAGACGATCTTAACTTTCACCCTAATCTACACTGCGCAACAAATTTAAAGGGCCATTCTTTCGAAACGTCGTAACTGACTCCCACTGCAAAGTATAAGTTAGAATTTTGGGTAAAAGTAGTATGCTATCATCCTCTGTAATGTTGCGAAAAGGTGTTACCCTGCGACGTCACGATAGGGCTCTGCGAGGCTTCGAACAGCAAGCTGTGGACACATGGGAAGGGAGGGCCACACCTCAGAAATTCATGTGAACTGTAAGGTGAGTTAATTACGCTGAAGCGCCAAGGAAATTGGTATAGGCATTCATATTCAAATACTGTGATATGTAAAGAGGCAGAATACGGAAATGCGGTCAGCAGCGACTATATGTGACAACACGTGTCTGGCGCAGTTGTTACATCGGTTATTGCTGCTACAATGGTCAGAATAAGTGAGTGTGAACGTGGTGTGACAGTTGGCGTACGAAGGATGGGACACAGCATCTCCGAGGTAGCACTGAAGTGAGGATTTTTCCCTACGACAATTTCACGAATGAACAGTGAATATCAGGTATCCGGTAATTCATCTACTCTGCGACATCGCTGAAGCCGGAAAAAGATCCTGCAAAAGCGGGACCAACGACGACTGAAGAGAACCGTTCAGCGTGACAGAACTGCAACTCTTTCGCAAATTGCTGCAGACTTCAGTACTGGGCCATAAACATGTGTCAGCGTGCGAACCATTAAACGAAACATCACCGATATGGGCTTCCGGAGCCGAAGGCCCACTCGTATACCCTTGAAGACTGCACGACACACAGCTTTACGCCTTGCCTGGGCCCATCAACACCGACATTGGACTGTTGATAACTCGAAACAAGTTGCCTGGTCGGACGAGTCTCGTTTCAAATTGCATCGAGCTGATGGACGTGTACGAGTATGGAGACAACTTCATGAATCTATGACCCTTGCATGTCAGCAGGGGACTGTTCCAGCTGGTGGAGGCTCTGTAATGGTGTGAGGCGTGTGCAGTTGGAGTGCTATGGGACCCCTGATACATCTAGCTGCAACTGTGACAGGTGACACAAACGTAAGCATCCTGCCTGATAACCTGAGTCCATTCATGTCCATTATGCATTCGGACGGACTTGGGCAATGCGATTCCAGCAGGACAATGCGACACCCCCCAAGTCCAGAATTGCTACAGAGTGGCTCCAGGAATACTCTTCTGAGTTTAAACACTTCCGCTAGCCACCAAACTCCCCAGACATGAACATTACTGAGCATAAATGGGATTCCCTCCAAAGTGCTGTACAGAAGATATCCCCCCTCCTCGTACCCTTAAGGATTTATGGACAGCCCTGCAAGATTCTTGATGTCACTTCCCTCCAGCACTACTTCAGACATTAATGGAATCCTTGCTATGTCGTATTGCGACACGATATTAGGGAGATGTACCATTTCCCCTGGCTCTTCAGTGTATTTTACATTGGCACCGAATTTCAACAAAATTTTGCCGAATGCCACCGTGGACGTGTCACACGACAGCAGATTCTTCACATCCCCTCTTATCCACATTTCACCTGTTGTTTTGACGCCTCTGCGATGGAGGTCATAAAACCGCTACGGTAATAGTGTAAATCACGTGGTTTTCATATAGGTGGTCGTAGAAAGCATTATTCTACACTCCATTGCACAGATGTCCAAAAATGGGGTTAAATGTGCGTAAGAAGAGGTGTAACAAAGTTCGCATCGTGTGACACGTTCACAGTGGATTTAGGCAGAACTGTGGTGAAATTTTGTGCCAATGTGGCATCAATAACGCAACTTAAAGCTCATCTGAACTTCTGCGGTGTGGTCTTTTGTAGCAAATATCGACCCTTGACGTCTGAAGCGTCGCCGAGCCTGAGGGTGAAGTGGGAAAGAGCTGAGCCTTTGCATTACTACAGAAGGAAGTTGTAGGCACCCTTGTGCCTAATGTCAAGCCTATGCATCCCAATGGAAGAAGATCACGGGGGTTCCAAGAGTGAATCTTTCACTGTGTTATTTCGATCATATCTTCATGTCTGGCAGGAAATTTGAATTTCATTCTTCCCGACAGAAAAAAAACTGCTCTAATCAGTGTTTAGTTCATCTCGTCCGCTGATATAACAAATTATTCGAATGTTCTGGCCATTGAAAAGTGATGAAGTTGTGTAAAGTTAGACTATGACGCGTGTTTTCCGAATTCATACTCTATCGCACATGCACCGAAAAAGGTGAAAAACGTGGGTAGTAGGAGGAGTCAAAAAGTTCTTATCGTGTAACAGGTCTACGGTGGCGCTGGGCGGAATTGTGGTGAAATTTTGTGCCAATCATTAGCCCAAGTTATAGATTACATGAACTTCTGAGATGTGGCCCTTTGTCCCGTAATCGGAGAGCGCAAAGCTTTTGCTCCACAAATTGACACTAATTGTTCATAGATCGTCAGATTTTCGTATGGTAGGTAATATTTGCAAAGATTATGATTCATGTCTTCCCAAGTGTCTCTGAATGCAAATAAATTGTATTCCTTTCTTGGAACATTTTTTGTAGTTTCATCATCGAAGGGCAGAAACAATAACAAGCCTTCATATGTCTGTAAGGCATCCTTGAGCGTAATTTAAATGTTATGCGTCACAATGGGAGAAAATTACAGGGGTTCCTAAGAGTGATCCTTTAATTTTGTTGCGCAGAGTATGTAAAATTTAACTGTATGGTTGGCCAAAGATTTGAATTTTATTATTCACGATTGAAAAAACAGCGCTCTAATCAATGAACCATCTCGGCCTCTGATATAATAATTTATACGAAAGTTCCAGCCGCTGAAATGTAATGAAGTCTTACAAAGTATGTATGAAGATGGTATCTCTTCTTTCGGACTTGTCAGAGTGGGACTCGAACCCGGGGTCTCCTGCTTACATGGCAGACGCTCTATCCATCTGAGCCACCGAGGACACAGAGGATAGTGCGACTGCACGGACTTACCTCTGGCACGCCTCCCATGAGACCAACATTCGCAGCTTATTGTCCTGCACTACATTCATAGTGCCCCTGGCCATAATATTCATTACTCGCGGCTTTACCGCCGATTCCAGTAAGAATTCTGGCACTGTTTGTGCATCCGCACAGAACAAGATGGTCTACTGGCCTTTGAGCCTTTACTATATGCCAAGGAGGAGATGCCCGTCACCCTGGGGTATCGGGACTCCCGGCAATGGCCATCCTGCCAGGCCTGGGGAAGGCCCTTGGTCACAGTGGGTGTCATCAGGGCGGATGACACGCAGTGGAGCGTGGCACATCTTCTCTTGCTGGTGGCCAGTCACCAGCAGTCTCTAAGCGTTCGAGGGCTCAATTCGATGCGCAGAAGTATAACCGAAAATCTTGCCCTTCCCTGGCCACACCATGGGAGGAACTAAAGAATAAGGATGGCAGTGAAGATTATTCGCCCCAGTACCTTATGTGTGGAAGGGCTGATGCTGAGTCTTTCATGACGATGAAGCCTCAGTTCTTTGTAGAGCATTTAGAGGACAAGTTTGCGGAGGTGGAGGGCTTGTACAAATTGTGTTCTGGGTCAGTTTGATAACAACAGCATCCTCTGCCAAGTCACGAGCATTACTCGCTTGTGTCAAGTAGAGGGATGTTTCTGTTACCGTCACGCGCCATAAAAGCTTAAATATGGTCCAGGGTATTATATTTCACAGGGACCTTCTTTTGCAGTATGATGATGAGCTGGGCCCCAATTTAGAGTTGGGAGCTACTCATGGCTCATTCAATGGGATCCAAGGCTAATCAGGTAGCCATCAGTGCCTTCATCTTGGCTTTCCTTATTGTTACATTACCAGAGATGGTCGAGTTGATGGTCTACCACTATGACGTCAAGCCCTATATCCCTCCACCGATGTACCACTTTAAGTGTTGTAAGTTCGGCCATACGTCTTCCTGCTGTACTTCCTGACTCACATGTCGACATTGCGGACGTCCATTGCATCACAATACTCCATGTGCCCAGTCTCCCATCTGTGTCAACTGTGGAGAGCATCATTCACCTTGCTCGTCAGACTGCAAGATTTTGGAGAAAGAGAGGAAAATCACGGAATATAAGACCCTGGACGGACTGACCTACACTGAGGTTAAACAGAAGTTTGGACGCCTCCATCTTGCTCACGCACTCTACACCTGTTCTACCCCATCAGCTCCACCTGCCCCAGTCTTCTCTCAGAGCAGAATGGCTACACTGTCCCCATTAGTGGTAGGGGGCGTCAGCTCCCTCCCTATGGCGCCTGCACCACCAACTTTTGGAGCAACACCACCCAACCATTGGGAATGTCCATCCCAACTTCTAAGCTCGAGAAGCGCCCAATTTCTTCACCTCCTCTCACTACGTAGGGGTTCCTTGGGTCCCTCCATTCCTGGGTTTCCACCAGTGGCTAACATGATGCCTGCCAGTGGCTGAATCACCCAAACGTAGCTGGTCACAAGACTTCATGATCCTCCTTAGTCCCAGAGACTGAATCAGTAAGGCCCTCCCAGCCACAGAAACATAAGGAGACGTGAGAAAAGACCAAGGTGATGACCCCTAAGAACAAGGAATTTATTGTGTCACTCACCCACCGCTACAAACAAGATCTGCATCAGAGGATGCTGTGGAGATTCTGGTGTCCGCTGAGGACCTGAATATCGCCAGACCTTCGGACATGATAGATATCAATGCCTCAGGACATCGGTCAGTGGCAGCAGGTGATGATGAGGTGTAAACCTCCTCATTGAATGTTCAGTGCCTTCCCTGCCTCACAATTATATTATCTGGCACTGGAACTGCGGCGGATTTTTCCACCACCTTGCTTAGCTCCGACAACGTATCAGCCTTCTCCCTTTCCTCAGCAACGCTCTCCAGGAAACTTGTTTTCTGGGGATGCGAGCCCCGCTTCCATGACTAAAGGGGTTCTTATAAAAATTGGGCACCTTATGCGAGGATATCTGGTGGAGTCTGCGTCTATGTCCTTAATTCTCTCTATAGCGAGTTGGTACCTCTTCAAACACCTTTAGAGGCTGTCGCTGTTAAGGTGTGGACGCCTCAGGCTGTTACTGTCTGCAGTATCTACCTTCCACTTGATGGTGATGTCCCGCAGCTTGTACTTGCTGCGCTGATAGCCCAACTGTCGCCACCTTTTCTATTACTGGGCGACTTTCAAGTCCATAAGCCTTGTGATGTGGATTGGTGGCAACAGGCCAAAAATGGTTCAAATGGCTCTGACCACTATGGGACTCAACATGTGAGGTCATCGGTCGCCTAGAACTCAGAACTACTTAAACCTATTTAACCTAATGACATCACACACATTCATGCCTGAGACAGGATTCGAACTTTCGACTGTAGCTATCGGGCGGTTCCAGACTGAAGCACCTAGAACTGCTCAGCCACTTCAGCCGGCAACAGTCCAAGGCTCTGTCGTTGAGCAAGTGTTGGCCCAGTTCGACCTCTCTCTCTTAAATAATGGTGCCTCTACACATTTCAGTGTGGCACATGACACATACTCAGCCACTGGCCTTTTTGGTCTGCAGCCCTGGCCTACCATCTGTCCAATGGAGTGTGCATGACGACTTGTGCAGTAGTGACCACTTTCGGATCTTTCTGTCACTACCACAGCGTTGCTCTTTGTGCACGTCCCCAGATCGGCCTTGAATAAGGCTGACTGAGACTCACTCTCCTCCATAGCCACTACTGAGCCTCTTTCTCATGGCGCCATTGATACGGTGGTTCACATGATAACCACCGGCATCGTTTCTGCAGTGGAATCTGGAATTCCCTGTTCTTCTCGATCCCCGTCGGTGGAGGGCTGTGCCTTGGTAGTCACCAGAGATCGCTGAGGTGATTAGAGATCGCAGATGGGCCCCCCAACATCATAATCTGCACCTCATTGCCTTCAAATGGCTCCGTGCCCGAGATTGACACCTTATTCTTCGACAGAAGCTGGAGTGCTAGGAAAGGTATGTCTTCACCATGATTGCAGAAGTCTTAGCGGAGCATTATGCGCCGAGTTCTGCTTCTACACATTACTTGTTGGCCTTCCACTCCCTGAAAGAGCGAATGGAACATTGGAGACTTTCATTCCATACACGCCACCCCGAGTTGTGCAATGTTCTGTTCAGTGAGTGGAAATTCCAAAGTATCTTAGCTGCTTGCCCTGATGCGGCTCCTGGGCTGGATCGCCTCCACTATCAAATGCTCAAACACGTCTCAGTGGACTGCCAGTGAAACCTCCTAGACTTTTTCATCTGTATCTGGGTAGAGGATGAGTTCCTATCACAACGGCGGGAAACCATCCTCATACCAGTGTTGAAACCTGGCAAGAACCCACATGGAGCTGGACAGCTACCGCCCCATTAGCCTCATCAATCTTCTGTGCAAGTTGCTTGAACAAATGGCGAGCTGATATCTGAGTTGGCTATTTGAGTCTCAGGGCCTTCTGGCTCCATCCCAGGATGGGGTCCGTTAGGGCCACTCTGCGACCAATAGTCTGGTCTGCTTAGAGTCTTCCATCAGTATGGCGTTTGCCCACTGTCAGCATGTGGTTGCTGTCTTTTCTGACAAGTGGGAGGCATACAACATGGCGACATCAAACCCACACTACACTTCATGGCTGGGGTCTTAGTGGACCACTGTCGATTATTATTCATAATTTTCTATCGCTTCGTTCCTTCCATGTGCAAGTTGGTTCATCCCATAGTTCCTACCAAGTACAGGCTCTGTCTTGAGTGTCTGCCTCTTTTTAGCTGCTATCAATGGGCTAGCAGCAGTTGTGTGAATACCAGTATCAGCTTCTTTGTATGCTGATGACTTTTGCCTGTACTAGAGCTCCACTGGAATTTCAGTTGATGAACAGCATCTGCAGGGACTTATCCACAAGCCACAGCCTTGGGCCATAATGCGCAGCTACTTGTTTTCAACCGACAAAACTTGTGTCATGTATTTCTACCGGCGTTGCACTGTTCACCCTGAGCCACGGCTTTATCCTGATGGCAAACCTGTTGCTGTGGTGGAGACCCATCAGTTTTTGCGTTTCCTTTTTGATGCCCAGTTGGCTTGGCTCGCTCATATTCAGTGGCTTAAGCAAACGTGCTGGCGGTATCTTAACGCTGTTTGTGGCTTGAGTCACACCAGCTGGGGTGCTGATCAGTCTACCCTTCTATGACTGTCTCAGGCATTCAGTCAGTCCCGTCTCGATTATGGGAGCCTGTTTTACAGTTCAGCATCGCCTTCTGCATTGCGGTTGCTTAACCCCATACTTCACTGCAGGATCCGACTTGCAACTGTAGCTTTCCGCACAAGCCCTGTAAAGCGCATACATGTGGAGGCTGGTGTTCCTCCATTGCGCATCCGGCGTCAATGACTACTGGCTGCTGATGCTGAACATTTTTGTAGCTTGCCCAGGCATCCTAACTACAGTCTCCTATCCCTCAACTCAGTCGTTCATCTTCCCGAATGGCAGCCCCGGTCAGGGTGTCCGATTGCCGTTTTGCGTCTGGTCTCTTCTCTCTCGGCTTCAGTTTTTCTCTCTCCCACCTCTTCTCCGGGCCCATCTGCGTATACCCCCGTGTTGTGTGCCCCGCCTATGCCTCTAGCTGGATTTAGCACAGGGCCTGAAAGACTCAGTCCCTCCTGAGTCCCTCAGCCAACGCTTTCCTTCCATTCTTGCAGCGTTTCCTGGCTCTGTCATAGTCTATACCGACTGTTCTATGGTTGCTGTACGAGTTGGTTATGATTTTGCTCTTGGGGAACAATCTGGACAATGCTCGTTGCTGGATGGCTGCAGAACTTGAAGCCATCTCTTGCGCCCTAGAGTATATCTTCCCCTGCTCGGGTGAGTGCTTCGTCAACTGTAGTGACTCCGTGAGCACCTTAAGAGCTACCGCCCAATGTTTTCTTCACTCTCATCTGGTGATGGCTATCCAGGAGTCCATCCAAACTTTTGCCCGTTGTGGCGGCTCCGTGGCTTTTGTGTGGACCCCACGTCCTGTCGGCATCACAGGTGATGAACGTGTTGACAGGCTGACCAAACAGTCTATCAATGAACGAGCCCTTTATATTTTCCTTTCGGAATGTGATCTCCAATCAGTATTGCGGCATAAAGACCTTGGTACCTAGGGTGATGAATGGCACACCCGGCCCTCACCCAACAAACCTGGGGTCATCATGGAGAGTACAGGTGTGTGGCCCTCCTCCATGTGAGCCTCTCACAAGGACTTCGTTGTTCTCTGCCAGCTACGCATTGGCCACACCTGGCTGACGCACGGTCATTTACTGCACCGCGAGAACCCACCTTTGTGTTGCTGCGGGTCAGCGTCGACAGTCAACAGTGGTCCACATCTTGTTGGACTGACCGCGTTTAACTGCGCTCAGGCAGACGTTTCCGCTTCCTGATACGCTCCCTGCACTTTAAACGGATGACGCTGCAATGGCAGGCTTAGTTTTGAGATTTATTTGAGCAGGGGGCTTTTCTCCCTCAATATGTTTGTCTCTTATGTGTTGAGTCTGGCCTTTATCCTATGTTTTTAGATTGGGGTTTTTAGTGTGTTTCTTGGTGGCTGGCTTTTACTTTTTTGTTTCCATGGTCGGCCAACCACTGTACAACTCTGTGTGCTTTTAATTCCATTTTTCTGGTCTTCGTCCGTCTCTTCCTTATTATGTGTCGTCCCTTGTTACCTGCGCAGCTTTTTTTTATTCCTTGTGGGTTTCATGGTCATGGAAACAGGGAGCGATGATATCTGCAGTCTGCTCCCTTCAACCCGACACAACAACTAACCGATGCTCACAAGCCCTCCTGCGATGGCGACATCAACTTTCTCCTGTATTTTCTAATGTGAACTCCGACTTTCAGTGCATATTCGGATTCTACATAAAAAATATGAACATATGTACAGCATGATCAAATCACTGTTTCCCATCTACGGCAGAATGCGCTGTCGTTTTCAAACACCAAATGTGTCTGTTTTTTCAATTAAGAACCGATACATCTGATTCTACATCTAACATTCTGCGTGGTGTCTTTGTTCTATATCGTGTCTCCCTGCACTGAACTGTGCTGTGACACGTTTCTGCTCGCATTCCTTGTACTCTGTGGTGAGGGAGCTATGATTACTTGTACTATGGGGTCTACGTATTCAAGACGCAAGTTAGAATCCTAATCGACTGTCTCTCTACTTTCCTGCTCCTCTGTCGTATGCTGACATACGTTTTCTATGCCTTGACGTACATTATCCTCGTTATGATGCTTTATATGTCCTATTTCTCGCGATACTGCATCGTCTGTTGTACTGTCCTCTATTCTCAGTCCATTTTCATGCTGGGTCTCTACCTCAGTTCGGTCAAGGTCTCTATTTGCCATTGCTAATCTTTCCGAATCCCTAATTTTCTTTTTGAAAAGCAATTCGCGCGCCCTACTTCGAGTCAACATGCGCTCATACGATCTCACGCGTTTCATAAACTATTTGTTCACACGACTTGGCACTTATTATACCCAAGACCGACAATCCATTGACTGACTTGTTGGGTCAGAACCAACAGGTCAATGATGTATCCGCCACCTGTGCGCTTGCATTGAGGAGAAAACTCATTTCTAACAATTTTTAAAATTCATGACTTAATTATGCTATTGTCTCTGCTAGAATGTCTCACTTCTTATTGAATACTTTCTTACTATCTATTTCTGCAGCTACTGTTTTCACCTATTTATGCCTTTCAAAATAAAATTTTCTATTACGACAATTTTTACCAGGATATTTTTCTCACATAGTTAGGCATGTGGTCCACCTTCAATCATGGTATTTTACCATTCTGGCAGGGTCGCCATTCTTTAACATTCTGCGAGGTGTCTGTTTGTTCCATATCGTGTCTCCCTACCACTTTCGCGCAACGACGCTCTATGCGTGTTTCTTAGAGAATTGACTAGTTTGAACCTGGGAACTGTTACTGGTAAGGAGACGCAAGACCACACATGACATGTAGAGTTCAGAAGAGTTCAGTGAGACTAGCGATGATATAACCAAATACTTAATTATTTCATCGTCGGCTCCAGTGCACTCCCTGTACAAGAATCTTAATACTAACTAAATTTAGTGGAAGGGGTTCAAGGCTCTCCTATTTTCAGTTAGCTGGTAAAATAACGTCGAAAAAGCAGTTAAGTTTACCACTGGAAATTTTATTCTACTCAGAAAACATTGTTTACAAATTGCACTACTGATAAAAGGAAATGTTTTAATACAGGATGGTAAAAACCAACTGCGTACAAAAAAATGTGAACGAATATTCCCTGAATGGGTTTCCAAGTTCTACAATGGATCGAAGGATGACCTATGCCATATCACATCTATAATCTAGGTTTAAATTAAGATTCACGAAAGAGAAAACTATCAAAATGGTCTACAGTGACCCTCAATAATCTTTAAATACTGATATAACTTGTCGTAAATTACAGTGGCTGATATGGATTCTCAATAACTATATAACCGAAAAATCATTGCGTTTCAGATTTTTACTTCAAGTGGCAAATGTGAACACCATGAGCTTTAACTGACGATCGACACTAGTATTACGCCAAAAGGGGGTGTAACAGATGAGACTTCTGCAGTTCTGAGTGAAGCTTTATGCACTGTTATGCGGCATCGCGTGCGTTCATTACCTTGTCGGTGTTCGTCAGGGGGCGACAGGCAGCACAGCTCCGTTCACCTCGTCGTCTCGGAAGCAACAAGTCTCTTAACTTCTCCTTACTACAATTTACCGAAGTTAGTTTATAAAAAAACTATCTGGCTGTGTTTTCATCTGACCAATCAGGGTCTCAATGTTAACCTTAAGCTCCACCTACAAAAATTCTGTCTATTCAATGAGAAACGTTATACTTCTCGTGGTGGGGCAATGTTTTTAAAGTTTGATACGTAACAAACACGCGAAAAAGTCTCACGCTAAAACTTGCAGCTGGTGTGGTCCTTTTAGCTTTATCATAAGATCCATACTGTTCTTCTGGAGGGCTCTATTTTTTACCATGGGCTGGGGGGGGGGGGGGGGTGGTCCTAACGTAACAGAGACGCGAAAGAGTCTCACGCTAAAACTTGCGGGTTGTGTGGCCCTTTTTGTGTTATCGTAAGATCTATACTGTTCTTCTGGAGGGCTCTAGCTTTTAACATGGGCTGGGGGGTGGTCCTAGCGGTTAGCTGGCGACGTGGGTGTCCGTCCCTTATCCTAGGGCCTTCCAGCTTAACACGATTCTGCTCTCGGCTTCTGTTCTCGTTTCTCCCCTCGGAACTGCGTCTGTCTCATGGTGCGAAGGTATGACATGTATTTAGGCATTCTTGTGCTAGTCTGTCGTATTCAATTTGCTCACTCATTACTCGTATTACTGTGGTTAATTTAATATCACGATTTATTTGGAGCTAGGTGACATACTACTGGATTTGCTTATCATGTCAGTGTTTTCATGGAAGGTTTTGGATTTGCGTGACACCTTACATGCATTTCATTTACGACATAAATTTTATCCTTTGTTTTCTGACGGTTCACACTGATGCTTAAACGTTACTTGAGTGTTGAAAGTGTGATTTTACAGTACAAATAATGTGGCTAGGCATTAAAATTTGTGGGGAAGAAGCTACTTGTTTTGGATTGTTGTTTTCTTTTTACTACGGGATTCCGTGTCGTGAGCCCTCAAGTCATTGGATTACTTGATTTAGGTGGCAGCCCTCGAAGCCAACGATTAGGGTAACTAATTTCTATGTGTATTTCAATGCAACCATCGTAACTCTCTTGTGGGCCAATACCGGCTATCAGTGGTATACAAAACACAACCATTGTAATAAGATGAAATGTCTGTCATTTGCTAATGAAAAGCTCGCATGCCTTGGATACTCAGCAACATCAGTTCAGATGGTGAGAGACTAAGAGACTCATCAATATCAAGCAACCTGATGGGAACAAAAAATTATTACATCCCCGTCGTGGTTCCTGGTTCCCGTTAAAAGTGGTTTATAGCCAAACACTGTAGTATACTGTACAATCAAATTTGCAACTCTAAAGTAAGTTTCAAACATAAATATCAACCGTTACATCACAAAGGTTGACATTTACATCGTAAATGCAATGCAGAATCTAATGCGTCGGTTCTTAATTGCATACACACGCACGCTTCATATTTGTCGACTGCAGCGCCATCTACCACCAATGGAAGACTATAGTTACATTTAACAGTCCGAATTTTTTTCGTAGAATTCGAATGTGTACTAAAACGGGAATTTCCATTTGAAAATACAAAGTTGACCACGTCAACGCAGGAAGAGTGGTTACAACGTGGCCGGTTGAAACACAGACAGATGACCTCTTTACTAATCTTAACTTTTCACCAAGAACGTTATTTTCGTACGACATGTCGATGTCGGGATATTTAGTTGCCTGAAGTTAAAACAAACACGTATACATATGCGCATGCTGAATCATTGCCGGCCGGTGTGGCCGAGCGTTTCTAAGCTCTTCAGTCTGGAACCGCGCGACCGGTTTGGTCGCAGGTTCGAATCCTGCCTCGGGCATGAATGTGTGTGCTGCCCTTAGGTTAGTTAGGTTTAAGTAGTTCTAAGTTCTAGGGGAATGATGACCTCAGATGGTAAGTCCCATAGCGCTCAGAACCCATTTTGAACCGAATCATTGCCCCATAATCACTGACGATAATGCGAATATTCTACTACTAGAGTCAAGAAATTTTCTTGTGTTCAAGCAGAGCACATATTTCAGTTTAATTATTGTCTTCCTTGAGGACACATGAGAAGTGTTTAATGACATATCATACCATATATCGCAGGATCGGAGACACTTGGCAAGCAGAATCGCATACGATTTCTCCTGTATTTAGATGGAAGTGAAAACATTTACTCCTCCGAAGGAGTTTGTTCTGTATGAGAATTCCAGCTAGAAAGGCTAAAACCTAATGAAAAATACGCTGATGGAAAAAAAAAATTCGCAAGAGCATGAAGGAGCTATGTGACTTAACGTAAGTTGGTCGACGTGTTTCTGCATTTGAAAGATGATTTGCATTCAGATCTCGCTCCTGTCGCATACGAGTGGAGCTAGTAGCACCACTATCAGAATGCAAATTAGGTTTGCTTTAAATACACGCCTTACCGGTCACGAGCGTTAGTTACCTTTAGGAATGAACGTGGTGAGTTGATGTTACTCAGGAATACATTTAAGGGAACAAAGACGCCATTATCAACACCCCTGTGAGTTTTAACGAGGTCGTGTAATAGGGCTGCGAGAAGCTGAATGTTCCTTCTACGATGCTGCAAAAGACTTGGCTGGAACGTAACCACCGTAAGTGATTGTTGGCAACAGTTTTCACGAGAATTTACGGCCGGAAGAAGACCGGGTTCAGGACGAGTACGTGGCATTAGCATTGTATTCACTGTATCGCCGTGGCACTTTGTAATGCATTTTCAGCAGCGATCCGAGCAGTCGTTAGGACTTCAGTGACACGACGAACTATTACAAATCAGTTAGTTCAAGGACAGTGTGGTGTCACCGCCGGACACCACACTTGCTAGGTGGTAGCGTTTAAATCGGACGCGGTCCGTTAGTATACGTCGGACCCGCGTGTCGCCACTATCAGTGATTGCAGACGGAGCGCCGCCACACGGCAAGTCTAGTCTAGAGAGACTCCCTAGCACTCGCCCCAGTTGTACAGCCGACTTTGCTAGCGATGGCTCACTGTCTACATACGCTCTCATTTGCAGAGACGACAGTTTAGCATAGCCTTCAGCTATGTCATTTGCTACGACCTAGCAAGGCGCTATATTCAGTTACTATGAATGTATTCTGAACAGATAATATTGTGAATCATGTACCGTCAAGAGCAACGTTAATCATTAATGGATTAAAGTTAAGTATCAAACTAATTACGTCCGCTTTCTGAATTCTAATTCCTGGTCATGTTCCAGACCTCTCGTCAGTATAGTCCTTCCCTCCTCACGCCAGGCTGCTTGAGCTAAAACGCGTGCATTTCGGCCTCCACTAGTAAAAAGGTGTTGGCTCTTCTGCCAACACAACAGACAGCTCTTAAATGGTGCCAAGCGAGAGCTCATTGGAGGGCAGGGTGGAGGTATGTTCCGTTTTATGATGAAAGCTGGTTCTGCCCTGGAGCCAATGATACAATTTTGTTGGTTAGAGCTATTTTGTCTAAAACTGACATGGTGAGACCGTGGCTGTATACAATTAATGTAGGTTGATTCTTACAAAGAAGAAAACAGCAACCAGCCACTATTAATACTGCTATTTATTTAAGTAAATAGCGCCGTAACCGGTTTCGAACTGAAAAGTTCATCTTCAGACGGCTGTTCACAATATTTTTAAGACGCACTTTACATAATTATCAGTTTATGATATTTATGCTTCCACTGCAGCGAAATATTCTTGGTGTGTTGGTGCCCTACGGTAGAAAACAGTGTTATAACCGTCCTATGTGGACATACTAACCTCCAAACGATGAAATACAGAGTAAACAAATATGTGAGGTTATGTGGTTACAGTACTTACATCGAAAATTCCGCGAAACTTTTTTGCGAAGTAGCACCATTGCATTTTTCGAATATTGTATAGTATATGCGGCACTTATTTCATTTGCAAATGACCATATTGTGCAAAGTAACACACACACACACACACCAAAAAGTATTTGCCAAATGTGTTGACACAAAGATTGAAGGTTTACAAACACAACAGTGCCAGAGATGTTCTCTATCAGAGATATTCCAATATACAGATGGTTTGATTTCACAGTATGTTATTAAAGAACAGACATAACATAATGAAAATTGGGACACATGGAGCTTCTATTACAATATAAACATTGCTTAAATTTGACAGGGGCTATTTACTTAAATAAATAGCAGTATTAATAGTGGCTGGTTGCTGTTTCCTTCTTTGTAAGAATCAACCTACATTATTTGTTGGTTAGGATGTGGCCAGTTGAGGGCCTTCAGCTAACCTGCCTTGGTGCTGGACACACTGGACCTACACCTGGAGTTATTGTTAGTGGTGGGATCTCGTATGACAGCAGAAGCACTCTCGTGGGTACCCCACGCACTATGACTGCGAATCTGTGCGGGAACCTAGTGAGTCTACCTGCTGTGTTTCCATTCACGAATAGCGTACCAGGAGGTGTTTTCCAACAGAGTAAGGCTCACTCAGTACAGTAGTAGTAGTAGTAGTAGTAGTAGGAGAGGGTTTTTGGGTGCACGACAGCAATGTCTTCAGCACCCTCACTCAGTACAGTCATTGTAACCCATCATGCTCTACAGAGAGTCGACATGTTGCCTTAGCTTGCTGGACCACCAGATCTCTCTCCAGTCGAGTACATAAGGGACGTCATCGGACGACAACTCGAATCTGATCCACAAACAGCATTAACCGTCCTTATATTAAGCGACCAAGTGCTACAGGCATGGAACTCCATTCCACAAATTGTCGTCCAGCTCCTGTACAACACAAAGCACGCAGCTTTGAATGTTTGTTTTCAACATTCTAGCGAATACACTGGTTATTAATGTACCACGATTACATATTTGCAATGGATTATCTCTTGCTTACATTAACATGTGGCCTTGGAGTTATAATGACAAATGAACGCAAACGTATTACTGAAATGTCACAAGTTTACAATAAATATTTTTTGGTGTTTTAGTTTTTTCTCATCACTGCTTATAAAATTTAGAGATTCGTCTGTCTTACCACACATCAGGATCATTTGTCAGTAAAACACCTGTGTAAATCTTACAGCTGAAAGCTGTCGCATGTAAAGACGACGGATACCGAAGTCGCTGAAGTAACACGGTCATGCAACAGGCAGTTATTTCCAACAGATCTGCGGGGATGTAGAGTTGTAGGTTGTAAGTACGCGTACGAGGATACGTTTTTAAGTAAGGTAGGGAGTAGAACAAAGTGGTGTGTGCAGCGTCGTAGTGTAAAGTGGAGAAGGATAGGGAAAGGTAGAGAGCGGGTGAGGAAGAGGAATACTGATTCAGTGTGATATACGTGGGGAAGAGCTATAGTTACTAATATGAATAAATATTGGTCGGACTTAGTTGTCTAGGGGAGGTAGTCGTTTGAAGTTTTCTTGGGGTAATATATGGAGTGCTGACAGTTCATCCTGCAGTTACGGCTTAGTTTTGGGAAGGTGCATATACTAGGAGGAAAAGTGATTTCGGTCGAATAGAAGAGGTCATTTGGATTGCTGGAGTGTAGAGAAAGGGGTTAGGAAAGCGTTGATACCAGCATAATTAAAGTGAAGATGGATTATGCATATCGGCTTGTAGGGGATACGAAGAAGAATAGGGAGGACTGAACCTTGGGCCACCTATTCAGTAGTTATGAAGAACACATTAAGACGGACGTAGTTAATAGGAAGTGGTAATTTTGAAAGTTTTAAAAGCAGACCAGAATTCCTTACATGGTTGCAGGCTTTCTCAATGTCAAGTGCTACATATGTAGCGGCTGCTTACTTTTTAAGTTGGTTCAATATCAGCTGAGTGACGAACAATAATTGGCCACCCTGGAACAAGTTTAGAGGGAGCTTTTCTGTTTAACAGCTTTTGAATTTGTGCGGTCGTTGGTGTAAGTACCATTACTGGAAGGTGGAAGATATTTTCGTGTATGTCAGGGAATGTTCGTCCTCCACCATATGTGCCTTGCTATCTTGCTCCCTGCAGCATGCTTACGGTAGCGTGATAACTCAGCGTTTTTGACACTGAGTGGAGAGTTGCAATCACAGCTCCAAAGCTGGCCACCACCTGTAGGAAGTGAAGACTCCTTACATTTTAACCTGGTGTCCTAGAGATGCAGTGGGTGTCAGTGTTACCATAAGTGCAACACTAAAATGTTGGCTGGATTGCAGTGGGGGGCAGCAGGATGACCATAGCAGTTTGGAGTCAGGTAGCCGCCCATCCGCATCTCAGACGATGATGTGGTGGAACGTTGCTCAGTGGGTGGTCTCGTAGAAGTGGCACCGGAGTATTGGCTGCTTCACAAGTACTGTGTCATCTAGCACAGCTTGTCCCAGCTGCACCAATCATGACTTTGTCCTCGTAGTCGGTGACTCATAGATGCCAGGTGATGAAAATTGTT
This sequence comes from Schistocerca gregaria, assembly GCF_023897955.1. Classification (NCBI taxonomy): domain Eukaryota; kingdom Metazoa; phylum Arthropoda; class Insecta; order Orthoptera; family Acrididae; genus Schistocerca; species Schistocerca gregaria. Next base: position 839,690,346 of record NC_064931.1, read on the forward strand.
CTGCCATGCCAATGACCTACTCGGCTGGTCTGGGGCTTCAATATAGCTACCTGTAGCTGACAGTGCAGTGAAGTCATGCTTCCATGTTCCTATGCTTGATGTTTTCCAAATGGTTTACAGTGTTCTAGAACTGGACGTTGCCACTGAAAGGGAGTCGATGAGGAACCGACTGGATTCGGCCGAGTTGCTATGTCAGCAGGTCGTTAACTATGGCAGTCACCTGTGGCTACAACTTATTACCGCGGCTGAGCCCCTACCTTGGCACGTATCATTACAGATGTGCGGAAAGAGATTAAATTCAGATATCATGGTAAACACAGATGTAGCTGGAAGCATGGTAAGATGTAGTATCGTTGTGGATTGGCTTGGTTCCAGTAAAAGTATGATTTTAGAGGTGTTCCAAAGTTCTGAAAAGTAGCATTATTAGAGGATGGTGTCGTTTTGACATTATTATGACGTATCACTATGCGATAATTATTCATTTTTGCCACCTTTTCGTAGGTAATTTAACTTTGAGTGTACTGGAAGATTTGCATTTTTCTCACTGGAAATGCGTTCTCCAGTTGACGATTCTCAGTACGAAGGGTGAACATTCCATAAAAGATGGGCATTGTTTGTGGACGTAAGGCTACTGCTCTTATTCACGATTTTGTCGGCAGAGCCAGTACCTCTCGGAATCCTGAACGGAAGGCGTCATGCCACCACTGCTGTCCCCAGAGAATAATAGAGCACAATGTTTTCTCCTATTCAGTCGTACATCAAAGGACGAGGTAATAAGATGCCGCACAACTAAAATGTGGAGGCTCATTGCTTTCGTTCCAAAACTGTTTGTGCTCAGTAGAATTGAGTCGTCCCGCTACAGTGTTAAGAACAAAACTACCGACCAGTACAGGGGCAGTGCTCAAACCAACTGCCAATATTTTATTAACTAACAGTTAACGTGCGTTCTGTGCGCCAGCAGTTGGTTGTCTCTGCATGAGAGAAGCCGCAGTCTCGTTCGTCACCTTAAAAGCAGCACTGAGCTGTCACCTCCATGTGCAGTTTCTTTTCTTTTCTTTTTTTTATGCAGAGTTGTGGAGGGAGTCATACTTTGTAAGGTCAACAAACTGTTGCTCGATGTGAGGTTACTCGTCTCCAGGGTGCTGTACGGTATGGTTGCACAGTCTGCTGATTTAGGAGAAATATAAGAGTCGCAACTACGATAGCACTACACACATTCTGAGCAGCTTGCTGCATGCCTACTTTGCTACTCAGCTTGTGTTGCTTTGTTTGTTTATAATTTGTGGCATCTTGTTCTATTGTAAACTCTGATTTAGCAAGGTGCTCAGGTGATCACATCTGCGTGTACTTTCTCCACTCTTTCTTGGACGCTTTCAGGTACACCTCCACCATGCTAGTGTACTTTTGTAATTGATTTACATGACTTCAACTTTACATCTGTTAATTTTAATTGTGATTTTTGACAGCCACTAGAGCCAATAAAAATCTGTTATTTTATTCATGACTGTAGTTATCAGCAACTGTAGTATATAATTTTCAGAATAATTTTGTCGTCGGTAGCAAATATATTTTTGTGCCTTTTATCAGTTTCGATAAACTGTCATCTTCAGAAGCTTTAGCACATGGCAGTACCTTTTTCATAGAAGCGTAATGCCATGATTTGTCCACAAATGTACATCTTGTATCTAATTATTGTAAACATGCACACCAGCAACAAAAATGTATAGGTGTGACGCAGTTACTATAAACTGCCAATCTGTGTTTACAATAATCCCATACAACATGTAAATTTCTGAACATATCATGGCACTGTGAAGAAGATACTGACATCCACTACGCCAAATACTATGCTTCTGAAGATGATAAAATAATGTGTCGAAAACGATTAAATGTAATAAAAATATATTAGTATCAGCTGACTGCATTTTATTTTGAAAAACTATCTATTAATTCAGTCTTGTCCTACAATGTCAGATCTCTTAGATTACCCTACTATATTTCCAATAATTAGGCGACCCACTAACAATAAATATAACCTGGTGTACATCTAAGTTTGTTTCTCAAACTGTGACGTCATTAGTGCTATACACAGTGGTCAAATTCAACGATCAATTGTATTAAGAATTCAGAGGGAAGAACGAAATTTGAAATCGTTCGTCTTTTAGGATCAAAAATTTGGTTTAAAACGAGCATTGCACAGATGATGCTGACTGATCCCGAACTGGGACTCAGTTGTCATTGTAAAGGCTTACAAGGCATAAAGGAAGGATATGGGGAATTGTTTTAGATTTAAATAGGTAATGCACTTGTGACAGTAGGCAGTGTAGTATTTTTTTTAAGTACCTTTTTTATTCTGTGGCTGATGTTTGACTCTGTTTGTCGTATGATGTCAAATAAGTGAAAGATGGGAGTAAGGGATAGGACAGTGGTATCAAGACACCCACGGACAGTAGGGAAAAGAGAATAGTCGATTGGCCTTCGTTAGAAGGGCAAGGTTGCAAAGTGATCACCTTTCCCCGAGTTGTCAGGAACGGGATGTTTGTGGCATAGGAGAGGATAGTGATGTATCGAATTGCTACCAGTGAATGCGTGTTATACCTGCAGCATATGGAGGAATTACCAGGAAGTGTAGCGTTAAGTGTGCTGTACGTTTGGGCCAGTTAGGGCTGCCTTTAGAAGGTACTAAATTCCTGATATCCGTCTGTGTTTGCCAGTAGCGAGTGTTCATACACCAGTTACGAGTCCAGAGGAAGGGCTGGAGTGAATAGAAAAGGATGAGAGCCTACACTGCGGTGGGGGCTATGAATAATATGGCGGAATATAGCTTCTGTTCCAGGTAGGAGGCGGCATGATGTTTAACATCATGTTAGTGGGAGACTGATGACTGACTTCCGATATAGTGTATTTATTATGCCCCAGTATGAATTATAGTTGGTGTGAAAGCAACTGCGGATAATTTTGGACGGATTTGGGATGGGATGGATTGAAATGTGGTTTTGTGTAGGAGTTGTTAAATATGACAGGTAGGTAATCACTTTCAGTTGGATTGATGACTAATTCTCTGGTGCGTCCTACATGCTTGATAGAGACCAAGAGGATACACGGAGTTGTATTACTCTCAGGAAGGACGTACTGCGCGATGGGAACTAGGTAACCTTGGAGGCTATGGAAATAGAGGTAGAACGCAATAATAAAAGTGGAAGAGATACAGTTAATGTGGATAAGGAAAAACATAGGGATTAGAATAAAATGAGGTCGTATGCGCATGGTACCACAAATATGTAGCTTAAGAGTCAACTTAAATTAACATTTTGATATGTAAGTATTTCTGCCCAAAACAGCTGTCAGTACTTCTAAATAACGCTAATTACCGTGTAAAATACCATCAGTGTTAGAGTAGCAGTGATTCGAACATATAAAGCACAAGATTAAATCGTAAGTAAACGAAATGGTAACATACGCTAGTCTAGCATTCTTTTTTCATTGATTTACCATTTGCTCCTACCCGAGATTAAAGGTCGTTTCTGTGACCTGTAACGAGTATGTTTTGGAGAAGCGTTGCATCAAATAAAGCTCACGTGCGAGGCTGAAAAATAACATCATTGTCCACTTCTTTCAGTATACCCTGAAATAACTTGTGCGAAAGTATCCTTTTACTCACGATCTCACTGTCACATTTCTCCAGTACGTGTACGTTTAATAGAACTCTGCAGCTGACAGCAGAAGCAAGCCTTGTGTCTGTTTACGTAGCCCACCACACCACGCATGTTACAGTGAAACCTGTTCCGGAACTAAGTGGCAAAGTTAGAGGAGCTGTCGCCCTCGTGCTTCCCGGTATGCGATCTGTCTGAAGTGCCTCCTGAAGTTTCCATGTCATCGGCAGTCGCGCGCCGCTCGCTGACGTTTCACAGGCTCACCTGTCGCCGCCCCTAACACGCTTACAGCACTCCTGTAGTCACGGAGATGCTAGCGCGACAGGGTAGCTTTGAAAGAATCACCGCACTTATCGAATGTTCGTTCTCTTGTAGCTGTGGTGTGATCCTTAGTCTGTCTTTTTACTACAGTTTTCGCATATCGCGACTACTTAAAGAATTTTGTTACCCATTCGTAGCGATGTGTGACTAAATTCCCTTTCGTCAGTGTACTGGACTTCTGTCGTCAATTAATAAAAGCTCTTATAACGGCAGGCTGTACTCTATACGCACATATAAATTTCATACCAAAGAACACATTTTATTTGAAATTAATTTACAGATTTGTTTGTCCATTCATCAAAAGTTCAACAAAATATTATTGTCAATTTACCAATACCGTAATGTTATCATGATAATTGCTCTAAGAAGGTATAAGGGGAAGTAGGTTTCTCACGGATTATTCCAAGATCAATTTGAGAACATATATAAGTACATTTATGTAAGGTGAAAGGTCATCAGACATTTGTACTTCCAGCTTCAACAGGTATTCTGTGGAGTAGGAAATACTGACAATGAACACTCTGAAGGATGGTAATCCATTAACTGTGCCAGTGGTACCTATCTGTAGGCAGACACACACAGTTTCAAGGAACATAACACAGCTCGAACGACAAAACCAAAAAGAAAAGAAAAGATTTTAAGCTCCAGCAGTGTGTCACTCCAGTCGACTGAGTAAAACTATTTTCTCTCTCTCTCTCTCTTTTTCTCTCTCTCTCTCTTTCGTGTTATTATTTCACAAAATTTTAACAGTGGTGGTATTATGATGGCGTAGGTAGGCAGTCGGACTAAAAGTTATTCATCTGTCTATCAAACAACCTATATCAGCATAAAGAGAATTAGAGACTGTAAAACGTTTCTATTAGGTTTCACAAAGCTGTTACAATAACACTACCGAAAAGAAATAGTACAACTGGAAAGACGCCGACAATTTTGATCCTATGATGGTGTATGCCAACTGGGGGATAGTAGATGTACTGTTAATAGGTGCAAAATTTTCCGCCAACAGACTGCGTAGTAGTATAGCTGCCAGAGTGTCATCCATATCTACGCTTTAACAGGGAATGCTCTCAGCCAGAAGGCTCAAAGTGATGTAAGAATGTGAAGCAAGCAGGCAACCATGACACTGAGGTGCACTCGTGCTTACTACAGCCACTGAAGTGAGCTCGAAAGGGGTCAAATTGTGGCCTCCGAGCCGGCCGGTGTGGCCGCGTGGTTCTAGGAGCTTCAGTATGGAACCGTGCGACCGCTACGGACGCAGGTTCAAATCCTACCTCGGGCATGGATGTGTGTGATGTCCTTAGGTTAGCTAGGTTTAAGTAGTTCTTAGTTCTAGGGGACTGATGACCTCAGATGTTAAGTCCCATAGTGCTCAGAGCCATTTTTTTATGGCCTCCGAGTGGCGGGCTAGTTTCGCACTTTTTCGCCTATCCAGGTATACGCGTATATTCTTTCGGAAGTCCCATGGGATACATTTCTTTGCAGTGGACCAGTCGCCTCTTTGAAGTCCCGTCTGCGTTTGGGAAATCATCTTATAACAGGTAGGATTGTAATCAGTTAGAGACTGGTCGACGATGGCTGTGCGGATAGCCGTCTTGCACCTTTCCTTAAGACTGGTAATAGCAGGCCATTGTTATTAGAGGACTCAACACATAAATCAGGGTTGTATTCTTTTTTCCAGTCACTAGAACAGATTGTACGCCGGTCTTTAGCGTCAGAAACATGGTGGAATCTGTGTTCTTCAGACCACTCTAGCAGCATATTCCCATTTACATCCTTATGTTTGTATTTCCAAAGTCCATGATAGTATTGGGGCTAGAATGGTTCTGCCCCAAAGTACCGTTATCCAAAATGGCGGCGATAACGTCATCCAATTAGAGGAGTGACGAAACTCAAGATGGCGGATTTTAACGGGAAGTTTGAATTTTGGCGGGAAAGTGCCTCGAACCCCTCCCCCAGAAACATGGCGCGAATTTCATATTCCAACATGATAATGCGACACACCAAGAAAAATGGCAGGAAACAGGGACATGTCTCTATTATGTAACCAGTTTGAAGCATATGTGTACACCACGAGGTCTAGAGCCCAACTGACTTAGTTCATATTGGTGCCACCAGAGAGCGCCACTGTGACGTGATCAAAGATGGCGGATTTTGGCGGGAAGTTTGAATTTTGGCGGCAAGAAGATCGACTTGGCTACCTCCACTAACCAAACCCCCACCCCCTAGGAAATGTTGCGAACTTCAAATTCCAACATGACAATGCATCACAACACAGTTATCTCTACTAAGCAAAGAAAATAGTGGGAACAATCGACTTGTCTTTATTATTTAACCAATTTCAAGCAGATGTGTTCGCTACTGAGTCTGGACTGCAACTGCCTTTGTTCATATCCGTGCCACCAGAAGGCACTCTCCTGAAAAAATGGTTCAAATGGCTATGAGCACTATGGGACATAACATCTATGGTCATCAGTCCCCTAGTGCTTAGAACTACTTAAACCTAACTAACCTAAGGACATCACACAACACCCAGTCATCACGAGGCAGAGAAAATCCCTGACCCCGCGGGTTATCGAACCCGGGAACCCGGGAGCGGGAAGCGAGAACGCTACCGCACTGCGGACGCACTCTCACTGACAACAGCTGATGACGCAAGTACCGGTATTAAAGACGACGGCACCCAATGTGTTCACTACAAGCTGCAAAGCCCAACTGAGTTGTTTCACATCGTGCCCACCAGAGGGCGGACTGTGAAGTCGCTTGATGACACAAGATCGTCTGCTCTTTCTCGTGTGTGCACTTTATAACCAGATACACTCCGTGCCACCGGCCCACGGGCATCTGAGCCCTTACGTCACACACCCACGGCCGCCCCCTCCATACGCGCGCGAGACATAGTCTTCTACAGATATTCTAACTAAAGTATTGCGCATCTAACCGATCAGTAACCTAAGTACTTAATTCCATTTCAATTTCATATTTAATAATTCAATTTACAATTTCAATATTCAATGATCAAATGAGAAGTTCCACATTTTCCCACTATCATCGCGATAACCATTTATGAGGTAGCACCCTCCCCCCCTCCACACACCCCTAGAATGCTGCGCCAATAGTCATGTGACTCTACGAAAGAAAATTGTGGGACAGAAAGGACACTTGTAGTAACCTCAGCCACCTGACCGTCACCTCCTCTAAGGAACGAGCGCCAAGTTTGAATTCTGGCAGTAAAGAAGGGTCACTTGTGCTTTCGTAATTTCAGTACACAATAGCAAACTGCTCCTAAAGAATGCAGTACACATATCTGGAAACATGCTCAACACTCGTAAACTGTCCAAATAACGCATAGCACACACTACAGGGCAGATCACAAAATAACGCAACAGACATGTGCAAGCACCCTCCACCACACCCTGTCCCCCGCGAACTCACACCCGTCAGCTGTCAAACTGCGCATAGGTCCCTGCTCGGCTTCCGCAAACATCAGGTGGCGACAGCCGCGCTCACACTTCACGCCCATGAAATACCTATCCAAATACGTGTTCACCTAGACGCCTACGATGATGTGAGAGAAGCTGGTCCGCACAGGCCACAACGCTCGTGAATCGAAGCGGCCGCAGCTCGGGTCCCGCATGTTCCATTGTAGTCCCTGTGCAGGCGTCGTCGAACAGCTGTAAAAGTTGCATGCCTCTATACAGTCACCGTTATACTGTCATAACACTCAAAAGCGCGTTCATGCCAGTCTCACATTCGTGGCATCTCCAGGCGCCACTTGTCTTTACCACTGAAGGCAGAATAGCACAGAGCGTGTTGAAACACGCGTTGAACTGCAGGTACCCGCCCCAGCTTGACTGACACATCGCCATTCTCAATGGCTTTCGTTCACATGGCTTTGTGAAAAAAAAAATCAGACAAGTCCAGCTCTCTGTAATTTTATAGTGCCCTAGAAATAGTTCACGCTTGCTTTCTTGTTGTCTCAGCTTGCATGCACCGAAACCCTGCCTTAACAGAACCTGTTTACCAAAATATCGCCGAATCCAGTCTTCCTCCAAGACATAACGTGATAGCCTGCTCTCAATATACACAAATGTTCTCACCGCTCCTATATCCTGCCTCAATAAATCGAGCAATTATTCACTCTTATAGAATTTTCCTATCGAATTACTGATACCTCCTATGTCGAAGCACTGCCGCCTTTTTTCCTTCTGCAGACGAGAATTTCAGAAGTTATTTTACAGTGATCACATTATTGCACCTACATCTGAACCTCACAAAGTGCCATACATATCGTCAAATACAGAAAGCCTCTTACTCAGTTACACTGCTCTCCCGCTGAGGCCAGGAGTTTGAATATTGAGCTACACTACAGAATGAACTCCACGTGGTATATTTGAAGGGAAGAGTGTCACATACATTAACGTACATAAACGAGTACTAACGTGCACTAACATGTACTAACGTGCACTCGTTTCCCCCTCGTCACAACCGCGTTACTGTTTATGCTCTGAACCTGCTTCCTTCCTTGCTCACTTATCTACGCACATCGCCAGACTCTGGGATTACAAGAACACACATAGTTTCACCATAATAAAAATGTATAAATGTGTGTGAAATATTATGGAACTTACCTGCTGAGGACGTCAGTCCCTAAGCTTACACACTACTTAACCTAAATTATCCTAAGGACCGACACAAACACCCGTGCCCAAGGGAGGACTCGAACCTCCATTGGGACCAGCCGCACAGACCATGACTACAGCACCTTAGACCGCTCGGCTATTCACCATAATATTATACCATTTTCGCGGTTCTTCTCTAGCACTGGGTAGCATCCTAGCGATTGCTGGCACAACATAATTCCAAAGATATAGACTGCAAATTATTTCTCTCCAAACCCCAAACTTCAGCGAGGTGCAGCGTGCTGTAAACCACTGAGTAACTAGAAACAAATAGAGGCAACTGATATGTCCACTCTCGAATACCGATGTCGGTGATGTAACTGATTCCAAATCACCTCTATAATTTAGAAGCCAACTAAGGTCTTTCCCATGTCTAGAGAACAGTCAAACGCGTGACCAACACACCACAATCGATCTTCTCTCAACTAAAATAAAGGCGTGCAATGTGCAGAAGCAGTCAACCAAACAATTTACATGGGTGGGAATAACGCTCCACAGCAAACTTGCCATCTTCTCAAATTTCCACTTGATGACACAAGCCGCCCAACACATACTATGTATTAGTTCGCTATTCGGTCATCTAGAGGATGGCAAAGTTAACTAAGATACATTCCCACACTCCAACAGGCCTATTCATTCGGACAGCTGCTGCCGTAATTGGGAAACGTCAATCATTCCCCCACAGGCCATGCATACACGGAATCATTCAAGAAAACTGCTCATATTTATGTTTTATCATTATACTTGCAATTAAATCATACAATAGTGGTCTGAATTGAGCGGCATTCGACAAGGGGTGAAGTATCAGAAATACACCCTGCTGTCGGCAGTGACACTGGAAACAGAAACATCACTACCATTCTTATTACTTGACATACTCTTCCCTTTGCTATCACAGTACTCCAAGTCAAATCCATACCTTCCCTGCAACAGCACATAGATATTTCCTTTACACAAACATTTATATTTTATAAATCTGATTCTCAAATACGAACATAACACACACCCAGAACTAATACTAAGTATAATATTACCTCGTCAATAACTGGATGCATACGATACCAAATAATACTGACCCAAAATCAACAATCGGTGTACACGGCTATTACGTTCTTCCTGCAAGGCATACCACCATGTCATAGACATAATCGAGCACATGTTAAAGAAAAAATTCCGATCCCAACAACTACTGCATGTTACTCTCACAAGCGCTATTGGTTCTACAGGTGCACACAAGTATCCACGTTAAAACCTACACCCACATTACGAATCGAGGTACGACATTACCTCTGAATGAGGTGGTGTTTTCTGGACCAATACCATGACGGTGATCGTAGAAATGTGTCTATTAACAACCAACCACGCAGCCTAGCGATAAAATTACTGAACGTGGAAAGTTATTCCGCTAAGGAACGTGGTATGCACGCAGTATTTGCGACTCCATCACACCGCTCCTAGCTAGGTAATTCTGCAGTATATGTAACGCATTCTGCCTCGACATCATATCAGAGGTTACACGATATATCTACCGTGTTATAGGCGGTGACAGACGGTAGTAGTAGATTATGTGCTGACTTATGTCGTAAGAAGAAAAATGTACACTAGCTTCTCAGATCTCGAGACTTACCCTATATATATGAAATTACGTCCATTCAAACACATACTTGCATACGCTCACACCCTCAAGTCAATCATATTTCACTCACTCTCATATCTCTAAACGAGTCACCTTCCTCGAACGTGTCTGCTACAGTAAAATTACAACCTCATTTTAATCTCACCCTACACATCTTATAGTTGCACCCATTTCTACAGCATTCCCCAAGATCTCGTTCCAATTCAAGTCCGAAATGAGCAGAAGTCGGACAAAGCCATATCCACCACCTTCTGCAACGAAAACGTTATCATCTACAGCGATCTTGTTTGCATTTGATGCGTCTGAGTGTCTAAATCGTGTTGCCATATCAGTAGAATTACGTCGTCTCGTTGCAACCGTATTACGTTTGTCATTTTCACCCACTGAGGGTGTTGCGAGACAGTACTCAGACTTGCTGTGGCTCTCGCCAGCTCGGACCCAGTAGTTTTCTCCTGTGTCTATAATTTAACGTGGAAACGGAGTCGGCAAAGTGAAAGAAATGCGACAAACGCGTCTTAAATTCTTCGTTTTACTAGGTATATTTGGCTCCCCTCACTTAGACAGCCGTGTAGTTGCGCGGCTAGCAGGGAGAACAACTGGTCACTGCCGCCTAGTGGGTTGCTGTTGACACTGGCGTCGAGGATGGTGCAGTACTGCGAGGCGAGGTGCAGCGCGGCACAGCGTGCTGACACGTGGGGACCGACGAGTTGATGCGACAGACCAACAGGCGCCGTAGGGTGATGAGCCGGGGGGGGGGGGGGGGGGGAAATGGAAGGGAAGGGAGGCCGAGACCTCTCTGCTCACACAGCGGACAACCGCCGACGGATGAGTCATTACAAATTTTAGTTCATTCTTGCTATGTAACAACCTTAACCGTAGAAAACTGTGTGAGAATTCGGAGCCACATGACGGTGTTACCGGCTGGCCGCGATCTTTACGACCTTTTCGATGGGAAAGTCGCTAGGTGAATCCACTTCATAATGATCCACATAGTGCTCATGTAAGATATGAATACGTCAGCCTGCGCTGTCTGCTGATGGCCGTCACTCGCTATAAAAGAAGTAATGATAGCATCGATGCAGAGCTTGATGTCAAAGTAGATAGTATAACGAAGCCAATTCCTCTGTCACTATTGGTTTCGATCGCAACCACAACCCTTCCGTCTGTCGCTATTTCAAGTGCTACAATTTTTCTTTCATACCTAGTACATCTGCTTTCTACAAGTGGTGGGGTCCTTGATCCACAGTCATACAAGCGGCGCAAGACGTAACAATAAAATTAATAAGTTCTCCGAAAATCCCTCCCCCTAGCAGTACAATAAGTGATCAGAATTTGACAGAGCTTCGGTTTAGCCATGGCAGTCCACCATACAACAGTGGTAGAGTACTTCCCAGTAAATCGAAGACTACGGTCCCACACACAGTGTGTCCCCACCATCGAGAGAAGAATCTGCCAAGTGAACGACGTTTAACACCCACGATGTATGGAATACTTTCACTGTTTTCCTATAAACTTGGAGATTGGCGGCCACTGCACAGTGGTCAGAAAAGTTGGCAGGGTAACGTCGACTGCAAGAATACTATCATGCATTCAGTACGATAAATAGCATGGGTCAATCCTGTTACTAGAGGTCGCAGTAAAATGCGTAAATTTAACTGACGTCTGATATTTACAATCCCGAACATCTTGCAAGTCCATCGAGCGTATGAATACGTTCAAACCTGACAATTGTTAAAATGGGGAGACTGTGCAACAGGACTGAGAATGCAGTCAAAAACACAACATAACAACAGATTCTGAGAACTCCTACGTAAAAGATAAATAATCTTCATTTTATAAAAAGGGGAACTTTTCATCTGGTCACCAGAACCAGGCTGAGCATATGCGTCAATCAAGGTAAGGTCTAAAAGTCTGCAGTCTATGTCTGTACCAGATTCAAAAACCTCTACCTGAGCAATGGGAATACCTTCTCTAAAGAATAAGGCAGTTGGTCGTGGGCTCCACGTTATAAACATTGCGCAATTCCGGGACAGGTAAACTGGTAAATAAAACTTCTTGCCAGAGCTCTATGTGTACGCAGAACTCATATATAAAGTAACGCAGCGAAGGTAGGCGCAGCTCTGATACCACTCGGTTAGCAAATAGTGTGACATATGCATACGCATGAGCCAGCAGTCAAAAGAAGAAAACATAAAAAATGCATATGCTTGAGCAATCAGTCAAAAAACAGACCTGCAACACTATTTCACTAGTTTCCCAGCACAGCCCATCGCGGAGCCCAATAACGAATCAGAGAGTGAGTTGCCAGTTCCGGCCCCAAATGAATGCTTAACCTTGCGGTTGTTTTGCGCGCCACTGTAGGTTCCGCTTGAACACATTGTTCAGACTCGCGGAGAGGCCTCGGGTGACAACTCGGGGGTAACAATTTCCGCAACGAGAGTCACAATAAGCGGCAAATCACGATCACCATAGCCGAGAGCAGACAGAGGAACAGCAGGCCGTTCCTCTATTAACGGTTGGCTTTGTGGTGGAGGCTGCGAAGGAGACGACTCCGACACACACTCATTCTGAGTTGGCTCCATAGGAGCCACCACTGCAGCAGCAGGAATACCGGATACTACGTCACCGATCTCTACCACACCTGGGCTGGTAGAAGTGACAGACAAATACGGGTCAGAGGAAAGTGGGACATGGGAGGCGCAACTAGTTCATCATCATCCTCAGTGCGACGCCGCTTATTACGAATCACGAGCCGCCATCCAAGCAGTAGAAGGAACTGGGTCAGGCTTTGTATGCAACGACGGAAAATCGCCAATAGTGAAAGTGGCAAATGTCGAATGATCGCCAGAAAAGAGGGGTAATGTAGCCCAAAATTTGCTATCAGGAGAGCGAGTCAGCCACCGTTCACTTGGTGCACTGTTCCAAGAAAGACAGTAAAACAAAAGGCCTCCGCTTACAGCTAGTTCCGAATTTGCCATTTTCGTTGCACAGAAAGTACAGCCTCACCATTCTGCTGATCGAGACATGAATACGACAGTCACAAACTTGCAAATGAGACTGAATGTTCTTTTTTGATCTACCGAACGGATGCCACTATAACATTGTAGTTTGTGTTGCCTTGAACACCACATGGCACCAACACTTCCTTAAGATAAATATCTTCTACGTTCAGAGGAATATTCGAACATTCGTATATTCAGCGTCCTCATTCTTAAGCAATACCACACTGACCGGACCATCTCTATTCTGTTTACGTGTCGACTTGTCAAATGAAAAATTCGCAGTACCTTGACGTAGAACTCTCTTTGACGTGATGAGAAACAGAACGGGAGCGGACTAGGCCGCTGTCAGACACACATCCTACGGACGAGAAGAGACAACGGTGATGGCACACACACAAAGGCACAAGCCCCACTGAAGCGATAAACTCCCCAACACTTGCGGCGCTGCGGCGGAGCGAATAAGTAAACAAATGCCTGCTAGTTCAGCGCACAACGCGGAACTGCGTCAGTGAGCTACGCCGGCCGTTACGGTTCTGCGGTGCGATACAAGTTTCTCAGAACATCCCGATGCGCTGCACGATGTGACTGTGTTGCCAGCTCCTTGTTTTCGTACGTATATTTTTAAAATGCACCCGATCTGATTTTGCTGCATAAAAATTTTTGCAAAACGAAGAAAGATTTTTACATGTACATCAATGTGTTTACTCCCCTATTCAAAATGAAGTGCCTGGGAGAGGGCTCACTGAAACACCTTCAAGCTGTCTCTCAACTGTTCCACTCTCGAACGGCGCGCGTGAGAAACAACCACGTAAATTTTTCTTTGCGAGCCCCGATTTGTGTTATTTTACCGTGATGATCTTTTCTCCCTTAGTGGGTGGGTGCCAAAAGGATGTTTCCGCAATTGGAGGAGAAAACTGGTGACTGGATTTTCATGAGAAGATCCCGTCGCTACGAAAATGCCTTTCTTTTAATGATTGCCACTCTAGTTCACGTATCATGTCTGTGGCACTATGTCCGTTAGTCCCACACCGCACAGCAGTACTCCAGAAAAGGGTGGACAAACGTGGTGTAAGAAATCACTTTAGTAGATCTGTTGCACAGTATAAGTGTTCCTCCAATGAATCACAGTCTTTGGTTTGCTCTATCCACAACGTTTTCTATGTGATTGTTTCGATTTAGGTTATATGTGATTTTCATCCCTAAGTATTTAGTTGAATTTGCAGCCTTCAGATTTGTGTGGCAGATAGCGTAATAGAAATTTAGAGGAATTCATTTAGTACTCATTTGAATAATTTCACACTTTTCTTTATTCATGCTCAATTGGCACTTTTCGCAACATCCAGATATCTTATCTCAATCGTTTTGTAATTCGTTTTGGTCACCTGATGACTTTACAAGACGATAAATGACAGCATCATCTGCTAACAATCTGACAGGGCTACTCAGATTGTCTCCTATGATACTACCTTGGGGAACGCCGGATATTATTTCTGTTTTTCTCGATGACTTTCCTTCTATTACTACGAACTGTGAGTTTTCTGAGAGGAAATCATGAATCCAGTCCCACAACTGAGGCGATATTCCATAGGCACGCCGTTTGGTAAGAAGATGCTTGTGAGGAACGGTGTCGAAAGCCTTCTGGAAACCTAAAAAGATGGAATCGGTTTGACATCCCCTGTCGATAGCACTCATTACTTCATCAGTATAAAGAGCTACTTATGTTTTACAAGAACAATATTTTCTGAATCTGTGCTGACTATGTATCAATAAATTGTTTTCTTTGAAGTACTTCATAATGTTCGAATACATTATATGTTCCAAAACCCACTGCAAATCGACATTAGTGCTACGGGCCTGTAATTTAGCGGATTACTCCTACTTCTCTTTTGGGATATTGGTGTGACTTGAACAATTTTCTAGTCTTTAGCTAGGGATATTTCTGTGATCGATCGGCTGTATACAGATGCTAAATATGGAGCTACTTCATCAGCATACCCTCAAAGGAACCTTACTGGTATACAATCTAGACCGGGGTCCTTGCCTTTATTGATTGAAGCTGCGTTGCAACCCCGAGGACATCTAGTTCTATGTACAACATGTTTGGAGTTGTTCTTGACTGGAATTCAGGATTATTTACTTCGTCTTCTTTGGTAATGGAGTTTCGGTGAACCATGTTTAATAACTCTGCTTTAGTGGCACTGTCATCAGTGACTCTACTGTTGTTATCCCGCAGTGCAGGTATTGATTGCGTCTTGCCACAGGTGAGCTTTATGTATGATCAGAATCTCTTTCGGCTTTCTGCGAGATTTCGAGATAGAGTCTTCTTTTGGAAATTATTAAAAGCATCCCTCACTGAAGTACGCACTATATTCCGAACAATGCCAATTTGGGGAGTTTGCGTTCTTTTAAATTTGGCATGTTTTTTCGTTGCTTCTGCAACAGCCTTATGACCCGTTTTGTGTACCATGGGGGGATCAGTAGCATCACTTATTAATTTATGTGGTATATATTTCTCAACTGCTGTCGATACTATCTCTTTGAAAACATTCTATAGGTTTTCTACGCTTACATGTTAAGATCGGAAGGAAGGAAGACACTCTCTTAAAAGGCATAAAGAGCATTCTTATCAGCTTTTCTAAATACATATACTTTGTGTTTCTGTTTGATGGTTGTAGGTGTTACGGTATTCAGCCTAGCAGCAACTGTCTTGTGGTCGCTAATCCCTGTACTCGCCACGATACTCACTATTTGTCAGGTATTATTTGTGGCTAAGAGGTCAAGCATGCTTTCGTAACAATTTACGCTTCGAGTGGGCTCTTTAACTAATTGTTCAAAACGCTTTTATGAGAAAGCATTCAGTACAGCTTCGGATGACGTTTCATGCCTGCCGCTGGCTTTAAAGGAATAATTCTTCCAGCATATAGAGGGTAGATTAAAGTCACCACCGACTATAATTCTTTGAGTGCGGTACCTTTTTGAAATGAGATTCAAATTTTCTTTGAACTGTTAGCAACTATATATTCTGAGTCGGATGGTCTGTAAAACGATCCAAGTAATAGTTTAGATCGATTGTCAAGTATAACCGCTAGCAATACTATTTCGCAGGAGCTATCTACTTCAATTTTACTACAAGTTAAACTACTTCTGACAAAACAAATACTACACCACTAACTGTATTTAATCTATCCTTTCTGAACACTGTTAGACCGTTTGAAAAAAAATGTCTGCTGAACTTATTTCCGGCTTTGGCCAGCTTTTTGTACCTATAACTATTTGAACTTCAGTGCTTTCTTTTAGGGCTTCGAGGTCTGGTTCTTTCCCAACACAGCTACGACAATTTAGAACTACAACACCGATCGTTTTACAACTACCTTAATGTGTTTTTCCTTCCTCGTATTATATGGACGCCCTTTCTGTATTTTCCTGAGACCCTCTAACCTAAACATCGCCCAGTCCCTTCCAGACAGGCCCCACTAACCGTGTAGATGCTCCCTGTGTATAGTGACCCCTGACCTATTAAGCAGAACTCGGAAACCCATCACCCGATGACGCAAGTCAAGGAATCTGCAGCCTACAATGTCACAGAACCGCCTCAGCCTCTGATTCAGACCACCCACTCGGCTCTGCACCAGAGGACCACAGTCGGTCCTATCATCAATGCTACAGTCAGTGAGCTACACCTCAATCTCGCAAGAGAGACAGGTAGTCTTTACAATTTCCGCCAGCTGCCAGAAACCAGAGAGAATCTCTTCCTGTCCAAAGCTATACACTCCATTGGTACCGATATTAGCCACCACCTGCGGTTGGCAGCACCCTGTACTCTTCATGAAATCAGGAAGCACCATTTCCACAACCAGAGTGACTCCCGCCGGTGTGCTCCCAACTACCCTCTGTGGATGCCCAGACCTTGCGGGCCGAAAAGCTTCCTCTGAAACAGGGTGGACGACTGCATCCGGCTTAGAGACATCGTCAGCCACATATATCGCCCGAAACCTGTTCGACAAACGAACCGGGGAGGCCCTACGATGGGCTCCTCGCAAAGTCTTTCGTTGAGTGCCACACTTTGGAATGATCTTCCACTCCACCACGGGTGATGGGTCAGCCACAGTATAGTGAGTATCCGGGAAGGCTACTGCAGTGGATCGATTGTGGGACGCGTGGGACGTGCTCGATGTCCCTCGCCTCTCCGCGTCCGATCCTCCACAGTGATGCCACTTGGCAGCAGCCTCAAGCTGTGTGACGGAAGCGAACGCAGCTCGGAGCTGTGAGCAAAGGGTCACCAAATCAGCTCGCATCTGTACATAGCATTCACAGTTCCTATCCATTACTGAAGGCACTCCTGTTTTAAGCTCGTAAAAATAACAAACGAACGGCGTACTCGGCTTATTAGCAGCAGGAACTCGAGGTGCTCTGTCTCTGGCGGTCTATCCGACAATGAGCTACTCTAACGAAAGCAAACAAAAGCCTGTACGATACGAGGGTCGATATAAGGCTCGATAACAACGGCTGTACTGTACGCTACACTGTTATTAAAATAAAAGGTTATGCCTAGTAAGCACTCCAACACGAAAGAAATTGCAAAAATAAAGTAGTAGCTCTTGTTAGAAGCTAGTAAAAATATATAACAAAGGAACGGTTTACTCCCCTTATTAGCAACAGGAACTCGAGGTCCTCTGTCTTTGACGGTCTATCCAAAGGTTCTGCGACATAAATACGTTGCCAGGCGTATTTCTACTTCCGAATGATGATATCTATTCAAATTGCACACCAGTCGCATAAGAGTATTGCTAGGGGCGCCACTATGAGAATTCTTATCAGTTTCGCTTTAAATACATACTGTGACTGTGTGTGGGTTAGTTATCTTTGAGATAGGATATGTTGAGTTGATGTTAGTCGAGAATGCCTCTTAGGTGACGCCATTATCAACAGTTCACTGAGTTTGAAGGAGATCGTGAGATGCTGGATGTTTTCTAACAGGAAAACGCTCGCCTACATACAGCGATTGTAAATCGACAGGCTCTACAGGTCGACATGTTTCTGTGGCTTCCTCGATCACCGATCTGTCTCCGATCGAGCACACATACATCATCGAACCACAACTCCAGCGATTTCCACAAACCGCATTAACCGACGCACTATTGACAGACGAAGTGTGACAGGTATGCTACTTCATCCCAGGAACTGATATCCAGCACCTGTAAAACTCAGTGTATTCACGTCTGCATGCTCAACACCCTGGCGGTAACATTGACTTTTAATGTACCAGTGTTTCATATTTGCAGTGGCTTACGTCGATCTGTGATTTTGCAGTGCTGATCACTCAAATGTGTTACCTATACAAATGTATTCCCCAACTTTCCCTACTCTACATTAATTATTTTTTAATGTTGTGTTCTTTTCCGTAACTGTATACACACTCAGGAGAAAAATCATGGGTCTGCAAGATGAACATATCCAGATTACGGTAGTATCGCGTACAAAACGTACAGGAGCCTAGTGCATTGAGAAAGCTTTCATTTATTTTCAGGTGATTCATGTGAACATATTTTCCCTGTGATTATTGATGCATGACGAGAATGAACAGACTTTGAACGCGGAACAGTATCGAGAATACCAACCTCTTACCAAATATATATACATATAGGGCGTTTCAGAAGTGACGGCTAATAATTCCCACACGGAAAGTAATAACTATAAGAACCAAATATATTTCAGTAACCATGGGTCTGCAAATCAACCATTGCCGAGATATTGTATTAATTCTTTTTGGGAACGAAGCGTAAACACCCCTCTATACCGCAGTATTTACGTTGGAGTCTCAAGGTTCAGGGTCGACTATCTGTTTGTTTAAGCACCAACTGCTTGCCGTTCCCCCTCCATGCACTGTGCCGTACCAGCCTCACAATCAGTTACGAACGTGAAGGTACCATGAACAGAAAAAAATGGTTCAAATGGCTCTGAGCACTATGGGACTTAACAGCTATGGTCATCAGTCCCCTAGAACTTAGAACTACTTAAATCTAAATAACCTAAGGACATCACACAACACCCAGCCATCAAGAGGCAGAGAAAATCCCTGACCCCGTCGGGAATCGAACCCTGGAACCCGCGCGTGGGAAGTGAGAACGCTACCGCACGACCACGAGATGATGGCACCAGGGATAGAGGTTGCCTCAATGAAGAGTACGCTGACATGCATTTCATGTATGGCAAAGCTAATGGCAGTAACATTGAGGCTGCACAATTGTATGAATAAGCCCTTCCTCTAGCAGGCAGCCCAACAGGAGTACATTTAGCCGGTTTATCAGCACGTTAAAGAACCTGGCAGTGTAGACCAGACGTTTGATGATGTCACACACAGAAATCCATGGGATTTAAATCCCGATATCCTGGAGGCCATGGCACAGGCGTTCCTCTACCTATCCAATGTTGACCACATGCCCGAGTTAGGAGCCAACGCACTCGTAAATAAAAATGTGCTGGAGCACCGTCATGCATGAAACAATTGTTCAGGCCTTGGTTCAGTGGGACATTATCATGTACATGATGAAGCACAGTCCGCAGAAACCGCCACTCCGGCCAGCCCAATTATGCGGTCTCCGAGTTGTCCTCTCCAGACGTTCAACACTGCTGATGTGATACATGTGTTGCACTAGGTTTGATGTCGGCCCAAATGTGACACTTATGGAAGAATCCAGTCTCATCCATAAACAGAATACCACTTACAAATAGTGGATTCAGGGTACAGTGTAGCGTACAGTACTGCCGTTGCTATCGACCCTTACATCGACCCTCGTATCGTATAGGCTTTTGTTTGTTTGGGTTAGTGTACATCAGTGTCTGACAGACCGTCAGAGACATCGTACCTCGAGTCCCTGCTCCTAATAAGCCGAGTACACCGTTCGTTTGTTATTTTGACGAGCTTCGAACAGGAGCGACTTCAGTAACGCACACAATAGCAGAAATTTTCTCTGGGTGTAAAGTCTGCATTGTTGAGGGTTCGCACTCACTGGAGATGATATGGATAGAGTATTTGCCGATGTAAAATCCGCCACACACTGCTATGACGGCTGTCGCGCTGCCTGCGGATAGGAAAAGGTTCTTCATACAATCGTGCAACCTCAGGGGCACTGCCATTTACTTTTCAATATAAGACGATCACGTCAGCGTAGTCTTCATATATTTTCTGTCACCATACAGGGTGTTAGGGGAGAAGAGAACAATATTTTAAACAGTGATAGTACAAGTATTTCTGAACAGAAAATGTTGTATCAACGTATGTCTTCAAATGCTTCGTTAGGGAGGTATGGGTATAGAAAGGAACTTTTATTCTGCAAAACTGATATGCACAAGGTGAACGTATACGCAATACAACTGGGCGGTAACGTGATTTTCTTGCGCAATACATGGGTACATGCCATGTTTAAGCTAAGCAACCTACCATGTATTACGGTCATGTAGTCCAATCACCCGTTGTTTGCGCAGCTGTAGAGTGTAAGCCGCATTCTGTAGTGTACCGGCGACGAATCGGTTAGCTGTGTAGTGTATGGTGATAACTGTGTTCGTACAAGCGCTGCTGACAATGCCACACGTCTACAGTAATGAGGAATACGCAGATATGGTGTATGTTTGTGGCTTGTGCGGCGGTGGTACTACCGCTGCAAGAGAAGAATGCCACAGGCCCTTACCGACTCCACGATTACCTCATGGCAGGGTGTTAACCAAAGTGTTTATCTCTTTGCGTGCAACAAGCTCTCTTCCAAGTAGACATTTTTAGTCCTAGCGTGCACGTCAACAAACTTCCCAAGAACATGAAGAAATTACCGCAAGTTGAGCGAAGTCCCATTACGAGCATAGAAAGATTGTCCCTGCGTATCAATGTCCCACAAACACGTGTATGCGAAACATTACCTGCGGAAAACTTGTATCAATTTCACATAAAGCGTGTCCAAAATCTCCACACTGGCGGCAATGCTGAACGACTTCAATTCTGTCACTGAGTAATTGAGGTGAGTCATTTGCTTCCGTACGAACAATTCACTGACGATGCACAGTTTTCACGACATGGAATAAACAACACACCCAATAATAACACACGCTTCAGTGGATAGGAATTTCCAAATTCGTTTTGCCATAAATGTTTGGTGCGGCATGATCGGTAATCTTTTGATAGGTCTATTTATTATCAATCACCGATTGACGGGAGAGACGTACCTACATCTTTTGGAAAATTCATTTGTGGAACTATTGGAAGACATTCCTTTTGCCAAGCCAACTGGATTGTACTTTCAACATGACGGTGCCCCTCCACATGTTACCTTATGTCTGAGTGACCATCTTAACCGTATTTACCCTAATGTTGGATTGGCCGTGGCAGTACTATTAACTGGCCTCCCTTTCATCTCACTTTACACCTTTAGATTTCTGTGTATGTGGTTGGATGATATCAGAGGTGCACAAAGTAAAAGTAAATACATGAAATGATCTGCTTCGTCGCGTCATGGACGCTGCTTAATGGATTAGGAACCAGCCACAGGCAACTGAACAAACTACACAACATGTTATCGCTAGAGCGCAGAAGTGCATTGATGTTCATGATGGGATATTCGAACCTGTTCTGTGAACTGTACAACATATGTAAGATAAGTGGTACAGCCATTTGTAAAAGACGTCATATGTCTTTGTCAACTGAATACATGTAACATGCATGCTGTAATGCATTATGTACTAAATGCAAAGTAAATAAACATTATGTAGAAATATGTAACATAACTGTACTTCTCCGGAACAATGTTTTCAAGAAAATCACGTTACGGCCCAGTTGTATTGCGTATACGTTCACGTTGTGCACATCAGTTTTGCAGAATTAAAGTTCTTTTCAATACTCATACCTCCCTAACGAAGCATTTGCGGACCTCTGTTTACACAACGTTTTCCGCTCGAGACGTAAGTGATAGTTGGTAGCTGTCTTATTACATCTGAAAGATTATGTCTCTCATATTTTGCGCTAGTTGCATATGAGTGGGTACAGTAGCGCTTCTATAAGGCGCTTTAACTACACGCTGTAACGGTCGTGAGAGTTAGGTACCTTTCATATAGGACGTGGTGAGCTGACGTTAATCAAGAGTGCCTTTAGACCGCAATTACGCCACCATCAACAACTCACTGAGTTTGAACGATGTCGTGTAACAGGGCTACGAGAAGCTGTATGTTCCTACTGCGATACTGCTGAATGACGTTGCAGGAGTGTAGCACTGTACATGACTGCTGGTACAGGTGGTCACGAGAGGGCATGGTGAAGGTCTATTGTGTATTCTGATAAAAGCTGGCTCAGCTTCGCTGCCAGTGATGTCCATGTGTTGGCTAGGAGGAGGTCAATTGAGCACCTACAGCCTATCCATCTGCGGTCCACACATACTGGACCTGCACCTGGAGTAATCTTCTGGTCTGCAGTTTCGTATGACAGCGTGAGAATTCTCGCGTTTATCCCACGTTCCCTGACTGCAAATTTGTGCGTCAGTCTGGTGAGTCGACCTATTATGCTCACATTCACGAACAGTATTCCAGGAGTTGCGTTCCTACAGGGTAACGCTTACTCTCATACCGTTCTTGTGATCCAATAAGCTGTACAGAGACTTAATATGTTGCCTTGGCCTGCTGAATCAGCTGGTATGACTCCAATCGAGCATATACGGAGCACCATCGTACTGCAAATTCAGCGACATCCACAAACGGCCGTCTAGTGACTGACCAAGTGCAACACGCACGTAACTCTTTCCCACAAACTGACATCCGGTACGTGTACAACAGAAAGCATGGACGCTTACATGTATGCATTTAACATTCTGGCGGTTACACGGGTTACTGATGTGCCAACAATTCACATTTGCATTCACTTATTCGTACTTACATTAACCAGTGATTCTGCAATGTTAGTAACATAAATATGTCAGCTAGAAAAAGGTATCCTCGAAACTATTAGTTATCAATGTGAATTAACTCACCTCATAGTTTTCTTCTGTGTAAAATGTTTGTCTTAGAATGTCAACGTCCAACGATAATATCAGGAGACTATAATCAAACTATTTCTGTCTTTTAGGAGATTAACCCCTTTTAGGTTTAGCAATCTCTTCATGTCCCTGATGGAAAGACAACCATAAATTCTTCGTTTTCTCTTTATTTCGTCTATTGCAAAATCATACTTTTTAGCAAGCGGTTTTAATTTGTTGCTTTTCACATTCCTGTCAGTTTATGAAGCACATTTGTTGTTCAACAACTCCAGTGATGTATGGTAGTCCTGAGTAGATAAGGCTCCTTCCTGCATGTTCGACCCGTTTTCTCTAGCACTCATCCACTATCACTTGGGTACTGTCTCTGGCACAACGGCGTCATACGCAAAGTAAGCGATGCTGGTTTCCCCGACGGACTCGTACGTCTCATATACTCATATCTCAAGACCAGATGTTTCAACACTGACGTGCTGGATAAAAAAACAACACAACATGGTATTCAGGTCGGAGTGTCCCAGGGAAGCATACTGAGGCCCATCTTGATCAACCTCTATATTACTGATCCCACAGCAACACAAGACACGACGTTGGCCATCACCGCGGATGAAACAGCCATCCCTGCGCAAGACTGGAAACCGACTGACATAAATTCACCATTACAGACAACACTCAGAGCTTCCAAACCTTTGTTCGAATAATGACGTATTAAAATAGACCTCAACAAGTGTGCAGCAGTTCTCTTCACTCTCAGACTGAAACTAATGCGCAAACATCAGCAGTGTAGACAGGTTACTAAATGCACGCCCCATACGTTTTCAAGAAAAAGTTAAATACCTCAGTGTCGGCTGGACCGGTAACTTACATGGGAGGACCACACAGAATACGTTGCCATCAGAGTGCATCTTAGGCTCAAACAACTCTACCCAATGCTCAACGGAGAAAGCACCCTAAACAGGAGGTTATCGAGGTCCATATACATCACATTGATCAGATCTCTGATAACGTACACAGCTCCAATCTGGGGACATGCAGCTCCTACACACCTGCGCCGCGGATCTTCAAAACGTATACCATGTTTGAACTCTCAAGGAGATATTCAAAAACCGCTCCACACGATTATACAGAACTCGAGACACTGCGATGGAGCTCCGTATGCCACGGGAAACTGTCTGACACTGACGGCGGCGGTGCACAAATGCTGCGCAGCTAGCGCCATTCGACGGCCAACACCGCGGTTCCTGATGGGTCCACTGTGCCGTGCGTGTAATCATTGCTTGTACAGCCCTCTCTCAGTGTCCGGAGCAAGTATGGTGGGTCTGACACACCGGTGTCAATGTGTTCTTTTTTCCATATCCAGGAGTGTATAATCATAGCCATAGGTAGAACCATAAGCGACCAACGACACTGATAACTAGGGCATAACCATTTACGGTGGCCGGCCAGAGTGGCCGAGCGGTACTAATCGCTACAGTATGGATCCGCGCGACCTCTGCGGTTCGAATCCTGCCACGGGCATGGATGTGTGTGATGTCCTTAGGTTAGTTATGTTTAAGTAGTTCTACGTTCTAGGGGACTGATGACCTCAGACGTTAAGTCCCATAGTGCTCAAAGCCATTTTAACAATTTGAACCACCTATGTCGAACTAACACACTCACAAGCGACAACATCGGCAAGCCCCTGCACGTATGGATTACTGACTGGTTATGCCAGCTGCTATCACAGCCGACCAACAGGCAACAGCAGGGAAGCCAATAAACTCGCTCACTAACTGACAAACAATCAGCCAACACTACCCTACACTATACATCCGATATATGACCTGTCGGACACTAACTTGCGATGATCCCAATTGTTACAGGTATGCTGATGCTGCCGGGACACAGCTGCAACCGACTAGTGACAACGCCTCGCAACTTCAAAGGTATCTGCCTGCATGATAACCACCATTAACTTTCCTAACCCTTGCATGATTCGTAGCGGTTAGCAAACAATCCGCTACTACTCTTAACACCCGGCATGACTATCGCAAAAAATTTCTTTGGCTTAGCTCTTGCCTTGGTACTTTCTTTTCCTCTGCCCTTCAAACCACCACCCTTCGTTCGAATTTCGACTCAATCAATCTCCAGACGAGTGCGTATTAAACGTTAATTATAACCAGGCGTGCGCAACAACCCCATTAAAAAAACTGGCGAAAAGGTACGACACGCTGACTATCGCAAAAAATTTCTTTGGCTTAGCTCTTGCCTTGGTACTTTCTTTTCCTCTGCCCTTCAAACCACCACCCTTCGTTCGAATTTCGACTCAATCAATCTCCAGACGAGTGCGTATTAAACGTTAATTATAACCACGCGTGCGCAACAACCCCATTAAAAAAACTGGCGAAAAGGTACGACACGCTGTAAGTTTGTCACCCCGTCCAACGTGTGGCATGGATCAATATTATCTGCTACAAATCGCATCGAGTTGCTTTGTTTGAAATATTCCTTGCTGTATGCGTCACTGCCACATGCCTCATAGTGCCCAGAAGTTATGTCAGTGGAAACGCACGTTGAGGAGACGGGAGAAGGTCGTGCCCAGCAGGAATAGGGCACAGCGTGGTTGTGAGAGTATTATGTCAGCTAATTAAATTTGAATGAAGACAAATTGTTTGTGCTCGTTTGGTGGGTGCTTCCATAACCAAAGCAGCGGCGATATTTGCTGATTCGAGATGCACTGCATCCAAGATTATACCGCATACAAGGAAAGCGGTAAAAATCATCCTATAAGTCACAACGACGACTTAGGTGCGTAGTTAGTGATCACAATGGACAGATATTTTAGAGGACTGTGAAGTTTGCAACGTAACAGAGACGCGAAAAAGTCTCACGCTAAAACTTGCAGCTGGTTTGGACCTTTTAACGTTATCGTAAGATCTATACTGTTCTTCTGGAGGGCTCTATCTTTTAATATGGGCTGGGGGGTGGTCCAAACGTAACAGAGACGCGAAAAAGTCTCACGCTAAAACTTGCGGGTGGTGTGGCCCTTTCTGTGTTATCGTAAGATCTATACTGTTCTTCTGGAGGGCTCTAGCTTTTAACATGGGCTGGGGGGTGCTCCTGACGTAACAGAGACGCGAAAAAGTCTCACGCTAATGCTCTAGCTTTTAACATGGGCTGGGGGGTGGTCCTAACGGTTAGCTGGCTACGTGGGTGTCCGTCCCTTATCGTAGGGCCTTCTAACTTAACACGGTTCTGCTCTCGGCTTCTGTTCTCGTTTCTCCCCTCGGAACTGCGTCTGTCTCACGGTGGGAAGGTATGACATGCATTTAGGCATTCTTGTGTTAGTCTGTGGTATTCCATTTGCTCACTCGTTACTCGTATTACTTTGGTTAATTTAATGTCACGATTTATTCGGAGCTATGTGACATACTACTGGATTTGCTTATCATGTCAGGGTTTTCATGGAAGGTGTTGGACTTGCCTGACACCTTACAATAGGACATATGAATACTTGGTAAGGCCACATTACTGTCAAGGATTAATCTACTATTCTGGCTGATTCAGTCTATCCCATTGGGCGATGTTTGTTCGCCAGTGGACAAATTATATTACATGATGACAGGGCCACTGTTAACACAGCTCGTATCACCCAGGACTGGTTTTCTGAGCTCCAGGATGGTGTCTTGTATGTGCCCTGACCATCACAGCCACCAGATATCAGTATTATTGAGCATTTGTGGTCTACGTGGGAGAGAAGGAAGCGTGATCACTATTCATTTCCAAAATCGTTATCCTACCTTGCTCCTATTTTACGCGAAGGATGTAAGTAGGTTACACTACGCTTGTTCGCCCATTGCTTGAACACTGCTCAGCAGTGTGGGATCCGTACCAGATAGGGTTGATAGAAGAGATAGAGAAGATCCAACGGAGAGCAGCGCGCGTCCTTTCTGTATCATTTAGTAATCGCGAAAGCGTTACGGAGATGATAGATAAGCTCCAGTGGAAGACTCTGCAGGAGAGACACTCAGTAGCTCGGTACGGGCTTTTGTTAAAGGTTCGAGAACATACCTTCACCTAAGAGTCAAGCAGTATATTGCTCCCTCCTACGCATATCTCGCGAAGAGACCATGAGGTTAAAAGCAGACAAATTAGAGCCCACACAGAAGCATACCGACAATCCTTCTTTCCACGAACAATGCGAGACTGGAATAGAAGGGAGAACCGATAGAGGTACTCAGGGTACCCTCCGCCACACACCCTCAGATGGCTTGCGGAGTATGGATGTAGATGTAGATGTATGAAATTGCCTTATATTATACGAGAGTTGGAACTTTAATACTGGCAACTATTTATTTAAAGCTCGTACAAAATGGATACTTGTTTCAAGCGATGTGAAGATTTTTGTGTTTCCATATTTTTGTCCACCCCCTGTAGGTGCGAAAGCAACAGATAGGTCATACATCGAAAGCCTGGAAGGGATATGAGTCACAGGCGACCTAAACTTCGTGACTGATGGAGAATACAAACAACGATATGGCACCTAGAACGAAAACGTTGCCTGCTAAGTAGCTATTCATAACAAACAGCTTGACCAATCGTGTGACCTTTTAGTAGGCAGCTGCGATTGAGAATTGGCCAAGTAGGGGAAGTGAACAGATACTGTACACGAACAGTGTGTAGGAGAGCTGGCTATTTCTAGGGAAAAGCATGCTTTTGGAGGATCATTAAGTACAGAGTAGCTCCTTTGTCCACCGGGAAACGGACGTCGCTCGTAAATGTGAGGTTGATAATCAACTTTGTAACGATGAGATCATTGTGGGGAGTACTGACCTGAATTTATACACTGGCTCCCAATGCATGCGGGGAAATGATTATATTTTCCTGGCGGTTTACGCAAGTCAGCTTGGCTTTTCCATAACATTGCGATCAGCGGTCCGCATAATCAACACGCGTGTATTCTATTAACTAGTCTGGACACTACACAGGAGACCACAGCATCACCGATGTGGTGCCACTGGCTGGTTAGAGCCCATCAACACATCTGAAAACGAAGAATCACGCCTGCGCTTTCTGGGAAACGATTTATGACTATTCTGTCCCACAGGGGCGCTATGTGACGTCTGGATCTCTGTGACTTGTCGTCCAGGATGAGACACACTTTCGCTTCCTGCGCGGTTTCGATGGAGTGAATGATTTCCAAATATCTTCCAAATAATGTTAACCGGCTTGAAATCTACTCTACTTACATCGTGATTGTGCGTCCGGAGCTCTCAGCCTTTCATCATCGATATCACCATTGGCCTCTCTCTGTACCTGCCAACGCTACCTCTCTTCAGACCTCATCACGTCGTTTTGCTTATTGATCTCCTGCACAATAATAAGCCACTGTTTTTAGCGTCATACTTACCTACTGTTACTGTTTCCGTCCCTGGTGGTCTTAATCCCCAGATTTCTGCGTTTGTTTTTCGCTATCATCTACAAGAAAATCGTTCGAACCCGCAAGATCCACGTTGCCACTGTGGAGATTTCTAGCATCATTTCCTTGGGCTTACACACATGCTCTATGGGCATGGCGGTGAACAGACCCCTCAAAGTTTTCTAATCATCTCCTTCGAGCAAATACGCTTCAGCTTTGGAGCCATCTTTTTTCCTACCGAGTACTGGTTATGGATTTTTATCCTAAACGGAGCTACTTCTCAGTAGTGCGTTTTCGCCCGGTGATTTTGGTGTCTTTCATTACGTTTATTAAATACCAGTTCCATTCGTTTCTGTACTAGTTCCAGAATTTGTTCTCAGTGCCATTTGTTAGAAAAGGGAAAATGTAGTGTCCTCGCATCAGCGCTGAGGCTTCTCACCATTTCAAACTGTGTATTTCCGTTGTTTTACGCAGTCTTCTACTTAAAATCTCTCCATCCTCCTTCTTTTTCTTGAACTTCATGTATGATTCGCTGCCCCCCCCCCCCCCCCCCCATATTCACTTTACTTTCCTGATCACACATTCATTGGGCTGCCTTTAGAAAAATAGCTGGAGGTCTGTCTCGTTTGTGTTCTAGCCACTCTGCTCACCTGCTACTGTCATCCAAGTGCTTGGCAGTAAAGGTGAGTCACACAGTTAGTGGTCGCTCTCCCTATCGCACGCCGTAGTGAGTGCAGTTTAATGTGCTTGGAGAAAGTATTTTCTATGACGAAAACTGTAAGTCTAACTCTACACTACCGGACGCACCCCGCTACATCCACATTCGCCGACTGAAGAACTTCCTTCTAGGAAATTTTCATCGTACGTCCTCTTTGGGATTGACTATGCAAGAAAGTGATCTATTGTGGGTCTCCCTTGTCGGTCAGAAAAAGATGATAGGAAATTTCACATTGTTCTGTTAAACGGTCAGTTACTGTGCAACAGAATTAGGAAAAGTAGACCCGTTTAGGTGAGGAACAGAATGAGGCTTTCAACTTTACAAAGGTTTGGGAGAAACTTCGAAAGTGTAGGGATGTCAATAATCGTGCAAGCTGTCACGAAGAGTACCAAGCTGTTCTCTTTCGCAGGTCTCACCCAGGTGACATCAAATGGGAGAGTGACTGCCAGTGGAATTATTATTGGAACTAAAGTGAGGAACTCATGGTGTATATGGCAGTTGCCGAGGTAGGAATATATCTAAGTTTTGTTAGAGCCATTATGCATACTGACGCAAGGCGACGAAGATATTTCCAGAAATCATAATCTGACAACGAGACGAAAGAAAACTAAGTAGGTCACTTGTGTAATGACGAATTGATTATTTATCTGTTCGTAAAAATATACGCCGCACGGTTGCCCGATCGGAATACACTTCGGCGAAATTACTTTTATTAAAACGTCGGTATACCGAATACATCTAAAAACGGCCTACCCAATCGTCATCAATATCTAGAAACATAACGCTGAAAAACATTTTCCATAATCTGATAGTAGGTTTCTTTTCTGAGCCTTCCAGAACTTCTGGTCGTTGCGTACACATTCAGATGAAGTTCCATTAATTACTTTACGTATTGTTGGACTCGAGGACGAAATTTGCCACTGACTGTTGTATTCATCAATAACTTCTACATAAATGTACCACGAAGCGCACTCCCATTTACAGATATCCGAGCCTGTAGAAAAGCGGCCTACCAGCACGTTTGCCACGCTCACGTCACAGGGCGATATATTTAAAAGAGAGTAACTACCCTTAACACATGAGAAACAATAACAAACATATACTAAAATAATGTACATAAAATATTCTCAACTTCTACTTTGAGAAAGGCACTGATGTAAAAATTACTAACGTAGATAAGTGCAAACTAATCTAACTGCAGTTCAGAATTGACTACAGTTCAGAGAGTATAATTTCAGTCTCTCAATAGACAAACTCGTTCGCTATCACTTCGACACATCTTGGACACTCGGAGTTAACTGACCGACGACTAGAACTGGCCAGAAATTGTAGATTTCTGGACGATAACTGGTGAATACTATAGACAACTGGAGTCACCCGAAGTCAGTTGGTCGAGAATTGGCAGAGTGTTGGCATGTGGTCACTTAAATGTTGCGTTCGGTGTATGAATGTGCTATTGCACTCTGTTAGGCTGATGCGTCAGAGAACTTCCGGGATTAAGGGCTCCTGTGTTGAACTATTGGTGAACTAATGAAATGTGTTAAAGCCTTGCAGCGGAAGTATAAGTGAGTTCCTAGCACATACACTGAGTGGTGCCACGCCAAAATTACTTGTTGTGTGGTACCTCTCGAGGGCTATAGAAATGTACCGCATGTGGTGGAAAGAAATCAGCCCTCTTATGGGAGGAGAGAATGGGAAGGGGTCGTATAGGGTGAAGTTAAAGAAGCTGGTTTCATTAGCTTCCTGCT
The DNA here is from genome assembly GCF_023897955.1 of Schistocerca gregaria. Classification (NCBI taxonomy): domain Eukaryota; kingdom Metazoa; phylum Arthropoda; class Insecta; order Orthoptera; family Acrididae; genus Schistocerca; species Schistocerca gregaria. The sequence continues at coordinate 839,721,508 of NC_064931.1, forward strand.
TCCTCGCCTGTCAACGTACGAATATAGTGGGTGCAGAGACGTCGCTCCCCCAAGCATTTTCCACTGGCACCAGGGAACACCACCCCAGAAACCTCTTGGAAAGACCGTTCGTCAAGTGATGGGTACTTATCTGTGGGGTGAGACAAGATGTCCACTTCCATTTGATCGTCATCGGTTGGCTGCAGCTACGCCCCACTGCTGGAGGCGACGTCGGGGGCGGCTGCCTCGTGTATGTGTAGGTCCCTGTAACGTTACTCGTATGTAGAAGAGCGGTTTGGCTGTCTGAAGGTTGTATGAGAGGAGCTTAAATTGCTGTACGGTTAACGCTAGTGGGCCAGGGTCTCAGGGCGCACCACGGTGGATGCAACTGAGTTACCGGTAAGGGCGAGTCCAGGTGGAAAAACGATCTGCGTCGCCGGAAATAGATAAATCCCAAACTGGGAATATGGAGGGCTGTTGCTCGAATGGCCTATATGCATGAGGTGCACCAAAGTTTTGCGGAGTGACAGAAAAGCCGGAAGATAGCTTCTTACCGCCCTTTGACAATCTATGATAATTTACAGTCGAGTATTAAAGCAAATCCGAAAGCATCTACGATCTCAGAAAAACGAAGCGAATTCAGTGACACATTTCCAGCATCTTTAAGAGTACAGGAGGTAATATTTCACAGTGAATGGCAATGGCAAGGAAAGCCTTTCTGAAGAAGAGAAATTTGTTAACATCGAGTATAGATTTAAGTGTCAGGAAGTCATTTCTGAAAGTATTTGTATGGAGTGTAGCCATGTATGGAAGTGAAACATGGACGATAAATAGTTTGGAAAGAAGAGAATAGAAACTTTCGAAAAGCGCTACAGAAGAATGCTGAAGATGATATGGGTAGATCACATAACTAATGAGGAGGTATTGTATAGAATTTCGGAGAAGAGAAATTTGTGGCGCAACATGAGTAGAAGAAGGGATCGCTTGGTAGGACATATTCTGAGGCATCAAGGGATCATCTATTTAGTATTGGAGGGCAGCGTGGAGGGTAAAAATCGTAGAAGGAGACCAAGAGATGAATACACTAAACAGATTCGGAGGGATGTAGGTGCTGGGAGATGAGGAAGCTTGCACAGGATGGAGTAGCCTGGAGAGCTGCATCAAACCAGTCTCTAGACTGCAGACCACAACAATAACCAATATTTTAACAATGAACTTCTCAATTAACCACATTTAAACGAATCATGCGATTTCAACATACGATATCTCAAATGATAGCATTGCACAATAGCTATCATCCCAGGAAGTCGTACATCAGTGTCTAATTTACATAATGACTTATCACGTCTTTCGTATCTTGTTTTTACGCAATCGATTGTAAGGACATCATATTATCCACAATTACACAGAAAATGAGTGCATCATGAATACCTCACATATTGTCGTACTTGTGAAGTCATTTAATCAACACTTCACTATTTTTGGTGTAACTTTATTTAAATGTTGACTGCAAGTGCTATTAAAAACTGTGCTAATTAAAAAGTGGTCAGTCGCATGTGTCACCGGACAGCACAATTGAAAGAAATCAAAAAGACTCTTCTATCAAGAGGGCATTAATAATTGTTTAAACATTATTTAGCTGCGCGCGATTAGCCGAGCGGTCTGGGGCGCTGCAGTCATGTATTGTGCGGCTGGTCCCGGCGGAGGTTCGAGTCCTCACTGGGGCACGGGTGTGTGTATTTGTCCTTAGGATAATTTAGGTGTAGTAGTGTGTAAGCTTAGGAACTGATGACCTTAGCAGTGACTGGCTGTTGTTATTTAACGTAAGCACACTTGCGCAAGAATGCTGACTTATATATTTATAAAGAAATCCAAATCTATAAATATTGCAAATGATTTGAGTACGACCAAAAGTGTGTAACATTTCTTTATTTAATCGTTATTTACTATTTTATTATTATTATTTCCTTTAACGCCTGCTGTTGGGAATATAGCTGTAACGAATGATCACCATCTTCTGCTGCCTTCTGCTAGTACTTTCACTTCTACGCATCCTATTACTCAAACGTAGTTGTAATAGGTTAGTCCTGAGATTGGTCACGTTAAGTCATATCATGTCTCTAGACTTTAGGAGCGATGTATTTTTGGCAGAGACGGCCTTCAGCAATTGAAGTCAGATGTGCACTGCTGGATCCTGTGACTGCATACCGCATGGAGCTATTCATTTTAAACAAAGCTATGCATAGCTGAAGTACTTAAAGTATGAGTAACCGCTGGTAATGACACAACTAGTTTGTTCATATGGGATGCTGTTTGGATGAGCATCTGCAAACTATCAAAAGAGCGTTAGGTAACGTCACAGATGGAGGTTCGTCTGGAACATGTATTTAATCCGTTAAGAGTTAACAGCTGTATTTTTAACACTTTACCATATTCTTAGATCCAGGCCCCAAATCTGTGGCATTGTAGGTAGTTTGTGTTGTGGCTCCGAGTATAAAATTTTGCAGCAGATGTTTGTGTGAGAAAATCGGTAGCAAAAGTTAGGTGTGTGAAAGTTAGGCACTGAACTTAAAGAAAGAAGAAGAACGCTACTCAAATGTCTGCTGAGTTAGTCTGCAATAGCCAGCAGCAGTGGAGTCTAACGGAGGGAATGGCAGAGCAGACCACCGACGGCGACGTCTTTAATCAGCGTCGTTTTCGACAGCACTTACACCTTTGGCAGCAGCAATATAGCAGAAGCAGCAAGCATGACCGATAAGTTAAGTGCATACCCCAGTAGTTACCGTCAGTGATGAAGCTTCCAGACATTAAGCATTCACTCAGTTTTTGTAGTTCAGATAATGTTAGTGAGCTAGTTAGTCCAAAATCTGAATGTGGTTCTATTGATAGGGACAATATTTCTGATGCGGCAGAAAGGGGAAAAAGCATTCAGATAATACACCATCACAGTAAATGTAAATTTTCCTGGATATACAATCCGTTGAGTATAATAATGGAGCAGGGAAATTCTGATCTCAATTTAAATGTTTGAAACTGTAAAACTGATGTGCAAAAATTAAATCTGGCAATGAAGGAGTTATTGATATACATTTAAAAGTTACAAGGGCAAACATGAGCAAAACGTCTGAGGAGATTGGACTGGTTAACACCAGAGTCGATGCATTAGAAAAATATTTGCGAGAGAGGTTGGAAAAGATGCAGGAAGAGATAGGTGGTGATTTTAAAAATTGTGTGCTGAGGCAAAGTGCACTTGAGAAAGTAACCACTAAGTATGTTAATAGTTTGTCAGGTGGAGTAGTGGATGTGAAAATGAAGTGCTTAAAAATAGAGAACATTTTGAATCAAGATCAAATAAAGAAGCTGTGCACCATGAACAACAGTTTAAAGACTTGAGGGCAGAATTAAATTCCTTAGCAACGAATAAGGCTACTACTGTGATGGGTGTTGATTCGGAAATGACAAAGTGTTTAGGAAATTTTGGAAATTTGTGGGAAGTTCCTCTGGGACCAAACTGCTGAGGTCGTCGATCCCTAGGCTTACACACTACTTAATCTAACTTAAACTCACTTACGCTAAGGGCAACACACATACCCATGCCCGAGGGAGGGCTCGAACCTACGACGGGGGGAGCTGCGCAAACCGTGGCGATGGACTTCAGACGGCGCTGCTTCCAAGCAAGTGTTTTGCAAATCCTCGAAACTTCCATCGAGTTGATTTTACTGCTACATGCTGACGTGGTTCTTTTTTAGGAATGTCGGAAGAGGCAAAAATGAAGTTTATCAAATACGTCTTGACGGCAATATACAATCATGGTCATGTTTAATCAGTGCCGCATTTGCTGCCTATGCAGTGTCTGAGAGTTGTTTCTCGAACAAATTCTGGAGTAAAGCGAAATAAACCTGATTTAAGAGTGAATTCCTAAACAGAGCAAAATTAAAACACGGAAGTAGCTCGATGTAACATTTTTGTGAGCGTGATCTGGTTGAGTTGAATAACATAAATAGGAGATTACGACACTCAAGAGACTAACACCGATATTTTTACAATGGAATTATATCCACAGTCGGAAAAATTCCATTGACAAAATTTAGATTACATGAAGAAACTTGAACAAGCGTTGAAATTCATGCCAAATAATGGAAACAGTAGACAGGGAAATGGGTACTAGAAAATGAACGGTAATAATATCCACAGTAATATTAATGGCCATAACAGAAATAATTATCACCGTGATGATGATTCTCAAAGGGGAAAGGTAAACACGAACTTTCATAATGGAAATGAAAATCGGGAACGAAGATCTGAGGGGTGGGATACCCACGAATAGCGACACCAAAATATGAAAACGGGAAGTTAAACATCACCTCATCTCAGGTCTGGATATGGCGAAATAAACTGGCACTGAAATGTAAGCATTTTTTAAAAATTCTGTGGGTATCGAAAATTCGGCAAGGAAGCCACAAATGTGAGAGAATTAAGTTATATCAAATAAAAATAAAATAAGGAATAATTTTAAGCAGCGCGACCATGAAGACGGTTACAGAAATATGATAAAATGTGTTGAGAGATTCGATAATGATGATACAGGGCTACAGGATTTATCTTGTGAAAGGGAAGTGAATGATGGAATAAATGTATGTTTGTTGAAAGATTTTGTGACCAAAAGACAGGCAGAAGTGATCTGAATTAGTTCGAGGTGGCATGTATGACGAATTGTAATGAGGCATTAGTCAGCAGCTACAATTATATTAATATTGATGAAAGTAAGGTAATTGACTTTTTATCGGAGGATGTACATCCAATGTGTGAAGGCGGCGAATCTGTAGTCTTGTCAGTTGCAAATATATTTTGTAGTGTATCGACGAAAATATATGAAAGTATTGGTAAGGGTGACGCAGCATTATTCTCTGGTTATGAGTGGTGTCTAGGCGGAGGTTGACGGAGATATTGGTAATTTCCGTAATTTATCCACAGATGTGTCGGATGATTTAAGTAATAAAGCTTATAAGTTATCGGAGAATGTTAATGGAGTTAACTGTGATAAAGTTATTAGTGATTTCAAAATGAGATTTTCACTCTGCAGCGGAGTGTGCTCTGATATGAAACTTCCTGGCATGTTAAAACTGTGTGCCCGACCGAGACTCGAACTCGGGACCTTTGCCTTTCGTGGGCAAGTGCTCTACCGTCTGAGCTACCGAAGCACCATGCTTCTGGAGCTCAGGTGGTAGAGCACTTGCCCGCTAAAGTCAAAGATCCCGAGTTCGAGTCTCGCTTGGGCACACAGTTTTAATCTGCCAGGAAGTTTCTTATTAGTGATTTGTTGGAAATAAGTAAGGTTTGTTTAAGAGAGACGAAGTTCAAACTTTTGTGGTAGATTGTAAGAATGTTTCAACTACTGAGATCGTTTATCCGATGGAACGAGACAGTATAATTGTTTCGGAAGAGATTTAAATGCTAGAGATACTTTAGAGGTAGATAGGGAAAAATCTAGAAATGGGTAATAAGGAAAATATTTGTTTAGGAAATGATGTTAGCATATAATGGTACGATAAGGAGAAAAAAAACGAATATTCTGTTAGTAACTGGAAATATATAGAAAAATTCGGAAGTAGCTATTGTATCACTGGTGGACACGGGAGAAGTACAAAGCAGCATGAGATCTTGAAGTGAGGAAAGACGGAACCGGTGTGAATGAAGTATTTAATGAATTGTCTGAAGGTCACAATGAAATTGAGCTTTTTCTGATGCAATGTGTGCAGTAGATATGGAGGAGAACGGATGGAATAATAACGTCTTGAAGGAACAGAGGTGAAATTAAAAATGTGGAGCCTGAAAGTGAAAGAAACGATATTGATGATGATGATGGGTAGATCACATAACTAATGAGGAAGTATTGAATAGGATTGGGGAGAAGAGAAGTTTGTGGCACAATTTGACCAGAAGAAGCGATCGGTTGATAGGACATGTTCCGACGCATCAAGGGGTCACCAATTTAGTACTGGAGGGTAACGTGGAGGGTAAAAATCGTAGAGGGAGACCAAGAGACGAATACACTAAGCAGATTCAGAAGGATGTAGGTTGCAGTAGGTACTGGGAGATGAAGAAGCTTGCACAGGATAGAGTAGCATGTAGAGCTGCATCAAACCAGTCTCGGGACTGAAGACCACAACAACAACAACATGATGAAGAAAGGATGTGTGTATTTCCTGAATGTAAAAATGTGTTCCAGCAGTAGTCACAAATTTTGTACGTAAATGTTTGAATAGTTTGGTTAATGAGGACAGAGGGCTCGAATTTGAGCAGGTGAAAAAGCGGAAAGAAGTGAAGTTCGAAACATACACAAGCGAGATAAATGTTATAGTGGTTAGTGGTCAGTTGCGCAAACTTTTTACAGAGAAAATAATAGCAAATGCGTCTTAATCGGTCGGAATATAGATCCTCTGAGTAATTATCAGTGTATTCGAAGTGAATGCTGTATGCTGTTCAAAACGATATTGTCCATACCACAAAACTGCACCGAATCTGTCATATGTCGGTAGACATTTGGCATCGACCAAACTTCGTATCAAAGTGTCTAATGCATATTGGCATCCGCTGTTCCCATTCTATTTTGTGCTTTTGGCAATAATTTGTTAAGCGGTTCACTTACAGCTGTAACATTTGGGATGAACTTCCACTAGTAATTTATTTGTCATAACGCAGTTTTGGAAGCTGGAAGTGTTCTAATCGCTTTGACTTGTTGCAGTGCCGGCCTGGTGCTGCGTGCAGACAGAATCTGTCGTACTACTGTACTTCACGCTGAAAGATTGTGCACACATCTTCATTATATTTTAAATTTGCGACTTGCAATATTTTTAAGAATGATTCCTAATTACGTGTCAGTTAGCGCGAAATTTTTCATGAAACATGTAGTTCACAGCGAGAGGAAACTTTCTAATCAGTAGTTCTAATCATGTCCGGAACGTACTTGGAGCAATGGTAGTCGCAAATGGTAACCTCTGGTACCGGTATAGACCAAAGTGAGTGATTACAGCCATGCAGCTTTGTCCAGTTTTTATTTCATAAGGAACGATCTTGTATAAGGTAGATCTGTTAGAACCTATGAATGGTTCTTTGCATAGGTTTTGATGGACTGCTCCATCACTAAGATATGAGCAAGCACGTTATGAGGCGACATTTCCTTAATATTTCAAAATGATGTGAAAATATGCTTACTGAATTTAGATATTAGAAAAAGGGTTTGTAAATTACTGTATTGAAATGAAACACTGTTGGTTAATTTGTAACATAGAGGGTGTAACTTGCGCTACATGACGTAAACTATGCTGTTGCACTTGCTGCAAACAACCAGCTGTGTTTCCTTCTGCCTATACACCAGAAAGGTCATACGGTAACACGTACTGCCGCGAATTTGTTGGATGTAATTCGAATGGTATGTTGACCACAATGGATAGCTGCTATTGGATGACATGGTGTTTAACTTATTGTTCTATGTAAAGTAAATTAATTCTGATACTGTAATTTTCCTTATATTTTAGCAATGAAGATGGCTATATAGAGCCGAAATCTAGTTACACAAGAGTAATAAAAAGTAATGAAATTGTTACTGATTTCTGTGTCCCTTTCCTTCCGTGAAGCACTGTGTGAAACTACCCAGAGGTATTTCTAAATAGGCCTCCGTGAGGTCAAGTGATACAAGGTATACAACGCCTTCAAATTTATTCCTCAATTCCTCTGATTTCATAATACGATAAGAACGAGTGATGGACTGCACAGTGACTGTCACCTTGAAAGCTCCACAGATCTGAAATGAATCATTTGGTTTTTCTACCACAACACTTGGTGTTGGCAACTGTCTATTGGTTATAGGTGCTATAACACTATTCTATTCTGAGCGGCACAGTTTCCGTTTCACTTTATCTTTTAATGTAAAGGAATTCTTGCCTACTTTGCTATATTTTTGCATGGTACTCAGCTTCAAAGTGATGACCGTCTTGAAATCTTTAATGGTAGTTTTTTTTCGGAAATAATGTTGCCATACGTTCCTAATGACTATAATACCTTTTTCGTTGGGACATCACTATGAATTTTATTTGCTGCAAGGTGAATGGTGACGAAAAGTGTCCTGAAATGGTTAGTACACAGAAAACAGACTGACAAAAAAATTTGGAACACTAAACTACAATAAATGTAGAAATTTTGAGAATATGTTTGTCTAGGTAGCATATTTAAGTAAAAAGTATTGCAAGATCAAAGATTAATGGAAGCGCGAGGCAAGTCATTGTAAATGTGAAATGGTGGCACATTAATAACGGGTGTAACCACCAGAATTCTTAGTGCAAGCACGCAAACGTGTATATAATGTGTTTCAGGGGTACCTGATATCAGTTTGTGGGATGGAGTTCAATGTCTGTTGCACTTGGTCGATCGTAAATGGAGACAGTTAATGCTATTTGTGGATGACGTTGTAGTCGTCATTCGATGTAATCTCGTATGTTCTCAACTGTAAACATGTCTGTAGAGTACGTTACGTTACAACTTCAGAATGAGGATGAGCGTTACACTGTTGGAAAACACCCACTGGAATGCAGATCGAGAATGGCAACACAACCCGTAGAATCACCAGTATGACGTACAAATTTGCATTCAGGGTGCGTGGGATGACCATGAGACTGCTCCCGCTGTCATAGGAAATCACACCCCAAACCGTAACTACAGGTGTAGGTCTAATGTGTCTCGAACGCAGACATGTTGAGTTCCTGGACCTGAACTGACCTCCTTCTAACCAACACACGGCCATCACTGGCACAGAAAGAGAAACAGTTTTCATCAGAAAACATAACAAACCTCCACACTGCTTTGCAATAAACTCTTACTTAACTCCAGTGTATGCTGCTAGCGGAGAACTGACAACTTTAAACCTCGCCAGTTTGGTAAACTGCTTGTTTGCAGCAACAGCAAATAAATTGGTCTTTGGTCGGTACTTGTGGCTATGCTGGAATTAAATAGCGAACTCAGAAATTCGTTTTGTTTCTTGGAGCCTAATTTCTTGTACATCTACGGATTAATAATTGGTATTGATGAGTCTGTGCCAGTTTAAGATTTAAACGACACTGTGTCCACTATGAGAGCGAACATGAAATATCGCACTCACCTCACTTTTGGATCGGGGAGTTTATTCACATGGGGATGTTCATTGTGAACAACATATACGTTTCTATTGTCGATCACTTCTGTACGCCTGAGTATCATATTTTGTTGGTCGACTTGTTTACTATTTCAAACTTCTGATATCTACCTTCACTTTTGACAATAGGAACATACTTGCACTGCACGCGTCGAAACAAAGAACATTACTTTTGTCGCTTGTGACTTAAAGCGTTAGATAATCTGTTAACGGAATGTTTATTCTGATATGGTCTTTACGTGCCCTCTTGCCTCCTGGTACCGCCGCTCTGTGCGATAGGTCATGCACACTGTTGATGCAATGGTAAACACGTTTTCGTCGTTGGGTGATGATACTTGCGTCTGTTGATATGCCCAATTTATGTCAGACAGTCCTATGAGGACAGCTTGGTTAAGCTAAGGTGGTGTTTATCAACTTTGTTGTCTGGCAGGCAGATAATTACGAGAGATACTTCATATGAGTTGTTACATGCGTCATTTTCAGCAGTCAAATGTACACACTCCAGATAAACTCTGTAAGGTTGCCATTGTCACTTTATAACATTCGTTCTTTTTATCAAAACATCGAAAAGATTGAACTTCAAAATGCAATTCAAACTTATATTTACTTTCTGAATAGAAAAGATTTATTAGGTCTATATCTGGACTTAACTTTTTAACTAATCTGAATACGTCAGTATCAGAATTAACAGTAAGAGAAGTGTGGCGTTCAGTATCACTTTATACTTGGTACAGGACAAAGTAATGTTCCAGACAGGGTGCGTAAATCTGCCGGGCTTAAAATATCAATGGTGGCGGTATCTTAAAATTTTATTGGTCATGTTACTTCTAGATTGGCCAGTATCATCACAAGCAGATTTTGCGAGATAGAGAGTAGTTGTAAAAGGAACATCATTGACTGCAGCAAGTCACGTTGAGCCATGTCTGAAAAATACAACTCAGAACTCTGTATAAAATTAAGCTAAATCTTCATGGAAAACAAACGTGGTTACGAGATCAAACATGGATTTAAACAATTAGAACCTGTAGTGTCCATACAAAAGGTATATCAGTTCGGCTTACTCAAAATTTTCGTATGCCAGTTATGTTGCAATGCCGGAAATACTTTCTTAATTCCTTTAGGATATTTGTTAGTCAGTTATGGCGCTTTTAATCTTGCCCCAATAAATGTTGTTGGCGTGTTTCCGTACTTTTCCTAGTCGCTAATTTGGTATGGTACTCTAATATACTGTACAGTCTCGTCCCTACTTTACGTAAAATTTGCTACACGTCTGCGCTACTTGTTCCTGGTCCTAAGTTTATGTTGTAAGCATCTATAACTCAGGTGCCCAACACGAAGATTCCAGAGAGAAAACCCAGAGATACAGAATTCCTTGATTCATGGAGAAGTGGTCTACTTGCGCGCTTGACAGAGTCAATGTATGTCACACAGAATAACTATGACAGCACCAGAGAAACCAGAACAATCTTTTATTGAAATAATGTTCATCAAAAAACATTCAGTATGGGCTCGCAGAGAGGACGTGGCACTGACGTGAAAGTTATTAACCTGATCTGACCTAACTCAGTAGAGGACTACAAACTAATCTCATTGAATTTCAGTGTGAACAGCAGTAAACACGCAGACTATCGCTTTGGCTAATCTTAGACACTTTGGATTAACTGTCCAACGACTGAAACTGCTCGTAATATATACTAAAAGCTAAAGATTTCTTCTCCTCTAACAATATCACAAAACTGAAATCTGATACAACATCACGTTTGCAGACATACATAAGAAACAACATCAGATTAGATTAGATTAAATTAATACTTGTTCCATAGATCATGAATACGACACTTCGTAATGATGTGGAACGTGTCCGGTTAATAAAAGATGTCTGTACAATATATTACATTACACGAATCATTGCATGACACTAATGTTTAAGTTGTTTTTTTTTCCTCCCTTAAATTATGTCTAAAAATTCAGCCAATGAGTAGAAGGAGTTCTTATCTAGAAATTCTTTTAATTTATTTTTATGTGTTGGTTGGCTATCTGTAAGGCTTTTGATGCTGTTTCGTAGGTGACCAAAGACTTTTGTGGCAGCATAATTTACCCCTTTCTGTGCCAAAGTCAGATTTAACCCTGCATAGTGAAGATCATCCTTTCTCCTGGTGTTATACCTATGCAGAGTGCTATTACTTTTGAACTGGGTTGGATTATTAACAAAAAATTTCATAAGTGAATATATATACTGTGAGGTTACTGTGAGGATCCCTAGATCCTTAAATAGATGTCTTCAGGATGACCGTGGGTGGGCTCCAGCAATTATTCTGATCACACGTTTTTGAGCAATGAATACTTTTCTACTCAACGACGAATTACACCGGAATATGATGCCATACGAAAGCAGTGAATGAAAGTAGGCATAGTAAGCTAATTTACTGAGATTCTTATCACCAAAATTTTCAATAACCCTAATAATGTAAAGTGTATCTTGAAAATCATGTAAACAGCCGTCTGGTGATGAACTTGCAAGTTCGAAACCGGTAACGGCGCTATTTATCTAAATAAGCAGCAGCATTAATAGTGGCTGGTTGCTATTTTCTTCTTTGTAAGAATTAACCTACAAGAATTCACAAAGTATGGATACAAAATTTGTTACTGGTAGAGGTGTGCGGATAACATTATGTATATGGTGGACGATCCAACAGAGACAACTGATAAACTCCATTCAATTGTAAATAATATACAAACAAACATTAAGTTCATCATGGAAAAAGAAACACAAAATCAAATACGTTCCTTGGATATAACAGTAACGAGAGGCAACCATAAGCACACATGCATCATCTTCAGAAAGTCAGCAGCCACAGATGAACTTATACATGCTTCATCCAACCACCCACAAACTCAAAAATTTGCGGCCCTACGACACATGTTACACAGACTAAATAATATCCCACTCAACAAAGAAAACTATGAAAACTAATTACAAACAATAGACCTCATAGGCACAAAAAATGGTTACAACAACCATGTAGTAAAAAAGCTCAACCAAAGAATGAAAACACAACTAAAGAAAATTTAAAAGATATGGGGTAAGCTCATAGACTCGTATGTGAGTGGCTCGAAGACTTCTTAAGTAATAGAATCCAGCATGTGGTCCTTGATGGCGAGTCTTCATCAGAGACGAGGATATCGTCAGGACTGCCCCACAGAAGTCTGATAGGACTGCTGCTGTCCTTTATGTCCATAAATGATTTGGCACATAGGATGGGTGACAATCTGAAGTTGTTTGCTGAAGATAATGTGGAGAAAGGTACAAGACGACTTCCACAAAATTTCCAGTTGGTGAGATGAATAGCAGCTAGTCCCGAATATGGAAAAAATGTAAGTTAATGCGGATGAGTAGGAAGATCAAACCTGCAGTGTTCGGTTACAGTAGTATCATTGTCCCGCATGACAAACTCAAGACGCTTAAATATCTGAGAGTCACGTTGCAAAGCAATATAAGGTGGAACGACCATGTAAGGACTGTAGTATGGAAGGCGAATGGTCGACTTCTGTTTATTGGGAGAATTTTGGGAAATAGTGGTTCACCTGTAAAGGAGACCGCATGTAGGATGCTGGAGCGACCTATTCTGGAGTACTGCTCGAGTGTTTGGATTCCGTACCGGATTGGATTCAAGGAAGACGTCGAAGCAATTCAGAGGCGGGCTGCTAGATTTATTATCCGTAGCTTCAGACAACAGTAAAGTGCTTGAGAAATACTATGGGAACTCAAATTTGCTTCCCTGGAGAGAAGGCGACATTCAGAAAATATAGAGAACCTGCATTTGATGCTGACTGACGAAAGTTCTACAGCCGCCAACACACACTGCACGTAAGACGCCAAAATTTAGGGCTCACATGGAGGCATATAGATAGTCGTTTTTCTCTCGCTCTGTTTACAAGTGGAGCGGTAAGGTAAACGAATACTAGTGGTACAGGTTACTCTCCGCCATGCACCGTACGGTGGCTTGCGGAGTCTCTCTCTCTCTCTATATATATATATGTAGAAGTACGGCTTCTGTTGGAGATTCAGTAAAGGAAAAAACTGAAATACTACAGGTTATATGTTTATTACTTTCAATTACTATTAATAACATTACATTACACTGATACGCCAAAGAAACTAGTATAGGTATCCGTATTCAAATGACAGAGATACGTAAAAAGGCAGAATACGACGCAGCGGTTGACAAGGCCTATATATGAAAACAGATGACTGGCGCAGTTGTTAGATTGGTTATTACTGCTACAATGGCAAGTTATGAAGATTTAAGGGAGTTTGAACGTGGAGGTTTAGTCAGCGCACAAACGATGGGACAAAGCGTCTCCTAGGTAGCGATGAAGTGGGGTTTACGCGTACGACCATTTCAAGAATGTCTTGTGAATATCAGGAATCCGGTAAAACTTCAGATCTCTGACATCGCTCCTACCGAAAATGATACTGCAAGAAAGGGTCTAACGACGACTGAAGAGAATCGTTCAGCGTGGCGGAAGTGTAAACCTTCCGATAAACCGAGCGAGGTGGCGCAGTGGTTAGGACACTGGACTCGCATTCGGGAGGACGACGGTTCAATCCCGTCACCGGCCATCCTGATTTAGGTTTTCCGTGATTCCCCTAAATCGCTTCAGGCAAATGCCGGGATGGTTCCTTTGAAAGGGCACTGCCGATTTCCTTCGCAATCCTTCCCTAACCTGAGCTGGCGCTCCGTCTCTAATGACCTCGTTGTCGACGGGACGTTAAACACTAACCACCACCACCACCTTCCGTAAATTGCTGCAGATTTCCGTTCTGGGCCATCAACAAGTGTCAGGGTGCGAACCATTCAACGAAGCATCATCGATATGAACATCTGGAGCGTAAGTCTCACTCGTGTCCCCTTGATGAGTGGACGAAACAAAGCTTTATGCCTCGGCGGGGGGCCGTCAACATCGTCATTGTACTGTTGATGACTGGAAGCATGTTGCCTGGTCAGAAGAGTCTTGTTTCAAATTGTATCGAGCGGTTGGACGTGTGCGGGTATGGAGACAACCTCATGAATTCATGGACCCTGCATGTAAGCAGGGTACTGTTCAAGCTGCAGCAGGCTCTGTAACGGTGTGGGGCGTGTGTACGTGGAGGGATATACTATCCCGGATACGTCTAGATACGACTCTGACAGGTGACACGTATGTAAGCATCCGGTCTAATCACCGCATCCATTCATATCCATTTTGCATTCCGACAGACTTGGACAATATCAGCATGAGAATGCGACTTCGCACACGTCCAGAATTGCAACAGAGTCGCTCCAGCAACACTCTTCTGAGCTTAAACACTTCAGCAGGCCACCCAAGTCCCCAGACATAAACACTATGCAGCATACCTGGGATGCCTTGCAACGTTCCATTCAGAAGAGATCTGCACCCCTTGTGCTCTTACGGATTTATGAACACGATTCATGGTGTCAATACCATCGAGCACTACTTCAGACATTAGTCGATTCCATACCACATTTTCTTGGGGCATTTGTGAGTGCTCGCGGGGGCCCTACACGATATGCGGCAGATGTATTAGTTTCTTAGGCTCTTCAGTTTATATGATTTGTGATGATCAGATCTGTGTTGACAGGGTTCGAAATACTTCCATCTTTTGTTATTAATTCGATTCGTGTTATCACAAAAATATTACAGTTACATACTTTCGCTAAAACAAAATCAAAAACTTAAAATTGGATTTAAACATAGGATGCACAGTTTTGAAACAGTGCTCTTAGCCACGGCACTATCAACTCGCTTTAATTTTACACTGCACGAGCGGACAGACGAAGCGAATTCGAAATTTTACCCCTCAGTTTTTCAGAAACTGTCGTGTGGAAGTCAGAGTAGATATCCATTAATAATCATCTTTCTTTCACCCTACGAACTTTTGATAATGTCAGAGGATTAACAATTGCGGATTCCCCTCTCTGCAGCCTCGTCTTCGGTATCCGATAGTAGACCTAGAGACAGTCAGTCACCCCGTTTTGTTTTACTAGATGCTATATTTTCTTGAATGTGTGTCTTTCAACTCTACAACCCAACGAATTGGTTTCTCATGCAGCTATTTACAGGAAGTAAGAAAAGACATGGCCCGGTTGTCGGTATAACCTTTTGAAATGAATTCTAATTTACGACTACCAGATTTTCATTTAGCATACACGACAGCCAGCAGCTCCTTTCCCTTTGTCTCAGTGCCGCCTGTCATACTGGTCGAACGTCTGGTACTCATCCATCCTTGGGATTTCACTTCCACAAAGAACTGGCATCCAACACCTGTACCTGAAGATTTTGTCTCTCAGCAAATGATCAAACTGAAAGCAACACCCTTAGATGCAGGTCTGTCAAATCGGGCTCTTTGTGATTTTCATGTATAACTTCATTAATCCTATGAATCGATAGATCTAAATTCTGTTCCAACGGCGTGATTGGAAGAGGAGATGACGTGAACTCGAAAGATGTTAATATCTTCAGGCAGAAACTTCCCCTTCTTCACTCTTATATTTTTTCGGCCGTCGCGAATTACATTGAGAATCTTCTGTATAACACCACAGTGCCCATGGAAGACCCCTGTTTCCACTAGGTATCAGTTACACAGGTACATACACAGTCACCCATTCTACGACACGTAATACAGACCACGAAAAAGCAAGCAAATGAAGTTGAATCAGAACCGGGGAACGATAAATTGGTAGGCTCTTTCTTCGAAAGAAAGCGCTGTTAATGGTCTTGATTTGTCTTTTAAGTTCACTTACCTTTAACGGGGCATCGAAGTGAGAAAATTGATTTCATTCTAGATCTGTTGTCCTACTGTACCATCCGCTGCCTTGATAACAAGTCTATTCAGTACCCCAGCATGTAAAACTTGTTGAACACCACACTTTACTTTGTCTACGGATATGAGTGGAGGCGTGAAGGTCAGGTACTCTCATTATGACTGCACAGGTTACCATCAGCTTAATAATTTCGCTAATTGCTACTCCCTGCTTTACGGAGGTTCACTATGTGATCAAAACTGTCTGAACACGAGGCTGAAAATGACTTACAAGTTGGTGGAGCCCTCCAACGGTGATTCTGGAATTCAATAACATGTTGGCTCACCCTTATTATTCATGACAGCTTCCACTCTCGCAGGCGTTGGCTCCACACACGCTGGCAGATGACTTTCACCGGGAATTCGCCATACCCACACCCTGTCATCGGATCGTAACATTCGGTTCTAGGCGCTACAGTCTGGAACCGCGCGACCGCTACCGTGGTTCGCCACTCCACACAACGTTTTTCCGCTGTTAAATCCTGTTAAATCGTCCAATGTTTACGCTCCTTACACCAAGCTAGGCGTCTTTTGGCATTTCCCGGCGCGATGCGTGGCTTATGAGCAGCCGATCGACCATGAACTCCAAGTTTCCTCACCTCCCGCCTAACTGTCTTAGTACTTGCAGTGAGTCCTGATGCAGTTTGGAGTATCTGTGTGATGGTCTGGATAGATGTCTGTCTATTACACATTATGACCCTCTTCAACTATAGGCGGTCTCCGTCAGTCAACAGACGCGGTCGGCTGTGTCATATTTGCACTTCACTATCACATCGGAAACAGTGGGCGTAGGGATGTTTAGGAGGGTGAAAACCTCGCGTACAGACGTATGACACAAGTGACACCAAAACACCTGATCACGTTCGATGTCCGTGAGTCCCGCGGAGCGCCCCATTCTGCTCCCTCACAATGTCTAATGACTACTGAGGTCGCTGATATTGATTACCTGGCAGTTGGTGGCAGTACAATGCACTTAATAAGAAAAACATATGTTTTTGGTGGTGTCCGGATACTTTTGATCACTTAGTGTGTATTGTTCCACACAGTTCGAAAGATTTCCTCCTGCTGACTGGCAGTTAGTCTTTCACCAAATCCACACAGTCTTCTCTTGTTTTTAATTTCCGAAACAGACGAGCCTTTTCTCTGGATAATCAACTTTCGTAGTCTCTCAACCTTCCTTTTCTCTTCTAAGACATCAGACTCCCTTCCCTTCAACATTAACCAGTGTCTCTCGAAGTCAAGGTTCGCTGATGTCCTGGTCAACCAATCACCTTCAAAAATGAGCGAAAAAAGCAAATTCTTTAAGATCAAAATAATCCATGTCGCCCCTCACTTCTTCCATTTCTACTTGAGAAAATGCTTGTCTAGTGACCCCCGCCCTCTCTAAAATGAAAACCTTAACACTTTGTCTCATAGCAACAAGTTCCTTTCGCTCCCCCCGACTACTTTAATATGGATAACTGAGTTTTAGGTCCACTTTTTTCTCTTTCCAGGAGTTCCTCAGCCTGGTTTCCGAGAAATAATGTGTGAAGCCCAACGTTATTTTCTGCACCTGGGACATTTGTGTTCTACTTGCAAGATTCCCGTTGTTAACGTATCTATTTATCTCTATCTCGTTTATATAAAGGTCTGCTTTCTATACACTAAAGTAATCTATGAGAAATTAATGCCTGTAATAACTGCTACTTCTTAATTTCGTTTGGTAAGTTTCATAAAGTTAACCATTTTCAGTTAACTCTTTAACTATTAATAACATACTTACTACTTATCTACTTCCAGTTAAGGTTTGGATTCAACAGTGTCCTGTGAATATCAGGAATCCGATAAGACTTCAGATCTCTGACATCGCTCCTACCGGAAAAAGATACTGCAAGAAAGGGTCCAACGACGACTGAAGAGAATCGTTCAGCGTGACGGAAGTGCAACCCTTCCGTAAATTGCTGCACAATTCTTTGCTGGGCCATCAACAAGCGTCAGGGTGCGAACCATTCAACGAAACATCATCGATATGGACTTTCGGGGCGGAAGTCTCACCGTGTACCCTTGATGACTGGACGACACAAAGCTTTACGCCTCGCCGGGTGGGGGAGAGGGGGGGGGGGGGGGCGTAAACACCTTCATTGTACTGTTGATGACTGGAAGCATGTTGCCTGGTCAGAAGAGTCTTGTTTCAAATTGTATCGAGCGGTTGGACGTGTGTGGGTATGGAGACAACCTCATGAATTCATGGACCCTGCATGTAAGTAGGGTACTGTTCAAGCTTATGGAGGCTCTGTAACAGTGTGGGGCGTGTGTAGGTGGAATGATATATGATCCCGGATACGTCTAGATACGACTCTGACAGGTGACACGTATGACAGGTATGTTAAACTAGAATAGTGTTCCCGGAATCTGAAAGCCTATGAACAGTCTGTATCGTACCGTCCAATAATCTCTGCAGTTTTTTAATGGCCACCACTTATACATGCACCGCTGTCTGCCGCTATCAGATACGTACGTCCTGAAGTTGCCTCCCTGAGGCCATTAGGGACATACGCTGCAGCAAAGACGAGCGTCCAGTCTTCAGACTGTACAGAGACATGTCATGCCGTCTTCCCTAGGGTCCAAAGAAGTTACTCCTGGCACTCCCCAACCTTTATCACTGCACTAAGTGCAGCTCAACATATGTTCACGTAGCAATCGTCACTTATACAAGGGACAATGTAAATGTTCCACTTTGAACGCCATATTAACACCTAGCCTACATGTTAGTTTTTATATACCACCAACAGAGTGACGCTGGGTTTCATATACGCTTCAGCAACGCATTCAGAAGGAATCATTTTTATCGACATTTACATTTGCTCCTTTCGGCTAATCAGTTTTATCCCTCTCTACTCTTCCAAGATGAATCTCTAGCTTTCACCCGCATACCTTTCGGGTAGTTTGTTTAGATTCTAACACTTTGATTAGTTCTGTATGATGAAGTGCAGTTTTTCTTCCCCTAGTCAAGTTCTTTCCTTATCGACTCTTCTTCAGCCCGTCTCAACTTACGTTCCTCTCTCAATTATCCATCCCAGATGGCACCTGAGTTGTGGGTTCACTTTCCTTTACCTCCAGTCCCATTTTCTTCAGTCTACTGCCCTTCCATTGTGTAACTGCTTCATAGACACTACGGGGCTTCTTTCACAGGCCTAACTTGCGTTATCAATGAGAATTCCTTGGTGTACACTGGAAACTATAAAGGATAATATGAACCAAACCTACTTCCACACAGACTAAGTATAGGAAGAACCACTCCTTCATTGCCATTCGGGGATTGAAGCTTTCGCACTTACACGTGTTTTGCCTGCAGAGGTGTAACTAACGACCTCACTGAAACTGCTTCTACAATTTTTTCTTAATTTCTGGAAAATTCTTCAAGGTGCTATTAAGTACCTCCACACTCATACTTTAGTATACATGTTATGGATACCACTCCCCTGTTCGTACTTATTTCCTTTATTTCTTGTCTATTGATCTGTCGTTTATCTTACGTACTTCCTCCCACTATCTGATTTGTTCGGATAGATCAGATAGAAACTATTTTTTCTCTTCCTCGTATTCCTTCCTCCTACATTTTTCCTCAGTTCTCCTTTCTCTCTTTTCCTAATAGGCTCTTTCTACACCTACCCAGTGTTTCCCTCATTCTTCTGTGTCTCCCTTTGATACATCCACCTACATCGGTAACTGCAATTAGTGGCGCCATCAGCCCCACAAAAACAGAATGACCCCGTGAAACAAGGATAATTTTCTAAATATCAATAATCAAGGCTTTCTGACTGTTCACTTCGCGGGAACGTCAGCATAAATTTATCAGCGATATCAGTGCCAAGAGACTGTCACAAATAAACTGAATGCAACGAACACCGCTTTTGTCCACTTATACAGGGTGTTTCAAAAATAACCGGTATATTTGAAACGACAATAAAAACTAAACGAGCAGCGATAGAAATACACCGTTTGTTGCAATATGCTTGGGACAACAGTACATTTTCAGGCCGACAAACTTTCGAAATTACAGTAGTTACAATTTTCAACAACAGATGGCGCTGCAAGTGATGTGAAAGATATAGAAGACAACGCAGTCTGTGGGTGCGCCATTCTGTACGTCGTCTTTCTGCTGTAAGAGTGTGCTGTTCACAACGTGCAAGCGTGTTGTGGACAACATGGTTTATTCCTTAGGACAGAGGATTTTTCTGGTGTTGTAATTCCACCGCCTAGAACACAGTGTTGTTGCAACAAGACGAAGTTTTCAACGGAGGTTTAATGTAACCAAAGGACCGAAAAGCGATACAATAAAGGATCTGTTTGAAAAATTTCAACGGACTGGGAACGTGACGGATGAACGTGCTGGAAAGGTAGGGCGACCGCGTACGCCAACCACAGAGGGAAACGCGCAGCTAGTGCAGCAGGTGATCCAACAGCGGCCTCGGGTTTCTATTCGCCGTGTTGCAGCTGCGGTCCAAATGACGCCAACGTCCACTTATCGTCTCATGCGCCTGAGTTTACACCTCTATCCATACAAAATTCAAACGTGGCAACCCCTCAGCGCCGCTACCATTGCTGCACGAGAGACATTCGGTAACGATACAGTGCACAGGATTGATGACGGCGATATGCATGTGGGCAGCATTTGGTTTACTGACGAAGCTTATTTTTACCTGGATGGCTTCGTCAATAAACAGAACTGGCGCATATGGGGAACCGAAAAGCCCCATGTTGCAGTCCCATCGTCCCTGCATCCTCAAAAAGTACTGGTCTGGGTCGCCATTTCTTCCAAAGGAATCATTGGCCCATTTTTCCGATCCGAAACGATTACTGCATCACGCTATATGGACATTCTTCGTGAATTTGTGGCGGTACAAACTGCCTTAGACGACACTGCGAACACCTCGTGGTTTATACAAGATGGTGCCCGGCCACATCGCACGGCCGACGTCTTTAATTTCCTGAATGAATATTTCGATGATCGTGTGATTACTTTGGGCTATCCGAAACATACAGGAGGCGGCGTGGATTGGCCTCCCTATTCGCCAAACATGAACCCCTGTTACTTCTTTCTGTGGGGACACTTGAAAGACCAGGTGTACCGCCAGAATCCAGAAACAATTGAACATCTGAAGCAGTACATCTCATCTGCATGTGAAGCCATTCCGCCAGACACGTTGTCAAAGGTTTCGGGTAATTTCATTCAGAGACTACGCCATATTATTGATACGCATGGTGGATATGTGGAAAATATCTTACTATAGAGTTTCCCAGACCGCAGCGCCATCTGTTGTTGACAATTGTAACTACTGTAATTTCGAAAGTTTGTCTGCCTGAAAATGTACTGTTGTCCCAAGCATATTGCAACAAACGGTGTATTTCTATCGCTGCTCGTTTAGTTTGTATTGCCGTATAAAAATTCCGGTCATTTTTGAAACACCCTGTATCAGTAACGAGAAAGGATTCTGAAGCACATTACAATATAGTGGTCTTAGATAGTAGCTGAAACCACTGAATGAGGAAAAAAAAAAACAAATTTCTAAGGACCTGACAACATACGCTGAGTAGGAAAATGTCTTCGAATACCTCCTTATACCGTGTTGGATCTCCCTTTTCCTGACACAATGCAGCAAATTCTCGTGGCAAGGACTCAGTAATTCACTGTAAGTCCTTTGCCCAATAATGAGCCAGGCTGTCTCAATAGCCATCCATAATTACGAAATTGTTGTAGGTGCAGGATGTTGTGCTAGAACTGACCTTTCGATGATTGCCTATAAATGTTCAATAGGATTAATATCTGGCGATCTGAGTGGTGAAATCATTTGCTTGAATAGACCAGGCAGTTCTTCAAATCAATCACGAAAAGTTGTGGCCCGGTGACTTGACATCACTGTTTGGGAACATGGATTCCACGGGTCTCTGAGTAGCCGAACATAAACATGTCCAGTCAAAGATCGGTTCACCTGGACCACAAGACCCAGCCCATTCCGTGGTGTGTGCACCACACTCGAACCTTGCCATCAGCTGTTACGAACTCAAATGGAGACTCATGTTCTGGCGTAACCACAAGCGCTGCAACGAGAAGACGCCGAACGCAAGAGCAGAGAAGGAAATGAGGAAATGGCGACCAATGGTGCGCGGAATTTGACCGCGCCGCGCCAAGAGCGACACCTGGAAGAGGCGAATACAAGCGACGCTCCTGCTAGCATCGGCCGCGCAGATCGGCACCGGATCGTGGACGTTAGTTATCAGTGACGACTGTCAACTTTCCTGAACAGTTTACATATCTAGAACTCTAAATTATATGGCAAGTCGCCCCTCCTTTGCGACTACTTCTTGTAAATCTCCGAAGTTAGGTGTTGTCAATCCTTTTATGGAAATAAAACGACTAAGGTTATTTGTCTGAACTGTTGGTTAGCATTCTGAGAACGCTGCATCTAGTAGGAACCCTATTAGCGTCGAATGTGAAAGATCCCAAAACTTACGATGAGTCATCAACCGAACTACGTGCCGACGGCCACGGCCATATTTTGGCAGGCGCCTTAATTCTCTCTTGTCTTTACTTTGCAGCGGCCCTCGCTTTGCTTTAACACTCCCTTGTCGTTTTTATTAATACATGTTTACAGGTGGGCGTTGCAGAACAGTTCTTTGATTTTGTCGTTACTTAGAGTTCTTGCCTTCTATATTTTTTGCGTTTGTGTCTTCCAACATGCCCACCAATCCTGTCCCGCCGTCTGCTCAGGCGTCACAGCCGCAAGCGTTAGATGCCTCAAAGCTAATGCAGATGTTTCAGCTTCAGAGGTCCCAGATTTCTACCCTGCTCAACACTGTGCAGCAGCTACTCGCCAACGCTGAGCGTCCGTCACAACAAGCACCGCTCACTACAACTGCTGCACCACACTTTTGACAGTTTAGTGAACAAGACGAGGATTGGCTCGAGTGACAGAACCAGTTAAATACGCATATCGTAGCTCACAAGGTTCTAGGTACTGTGAAACTTTCCTATCTGTTATCAACGGTAGGATGTGTATTGTTCAGATTAATTCAGAAACTCTTCCCTAACGGCACTCTGAGTGAACCTGCGTGTGACAGTGTTATCAACTCACTAAGAAACATAAATAACTAGCGAGTAAATGTAGGAGCAGCTAGGTATCAATTCTTCAATTGCAAAAAAACAGTAAGAACCAACTTATCGCCAGTGGGTAACATATTTGCAGGGTATGACAAGAAAATGCTAATTTAGATGTGCTTGTATTGCTTTATATTCAATGTTATGTTGTGTGATGTGATAGAGTACAATGTACCTGATGTCAAACTCAGAGAGCAGATTCTGAAACAGTCCAATCTATAATTTCAGCATGTAGTGAAAATACTAGATCAATACGATTCCGGTGCCTTGACGGCTCATACATTTGTGCAGCCAGCTATTTGTTGGGTTGGGTCACTTTTTCTGCGATAGCCCCATACCGCACCTGCGGCTTGCGCTAGCCACGCCGAATAAACAATGTTCCACGCAGCCTAAGCAGTTTGCTAAACAGATGGTTACACAGACGAACAGAATTACGTCTTTACCTCGCTGTTATACACGGCACAAAATCCTAGATTGCGCCTCCCGACAAGCTCAGTGTTACGCTTGTGGTAGGAAAGGACATGTGCAATCCGTATGTTTGCAACAGAACAAACATAAGAGTTGGACCCACTCACAAGGCCCATGCCATTAATGCAGTATATTCTAAATCAGCAACTAGCAAGCGTGCAGTTTCATCTGTGATATGTCATTCAAATAAACGTTTTGTTCATTTACTTATTTGTGACAAACGCGGGAAATTTCAGTTGGACATAGGTGCCTCTGTCACATTACTCAATCGTCACACCTATTAACGTTTAGGCTCCCCACGCCTGTCTAAGACTATCACGCAATTGACGCCTTATAATGGACAATAGCTACAGAGTTTCAGGGAGAGCATAAGGGAACAACTGATAGGAATGGGGGAAAGAATTACAGTAGAAGAAGAATGGGTAGCTTTGAGGGATGAAGTGAAGGCAGCAGAGGATCAAGTAGGTAAAAAGACGAGGGCTGCTAGAAATCCTTGGGTAACAGAAGAAATATTGAATTTAATTGATGAAAGGAGAAAATATAAAAATGCAATAACTGAAGCTGGTAAAAAGGAATACAAACGTCTCAAAAATGAGATCGAAAGGAAGTGCAAAATGGCTAAGCAGGGATGGCTAGAGGACAAATGTAAGGATGTAGAGGCTTATCTCACTAGGGGTAAGATAGATACTGCCTACAGGAAAATTAAAGAGACCTTTGGAGAAAAGAGGACCACTTGTATGAACATCAAGAGCTCAGATGGAAATCCAGTTCTAAACAAAGAAGGGAAAGCAGAAAGGTGGAAGGAGTATATAGAGGGTCTATACAAGGGCAATGTACTAGAGGACAATATTATGGAAATGGAAGAGAATGTAGATGAAGATGGAATGGGAGATACGATTCTGCGTGAAGAGTTTGACATGGCACTGAAATACCTGCGTCGAAACAAGGCCCCCGGAGTAGACAACATTCCATTGGAGCTACTGACGGCCTTGGGAGAGCCAGTCCTGACAAAACTCATCCATCTGGTGAGCAAAATGTATGAAACTGGCGAAATACCCTCAGACTTCAAGAAGAATATAAAATTCCAATCTCAAAGAAAGCAGGTGTTGACAGATGTGAAAGTTACCGAACAATCGGTTTAATAAGCCACAGCTGCAAAATACTAACTCCAATTCTTTACAGACGAATGGAAAAACTAGTAGAAGCTGACCTCTGGGAAGATCAGTTTGGATTCCGTAGAAATACTGGAACACGTGAGGCAATACTGACCTTACGACTTACCTTAGAAGAAAGATTAAGGAAAGGCAAACCTACGTTTCTTGCATTTGTAGACTTAGAGAAAGATTTTGACAATGTTAATTGGAATACTCTCTTTCAAATTCTAAAGGTGGCAGGGGTAAAATACACGGAGCGAAAGGCTATTTGCAATTTGTACAGAAACAAGATGGCAGTTATAAGAATCGAGGGGCACGAAAGGGAAGCAGTGGGATGGAAGGGAGTGAGACAGGGTTGTAGCCTCTCACCGATGTTATTCAATCTGTATACTGAGCAAGCAGTAAATAAAACAAAAGAAAAGTTGGGAGTAGGTATTAAAATCCATGGAGAAGAAATAAAAACTTTGAGGTTCGCCGATGACATTGTAATTCTGCCAGAGACAACAAAGGACTTGGAAGAGTAGTTGAATGGAATGGACACTGTCTTGAGAGGAGTATATAAGATGAACATCAACAAAAGCAAAATGAGGATAGTGGAATGTAGTCGAATTAAGTCCGGTGATGCTGAGGAAATTAGATTAGGAAATGAAACACTTAAAGTAGTAAAGGAGTTTTGCTATTTGGGGAGCAAAATAACTGATCATGGTCGAAGTAGAGGGGATATAAAATGTAGACTGTCAATGGCAAGGAAGGCGTTTCTGAAGAAGAGAAATTTGTTAACATCGAGTATAGATTTAAGCGTCAGGAAGTCTTTTATGAAAGTATCGGCATTGAGTGTAGCCATGTATGGAAGTGAAACATGGACGATAAATAGTTTGGACAAGAAGAGAATAGAAGCTTTAGAAATGTGGTGCTACAGAAGAATGCGGAAGATTATATGGGTAGATCGCTTAAGTAATGAGGAAGTATTGAATAGGATTGGGGAGAAGAGAGGTTTGTGGCACACCTTGACCAAAAGAAGGGATCGGTTGGTAGGAGATGTTCTGAGGCATCAAGGGATCACCAATTTAGTATTGGAGCGCAGCGTGGAGGGTAAAAATTGTAGAGGATGACGAAGAGATGAATACACCAAGCAGATTCACAAGAATGTAGGTTGCAGTAGGTACTAGGAGATGAAGAAGCTTGCACAGGATAGAGTAGCATGGAGAGCTGCATCAAACGAGTCTCAGGACTGATGACTACAACAGCAACAACAATGGACAATACATCTCCATTCTCGGAACATGTACATTACTGCCATGTATCGCTTGCATTCACAAACAGTGACTTTTACAGTGCTACAATCACGCGAGTGTGAGAACATATTTGATTTTGATTCATTTGATTTGTCTGGTTTCAACATTGAGGACAATGTGTTGTCAGTGTCTGCATTCAATGCAAAGTTGCTAGCTTCCTAAATGAATTCCCGGAAGTCTTTTCTGCCGGCCGCGGTGGTCTCGCGGTTCTAGGCGCGCAGTCCGGAACCGTGCGACTGCTACGGTCGCAGGTTCGAATCCTGCCTCGGGCATGGATGTGTGTGAGGTCCTTAGGTTAGTTAGGTTTAAGTAGTTCTAAGTTCTAGGGGACTAAGGACCACAGCAGTTGAGTCCCATAGTGCTCAGAGCCATTTGAACCATTTGAAGTCTTTTCTGAAGGTTTAGGCAAAGCTAAAAGTTTTGTGGAACAAGACAATGCGCAGCCGAAATTTTCCCAGAACTGTTCCCATTGTATTACTGGACAAAGTCGCTGCAGAACTTAAAGAATTGAAAGATAGCGGAGTTCTTGCACCCGTATCAGGTAAAAAGTGGGCAAGTACACTGGTTTTTCTCCCCAAACCTTCAGGTCGCATTCACTTCTCTGTTGACTTTAAGTCTACAGTCAACCCACAAACAGTCACTGGTACTTATCCACTGCCACACCGAGCGGATCTCATGGACAGATTAGGCGCTGGACGCAACTTTCCAAAAACTGATTTGCGCGACGCGTATCATCAAATAACGTTGGATGAAGAATCTCAAAAAGAGTGTGTAGTGAATACTTACTTGTGCTTGTTTAAATACTTGCGTTTGCCTTTTGGCAGTGCTTCAGCACATGCCATTTTCCAACGGTATATTGAACAGCAGAATGCACAAGTGCCAAACTACTCAAACTATTTGGACGACATTGTAGGAGCAGGTCGTACACCTGAAGAACATGTTGTAAATTAACGTGCTTTGTTTTCTTTGTTATATGAGTCAGGACTAAAGTGTAGAGTGAACAAGTGTGATTTTTTAAAACCTGAGTCGCAGTATCTTGGTCATATCATAACCAGTCAACCTGCACATCCTCTTCATTAGCATTTGACATTTGTTAGCCATACGAGATTTGCCAGTTCCTAGCAATATCACAGGATTGCAGTCAGTCTTAGGGGAAATGTTCATAAAGAATAGTGCATAAATCGCGGTTCCGTTGCATCGCTTGCATCGCAAGAATGTCCCCTTTGCTGGGACAGATGTATGCCAAGAATCTTTTTAAAAATTTAAACATGCATTGCTCAGTGTTAGAGCTTAGTTCGATTTGATCCTGAAAAACCATTTCTGTTGCAAGTTGACGCTTCCGCTTACGGAATCGGGGCAGTGCTTTCGCACAGAATTGGTGATGAGGACAGGCCTATCGCTTTCGCTTGAAAAATGTTGTCCAAAAGTCAGTGTAACTACTGACAAATTGAAAAATGTTTTGACTATTATTTATGGTGTTACCAAATTGCATCACATTTGTATGGCAGAAAATTCTACTTAGTAAGGGATCACAAGCCATAGCAGTCCTTGTTTCATCCGAGGAAATCGGTTCCTGTACGAACTGCCCAAAAATTGCAAAGATGGGCTTTGTTGTTGTCTCAATACCTGCATGACATTGTGTACCGCCCGACATCTCAACGTGGTAATGCGAGTGCACCTCCGCGCCTTCCGATTGGCCCTGACACAAACTTTGGCACGTCTGCTGCGTCTTGTTGTCATATCGATGCACAGGAGTCTGAATTGCTGCTGTCTTTTCCGGTAAACTATAAGAAACTCGCACAGGCCACCGAAGCAGATCCGTATTTGAACGTGTTACTCAAATATATTCGCACATATGGGCATCACTCCTTGAACAGCATAAAGACTTCTGTGAGCGCGGCTATACTTTGGGTATCAGCATACTGTAGCTGTACAGAAAGGTGTAATTCTTGTTCAAAATGACAGTGGACAGTCACGTGTATTGATCCCTAAGGTCTTTCAAACAAAAGCGTTGCATTCGCTTCACCAAGGACACTGGGGGTTTGTTCCTACGAAACAGTTAGCTCGTCGACACTGTACTTGGATGGGTATGGGCACCCAAATCCAGCAGATGACGTCACAGTGTTATGAACGTGTGGAAAATCAGTGCGCTTCGTCACAAAAATTGTCTTTTTGGCCCAAGTCGCAGTCGCCATGGCAAAGTGTGCGCATAGACTTTGCGGGACCTTTTTGAAAACCCGATGGTTGATTGCAGTTGACTGATATAGCAAGTTTCCTTTTGCCGTGTCAATTAACTCGACAACATCACGTAGCACAACTCCGGTGTTGTCATCGATTTTTTTTCCTAAAAGGTTTACCTGAAGTACTAGTGTTAGACAACGGACCTCAGTTCACGTCAAATAAACTTGAAACATTCTGTTAACGCAACGGCATACAGAATCTAACTAGTGCACCGTCCCATCCATAGGCAGACGGCGAAGCGGAACGTTTTGTCAGAATGTTCAAGCAGCAAATGGCCAAACTTTGACCCACACACACCAGGGATCAAGCATTGCTACTGTATATATCCTGATACTGTTCGCACCCACGAGATGAACCATCGCCGTCGGAATTGCTTCACGGCCGCCGCCATCGCACATTGCTCACCTGCTTCACCTTCCTCAGCATCCTGCACCACCTGAAGGCCGTGGCTGAACGGTTCTAGGCGCTTCGGTCCGGAACCGTGGTGCTTCTACGGTCGCAGGTTCGAATCCTGCCTCGGGCATGGATGTGTGATGCCCTTAGAATAGTTAGGTTTAAGTAGTTGTAAATATAGGGAATTGATGACCTAAGATGTTAAGTCCCATAGTGCTTAGAGTATTCTGAACCACAGGATGGCCACAAGTATCGCTTTGCCCCGCATGATATTGTCTTTTACACGGTTTTTAGCGGCAGCAGACGGTGGATGCGAGACGAGATCGTCCGTGGACTTGGTGGTTGCATGTATCTTGTTTCAGATCCAGATGGTTTGCATTGCCGTCATCAAAATCAACTTCGCCTCTGTCACGTACACGATGATCCTTCTGTCTCTCTTCCCCCAAGTCCACGGGTACAGAAGACAGCGCGGCCGCAGCAGCCGTTTATCACGACACTGCGGGATGGCCTCATGGAGACGGAACCTTCGCCTCCTCCGCCTCCTGTCGTCCGACCCTGAAGCTGGACCCGACCACACCGCCACAGTCGCCCCCTTGTTCACCTGGTTCATGGCAGCAGACTCTTCTGGTAGTTTTCTGGGGGACGTTTCCGCCATAGCGCAAGCCGGATGGTGGGGTGTCCCCTGCAGCCACAGGTTCTGGCCCATCAGAACGTCCATGTTCCTGCATCCCCCGTGTTGGTTGCACTCCATAAACGACGACGGTCTGTCACATTGAGGGGGAGGAATGTTCTGGCGTAACCAGAAGTGCCGGAACGAAGAAAATGCGGAACGCAAGAGCAGTGAAAGCTGTGAGGAAATCGCGGACGAATGTCAACTTGACTGAACGGTTCTATATCAAGGACTAAATTATATGGCAAGTGGCCCCTCGTTTGCGACTACTACTTGTAAATCTCCAAAGTTAAGTAATGTCAATTTCTTTATGGAAATAGAACTACTAATGTTATTTATTTGTTTGAATTGATGTATAGCATTCCGAGAACGTTGTATCCTGTAGGTAGCCTATTAGCGACGATTGGCCAAGGCCCCACAACTCATCATACCAGGCCACGATTTTTCTGTGGTCTAGGGTCCATCCGATACTGTCCTGAGCCAAGCAGAGATGCTGGAGGCCATGTCATTCTGATAGCAAAGGATCGCCTGTTGGTCGTCTGCTGCCACAGCCCATTAACGTCAAATTTTGTCGCACTATCGTAAGGGATATGTTCGTCGTACGGCTCACACTGCGATCTGCGGTTGTAACAGACTTAGAGAAAGCTTTTGACAATGTTGACTGGAATACTCTCTTTCCAATTCTAAAGGTGGCCGGGGTAAAATACAGCAAAAAGCTATTTACAATTTGTACAGAAACCAGATGGCAGTTATAAGAGTCGAGGAGCACGAAAGGAAAGCAGTGGTTGGGAAGGGAGTGAGACAGGGCTGTAACCTCTCCCCGATATTATTCAGTCTGTATATTGAGCAATCAGTAAAGAAAACAAAAGAAAAATTGGGAGTAGGTATTAAAATGCATGGAGAAGAAATAAAAACTTTGAGTTTCGCCGATGACATTGTAATTCTGTCAGAGACAGCAAAGGACTTGGAAGAGTAGTTGAACGGAATGGACAGTGTCTTGAAAGAAGGATATAAGATGAACATCAACAAAAGCAAAACGAGGATAATGGAATGTAGTCGAATTAAGTCCGGTGATGCTGAGGGAATTAGATTAGGAAATGAGACACTTAAAGTAGTAAAGGAGATTTGCTATTTGGGGAGCAAAATAACTGATGATGGTTGAAGTAGAGAGGATATAAAATGTAGACTGGCAATGGCAAGAAAAAGTTTGTGAAGAAGAGAAATTTGTTAACATCGAGTATAGATTTCACCCTAGGACGCCAAAGCCTTTTTTTCTAGTATGGATGCCTAAGGGGGTGGGGGGTTCGGCGAGCCCACAGGTATTAAATGAGTTTACTGACGAAAAATTACAACTTTCAAAATGGTTTATGTATTTTAACTAAGGCATCGGTTTATAAACGTTGTTAATTGTTATAAATATTGGATTGAGTGAATAAAAAATTGACATGTTACAATACAAAATACAGATGTGTTCATATACTATATATTATTCTGAGTCCTCAACTTCAAGACAAGAGACACACTTCACAATTTTTCCTGAATATGTGTTACACACATGTTTATCACACTGTCCTCAATACTCTTTTGGTTTACTTAGATTGTTGTACTTCTGCTTCTTTGTTTTAGCTTTTCTTACACAAATATGGGACCGACCTTGCCCTGCAGGACGCTGACGTTCTTCTGTTGTCACTTCTTTGATTTTATTATGTAGAATAGTCTCCACTGATTGAAAAATTTGGTTAGATAACCCTCTAGCATTGGCACTTTTTTCTTCTATTTCTTCAACCTGCAATTTCACTAGTTCCATCCCAGCTTGCAGAAGAGAAAGTTTCCGTTTGTTGTGTTTCTTTTCATTTCATCTTAGAAGTTGCTGGATGAATATGGTGGTTGCATTGATAGCACAAATGTCGATGAGAGGGTAATATTCAGATAGAGGATATCTCTTTGCTCCCCTCGTGCAGATGTACATACGCGCCATTTGATCAATGGTATCAATGCCATCTTTTGGAATTATAATATGCGTTTATCTCGGTTTTATTCTTCTCTCCTCCAACAGTGCCTTTATCTTGGTGCTTTGTTGACATTAGTAAGTTTTTACGTGGTTTCGTTTTTGCTGTATAGGACACCAAAGTTACTTCAGGCCTACGTGTTGTGAACTGCAGTAACTCACTGCAAGTTTACAAGATAAATAACAACTGACTGACATCAGCAATCACTTCCTCTGAAAGTAAGCCGATTGTTGTGAATATCAAGAATACCAACCAACAAGAAACTAACTTGCATTGTTGTAGATATGAGAAACATGAAATCCTACTAAGGGAAATTTTCTATAGCATGGAAGCCTAAAGGGGGGGGGGGGGGGGGTTTGTTGGACCCATAATAAATTTATTAATTTTTTCTTTCAAAGCAGGAATTTTCTATAAATTATATTGACACTAACGTTTCATAAAATAGCCAACAAACAATAACTCAAAGGGAATATGTAGAATGGAAAAGCAGGGGACATAAAAAAATTGTGGGTTCAATGAACCCCTTTCTTAGGCGTCCTAGGGTTAAGTGTCAGGAAGTCGTTTCCGAAAGTATTTGTATGGAGTGTAGTCATGTATGGAAGCGAAACATGGACGATAAATAGTTTGGACGAGAAGAGAATAGAAGCTTTAGAAATATGGTGCTACAGAAAAATGCTGAAGATTAGATGGGTAGATCACATAACTAATGAAGAGGTATTGAATAGAATTGGGGAGAAGAGGATTTTGTGGCACAACTTGACAAGAAGAAGGGAGCGGTTGGTAGGACATGTTCTGAAGCATCATGGGATCACAAATTTAGCATTGGAGGGCAACGTGGAGGGTAAAAATCGTAGAGGGCGACACTAAGCAGATTCTGAAGGATGTAGGTTGCAGTAAGTACTGGGAGATGAAGAAGCTTGCACAGGATAGAGCAGCATGGAGAGCTGCATCAAACCAGTCTCAGGACTGAAGACCACAATAACAACGGCCACTGCGTTGTCTGTGGTGGGAGATAATGCCTGAAATTTGATATTCCCGACACTCGCTTCACACTGTGGATCTCGGAATATTGGATTGCCTAACAATTTCAGAAATCAGTCCCCATGCGAGTATCATTTCTTGTTCAATGTCTGTTAATTTCCATAGTGCGACCACAAACAACGTCGGAAACCGTTTCACACGAATCAATTGAGTACAAATAATAGCTCCGCCCATGCACTGCCATTTCATACCTTGTATACTTGGTACTGCTGCCATCTGTATACGTACATATCGCTATCTGATAACTTCTGTCGGCCCATTGTAAATTAAAAAGTACGGCGGAGTTGAGGGCTTATTCCACAAGTTGTATCCCTGGACGAGTCACCCGACTACGACAGGAAAAAAGTGATAATTGTTGTTGGCAATGCAAGATTAATAACTTCAACATGGATCGCTGAGATTTGTAGGGATGGTCAAGAACCATGGCTTTTAAGTTCAAATGGGAACACAATGTTAATCCTAAAACCTCTTATTAGCAGAGTGACAAGCTCAGCTATAACACAATAAACTTTCAGTACATAAATAATCACATAAGGTTGAAAACATGAAAAGTAGTCATATTGCTTCAACCAGATTGTTCAGAATTTGGAACAAAAAGATTATTACAAGAAGCACATACACTACTGGAAATTGAAATAAGAACACCGTGAATTCATACACCCAGGAAGGGGAAACTTTATTGACACATTCCTGGGGTCAGATACATCACATGATCACACTGACAGAACCACAAGCACATAGACACAGACAACAGAGCATGCACAATGTCGGCACTAGTACAGTGTATATCCACCTTTCGCAGCAATGCAGGCTGCTATTCTCCCATGGAGACGATCGTAGAGATGCTGGACGTAGTCCTGTGGAACGGCTTGCCATGCCATTTCCACCTGGCGCCTCAGTTGGACCAGCGTTCGTTCTAGACGTGCAGACCGCGTGAGACCACGCTTCATCCAGTCCCAAACATGCTCAATGGGGGACAGATCCGGAGATCTTGCTGGCCAGGGTAGTTGACTTACACCTTCTAGAGCACGTTGTGTGGCACGGGATACATGCGGACGTGCATTGTCCTGTTGCAACAGCAAGTTCCCTTGCCGGTCTAGGAATGGTAGAACGATGGGTTCGATGACGGTTTGGATGTACCGTGCACTGTTCAGTGTCCCCTCGACGATCACCAGAGGTGTACGGCCAGTGTAGGAGATCGCTCCCCACACCATGATGCCGGGTGTTGGTCCTGTGTGCCTCGGTCGTATGCAGTCCTGATTGTGGCGCTGACCTGCACGGCGCCAAACACGCATACGACCATCATTGGCACCAAGGCAGAAGCGACTCTCATCGCTGAAGACGACACGTCTACATTCATCCCTCTATTCACGCCTGTCGCGACACCACTGGAGGCGGGCTGCACGATGTTGGGGCGTGAGCGGAAGATGGCCTCACGGTGTGCGGGACCGTAGCCCAGCTTCATGGAGACGGTTGCGAATGGTCCTCGCCGATACCCCAGGAGCAACAGTGTCTCTAATTTGCTGGGAAGTGGCGGTGCGGTCCCCTACGGCACTGCGTAGGATCCTACGGTCTTGGCGTGCATCCGTGTGTCGCTGCGGTCCGGTCCCAGGTCGACGGGCACGTGCAACTTCCGCCGACCACTGGCGATAACATCGATGTACTGTGGAGACCTGACGCCCCACGTGTTGAGCAATTGGCCGGTACGTCTACCCGGCCTCCCGTATGCCCACTATACGCCCTCGCTCAATGTCCGTCATCTGCACATACGGTTCACGTCCACGCTGTCGCGGCATGCTACCAGTGTTAAAGACTGCGATGGAGCACCGTATGCCACGGCAAACTGGCTGACACTGACTGCGGCGGTGCACGAATGCTGCGCAGCTAGCGCCATTCGACGGCCAACACCGCGGTTCCTGGTGTGTCCGCTGTGCCGTGCGTGTGATCGTTGCTTGTACAGCCCTCTCGCAGTGTCCGGAGCAAATATGGTGGGTCTGACACACCAGTGTCAATGTGTTGTTTTTTCCATTTCCAGGAGTGTATATAAATTGGTGAATGGTGTCCTTACATAAAATTAATTCATGAACTGAAAAATATACAAGAAGTTGTGCGAAATGTTGTTACGTAGTGCAAACTGAATATTTACAAACAGTAGGTTGTCTCTGATAAGTACATAAAGTTACGCATAACCAGCACAGGTTGTTCACGCGAAATGTCACTAAATATCATAACGAAATCGAGAGTAAATATTCATCCAAACTGTCGTGCCTACACAAAAGAAGTCCGCCACACAATGTGGTATCGCTAAGTGCAGAAAAATTACTAAATATCTCTTCTGATTATAAAAGGTTAAATAACAAATATCTGTCACGTGGTCTCGAAAGAATAAACCGCAGAAAGCGATTTGGAATTGTCAGCCACGTCCGAATTCAAAGTCCTGATATAATTCCAAGTGCTCCACTCGTGACCACAAATATACTTCAGGTCCCATTGCCACTCTTTAGTTCCTACGGCGCTCTGGGCGTCCTCAAAGCCTCCATCTCATTAGGAATGTTTCTCGTCGCCTGGCCCAACGCCTTCAGAAAACCAGTAACTTCGTCCACAATTATTGGACAGAGGTTGTCCAAGGACTAGCCGTAATCCACAAACATGAAATGTGGTACTAGAAACCTTTCGCCTGTTACATCGGCAAAGTACCCATGATATTGCAAGGCATTTCTGGATATCTCAAAGACTGGTCATTGAAGTGTTGCACGATGAAGAACTGCATCCATAATTATCATTACACATTTATGCAACAGCAGAGCACCAGTGGCCAGAAGACTGAATTCGACGAGCGCAGTTTTGTGAATGGCTTTCCACCAGATGGAAGACAACGAACATTTTATAAATAACGTGATATGAACTGACGAATCTGGCTTCACGCGTGAATGTATTTTCAACCTCTAGAACAAACATTATTGGTCGGAACACAACACACAAGTAACCTGTGAACGTGGCATTCAGGAACGCATTGGCATAAACCCATGGGCTGAAACCGTGGGAAGAGTCCTTTTCAGCCCATGCCGACTGCCGCACAAGTTGAATAACCCATGTGTTGTGCGTTTTTCTTCGATACTTTGCGTGATGCCTTAGAAAACGTTTCACTTGGCGTTCGATGACAGTTCTGGTTTCGGCATGATGGTCCACAGCGACAATTTGGAATGAATGTGCGTATCTAAATGAAACGTATAGAAGGAAATGGATTGGTTGTGTATGTCAAATGTTCTGGGCTTTACTTTACCTGGACCTTTATCAGCCAGATTTTATTTGTGGGATCACTAGAGTAACATGTTAGTAATACTCCACACTTGGACGTAAACGAATTAGTAACTCGCGTATATGCGACATTGCCAGTGGTAGGTGCAAGTGCCTTGCATGTAGTCCAGCAAAGTTTGATCCAGCGAGTGGCGAAGTGCTTTCAAATGGGAGGTGGTTCAATATGGTTCAAATGGCTCTGAGCACTATGGGACTTAACTTCTAAGGTCATTAGTCCCCTACAACTTAGAACTACTTAAAACTAACTAACCTAAAGACATCTCACACATCCATACCCGAGACAGGATTCGAACCTGCAACCATAACGGTCGCGCGGTTCCAGACTGTAGCGCCTAGAACCGCTCGGCACTCTGGCCGGCTGGAAGGTGGTAACTTTAAACAACCATTCTAAGGGGAACATTTCTCGTACGTGCACGTACCGGCACTGTGAAGATAAACCTGGACATCAAACATACAGAATGGAGTTACTGTATGTAGCATAATCTGCAGACAGTGTCCCTTGTCACTGAGCTAATGGTACAGTTCCGGCAGCATCCAGATTTCATGATCCCTGTTCTTGGCCACGCTGCATGCAGTTGCAGCGTTGCCGTAGCTTCGTTTATTAAATCGCAATGTATGACGTTCGGAAATTCTGGTAATAAACTTCTAGGTCTTGTTGAGTGGAGTGAGTACATATTGTTTGTAATATGAAACAATGCCCAGAAACGTCATCCCACGATGCTACAGTGCCTCAAAGTTATAGGTGCTGGCGCTTAGGTGTATGTATAAACAGGGTGATTCCCTGGTGATGATACGAACTTTCAAGAATGATGGAGACGGACAGATGTATCATTGTGAGGTAAGAATCTCTGGTTCGTAAACGAGAGTCGAAAGCTGGTGATACCTGTGACTGTAGATAACAGATACCGGTATGGTTCTTGCCAAGAATGTGGGGTTTGCAACGTTCAAACGTGGCAGTATGGACCACAGCAAGAAAAAAATGTTCAGTCAATATGGTCTCCAAAATGCACTCCTTAAGAGCGTATGAGATATTGCTCAATAGAGGATATACTTTTCAAAGTAGCGGAAATGAGCAAGTTCCCATAGTTCCTCAGGTATGCATTTTATACCCCATGTTTATTGAATATTTGTTTCCTTGATTTGGTCCATACTAACACCTTTGAAAGTGGTAAGTATGTAAAATCATCACGGAATTCCCTTTTATTTACATACATTTACAGGGGCCAGTGCCTATAACTTTGACACTCTGTAGCGTCGTTCGATGCCGTTTCCAGACCTGAGTTCCCATATAAAACTTGACCTACTACGTCCCCTCTACAACCTTCAGAAGTGTGTAACATGAATTCTCAAACACCCCCTACATAGTTACGTTTATTTAAATGACACTTGTAAGCTTTTTCAAACGAAATAGACAGTAGAGGTGCAATTTAGTGATATGACTTGGTTCTAGTTCCCTAAACATAATTATTAGTGAGCTGTAGCCCACACGATGTTCATGTTTTGTGCATTACATCCAGCACTGCAAACGCACTCACAAAGTACCAGCAACGTCACGCCCAGTGTAAGTGCATCACTTCAACAGATGTCGAAAGTTACCACCATCTGGGCTAATACACTTTCGGAGACAGCGAATAGGTGAGTGTTGCACGGTTTGTTATGTTTCTACAGATATTTTCGCACACACAGCCGTAATATTTTGTTGCATATTCTCTGGTGGATTTGGGGGTTCGTGATACACACTCTCTTTCACAGCTTCCCACAGAAAGACGTCTAACGGCGTAAAGGCGTGGGACCGGGCTGGTCATCTCACGTGCCCTCTGTCTTACGCGGCTGTTTGGAAGTAGAGTATCCACAGCTACCCTGGAAACACGGTGCGTAGTGCACGTGGCGTCCATTATGATGGAACCTTAGTGATAGATGCGTTACCAATCATACGTCTCCCATGAGGAAGCATAAATTGTCTTGAAGAAATAATGCATGTCGCTGTCAATATAATCTTCCCTGATAAAAATATGGACCTACAATACGGGGACCAATGATACCGTACCGAACATTTACATCCCACTGTCGTTGAAAAGGAACCGCCAATATCTAGTGGGATTTTTACGGTCCGGCAGCGTATGTTCCGCTGATTCACATGTCCATGATTTACAAACGAAGTTTCATTCCACAAACAATGTATCACTTAGAAGTTCGGGTTTACCTTGCAACCTCTGAAGTGCAAACACGGCAGAATGTTTTACTGGATCCAAAGTCATTTCCGTACAGTTCTTGATGGAGCGAGACGTGAAATGGTTGAAACGTATGCCTATGCACGATTCTACACACATAACAACAGCTTATTCCAGAGGTGCCTGTAATCAGTCGTACACTCATCTCGGGATTGTGCCCCATAGCGGACAGAACAGCAATTTCGTTCCCATTGTTAGTTGCTGTGTCTGTTCGTTGACACTGTCTGGGAGCCCAGCTGCTTGTTTCCATGACAGATGTTGATCAGACGTTGACAGTCGTGCGAGGTGAACGACAACGTCATCGTCGTAAATTAACATAGTAACTAGTTCTCCGTCATTTCTGGAGACGGCGTAACAACTAGACGAAACCAAATGCTACAAACTACACCAAAACAGGGAAAGAAAAATCATAAACGTAAGTGGGTTTTCTTACAATATATTTCCCTCTTCCACACCGACAATAGTACAGTAAGCCCGATCAGGATACACCAGTACACTGAACGGTGGAACGGGCCTATTAATACTGGTCTGTTTACAGCAAGCTTGAGGACAGTGCATTACGGCAGAAACTGTGGCACCGTTGCCATCCTTTAAAATATAAATATTTCACAAAGTATGATATTTGTAATAGTGAAACCTGGTCTATCGTCACAAGTTGTAACTCCAGTTTTCAGTTTCATAGAACAAGACTGCATGTACCATTTAAATAAACGTCCCTGGACAACTCCATTTTTCACATTTTGTTTCATTTCGGAAATGAGGTTGCAGTGTTAAATGGGACACCCCGTATATTAGATTATAAAATAAATGGTTCAAATGGCTCTGAGCACTATGGGACTCAACTGCTGAGGTCATAAGTCCCCTAGAACTTAGAACTACTTAAACGTAACTAACCTAAGGACATCACACACATCCATGCCCGAAGCAGGACTCGAACCTGCGACCGTAGCAGTCGCACGGCTCCGGACTGTGCGCCTAGAACCGCTAGACCACCGCGGCCGGCTATAAAATAAATATTCATCGTCTTATAGATCTTAAAATTATACTTTTCACTGAGACATTTAAGTCTCTTTTTTATCTTCGATAATGATTGAAGAAGGAGAAATGGATTAAAATTTATTTTACTGCCGAGACTCGAAGCCTGGTTTTCTTGTCTGTGAGACAGGAATGCTAACCTTTACACCACCACAGCAGTATGTTTCGTATTGCTGCACGAATCACCCCAAATTGAGTACCCTCCACAACAAAAACTCAATTCATTTCCTTGCTTATTTTCCATTCAATGGGTAGCATTTCTGCCTAGCAGGGAAGAATAGCATACCATCAGGTATGAGGAAAAAATAATAGGAAGTTGTAGACTGCTGCTAAAATTCATTTAATGACAAATTAATATACAACAGAGAGAATAAAAGTAAAGCTGTCTGAGACGTCACACAGAAAGAAAACAGAAAGAGACAAAGAAAAGCGTAATATCATACTGACGACGGAGGAGGATGAATGACAATATAGTGTGAAACTGATCTAGAATGAATAAAACTATTGCTTATACGACTACTGCATTTTATATTATCCATTGCATTGCACTGCACTTCGACATGTGTACTCGAGCATGATGCCTTTGGTAGTGCTGTTGTATCTGCCTCTGAAGTATTGACATGTAACATTCGTCTTTGGTACCGCGTGTCATGTCTGTAGCTTCTTGATGTCGGCGAGACGACCAGCGATAGTAGCATTCCATTTTTTAAAACAAAAATGTAGAAATTAGAAAAGAAACTGCTTCTTAGATTTCTCGATAAATTTATTTGGTTACGGCCATTAATATAGTGTATCAGTGGGGTAAGGCTGCGGAATAATCAGTCATTATGCTCACACTGAGGTCAAACGAACTGACCTCCCTTTCTATACCATGACTGGAGTTTACATCTTTTTACGGAATTCCAGGTTTAGGTTTCCAATGGCTTTTGTAAAACGATTAAGGCGAATGCTGGGTTATACAGCTCATCTCCTTCCTGTGTTTTTCTTTCTCAGCTTCTGTGCTGTCTCTACCTGCCTCAGCGTCAATGACATTTT
Source organism: Schistocerca gregaria (assembly GCF_023897955.1). NCBI lineage: Eukaryota > Metazoa > Arthropoda > Insecta > Orthoptera > Acrididae > Schistocerca > Schistocerca gregaria. Next base: position 839,761,567 of record NC_064931.1, read on the forward strand.
CAGCCTAATCTTCTATCAGTCGTTCTTAAAACAGTCATACCGAATTACTCTAAAGTATATAGCTCTGTTGTGATTTTCTCTGACAAACCAGGTGCACTTCTCATGTGGTACAAAAATTTAATTTCCCTTTTCATTATCATGTTTTCACCGGCGGGAGCGTGAAATATGTGACATTCAGATTTTAATAGCTCATAGCTTCCGTTATACTGTCGTTTCTCTGGCGGCGTGAGACGAGGAAATTTAGGACGCCACGAACACTTCATCACTCGCTTCAGGGTCCGTAATGGAGGATTAATTTAGATGGGGATACCGTGTTGAGAATGACAAGGAAATCCATAGCAAGGTGATTAAAACTGGAAGGATGATCGATTGCCCCGAAACAGCGAGCGTCTAACATGACGCTCCGTTCTTCGGCATTAGCTTCAGAGCTGCGTGTAACACAAGGGGAGCTCGTGCTCGCACTCGTTACTGCAACGACAACAAAAGAATATTGTAGGTAGACCAGGGGCACTTCAAACAGTGAAGGACGGTGTACGAGCTCGGGTGGGAAGTGTTCAGTTTACTGAAAGTGTTTGTTTGTGCACATGGATAATGGCGAGTGTGCAACGGATATAGTAAATGGAACCACGCGAGTTAATAGAGGTACTGATCGTGGTTCTCCATACTCCGCTAGGGATAATTCGGAGACTGTGATAAAGGTGGCGGGTAATAAATTAATAACGCTTCTATTCGTGAAAGTATGAGCGAACAGAAAAGTTTAGAAGCGCTTATGATGCTTAGTTTAGTATTAATTTTTTCAGCTGGTTTTTAGTAACATTGAGTGTATTCAGCTGTCCTAGCAGCATTTATCAGTCAGCTGCGAAATTCTGTTTTCGTTACACACTCTGCTGATATTCCCTGAAATCCGGGGAGACGGTTGGGAAAAATCAGATTCAAATATGTATTACAATCCGTGTAAGGTTACCTAATAAAATAAGCACGTCGTATTAACTATGGAGGATAAAGGATCTTTCCCTTTGCTTATTAGTTTCACAGTTCCCAGCATCGTTTATACCTCAGTTCTGACAAGTTACCCGAATTCATTGACGTAAAACAGGCTTAGTGAACGTGTATTAAATCACTCAAAATCAAATAATATTGTATAATCTTAGACAAGTAACCCTTAGAATATTGAGCTATAATTAATAAAAATGTAGTGCCTGATTGAAACTCTTTTCAGGCCACGCCTGGCAGTAATCGGACTAAGTAATGCCATACTATTTTCATTCTTCTGTCCATTGGTAACCCCACCGAGTGGATCTACGAAGAACTGCAACCCTCCCCCCCCACCCCCACCCCCTCACACACACACACACACACACACACACACACACACACACACACACACACACACACGCACGCATAAAAGACAGACAATTTATCCAGTATTCAATTCCTCCTACACTACACTATTGGTCTTTTGCCAGAATATTGACAACGAACTCCATATGTAATTAACAGGGTATTATTATGTGGATTCAAATGTAGTCGCTTAGATTAATTTACATCTTTACAAAATTACAGGAATCAGACTCGCTATTGATGGCATTAAACGTAGTACCAATTTGAACAGTACGATTATCATGTCTTTAAAATGTAGTCCAATTTACGATGCATACAAATGAAATTTATATCGGTCTCTCCTACTGCAAGTTTTATAAATTCTCTCAACATAAAAACACTCTAGATCTCTACAGTCAGATATTTTACGGCAGTGGTTGTTTCCACTGATTTATCTTATAAATTAAAATGGTTCAAATGGCTCTGAGCACTATGGGACTTAACTTCTGAGGTCATCAGTCCCCTAGAACGTAGAACTACTTAAACCTAACTAACCTAAGGACATCACACACACCCATGCCCGAGGCAGGATTCGAACCTGCGACCGTTGCGGTTGCGAGGTTCCAGACTGTAACGCCTGGAACCGCTTGGCCACCCCGGGCGGCGATGTTTCTCCTAATTAAATAATTAGGGGTTCTGGTGACTAATTAAGGTCAACGCGGAAATTATTTTTCGTGGTAGGTATTTAAGCCCGCTGCAAAGTAGCCTCTATTTCGCCTCAATTATCTGGACTTCAGCTTCTCTATAAACAATCGCCAACTACGGCAACATATTTATAAGAGAAGCAAAATGAATGAATAGTGGAGATGTCAATTCAGCTAATGAGCTGTCATTTTAAGGACAAGCCCCATTTTCCCTTCTTGCCTATCACCTTTTATGGCAGTGCTGAAGCTATCAATATACTGTGCTTCAACCATGTATCCAGCGTGCTTCCGCAAAGGTGAAGGACAAAAGAAAATTTATTGAAGAGTCAGATGCAACAGTGGTCCAAAACTATAAAGACGAAAGAAAATCTTGAGTTTTTCGTTGTTCTCCTGGGTATAACTTGCATATTTCATTAGTATTTTATTTATCTGCAAAGCTTATAAAAGCCACTATGCTGACGCAGTTGTTGATTGTGTCGTGCCCATGTTCTGTGCAACGGCATAATAGGATAATTCAACAGTTCACAAAGTGATGCTTCTATTCTTGTTTCGGCAAGGGGTTTAGAAGAAAGATGCATGTTAAAATTTCAATGGGTTTTAAAACGGAGTATTGAGATTCAAAGATTGTTATATAATAACTTCGCCTCTTCCGTATAATGTTAAGGTAGTTTCTTTAATTAAAAAATAACTTAGTAAAAAATTAAAGGAATCACAACAGAATGTGCTCATAAACAATTCCTTAAAATTCTATTTGTATTATCAAGTGCTCAAAATAACTATCGTTTACTGTAATATACGTTTGAAGCCCATACTGCAAGCAGTTCTGTATATAATGAATTCATGTCTTTGATAATACTGTACGTGCAGTAACAATGCCAGGTATAAAATCCTTTTGAGTCATCGCAATTTGTGCATAGACTTCATCGTTGTGTTTACCCCAGAGAAAAATGCCCATTGACGTCAAATATGGAGAACTTCCAGGCTAGGTGATAACCTGGTCACCGCCTACCTAACATCCAGAAAACAGTTACGTGGGCTCTTTCTTAGTCACAAGCGTAGTATTTTAGCGACCTTCCCACAAATTTTTTGCAGATTCGCTGAATCGTCGTTATCGTTGGGCACCGTCTGTCGGCATACCTTTTAGTTTGTAATTCATCTGTCCTCTTTGTTTACTTCCAAATTCTATGTGAGGAAGAAGTATATCTAATTTCACTTGGTTTATGAGAGACATTTATTTTCTTAAACTAACCAGCACCCGACATATATGACCGACACAAACAGTACGTAAGCTGTATTTTCTTTGTAGCCCTTGAACTGTGGCATCGTTAAAGTGCAACACTGTCTTTCCTTTGTAATTCATGTGATGTATTTCCTAATTTTGCACATGGAAACACCAGTTTCCGCACAAAGAAGCAGTCGGTTTCATGTTCAAAACATATCAATCCCAAGTTCTACTTGTTGTAATTACTCGTAAATTATTAATCAGACTTTGAAGAGTGAAATGCTTTTAATTTCGTCTTATTTAGAAATAGTGTACTAGCAGAAGAAGTCGCTGTAACTTGATTTGAAAATACTAAGTTGATACCGATATCTCTGTGATTAATACAGATAAGAAAAGAGAGGAGGACTTTCTCACAATTTGTTTGGGTGGGAACAGAATTACAGTACCTTCAACTTTTGCGGGTATTCCAGTTGCATTGACATGATGACCTGCCAAAAACCTGAATAACGACCTTTGGAGTCCACTGTTGCGAGACGTACATGGAGAGGATCATTGAGGTTTTGGAACGGCACGTACTGCCTGATTGATGTGGTCCCACAGGTTCTCGATTGGGCTTAAATCCAGGGGGTATGGTGGCCTGTGGAGTAAGGTAAACCCATCCTGGTACCCTTCGGATCGCGTACGTATGTAGGGAGTTGTGTCACACCTCCAGCTCCATCGTGCTGCGGGTAGCTCGCATCGCACCAAAGAAAAATCAGTCGCATTTACGGGTGAACATGGTTCTCAACGACAGGTGCACACGCGTATAGATACATGGTGCCTTCCAGAAAAACGAGATCACCCAGTTAATGGAACTATATGCTTTTCCCAAAACGTTCCCTCCTCCAGTCTGCAACCATTCGACCACTGTTGGTGGGTGTCTGCTTTCAGACGTTTCACGCCAATGAAGACAGAAACATGATAAATTTCAAAATTCCACCTGTCGTCACTCAGTGGACGTCCCGTTCCAATATTATAATGCAAATTTCAGCCTTCATCGTCGATGAACGGCACTCAGCAGGCGTTGGTGACATTAATGTGACTGTACCTTGCATTACGTTGAACCGCTTAGCTGAATCACCCCGTCTGATTCGTATCGGTCCAGCGTAGACGAAGTAAATTTCACATCACTGTGTGATATAGAGTAAGAGCCCTACTGAGAAATGAAGATTAAAGTAACGTAGAATGTAAATGAATAAAATCGGTTTATTGTTAGAAAGGTCGAAATTGCTTTCGGATTTACATTCTCCAATAGTCTATAAATTGTGTTAAAGAATGAAGTAACAAAACAGAAGGCTCTAAAATAAAGTAAAGAGCAAAGTAAAATCCCTGATTGATATAACTGAAAGTAGTAAGTCGTTTTCTTTAAGGTTTTAAAAGAAACGAGGTTTGCTGCATCATTCGCAATGATCTGGAATATGTATGTATAAATCCGTTTAGTATTTCTCGCAGATACCGGTAGAAATACTTGCAATTTCCTGATGTAAATATTGCTCCATTTTGATTTCATTATCCACTGATGGTGGTGAAGGTACGTTCGCAAATATAGTTGGTCCTATGCACTTAGTTAATACGTAGTGAACTAAGGTTTTAGCAGTCGTGAAAAGTGGCATGCCGGCTAATAGGATGATGTGTTCAACTGCACAGGTTAGAGCCGACCTGATGATTAGAGCCACCGTAATAGTAATGCACTAATAAATTACGTTTAGATGAATGCACATAAATGTGTGGGTAACGCTGGCTTGTAGCTGGTACCTGAAACGTATGGGATCCGAAGTCATGCGAACAGCGTATAATTTCCCTCTCCTCTCTTTGGGATCTTGTCATCAATGTTATTCAACCGCGTAATTTAAGTCTCGATATCAAATAGTATTTTCCCACACTTCTTTCTACTTCATGCTAGACTACAATGTCAGAAAAAGCTGTGAACCACTGAGAAGGGAAAGGAGAAAGCAGAATGAAACGTCACGGTTAGAGAAGATATGTACTGTTTTTCTCGGTGATTCGAAAATCGGGTCAGATTCTTGACTTAGATAGCAGGATGAACACATTGATGAGTACGAAGCCGCACGCCCCCTGCTGTGCGTGTATGCACTGATTCTGTTCAAAGGGCGTTCTAAGGATGTGGCCTACAGTTACTGTAACTGGTCCGTTATATGCTGGCCACTGTCACGGGGATGGAGCCGACGTCCGAAATGGTCGCACACGTGACCTATCAGGGACAAATCTGGGGATCTCGCTGGTCACGTGAGTTCCTCAGTATCACACAACCAGTTCATAAAGACAGATGTCGGTGTAACCTGTTGAAAAATGGCACCATGACACTGTCATTTGTGAGTTTCGTCGCCTTAGCTAACTTACCTTTCAGGATAATGACTCTCAGTCTACTCATTCAGTTGGCGTGTGTTAAGCAGGGAACCGAGAAAGTAGAGAAATTGTTTCTAGAATCTTGTGTGGGTACCGTCCACTTTTTGTGTTTTGTCTTTGGTCGCTTCTGTAAAGCAAACAACAACTCCTCCATATGAAAGTGTTAAATAACCCATTTAAATGCTTACTTTATCTTACGTTAATGAGCCTCATATACGCTGGAGATACGGTTACATATTAGCCACAGGAGCGTAAGAAGTGTTGTAAATATCATGATATTATCCACGTGCATTACTTTTATATTATTTTCTATGGTATAGATTCGTGTGGCCTAGACCTCTGTGATAAAGTGTTCATCCTCTTCCAGGTATTCTTTAATTGTGTGAAGTTCGATTGCAATGTAATTAAAGTAAACTACCTCTTCCCTTGTTCTAACCGTATAGCATTTTATGGCCGCCGTAGTTAAACAAGATCGTTATCAGTTTAGACTGCATTTCATCGTTCTGAAGGGAGCTTGTGTTCAGTTGCCATAAACCATTGCCTGCGTGAAACGGCTGTCCGTGCTCCTGCAGAAAATAGCATGCGGAATGTTGGGATATGCAGAGTGCTCTTATGCCACAATCTGTTATGTTATGGTCGCCAATAATTGTACACATCCCAACACTGCTCCCACAATTTACCGCTACCTATGTGCAACCTGTCCCAACTTGTTGCAGTCTGCGTCACATGTCAACTATTTGCACGTTGTCAAGTATCTGGTGTATTTCACAGCTGTAATTAAAATTCCGGCACTGATAATACTTATATACCATGCAGCTAATGTCTCCCGCTATGCACGCATGTGTTCGATATCTGACAAGGTGCTGGGTAATTTCCATTTGAAGAAATTATTATCTGTGGAACCTGAAACCCGATATACGGTAAATGTTGAAAAACTGAGTATGATCTATTTTACACGCTACAGTTTTGCTGGACGGAAGCAGTGGGATGAGTTAGCAAGATACCCTTGTGGAAACGGTATGGTGATTCCTCCTCTGGTACAGTATTAAAACTACTGTCATCAGGTTGGCAAAGGAAACCTCTCGTAGAGAAGCCTTAACGTTGGCTGTGTTGCGCATGTGATCCCATAATTCGATTACTGCCCTGCTGGAGGTTAGTATATTAATGGAAATTATCGTTCAATGAATAGTTTCAATTTCCATTAGTGATATCAGTGAAGGCTTATATTGATATGAGGATATACTAGTGTTAAACTGCAGTTGAAAAAGTGTCTCTAAGCAGTATGGGACTTAACATCTGCGTGTAACTAACCTAAGGACATTACACACATCCATGCCCTAGGCAGGATTCGAACCTGCGACCGTAGCAGCAACGCGGTTCTGGACTGCGGTGCTTAGAACCGCTCGGCCACAGCCCAGGACGATATTAAAATTATCTGGTCGACACCATTCTTTGTGGCTGTGACATCACTATCCGCCAACACAAACACTAAGACAAAAAAAAAATCCTGATAGGTACGAGTAGAAATAGTGCACCGAGAGTTCCGTACAAACTTAATTATGTATAGAGATGGTTAATCTATCCTGGGAATCGAGCATTTCGACGATTTTTGCCTGTTAGCGATGAAGATACTGCAAGGTACCGGTCCCGGGAAATCCAAGACTTCCGGGAATAACAGGAAAATAATATTTTCGTGTGCCGTAGTTACAGATTAATCATATTCGAATTTATTCGTTTACATGTCATTTGAATTTCTCTTCTTGCTACGCTGCATGATTCTAGCTCAACAAAAAGAATAGATTTTAATGAGCGACTTTGCATATATCAAAATGTATGACCTAAATTGCCACATGTTTTGTTTCAGTGACTTAGAAGCTTACATTTACCGCACTGCCAAGAGAATATAGACCTTAGTATATGACATAAAATTCAGCTTGAAACTCCTACCCGTTCGTGCGGAGAAAAGGGGTCTTAATAGCCGGACGGACAGAAACATTATATATTTTTTCGTGTGAGTTATTAAAAACTAACATTTTTTCTAAATATTTTCCTTTACTTCTACTGTCAAATTTCATGATTCCATGCCAATGAGAAATTATCTATAGTTTTTGATTAGTGAGTCTGGGACTATCAAAATATGTGACATGAATGGTCGTATCTTAAGATTGCTGAGACTCAAAAGCTTAAATTTTAAACACCGCTAATGGACAATACTCCTTACTATGAGAGTTAAATTTCAACTTTATACGTCTAGTCTTTAATGAGGAAAAGAGATCCTAACAGAGGGACCGACAGATAGTCGGATAAGAAAAGAAGAAATTTTTTTTTCGTGAGATATACACTCCTGGAAATGGAAAAAAGAACACATTGACACCGGTGTGTCAGACCCACCATACTTGCTCCGGACACTGCGAGAGGGCTGTACAAGCAATGATCACACGCACGGCACAGCGGACACACCAGGAACCGCGGTGTTGGCCGTCGAATGGCGCTAGCTGCGCAGCATTTGTGGACCGCCGCAGTGAGTGTCAGCCAGTTTGCCGTGGAATACGGAGCTCCATCGCAGTCTTTAACACTGGTAGCATGCCGCGACAGCGTGGACGTGAACCGTATGTGCAGTTGACGGACTTTGAGCGAGGGCGTATAGTGGGCATGCGGGAGGCCGGGTGGACGTACCGCCGAATTGCTCAACACGTGGGGCGTGAGGTCTCCACAGTACATCGATGTTGTCGCCAGTGGTCGGCGGAAGTTGCACGTGCCCGTCGACCTGGGACCGGATCGCAGCGACGCACGGATGCACGCCAAGACCGTAGGATCCTACGCAGTGCCGTAGGGGATGGCACCGCCACTTCCCAGCAAATTAGGGACACTGTTGCTCCTGGGGTATCGGCGAGGACCATTCGCAACCGTCTCCATGAAGCTGGGCTACGGTCCCGCACACCGTTAGTCCGTCTTCCGCTCACGCCCCCACATCATGCAGCCCGCCTCCAGTGGTGTCGCGACAGGCGTGAATGGAGGGACGAATGGAGATGTGTCGTCTTCAGCGATGAGAGTCGCTTCTGCCTTGGTGTCAATGATGGTCGTATGCGTGTTTGGCGCCGTGCAGGTGAGCGCCACAATCAGGACTGCATACGACCGAGCCACACAGGGCCAACACCCGGCATCATCGTGTGGGGAGCGATCTCCAACACTGGCCGTACACCTCTGGTGATCGTCGAGGGGACACTGAATAATGCACGGTACATCCAAACCGTCATCGAACCCATCGTTCTACCATTCGTAGACCGGCAAGGGAACTTGCTGTTACAACAGGACAATGCACGTCCGCATGTATCCCGTGTCACCCAACGTGCTCTAGAAGGTGTAAGTCAACTACCCTGGCTAGCAAGATCTCCGGATCTGTCCCCCATTGAGCATGTTTGGGACTGGATGAAGCGTCGTCTCACGCGGTTTGCACGTCCAGCACGAACGCTGGTCCAACTGAGGCGCTAGGTGGAAATGGCATGGCAAGCCGTTCCACAGGACTACATCCAGCATCTCTACGATCGTCTCCATGGGAGAATAGCAGCCTGCATTGCAGCGAAAGGTGGATATACACTGTACTAGTGCCGACATTGTGCATGCTCTGTTGCCTGTGTCTATGTGCCTGTGGTTCTGTCAGTGTGATAATGTGATGTATCTGACCCCAGGAATGTGTCAATAAAGTTTCCTCTTCCTGGGACAATGAATTCACGGTGTTCTTATTTCAATTTCCAGGAGTGTATTTACAAATTAACAATTTTCGGATTTTTTTCTTTTACTTTTACTATGAAACGTTACTTTTTGCCAAACTTCATTATTCTATGTCAACAGCAAGTGCTATATATTTTTTAAGGAGTGAATTTCCGAGAGTTGCAATATGTGAGAAAAATAGACGTATTTTCAGAATGCATTGATTTAGAAGCTTACATTTACCACTCCGCCAAGGCCGCGTTGTTCTTAGTGTGTGATATAAATTTCAGCTTAATATGTGAAACAGTTCTTGCGAAAAACGGGATATAATAGGCGGACGGGAGGACAGACAAAGCACTCCGTCTTTAGCCACAAGTGGCCCCTTCGGGACCATCCGACCGCCGTGTCATCCTCGGCTGAGGATGCGGATAGGAGGGCGTGTGGCCAGCACACCACTCTCCCGGTCGTTATGATAGTTTTCTGTGAATTCGGTCGAATAGCTCGTCAATTGGCATCACGAGGCTGAGTGCACGCCGGAAAATGGCAACAGCGCTTGACGGCGTGGAAGGTCACCCATCCCAGTCCCGGCCACGCCCAAAAGCGCTTAACTTAAGTAATCTGACGGGAACCGGTGTACCCACTGCGGCAAGGCCCTTGCCCGATGGACAGATAGATAAATGAAAATGACAAAAAATTACGTTTCGTGTTCGATAATTACAAATTAACAATTTTCTGATTTCTTCCTTATTTTCATTTTGAAACTCCCATAATGCCAAATTTCATGATATGTATGTTAGTGGGAAGTACCTTATAGCTTTTGATAAATGATTTCTGAGTATCAAAATAAATGTCATAAGTAGCGGTATCTTTGGACCGTTTTGACTTAGAAGCCTATATTTTAATTAACGCCAATAGAAAATAGACATTAGCATTTGACATAAATTTCAATTTGCTATGTCTGCGCGTTGCTTAGAAAAAGGGATCTTAATAGTCGGACAGACAGTCCGATTAAAAATGACACTTTCTTGTGAGATACAATTAAAAATCTACAATTTTCAGATTTTTTCACTGTACATGTAGTGTGAAACATTGCTTTCATGATTTCTGGGCCAACAGGAAGTACCTTATGTATTATGATTAATGAGTTTGTGAGTATCACAGTCTGTGACATAAATGGCCGTATCTTCTAATTACATTCTACATCTACATCTACATCCATACTCCGCAAGCCACCTGACGGTACCTATATCGGTTCTCGCTTCTATTCCAGTCTCGTATTGTTCGTGGGTAGAAGGATTGTCGGTATGCCTCTGTGTGGGATATAATCTCTCTGATTTTATCGTCATGGTGTCTTCGCGAGGTATACTTAAGAGGGAGCAATATACTGCTTCACTCCTCGGTGCAGGTATGTTCTTGAAACTTCAACAAAAGCCTATAGCGAGCTACTTAGCGTCTCTCCTGCAGAGACTTCCACTGGAGTATATCTATCATCTCCGTAACGCGATTACTAAATGATCCTGCTCTCCCTTGGATCTTCTCTATCTCTCCTATCTACCCTGTCTGGCACGTATCCCACACTGCTGAGCAGTATTCAAGCAGTGGGCGAACAAGCGTACTGTAACCTACTTCCTTTGTTTTCGGATTGCATTTCCTTAGGATTCTTCCAATGAATCTCAGTGTGGCATCTGCTTTGCTCACGATCAACTTTATATGATCATTCCATTTTAAATCACTCCTAATGCGTACTCCCAGATAATTTGTGGAATTAACTGCATCCAGTTGCTGACCTGCTATATTGTAGCATACAGCACGTTACACTTGTCTACATCGAGATCAAATTGCCATTCCCCGACCATGCGTCAATTCGCTGCAGATCCTCCGGCATTTCAGTACAATTTTCCATTGTTACCACCCCTCGATATACCACAGCATTATCCGCAAAAAGCCTCAGTGAACTTCCGATGTCATCCACCAGGTCATTTATGTATATTGTGAATAGCAACGGTCCTATGACACTCCCCTGCGGCATACCTGAAATCACTCTTACATCGGAAGACTTCCCTCCATTGAGAATGACATGCTGCGTTCTTTTATCTAGGAACTCTTCAAACCAATCACACAATTGTTCTGATAGGCCATATGCTCTTACTTTGTTCATCAAACGACTGTGGGGAACTGTATCGAACGCCTTGCGGAAGTCAAGAATCACGGCATCTACCTGTGACCCCGTGTCTATGGCCCTCTGAGTCTCGTGGACCATTAGCGCGAGTTGGTCTTCACACTATCATATTTTTCGAAACCCATGCTGATTCCTACAGAGTTGATTTCTAGTCTCCAGAAAAGTCATTATACTGGAACATAATACGTGTTCCAAAATTCTACAACTGATCGACGTTAGATATATAGGCCTATAGTTCTGCACATCTGTTCGACGTCCCTACTTGAAAACGGGGATGACCTGTGCCCTTTTCCTATTCTTTGGAACGCTACGCTCTTCTAGAGACCTACGGTACACCGCTGCAAGAAGGAGGGCAAGTTCCTTCACTTACTCTGTCTAAAATCGAACTGGTATCCCATCAGGTCCAGCGGCCTTTCCTCTTTTGAGCGATTTTTATTGTTTCTCTATCCCTGTGTCGTCTATTTCGATATTGGCTTAGAAGCTCAGTTTTCTCCAACACGTGAGTAGCATAGAATCCAGTACGTGACAGAAATTTCAAATCGATACGTGTAGCCTTTCATAAGGAAAAAGGGTTTTAACAGACGGACATAGAAACTGACGACAAACTAATCCTAAACTGGTTCTGTTTCTACTGACTGAGTCACGGAAAGCGAACGAATATCTGAATGGCACGGAAATCGGTAGATGCCGTGTACATGTACAGACAGAAAACGATTACAATTTCAGAAAAGAGAAAGATCACAAACTGAGCCAGTTGGTTCACCTCTGTCCCTTACGCAAGCAGTTGTTCGGCATGACACTGATTGACAGGGTTGTTGGATTTCCTTCTGAGGAATATTGCAGTGAGACTCGGTCCAGCTGGCCCTTAAATAGTCAAAATCTCTAGTTGGCTGGAGGACCCCACCCATAATGCTGCAAACGTTCTCAATTGGGAACATATCTAATGATCTTGCACACATAGAAAGAAATTGGCAATCACGAAGACAAACTGTAGAAAGTCTCGCTGTGTGCGGACGGGCACTGTCTGAAATGTAAGCTCAGAATCGCTTGCTGTGAAGGGCAACGAAATGGAAGGGAGAATATCGTCGACATACCGTTGTGCTGTTACGGTGCGGCGGATGCCAACCAAAGGGTCCTGCTGTGAAATGAAATGTCGTCGCAGACCACCTCTTCTGGTTATCGGGCCGAATTTAGAGTGACAGTCAGGTTTTTCTGGTGTGCCATCTCGTTTCGTAGCAGGACCTCTTTGGATGACATCGTCGAGAATATTCTAGGCCCCGTTGTATTGTCCTTCATGGCAAGCCAAACTGGGCTTAAAAATCAGTGAAATAACGCCCACCCGCACACGGCCAGAATTTCTACTGCTTGTCTTCTTATTTGCCAAACTCTACCTTGGCCATCAGGATCGTACGATCTGTCCCCAGTTGAGAACGTTTCGAGTATTGTGGGCAGGACCCTCGAAACAGCTCAATATTTTTGACGATCTGATGCACTAATGCGACAGAATTTGGCATGATGTCACTCAGAAAAACCTCCGATAACTCTGTCAACCAGTTCTTGCTTAACGGCGAAAAGAGGACCAGCTCGTTGTTAACATGGTCAGTTTGTGATGCTATTTCTCTTGAATAAGTCTGACATTTTTTCTGATACTGGAATGATTTGTTTGCTGTAGATGTATATCACTAGTATCGATTTACTTCCCATTGGGATAATTCCTTCGCGGTGCATCGTTTTTTTCGCTAGAGGGTATGAAAGTACGTAAGTCAACGGTTGAATTCGTTAATTTTCCTCCGTTATGGTGCAACTGGCTTTCTTCCCTGTGTTTCCGGTAGAGGGATTCGTTTCTGAGTGACGCTCGTTTGGAACATGGAATGCTCAGATATCGGCACGCTTTAGCTTGCCGCTATCGGAAATCGGAAAGGAGCGCCGGAATCCACAAGGCGGAGTAACGAGGTCCAGTGTGCAAACTTGTATCTGGTTTTTAGGTGGTTTTTCACGTCCGACCGGGTTAATACTTCCACATGGAATAACGTTAGATACATGTAGATGTGATACCCAAAATCCATCCTGGGAAGAGTGCTGCGGTTGTCTGGTGGGGGATGAAAGTGATGTCGGGAACAAGATCATCCGAACCCCTCTACTGCTAACATTGCCAAACAATGTAATTAACAAGCCAACCCGGTGAAAATACGGAATAAATGCCAGGTAAAAGAAGAAACTGGCCCTTGTGGCGAAGGTTTGGCGATGGCTTGAAGCGTGCTCGGACAGGTGTGTGTTTTATGGCACATTGTTTTCAGACATGGTTTTACTTGAGTATGATGTCACTTTACATTGATTATTCATTAGCTGTATTGTGTTATCATTTTCTGTTATGAATAGCGAGGTTCTGTCTCACTGAAGTGGTAAAGTTCAGTCCCTTTTCGGAGGCGTTGCTTCTGTGGGTTGGCTTGACTATGATCAGTTTCAGCTGATGTACTGTACGCTCCTCATCTTACACCTCCTGTAAAGACATTTATGGATGTATTAACGTATGGCGTTCTGGCCATGTGCTCCACCTGATGTGGATTTTCGGTGTGGTCAGCCCAGTTTATTGATCGAACAGTCTTACGGCTGCCTGATGGTTTCGTTACGGTATCCGGGAGAAGGTTTTTATTCCCCCTCAATTGGTAATTAACTGGGTCCGTCTGTACAGCTGCAATGCGAACGCATAGGGCCAATTTGGATGCACATGGAACAGGTCTTAATCTGTTCGCCTTAAAATACACATACACGGAACACTTTCACATTAATATAAGACGGGAAATTTTTTTGCGGGTTAATGGGTACCACACTTGCACCATTGAAAAACTGAATATGATATAGGTGGTAGACCATTAGTGCTTCTTTAGCAAATTAGTTATATATTCCGCCAGGATAGTAACAGTTCTTCACTAGGCATCTCAAAAGACGCTGCATATTCTCGAATAGCAAATATGGTGTGGTAACTGTTAGCGTAAAATTTATTATTTTAACAGTGACAGTCTAGAAATCATTATCTTCTTTTGTTTCAGTCATGATTCTTTGACAGGAAGAATTCCACATAATTTCCAGAAATATTGCATTTTGCAGGCGATCGACTTGAAACCGTTAAACACGTAAGAAATTAAATCTACTTACTTGGCTATTCACTGGATATTTTATATAATGAGGGATGCCAGTTCGGATGGCATTTATTCGTAGTAAATGATAAAAGTTTTCATCAATGCTCACCCGATAGTTACTCAGAGCTGATTCCGTAGAAAGTTCGGACGTAATTAGCTGTGTAGTAGTAACTGTTTCGCTATATTGCCTGAGCTCAAATACAGGTACATATCCATTACTGGCACACGTTCTCACAGCATCGACCTGCCTCCTCCAGCGGCTGGCGAGCGACTCTCATGTCCAAGACTTGTTTTCGCTTCGATTCACTGTTCAGCACACGGTTATAATTTGTCTGGACTACTGCATATTGATCGGGTTAGCCCAAACTACAATTGATTTAAAAAAGTTCTTTTTTACAGGGTGTAGCTACTTTGACAAAACGAAACAACTTTATGTGTCGTAGTGATGCGTGCTTTCAAGCTTAGGGTAACAATTTTCCCAATTTTCAGTGAGCTTCAGTTGTTACAGTGCAATGTAAGTTATTTATGTCAGTAAAAAACTACATATTCACACACAGTCGGTGGGTCCTGATTTTAAACCATCTCATTTAGCATGACATAAGGACTGTGTAACTTTGATACTGAGGGTCTGGGATACTGCGTCGATGGTTGGCAACTGACCCTTAACATAGACAAATATAATGTATTGCGAATACATAGAAAGAAGGACCCTTTATTGTATGATTATATGATAGCGGAACCAACACTGGTAGCAGTTACTTCTGTAAAATATCTGGGAGTATGCGTGCGGAACGATTTGAAGTGGAATGATCATATAAAATTAATTGTTGGTAAGGCGGGTACCAGGTTGAGATTCATTGGAAGAGTCCTTAGAAAATGTGGTCCATGAACAAAGGAGGTGGCTTACAAAACACTCGTTCGACCTATACTTGAGTATTGCTCATCAGTGTGAAATCCGTACCAGATCGGGTTAACGGAGGAGATAGAGAAGATCCAAAGAAGAGCGGCACGTTTCGTCACAGGTTATTTGGTAACCGTGGTAGCGTTACGGAGATGTTTAGCAAACTCAAGTGGCAGACTCTGCAAGAGAGGCGCTCTGCATCGCGGTGTAGCTTGCTCGCCAGGTTTCGAGAGGGTGCGTTTCTGGATAAGGTATCGAATATATTGCTTCCGCCTACTTATACCTCCCGAGGAGATCACGAATGTAAAATTAGAGAGATTCGAGCGTGCACGGAGGCTTTCAGACAGTCGTTCTTCCCGCGAACCATACGAGACTGGAACAGGAAAGAGAGGTAATGACAGTGGCACGTAAAGTGTCCTCCGCCACACACCGTTGGGTGGCTTGCGGAGTATAAATGTAGATGTAGATGTAGGTGATGCCACTTTGTCACTCGTTCGTCATCTCTTTTTCAATTTGGACGACCTACAAAACGTTGAGGATATAGGTAAAGAGGAAGGACCATGGCACAATCACAACACCGTAAAGACGCCTTGTTTGATAGCGCAAGTGTAATGTGAAACGAATAGTTACGTGTATCTAATAAAAGAAAATTTGGAACTGAAATAGGAGGAAAAGTGCGCTAGTTTTGATCATTAGGTTTTACTAATTAACAATAACTTCAGTTTTGAAAGTTGCAAAATTTATGCTTGTGATATTAAGGAAAGCACAATAAGGTACAAACGAGAGAGGGAGAACGAGAAGAGTGAGGAATTAGATGCGACAGTGGAACATGACGATGTTCGTTACAGTGGACACTGATTACACAATGGAGAGGTTTCTTTTTGGCTACTTCATAAAACCTACAATATCTAAATACAAAATTAAAAATTTCAAAATGTTTAGACACAAAAAAACTCTACCACGTAAAATATTGTATTTACTGCCTCTTTAAGTTTAATATAAGTAGTAATATTTTGATCCAAGCGTCTTCGGGTAGGGTGACCACTAGGTACATAAAAATCATTTTCCGGCAGCTACCCTTTCTCGAACTGCATAATTTCATTATTGCTGGGTATCACCCTCTACTGTTTGATGTCATATCCTCCATTCCTACGCGTCCCGCATCCACAACTCAAAATAGCTATCCGCAGCTCGTGGTCGTGCGGTAGCGTTCTCGCTTCCCGCGCCCGGGTTCGATTCCCAGCGACGTCAGGGATTTTCTCTGCCTCGTGATGACTAGGTGTAGTGTGATGTCGTTAGGTTTAAGTAGTTCTAACTTCTAGGGGACTGATGACCACAGATGTTAAGTCCAATAGTGCTCAGAGCCATTTGAACCATTTGAACCAAAATAGCTAGTGAAGTTATAACTACTTATTATACAAAATATGAAAACCAATCGGTGTTCAATTAGCTTAAAATTGTTAAAGAAAAGAGTTACCTATTTCTTTTATGTAAGATTTCCACATAATTACGTACGAACTTGGTTTCATGCATTAATTTAATTTACCAGTTACTAGGCCCATGTCATTGAGTGTTTTGATGATAGCGCACAATCTCATGCTTCATTAAACCGCGAGCGCGATTCGCGCTGTGCGCAGGACGCGGCGCTCTGGCCGTGACCAAGTGCGGGGAGTCACGCGACTGCAGTCAGTCGTCGTTGACGGCTATGCTACACTGAGAATTTTTCGGAGTAAATTAATTAAAACATAGACTCAACGATTAGGTAGCACGGATTTTATATTTACCTATGTTCCCCTGGTAGCTGACTTGCATTTACAATATCGTACTATCTCATTTTTAGAGATATTCTGTTTTTATTTTATTAACTCAGCAGTCTACCGACACGAACAACCTTCGATCAAAATATTACTACTTATATTAAATTTAAAGGGGTAATACATGTTAATTTAATACTTTTAAGGTTTTTTCTGTCGGGGCTTTTGTAAATTTTTATTTTAGGTTTTATTTCATGCTTTTTAAACTTTAAAAGTTACTGGCAGATCCGGTACGATCGATATTCTATCCCCAGATTCAATCAAATACTTTCCGGGACGGAAAGCGAACCTGCGACACGAGACCTTGGCCCGCCGAATCTGCATAAACTGACAACTGATGTATTTTCTTAAACAGTATTACAATTGAATGGTTTTGGCAATACATAATCCCACGTGTGGTTTTGAGTTTCAGCCTGTTTAATAATCTTCATGATAGGTTTGCTTTAACAAATTTGCATAGACTGAGAAGCATTATTACACTACTTTAATATTTTTCTAAGTCTCGTACTACATTATTATTTAAATTTTTTTGTTTTGCATTTACAGTACTTTGCAGTTCTCACCTGTAGCTGATATTAGTAATTAAAATGCATTAAACACTGTCGTAATATTTTACCATTATGCGATTTATGTGTTTCGTCTTTTAACTCACACACATATTCAATGACTATGTTTTACAATATATTTAGCTAATTTTGGTAACATAATCAACAAGCAGTGGTGATAATTCTAAATCTAGCCGGAAAAAAGTTGGCTGCCAATGCGCTGTCTTGGAACACGCTGCCTAAACTGTTAGGGAAAAATCATTTGATTCAGTACTGAAACGTAGACCTCTGAAATAAATACATAAAATGTTGCGGGAGCATTGTTTATCTTCTGCAGTTGAGTCACATTCACCCTTTTACCGCCGAAAAGGGTGACCTGAAATGACGGAAATCATCATTGTTGGTCAATGGCAACAGATAAAAATATGTTCTCACAGACTTTTATTTAGATACTTTTGAGCTCTAGATACCCTCCGCCTGGAGGGGGTGGGGGGGGGGGGGGTGGGGATTTAGAATAGGCCCGCGGTATTCCTACCTGTCGTACGAGACGACTAAAAGGAGTCTCATAAGTTTCAGCCTTTATGTGTTTGTCCCCTCTATGGTTTGACCTCCATCGTTTCCCCATTTCTGTTGCTAGTGCGCGCCATTTGGGGAAGGACGCCTTACGTGGTGTTTCTTGTTTGTCCATCAAGCACCAATATCTTGCATGCTACTTCTTGTCTTGTAGCGGGCCTTGCACCCAACGTCTTATGAGATGCCTTCTTCTCGTCTTCTGCGCCATACCATCCTTCGCGCTACGACATTTCTGGACCATTTCGGCACCCGAAATCCATCGTGGTAGTCAGTCCGTCGAGGTAGGATTGTCATGCACCCTCTTGGTGGTAGCCCCCTGACAACACAGGGACAGCACTGCTGATGCCAGAGCTGAGACCTCCCCACGTATGCCAAGGAGTAGATGCCCATCCTTCTGGTTAACCAGTAACCCTGGCAACGACCATCCTGCCAGGTGGCCCTTGCTGAGGCTGGGTGGCGCCAGTGCGGAGAGCTAATGATCAGAGTGGGTGGCATCAGGGCGGACGACCCTTAAAGAAACGGGTTAAATGAAATCAAGCTGGTGATTGCTCGGCCGCAGCAGTCTCTAAGCGTGTACGAAATGAATGTGATGCTGCGACCTATGATTCCCGATCGTTCCTCTCCCTGGCCACGCCTTGGGAAAACCATAAGGCGACTCGGTCTCGTGAGCCGTATTCCCCTGAGTACTTACTTTGCTGCAGGACAGATGGAGAGACCTTTCAGGCAACGAAGCTCCAGTTTTTCGTAGATCACCTCGAAGATACGTTTGAGGAAGTTGCGGCGTTGTCTAAAATGCGCAGGAGGGCGATTTTAATCCAGGCGACTTCCCCAGCTCTCATGTGACAAGCTGGGTGATGTCACCGTCTCGTTTACTCTCCATAAAAGCCTTAACATGGTCCAGAGTCGTATTTTCCATGGCGACCTCCTTTTGCAGTCGGATTACGAGCTACACGCCAAATTAGAGCGAATGGTGTCCACCACGTGCATAGGGACCCAAAGACAACAGGGTTGCCACTGGTGCCATCATCTTGGCCTTTGAGGGTGACTCATTGCCTGAAAAGGTCAAGGTGAGCCTTTACCATTGTGACGTGAAACCATATGTTCCTCCCCCCATCTGGTACTTCAAGTGTTGGAAGTTGGGTCACCTGTAATCTCGTTGTACTTCCAGCACCACATGCAGGGATTGCCGTCATCCCCTGCTCGTCCTCGGCACCTGGTCACTCTGTGCGCGCCTCCTCCCATTTGTGTCATCTTAGGAAGCACCACCCTCTGCTCGCCTGACTGCCCTTTTCTCCATAAGAAGCGACGAATCATGGAAATAAAAACCCTTGACGGGCTCACCTATCAGGATGCGAAGAGCAAATATGAATGGCTTCATCCTGTCCAGATGACTACATCGTATGCTGTGACTTCGTTGCTCCCAGTAGCCATGGCTGTCCGAAGTTCTTAAGCCTCCAGTACGCCCTCATGGGTGTCAAAGGCTCTTCCTCTGTGTCTGTGATGTGGGACACTGATTCTTCTGGTGCTCACAAGGTACTTCTTTTGGGAAACCGCCCCCCCCCCAAATTGATAGTGATATCGGACCCCACCATCCCACCGGAGGTCCCTTGCACGTCTACAATTAAGGCATCCTCCAACATGACATCAGTCAGTGGCTCAAGGTGCCGAGAGCGGCCGATCGCAGACCTTTCTGCTGTTCATCTGTCATTGTTCCTCCTTCTGAGACTTCCTCCCAGGTTGCCCCTAATGAGCAGCAGGAGGAGAAGAGGAAGAAGAATAAGACGAGAAATCTGGGTAAGATATAAGAGGTTAAGGCTGCCTCTTTGCCACCTGTTACTACCAGCTTTGCGTCTGAGGATTATTTTCAGATTTTGGCGTCCACCGACGACCTCAATCTCCCTCTTCCTCAGACGCAATGGTCTTCGATTCAGGATCTGCTTCAGTGGCGCTTGATGACCCAGCAGTGTGATATGCCGCATCGGCCCCTTCACCCCTTTCTCGGACGTGTACAATGTCATCCTCCAGCGAAATTGCAGCGGGTTTTTGCACCACCTTGCTGATCTCCATCAGTGAGTGGGAATTCCAGAGTGCCGTATCCGACTGCCCTGATATGGGTCCTTTGCCAAATCGCATACACCATCATATGCACAAACACCTCCCGTCACAATGGGGGGGGGGGGGGGGGAAGCATCGTCATCCCCATGTCGAAACCTGGTAAGAGTCCAAAGGAGGGGGTCAGCTAACACTCCATTAGCCTTAGCCACGCCAATATTCCGTGCAAGTTGCTTGAACGCATGGTGAGCTGAAGGTTCAGTTGGTTTCTTGATTTTCGGGGCTTGTGGCTCTGTCCCAGGACGGGTCCTGTGAGGGCCACACTGTCATAGATAATCTGGTCTGCCAGTAGTCTGCCATCCATACAGCATTTTCCCTCCGTCAGCATCTAGTTGCCATCTCTTTTGACATGTGGAAAGCATACGATGCAACATGGCGACACCAAATCCTCAACACGCTTCATGTCTGGGACCTTAGCGCCCCACTACCGATTTTTATTCAAAATTTTCTATCACTTGGTTCCTTCCCTGAGCAAGTCCAGGAGAATGGGGTTCCGCAAGGATGCTTAACAGCAGTTGCAGGGCGGTATCTGAAAGGTGCAGTTTTGGGCAGTATCGCAAGGCTTCCACTTTTCAGCCACCAAGACTTGCTTCATTCGTTTCTGCTAGCGTCACACTGTTCACCCTGAGCCACAGCTTTATCTTGACGGCGAACCTGTTGCTGTGGTGGAGACACAATGATGTTTGGGATTACTTTTTGATGCCAAGTAGACTTGGCTCCCTTGTGTTCGGCAGCTTAAATAAATGTGCTGGCGGAATCTTAACGCTATTTGCTGCTTGAGTCACACGAGCTGCGCCGATCGGTCTCCCTTCTACAACTGTATGAGGCCCTGATTCAGTCCTGTCTCGATTATGGGAGCCTGGCTTACGGTCCAGCGTCGCCTTCTGTGTTGCGGTTGCTTGACCCCGTACTCCACTGCAGGGTCTGACTCACAACTGGAGCTTTTTACATAAGCCCTGTAAACAGCATACTTGTGGAGGCTGCTGTCCCTCCCCTGCGGATCTGGCGCGAATGACTACTGCTCGCTTATGCTGCACATGTTTGTAGCCCTCCCGGGCATCGAAATTACCATCTCCTCTTCCCTAACTCGGTCCTCCATCTTCCGGAATGGCGACCCCGGTCACGGTGTCCGATTGTGGTTTGCATCCGGTCTCTTCTCTCTGGGCTTGAATTTTTCCTTCTTCCCCTCTCTCCTGGACCCATATATGCATACCCCCGTGGTGTGTGCCTCGCCCATGCCTTTGGCACAGTGCCTGAAGAAACGCAGTCCCTCCTGAAACCCTCCGCCACCACTTTCTTTTCATTATTGCAGCGTTTCACGGTTCTGAAGTGGTCTATACCGGCGGTTCACTGGTTGCTGATTGAGTTGGCTACGCTTTTACTCTCGGGGATCATTCTGAACAACTTTGATTGCTGGATAGCTGCAGTGTTTTCACTGTAACCATCTCTCACGCCATAGAGCTTCACTGTTGAGCTCTAGAATCTAGTACTACGTAACTTGTTGTAGATCTTGTGTATTATGTAGCGTATATCAAGAGAGCTCGCTGGCAGAAAACAATTTTAAGTAAACAAACTCTAGTTTATGCCTTGTTTCACGATTTTATTATTAATCACTGCACAACCTAGTTTTCAGCTTATAAGTTCATTATGAGCCTATAACCCGAAACCTAGGTTGTGCAGTAACATTAATAATAAAATTGTGAAACAAGGCAAAATAAGGCGTTTGTTTCGTTAGTTTACAATGTTTAACCAAGAACCCAGAGTAGATTAATTTATAATGAAAACATTTTTATTTAATTTAGCTGACGAGATTCAAACGGCTGAACAGACTTTTGTGGAACATAGAAAAGAGTCATCCTGATTAAAACCGGTTTCAAATAAAATGAATAAATAAGTAAAAGTAAACTTCATTATAATCGGATCTTTCGTTTCGGAGCTACTATGCTACAGGCAGATACACAGATACGTAGGTTAAAATTATGACACAACTCTTTTTGCGTCGGGGTTAAAAACTGTTACTTAGCTTCAATCCCAGCAAAATATCAGCATGGTATAGTGGACAGCACAATTCTCCGCGCTTGCCGCTGTGACAGAACAGTTCTAGGAAATTCAGTCCTGAACCACAAGGCTGCTATGGTCACAGGTTCGAATCCTGCCTGGGGCATGGATGTGTGTAATGCCCTTAAGTTAGTTAGATTTAAGTAGTTCTAATTTTATGGGACTGATGACCTCAGATATTAAGTCACATAGTGCTTAGAGCTAATTGAACCAGTTTTGAACAATTTTCTGTTGACGCCCTAAATTGATATTTCTTCGAAAATGTAACGAAATTTTGCAAATGAGTTCTGAAGGATTTCTGTAGATACGGGAGCTGGCATTGTCTGTCTAACCCCTGCCGCTAAGCATCTCGCTGTACAGGTACTTTTTGCTCTCACGGAACCATTCATGGTTCAAATGGCTCTGAGCACTATAGGACTTAACTTCTGAGGTCACCAGTCCCCTAGAACTTAGAACTACTTAAACCTTACTAGCCTAAGGACATCACACCCATCCATGCCCAAGGCAGGGTTAGAGCCTGCGACCGTAGCGCGGTTCCAGACTGCAGCGCCTAGAACCGCTCGGCCACCACAGCCGGCGGAGCCATTCATGAAATAGGTCTTATGAAATGGTCAATCCTATCTTGGTGAAAATGAATGATTATACATGTGGAGGATTAATATTACAACTGACACAATTCAAAAATACTTTGTTACCTACTGTATATAATCATCGAAGTTCCTTCCCTCTCTCTATCTCTCTTTTCCATCAGGAGAACTCATAGAATATCGTTACTTAAATTTTATCGCTAGTTATTTAATAACTTATTCACCAAACAAATTTATTTAATTGTGTCTTTTCGAATTAAAAAACTCTGGCACTTGCTCTACAAGTACTCGCAGTCGTTTGAGAATAAATTTCTCACACTCACCTTGTAATGACACATCAGTTTTTCTGCATTCATTTTGTGTATTTTGCTGTGTTGCAGCTTTGTTTAACATCGTGTTGCTGCCAGTACCGAAATTGGTTTGTGATTTTAGCAGCAGCAATATGCTCCGCAGCTCGTTAGCCGTCATTCGAGTGTGTAAGGGTGGAGGCAGAGAGAAAGCGACCTGAGTGTATGCACGGCAGGCAGCTTGGCCGCGTGACAGTAGACACCGCCACCGCGGGATTACGCGATCGATAGCGGTGGGCGTCAAAACACAGATGGAGGGCTTGCCGCGGGCCGCGGCTCACACAAAGGGAGCCACGCCCGCCCTTGTTGCCTGCTGCTGACCCACCGGACGTCTCGCAGTACTGCAGTAACTCTAGAGTATCATGGTACCATGGATGACTTCCTTTCATATTGTTATGTATAAGCAAATTCCCCCGACAGTACAGATCGAGGCATCATCATTGTTATCATGCGTTAAAAGCTATGGCTTATTGATACTTCATTTACGACCTGTACACCACAGTTTAGTTTTTACTGCTCATTCCATTGACGAACCTATGAAAAATACATGTTCTTGACATGCCCCTTGATTTTTTTCTTAGCTTGTTTCGTTTGATGATACTTTTAATAAGTCATTATTCCGAACCAGATCCCCAATCAATTCAGTTCTCCTGTTTACAGTCGTTTTCATGTGTGTCTTTATACTGGCCACCGTTACCCTTCTTTGTTAAGTTTTCTCCTACCCATAGTGCTTTAAATCTCTACTGTTTTTGAATTTCTCTTTCCCTGTGTTCCAAATTAAGACGTTCGCTGCCACTATAATTGTCCTTGTGTTGCCACGTAACCATTTTTTTATATAGAATCTCAAACTGTATTGCTAAAAGTAATATAAAATGTATTTACTTTATAAGTAAAAGATGAAATTTGCTCTCGTGAGTCAAATTTCTTTTGGGGTGCACCAAGGCGTCAGTAGCATGTCAGGCCACATTCTGTAACGGGTGGCCATGAACTCGCTAGTGCGTCTCGTTTATTTTTGCTGAAAATTGTGACAGTTTAGAGTACTACATTTTTATTTTATATTCAAAAATAAAACGAAACATCCTACTGACAAACGACATATTTATTGAACAAAAAATATAATAGAAACAGCATTCAAGAACAAACACAATATCTTGAAGGAAATTCTCAAATACAATGTATGTCAAATCTCAGATAAGATACAATCAAGAACTTTACCGATTACACTCAAACAAATAAAATAAATACAAAGTTCAAGAATAGTAGCTACATATAACTGTCGAGAAATGAAAGAACAACGAAAGTGCTATCTGCATTTAGAGGTGGTGAATAACACAACAATTCAAATAAAACCCTGCCTTATTTGGGCCATCTGGGCACTCGCAAGTCGTGTCTGTTCGTTATCCTCTGCTGGCGCATAATCTGCACTCTTTTGTCGGTGTCTTTGATTTTCCATATGATTCTGGTTTTACCACAACATGTTGGGGATTTCTGACTGGCCGTTCTACCTACATTGTGGCAATAGTGCTCCTATAATAATGTTTCTGAATTCTTGGAGGGGCATTTTTGTGCCACAATATTTATTGTGTAAGGCATATGCATTTGTCAGCATCATTTACATAACGTGGATAAAAAGTTTCTTGTACCAGCGTATGGTTTTTGGTTCCGAGAGGTAATATGATAACACATAGATTTATTGTAGTTTACAATGATCATGGGCTTAGATTTCTTGTCTTTTCTTTTGTTTTCAACCTCAACCATTTCATTTGTAAATGCATTATAAATGTACCAAACCTCTCTCTTATCAGGCCACTTACCTATCATAACTCCTTCCACATATCTGGCAACGGGTTCACCTTTTCGTAATTTTGCCTTCTATATTTATTGGTTGTACCCTTCCTATTCGCCCTCAGAGTTCCCGTGCAGTGAGTGTTCTTATCCAGGAGCAATGTGAATCTATTATAGTAATTGTCCATTAGCAAGTGGTGGCCAGCATTCAACGTTTCATCCAGTAAATGAAGAACAATTTTTAGCGTATGGCCTCTTCCTCCTAAATCGTCCAACATGCCAGTGTATACCGCGAATTTTAGGACCATTCCAGTGGAAGTTGTCATACTATACAGGGTGTTACAAAAAGGGACGCTTAATTTTTCAGGAAACATTCCTCACACACAGATAGACGAGGCAATTCTTCGTGCAGTTGACGATAACGCTAATGTCAGTGTCAGAGAAGTTGCTGCCGTACAAGGTAACGTTGACCACGTCACTGTATGGAGACCCAGTTGTTTCCGTACCATGTACAGCGTGTGCAGGCACAATCAGCAGCTGATTGGTCTCCACCGGTACACTTCTGCGAATGGTTCATCCAACAATGTGTCAATCCTCATTTCTGTGCAAATGTTCTCTTTACGGATGAGTCTTCATTCCAACGTGATCAAATTGTAAATTTTCACGATCAACATGTGTGGGCTGACGAGAATGCGCACGCAATTGTGCAATCACGTCATCAACACAGATTTTCTGTGAATGTTTGGGCAGACATTATTGGTGATGTCTTGATTGGGCCCCATGTTCTTCCACCTACGCTCAATGGAGCACGTTATCTTGATTTCATACGGGATACTCTACCTGTGCTGCTAGAACATGTGCCTTTACGACACACCATGTGGTTCATGCACGATGGAGCTCCTGCAAATTTAAGTCGAAGTGTTCGTACGCTTCTCAACAACAGACCGATGGATTGGTAGAGGCGGACCAATTCCATGGCCTCCACGCTCTCTTGACCTCAACCCTCTTGACTTTCATTTATGGGGGCATTTGAAAGCTCTTGTCTACGCAACTCCGGTATCAAATGTAGAGACTCTTCGTGCTCGTATTGTGGACGACTGTGATACAATACGCCATTCTCCAGGGCTGCATCAGTGCATCATGGATTCCAAGCGACGGAGGGTGGATGCATGTATCCTGGCTAACGGATAGTTTGAAATCACGCTGGTACGTTCTGTTGGTGTGTGTTTCCATTCCATGATTAACTAGCCCTAACATGGAAAGTAAGCGCTTCCGGACACATGTCCACATAACATATTTTCTTTCTTCGTGTGTGAGGAAAATTTCCTGAAAGTTTGGCCGTACCTTTTTGTAAGACCCTGTATATATTTATGCCATATTTGTGCTTTTTATTTTTGATGTATTGGCGGAAAAATAATTTTCCATGCCAAACGATCACTGATTCGTCCGGTGACAGTTCCCGTCCACGGTAGTACACTTGGCACATACTTTCATTGAAGAAATTGATATCTGGACGTACTTTATACAACCTGTTGGACGGTTTTGGTTCGCCCTGTTTTGGATTTTCAGAAAAATGCAATGCATGTAGCATTAGAAGAAAATGATTTCTCGAAATACCGTCGGCAATTCCTTTCATGTGAAATAAAGGGGCATTTTTCCAATAGTTCTGCAACTTTCTCATCTTTATATTTCCCATGTGCAGGAAAACTTCCGAGAACACTAACAATTCGCCAACCGTCACATCTTTCCAACAATTTATTCGTGATTGTTCTTTGGTTCCCACAGAAAGGAGCCGGCCGATGTGGCCGTGCGGTTAAGGGGGCTTCAGTCTGGAACCGCGTGACCGCTACGGTCGCAGGTTCGAATCCTGCCTCGGGCAAGGATGTGTGTGATGTCCTTAGGTTAGTTAGGTTTAATTAGTTCTAAGTTCTAGGGGACTGATGACCACAGATGTTAAGTCCCATAGTGCTCAGAGCCATTTGAACCATTCGAAGCACAGAAAGGAATAATTCAATTGCGTTTCGATTTGTTCCTTCTACAACTTTCAATAGAAATTCGTCCGTCAGCAAAAGACGAAAATAATCTAAGGAAGCGTTTCCCGTTGGTTGAATTAGCAGTCCCTCATTTTTTAGAAACGGGCGGTTTACCGTTCCAACTGGCTCGCTTTCCCATGCAAAACTTGTCTCAGCTACGTTACCACTTGTTACCACATCTTCTGCCTTTTCCCCGTCGCTTGGATTCACAGCCATTTCTACAGTCTCATGTCAAGCAAACTCAGCTCCGTCAGATTCTTCACTGGATTCCAACCAGTCATCCTCACTGGCCAATTCCGTTTCCGAATCGCTTTCTTCTAATATTCGTTATAATTCCGCATCTGTTAGTTTTTGTACATTTATTGTGTCCCGTATTTTACGTTTCATGGGTTCTGAAGGGCCCGCCGTGTCACGATTGTTTTCCATTTTTAGTCCCACAACAGAGAAAAATTGTAGGGAAAAAAAGCGAACCGCACCCGCTAATATTGAAAACAATACGTCCTTAGAGTGCCTGCGCAATAAACCACACCGAACGGCTGTACCCGACCAAACCTTGGTGCGTCGCAACATCTGATTCTCTCGCCGCGCAGGCGCGTCCATATCATGTGCACCAAATTGGCCGGGCGCGCTGGTGCGCCGATGGCAGCAAATGTGTTAAACCATTACAAATTGATAACAACATTTTTTCTTTCCTGTTATACAGATATAGCTGTTAGTTAATAGATTGCTTTTAGTTCTGTAGATAAAATTTAGTGTTGTTCCTTTTATGTTGGAATTTGATACCAGAAGAACCAAATGGGTTTGTATCCAGCGTGCCACACAGCATCGAAGATACGGATTTCATATATTTATTTCACCTCTGGCCCTGTATACACGGTGGTGAGCATGGTTAGAAGGAATAGAAGCAAAAAATATTCCATTAAAACACATGAAACTTAATCATCCACACATGTGAACTCGTGCTTAACGCTGATGGAACCACGGTTACTATATTTGACATTAAAATATAGGATGAATGCAAAATCGCACAACACATACATGTGACTGGGTGATCACTTATCACAATAAAGATGAGCCGAGTGCTATAATCTCGACAATAAAAATTACGCTGCAGTTCAGTCTGTGGGCAAAACTATAAAAATCGTTTCACTGTTACTTCGTAGTCAGTTAAACTGGAGTAAGATAGCCAGATAGTTTATTTGTACACATTAACTACGATATAAAATATAACACCGCTAAAATGTGGCATCTTGAAGTTCGTGCTACGCAGGCACCAGAAATTCGTTGGAACTCACTCTGTAGTGGTAAAGCTTGCATAAAGGTGTGGTGGGGGACAGGTAAGTGAGACTTCATCTACCTTTATGACCATTAGATTGAACATCATTGCCGCGTCGTTAAATGAAACATCTACATCATGGTCAAGGCATGCCAAACACTTCACTCGTGCAGCTAGAGATGGCCGCGTTCGGGCTAAGCCTCGACAGTCGCGACTCTGCTCGTACATTCCCGTAAGTACCCTGTACGGGGCAACATTTCATTTGGTGTAGCGGGGTGGCATTTTTCGGTCAGCACAACTATTTTCATTTCGGCACAATAGTCGTTTGAAGGATGTTCGCACCGGCAGTGGTTGTTTGCACAAAACGAGGCAATCTAGTGATCTGTTGTGACAAACTGTGAAAATGAATGGGAAAGACGCAAGAGAGGGATGCGAATTCTCAATATATATATATATATATATATATATATATATATATATATATATATATATATATATATATATGCAATCGCATAAGCGACGGGTATTGGAAAACTGGTATGAAACGACGTTGAAATAACTAGCAGACAGAATTGAAAGACTCAGTTGGCAATGAAAGAGCAAACATTCACAACGAAAGACAGACGAGTTTCATTTCTCTGTACGTCAACGAGAACTTTGTGCTAAATTTGCAAGCATGCAGCAAGCCAAGAATCGGTGGTACAAACCACAAGCATTATTACACCGTCAGTAGCAACAGTTTGCGATGGAATCGAAAGAAGAGTATGGAGACTTAAAATCGCAACACCAAGAAAGCGTTGGGTGATATTGAAACGGTACAGTAGTTTCCGCTCTATAAGCAGCAGGTTTCGCTTCTCGCTCGCACCGGGAAATAGAAATAGAGGCCGCTCCGCAGCCAATTTTATTATACGACGCGGCCGGTCGCGGGTGCAACAGAACCCATGTGGACGGGTGGAAGGAAATGTGTCAGGCTTCAGAATACGTATTTATATGTGTCGTGTATTATGCATATCTTGTACGTGAATGTGAATCTGCACATGAACTTTCCTAATCCTCCTCACACCTTTCCGTAAAGCGTAGCCAAATCTTTGTTCGGAATTAGTCTATGTATAGTAGTGCCAACCTTACTCCTGGGTAGAGGATCAGAGAGACAGCATAGGCAGGTAAAAGTCAAAGACTTTCCAGTGTCATAAGATTTGGGGTTGAGAGGTTGGTCACGGCCAAGTGGTTCAACTACCCCCTCCACCGAGGCCCAGGAAGACCTCCGAGAGCCCTCCATATTCGAGGAGTGTTACAGAAGACGGATAAGTGAGCAGACGTGCCCTCTGTGCGTCTGTCTCAATGTTAACGCATGGAAGAGTGGTATTTGAATATTTGTACAAATTCTTTTATTTCCATCTTCGGATTGTGTAAGGAAATGAATGTGCTCGTTTAATTCCAGAAATTTGACCCCCTGTGTTAAAGTATCTGGTCCCCAGTTTGCCCGTTATCCTCGTCACATAGGAATGTCCTATGTAAAATATTGGGAGACTTTGATGGTAAACATTTGGCCAACGCAATTCCGTCTTACCCGTAGAAATGTGCGTGCAGATTAGTATATAATATACCCGAGCTATAGGTTGTAAAATTGTAATATCTCTAAACCGAAACAATTGCTGCAATCGCTATAAAGTCGAGTGATAATGTTTAAAATAAATAGGTAGTCAACTGTCATCAATCTTTAACATACCTTAAAAATCACAAAGAAGTCAAGTTAAAGGAATTTATTTGAAATAAAAGCTATAGAATGCAGGGACCCACACATTAGCGTGTGAGCCCTCCAGGCCCTTGCCTAGTATCATACAGAAAGGGCACGCTCTCTAGGTAGCGCTCTCAAGCTCCTCTCCCCAGTTATCCGTTGCGCAATTTTCATTCAAGGCTTGACGACATCAACATTCATCTGGCGTCCCTAGGCAAGGAGGTTGGACGATAAACTTTCAAGTTAAACGCAAATTGGTAGACGAGTTTCTACATCTGAAAGACGATGCCTATCCAGATTTCGCGCCAGTCACATAAGAACACCGCTAGTTGCGCCACTATGAGGGTGAAATCAGATCTGCTTTATATACGTGTTGCAACGATTGTGAGCATTGGTTAGCTTTGGTATTGATGTTAGTCAAGTATGCCTTTAAGGTAACCATGATGTCTTTATCAACACCTCACTGAATAAGAACGCGGTCATGTAATACGGCTACCAGAAGCTGGATGTTCCTTCTAAGACACTGCAGAAAAACTTAGCAGAGATGCAGCTAACGTATATGATTGCTGGTAGCGGTGGTCACGAGAATGTCACAGGAGGACCAGGCTTCGGACGGTCTTGCGGCGCTACCGACGGGGAAGACCATCGTGTTCGGAGTACCGCTCTGTCGAATCGTCCTACATCTGCTGCAGCGATTTGGGCATCAGCTGGCACGGCAATGACACAGCGAACTGTTATAAATCGGCTACTTCAAGATAATGTCCAAGCCGGACACCCTACAGTGTGCATTCCATTCAGCCCAAACCTCTGCCATTTCCGGTTTCAGTGACGTCAACCGAATGTTAAGAGGACAGGTCAGAGGTCTGTTGTGTTTTTCGATGATACCTGGTCATACCACGGTGCCAGTGATCGTCGTGTGTTGGTTAGAAGGACTCCATTTGAAGGCCTGCAATTAACCTGTCTGCGTGCTAGGCACACTGTACCTACACATGGAGTTACGCTATGGGATGCGGTTTCATATGTCTGCAGGAGCACTCTCGTGATTATCCCACGCACCACAAGTGCCGTCTGTAGGCCAGTCTGATGATTCATCGCTAGATTTGGCTCCAGCCAAGATCATATGATATGTCATCGCACGGCATCTCTAGCAGAATCGACAAACAGCATTAATCGATCCAAGTATTGAACGACCAACTGCAATAGGCAAGGAAGTGTATCCCACACACTGACATTCGGCACCTTCACAACACAAAGCATTCACGTTTGCATCCAACCTCCTGACGGTTAAACTAGCTATTTATATACCACCCTTTCACATTTCCAATAACGTATCTCGCGCTTAAAGTAACTTGTGATCCTGCTTCGTCAATCACTTATTTAAGTTATCTAGACAAATGCATGCCACATTAATTTTTTATATGTCGAGACTTTTTCCCATCAGTGTATATTAATGCAAAGCACGTTTGGTAACTCAAGGGGCATGTCTGGAAAGATTTTTCGATTTAAAACTCACTGATATTGAAATTATGAAGGGAAAAGGAGAGCAGGAATGAAAATCAGAATATCCAACATGGACAATAGACATCTCATTTTCAGTGGACTTAACTGCACACTGCCCCAAATAAGAAATTGTAAGGTGAGAAAAAAACTTCTTTATGATTTGATAGGGAGGTATTTGAATATAAAAACGCATTTTAGAAGAAATCTACTCTGACAAACACGGTCGACTTCCCTAGGCTCACTAGCATTAAAGAAAAATTCATTGTGGTCTTGTAAGAATTACATAGAGAGCTTCCTAAAGGTTTTGAAGATACTGTCACCCTTACATATGTTTTCGAGCTTTTTTCCAAGACCGTTTGCCATTTCACCTGAAAGTGCCCCTGTGAATCTGCTGATGTCCCCTATTCATCTCCAAGGTATATTCTGTTTGAAAGACAAATCTTTTCTTACCAAAATTGTTCAGGATGTGTACATTGCTTTTTTTCAGATAGTTTCCATATCTCCATAATGATGCTGTGAACATTCTTCACTATTTCAATCCATACTCGCCTGTGAAAGACCTTCTTTCGATTATGAAAATGACTATGTACTATTACGTGGCCACCAGAGCACTATAATCTGCAAAACTCTCTGTGACTCTTTATATGCAGATGGTTTGTTGTTGTTGTTGTCTTCAATCCTGAGACTGGTTTGATGCAGCTCTCCATGCCTCCCAGTACTTACTGCAACCTATATCCTTCTGAATCTGTTTAGTAAATTCATCTCTTGGTCTCCCTCCATGATTTGTACCCTCCACGCAGCCCTCCAACTCTTAATTTGTGATACCTTTCGTATGGAATGAAAATTATGTATTCAAGAGACCTAAAATATTTAAGTAATACTAATATATTTTTGTGATATATGTTATTCAGAAGTGTGAGATATAAAACCTAGTCAAATGCAGTACGACTGCTCTGACATTTAAATGCAGTGCTTTTATAGTTTCCTCCTCTTCCCTCTCTGCCCACTCAGACAGTTTAGCGTGGCAGTGGGGTGAAGTGTGCAGCGAGGCTGAGTGTTATGGCACTTGTGACAGGGCATGGATCACAAGCTGAATGCTTGGCCACCCCTGACACACATTGTGTTCTCTTACCTGAAGGTACAAATCTTCACGTCGACGTGTGGAATTCTGACTCAAAAATAAGACAGTTGTCTGCAAGTAAACGCCAGTTTCTTGAACCTGTCCACACCCGGATGTCTCTTCGGCGGCTATGACGCCTGATTCGATTCCTCTTATCGCAGTATGACCTGGTATCCAGCGTAACACATTTTCGTATATCCGATTTTTTGCTGCTGAGTACATTTGCTTAGCCGCGCGGATAGAGGCGCCATGTCACTACTTGTGCGGAGGTTCGAGTCCTCCCCCGGGCATGGGTATGTGTGCGTGTTGTTCGTAGTAGAAGTTAGTTTACGTAGTGTATAAGTCTAGGGACTGATGAACTCGGCAATTTGGTCCAATAGGAATTCACACACATTTGAATATTTATTGAACATTTTTTTAAGGACCTGCAGAGCTCAAAGGGAACAAGTGGCAATGACAAAGTTCATTTATTGGTGACACCTCATCTGTTCCAGTGCTTTCAACGCCATGTACGACACATCACATTCCGTACACTGTGGAAGTATCTGAAGGTAGAATTTCAGTGACACGATGACCCTGAATCTAATTAATTTTCGAGCGATTTGCCACTTTTTGACACATGTACGGAAACGATATCACATTTGTTGTGTTCTACTGATTTATTATAAAAACTTATGAAGTCTTTCAATGAATTCAGAAATTATCCGGTCTCCTCAATTACGTTTTAAAGGTCGAGAAGATTTCTTCATTGGTTTTCACTGGCTGTGGCAGTGATTCCAGCGAAATGCTTTCCCATGGCTTGGGCAGCGTTTTTGTTGTTGGTCGGGATGTACTAGCTGCTCATCAACACGTTGATACGGCACTTGGCACCTCTTCCGGAAACCGTGTTGGCGGGTATTACAGTAACAATGAAACAGATATCGGTATTCAGGAACGTTGTCACGATCATATTCTTGTTCTTCTTCATAATTATACTGCAAGTTTCCGCTCAATATTAAGAAAGTTGTGACATTTTCTGCAATTGGTAGGCTCTCGAAAGACTGCAAACAGGCTCATGCGTTCTTACCGACATTCATATCTTTCCCAGGTAACAGGCCGCCTTTCTTTTTGCCCTGAGGGCTGATGGGTCAGTTGGATTGGCAGCCTCGGCTCTACATGTTTCGATGCTGCCATGTCGCTCGAACATATCAACTTGTTTGCCCATACTAAGTTTGTCTTTCCGATTGCCTGTCGGGTATTGATCTGCCAGTTACGTATGTCCAGATTGCGAAAGAGCCTCAGAAATGCAGATCGACCACTTTCCTCTGAATGGTGCAGATGAGAACTGGACAGCAATTCTAAAGATTAATGGGGAGGAATGAACCTGTCGCTGTAATAAAGCTCATGCTCTACGTTATCTTACAGAGAAAATAACTTTTTGTTTACTTTTTATAGTGCTCTGGCAGCCACATCGGAATTACCTTGCTTGATTAGTGTGACTGCTGTCCACTTTTAATAATTCCGGGACCTGCCAACTCTGTATTTTCCATAAGAAAACCTGACCACACAATATTTTGTCACGTGACACGTAATGCAAGACTAAGAATTCCAGCACTGAGCCACAGATAAAATAAGAAACTACTGTATGGTATTTTTAGAAAGTTATTTAACTGGTTCTTGGCTGCGTCAGAGCACACTACTGCTATGCAAAACATTTATCGTCTGTAATGAAAACGATATTGTCATAGACGACAATGATAGCCACTCGTGACAGAAAGGTCGCAGATTAAAGCCATTCTCTGGAGGAACCATTTCTTCTTCTATATGTGTGTCTTATCCTGCCTTCCTCCACGAAATCGCCAGTGGATGTTTGTGCAGTAGTACTAAAAATGGAGATGGTCGATACGAATCGTCTTATTACGAGAGATTTTCATAAGCAGGATCAGGCCGCAAAGCGATGTAGGATTGTCAGCGTATATCTCTGATGGTGGTATTCGACAACAGCGCCTTAATCTCTCAGCAGTATCTCATGGTACATCTCATGACGGTACATGTCTGACACTTTTACTTCTACGTTCATTACACTGAGACGTTTAACTATGGGCTGGCAAAAGTATGGGATGTCCCAGTAACAGATACTACCTTCCTTATATAGGATACACCTATATAAAATACAAACGCGACACCACACTGCAAAAAACCTGATCCTCGCAATGTATTTATACAATTACCACTCCGTAATTGGTCACTGTTAGCAGATACTTTTACAGATGATGTAACCAGAAATTCAGTTATAGTGACTACTCAGAAATTTTAATGCGTTACACCATACGACCCTGCAGGCAATTCCTTAGTCAATCTTAAACAGCTAAAATGTCAACGATGTATATCTCATTCATCGAGCTACTTCAGTTAAATAGAAACATATGACATGGTGCCATTAAATGCTGTAAAAAATGTTTCGAATTCATTTCATGATGTAAAATTTACCAAACCAGTTCTTACTTCCCACTGCCTTCATAAAGCAAATGTCGACATCATTTACATTAACCCTCTAATTACATATGTTAACGACACAACTTATACCCCCCCCCCCCCCTAAATGAAACAGTCACTTTATGTGACATATTCCGACCTCCTAACCACAACATTACTCGTAATCTAAAAACGTGTGAACGCTATTAGCACTCTTAACAATGTATCAGCTCTGATTCTAAGACTTAATCGTCTCCTCGTAGAGTCTGCACCAAGACTCCTTGTGGACAGTTACCAGTTTCATCCCAAAACTAACTGAATTTAAACGTCATTCATCCAGTAGAATGACTGAGTTGATTCCTCCATCGGAGCTAAGTTCACCGGAAACATACTACCACCTTCTTTACTCATGGACATGTGGTGCACAGGGCTACCAAATGGAAAGGGCTCTCTTTAGGGAACACGGTTTCTCAGACGAAGCGTTATTATGTTACTTGAGGGAGCGGATGATAAATAGGTCAACAACTGCAGATGTACTTAGATTTAACGAGTCTACGTCTGTGCTGATAAACGTCTTTCTCGCCATGAGACGTATACCCACTTCACGTCAACTGGCGCCGATGCTTTTCGTGTTTCTCGTCGTGGGGCGGCGATTATATCCAAACACCTGGGGCTACTATTTCATTTCAAATGGTTCAAATGGCTCTCAGCACTATGGGACTTAGCTTCTAAGGTCATCAATCCCCTAGAACTTAGAACTACTTAAACCTAACTAACCTAAGGACATCACACACATCCATGCCGGAGGCAGGATTCCAAACTGCGACCGCAGCGTTCGCGCGGCTCCAGACTGTAGCGCCTAGAACTGCTCGGCCACTCTGGCCGGCTACTACATTATTACACTGACTGTTTACCAAATTATCCACAAATGGTGCGATATCCCATTTTTTCAGAAAGCTTCCTCGTTGAAGGGTCACAGAAAATAATTCTATACACAGCTGTTCATTTCGCCAAGCTTGTAAGTAAATCATTATACACACTACTGGCCATTAAAATTGCTACACAAAAAAGAAATGCAGGTGATAAACGGGTATTCATTGGACAAATATATTATACTAGAACTGACATGAGATTACATTTTCACGCAGTTGGGGGGCATAGATCCTGAGAAATCAGTACCCAGAACAACCACATCTGGCCATAATAAAGGCCGTGATACGCCTGGGCATTGAGTAAAACAGAGCCTGAATGCCGTGTACAGGTACAGCTGCCCATGCAGCTTCAACTCGATACCACAGTTCATCAAGAGTAGTGCCTGGCGTGTTGTGATGAGACAGTTGCTCGGCCACCATTGACCAGACGTTTTCAATTGGTGAGAGATCTGGAGAATGTGCTGGCCAGAGCAGCAGTCGAACATTTCCTGTATCCAGAAAGGCCCGTACAGGACCTGCAACTTGCGGTCGTGCATTATCCTGCTGAAATGTAAGTTTTCGCAGGGGTCGAATGAAGGGTAGAGCCACGTGTCGTAACACATCTGAAATGTAACGTCCACTGTTCAAAGTGCCGTCTATGCGAACAAGAGGTGACCGAGACGTGTAACCAATGGCACCCCACACCATCACGCCGGGTGATACGCCAGTATGGCTATGACGAATACACGCTTCCAATGTGCGTTCACCACGATGTTGCCAAATACGTATGCGACCATCATGATACTGTAAACAGAACCTGGATTCATCCGAAAACATGACTTTTTGCCATTCGTGCACCCAGTTTCGTCGTTGAGGCGCTCCTCTCTGTGATGCAGCGGCAAGGGTAACCGCAGACATTGTTTCCTTGCTGATAGTCCATGCTGCTGAAAACGTCGTCGAACTGTTCGTGCAGATGGTTATTGTCTTGCAAAAGTCCCCATCTGTTGACTCAAGTATCGAGACGTGGCTCCACGATCCGTTACAGCCATGCGGATAAGATGCCTGTCATCCAGACTGCTAGTGATACGAGGCCGTTGGGATCCAGCACGGCGTTCCGTATTACCCTCCTGAACCCACCGATTCCATATTGTGCTAAGAGACATTGGATCTCGACCAATGCGAGCAGCAATGTCGCGATACGATAAACCGAAATCGCGATAGGCTACAATCCGACCTTATCAAAGTCGGAAATGTGATGGTACGCATTTCTCCTCCTTATACGAGGCATGACAACAACGTTTCACCAGGCAACGCCGGTCAACAGTTGTTTGTGGATGAGAAATCGGTTGGAATCTTTCCTCATGTCAGCACGTTCTAGGTGTCGCCACCGGCGCCAACTTTGTGTGAATGGTCTGAGAAGCTAATCATTTGCATATCACAGCATCTTCTTCCTGTCGGTTAAACTTCGCGTGTGTAGCTCGTCGTCTTCGTGGTGTAGCAATTTTAATGACCAGTAGTGTATTACTGTTTTGCTGGTAGCATAATGTGGAGGCAACTAAGGCTCAATTTCATTCGGCGTTCGAGGAGAATCATGTAAGTGTCGGTTTAGCTATAGACTACAAACGGACATAAAACACTTTGAAAATAAATCCTCCAATGAGTGTCTGTACCTCAATTTTTAAATGTGTGTACTGGTGTTCGAAGGGATTTGCGCGGAGAGCTCCCAGAGGCCGGCCGCGGTAGTCTCGCGGTTCTAGGCACGCAATCCGGAACCCTGCGACTGCTACGGTCTGAAGTTCGAATCCTGCCTCGGGCATGGATGTGTGTGATGTCCTTAGGTTAGTTAGGTTTAAGTAGTTCTAAGTTCTA
This sequence comes from Schistocerca gregaria, assembly GCF_023897955.1. Classification (NCBI taxonomy): domain Eukaryota; kingdom Metazoa; phylum Arthropoda; class Insecta; order Orthoptera; family Acrididae; genus Schistocerca; species Schistocerca gregaria. The sequence goes on from NC_064931.1 coordinate 839,799,872, forward strand.
GGGGACTGATGACCACAGCAGTTGAGTCCCATAGTGCTCAGAGCCATTTGAACCATTTGAACCAAGCTCCCAGAGATAACTGATGATACCTCAAAACCACGTGTATTTACTGCTTTCACAGTTACTTGTTGAATTTTATTCATGTCGATTCATCCTGAACAGTCAAGGTATTTTCTTTCGCCACCGTTAGGTTCCTCTTCACAACTTCGTATTGGAAGCTATACAGAACTCATGACGTTCGTTTATCCTGACAGTTACTTACGTCAGATCCATGAATTCGTCAATATTTCAATATGCGGGATGCTTCCTTAACTTTAATCCTAAACCAGTATACTTTTTGGCACATTTTATGACTGACCATGTAATTCAAGTTATTATTTGACAATAATGACTAATTCATGGACTTTTATTATTTGACCCCATTCATTTGATATCGCTTGGTATGACGTAAATGTTTTACATACCTGGTGATGGTTCTTGGAATGGAAATGGTTATTCAATAAAAATATTTATCAGCAGATCTTGGCGGTAAAAGATCACTTTTTCACACTGCAGCGAGTTTTGAATTCGTGCCTATTTTCTCTGTGATAATTCGTCTCTATATAATAACCCAACTGCTATCCGGTTTCCTTTATCATTCTTTGGACTACTATCGCTCATGTTATTCCTGTTGCTACCAGACCTGAGATCCTTGCACGAATTACTGATCTGTTTCACCAAATTTAATACAATGTTTCCATGCTAGAGTAAGTTAGACAGTCACTGGGCATGAAATTATATTCATGGAAGGCGCTAAACCTATTTTCAGCTTATTCGAATAGGTTTTTGTTATAACATAATTCGTAAGCAGTTGCTATTTATTGATACATGAAATTCTGGGAATGAAACCAATCCACTTCTAGTCTTGTGGTATACGGTCTGTGAATCGCCGAGTCATCTTCAGAATAAACCATATGACGTATTGCACATGTTTTATCGCAACACCACAAAATAATTAATGTAGATTACTGGACTTTCTAGAATACATTTGACTAGGTGAGATATTTAAGTGATTAACATTGCAAGGTCACAAGTTAATGTTGGCGCGAGACTAGCCGTTGCAGATGTGTAATGCTACTACATTGTTTACCGGTGAAAACTTCAGAAAGGTGAATGCAAGCATGGAAAAGTACATGCATTGTGTTGTGCGAATACCGGATGTCAGTTTGTGAGACGGAGTTACACCTGTGATGCACTTGGTCGGTCAGTACAGGGAGGGATTATGCTGGTTGTGGATGACGCTGGGGTTGTCGTCCGAAGTTCAAATTCGCAGTCAGGGTGGGGGATAACCACGAGAGTGCTCTTGCTGTCATATTAATGTTCCTGCTGTCATATTAAATCGCACCCAGACCATAACTCCTTCGTTGCATGCCCTCAACTGACTTCCTTAAAGCCTACCTGTAGCCATCACTAACACCGAGGAAGAACCAGCTTCAATCAGAAAACAAAACGGACCTCCTCCCTGCAATCCAGTGAGCTATCTCTCGATACCACTTAAATCGCAACTGGCGTTGATTTGGGGTCGCCTTTGAAGAAATCGGTTTCTACCAGTCGTTGAGTCACTGTGATGCTAACTGCAGCTCAAATCGCTGCTCAAAATACAGTACGATGAAACAGAGCTATACTCCATACGTGATGGTTTTCCCTGTCTGTATAGTCACGTGGTTATCGGAATCTTGGTCTTCTTAAGACCGTAGATTCTCGTAATTACCGCTTCCAGGAATCATGTAGGTTGGCTACATTCACGCCAAGTCTTTTGCCAGTAATACAGAAGAAGCATTCAGCTTATCGTATCCCTATTACACGTACTCGTTCATGCTCAGTGAGGTGTTGGTAACTGCGTCATTGTCACCTCAAAAGCATTCTTTACTAACATCAGCATAAGAGCTAACTGAGCCTCACGACCGTTACAACGACTGTTTGAAGTAAATCTGATTTTCATGCTCATAGTTGGGCTACTAACGCCACATTTACGAGACTGGCACAGAAATTTGAATAGACATAAGTTTTCAGGTGTAGAATCACGCCTACCAAGTTTCCTGTATGCCAATTCCCCATTATGCATTTAACAGTAGTCGTCAAGCTCTTGTGCTCAGAAACCAATACTGAAATTGTAGAGTGGCACCTCGGGCCAGAAATTTATTTTTTTATTATTAAAAGGTAACCGGCGAGGATTTATATTTTATGATGCCTCCCTCCCTTCCCAATAGACGCAAAAAGTTAGCCGTTTGCCACCAAGTACTGATCGTTAAAAATCGCCAAAATTCGGAAAACGTCGTCTTGGCTGTTCTCTGTTTGAAATTTCTGCCACCCTCATCGACCCTTAATTGTGACATTGTTACTGCCTGACGATGTATTATGGTGTTGTTTGGTTCAAATAGTTCTGAGCACTATGGAACTTAACATCTGAGGTCATGAGTCCCCTAAAACTTAGAACAACTTAAACCTAACTAACCTAAGGACGACACACAGATACATGCCCGAGGCAAAATTCGAACCTGCGACCTTAGCTGTAGCGCGGTTCCAGACTGAATCGCTTAGAACCGCTCGCTCACTGTGGCCGGTGGGTGTTGTTTGTGTGAGCGGATGATTAACTGGTTAATAATAGTAACTGTACTTATATTTAAATGCGTTATACAATGCAAGATACGATCACTATTATTTACTAAATGTTTTTACTGTCATTTTTCTTCTACTCATTGTGCGGTATTACAACAGCCTTAATTTAATTTCATATTCGGTGCTACAAATAAGTATCGTTTCCGAAGACGACCGTCTCTATAAAGACCACTCACGAATCCATGCTACTTCCGTTTTAAATTCACACCACAGCAGCGGATCAGTACGAGGCACAAACCTCTTGAGTTTTCAGCACTGGAAGACAAACATCAAAACCTTATCCCTGTTAAGCCCCCTCACTTGGAACGACAAGTATATTACCCCTGCACACAACTTCGTCCCTGAGGTACCTGGTAAACTTTTCATACACTTACTATAAGTCATCTAGTGTGTTTTTGATTCGACAGCGGAGTCAAGTACAGCGAACAAGCGCTAATATTAAGTGTTTATTCTGTAACGGTAAATGTAAGCATAAAATTTATTTCCTTACTGTGTCTTGTAATGTACTTTCTGGCATCCTCGTCCAAATTTGCACCCACTCAAATGCGTACAATCGATACTGCGTCTCTAAATTGCGGAAACTTTGACTATCATCTGAGACAATATTCAAATTATAGTACGACTAAGAGTACTCTGTACCTACCAACCAATGAAAGCGATGCACTGCATTGCCACCTCTGGATGTGCACCAACAGTTGTAACAGAGCACATGTCAAGCCGATGGCAACAATACGGAGGCTAGCTGGAGCGGCCGTGCGGTTCTCGGCGCTGCAGTCTGGAGCCGAGAGACCGCTACGGTAGCAGGCTCGAATCCTGCCTCGGGCATGGATGTGTGTGATGTCCTTAGGTTAGTTAGGTTTAATTAGTTCTAAGTTCTAGGCGACTGATGACCACAGAAGGTAAGTCGCATAGTGCTCAGAGCAATTTGAACCATTTGAACTGTGCGGAGTTTGTTCTCTTGACTGCAAGATATGACTGGCCCACTCAGATACAGTCAACACCTGCTCTGGAACTGTGAACTGAAATATAATATTAATATGTTAACTGCATTTGCAGTTAACATCTACAACAATTTGCATAAACATCCCTACCCATGTTACGTCATTTACACAGTGGTATGTTAGTAATGGGGCAAAATTCGTTTCAGCGCACTATGTTACTGTAGGGTGCCTACATTCAGGGACAATTAAGCATCTGGGACAAACCTCTATTGACAGACAGATCTCTAACCTATTGTTCTGCTAAGACGATTATGAACCCCTGGGAATAATATTCCCTTTTGATTGAGAGGTCCTTAACCTATGGCTCCAGCAACCCTCCCCCTCTCCCCCCATCATCCTCCACCATCTGCTCCCCAATCCTTGTGGAATACCACATGCCGAGACAAGTAAAAGTTTTACATCGATTTGATTAAGTAATTAGTGAAATCGACAAATTAATTAAACGCCAACCCCACTGGGAAACCTCTCAGCCCTGCCACTCCCACCTGTCCCCCACCAGGAAATTGGCAGGAAAAAGATTCAGTTGTATGGTCATTTGGCGGGAAATGGATTGTAGCGTATGTAACATTGTTTAAACAAATTATACACTGTGTACAATTTGATTATTTAAACAATGTATGAAATAGAAGGTGGTATTTGTAATATAGTTTATTTATTCAGTTTAAGTGTTTGTCGGGAAATTAACTACAATCTATGGAATACTATTTATTTAAAAAGTTTGGGGAGGACAAGGCAGTATGGAATATTTAAACACTTGGATTCTTATGTTTTACTTTCCTCACTTCTCCAAGCACACTGCTGCCTAAGCACAGACGGGATATAAAATTTGGGTGAAATAATCCATTAGCCTTACCCCATCAAATTAACTTTTTAACAATTTACAGGTGTCAAATAGATTATTTGAAACACTCGCCTCCACCTTACATTGGTCGTTTTTCATAGTGACGCATATTTTCAACATTTCAGTATAACACGCAAACATTATGAATATCTACAAGGTCTTGTACGCCAGACATTTGAGAACACAAACACCCTCCTCCACCAAAACGTTTCCACTAAACACATCTGGTGTAGAGAAAAAAACCCTGTCGATCACACAAATTCTCGATCACGAAGCGAGCCGTCCACCGACTACAGGGTAACCCCGTGGTCGCCGGCTTGGGGAGAGACACACCCACATGCGTACTGGGCATGCCCACCAGTACCGAACGCAGCGTGCGCGCAAGAGAGCTCTTGCAAACGCGATTCGGTTTTTTAATGTACTGTAGAATTCCTAAATTGTTTCTCTCTGCTACGTTCAGGAGGGGGTAGAAGTTTCATGGTAGGTTAGGGACAACGGGAAATACTACTGCAAGGCAGAGTCTGTTGTGATGTACTGAGAAGTAGTAAACATGACACACTTAAATCATGATCCAATACATAGCAATAAGTTGTCATGGATAGATCTCACAGATCGCTATCAGTCAGAAATCAGACGCCGCGACTGGGTTTTTAAAAGACTGTATAACATGTAAGCTATTTATCTGCTACAGTCAGATGAAGGAGGAGGAGCATGCATACTGCATGATTGGATAGGGACCACAGTAAATACCACTGCAACACAGTTTCCACTGCAATGTACTGAGCAGCACTAAAGACGACATACTAAAACCAGAGATCACTGTCAATCGGGAATCCGAATTAGCGATTGGGTTTTTAAAACACTATAGAGTTCCTAGAGAGCTTCCCTCCACTACATTCGGAAGAAGGGAGGAAGATTCTACTGCATGATAGGATAGAGACAACGGCATATAGGGATGCAAGACAGAGTACACTGTGATGTATTCAGAAGCGCTAATTACGACACACGTGAAGGAAGACCCAGTCCGCAGCAGTAGTAGCCGTGGGTAGCTATCAGAGATCACTGGAACACTCGCACATCCCGAGCAGTCAGATCCTAGGCGTCGATACACAGCCCATCGAGCCCCTCAAATGGCGGCGTCGAAGTTGACGAACCAGAGGAAACTACAGCCGCTGCCGCAGTCGTGGACGCGCGTGTATGTGAGACTGCACCACCCCTGGTCATGGATGGCGTCTAGGGATAATTGGAGTGGCAGCAATTCGGTTATTATCAATACGTCCAGTGCAAACACCCATAACGTTGAATCTTTTCTCGTACAACACACACAAGTCCGCTTCTGTTGGGCTCAACCAGCACACTGGTCAATTCGCCAGGCCTCACTGCCATGGGAAGGATCAGATAGTTTGGCGCATTCTTTCTACTCGTCGCAGGCTGAACTGATCTGTTATTTCCGGTTACCGACTCCTAGTAACGGCCGCTGCAGCCAGTCGCAATGCACTGTGAAAGTATCAGCTGCATCTTGGATGTATACAGCAGTTCTAAACAATTACACCCTGACATACTCCATCCAGTTTAAGAAAGCCACTTTACCCAGTTCGAGGCAGCGATGTGGTTGACCATACACTTCGAATTTCTCACACGAGATGTAGATTCCTTCAGTTTATGCGCATTATTTTCGAAGACAGAAGAAATTGGAGAATACACACGTTTTCACATCGCTGAAGTATCATTACTTGTTGTAAAATCCTGCACAGGACTCTGGCACAGGCTTATTCCCTGTAAGCATTCTTTCATCAGGAAGAAAAAATGTCTATTTTTAACATTCACGTCCTGCAACACAGGACTCAGATGTTAAAATCAGTTTTGATTCACGATGGAGTGATAAGATCCTCTACTGCCATAGGACGCCTCCTCACTTTCCGATTCTCCCTTAAGGTAAAGCACAGAGAAGTTGTGAATGTAAGGTTTATACTACATATCACTTTTTAAATTCGGTAATACATCTGATTTCATTACGACGGACGTCTCTCCCTGTGTAGGTGAGAGACTCAAATATCGTTTAAAGATATTTTCGCAACGAACAAAAGGCCAGGTCAAGAATCACATCTGAGGTACCCTAGAAATCATCTCCACCTGCCAGGCGGCTAGTCACTCATACAAGATTGATAGGGTATTTAATGAAATTCATCATGAGAGTCATTTTCCATAACGAGTAATTTTTCTTTTTCAGTAGTTGGATTACAGTCACCATATAGTTCAAATGGGAATCCCTGGAGCGAAGACAATGAGAAACATTACTGAGAATCGACATTTGAAGATGGTCACAGGAGGGCTCTGCCACCGGCAACATACGTGGTTCAAATGGCTCTGAGCAGTATGGGGCTCAACTGCTGTGGTCTTTAGTCCCCTAGAACTTAGAACTACTTAAACCTAACTAACCTAAGGACATCACACACATCCATGCCCGAGGCAGGATTCGAACCTGCGACCGTAGCAGTCACACGGTTCCGGACTGCGCGCCTAGAACCGCGAGATCACCGCGGGGCAACATACATTTCGCGTAAGCACAGCACCATTAAAAACACGATCACAACTAATATTTCACCGTCACCCTGCATAAAAAGCGGTCTTGGCTTTAGAGCCTCACACAAGGGTCGTTTATAGCGTTACGATTTCTGATAGATATGCTGTCTGCAATTTTGAATCAAGTCCATCCAGTCAACCACATACTTGCGTTGGATCCTATGGAGATGTCTTTTAATAATTATAGCCACTGATAAGTCATATTCATGCCAATACGTTCTCTCGAAACGAGTTGCCTCACTAGAACCTGTTTGTTACAAAAAAAATTCAGTGTGGCTTTAGACAGCGCCTCTGCATCTTGTAACTATTCCTCTGTCTCTGCCCCAACCTCCTTGCAGCTTATTCCATGTGATCAGCACAATGTAAGACGGAAGTGAACAATAGGTTAGGTTAGGTTAGCGTTTAACGTCCAGTTGACAACGAGGTCATTCACGGAGCGCGAGCTCGGGTTAGGGAAGGATTGGGAAGGAAATCGGCCGTGCACTTTCAAAGGAACCATCCCGGCATTTGCCTGAAACGATTTAGGTTAATCACGGAAAACCTAAATCAGGATGGCTGGAGACGGGATTGAACCGTCGTCCTCCCGAATGCGAGTCCAGTCTGCTACCACTGCGCCACCTCGCTCGGTCGGAACTGAACACAAGCCAGAGAGTGCTACGTCTACCATCCTCTGCATACCGTGGAAAAACAAGTTGAGCTGAGTTAATGCGACAGGACGAATTTTTTGACCACTGTGTAGAAATGGGGCACAATTTGTCGTAGGTTCGCCAACGATGTACGATGTGTGTGGCCAGTGCCAAAACCAAGCTTTCTCCTGCAACAAGACGCAGTATAAAAGACAGTATGGGAACTGGAAGAAGGACAAGAATTTTGCTACTGCATTGCTGAGCCTATCCAAACTAACTACAAGTACGGCATTCCGAAGGAGATTTTCATCCCTCTGAGGTGACAAACTGTAAAGTGATACAATTACTACCTTGCACACCAAAGAAAACATCGATTCTTTGTAGCACAAACACTACATTCGTTTCCAGAGGTGTGTGACACCTGCTGTTTACGAAGTTCATCCCCGATCATGGTTTGGATATTACAGTATGTTCATCGACAGCTGACAATGCATAAGAAGAAACAGTGATATCTTGGGAGGAAATGAACACTATGATCAGCAACCAGAGGAGATGTAACAGTCTTACTGCAGTTTACCACCGCCCCTGGTAACCTTCCTCATGCACGCAGAATTCAAGGTCCGATGTTTGGCAATATTGCGCATGTGCGGAAAAATATTGCCGTTCCGCCTTGAGGTCACGTCTTTAGAATGCCTCCTCTCTCCACTGCTGTGATGTGTATATGTAGCAACAGTCTATTCTCCTCTTCAGAAGACGCAATTCTATTGATTTTGTACAGTACTCTTTTCGTGGTATTTGCCTGTAATTTTATATATTATCAATCAAATGTCATAATTTTACTGACTTTTTTAGATTTTACATAATGAATGGTATTTATCTCAATTTTCACGTATCTTACATCAATTTCGCGTGGTTATTTCAGGTTTTCAGGAATTTTACAGATTTTATGTGATCTTCCTTATTTTTTCTTCAGTTTTTCATATGTATATGGTCATGTGTCAGACATACCCATGCTCTGTTTGATTTTCTACAAGAACATATGTGTATTTTATACAGCAACTTACTAAAAATTCCTAGGACTTGAACTCTGCCGAATGACACACTTGCATGCATATAGGGTAGGGCGAACATGAAAAGTACTGTAACAGTTATTTCATACCTAAATGAAACTGAAGACTCGATTAACGCCCACGATGTGGAAGGGAAATGGCCTATTTCTCATAAATCTTCGTTCATCTAGAGGAGGATACAGAAACAGGTTTTCCATCAATGTACATGTTTCATCACAATTGAGTTGGAATCTATATTTCGCCTGAGAAATTCGAGGTGGATGGTCACAACATCGAAGCATCGGACTCAGTGATTTTTTTTTTCTTTTTAAATGGGTGGTGTATGCCGGGGTATCTTTATAACTACAGTACACATCCAAGATCCAGCTACGTGTTTCCCAGGGCACCGTGGCTGGCTGCAGCAGAGGCTACAAAGAACGCGCGTGTTTTGCCTGGGAGAAGATTCAAAATTGTGGGTGTTTGCGCTGGACACATCGATAACAACCGCATTCGAACACTCCAGTCATCCTCGGTTACCCTCCATGGCTTGGAGTGCTGCACTCTTGCGTACACACGTGTCCAGAATTGCGTCTGCGGCCACGGCTGTAGATTCCTCGAGTCCTGGAATGTTGGCACCAGCGTTTGAAGGGTTTGGCGTGGCGTGTGTGGAGGTGAGTGCGCGGGATGTGTAAGTGTTCCAGTGATCTCCGATAGCTACCCATGGCAACTACTGCTGCGGGCTGGGTCGTCCATTAAGCGTGTTGTGTTTAGTGCTTCTAAATACACTCCTGAAAATGGAAAAAAGAACACATTGACACCGGTGTGTCAGACCCACCATACTTGCTCCGGACACTGCGAGAGGGCTGTACAAGCAATGATCACACGCACGGCACAGCGGACACACCAGGAACCGCGGTGTTGGCCGTCGAATGGCGCTAGCTGCGCCGCATTTGTGCACCCCGCCGTCAGTGTCAGCCAGTTTGCCGTGGCATACGGAGCTCCATCGCAGTCTTAAACACTGGTAGCATGCCACGACAGCGTGGACGTGAACCGTATGTGCAGTTGACGGACTTTGAGCGAGGGCGTATAGTGGGCATGCGGGAGGCCGGGTGGATGTACCGCCGAATTGCTCAACACGTGGGGCGTGAGGTCTCCACAGTACATCGATGTTGTCGCCAGTGGTCAGCGGAAGGTGCACGTGCCCGTCGACCTGGGACCGGACCGCAGCGACGCACGGATGCACGCCAAGACCGTAGGATCCCACGCAGTGCCGTAGGGGACCGCACCGCCACTTCCCAGCAAATTAGGGACACTGTTGCTCCTGGGATATCGGCGAGGACCATTCGCAACCGTCTCCATGAAGCTCGGCTACGGTCCCGCACACCGTTAGGCCGTCTTCCGCTCACGCTCCAACATCGTGCAGCCCGCCTCCAGTGGTGTCGCGACAGGCGTGAATGGAGGGACGAATGGAGAACGTGTCGTCTTCAGCGATGAGAGTCGCTTCTGCCTTGGTGCCAATGATGGTCGTATGCATGTTTGGCGCCGTGCAGGTGAGCGCCACAATCAGGACTGCATACGACCGAGGCATACAGGGCCAACACCCGGCATCATGGTGTGGGGAGCGATCTTCTACACTGGCCGTACACCTCTGGTGATCGTTGAGGGGACACTGAATAGTGCACGGTACATCCAAACCGTCATCGGACTCATCGTTCTACCATTTCTAGACAGGCAATGGAACTTGCTGTTCCAACAGGACAATGCACGTCCGCATGTATCCCGTGCCACCCAACGTGCTCTAGAAGGTGTAAGTCAACTACCCTGGCCAGCAAGATCTCCGGATCTGTCCCTCATTGAGCATGTTTGGGACTGGATGAAGCGTCGTCTCTCGCGGTCTGCACGTCCAGCACGAACGCTGGTCCAACTGAGGCGCCAGGTGGAAGTGGCATGGCAAGCCGTTCCACAGGACTACATCCAGCATCTCTACGATCGTCTCCATGGGAGAATAGCAGCCTGCATTGCTGCGAAAGGTGGATATATACTGTACTAGTTCCGACATTGTGCATGCTCTGTTGCTTGTGTCTATGTGCCTGTGGTTCTGTCAGTGTGATCATGTGATGTATCTGACCCCAGGAATGTGTCAATAAAGTTTCCCCTTCCTGGGACAATGAATTCACGGTGTTCTTATTTCAATTTCCAGGAGTGTACATCAAAGTGGACACTTTCTTGCATTCCTATATGGCGTTGTCTCTATCCTATCATGTAGTAGAACCTTAATCCCTCCTTCCGAATGTAGTGGAGAGAAGCTGTTTAGGAACTTTTTTCTTTTTTTTTTCCTCATCAGTCTACTGACTGGTTTGATGCGGCCCGCCACGAATTCCTTTCCTGTGCTAACCTCTTTATCTCAGAGTAGCACTTGCAACCTACGTCCTCAATTATTTGATGGATGTATTAAAATCTCGGTCTTCCTCTACAGTTTTTGCCCTCTACAGCTCCCTCTAGTACAATGGAAGTCATTCCCTCATGTCTTAGCAGATGTCCTATCATCCTGTCCCTTCTCCTTATCAGTATTTTCCACATATTCCTTTCCTCTCCGATTCTGCGTAGAACCTCCTCATTCCTTACCTTATCAGTCCACCCAATTTTCAACATTCGTCTATAGCACCACATCTCAAATACGTCGATTCTCTTCTGTTCCGGTTTTCCCACAGTCCATGTTTCACTACCATTCAATACTGTACTCCAGACGTGCATCCTCAGAAATTTTTTCCTCAAATGAAGGCCGGTATTTGATATTAGTAGACTTCTCTAGGCCAGAAATGCCTTTTTTGCCATAGCGAGTCTGCTTTTGATGTCCTCCTTGGTCCATCCGTCATTGGTTATTTTACTGCCTAGGTAGCAGAATTCCTTAACTTCATTGACTTCGTAACCATCAATTCTGATGTTAAGTTTCTCGCTGTTCTCATTTCTGCTACTTCTCATTACCTTCGTCTTTCTCCGATTTACTCTCAAACCATACTGTGTACTCATTAGACTGTTCATTCCGTACAGCAGATCATTTAATTCTTCTTCACTTTCATTCAGGATAGCAATGTCATGAGCGATTCTTATCAATGATATGCTTTCACCTTGTATTTTCATTCCACTCCTGAACATTTCTTTTATTTCCATCATTGCTTCCTCGATGTACAGATTGAAGAGTAGTGGCGAAAGGCTACAGCCTTGTCTTACACCCTTCTTAATACGAGCACTTCGTTCTTGATCGTGAACTCTTATTATTCCTTCTTGGTTGTTGTACATATTGTATAAGACCGGTCTCTCCCTATAGCTTACCCCTACTTTTTTCCGAATCTCGAACAGCTTGCACCATCTTATATTGTCGAATGCTTTTTCCAGGTCGATAAATCCTATGAACGTGTCTTGATTTTTCTTTAGCCTTGCTTCCATTACCAGCCGTAACGTCAGAATTGCCTCTCCCGTGCCTTTACTTTTCCTAAAGCCAAACTGATTGTCACCTGGCACATTCTCAATTTCCTTTTCCATTCTTCTGTATATTATTTTTGTAAGCAGCTTCGATCCATAGCTGTTAAGCTGAATGTGCGATAATTCTCGCACTTGTCAGCTCTTGCCGTCTTCGGAATTGTGTGGATGATGCTTTTCCGAAAGTCAGATTGTATGTTGCCAGACTCATATATTCTACACACCAACGTGAATAGTCGTTTTGATACCACTTCCACTAATGATTTTAGAAATTCTGATTCAATGTTATCTATCCCTTCTGCCTTATTTGACCGTAAGTCCTCCAAAACTCTTTTAAATTCCGATTCTAATACTGGATCCCCTATCTCTTCTAAATCGACTCCCGTTTCTTCTTCTATCAATCACATCAGACAATGTATTCTTTCCACCTATCTGCTCTCTCCTCTGCATTTAACGGTGGAATTCCCGTTGCACTCTTAATGTTACCACCGTTGCTTTTAATGTGACCAAAGGTTGTTTTGACTTTCCTGTATGCTTAGTCTGTCTTTCCGACAATCATATCTTTTCCGATGTCTTCACATTTTTCATGCAGCCATTTCGTCTTAGTTTCCCTGCACTTCCTATTTATTTCATTCCTCAGCGACTTGTATTTCTGTATGCCTGATTTTCCCGGAACATGTTTGTACTTCCTCCTTTCATCAATCAACTGAAGTATTTCTTCTGTTACCCATGGTTTCTTCGCAGTTACCTTCTTTGTACCTATGGTTTCCTTCCCAACTTCTGTGATGGCCCTTTTTAGAGATGTCCATTCCTCTTCAACTGTGCTGCCTACTGCGTATTCCTTATTGCTGTATCTATAACGTTAGAGAACTTCAAACGTATCTCGTCATTCCTTAGAATTTCCATATCCCACTTCTTTGCGTATTGATTCTTCTTGACTAATGTCTTAAACTTCAGCCTACTCTTCATCACTGCTATATTGTGATCTGAGTCTATATCTGCTCCTGGGTACGCCTTACAATCCAGTATCTGATTTCGGAATCTCTGTCTGACAATGATGTAATCTAATTGAAATCTACCTGTACCTCCCGGCCTTTTCCAAGTATACCTCCTCCTCTTGTGATTCTTGAACAGGGTATTCGCTAATACTAGCTGAAACTTGTTACAGAACTCAATTAGTCTCTCCTCTTTGATTCCTTGTCTCAAGCCCATATTTTCCTGTAACCTTTTCTTCTACTCCATCCCCTACAACTGCATTCCAGTCGACCATGACTATTAGATTTTCGTCCCCCTTTACATACTGCATTACCCTTTCAATATCCTCATACACTTTCTCTATCTGTTCATCTTTAGCTTGCGACGTCGGCATGTATACCTGAACTATCGTTGTCGGTGTTGGTCTGCTGGCGATTCTGATTAGAACAACCCGGTCACTAAACTATTCACAGTAACACACCCTCTGCCCTACCTTCCTATTCATAACGAATCCTACACCTGTTATACCATTTTCTGCTGCTGTTGATATTACCAGATACTCATCTGACCAGAAATCCTTTTCTTCCTTCCACTTCACTTCACTGACCCCTACTATATCTAGATTGAGCCTTTCCATTTCCCTTTTCAGATTATCTAGTTTCCCTACCACGTTTAAGCTTCTCGTAGAACACTATCCTTTCGTTGATTATTCAATCTTTTTCTCATGGTAACCTCCCCCTTGGCAGTCCCCTCCCGGAGATCCGAATGGGGGACTATTCCGGAATCTTTTGCCAATGGTCAGATCATCATGACACTTCTTCAACTACAGGCGACATGTCCTGTGGATACACGTTGCGTGTCTTTAATGCAGTGGTTTCCATTGCCTTCTGCATCCTCATGTCGTTTATCATTGCTGATTCTTCCGCCTTTAGAGGAAATTTCCCACCCCTAGGACAAGAGAGTGTCCTGAACCTCTATCCGCTCCTCCGCCCTCTTTGACAAGGCCGTTGGCAGAATGAGGCTGACTTCTTATGCCGGAAGTCTTTCGGCCCCCAATGCTGATTATTTATCAAAATTTAGGCAGTAGCGGCGATCGAACCCGGGATCGAAGACGTTTTGATTATGAATCGAAGACGCTACCCTTAGACCACTCTATAATGTTCTAAAAGCAGATTCGCGAATTCGGATTCCCAATTGATGGTGATCTCTGAGCTCTGGCCATGACAACTTATTACTGTGGATTGGATCGTGGTTTGAGTGTGTCGTGTTTAGTGCTGTGGAACCTGTCTTGCAGTGGTATTTACTGTTGTCTCTACCCTATCATGCAGTAGGCTTTCCTCCTCCTCCTTCATCCGAATGTAGCTCAGGGAAATAGCTTAGCGGCAATGTAGAGTTTTTAAAACCAAACCGCGACGTCTGATTTCCGACTGATAGCGATGTGTGACATCTATCCATGACAACTTATTGCTATGTACTGGAGCATGGTTTGAGTGTGTTGTGTTTATTACATCTCAGTACATCACAACCGACTCTGCCTTGCAATGGTATTTGCAGCTGTCTCTATCCTACCATGCTAGAGAAGCTTCCTTCCCCCTCTCGAATGTATCAGAGAGAACCAATTTATGGACTCTACAGTACTTTCAGAAACCCAATCGCGTTCACAATAGCTCTATTGCGCGCACGCTGAGTGCGGTAAGGGTGGGCATGCCCGATGCGCGTGTGTGTCTCTCTCTTTCCCGGCAGCGCACACGGGGCTGCAGTCGGTGGATAGCTCGCTTTGTGATGCCGTGTTTGTGTGACAGGCAGGATTTCATTTTGCACCAGATATGTTTATTGGAAAAGTTGTGGTGCAGGAGAGGGTCTATGTTCTCAAACGTCGGTGCATACAAAACCTCGTGCGTGTTTAGTGCCACGATCTATTTGTGACGGAAATTTCATTATCTGATTAGCACAATTTTTGTGCGTGATACTCAAATATATACTTTATTATCAAAAAGGATCATCGTATGGTGGCGATGAGCGCCTCAAGCCATCTATTTGACCCTTGTAAATTGTTAAACAATAAATTCGACAGGGTAGTGCAAATAAAGTATTTCACTCTATTTTTATATCGAAATTGCTTCAGTTTTCCCTTTGTCGCCAGCATTAGGTAACAGGATCACTGTATTCTGAAGACAGATCAAAACCGCTATCTTCATGTTTGGAGACGCCTTTTGCACTATCAAACAGGGTGTGGGCTGTTGGGAGATACAGAGAACTGAAGCGCGTCGGGAATTTGCCGATCAACAGAATGCCACCACTTGATGCTTTGTTCAGGGGTCTCGAGATCAAAGGAGGCCGATATTCAGTTTGTGGTTAGTAACGTGATCTGTACTTGGGACACTGGGCTGTTTTTTTTTCTTTTGGCGGCGCACTGACGATAGACACACACATGGGAGATGTCAGATGGTGGCTTCTATACCGCACTTCATTCCATTCATGATCTGTAGACCCCTTTTGCAAGGTTTAAGTGTCACTGCAACAAAAGTGTATGTTTCTCGATCTGTACAAAACAGTTTGCCACGGAAATTCTCGTAATTTGTCAGTCTGCTGAAAGCAGCGGTGGATTTCGAAATATGTCATAAACTTTAATATACTTAATTATTCTCATTTTCCCGTCTGTGCTTAGACACCACTGTGCTTCAAAAGGTAACGAACATAAAATACAAGAGCCTTAACATACCTGACTCTGGCAGCAAATGTATACTAAGCCCAGTCAGCGTTTCCATGCCCGATCAGGATAAAAGAGTGCGGCAGTTGTTTAAATATTCCATACTACTTTGTCACCCATGAAGTGTTTCAATAAACGGTATTCCTTACAGTGCAGTCAGTTTGCTGACAAATTCTTCAACTAAACTGATAGACCATACTACAAACACGGCCTTGTATCCGATAAATTGTGTAAGTAAGTAATATCTCATATATAGTATTGTTTAAATTATATTTCGTACACTGCAATGGTTTTTCTGCCAAATGGCCAATAAATTGAGCCTTTTCCCCACCAATTTCCAGGTGGAGGAAGGGGGGCTGGGTGTTTTTAAAGAGGGGATTAATTAATTTGTATATTTAATTAAATAGTCAATCAAATTGTTATCAAAAGTGTGCTAGTATTGGTGAGGGAAGTTGCAGAGCGATTGGTGAGGAGGAGGTGCAGGGGAAGGAAGACAGGGGGGGGGGGACAATAGTTTAAGGACCTGTCAATCAGATGGAAGGTTTATCCCCAGGGGATCATTATCCTCTTATCCGAACAATAGGTTATGGTCCTGTAAATCAAGAGAGAACAATAGGTTAGCCTATAAATGCATACTTGACCCTAAATGTAGGTAATCCACAGCAACAAACAGCTCTGAAACTATGTTTGTATCGCTACTTATGTTCATCAAAGAAATTTCAAATGAAAATTTGACCCTACAGTTCTCTTCAACTCGGAAACTGCATTTCTATAATTCTTTGTCATTTTTGTTATTGATAGCGTTGTTCTATAGTAGACATGTGAGAAGTCACCCAGCAAACACAAAGTACTGATCACAGAATCTCGGTTCTATTCGAAACACTTTGTATTGATTGCTGCCAACCTGAGCTATCTAAAACCAGTGACACTATAGTTGTATGGTGAAGTTGTGATTCCACCATGTGTGCGAATGACTTGGATCCATAACAGTAATTGTTCTTACATATGTATTTGGGTGAGTGAAATGGAGTTTTCTTCTACTCAGTGCATTGTACTATAGCTGACTTAATTAATTTAATGTTATTTGCTACAAGTGAGTACCAAATTTGAGCATGATAGCCTCTAACGCACTTTCACGAATCTGT
This sequence comes from Schistocerca gregaria, assembly GCF_023897955.1. NCBI lineage: Eukaryota > Metazoa > Arthropoda > Insecta > Orthoptera > Acrididae > Schistocerca > Schistocerca gregaria. The sequence continues at coordinate 839,816,940 of NC_064931.1, forward strand.
GTTACATCCATGTCAAAATTCATAAAATAGTAGTTGATCAGTGTGAATTGCACAAACGCATGAATTTTCAGTAATAGAAGGCAGACAACACCACATTCTTTCTCTCACAGTCACTAATCCTGCAGTGGCCACTCCAGTTACCCCTCTGCCCCTGAGCCAGTCAGCGAATTTTACTTAGCTCACTGCTGAATTCACCAGCATCAATTGAAATTAAATACATTTTAAAAGATTACTGTCTCTGAAAGTAGTTATGTTTATTACTGAACAGGAGAACTACACTAATACGCATCTCTCAACGTTAATTCACGTTTTTTGGATTCGGCTGTTAGCTGCTAAATAAATATTATCATAAAATATGGCTGAAAACCCCGGGCACCACAAATACTTAATTCGGGCCGCATGCGACCCGTTGGCCGCAGCCTAACGACTACTGGTCTAAATACAGGTTCACCACTATTAACTGCTGTATCCAAGAGACAACGGAAGTATTCCCACCGAGCAGATCCCGAAATAGCATGTAGAACCAACACAATGAGCTGATGACCTTAGAGGCATCCACAAAATCGTCTTTTTACGTTATGCACACTTTGTAATTCTTAATAAGCGTGGATGATTCCTCAATCAAAATGATCGCCAAGGAACACGACGAAAATCTGATTGACGACCTGTTTGGTCGCAGCCATAACGGTTCATGGATATATCAATTTTTCTCTGTACATTTGTAATGAATTTAGAGAAAATCACAAAGTAAGGGGTGGCCATAATTTGATAATCGTCTGAACTTTGACCAGAAAGGATTGTCCTCGCGCACTTTCGATTAACACATTTACAACATTTCGGATAAGGCACAACAGCTGCCATAGGTTCTGATCAATGGTTCCACAACATAGGAGATTCTCAAATGCACCATAGTGCACTCAAAGCGAGTGTGCAGTCTGTTAATTTAGTGGTGATGCTTAGTGACCAGCGCTGTCCGCTTTAGTTACTGACACCATTGTCACAAGACTCCTGGGCACATACAGGTTATCAGCTTCCACAGCCAGTAAATACTGCCCCCAATGTTTGGGGTAATGGCGGACCTCGTGGAGTTTTTGCACTGGCAGGGGCTACCCATCACTTGCACTGTACAGTACGGTAAGAGTTCAGCACATCAATTTCTTTGCTCCTTTGAGTTACATCCTAACATAATCACTCAGAATGACATGTCCACAGGCAAAGGAAACCTAAGGCACCTTATTTTATTTAATTATCAGATGAGTAACTGGTGTTGCCCAGGTATGTATTTATTCCAATTCCATTACCCCAGCTAATCCTTCCCCTGTCCTTCCGCTTCTCCTCCACCCTCCTCTCTGTCCATCTCCTTCTGCCCCCCCCCCCCCCCTTCTCCAGTTTGTAGTACACCTTCTCCAAATTCACAGTCTGTCTTCCTGGCTCTCTTCCTGTCCATCTGCTACACCCATCCCTATGTCTACTTGCTCCTGCACACTCTGTCCATTAGCTCCTCCCTCTTCTGTTCGTCTCCTCCACCCGCCTCTGACTTCAACTATTCCAGCACCTCATGCCCTCCTCACTCCCTTTTTTACCTTCTCTCCCCTCTCCATCCATCTCGTTCTTCCTGTGTCACTGTCAGTCTCTTCCTCCCAGTCTCTCTGTCCACCTCCTCCTCTTTCCTTTCTATGTCCATTTCCCCCTCCTACTCACTTCTGCTCTCTTTAATTTTGTTCATGTCATTCTTTCCCCTCTCTGTTGGGCCATCTCTTTTCTCCCATTCTCCTGCCACGTTATCACTCCAACTGTAATAAGAAGTTCTTACACCCACCGTATTTCTTTCCAGATAATAAGTAATATGTGTAGCAAGTTCAGCTTCTCAGGGGCTTAGCAGGAGCTTCTTACCTGCATGTTTGCATATATACACAAATATCACATATGTTTCACATATATTTAGCGGATTTCATACATATTTGTACATATATTTCACTTGTATCTGTAGCGAATTTCGTCCTGCACTTTCGATTTCACACAGCCCCTATGAAGTTATATCTCCCGAACAATGTGTTTTACAATGACATAATTTTGCAGGTACAATCCGTGGAACATTTTTATAATGACTGATAAATTCGTTCCGAATGGAGTTAGTATAAAGACGTAATAAACTAATATAATTTTGCAGGAGTAAGCGATATTCTTTTCTCCTTTCATCTTTTTGTGGGGGTTGTCATCGACAAAAATTGTAGTAAAGGTTTGAAATTAGGTGAAGTCTTGTTGCAAGTCACTAAGTGCTTTCAATCTCCAGTACTGGAAAGAATGAAGTTAACGAATTCGCGCGTCATTAATAACAGTATTTTTTCACACCGCCAGTTTGGTAGATTGAGTATTTATTACCCCCACAAAGATTCTCTCCAGACGGAAAGAGATATGTGTACCAAGTTTCGTCGAGATCAACTTTCTCTTACGTCTGACCAGAAACAACATGCACAAAATATAGTACAAAACATTCGCAATAATAATATAAATAACAGTAAAGGGCCAAGAACCTCTTAAGCTGTCTTAGCAGGGGAGAGGTGATGCTCCCGCGTGGAGAGCCCCGAATGGCGGATAGGAGTGTCTTCACCGACTTAAGAGCGGACTTAAGCTGTAAACAGTTCTCGCGGACATAAGAAAAGTAAGCTGGAGATTATCTAAAGACAGAACTCGGTCTCTACTATAGAGCTGTAATTTTGTGCTGTTATCCTAAAGATCACATCTAGTTGTACCTCCAAGTTTTAAAAGTGTCATGATGGAACGAACGCTACAAACACGAGTACTCTACGTCTGCAACGTACGTCTGGATGTTCTGATACCAGCCATAAGATCTGTGGCAGGTTATCGTTATCGACTTTACAGTCTCAGGTGAAAGGACCTCGGCTCTTACAATGAAATCCATCAATAAAGTATGTGCCTTGATAAATGGTATTGTTCCCACTAACCAAGATAACGAGAATGATCCTCAGAATGTAAACGGCTTATGCGAAACACTAGAGAGAGCTGCATGGAAAATCCTCCAACACTGTGCGAAAATGTTATTATGTCATTTTAACGCACAGTTGGAAATGGAGAAAAAATACATATCATAGCAGCGTATTATCTAGCACTTCGTCGGGCGAATACGGATGGAGGGCATCTAATTAGCTTCTCCACATCATTTGCGTTGAGTCTTAAGTATACAAAGTTTACGAGACCTCTACACAAAAAGAAAATCTGAAGGTCACCTAACCCATTATTAGGTGGAATCCAGACTGATCATGTGACAGTTTCTGCAAAGAGCATGTTCGGTATTTAGTTTTTCAGAGTACGGAAGGGAGATGATGTTACGGATCAGTAGTTAACACCCATAGCAATTACGCTGACGTTAGCTTCAGCTTCGGCGAATGATTTCAGTAGATTGTGTAACGCTGTCCTGTGGTATTAGAGATTGCGACACAGCTTTGCAATTTGCTTTACGCCTCACATAAGTTTCTGGCATGCTAGTGCTTCGTGTTTCTGTATTCGTGACTGTAATACTAAAGTCGTTCGCGAAAAATGACATTCGTTCCTAATGTTCTCTGATATTTGGTGAGGCTTTGCGATACGAAATATAACATGTCAGATCCATGTGGCCCGACAAAGATTTGGCTCTCTCTGCTGTCGTATCAGGCACAGTTGTATCTAGGGACATGCTTTATTCTTGGCAATGTTTCAGGAACTCGTCATGCTTCATAATAAATGGTTTCTTGTGGAAAGAAAAATCTTTCCTGATTGGTCCATCGATAAAAACGATCCCCTAATGAGAGCAAGTGCTTTTCTCTCTTTGTTTGTGCGATGGAGGGAATACATCCCATGCTCGAGTTCTCTGTAAGTGACAAGCAGATGTTGCACGAATCCAGGCCCTCATCCTGTAATGGGATGCATAATGTCATTGTAAGTGCATTGGGAGGTCCATTAGCACACTGTCTGGGCATCAAACGAAAAGCGTGTTTAAGAGTCTTACTCACTCTGGCCACTTCACAGTCGTGGCATGCTTTGGTACTAATTCGTGCTTCAGCCGAGAAACATTTAGTTCATTGTTGTCGTAATAGTGATTACATGCCTCCACAAAGTCTGGATGTGATATTCAGTGTGAGAAGGAGTAAATGGACTTGTATATAAAATGACAATGAGACATTACATAACGACGCAGATGCGCGGACAGAAGTGCCCCCTATTAGAAGTCAGAAGGAACAAATCAAATGTTCATCGCTGTACCATTTCTCTGTTAAACGTATCTGACGTGATATCAGTAGGTCGTTTGTGAGTCAGACTTTACTATGGATGTTGGAATAAAGAAACAACCAGGTGTTATTCGGATTGTTGCAGAGGTAGGAGTGTCTATAAGTGAAATTCGTGCTCGATAATCTACTGTACTGCTATGTATAGGAAACACAATATGTCAGTTGTGCATGTGTTTGTATGGAATAAATGATTTCAAGAATGTAGGTTGTCATTGGAAGACAACAGTCGGTCAGGACAGGCTCATTGCGTCATTATCACCTCTGGCATTGCTGCGATGACGGAGGGTGGAAGAGATTCGGCTCGTGGCAGGCCTCAGTCATAGGCCCGCTAATGCAATCACGACAGAGCATCTGTAGTTCCGAAAAATCTGTGAGCAGTAGGTTCCCCACAGTCCAATGGAGGATCAGAGTTGAAGAGAATTTCGACATGACTGCACGACTTGTAACGGTTTCACGATTACGAACATCGTTTCCTGTTCCGTACACTCATAGGAGACGAAACAGGGAGTCATCATTTTGAACAAGAGAGTAAGCTTCACTGTCAACAACGGGCGCACATGTATTCACCCCAGCCAAAAGATAGAAAGCCCAGCACGCTAGCTCCTGGAAATTCATTATGACCTTTCCCTCTGGCTGCAAGGTCCTATTGCTCATTGACATTCTGTAATACAGCGCTGCAATTAACACACTGTGGTGCATATGTACTGTTCAAAACTTTGATAATGCCCACTTCGTGGTTGCTTCAGCCACACTGTAGACGCTTCACTAGAAGCTCTTACACTTCCTCCATAGAGTCCCGATTCTTCCCAGTGCGATTTCCATGTTTTTGCAGTCCGAAAGAAAGAAATTTGTGGCCTTCGATTTGCTTCGTGCGAAGTTGTGCACGCCAAGGTACCATGATGATTCTGTACGCGATATTTACGATAAATTCCTGGTGTAATTGAAGTCTGAGATATCAGCTTCTTTCTGTTAATGATTGTGCTGATTTTCGGCTACAAGGTCTCAGATGCTTCATTCTTAGACAGTCACGCTATATATTGTTGCTTTTGCGAAATGTTCTGTATTCCCAAATTTTTCCATTTTTTTTAAACAAAGACAAGTAATTCTATCCTGTTGGGATGTGGCAAGGGAGCTGTCTGCAGCAGGGGCAGTGACTCGTCCTCCAAGACGTCTTTGATGCAGCACTTCCTTTTCAGTGCCATGCATGACAGCAGTCCCGTCCTCAGTAGAAGGCGTTGAACCGTCGTCACAAACATGGCTACTCGATATGCAGCGCTCCAACGTCGAAACAATACTGTGGATTAAACTATTTTGTCCGTTACGGCCACACGGACAAAATTGCGGTCATCCTCCGTTGTGGTTATGTTGTGTGGTCCAGTGTCCACTTGTTGTTATGTGCTGCCCTCCTGTTCCACTCAAGCATGACTGTCATAGCAGCAGACCCTGTAGGAGCTCCTATATTACGGCACGACGAACTCGTTTCGCGCTGACTAATCACTCTGCCCCTCTCACTCAATGTTAATAGTCCGCCTTTTGACAGTGATGAAGAGCACCCGAGCTTGCTTGCCCGTTTCCTGTTTGTTTAAAGGCTCCCACCAACTGGGAGCGGCGTAGCATTAGCCTCTCTAGACAAACAAAAGGGGGGCACTGCTGGGCCTATGAGCATATCATCTCTCTGAAACTCTAATCAGTTATTCAGATTGTACGGTTCTACACATATTGCAATTGTGGAGTCATTCAGATCATTAATTCCCCGTGTTGCCTTTCTTACAAGCACTAATGTACTTGATGAAGAAATGGGACTTCTATTTGATGTTCGCGTCGTTCTCGCACGAAATTACGAAGGGGTAACTCTCTGTCTTCTTCAGGTGCTGCCCGAGAATGGTCCTTGGGCTCCGTCCACCTTCTTATAGCTAATCTTATAACTATTTTGTGCAGGTTTTACTGGTTAGCATTGCCTGCTTCTTCTGGGTAGGATTTGGTCATCTTTGTTTTCTGTGTATCTTGTGTGTATGTGGGGGGGAGGGGGGGATGAACTTCTGTGCTTTGTTGCGATGCGGAACTATTTCATGTTCTGGGGAAAATTGTTTTCAGAGATCTTTAGGGCTGTGTTGAAACGAGTATGTCTTCTTGTTACGTCGTTTTTTACTCGGTCAAGTAAGGCAATAGACCTTCTGTAGCGGTCTCGTGGGTTCTGGGGGACTCCAAGTGCTCTGATGAGCGGATTTTCGGCGTCTTGAGTCTTCCTGTAAAACCGTCGTGCGATGTCTTGATGTCGTTGTAGGACTTCTTGTACTCCTGCTTCTTCTTGTAGGTAGCGATGCGGAAACTGTGAGTGCACGTGAAATACGTGGTGTAGGATCCTGTTCTGTAGGGACACAGTCGCTGTATGTGTGTTCGAACTGCACAGCCTAATACTTCACAGGCATAATGCATTAGGGGTCGAATATACATACGAAAGATCAAAAGTCCGTTCGCGACGGAGAGGTCTGAGACTTCGTTAATGAGGGGGTAAGGGCGCCTATCCGATGATTGACTTTGGCAAGGACATCTTCTGTATGGAGCTTCAAGGTTAGTCTTTTGTACAGAATGACGGATCGAATCCAGTATTTATGCCAACTGTGAGCTTCCTAGGCGCTCAGTGTGGCATCGGGTGTTCCCTTCGCGGTCCGTGACCGCCAGACGCGGCTCCATGGTCCCCTCTGTTCGCAGGTATTCCGACTGCCATCCGTGCCCGGCACTGCCGCTCTCTGCGTTCACAGTCTTCATCTCTAGTGTCTAGTACTCAGTATCTTGGTTATTTCCTTGATCTGCACTTCTGTTTCTTGCTGGGCACTTCCGTAACTGGTCCCCACCGAGTCGAGTGTTTCGTTCGCGGTCCGCGCCTGCGTGGCCTGGCTCCCATGGTCCCCTCTAGTCGCTGGTGTTGAGAAGGCCGACCGCGTCCAGAGTGGCCGTCCCCTAGGATCGCGGTCGGCGTCTCAGGTCTGTCAAAACTAATCTCTAATGTCTGGTGTTCTGTCTCTTTGCTGTTTCCTCGCTTTCCTCTTCTGCCTCTTGCTGTTCTCTCCGTTATAAGTCCTTACTGAGTCTAGTGTTCCGTCTCCCGTTCGCGCCCACCAGGCGCGTCTCCCAAGGTTCCGTCTGATCGTTGGTGCTCAAACCGACGTCGGCGCCCGGCGTGGACGTCCCATAGGATCGTGGCCGTCATCTGAGCTGCTGCGACTCGTGGAGCAAGTGATGGGGCCGCTCGAGCCTCGTGAGTACCAGGGAGCGATGCTACTGGACGTCGCTGTCGCCTATGACTGTGTGTGGCACAACGGCCTCCTGTACAAGTTACTTGTACAGGAGTGCCAGTGTCGCACGTCCGCCTACTCCGATCGTACCTCCAAGAACGCATCTTCCACGTGCGAGCTAACGATCGGACGTCTACAGCATGTCCCATCAGAGCGAGAGTACCACAGGGGTCGATCCTCGGCTCCCTATTGTACTGCCCCTACACTACAGATCTTACAAAAACGCCGAGGGTTCATCTAGCACTCTACGCGGAGACACCGCACTGTTCACGAGAAGCATGAACACACAACTTTTGCGTCGCCGCCTGCAGCAGAAAAAGGTGCCAGCGGACACCAGGCCAGGTGACCCCGTCCCATTGTCACGTACTGGTCGATATCTCGGCGTTACCCTTGACAGGCGCCAGACGTGGTAGGCGCGTTTTTGGAAGGTGTGGGGAAAAGCGCTGAACAGGATGCTCCTTCAGTGCCCTCTGCTGAACCCAGAGTCGACACTACCTCCAGACTGTGGCAGAACACTCTATCTAACGCTCATCAGACCAGTGTAGGAGTTCGCTGCTGTAGTCTGGCCGACACTTTAGTGAAGATGCTCCAGACCGCGCAGAACAAAGCCTCCAGACTTGCACTGCAACTGCCACGCGATTTCCCCAAGAGGGAATTGCATTAACTGACCGGAATACCAACGCTTAAAAAGCGTTTCTGGCAATCAGTGGCAAGTTTCCATTCGAAAACGAGTGAAGCCGACAACCAACTCAACAGAGGACTTGGGAAACAAATCCAATGTCGACCGCCCACACACTGGCCCGACCTACTGCGCGAGTAGCGACTGTACACCAGCAGAAAAAGAAGAAGGCCACACTAGTGACAACAAGAAGAAAATTCAGGAACGAAAAGGAAGAAAAACTCGTAGGCAGCTGTAGGAGCAGCAGTGTAGGCTGCTTAACCTATCAATCAACAAAGCAAGAATCCTAAATAAGTCATCTGAAGAGCGTCAGAACGAATCTGTAGTATCTGGTGCTCTGTCTCATGACTATTCTCCTGGTCCCCACTGCTCTTTTTTGTGAATTCTCGATATGTTTCTGTTTCACATTGAGTTTTCAGAAGTTCAAGAGCCAGATCCCAGGTCCTGCTGAGCTGGTCTCTAGTGTCGTGGTTGATACCGTTCCCCTGGATCTTGATATCAATGGACTCTTTTATGAAACTGTCCCAATATCTAGGGGTCTGTGTGACAATCTTTGTGTCATGGTAGTTCATCAAGTGAGTGAGCTCTAAACAGTGTTCTGCTATGGCTGATTTGGTTGTCTGTCTGAGTCTGGTGTGCCTCTGGTGTTCTTTACATCTGATGTCCGGTGCTGGTGGTCTGGCCGCTGTATGACATCCCACATTCGCACGGTATATTGTAAACGCCAGGCTTCTGTAACACCAGGTCATTCTTCACATTCCCCAACATTGTCCCAATCTTATTGGTTGTGAAAAACACGCTCTTAATATCATGGTTCATGAGAGTTCCGCTGATCTTAGCACAAATTGGTGCAGCATATGGCAAGTATGTCATCCTCTTCGGCTCTTCTGGTTCTTCTCCGGGACCCTGTGGGTTACTGGCAGTTCGCAGTTCCTTCTGGATCCTCCTAGATGAGAATCCATTCTTACTGAACACTGACTGTAAGTTTTCTATTTTCATCAACAAACTGTTGTGGTCTGACAGGGTACACGCTCAGCTGACTAGAGTTTTGAGCACTCCGTTCTTCTGGGCTGGATGGTGGCCGCTGTTGGATTGCAGGTTTAAGTCAGTGTGTGTCGGTTTACGGTTCACACTGTATCCAAATGTGCTACCAGCCTTCCTTGTGGCTAGTACATCTAGGAATGGGAGTTGCCCATCTTTCTGCAGTTCTATTGCGTATGCTATATTCAGGTGGCGTGAATTCAGATGTTCCAGAAAAACATCTAGCTTTTCACTGCCAAGAGGCCAAATGACAAAGGTATCTTACATATATCTAACAACAGCACTTGGGTAGATATGTGGCCAATGTAAAGGCCTCCTCTTCAAATCTTTCCGTGAACAGTTTGGCCCATTTGGTGGTAGAGGGCTGCCCACTACAACCCGTTCTGTTTGCTCATAAAATTTATCCCCCATATAAAAAGAACGCCAAGGTTAGTACCTGCCAGAATAAGTAGAGGAGAGCTTCATCGAACCTCTCTCCAATATTATCGACTGAGTAATTCAGTTGTACTCGTGTGAAGAGAGACAACATATCGAAAATGACCATTATGTCAGAGTCCACAAAGTGTAGTTGCCTCAGCTGATGTAGGAAGTCCCCTGACTTCCGAATGCGGTGCATGCATTTGCCCACATGTGATGCCAGCATCTTCTGCAAAATACCTTAATTCACGCAACCCGAATATAACATTCATAATGGAACTCGAGAAGGATGAACAACCCACCAATCCTTGATGTGTTAGTGAAGAGGAAGGCTGATGGAAAATTTGGGCACAGTGTGTACCACAAACCAACAGCCTGCCTTATATCTGCAAGCGAACAGCTGCCACTATGCAGCACAGAAGAATGGAGTGCTCAAAACTCTAGCCCACAGAGCTCGTACTATGTCAGACCCTATGGTTAGCGATGAAAGTAGAAAACTTAAAGTCAGAGTTCAGCAAAAAGGGATTCTCATCTAGGAAGATCGAAAACGCACCTCGATCTGCCATTCAACCACTGGGTTCAGAAGAAGAACTAGAAGAGGCAAAGAGGGTGGTATACTTGCCATATGCTGGAGCAATCTGTTCTAAGATCAGCAGAACTTTCATGAACCAAAATATCAATTTTCCTCACACACTATATTTGGGATAATGTTGGAGAATGTAAATGATGACCTCGGGTTACAGAAGCATAACATTTACAATATACCATTCGAGTGTGGGATGTAATACAGCGGCCAGACCACCAGGACTGTGAACATCAGGTGTAAAGAACACCAGAGGCACACCAGACTCAGACAGGCAACCAAATCAGCCATAGCAGAACACTGTCTAGAGCTCAGTCACTTGATGAACTAGATCTGGAGAATTTCGTCAACTGTGCCACTGGACACCAGCTCAGCACGGCCTGGGATCCGGCCCTTGAACTTCTGACAACTCAGCTCAAGAAACATCGAGATTTCACAAGAAACAAGAGTGGAGACAGGGAGAATACTCATCACACACAGCACCAGACACTGCAGATTTGTAGTGACACTCCTCAGATGCACACAACCCTAGAGGCGCGGACGTCGGTCGGAACAGCAACGATCAGAGGGAACCGTTGGAGCCGCGCCTGCTCAGCACGGACTGTAGATGGAACACTCGACTCAGCGAGTACTGATTATGGAGAGCCCAGCAAAAGACAGAAGTCCGCAGCGCGGACCAGTTACGAAGCGCTCAGCAAGAAACAGAAATGTAGACAAGGGAAGCAGCCAGGATTCAGGGCACCAGAAGCTACAGATGAAGACTGTGACCCCAGAGAGGGAACTGAGCTGGACGAGGACGGCAGTCGGAACACCAGCAAACAGAACACCCGATGCGGCACGGACAGACAAGGGAGCGCCCAGAACCTTACAGGAATAAATACTGGACTCGTTCCGTCCACGGATCATTCGCAGGCAGCACTTGTAGAAGATAGTGAGTTGCGCCATTGAAATATCGTGCGTGAACGACGCGATCATCGAGCAGAAGTCCCGTTTCTTCAAAATGTCAGCAGATCGCCTTAAATGCGTGAAAAATTACTGCAATGTACTTTATTCCTCCAAATTGTGCTACGGCATCGCCTATTAGGATTGTTATATCGATTCTTTACTGCACATCATACTAAAACCAATGTACAGCAGCTCCAAAACTAATACAATAAATTTTTAATTTATTTTTATTTAGAAAGTTTATAAAATGGCTGGTTCAAATGGCTCTGAGCACTATGGGACTTAACATCTGAGGGCATCAGTCCCCTAGAGCTTAGAACGAGGCAGGATTCGAACCTGCGACAGCAGCGGTCGCGCGGTTCCAGACTGAAGCGCCTAGAACTGCTCGGCCGTCTGGGAAGTTTGTACTATATGTTTATACCGCAATGCCACGTTTAAATTTAGAACGTTTTATGCGATTATAGACCAGAACGTAAAATGTTTCTATAGTAACAAGAGATATACCTATGTATAAAAAATGAGGAAATCTATTTTTACGATTGGAAGGAGAGACGAGTGGTGGGGAAGGGGTGGAGGATTGCTCAATTCTGCTAAGGGCGCATTACCACCTAGATATGGCACTGCATTCAATCAGCTTTGTTGGTTGAAGAAGTGTATTACTGTAAACATGGAGCAATGAAAAATTCGTTTTTCGGAAAACAGTGGCAAATGTTAGATAATATTTAGATAGTCATTTAGTTTGCCGAAGGGATTGGCGTTACGGTGCAAGAGATTATATCTCCCGGTCAAATTTCGAGAGGGCCTCCATCTTCAATGAAGGCCTAGATGAGGTGTAGATGTTTTATTGCATTTATATATCGGTTGTCGGCAAGTGTGTTCTGGATATTCCCAGACTCCACATACTTCGATTGTACTACGAGTTGGCGAAGTCAAATTACTTAGACGCTATTTTACTCTATATCGATACACGTAGTTTCATCTACTGGGTGAAATGCTGTGATCCATGTGAAGTAATAAGGTAGAATCCCGAAACACAATCGGCACATCTGGATAAGCGGCCGATAATACTTTTCGAATAACGCCACACAACAGGAAGGTTATCGGCCTGATGTAAGGTGAGGCGAATGGCTTGCAGATCGTTGAGTTTCACGGACTCAGGTCAAACATATACGGGCACTGCTTAGATACAGGTGCCACCCAGTGGTGAGCAATGAGTTTGAATCGCGTGGCTTCGAATTCTGTCACGATTGATAACTGGAAGAGATGCCTATTCGCCGACGTTGTCGCCGCTCCACTTACGGAACGCCAGGTAATCTTTGAATCGAGAGGCCGCGTCATTTCGACGATCATTCCATATTTGGGGTCGGAACCGTCACCTTCAATGGCGTAGCTGAGTGTGTTGTTGTGTATTTATTCTTAAACAGTGGTTTTTTGTGAAAGTGTGTGTAGAATAGTTGAATGAACAAACAGTCATGGTTGTGTGTATGTCTCAATATACATCCCTGATTACACCTATGAGTGCGTGCATATAAGCATCTGGGACTTACAGAAAGAAATGAATATTTAATATTTGAAATAGGAACCCATGTCAGGAAACGTACAGTATCCATTCTAAGACGTTTTCAGTTGAGATAGGTAACTTCTCCACGTCTGTTGAGGGAAAGAGAAAAGTCTCAGAGCTGCTCGTCCTGATATGCAAAATGATATATAAGGTAACATGTAACACGTCAAATGGTCACCTTATGTCACTCAGCGCTGTTGTAATGCATCAGTACTGTTTTATATGTACAGTATGCTTGGTTCTTTCTTGTTTTGGAATAATGTAAGCACGTAAAGTTTAAGTGTTTATGCAAAAAAATGTGCGTCAATGATATATGGATGTTTCTTTATGTTTCGTTTCGAATTGTTATCTGGTAACTGTACTGCGTCACGCATCGTTCAGTTCCTTAAGCAGAAATGAATCAGTTAAACATCTGACCTGAAACCGTCGTAGAACTGAAACGGCAGGCATGTGAATATCTTTGATGCTTTGGTTTCCCGGCAAAAGAAACTCAATGACAACTCTGCGCTTGGAACACAACTCCGCTCCACACTCCATTTTTAAGGGTATTTATAACGCTGCCACTTGTCGGAACTCCATGAAACTATAAGTGCTGAAGCGGGAATAATCCACAGCGCCCACAACAAACTCCGCAACATTTTCAACCGAAAATCGCCGAGGCAAAAAGCCCCTCGTAAGTAATGTGTATACGTACATCAGAGTTCGGGAACCTGTACGGAAAATTGGAATAAATATCAACATTAACATCACCTCCGTCCTTTTTATTGCTCATAAAAACCGCACATTGCTTGTTGTCCCACCATACAGAGAGTCTTTCAGGGGTGGTGGTCCAGATGGCTGTACACATCGGAATCTGTAATATTCAGTAGCACGTCAGCTTGCATTGATGTATGCCTGCATTCATCGTGTTCTACTATCCACAAGTTGTCCGCCTACTTTCGCGGGAGATAACGTGCTCGCCCCCCCCCCCCCTCCCCCATGCAAGCGGGCCGGGGTTCGATTCCCAGCAGGGTTGCAGGTTCTCTCTGTTCGGGGATGGGTGTTGTGTTGTCCTCATCATCATTTCATCCTCATCACGGAGCGCAAGTCGCCCAGTGTGGCGTCGACTGAAATAAGACTTGCACTTGGCGCCCGAAGTTCACCGAATGGGGCCTCCCGGCCAACGATGCAATACGCTCATTTCATTTCATTTCTACCATAAGTTCATTTCAAAAAATTTTGGTCCAGATTGTCCCACACCTCAACGGCGATTCAACGTAGATCCCTCAGAGTGGTTGGTGGGTCTCGTCGTCCATAAACTGCCCTTTTCAACTTATCCAGACATGTTCAATAGGATTCATATCTGTCGTTAACCAGAAGGAAGTCATTCACACGATGTGTACGATGGGGGCGCAAATTGTCGTCCAAGAAGGCGAATTCCTCACCAATATGCTGCCGATATGGTTGCACTATCGGTCGCAGAATAGCATTCGCGTATCCTTGCATGACCACCGGTGTACGTCGGCCCCACAAAATGCCATCATAAAACAGCAGGGAACCTCCACCTTGCTGCACTCGCTGTACAGTGGGTCTAAGGCGTTCAGCTTGACCGGGTAGCCTCGAAGCACGTCTCCTACGATTGTCTGGTTGAAGGCATATGCGACACTCATCAGTGAAGAGAACCGCGACGAAAACCCTGAGCGGTCCATTCGGCATATTGTTGGCCCCATCTGTACTGCGCTTCATGGTGTGTCGGTTGCAAAGATGGACCTCACCATGGACGTCGGGAGTGAAGTTGCGCATCATGCAGCCTAATGTGCACAGTTTGAGTCGTAACACGACGTACTGTGGCTGAACGAAAAGCATTATTAAATATGGTGGCGTTGCTGTCAGGGTTGCTCCGAGCCACAATCCGTTATAGCAGTAATCCACTGCAGTAGCAGCCCTTGAGCGGACTGCGTGACGCATGTAATCGATAGCTCCTGTCTCTCTGTATCTCCTCCATGTCCCAACAACATCGCTTTGGTTCACTCCGAGACGCCTGGACACTTCGCTTGTCGAGAGCCCTTGCTGGCACAAATTAACAATGCGGACGTGATCGTACGGCGGTATTGACTGTGTTGGCATGGTTGAACTACAGACAACACGGGCAGTGTACCTCCTTCCCTGTGGAATGACTGGAACTGATCGGCTGTCGGACCCCCTGTGTCTAATAGGCGCTTCTCATGCAAGATTGTTTACATCTTTGGGGGCATTTAGTGAGATCTTTGATCAGTTAAAGGGACTGTGTCTGTGATACAACATCCACAATCAACGTCTGTCATCAGGAGTTCAGGGAACCGGGTTGATGCAAGACTTTTTTTGATGTGTGTAGAAAAAACATGATGAAACTAATCGGAAAAAACTAATCAAGTGTAAATACAGCACATAGAAAGATAATTGGAAACGTAGGACTGATATTCTTCTTGGTTTCGTGTACATGATAGTTGCAAGTCTTCAGAAAAAGAAAATACTTTGCAAATCAAACCTGTACATACGGGGTAAATTACCTAAAACTTTCACTTCTCATATTCCTGTAACGGAAAGTGCAATTCATGTGCGGTTTTCCCAGAATGGATTGATAGTAATGGCTCGTATTGTTGGCCAATAAATAGATACTAATAACACTTAGGAAATGTATTTTTAAACAAACATACACTTTTTTAAATTGAACAGTGCCTACTGACATTAACAGGGTAAAATTAGGTTAAATTATAATGTAAGTGGTGTTTGTTGCAGAATTTCAGAGTCAGTCATTTAAGAGGTCTCAAATATTGAGAATTTTTCAAATTTACACTTTTTTTGTCATTCAACCCGATATATATATATCTATATATATATATAAATTATTTGGCAGATAGGGTAGGCAGCAATCTACTGTTGTTTGCTGATGATGCTGTGGTGACGGCAAGACGTCGAAGTTGAGTGGTTGTAGAAGCACACATGACGAACTAGAAGCGGAAAAGTATAAGTTAATGGTGATGGGTAAAAATATGTTCGGATAAAGTATTACTGGTGTCCGGCTTGACACAACCAAGTCTTTTAAATATCTGGGAGTAACGTTTCAAAGCGATATGAAATGGAACGAGCATTGAGACTTGTAATAGGGAAGACGAGTGGTAGACTTAGATTAATTGGGAGAATTTTAGGAAAGCGTGGATCACCTGTAGAGGAGACCACATATGGGACGCTGGTGCTACCTGTTCTTGAGTACTGGTCGAGTGTTTGGGATCCATACCAGGTTGTATTGATGGAAGACATCGAAGCAAGTCAGAGGCGAGCTGTTAGATTTGTTATCGGTAGATGCGAAGAACACGTAAGTGTTAGTGAGGTGCTTCATGGACGGAAGGCGATGTTCTTTTTGAGGAAACTGTTGAGAAAGTTTAGTGAACTGCCGAACGATTCTACTGCCACGATCAAACATTGCGCGTAAGGACCTCGAAGATAAGAAACGAGAAATTTGGGCTCATATTGAGGCGTATAAGTAGTCGTTCTTACCTCGCTCTACTTGCGAGTGGATCAGGAAAGGAAATGACTGTTGACAATTCTCTTTGGGTTCATAAGGTGGAACGTCAGAATCTATGGGCTGTAATAGTGTGGTGTGGGATAGAGAACCATCCACTCATAGGCCGTTTTTCCTAGGCGAAACACTGAATGCGTTTAATTATCGCACCACCCCTAACAGACCATCTTCCATGGATGCTAGAAGACGTTTCTATGCAGACTAGGACAAACTTAGGGTAGCAAAATGTGTCCAGCCGAAAGTGCAGAAATTTCTACCGCATGTCATCTCGAGTTGTTTCCAGATCGTTGGACTGAACACAGAGGACTTGTACCTTGGCCTGCCCGTTCCCGGAATCGGACACCTGTAGCCTTTTTTCTGTGGGTAAAGCTGAAACACACTGTCTGCACGGGCGTACCAACTACACCCTATATGCAACGTCATATTACTGTAGCCTGCACGACACCTCCGCTGAAGTGCTAGGACGTATGCAGTTGTCGTACCAGACTGGAAGCGTATATTACTACTGCCGGTGCTTATTTTGAACGCTACTTGTGGCAGTCAATTGTCTCGTTACTGGCCCTACTTTTAAACTGTTAATGTCGAAACGCATTGTTCCTTTTAAAAAGTGTGTGTTTCCACAAGAAATACACTTTATAAGTACTATTACAATCAGTTGATGGCACGTGGGAGTTTCTCTGGATGACCTTGATGAATTACCGGTGCTTTCCTGGATGAGGGGGCAGGTGGGCGGGGGCGTTGGATAACCTTGATTTTAAGTCGCCCAAGTGTGTAACGTAGCGCCGGAAGTCTTTATCCGTGATCTTCAGTTATGACCGCTACCTCACCCAGAAGTATAACTGCTAACTAGAGCCTAGAGTATATGTAATTACATTTTCTGTCCCTTTATGTTTTGTTATAATAAAAAATAAAATGTCGACCAGTTACACTGTACTATATTCTTTTGCGGAATTTAATATTAGTGAAGAATTACTATACATTTTAGTAAGTCCCATACATTTTCATTATTTATCAAGAAAGAGCAAAAATTAAGTTTTATTATTGCGTTTATCACACTGTAGTCAATCCCGTTACACTTAAGGCTAAACCGCACAAGCTCTATGCCGACAACAACGACTCTTTTCAAATGTTTTTGTTTCCTATTCTCAAACGCCTCCCAGTGTTGAACAGTTAGTTGTATTTAAGTTAACCACGGTATCGGTTGCGCCTTCGTTATCATCAAAGCTGAAAACAGGAATTTCTGTTGATAGTGCTTCAACAACTGATGGTAAAATAGTCCTGAGCCCAACTTCTGATAAACCTATAGGATGTACGTTATAGGAAGGAATCTCATTTACGAAGCAATCTTCATATTAAGAACAAAAAAGGAATTTCTTCAAATAAACAAGTTCTACTCACGCAGTTAACAGCGGCAGACTACACAACTAATAGCGAAATTTAGAAATAACTGTGTTCTGCATTGGCTGCAGAGAAGATACCCTTTTGCTAACCTCAGGTACCTTAATTTTGTTATTTCTTACAGTAAAACTGCAAAACCAATATTCCTGAGTCCACTCATAGGACGAATTCCCTAGTTTCCTGCTATTTTGACAGGTTAGAAAAAGTCAGAGCTGACATTAGCAGATCACCGGCTAATGAGATGACAGATGACGCAGACCGTTTTATCACTAGTAAAATTGTGGACAAGTGGGAATCTGAGGCTGCATTAAAGTTATTGTAAAGCTTTGAAGGAAAAGAAAATAGTTATGCAGTTGCTAGATTCCTTAATGATGGAACCCTGCAGAGGGTTCTACTGATACACACAGCTACAGCTCCGTGCTGCAAGGGCAAGTTGCTTAAAGTATTTTATCTCTGTCATATGTACGGCCCACCCATCGCAACTAGTGGCAGAGACAGTTACATATCAATGCCTGGAATTAAATACATTGATATAAGCAACGAAGAATGTTTTCTTGAAATGTCCTTATTCTGTACAACGCTAGAAGCAATGGCTACCTGATATTACTCCGCCTTCGGAGCGAGTGATAACAAGATGGGCAGCATGGATCGAAGCTGTGATTTCCTACAGAAAGCACCTTTAAGCTGTGAAGTAACTGAGAAATAACATTTTTCTGGTACTGCAGTGTCTATGAGTGAATCCGTGTCAGCATTTAAAAATTCTAAAATGATCGGTTCAGTCTCATACATTGCAAAACACTTCAGCATGCTTCCCGACAGTATCAAGGAACTGGAGATATCAAGTATGCTTCTCCAGGAAGCTATATGAGTAGTGGAAGGTGCAGTTCGAAATATCAGTGTTGCACCAGGTGAAGAGGGTGGTACAATTTCTAATAAACAAAAGACTGTCACGAATATTCACCCTGGATACTCAAATCTTCCTAATTTTGTCTCGCTTATTTAATGTTGAAATTATAGAACTCCCAGAGAATGCTATTCCTAGGACTATCCCTCGGTGTAAATATGCATTGTCGAGATCTTGCGAAGTTGAGTGGTCTTCTTCTATTTAGAAAAAAAATATTATCAGGCAGAAGACTGTGCATGATAATAGAACATTTGGAAAACTTGTGCAAACTATTCCAGTATAGTTTAAGTTGTTGAATAGGCGACGCTTGTAGACCAGTATTTTGTAGCGGAAGTTAAATTATTAAGAATTAACGTAGACATTTTCCTAGGATTCTTGTAATATTATATTGTCTAGAAAAAAAATTAAAATTTTGGATTTTACGTGTAAATCCCGCATTTCATATTTATCAGTTTTCATTATGTTTATATATACATACTTCTTAACCTGTTGTAACTTAAAATCTGGACACTATCCATAGCCTACAAAATTATTTTTTCTTTATAGTAAATAGTCTATGTTTAAATTTAGTAGAAGGTCGCAGCGGAGACTACTGACTTATTTATTAATTTCATTGCTATCCGCTGACTGCAAATATTTATTCGTCTCGAGTTCTCTGTTCTTGAGGGCGCCTTCGCTGCTTCGCTCTCTTTCTTGGCTTGCTCTCCGCCTTTTGTCTCCACGTCTTGCACAGTTAATTTCCGTGACGCATTGCCGCTGTTCTTCCGGCCGGCCTAACGGATAGCACTTGGCGGCTCCCCATGTTTCTCCGCGGTCCACCGCTTAGCCTCTAGCGTCTAGCCGGTCCACCACGTTTGCTGCTCCTGTTTCTCGTCTCTCTTCTGCTGCTTCGGTATCCTGCGAACAGGAGCTGCAGATACCTTGGTGAATGATGGCCTCCACTCAGTACTCTAACAACGTGCTCTTTAGCTGCTTCATTTACACTGAAAGGAGTCGCTCAACGAGGTTGAGGTGGCGCAGTAGGTGAGGTGTCGACACGCATTCTGGTGGCGATTACTTCAAATCTTACCTTAGTCTGAGTTAGCATGTCTTCATCTCAGTCAATAGGGCATCCAAAATGTCGTTTAAAGAGTCTTCTGTTGATTTTTTCTGATCCTAATGACTACGCTATCGATGCAACTTCGATTTCTAAATATTTGCCAATGAAAGAGAGGTGCGATAATTACTACTATCCGGAGAGGAAGTCCATGAAATTCCAACTACGACGAACTTCCATTTTTTTGTTGCCTTGCTACTTAAGCAAATACAGTGGATTAATGCTTACTGTTCTCCCTAAATAAACGTAATATAATATTTAAGTACAGCATGTGTAAATATAGGATTCATTGATATGAAGTAGATCCCCTGCGTATAACAGGCTATGAAACACAGGAAATCGTAAGCTATGCAGTAACTGAGACAAACGTTCATAGTTAGTTGTCGAGTTGTGATAGGTCTGCTTGGGCTGCTAATCTGTACGGCGTGTCTGTGAAATGCAGTGAAATTCCAAGTTTGAGCATTCTTACTCACAG
The DNA here is from genome assembly GCF_023897955.1 of Schistocerca gregaria. NCBI lineage: Eukaryota > Metazoa > Arthropoda > Insecta > Orthoptera > Acrididae > Schistocerca > Schistocerca gregaria. The sequence continues at coordinate 839,837,162 of NC_064931.1, forward strand.
CGATATCATACTATAAGTGCAATTAAGTGCTTAAACTCCACAATCAGACTCCCTTCTGAGGTGGGTGTCATTTGAATACAGTGTGGAGGAGCATGGGGTTTACACACAGTTCTCCCCGCCGTTTTCGGCCTCCTAGACAATGTCACTCAATCATCTCTTTAGTTGGCTGCTCATATGGTTTCACGATCCTGATTGCTCCCTGTTCCTATCCACCCACCGAGGAAAAATCCCTAACAAAATCAGGACTATGACGGGGGTTCTCCGTAGGACTGATACGTAGGTCGCTGATCTGCGTGTGTGGACTCTGGTAACAGGAACTACGCAAGTGTGTGAGGGCAGCTGAGACGCGGCCATGTACGAAACCATTCGATACAGCCATCGGACGGTGTCAATGAGTAAACGGTGATCGTTCTTGACTCCAGTTCCTCACTATGTTCGGGATTCTAGTTTCGCTTTTCAAAATGGGAATGGATTATTCTTGTTCCAAGGGAGGCGGAACTTTCATCTCGACATATCTTTCGTTGAGACTGATCTGTGTGTGCACATAACTGGTCGATAAATTTTATTTACTGAAAGCACTCAGAAAGGTGGCGGCTCTTGTAGCTCACAGCTTTGAAATGAGAGGTACTTTCAATAATACATCGTGCCTCCTAACCCTCCACGGCTGTCGGATGAAAATGTCGGCTTGTAACACGGCCTACTAGAGCACGATGATGCATAGATTTTTAAGATATTTTATGATATCGTATGCTCATTATACATTCACCTTGAAGGCAGCCATTTCCTCTGGCAAATTAAAAGAAGTTCTATAACGACCCCCGAAATAGTGGGACAGTAACATAAATGGGACAGAACATGTAATTTTCATTACCATCCCTAAAATGACTTTTGTTAATTAGTACATGATAGAATCCTTATTGAACAGAATATGGTTCAAATGGCTGTGATCGCTATGGGACATAACATCTGAGGTCATCAGTCCCCTAAAACTTAGAACTACTTAAACCTAACTAACCCAAGGACATTAATACACATACATGCCCGAGGCAGGATTCGAACCTGCGACCGTAGCGGTCGCGCAGTTCCAGACTGAAGCACCTAGAACCGCCCGGCCATTCCGGCTGGGGAACAGACTATGACCTTAACAGAACGGAACATAATTTGAGCAACTAATTTTGTTTTCCACAAAGATAACTTCTACTAGATGCTATAATATTGAAGAATACCAGAAAATTAAAATAAATCGTTCTTACTAAAAACGCAGAAAAACTTTTTTGATTATAAAATAGTTTTGTATTTTCATAACACGACGATTTTACATGAATAAATTGAGGTATGTATTGGTTTAATTGATAATGGAATAAAAGCGGAAGGACTGATAAAAGTGGGAAAACAAAGGGAAATATGAATATAGTAACTATAAAATATACCTCTTTATAGAAACAGCTGTATTTGTGGTAACATCCGGTTCGTCCAAAAGATATGAAAGCTCAGTTGATTCATTTTCAAATAACTCTTCTTATCTCCCGCGGTTCCAGACTGTAGCGCCTAGAACCGCTCGGCCACTTCGACCAGCGATACAGTTTGTATTAGTTGTTCTACTAGCTTATATGATAGCGTACGAGTCTGCTTAGCCTTTGGCTGTGGTTAGATCCCTGCTACCGGCCCATGTCTAATTTTTGAATGGCTCTGTTCTTCGGTTACAGGGAAACAAACAAACATCACCGTCCCTGGCGGGCCACTTTAATTTGCACGCAAACGGTCTGATTTGATAAATTCAGTGCTAATTAACTCGGAAATAGTGCAACCTATCCAATTTATTTCGTGAGAGTTATATATCTGCACAACCTGCCCAACGACACCCTTTCAAGCTTTTCAGACTGTTTCTGACCATCCTGTGTATTTCAACACAAAATCGGTTTTACTCAGAGAGACGTTCAATTATTTGGCTTTCATGTGTAATATCAATGACTTGTACCAAAACGTCTTTGAGACGAGGGTGGTTAAATGTTATAAGAGTATGCGTGTGTAATATCTTTCCCAAAGTCGTCCAGTATTCCTTCGACGACGGGAAAACATAATTACCTCACACTAGATTTATAAACCTCAAACTTTCTCACTAGATAAATACAGATTGTCAGGTAAGGGTATGATTTTCTTAATTGCCACCATGAGGTAAAGCTAAAACAAGACGACTGAAATGTTCATCTGATAACTTAATGGCAGAAGCGGTGCTGAATGCGCGAAAAGAAGCAGAGTAGAGAGTACAAGCTAAGCAGAAGAGACTTGTGAGCAGAAGAAAGCTTATCGCGGCAGCAATCTGGGCGTAATGCAGTGGGCGCTATCGCTGCAGCCTGACGCGCCGGGCATTCCAATGGCACGGCTTTACGGCTTGCCGGTCGTTTCTGACCTCGAGACGGCCGTTTTATAGCCAGCCGAAGACACCACTGAATTCAGATCTTTCGGCGGCCGATTTCAGTTATATCTTCATCATAATCGAAGTCGAGGGTTTGGTTTCCAGGATAACAAACGAGGACCAGGTGGTCGCCAATTAAGCTGTCAGCATAGAGTAGGCCATACTTATTTGTTCATACACATATTACCGACTTTGAGTTAAATCGAAATAATCTTTTTAATTCACTAAAAAAGTAATATTTTAAAAAGTGTTCATTACACGATAAATTATCGATATAAATATGTAGGGGAAGTTTCATTACGATTCCGTTAGAAAACCATATCAAATTTCCTTTTCTTTGTCTTTCGATGCCCTTCTGTCATTACTACCAGCCAGCTGGTTGTAGGATTTTAAATCTCTGTTTTTAACATCGGTTAAATATTTCCTGAGTGACGTAATGGTGTCATTTATTGCACCACATTCTGCAGTCTTAAATTGATCTTCATTGTGTTATATACCCTTCTGCCGAACGTAATTGAGCCCCAAGGTTGTGGTATGATACTGGTAGTTGGCCTACATAAAAGAAAATTCGAAGCTTACTATGGAAACAATTGAATCTGTAGTTCTCTGTCAAGTGTAGCTGACCTAATTGATCATTTCATCCATCGCTTCATGGTAGAAAAAATTCATATTTATAAACAAAAAGCAGAGAATATGGATGTTCGATAGATTGATTTATTTAGTGGAAACATTATCAGCTGACAAGTCCATCATCAGGCAATAATCCTATTTTATCATGAAATAGGATAGAATATCTTTAAGGCTCCTTTTCTCACTCGGTAAATACGGAAACCTTATAGGATCACTCTGTTGTCCGCCTCTCTGTCTTACTATCGGACTGTTCAGACCCTTTTTTCTCAGGAACGGGTCGTGGTGTATTCTTGAAACTTATTTCAAGTACCAAAATCTACCGTCCCTTGGCGGATCTAACAACAGATTCAAAAGATACGGCCACATATGTACCACGTCGCATGCCAACAAGAAAATTTGCACAAGTCAAAAAACGGCTTCTTTAGTTCATTTCAGTGAATAATACCTGAGAAGCGTCCCAAGACGCAATAAAAATATAATGAAATTTGCTGCCAACAATAATTATGTGAAATTTAAAGAAGCTTATTCTACTTCAGTATAAGTTTTATACAATGAATTCTTTAAGTAAAGTTTTCTCAGGCATTGACTTTCTGAATTTTGTCTCTGTTCATGCCAGCGGGCGATATTCTGATGCTCTAAAACTCACAAATCAAAACAAATAGGCAACTAGGTACGTAGCTGTCGATCCTGGTGATCTTGCGGCGGTTCCGGTTTTACCGGCCTACCAGCGCGAATTTGCTGTGCGTTTCCGCCGGCAGCGCGAGCACGCTCGGTATGTTTACTTCCTCCGGCCAACGCTAATGTGAATCCGTAGCGTGAATAGATTGTGGCAAATCAGTACGAGAGATCAAAATTGCTAATCAAGTTCAAAAAATGTTCAAATGTGTTTGAAATCTTATGGGACTTAACTGCTAAGGTCATCAGTTAATAAGTTTACACACTATTTAACCTAAATTATCCTAAGAACAAACACACACACCCATGCCCGAGGGAGGACTCGAACCTCCGCCTGGATCAGCCGCACAGTCCATGACTGCAGCGCCTTACACCGCTCGGCTAATCCCGCAATGCGCTAATCAAGTTTCGGAATGAGTCTGCAGGGCCAAAATCTCTCGTAGCAGAGCACTTTTTGAAGAAGAAAATCAAGATGAAAATCGTTCAAATGGCTCTGAGCACTATGGGACTTAACATCTGAGGTCTGCAGTCACCTAGAACTTAAAAACACTTAAACCTTACTAACCTAAGAACAACACACACATCCATGCCCGAGGCAGGATTCGAACCTGCGACCGTAGCGGTCGCGCGGTTCCAGACTGAAGCGCCTAGAACCGCTCGGCCAGTCTGGCCGGCGAAGTCAAGATCCCGGCATCCCCTTTCGATCGTAAGTAAGTAAGTAAGTAAGTCCATGTGAAACTTATTAACAGTGATAAATATGATAAGGTGTTTCTTTTTTAAATGAAGCAAGGATTTAGCTTTTGCCAAGCATACGGAAATTTTAGCAACGTCGTGGTTGACCATGCTGGGATGGGATTGCGGACTATACACGTATCTAAACTACCCTTCTAAATGCCGGCGGCCGACGCCGTTGTAGCAATCCGCTCTTCGGCACGGTACAAGAACACTTGGCAGAAAAGTGAACTCATTTTAAGACGTGTCTAGTCCTCAATGGAGTACGGCATATTCGCACTGAACTCTGACCACCATACCTCCAGACAGGAGGCTGCCAAGCCATAATTATTTATGACGATCAGCCTAAATCGTTCCGGATACGGCCAGGAAGGTCATATACGTTCCGAGTGCCTCCAGCGAGGACACAGACAACTTCTATCGCAGGACATTGTACCCCATCCGACGCCGACGATCCTGCCAGTGGCTTACGTGGCTGCGCTCGCAACGTCTCCGCCTGTCCAGAGACAAGAGACTGCTGTTGCTGTACCAGAACAACCCACTGCGGACCGACACCTGGCGGATCAGTCGGCCTGGCCAGCGCCAGAACTTCGTACGATGGCACAGATAGCACTTAACACTGCAGGCAACGCCGACTGTTGGATGGCAACCCATCCCCTTATAGTAACAACTGAAGCCCTAGTGCCGGCGAGGTGTCAGTCAGTGCCATATGCCAATACTGAAAGCCACGGCTTCTACTCGCTGGAAATGATCGTGCAGGATGCCAACCTCGATACTGACACCATTCCTATCATCTCTTCCCCTGTGGAATGGACGGCTGAACGAGCGGCGTCCGACTGCCAGTCCTCTGCAGCGATCAGCAGGAAGGTTCCAGTCCAGGTAGCGAAGGCGCTTGATTCCTTGTTGTGAACTACTACGATCGTAGGCCGAGGGTGTCGAGGGCAGGCATAACCCTGATCTGAGTCCTGTTCAGGTACCGCCGGAGCATTCAATCTGAACAACAAGGCCGCAATCGGCGGGATGTGACGTCACTCGTTATGGCCCCTCCACCATTACCATGGATAACCCGGCCCAGTCACCACGCCGCCAGGCTTACCGCTTTGCCACGTAGAAAATCAACACGATTACCTCACCTGCCAACATGCAACTCCTGACAGAAACGGTACGAGCCACAGGAGTCAACTTTCAACTCCTGTAAGAAATGCAAACGAAAATACTCCCTGATTTTTATGGTTATACAGCATACGTGACGCCTGGTGGTCCTACACACGCCGATGTGGCGATTTCAGTGCGTGACAGCATCTAAGCCCCCGAAATCACGTATCTCCCCTCAACTCTAGGATTAACGGTCATGGTACTCGACACCCGATTCATTGTTGTTTATGCAACGTCGGGCACCGCTGAACATCGTGACCGGTTCAAGATCTACTCAGTGGACATAGCTCGCCTTTTTCATGGACGGTATCAACGCAGCGTCTTTGACTGCGATTCTAATTACGTCGTCCAGCTCAAGGACCAAATCCTTCGGTGCACGCCTTGTCCAGACCTGCGTATGGTGATTCACGATCTCATCTGTGCGACACACAGTGAAAATTCTGGACACACTGATGTTATCAATCAGCTGGCGAGTCGACTGTATCGCAAGCATTTATAACAAGATCTTACTCAGGGAGTGGTGGCCGCCGAACGATGGCCTCTTACCTGGTCCGTCACAGTGCCTAGGTCGGCACGAAACATCTTTGCTACCAACAAGTCTGGCATAGCAACGGCTTCTGGAAGATGAACGTAACTCACGTTCAGGACCTGGACTGCATACAGCAACTCACTGCAGTGTGGGACGACAGTGACCAACGTCACTTCTGATACCCCTTGACATTGGCGTTGATGACTTTTACGCGCCAGACCGGCAATTCTCAAGACCATCAGGCAGTTTGGCACGGAAATGGCTGCGTTGCACTGACAGACTCTGGATTTTTACTACACTGCAGTCACGGACATTGCCACCTTAACCCCTTTGCCTGACAGACAACGAGAATGACACTGAATCAAAGCTCACATACCATGATTGACCCAACGCCAATAAGTAGGCGCCATACTGCGCTAGCGACGACGTAACCGAACGGCGAAAAAGGTACCCACCATGCACCACATTGAGACAAACGTGTGCCTACATCGCCGCTGGTTAATAACATGCCTTGCGATGCGAGATACTCTCTCCTGCCATGGAATATCATTTCCGTCATCGCTACCAGTAAACAACTGTAGACAAAGAAGCCACCGGGGAAGTGTTACAGCAGGTGACTTGTGCTATTGACATGTCGATAGTGACGGCATTAACGGGCAAAGTCTAACCTGAAGACGTCGGGAATGCCTTGGACAATGGTGGTGAATTACCAATCGAGTTTTTCCAGATCTCCTATAGCTTCACCCTGCTGAGTTACGACTTTCCGCGATCTCATGTTTACTGACTGCACTGTCCCACCTGATTTTGTCAAAAAACTTCTCATACCGGCAAACAGGCCAGCGGGAGGGCAATCGGTCAACTACTGTTGGCCACTTACAATGTTGAACGCTGACGACAATATCTTCGCCAGGTATTTGATAGGCCTCATTAAGATGACATTGCCTAAGATCTTCATACTGGAACGCATGTCCCAGTGGGGATATGCCAACATACAAATGGCCTCCGGTCACTGCAGGGACTTAATAGAGAAAACATCGGTGTGCCGCCTGAGAGCGGCGATCGTCTCCACCTGTTTCGATCGGGCCTTTGATAGATCGCACCATCACTTCCCCTTACAGGTTATGGACCATTTTCCCCCAAGTCTCATTGGCACACTGTGGTTGCTTTTAGCAGCAGCCAACTCCTTTAATGCAACATTTTCTTCCTCTTTACCTCAGCACCGCTATTATGTAGATGTATTTTCCGGATGGGTCGAAACAGGGGGATTCCGTTGGTTGCTCTGTTGTTTTTCCGGAACGTGTACTCAAGGTCCGACTGTCTCAGGCGTTTACTGTTTTTGATGCAGAATTGTCTGCGATCTTGCGGGCACTGGAGCAGATGAGACGTTCTTCCCGCTGTAAATTTCTTGTCTGTTCCGACTTACTAAGTGCCCTTCACTCATTGCAACGTTTTTATCCCGCAGATAAAATAGTCCAGACCATCCATGATGCCCTCCTCCAACTACAAATACAGTTAAAGATCTCTTTGTCAACTGTGAGATAGTTGGAAATTCATTGCGCAAAATAATTAGAGCGTCATTTTCTTAAACCCCGTAATTGTGTCCCATTGCGACACACAAGTTTGAAATTTGTCTCTAATGTGCCTACAATGTTCTCTGTAGTGCTGCAAAAGCGTTGCACACTGGACACTACCCTTGGTTTCGCTTACGCTTTAAACAGAAATGCATTGACACTTGCGAGAAAAAGAACCTAGACTCCAAAGTTCCTGTGACATGTAAGTTAGGCGCTTACATGAAGCGGTGATAGGGGAAGCGTAGCGTCAAGGGTCGATCCAGGTCCTTCAGCAGTGCCACGGTCAGCGCTAGACGCGCGGTTTTCCTGCCGTGGCGACAATGCTTGTTCGTCCACTTCAGTTGTCGTAGGGGGCGAGGGGCTCCACGTAGACTGCCGCTGTGCTCTGATCATGCTCAAGGCCAGCTGAAAGGTCTTGCTTAATTGTAATCCGCTGACCTTACTTATTAGTCCGTCATGTAGTCGTATCTCTGCGGCTTCTTTGAGAATACAATTCCACAAGGTATTGGATTGTTACAACAACTTGGTGTCGTCATAATTCTTGGTATGTTCGTGGGAGATGCAGTGCTCTGCAACAGCGTTCTTGGCTGAACGTTATCTGTGTGGCCTTCATGCTCATTACATCTCTCCTGGAGTGTACGGATAGTCTGGCCTGCATACATTTTCCCACACTTGCTAGTGTGTGGTAGACTCCCGGTTTCCGGAGCCTTAAGATCATTCTTGACATCCTAATAAAGTTTTCATCTTGCCACGTGTTGGGGAACACGCACTAGACGTTGAGCTTCCGGAATATTCTTCCGAATTTTGCTGATGTGTTCCACACTCATAGAATAATGAAGTCGTAACTGCTTTGTCTTCGTCTTCAGCAAGCTATGGTTCTAGCTTCTTCGGCTTTAAGGCACATTGTATCCGGCGGTTTCTATAACCGTTCGTACGGAGCATGGCCTGTAGGTGAGGAATATACTTTTTTTCATAGTTTTTGATGGATGTGCCACAGTTCTAGAGTTCTTTGTACAAACTTTGAATAGTTTTGCAGAATTTAACGAAGAAAACAACCATACTGGAAACAATTTTCGTATTGAACTTCCAAACTTCCACACTTCCTTTCTAAATAGAACAAATATTTGCAATAATATTAATGATAGAAATTTTAAATTTACTCTTTACACACAGTACATGTTCTTTGTATCTTAGAGTCTGGTGCTAATGCCACCTAACTCTCACCATGACCGTCCTGGGCATATTTTTAGCTGTTAGTGGGTCCTGGACCTCATGAGAGCTCATGAAAGTTATGTTTTACGTAATAAAAGTTTTATGGTTCTTCCTGATTCTAAAAACATATACTTCATGTCCACTACCTCCTCATTCTCGTGCTTAAATGTCATTTTGTTTAATTTGGGCGTCTAAATTTCCGTAGAAACTCGTTTATGTACTATCTTTGAAGAACCTGTCGACTGTCATATGTGCATGAAAAATGTTTACATGGCATAAAACAAAATCAGAATGCGTTTCAACAGTTTCATTTGGAAACACTTACCAAAATCAGTTTTTGTTGGCATTTCATCTTTTCACATTGGTGGAATGGATGTCATAATAAGTTTTTCTATGATGGACTAAAAAGCAGATTGAAAACAATGAGCAGACCAGACATCAAAGCTAGGAACAACATGAAAATTGTTCTGCTATGAGCGGACAGGCAACATGCTACAGAAATTGAAAAAGCTGCTGAAAGTATGAAAAAGAAGGCCAGAATAACAAACAAAAGAAGTAAAATTAAAGAAAATGGAAAGCACACGAAAGAAGTCTACAAGATTATGGAGGAGGAATGGTCAGAAATGTCGTCATTGAGAGGAAAATGACATATAAATCTATAGTTTCAATTTTCTGTAATCAACGTGTTTGCACATAGAGATATCGTTACCGGTACCTCATCCACTATGAAAGCTACATAAACAAAGTTATGTTGAATAATAATACAGTGCTTGAGTACACACTGAAGCACATTATTCAGCAATGGATTAAATATTTTAAGCTGGAGTATGTCATTTTATGTTCTTAAATTATTAGGGAAAAATTGACTCTTAAAACACATTTTTTTTTAAATAATCAAAACATGAAACTGGTGAATATTACTGGTTTAATGTTTCAACAAGGTAATAATTCAAAGAATAAAGCTTCTTTTTTTATCTTTTATTTGGACTAGTGTGTAAGTACATTGAACCTAAAATAACAATTACATGTAATAGAGTATGTAAGAAAACCATCAATTTTCACTGCACAATGTATTCCACAGATTTCCAATTTTTTTCACCTAGAGCTCACCATTTACTAATTGTTTGATTAAAGTTTCATTCCTGAATCTATTGAAAGTCTTGCATTATTAAATTTCAAAATACCAGTAGAAACTACAGGCCGTGAAGTACAGATCCCCTTAACATCTCTTCTTCAGGAAACACTGAAACACAGAAGGAAATACATATGTAGGGAATTCAGTAATAAATAAGTATAGAATTAATGAGGCGTGAAACAACTAAAAAATAGGTATCAAAAATATATACGTGAAATTTAGGGCATTAAGTGCTCATATTCTACTAACTAAAACAGGAAGGCTGTGATTCCAGAAACAAAGTTACTAAGAATTAACGTAAGAGCTGTATTCTTAATATTTATATATCAAGTTTTTGGAGTTGCTTATCTTATAAAGCAAAGTTCCTATGTAGGAGCTAATTGTATCATCTCGTCAGTCTTGTAGCTGCCATATGAAAATCTTCCTGTCTTGACATATATGAAGAAGTGTGGAGAAATTATCGTTTCTTTAGAATCTCTCCGTACATCTTTATACAGGTCATCGTACTGCTTCCAGTAGGTTCCTTCCAAGACATATTCCGTGTATCGTTCCATGGAGCTATTATAATGAATGGCACCAACGAGTGTGTACTCTTGATTGTTGACTACGATTTCTTTCGTGATCGTTTGCAACACACATTTATTCATTTGATTCAGAAGGAACTGATCTTCAGTTAGCGGACAAGTTGTTATACTAGTATCCATTATCAAGTAGCATCCGAATTCCTTTTCTTCGACTGCTTCTGCTTTACATTTCTTGCCTTTTATGATAGTCTTTGGACATTCATTTGCTGCATCTACAGCCTCTTGCTCTGAAAAGAACATACTAATCAACGGAAATATAATGTAGTATCACATAGCGTGAATTTAGGCTTGTCAGTCACGATATCTTTTTGTTGAAAATCGGGATATTTTAATACTGTGTCGTATAATTCCCAAACATTCGATTCTACATTCAGAGACAATATTTTAGGGAGATTACTTCTTTTTTAAGAACAGTATCACATATAAAATATCAAATCTGTGCTTAAAACGCTGGGGGCTTATGATTTTTTTGTCCAAAACATCCAAAGCCAGATCAAAAAATGAATGGCTCACCATTTGAATGGTACTTTTGAAATCATCATTGAATGATAGTGCTTGCATGAATAAGGTCATCAAAGAATCGAAACCGCACGTTCCGTTCAAGTTGTTAGTAGCAGATTTGAATCTCCTTGAGGACTTATTTGGGAAAAGTGGAAATTAATGTCTATTATTTTCTTGGTCGAGTTCCAGTTTGGACAATCATGTAAGTAGTTCTTCTTGCTCTTAGTTCGCATGCTCGATGTGACAATGATTTCATTTTGAAGCTTTTCCAGCATCTCTTTAGAGTCCAAATTCGGCAGTAAATTATCATCTGAAGAGCACTGAAGACACACACTATCACTCTTGCCTGAGAGACTGTTGTTCTCCAAATGGTTCAAATGGCTTTGAGCACTATGGGACTTAACAGCTATGGTCATCAGTCCCCTAGAACTTAGAACTACTTAAACCTAACTAACCTAAGGACATCACACAACACCCAGTCATCACGATGTGTTGTTCTCCGCATTCATAACTAATGAGCTCGAACTAGGAGAAAATCTGTATTCAAAACTATACCAAATTTTGTGTAAGTCTCAGTGCCATCTTTGTGTCGGGTCTCATTTCGTAAGTTATTGTTCAATGTGGTCTCAGAATTAGTGAGTAGAAAATTGCTTTTGGGGTTTGTTATCTTCAGCTTCATATTTTTTCCTCTCCAGCTTTCTTCTTCGTGGTAAGGCAGTGATGCTTCAGTTAATTTGTGCTTCACAGCGTGCTTTGAATCTTTTTTTTCCATCATAAGTGGCGCCAACAGTTCTGTTTCCTCACGCAACCAGTTCAAATGTAGCAAAATGAATTTGTCTACTTGTAAAAGTAGCTTGTCAAAGCCCATTGTCTTTAATTTGGAAAACTGTCCTTCAGTCGCTGCTGACAAACGAAGCGAGCTCCAGATCTGACGATTTCCATAAAGAAAAATGACAAGAATTTTGCGTCATGCCTACAGGACATCATCTGATAAGTTGGCCAACTGATTGACGATCGATTATTAGGATCTTTACTATTGACGTTTACTTCGCGTATACGCATGTACTCATACAGGTATAAATACTTTAATTTATACAGAGTCAGCCCTGTTTGACAGATGCCCACACAGTGAAATAACTCGAAATGCAACGCCACCTGTAGAATCGACTGAATCTGGTACACTACTATTAATTTGATGACAATATTTGTGCAACTGACATTGATATTTCAGACAATATATACAGAAGAATTGGTCCAATCCGATTGGGTGAATTTCGTCCAGATGGGTTGTATGTTTTGCGATTTGCAGGTTTTCAATTGGCTTAGTAGTTGTTATACCAAATCGTTTAGCCTTTCTCAAGACATCAGCATTTGATAAATTTGGAGGAATCATGTCTACAAGAGACGTATTTCGCGCTTCATCATTTCGCCAAAGAACTGCAACGTCCTGTTATCCACCAATTTAGCAGCTACCTGTTCTCTTCTCGTGCCATGAAATTGTCTTCTTTTCAGGTTATTACTATCGTGTGAAAAGTTTGTAAGTCTCCAGTTTAGAACAATATCGTTGTCCTTTTTGGGTTTTTCAGAGCAAACTCTTCGAAAGGGGCTCCGTATTCTGTGCATCTTCCTTTGATCTTCAAGAAGTACTTTGAACTTCAACATTCTCAGACTTTTGCGTATTTGAAAGAAAAGGCAAATGTAATATGGTGATGTTCATAAATTTTATCAGCCATCAAATCGGTCCATATCCTTATTTCCAGTCTTGAAGGCTTTCGAAGTTTCCTGTTTGATGGTCTTATGGTAGACCATTTTTCTACTGGCAGTAGCAGGTCAAATTGCTTTGTCGTGTCCTTGTTGCACGAGGAACCCAAAACATTCGACGACTCATCTTTGCTGTCGTCGTCTTTTTCTTCAATTAAACATTCCAGCCTGAAGGTGTTTCTAACAAAAGTAAGAACAACATGATGATCTTCTTTAATGGTTATGTAAATTGTTTTGAAGACATTTTTGCGCCGATGTAAGCTATGGCATCGGACAGTTTTTGGAAGACCGGACGATAAGGTGGGAACTGAATGCCTCTATCATCGATCACCTTAAATTTCTCCATGTAGAGAAGATGTTTCAATTCTGGTAGATTGTATATTTTTATGGGTATTACGGTTCATAAATACCACTTACACAACAGCACCGACTGCACAACAGGGAGTGACTGCACAAGTGCTCTGACTGAACGAGCATAATGACTATTCGCACGAGTGTGAGTAGTATTGTTGTGTATACTCATTAGGGGCACGTCAAGGAGCGAAATGCAGCTTCACACGACGCGGCGCGCACCACCCAAAAAGTGCAGCTGTGGTTGTCATTAGCTCTGATGCTACCATGAGAAGCTTTGATTCTACCACTCTTGTAACTGCTACTCTGCCGTCACTTTCCCATTGTTTAAAAGCGGCAGTTCACGTGTTCATTGTTTCCAGATATAGTGCCACAACTTGTGCATTGTTGCTGTGCTTTGTTTATTAATTTTTGGTCTTGAGAGGTCTCATGGACGTTTCATAGATCTTATTATCCTCCCATTGGGCGCAGCTGTTCAGATTGGTACATGTAGATATTTTTTGTAAATTACTTTTCAACAATTGGCATTTTATAGACGCCTTCTCGTAAATAGCTTCCCTTCTCTGTATGCATCTCTTTATTGTATGATTCTGTAAATTACTTGTCGACAATTGACAGAACTGGCACCTTCTCCTTATAGCTTCATTTCTCTGCAAGCATTTCATTGTTGTATGATTCAGTACCGAAGCTACTGCTCTGTTGATGACATATGAGTCGATTGCTCATTTTTATCCACTGCGCCCTTTTGTATTTCATTTCAACAATTAATTTATTTGTTTATCAACGTAGTAAGTAGTACAAAGCTAATCCATAATGTAAAATGCTCTTAAATTCTTTTTGAACTGTTTAATCATCAGTGCCTGCTGTCTGAACATCAACTATCAAATCAGTACACTGCAACTGATTGCGTTATTTTATAAGATTTTTTTTTTAAGTGGGATGTACTAGATCATGTCTTCCCCCCATGAACCATGGACCTTGCCGTTGGTGGGGAGGCTTGCGTGCCTCAGCGATACAGATGGCCGTACCGTAGGTGCAACCACAATGGAGGGGTATCTGTTGAGAGGCCAGACAAACGTGTGGTTCCTGAAGAGGGGCAGCAGCCTTTTCAGTAGTTGCAGGGGCAACAGTCTGGATGATTGACTGATCTGGCCTTGCAACATTAACCAAAACGGCCTTGCTGTGCTGGTACTGCGAATGGCTGAAAGCAAGGGGAAACTACAGTCGTAATTTTTCCCGAGGACATGCAGCTTTACTGTATGATTAAATGATGATGGCATCCTCTTGGGTAAAATATTCCGGAGGTAAAATAGTCCCCCATTCGGATCTCCGGGCGGGGACTACTCAGGAGGATGTCGTTGTGAGAAGAAAGAAAACTGGCGTTCTACGGATCGGAGCGTGGAATGTCAGATCCCTTAATCGGGCAGTTAGGTTAGAAAATTTAAAAAGGGAAATGGATAGCTTAAAGTTAGATATAGTGGGAATTAGTGAAGTTCGGTGGCAGGAGGAACAAGACTTCTGGTCAGGTGACTACAGGGTTATAAACACAAAATCAAATATGGGTAATGCAGGAGTAGGTTTAATAATGAATAGGAAAATAGGAATGCGGGTAAGCTACTACAAACGGCATAGTGAACGCATTATTATGGCCAAGATAGATACGAAGCCCACACCTACTACAGTAGTACAAGTTTATATGCCAACTAGCTCTGCAGATGATGAAGAAATTGAAGAAATGTACGATGAAATAAAAGAAATTATTCAGATAGTGAAGGGAGACGAAAATGTAATAGTAATGGGTGACTGGAATTCGAGTGTAGGAAAAGGGAGAGAAGGAAACATAATAGGTGAATATGGATTGGGGCTAAGAAATGAAAGAGGAAGCCGCCTAGTAGAATTTTGCACAGAGCACAAATTAATCATAGCTAACACTTGGTTTAAGAATCATGAAAGAAGGTTGTATACGTGGAAGAACCCTGGAGAGACTAAAAGGTATCAGATAGATTATATAATGGTAACACAGAGATTTAGGAACCAGGTTTTAAGTTGTAAGACATTTCCAGGGGCAGATGTGGACTCTGACCACAATCTATTGGTTATGACCTGTAGATTAAAACTGAAGAAACTGCAAAAATGTGGGAAATTAAGGAGATGGGACCTGGATAAACTGAAAGAACCAGAGGTTGTACAGAGTTTCAGAGAGAGCATAAGGGAACAATTGACAGGAATAGGGGAAAGAAATACAGTAGAAGAAGAATGGGTAGCTCTGAGGGATGTAGTAGTGAAGGCAGCAGAGAATAAAGTACGTACAAAGACGAGGGCTGCCATAAATCCTTGGGTAACAGAAGAAATATTGAATTTAATTGATGAAAGGAGAAAATATAAAAATGCAGTAAATGAAGCAGGTAAAAAGGAATACAAACGTCTCAAAAATGAGATCGACAGGAAGTGCAAAATGGCTAAACATGGATGGCTAGAGGACAAATGTAAGGATGTAGAAGCTTATCTCACTAGGGGTAAGATAGATACTGCCTACAGGAAAATTAAAGAGACCTTTGGAGAGAAGAGAACCACGTGTATGAATATCAAGAGCTCAGATGGCAGCCCAGTTCTAAGCAAAGAAGCGTAGGCAGAAAGGTGGAAGGAGTATATAGAAGGTTTGTACAAGGGCGATGTACTTGAGGACAATATTATGGAAATAGAAGAGGATGTAGATGAAGACGAAATGGGAGATACGATACTGCGTGAAGAGTTTGACAGAGCACTGAAAGACCTGAGTCGAAACAAGGCCCCCGGAGTAGACAACATTCCATTAGAACTACTGACGGCCTTGGGACAACCAGTCCTGACAAAACTCTACCAGCTGGTGAGCAAGATGTATGAGACAGGCCAAATACCCTCAGACTTCAAGAAGATTATAATAATTCCAATCCCAAAGAAAGCAGGTGCTGACAGATGTGAAAAATACCGAACTATCAGTTTAATAAGCCACGGCTGCAAAATACTAACTCGAATTCTTTACAGACGAATGGAAAAACTGGTAGATGCAGACCTCGGGGAGGATCAGTTTGGATTCCGTCGAAATGTTGGAACACGTGAGGCAATTCTGACATTACGACTTATCTTAGAAGAAAGATTAAGAAAAGGCAAACCTACGTTTCTAGCATTCGTAGACTTAGAGAAAGCTTTTGACAATGTTGACTGGAATACTCTTTTTCAAATTCTAAAGGTGGCAGGGGTAAAATACAGGGAGCGAAAGGCTATTTACAGTTTGTACAGAAACCAGATGGCAGTCATAAGAGTCGAGGGGCAATAAAGAGAGGGAAGCAGTGGTTGGGAAAGGAGTGAGACAGGGTTGTAGCCTCTCCCCGATGTTATTCAATCTGTATATTGAGAAATCAGTAAAGGAAGCAAAAGAAAAATTTGGAGTAGGTATTAAAATTCATGGAAACGAAGTAAAAACTTTGAGGTTCGCCGATGACATTGTAATTCTGTCAGAGACGGCAAAGGACTTGGAAGAGCAGTTGAACGGAATGGACAGTGTCTTGAAAGGAGGATATAAGATGAACATTAACAAAAGCAAAACGAGGATAATGGAATGTAGTCAAATTAAATCGGGTGATGCTGATGGAATTAGATTAGGAAATGAGGCACTTAAAGTAGTAAAGTAGTTTTGCTATTTAGGAAGTAAAATAACTGATGATGGTCGAAGTAGAGAGGATATAAAATGTAGACTGGCAATGGCAAGGAAAGCGTTTCTGAAGAAGAGAAATTTGTTAACATCGAATATAGGTTTATGTATCAGGATGTCGTTGCTGAAAGTATTTGCTTGGAGTGTAGACATGTATGGAAGTGAAACATGGACGATAACTAGTTTGGACAAGAAGAGAATAGAAGCTTTCGAAATGTGGTGCTACAGAAGAATACTGAAGATAAGGTGGATAGATCACGTAACTAATGAGGAGGTATTGAATAGGATTGGGGAGAAGAGAAGTTTGTGGCACAACTTGACTAGAAGAAGGGATCAGTTGGTAGGACATGTTTTGAGGCATCAAGGGACCACAAATTTAGCATTGGAGGGCAGCGTGGAGGGTAAAAATCGTAGAGGGAGACCGAGAGATGAGTACACTAAGCAGATTCAGAAGGATGTAGGTTGCAGTAGGTACTGGGAGATGAAGCAGCTTGCACAGGATAGAGTAGCATGGAGAGCTGCATCAAACCAGTCTCAGGACTGAAGACAACTACAACAACTAGATCATGTTGAAGAAATCCAAAGCATATTGTTAGAAGAGGATAATAGTTTTGGGACAAGGCTGGATCTAGCGCACTGTGCATTGTTTCCATACGTATCTAAGATGGCGGCGATGACGTTATCCAACATTGCTGCGTGTAGACTTGGCAACAGCACATGACGTAATCCAACATGTCTGCAATAACGTCATTCAACATGGAGGATTTTGGTGGGAAGTATGAATATCGGATGGAAAGTGCCACGCGACCCTCCCCCCAGACAAATGGTGGGAAGTTCAAATTACAGCAGGATAATGAATCACACAACATTTGTCTCTAGTATGCAAAGAAAATTCCCTACCTCCACTAACCTAAGTCACCCAACTGTCACTTCCTCCTATTAACTGGCGCCAAGTCTCAAGTCTGGCGGTAAGCAAAAGTGGCTTGGGGGTTCACTACCAACCTACGAAAATGGCGCGAAAGGAAGGCCACTTGTACTACCCTCAGTGACCTAACCGCCACCTCCTCCTAATGATTCATGGGAAAAGGACTTTGACATAAGTATTTTTTTCAAGCAATTTCATGCAGGTGTGTTCGCCATGAGGTCCAGAGCCAAACTGACTTAGAGGGCGCTCTCATCCATGATGTAGTCCAAGATGGCGTCAAACAGTGTGTTCACCACAAGCTCCAGACTCCTAGTGACTTACTACATATTGCCATCACCAGAGGGCGCTACCGTGATGTCAGATGATGACACAAGTACCGTTATCCAACATGGCTGCATACATTTTGCTCGCCATATGCTCTAGGACACAGGCACTGCATGATCCCATTATGTAATCCCAGATCGTCGCTCGCAGTACGTGAAACACACGTCACCCCTGTACTCAAGCGCTGAGAGAGAGAGATGTTGCAATGCTTTCTCTCTTACGCTTTAATAACATGGTTTGCGGCGTCTGTATAGCACACGCGTGAGCGAATGCTGACTTCATAGCCTTTAGCCCGCACGTTTGTACTGCCGCCACAGATAGTCTTCTGCAAATATGCTAACAAATGTAACTGAACACATGCGGCACCCACATCGCGCATCTAATGTATCAATTACCTAATTACTTAAGTTCAATCCTATTTTAATAATATTCCGTAACTGAATGTAACATTTGGGTATTCAATGATCAAATGAGAAGTTTGAGGTTTTCCGACTAGGAGTGCAGTGATCATTCATTCATGATGTGGCACCCCGCCCCCCCCCAATAGAATGCTTCACTCCTATTGTCTACTGCATTAGTGACGTGATTAAACGTCGTAGAAACTACATAAACCAAACCACAACCCAACGCACCCTCACTCTGCTTCTGTACTTGGTTCAGTGTGTTGATTCGCGGTAGTTTCGGTTTCACCATGAAACGTGCAGGCATCATCAGATGCAGCGACAGAGGCAGCAGCAAGCAAGTACCTGGTCTGCACTTGTTCAGTGTTCAAATACCTGTTTTAGCCACAGTCCATAGACTGCTGCGTCCTTTAACTGATTGTATGTGTGTTACATCTGTTTTGGACCGCACTCTATACAGAATGCTACATTCCTTAACGGAATTTATGTGCGTTATATCTGTTTTACTGCGCTCTATACAGAATGCTGTGTCCTTTAATGGATTTTATGTGTGGGTTACATCTGTTTTGGAGCGCATTCTACACAGATTGCTGCGTCCTTTAACGGATTTTGTGTGTGTGTTCTATGTTATATATGTTTTTGGCCCCATTCTGTACATAATGCAGCGCCCTTTAGCGGATTTTATGTCTGTGTTCAATGTCTCTATGTTATATCTGTCTTGGGCCGCACTTCACTCAGAATGCTGCGTCCTTTAATGGATTCAAAGACTCTGTGATGAGTGTCTCCATGTTATATATCTGTTTCGGACTGCACTCTGCAACAGACTGATGCGCCCTTTAACAGATTCTATGTCAGTGTTATATCTGCTTTGGACCACAGTTCACAGACTGCTTCATCCTTAAACGGTTTTTGTGTGTGCTATATCTGTTTTGGGACAGCAGACTGCTGCACCCTTCAACTGATTGTGCGTGTGTATGAATGTGTGTGTACTACAGAGACTTTTTTCCATAATGAATATTATACTCCGTCTTTTCCATCTTTCTAGAATCCATCCTGTGGATGTTAGCTGAGCTAGACCAACAGCTACAGGTCGAGAGGGCTGAAGCACAGTGTGAATGTAAGTATATTTGTAAAAATCATAACTATTAGATAAAATAATTTCTTGTAATATATATTGGTTTTCCAAGAGTCTAGATTGAGCTGTCTTAGACATATTCTTTTCTTTTCTTCCTAGATGGTACCACACATAGAAATGGGGATGCCGAGGATGTCACGCAAGCGGGGGGTGAAATCCCTGTCTTGGCCCACAAGATGGTGGCCACTGTTGATCAACAACAAGAATCCCAAATGCGCAATATTATGGCCCTTTTACGTGAGGAGGTGAATATTCCTGAATGGGTGGGAGACCTCAGTGAATGTGCCGATGAGTTACTCAAGCCATGGAGCCAGAGTGGAGAAGGTGAATATTTTTTAACTTTATCATTACAGCAAATAATTACCACTATTTAGTCTTATTATTCGTTCTTTTAAACCTAGATCATTAAACTTATTTTTTCTCATTATGTTACAGGTATATCACACAAGGTACACCGTATACCTAGCGCGGTTGTTGTGGGGGCGGGAATTGGCAGCACACCACCCCAGAAGCACGCTGCGCCGTGTGTAGTGCCAATCAGAGCTGTGCAGGGGCAGCAGCAGGAGCAGCACCTTCCCTTGTGCCACCGCAAGCCCTCTGGCGCCCATGGGCCACTCAGCCGGAGGAAGAAGAACATAAGGTGCATCTGTCTCCCACCCCACCGGTCGGTAATGGGACCATCAGACCCCGGGGGCCGTTGCTACAGCCCAGTTGTTCCAGCCCACTATCACCGCCTCTGCCACCGTCTCAGGCAGCTCATCCCCGCCACCAATGAAATGTGCGTGTACCAGTGCATATACCTCTCCCTACAGATGACGCATCATCACCAGCCCCATCTTCCACGGGCTGGAGACCTAGCCGTACTAGTAACAGTAATAGCGATTATCCTGTGGACAGCGGTAGTGCACTCCCCCATCTTATTGATAGTGAAGTGCATAAGAATAATGGTGTAATGGCCCCTCTAGAATACTCAGCAGTTGGTAGAGCTTTTGAGGGGCGCATCTCTTTCACGAGGACTGAGAATCTGGGAGGTACGTACCATAACCCTGTCGGGTTTTAGAGGCGTGCCTCTCTGTCTTGGAGACCGAGCTTCTCAAAGTCCTAGACGATCAGAGATTTAACGCCATAAAATGCAGTTTAGTAGTGTGCTGTAAGTTGAATCACCCACCTAAACATCCAGGTGATCCAGATACTGCCACTCTACACTATGTATAGGCTGATAATTGCATTATTTCTTGGATCACATCCATCACTGAGTGCTATCGTGAATCCGCCTTGAGCGCTATTATGACCACATTTTCAGATATGGAAGTATGTGGGTACCCTAAAGCGCTCAGCTCTATACCACACCTCGACATCTATATACATGTCTGTGATCCGGTAAGTGGAGGGTCCAGTTATATTAAACTCCCTGAGGATATTACGAGCCAGAAGGCGTGCATTAATGTCGAAAATAGAAAGGATCAAGCTTGTTTTGCATGGTCAAACTTGGCTTATGAGACGAATTACAAGAAAGCGGTGCAATGTCCGAGCATTTACAAAGTCAGTGACATTAACCCATATTATAACTTTCATGGTATAGAGTTCCCCATAAAAGTCCTGGAGATACCTAAATCTGAGAAGCAGAATAGCGGAATATCAGTTTACGTTTATGGCCTGGAGAAGAACAACAAAAGCAAGTCAGATGAGCAAGACAAACACACAGTTATAGGCTCCCTCCATTTCTCAAAATCAGCAGGTGAGCGAGAGCTGCATGTAAACATGCTGCTCTTTCCTGAAGTCATCTTACAGGTAAGTTCCGCAATGCAGCTCACTACGCATGCAATTTTAAGTACCAGTCACCTAGACACATACCAAACCTTTTACGTAATTTGAGTGGGTATGACGATCAATTTCTCGTTGAGCACTTCACTAATTTCGGTATGAAGAAATATCAGGTCAGTGTCCTCCCTGAAAGTGTTGAGAACTACATTTATTTCTCAAAACGAATCACGCCAAAAATTACGATCTGCTTCTTTGACTCTTTACGCTTTATACAGACTTCACTCCAGAAACTCGTTGGAACTTTACGTCAGAATGAAACGCATATCACTCAACCCGACGAGGAAAAGTTCCAACTTGCGACTAGGAATGAAGTTTTCCCATACGAGTATGTTAATAATATGGCGAAACTAAATGAAACCCGACTTCCCCACGTGTCTGAATTTACCAGTACTCTCACAGGAGAAGCCGTAACAACAGCAGATTATGAGCATGCCGTGATTGTCTGGTTTGGAATTCAACATCCCCAATTTGGGAAAATATGCAAGACTATACATGGACACGGATGTGCATTTGCTTGGAGGTGTTATCGAAACGTTCCAGAGTGTATGTATGGCCACATACACTCTGGAACCCGCCTTTTATTGCACAGCGCCTGGGTTGTCCTGTGAAGCTATGTTAATAGAATGGGGAGCAGCATCAAACATTTGTCTGGTTTTGCTGTGCTTCTATTTTTTGAGCAAGGGATCCATGGGGGACTTTGTCAATGCGTTCGCAGGCATTCCAAGGCAAATAATCCACGGATTGATGTCAGGTTTAACGCATCAATTGATTCGTGCTACAGTATGTACCTAGATGTGAACAACTTATACTGGCACGCGATGATGCAGCCACTGCCAGTTGGAGGGTTTCGATGGGTGTCTGAAAGCGAATTGAAGGGATTAGGTGGACAAATGATTGGTCTTGTGGCCGATTCTGAAATAGGGTATGTGCTTGAGGCAGACATCACATATCCTATTAATTTGCATTGAGAGACAAGCGACTTGCCCTTATGTCCAGTGCAACAAATTTCGCGAGGAAGCACCATCCCTAAACTGTTGGCTACTGTTGGAGATAAGCAGAGGTATATTATTCATTATCGTAATCTCCAGCAGTGCTGCAGATTAGGGCTAAAGCTTGTTAGAATCACTCGGGCAATCTTCTTCAAGCAATCCCTCTGGTTGAAGAAGTATATTGAACTAAATACCGAGAAGAGGGCAGTCGCTAGTAATGATTTTGAAAAAGATTTTTGTAAATTAATAAACAATTACATTTTCGGGAAAACTGAGCAGAATGTAAGGAATGGACTCAATATTTTGATTAGAACAAAATGGGAAGGGCATTATGGCTTGAGAAAGTGTACAGCCAGGAAAAATTTTAAGTGTCTCACCATCTTCAAAGGCAACTTTGTTGCTTTGGAGATGTCGAAGACTGTAGTAGAGTTTATGGAACCTAATTATTTGGGATTGTGCATACTGAATATCTCCAAATTCTACATGTACCGCTTCCAGTATGAGTTTTCGAAAACCTCATTTCGTAGAACCAAGGTACCTTTATATAGATACAGATAGCTTTATCTACTGGATCAAGAACTGCGATCCGTATCACGTAATTAGGTGCAAATTAAAAACTGCAGTCTGTCAGTAAAAATTTAAAAATGTCTCTATATAAATATATTTCATCCTTATTAGTACTTAATATGCCAAGAAAAAAGATAAAACCAAGTTTTGCACTTCATACGTGCGTGCCTGTGAGCGGTTATACATTAGATTTTAGTTTGTAAGTTTCAACTGCCGCTAGCCATCGAGTCAGAACTAGTTTTGATTACGTGAGTTCCACCCAGTCTATATATATGTTCACTTGCTTGTGGTAGTGGACAATTTTTAGAGTCCTCCACTTCAAACAAATACCTTCACCTGCTTGTTGTACTGGGAAAAAAAGTCTTTTCTGTTTCAGGTGGAACTTCACTAGTGGTAGTATTTAGCCTGTAAGATAGTGTAATTAGTTTGTAGTGGTACCTCTGCACAGTTTTAAACTGATATATTGTAAATCTCATTCATGTATCTGTAAACTGATATTATTTAAATCTGAATCCCGTATCTGTAAACAGCGGAATGTTAATATCTCTAAAAAAATGTAAATCTGAATCCCGTAGCTGTAAACTGATATAATGTATATCTGAATCATGTATCTCTAAACTGATATTTCTCAATGTAAATCTGAATCACAATACTCTAAGCTTATATTTAGTAAACATTGTTAAATCTGATTCACGCATTCACAAGTAAATCTCAGTTTAATATCAATTTACTTATTTTTTTGTAAAAATGTAGAATCATCTTATTTTAATCCTCAATCATCATTCATTTTCTTAAAATCATAAATGTATTTCTGTACAATGGACAGTTGTTGCTTCATGGTTCTTCTTCTTCTGCTGACTGACTGAAATAGACTGAGGCCACAGGGTTGTTGACCCTCACCTAAATCTTCTGCAATGACATCGCTAGATACTTCCATCCTACTGGCTGAAGTCGTACATGTGACTGGATTAGGAGTTCCTATTGGATGCCGCCATTTCCCCCACTCTAGAACATCATGAGCTGACATCACAACAGCGCCCTCTAATGCCTGTGCTGGGTACTAAGCCACGTGCTGAAGGAACTTTTAGTTGCCATCTTGAATAACGGTACACACGTCATCGGCTGACATCATGGTAGTGCCCTCTGGTGCTGCCAAGGTGTACTAGGCCTTGTGGTGAATACACTGTTTGCCGCCATTTTGGATTATATCATGGATGAGAGCACCCTCTGGTGGTAGCGATGTGTACTAAGTCGGTTGGGCTCTGGACCTCATGGCGAACACACCTGCATGAAATTGTTGGGCCCGCATCTCGTGGTCGTGCGGTAGTGTTCTCGCTTCCCACGCCCGGGTTCGATTCCTGGCGGGGTCAGGGATTTTCTCTGGCTCGTGATGTTTGGGTGTTGTGTGATGTCCTTAGGTTAGTTAGGTTTAAGTAGTTGTACTCCCCCCATGAACCATGGACCTTGCCGTTGGTGGGGAGGCTTGCGTACCTCAGCGATACAGATGGCCGTACCGTAGGTGCAACCACAACGGAGGGGTATCTGTTGAGAGGCCAGACAAACGTGTGGTTCCTGAAGAGGGGCAGCAGCCTTTTCAGTAGTTGCAGGGGCAACAGTCTGGATGATTGACTGATCTGGCCTTGCAACATTAACCAAAACGGCCTTGCTGTGCTGGTACTGCGAATGGCTGAAAGCAAGGGGAAACTACAGTCGTAATTTTTCCCGAGGACATGCAGCTTTACTGTATGATTAAATGATGATGGCATCCTCTTGGGTAAAATATTCCGGAGGTAAAATAGTCCCCCATTCGGATCTCCGGGCGGGGACTACTCAGGAGGATGTCGTTATCAGGAGAAAGAAAACTGGCGTTCTACGGATCGGAGCGTGGAATGTCAGATCCCTTAATCGGGCAGTTAGGTTAGAAAATTTAAAAAGGGAAATGGATAGCTTAAAGTTAGATATAGTGGGAATTAGTGAAGTTCGGTGGCAGGAGGAACAAGACTTCTGATCAGGTGACTACAGGGTTATAAACACAAAATCAAATAGGGGTAATGCAGGAGTAGGTTTAATAATGAATAGGAAAATAGGAATGCGGGTAAGCTACTACAAACGGCATAGTGAACGCATTATTATGGCCAAGATAGATACGAAGCCCACACCTACTACAGTAGTACAAGTTTATATGCCAACTAGCTCTGCAGATGATGAAGAAATTGAAGAAATGTACGATGAAATAAAAGAAATTATTCAGATAGTGAAGGGAGACGAAAATGTAATAGTAATGGGTGACTGGAATTCGAGTGTAGGAAAAGGGAGAGAAGGAAACATAATAGGTGAATATGGATTGGGGCTAAGAAATGAAAGAGGAAGCCGCCTAGTAGAATTTTGCACAGAGCACAAATTAATCATAGCTTACACTTGGTTTAAGAATCATGAAAGAAGGTTGTATACGTGGAAGAACCCTGGAGAGACTAAAAGGTATCAGATAGATTATATAATGGTAACACAGAGATTTAGGAACCAGGTTTTAAGTTGTAAGACATTTCCAGGGGCAGATGTGGACTCTGACCACAATCTATTGGTTATGACCTGTAGATTAAAACTGAAGAAACTGCAAAAATGTGGGAAATTAAGGAGATGGGACCTGGATAAACTGAAAGAACCAGAGGTTGTACAGAGTTTCAGAGAGAGCATAAGGGAACAATTGACAGGAATAGGGGAAAGAAATACAGTAGAAGAAGAATGGGTAGCTCTGAGGGATGTAGTAGTGAAGGCAGCAGAGAATAAAGTACGTACAAAGACGAGGGCTGCCATAAATCCTTGGGTAACAGAAGAAATATTGAATTTAATTGATGAAAGGAGAAAATATAAAAATGCAGTAAATGAAGCAGGTAAAAAGGAATACAAACGTCTCAAAAATGAGATCGACAGGAAGTGCAAAATGGCTAAACATGGATGGCTAGAGGACAAATGTAAGGATGTAGAAGCTTATCTCACTAGGGGTAAGATAGATACTGCCTACAGGAAAATTAAAGAGACCTTTGGAGAGAAGAGAACCACGTGTATGAATATCAAGAGCTCAGATGGCAGCCCAGTTCTAAGCAAAGAAGCGTAGGCAGAAAGGTGGAAGGAGTATATAGAAGGTTTGTACAAGGGCGATGTACTTGAGGACAATATTATGGAAATGGAAGAGGATGTAGATGAAGACGAAATGGGAGATACGATACTGCGTGAAGAGTTTGACAGAGCACTGAAAGACCTGAGTCGAAACAAGGCCCCCGGAGTAGACAACATTCCATTAGAACTACTGACGGCCTTGGGACAACCAGTCCTGACAAAACTCTACCAGCTGGTGAGCAAGATGTATGAGACAGGCCAAATACCCTCAGACTTCAAGAAGATTATAATAATTCCAATCCCAAAGAAAGCAGGTGCTGACAGATGTGAAAAATACCGAACTATCAGTTTAATAAGCCACGGCTGCAAAATACTAACTCGAATTCTTTACAGACGAATGGAAAAACTGGTAGATGCAGACCTCGGGGAGGATCAGTTTGGATTCCGTCGAAATGTTGGAACACGTGAGGCAATACTGACATTACGACTTATCTTAGAAGAAAGATTAAGAAAAGGCAAACCTACGTTTCTAGCATTCGTAGACTTAGAGAAAGCTTTTGACAATGTTGACTGGAATACTCTTTTTCAAATTCTAAAGGTGGCAGGGGTAAAATACAGGGAGCGAAAGGCTATTTACAGTTTGTACAGAAACCAGATGGCAGTCATAAGAGTCGAGGGGCAATAAAGAGAGGGAAGCAGTGGTTGGGAAAGGAGTGAGACAGGGTTGTAGCCTCTCCCCGATGTTATTCAATCTGTATATTGAGAAATCAGTAAAGGAAGCAAAAGAAAAATTTGGAGTAGGTATTAAAATTCATGGAAACGAAGTAAAAACTTTGAGGTTCGCCGATGACATTGTAATTCTGTCAGAGACGGCAAAGGACTTGGAAGAGCAGTTGAACGGAATGGACAGTGTCTTGAAAGGAGGATATAAGATGAACATTAACAAAAGCAAAACGAGGATAATGGAATGTAGTCAAATTAAATCGGGTGATGCTGATGGAATTAGATTAGGAAATGAGGCACTTAAAGTAGTAAAGTAGTTTTGCTATTTAGGAAGTAAAATAACTGATGATGGTCGAAGTAGAGAGGATATAAAATGTAGACTGGCAATGGCAAGGAAAGCGTTTCTGAAGAAGAGAAATTTGTTAACATCGAATATAGGTTTATGTATCAGGATGTCGTTGCTGAAAGTATTTGCTTGGAGTGTAGACATGTATGGAAGTGAAACATGGACGATAACTAGTTTGGACAAGAAGAGAATAGAAGCTTTCGAAATGTGGTGCTACAGAAGAATACTGAAGATAAGGTGGATAGATCACGTAACTAATGAGGAGGTATTGAATAGGATTGGGGAGAAGAGAAGTTTGTGGC
This sequence comes from Schistocerca gregaria, assembly GCF_023897955.1. Taxonomy (NCBI): domain Eukaryota; kingdom Metazoa; phylum Arthropoda; class Insecta; order Orthoptera; family Acrididae; genus Schistocerca; species Schistocerca gregaria. The sequence continues at coordinate 839,864,758 of NC_064931.1, forward strand.
ACAACTTGACTAGAAGAAGGGATCAGTTGGTAGGACATGTTTTGAGGCATCAAGGGACCACAAATTTAGCATTGGAGGGCAGCGTGGAGGGTAAAAATCGTAGAGGGAGACCGAGAGATGAGTACACTAAGCAGATTCAGAAGGATGTAGGTTGCAGTAGGTACTGGGAGATGAAGCAGCTTGCACAGGATAGAGTAGCATGGAGAGCTGCATCAAACCAGTCTCAGGACTGAAGACAACTACAACAACTAGATCATGTTGAAGAAATCCAAAGCATATTGTTAGAAGAGGATAATAGTTTTGGGACAAGGCTGGATCTAGCGCACTGTGCATTGTTTCCATACGTATCTAAGATGGCGGCGATGACGTTATCCAACATTGCTGCGTGTAGACTTGGCAACAGCACATGACGTAATCCAACATGTCTGCAATAACGTCATTCAACATGGAGGATTTTGGTGGGAAGTATGAATATCGGATGGAAAGTGCCACGCGACCCTCCCCCCAGACAAATGGTGGGAAGTTCAAATTACAGCAGGATAATGAATCACACAACATTTGTCTCTAGTATGCAAAGAAAATTCCCTACCTCCACTAACCTAAGTCACCCAACTGTCACTTCCTCCTATTAACTGGCGCCAAGTCTCAAGTCTGGCGGTAAGCAAAAGTGGCTTGGGGGTTCACTACCAACCTACGAAAATGGCGCGAAAGGAAGGCCACTTGTACTACCCTCAGTGACCTAACCGCCACCTCCTCCTAATGATTCATGGGAAAAGGACTTTGACATAAGTATTTTTTTCAAGCAATTTCATGCAGGTGTGTTCGCCATGAGGTCCAGAGCCAAACTGACTTAGAGGGCGCTCTCATCCATGATGTAGTCCAAGATGGCGTCAAACAGTGTGTTCACCACAAGCTCCAGACTCCTAGTGACTTACTACATATTGCCATCACCAGAGGGCGCTACCGTGATGTCAGATGATGACACAAGTACCGTTATCCAACATGGCTGCATACATTTTGCTCGCCATATGCTCTAGGACACAGGCACTGCATGATCCCATTATGTAATCCCAGATCGTCGCTCGCAGTACGTGAAACACACGTCACCCCTGTACTCAAGCGCTGAGAGAGAGAGATGTTGCAATGCTTTCTCTCTTACGCTTTAATAACATGGTTTGCGGCGTCTGTATAGCACACGCGTGAGCGAATGCTGACTTCATAGCCTTTAGCCCGCACGTTTGTACTGCCGCCACAGATAGTCTTCTGCAAATATGCTAACAAATGTAACTGAACACATGCGGCACCCACATCGCGCATCTAATGTATCAATTACCTAATTACTTAAGTTCAATCCTATTTTAATAATATTCCGTAACTGAATGTAACATTTGGGTATTCAATGATCAAATGAGAAGTTTGAGGTTTTCCGACTAGGAGTGCAGTGATCATTCATTCATGATGTGGCACCCCGCCCCCCCCCCCCCAATAGAATGCTTCACTCCTATTGTCTACTGCATTAGTGACGTGATTAAACGTCGTAGAAACTACATAAACCAAACCACAACCCAACGCACCCTCACTCTGCTTCTGTACTTGGTTCAGTGTGTTGATTCGCGGTAGTTTCGGTTTCACCATGAAACGTGCAGGCATCATCAGATGCAGCGACAGAGGCAGCAGCAAGCAAGTACCTGGTCTGCACTTGTTCAGTGTTCAAATACCTGTTTTAGCCACAGTCCATAGACTGCTGCGTCCTTTAACTGATTGTATGTGTGTTACATCTGTTTTGGACCGCACTCTATACAGAATGCTACATTCCTTAACGGAATTTATGTGCGTTATATCTGTTTTACTGCGCTCTATACAGAATGCTGTGTCCTTTAATGGATTTTATGTGTGGGTTACATCTGTTTTGGAGCGCATTCTACACAGATTGCTGCGTCCTTTAACGGATTTTGTGTGTGTGTTCTATGTTATATATGTTTTTGGCCCCATTCTGTACATAATGCAGCGCCCTTTAGCAGATTTTATGTCTGTGTTCAATGTCTCTATGTTATATCTGTCTTGGGCCGCACTTCACTCAGAATGCTGCGTCCTTTAATGGATTCAAAGACTCTGTGATGAGTGTCTCCATGTTATATATCTGTTTCGGACTGCACTCTGCAACAGACTGATGCGCCCTTTAACAGATTCTATGTCAGTGTTATATCTGCTTTGGACCACAGTTCACAGACTGCTTCATCCTTAAACGGTTTTTGTGTGTGCTATATCTGTTTTGGGACAGCAGACTGCTGCACCCTTCAACTGATTGTGCGTGTGTATGAATGTGTGTGTACTACAGAGACTTTTTTCCATAATGAATATTATACTCCGTCTTTTCCATCTTTCTAGAATCCATCCTGTGGATGTTAGCTGAGCTAGACCAACAGCTACAGGTCGAGAGGGCTGAAGCACAGTGTGAATGTAAGTATATTTGTAAAAATCATAACTATTAGATAAAATAATTTCTTGTAATATATATTGGTTTTCCAAGAGTCTAGATTGAGCTGTCTTAGACATATTCTTTTCTTTTCTTCCTAGATGGTACCACACATAGAAATGGGGATGCCGAGGATGTCACGCAAGCGGGGGGTGAAATCCCTGTCTTGGCCCACAAGATGGTGGCCACTGTTGATCAACAACAAGAATCCCAAATGCGCAATATTATGGCCCTTTTACGTGAGGAGGTGAATATTCCTGAATGGGTGGGAGACCTCAGTGAATGTGCCGATGAGTTACTCAAGCCATGGAGCCAGAGTGGAGAAGGTGAATATTTTTTAACTTTATCATTACAGCAAATAATTACCACTATTTAGTCTTATTATTCGTTCTTTTAAACCTAGATCATTAAACTTATTTTTTCTCATTATGTTACAGGTATATCACACAAGGTACACCGTATACCTAGCGCGGTTGTTGTGGGGGCGGGAATTGGCAGCACACCACCCCAGAAGCACGCTGCGCCGTGTGTAGTGCCAATCAGAGCTGTGCAGGGGCAGCAGCAGGAGCAGCACCTTCCCTTGTGCCACCGCAAGCCCTCTGGCGCCCATGGGCCACTCAGCCGGAGGAAGAAGAACATAAGGTGCATCTGTCTCCCACCCCACCGGTCGGTAATGGGACCATCAGACCCCGGGGGCCGTTGCTACAGCCCAGTTGTTCCAGCCCACTATCACCGCCTCTGCCACCGTCTCAGGCAGCTCATCCCCGCCACCAATGAAATGTGCGTGTACCAGTGCATATACCTCTCCCTACAGATGACGCATCATCACCAGCCCCATCTTCCACGGGCTGGAGACCTAGCCGTACTAGTAACAGTAATAGCGATTATCCTGTGGACAGTGGTAGTGCACTCCCCCATCTTATTGATAGTGAAGTGCATAAGAATAATGGTGTAATGGCCCCTCTAGAATACTCAGCAGTTGGTAGAGCTTTTGAGGGGCGCATCTCTTTCACGAGGACTGAGAATCTGGGAGGTACGTACCATAACCCTGTCGGGTTTTAGAGGCGTGCCTCTCTGTCTTGGAGACCGAGCTTCTCAAAGTCCTAGACGATCAGAGATTTAACGCCATAAAATGCAGTTTAGTAGTGTGCTGTAAGTTGAATCACCCACCTAAACATCCAGGTGATCCAGATACTGCCACTCTACACTATGTATAGGCTGATAATTGCATTATTTCTTGGATCACATCCATCACTGAGTGCTATCGTGAATCCGCCTTGAGCGCTATTATGACCACATTTTCAGATATGGAAGTATGTGGGTACCCTAAAGCGCTCAGCTCTATACCACACCTCGACATCTATATACATGTCTGTGATCCGGTAAGTGGAGGGTCCAGTTATATTAAACTCCCTGAGGATATTACGAGCCAGAAGGCGTGCATTAATGTCGAAAATAGAAAGGATCAAGCTTGTTTTGCATGGTCAAACTTGGCTTATGAGACGAATTACAAGAAAGCGGTGCAATGTCCGAGCATTTACAAAGTCAGTGACATTAACCCATATTATAACTTTCATGGTATAGAGTTCCCCATAAAAGTCCTGGAGATACCTAAATCTGAGAAGCAGAATAGCGGAATATCAGTTTACGTTTATGGCCTGGAGAAGAACAACAAAAGCAAGTCAGATGAGCAAGACAAACACACAGTTATAGGCTCCCTCCATTTCTCAAAATCAGCAGGTGAGCGAGAGCTGCATGTAAACATGCTGCTCTTTCCTGAAGTCATCTTACAGGTAAGTTCCGCAATGCAGCTCACTACGCATGCAATTTTAAGTACCAGTCACCTAGACACATACCAAACCTTTTACGTAATTTGAGTGGGTATGACGATCAATTTCTCGTTGAGCACTTCACTAATTTCGGTATGAAGAAATATCAGGTCAGTGTCCTCCCTGAAAGTGTTGAGAACTACATTTATTTCTCAAAACGAATCACGCCAAAAATTACGATCTGCTTCTTTGACTCTTTACGCTTTATACAGACTTCACTCCAGAAACTCGTTGGAACTTTACGTCAGAATGAAACGCATATCACTCAACCCGACGAGGAAAAGTTCCAACTTGCGACTAGGAATGAAGTTTTCCCATACGAGTATGTTAATAATATGGCGAAACTAAATGAAACCCGACTTCCCCACGTGTCTGAATTTACCAGTACTCTCACAGGAGAAGCCGTAACAACAGCAGATTATGAGCATGCCGTGATTGTCTGGTTTGGAATTCAACATCCCCAATTTGGGAAAATATGCAAGACTATACATGGACACGGATGTGCATTTGCTTGGAGGTGTTATCGAAACGTTCCAGAGTGTATGTATGGCCACATACACTCTGGAACCCGCCTTTTATTGCACAGCGCCTGGGTTGTCCTGTGAAGCTATGTTAATAGAATGGGGAGCAGCATCAAACATTTGTCTGGTTTTGCTGTGCTTCTATTTTTTGAGCAAGGGATCCATGGGGGACTTTGTCAATGCGTTCGCAGGCATTCCAAGGCAAATAATCCACGGATTGATGTCAGGTTTAACGCATCAATTGATTCGTGCTACAGTATGTACCTAGATGTGAACAACTTATACTGGCACGCGATGATGCAGCCACTGCCAGTTGGAGGGTTTCGATGGGTGTCTGAAAGCGAATTGAAGGGATTAGGTGGACAAATGATTGGTCTTGTGGCCGATTCTGAAATAGGGTATGTGCTTGAGGCAGACATCACATATCCTATTAATTTGCATTGAGAGACAAGCGACTTGCCCTTATGTCCAGTGCAACAAATTTCGCGAGGAAGCACCATCCCTAAACTGTTGGCTACTGTTGGAGATAAGCAGAGGTATATTATTCATTATCGTAATCTCCAGCAGTGCTGCAGATTAGGGCTAAAGCTTGTTAGAATCACTCGGGCAATCTTCTTCAAGCAATCCCTCTGGTTGAAGAAGTATATTGAACTAAATACCGAGAAGAGGGCAGTCGCTAGTAATGATTTTGAAAAAGATTTTTGTAAATTAATAAACAATTACATTTTCGGGAAAACTGAGCAGAACGTAAGGAATGGACTCAATATTTTGATTAGAACAAAATGGGAAGGGCATTATGGCTTGAGAAAGTGTACAGCCAGGAAAAATTTTAAGTGTCTCACCATCTTCAAAGGCAACTTTGTTGCTTTGGAGATGTCGAAGACTGTAGTAGAGTTTATGGAACCTAATTATTTGGGATTGTGCATACTGAATATCTCCAAATTCTACATGTACCGCTTCCAGTATGAGTTTTCGAAAACCTCATTTCGTAGAACCAAGGTACCTTTATATAGATACAGATAGCTTTATCTACTGGATCAAGAACTGCGATCCGTATCACGTAATTAGGTGCAAATTAAAAACTGCAGTCTGTCAGGAAAAATTTAAAAATGTCTCTATATAAATATATTTCATCCTTATTAGTACTTAATATGCCAAGAAAAAAGATAAAACCAAGTTTTGCACTTCATACGTGCGTGCCTGTGAGCGGTTATACATTAGATTTTAGTTTGTAAGTTTCAACTGCCGCTAGCCATCGAGTCAGAACTAGTTTTGATTACGTGAGTTCCACCCAGTCTATATATATGTTCACTTGCTTGTGGTAGTGGACAATTTTTAGAGTCCTCCACTTCAAACAAATACCTTCACCTGCTTGTTGTACTGGGAAAAAAAGTCTTTTCTGTTTCAGGTGGAACTTCACTAGTGGTAGTATTTAGCCTGTAAGATAGTGTAATTAGTTTGTAGTGGTACCTCTGCACAGTTTTAAACTGATATATTGTAAATCTCATTCATGTATCTGTAAACTGATATTATTTAAATCTGAATCCCGTATCTGTAAACAGCGGAATGTTAATATCTCTAAAAAAATGTAAATCTGAATCCCGTAGCTGTAAACTGATATAATGTATATCTGAATCATGTATCTCTAAACTGATATTTCTCAATGTAAATCTGAATCACAATACTCTAAGCTTATATTTAGTAAACATTGTTAAATCTGATTCACGCATTCACAAGTAAATCTCAGTTTAATATCAATTTACTTATTTTTTTGTAAAAATGTAGAATCATCTTATTTTAATCCTCAATCATCATTCATTTTCTTAAAATCATAAATGTATTTCTGTACAATGGACAGTTGTTGCTTCATGGTTCTTCTTCTTCTGCTGACTGACTGAAATAGACTGAGGCCACAGGGTTGTTGACCCTCACCTAAATCTTCTGCAATGACATCGCTAGATACTTCCATCCTACTGGCTGAAGTCGTACATGTGACTGGATTAGGAGTTCCTATTGGATGCCGCCATTTCCCCCACTCTAGAACATCATGAGCTGACATCACAACAGCGCCCTCTAATGCCTGTGCTGGGTACTAAGCCACGTGCTGAAGGAACTTTTAGTTGCCATCTTGAATAACGGTACACACGTCATCGGCTGACATCATGGTAGTGCCCTCTGGTGCTGCCAAGGTGTACTAGGCCTTGTGGTGAATACACTGTTTGCCGCCATTTTGGATTATATCATGGATGAGAGCACCCTCTGGTGGTAGCGATGTGTACTAAGTCGGTTGGGCTCTGGACCTCATGGCGAACACACCTGCATGAAATTGTTGGGCCCGCATCTCGTGGTCGTGCGGTAGTGTTCTCGCTTCCCACGCCCGGGTTCGATTCCTGGCGGGGTCAGGGATTTTCTCTGGCTCGTGATGTTTGGGTGTTGTGTGATGTCCTTAGGTTAGTTAGGTTTAAGTAGTTGTACTCCCCCCATGAACCATGGACCTTGCCGTTGGTGGGGAGGCTTGCGTACCTCAGCGATACAGATGGCCGTACCGTAGGTGCAACCACAACGGAGGGGTATCTGTTGAGAGGCCAGACAAACGTGTGGTTCCTGAAGAGGGGCAGCAGCCTTTTCAGTAGTTGCAGGGGCAACAGTCTGGATGATTGACTGATCTGGCCTTGCAACATTAACCAAAACGGCCTTGCTGTGCTGGTACTGCGAATGGCTGAAAGCAAGGGGAAACTACAGCCGTAATTTTTCCCGAGGACATGCAGCTTTACTGTATGATTAAATGATGATGGCATCCTCTTGGGTAAAATATTCCGGAGGTAAAATAGTCCCCCATTCGGATCTCCGGGCGGGGACTACTCAGGAGGATGTCGTTATCAGGAGAAAGAAAACTGGCGTTCTACGGATCGGAGCGTGGAATGTCAGATCCCTTAATCGGGCAGTTAGGTTAGAAAATTTAAAAAGGGAAATGGATAGCTTAAAGTTAGATATAGTGGGAATTAGTGAAGTTCGGTGGCAGGAGGAACAAGACTTCTGATCAGGTGACTACAGGGTTATAAACACAAAATCAAATAGGGGTAATGCAGGAGTAGGTTTAATAATGAATAGGAAAATAGGAATGCGGGTAAGCTACTACAAACGGCATAGTGAACGCATTATTATGGCCAAGATAGATACGAAGCCCACACCTACTACAGTAGTACAAGTTTATATGCCAACTAGCTCTGCAGATGATGAAGAAATTGAAGAAATGTACGATGAAATAAAAGAAATTATTCAGATAGTGAAGGGAGACGAAAATGTAATAGTAATGGGTGACTGGAATTCGAGTGTAGGAAAAGGGAGAGAAGGAAACATAATAGGTGAATATGGATTGGGGCTAAGAAATGAAAGAGGAAGCCGCCTAGTAGAATTTTGCACAGAGCACAAATTAATCATAGCTAACACTTGGTTTAAGAATCATGAAAGAAGGTTGTATACGTGGAAGAACCCTGGAGAGACTAAAAGGTATCAGATAGATTATATAATGGTAACACAGAGATTTAGGAACCAGGTTTTAAGTTGTAAGACATTTCCAGGGGCAGATGTGGACTCTGACCACAATCTATTGGTTATGACCTGTAGATTAAAACTGAAGAAACTGCAAAAATGTGGGAAATTAAGGAGATGGGACCTGGATAAACTGAAAGAACCAGAGGTTGTACAGAGTTTCAGGGAGAGCATAAGGGAACAATTGACAGGAATAGGGGAAAGAAATACAGTAGAAGAAGAATGGGTAGCTCTGAGGGATGTAGTAGTGAAGGCAGCAGAGGATAAAGTACGTACAAAGACGAGGGCTGCCATAAATCCTTGGGTAACAGAAGAAATATTGAATTTAATTGATGAAAGGAGAAAATATAAAAATTCAGTAAATGAAGCAGGCAAAAAGGAATACAAACGTCTCAAAAATGAGATCGAGAGGAAGTGCAAAATGGCTAAACAGGGATGGCTAGAGGATAAATGTAAGGATGTAGAGGCTTATCTCACTAGGGGTAAGATAGATACTGCCTACAGGAAAATTAAAGAGACCTTTGGAGAGAAGAGAACCACGTGTATGAATATCAAGAGCTCAGATGACAACCCAGTTCTAAGCAAAGAAGGGAAGGCAGAAAGGTGGAAGGAGTATATAGAAGGTTTATACAAGGGTGATGTACTTGAGGACAATATTATGGAAATGGAAGAGGATGTAGATGAAGACGAAATGGGTGATACGATATTGCGTGAAGAGTTTGACAGAGCACTGAAAGACCTGAGTCGGAACAAGGCCCCCGGAGTAGACAACATTCCATTAGAACTACTGACGGCCTTGGGAGAGCCAGTCATGACAAAACTCTACCAGCTGGTGAGCAAGATGTATGAGACAGGCCAAATACCCTCAGACTTCAAGAAGAATATAATAATTCCAATCCCAAAGAAAGCAGGTGCTGACAGATGTGAAAATTACCGAACTATCAGTTTAATAAGCCACGGCTGCAAAATACTAACGCGAATTCTTTACAGACGAATGAAAAACTGGTAGATGCGGACCTCGGGGAGGATCAGTTTGGATTCCGTCGTAATGTTGGAACACGTGAGGCAATTCTGACCTTACGACTTATCTTAGAAGAAAGATTAAGAAAAGGCAAACCTACGTTTCTAGCATTTGTAGACTTAGAGAAAGCTTTTGACAATGTTGACTGGAATACTCTTTTTCAAATTCTAAAGGTGGCAGGGGTAAAATACAGGGAGCGAAAGGCTATTTACAGTTTGTACAGAAACCAGATGGCAGTCATAAGAGTCGAGGGGCAATAAAGAGAGGGAAGCAGTGGTTGGGAAAGGAGTGAGACAGGGTTGTAGCCTCTCCCCGATGTTATTCAATCTGTATATTGAGAAATCAGTAAAGGAAGCAAAAGAAAAATTTGGAGTAGGTATTAAAATTCATGGAAACGAAGTAAAAACTTTGAGGTTCGCCGATGACATTGTAATTCTGTCAGAGACGGCAAAGGACTTGGAAGAGCAGTTGAACGGAATGGACAGTGTCTTGAAAGGAGGATATAAGATGAACATCAACAAAAGCAAAACGAGGATAATGGAATGTAGTCAAATTAAATCGGGTGATGCTGAGGGAATTAGATTAGGAAATGAGACACTTAAAGTAGTAAAGGAGTTTTGCTATTTAGGAAGTAAAATAACTGATGATGGTCGAAGTAGAGAGGATATAAAATGTAGACTGGCAATGGCAAGGAAAGCGTTTCTGAAGAAGAGAAATTTGTTAACATCGAATATAGATTTAAGTGTCAGGAAGTCATTTCTGAAAATATTTGTTTGGAGTGTAGCCATGTATGGAAGTGAAACATGGACGATAACTAGTTTGGACAAGAAGAGAATAGAAGCTTTCGAAATGTGGTGCTACAGAAGAATACTGAAGATAAGGTGGATAGATCACGTAACTAATGAGGAGGTATTGAATAGGATTGGGGAGAAGAGAAGTTTGTGGCACAACTTGACTAGAAGAAGGGATCGGTTGGTAGGACATGTTTTGAGGCATCAAGGGATCACAAATTTAGCATTGGAGGGCAGTGTGGAGGGTAAAAATCGTAGAGGGAGACCGAGAGATGAGTACACTAAGCAGATTCAGAAGGATGTAGGTTGCAGTAGGTACTGGGAGATGAAGAAGCTTGCACAGGATAGAGTAGCATGGAGAGCTGCATCAAACCAGTCTCAGGACTGAAGACCACAACAACAACAACAACAAGTAGTTCTAAGTTCTAGGGGACTGATGACCATAGATGTCAAGTCCCATAGTGCTCAGAGCCATTTGAACCATTAGCAGCCATTTGAAATTGTTTAAATGAAGACATATGTCGAAGTCCTTTGCCCACGAATCTCTAGGAGGAGGTGGCTGTTAGGTGACTGAGGTTAGTACAGGTGGCCTTTCCTTAACGCCATTTTCTTAGGTTGGTAGCGAAACCCCAAGTGACCGTTGTTTACTGCCGAAATTCAAACTCGGCCACAGTTCATGGGAGGAAGTGGCGGTATGGAGAACTGTGTTGTGATGCCCTATCCTGCTGGAATTTAAACATCCCCCCATTCTTCTGGGACCCCAAATTCAAACTACTACCAAAATCCGCCATCCTGAATGAGGTCATCGCAGCTATCATGGATTGCGTCATGCATTGTTGCCAAGTCTACAGGCCACCATCTTGGGTGACATCATCACCCCTATCTCGCATACATCTGGTAACATTGCAGAGTGCGCCAGAACCAGCCTTGTCCCAATACTGATAATATTATTCGAAATTTACCGGGACCGATAGGCACAGCCATAGCAGCCTTTCTGATGCTGTAATTGCCTCACAGATGACGATACTTTGTCTATTGTCGTTTTGTATTCAAATCAGCATTTTGAGAGCATTAAAGCTTCATTTTAGTGTGAGAGAAAGGTAAAATCCATAGATGTTATTGAACTGAAAGCCTTTATCAGTCTCTTGTTTTTAACTGTTATTAGCAAAAGTAACAAATAAACCATGGGAGATCTGTGTGGAACTGATTGGGAAGACACTAAAAAATTTCGCCTCGTAATGAACATAAAACGTTTGAAATTTATTGTGTGGTGCCTCAGATTTTATAGTCGCGCTATTCATGATGAAAGGAGACAATTAGACAAGCTAACAGCAATTCAAGAAATATTTACTGTTTTTGTACGCAACCACCAGAGGTCTTAAACCCTCGGAGAAAGTGTTATAGTAGACAAGAAGCTGGAAGGATTCTGTGGAAGGTGCAGTCTTCGGCAATATGTACCTATCAAAACAAACAAATAAGGATTTAAAATCTATGCTTTTGTGAATTCTTAAGTATTGTACCTGTGCAATTTGGGAATATACGCTGTGTTGCAACCAGAAGAATTGTACTAACTGAGAAATAAAGATTTCGATGTTATTCTGTGACTGTGTAAACCCATATATCCAGTCAGGTCGAAATGTGAAAGCGGACATCTGGTTTACTAGTATTGGACTAATAATAGAGCTATGAAGGGTGAATTTTTCTTTTGTTGGCACGATGAAGAAAACCAACCGTCAGATTTCTCTATTGTTAACTATCAGTAAAGGAAGGGCTACCCACATTTCCTTTTTTGGCTTCCAGAAGACTGAACTCTAGTTTCCTCCGTACCTAAAAAGAGGAAGTGTGTGATCCTGGCAATACGTTTGCATGAAGATAATTCGATAGATGCTGACACTGGAGGTAAACGGCAGCCATTTATTGTGAATTTTACAATAGCGTCAAATGTGGTATTTTCACAACAGATAAGGTGTATATTTTGTACAATGCTGCAAGAATTGTGCGCCGTTGGTCCATGGTTATATTTTTGTAATGATCAATATGGGTGGAATCTATGCACAAATCATTTAATGTGGGAACATTGTTTTCTACGTTATATTCTGCAAAACATTCAAAGTTTGCAGAGAGAACTCTAGAACTATGGCACACCTATCAAGAACTCCGAAAAAACATACATTTCTGAAAAAAAAGGTGCTAACTTCACAGGAAGTGAAAAGATTTTGTCCATAATGTGCTATTTTCTCGTAAACTATTAGCTGCACAAAAAATTATATTGTGATTTTCGACAAAACAGATGTCCTCAGAACTGTAGTACGAATTTACATTTTGCGGATATTGACAAAGAATATTTGCGATATAAAAATTTTCCCGAATATTGTTGTTTTCTTCTTTAAATTCTGCAGAACTATTCAAATTTTGTACAAAGAACTCTAGAACTACGAAACATCTATCAAGAACAATGAAACAAATGTATATTTCTCGAAAAAGGGGTGCTAACTTCAGACGTCTCTGTAGGTGCTGCATTTCATCTGCTGGATGACACTTGTGGACTCTAAGGCACCTATGAGAAGTGAGATACCACATCTTCCGGTCCCAGTTGAAAGTTCCGGAGCTACTGAATGAAATGCACCGAATTTCCTATGTGGTGCTACCATTTTACCATATAGGGACTGATCGTTGCCGTCAGTTGTTTCGTTAGTTCCTACACCATTTCACCAAAAGTATCCAAACACCATCAGAAACATACGAGTTTCATATTAGGTGCATTGTACTGTCACCCACAGCTGGTTACTCCATATCAGCGACCTCAGTAGTCATCAGACACCATGATAGAGCACAGTGGGGTGCTCTGTGGAACTCACGGACTTCGAACGTGATCAGGTGATTGGTTGTCACTTGTGTCATGGGTCTGTACGCGAGATTTCCACACTCATGAACATCCTTAGGTCCACTGTTTCCGATGTGACAGTGAAGAGGAAACGTGAAGGTATATGTACAGCACAAAACCGTACAGGCTTACCTCGTCTGTTGACTGACAGAGACCGCCCACAGTTGAAGAGGGGCGTAATGTGTAATAGGCAAACATCTATCCAGACCATCACACAGGAATTCCAAACTGCATCGGTATCCACTGCAAGTACTGTGACAGGTAGACGGGAGGTGAGAAAACTTCGATTTCATGGTCGAGCAGCTACTCATTAGTCACACATCCCGCCAGTAAATGGCAGACGACGTCTCGATTGATGTAAGGAGCGCTAACATAAGACGATTGAACAGTGGAGAAACGTTGTGTGGAGTGTCGAATCACGGTACAAAATATGGCGATCCGATGGCAGCGTGTGGGAATGGCGAATGCCCAGTGAACGTCATCTGCCTGCGTGTGTAGTGCCAAATGTAAAGTTCGGACGCGGTAGTGCTATGGTGTGGTGTGTTTCTCATGGAGGGGACTAGCACCCCTTGTTGTTTTGCGTGGCACTATCACAGCATAGGCCTACACTTATGTCTTAAGCACCTTCTTGCTTCCCACTGTTGAAGAGCAATTGAGGGATAGTGAGTGCATCTTTCAACACGATCGAGCACCTGTTCATAATGCAAGGCCTATGCCGGAATTTTTACACGACAGTAACATCCCTGTAGTGCACTGTCCTACACAGAGTCCTGGCCTGAATCTTATGGAACACCTTCGGGTGTTTTTGAAGCATAACTACGAGTTAGTTCTCACCGACAGTCATCCATACGTCTCTTCAGTGCAGCACTCCGTGAAGGATGGGCTGTCATTCCCCAAGAAACCCTTCAGCACCTAATTGAACATATGCCTGCGATAGTGGAAGCTGTCATCAACGCTAAGGGTGGGCCAAGAAAATACTGAATTCCAGCATTACCCATGGAGGACACCACTAACTTGTAAGTCATTTTCAGACAGGTGTCCGGATACTTTTGATCACATAGAGTATGTTATTGCACCAGTGTTGCTAGAAACTGAACGAAGAGGCATCTCTTGCTTGTGGACTTAACGTATCTGGAAATGTCTAGGTTGCATAGTTGGTCGTGGACGAAGTTTCTTCACCATCCTTTTGTCTGGTTCGATAATCTTCCTCGTCTCCCGGTAGGCAGGATTGTCTTCAGATCTCGTGTATGTGTTCTCCTCTGATAAGTAGTAGAATTTTTGAAACTTCCTGGCAGATTAAAACTGTGTGCCCGACCGAGACTCGAACTCGGGACCTTTGCCTCTCGCGGGCAAGTGCTCTACCAACTGAGCTACCGAAGCACGACTCTGGACCGGTACTCACAGCTTTACTTCTGCCATTATCCGTCTCCTACCTTTTTTGTTTTTAAACTTTGCTTGGTAGCAGGACCGTATAATTCCCTTTTCTTCTAGGAGGATGACCCTTTCAAAACATCTCGTAGCCGCTTAAGTGCTTTTCTATCTTCCTTGATGGTCGGCTTCGGCGAAGCTGCCCTGGTGAGTGCACGGCATGTTTCAAATCGTTTTTCCTCCGCGTATAGATCCTACTGTTGGTAGAGTCGTCGGTCTAGGTGCTACATTTTGCCCTTTTCCTAGTACAGACAAGGTAACGTCGTCAGTTGCCTGAAGACGGTAAGAAATCGGCGAGACGAAATGCCGCGTCTTTTAGACGACGCCACCTGGCTGAATACCCCTGAACCATCAACACATTAAATGCAATCTCTTCTGTTTTTAGTGTAGCACGGCCGCAATTGTTTCACGGTGGAAGCACTAAAGATCATTCTGAAACATTCTGCGATATGTCAGTGGAATCCAAAAACGGTATATGATGTTTGAGGCCTATTGTTTCACGCCTTTCTGCGGCATCTGCGCTAGCGGGAGTTGGGTGGAGGAGGGGTGGGGGGTAGGGAGGGAGATATGATGTGACAAGAAACGTTTATAAAAAAAGTGGCAAAGTATCCATCTTAAAACCCCGCCACCCCATCCATAAGCCCGCTTTCCAATACCGTCCCCCCCCCCCCCCCCCCCCCCTGGTCCGCAACACCCTCGGTCCCATTTCCACAACAATGAAGACAGGCCATCACCAACTCCTAAAGGCTGGGGTGATAGTCAACCCTTTCTTTCGACAACCATTAACTTTCGCACTCAGTCAGCATACATTAGTACCGAGCGAGTTGGCGCAGTGGTTAGACACTGGACTCGCATTCGGGAGGACGACGGTTCAATCCCGCGTCCGGCCATCCTCATTTAGGTTTTCCGTGATTTCCCTAAATCGCTCCAGGCAATTCCGGGATGGTTCCTTTCAAAGGGCACGGCCTACTTCCTTCCCCGTCCTTCCCTAATCCGATGAGACAGATGACCTCGCTGTCTGGTCTCCTTCCCCAAAAACAACAACAGCATACACTAGTACAGTGACTTAAAATTGCTCAACTCACGATTTTTGGTGCACAGGCAAATCATTTTGCAGACAATTCAAGCACAGTTCACAGTGTATGCTGCTGTTGGACTGTGAATAATGACGTGTACGCTATGGGTCATGTCACAGAAGACTGAATACTTGTTTTATTCTGCAGATTTATGGCACGGGGACTACTACTATCCATTGACGGTAGCGAAGCTGTTGCTCTGTCTGACGATGGCAAGTCACAGCGATGCATTGTAAACGGGTGAGGCGTGTCACTGAGTGTTGTTGGAATTATGCTGCAGCGATATCGGGAGACGGGCGAAACTGAGGTCAACGCCACGAGAGAGTCGTGATGCTGGGCTCTCAGACAATCCGGGACCAGTATGCAACAGCATACAGACTAGCCGATCGCCATGTTACTGTTAGTGGACGAGTGATACGGAATAAACAGTTCGGCGACGCTTCTAGGAGCCGCACAATCATCCGTGCATGTCAGTGGAGTTACCCATCTTGATACGTGCACATCATGTTGCCAGGCTGCTGTTTGCCAGAAACCAAATTGTAGCGCCGTATGGAGCCTTGGCGTCAGGCGCTCTACACTGATGAGTCACGCGTCTCCATGGAGGGACAGGACGGCAGGACTGTTGTCTGACGTCAAGGTGAGGAGGCAAGGAATCACCCAGACGTGTTTTCCCCACACCTCACATTTGTGGAGCGGATCTGTCATAATTTGCAGGTACGTGAGGCTAAAGAGGAAAACGATGCTCGTCGTCGTGGCACCTCCAGCGATGAACTCTAGCCGTTGTCAGGATGAGATAGAGGAGCCTTGCTGCATCATTCGAGAGATCCCAGCATTTGGACTGAGATGATGCAGAACAACACCAGCATCATAACTCATGCATCACTCGAGATCGTCTCTACGCAGCAGGCATCGCGGTGATGGAAAGTCTGCCAACACCCCAGACTTAAATCTAACTGAAACAGTACGAAATTACATGATTAGAAGGCAAAAGAAAATACTTAACTAACGAGGAACAGTTTGGGATATGGCCAGTGTAATACAGACATTTGCAACGTCATCCCACAGGACTACATCAATACTTTGATGCACATATGTAGTTCCTGATGCCAGACTGTATTAATGATAGAAGTGGTGTCATCCATTACTGTACCGAATATTCATTGCAATCGACGTAGAAATGATTAAAATGTCTTATTATCTCACTTAGTCTTGAAAAGGACCATCAGACCAAAACAGCTGATTGGTGCTAAGCCGCTACACTCACCTTGGGTGGCACCATCCGAGATTTGATGGCAACTGAAAGGGTTGATTATCGGATTAGCGCATTTGAATCAGCTATAGGCCTTCCTCTGTACAGACACATTTTTAAGGCGCACATGAGAGGTACACGGATGGGATCATGTGTGTTAACATATTGGGATTTCTTAGACGGACCCTTTGGCATTTTATTCATGAACGTTCCAGTGTCTCTCCTCCTAAAGCACACGCCACAAGAGTCCTAGAATCAGGAGAGCTGGACATGCATAAGTACCCCTTGTTGTTCTGATCACGTTCAAAATTCGTCGAATGGTTTTCTATGGATCCTAGTGGTTCTGCCTGTTTTTCAGTGCATACGTAGCGGTCCCCCTACACTTACCTCTCTTAGTCTTGAAAATGGATCATCAGACCAAAACAGCTGATTGGTGCTAAGCCGCTACACTCACATTTGCTGGCACCATTCGAGATTTGATGGCAACTCGTATCCTTTGATACGAGTTGAATGGTCCGATGGGGTGTCGGCAATGTCGAACTTTGGGAAGAACATTGGACTATCCGTCGTTGCATTGCAAACTGCCCTTTTCGATCGCGAAGTGTGTGGGAATGAAAGACCCTAGGGAACTGATGGTTTCACTGATGCCCTTTATGGCACATCCTAAGAACTTTTCTTGTCGATTATGAGCAACGGTGAGACTGAAATATTTTGCTTGGCAACCCATAGGAAAAGCGAGTGATTTCAAAGCTGCCCATCGCGCTTCTGATCTCCCTCACAGAGGCGTCAAGAGAAGGCTTGAGATGTGATTAGGAGAGGGTTTGTAACGGCCTTCCCATCGTGTGAGACGTATAAGTGGCGTTGGGTAGGATTCTGGTGATATTTGGTGGAAATGTGACATCATTAACCAACATTACAACTTATAAGGACATCTCAGCACAGGTCTCTTTTCCACATGTGTCGACGCGTTGCTGTTTGAAACTTCACAGGGTGCAACGCTTTTGCACTATTACAGAGGAGGGCTGAAGTCAGTCTCCTGGGCCACAATGGGGGAAAATGAAGGGATTTTAAGAATTGACCATTTAATCATTTTGCACTGTGTGCATGAGCTAAACTTTATTTTGATTTCTAGTGGTCAGTTAGATTAGATTAGATTAGTTTATCGTTCCGTATATCCTTACTGACGAAATCTTCGTGGATGTGGAACATGTCACTTTTTTTAAAGCTGAAATAAGAATACTAATAGTCTGAGTGTATACAATACATCATTTTTTAAGCTGAAATAACAATACTAATAGTATGAGTATATACAACACATCATTTGTTTCTATTAAAACATTCGTCCGTGGAGTAGAAGGAGTTGGCCACTAGTAAGTCTTTCAGGCTTCTTTTAAACTGATCTTTATTTGTAACTAAATTTTTTATGTTTGCCGGCAAATTACTTAAGACGAGTGTTCCTGAGTAGTGGGCCCCCTTTTGAACTAAAGTAAGTGCTTTTATGTCCTTGTGCAGGACATTTTTCTTCCTGCTATTGTGTGTATGAACTGAGCTGTTTGTTGGAAAATGAGATATATAATTTAGGATAAATTTCATTAAGGAGTAAATATACTGAGAGGCAGTAGTTAGTATACCCAGTTGTTTGAAGAGGTTTCTACATGACGTCCGTGAATTTATTCCACAAATAATACGTATTACACGCTTTTGGACTCTGAAAACTTTTGTTTGACTTGAAGAGTTACCCCAAAATATTATACCATATGACATTATGGAATGAAAGTAGCCAAAGTATGCAAGTTTTTTCATTTTTATGTCGCCTATGTCTGGTAACACTCGAATTGCAAATACTAATTTGTTAAGTCGTTTCTGCAGTTCTGTGGTGTGCTCCACCCAACTGAATTTAGTAACAAGTAGTAATCCTTGGAATTTAAGACTGCCAACCTCTTCTATCTGCTCTTTTTCATACTTCCTGCATATGCTGGGTGGTAACCTCTCACAGGTTCTGAATTGCATATAGTGAGTCTTTTCGAAGTTTAATGTCAGTCAGTTGGCTTTAAACTATTTATTAATATGCATAAAATATCATTAGCAGATCTTTCCAGAACTGCACTCGACGTACTATTTGTTGCAATACATGTGTCATCTGCAAACAAAACGAACTCTACTTCTGGTTGTTTTGGGGAAGGAGACCAGACAGCGCGGTCATCGGTCTCATCGGATTAGGGAAGGAAGTGGCCGTGCCCTTTCAGAGGAACCATCCCAGCATTTGCCTGGAATGATTTAGGGAAATCACGGAAAACCTAAATCATGATGGCCGGACGCGGGATTGAACCGTCGTCCTCTCGAATGCGAGTCCAGTGTCTAACCGCTGCGCCACCTCACTCGGTGAACTGCTTCTGGCAGTGTAACTGATTAGAGATCATTAATGCACACAAGAAAAAGCAATAGCCCTAAAATGGATCCTTGTGGGTCACCACATGTAATTTCTTTCCATTCAGATGATGACTGATGACTTAATTCACTAGTCCCTTGCACTGACACCCTTTGATTCCTGTTAGCGTTATATTACTTGTACCATTTTTCAGTGCTGCTTGTGACACTATAGAATTCTAATTTATTTAAAAGGATGTTGTGGTTCACACAATCAAATGCCTTTGGCAAATCCCAGAATATACCTGCTGTTTGTAATTTGTTATTTAATGAATTAAGTACATTTACACTGTAGGTGTAAATAGCCTTCTTGATATCAGAACCCTTCAGAAATCCAAACTGTGTTCTAAAATTTTGGAAAATGCTAGCAAAAGTGAAATAGGTCTGTAGTTTGATGGTATCTCTTTATCCCCTTTCTTGAATAGAGGCTTAACATCTGCATATTTTAGCCAGTCAGGAAATGCCCCAGTTGCAACTGATTGGTTACACAAGTAACTTAGAATTGTATTAAACTCACAAGAACATGCTTTAATTAACTTTGTTGATATTTCATCGTAACCACTACAATGCTTTGTTTTTAATGCTTTTCTCTTCTTTCGTTTCACCCTCTTTGGGCTACGGTGGATCAATCATTTCTATGTGTGTCATTCTTTTCTTAGGGCCCAGTATTTCTTCAATCTTTCTCATCTTCTTCTCCTCTCTTCTTCCGAGATGAAGGGTTTGGACTTTTGTGTGGATTTGTCTTGGAACCTTATGTTTTCATCTTTAGTAATTAATTTAGCAGTTCGATCAATAAGTGAATTTCCTGAAATCTTTAATTCCACTAGGTCTTTCTCAGTTTTTTTAAACCGGTTGGGCTTCGTTTTTCGGTTACGGAAGAAGTCAAAGATTTGTTTAGTTAATCTGTTGGACTTCATTCTGAGAAGATGACCATAAAATTTATTCTCCTTTTTCGCATTGAATCTGAAAGTTTTTCAATTTCTTGTAGAGAGTTTCATTTTTTATGTATATAATCTTATTGTCTTGAAATTTTGGTCCAATGATTTTTCTTAAAATTTTTCTTTCCTTTACCTCAAGTTTCTCCATTTGGCCTTTGAAATTCATGTTCAGTGTTTCTGCTGCATACAGTGCTTCTCGCTTAATCACTATCTTGTAATGTGTAATTTTGGACCCCCATGAAAGGTTTTTTCCGTTGTATGTATTTTTTGTTAGTTGGAAGGCCAATTCAAGTTCATTTTTTATAGATTCCATTGCTTTGCTTTCCCCAGAATTCCAACTAATCCATTCTCCGAGATATTTGAATTCTTTTACTATTTCAATCTTATGTTCTTGAATGTTGAGGTATTTACATGAGTGTTTGATGTTTGTCAGTATCTTAGTTTTTTCAGAGGAGATGTGAGGACCCATTTTAGCTGCTTGATTCTTTAGTTCAAGGATTTGCTCCCGTGCTTCTTCCATTGTTTCAGCAAACAGGGACATATCATCTGCAAAAGCAATGCAATTTACTTTAAGGTTCTTCTTTTTGCAACCCAGCCTTATAATACTCTTAATATTTGTGCTCCATTCTCTGACTACCTTCTCAAGCGCACAATTGAACAGCAACGGCGAGACCATCGCCCTGTCGCTCTGCCGTTTTTTATTTCAAAGGTTTCCGATAGTTCACCCATCAGCCTCAATCCTTCTGAAACTGCTTAGTGTATCCATCTCTTGGTCTCCCTCTACGATTTTTACCCTCCACGCTGCCCTCCAATGCTAAATTTGAGATCCCTTAATGCCTCAGAACATGTCCTACCAACCGATCCCTTTTCCTAGTCAAGTTGTGCCACAAACTTCTCTACTCCCCAATCCTATTCAATACCACCTCATTAGTTATGTGATCTACCCACCTAATCTTCAACATTCTTCTGGAGCACTACATTTCGAAAACTTCTATTCTCTTCTTGTCCAAACTATTTATCGTCCATGTTTCACTTCCATACATGGCTACACTCCATACAAATACTATCAGAAATGACTTCCTGACACTTAAATATATATTCGATGTTAACAAATTTCTCTTCTTCAGAAAGGCTTTCCTTGCCACTGCTAGTCTACATTTTATATTCTCTCTACTTCGACCATCATCAGCCATTTTGCTCCCCAAATAGCAAAACTCCTTTACTGCTTTAAGTGTCTCGTTTCCTAATCTAATTCTCTCAGCATCACCCGACTTAATTCGACTACATTCCTTTATCCTCGTTTTGCTTTTGTTGATGTCCATCTTATATCCTCCTTTCAAGACACTGTCCTTTCCGTTCAACTGCTCTTCCAAGTCCTTTGCCGTCTCTGACAGAATCACAATGTCATCGGCGAACCTCGAAGTTTTCATTTCTTCTCCCTGGATTTTAATACATACTCCGAATTCTTCTTTTGTTTCCTTTACTGCTTGCTCAGTATACAGATTGAATAACATCGGGGAGATTGTCTTACAGGAAATCTTTATTGCTTGTGTAATCCATGGTTTTATTATAGACTTCTGTTTAATTTGAGTAACTTTCAGAGGAAAACATTGTTCATGAATGTGTTATATTTTTCATTCATGTCATGAGCACTATAAACATAATTCAAGTTCATTTCTTTGAGCAGTTTTCTAAAACACTCAATTTTTGGTTTATGGACTAGTCTCCTGTACTCAGATTTAGCAGTCTTGATAATTTGCTTAGAATATACATCTTAAAACAAGGAGCTGCCTGTCATGATCTGATAGTCCATTTATAATGGTTTTATGATTTGATTTTTTTCCTTTGATTTGTCTATAAAAATGTTATTAATGGCTGTCCTTGAGGATTTAGTGATCCTGGTTGGAAAGTTTACAGTCTGAGTTAGATTGAAAGACAACATTACTAACTGCAGTAAATGTTCACTGGAAGATTGCATTATAAAATCTGTATTAAAGTCACCAGCAATCAAAATTTCTTTGTTTCTTCCTGTTAAATAACCCAAATGAGCTTCTAGATGATTTATGAATAGATTATAATTTCCTGCAGGTGCTCGCTAGATGTCCTTCCCTTTCCTATTGAGGTGAAGGCCATGCCCCGTGTAGTCCCACCTATCGATAGCATCGACAGGAATCAAACTAATATGGGACCTCATATCCGTCCTAAGCAACTACTCCAACTCCAAGTTCACCCTCCCGATAGAAGAGTTCAAATGAGGCTGATCACGGCGTCTCGACACAGACACACATCTCACACTCGTATGTTTCGTTGCTGATGATTTCTTCACCAGGTCACTCTCCATGGAGTATTCTCTGTCAGTGCTATTTCCCGGACCCCCCACTATAACCACGGCATCCTCGTTTGTGACATCCTCTGTTACCTGACACAGATCTGTACTAGGCTTGAAAAACTTTGTGACATGGTACTCTGGACCGAAATGGCCATTACCTCTACCATTGGATCTACCTAACAACAGAACTTCCTTTCTCTTTACAAATTTGCCTACCTTTTTCAAGTCCTTGAAAGCTTGTTGTGCCCTTTCTACAGCTTCATCTACATGAGGCTCATCCGATACTGACTGAGGCAACAGGTCAAATCAATTTTTAAGATATATGACAGAGCTGTCTGATGCTCTCCTTTGCCTGGTTCCCCTATTACCTGTTGCCACTGCCCACCTATGTTCACCCTTTTTCCTCTTTAACCTGTCTAGATCCTCCCTTACCTTGTCTAAGTCAACTTGAAGAGTTGCAATTTTCCCTTCCTATTCCAGTATTTTCCTGTCTCTACCGCAGATCCTACAATACCACTGTTGAGCCTCATTTATGTCCCCATTTCCCACGCCACTGCATTCGCCCCAATGAAAGAAACTACAGCACCCATGACACCACACCCTGGTACTAACGATCCTATGGCATACCACACACTTCTCACTCATGATAAAAACATAAATCGTATAAACGGATTTCAGTACTGACTAAAACGTAAACAAAGGACCCTATGAACTATTCAGGCAGATATAAATTAATTGAAAGAGTACTGAATAAAAAAACTGGTACGATACGCGCGCGTGAAATTAAGCCTGAAATCCGTGCTATAGGCGCGAGAAGGAAAATAAACTTCTTACCCCGTTTAGTCTTCTTTAACACTTCACTAACACTTCTACAAATGTAAAAACGCTTACATTATATTTATACCAACTGGAAACGTTTACCTATAAGTTTAATTCACTGCTTACTTAAGATTCGCGCGCGTGAAATTGTAAGGCTGACTAGCTGAGGATGGACATAGCTGTAGGTTGTAAAACTATGACTTTTCATCTGTTTACAATGTACTGATGAAGGACTCACTTACCAGCCCCACTCTCCTGACCTCTATGTGGGAAACGATGGAGGAAAACTTCATCAGTTGGATGCCTGGCAGCTTAATAAACATTTAACAGTAAATGATAAAACTAAGTACAATACTCCTCTCTTCAAAACTTCAAGTCCATTTACCTCTGATTCATCCCAGTGTGTTTAATACATCCTACTCATGCTTTAGGCCTTTGCATTCTGAAATTCGGTACACTTCAAATTATTAAAAGCGTACTGCTGAAAATGTGAGACATCCCCTTAAAGAGGAGCTTAAGTGATTTACGGTACTGCATTTTGTGTATAAGTCGTAGTGAGGTAGCTTTGTACCGCTTCGCTGAGGACCTAATTTACGTCAGTGAAATGGTGGCTACGTGCCAGTGAGTTGTATGGAATCAGCACACTAAGATGTTGGACATGGAGACGTGACGGAATATCAGAAAGTTGTCATGTACCCATGACCATACAATCTACGGAGTTAATATGGAAACAGCGAGAGAAATGCATGCTTGACCATAAAAGCAGATGCTAGCCAAGCTTGCAGGTTGTACTGCTGTATTTGGCCACGACTGGCACCCATGTTCAATCCGTTGCAGGTCTCGTTCGTAGGTAGAACAGTGCTTTGTATACTTGCGAGTGCATTATGTCGGAGCTCAGTACACTCGAACGTGGGCAATGCTGGGTGCTTCCATAAGCAAAGGAAACCAAGGATTTGGTGTTTGTGTTTCAAGAGAAACACTATCGAAGATTTATACCACATTCAGGGAAAGCGGAGAAACATTATCCTCTAAGTCACAACCCGGAAAAAGCTGAGTGATCGTACTGATCGGTCATTGAAGAGGACAGTGATGAAAACTAAGTGAACAGCAATTGCAAAAGTCACTACAGATCTCAGTGTCGCACACCCACGAAACCAGTATAAAATAATAAAAAAACCAAGGGAACTCCACAAACAGGGAATCCCAAAACCACTCATCGTTGTTACAGATGTCCGCAATAAGAAAACGTAGTGGCGATGCGCTAAGACATGGACATTGAAGCAGTGGAGCAAAATCATTAGGTCAGATTGGTCTTGTCAACATTGTTTCTTAATTCTAGCGTACATTTCGTCCCAAAAGTGAAAGATGGCGGTGGTTCTATGTTGATTCGGGCAGCCATAACAGGAATTCCATTGGCCCCGTGGTCAATCTCCAAGGCCTCATTGCTGTCAAGGATTATTGACCATGTCCGTGATAACAGGTTCCTAGACGACAGGGCTGCACGATCTCGGACTGATTTTGCGAGCACGAGGATCAATTGTCGTATCTCCCTCGGCCACCACAATCGTGTATGAAAACATACACCGATGAGCCAAAACATTAAGACCACCTACTTAGCAGATTGCTTCCCGTCTTTGAAACGAAATACATCACCGACTCTGCGCATTCGGGATCCGACAGAATGATGTTAGGCTTATGGAGGTATGTCGCATCAGATGCCTACAGACAGGTCATTCAATTAGCATAAGCAACTTGCCACTGATTTGCGTACGCTGAGATATCGCCCGATAGCGACCCAGATGTGTCTCACAGCATCTCTGGTGCATCAACATGCACTAATTTGGCTCCGAAACACGGACAATTATATTGCTAGAAGACGAGTATTTGTTATCCCTTTACAGTTCATCGTATTTATTTGTTAAAATATGTTACACGAATGTATGTGGCTGATGTATCAATTAAAAGTTGTAATTGTCAGTTGTACATATGGGTTTAAATAGTTTTTCACACGCCTTGAATTAGGCTGGTGCATAAAGTCGTAGCTTTTGTTTTGCATGTTGGTATTCCGGTTGCTTGGGTTTATTTATCGATTGTTATTTTTAATTTGTAGTTCACTATTGGTATTTGAGTTTCCATATTGACATCTTGTCACTGTCCGCCCCGATAGGTGAGTGGCCAGCGTGAATGATCCCCGTACTACGGGCTCGGGTTCGATTCCGGACTGGGTCGGGGATTTTCTTCGCCCAGGGACTAGGTGTTGTGCGGTCTTCATCATCATTTAATCCTCATCCGGCGCGCTGGTCGCCGAATGTGGCGTCTAATGTAACAAAACTTGCACCACAGCGGCTCGTGAACAGCATCTACCAGTCCTGTGTTGCATCGTTACTGGTGACGAGAAATCGTGTATTTACACTAATGTAAGTGTGTTGTTCTACGAATTGCGTCCTCGAAGTGTAAGAAACACACCTGACATTTATCATCAACAACAGAGATGTTGAGCAGGCGCAATCCAAAAACAACAACCAAAACACTGTGTGTGGTGATGCTACTTCACGAGGAAGCCCACCTGCATTCTGTTAGACTAACAAAAAGAAACCTTCAAAGAATTTACGAATGAAGGTGCACTCCGAATATGGCTCCACGAGTCCTTCACGTTAAATCCGTGTCATTTCTACAGTAGCGAAATTTAAAAGCTACCCCAGCGTTCTGAGACTGTTGTAAATGCTGAAAGACAATATATTATTGATGGCTAAAGTTTCTGTTATGTATAACTTCTGTGTTTATGGGACTCACGGAAAAACGGTGCGAACTTCTACATGAACCCAATATCTTGCTATGAAACATTTGTAGGTAGGTTATTTAGGTTTTCATATTGGTAACGCCACGTGGCGCTCTCGATGAAAACCACTGGCTCTGCTGTGTGCAGTCTGTGGCTGCCGTACTACGGGCTCGGGTTCGATTCCCGGCTGTAATACTCGCCATTGTAGCGTTGGGAAGTTGGCTGTTAACAGCTCGTAGCGTTGCGCAGTTGGAAGTGAGCCGCAAGCAGTGGTGGATGTGGGGAGAGAGATGGCGGAAATCTGAGAGCCGATGATCTGGACGTGTGTACATCAGAGACAATACATTTGTAAGACTGGATGTCATGAACTGCTATATATATTATGACTTTTGAACACTATTAACGTAAATAAATTGTTTGTTCTCTATCAAAATCTTTCTTTTGCTAACTGTGCCGATCAGTAGCTAGTGCCTTCAGTAGTTTGAATCTTTTATTCAACTCGCAGTAGTGGCGCTCGCTGTATTGCAGTAGTTCGAGAAACGAAGATTTTTGTGAGGTAAGTGATTTGTGAAAGGTATAGTTTAATGTTAGTTAGGGCCATTCTTTTGTAGGGATTATTGAAAGTCAGATTCCGTTGCGCTAAAATTATTGTGTGCCAGTTTAAGCACGGTCATGTATAATTGTTCAAAGGGGACGTTTCATATGTCGACCCTCGGCCGAGGATACCTCACTGGAATCTTCTGGTTTTTTCTTGTAGTTTGTGTAATTAGTGTAGCTTTTGTTTATTGCGAGCATGTAATTGTAGAGAGAATCTCCTTTGTAGTTGTAGTCTTTCATTGTTCTACAGTAAAACAGTTGTGGCATGCGTGTAAATTTGCACCAAGTACACTCCTGGAAATTGAAATATGAACACCGTGAATTCATTGTCCCAGGAAGGGGAAACTTTATTGACACATTCCTGGGGTCAGATACATCACATGATCACACTGACAGAGCCACAGGCACACAGACACAGGCAACAGAGCATGCACAATGTCGGCACTAGTACAGTGTATATCCACCTTTCGCAGCAATGCAGGCTGCTATTCTCCCATGGAGACGATCGTAGAGATGCTGGATGTAGTCCTGTGGAACGGCTTGCCATGCCATTTCCACCTGGCGCCTCAGTTGGACCAGCGTTCGTGCTGGACGTGCAGACCGCGTGAGACGACACTTCATCCAGTCCCAAACATGCTCAATGGGGGACAGATCCGGAGATCTTGCTGGCCATGGTAGTTGACTTGCACCTTCTAGAGCACGCTGGGTGGCACGGGATACATGCGGAAGTGCATTGTCCTGTTGGAACAGCAGGTTCCCTTGCGGGTCTAGGAATGGTAGAACGATGGGTTCGATGACGGTTTGGATGTACCGTGCACTATTCAGTGTCCCCTCGACGATCACCTGAGGTGTACGGCCAGTGTAGGAGATCGCTCCCCACACCATGATGCCGGGTGATGGCCCTGTGTGCCTCGGTCGTATGCAGTCGTGGTTGTGGCGCACACCTGCAAGGCGCCAAACACGCATACGACCATCATTGGCACCAAGGCAGAAGCGACTCTCATCTCCATTCGTCCCTCCATTCACGCCTGTCGCGACACCACTGGAGGCGGGCTGAACGATGTTGGGGCGTGATCGGAAGACGGCCTAACGGTGTGCGGGACCGTAGCCCAGCTTCATGGAGACGGTTGCGAATGGTCCTCGCCGATACCCCAGGAGCAACAGTGTCCCTAATTTGCTGGGAAGTGGCCTTGCGGTCCCCTACGGCACTGCGTAGGATCCTACAGTCTTGGCGTGCATCCGTGCGTCGCTGCGGTCCGGTCCCAGGTCGACGGGCACGTGCAACTTCCGGAGACCACTGGCGACAACATCGATGTACTGTGGAGACCTCACGCCCCACGTGTTGAGCAATTCGGCGGTACGTCCACCCGGCCTCCCGCATGCCCACTATACGCCCTCGCTCAAAGTCCGTCAACTGCACATACGGTTCACGTCCACGCTGTCGCGGCATGCTACCAGTGTTAAAGACTGCGATGGAGCTCCGTATGCCACGGCAAACTGGCTGACACTGACGGCGGCGGTGCACAAATGCTGCGCAGCTAGCGCCATTCGACGGCCAACACCGCGGTTCCTGGTGTGTCCGCTGCGCCGTGCGTGTGATCATTGCTTGTACAGCCCTCTCGCAGTGTCCGGAGCAAGTATGGTGAGTCTGACACACCGGTATCAATGTGTTCTGTTTTCCATTTCCAGGAGTGTATTTCGCAGCTGCGCTTGCAATTAACTAGATATTATTTTCAGTGCTATGTTAATGTGTTTTCTTATTTTGTTCTTCAAATTGTGCTTTTCTGTGTTGTCGTGTGAAATATTGTGACAATAATGGCGTGTGAAAAACGAAATACTAGGCTCCAAAGTAAACTGAGAAATGACAGTGAAGACGAAAGCAGTGTGTTAGCGGCACCGTGTAATGAATTAACTAATGTTTAACATAGTAATTTGGTAATTGTGCATAGGGAAATGGAGCGGGCGGCAAACAATGGTGTAGACAGTGACACAATTAGTGAACAGGGAAGCATTACCGATCGATCGGTCGGCAACAGCCCGCCTCACGAATCGGCAATGACAGGACACAATCTTGCAAATACTGCAGATTCAGGTTTTGGGTCCTCACCGTTTTTTCAAATAAGTCAAGATACATTTTCTAATTGTCAAAATGTGAATGTTGCTGTTGCAACTTCACTGCTGAAAAGCACTGAGGAAGATGTTTCAGACACCAGTGCATTGTTATTACAGTTAATGCAACACATGGGGCAAAGGCTACAAAAGTTAGATACAATGGAACAAAATCTTCAAAAGTTAGACACAATAAAACAACACCAGAGACAAACACAGCAACAGTTAGACGCAATGGAACAAAATCTTCACACCACTCTTGAACAAACACGTGAAGATTTAACTACTGAGTTACATAAAATCGAATCGAAATGTCAAAAAGTCTGTAATGACGTAAAAACACAAATTTGTGAGCTTTTCCAACCAATTTTTTTGCGGCATGAAAATAAATTACAGAATCACGAAGCAGCCATAAAAGAACTGCAAACTACTGTTCATGAAAATCATAACACCTTGCAAGCTAAAATTGACTCAATTGCATCTACCGATTCGGTTACGCAACTTGCAAAAACTCAGGGAAACTTAAAGGACACAGTAGATACGATTTAAACACAAATGGACACTCTGAAACCTCGTTCAGAAAAACACACTGAGAAAAATAAGTTCACTATCGGAGAAATTAGCCGAACTTTCGGATCAGTTCACTAACTTATCTACAAAGGTGGATGATGATCTACGTGACACAAGACCTGTAGCCTTCACTGACACTGAATAGTGTCAACAAATTAAGAAGTTCAAACAAAATCAGAATCAAATTAATACGAAACACAAAAAAGAAATCCGGGAAGTAGAAGATCAGTTGGCACAAGTAATAGAAGAATTACATATTTCAGAGGACACTCGCGCTCCAATACGGGAAGAGGGACATAGAAATACGGAACAGCCACAAAATAATAACACAGCGGAAATTATGAAAGAAACTGACAAGGTGCACCGCATTTTGAAATGGAACCGCCGAAACGACGTAACAATGACCGACATGCGACTCGCCGACACGATGATTTTGACTATAAGCTGTTCATTACTACGCGTAAATTCAAAACATTTAAGAATTCTGGCAACGACATTCATCCACAAGCGTGGCTTCATCAATTCTCTCATTGTTTTCCTCCCAACTGGTCATTAGAGCACAGATTAGAATTTATGTGTGGCTAGTTAGAGAATGAACCAGCTTTAAGAATGCGATCGGTCATTCATGATTGCCACAGTGAAGGAGAATTTTACCATGCCTTTCTCTCCACATATTGGTCTCAAGCGACACAAGACCGAGTAAAACATAGCATCATAATGATGGAACATTTCGAACAATCGGAATTTTCTAGTCTTGTCAAATATTTCGAAGACATGTTACATAAGAATCATTTTCTTTCAAACCCATACAGCCCCTCAGAACTCATCCACATTTGCTTAATCTAATTGCCTGAACATCTACGACGTATTATTTTGGCAGGACGTTGCAAAGACGACATTGAAGCTTTTCAGGGACTGTTACAAGAATTGAAAACTGACACTGACAATCGTGGAACGCGACAACAGAAGCACAACAATTACAGGTCACATCCGTCACAATTCCACGATGACAGAAATAATAACTTGACACGACAAGGCTATTCTTACAACGCAAATCGTTACCAAAACAGACACCACTCGTATGACAACCGTTGGCAGAATAATAGTTACAGAGAAAGATCGCTTTTCCATAATAATGATTGTGGCAGAGACAACCATAGAAACAGACAATATGGGAACCAAAATAATTATTATCAAGGGAGACAGAATAACTTCAGAGACAACGGTCCACCACGCAGTTACGATTGAGGGAGATATTCTCCACCACTTAACCGACAAGAAAGAAACTACAGGAACTACCGACATGACGACAGATGATATAATCATAACGACAGACCTGATTTTCATCAGAACTGGTGGGATTCAAACAGGGCAGGGCCTTCTCGGCAAGGTGAATTTGTAGAAGTTAGGTCTCCTAGTCCCAATAACGACGCAAGCCTACAAATAGATAGCAGACAATGACTCGCACCGCAGGCAGCCACATGCGCCGGCTGGCTTAGAGAAAAATAACATAGGCGCTAACCTTGAGCAAGTTTTAGCATTCCTTATGTACGTATACCACATAATAATTGCGTTGAAGTTGAAACTCTGCGTGCTAGGAAGAGTCAAGGTTTACACCACATTTCATATGTAAAACCGTTTATTGAAAGATAAAATGCAATTTTTGAAGTTAAGTGTCCAGTCAAGAACCAAGAGAACGTATTTTAACAGAAATAACGAATGCATTGTTATAGTGAACAGACGACACAGTGTTGTTATTTGTACATTCTTGCTTGTTAGTAGCACGATCACGTAACGAATATGAGGCTCGTATACTTAGAACATATACTGGTACTGCTAATGAGATTTTAATGCTACATTTTGGGTTACTTGAAAAGACGTTCTTTATTTGGAGTACTTTCTGTGCAATTAAAGATGACTTAGCATTTGGATTCTTTGACAGCTACACAATTATGTCACGACGCTATTAATGTGTGACACAATTTATATTGTTGCTTTTGTGCTGTATCTGCTTTATATCTGCACAGTTTTTCTGTAGTATTCAGGAAAGTAAAACATGTTTTAGTAGTAACTTTGTGGTATAGCTACAGTGAGACACCCTTTTCCGCAGCGCAACACCACATTACAATACAGTATTTTCTTCAACTCGGCAATAAGCGTAAAAAATACGATATCTATACGCAAAGCATTTGACTTTTGTTTATAATGAGGTAAGTACATTGACTTCAGCAGAACTTTGCTTACGGACGACGATAATTACGACACGAGGCACATTTTTTACCCTTAAGTAATGACAGAGATTATGTTACAACAAGACGCGCAATTTAGCCCTACAGGACACGCATTTGAGTGATTAATTTTGTACTTGTGTTGTTGTTGTTGTCTTCAGTCCTGAGACTGGTTTGATGCAGCTCTCCATGCTACTCTATCCTGTGCAAGCTTCTTCATCTCCCAGTACCTACTGCAACCTACATCCTTCTGAATCTGCTTAGTGTATCTATCTCTTGGTCTCCCTCTACGATTGTTACCCTCCACGCTGCCCTTTAATACTAAATTGGTGATCCCTTGATGCCTCATAACATGTCCTACCAACCGACCCCTTCTTCTGGTCAAGTTGTGCCACAAACTTCTGTTCTCCCCAATCCTATTCAATACTTCCTCATTAGATATGTAATCTACCCATCTAATCTTCCGCATTCTTCTGTGGCATCACATTTCTAAAGCTTCTATTCTCTTCTTGTCCAAACTATTTATCGTCCATGTTTCACTTCCGTACATGGATACACTCAATGCCAATACTTTCATAAAAGACTTCCTGACGCTTAAATCTATACTCGATGTAAACAAATTTCTCTTCTTCAGAATCGCCTTCCTTGCCATTGACAGTCTACATTTTATATCCCCTCTACTTCGACCATCATCAGTTATTTTGCTCTCCAAATAGCAAAACTCCTTTACTACTTTAAGTGTTTCATTTCCTAATCTAATTCCCTCAGCATCACCGGACTTAATTCGACTACATCCCATTATCCTCGTTTTGCTTTTGTTGATGTTCATCTTATACCCTCCTTTCAAGACACTGTCCATTCCATTCAACTACTCTTCCAAGTCCTTTGCTGTCTCTGGCAGAATTACAATGTCATCGGCGAACCTCAAAGTTTTTTATTTCTTCTTCATCGATTTTAATACCTACTCCGAATTTTTCTTTTGTTTCCTTTACTGCTTGCTCAATATACAGATTGAATAACATCGGGGAGAGGCTGCAACCCTGTCTTACTCCCTTCCCAACCACTGCTTCCCTTTCATGTCCCTCGACTCTTATAACTGCCATCTGGTTTATGTATAAATTGTAAATAGCCTTTCGCTCCCTGTATTTTACCCCTGCCACCTTTAGAATTTGAAAGAGGGTGTTCCAATCAACACTGTCAAAAGGTTTCTCTAAGTCTACAAATGCTAGAAACGTAGGTTTGCCTTTCCTTAATCTTTCTTCTAAGTCGTAAGGTCAGTATTGCCTCACGTGTTCCAGTATTTCTACGGAATCCAAACTGATCTTCCCCGAGGTCGGCTTCCACTAGTTCTTCCATTCGTCTGTCAAGAATTCGAGAAGTAGAATTATTTGCATCTGTGGCTTATTAAACTGATTGTTTGGTAATTTTCACATCTGTCAACACGTGCTTTCTTTGGGATTG
The DNA here is from genome assembly GCF_023897955.1 of Schistocerca gregaria. Classification (NCBI taxonomy): domain Eukaryota; kingdom Metazoa; phylum Arthropoda; class Insecta; order Orthoptera; family Acrididae; genus Schistocerca; species Schistocerca gregaria. The sequence goes on from NC_064931.1 coordinate 839,897,842, forward strand.
GAATTATTATATTATTCTTGAAGTCTGAGGGTATTTCGCCTGTTTCATACATCTTGCTCACCAGATGGTACAGTTTTGTCAGGACTGGCTCTCCCAAGGCAGTCAGTAGTTCCAATGGAATGTTGTCTACTCCGGGGACCTTGTTTCGACTCAGGTCTTTCAGTGCTCTGTCAAACTCTTCACGCAATATCGTATCTCCCATTTCATCTTCATCTGCTACATCCTCTTCCATTTCCATAATATTGTCCAGAAGTACATCGCCCTTCTATAGACCCTCTATATACTCCTTCCACCTTTCTGCTTTCCCTTCTTTGCTTAGAATTGGGTTTCCATCTGAACTCTTGATATTCATACAAGTGGTTCTCTTTTCTCCAAAGGTCTCTTTAATTTTCCTGTAGGCTGTATCTATCTTACCCCTAGTGAAATAACCTCTAAATCATTACATTTGTCCTCTAGCCATCCCTGTTTAGCCATTTTGCACTTCCTGCCGATCTCATTTTTGAGACGTTTGTATTCCTTTTTGCCTGCTTCATTTACTGCATTTTTATATTTTCTCCTTTCATCAATTAAATTCAATATTTCTTCTGGTACCCAAGGATTTCTACTAGCCCTCGTCTTTTTACCTACTTGATCCTCTGCTGCCTTCACTACTTCATCCCTCAAAGCTACCCATTCCTCTTCTACTGTATTTCTTTCTCCTGTTTCTGTAAATTGTTCCCTTATGCTCTCCCTGAAACTCTGTACAACTTCTGGTTCTTTCAGTTTATCCAGGTCCCATCTCATTAAATTTCCACCTTTTTGCAGTTTCTTCAGTTTTAATCTACAATTCATAACCAATAGATTGTGGTCAGAGTCCAAATCTGCCCCTGGAATTGTCTTACAATTTAAAACCTGGTTCCTAAATCTCTGTCTTACCATTATACAATCTATCTGATACCTTTTAGCATCTCCAGGGTTCTTCCATGTATACAACATCCTTACACGATTCTGAAACCAAGTGTTAGCTATGATTAAGTTGTGCTCTGTGCAAAATTCTACCAGACAGCTTCCTCTTTCATTTCTTAGCCCCAATCCATATTCACCTACTACGTTTCATTCTCTCCCTTTTCCTACACTTGAATTCCAATCACCCATGACTATTAAATTTTCGTCTCCCTTCACTATCTGAATAATTTCTTTTATTTCATCATACATTTCTTCGTCATCTGCAGAGCTAGTTGGCATATAAACTTGTACTACTGTAGTAGGTGTGGGCTTCGTATCTATCTTGGTCACAATAATGCGTTCACTATGCTGTTTGTAGTAGCTTACCCGCATTCCTATTTTCCTATTCATTATTAAACCTACTCCTGCATTACCCTTATTTGATTTTGTGTTTATAACCCTGTATTCACCTGACCAGAAGTCTCGTTCCTCCTGACACCGAACTTCACTAGTTCCCACTATATCTAACTTTAACCTACCCATTTCCCTTTTTATATTTTCTAACCTACCTGCCCGATTAAGGGATCTGACATTCCACGCTCCGATCCGTAGAACGCCAGCTTTCTTTCTCCTGATAACAGCATCCTCTTGAGTAGTCCTCGCCCGGAGATCCGAATGGGGGACTCTTTTACCTCCGGAATATTTTACCCAAGAGGACGCCATCATCATTTAATCATACAGTAAAGCTGCATGCCCTCGGGAAAAATTACGGCTGTAGTTTCCCCTAGCTTTCAGCCGTTCACAGTACCAGCACAGCAAGGCCGTTTTGGTTATTGTTACAAGGCCAGATCAGTCAATCGTCCAGACTGTTGCCCTTGCAACTACTGAAAAGGCTGCTGACCCTCTTCAGGAGCCACACGTTTGTCTGGCCTCTCAACAGATACCCCTCCGTTGTGGTTATACCTACGGTACGGCTATCTGTATCGCTGAGGCACGGAAGCTTCCCCACCAACGAGAAGGTCCATCGTTTATGAGGGGGGGGGATTTTGTACTTAAAACATTTATTTTTAAAGATATTTTTAATTACAAAGAAAGTTTACCGTGATACTCTTCATTCCATTGCTGTATTCTGTAACACCTGAGGGTATAATTACATTAATCCTCATGGGGGTACACGCCTACTTTGTGTACCATGTGTTTGGCTAGCACAAGGAGCCCTAGCTAATGGGGTATTAGCTTATACAACTTTACACTACGGTACCATACTTCTCTAACACATAATTACACAGCTATCTGATCATTTAACTGAGAGACACAAACATTTTTTTTTACTACATCAGTGACAGATGTTAACGCAATTACATAGTTTGATAACTTCACACTAATGAAATTGTATTTTGTCTGTACTTTGTGAACTGTTCATATTTTTTTAGAACCATTGTGATACTATAACAGCTTTGAATGATGTGTTTGGTATGAGATCATGATTTTCAAAATACGTGTGAGGTAGATGACACTATTGAAATGAGCAGAGAATATTTTTTAGGTTTTGAAATTATGGGAGGAACCTATGAAGATTTTGAGAATTGATTGAGATGTTATGTTCTTATTACAACCACGATATGTATTATGCTGTTGAGGTATGTTTATGATCAATAAGATGATGCTACCGTATATGAGGAATTTGATTATGCTACTATTTCTTATGATGAAATATTGAAGAAGTGTTGAAGAATATGTATATGTGTAATAAGGTAAGGAATAATGAGTAGTAGTTAGGGACTCTGACTTGTGAAAAAGGATGTTGGAAACCAAGAATCGTACTTTAAGAGTTATGAAATGTGTGTAAATACGTGAATTTATCACAAAGCCAAAGAATGTTTTTTGGACACTGTTATAATATAGGATTTTGTTTCTACAGATTTGCAACGCGAATTCTCGACCTGTGAAATTTTGATATGAGACTGTCACTGTAGCGCAAATTGCTGTCGTAAATACACTCCTGGAAATGGAAAAAAGAACACATTGACACCGGTGTGTCAGACCCACCATACTTGCTCCGGACACTGCGAGAGGGCTGTACAAGCAATGATTACATGCACGGCACAGCGGACACACCAGGAACCGCGGTGTTGGCCTTCGAATGGCGCTAGCTGCGCAGCATTTGTGCACCGCCGCCGTCAGTGTCAGCCAGTTTGCCGTGGCATACGGTGCTCCATCGCAGTCTTTAACACTGGTAGCATGCCGCGACAGCGTGGACGTGAACCGTATGTGCAGTTGACGGTCTTTGAGCGAGGGCGTATAGTGGGCATGCGGAAGCCGGGTGGGCGTACCGCCGAATAGCTCAACACGTGGGGCGTGAGGTCTCCACAGTACATCGATGTTGTCGCCAGTGGTCGGCGGAAGGTGCACGTGCCCGTCGACCTGGGACCGGACCGCAGCGACGCACGGATGCACGCCAAGACCGTAGGATCCTATGCAGTGCCGTAGGGGACCGCAAGGCCACTTGAATATACATTTCCCTTATCTGCGTTGTTGTCTTTAGTGTACTATTTTTTCTGCTTATGGGTTTGTCATGTTTGGATATATGTTATTACACTTACTGCTTCTTGCTTTGCCCATTTCCATTTTTTTGTCCTTGCTGTTTGTGTTAATTTGTTATGTGCTGCTGCATTGCCTCGTCCTTTGGTATATATATCTGAGCTCAGTAGATTTAAGTTAGCTTAAGAGGGGGTAGACTATATAAGGAACTAAGTATGATGAATTCGAAGAAATGCATTGAGAAGCTGTAAGAAAATGGTTTGGCCGAAAAAGTATTTTGAAAGTGGATATGAACAAAAAAGTAGGGTTTAGAGACAACAGGTTTAGGTAGGATTTTCTTGGAAATAAATGATGTGGTAAGATAATGGAAAATAAATAATGAAGTAAGAAATATGTGAACATATAAATACGGAAAGCATGCTTAGATAGCATTTTTTGGGTGGAAACAAATGCTGCACTAAAACGAAAGTTCTACTTAATGAAGTTTTGGGTTGGACTGCAATACCAAATGTTACACTGAAAACAAACGATGCACATTCCTCTTGTGTTATTGTGCTATGTGTATGTGTACCCTTGTTTATTTGTGTTTTTCCTTTCTTTAAGTGTTTAGCGGATGAGAGTTATGTTGTAGAATTTTTTTCTAATACTATGTTATTTACTTTCTAAAGATGTTTATAGAGTATTTATTCTTTTTTGTTTTAATGCTTATGTGTGACATTAATGTTTTGAAACTATTCTCGTTATTTTATTTATTTACTTATATCATTATTCTTGTAACACTGATGTATATGTCTATTTCTATTTTTTTGTAAAGCCTGTATTACTACAAATGTTGTCTGTATTGTTACGTTCCTTAATGATGTATTTTTTACCTTTGTTATTGTATTTGTATGTTATAAAATTGTAATTGACACCAGTTGATCAAGTTAAGCAACTTGTAAGTTACATTTCACTGCTCACTTTTCTGTTTGTCATAGTATATGGACAATATGTGAGAAGTAGGGACTGACAGTTTTTGCACGTGTGTTAATAATTCAGCAAGGGACTGGATAACAGCACTGCTGGTTCTAAGGACATTTTTAAAAAAAAAAATTTGTCAGTGCACAAGTGGTGGTTTAAGGACTTGCTATTTTGTCCGAAAGACTCTTCGATGGTGATTGTGCACCTGCACAGTCGCAACAGATGGCTGCTGGCCATCTCTACAAGGACTACAGTGGATCTGCATATTTGATGGCCCATCAATACCACTATTTCTACAATGACTGCACTGGGTCTGCACCTCTGGTGGCCCACCAATACCGTAATCTCTACCAGGACTACAGTGGGTCTACTCTGTCATGACCTACCTACCAATATTCTTCAAAACTTCGGCTGACTCTGCAGTGGGTTTGCTCTGTTGTGGCCCATTACCTGTCTCAATGTCAAGAGTCAGCACTGTCTTTCCGTTGGAAGGACCACACTACTTCTTCAAGATTGCATGGAAATCCACTACTTTCGTGTGCATTCTCTTTTACTGCACAGACTTTGAGAAAAAAAATGTAATTTTACTGTGATGAATGATCAGGTCTGTCTTTCTGAGAATATGAGAAATTTTTTTTGCTTTTGACCAACATTGTATCAATACGTGTGTGCATTTGATATCTTTGTAATTGTAATTATGAAAAATTTTATCAAATCATCATTGGCCACTGCCCAAAACAATTTGTAAAATTTTTTATGGGGAGCACGGGGGCTATGTAAGTAGGCTATTTAGGTTTTCTTATTGGTAACGTCACGTAGCGCTCTGTATGAAAATCACTTGCTCTGCTGTGTGCAGTCTGTGGCTGGTTGGCATTGTTGTAATACTTGCCATTGTAGCGTTGGGAAGTTGGCTGTTAACAGCGCATAGCTTAGAGCAGTTGGAAGGGAGTCGTCATCAGTGGTGGATGTGGGGAGAGAGATGGCGGAAATCTGAGAGCCGATGATCTGGACGTGTGTCCATCAGAGACAATACATTTGTAAGACTGGATGTCATGAACTGCTATATATATTATGACTTTTGAACACTATTAACGTAAATACATTGTTTGTTCTCTATCAAAATCGTTTTTTTGCTAACTGTGCCGATCAGTAATTAGTGCCTTCAGTAGTTTGAATCTTTTATTCAGCTGGCAGCAGGGGCGTTCGCTGTATTGCAGTAGTTCGAGAAACGAAGATTTTTGTGAGGTAAGTGATTTGTGAAAGGTATAGTTTAATGTTAGTTAGGGCCAATCGTTTGTACGGATTATTGAAAGTCAGATTCCGTTGCGCTAAAAATATTGTGTGCCAGTTTAAGCACAGTCATGTATAATTGTTCAAAGGGGCTGTTTCACATTGTGTATAACAGTATACTAGGGCAATTAATTATTAAATAAATGTAATATCACAATGTGCTTGTTTTCCTCTTATTTCTTTTTAATCTTCATGTAATTTGCAATATATGTCTGTAAAGCTGCTGTATGTAAATGGTAGACAAATTGCTACCCTAGCGAGCTCTTGTAGTAGACGAAAGCTTTGCATTCTTTCCTCAGTGTGGCTTTGTTACGTCTGTACAGCTTTTCAAATGCTGAACCTTGCGCTGAGAGACGTTATTCTGGCCACATATCATCCGATTTTAAGGAAATTATTTGCTTTAATAATATGATTTTAGCGTGTCTTCCACTCTGATATCTTCGTCTGATGGAAAGACTGAATTTGTTTTCATCACATATCATGGTTACTAATCCGCTCAAATGGTTCGAATGGCTCTAAGCGTTATGAAACATCTGAGGTCATCAGTCCCCTAGACTTACGACGACTTAAAACTAACCAAAGGACATCACACACATCCATTCCCAAGGCAGTATTTGAACCTGCGACCGTAGCTGAAGCGCCTAGAACCACTCGGCCACAGTGGCAGGCTACTTTTCTGAATCAGATGAAGTGAAACGCTGCAAGTTACTGCCATTGCGCCTCCCCCCCCCCCCCCCCCCCACGCAAGTGGGTCCGGGGGTTAGAATAAGCCAAAGGTATTCCTGCCTGACGTAAATGGCGACTAAAAGGAGTCTTCAACGTTTTGGCTTTTCTGTAATGGTCACCTCTGAGGTTTGACCTCCACCTTTTCCAAATTTCTGTTGATAGTTCGTGCCATTTGGGGAAGAACGCCTTATGTGCTCTCTTTTGTTTGTTCTTCTTGTACCAAGATACTGTACGCTCCTTGTTGCCGTGTAGCGGGCTCTTATAGGTTGCCTACTTCTCGTCTCCTGCGCTGTACCATCCTTCGCCCCCACAACAATTCTGGACCATTTCGGCACACAAAATCCTGCACAGTAGCCAGTCTGTCGTGTTAGGGGTGTCATATACCCTCTTGGTGGTAGCCCCCTGACGACACTGGGATGGCACTGCTGATGCCAGAGCTGAGACCTCCCTGCAAATGCCAAGGAATAGGTGCCCATCCTTCTGGGGCACCAGGACTTCCGGCACTTACCATCTGGCCTGGTGGCCCTTGTTGAGGCTAGATGGCGCCCGTGAGGAGAGCCACTGGTGTGAGTGGGTGGCATCAGGGCAGATGAAACGAATTAAAGTGATCCCTGCTGGTGGTCCCAGTACTCTCAAAGCAAAAAAGGAATGATTTTGATGCTGCAACGTATGATTCCCAATGGTTCCGCTCTCTGGCTACACCTTTGGAGGACTGTAGATCGACCAGGTCTTGAGGGTCGTATTCACCTCGGTACCTAGATTGCAGCAGGACTGATGAAGTGACCTTTCAGGCAACGAAGCCCCAGTTTTTTGTCGACCATCTTGAAGATAGGTTTGGAGAAGTGGCGGTGTTGTCAAAAACGAGCAGCGGGCCTATTTCGATTCAAAAGGCCTCCACAGTGCAGTAGGGGGGGGTTGCTCGTCCGTGACAAGCTGGGTGACATCCCTGTCTGGATTACACCACATAAAAGCCTTAACATGGTGCAGAGTTTAATTTTCTATGGCGACTCCCTTTTGCAGTTTGATGAGGAGCTATGCGCCAACTTAGAGTGACAGGATATTCACTTGGTCTGGAGTATGCATAGGGGACCCTAAGACAACAGGATTGCTACCGCTGCTTTCATCTTGGCTTTTGAGGTGACTCATTACCTGAAAATATCAAAGTGATGGTTTACCATTCTGACACGAAACGATACGTCCCTCATCCTATGCAGTGCTTCAAGTGCTGGAAGTTTGCCCACATGTCACCTCACTGTCACTCCAGGGCCATATTGCGGTCGTCCTCTGCCCCCAGGTGCTCTGTGTGACCCTCCTCCCACTTGTGTCAACTGTGGGAAGCAGCACTCCAACTGTTCGGCTAACTGCCCTGTTCTCCATAAGGAGTGGTGAATAATGGACATAAAATCACTGGACACGCTCACCTATCAACATGCAAAGAGGAAATATAAACGACTTCATCCTGTTGCAATGACTACATTATATGCTGTGATTGCAACTTCATTGCCCCCATTGCAACAGCTGTCCCTGAGTTGGTTAAACCCCCAGCGGACCCTCAGGGCTGCCCCAACTCTTCCCCTGTGTCCATAGTGGGGGACACTGCTTCTTCTGGTGCTCCCAAGATCTCCTTCGGGAGACCAACCCTCGAAATTGACGGAGAGGTACACCAACCTCCTCCAGCTTCTATCATGCGGAAAGGGTGCCTTGGAAGTCTACATTCTAAGGCACTCTGCAGTGCGACAGCTGACGACAGTCAGCGGCTCAAGGAGCCACGAGCAGCAGATAGTCGAGTTTCGCACACTTCATCTGTACCTGACCCTCCTTCTGCGACACCCTCCCACGTTTCTCCTATGCAGCAGTGGGGAGAGGAGAAGAAAACGAAAAAGCTGGGAAGAAGGAAGAGGTTGAGGTTGCCTCTGTGCCACCTGTTTTTACAAGCTCTGCATATGACGACGATCTGCACATTTTGGCGTCCCCTGACGACCTCAATCTCGCCTCTACCTCAGACGCCATGATTCTCGTGGTTCTCGATTCAAACTCTCCTTTAGTGGCGGTAGAGGACCTGGTGGCTTAATCTGCCTCCTCCTTCTCTTCACGCCTTTTTTGGCTGTGGACGATTTCATTCTCCAGTATAACTGCAGCAGTTGTTTCCACAACCTTGCTGAGTTCTGCCAACTTACCAGCCTTCAGTCTTTCTTCTGCATTGTTCTCCAGGAAACTTGGTTTCTGATGATGTGCACCACCGCCCTCCGGATCTATGAGGATATTATAAGAAACGGGCAGCTTAACTCTGTTTACAGCGAGTGTGTGCCTCTTCTACCACCTTTGGAGGCTGTCGCTGTTAGGGTGTGGGCGCCTCAGGCTGTTACTTTCTGCATACTGGGCGACTTCACCGCTCATAACCCTTTGTGGCCAAGATTCTGTCATTGAGCAAGTGTTCTGATTTATCAAATTGTGCAAGTATTTATATATATATATATATATATATATATATATATATATATATATATATATGATTCAAGAGCATTATATTCTGATAATCATCACAATAAAGTAAAATGGAATGGAGTAATCAAACATAGCGTTTTGATAAAAGAAATTGTTGATTATTATTTTCCAAAATGAAGAAGACCAACAACAGATTATTCAGAATTAAGTTCACCTGAATGAAACCTTAAAGACATAGTAAAGAAATGTTGTGAAGAACTAGTTGAGTATATTTGGATGAATGATGTTTGCAATTTAATTTAGAGACTGGCTGTAATCAATGGAAAAGAACTGGCTGGAAATAAAAGGAATCATAATGAAAAAGTAGGCATAATACAGATGTTAACAAATAAATGTAGTGATTTCATAATCAACAATCCAAAAGGAATTCACAGTTGATTAGCTTTTTGAACAATCTTCCTCACACATTTTTGAAATCATGGTAAAGTATTTAGTAAATTAGGCTTTAAATAATTTACCAATGCCAGAGATGAATCTACCAGGATTTAATTACTGCATACCATTTACTACATATGAAGAAACACATAGAGATTCAGGAATAAATGAATTAGATGTAGCTATTAAAAACCATGATATTTTGTACAGAGATTATAAAGATTTATACGAAAGACATTAAGCAGAGAATGAACTTCAATTAGCTACGAAAAGAAGAATGTATGCTCCAGATGCATCGTTAGGAGAACAATTAGCTGCAATCCGACAACAAAGGAAGTAGGTTACAGTACGCTTGTTCGCCCACTGCTTGAATACTGCTCAGCAGTATGGGATCCGCACCAGGTAGGGTTGATAGATGAGATAGAGAAGATCCAACGGAGAGCAGAGCGCTTCGTTACAGGATCATTTAGTGATCGCGAAAGCGTTACGGAGATGATAGATAAACTCCAGTCGAAGACTCTGCAGGAGAGACGCTCAGTAGCTCGGTACGGGCTTTTGTTAAAGTTTCGAGAACATACCTTCACCGAAGAGTCAAGCAGTATATTGCTCCCTCCTACGTATATCTCGCGAAGAGACCATGAGGATAAAATCAGAGAGATAGGAGCCCACACAGAAGCATACCGACAATCCTTCTTTCCACCTGGAATACGAGACTGGAATAGAAGGGAGAACCGATAGAGGTACTCAGGGTACCCTCCGCCACACACCGTCAGGTGGCTTGCGGAGTATGGATGTAGATGTAGATGTATGAAATTGCCTTATATTATACGAGAGTTGGAACTTTAATACTGGCAACGAAAATTAGGGATCAGCTTATCTGTGGATGGTAATGATTTGGGGGTATAAAGTCATTCAGCTACATTAGTTCTTGTACACATTATTAGTTTTTCAAAATTATCAGCCGATAGTTAAATCCAAATACTTTTACATTAATTATTTGGTGTTGTATTCATGATTCCCCTTTGAATATAATCATATTCTGAAACAAGAGATTATTATGTTTCATTTCAATATAGAGTAAGTTATATGTGTTTAAAGATTCCATAAAATTCTTTACAAATTGTTTTAAATTTTCGGGGATGAGCTAGATGGCCTCTAAAACTCTACACTCCTGGAAATGGAAAAAAGAACACATTGACACCGGTGTGTCAGACGCACCATAGTTGCTCCGGACACTGCGTGGGGGCTGTACAAGCAATGATCATACGGACGGCACAGCGGACACACCAGATACCGCGGTGTTGGCCGTCGAATGGCGCTAGCAGCGCAGCATTTGTGCACCGCCGCCGTCAGTGTCAGACAGTTTGCCGTGGCATACGGAGCTCCATCACAGTCTTTAACACTGGTAGCATGCCGCGACAGCGTGGACGTGAACCGTAGGTGTAGTTGCCGGACTTTGAGCGAGGGCGTATAGTGGGCATGCGGGAGGCCGGGTGGACGTACCGCCGAATTGCTCAACACGTGGGGCGTGAGGTCTCCACAGTACATCGATGTTGTCGCCAGTGGTCGGCGGAAGGTCCACGTGCCCGTCGACCTGGGACCGGACCGCAGCGACGCACGGATGCACGCCAAGACCGTAGGATCCTACGCAGTGCCGTTGGGGACCGCACCGCCACTTCCCAGCAAATTAGGGACACTGTTGCTCCTGGGGTATCGGCGAGGACCATGCGCAACCGTCTCCATGAAGCGGGGCTACGGTCCCGCACACCGTTAGGCCGTCTTCCACTCACGCCCCAACATCGTTCAGCCCGCCTCCAGTGGTGTTTTCGACAGGCGTGAATGGAGGGACGAATGGAGATGTGTCGTCTTCAGCGATGAGAGTCGCTTCTGCCTTGGTGCCAATGATGGTCGTATGCGTGTTTGGCGCCGTGCAGGTGAGCGCCACAATCAGGACTGCATACGACCGAGGCACACAGGGCCATCACCCGGCATCATGGTGTGGGGAGCGATCTCCTACACTGGCCATACACCTCTGGTGATCGTTGAGGGGACACTGAATAGTGCACGGTACATCCAAACCGTCATCGAACCCATCGTTCTACCATTCCTAGACCGGCAAGGGAACTTGCTGTTCCAACAGGACAATGCACGTCCGCATGTATCCCGTGCCACCCAACGTGCTCTAGAAGGTGTAAGTCAGCAACCCTGGCCAGCAAGATCTCCGGATCTGTCCCCCATTGAGCATGTTTGGGACTGGATGAAGCGTCGTCTCACGCGGTCTGCACGTCCAGCACGAACGCTGGTCCAACTGAGGCGCCAGGTGGAAATGGCATGGCAAGCCGTTCCACACGACTACATCCAGCATCTCTACGATCGTCTCCATGGGAGAATAGCAGCCTGAATTGCTGCGAAAGATGGATATACACTGTACTAGTGCCGACATTGTGCATGCTCTGTTGCCTGTGTCTATGTGCCTGTGGTTCTGTCAGTGTGATCATGTGATGTATCTGACCCCAGGAATGTGTCAATAAAGTTTCCCCTTCCTGAGACAATGAATTCACGGCGTTCTTATTTCAATTTCCAGGAGTGTATGTTTAATGAAACGTATTATATCATTAGTTATTAATTTTTTTGATTTAACAATGAAACCCAAATATCTTTAAACTAATAATCTAAGTTTAATTATTAACTATTCTTTTGAATAAATTCAATTATATTCATCATAGGTGTTTCTGAACTTGTGACAACTCCATTAACATGTGCAACTAGAAGTACCAAGAATAGTGTTGATTAATTTAAAAAATCATAAATACACACCATTTTTCCTAATGAAATTTGTATTGTGTATTACACTGTCTTTATATTCTAAAATCTCTACCTCATCCTTATCTTTGAACCACAGATTAATCGATTTATCAATGATTACAGTAACTAATAATGGAATAACAACTCGAATTACATCTTCCATTTTTACATTTAATTTAATTGCAGCTCTCAACTGATAGGCTTTATAATTGCATCCATTATTCAAATCTTGTAATTTTTCTTATTTCAGCTTTTTTGATCCAGTTAGAAAATGTCCAAATAAATCATATTCAGTTTTACTATATCAAAGATACTTATCCTGTTTTTTGTGCAGTATTCAATATGTTCTTTATATTGTTCAATATCGTTTTCATGGTTCATTAATATAAATCGATCATCAATTTTTCCAAAATCTTTTTCGAAATATTCTCTAATTTGGTTTCTTTAGTAATATAAAGGTGCTTTTTAATTTATATCTTCTTGGAGTTACCATTGTATTTGTTAATTAACATTTTAAGTGAGCTAATGAAAACATATCTCAATAAATGGGAGGGTCAAAGAAGTGTGGAAAATTAAAAGTAGAGAATTCAATTGATAATTTTGACCAAGGATGTTAAGTCCCATAGTGCTCAGAGACATTTGAACCATTTTTTTTAACAAGTTAAAGTTTTTTGTTGTTCTTACAAGTACTCACGTAGATGCCAGACTTGTCAGTTAGAAGACAGACAGAAAAGAAAAATAGTGTGTAATTATGGAAAAGTGATATTTAAAAATGAACTAAAAAACATTTGCTCACAGCCAAGCATATAAAAATAACCGAAAACAAATTTTCGTAAAATTGTAATAACATAAAAATATTGTTTGTTCATAATATATTAAAGCTTCTTTCAGCGAGTTTGCAGTCAATTAACTACATGATCGTTGCAGAAGAAATAATTTAACTGGATAGAGCAGGTTTAGTGACGACGATTTAATTAATTCATTTTTTTATAATTTGCCACCTCACACAAAGATTCTTGATAATTTTAGAGTAACTGAACTCACAGATAGACCTAAGAGTCTTGTTGTTGGCGGGTACTGTAAATTAAAGAAATCAGAAGTAATTAGTGCAGATGTGTTACAAGATCTTCCATTTCATCCAGAATTGTTCCAAAAGACTAGAGCAAGCACAAAAGTTGTACCTAATATAAATTACCTTTACAGATTTGATGATGACAGCATTGAAGTAGCTCAGCCAGCAAGTCAAGAGAAAATAGTTCAATTTTCTCTATTCAGTAGTTAACCATTTGAGCAATAAAAAGGGAACAAACGACTTAATAATGAATTGTTTGAGATTAAAGTAGTAAGATCAGTATTTAATGAAAAATTTAATCTGTGGTCTGTTTACTATGAACTTGTCTTTACTGATGCTAATATTGCCAAACTCAGTACTTTTAGTGATAAAACAGGTTATATAGCAAAAGTACTCAATTCTACATTAGAAGTGGCAGAAAATAGAACTAATTTTAGACAGGGAGATAAGTTGAATATAACAACTAAAAATCAAAAAATGTTTCATCCAATTTATTTCGAATATAGAGCATCAGATAATGCTCTAGAATGTGCTCAAGTTTTGTGAAAATCAGAGGTTTGTTAACATCTAATGAATCTATTGATATAGCAGATAATGCTACCAATTCCTAGTGGAAGTAGGTGTAGAAAACTTATGATTTAGCTGAAAAAATGGACAAAAAATATACCACAAGAATTATTAATAAAGATAATGTGTTGTGCTGGATCAATAATAGTGCCATTAACATACCATACAAATATTATTTTTGGTAGAGAGCTAACTACAAATGACATTAAGAAATTTAGGGAAGGACAAGATACAAACAACAAAAGTGTTAATATGACATGTTGTGTAATCAGTTAGGTAGATATCATAAAGAAGGGTTTACTTTAGATGACATAAAAAATGTTGAAGAATTGTTGGATATTCAAATAAATGCTGTATGTGCTGAAAACTAAGATTTAATTATCCTAAGAAAGTAATAAAAATTTATCTGTAGAAAGATCACAACCATTTTGATGTGAGTAATAATACAAGAGCTTTCTTAGGATTAGTACATTTCTTCGATAAACGTAAAAAGCCATAGTAATCAAGGACAATCATAAAAAACAATCAGAGAGAAAAATGTGTATACTATGCAATGATCTACAACACAACAGTCAGGAAAATAAAATAAATTGCGAAAATTGTAGTAGAAACTATTGTAATGAAGATTGCTTAAAAATCATCAAGAACTTTGTAACACAGTTTGTAAATAAATAATCTAAGAAGATTTGCGTAAGATCTAAAAAACATAAATGTGATTTTGAACTATATAAAAACTGTAATCAACTAATAAAAATTAAAAATCACAAATGTAAAATTTTCTAACTGCAATACAATTTATACAAATTACAGCAATATAATTAAAAACTGACTCAGATATAAGTAAAATAAGTTTAAGAAAGTTTCGAGACAACTCAATTTTTTCTTACTTGAAATCACGCTTAGCTTAGAGAATTTCTTCGTGGCATTTCACTGTCACAAACACAGAATCCCAAAATCCAATTGGTGTTCTGATGCCGAAGTTTAGTTGGTTCGCAGCCCATCTATTCCAGCAGGAATTCAGGATCCCGTTGGCCATGCACTGCACTGACTCATGTGCCAATCCGCAGTCACCAAAAGTGTTGAACGATGATAGCTGACTAAATACAGCTGTGGAATAGTCACCTATTATCATATGACTTCCCAAAGCCCCATATATCAGGCACTGAACAACCTCCACAGTGGAATCGATACATTCACACTCAGGATAAGAATCAAAAACTGACGTACGGCAAAAGTAAAACACACTTTATTTAGCTTCAAATTTCAAACACTCTGTCCATGTTCCCACTAGCAAGTTCGTATTTGGTGCCTGGAAATTCATTAGACACAATAATCACCTAAAATTTTTGCTTATCTCTGGAATGTAGTGGCATTTAATCTGAATCCCTAAAGAGAACGGAAACTCTTCTGGACAGAATGATGTCTATTCGTGTTTCGCGCCAGTCTCGTAAGAATGGCGCTAGTAGTGCCACTATGAGGATGCAAATCATGTTTTCTTTAAATATGGGCTGTAAGAGTAGTGAGACTTAGCTATCTTTGAGATTGTATGGGGTGAGTTTATGTTTGTCATGAATCCAATTAAGACGACAAAGACTCCCATGTCAGAACCTGACTGAGATTGAACGAGATCATGTATTAGGGCTAGGGGAAGCTGGATGTTCTTTCTACATTATAACAGAAGAATCTGTCAGGAATGTAGCCACTGTACATGATTGATTGCAGCGGTGTTCACTAAAATGTATGGCCTAATGACGACCGGGTTGCAGACCGACACGTGACCCTACAAAGACGGAAGACCATCGAGAGCGGCGAGTGGCTCTGGGGTATCGCACTGGTTTTACAGCAGCAAATTGAGCAGCAGTTAGCATTACACTGACACAGCGCACTGTTGCAAATCGGTCTCCTAAAAGACAGCTCCAAGCAAGACGCCTTGCAGCGTGCGTCACTGAAACCAAGCCACCCCGTTTTGAGACATCAGTGGAGTCAAGCGAGAGCTCTTTGGACGCAGGGTGAGGTTCTACTGTGTTTTCTGATGAAAGCTTGTTCCGCCTCAGTGCTAGTGATGCCTGTGTCTTGGTTATAAGGAGACCAGTTGAGGACCCTGAACCAACTCGTCTGCGTGCTAGAATCACTGGACCTACACTCAGAGTTATGTGTGGGGTGCGATTCCGTATGACAACTGGAGCACACTCGTTGTTATTCCATTTATCGTGCCAACAAATTTGTAGGCCAGTCAGGCCATTCGACCAATTGTGTGGCCATTCATGAACAGCCTTCCACGAGCTGTTTTCCAAAAGGATAACGCTCGCAAACCTACAGCTGTTTTAATCCAACATGTTCTACAGAGAATTGACATGTTGTCTTGGCCTGCTCGATCACCAGACCTGTGTGCAGTTGAGCAGATATTGAACATCATCGGGGGACAACTCCAGCGTCTTCCACAAACAGCACTAACCGGATCTGTACAGTCTGATCAAGCGCAACAAGCATGGAACTCCATCCCACAAACTGACATCCGTCAGCTGCAACATGTTGCTTTGCATGCTTGCATTCAACATTCTGGCAATTACAACGGTTTGTAGTGTACCAGCATTTCATATTTGCAATTGCTTATATCTCGCGTGCACTTACTTATGATCTTACTGTACTAATCACTTAAATATGTTACGTAGGCAAATATATTCCAGGAATTTCATTACTCTACGGTATTTGTTTTTTGGCGTTGCGACTTTTTCTTCACTGTATTTTTCTCTTTGGTAAATGGTGAAATTAATGATTTTCTGCCGACCACCGTATATACTCCCCTCTTACATTAATATTTGCCTGCCTCCCTTATCACATTTCCATTTACACAACATGGGAATAACTCTCCAAACTATATATGAAATTCACTTATTTACACAATTATAATAATACAAATGCCGTTCGTCTTTTATAAGACACAACTCTGCGACTGTGGCCTCTAGTAACTTTTACCTCGCCCGTGTATCTTTCAGTTTCACTTTGTTAGGTTTTCTGGATTGCTCAAATTCGACGCCCCTTTCCTCGATCAGCAACGGACTCTTGTATTTACAGACAAAATTTGTAACTCTCGCTGGAATACCAGTTTTAGTTTCTTTATCAACATCGATCTTTTTCTTCTTCTTCTTTCGATTTGGCCACCTTAGGACCATGTGAATTCGTTTCAGCTTCGTTTCTTCTGGTCTTTTTTCTTTCCCAATAGTCTTTCATACTCATCCTTTGCAACCTTCTCCGCCCTTCTGTCCAAGAAGATTTTGTTCTGGGTGTCGTTCTGTCCTCGAAAGATTTGAAGGCCTCAGGTTTTTTATTTAAAAATCACCCTGTTGTGAATCTCTGGTTCCTGTATTCCATTTCTGCCAAATCTCTTTGTAACTTCTGGATCCATCGTACTTTGGTTTCTTTGTTCATCAGAAATTGTGTGATTCGTTGTGTTAACCTCCCCTGGTCCATTCTGAGGATGTGTACGAAGAACATGCTCCTTCTTTTTCTGATGACGTTCCTGGTAGGTTTGGTTTCCAGATTGATCAGTTTCTTTTCTTCGAGGTCCTACTATTCTCCCGAGAATCTTTCTTTCTATCAGTTCTAGCCTCTTGATCACTCCGCTTCTTGCTAAGTTGAGAGTTTCTGCTGCGTATAGAGCTTCAGGGCAGATCACTGTTTGGTAATGTTTCAGTTTTGCGTCTGTAGAAATATTCTTCTTATTGTAGGTGTTGCTTGTTAGTATATATGCTAAGTTCATTTTGTTTATTCGTTCTTCCATCGCTTCTTTTTCAATCAGTTCAATGCCTAGCCATTCTCCAGGGTATTTGAATCTCTCCATCTTTTGAATTTTCCCTCCTTCTGTTGTCATCAATTTAGGAGCTTTCGCGATGTTTGTTATATATTGTGCCTTTCCAATTGAGATCTCTAAGCCTGCCTTAACTGCCTGTCTCTGCAGTTCTGTGGTTTGGTTAATTGTCATTTGTAGTGATTCGGACACGACTACAATGTCATCTGCGAATGCTGGACAATCTACCCATACTCCTTTATTCCTACACCCCAGTCGTATTCCACCCAGTCCTTTAATTCCTTGTCACCACTCTCTGATCACCTTATCGAGGATACAATTAAAGAACAAAGGTGAGAGTTCGTCTCCCTGTCTGACCCAGGTTTTGATCTTAAAGGCCTCCAACAGCTTTCCTCTGAATTTGACCATGGATGTTGTGTTGCTTCGTGCCTGTTTAACCAGTTCACTGGATTTTCTATCCAAACTCATCTCCCTAAAATTTGGAACAGTGTGTGCCTGTCTACAGAATCAAAGGCTTCCTTGAAGTCTATGAACGTAAGCACGAACTTCCTGCTACTCTGTTTTTGATAAGCGATTATCAGATTTAGATTCAGGATCTGTTCTGCACATGATCTCTCCTTTCTGAAGACTCCTTGGTACGCATCAATTTGTGAATTTATGTGTTCTGCCACTCAGCCCTTTTGAGAATACCTTAGAGATCACAGGTATTAAAGAAATTCCCTTGGAGTTCCTAGGTACCATCTTATCGCTTATCTTGTGTATAGAATGCATTTGTGCCGGTGTCGAACCTTCTGGAAGCTATTCTTCTTCCTGGACTTTCCGTATAATTTGTGTTAGCTCTATGATCACATTCTCGTTCGCAGTACTTCAAGAGTTCTGCGATGATCCCGTGTTCCTCAGGTGCTTTGTTATTTTTCAAGGTTCTTATAACGTCCTTAACTTCTTCTCCCGAGTAATGGTTTGCTTCTTTCTCATTGTAATTGAATGTCTCGGATGGCGCTTCACAATTCAGGAAGTGTTCAAAGTATTCCGCCAAGATCTGACTGTTTTCCATGTCTACATACACTGTCTTTCCTTTTTTATTCTTAAAGCTTAGGTTTGGAGGATCATATCTATTAGTTGGTCTTGAATGTTCGATAGATCTCTTGCATGTTGTTCTTCCGGAAGTCTTCTTCTATTTGAGTTAAACGCTCTTGAAAATATTTCCTACTGAGATTTCTGATAGTTTTAGTAGTGGTTTTTCTTAATTCTTGGAAGTTCTTTAGATTTTCTAGCGTTTTATGAATGCAACAACCAACCCACGCTTTCCGATGCTTTTTGATTGCTTTATCTCTTTCTACCGATCACTATGCATGTTTCTTCCTCTCCTCCAAGCGAATTGTTTCTTTTGAGCTGTCAGTGAGTGCATCTTTCAACTGGTCCTAACCTTGATAGTTCTTCTGATACAAGCTCGCATTAAAATCTTTGCTAATTCTAAGTTTCCCTGTATCATACAACACAGTTCTGGTAGTGTTTTTAGTCTGATGGGCTCTTGGTAGAATTTTTATTTTTAGTTTGGGAAGAAAGTTATCTGACTCTAAATCTGCACCGCTGGGTACTTTGACCTTTTGAATTTCCTTCACTGCATATCTTGACATCGCTACGCGATCTACCTGAAATTCTCCTAGTAATGGATTGGGAGATACCCATGTTTTCTGTTTTCTTGTCAGGTGTCTAACCGCCGTTGACTTCATTAACAGTTCAAAGGTCTTACAAATTTCTACTAGTCGTTCGCTATTCTGATTAGTCCTGTTGTAGGCTGGATGGTTTCCAGTTATGTTTCTGAACTTTCTATCTTTCCATTGCTGAGCATTGAAGTCTCCTAGTAGTATGATAACATTCTTGGTTGGAATCTTGGATAGTTCTCCCTCCAGGCCTTCCCAAAATTCTTCTATATTCTCTAGGTCGCCTCTGTTACTATCATTTGTGAGAGGGTCTACATTGACCATGTTATAAATCGTGTTTGTTCCCTAAAGGTAAGTGTGGAAAGTCCACTGTTTCTGGAGCTGAAGTGAGTGATGACTCCCAGGATTTCTTAACTAATTATAAAGCCTGGTCCCAGTTGAGGTACATTCTTCATTACTCTCTTGCCATGTTTTCCCTTCAGAATGTGATATCCTTCCGATTCATATGCTGCTTCATCTGTATGTCTTGTTTCATGTAATGCAGTTACAATGATTTTTTTGCTTGGCCGAAGTGTCAGTAGGATGTTTCAGTTTTCCAGTTCTGAGGAATGAATTAACATTGAAGGTATCAAAGTGTGACACTTTCTTAGTTTTCAATCTCTTGCATGCTGGTGTGTGCACCCCAGAATCCGTTGGCTCACTAATGTTGTCATTGACGACGGTGAATTGGTTATTACCTGGGGTAGTGTTTACTATAAGGGAACTTGCCATCATGCTGAATCGAATGATTTCTGTTGGGGTCAACAACTAAGCGTTGGCAGGGTTACAAATGTGGTAGTTAGCCTCAGAGGTGCCTTGAGTGTAATTTATTTTCTCTTTTACGGCTTATTTGGGTGTCAACCCTCCTCCTTTAACCGGGCTTGGACCGGCAGCTGAACTTTCGGATTACTCAATCCACCCGTTGGTAATGCACATTTTTAATTTAGTCCCTCCCTGCAAACTGATCGCTTAAATTTCATTTTCAAGGGCCCTTCATTATTCTGTCATGTTTGGGACAAGTATTATGATTTCAGAGCTACCTTCAGTCTCACAGTCTTTAATGAAGTCAGAATTATTCACCAAACATACATTGATTCAGTCATTCACTTCCCTTTCACAAAATAAATTCTCCAGCCCCATATCATCATTATGAAATCTGTCAACATATGTTATATTATTTTTTGCGCCATCTTTATGGTTTCGCCGCTTATATTGTTCCCAATTTAATTTTTAGTTCTGGTGACGCCCATCTTCAACATTTGGGGCTTGTGTGCCGAAATTTCGTCATACACAGAATTTTCAAAAGAACATGTCCTTTTCAATGGCTGTTTATATTGCCACCTCCAAACCTGAGATGTAGCGATCTGTAATTTCTCTACCTAGTATGCTGGTGTTATGTTCTGTTATCATGATTGTATTTATTTTGGGTATCTTTACTTTTCCCATTCTGGTAGTCCTGAATATTTTTCACATTATGTGGCATAAAATTCAACGCTTGTAAAAGTTCCTCAATAAAACCTAAACATTCTTCCACTGGTGTTGTTGGTCGTTAGACAAGATCCTATTGTAAATGTTCTGGTAAACGTTTCTTGAGCTGCGTAATCTCCGCCAACACTCCAAGAAGACGATTTATATGCAGCAACGTAGCCGGTCTACGCACACAAAAATCCAGCAACGACACACTTTGAAACTAGGTCGGTCTAGAAATTCAATCTGAAGTCGCATTTGCTTCGCTTTGCTCCAGATTTTCTTCAGAAAAAACTTTAAAACACCTCGTAGGTTGGGGATGAACCCCTCATTAGATTTGTCAGTGACTGTGTATTTTTCTCAAGAGTCCTTTTCACTAACTAAATGTTTGCCTCTTCCTACTTTCCTCGCACAAAATAATCTATAAATGTACTAAAAATATCACAAGGATGGTATTTTCCATCGTCTGCAAAAGATTAAATGTTTGCCTCTTCCGACTTTTCTCGCAGAAAATAATCTATAAATGTAGTAAAAATATCACAAGGATGGTATTTTCCATCGTCTGCAAAAGACTTTATCGTACCTTACTTATGCCATGGAACACCTATCACAGTAGTAGCCTGATTTACTGCTAAAGAATTTAATTTTGCCCTCATGTCTTGAAACTGCAGTAAATGCTGCACAGTTCCTTCAGTTAATACAGATTCAAAATGTTCTCGAGTCTGAAGCACTTCTCTCTCACATTCTGGAATTTAGTGGTCAATTTATTAAGTGTATTTTGCCTCAGCATTCAAGTTTTAGCATAGTTACCCTGCTTTTGCCATATCTTCCCACCTTTTCCCGGAACCTTCTGCTGTTGAATTTGGCTAACCTCCTTACAAAATTTTGCACATGCTTGCACATATAATTTCTAATTTTGTATCGATAAGTCTTTCAAAATATGATTTAATTTCTTCCACCTCAGCTTTGGCAGTTTCATTGCCTGAACTGTTAAAAAAATTCCTCTGTTACATTTTGTACGCAGTGCCCTATAATAGATTTCATTGCCTCATATATTAGAGCTAAAATTTGACGGTACGTCCTTTAACCGTCCCACTGAATCAACCATAATTACATCTTCTATCTCTGATTTCGGACTCTTTGCCTCACTAATACTGTACCTGTCATTGCTAGAATGGGCCGGCCGCGCTGGCCGAGCAGTTCTAGGCGCTACAGCCTGGAACAGCGCGCCCGCTACGCTCGCAGGTTCGAATCCTATCTCGGGTATCGATGTGTGCGATATCCTTCGGTTAGATAGGTTTAATTAGTTCTAAGTTCTAGGGGATTGAAGACATTAGAAGTTAAGCCCCATAGTGCTCAGAGCCGTTTGAACCATTACTAGTATGTTCAGATTTAAGGCTAACTGGTCCACTAGCATTATCGGAACCATACAGACTGGTTAATTGCTTAACACTTTCCACACTAAGCTGATACGCAAAATTTTCTCGTTAACAACTGTTTGGACGGAGCCCATACGCCCTAAATTGATTTGTTTCCCGCTCATCTTAATACGTCAGAACGTGGGCTGTACGTTCCTTCGGTCAAACTGGCGGTATGTGCATTTTATCTGCTTAGTGGCACAGGTAACTAGCAGTCTGCAGCTTGAGTGTGTACAAAAGAAGATCAATTTGTGTTCGTGGTCACCTAACGTGTTATTTGAGCTTAGCTCATTTCGTAGTTCACTTGGAGTGCTTGTTTTGCGTTAGGAGCATAAAAGTTTTTGATGATTCTTCCGGACTGCAGGCGGAAATCTCTGATGTGGATATTGATTACGGATATTTAGACGGATTTTGTGAAAGTTCAAACAGTACAGGTAGCAAATACGGACTTATAATATTGAAAAATATCATTACAAAATTATATGAATGTTATGACAAAAACAAATCTTGGGTCAAAATATTTTATACTGTTCCTTTAGCTGTTTATACGTGTAATCATTCATGGACAGATGAAGACGAGGATCCGAGTACAGCTAATTGTCTTGATACATCACAAAACGTGGTCCAGAGTTGACAACTAGCCTGACTTACCAGTGTTCAACAGCGTTGTGGTGTAACTCTGCATCTGGATGAAAACTCTAGGGAATTTGATTGTTTCTCCGCATTTTTCAATAATGAGATGATGAAAACAATAACAGCTGAAACAAACAGGTATTCAGGACAAAAATTCATTAAATGAATGAGAAAAAGCCTATGAAGGAAAATTCTGTATGGCATCGATGGTTAATAGTAAATATACATGAAATATACTTTATTTCTATTATTTTGCGTATGAGTGTAGTGAAGTTGCCATAAGGTCAAAGGATGCATTTATAAATACTTCATGGGCCAGGAGGTTAAAGAATATAGACAGTTTTACTTCCATTTTGTTTCTGTTTCACTTGAATGACAACATGAAATTCATAAAGCTAAGTCAGCAAGGACACCAGCCACTGCTCAAAATTAGAGCGTCCATCAATCTCTTTGCCACAAAGTGTGAGAATGACTTCATACCACACATGAATCCTACAACTGTGAGACAGAATAGGACTTATAGTCTAAATGAAAAACAAACCAAATAAAAACGGAATAAGACTTTACTTACTGTGTGACTCAGCAACAGGCTATGCTTCGAACTGTGCAGCTTACACAAGTACAAAAAACAACGTAAATAACTTTGTTTTGTTTGTCATTTGGAGGTTGTGTGGAGGTTATTGTGGCAACGTATTTACATGGACCGGTTCTACTAAAGGTAGGTTACAGTACGCTTGTTCGCCCAATGCTTGAATACTGCTCAGCAGTGTCGGATCCGCACCAGGTAGGGTTGATAGAAGAGATAGAGAAGATCCAACGGAGAGCAGCGCGCTTCGTTACAGGATCATTTAGTAATTGCGAAAGCGTTACAGAGATGATAGATAAACTCCAGTGGAAGACTCTGCAGGAGAGACGCTCAGTAGCTCGGTACGGGCTTTTGTTAAAGTTTCGAGAACATACCTTCACCGAAGAGTCAAGCAGTATATTGCTCCCTCCTACGTATATCTCGCGAAGAGACCATGAAGATAAAATCAGAGAGATTAGAGCCCACACAGAAGCATACCGACAATCCTTCTTTCCACGTACAATACGAGACTGGAATAGAAGGGAGAACCGATAGAGGTACTCAGGGTACCCTCTGCCACACACCGTCAGGTGGCTTGTGGAGTATGGATGTAGATGTAGATGTAGATTCCGTGTTGGATTATCTGTTGCAGAATAAAATCTTGCGTGTAGGCACTGATATGAAAAACAAGAAGGTCTACCTAACGAAATGAAAACTGTGAAGCTTAGGAGGGGGGGAAATGATGGTTTGGAGGTCTGGAGGTCAAACGTAAACCAGATGCTGTAAGGGACTATGATAAGGGTAAAACTGGAACAGACAGGGTTCAGCAGATGTCAACCTATCATCCTCTGTGTCAGAAGACAGTCAAATGCTGAAAGAAGGTTTTCCTTCATTGGTTCCTTTTAGCAGTAGTGAACAGCTGGGTTGTATACAAACAAACAACATGTCTTTATGTTAAACAGCTAGCTAGTCATGGTGGTGTGGAGGTCAAAAACTGCACGTCCTTAGTGAATTTTTCTTGAATGCATACGTTTTTTCCAATAAAATATTTTCCTTTGGACTACCATACTCGAAGTATCTGAACGACGTGAAGTGAGTTTCTCCTGATTTCCATGCAGCCCATATAATGTAGCTGCCTTGCAAGTCCTCTAATCTCATTGCGGTACAGTCATTCGACTACACAAAATGGATATCACAAGGGAACACAGTTCTTTAAAGTAATCAGTCCAAATGTAAGCCATCATCACGATGTTGAAAATACTAAGAAATGCGTCATTACAGATGAGACAGTCCTTAACGCTTGTAAACTCAATTTTATTATATTAAGTGATATTTCAAAATCACTACCATACTCATAAAAATTGGAATTAACTACGTCTATCGCGTAAGTCATTCCAGCAATCTTCAGGCAATATTAAATATTTTTATGAACAAGACATTTTGAGGCAATATGTGAAGAAGGTTTTCCCGCCGCTGTGAAATGTCATTCCAGATACGAGCGGTTTTTCATAAAACGGATGTTGAACTAACCAGTTAAGAGCAGTGTAATTACCACCAGTAACTTCTCTGTACTCATGGCTCAGAAATTTTTTTTTAATATTTCTGAACTTTAAATGACATGACCGACATTTTTGTTTTGGATCTACATTGAAACAAAGCAACTATAATCAAAGTAACTAACTAAAGCTTTCGTGCCTGACCGAGATTTAATCACAGCATTGTTCATCGTTGGTGACTTGGTATAAACAGCCGTGAAATGCTGAAGTTCCCACCAGTATCAATTGGCAAACCTGAACCTGAAAATTTTTGTGCTCTGACTAGAATCCTGTCAGGACTACCTGTTCGCTAACCACGAAAAACGTTTAATACAATCTCAAGTAACAAAGTTTGCACCTGTTTAAAACGAAGCGCCTTAATGTATAATTTTTTTGAGGACTCGAACCCAGCACGTAATCATATTCACAACTACGTATAATTGGATGTTATATATCGATTTTTTTTACCAGCAACGAGACATTAGAATATAGAATGATCATATAATTGTTTTGCCTGACCGAGAATCGAACCGGGCACCTACCGCCGCCGTTTACTATCCACGAACTATTTGCTCACAAGTAATGAGATGTGTGCATGGAGTAGGATTCGAATCCATATATGTGCCTTTCGTGGAGACTGATAGAAGTTTTTAGTCTTCGGAAAAACAACGAAATGCTACTACAAATATATCGTTCCGTGCAGGTGAGATACCACGGAAGAGAAGATGAGACTTCGAATTCTACTAAAACAACAATTTTCTCAACATCTGATTTTCAAATGACCTGAAGTGATCACTGGCTCACTAAATAAAACAAAGTTTCTACTGTAAGAAAGTTTACTGTCGACACGGGTTCTGTTTGGCGCAATTTCCCCCTCTGCTATGGTCCAAAGTAATCCGGCTCTGTCCCAGTTGGCAGCGAAGGGTTATGATGTTAAAAATGTGGTTTCTGAACTACGGTGCAATCTGACGTTCTTCAGTTGGCATCTGCTCGTCGTGATTATGAAGTAATGTATGATATGCTTAACTTACAAATGAGACACGGTGAAAATATTGAGTTCTTCACCAACTGGTTAACTATCAGCAGGTTTCTGAAACAGATATTGTGCTAGTCTCATGTCAGCGGGATGTTAAGGCTATTAACTTCTTCTTTCTTGTGCTGCTACATTCGTGCTTGAAGAAAGCATTTAAACCTTCTTGGTCATTTATAGAAACAACTGCCCCAAAACAAGAAAATATTTTGTTCGCAGCAGTTGATTGCGTCGTCCTGTGGCAAGTGGACCATAACAAGTGATTATTTAGTTCTTTTCATGTCTAGCGAGTAATTTCCAAATTAATATCAGACGTCTCCAATTATTAGCAGGTTGAATTAAAAGAAAATAAGTGATAAAGACGTTACTTCATCACAGAAACTATGTTGCACTACTGCATTTACTTTCGCCTAGCAACGACGCTTATAAAATGCTGAAATGGACAGTAAACACCACTTTGGAAGCCAGAGAATGTTTATGTCTTCCGGTAAATATGACCATCATTCTCTCCAGATGACTTGGTCGACGTCATCTACTCAAAGTAGTACAAAGAAGAAAGTAATGCAAAAAATCAATTGCTTTCCTTGCTATTAACTTATTTTACGTGGTCCAATTCCTTTTCTATTCCGAATGTAGGTCATTGCTGTGGCTTCAGGTAGGTTCTTCGAGAAATGTTTCCCTACTATTCGTGACAAATCGGATGGCAAAACCCCGGGAATTATGTACAGTGTCCTCTGTTCTGCCTCATACAGAAGTACCCTTTAGGCTTCATCTTTGTCCATCGTCTTGTACTTCTTGAGATTTTGCTTTCTAATCCTGTCCATAGAGTTCGCAGTGGGCTACTGCACATTATGCAGTGGTTCCTTATAATGCTTACAGCTACTCTTTCTTCCGTATCACTGCACTGTGCCCACCCTTCCGTATACAAGAGAGATTCTTTAGGCTACTAGTAGTATCGTCTAGGATGTGTAACGGGATGCTGTCATCTCTCAATGCATCAAATTGCTTGCTTAGCTCCAAATTGTTTGCTTGGATACTCACAATCTGGTTCGGTATCGTCTGGACTGTTTCTGCATTGGTTACAACCCTTGGATAGTTCCTAGAAAAGCTTGTTTCCACAATAAAGATAAAGAACAAGAAGAACAAAAGAAAAAATGCAATACGTGAAACCAACACCAATACCACATTTTATCCCTTGCCACACAACACATCTGGTTCCTACGTCTGAGTGGTAACCATGGGCCTTGCTACATTCCCGGACGTAATATCCAGACCTCCTATTCATGCGATTATACACCACGTGTTTAACCCAAACGTATTCAAAGTACTAATTTTCAGTCACAACTTGGAAGTAGTGCCTGAGATCGTCGCTCCACTATGTCGCTCATGGGTAATGATTGTTCTGACACCTGACGCCAGTGTTGGATGACAGCCGCTGTCATCATGTCGTGTATGGGATGTTGTGATATGGAATCTCGTGAAACGCGGCGCGAACAGAGTCAAGAATGCTTACTGAGCAATAAATTTGTTTACTGTTAGCCTATTCACCGCAGCTTCCCCCGTGCACTCATTCAGCTCATTTCCTCCTTCTCCCTCAATGTGCCCATCTGTCCCTCCCCACCTTTATCTGTTCATCTCCTGTTTCTCTTCATCTCCCCCCCCCCCCATTTCCTTTCTACATCTCCTTCAGCTATCTCTCCAACTATATCTTCCTCCACCTGTTGAACTTAACCCACATCCCCCTTCCCTTTCTACCCCGTAACTCAGTTTCTTTTCCATCTGCCGTCTACCACCGTACAGATTCAGCTTGCCCCCTGAATTCCCCCAGCTCCCCCAACTCTCTCCTCCTCCAACACACTATCTGTCCTTCCCCTCCTCCACCTTTCTATGCTGATCACCAACATTGGTGGGCAACATAATTATAGACATTTATGGACAACATGGAACACAGGATATGTAATAGACGTGCAGTGGTCTATTTATAAAGAGAAATGGTAGAGATTTCACCACCTATAAAAGCAGGATAACAGACATAAATAACTTTATTGCTTCACACATGTCAGACCCCCAATATAAAGGTCGATATCGGGGTCTCAGTGTAGAATATGACCTCCACAGGCATTATGCACATTTTGTAGCTATTACTGATATTGGCTACCAAGTTGTTAAGGATTCCATGGGGGATTTATCCCACTCCTCCCTCAAGGTGGTTTCCACTTTTGGACAGTTTGAGGGGGTATGTTCGTTCTGCGAAGAGCATCCCAAGCACTATAGGTTAGAGATCTGAGGAGTACGCAGGACGTTCCATACTCAGTATCTTCACTTTCCTGTCTGTCTGAGACTTGAGCAGTTCTGTTTCGGCAGGCCTTATCGA
This sequence comes from Schistocerca gregaria, assembly GCF_023897955.1. Classification (NCBI taxonomy): domain Eukaryota; kingdom Metazoa; phylum Arthropoda; class Insecta; order Orthoptera; family Acrididae; genus Schistocerca; species Schistocerca gregaria. Next base: position 839,926,140 of record NC_064931.1, read on the forward strand.
CCATAAACAGAAAGTTCGGAACTACTGCATCCATAAATAGGCAGTCATGGTCCAGAATAATATCCCTGCAATACCGGTGTGCTGTAATACTACCATGCGCAAAGATACGCAACGGCGTTCTCACACTTTTCATAGTGTCTGCCCGTACCATACCACCTAGGCTGTACCTTTAACCCTCACGAACATTTTGTGGTGAGTAACTTGTTTCTGTCTATCTCTGTCTCTGTCTCTCTCTGTCTCTGTCTGTCTCTCACTCTCTCTCTCTCTCTCTCTCTCTCTCTCTCTCTCTCCCTCTCTTTCTATGCACGCTAACTGATGGCCAGAATCACTTGCCCTAGAGATGCTGGATTCGTCAGAGGACAGTACGTAGGACCACTGCTGCTGGTCCCAACCAAAATGCTTACTACACCACAGAACTGTTTCTCGGCAGGTTTCCGAGCATTTAAACCAGACTTATGTAATGTCGCAAACTGGTACTGGCACGTGTATCGATAGTGTATGCAAGGTCCTTAGCAGTTTGTCTATGAATGGGATGGGTGTTCCTTCTTACCAGTAGGGCTACGAATCGATCCTCTTCTGTTGTGGTGGCCCGTGTACGACGACTGGTATGGTTTCAGACGGCATTTGCACCTTCAGCGGCCTCTTACAATCGCGAGATAATTCTTTTGGACTCACTCATTACTGTGGCCACAGTAGTGACACTTTGACCGGCTTCACGCAGTCCTACTGCTCGCCCACCATAGTTAATATTCAAATGCTGTCTTGCAGACATGTTGTCGAATCTGACGAAGTGTCACACTAATTCGTTCCACAACAACCTTCGTCAAAAACCGGACTGCATGAACTATCGAAAACATATAGAGGGTTTGTGCACAGACTTCGCCGCAATTAACATGTCACGCCCTCTACTGTCGAATGCATACAGAGCGTACGTGCATAGGCTTCACTGTATTTAACAAGTCCCGCCCTCTGTATTTCCCTTTAATTGAATTTTTTATGTGTTGAGAAATGAGAATGAGAGATCTGTCTTACTTGGTAGAAACTTAGTATAGCTAGTATCGTATAAATACTTGTTCGTTATCGACAACCACATTTTTGGTCTTCGAAAAAGTTTGTTACAAAACTTGTACATTGTGGGTTTGACCCTGTTACCAAGTTATCACGTTCGTGGATTAAATGTAGCACATTATACAACGATTTGTCAGGAATGAATCACTTATTATCGAAAAGTACCTAGTGCACATATCTGTGTCCGATAAGTGGTAATCACAGATGATTGTTGTCTTAAAAAACACAATGCACATTAGCGCATCTTTTTACAAGGGCTTCACATGTTCCATTCATTGATGATCCACCTTGGACCTCTTATATGGTACAAATTCTTTTACTGTCTTTGTTCGGTTTTTCCGTGGTAATTATCCGTTGTCGCTTAGCAAATGTCAAGCAGTGGATATCTGTTTGCTGCTTCCATACAGAAAGCCGGTGCTGAGGCCCAAGAGCCGACCATAGCTTGTGAGCATCGAGCGAGTACACAGTAACAGTGAAATGCTTAGACAGCACCTTTACTGATGCACGTCTTGTGTTACCTCTGTGGCAATATCTTGTGACTGGACTAACTTACACGGTATGTGATCCAGGGCAGCGGGCTGGAATATGGAGATGATCCTATTTGGGCCCAGAATTATTAACAGGTTAGCAGACGTGTCAGGGCCGTCATGCCTCAGCGGTTCAAGTTCGATGCACAGAACTATCAGTGCAAGCTCATGGTTAATAGACCACTAGAATTTCCTAGTCGATGACAATTCTCGACGAGGCTGTAGCAACTTCATAGCCCATTTGACGAACTTAGGCACGGATACTACACTGGCCGAAAGCATAATGCTAATGGAATGCTGACATGTGTGAACTGGAAGCATATATAGTGGGTCTGGCCAGGGGTGCTGTGACAGGAGCTAGGTTCCCGTCACGTTGTCGTCGGAGGAGGTGATGCTTTCGGACACGGAATGTGGCGATCCTGTCATCGCTAACGTTAGACCGCCGCACTGAAGACGGCTACACTAACAGAATTTCATAGCCTAGCTGAAGCATTACATCAGTGGCTCGCCCGAGTACTCCTTGGATGACTACGATTGCTTGCAGTAAGTTGAAGTTACAACATCAAAACTACGTAGTTAACACTAAGGAAACTTCGGTTTATGGGAACGAACAAACCTAATTCTGCTACAACATTTGGTCGCAGCCTCTCTCCAGATCGAAATACAAGTAGCTTGTTGCATAGGAGACCTCACTGAATGGCATCCTCCCGTGCACAAATGGTATTTTCCAAACCTACATAAAAACAGAGTTTGGGAATAATGCATGGAAAGTGCCTGATGAGGTTGACTTTGTGGCCCTGTTGCAAACTCTCTGCTCCTGACCTCTTCACATGGTTAGAGAATGAATATTTCACGCTGCAGCGAAGTATTCAATGGTTTGAAAGTACCTGATGGACTGAAACTTGTGACGTATTGGAAATCAAACACTGAACTTGGCTTTCCAGGCAAGAATGGGAAACCCACCTTCACCCACCCAAGCCCCCACCCCCCCCCTCCTAATCCTTTCAAGTGTCACACTATAATATTTCAATACTCGTAGATGACGTTCTCCATGCTTTTGGCAAAGTGACAATATCTAAACGTCTTGTGAAAATGTGTGCAATATATACTGCGTTCTGCTGTTCTCAATAACAGTTTGGTTTATAAAAAAAATTGATCGTTTTTGTCATTTGAGATGATTTTCTACCGGAGAAGAATTTAACCTCAAAGAATTTCGTGGAATTAGTTCAAATCACAAAATGATTTTATTTTAAATGTTATTTCTAGAGTTACTCTCCAGCCATAGTGTTGGGGCTCCTAATACGTTGTTCCTGAGAATACCAATTTATGCTGCCTCTGTAGATCAGCAGCACTTGTGATATTCAACTCTGTGAATGATCTGATTTAAGAACGAATCATAAATTTACATTCCACATTCTATGACCCTGAAGTAAATTTATATGAATATTCTTTCATCGTTCTCTTCATTTTTTTTACTTATTCTCCGTCTTTTTGCCTTCTATTTTCAGTCTAGTATCTTCAGTAATTAAGATTTTGTACGGAAAGTAACACCATTGTTGCTGTCTGTCTCTTATACACATCAGCAATTACATCTACGAAATCTCATGTTCAAATAAGTGTTAACAGGAGTTGCCCATGCGTAAGCTAAAAGACGATAGTGAAGTGAAAAACCATATTTTATAATTTGTTTTATGATTTAAGTCATTTCTCCCAATGGCTAGGTAGATGAACTCAAAAAGAGATTGCACTGTATTTAATACACACCATTGTGTCCTAAAAACTTTGAATAGCGGCTCGAATATCGAGAACTGCACGTCCACCTATGTCGTCGCCAATTCCTAACGACCCCATTTATACCTATTCAGTGCCTGCATTTTCGATTTCAGAACCGTCAACGCTTTTATATAACAGAAAGAATGTGTAATTTACAGTGATTCCGGCATTTGTAAATAACTCCACTGTGTATTCCTTACGGAACGGCGGCAACGTTTCTGGGAGGAAATTTATAGGTTCGTTCTGCATCTATAATGCAACAGTGTGGACATTAAACTTTGCTGAGGGCTTCCATATTTGACAGCGTAGCCTTTTGTTCGTTGTGTTGCTTTGTACTACCTGAAAGGACATCCTACGTAAACCAAACATTGCCTTCCGGTGTTCCCAGCCAGAAAGTCATTCGCGATCTTTATATTGCGCAGCACAGCGTAAGTACAAAGCCAAATAACTATAGAGTGCCGGGTCTTACAAAGTTGCAGAACAAACACTAGTTCTTCAACGTGTACTCTCCACTGTGGTTTTACTGAGGATCTTTATATCTAGAACTGCGGTCTGTTAGTTCTCACAACGACAAACATTTCTTGTTTGATAGCTTTTGTCTACCTCTAGGAGCTAACTGAAAGCTATCAAACCTAAGTACAGAAAGTAAATGCAGTGTAGAGAAAAAACGAAATACGTTAATGCCCTGATTTTGTGTCGGTGTAAGTGCTGATTTTCGAGCTAACTGGCAATGGATGTTGATGAACGCTAGCTTTTTCATAACCGACTGCAGTCACGACACAAACCATATTAAATTTTTTGTGACTTTTGATCTGTGTCAGTGAAGAATTTAGATAGTAATAGACGTGCTCTTCAATACTGCAGAAATAATACAGTACGAAATCACCATAAATAAGAAAAATCATATAATAATAAAAGTGACAAGGAAGTCTTTACGCAAGAGTCTTTGAATATGGAAGGATTCCAAGATAGGAGAGTCATAAAAATCCGGTCTGAAGTCGCGAAAATTGATGGAATTGCATGCACATCGGTCTTTGTGGAAGAAGTGTGGAAAACCGAAATTTTCAGGGGAAGTCATCAATAGAAATACATCATTCGTATTCTAAGAAAGTCGACATACACAGACCAAAAAATCTGGTCATCTGGCAGCCAGTACTATGACGATTTTTATAAGACTTACATGGGTTACTAAAAAGTCATAAGTATCCATTATACCTCGGTATATGTCAAAGTAAATGGTGAAGTATTTTCGTTCCAACTGAAATGCAAAAAAAGTTTTGAAGATGAGACTTTTAATATTGGAAAGCATGAAATTATAAAGATCGCACAGATATTAAAAATTAAAAGAGCATGATACCTGGATGAAGTGCCAGTCTGTGCACTGAGGAAAGCAAAGACAGCATAAGAGCTGCCTTAAATAATTAATGCTTTCTCTGCCTGGGAGCTTCGCTGGGTATCAGAAGCAGCGAGATTTGAGCTGCTGCACAGGACGCGCAACCAAAAGCTCTCTGCGGCCAATGGCCATGACAAAAGAAGTACTGAAACGTAAGCAGCGTCATCACTGAAACATAATTTTTAACAATGAATTGTAAAGAGTTTAGAAGCATTCAGAAATAAATTCTAAAGAACGATACATCTCATTACGACCGACAAGAAGGATGGAGGTAAAGGTAAATCTATATTCGATGTTAACAAATTTCTCGTCTTCAGAAACACATTTCTTGGCATTGCCAATCTACAACTTACATCCTCTCTATTACGGCCACCATCAATTATTTTGCGGCCCCAATAGCAAAACTCATCTACTACTTAACGTATCTCGTTTCCTAATCTCATTCCCTTATCATCACCAGATTTAATTCGACTGCATTCCATTACCTTTACCTTGCTTTTGTTGGTATTCATCTTATATACTTCTTTCAAGACCCTGCCCATTGCATTCAACTGCTCTTTCAAGTCCTTTGCTGCCTCTTACAGAATTACAATGTCATCAGCAAACCTGAATGCTTTTACTTCTTATCCCTGAAATTTTAATACTGCTCTAAATTTTTCTTTGGCTTTCCTTATTGCTTGTTCACTGTACACATTCAATAACATCAGAGATAGGCTACAAACCTGTCTCAATCCCTTCTTAGCCAGTGCTCCCCTTTCATGCGCGCCAACTCTTATAACTACAGTCTGGTTTTTGTAAATGTTGTGGAGAGCCCTTCGCTTTTTAGCCCTGTTAACTTCAGAACTTTAAAGAGAATATTCAAGTCAACATTGTTAAAAGCTTTCTCTAAGTTTACAAATGCTGTAAATGTAGGTTTGCCTTTCCTTAACCTACCTTCTAAGATAAGTCGTAGGATCTGTATTGTCTCGCGTTTTCCTTCATTTCTCCGGAATCCAAGCTGATCTTCCCCGAAGTCGGAATTTACCAGTGTCTTCCATTCTTCTGTGAAGAATTCGTATCGTTATTTTACAACCATGACTTATGGAACTGATAGCTGAGTAATTTTCATACCTTTCAGCAATTATTTCATTTGGTATTTAAATTATTACATTCTTCTTGATGCCTGAAGGTATTTCGCGTGACTCGTACGTCTTGCACAGCAGATGGAAGAGTATTTTCATGTATGGCTCTCCCAAGTCTATGAGTAGTTTTTGCTAAATATCGTCTACCTTCGTGACCTTGTTCAACTGCGATCCTTCAGAACTGTGTCAAATGTTTCTCACAGCATCAGATCTCCCATCTCATCTTCATCTACGTCCAGTTCCATTTCTATAATATTGCCTTTTTCTCCCTTGTATACACGCACTGTATACTCCTTTCACCTTTCAGCTTTCCATTCTTTGCTTGGTACTGGTTCTCCATCTGAGCTCTTGATATTCCTACAACTGTTTCTCTTTTCCCAAAGTCCTCTTTAATTTCCGTGTAGCCAGTATCTATCTCTTTCCCAGCGATGTTTGCTTTTAAACACTCACATATGTCGTCTTGCCATTCCTGCCTAGCACTTACTGTCAGTCTGTCTTTCCAAACGTTCTTATTCTCTTTCGCCGACTTCATTCGCTGGGTATTTATATTTTCTCCTTTCATTAATTAAATTCAGTATGTCTTTTAGTATCGAAGGATTTCTACTAGGCCTTGTCGTTTTATCTATTTGATCTTCTGCTGCCTCCACTGTTTCATCTCTTCAAGCTACCTATTCGTGTTCTAGCGTATTCCTTACCCCACTTCTAGTCAATCGTTGCCTGATGCTACTTCTGAAACTCTCAGCAGCCTCTGGTTCTTGCACCTTATGTAGATATCACTTCCTTAATTTACTATCTTTTTTCAATTTCTTCAGTTTTGATCTGCACTTCATAAACGGTAAACATCTGCAGCTAGAAATGTCTTACAGTTTAATATCTGGATCTTAAATCTTTGTCTTACCTTTATACAACCAGTGTGAAACCTTCCGCTGTCTCCAGATCTTTTCCACGTATATAATGTTCTTTTGTGATTCTTATACCAAGCGTTAGCGAAGATTGGACTACGATCTGTGCAAAATTCTACCAAACGGCTTCCTCCTTCGTTCCTTTCGCCCAGCCAGTACTCACCAACTACTTTTCCTTCTCTTCCTTTTCCTACTATCAAATTCTCGTGCCCCACCACAATTACGTTTTCGTTTCCTTTAACTACCTGTATCAATTCTTTTATCTTATCATACATTTCTTCGATCTGTTCATTATTTGCGGATGACCTGGCATATTAATTCGTACTGCTGTGGTAGGATTGACTTTGTGCCTATCATGCCTACGACCATACGTTCACTATGCTGTTCGTAATAGCTTACCCGCACTACTGTTTCCTTACTCATTATTATATTCACCCTTGCATTGCCCACATTTGTTTTTGTATTTATAGCCCTGTATTCACCTGACAAGAAGCTCTGTTCCTCCTGCCACCGAGCTTCACTAGTACCCACTACATCTAACTTCAGCCTATCTATTTCTCTTTTTAAATTTGCTATCCTACCTGCTCGATTCTACGCTCCAATCAGTATAACACCAGTTTTGTTTCTCCTGATGACGACGTCCTACTGAGAGGTCCCCGCCCAGAGATCGGAAAGGGGGACTATTTTGCGGCCGGTATATTTTCTCCAAGATAATCATCATTTAAATATGTACTAGAGCTGCATGCCATAGGGGAAAATTACAGCTTTAGTTTCCGCTTGCTTTCAGCTGTTCGCACTACCAGCACCCCAAGACCGTTTTGGTTTACGTTACAAGGCCACATCAGTCAGTCATCCAAATTACTGGCTTTTTAACTACTAAAAAGGCTGCTAACCCTCTTCAGGGGTGGTTGTCAGGGCTCTCAACAGATATCCCTCCGCTGTGGTGGCATTTACGTAACGTATCGCCGACGCACGCTAGGTATTCTCCGACGGGAAGGTCCATGGTTCTGGGTGGGGGGGGGGGGGGGGAGGGATTAGTTATAGTAGACTCCAGTGATGAGAGGAATAGCTCATAAATATATTCATTTACTCTAAGAACAGAAAAACCTCTTCCTTAGTTAAATATAATGAGTTAGTCAAACTTTAACGTACAGTGTACAGCGGCTTAGTGGTTCTCGTTAAGGGATATAAGATGTTAATTTGTTTTCAGTAAGGTGTTATACACGAAGACACAAAGTAAGAAACAGATGTTTGTCACCGAATAAATTGGTACGAAGGTACGAGAGATCTAACAGCAAGACGATTATGAGAGTATTGTGTGGTGATAAGTACTTCTACATCGCAAACCGATATTATCTCGACTTAACTCTTAGGTACGTAATGTTTATTTGAAATAATTGCACATAAGAAACCACCGTTTCAAAGTACGGAAAAATCAAAAGTTGATACAGACAATATTAAACAGATCAGATAGTAGCTCTGAGTAAATCATGTCCACAGATCACGAGAACATGTACAAATTTGAATACGATTATAAAAATTTATGCAATGATTTCAAAAGGCCTTTATTTACGAGATAGAAACCAGAGCCACCTACTCTTTTACTATTTGCTAGTAAATAAAGATGCAAGTAAAGGAATTAGCTTATCTCTGTACTCATAAAATACACTGAAGAGCCAAAGAAACTGGTACACCGGCCTAATATTGTGTAGGGCCCCCGCTAGCAGGCAGAAGAGCCGCACCACGAGGTGGCGTGGACTCGACTAATGTCTGAAATAGAGCTGGAGGGAACTGACACCATGAATCCAGCGAGGCTGTCCATATATCTGTAAGAGTACGAGGAGGTGGAGATTATTTCTGAACATCCCGTTGCAAGACATCACAGATGTGCTCAGTAATGTTCATGTCTGTGGAGTTTTGTGGCCAGTGGATGTATTTAATCTCAGGGAAGTGTTCCTGGAGCCGCAAAGTAGAAATTCTGGACGTGTGGGTTGAAGCATTGTCCTGCTGGAATTTCCCAATGGAAATGAATGGATGCAGGTGATCAGACAGGATGCCTATGTACGTCTCACCTGTCAAGAGTCGTATCTTGACGTATCAGAGTCCCATATCACTACAGCTGCACACACCCCACACCATTACAGAGCCTCCACCAGCTTCAACAGTTCCCTGCTGACATGCAAGGTCCATGAATTCATGAGGTTGTCTCCATACCCGCACACGTCCATCCCCTCGATAGAATTTGAAACGGGACTCATCCAACTAGGCAAAACGTTACAATTCACCAACAGTCCAAAGACGGACTTTGTAACCTCCCCCTCACTTATCGACCTTAATGACAGTAAAAATTAAACCGCGTGTACCTTACTGAAATTTGGGAAAGCACTCGTCACCGAAGTCAATCTGTCGGTAAAGAGGGAGGAAAGAGTTACATCTAAATGAAAGGAAAAATGCAACTGAAAGTGGTGGAAATTAATTTTGAAAAGGGGTACAGTTAATAAAGAAAGTAAATGTGCGGTCGTTACGTTAACAGTTAACTGGCGTTAATTAGATATTTGAGATTTGGGGAAAATTACGGTCGCCAGTCCTACGGACAACTACTATAATAACTGAAAAAGAAAGGTTATTGCACATATAATTAGCACTAAAAGCGTGGCAACGGAAGGTTCACACATGTTGTGTGAAAACTGAATGTTTGTCAGAAGTAATAAATTCCGTTACACTCTGACTTAATTTAGCAGAAGAATTAATAAATCCGGAAAATTGAAAGTAAATTTAGTGACTGAAATTAATAGTGAACTTTGTTTCTGAAGCACTACGAAATTCAAGAAAATAATGTTAGTATTGGGCTACCTCAACAATCATTTCAAAAGCTACTTTAATCTACGCAATTTAGAAATAAGAGATTTAACTTTGAACTGGAACTAAATGATTCTGAACAATTAACAATAGTAAAATTTAGTACGTACCAAGCTGAGCTGCAGTCACAGGTAAGCTAAAATATGGTAACAAAACTCGCACTCTTAATTTCTGCTTGTTTAATCTAAATATTGTAGCCAGCTATGAATACTTTAACTGAACTTTGAAATTAAGGCAGTGAAATGGAATGATATCACTTTAATGCTGGCGTTTGAATTCCAACGACAGTTGGGTTCGTTCCGGAAAAGGAAGGGATCCTGCTTGGTAATGCAATTGGAACAATGAACAACATAGGTTCATGCTACGTTGCTGTAACTTTGAAACTGTATGAAAAGCTGAGGTCTGCCATAGAGTTATTAAACTTTACGTGCTTCCAGTCTTTCTTGTTGGTTGATTGAAGGATGGAGTCATCGATCGAGGAGGTGGCGACTGTCACTCATTGTCGGCCGTCGCTGTTGCAGAAGTTGGATGTTGGCGCGCCTTCTTCTGGGCACGGTCACCAGGCGAAACGGCCGGCAACTCGCGGGAGCGTCACACAACAGACCTGCTCCACCGCACTACCCCAGCCAGACTCTCTCTGCCCGCGCTTCGCGCGGCCGAGTTAACACTACCAAAGATCCTAAACACTTTGGTTCTCCACACGACCTATCGATGTATTCGTTTGATAGCATAGTTTTCCCTAGGCCAGACCCAGGGTAAAGTACAAATAATATTTACAAAACAAATCAATTATACATCGATATATATATATATATATATATATATATATATATATATATATATATATATATATATAACGGCACGACACAAAGCCTTTCGCCCAGCCTGGGTCCGTCAACTCGTAACGCCGTAATTGCCTATCCTCCTATTTCCATCTATTGTGCTATAATTTTTTTTCCTTATATATATATATATATATATATATATATATATATATATATATATATATATAAACAATTACAATATATAAAGACACAGAAATGTCGAATCTTCAGATAACAAAATAAGGGAAAAAAATTATAGTACAATAGATGGCAATAGGAGGATAGGCAATTACGGCGTTACGAGTTGACGGGCCCAGGCTGGGCGAAAGGCTTTGTGTCGTGCCGTTATCAAGGGTACACGAGTGGGTCTTCGGCTCCGAAAGACCATATCGATTATGTTTCGCTGAATGACTCGCCCATTGACACTTGCTGATGGCCCAGCATTGAAATTTGCAGCAAACTGCGGAAAGATTGCACTCTTGTCATATTGAACGAGTCTCTTTAGTCATCGTTGGCCCCGTTTTTGCATGATCTTATTCCCGCTGCAACGATCTCGGAGATTTGATGTTTTACCTGATTTCTAATTTTCACGGTACACCCGTGAAATTTCCGTACGGGGAAATCCCCACTTCATCGCTACCTCTGAGATACGTCCCATTGCTCGGGCGGCGCCGACTACAGCACCACGTTCAAACACACTTAAATCTCGATAAACTGACAGGATAGCAGCAGTAACCGATTTAGCAACTGGGTCAGACACTTGTTGTCTTCGATAGGCATTGCCGACCGCAGCGACGTATTCTGCCAGTTTACATATGACTGTATTTGAACCGCATGCCTGTACCAGTTTCTTTCGGGCTTCAGTGTAATACGGTAAATGCTTTGTAATTGCTATTATACAGCCAAATGGATTCTCAACGATTCAGAGCACCAGTCTGAAAAGGCAGAAGTCCATATATAATATACTGCATGGCAAAATTTTAGCTCGAAATATCAGCTCAGGAAGGCTTTGTATAATGCAAAGTAGAGTCAATCAGGATTTCCTGGGCTGTTATGCTTTATTTTTGACCTGCAGATAAGACGCCGTTTCTACACGATCCAACCTATTGATTAGAATAGTGTAGCAGAAGACGATGCAGAACGGAGGCGGCATGAGGTGTGTAGGTTCGCTCAAAGAGGAGGCGCGCGCCAGCGGCTGACCACTCTTGTCTGCTGCGTCTGCTAGCACTAGTGATCTTCTATAGGGACCACAAGTCTGCGAAATGTCTTCACAAACTGAAAGATTAACTGACTTGGTGCGACTAAAAATATTTTCCTTCGCGCCATACAGGATACAACATTAAAGGATGGGAGGAAGGAGTAACGAAGATTAGTGTTTAACGTCTCGTCGTCATCGAGGTCATTAAGACGGAACCAAAGCTCGAATTAAGATAGGATGGCGAATGAAATCCGCTGTGCCCTTCCAAATGTACTATCCCGCATTTGCCTTCAGCAGTTAAAGGAAATTACAGAAAACCGTAATATGGATTGTTGGATAGGGATTTGAACCAGATTCGCCGATGTGAGAGTCCAGAGTGCTAACCTCAGCGTATAAAAATGTTCTAGAAATTACTACAGCGTTGTATAAACTACGCGTAAATATGAATACAACAGATATTAATTCGTGCCATATATTTATAAATAAATGTTCACTTGTATAATATTTGCAACCACTCGATTACCATAGTGTAATATGTAGTTTCATTGACAGAATAATATTCTCTCACCAACTAAGAGCTAATTCTTTTATATCGCAGTATTCGTATATAGAGAGCAGATCTGTTTGTGGTAATAATGCAGTTTCATTTTCGAGAATGGTTTAATAAAGTTCTCAGACGTCGAAAATGAGCCACAAATGGCTTAAGCCAAGATTTTGGATTCATTGGGATCTTGTAACGGCTCTAATTGCTCACGATATTTGAGGACATAAATGAAGAAACCGTCTTCACAAGACTACAGTTCCTTGTGAACAATGGGAAACTCACAGTCTATTTAACTATTAATATGAGATAACCTCTTTCTTCTGAGAGAGTGCAAATAAAAACCACAGTCAGCCTCCATAGGAAACATTACTCCTTTTTCTGGATGCCAGTTTACTCACTCCCAACGAGCACCAGATGGCTAGATATATTTCAGTTTACACTATAAACGAAGTTGGTGATGATGCTAACGATGGTGATTGAGGATTTTGTTTCCAAGGAATATATGCTCTCTTTTAGATGAAATTTGGTTATTTATTCGCCTGAATCAAAACATTTTTGGTATCGCTTTTAGGAACAGTGATGCATTCCTTTCTCGAGACGTAAGTTGGTATGGCAGTGGTCCTTGTGGCCAGGATTGTAGCAACAGTTGAGGACAGAGTAAAGTTCATTAATAGCTACAAGGTTGTCAACAGTCCAAGACTCGTTGGCGAAAAGTTCTTGAGATGATGCCTATACAAAATAATGATGTTAGCTGTAAGGATACAGCGTCAAAACGTCAATTTTGTGTTATGATTTTGCTGTAGTGACTGATACTTAAAATGCACATCACATTGATTCCAGACTTCAGTATTCATGGTATGAGGAGGAATTTTTTAGCACTACAGTGCATTATACAAGGAACTAGCTGAGTACCTGGCATTTCCCGAGTATGTCTTTATTCCCATCTTTTATTTGTCTACCTCCTCTCCTTCTGTCTCTGTTCATCTCCTCCATCACCCCTCCCCCCTCCTGTCCATTTCCCCTGTTCCCTTTCCTTGTCAGTTTCTTCGTACCTATTAGTTTGTTCATCTCCTCCTCCCCCTCTTCCTTCCTATCTCTTTCTCCTAATGTTTCTGTCCATATCCTCCTCTTTTCTTTGTCTGCCAGTCTTTTTTTTCACATCACATTTTACCTTATCCCTCTCCCTGTCCTTCTCCTCCTTCCCTCCGCCGCCCCCCCCCCCCCGGTCACTGTCAATTTCCTACTTCCCTCTCCTTCCCCCTCCTGGTTTGTCTGTCTACTACTCACCTACAACTCCTACCACCTTATTACACTAACTTCACAAAGAGGTTGGTAGTTCTTATCCCCGAAGTATTACTTGCCGAACTGTAACTAATTTGTTTACCAAATTCGCTTGAAATCGCTTTGGGCATTTACATTGAGCTTTTCACCCTTGGCTTTTTTCCGGGAATGCGGATTTTAAACATATTTCTCATACATTTACCACATTTATCACGTGCTTGTACATATACTTTTCTTTTACTTATCATGAATTTTACCCTGCAGTTTCATTTTCACGCAACTCAGTGTTTATGACATCGTCTCTCCTGACGTATGTGATTTAGAATGGTACAACTTTTCAGTTACATCCAGTGCTGTACGATGCTCATTTCAACTAAATTAAAACGTGATGCTAAATGCGGCAGTTCTTACGTATGTAGTGTTTGTGATGTCATATCTCCTTCGTTATATTTCGTACTATGATATATTTCTCTATGTACATTAAACGGCATATGTGGATACTGTCTGCGAAATGCATTGCTAATAGAGTTAGTAGTAAAGTAGTAATAAACTAGAACGCCATGCATGACACTTCTGTTTTTCACGCATCTTTGCATTTGACGTAACATCTGCTCCAGTACGTGTCATATTATTATATGTTATCGTAGATATATTCAGCTGCAGTTGTAGACCATTTTCATTAAAACTGTTGTGAATAGGGTGACTACTAACGAAGTAATAAATATGTCAATATAACAGTCACTGAGTGCAAGAGCTTTCTGAGTGGAAGGTAACTTGATGAAGTAATAAATGTAGATGTCTTTCGTGTTGCGTCAACTTTTCATATATCTCATTGGTTTTTTATTTTTATTTTTTTTTTGTCATCAGTCCACTGACAGGATTGATGCGGCCCGCCACGAATTCCTTTCCTGTGCTAACCTATTCATCTCAGAGTAGCACTTGCAACCTACGTCCTCAATTATTTTCTTGACGTATTCCAATCTCTGTCTTCCTCTACAGTTTTTGCCCTCTACAGCTCCCTCTAGTACCGTGGAACACATTCCCTCATGTCTTAGCAGATGTCCTATCATCCTGTCCCTTCTCCATATCAGTGTTTTCCACATTTTCGTTTCGCCAGAAATGCCTTTTTTGCCATAGCGAGTCTGCGTTTGATGTCCTCCTTGCTCCGTCCGTCATTGGTTATTTTACTGCCTAGGTAGCAGAATTCCTTAAATTCATTGACTTCGTGACCATCAATCCTGATGTTAAGTTTCTCGCTGTTTATCGTTTCTACTACTTCTCATTACCTTCGTCTTTCTCCGATTTACTCTCCAACCATACTGTGTACTCATTAGACTGTTCATTCCGTTCAGCAGATCATTTAATTCTTCTTCACTTTCACTCAGGATAGCAATGTCATCAGCGAATCGTATCATTGAAATCCTTTCACCTTGAATTTTAATTCCACTCCTGAAACTTTCTTTTATTTCCATCATTGCTTCCTCGATGTACAGATTGAAGAGTAGGGGCGAAAAGCTACAGCCATGTCTTACTCCCTTCTTAATTCGAGCAATTCGTTCTTGATCGTCCACTCTTATTATTCACTCTTGGTTGTTGTACATATTGTATATGACCCGTCTCTCCCTGTAGCTTACCCCTACGGTTTTCAGAATCTTGAACAGCTCGCACCATTTTATATTGTCGACCGCTTTTTCCAGGTCGACAAACCCTATGAACGTGTCCTGATTTTTCTTTAGCCTTGCTTCCATTATTAGCCGTAACGTCAGAATTGCCTCTCTCCTGCCTTTACTTTTCCTAAAGCCAAACTGATCGTCACCTAGCGCCTTCTCAATTTTCTTTTCCATTCTTCTGTACATTATTCTTGTAACCAGCATCGATGCATGAGCTGTTAAGCTGATTGTGCGATAATTCTCGCACTTGTCAGCTCTTGCCGTCTTCGGAATTGTGTGGATGATGCTTTTCCGAAAGTCAGATGGTATGTCGCCAGACTCATATATTCTACACGCCAACGTGAATAGTCGTTTTGTTGCCACTTCCCCTAATGATTTTAGAAATTCTGATCGAATGTTATCTATCCCTTCTGCCTTATTTGACCGTAAGTCCTCCAAAGCTCTTTCAAATTCCGATTCTAATACTGGATCCCCTATCTCTTCTAAATCGACTCCTGTTTCTTCTTCTATCACATCACACAAATCTTCACCCTCATAGAGGCTTTCAATGTATTCTTTCCACCTCTCTGCTCTCTCCTCTGCATTTAACAGTGGAATTCCCGTTGCACTCTTAATATTACCACCGTTGCTTTTAATGTCACCAAAGGTTGTTTTGACTTTCCTGTATGCTGAGTCTGTCCTTCCGACAATCATATCTTTTTCGATGTCTTCACATTTTTCCTGCAGCCATTTCGCCTTAGTTTCCCTGCAATTCCTATTTATTTCATTCCTCAGCGACTTGTATTTCTGTATTCCTGATTTTCCCGGAACATGTTTGTACTTCCTCCTTTCATCAATCAACTGAAGTATTTCTTCTGTTACCCATGGTTTCTTCGCACCTACCTTCTTTGTACCTATGTTTTCTTTCCCAACTTCTGTGATGGCCCTCTTTCGAGACGTCCATTCCCCTTCAACTGTGTTGCCTACTGCGCTATTCCTTATTGCTGTATCTATAGCGTTAGAGAACTTCAAACGTATCTCATCATTCCTTAGAACTTCCGCATCCCACTTCTTAGCGTATTGATTCTTCCTGACTAATGTCCTGAACTTCAGCCTACTTTTCATCACTACTATATTGTGATCTGAGTCTATATCTGCTCCTGAGTACGCCTTACAATCCAGTATCTGATTTCGGAATCTCTGTCTGACCATGATGTAATCTAATTGAAATCTTCCCGTATTTCCCGGCGTTTTCCAAGTATACCTCCTCCTGTTGTGATTCTTGAACAGGGTATTCGCTATTACTAGCTGAAACTTGTTACAGAACTCAATTAGTCTTTCTCCTCTTTCATTCCTTGTCCCTTCTCCTACAACTGCATTCCAGTCGCCCATGACTATTAGATTTTCGTCCCCCTTTACATACTGCATTACCCTTTCAATATCCTCATACACTTTCTCTATCTGTTCATCTTCAGCTTGCGACGTCGGCATGTATACCTGAACTAACGTTGTCGGTGTGGTCTGCTGTCGGTTCTGATTAGAACAACCCGGTCACTGAACTGTTCATAGTAACAGACCCTCTGCCCTACCTTCCTATTCATAACGAATCCTACACCTGTTATACCATTTTCTGCTGCTGTTGATATTACCCGATACTCATCTGACCAGAAATCCTTGTCTTCCTTCCACTTCACTTCACTGACCCCTACTATATCTAGATTCAGCCTTTGCATTTCCCTTTTCAGATTTTCTAGTTTCCCTACCACGTTCAAGCTTCTGACATTTCACGCCCCGACTCGTAGAACATTATCCTTTCGTTGATTATTCAATCTTTTTCTCATGGTAACTTCCCCCCTGGCAGTCCCCTCCCGGAGATCCGAATGGGGGACTATTCCGGAATCTTTTGCCAATGGAGAGATCATCATGACACTTCTTCAACTACAGGCTACATGTCCTGTGGATACACGTTACGTGATATCATATCTCTCGAACTATGTGATACATTATGTTATGATGATTCTGGTACATTCAGTGGTATATGTGAATGCTGTCTGCAAAATGCGTCGCGTATACAGTTAGTAGCAAAGAAATAATAAATTTGAAATTTATATTTAATGCGGTAATTTTAGTGCATCAACAGTGAAAGTGCAGTAAGTTATATAGTAGCTTCTTTCGTTTCATCGTTTTGTGAAGGTAAACAACGACAAAACTTTTCGTAATCTTTTGAAATTACGTGTAAAGTTCGTTGCAAGTCTTTAAATGCTCTCATTGTCTAGATGTGTATTAATAAAGTATTGGTATTTTCGCTTCGTTGGTCATCCCCAATAAAGTTACTTCCACTTTTTACAATCGTTTTCCCGTAAAGACAACTCAATTCACACAGAAATCAAAAAATAAACCATGGACTACACAAGACACAAAGATATTATTTAGGACCAAAATGAGACTCTATGTACTGTCTAGGAACAGCTCTGATTTTAATATTGTAATAAATTACAAAGAATGCTGCAAAATATTGAAGCAAGTAATGCAGAAATCGAAGCAGCTTTATTATGAGAAAAAGATAATTACATCAGGCAACAAAACGAAAACTGTATGGAATACAGGGAAGAAAGAGAAAGTTGGGGCCAAAAAGGAAGAGGGGCAGATAGCTCTAAAACTGAATGAAACTTTGGTAAAAAATGCATGTTGTGTTGCAAACCTCTGAAACAAGTACTTTATTTCTGTTACTGACTGCATGGGGTTATCAGGTTCCGTAAACAGTGCATTGGAGTATCTGAAACCAGTTTTTAAAAATAATTTCAGTAGAATGGAAGTGACACTCACTTCTCCCAAAGAAGTAGCATCCATCATGAAGTCCTTAAAATCTAAGTATTCTAGTGGGTATGATAACATATTAATAAAGTTAATCAAAGAGTGCTCATCTAAGTTGACTTCTACCTTAAGTTATTTGCGTAATCAATCTCTTATCAGTGGAACATTTCTGGAATTCCGATATGGCGATGTTAAGCCTCTTTACAGGAATAGGTATAAAGAGATACCAACCAACTGTCGACCAGCTTCACTTTTTTCGGCTTTCTCAAAAATATTTGAACGGGTTGTGTTCAATGGTCTCCTTAAGCACCTGACTGCAAATAACATACTATTCCAGTCACAGTTTGGGTTTCTTAAGGTTTCTGATACAGAGAAAGCTATTTACTCTTACAATGAGAATGTACTTAATTAATTACAGATATTAAATTAGAAACTACTGGCATTTTCTGTGACCGGTCAAAAACCTTTCACTGTGTGAACCACAGCACTCTCTTAAGTAAATTAGAGTACTATGGTGTCACTGGCAGTGCCAGAAAATGGTTTGAGTCTTATTTAACTAACAGGAAACAAAGGATGTTAGTTGCGAAAATCCTGTGCAGTAAGCAGTCACTTTTCATCAGACTGGGAATTAATTACATTTGGTGTTCGTCAAGGTCCATCTTGGGTCCGTTGTTTTTCCTTGTGTACATTAATGACCTCTCGTCTGTTACATTGCCAGATGCTTTGTTTGTTTTCTTTGCAAATGAGACAAACATTGCAATAAGTAGCAAGTCAAAAACAGACTTAGGAATAGCTGCTAATCAAATTTTCACTGACATAAAAAATGGTTTAAAGCTAATTCACTGTCATTAAAATTTGAAAAAACCCACTATATGCATTTCAAAACCTGTAAGTGATTTCCTTCCACCATATGTATTACGTATGAAGACATTCAGATCGAAGAGGCTGACAGTGTTGAATTTCTGATATTTCAACTCGACAATGAAGTCAGTTCGGAAAGGCATACCACAGAATTGCTTAAGCGGCTAAATAAGTCTGTATTTGCACTGGAAATTATATCAGATGTGGGAGATATAAATATAAAAAAACTTGCAAACTTTGCTTACTTTCATTCTGTTACAACATAGGGGATGGTATTCTGAGGTAACTCATCGAATCGAGAAAAACTTT
Source organism: Schistocerca gregaria (assembly GCF_023897955.1). Taxonomy (NCBI): domain Eukaryota; kingdom Metazoa; phylum Arthropoda; class Insecta; order Orthoptera; family Acrididae; genus Schistocerca; species Schistocerca gregaria. The sequence goes on from NC_064931.1 coordinate 839,945,263, forward strand.
TTACTTTGCAAAAGCGTGTTATATGAATCATTTGTGGTGTAAATTCAAAAACAAGTACAAACCTGTTCAAGGAACTTTGTATTCTAACCACTGCTCCACAGTATATTTATTCTTTAATTAAATTTGTTGCAAGTAGTATATCTCTATTTCCAACCAACAGTTCAATACATAATACCAACAGTAGGAATATGAACAATCTACAAAAAGACTTAAAATCGCTTACCTTGGTACAAAAAGAGGTCAAATATTCAGGAAAACACATTTTCAATAATATGCCAGCACCAATTAAAAACTTTCTTTCAGATAATGCACGGACTAAACAGAGTTTGAAAGACTTTTTGATATGCAACTCCTTCTACTCTATAGATGAATACCTTACCAGGGATTGTTAGACAAGCTTAAGTAAAAGTATCTGCTAGATTTCAGTTCTGACACCACCTGGTCACAACAGTCAAGGTTAGGTATTTTGTGTATGTTAGATTTATTTAAAGTGCATAACAATCTTTCGTTCTGACAACATATTAATTCTGTAAATATTAGCCGTTCCAGTTTACTGTAATGTAGTCTTCTATTTTGACAATCTCCTGCCAAATGGCCAGTGTAGTTAGTATTATATTCAAATGTTTTGTGTTCCTTATGTTATACTTTTTGAAATTTTCCACACCCACGGGAATCATCCCTTTCAGTGGTATAAGCAATGATCTTATCTAGTCTTTGATAGGTAGGTAGTTCTTATCCCCATAGGAATCATATCCAGACATATATGACCAGATATGTGTAACATGTCTGGAGGAAGTCGGGCACGTTGTTTACGAAGGGATGTGGAAAATATATGCATTCATATTTACATACATACACTCCTGGAAATTGAATTAAGAACACCGTGAATTCATTGTCCCAGGAAGGGGAAACTTTATTGACACATTCCTGGGGTCAGATACATCACATAATCACACTGACAGAACCACAGGCACATAGACACAGGCAACAGAGCATGCACAATGTCAGCAATAGTACAGTGTGTATCCACCTTTCGCAGCAATGCAGGCTGCTATTCTCTCATGGAGACGATCGTAGAGATGCTGGATGTAGTCCTGTGGAACGGCTTGCCATGCCATTTCCACATGGCGCCTCAGTTGGACCAGCGTTCGTGCTGGACGTGCAGACCGCTTGAGACGACGCTTCATCCAGTCCCAAACATGCTCAATGGGGGACAGATCCAGAGATCTTGCTGGCCAGGGTAGTTGACTTACACCTTCTAGAGCACGCTGGGTGGCACGGGATACATGCGGACGTGCATTGTCCTGTTGGAACAGCAAGTTCCCTTGCCGGTCTAGGAATGGTAGAACGATGGGTTCGATGACGGTTTGGATGTACCGTGCACTATTCAGTGCCCCCTCGACGATCACCAGAGGTGTACGACCAGTGTAGGAGATAGCTCCCCACACCATGATGCCGGGTGTTGGCCCTGTGTGCCTCGGTCGTATGCAGTCCTGATTGTGGCGCTCACCTGCACGGCGCCAAACACGCATACGTCCATCATTGGCACCAAGGCAGAAGCGACTCTCATCGCTGAACACGACACGTCTCCATTCGTCCCTCCATTCACGCCTGTCGCGACACCACTGGAGGCGGGTTGCACGATGTTGGGGCGTGAGCGGAAGACGGCCTAACGGTGTGCGGGACCGTAGCCCAGCTTCATGGAGACGGTTGCGAATGGTCCTCGCCGATACCCCAGGAGCAACAGTGTCCCTAATTTGCTGGGAAGTGGCGGTGCGGTCCCCTAGGGCACTGCGTAGGATCCTACGGTCTTGGCGTGCATCCGTGCGTCGCTGCGGTCCGGTCCCATGTTGACGGGCACGTGCACCTTCCGCCGACCACTGGCGACTACATCGATGTACTGTGGAGACCTCACGCCCCACGTGTTGAGCAATTCGGCGGTACGTCCACCCGGCCTCCCACATGCCCACTATACGCCCTCGCTCAAAGTCCGTCAACTGCACATACGGTTCACGTCCACGCTGTCGCGGCATGCTACCAGTGTTAAAGACTGCGATGGAGCTCCGTATGCCACGGCAAACTGGCTGACACTGACGGCGGCGGTGCACAAATGCTGCGCAGCTAGCGCCATTCGACGGCCAACACCGCGGTTCCTGGTGTGTCCATTGTGCCGTGCGAGTGATCATTGCTTGTACAGCCCTCTCGCAGTGTCCGGAGTCAGTATGGTGGGTCTTACACACCGGTGTCAATGTGTTCTTTTTTCCATTTCCAGGAGTGTTCATCCAGTTTTATAATACTTTTGGATAAGATGACTGACTGGTACGATCCTTCTCATACTGCAATGGACGTTCAGAATTTAGATCGTAAAGTCAGCATAATTGGTACGTGTGGTGAGGCCACGTTAGAGTTAACTTCATGGGGCATGAATACATACTGAAAATATTTATGTGTTGTGAATGTAGATGAGATGTACTTTGCACTATCGATCGCTACAGAACGACTGCACTGCAGCCTACTTTGCGTAACAGCATTGTATGATGAGTTTATAGACGATTTCAGTAAAAATACTAATAGGCTACAGTGACCCAAGTACAGAAGTGTATCAATGACTGCATATCCTCTGTACCCAAGTTCACTATGTAAGTGTAGAACCAGAGAAGTGTGAGGAGGCTGAGTTCTCAGTGGGAATTCCTATATGGGTCGTCCCTTCTACAAGCCTGGATGTGATACAGGCCGCATTTGAAGCTCACTGCCGACATCGTGGATCACGTGAGTTCGGAATTGTGACCCCAGTGATTTTGCCATTACATCTACGTTTTCTTCTTCGTCTCACGCAAGGTCGGCCTCGCCATGGAGTGGAGTTTTTGCATCTGGATAAGTCTGTTTCGGAGGATCTTAGTTACGCCTCGCAGCAGTGGCTCGTACGCTCTTGTAATAGTTGTTGCACCTGATTCTCTCGACTCCGCAACAGGCGGCTGTCGGCTGGGGCGCGATAGCATGCCACAGCCCCCACCTCCTGCGTTTGGCGACTATGAGGTCCCAAATGTCATAGGGCAGGTCAGTGGCGTCGGGATCGGTGGTAATCTTGACGCTAGTTGCACGAGCACAGGCGTGGAGGATGCCACTGAATTATTCGATGGCTTCGTCCATTTCTCCTTCGTCTTTAGTGGCGGAATTTTCTCAACGTGCTGTCACACTAGTTAGTTATAAGTGTCAGAATTTGCTATCACTTGCGTGCCTGCCATCCATCTTCGACACTAGCGAGGTCCAGCGTCACAGAACTGTGGTCGGAATCCAGCTCATAGTGCACTGTAGCCAGTGCATCGAGATCCAAGATTTTCTCTACAAAAATGTCCAGTGTATCAGAATTCTTGTTCGCATCGCCAGGAATGTACTTCGTCCAGTCAGGTGCGATGACACTTAGGGTGGCGCTCGTCTGAACGGACCCCCACACACTATTTCCACTTGCGATCTCGGCGCGACAGTCCCAGGCTCTATGTTTAGAATGTAGGTCCTTCCCAATGCACGACTGCCAGTCCTTTGCGGAGCCGGACGGTCCTGAACACAGAAAAGTGAATCCGTGGGAGGTGTGTTTGTGTGTGTGTGTGTTTGTGTGTGTGTGTGTGTGTGTGTGTGTGTATGTGTGTGTATGTGTGTGAGGGGACGGGATGGACGGGGGTTGGTAGGTGGACTGGGGGGGGGGGGGTTATAAGTCAAAATAATTTGCCAAACGTTTTGGCCAATGAGGATTTCTATACGGGTAGCCTTGACAGTCTTAGTCTGCGGAGCTGAATGACAGAATCCAGCGACGTGAGGCACATGTAGCCGGAAACATTTAAGCAATCGTGTGTTGTGTCAATGTACATTTAACGGAATTGGATGGGTTTATGAAGAGAAGAGCTACGAAAGTTGAGTTGTACGAATTCGTGATGCGACAGACAAATCAAAGTGTCCATCAACATGAATCTAATACAGAACAGTTAAAAGCATATATAAGATGCATACATTCCCTAAGCTTATTCAGTATGCTGCATCACGTCGACAAAACTCAAATTCATAGACATACTGTTAGCTGTTTGTCGCAAACGATGACTCTTAAAACTGGGAAAGCTGGAGCGTGAACGATCTCTCCATAGAACTTATTAAACAGCTCTAACGCACGGTGGCGGCGAATTGTGGTTGAAGAAAAGGAGGCGACGGAGAAGGAGAGAGGGAGAAAGAAGGATATACAGTCACCGATTTCATCAACCCTTATTGTGCTAGTAAATTAGATACGACAAACGTGGTCGGACAAGATCGGCCATACATGCAGGGGAACATCCCTATACACATAACGAACGATACTATACATGTTGTAGACAAGGAGCTGGAGTGGACACGCTGTTTAATGGAGCTTATAATTCTAAAATATTAAAATGCTGAACAGTATTTATTGAAACAGACGAGATCATATGCTGAAATATCATTAACATACATAGGTGTGACAGCCTTACAAAGGAGCATGAAAAACCCAAAATAGAAGGAAACATGTTAAGATAAACAGCTAGCTGAACTTCATATTCTCAGATATAATTTCTGTGGACCCGGAACGAAACTAAAAAAAAAAAAACGTGTGGCTTGTGGTGATAAGAGGATTAATCTACTTCGCAGTGTGTGCAAAGCACATGACTGCCTATGCTGAAAACCATCGTTTGCCAGAACGTTACGTCCAGAGGGAACTTTGGTCGATAAAGCTAAGTAAATACGTTGAAGAAGTGACATGAGCAAAGGACAGTGTATAGCGACATTCGCTGTTGAACCAATGCATACTAAACTTAAATTGGTTGCTAGAATATATTTCAAATTAATAATGGAAGCTCATCACATACTAAAGAGGAAGAGACCTACAGGGTGTTTAAAAAGTATATCCCGTCACTGATATTAGTGCCTAAAAGGGTCCTGAAGAAGAACTGGCTAACAAGAAGCTATGTCAAAAGGCCTAATGTTCTGCCAATACCTAAGACAGCTAGTGGAACGAACCCATTTCTAATTTCTGCTTTAGCTTGGCTATCGGCAGTTGGGATGTAGGCTGGAGGAGATCCTTCCATGAGCCCTAACAATGACGAACGTACAAATCACTTAGGAGCGATTACAGGAATCTAGAAGGATGATCGAGGCCATTGTTTCTGGCAAAGCACTATATTTAAACCATACTATAAATGGCTTCAACTGTTGGTTAAAATATATGTCCCCTAACTATACTATTAGACATAACAGTTACCAATACCGATCTGCTTAAATTCATCAATATGGTCAAAATCCAGATATTTCATGATGTTATTGTCTGGAACACCTTAACGGAGACGGTTTAGATATTCCAGTTATATGGGATCGTAAATATAGACTTCACAAGAGGATGTAAAACGCTCTATCTTAAATGAAAAAAGAATAATGTCTTCTACTTTCAGTCGTAAAGGGATTTACGTCCACACGAAGAACTGCTCTACTTCACCAACAGCAATGTGTTCTACCGTTTTCGATGCTACAAAGACTTCGAGTCATACCTCAGTGGCCACTTCTGTGTAAAGTCTCTCACACAAAGCGCCATCCTCTTCACCACGTTGGTAAAGACATAGATGTGATGTCATACATTCTGACATTAAAAGAGCGCTCGTTTTTATTAAGTACAAATTACAGCCCCCACCTCCACAATAAATCTAAGCTAGGTCGAATGGAGTATTGCACTCATTGGGCTGGAAACATTTAACAGCATTTCAAACACCACGGATGTGAACTGGTAGCTTCATTTATGGAGATAATTTTTGTCTTTGCAAGAAAATCAAATGAAGTTTTCTTTTTCCATACACCTTTCCCTTCTTTTATTTGTGAAGCGTCTACTATGGCCTGTAAGACGTTTGTTTCTTAATACTGCATCAGGTAGATGTTATAGGGATGCCAATGTGTTAGTCGGCCGTTGTGGCTGAGCGGTTCTAGGCGCTTCAGTCTGGAACCGTGCGACCGCTACGGTCGCAGGTTCGAATCCTGCCTAGGGCATGGATGTGTGTGATGTCCTTAGGTTTATTAGGTTGAAGTAGTTCTAAGTTCTAGGGGACTGATGACCTCAAATGTTAAGTCCCATAGTGCTCAGAGCCATTTCTTTGTCAATGTGTTACGTTTTCTCATGTAATACTCTTGTTTTTCAGGTTAGAAACTACTCCTGCTGCCCAGGTTTCGTGAGGTTAAATTTGGTGTTACCTACGATTTCCATTGTTGTTAGTTTACGTATGTCACCCTGGAGATATGTTTACTCGGTCTCCATACTCCAGATGAACGGTTTCCGGCTTTTTCTCGCACACATTTATACCAAAACTTCACTTGCACTTTTCGCTGTGTGTTTAATGTGCGTTTACTGTGTGTAGTGTTGCCAACTGTCGTCCATGTTTTTCATCTTTCCACTTCTGCTTGTGTTGTGTGTATGTGACGTTTATTGTGTGTGTGTGTGTGTGTGTGAGAGAGAGAGAGAGAGAGAGAGAGAGAGATAGAGAGAGAGAGGGGGGGGAGGAGAAAGGGAAAGGACGATTAATTAATTAATTATTTACTGTGGTTATGTTTTACATTTCTGTTTGTCATTGTTCTAGTGGTGTTATTGCTTATTGTGATGTGGTCATTAATTACTTTCTTTTTCACAGTAGGGGCTCTTTGCATTCGAATGCTTTCCCGTAATTTTAGGAGTTTTTTGGTCTAATAATTCACTCTAATAAACTTCATATCATATTCTGCGTTTTACATCTACAGCTACATCTACATTTATACTCCGCAAGCCACTCAACGGTTTGTGGCGGCGAGCACTTTACGTGCCACTGTCATTACCTCCCTTTTCTGTTCCAGTCGCGTACGGCTCGCGGGAAGAACGACTGTCGGAAAGCCTCCGGACGGTTCATCTACGTGTTTTATCAGGTGCTCAGCAAACGTAGAGTGGATGTTTTCATATTTTCAGCTTCTTATGTGTTCTGTATACCTAGTTCTGAAATTTCTGCCTCTCATTCTTAGAGACAGTGATTCATATGCCAGACACTCTAATCGTTATATACTTGGCCCCAGGCATTTATCCGTTTTGTCTAGTGCTGTTTGTGAATGGGACTAGTGTGCTTCTATTTCTGTAAGCAATTTCTAAACCTTTCAGTCTTTAATATATTTACCATTGCGTGTGTTGATCTGTTTTTATATGTGAAAGCGTATTACTTCTTTCTCTTAGGCATGTCGTGAGCGTTATTGTTTGGTGTTTCTGTGTATAGCGTATTGCCTGCATTGTTTGTGGGGTTTTATGGTGTTCAATTCCTCTGCTTGTTTTCATTTTTCTTTACTTGTATTCTGATTTTGTGGTTGAGTCTTTGTATTATATGGGTTACAAAAATTGTTTGTAGCTATGTGTTGTATTGTAGCTATGTGTTGTATTGTCATAGTTTTCTTTGCGGAGTAGGATATTATTCAATCGGTGAAGCGTGTGTCATAGGGCTGGAAATTTTTGATTTTGTGGATGTCTCGACGTGGCATGCGTAATTTATATGCTTTCTGGAGAGCTCATAGATGTGCTTATTGCTGGCGCTCTTCATTGTTATATCCTGTAAATGTATCTGCTTTTGTGTTTCTCTTTCCATAGAGAATTTAATGTTCTATTTGCACTCTCTATCTCTGTATGAAGTTTATTTATTTTTCCGTTGGTTCATCTACCACAAAAATTATATCACTCGAGTATGTATACCAGTAAATAGCTTTATGTCCTACCTTTGTTATGATTGTATCAATTATTGTGTATTCTGTGTGGTTGATGAATATGTTTGTTAATGTTCTTCATATGGGGTATCCCATTCAAAGGCCACCTTGTTGTAAGTATAATTCTTTTTCTAACTGGAAGTAATTTTCGGATAGTATTACAAGTGTTGGATATTCCTTCAATATTATCTCCATATAGTTTGTTGTATGTCAGAAGGTTTTGTTGTGCTAGTTTGATTGCGTTTGTGGTTGGTATCGAAGTGTACATGTTCTCTATGCCGAAAACAAAAGGTGTGCTTTAACTTGACTATTCACTGATCTGCAGTTCTTCGTTTCATAATGTTGCATCATGATTTTGTTCATGTGTTTTTCCACGTGGTATGCTGGTGGAGTCCTGAAATTAATAACAGGTCTCACTGGAATAAATGGACTGTGAACTTTGGATTGACTTCTGTATGTGCGTGCTTTTGATCTCATCTGTATAATGTGTTGTCTTTGTTTACCTGTGATTAGTTGTTTGACATCTTTCAGGTTGTCTTTATGTGTTTCAGGAAATGTGACATTATATGAGATTTCAGTTCTGTGCTGTTGTTAGAGCATATGCAGTCTTGTTTTTTTTCTATATATCGTTCTTATTTAATCAGTACTGTGCTTTCTCTTTACCAGTTCTCGTGCTTATCATATTAGTAGAGTATAGTTTTCCTGTTAATTTCTTCGAGGTGTTGTTTTCTATATGAATTTTCTCTCTTTGTTCCTTTCATATGGTGACTATGTTGTTTATTTCTTCCTTCACTAGTTCTCGTATAAGCGTTACATTTAGAGTGTTATTTTCTTATATCTTCCTCTTTCTATTACTTGAAAAGATTTACATTTCTGATATGTTCTAAACTCATAATTATGTCTTTGTTACTTGACGGCTATTATCTATATCTGAAAATAGACTCTCCTAGATACAACACTGGAGTTTCCGTAAACGTACATATACAACACCTTTCTGAGTTTCAAGAAAGATGTTAAATGTCAGAAATTGTCCAAATTAACTCTCTTTATCCTGTTAGTAGTACCCATGTCAGGATTTCAATTAGTATGCGCCCTATGCTATGCCAGCTTTAGCGTATAACTCAGACTACTATCCATTTTATAAATATAATTTAAGAACTCCTCTACAAAATCAGTAATAGTATGAATAAGTTCCCTCTGCAGTGACCCCGTATGTCTCCTTTTAATGTAGGGATTTTTGCAGTGAACCTGTAGTGTACCTCAACGAATCTCCTCATTCAGTTTCCCAGTGCCCTGACTCAAAATTCATTCAGGCCTTCATTCCCTCTTTTATAACTTGTCTCATTAAAGAAATCATTGTCCAGTCTGAGTTGCCAGGATTACCCACAGAATTTATCCAGTTCCAAGGTCTTGTAACCAACAAAGTGGTTGTGTGGCTGCCCTTGCGTATCAGTAGTTATGTTATGAAAAGTGATCGTGAGTAAGACGCTACTGTAAGCGCAATAACATTACCTGCCCTCACGTATGTGCATGTTTGGGTAAGCATTGCTCATGATGTGCGATCCACTCTTCCCCTCATCTGTCCGAACGCAAAATACGGTGGAATGTGCAGCGTCGCTTCCGCATAGATACGTAAAGAGGGGCATGGGCGGGAACGCGCATCTATGCGTCCTGCTACAGAGGTAGCTATAAATTATAAAAGTGTACATTGTGCAACAAATAGTGTGAACAAATAGATTAAGCATAATGAGGAGTGTAAAAGCATTGCATTCGTTACTTTGAATAGTATCACGTAGCACATATCAACAAGTAGAAACATTTTCAGGAATATCATAAAGGAAAAATGGCACAGAGTATACATATTTCCAGAGGTAGATATTTTCCCATAATTCAAGCAATATTCAAGAAATAAATAACTACCTGGTACTACACACTTTGTGAAGCAGCTTTTGTCCTTACTCTCGGTTCCAGCTATTTCCATGCCGCATTTCAGCGAAATCTGTTCAATGAGTGAATCGGTAAAAACTTAATAGACACAGGCACTTACTCATTTATAATATTCCTATGGATAAAGTTTCCATAACGGTATCTTTTTTACTCATGATCCGTTTCCGATGAAAATAAAGCTTATACGGTGCCCTAAGCTATGCTCAAGTTTGGGGCCTAGTTGTGGAAACGTGAAAGTGATTTGCGTGTTCATACAGCCAACCTGACAGATACGAAAACTTAAAATTACGCTATTTATTTTTTTCCTGATCAGACATTGATTAAATGAACCCTATACTGTACCCAGTCTATGTCCAAGTTATTTGGGAAAATCGCACGACAGTTCGTCCAGTAGTTTTGGAGATTAGCGTGTTCAAACAAAGTAAAAGGCGCAAAAGACAATTTTAGTAAATCTTTCCGTTCCTCGTAAATTACTTCTAATCAAACTGCGTGCCTGTTTAGGACCGTCTAAATTTTGCGACTGCATTCGTGTTTTCGCTTCAGAAAGTTCACGGTTTATAGTAACTGACGTAGAGTAATTGAATAAAGCAGAAGTAATATCTGCAGTTCCCAAAGGAAGTGTTACACGCCCTCTGCTGTCCACAAATCTATGTAAACGTTTTAGGAGAAAAGCCCTCTTGGATTGTTTACAGTTGATGCTGTCATTTACCGTCTCGTGAAGTGATCAGAAGATGAAAAGCTGTGGTAAAACTATTTCAATAAGGTATAAGGTATAATGAGCAGTGTCAAGTCGTCCACATGCCTTCTAAAAGGAATGTGCTAAATTTCGGTTACACGTTAAATTATCCAAATGTAAAGACTGCTCTTTTTTAATGAATGCTTACGGTCTACAATTACTAGTAAGTTAGATTGGAACGATCAAATTGATGATGTTATGGGGAAACCGAACCAAAGACTCCGTTTTATCGGCTGAACACTTAAGATGAAACAGGTTTAGTAAAGAGACTGCCTTCACTACGTCTGTGCGTGCTCTTCTAGATTACTGCTGTGCCGTATAGGATTCACATTAGATAGGATTGACGGAGGACATTGAAACTTTCAAAGAAAGGCAGATGGTTTTGTATTATCATGAAATAGAAGAGAGAGCATCACAAAAATTTGTCGGGCCTTCAAGTAACAATCATTAACACAAAGCCATTCCTCGGCACAGCAGGACCGTTTCCCAAAATTTCAGTCACAAACATTTTCCTCCGAAAGGGAAAATATTCTGATGATACCCATCTACACAGAAAGAAACGATCATCATAAGAAAATAAGAGAAATCTACTCTCGCTCGGAAAGATTTAAGTGTTAGTTTCTCCCTTAGGCTATTCAAGAGTGGAACGGTCGAGGTATAGACCGAATGTGGTTCCAAGAACTCTCTGCCTAACATTTAATTGTGAACTGCGGAGTAGTTGCTTAGATGTATATGTAGATACAGATTCTGTGGCAGTACCGTCCATGACGTAAAGGTGGCGCATGCGACGTGGAAATGCCGTCCACTAAGTGGACTGCCCCTCGGACATGGAGCGACGAGATGTATGCGCCTTGTGGTATTTGGATGTTCCCAGACACGCCGCTGGCAACCGCTGCCCCATGTTGCGCTGCCAGTGGACGTTCAGTGGCCATCGTCTATCTCACCGGGATGCAGTGGCATCACCATTGACTGCTTTCGATGGAGAGGACACGAACTGGGCGCCCTCTGCATTTCCGGTAGATTCGGAGACGTTACTGCTCGGCTCTACTTCCTGTCGCGCTGCCGATACGACGTGTAGCCACGGCATGCGGATGCGAAGCCGTCCACTGCCAGTGCGACTACACATGTGGTTTCGTGCCGAACTGCCGCAACTGTAAATTCCACACTGCTGTTACTGCACAACAGAAAGACCTAGAGGCTACACACTAACTGCGTAACCAACAACAGACTCGCTACAGTCTGGAACCGCGCGACCGCTACGGTCGCAGGTTCGAATCCTTCCTCGGGTATGGATGTGTGTGATGTCCTTAGGTTAATTAGGTTTAAGTAGCTCTAAGTTCTAGGGGACTGATGACCTTACAAGTTAAGTCCCATAGTGCTGAGAGCCATTTGAACAATAGACTTGAATAGTTCGTCTAGTGAGAAAACAAAACACGAAATAAAGTTCTCAAACAAGATATCAAATAGAGTCCTGTGTTAGACAGAAGCAAAAGATTAAAGATTATCAGAAAAATCTCATTTGCAATTCAATTTCGGACCCGTAGGCTATGCACGACCAAATTATTGGGTGCTTCGAATCATCCTAACGTCTGAGTGAACGGCCCTACACCGTCACTTTAAATCCCATATACACACATTAAAAAAAGCTCTGTATCACCCGGCTTCCCAGAACTTCTGCAAATAGACGTTGACTGTGTATATTGTATCACAGACTCAGTCCCTTTAAACCCGCCCAAAGATGTAATCAACCACGTATGAGCAGCGATTATTAGACGGAGGGCTCCGACAGCCGATCATTTCCAGTCATTCCACGAGAAAGGAGGTACACTGCTCTTGTTGTCTGTAGTTCAACGATGCCTAGACGGTTCTACTGCAGTGGATGACCGCTACCAACGGATTATGGCTCGGAGGAACCCTGAAAGCAGCGCCACTACATTGAATAATGCTTTTTGTGCGGCCACAGGACGTCGTGTTCCGACTCAAACTGTGGGCAATAGGATGCATGATGCGCAACTGCACTCCCGATGTTCACGGTGAGGTCCATTTTTACAACCACAACATCATGAAGGCCGGTACAGATGAGCCCAACAATATGCCGAATGGACTCCTCAGGATTGGGGTCGCGTAATCTTCACCGATGAGTGATGCATATGCCTTCAACCAGACAATCGTCGGAGACGTGCTTGGAGGCAACCCGGTCATGCTTTAACACCTTAGACACACTGTCCAGCTAGTGCTGCAAGCTGAAGGTATCCTGCTGTTTTGGGGTGGCATTGTGTGAGGCCGACGTACGCCTCTGGTGGTCATGGAAGGCCTCGTAACGGTTGTACGGTATGTGAATGCAATCCTTAGACCGATAGTGCAACCATATTGGCAACATGTTGGCGAGGAATTCTTCTTCATGGCATGGACGACAATTTGCGCCCCCCTCGTGCACTTCTCGTGAATGACTTCCTTCATGATAATGACATCGCTTGACTAGAGTGGCCAGCTTGTTCTCCAGACATTAACCCCATCGAACATAAATTGAAAGGGACTGTTTATGGACGACGTGACCCACCAACCACACTGAGGGACCTACGCCGAATCGCCGTTGGAGAGTGGGAAAATCTGGACCAACAGTGCCTTGATGAACTTGTGGATATTATGCCACGACGAATACAGGCATGCATTGATGCAAAAGGAAGTGCTACTGGGTATTAGAGGTTCCGGTGTGTACAGCAATCTGAACCACCACCTCTGAAGGTCTCGCTGTATGGTGATTAAACATTCAATGTGTGGTTTTCATTAGCAATAAAATACGTGGAAATTATGTTTATGTTAATCTCTATTTCAATTTTATATACAGATTCAGGAACTCTCAGAATAGAGGTGATGCAAAATTTTTTCATGTGTTTATTAAACTTACGGATAAAGTTTGAAGCTTTTGTTAGCAAAAAAGCAAATAATTGAAACCAACTCAGAAATAAATAAGAATTTTATGATGTGAATTCCATAGGATTACTGATGTTGGCGAGATCACAGTGTTGTATTTTAAATGAAATACGCGTTTAATAAGCTAAAGATCACACGTACACAATAAATGGCCTGACATGCACTGCAGAATCCAAAGAAAATACACTTAAGCAATAATAAATTAGGGGTTTCATAATATGTAGTGCAAAGCATGCAGTGTAGCAGGGCATTGTATACAGGGACATATGTGAGTAATTTTCATATAATTTGCAAGGTTCATGATATTACAACTACTAAGTATTTAATACGTTTGTCTATAATCAAACATTACACTCAAATTTTATAATAAATATGACAAAATAAGTGTTTATAGAATTCCATAAAAAGATTATTTAGAATTTGCCTCTCAGATTATCCATCTGTGTTAAGCTTCTTATCGTAAATTAATGATGTCCCTTCTTTCGGTGTGTTTGTAACTACATGAAAGACTCAAATTTATCCATATTTTTAGTATTCAACTTTATATCGCCGTATCTGATAACGTTGAGGAGGGGACCTTACAAGAAAATACGGTTCCAGAGGCAGTGGTGTGCGTATCTGATAGTGCAGACAGGTGTCACGGTTGGGCTAAGCTAACAGACTCAGGAGGAATTAACTAATGCTGCTGCCTGAGCGCGTGAATGGTGTGGACTCATCCCGATGACTGGAATGGGCATACTGGCTGACAAGGCTGGTGACGAGGCAAAGGCTACTAATATTGTCGTAACGATAGTTAGAACTTTATTTGGTCGTGGTCTTCAGTCCTGAGACTGGTTCGATGCAGCTCTCTATGCTACTCTATCCTGTGCAAGCTTCTTCATCTCCTAGTACCTACTGCAAACTTCATCATTCTGAATCTGCTTAGTGTATTCATCTAGTGGTCTCCCTCTACGATTTGTACCCTCCACGCTGCCCTCCAATACTAAATTCGTGATCCCTTGATGCCTCAGAACATGTCCTACCAACCGATCCCTTCTTGTAGTCAAGTTGTGCTATAAACTTCACTTCTCCCCATTCCTATTCAGTACCTCCTCATTAGTTATGTGATCTACCCATCTAATCTTCAGCACCACATTTCGAAAGCTTCTATTCTCTTCTTGTCCAAACTGTTTATCGTCCATGTTTCACTTCAATACATGGCTACACTCCATACAAATACTTTCAGAAACGACTTCCTGACACTTAAATCTATACTCGATGTTAACAAATTTCTCTTCTTCAGAAATGCTTTCCTGGCCTTGCCAATTTATTTGCCATTAAATTACCTCTATAACGTAAAAACGTTATGGAGAGGAACTAAGTACACCAGCGAAATGGTGGTGATGAGATGAACACTATGCAACCACAAACATGATTCTAGGATACTTATTGCATAAGGTAACACAGGTTTCAAAAATGACAAATAACGTAGTTAATAACAACTGACTTAATGGAACAAGATGAGTATACGTGAGTCATATGAAGCTGATGGAGTTTCATATCAGGCATGTGTGTACAAAATATCAGCTTGGTTTATAAAACTCTAGTTATCTGCAGCGTTAACTAATACTCTTGGTGGATCAATAGCCGCAAGTTTTAGTTTCATTAGTATTATTATGTCCTTATTGTTGGTTGTTTGATTTCGGGGAGGGGACCAAACAGCCATATCAACGGTCCCATCGGATTAGGGAAGGATAAGGAAGGAAATCAGCCGTATCCCTTCATAGGAACCGTCCCGGTATTTGGCGGAAGCGAATTAGGGAAATCAGTTTAAGAGAAGCCTAAAGGATTTGTTGGTGGCCAACTCCTTCAACTCCATCGATGAATTTCTCAGTAGAACCAACTGATTTGTATATTCAATCTAACTTCTGCACCATTTCAGTGCAGTAATATGCTCATTGTAATTAAGTATTATAGTAGTTGTATTTCATGTCTATTACCTTATAAATAAAAACCTTTTTTATTTTAAATTCAGTGCATTAGTATTTGTAAAATGATCCTTTCATATAGTGTTCATTAAAAATGACGATCGTTCCACTTGGGACCTGTAGAATGGTCTATTAGGTTATTTGTTTGAGTTGTAAATAATTGTCATGTATTGATGTTTTTCTGACATGTTCTACATCCTGGAGGACCTCCTCACTACGGATCAATAGGAATGAAAGTAAATCTAATCTAACCTGAAATAGAAAACCCAAATCAGGATTGCAGGACGCGGGTTTAAAGCATCGTTCCTCCGAATGCGATTACCGTTTGCTAACCACTGTGCCAAATCGCTCGCTTTTTCTTGGTGTACTTTGCCACACTACAAAAATTGATGTAGGCATCCTTCGTTTGTTAATAACTTGTTTAATGCTGAGTCGATGCTTTAATGAAAGTTCACAGCCTCACAAAAATTTTCTAGTCTTCCAGTATATGTGAATCTGTAATTATAAGGTGCGATTCGTTTGAGGGCGTTGCTGCACCTTATATACAAAGTGGTGCAATTCTATTGAGGATATACATTGAAGCGCCAAAGAAAATGCTATTGGCATGCCTATTCAAATAAAGATATATGGAACAGGCAGAACACGGCGCTCCGGACGGCAACGCCTTTATAAAACATGTGTCTGGCGCTGTTGTTAGATCGGTTACTGCTGCTACAATTGCAAGTTACCAATATTTAAGTGAGTCTGAAAGAGGTGTTATAGTCGGCGCACGAGCGATGGAACACAGCATCTCCGAGACAGCGGTGAAATGGGGATTTTCCCACACGACCATTTTACGAGTATACCCTGATTATAAGGAATTAGGTGAAACATGAAATCTCCGAAATCGCTACAGTCGGTAAAAAAAATCCTGCAAAAAGTGGGACCAATACTGCGTCATCAACAAGTCTTAGCGTACCAACCATTCAACGAATCATCTTCGATATGGGCTTTCGGAGCCGAAGACCCACTAGTGTACCTTTGATGACTGCTCGACACAAAGCTTTAAGCCTGTCGTAGTACCGCCAACACCGACATGCTGATGATTGCTGATGATTGCAAACATGTTGTCTAGTTGGACGAGTCTCGCTTAAAATTACGTCGAGCGATTAGACATGTACAGGTATGGAGACAATCTCATGAAACCATGGACCCTGTATGTCTGGGGGGAAGTGTTTAAGCTGGTGGAGTCTCTGTAATGGTGTGGGGTGATATGGGAGCCTCGATGCGTCTAGATATGACTCTGACAAGTGACACGTACGTTAACATCCTGTCTGGTCAGCTGTATCCATTCATGTCCATTGTGCATTCCGACAGACTTCAGATATTCCAGCAGGGCAATGCGACACCCCACACTTCCACAATTGTTACAGCGTGGGTCCAGGAACACTATTCCCCAGACATGAACATTATTAAGCATATCTGCGATGCTATGCAACGTGCTGTTCTCCAACACCTCGTTCTCTTACGGATCTATGGACAGCCCTAGAGGATTCATGGTGTCAATTCCCTCCAGCACTACTTCAGATACTAGTCGAGTCCTTGCCACGTAGCGTTGTGGCACATCTGTGAGCCCGGGGAGCCATACACGATACTGAGCAGGTGTACCAGTTTCTTTGGCTCTCCAGTATATAAGCACGGAGATTTAGGGATGTGTTTAATGAGTCTATCGTGGTTTTTTTGTTTCAATGTGGTAGGGGCAAACGCGGATACCTAAACTATAGCTATGCTATTACTGGCTGCGTATAAAACAGGACCAACGTGCTGTGCTCTTGTCTTGGCTGCCGAAGGAGAGACATCGGATAGTGAATTATTAACGGCAAATAAGGCGAAACGTCCGGGCACACTGCAACGTTGGGTGCTGCTGCTTCATGATACCGCTCGTTGCCAAATCGCTAATTTTGGAACGCAAAAGTTACGCCAACGCAATTGGAAGACACTGTAGCAACCGCCCTATGGTCCCGATCTGTCCCAAAGCGATTATGACGCCTTCGGGCAAAAGGTGTCGAATAGTCGACATTTCCTGTCGGACGCAGATGTGCAACAGGTAGTTACGAACTTCTTCACGCAGAAGGACAAGGTGTTTTATTTTAGGGTAACTTCAACCCGGTGCGTCGGTAGGCTGATCGAATCACTGTTCACGCAGACTTTTCCAGACTGGCAAAATGATTCTAGACCGTCCATCCTCGGAATGCGAATTTCTTTATCGCCAGCTATAGATTTAAATTACGGTGAAGTTATTATTTAAGTAATTAACTTGGATTCAGTAGTGTACGTCAGCAGAAATAGCATTTACGTGCCAGCGAAATCATGCGAGGGCTCTTTTCTTAGTCGGCAGTTATTTAGTAAGTGTCTGACATCGGAGAACTTTTACTGTTGGTGATGAGGGCCTTCAGTCGAGAGACAGTGCGGCTAAGGAGACGTACGCAGTTTAAATATTTTAAAACTGGACTGGACATAGAATAATTTCGTGAGTGTGATAAAAGGCTCTAATGTTTCAGTCTACTTAGGTTTTTTGAGTATGCCTTGAGTGATTTATTTTTCAGTGAGTACCTGAATTTTATTCTGATTTTCGGGACCTTAGTCAGGTGTGCACCGTATTTGCTGCAGTTGTTATTTATGCTCTTGTGTAGTGAACGTATTCTGTTTTTATTGCAGCTGTCACTTAGGACACTTTACTTTAGCGTACGTCACGATTATTAATGTGTAGCTGTACGTTTTGGTTTCGATTGCTTCTACGAGTTTTCATGAATCATGCAAGTATCTAAAATAATAACGTAAATAAATTACGATGCCGGTGCAGCCAGCAAGGTTTAAACGGCGTGGCTTGGCGAAGAAGGATGCTACCCCCGGTTCACCTTATGCTACTGTTGTAGGTGATGCTTCCAATGTTGGTTTGAATACTTATTGTCTAGTTCAGCTCGTAACGTCTACGTTGCGTGGATAAGATGAATATTAGTCTCCATAGTAACGATAGTTGCTTTTCCTGTGCCACAAGTATGATATGACCGACACCACTTTGCAATACGACCCCTCAAGCTTCAAAATCTTGCAAAATTATATTTTGTTAGCTAATATTATCGTTGTAGCTGCAGTTAAAAGTTGCTTCGACATGTTTGCTAGGAATCATGGTTCATAATAGATATTTGAACCAATGATTCCTTATCTTACTAATTCATCGGAAATTACCGACTATCCTATGTAAACTTTCATCCAAATATTGACCGGGGTATGACGTTAGAGTTGGTTGGGAGGTACCTGACATCATATCGCCAAAATTTGTTCTGTGTAGGAATCACGAATACGTGAAATTTTCGACTACTTTGACATATGACCACAGGAACTGCATATAATAGACATAACAAACTTAAATATTTTTCATTATATTAATTGTCACTTTCGTGATTTGTTGCTGGAAGCTTGAATGCTAATTTCTTTCAGTAGTGTTTCAGCAGTAAAATTAATAAGAAACTTGTATGATTCATATCTTTCATACGGCTACTCCTCCCTTCGTGAAGTCGACATTCTCCTTCAGTGTTGTTGGCAAATGAATTGTGTTTAGAGCTCAGGTTGATGTGGTGCATTCAAATTAAAATAAAGTTTTACTTTGCAACGATTGTGCGACAGTGTATTAGGGGATTCGGGGGGAGGGGGGGGGGGGGATGATCATTGTGGTCTGGCCTGTTTCCAGGGGTGGAGAGTTTTTCTTACGCAGTTTACATCCCAGAATGCAGCGGGAAAAGTGAGGCAGATGGCAACTTAGAACTAGCCTTTCTGTTGCCAATAACTATTACTTTCTACATGCTTATGTTAGAATAATGATTACCTTACCCCCCTACGGGTCCGGGCGAGAGAAGAAACACGAGGTATCCCGGCCTGTCGTAAGATGCGACTAAAAGGAGTCTCACACGTTTCGACCTTCATGTGATGGTCCCCTATTGGGTTTCACCTTCAGTTTTCAAAACTTTTCTGAAGAGCGAGCCAATTAGGGAAGGGCACCTGACATGGTGCATCGTGTCCATCGTGCACTGAGAACTTTAGACAACTTTCTCGTCGTTGCATTGGAGTCCCGCTCATTCTCCGTCTCTTGGGCGAGGTCACCTTCTTGGGTGCGTTTTCCATCATGCACAATGCAGTGCCGCTTTCTGCGCCGACGACGATAATTGACTTCTTTACACCTGTTAACGGCACAGTAGCCAGTCCGTTGTCGTGGGGTCGCCATGTACCATGTTGGTTGTAGCCCCCTGACAACACAGGGATCGCTCTGCTGATGCCTGTGCCGTTAACTCCCCGCGTATGCCAAGGAGTAGATGCTCATTACCCTGGGGCATCGGGACTCCCGGCAATGGCCATCCTACCAGGTGGTCCTATCTGAGGCTGGGTGGCACCTGTGGGAAGAGCCCTTGGTTGGAGTGGGTGGCATCAGGGTGGATGGTCAGCCACCATCAGTCTACAAGCGTTCCAGGGCTCAGTTCAACGCACAAAAGTACGACCCCAAATCGTTCCCCGCCATGGCCAAACAATGGGACAAAACCATGGCTAAGGCTGGCAGTGAAACTTAATCGCCCCAGTATTTAGTATGTATAAGAGCTGATGGGGAGTTTTTCATGGCGATGAAGACTCAGTTCTTTGTAGAGCATTTAGAAGACAAGTTTGGCCAGGTGGAGGGCGTGTCGAAAATGCGCCATGGGTCAGTGTTGATAAAATCAGCATCTTCTCCCCAGTCATGGGTATTGTTCACTGGTGACAAGTTGGGGGATGTTTCTGTAACCATAACTCCCCATAAGGGCTTAAATATAGTCCAGGGTATTATCTTCCACAGGGACCTTCTTTTGCAGTCTGATGACGAGCTGCGAGCCAATTTAGAGTGGGGAGTGCTTCAAGTGCTGGAAGTTCGACCATATGTCTTCCCGCTGTACTTCCATCCGCACATGCCCATCGCATCCCAGTACTCCACGTGCCCCGCCTCCCATCTATATCAACTGCGGAGAGCCTCATTCATCTTTCTCGCCAGACTGGAGGATTTTACAGACAGAGCGGAAAATCATGGAATATAAGACCCTGGACCGACTGGCCTACACTGAGTCCAAGCAGAAGTTTGAACACCTCCATCCTATTCGTATGACATCCTCTTACACTGCCACTACATATGTTCTAGCCCCATCAGCTCCACCTATCCTAGTCACGTCTCAGGGCCAGAAGGCCATACCTGCTCCCTTGACGGTGGGGGGCAATTCCCTCCTACTTTGGGAGCAACAATACACCTCCCCGCCCCCCACCCCTCCCACCCTCACCCCGCCATCCTCAGACATTGGGGACGTCTGTGCCCACTTGTAAGCCAGAGAAGTGAAAAAAGAAGACTCCTAAGACCAAGGAAATTGCGGTGGCATCCCTACCACCGCTACCTACCAGTTCTGTGTCTAAGAATTCAGTGGAGATTCTGGCATCTACTGAGGAATTACATCTCGCCTCTGCCTCAGACGCAGGGCTTCCAGATTCAGGCTCTCCTTCAGTGGCGGTAGATGACCCGACAGCGCAATCTGCCTGCTCGGTCCCTTCACACCTTTTTCGACCGCGGACGATGTAATTTTTCAGTGGAATTGCAGCGGTTTTTTTCCACCGCCTTGCTGAGCTCCAACAACTTCTCAGCCTTCACCATTTTTCTGCACTGCTCTGCAAGAAACTTGGTTTCCGGCGATGTGAATCTCCGCCCTCCATGGCTATTGGGGTTATTATACGAATCGGGCAGCTTATGAGTGGGTATCAGGTGGAGTCGGCGTCTACGTCCTTAAGTCTCTTTACAGCGAGTGTGTACCTCTTCAAACACTTTCAGAGGCTATTGTTGTCAGGGTGTAGATGTGTAGATGCATTAGGCTGTTACTGTCAGCAGTATCTATCTTCCACCGCATAGTGATGTCTCACAGCATGTATTTGCGGCACTGATAGCGCCAACTGCCGCCACCTTTTCCGTTACTGGACGACTTTAACTCCCATAACCCTTTGTGGGGTGGATCGGTGACAAATGGCCGAACCACTGTCGTTCAGCAAGTGTTGGCACAGCTCGACCTTTCCCTCTTAAATAATGGTGCCCCCACACATTTCAGTGTGGCGCATGGCACATACTCAGCCATCAACGTTTCTGTCTGCAGCCCTGGCCTTCTTCCATCCGTCCAGTGGCATGTACTTGACGACTTGTGAAGTAGTGACCACTTCCCGATTTCTCTGTCACTGCCACGGCATCACTCTTCTAGGCGCCTCCCCAGATGAGCTCTGAATAGGGATGATTGAGACTCGTTCACCTCCATTTCCACTACTGAGCCTCTTTCTCATGATGCCATTGATAAGGTGGTTCACTCGGTCACCACTGGCATCGTTTCTGCAGCGGAATTTGCCATTCCCTGTTCTTCTGGGTCCTTTCGGCGGAGGGCTTCTGCCTTGGTGGACCGCAGACATCGCTGTGGTGTTTAGAGATCGCAAACGGGCCCTCCAGAGTCATAAGCGGCACCCATCACTGGAACACTTCATTGCCTTTAACCCATTGACTGCCGAAGGCGCGCCACCTGCTTGGGGCTGAGGCGTCGCGACCTGTGGCGTAGTCCGTCTACCTGCGCTGTGTGCCTGTCTCTCGGAGACGTCTCCGGGACCGGGTCGGCCCACGCTGCTCCACCCGCCCTGTGCTAAGTATTTCTCGGCTGAATACGACTCGCGCAGAGCCAGCGTCAATTTTTGGCAACTTTGAGCTGTAATATCTCGTACAATAGTTTGTGAAAAGAAATAAAATTTGGCCATCTTGTAGAACTTCATGCGTTGTCTTAAGAATAATAATGAAAAGAATTTTAGGAGCCATATTGAGCCAGAAAATTGTAGGTAAATCGGCCAGAACATTGGGCGCCCGAAAAAATTTCGTAATTGGGCTTCTTGCGTCTCCTGAACTAATGCTATGACGAACATGGGACTTGGCATGTAGTAACCTAACAACACAAGGTTCTTAAATGTAATGTTTCATTTCCACAACTATTTTCAGTACTAAATGAATTAAGAACAAAATTGAAGATTTTGTCAAAACGTCAAAGATGCGGTATTTTCGTTACGATTTTGCTGAGAAACTATGCTCCATAAAACATATCAATCTGTACGACTATAATGAAGGTTGGGAACGAAAATCAGGCCCGAAAACAATGTTGTGTGAACACATGATGAAAGTGAAATTTAGAATGCAATAGATTAACTGCACAACGATAAGGAATGAAAATTTTTATTCCCCTACAATTTTCAAATAATCAACAAACTAGTCGAAAAGATGTTGATATTTATGAACAGATGAAATCAGGCTGTATTCGATACTTCTTTTTCAAATGCTGTTTTCTATTAATGCTTCAAAGCCAGTCTCATTTGAACAACAAATTTTAAGCCCCCCCACAATGAGATAAAATTTCAATATTGACTAACAACAGAGGCAAAGTAGCAAGAAAAATTGCACTGGAAAAAAGAGTTTTAACTTTGGAATGTTGTTTCTCGTTGATCAAAGGCGTTTAAATCAGCTATGGAAAACATGTTTTGTACAGTTATGGAAAAGAAGTTTTGTTTAATCAGCCAGGAGGTTTCATGTTTTGTACAAATAGACCGAGTGTGGTATAAATTTGTACTGCTAAGCATAAAAGAGTGTAAGTGTCCATGTTACTTGTTAATAATTTAAATGTATCGTACGCATATTAATGTATGGGTTTTGTTAAACTGGCGCAATGTACTCGACATAATTACATTTCCCACAGTACAGATATAGCGCCATCTCATTCACCAAGTGAACTGCTACATATGAAGAATTCAGCCCTCATTTGAATAATTTTACACCTGTTGCATCTATTTCCCATCCTTCTTATCCATCCGGGCTTTGCAGCACCACTCGCGAAGTTAAAAATAGATTTTTAAATTTTTCGTTTCTTTTAGTAATTCATTCAGAAGAGTCAATACATTTTTGCAGATTTAGTTCCCAATGATTAGTAATGCTTCTTTGTATGATAAGTCTCAAAGCAGGGTCAACGCATAATGGAACTTGCTAGTTTTGCATTGGTATCTAGTTTCCCAGCGCACTTTCTGTTTCGTGCCAACAACGCATTAGCGTTGTTTTCTGCGAACGTCCACTCACGATAACAGCCGAGAAAAGTCTCCCTGTGAGTCGCAGGGGAATCTCGCCATAGGAGCGCCTTCTCCTACCAGTTTTTCTCCGTTCTATAGCATATTTTTCGACTATCTTCCTTATGAGAGAAAGGTGGAACTCAGCGAGTGCCATTTTTGACCGGTGGAGCGCATGAACATTTAGAATGCACAAATCTAAGATGTGAAAAAATATTTCTTATACCATTCCACAGTCTTAAGCACTGATCCCACTGGGCTCAGTAACATGTCACAACGGTCAACTGCACCCATACTCGAATTGTACTCAACAAGACATTGCGGTTTGTTTATTTTTTCGCCAGTATTTCTGTCAGTCTTCTCTGTTTCAACCATTTGTGTTGTGTGACTTGCGGTCAACATGTACCTGTCTCTCTTATCGCACCACGTGATAGCAAGGAACTTTTCAGTGGACCTAAACTCAGGTTCTCCTCTTTTTAATTTCTTTTGAAGTTTTGGCATGTTGCGCCTGTTCTTACGAACAGTGCCACATAGGGCTGTTCCAGGACCCTGTTCCAAATATGGTCCCACAAGAGTTGCCACTACGTCGCCACTTTTTCCCAAATTGTGGAACCGAATTTCGGTTTTTGCGCCTATATATACAATAAAATCTAAAATATACCCACTCTGACAGTCACACAGTACAAATGTCTTTATTCCAAATCATTTCGCTTGGTTGGAATAAATTGCTTAAACGACAATCGTCGTTTGAACAGCAAGAGACTTTCCGCTATACAAAGCTTGTGATGTAGACGAAATGAATTACGAAACGTCTTACGATCTTTGTCAATAATCGTCCTAATTTTAAATAGACTATCGCCTCCAGTACTCCCAGAGTTATCACTGATGTGCAACATTCTCAGAAGTAGACAAAAACGGTCTCCAGACATGATGTGACGCAGCATATGAAAGTTGCTGGATCTGGACGGGTTACTTCTGTAACCAAAATATCAGATCTGAAGATGGTTCTAGATTAACCAAAACCGGTCACATGAATCAACATTTGGCAATCAAGACGGATTATAAGTAACATTGTAAAATCACTGATTGCGGCTATCCTATCAGACATTATGTCTGTTTTTGCAAAGACTTGGCTATGCTTTCACTCTTTCTGATCACTCTGAAAAACGCTCATTGCTGGATGGCTGCAATGTTTTCACTGCAGAGCTGGTAGCCATCTCTCATGCCCTAGAGTACATCCGCTCCTGCTCAGGTGAATCCTTCGTCATCTGTAGTGACTTCCTGAGCGGTTTACGAGCTCTTGACCAGTGTTTTCCTTGCTCTCGTCTGATGATGGCTATGCAGCTGTCCATCCATACTCTTGCCCGTTGTGGCCACTCTGTGGTTTTTGTATGAACCCCAGGTCATACCGGCGTACTGGGTAATGAACGGGTTGATGGGCTGGCCAAACAGGCTCTCAGTGCACCGGCCCTGGAGGTTGGCCTTTCGGAGAGTGATCCCCAGTCAGTTTTGTGGCAGAAGGTCCTTGGCACCTGGGGTGATGAATGGTTCACACTGCCTTCAAGCAACAAACTTCAGATCATCGAGTAGACTACCGGTATGTGGTCCTCCTCCTTTCAGGATGCTCACAAGAACTCCGTTGTTCTCTGCCGGCCATGAATTAGTCACACTTGGCAGACGAACAATTATTTATTGCGCTACGAGGACCCACCTCTCTCTCACTGTTGTTCAAGGTTGACAGTTTTCAGTTTTATTCGAACAGGGAGCTTTTATCACTCGATCTGAGAGTTTGGCTCTTTTGTGTTGAGTCTGACCTTTAACATACGGTTTTAGATTGGGGCCTGTAGTGTGTCTCTTGTTGGCTGGCTTTCCAGTTATGGTTTCCATGATCGGCCAACCACTGTAACACACTGTGTGTCTTTCATTCCTGCTTTCTGATCTTTGTCTATGTCCGTCTTGTTCTGTGTCGTGGCTTGCCATCTCTGTTGGTTGTTTTGTTCTTTGTGGGTGTTCCATGATCGTGGAAAAAGGGACCGATGGCCTTTCCAGTCTGTTCTCACCACCCCCACAAACCAATCATCAAACCTACTTAATTAACTATCAAAACGTCTGTTAGCCGTAAAATAGTTTCTACCTGGAACAAAAGGTAGTTATTATGACAACTAGCGCTTGTGCATTAGAGGCTGCTATTTAAATTTCGCAACCATTAGTAGACATAAAAAGTGGTGTCTTGTCTGACAAAGAAGTATAAGAGAATCTATTCCACAAACATAAAAAAAAGTTGACTTGGATATTCTGTCACAGACACAGTCCCTTTTTCTGTTCAGAGACGTCAGTGAACCCGCCCAAAGATGTAGTCAATGATGTGGGGGCGGGGGGGGGGGGGGGTGCCACGACAGCCTATCAGCTCCATTCATTCCACCAGGAAGGAGGTACAAGGCTCGTGTTGTCTGTAGTTCAAACATGTCTACGTGGTCAATACCACAGTTCGATCGCGTCCGCATTGTTACTTTGTGCCAGGAAGGGCTATTAACAACGGAAGTTTCCAAGCGACTAGCAGTGAACGAAAGTGATGTTTTTCGGACAGAGAGGAGGTACAGAGAGACAGGAAATATCGATGATATACCTCGCACAGACCACCCAAGGGCTACTACTACGGTGGATGACCACTACCTACGGATTATGGCTCGGAGGAACCCTGAAAGCAAGGCAACCATGTTGAATAATGCTTTTCGTGAGGCCACAGGACTTCATGTAACGACTCAAACTGTGGGTAATAGGATGCATGATGCGCATCGTAATCCCGACGACCATGGTGAGGTCCATTTTTGCAACCACGACACCATAAGGGCGGTACAGATGAGCCAAACAATATGCGGAATGGACTGCTCAGAATTGGCATCGCGTACTCATCACCGATGAGTTTGGCATATGCCTTCAACCAGACAATCGTCGGAGACATGCTTGGAGGCAACCCGGTCAGACTGAACACCTTAGACGCACTATCCAGCTAGTGCAGCAACATATAGATTCCCTGCTGTTTTAGGGTGGCATTATGTGGGGCCAACGTACTCCTCTGGTGGTCATAGAAGGTGCCGTAACGTCTGTACGATACGTGAATGCTATCCTCCTACCGATAGTGCAACCATGTCGATAGAATATTGGAGAGGCTTTCGTCTTCATGGCATGGACGACAATTCGCGCCCCCCTCATGCACATATTGTGAATGGCTTCCTTCAGGATAATGACATCGCTCGACTCGAGTGGCCAGCTTGTTCTCCAGACGTGAACCCTATCGAACATGCCTCAGATATATTTAAAAGGACTGTTTTTGTACGACGTGACATACCACCCACTCTGAGGGATCTACGCCGTTGAGGAGTGGGACAATCTGGACCAACAGTGAATTAATGAACATGTGGATAATATGCCACGACGAAGACAGGCATGCATCAGTGCAAGAGGACGTGCTAATGGGTATTAGATGTACTGGTGTGTACAACAATCTGGACCACTACCACTGAAGGTGTCGCGGTATGGTGGTACATCATGCAATGTGTGGTTTTCCGGAGCAATAAAAAGCGCGGAAATGATGTTTATGTTGACCTCTATTCTCATTTCTGTACAGGTTCCGGAACAGTCGGAGCAGAGGTGATGAAAAACTGTTTTTGATGTGTGTATTAAGAACTGGTTGTAATTAGACAAAAACTTTAGGTTTTTAACATCGGAATACCAGGTTGATCCACAAATAAACAGTTAATAGCTGAAGGCAAGCAAGATGAAAGATACGGCAGATAGAATAGATACATGTGAAGAAGGAGAAGACGAGATGGTGTTTCCTGAACGGTGTTACAACAGAAGTATGGGCGATTCGGAGAAGAAAACTAAGACGAACTTGATAATATGAGCAACGAGCACTCAGAATATTTCAGTGATGAGATAGAGATATTTTACAGCTATGATTGCTGAGTGATGTAGGTTACGAAGTAAGTGAAGTAAATAATGAAGTGGTTAATGGTCAAGACACTACTTTCGTGTGTCTCAGTTAGTACTTGACATTTTCAAAAATTTCGGAAATTCGGTATAATTTTATTTCAAAAGATAGCACTATCGGCTCGAATGAAAGTATCGATATATCGACGGAAAAACGTTGACGTACATGCCTATAAAATATCGGCTGCACATTGTAAATCTACTGCTGGTCTTAGAGCTGTATTTTTTATTTATTTTTTATTAGATATTCTGTATATCAACAAGCTAGCAGCATGCTTATAACCATTAGAGCAAGAATTGAAAGGAAAATGATGCACGTTCACGCTTGTCGGGCGATAAGCACTTTGTTAGTGGTAACGGCATGTAAGTGGCACAATAAAAGGTGCCCGATAGGTCTGTTGTTCAGATTTGTCTGGAACACTTTATGTCGACTTCTCTCTTTTTTTTTCCTTTTTTTCCTATGGCAGTGACCTAGCAGCTGTGTTGTCAAAATTCCGTGGTGATCGTAAGCGTGGCGATTTCTGCCGGTACCGCCGCGCTCCGATTACGTGAGCATTTCCGCTCACACGTCTCGGCCCACCACAAAGACTAGTCTTGTCATTCAGATTTTTATTCAGTGTTTTCAGCAACTGTTTTTGAAGAATGTTACTGTGAAAAAATAGTACTCTAGCTGCGTTAAAAATAGTTTTCAAACGCAACTGAGGTACTATTTCTTCACATCTGAAATCTCGTTATCCCATTCTCCTATTCACACCGTCACCCCCCCCCCCCCCCCTCCCCACACAACGTACATGTCGCTTGCATAGACCCTCGATCCACTCCTTTCACCTTTTGCTTTCCTTTCTTTGCTTAGGAGTGGTTTCCTATCTGACCTCTTGATATTTATACGTGTGGTTCTCTTTCTCCAAAGATCTCTTTAATTTTCCTCTAGGCAGTATCTACCTTCACCTAGTGATATATGCTTCAACATCCTTACATTTCTCCACCAGCCATTCCCGCTTAGCCATTTGCACTTGATGTCGGTCTCAGTTTTGAGACATTTGTAATCATTTTCGCTATCTTCATTCATTGCTTTTTTATTTTCTCCCTTAATTGATTAAATTCAATATGTCTTGTGTTACCCAAGGATTTCTATTAGCCCTGGTCTTTTTACCTACTTGATCCTCTGCTGCCTTCACTATTTCATTTCTCAAAATTACCCATCCATTTTCTACTGTACTCCTTTACCTGTTCTTGTTAATATTTCCTTTAAACTCCCTCTGAAACCCTCTAAAGTCTCTGGTTTTTTTTAGTTTATGCAGTTATCACCTCCTTAAATTTCCATCTTTTTGGAGTTTCGTAAGTTTCCATCTGCATTTCATAACCAATAAATTGTAGTCATAATTTACATATGCTCCTGAAAAGTCTTACAATTTAAAATCTGGTTCCTAAATCTCTCTCTAATCACTGCATGGTCAATCTGTAACCTTCCAGTGTCTCCAGGTCTCTTCCACACATACAACTGTCTCTCATGATGCTGAAACCAGGTGTTAACTGTGATTAAATAATGTTCTTTGCAAAATTCTACCAGGCGGCCTCTTTCATTCCTTTTCCCCAGCCGATATTCACCTACTACTTTTCCTCCTCTCCTTTTTCCTACTATCGAATTCCGGCCTCCCATGACTATTAAATTTTCGGTTCCCTCAACTATCTGAATAATTTCTTGTATCTGATCATATATATCCACAATTTGCTCCTAAAAAAATGGGTCTGAGCACTATGGGACTTAACTGCTGTGGCCATCAGTCCCTAGAACTACTTAAACCAGGATTAGAACCTGCCACCGTAGCGGTCGCGCGCTTCCAGACTGTAGCTTTAGAACCGCTCGGACACTCCGGCCGGCTTTTCCCCCTCATCTGCGGGACTGGTTGGCATGTAAACTTGTACTACTGTCGTGGATGTGGGTTTCGTGTCTATGTTAGCTACAATAACGCGTTCACTATGCTGTTTATATGAGCTTATCTGCGATCCTACATTTTTTTCTCATTATTAAACCTACTATTTGATTTTGCATTTGTAATCCTATATTCACCTGACTAGAAGCACTGTTCCTCCTGCCAGCGAAATTCACTAATTCCGAACGAAGTCTAACATAAATCTATCCATTTCCCTTTTTCAATTTTCTAACATACCTGATCGATTAAGAGATCTGACATTCCACAGTCCCATCCGTATAACGCCAATTTTGTTTGTCCTGATAACGACGTCCTTCTGAGAGATGCCTGGAGATGCAAATGGGGGATTATTTTACTTCCGTAATATTTAATCCAAGAAGGTGCTATCATCGTTTAACCATAAAGTAGAGCAGCATTCACTCGCGAAAAATTACGGCGGTGGTTTCCTCTTGCTTTCAACCTTTCGCTGTACTAGCACAGCAATGCCATTTTGGTTGATGTTACAAGGCCAGACCAATCAATCATCCAGACTGTTCCCACTTCAACTACTGAAAAGGCTGGTACCCATCTTGAGGAACTAAGCATTTTACAGGCCTGTCAATAAATACCCCTCCGTTGTGGTTGAACCTACGGTACAGCTATCTGTATCGCTGAGTCCCGCAAGGCTCCCCAACAACGGCAACGTCGATGTCTCATGGGTATGGGGAAGGGGAAGATAGACATATACATGGTCCAGATTAACTTTCCGACTTTGCGAAGAAATGGGAGAAGGCTAAGAACATATACCAGCATTACACTCGCGGCTTCGATGTACACATACATGGTCGAAGCGGCGGGTGTAAATCTAGTATGTTTTTTTGGCCTTCTCCCATGTCTTCGCAGAGTCGTCACGTTAATCTGGATTTGACTATGTTAGTGCTAGAGTGTGGCTGGATATTTTCCCTGTCACCACTCCTTCATCTCATCTGTCTGCCTCTAGTTTCATCCTATGTCGAAGTGCGAAAACATATCTGAAATATTTGCGAAACGTATAACAGAGACGGATCGTGTGTACAAACCTAGTGCTCACCTATTCGCATGAAACCACCAACAAGCCATACCCAAACCCGGCGGCACGTCGGATCTCTTCATTAGTCTGCCAGGCGGTTTTGATGTCTTCTCCAGTCGCATTCACAGTAGGACAATTGCTGCCACAGTCACTACCCTTTCTTACCGCTACATGCACATTGACTAAATTTACTGTCTACAATCCATCCTTTAAACTGATAACAGTAGGTGCCGCTAACGCTGCTGTTTTACACACTTCGTTCCGAATTACGAGTTAATTCAACTAGTAACGTCTGGGTTCCATTGATTAAATAATTACTAACACAACATCTTGTAAAACGAAGCCTTTAGCTTCCACAACTTTGCTCAGATTAATGTTCTAGCGACAGTACAAAATTGCTTCTACGTAAACTATCATATTTGCTCGAAAATGTATCATTCCTGAAAGGTATTTTAACCAGTATTTTTTTGTTATTTCCTTAGGTTTAAGGCCAATTACTTGACCTTGTCCAGAGGGATATGAAAACCAGTTTTCTCGGACATTATTCTTGAGCCGTTGGTATCAACTCTGAATGTAAACTTTTCAAGTGTCGAAAGCAGTAGCCACTGGATACGACACATTGTTTTGGTGGCAGAAGACTCAACAGCCAGGCTGGTAAGAAATGAGTGTGACGTGCTTCTCCAGTTGCTGAAGTGGTGTTATGATAAATCTGAAATCGTAGCAAATGAGACTACCTACGTGCGGCTCAAATGCAGCCTCTCGCGGTCGCAGGACTAGACTATTAGCGTTGGGTGAGCTCTAGTGCAACGCATTTTTCAAGTATCTCAAAGAGCTGCCTAATTAATGGACTGATTAGCAGGACAGGGCACCATTGATTTTAAGATGCCACTGGACTTCCTTGGACTCTATCTTGATGCAATCCTCGTTACTCTCGTCGTATTTGCCGCAAAGTGCGATAGAACCGATTTAATTCAACTTTAAGGCGTATACAGAGATGTGTGCTGCTGAGGGTCGCAAGGACCTCCACAATACAACCGGTGGAGGCACTATTGATCGTGGCAGCCGTGTGCCCAGTAAATATTATTCTCAGATACACAGGATCTCTCTACTGGATACGTTAAGGGA
The DNA here is from genome assembly GCF_023897955.1 of Schistocerca gregaria. Taxonomy (NCBI): domain Eukaryota; kingdom Metazoa; phylum Arthropoda; class Insecta; order Orthoptera; family Acrididae; genus Schistocerca; species Schistocerca gregaria. Next base: position 839,976,871 of record NC_064931.1, read on the forward strand.
AATATCCCAAGCTGGAAGAAAAAACGGGTGCGGAAACAACAATCAATAAAGAGCGCAAATTATGGACTGTTGCGTGAGTGTATAAAAATGGGACACTATCATAGCAGTGCGATGAGTAAATGACACAGTTCCAAGCATTAAGGAGACCATTTATATGAACCAAGTAAATCGACGTCTAAGCATTATTCTATGTCTGGCAGGCTATGGTCGCTGCCATGAATATTTGTACCATGCAGAGTAACGTCCGGCAAAAATGTGTGAATGTGGCGACATTGGTACACCGGACCATTTCGTACTAGAGTGTCCAGCGTACAAAGATTTTCGGACTTATAGACACCGACAGGCACAAAAGACACGTTTTAGAAAGAAACAGCAGACAGTGTATCTGACAAATAACTTATAAAGTATGTAGAGTGGAAGAGAATCCCAATTATTAGTGATACGGCCGAAGTGAATTGTATGAGGGCGTTAATGGGTATTAACGAGAATTTCACGACGCTGAAATTAATTCAAAATGGTTCAAATGGCTCTGAGCACTATGGGACTTAACATCTGTGGTCATCAGTCCCCTAGAACTTAGAACTACTTAAACCTAACTAACCTAAGGACATCACACACATCTATGCCCGAGGCAGGATTCGAACCTGCGACCGTAGCAGTCTCACGGTTCTGGACTGAGCGCCTAGAACCGCTAGACCACCGCGGGCGGCTGAAATTAATTCCTACACATTCATTTCTAACAGTGGATATATGACCAACAAAGTGGGATTTGTGGCAGAACCGGCATAATGACTTCTTAACTATGGGGGCCTGATGTAGGTCTCGCAGCAAGAGCAGGCTGCGGGGTTTTGATGTGGTGGATCGCTTGGTGTCATACGTTGAGTCTACAGTGACTTTACACGACAGGGCTAGCTCATTTGTAGTTCCATCCAGGGGAAAACGCTCGGTGAGTTCTGGATTCTATGGGGTGACATGGTTTACCTAGAATTCCAGTTCTGGAGATGTAGCATGCTGTCAACAAAAATCGGGGATTCACTCACATAGAAGTAGGTAATGACAGCATGGCGCATAGTATTCCACAACTTGCGCTTCCTCAAGAATAGATCTTCCGTAAGTTAAATGTTCTGAGTGTGAAAGTTTGGGAACAGCCAGTAAGCTATCTGCTGCCATGGTAGTGCAGATGATTAACAAATGTAACATCATGTTGAGGGGTTTTGATGTTTTTCAGTTTTATATATTATTTTCTGTATTTTCTGTTTCGTTTGTATATAACATCACTAATGACTGAAAATGCCTGAAATGCATTAAAGGTCTTGAATTGAATGTTAATTAGAGTTACAAAAACACTCTGTAGCAATGCAAAAATTTGTCCCGAATCAGGTTCTTGTAAGTGGGTGTCGATAATCTTAACAATAATAAATAAATATCAAAATATTTTTCCTAGGTCAACGTTAATTATAGACTCCGTTAATTATAAATTTTCTTTGAAAACATTAAACCGTTAGTTTCCAACCTTACATTAATAGTAAACATGTCCAGAGAGGACTAGTGCTGATTTATTAGACAAAAATCTATTTCTATGTTCTTGTTACGTTCGTCTAAGCATTGTTGGATACCTGTTCTTTTCTACCTCTGTTGCTAGTTGGAGGAAGTATTACGTTAGTGCGAACAATTGTCAACTGAATTTGGACATTACATCTAGAGTCTCAATCACATGACGCCATGGATTTCCATTAAGTATAACTAGTAAAATAATATGTCATTCATGTTCAAAGTCTATGAACAGTTCTTTAATAAAATAACAACTGAATACCATTTATTTAAAATTTATGCAACATTACATGTATCACAGAGACACACCCAAATTTTTCAGCGTTACATAAAAGTAATTCTAAGCACTAATCAGAGTATTTTCATAATTTTAAATGCTATTCTTTCAAGCATATTTTTGTTGTAATTTTTTTAGAGAACAGGGCCTTGTAGGCAGTGGGACTGCGAAAGAATATTATGTCCTCCACAATTGTCCCGCCCCAAAAAGAAGGAAATGGAGAAAGGTAAAACAGTAATTGCATTCTGCCACACAAAAAAGTGTAAATAACATGAAAAATTAGTAGTTTCTGCCGCATCAAATTCCAGTGGCGTTAACCCAGTAATTAATGTTAAAAGATATATTCAACGGTCAAGAAAACATCTTGAAAATCCTCGACCCACCATCCTTACAGAATACAACGAGCACGTGCGTGGAACTGATCGAATGGATCGAACTGTGAACCAGTACGAACTATCTGCAACAAGAAACGGTACTCGGCTCTTTTCAGTTGGTTATTGGATGTCGCAGTACTCAGCTCCTCGATTATCTGAAGGAAAAGTGGAAATACAATCGCTGATGTAAATTTTCGGTCAAGGAGTTGTGCAGGTAAACTTCAGGAGATATGTAACACATCTGGAAGGACTTGGACGAGCTTCGAACTTCAGTCCGTCAGCAAATGGGCTCCAGTTTAATGGAATCAATCAGATGATTAAAAACTCTGCAACTCGAAAGAAAGCGATGTGCTGGAATAAAGAGGACATCAGCATGTACATAGTGCAAGGAGTGTAACGTGGGACAGTGTCTTGATTGTTTTTCTGCTTATCGTACCAACCAATTTTTTTTGTAGCTTTTACGATGTTTAATTTGCTCCTTTCTTCTCAAAAATGGCTCTCAGCACTATGGGACTTAACATCTGAGGTCGTCAGTCCCATAGAACTTAGAATTACTTAAATCTAACGAACCTAAGGACATCACACACATCCATGCCGAAGGCAGAAGTCAAACCTGGGACCGTAGCGGCCGCCCGATCACACCCTTACATACATATGCTCTCGATAGTGCTTAGCGTTAGGTGTGTGGTACATTATATTTTAAGGGGACGTTCAAGAAGTAATGCGACACATTCTTTTCTCGGTCAGTTTCTGAAGAAAATATGAAGAAATTGTTGTGGGACACCTTGGCATATTCCTGCTTCAGATCCTGTAGTTCCACGAAGTTCTAACTGGTGGCGGCGTCTGAAATTGAGGAGCGTTCCAGGCAGATAGCTGTCTTTCAGTCTGTTTTGGCGGAAAACCAGAGCATAGCAGATATTCATAGGCTGTTGCAGAGTGTCTGCGGAGACGCGACAGTAAGGATAAGCACGACGAGTCGTTGGGGAAGCGTCTGTCATCATCGCAATGTCGCGCAGACCTGTCCAATCTCCTGAGTGCTTTCGGCTGCATAGAGCTTTGACTTTTGCAGTATTCGTACATGCGGACACATTCATTAGGGGTGATCGACAGATCACTATCCGATACCTCTACGCATAACGGGGCGTCTCTGTTGATAGGGCAGACAGACTATTCCCACACTTCCGATTCTCAAAGGTGTGCGCTATTGGGTTCCTCGCAACCTAACAGAAGACCGTAAAGAGCAATGATTGATGTGGTGGTTACTGGCGAAGCAAGGCATTGGCTGCGATGTCGACCAATTGAGTGGAACCACGCGTGCAGGCAGACTATCCCAGTAAGGTGTCCTAAGATCGTGGAACTGAAGGAGTTTATGCTGAAAAGTAGTATTTGTTGCCAAGAGAGAGGAGAACAATACGTTGTTTTGGAGTACTGAATAAAAGTAAACTGCTTTCAGTAAAAGATATGTGTAGCATTACTTATTTAAGGCCCGTAAAGGTAAACGTCACTTTTTCACTTTACATGATTCTTTAAATTGTTGCAAACAATGTAGAGGTAATAACAGTTAAAAAAAGTAATTCGGGCACTAATGGGTTAACCGGGAAGAGTTCACAGAGAAGTTAGGGATGTGCATGGCATCTTGGGTCTTCATGACTGTAAGGACATTGCAAGCAAGTGATCTTCTCTACTATCTAGAACTATGACTGGAGTGATGTTCGTTCTACAACAATAAATTAATCAGGATATATGTCCTACACATTTTCAAGTATGACCAGAGCAATTGTCGGCAACAGACTAACTACAAGAAATACCTTTCACGTGTTTAATTTTGTCAGTGTTGTGTCTTGCTGCTTGAAAACTAAGTACTATTTTCTTTCAGTACTATTTCAGCAGAATACGTTAGTGGCCACTTTTCGCATCATATAGATGTCCCGCCTATGTCCTTTTTCAACTATTTCTAATCTCTGATGACTTTACCATGCAGTATATCACAGAATTATCTGCAGACAAACTAAGATGCCTTTCCAGATGGTTACCTAAACCGGTCACATGGATTAGGAATAGCAGAGGGGTTGCAACACTTTCTTGTGGCATGCCTGTTCTCACATCTCATTACTTGAATATTTTCCATCGATTACTAAGTACTCGATGTTTCTGACAGGAAATCAGGATTCCAGTACCAAAGCTGAAGTTATACGCCATAAGCATGCAATCTGTTTAGAAGTCCCTTGCGGGGAACGGTGTCAAAAGCCTGCTGAAAATCTAGAAATACAGAATCAAATTCAGATGTCTTGTGGATAGCGTTGATTATCTCGTGCGAATAGAGAGCCAGTTGTGTTTCATAAGAGCGATATTTTCTGAATCCGTGATGGCGATGTGTCAGTAGAACGTTACCTTCTAGATAATTCATAATATTCAAACATAGTATATTCACCAAAAGGCCGTTCTAAATCGACGTCAGTGATATGGGTCTCTAATTCATCGGTTTACTCACATTTTCTTCTTTGAGTATTTCTGTGGCAAGTGCGACTTTCCCATATATTCGTACGGATCTCTCGTCTAACGAGCGTTTGTATATAACTGCTGTGTATGGGCTGTGGGTATCAGCATATTTTGAAGAGAATCTAAAGGCATGTTATCTGGACCAGAAGACTTCCCTTTACTCCCCCTGATGGACAGGGAGTAAGAAAAGGTCCGAGGTATTCCCTCCTGTCGTAATAGGCAACTAAAAGGAGTCTCACACGTTTCGGTCTTTATGTGTTGGTCCCTTGTAGGGTTTGACCTCCAGTCTTCAAAATTTTTCCGAAGAGCGAGCCAATTGGGGAAGGGCGCCTTACATGGTGCATTGTGTCCATCGTGCATTGGGATCTTTAGCCCACTATCTCGTCGTTGCATTGCAGTCCCGCTCATTCACCGTCTTTTGGGCGAGGACACCTTACTGGGTGCGTTTTCAACCATGCACTATACATTGCCGCTTTCTGCGCAGACGATGACCATGGACGTCTTTGCAGCTGATATCCAGCACTGTAGCCAGACCGTTGTGGGGGGGGGGGGGGGGGGGGCGCTATGTACCCTGTTGGTTATAACCCCCTGAAGACATAGGAATCTTTCTGCTTATGCCTGCGCCGTTAACTCCTCACATATGCCAAGGAGTAGATGCCTATTTTCCTGGGGCATCGGGACTCCCGGAAATGGCCATCCTGCCAGGTGGCCCTTGCTCAGGCTGGGTGGCGCCCTTTGTGAGGGCTCGTGGTCAGAGAGGGTCTCACCAGGGTGGATGACACGCAATGAAGTGTGGTACATCATTTCTTGCTGGCGGCAACCCACCAGCAGTCTGTAAGCGTTCCATTGCTCAATTCAATTCGCAGAAGTATGACCCCAAATCGTTTCCCCCAATGACTACACCATGGGAGGACTGAATGGCTAAAGATGGCACCAAATCTTATTCACCCGAGTACTCCGTCTGTACGAGAGTTGATGGGAGAATCGGTTTTCTGTGGAGCACTTAGAGGACAAGTTTGGGGAGCTGGAGAGCTTGTCCAAACTGCGCTATGGGTAAGTTTTAATAAAAACAGCATCCTCTGCCCAGTCACTGGCATTACTCGGATGTGACAAGCTGGGGAATGTTTCTATTTCCACCACGCCCATTAAGATCTTGAATATAGTCCCGGGTATTATATTCTATAGGGACCTGCATTTACAGTCTGATGACGAGCTGCAGGCCAATTTAGAGCGGCGAGGTGTTCAATTCATCCAGCAGGTCCATCGGAATACAAAGGATAGTCCAGGTTGCCACCAGTGCGTTCATCTTGGTACTAGAGGATGAGACATTACGTGAGAAGGTCAAGATGATGGTCTACCACTGTGATTTCAAGCCATATATCCCTCCCCCGATGCGGTGCTTTAAGTGCTTTAAATTCAGTCATATGTCTTCCCGCCGTACTTCCAGCGCCGCCTGTCGAGGTTGTGGACGTTCTTCCCATCCCAGTACTCCATGTGCCCCACTTCCCATATGTGTCAACTGCGGAGAACACCATTCCCTCTGAACTCCGGACTAGAGTATTTTACAGAAAGAACGGAAGATAATGGAATACAAGACCCTCGACCACCTGACCTACACTGAGGTTAAGCGAAAATACAAGAGGCTCCATCCTGGGCATATGACATCAACCTACACTGCTGTTACGACAACAGTTCGCCATGTACAGTTGGCTCTCAGAGCCGTCAGACCACAATTGCCCCTTTGATGGTGGGGGGGCGGGGGACTTCCCTCCCTGTTGCTCCTGCACCACCTACTTTGGGAGCAACACCCTACCCCCCTCTGTCAACCATCAGCAACATCAGTCCCAACTTCTCAGTCGGAGAAATGTAATTCTTCTTCGGCTCCTCTCGTCAGGAAGAGATCCTTTGGGTCACTCCCTTCCCAGGTTCTGACCAGTGGAAAAGCGTATACCCACCTGTGGCTGAAGCACCCACAGATAGCCGGTCGTATGGCTACAAGGTCCTCCTCAGTCGCTGAGACTGATCTAATGAAGCCCTCCCAGCCAGAAGCACCGAAGGAGCAGCGAGATAAATCAAAAATTAAGAAGGCACCGAAGAATCCAGACCTTGCGTTGGCACCCATACCACCGTTCCATACAAGCTCTGCATCTGAGGATGTGGTGGAGATTCTCGCGCCCGCTGAGGACCTAGATCTCACTGGACCCTCAGACACAATGGATATTGACAGCACAGGTACTGATTCGGTGGTAGCAGGTGACCCCGAGGCGTAACTTGCCTCCTTGAGCGCTTCATGCCTTCCTAGCCTAACAATCACGTTACCCCGCAGTGGAATTGCGGTGGTTTTTTCCACCACCTGGCTGAGCTACAGCAATTGTTACGCGTCACACCTACTTTCTGCATTGCATTGCCCTCCAGAAAACCCGGCAACGCGAACTCCTGCCCTCCAGTGCTATAGGGGATATTACAAGAGCCATATAGAATTTAATAGGGTGTCGGGTGGTGTTTGCGTCTATGTCCTGAACTCAGTGTGTAGTGAACAGCCAGCCGCTGTGGCCGAGTGGCTCTAGGCGCTTCATTCCGGAACCGAACTGCTTCTACGGTCGCAGGTTCCAACCCTACCTTGGGCATGGATTTGCGTGATGTCTTTAGGTTAGTTACGTTAAAGGTGTTCTAAGTTAGAGGGACTGATGACCTCAGATTTTAAGTCCCATAGTGCTTAGAGCCGTTTGAATCATGTATTCTAGTGAACCTGTATCCCTTCAAACTCCTCTTGAGGCTATGGCTGTCAGGATAAGGACGATGCAGGAAATAACTGTCTGCAACACATATCTTCCTTCAGATGGTGCAATTCCTCCGAACGTCCTGGCTGCCCTGATTGATCAACTCTCTAAACCTTTCCTACTTCTGGGAGATTTTAACGCCCATAACCTCTTGTGCGGTAGTACCATGCTTACTGACCGCGGCAGAGGGGTTGAAAATTTACTGTCCCAACTCGACCTCTACCTATTAAATACTGGGGCCGCCACTCATTTCAGTGTGACTTATGGTTGTTACTCGCCCATTGATTTATCAGTTTCCAGTCCAGGAATTCTCCCATCTACCCACTAGTGAGCACATAAAGACATCTGCGGTAGTCATCACTTCTCCATCTTTCTGTCACTCCATGGACGCTTACCCCGATGGCCTTCATGGGCTTCAGACAAGGCAGACTGGGAAGCTTTCACCTCTGCTGTAACCGTTGAATCTCCCCCACATGGTGCCATCGATCTTTTGGTTGACCAGGTTACCAAAACGGTCGTTTCTGTTGCGTAAAATGAAATACCTCGTTCTCTAGTGTGACCCGGTGAGAGACAGTCCCGTGGTGATCGCCGGAAGTCACTGAGGCCATTAAAGAGCGTCGGCGAGCTCTACAGTGGCATAAGAGGCACCCTTCCCTAGAATACCTCATAGCCTTTAAACGGCTCCATGCCCGCTTTCGCCAGCGTATAAAAAGACGGAAACGGGAGTGTTGGGAGAGGAAACGACTGCGATTTGCGCGCGGTCCCTTCTCTCCGAAATGGAGTTCTTCGCTTTACCACCTCTACTTGCGGTCCGTTCACGTACACCTCCATGGTGTACGCCTCGGCCGCAGCTCCGTCTGGATCTTTGGCATGGCCTTAAGGACTTCATTAACCCCGCCGCTCTCCGCTGTCATTTCCTCTGACGTGGTCTACACCGACAGCTCTATGGGTGATGGTCACGTAGGCTCTGTGCATGTTCATGGGGGACACATTGAACAGCACTGCTTACCAGATGGCTGAAGTGTTTACGCTGCAGAGATGGCGGCCATATCTCGTACTCTTGGCACACTGGACTTGCATTCGGGATGACGACGGTTCAACCCCGTCTCCGGCAATCCTGATTTAGGTTTTCCGTGATTTCCCTAAATCTTTTCAGGCAAATGCCGGGATGGTTCCTTTGAAAGGGCACGGCCGATTTCCTTCCCCGTCCTTCCCTAACCCGAGCTTGCGCTCCGTCTCTAATGACCTCGTTGTGGACGGGACGTTAAAAACTAATCTCCTCCTCGTCGTATCTTGAACACATCTGCTCTTGCCCTGGCACGTCATTTCTACTGTGTACTGACTCAGTGAGCAGCCTCCAAGCCTTTGGCCAGTGCTAAACTTGCCATCCTCTGGTAGCGTCGATCCAGGGGTCCATCTATGCCCTGGAACGGTCCCGTCGTCCAGTGGTGTTTGTGTGGACCCGTGGACACGTCGGCATCCTAGGCAACGAACCTGCCGACAGGTTGGCCCAACAGGCGACGCGGAAACCGCTTCTGGAGATCTACATCTACATGGACACTGAAGATTACATGTAACTGCCTGGCAGAGTGTTCATCGAACCACCTTCACAATTCTCTATTATTCCAATATCGTATAGCGCGTGGAAAGGATGAACACCTTATCTTTCTGTACGAGCTCTCATTTCCCTTATTTTATCGTGGTGATCGTTCCTCCCTATGTAAGTCGATGTCAACAAAATATTTTCGCATTCGGAGGAGAAATTTTGAGATTGGAATTTCGTGATAAGATTCCGTTGCAACGGAAAATGCCTTTCTTTTAATGGTTTCCATCCCAAATCCTGTATCATTTCTGTGACACACACTCTCATACTTCGTGATAATACATGATGTCCTTGGTATCTCCGAAGATGATCTGCATTCTGTCTTACTCCGCAGGGTTTTCCTCCTTTGGAAGACGGGATAGCGTAACAGTATGCACAAGAAACTGCGTGTCATTAAGGATACTACGAATGTGTGGCAGTCTTCCATGTGGTTGTCTCGCAAGGAATCAGTTGTCCTCTGCCGGCTCCGCATTGGCCATACATTGCTCACGCATGGTTACGTAATCCGTCGCGAGGACCCACCTCTGTGTCGCTGTGGCTCCCAAATGACAGTCGTCCACCTCTTGCTGGACAGCCCACTTTTAGCCTCTCTTCGGCCGACTTTTAACTTTCCCAGCTCCCTGTCTTCTCTGTTGGGCGACGATGCCTCGGCACCAGCTTTAGTTTTACTTTTTCTCCGTGAGAGTGGGTTTTGTACTTCTATGTAAGTTTAAACGCATGTCCTTTGTCCCTCTGTGTCCCACACCCTAGTTCTTTTAGGGTGAAGGTTTTAGTGTGTTGCAGAGTGGCTGGCTTTTCCTTTTTATTCTCGTGGTCGACCAGCCACTGTAATCTGCTTTCCTGTTTTACTCTCTTATGTTTCTAACATGTCTTTGTTGTTGTCTTGTCCTCTTTTGTTCCTTTTAGTGTTCGTTGCCTTTCCTTCGTTCTTGTGGTTTTTCCTTTCCGTTTTGTGTTATATTTGTCGTCCGTTTTATTCTCACATTTGTGACATTGTTTTATTAGGAATAAGGGACATATGACCTCGTAGTGTGGTCCGTTCCCCGCTCTTTCAAACCAACCAACCAACTTTGCTTTATTAGGTGATTTAAGCTGCTTCACTACGCCGAGATTATCCACTTCTAAGGGACTTACGTTTGTAGCTGTTCTACTTTTGATTTGTGAAATATTTGCTTCGTCTTCTTTTGTAATGGAATTTCGGAAAATTGTGTATGATAACACCGCATTAGTGGCTGTATAGTTGGTAATATTAGCATTGTTATCGAGCAGTAAAGGTACCGGTTATATCTTGACGCTGATGTACTTAAGATACGACCAGAACGTTTTTGGATTTCCCTTCATATCTCGAGATAAAGTTTCGTTGTGTAAGCTATTAAAAGCATCTAACTCTGAATTGCGGGCCAAATTTTGAAGTTCAGTTGAGGAAACGTGTGAAGTCATCCACATGTGTACCAAAAGAAATCCGTTAAATTCCGGTTAGATTAAAAGCAACAAATATTTAAAAGTTGTCAATTAAACAAAATGCCTGGGAATTGCAGTTACGAACAGCTTGAATTGAAACGATTACATAGATAACGTAGTGGGGAAGGTGACCAAAGACTGTGTTGCTCTAACAGAACACTAAGAAAATACAACACGTTACCTAAACAGACTGCCTATACTATGCTTGTCCATCCTCTGCTAGAGTATTGCTGTGTGATGTCAAATCCCTACCACGTAGGATTGATGGAGGATATGGAAAAGGTCCATAAACGGACAGATCGTTTTGTATTGCGTGGAATATGGGATAGAGTGTCACGGATATGACGGATATGATAAACGATTTGTGGTGGCAGCTACTGTAACAAAGACGTTTTCGTTGCGGCGAGATCTTTCCACCATACTTCAATCAATGACGTTCTCCTCTGAATGCGAAATTACTTTATTGTTATCAACCTACGTAGGGAGAAATGATTATTTTGATAAATAAGATGAGAGAAACGGAAGCTGGTACAGAAAGATTTAAGTTTTAGTTTTTCGAACGTGCTCATAGAGAATGTAACGGTGAGAGATTGTATGAACGTGTTTTGAAGAACCAAGTGGACGGTACTTAAGCGTGAATTCAAGGTAGTTATAAAAAATAGATTTATAAATTTTCATATCATAAATAAATATGTGAAATCTTCATCTTCCGAGTAACAGAGAATCTCCTTTCATCGTTTTTGGCTATTGCACTGTATTCACAGCTCTGTTCGATGCGGAGTAGTGGTATTAATACAGCACTTTTTTCTAATGGCGGGTGCACGACCACAGAAAATGCGGCATAGCGAGAGGGGGAACGTTGTAGGAGTGAAAGTAGAGATAATGTGAGCCAACTTGTTGGCAGAGGTGCAAATGTTTCTTGTGGAGTTTACAACCCTCCACCCGGCAGGAGCAGGAAGAGCCACATGCCTAGTAGCTAGCTTTTCCAACATCTATAAGTATTATTTTGAGCATACAGATTGTACAATTTGAATGTTCCACAGAGAGTATTGATCCATAATTTATGCTTATGGAGCGAGGATGCGGAGTATGTCTATTCTGCTTCGTAATTATTGATTTTCCACACACAGAAGAATTAAAGAAAGTGAATGAACACGTAAGCGAAAATTTAAATCTTCAGTGTCATTTTACGTCACGTGATAGTATTGTACATTGTCACTCCAGACGACATTTAACAAACAGCACGATGCTAATCATTAATATCAAAGACGAGGTATATGTCGAAAAAATCCCAAAATATATACATTGCTGTAGGTTTAAATTGTAACTGAGCGCAAATAACTTATTTACATGCGCACAGCTACACTCTATGCAACAGGTAGATGCTTCAAACTCACGAGAAATAATCCAAACATCACGTTCCAGATTAATGGTTTTGAACATGGCGAGAATTATTTCATAATTCAGTAAAGTGTGAAGCCTTTAAATTTTCACACGGTGAACTGAAATGATAATATTGTCACGTAGCAGAAGGTGTAATTAGATGAATGACGAACACTAACTTCACTTAACAAAGGTTTATTCATCACTTGCAAATACAAGAGCGCGAAGCGAACTGCCTCCGGCCAGAACACATACAGTATATATACGGCTACAGAACGTTCCACTACAAAAAGAAAAGGCTCTGAGCACTATGGGACTTAACAACTGTGATCATCAGGCCCCTAGAACTTAAAACTACTTAAATCTAACTAACCTAAGAACATCAGATATATCCATGCCCGAGGCAGGATTCGAACCTGCGACCGCAGCAGTCGCGCGGTTCCGGACTGAGCGCCTAGAACCGCGAGATCACCGCGGCCGGCGTTCCACTACAATGCTGCTTGACGTTTGGACATACTTTTAGAATCTACTCGAACCTAATACAGAAATTAAAATCGTCCAGTCGAGGTGACTTTTGTACTCACGACCCTCCAAGCAATAGTTTAGTATCATAACCACTTCACCACAGTTCTGCTTAGCTTCTTCTGCGACAGTGCTCCCTCCTTCAGAGAACAGCGTCTCGGTGTTACGTCCTCCTAGTCCGGGAATGAGTCATCGGTCCTGCAAAAACCGACTCCTGATGACTGATTCTCACCTTGGCGGTGATCTTCTACGATTCTTTTATTATTATTATTATTATTATTATTATTATTATTATTTCTTTTTTTTGGAGCTACGCTCTTCGTCACCTTTCCGCTTGTTGCCTGTCGATGGAGCTTCGAATTTACCCTGGGTTGCAGTATCCTTATGGGGCTACATTCGAAGGACGTGGAACGTATCTCCGATCTTTCGTCGTGTAGTGTCGGAGTCGAAATCTTGAACTTCATATGTAACATCAGACAACTGTCTCACAACCTTATAAAGTCCAAAGTAGCGCCTGAGGAGCTTCTCAGAGCGACCAACCTTCCGAACAGGACTGAAGATCCAGACGAGTTGGTAGACAACAGGGCGATGGCTCGCCTCATACTTTCGGCTATCGTTTTCTTGAGCCTGCAGCGTGCAGAGTCGAGCTAACTGCCGAGCTTCCTCAGCTATGGTTAGCACGTAGCCGATGTAGTCCGTTCACGTCATCAGTATGTAACGGAAACACAGTGTCCATCGTCGTAGTCGCCTCACTCCTATGCACCAGGAAAAATGGCGTAAATCCTGTGGTGTCATGTTTGGCGGTATTGTAGGCAAACGTCACGAAATGTAGCACCACATCCCAGCTGCTCTGCTCACCATTGACGAACATTGATAGCATGTCGGCGAACGTCTTATTAAGACCTTGAGTAAACCCGTTAGTTTGCGGATGATAGGCAGTCGTCATGTGATGAGTAATGTTGCACCGACGATTTATCTCTGTCACGAGATTCGATTGAAAAACTTTTCATCAGTCCGTAATTAACGACCTTGGGGCACCGTGTTTCAGTACAATGTCTTCCGCGATGAATTTGGCTACCTCGGATGCTTCGGCTGTTTTCACGGCTTGTGTAATGGCATCAGCAGTGCTGATGGTATTGGAATGGGTCGGCCAGGTGGTTTCTGAGGAACTGCCTTTCTCCTCTGGCACCCTCGACAGTGCTACACATAGTGACGGACACTCATAAATAAACCTGGCCAGAAAAGTCTCTTCCGGATTCTATCGTATGTCTTAATAAATCCTAAATGTCCGGCTTCAGGTGTGTCATGGAATTTCTGTAGTACATCTAAGCGCATGTGTTTAGGTATCATTGGTAGCCACCTATTTCCAAGAGTATCAAAGTTTTTCTTGCAAGGTAATGCATTAGTTGCCTTAACTTGTCCTTTCACATCCTCTGACCGATTTAAAGCAAGCATGATTTGAGATATCTTGGCGTCCTTTTCTGCTCAGCAGAGAGATCCCGGAGTTTAGCGAGACAGTCACTATCTTAATCAAAGGCTTGACGGTCTTGCACAGGGTTTCTTGAGAGACAGTAGGCACTGTGTCTTCTTCCACTTTTTTACAATACAGTATTGCCATACTCTTGAAGACGTAGTGCCTACCTGGCGAGTCGTCCTGTTGGATCCCTAAGACCTGTTCACCAACAAAGTGCATGATGATCTGTAACAAAGGTGAATAGCCTTCCATAGAGATACTGGTAGATACTGTCGAAATTAGCCTATGACCCAGATCACAGCAAGACATTCTCTTTATGTAGTTGAGGAGTTACTCTCGGCTTTTGTAAGTGTCCTAGAAGCAAAGGCTATATCCTCTTTACCATCAGAAATTTTCACCAGAAGTGAACCGATCCCATATCCGCTGGCATCTGTGTGGAGTTCTGTAGGTGCTCTTTCATCGTACAGACGAAGTACAGGGTCAGTCGTCAGAGCTTTTCGCACCTCATCGAAGGAGTCTTGTTGAGCAGCACCAAAGATAAATTTAGCATCAGCTTTTAACAACTGTTGGAGTGCCCTGGCTTTGATGCAGAATTCTTTGATACAACGACGGTAATAATAACATAATCCGAGGAATCTTCTCACATCTCTAATACTTTTAGGAATAGGAAATTCCGTTACAGATCTCATCTTTTCTAAGTCTAGCAACACACTTTCGTTTGACACAAGGTGTCGAAGTATTTCGATTTCTCTTGCCCCCAAGAGAGACTTGCTTGGATTAAGTTTCAGTCTGCCTTGTTGGAGACAGTTAAGAAAGGCCCTCGGTCTTTTTATATGTCCATCGAATGTCTCTGAGTACACATATAATGCCATCTAAATAACGAAGACACATCGTCCACTTCAGCTGCCATAGAAGATTATCCATCATCAGTTCAAAAGTTGCTGGTGCATTACAAAGACGAAACGGCGTTACCTGAAACACATACAGGCCCTCATTGTGATGAATGCTGTTTTCTCACCATCAGCCTCATACACTTCAATTTTCCATTATCCAGTGGACATGTCCATTGTTGAGAAAAAATTAGCCCCCTTCAACCAATGTAGTGTATCGTCAATTCGTGGAAGAGTGTAACCGTCCTTTTTAGTTAGCTTATTAAGCTCCCCCCTAAAAGCGCCATCTGCCATCTTTCTTCCTGACGAGGACTACTAGTGACGACCACGGAATCTGCGAAGGCTGAATGATGTCATTCTTCATTATGTTTTCTACCTCATCGTGAATTACGTTCGACGTTCCGTTGCTGACACACGGTATGCTCTCTGGATTATTGGTTGATGGTCTCCAGTGCTAATCCGGTGCTTCACTTCCAAATTGCCAAGTTTGCTCTTCACCTGCGGACTGAACAATTTAGAGAACTCTCTAATAATGGCATGTAGCTTCTGTTGTTCCTCAGTGAGATCTGTTGATAGTTGAGTTAGACGATCTTGTCTCACAGTGGCAGCGCTAATTTCGCCGTACGACTCGGCATGGGAGGTTTCTATGACGCTCAGGCGTTCTTCAATTACCGAACTGTCTAGGGCGCTGCAGCCATGGACTGTGCGGCTGGTCCCGGCGGAGGTTCGAGTACTCCCTCTGGCATGGGTGTGTGTGTGTGTGTGTGTGTGTGTGTTAGTCCTTAGAATAATTTAGGTTAAGTGGTATGTAAGCTTAGGGACTGATGACCTTAGCAGTTACGTCCTATAAGATTTACAAACATTTGAACATTTGTTCTTCAATTAACGGTTCAGCGTTTGCAACGCACTTGCGTCTTGGAAGCATCTGTGGCTCTCGGCGACATTTAACTATTCACAACTCACCGAATCCGTTCTTAAATGTGACGACACAGGCTGAGATGACTAAGTTACACTCCTGGAAATGGAAAAAAGAACACATTGACACCGGTGTGTCAGACCCACCATACTTGCTCCGGACACTGCGAGAGGGCTGTACAAGCAATTATCACACGCACGGCACAGCGGACACACCAGATACCGCGGTGTTGGCCGTCGAATGGCGCTAGCTGCGCAGCATTTGTGCACCGCCGCCGTCAGTGTCAGCCAGTTTGCAGTGGCATACGGAGCTCCATCGCAGTCTTTAACACTGGTAGCATGCCGCAACAGCGTGGACGTGAACCGTATGTGCATTTGACGGACTTTGAGCGAGGGTGTGTAGTGGGCATGCGGGAGGCCGGGTGGACGTACCGCCGAATTGCTCAACACGTGGGGCGTGGGGTCTCCACAGTACATCGATGTTGTCGCCAGTGGTCGGCAGAAGGTGCACGTGCCCGTCGACCTGGGACCGGACCGCAGCGACGCACGGATGCACGCCAAGACCGTAGGATCCTACGCAGTGCCGTAGGGGACCGCACCGCCACTTCCCAGCAAATTAGGGACACTGTAGATCCTGGGGTATCGGCGAGGACCATTCGCAACCGTCTCCATGAAGCTGGGCTACGGTCCCGCACACCGTTAGGCCGTCTTCCGCTCACGCCCCAACATCGTGGTGTCGCGACAGGCGTGAATGGAGGGACGAATGGAGACGTGTCGTCTTCAGCGATGACAGTCGCTTCTGCCTTGGTGCCAATGATGGTCGTATGCGTGTTTGGCGCCGTGCAGGTGAGCGCCACAATCAGGACTGCATACGACCGAGGCACACAGGGCCAACACCCGGCATCTTGGTGTGGGGAGCGATCTCCTACACTGGCCGTACACCTCTGGTGATCATCGTGGGGACACTGAATAGTGCACGGTACATCCAAACCGTCATCGAACACATTGTTCTACCATTCCTAGACCGGCAAGGAAACTTGCTGTTCCAACAGGACAATTCACGTCCGCATGTATCCCGTGCCACCCAATGTTCTCTAGAAGGTGTAAGTCAACTACCCTGGCCAACAAGATCTCCGGATCTGTCCCCCATTGAGCATGTTTGGGACTGGATGAAGCGTCGTCTCACGCGGTCTGCACGTCCACCACGAACGCTGGTCCAACTGAGGCGCCAGGTGGAAATGGCATGGCAAGCCGTTCCACAGGACTACATCCAGCATCTCTACGATCGTCTCCATGGGAGAATAGCAGCCTGCATTGCTGCGAAAAGTGGATATACACTGTACTAGTGCCGACATTGTGCATGCTCTGTTGCCTGTGTCTATGTGCCTGTGGTTCTGTCAGTGTGATCATGTGATGTATCTGACCCCAGGAATGTGTCAATAAAGTTTCCCCTTCCTGGGACAATGAATTCACGGTGTTCTTATTTCAATTTCCAGGAGTGTATTCTTCAGTGGTGTGCTTCTCTTACATTCCACTACAAGATCCATGGGTTGAAGCAGGGCATGACAAGTGACGATTACCTTTCTAGCGCTGACTGGAGGTATGATCACTTCATCTAGCACACATAGCCTTCACACACTCGGATGCGCATCTTCCTGTCCACAGTATCTGATCTCAGCTAGCACCATCTTGGAGTGATCACAATCTATAATTGCCTCAGAAGCTTTCAAAAAGCCCCATCTGAGAATGACGTCACGCTTACACTCTTGTAAGGCGATGAATTCTAAGGGCTACGTATGGCCAGTTATACCTACACGAATGGTTCATCTTCCTGTAGGTTTTACACATTTCCCATGAGAAACCTTCAGCAGAGATGTTTTGTCGTCGACGAATACGGTTTTCTGCAACTCGCAATGGTACTTCTCCGAAATGATTGAATATGTTGCTCCAGAGTCCACAAGAGCTTGGGCTCGTCGGCTATCCATGAGGATATGGACATATCTTGCTATCATTTTTGTAGTGATCGACGGCGGAGAATTTTTCTCTTCGGAATCCTCACCTCCAAGGAAAGTCGCACCCTTTAGTCAGTAGCACCTTACGTCATCCTGCACCCACATCTTGTTCACCTTCGTCGTCCCAGAGTTGGCGTCGGCTAAGATCTGTCTGCTGCCTTCTGGCGCAGGTGTCATCTAATATTCGCTTCCGATCTCGACGATAGCGCACCACATGTCCCGGTCGTCCACAGTGGAAACACCCTGTTTGGTTATCCTTCGTCCTCCAGACGTCAGTCTTCGTTGGTGCTAAAACAGGATCCTGATGCTGTCGAAACCTCCTTCAGGAGTAGGGCTTGATACATATCCTCAGCAACACCATTCATGAGATGTGCAACCTTATCTTCCTCCTTCATTCTAGGATCCACTATTTTACACAGCTCCAAGACGTCTTGAATGTAGTGCTGTAGTTTCTGCTGGACGCTGTGTCCTGCACTTTATCTTCTGCCGTGCACTAGTGTTGTGGCGTGTCGCCAAAATACTTGCGCAGTTCGATCTGGAATACTTCCCAGCTTGTGAACTTCTCCTCGTTGTTCTCCTACCATTGCTTGGCAGTGCCCTCTAAGTAGGAAAATACGTTAGCCAAACACGGTGTCATCCCATTTGTTAAATTTGACTATACGCTCATATACCTTCAGCCACTTGTTTGGATCTTGGTCATCCTCGCCAGAGAACCCGGAAGGATGCCTCATGTGGTGGCACACTGTTACTGTCATCCTAACGTCCTCTTCTTCTTCTGTCCCCGATAGATTGCGATCTGTTGAATATGGCTCGAAGTCATGTATCTCGCCACTTAAACGGCGGCTCTGACGTGGCCTGATTGGAGCCACTGTGTCGTCGATAATGTGTGGCATCACAAGCTGCAATACCCAGCGTCTCCACCAGAATAATGTCACGTAGGAGAAGGTGTAATTAGATGAATGACGATCTTCACTTAACGAAGGTTTATTCACCATTTGCACAAGCAAGAGCGCGGAGAGAACTGCCTCTGGCCACCACACATATATAAGGCTACAGAACCTTCCAGTAGAAGGTTTCTTGACAGTTTTGGATACTTACAGAATGTACTCGAACCGAATATAGAAATTTAAACGGGAGAGTGCATGTGAGTTTCGAACTCACGACCCTTCATGCATGGGTTTAATATCATAACCACTTCACTACCTCAGTCCTAATCGCGTTGTAATCGTTACCAAACGATTCCAGTATAACCCAACGACGTTAACTTCACCACGGCAAGTAATTGAAGTGACGTCAGCAAATTCCTTATCCACTATAGAATCTTAAGAAGAGCACTAACTGCATCCTGGAAAAGTCAGTTCTCTCGCAAAAAACAGAACGCAGAGCACAATTGCTCCACATCACAGCACAGGACACAGAAAAGGTGAATACTCTCGTGGCTCGTAACCAACGCCAGCTTCCCGCTGGTCGGAAAGACAAACCGACCCACAAAGATACGAAATCGCTAAAGTTAACATTCGAAAAGAGTGCTCATAATGCTTATACGGGTTAATCGAAAATGATCATTGCAGACAGTAGTGAAGTAGTTCAAAAATTACGATAGCAATAAGTTAAAAATTAATTCTAATTTGAAGAAACGAGAGCGCCAGATGAACAGGCAGGTATCATCGCTCCATCAATGTTAAGGTGAGATATTTGTTATGTCTTCTGGAGGAGACCACCACAGAACATTACCAATTTGCACATCACATTGTAACAAACTTAAAGAAAGATGGATTTTTTATAAAAAGATTAATTATAATTAGTTTTAAAAGAAAAAACAAACCGGGCTAACCTCATGGCAGTGCATTTTAGTTAAGGTACACACAGTGGTAAATCATGTTCTCCCAAAATCTAAGCCGGGTTGCTTTAATACATCACCATTTCCAGACAATGTTTCTTTATACAAAAATAGGCTATGTGCATACTTTCTTGCAAGTTGAATGTAACATCGTTTGCACTGACATTGAGGTAAGTAATTCGAGAGCGACGACCTAATGCCACTACTAATAGTAAAATGATTCATATCGAGCTGTTCAACAATAGACGAAATAATCCTTAAAGATCGGTCAGCTGCATTTAATGGGTAAAGAATTATATTAAAACATGACAATAAAAATGTACGTTACTAATGTTTATGAATAGACAAAATTGTGAAACACACATAAGCTACCATTCACAGACCACCTTAAATAGAATCACAAGATTCATATCACTATCACAAACATCATGTTTGTGTAGGTAGGTACATTAGATGTAAAAGTTCATGAAATCAGGTACTTAGTTCAAATATCTTAACGAGGATAAACCCTCTCGTAGAATATGTATCTGAAAAGAGTATCGGAAATTGGTATACATATTCCTTTATACATAAGTATTAGGCAAGACTAGTCAGATACATTTAAACTGCCTATAAGATATCAATTAACAATAAAATACCTTCAGATTAATCATACTTGCATTGGTGAAGGGAGATAAACCATGTATCCAATATCGAAATTGATTAATGATACAACAAGAGTGCTGCAGCGCTCTATGCTTAACCAGCTGTGGCTCGGATGCTACAAAGGGGAACGACACGCTAGTGTTCGGCGCTAGATGACAGGGCTCAGTCACAAAGACGCTCCATGTCAGATGTTCGGACTGCAGTCATGCGAATGAATGGCTGACATCTCTTTCTAAACATTCATGGTGGTATCTGTTTGTTCTGTATCGTGTCTCCCTACCACTTTCGGGCAACGACGCTCTGAGCATGTTTCTTAGGGAAATGACTAGTTTGAACCTGGGACCTATTGCTGGTAAGGAGACGCCAGACCACAGATGATATGTATAATTCAGAAGAGTTCAGTGAGACTAGCGATGATATATCCAAATACTTAATGATTTCAGCGTCAGCTCCACTACACTCCCTGTAAAAGAATATTAATACTAACTAAACGTAGTGTAAGGGGTTCAAGGCTTTCCTATTTTTAGTTAGCTGGTAAAGTAACGTCGAAAAAGCAGTTAAGTTTACCATTGGAAATTTTTATTCTACTCACAAAACATTGTTTATAAATTGCACTATTGATAAAAGGAAGTGTTTTAATACAGGATTGTAAAAATCAACTGCGTTCAACAAAAATGTGAACGAGTATTCCCTGAATGGTTTCCAAGTTCTGCAATGAATCGAAGGATGACCTAAGCCATATCAAATCTACACTCCTGGAAATTGAAATAAGAACACCGTGAATTCATTGTCCCAGGTAGGGGAAACTTTATTGACACATTCCTGGGGTCAGATACATCACATGATCACACTGACAGAACCACAGGCACATAGACACAGGCAACAGAGCATGCACAATGTCGGCACTAGTACAGTGTATATCCACCTTTCGCAGCAATGCAGGCTGCTATTCTCCCATGGAGACGATCGTAAAGATGCTGGATGTAGTCCTGTGGAACGGCTTGCAATGCCATTTCCACCTGGCGCCTCAGCTGGACCAGCGTTCGTGCTGGACGTGCACACCGCGTGAGACGACGCTTCATCCAGTCCCAAACATGCTCAATGGGGGACAGGTCCGGAGACCTTGCTGGCCAGGGTAGTTGACTTACACCTTCTAGAGCACGTTGGGTAGCACGGGATACATGCGGACGTGCATTGTCCTGTTGGAACAGCAAGTTCCCTTGCCGGTCTAGGAATGGTAGAACGATGGGTTCGATGACGGTTTGGATGTACCGTGCACTATTCAGTGTCCCCTAGACGATCACCAGAGGTGTACGGCCAGTGTAGGAGATCGCTCCCTACACCATGATGCCGGGTGTTGGCCCTGTGTGCCTCGGTCGTATGCAGTCCTGATTGTGGCGCTCACCTGCACGGTGCCAAACACGCATACGACCATCATTGGCACCAAGGCAGAAGCGACTGTCATCGCTGAAGACGACACGTCTCCATTCGTCCCTCCATTCACGCCTGTCGCGACACCACTGGAGGCGGGCTGCACGATGTTGGGGCGTGAGCGGAAGACGGCTCAACGCTGCGCGGGACCGTAGCCCAGCTTCATGGAGACGGTTGCGAATGGTCCTCGCCGATACCCCAGGAGCAACAGTGTCCCTAATTTCCTAGGAAGTGGCGGTGCGGTCCCCTACGGCACTGCGTAGGATCCTATGGTCTTGGCGTGCATCCGTGCGTCGCTGCGGTCCGGTCCCAGGTCGACGGGCACGTGCACCTTCCGCCGACCACTGGCGACAACATCGATGTACTGTGGAGACCTCAAGCCCCACGTGTTGAGCAATTCGGCGGTACGTCCACCCGGCCTCCCGCATGCCCACTATACGCCCTCGCTCAAAGTCCGTCACCTGCACATACGGTTCACGTCCACGCTGTCGCGGCATGCTACCAGTGTTAAAGACTGCGATGGAGCTCCGTATGCCACGGATAACTGGCTGACACTGACGGCGGCGGTGCACAAATGCTGCGCAGCTAGCGCCATTCGACGGCCAACACCGCGGTTCCTGGTGTGTCCGCTGTGCCGTGCGTGTGATCATTCCTTGTACAGCCCTCTCGCAGTGTCCGGAGCAAGTATGGTGGGTCTGACACACCGGTGTCAATGTGTTCTTTTTTCCATTTCCAGGAGTGTATAATCTAGGTTTAAATTAAGTTTCACAATAGAGAAAACTATCAAAATGGTCTACAGTGACCCTCAATTACCTTTAATAACTTATCTAACTTGTCGTGAATTACAGTGGCTGATGTGGCTTCTCAATAACTATATGACAGAAAAATCATTGCGTTTCAGATTTTTACTTCAAGTGGCAAATGTGAACACTATGAGCTTTAATTGACGATCGACACTAGTATTACTCAAAAAGGAGGTGTAACAGATGAGATTTCTACAGTTCTGAGTGCAGCTTTATGCGGTGTTTGCGGCATCGCGTGCGTTCATTACCTCGTCGGTGTTAATCAGGGGGGCGGCGGCCGGCGCAGCAGCCATCCAGCTCGCCGTCTCGGAACTAACTAACTACTCCTAACTTCTCCTTACTACAATTTACTGAAGTTTGTTTGAAAACAACTATCTGGATGTGTTTTCATCTGACCAATCAGAGTCTCAACGTTAACCTTAAGCTTCGCCTACAATAATTCTGTCTATCCAATGAGAAACGTTATACTTTTCGTGGTGGGGCATGTTTTTAAAGTTTGCAACGTAACAGAGACGGGAAAAAGTCTCACGCTAAAACCTGCAGCTGGTGTGGTCCTTTTAGCGTTATCGTAAGATCTATACTGTTCTTCTGGACGGCTCCATCTTTTAACATGGGCTAGGGGGTGGTCCTAATGTAACAGAGACGCGAAAAAGTCTCACGCTAAAACCTGCGGGTGGTATGGCCCTTTTTGTGTTATCGTAAGATCTACACTGTTTTTCTGGAGGGCTCTAGCTTTTAACATGGGCTAGCGGGTAGTCCTTAACGTAATAGAGACGCGAAAATGTCTCACGCTAAAACTTGCGGGTGGTGTGGCCCTAGTGGATAGCTGGCGACGTGGGTGTCCGGTCCGTCCCTTATCGTAAGGCCTTTTAGCTTAACACGGTTCTGATCTCGACTTCTGTTCTCGTTTCTCCCCTCGGAACTACGTCTGTCTCACGGTGGAAAGGTAGGAGATGCATTTAGGCATTCTTGTGTTTGTCTGTGGTATTCCATTTGCTCACTCGTTACTCGTATTACTTTGGTTAATTTAATGTCACGATTTATTCGGAGCTATGTGACATACTACTGGATTTGCTGATAATGTCAGGGTTTTCATGGAAGGAGTTGGATTTGCCTGACACCTCACATATCACCACCCTTCGAACTTAATTTTTGGACTGAATTTAGGCAATGATTGAATCGTCGTCTAAGTCAGTCAAAAATTTTCTAATTTATCTAAATTCTTTTGCATACTATCAGCCACGGTATTCTGTTCTATGCTAGTTCTTATTACTAATTTATATTTTTATATTCATCTACATTAGAATAAAAAATGACAAGAGAAGAATATTTTTATGCTATTATTAATTTTTTAACTATTTTTCTTTCTTTATTTAAGTGTGAAGTTTGTTTTTTAAGAAGTTTGTTATCGAAAGTGAGGAGTGTTTCACATAGATTTTCTTAGAAATATTGTTTTTATAAATGTAGTAATTAAGTAAAATCTATTCCTAACATATTTTCTAAATATCATATGCAAGTAAAAATGTTTATGGTTCTAGACACTCATTTCAACATTGTTACACTAACAAATAAAGATTATTTCCAATCATTACTTTGACAAAGAAATATACATACACAAGTATTGAGATATTATCCTAATAAATGGTAAATATGTTTAAAAAAGGGAAAACATCCAACTAGATAATTTTTTCCTTGTTTTTATAAGGAGAAAATAAGTAAAATATAGTTATTCTCTTAATTTGATAAGGAGAAAATAAGTGGCATATTGTTTCTTTATATACTGTCCATTTCAGAACTAATGACTTATTTTTATCGATAGTCTGTTTTTTACTTGAGTCCATTGTCAATGACTTATTATGTAGTTTATTAGCTGTCTGGGGTTCTTAATTTATTTAATTTTTCACATGTTTCTTTTGCACAATTCCTACATCACATAATTTGATTTCACACGTTCACACAATCCTATGAATGTTTAAGACTGAGGTTGGCGAATGTTTTTGCACGGAGGTGATGGACTTGAGCGAGGTGGATGTCGGCATGTATTTGATGTACAGCTTCGTTCGTCATTCCTTGTTGGCTTTGCAAGTGTGTGTTGCTGTTGTGGAGGTCCCATAATGGAATGGAGCTGTGAGTGCAGAATCTCGTGGTTTACTGGCTTTGTATGCGTGAAAGTCATCGTTATTTGTCGCTGAAAGCGGTCGTTTTTCGTAGTAATACTTCGCAGACGACTAGTTTACAATAGGATAGGGATTTGGGTAGGTATGTCGTCTATTCTTCACCCATCTTCTTTCTTGGTCTCAATCTTGCGAATCTTCAACTTCTGTTCTTCCCGCTTTTTCTCTGCTTTTAACTTGCTTCTTGGTTCTTCTCTGGGCCGGATATGGAAATATTTATTGATAACTAGTCGCTTTGAAGTTCTCCTCCTGTTAACAGTTTGATAAATTGTTTGGGCGTGTCATTTTTACTTTGTGGAAGTTTTCTTCAGTTTGGTGCATCAGCGTGCTGTTTAATAGCAGTATTGTGACTTTTACACATATTTTTTGCCAGCGGTGGCTTGCCCAAGCGGTCTTCTCGTCGGGCCGTTTTTTGATCATTCCACTGAGTGGGGGCGCCCCGGGGTTTACGAGCGGCGAAAGTCGGGTGTTGGCTTGTCTGTCCATGCACCGGTCGCTTCAGTAACAGATTTACAAGCGCCCTTTGTGGGTCCCACTGTCCTTTCCCTTCTCTCGACGCTTCGTGGGAATCGTGTCTTGCTAATTACGTCCTTTTCTTTCTTGATACTTCACCCGTTGCAAGTTGTGCGTCGTTGCATCTCTTCCTTGCTGGAGTTTTTACAATGGTTCTTACAAAAAGTTTTACTTATAATCATCTAACATATGTCTAGTACGTACATTGCTTAGCGCCTTCTTAAAAATCTTTACAAGTTTCGGCGCCCTTTCCATGTTACAATTCTAAGATATTTGGAGTCTTTACATCTACTCAAGAGTCCTCATATTCGTTTTTTATTTTTGTGTCGTGTCGTGGTGTATAACATTTTAGTATTTCATGCTGTTAGACTATCTACGCTTTATCCCTTCACCTTAATCTATGGTACTATTGGTGTTATTGTTGAAACTACTTTCTTTTTCCCACCTTCCTCTCTCTTCATTCTTCTTTCTCCTGACGATCTTATCTGCAACATAATCTTGAAATATTGTGCTGATTATTTACCAGTAATAAAATTAATCTTCAAACTTGAACTGAAAGTGTTTAATACTGCCAATCTCAGGTAAAAATACGTCTGCTCTATCTCGTAAAATACCCTCTAATTCTCTTTTACTGTGTTCCGAAATACCTAGAACTTCTTGGAATTTTTCGTCGATTTCTTTATGGACTTCTAACATGAGTTGAGGCGATTCCTTCTTTTGTGCATACCATTCTAATTCTTCATCCTCTTTATCTCGCGTTATTCTGAATTGTTTGTTTATAACAGTTATTTCTTCTAATTTTAGCTTTTGCTCAAAGAGAAGTGTGACATTCCCGAATGTTACGCTACCTTTCCCCATATCTATTTTCGCTCGTCTCTTACATAAAAAATCTGCACCTATAATCAAATCTATATTTAGTTTAGGTATAATCACGAAGTTGGCTTCGATATTTTGACCTTGCCGTGAAAGAGATAACCTTGTTTGTCTCGTAACTTCCGCAGCATTGTTCTAATAGGACCTCTTACTTTAACCTTACTTGTTTTCAGAACTGGCTATTCCTCTTTGGCATTACACTGCATGAATAAATTTTCTGAGATCGCAGTCAGTTCACTTCCGCTATCAGTTACAATATTGACTGGGATAAGCTTTACCATGGCCTTCACAATTGGTTGAATTTGAAAGGGTTGGTTCTGTTCTTCTTCTTGCATCAACGAATCCTCCACTGAATCATACAGGAGTCGTTTTAGGAATTTTCCTTGTGAATTCAAACTTTCTGTAGGATAAGCTTCGACTGCTACTTCTCTCTCTTTTATTTCCTCTTCTCTATTTCTTCCTTCACTTACGCTTTCTTCTACATCCTCTACTTTTTCCTCATCCTCGTCTATCTTCTCCTTCTTCGTCGCTACTTCTACATAATCGCATCTAAATGCTCTAATTATCGCTTCATAACTTCCTTCATTATATACGTTGGGTTGTGTGCCCACTAGTAACTTATTTTCAACTTCTGTCGACTGCGCATTATCCTCATTGAATTCGCTTTCCCTAGTTTCCATCTCAAATAGCTCTGCAATACTCATTACTTCGTCCTTTCCTCCTACATTCTGGTAATTCATCTTCCTCGTCAGTATTCTCCCAATTAATTTCGTCCCAACACGATATTGTTATTTTCTTGCCCTCGTTTTCATCTGGTACCTGCGGATTTGTTTCTTCCTTCTTCTCTTCTCGTGATAGGATTTTTACTTCTCTGTTCAAGGTGCTGCAATTGTCCTGGGTCGGTGCGTCATTCTCTTTGGCATGGGCACTTAGCTGTCAATTCGAACGTTTATCGGGGTTTGGTGGTCTAACCTCCATCTCTTCTATCTGTATTCTCTTTTCTTGTTCAGCTTGTTGATAGTGGTTTCTTTGTTGATAATTTGTCGGTCTATTGGTTCTCCAGTACCCGTTCCTGTTGTCGTTATTCCGTCTGTAATAGTTGTCGCCGTTCCTGGGTGAATTGTAGTTATTGCCATATTATCTTCTAAATCTATAACCGGTTCTGTGTTGAAATCTATTGTCGTTTCTTGGTGCGAAGTTATCACGTGACGTGCGCTTCGTCTTTTTCTTGCGTCATCTTCCGAAAATATGAACTCTAGTTTCCTTAGAATAACTTTAAATGCTTCGACGTCATTGACTCCGCGTCCTACTAATGGTTGCTGGTATTACAATGGTAGCTTCATCGCGCATAATTTAATCAACTCACCGTCACTGTACGGTACATCTAAGCATTGATTTTTGTTTGCTATTACTTCGAAAACTTTCACGGGACTCTTCTCTCCTGAATTTTCATAATATGGGTTCTGTAATAATTCGTACTTCACTCTGTTCTGTGCTTCGCTGGATCAATATCGTGAGAGAAACTTCTAACTGAAATCTTCGTACGATCGGCATGTCGCTGCAACATTTTGCATGATTTCTGCGACTGTTCCTGACATGTGTGTACATATAAAGTCTAATTTGTGTGCTAACGTCCAGTGTTCTGGTAATCCTATTCGGAATTTATCAATAAAAGTTCGTGGATGTAATGAGTTTCCTTCTCGAAAGTGTTGAAATGTTCTGACTGTGAGGAAATGATCGTTGTCGTACTTCGTCATAGTTCCATATGAAATTCGCCATTCCTCCCCACTTTTGTTTCTGATCATTTCTCCCTTCGTTCTTTCCGGTTGTGGTAGATCCATTGGATAGTGTCCACTGTGACTTTCGCCCACCCGCGGTGCAGGCTGTCTGATTTCACGTATGTTACTTTCCGCCTGTGATTGGAATCGCAAATGCGTAATATCTTCGTTAATTTCTTGTTTTTCCGGTGCTGTTACAGATACGGATGCGGTTGAGGGCTCTGTGCTTGCTCGATCCTGTTCACTACGCTCTTTAATAGTTTGCAACAACTCAATTTCAGAAATTGTCGCTTCGTTTGCGCTTCTATTTTGACTATGCGGTTATCATATCTTTTCAGCGCTGCTTTTGTGATACGTTTGTGTAACACACTGTTTTCAACAATTTCACGCGGTGTACCTGCTGCTTGTCTAGTAATTTCGTTTATCTGTTTCTCTAGTTCCTTGACTTCTCCGTGGGTGTTGTTACGTAATGTTTTGATCTCGTACTGAGTGTCATTACGCAATGTTTGTACGTCCACTTGTATCTTGTCAATGTCTGTTCTCAGTTGATTGTGACCCATTATTAAGTGTCCTATCACTTCTAGAGATTCTTCTGCCTCGTCTTTAATACGACTTAGGTGTAACTGAATTTTTTTGTTTTGTTCCTTAATCTCACGCATTCGTCGCGTGGTTTCTGCATTCTGAATTTGAATTTGGTTCGCTATGTTTTTATTTTGCCTTGTCATGGTTTCCGATATTTGTTGTAATAAACCTGCCAGATTGGTGGGTCCTATTGCGTTTTGCTCCGACGTCCTACGCTCTGCGTTTTTGCCCAAGTGTTGGTTCGCAACCGATTGCATTGAACTGTGCTGTAACACGTTTCTGCTTGCATTCCTTGTACTCTGTGGTGAGGGAGCTCTGATTACTTGTACTATGGGCTCTACGTATTCACGACGCAAGTTAGAATCCTCATCGACTGTCTCAATTCTTTCCTGCTCCTCAGTCGTTTGCTGACCTAGGTTTTATGTGCCTTGGCGTCATTATCCTCGTTATGGTGCGTTATCTGTCCTATTTCTCGCGATACTGCATCGTATGTTGTACTGTCCTCTAATATCTGTCCATTTTCAAGCTGGGTCTCTACCTCAATTCGGTCAAGGTGTCGATCTGCCATTGCTAATCTTTCCGAATCCCTTATTTTCTGTTTTAAAAGCAATTCACGCGCCCTACTTCGCGTCAACATGTGCTCATACAATCTCACACGTTTCATAAACTTTTTGTTCACACGACTTGACAAACCATTCACTTACTTGTTGGGTCAGAACCAACTTGCCAACGATGTATCCGCCACCTGTGCGCTTGCATAGGAGAGAAAACTTAATTCTAACAATATTAAAATTCATAACTTAATTATGCTATTGCTTCTGCTACAATGACTCACTATTTGTTGAATACTTTCCTCCTAACTATCGCTGCAGCTACTGTTTTCAACTATGTGTAACTTTAGAAAAAAAAATTTACTACGAAAATTTTTGTGCAGGATATTTTTTTGACCTAGTTAGGTATGTGGTCCACTTTCAATCATGGTAGTTTACATCCTGGCAGGGTCGCCATTTTCTAAACATTAATGGTGGTGGCTGTTTGTTCTATATCGTGTCTCCCTACCACTTTCGCACAACGACGCTCTGAGCATGTTTTTTAGGGAATTGACTAGTTTGAACTTTGGATCTGTTGCTGGTAAGGAGACGTCATACCACACATAACATGTAGAATTCAGAAGAGTTCAGTGAGACTAGCGATGATATAGCCAAATACATAATGATTTCAGCATCAGCTCTACTGCACTCCCTGTCAAAGAATCTTAATACTAACTAAATGTAGTGGAAGGGGTTCCAGGCTTTCCTATTTTTAGTTAGCTGATAAAATAACGTCGAAAAAGCAGTTTACCATTGGAAATTTTTATTCTACTCACAAAACATTGTTTATAAATTGTACTATTGATAAAAGGAAGTGTTTTAATACAGGATGGTAAAATCCAACGGCGTTCAACAAAAGTGTGAACGAGTATTCCCTGAATGGGTTTCCAAGTTCTACAAAGGATCGAAGGATGACCTATGCCATATCACATCTATAATCTAGGTTTAAATTAAGTTTCACAAAAGTGAAAACTATCAAAGTGGTCTACAGTGACCCTCAATTATCTTTAATAACTTATCTAACTTGTCGTAAATTACAGTGGCTGATGTGGCTTCGCAATAACTATTTAACACAAAAATCATCGCGTTTCAGATTTTTACTTTAAGTGGCAAATGTGAACACTATGAGCTTTAATTGACGATCGACACTAGTATTACTCAAAAAGGAGGTGTAACAGATGAGATTTCTACAGTTCTGAGTGCAGCTTTATGCGCTGTTCGCGGCATCGCGTGCTTTCATTGCCTTGTCGTTGTTCGTCAGGGGGGCGGCGGCCGGCGCAGCAGACATCCAGCTCGCCGTCTCGGAACTAACTAACTACTCCTAATTTCTCCTTAGTAAAATTTACCGAAGTTGGTTTGAAAACAACTATCTTCCTGTGTTTTCATCTGACCAATCAGGCTCTCAATGTTAACCTTAATGTTCGCCTAAAAAATTCTGTCTATCCAATGAGAAACGTTATACTTTTCATGGTGGGGGAATGTTTTTAAAGTTTGCAACGTAACAGAGACGCGAAAAATTCTCACGCTAAAACCTGCAGCTGGTGTGGTCCTTTTAGCGTTATCGTAAGATCTATACTGTTCTTCTGGACGGCTCTATCTTTTAACATGGGCTAGGGGGTGGTCCTTAGTGTAACAGAGAAGCGAAAAAGTCTCATGCTAAAACTTGCGGGTGTTGTTGCCCTAGTGGTTAGCTGGCGACGTGGGTGCCGGTCCGTCCCTTATCGTAAGGCCTTCTAGCTTAACACGGTTCTGATGTCGACTTCTGTTCTCGTTTCTCCCCTCGGAACTACGTCTGTCTCACGGTGGGAAGGTACGATATGCATTTAGGCATTCTTGTTTTTGTATGTGGTATTCCATTTGCTCACTCGTTACTCGTATTACTTTGGTTAATTTAATGTCACGATTTATTCGGAGCTATGTGACATACTACTGGATTTGCTTATCATGTCCGTGTTTTTTTCTAAGGTGCTGGATTTGCCTGACATCTTACAAATGGCTGACATCTCATTTCGCCCTGCTTCACTGTAGTGTTCAAAACCTAACGCCTCTCTCTCTCTCTCTCTCTCTCTCTCTCTCTCTCTCTCTCTCTCTCTCTCTCTCTCTCTCTCTCTCCCTCTCGCTACTTATTTTCTTTCCATTTTTACCTTGGCTCTCTGTTTCCCTTTCAAAACAATATCAATGTTTTGTATAAAACTTACATGCAACAGTTAACTTCACAGATCGCATGGAATATAATTTTATATTTCAGTACAATCTTCGGAAACGAATAAACTGAGCTCCAAACAGAAGATTTATTCTTCCTGTCACTAACAGGAAACAATTTACAAATGCAATAAATACTGTCCTTGAAATATAGGAGATGACTGTCTTTATAAATAAAGCACATGTCTGTAGCTGTACACACTTGTTTGTAACAGAAGAAAATTTGTAGCTGTTGTAGGTCACTAAAGGGTTCTGGATTTACTGGGCTGCGGTAATTTCTTAATAACATCTCACGTTTTCTAAAGGACCGCTCACTGGTTTCTCTTGTTGTTGGAATAGATAAAATTCATCTTGCGATTGTGCCGGATCTCGTAGATGCTTTCCGTTCCAGCTCCAACATTTCAAGATGCCATCATCATCGAGGTGCATCAAAATATAGACATCTATTTCATCTACTTCGAGGGGTTTGTATTCTTCCGGTCCTGTCCGGCTAGCGATGACACTGAACTTGATTGCTCTGTTTAACAAACAAAATATTTTACGCTGATAAACTACTCCCATTATACGAATTACAATACCTTTGTTCCGTTATAAGACATTATGCACGAAATACACCAAACTATGACGTTAATGGCTGCATGAATTTTGCAGTATTTAATGTTCCGCTATTTTCTCAGCATCATTTAAGAAGAAGCTACGTTCGTCGAATGTGTGGTAAAGTGCTCTCCTACAATGAGCAGCGCAAGTAAGGCTTCTGTGCTTTGCCAAAACTTTTTTTATTTTGGCACTCATGTCGGAGACAAAACAAAATTATGCAGCATGTCCTGCGAAATATTTCGATTATTCATCTCCTCTTCTATATCTTTGATAATATTTTCTCCTATCGTATTAACTTCTGTGAATTTAATTATAAATAAATCATTATCCTCAAGAGACCAATACCTACTGTGATCATCACGTAGTGGACCTTACCGTACGAATTAGTACACATATTAACTGTAGTAGAACATGTTTTATTAATACTTCCTTTGTAACCAAATATCTTACGCTGTCTCGAATTGCATCAGCCTGTTCTTTGAAATGCCTGCTTATAGAAGAGGGGTGTGGCATGACAACTGAAATGCTGATCTCCCGATAATGTGCATCAGGATCAATTAATTCTTGGCCTAATTATTCGAAACCATCACCAGAAACAGTATTGAAAGTCACATTCCTTAGCACACTTTGGAAAAGATATTGCTGTTATACTGTTTCTTTACTGTTTTCGGTATTGCTATGTCAATATGGAGTTTCTTGCAACTGCAAGTGAGTCGCTCCCGACTTGAAACACGGGACTGGAGATGTGTTTCTGCACGACGCGTACTCAGTACACTTTCCGTTTTCGTCTAGGACAAACAGATTTATTTCATACGTTTTTAGCCTCTCCCTTTCCTTCAGTGTGTACGCATTGGTTTCAGTTTTGCTTCTTATTAGTGCTGTTATGATGTAGTCACCCAACCTTTCTGGAGTCAAATTATGTCTGGCCTTCGGAAATGGCTTTTACGCTCGGCTGCAAAATCTGGCGCGGGCAGCCTATAAAGTTAGGCTGCATACGGCTCATCTCGCATTTTGCGATCGCCCACTGTCATGCAGGATTCTACATTGCCCAACGGAATTAAGGAATGATTTTTTCGGAACCCCATAGTGGCCTCCAATTGCGTCGCTTTTGTCGAGTCCTGCCCACTCGTTTCGTATACTGTGCCTAAGGGATGCTGCGCTTTCAGAACGCTACACAACAATTCAAACAAATAACATTAGCAGTTTTTTTCAATAAAGCAAATTGACAATACTTAACTTGGGATTTAGAACTAGTGTCGGAAGTGATGGGGTGACGTGTAATATAAATCAGAGTTCTGTTCTATATGCAATGTTCAGGCAAGTCCGTCACACAGTTTATAGATTACTACTAATTGTTGTCGTAGCACTCTTTGCTAGGTCGTGCCAATACACTGCGAATATTGTCCACTGATGTCCGGCCGAGGCTTGAAGGAGCTGAGCAGTGCTTATATTAACTTCGACTACATGCCGCTCCAATCGTGGTGGCGTCCGGGTGAGCATATTATTGGCCGACGTCGTTTTACCGCCTTCTCTGGTCCTGAGTTCTTTATTTTCGTTCCGGCGCCTGTGGTTACGCCAGAACAGCTTATGTTTGAAATTTCGCTCAAAGGTATTTTAACTGTTCTCTCTAATGGAGCAAAAACCTGACGACCTGCCACGTCATCCTCGGTCTCGGCGGCGTGGTGTCCACACAAGCGAAAAATTACACAGTTCAGATATTGATGTGAGATGTAAGGTGGGTTGATGATATGAAATTCTCAACAAATTCACCACGATTCTACCGAGCACCACCGTGGACGTGTCACACGATGACAAGGTCGTCACAGTCGCACATTTCACCTCTTCTTTGAAGGAGGGCAGAACCGCGACATTTAGCCTTCAAACCACACGGTTTTCTTATGGGTGTCCTAGGAAAACATATCGTAAATGCTCCCACCCAGAATCGACATGAAGAGACCCAAAGGGTTGGTATAAAGGGCTTCAATGAAACCATCACTTTCTCTGAGGCGTCGAAATCCATGCATTTTGCAATCGGAAACGAGCGTTCAGTGAGCAATGAGCAATGAGAAACAGGAAGATCTTTGTGGCAGGCGCTGACACTGCTTACAGCCTTGGACGTTTCAACTCTTTTTTAAGAATATTACGGTGCTGCATCCCCACTCATCCGGGGGTAGTGGCATAGCAGTTGTAGTCGCTACAGTCTGGAACCGCGCGACCGCTACGGTTGTAAGTTCGAGTCCTGCTTCAGGCATGGATGTGTGTGATGTCCTTAGGTTAGTTACGTTCAAATAGTTCTAAGTCTAGGGGACTGATGACCTCAGATGTTACGTCCCATAGTGCTCAGAGCCATTTTTGCATCCCCACTGAAAGTTATCGCCGTCCTTTGGCATGCAGCGAGACCGCAGTTTTTTCTCTCGTGTAAAGTTTGGAACAACACCTGAGATGAGTGTGGAAAAGAACGTACTGTGGGGGAAGGACATTTATCAAAGGAGGCAAAAGGGGTGAAAAATATACAGAACACACCCTACCTATTCTTAAGTGGCGACATGGCACTTTCACAGTGAATGATTTACACGCACAATAAGGTTTCCGTATGGTCACCCAGCCGTGGGAATTTTAGGCAGCACCGAACTTTTAACGAGATTAATGAACAATAATTTTGGTTGACAGAAAGACGAATTTTATTTAGCCAAGCGGGTGCATGCCTTCGCGAAGGTGAAATTGTAGGTGAAATTGTAGTCCTGGAGGACAATGACTGGCGAGACGGGAAAGAAGAAACTTGTGATTTAGACGAAAATGCCAGGATCATACTCGCCACCGGGAGATGCGGCAAGCCGTCTGCAGCACACCTGCCTGCTCCCTTCATCTGCCATGACAACGCACCGACACATTGTAGCGGGTCTTCCACTGCGTCAATAGGAGCCCGATCGCCTACCGATCAAATGTACGACTGCTCCGACTACCGGTTACATTTGTCTGATAGCAACCACGATATAAACACACTGGTAAAGACCATGAGATGCTAGTAACTGTTAGTGAGCATGAAGTATTATTATGACTTTCTAATTTGTTACTTCTTTGTTACTCTTTTTGAAACATTTCACATACAGTATTCACGGATAAAGAAAAATATCACTATACGACAGATAGTTCAGGAGATATGTCCAAAACACTTTGTTACTTCTTAAATGGTAACTGTATATAAAACCTGTTTCACAGACGGTTTCCACATATGTCTCTGAATGTATATGAAAAATTATATAATTGGAAGGTACATAGGCGAGGATATATGTCGTTTTAAGCATTGAGCTACGTCTGAACGAAACCACAGGGTGAAATTCGTTCGTAATACCACTGAAATATGTGTACAAATGTGTGTTAGCTATGTTAAATATATGTGAAATGTGCATACACCGGTGGATACCCGGATAATAAGCTCCTCCTCAACCCCTGGATCTATTTCAACAAATCTTGGTAGAAATATTACTTACCAGAAAAGAAATACTGTAGGGTTTATAACCAAAAGTATCCTACTGGAGTGGGGTGGTAAAGTGGTGAGAGAAGGGGGAGGAGGAGGAGTAGGAGTAGGAGAAGTTGGAGGACGACTGAGCGAAGGGGAAGTACAAGATGGGCTAATAGAAGACTGGAATAAATATATATCCGGGCCATGTTGAGTAGTCAGTCCTACCATATAATTTACAAGTTGTGTACTCAAACAGAATTTAAGGTGCTGCAATTTATTTTTATTTATTATGCAAATGTCGCATACAATGATCTTTAAAATGCTATGAGTTCTTTGATTTAATACACAAATGCCGCACTGAAGTGTAGTTTAAAGATATATCGTAAAAATTGCGACTAGGGTGTGAGTGTGCTAGGACTTACCCCATTGCACTGCTACTATCTCCACGTCATCTTAACGAGCCTGTGCACAGCTTAGAGTATTCCACCATAATCTAAGAATGAAGTTAAAAATTACAGTAGATTTTCCCGACTTTGTCATCATATGCTTCAGTATATTACTGTTAAAATCATTAAATCTCAGAGTAATTAGATAAATATGTTTCGCTAAATACACTGTTTTAAGGAAAGAAAGATATAGCGCTAAATAGTAAAGCTAGAAAGCCAAAACCTGTTCAGAATGTGCATATGTAAGTCAGAATGAACTGTTAGAAGTCTCAACTTAATCGAAGCAATATTATTGACAAAATCGGCGATTTTACTGGAAGATGAAGCCGCTAATTATAATACGTATAAATATAATAATTCGTATGAAGCCTCAAATTGATATAAAAACATTAACCATGTGACTCCATTAAGTTATCACCAATAGTTTTCAGGTGAAATACTAAAAACAAAATCTTGAGCAAAATCGTCCTGATTTGCAATAGATTAAGTATCATTTGCATTAATGATAGAAAGTGTTCATTACAGCACTTTATTACATCCATTAAATAGTAAAGCTATAACAAGTTTCAAGACCTTAATGTAAATAAAAAACAATCCTAGGTGTCTTAATAGTTTAGTTCGAAGTTATGTTCTACTGTTGGTTCCGCTCTAAGAGTTCTAGCCAGCAAAGTTCATATGCAGCTGAGCTAAAACGTTTTTCGTAACTAGAGCCAACCTTTTTCAGCTGATATAAGAATTACGAAGATTGTAAATTGATGAACAACGGTGCCATAAAATATTATTTGTCCAAGAAAGCGGCGACTTAAATGCTGCTACATGGGCATACAGCAGATGACGGCACATGTTCTCTTCAGCCGTCCATTGTGTCTATATACAAATATGGCCTGATAGGCAGTTAAGACAAACTTCGCACCCAGCTATGCATCGGTCCGCGTCAGTCAAACACCGGGTAACGCGCTTCCTCGGATGACGTCACTGCCCGGCTATTACTAAATGCACGTTTTCGGTACAAGTAGGAAGCGAACTCATGATGACTGTACGCAGTCCTGCCTGTATGCCACCCGTAATGTTAACCAAGCCGCGTGGCAAGCGGCGACATTACTTCCCACTTTTGTGGCGAACAGTTATCTTTAATTATTAGAAGTCAGGGCGAAAGATCATTTAATGGGAACTTACCGTAGAGGTCGCCTCTGAACTGTCCGTAGTACTGTTTATGATAGAGACATTATTATTATTATTATTATTATTATTATTATTATTCTTTCTTTTCTCAGACGTTATGTGTGGTCAAAAATGGAAAGTGACGCTGACCTTTATCAAGCGTGACTTCCTTTTAACTGTACGGTATATGTTACATTGCATTTAGGAACTAACAGGTAATTGAACATGTATCAATAACTACAGATGTCTGTAGTTGTATATATTAGTTTGGATGTAGCTGTATTGCATTTATGTACTGGTGGATATTGTGTGGTATGACTCCTGTAGTTGATAGTATAATTGGTATAATGTCAGCTTTATCCTGATGCCACATGTCGTTGACTTCCTCAGCCAGTTGGATGTATTTTTTCAATTTTTTCTCCTGTTTTCTTTTGTATATTTGTTGAATTGGGTATGGATATTACGATTAGTTGTGTTAATTTCTTCTTTTTATTGGTGAGTATGATATCAGGTTTGTTATGTGGTGTTGTTTTATCTGTTATAATGGTTCTGTTCCAGTGTAATTTGCATTCATCATTCTCTAGTACATTTTATGGTGCATAATTGTATATGGGAACGTGTTTTATTAGTTTATGTGGTATGGCAAGTTGTTGATGTATTATTTTTGCTACATTGTCATGTCTTCTGGTGTATTCTGTATTTACTAGTATTATACATCCGCTTGTGATGTGGTCTACTGTTTGTATTTGTTGTTTGCAAAGTCTGCATTTATCTGTTGTGGTACTGGGATCTTTAATGATATGCTTGCTGTAATATCTGGTGTTTATTGTTTGATCCTTTACTGCAATCATGAATCCTTCCGTCTCACTGTATATATTGCCTTTTCTTAGCCATGTGTTGGATGCCCCTTGATCGATTTGTGGCTGTGTTAGATGATATGGGTGCTTGCCATGTAGTGTTTTCTTTTTCCAATTTACTTTCTTCGTATCTGCTGATGTTATGTGATCTAAAGGGTTTTAGAAATGGTTATGAAATTGCAGTGGTGTAGCCGATGTATTTACGTGAGTGATTGCTTTGTGTATTTTGCTAGTTTCAGCTCATGCTAGAAAGAATTTTCTTGGATTGTCTACTTGTCCATAATGTAGGTTTTATATGTCGATAAATCCCCTTCGTCCTTCCCTTCTGCTTAATGTGAATCTTTCTGTTGCTGATTGTATGTGATGTATTCTATATTTGTGGCATTGTGATCGTGTAAGTGTATTGAGTGCTTCTAGGTCTGTGTTACTCAATTTCACTACTCCAAATGAGTAGGTCAATGTTGGTATAGCATAAGTATTTATAGCTTTTGTCTCGT
This sequence comes from Schistocerca gregaria, assembly GCF_023897955.1. NCBI lineage: Eukaryota > Metazoa > Arthropoda > Insecta > Orthoptera > Acrididae > Schistocerca > Schistocerca gregaria. The sequence goes on from NC_064931.1 coordinate 840,015,064, forward strand.
TTCTTGCTGTCAATTCTGTTTGTAGTATTTTTGTTAGTCTTCGTGTATATTTTTCTTTTAGTTCTTTAATATTTGTATTATCTATTCCTATTTTTGTCTGTATCCGAGATGTTTATAGGCATCTGTTTGTTCCATCGCTTATATGCAGTCGCTGTGGTCATCTAATATATAATTTTATTGTTTAGTGTGCTTTCCCTTGACTATGCTAGTTTTCGTACATTTGTCTGTTCGAAAAACCATATTTATATCATTGCTGAATACTTCTGTTATCTTTAATAATCGGTTGAGTTGCTGATTTGTTGCTGCCAGAAGTTTTAGATCATCCATGTATAGCAAATATGTGATTTTGTGTGGGTATGTTCCAGTAATATTTTATCCATAAATTATATTATTGAGAATGTTGGATAGTGGGTTCAGAGCAAGGCAGAACCAGAAAGGACTTAATGAGTCTTCTTGGTATATTCCACACTTAATCTGAATTGGCTGTGATGTGATATTATTTGAATTTTTTTAATGTTATGTGTGGTTTTCCAATTTTTCATTACTATGTTTGGAAACTATCAATTTACGATCTACTTTGTACATTTCTAATATTTGTAGTAACCATGAGTGGGGTACACTATCAAAAGCTTTTTGGTAATCAATGTATGCGTAGTGTAACGACCTTTGTTTAGTTTTAGCTTGATATGTCACCTCTGCATCTTATCAGTTGCTCTTTAAATCCTCCTGCTCCTTTGCAACAGCCTTTTTGCTCTTCATTTATAATTTTGTTCTGTGTAGTATGTGTCATTAATTTCTGTGTAATGACTGAAGTTAATATTTTGTATATCGTTGGTAGGCATGTTATAGGGCGATATTTAGCTGTGTCTGCTGTGTCTGCTTCATCTTTAAGTTTCAGATAAGTTATTCCATGTGTAAGTGTATCAGGGAATGTATATGGGTCTGCAATGTAACTGTTAAATAATTTAGTTAGATGTGAATGTGTTGAGGTGAACTTATTTAGCCAGAAATTTGCTATTTCTTTTTTCCAGGGGCTTTCCAGTTGTGAGTAGAATTAATTGCTTGGGTGACTTCATGTTGCAAAATTATCACTTCAGGCATTTGTGGTATCATCTTGTATGTGTGTGTTTCTGCTTCTTTCCACCGTGCATGCCTGTTATGTTGTACCGGGTTTGACCATATGTTGCTCTGGAAGTGTTCCATGTCTTATGTTTGGTGGATTGTCTATTTTAATGTGTGTGTTGTCTATTGTCTGGTATAATTTCTTTTGGATTGTGTTGAATGATTGGTTTTGTTTCCTTCTATTTTCACTTTTTTTGTATCTTCTAAGTCGTTTGGCCAATGCTTGTAATTTCTGCTTCTTTTCATCTAATTGCTCTATCGCTTCTTGTTGTGAGGTTTTACCTAACCTTTTCCGTTTTTTTCTGACATTTCATTTCTTGTAAATTGTGTTAGCTGTCCGATGTCTATTTTCAGTTTTTCTGTTCTGATCTGTAGCCTGTGTTGCCATGCTGGTTTTGTGGGTTTTTTCTGTGTGTTGGTTGGTTCTGATCTCTGCCTAGTGAGTATATTTAGTGTAGTGAGTGCTCCTATATAATCCAGTAGTTTTAACTCTTCCATAGTTGTGTTTTCATTTATTTTGTTGTGTATGATTGTGTTGGTAGTTTTTATTGCTGTTTCGACTTGTGGGTTATTTGGCGATCTATGCAAGAATGGTCTAATGTCTGTATTTGTGTCTTTGTATTCTATATATGTCAGTTGAAATTTTTCTTGTATATGTCACATGTGTGTCACTTTGTGTTCTATTTGTACTTGTTCTGGTGGCAGTCTTAAGATTTCGTTTTCCTCTGTTATTTATTTGATGTGTGTTGTTATTTGTCTGTTTGCTCTGGGATGTTTGAGTCCATTACTGTATTTTCTTCTTCTTCTGATTGCACATTATTTTGTTCCAGTATTTGTTGTACTTGTTGTTTGATGTTTTCTAATTCTGACTTGGGTATCCTGTTATTTTTGATTATTACACGGATCTGATCAGCTAGTCGTTGTTCTGTTAAAAACTTTAATTTTGGGTATCTGGTAATAAATGTTCTGTATACTTGTGATCTGTATCCAGTTGTGTTGGTTCCTAGGTTTGTTGCTTGGGAATAACAGAACATGAGGTGTCGATTAACTTCATCTGACCATCTCTTCCTCTGTCTTTGTTTTGCCTCTAGGGTGGTTGCAGGAAGCATATCCTGCAAAACTCCTCTATTTGTATTTAAATCATTTTCCAGTTGGCTAGCATTGTCATTGCCATTGTGGGTGGCCATAGGGTTCAAGCGTCGTCCCCGACCATGACGGCGCTTGTCCGAGGCTTCTTTAGTTTTGTCCTGAACCAAATAATCACACTAAAAGGGGGGTTAGCCATATTAGTGGTTTGTTCTTTTCGTAGCCTTTTACGACTGGCAGAACATACCGGAGGCGTATTCTTTTCCCGGGCCTCCACGATTATTATAATTATTATTATTATTATTACTATTATTATTATTATTATTATGTGCCAGGAATGGGTACTATGTGTTGCGTGTGAAATTTTATCAAATATATAAATCAGTCAGAACTAAAATTTCCATTGATGATCATAGTTCCTGATCTCGTTAAGTAAATAGAGTAGAAACTTTCTTTCAGTGAGTACCAGAGGAATAAGGACTTTCAGACTGGGAACTAACGTTGGGATGTTCTCCATCGCTTTCTCGTTGCCCGCAGAAATAGTTTTCAGGCTCTTGTAGAAAGACGGCGAACAAAATATATCCTTATTTTAGTATTAAGCCGCCGTTCCACACGACCACTTCATAAATAGACACCTAAAGTGTGGCAGTTTTGTCAGTAACAGCCCAATACTCTTTATTTTGTTAACAGTTACCCATATCTAGATGCTTTGAGACAATCTTTTTCTAAATTATGTAAACTTTTGTTCAATGCAAACATACACTGATAAGCCAGAACATATGACGACTACCATAATGGCGTTCCGGGCACGGGACGTAGTAACAAAAGTATAGGATGGGGGTATCACCCTAACGAAGATATAGCCTCCAGATGGAGAAATCGACTGAGATAAGTGACTTCGACAAAGTGCAGATTATCATTATGGAGAGCCTGTGAATGGGTATCTAAAGAACTTCGTAGGTGGTCGAATGTACTAGTGCTTTTGTCGTGAGCATCTTCGGAAAGGGGTAAGCGCTAAACGGTTCGACATCCACCACTCATCACAGACTGTGGGGTTCAGAGGCTTTTCTGCTCTGTGAAGTACGATGGATGGTGATACATGGCGTCACTGCCGAAAGAGAACAAGGCTGATGCTCGCACAAGTGTTTCGAAGCACTCTATTCACAGTACGTTATTGAACATGGAGCTCCGCGGCAGTCCACGCTTTTGTGTTCACGTGTTGACCTAACAACATCGTCAATTACGATTGCAGTGGCACGGGACCATCGAGATTCGAAAGTCGAACTATGTAAACGTGTCGGCTCTTGGGACGAATGACGTGTTTGCTACACTTGGTTGATGGTCGTCTCTGCAAATGCTGTCATCGAGGGACGCAGGCTGGTGGGACCAGTATTATGCTGTCGGAGACATTCTTCTGCAATTGCATGGGACTTGTGGTAGTAATCTGAGACACGCTGACAGCTACGAACCACCTTCATCTTCAAGCTTGATGTTTTCCCCTACAGCGTTGTCATCCTTCAAAAGTATAATTATCCACGTCTTAGAGCCAGAACTGTTCTACTGTGGTTTGAGGGACATTATGGTAAACTGACGTTGATTCCTCGGCAACCAAATTCGCCTCATTTAAATCCTATGGAACCAATCTGGGTTTCGCCAAGGTAGCACACACAGATCAGCTGCCCGCTAGTTACGCGAATTGCATGATCTGCGCGTAGACATGTAGTGCCACATACCACCATAAACCTACCAACAAACTGTCAGATCCCTGATTCCCAGAATCAGTTCTTTATTTCGTTCAAAGGACAGACAAACAAGTTGTTAGGCAGGTAGACGTAATGTTCCGGCTCATCAATGTAAATTATTGGAGAGACATATCAAGGAATAAGGAGTAGACTTACGTTACGAATGCACACATGTATGTAGTATGTTTATTTTATTTATTTATGCATTTATTTTACCTGGCAAGATTAGGGCCTTCAGGCCCTCTCTTACACCTAACCAGGCATACTCAGATTGAACGAGTTACAGTTACTAAATAACATTAAGAACATTTAACGTATTATGCAGTATTGATGTCAAACGAAAAAAATTTGAGATTATAACAGTAGTACAATGATAGCCATAACAATAAAAATAATTATAACAATCAACGATAATAATGATAATAATAATGATAATAGTAATAATAATAATAATAATAGTGACTAAGTATATGAAAGTAAACATACATTTCTTTTGTGAATGTCAGTTAGTTGGGAATTTTCTCGTTATATTCTTGCAGCTTGTGAGTTATTCTCATCGAGCAGAGACATAAGACGATAGAATGTGGTGAAAGAGATAAATAAGAGGTAGATAGGTTTGAGGCAGAGAAAAAGAATGGTAAAATTCGAAGCTGTGATGGAGAGAAGAAAGAAAGAGATGTTAGGGGCACAACAATGGTGGCTATACCGTCCCTAATATGTAAGTTTTGAGTTCCCTCTTGAATGTTGAGTAGTTCTGGATAAGACGCAGATCACAGGGGAGTGCGTTCCATAGTCGTATGGCTGAGATGGAGAATGACACGGAGAAAGATTTTGTGTTATGTAAAGGTACAGCCAAGATGATAGACGTATCCGATCTGGTATTGCGATTGTGGAATGATGATAGATGTTTAATGTGAGAAGATAAGTATTGAGGGCACCAGTGGCTAAGAAATCGATGAAGTAAGCACATCGTGTGGAGATCGCGTGCCTTATGTGGGCGTATCCAACCTAGCTGGGAGTATGAAGGACTGATATGATCATACAACCGAATATTGCACACGTATCTGACGCAAGCATTCATCACTAGCTCGAGGCATCTAGCATTTTCACTATTCGTGCCGTGTTGAACTACATCACAGTAGTAAAGATTAGGCAAGACTAGTGTTTGGACTAATTTTTGTTTAACATGGGTTGGAAATATTTTTCTAAATTTTTGAATTGCATGTAGGGAGGAGAGCGATTTCCGGCAAGCTGTGACTGTTTGTTCTTCCCAGTTTAGGTGTTCATCCAAGATTATTCCAAGGTCTTTTACTGTTTTTTGGTATGGTAGTTGGGTACCATTGAGGAGTATTTTAGGGACCGTTTCGCGAAAGTACCGGCTGATTAACTTTGGATGAGATATAAGTGTGACCTGGGATTTCTTGGGGTTTAGTTTCAGACCTAGGTTCTGTGCCCATCGAGAAACAGAGCAAAGATCTGCGTTCATACTCGCTACTGCGCCAGCAATGTTTTTGGGGCTTGCACTTATGTACAGTTGGATGTCGTCAGCATATAGATGGTAGCTGCAGGAGTGAATCACTGAAGAAATATCATTAATATACAGTGAGAAGAGTAGTGGACCAAGGACGGAGCCTTGGGGAACTCCAGAGTGCACGCTTTTCCATGATGACTTTTCCGACCCACAAACGACTTGTTGACTTCTGTTTTTGAGGTAGCTGTCGAACCAGTGTATTGCGCTGATTGAGAAATTCAGCTGTTTCATTTTAATTAGTAATATATCGAAGTCAACTGTGTCAAAAGCCTTGCTAAAGTCAAGCAGTGTTAGGATAGTAGCTTCACGTCTGTCCATAGCATGTTTAATGTCATCAGTTACTTTGATTAATGCAGTTGCTGTACTATGGTGCTTTCGAAAGCCTGACTGATATTCGTCATGGATGTTATGAGTTTTGAGGTAATCCGTCAGCTGTTCATGGACGATGTATTCTAGGGCTTTAGAAATTGCAGGTAGTATGCTGATCGGCCTGTAGTCACCTGGCGACTTAGGGTTGTCAGTCTTGGGTATAGGCTGGATTAAACTTTGCTTCCACTCAGTAGGATATATACTACTGACAAGAGACAGGTTGAAAATGTCTGTGATAACTGGAATAATAGTGGCTACGACGTTTTTAATCATGCCAATGCTCACTCCATCATTTCCTACTGCCTCGGAAGAGATTGTTGTCTGAATGTAGTTATTATTCCAAGTACTATTTCAAGTGTGAGCTCCTGTGTTCCACATACTGTGTCATTCGCATCATCTGGGCGTCGCGTATCAGTACCTGCTTGATCTTGTTTTGTTTTAAAGAAAATTTGGATAATTGTGTTGTTTAGTTCCACAAAGTAGTCGTATTTATGAGTGAATTTGGTTGATATTTCGAAGTCAGTAGTAAGGAAACATGCTTTCAGACGATGAAATCGGTCAATGTGAGGGTGACAATAGAGAGTCAGCAAGCAGCAGTTTTCACATATTGTGTAGGGAAGAGTAATATTTGTGGAAATACAAATCGCAGGAACACATATCAAATCAAAAGTTAGATACGGACCGAAATGTTAATGCACTTGTATACTATTCTAAAGGACGACAGAGATGGTCGAGAGGTCATGAACTTGAAATTTTCATATGTTCCTAAAATACCATGCAATATTTTCAAAGAAATCCGAAAAGTGAAAATTCTTAATTTGTTGAAGAAAATGTTGTTGCAGAAGAAGGAACAGATGATGTGCACTGCAGTTCTTCACAGCAGTGAGAGATACTTCTGATGAGCAGCGACCTGAACTCTTGTGGTTGGCAGTGAAGCCAGAAGGAAGGGAGCAAACTGCCGTTCCAGAAGAACAATGACGTAACTGTGAAAATGAATAGTTAACAAGAGAGGCAGAAAACAAAACGAATTTTATTTAAAAACTTCAGAAAACAGTAAAGTTATCTATCGAATTCAAAGTGGGCCTAATTTTGACACTACGTATTCTCAACAAAATATAGAAATTATTTCCTACAAACAGCATCCCATTCACCCCGTTGCATTCATTTAAGTAAATGTGTCATTGTTCTTCCAACATCGTTATCGAAATTAACAAATACGACTGAAGGTGTGTGGGAAATAAAGAAATATGTCTCTAAACCACAATTTTTTGTTCACTGTTGCTGTTTCATCGTTTTATTAACTTTTTATTATTTGCAACTTGCAACTGACATAAAATAATATACTAAGTGAAATAAAGAACTTCCAAATGACATACAAAGCAAGACATTACATTTATGTGGAAAGAGAAGCATATAAGGCCTTGCAATGTTTAGGTAATATGTTGCTGTTAACCAAATTGTGTAAATCTTGAATTTTGTTTCCTGAGAGGGTCATTTTTGTAGTATAAGCAGGTTTCATATCCAAATTACTCGCATCTACATTACCTGTTAAACGTCTCTTTTTCCCTTTGAACTGAACTTGTCCCCACTCTGAGTGTTTGTAGCTGCTCTTAAACTTGAACACATCACTTCCCTTTTGACATCGAAATAATTTCATTTCGGACACTTTGAAAATACTCCCGTGAACGTCCTTGGCCATGTAAGGAGCCGTCTCATTATGCAAAGCTTCAATGTTATTGAAATCTGAAAAACCGATTTCTCTAAGATCTAGTGGATTTCCCTTCTCTTCTGAATTTCGGATGACATATGTATTGATCGAGTACATAAATAGGCCCTGACTTCTTAGCACTCTTACTGCTCTCTCAGTGCTGATGTGAACCGCGTCTTCCTCGTTCTGAGGGTGACCACTAATCAAATACCTGTGCGTGTTGGACCAAATATCCAGCCTTTGTACTGCATACAAATACGTTGCAATCTTGTATCTGAAGTAGAAGAGAAAGAACATTTGAATCAATGTGATTTTCACAATAGAAATATTTTTACATGATTTCTGCGACTCACAGACTTACTTGATGGTACTTACTTGTTCTTCTGTTGCCCTCCACAATTGAAGAAGTAAAATGCGACATCCGTCCCTGGAATGTTCTTGGATAAATCTTCAAGATATGTAAGACACTAGTTGCTGTTTCTACTACGCCTCTGTTTCCAGTGCCCTCGAGTAAAAAAAAAAAAAAAAAGATCATTTCGCCATTTTGAATCTCAGTGTCCTGCAACAAACAACAAGAATAACTAGAACTGACTTCAAGAGTAATAATAGATAGTGAAAAAAAATGTATCGGCACTTACTCTGGAAGTGTAAAAGTTCCGCCTCGACTTGTAGAAAAAGGAAGATGTTTGTCCCGTTGGTCCAAGTAAGACAGCTTGTAAATCATAAACTGCTAGTTGTATCTTATTTTGAGAAAACTCCTTATACAAGTATTTTTCTATGCGACTTAATTCTTTTTCTTCCTGATGTTCATGAAATGCTTCTTGTAGCTTTGTCATGTCTTCTACTGTAGCGTTTTTGTAAGCTTCACATTGGTCTCACTGGTCCTTTTTTGGAGCACGATGTTTAATTCGGCAGTGAATATATGCGCGTAGGCGTCATAACTCACAGCTGGCGGGTTAGCGGAAGGTCTCTCTGGAGAGTAATTTCTGTGCATAAGCCACCATCGATGAATACTCTTGTGTCACTTTTTACGTTGTGACTCTGAATATGGAGAATTGAGTTTACGTGATTCCTAACTTTCCTAACTGTCTAAAATTTCTGGGTCGGTCTTACGGTGTTTTCCATGTCGTCCCCTGTTGTCGGCAGGTGCCATCCCAGTCCCAGTCCTTTTCGATTCGATAACAGTACGGATTTGTCTTTCGGTTATTCCAAAGTGAGTACCAGAAATGTTTTCCTCACACGAATCTTCTGCTCATCTTTCACCAATTAGCAAACGCAAAGCGGATTTCTAGGTCCTTGGACGGTATTGCGAAGAAATTTGAGAACGAGCGTTTCACTGCATGTATTTAGAAAATTTCGTTGTCTTTGTAACGATCCCAATGCCCAGTAATTCATTAACAGCTGACATCTATAGTCTTCTGTTACTTTCATTGTACAAGAAAATATACATTTATCAGTACACCGAGCACCCATATTTCGAGCCTTGACAGTTTTACCCGTACGTGATTTATAACTTTTCCCACTGTTTCTCATAATTTTGGCTCTTACTCTGCCCGAGTTGCTAACATTTTTAATTCTTTTCTTAGGCTTTTTAGTGGGACATTTTTCCTTATGGATGGCTGATTATTCACTTGAATTACAAGATCCATCGCTGCTTGATGGATGATGTCACTTGAGCCAGAGGACAAAGCTGAACAGCTATCTGAAGTGTTGCTCAGCAAAGGGGATGTTACTGGCACCCAATTTAAAAATGATTTTGTCGCTCTTACCCTTTTCAAACACATACACATATGAAGCTTCCAGCAATTGTGTTACCTTTGATTTATGTTTTGATGATGATGCCTGTGGCTCCACCTTGTTAACTTGCTTGCCTATTATTTCACTGTAGGCTTGATAGTTATTGCTCTACACTGCTCACCCGTGCTTGTGGTTCACTAATCATGGAACAGTTTACTTCCCTTGCCCCTTTGTTATCCTCCGCTAGCCGTTGAAGAGCAAGTCGCATAGTCTTATTTGCTCTGTCGCTCATTTTACCACTATCAAACAGAAGCGAAATTGACCTAAATGTATTAAAAAACCACTTTTTAACGTCGACTATGACACGAAGAGCAGTTATGACAAAAAAGTTATTTAAAAGTTGAGGAAACAATATCGCTTTGAACAATTAAGACGTTATTCAAACAACGGGAAAACAGTGACAATGTACGTCTACGTCCTAATTGCACCAAGGATTTTAGTTGAAATGATTCTTAGTCCGCAGTATTCATAACCTGGATACGTTACTACACTGACCAAACTAAAACACGCAACTGACAATTAGGACAATTGTCTTCTCAACCCAAGTCACAACATCGATATTTCCACAAAGTTGCAACTTAACTCTAGCAGCATTATGTATATCTACAGTTCTGACGATCTTTCACTGCACACGCTACCTTTTTCTGAGGTGACTGGTGCAATTATCTCGATTTTGTGAATTTTGCATTTGTGTCATTGTTCATCCGGAACCGCAAAATCGTGTGTGACATCTGCGGAGGAATCACGGATAGTTCCGGTTGAAGCAGATTCTACACTAACGAGCCCATTGTTTGTGGTATGAGATGTACTTGTAGGACGCCCTCCATGTATCGTGTGCCTGTTGCGAACAAATCCCTGGGGTTGTGTTCATTCTTTCGTGAAATACAACTAAATACAGAATTATGTTTCACTCTGAAAGTTATGTGTTGTTTTGATAATATCTATTAGGTACTGTCGTTCATATTTAGATGTGATAACGCAGAACAAATTTCACTGAACACGAAAATACTGTTTGTGTAAAATATACATCATTATGCACTTAGACACGTTTACGGGCACTTGCAAGAAACGAAATAAAATGAAGAAAGGACGGTAATTCCCATTCGTCTTTAGCGCTATTTATTCCTCAGTGATAGACTGTTTGTGATTTGCGTTTTTGCACTTCTGTTTACAACAATGATAAATGGATTCATGTGGCCTATATATCTCAGCGCTATTTTCTTTGATTACACATCAGTAATGGCGAGCTTCGGAAGTTCAAATGAACTGTTCCCACTCTACAGATTTTCCTTCTGCACTGGATCCAGATTACTGTTACACCATAAGGAAAGTAAATGGACATTTGAGAACACGTCGGCCAACTACAGACAAAAGTGATCACTGTTTCTCTGACGGCATTGATGAAAGTGGCGATGAATATCATACTACCAATACAGAAGGCACGTCATCCACAAAAAATGGCTCTGAGCACTATGCGACTTAATGTCTGATGTCATCAGTCCCCTAGAACTTAGAACTACTTGAAACTAACTAACCTAAGGACATCACACACATCCATGCCCGAGGTGGGATTCGAATCTGCAACCGTAGCGGTCACTCGGTTCCAGACTGTAGCGCCTAGAAACACTGCCACCCCGGCCGGCCGTCATCCAGAATTCGTACATTTCAGGTAACCTACTTCTTAGTATCCTGTTGCTTCAAATTATGGTTCTGGGAATGAGGCCAAAATTTTTTTTAAAGATATGAGAGCTCTTCCCAGCACTGCAAGTGCTAAAAGTATTTCGAGGAGATCACTCCTGTGGAAGACATACCAGCTACCTGCAGCTAAAGAGTTACACCTGTTTCGAATATTTCCTTACCAGAAGAAGATATGAGATCTCCGGTAGATTATTTTCGCAGTTTTTTTGGCGACTGACTTTCAGAGCATACAGTCGAACCGCGTAATATGTTTTCTGTTCAGAATATCTTAATTTCAGCTGTTCCTTAGCACTGTTTTATTAATGTCAAAATACAATGAAGAGCCAGAGAAACTGGTACACCTGCCTAATATCTTGTAAGGCCGCCGCGAGATCGCAGAGGTGACGCAACATGACGTAGCATGTACTCGACTTACGTCTGAAGTAGTGGTGGAGGGAAATTACAAACCTTGAATTCTGCAGGGCTGTCCATAAATCCATAAGAATACGAGGGGATGGAGATTTCTTCTTGACAACACGTTGAAAGGCATCCCATATATGCTCTATAGTGTTCATGCCTTTGGTGTTTCAAGTTCATTGGAAGTATTTAAACTCAGGAGTGTTTTCCTGGAGCTGCTCTGTAGCAATTCTGGACGTGTGCTCGAACTACCCAAGTCCTCGTAATGCACAATGGACATGAATGGATCCAGGTCATCACAATAGATCCTTACGTACGTGTCAGTTGCCAGAGTCGTATCTAGACGTCTCAGGGGTCCACCAATACTGTAGCTGCTCATGCCCCGCACTATTACAGAGCCTTCACCAGCTAGAACAGTTCACTGACGACACTCAGAATCCATAGTTTCATTAGATTTTCTCCATACCCGCATATGTGCATCAGCTCAATATACTTTTAAACTAGACTCGTCCAACCACATAACACGTTTTCAGTCATCAACAGTCCAATGTCGGCCACAGTATTGACGGAAATATGCGAGGCGTAAGGCGTTGTTTTGTGCAGTCATTAAGGGTACACGAGTGGGCCTTAGGCTCCGAAAACCCATATCGATGATGCTTAGTTCAATGATTCACACTCTCACAATGATGGTTCAGCACTGATACCTGCAGAAACTTGCGGAAGGGATTCAGTTCTGTCACGTTGAACGATTCTCTTCAGTCCTCGTTGCTCCCGTTCTTGCACGAACTTTTTCCGCCAACAGCAATGTCGGAGATTTGACGTTTTACCGGATTCCTGATATTCTCGGTAAACTCGTGAAATACTTTTACTGCAAAATCCTCACGGTATCGCTGCATCGGAGATGCTGTGCTCCATCGGTCGTTCGCCGTCTGTAACACCGCGTTCAAACTCACTTAAATCTTGATACCTTGCCATTGTACCAGCAATAACTTATCTAACAACTGCACCAGACACTCGTTGGCATGTATAGGCGTATTTGAATACGCATGCCTGTAACAGTTTCTTTGGCGCTCCAGTGGATAATCTCCTTCACACCCACATGTACTGGGCAATGACAAGCCGATTGGTCATGTTGCTGATGATGTGGCATGTGATTGGTGACAACAGAAATACACTCCTGGAAATTGAAATAAGAACACCGTGAATTCATTGTCCCAGGAAGGGGAAACTTTACTGACACATTCCTGGGGTCAGATACATCACATGATCACACTGACAGAACCACAGGCACATAGACACAGGCAACAGAGCATGCACAATGTCGGCACTAGTACAGTGTATATCCACCTTTCGCAGCAATGCAGGCTGCTATTCTCCCATGGAGACGATCGTAGAGATGCTGGATGTAGTCCTGTGGAACGGCTTGCCATGCCATTTCCACCTGGCGCCTCAGTTAGACCAGCGTTCGTGATGGACGTGCAGACCGCGTGAGACGACGCTTCATCCAGTCCCAAACATGCTCAATGCAGGACAGATCCGGAGATCTTGCTGGCCAGGGTAGTTGACTTACACCTTCTAGAGCACGTTGGGTGGCACGGGATACATGCGGACGTGCATTGCCCTGTTGGAACAGCAAGTTCCCTTGCCGGTCTAGGAATGGTAGAACGATGGGTTCGATGACGGTTTGGATGTACCGTGCACTATTCAGTGTCCCCTCGAAGATCACCAGAGGTGTACGGCCAGTGTAGGAGATCGCTCCCCACACCATGATGCCGGGTGTTGGCCCTGTGTGCCTCGGTCATATGCAGTCCTGATTGTGGCGCTCACCTGCACGGCGCGAAACACGCATACGACCATCATTGGCACCAAGGCAGAAGCGACTCTCATCGCTGAAGACGACACATCTCCGTTCGTCCCTCCATTCACGCCTGTCGCGACACCACTGGAGGCGGGCTGCACGATGTTGGGGCGTGAGCGGAAGACGGCCTAACGGTGTGCGGGACCGTAGCCCAGCTTCATGGAGACGGTTGCGAATGGTCCTCGCCTATACCCCAGGAGCAACAGTGTTCCTAATTTGCTGGGAAGTGGCGGTGCGGTCCCCTACGGCACTGTGTAGGATCCTACGGTCTTGGCGTGCATCCGTGCGTCGCTGCGGTCCCGTCCCAGGTCGACGGGCACGTGCACCTTCCGCCGACCACTGGCGACAACATCGATGTACTGTGGAGACCTCACGCCCCACGTGTTGAGCAATTCGGCGGTACGTCCACCCGGCCTCCCACATGCCCACTATACGCCCTCGCTCAAAGTCCGTCAACTGCACATACGGTTCACGTCCACGCTGTCGCGGCATGCTACCAGTGTTAAAGACTGCGATGGAGCTCCGTATGCCACGGCAAACTGGCTGACACTGACGGCGGCGGTGCACAAATGCTGCGCAGCTAGCGCCATTCGACGGTTAACACCGCGATTCCTGGTGTGTCCGCTGTGCCGTGAATGTGATCATTGCTTGTACAGCCCTCTCGCAGTGTCCGGAGCCAGTATGGTGGGTCTGACACACCGGTGTCAATGTGTTCTTTTTTCCATTTCCAGGAGTGTACTTATATTAAACTAATAATAAAGTATCAGAACCAAATAAAAGCGCGAATGTTGGGAAAAAAATTTGGAAGTGTCAAGACGCGAACTACCGCCCCACGTAATAATTCAGCGTTGGACAGTGACGCTACTCATTACGCAAAGCAACGATACACCTCCCGAATCTATTCATATGGTTTGATTCCTTGCTGAAAACTTTAATCGTAGATATGTTACTAACTGAAATTTAATTACAACTAATTGTACCAAGAACAATGCGTTTAGTGTTGAACTTCAGTGTGTAGTAGCCTTCAAATAGCCTACTCTCATAATATGCAAGTTAAAATAATTCTTTTGCCACGAATATGGTGTTTCTCATTATTTTATTGGAACGAATCGCACAGCTAACAACGGGTTTTACAGTGATTTTCAATTTGCTGGTGCATCAGAAACGGCATATATACATATAGTCTTCAAATGAATGCAAAAATGGCGCCTCACAACTCTGTACTGAAGGGAGACGGCCAGCTTGTAACGGTGTTGTATCATCTCATTGGTCAACGCTCAGACGCACGCTCAGAATATCTGACCATGCCAGATATTGCTCTGCACGTTCGGAAAGACTACCGAGCGTGCTATTTCACGCTATGACGTCAGAAACTCGGTACGCTCAACGCTCGGATGCACGGTCCATGTGCCGACGGCTTAAGGACGAAGTATTTTAAGAGAATTCTCACATTCTTAGAATGTGAAACAACTAAGATTTATGATTGGTACACAAGTATCGTATCAGACAAAACATTAAATAAGACTAATCGCAAAAATATTTTATCCGTGGGTTCGTGAGATGATATTCTATAGTGTAACGCATTACATCTGACTCACTACTACACTGTGATACGAACCCCTGCTACTTCCAGGCTACATAAATACTAATTCCACTACTTCTACTCAGTTCCTCCAGCAGCTAAAGCCCTCGTCCTCTCAATCGTTAGACGGCTTGTATCTCTCTTGTGCCAGAGTGGGACTGGAATATGGATGTACTACTTACTACGCACATGCGCTGATCACTACAGTATCCTGATAAAATGGTCAGCACAACCGAATGCGCCACCCTATCAGTCCTCCCATCAGACCCATATTCTCAAATTTGCCTATAAAGGTAGCCTAATGCCGCAAATAAAAAGTATATCATTAGAAAACAGTAAATCCCTGGCCTGAAGTGCATAGACTGTCCTCATAAGTTACAGGTGGCAAAACTGTCATCAGTACTTTGTAATGTAAACTGTACGAAATCAAGACAATGGAATTAAAGGCAATAGCTGACTGTGGGAACTTATTTATATCATTAGGCAGAATTGAAAATTTGTGCCAGACCGCGATTCGAACCTGGATGTCTTACTTCCCTGGCAGATACGCTAATTACTACGGCGTCCTGATACAATGGTAACCGCACAGGCTACCCCCGCATGCCTCCCGCCAGATCCAAATTCTCACTCTGTAACACACACTAATGATGTAGTGTCCCTGATCGTTAGCCTCATTTCTAGAGGCAGCTCGTTGATCACTTTGAAAGTTCAAACTCTGTGTGCATCTGCTTCGAAGGTATCATTGGCCATCGTTACCGCAATTCAATGCGTAGTTTCTGTTCTTTAACATTTCCGAAAGAACAACACATTTACATAATTTCGACGATGATATGTCCAAAAGTACGAACACCACATTAGGTAATCACGTTAATAACAGTCAGTGATCCCTTTAGTGCAGATGCACGACAAGCTGGAA
Source organism: Schistocerca gregaria (assembly GCF_023897955.1). Taxonomy (NCBI): domain Eukaryota; kingdom Metazoa; phylum Arthropoda; class Insecta; order Orthoptera; family Acrididae; genus Schistocerca; species Schistocerca gregaria. The sequence goes on from NC_064931.1 coordinate 840,030,869, forward strand.
CTGATACGGGAATCAGAAAGATGCTGCGAGTAGCGAGGCTAATTAGCAGGTGCACTACATCATTAGTGTGTGGTATAGTCCTAGAGTACTGCATGCAGGTGTGATCACCGCTGAGTCCACATGGAATCCGGATCAGAGCATCTACCCAATAAGGAGACCCCGGTTCGAATCCCAGTTCGGTACAAATTATCAACTTGTCTCATTAATATAATTCTGTTGCCACTGGCCGCTCATGTCTTTAGTTACTTTGTGTCTATACATAGTGGCTGCAGAATATTTTATTTTCATCAGTGTTGGTACCCTGCAACTCTCCTCTGCTCCTAGAAAACTTCAATCTTGTCATTGTGTAATATTTTAGTAAGAGTTACGTAAGTTATATCACAGTAGTCATTAATAAAACATTACATTTTTCTTATGCACGATGACCTAAATCGTGATATACCAACACTCTTCTATCTGAATACATAAGAAGAATTGCACAAGTTAGTGCTGTAGTCATGGCGAAACGTATCTATCCACCTCAATCTAATTTACTTACATTTTACGCATGCTACCAATTACTTTCCTTTTGTCTAGTCCAAATTGCCTTCCCACAATCTTCGCTCTACATGCTTTTCAGTCTTTCCTTCCATCCTAGTTTCATCCTTCACACTTAGAAATGAGTCTCCAAAAACTATCATTGTAATGAACAGGAATGAAATTTAAATTATTTGCATGGGTTTACTGCTCTACAAACATCAAGACACTTTACTCAGCAATTCAGACAGTAAATCTAATTCAAAGATTTCCTTAAAGACAGGTTAATATTCTCCATATCTCTTTTACTCCCTTAAGTTCATGATCTTACAAACATGATTGGTAAAGCTAGACTCCTTACTTTTAAGAGTCTACCTCCGCTACATTTTGTAGCTCCACATTCTTCATTGCTCATGGTGCTATGTGCAAAGGAAGAAATTTGTTTATATGAAAGTGCCGTTTGGTGGATCGTTTGTGTGTTCTTTATTAAGTGTGTCTCTCCTACCATACAGACCTTCCGTAATCTCTCTCTCTCTTGTATCTTTCTTTAGGTTTCTTAGCAGATGCTTTTATACTATTCTTTCCAACGCAAGCCTCACTGCATCACCATATCTCAACCTTGGCGAAGCCGGCATACGTATGTCTTTTTGTATCTTACCAATGGATGCTGATAGTACGAAACTAAAATTGTTCGTAAAGATGTCACAAAGTTTGGCAGTTCGTTTATGACATCTTCAGACGAATTTTTATATGATTTCCAAGATTTGTAACATGGTTTGCAGTGAATTCTGCATAACACCAAACTCGTTTACGGCATGCTTTGTTTTGGTAACCACTTTTCCACACTGCTTATCTACATTGTGTATCATAATCTGATAATATTTTGTCAACTGAGCCTATCTAGCAATGTAACAACGAAAAATATTCGTGCAGTTGGCTAAATCTCCTTAATGACGAGAGTGAAACGAACTCAGAAGTTAACTCAACACAAACAAAAAGATATGAGTGACTGACCAGTCCTTGTAAGAGGACGAAACTAATCTGTAGCAAATCCTCTCAATATCTTCGCGATAAAAAGTAACAGTGGTGTATGATGAGACACGATTAGTTGTTTCACCTTTTGAGAAGGCTTGCTTGAAACCAGGATCAAGCAAATGAATTTCTACAGATCCAGAACAAAGCGTGCCTCTTAAGTTCTGAAAACTACTTGCCCATAAGCACACAAAATTCAAATGTGTTGGCCGATCAACTTGTTGACTGTTTAATCAGGAATGTTAACAACCCAAACCAAATGAGCTATTTCTTTTTGTAAGCAAAATATCGTCTTTAACTAGATAAAGCTGCCTAATTGCTACATTGTTTAGGTCTGTTCACTTTCCAGTCATCTCCTTCCATGATGGACCTTTATCCTGCACTATTTTCAAATTGAAATCTCCATGAAATAATGAAATTTTAACGTCTGGTAGTACATGAAAGAACCTTTTTTCTTTAATTCCATCCTTAGTCCCATGGTTCAACCCTAGAGGAGATCACAAAAGAGCATGACAACGATGTTATAATATCAGCAATACACACAGTTCGAAATCTGAACTACTGTAGATATCATACTTGCCTGTCTCAACGACCATGAGACTGTTTTGCACTTATCAGAATTCTAGTGCTCGATGACCCTCGTAAACCTTGTTTGTCTGACGCACAACTACCATCTGACCTTCAGAGAAACAAACACAACAGAGCTTGAAGCTCAGTGGCTGAATAATTTTGTTCACACTTAGTGAGTACTTCGTTCGCTAAAGCAGTACTATAACTTTTAATGATCCTATCTACTTCAGATTCTTTGGAGAGCCCAACATACATAGTCATATTAGACCTGTATCAACATAGACAACAATTCCTGCTTAAATTAGGATGTGACAAGGGATAAGTCTCCAAAACGGCCTGCCTTACACTTTCAGTCTCTTCATGGGAATCTCACTACCAAGGAATTTTCTTACCATCATTCGACACAACTGCAGTGAAAGAAAATATTCAAATTCATAAATATTTTAAAAAGTGTAATTAATGTAAAGATTGCAGAGACGTATTCTCTCGTTGTACGAGGAAAATCTGTCAAGCCCCAAGTTTCCACTAGATGAGGTCGAATACGTCATGAAGTCACTATGTGTCGAAGAATTTTTACATTACTCCTTCCGAACTGACTTTTCTACATTCACTGTGACACCATACTAAAAAGTGTGTCAAAATCTTCTGTTCTCTTCATTCAAAACATCAGCACTAGTGGTTAATTTCTTTCTCAACTGTGCTGGAAGAATTCTACAGAAACCTCTAATAAATTCAACAGAATCTGCATTCAAACTGAACGGTAACTTGTAATTTGGTAACTAGAGAAATAACGTAAGAACACTGCCAGTTTCGACCGTAAGTGTGCAGCTCGTTCTGTCAATAGTTTACTCCTCAACAGAAGACAGGACTGATACCTGCTGAAACTCGTATAGTGTCAGTGGTAGATCAGGTTCCTGAACAGTGATTGTATCGAGCTGTGTACAGTCCAACACATACCTAATATCATCTCCTGTATGAGGCAGTACCAACAGCAATTTATTATATGAAGTGAAAGCAGGCTCTATTACGCCCTGCTGCAACATTCTCTCAATCTTAGCCTCCACTCCCATCTTCTGAATCAGTGTTATGTGATGTAGCCTTAAAAATATCTTGTGGCCCTTAACCTTCAATAGATGAATTAAATCTTTAATTTTACCAGGACATTCTAAAAATATCGAAGAATAACGTCACAGCACACCAAAAATTCTTTCACTATCCCACATCCATCCTCAAGACATGGCAACACTCAACACAGTCACCTGGTTACCATTAGCCAGATCAATCGAAAGAAAAATTAATCCCATTGACATATCATATTTTCAAATTAATGGACTCGGAGACTTTCAATTTTCCTTTTTGTCACTACGTAGAAGCTCCCTCACATCTTGAACATTCAACATATCCACTTGTTCATAGTTGTTATTTATTGCATATACAACACTCGAGCTTGCTGTGGACGGCTTTTATCAGTCCCATGAGTGTGTGATCTATGGACAAATGTTATTTGATGGTTCAGTTGACTGCACCACCACAATGCACCCAGCGGATCATCATCATAGTGACCATATGTCATTACACCTACTATCTGTTTTTGTGTCCAAAATTGTAACTATTCCAGTCATTTTTGCCTCTTCTACAAAATTTTCTTACAGTGCGATCAAGTACGAGTATGTCACCAACATGCCTCCATTGAAACTGTAGTGGGCGCATCTATTCATAAACTGCTCAAACCACACACAAAATTATTTCGCACCATTCCCTCGTTTCACAATTACGAGCCCATACCTATTTCCTCATTATTGTTGCAGCTAACACATTGATAAATTGTGTTTTCATACTTCCAAGTGGGCATCAATAATGTAAAATAAACAGCGCGCTCGCTGAGAAAAAAATTACCTAGGGTGCAAGAAAATGGCCCAGAATATGTGCTGTCAGCACATCCCACACTGAGGCAATTGTGTACAAGATAATTAGTAATCGACTAAGCAGCTGGCTGGGATCTGATGCAGATGTGCTGTTTAATATTTCGAGTGGGTAATTACCGTGCTTTACAGCTGCCCGTTACAACAGGGTGATACAATGAAAGTAAATTTCATTACTGGTTAGTTAAACAGTGCTTGAGCTCATATTATGTACGTTTACTTTATCGTTGTTCAGATAAACGAAGATTAACAGTAATTTTACTAGAATGTTTTGTTTCGTAACATACTGACAGCTATTCGTTACAGATGTAGCGAGGTCAGTGGCATGTTTGAGGGAACCTGTCAACAAAAACAAAGTACGACGTGCATCATGGGCAGGAACATGTGACTGGAGACCACGAAATTTTTCTGCATTCCCTTCTGAAGAAGGGCACTAGGAAACTGAAACTGGTCAAAAAATTAAATTTCTTATATGCAACTGGTTGCTTATTATTTCATTGTTTACGACTACAGTTGCTGATGATGGCAGAATACTAAAGAACAAATGTCTAAACTCCTCACGAGATTCACAATTCGTAAACAACACAGAAGACCAACCTTCCAAATAGTCACAAACAGCATGACAATTGGCGGGCGTGAAAAACCTAATTTCTCCAATGATGCAGGGTTTTGAATATTATATGCTGAGTTTCTTAGCACATGAAATTTGTAAACAGGTGAGGAATGCTTATATTTAAAAACACACATGCTGTCACGATTTACATTCTCTCGATTGAAAAGAATGCAACTACCATGGGCTTTTCTTGCTTTCATAATGAGACACAGGCTCTACCTCAGTCATGAGTGTATTCCACATCATTATCAAGCACAGGACCACTGCTATAATATTAGACTTTAGCAACACCGTCGCTAATTGTTCACTGTATGACATTTACTTAGTTCTTAGCCTAATCCTGTTCTTCTCATTAATTTACACCTGACTTACTTTATACCTTAATAATGATGTCACCTCTTCACTGTCGCTAACACCTACACGTATAGTACCACAGTAACTGTTTACTATTAAAAACTAAGAGTGCAATAGATGCTGCCAAATCGTGAACCTTTGTTTTATTACTTCTCTATTCTTTGATAGCTCCTCTCATATGAAACTTTTCGTTCCCCAGAAGTCTTCCATAACCCTGTGATAATGTAGTATGACTTTAAATTCGTTTCAAAAGCTAATGAACATCTTTCTCCCCAAGCACTACCTCTAATCTTCCTCAGAAATCCATGTTATTCTTTTCATATTCCTCCTTTAAAATCGGAAGCTGTCCTTATAATTGTTTATTCCATTCATTAACAAAATAAGATTTTTAATCTGACCTTCCTCAATGCGACAAATTTACTTCCAATACAAGCGATCCTCTCATAATCTGAAATTAATTCTTCCCTAAATGTGTACTAATGATTTCAAATTTATCTAAACACATTTAACCATGTATTCATTTTTTTTCGATGAATGGGTTGGTACCCGTAAAGCAATGACAGTTTCTAATCTATCAGTTAACTCACTGCCACTGACCTCAGTTCTTTTTCTTGAATTCATGCCCAGTTCCTTTTTGCTTGCCTCCAGCTTCTCTTTTTTCCATTAGCTTCTAAACTCCCTACGGATGCCAACAAAACATGGCTCAAATTTGTATAAAAACCTCTAGGAACTGAACTTATACTCTGCTTTCCACGTGTAGTAGTACATTCAGTAGAAGTGGCAGACAATATCTTTGAAGAAATGGAAGAAGCTGATTATGATAATAAAAACTTTAACATCTCATTCTCGGCTTCGTCCAGCTTCTCATACAGAATTTACGATTCAGATCTCTTTTACCCAGTCACAAAGTTTCCTGAAACCACGGAGTACAGACAGAATAAAGATTCAGCCAGTATCATCAGCTGATGACTCCTAGTGTCTGCATTTCAATAAGTAATAAGGAATGAAGAGATACGCTTAAAATTCTCCGAGGCTATAGATACAGCGATACCTAATAGCTCGGTAAGCAGTTCAGCTGCAGGTAAATAGGCGTCTATAAAAGGACAGTCACAAAAGTAGGAAAGAAAAACATAGGTACAAAGACGGAAACTAAGAAACCGTGTGTAGCAGAGGCAGTACTTCACTTGATAGATGAAAAAAGTGAACTATAAATATGTTCACTGAAATTCCGCAATGCAGAAATAGAAGTCACTTAGAAATGACATAAATAGTAAGTGCAGGGAAGCTAAGGGGAAATGACAGCATGAAAAATATGAAGAAATCGAAAAAGAAACGATTGTTTGAAGGACTGACTCAGCATACAGGAAAGTCGAAACAATCATCGGTGAAATTAAAAGAAAGGGTGGTAACATTAAGAGCGCAATGGGAATTCTACTGTTAAGAGCAGAGGAGAGAGCGTATACGTGGGAAAAGTACACTAAAGGCCTCTGAGTGGGATGACTTGCTTGAAGCGTTGTAAGAAGACACAGTCTTCACAGAAGAAATGGGGATCCAGTATTAGAACGACGATTTAAAAGAGCTTTTGGAGACTTAAGGATCGAGTGGGATAGAAAGGACAGATAAATGCAATCAGGATTTCTAAAACCGATAGGGGTAGTGTCAACAAAACGGCTATTTAAGTTGATGTGTAGAATAAATAATTCTGGCGAAATATCATTTGATTTTTGGGGAAAAAATCATCCACAGGATTGCGCAGTTTGCTAGACCGCCAAGTGCTAGTATTAAGAACCCATGCATCCAAGTTGCTGACAAGAATAATATGCAGAAGAAAAGGAAACAGTGTGTGTTAGATGAAGATCACTTTGTGTTTAGGAAAGGTAAAGGCACCAGAGAGACAGTTGTTATATATAATGGCAGCAAGACTAAAGAAAATCATGACACGTTCGTAGGATTTGTCGATCTGGAAAAAGGGTCCAACACGTTCTAATTTCTGAGAAAAATAGGTATAAGCTATAAGGAAATATGGGTAAGAGTCCGCAGCTCGTGGTCGTGCGGTAGCGTTCTCGCTTCCCACGCCCGGGATCCCGGGTTCGATTCCCGGCGGGATCAGGGATTTTCTCTGCCTCGTGATGACTGGGTGTTGTTTGATGTCTTTAGGTTAGTTAGGTTTAAGAAGTTCTAGGGGACTGATGACCATAGATGTTAAGTCCCATAGTGCTCAGAGCCATTTTTATGGGTAAGAAAAATAGGCATAAGCTATTAGGAAATACGGGTAACACAATTTATGTACAAGAGCCAAGAGGAAACTAAGAATGGAAGATCAATAACAAGGTGCCGGATTAAAAAGGGTGTAAGAAAGAAATAGCCTTTCGCTCCTACTGTTCAGCATATACATGGTGTTTCACATTTCATTTCACACACTTCAAGAGGTTGTAGAGGAAACAACAAGTCAAGTTTTACGTAGAAACCTTGTCCGGAAACTTAATTCAATGACCCTACATAGCGTCGAAGTTATAGGCACCAGCACCTGTAAAAGAATGTACATTCAGCGTTATTCCGTGATGTTATTTTTCGAACCTTGTTACCTGTGTTTTCCGTTCTGTTTTCTATTCCTGTTCTCAGTATTTTCTAGACACCTGTCTCAATCTGTTATTGAGCGTTCGCTGAAGACGTTTCCGTCATGCGGCCATACAAAACTCTCCATCCATCCATCATCGTGATGTTACAAACTTTCTATGATGATGGACAGGGATAACTGGATCAATTTGAGGTAATGGTTCCTGTACCGCAAACGAACGAGTCGAAAGTTATAAGCGACAACTGTTATGATACTTCTAACTGTGGATTACTTTTATTTCTGTTGTCGCTAAGATTGTAGGGTAAGCAAATTTCATAGTTGGTAGTACGGATCAAAACAAGGAAATACGTCGAGTAAACAGGCTCTCTAAAATGCACACCTCAAAAGGTATGAACAATTTATTAGAGTAGATGTGATTTACAGTAGTGAACATGAACAAGTTCTGACAGCCTAAGCTATGCATTTTAGAGCTTACGTTTAATGGAAATTTCATCATTGTTTTGGGCCATACTACCACTTGTTACAGTTGACTGCTCTACAATGATAGCAACAAAGCACCATTACGTGCATTCCACTGTCTGAACGGTTTTCGTTTGTAATTTCGACTCGTTCGTTTCTGTTACGTGAACCCTTACCTCAGATTGATACATTTATCCTTCTCTAATTTTAGAAAGTCTGTAACATCATCAATAAATAACCGCCTACATACATACATTTACTTGCGCCGGCGCATGTAATTGACACTCTTTAGCATCGTGGGATGACGTTTCCGGACATGGATTCATGTCTGAACCGTGATCTAAGTTCTCTCTATAACCTCTTAAAGTGTATAACATGAATTGTGAACCACCGTGCATATCGAAGAAGCAATGCCAGGAAATAGAAGAAAGTTTGAAGAGTAATTAAAATTCAAGGTCAAAGGATGTCAGTGAAAAGATTCGCTGATGCATTGCTATACTCAGTGAAAGTGATGAATTACAGCGATCTGCTGAATTAAACGAATACTCTAATGAGTACAGAATATGGATTGAGAGTAATTCGAAAAAAGACGAAAGTTCTGAGAAGCAGCAGAGGACACCGAGAAACTCATCAGGTTTGGTGAACACAAAGTAGATGAAGTTAAGGAATTCTGGTACCTATTCAGCGAAATAACCCATGACGGATGAAGCAAGGAGGACATAAAAGCAGTCTGGCACGGACAAAAGAGGCAGTCCTAGCCAAGATAAGTCCACACGTATCCAACATCGGCCTTAATTTGAAGAAGGAATTTCTGAGGATGTGCGTTTCAAGCACTACTTTGTATGATAGTGTAACACGGCTTATGGAAAACCTGAAAAGAAGAGAACGGAATCATATGAGATGTGGTGCTACAGAAGAATGTTGAAAATTAGGTGGACTGATAAGGTAAGGAAGAGGAGGTTGTCTGGAGAATTTGCGAGGAAACGAATACATGGAAAACACCTACAAGAAGATGGAACAGGGTGACAGGACGCCTGTTAAGACATAACAGTAGTTTCCATGGAAGTTGAGGGATAAAGGCTGTAGAGGAAGACATATTGGAATACATCCGGCAAATAATTGATGACGCAGGTTCCAAATGCTACTCCGAGATGAAGAGCCTGACGCAGGAGAGGAATTCGGGACTTGCCGCCTCAGACCAGTTTTATATTTCCAGCTTTGTCTTGTATCGACAGCATATGAAGAGGAACGCGAGGCACTCCCGAGCGCTCCGTAACAAGACATAGTATGCGGCACTGGCATCTTGTGTGGCTCGTAGGTGCCAACAGCATTGCGGACAACCTCCGATAAATTCACCTAGTTTCTCAACATTTGGAAGAAGTATCGCTCTCCTTGCTTGCTAACCACAATTTGGATACGTAAGTTATATTTCATATGCAGCAATCAGATCCAGTGAATACATTCTTCGTTATCAACCGTCAATGTCAGGATACAAGACGCTGAAAATCTTTTTTCCGGAACAGTTCCTTCAAACTCTGATGTGGAAGGCTGCATAGCGCAGAACATGCATTAATCACAAAAAGTGATTTTTAATGTTTTGCGCGAAAACTGATACTTTTACTGAGAAGCTAACTACACAGAGGATATAGCTTTGCTTCATCTACCTGCGACTCTTTTCGTTCTTTTTTGAAGTCAGCTGATTTGAAATTTTCCTGGCCGTGTATCATACGACGGAAGTCTCGTGGGATGATCACCACTCTTTGTGGCGCTTGGTGATATGTCAGGGACACGTGTCTGTGACGCATCGCAGTCATCCCAGTGTGAACCACTAAAGTCCCTTTAACCATTTATCTATGCACTCCGCCGATGCAGGTTGCATCTGCATCGTATCGAGACACACATCGCGTATTGTATAGCCTCAGTGTATACCGCACCTTTGAGTGGAAAATGAAAATTAGCTGTGAGTTGGCAAAGGTAACGAATGTGTCTGTTCCATAAAAGTTGTGCTAAAAAATTGAATTGTAGTGTCGCCTGATGTCTAAATATGCACAGTATTTAACGCCCGTTTCGTTATAAAAACTAAAACCACAAGGCTGATTCAGAAAACATGAGTTATACAATGGAAAAGTCTCCGAAGACTATTTTAGCACACGCACGCACGGGTGTGTGAAATCTGTCATATATAATTTAATAGTTGTGCAATCTTTATATAGCTTTGAGTTTATTTACCTGGTACTTATTTTGTATTGTTGTCGGATTTAGCACATTAAATGCGCCAAAAGGTACGTGAAAGTGTTACCAGTAGCATAAGAAAAAGAGAAAACATACACAAAAAATATGAACAAACGGGTGGTATAGTCGTTAATCTTAGGCACTTCCGGTGTTTTTAGTGATACTCTCAATTTGCTCCACAATGCTCTCAAAGAAAAATTATCCTCAGAGGCTCGGCAACTCGATATAAAGTCCGAATACATCAAACAAATAGCAGTGACTGCCACAGTAATCAGTAAATTTGTATATACGACCAGTGACACCATCTCCTGTGAAATGGCTATTCCTTTTGCTCTTCAAACCACAGACATCCGTTTTCTCCTGATATCGAATGGTGATTTTTATAATGGCTACGAAGTGCTTACACCAAACCCATGGCATTTACGAAGAGAATCTACCTTGTCTAGAGGGACAAGGACGCTGTAAGTATAAAATGATTCAAATGGCTCTCCCTACTATGGGACTTAACAACTGAGGTCATCAGTCCCCTAGAACTTAAAACTACTTAAACTTAACCTACCCAAGGACATCACACACAGCCATGCCCGAGGCAGGATTCGAACTTGCGACCGCAACAGGCGCGCGGTTCCAGTCTTAAGCGCCTAGAACCGCTGCTGTAAGTATACAGGGCGTTTTAAAGACGTACTCTCGCAACCCCAATTTCACGTGACCTGGATAGCAATGTAATTTGACAACTCAGTAAAGTCCTACGGGTGTTAATTCTTACTTCAAAGTATGAAATCATGATAACGTGCTCCATTGAGCATAGGTGGAAGAACATCGGGCCCAATCAAGACATCACCAACAATGCCTGCCCAAACGTTCACAGAAAATGAACGTGGTTGCACAATTGCGTGCGCATTCTCGTCAGCCCACACATGTTGATTGTGAAAATTTGCAATTTGATCACGTTGGAATGAAGCCTCATCTGTAAAGAAACACTTGCACTGAAATAAGGATTGACAAAATGTTGGATGAACGATTCGCAGAAGTGTACCCGTGGAGGCCAATCAGCTGCTGATAGTGCCTGCACACGCTGTACATGGTACGGAAACAACTGGTTCTCCCGTAGCACTCTCCATACAGCGACGTGGTCAACGTTACCTTGTACAGCAGCAACTTCTCTGACGCTGACATTAGGGTTATCGTCAACTGCACGGAAAATTGCCTCGTCCATTGCAGGTGTCCTCGTCGTTCTAGGTCTTCCCCAGTCGCGAGTCATAGGCTGGACTGTTCCGTGCTCGCTAAGACGTCGAACGTCTTGCTGTCGCGACACCTTCGTTCTGGAAATCTGTCTCGGTACAAACGTACCGCGTCACGGCTATTGCCCCGTGCTAATCCTTACGTCAAATGGGCATCTGCCAACTCCGAATTTGTAAACATTGCACTGACTGCAAAACCACGTTTGGGATGAACACTAACGTGTTGATGCTACGTACTGATGTGCTTGATGCTAGTACTGTAGAGCAATGAGTCGCATGTCCACACAAGCACCAAAGTCAACATTACCTTCTTTCAATTGGGCCAACTGGCGGTGAATCTAAGAAGTACAGTACATACTGACGAAACTAAAATGAGCTCTAACATGGAAATTAGGCATTTCAGGACACATGTCCATATAGCATCTTTTCTTTATTTGTGTGTGAGGAATGGTTCCTGAAAGTTTGGCAGTACCTTTTAGTAACACCCTGTATAAAACGACTTAACTGGAATTTTCTTTTCAAATAATTAATTACCCTGTGTTATGCAGATAGACAGAGAGAAGAGGTGCGTCGTGATAGACGCTCGCTAACCTGCTTCCGAGTAACACCTTGTTAGATGTATCCGTGAAAACAATATGTAAAATGACGAACTAGTCAGATGATTTCAGACAGAACGCGTCGTCATAACAGGAAAGACGGCCGATGTAGCCGATCGATTCTAGGCGCTTCAGTCTCGACGGTCGCAGGTTCGAATCCTGCCTCGGGGATGGATGTGTGTGGTGTCCTTGGGTTTTTTAGGTATAAATAGTCCCATAGAAATCTGGACTAATGACCTCAGATGTTAAGTCCCATAGTGTTCAGAGCCATTTGAAACATTTTTGACTAAAGGAAACTGTTGTTCCGGAATTAATTAGTTGAACATTTATATGCTGTTACTTTTGGTCGTAGAGACAATTCAGTGTAGTGCATTCTGTGTCCTTTATGGAATGCCTTGGAGAAAACTTCTGACACAGAAGATCATTGAAACGACCGAAAGCAAAACTCGCTAATACCGGTGGGTCGGTGACTGTTAGATGTTAAAACTTAATCAGGACGGACTTGCATGAAGTCTGGCTCCTTTTACGTGTGAAATACGTTGGATAAACAGTGAACTTGGAATGATAAAGCATTTGCGTGATAAAATATTGACTTGATAGCCCATATGAATGACAAGTCGTTGACAGAATTTTCAAATTCTTACTGCAATTAAACTGCATTCTCCCACCACCCGAAATCTGTGAAAAGGAACTTACAGGAATTGATTTGTAACTTGAGTAACGCGACCTCTGTGTGGTAGGTATCTGGTAGTGGTTTCATGAACGCTGCTTTACACTGCGTAGCGAGTATCTACTACTGCAGAGGGAAGGGACTTCGGAAGGAAAAAATATAGAGGTAGGTGAACTGTTCGATGAAAGTGACAGAGCAAAGGAGAGGAAAGAATGAAAGAACGACCCCGCCCCTCTGCAATTGGTGCATTTAGCGTCCTGGAAATGATAAGTTCGAGCATATTCGAACTTCAAAAGCAGCAGTGTAACTAACCCGATAAATGAAACACCTGCACATTTTAAAAGATCTTTACTTTTCAGCAGCAGCGAAGTGGGGAATATAGCGACGACAACAACAGGCGTAGAAGGAGGCCTGCGGCTTCGGAAACAGCTGAACATAGCGAGGCAACGAGCAACAGCAGCTGGGAGTCTGCAGCAGTTGGCAGGAGTGGCTGGAGTGTGGACACAGAAACTATACCTGCAGGGGCAGAGCTTAGCGAACGGACCCGCTGGAACATCTCGCTGTGCTGACGACGGTAGAGGTAAGCTAAGTAGTATTCTACTTCGTTTGGTGTGTGCGTGTGCGCGCGCAAAGAGAATTGTAAACGTGGCGGAAATTAATAACCATGAGATAGTAGACGAGAAAGTGGGGGTAGATTTGGAAAAAATAAAATATTCAGATGATTCAGTGACTGGTTAAATTTGTTTTGATGTATCACAAGCAAATGATAGTGGCTTGCCTGATTCAATGTATACTAAATATGGGATAGACAATGAACTAAACATGGTGGAAACCGAGCTCAAATATGTGCCTGTTACTATTTCTGAGTTAGAGCAGAGACCAGTGTAAATTGCTTGTGAGCGAAAAGATTGTGTTTCAGAAAAATTTGTGAATATTTTGAAACATATGAAGGAAATGGGTGCTGATATTGAGAATTCTGTAAGGTCTGATATAAATGAGTTGCATACTGAAGTTGATCAGGGGATTACGAACTTTTCAGTAGAAATGGAATCCAAGATGGAAAACAAAATTTCTAAATTAAGGGACTCATGGAAAAATGATATAACTGTATTTGTTAACAGTGTAAGAAGTGAGATTAGTAAGGTAAAAGAAGAATATAATCATGCTGCGGTAACAGTAAAAAGTTAATTGGCATCTCAAATTAAGCAAGTTGTTGATGACAATTAGATGAACAAATACATACAGAGTTATATAAAATCTAGTAACAGGTCAATGTGGGAAAGCAATGTGAGGAAAATCGAACACACTGTAACGGAAAATCAAATTAAGGAAGGAAAAGATGTCTGTGCGAAATTTGGAGTGAAAATGGCTACTAAAATTACTAACCTCGAAACTATGAACGACTGTATAGCCATGAAGGTAGACTAAACGGAGTAGAACAGAGTGTTAAGAGCAGTAGTGGTTGGACAGTATGTAATGTAGTACAATCATCAGAAACTGCATACGTGACTTATTGGCAATTTCTGCGGTTCGATCAGAGTAAATATGTACATCGGAAGGTATTCTGGAGTGATGTTGAAGACATACTGCCCAAGTCTTGGAATGATAATTTTGTATTCCACCGGGAAGGCGGCGCGTGGGTCTGCTCCTGTAAACTCAAGAGTAGGCCGAATGTAGGAGCAGGTGAGGTAAAAACCTCGGTAGTGCTTTTTACGTGAAAGCACATTTAATAGAGAATATTAGTCAATGACATACGTAACGTCTGGTAAAGATGAGCACGTAGGTGCGAAGCCGTAAGTATCAAAGCTAGCACAGGCCAAATCTGTAGTAGCTCGCCCACTATGGAGATGAAACAATGTTGGTTCGTCGTCAGCTCGCGAACAAATGGGGAGAATCCGGAGCGGCGCTAGCAGAGCTACACAACGCCGGCTAGAGGGCGCTGTCGTCGGTGTCGGTGTCGCAGTGCCAACCTGGGAACTTTTAACTACACTGTGGCATCGTAGCTATCTATACAACATCCGTCACCCTGAAACGGCGCACAGTCGTTGAGTAGGGTTTCGGACGGCTGGTGGGGGGACGCAGGGGTGGCGCAACTGAGGGGGCGGACAGCGAAAGAGCCAGGGCTGCCCATCCGCGACCCCGAATTCCTCGCTAGGGGGCGAGGAAAACGCCCCGTGGAAAACCTGCCCAGGCCGCGCACCGCTACTGGGTATGTTCGGATGAGGCGGAGCAACGACCTCCATGGGCGACGGCGTCGGGGCGGCCGTGGTGTGACGGCAGCCTCAGCGTCCATCGGTTAAGGCACAGCGGAGAAACACGGCCGCGGCAGCGACGGCGGCACCCGGAGTTGGGGCCGTAGAGGCGGCGAGAGCCGCCCGCCCAGTGCAGGAGACCAGATCGGCGGCGGCGGCAGGATCGCCCGCGGCGGAGGCGCGAGCGACGGTGCGCCGTCGGTGGAGTCGTGGGCTGAGGCGGAAGAAAACCGAGGACGACACAAACGGATCTGGTTCCGGTGTAGCTTGGCAGCGCCGGAGGGACCAGAAATGGCAAATACGGCGCGGCCAAGCAGGCGAAGAATACGCACCTACTCCCAGCTCTGCCTGCCAGAGAAAACGCGATAGAACACCAAATCGTGCGGCGCCAAGCCTGAACGAGGCGAAGCAGCGGGAGCGCGCGGCGGTGGGTGCAATAGCTGCAGGAGCGACCGATGGGCGCGAATATGTAACAATTCCGCTGGGGAACGGGTGCCGCGCGGCTGGGCGCGATATGAAGCAAGGAAATTCCAGAGCACGAGAGTGCGTGGCGCCCAGCTTGCTCATCTGCTACTTAAACATACGCTCAATGCGTTCAGCCTCGCCGTTGGACTGGGGGTGGAACAGGGCCGAGGTCAGATGGCGAATGTCATTAGCAGCACAGAACGCCTCAAACTCTGAGGACACAAATTGGGGGCCTTTGTCGGAGGCAACTTCGGGCAGGCCCTCAATGCAAAGAACATACGTCAAAGCCCGAATACTATTGGCAGGTGACGACATAAATGCAACAAGAGGAAAGTTGCTGTAACATCAATAACTATCGATCAGCGGATGTCCCAGAGAGGACCCGCCTAAATATGAGCGCTCTGCCCAAGGCACAGTAGGAGTTGACCACGCAAAGAAGCGCTGGCGGGGAGCAGATTGGTTCTCCGCTCAAGAGCGACAGTTAGAAGCAAATTCTCGATTAGTTTATCAATGCCGACCCAAGTGCAATGACAACGCGCTTTGTCCGCATTATAACCCACTGACCAGCACACAGCACTTTGCAACGAACGAAGTAAAACGACACGAGACTGATCATTGTTAATTCGTAACAAAGTAACACCGCGGTGTACAGACAAGTTGTGACGCTGCGCAAGGTAACGCCGAACAAGGGATCACTAACCTGGGTACCAGATGAAGGCCACTGAGAACGAATATACAGCTAAAGAATCTGCAAAGAAGCATCGGCGTCTGTCGAAGAAGCGATGCGACGAAATTCCACCAGAAAACCGTCAGTTAATTCCTTAACTTGCGAATCAAAAAACATGCAGGACAATCTGGAAGAATCAAACACTTCGTCAGGACCGATAGGCAGACGAGACAAAACATCAGCATTGCCATGCTGGGCTGTAGGCCGAAACAAAATTTCATAATTGTAGTTAGACAAAAACAAGGACCAATGTTGCAACTTCTTTGCAGTACGGGCAAGAACTGGCTTTGACGGGTGAAACAACGACGTCAAAGGCTTATGGTAGGCAACCAAATATAACTTGTGACCGTACAAAAAAATCATGAAACTTTTTCACTCTCTATACAATAGCTAAAGCTTCTTTCTCGATTTGAGAGTAGTTTTGCTGGGCAGAATTGAGCAACGGAGATGCAAAAGCGACCAGGAATTAGACAGAATTAATGTGGTGTGGGAGAACTACGATCCTGTGAGAAGATGCATCGACAGCCAAAACAACTGGTTTGGAGGGATCTAACGGAATCAAACAGCAGTCACTCAACAAAGCTGATTTCAGCTTGTTGAAAGCACCGTCACATTCCAAAGACCAAATAAAAGAAACGTTCTTACACTGAAGGCGATGCAAAGGTGCTGCAATCTGCGCTACATTTGGCCTAAAGCGAACATCGTATGTAATTTTGCCCAACACAGACTGAAGTTCGTTCAAGTGCCCGGGTGCTGACAAGTCTCTAATCGCAACGAAATGTGACGTTCAGGGATGGATACCCTGTCCATCGGTCACATGTCCTAAATACTGAATCTCAGTTTGAAAAAGTTTCACTTGTCTCTGCTACACTTAAGTCCTGCCTGCAAAAGTACAGTAAAGGAGGCACGAAAATTCTGTAAATGTCCATCATGGATGAGACCAAACACGAGAAAATCGTCCAGGTTATTGGAAAAAACAGGGACAGTGGCACAACTGCTGCAAGGAAGACTGAAAAACAGAAGAAACTGAAGCACTACCGAAAGGAAAGCGGCAAATATTGAACAATCCCAGGTGGCTGTTGATCACAAAATAGCGCTGCGACAGTTCGTAGAGTGGAATTTGAAAGTACGCATCCCGCAATTCAACCATGGAAAAGAATTTTCCCACACCAAGCTTATCAAAAATGTCTTCAGGGCGCGGTAAGAGAAACGTAGCAACCACTGTCTGGGGATTTACTGTAGACAAAGTCGGCACAAATACGGAGACGACCGTTTGGTTTTCTCACACACTATAGGCGGAGCCCATTGCGAAGCAGAAACAGGTCCAATGACACCAGTGTCTTGCAAATGGTTAAGGTCAGCACACACTGCGTCGCGCAGTGCGTGTGGTACCGGGCGTGCGCTCCGGAAAACAGTCATGGCATTGTCCTTAACGACAAATTGCCGTGCAAAGTCCGTGGCAAAACCAAGGACATCAGAAAAGAATTCAGCAAAATCATCGCATGCGGGAACACTGTCTGCATGGTCACTAGCGTTGATGCAAAGTACATTGTCCTGAATTGAGAGGGAAAACGTTCAAATGTATCCATGACAAAAATGTATCACTAGAGCGGAGCACATGGAAAGACACCGTATGTGTCGTTGCACCGTATGTGGCTTCCAAACTACACACGCCAAGCACAGAGATTTCCTGTCCTGTAAATGCAGTCAGTGTGGAATGTGAACAGCGAAGTGGGGGCGAACCAAGCAAGTCATATGTAGATCTGTTCAATAAAGAAACAGACACTAGTGTCCAGCTTCATGTGAACACAACGTTCACAAATGTACAATGTTACAAAAAGTTTCCTTGCGTCGCATTGAATGCTAGAGTGTCTGACAAAACATGTTTATTCACACGACGAGCAGTAGAAGCAAGTGAAGCAGAGTGCTTCGAATAAATGGCATGAACGTCCATAGGCTTCTGTGAATCATGATCATGGCCTTTTCGGTTAGGTGTCGCCCACGCGAGTCACGTGAACGGGAGACAAGTTGTGAATTAGAGTTTCTCTTACTACACACATGTTGCAGATATACTTTCTTATTACAAAATTAACACTGTGCTTGAGGAGATGGGCAACTGTTTTGTTGGTGGGCACGAAAGCAGTTAGGACACGATTTTATTGTTTCTGAGTAGGTGCCTGGTTGGAAACCTGTTTACTTGCGCGTGAGTGGCGCGGCGTGGCATGCCGTGCTGGGGCCCGGCCGGAGGGCACGTGTTGTGCCGCGCTAGCTGTACACACACCCGGGTTCATGTCGAACGTGGAAATAGCCATGTCTAATGTATCTTGTCTGTCTAGTAACTCCACTACTTCCTGCAAAGACGGGTTTTTAAATTTTGGGATTTGTTCGCGGATGCGGATATACGCCACATTCTGCACAACAGCATCTCTAATCATTATATCCACATATGAGCAATTAAATTCAATCACATGTTAGTCTCTGAAGGTCCACTAACCGAGATTTATGGGAATGAGTAGGGACACGTCGGAGACGAAAGAATTTGTAGCGTGCAGCTGCCACATTTACACTGTCACAGAAGTGGAAGTTCAAAGTCTCATTCACTTCGTCCTAAGATTTACTTTATGGGCAGGTGGTGGGAAAAAATAGTACAAACACACTATATAACACAACAACCGAGTTGGCAATGAAAACGGCAAGCCTCTCTGTACCTTGTGTGTTGTAGGCAGCGAAGTGTCCTTCGAGCAGGGCGATGTATTCTGGTCAGCGTTCTACGTCAGGACTGAAGGCACAAACTGGCGGCGTCAGATGCGTCGTCGGCGGTGGTACAGGCAGAGACGTTGGAGGCGCCGAAGTAGCTGCAGTTTGTAGTGAGACCAGTACATTTATGGCAGCAATCAGCTGCGTCATTTGCTGAGCCTGAAAACATAATATAGGACAGCGAAGCCTGTTCCTGTGGCGAAGCCATGGTTGATACAAATGAAAGTGTTAGAGGAAAGGATGGAAGCACTCTGACGCAGTCACACTGGCCTAGCACAAAAGAAGTACCGAGCAAAAAACAAAAGGGGAGAGGAAAAAAAATTTTTTTCTATCTGCTCGTCGCCAGTCTTGGCATACCGCCTGGAAGGCTGCTAGTGGGTCTCCTCCTGTAAACTGGAGGGTAGGTCGAATGCAGAGAGTGAGTAGGAGCAGGTGAGGTAAAAATCTGGGTACTGCTTTTTAAGTAAAAGTAAATTTAATAGAGAATATTAGTTAATGACATTTACGTAAATTTTGGTAAAGATGAGCACGTAGGTGGGAAGCCGGATGTATCAAAGCTAACAAAGGCAGAATCTGTAGTAGCTCGCCCACTATGAAGAAGAAACAATGTTGGTTGTTCGTCAGCTCGCGAACAAATGAGAATCTGGAACGGCGCTCGTAGAGCTACACAGCTCGGGATAGAGGGCGCTGTCGTCTGTGTCGGTGTCGTAATGCCAATCTAAGAACTTGTACCTACACTGTGGCAACGTAGCTATCGATATCGCACATAAACAGAAAATTGCTTTCATTACATTATATTTGATTACAAATGCTAGAATTTGGGGAAATTGGGCAGCAGATAAATATGACAAGTTAGAAGAATTAAACTGGCTTATTTCGATTAATATTGGAGCAAAAGAATGCAGGAGAAAATATTATCCCAAGAGAGAAAGAATTAAAAGGTTTGTGCAAAAATGGGTAACAATTTTATTGTGTTTGAACACTAAAGTGGAGACAGAACAGATTGTTAGGGGAATAGAAAATATGTTGCCTTATACTGGCATAATAAAGTAATTTCGGCACCTAGGGATGATATTGACAAATTTATTCATTATCCTGAGAGGGTGGAGAATGTTTTAAATGAGGAGGAGAGTGCAAGAAGACACCATAGGTCTCCCATTGGACCAAATGAAGACAGAACCGAGGTACAAGGAAATAGAATAGGAGTACAAAGAACTAGTAAGTATCGAGGTAGGTACCGACGCCGAGGGGGTTATTTTGGTAACTGATATAATAACAGAGACCAAAATATGAAATATAGACAGCAGCAATCAGCTGATGGGGTGGAGTGGTATAGACCGCCAGTCGGAAGAAATGTCAGGGGCAATGAGCACGTAGAACAGGAGGAAAACTAAGGGCAGTCTGTAACGGCGCTAGCGTTTGCAGGCTGAAGCAGCACAATTTAAACACGCTAACAAAACCTTTTGTAAGAAAAACACCAGCTGATCGTCTTGGGGGTGAGATTATACGAACAGAAGTTGCAGAGGAGAGGGACACTGTAAAAAATTGTTTTTTAGGGAAGTCAGTTTTCGTGGTCGAAGCCGCTTCGTTTCTATCAAGTAGCTCCGTAGTTAGCCTCACAAGGATGAGAGCACCCTGAATACCAATAACGCTCGGTGGGTAACCCAGCCCAAGAGCGCTTAACTTCCGTGAACAGACAGAAACCTTTGTGGCAAGGCCATTGACACTTTTTATCATAGTTCATCTTAAATTACAGTACTACGGAAGGAAGGTGTGTTTTGAGATTTCATGAACTTACATTTCTAATTTTGAAGGTACGAATTCCCATGCGATTTTAGTGTAAGTTTTGATGGGCTGTTCAGTTACACGTGGCGCTGCGTGACAGGACTTAGTTAAATCTGTGTATTCTACAACGAGATTTTGATTTATGTAACTCTCACTTTCGTAAATTTTGCATTTCAAACTGGATACGAAAATTGGTAGGTCCTCGACAACCTGTAAAATAGTAGGTAAACAAACAAATAGAACAGTTAAGCAGTTAATACTCAACTCTACGAAAAATACAGTTAGGCCAGAACGAGAGCGCTGCAAAATGACGTCAGATCACAATGTACGAGATGCGAATTCTCTCATGGATCATGTGATTGCTGACGATAAAATAGGGGAAAACAACACCTTAGCAAACAATTCCATTGTGATTCAACAAGCATCAGAAATAGGGACCACGTTTCCGTACAAACTAAAAGTGAACCGCACGTAACAATGCAGGCGGTTGAGCTGAGTACTGGTGTAGATACAGTGAGTTAAATAGCATAGACGTTTAAATGAACACTAATATGAACAATGTAGATATAGGTACTACTACAAAGGTGGAAACCAACATAAATCAGTTGGAAACCAATATTCAAGTGGGGAATTTAAAACTGAAAAATGAAAACGTGACTCAGATACAGACTTGGTATATTAAATGAGAAAGCACGATATCTAATTTGGATACAAACCGTTCGAAAAGAATTTATGAGAATTTGGTTATTCTGACTACGCAAAGCCAAGACATCACACAAATAAGTGACATCAGTAGGTACTGATGAAGCAGAAGTAACATAAAGTCCGGCAAAAGTTACCTAATTAGAGGAAAAGTTCGACACTGCCATCCAGAGGACAAATGAAACGGTGGAACCTCTAACTTATGGGAAATTACAAGTGACAGAGCCCGCAGTTAAGAAAGAAGTTTCAGAAAAGTGTACATCCGAATTTGAGGAGTTGCATAACACTGTGACGAGTGCGCAACGAAGCGAAGTTTCTTGTGTACAGCAGGTAGAAGCGACGACACTCCGTAAATGGACGGAATTGTTACGGTTAAAAGTATTCTTTTTGTACAAAAATTAGAGATCTTGAATGTTCGATCTTCAGAAAAAAACAAGGAGATGGGTATCCATCCGGTTTCATGAAAAACTGGGAGCGCCCTCCTCCCGTAGAAATACAAGACAAGGAAAATAAAACTTGATGATTGATTCGTTACCAGGGCAGGGTTACCAGCGCTTGGAGAATTTGATATTTCAAGACTTAAAAAATATATTTATGGAAGACCATTTGTCTATGCAGAAGTAGGACCGCTTGTGGCTAGAAGTTGCCGTCACAAGAATGCCACACGATGCACGTGAACCCATTGGAGAGTATTGTGAATTGTGATCCAAGTGTATGGTGAGTATATGGTGAGTAGAATGTCTGAATGAGAGATCGTACGGGAGCTTTGGAAAAAACGGCCCGCCGATTCTACGTGATACTCAGAGACTAATCGTCATACTTTTGATACGTTTTTGGGAAAAGTGGAGACCGAAGGTAGACTGCACAAAACACGCAACCAAAAAGTGTTGAGAAATCAAAGGCGACCTGAACGAGGTGAAACAAACGGACTACAGATTAATACGAGGGCGGGGAGGGCGGGGAAGTTATTCTCATTGGGGAAGCGGAAACTTAAATGGTAACATACCGCGAGAAGACATGGATAACAAAGTGCTGTACAGGTCGGGAACCTAAAATGTATGGGAAAGAAAAAAATGGCCCAAAAACAGTAGTAGGCGTTATACGAAGTACTGGGAAACAGAGAATACGGGCGAGACCATCAACCATTGTTTGCTTAAGGAGAAGTTTCGAAACTGAAACTATTGAAGGGTTCATATTGGGATACAGATGGTGGAAAGAGATGAAGCAGCAGCAGCTACTGGAGGAGACAAAAGAGAATCGAGCGCAATCGCAGGCTACAAGTAAAGAAAATAAGAGGGTTTGAGGTCAGCAAGCAATATAAAAGATCGGAGTGCCGATCATGGAACATGTTGTCGCATGTGGCAACAGCAGAGAATGCAGGTAGGTATTGTAACTTAGTGATGTTGAGTGGAGTAAAGAATTCGACTGTAAGTCTACGAATTCCAACGATGAGGCATCAAAGAGGAAAAGAGAGGCAGTGGAAAAGAGCATGGCGCAGAGACGCATGATTAATCGGAGATAATCTTATTCACACAAAGTAATAATCATTTCGAGTATCAACCTGTTCAGATTTCAATAAATTTCTGGTGATAGACCTAGTACAAACCCATGGAAGTTAGTCGTGCATGGGGATGGAAGAACATTTATCCGACACGGACATTAATTTTGTACATGTCTTATATGTATTAGAGCATCCGCAGGAAGAAGAGAAGAACGCAAGCAGCAGTATAACGAGTTCATTTCTCGAGACAGAGTAATAGATGGAGTCGATTTTAGACTGAGTAGGTTATTTAACCAAGAGGTTGCGCAAGTTAGTAGATGGCCAGGCATCATTATCATCAGAAAGCACTGCTGAAGTTGTAGGAGGGGTAGAAGTTTCCAGTACTATGATATTGAGGCCTGACCTGAAAGATACAGGGGAGATGGATACTGCGGAAGTATATGTAAACATCATGCTACGGTAAAGGAAGGTGTGGAAAAAACTTCCACATTAGATGTTCAAAAATGTAAAGACCAGATTGGTATTAAGGCAAAACCTTGCATTCTAAAAGGATCTGTTGCAGGAATGTGTAGAAGACTGAAAGGACACTAGAATGAAGTAACGCCAGTAATGAGTGTTAAAGTGATGGTTGCTATGGACAACGTAGCACGACCATAAGGTACCAACTCTTCTTCGACTTTATAACAGAAGAAGAGTTGTTCAGTTACATATTTCAGGCAGTACCAGAACTATGTGTGGAGGTTATTCTAGAGACATTCTACTTAATGAAACAGAGAGCTGTAATGGACTGCAAACGAGAAGCCATTCTATGTCATGCCGAAAGGAAGTTGCTAAATATTCCTTTCGACACAGCTTCTGTTATGAAAGAAAACCAGCTGAAATATATATTGTGCAGAGAAGAAGTGCAATTGGGTTTAGGGTTTGGATATAACTGGTATCCATTCTGTAGTACTCTAGAAAAGGAAGGAAAGGAGTCACATTTACGAAAAGTGGTAATCAAACAGATCCTTATTCAGGGACACAAAGGTATGATTTGTCACCAGTACTAAAGGAGAACATGAAATGTGACAGGATGCGAGCATCACATAGAAGTTTTTGCGCATGAATCAGTCTTCAGATCATCATTTGCTATTTCTTTAGCGACGTATAACGGCGTGCAAAGGAGAATAGGTCACGCACTTGAATGGAGGGTTTGAGAGAGAGACAATAAACTTTGTAACGATCCCTTGGTAATTGTTGGAAAGAAAGATGGCAGTGAAATACTGTTATCGAGGAATACACATAGAATAAGGTTGTGATAAAAGAGACAGACTCTCCCGCGAACACTGACGTTCTATTACGGATATTTCGTGGCGTGTAGTATACGTGGGGGCTAAATCTGACAGCAGGATATTGGCAAGAATCCCCTAGATGCGGAGTCACGAAATTATGCAGCATTTCTGTTTGGTGTAAAGTGTTACCACTACGCTGTGATGCCTTTTGGAGTGAATACTTTTGTCTCTGTTTCCACGTGCACAATAGATAAGATCTGGGATGCAAAATCTGTTTTCCTACAGTGATATATGTAGCCGACGTAGTCATCACTAGAAAAAACTTCGCAAGAACATTTGACATTACTCAGTAGGGTGAACAGAGCTCTGATAAGAAGATAGATTATCCTGAGGTTTAAAAGCGCACGTTTTCCAAGAAAGAAATAAAATTCTTAGGCTATACAGTTACCATACGAGGAACAGGAAATAATCGTGAAAAAAATGAGCAATTCAGAGTTGTTCGGCGCCAAAAACATGTAAGCGGTTAATGTCGTTTCTTCTCCCACGTTCAGTTTATCGTCAATATGTGGACGAACAGGTCTTTAATCGTCTACATCTAAACAACTTATTGGAGGAAAACAGTGTTTCCGTATAAAGCGATGAATGTAATGCGACGGTTAATCGACTAATGTTAAGTTTGGCAATGAAATTTGGTTGTGCCATCGTAAATCAAATGAGCCATTTCATATTGCTGTGGATAGACTACGGGTTATGAGTGCCGGTTTTTCAGGAAATTAGATACGTCAAGTGTGCTGAACATCAAGTACCAGATGCTCTATCAAGACTGTCACAGGGCAATAAGCTTGACTAAAAGTTAAATAATGATGGTAGATTTGGAATAAATTCTTTCGACATAGTAAAGGGAAAATATAAAATGAAAGAAATAATTCAAAACAGGAAATCGCATCAAAATGCCAATGATACACTCTGGTCTGAAGATTAGATTTGATTATGAAGGTGCTGGAAATAACAGAACTTCATGTACAATGTACATATGGGCTCTATATTTAAAGAACGTTTGCAGTCCAGGCATATTTCGACAAATAGAACCGACTATAGAATATTTTCAGTAGATATACAGACATTATGTGGCTACAATACGCGCTATGGAGATGTTTGTGTGTGTGTAGCTTTTAAAAACATTGTGCATAGGGTTGTGCAGGGGATACAGTTGAGTGACGTTTGCTATAAATCAAAACTAATTAATGCAACCAATCAAGGACCAATGCAATCCATAAAGCCAGAAGAAGTATTAGACATCGTGGCTGTAGACATTATCGGTTCATTACCAAAGACAATCGATGGTTTTGTATATATTTTAGTTGAGTAGATTTGTTCTCCAAATAAGGAAGGCATAATCAAATGCTGTGTATTAAAGTTGATTCGGGACTATTTCATGACCGTAGGGGAGTCAAAGAGAATCCTGGTAAACCATGGTGCTCAAGTTTGCTCAAAGCGATGGCGAGAATGGACTGGCTGACCAGCAGTAGGAACTGGTCCACATTTCAGCTTACCATCCTTCGACTAATCCGGCGGCTAAGTATATGTGTAAAGCAGGCAGTTTAATAGGACCTATTGTCACAGCAATGTAAGTAGTGGGGTATTTACGTAAAAGAAATTATGAATTCATTCACAAACAAGAACACTGGTTTCACTGCAGAAGAGATCCTAATATATAAATAAATAAATAGAAAAATAAAACAAAGAAAAACTGATCTAAGGCATCAGTAGAAGAGCAACTAGAGTTTCCTCCAAGGAATGAGTTAGATATCAGTGTTAAAAAATCGATGTTCAAAGAAAGAAGAAAAGTAGACTGAGGTAATAATTCGTCAACACGATGAAAGAGTTGTAGTTGGGAGCTCCAATGTTAGGCGCGTAATGGGGCCCCTTAGGGATACGGCGGCTAAGGAGGGGAAGAAATCCAGTGTGCACTCCGTGTGCATTCCGGGAGGAGTCATTCCTGATGTGGAAAGGGTCCTTCCGGATGCCATGAAGAGCACAGGGTACAGCCAGCTGCAGGTGGTGGCACATGTCAGCACTAATGACGTGTGTCGCTTTGGATCTGAGGAAATTCTCTCTGGATTCCAGCGGCTATCTGATTTGGTGAAGGCTGCCGGTCTTGCTTACGAGATGAAGGCAGAGCTCACCATCTGCAGCATCTTCGACAGAACCGACTGCGGACCTTTGGTGCAGAGCCGGGTGGAGGGTCTGAATCAAAGGCTCAGACGGTTTTGCGACCGTGTTTGCTGCAGATTCCTTGACTTGCGCCATAGCGTGGTGGGGTTTCGGGTTCCGCTGAATAGGTCAGGAGTTCACTACACTCAGCTGGCGGCTACACAGGTAGCGGAGGCTGTGTGGCGTGGACTGGGCGGTTTTTTAGGTTAGAAGGTCTCGGGAAAGTACGGTGTGGGCTGCAATGTCAAAGGGTGCATGGCAAATACAGGACGTGCTTGGATCAAGGAACAGTCGGAATTATAGTTGTAAATTGTTGTGGTACAGAAATCTGGCTAAATCCTGCAAGAAGTTCTGCAGAAATTTTTACGAAGTCTCAGACGGTGTTCAGGAAAGATAGATTAGGCAGAATTGGTGGCGGAGTGTTTGTGTCTGTCAGTAGTGGTTTATCTTGTAGTGAAGTCGAAGTAGATACTCCGTGCGAATTGCTATTGGTGGAGGTTATACTTAACAGCCGAATTAAGTTAATAATAGGCTCTACCGACCCCCAGACTCCGATGATACAGTTGCGGAACAGTTCAGAGAAAGTTTGAGTCTCGTAACAAATAAATACCCCACTCTTACGGTTATAGTTGGTGGGGACTTCAACCTACCCTCGGTATGTTGGCAAAAATACTTGTTCAAAACCGGTGGTAGGCAGAAAACATCTTCCGAGATTGTCCTAAATGCTTTCTCCGAAAATTATTTCGAGCAGTTAGTCCACGAACCCACGCGAATTGTAAATGGTTGCGAAAATACACTTGACCTCTTAGCCACAAACAATCCAGAGCTGATAGAGAGCATCATGACTGATACAGGGATTAGTGATCACAAGGTCGTTGTAGCTAGGTTCAATACCGTTTCTCCCCAATTCATCAGAAACAAACGCAAAATAATTTTATTTAAAAAAGCGGATAAAGTGTCACTAGAAGCCTTCCTAAAAGACAATTTCCATTCCTTCCGAACTGACTTTGCAAATGTAGTCGAGATGTGGCTCAAATTCAAAGATATAGTAGCAACAGCAATTGAGAGATTCATACCTCATAAATTGGTAAGAGATGGAACGGATCCCCCGTGGTACACAAAAAAGGTCCGAACGCCGCTGTAGAGGCAACGGAAAAAGCATGCGAAGTTCAGAAGAACGCGAAATCCCGAAGATGGGCTAAAATTTACAGACGCGCGAAATTTGGCACGGACTTCGATGCGAGATGCCTTTAATAGGTTCCACAACGAAACATTGTCTCGAAATTTGGTAGAAAATCCGAAGAAATTCTGGTCGTATGTAAAGTACACAAGCGGCAAGACGCAGTCAATACCTTGGCTGCGCAGTGCCGATGGTAATGTTACCGACGACTGTGCCGCTAAAGCGGAGTTATTGAACGCAGTTTTCCGAAATTCCTTCAACAGGGAAGACGAATGGAATATTCCAGAATTTGAAACACGAACATCTGCCAGCATGAATTTCTAAGAAGTAGATACCTTAGGGGTTGCGAAGCAACTCAAATCGCTTGATACGGGCAAGTCTTCAGGTCCAGATTGTATACCGATTAGATTCCTTTCAGATTACGCTGATACAATAGAACCCTACTTAGCACTCATATACAACCACTCGCTCACCGATAGATCTGTACCTACAGATTGGAAAATTGCGCAGGTCGCACCAGTGTTTAAAAAGGGTAGTAGGAGTAATCCATCGAACTACAGACCTATATCATTGACGTCGGTTTGCAGTAGGGTTTTGGAGCATATACTGTATTCAAACATTATGAATCACCTCGAAGGAAACGATCTATTGATACGTAATCAGCATGGTTTCAGAAAACATCGCTCTTGTGCAACGCAGCTAGCTCTTTATTCTCACGAAGTAATGGCTGCTATCGACAGGGGATCTCAAGTTGATTCTGTATTTCTAGATTTCCGGAAAGCTTTTGACACCGTTCCTCACAAGCGACTTCTAATCAAGCTGAGGACCAATGGGGTATCGTCTCAGTTGTGCGACTGGATTCGTGATTTCCTGTCAGGAAGGTCGCAGTTCGTAGTAATAGACGGCAAATCATCGAGTAAAACTGAAGTGATATCAGGTGTTCCGCAGGGAAGCGTCCTTGGACCTCTGCTGTTCCTGATCTATATAAATGACCTGGGTGACAATCTGAGCAGTTCTCTTAGATTGTTCGCAGATGATGCTGTAATTTACCGCTTGTAAGGTCATCCGAAGACCAGTATCAGTTGCAAAGCGCTTTAGAAAAGATTGCTGTATGGTGTGTCAGGTGGCAGTTGACGCTAAATAACGAAAAGTGTGAGATGATCCACATGAGTTCCAAGAGAAATCCGTTGGAATTCGATTACTCGATAAATAGTACAATTCTCAAGGCTGTCAAGTCAACTAAGTACCTGGGTGTTAAAATTACGAACAACTTCAGTTGGAATGACCACATAGATAATATTGTGGGGAAGGAGAGCCAAAGGTTTGCGTTTCATTGGCAAGACACTTAGAAGATGCAACAAGTCCACTAAAGAGACAGCTTACACTACACTCGTTCGTCCTCTGTTAGAATATTGCTGCGCGGTGTGGGATCCTTACCAGGTGGGATTGACGGAGTGAAGCAAAGCAAGCGCTGTATCATGTATAAGATACAGAGGCGAGCGAGTGCACGGGACTTACCCTAGTTCACTGCTAGTAGCGTCACGTCATCGTAACGCGCCTGCATATAGTATTGCACCACATTTAACATAAAAGTAAAAATTAAGATTTGTGTGTAAAACTTTGTTAAAGTATAGTTCTATGTAATAATGTTTCAGGTAACAAATCTTAATGTTATAAAATTAGTAGTTTACGTAAAATTCACGTTTTGAAAGAAAAATAGGAGGCGCTAAATAATGACGCTAGGAAGCCAAAATTTGGTGAGAAGGTGCAGTAAGAAGTCATTAATGAGTGGTGCTGGTTTCCAAAACCATAAAACTAAAATTGACTCCAGAATCCGCGTTTTTCGGAAAAATCAGAGGCGCGAAATAATAGAGCTACAATATTGAAAATTGGTAGGATGCTTCAGTTCACCCTAATAATAATAATGGAAATACCACAATCAGTTACCTCTTCTAGTTTTTTAGTAATTTAGTGAAAACTACTTTTGTGAGTAAAATGTACATAAGCATTATAGATTAAGTACTTTAAATTTTAATGATAAAACAAATTCTTTAAGACCAATGATCAAATAGGACAATTAACAAAGCTACACCAAGTTTTAGTCTTGTAGCATAATTAACAGCTGATACAAGTCTTGATAAAGCTATAGTTCAGAGGTAACAATCTACCGTTAGTTCCATTGTAAAAATTCTAGAGAGTAAAGTTTTAATTTTAGCGGGCTGAGATTTTCTACGTGCTTTTGTACTGCTCAGATGTATGTATACAAAAATTGAGAAGTTTGTAAAGCTATTATTAAATGTGATATTTAAGATTATGTGCCTGAGATAGCGATCATTTGGAGGCTGCAGGCATCTGCATAGGAACGGAAAGAACAGATGCTCTCTTGGCGGTACGCGCCGGAGCTATATAAAAAGAGCGGCAGAGGCAGTAGGAAGCTCACTCCGCATTAGACCAACGCCTAGTCCACGCGAGCTTAACGTCCGATCGCGCCTCGCCTCGGGTGACGTCATAGCGGGCTGTGACATGCGCGTACTTAGCAATGTAAACGGACATTGAAAATCGCGAGGACTGTACACCGTCCTGGATCGTTTAGACTTCGGTAACAAACTGTTATTGTGCCGTCCGTGTGAAGTATGATTCCGCGTGGCAAGTGGTGACTAACTCCACTTTTAAGGCGAGCATTAATTTTTTTTTTAACATTATTGCGAACTATTAATAGAGCACCGTTAGTTAGAGTAATGAACTATTCGGGAGGAACTTGCTGTAGAAGTCGCCTCTGAACTATTAAACGACTGGCTGAATTAACAATATTTAATGTCTTTAGCATTTTCAGAAGTTTCGAGTAATTTGTGTGAGCCTTTAAGATAATAAAATCTTGTTTGGAACTTTAAATTTTATTGAAGCAGCCCTAATCCCGTGAAGAACTACGGATATTTTTCGTTTAGCTGGGCTGTACAGGAATGTGGCCGTGCAGACTGGGAACTAAGGTCAGTAAGTTTCCCTTCGCTTTCTGACTGGCCACCAAATTAGTTGCCAGGCTCGCGTGATTTAAGGTGGCAATGTTCAACTTTCATTCAACATTAAACAACGACTTCTTCGCCGTCCCACATATGTTGCATCGGCAATAGTCTGTTACGTGAAATGAACATTCAAACAACTCATTCGACAACTTCTTCGCCGCCCCACATATGGTGCTTATCGGCCGGGAAAACTGAATTAAAAGCAAATAAAAGTGCTCGATGTGTGAAAGCGATTGGTATAAATTAACGAACTCGGTAGGCAATAACAGGACACTGAATTGAACTAGTGTGGGAACAGTGTTACCAGTAAAGGCGGGTGTAGTGTATAAACAATAAGTGTCTACCGCTGTACGTTGGTTAGTGACGATGGTGAGGAAGGCGACGATGCTGGATCGCGGCTGCCGACGGCGCTGAGACTAAAGGAAGACGGTGCGTCATCGCGGAGCTGCGCTGATCTGCGAGACAGCTGCCGGCTGCGCCGAGCGGTCAACGGTGCCTTGCTGCCCCCCCCCCCCCCCCCCTGGAGCTATTGCAGTAGGCGATTCCTGTGGCGGTACTCGAAGCTACAGCTGCTGCTGCTGCCTTCAATACG
Source organism: Schistocerca gregaria (assembly GCF_023897955.1). Classification (NCBI taxonomy): domain Eukaryota; kingdom Metazoa; phylum Arthropoda; class Insecta; order Orthoptera; family Acrididae; genus Schistocerca; species Schistocerca gregaria. The sequence continues at coordinate 840,062,118 of NC_064931.1, forward strand.
TCGCGACGCGTCGCATCACGATTGCTGGTACACCGCGACGACATCATTCGTCGAAATCAAGCATTTAAGTTAAGTCAAAGACTTTTAAAATATTTATTAACTGCTGCTAACAAACTAAAAGATATGGAAAGTAGTGTACATTTCAGAAGGGAACCGGTCTCTGACCAAGAATCCTCAGGATCAGGAATTGAGTTTAATGAGGATGGTTCCATTAATCCCTCAAATATTGAACTAGAACGTAATTTGTCACCAGTAAATTATGACTTTAATTTAAATGAGAGTGCAGGGATGCAATCAATAAGTGAAATAGGAGTCAAAAGGGAGCCAGTAGAGTTGCTAACTTTGTCAGGTAGTGAAACTGAGCTCAATATATCTCCAGCTCAGTCAAGTCAAGAGATACAAAGTATCAAGGTAGAAGCTCCGGATTGGATGCAAATACTGTTTGCCAAACTCGAATCAAACCAAAATAAAATTGAGGCTAAAATTGAGGATAGTAATAAAGAACTAAAAGAAGAACTGCAATCAAAATGGAATAGTTTGAATTATAAGATAGATGCTATTCATCATGACATTCAAGTAAAAGTAGGGCAACAGTTAACTAAAATGCATAGTACTTTCAAATGTGAAATAGATCAAATTCAAAAAAATTATCAAGAGGCAGATGAACTTTTGGAAGTGAGGTTGTCCGAAAGATTGAGCAACGAGTCCAAACTTTGCTCTGACAAAGTTAAAGAGGTACAAATTAAAGTAGATACTTGTCAGAAAAACATTGAGAAAGTAAAAGAAACCTGTACCGAAATTCGTGGTGCAGTGGAACAAAGATGTTCTGCCAGGATAGAAGCAGTAGAGTCACAAGTAGAGGAATTAAATACTAACATTGCTAACCTAGAAAATAGAGTAACCTCTGTTAATTCTAGTCATTCTACTGTACAGCATGTGACTTCAGTTGACGCCGCTTTTATAGGGTGTCGACAGTTTTTGCGCTTTGATCCTGATAAGTACATTCACCCTCTTGAATTTTGGAATGACTTTGAGGATGTTCTCCCCAACACTTGGTCAGAAAGAGAAAAAATTTCATTTATAGGAAGTCATTTGTCAGGTGATGCTTTGCGATGGTCAGCGGATGTAATGATCAAATGTAAAACTTTATCTGAATTTAAGTCTGCATTTCTCAACGAATACTGGTCACATAACAAACAAAATGATGTGTTAAGGGAATTCTGGAGTGGTAAGAAGTTTTTCCCAGGGCGTGAATCAGTAAAGGATTTCGCTAGGAAGTGGGTTTCAAGACTGTCACATTTGACAGAAAAGATGAAGCCAGATATGATCATTATGGGTTTAGAAGGTAAGCTGCCGTGGTACTGGCAGAAGAGGATCATTTCCGCCCCTAGAGATAATATAGACAAATTTATTGAATATCTGGAAAGAGTGGAAAGAGTAGCTGCTGCTGAGGAGCAGGTGCAGCAGAATAACAAATCTTCTAACAATCACGTACAAAATAATGGAAACGTGAACGTTAGAAATATGGAAGTTAGGCACACCAAAACAAACTATCGAAACCAAAGCCGTGGCAGAGGAAGAGGGGGTAGATACTCACCACGCTTTCGTAACAACTACTATGACGAAAGTGGAGAAGTAAATACTATGCCATTAAGACAAGAAGGGAGTCATGATGCTACTATAACTAGTGGTGTCACAGATGAACACAACAGGCCGCGTGTGGGAAACTAAATCCCGTCTATGAGGAAACTGGCGCTCACCAGGCGGTAACAGTAACACAGCCAGTAACGGAAACACAGACAATCAGCCAACATACACAGACAGACCACATGGATGACGAAATAAATACAGATAATACCAGTGATGTGTTAAGCCACTCTCACAAAATAGTGGATAGTATTTTGGATACACTAGAAAAATGGGTCAAGGAAGAACAGGAACTCAAGGTAGATAATGGGGAAGAAATAGATAATGGGTTTGAGTCTGATGGGAATAATGATGAAGTAAAAGCTTACATCTTCGATGAAAATGGCAATCTAAAAGCTGAAGTAGAAGTAGCAGAAGTAGAATCAGTACTGCAAAACTTTAGAGAGGAGGAAATGATGAATGAAGGGGGTAGAAATAGTAACGAGGTGAAAGAATCTAGTAGCTGTGTAAACGTGCCACAAATGGTTGAAGGTGACGACATTCTTATGAACAGCAATATTGCGCAGGGACGCAGTTGCTCAGAGGTAGAGGATAGTTTGGCTGATGTGCAGCAAACAAAAGTAGAAAAAGTCGTCAGATGCTTCGATTTAAAGTTAGTGGACAGATTAGAGAAAGCAACTAAGATTATAGAGCATGATGAGCCCCAGGATGTAAATGTAAATGTAATTGCAACTGATCAGAATTACTTTAGCTGGAAGAACATAGAACGAGATTTATTAGACGAGGTGTGTGAGCAACCTGTTCAATGTAAAATAACTCACCCTGTTATCAAAGTAAACATATCAGGAGTCACTGTGCGTTGTCTGCTTGACAGTGGCAGTGAAGCAAGTGCTTTATCACAAACATTTTTTGACACCATACCCAATAAAGAGAAGTTAACAGTTATGAAAGTAAGTGGCTTAAAGATTATAGGTGCTACTGGAAAAGTCTCTAGACCAGTTCAACACGAAGCTTTGATACCCATTGGTATAAATGACGTAGTAATAGATCATCCTTGTTTGATTGTGCTAGGCTTAAGTGTTGATATGTTGATTGGTACTGATTTCTTATCAAAGTACCAGGGAAAGATCAATTTTGATCAGAACAACTTAATTTTAACTTTACCTGACTCTAAAGTGATAAGAGAGTCTTTTATAGGAAGTCATATAGGCGGTAGTAATGAAACTTGGGAACTGCCTATTAGAGTAATAAAGAATAAAGGATACTTGCAGGAAAATTTGGTTTTCAGTGAGGATGAGAAGAAAGCACAGGCCAGGGCAAATATACGCAAAAGAGCTTTAGATAGGAAAAAGAGGCATGATGCAAGGGCTTCCCCCACTAGTTTTAAAATTGGTGAGCTAGTGCTGGTCAAAACAAAAGAAAAATCAAAGAAAATTTCTGCAGAAACTAAAAAGTTTATGCATGTATATCATGGACCATTTAGAATAGTAAGTAAACCTCATGCAAATGCCTATCGTTTGGAATATCCAAAGAGTAAGAGAGAACTAGGTCTAAGAAATATTGTGGATCTAAAGGAATTTAAAATTAACAGTAATTAATTACTGTAGGGAGTCTGACACTCTTTGGCGGATACACGGTTTGGCGTACCGTGCAGTCCCAGCTGGGTGAAACTTTATTTCCTTTTCAAGTTTCATTCCCTTCTTCTGGTCTATCATAACAGGTAAGAATCACATATGTCTTCATGTTGTATATATGCTATTAGGTTTTAAGTATTCTTAGTAAGGATCTACCTAGTGAATGGCAAAACAAAAGTCTGAGTACCAATAAGAGGCAAACATGGCTAAAATAAATAAATTAAAATATTTCATGTAATTGTAAAGGGTTAGAAACTACAACTAAGAGAGACACTTTGCAGTATACGAAGTACGGTATGAATATGAATAATCCATGAGATTATGCAGAAGGTAGTATGTTGCTAGAAATAAGGTTGTCTGAAGGAAAACAGCGTAAGAAGGTAATGCTCATAGAGGCAAGCAATGGCGTTTTAGAATTAAATAAATGGAGATGTGTGGAAGTGGTGTGAGGATCGCACCAAATATATAGAAACAGGACGTCAATAGGCTGACAAAAGGAAAAGGGAGAAAGAAGTGGAGAAATGAAGTATTTTGAATCTGGAAGAAAAGGGAGAAAATGAATAAGGTGAAGAAGTGAAGTAAGTAAATTGAAGTAAATGATGTAGGATTAAAGAATAATTCCCTCACGTCTCGTGAAATGGTGAAAAACGCTAAATCTTGCTTGAGGCAAATAAATAGTTAAACAGACAACAGAAACACACAAATATTGGAAAATGCAGAAATTTGGAATCGGTATACTGAAAATAACTAATTTCTTTAGTAATTCATACAATAAAGCAAAGTGCTGGTCAGCAAATGACTTCTTTGATGAACTAATCCATACGATAATTAAGCCAGAGTACATTAAAACTAAAAGGTTACTCAATTTTCTAAGTTGAAGCAAGATCTTAATATATTAATTTGCTAAAAGAATTTTCACTATTTAGGAACCTAAAAGATTATTTATGAAAGAAGAAAGTAGGAGCTATTGTATCAGATACGACTTAGTGCTAAATGTCTTTCTGACAACTTCACAATTAGTAAAATAGTGCCAGAATATAAACTATAAAATGTACTTTGTCCTACCTTAGATATAAGTTGAAAACAGAAACTTAGACTGTATTGTCTGTTTCTCAGGGACATGCAAGCTGCATGAATGACTGACAACAAGCGGTAGGGAGATTGGAAGTAGAGACGCAAACCACAGTGAATACAATTTCCTGCCACAATTTTGTCAATCAGTGAAATTAAATGAGTGTTACAATAGGACACCCACCACAGTGCCGAGTATTATAGTAAAAGAAAAATGTGAGTGCGTTGCAGTGATAAAAGTCGTGTGTATTTTCTTTTTCAGGAAGAGACTGATTTTAAAGAAAAAAAAAATAACTATTTTGTAACCATTGAAAAATTTATATTTCCATGTAAATGTATGTAAATAATTTGTGAATGTCTTCTGTACTAGGTTTTCTATGTGTATATGAGTATGGTTATTTTGTGTATGTAGTAATAAGGAATTTCCTAAGAAGAAGCAACTTAAGTTGAAAGAGGTATACTAAAGTAATCCATCGCTTGTTTGTTCTTTTAGAAATTTAATTTTGTTCAAAAATAGATTTTCACGAAAATTAAAAAGGGGGTGATGAAGCAAAGCAAGCGCTGTATCATGTATAAGATACAGAGGCGAGCGAGTGCACGGGACTTACCCTAGTTCACTGCTAGTAGCGTCACGTCATCGTAACGCGCCTGCATATAGTATTGCACCACATTTAACATAAAAGTAAAAATTAAGATTTGTGTGTAAAACTTTGTTAAAGTATAGTTCTATGTAATAATGTTTCAGGTAACAAATCTTAATGTTATAAAATTAGTAGTTTATGTAAAATTCACGTTTTGAAAGAAAAATAGGAGGCGCTAAATAATGACGCTAGGAAGCCAAAATTTGGTGAGAAGGTGCAGTAAGAAGTCATTAATGAGTGGTGCTGGTTTCCAAAACCATAAAACTAAAATTGACTCCAGAATCCGCGTTTTTCGGAAAAATCAGAGGCGCGAAATAATAGAGCTACAATATTGAAAATTGGTAGGATGCGTCAGTTCACCCTAATAATAATAATGGAAATACCACAATCAGTTACCTCTTCTAGTTTTTTAGTAATTTAGTGAAAACTACTTTTGTGAGTAAAATGTACATAAGCATTATAGATTAAGTACTTTAAATTTTAATGATAAAACAAATTCTTTAAGACCAATGATCAAATAGGACAATTAACAAAGCTACACCAAGTTTTAGTCTTGTAGCATAATTAACAGCTGATACAAGTCTTGATAAAGCTATAGTTCAGAGGTAACAATCTACCGTTAGTTCCATTGTAAAAATTCTAGAGAGTAAAGTTTTAATTTTAGCGGGCTGAGATTTTCTACGTGCTTTTGTACTGCTCAGATGTATGTATACAAAAATTGAGAAGTTTGTAAAGCTATTATTAAATGTGATATTTAAGATTATGTGCCTGAGATAGCGATCATTTGGAGGCTGCAGGCATCTGCATAGGAACGGAAAGAACAGATGCTCTCTTGGCGGTACGCGCCGGAGCTATATAAAAAGAGCGGCAGAGGCAGTAGGAAGCTCACTCCGCATTAGACCAACGCCTAGTCCACGCGAGCTTAACGTCCGATAGCGCCTCGCCTCGGGTGACGTCATAGCGGGCTGTGACATGCGCGTACTTAGCAATGTAAACGGACATTGAAAATCGCGAGGACTGTACACCGTCCTGGATCGTTTAGACTTCGGTAACAAACTGTTATTGTGCCGTCCGTGTGAAGTATGATTCCGCGTGGCAAGTGGTGACTAACTCCACTTTTAAGGCGAGCATTAATTTTTTTTTTAACATTATTGCGAACTATTAATAGAGCACCGTTAGTTAGAGTAATGAACTATTCGGGAGGAACTTGCTGTAGAAGTCGCCTCTGAACTATTAAACGACTGGCTGAATTAACAATATTTAATGTCTTTAGCATTTTCAGAAGTTTCGAGTAATTTGTGTGAGCCTTTAAGATAATAAAATCTTGTTTGGAACTTTAAATTTTATTGAAGCAGCCCTAATCCCGTGAAGAACTACGGATATTTTTCGTTTAGCTGGGCTGTACAGGAATGTGGCCGTGCAGACTGGGAACTAAGGTCAGTAAGTTTCCCTTCGCTTTCTGACTGGCCACCAAATTAGTTGCCAGGCTCGCGTGATTTAAGGTGGCAATGTTCAACTTTCATTCAACATTAAACAACGACTTCTTCGCCGTCCCACATATGTTGCATCGGCAATAGTCTGTTACGTGAAATGAACATTCAAACAACTCATTCGACAACTTCTTCGCCGCCCCACAGGAGGACATCGAAAGGGTGCAAAAAAAGGGCAGCTCGTTTTGTATTATCACGTAATAGGGGAGAGAGTGTGGCAGATATGATACACGAGTTGGGATGGAAGTCATTACAGCAAAGACGTTTTTCGTCACGGCGAGACCTTTTTACGAAATTTCAGTCACCAAATTTCTCTTCCGAATGCGAAAATATTTTGTTGAGCCCTACCTACATAGGTAGTAATGATCATCAAAATAAAATAAGAGAAATCAGAGCTCGAACAGAAAGGTTTAGGTGTTCGTTTTTCCCGCTCGCTGTTCGGGAGTGGAATAGTAGAGAGATAGTATGATTGTGGTTCGATGAACCCTCTGCCAAGCACTTAAATGTGAATTGCAGAGTAGTCATGTAGATGTAGATGTAGAGTTAGAACAGGAAACACATATTATGTAATGTGTGTATCTACCTAGTTTGTGTACGTTCGAAAGTACCATTCATGTAAGTACCACTTACTAAAAGACTTCTCTATGTTACAGAAAAACTTGAAACCAAATGTTGGTATCATGATGTGTGAAACTGTGATCTAAGTTAAGCCTTGTGTACACATTGCTTACATACATATTGAAATGAAAAGAGTGAGCAGAAGACTTACTATTAAGTAGTGAGAGTGTTGTGTAAGGAAAATGGAAGGCATAAAGGTAATAGACGCTCACAGAAAGCGTCACCTCCAGAGAAAGTTCAAGCTCCAGTTGCAGGCATTAGAGCATGAAGCGTTTTAGTATGTGTTTTTATGTAAAAATATGAGATTTAGTTAAGTAAATTTTGAGGAATTAAATTTTGTTCTAACATTCCACATAAAAGTGGAAAGCTCATGTGTATCAAGTGTTACACAAAAGTTTATATACAAGTACAATCATATCAACGTATAGAGAAAGATAATAGTGAGTATGGTATAAAATGAGAGGAAACGTTATTGGGTTACATGATCCTGTTGGAATACACCAAGTTATAATTGTTGAGTTTACGATACAAAGAAGTAGGGCATATGTACCATAACCTTAATTCAAGTGGAGAATATTTCACAGTTTAATATGCCTGTCGATGTGGCCGCGCACTTCTAGGCGCTTCAGTCCGGAACCGCGCTGCTGCTACGGTCGCAGCCTCGGGCATGGAAGTGTGTGATGTTCTTAGGTTAGTTAGGTTTAAGCAGTTCTAAGTTCTAGGGGTCTGATGACCTCAGATGTTAAGTCCCATAGTGCTCAGAGCAATTTGAACCATTTTTTGAACAGTTTATAATAAAAATTTGAAGGGGGGGGGGGAGGGAGGAATTTCTCATGTAAGCTGCATTTTCATATCTAGGGAAGCTCTGACACTTAGAACACGACGTCACATAACTTAATTGAATGAGTGTACGTAATTTGATAAATGCAAAAGTTTTAAGTTCATCTGTAACTGTTATTTTGTGAAAGAGGGTAACTGATACTATATAAAGTTCGATTTTCCCAGATCAGTAAAGTAATATAGATGTACAGTGGATATTCTTCTCAGCAGGCAGGCTGACTTTGCGAAGACGAGTCGTGCCCAAGCGCTGAAAGAAACAGACGCAGGTTGGCAGGCACAGCGTCCGGACAAGAGTCGAGTTTCGTCTTCACGTTAGTAATGTCCACATTTCAGAGTCACTGTGGACAGATCTAATATTTGAACTGTCAGAAGCAGATGATGGGAAAAAGTTACTAATGTTGTGGAATGCAAGACATTCCAAACTAAAAATGATGGCATCGTTATGAATGGCTAACAAGATTGTACTGGCATCAACAAGCACAAGGGCTTGTTGTGGTAATGGTCATCCATATTAAAACATGATGACATCAGTTTTATACTGAGACGTGGAGACTTCAATCTTCAGCCACCTCATCTCAACAGAAGCATATCAACACCTACGTACTCAGGGCGAGGCTGGCATTATGCTTGTTAACCGTTTTAGGAACTGTCACAGAGATATGTCAGTATTTCAAAATATGTTAAGCAGTCATGGAAAATAGAATAATTTTTAGTTAAGTAAATTTAAATCACTATTTACGTTAACAAGTATACTTTCCTCTCTATTCAAGTATATTTTAGTAGAAAGTTTATGACTGCTTTTTTTTCACAGCTTCACGATTACGACGAAAATTTGTCGACATAAGTATTATAAGCATACTACGGTCAGCGCTCACTCAGAGATGAAGAATTGTTAACATATTATATGGTAATTTTTCATATTTAAATTTGCTAACAATACGTTTCAGTTAATTTTCCTGAACAGATTTTCTAAAGTAATAGTTAACATGATAACTTTTCAGTCACATTGCGAAATAGTGATTTCCTACAGTAGTGAACGTGCTACAATTAAATTAAAGTCGGCTTATCCATACCGGGTTTGAGTATATAGACAGTTTTAATGCATAATACGTACATATTCCCGTTAAAAGTATTGTCAAACAAAGATTTCAGATTAATACAAGTTTCCAAATTTCATAGCAACCACCTTTCATTCAGAAACGTTGAATAAAATTTACTCTGTGAGAGCTGGCGACCAGTGTTCATAGTTTTCGTTGAGTTTTTCGGGGCAAGTCTTACAGTAAGCGAGCACTGCTCTCCTCAGGCATCACTGAGATTAACTGCTGTTGCTGAAACTGATTGTAACCTCAAATGCACAGTAGTTGGCGTAAGGTAGGGAGTGATTTATTTCGTGTTATGAGTACGGAATTCATCTAAAGTAGAATGAATCATCTAATCATTCTGCACATTGGTAATAAAGTTCGATACTCTAATTTTCTTATGGAATTTGTAAAAATACATTAGGATGACTAGTCAACAGTTCAATAAATATTTAGCAGCCGGCCGCGGTGGTCTCGCGGTTCTAGGCGCGCAGTCCGGAACCGTGCGACTGCTACTGTCGCAGGTTCGAATCCTGCCTCGGGCATGGATGTGTGTGATGTCCTTAGGTTAGTTAGGTTTAAGTAGTTCTAAGTTCTAGGGGACTAATGACCACAGCAGTTCAGTCCCATAGTGCTCAGAGCCATTTAGCAATGTAAAGGCGAGAAACTTTACAATAGTGCATAACCTATGTTTGGCAGAGTCTGTGGTGTTCGGTAATGTTTCCTCTGACATACTTGCATGTATGAAGGAAGACAGCATCGAACTCCACACACATTGTCAAATACAGACACTGCGCTATTGTCCTTCATGCCAAAGCCAAGGCAATCTGACGCGAAAACTAAGTAAGTCTCTCCCTGTGCGAAAAACATATGAATGTGAGAACCACATAGGGACATATGGAAGTATGCGTCTGTTCGGGAATACGTGATCAGAAAGCCGAAGCGATTAAGGCCACCACTTAGGTAGAGCGGGAAATTTGGAATCGAGTCTCAAGGAGACAAAAATGTTCATTTGGTTCCAGTAAATTGTGCAGATGTGGTTTCCAAATACATTCCATGAAAAATGTATGGTTCTATCAAGTGTATAAATACGTAAAAGCCTAACTGGGTGGAGCAGTGACATGCACAAGTCAGGTCAGGCGGCAATTTTTCGTGGTTAAGTGTCGCATAGCTCGCTTTCCTTGCAAAACAGAGGTGCCGGCAAAGTCTGAAATGTAATCACAGATTCTGTTAACTTCCTCCAGAGCAGAGAAAAAATCTCCACGTTGATCATCCTATCAATGCCGGGGCAACAAGCGCACAGACACAGGCACAGGCACGTACACTGACCAGTAAGAACGGATATGACTACTGACCTACTATCGACATAAACCAGGCGGTAGCAGCGTCACCTGGCGAAGAATGACTGCTAGTCAGACACACTCACGATGCATGTCTAACAGTGAGCGAGTTGTCCGTGTTTACAATGGGGAAGGCGCACGATCTAGCTGTGTTTCCCGCAAGGAAACGCAGGACTTGTCGGATGTATGAAGAGACTGCGGTGAATGTCTCCAATACGTGGCGAAACCAAGGTGTAACCACGTCTAAACTTCTTGGGGCTGGGTGGCCATCTCTCGTTATAGTTGTAAGTAGGCTGTTTAGGTTTTTTTATTGGTAACGCCGCCACCACGTAGCGCTCTGTATAAAAATCACTGGCTGTGCCGTGTGCATCTGTGGCTGGTTTGCATTGTTGTCTGCCATTGTAGTGTTGGGCAGCGGCAGCTGGATGCTAACAGCGCGTAGCGTTGCGCAGTTGGAGGTGAGCCGCCAGCAGTGGTGGACATGGGGAGAGAGATGGCGGAGTTTTGAAATTTGTAAGAATTAGTGTCATGAACAGATATATATATATTATGACTATAAAGGTAAATACATTGTTTGTTCTCTATTAAAGTCTTTCATTTGCTAACTGTGCCTATCAGTAGTTAGTGACTTCCGTAGTTTGAATCTTTTAGTTAGCTGGCAGTAGTGGCGCTCGCTGTATTGCAGTAGTTCGAGTAACGAAGATTTTTGTGAGGTAAGTGATTTGTGAAACATATAGGTTAATGTTAGTCAGAGCCATTCTCTTGTAGGGATTATTGAAAGTCAGATTGCGTTGCGCTAAAAATATTGTGTGTCAGCTTAAGCACAGTCTTGTATAATTTTTCTAAGGGGACGTTTCATAGTCATTACAGATATCGGACGCCGTAGGATGGATAGACTGGTAAAACAAGACAGGTGGCAAACTGTGACGGAACTAACACCAGATTTCAATGCTGGGAACAATGCAAGTGTGTCTGAAAATACAGTGCACCGAACAGTCTTAACAATGGGCCTCCACAGCCGACGACCCATGCATATGCAAATGTTAACACCATGACATCGGCCAGTACGACTGAAAGAGGCACATGACCATCGACACTGGACAAAGGGACAGTGGCAGAGCGCTGCACGGTCTGATGAATCCCGATACTTTCTTCATCATGCCGATGCGAGCGCGCATCAGTCGTCTTCCAGGGGAACAGCTCCTTGACACCTGTACTGCGGGGTGGAAACAACCTGGCGGCGGCTCCATTATGCTCTGGGGAACATTCACGTAGGTACCCATGGATCTAGTGAGGATTGTGCAAGGCATTATGGCGGCTGAGGTGTTGGTTACAAATGGCTCTGAGCACTATGGGACTTAACAACTATGGTCATCAGTCCCCTAGAACTTAGAACTACTTAAACCTAACTAACCTAAGAACAACACACAACACCCAGCCACCACGAGGCAGAGAAAATCCCTGACCCCGCCGGGAATCGAACCCGGGAACCCGGGCGCGGGAAGCGAGAACGCTACCGCACGACCATAAGATGCGGGCTATTGGTTACAGATCACGTATACCCTTTAATGACGATCACGTTTACCGACGGCAGTGGCATTTTTCAACCAGATGCTGCGCCGCGTCATAAGGTAAGAAGTATGATGGAGTGGCTGGAGGAACATAGTGGCGAGTTTCAATTCATGTGTTGGCCTCTTAACTTACCAGATTTGAACCCGATATAACACATCTGTAATGTGACTGAGACTGACGTCAGAGCTCATCACCCCCTTCCTTGGAATTTACGGGAATTAGGTGACTTGTGTGTGCCAATGTGGTGCTAACTCCGTCCAGCGGTCTACCGAGGCCCCACTGCTTCCGTGCCACCACGCGTCGCCGCTGTCATCCGTACCAGAGGTGGATATACAAGCTATTAGGCACATGGTCATTATGATGTGCATGATTAATGTAACTCACTGCTCATCGTAGCTAAACTTAAATTAGAATACTACGAAATGAAGTAGTGGGTCGCGATTTTGTGATTGTAAATTTCTAACTATTCAGGTACTAGGTCTCATTGCATCTTAGTGAAAGTCGCGACGATCCGTTCGGTTACACCCTCTGTCGGTAAAAAAAGAAAATTTGTAGGACCACTCCGTTATCCACCTATATGTCTGTCCGTCTGTTAAAATCTATTCTTCTCAGGAACTATTACAAGTAGCGGGCTGAATTTTATGTTAAATTCAAAGGTCTGCAGTCCCTGCGCACTGTAAATCATTTAAGCCTCGAAATCAGTGTAATCAAAATATATGACCCTTTGTGACAATCATGAAAAGGATATATTACGACTCATCAAATAGCGGAGATGCTGAGTCGCAGTTAGGCTCAACAAAAAGACTACAAAAGAGGTAAGTTTTCGGCCAAAAATGTCTTCATCGGAATCAGACAAAACACACACACACACACAGAAGTTCACATACAAACGCAACTCACACAGATATGACCACAATCTCAGACGGTCAAGGCCATTATTCTACCCTGGATTTTCCATTGTTTGATACGACCCTACATGCCGCATATTCTAGTACTGACAATCTCGATGTTCAGAACCTGTAGATGACCTACGTCTGTCGATGTGGGGCCTAGATGTCCAGCGGTAAACTCCGTACCAGAACACCGAGAGATCACGCAATCAAATATCGTTCAGGATAACCTGGCCTTCACCTCTCAACCATCTGAGGAGCCGCCATAAAATAGACATCGTTAGTATTCCATGTTGAACTGTAGGTCCCCTTCCTATGTTGGATGTCTGGGGTAAATCAGTGACACACGAGTCGCCGAAATGGTGTCCAATAAAAAGACTTGCACGAAGCCACTGTGACAAATAACATTATTATTATTATTATTATTATTATTATATCTATACATAATTATTTTCGTACGAAACCATTAGAGCGCACTTCTGTCCAATTCTTTTCTCTCAAACTCTCCGTCCGAACAGGTTTCGGAAGGCCCAACGGCACCGACCGGCCGCCGTGTCATCTTCAGCCGATAGGCGTCGCTGGATGCAGCTACGGACGGACGTATGTTGAGCACACAGTTCTCCCAGTACTTATCAGTTGTCGTGACAGAAGCATCTATTTCCCAGTCAAGTAGTGCCTCAATTGTTGAGCTCTAAGCGGGACTCATCAGCAGAAGCAACATTTCCTGAAGATTGCGAATAGTTGGATCGCCGAAATATCGAGTCAAATTGATTTTAGGCTCCGGCAGCAAACCAGAAGAGACTTTCAAGACTTATTACGTCGGGAAAGCCTACGTAATCGCAGTGCCTCAATAGGCCTCCAGGGGCGGATTGCTACCCGCTTGTCAATAGCTCTCGGAGCGTTGGATCTTCTCAGATTAGTAGACTGAGTCATGTGACAATATATTCGATGTGAGAAGATTGTGAGTACCTGGAAGTTATAAATTATGAAGAATGGTAAACGAAAAAAGTACCCACAGCTCCTGCAGCACTTAAGTCCGGTGATCTGACGGGAACCGGTGTTACCATTGAGGCAAGGCCGTTGGCACGATTATTCTCTACACATTTTAAATCCTGCTACTATTATTAATGGTACGTAATTTTGCGAAATCTTCAGCAGCCGTCCAAATGAGGACTTCACAATTCTTTCTGCAGGTTTTAGCGTGAAATTAGTAAAAAGGCTAATTATCTTAACACGCGCTTTTAGTACAATTCAGTGTTCGTGTTTTAGCCGTTGAAACATGGATTCCAGAGGGCAACTGCCGCTTTTAAAAATTCCCACGGCCTTTAACTGAAGTAAATTGACTTGCAGGGCAGGAAATCTGCGAGCGTTGGAAGACACATCGGAGCGAGCGCGCGGCCACATTAATTAGGAGCAAACACTGCACGCACTCAGTTAACATGCAAAGCGTGTTTACGTAAAGACACAAGCGCCAGCCTGCCTTCCACAGACCAACAACCGTAACAAGTCAGCAGTGCACAGACGGAAATTTAGGCCCATTGTTATCCCCTCTCGTGTTTTGGTCTCTTCGGGCACGAACAAAAGATGTCTGTTTGGCGCTCTCACACTTCCAGTCTTAAACTGAGGGTTTCGTAACAACTATTCTTTATGCGCTGTTTTCAAAAGTAGTTAGGGCGGTGAACTACTTATACTGATGCCAGAAATGTAGGTTATTTACTTCAATTACTGTTCTTCATCATTTATAGCTTCCAGGTATTCAACATAGTCTCACACAGACTATATTGTCACATTACTCAGTCCACTAACCTGAGATGATCCAGCACTCCTGCCACCTTCGCTTCATAGTGACGACAAAAACTAGGTAAATTAGTGTTTCAGATAATGCCCTTTTTCATTCTATCGCTGTGTGTGTGTGTGTGTGTGTGTGAGAGAGAGAGAGAGAGAGTGAGAGAGAATATATATATATATATATATATATATATATATATATATATATATATATATATGTGTGTGTGTGTGTGTGTGTGTGTGTGTGTGTGTGTGTGTGTGTGTGCAATATTTTATGACATTGCACACATCTCCTATGAATTTCGAAGACGTTCTATACGTTCTTTTCATTTGTACATTACTGATATTAAAATTCCATGTGTAGGAGTGATAGCAGTGACTCAAACTCGCCTCCACAGCATATTTTGAAATTTATAAAGATGAAAACACGCCACAAAAATAGCTCTGGGCACCCTCCAGACCACTCAGAAGGAGAAAGTTGTTTTAAAAACTTTTCGATGTGATAAATAAGATAGTATTCTTCGCATATTTTGAATTAATAAGATTCTAGTCAGTGGAATACACTCTGAAACTGAACACCAGAAATTTAATAGGGGACAACAGTGCTTCGTTTCTCCTTACGACTACCAATGTACCGAGGTAGTCCATAAAGTAAGATACACATGTCTTCCCACACTAATACTATTATGCAACTCGAGTGGTGGATTGTCAGAAGATAGTATATTTTTCGATATTCCAAAATACACAGTTCTGCTGCGTTATATGTAATGGTTGTAGCGAAGGGTGTGACTGTAGTGACGAGGCAGAGATTAAGTACGCGGGCCGGTGCGATTCTTGTGTGTAAAACGTTTACATTCCTCACAGATTGATCCTAAAATTTAGGCGGTTTATGAACCAGATGGTACGTAGCATCCAGCAGTAGCAAAATGCTGCCAACAGTGTTACCATACCCACACGTATATAGGTGATGCTGGTCGGGAAGTCCGTCTCTGTAACCCTATCATTTCCAACTTATCGGCAAGGTGAAAGGTAATCTGGGAAGTAAGTGATTTGACAATAACAAGGATATTAGTGAAGTGGTTCTCGAATAGTTCCGTGACCAAGGGGCGATTTAATACCCATGAAAGCGCTAAACTGTTGCTAGAAAGTTCCGTCGGTTGTTTACAGACAGTGAATATTTTGAAAAATAGCGTCCTGTATCTGTGTCACTTTAAAGCGTAATGCAGCATTCAATAAAATTTACATTACCTGCCATGTTAATTTGTAACTTACTTTCTTGAAGTTTCCTTGCTATAACAGGATGGAGCAATAAACCATTTAACGAAAACGAATGGAAGATTTATGTCCACAAAATCGTACGCACGACAGAAGAGATGGTTTATAGGAAACGGCTAATAATGATTACGATGCTTCTCACACAAGTTCTACAACTACAGCACAGTTTTACACATTGGAAATTAGATTTTATTAGCATCAAATGTAAGATAATCAGATTCGCCAGTATCAGAAAAGTCTCGGTGATTCATCATGCAATACAAATGCAAAGATCGTACGATAAAGTATACGTGAGTACAACATCACTAATTATTTCGTTGTTACCGATTTTCATAATCATTTCACCTTTCTAGTTTTCATGCTTACCGATTCTCAGTATGAAATTTATTTTCTAATTTCTATAATTAACAAATATGTCTGCAGTTTTCTTCTTCAAATATTCAACTACCTGATACATCAAGGTGAGTTCTGAGTAGGAAATGAACCATCAATGTAAACAAAAATTAAATTAAAAAAACAGAGAAATATCACATTGCCTACAGATACACGATATTATAAAATCATTATTCCCTACATTAAAAAATGTTCGTAATGCTCGTCAACATGCACTTCACCTGACATAGTCTTGACGACCATAAGGAAGATCTGTGTAGAGCTTCGCAGAAAATGTCTAGATTCTAAAATCTATACTTCTTGTGCAAAATAAGGAGTAAGGAATTTTCGCGAGGATATTGGGAGATAATAATCAGCTGCCTGCAGATAATGACATTTTAAAATTTCTTTAAAATGAACATTAAATCAGCGCAGATATATTTCGCTCAGCACAAAATCACATGTAATGTAATTCACATCATGCTTTTCATCAGATCGGTTAAACCGATTTTCGACACAGTCACAGGTAGGACGGCTTTATAAAAGCGATATGACGATCAGCTATACTCAAAGCTATTCATTCGTTAACTGATTTATAGGGCCGCATTTAAAAGAAACTGGATCATAATGATACACCAAAAATGTTTCGGAATATATTGGCCCTTATAACACAGCCAGTGTTGGGTTTTCTATGTCTTTTCATGGTTACAAGTGTAGCAAATGACCCTCTGGAAGAAATTATATTCATAACACTACAAGCTTACTTACCAACTCTCAATGCAGCAATGCCATC
Source organism: Schistocerca gregaria (assembly GCF_023897955.1). Lineage (NCBI taxonomy): Eukaryota > Metazoa > Arthropoda > Insecta > Orthoptera > Acrididae > Schistocerca > Schistocerca gregaria. The sequence continues at coordinate 840,079,168 of NC_064931.1, forward strand.
TAGTCCTAAATATTGTGTCTCATATATAAAAAAAATATATAAGAGAACAATAATATAATAATATGGCACTAAAATGGTAATAATTTTTTTTCGTTTCATTTAAAACTATATTCGGCATCGTCATACATACGACATACCGATAATTTAGGCCAACTTTAAGATTTACCGTATGCTTACAAAATATGTGTTACTTATTGATTGAGTGTTAATGCAATGTTGTACCTGGTTCCTAACATGCGTCAGTGGCGTTTGTTCTTAGTTCTGCCACTCGGTAGTAAGACATTGCTAACCAAATGGAATATGTTTAACACGATACTTTGACAGCTGAAATTTGAGACTGATATGGACAAAATATGCAGTCTATTCTGAAAAATAACCCAAATACCACAGTCTGTAATGAGATCTTAACATGTGCGTCACAATCATTTTCGGTCTGAAATTAGATTGGTGTTTACTCTACATTACACCAGAAAATGTCGGTATGTGGACCCGATGGGATGGTTTATTAACTGTTTGGGTAGAATTCTTAGGGTCCGCCAACAGCAGCTTTTCAAATGGTTCAAACGACTCTGAGCACTATGAGACATAACTTCTAAGGTCATGAGTCCCCTAGAACTTAGAAGTACTTAAACCTAACTAACCTAAGGACATCACACACATGCATGCCCGAGGCAGGGTTCGAACCAGCGACCGCAGCGGTCGCGTGATTCCAGACTGTAGCGACTAGAACCGCTCGAGCAGCTTTTCATTCCGAGCTAACTTACCGAAGGTGCGTTTCATCGCTGAACGAATTTCACCACATATAAATTGACTCGATTGATGGTTGTGTCACATTGATAGTGAGTTGACAACCATTCCTGCTAAGCCAAAAGCAAATTCTGTGTGTCTGACTCCTATTAAGTCCGTTGCCCTCTTTAGTATTCAAAAACAATGAAAGACACAGTCCATACTGAAAAATATAGGAAAACCAGCATTTAACGAAATCAGTGTGAGAGACTACATGGGACTGGCTATTTTAAGCAGTAGGAATTTCGTGGAACTTTGTTCCACACCGACGCATGAAAGAAGGCAAGTACAAAAGTTACAAACTGAAATATCGGCTATCTTAGCGGATGTTGTTGTGGAGGTCCTGTGCGTGTTTATTATATATTACCTGCTAATGCTTCATATGTAGTATGGTCCCGTAACATCTGGTTTCGTAACTTATACAGCCTATTAAACTGTGAATTACGAAGAAGGGCTTGTGACGTTCTCATGCCCTGATGAATACCTGTGTTATTGCTACAATATCTCTCTTGGATTCGGAAGTCGTACATTGTGTCCCATGAGAGAAAAAGGCCAGGTGTGACATAAATACAGTGAAGTACTATGACTGGTGGTGCCGCTTCAGTGAATGTTCCCATCGTTGTATCACCCCATTGACTCTACCCTCCCATTCTCATGGGGCTGTCATTCATTAATACTCAAAGATGTAAACATTCCAACATCTCGTATAATGTACATTCTGGCACGTTAGAAATAATAACCTAGTGTATATTACAAACCGATATAAACAAATTAAGGCCTTTGTGGTATGTGTTGGTGGTATTGCATGATGTTAGTTATCCACTGTACTGAATACGAGGTTCAAAATATTTCACACGACAATTTTGTTCTATGCCATGAGGGGTACTTGTATTTCGCTGGATTAAGACACCTTTAAATTCCATGGAGTCATCAAAGTAGCGATGAGGTAACCAAAATCTCCGTTCCCTTACCTCGAATAAAAATAACAAATGACACATTGAGGAACGAGAAAAATTGACAGCATTAACGTGAAGAAAATGTGTGTAACAGTCAACTGACTAGGAATCATAAAATTTTATAAGGACATTTAAAAGTATATACTTATGAAAGTGAAGTTACTGGTTTTTGTGAGTCTCCCACGAGTTGAATTTCACACAACTGGCAAGTTTATATGTACTGCAGAATTGTTTTTCGATTTCGTGTGATTTGAATAAGTTCCAATTTATTTAAGCTTCTAAGTATCGTGTTAATGTTAGACACTAATCAGTGACAGCTACCTGAGAAATTATGGTTATATAATTTATATCGAAACAATATTTTCAGCTGTTTAAGGCAGTCAGTCGTAACAGAGATGTGAATGAAGTCACAGCTGCAGGTTGTACACAGTTTAGCTTCACTAAAAGTGGTGAATACACGCATTTTGGCCTCTGCTTCCCAAGCGATATGTTGAGTAAACCTATAAACTCCCAAAGCAGAACCCTCCAGAAAAAAAAGATGCTGCGAAGTTAATAGGCTGTTAAATGCTCAACGTTTGGGTCGTCCGCAACATAAATACACGTTATTTGCACCACTGAATACGCCATGAGCATGGGAAAAAGGAAACTGGCTGCGTGGCCAATTACACATATGGTCTGGAAAGGGACCTGCACGTAACTTGTTCTCACACCAAAGAATGAAACATTTTCTTATTTATCGTAGACGGAATGGCTATATAAAAAGTATATTAGAAGGATGAGATTATTTACTTAATGAAAACTTTGCGGAAGTAAGGAATACTTTCACAGAGGTGTAGGAATACAAAACATTTTATGGAAATGTCACTGTCTGTACCAAAGTATTCACCACCGGTCATGACAAGCGAAAACACATATATTCATGCAGTATGAAATAACGTCTGTCTCTTTTTAGCGATGTCATTAAAAAACATAACTTTTTTATGAAGCTGCCAATGGTAGATGAGAGGAAATGAAAGTCATGGTTTTCGATGTAGTAAAATAATGTTTTTGGGGAATTCTTTCAATTATAACAGCAATGATACAAATGTAACACTCGGGTAAAGAGTAATACACTAAGTGTATTTTTACCATTTCTCTAATCTCTTTTGGTAATTAGCTGTACAGTTTCATTCGTTGGTAGAAAACGCTGTTTTGAGAGCTACGTTTATGTTTTTTGGTAAATGTAACTTGAGTCTACCTCTTGTTGCATGGTCATGGACAGAGCTGTTTGTGCAGTAATTACCAATGTTATTTTTTTATGTGTACAACTGACTGTTAAATGTATTCACATGGAGCAGTTAAAATCCCCAGTGTTTTGAACAGATCATTACAATGAGCTCCACAAATATTTTTGGTTATTATTCTTATGGCACTTTTCTGGAGTTTGAAAATTGAGTTCATAGTTTGTGCATTTGTTCCAAAGAAAAGAATATGTGTCACACCATTTCATCAATATTTATTCCTAGAAATTTTGCACTGGTTACACAGTCTATTAGAGATGCCATCTACATTTAATTTAACACTGACGTTCTGCCTCTTCAAACTGAAATTCATGGCATTAGTTTTCTTTATGTTCAATGTCACTTTATTGTTTATTGACCAACCATAAACTTCCTTGAGAGTTCATTTGCTTTCTCAGAAATGAGTTCTCTTGTTTTCTCAGTGACTATAGTATTGCTGTCATCAGCGAAGAGAATTTTTTCACAGTGAGTAACACTACTTTGAAAGTCATTTATGTATATCAGGAACAGTATTGGTCATAATATTGTACCTTGCGGAACCCCTATATTAACGTATTTGGTTCTGATAAGTGTTTTACTAATTGTTTGTATATATTTGAAGTATGTGTTGTCTCTACTTTTTGTGTCCTATCTGTTAGGTATGATCGAAACCAGTCATTAGCTACCTCTCTTATTTCTAATGCTTCTAATTTATTTAATATAATCTTGTGGTCGACAGTATCAAACGCCTTAGACAGATCCAAAAATATTCCTATGACACACTCATCTTTATCAAGAGCATCAAGTACAACTTTTGTGAATTCTACTGTGGCAACTTAAATGGGATTCGTTTAAACAATTGTGTTTATTCAGGTAATTCATTAATCTGTTTTCATAATTGCTTCTATTATTTTTGAGAATGGTGACAGCAGGGAATGGGCCAATAAGTTTCTATGTCTTCTACATTACATTTCTTATGCAAAGGTGCAACTCTTGCCTGTTTTAACTGCTCTGGAAATGACCCTGATGTAAAGGATTCATTTATTATATTTGTTATGGGACTTGTATAGTCCCTATGCATTGTTTCAGTTCACACATAGGTACTTCATCTAAGCCTACTGACTTCTTATTTTTTAGTTTTTGAACATTTTTATCAACTTCATTTTCTGTGGTTGGAAGTACCATCATTTTATTTAGTGCAACGTTATTTACAAGTGTTATAATTGTTAGGGGGAATTTTTGTTGTAACTGTTCTGCAATACTTGAAAATGTTCTTTTACATAATTTGCTAAGTGCTGTGGATCATTTATTACCTTATCCCCATCCATCAGCAGTATGTTATTCTGCGTTTGTTTGCCTCCCCCGTTTCCTTTTTTATAACATCCCAGACTGCTTTTCTTTTATTCTCTGCATTATATATTATTTTCTCATTAAATGACTTTTTTGCAGCAATCAGAACCTTCCTATAGATCGTTTTGTATCTGTGGTAGAAATTTAAGAATTCTGGAACATTGTGAATCTTTTTCGTGGAAATGAGGTGTTTAAGTGTTTGGGAGGACTTCTTAATACCTACAGTCATCCATCTGTTTTTGTGAGGTGTTGATACAAACTTTTGGAAATGCCTTCTTAAAGTTTAATTTAAACAATGCGGAGAATTTAGATAATTTCATATTCACATTGGCTTCCTTATACACTTCATCTCAGCTTTGTTTCTGTAATTCTTTTGAAAAATTTTGATTTTGATTTCTGGTAGATGTCTTTTGTAGGTTTGTAGTTTAGGTAATGATTCGATGCCTGATTTTACTGTAGTTATTTGACAGAGATGATCTGATAGTCGGAGATCTTTTACAGCTACATCACATTTTTCCCTGTCCATGATGGTAGCCACATGGTCAATTACGGATGAAGTCGTTGTAGTTGGCATTGCTACACTATTGACCAATAGGCACATGCAAAAACTCTGAAAGATGTTTATGAAGGTGCTGATGGAGTCATTTATGATATTAGTGTTGATGTTAATGTCCCCACACAGAATTATGTTGACCTTTGTACTTGAGGCTTTATCTAGAACGTCTGTTAACCTACTGAAAAAAGTGTCCACATTACCACTGGGAGATCCATACACACTAAAAATTATTAGTTTCTTGATGTTATCAATCCATGTTAATTCAATAGCTGATATTTCAAAGTGTTTGTCTTCACTTACCGTACTGAGGTCATGTCCTGATTTGAACTGTGTTCCTTTTCTGATATAAATAAACGATCCTCTACTCCTTGTAGCAGTTCTGCAGTAAGAGTTTGCCTTTTCATACAATGATAATACTATATTTTGGATGTCTGTGTCTCTACACCAGTGCTCAGTAATAAAATCTACTGTGCAGATCAAAGATCGATGCTCAACTTCTAATAGTTGCATTTTATTTTTTATTGATTTCATGTTTTGATGGACGATTGTTAAGTCTGTGAAATTCCCCTTGTTAGTCTATCAAATGGTTTGTTTTTCTTTGTGACATCTGCTGTATGTGATATTTGAGGTGCTCAAATCTGTCTTGTGTGTGATTGCTCCAGCATTTTTTAAAGTGCTGGAAGTACTCTTTCGGCAGGGGCACCTGTTCTCTGGATTTGTCCTAAAAAAGACCCACTTTTCCTACCTATCACAACAGGTATTAGACCATGTGTGGACCGAGATCCACCCCCTATACTTTCATGAATCAGCTGTACCAATCTTCCCTTTCCAGTCCTGTTGAGGTGTAGGCTATGGCTAGTAAAACCCCATCTGTTTATAGTCCCGACGGGCAAAAAATTTGGCTATCCTCAGAGCCATCCCTAACTCCACATTGATTCGCCTCATAGCTCCATTAAGGTGTGGCCGATCATGATGCCGGAACAGCTCAACAATGCATGCGTTGGTACCATGAGTCAGGGAAGCTATCTTGTCCAGTTCACCACCTATGTCATATGCCCCATCCCTGTCCAAACAGTTTCCCGCCCCACCCACTATCACTTCATGTTCCTCTTTTGTAAAATCCATTCATAAAGACCCTAGGTTCTCTATCACATTACTTAGCTCTGCATTTATCTTGAAGATACTGGAGGCCTGGTACGCTGCCCTTAAACTTTCCTGTAACTGACGGCCTACACCTCTCCCATGGCTACGACCTAGCAGCAGCAATTTCTTCTTCCTGAGACGTTGTACATTCCTAGCCATTTTGGTCTCGGTTGAAGTGTGCTGCACATTTCCTGCTCCTTATTGTACCTGACACTCTTCTCCACTTAACTGTGGCAGTGGTAGATGCCAATTTTTGGTGTTGATGATAAGACTGTCAGATCGCGTTCTCTTTTTTCCTATTCCCCCCTACCAGCTGCCAGTTCCCAACCACCCGCTTCCCTCCTATCGCCCATGATCCTTGTCAGTTCCTTCCTTGCTTCCTCCAGCTGTGCCTGAAGGGCACAGATTTTCCTTTCCTGTTCCCCAATCAAATGGTTCCTACTGCATTCTCTGCAGTTCCAAGAGAGAGCCTCTTCTGTTCTCCCCACATTCTCCCCACAGCACCCTGCCCCAGTGAAAATATTTCCTACAAGATTGGAAACAAATCCCTCTACTCACTACCCTATAACAGCTCCCACATTCTCACTCATGGTATATTTCGAAAGAATAGTTAAGTTTGAAGAATGTTTTAAATTGGTCAAGGATGCGAGATTGGCTCTGTGTAAACTGAAAACGACACTAACATCTTGTGTGCGGGGGTTGTTGTTTTTGTACTGATTTAGAGATGCAATGACAGAGGAATGAATTTGTAATGAATCTGCTTTCAGAGAATTTACTTTATCAGGCGTGTTGATCAGGTTTTTAAACGTTTATAACTCTGAAAATTTAGGCCTAGATCGCGTCTATCTAACTAGCAAACAACACTAAATGTGTTAATTAAAATGAGATCTAGAAACGTTTAATTACACTTTTACTGCGGTATAGATACTGATGAAACTGGTAGCTGTCTTTTTTAAGCGAATTTTGCACTCTCAAGAAAACTTGAGTGTTTGTCATGCAAAATTTCTGGTTATGTCTCGATTATCGGGACTTCAGCTGAAGAACTAGTTTTCTCAAGAAAAAGCGCTGCTGGGACGCTAGTATTCAGTTGTGTGATCAGAACTGACACTACAGTAAGTATACATAACAAAGAAAATTTAAATTTGACACTATTTCCTCTTAAATAAGTTCTTTTAGGGGACGAAGAAAATACCTGTAATCTCACTCGGCGGCCACATATGTCACAACTGATGAGTAATAAGAAATATACAATATACTTAATGACACTTCTTGGCCACGGTTATTGCGTTTAGCACCTAACCGTCTTAGTACCTTCCCCACGGCTTCACACGTCCGTGTTGCCTTCACAGAAACGTGAGAGGCTGTGGTAGAGCGGTTTGTTACCATTCGCAAAATACGAACAGCTTCATAACCACATACGGGCACTCTCTCTCTGTGTGTTTCTCTCACATACATACAGGAGCGGTTCTAGTGGTCGGTCAAGGGGGAGGGGGGGCTAACTTGGGGAGAGAGGGGTTGGGGAGTGGAATATCGCTTAACAAAAGGAGAGTTGGGGTCCTCCGCCGACAAAATGGTAAAATGTGCTGTTGCTTAAAGTAGTTTTTGGTAACTGTTTTGGAATTCAGTGCAAAAGAAACTTATTTTCACGTAGGAGATTTTATAAATTACATAAATCATGCAAAAGTTTAACTTTCAACAAATACGTTTTCATTAATTTTCTGGATACAGAAGGTGACATAAATGTAAGAACTTTAACTTGACATGAATATAAAACAATTTCACTTTATATTTCCGTCCTCTGGCCAATTTCTCATGCTCATTCGCCTCTGTTTCTGTTTACTGAATATGTCAATGATATTTTCAATGTCCATATGTCGTCCTTTATGGATATTTGCAAGAGCCAATACATTTAGTCTAATCTGCCCCATTGTGTTACGCAAATAAGTCCTTACTCGTCTCAAAGTAGAGAAGCTTCGTTCAGGAGTGCTTGTGGTGATAGGAATAGTCCCAAATATTGGAAGTAAAATATATACATTTTGGAAAAACTGCTTGTCAGTTCTTTAATGCTTCAGTTAGTTTCAGGTTTTTTACTTTCATCAACCCACTTTTTCTTCCATAGTTTCAGCTCTCCTTTCATTAAAAGCGAAGAAGTCTCCAAAAAATGTTTTTTTCTCGGATGCCTGTATCACTTCATCCTCATTGTATTTTAAACAGTATGCAGGAATATGACCTTCAAGTGGTAATATGGTGCAAAAATCTCTGGGAAATCTTGTTTCTAGCTCGGTACTAAAACGATCCACAACAGGTAAAAATACTGTTAGCCTGAACTATTCCTTGGCATTGAAGCAGGAACTTTGTCTCTTTTGGTTTGTGTTGAAATAGTTCTAGGCATTGCTATTGTGGTGTCACCGCCAGACACCACACTTGCAAGGTGGTAGCCTTTAAATCGGCCGCAGTCCGGTAGTATAAGTCGGAGCCGCGTGTCGCCACTGTCAATTATTGCAGACCGAGCGCCGCCACACGGCAGGTCCAGAGAGACTTCCTAGCACTCGCCCAGTTGTACAGCCAACTTTGCTAGCGATGGTTCACGGACTTCTACGCTCTCATTTGCCGAGACGATAGTTAGCATAGCATTCAGCTACGTTATTTGCTACGACCTAGGAAGGCGCCAGTATCCGTACTATTGATATTGTGAATCATGTACCATAAAGAGCGACGTTCTCCATGAATGGATTAAAGTTAAGTATTCCACCAGCTACGTCCGTTTTTCTCAATTCTAATTCCCTTGTCCTGATCCAGACCTCACGCCAGCCCGCGTGAGCTGGAACGCGTGCATTTCGGTCTCCTTTAGAAAAACACGGTTGGCTCTCCTGCCAACCACAACAGCTATTACACTTCCAATATCTTCTGCCAGTTTAACCGCGTATTCAAAAATACTTTCGAATTCTATTTCCAAATGTGTCCCAATATTGTTGAACACCTCAAGCACATCATTGACACGATTTAGGGCAGTTGTTAAATCCATTTTAGGACTTTGGAGCTGTTCGCAAAGTCTTAGAGTTGTAGATAGGCAATATGCTGCAGTTGCTAAAGCTACTACGAAGTCTCCTCTTCGGACAGCATAACTAAACATACAAGCTTTACTAGTCGTTTCTGTGTTGGTTTCACGACTACTTGAAAGTTCGCCAAGCAAGGTCAGGCCGGAACAAATAGCTCCTTGAATGTAATAGGGGCATCGCGCCTTTCTACCCATCGTGTTGGACACATTGCTTTCAACTTCGTTTTCTTTGACTTTGTGAACGGTTGTTGTGATATAGCTTCCTCTAGGGAACTTTTTCTGTTTGCAGAGGCAGACAATAATGCTGAAACTGATCCTACAGTTCACATCATATATCTAACTATTGGAATATCACGAGACTTACAAATGCACAAGTTCAAAGACTGGCTAAAACTGTGGGTATAAATAGCGAACGGTTGTTTACTTAAAATCAGAGCTTTAACTCCTTTAAATCTTCCAGTCATATTTGAGCCGGCATCATAGCCCTGTCCATAAAGATATTGATAGCTCAGCCCCAGTGTCCTGAGTTCTTCATCGATGGCCTCGGCAATCGAAGTGTCAGTAGTTGATTTAAGCTATGTAAAACCCAGGAAGTCTTCTTTGGTAACAAAGGTCTCTATGTCAATGTACCTAATACAAAATGTCATCTCTTCCTTAGTGGTAACATCAATTGTGTCATTACCCATAATGCTAAAAAATTTAGCTTTTTTACATTCCTCGATGTTGAGGAGTGAATAACGTCACTGTGTTGCTTATCATAGAACTGTTTCGGCCTGATGTACTGAAATTATGTTTTAAATCTTCATATCCAGTTTCCACACGAAAAGCCAAAAGACTCTGAAATACTCCATGTTTTCCCTGTAGAAGATCATCAGTTTTTTTCTTCTTTTAGCTGAAGAATTAAACCATCATGTCCTCGTAAAGGTAGGTAATTTCTAGCGCTATAATCTTTGTAACAGGCTTCAAGCGTCTCCGGTTTCCTCCAACAACTGAAGATTTCTTGGTATCGAGGACCACGGCAACACATTTTTTTTTACTTAATTCCATAGACTTGGTGAACTCTATAGCATTCTCCATGGAAAATTTGTGATATTTTGTGTTTTCGTGATGACGAAGATCTTCCGTAGTCGTTTTGTATTTGACCAATGATTCTTTTCCCAGTGTTTTCAACTCCTACAAGAATAAATTAAAAATGTCTTAGGTAAAGAATAAAGTAAAGAAAAAACAGTGCAAACACCAAACCTTGGAAGCACTCGAAATGTTAGCAACATAGAAATTGTAGCAGAAAAACCAAGCCTGAAAACTATTGGTATAATATGCTTTTGTGTCTGAAGTGTTTCCAATTAAATACGACATCTCCTACTTGTAAATGTTTTTTACCAAGCCAGTTAAAGGTTTCATTTATTTAGAATAATGGAAAGCTGTAATAACTACCTGGGAGTCGATTCCGGCACCTTAAGGAGAAAACAGAACACATGCAATACAAAATCCACCACGCAACATTTTACTGTATGAAAGCCAGTTGTACTGGCTCATCCATTCATTTTTAAATCTTCGGTTTTTCGTCGCTTCTAATTGAGTGGGAAAAGAAAAGTTTTCAGGAGGCTTCCAAGTATTCTTTAAAAACTTAAGATTCTCATCATTACGTAAGGCGCCTTTAACAGCTCTTCCAATATCATATGGGTCATAATATGTTTCACTCCTTTCTAGTCTTTCTCATTTGAATTAAGTATGCTTTAAATGTCAGTATTACGTACTAGTGGCTCAACACAAAAGTATATAGCGTTGTTTACACATATAAATAATTTTAATTTATTATGACCACTAAAAAGTCACCATTTGTCTTCCTAAACTTTAACATCACCCCATATCCCTCGATCTTGCATCCTCCCACTACACTATGGGCGCTCTCGGTAAACAGTATTGAAATGGTCTTGTGTATTGACACGCTTAATGAAGGTACTAACTGCAGCAATTCCGTACAGTAATCACAAGCAAAAAAGACTCAGAACAGTGAAGTAGTAAAGAGTATAAAACAGACAACAATGGCTACTTCAGACAAGTGACCGCTACCACGCTCCTTCTACCAATTCAGGACTGTCAAGATACAGTTTACACACTATAACTCTTATTTGTTATTGAAACCGGTCCGTGAACGGTATTTATAAGTCCTAAAATATATAAAATATACGTTTCTATTAATTTAGTGGCCTTTGCCTGGAATTTTTGTTTTCAAATGTTCCTACAGAAAGGCTTCAAAATTTAACACGACATTAGCGATCTATGTCAGTGAAGGTCGTTGTTTGGTTGCGCCCTGTTCCATCAGTCGGTCACAGTCAGATAAATAGCTGCAAAACCAGGACAGATTCCAGATCACATTACTTACTGCAGGCCTATAAGCTTTGTTCTAGCAGTCTGAAAAGCTTTTAGAAACTTCTAAAATGCTCTCACATGTTTGTAGACTATTACTGAATGTTGGTGAATATGTTGAGAAAGAAATAATTTGTAAGGTGACAGAATAAATGAAGGTCAATTTCGCATCTTACATAAGAGTTTTCTATATCGTAACGGGAAGGTGAATATGACATCTAACTTAATTCGACGGTAATGAGCAAATTTGCCTGTAAGTATGCAACGCAAAGGGATTACACTCAATCGGCGGTATTAACACACCGATCATATAATGCATGTCTATGAGCAGAAGGTGAGACAAGCAGAGAGAGGAAACGTTTTGATTTGGTAGCAATCACGCGGAGAGGTGAAGCACACAGCACAGGCGGTACCACGGAAAGCACTGAGGGTGCGTCTCAAGGTGGGAGTCAACGACTGACCGACCACGTGGCTAAGACCTTGTTGGTCGAAAAACGCCGTGACACGGAGAATTGTAGAAGCTAGGTGCGGAGACAGTTCGGCTACGAGAAAGACAAGACGGAAATTTTCTAAAACTCTTCTCTGAGCAGGGGTAGTGCAGAATGGGGCCCATAATGCTCTGAACTACGCAGAGGAGAAATTTGTGTGAGCACTGGGTTCATAGTGGCTGACGTCCAGCTAGAAATTAGCTGTAGCGTCGTTTAGCTCCAACAGGAGAGAAACGAATCAGCCAGTTAGTTAACTGTTCTAACTGAGAGGCCATTATAATATGCACGCTGCTCCAGCCATGCAGGTGTTTATCACCATATCCCAAGACTAGGGACGTGTTCTTGTTTTATCGCATAACATGAAATATAGGGAGAGTTTCTACTGCAAAATTCAGCAAAGGTTTAATAAGTTTTTATAGGAATTTCAGATTAAGAGAGCGGCCATGCATATGATAGTTCATCACTGCTGAGGTAAATACCGCGTGCAGAGGTGTAAACTTGTTGGTTCACCAGCTTATGTCCACTGTAAACTAGAGCGACGTTGGGTTTGTTCAACTTGTCGCAAAACTAAACATCCTTGTTAGACTTGATTGTCATCCAAAATAATACCGAAATTTGAACCGGAATCGGATGATTTATCGTAGTACTAACCAACATCATAATGTAATTGTAAGAATAATTTTGTAAAGAAACTTCTTGTTAAAATTTAATATTGTTGCGTTTACAATTATTTAAATGTCAGAAGACAGGATTCGTCATTTTCACAACCGCCTTAACATTGTCACGTTGTGAACTGTGTAAAAGAGTGTATATCTATGAAAAGTTTGCAACATTAAACAAATGTTATTACAGCACACACAGTTGTGTCCTCAGTCATAGAATAAGCAACCACCATCTCTCATCTCACAAATTTGGTCGATATTATTAATACCAAAAATACGTATGGTCAGCTTCAGTAAAAAATATACAATAATGAAGTGTCGTGTTTCAGTACAAATTAATTAAATAATGACGGTTTGTGCAGAAAATATTTCACCTCCTTATAGACGAATGGCGTCTTTAAAAATTGAGCTCGCTTTTAATGTTTCCAAGCAATCGTATTCTTAGCATTAATGATCGATTAAGCATACTAGCGGTAATCTCAGTTAATTAAACTAATAACAACTATTAAAAATAACATGAAGAAAGTATTTTTTAAAATTAAGAAGATATTACCCTTACCCTGTTTTTAACAATCAATTGGTCAGTCGATTGTTTTTCGTCCAGTCAGTTTCTTCACTCCGTTGCAGCCGTTATAAGAATTTTACACTCAGTTTCCAGGTTTGAGCTATTTTATTTACATTCTCTTTCGGAATTTTCGGTTGTGATATCAATTTTTGGTTGGTTTTTAAAATTTAACATCTAATTTCAGATGCTCCCCTGTAAATGTATGTATATATAAATGAACCATTACCTTTCAACACGTTTCTGAAAAATATGTGATCAAAGTTGTAAAGATTGTTTTGGAACACCCTGTATTTTCCTTACTTCTTCATTGAGATCATGAGAAGTCGCCAACAACTGGCGATCGCATATATCGTGACGTCGCCCCGCTCACCAGACAACTGAATAATTTAAATTTCATTTGCCTTCTACTCACTGAGCTGTATTAAAATGGACTTAAATTACATTCATATTCCTTACTACCCTCCCCCACAACCATGGACCTTGCCGTTGGTGGGGAGGCCTGCGTGCCTCAGCGATACAGATAGCCGTACCGTAGGTGTAACCACAACAGAGGGGTATCTGTTGAGACGCCAGACAAACATGTGGTTCCTGAAGAGGGGCAGCAGCCTCTTCTGTAGTTGCAGGGGCAACAGACTGGCTGATTGACTAAACTGACCTTGTAAAATCGACCAAAACAGCATTTCTTTGCAATTAACGGCTGAAAGCAAGGGGAAACTACAGTCGTAATTTATCCTGTGGGCATGCAGCTTTACTGTATGGTTAAATGTTGGTGGCGTCCTCTTGGGTAAAATATTCTGGAGACAAAATAATCCCCCATTCGGATCTCCGGGCGGGGACTACATTATTTATTTATTTATTGTCCCGTGGGACCAAATTAAGGAGAAATCTCCATGGTCATGGAAAGAGTAAATACATGAAATTATAACACGATGGAAGAAACAGATAAAATGAAATATAAGAAACGTAATCAGGCGACAATTCGTAAGTTTAAATAAAGAAACTCGACAATGTAACACTTGAATTTGCTTAATTTTTCAGGTCTTCCAGGGGCTCCTCGACAGAATAGAAGGAGTGAGCCATGAAGAAACTCTGCAGTTCAGACTTAAAAGTGTCTGGGCTACTGCTAAGATTTGAGTTCTTGTTGTAGCTTATTGAAAATGGATGCAGCAGAATAGTGCACACCTTTCTGCACAAGAGTCAGTGAAGTTCATTCCACACGCAGATTCGATTTCTGCCTAGTATTAACTGAGTGAGAGCTGCTAACTCTTCGGAATAAGCTAATATTGTTAACAACAAACGACATTAAAGAAAATATATACTGTGAGGATAATGTCAGAATTCCCAGACTATTGAATAAGGGTCGACAAGAGGTTCTCGAACTTATACCACATATAGCTCGAACAGCCCGTTTTCGAGCCAACAATACCCTTTTTGAATCAGAAGAATTACCCCAAAAAATAAAGCCATATGACATAAGCGTATGAAAATATCCGAAGTAGACTACTTTTCGTGTTGAACTGTTACTTATTTCAGATACTGTTCTAATGGTAAATAAAGCAGCATATAGTTTCTGAACCAGATCCTGACCATGGGCTTTCCACAACAGCTTCCTACCTATCCGAACGCCTAGGCACTTGAACTGTTCCGTCTCGCTTATAATATGCCCATTCTGTCTGACCAAAATATCGGTTCTTGTTGACTTGTGAGTTAGAAACTGTAAAAACTGAGTCTTGCTGTGATTTAGCATCAAATTATTTTCCACAAGCCACGAACTTATTTCATGAACTATATTATTTGATAACGATTCAATATTATACACAAGATCCTCCATTACCAAGCTGGTGTCATCAGCAAACAGAAATATTTTTGAAACATCTGTAATACTAGAAGGCATATCATTTACATAAATAAGAAACTGCAGTGGCCCCAGCACCGACCCTTGGGGAACGCCCCACTTAACAGTGCCCCACTGGGACTGAACATCACTACCACTTTCAATATTGCGGAGAATTACCTTCTGCTTTCTGTTCTTAAAATAAGAGGTGAACCAATTGTAAGCTACTCCCCTTACTCCATGAGCGTCCAATTTCTGCAGTAATATTTTGTCGTCAACACAGTCAAAAGCCTTCGTTAAATCAAAGAAAACACCTAGCGTTCGCAACCTTTTATTTAATCCGTGCAAAACCTCGCACAGAAAAGAGAATATAGTATTTTCAGTTTTAAACCATTTCTAAAACCAAACTGTACATTTGACAGCAAATTATGTGAATTTAAATTCTCTAGTAACCTTGTATATACAACCTTATCGATAACTTTAGGAAACACCGATGGCATAGAAATAGGTCTATAATTGTCATCATTATCCCTGTCTCTCTTTTTATAAAGTGGCTTCACTACCGAGTACTTAAATCTGTCAGGAGTCCGACCACTCCTAAAGGAAAAGTTACAGATATGGCTAAGTACTGGGCTAAAATACATATAACAGTACTTCAGTATTCTGCTAGATACCCCGCCATATCCATGAGAGTTCTTGGTCTTTCATGATTTAATTATTAACTCAACCTCCATTAGTAACATGGAGGAGCATTTCAGGTAACAGTCTCGGAACACTTTTTTTTTCTGCAAGCGCTATATGATTCCCTGTTGGGACTAGGTTTCTATTTAGTTCACCTGCTATATTCAGAAAGTGATTATTGAATAGTGTACATATATGGGACTTATCAGTAACACGGGCATTCACACTCTACACTGATTCTATATCCTCGACCTGTCGCTGCAGACCAGCCACTTCCTTTACGACTGACCATATGATTTTAATTTTATCCTGAGACTTAGCTGTTCTATCTGCATACCAAATACTTTTTGCTTTCCTAAAACCTCTTTTAAGCACGTTACAATACTGTTTGTAGTGGGCTTCTGCATTTGAAATTTGACTGTTTCTGACGTTTTGTATATATTGCCACTTTGTTCTACAGGATATTCTTATCCCTCTAGTCAGCCACCCAGGCTGCCTGTTTGTGCTAGTACCTTGTTTTGAACGTTCTAACGCAAAGCACCGTTCAAAGAGCACGAGAAAAGTCTTGAGGAAAGAATTATATTTATCGTCTACTGTATCAGCACTATAAACATCTTGCCACTCTTGTTCCTTGATAAGGTTTACAAAGGTCTCTACAGCAACTGGATCTACTTTCCTAAAAAGTTCATAAGTATATTTAACATGTGTTGCAGCACAAAAATCGTTTACTGTTAAAACTTGTGCATCATGATCTGAAAGGCCATTGACCTTCTTGCTAACAGAATGCCCATCTAGTAATGACAGATGAAGAAAAATGTTGTCTTTGGTTGTTCTACCATTCCCTTGCACTCTCGTTGGAAAGAATACTGTTTGCATAAGATTACATGAATTAAGGAGGTCTGTCAGCATCCTTTTCCTTGCACAGTCACTTATACAATTAATATTGAAGTCACCACATATAACTATCTTTTTGTGTTTCCTATAAAGTGAACCAAGAAACTCCTCTAACTTTAGCAAAAAATGTTGTGAAATCGGAGTCTGGGGATCTATAAATAACAACAGTTAGAAGTTTAACTCCACTAAATTTAACCACACCTGCACAACATTCAAACACCTTTTCAGTGCAGTGCTTTGAAACATCAATTGACTCAAATGGGACACCGTTTTTCACATACATGGCTACTCCCCCACACCGCAAAGAGCTCCTAGAAAAGCTGCCAGCCAACCTGTATCCTGTTAAAGGAAGCCTCTGAATTATCTCCTTATTTAAGAAGTGTTCAGTTATAACAATAATTTCAGAGTCAACAACTATAAGAAGTTCACTAACTTTATCCCTAATACCTTGATGAAATATACTAATTCCCTCATTACTCGGATACCAAAGCTTTGTCGAAAGTGGTTTTTTTTTTTTTTTTTTTTTTTTTTTTTTGTTAGAGAGACTTCCCTTAAACAGGAATACCTATCAGCTGACTTCAATCTAAAAAAGGTGCAGCTCTAACACCCACTAGTCCCAAAACTTTCCTATGAGTGATCCCACCACCTCCATCTATGCTGTCACCTACAAGCTTTGCCAACCTCCCCATTCCATACCTGTTGAGGTGCAGGCCACGTGTAGTGAAACCCGTCCTGCTGATAGACACCACCGACACCACTGAAATGTGACTCATGCCTTCTGCCATCAGCGCACCGCCAAGTCATGTTATTACGCTTTACGGTTGTATAAAGGTGAGGCCGATCGTTACGCAGAAACAGTTACACGAAATGCACATTCGTGTTGTCACTCTGACGCGCTTTCTTTTGCAGGTCACCATCTACGTCATACTCCCAATCCCTATCAATACTATTACCAGCCCCACCTACAATCACTACCTGATCCTCTTTAGTAGAATCCCTACATAACCCCCCTATGTTAACAATCACCTGAGCCAATCGTGCATTAGCCTTCACAATGCGGGTGACCTGGACGTTGTTATCAGGAGAAAGAAAACTGGCGTTCTGTGGGTCTCAGCGTGGAATGTAAGATCCCTTAATCGGGCAGGTAGGTTAGAAAATTTAGAAAGGGAAATCTAATGGGAATTATTGAAGTTCGATGACAAGAGGAACAAGACTTCTGGTCGGGTGAATGAAAAACTAAACTAAATTCCTCCCGAATAGGCCATGAAGGCCCAACGGGACTGACCGGCCGCCGTTTCATCCTCAGCTCATAGGAGTCAAAAAATGGTTCAAATGGCTCTGAGCACTATGGGACTTAACATCTCAGGTCATTAGTCCCCTAGAACTTAGAACTACTTAAACCTAACTAACCTAAAGACATCACAAACATCCATGCCCGAGGCAGGATTCGAACCTGCGACCGTAGCAGTCGCGCGGTTCTGGACTGGGCGCCTGAACCGCTAGACCACCGCGGCCGGCCATAGGAGTCACTGGATGCGGATATGGAGGGGCACGTAGTCAGCACACCGCTCTCCCGGCCGTATGTCAGTTTACGAGACTGGAGCCGCTACTTCTCAGTCAAGTAGCTCCTCAGTTTGCCTCACAAGGGCTGAGTGCAACCCGCTTGCCAACAGCGCTAGACAGACCAGATAGTCACCCATCCAAGTAGGTCAGGTGAATACAGGGTTAGAAATACAAAATCAAATAGGGCTAATGCAGGAGTACTTCTAATAAAGAATTAAAAAATAGGAATGCGGTAAGGTACTATAAACAGCACAGTGAACGCATTATTGTGGCCAAGACAGATACGAAGCCCACGCCTACCACAGTAGTACAAGTTTATATGTCAACTAGCTCCGCAGATGACGTGGTAGGTGAATATGGAATGGGGGTAAGGAATGAAAGAGGAAGCCACCTGGTAGAATTTTGCACAGAGCATAACTTAATCATAGCTAACACTTGGTTCAAGAATGATGAAAGAAGGTTGTATACACAGAAGAAGCCTGGAGATCCTGGAAGGTTTCAGATAGATCATATGATGGTAAGACAAGAATATCAAGAGATCAGATGGAAACCCAGTTCTAAGCAAAGAAGGGAGAGCAGAAGGGTGGAAGGAGTATACAGAGGACCAGAGATTTCGAAGTTTTTGTCTAGGGTCAGCGATTTAAGTGTTGGTAGGCATACCCGGCATATTTAGCTTTCTTGCTTATTGTAAGTGGTACATTAATATACATCCCGTGTATATGAATAAATAATAAGACGTCCATTTTAAGTTAAATGATATTTATTGGTTTAGATAATAAGCTATTTGCCGCTCTTATTCTTTTGTTAAAATGTATTTGAAATACATTGCAACTCATATTGCTACATAATTATAAAAAAAATGAATTGAATCAGTTGAAGTAATATTTTCGCTGATTTCTGAAGTCATTTTATCCAGTATAAAATGGTACTCCATTAAGGGGGGGGGGGGGCTGTAGGCCCTCTAGGCCCCCCCAGCCACCACCCCTGCATACATACACAAACACAAACACACACACACACACACACACACATACACACTTTATATCTCCCAGTCACAGGCCAGCATTAACCACCTATGAGAAGGAACTTCCAATCAGTATATATTCCAAAGCAACTTTCTTGTTCTCCTAAGTTGATCTCTGTACCCAAGTTGGCGCCAAAATTTCGGAAGTGAGTTGTATTACCAGCTATCGAAAGTTGTATCTTCAAGTCAAAAGAAAAATAGCGCATTAAATAAACCAAAATTTCTAAATTTTTTGGCAAAATAGGACAATATATTTACCGTAGTAGCTCAAAGCCACAGGTGGCTCACTTATTTACTCTACTGAAGTAACTTAAATGTTAAACTACACGCGGTGCCAAAATCAATCTGAGGTTCAGTCTTTATACCAAAATGAGAATAACACCTTAATGAAAGCAATGCATTCCACAATATTTATAATACCGTAAATATTACATTTATGAGAGCACAAAACGTAGAGTGCGAGACTCACATATTGGAATTACTGATGTACATTACAGGTTAAGTTACAAAAAATGGCTCTGAGCACTATGGGACTTAACATCTGTGGTCATCAGTCCCCTAAAGCTTAGAACTACTTAGACCTAACTAACCTAAGGACATCACACACATCTATGCCCGAGGCAAGATTCAACCTGCGACCGTAGCGGTCAGGCGGTTCCAGACTGAAGCGGCTAGAACCGCATGGCCACACCGGCCAGCGGTTAAGTTACACTTCGCGACAAAACCTGACTAAGGTTTCATCATTGTACCTATTTGTTGCAGTTCACAGTGGGCCCTCAAGTTAAGTGCCACAAATTTACTTCCTCGTCTCATACACAAAGACACCATCACTCATAATCTCGAAGGCTAGAGAGCTCTTTAATGTTATTCGTCTCTCAAACTTCGTATTTTTTGAAAATGGGAGTAGTTACCAAGTGGGGAAGTGTATGAGGGGCAATGTTCAACAACAGAAAAATATAGCTGACATTATTTACTGGCTGATATAGCTTTCCATTACCTTCATACGTGAATCTAACCTCCATCACATCAATCTCTTCATCTGGCTTTACGTTGGTGAGGGACCTCGTTCTAGAACTCCCTACCACAGAAAATATCTGAGGATATTTCAGGAATTAAACCTGGATAATTTCTCGCTAAAGGACGTGTTATTGATCATTGGGCCATGGAGACGTTCTTTATATGGCGTAACCAAACTATTTTAATATAATTCGTCGAAATGGTTTCCAGTGATTCAATAACGATTTTTTCCATTTTTCCTGTTGTTGTCTCATTGTCGTTCCCATGTACGAGAAATGGTACTTTCACCTTCACGCTATGTCTCACAAAGGTGACCTTGGAAAATTTCCCACATAGACCATTCCTTCATTAATCATTCACAGGTTTTATCCACCATACTGTTGGCAGAAAATGATTCCATCATTTGAATAGGTACATGAAGGGTTTCCTTGCTAAAGAGCTTGCCATTTTAAACATATTTTATGTTACTGGTGTTTGTAACAAGATAGTCCAGACTCTATACTAATATCATGACGTCACGTACGGTTATTTCCCCTTGGTCAATGCAGGTGAGTTGGAAAAACAAACCAGTAATGTTCGATTCAGAAAGAGTAGAGTGATGCTTGACACAATTACCTCAATTAATTATGGAGGCTTGACGTTGCAGATCGATGTGAAATAGAGCGAGCATGTAAGGATAGTAATAGGAAAGTCGAAGGGTTGTCTTCGGTTTATAGGGAGACTTCTAGTGAAGTATGGCTGATATGTAAAGGAGACCGCATACACAACACCGGGGCAACCCTTTCCAGAGTACTGCTCGATTGTTTGGGAAGCGCATCAGGGCGACTTGAAGGAAGACATCGAAGCAATTTAGAGGCGGGCCGCTAGTTTTGTTACCAGTGGTTTGAATATAACCTAAGTATGACGCAAATGTTTCGTGAACTCAGACAGCATTTCCTGGACGGAAGGGAACATTCTTTACGAGGAACACTATTGAAAAAAATTAAAGAACCGTCATCTGAAGCTTACTGCTGAACGATCCTGCTGCCGCCAACGTACATTCCTCGTAAGGGCCATAAGGATAGGATAACAGAAATTGTGGCTCGTACGGAGACATATAGTCAGTCGTTTTTCCCTCGCTCTACTTTCCAGTGGAACAGGTAAGGAAATAACTAGTGATGGTATCCGTTGGCGTCCACACAAACCTTACAGTGGATTCCAGAGTACGTATGTAGAAACAAATCTAAAATTTAGAAGGCTGCTGCGTGCTGTTCCCGGTTGCCACTGCACGACTGCGCACGTACAGGATATCAGGGTGCAAAAACCAGGCTATGCGACGCGATTTCCATGAATTACACGATGCGGATGTAGGGTCCACAACCGAGAGGCAGTACTCAGTAGCCTTCAACGTTTAGGAGGTCTAAGAAAACCAGAAAAGTAATGAGATGGGTTTAAGCCATAATGTATCACAGAAACTACTGTACTGTACAAAATGCAATTATTGTATTACAGGTACTAAACAAAATGGCCTGGAAGTTGAAAAGATCTATGTCAACAAGTGCTCACTGGATTATTCGGTGAAAATAACTGCTATGAACGAGGAATATTTCCACGACCGGTGCTGCATGTAGTATCATTAGCTCGATATTGTGGATTGTCAGTACTAACCCAAAACCAGCAATTGCCGTCAATAAGTATTCCTCATTTATGGAACGTTCTGAAATTTCGTAAATTTGTTATGTTTGCATATTCAAAATTATTCTAGGTTCGTGTAAATAGCAGAATGCTCCACCCTGGAGCTGAATGCTGTTCCATCTGTGCGTTGATGTTCGTAGAAAACATGCTTTCAGTGTTACGTTTAGTACTTCATTGACAACACTATTCAGGAATTTGGTTTTGATTCTGGTTATTAAGTGACATTATTAAGCGGGGACGACAGGTACTTTAAAACATATACATCGCCGTTGTCCCTATTTATTAAGGTAAGAGCTGTCAGCCAGAACGATGGGAATCGGAATACATCCAGTACGTTATTCAAAAGGTCTACATACTCAGGAAACCAACAGATACCAAAACAGAAAAAAAATATGATTCATATGTGCCATTCATCATCGTTTTCCGTGGAAACTGATAGAGAACCGACGAAAAGGGTGAAAATGTTCGACCTAGTAGCTAAATACGACATTTGGGAAGACTTGATGCGTTTAGCTACAGTGTAATTTTACTAGGATGGTGCAGGTCAAGGGATTTTAGAGACAAAATAAGAGAAATTCGATAGCTGGTACAAATTCCAGGCTGAACTGATGAAAACATTTCATGACAATCAGCAGCAAGACCGCTTAGCGGAATAACAATTGAAGAACAGGGCCAAACACCGTGGGGAATCGATACAGTACGTGAAACTATCTTTGGGCTCTTCGCCACATTGTGGATCCGAATATGACAGAATATGATAGAATCCACTTAATGAAAGAAGTCGCAGAATGCATGTGCCAACTTCTTCTTCTATACAATGTCACAAAAAACGAGCATTTCATATGCCAGCACACCGGGAAAATTCAACGGCAGAAATCAGTAAGGCGTTACGAGAAACTCTTGCATGTAGTACCTGTGGCAATTGTGGAAGACAATCAAGATATCGCTTTTCTCATACTCCAGGTAGTAAGGGAAGAGAGACAGCGGTTAATAGCCGCTAGCATTGTCGCGTCGAGTGAGCGAGATACCGCACGCCAGAAGGTAATACAAAATGCAGAATAGCTATAGCTGAATTGTTCTTTTGCACTTCGACCAGAGCAACTCGAACTTACGCCGCAGCCGTAAAGCGACAACGAGCATCTCACCAACGCAGGTACAACCAATTCATCTGACAATTATGACGCCCCGCAGAAGAACTGACATTTTAAGGACAGAAGACAATTGGCCAGTAAGTTTCCACTGTGGGAGTTAAGGACACTTTAAACACCATTGAAGAGAAATAATACGAATTTTTGACGATTACTACTCCGTGAGATGCTGATCATCACAGTGGTTGTATACAGGCCAAGCACCTACAGACACAGCCCCGTACCCATGTACGAGATCCCTAAGGAACACGACGTAGCCGTTCCCGTTATCGTACATAGGTACCAACTGCTTGTTTATTTGACAAGATTAGGAAAGGAGAGTGAGTCGACCATCTATGGAATGAGGCCACCACAGATGAAAATCCTCCAAGGACCACGCTTACCACCTGATCATGAAATCTCATCGACTTCACCAGCGACGCACAACGTGTCCCAAATCCTGCTCCTGAGTTGTTTCTTTTTTTGTATTAACGAAAGCTTGTCTTCGCCAGCTAAATTATACTATGTTCCGTGTTAAGGAAGGGATTCTGCAGGAAGTTGAAAATGAAAAATTCTTGCAGCACCAGGAACTTGTATTGCACGAACGACAAATTACACACCAAAGCCTCTCAAACTTGTCATAATGCTATTCTAGGACAGGACATCCTGCAGGCATCACAATCAGTCATAGAATGGGGAGCATCAGAGCTTCAAACTGACCAAGCTACTAGAATAGGCAAAATAACAAAGATTGCTGTGGGTAGTTGTTTGCCGTTGGAAATGTTGTTACCAAGTCATCAACAACGAGACGAGTCTCAGTCGTCAACCTACACTGGCTGACACGTAAAAGTGAAACGCTTAGAAGGCATGGTGAAATGTCAGTATAACTCTCTGTGACAAGTTTAACGTCCATCAGAGTGCATTGATATTGTTCGTGTCTACCGTTGCTACGAGGCTGGTGGGTATGTAAGAGGCGCGAACAGTGTCAGACGTTGAGTGATCACTGTGAAGGCTACTGAGATTCCGAGAACTCGTGTCACAGCGTTTTGAGCATCTAACTGAGTTTCAGAGGAGCTGCGTTGTGAGTCTTCATTCATCAGAAATGGTCGAATCGTACGGTTACAGATATGAGGGTCTCAGTACGTGGCAGTGACCCAGTATTACAGCGCATGGGAGTGTCAGGGTAGGCAAAGTCGTCGTCAAGGAACTCTTTGAACACGTCTCACCACAGCGAGGGAGGATTGCCGTAATCTGCACTAACGAAATCATAACCCATTATCATCTGCCCCAGCCATCAAAGAGGAAGTAATGGTCTCCGTGTAACACCATTTCTCGGAGCTTTGAAAGGGCTAGACTAAGGAATTACCTTTCCTACATAGGCTGCCGTGAACACCGCTACAGTAACTACTGCATTTGGTGTGGTACAGTGACTGGGAAACATGTACTGCTGATACATAGTGATACATTGCGTTGAGAGATGAATTACGATCCTGCACTAAACCAAATGACCATTATTAGTGTGTATGGTGGAGACGTGTGAAGGTTTCTCACACTTTCAATTATTTGGAAAGACACAGCAGTGATACTACTGGCGTCATCGTGTGGCGAACCATAGGATGTGACTACAGGTCATGGCCTGTAGTGACTGAGGGAGCCGGCCGCTGTGGCCGAGCGGCTCTAGGCGCTTCAGTCTTGAACCGCGCAGCTGCTATGGTCGCAGGTGCGAGTCCTGCCTCAGGCATGGATGTGTGTGACGTCCTTAGGTTTAAGTAGTTCTAAGTCTAGGGGACTGATGACCTTATATGTTAAGTCCGATAGTGCTTAGAGTCATTTGAACAATTTTTTAACTGAGGGAACTACCACAACACAACAGTTCTTCGAGGGCATGCAGCCCTCCATGTTTTACATTTCATGCGACAATATTATGGTGTTAAGTGCCTGATACACACATATTCCAAGTCACTGTGAGTGGTGTGCGTGATGTTGATGTACTCCTGGGTAAGAATACTCCGAGGGTAAGAATACGCCCGAGGGTTTCCTTCGTGTCGTAAGAGGCGACTAAAAAGAGTCTCACACGTTTCGGCCTTTATTTGTTGATATCCTGTAGGGTTTTACTTCCATTCTTAAATTTTTTCCGAGGAGCGAGTAAATAGGTGAAGGGCGCCTTGCATGGTGCAACGTGTTCATAGTGCATTGAGATCTTTAGCTCACTTTCTTGCAGTCCCGCTCATTCTCCGTCTTATGGGTCAGAACACCTTCCTGGGTGCGTTTTCCACCATGCACTATGCAGTGCCGCTTTCTGCGCCTACGATGACCATGGACTTTTTTGCACCTGATATGACATAATGAAGTTTTGGATCCATTAGGATGTTTTGTGAAACGTAGTATTGTACGCTTACAAGAGGGAACGACGGGCGCGTAGTCCCCGTGAACATGGATAATTATAGCGCTGTAGATGCGAAATTGGGAAAAGAAGTTGTAGTAGCGAATTTGGATATACAAGATGACGAAGATTGGTGTATGAGAAGTACGTGTACCTATCACCCACCTACTGCCGATAGAACTGCAATGCATAACAAAGTTAAGCATTTGAGAGCAGGAGAAATAGGGCATATGGAAGAGTTGTTGTGGGACTTTAAGGATTTGTTCTTCCGTGAGGGACGTTACCATCAACTCCATTACTTCAACATAGGTTACCAACAATGACTGAAGCACCTGTTTACCGTAATCCATACTGAATACCGAGGCATTAGGAGCCGATTGTGGAGGATTTCATTGATCAGCAGCTTGCGGACGTTATTATAGAGCATAGTAATAGTTGCTGGAGAGCGGATATTCTCGTTGTGCCTAAGAAATCTATGAATGGAACTAAGAAATACTGGTTCTGTTGTGACTGCTGATACCTCAATAATAAGACTGTAATGGACACATACTCCATTCCTACCATATCGGAGACTTTGGATCACTTAGGACAGTGCCAGAACTTTTCTACAATGGATTTGGCAAGTGGTTATCATCAACTGGAGGTAGCTCCAGAGGATCGTCCAAAAACTGCTTTCTCTACACCTGGAGGCCATTACCAACACATCAGTATTCGGCAACGTTCTAGACGTTGCTAGACAATGTGATAAGGGGTTTGAATCCACGGCAGTGTCTTGCCTATTAGGATGACATTATAGTGTTTTCAACTAGTATGGAGCAGCACAGACAGCGGCTAAGGGAAGTGTTTATGAGGTCAAGGCCAGCTCGTTGGATGTTGAACCTGCAAAAGTGTCATTTTGCATTGGAAGAAGTGAAATATTTAGGTCATATCGTCATTAAGCACGGAGTGCGAGCAGATCCGAGGTTGATACAGACTGTAAGGGATTTTCGGGAGCCGAAAACAGTTAAGGAAGTGCAACCATTCGTAAGAATTTGCAGTTTCTATCGAAATTTCGTGAAGAGTTTTCCAGATTTAACACAGCCATTGATGCGATTGTTACCGCAGAGTGTGAAATTTGAATGGAAAGAAGAATGTCAGAAAGCGTTTGACAAACTGAAAGAAGTGTTTACATCAAGTCCGGTTCTTGTGTTTCCAGATTTTGAAAAGAAATTTATTCTAGCTTGCAATGCATCGAATCATGCATTAGGGTGTGTTCTTAATCAGAACATTCATGGGAAAAAACATCCGGTAGCCTATGGGTCTAGGCAGTTGAATGCACCAGAGAGGAATTACTCAACAACACGGAGGGGGATACTTAGCATAATCTATAATTACAGGATGCAGACCACGATTGTAAATTGTATCGGACACAGGCACAATGTAATATATGCGATGGTCTTCTGTACAGGGAAACTCGACAACTCGCTACCACGGGCAGTATTATTGGCTCTCAACACACTCCAAAGGTATCCCGAGGTGAAGGCTGCTGAGTTAGCTGCCAGCGCATCCAGACGTTATCAAAACACGGTGGGTGTACATGGCTGCATGCTGCAGAACGTTGCACATGTCACTGAGGTAGCCCTTCAGTGCCAAGCTGTTTTGCAGACAGCAAAGTGACATCCTAGGCATCAGGGGACCCTGTGATGTGGACAGAGAGGAACACGGCACTGTAGCTGTGAATAATAAAACACTTGAAGATCATGGCCGACTTCCAATAAGGTGCATTGTGACAGTTTCCATCCACGTTCAACATTCCTCCACCACACACCAACATCTACGTTTGGCAGTGACGCCTACAATGAAGTCATTTCATGCAAGACTTACAACAAGACCACCGATGAGGAACAGTAAAAGAAACTTGCTTTCTTGCCGTTCTGTGGCTCCGTGTTGGGCAAGATTAGCTGCCTGCTGAAACAACACAAAATGAAATCGACCTTCAGTCCGCCAACAAAAGTCCGTTAATTGCTGAAACCAGTTAAAGACGCAGTAGGTCTTAGTACAACTTGAGTCTACAAGATACCTGGCGAGTTTGGCCCGTATTACGTAGGAAAAACAGTACACACTATGCAACAAGGCATGAAGGAGCATGAGAGGTGACCCGAGAGGTCTGCTGTAGCTGAGGAGGCCGTAGAAAATGGACAACGGATGAATTTTGGCGAAACATCCATCGTGGTTCACATAAACTGTTTTGGGATTGTGTAATTAAAGAAACCCTTCAAATACAAAACCACTGATAACACTCTAAACAAAGACGCTGGCTTGCACCTCGGCACAGTGTGGTATCCAGCGATCATGCAGTTGAAGTGGATGCATCAGATGCGGAGTCAACTTATGCCTGGATACGGTGATGCCACGAGTATCAGTGACGACACAGCTGGCAACTAGTGTATACCTGCAGTCCATTGGCAGGTCATACCACTTTACTATGGCCAAGGAGTACTTAGCTGGAATCCCGTGTAATTTTAATAACTTGACACGGCTGAACACCATTATTTTATTCAACGTTACCACCGCGAGTCTCTGTATTCTTCAACAGGGTTGTTATACTGAATCTTTTACTATTTTTAGTGGTCCCTCATGAAAAACGAGTGATTGTATGACAGTAAAACTTTGTGAAAATATTTTAACGATTATACCATCGAAACAAACACATTTAATTTACGCACAAGGAGGCAAGATTTGTTAATTGTGTCCCATGTTTATATTTCATGTTACAAACGCTGTTAAGTGTGATGCCCATTTGCATCCACGACACCCTGGAGCCATGCTGGAGATGAAATTTTTGCAGCACTTTTTGAACATTCGGCTGTTGCGACACAGCTCGTGCTCTTCTGTAGATTGCACATTGTGTCCAACACTCTCAGCTATGGCAAAAATTTTTGGCGAAAATGGCCTTCAGCCTCTATCTGTATCACTTAATTCGAATTGTTGAATAATATTCTTCAACGTAAGTGCAGAATGAGGAACTCTCCATATTCATTTAATGCACTGGTACTCATGAAGTGCCACAGCACCATTTCTGTTGCTTTCATAAAACAGCTTTATAATTACGGCTCTGTTCCAATTGTTCACATTCACGGTAACTGTCTACAACTGTAGTACATACTGATACTTGAGTTTCAGTCTTGCGTTGCCATATCAATACAGGCACTTAACAGCAAGCGTTGACACTGACTTCCCGTAAGTTGTCTCTCTACACTACTCAAGGAGAAAAAATTTGATTATAACCACACTGTAGTGAAGCAAAGCAAGCGCTGTATCATGTATAAGATACAGAGGCGAGCTAGTGCACGGGACTTACCCTAGTTCACTGCTAGTAGCGTCACGTCATCGTAACGCGCCTGCATATAGTATTGCACCACATTTAACATAAAAGTAAAAATTAAGATTTGTGTGTAAAACTTTGTTAAAGTATAGTTCTATGTAATAATGTTTCAGGTAACAAATCTTAATGTTATAAAATTAGTAGTTTACGTAAAATTCACGTTTTGAAAGAAAAATAGGAGGCGCTAAATAGTGACGCTAGGAAGCCAAAATTTGGTGAGAAGGTGCAGTAAGAAGTCATTAATGAGTGGTGCTGGTTTCCAAAACCATAAAACTAAAATTGACTCCAGAATCCGCGTTTTTTCGGAAAAATCAGAGGCGCGAAATAATAGAGCTACAATATTGAAAATTGGTAGGATGCTTCAGTTCACCCTAATAATAATAATGGAAATACCACAATCAGTTACCTCTTCTAGTTTTTTAGTAATTTAGTAAAAACTACTTTTGTGAGTAAAATGTACATAAGCATTATAGATTAAGTACTTTAAATTTTAATGATAAAACAAATTCTTTAAGACCAATGATCAGATAGGACAATTAACAAAGCTACACCAAGTTTTAGTCTTGTAGCATAATTAACAGCTGATACAAGTCTTGATAAAGCTATGGTTCAGAGGTAACAATCTACCGTTAGTTCCATTGTAAAAATTCTAGAGAGTAAAGTTTTAATTTTAGCGGGCTGAGATTTTCTACGTGCTTCTGTACTGCTCAGATGTATGTATACAAAAATTGAGAAGTTTGTAAAGCTATTATTAAATGTGATATTTAAGATTATGTGCCTGAGATAGCGATCATTTGGAGGCTGCAGGCATCTACATAGGAACGAAAAGAACAGATGCTCTCTTGGCGGTACGCGCCGGAGCTATATAAAAAGAGCGGCAGAGGCAGTAGTAAGCTCACTCCGCATTAGACCAACGCCTAGTCCACGCGAGCTTAACGTCCGATCGCTCCTCGCCTCGGGTAACGTCATAGCGGGCTGTGACATGCGCGTACTTAGCAATGTAAACGGACATTGAAAATCGCGAGGACTGTACACCGTCCTGGATCGTTTAGACTTCGGTAACGAACTGTTATTGTGCCGTCCGTGTGAAGTATAATTCCGCGTGGCAAGTGGTGACTAACTCCACTTTTAAGGCGAGCATTAATCTTTTTTTTTAACATTATTGCGAACTATTAATAGAGCACCGTTAGTTAGAGTAATGAACTATTCGGGAGGAACTTGCTGTAGAAGTCGCCTCTGAACTATTAAACGATTGGCTGAATTAACAATATTTAATGTCTTTAGCATTTTCAGAAGTTTCGAGTAATTTGTGTGAGCCTTTAAGATAATAAAATCTTGTTTGGAACTTTAAATTTTATTGAAGCAGCCCTAATCCCGTGAAGAACTATGGATATTTTTCGTTTAGCTGGGCTGTACAGGAATGTGGCCGTGCAGACTGGGAACTAAGGTCAGTAAGTTTCCCTTCGCTTTCTGACTGGCCACCAAATTAGTTGCCAGGCTCGCGTGATTTAAGGTGGCAATGTTCAACTTTCATTCAACATTAAACAACGACTTCTTCGCCGTCCCACATATGTTGCATCGGCAATAGTCTGTTACGTGAAATGAACATTCAAACAACTCATTCGACAACTTCTTCGCCGCCCCACATATGGTGCTTATCGGCCGGGAAAACTGAATTAAAAGCAAATAAAAGTGCTCGATGTGTGAAAGCGATTGGTATAAATTAACGAACTCGGTAGGCAATAACAGGACACTGAATTGAACTAGTGTGGGAACAGTGTTACCAGTAAAGGCGGGTGTAGTGTATAAACAATAAGTGTCTACCGCTGTACGTTGGTTAGTGACGATGGTGAGGAAGGCGACGATGCTGGATCGCGGCTGCCGACGGCGCTGAGACTAAAGGAAGACGGTGCGTCATCGCGGAGCTGCGCTGATCTGCGAGACAGCTGCCGGCTGCGCCGAGCGGTCAACGGTGCCTTGCTGCCCCCCCCCCCCCCCCCCTGGAGCTATTGCAGTAGGCGATTCCTGTGGCGGTACTCGACGCTACAGCTGCTGCTGCTGCCTTCAATACGTCGCGACGCGTCGCATCACGATTGCTGGTATACCGCGACGACATCATTCGTCGAAATCAAGCATTTAAGTTAAGTCAAAGACTTTTAAAATATTTATTAACTGCTGCTAACAAACTAAAAGATATGGAGAGTAGTGTACATTTCAGAAGGGAAGCGGTCTCTGACCAAGAATCCTCAGGATCAGGAATTGAGTTTAATGAGGATGGTTCCATTAATCCCTCAAATATTGAACTAGAACGTAATTTGTCACCAGTAAATTATGACTTTAATTTAAATGAGAGTGCAGGGATGCAATCAATAAGTGAAATAGAAGTCAAAAGGGAGCCAGTAGAGTTGCTAACTTTGTCAGGTAGTGAAACTGAGCTCAATATATCTCCAGCTCAGTCAAGTCAAGAGATACAAAGTATCAAGGTAGAAGCTCCGGATTGGATGCAAATACTGTTTGCCAAACTCGAATCAAACCAAAATAAAATTGAGGCTAAAATTGAAAACAGTAATAAAGAGTTGGAGAATAAAATTGAAAATAGTAATAAAGAGTTGGAGAATAAAATTGAGGTTAGTAATAAAGGGTTGGAAAATAAAATTGAGGCTAAAATTGAGGATAGTAATAAAGAACTAAAAGAAGAACTGCAATCAAAATGGAATAGTTTGAATTATAAGATAGATGCTATTCATCATGACATTCAAGTAAAAGTAGGGCAACAGTTAACTAAAATGCATAGTACTTTCAAATGTGAAATAGATCAAATTCAAAAAAATTATCAAGAGGCAGATGAACTTTTGGAACAGAGGTTGTCCGAAAGATTGAGCAACGAGTCCAAACTTTGCTCTGACAAAGTTAAAGAGGTACAAATTAAAGTAGATACTTGTCAGAAAAACATTGAGAAAGTAAAAGAAACCTGTACCGAAATTCGTGGTGCACTGGAACAAAGATGTTCTGCCAGGATAGAAGCAGTAGAGTCACAAGTAGAGGAATTAAATACTAACATTGCTAACCTAGAAAATAGAGTAACCTCTGTTAATTCTAGTCATTCTACTGTACAGCATGTGACTTCAGTTGACGCCGCTTTTATAGAGTGTCGACAGTTTTTGCGCTTTGATCCTGATAAGTACATTCACCCTCTTGAATTTTGGAATGACTTTGAGGATGTTCTCCCCAACACTTGGTCAGAAAGAGAAAAAATTTCATTTATAAGAAGTCATTTGTCAGGTGATGCTTTGCGATGGTCAGCGGATGTAATGATCAAATGTAAAACTTTATCTGAATTTAAGTCTGCATTTCTCAACGAATACTGGTCACATAACAAACAAAATGATGTGTTAAGGGAATTCTGGAGTGGTAAGAAGTTTTTCCCAGGGCGTGAATCAGTAAAGGATTTCGCTAGGAAGTGGGTTTCAAGACTGTCACATTTGACAGAAAAGATGAAGCCAGATATGATCATTATGGGTTTAGAAGGTAAGCTGCCGTGGTACTGGCAGAAAAGGATCATTTCC
Organism: Schistocerca gregaria; assembly: GCF_023897955.1. Taxonomy (NCBI): domain Eukaryota; kingdom Metazoa; phylum Arthropoda; class Insecta; order Orthoptera; family Acrididae; genus Schistocerca; species Schistocerca gregaria. The sequence goes on from NC_064931.1 coordinate 840,111,488, forward strand.
GCCCCTAGAGATAATATAGACAAATTTATTGAATATCTGGAAAGAGTGGAAAGAGTAGCTGCTGCTGAGGAGCAGGTGCAGCAGAATAACAAATCTTCTAACAATCACGTACAAAATAATGGAAACGTGAACGTTAGAAATATGGAAGTTAGGCACACCAAAACAAACTATCGAAACCAAAGCCGTGGCAGAGGAAGAGGGGGTAGATACTCACCACGCTTTCGTAACAACTACTATGACGAAAGTGGAGAAGTAAATATTATGCCATTAAGACAAGAAGGGAGTCATGATGCTACTATATCTAGTGGTGTCACAGATGAACACAACAGGCCGCGTGTGGGAAACTAAATCCCGTCTATGAGGAAACTGGCGCTCACCAGGCGGTAACAGTAACACAGCCAGTAACGGAAACACAGACAATCAGCCAACATACACAGACAGACAACATGGATGACGAAATAAATACAGATAATACCAGTGATGTGTTAAGCCACTCTCACAAAATAGTGGATAGTATTTTGGATACACTAGAAAAATGGGTCAAGGATGAACAGGAACTCAAGGTAGATAATGGGGAAGAAATAGATAATGGATTTGAGTCTGATGGGAATAATGATGAAGTAAAAGCTTACATCTTCGATGAAAATGGCAATCTAAAAGCTGAAGTAGAAGTAGCAGAAGTAGAATCAGTACTGCAAAACTTTAGAGAGGAGGAAATGATGAATGAAGGGGGTAGAAATAGTAACGAGGTGAAAGAATCTAGTAGCTGTGTAAACGTGCCACAAATGGTTGAAGGTGACGACATTCTTATGAACAGCAATATTGCGCAGGGACGCAGTTGCTCAGAGGTAGAGGATAATTTGGCTGATGTGCAGCAAACAAAAGTAGAAAAAGTCGTCAGATGCTTCGATTTAAAGTTAGTGGACAGATTAGAGAAAGCAGCTAAGATTATAGAGCATGATGAGCCCCAGGATGTAAATGTAAATGTAATTGCAACTGATCAGAATTACTTTAGCTGGAAGAACATAGAACGAGATTTATTAGACGAGGTGTGTGAGCAACCTGTTCAATGTAAAATAACTCACCCTGTTATCAAAGTAAACATATCAGGAGTCACTGTGCGTTGTCTGCTTGACAGTGGCAGTGAAGCAAGTGCTTTATCACAAACATTTTTTGACACCATACCCAATAAAGAGAAGTTAACAGTTATGAAAGTAAGTGGCTTAAAGATTATAGGTGCTACTGGAAAAGTCTCTAGACCAGTTCAACACGAAGCTTTGATACCCATTGGTATAAATGACGTAGTAATAGATCATCCTTGTTTGATTGTGCTAGGCTTAAGTGTTGATATGTTGATTGGTACTGATTTCTTATCAAAGTACCAGGGAAAGATCAATTTTGATCAGAACAACTTAATTTTAACTTTACCTGACTCTAAAGTGATAAGAGAGTCTTTTATAGGAAGTCATATAGGCGGTAGTAATGAAACTTGGGAACTGCCTATTAGAGTAATAAAGAATAAAGGATACTTGCAGGAAAATTTGGTTTTCAGTGAGAATGAGGAAAGTGCTAAGAGTAAGAGAGAACTAGGTCTAAAAAATATTGTGGATCTAAAGGAATTTAAAAGTAACAGTAATTAATTACTGTAGGGAGTCTGCCACTCTTTGGCGGATACACGGTTTGGCGTACCGTGCAGTCCCAGCTGGGTGAAACTTTATTTCCTTTTCAAGTTTCATTCCCTTCTTCTGGTCTATCATAACAGGTAAGAATCACATATGTCTTCATGTTGTATATATGCTATTAGGTTTTAAGTATTCTTAGTAAGGATCTACCTAGTGAATGGCAAAACAAAAGTCTGAGTACCAATAAGAGGCAAACATGGCTAAAATAAATAAATTAAAATATTTCATGTAATTGTAAAGGGTTAGAAACTACAACTAAGAGAGACACTTTGCAGTATACGAAGTACGGTATGAATATGAATAATCCATGAGATTATGCAGAAGGTAGTATGTTGCTAGAAATAAGGTTGTCTGAAGGAAAACAGCGTAAGAAGATAATGCTCATAGAGGCAAGCAATGGCGTTTTAGAATTAAATAAATGGAGATGTGTGGAAGTGGTGTGAGGATCGCACCAAATATATAGAAACAGGACGTCAATAGGCTGACAAAAGGAAAAGGGAGAAAAAAGGGAGAAATGAAGTATTTTGAATCTGGAAGAAAAGGGAGAAAATGAATAAGGTGAAGAAGTGAAGTAAGTAAATTGAAGTAAATGATGTAGGATTAAAGAATAATTCCCTCACGTCTCGTGAAATGGTGAAAAACGCTAAATCTTGCTTGAGGCAAATAAATAGTTAAACAGACAACAGAAACACACAAATATTGGAAAATGCAGAAATTTGGAATCGGTATACTGAAAATAACTAATTTCTTTAGTAATTCATACAATAAAGCAAAGTGCTGGTCAGCAAATGACTTCTTTGATGAACTAATCCATACGATAATTAAGCCAGAGTACATTAAAACTAAAAGGTTACTCAATTTTCTAAGTTGAAGCAAGATCTTAATATATTAATTTGCTAAAAGAATTTTCACTATTTAGGAACCTAAAAGATTATTTATGAAAGAAGAAAGTAGGAGCTATTGTATCAGATACGACTTAGTGCTAAATGTCTTTCTGACAACTTCACAATTAGTAAAATAGTGCCAGAATATAAACTATAAAATGTACTTTGTCCTACCTTAGATATAAGTTGAAAACAGAAACTTAGACTGTATTGTCTGTTTCTCAGGGACATGCAGGCTGCATGAATGACTGACAACAAGCGGTAGGGAGATTGGAAGTAGAGACGCAAACCACAGTGAATACAATTTCCTCCCACAATTTTGTCAATCAGTGAAATTAAATGAGTGTTACAATAGGACACCCACCACAGTGCCGAGTATTATAGTAAAAGAAAAATGTGAGTGCGTTGCAGTGATAAAAGTCGTGTGTATTTTCTTTTTCAGGAAGAGACTGATTTTAAAGAAAAAGAAAAAATAACTATTTTGTAACCATTGAAAAATTTATATTTCCATGTAAATGTATGTAAATAATTTGTGAATGTCTTCTGTACTAGGTTTTCTATGTGTATATGAGTATGGTTATTTTGTGTATGTAGTAATAAGGAATTTCCTAAGAAGAAGCAACTTAAGTTGAAAGAGGTATACTAAAGTAATCCATCGCTTGTTTGTTCTTTTAGAAATTTAATTTTGTTCAAAAATAGATTTTCACGAAAATTAAAAAGGGGGTGATGAAGCAAAGCAAGCGCTGTATCATGTATAAGATACAGAGGCGAGCGAGTGCACGGGACTTACCCTAGTTCACTGCTAGTAGCGTCACGTCATCGTAACGCGCCTGCATATAGTATTGCACCACATTTAACATAAAAGTAAAAATTAAGATTTGTGTGTAAAACTTTGTTAAAGTATAGTTCTATGTAATAATGTTTCAGGTAACAAATCTTAATGTTATAAAATTAGTAGTTTACGTAAAATTCACGTTTTGAAAGAAAAATAGGAGGCGCTAAATAGTGACGCTAGGAAGCCAAAATTTGGTGAGAAGGTGCAGTAAGAAGTCATTAATGAGTGGTGCTGGTTTCCAAAACCATAAAACTAAAATTGACTCCAGAATCCGCGTTTTTTCGGAAAAATCAGAGGCGCGAAATAATAGAGCTACAATATTGAAAATTGGTAGGATGCTTCAGTTCACCCTAATAATAATAATGGAAATACCACAATCAGTTACCTCTTCTAGTTTTTTAGTAATTTAGTAAAAACTACTTTTGTGAGTAAAATGTACATAAGCATTATAGATTAAGTACTTTAAATTTTAATGATAAAACAAATTCTTTAAGACCAATGATCAGATAGGACAATTAACAAAGCTACACCAAGTTTTAGTCTTGTAGCATAATTAACAGCTGATACAAGTCTTGATAAAGCTATGGTTCAGAGGTAACAATCTACCGTTAGTTCCATTGTAAAAATTCTAGAGAGTAAAGTTTTAATTTTAGCGGGCTGAGATTTTCTACGTGCTTCTGTACTGCTCAGATGTATGTATACAAAAATTGAGAAGTTTGTAAAGCTATTATTAAATGTGATATTTAAGATTATGTGCCTGAGATAGCGATCATTTGGAGGCTGCAGGCATCTACATAGGAACGAAAAGAACAGATGCTCTCTTGGCGGTACGCGCCGGAGCTATATAAAAAGAGCGGCAGAGGCAGTAGTAAGCTCACTCCGCATTAGACCAACGCCTAGTCCACGCGAGCTTAACGTCCGATCGCGCCTCGCCTCGGGTAACGTCATAGCGGGCTGTGACATGCGCGTACTTAGCAATGTAAACGGACATTGAAAATCGCGAGGACTGTACACCGTCCTGGATCGTTTAGACTTCGGTAACGAACTGTTATTGTGCCGTCCGTGTGAAGTATAATTCCGCGTGGCAAGTGGTGACTAACTCCACTTTTAAGGCGAGCATTAATCTTTTTTTTTAACATTATTGCGAACTATTAATAGAGCACCGTTAGTTAGAGTAATGAACTATTCGGGAGGAACTTGCTGTAGAAGTCGCCTCTGAACTATTAAACGATTGGCTGAATTAACAATATTTAATGTCTTTAGCATTTTCAGAAGTTTCGAGTAATTTGTGTGAGCCTTTAAGATAATAAAATCTTGTTTGGAACTTTAAATTTTATTGAAGCAGCCCTAATCCCGTGAAGAACTATGGATATTTTTCGTTTAGCTGGGCTGTACAGGAATGTGGCCGTGCAGACTGGGAACTAAGGTCAGTAAGTTTCCCTTCGCTTTCTGACTGGCCACCAAATTAGTTGCCAGGCTCGCGTGATTTAAGGTGGCAATGTTCAACTTTCATTCAACATTAAACAACGACTTCTTCGCCGTCCCACATATGTTGCATCGGCAATAGTCTGTTACGTGAAATGAACATTCAAACAACTCATTCGACAACTTCTTCGCCGCCCCACAGTAGGTACTGAACATAGATTGAGGACGGCGTTGACAACACCATCAACTTAATATCATTGTCACAAAATACCATTTAGTGTCAAAAAACGCACGAGGATCGTGACACACATTGTTAAAAACGTGGATTAAAACACGAATACTGTATGGTATACTTGGATACCATCGCTGTATTTTCCAAAGACATGGAAGAACACGTAAAACCTTTGGGAAGACTTTGTAACGGAACACAAACAACATCTATGACAATCAGCGTTGATAAATGCAAAGTTGCACCGACAGAAACAGAATTTGTGAAGACTGATCCCCAGTTAACAATGGCTGTCTGTGACTTTGGTACACGTAAAAAATAACGAACAGCTTCAGTCGTTCCTGAGCTTATTCAGTCATTATACAAAATACACTGAGAGAATTAAAAATCGTAGCACTAGAAGGAGTATGCGACACAAACTAAATTAACAGTCATGTTTCTATATCTCAGAGATGATATCTATTTAGATTTTACACGAGCGACACAAGAGTGACGCTAGCAGAGCCACTATGTGGACGCAAATCAGGTTTGCTTTGAATACACGCTACAATGGTCGTAAGGCCTAGTTACCTTTCAGATTCGAAATGTTAATTTGATGTTAGTCAGGAATGTCCTTGAGGTGAAAGGGACGCTATAATCAACACCTCACTGAGCTTGAACGAATTCATGTAATAGAGTTATGAGAAGGAGGATGTTCCTTCTGCGATACTGTAGACAGGCTTGGCGGAATGTAGCCACTGCATATGATCGCTGGTAGCAGTGGTCACGAGAGTGTGCTGACGCAAAAAGACAGGGTTCAGTACTGCCACGTGGCAATACCAAGATGGAATGTCATCATGTTTGGCAGATGGCTCTGGCACATCGTAATACATTTGCAACAGCATTCTGAGCAGCAGTGAACATTAAAGTGACACAACGAACAGTTAAAAATTGGTTACTTCAACAACAACTCTGAACCAGACGTTTTGTAGTGTGCAATACGCTAACTTCAACCTATAGCCAGTTGTGACTTCAGTGTTGTCAAGAAAGAGCAAATTATTGGGCAGGGTGGAGGTCTGTTGTGGCTCTTGATGAAAGCTGGCTCAGCCTCAGTGGCAGTGATGGCCATGTGTTTCGTTAGGAGGCCTGTGAGGAGCTGCAACCAACGTGTCTGAGTGCTACATACCCTGGACCTACAACTGGAGTTATGTTGTGGGGTGTGTTTTCGTGTCACTGCACAGAGCTTTCGTGGTTGTACAATGTACCCTGACTGTAAATTTATATCTCAGTCTGATGTTGCCATTGATCAATAGCATTCCACAGGGTTTCTTCCAACATGACACCGCTCACCCACATATAGCTTTTGTAACCCAATATGCTCTACAGAGTGTCGACATGTTGCCTTATCCTGCTCCATCACCAGATCTTTTTCCAGTCGATCAGATATGGGAAATCATCAAACAACAAATCGAGAGTCAACCACATACAGCGTTAAACGTCTCTGTATTGACCAAATAAGTGCAATAGGCATGGAAATTCATTCTACAAACTGTTATCTGGTATCTGTACTACACACGGCATGCATACCTGCATGCTTGTATTCAGCATTCTGGCGGTTACACCGTTATTAATGTACCAGCATTTCTCATTTTAAGTCGCTTATCTTGCACTTTCAATAAAATGTGATCTTGCAATGTTAATGACTTAAATATATTGTCTAAAGAAATGTATTACAAAAATTTCTTTATTCTACATTACTTCCTTCTTCTTGATCTGCTACTTTTTCCATCAATGTCGTTCAAGAATTTTGCAGAAAGTGCCAAACAATAAAACAAATGGTCCAGGAAAGGTAGCGTACAGATTTTTAAAGATACCTCATAACTGCATTAACTAAACAAATATCTAGCGTGTAAATATGAATGAGTCATACATTCAAATGGTAGCTGACCACTGCACTCGCTGAAAGGAGCTATTTCTTTGTATAATAGAGTTTTTTGTGCATTATGTTTTCTTGACAAAAGTTTCGCTTTTGAGATTGTGCCTCGAAGGCACGAATCTATTGTGTTGTTTTATTTAGACAATGACGACGTTTTCGAATAAGTGCATGAACCCATGTTAGAAGGTCATGGCGGTCGCAGCACTATGGAGAGAAAAGTTGCTCAAAAATACTGGTGAAACACTAGGAGACATTTTGCGAAAGAGTATGTGAATAACTGTATACCTTGTGCACAAAGGTTTAGAACTTAGACATTAGGAAGACCCATTGCAAAGATTGCCATAAGCGACCAAACCATCTTAAATGACTGGAATGGATGTTTCATTACTGTTGAATACAAGCCCAGACCAGTATATGTATATTGACAATAGTAGATCGCTTTTCTGATAGCTTGAAGTGGTAACAGTTCCAGGCCAACAAGCAAACAAAGTACCACAAGGCAAAATAAATAGCTTGATCGTGAAGTTCTGAGTACCTCAATAACAGACCATGGTGAAATTCTAATATCATGTATAAGGAATCAGATGCGTAGTTTGCTTCACATTTGGAAGTTACCAACAAATCCTTTTATGCATAAGCGAATTGATGTTCAAAAAGAATGTGTGGAACTAATTTTAAATTATTAGGCCACTATCTCAACAACCAAGAAAGTGTTTGGAACACACATCTAGAATTTATAATTTCAGTGTACAACTCTTAATTCCAAGCTAGTACCAATCATTTGTTGTATGAGTTGATTTTACAGCAGGTAGATGCTACCTTCATAAAACATGATAAAACCCAAGCTTAGAGCTAATGGTATGTAAATAAACAAAATTCACTACACAGGTTTGAAAGCTGTGATGAAGAGTGAAACGAGCCAGCACTGAGGTCTTAGAACGTCAGGAACAGCTGGGCCAACGTGTAGGGAAAATATGAAAATCCAGGTTTGGTCTGTGAGTATTGTTAACAAACCGATATCTAATTCTAAAACAAAAAAATATATAACCAAAACCCATGGCTCATAGTAAGGCATTGAGTGGACCTCACCAGTAGACTTTAAATGGCAGTTGCTGACAGGAACATATGTTGTGCGTGTGGGCGGGGTTAAAATTATTCAAACGAGCTGTCGATGGATTTGCACAAGTCCCATTAGCTCGATAAAATATCTACAATTGTTGTAAAACCGGTTTTAACGACGATCAAGAAATACGCAAAATGCCCTATGCACTTAGGGCATGGAATAAGTAGTCATGGCCAAATTGTTTTATCTAGCTTTTAGAGTTTCCTCTCCACTGGTTATCTTCAAGTATTCCCATGATTTTATTGATGTATCACGTATATTATACTTCAGAAATTTGTAATAGGTATTATTGATCAATAATCAGGGTAGACACTGTTTTTTTAAATTTTTTTCTTGATTGATAAAACGTTATTTTCTCTTCGGTTTCGTGCTACATGGACGTCCATAGGGTTATTATACTTCTTCATTCCGTCAAGTAGGAGTGCTGAATACAGTTCAGTCCATAAAATTACTCTGTCACTTTGCAGTCATTAAAGTCATTTCAGATAGAGCAAGCCTGCATGCATCAGTTCTGTTTATTACACTGGGCACGATCAGATGGTATCAGCGTTATACCATTCTCCTGTATGTGATGAAGTGGAGATCTATAAGTAGTGGGTACAGGTACAAACACACGAACCATTAGCAATCTCAGAACAGAGGAAGTTGTAGGTCCTCATGTTGCTAGCTGAGATAAATAAATGTCTATGGAAGAGCATCATTATTTGTACAGCTACAGTGATAAAGACTAATGCATGGGCATGTGAGGTACAGCTGTCTTTAAACAGAAGTACCAGAGTACCGAAGAGATGACCACATTTGCAGAGGGAGTGAGCACACAGTATTCATTCAGTTTTCTCACTTGAAGGTGTCGCCGTACATTGTTACACATCTGGAATACCCTATGGATAACGAAAGTATAACAACAAAACAGTGATATATTGATGAATGATACAACTCTTGATATAGCAGGAGCAGAATTCCTCACTTAATTTCTAATACGACCTCGACCAACTTACCAAACCCTGCGTTGTGTTGCTGGGAAAAATCGTTAGAACTGTTACCAGCACAAAACCTAACGTTCATCTTGAACACCGTAAACTCTGACCTATTACACTCTTCGAACCTACTGGTAATGCCACAAAAAGGATGAATTTCCGCAAAACAAATGTTCCAGCATATTCAGAATAGACAACAGTATTACATAAAGTCTAAAGGCTATTACACGAACAGTGCTGCCATGGTTCTACTAAGAGCTTTTGAGCTCTGTTTCTGATTGAGACATAAAACCGCTCTTCTCCCCGAAGAATCAATGCATCAGCTACCCATGAAGTGGAAAAGTTCATTTGCACTATTAAAAATGTATGTATGTGGCATGTCTGCTAAACCACTTGGCCGATCTGAACCAAACTTGGCATACATATCCTTCAATGTGTTGGAAGAATCGCTGCAGGACTGAGAACCATCTACATATCAAAGAGGGAGGGAGGGGGGTCTGAGAAAGCAATTTAGTCAGCGATATGTGAATACTTAGACTTTGTTTATCCAGTATTTTGAGAATGAGGGCATTTAGTGACTTGGCACAACCTTTGCACATCATTTCAAATCCTTATGAAACTTTCTTATGATGACAGCCCCAACAAAATGATGAAAGGGATAGAGTTTACCACTTACTACATTTTTGCCTTTCATACACTAAAACAGCCGTTTCAGGAAAGACTTTTTAATACGAAGGTTGTCCAGAAAGTAAGCTCCTATCGCTCACGAAATGGACACCACAGTGAAAACCCGATGACGCTTTGCACCGATGTGTTGCGTAGTGTCTCTAGTATGACTGTCAATAGCATAAAGGTGCTCTTTTCAGTTGTGAGGCTACTGTGAGCGATTAAAGGTACATAGAAGAACCATGTCTCCCGCCAAGTAGGAGGACCCGCTAAGAAGCTTCGCCTTAATTAATGCAGCCCACCTAACACAACTGCCACGCACTTACTTCCTCATGCCAAATTCACAGCCGCGCTCTGCAGAGGCAGTGAAGACGCTGCTGCAGCCTTTTCGATGGGAAGTGTTCGATCGCACACAACACAGCTCTAATTGGCTCGTCCTGAGTATAGTCTCTGTTCACATGAAACCCTCGATACGAAGACAACACTCGGGCGCAGGCTATGCGCTATAGACGAGCGTAGAGAATTATCTGAATGCACATGTGGCTGCCTTCTATGACGATGGTGTTGGAAATTTGGTATAACTCTCTGACAAATATCTAAGTCGGAGCGGCGAGTATGTAGGGAAGTGTCTGGAAAGTATTGCTAACTCCTGCAAATAAAATGTTTCTGATTTTCACTCGGATTTCTATTTAATGACCGATCGGAACTTACTTTCTAGACAACCCTTGTAGAATACCTTTCACTGCTTACTGTATTCATGACACGTTGTGCAGAGAGTGTCCACACATGCTCTACTTGAAAAATTACATCATTGCAGGACACTTAGTATAGGAGATACCAAGTCATAACCAGAGAGCTGCTTAAGAACGAAACTGCAGCTTGAAATTCGCCACAGATACAGGTGAAATATATGTGAAATATACGTAACATGTACACATGTAGACAAATCCGCAGGTGAGAAGTTCCTCCTATACCCATGGATTGATTTCAACTAAACATGATGCACGTACTAGTCACCATAGGGAAGAAAATATTGTGGGACCAGGAACCAGCAACCTCCCATTGTGTAGGAGATGACAACGTAGAGGGGGGAAAGGGGGTGATGAAATGATCAGACAGAGAGGGGAAGAAGGACATGGACACAGATATGAGGGAGAAGATGGACATAGGAGGACAAGCCGGATATGGACAAAGAAACGGAAGAGGAAGAGATGGACACAGAGAGTGAGGCAGAGGAGATGTATAAATGAAGGAAAGAGAAGAAGAGGGAGGAGGAGATGGGCGGAAAGTTGGAGAAGGAAGAAGGATGGATCGAAAGAGTGGGGAGGAGGTGATGAACAGAAAGAGGAGGGACAAGGAGGTTGACAAGGAGAGGGAGAGCAGGAGATGGACTAATAGAATTGGAATAAATTCATACTTGGGCAATTATGGATGCTCAGCTGCTAGTATTAATAAAGAACTAAATGTTGTAATGCAAACTACGATTTTAAACTGGTAATAGGTTATAAGAATTCAACAATCAATACAGAATTAAGAAACAAAACAAAGACTTAGTGGCTAAGGTTTCTCAAACATCTTAAACATAAGAAAATGTAGACTGTGTAATACACCACAAAACAATATGTCATGAGACTGATCCAGAGTCCAAATTAGGAAAAATTCATGATGAATATTTATAACGGAGAGGTGCCTATTGTGCTGCGGAAAGATATCATGGGCAAATCTAAATTCTCTTAAGGCTTTCTCCAGCCACTAGTAGACAAAATCAGTGCAGGCCAGTACACCTTCTAGCAATCATAATGACAGACAGAGAGGCGATACTGCTAATATTGTGGCACACCCCGGATAGTATTGTTTCACCTGTCCGTCCCTGGTAGATGAGTGGTCAGCACTACGGGATGTCATACCTAACGGCCCGGATTCGATTCCCGGCTGGGTCGGAGATTTTCTCCGCTCAGGGACTGGGTGTTGTGTTGCCCTTATCATCATCATTTCATCCCCATCTACACGCAAGTTGACGACGTGGCGTCACCTCGAAAGACTTGCACCAGGCGAACCGGCTACCCGACAGGAGGCCGTAGAATTTCCATTTCCATTTATTGCTTCATCTGTCTCTAGCGTGAAGTCGTATTCCTTAATTCAGCAACATTTCATTACTGACCAGGGATCATAACTTCATTCTGACAATACAGAACGATGCCGCGAGAAAGAGTAAATGTTCCATAAAATTACCTACCATCCCACGGACATGGCGGAAAATCACCAAGATGAAGCCCTGAAATCCACAGTTGTGATACCGGATAGCGGCAAAGAAGGTGGTACGTGCAGAAAATGAAGAGAAATGTGGCCATCCTTGGCAAGGCATTGTCTTGGACAGTAATATATACGTAGGCTTCCAAGCCCAATGTCTATTCAGTAACAATGAGCCAGCAGTGATACCGACTGCGTGATATGATGCCTACCATTCACTAGATGATTTCTAACTATCAGAATGCTGCCTGCCTACTCTACCAAACCTGGTCACGTTGAGCTGTCTTCATCTCATCCACTGAGGGGACGTCTTTAGGACCTCCTCGAATGGCTTGCTGAGAGGTGAATTGAAGGTGTTTGTGGCTAGATCCACTTGTCACTGGATCTGGGACGATCACTAATGGCTTCTACCCCTAATGTGCACCTGTGAGCAGACTTCAGCATCCACGGCCTACCTGTGATGCAGAGGACTGCTGTAAGTCTGTGTTACTGGCTACATCCTGTGCAGAGTTGCTGTAGTTTACTTGGACTCAACAGTTCGATGTTCCCGAGACTTCCCTAGTAACCAGCATCTGATAATCTTATAAGCAACCCTGCTGTACGAGTTGCATCTGCCACTCGCTACCCTGAGTGACATCACAGTATTATATGAACTTCCACAACAGAGATGACGGCCACGAGAGAGCACTAAGTACCCACATCAGCGTGTTCTGCTCCGCATGCTTTTTTTGCAGCATTCTTTACTGCTGTAGTGGAGAAGATCATTCAGTTGTAACGGCTGATCGAAAAAAAACAGATGTCTTAATACTGCACGGACCGCCAACTGTCAGCCATCACTTTACTCCACACTTTCTACAATTGTAAGTGTCTCAGGCTCGGCCCTTAAGGTACACATACACAGGTGGACCAGTCGACCAACTTGTCAGTCCAGTATTTCTGTCCCGACCCGTTTGCATATGTGTGGGCTAAGGGCTCACTTTCAGGTCCGTGGTAGAGGTGCATCTGTCTGGTCAACGAATCACTTATCTGCTAGCCTCCACCACTACCTCCCAACACACTTCCCGACGGTGCAGGCAGGTAGGTCCACCAAACAGTCGCCAGCGATTCAGCGAGCGAGTCGGGGCACCGTTCGCGCTGTGAATGGGCAGCCTTACGGTTTGGTCCTCGAGACACACGGACGTCCTTTCTGCGTTGAAAGAAGCACACCTGTTAATATACACATCTACGTGAATACTCTGCTATTCACAATAAAGTGCCTGGCAGAGGGTTCGATGAACCACCTTCAAGCCGTCTCTCTACAGTTCTACTCTCAAACGGCACTTGGTAAAAACGAGCACTTAGTTTCTCTGTGCGAGCACTGATTTCTCTTATTTTATCGTGATGATCATTTCTCCCTATGTAGGTGGGTGGCAGCAGAATGTTTTCGCAATTTGAGGAGAAAACTGGTGATTGAAATTTCATAAGAAGATTCCGTCGCAACGAAAAAGGCCTTTGTTTTAATGATTGCCACTCCAATTCAAGTATCATGTCTGTGACACTATCTCTCTTGTTTCACGATAATACAAAACGAGCTGCCCTTCTTTGTACTTTTCCGATGTCATCCGTCAGGCCCACCTGATGCGGATCCCACACCGCACAGCCATACTCCAGAATGGGGCGGACAAGCGTGGTGTAAGCAGTCTCTTTAGTAGATCGGTTGCACCTTCTAAGTGTTCTGCCAATGAATCGCAAACTTTGATTTGCTCTACCTACAATATTATCTATGTGATCGTTCAAATTGGTTCAAATGGCTCTGAGCACTATTGGACGTAACATCTGAGGTCATCAGTCCCGTAGAACTTAGAACTACTTAAACTTAACTAGCCTAAGGACATCACACACATCCATGCCCGAGGCAGGATTCAACCTGCGACCGTAGCGGTCACGCAGTTCCAGACTGAAGCGGCTAGAACCGCATGGCCACACCGGCCGGCGGTTAAGTTACACTTCGCGACAAAACCTGACTAAGGTTTCATCACTGTACCTATTTGTTGCAGTGCACAGTGGGCCCTCAAGTTATTTAGTTGAATTTACAGCCTTCAGATTTGTGTCACTTACCGCGTAATTGAAATTTAGCTGATTTCTTTTAGTACTCGTGTGAATAACTTTACACTTTTCCTTACTCAGGGTCAACTGAAACTTTTCGCACCATAGAGAAATCTTATCTAAATCACTTTCTAAGTCATTTTTATCACATGATGACTTTAAAAGACTGCAAATGGCAGCGTCATCTGCAAACAATCTAAGACGGCTACTCAGATTGTCTCCTATGTCGCTAATATAGATCAGGAAAAATGGAAGGGCAAAAAAACTTCCTTTGGGAACGCCGGATATTACTTCTGTTTCACTCGTTGACTTTCCGTCTATTACTACGAATTGTGACCTTTGTGACAGGAAATCACGAATCCAGTAGCACAATTGAGGCGATACTCCGTAGGCACGCAGTTTGGTTAGAAGACGTTTGTGCGGAGCGGTGTCGAAATCCTTCTGGAAATCTACAAATATGGAATCAATTTGTCATCCCCTGTCGATAGCATTTATTACTTCATGAGTATAAAGAGCTAATTGTGTTTCACAAAAACGATATTTTCTGAAACCATGCTATGTGTCAATAAATTGTTTTCTTCGAGGTACTTCATAATGTTCCAATACAGTATATGTTCCAAATCGTACTGTAAACCGACGTTAGTGATATAGGCCTGTAATTCTGCGGATTACTCCTACTACCCTTTTTGGGTATTGGTGTGACTTGAGGAATTTTCCAGTCTTAAGGTAGGGATCTTTCTGTGAGCGAGTGGTTGTATATAATTGTTAAATACGGAGCTATTTTATCAGCATACTCTGAGAGGAACCTGACTGGTATACAATCTGGACCGGAGACCATGCCGTTATTAAGTGATTTAAGCTGTTCGTCACTCCGAGGATACCTACTTCTATGTTTCTCACCTGGGAAGTTATTCTTGGTTGGAATTCGGGAATATTTACTTATTCTTCTTTGGTGAAAGAGTTTCGGAAAACCGTGTTGAATAACTATGACTTTGCGTTTCTTTTTGATGGTTGTAGGTGTTACGTATTTAGCCTAGCAGCAACTGCCTTGCGGTCGCTAATCCCTGTATTCGTCACAATACTCACTATTTGTCCAGAATTATTTGTTGCTAAATGGTCAAGTATGCTTTCGCAACCATTTACACTTCGAGTGGGCTCATGAATTAATTATTCCGAATAATTTTCTGAGAAAGCATTCAGTACAATTTTGGATGACGTTTTATGCCTACCGCCGGCCTTAAACGTATAATATTACCAGCATATCGAGTGCAGATTGAAGTCACAACCGACTACAATTGAATAGGAGTAGTATTTATTTGAAATGAGACTCAAGTTTTCTTTGAACTGTTCAGCAACTATATCTTCTGAGTCGTGGGGGGGGGGGGGGGAGGGGGGGGTGTCGGTAAAACGACCCAGTTAACAGTTTAGTCCTATTGTTAGCTATAACCTCTACCCATACTATTTCACATGAACTATCTACTTCAATTTCACTACAAGGCAAACTACCTTTGACAGCACTAAATACTCCACGATGAACTGTATTTAATCTATCCTTTCTGAGTACTGTTAGATCGTTTGAAAAAATTTAGGATGAACTTATTTCCGGCTTTATCCAGCTCTCTGAACCTACAGCTATTTGAGCTTCAGTGCTTTCTATTAGGGCTTGGAGCTCTGGTTCTTTCCCAACACAGCTACGACAATTTACAACTGCAATACCAATCGTTTCTACAACTACCTTACTGTGTTTTACCTGCCAACATTTAGATGGACGTTCCTTTTGTGGTTCCCGGAGACCCTCTAACCTAAAAACCACCCAGTCCCTTCCACGCAGCCCCCGCTACCCGTGTAGCCACCTAATGTGTGTAGTGGACTCCTCACCTATTAAGCGGAACCCAGAAACCCACCACCCGATGACGTAAGTCAAGTTGCAGCCTACACGGTCACAGAATCGCCTGAGCCTCTGATTCAGACCCTCCACTCGGCTCTACACTAAAGGACCACAGTCGGTTCTATCGACGATGCCACAGATGGTGAGCTCCACCTTAATCTCGGAAGCAAGAGTAGCCGTCTTTACCATTTCCGCTAGCCGCCCAAAACCAGACAGAACCTGTTAGGATCCAAAGCGACACACGTCATTGATACCGACATGGCATCTGTAAACACTCTTTCAACATCCGGAATGACTCCTCCCGGAATGCACATGGAATGCACACTGGTTTCTTTCCCCTCCTTGGCAGCCACGTTCCTAAGGGGCCCCATTACGCGTTAGATCCTAACTACCACCAAACCCACCCTCTGTGAATGCCCAGACCTTGCGGGCCGAGAAGCTTCCTCTCGAACAGGGTGGACGACTGCATTCAGCTCAGAGACATCGTCAGCCACAGATAACGTCCGAAATCTGTTCGTCAAACGAACCGGGGAGACCCTACGATCGGCCCCTTGGAGAGTTTAGTTTTTCGCTGCCTGCCACACTTTGGAATGATCTCACATTCGAACACAGGTGAGGGGTCAACCTCAGTGCAGGCAGTACCCAGGGCTGCCACACCAGTGGACCGATCGGAGGACACATGGGACGTGCTCAACGTCCCTCGAATCCCCACGTTAGATCCCCCACAGTGACACACTTTGGCAGTAGCCTCAAGCTGTGTGACGGACGCCAAAGCAGCTTGGAGCTCTGAGCGAAGGGTCACCAACTCAGCTCGCATCTGTACACAACAATCACAGTTCCTATACATTACTTTAGTCGCTTGTGTTTGAAGCTCGCAAAAATATGTAACAAGCCAACGGTATCCTCGCCTTATTAGTAGCAGGAACTAGCAGTGCTGCTCTCGCTGACGGTCTAATATATGAGTCGTATCTCACAGACGGATTGGCAGTGTCGAGGGCAGTGCCACTGTAAGTGGCAAGTCACAGTTCAGCAGCATTCGACCTTCAACGGTAGGACACATCTCGAGCTGTTCATGGCGAAGAGGCCGGGAGGCACGCCGACCTGCAGTTCTCCGGTCGCAGCTTGTGGTTTGTTGTGACAACATCCCGCTTCTTCCCACACGTTCCAGAGTCTCCATTGGAATGGATTCGTGCAGCTCTCGCCCCTGTGCTCGTGGCAGACTTACCGTATGTTGTCTCCAAGTAGGGAAATGTGGTATCTCAGCCGGCGGCTCCTGGCAGTTAATCGTGCTTGCTTTAATCATGCATGTTGCTGAGGCCCTTTCATTCTTCGTTCACATCTGCTGCCCGTAATGACAGCGCGTCAGCCGATATGTCAGTTATTTATATGTCACTGAAACATATTAGTAACCTAATCATACATAGAACAAACCTATATCTGAAATCACTTGCAAAGTGAACATACAGTTTCATTGTCTGAGCAGCATTTGAACTTTACACCTAATCCATTACACTAAATGACATTTATATGAAAAAATTTTTGAAAACTTTCTCGTTTCTCGTCACAAAGATAAAGATAAGGAAATTTAATTCAATACTAGATGTAACAAAATGTGATATTTACATCAAAAATGGTAAACTATTTTTTCGTGATTTGTAATAAAAGTAACAAATGTTACTTATCACTAGCCACTAAAGAAACAATAACACAATTCATATAATTTCTACTGTGACATCTCAAAACTGTCGCATCATGTCTTAGACTAAAACGTCTTGAACCCTCCAGGGTTAATATCTACCCACTTAGCTCCTCCTACGATAACATGTAATTAGCCTATGCAACATGCTCTAAAGAATGAAGAGAAAGAAACAAACACCAAGAATGTATTGAATTAGGTACAATAACTGTCCTTCTGCTTTTGTTTGGGAAACCTCTTTTTACATATCTTTACCTCTGACTAAAACCACAAGAAATATGCAGTACTCCAAGAGGCAAATTATTTACCTTCGGTAACTTCGTGTTTCGGTACCGCGTCTTCATCGTCTCTTTACATAACATCAGACAGAAAACTTAACACTGAGTCACCGTAGCAAATACCCCTTTTTCGAATATAATACACAAAGTAACATCCATCGTTATTGGCATAATAATAGTAAATATTAAGAAAAACTGTTACGTATTTGTCCCGAACTTATTATGCATATGGCTTTAGAGCCTTGTAATAGAAAAAATTTTACTTTGTTCTTAGCATATGATTCTCACTTTCTTGTTCTACCTCTTTTCAGAACAGTCACAAGAGTACCAGATTTTCTCTTCAGTGTCCTTAAATAGTATACCTAAGATGCGATCTCAAAAATTCTCTTCCTTGATACCCCCTGTGACATCTCACCTGATGAGAATTTTATTTACCTACTTCCATCGCTTTTTCAGTTAGCACTACTTCTTCCACAGTAATTGTATTTCGATCTCAACAGTCTCGCCTTCAACAAATGTCCTTCAGCGTAATCCTCCAATGCATTCCTGACCCCGTGAGATCTGTAACGTACATAATTATGAAGAGATGATATGTAAAAAACCAGAATAATGAACATTCCAGTGTTTCCAAGCATTAACATTATCATTCAAATATCATTAAAGTAAACACACACAAACATTTATGAACAGATCATTCTTAAAGGCCATCCATACCCACAGATTAACTCCCCATTACAGAAAGATAAAATGTAAAATAGTTTCTCATTCTTAAACATTTCCTGAGCTCATCATTCTATTGCTTATCCATCACTACTATGAATCTCAAATTATCTTTCAATTGCTACTTCGGGATTACACTTAATTTTTCACCATTTCCACTACATTTATTCATGTTATATCTTACCTCCGTTTATTCTGCAAGATCAGTCTAAATTAACTTTCTTCCAAACCTACAGCTGCACAAGCCTTGATTGTGTCGGAGCTTAAGTGGCAGAAAAGGGTAGTTTCATTTTGCATCAGGTATTATCACTATCACTGCGTGACCCCTTTCACGGGATCAAACTTCCACCCTCGCTCTCTCGCGTGGGAACACCCACGGGCAAAACACAGTAACCTAACGTCCTCTGGACCTGAGCAAACATCCAAGGAAAAAAATTGACAAAACGTCCTTACGGAACAAAAACAAAAGAAAAACCTAAAAGAAACAACAAGTGAATTCTCTGTCGTGAGGCAACCTCCACGTGCAAAAACACACAACACTCTAACACTCTCTCGGCTTCAGCAAACCTTCATGAAAAATCGCACAAAGCGTCCTTATGTAACGAAAAAATAACACTAAAGGGAACAGCTCTTCCTCTCCCTTGGCGTGAACTCAAACTCCAAGCAGTCCGCGGAGCTATACGTTAATCTGAAAAATATAGCTAAACAAAATATGTTTCTTAAATCTACTCGCTCAAATTTAACCACGAACCAAAACAAAAACACAATAATCTAACAAAGCATTTAAATATGGGGCCTACAGTCCTCTCCTCCTCCTCATTAATTTACAACTGAACACGTAAAACTATGCCATATGAACCTCTGCTGCGGAGGAATTCATAACTAAAAAAATTCAGTTTAAGTAATCTCATGCCCACCGCAATCCCATCTTCAACAGGAAAGGTAGGAAAATCTGCAGAATCTATGTGTAATTGTCTCCGATGGGACTGACATTGTTGCTTGCGGAAAGAAACAATATCACGAATGCAGGTCAGGGAGGACCGTCATACCAACCCAAATAACTACAAACTGGTCCAAACAAGTCGGCGGAAATATGTGGACGGCAATGCAGACAAGTACCAAGCACTCCCCTACACTCTCGCCTCTCTCTCTTCAACCAATGATAACGAAGCTCCCACAACCATCCTCATTTCTTAACCCAAGAGAAATAGCATGGGTAAGATTAGGTTTTATCAGCTAGCGATCCTGGGGGGATAGAAAGAGTAAGAAGAAGACAGTTCAGCTAACATAACACAATATTATACACATAAATACTGTAATATTGTTATTTTGCGACAGTACTGTAAGAGTCGTAAATAACTACGGAAAAATACAAGTGTTTACATTGCTATTAATGTCATTTCGACCTGTTCATAGATTTCCAAATACACATGCTGGACAATTAGCAAACTGCACTTTTAAAAACTATTCTTACAAATAACTTTTCCGTAAATTTCGTCACTTGCTACAGAACATTATTTACTTGTAAACTGAGTGCACTTAACATGATTTCGCTCTGACTTACCACTGTCTAATAGCTGGGAGCATTTAGGGAACGTAACTGTGGAACCTCAGTAAAATACATAATTCAATAGGTCTTAAAAATAATTTTTTTTTCACATTAAGATACGTATCAACAATTTTCTCAATAAAAAAGCGTACCAACATCAAAACTTTATCTACGATTCAACATAATATAAAATTAAATTTATTACTTTCATTACTACAGCACATAAACAATGTTATGGATGACCCTTAACATTTCCAAGATCACCCTGTCATATAAATGCGTGTAAACTATGGTAAGTGACACTCCATTACTTTGCTTACCTGCTTAAAGAAATATTCACATTCACCTTATTTGTAACGAGTTTAGAAACGCATTTACTTTGGGGAACATATTCAGGATCTTTATCAGAGTTGTAGTTATACACACCACCCTCAGATTCTTAAAACCACCCCTGGAAAGTATTTTCCATTAATGAACACTGCACGCTCTGCTACTACTGTCTGCTACGTTTCTGACACTTATCGCTGTTAACGTGTACACATCCTGACATAATCACCATTAGCGAGAATCTGAAATTGGAGACAGAATACCACTTCACCGTTTATCGTGTAACTGTAATGTAATATGAATGAAGTATGTCACATACCATGTTTTGAATACAATAAATCTGTTTGTTATCCACTGTGTCTTGTCGTTGTTTACAGCCGAGGTGTTCATTTATTTTCATTTCGGATAAGGCATGTTGCAGCAGGAGCAGACATATCGTAGCAACTGTCAATTTCTGTCTAATAAATGCATAATATGCTAATTTCCACTGCATTGTCACTATACGTAAATGAACTGATTATTTTGTGTGTGACAGGTTGGCGCCAAGAACACCTCCATTGTCACTTGGTTTTGAACAGTTGGGTCTGGATGTATTGTGTAATGAAAACAATTAGATGTATACATACATGAGTTGGGGAAGTGTGGGCTGCCTGGCCAAGAGGGGGACCACATTCTCGAGCTTCAGACAAGTAGTGCTGCCCATATCAGAAACGAGGAGTTGGTCAAGAAGATACAGTGACTGATAAAAGGTCTAACCAAACGTGATGAACTACCGGGAAGGCCAACCCAGATGGCAGAACAGGAGATAGTGACTGGAGGTCAGGAATGACCAGCTCCATCATGGTGCCTGGACAGTGACCATGTGCACTGGCCTAGTTAGTTCCCGCAACAGTGAAAATGCATCACTCAAAAATTAAAGTTTATGACTACATAAAGTTACATAATAGTGTGACACATCAACAAAAAAACCTCAGAAAGGTAAAGACCAGGCAATAACTAACAATAACTAAGACTCATTCAAGTGTAAGATTCCTTGCTTTGATAATAAATGCGGCAGGGGCATGAACCATGGTTCAGTGTAACTGCAAAAACCTGATATGACAATTCAGTGACAAACTTTACGATTATTAACAATTTACAGACAAAAATAATTCTTTATAGACTACAGGAGATAAAATTGACAGAGGCAATCCCCTATCAATAATTGAAACTTCTGTAAGATACGGAGTGAGTGGTTTTACCCATCGCTCACCTTAAATGTACCACTGAAATGGGCATTTCATCGTGAAAGAAATAGTGATCATAAACACATCTTGAAAATAGAATCAAGTCAGTATAACACTCCCCAAACAAAATCTGGTGCCCTACCTTTCCATTTCATAATATAAGATCATAGTGGTTTGTAGCTCATAACTCTGTTTTTGTGTTGGCTTAAATAGAACATAATATCGGTGTTTTACATGATTCGGCTCTACATCTACATCTACATACCCACTCCGATACCCACCAAGGGATGTGTGGTAGAGGGCACAATTCGTGCCATTATCGTGTGTGTTCCACTCGCGGATCACGCGAGGGAAATACGACTGTCTGAAAACCTCAGTACGAGCTCTAATTTCAATTGTCTTTCAATGGCCGTCATTGCGCTATTTGACAGTTGGTGGTAATAATGTGCTCTACATCCTCAGCGAAAATAGGATTTCGGATCTCTGTGAGCAGCCTCTTCCTTTTAGAGAGTCGTCTTTCTGCAAGTGTGTTGCACTTCAAACTTTCTATGAGATTTGTAACGCTCTCGCGAAGGCTAAATGTACCAGTCATGAATCTTGCCGCTCTTATTTTCACCATCTCAGTCTCTTGAATCACACCCAACCGGTAAAGGTCCCATACAGACGAATAACACTCTAAGACTGGATGAACTAAAGTATTCTAAGTAATTTCGTTTGTTGAAGGACTGCATCGCTTCGGGATTCTACCAATAAAACGCAATCTAGAGTCCGCCTTACCCGTTAGTTGTGTAATCTGATCGTTCCATTTGAGATCGTTTCGAATAGTCATACCCAGATTCTTGACGGATGTTACCACTTCCAAAGATTGGGCATTTATTTTGTACTCGTGCATTTATGGCGATTTTCGCTTTGTTATACGCAGTTGAGAGATAATTAAGTCATTACACCACGCATTTATTTTCTGCAAATCCTCATTGATGTGTTCATAACTGTCGAGTGATATTACTTTCCTGTAGACTGCAGCACCATCTGCAAACAGTCTAATGGCGCTGTCAATACTATCAACAAGATCGTTTATGAAAATCGTAAAAAGCAGTGGACCTATTACGCTGCCCTGGGGCACACCTGATGTTACGCTCGTTTCTGTGGAATTTTTCCCATTCACGACGACATACTGCTCTCTGTCTGTTAGAAAACCTTCTATGCAACCGCATATGTCATCGTATAGACAGTAAGCGCGCACTTTTTCGATCAAGCGACAGCGCGGAACTTAGTCGAACCCATTTGGAAAGTTGGTGACAATGGCATGAACCTGGGAGCTGGTATCTAGAGCCTGTTGTATATCATGCACAAATAGGGCCACCTGTCTCTCTTATGACCGCTGTTTCCTAAAGCCATGCTGGTTACTGCACATGAGCTTCTCAGGGTCTAGAAAAATCATTATGTCTGAACACAAAATACGTTCCATGATTCCACAACAAATCGATGACAGTGAAATTGGTCGGTAATTATGTGCCTCCGATTTTCTACCCTTTTTATATATTGCTATGACCTGGGCCTTCTTCTAGTCCCGTTGAATTTTCCGCTGTCCCAAGTGATCTCTGATAGATGATGGATAAGTATGGTGCTATATTTGTAACAAAGTCAGCATAAAATCTTACGGGGATACCGTCTGGGCCAGATGACTTCCTCGTGTCTAAGGATCTCAACTGCTTTACAATCCCAGATACACTTAACACTATGTAACCAATCCTTGCGTTTGTCCGATAATTGAAAGAGGAGTGATGCTGCAGTCCTCTACTTTAAACGATTTTTTGAAAGCTGGATTTAGAATTTCGGGCTTCTGTTTATCATCATCCGTTACATTACCCGTACTGTCAGCAAGAGAAGGTACTGAATTATTTATAGCGTTCATAGATTTTACTTACGGCCAAAATTTTTGGGGTTATTTTTAGAATCTGCAGATAAAATATTGCTCTCAAATTCGTTAAAAGAATCTCTCATTGGCCCTTTGACAGCTGCTTTCATTGGGCACAATTTCTGTTTATCAGCGGGGCAGTGGCTATGGTTACAACGTCTGTGCAAAATTCCGTGCTTCCCAGCAACTTCCCAATATGTTTGTTGAACTAAGTTGGATCTTTTCCCTCCCTTATATTTTTCCTAGCCATATATTTCTCTAGCACGTCGTGGACAATACATTTAAATTCCGACTCATGATTCTCATTATCTTTGTATCCTTCGGTGAATGCTTGGAGCTGACAATGAAGATATTCATTAATAACACTTTTATTTTCTTTCCCAAATGAGAAAACTGTACGCTATTTGTTTGGTTTTTTGTGCAACTTCCACTGACACAAAAGCCACAACGACATTATGGTCGCTAATACCTTCTTCTATATTAACTTCCTCAAAACGGTCAGGTCTGCTTGTCGTCAAGATATCTAATACGTTCCCATCTCGAGTTGGTTTTATAACCAATTGCTCAAGATTGTATGTTGAGAGCGCTCCTAGAATAACTTCACACGAGGCTTTGCTTCTGACGTCTGTGATATAAACATGCAATTTTCCCAGTCGGTGGATGCCAGATTAAAGTCTCCACCTATAACTAATGGATAATTTGGAGATTTATTTCCTATGTATTCAAGACTTTCCCTGAAACGCTCTGCGACGTTTGCTGAAGATGCTAAAGGTCTATAAAAACATTCTAATACAATGGTCAGTCCTTGACTGATTAACAGCTTTATCCAGACTATTTCACAGTCCGACCCAGTATCGATCTCAACTGCGTTTTAACCGCTTTTAACTGCAATGAACACACCACCTGCCATAGCATCAGTCCTATCCTTCCTAAATATTGTCCAATCGGAGTTCAAAATTACACTGCTATTTATGTCTGGTTTCCATCCACATTTCGGTACCTGATACAATGTTGCCATTACTACTGTTTATTTTGGAGAGTAACTCGGGGATCTTGCTACAGACTCTTCGACAATTTACTAACATGAGATTTAGCGTATTTAAATCCTGCTAGTGATTTCGGAATTCTGGTTATTTAGGTAGACGCGTAGGAAACGCCGTTTTCTTGCATATGCCACATGGAAATGTTAGGTATGATGAACTTTAATTAGTGACCAAATGTGAGTTTTATGGCTACTGACAGCGGTACAAGCGCGGGGACTCTGTAAAATGTCGGTAGGTCATCATGCAGTCTACGAGTGTTATTGATAAGAAGCAGTTTCCCTGGTATGCGAAGCGCGTTAGACACACAATCTAGATAAGGGAAAAGTGGTGATAGGCGTTTGTTAATATCCAAGGCCTGCCATGAAACACTTCCTGATTTATCCGTGTCGGGAGAACATATACGGTACATGAAGAGCGGCAAAAGCATCCTTTATTGTGCTTCAACATCGTTTTGCGATAGATTGTCAGTGTGTTTTACTTCAGTTAATAACATCCAAAATGTAAATCATTTCACAGTGTTAAACATTATTTTTAAATATTACATTCAGTTACTTTTTGCCTACGTTCTGCATAGAAGTTTTACTTTTCACATTTATTATGGCCACTGCTTTGTACATCTTTTGTGCTTTTCTCACGGTACAGATGGTCTTAAATATGACATCCTGTTACTAATGAAACTTTGTATGACTTTTCATAACTTTGATACTCCTTAAAATTGGCGGGAAGGCGAAGATTCCATGAATCTTAAAATAATATATAATGTGTTTGAGACATTGTAGTCAAGGAAGGCAGGATTCGGTTACTATTATGGACAGGGCCGTAATCAGTTACTGTAGGTTCTCTTTTGCAATCACACACATTAATTTATAACTATATTTCCAGACTCAGCAATAAATAAGCATACCACACATTATTAATGAAGGAATAAACAACTATGTAGTTAATAGTGCTTTCAGTGGGTTACAATTTACCAAATTGGACTTACAGTACAGACACAGCAAATAATGTTTTAAAAACAAACCAATGTGATCCCAATTAGAATTTTAAGGCAAGTAACCACAGTCACGGCTGAAGTCCTTTACGCCAAAAACGGCAATAATAACAAAACTTAACAAACACACTGTAAAACAGGAATGCAATAGCAACGTTAATTTAAAAAGACTGGCAACTGCTCACCAAACAGGTGAGACAAGTGATGGTAAACCATCATTTATACCTGCTTTCACGCCAAGAATGGCAATTATATAAAAATTTAGAAACACACAATAAAACAAGAAATACACTAATAATACTCAAGGACCAGTCACAGACGGTGCACCAGAAATCGCCCTCTGAGGAGGTCTGGCAAGAAACACTTTCGAGAGCGATCAGAAAGACAGCCAAGAGTAGCATTCGCTTCACAATATGGTAACTGAGACTCGTGGCAGTCTTATGAATGACTAATGATAATCTTGTTGAGGGTACTTGACGTCCAATAAACCAAATCCAAAGATGTAAAAATACGCCAAAGCCGCGACCTGCGGTCTGGACTCCACCTGCAGAATACTGTGCTGAGAGCGCCTGGAACGAGAAAGGAATCACTACCACCAGAGTAGAAGAATCGCCAACCAAGCAATAACCAAGAAAGCTGTCAAAACTACAGCAGCGGTAAGGCGAGGAAACGTACACTGCCGTTGCATACACTAACCCCCTGGGCAGGTAACTGGGGCGTTAGCGGCGACGAGGCAGAAAAAATACCTTGCACTTAATAAATAGTAACAAACTGATCGCAACAAATAGTAACTAAAAGTCCAGAAAACATAATGAGATCCGCCTTTCCCAAGCACTCCACTCACTGCTCTTCGCCTCGCCACCACTATGAGCAGTAACACGAACCCAAGTCACTAGAGAATCGCAAGATCTCACAATGGTGGAGGTTTCACTACTTGAATCCAAATGCTCTTAACTTAAACTTGCAGGATCCGGGTTACGACGAGGTCGTGCACCCTCATGACCACAGGCCTTCGATCCAGCAGTCCCTGCGGGCCGCCAGCAGTCCCGGCGTGTCCTGTCACTGCGCGGACCTGGCTCCTCCTGAGTCGCCAACCCAACTGTACACTGACACGACCCGGAAGGACCACGACGTCGCCCCAAAGATAGGGCCTCAGTTACTACGTATTGATAACCGCCGCTGCTGCCACTAGCGGACAGTGAACGCTTGCGAAACCAAGGGGCGCCAGTCAACAATATAAAAACACAAACAACCGCATCCATGTCAGCTAAACGACACGGTCTGGCCTCCAACAGAGGACAGAAACCCACAAACAGCACCAAAGTGAGCTGCAGCACGGCTCAGTGTTAGCTCATGTTTTTTTTTCCCCAACTGATAAGAGACGCTCATGTTACACATGACTTTGTGCTTGTGAAATGCAAAATAGACCACTAAAGTATACCTTTTCATATAAGTGGAAGATACCGTACTGAACTTAATCCTGAATTAAATCAAAATCACATTTAAGAGTTACTACGTTCAGCTTGATGCCAGTCTCTATCTGAAGTGTTACAAAACAAAAAAGACCAACAGATGATTGCAAGTCTTCGCCGAAACTAGTTCGCGAAGAATGAACAAAGTACACCCAAGTGGACACACAGAAACCACATTCATAAAAGGACAGAAAAAATGGCAATATCAAGAAAGTGTCGTACAAACTTTTAGAAACGTAACTACTTATTTTGTCTAGAAGATATATACATACGTTTGTTATTATACAAAGTATTATAAAAAACTGTATTTCTTATGGAGTAAAGCTGAATTTTCCAGGATTGCAATTGTTGAATCAATGTTATACAAAATTGATTTACAGAACGTCTATTTATCGTCTAAACTGCACATAATGTAGGCCATTCTTTCTCCATGCAGTGTAAAATATAATACCTTTCCACTTTGAGATTGTGGGCCTCTTTCTTAAGAGGAAACTAGCACCAGAAACTCAAATGTTAATTCAACATTCGCAAGGCACCAAAACGGGGTAAGAAATAAAATACAAAATAATAAAATATAAATATTCATCTACTACAAGAGTGAAAGTAGTAAGTATTGGTTAAACAGGTACCAGCGGTCGATGCCACCGACCCGCCAATGTCAAAACTTCCATTCAGAGAGTTCTTGACACCGGCATTCAGCGTTAACGTTTGCGGTGAATGCCACCGTTTGTAATACATTCTGGAATGCCTTGAGGTGAACTGTCTTTCTGTATTAATGGAATGTGCTGCTGAGGGTAGCCGTCCTGCATAGAACGTAAGGGAATTCTAAGAAAGCTCGTTGCTGACTGAAAGCTGCGGCGTATTCACCTGTCAGTCAGGTACGAAAAGGTGCACGGCTAAACTCCATACCGTTCCAACGTGTATCTAATAAACTCTGCAACCTTGCAAAATGTTTACTAAATCAAAATGATGTATCACATGAGTCACAATGTCCAAAATGAGTGAGAGAATTAGGCCTTACGCAGAGACAGGCAGTGGATGAGTACAATCCACAGCGTCGCTCCTTAGAAGTTCTGAAATAGAATCGTAAACAGTTAAGGAGAAAGTTACAACAAAAATGATATTTTTCACCGTGTCGTTCTTGTCATTGTAGTTACAGTTTAGGACTGGTATATGACATTATGCACCAAAGTCATGCATGAAATCTATTTTCATGTACAGAAGTTTCTCTTGATAAAAATTCAAATCTGTTAATTATATTACCGCTTTGTTCCATTTTTGTGGCCATTGCTTAGTATGTATGTTGTTACCAAAACCCCGTCTACAATTCAGATTTTGGTTTACTGTGGCTTTCGTATGTCGCCTGACTCTAGTATGTAGATGGTTCCTCTGGAAACGACACTGTGGCCTTCCATAGACAATGACACCGCCGTACATTTGTCACTCAGTCGTAGACTTCCTTCTTTCCTGTTTGTCAAACGTGTGAGGCTAGTTTGCGACAGGTCCGCTGTTTGTGAGAACAATCTATAGGCAAATTGTGAAAAAAGGGACATTCTGTACATATCTGTTTGCATATACGCAGATTCTCAGAGGGCAGCATTCATTAGTTGGCAATGAGTGCAAATAAAAAACAGTGAAAACAGTGAATACCAAGCTAACTACGCATAAGGAACCCAATCCCACGCCAGACAGATTAAACCCAGTAGTTTAACGTTTCGACGAAATCCCCCAGTTCAAGCTAACACGGACATTTTCTGGAGCACATGACGTGTTGAAAGCTTGCTTCACGCCACACGGAGAAGGGCAGTGAAAGGTGCAAGTGATACTACTCCTAAAGGAGAGAGGATTAGGATAGTCTGGCCCTCTGGATAGCTCGGAGCGAAATAGAAGGCGATAGCCGCCAGGTTGTGTCCGATTTATCACTGACGCCCGCTAAGTTGCGGTGAGACAGCCCTCACCGGATTTATTGTCAAAGATTATATGTGAGTTATCTTCGGCGAACGGACGCTCCGACGGATTCGC
This sequence comes from Schistocerca gregaria, assembly GCF_023897955.1. Classification (NCBI taxonomy): domain Eukaryota; kingdom Metazoa; phylum Arthropoda; class Insecta; order Orthoptera; family Acrididae; genus Schistocerca; species Schistocerca gregaria. The sequence goes on from NC_064931.1 coordinate 840,140,689, forward strand.
GGTGGACGGCCGGTTAATACATTAAGGGATTTGTGCTATCTGTACCTGCCTCGACTGTATTATAAACTAAAACACGCTGTCAGGCTAAAAACCGCCACGTCCCTCGCACACGGCCGCACAGATCTTCGCGAAAGGAAGCAAATCCGCTGTAGCGAAATAAAGCACAGTGCCGTCAGCAGTCAGAACCAAAACACAACAACTGCGTATTTGAATTTCTAAACAGCTCACAATTTTTATTATTGCTGGTGTTTGAGAGCTTAAGGCGCAGTTATTATTACGCTGTTGAACTACATTACGGAACTGAATTTCTTTACTACAAACCCATGAAATCAGTCCTATCCAACCATACATACACTCAAAAAACCACCCTCTTGCCCATAGCACATAAAATGGTTTTAAAATTAATGTTAAAATGTAAATTCACTAACAGAACGGACTAAACCTGTGATTTGGTGTGTTTTAAGGCCAGTTAATCACTTTGTTTTGTGAAGAAAAATTAACGCACCTAGAACTCTACTAGTTACGAATGGTAAAACACGAATATTTACTGATCTTGAAATTTCCCAGTTTTGTTAAACCCTAGTAATACCAACGCAGTTTTCCTAACGCCTAATAACAAGGTGGGTGGCTGGGGACGGTGGTGAAGGAAAGAGGATACTTTGTGCACAACACAAAAACGAAAACAAACAAATTTCGTTAAATGTGTTCTGCTTTTATTAACAATATACTTTTATATTTTTTAAATAGCTAATGATGTATAAGTAGGGTACATAACCTGAAAATATCTTTCAGCACGATCTTAGCAACACCAACGCATTTAAATAATTAAATGGAGTTGAGGGTACTTTATAAACACTACAAAAAATTTAAAAATAGGAATTTGGTTAATGGTAGTTGATTTCCATTCACATCATACATTTTAAAGCAATACAGATGTTCAAGAAAGTTCCTGAACCTGAAAATACGAATGTAACCTTTGTTGCAAAAAGTGACATTCGCTACTAAGACTTAATTTTTTGAGTTTAGTTTTGCTGAATAATTTGAAACATTTACGGAACATGATACAAGAAATCAATAAAAATAATAAACATTTTTTTTTTAATATATGAATTCCCAGACTAGACTGTGATGTTTTCAAAAGGTGGGCACAAAGTACCCTCCCCACTTGATGTTGTGAGGATTAATACGTGTTACGACATGATTATATAAATCATTCCAGGGAGAGGACTGTGAACCACAAAAGTAAAAATTCTTACTTATAGCTAACAGAGTAATAATTCTGAAGACCTAGAGAGCCATTAAGGCTGATAAACAGTACGACTAAATTGCCCAGCATAAGCTGAATTCAGGCACTGTTTAATAAATAAGAATTTCTTACATTTTGTACTGAAATTCTGAAAAATGTACCACCACCAACTACAGATTAAAACACATATAATTGAATTTTAAGTTTATCTTTCTGGGCTACAACGATTGTAAAGTAGAGTGTGTATAGCAGCGTAATAGAATGAGATAGTGGTCGCTGTTGCATGCCTGTTGTAAAACTAACGGACGTCAGAAGCCAAGCAAGCGAGAGTTTTGTCATGTAAGTTCATGCGTGAAAAGACTGTTAAATGCTGAAGTTTCAATACCGAAGATTTCCTTTCAATACAATACACTCAAAACAAAACAAAAAAACACGTACCATGAAAGAACTATCTAAATTCGACGGTTAGCCGTGGATGCCACGTGTCTTTTACGGATAGAGACAAACAACTGATTCCGATTTCAGACACATGTAACTTGACAAATTGAGCTCGTCAGCAACGCGATGGTCCACATCTAAACCTTGAAAAAGAAGTTACTCGAATTGGTATTGATTGATAGAGCGGATGCATCTCCTCCTGATGGATATTGTGCCAAATTCTGTCAAACTGGCGCGTTAGATCGTCAAATCCTGAGCTAGTTGGAGGGCCCTGTCGCAACTGCTCCCAACCTTTTCAGTTGGGGAGAGATGCAGCGACCTTCTGGGCCAAGATAGGATTTAGGAAGCACCAAGACAAGCAGTAGAAGCTCTCGTCGTGTGTGGCCGAGGTTATATTGCTTAAATAAAAGCTGACGACGACTCGCCACGAAGGTCCGCAAAACAGGGCGTAGAATATCGTCGACGTATCGCTGTGCTGTAAAGGTGCCGTGGATGACAACAAAACGGATTTAATGTAACTTGGATTTTAGTGCTACATTTTCATAATGTATGACGGGTTGTGAGAAATAGTTTATACTGTCCATTTGCATTTGCACAGTTACGTATAAGACGTACTTCATTGTTAAATACAGTTTTGGTTAATTAGTTTAACTCACTCAATAAATGTGTGGTGTCACCGCCAGACACCACACTTACTAGGTGGTAGCCTTTAAATCGGCCTCGGTCCGTTAGTATACGTCGGACCCGCGTGTAGCCACTATCAGTGATTGCAGACCGAGCGCCGCCACACGGCAGGTCTAGAGACACTTCCTAGCACTCGTCCCTAGTCGTACAGCCGACTTTGCTAGCGATGGTTCACTGATTTCTACGTTCTCATTTGCCGAGACGATAGTTAGCATAGCCTTCAGCTACGTTATTTGCTACGACCTAGCAAGGCGCCAGTATCCGTACTATTGATATTGTGAACAATGTACCATAAAGAGCGACGTTCGTTATTAATGGACTATAGTTAAGTATTCCATCAGCTACGTCCGTTTTTCTCAATTCTAATTCCCTTGTCATGTTCCAGACCTCACGTCAGCCTGCGTGAGCTAAAACGCGTGCATTTCGTCCTCCTTTAGAAACACGGTGTGCTCTCCTGTCAACCACAACAAAATGTTTTATTGTAAATGTAGTAGACTGACAGTTTTTTAGTTTTAATGTTCTTCAGTTCATAAGACCATGTACAAGCGTCAGGGTTGAGTTGCCATGCATTTAGTTAGTGACGTGTGCAGCAAGCGTGAGCAAAGGCAGGGTTCCGGAGCAGTACTCAGACGGGGAGAGACGTTATCGTAGACAGACGTGAGTGACCACAAGTGAGATACGTTCAAGTGCGCAAATGTTAAAAGTGCTTACTTACATTTGAAGTGTATTAAAATTAAATATAGCGGTTTTGGACGAATTAATTTTCTGTTAGAACCCGTCTCAAAAACTTTATTGTTTGCTACTTGGTAAATATGTTAGATATAGTGGGAATTCAGTGTGTACTATTTCACTAATGCTCAAATGAGTGAAATGGCAGCAAAATATTTTGTAGAACTCGCAGAACATTGGCGGCCTCCTACGTTTCCGAGAACGAGTACCGTATGAGCGGCTACGGCACAAAAAAATTGGAGAACACACAAGTACAAAAATACTGTGTGGCTGCCGATTCTACCACATTAAAATTTCAATAATTGACTAAATTTACTAAATTTCGTTTATGCTAGCAATATACAATGTCCTTTGACAAGATTAACGGTAAAAAGAACCTGTTTTACTCACATGGTGACAAAGTGGGGTCAAGCAACGCAATTTGTGTTCCTCGTTCAGGGTACAACTCTATACCAATTAACATTATTGTGCCGTTGCATCTGTCAACTGTATGGAAGGACACACTCTTTTAAAATTTGTGTGTGCCACAGTGAATTTACAATGTAACTAACCTTCAGTTTCGTAAAATTTGGCTTTGTAAAATAGATACAAAAGTTGCTAAGTCCACAGTTTCAACCTGTAAAACAGCAGAAAACGATCATTTAGAGCAGTTAAGCAGTATGTACTTGACTGTGTGAAATTTCAGCCAGGCACGAACGAGAGCAGCCCAAGATGGTGTCAGGTATTATTATACCAGCCAGGACATAGACGATGGATCACAAGTTGGCGGAAGACAATATAAAACAGAGAGACAATTTAGAAAGCAGTTGTTGGGTGATGTTACGATCAGTGAAAACAGAAAATTTCTCGTTAGTGGATCTAGATGATACAAGTGGAATAGATTAGATATTAATTGGATCTAAGCTCATTAGAAAAATTGAAGAGCAGTTTGGTCAGGTAAAAATTAAAACCATATCGAATGTAGGAAATGAGGCGGTACAGAAGGATATCCGTGTCGGTTTTGTGATTTTGTCAAGCAATGTGGAGACTCAAATTAATAATATTGGAATATGATTTACCACCAAACTGAACAACGTGAATGCAGATATCAATAATTATATGGAGGTGATGGAAGCTAGCACGGACTCACAAATAGTACAAATGAATACTAACATGACATAATCGCAGACAAAAATATGTACTAACCTAGATAAAAAAATTACAGATGGAAACAAAGATGACGAAACTGAAAAATGAAATCGATAATTAAGTGAAAGACGGGTATATTAAAATAGGAATCACGATATTCGATTTGGGTACGTATCTATCAGAGAATATTGACACGAATTTTGCAATTTTGACTATATATAGGCAAGGTGTAGCCAAATTAAGCAAGGCAATAAACAGTGTGAAGTCTGATGTAGCTAAAATTCAGACCAAAGTTGCCAGTATTGAGAAAATATTCGAATCGGACACTCAGAGACTCGAGGGAGATGTCGAATCTCTTATTCATAAGGAACTGTTGGTTATTGTACCTGCAGTAAGTAATGATATTTCAGACGAAACTCAGGCTGAACTGGAAGCATTATGTAAAAGACAGAAAAGTGTGAAACAGGTCTACGTTCCCCCATACGGCAAAAAGTGACAACTGTTCGTTATGAGCTGTTATTGTTGTTTCAGCAGGTACAGAACCTAAAGATCAACAACTAGTATACTTTCAGTAACACAAAGTCCGTCCCCGGTAGTTGACTGATCAGCGCGACTGAATGTCATTTCTAAGGGCCCGGGTTCGATTCCCGGCTGCGTCGGAGATTTTCTCAGCGCAGGGACTGGGTGTTGTGTTGTCCTAATTATCATCATTTCATCCACATCGATGTGCAAGTCGCCGAAGTGGATCAAATAGAAAGACTTGCACCCGGCGAACCGTCTACCCGACGGGAGGCCGAAGTCACACGACATTTTAGTAACACAAAAATCTGAAATTTTATGTAAAAAAGACACGTTAGAGCCTAAGAGAAAACAGTGAAGTTGGCACCCAACTAACTTCCTGATAAGCTGCGAACGCGTATTACCCGTAGAAACGTCTTACATGGTAAACATAAATTTAGTAACTGATTTGCTAGCATGAAATGGTAAGCATTGGTGACTGAATCTGAAGGTACAATTTGCCGTTCTCCAAATGTAAAAGTATGTCTCAGGAAGATTTTTGGTCTGTCCAGAAACAGAAGAAGTTGTGATAAGAGATTGTTGTCACCAGAATGAAAGAACATGGGGGTGGATCTATGAAAGAATATTGTGAATCACGGTTTAAATGATTCGAGAATTTAAATTACAGAAGATTCAAATCTGTGACAGCTTTGGAACCCTGGAATAACCTGCCAGACAATTCCAAGCGATATATAGGGAGAAACCATCACAATTTTGAAGAATTGGAGCGGAACTCTAACCAAAGAGAATTCGTTGACCATAATTGCCATAAACGAGTTAATAGGAATGAACAACGAATGATGAGAGGAAGAGTCGAGAAGGTTATTCCCACTGGGGTAGGGTAATCTTCATTGGTAACAGGATACAAAATGAACTGAGAAACCAAGAGCTGCACAGGTTGAGATACTAATGCATGCATAATGGAAGAAAAGGCCCAAACTTGATAGTATGTGGCGTACAAAGTACTGGGGATGAGAGAGTAGGCTGAGAAAATTAAGTGTCGTCCGCATGAAGAGCACTTCCAACGCCGAAACTGCAAAAGAAACAATGTCGAGATACAGACAGAAGAGAGAAAAGTACAAACGATTTTTAGTGGAGGTCAGGAAATGATTGAAGATCGTGCAGAATCTAGGGCTAAAAGTAGGGATGCTAGTATGGTTTGAGGTCCAGGAGCAGATTTAGTGAGGGAAGTGCCCAATAAATTGCATGTTGTAACATGTGATAACAACACAGAATGCTATTAGAGACAGAAAGTGAGCAATGTTGATAAAAAAATAAAATTTAGTCGACAAACTGGGGTAAAGAGAAATCACGAAGCAACAGGAAGCAGTAAAACGAAACATGACAAAGAAACACAAGAATATTCAGGGATTACTCCAGTCACTTAATATACTCAACAACTGGAGAATCAGCCTGCCAAGAGCCCGACAACCTCCACAGAAGAGACTCATTCTAACTTGACTATGCTAATACTTGAGAGCCATTCCAATTTCAGTACGTAAGTAGCGCATAACCAACAAAATGAAGGGTATAATGCCAGAGAAGGTGAGGTATCTAAAATGGTAAGAATTTATGCACCTGACAGTATTTTAGTAGACAGCCAACATAGATTATAATTTTCGAAGGAAGACAAGGAAGATTCGAGCAGTAGTCACGATAAGTTCATTTTTCCTGACAAAGAAGTCAATGGTATTGATTTAAACCAACGCATATTGTTCAGACAAGGGGAGGGGCAAGAAGAACAATTAGATGATCATAAACCGGTATCATCAGAAATGAAGAAGACGTGTATAGTTGTGATTGTCGACAGAGGGAGATCAAGAGGGGCAAGAAATATACACACTAACTGCATAAATCATAGTGTTAGTGTGAGCTAAGGGAGATTAACAAAAATCCGTCAGGAAAACAATGAAAATATATTATATGAGGACGCACCCAAAACTGTGGTGAAAAGACACAACCAAACTGATACCATAAGGGAGGATGTGGTCTTAGAATGTGTAGACACAGTGTTACGATTTTTTGTAAAGGATGGGGCCCCTCCACGCCCACACCAACGTGGTGAAAAAACCAAAAGTTCTACTGTCGCCTTCGTAAACATGTTAGTTTTTTAATCAGGCGTCACAGGAGGCGGGCTGTCATGTTATCCATGCGTCTGGGTAAGACTACTCATTAACATGGTCCATCAGGAGATAGAAGTGGTCGAAAACGATCGAAGGGTAGCGATTGTAAGGGCAGAAGAAAGAAAGTGCCAAGGCAAGCGCCAAGGGAAAAAAAACCTCTGCGACAGTAGGACGTGTAGTAAGGGCAGTAGCGGCTTGCTAGCTGCGACAGAGCATGCAAGGTGAGGTAAGGTTAGCGTAATGTATCGTGCATCGTTACCTATTTGCTGTATGTTCGTTAGCTGGGTCAGTCCGGGTGCTGCGGCTGTGCTCTCTTGTAGTCTCCTGGGCCGGCTGAAATGGTTTCCTCCCTGTAACATAAGAGTTTGGTGCGGCAACGCATGAGTTGCTGTTACGCCCTCTGCTGCGCCTTGTCGTCGGTGAGTTGGTGCAGCTTCATCAGGCTGGTGCACAACGGCAGCGATCGGCTACCGTTCAGCGTCCTCCTCTACTGCACGCCGCAGCCCTTCCGTAATGTAGCTTCTATGAGCTCCGCTTGTTCGGAGAGCTGCGCCAATTCAGCGTCGGAGAAAGTATTACCGTTCGCTCGCGCTTGTGCAATAAAGGCTGCCCTTTTGGCTTCTCGATCCCTTGCGGGGACCGCTACCGCAGCGGTCGGTGCTGCCACCGGTTTAGCTGGGGCGGTGGTTTTCTTCTTTGCACCTTTCACCTGCGGTGCTGTTGGGGCAACCGCTGGGACAGGCGCGCGAACGTCCTTCTGTGAGGTCGCAGGAGTGTTCGCAGGTATTACAGCGCTGGGGCCTCGGGCGAAGACTGCTCGCAATTCCCTCGAGGCCTCTTCCTTCTCTGCAGCCACGGCGGCTGCGAAGGCACCCCTCTCTGCCGCCGTGACGGCTTTGAGGGCTGCAGTGGCCTCCTTCACGGCGGTGCCGAGTTCGAGGTCACATATCTTCTCGGGAGGGCGGGCTGCGTCCTGGCTGCCCGTTTCCGAGCGGTCGTCCCTCCCTCTGGCAGGTGGAGCTGCTGCTGCGCTGTCCTTCTGCTGCGCCGGGCTGTTCTGCGCCCTACGCCGTTTCCGACGTCGTCATCGCTTCTGCCGCTGCGTCGGTGCGGCCGCGGCCGCCTCGCCGCCCCCGGCGCTGCTGCGGCTTGAGAAAGCTGCACAACCGCGCCAACTGGCGACGTGCTGGCCGCCACACCGGACACAGGTCGGCAGAACGTTGTTGCCGCGATCGCAGGCGCGGCTGTCTTGCTCCAATGCTACGAGTGAGAGCAGAGGAGTGTGTGAAGTTGAAGTGGAGGATAAATCACGCAGTTAAGACTTGCAGTATGAAGACGGGATGGATATCACGTCAAGAAATTTCAGTGTAAAAGGATTAGTTATGGGAACATAAACAAAACAGAAAGGAGACCATTAGGATGCAAGCCATTGTTTCCACTGAAGTTTATGCACAGAGAATGTTTGTGCTTTTCGATACAAGACAGCAAATAAGACTCATTTCGACTATCTTTCTCGAAATGATAAGGCACAAACCAGGAACTGAAATAATGGTAATGGTGGGTGTTAAGGGCATACATGCTACAGGAAAGAATAGCAGACCTATAAAGTATTAAGTATTATGAGATTCTGAACTACAGAGAGAGATGATGAATTACGTGTTTCTTGTACCCGTGGTCTAGGGGTAGCGTCTTTCATACATAATCACAACATCTTCGGTCCCGGGTTCGATCCCCGCCACTGTCTAAATTTTAATAAATAATCAGCATTGGCGGCCGAAGACTTCCGGCATAAGAAGTCAGCCTCATTCTGCCAACGGCCTTGTCAAAGAGGGAGGAGGAGCGGATAGAGATTCAGGGCACTCTCTTGTCCTACGGGTGGGAAATTGCCCCTAAAGGCGGAAGAATCAGCAATGATCAACGACATGAGGATGCAGAAGGCAATGGAAACCACTGCATTAAAGACACGTAACGTGTATCCACAGGACATGTGGCCTGTAGCTGAAGAAGTGTCATGATGATCTCTCCATTGGCAAAAGATTCCGGAATAGTCCCCCATTCGGATCTCCGGGAGGGGACTGCCAAGGGGGAGGTTACCATGAGAAAAATATTGAATAATCAACGAAAGGATAATGTTCTACGAGTCGGGGCGTGGAATGTCAGAGGCTTGAACGTGGTAGGGAAACTAGAAAACCTGAAAAGGGAAATGCAAAGGCTCAATCTAGGTATAGTAGGGGTCAGTAAATGAAGTGGAAGCAAGACAAGGATTTCTGGGCAGATGAGTATCGGCTAATATCAACAGCAGCAGAAAATGGTATAGAAGGTGTAGGATTCATTATGAATAGGAAGGTAGGGCAGAGGGTCTGTTACTGTGAACAGTTCAGTGACCGGGTGGTTCTAATCAGAATGGACAGCAGACCAACACTGACAACGATAGTTCAGGTATACATGCCGACGTCGCAAGCTGAAGATGAACAGATAGAGAAAGTGTATGAGGATATTGAAAGAGTAATGCAGTATGTCAAGGGGGACGAAAATCTAATAGTCATGGGTGACTGGAATGCAGTTGTAGGGGAAGGAATAGAAGAAAATGTTACAGGAGAATATGGGCTTGGGACAAGAAATGAAAGAGGAGAAAGACTAATTGAGTTCTGTTTTTTATTCGTAACAGTTAGCCACACCCTCCAGCTACCTCACTAAATAGCCGCCGCTCCGATTTAGACATTTGTCGTGACGTTGTACAGACTTTCCCGTACCATCAGACGCCTGTGATATCCGCCGATTCTCTACCCTGTTCTGCCTTTCGTTGTTGGTGTCAAAATGTTGTCTTCGTAGCCAGCGGTTCTTGTGAGTAGAGATGAACAACGGAGGGAGAATATTAAGGGCTGTATTGTGGATGATCAAACACATCCCATTGAAAACGCTGCAGGAGCGTCTTTATTGAATGCGTCATGCATGTAGCAACGTATTACGATTTCAGGCAACAAGGCTATGGTACAAGTGCAAAATTAATGAACAAGAGATAAAAACAGTAACAACAGTGATTAAAAGTAGTTGTAACATAGACTATGTTAAGCAAATCATCACATGTATGATACATTACTGTCTCGAGTGACGTAAAATAAAATGTATAAAAACTGTCACCAAAGTAAAATGTCAGTGTAGTAATGTAAGCAGTAAAATAAAACACGAAGATGATCATACTGAGGGCCCTACATTATGCAAACCAATAATGATGTAGAATGATAGACAAGGAGGAAAACTACTTGTGGTGTCACCGCCAGACACCACACTTGCTAGGTGGTAGCCTTTAAATCGGCCGCGGTCCGTTAGTATCAATGATTGCAGACCGGGCGCCCCCACACGGCAGGTCTGGGGACTTCCTAGCACTCGTCCCAGTTGTACAGCCGACTTTGCTAACGATGGTTCACTGACAAAATACTCTCTCGTTTGCCGAGACGATAGTTTAGCATAGCCTTCCGCTATGTCATTTGCTACGACCTAGCAAGGCGCCATATTCAGTTACTATTGACATTGTAAATCATGTACAGACAAGAACGACGTTCGTCATTAATGGATTAAAGTTAAGTATTACACCAGCTACGTCCGTTTTTCTAAATTCTAATTTCCATGTCCTCTTCCAGACCTCACGGCAGCCTGCGTGAGCTAAAACTCGTGCCTTTCGGCCTACTCTAGTAACACGGTGTTGGCTCTCCTGCCAACCACAACACTACTAAAGGAATGGGAGAAAAATAAGCCTGAACCTCACAGACTCGTAAAAATTTGTACAGTATTAGGCAACAAGGCAATGGTCCTTAGGCCAAATGAGTGAACAGGAAATTAGACAGTAAAAGTCGTAATAAAAAGTAATGATAAGATAAACTATACCAAATGAGGCATCATATATGCCATTGTAGTTTTGGACAATGTTACCTACAAATTCCGAATTAAAAGGAGATAGAGACTGCCGTCTTGAATTTCAGCCAGTGAGTCTCAGTAATAACACACAGTTTCTTGTTTGAACAGCCGGCCGGGGTGGCCGAGAGGTTCTAGGCGCTACAGTCTGGAGCCGCGCTACGGTCACAGGTTCGAATCCTGCCCCGGGCATGGATGTGTGTGATGTCCTTAGATTAGTTAGGTTTAAGTAGCTCTAAGTTCTAGGGGACTGATGACCTCAGTAGTTAAGTCCCAAAGTCCTCAGAGCCATTTTGAACCTGGCTTGAACAAACAATAAGGTGTGACTTTTGTGATGATTTTATTACAATTCCTTTAACTCTTCATTTGTCTGGCTTAACTCTTCAAATAAAAGGAAACGCTACCCACACAGTTTCTACACTATCCAAGCAGCCACTTACTCCTTCAGATCTCTTGTCCACCCACGCTCTAATTTCCTCTCGACAACCAAATCTCCAAAGATGTTTCTTATAAGTTTTCTTTGCGTCACAAGGTATCAGTGAAAGATGTTTAGATGTTTATATCTCCCACTAAATGTTTCCTAATTTTCTCAAACTCTTGATAAATATAAAAGTCAAGCATCACCCGATAGAACGTTTCTCAGTGACACAATGTGTGTTGCCCTAGAACTGCATTACCCATATTAAGCCAAAATTTTTTAAAACATAATGAAAACATTAGCCTCTGGTGAGTTACTGGTGGTGAAAGGGTTACTTTGTGAAATAACTAGTTTTAATTATTTTACAACTTATACAAATTTCTGTCAGGTGCAGGCTAAATTGCTGTCCAGAGCAGTTACTGAAATACAAATTTTTCAGTTACTGCATATAGACATTCCCAAAACAAGAAATATTTGCAAATAAAAATAATAAGCAATAAACACAGACATGCATTGAAATTTAAATTACTAAACTGAAAATTTCCACTTCAGATTATGTTAATATTAATGCAAGTAGAAATTTCTAGCTATTAGAAACAACACTTGACACCATTTAATATATGAATATATCAACAAATTTCTCGCAAATGACGTAGCTCGTCGAAGGTTCGCGTGCTACTATCGTGACCATCTACATAAAGAGGTAGAAAGACAATGGAACTGCCACAAGGCGCTAAGTGGTTGGACATTCACGACTGTTCACAGAACATGGGGTTCGGAAACTCGTTTACTCTGTAAAGTACGAGGATAGATGGTGCCCTGTGGCACCTCTGCCAAAAGCGCAGTGTTGATGCTGGTGTTTCAGAACACATCATTCATCGAACATTGTTGATCATGGGGCTGTGCAGCAGACCTCCCCGACGTGTTCACGTGTTGACCTAAAGACATCACCAATTACGATTACAGTGCTCATGGAACCATCGGAATTAGATCGACTGTCAATGGAAATATGTCGATTCTTCATGTGAATCACATTTTTACTACTATAGTGAACTCACGTTGATGTCTAGGCAATCAAATTTGACTGATCTAAATCCTGTGGAACACATTTGGGTCACTATCGCGCCAAATTATCGCTTACGCAAATCACTAGGTCGTTCTTTACGCGAATGACATAATCTGTACGTAGACGTCTGATCTCAGATACCTGCACAAACCTACCAACGAACTGTCGGGTTCCTGATACGAAGAAACAGTGATGTGCTTCAAACAAGCTATTAAGCAGGTGGTCATAATGTTTCGGCTCGTCAGTATGTGAAAAATAACAAGGAATATACATTAAAATGTATGACGTTGTAAACCTGACTAGCTCAACTGATGTGTCTTTTCACACTCAGTCTTCTGATGGTATCCAAACTTACGGAGAATTTATCGTTTTTGTGCTGCAAAACAGTTTAATACTAACCAAATTAACTACAGTTAAATAAATCATAAAACAACCAATATTCTAGACAAATATAATAATGTATGGGGAGTCTGAGAGTTATCAAACTACATTTTTTGCTGCGTAACTGTAGAGGGTAAGATGGCCTGACAAATTTACATAATAAAAAGTATAAACAAAACGTTGTCACTCAAAAAATTAAATATGTATAACTGTGTAGCATTCTGGGACGATAGCTAGAGTCCTAAGTTCTCATCCAATAACGTGTTTATTGAGATCGCAAAAGCATTCAACAGTTAATAACTTCAGATAACTATTATTAGAATGTTTATATACTGTAATCACCAAATTTATATAGTTTTTGTGGTATTAGCAATACAAATATCTCAGTAGGAGAATATCAGTGCTTGGCGTATGCTGACATAATTTGGATTTGAAATATATCTATTTTTTACAGAACTGAGAAGGATTTAAATTCCACCATATTTCTTAACTTAGAAAAGCCGCCATTGTATATGTGACATTGTGACATCAATCCTTAGTCACATCTGACTAAACAACGATAAATAAATTCACTTTTGTTGTATTATTCTAGATTTTATGGATGTAGGTACAAGGTTGTGAAATCTGGTGAATGGACATATTAAATTATCTGTTGCTAGAACGTGGTGAGAAAGGCCAGTTACAAGCTTGAGGCGTTGGGTGGTAGAGCTGGCTATTTTTGGAATATTACACCGAATTCCCCCAAATAGTATAATAATGAGAAAGGCACCCGACCTATCTGCATTGGATCGAGTGCATACTGTGATGGACCAAAGGCTCGACATAAACATCTGCAACTGCACGACTTATCGGGTGTTCAAGGAGTGCATGGTAAGTGTCTTCAACATGTAGCGAAACCAAGGTGAAACCACGTTGAGACGTCATGGGGTTGGGCGGCCACTCCTCATTTCAGATGTCGGACATCGTAGACTGGGCCGACTGGTAAAACAGGACAGCCAGCGAACTGTGGTGGAACTAAAATCAAACTTCAATACTGGACAGATTACAAGTGTGTCTGAACACAGAAGGCACCGAACACATCAAACGATTGGCTTCTGCAGCAGATGACAAATGCATGTGATAATTTTAAAACGATGACATCGGAAAGTATGACGGAAATGAGAACGTAGCCCTCGACACTGGACGTTGACGCAGTGGCAGAGCGTTGAATGGTCTGATGAATCCTATTATCTTCTTGGCCATGCCGATGAGAGGGCGCGAATACGTCGTCTTCCACAGGAGCAACTCCGTGACACCTGCACTGCGGGACGGAGACAAGCTGGTGGGCCGGATGGTGTGGCCTAGCGGTTCTAGGCGTTTCAGTCTGGATTCGTGCGGCCGCTACAGTCGCAGATTCGAATCCTGCCTCGGACATGGATGTGTGTCATGTCCTTAGGTTAGTTCGGTTTAAGTCGTTCTAAATTCTAGGCGAACGATGACCTTAGAAGTTAAGTTCCATAGTGCTCAAAGCCATTTCAACTTGAGATGCTCGCAGCTCGCCTTCTGATACTCACAGTCGGCGGCTAGCGGACGTCACCGACACTGTTTCTCGTGGGCTATCGCTACGGCCTATGGCAATGTCTACTGGGACTTCATGGAATCGGACGCCCAACTCGACGCTGTGTGCTCCACGGCAGCGTCTCACATAGACCATGTAATCGGCGTAATCTGTTGGTGTCCGCAGCCTGAGCGTTTCTCTTGCAGATATCTCGCTGCGTATGTGATTGGAGGGTTTACTCTTACATCAGTTGATGATTAAGGCCGCCGTGGAGAATGACGGACAGAGCTGTCTTTGGTCGTTCAAATGGCTCTGAGCACTATGGTACTTAACTGCTGAGGTCATCAGTCCCCTAGAATTTAGAACTACTTAAACCTAACTAACCTAAGGACATCACACACATCCACGCCCAAGGCAGGATTCGAACCTGTGACCGTAGCGGTCGCGCGGTTCCAGACTGAAGCGCCTAGAACCGCACGGCCACCCCGGCCGGCTGTCATTGGCGGCTAGGGTGAAATTTTGAAATTGGAGATTACCTTTTTTGTGTAATAAGCATGACTAGTGGAAAAATCCTTGTTGGGTGGCGAAATTCTGGTAAGCAGCTCAACGGAGTAGAACAATTAAAGGAGCCGTGGCGTAGAAACACAGGAAAAGTTGGACGTTAATTGATTTTCTGTACATTATAGGAGAGTAGTTTGTTAGAGTATTACATGCCCGGTCACCTGGACAAATAGACCTCCGCGCTCGATTTTGGAGACATCTACTTTAGAGGTCTTCAACTTCATCGTAGTGCACCCAGCAACGAATCGCAGCAATCATCTATACACCGAAATTTTCGGTTTGTAATATACATTTCTCCGGCTAAGAGGGAATCCGTCAATCGATTTCACCACCCAACGCCGTAGCCCTCTCTTTACAACGGATGCACTTAGCACCACATTCCTTTGATTAGGAATAGTGTTGCAAAGTGTTCCATCACTGTCACGCAAACTGCGATCACAATTAACCTTCATCTCATTGCGAACCCAGCCACACATACACTGATAAGCTAAGACATTATGACCAACTAACCGCGAGGTTATTTGTCGCCTGGTGGCGTTCCGGGAACGTAACATGGTAAGCAGAGTATATAAATGAATGAAAAACGGAAGAAAAAACCTGCTAGCGACGACGCGAGCCGCAAATCCACAACACAAGCGGCTTTGACGAAAGTGATATTATTATTACTCATAGTTTGTGAACGAGTATTTCGAAAACGGCGTATCTGGTCGATTGTTTACGTGCTATAATAGTGAGAATAAACGGGAAGTGGTAAAACGACAGTCAAACTACTACTGGGCGATAAGTGGTTGTACTTCAACCACTCTTCACAGAACGTTGGATTTGGAGGCTTGCCTCTTCTGTAAAGCTGAATAGATGGTGACGTGTGGCATCTCTGATGAAAGACCACAATGCTGATGCATGCGTAAGTGTTCCGGAGCACACCGTTTACCGTACATTGTTGAAGATTGGGCTCCGCAGCAGATGATGCCTAAGTGTTCACCGAGCGAGGTGGCGCAGTGATTAGCACACTGGACTCGCATTCGGGAGGACGACGGTTCAATCCCGTCTCCGGACATCCTGATTTAGGTTTTCCGTGATTTCCCTACATCGTTTCAGGCAAATGCCGGGATGGTTCCTTTGAAAGGGCACGGCCGATTTCCTTCCCAATCCTTCAATAACCCGAGCTTGCGCTCCGTCTCTAATGACCTAGTTGTCGACGGGACGTTAAACACTAACCACCACCACCACCACCACCTAAGTGTTCACACGTTGGCACAACGACATTGTCAGTTACGATTGCAGTGGCCAAGGGATTATCGAGATTGGACCTTGGATCAATGGAAACGTGTCGTCTCGTCGGATGAATCACGTTTTGTGCAGTACCAGGTCGATGGTTGTCTACACAAACGCCGTGATTGACGTGAACGGCGGTTTAAAACTGCGCAAAGGACGCAGGCTATTGGGACCAGTACTATGCTTTTGGAAACTTTCTGCTGCACTCGCATGGTCCTGTGCTACTAATCGAGTACAAGCCGACAGTTGTGAACCACCTGCATACTGTTATGCCTTATGTCTTTCCGGACGGCCATGTCATCTTCCATCTTATTTACCTAGTTACTCGTGGGACCGAATCCATGTCTCTAAGCCAGAGCCCTCAGGGACTCAGCATTTGTTTGCTGAGTACTGGCTTGGCGACCCAGGGGTTCCTAATCTGAGAACTAGTACACGCCGAAAAACCCCAGCCACTGTAACCACTGTAAGATCTGGGCATGCTTCAGCGATCACCATGGGGCGCGGCAGTGGAACGTTGTGTGTCACGGGGAACGGGGATCTTGGCTTGACCACCCGGATTGCGAGGATGGAATAAACCTCTATTAAAAAAAACCTCAATCTCAAGTTGTGCTGCGCACATGGCTGTTGAGGTCGAACAGTCCTTAGCGGGCAACCTCTGGCGAACCTGCCGCACCTCAATTGTATATAGCTTACTGAGGCACGCGGAGCTCTATCTGAATGGACAATTATTTACCTAGGTACTTGTGGGACCGAGATGGAACTCTCTATATTTTCTTCTTCTCCTCCCAGCGAGAAGGGTGTACCGCCTGTGAGTTCTCACACCCATTCATCAAAAAGAATGAGGGAGGCTAGTCCTCCAGCTAATCATTTTGCTGTCAGTAACGGGGCTCAAGGAGTCTTGAATAACAATGTCTTTGTAGTGATGAAAAAGAAGGAGGTGCCGCTTGAGAAAGTGTCCCCCTTCTATATCCATAAAGTTTTAGAAGGGCTGGCTGGTACCCTACAGTCTATGAAGAAGCTGCGCGGTTGTTCCTTGCTTGTTGAGACTAACTGGGCAAAGCAGGTGGAACTCCTTCAGAAGACACAGAAATTGGGTGAGTACGACATCATTGTTGCATTGCATAACTCCCTTAACTCCAGCAAAGGTGGGCTAATGTGCCAGGATATTACGGATATAGACGTTGCTGAACTGAAACAAGAATGGGCACCACAGTGGATCATAGATATGGAACAAAGGACTCGCAAGAACAATGGAGAGATTGATAAGACTGTGACTTTTATTGTGACAGGTTTCCTCCAACTAAGGATTCAGCTCTATGTCCCTAACCTATGCGATGCTTCAAATGCCAGCGTTTTGGCCATACAACGCTGAGTTTCAGAGGTGAATAGACTTGTTGGAAGTGTGGAAAGGCAGCCCAAGTAGCTGGAACCGACTGTCCATCTCCAGCAGGCTGCATTAACTGCTCTGGTAGCCATCCAGTCTGGAGCCAAGCCTGTTCAGTTTTTGCAGAGGAACGAAAAATTCATAAAATCAAAGTGACCAAGCGGATCACCTATGCAGAGGCCAAAAAGGAATATCAGGCGATAAACCGCCTGTCTTTGCCACTTCTTATGCTTCGTTGGTGCAGGAACCTGTTAGTAAGGTAGACGCTTCTACTCAAACGACGTCCAGTGTTCCCTTATCCACTTCTGGCACCTGTACTTGCACCTGTATGTGCCAAAGTAAAGTGAAAGACATAGCGATTCAGACAGCTACGACGGAAGAGTCAATACATGCTTCCACAGTGCACAGCCCGAAAGCACCTCAAAAGCAGGGTGCACCTCAATGCCACGTTTCTTCAAAAATATGTGGCTCTCATCATCCCTTTTCCCCTTCATCCTTGCTGGGAAAGGGAGAAGGGAAAGGATCACAACATTCGGGTCGAAAGCTGACCCAGGTGCCATCATATGTCATTCTGGCAATGATGATGAAGGCATCATGCTTTTTGATGCCTCATCACCATACCCAGTCAGCACTAAAGCCCCGCTTCGATCTACAAGTGCCTCACCACCCCAGTGCAAAACAGGAGTAAATCAAGACCACATTAATGAAATGGCTCCCATACTCCAGTGAAATATAAATTGATATAGGACTCATCTGGAGGAACTGAGACTCCTCGTACAGAACAGACCCTTTTGCCTCTGCCTTCAAGAGACTCATTTTAAAGAGACTAACACTCGTGTACTTGGAGGCTATCACCTTTACACAAACGACGACCTTAATGGTGAGAGGGCAAAAGGTGGGGTTGCAATGTTTGTAAAGGACGAGTTTCAATCCTCGCCTGTTCCCTTACTATAAGCTGTTGGCGTTCGGACCGTGGCTCATGTTGACATCATAGTGTGCTCTGTGTACTTGCCACCCCATGAGCCTCTTGATCGTGGGGTCCTCACTCACCTTTCTCATGAACTACCCTGCCCCTTTCTCCTTTTGGGGGACTTCAGTGCACACATTGCTCTATGGGGTTCGAACACAACATGCCCCAAGGGTCGGGTACTTGAGGATATGCTACATGCCACAGATCGTATACTAATGAACATGGGTCAAGCCACATATTTTAGCAATGCTACAAGTTCGTCTACTGCCATAGACCTCTCCATCTGCTCGCCTGCTCTTGGGGACACTGCTTAGTGGCCAGTGGACAATGGCCTTAATGGTAGTGACCATTTCCGTATATGGATCCATCTGCCTGATGGAGAAGATCCTGGAAGAAAGTCACGGAGATTGTTATTAAACAAGGCTAGCTGGATGCTTTACAGGCATTTAGCTGTTTTCGAACAATGTGACAGCGTCCAGGACTGGGTGGATCACATTACAGTTGTGATTTACCATGCCGCTGATGTATCCACCCCAAAGTCTGTGAAAGTGCCTAGGATGGAATCCGTCCCTTGATCGAATGATGAGTGTCGGTTTTCTGTCAGGCAATGGAGGGCAGCTATGAGCAGATTTGATCGATGCCCTACAGATGCAAATCTTGCACACTTTCGAATGGCGCGTGAAAAGGCGAGGAGAATCATTCGGGAGAGTAAGCATAGGTCTTAGCAAGAGTTCCTGAACTCCATCAGTAAGCCCACATCGGCCAGTAAATTATGGGAAGCCATCAGGAGGCTCCCCAGGCACAACCCTCGACCGCCAATAGCAGCTGTACGAATAAAGGGGTCTCTTCTAACTTCGATGAGGGACATAGCTCAGACATTGGATAAATCATGTAAATCCATTCCAGCTGATTCCAGCCACGATCTCAATTTCCGTCGATATCGGGAGGCGCATGAGAAGGTTGGTCTTGATTTTCGTTCCACCATCATGGAAGAATACACCCAGCCTTTCTCTCTGTGGGAAATGGATTCTGCATTGTCAGTTGCTTGTGATACGACCCCTGGACACAACCTAATAACCTACAGCATGTTGGAACAGTTGGACCGGCCGTCGAAGGAATTCCTCCTTCAGCTCTCTAATAAACTTTGGATCACTGGCGACTTTTCCAACTCGTGGAAAGAATCTGTTTTAATCCCAATTTTAAAACCAGGAAAGAATCGGACAGACCCTGGTAGTTATCGTAGTATTAGCCTGACAAGCTGCATAGGAAAGGCAGTATAGCATATGGTCAGTCGACACCTAATGTGGGTTCTGGAAACCAGGTTTCTACTCAGTAGCTCCCAGTGTAAGTTGAGAAGGTATCGCTTCACTCTCGATAACTTGACTCTGCTCGAGGATGCGATTCAACAAGGTTTCCTTCGTAAGCAACACCTTATCGGTGGTTTCTTCGATTTGGAAAAGGCCTAAAATACTACCTGGAGGCCTATTATTTTGTCGCTACTCTGTCAATGGGGATTTCGTGGACGTCTACCAACCTTCATACGGTACTATCTTCCGGACAGATTTTTAGATACAGAGTTGGGAATGTCCTGTCTGACCGTTTTAAGCAGGAGAACGGTGTCCCTCAAGTGAGTGTTTCAACTGTCACGGCTTTCGCCATTGCAATCAATAGTATTACAGGCCCAGTGTTAAGTCAAGTTCTATGTTCCTTTTTTGTGGACGACGTCTCCATCTTGTGTGCATCCTGCAGCCTCGCCACGTCCACTCGGCAATTGCAGGTGACCATCAGGCGGTTGGAGGAATGGTCTTGCAACACAGGTTTTAAGTTCTCATTAGAGAAAACAGTTTGTGTTGATTTTAGTCGTATCCTCTGTAGGTTTAATTTGCCCATTTTAAAACTGGGGGACACCATTCTCTATTTTAAGGAAAAGGTGAAGTATCTGGGTCTTCTACATTTACATTTACATTTATTCTCCGCAATCCACCCAACGGTGTGTGGCGGAGGGCACTTTACGTGCCACTGTCATTACCTCTCTTTTCTGTTCCAGTCGTTTATGGTTGGCGGGAAGAACGACTGTCTGAAAGCCTCCGTGCGCGCTCGAATCTCTCTAATTTTACATTCGTGATCTCCTCGGGAGGTATAAGTAGGGCGAAGCAATATATTCGATACCTCATCCAGAGACGCACCCTCTCGAAACCTGGCGAGCAAGCTACACCGCGATGCAGAGCGCCTCTCTTGCAGAGTCTGCCACTTTAGTTTGCTAAACATCTCCGTAACGCTATTACGGTTACCAAATAACACTGTGACGAAACGCGCCGCTCTTCTTTCGATCTTCTGTATCTCCTCCGTCAACCCGATCTGGTACGGATTACACACTGATGAGCAATACTCAAGTATAGGTCTAGCGAGCGTTTTGTAAGACACCTCCTTTGTTGATGGACCACATTTTCTAAGGACTCTCCCAATGAATCTCAACCTGGTACCCGCCTTACCAACAACTGATTTTATATGATCATTCCACTTCAAATCGTTCCGCACGCATACTCCCAGATATTTTAGAGAAGTAACTGCTACCAGTGTTTGTTCCGCTATCATATAATCATACAATAAAGGATCCTTCTTTCTATGTATTCCAAATACATTACATTTGTCTATGTTAATGGTTAGTTGCCACTCACTGCACCAAGTGCCTATCCGCTGCAGATCTTCCTGCATTTCGCTACAATTTTCTAATGCTGCAACTTCTCTGTATACTACAGCATCATCCGCGAAAAGCCGCATGGAACTTCCGACACTATCTACTAGGTCATTTATATATATATTGTGAAAAGCAATGGTCCCATAACACTACCCTGTGGCACGCCAGAGGTTACTTTAACGTCTGTAGACTTCTCTCCATTGATAACAACATTCTGTGTTCTGTTTGCTAACAACTCTTCAATCCAGTCACACAGCTGGTCTGATATTCCGTAGGCTCCTACTTTGTTTATCAGGTGACAGTGCGGAACTGTATCGAACGCCTTCCGGAAGTCTAGGAAAATAGCATCTACCTGGGAGCCTGTATCTAATATTTTCTGGGTCTCATGAACAAATAAAGCGAGTTGGGTCTCACATGATCCCTGTTTCCGGAATCCATGTTGATTCCTACAGAGTAGATTCTGGGTTTCCAAAAACGACATGATACTCGAGCAAAAAACATGTTCTAAAATTCTACAACAGATCGATGTCAGAGATATAGGTCTATAGTTTTGCGCATCTGCTCGACGACCCTTCTTGAAGACTGGGACGACCTGTGCTCTTTTCAAATCATTTGGAACATTCCGATCCTCTAAAGACTTGCGGTACACGGCTGTTAGAAGGGGGGCAAGTTCTTTCGCGTACTCTGTGTAGAATCGAATTGGTATCCCGTCAGGTCCAGTGGACTTTCCTCTGTTCAGTGATTCCAGTTGCTTTTCTATTCCTTGGACACTTATTTCGATGTCAGCCATTTTTTCGTCTGTGCGAGGATTTAGAGAAGGAACTGCAATGCGGTCTTCCTCTGTGAAAGAGCTTTGGAAAAAGGTGTTTAGTATTTCAGCTTTACGCCTGTGATCCTCTGTTTCAGTGCCATCATCATTCCGGAGCGTCTTGATATGCTGTTTCGAACCTCTTACTGATTTAACGTAAGACCAGAACTTCGTAGGATTTTCTGTCAAGTCGGTACATAGAATTGTACTTTCGAATTCACTGAATGCGTCACGCATAGCCCTCCTTACGCTAACTTTGACATCTTTTAGCTTCTGTTTGTCTGAGAGGTTTTGGCTGCGTTTAAACTTGGAGTGAAGCTCTTTTTGCTTTCGCAGTAAAACAGCTTCTTTGATAAGAAGTTAAAGTTGTGGACTCACCTTGTAGAAGTGAAACTCAGATGTATCAAAGCCTTAAACATCCTGTATTGTATCAGTCATAGGTCTTGGGGAGCTGACAAGGCACGTCTGTGCAACTTTCTAAAGTCTTTGTGCGATCCCGGCTTCAATACGGATGCCAGATTTATGGGTCCTCGAGGCCTTCATATCTTAAAACGCGGGATGCTGTTCAGCAGGTAGGTATTACACTGTCTAGAGGGCCCTATCGCACGAGCCCAGTTGTTAGTTTGTGTGCAGAGTGTTGTGAGCCTCCGCTATCTATTCGACATCTTCTTCTCATGGTCCGCCAAGCATATAGGTCATTACCTGTTCCTACATCACCAGCATCCAGTTACGTTGTTCAGCCGCCACTGGAACGGCTGCTCGATCATCGGCCACAAGTTACACGGCCATCTGGGATCCGTACAAGGGAAAGCCTTGGATTATTACAGGTTGGTGGCACTAAGGTCCAAAGGCAGGGTTGGGGAAGGGCCTCCCCTTGGCTACTACCAAAGGACAGGATTGCCTTTAGAAATGACTGCTGACAAGAAGCATTGTACCCCAGACTACGTTTTTAAAGTTACATTTAATGAAATTTTACGTAACCACGCAAAAATTATTACCGTCTACATGTATGGTTCTAAGCACGGAGATGTTCTCGGTTGTTCTGCTGTGTTCTCCGACATTGTCCCAAGGATATGGCTCCCAGAACAGTTTACAGTTTATTACGCGGAACTGTTTACTATCCTGAGGGCTATAGAGCAGATGAGAAGGCGTCGTGACGAAAAATTCCTCATTTCGCATCTGCTCCGATTCTCAAAGAGCTTTTTTCGCTCTTGCGCAGATGTACCCAGCAGATCGGATTGTCCAACAGGTACAGGACGCTTTCATTCTCTTGCGTAGGCAAAACAAGGAAATTATTTTTTGCTGGGTTCCAGGGCACATAGGCATCCAGGGAAACGAACTCGCAGATGCTGCTGCTAAGGAGGCCTGCCCCCTTCCTCCTTCTGCCTGCTGTTCAGTCCTTCAGCAGGCTGTCACTTCAAATGTGACCAGGAAGTCCATATGCTGGTGTGAGTGCCAGTGGCTGGAAATGAGGAAAAATAAACTACGTTTCATCAAGACTTCAGTGTGTCCATGGATCACCACCTGTGAAGAAGTACCCCTTACTCGGCAAAGAGTGAGGTATTGTCCATTAACACATGGCTTCCTTTTTCGCTGGAAGGAGCCCCCAGTATATCAGAGATGTGGGACACAGCTGTCAATATGACATCTTTGGTTCAAATGGCTCTGAGCACTATGGGACTCTACTGCTGTGGTCATCAGTCCCCTAGAACTTAGAACTACTTAAACCTAACTAACCTAAGGACATCACACACATCCATTCCCAAGGCAGGATTCGAACCTGCGACCGTAGCAGTCCCACGGTTCCGGACTACGCGCCTAAAACCGCGAGACCACCGCGGCCGGCTATGACATCTTTCTACTGAGTGTGTTTTACATGACGACCTGAGTGTTGAACTGGGTTTCCCACAGGATCTTCCACCTATTTTAACTGATAACGAGGCGAATGTTGGTCGTTTCTTAAAATATTGTGTAGTGTTCGAAATTCGTCCCAAAGTACTTGGTGTGAGATCTTAATGTGTCCAAGAGTTGCTTGGTCACGTATTATTTCTAATTCCTCATCCAGCCACGGTTATTTGTCCCTCTTTTAACAGCATCCTTGCAGGTATTTTATCCAGGATTTATTTACTTATCCCGCTGTGTCTCTCTGGGGTTTATTACGAGCTTTTATGAACGTCATCTTCTTCGGGTTGCTTTATGTTTGCTGTGGTGGGATCAGACGTAGTATTTCGATTTATTGATATTCTTCCATAGATTGTGAAAATCTTCCTCGGTATTACATTAATGCAAGGGCACTGATGACCTAGCTGTTTAGCACCCTCCGCAATAAATCATCATCATCATCATCAGAGTCAGCACCGCGCCTCAGTAGTTTGGGAAGCATGACAGTGTACTCACGCTGATGTCTTTGCAACGAAATTCGCTTAATCTGAATCCAACGGAACCAGTTTACGTCGCTGTCAGGGGTCATAAAGAAATGGTTCAAATGGCTCTGAGCACTATGGGACTTAACATCTATGGTCTTCAGTCCCCTAGAACTTATAACTACTTAAATCTAACTAACCTAAGGACGTCACACAACACCCCGTCATCACGAGGCAGAGAAAATCCCCGACTTCGCCGGGAATCTAACCCGGGAACCGAGAACGCTACCGTACGACCACGAGCTGCGGACTGTCAGGTGTCATTCCCTAGTACACAAATTAGCTACCCTGTGTTTAAGGAACCTCCAAAATCCTACCAACAAACTGTCGAATCCATTATCGCACATTCCGTGACGTATTGCAGTCCGGAGATGGACCAACAAGTTATTAAACAGGCGGTCATAATATTTTGGTTCGTCAGTATAGGTGTCTCACAACAATTTGCTTAGGTGGATCCCCTATTAGATTTTGCCACTGTCTGTATATATTTTGCTCGAAAATTTGTAAATAGTTGACTATGCGGCTGGTCCCGGTGGGGGTTCGAGTCTTCCCTCGGGCATGGGTGTGTGTTTTTGTCCTTAGGATAATTTAGTGGATAAGTAGTGTGTAAGCTTAGGGGCTAATGACCTTAGCAGTTAAGTCCCATAAGATTTCACACACATTTGAACTTTTGCAAATAGTTCCCGACGCTTATGACTCTCATACTAATCATATTTGAATTTCATGTTCATGTTTGTCTTTGAATCAATAAATCTCACATAGTCAGAATCAGTATATCTCATGTAGTCAGAATTTTCTGCGTTAAACTACACAACTAACCGCGGCAAGGCGCCCTCGACAGCACAACTACCCCGCGCGGCGAGCATTACTTCGGTCGCAGATTTTAAGTACTGTCGCCTTTATATTAACCCCTTTTACTAGCGTCGATAACCTCTTTAACTTTGGGTGTTTTTTTAACGGCAAGTTTGTGGATTTAATTTCCGCATGTAAAATGGGGTAGATGTTTAGGTTTGTTTTTCTTCTAAAGTGTTTTCGTTAGGGTTATGTCACTGATGCGTAAACACTGATGTGGAGAAGGGCACGATTATTATGAAGCGAAGGTCTCACACAATCTAGTATAGTCAAGGACCTCGTTGTCGCCAAAGACGAGCACTTCACGGGGGATAAAAATGACTTAAGAGTACCTCGGAGCAGTCAGAAGGGCATGTAGATGATTAGTACCCATCGGTGGTAGATCATGGACAAAGAGTATGCACACTTGCAACTAATGAGGTAATGGAAGTGACAGATGGTAGACGACAGATGAAAAGCAAGTCACTCAGTCGTTGCCATTTCAACAGGCTCCGGAATCGCGAGTCACGTCACCGGTTATCGGTACAGGTGACGAAAGACCACAAGAATTGGCGATTGCTCTCCTTACAGAGATAGACTGAAGGAGAGAAGGAAGTATGGAGGAAATAGGAATCCAAGTTCTGGAAGTAGAGAAAAGAAGGAAGGAGAGTTCGAAAGATCTATGTAAACAAATAACCGACCATACTGACGAATTCGGGGGGTGGAGTAACGTAATTGGCACGTATGATAGCGGAAACGAGACAAATAGCGCTTTCTGCGAAATGAGATGCGCGCCTAGCTAGGATAGAAGCAACAGGGGCCAATAAAATGGTTCTTGTGGAGGACGGCCGAGCAAACCACGAGAAATACATAGTGAACAAAACTGTTAAGATCTTGTTTACACGATTGGAACAGGGACAGAATGTGGGCGAGCTGAACTCAAACAAGATAACAAAGCTGAACCAGCGGGTAGGTCAGACTGGGAAAAGGCTTAGAGCTGGGGGTTCAGGAATCAACTTATCAGATCCGAAAAGGTAGTGTCGATTCTCGACGGTGCGAAAAATGCCAATGGGTTCCACAGCGAATAGCGGCACGCAAAATACGTGCGGGACATGGGTGTACATTCGAGATTAAGGGCAGAAGCAATTCCGGTTACATTTTTGATGATCCAGGCCGCTATGACACTAACTCACGGCATGTAATAACCCAGCATGTCGAACAAATTCACGTATCTGATTCAGTGAGATGCACGGGAACAAGAAAAGAACCCACGTCCGACCATAAGCACTTTTTATCACTATTAAAGTTTCAAAAGTTCAAAGAATCTGGGAGTACACTGCACCGCAAAATTTGGTTCGGTCATTTTAGTAGGTTATTTCCAACGTCATGGCCGCTCAGTCCGAAATTATTATTTATTGTGCACACATGGAGGGAACAGCCGCAGAAAAGATGTACTATGCCGCGGAAAACTGTCGATCCTATGATGAGTTCAATGTAGCATTTCTCGCCACGTGTTGTTCACGAGAAATGCTAGACAGAATAATACAAGAATTAATGATGTCAGAGACTGAATAGTGGGACTAAAAGAGTCCCGTCAAGGCGTTTGAGGCTTTATTGCTGAAGATTCAGTCCCTAGAGGAACCCTGCTGCTCATAAGAAACAATTCAGTTCTGTTTTTCAAAGCTCCCGGCACAGTATCAAGAAGTGTTAATAGGAAAATGCTGAGGCAGTACAGAAAGTTTCAAGACCTTACTGTGTGAGTCAGAGCTGACGTATGAAAAACAGAACACAAGGGGCAGGAAAAGAGCGTAGCAATCAGCAACGATAGGAGAAACGAAAGAAACAGACATCCTCGAGTGCTAGGGAGACGAGTAAGGCCGCGAGATTATAGGAACTACGGAAACCAGTCGAACGAACCAGATAACACACGAAGATCTGACCAAAATTGGCGAAATCAGCAAACAGTCAATAGGAGGTGATCGGCTGGTGTGGACCTAGGCGAAATCAACAGGAGGGCGAGGGAAATGAGATCCGAGGTCACAGCCCATAGGAAGGACCGCGAAATCGAAGCCCAAGCCAGAACTGACACCGAGGACGAGCCCTAGTGGTCCACAATCACTTCGCTTATAATTTCACAAAAGACTGGATTCATGTAATCTGGTACGAGGATATTCATGAGATATTAAGAGAAGAAAAAGAAGAAGTTGCAGGGATGACGTGTCAAAAAAATGTTCAAATGTATGTGAAATCTTATGGGACTTAACTGCTAAGGTCATCAGTCCCTAAGCTTACACACTACTTAACCTAAATTATCGTAAGGACAAACACACACACCCCTGCTCGACGGAGAACTGGAACCTCCGCCGGGACCAGCTGCACAGTCCATGACGGCAGCGCACAAGACCGCTCGGCTAATCCCGCGTGGCGATGTCGTGTCGACTGTACTTTTGGTTACTGTATGGGAGGTTGCATTACTTGTCACGGTAGCCACATAAGAGTCACTTCGAAGAGGTATTCGACCGTTGTACAGAGAATAGGAACTGGGCAACACTCTCTATGAAAAAGACGAAAATCAGAGGTGTAATTGCTCGAAAGGGCAAGTACCGAGATTTTGTGTCAAAGGACACCCTCTAGAAACCAAATTTCTGCGTGAGTCGAACGTAGCAATCAATGTGGTTACTGGTATGAATTTCTAGAGAGAATATCACGCGAGACTGGGCCTAGGTAGAGGACTGGTCACCTTAAACAAAGAGGCCGAAATTTTAATTAAATTTTACGAACAAGCAATGCAGGCACGGATGCCGGCAGACAATCTGATCCTTTCCTACACTCCGGGGCAAGATAAAAGGGCTAATCGATCGACCGGTAACATTACTAATGTTGCTAAAAAGGAAGAAATCGAGGACAAGGAACAAAAATAGAGGAGATAATAAGAACAATGAGGACTCCTTTCACAATACAGAGCCGAAGGAGCAGTTCGAAAGCGTGGTGACGGCGAACAAAGAAGTGTTTTTGCCTAAGCCCAGGGCAGTTAAGAATTTCATTTACCGATTCGCCCCTCCATGCGCAACTCCTCACATATGTCGAGACAAAGTAGCACCTGAAATCTATAAAATGCTAGCAGACGGCGTAGTATACTCAAGAGCCGAAGAAATTGGTACACCTGCCTAATATGGTGTAGAGCGTCAGCGAGAACGCAGAAATGCCACCGCACGAGGTGACCTGGACTCGACTAATGTCTGAAGAAGTACTGGAGGGAACTGACGCCATGAATCCTGCAGGGCTGTCCATAAATCCGTAAGAGTACGAGGGGGTGCAGATCTCTTCTGAACAGCACATTGATAGGCATTCCAGATATGCATAACATCATCATGTCTGGGAAATTTGGTGGCCAGCGAAAGTGTTAAACTTAGAATAGTCTTCCTGGAATCACACTAGCAATTCTGGACGTGTGGGGTGTCGCATTGTTCTGCTGGAATTGCCCAAGTCTGTCGGAATGCACGATGGGCATGAATGGATGCAGGTGATTAGGCAGGATGCTTACGTACACTGTGTGACTAAAAGTATCTGACACACAGAAACATACGTTTTTGATATTAGGTACATTGTGCTGCCACCTACTGACATTTATTCCATATCAGGGACCTCAGTAATCATTAGACATCGTGAAATAGAAGAATGGGGCGCTCCACGGAACAAATGATCTTCGAAAGTGGTCAGGTGATTGGGTGGCACTTGCTTCATACGTCTGTAAGCGAGATTTTCACAGTCAACATCCATAGGTCCACTGTTTCCAATGTGATAGAGAAGTAGAAACGTGAAGAAAGACGCACAGCACAAAAGCGTTCAGGCCCACCTCGTCTGTTGACTGACAGAGACCGCGCCGGCCAGTGTGGTCGAGCGGTTCTAGGCGCTGCAGTCTGACATCGCGCGACCGCTACGGTCACAGGTTCGAATCCTGCTTCGGGCATGGATAAGTGTGTGGCCCTTAGGTTAGTTAGGTTTAAGTAGTTCTAAGTTCTAGGGGACTGATGACCTCAGATGTTGAGTCCCATAGTGGTCAGAGCCATTTGAACATTTTTTGAACAGAGACCACCGACAGTTGAAGAGGGTCGTAATGTGTAATAGGCAGACATATACCCAGACGTGCGATCTGAAGTTTTCCCGGCATATTTCCAATCTGAACAGTTCTAGGGTATCAGATCGGCTAGCGTCGTGATTTCTCCATAATATATTGGCAGACGTACACGCTGCCGCCTTCAGGTGGTTACTGATGAATGCTGTGCTCTTCCTCTCGGCGCCCTATATATATTAGCCGTTACTCCCTCCACCGTTTCTCTCCTGGTGTCTTTGGTCCCAGAGAGATAGGACCGCCCCGACGGCGGCAGCAGGGAGACTACAAACCCCAGGTCAGACCCAGGCGCTCCTTCCCCCACCACCTCCAGTAGCCGCCAGGCTGGCCGCACCAAAGACACCAGGAGAGGAACGGTGGAGGGGGTAACGGCTAGTATATATAGCGCGCCGAGAGGAACAGCACAGCACACGCACGGACGCACGCACTCCGCTGCTCGACTCGCTGCGGCTCGCACCGTTTGCGTTGTGCTTTTCTTTCTCGCTTCTTTCGAAACTAGCCCATCGCCATGTCCGGACGCGGAAAGGGAGGCAAACTTGCTGCTGTGGCAAAGCTTCTGCTCACGCTGGCAGGAGACGGCCGCGGCAGCAACAAGAAGAAGAATCGCAGCCGACCGCAGCACAAGAGGCAGTGCTACCGCTGCCAGAAGATGGGTCACGTCGCCAGGTCGTGCAGGGAAGCAGTTGCGTGTTTGAAATGTGCAAAGGCACACGATACACGTGACTGCGACAAGCCTTCAGACGTCGCGCCGACGTGCGTAAACTGCGGCGGCTCGCACGCCGCAAACGCACGCAGGTGCGCATATCTGAAGCAGCGGAGACCACCAACAACAACCGCCAAGAAAGCGGTACACGAAGAAGAGGCGGCCGTTCCGCCACCCCCACCCAAGGGGGACAACGGGGCGGCCGCAATCTCGCCCAGCGCCGCAACCGACGACGCCGTGGCAGCCCTCAAAACCGCGATGGCGGCAGAGAGAGCGGCCATGCAGAAGGAGATCGTCGGTCTCCACCGGCAGCTGCAAGAGTTGCGAGAGGAGCTGCGACTTTTCAAGAAGGCGCCGCCTGTCCCTGCGCCCGCCGCCCCCGTGAGGCGGCCAGTGGGGGTAGACGCCGCCACACAGACGTCCACTGACTCGCCTCCTGCAACGATGCAGGCGGCTTCGAGCATGGAAGTCGACGTCTGGACGCCTGCGCTGTACACTCCCTCGGAGACAGACGTGGAAGAAGCAGCACAATCCGAGGAAGAGATGCCGCCGGCTTCTTCGCAAGTCGAAGAAGAGGAAACCGTCGAAGAACTGCCCCTTCCGCTTCCGGACGAGCGGAGCGTGCAGCCCTTCCTGAAAA
The DNA here is from genome assembly GCF_023897955.1 of Schistocerca gregaria. Taxonomy (NCBI): domain Eukaryota; kingdom Metazoa; phylum Arthropoda; class Insecta; order Orthoptera; family Acrididae; genus Schistocerca; species Schistocerca gregaria. Next base: position 840,171,334 of record NC_064931.1, read on the forward strand.
AGATCGTGGCGTCGCTGAAGGACGGGTCGTATCCTCATGGGGACAACCCGTACCCCTTCACGCCGGCACACGCAAAACCATCACTGCCTCACCAACCGTGCGATCTTCGCCACACGCGAGGCATGTTGCGTGAGGTGGTAACAAGGAAGGAGCTAATACTGCTCAACAGCCGCCCCATCTTCACCCCCTCCGACTGGGAACACATCTACCAGGTCGCAGAGAAGTGGGTGAAAGAGGAGTGGCGCTCCGGCAGGCGTAAACCTGCCCCAGAGGACATGCCAGCCACCAACTACTTCGCTGCTTTAAATTCAGCGGGGTAGCCAGAGGCCCTTTCAAATCGTGAGGCCATCCACACCACAACACAGAGGAGAAAGGAGGAACAGCAGCACCGCTGCTTAGCCTCCATCATCTCCGGACAGAGGATGTCCGAGAATTAAGCGAGACGAGACGAGACGAGACGAGACAGCACAGCATTCGTCAGGAACCACATGAAGATGGCAGCGTGTACGTCTGCCGGAATATTCTGGAGAAATTACGACGCTACCCGGTCGGATACACGAGAACTGTTCAAATCTACCTATACCATCACACAGGAATTCCAAACTGCAACAGGATCCACTGCAAGTACTACGACAGTTAGGCTGGAGATGAGAAAACTTGGATTTCATGGTCGAGTGGAGAGGCTGATCATAAGCCACACCTCACGCTGGTAAATGCCCAACGACGCCTCTCTTTGTGTAAGGAGCTTAAACATTGGACGACTGAACCGAGGAAAAAGTAGTGTAGAGTGACTAGTCACGGCACACAATGTGGCGATCCGACGGCAGGGTGTGGGTATGGCGAATGCCCGGTGAACGTCGTGTAGTGCCTACAGTAAAATTCGAAGGCGGTGGTGTTATGGTGTGGTTGGCTTTTTCATGGAGGGGGCTTTCAGCCCTTGTAGGTTTTGGTGCCACTATCACAGCACAGGCCAACACTGATGTTTTAAACACGTCCTTGCTCCTCACTGTTGAAGAACAATTCGGGGATGGCGATTGCATCTTTCAACACGATCGAGCACCTGTTCATAATGCACAGCTTGGAGTGGTTACACGACAATAAGATCCCCGTAGTGGACTGGCCAGCTCAGCGTCCTGACCTGAGTAATTTAATGTTGCTAACTAGAGTACTGTGTTCTCCTTGGTCTGCATCACCGTGTCCCGCAATGCTGAGGGCACCACTCCGCTGTCTGCGAAACTGCTTGTCACGGAATGGCTGTCTCAGTGACCTGTGCACGCACTGTGTGTTGGCCTTGTACGCCAGCAGAGTTGCGGCATCGTCAGGAGTCCGGCAGTCTACTCAGCGGTCTGCGTCCCTGACAACTCAGTACCGCTCAGTGCAAGCAGCAGGTGGCCAGCTGCGTGCTTCTCGCCCGCATGGCTCAGATCGCAGTGACAACAAGCGCCTGTAATCTGGCGTCCGAATTTGCAGCCCTTGCCTTCAGATACCTCTGTCGTGTGTTGAAGGATGACTGCCTGTGGCAGTGAGCCATGGAGTGGCCCACTGCTGGCTAACTACGGACCTCACGTCGGCCTCAGAGGGTCGAACAAGGACTGGAATGCATGTGCCCCTTCTACTGCTGCGTGTAGCTGGTGGTGTGACACGCCCCAACTTCCATCAGAGCTGTCACACTTTAATGAATCTCGTTAGAAACCCACACCTCTTTATACACAGCTGTGCGCCTCTGTTTTGTCATACGTGCCACTTCGCGTCACATACTCATAACATACTACGTTGGGCAGTGGGCCCCTTTTCCCCTTGATTTGAGACGTGCAAAACTCTTTCAGCAATTTGACAGCCCTGTGGCCTCTATTCTACTTCGCAACTGTTGATATGCGTAGCTCACGGGAATCCGGCCTGTACCTGGCTGTGTCCGCAGCTCGTGGTCGTGCACTAGCGTTCTCGCTTCCCACGCCCGGGTTCCCGGGCTCGATTCCCGGAGGGGTCAGGGATTTTCTCTGCCTCGTGATGATTGGGTGTTGTGTGATGTCCGTAGGTTAGTTAGGTTTAAGTAGTTCTAAGTTCTAGGGGACTGATGACCATAGATGTTAAGTCGCATAGTGCTCAGAGCCATTTGAACCATTTTTGTGCCTGGCTGTAAGTTGTGCTCAGAATAAAGTACAAAACTAACTTTCCCTATCCTAAACGGTGGTGCCGCTACAAGCTTATGGGTCACCGCTACTCTGCATCAGTAGGCGAGAGACGTCAAGCAACAGGACCAACTTACAGAACATTTTGATCTACGAAATAGCGAATTAACAATAAATCATACTGTGAAATTTCGACTACAAGCAGCGATAACAGGGACTACATATCTGATCCATCATTTTAGATTCTACCTGCAAGAAACCTAACCCTTCAGAATTCCACACACGACGTACACTGCTAACATCCCTAAGCATGTTAGTCATTTCGAAACGTACATGATCTACTAAAGGGAAAAGTGCTTCTTTGTTCTTTGGATACTTGGTATGTTCACGTCTCTGAAGTAATGCGTTTCCATATCCATGTTGCCTGTAGTGGCTTTTTGTGTTTCGTTGAGAACTCCCTCCTCTCAAAATATTTGAAACATCCCTCAAACGCCCTGTATAGGTCCAGATAGCTCTTAAGCAAACATTAACTTAAAGGTTGTTCCTTCCGACGTATTTTAACCTCCTAAGGTTGTCCCTAATTGTTATTGTTTGTCCCTCTAATCGCCATGAGGTTTGTCAGCTTATAGAACTCGGTCTGGAAACATTGATGTGTCCAACACTTAGTATGTAATAATCAGTCACAGAGGACAGACTGATGTCCAGAAGGGCATGATCATCGGGCCAAGGGTGAAAGCGTTTCCGCAACGTTTTAAGTTAGAAAACCGCTCGTGTGCCGCTGTGCGTAAAGTATCCCCTGCATGTCAGAAACCAAAACCGGCGCCGAGGCACCCGTAGTGCACCACGTTCCATAAATGAGAGGGTGAACAACGGCTGCGGAGATGTGTAAGGGCGATTAGATGTGCGACTGTTCGGCAACTGACAATCCAGATGATTCAAGGAGATCAAGGACCGCTCTGCGCCTATTTCATCCACCCATGCTGACTGTTGTTCATTGTTTAATAAGGTTGGAATTTGAAAGCCAACACCGCAACTGGACGTCCAACGACTGGCAAAGTTGGCCTTTTCATATGATTCTAATTTTATGCTCCATCAGACAGATGGCCATGAAACATCTGAAAACAAAGAGTTCCGGTCTAAGTACGGATTGTTATTCTCTTGGGAATACGTTCACGGCATTTTCTGGATGATGTCGTTTTTCTAGGAAGAACAATGAATCAGCGAAAGAATGCATCTGTACTTGCCACAATAGCGTCTGTCAGCAGCACAATGCAACGTGTCACGCAGCTCGTAGAGCCCGTGCGTGGTTCTAAGAGCATCAGGATGAGTTTACCATACTTACATGGCCACTAAACTCAACGAATTTATATTCACCACAGGCATGTAAAGGAAAGACAAAAGAAAATTGGAGAATGTAAGAATATTACTTACAGCGTCCACGAGGACTTTGTAAAAATTTCTCCAAGAAGAGAGTTAATAAAGTGTACAGGATTTCCATTAGTTTCATTTTGTCCTTAAGCAGTCATCGGCAGCTGCACTCGAGAAAATAGCTGCATATTTTACGATGTATATCACCCCAGTACGTGTAAATTATTAACTGTAAAATAAAAAATGGGTTTCATTTTATATGCCAAGTTCTCGTATACGCCTTACAATCCATTCCGGAAAATTTATTTGCAATCAATAAGCACTGAGCATTACTTCGTTTCGTGGGCAGTATAAGTAACCTTCAATACAGAAAAAAAATAAAAGCTTAGGACTGGACCCCACGACTTGCGGCGGCGCGGTTCTTTCCGTCCCTTTACGACGGATCTGCACCTACCTGTGAACATTGTCTCAGCATATCATCAGTAGGGAAGCCGAGCGAAACCTACTGTACTTCGACGTGAACCAGGCTGCAATTAAAGTCACTAATCTACGTTTCCGGAGAAGGTTGGAAATTTATTATTATAATCTGAAACTTAGGTGAACAAGTATCACTGCCAAGCCCTTGCTAGTATTGACACATTCACTCACAATCCCTTTCAATCACGTTAGCAAGTTTATGATGTTGCATTTCCCGAAAACGTAATAGCTACAAAAATATTGATTGCTTTAGATCGATAATGCTCGCCAAATATTAAGTCTGTCGGTACCAAATGCAGTCACAGTTTTTAGCCACCGAGCAGCTCAATACGCCACGCGGAATATATGTCTTTTCTCGTCACAAAATTCACTTAAAAATTCCGAAATTTCTACACACACATCGGAATAATTATGCTACCACTTTTCAACAATTTTGATGTATGAAGCACTGTTAGATGCGGCAACTTATCGTTTCCATCGGAACTACTACTGCACACGGCCGATCTCTTTCATGGCTGGGCTTCGACTCCTCACTAGAACACTCTAAGTCTTCTCTACCAGCAGAGAAAGGCGCGTGAAGAATACTGCTTTACCATTGGCCAGTTTGCGCAACAGCCAATAGCAAAACAACATTCTCCCGCGTCAGTCCGCGGTTTTCATCCATAACTAATCACAAAATAATAAACCTCACGACTGCACTTTTTACCGGTGTAATTATCTAATATGCTCAAGTTTTGTTTAAACATAAAGTTATTTATTATTGTTATTAATACCTGAATTAACTTTCCCCTTACCAAAAACTTACTTTACGAATCCATCCTACAAAACTCCCCATAGTTAATATCCATAATTCTTCGAAATGTTCCCACACTAAATCCTACTACATAACTCGTTAAACAATTATCTTCATATTAACCTTAAATAACACTCATGCATCATTCATACTGCTAAAACACATTTATAACATTTTACATACACAAAAAGACATAATAACACTTTATGAAAATATTAGAACAGTTTATTAAAACTTTCTATTACTTTAGTGCACTCTAGTCTGCACAATCGAAACTAAATCAGTCCCCTATACAATACTGTCCTCTATCGGCTGATACATAAAAGACGTGTGCGTCCAGTCTCACGTCACCATCTGTCACTATCCAGCTCTCAGACATATCTCCCACTTAACCGCCTCCAAGGCAGGATCGTTGTACGGCGCTACGCCTCAGACCCTCATATTACCATTCTGTACTCTTTCTGGAGCGCAAACCGCCGCTTGCAAACTACGTTAGCACAAACGGTTTAGGTTTCTCCCGGTCCCTGTCAAAAATTTTTTTTTCCTCTTATAGGCATCTGGAGCTCCCACTTCTGTCACTGTCATTCGTAGACTCAACACTGATTAACATCTATGTGTACGCTTCTTTCAAGTTGGAAAAACAGAAATATGGAATTAGAGAAGGCAGCCAATCTATAATAGTGTAGTTGTGATTGTAATTTTTAGACAGTAATGAAATTTTCATCGATGATATACAGCTTCAAAAACCAACTATAGGGGGTGACTTTCGACATGTACGGATAAGCTCATTACGTAAAGGTATGCTAAAACGGATAGAAACGTTAGGCACCTTTGCTCATGCAAACTAAAATTTACGGAACTATTGCTAATTTTCTGCAGCTCACTATTAACATTTCGGAAGAACCTAAACTAATCAATTCACATTTCATATCACCACAATGCAAAGTTATCATGGAGCTTCTTCGTAAAAGGAAGAATTACGTGGGTGATAAATGCACTGGTACTTTCAAAAGTGATATAGTTTTAAATGGTAAGGTATTATAAACAGACAATGCCGATTCTCTGTTCCAATAATATGGCAAACACTGCATAAACAAGTGAATAAAGTTAGTAACTCTGGAAACACTATACTGCTGTGTATGTTGCTTGACCCGTCACAGCTGCACAGTGCATTACGTTGAGTGCCAGTGTGCACCTTTTACGTATCCGTCGAATACAAAAATGACTCTGACCACTATGGGACTTAACATCTATGGTCATTAGTCCCTAGAACTTAGAACGACTTAAACCTAACTAACCTAAGGACAGCACACAACAACCGGCGAATACTGTCAATACGAAGCTTCCTAGGCGACTGTTGGTTCCGAAATCAGCGAGTGACTGTCTGTCACTGACGTAGGTGATATCCGAAGATCGATACGATAACATTAAAGATAAACGCTAATTATTTACAAACAACGTCGACCAAACTAGAAACTACATGAGTAATCTCCGTGAATAAATTTTCTTTACATTATGAAGACGACATGTCTGTATGTTTCAGACGCTTACACTGTATAATACCGAGGTATGTGATTTAGTTTTTAGGCTTAAAACATTTGTTAAAAGACTCAGCAAAATATATTGATTATGCTGGACTTGTCAACTGATGAAACTGGAGGCTATTAATTGAGGTGTATCGCATGCAGTGAGACCAGTTGTTCGAAATGGAATTTGTGCATGGAAACCGGGTGTGTCGAGCAGTGAATACTAGAGAAAGAGGATCCGCAGTGCACTGACGAATCCCTTGGTAAGCCATCCTTTGCCCGCAGCAGGGAGAACGGCGAGCGAGTCTTACCAGCTCACCTTTAATGAGGGTAGTGTTATCAGCGGCTAACGTGCTGGAAGAGCGCTTCATCGTCACGCACATGTTCGCCCCCTCCCCAGCTCGTCCACTGCAGCTGATTCGCGTATATGGAAAGGCACCCGAATTACAATGATACATTTTGGTAGGTGATTTGCACAACGTTATAGGCGATTAGCGGCCCACGAGCTGTGTTATTTCGGTTTATTGCTGTAGGTTAAACATGGGAACAAGAGATTATTGGTTATAACACGACGCAGTCATATGTGCATCTGTCCGGACTCTGAACCGCAAAAATAGCAACCAATGCACTTAGCCACACTACAGCCACTGTTAGTAACAAAAAAATTAAATCTAACCTCAAAATATAACCGTGATATTTATGCGAAATTCTCGTATGGTCATACAAAGGAAAGAAAAATTTCTTCTTTTCGTAATTTTTACGCACAACACTTTAAAAAGTCCACATATATTACATGTTAGTTGTTGCTATAGCACTGTTCACCTTCATAAGATCATCGTGCAAGAAATATTACCTAAACTCAGTAGTACTCATTTTGTCCAGAAGTTATCTCTTACAGCTGCACAGCTGAATCGCATCTCTCACTAAAGTTCTTTCATTAATATGTTTTTCCATAAGGAATGAGTTCATATACTGAATTCCTAGCATCGGGCTTAGTTACCTGGTAACTATTTCGTTTTATTACCTGTGGCGTACTTCTGTGGGTATACATACACTGCCTGACAACAGAAAAGCATCATGAAATATCGTCGGATATTAACGTAACTTGACATACATGCGTACTATTTACGTGTATGTAAATATGTAAATGAGTAGAGTGGCAAATTCCAGTAAAAAGAGAACATTAACCAGTGTGCGTTAGTGTTGTTTGTGACAAGCGTCATAGCTAGGGCTAGTGGGAAATGTACAGGGTGGTCAGATATTGTCTGAAAGCTTGCACGGATGTTGCAGGGGATACTGTGATAAGAAATAATTTTCTGAGAAATAATTCGATACGTGGCGCCTTTTCGGAGCTATTTAGTTAGCCAAACAGGTAGTTGCGCGTGCAAACTCAAGCAGCTTGCCGTAGGCGGTGTTCACACACGTCTGCTTCGTTTCGTTAACTGTTTGTAAATGAAAGAGAATGAGGGAAGTAACCATGAGAGCAAATGAGAAGCTTCATATAATGAATATATCACCTGACAGAGGAATAGATAGATAATTATGTTTAAAATACGTAAATGAATGAGCATAATGATCAAAGTGATTTCGATAAAGACTTAAAAATTAAAAAATGTCAAAGTACGTAATGAGATTCGAAATAAAAAAAATGCTCCACGTGAACTGTTCCCACTTATCACTGCCCCTCCACTTCATGCAATGATCGCATGTTTAAGGTACTATAGCATCAAAAAAATTTCTCGTTGCTTAAAAACGGGATCCCACACCTGTGGACCTCACCTTCTTAGTCAAAGTCAGCATTGTAACAAAAACAGGGATAAATAATGATCTGTCTAACCGTCATATGTAAGGGACATGAACAGAGTCAGATGTTGAACTATTACCATGTAAGAAACGAAGATACGACACACTCGTACGAGACAGCTTTTCAGCACCACACAATGTTTGAAACGGAGTCATTGTGAGTCTTCATTTGGCTGGATCGTCGAATAGTGCAATACCCTGATTCTTATGGGAGCTGTGAAATAACAGTGGCCTGATGAGAGGCTACTTAGGTACGTGATAGCATGTGTACTCATCCTCAAGGTTCCACTCGACCATGCCTGACTAATAAAAGGAAGGATTACCATATTATGGATCAGGCATATGAAAACTTCTTCACATCTGCCCTTACCATACGAAAACAAGAAAAAGACTTCCTGCAACATTTATGTCATTTAGCACCACTGGCCAGAGCCTTGCAGCAGCCGGACTAGGGAATTACTGTAGTGTGCTTAGGCTGTCGTTGGCACCACTATCTAAACGGCTGCGTTTAGAATGGTGCAGTGTCCGGGAAGCATGGCTGCTGAAAAATAGCATCGCATTGTGTTTAACAGCGAATTACGTAACAGCATTTTCCCAGATGACCAGCATTGGTGAGTATAGCGGTGACTTGGAGAGACTTTCCATTCTTACAATGTTTTGACGAGGCACAGGAGCGACATCCCTACTGTCTCGGTGTGGGGAGCCATCTACTATGATTTCAGGTTACGGCTGCCAGTGGCTGAGTGAACCCTCACTCCCCACCGGCACATACTGAGTCTTCAGTTTTTACCTCTGAAGTGACAAAATCGTACAGCCATTTTTTCAATGCGTCAGTATTCGCCCACACATGACACGTGTTTCTATGGAATATCTGGACTGTCAACGTGATGTTCAGATACTTCCGCGGCGAGCTAGATCCACAGATCTGTCCCCAGTAGAACATGTGTAGGACCAGCTCGGACGTTAGCTTTGTCCGTCCATGATATCAGAAACCGCAGCCGCCTTACAACACCCTTCCCAACCGAATCGGCGCATGTATTCTGTCCAGAGGTGGTGCAGCGTCATACTGATTAGTGGCCAACACTCTCAGGTTCCTTGTAAGGATTAAGAGATATTGCAAACACTGAAACAACATCACATATTTTATTAGCCCGTCAAGTCTCAATTTCGTGTCTTCCTCCTCATCTCGGTGCTTCACTTCATTTACATATTACTATGGCAAACTATCTACACACACTCAATTATTCATCTTGCTCGTAATTAGCACTTCTGTATGCGGGATGAAATAATGCTTAAAATCACAAATGCAAGGAGACTTCCACCGATCTAATTATTATAAACAGAGTTTCCCACATGTCATATAATCAATATGGCATTTATCTATTTTCGTGCATGTAGTTTTTGATTTCAGTGTTTAGAATAAATGTTTAACACCACCCTGTCTCAAAATTTTCTCTGTTAGGACGGACTGAAATCTTTGGGTTGGAACGAAAGCAACAGCATGTTTTATATATCGAGAGCAACAAATGCATTTCAGAAAAGCGCCGGCCGGTGTGGCCGTGCGGTTCTAGGCGCTTCAGTCTGGAACCGCGTGACCGCTATGGTCGCAGGTTCGAATCCTGCCTCGGTCATGGATGTGTGTCATGTCCTTAGGTTAGTTAGGTTTAAGTAGTTCTAAGTTCTAGGGGACTGACGACCGTCGATGTTAGGTCCCATAGTGCTCAGAGCCATTTGAACCATTTTAGAAAAGCTAATTCCATCATTGACATAACATTTATTTTACGGCAGCAGGCAAACACAATAAAAGCACGTAGATGACCAGAAATAAAAATATAGGAAATGAATGAATTTTTAACAATCTGGTACGGATGATGAGCCATGAGCTTGTCAGCAGAAACAAGACAGTCATACCCATAGAGCGAAAGTGACATTATGAAGTGCTATGGAGGAATATAATGAGGTATTTTTAGTATTAAGGCTTATGAGAAAGATATTCTGATAGACTGTGCAAAAAAAATATTACAAGAAAACGGAACTAGATGGAATATACACCTGCCAAATTGGATTCTGAATAACGTACATAAACATTAAAATAATTGCAAGCCAAGAGAGGTAAGAGATGTTGGGACACTGAGAAAAAAATGGTCACCGTAACAGATGTTAAATGATCTAATAGGGAACAGTTTACTGTCAGATTATATATAGTGTCTCACTTTATTGAGGATCTTTTCCAGACTTTCTCATCAGAAATTTGCTTCAGTTCGCTACATTAAACCCCCTCAACGAAAATAAATAAATTATGAAATGTATTCGTAAATGGAGAATACGATTGTACACTGTTTTTAAGATTTATTGGCAGCATAGGAAAATTTTTGGGTGATCGGGGCTCGAACCCAGATTTTTAAGCGAGCGATCGTCTTAGCAGCTTTGGCTATCCGTGAACGATTCAGAGTCAGAACCATACTTCCATATGTCCTATTATCTACTTCCCAGAGTGCTCGCATACAAATCGTATGCTACCCGCACTGGGAGAGACATTGTTTTTGCTCTTAAGACTGCCTTGCTTTACCATGAAATCCAGTAGGGCTGTGTCTATATTTTACAGTGTCTGTACCGTTCGACGAAATGTTCCTTCAGACAAGCATGTATGTTCAAAGGAACAATACATCATACTATACAGTCACTGCTCGAAAAAAAAATTGATGCCTACATCGTCTGTACCCAAGTTACGATATTTCAGGACCAGCCATTGTGAGTTGCAGATGATTACTAATTTTCGGTGTAATATCTGTTTATATTAGCACGCGTTTCAACATCCAGCTCTTTGTGCTTTTGTAGAAAATAAGCTAAAGCTAAATCACAGTAAGAATCAGTTTTTACAGTTTCGAACACATAACGTTTTAATGCCACAGAAAGGGCATTTGATTAGTGAAATTGAACAGTTCAAATTTCTAGGTGTTCAGATAGATAGTAAGCTGTCGTGGAAAACCCAGGCTCAGGATCTTGTTCAAAGACTTAGTACTCCCATTTTTAATATTCGAATGGTATCAGAAGTCAGTGATCTTTCGACACGAAAATTAATCTGCTTTGCTTATTTTCATTCGGTTATGTCGTATGGTATTTTATTTTGGGATTACTCTTCCCATTCTAAAAGGATACTTTTGGCTCAGAAACGAGCAGTTCGGGCAATAAGTGATGTAAGATCACGAACCTCTTGTCGACTCCTGTTCACGAATCTGGATATTTTGACATTGGCCTCTCAATATATATATTCCTTACTGCCATTTCTTGTTAACAATATTAGCTTATTCCCAAGAATAAGCAGTTTTCACTTGGTTAATAATCGGCAAAAATCAAATCTCCCTATGCAAAATAGTGTGCAGTATAGTGCTGTATCCATTTTCAATAAGCTGCCACTCGAATTCAAAAACCTTAGCAGTAATCCACGCGCTTTCCTCATGAGTCGCTCCCTCTATTCTGCCGAGAAGTTCCTTGAAAAATGAAGGTGATTCTTATTGTGTTGTTGATTGCGTTTGCTTAAACTTATGGACTGACTTTTTTCGGATTCGTAAACATTTATTTTTCCAGAATGAGATTTTCACTCTGCAGTGGAGTGTGCGCTGATATGAATCTTCCTGGCAGATTAAAACTGTGTGTCTGACCGAGCCTCGAACTCGGGACCTTTGCATTTCGCGGGCAAGTGCCCTACCATCTGAGCTACCGAAGCACGACTCACAGCCGGTACTCACAGCTTTACTTCTGCCAGTATCTCGTCTCCTACCTTCCAAACTTTACAGAAGCTCTCCTGCGAACCTTGCAGAACTAGCACACAGTTTTAATCCGCCAGGAAGTTTCATATCAGCGTACACTCCGCTGCAGAGTCAAAATCTCATTCTGGAAACATCCCCCAGGCTGTGGCTAAGCCATGTCTCCGCTATATCCTTTCTTTCACGAGTGCCAGTTCTGCAAGGTTCGCAGGAGAGCTTCTGTAGAGTTTGAAATGTAGGAGACGAGATATTGGCAGAAGTAAAGCTGTGCGTAGGGTGCGTGAGTCGTGCTTCGGTAGCTCAGATGGTAGGGCACTTGCCCGCGAAAGGCAAAGGTCCCGAGTTCGAGTCCCCGAGGGGCACACAGTTTTAATCTGCCAGGAAGTTTAACGTTTATTTTTATCTGTTATTACTTTTATGTTGTAATTTCATGTACTGACACGTTCCATGACCTTGGAGATTTGGTCCTCAATTTGGTTCTACAGATCTTGATGTGTATATAAATAAAATAAATACAGTCATACTCCAAATTCTGAAAAACAATTACGTGGATTCACAGAATACCTCAGGTCTTCCGTTTACATGGTATGTCAAGAAGAGTTATGGTACAATGAATGTTGCTCGAAAATAGCCATGTCAGTATAGAAGAACTATTCTAAGATGGGATGTCAAGAAGAGTTATCGTAAGATGAATGTTGCTCGAAAATAGACATGTCAGTATTGAAGAAATATTATAAGAAGAGAAACGATAAAAAATATCAAATGGATGGCAGGAAGAGGAGAGAGGAGGTGGGAGACTAGATTTCAGTTTTATATTCGGCAGATTGCTCAAAGACCTGACTTTACGTTAACAGGAGATAGGATCCACAATCCTTAGGGAAAGTAACGAACTGTTGCTTTTCTTTTTCTCTGCCGTTAGAGACAATTTTTAGTGTATTTTACAATGTATCGATTAAAATCTAAGAATGTCATTTAAGGTGAAGGATGTAGGATTGTTATAAACCGGCAAATACCGGAGGTGCGCGCGGGAACTAAATTCCATACAGACTACCGCTCCGTTGCACAAACAAGCATATCTTTAACGGACAGTCAAATGCAAACCAAACACCCGCCTCAACGGGACCCAACGGGACCTAACGGGACCGTGAGATGGTTCCATTCAAAAGCAATCGCCAAACGTGTTATGAGTGGGTTCGGTTGTGGATCCGTCAGCATCCGACCACGTTCTGTGGTTATTACCTTTGGGCGGAACCATGCCATGGTCACATTGTGGTGGGTAGTCGGTTTTCATCTGACTGCCCTTCATATAATAATGGATGAAGTTCTGATGAACAACACACTCCTTACGTACGTGAAAGCTGCACAAAAGTTTCATAAAAAATGGTTCAAATGGCTCTGAGCACTATGCGACTTAACTGCTGAGGTCATCCGTCGCCTAGAACTTAGAACGAATTACACCTAACTAACCTAAGGACATCACACACATCCATGCCCGAGGCCAGATTCGAACCTGCGACCGTAACGGTCACGCGGTTCCAGACTAAAGCGCCTATAACCGCACGGCCACACCGGCCGGCAAATTTTCGTAAAGAGTAAAACACTAAACAAAGTTGTAATCTGATAATGAAGAAATATAAATTAGGTAGCCTTCTGATATTACTCACTATCTTTGAAATTGTGAATAAATTTGTCACATTCCCGAAAATGATAATAAAAAATACGAGTAATTTATTTTCTGATATAGAAACAAACAATTGTGAAGTTACTGACGTTATAGACCTACTCAAATTCAAAATTTCCAGCAGCTGTTTCAACTTGAGGGAAAATATGTACCGTTATGACAGAGTGCCTATGATATATTTTTATACATCACTCAGAAGATAAGTTTTTCTTAATTTCCCTCACTAGCAGTAAAATTGATGGCTTCTGCAAATAGAGTGAATACTATCGCTCTCAGCTGAGAGAACAAGACTGATACTAATAAAATAACTAACAAAGTGTGAGCAATTGATTCAAAAAAACACTTCACTCTGTTGGTTATGCTGTTACGAAGGGAAGACGTGACGGGTTGTGAGCGGCCTCAAAGGTTGGACTTGCCTGTGGAGAGGATAAGAATTTCCCATAGTAAGAAGATCGAAATAAAGCTGGCAAATTTTCTCCGGAATTGTGTTCCAAAGAGCACACGATCGACGTAAGCTGAAACCAAATGCACCATGGATTTATTGATTCTCAGACGAGTTCATAGTAATTGATTTGAAAATTATGTTGAAATTATTACAGGAGATACACACACTTGCAATAATGTACCTTATAGAAAGGAAAACCAATTTAACGACACACTTTTCAACAATAAATGAAGTAGCAAACAATAACTGCAGTTGACAGCTAGTACAACAGAGGTTCAAGCCTTAGACACACATTTTTAACGGGAGGTATAGCAAACATAACTAAGTTGGAATTATGCAAATGTACCAATACAAAGGGTCCATCTAGAATGAAGTAGCGTGACGTCAGCATAGGGTATCAATATCGTTTTTCTGTACATGGGCAGGGAGAGGGGAAAAAGTTATTACATACTGCCTACGACAACATGGTACAGGAGGTCAAGTGGTCAGGACTTGTAAGCGTGCATCCAGGACAGCCGTTAAATGACAGAACAGAAAATTAGGTAAAATAATGCGAATATATTTCAGTGTACGGATTACAAAGGTTCGCTTAGGGTCGGAAGTTACCAGATTTAGGCCAGTCTAGGAGGTCTAACAAGTAATTAAGTCGGCAACGGATAAGGAGGCGGTTCGTGTGAACTGATTTCGGTGGTCAGTCATGGAACGCAGAGCCAGAGGATCTGCCTCCCACGAAAGACGTCAGTTTTGTTCGAGGCCTGAATCACAAGAGAGCGAAGCAACTCTGTTCTGCACAGCAGAAGCCTCCAGAGTCCATACACGTGACCTGTATTCCATGCTCGGTATTGGCTAAAACTGATGGCGTGAATTCGCTAGCAGTTTCTGCAGAGAGCCAAGGCGTCTCTTGTACTGAAAAGCAGGCAAGTTGTCTCACGTAGACACAGCGGAAGTTCCTCAGAGAGAACGCTAGTAAAGATTTGACTGTGACCTTTTAAATAAACTTTTTGAAACCAATTTCCTAAAATATATCCAGACTGGCTGCCACCCTGTACATTCCCATATTCCACGTAAAGCTTATTCGTTGACTGAAATGTTCATGAATAAAAAAACTATAAATAACTCATAAATAGTAGCAGTAATTTACTATCGACATACGCAAATGAGTAAAGCATATAAACACTATTAATTAAGCTGGCCACCTTTATTAATATCTGTTTCACTAACGAATCTTTTACTGTTTCATATCAAAAGCACATGAGCGCAGCACTAAGATTATAGTTCAGAATTCATGCCCTGTTGAACGTATATTATCATATGAAACAGAAATATGGCTACCAAGGGAAGGCAATTATTTATCAACTATTCCTATATACGCTGAGGTGACAAAAGTCATGGTATATCTCCTAATATCGCGTCGGACCACCTTCTCCCCAACTCAGTGCAGCAACTAGACGTAGGATGCACTCTACAGGTCAGCTGCAGAAAAACTGAGCCATGCTACCTCAATAGCCGTCCATAATTGCGTACTTGTTGCCGGTGAATGGCTCTGAGTATGAACTAACCTCCGGTTTATGTCCCATAAATGTTTGATGGGACTGATGTCGGGCGACCTGTATTACCAGATCATTTGTTCGAATTGTCCAGACTGTTCTTCAAACCAATCGCGAACGATTTTGGGCCAATAGCACAGCGCACTGCCATCCATAAAATCACCAGTGTTTTTTGGAAATGTCAAAAAAATCAGTGGATACAAATGGTCTCCAAATAGCAAAACATAACAATTTCCAGTCAATGATTGGTCCAGGTGGACCAGAAGACCCATTCCATTCGATGTAAATACAGACCATACCAACTTGGAGCCACTATCATCTTGCACAGTGTCTTGTTGACAACTTGGGTCCAGGGGTTCGTGGTGTCTGCGCCACAATCGAACTCTACCACTAGCTCTTACCAACTGAAATCGCGACTCATCTGACCAGGCCACGATTTGTAGTCGTCTAGCGTCCAACCAACACGGTCACGAGCCCAGGAGAGGCGCTAAGTATAATGTCGTTTTGTTAACTACAGCCTGTTAACACCAAATTTCGCCGCACTATCCTAATCGATAAGTTCATCGTACGTCCCACGTTGATTTGTGGGGTTGCTCCATGCAGTATTGATTGTCTGTTTTCACTCGTAGCTTTATGCAAACGCCGCTAGTCTCGATCTTTAATGAATACCGTCGGCCGCTGCGTTTTCCATGGTAAGAGGTAATGCCTGAATTTTGATATTCTCGACACACTCTTCATACTGTGACTTTCGGAATATTTAATTGCCTAACGATTTGATGTTTCAGGTATTTATCTCGAACTACCATTCCGCATTCAAAGTCTCTTAACTCCCGTCATTCGACCACGATCACGTCAGAAACAAACGACAGCCCTGCCAGTGTACTGTCCTTTTATACTTCACGTACATCACACTACCGCCACCTGAATATGTGCATATCGCAGTCCCACGACTTATCTCGCCTTGCGAGGTGGCAGACCTCTCTCTCACTTTAACAACACTGGCAGTTAGATTAACATTCATATTTTATGTCATAATCTCGCTGTTCCCCGGTACTAGATTTAATATATGTGTTTATGACTTTTCTACAAGGTGGAATTGTGAGCACAACGGTCTTGCAACTGCATGTGTAACCTGTAGAGAACGTTTACCAAAAGAGACGTAGTGAAGGCGATGGATAACAGGGAGAGAAATGAATTTCAAGAGATAAATGCTGAGTGCAGCTGCATGAGGGATTCTGGGAAACAGCACTCAGTTGAGGTTATCTGCAGAGGGTCTTCTGGCCGAAGCTCTCTCCACCTTCCGCTTAGAGTCAGATAGAAGGTCGGCCAGTTTGCAAAATATTTTACATAGGCCAGGTGGCAGCAGTCCATCACGTAGGCAGCTGGATGGCGGAAAGTGGTTGGAGGAAGCCATTTAAGTGAGACTGTTGTAAATAGAGCTTTTTTGGAAACGGTGAGATGATCATAGAACTCTGGGCATTCTCGTATTAGAAGCTGAAATGATATTGACCTAGTGGTTGGTGTAAATGTTCTGTGGAAGTAGGACTGTAACCCCCCATGACGACAAGAAGTTGCCAGATTCTCTTAGCTAGAGGCAGAAACATATATTTCAGCGGCACGACTGCTTGGGAACCTTAACAGCCTCATTTCAGAAATTGGAAATAGTCCGCTCAGCAAGATTAGATCACTCCACAAATTAGGGACTGAGGTCCCATCTAGGTAGATGTTTTGCCAAAATATGTCCATGCTTGCTGTGAGAACGACCCCTCCCTAGTCTAAAACCTTTTTTTTTTTTTTTCTAACAACAGGGATTAGGAGTAGCTGATTGGCTTCTCTCAGAATATACAAAGTAGAGGCGGTCTCCCCAGTGTGGGAATCCTGGTACTCTGGATTGGCAACTAGGCCAACAGAACAGTCAAGAAGGGATATTCAGTGAGTAGTGGATAGTTCGATTGGTTTGTGCAATTTGGGGGCGTTTTTGCTTTTGTTAATTGGACTGCCACATTAGGCTTGGTGGAAAGTGGTTGAGATTCTTTGCTTTCTTTGTCTTCTGGTACTCTCCTGATGGAGAACTTCAAGTCTTTCCCTAGTGCCTAGTGGGTGAGACTAGTGGTCTGTAACTTGTGGTGGACTAAGAGCCAGTGGCAGTTTTCCAACTGTACTGACAGTGGAACTGTGGAGAGGAAACTTATTCGTCCATAGTCAGCCGTCTGACAATTCCATAACGCACCGTCGTACCTGTGACTCAAATTGGTTTGGCCAGAACAGCGAACGGGTGCATCTCACAATGAAATCTGCGAGGATTTTAGGTCTCAGTTAGGGATAATGAGAACACCAGGCCGCGTAGTTTGTATAGTTTCGCGGACGCTTCAGAACATACAGCTACCGCAGCGCATCGCTCCTCGCCCACAGTGCACCATTTTCTGCTTTCGTACAATCAAGATGAAGGGCTGAAGTATGGCTGCACCAGCGTAGGGTTGTTAAACAATGTTAATAGATCACTGTTCTGAGGTGAACCATAGTTTTTGGTATACTTGATCGTAGTTGATTCCATTTGAATAGAGTTGGTCCTCACAGTGGATTGATGTAAACAAAGGCAGGCTGCGTTGTAAAAGGGATTTATTCAGGGGGGAATTAGTGTAGTTTCCGGCATAATGTATGCGTTGCCTATGAAACACCATTCCTTAATTTTTGTGTTATATTTATCAGGTGATTCTCCAGAAAGTTGTTATCACTAAAGACTTATTAAACTTGTGATTATTTTGTAAACTCAAATACACCACTGTTCGCATTCCTACTCCCTCTAACGTTCATGATTTTTATTTTATTGTGGTGGTACACGGTTACACCAGCAATTTAAGGTTCAATATTATTAAATTAGTTTGTTTGATTACTAATTTGACTTCAGGAAGTAATTACAAGCATAGCGCAAGAAAAGTGCTATGAATAAATTGGCTAATTCATGTATAAAAATTAAGGGTGTAGCACACGATTTGAAGATTATTTCGAAGGTAATATTTTTCATTATGTAAAGATAGTAGCATTTAGCTTCACTCAAACACACATTTACGCCTAAAGGAAGTAACAGCGAGCAACCTCAGTGTAATGTTTAGGTATATTCTTCTTATTAAAGGTGAATGTCATCTCCTTATTCAATTTGTCGAACTCGTAATCTTTTGACAGAACAATGAATGGAAGCATAGAAGCCCACGAGTCTACATGCTCAGGTTGAGTTTCTGAGAAATGTTCGAAGAGGCAAGGTAAGTGCTAGTGTAAGTAATATTCAGGACTTGGATTACTGGTGGCGAATCGTTAACGCTATTTTATACTGAAATGCGGTAGAAGAGTCCCTGACTGTCTTTTCATAGTTTATTAGTAAAATGACTTAAATTGGGAAGTAATCGAATCCTCCTTCATTAATACTCATTATATGATGTATTCCAAATTTTATTAATATAAGTTTGGTGCATAACTTCGTAGGGGTTTTGCTTTGTATGTTGGTATTCCGGTTGCTAATTGATTATACATCGATTGTCACTTTTTATTTGTAGTCCACTGCTGCTATTTGAGTTTACATACAGGCCTTTTGGCATTTGGAGATAGCGAGTGGAGCTGTGGACTCTAGAAAATGGAGTTCCGAGTGGAGAATTTGGAACATGTCAGACATATTATTCGGTTTAGAGTTCAGCAGAGGGTGACAGCAGCGGAGGCAGCCAGAAATATTCGTTAAGTATATGGGGATAATGCCATTGAACATAACACGGCAAGAAAATGTTTATCTCGTTTTAAGGAGGATCGTTTCGGCATTAGTGACTCTCCACGTTCAGGAAGACCTTCGGTGTTTGATGAAGATCGTTTAAAGACATTAATCCAAAATGGCCCCCTGGCAGTGTACTCGGGAACTGGCACATCTGGTGAACTCTAGTCATTCCACCATTGTGCGACGTTGCATGCAATGAGAAAAGTTAAAAAACCGGGTGTAGGAGAACCGCAAGCTCTAAACCAAAATCACAAAACATCCGTGGACACCCGTACGTGTATCTCAGCTTGCTCGTCATCTACTGGACTTCTGAACAGCTACATCCTTTCCTATCTTGTATCGTTATTGGCCAACATCACCCTTGTCAATGGTCTTTCTGTTGGCTACACCTACATACATATTGAACAGGCTACCATATGGCGCTTGGCAGAGAGTACCTCGTACTATTTCTGGTCATATCAAGAAAAAGAAACGACTGTTTCTGCCCCAACAAAGCAACAACTCACCGTGCAAAGACCTACACACAATCACGAAACATAATGTTATACACCTGCTGGAAAAGAGTTCTACGAATTCTACATCTACATCTACATCCGTACTCCGCAAGCCACCTGACAGTGTGTGGCGGAGGGTACCCTGAGTACCTCTATCGGTTCTCCCTTCTATTCCAGTCTCGTATTGTACGTGGAAAGAAGGATTGTCGGTATGCTTCTGTGTGGGCTCTAATCTCTCTGATTTTATCCTCATGGTCTCTTCGCGAAATATACGTAGGAGGGAGCAATATACTGCTTGACTCTTCGGTGAAGGTATGTTCTCGAAACTTTAACAAAAGCCCGTACCGAGCTACTGAGCGTCTCTCCTGCAGAGTCTTCCACTGGAGTTTATCTATCATCTCCGTAACGCTTTCGCAATTACTAAATGATCCTGTAACGAAGCGCGCTGCTCTCCGTTGGATCTTCTCTATCTCTTCTATCAACCCTACCTGGTGCGGATCCCACACTGCTGAGCAGTATTCAAGCATTGGGCGAACAAGCGTACTGTAACCTACTTCCTTTGTTGTCGGATTGCATTTCCTTAGGATTCTTCCAATGAATCTCAGTCTGGCATCTGCTTTACCGACGATCAACTTCATATGATCATTCCATTTTAAATCACTCCTAATGCGTACTCCCAGATAATTTATGGAATTAACTGCTTCCAGTTGCTGACCTGCTATTTTGTAGCTAAATGATAAGGGACCTATCTTTCTATGTATTCGCATCACATTACACTTCGCTACATTGAGATTCAATTGCCATTCCGTGCACCATGCGTCAATTCGCTGCAGATCCTCCTGCATTTCAGTACAATTTTCCATTGTTGCAACCTTTCGATACACCACAGCATCATCTGCAAAAAGCCTCAGTGAACTTCCGATGTCATCCACCAGGTCATTTATGTATATTGTGAATAGCAACGGTCCTATGACACTCCCCTGCGGCACACCTGAAATCACTCTTACTTCGGAAGACTTCTCTCCATTGAGAATGACGTGCTGCGTTCTGTTATCTAGGAACTCCTCAATCCAATCACACAATTGATCTGATAGTCCGTATGCTCTTACTTTGTTCATTAAACGACTGTGGGGAACTGTGTCAAACGCCTTGCGGAAGTCAAGAAACACGGCATCTACCTGTGAACCCGTGTCTAAGGCCCTCTGAGTCTCGTGGACGAATAGCGCGAGCTGGGTTTCACACGATCGTCTTTTTCGAAATCCATGCTGATTCCTACAGAGTAGATTTCTAGTCTCCAGAAAAGACATTATACTCGAACATAATACGTGTTCCAAAATTCTACAACTGATCGACGTTAGAGATATAGGTCTATAGTTCTGCACATCTGTTCGACGTCCCTTCTTGAGAACGGGGATGACCTGTGCCCTTTTCCAATCCTTTGGAACGCTTCGCTCTTCTAGAGACCTACGGTACACCGCTGCAAGAAGGGGGGCAAGTTCCTTCGCGTACTCTGTGTAAAATCGAACTGGTATCCCATCAGGACCAGCGGCCTTTCCTCTTTTGAGCGATTTTAATTTTTTCTCTATCCCTCTGTCGTCTACTTCGATATCTACCATTTTGTCAACTGTGCGACAATCTAGAGAAGGAAGCACAGTGCAGTCTTCCTCTGTGAAACAGCTTTGGAAGAAGACATTTAGTAATTCGGCCTTTAGTCTGTCATCTTCTGTTTCAGTACCATTTTGGTCACAGAGTGTCTGGACATTTTGTTTTGATCCACCTACCGCTTTGACATAGGACCAAAATTTCTTAGGATTTTCTGCCAAGTCAGTACATAGAACTTCACTTTCGAATTCATTGAAAGCCTCTCGCATAGCCCTCCTCACACTACATTTCGCTTCGCGTAATTTTTGTTTGTCTGCAAGGCTTTGGCTATGTTTATGTTTGCTGTGAAGTTCCCTTTGCTTCCGCAGCAGTTTTCTAACTCGGTTGTTGTACCACGGTGGCTCTTTTCCATCTCTTACGATCTTGCTTGGCACATACTCATCTAACGCATATTGTACCATGGTTTTGAACTTTGTCCACTGATCCTCAACACTATCTGCACTTGAGACAAAACTTTTGTGTTGAGCCGTCAGGTACTCTGTAATCTGCTTTTTGTCACTTTTGCTAAACAGAAAAATCTTCCTACCTTTTTTAATATTTCTATTTACGGCTGAAATCATCGACGCAGTAACCGCTTTATGGTCGCTAATTCCCTGTTCTGCATTAACTGATTCAAATAGTTCGGGTCTGTTTGTCACCAGAAGGTCTAATATATTATCGCCACGAGTCGGTTTTCTGTTTAACTGCTCAAGGTAGTTTTCAGATAAAGCACTTAAAAATATTTCACTGGATTCTTTGTCCCTGCCACCCGTTATGAACGTTTGAGTCTCCCAGTCTATATCCGGCAAATTAAAATCTCCACCCAGAACTATAACATGGTGGGGAAATCTACTCGAAATATTTTCCAAATTATTCATCAGGTGCTGAGCCACAACAGCTGCTGAGCCCGGGGGCCTATAGAGACATCCAATTACCATGTCTGAGCCTGCTTTAACCGTGACCTTCACCCAAATCATTTCACAATTGCTTCCCCGAGGTATAGCCATCACCGCTGACATTTACTGTCAACAACTGAGACGTTTTGCAGACGTAGTCCAAGAAGGCTGCGTGAAGTGACGCCACTCCACGATAACGTCCGCCCATATCCTGTTAGACTTATAAAAACCACCGTACAGAAACTGGGTTCGGGGTCATTCCGTACCCAACTTATTCACTTGATATTGTGTCCTCAGATTTTCACCTTTATTGCTGTCTGTTTAATATCCTTCAAATAACTTCCTTTCTGGAAGAAAATACTCTCCGAACATAGCTCGAGGTGTTCTTCGCCTCAGAACCACGTGATGTCAATAGTCGCAGAGTCGGAAAGTTACCCTATGTTGGCAGATTATTGCAAATCGTGAAGGACAACGTATTGATGACTACGGTCTCTGTTATGTGTACCTGTTGTGTTTCTTAAATTTATGTACCAATCCAAAAAATCGGAGAGACTTTGGTACATACTGCTGTGGTCTGTACTGAAGCCACTGCAATCTCCTCAAAGCGAGAGCGACTGTGCTTCCGTTCAGTAGCCCCGCAGGAGGCATCATAGGATCTGCTTGCTGACCAGAGCACAACGACGGACTCTCTGACGCTACTGCACAGTTCCTGCTTCGATTTTTCTCATGTATTCCAGGACTGTCTGCTCACGGTTACCGCCTCTTCGAATAGGGGGTGGGGTTCCCTGAGGTGGTGGCATGATACGGTATTCTAGCAAACTGAATAAGCTCTTCAGTGACACAGCATAAGCCCTGAATGTTTCACATAGGAGTGCAGTCAGCAGTTGTCCAACCGCCCTGGTCGCAGTGCAAAAAGCAACTGTAAGTGTCACAAGCCAGTCGCAGTTACGCTACACGAACTGCCGGTAACCATTTTAGCCAGCTTTAAAGTTACTAGTTAGCTGCTTGACGCTTTCCCACGCACGAGAAGTCTGGAAACCTTACTTCAGCCCATGGGAAACTAAAAGTTCAGCAGCGGGAACTCAGGGAGACGAGATTTGGGAGAGGGGGGCAGATGCCATTGGAGACTGGTGGGAGTGGAGTTAGGGCAATGCGAGTAATAAATTATGAACAAGAACCTTAGAAATGTATGAAACATTTGATAATAATAGGTAAGTCAAAGATAGTCATTGTAGGTTCCAGCAGTATTAATGATAGCGTAAGACCAGAAAGGAAATAATTCTTCATGCACAGGATATAATAAAGGTAAAAAAATTGCGTTATTGTATCTAAGATAAAAACCACGTGGCAGAGACAGAAAATTTAACAGAAGAGGTGGTTGGGGAGAGGATTGGATGAGAAATGAAATACACTAATGAGAGCACTAAAAAGTGGGGCGAAAAAATACACTCCTGGAAATGGAAAAAAGAACACATTGACACCGGTGTGTCAGACCCACCATACTTGCTCCGGACACTGCGAGAGGGCTGCACAAGCGATGATCACACGCACGGCACAGCGGACACACCAGGAACCGCGGTGTTGGCCATCGAATGGCGCTAGCTGCGCAGCATTTGTGCACCGCCGCCGTCAGTGTCAGCCAGTTTGCCGTGGCATACGGAGCTCCATCGCAGTCTTTAACACTGGTAGCATGCCGCGACAGCGTGGACGTGAACCGTATGTGCAGTTAACACACTTTGAGCGAGGGCGTATAGTGGGCAAGCGGGAGGCAGGGTGGACGTACCGCCGAATTGCTCAACACGTGGGGCGTGAGGTCTCCATAGTACATCGATGTTGTCGCCAGTGGTCGGCGGAAGGTGCACGTGCCCGTCGACCTGGGACCGGACCGCAGCGACGCACGGATGCACGCCAAGACCGTAGGATCCTACGCAGTGCCGTAGGGGACCGCACGACCACTTCCCAGCAAATTAGGAACACTGTTGCTCCTGGGCTATCGGCGAGGACCATTCGCAACCGTCTCCATGAAGCTGGGCTACGGTCCCGCACACCGTTAGGCCGTCTTCCGCTCACGCCCCAACATCGTGCAGCCCGCCTCCAGTGGTGTCGCGACAGGCGTGAATGGAGGGACGAATGGAGACGTGTCGTCTTCAGCGATGAGAGTCGCTTCTGCCGTAGTGCCAATGATGGTCGTATGCGTGTTTGGCGCCGTGCAGGTGAGCGCCACAATCAGGACTGCATACGACCGAGGCACACAGGGCCAACACCCGGCATCATGGTGTGGGGAGCGATCTCCTACACTGGCCGTACACCTCTGGTGATCGTCGAGGGGACACTGAATAGTGCACGGTAAATCCAAACCGTCATCGAACCCATCGTTCTACCATTGCTAGACCGGCAAGAGAACTTGCTGTTCTAACAGGACATTGCACGTCCGCATGTATCCCGTGCCACCCAACGTGCTCTAGAAGGTGTAAGTCAACTACCCTGGCCAGCAAGATCTCCGGATCTGTTCCCCATTGAGCATGTTTGGGACTGGATGAAGCGTCGTCTCACGCGGTCTGCACGTCCAGCACGAACGCTGGTCCAACTGAGGCGCCAAGGTGGAAATGGCATGGCAAGCCGTTCCTAGGACTACATCCAGCAGTTTCCCCTTCCTGGACAATGAATTCAAGGTGTTTTTATTTCAATTTCCAGGAGTGTAGATGTTGCTAGGCGCATAGGCTGAGCGTGTAGTAAGGGAAATTCAAGCGGTAATTAAGAAGAAATATCAGAAAATATGGGAAGTCAATAATGTTTGTTAACAATATGTCCACATAAAATTTGTGTACATAATACAGTATGTATGGATAAAAAAGAGTTCCAGCATAACTTGTAACATAAGCTATGCATCTTAAAGTGAGTTAACAAAGTTCACGGACAGAAGAAAATGACACTGATATCACTATAGATCATCTACATCTGTATGACTACTGTGCAGTTCACCATTAAGTCCCAGGCAGAGAGTTCATCGAACCACCTACAACAAATTTTTTTACCATTCCTCTCCCGAACGGAGCGCGGGAAAAACGACCACTTAAATTTTTCTGTATGAGTTCTGATTTCTCTTATTTTGTTATGATGATAATTTCTCCCTGCGTATTTTCATTAACTTCTTCTACATCCCCCTGTCAGTCTCATCTGACGCGGATACCACTCCCCACACCGTACTCCAGAATAGGGTGGACAATCCTGATGTAAGCAGTCTCTTTAGGAGACCTGTTGCACTTTTGAGCGTCCTGTCAATAAACTGCTGCGTTTGGTTTGCTTTCCACATAACATTTTCCAAGTCGTCGTTCGATTTTAAATTATTCATAACTGTAATCACAAAGTATTTACCTGCATTTGGACCCTTAGGTTTGTGCGATGAGTCGCGTAATTGAAATTTAGGGGATTTACATTAGTACTCGTGTGAATGACTTCACACTTTTCATTATTTAGAGTGAACTGCCTCTTTTCACACCATACAGATATCATGTCTAAATCATGTGGTAGTTCCTTTTTATCATCTGATGACTTTACAAGACATTAAATGACACCATCATTTGCAAACATTCTAGGGCACCTCAGACTGCCTCCTATGTAGTTTATGCAGGTCAGAAACAGCAGAGGGCCTATAGACCTTCCTTGGGAAACACCTTATCGTGTATCCTTTGATTTATATCTTCCATCTTACTCACATTTACTTATCCAGCCCCCTCCTCCTCACCCATGCACCCCTCCTCTCTGGCCACACCCATCCCCTCTCACTCCTGTTTGTCATATTACCCATTCAACATAAGCAATTTTGTCCAGTTAAAGAGTTATATGTCCTATTGATGACTCTCTCTATACTGTATGTGGTCCGTATCCTTATTTAGCAAACCATTATTATTTGTGCCACATTGCCTTTAAGCTCTAACACATTGTCATTCAGATCTGTCTACTAAGTTTGTTATATCAGCTCCCGAGGATTAGCTTATATCACAGTTACTCCTGTACTTCTTTTCTATTCATATGTGTTGTATTATATACACTATTTTTAAGTTGACATATTTTAACCAACTTTAGCGGTTCACATATTTTCATGATGTTTATTTGTAACTGCAACTTGTGTTGCCCTAACCACACGATCATCCCTACACAGCTCCCAACCCGCCACCCTGACCCCATCTTTCTAGTCCTCAGATTACTTCACTACATTTCCCCCTTCTGACACCAATCTCAACAAAAGTAACTAAAAACCTCCCATAAACATCGGTCCACACATCAACCGGTGTCGAGATACAATACACCTTCTGCTGCTGTTTACCAGTCTCTAGGGACTCGTGGCATCCCTAAACGTTCATGTAGCTGTGCGAAATGTGGTCCACTTGTCTGAGCGCAACATTGAACTCGCCTGTCAAATGAGTTGCTAATCTCCTCAGGCAATACTGGGGACTTAGTATATGGTGGAAAGCTGCTTCAATCCGCAAGCTTAATTCCTCAAGAAAGTTGACCTCGGTAGCAAAGTCCAGGCTTTTGGGATGACACCACAAACAGAAATCCATGCGATTTAAATCCGCAGACCTTGGAGGTCATGGCACAGGTCTTACTCTACATATCCAATGTCGAACGTAGGTCCGAGTTATAAGCCGGCAAACTCGTAAATGAACATGTGCTGTGAGCACCGTCATGTATGAACCAAATGTTCAGGCATTGGTTAAGTGGGACATCATCATGTACATCTGGAAGTACAGTCTGCAGAAACCTCATGTACTGCTGTCCGGTTAGTCTCTGTGGTAGGAAGTGTGGTCCAATTATGCGGTCTCCGAGCAGTCCTGCCCAGACGTTCAACGAATAATGCTGCAGATGGAGCGATACGTATGTTGCATTAGGATTGACATCGGCCTTAATGTGACACTTACAGTAGTTAAAAATAATCCGGCTTCATCCGTGAACACAGTACTGCTTACAAACAGGGGATTCTTGGTACATTTTTCTTGTACCCATTGGTAGCAATTCTCTCTGCGACGGAAGTTGGCGTTGTTGAGGGCTTTCACTAGCTGGAATGATATGGAAAGATTACTTTCCGATGCAAAATCCGCAACATACTCCTCTGACTCATGATACGCTCCGGGGTAGCAATCCCCCTTGCTGAAGTATTTGGACATTCGTGTACAATGCGTAACACTCTTTCCTCAGCATCGGTTGCTGTGGTTTGATATGGATCTGGGTCGCCCTTCTTGTAAATGGTGAGAGAAACTCCAGGCATTTCTCAGGCGCTGGTGTAACCGACTAAATGCACGCATGTTGGGCTGCCTGCGGAGAGGAAAGCTTCTTCATACAATCGTGCAGCCTCAAGGGCACTACTATTCGCTTTGCCGTACATGAAGTACATGTCAGCGTACTCTTCATTAGTGCAGCCTCTGCCCATGATGTCTTCACGTTCATAACTGATTGCGAGACAGGTACGGCACAGTGCACGTAGAGGGAATGGAAGTAGTTGCGCATGCGTAACCAAACATATAGTCGAACCCAAGCCTTGGGATGCGAAAGTAAATACAGCAGTTTACAGGGGCTTACATTTGGTTCCCAACTGCAATTAGTGCCATACCGCAGCAACGGTTGATTTTTGGACCTATGTTTATTGGAGCATTTTAGCTGCTTTTGGCCTGTACTTTGATATATTATTTATTGACCATTGTTTCTGAAACATCCTGTATAAAACATGAGGTGTAGACTATATCACGCAGGCAGAATTGCATAAAAATAAAATTGTTATTTTTATATGTTCATTTACGTCAAAGCTAACGTTGTCGTTACACACATAGTTAGCGGGTGCGTATGACTAATGTATGTTTTTGTTTATGACTGTCAAAATCGCTCAATCCTCACTTATGACTATACACCATGCATCTGCGAAGAAAATATTAAGGACATTAATTACTGGAAACTAGAAATCACGTATGTGGTGCTGGTGGTGGTTAGTGTTTAACGTCCCGTCGACAACGAGGTCGTTAGAGGCGGAGCGCAAGCTCGGGTTAGGGAAGGATAGGGAAGGAAATCGGCCGAGCCCTTTCAAATGAACCATTCCGGCATTTGCCTAAAACGATTTAGGGAAATCACGGAAAACCTAAATCAGAATGGCCGGAGGCGGGATTGAACCGTCGTCCTCCCGAATGCGAGTCCAGTGTGCTAACCACTGCGCCACCTCGCTCGGTAATCACGTATGTGGTCAACCATATGTAGAGTACTCCACACTAAATGTTGGCCCTCTATTACAATAAATAGATGAAGATTAACAGTGTTAGTACCGTTTATCATTTAGTGTGCAATGTATTTTACTGTTTACGGCAGGTAACACTGAAGAAACGTATCGTATATGTAAGTATATCGTTACATTTATTAACACTGTCATTACCGTTACTTTATGTTTTGACTTTAATTTCAGTGAACAGAATGATTCAAGTGTTATTTGAGGCTATAGTGTTAATATTGACAGGTATATCACACTGTGATGCATTGATAACTAAATTTTAAACGTACCTCATGTGTCCTCACCTTGCGTATAAAGAACACTTCAAGATGATGTGAAGCTCCAAACTACTTGTCAGTGAGGAATTACGAGTATCAGCTGCTCTTGATGGGTCATCCACCACTTCCACAAAATATAAGCAGTACACGATATGGCCGAAATTATGAAACCAAACCGCAGCAGCAATAGAGTTCGTAGGAACTACTCATAAATTTACGTCACGATCGTAATATATGGAGCGCAAAAGTATGGAAAAGTCGTCGCATAATTAATTACACTACTCTAAAGGAGAAGCTAATTTCTGAGCGGATACTGTCTCAAAGTTCATAGAAAACAGAGCTGTAGTCAGTATTTATTGCGAAATACGCTACGCACGAAACTCGTAAGTGTCTGGTAAGTCTCAGTTATATTTTTTTTAACAGTAAAACACCCAATGGTATTAGAAGGAAAGAAATTTTTTCAACAAGCATGCTGTTGTGAATAGTTTCTACGAGGGTTGCCCAGAAAGTAATGCACCGCATTTTTTTCTCACCCGAAAACAATGCTATGATTGCGAAACGTTACGTATACGTTATTTGAAGTATCGTGAGTGAGTGCGCCAAATTTCCGTCACTTCCAACTGATAGCGTAGCTGCGGGACGGTTTCAAAATGCCATCTGTAGGTAACGTAAGCTACAAACAACGTGCCGTCATTCAATTTATCACTGTAGTGAAGGAAACTGTGGGGAAGATTCACAAACACAACTGCAAAGTGCTGGGCACGGAGGGTGAGGTCATGAGATTTGCAGCGGTCAGGGAGACCGTCCACGGCTGTCACACCTGACATGTTGCAGCGCGCCGATGTCAATCGTGAGGCCAGATGCATTACGACGCAGTAGTAGTCATGGCATCTGTCAATCAGCAAAGAAAGTGTAGTTGCAATTACGCGCACTCTTGAACATTCAAAAGTGTGTGCAAGATGGCTCCCACGGTGTCTAACGGTGGATCACAAATCGCACAGAAAAAAGCATTTATCTACATTTGTTGCAGCTTTATGAAGCTTTGGGAGAGGGGGGGGGGGGGGGGGGGACAGACCTTCTGGCCCTGGATTGTGACAGGTGATGAATCCTCGAGCCCGAAACAAAACGACAGTTTATGCAATGGCGCACTTCGCATTTCCAACAGAGGAAAAAATTCAAAGCAACGGCAAAAAATTCAAAGCAACTGCTACCTGAGGTAAGTTCATGATTACCGTGTTCTGGGTCTGTGAAGGTGTGATTCTCATTGATTTGATGACAAGAGGTGGTACCATTAATTCAGAAGCATATGTCAATACTTCAACAAAACTCACAAGGCACTCCCGATGACTTCAGCGCCACAACAACCCAGAAATATTTTGCTGCAACACGATAACGTTTATGATTAATAAAAATTTTTTCCGGGCTATTATGCCGTGGTCTGATGGATTTCGCATTGTAACCCAACGTTTCGTCCCCACCTACGGAGGACATCTTCAAAGGGGTTCGTGGCTTCTGTTAACTTCCGAAACACACACTGTCTCACTACTGACTGCAGCAAATTTTTGTTTTCGCGTGCTCCCGCGCACAGGCGTGACGTCACATGTTTGGAATACGCGAGCGCAATTGGCCGTTGTCGGTTGCCGCCGTCCGCTGTTGCTATCATCGCATGGCGGAAGACTGGTACACATCTTCTTCAGCACCGGCATCCAGATGTCATTCAATTTCACGCCCTCCTCCTTCCTATTAAAATTCCTGGGGTGTTTCATACTCTCTATAGCCTCTCTGTAAAGCCTTTCATGATATCCGCTTGTGGCTGCCAGTACTTGAGTTCTATCAAAATAAATGTGGTGGTCTCCTGACTGCAAAGCGATAACATTTGACCCCACATAAGTCTAAGAACTGCCGATCACATGTCAAAACAGGGTTAGACAGTATTACCCCATCCACCCTACAGCCATGACCTAAACAAATGGTTCAAATGGGTCTGATCACTATGTAACTTAACTTCTGAGGTCATCAGTCCCCTAGAACTTAGAACTACTTAAACATAACTAACCTAAGGACATCACACACATCTATGCTCGAGGCAGGATTCAAACCTGCAACCGTAGCTGTCGCGCGGTTCCAGACTGTAGCGCCTACAACCGCTCGGCCACTTCGGCCTGCAGCCATGACCTAGCGCCATAGGACTTCCACTTGTTTGAGCCATTGAAGGATGCCATTCGTGGCAATAATTTTGAGGACGATGAGGGTGGTGATTTACACAGTGAACAATTGGCTCCTCCATCAGGACAAAAATAGGTACCGACAGGGCACCCATGGAGGAAGGCCATAAAACGGTATGGAGATTACGTGGAAAAATAGGGTGTGTAGGGAAAACAATATTCTTTCGTCTGTGTAATTCTCGTTATGTTCAATAAAAAAATTGTCGAAGAAAAAAATGCGATGGATTAATTTCTGGGCAACCTTCGTATCAATTACTACTGGATTTGACAGTAAAATCACTTGGCACTGTACTCCCAAATATTCGAATAAACCAATACAAAATACAATACACACTAGTCTTGACATAATCAGTGGAAAAATATGTGAAAACGACACGAACAGTATGATACTATTGTCTAGAACTTCGAATCAGTTCAGTCTGGGATACTAAGTAGCCTGCGCAAATACTCACATCAAAAAAGTTTTGCATTACCCCGGTTCCCAGAACTCCTGAAGACAGATATTGACTGTGGATATTGTATCACACACCCAGTCCATTTGAATGTAAACAACCATGCATGAGCAGCGAACGTGAGACGCAGGAGTTCCGACAGCCGATTAGTACCAG
The DNA here is from genome assembly GCF_023897955.1 of Schistocerca gregaria. Taxonomy (NCBI): domain Eukaryota; kingdom Metazoa; phylum Arthropoda; class Insecta; order Orthoptera; family Acrididae; genus Schistocerca; species Schistocerca gregaria. The sequence goes on from NC_064931.1 coordinate 840,203,025, forward strand.
TCATTCCACCAGGAAGGAGGTACAAGGCTCATGTTGGCTGTAGTTCAACCATGCATAGACGGTCGATAGCGCGACTCGATCGCGTCCGACAGTACGTGGGGCCCACGTACGCCGCTGTTAGTCATGGAAGGCCCGTAACGGCTGCACGATACGTGAATGTCATTGTCCGACCGACATTGCAACCATATCGACAGCGTATTGGCGGGGCATTCGTCTTCATGGACGACAGTTCTGCATCTACATCTACATCCATACTCCGCAAGCCACCTGCCAGTGTGTGGTGGAGGGTACCTTGAGTACCTCTATCGGTTCTCCCTTCAATTCGAGGCTCGTATTGTTCGTGGAAAGAAGGATTGTCGGTATGCCTCTGTGTGGGCTCTAATCTCTCTGATTTTATCCTCATGGTCTCTTCGCGACATATACGTACGAGGGAGCAATATACTACTTGACTCCTTGGTGAAGGTATGTTCTCGAAACTTCGACAAAAGCCCGTACCGAGCTACTGAACGTCTCTCCTGCAGAGTCTTCCACTGGAGTTTATCTATCATCTCCGTAACGCATTCGCGATTACTAAATGATCCTGTAACGAAGCACGCTGCTCTCCGTTGGACCTTCTCTATCTCTTCTATCAACCCTATCTGGTACGGATCCCACACAGCTGAGCAGTATTCAAGCAGTGGGCGAACAAGTGTACTGTAACCTACTTCCTTTGTTTTCGGATTGCATTTCCTTAGGATTCTTCCAATGAATCTGAGTCTGGCATCTGCTTTACCGACGATCAACTTTATTTGATCATTCCATTTTAAATCACTCCTAATGGGTACGCCCAGATAGTTTATGGAATTAACTGCTTCCAGTTGCTGACCTGCTATATTGTAGCTAAATGATAAGGGATCTATCTTTCTATGTATTCGCAGCACATTACACTTGCCTACATTGAGATTCAATTGCCATTCCCTGCACCACGCGTCAATTCGTTGCAGATCCTCCTGCATTTCAGTACAATTTTCCATTGTTACAACCTCTCGATATACCACAACATCATCCGCAAAAAGCCTCAGTGAACTTTCGATGTCATCCAAAAGGTCATTTATGTATATTGTGAATAGCAACGGTCCTACGACACTCCAGTGCGGCACACCTGAAATCACTCTTACTTCGGAAGACTTCTCTCCATTGAGAATGACATGGTGCGTTCTGTTATGTAGGAACTCTTCAATCCAATCACACAATTGGTCTGATTGTCCATGCGCTCTTACTTTGTTCATTAAACGACTGTGGGGAACTGTATCGAACGCCTTGCGGAAGTCAAGAAACACGGCATCTACCTGGGAACCCATGTCTATGGCCTTCTGAGTCTCGTGGATGAATAGCGCGAGCTGGGTTTCACACGATCGTCTTTTTAGAAACCCATCGTGCACATCTCGTGAATGACTTCCTTCAGGATAACGATATCGCTCAACTAGAGTGGCCAGCACGTTCTCCATACATGAACCCTGTCGAACACGCATGTGATAGACTGAAAAGGGCTGTTTATGTGTTTATGGATGATGTGATCCACCAACCGCTCTGCGGGATCTTCGCCGAATCGCCGTTGAGGAGTGGGACAATCTGGACCAACAGGGCCTTGATCAACTTTTTGATAGTGTGCCAAGACGAATACAGGCATGCATCGATACAAGAGGACATGCTACTGGGTATTTGAGGTCCCTGTGTATTGCGGTGGTACAACATGCAATGTGTGGTTTCCATGAGCAATAAAAAGGGTGGAAGTGATGCTTATGTTGATCTCTATTCCTATTTTCTCTACAGGTTCCGGAGCTCTCGGAACCGAGGTGATGTATAACGTTTTTTGATTTGTGTAAATGAACGGCATTATGTCTATTGGAGATTAACAATAATCTCATTCTGCATTCGAAAGATAGGCAACAGGAATATTTAACGATCGTGGCATATGTTTTATACCGGGTTGTTGGAAATGTCAGGTACAAGGAAACAATTCAATGAGGAATATGTACAACTCTTGTATTCAGAGTAACACAGTTCTGGTAGAACTTGATTTCGCCTCCGGAATGGTACTTCACTTGCCTGCGCTGTCCACATACGAATATTATGTATACACATTAGAATCTCTCTCAAAGCCAGATCACTCAAGCTCAGCCACCCATTTCCTTTGAGCATAGCGACATTTGTCGGTCGCAATAACCACTCAAGTCAACTTAAGACTTCACGACAGTAACTTGACGACCAGTATACTACGAACGACACAATACTTTCATGATTAATCCTTGTGTGCTGTTCAAATTTTAATGCACATGGCGTAGTTTACGCAGCGTGGCAGATATTAACGGATATAAATCACTTACCGATTGAACTGTTTCTGACTAACCATCACACCGTGTCATCTGTCCCGTTCCGTGGTGTACTGTTACTCGTACCGACAAAAAGTACTGCCATGTTATACATTTAATTCTACCATGCCCTGCTCCATCCTGTAATGAACGAGGCGTCGCCTGCAGCCCTACCTTACCCTCTTTTGTGAGGCAACCCTCTCTAGGAGTTCACAACGAACAAAAGCTTCGTAACCACCGAGTTATCGATATTGGCGTTCATTATGCACAGTTTAGATACACAGTTTTACACAAAGGAAAAATTGGATGTAGCATTATTAATGTAGATAAATGTGCGAATGCATAGACCTCTTCACTTGGCTGAACATGACGCATTCTACACTTGCATGCCAAGAATGACCTCTTTAATATCTGTTTATGACACTTCAAATAGAGACACTCGTGGATTACCAATATAGTATTACTTCTGCTTGGGGCAGCTAACAGGGCATATCCGTAATTCCCCTACCTGTGATAGTAAAGCACATGTGTATATATTCGACATCGTGGTGAAAGGATAAGGTCATAAACAATATCGTGCAATGTTTAGAGACTTTAGTACACCACATATACCGCACCCAAATGGCTTCAGGTACTGTTTACAGGTGAGTAACCTAAGTCTTTATGCTGTAGTTTTGTAACTATATTCTATTTGGGAAATACGTGTTTTTCTGATATATGAACTGTGTACTTCAGGAGGAACGGTAAATATTTCAGGACACGGTAGTATAACTCATTTCCAATAAAACATTCCATAATAAATGTGTCCGGTTTCTATTTGTTGCAGAAGTAGAGTTGTTATAAAATAACCAAAACAAATGCTTACGGAGGGGTATTAGGGAAGGTAAATGATTAAGATCAAAGTTGATTTTTATAAATTCCACATCCGAATTCTTTCTTTCGACGTCTCTTGACAACTCCACACATAGCTGTTCCGGGGTCCACTTGGTGTATTTTTGTGGAGGCAGTGCTGTTAATAATATGAACCATCAATTCGGCTTTTGTTTTTACTTTTTCTTTGTAGACTTTGCCTTTCAACGTCCACACAGGCAGGTGTATAGAGGCATAAGGTCATGGGTCTTGGTGGCCCTGACGCGTAACCATTACTGCTGATCCATGTTTCTAGCAATATGAGGTTTAAATGATGTTTCACCTGATGACTACAAAGTCATGTCCTCGTCATAATGGAAGGCAATATGTATTCTTGTATCAAAAAGAACTTTCTCCAATAATTCTGGAAGCTGTTTTTCAAGGAGTTCCACATTATGGGGCCCAGTAAGGTGATGTGGTCACGCAGTAATCCAAACAACCGATTGTCTACCATACCCCACTGTTGAAACATTACATCGCGTAAAGTAAACTCATTCACAGCCTGATCTTCAATACAAAGATGAGAGTCACCTCAATGTAGTTGGAGAACCAACACGTGATACGGAACCTGTACCTTTATAATAAACAAAACTTGGACACATGTTCTATGGAATATTTATCCTACCACATCTTAAATCAAGTCATCAAAAATTTTTTACAAATATTGAGGAGATGTTTCGTATACCAAAACAAGAATTTAAATTCATGTATACTCATATCCAAAAATCTCTAATTTATGAGTTATAAGGAAGACAAGATAAGGTTCGGATGAGAATAAAAATCGAATTCTTCAACCACCGCATACAGACCACTCTAAATCCATGTGCTACAGTTTGGGCTAAACGTCACCATCAGTTTCATGTGTGGACTGAAATTGTAGGTAACTGTCTTGGGGTTTCATACCTTCTACTACTACGTCTCACCAGTGACACTTACGAGATCTCTATTCAGAATACTCCAAAAGCTAACTGGGAGATACAACCACGCAAAGAAAAAAAAAGAAAATGAAAAAAAAATCAAAGACCTTCACAATCTCCTGACCTCTGTTAGTAATCCCATTTCTGGGGTTAATTAATACAATTTATTTGTGCTGCTGACAATCTTTGTGCTGAAACTATTCATTGGCGAGTCGCTGAAGCCTGTGAAGCCATTTAACACCGCCAGGGGTATATTTCAAACTGTTAGACTGGCCTTGATTCAATGAACACGTGCGTGTGTGGAAGCCACAGTGGCCACTTTTGAATTTTTCAGTTGATGATGCTTTCACGCTAACAATGTGTAACAGATGTGTTGAACATAAAATCAAATAAGAGTTTCATAAATAAAGAAAAGTATTATCATGCGATGTACACTGGAACTAGAGGACAGGCATGTGACTGACCGTGGAATCCCACGTTGTTATTACAACTCCATTTTGTTGTGTTGCTACAAGCAGGAAAGCATTTTTCACGTTCCCGAAGATTTTGTTCGTAGTTAGCTGGAAATATGTTAAAGGAGATGAGTACAAAATTTAATAATTATCCATACTTTAAAACTTCGCCGCTCTAGAATATCAGTTACATAAGTAGTGGCGTTGTTCACGAAGTACATTAATGGATCACGTTTTGTTAGTAAGTGCACGTGCCTCAGTTTGGGAACGTATTGGATTCCTAATGTGGAGCCCACCAAACTGGGATCCCCATTTTTTTTAATCTTATGGGACGCAACTGCTAAGGTCATCAGTCCCTAAGCTTACACAATACTTAACCTAAATTTTCTTAAGGACAAACACACACACCCATGCCCGAGGGAGGACTCGAACCTCCGCCGGGACCAACCGCACAGTCCATGACTGTAGCGCCCTAGACCGCTAGGCTAATCCCGAGCGGCCCCAAATTATTCGTTGTAACTTTTCAGTTCATCGGTTCCTATGTCTCAGCTAGTTTACTTTCTACAAACTTCATTTTAGATAAATCCCACGTATGTATATGTAAACAAGGAAGAGTCCCTGACAATAGTCTAAGTTTCTTTTATAGTTCACAAACAAATGAAGGCTACCACTGCAATACGCGCAGTAAAAGTAGTGTAATGCTATAAAACATCTCACAATTTCTGTGTTCTTCAAATAACATTGAAACTTTATGCTAACGACAGCACATCCCCAGAAGAATCTATGGACACCGAATTAGGAAGGAAACCAACCTTTCCTCGTCTGTATATGAAATATTTCTGAAGGCTTGCCTATCAGCTTGCTGTAAAAATGAAACTGAAAACTCATTTTCGAAAGAAAACCTGCAAGGTGGTAAAACATCGTTTGGCAATTTCCTAAAAAGGAAACCTGAACTCTCAGTTAGTTCTCCACAAGAACTTTCATTCGCCAGTGCTAAGAGTTTCACAGCCGACGATGTCACAAAGTTTTTTGACATTTATGAGCTGGCCTTGCATCCAATCAAGAACAACCCTACCAATTTTTTTCCGGTGAGGGAACTTTTATCACAGTTGTGCATCATAAGCATACTAAAATTGTTACATTGAAAGTGGAAATGCAAAAAGCTTCTCTAGAAGCTGATTAAAGGGATGCACTTATTACTGTAGTGATACGTATAAGCCCTTCGGGACACTTCATACCACCCCTAACGATCCTCCTAGTAAGGTATATGAACATCGAATTAATGGGTAGTGCTCCTCTAGGTTCCATTTATCCATACCATCCTTCAGGACTGATTCGAACAAACATTTATACAATGGTTACTACACATCTGGCTATAGGTGAAACCAACGAAAGATGATCCTGACGTTCTTGTAGTGGATGGACACTTCACTCATGTGAGAAATATTGACTTGATTCATTTGGCTAGGGATTACCATGTCTCCATTGTGTCTCTCCCGCCAGATTGTTGTTGTTGTTGTCTTCAGTCCTGAGACTGGTTTGATGCAGCTCTCCATGCTACTCTATCCTGTGCAAGCTGCTTCATCTCCCAGTACCTACTGCAACCTACATCCTTCTGAATCTGCTTAGTGTACTCATCTCTCGGTCTCCCTCTACGATTTTTACCCTCCACACTGCCCTCCAATGCTAAATTTGTGATCCCTTGATGCCTCAAAACAAGTCCTACCAACCGATCCATTCTTCTAGTCAAGTTGTGCCACAAACTTCTCTTTTCCCCAATCCCATTCAATACCTCCTCATTAGTTACGTGATCTATCCACCTTATCTTCAGTATTCTTCTGTAGCACCACATTTCGAAAGCTTCTATTCTCTTCTTGTCCAAACTAGTTATCGTCCATGTTTCACTTCCATACATGGCTACACTCCAAATAAATATTTTCAGAAATGACTTCCTGACACTTAAATCTATATTCGATGTTAACAAATTTCTCTTCTTCAGAAACGCTTTCCTTGCCATTGCCAGTCTACATTTTATATCCTCTCTACTTCGACCATCATCAGTTATTTTACTTCCTAAATAGCAAAACTCCTTTACTACTTTAAGTGTCTCATTTCCTAATCTAATTCCCTCAGCATCATCCGATTTAATTTGACTACATTCCATTATCCTCGTTTTGCTTTTGTTGATGTTCATCTTATATCCTCCTTTCAAGACACTGTCCATTCCGTTCAACTGCTCTTCCTAGTCCTTTGCCGTCTCTGACAGAATTACAATGTCATAGGCGAACCTCAAAGTTTTTACTTCGTCTCCATGAATTTTAATACCTACTCCAAATTTTTCTTTTGTTTCCTTTACTGCTTGTTCAATATACAGATTGAATAACATCGGGGAGAGGCTACAACCCTGTCTCACTCCTTTCCCAACCACTGCTTCCCTTTCATGCCCCTCGACTCTTATGACTGCCATCTGGTTTCTGTACAAATTGTAAATAGTCTTTCGGTCCCTGTATTTTACCCCTGTCACCTTTAGAATTTGAAAAAGAGTATTCCAGTCAACATTGTCAAAAGCTTTCTCTAACTCTACAAATGCTAGAAACGTAGGTTTGCCTTTTCTTAATCTTTCTTCTAAGATAAGTCGTAAGGTCAGTATTGCCTCACGTGTTCCAACATTTCGACGGAATCCAAACTGATCCTCCCCGAGGTCCGCATCTACCAGTTTTTCCATTCGTCTGTAAAGAATTCGCGTTAGTATTTTGCAGCTGTGACTTATTAAACTGATAGTTCGGTAATTTTCACATCTGTCAGCACCTGCTTTCTTTGGGATTGGAATTATTATATTCTTCTTGAAGTCTGAGGGTATTTCGCCTGTCTCGAACATCTTGCTCACCAGCTGGTAGAGTTTTGTCATGACTGGCTCTCCCAAGGCCGTCAGTAGTTCTAATGGAATGTTGTCTACTCCGGGGGCCTTGTTTTGACTCAGGTCTTTCAGTGCTCTGTCAAACTCTTCACGCAGTATCGTATCTCCCATTTCGTCTTCATCTACATCCTCTTCCATTTCCATAATATTGTCCTCAAGTATATCACCCTTGTATAAACCTTCTATATACTCCTTCCACCTTTCTGCCTTCCCTTCTTTGCTTAGAACTGGGTTGCCATCTGAGCTCTTGATATTCATACACGTGGTTCTCTTCTCTCCAAAGGTCTCTTTAATTTTCCTGTAGGCAGCATCTATCTTACCCCTAGTGAGATAAGCTTCTACATCCTTACATTTGTCCTCTAGCCATCCCTGTTTAGCCATTTTGCACTTCCTGTCGATCTCATTTTTGAGACGTTTGTATTCCTTTTTGCCTGCTTCATTTACTGGATTTTTATATTTTCTCCTTTCATCAATTATATTCAATATTTCTTCTGTTACCCAAGGATTTCTAGCAGCCCTCGTCTTTTTACCTACTTTATCCTCTGCTGCCTTCACTACCTCATCCCTCAGAGCTACCCATTCTTCTTCTACTGTATTTCTTTCCCCTATTCCTGTCAATTGTTCCCTTATGCTCTCCCTGAAACTCTGTACAACCTCTGGTTCTTTCAGTTTATCCAGGTCCCATCTCCTTAATTTCCCACATTTTTGCAGTTTCTTCAGTTTTAATCTACAGGTCATAACCAATAGATTGTGGTCAGAGTCCACATCTGCCCCTGGAAATGTCTTACAACTTAAAACCTGGTTCATAAATCTCTGTCTTACCATTATATAATCTATCTGATACCTTTTAGTATCTCCAGGGTTCTTCCACGTATACAACCATCTTTCATGATTCTTAAACCAAGTGTTACCTATGATTAAGTTGTGCTCTGTACAAAATTCTACTAGGCGGATTCCTCTTTCATTAATTAGCCCTAATCCATATTCACCTACTATGTTTCCTTCTCTCCCTTTTCCTACACTCGAATTCCAGTCACCCATTACTATTAAATTTTCGTCTCCCTTCACTATCTGAATAATTTCTTTTATTTCATCGTACATTTCTTCAATTTCTTCGTCATCTGCAGAGATAGTTGGCATATAAACTTGTACTACTGTAGTAGGTGTGGGCTTCGTATCTATCTTGGCCACAATAATGCGTTCACTATGCTGTTTGTAGTAGCTTACCCGCATTCCTATTTTCCTATTCATTATTAAACATACTCCTGCATTACCCCTATTTGATTTTGTGTTTATAACCCTGTAGTCACCTGACCAGAAGTCTTGTTCCTCCTGCCACCGAACTTCACTAATTCCCACTATATCTAACTTTAACCTGTCCATTTCCCTTTTTAAATTTTCTAACCTACCTACCCGATTAAGGGATCTGACATTCCACGCTCCGATCCGTAGAACGCCAGTTTTCTTTCTCCTGATAACGACATCCTCCTGAGTAGTCCCCGCCCGGAGATCCGAATGGGGGACTATTTTACCTCCGAAATATTTTACCCAAGAGGATGCCATCATCATTTAATCATACAGTAAAGTTGCATGTCCTCGGGAAAAATTACGGCTGTAGTTTCCCCTTGCTTTCAGCCGTTCGCAGTACCAGCACAGCAAGGCCGTTTTGGTTAATGTTGCAAGGCCAGATCAGTCAATCATCCAGACTGTTGCCCCTGCAACTACTGAAAAGGCTGCTGCCCCTCTTCAGGAACCACACGTTTGTCTGGCCTCTCAACAGATACCCCTCCGTTGTGGTTGCACCTACGGTACGGCCATCTGTATCGCTGAGGCACGCAAGCCTCCCCACCAACGGCAAGGTCCATGGTTCATGGGGGGGCCCTCCAGATAGCGCCCATAAAATGCAGACATTGGACGTTGCGTCTATTGGGCCACTGAAGACAGTTTATGTTCAGGAGATTGACAGCTGGATATAGTGACCATGTCGGTCGTGTTGTAACAGTATACCAAGTAAGCGAAATCTATCGAAAAGCTTCAGAACAGACATAGGCAGCAGAAATAACAGCAAACGATTTACAGAAGGCGAGTCTGTTCCGATGCAACCTTCAAAATTTCCGGCCCCATGTATTTGTTGTTCTAGAAGAAGTGGTTGATCCTCCTAAGAATAGTCCATCTGCAGATGAGGATTCATAAGATGGACTTCGTGGAGATCTCCAAAAAATGCCGATTCTGAAACACGGGAATCTGAGGAAAATGCTGTTCCTCAAATTCTAAGATCCAGATTTGTCATAGGAACTGACATCAGTTCTTCTCCAAAAATTAGATGCCAAATAGGTTCCAGAAGATACCGCAATGGCGCTTGTCATCTGATCACTTGTTCTCCTTATAAGCATCAGTTAGTGGACTCAAAACAAAGGGTGGTAACACCGAAGGAAGTGGGAAATGCAGGACGTGGTAAGCGCGGGGCATCAAACCGGGCACCTAGTCGTGGTAAATCGACTGACAAGACACGGGGGATCACTGAATATTCATCAGAGTCGGAAGCAGATGAAAGTGAACTGTGTGATAAAAATGAAGGCAGCGACGACGATGAAGACGTAGAGTGCACGTACTGTGCATGGCTCTTCTCAGCCGATCGCAATGGAGAGAACTGAATTCGATGCTCACAATGAATGAAATGGGTACATACAACATGAGCTGGCTCTATAAGCAAGAGATATGTTTGTGATAGGTGTCGTTAAAGGTGCTACAGATGCCAAACATCTGGGTTTGTATACAATGGTCACAAGATCTCCGCAAATTAAGAACCAATTTTCTAGCGAGACAGTTGTGCAGTATTATTTGCACTATTTTTAACGTTGTTGTATAACAAGAGCAGAAATGGAACTTGCATCATCATTCTGACGTGCAAAATAATGTATATTTACTGTTTGTGTTAACATAAATAATTTTCATTTTATTCTGTAAGCTACCTAAGAAGGCCTCCTAAAATTAGGTGACTCTATCTTGTTTTGCTGTAAGAAACGCTTTCCTAAAGCATTAAAATGTATTATTGAATCAACGTGTACAAGAAACTAAGTTTGTATACTGATGTACAAAGTGTTTTCATTTATTTCTTTTTTGCTGATCTCTGGTTGTAGTAGGTATTCCGAGAGTTGCTTTTAGAATCTTCCTTTCCCGCACATGTTTCTGTCCTAGACGTTTAATTTTCTAAATCATACGTTCGCCACTTCACATTCAAGAAACACAGTTGTTCCACCACAGTACAGTACAAGTGCCCAAGTATCGGCGTAAACATCCAAGTCTGTTTTCTCGATGGCAACAAACCATAGCCTCTTCCCAGTTTTATGTGTATCATTATCTGTTTTAAATCGTTATTTATTTTCGAGATGTCGTTTATTTGGCTCTATTTGGAAAATTTTTTAACTTCTGGTTTGTTGATAAGCTGACTTTTGGGAATTGTCTTGAAGTAACAGCATCATTTGAAGCGACACTGACAGTACCTAATGGAAAACTTCCTAAGCACGTGAGGGCATCAGCCGAAGAAGAGGACCTATGATTCAATAACTAGCAATTGTTTATCATCTGATAGGCATGAGTACTCATCAGTCACAATAACTCACATTTTGACGAGAAATTACATAATAGGTGGGAGTAAGTCTAACGGATAAATGTTCTCGTAGTCCACTAGTAGCGGGAAATTACATTCCTGGCTGCAAGCTAAAGCTTCATTCTGGCTGAGCAGGGTAATGTAATATTCATAGTAAAGTGATTAACTAAGGTTAGTGGATTCACAAAGCGTCAGTAACTGGCAACAGATTATGCCAATATGTCTTCTCTCCGACAATTTACTGCTTTCACAAATAATTTGCTTAAAATCTCATCAGCTACCAGTGCGTACAGAGCTCAGTAAATAATGCAGCATCGACAGCTGGCTCAGTAATAATGTTGTCCATGCAGTTACATTCGCACGGAACATTGTATGGTTATCTTTCTAATATTTACCAAGATTTCGCTACATATGCGCGTTATCAATCGCCTTGCTTTCTCTCATCATAAAAGGATGGAACCAATATTGCCGCGTTCAGTACTCTTGTAAGACATGATTACAATGCGTTACAACAGTCAGGTATATCTATCTCACGTGTCCCAAAAATATACTTTTAAAAAGCTTTAAAATTCACTATAAAAATTAATTTTGATTATAGAATGGATAAATTGGAGTACATCCATTTTCTCAGCCCTTCTGCGAATCAATCCTTTGAAACCAAGGATGAGAAATGTTTCTCAGACAGCTTAGAATGAAAGCAATGTCTTTAAAGACAAAATTCCTAAGGAGTGCTTCCTGTTTGTAGCAATATAAAGTAAAATATGAAACCAATTTGTGACACCTTGTGAGAGCTATGACTGTCAATTAAACTCTTCTGGTCCGTGTCTTCTTAAAACTACTGATTTCCTTTGTAAAATTTTTCATTTTCTCCCTTCATTATTTTAAAATTTCGTAAAGCCTAGCCCCCTGCATGTCACTGAAACGAACACCATTCACTTCTTTCCACACCCTGAATAATTTTCTATGTGAAATCTGTCACTCACAATTATTTCCATGAGATTTGATGGTAAGGGACTACAAGTAACATGATGGATACCAGTAAAGACTGTTCTGGGTGTCCGAGTTCCTTAAGAAAAGTGTACGTTGGTGTTAGTAGAATCCTTCTGCAATCAGCTTCAAATCTCAGATCCCCAAATGTTCTCAATAGCCTCCCTTGAAAAGAACTTCGACTGGACCCCAGAATTCAAATTTTATTTCTCGGAGCATCTCCGTAATACTCGTGTGCTGATCAGTACAACGGTAACAAATATGGAAACGCGCCTCTGAATCGCTTCTACGTCTTCCTTTAATTTCTAGCTGATGGGGATCCCAAACACACGAGCAGTATTCAAGATTGGGTCGCACTAGTTTTTTAGTATTCTCTATGTTGCAGAAGCCACCGCTTACCGTAAAGTTCTCTCAGTAAAAAGAAGTCAATCATTCATGGCCCCCACTACAATCCTTCCATGTTCGTTCCATTTCAAATAGCTTTGCAACTTTATGCCCAGATATTTAAGCAACGTGGCTGTGTCAAGTAGCACAGTACTAATGCGGTATTCGAACATTGTGCGATTGTTTTTCTGATCATTTGGATTAACTTACATTTTTCTACATTCAGAGCTATCTGCCATTGGTCACATCAATTTGAAATTGTGTCTAAGAGATCTTGTGGCCTACTATCACTCAAAGACGACTACCCTGCCACACGCCTCAACATCACTAGCAAGCGGCAGCACATTGCTGCTCATCTTGTCCGTTAGATCATTTATGATTCAGAGAATAACAGTGGCCTTATCCCAATTCCCTAGGGCTCGCGTGACGATTCCCATGACTCTGATGAACACTCACCGTCGAGGACAGAGTACTGGGTCCTACTACTTAAGAAGTTTTCGAACAACTCATATATCTGGGATCCTATGGGGTGTGGCAGTAACTTCGTGGGGCAAGGTGTGAAATGCGTTTGCGAAATCTAGGAATATGTAATCTGCTTCATGCCCTTCAACCATAGTTCGCAGGATGTCACATGGGAAAAGGGCCACCTGAGTTCCACATGAGCAGTGCTTTCTAAACCTGTGCTAATTTGTGGGCAGGAGCTTTTCCATCTCAAGGAACTTTATTGTTTTCGAAATGAGAATATGTTCCGGATTTATGCAGGAAACCGATGTGAAGAAGGACGTTGATCTTTAATTTTGCGGCTCCGTTGTTTTACCCTTCCTATATGCAAAAGATACTGCGTTCTGTTTTTTTTTTCTTTTTTTTTTTTTGCATTCGCTTGGGACTTCGCTCTGACTTATGAGCGTCAGATTCGCGATAAGTGCAGGCTAAGTAAGAGATTGAATCCGGACGTGGTGACTTGTTTGTTTCCAACTATTAGCAATTTTATGTAGCTCGAGAATTTTCTCAAGTTCTAGGTTAGAACCTTAACTGAAGTATGGCGCTGATAGGTGTGGCATGCTTCACGCAGCGATCCCTTTACATAAGCACGAATTTCTACTAACTTTTGCCTGTTGTCATTTGCACGTTTTGTTTTGAACGTAGTGTGTAACAGACTTAGCATACTCAGCATTTTACGAATGACGTTATTAAACCACGGTGGGTTTCTCCCTTGTTTAATCCACGTGCTCGGCAAAATCCTCTCTCAAGATCATGACTTACACCAAGGTGACGAAAGTCATGGAAGAACGATATAATCATCTATAGATGGCGGTAGTATCACGTACACAATGGGAGAATTGCAGTTAATTAGCAGAACTGTCATTTGTACTCAGTTGATTCATGTGAAAAGGTTTCCAAGACAACTACGGAAGCACTAAGAACAATTACAGACTTTGAAGGCGGAAAGGTAGTTCGAGCTAGAAACGTGGAACATTCAATTTTGAAATCGTTAGGAAATTCAGTATTCCGAGGTCCACAGGGTCAGTAGTTTGCAGTGAATATAAAATTTCAGCCATTGTCTCCTACCACGTGCTACGTCGTCTCCGACGGGCTTCATTTGACGCCCGAGAGCTTCAAAAATGGTTCAAATGGCCCTAATTAATATGGGACTTAACATCTGAGGTCATCAGTCCCGTAAACGTAGAACTACTTAAACCATCTAACCTAAGGACATCACACACATCCATGGCCGAGGCAGGATTCGAACCTGCAACCGTAGTAGCCACGTAGGTCTGGACTGAAGCGCCTAGAAGCGCTCGGCCGCCGCGGCTGGCTAACTACCTACAGCAGCGGCGTTTGTGTAGAGTTGTCAGTGTGAACAACAAGCAAGAAATAACCACAGAAATCAATGTGGGACTTACGACGTCATGGCGTTAGTGAGCTATGGCAACAGACGATCCTGGGCTCGTGGCCATATCGGTTAGAACCTAAGTGGTTGGGAAACAGTAGTCTGCTCACATGAATCCCGATTTCAGCTGGTGAGAACTGACGGTACGGTTCGAGTATAATATAGACTACACGAAGCCACAGACCCAAGTTGTCAAGACGGCATTGTACAATATGGTGATGGCTCCATAATGGTGTGTGCTCTGTTTACATGGATCATTGCCTGGAAATGGTTATGCTCGGCTACTTGGAGACTATTTACAGCCATTGATGTACCACACGTACCTAAACAGCGATGGAACTTTTATGGAGACAATGCGCCATTTTAATGGGCCACAGTTGTCCCGATTTGTTTGAAGAACATTCTGGACAGTTCGAGCAAATGATTTGGCCACCCACATCGCTTGACCTGAATCATATTGAACATTTATTGGAAATTATCGAGAGGCCTGTTCATGCACATAATTCTGCACTGGTAACATTTTCGCTAATTATGGATGGCTATAGAGACACCACAGTTCAATGGACTCCCAACAACTTGTTGAGTCCATTCCACGTCTAGATACTGTACTAGGACGCTCAAAAGGAGGCCAAACACGATATTTTCAGGTATCCCCCATGACGTTGTCAGCTCAGCGTATGGTCTGTTTAGATTTTGCTCATAATTGTCCAACATAGTGGAACTAAATTATCTCCACTACTTCTCTAAGAGGAATGCTAGCAACTATTCATCTCCTCTTTCTAGCGAAAATACTTTCCTAGCGTTCTTGATTGATTTATTAACTTTAGTAAACTTCAATGATATTATGTCAAAATGAGCGCTAATCACTGTCTTTACAGTAAAACCATCGGTAAAGTCATATTTGGATATTACAGTTCTACGTATACATACACTAGTAATTACATACTTATTCTGCTGAGCAACACTTGGAAACATAATTAAATTGTGGTTTGGTATTCCCGTGGAATTCTGATTATCAAAAGCATTAGATTGGCAACACAGGGTAATATATAGGGATGTAGGCGCTGCTGACAAACCTGTAGAGTATTTTATACGTTACTATACCGTTGTATGCTGACAAGGTTTGGAGGATGCTAAGAAACTGTTAATCCAGAGCCTCAAGAACACTTTCATGTACGTCCATGTGATCTGTGTTCCGAGAATATCATAGCAATATTTGGTCTCCATGTTCTTCTTCTCCGCAAACACATAGAAGCGTGGCAGAGGGTGGAATATGGAAACCCTAGGTCACATAGAAATAATGTTAAAATACGATATTGCAGTGCCTGTGTTGTTAACTACAACGATATTATTTTCCTACGGACATGCATGCATGTCCAAATGAATAGGCACTGCGGCGACTGAAACTTTATGAAATATATGAAATTTTTCGCCGTTGGTGATATGAAGAACAATCAGCTGCATAAGTGAACGCAGACCGTGAAAATTTATGCTGGACCAGAATTCAAACCTGAATTTCCCACTTTGCGCGACCAGTCGCCTTAACCGATTTGGCAATCCATGCACAATCCATGCACAGGCCCAAATCATGTGTCGTTGTGCCTGCGTCACAGCCAGTACTTTTACAAAAATTGTGTAATTCCTCTCCAGGTGAGGATATTTTCATTAAAAACTACTACCTTGTATCAGTGGATAAATACAATACTAATGTGCCTGGGTTGTTAAGAAGAACGATGCAATGTTCCTTCAGATAGGAATGCAAATCTTCCATGCCAAACAATATACTGCAAGCACAAAAATTAAGCATCGTGATTAGAAGTTAGACAGTGATGTCAGATGGTGTACCAAGGGTATCTGCAAACTTTAGATTAAAGCCATCTACCTGGGGGGAGTGATTTTGGTCATCGCATGGCGGAGGCTGTGCATAGGAATATGTTTATGCGATTGGAGTAAAGAGAGGCTGCCGCATATCAGCTGGTAGTATTTACTTTTAATGCTCCACGTGGAGCGTATTCTGGAGCAGTAGGTCTTTGTCGAAAGAACTTTGGAGCGAATTATTTTAGGGACATGTTGTGTACATAGTTCTGCGTAGTCAGCATGTACACAACTTTCCGACTAGAGCGCGCCCCGCTAACCACAACAGTGCTCGCGCAGCGCTCGTCCGTCTCCGCAATACGAGATGGCGCTGCCATAGAGACGGACCAAATTCTGCTTCTGCCGATCTGCGTATTAATATGTAACGCAGCCAATGAGATTGCTGCTAACGTAGAACCTTTTCTGCTTTCGGATAACACTCGCGCAAGGATACATGAACGCGCGAGGTATTATAACGAGTGTACAGACCTCCGATTAGTCAGTCTGCATTTGTATGCACCTGTCTGTACTAGCCTGCATTTGTGGCACCAGTCTGTACGAGTTCTACATTTGTCTGTACCAGTCTATAGTCAAAGGAACTTCAGATTGTCAATTGTCAACAGCATCCAGAACCGAGTTAAGTTATTTTAATGCTTGTTATTATTTTAATAAATGTGTGTGAAAATTAGATCTGTTTAAAGTTGGTCACCGTCAATCTGCTACTCTAAGCGAGCAAGTGGCATTTCTATCGTCTGACCTAACTGCAGAAGATAAACACGTCACGATAAGTCCACGAGACATATTGCTGACACTCCCCTACTTCGTTAGAGCGACAAGTCAAATAATCTGATGGTGTGTGTACCGAAGGGCTTACAGTACACACACCACAGGACAAGGACTGGGAGAGTAGCACCAAGGATGGCATTGAGAGAGGATTGATGTAGGAGTAGTCACCCAAGGCGTGGCTATCGTGATGGAGTCCATTGCATGAGCCCATCCTGAGGTGTGCTACTCTATGTGATCAAAAGTATCCGGACACCTGCTTCAAAATGACTTACAAGTTCGTGGCGCCCTCCATGGGTAATGCTGGAATTCAGTATGATGTAGCCCAACCTTAGCCTTGATGACGGCTTCCACTTTCTCAGGCATACGCCCAATCAGGTGCTGGAAGGTTTCTTGGGGAATGGCAGCCCATTCTTCACGGCGTGCTGCATTGTGGAGAGGAATCGATGTCGATCGGTGAGGCCTAGCACGAAATCAGCGTTCCAAAACATCCCAAATGTGTTCTGTGGGGATCCAGGTCAGGGCACTGTGCAGGCCAATCCATTACAGCGATGTTACTGTCGTGTAACCAATCCACCACAGGCCGTGTTTTATGAATATGTGCTGTTGAAAAATGCAATTGCTATTCTCGAATTGCTCTTCAGCAGTGGGAAGCAAGAAGATGCTTATAAAGCAATGAAATACTTTGCTGTAATAGTGCCACGCAAAACCGCTGTAGTTGTGAGGTCATCAGTCCAGAGACTGGATTGATGCAGCTCTCCATGCTACTCTATCCTGTGCAAGCTTCTTCATCTGCCAGTACCTACTGAAAACTACATCTTTCTGAATATGCTTAGTGTATTCATCTCTTGGTCTCCTTCTACGATTATTACCTTCCACGTTGCCCTCCAATACTAAATTGGTGATCGATTGATGCTTCAGAACATGTCGTACCAACCGATCCTTCTTCTAGTCAAGTTGTGCCACAAATTTCTCTTCTCGCCAATTCTATTCAGTAACTCCGCATTACTTATGTGATCTACCCATCAAATCTTCAGCATTCTTCTGTAGCACCACATTTCCAAAGCTTTTATTCTCTTCTTGTATAAACTATTTGTCGTCCACATTTCACTTCCACACATGGATACACACCATACAAGTACTTTCATAAACGACTTCCTGACACTTGAGTCTATACTACATGTTAACAAATTTCTTTTCTTCAGAAATGCTTTCCTTGCCATTGCCAGTCTTCATCTTATATCTTCTCTACTTCGACCATTATCAGTTATTTTGCTCCCCTAATAGCAAATCTCATCTATTACTGTGTCTCATTTCCTAATCTAATTCCTACATGATATTATCTTCGGTTAGCTTTGGTGATGTTTATCTTAAATCCTACTTTCAAGACAGTATCCATTCCGTTCAACTACTCTTACAGGTCCTTTGCTGTCTCTGACAGAATTACAGCAAACCTCGAAGTTTTATTTCTTCTCCATGGATTTTAATTCCTACACAGAATTTTTCTTTTATTTCCTTTACTGCTTGCTCAACGTACTGTCTGAATAACATCAGGGATAGGTTACGACCCTCTCTCACTCCCTTCCCAACCATTGCTTCCGTTCGATGCCCCCCGACTCTTGTAAGTGACATGTGGTTTCTGCACAAATTGTAAATAGCCTTTCGCTCCCTGTATTTTACCCCTGCCACCTTCAGATTTGAAAGATATAACTCCAGTCAACGTTGTCAAAAGCTTTCTCTAAGTCTACAAATACTACAAACGTAGGTTTACCTTTCCTTAATCTATCTTCTACAATAAGTCGTAGCGTCAGTATTGCCTCAAGTGTTCCCACATCTCTACGGAATCCAAACTGATCTTCCTCGAGGTCGGCTTCTACCATTTTTTCCATTCGTCTGTAAAAAAATTCGTGTTAGTAATTTGTAGCTATGACTTATTATACTGACCATTCGGTAATTTTCACATCTTTCAACACCTGCTTTCTTTGGAATTGAAATAATTTTATTCTTCTTGAAGTTTGAAGGTACTTCGCCTGTCTGATACATATTGCTCACCACACGGTGGGGTTTTGTCATGGCTGGCTCTCTCACGGCTGTCAATAGTTCTAATGGAATGTTGTCTACTTCCAGTGCCTTGTTTTGATTTATGCCTTTTAGTGCTCTGTCAAACTCTTCACGCAGTATCATATCTCCCATTTCATTTTCATCTACATCCTCTTCCATTTCCATGTATTGTCCTCAAGTACATAACCCTTGCATTGACCCTCTATATACTCCTTCCATCTTTCTGCTTTCCCTTCTTTGCTTAGAACTGGGTTTCCATCTGAGCTCCTGATATTCATACAAGTGGTTCTCTTTTCTCCAAAGGTCTCTTGAATTTTCCTGTAGGCAGTATCTCTATTTTACCCCTAGTGACACATGCCTCTACATCCTTACATTTGTCCTCCAGCCATTTTGCACTTCCTGTCGACCTCGTATTCCTTTTGCCTGTCTCATTTACTGCATTTTCATATTTTCTCCTTTCATAAATTAAATTTAGTATTTGTTCCCTCACCCTAGGATTTCTGCTAGCCCTCGTCTTTTTAACTAATTGATCCTTTGCTGCCTTCACTATTTCATATCTCAAAGCTATCCATTAGGGAAAGATTGACAAGAACGTGGGAAAGAAATACAGTAGAAGGAGAGTGGGTAGTCATACAATGTAGGCTTTCACGGCTGGTATTGTCTTCAGTTGAAACTTCCGGGCTGAGAGGCCGTGGTCGATGTATAAAATTTCCACCTAATTTTCGTCTCCATCTGTGGGAGACATCTTCTGGGGTCATCTGGCTACTGCCACTGAGGCTTCAGGTACTCTCGCATTTATAGAGCGCATAGTGGGCACCACCATTGGTCACGTGATGCCGACGGTATGCCTAACTTTGCAAGGCGTCATCATTCTCGATTAAGAGTAATCGACTGTCATTGTGCTGGCGTAACGTCGACATCCATATTTTGTCCAACTTTAAAACTTCCTCTATTCTATTAAAATTATTATGGTGTTTGTGAATCTCTATAGGTTCTCTATACTTGCGCGCATGATAATGGGATGTTCGTGCTAGAACTCCTGTCTCATTAAATTTAATTTCATTGCTCCCATCTAAAAAAACATGCTCATCTACGGCAGATTTTTCGATGTGTCCTAAGGGACAGTTTCCTTTATGTTCGATTAAGCGGGTGTTTATACCTCTTTTCGTTGTTCCAATATATACTGGTTCACAACTGCGTGGAATTTTGTATACCCCAGATGTTGCTAGGGTGTGTCGGGTGTCTTTTGCACTTCTTAAATATTCCTTTATCTTCTTGGTGGGTCTGAAGATTGTTACAATCCAGTACCTGGACAGAACTTTCCCGATACGATCCATGACTTTATTAATGAACGGTTAGAAAACTTCTCCAGTAGAGGACCATTGTAGCTCTTGACATCAGGCTTCTTTTCTTCTTTGATGGAGGGCTCGATCAATTTCCTTGCTTGTATATCCGTTTTTCATGAAGGCTGATCGTAAGTGATTTATTTCATCTTGCAAGTAAGCCGGCTCACAGATTTTGTTGGCTCTGTCCTCCTAGGTTTTCATGACACCTCTTTTTTGCCTAGGATTATTGTTTGATTCCTTGTGGAGGTATCGATCAGTGTGAGTGCTCTTTCTATATACCTTGAGGCCCAGCGTCTCATCCACCCGTTTAATTACCGACACATCCAGGAAATTGAGTTGACCGTTGGGGTCTTTCTCCATCATAAACTATGTCTTCGGGTTAATAGTGTTCAGTTGCACAAAGAAGACATCCAGCTTTTCCTCACCATGAGTCCACACTACAAGTGTGTCATCAACATAGCGGTACCATTGAGCTAGCTCTTTACTGGCAGTCTGGACGGCTGAGCATGTCGCACGACCAGCTACACGCAGCAGCAGATGGGGCGCCAGCATTCCAGTCCACGAGGGGTCGCTTTTCGACCCTGTGAGTCAAACGCGTTTTCCATAGCCAGCTAGCAGTGGGCCACCCGACGGTTCCCTACCGGGTGCAGTCTTGTTGCCTCCCAACACATGCTGCAGGAACCTCTAGGTGAAGGCCTCAGAGTCGGCTGCCAGCGCATCTAGACGTCATCAAAACTCCGAGGCTGTACACAGCCGGCACACTGCAGTTCGTTGCATGTGTTGCTGAGGTAGCCTTTCCTTGCCAAGCTGTTTTGCAGACAGCGAAGTGGCGTCCTCAGCATAGCGGGAGCCTGTAACTTCGTCAGAGAGGAATGCGGCACTGTAGCTTAGAACAATAAAACACTTCAAGATCATGGACGAGATTTAATACAGTGCATCCTGACAGTTTTCCTCCATGTCTTACATTCCTCCACCACACATCAACATCTACGTTTGGCAGTGACGGCTACAGTTGTAAGGTTAGAGAATAAATAAAGGTCAATTTCACATCTTGCATAAGGGTTGATACATCATAACAGGGAGGTGATTGTGATACCTAAATTATGTCTTCAGTAATGAGCAGATTTACCTGTATGTAACGCAAAAGTGATGACACTCAGTTGACAGTATTGACACACCACTTCTATATAATACATGTCAATTAGCAGACGGTGAAACAAGTAGCGTGAGGAAACGTTTTGCGTGGAAGCCACTGCAGACAGATGCAGGGGCCACACCAAGGGAGATACTACAGAAAGCTCTTAAAGGTGGCGTCTATAGCGATGGTTAGTTACCGGACAGTTGCCACATACAGCAGTGCTAGTAACGCGGCTGCCAGAAGAAGGACAGAAAGAAGCTTTAGAGAACTACGTTTCGGAATGCCAAAGGGATACGAACAAAATCACTGACACATTCGATCACATGAACTGCAAGTGGTACACATGCGATTGGCACATGGAACTTTTTAGGCATATGGAGCAGGATTGATTAAAGTGCCGAGATTTCGATGCAGGTCAATGGTAGGACCCTTGCGATTGGTAGAGAGAGTTTCCACAGAATAAGAGGAAAGCTCCTGTTGGTCGAAAAAAGCTGTGACGTTGAGAACGAAAGAACCCAGGTGGGGAGAGAGTTCAGCTACGAGAAAGACAAGACCGACATTTTGAGGGGACTGTTCGTAGAACTGGCGTCAAGTACAGAATGCAGCGCATACTACTCTGTACGACTCAGAGGAAAAATATGTGTCAACACTGCGTTCACAGCTGCTGACCCCCACCTAGAAATTAGCTATCGCATCGTTGAGCTCCAACTGTGGAGAAACGAACTGGCCAGTTACTTAACTGTTCTTGCGAGAACTGAGAGGGCATTATAATATACATGTGGCTCCTGCCATGTGCGTGTATATCGCCATATTCTGAGACTAGGGATGAGTTCATGTTTACTCGCATATCGAGAAACATAGGGAAAGTTTCTGATGGAAAATTCAGCAAAGTCTTAAATAGATTTTTTATAGGATTTTGGTGGGCGGGAGCTGCTAGTCAGACGACAACTGATCGCAGCTGAGGTAAATACGGCGTGCAGAGGCATAAAGTTGTTGGTTCACCAGCTTTCGTCCACTGTAAACTCGAGTGACCTTGGGTAATCTTTTGCTCGACTTGTCACGAAAGTAACCTTCCTCCATAGATTTGACTGTCATCATAAAAATAGTACCGATCTTTGAACGGTAATCGGATGATTTGTCGTAGTACTGACAACATCATAACGTAATTGAAAGAACGATTCTGTATAGGAACTTCTAGTTAACCTTTAATATTGTTATGTTTAGGATTATTTAACTTTCTGAGATTATCAATTTAATACTGTTGTATATAGGATTAGTTCACTCTCAGAGGCCGAAATGCGTCATTTTCGGCCGGTCGGTCTGGCCGAAAGGTTCTAGGCGCTACAGTCAGGAACCGCGCCACCGCTACGGTCGCAGGTTCGAATCCTGCCTCGGGCATGGATGTGTCTGATGTCCATAGGTTAGTTACATTTGTGTAGTTCTAAGTTCTAGGGGACTGATGACCTCAGAACTTAAGTTCCATAGTGCTCAAAGCACATTTTTTTACAACTGCCTTAACATTGTCACATTGTAAACTGTGGAAAAGCTTGTATTTCCGTGACAAAATTGCAATATTAAACAATGTCATTACAGCTTACACAGTTGTGTTCAGTCACAGAATATCCTGAACCATAACCTTACAATGTTTCGCTCCAGCACACAGTTTTAACCTGCCAGCAAGTTCCCTGCCAGATTTTTTCACAAATTGCAGCATTCAGATTGACAGAGCGGTAAAACTCTTGTAAGGTTTTCCATAGCCTAAATTATTGAATCAAATAAAGAACATTAAATGTTTCTTCTTACATCCATGATAGTTGTAGTATACACAACAAAAAGTTGCAGTATACACAACAAAAAGTTTTGCATCACCTCAGTTCCGAGAGCTCTGGAACCTATACAGCAAATAGGAGTAGAGATCAACATAATAATCATTTCCGCCCTTTTTATTCCTCATGAAAACAACAGATAGCATGCTGTACTACGATATAGGGAGACCTTCCGAGGTGGTGGTCCAGATTGTTGTACACACCTGTACTTATAATACTCAGTAGCACGTCATCTTGCGTTGATGCATGCTGGTATTTATCGTGGCATACTATAACCAAATTCATCATGGTACAGTTGGTTCAGATTGTCCCAGTCCTCAATGTCGTTTCGGTGTAGGTCCCTCGCTGTGGTTAGTGGGTTACGTCGTCCATAAACAGCCCTTTCAATCAATCCCAGGCATGATCGATAGGGTTAATATCTGAGGAACATGATAGCCACTCTAGTCGAGCGATGTCGTTATCCTGGAGGACATCATTCAAAAAATTTACATGATGGGGATCAGAACTGTCAACCATGAATACGAATGTCTCGCCAATATGTTGCTGATGTGTTTGCACAATCCGTTGGAGGATGGCATTCAAGTATCGTACAGCCGTTACGGGGACTTCCATGACCACCAGTGGCGTACCTAGGCCCCACATAATGCAACCCCAAAACAGCAGGGAACCTCGATCTTCCTGCACTCGCTGAACAGTGTGTCTAAGGCCTTCAGCTTGACCAGGTTCCCTCCAACTACGAGGGTCAGTAAAAAGGTAATGCCTCCTATTTATTTTCTACGTTTAATTGTCAGGAAATTTAAATGCAATTACATAGGTTGAAAACCACAACATTGACGATCATTTTGTCATTTTTCAATGTAATCTCCGCCCATCTCTACAGTTTTGGTCCATCTTTGAACAAGGGCATGTATCCCAGCACGGTAAAAATCACAGCTCTGCTTCCTAAGCCATTGACGCACGGATGTTTTGACGGCCTCCTCATCTTCAAAATGAATCCCACAATGAGCTTCTTTTAGTGGCCCGAACAGATGGAAGTCTGATGGTGCCAGGTCAGGGCTGTATGGGAGATGAGGCAAAACTTCCCATCCAATTTTGACAATCTCGTCAGAGGTGTGACGACTGGTGTGTGGTCTTGCATTGTCATGCAAAAGAAGAACATCTGCCATTGATTTTGTTGGGCGAACTCGCTGAAGACGTGCTTTAACTTTTTTGAGGGTTGTGACGTATTGAACAGAATTTATTGTGCATCCCTGCTCCAAAAAATCAACCAGAATCACACCCTCTGTATCCCAGAAAACTGTTGCCATAACTTTCCCTGCCGATCGCACAGTTTTGAATTTTTTCTTCCTCGGCGAGCTTGTGTGACGCCACTCCATTGACTGCCTCTTTGATTCGGGTTCAAAAAAATGCACTCATGTTTCGTCCCCGGTCACTATTTTTTTCAGAAACTCATCTCCTTCCAAACGGAAGCGCTGCAAGTGTTGGGAGGCTATTGTTTTCCTTGCCTCTTTATTCTGATCGGTTAACATTCTTGGAACCCACCGTGCACAAACTTTTGAGTACCCCAATTGTTTAATAATCGTGATCACACTGCCTTTACTAAGAGAAATAATGCGACACACTTCATCTGCAGTCACCCGACGGTCACCACGAATGATGTCATCAACTTGCTGAATGTTGTTTGGAGTCACTGCTCTCACCGGCCTGCCGCTCCGCTTTTCGTCAGTCAACGGTGTTTGCCCTTCAGCTTCCTTACAACGACGAACCCATCGTCTAACAGTGCTGACATCCACTGTCACAACACCATACACATTCTTCAGTCTTTCATGAATGCGTATGGGCGTTTCACCTTCTGCATTCAAGAATTCAATCACACAACGCTGTCTCAAACGAACGTCGATGTCGGCCATCTTACCAACTTCTGCTGTGCTGCCACCTGTTGACACAGAAAGTTACTACTGCAGTGGATTGCAGAAGAAGGTTTGAGGAATGGCGCCAAATTCAAATTTTTCACTTAACTTAATTTTTTTAAGTAGAAAAAAAATGGGAGGCATTACTTTTTGACCGACCCTCGTACGTCTCCGACTATTGTCTGGTTGAAGGCATCAGCGAATGTCATCGGTGAAGAGAACGTGATGCTAATCCTGAGCGGTCCAATCGGCATGTTGTGCTCAACTGTACCACGCTGCATGGTGTCGCAGTTGCAAAGATGGACCTCGCCATGGACGTCGGGAATGAAGCTGAGCATCATGTAGCCTACTGCGCACAGTTTGAGTAACACGACGTCCTGTCTCTGCACGAAAAACATCATTCAACATAGGGGCGTTGCTGTCATGGTTCCTCCGAGCCTTAATCCGTAGGTAGCGGCCATCCACTGCAGTAGCAGCCCTTGGGCGGCCTGAGCGAGGCATGTCATTGACAGTTTCTATCTCTCTGTATCCCCCCCTGTCCGAGCAACAACGCTTTGGTTCACTCCGAGAAGCCTGGACACTTTCCTTGTTGAGAGCCCTTCCTGGCACAAACAACGTAAGACTGCCGACGCGATCCACCCGCGGTATTGACGGTCTAAGTGTCGTTGATCTACTACTTCCTTCCTGGTGGAATGACGGGAACTGATCGGCTGTTGGACCCCCTCCGTCTAATAGGCGCTGTTCATGCATGGTTGTTTACATCTTTGGGAGGTTTTAGTGACATCTCTGAACAGTGAAGCAGGCCAGTGTGGCCGAGCGGTTCTAGGCGCTTCAGTCTGGAACCGCGTGACCGCTACGGTCACAGGTTCGAATCCTGACCCTGGCATGGATGTGTGTGATGTTGTTAGGTTAGTTAGGTTTACGTGGTTCTACGTTCTAGGGGACTGAAGACCTCAGATGTTAAGTCCCATAGTGCTCAGTGCCAACTGAACCATTTTTGAACAGTTGAACGAACTCAAAGACATATTTGGCTTAAAAAAAGACCAGCTGGGTTTGCAGACGCCGGGAATTTACAGTACTGAGTGCGAATGTGGGTTGAAATATATCGGACAGACACGACGATATATCTGCCAGCGCTGTACTGAGCACACCAGGAACATACGACTAGGACAGAGAAACAAGTCCGTGGTAGCGGAACATAGCATTATTGAGGGACACACCTCCGAATTCGAAAAAAAACTAAGAAACTGTGCAGCGCCAACTGTTTCTAGGATTCGATCTTCAGAGAGGCAGTGTAGATACGTCTGCACAACAATTTAGTAAACAGGGATAGCGGTTTTCAACTCAGTGCAGCGTGGAATCCCGCAATTGGCAAAATACGTCGGGGACGTTCCAATCTGAAGGCAGCGGCGTCCGCAGACAGATTGGATAGCCACTGGGTCTCGACGCCAGGGCGCGTCGCGGCACCTACCACCACCGACACGGTAATCCCTTCCGGAGGAATGTGATGATCTAGGCTACACAATCGGACGACGGCTAAGCAGCTACAGATATGCAGAACACAGCATCCTGACATTTCACAAGAAGGTGATGGGTACGAAACCCATCGAAACGTTGCGAGAAGAAGTCGCCACCACTCGGCTGATAACCATAGAAGAATTCATCAGTTAAAGGGACTGTATCTTTGATACAATATCCACAGTCAACGTCTATCTTCAGGAGTTCTGGGAACCGGGGTGATAGGATACTTTTTGATGTGTGTATGATTGCTGGCACAACATAAGTAATACCTGCATTCACTGCAGTATCCTTTCTCTGGCTTTGTAGGTTCGATTGCAGATCTATTTGATATAACAGCGTTTGTATAACCCTAGTACAGTTTCTAGAAAGGCTGATTATCTATGTATGTGTTGTGTCAGGACATAGTTCCTATATCAGGCATAGTGTCTCAGTCAGTTTCATTTACATGCTCATAGGTTAGACTGTCAAGCGAATGAGGATTAGGGGCAAAGCGAGACTAGTATTGATGGAGGATAAGAGCAAATGTTTTAATTACATGGAAGATAGTAAAAATGGATGTGAGGGCAGGTCTGGAGAGATGATGGTTAACTTTCTCACACAACAGTCAGGCACAAGTGCAGAAGATGTCGAAAAGCAGCACCACATTGCAGTTAACCAGATGATGCAAACCGTCTAAATGAAGATGAAGAAGCTGTCGATTTTCGATACGCTGATGCAATGGTAAAAAAAAAAAAAACAGTTCAACAGGGGATTACGATACACTTCTTATGACAATGAAGTGCCGTTCCATATAGCATTCAAGCACCTCGACACAGTGTCTACTACTGGGAACAATACTCGGATGGACACCATCCTCGAGTTCTTATAGAAGGTAGAATAAAGCAGACAAAAAGAAGCCGAGGTCTCAGATGAGGTGCACAGAGATAGAAACTATAGACTTGGAAAAGAGATTGATAGGAAATGTGGAAGCGATAGAAAGATACAGGTAACTGGAATACAAGGAATTTGTACCAAGATTGACAGAAGACATGGAGAAAATCAAAGGAGAGGTGGCGGAAGTTAAGAGCATGTCAGCTGAAGCAAAAGAAGTAGCGACCGAAGCTGAGAAAGATGTGCAAGGAGCCAGGATAGAAGCGAACACTGTCAAGATAGTGGCACTTGTAGCCATTAACATGCAGAGGTAGTCTACGGCGCCATCAGTCAACTATAGCCACGCTGCAGGAAAGATAGTGGAGAAAACTGAAGAAGCAATGTCGAAGAACTGAGAAGAATATACAGAAAATACTGAGGAAGTAGAAATTATTGACGATAAAGAAACGAGGCCTAAGGTACTGCAGGAGGAAGATATCAAAGAGATCGTTGACTGTCTAAAAAATATCCAGCAGGAAATGGAAGATTGTGGTATCATGAAACACAACCAAGTAATCAATACTTGCATGTTCTCTCCAAGTCGGCGTGCCACAAGTCGCAAGCTCTGACTCATAGATCGATCTGTCATATAATAATGTGCCACTCGGTACATGCTACATGCACATTAGCTACGAAAATAACACAGACAGAGTAGTAGCAGCATGCATCATGAGGCTACACACCATGAGCTGGGATAAGAGTGAGGGCAAGAGAAGACACGGCATTCGATTAGAAACACTTTATGTCAGTTCAGAACTTCCAAAAATATCAGGACAGTGTGAATACATTACATCCAAATGCTTGGATCGCTGAGTTTGATCGATGAGCAACGACATCCTGGTCGTTGGAGTACAAATTAGTGTTTTTCTGTGGACACATGAAATGGTTGGTAACATCTACAAATCATACCAGGAGTTCAGAGAGACTTTCATAGCCAGCTGTTGGTTACGTGAGATGCAGGATCACGTAATGCAAGAGATTATGATGAGTAAAGGTTTAGCAACTTTAGGGTCTATGAGCCCATTAAAACGTTTTGAGTCCTTAGTTAAGAAAAAACAATTCCTAGCAGCACCGTAGTGCGCGTGGCATAAACACTTTATGTTATATCAATCTTCCCATTAGTTATCAACACGTACTTGCCATCCAATGCAGGGATAACGTGGAAGCTTTCAAGAGCGTTCCCCAAGAGGTAGAGTTTCCGTACGAGACACATGATGCGAGAGCGAAGAGGAGAACTCATGAAGGAAATTATCGTGTGTCTTCATAAATATATAACGTTTGGAGGAATGACAGGGAATGGCCATCCGGAGGAAACGGTTACGTCCTACTGGAACCAAAAATCGAGGCAGTTGGAACAATTTTCTAGGTTTATCAACAGTCATAGATTTCAATGCAACTTCCGATAACGTGGCAGAGCCATCAACTAGCAGAAATCATTGAAACTCTGCCACCAAATCCGACAAGGGAGGACTGCAATGGTTGCCCTTCTTGTAAGAGACGTAATATAGACGTGGGAAATGTTCACGATAACCCGCAGTAGTAATTCAAATAAAAATTTACACAGTAAAAGTATTGTACCAAACTGTTGGGTGGCTAACAATATGAGCCTCTGACTGCCAATCCATTCTGTAAAAACCACTCACCGGAAGCACTTTCCATTACCACAATATTCATGTGCAAGTTTTAGGTAATTTACCCTGTACGCGTCTTATTTTGCTAACCAGTATCAAAATAAGCAGAACAAATAGTGGAAGAACTGGGTAGTTTAGGTGCAGTATGCAACGCACAGCAGCAAACTTTGTGCGATGTTTTCCTGATAGATTTCCATGATAGCAAAGAGGTACCTATGGTACCACAATGCTGGCTCCTGTTACAGAATTAAGGAACTGTGAGCAAAGAGATATTTTCAGAAATTGTGGTGTCACCGCCAGACATCACACTTGCTAGGTGGTAGCCTTTAAATCGGCCGCCGGCCGCGGTGGTCTCGCGGTTCTAGGCGCGCAGTCCGGAACCGTGCGACTGCTACGGTAGCAGGTTCGAATCCTGTTTCGCGCATGGATGTGTGTGATGTCCTTAAGTTAGTTAGGTTTAAGTAGTCCTAAGTTCTAGGGGACTAATGACCTTAGAAGTTAAGTCCCATAGTGCTCAGAGCCATTTGAACCATTTTTAAATCGGCCGGACCCGCGTGTCGCCACTATCAGTGATTGTGCAGACCGAGTGCCGCCACACGGCAGGTCTAGACAGACTTCCTAGCACTCGCCCCAGTTGTACAGCCGACTTTGTTAACGATGGTTCACTGACAAAATACGCTCTCATTTGCCGAGACGATAGTTAGCATAGCCTTCAGCTACGTTATTTGCTACGACCTAGCAAGGCGCCATATTCAGTTACCATTGATATTGTGAATCATGTACTGTCACGAGCGACGTTCGTCATTAATGGATTAAAGTTAAGTATTCCACCAACTACGTCCGTTTTTCTAAATTCTAATTTCCTTGTCCTGTTCCAGACCTCACGCCATCCTGCGTGAGCTAAAACGCGTTCCTTTCTGCCTCCTCTAGTAACACGGTGTTGGCTCTCCTGCCAACCACAACTGAAATGCTGTAGACTTTCTCATCAGGATAAGAGAGCAATATAAAAAATATGGTGGCTCAAGCAATCCACAAGCTCCTGGCCGAGGGCAGGAAACAGAAAGAACATTCAGTCAAGAAGCAAAAGTATGAGTGTTTCATGTTGGTCAGAGAGTTCTAGTGGAGTTGTTTCGCCCCTCAAGTAGGCAAAAACAATGTTGTCACAAATTCTTCTCTATTTGCGATAGACGTATGCATATCTGTATCATCGCACTCCCAAATGCAATAGAACAGGAATCCATCAAAACTAACAAATCATTTGAAGTACAACACATATGTCAGATTAAACCACATATGGAGTAAAGTAAAATGTTACATGTTACATTATGCTAAGATTATCATATTTTGGTTCATATGTTGTTGTATAGTAATAGGTTTAATAGGAATGAGGTCTTAATACATTTGTCTTTTAGTTAATAACATGTCTCATCACAATGTTGTTATTTTTAGTTAAATGTTGTGTCACTCAGCCCACAAGAACCTGATCGAGACGTAAAACCTGTAAACCTGCTTGTTAATCGCACTGTTTTGATGGAAAGGACTGACAGATTTGCTGTAAACTGATCAGAACAATGCTAGAAGTGGAACGGTTGTAACATGACCACCTAGAGGTCGGTTCATTTTCTTATTAGGTATTACATGAGGGAAATTATCACACTGTTCCAGGCTATATGTGCCTGGTTCACTTTGTTTTTCAAGGACATCATAGTACTTTTACTCGTCGATGGCCACGTTGGTGTTTTTGCTGTTCTGTCATGTGTTTGGCCAAGCCTAAGAGGCAAAGAGCCAGAGTTGTTTTCTCGACGGAGTTTGTGTTGTGTCCACACCATAGATGTGTGTCTGATGTGGTACTAACGATCGAGCTAGGTCCACATTAATGTAGTGCTATTATTTGTCGATAACGTGTTTTACTTGTGAAAATCCCACATCGCAGTAGATGTGTGAACCGACTGATTTCAAAGTTCCACATAAAATTTTTTTGTCTTATATGGCATGTGAGAGGCATTGTGACTAGCCACTTAACCTATTGTAACGTAGGACATGTTCGACCAACAGCAAGAAACGTGCAGACCACACCCAGTGAGGGACAATTATCTTACGAGTCTACTAACAGTCCTGAATGATTTTGAGCGTGCTAAATGTAATTCTGTATCCATCAGCAATTTCTACGGTACAACTGATGCATGGACTTGAGCTTCAGTTATCTAAAGATATGCAGATGGAAGATTACAGAGAGTATTTTCCCTTTGTGACTGTTACCTGGTGCCAGGAAATATTTCATCCACACAGTGGGATAAGAGATGGGGAAAACTAACCAGTGGATTGTCATGAACTCTGGGCTATGTCAGGTACATATCAAAACGATTTTGTGCCCATGTCAGTACACCAATGCGTATGAGATCCTATGTACCTGCTCGTTAGGGTACATGGAGAAATATCTTTATTTTGTTGTCGATGTTTGTGTGGTTGAATATAAGTTTACGGGGTATCCAGTTGCCGAATTAGTGTGCATCCGTTGTCACGCATATTGTTCGACTTATGGAGGTATATTGGTAATCAGACAGATATTGTCTGATACGCTGGACTGTACTATGTTGTTAGTTGTATCTTCTCCTTTCTTTGAGTATTTATTCAGCATGTCCGGTTAAGCCATTTTTACTTCAGGTAGTAGTAAAGCTGTGAGTACCGGCCGTGAGTCGTGCTTCGGTAGCTCGGATGGTAGAGCACTTGCCCGTGAAAGGCAAAGGTCCCGAGTTCGAGTCTCGGTCGGGCACACAGTTTTAATCTGCCAGGAAGTTTCATTTTGCGATTTATTTAACTCTATCAGCTCCAACATTAGGATTTATAATGTCTGTAAGAGATCTCTTCTCTGTGCCATAAATAACCTTGCATGGCGTAAGATTGGTACTGTTGTGGACAGTACGAATGTTGCATATATTAATTTCCTGTAGGGATTCTGCTAAATAGTTCTGAAATATCCAGGCCAATCTTTTCAAATGGTTCCTGTGCTTTAGGTGATCTCTGCAATGGGACTTTCCGATGACCAAGGTAAGCCCTTTGCATACAGGGTATAGAATTCTAACATACTGTAAAAATTAAATATCCTTGTATTCCACCAGTATTTTTCAGTGGCTGCTCTCTCCCTAGTTTTATGACCACCATAACTTCCTAACATGATGGCATGCACTTTATGCAAAGCTGTGTCCTTGAATGTGGCCAGAATCACCTCGCATTGTCCACATTTTGCTGATCCGCAAAGTGAGCCGTCATGTGACACTATCTGTGGTTGTACTCAGAATGCCTGACAACTGCTTGTATCTTCCGCCAAAAATGGTTCTAATGGCTCTGAGCACTATGGGACTTAAGTTCTAGGGTCATCACTCCCCTAGAACTTAGAACTACTTAAACCTAACTAACCTAAGAACATCACACACATCCATGTACGAGGCAGGATTCGAACCAGCGACTGTAGCGGTCGGGTGGCTCCAGACTCTAGCTCCTAGAACCGCTCAGCCACGTATCTTCTGCCACTGAGTCACTCTATTGACAGGTGTTTCCAGTACTATGAATCTTCTGTTTAATGTATCTGAATGTTTATGCTGCTTCCCTAGTTTGTGGACTACCTCTTTACCAAAATTGCATCAGCTTGAGCGCCCATCTTTTCAATCTACTTGCAGGGACCTTTAATCAGAACATCTAGTTCAACAGTGTGTGGACTGTCACTATTTTAAATTTCTGATTGTACAAATAAGAGAGAAAGTAGGTAATTCTATAAATGACTGATAGGCTCTCCTTTTCTGTTATTCAGTAATTCCGTTCCATCTTAGCAAGTTATCTAGATGCATAAGGCAGTGGATATCACATTATGGCTAGTGTCACAAGATTGGATGAGTTTTCTTCCGAAATGTAGGAGTATCAGTACTGGATATGATTTCAACGTCTCAAATGCTGGATAGCAATCAGCCGTCTGCACAAATTTTACAACTTTTCTTAGTAATTGGTTTAATGATTTGGCAATTTTCTAAAAAATAGTTCAAAAACTTTCTACAGTGATTGTCTAAGTCTAGGATTAACTGAAGTTTTTGTTGTTGTTTGATATGTTGCGAAGTCATGGATTGCCATGATGAATTGTGGATCAGTTTCCGCACGTAGCTATTTTCTGCCTGTGCTGAGTGCTGGACGTGCTTTTTGCAAGCGTCTTCTAAACGAGTCATGTGTTCTTCCACATCTTTGGAATATATAATGATGTGATTCAAATACGTGATATATTTCCTGTGTTTTAATGCATGAAGTACCCTATCTAACTGTATCTGATATATAGCTGGCCCCTTTGTAACTACAAATGGCAGATTGCCTATCTGCATCTAAGTGATTATTCGGCAATTCACAGTTAAGTTCCTCGCATAAGGTTCGTCGAACAACATTTAACGTGTTTAGAGAACAGCATTTTGTCTATCAGCTTTATAAATAACCATTTATTCCCTACCGGTTTTAGTCACTCAGAGCATCATCACTGGAAAACTGTCAAAGGAATAATGAAAAATGCACCGTAGGAATTATGTCCAGGAAGTAAAGCTAACAAACCATTAAAGAGAAATTTAAAAAGCAAAAGCTATCTTCAAAACTATTTATTTATCAGTTAAACACATACACATATGTTTTTCCATACTTCTCATTCTATTCTGTGTAGTACCTGAGGCCCGTAACTTCTGTATACTGTATTCAATGTTTACCTGGTTTGTTATGTTAATGGTTAAATCATGGGGCCTACACTACAGAGTACTTTTTTGCAGTTAAATGTTATGATCCATAACAGTTCAAGTCAGCAGACCTCATATGATGTGTGGACAGTGTCTTTAATATAATTCATATTTATTTCCATTTTGATATATGCTAATCTCCATCATTCTGAGTGTGTTTGCCGAGTCACCTCGCCCCTGAGGTTTAAGCCCTTAACCACCAGTGCCTATGGGTCTGGCATTGACAGTCCTTATAGACATAATATGAGGTGTCGACCTGTTTTGTAAGATCCATACCTATTACTAAAATATGTGTGTGTGTGTATGTCTATACGTACATGTGTATGGCCCACATCTCCTCATGAACTATAGGACTGATTTGTTCACATATCATGTACCGTGTGGATGGAATCACTGTGAGGAGATAACAACCCACCATGAAAGGTGTGCGGGTACGGGTGAATGAGCAGTGTAGTCCAAAATGCGAGATTATCCATACATTAGTCACCCAATATTTGGTAACTAACATTCTGCGTGGTGTCTGTTGTTCTATATCGTGTCTCCCTACCACATTCGCGCAACGAAGCTCTGAGCGTGTTTTTTAGGGAATTGACTAGTTTGAACCTGGGACCTGATCCTGGTAAGGAGACGTCAGACCACACATGACATGTAGAGTTCAGAAGAGTTCAGTGAGACTAGCGATGATATAACCAAATAGTTAATTATTTCAGAGTCAGCTCCACTGCACTCCCTGTAAAAGAACCTTAATACTAACTAAATTTAGTGGAAGGGGTTCAAGGATTTTATATTTTTATTTATCCGGTAAAATAACGTTGAAAAAGCAGTTAAGTTTACCATTAGAAATTTTATTCTACTCACAAAACATTGTTTATAAATTCCACTATTGATGAAAGAAATGTTTTAATACAGGATGGTAAAAACCAACTGCATTCAACAAAAATGTGAACGAATATTCCCTTAATGGGTTTCCAAGTACTACAATGGATCGAAGGATGACCTATGCCATATCACATCTATAATCTAGCTTTAAATTAAGTTTCACAAAAGAGAAAACTATCAAAATGGTCTACAGTGAGCCACAATTATCTTTAATTACTTATCTAACTTGTCGTAAATTACAGTGGCTGATGTGGCTTCTCAATAATTATGTAACAGAAAAATCATCGCGTTTCAGATTTTTACTTACGTAGCAAATGTGGATACAATGAGCTTTAATTGACGACAGACACTAGTATTACGCAAACCGGGGATGTAACAGATGAGACTTCTGCAGTTCTGAGTAAAACTGTAAGTATGCTGTTTAGGTTTTTTTATTGGTAACGCCAACTCTGTATGAAAATCACTGGCACTGCTGTGTGCAGTCTGTGGCTAGTTTGCATTGTTGTCTGCCATTGTAGTGTTGGGCAGTTGGCTGTTAACAGCGTGTAGCGTTGCGCAGTCGGAGGCGAGTCGCAAGCAGTGGTGGATGTGGGGAGAGAGGTGGCGGAGTTTTGAAATTTGTAAGACTGGTTTTGAAATTTGTAAGACTGGATGTGATGAACTGCTATATATATTATGATTTTTGAACACTACTAAGGTAAATACATTGTTTGTTCTCTATTAAAATCTGTCATTTTCTAACTATACCTATCAGTAGTTAGTGCCTTCCGTAGTTTGAATCTTTTACTTAACTGGCAGTAGTGGCGCTCTGTGTATTGCAGTAGTTCGAGTAACCAAGATTTTTGTGAGGTAAGCGATTTGTGAAACGTATAGGTTAATATTCATCAGGGCCATACTTTTGTAGGGATTTTTGAAAGTCAGATTGCGTTGCGCTAAAAAAAATGTGTGTCAGTTTAAGCACAGTCATGTATAATTTGTCTAAGGGGACGTTTCATATGTCGACCTTTAGCCGAGGATACCTCACTGGAATCTTCTAATTTTTTCTTGTAGTTTGTGTAATTAGTGTAGCTTTTGTTTATTGCTAGCGCGTAATCGTAGAGAGAATTTCCTTTGTAGTTGCAGTCTTTCATTGTTGTACAGTAAAACTGTTGTGGCATGCATGTAGTTTTGACGAAGTATTTCGCAGCTGCGCTTGCAATTAACTAGATATTATTTTCAGTGCCATGGTAATGTGTTTTCTTATTTTTCTCTTCAAATTGTGGTTTTCTGTGTTATCGTGTGAAATATTGTGACAATAGTGACGTTTGAAAAACGTAATACTAGGCTCTAAAGTAAACTGAGAAATGACAGTGAAAACGAAAGCACTGTGTTAGCGCCGCGGAGTAATGAATTAACTAATGTTCAAAGTAGTAATTTGGTAATTGTGCATAGGGAAATGGAGCGGGCGGCAAGTAATGGGGTAGACAGTGAAACAAATAGTGAACAGGGAAGCATTATCGATCGGTCGGTCGGCAACAGCTCCCTCAGGAATCCGAAATGACAGGGCGCAATCTTGCAAATACTGTAGATTCAAGTTCTGTGTCCGCACCGTTTACTCAAATAAGTCAAGACACATTTTCTGCTTTTCAAAATGCGAATATTGCCGGTTCAAATGCACTGCCGAACAGCACTGAGGAACATGTTTTAGACACCAGTGCATTGTTATTACAGTTAATGCAACAAATGGGACAAAAGCTTCAAAAGTTAGATGCAATGGAACAAAATCTTCAAAAGTTAGACACAATGGAACAAAATCTTCAAAAGTCAGACAACAATGCAAACTAGCCACAGACTGCACACAGCACAGCCAGTGATTTGCATACAGAGTTGGCGTTACCAATAAAAAAACCTAAACAGCCTACTTACATAACACCTGCATAGTCGTAACAGATGGCTGCTAGCCATCTCTACAAGAACTACAGTGGGTCTGCATCTTCGATGGCCCACCAATACCATTATTTCTACAAGGACTGCACTGGGTCTGCACTTCTGGTAGCCAACCAATACCGTAATCTCTAGCAAGACTACAGTGGTCTGCTCTGTGATGACCTACCTACCAATATTCACTGTTGTCATGGGCTGGGGGGTGGTCCTAGAGGTTAGCTGGTGACTTGGGGGTCCGTCCCTTATCGTAAGGCCTCCTAGCTTAACATGGCTCTGCTCTCAGCTTCTGTTCTCGTTTCCCCCCTGGGAACTGCGTCTGTCTCACGGTGGGAGGGTATGACATGCATTTAGGCATTCTTGTGTTAGTCTCTGGCATTCCATTTGCTCACTCGTTACTTGTATTACTTTCATAATCAAAATATCCACGGGTGTACTGCCGGTCTATAGTGTCCAACGGGCACGGTTAATTTAATGTCACAATTGATTCGGAGCTATGTGACAACTACTGGATTTGCTTATCATGTCAGGGTTTTCATGGAAGGTTTTGGATTTGCCTAACACCTTATATACTTGCAACATGCTTTACACATAATTTCAAATGTTTATGAAAGTTTCTCTGGCTGATGACCCTCACAAAATGACGAAAAGAAAACATCTGTCGTTTACTACGTATTGGTTGTGTATGCAGTAACTCAGCCAGGTGAAGTATGACATTTCAGTTTATCACTTCTTTACTACTACATGTGTCTACATTTTGTAGACGATATTTACATATAAAACTGAATGCACCAGAAAAATGATGTCATTTTATGACATTTAGTTCAGAATATATTACGTCATAAAAACAAAGAATTTTATGAAGGAGGATCAGGTAGTGATAGTGGATGGAGCAGGGAACAGTATCGATAGGGACGGGGAATATGATGTAAGTGGTGACTTGGTTAAGATAGCTACTCAAACTGGTGGCACTAATGTGCATTTCGTGCAACTGTTTCAGCGTCATGATAGACCTCACCTTAATGCGGCTGTTAGATGCGTTAACGTGGGGCTGGGGAGAGCGCTGATAGCAGAGGGCATAGGTCACATCACAGTGGTGCCAGTTGGGTCTATCAGTAGATCGGGTTTCACTAGGCATGACCTGCACCTCAATAGGTATGGGAAGGGGATGCTGGCTAATCTTACAGGTGACATTGTCGTGGGTGGTGGTGATGGTGGTGGTGTCACTCATGGAAAAATTCCTGTAGTAGTTGGTGTTAGAGCTGCACCTTTTTTAGACTGAGGTCAGCTGATAGGTATACCAACTTATAGGAAGTCCCTCTAACTAAGGACTCACCTTCCGAGGATGTAATGTCCCAACTAGAGAAGGAATTAGCATATTTCATCAAAATATGAGAGGTATTACAGATAAAGTTAGTGAGCTGCTTATTGATGTTGACTATGAAATTATTGGTATATCAGAGCACCACTTAAATAATTTGAGAATTCAGAGGCTTCCTTTACCAGGCTACAGATTAGCTGGCTGTTTCTCAACGAGTTCCTTGTGGGGTGGGTGAGTGGCTCTGTATGTAAAAAACAGTATTCCATTTGAGTCCATAGACGTATCACGACACTGCACTGAGCAGGTATTTGAATGTTGTGCAGCGGTAGTTGAATGTAGTGTAACAAAGCTTCTAATTGTTGTTGTTTATAGGTCCCCTAACTCCAACTTCAGAGCATTTCTGCTCAAGCTAGAGAGGCTTCTTGATTCACTTTATAGGAAATACCAGAAACTTGTTATATGTTGTGACTTCAAAATAAATTTTGTATGTGATGGTGCAAGAAAAATTATGTTGGTAGATCTCCTAAATTCATATGATCTGTTGCAAACTGTTTTTTTTAACTAGGGTGCAGGGAAACAATAGCACAGCCATCGACAATATTTTTATTCATTCTTCATTACCAGATGGGCATTCTGTTAGTAAAAGCGTGAATGACCTTCCAGACCATGATGCACAAATTTTAACACTAAAAGACTTTTGTACTGAAACCAATGACATATTCAATTACAAACAATGTAGGAATGTTTATCCAACAGCAATAGAGAGTTTTTAAACCTTGTCAAGGAAACAAGAGTGGCAGGCTGTTTATAATGCCGATAATATAGATGATAAATACAATGCCTTCCTTAATACATTTCTCATTCTCTTAGAGAGGTGCTTTCCATTATCACATTCTAAACAGAGTACTAGCAGTAATGGGCAGCCTGGGTGGCTGACTAGTAGTATAAGGATATCATGTAGAACAAAGTTGTCATTATATCAAAATGTTAGAAGTAGTCACAATCAAGCTACAGTAGCCCATTACAAACAGTATTGTTTACCGTAGGTCTCTAGAAGAGCGAAGCGTTCCAAAGGATTGGAAAAGGGCACAGGTCATCCCCGTATTCAAGAAGGGACGTCGAACAGATGTGCAGAACTATAGACCTATATCTCTAACGTCGATCAGTTGTAGAATTTTGGAACACGTATTATGTTCGAGTATAATGTCTTTTCTGGAGACTAGAAATCTACTCTGTAGGAATCAGCATGGGTTTCGAAAAAGACGATCGTGTGAAACCCAGCTCGCGCTATTCGTCCACGAGACTCAGAGGGCCTTAGACACGGGTTCACAGGTAGATGCCGTGTTTCTTGACTTCCGCAAGGCGTTTGACACAGTTCCCCACAGTCGTTTAATGAACAAAGTAAGAGCATACGGACTATCAGATCAATTGTGTGATTGGATTGAGGAGTTCCTAGATAACAGAACGCAGCACGTCATTCTCAATGGAGAGAAGTCTTCCGAAGTAAGAGTGATTTCAGGTGTGCCGCAGGGGAGTGTCATAGGACCGTTGCTATTCACAATATACATAAATGACCTGGTGGATGACATCGGAAGTTCACTGAGGCTTTTTGCAGATGATGCTGTGGTGTATCGAGAGGTTGCAACAATGGAAAATTGTACTGAAATGCAGGAGGATCTGCAGCGAATTGACGCATGGTGCACGGAATGGCAATTGAATCTCAATGTAGACAAGTGTAATGTGATGCGAATACATAGAAAGATAGGTCCCTTATCATTTAGCTACAAAATAGCAGGTCAGCAACTGGAAGCAGTTAATTCCATAAATTATCTGGGAGTACGCATTAGGAGTGATTTAAAATGGAATGATCATATGAAGTTGATCGTCGGTAAAGCAGATGCCAGACTGAGATTCATTGGAAGAATCCTAAGGAAATGCAATCCGACAACAAAGGAAGTAGGTTACAGTACGCTTGTTCGCCCAATGCTTGAATACTGCTCAGCAGTGTGGGATCCGCACCAGGTAGGGTTGATAGAAGAGATAGAGAAGATCCAACGGAGAGCAGCGCGCTTCGTTACAGGATCATTTAGTAATTGCGAAAGCGTTACGGAGATGATAGATAAACTCCAGTGGAAGACTCTGCAGGAGAGACGCTCAGTAGCTCGGTACGGGCTTTTGTTAAAGTTTCGAGAACATACCTTCACCGAAGAGTCAAGCAGTATATTGCTCCCTCCTACGTATATCTCGCGAAGAGACCATGAGGATAAAATCAGAGAGATTAGAGCCCACACAGAAGCATACCGACAATCCTTCTTTCCACGTACAATACGAGACTGGAATAGAAGGGAGAACCGATAGAGGTACTCAGGGTACCCTCCGCCACACACCGTCAGGTGGCTTGCGGAGTACGGATGTAGATGTAGATGTAGATGTATTGTAAGGTGATTAAAAATGTTATTAGGAAGGCAAAGAGTATGCGGTACGAAAATGGAAAAGCTAATTCACAGGATGAAATTAAAACCATATGGTCAGCTGTGAAGGAAGTGTACAATATAAAATCAGTTCGCAGTAAAAATATTTCTGTTACTGATAATCAGATATATGTACAGCTTTTAGCAACCATTTTCTGAGCATTGCTGGTGAATTAAATAAAAATTTAGTTTCTACAGGAAATCATATAATTTTCTCGGCGAATTCCTTTCTGAGAATGATGTCTGAAATACTCCTCTGTGACACAAGCAAGAGGGAGACTGAGTCAATAATTAAATCACTGAAGACTAGTACTCTAAATGTTATGATGGAGTGTCTAGCAGAATATTAAAGTACTGTGCTGCACATGTTAGCCGTGTATTTAGCCATATTTGTAGTTTTTCCTTTAGGAATGCTCAGTTTCCTGAGCGATTTAAGTATTCAGTAGTAAAGCCACTTTATAAAAAGGGAGAAAGGGATAATGTAGATAATTTTAGATCTGTTTCTATGCCATCAGTGTTTGCAAAAGTTGTTGAAAAGGCTATGAATGTCAGGAAAATTGATCGTTTTACATCACACGATTTGCTATCAAATGTATATTTCGGCTTTAGAAGTCGTTTAACAATTGAAAATGCTATATTTTCTTTTCTCTGTGAGGCACTTGATGGGTTAAACTAAAAGTTTCAAACGCTTGGCATATTTTTTTGATTTAACTAAAACATTTGATTGTACTGATCAGAAACTATTGCTCCAGAAGTAGGACCATTACAGAATGCGGGGAATAGCTCACAATTGTTTCAAATCTTACTTTAGCAACAAGCAGCAAAATCACAATGTTGATAATGGCTTGGATGTGGGGTCTGAGTGGGGTGCTGTCAAGTGGGGGTGCCCCATTTATCAGTGTTGAGGACACTCCTGTTCCTTACTTATATAAATGATATGACGTCTGGTATTATGGGTAACTCTAAAATATTTCTGTTTTCTCATGACACTAGCTTCGTAGTAAAGGATGTTGAGTGCAACATTGGCTCGGTTTCCAATAGTGCAGTACATGATCTCATATCATGGCTTGTAAAAAATAAACTGACGCTAAATCACAGTAAGACTCAGTTATTACAGCTTCTAACACACAATTCAACAAAATCTGACAGAACGGGCTAATGATAAGTGAAACTGAACAGTAAAAATTTCTATGTGTTAAGATAGATAGTAAGCTGGCGTGGAAAGCCCACGTTCAGGATCTTGTTCAAAGACTTAGTACTGCCATTTTTCTATTCGAAGGGTATCAGAAGTGAGTGATCGTTCGACACGAAAAATAGTCTACTTGGCTTATTTTCATTGGCTATTGTCGTATGGTATTATATTTTGGGGTAACTCTTCCCATTCTAAAAGGATATTTTTCGCTCAGAATAAGTGGTGTGAGTTAGCCAACCCCTTGTCGATCTCTCTTCACGAGTTTGGGTATTTTGACATTGAACTCTCAGTACATATATTCCTTATTGTCGTTACTTGTTACCAGTATTAGTTTATTCCCAAGAATAAACATCTTTTACTAGGTTAATACTCGGCAGAAATGAAACCTGCGTTTGGATCGGACTTCCTTAACTCTTGTGCAAAAAGGTGAGCAGTATACTGCTGCATCCATTTTCAATAAGCTGCCACTGGAATTCAGTAATCTTACCAGTAATCTACGCGCTTTTAAATCAAAACTGAATAGTTTCCTCTTGGGTCACTCCTTGTACTCTGTCGAGGAGTTCCTTGAAAAATTTACCTGATATTTATTATATTTGTGATAGTGTTTACTTAAACTTATGGACTGACTTTTTAAAGTTCATGAACATTTATTTTTATCTGTTATTACGTTTATGTTGTAATTTCATGTACTGACACGTTCCATGACCTTGGAGATTAGCTCCTCATTTTGGTCCTACGGAACTTGACGAGTAAATAAATAAAATAAATAAAAATAGATAGGTTAAATTCTACCGCATGAAACAAGACGATTAAATTTATTACTTCTTTACTACGAACACTATTGGCAAAATTTCCAGCAGACAGTATTCACATCTCCTACTGAATGTACCTATAAATATATATCACTGTACGACAAATATTTCATGAGATACGACGTCAAATACTGACATGCGTGGGAAACTGCCATATCATACTGACTTTTTAATTTATTACTTCTGAGCTATTAATTCTATTAGCAACAAATTTCGCAGATAGTATTCACATAGGCCGGCGAATATACCTACAAAAATAAATCATTCTACGACACATTGTTCAGGAGATATGACGTTACACATACTGCAAAGCGTGCGAAATTGTTGTATCATGTACGACGTTTTATTACTTCATTACTACTTGCTCTATTCGCAACAAATTTCACT
Source organism: Schistocerca gregaria (assembly GCF_023897955.1). Classification (NCBI taxonomy): domain Eukaryota; kingdom Metazoa; phylum Arthropoda; class Insecta; order Orthoptera; family Acrididae; genus Schistocerca; species Schistocerca gregaria. Next base: position 840,246,164 of record NC_064931.1, read on the forward strand.
GGCTGTGTTACATATGCAGCTCAATGTATCTGGAATTATATAGCAATGTACGACACTTAGCTCAGGAGATATAACGTCTTAATCTCTGAGACGCGTGAGAACCTGCTGCATCATGCATGACGTTTTAATTTACTACTTCGTTACTACTATGTCTATTAACAACACGTTTCGGGTTCAGTTGGCACATATACCATTACATGTACTTGACAAATTACGTCATCGTACATCATACGGTTCAGGAGGCAGCACGTCATAGACACTGAGCTGCGTGGAAATGAGACTGAAGGGACAAACTGACTAGACCCATGTCCGAAATATATGCAAAAATACGAGTGAAATATGTGTGAAATATCTATGACATGTGCGTATGCAGACAAAGCCACATGAAAAAACTCATTCTAAACCATCGAAATGATTTCAATCACGTTTTGTGCACATATTAGTTACACTCTGGAAAGAAATTACTGTGGGGATAAGAAACAGCATCCTTCTATAGAGATGAGTGTGATAAAGTAGATAGAGAATGGAGGATGAGGAGATGGGCAGGCTGCGAGGGGAAGGGAGGAGATAGGCACAAATACTGGAAGAAAGAGATGGGTAGAGATAGGGGAGGTGGAAACGAACAGAGGCAGAGGAGAGGGAGAGACAGAGTGGGAAGAGAAAATGGAGAGAGATAGGGAAGAGGAGGAGATCAACAAAGAGGTGGGAGCTAGAGATGGACACAGAAAGGAAGGGGAGAAGATGAACAGGAAGGAGGGCAAAGAGATGGACAGAAATATGGGGGAGGAGGAGATGGACATAGAGGGTGGAAGGGGGAGAGGCAAAGAGTGTGTGGGTGGAGGACGTGGATAGAGTGAGAGAGTGGTGGAGATGGATAGAGAAAGGGAAAGAGGAGATAGGCTAATAGAAGATGGAAATAAATTGGTATCTCAGCAACACTGTGTACGCAGTAACTGGCTTCTACAGCTTTCCAATTTTTACAGCGTGTGGTCTGTTGTATTGTCAAAAATGGTATATATTGTTAATATATCCTTGATGTGAGGGTTATTCTTACAACAAAAGTCAAATTATTTTACGACATTATTGATTTATTCCCAGATAGTAGGTTATAGGTTCACTAATTTATACTCATTTTCCTTGTCACACTGTACACCATTATAGTATTGGCTTTATGTGCCAATATCGTGTTTGGCCGGTGATACAATTCATACTCTAAATTCACCTAACATATCTCTGATATTATTGAGAATACCAAATACACCTACATTGTAAAGGCCCACTGTCTTAGATTCTATATCACATATATACTTTCGACATCGTATTATCCTACATTATATGGGAACCAGTGATTATCTCATCTAAAGGCCGTAGCACTGACCATTTGGTCTTATATCTGAGGTTACTACCTGAGCTTGATGTAACATGACAACTGATGAAATTTCGAGTGTATAGTCGGTAAATGATGGCTACTTCGATATTTTTACATATTTTATATTGTTGACCTTGTTTGATATCTGTTACACATATTCTTAAATTTCTGTACACCAAAGTAGTAGCTTATTTTCATACACTCCTGGAAATGGAAAAAAGAACACATTGACACCGGTGTGTCAGACCCACCATACTTACTCCGGACACTGCGAGAGGGCTGTACAAGCAATGATCACACGCACACACCAGGAACCGCGGTGTTGGCCGTCGAATGGCGCTAGCTGCACAGCATTTGTGCACCGCCGCCGTCAGTGTCAGCCAGTTTGCCGTGGCATACGGAGCTCCATCGCAGTCTTTAACACTGGTAGCATGCCGCGACAGCGTGGACGTCAACCGTATGTGCAGTTGACGGACTTTGGGCGAGGGCGTCTAGTGGGCATGCGGGAGGCCGGGTGGACGTACCGCCGAATTGCTCAACACGTGGGGCGTGAGGTCTCCACAGTACATCGATGTTGTCGCCAGTGGTCGGCGGAAGGTACACGTGCCCGTCGACCTGGGACCGGACCGCAGCGACGCACACATGCACGCCAAGACCGTAGGATCCTACGCAGTGCCGTAGCGGACCGCACTGCCACTTCCCAGCAAATTAGGGACACTGTTGCTCCTGGGGTATCGGCGAGGACCATTCGCAACCGTCTCCATGAAGCTGGGCTACGGTCCCGCACACCGTTAGGCCGTCTTCCGCTCACGCCCCAACATCGTGCAGCCCGCCTCCAGTGGTGTCGCGACAGGCTTGAATGGAGGGACGAATGGAGACGTGTCGTCTTCAGCGATGAGTGTCCCTTCTGCCTTGGTGCCAATGATGGTCGTATGCGTGTTTGGCGCCGTGCAGATGAGCGCCACAATCAGGACTGAATACGAACGAGGCACACAGGGCCAACACCCGGCATCATGGTGTGGGGAGCGATCTCCTACACTGGCCGTACACCTCTGGTGATCGTCGAGGGGACACTGAATAGTGCATGGTACATCCAAACGGTAATCGAACCCATCGTTCTACCATTCCTAGACCGGCATGGGAACTTGCTGTTCCTACAGGACAATGCACGTCCGCATGTATCCCGTGCCACCCAACGTGCTCTACCCTGGCCAGCAAGATCTCCGGATCTGTCACCCATTGAGCATGTTTGGGACTGGATGAAGCGTCGTCTCACGTGGTCTGCACGTCCAGCACGAACGCTGGTCCAACTTAGGCGCCAGGAGGAAATGGCATGGCAAGCCGTTCCACAGGACTACATCCAGCATCTCTACGATCGTCTCCATGGGAGAATAGCAGCCTGCATTGCCGCGAAAGGTGGATATACACTGTACTAGTGCCGACATTGTGCATGCTCTGTTGCCTGTGTCTATGTGCCTGTGGTTCTGTCAGTGTGATCATGTGATGTGTCTGACCACAGGAATGTGTCAATAAAGTTTCCCCTTCCCGGGACAATGAAATCACGGTGTTCTTATTTCAGTTTCCAGGAGTGTATTTATATTCTAATAGGCTGTGCATAAAGTATACTCTCTTGTACTCATGTTGTATCTTACATGGTATACTGTAGTAGTTCAATAATGGCACTATTTCTCAACATGACTGATTATATTTGCAAAACGTATGTCAGATATTATTATGGATGGATATTACAAGGTTTGTGACTTTGGTCCTGGATTGTATGTCACAGACTATACGGTTCCCTCGTAGCATTATCGTAAGGGGTATGGTACCTAATACTTTATCTTCCTTACAGTAAAGTTTTAGTTAATTGTTACTTATATCTGGGAGCTATGCTTGAGATGTAGGTTACATGACTGTTGTTGACTATTTCACGTAGACGATAGGTAACAATACTGTTTATGGCTCTTGTATGTTGACCTCTTTGACATTTATCATATTTTCCATTGTTTTAATGTTGTATTATACCTGTAAGCTTAAGTCATCTGCGTACTGAAGTCCAGGTTAAGCTAATATTTAAATAAGCTGTTCGGTATGTGCCCAAAGTTTGTTTCACACAACTACTGCTATTTTCAGTTCTTACATTTTTGTGTGCTTGTTGTGCTGGATCTATGAGAGTTACGTTGGCATTACTAGATATGTCCACTTTTATGGTGATATATGACGCTATTCCGTGCATCATACAGGGTGGCGCACGAAGTGTGTTACCATTTTGTTTTTGAATATAAACTTTACTGGCAATTCAATCTGAAAGAAACATATACTACAAGGAAGAGCCGTCCATGGAGATTTTTTGTAACTCAGCACATGCTAAATATGTCCGCCATTTCGTTTCCTAACTTCCTTCAAACGAACACTGAAGTTAGCGATTACACTACGGGAGATGTCTTCCGTAATTTTACTGCAAGCTTGAAGAATAAGTCTTCTGAGCTCCATTAAATCAAGTTGACGTTCCGGGAAAATTTTTTTCCTTTAGGTACACCCAAAGAAAAAAGTCACATGGATTGAGATCTGGACTATTGGGGGCCAATTTTGTCAGTCACTGAAGCGACCTGGAAACCTGAGTAAAGTGATCCGCATGTCGAAATGCTCGAGTAAAAACTCCAACACAGTGTTTGCAGTATGTGGCCTTGCTCCATCTTGCATGAACCGCTGCGTGTTGAAGGGCAAGGCAGTAGCAAGAAGCTGTGGAATGAAGCTATTGCGCAGCATGCTCAAATAAAGCTCGCTGTTCACAGTTTCTTCAAAGAAAAGGCTCCAATAAATCCGTGAATGTAAATTGCTGCCCACGCTGTAATCCTCGGAGCATAATGTTGTCGTTCATGATGCACTTGTAGATTTTCAGTGGGGCACAAGTTTACATTTAGTTTGTTAACCACATCGTTTTAATGGAAATGCGCCTCGTCTGAAAACCAAAAGTTGTTGAGAGTTTCTTCCCACTGAGCTAACAGTAGTCTCCGCTGCTTGTGTTCTTCAGTGAGCTTCTGGGCACAGGTCATCTTGTATGGGTACATATGGAGGTCACTTTTAAGAATGCGTTGAGCGGAGCGTCGGGATATTCCCAGTTGCACTGCTGCCTTTCTACACGATTTCCCGGGACTTCTCTGTACAGCAACTCGTACCGCTTCAATATTCTCCGGCGAACAAACAGGCTTAGGCCGAGGTCGCTCCGCTTCCAGGAATGTTCCTTCCTGTACAAAATCATCGTATAACCTGTGGATGGTCTTCTAGCAAGGGGCCCATCGTGTGTTAAACTGTTGTCGAAAACGCCTCTGAGTTATAACAAGGCTTTTCGTTTCATGAAAAAGTAACACAATTGTCGATTGTTGCTGTGTCGTCAGCCTTCCATTGTCAGCCATTGCTGCTTACTAGTCTCCTAGCGTCAGTATCGTGAATTACCCGTCATTTAGTAACTCATTTGTTTTTCCAAGCTCTGCTGGTACTGCTGTAGAGTTCACAGGGGGATATCTAATATGCGTCGTAAATTGTGAAGGAAACAATTGGTAACACATTTCGTGCGCCACCCTTCATATACAGGAATGTCTCCACTATTGAAGTTTATGACATTACTGTAATGCCCCAGACCTAGCGATATAAGAAACGAAGAGTTCACAATACTGTAAGACAGGTAAGAGGTTCTGTGCATTACCCTTCTTATTATGTATAGCATCCGAAACGAACTTCAACTGGTGACTGAGGCCATGGTTAGTGTTAACGTATGATTCAAAATCATTATTACCTGAAAGTGTCCGAGATAATGATGGACTAACACTTGTGATTTAAGTTGTTAAACGATACTACTTGCTAATATACGATGATTGTCAATAGTATGATTAATTATGTACCAAGTGAAACATGCTTATTTGTGTTAACACATGGAAGCCTATATAACGAAAGATTAAAATATTTCTGCAATTTCGAAGTGCTTGGAGCCATTTTACTTTATTTTCGACCTAGTTTAGCACTGGATATTTGTATAAAAGACCAAGTATTTTAGATATGTATATGTTAGGCTACTATGATTTATGTCGACAACTTAGGATTTACACAATATTATATTGCACTTGGCATCTTCGTTTATCTGTATATATCACTACTAGAGTAAAGGTGTCAGATTACTTTCATGAATATTACAGGTCTTCGTAAGGCTGACAATATAATCGCACGGTATTTAGGATTTTTCTAAGCTATGCTTTATAGCGTCTATTCTTTTTACTCGTGACACTGTATAACTTAGTTGACAATCAATACTGAATATAGTAGGACATATTTTGCACAATAGTCTTTGAAGTTCCTAGTAAATATGTGACCTCTGTTGTTCTCTAGTCAACTAGGAGCAGCCTTCATGGCAGTTCCTTTACATTTCATCATGAGTTGTCGAAAGACAAATTTGTTGCTATTTAAGGTCACGATACATAACAAACGGGCACGTTAAGTCACTGTTACGTTGAGGGCCTTAGAAACATCTAACAGAAAAGCATTCATTATCCATCTAATGTATTGGAGCTTGTAAATACCTATACATTTGCTTGACATGATGCATAATTTGCATTTTTCATTCTTTTGTTGATAGCCTTTCGTTGATAATACTGTGAGTGACCGAAACTAGTAGAGAAAAAGGGTTTATTTATACACATTTCAGCTAAAAACTCAGTTCTTTAATTATATGGCGGCTGTAGACTGTCACCTCACTGAAACATTAATTCAAGCTATTCACAGTCCATTTCATTATCGAACAGATCCTGGGAAAAACAGCCACTTAAATCTATCTGTGCGAGCGCTGATTTTTCTTCTTTCATTATAATTATCGTTTCTCTCTATTTAGAAAGGTGCCAAAAAATACTTTTGGATTCGGAGGAGAAAGCTGATGACACAAATATAGACGTCACTTTCTCCCCAACTCCGCGATAATGGTAAACGAATTGTCCTGCTTTGGACTTTTTTGATATTGTCCCTCAATCCTATGTGATGCGGATCCCAGAAGAGCACTAACAAGCTTAGTTTAGGCATTCTCTTTAGCGGACCTTTTGCAATTTGTAACAGTTCATTCAGTATACCCCAGTCTTTAGTTCGCTTTCCCCAAAGCACTATCTATGTGATCGCTCCAATTTTAGTTACTCCTAATTGTAATCACTATGACACAGTTGAATTCACAGCCTCTAACTTTTCGTGAATCATCGTATAACCGGAATTAAGGGTATTCCTCCTAGTACTCATATGGATGACTTCACACATTTCAATGTTTAGAGTCAGTTGCCACTTTTCTCATCATACACATATCTCCTCTACATAATTTTTCTATTGGTTCTGATCTGATGAATTTACTAGATGGTAAATGACAGTGTTATCCTCTGGCAATCAAGGACGACTGCTCAGATAGTCTCCTAAATCTTTAATATAGTTCAGGAACAGTAGAGGGCATGTACACTTCTTTGGAGAAGGCCAGATGTTACTTCTGTTTTATCGATGACTTTCTGTCAGTAGTTATTATGAACTGTGTCCTTCAGACAGGAAATGGTGTTGTGAAGGCAGTTTCCCGCCTATCTTCTCGTACTACTTCCGGCTGGTGACATTCTCTTCTTAGATTCATTTTTGAGACTTCTGCACTGGCGTAGATCTTCCAGTCCAGCAGCAATAGTTATAGCGTTAACGTATCGGTAATCGCAACAGAAAATGTACATCTTGGTACTATCCAGTGATTTCTTTGGAACAATAACGACATTGTGTGGTGCTGTGTAATAGGCATCGCTGGTAATGGACTATTTGTGTTAAACAAATCTAGGAATGGTAGCAACGAAGCTTCCATAGCTTGTCGATCACTTCCTTGCCACGATTCATTTTGTTATTTTATGTAGATGAACTAACAGTTTCCTTTGCGGCTCTGGTCATTTCATTACGTATCAATTTCCTCTTCGTCCAGAACATTCAATCTCGCCATAATTAAATCCTTTGACAGACTGACCTCGTCCACGAGAGTAACATCCAGGCTAACGGGAACCATGAACTCTCTGCTTATGTAACTAATTCGCGTCTGTCTTTCACGCACAAAACAATGTATTTCATGTAACGCTTTGGTGTTTTGCAGTGGTTCTGCCACACGCAATAGTTGTTGTAGCATATGGGTATCTACAGGAATCCAAACCAACTTCATTGTACCTGGTGGTACGTTATCATGGGAACCAATCTTCAGCGTACCCCTTCACAGTTCATTTGGCACCACCTTAATGACAAGTGCAGCTTGCTACATTGCCACACCTTCAATAGTTGTTCCCAGCGTAAACGAAGTTCATCGGAATTCAATTGTATACCACGAAAGATCGATATTAGTTTGATGTTTACCAGAAAAGTCTAGTCCAGGAACTGAAGGATAGTCTTCACCAATTTGTGACATCCCCATCCACTCACGAGAACTCCTAGTTCCAGGGCTATAGAGCAGCATTATTGTCTAAAATGGCTTCGCGTTATTATCACCCCCTCCCCCCCCCCCCCCCCCCCCCCACGTAACCTCTACGGTGGAGACTTGTGTTCCTTGTCCTGTACTACATCTAATAAGCACCATTCCGTCTTTACAAACCTATGCAGAGAATATTTTACGACTGTCGACACTTTTTATGGTTCTGTTTCCCTTGTTTCTTATTCGTGCGCTCGCATTCCGTAGAACCGAATACACCAAACCATAGCACTTTGGTTGACGAGATTGCGTTTGCACATAATTTTCGGAGATGTAGACACATCGCTCCTTAAGCCCTTTCGTAGCAACATCGATTTCTTCCATTTCTGTGACGATCCTAATAGCTGCGGGCATATCTGATTGATTACCCACCTTGACTCTGCCTGACCTGTTCTCACCTTCAAGTAAAGTAACGGTATCAGCCTATGCGTTTTGTACCAGCTCACATGTTAGTGGTTTAACCTTCTTTTGGCTTCTATACCTGCCAACTTAGCTTTTCTCTAAAAAACCTAGTGCTGTTCTGCTTTGAGAAGCGCTGTCGGAATTTATCAGCTAGCTCCTGGATCACTTCTGTGTTACTAACTGCCTTATGATACATTACATATTTTTTAGCTTCGCTCATTAACGTGAGTGAAAATGCTTCATCCATCCAGTTGCTAAATTTGCCGGTGGCTAATACATCCTAAATGAACAGAGTCACATGCCTCATTGTCTTTCCGCAAAAAACCTTAACAAGTTCGCTGTAGATGGATCGAGAGGAGGAAAGGGTACACTCAGCCCTGCCTGAGCTTCCCCAAATCCCGACTGCAGCTGCTGCAGTAGAGCTTGTAACATTTCAACTTTCATTCCCAGTTCTTCATTTCCCTACTCATACTTCTGGGCTCGCTCTGTTAAAGCAGTAACAATTTCACCTGTGGTATCAGCAGATATCTGCACCATTTTGCACATTCTATTACAGTAACAGATTCATGGGGGAAAACTACATGTACACTACACACAACAATGAAATAAATTAGTTTCTATGCCGGGTCATGCTCCCAAAACCAGAACTTTATTGTACTTAATGACCAAAACGTCTACGAATGTCACTCGCAAGTGGTACGGACTTAATGCATAAGAACACATGAAATGAACAATTACTAAATCTGCATCTCACTGACGTTAAACGCAGTTCCCTGGTGTTTTCACTAGCCAATGACGCTCCTGCAGGTTCCTGCTGTTTAACAAACGATACTTTAACTGGCATTAATGTTCCGACATTTCGACATGGACACACACAATAACCACAAAGAGGAAGTGCAACAGCAAGATGTTCATTCCTGTAACGCATTACGTCAGGATGGAACTTCAGACAGCAATGATGCTGATGCTGAGGACGTGGATCCACTATAATTTGGAAGGATTCGTTGTATACCCTTACAACTGCTGGATGACGGAACGTGGGGTAGAGTTGTACAAGTCATTAAACACTCTGTATACTAATGAAATGTCATTATTAAGACATTAATTTATTTGATTTAAGTGTTTCGATTAAATCATGTACTCCGCGGACATGGTTAGGTCAGTGGACACAGCTCGTAGCCTTGGAATATGCCTTGATACGTGCATGTGTAGATCACACAGTGACGTCGACCTCCAGATCATCAATTGAATATTTCTAGCACTTTGTCACAGACTTCGAATGGGATTGTTCGAGTGAACTCCAACGGGTCTGCACTGGATGTAGGTGGAAATAAAGAGTTACTGCACGATCTCTCCACCAGAGGTACGAGGTGGATGCCACTGTCTGCTCATAAATGCCAGTCGTGAGGCAGAAGCCTTTAGCATGCCTCCCAGATACAACGACAGGTTGACGGTGTGCCATGCACCGTAAGTTCAACTCCGAACAAGCCTGTGATAGGAGTCTCTAAGCTTCAGATCAGTGGATGAGATTTTTACAGCTTACAGTAACCATATTCAGCAGACCCACTGGGCAGCCATCCCGTAGGTAGAAGTCAACTGGGGAATGGTAGGCAGACTGTCAGAACGTCTACATCGGAGCTGGCTCACTCTAACTAAATAACATACAGGCTTGCGAACATGAGTATTTATTGCTGCCCATGTGAGGCAATAACATTATTTCCTGCTGAGGATGACTGCATGTGTTCCAGTTTTGTGGGCTCACTAGTTTTCATCACTGCACCACAGTGCCACAATAATAGCTTTCGGATTTACTCGGTCTTGTGATATCGTGGTCTGCTGTCAGAATGATGTTAGATCCCTCCTCAGTGGGGTGATATTGCTGATTTAACGCGTCATACTTCCAGCATGACCAAGATGAACCAGTAGCTTCCGGAGTGGTAATATTACACTGTGCAACAATAAAAAGCTAAATCTAATGAAAATAGCCAGTTCCTGTCATTTCTAATGTGCTGACCTCCAATATCACAGAGACATTTCAAAATTAGCTCTATTTTTCATTTTACACTGTTTTACTACGGTGAGATAATTATACACCGATTTTTATGTCAAGTTTAAAATCAAATATTATAATGGTTCGTCAAAGTAGTAATAACTAGTAACAGTGGATTTTATTATTGCCCTGGTCTTATCTGTGAGCAATATTTTTGATGCGAACATTTTGATACCAATTTTAGTGATCGTTTTGTCTCCATCCTCTTCAAGGTCAGTGACTTTATTAATGCATGTAATAACTTCTGCTCATTTGTTTCCAAATTAACTAACAGTTGTTCAAGTTCACTGCTATTGAAGTTAACCAAAATCCCATGAGTCTGAATTAACAGTGCTGACACATGTTCCTTTGTGTGTGGGGAAGTGACATTTGCTTCACAAAACAACAAATAATTCCATTGATTAAAAAAGCTTACAGTTGTTACTTTGGGAGCAAAATAGGTGATCAGCATAGATCCTGTGCTCCACATGTGATCTGCAACACTTGTGCCAGCAGCCTCAGGAATTGGATGCATGGGAAGGAGTTCAATGAACTTTGCAGTACACATGATCTGGCGTGAGCCAACTAACCATGTCAGTGACTGCTAATTTTGTATAGTTCCTCCTATGAAAAAGGGAATATCTAAGAAGAAGAAGCGGACTGTGATCTGTCCTACCATTACATCTGCCATACGTCCAGTTCCACATGGGGAAGAATTTCCAATACCTGAATCCCCGACAGAGTACTAGATTACTTCTGATGGGGATTCTGAGTGTCCTGAACCACGTACATCACAAGATCCAGAGTTTCTTCCAAATATAGCATCAACTGATGATCCACAAAAATTATCTCAAAACGTGTTAAGTGATCTCATTAGAGATTTGGAGCTCTCTGCAGCTTATGCTAAGATTTTAGAATCAAGTTTGGAGCTGCGAAATTTTCTGTAAAGGAATGTAAATGTTTCATTTCACCGAAAAAGAGAGCAACAGTGACTCCTTTTTTAACATGCAAGATAGTCTTGTGGCATGTATAGACGTAAATGATCTAATGAAGGCTCTCAGAAATCATTACAACCCTGATGAGTTGAGACTATTTACTGATTCGTCAAAGTTGAGCTTAAAAGAAGTGCTTTTACATATTGGTAATGAGTTTCTTCTATTCCAGCTAAGCAAAGTGTGCATATGAAAGACTCATAACAACAACATTAACATTTTACTGGAAACCATGAAGCATAATGGTTGTCAATGGTAGATATGTGGTGACTTGAAAGTAGTTGCACTGCTATGAGGTATGCAGTTAGGGTATACTAAATATTTCTGCCCTCTCTGTGAATGGGATAGCCCAGCTGGTGCATCTCATTACAGTAAACATGAATGGCCCACCAGAAAATCTCTTCAAAAAGGTGTAAAGAACATTAAAAATGAAGCTCAATTGTAGAATTTTGGAACACATATTACGTTCGAGTATAATGACTTTTCTGGAGACTAGAAATCAGCATGGGTTTGGAAAAAGACGATCGTGTAAAACCCAGCTCGCGCTATTCGTCCACGAGACTCAGAGGGCCATAGACACGGGTTCCCAGGTAGATGCCGTGTTTCTTGACTTCCGCAAGGCGTACGATACCGTTCCCCACAGTCGTTTAATGAACAAAGCAAGACCATATTGACTATCAGGCCAAGAGTGTGATTGGATTGAAGAGTTCCTACATAACAGAACGCACCATGTCATTCTCAATGGAGAGAAGTCTTCCGAAGTAAGAGTGATTTCACGTGTGCCGCAGCGGAGTCATAGGATCGTTGCTATTCACAAAATACATAAATGACCTTGTGGATGACATCGGAAGTTCACTGAGGCTTTTTGCAGATGATGCTGTGGTGTATCGAGAGGTTGCAACAATGGAAAATTGTACTGAAATGCAGGAGGATCTGCAGCGAATTGACGCATGGTGCACGGAATGGCAATTGAATCTCAATGTAGACAAGTGTAATGTGATGCGAATACATAGAAAGATAGGTCCCTTATCATTTAGCTACAAAATAGCAGGTCAGCAACTGGAAGCAGTTAATTCCATAAATTATCTGGGAGTACGCATTAGGAGTGATTTAAAATGGAATGATCATATGAAGTTGATCGTCGGTAAAGCAGATGCCAGACTGAGATTCATTGGAAGAATCCTAAGGAAATGCAATCCGACAACAAAGGAAGTAGGTTACAGTACGCTTGTTCGCCCAATGCTTGAATACTGCTCAGCAGTGTGGGATCCGCACCAGGTAGGGTTGATAGAAGAGATAGAGAAGATCCAACGGAGAGCAGCGCGCTTCGTTACAGGATCATTTAGTAATTGCGAAAGCGTTACGGAGATGATAGATAAACTCCAGTGGAAGACTCTGCAGGAGAGACGCTCAGTAGCTCGGTACGGGCTTTTGTTAAAGTTTCGAGAACATACCTTCACCGAAGAGTCAAGCAGTATATTGCTCCCTCCTACGTATATCTCGCGAAGAGACCATGAGGATAAAATCAGAGAGATTAGAGCCCACACAGAAGCATACCGACAATCCTTCTTTCCACGTACAATACGAGACTGGAATAGAAGGGAGAACCGATAGAGGTACTCAGGGTACCCTCCGCCACACACCGTCAGGTGGCTTGCGGAGTGTGGATGTAGATGTAGATGTAGATGTAGAAGCTCTAGTGCACCCTAGAAAGATTATGCTCCCTCCCTTGCAGATCAAGTTGGTTCTCATGGAAAACATTGTTATGGGAATGAACAGAGACGGTGATGCGTTTAAGTACTTTAGGCAAAAATTCATTTACTTAAGTGAAGCCAAAGTAAAGAAGGGCATCTTTGTAGGCCCACAAATTCAAGAGCTTCTTGATAGGACCATACAAGGCGATGTGAAGCATGTATGGGAATATTTGAAGACAGTCTGTTTACAGTTTTTAGGAAGCAAACGAGCAATAAATTACAAAGAGATTGTAGATAACATGTAGTCATGTCATTAAAAACTTGGTGGCAACTTGTCACTGAAAATACAGTTGATATGTAGTATGTTGACTTCTTCCCCAAAGATTGTGGTGCAGTTAAGTGTTGAACGTGAGGAGCGATTTCGTCAAGATATTGCCACATTTGAGAAGAGGTATGCTGGAAAGTGGAGCCCTACTATTATCGCACACTACTGGTGGACTGTCACAAGGAATGTTCCCTAGTACGTGTATACACGTGAAACCATGAGAAAACGGTCATCTTCTGAACTTATCTCTGAACAAAATGTGTATCTGCATATAGTGTATATATGGATATTTAATATTTGTAATCCTTTATATACATTTGTGACCAGTTAATTTATATATTTTCCTTTGTACTTTACATAGTTCTGGTACAAAGTAGACTTACAATTTATTTTCATTCATGTAATATTATCTCAATTTTTTCTTAATATTCTACTTTTGTAGTTCCATAATTGCACTGAAATTTATCAATACATAACACATAAAATAATTCAAGTAATTATTCACTTAAAATTTGTTACACTGAGTCTTAGAATATGAATGAATATTTAGTTAGTGAGTTATTTATACAAAAATGTAGATTATTTTTTTAAGAAACTTATGAAGATGATGATTGTGTAACATTGTATACTGAAATATACATAGCTAAATCATAATCATGCAATTTACACACTTTCACTTCCAATTTGTTGTTCAGTGTCATTTGCTGTATCAACTCTTTCTCTATTAGTCATTGTGACTGATACACGGCATGGTGGCCTTTTTCAGTTGGATTAGCATTGACATAGCACAAGCTGTATTAAATTTTAAGAATCTTTTTTCTCCACGACATCCTTCTCCATCATATTAGCTGTGTGGAGTACATGATTTCACACAGTATTTCCGTCTCCAAGTTGATAACAATGCTGGAGAATTATCAGAGGTAAATTCTGCATTACAAGGACTTCCAGCAGTCTCTCAGTGTGAGGATAAAACTTTTTTAGAATCCTCTGCGGCATTTCCATCATACAGCATCACTGGCAGAAGGAGTATGTTGTTCTTAACACTGAACAGAGAGATCTGACGGTGCGTTACTTTGAAAAACATTTTCATAAATTGATGAATAATCTAGTTTTTGGCAAAACTATACAGTGTGAAGGTACAAACTCCCCTTTACTACATGAAAATTTCTAGTATGTAAGGACTGCTTTGTGAAGAGCGAGCACGACATGGTGCGCAATTCGCGGAAGCGAGTAGCGCGCCCGCACGAGATTTCCAACGGTCTCTGCCGCCGGGAGGCCACGTGGTCGCGATAACTATGTACATTACGGTGAAGAGCGATGCGGCAGTGGATTGTGGTCAGCAGTATGCTCCTTCTGAAAGATCGATTTTTATTTCAAGTCACGAGTCACAAAAGTTAATAAAAATAGCAAATAACAACTTACAGGGATGAGCAGGCACTCATTAAAAACGTTGCGTCGTAGCGGTTCGAGTGCCGTAGTTATATGTTAAGATTCATATATAATTAAGCCCGTAAAGAGCAATAAAGTAAGTTTGACGGAAAATTGTTTACAAAATTCAATAGAAAATCCATGACGTAAAGAACGGCACTATATAATATTTTGGATGGCATCAGACGTATTTTAAACTAGTTAAGTTACACTATACACTTAACTTGCAATAGTTTTCATTGTTTGCAAATTTTTATTAACATTTATCTCCCATAATTAATTATTATTATAGATATGAAGATTTTGAGCAGCGCAATGTGTAGATCGCTATAGATTAAATCTAAAAACGGTACTACATGCAGTTCTATGTTAAACGTTTGCAGCACAGATGTAAACAAACAAATCTGCGCTAAGTGGCGAAATTTTGCAAAAACTACAACTTGATTTATAGGCGATAGAATAACACTACAAATTAATGTAATATATTAAATAATATGTACGTTTTAGCGCGGTTCCGATATTGCAGGGTGGCCCATGTGGTCGATTGAGAAATTTATTTTTTTTGCGCCGATTTATTTCGACAAAGAGTATTGTTTAATAGTGCAAGTGTGAACGCATATATTTGGTGAACTGTAAGTGCTACGATTGCTTGTGTGAGTACGATTTACGAGGTATACAACGTCGTAAGTGAACATGTGGCGAACTGTGATTGCGTACCAAAACAGTTAGAACAGAGGGGAAAGTGGGACTTGTCGTTCTGTTCGAACTGATTGAGTAACTTTCGTTTATAGCAGCCTTTTTTTTTTTTAGTCACCAGTCTACTGACTGGTTTGATGCGTCCCGCTACGAATTCCTTTCCTGTGCTAACCTCTTCATCTCAGAGTAGCACTTGCAACCTAAGTCCTCAATTATTTGATGGATGTATTCCAATCTCTGTCTTTCTCTACAGTTTTTGCCCTCTACAGCTCCCGCTAGTACCAAGGATGTCATTCCCCCATGTCTTAGCAGATGTCCTATCATCCTGTCCATTCTGCTTATCAGTATCTTCCACATATTCCTTTCCTCTCCGATTCTGCGTAGAACCTCCTCATTCCTTACCTTATCAGTCCACTTAATTTTCAACATTCGTCTATAGAACCACATATCAAATGCTTCGATTCTCTTCTGTTCCGGTCTTCCGACAGTCCATGTTTCACTCCCTTACAATGCTTTACTCCAGACGTACATCCTCAGAAATTTTTCCTCAAATTAAGGCCGGTATTTGATATTAGTAGACTTCTCTTTGCCAGGAACGCCTTTTTTGCCATAGAGAGTCTGCTTTTGATGTCCTCCTTGCTCCGTCCGTCATTGGTTATTTTACTGCCTAGGTAGCAGAATTCCTTAACTTCATTGACTTCGCGACCATCAATCCTGATGTTATGTTTCTCGCTGATCTCATTTATACTACTTCTCATTACTTTCGTCTTTCTCCGATTTACTCTCAAACCATACTGTGTACTCATTAGACTGTTCATTCCGTTCAGCAGATCATTTAATTCTTCTTCACTTTCACTCAGGATAGCAATGTCATCAGTGAATCGTATCATTGATATCCTTTCACCTTGTATTTTAGTTCCACTCCTGAACCTTTCTTTTATTTCCATCATTGCTTCCTCGATGTACAGATTGAAGAATAGGGGCGAAAGACTACAGCCTTGTCTTACACCCTTCCTAATACGAGCACTTCGTTCTTGATCGTCCACTCTTATTATTCCCTCTTGGTTGTTGTACATATTGTATATGAGCCGTCTCTCCCTATAGCTTACCCCTACTTTTTTCAGAATCTCGAACAGTTTGCACCATTTTATATTGTCGAACGCTTTTTTCAGGTCGACAAATCCTATGAACGTGTCTTGATTTTTCTTTAGCCTTGCTTCCATTATTAGCCGTAACGTCAGAATTGCCTCTCTCGTGCCTTTACTTTTCCTAAAGCCAACCTGATCGTCACCTAGCACATTCTCAATTTTCTTTTCCATTCTTCTGTATATTGTTCTTGTAAGCAGCTTCGATGCATGAGCTGTTAAGCTGATTGTGCGATAATTGTCGCACTTGTCAACTCAGCCTACATTACTCCTATTGGGGGCTAGGATTCAAATTATTATTAAATAAAAACTGTGAACCGTCTCACCACTGTTAATTTCATCGTGTGAAAGAAAACGACAACGCCAGTAAATAGTGCTTGAACTGTGTCATAAAAAATTGATTTTAGTATAATAATCGCCTAATTCTTGTTCCCTAGCATAATCTGTACTTATGTCTGAGTGAATAATTAACTCAAAAACTACAACAAATGCGTGGATTTGGAAGTGTACTAATGCACCAAGTGTGCTGAGACGTACGTGGGAGCAAAAATTTGCAATAAAATTTGTAACCAACATTTGTATACGCACATTCGTGTTAACACTCTTCAACCGCACATTTCTTTATTCAGGAAAAAAACTACAAAGAACGCAACTTGGCTAGCTTGAAGGGGGAAACCAAATGGTTGGCCCACTAGATGGCACTGCCAGAGGTCTAACATCTATCAACTGCGTTTTTTTAAATATGAACCCCAATTTTTTATTACATATTCGTGTAGTACGTAAAGAAATATGAATGTTTTAGTGGGACCACTATTTTCGCTTTATGATAGATGGCGCTGTATTAGTCATAAACATATGGTTCACAATTTTAGACGAATATTTGGTAACAGGTAGCTTTTTTAAATTAAAATGCACATCGTAGGTACGTTTGAACATTTTATTTCGTTTGTTCCAATGTGATGCATGTACCTTTGTGATCTTATCATTTCTGAGAACACATGTGGTTACAGCGTGATTACCCGTAAATACCACATTAATGCAATAAGTGCTCAAAATGATGTCCGTCAACCTCAATGCGTTTGGCAATACATTCCTCTCAACAGTGAGTAGTTCGCCATCCGTAAAGTTCGCACATGCATCGATAGTGTGGTGACGCATATTGTCAGGCGTTGTCGGTGGATCAGGATAGCAAATATCCTTCAACATTTCCCACAGAAAGAAATTCGGGGACGTCAGATCCGGTGTTTCGACTACCAATCCATCTGTCATGAAATATGCTATTCAATACTACTTCAACCGCACGTGAACTATGTTCCGGGTATCCATCATGTTGGAAGTACATCGCCAGTCTGTCATGCAGTAAAACATCTAGTAGTAATATCGGTAGAACATTACGTAGGAAATCAGCATACATTGCACCATTTAGATTGCTATCAATAAAATGGGGGCCAATTATCCTTCCTCCCATAATTTCGCACCATACATTAACCCGCCTAGGTCGCTGATGTTCCACTTGTCGCAGCCATCATGGATTTTCCGTTGCCCAATAGTGCATATTATGCCGGTTTACGTTACAGCTGTTGATGAGTGACGCTTTGTCTCTAAATAGAACGCGTACAAAAAATCTGTCACCCTCCCGTAATTTCTCTTGTGCCCAGTGGCAGAACTGTACACGACGTTTAAAGTCGTCGCCATGCAATTGCTGGTGCATAGAAATATGGTACAGCTGCAATCGATGTTGATGCAGCATTCTCAGCACCGAAGAGTTTTAGAATCGCTATTCTTGCACAATTTGACTGCTGCTGATCTGAGGATTAACCGCGACAGCAGCTAAAACACTTACTTGGGCATCATCATTTGTTGGAGGTCGTGCTTGACGTTTCACATGTGGCTCAACAGTTCCTGTTTCCTTAAATAACGTAACTATCCGGAGAACGGTCTGGGCACTTGGATGATGTCGTCCAGGACACCGAGCAGCATACATAGCACACGCCCGTTGGACATTTCGATCACAATAACCTTACATCAAAACGATATCGACCTTTTCCGCAAATGGTAAACGGTCCATTTTAACACGGGTAATGTATCACGAAGCAAATACCGTCCGCCACTAGCGGAATGTTACCACGGACTTACACGTTAGTGATTATTACAGCGCCATCTATTGCAAAGCGAAGAAAAGTGGTCAACCTAAAACATGCATATTTCTTTACCTACTACACGAATATGTAATAAAAATGGGGGTTTAAATTTTTTAAAAACGCAGTTGATATCCGTTTGACCTATGGCAGCGCCATCTAGGGGTCCAACCATAGCGCCATCTGGTTTCCTCCTTCAAGCTAGACGAGTTTTGTTCTTTGTAGTCTTTTCGTTTGATGCTTATTTTGTGACATATTTCGCCCAGTCAGTATCAGTGGACCCCCCCCCCCCCCCCCCCCCTGTATAAAGGTTTTGAGGATACGGCAAAATTCATTTTTCTTTTTTACCATTTCAATTGGCATCATTGCGGAAGGTAACACATCAGCATGTAGAACTGTAAGTGAACCACCATCTTCAAGGACTAGTCGCTTAAGATGTGGCTAGGGTATCGGTATATGCAAGTTTTTTTAAATTACAGTTACCAGTCTCAAACTTGGTTAACTATTGTATTACTTATTTATTTAGCGACATGTTTCTAGAGAATACCTCATCTTCAGGCTAAATGGCATTACAAAAGCAATTTCACAATAAAGTCACACTGATGTTAGATAATCTTTTCATAAATGTGGTGGTCATCTTTGTCCTTCTGGCGTGGCAGTCTCGTTGTGATGCGCTGAAGGTCTCACTGTTTGGTGGTGCAACATGAAATGCGTCGTTTTCATGAGCAATAAAAAGGGCGGAAATGATGTTTATGTTGATCTCTATTCCAGTTTTCTGGACAGGTTCCGGAACTCCAGACACCGAGTTGATTCAAAACCTTTTCTGATATGTGTATAAATAAAGATAAAGAAATGATTAATGTGAACACATTGCTTTAAAAGTGACAGCTGTTTACAGAAACAGACAAAAATGGGAAAAGTAGTTTTTGATTTATTCTGCCTACTAGTTTTTAGAGTACAAATGTACGTCATAATGTAGGAATGTATAAAAATAGATAGAAGAAATTATTGTGAAATAGCGTTGTAAATGAAAACATAAATAACTGTAACAAGTGTTGATAAAGAACAACTATTACTATATAGGAAATAGGTTGTTAGCAATAAATTACTAGTTAAACGTACTTTGTTGTATAATTTCACTATTTCCTGATCATTGTACAACAGAGGTCAACTGAACACTTGACAGTACAAATTATTGTTAGTAATAATATGTCTATAACAAACCTGATTTTTTCCCTAAGGTGGACAATACAAGTATCAAGTCACTAATGCAATTGATCTGTTTATAAGGGTCTGTGGAACGGTAGGGCGAGCTTTAATCCTATTGATACAGAGAAAAATGGGCAAGGAGGGGCTGACCTTCATTTCCCCACCAATGTTATCTCACACAATTGTCGAAGATGCATGGGCACAGTACCATGTTACGTACTGACCACATGACCATTATCGGGGTACGTCATAACTTTCAGTGTACCTCAAATTATTGGTTCAGCTGAGAGGGTAGGATGAGAGTTCGCCTGGGTTGCTTTCAATAAAACTCTCCCGATAACCTCAAGTGTAACCAGGTACCAAAGTACTTATCAGTAACCTCCAAATAACATCTTTATCTCTATTTAGAGCTCCCGTTGCCCTACCACTACTTATCATTTGCAGAGTTATCTTATTACATCAACTGATGTTTACCTGTCTTTTAGCCGGTACTGTATTACTGGTGATTGTTATTGTCTGTGCGCCAGTATTTAGTACGATAGGGATTTCTGAGTCTAGTACATGCAGCAATATTTTTCCCATTTCCATAGCATTCTCCATCTCCCACAGTGTGCGTTAAAGTCACCTATTAACTAATGGGGGTTTTCCTAAAGAGTCTGCTATTTTAGTAAACTGTATTTTGGAAAATCTGTGATTAGGGGATTTGTACAATGAGATCAAAATCAAATGAAAATCCATATCCACATTTTTCAGTGTATCATGCTGACAATTAATATTGATAATGGTAAAATAGATATCTACACTTGCATCCATTAATCAAAGCAACAAACTGCTACTTCCCAATCCTGTGTCTAATTGACGATATATTTATACAAACTGTCAACAGATGTCCGTATGAGTCTGTTTTGCAGGGAATATGGCATACCGGACAATGGACAACCACGCCAACGATGACGTCAGGGCATCTACCAAACCGAGTAGTGTTTGCCGGACAGTCCAACAGCCACAGTCACTCTGTACCCAGTCACAGACGGTGCAGTATGGCACAGAGAAGACGCCTACCAGACTCTTTTCGGTGGAGGGAAATAGGAAGAAAGGAAGCAGAACAGTCGCAAGCTGATGTGGCCTGATGGCTTCATTTGAATAGTTCTGTAGTTTCTCGGATGTGGCGACAGTTTATAGAGGCCAAAAATTGTATCCCGAAGACCAAAGTTGGGCCGGCCATGTACGAAGTCAGAGAGAGAGGACCGTTATTTGACTGTAAGGGCACAACAGTAGCCCCTTAGTAATGCCCCGCAACTGGCATCTCATCTAGCAGCACTCAATGCACGTGTTGTGTCAAGGCAAACTGTGTACAGAATGCTTCAAAAGAGTGGCTTTTACTGTCGGAGACCTACTGTATATGGATCTCTGATGCGTCTTCACGGAAGGAAGTGTTTAGAGTGGATTCGTCAACTTGGACGGTCGAACAGTGGGCCAATGCTCTTTTCACAGATGAGTCCTAATTTTGTCTGGAGAGAGATTATCGACATATTTGCATCTTGAGGGAACGTGGAATACGATTTAGCGACCAAAACACAGTGGAAAAAGACCAGGAGGATCCCTAATTGTGTGGGCATTGATTACGTTGACCATTCGAACTGATGTTCGTGAAACTGTACAGGTCAATCAGCAACGTTTAACTGATGTCAGGTATCGTGACGAGATCTTCGGACCTCATGTGCGGATTTTCGAGATGCTGTGGTATCAGAGGTTGGTTGTTTGGGGAAGGAGACCAGACAGCGTGGTCATCGGTCTCATCGGTGTACGGAAGGATGGGGAAGGAAGTCGGCCTCGCCCTTTCAGAGGAACCATCCCGGCATTTGCCTGCAGTGATTTAGGAAAATCACGGAAAACCTGAATCAGGATGGCCGGACGCAGGATTGAACCGTCGTCCTCCCGAATGCGAGTCCAGTGCCTTGCCACTGCGCCACCTCGCTTGGTGCTGTGGTATCAGACTTCGTACTCGTGGACGATAGTGCTTGGCCTTAAAGAGCAGGAGTTACTGCTGTTTTCTTGGAAACGGGAGATATGGCTTGCACAACGTGGCCTGCTCTCTCTCCCGATTTGAATCCCATAGAGCATGTATGGGATGCACTAGGGAGACGGGTTAGACCACGTCAGCATCCACCAAACACTGTCCAAGACGTGTGTGCAGCCTGCAGAAAGCATTGACTTTGTTGACTCAACGTGAGACGGACGACATCATATAAGCATACCCCACGTTGTAAGGCCTGTATTCCCACTAGAGGTAATCAAAAGACAAACAGAGCACATTAAACATATGTCGGACTGTGTGTGCAAATCCGTTAAATTTAAAAAATAGAAGGAAACTTTTGTTTATCGCTATACATGTTGCACTTGTTTACGTTCTGTATTGTCTACGCCGTTTCTGCTATACTGTTTGTGGCAAAATAAACGCAACCTTGCTAATTTTTCGTTTGTGCTTTAATTTTGGAAACCCGTGTAGTTTTACTAAACAGAGTAGCCTAGGAATGCGTACAGTAAGTGCGTTTTTAAGCGTTTTGAGGTGCTCGCACAATGAGTATTTTAGCTCCTAGTAGACAATGTCGATAACTGTCTTGCTTTGTCTTGAGCGATCTCACTTTTCATTGGATTTTGTGCAGGCCATTTTGGGGTGTAAAGGGTGAGGCCAACATACGTTCGATTGTCATCGCAGTTCAATGTGTTTGTGTTATGGCGCTGTCCCATTAGTAGTGTGCTGGTATGATATACGAGGGCGTGCGGAAAACTAATGCCTCCGAACTTATTATCTGAAACCTCTTAAAGCTTTTTAAATAAAATATACGTTATTAATACTGTACCTGTTTATTCTTCATGTCTACATATGTATTGATGAATACATTCATCCTGGCGACTAACACATTTCTCCAAACGGGAGACCGCCTACATCTCGTGGTCGTGCGGTAGCGTTCTCGCTTCCCACGCCCGGGTTTCCGGGTTCGACTGCCGGCGGGGTCAGGGATTTTCTCTGCCTCGTGATGGCTGGTGTTGTGTGATGTCCTTAGGTTAGTTCGGTTTAAGTAGTTCTAAGTTCTAGGGACTGATAACCATAGATGTTAAGTCCCATAGTGCTCAGAGCCATTTGAACCAAACGGGAGACTTGTTGGTTCATATTGTCACAACATAATGTTTGACTTGGCTGAGGAAGCCACACCCTCACATCCGCTTGCATCGCTAGATGATTGTCAAAGTTTTAGAAACGTATAAAAATCGCATGGAGTCAAGTCGGGACTGTATGGAGGAAGATCGATGATAGAAAACTCAGGGCGCCTGATTGTTTTACATGTCGCAGCGCTCCATAGTATGTTGGCATTGTCGGGCTGAAGGAGAAGGTGCTCCATCTGTAGACAAACTCTTTGACTTTAAAACTCGATAACAGCACGCTGTTTCTCACGGATCTGCACAGATACATTAGACGCGCCCTGTAGTGGCAGAAGGCTGGAAACACGTAGGCATGAAGAACAAATACGTAGAATGTTCCTTAACGTTTTTTGTTTGCTTTTTTTAACATTACCTTTCAGCACACCATCGTATCATCAATCAAAGCCATAATTTTATAGGCAATGTTGTTACCAAGTAGCTTCCAACATCATTCCTTTGTTTCAGTTTTCAATACTTTTACGGGCAAGGGCAGGAGTTCATTCAAGCAAGTGGAAGATAAAGTTCGTATTGATACAGTTGTTCCTGGGTGACTTTGTAATGAGGGGGGGGGGGGGGAGGAGGAGGACATCATAAAACGACTATATCACCACCGCAATGTGTAGTAGTGCATACTGTACAACAATAAGGGATCGTGGTATTAGTAGGGAAGCCACTACAGCCACCTGTCCTGACATCTACGTCAGTGTCGTCATGGCATGTGTTAGACGCAGCGGACCATAGGTTGCGGTGCTGATATTCTCAATGGGCTGATTTTAGGCCAGGGGGGGGGGGGGAGGAATTTCTGTGTCCTGTCTCAGAATGTTCGAGGAAGAAAAAATTGCATTCACACATGTCTTGTTTCCAGACAAAGCTACTGCTTTTGAGAATGTAGTACCGTAAAACGACATGATTCTAATATCCTTGAATTTGATATACATTGGGCAGGTTCTAGATAGAGCACTGAGGTTACTGTCACAATAAATATATTTTGGCAGGTTGGCTTATTGGAGCTTTCACAAGCGTTAAATCTGTGTGGGCTTGTGCAGAACGCATATCAGGTGTTATTTCTGCACTGTTTGGTGCCATGTCGAAATCTCAAATACATATAGTCTTGTAGGACAGGAATTTGATAGCGAACATCATTAACATGAGCAAACTGTGAGATGTCCTGAGATAGAAATGTCATGACACAAACTATTGACCGTTTTGTGACCTTTCCCCATTCAGGTTTATTACGTCTTCAAATCGTCTAATGGCAATTACTTCGGAGCAACACGTGATTTCCTTTATCATTTCGCTTCCCGTAAGCGACATTTCGTCATTATTGATGATGCCTGTTGTAGTAGTGAAGTACTTCGGAATGTAGGCAACCAAATTTGCTTTACTTAGGAAAGAATTTTGTACCAGTTAATACTGATACAGGATCGATTTTCACAAGGTTTCCCGCCGTGGTATTGATTATGTGTTTGATACTACGGTATTAGCAACATACTTAACCGTAATTCTATTTGAAAATGCGGAGTTGGCAACCTCAACATTGTTATTATTTGTACTGTGGGAAAATACCACATTTCCTTAAAGATGGACTTCCACACAGAACATACGAGTGAAAACAGATGTATGATATCGTTCCCAAAACACAGTAGATCCATAGCTGGCACGATTCAACACGTGTTTACTAATGCAGTGTATCTCTAAACTTTCCTCAACTGTTGGTGCAGCTCCGTGTCTCTAACTTGAATTTGTAATGAGAAATGTAAAAGTAATTAATTTACAAATAATTGTCTAATTACATAAACATATTTTACTTTGAAAATTAAAACATTTCACCAACAATTATATGAAAATTGAAAACAATATCAGTGATTTTAACCTCTTACCTCCTATCCACAACATGTATGTATAAGGCTGGTGAACTATGGTGAAATCAGTTACAGTAATTTTATTATTTGTGAACTATGTCGTGAGGGCTGGAAATTTAAATCAAAATGATGCAAGTATGTAACACCACATGAGTCTCAAACTTTTCGTTTCATCCACTGCATGATTCTAGGATTAATCTATCATCGTCAGGTCGAACGCAGCTTTTATATTGCCGTTCTTTTGTGTCACTGATATGCAGTGAGAGGCACGTGCCAATATCCGCTTCAGAATGCAACACACATTTGTTCTTCATGCTTTTCCTAGACTCAACCGTACATCACTGCTACCTCCTTTATCATAATCACCAGTGCTTGATACTAAGAAGAGTAAAATGTTTCAACCTGTTCAGGACTGACTCGCCTCCTTTTTATTTCACTTCCTTAATTCATTTTTGCGTCTGAGACATTCTGATAACGATGAAGTAAATCAATGCTTGTTTGAGGAGTCTGAGTGATTACAACGTTTGCGCTATCGTGTCCTATTTTATATAATTCTCTCCTTACTTGATAGCTTTTGCATGTGAATGATCTGTAGCTGCACTTCTGGGAGGTGTATTGAGCTTAAGAATGGACAAGTTTGGTTGAGTGACTCCAGGGTAGCCGCCGGTGGAAGCCGGTCCTGTACTAAGGGAGTGCCATCAGTAGTCAGTGGACGATGTCCGAGTCAGGCACGCCGCCGGATGCTTTTGTGTAGGCTATACGCCGATCGACAGCCGACGTAGTTGCTTTCTCTGAATTCGCTGGTCAGTGAAGCATAAGGGTGCAACAAATGCACCTTAATACGTCGCTATAACCAGCTTTGACGAAGCATTCAATAACTTCGCTCCCTACGACTCAGACTAGAAATATAAAAAACTTTGGCTGGTTTCCTTGTCTAGGGGCTGCGATTCGTAGTTGCCGCATTACAGGCCAAATACTGCAGAGTCTACAGTATACGATAACAATACACTCATGAATCGAAAAGTTGAAGGTTTCTATCAATCGGCAATTGCGAATTATGAATGTACTATATAAATTTATAAATGACAGATTGCAATTAAATAAAATCTGCAGGTACTATCTTAACTTCTTGAAATGATGAGTACGATAGTAAAAGTACTTTTGAGAATGCGGTATATTTCTCCAAAACTCTTATTGGTGTCGATGGTCCAGCCACTAACAGCCATTGAATAATAGGGAACAATAGATTACCACTCCACGTAATTAGTTATGAACAACAACATATCTCACTAGATATTCACTTCTAAACGCACACTGCGTCTTCACTGTAGAAATCTGGGAAGTGTCACAAGATCACAAGTCCGAACTTTGAAGTATTTCTATCTCTCGCGACCACGCGCAAACGCTCCACACTCGAAGTCTTTCTCGCGAGCGTGCGTCCGCCGCGCCAACGAGTCCTGCACTCTCTCGTGTGTCTTGTGCGGTACTCCCCAGAACTACCTACCCGAGCTCGCTTCCATCCAGTCTCCCCATTCAAAGGGCGCTGTGATTCGCTAGAGCGCTCGCGCCATGTATTCATGCCAACGCACCCACACAAACATAATGAAACACATTCGAAATACTGGGGTTACATCTGAATAACTTGAAATTAAATAAATATTCCTATGCCTGGACATTAAAACGCTCTAAAATACATTACTAAATACATAATCAAATTAAATAAACATATATCAAAGGAACAGCCTGCAAAAGTAGGCCAGTAGCCTAATGTCTCTGTTCTTTCTAAAACACAGTAAATATTTGACAAATTTCTTCATGAATAGTATACATCGGATGTAAACAAAGACATAGATGAATAAATATATTTATAAGCATGTTGTACCGTTTTTTCTTGTAACTGTGGAGTACTTATGGCCTGACGCGATTTAATAATTGGCTTCTTTGGCCTCCAATAACTTATGTATTATTCAAGTTACATACATGTAATTGCCGGCCGGTGTGGCGAGCCGTTCTAGGCGCTTCAGTCTGGAACCGCGCGACCACTACGGTCGCAGGTTCGAATACTGCCTCGGGCATTGATGTGTGTGATGTCCTAAGGTTAGTTACGTAGAAGTAGTTCTAAGTTCTAGGGTGCCAGTGACCTCAGATGTTAACACCCATAGTGCTCACAGCCATTTGAACCAGCTGTTTGAAGATGCCTCGCTCAAGGAGATACAGAAGAAGAAGTCGCGCAGTGGTGTATAACGCCATTGATAACTTGCAAATTGAGACGCAACATAACGTTGGTGTCCAAGTGTTTCTACAGGGACCTAGTGTTTTTTGTG
This sequence comes from Schistocerca gregaria, assembly GCF_023897955.1. NCBI lineage: Eukaryota > Metazoa > Arthropoda > Insecta > Orthoptera > Acrididae > Schistocerca > Schistocerca gregaria. The sequence continues at coordinate 840,273,489 of NC_064931.1, forward strand.
GATGTGTTGTGAATTTTTCTGTGTTTCCTAAACAACACGGAGAAGCATGTCAGCCTGGCAATGGCTGGTTAACTGTCGCTGTATTACGATGTAATGGAAGTACTGTGAAAGCATTGTCAGGACTTGAGAGTGCCAATAGTCGTGATGTGATCGCATACCGTACCTGGCATGTTTATGCTGTTGCAAACAAAGACTATGGTAAATGTTATTTGACATCTAACCTGCCACTTATGTTTAGTACTATGAACCATCGCAAAATTAATGAGATGGAATCTGTTGCTGTATGGTATAAAGGTATGGGTGTTTGTTCAGAAGTGAAACTGATTGGTGATGTAACGCACTATTATAAACATTAAAGTGTGAAGAACTTTATAATTTGTTTCCTTTAATACCCCCCTTTTCCTTATAGTTTTAAGTATATATTTTATTGAAAAGACTGATCTGTAGCGTGAGCCACGAACCGCTGTCCCGTACATCGAGAACCAGGGGCTCAAGGATGCAACAGTTTGATTTAATTTACAATGTGTTTAGGGGGTTAAAAAGGGGGGTATTAAAGGAAGTTGAAGCAGCATCGGCATACCATTTTAGTTTCACACTAATAGCTTTCTAAAGACAGAGCGATCGACAAAATCGGATGAAGCGTTTTTATTTTGAAATTCGTTGCTGGGTGTTACTTGTATAATGTACCAATCAGACACTAAAATTTAAACTAATAAAGATATTGAAAATCTGATTATACCATCAGAATCGTTGCGCAAATAATACACTCCTGGAAATTGAAATAAGAACACCGTGAATTCATTGTCCCAGGAAGGGGAAATTTTATTGACACATTCCTGGGGTCAGATACATCACATGATCACACTGACAGAACCACAGGCACATAGACACAGGCAACAGAGCATGCACAATGTCGGCCCTAGTACAGTGTATATCCACCTTTCGCAGCAATGCAGGCTGCTATTCTCCCATGGAGACGATCGTAGAGATGCTGGACGTAGTCCTGTGGAACGGCTTGCCATGCCATTTCCACCTGGCGCCTCAGTTGGACCAGCGTTCGTGCTGGACGTGCAGACCGCGTGAGACGACGCTTCATCCAGTCCCAAACATGCTCAATGGGGGACAGATCCGGAGATCTTGCTGGCCAGGGTAGTTGACTTACACCTTCTAGAGCACGTTGGGTGGCACGGGATACATGCAGACGAGCATTGTCCTGTTGGAACAGCAAGTTCCCTGGCCGGTCTAGGAATGGTAGAACGATGGGTTCGATTATGGTTTGGATGTACCGTGCACTATTTAGTGTCCCCTCGACGATCACCAGAGGTGTACGGCCAGTGTAGGAGATCGCTCCCCACACCATGATGCCGGGTGTTGGCCCTGTGTGCCTCGGTCGTATGCAGTCCTGATTGTGGCGCTCACCTGCACGGCGCCAAACACGCATACGATCATCATTGGCACCAAGTCAGAAGCGACTCTCATCGCTGAAGACGACATGTCTCCATTCGTCCCTCCATTCACGCCTGTCGCGACACCACTGGAGGCGGGCTGCACGATGTTGGGGCGTGAGCGGCAGACGGCCTAACGGCGTGCGGGACTGTAGCCCAGCTTCATGGAGACGGTTGCGAATGGTCCTCGCCGATATCCCAGGAGCCGCAGTGTCCCTAATTTGCTGGGAAGTGGCGGTGCGGTCCCCTACGGCACTGCGTAGGATCCTACGGTCTTGGAGTGCATCCGTGCGTCGCTGCGGTCCGGTCCCAGGTCGACGGGCACGTGCACCTTCCGCCGACCACTGGCGACAACTTCGATGTACTGTGGAGACCTCACGCCCCACGTGTTGAGCAATTCGGCGGTACGTCCACCCGGCCTCCGGCATGCCCACTATACGCCCTCGCTCAAAGTCCGTCAACTGCACATACGGTTCACGTCCACGCTGTCGCGGCATGCTACCAGTATTAAAGACTGCGATGGAGCTCCGTATGCCACGGCAAACTGGCTGACACTGACGGCGGGGGGCACAAATGCTGCGCAGCTAGCGCCATTCGACGGCCAACACCGCGGTTCCTGGTGTTTCCGCTGTGCCGTGCGTGTGATCATTGCTTGTACAGCCGTCTGGCAGTGTCCGGAGCAAGTATGGTGGGTCTGACACACCGGTGTCAATGTGTTCTTTTTTCCATTTCCAGGAGTGTAGTAATGAACATGTTTCTTTTTGAGCTATCATGATTCATCTGGGTGCTTTTAATTTCTATACGAACTGTGAAATATCTGCCATTAAGGTTTCACAAAGTTCACCAAAGTATTGCCAGCCACGTGCTCGATGGTCCCCGCGCTGGTGCTACCCCTCTCGCCCGGCTAACGTTGGGCACAATGTGTTTGCCGCCGAGCCCCGGCTGGCCGTGCGGCCACTGCTTCCTCCGAACTTCGAATATTTTCAGGGCGCGACGACTCGCCCGTTTCCTCACACACCTCCACTTATTAACATTCTGCCTTGCCAGAATGATCAGAAGTAGCACCCTTCAGTTCATACAAGTGCATATAAAACAAATTTCAAAGAACAGAATTAAATGATTAAAATGCCAGGCCAACAGTGTATACAACATTTTTTTGTAGTAATTTGGAAGCAGCATGAATTGCGTGATAAACTTAAACTAACTCAAATTGTCAATGAAACGGCAAATTAATTAAATGTCTGCACTTCATATACGCAAAACCAAACATGAATTTCGAAATAAACTTAAACTAACACAAATTATGAACCAAACGGCATATTAAATAAATGCCTGCATGATTATTTTTTGACATCATCATCTTCATCATCATCATTTAAGACTGATTATGGTTTTCAGCGTTCAGTCTGGAGCATAGCCCCCTTATAAAATTCCTCCATGATCCCCTATTCACTGCTAACATTGGTGCCTCTTCTGATGTTAATCCTATTACTTCTAAATCTTTCTTAACCGAATCCAGGTACCTTCTCCTTGGTCTGCCCCGACTCCTCCTACCCTCTACTGCTGAACCCATGAGTCTCTTGGGTAACCTTGCTTCTCCCATGCGTGTAACATGACCCCACCATCTAAGCCTGTTCATCCTGACTGCTACATCTATAGAGTTCATTCCCAGTTTTTCTTTGATTTCCTCATTGTGGACACCCTCCTGCTATTGTTCCCATCTACTAGTACCTGCAATCATTCTAGCTACTTTCGTATCCGTAACCTCAACCTTGTTGATAAGGTAACCTGAATCAACCCAGCTTTCGCTCCCATACAACAAAGTTGGTCGAAAGATTGAACAGTGCACAGATAACTTAGTCTTGGTACTGACTTCCTTCTTGCAGAAGAGAGTAGATCGTAGCTGAGCGCTCACTGCATTAGCTTTGCTACACCTCGCTTCCAGTTCTTTCACTATGTTGCCATCCTGTGAGAATATGCATCCTAAGTACTTGAAACTGTCCACCTCTTCTAACTTTCTTCGTCCTATTTGGCACTAAATCCGTTTATATTCCTTTCCCACTGACATTACTTTCGTTTTGGAGATGCTAATCTTCATACCGTAGTCCTTACATTTCTGATCTAGCTCTGAAATATTATTTTGCAAACTTTCAATCGAATCTGCCATCACAACTAAGTCATCCGCATATGCAAGACTGCTTATTTTGTGTTCACATATCTTAATATCACCCAGCCAGTCTATTGTTTTCAACATATGATCCATAAATAATATCAACAACAGTGGAGACAGGTTGCAGCCTTGTCATACCCCTGAAACTACTCTGAACCATGAACTCAATTTAGCGTCAACTGTAACTGCTGCCTGACTATCCATGTGAAGACCTTTAATTGCTTGCAAACGTTTGCCTCCTATTCCATAATCTCGTAGAACAGACAATAACTTCCTCCTAGGAACCCAGTCATACGCCTTTTCTAGATCTATAAAGCATAGATACAGTTCCCTGTTCCACTCGTAACACTTCTCCATTATTTGCCGTAAGCTAAAGATCTGGTCCTGACAACCTCTAAGAGGCCTAAACCCACACTGATTTTCATCCAATTGGTCCTCAACTAATACTCGCACTTTCCTTTCAACAATACCTGAGAAGATTTTACCCACAACGCTGATTAAAGAGACACCTCTGTAGTTGTTACAATCTTTTCTGTTTCCATGTTTAAAGATTGGTGTGATTACTGCTTTTGTCCAGTCTGATGGAACCTGTCCCGACTCCCAGGTAATTTCAATTATCCTGTGGAGCCATTTAAGACCTGACGTTCCACTGTATTTGATGAGTTCCGACTTAATTTCATCCACCCCAGGTGCTTTATTGCACTGCAATATATTGACCATTTTCTCCACTTCCTCAAACGTGATCCTATTTCCATAATCATTCCTATCCCATTCCATCTCGAAATCTGAAACATTGCTGATCGTATTTTCACCTACATTGAGCAACTCTTCAAAATATTCCCTCCATCTGCCCAAGGCATCCACAGGATTCACCAGCAGTTTTCTGGACCTGTCCAAAATACTTGTCATTTCCTTCTTACCTCCCTTTCGAAGACTGCTAATTACACCCCAGAATGGTTTTCCAGCAGCTTCACCCATAGTCTCCCACCTGTTTCCAAAGTCTTCCCAAGATTTCTTCTTGGATGCTGCAATTATCTGTTTGGCTTTGTTTCTTTCTTCAGCATAACTTTCTCTGTCTACCTGAGTTCCAGTACGTAGCCATTTTTGATACGCCTTCTTTTTCCTGTTACAGGATGCCTTGACTGTGTCATTCCACCAAGCTGTTTGCGTCATCCTACTTTTACGCACTACTGTTCCAAGACATTCTTTAGCCACTTCTAGTACTGTGTCCCTGTACCTTGTCCATTCCTTTTCCAATGACTGTAATTGACTACATTCAACTAACTGGTACCTTTCTGAGATCGCTGTTATGTACTTGTGCCTGATTTCCTTATCCTGAAGTTTCTCCACTCTTATCCTCCCACATTTGGACCTGACCTCCTGCACGTTCGGCCTCACAATCCCAATTTCACAGCAGATTAAATAATGATCAGTGTCATCAAAGAATCCCCTGAATACAAATGTGTCCCTCACAGCCTTCCTTAATTCCTGATCTGTTATTATATAGTCAATGACAGATCTGGTTCCCCTGCCTTCCCAAGTATACCGCTAAATGTTCTTATGTTTATAAAATAAGTTTGTGATTACTAAGCCCATACTGGCAAAGAAATCCAAGAGTTGTTTCCCGTTCCTGTTGGCCTCCATATCCTCTCCAAATTTACCCATAACGTTTTCATACCCGTCTGTTCGATTTCCAATCCTGGCATTAAAATCACCCATGAGCAGAACACTGTCCTTGTCCTTTACTCTAACAACTACATCACTGAGTGCCTATCCATCTTATCTTGATCTGTCCCTTCACAATGCGAATATACTGACACAATCCTAATTTTCATGCTAGACACTGTCAAATCTATCCACATCAGTCGTTCGTTTACATACCTTACAGCAACTACGCTGGGTTCCATTTCTTTCCTGATGTAAAGCCCTTCACACCATTGCTATTCCTGCTTTGACTCCTGACAGGTAGACCTTGTATTCTCCCACTTCCTCTTCTTTCTCACCCCTTACCCGATTGTCACTAGCAGCTAAAACGTCCAGCCCCATGTTACTTGCAGCCTCTGCCAGCTCTACCTTCTTCCCAGGGTAGCCCCCATTGATATTAATAGCTCCCCATCTCTTTACGATTTGTTTGCCAAGTCGTATCTTAGGAGTCCCTGGTTTGTCAGTTAGAGGTGGGACTCCGTCACCTCCAAAGGTCCGAGGCATTTTGCTCTGATTGTTGCCAGCATCATATTCCAAGTATCCAGGAAGAAGGTTAATAGCCTTACTTGCCCCGAGTCCCATTGAGTTTTACCCCTAACGGTTGAGGGACTAAGCGGTAGATTTGGTAGTCTTTGCTGTATGAGCACAAAGGTGACCACGACTCAGAATATGTCCGAGATGCCCAGCCTTATTCCAGAGTAACTGGTATCCCGACTGTTGGGACCACTTACTTGGCCACTCATACGTTGCCCGTGGTTCATGAACTAGGACATGACTACAGGAACCCATACCATGAATCACTTTTTTGACAAGAAATAAAATTTTTAAATGCACTTTCACATATGTGTGATTTAGTAAGCACTTCTTGTGCCACTCACGCAGCTCTAAGGAGCCTTCCTGCACTAGTTTTTTTTCAGTTGTACTACACACGCTCACACGAATTTCCGCACGAAGTATTGACCAATTCACACCAGTCTTTTAACACAGTGCCTCGCAGAACTCGTGTCTGCATCTGAACTCCAAGCTGCACCGTTTATCGTGAGAAATCTGTGTACAACGAAAACCAAAAGTAGAAACCCACTAACAAACCATTTCCCAAAACCATCCAGGATTCTCGCTAACGTTTACTTCCAGCGGAAACGATACTTTAGGAACATAGTCTCAAGGGAGACGACTGAATCACAGTAAGCTCAAATTCTAATAAATTCTATTTAATTGACTTTAGTCAATCCTTCCTACCTCCACGCACTAAACATTGCGTGCACACACAATTAAAATATTAATACCCTTCAAATTGACCACGAAACTCTTTGCCACACTCATACACAAAGCTTAAATCAATACACATTTCACTAAAATTCACGAAATCACTGACCTCCACTGACCCTCAGTGCCTAAACTTCCCCTATTCCACATGTGCGGTGCCAAATTAAACTAACAAATCACTAAAGAATCCCCAATAAACATATAAATTATTCCTCCAAAATGACTAATTACAGAACAGAACAGCTTTTTACTTCGCCGGCCGATGTGGCCGAGCGGTTCTAGGCGGTACAGTCTTCAACCGCACTACAATTACGGTCGCAGGTTCGAATCCTGCCTCTGGTATGGATGTGTGTGATGTCCTTAGGTTAGTTAGGCTTAAGTAGTTCTAAGTTCTAGGGGACTGATGACCTCAGAAGTGAAGTCCCATAGGGCTCAGATTCATTTGAGCCAAGCTTTTCACTTCTGTCCTTTCTGTATGTACAGCCTCAATTCCGTCACGTTTCTTAGACCCAAAGGTTTTCCTGACACAGGGAATTTTCAACGGTATGCATTTGGACGAGGGAACTCTGCCACAACAAGTGGTCCATAGTATAACTCGTCTAAATTCTTAATCTCCCCGTACACTTCGCAGGAACGCTCTTTGGTGCGTACAAGCACATTCTCACCCACTTTTTACTCCATCGGTTTGTATCGTCCATCGTGTCGCCTTTTCCTTTCAGCGGCTAACTTTTCCATGCCTGCCGTTACTGCCTGTTCTCTTTCAGCAGCCGCTTCAGCTATTTGCATCGGGAATTCTACAGTTCTGTGGGTAGGAACATTGGTTTCACCCCGGTCATGACTTCCAAAGGTGAGTACCCCGTAGCCTTACTTTTTACGCTGTTAAGTACAGTCTCAAATGCGCTCACTTACTCCACCCACTTGGAATGAAGGTTCCTGGCATACATCCTACATAAACGTTTTACTTCCCGCATATACCATTCACACGAGTTGCTCGCTGGGTGGTAGACGAATATACGGATATGTTGCACACCTTGGTCGTTCATGAACGTGTTCCAGTCATTCGAAGTAAACTGCGAACCGTTGTCAGACAATAGTTTTACTGGTTTTACAGTATTCTTGAAGTAATCCTTCTCCAGTTTGGAGATCAGAGTTTTAGTATCCGCTTTCCGTATCGGATAGCGTTTAATGAACTTAGAGAATACGTCCACCACAACAAAGATGTACTACATGCAGGCCGCGTCTTGTGGGTATAATACAGAAATTTATTAAACGATGTAGTCGGTTACATTGACATACATTTTGCGGATGCTGAAGAAAAGTTTCGTAACATTTATCTTGTAGCTGACCGTTTACCTCACCAGCTGCTACTTCTCTATGAACTTCGATTCTTTGTAGTTTCAGTGTTGCTCATTTGGGTACTAATGCTTAAGAATTCCATGGCAGTAAGTTTATCTTCATCTGAAAATTCTTTCCACTTCACAGGTAAACAATATTGCTCTAAATGCCATTGTTCCGGCGATCAGAATTTGCGCCTCTGCACGGTGGGTGCCGGACTCAAGAGACGCGGTTCCGGAACTAACTTCTACGCTGTCGCGTGAGCGCCCTCTGTGGCGGACACGCCCTGCACGGCAGAGGTGACAGAGGAGCTATCTGTTAGCTCTCTGACTTGATGCCAGTTACAACTTCTTTTGCTGACTGCGGAAATAGTCTTGAGCGGCGGGAAATACAAGGACCAATGTGTTAATGGTTAGTGTCCGTGGCCACGTCGTGGATATACAGATTTTGCAACTGCGAACTCCGCAGTAATTGTCTGAGTTATTAGTTCGAAAAGATTGACTTGCAGTAGTTAATCAAGCAAAAAATTTGAATGTTTTCTGTCAAATGATAAAAGTTTAATCTTTCGAGTGTTGTAGCATTCGGAGTTAGTTTTGAATTTTTTATCTCTGTATTTTATAGCGATTATCTTAAAGAATACCGGGTTTTGTTAGTATTGCATTTATGAAATTTTAATCATAAAATCCCTTCAGAATGTTCTTAATATAAGGTTGTCATATCATTCGGTATTCATCTCACATTCTGTGTTCCTTGCAGTATTTCAGAGCATAGTGACGTTGTTATTGTTTCGTGGTTCTCACAGCGATCTCAGGTACAGGGAGGTGTCCGTGGTCAATATTGGAGGATCGGTGGTGCCCGAATCGATCTCCAAGCTGGTGGTTAGGCAGATCCGACGGAATCTCCACTGCAACCTTCAGTTAATAAATATAGCAGTCCACTCCCAATCACTAAAAACTCAGTTCAATCTGATGTATTAGTTGTTTTATATATCCCAATGAAAATTGTTCCAGGCGAGATGCTTCGCCCTTAAAGTACTTTCCTATTCCCACACTTATTCCTAGTGCATGTTTTTGTTCTTAACCTTCAGACATTTGCACTACCTCATTTTTTTCGCTGGATGCATTATTTCAATACAAAACGGGAACGGTAGGTATTAACCATTGATTGCATTTGATTATTTCTAATCGTGGCGAAAGTTTTGGTTTTTATGATCTCTGCAGTAAAAAATCCTCTTTGTGTTCAGCCAAACGTTCTGCAAAAGTTAACGTGCCACATCACGCTACGTTTCAAACGTCTGATATTGGTTTCACATTTATGTTACACATGAATATCATTATTAAATTTAGCAAATATATTTCATTTTAATGCACTTGAAGGATAGCTTTACAACAGAACCCTCTATGGAAAAAACTAATGTTAGGCATTGGGATTAAGCTTATTTCCCATGATTTGAGAACATTTAAAAGAATATTTGCCCTCATCCATTTGCCAGTTGATCCCCTCAGCAGGCACCTGTAAAGGTGGTTCCAACACACTGCAGATATTCAATCATTCTTAGATTCGAACTATTTTCAGTATCCTGATTACCAGACTGTTGTCTCATATCTACACTCCACCTTAATAATTACGGCGTAATTGCTAAATTTAACTTCCTCGTGTATACTGTACAGTGACGTTAACGAGACCACATGTCAAAAGCCTGAAAACCACCTTTCAGGAAGGTACCGACAGGGATGTGGAGCCATTCGGCACCAATGCCGTGGCCAACTGCGCTACGTTACTCGGTTGAGGATCCATGGCGCAACAGCACAGTGGAGGTGGTCTCACACATCCTCGATTGGTCTTAAATCCAGGCAGTTTGATGGGCAGAGGAGTACGGTAAACGTAGGCTAGTGCTCTTCGAGCCACGCACGTACGCTGCAAGCTGTGTGACACCTTGCGTTGTCCTGCAAGTCGATGTCATCGTTTCATGCTGTACACTCCAAAGGCCATCTGTCCGATGGGGTATAAATAGTGGTCCACCTGAAATGGCCACTTGCCACCACTCACCGGACGTCAAGTTGCCGTATTGGCGTGTAAACTCTAGCCTCTGTCGCCGATGAGCAGCTGCCTGAATGGGCGAGTGAACGAAGCGCCTGGCGCGGAGAGCCGTTCGCTGAACAGTTGCCTCTGAGCCGGTTTTGGTTAGCGCCATTTTGCCATACACGGTACACTTTAAACACGGCTGCACGCGAACTGTTAACAAATGTAGCCGTTTCGGGAATGGTTCCATCCTAGGCCCAAAAGCCAATGATCACTCCCGTTTATACGTCAGATAAATGTCGCCTTTTCCGCATTACGACAACCACTGCAATGATCTGCGCGCATTCGGCACGGTCTATATATTCAATGGTTGTGACGCCTCCTGCATCCGTGAGTCATTATTTCTAGCTGACGTCGAACATTGGTGGTGGTCATAATAATGTGACTGGATTGTATATAAGTTTTAGTATTGGACGTTTCTTGTCCCCTACATCTGTTCGAATACACTGTTCGGAAGAAGAAAAAGGAAAACGTGAGGCACATACAAGGACAAGAAACGAAATGAAACTTCATTGATTGGGAAGGAATGTGATGTTATTTCCATAATGAGAAAATCGGGTCACATTTACAAAGAAAGTGCCAGGTCATCCAACCTATCACTACCAAGTTGCTTCCCTTGTAGCAAAGATTCCTGCACTGATTCGGTTCGGAAAGCTGTTATATAACCGCTGTATTCTCTCCTGAGATTACGTTTCCACATCTGTTGCAAATGGTCCTTCATATACGGTATACTGGCAATAAGATGAAGTTGTCGCCAGAGCTGACCCCATATGTATGTTCATTCGAAAACAGATCTGCGGATCTTCGTGGCCACTGGGTTACCTCAACGTTTCTCAGAACGTTCACAGACACACGAGTTGTGGACGATCATTATCATGTTTAAAAAAAAGGGGCCATGACGCTGTCCTACGAGAGGTAACACGTAAAGCCTCCACAATTCCATTGGTAACTGAGTGATATGGTGAAGTTGTTGTAATTTTTATGCAATGTAGTTGCCCTTCAGCAGGTTTTCTAACTCATCGCCGTCATTATGTGCTGCTGTCAGCTAGGCGAGATCCACAGGTGCAGAAAAGCATTTCACTCTGGACAAGGGATCGACAGTGACGGTGTCTAAGCCGCTTACATGCCAAATGTGTGTTTTAAATGAGGAAGTAATATCAGTTTGACTATTTGCGCTAGGTATAGCTATTTCTTGGCTTGGAAAACGCGAAAGTCAATGGCCGATGATCTGTATATCTAATGAACGCATGCCTTTTCAACATGAGTATGAAGTATCTAACAGTTTCATAAGCCGCTAAAAGTTCTGTGTAAAACGGTATTCATTAGCACGTTTCTCTTTGATTTTGTTGAAGAAGAAACCCAAGGGCTACCACAATTTGTTTACATTCTTTTACAGCATAACACGAAATGTGTGGGATAGGCAGTTCGATAAATATGTACTGGGGCGCCGGAGAGACGATGTGCCAGGAGGATGACTTACTTGAGGCTTTTGTGGCTGGCAGAATATGAGGCCTGCATTTCTCAGTGAAAGTGACTGACAGGCGTGGAGCCACGCACTTTGTGGCCGACGAGGACGGCATGGAGCAGCACCTAGGCCTCAGCAGCTCGGGGTAAAAGCCGACGGTAACAGCTTATCATGTTCAGTTACTGATTGATTCCGAGCAGTTCTCGGGACCAGGTAAGTTAGAAGGGAAGTGATGTACTCGGGTGGCGGATACGTGCAAGCGCGGGAATGCAAATTCGAAATAAAGTCATTTTGTTAACATCTTGTCACATGTAGCTGGATTTCTGAGGACTCTGTAGTCATCAAAGTTTCGGGAAATTATTGCATACGTGTCTCCCATGTTCTTCTGAGGATGAAGTTTCCATTAAAACGTTATCAGTGTATGCGAAGCAGTAGTCCAGTCCCTGTAAAAATTTATCAGCAAATCGATGAAAATTCCACGCCACGTTCTTTAACCTATATGACGTGCATGGAAATTCAGAGTACGAAGGGCGTAGTTGCTGCAATTTTAATGAGCGTCCTATGCTGACACAGGTCTTTGGTTGTAGGCTTTTACTGTGTCGGTCGTCGAGAAAACGTTGTGCCTCAACAACTGGCATGCAAAATCTCTGATGTGGTGCACAGGGTACCCGTCGGCAATCGTCCACTATAGTCGCTGTCCGGCTCATTAGACACAAGGTGTAGAGGATGATGATTCGGCCGTACCTGCTTTGGCGTCGAACTGTACTTTTGCCATTCGAGGTTGTTTTGGGCCAGTCGTGTGGGCTGCGATATAACAGGATGAATGGGCGCCTTACTGAAGTGATGCACTGTTGTGTGGCGGGCCGATGATGGAACTGCAACGTGGCGCCTGACTGACAGTAACTCATATAGCAGACGAGGAACTGTACGGATGGGGCGCTTCGTTCTGTGGGCTGGTATACAATCTTCCAAGTTGTGACCCTTGCCCAATTGGCTGTATTCCTCACATCTGGGATTAGGTGATAGATGAATAGGAAATACTACTCGATTATAGCACGAGTTATATCTGCCATTATAAGTCGCCTGTGAAATGAGCGTTGTAAATTGATATTCAAATTGAAGGTCATTATTTCCTGTCCTTACAGTATGTAGGTAATTATTAGTTTGCGACCGTCTAATCACAAATGAATAAAATACAATTTTTGCTCCATAGGCATTTCGCACTTATTATTTGCGAGGCATCTTCAGTGGCCTGAATTATGTAAGTTTTTATACTATTTAGTTTACTTTCAGGACGATGTAACGTAAAAGCGGGAGAGATAAAGGTGTGGAACGACGCCGCACTTCGAAGACATTGCCTTAATTGAGGTTGTTCGCGTGACGCTCATTGTTGAAATAACCGCTGGTGAGATCAGTTCACTCGCAAGTTTTTGTGCTTCAAGAGTGGAAAATAAAAGATAAATATAAGAAATAAGAATTTCGAGACCAAGGTAAGGCACGGGGAATTTTGCACAAATCCTTATTAATCGTAGGTACTAGTAGATACTGGCCTTGTAGCTTATAACTCGTATTTAGATTGTGCAATACAAGCATTGTTGGTTATTTGGGTCGAGTAATGGCCTCTTTCGCTAACATCGTTGGTGGAAATGGGATTGCGACATTCGTCCTTATGAGAACGGGCTGATGACGCACTCTTACTGTGGGACTGAAACTGCGATGCTTGCAACACGAAAACGAGTCCATACGATTTTGTTCTACAGAAAATTGCCGAGAAAGCGCATCATGACAACAGACAGGGGAAAATAGACTGCAGAAGATCTAATAGAGGCCGTGAGACTAGTCGAAGACGAAGGTAATGGTAAAAGGAAAGTAGCTGGAATGAAAAGCATACAAGAACGAACGTAGGAGAAGACTTGCTACGCGCATTTTCAAGAAAATTTCATCATATTCGGGTGCAGATGCAGAAAGGAAACTAGTAGCCCATGTAAAGAAAGTGCAAGCATATGGCTTTTCTCTCAAACTGTCAGACCTCATACCAACAGCTTTCAGTTTAGCTAATTACATGGGACTGAAAAGTAAAGTCACTCAAGAATAGAAATGTACAGGAAAAGATTGCCTTCACTCATTTTCAAAACGCAATGCAGACCTAAGCATCAGAAAAGAGAAAGCGCTTTCTGTTTCCAGAGAGATTGAAATGTACAGAGACGAAGTCATTGCTTACTTTGACCTATTGACAAACACGTTGACATAAAACGAGCTTTTGGATAAGCTAGGTAGTATCTACAACGTAGACGAAACTGGTCTACAGTTAAACAATAAGCTTGGGCAGGTAGTAACGGCAAGATGTTCAAATGGTTCAAATGGCTCTGAGCACTATGGGACTTAACTTCTGAGGTCATCAGTCCCCTGGAACTTAGAACTACTTGATCCTAACTAACCTAAGGACATCACACACATCCATGCCCGAGGCAGGATTCGAACCGGCGACCGTAGAGGTTGCGCGGTTCCAAACGGTAGGACAGCAAGAGGAAGCAGAAATGTCCATATTATTGCTTGTGCTGAAAAAGGAGAGACAATAACAGTAGTTGTCTGCTGTAATGACGAGGGAAATTTCTTACCACCTTACTGCGTTTAGAAAAGATTAAATAAAAGCAAGACTCCGAAGACAACATACCTCCAGGATCAGTTGTTGTTATAAGAAGAGACTCCGCTTACATCATCACTGATATTTTCATGGATTAGTTCCAAAAACCATTTCCTTCCTAGAAAGTCCCTGCTTTACTTCTGCTAGATGGTCATGCCTCATATATGAATTCTGTCACCCTATTGGATCTATCTGTTGAAAACGAAGTTTCGACAATTTGTTTGTCTTGTTATACGACACACTTCTTACCACTACTAGACTGATCATTTTTCAAGCCGCTAAAATCTTACTTTAAAAAGGCTTGTCATTCATGGATTGTAGCTGTTGTAAGCAAAGATAGAAGGGTTACAAGGCAGCAGTTTGCTGAGTTTCCTTTCAAAGCATGGACTCTTGCTGCAAGAGTCCAGATGGGTAGATCCGGATTTAGAGATAGTGGAATTTTCTCACTTGATAAAGCGGTAATTGTTAACCGTGCCTTTCTTTCAGACATTAATTATACTGAGACTGAAGAAGTATCTCCTGATGTGACTCCTGATCAGCCATCAACTTCAATGTCTGAAACAAATTTGATAACAGGACACACTTCTACTTACAAACATTGCACAAATTTGGCTACTGTTCAACCAACTGCCATGGCAATTGTTCTATAAATGATAACTGAGTGACTCCTCGTAGAGAAACTCCATCAAAATTGCTGCAACAGATTTCACCTGTACCTGCACTACCTCAAAGAAGTAAATCGAAAAGAAAGCAGTCAGCAATTAATCTGACATGCGATGAGTTTATAGCAACGTAAAGAAAGTAAATCACTGACAGAAGAAGAAAGGAAAAATCTGTACACACAGAAATATAGCAGATAAAAGGAATCAAAATGCCAGAAACAGAGGAAAAAACCGCCAAAGAAGCGTCTGTTTGGAGACACAATTTCAGAAGAAGATCATGATGATATTTCCCTTTAAAACAGTTCCTCTGATGAATTAAACTTCGGAGAAAACGAAAGTGTAGTGAGCCTTGAACTTTATCAAGAAACGTCGTGTACCTGTGATTGGATTCAATGTGTAGGAAATTCTGGATGCATTCATGAATCACGTATTCTCTATGAGGACATGTGTTGTTTCAGTGAATTATTTAAAATAAACTTAAAAAACGAAAATCGAAATGGATGTCATTTCCAGTGCCTATTGCAGCTCGCCATCTGTCCCTCCCTTCTGCGGCATCTTGCCCGCCTTTGTTACCATTTCTTTAACGCGATGTTTTATGTAGCTATATACAATGCACAAACCACCAGTCTTGTCTAAATTGATTGCGATTTAAGAGTTTATATATTGATGCAGTTCGGCAACGGCCTTGCCGCCGTGGATACACCGGTTCCCGCTAGATCACCGCAGTTAAGCGCTTTTGGGCGTGGCCGCCACTTGGAAGGGTGACCAACCAGCCGCCATGCGCTGTTGCCATTTTTCGCGATGCACTCAGTCTCGTGATGACAATTAAGGAGCTACTCGACCGCATAGTAGCGGATTCGGTCAAGAATACCATCATAACGACCGGGAGAGCGGTGTACTGACCCCATGCCCCTCCTATCCCCTTCCTCCTTTGAGGATGACCCGGCGATTGGATGGTACCGGTAGGCCACTCGTGGGCTGAAGACGGAGTGCATTTTTATATTGATAGAAAGTTTAACTTAGAAAATTTGTGCCGTCTGTCCAGCCTTTACGTAATGCTGCGGTTATAAAATGTTCTGGCACTTTTGCCTTGCTATGATAATTTAACGTCCGCTTTAAGGATTTCGTGGATGCTGATCTAAATGTGTTCTTTTTCCTTTGTTGTAGATGTTTTTCTGGTGATTCATACCATCTCAAGTTTCGTTTTCACAGTACTTGGAATTAAACACTCGTTTTGATGTTTAGTGCCGGCCAGAGTGGCCGAGCGGTTCTAGATGGTACAGTCTACGGTCGCAGGTTCGAATCCTGCCTCGGGCATGGATGTGTGTTAGGTTTAAGTAGTTCTAAGTTCTAGGGGACTGATGACCTCAGAAGTTAAGTCCCATAGACCTTAGAGCCGTTTGAACCATTTTGATGTTTTGTTTTAGATAGTGTTGTCAAGTGTGGAATGATATTGACCACTACTAAATGTGTTTTTGTAATATCGGTGATCTCTCTCTCTCTCTCTCTCTCGCTCTCTCTCTCTCTCTCTCTCTCTCTCTCTCTCTCTCTGTGTGTGTGTGTGTGTGTGTGTGTGTGTGTGTGTGTGTGTGTGTGTGTGTGTATGTATGTGTGTGTGAACTGCTATTTGTTTTGGTAAAAACATTTGTTCTGGTCTAGCGAGGGCGAGGGGCACAAGCTGCATCGTCCATGTGATCGAGTCCGGTCTTGTCAATTTCTACACGCTAAGGGCTGCTGCTTGCCGTGTCAGATCGTCGGAACACAATGTGATGTCGTCCAACATGTTTCTGCCGGGTGAGGGAGTAAATACCCAGGCAGCGGCGGCCTTGGTCACTCTGTCCGCGAGCCCTGTAATTTGCTCAAGTTGGCCTCTTGCGTTACCGAGAGCAGGGTGTAAGAATCTGTGGCAAGCGGCACAACCGTATGGATCGGAGAAGTAGCTCTGAGGCGTCCCGTCTAGCCACGATGCGGATGTGTCGCAGGAACAGGGACGATTTCATATCACCAGTTTAATCCGTGTGATCAGGCATTGAGTGTGAGACAGGGATAGCCCCTGAAAGAACTCATCTTTTGGTAATTGGCACTTTCTGGAGGCAGACAGGTTTCTAATAATGCTTCTAACCGTCGTTGGCAGAGTGACATTAGCATGTTTAGCGGAGTTTATCCTGGCAGTGACGAAATAGCTTTCCATAGAAGTGAACCAAAATGATGGACAGTCCATCTAGAGGGCTGGTGCTTTAAATGACACGTGATTCACTTGCGTTGCTAGTAGCGTCCCGAGGAATGGCAGCAGGTAATGTTACTCGTCGGACTTACGGCTACAGGGAGTTGGAGGCAGGGGCACACCCCGGACACAAATAGACATGGTGATGGCCGCCGGCGAGGGTGTGGTAGGGTTTGTCAGGGTGCCCCGACTTGCACTTCCCTGGCTGCATGACTGAGGCAACTCTGGTAGTAACACCATAGGTCGTACTCGTTCTTCCAGTCATACTGGTAGCAGCTCTTCATGTTGCTGTTGCAGTGGAGCCATCTATTCCTTATGGTATCTCTGCTGCTAGCATAGTAGCTGCTGCTGCTGTTGTTATCAGTTGTTCCTGGCATAGAGGTGGTTCGTTCGCCAAACAACGACTCCAGAGGAACGGTTCACGAACATGAAAGTCAAGACCGAGGAACGACTTGTAAGTGACGGTCGCTCACCGTTCACTTCAGTCGCGGTCAGTCTCGTTCACCTCATCTGGTCTAGTTCATGCGTTCCTTGTTTCCCCCTCAATATCTCTCTGTCACTCTAGTTCTTTTTGTGTAGTTGCATGGTTCAGTTTTACTTTTTATATAAAAAATAAGTTGGATGTAATACAAACATATTTCTCAGGCAATAAAAAGAGAGAAATTTGCTTATCTCTTCGTTGTTCTGATCAACTGTGCTACACATATTTATCACAGTTCAACTTGCTTTTTATTTGAACATTTAAAGGAGCACGCACTGCACTTTTTATTCGTAAATTAAACCTCATATGCTTCCTTTACCTACTAATGTTTAAGGTATATGTGTTAGTAACTGTAGTGTAAGAAAGTTTATTTAAAAATAGCGATTTTCTGATTTCTACAAACAAAATCAATGTGTCACTTAGGGAGGCTCTTATTTTTAAAGTCTGATTTTTTCAGCTTAATTATTAATACTCTGTTGCTGCATTAACTTTAATAAGACAACCTACAAACCCACTGTCTACTATTCGTGTGGGACAAATATGACAAAAAAATCATATTTTATTTTAAGTTTACTTATTCTTTGATAAAGTCTCTTCTTTGCTATGGAAATTTTTTGGACTATTCAGGAAAAACTTTGTATGGACCTTCTGTTCTTCGTTTCCTTATAACTTAATGATTACAGTGTTTCATGAGCTTGACGCCACTTTGAGCCGGTTAATTTAGAGCAACCACGACATCTTCACATTAACGATATTGTGAAGAAACTGTGTTAAAGAACATATCACTCGAATGAAATCTCTTTAAAGATACTGTTACTTTATTAGAAATGAAGTGTTCAGCCACATCTGTAAAAGTTTTTCGGATTTGATCGATTTCTACTTGAATGCTTACGTGAGTGTTTTCATTTTTCATTCAGAAGATTAAGACGACAGAATAGAAGACAGGAATCATAAACGATTCTTCAGTTTGTGTAAAGCCACACGTGGGGCATCACTATCCACAATCTGATATACATATACAAAGTTTTGAAAGAATTCCGAAATCCAGATAATGCTTTGGCTTCTGAAGCGGCACAAGGTAGTGCTTTCACCTACATGCATAGAAGGAAAATTTGCTTTATCGTGGAACATGAGTTATAGATACCTCCGGAGAACGGAAAGAGGACGGGAGACGGTTCTTCGAGAAGAGAGTTCGCAGTTAATTAAAAAATAATCGCTTCATACATCTTCTACCCCCAAGGTAGGTAGAAGGGATTTTTTTCCAAAACGTTTTCAAGCAAAACACACACACATTTCTAAGAGTAGTAACATTTTATGATGTTGTGAATGAAACTAATGATTTAACTAAAAAGCCATTCAGAGCTTAAGTTATGGGCAATTTTCTCCTGCCCTTTTCAGAATTAATTTGAATGCCCGAAACATGTGTAAAATTTCTCAACTCTGAACGACTAGTGAAATTCAATTTACTTTTATTTTCAGATACATTTGTGTGTAATATTTATGTTTTAATTACATACATAAGTACTTAAAGAATTACTTAATTTCATATTCGTTTCACTCCCGTCTGTTTAGGGGTGCCTGCACCCACTCAGAAGTTCTTTTTCTCAGATAACGGATGGTTCATTCCATGCTGAAACTTAGGGCCCCTTTCAGGTAGTAACTGATCCAAATCTGAGTCTTGCTTCATTTAATTTCGGAAGTTTCGACGATCACCTAGCATACAATAATGGCACGTAGAAGAAGGTGTAATTAGATGAATGACGAACCTGGAGTGAACCTAGACAGTCACTATATTCATCAAAATCTTGATAGTCTTGCACTGGGTTTCTTGAGAGATAGTCGGATCTTGGTATTTTCTTCCACTTTTGTACACTATGGTAGTGTCATACTCTTGAAGATGTAGTGCCCACCTGACGAGTCGTCCTGTTGTATCCTTAAGACCTGTCAGCCAGCACAGTGAATGATGGTCTCTAACAACTGTGAATGGCCTTCCGTAAAGATACTTTCGAAATTAAGACATGGCCCAGATCACAGCAAGACATTCTCTTTCTGTAGCCGAATAGTTTCTCTCGGCTTTTGTAAGTGTCCTAGAAGCATAAGCTATAACCTTCTCTTTTCCATCTGAAATTTGCACCAGAACAGCACCGATCCCTTACCCACTGGCATCTGTGTGTAGCTCTGTAGGTGCTCTCTCATCATACACACCAAGTACAGGGTTAGTCGTCACAGTTTTCCGCAGCACATCGAAATAAACTTGTTGTACACCACCCCAGATAAATTTAGCGTCAGCTTTTAACAACTGTTGGAGTGGTCTGGCTTTGATACAGAAGTCTTTGATAAAACGACGGTGATAAGAACATAATCCGAGGAAGCTTCTCACATCTCTAATACTTTTAGGAATACTCTCTAATACTTTTTCTGGGTCTGGCCCCACACCTTCATTTGACACAAGGTGTCCAAGTATTTTGATTTCTTTTGCTCCTAAGAGACACTTTCTTGGATTAAGTTTCAGTCCGCCTTGTGGGAGACACTTGAGAACGGCCCTCAGTTTTTTGATATGTTCATCAGATGTCTCTGAGCACACTATAATTTCATCTAAATAACGAAGACACATCGTCCACTTTAGGTGTCTTAGAAGATCATCCATCATCCGTTTAAAAGTTGCATTACACAATCCAAGCGGCATTAACTTGACACTCATACAGGCCCTTAAGGGAGGTGAATGCAGTTTTCTCACAATCAGTTTCATCTACTTCGATTTACCAGTATCCCGAGAACGCGTCCATGGTTGAGAACAACATAGCACCCATCAGACAATCTAGTGTATCGCCCATTCGTGGAAGAAGGTAAACGTCGTTTTTAGTTATCTTATTTAGCTTCCTGTAATCAACAAAAAAGCGCCCACTGCCATCCTTCTTGATGACCAGGACCACTGGTGACGACCATGGGCTCTGCGAAGGCTAAATGATGTGATTCTTCATCATTTTCCCTACCTCGGCGCGAATTATTCGACGTTCCATTGCAGACACACGGTATGCTCTCTGGCTTACTGGTTGCTGTTCTCCAGTGCTAATCCGATGCTTCACCGTCGATTTCTCTCATTTGCTCTTCACCTGTGGGTTGAAGCATTCAGAGAACTCTTGAAGAATGGCAGGTAGCTTCTTCTGTTGTTCGTTAATGAGATCTGGTGATAGTCGAGCTAGAAGCTCTTGTCTCGTAGTGGTGGCGCTAATTTCGCCCACAGACTCTGCATGGGAGTTTTCTATGACGCTCAGCTATTCTTCAGTTAATGGGTCAGCGTTTGATGTGCACATGGGTCTTGGAAGGACCTACGGTTCTCGGCGACAGTTAACTATCCACAATTCACCGAATCCGTTCTCAAACAAGACGACAGTTATTCTTCAGTGGTATGCTTCTCTTACATTCCACTACAAGATCTATGGGTTGATGCATGGCATAACACGTGACTGTTACCTTTCTAGCACTGACTGCAGGAATGATCACTTCATCCAGCACACGTAGTCTCAACACACTCGGATGTGCATCTCCCTATCCACAGTATCTCATCTCGTCTAGCATAATCTTCGAGCGACCACAATCTATAATTGCCTGAGAGGCTTTCAGGAAGTCCCATGCGAGAATGACATCATGACTACACTCTTGTAATACGAAGAATTCTAAGGTCACGTATACCCAAACGAATGACACATCTTCCTGTAGATTTTACATATTTCACATCAGCAACCTGAAGCAGAGATGTTTTGCTGTCGACGAATACGGTTTTCTGCTGATGGCGATGGTACGTCTCCGAAATGACTGAATATGATGCTCCAGAGACCACAAGAGCTTGGGCTGGTCGGCCATCCATCAGGATATGGACGTAGTTCCCTATTATTTTTATAGTGATCGACGGCGGAGGAATTTTCTCTTCAATGGTCTCACCCCCAAGGAAAGTTGCACCCTTTATTTTGCCAAGTTGCGGCGGCCAGTGATCGGTTGGATCTTCTAAACTGCAATGGAGACCTCGGTCGGCGTGTTGGGGAGCGTCCTCTCCAGTGGCTACCTTGCGGCGATGGTGATCTTCGTCGTCCTGCACCCACATCTTCTTGTTCATTTTCGTCGTACCGGAGTTGGCGTCGACTAGGATCGGTCTCCTGTCTTTTGCGCGGGAGTCATCAAATATCCGCCGGCCGCCTTTCTCGATAGTAGAGCACCACATGTCTCGGTCGTCTACAGTGGAAAACTACTGGTTGGTTATCTTGGGTCCTCCAGATGTCAGTCTTCCTTGGTGCCAAACAGGTTCACCATGCGGCATTGTAGGAATGTAACTCCACCTGGGTCTCGACTTTTTCACCGTTTTAAAGGGAAATGAAGGACGAGAGATTGGGTTGAATGTCTGTTCCACCTCCTCCCTTATAACCTCTTGAATATTTTACATAGCTCCAAGACGTCTTGAATGTACGATGCTACAATTTCTCGTGGACGCTGTGCCCTGCACTTTAATTTATCTTCAGCCTTGCACTTCTGTCGTTGTGTGTCGCCGAAATACTTGTGCAGTTCCGCTTGGAATACTTCACAACTTGTGAACTTCTCCTCATTGTTCTCATACCATAGCTTGACAGTGGCCTCCAAGTAGAAAAATACGTTTGCCAAACACACGGTGTCATCCCATTTGTTAAATTTGGCTATACGCTCATTTACCTTCAGCCACTTGTTTCGATCTTGGCCATCGTCACCAGAGAACCCGGAACGATGACTCATGTGGTGGCACACAGTTGATGTCATCGTAATGACCTCTTCTTCTTCTGTCTCCAAAAGATTACAATCTGTTGAATATGGTTCGAACTCGGGTTTCTCGCCACGTAAACGGCTGCTCTGTCGTGGCCTGATGGAAGCCACTGTATCGTAGATAATGTGCACTACCAGAAGTTGCAATACCCAGCACCTCCACCAGAATAATGTCACGCAGAAGAAGGTGTAATTAGATGAATGACGAACACAAACTTCACTGAACGAAAGTTTATTCAATATTTGCACATAGGAGAGCGCTGAGCCACATACACTATATATACAACTACAGAACATTCCAACAATGATTCTTGATATTTGTGGATACTTCTAGAAATTATTGGAACCGAATATACAGATTGAAATTGTGCAGTTCAGATGAGTTTCAAACCTATGCCCTTCTATGAGTTTCTATGCAACAGTTTAGTATCATAACGACTAATCCACAGTGCTACTCAGCCTCTATTACGACAATATTTATGAAGTGACGTCCGTTGGGGATACAATGTTTCTGATTTTAACACGCACTTTCTCTGGGCGTTCGTCGAAGTCGTGATTTTTCCAAATAATTCGTCACTATGGTGAATTGGTTATAGCATATGCACATTTAAGAAGTTGCCGGTCATTAGGACATGTATTGAGCTTATGTGATGTTGGTGCGCTGCACAAAGCCTGTTGCTTACATTAGTCATTGCCTGAGAAAGCACAGCTTCGTCTGCTACGTCAGCTATCTGACGACTTATTCCTTCAGTCTGTATTATATTATCCTGTAAGAGGTCACCATTAAAGGTACCTGATGTGTGATACGAATAAATGGCTCCAATTCTGTGGTTAGGCTACATCAGTATCCTGAGGGGTCATTCTTTTCTTACCTACACTATTTAAAAATCAATTAATTTACTTATGTGCTTTTGTAAACTTTTCACCATTTGTTCGTTAGGCTGGCCACTTGAATAGCAAATGGTTCCATAACGGGACAATCCAACAGTGCGGCACCGAACCCAAAAAATTGCAAATGAGCCATAAATAGATTTAAGGTGGTGTACTCGCACTCTGGTTGTTAGATAGCATAAAACTGAACTGAATTGACGACTCATCTCACAATACTTAACTATTACGTTGAACTTTCAAGACACTCATAATAACTCGTAATTGATTCTTGATGATTCCGCTTTCAACAACACAAAGACGTCTATTTGAAGTATTCATGCCATTCTCCCATGCTTGTATATCTTCTACACCTCCAGCTTAGCTGAGTGATAATGTGTTTGCCCCCTATCCAGCGGGTCCGATTTCGATTCCCTTCCGGGTTGGAGATTTTCTTCGTTCGTGGATTGCGTGCGGTGTTGTCCTCATCATCATCACCGAGGGGCAAGTCGCCCAACATGGTGTCACCTGAAGTAGGACTTGTAATCCGGCTACCAGACCCCCTGGTTGGGTTCTCCCTGCCAAAAATGCCACATGACCATTGTTTTGTATATCTTCTGTTACTCCTCAGTTTGTTGTTCAACTTCTCAAATTACTACTTTCTGATATAATCCAAATACACAGAAGAAACTTAGAAATATGTTCAAATAATTTTAAAGGAATCTAACCCCGCATTACTTTGTGGGTGTGGTAAGTCGTTCATTATTTGTTGAATGCTTTGTTGGAAATTTTCCCGGCTTGAATATTTTTAGCTCGGTAAGATGTAACCAACGTGCCTATCTCCCTCAACACCTTGCCACAGGATCTGATGATAGATGGTACTTTGATACAAAAACTGGAACTATTTGCCATTCCCCTTATTTTCCATTGTCATTCTCTTACCTTTTTCACTAGTGTGGGCCTACATGAATGTCCAGCAGTTAGAGCATCCAGACGGCTACCACAGTACCTGTACGCATGGCAGGTAGAATGTCGAGATGGCTATGGGCTTTTATTTATGTCCGGTAGGTAGGCAGGCCTGACTGGTAAGGGCATACGTTATTTGTGGGTACGGGGGCAGATAAACATGCTCAATAGAATAGCGACACGCTGTTGTCTGCAATTCAACATTTCTGCCAAAGGTATAATTATCTGCTCTTCTTAGTAATGTCGAAGAGTGCTACAGCTTTCACATGCTCCTGGTGCCTTCCTGCTTGTGAGTCAATGTAATGGATACAATTCTATTTCCTAATCCACTCAAGACAAATGACACAAAGGTGCATAATCTGAACGGCACGAATTATGCTGATAAACTGACTTATCAGATGCAACAAATGGAAAGTAGTTCAACAGATATATGCAGTTTCTGAGCAACACTCGCAGCCATACCGAACAGAAAATGGTGTGTACATCCGAAAAACTGAAATATGGTTTCCTAATCTCCGAAATACACTGAGACCTACATTTATAACATGAAAGGTCATGAATTATCCTACAGAACTGACATAACAGATACTGTAAAAGGCGAACAGTGTAGTAAAATAAGTGCAGTTTTTCAGCAGCACTAATGGTAGCGTGGTATAAAAACGGCACTAGTGGACACGTAAATATAATTTGATTTCCTGATTTAAAAAGTGGATATGATACATACATATGTCATCTGAAAACTGATAAAAAATACTTTAGATCTGACGTATCAGATCTTTCAAAGGGCTTACAGAGTAGAAAAATATATGTATTTTCTCAGCAGCACCCAACGCTTAGCATAACAGGAAACGGTAGGCACGGCAACTTTATTTTTAAAACTGTATGCATCGAAAAGTACATGCCACACGTTAACGAGATTTTGATAGTTCAGTGGCACAGGTACTGATAGTGTGAATCAGAAGTTACATAATTTTATAATCACAATTAAAAAGTTTCTATCATTCATTTAAAACAACTTTATCTCAGCCCAGGATAAACTTAAACACCATGCATGATTTAGTTTCTAAGGTCTCTTTTGCGGTTATCAGTAAATGCAACCACGATGACAATAAAGTTTGTTACTGATTTTATAAAGAGTTTTATTAAAGAGTGGTTCTGAGCACTCTTCTCGTGCCTACAGTGACCGTAGAAAGCAAGTGTTGTTGGGCAGTATCAGCCGCCAACCGGCTATACGCCCAAAACTTTCGGCCGCCTTAGCGGCGGGGCAGGCAGGGTGTTTGGCCCTAGCAACGGCAAACGGATTAGTAAGTTTTGCCATAGCTTTAACACAAGCTGCAAATCATTATCACGATTAAACTACTGCGGCTTGTCGATATTTATTAAGTAACCTTACTTCATAATATGTGCGATGGCTTTACAGTTATTTTTTCTTAGAGGACAAAATTTTACATGTTTCTCCATGACATCCAGTGCCACTAATACATAAACTCTCCTTCCGTTGTCTCCATTTGTCCTTATCAGCCTTTACCAACTATTTATAACACTGAACTTTGTATAATACAGTACATAAACCATTTCATGTGTTGAATCGATGCATAGCCTTTTGACATATTTCACACTTCTTCAATACTTTTCTCAATCTGTTTTCCATACTACTGAAAATGTAGATTTTTGGAGGGACCATAGTAACCATGTCCAAGGTATACACATTGTATAAAATTATAATTTATGTAAATCATATCTGTTGCTACCCACAATTCTCTGCTATCTGCTTTATGTTTGGAATTTTTATTAAATTTTTTCAGCGGAAGTCCATAAGGCATTTCTCTAGTCAGTTCTAACAATCCCTGAGCACTAAGAACCTGGTTATTTCCATATCTCCCATAAAAACAGCAGGAACCTAGAAAGCCTTTAATCTTAATTTTATTTCTTGGCCCTTGTGCTTCTTTGGTTGTATAAACTGTTGTGAGCTTGGTTTAACGTCTTCCACTAAGATAATGCATGCCAGTAACTTAATTCTTCTAGTTTAAACTCTTACTTCTTAATATAAATTTTTATATCTTTCACAGTAGATGCCCACCTTGATACCGGCATGTGTTGGCATGCCACTTCCAGAATTCGTAAAGGTGCGCCGACCATAGATCGTGGCTGATGAGTGGATTAACGACGCCCAAAGGGAGGAGTGTGAGCCAGTCTGGATGTGGTTCTTCGAAAGTTTCCCTCATCCAACTAGGTGAATACCAGGATTTTATCTAAGTCCCGTTTGCTTACACGACTTTCTAACATTTAGAGAACTGTAGTGGCAACTTGTGCCACCGAATGTAACAGCAACACCAAATGTGGCGGGAAGAGGTAGAAGGCACCGTATTACGACTCGTCCAAGCTATCCAAGCGATTTATTGAAACGTTGGCGTTCCATTTGCTGTTGCTTGTAGCTGGTGGGGTGACATGCCCCGCCATCCAGGAGAGCTACCACACGCGAATGAATCTCGCTAGAAATCGGCACCTATTTATATGTGGCTGTCAGCCTCTGTTTTGCCACACAGCCCACTTGGCCTCATGTACTCATAGCACGCTAGGTTAGCCAGTAGGCCCCTTCTGCCTGTGATTTGTGACATGCAAACCAGCTACATATACTCTTTCAGCAACTTGACGACCATATGGCCACTATTCTGCTTCACAACTGTTGCTATGCACAACTCACTGCAATCCGGCCCACACATGGGTGTACCTTGCGCAAAACTAACTCTCCCTATCCAAAAAGGTGTTGTTGTTATGTTATTCCCCTCTTCAGAAACACCTGGTCCCCAGGTCTGTACCCTAACGAGCTCTTAACTTGTTTGCGTAGCACCTATGGCATATGTTTTTATTATTAGGAAACTTAAATGTGGTCTAGTGCCGCTTAAAACCATGATATGAAATAAAACGTAAAAATTCCTTTCTGGACGACCACTGTTTGATCAACCCTTTACTCACTCGTTCACGCCCTCAGAATTCAATCCACTGGGACTTGTACTACTCTTAGCTTCCCTCTTGGAATTAGCTGTCTGCATGATCAGAAAGGAAACAACACATAACAAAGTTGAGGCTGGAATGACACTTGGCACAGTGGTGCTAAAAACTATCGTTGTTTGCCATAGCCTTTTCCTGTACTGAGCGACATGTTGCACAAGCTGTTCGTCTGATATGCGCCCCTCTTGCTCTATAATACGACCTGCAAGTTGTTGATCAATGAAATCCTCTACAATCGGATGCAAATACCTAGGTATTCTGTAAGGCTTACGGTAACTGGTGCTTCATTCCCTGTTGGTATCCTATGTGGAACTAATGGAGTTGCTGGTAACGACCCTTTTGGAAAAAAATGGTTCAAATGGCTCTGAGCACTATGGGACTCAACATCTGAGGTCATCAGTCCCCTAGAACTTAGAACTACTTAAACCTAACTAACCTAAGGATATCACACACATCCATGCTCGAGGCAGGATTCGAACCTGCGACCGTAGCGGTCGCGCAGTTCCAGATTGAAGCGCCGAGAACCGTTCGGCCACCACTCCGGCCGGCTTTGTGGAAAAAACTAATTCTTAAATTCCCACAGTAATTCTTCCATATGCTGTCTTTCTCCTCCTTTCAAATGCTTAATTTTCTCACGCAATACAGTTCTGTCGGCAGTTCGTGATTGATCGCTTCGCCTACCTCTCGAACACCAGTCTTCGTCATCTGGCACCTCCAAATTCGCTACTAAAACTCCTTTTTTTTAATTTCGCGTCTACAGCGCTAAAACTATCCACGTTCACAGGAACTACTCGGCCATCGTTCACCTCCTCTACGCGTACAACACATTTCACAAAACAACCCAATGGACCCAAAACTTTATTATCCTCCAATGGTTCAATAACACATACTGTACCCACAGGTAGATTTGACTCCACATTTCCCCGGTGCCACAAGACACACACTCATGCGAAATAAGCCTTAATGCTAACGTACGCAGTTCAGTTGGTTTGTTCATTACATTGAATGCCGCTCACGACAGCTCTGCATTGACAAAAGTTTCCCATAGCTAAGATAACATTACACCGTGTCCCACAGTTCTTTGACCAAGGTCAGTTTTGGCATGATGTTGATGCAAGAAATTTACTCCAAGGATCATACATACGCATTATGGATTAAGAAAATATCGTTCTAGTGAAACACAAATCGCCGTTTATTCCCACGAAGTAATGCGTGCTGTTGACAGAGGATCTCAGATTGATTCCATGCTTCTATATTCCAAGACTTCGGAGTATCGTCTCAGTTTTGACCGTGGATTCTTGATTTCCCCTCCGAATTGCGTTATGGGGTGCCTTTCATGAGGTATGGGCTATTGAGCGTATTCCAATCAAATTGGGTACCTATGGAGTATCATCTTAGTTGGGTGCCCTCATTATTTATTTCTTATCACAAACGGATTATGTATTATGGGTAATGGGTTGTCGGTTAAGGGGTATGGGTTCTGGGAAAGGCGTTGGACAAAAGAGAATTGATATCTGGCCCTCCCTAGGGAACAGTTATAGCTCCCAGCTTTTTCAAATAATCATAAACGAGATTCCACAGACAACCTGAGCAGCCCACTTTGATTATTTGCCGATGGATCTGTCATTCACCAAATTTTAAAGCCATCAGGAAATCAAAAGCAATTACAGAATCATTTATTAACTTTTTTTAAATTGAATGTTTTTTATGGGTCAAAACGTGTCTTGTCAGGCTGGAGCACGTCCAGTGCTTTTCTATTATTCTTAAACCTGTGCGCATTTCATAAAGATGGCTACTTCATACGCCATGCAGCATCGTTGCGTAAACCACACTACGGAACAGCTTACAATTCTCGGACCCGTTCAATATGCTGTTCTCACAATAATACCTACTATACTGTTGCACATAATGAGCTTTTGATCAAAATTTTACTCATGCAACTGGACATTTCCCACAATAACGTCATCATGCGAGATTAAGATCTGAAGATGGTTGCAGATAGTAACTGGAACTAGTTATCGTACTTTAATTGTGACAGGAAAAGTGCGGGTCAACGCATTAAATATATTTTACTTACAAATTTGTTTAATAAACCGTTCGGGCTTCAACAGTTCCTCAAATGTTTCAAATGGCTCTAAGCACTATCGGACATAAACATCTGAGGTCACTAGTCCCCTTAGAACAACTTAAACCTAACTAACCTAAGGACATCACACTGCTGCGGCGCGGTTTCTTCCGTCCCTTTTACGACGGTCCTGCACCTACCTGTGAACAGTGTCTCAGCAGATTATCAGCAGGGAAGCCGAGTGAAACCTACTGTACTTCCACGTGAACCAGGCTGCAATTCAAGTCACTAGTCTACGTTTCGGGAGCAAGTTTTCACACAAATGAAAGATTGTAAATTTTGTCCTCAATTAATATATTCTGTAACTTAGGTGAACAAGTATCACTGCCAAGCCCGTGCTAATCTTAACACAGTCACTCACAATCCCTTTCACTTACGTTAGCAAGTTTATGGTGTTGCATTTCCCGAAAACATAATAGCTACAAAAATACTTTTTAGCCACGGACCTGCTCAACACGCCACGCGGAATATATGTCTTTTTCGTCACAAAATTCACTTAAAATTTCCAAAATTTCTACAAGCCCATTGGAATAATTATGCAGTCACTTTACCACACTTTTGATGTATGAAACACTGCTAGATCCGGCAACTTATCGTTTCTGTCGGAACTACTACTACACACGTCCGAACTGTTTCATGGCTAGGCTCCCACTCTTCTCTAGAATATTCTGCCGACAGAGAAAGGCGCGCGAAGAATATTGCTTTACCACTGGTTAGTTTACTCAACAGCGAATAGCGAAACAACATTCTCCCGCGTCAATCAGTGCTTTTCATCAATAACCAATCGCAAAATTGTAAACCTAAAGACTGCAGTTTTTACCGAGGTAATTATCTAATATGATGAAGGTTTGCTTATGCATAAAGTTATTTACTATTGTTATTTATACCTGAATTATCTTTCCCTTTGCCATAAACTTACTTTACAAATCTATTCTACAAAAATCCCCTTTGTCCATGTCCATACTTCTTCGAAATGTTCCCACACTAAATCCTACTACATAACTCGTTAAACAGTTATCTTCATATTAATCTTAAACCATACTCACGCATCATTCACACTGCTAAAACTCATTTATAACATTTTACATGCACAAAAAAACATAATAACACTAAATACTAGAACAGTGTATGAAAAACATTCTATTACTTCAGGTCACTCTAGTGGACATAATCGCCACTAAAATTACCGTCCCCCCTATCCAATATTGTCCTCTATCGTCTGATACATAAACTACGTGCGCGTCCAGTCTCGCGTCACCATCTCTCACTATGCAGCTCTCAGACACATCTCCCACTTAATCGCCTCTATGGCAGGATCGTTATACGGCGCTACGCCTCAACACACATCCATGCCTGAGGCAGGATTTGAACCTGCGACCGTAGCAGCAGCGTGGTTCCGGACTGAAGCGCCTAGCAATTGCAAAATGATTTAGACAACATATCTCTACTGTGTTGTGAGTGAAAATTGACTCAAAACAACGAAAAGTTTAAGTGCATCCTCATGAGTACTAGAAGGAATCCGTTACACCTCGCTTAGAAGGTAAATCACAAAAAGCTAAAGATCTATGATGAAGTATATACCCAGCGTTAACAGTCCCAATCAGCTTACACTGGAACTACCACAAAGAAAATGTTGCGGGGAAGGTGAACCAAAGGCTATGTTTATTGACGGAATCCTTAGAAGGTGCTACATATCTACTAAAGAGACTCCCTACACTACGCTTTTTCGTCCTCGTCTGAAGTACTAGTGTGCGGTATGGTATCCGTACTAGATAAGATTGGCGGAGGACATCGAAAAACTTTAAAGAAGGGCATCTCGTATCATGGTATTGCAAAATTAGTTGTAGAGTGTGATGGATATGATGCTTTAATTGGGGTGGCTATCATTGAAACAAAGGCTTTTCTGTTATGGCAAAATCTTTCCAGAAATATCTATCACTAACTTTCACTCCTGAACGCGAAAAGTATCTAATGACGCCCCACTAGACAGGAAGAAATGGTCATCGTAATAAATAAAACATATGGAAGTTCAGTAGAGAGATTTAAGTGGTTTTTTTTTTCGGAACCCTGTTCGAGAGAGGAACGATCCAGAAACTTCCTGCCAGATTAAAACTGTGTGAAGGACCGAGACTCGAATTCGTGACCATTGCCTTTTGCGGGATAGTACTGGCCGAATTGAACCTTTGAGGACGGGTCGTGGGTCGTCCTTGGGCAACTCAGGTCCCGAGTTCGAGTCTCGGTCCAGCACAAGCACAAGGCTTTAATCTGCCAGGAAGTACATATCAGCGCACACTCCGCTGCAGAGTGAAAATCTCGCTCACGATACAGAAAGTCTGAACAGTGTTTCAGTGAACCTTCTCCCTAGTTCTTTAGATTGAGTGGCAGAGAAGTCAGGCACCTGGTTATTACAATTAAAGTGCAGCTATTGACGGAAATCCAGTGTGGGATGTAGGCAGCAAAATTTAGTAGACACGCTGATATGTTAATGTGGAAGCGATTTACACTGGAACACAATTAGTTCCAGTTTTAGCCACCAAGTGCAAATCAGCCGCTATACTACGTTTCGTCGATGTCTCCAGTGCTCATACTGAAAAAACTTTGTAAGTTGCCGTTAACAATAAAATGAACACTATGCCTTTCCCACTTATTTGACCTTTCTCTCACTGTACCGTTCCTGAACCATCACACACGGAAATATTTCTATACATTTTGCATTCACACGGCCAAATTTGCATTAAAAAAAAATTGATCTAAGCACTATGGGATATAACATCTGAGGTCATCAGTCCCCTAGACTTAAAACTACTTAAACCTAACTAACCTAAGGACATCACACATCCATGCCCGAGGCAGGATTTGAACCTGTGACCGTAGCAGCAGCGCGGTTGCGGACTGAAGCGCCTAGAACCGCTCAGCCACAGTGGCTAGCCCAGATTTGCACCTGTTGTCAAAATTGTAACTAATTTTTATCCAGCGTGAATAACACATTAGCATATCTATCAAGTTTCGTTGACATACAGCAATTAAAGCCCACAATGGACTTTTGTAGCTGCACTTCAGTTATAATGACGAGTAGATGTAGAACAAGAGCTGAAAATTGCAGATTTCCTGAGAATGTTTATTTCTCCATGCCAATATCCTCCTAAAGACCATGTATGAACATTTTCATTATTTTTCAAATTGTTGAGAATAATGTTATTTTCTATTATAAAATTTAAAGAAGTTACCAATCGATAGAGTCTGAATAGCACTTATAAACATTAGTTAAATTTTCAATATAGAAATTAATGAAGTTATTCCGAATTTCATTATTGCCTTTAACAATATTTTGAGGTATTGTTCATTCTGACACTATTCCGAAGGTGTAGGGCTATGATTTAGCTCAGCCCTTATAGTGTATTAGCACAAAAAAGTGGGCACTCTGCCGTATCCATAGGAGAAAAACGTTGGAGACTAAAATTTCGTGAAAAGATAAAGCTGCAACGAAAAACTCCTTTATTTTAATGATTGCCACCCCAACTCGCGCATCATATTCGTGGTAGTCTCTCTTCTATTGCGTGACAATACGAAACGAGATGTCGTTCTTCAACCTTTTTCTGTCCATCAATCCTTTCTATTAAGGATCCCTTACTGTACTTCCGTCCTCTAGCACAGAACGGAAAAGCTAAGTGTAGTCACACACTTCAGTAGACCTGTTGCATGGTTTTGGTGCTGTGCCAATAAATCCAATTCTTTGGTTTGCTGTTTCCACAAAAAATCGTTCCTACATATACTCCTGGAAATGGAAAAAAAGAACACGTTGACACCGGTGTGTCAGACCCACCATACTTGCTCCGGACACTGCGAGAGGGCTGTACAAGCAACGATCACACGCACGGCACAGCGGACACACCAGGAACCGCGGTGTTGGCCGTCGAATGGCGCTAGCTGCGCACCATTTGTGCACCGCCGCCGTCAGTGTCAGCCAGTTTGCCGTGGCATACGGAGCTCCATCGCAGTCTTTAACACTGGTAGCATGCCACGACAGCGTGGATGTGAACCTTATGTGCAGTTGACGGACTTTGAGCCAGGGCGTATAGTGGGCATGCGGGAGGCCGGGTTGACGTACCGCCGAATTGCTCAACACGTGGGGCGTGAGGTCTCCACAGTACATCGATGTTG
The DNA here is from genome assembly GCF_023897955.1 of Schistocerca gregaria. NCBI lineage: Eukaryota > Metazoa > Arthropoda > Insecta > Orthoptera > Acrididae > Schistocerca > Schistocerca gregaria. Next base: position 840,306,886 of record NC_064931.1, read on the forward strand.
TCGCCAGTAGTCGGCGAAGGTGCACGTGCCCGTCGACCTGGGACCGGACCGCAGCGACGCACGGATGCACTCCAAGACCGTAGGATCCTACGCAGTGCCGTAGGGGACCGCACCGCCACTTCCCAGAAAATTAGGGACACTGTGGTATCGGCGAGGACCATTCGCAACCGTCTCCATGAAGCTGGGCTACAGTCCCGCACGCCGTTAGGCCGTCTTCCGCTCACGCCCCAACATCGTGCAGCCCGCCTCCAGTGGTGTAGCGACAGGCGTGAATGGACGGACGAATGGAGACGTGTCGTCTTCAGCGATGAGAGTCGCTTCTGCCTTGGTGCCAATGATGATCGTATGCGTGTTTGGCGCCGTGCAGGTGAGCGCCACAATCAGGACTGCATACGACCGAGGCACACAGGGCCAACACCCGGCATCATGGTGTGGGGAGCGATCTCCTACACTGGCCGTACACCTCTGGTGATCGTCGAGGGGACACTGAATAGTGCACGGTACATCCAAACCGTCATCGAACCCATCGTTCTACCATTCCTAGACCGGCAAGGGAACTTGCTGTTCCAACAGGACAATGCTTGTCCGCATGTATCCCGTGCCACCCAACGTGCTCTAGAAGGTGTGAGTCAACTACCCTGGTCAGCAAGATATCCGGATCTGTCCCCCATTGAGCATGTTTGGGACTGGATGAAGCGTCGTCTCACGCGGTCTGCACGTCCAGCACGAACGCTGGTCCAACTGAGGCGCCAGGTGGAAATGGCATGGCAAGCCGTTCCACAGGACTACATCCAGCATCTCTACGATCGTCTCCATGGGAGAATAGCAGCCTGCATTGCTGCGAAAGGTGGATATACACTGTACTAGTGCCGACATTGTGCATGCTCTGTTGCCTGTGTCTGTGTGTTCTATCAGTGTGATCATGTGATGTATCTGACCCCAGTAATGTGTCAATAAAGTTTCCCCTTCCTGGGACAATGAATTCACGGTGTTCTTATCTTAATTTCCAGGAGTGTATTTATTTGAATTAACGCCGTTTGAGTTGTATGGTTCATCGTGTGACTAAATTTAACCCGATTCCGTTTATTAGTCATGTGGTTGTCCTCGCAATTTTCATTACTTAGTGTCAATTGCCATTTTTCGCACGATACAGATATTTTGTCTCAATGATTTTTTAATTAGTTTTCATCTGCTGAATGAGAGAATTATGTGGAAACATCCTAAAAGGGTGCTCAGGTTGTCTCCCCTATAGCTGATACATATTAGAAACAATCGAGGGCCTGTAACACCTAACTGGGGAACACAAGTCATCACTTCTTTTTTATTCAATGACATTTCGTCAAGTAATATTAACTGTGACATTCTGACGGGAAACCACGAATCCAGTCGCACAACTGAAACGAATACTCCAAAGGCCCATTCGATAAGTATCCCTCTGTGACGAACGGTTCCAAAAGCCTTTTGTAGATCATGAAATGTAGAGGCCATTTCAGTTTCCCTGCCCATAATGCTCATTACTTCATAATTTACATTAATGATTGCAATATCACAACTATTTGTTACATGTCAGGGGTCTTTCTTTCGTAGAATAGGAGAGGTTAAAGCCATTTTTTAGTCGTCAACCACTCTTTCATATTCCAATATATTCTTTACGAATGTCGTAATTATTTTAAAGACTACAAGTTTTCCATTTGTTATTAGTTCACCTACCATTTTAATATGCGCTGGATTCTTATTTTGTTTTAGGTTTTAAATTATTTGCCGCATTTCTTCTTCACTGGAGGTCTCCACTTTGCCGTCTACGGTGTCCTGTACCTCACATATTAAGAGACTCAGTGAGGTCATCCTAGTTTAGTAATTCTGCGAATTATTCGGCCCATACCGGTTCATCTTTAGTGTCCTTCGTGAGAATTTTCATCTTTACGTCTTTAATAAATGTTTCTACTTTCATATATATCCGTGTTACTCTCCCTACTTTAGGATAAATTTGTCTTCCCTTGTCATAAATTAGTCCTCTTAGACTTTATCTCTTTGCTCCTTGTAATAATCTCGTTTCTATTGCCTTAGTGTAGTTGTATTCTCTTTTATTATTCTTGTATACCTACCTCTTAACTCCTCATCCCGCGTAATTTCTAACCACCTTTTCCTAGCCAAACTTCTCTCTTCAATTTTTTTGTTAGCACTCTTTACTGAACCAAACCTTACCTGATCTCATTTATTTGTTTACAATTTTGAAGGCTACCCCGTTCACTCCTTTCATACCTTAAGACATCTCGAGGTAGATGTCAGACTTCGTTTTCCTAATATTTGCTTACGTTTTCTGCTAGTGTTGGCTTTCAGTTTATTTTCATCTCTATCTCTTTTAGTCTGCTTATGTCATAAAATGCAGAATGCTTGGATAATGTATACAGGGTATTAAATTTACTATTCATCTTACTTATCACAAGAAAGTTATCAGTGTAGCAGTCCGCTCCTCTGTTAGGTCGCTTAAGTAAAATCCCAAGCTGGAAGATTAAAAGCGTTTAAATAGGGAACTTGAGGCATTTTGTGGTTACATGTCATGTTCCCGCCGAGCTTCAGAGATGTGTTCCATGTGTTGTCTGCGCACAGGCACATCTAAAAGTTCACTGCAGAGCGACGAACCAGTCCGTCATTTTCATTCAGACTGCGATAAGATCTTACGTGCCTCTAATGAGAGTAGTAGTAAAATGTCCTATAGTGACCAGAGTTTTCAAAGCATACGGACAAACAACCACAAATTTATCGCAGAATGATCTGGCTTATTGCTTCACAAGAAATTTATTAACTGACATTTCAGATGTGACACTGTTACAGAACAGCGGAGTAATTTTTACTAACTGTCTGTTAAATGTTAGAGCTTCGTATACTGTCTGATTTCCATAGCATGAGGTGTAGAAAGTGGAAGATTACAGGAATCCCATATCAACTTTATACTCACAAAAATTTTAACCTGAAACTAGTGCACGATAGAATTTTATTCGTTGTGTTGAACTAAGAAACTCCCATAACCATTTAGTTTGTTGTAATACAAGCAACTGTTAAATTTTAAAAATTACTTATTTGCATGTGAAAGTTTTTCAATTTTTACATATTTATTACCCTTTCATGGATTTCTAGTCAGCTCAAAAGACAAGTTTTATTTCCCTTAACATGTAACACACTGTAATTCCTTTTCATGTTCTAGAATAGATAAAAGATAGTTATTCTTTCGATATACCAGGTGGGATGTCATGGAGTGGACAGCAATAACAGGTAACGAGACTTTTCTAATTTTCCAGTTAGTACTATTAGTTGAGTGGCTGGCTAGAAGGGCTAATACTACTACAAGAACGGATACGAAAGAGATGTGATTTTCTGCCTGGTAAGAGGTTGTAGGACCAGTCCTATTTGTATTGTTTTTACTGGAAAGCCTCGGTCTTGTTACTGAACGTTGACACCACCTGTATAGTGTCACTGTGTGTTTGTAAACCAGTTATGGAAAGAAAGGCGAGTGAAGATACCAGTAAGAAATGTGTTACACAGCATTATTCTTAGAGAGACTGCTATAGGAGGCCGAATATCATTTCCAACTGATGATCACAAAACGCTCTGACTATACACGAAACGTGACTCGCTAGATGGAACACTTAAAGTTGGGCGCAACGTACCCAACAGCTACTGCAAACTTAATAAGCGCCCTGGATTGCTTTTTAGAAGGCTTCCGCGAAATTTCGATCAGAGTGGCACAGTCAGGTAGTTATTTGGATCCATTGGGCTCCCTGTTTTCTTCGTTATCGGCTGATGTCAGCGAGCTTCCCTTCTCCTATGTTTTCCTCAACGTAAGGGTCGAGACGGAGGAGTTTTATAGAAACTGAACCTCCAATTTCCTCCAGATTATTCTGTTTCTCATGCAACCAAAGAAACAGCGGGGAAATCTCGTCACAATGTTCATTACGTCTATCACTTGTGCCTTTATATTTACCCAACTTCGAATTGCAAATCCTCTTTTACTTTTCACAAACTTCCATTAAATCTATGTATCAAACTTCAGCTTCGAGATACCACGTTTCAAATTCAATTTTCAAAAACAATTTTTATGTAACCCGTGAATATATGTGAAGTTATTTGTAAACATATTTTCAGTAATTACTTCATTTGTACTCTTCTTACCTGGAATTACGTCCAGTTCTTGTTACCATACTACAGAAATGCAAAACTGACGCCATGCCACACGTAAGGTTGTAGCTGCGGGAAAAAACACAGGTTAACATTAATAAATATATTTTCATCATACTCTTTATCCCCTCACACATGTGTCGAGAGTACCAGAAAATGTGTTTTAGCGGTGGACAGAAAGGAACCTTAGTGTTAAATATTCCGTCAATGACACTGCCATTATCAATAGAGAAAAAGCTTGTCCATCCTAGTATTTTCTTCGGTTCGTTTGGGGACTACTCTGAGTGGTAGGGTTGTGTACCTGGGACACTTTTCTACTGTTCTGTCTTCCCTGGCCTTGAATAGTGACATCACCATACTTAGCAGTGATGTCGTGCATGACATCATCGATACCCTTGGAACTAATGAAGCCATCATACGTATCGGCCGGATACCATTCCCCTCCTAATCTCCAACGAATCTTAGCACAGTACTAAAAGACCAAGATGAGAGAAAAAATCTAATAGCATTAGTGGAAGAAATTAAGTTTGGTCACTTACAGTTTCGGCTGAAGTCACGGCGTATAGTCGCAACGAACTTGCGAAACAAGGCGTATTTTGCTGGCTTCCACAGATTTGCATACGTGAGGATTAAAAAAGACAAGTGGTGGGACGGGGAAAGTTCTATAGATCAACATAAAAGCGCAAAAACCATTTAGATCTTTCTGTTTGGTGAGCCGGTTCAGCCTAAACGACGTTCTGGACAGATTACAAATTCATTTAAGAAAGAGTAGAAACAGAGTAGAAGCAGTGGGAAAGAAATTCTGTTTCATAGTGTCTTATTAATTTTTGGCAGGGAAAAACATATACCACTTGACACAATTCTTTTAATTAGACAGGAAGTAGAGAAAGATATTGTAATTTGGGAATCAGTTCAGATGTGAGAAGAAGAAGCAGCTGACAGAAAATTGTGTGCAATAGCGCCACTCCTTAGGAATCAGTTGTATGAAAAGCTGGTGCACTTACCTGAGACTGGACGAATTCTATTGCATTTAGATTTAGAGGAGTTCGGTTGGTTGTTCGAGGAACGGCAATATTTTCCAGCAGCTGACTGTGAGCACCACTACATTATAACAACTATTCCACCCACCGCCCCACAACTTCAAGACAGATGAGCTTTTACGAGGGGCTATCAGGTTGTAGTTGCTACAGTTCCTGCACTGTGATGTCGCTGTCGTGCAGGCAATGAAATTCTAATCTGTCAAAACAATGCAGTCTTTGTGAGTAATTTTACTGTTTGCTAATATTCTGCTGTCTACTAATTCTTGCTAATTTAATGAGTATAATTACTAGACTGCATGAAGATGTAAATTAAAAGTGATTTGATATGTGAATAATTTCATTTCAGTTAACTCATAAATAGTAGCGTTATAACTGTAACAGAACAGCTTTAGTGAGTCATACGCTCGTAGGAAAATTTTAATGTGTAATTCGCCAGTTCATTGTACTTGGAAACGAGAAGCATATGATGACCACACGGTTGCGTAAAGAGGGAATTATTTTGCTATTTGTGGTTTTTGAAAAATTTTTCAGATAGTAAATTGATCTGAAAAGATATTACGTCGAGACAGGTCCACTGCAAAAGATTTGGCACTGCGCTGTTTAGAACAGCGAACTCTTTTGATATGATGTTTCTCAGCCAGTCAGAATATGTACACTTCCAAGGATTTTTGGGGCTAGAGGGCTGCTTTGTGAAGTCTGGAAAGGATTCGGAGCCCAGCCATCATCATGAATAGACGTGTTTACTTCGAGCTTTGTAAATTGAGCAAATTTTGGAGTTCCTTGGTAAACTGTCACCTTATGAGTAACTAACATCCACGTGGTGTGTTAAACAAGATAGTAACCAAGGACTGACAGTTCAAAGTGACTGATTTGTGTAATATAGTGTGAGCATTTTATTTCGTAGACTATCTGTAAATTTTTACATTAACGTTTCAAGTGAATGTGCACTAAATAGGCAGAACATTTTGTGTATATTGTTATTTAACAAGTAGCTCTCATTTAACAGTTAGAAACCCCTGAAAGCAAGAAAAAATTACATGCCGCTTGTTAATCCAATTAGTGTGGCTGCTTCCGCCACATATTTTGAATCTGAGAAACATGGATCGTTTTCTTCGGGAAAGACGTGTATGCTACAGGAGGGGAATATACACTGATCAGCCAAAACCCTATGACGACTGCCCACCTCGAAGGTGGATGACGCCTGGTGACGTTGCAGGTATATGACACGGTAACAAACATAAGTAAGAGGATCATACAGCGACGGAGATCAAACTAACAAAGATGTGGGTTAAGGAATACCTCAAAAACGGCGAAGCTGGTCGAATATTCACTTGCTACTTTCGAACGCATCTACGGAAAGAGGTGGAAGGACAATGAAACTACCACTAAGCGCTAAATCGTTGGACGTCCGCTACTCTTTACAGAACGTCGGGGTTTGGAGGCTTGTCTGCTTTTTAAAGTAGGCTAGATGGTGATCTGTGGCATCTCTGCTGAAAGAGCAAAATGCTGGAGCACTCACAAGTCTTTTGGAGCCCACCGTTCATTCTACATTGTTGAACATACAGCTCCGCAGCAGACAAACCCTTGGTGTTCACTTGTTGACCCAACGACATAGTTAGTTACTAATGTGTTGTTATTGTGGTCTTCAGGCCTGAGACTGGTTTGATGCAGCTCTCCATACTACTCTATCCAGTGCAAGCATTTTCATCTTCCAGTACCTACTGCAACCTACATCGTTCTGAATCTGGTTAGTGTATTCATATCTTGGTCTCCCTCTACGATTTTTACCGTCCACGCTGCCCTCCAATACTAAACAGGTGATGCCTTGATGCCTCAGAACATGTCCTACCAACCTATCCCTTCTTCTAGCCAAGTTGTGCCACAAACTCCTCGTCTCCCCAATTCTATTCAATACCTCCTCATTAGTTATGTGATCTACCCATCTAATCTTCAGCATTCTTCTGTAGCACCACATTCTGAAAGCTTCTATTCTCTTCTTGTCCAAAGTATTTATCGGCCATGTTTCACTTCCATACTCGGCTACACTCCATACAAATACTTTCAGAAACAACTAACTGACAATTAAATCTATACTCGATGTTAATAAATTTCTCTTCTTCAGAAATGCTTTCCTTGCCATTGCCAGTCTACATTTTATATCCTCTCTACTTCGACCATCAGCTCTTATTTTGCAACCCAAGTAGCAAAACTCATATATTACTTTAAGTGTCTCATATCCTAACCTGATTCCCACATCATCACCCGACTTAAATCGACAACATTCCATTATCCTCGTTTTGCTTTTGTTGTTGTTCATTTTATATCCTAATTTCGAGGCAATGACCACCCCGTTTAGCTGCCTCTGACAGAATTACAATGTCATCGGCGAACCTCAAAGTATTATTTTTTCTCCATGGATTTTAATAGCTACTCCGAATTTTTCTTTTGTTTCCTTTACTGCTTTCTCAATATACAGATTGAATAACATAGGGGATAGGCTACAACTCTGTCTCACTCCCTCCCCAACCACTGCTTCCCTTTCATGTCCGTCGACTCTTATAAGTGCCATCTGGTTTCTCTACAAATTGTAAATAGCCTTTCGCTCCCTGTATTTTACCCCTGCCACCTTTAGAATTTGAAAGAGAGTGTTCCAGGTAACATTGTTAAACACTTTCTCTAAGTCTACAAATGCTAGAAACGTAGGTTTGCACTACCGAAAGCTTTCTTCTAAGATAAGTCGTAAGGTCAGTATTGCCTCACGCGTTCCAATATTTCTACGGAATCCAAACTGATCTTCCCCGAGGTCGGCTTCTACCAGTTTTTCCATTCGTCTGTAAAGAACTCGAGTTAGTATTTTGCAGCTGTGACTTACTACACAGATAGTTCTGTAATTTTCACATCTGTCAACACCTGCTTTCTTTAGGATTGGAATTATTATATTCTTCTTGAAGACTGAGGGTATTTCGCAAGTCTCATCCATCTTGCTCACCAGATGGTAGACTTCTGTCAGGACTGGCTCTCCTAAGGCTGTCGGTAGTTCTAATGGAATTTTGTCAACTCCCGGGGCCTCGTTTCGAGTCAGGTCTTTCAGTGCTCTGTCAAACTCTTCAAGTAGTATCATATTTTCCATTTCATCTCCATCTACGTCCTCTTCCATTTCCATAATACTGTCCTCAAGTACATCATCCTTGTATAGAACCTCTATATACTCCTTCCACCTTTGTGCTTTCCATTCTTTGCTTAGAACTGGGTTTCCATCTGAGATCTTGATATTCATACAAGTGGTTCTCTTTTCTCGAAAGGTCTCTTTAATTTTCCTGTAGGCAGTATCGATCTTACCTCTAGTGAGACAAGCCTCTATATCCTTACATTTCTCCTCCAGCCATCCCTTATTAGGTATTTTGCACTTCCTGTCGTTATCATTTTTGAGACGTCTGTATTCCTTTTTTCCTGTTTCATTTACTGCATTTTTGTATTTTCTCCTTCTATCAATTAAATTTAATATTTCTTCTGTTACCCAAGGATTTCTACTAGTCCTCGTCTTTTTACCTACTTGATCCACTGCTGCCTTCAGTACTTCATCCCTCAAAGCTGCCCACTCTTCTTTCACTGTGTTTCTTTCCCCATTCCTGTGTTTTGTTCCCTAATGCTCTTCCGGAAACTATGTACAACCTCTGGTTTAGTCAGTTTATCCAGGTCCCATCTGCTTAAATTCCCACCTTTTCGCAGCTTCTTCAGTTTTAATCTACAATTCATAACCAATAGATTGTGGTCAGAGTCCACATCTGCCACCGGAAATGTGTTACAATTTAAAACCTGGTTCCTAAACCTCTGTCTTACCGTTATATAATCTATGTGATACTTTCTACTATATCCAGGGTTCTTCCACGTATACCATGTTCATTTATGATTCTGGAACCACGTTTTAGCTATGATTAAGTTATGTTCTGTGCAAAATTCTATCAGACGTCTTCCTCTTCCATTCTTTACCCCCATACCATATTGACCTATTTCAGTCACCCATGACTATTAAATTTTCGTCTCCCTTCACTACCAGAATAATTTCTTTTATATCATCACATATTTCATCAATTTCTTCGCCATCTGCAGTGCTAGTTGGCATATAAACTTGTACTACTGTAGCAGGCATGGGATTTGTGTCTATCTGGGCCACAATAAAGCGTTCACTATGCTGTTTGTAGTAGCTTACCCGCACCCCTATTTTTTATTCATTGTTAAACCTATTCCTGCATTACCCCTATTTGATTTTGAATTTATAAGCCTGTATTTACCTGACCAAAAGTCTTTTTCTTCCTGCCACCGAACTTCACTAATCCCACTATATCTAACTTTAACCTATCCATTTCCCTTTTTAAATTTTCTAACCTGCCTGCTCGATTAAGGGATCTAACATTCCACGCTCCCATTCGTAGAACGCCAGTTTTCTTTCTCCTGATAACGACGTCCTCTTGAGTAGTCCCCGCCCGGAGATTCGAGTGGAGGACTATTTTACCTCCGGAATATTTTACCCAAGAGGACGCCATCATCATTTAATCGTACAGTAAAGCTGCATGCCCTCGGGAAAAATTACGGCTGCAGTTTTCCCTTGCTTTCAGCCGTTCGCAGTACCATTGTGGTTAGTGTTACAAGGCCAGATCACTCAATCATCCAGACTGTTGCCCCTGCAACTACTGAAAAGGCTGCTGCCCCTCTTCAGGAACCACACGTTTGTCTGGCCTGTCAACAGATACCCCTCCGTTGTGGCTGCACCTACGTTACGGCTATCTGTATCGCTGAGGCACGCAAGCCTCCCCACAAAAAGCAAGGTCCATGGGTCATGGGGAGGTTAGTTACTATAGCAATGGGAATACGACCATCGGAATTTGACCGTCAATCAATGCAAACGTTTCGGTTCTTCGGGTGAATAACATTTTTGCACCAACAGGTCGATGTTCGACTCAAAGAATGCCATCATCGAAGTGAACAGCATCTCGAAAAGTAAAGCGCGCCACCGTCACAGGCTGGTGGGAGCAGTTATACGCGATGGGAGGCATGCTCCTTCCCTTGAATGAGATATGTGGAAGGAATCGAAGACACGCTGACAGCTGAGAACCTCCTGCATCCCTTCATGTCCTTTCCAAAAGCGATGTCACCTCTCAGCAGCATAATTGTCCGTGTCTCGGAGCCAGAACCAGTATTACAATGATGTGAGGAGCCTTATAGTGAACTCATGTTAATGTCTTGATGACCAACTTCGTCTGATGTAAATCCCATGGAAGCCATCTTTGTCGCTATAGGGGGCCATCACCGGGTACGGAAATCAGCGGCTCGTTATTTACGCGAACTACATGATCTTTGTGTAGTTACCATTTGCCACATACCTACACAAACCTACCAACTAACTTTCGGATCCCTGATTCACCGAATCGGTTATGTATTTCGTTCCAAGGAATGACAAAGAAGCTATTAAGCAGGTGGTAGTAAGAAACTTCCTGGCAGATTTAAACTGTGCCCGACCGAAACTCGAACTCGGGACTGTGAGGATCGGGCGTGAGTCGTGCTTCCGTAGCTCAGATGGCAGAGCACTAGCCCGCGAAAGGCGAAGGTCCCGAGTTCGAGTCTCGGTCGGGCACACAGTTGTTATCTGCCGGGAAGTTTCATATCAGCGCACACTCCGTTGCAGAGTGAAAATCTCGTTCAGGTGGTCGTAATGTTTTGTCTCAGCAGTGTACCACCGAAAAGTGAGCTTGAAGTCTCTATCTGTAGGAAATCATAGTTATAGCGTTGCGCCACACAGAATGGTACAGATTTCTTTTTTATTCATCGTTATTTCACCCCCCCCCCCCCTCGTCACATGAGGGCAGTGAGTTCTTTTGTCAGTGTTACATTCAACCTCACCTTAAACCGACTGACGCATAAAAGTAATTGGCATGAAAAATCAGTAACACGAGGATGAGATAATTACAAGTGATTTCAAGAAATTTTGTATATATATTTCCACCTACATATATAGGGGGATTTTTTGTACATGGTGATGATGTTCTCTTGCATGGGAACCATGTATTTCTGGACGTAAGTACTTAGACCTTTCTGTCGGTATCCTTTCCTCGATCAATCCCTAGAGTTTGTACATGGTGGAAAAAATCAGACTTCATATAATGTGGTCCTCTCATATTTAATGTAAAACAGTAATAATAAGAAGGTAAATCGATAAACGACGAGATTACATGTTGAACACTTAAAACATAATACAAAAAACACTGATCTTAAAGGAAACAGATGATTATCACTGCGGTAGGTAATCAGTTGTCAAATGGGAGAAGATTGGTCGTTGAGGAGGGTGGGAGGGAGAAGGTATAATGATGGAAGAGTGGTGTGTCTTATGGATGGGGCAGAAGTGGTTGTTGCGAGACAAGAAGGAAGACTGTAATTTGAAGGGAAAGTGGGAATAAGGCTATAATTTGAAGGGAGAATAGAGGCTGGGAATGAAGGGGAAGGGCAGAGGGATGGTGATATTTGGAGATGGGAGTTAAAGGGAGTCCTGACGAGGTGTAATGATTGCTAGGATGAGTAAATGTTGGGGCAGAGTTCTTGGTCTCAGAGAAGGACATGGCTGATTACTTTGGGATGTGGAGAGTGAGCAGGTGTGGGGCTGGTGGGATGGTTGGTGGATGGATTGCATCATACTAGTATTAGAAATTATAGGGAAAAGTACTGGGTTACCGGAGTCAAGTTAATGGATGGTGTACGTTGTTAGGAGACAGTCAGTGTAGGTGACGAGAGCTGGAAATTTTATGAGATGGTAAAGCGTCTGTGTGGGGGAAGGTGGCAGGTAAACAGATGCAGAAAGTGAGATAGAGTGCATACTGTTGAAGAATCTGGAGCATCGTGTACCACTTTTGGTTGAGCAGGTAACAGTGTAACATTAGCATATTAAAGGACTGCTAAGATCAAGGTTTTGTAGGTTTGGAAGCTAATAGGGAGGTACACTCCCCTAGTCTATTGTGTGCTCTCAATTGAGTGGTTAATAGGTGAAGTTTCCATGCCAGTTGCTTGTAGATGCTTGGTCCCAGATATTTTAGTCTGTTGGTGAACCAGATAAAATGGTTGTAATTGCTAATGTAGAAGTCATGAGGATGGAAGATGTGGGTTGTTCGTTCTATAATTATTGCCTGCGTTTTGGAAGGATTGATACTAAGGTCCCAAAGATTACTAAAATAGGTAATCCGACTGAGAGGAATTTGAAGCGATGATTCAGATTTCTGGAGAGTAGGAAGGAGTACCAGGAAAGCGGTGTCATCAGTATACTGATGGAGCTGAACTCATTAAGGTGGTTTGGGCATACAGGGTGTTAGAAAAAGGTACTGCCAAACTTTCAGGAAACATTCCTCACACACAAATAAAGAAAAGATGTTATGTGCACATGTGACCAGAAACCCTTAATTTCCATGTTAGAGCTCATTTTAGTTTCGTCAGTATGTACTGTACTTCCTCGATTCACCACCAGTTGGCCCAATTGAGGGAAGCTAGTGTTGACTTCGGTGCTTTTGTTGACATGCGACTCATTGCTCTACAGCACTAGCATCAAGCACATCAGTATGTAGCATCAACCGGTTAGTGTTCATCACGAACGTGGTTTTGCAGTCAGTGCAATGTTTACAAATGCGGAGTTGGCAGATGCCCATTTGATGTATGGATTAGCACGGGTCAATAGCCGTGGCACGGTACGTTTGTATCGAGAGATTTCCAGAACGAAGGTGTCCCGACAGCAAGACGTTCGAAGCAACTGATCGACGTCTTAGGGAGCACGGAACATTTGAGCCTATGACTCGCGACTGGGGAAGACCTAGAACGACGAGGACACCTGCAATGGACGAGGCAATTCTTCGTGCAGTTGACGATTTCCCTAATGTCAGCGTAAGAGAAATTGCTGCTGTACAAGGTAACGCTGACCACGTCACTGTATGGAGAGTGCGACGGGAGAACCAGTTGTTTCCGTACCAAGTACAGCGTGTGCACGCACTATCAGTAGAGGATTGGCCTCCACGGTACACTTCTGCGAATGGTTCATCCAACAATGTGTCAATCCTCATTTCAGTGCAAACGTTCTCTTTACGGATGAGGATTCATTTCAACGTGATCAAATTGTAAATTTTCACAATCAACATGTGTGCGGTGACGAGAATCGGCGCGCAACTGTGCAATCACGTCATCAACACAGATTTTCTGTGAGCGTTTGGGCAGGCATTGTTGGTGATGTCTTGATTGGGCCCCATGTTCTTCCACCTACGCTCAATGGAGCACGTTATCAAGATTTCATATGGGATACTCTACCTGTGCTGCTAGAACTGTGCCTTTACAAGTACGACACAACATGTGGTTCATGCACGATGGAGCTCTTGCACATTTCAGTCGAAGTGTTCGTACGCTTCTCAACAACAGATTCGGTGAACGATGGATTGGTAGACGCGGACCAATTCCATGGCCTCCACGCTCTCCTGACCTCAACTCTCTTGGCTTTCATTTATGGGGGCATTTGAAAGCTCTTGTGTACGAAACCCCGGTACGAAATGTAGAGACTCTTTGTGCTCGTATTGTGGACGGCTGTGATACAAAAGGCCATTCTCCAGGGCTGCATCACTGCATCAGGGATTCCGTGTGACGGAGGGTGGATGCATGTATCCTCGTTAACGGAGGACATTTTGAACCTTTCCTGTAACAAAGTGTTTGAAAACACGCAGGTACGTTCTGTTGCTGTGTGTTTCCATTCCATGATTAATGTGATTTGAAGAGAAGTAATAAAATGAGCTATAACATGGAAAGTAAGCGTTTCCGGACACATGTCCCCATAACATATTTTCTTTCGTTGTGTGTAAGGAATGTTTCCTGAAAGTGTGGCCGTACCTTTTTGTAACACCCTGTATAAGCAGTACAGTCGATATAAAAGATAGGAGAGAGTATGGAGCCTTGGGACACTCCTCTAGTGAGATGATATTGTTTATCATTTATTGTTACAATGCCTCAATTGAAACATTGTATGTAACTTCATATTACCATGCCCTTTAGATATGCCTGCTTGTGTGAAGGAACAGCCGCTGTTCTAACGAGCACGGCTGTGGTAAATAATACGAAGCTTAATCGTATTTTTGGGAATACAGACTGATATGATACTGTTAATAGTGATAAATGATGGGCGATTAGATAGGAAGGTTGCAATAAGGCGGGCAGAGTTAATCGGAAGTGTGAATGTTAGGAATTTGGAAAGGAGAAATTGGTGAGGTGTAGTAGCTAGCCATCATGGAAATTGGGTAAGAAGCAACTTTAGTGAATTGGAAGGAGGGATTAACCGGTTCTGGTTGGATTCGAAGACGTTGCTAAACACTGAAGTGAGAGAGACGGGTTGGTAGGAAGAGGTTCTGCAGGGGATTTGTACAGTTTGGGGAAAGAAATTACTTCGGAAGTTTTTCGTAATTTTGGATGATAAACTTTTAATAGACTGGAGCCAGTGCATTCGTTCAGGTGCATGTAGGGAATGTTGTCGTGACTAAAGGAAGTGTTGCGCTGTCTGTGAAGTATTTTTATATTTGGTGTGGTGTGTTTGCTGTATGTAATTCCGTGGTATGTTTTCCAAGTTCTGAAAGCTGGGAGTCAAAGGTGGGATGTTGTGTTTATCTATTCATTGATGGTAGGGAATAAAGAGTAATCAAAATGAGCGTCACCCGGGATGGAGAAGATGTTAGAGGGATAGGACGCAAAGGGGTCAGTTTTGCTCAGGTTTTCAGGTAGTGAATGGTAGCTGCGGAGGAGCGGTTAGTGAGCGATAGAATAACTGCCAGTAAGTCCGTAGAATACTGTCCAATACTTGGATGAGTTAATGTGTAGTGCAGCATTCAGTCTGTTGCGTGTCTGGCGCTAGTCCCAGCCTTTTTCAGCTTGTAGTGGTTTCCTGATGTGTCTCTCTGTTTGCCAATACATGTGAGTGCATCCCAATCATGTGTCTATATTAGGGATCTTGTTGTTGTTGTTGTCTTCAGTCCTGAGACTGGTTTGATGCAGCTCTCCATGCTACTCTATCCTGTGCAAGCTGCTTCATCTCCCAGTACCTACTGCAGCCTACATCCTTCTGAATCTGCTTAGTGTACTGATCTCTCGGTCTCCCTCTACGATTTTTACCCTCCACGCTGCCCTCCAATGCTAAATTTGTGATCCCTTGATGCCTCAAAACATGTCCTACCAACCGATCCCTTCTTCTAGTCAAGTTGTGCCACAAACTTCTCTTCTCCCCAATCCTATTCAATACCTCCTCATTAGTTACGTGATCTATCCACCTTATCTTCAGTATTCTTCTGTAGCACCACATTTCGAAAGCTTCTATTCTCTTCTTGTCCAAACTAGTTATCGTCCATGTTTCACTTCCATACATGGCTACACTCCAAACAAATATTTTCAGAAATGACTTCCTGACACTTAAATCTATATTCGATGTTAACAAATTTCTCTTCTTCAGAAACGCTTTCCTTGCCATTGCCAGTCTACATTTTATATCCTCTCTACTTCGACCATCATCAGTTATTTTACTTCCTAAATAGCAAAACTCCTTTACTACTTTAAGTGTCTCATTTCCTAATCTAATTCCCTCAGCATCACCCGATTTAATTTGACTACATTCCATTATCCTCGTTTTGCTTTTGTTAATGTTCATCTTATATCCTCCTTTCAAGACACTGTCCATTCCGTTCAACTGCTCTTCCAAGTCCTTTGCCGTCTCTGACAGAATTACAATGTCATCGGCGAACCTCAAAGTTTTTACTTCGTCTCCATGAATTTTAATACCTACTCCAAATTTTTCTTTTGTTTCCTTTACTGCTTGCTCAATATACAGATTGAATAACATCGGGGAGAGGCTACAACCCTGTCTCACTCCTTTCCCAACCACTGCTTCCCTTTCATGCCCCTCGACTCTTATTACTGCCATCTGGTTTCTGTACAAATTATAAATAGCCTTTCGCTCCCTGTATTTTACCCCTGCCACCTTTAGAATTTGAAAAAGAGTATTCCAGTCAACATTGTCAAAAGCTTTCTCTAAGTCTACAAATGCTAGAAACGTAGGTTTGCCTTTTCTTAATCTTTCTTCTAAGGTAAGTCGTAAGGTCAGTATTGCCTCACGTGTTCCAACATTTCGACGGAATCCAAACTGATCCTCCCCGAGGTCTGCATCTACCAGTTTTTCCATTCGTCTGTGAAGGATTCGCGTTAGTATTTGGCAGCCGTGGCTTATTAAACTAATAGTTCGGTAATTTTCACATCTGTCAGCACCTGCTTTCTTTGGGATTGGAATTATTATATTCTTCTTGAAGTCTGAGGGTATTTCGCCTGTCTCATACATCTTGCTCACCAGCTCGTAGAGTTTTGTCAGGACTGGTTCTCCCAAGGCCGTCAGTAGTTCTAATGGAATGTTGTCTACTCCGGGGGCCTTGTTTCGACTCAGGTCTTTCAGTGCTCTGTCAAACTCTTCACGCAGTATCGTATCTCCCATTTTGTCTTCATCTACATCCTCTTCCATTTCCATAATATTGTCCTCAAGTACATCGCCCTTGTATAAACCTTCTATATACTCCTTCCACCTTTCTGCCTTCCCTTCTTTGCTTAGAACTGGGCTGCCATCTGAGCTCTTGATATTCATACATGTTGTTCTCTTCTCTCCAAAGGTGTCTTTAATTTTCCTGTAGGCAGTATCTATCTTACCCCTAGTGAGATAAGCTTCTACATCCTTACATTTGTCCTCTAGCCATCCCTGTTTAGCCATTTTGCACTTCCTGTCGATCTCATTTTTGAGACGTTTGTATTCCTTTTTGCCTGCTTCATTTACTGCATTTTTATATTTTCTCCTTTCATCAATTAAATTCAATATTTCTTCTGTTACCCAAGGATTTCTAGCAGCCCTCGTCTTTGTACCTACTTTATCCTCTGCAGCCTTCACTACTACATCCCTCAGAGCTACCCATTCTTCTTCACTGTATTTCTTTCCCCTATTCCTGTCAATTGTTCCCTTATGCTCTCTCTGAAACTCTGTACAACCTCTGGTTGTCCTTAATTTCCCACATTTTTGCAGTTTCTTCAGTTTTAGTCTACAGGTCATAACCAATAGATTGTGGTCAGAGTCCACATCTGCCCCTGGAAATGTCTTACAACTTAAAACCTGGTTCCTAAATCTCTGTCTTACCATTATATAATCTATCTTTAGTATCTCCAGGGTTCTTCCACGTATACAACCTTCTTTCATGATTCTTAAACCAAGTGTTAGCTATGATTAAGTTGTGCTCTGTGCAAAATTCTACTAGGCGGCTTCCTCTTTCATTTCTTAGCCCCAATCCATATTCACCTACTATGTTTCCTTCTCTCCCTTTTCCTACACTCGAATTCCAGTCACCCATTACTATTAAATTTTCGTCTCCCTTCACTATCTGAATAATTTCTTTTATTTCATCGTACATTTCTTCAATTTCTTCATCATCTGCAGAGCTAGTTGGCATATAAACTTGTACTACTGTAGTAGGTGTGGGCTTCGTATCTATCTTGGCCACAATAATGCGTTCACTATGCTGTTTGTAGTAGCTTACCCGCATTCCTATTTTCCTATTCATTATTAAACCTACTCCTGCATTACCCCTATTTGATTTTGTGTTTATAACCCTGTAGGCACCTGACCAGAAGTCTTGTTCCTCCTGCCACCGAACTTCACTAATTCCCACTATATCTAACTTTAACCTATCCATTTCCCTTTTTAAATTTTCTAACCTACCTGCCCGATTAAGGGATCTGACATTCCACGCTCCCATCCGTAGAACGCCAGTTTTCTTTCTCCTGATAACGACATCCTCCTGAGTAGTCCCCGCCCGGAGATCCGAATGGGGGACTATTTTACCTCCGGAATATTTTACCCAAGAGGATGCCATCATCAGTTAATCATACAGTAAAGCTGCATGTCCTCAGGAAAAATTACGGCTGTAGTTTCCCCTTGCTTTCAGCCGTTCGCAGTACCAGCACAGCAAGGCCGTTTTGGTTAATGTTGCAAGGCCAGATCAGTCAATCATCCAGACTGTTGCCCTTGCAACTACTGAAAAGGCTGCTGCCCCTCTTCAGTAACCACACGTTTGTCTGGCCTCTCAACAGATACCCCTCCGTTGTGGTTGCACCTACGGTACGGCCATCTGTATCGCTGAGGCACGCAAGCCTCCCCACCAACGGCAAGGTCCATGGTTCATGGGGGGAGGATTAGGGATCTTATTGTGGGAGTAAAATATGGTGTTGAGGTTATATGACTTTGGTAGGGATGTCTGTCTACATAGTCTGCTGCAGAATGGCCATAACATGTCAGGACACTAGGAGGTAATGGAATGCTATCCAATCTGGTTGTCTGCAGATTCCTGGTAGGCATTCCAATGGCATTGAAGTAGTCTTCAATGTCTGGCGTATGGAGAATTGAATAGTATGCACATGGATGTGTTAGTATACAGGAGGTGGTCAGGAAAACAGGTAGGTGGTCACGTACAACTGTATCGTTGACTTCCGCAGTGAGGTGTCCAAGGAGATTGGCTGGCAGTAGAACATCATCTAGAATGGTGTTGCTTTCATATGTCAACTGTGGGATGGGGACTATGTCATCATGAAGACTGTTTGTAAAATAACTCCACCAATGGATTTCTGTAGAGGATCTCCTATGAATGTTGTAAGTAGCGACCATAATTTAGTGGGCATGAATGGTTGATGTGGGACAGGGAGTCATAGAGTATGGTGTGATTAATTCTGATGGACTGGTGGCGCGGGTAGGAGTTAAGATGTTGAAGAAGACGTTAAGATAAAGGCATTCACTATGTGTGTTATACAACAGTGGTGGCCAAACTGGTGTGTTCTGGTAGTGGCGGACTGTAGCTCATGGGCAGAGGGAACAGATTATTTATACAGTGAAGGACATAGGAAAAGGTGCGAATGGTGAGATACAATTTGGGGAACGAGTCAATTAAGGTCGAAGGTAAGGACACCGTATTGGAACCGTCTATGCATTGTTTGTGGGTAGGGAGTGGATGCTGTATTTCTGCCACGCCGTGATGACAGGTATGTTTGTGAGAAGCTTTAAACGAGGCAGTGAATGGGTGAATACAAATTCGAATGGGTTTCAGAAATAGGTAGGTCCAGTACTGAGGTGACATAACGATTAGGCAGCAAGGAAAATTGGTTGGAACCTACGCAGTCTTTGGAAGGGGTGGATATGTTGAAAGATTTCTGTAAAGAATCTGATGACACCTTTATTAGAGGAAGGTGGTTGCAGGGAGGACTTTGGATGGTCAGGATTATCAATATGTCGTAATGGCATAGTTAATCCCGTATCAACATGTGGGGAACTGACATGGCATTCGGCGGATTAGGTCAGATGGGTATCAATACAGATGCTGCACGTGGAAGGTGAGGAAAGGTTAGGATATTGTTTGAATAAGTGACAGGCTTTACAGTGAGGATGGGTGGGTGGAGTTTTGCAGTGAAGAGTAAGTGACTGCTGAAAGGAGACACATTGAACAGTGGCAGTATTGTGTGTGGGGTGGAGGGGACTGAGGTATTTGGATGGTTCGACTTTGTATTGGTGACTGTAAATCCGGGCCCTCTTTGTATGGAGGTGGGTGACGGTAAGAGCATATTCAATAAAAATGCACACGAGGTAGGTCAGGCCAAAGTTATAGATGGGGAGGGCTGTACAGATTTTTATGGAAGGATGGGAATTGAGCTCAGAGACCACCTCCTCTGCTGTGATCTAAGAGCCAACCTTTGTAATCAGGGCAGTGACGGTGGGGGGATGACAAGGACGGTGAGGCTGTTTTGATCTGGAAACCGTGTTGAAGGGAGAAAGGAAGGCATGAGTGCTAAAGGTGATGTGTGAGGGTTTGAAATGGAGGTCTGAGTGGCAGCTGGGATTTATGATTTAAAAAGGACTGAATTTTTATGAGTTATGGTTTGGGTGATGAGACGCGAGAGAAATACTTCCTGATTATGAGAACTATGGATTCGGTTTTTAGGGTATTGGTGTAAGTGTGGGACAGTACGAAGGTGTGACCAGCCAGAGAAAAAGGTAGAAGGAAAGGATCTTTGTCCACGTGTTCAGTGCATCGGGATTGGTTTGTGGCTTTTTGGTTACAGTGCAGGTAGTGGGTTCTGTGATAGGGTAATTCTGTGATTTTTCGGGGATAATGGGATAGAGAAATGGCTGTTGGATGGGAGAAAGTGGGATATGTAGTGATTCAGGTCCTTCCACTTGATTAGGGTTGGTTTCACTGCTTATTGCTTGTGGGGCAGCTGGTGTGATTCCTGACATTTGCCACAGCAGCATAGTGAGGTGTTATGTTTTTGTCGCTGTAGGGCAGGGGAAGTGGTCGGTATACGATAATTCGGATGTGGAGGATAGGCAAAGAAATTTGTGGAAGGTGAAGGAGAGGTCTTGGGAAGTGCAGAATAGGCAAAGGAAGTGGTAGCGGATGGGAAGGGGAGGATGGACATAGGAGAGTTGACTGGAAGAAGTGCTAGTCGTTGTGACAGTTGGAGCAGGAGAAAGGGTGGTATAGGTGATTGAGATAGTGAGAAAGGACACAGGGAACTAGTAGCAGATAATGATTACCAGTGACGAAGTGTCGCTGTAATGGCTGGGGGATAGCTGCGACTTCCGTATAATGACAAATAAGGTGGCGGCATCAAAGGCGGTGTTGATCGTGAGATGGAGGGCTGCAATGGCAATGACTAAGATCCACAAGGCGAGATGAGAAGACATGTGAGCTCATACACACACAAGAAGACTCGAAAATAAAAACTAGAAACACACAACAGGTAGTGACGCCAACGCTATGGAAGTACCGCTACCAGTCTACACAGGACAGGAAGATGGATGAGTCCTAACTTTCGATACAGCATTAGAAAGTACCATAGCCAGTCTATTCCAACAATTGATGGGGAAGAGGGATTCCAGCTCTTGGATATGGTGCATGGTCGTCTGGTATATATAAAAGGTGTAGTCTGACGACACTGTGATAGAGAATAAATATGAAAGACAACAGTGTATCCCAGTAAGCAGTAGATTACATAGTAAAGTGTACAGCAGAGTATGAATGAGGGTTGATGCTATGAGAACTGGATATTTACGGCAGGAAGCAGATGGGAAACCAAACATCATCCACTCCACAGAGGCTGCAGAGTAGAAGTGGACGAGGTAGCAGGCGATCTTGCAGTTCGTGAATGACGGAGCAGAACAACACCATCAAAGTAAGAAGCCGACGGGGTCCCGGAAATTTATATAACAGAAGAAAGTGTTTGGACCCCTGTAAGCGACACGCCGTGGCTACAGCAGACAAGTACAGATAAGCTAAGTTTATGTTGGCTCTTATTTATTCCTGTTAAAAGACGTGCCATAATGCAAGAGAGTAATGGTTCTGTAACTGTAAAGTAAGGGAATAAGGTTCAGATCAATATGTGTGCTGGTCAAACAAACACTCCCGAGCAAAAATCTCCAGAGTACTTAGTAAATAAAAACGTTTCTGTCGGAGATGTACCCCAATAGTCTCCAAAACAGGCGGGGGGAATGGAATAGAATGTTTCAACAAATGTAGCCATGGGTAAGAGTTGTAATTGCTTCAGTAACAGGTTGGATGAATCCAGTCATACTCATTTCTTTCATAGCAGACGGTTTAATATAAGTGAACAAGAAACAACGCAGTCAGATGCCGTATTCGGTATACTGACTTTTCATGAGAGAAGACAGGAAATACTACCTGAATGAAATAGAGCGGAAGGTACACAGGAAATTTAATTCTACTGATGGCTACTATAAAAACCAATTTCACTGAAGTATATAAAAGATGTGGCAAGAGACTGATAATCTTGACAAGAAAATCGAAAGATAATCTAGTGAGCTTAAACATGCGTCACGTAATATTAATAGTTTGGCTGGTAAGTTTCAAAGGTTTAATGTTGAAATTAATGTAAGATTTCAAAGCCAGGATGATGGGAAGATTTGTAGTTCTTTGACACAAAGTTGAAAAATGGATTTCTGGTGCTGGGAATAAATATTATCAGTTCTCAGAGTGTTAAAAAATTGAATTAACGGAGATTGATAAAAATGTGGATATTGGAAGCGAGAATAGTATAAATCAAGTTGAAGTGGACGTACGTAAAATTGAGCAAGAAGTTGCTGCTGTTGAAATATTGTGTGAAAAGACCATAAGACAATGGATAATAAGATTAACGCCGTAATTGCCAATTGTTTAAAATCCATAAAAGTAGTTCTGATCGTGTGTAAGAGATAGTATCAGTTGTAGATCAGCTGACTAACATCGTTGGGAATGTGGAGAGTTAACTGCATGCGCATAATAATAGATTCTAAGGTAAACATAACATTAGAATAGGCCTAAACACTATTAGTTGAATTTGGTAACAGAATCATCAGAAGCCGCTTATATTACTAATAGACAATTTTTACGTTTTCACTCATCTGGAAACGTACATCCAGTAGAAGAATATTTTGGAAATGTACTGTCTAGTTCGGTGACTGATCGGCAACAGATCGTTTTTATTACTTCAAAATTCGTGGGTGATGCTAAAACTTGGTGTGTGACTGCTATGGAGTAATACGATGCTTCAGAAAATTGTACTGATGCCTTTTTTTAAATGAATATTTGGGTAATCAGGAACAAACAGATCTGAAATCTTGTTGCAGAGAGAAGAATATGCTAGTATGAATTGCAGGCCGCAGGAAAACGAAGAAATACGTCAGAGTGTAAATATAAATAGAAGTTGCGTGTTTCGGTATTATAGTGGGAGAGGGGCTAGGAGTAGGCACCATATCATGAAACGTAGACCAAATAACAGAGGACAATGACATGGTTGTATATCACGTTCATCAATTCTTAGCGATGGTGATTTAAAACACAGGCAAGAGGTATGGGTAACAGAAGAAAATTAGGTGGAGCCACAGAATACATAAAATTAGACCCTGTCTGTGAATCGGCTAGCATTCACAGAACGGGTACTAGACATTTTAATCTCCTCACCACGCTGTTGGTACATAATAACAATAGAGTGATGCAATTTTAAGTTATTGACAAAAGGGATATGACTGCGGCCAATGATGATAATAAAGTGACCATACGAATGTAACACCTACATCTATATCTACATGGTTACTCTATAATTCTCACTTAAGTGCCTACGGAGGGATCATCGAACGCTAGCTTGGAACCATTTTTGGATAGAGATGGGTGAGGTAAACGTTACAGTAGAGATTATCTGTTCGACATTTAAATTTACATTTGATAAAGATAAAAGTGTGTACAGTGAAACAGATGGTGAATCGTGTCAGGTAGAAGGAGAGGACACAGATGATGAAGGATTGCTATCTCGTGCCGAACGAGCTATGGAGAGTTTATTGCAAGCAGTTGAGAATAATTTATTTGTAGAAGAGTTAGATGCGCATGCAGAGTATGATCACAATGAGAGTCAGCTAGTTAGTGGAATTGTGGAAGAAGATAATGTTAGAAGTGGGTTTGATGAGATTGAGAAAAAGAAGGTAGATTTGGTGACGTATTTTGATTCGTCATTAGTGGAAAGATTTGCTTACGATAAAAGGGTGAATACTGAGAGCTGTCCTACAAATGTGGGTATAATCTGTAAACATGGAGAAGGTTTTGATACAAGGAAAGTCGTACGCGAGATACTGGAAGAGGATCCAGTTAATAATATTGTGAAGAAAACACGACAGCCAGTAAATAATCTGCAGGTACAGAACGAAGACGTGCAGTATTCAGCTGACAGTGGCAGTGAACGTTCTGCTGTTGGTCAGTAAGGTTAGACAATTTACCTGATAAGGATACATTAGTAACAATGAATGTTATGGGTATTCAAATATTGAAGGCACAAAGAAAGTAAAGGAGTATTTAAAAATAGAGCGATGTGACCAACTGGAAATAAATAGGAGAATAGTTACTGCACATTTTATTAGGAAAGATAAAATATATGGAACTGAGTGGTGTAGGAAGATGATTTGTCATCGATAGGTATGTTGTCATGATGAAGAATAGGCAATGGGCGCTGAAGTACTGGTATCAACACTAAAACTGTTTCCGACAATATATGACGCGGGGAACGCTATCAAAAATTTTCTCGCAATTTACCAAAGCCCACGATATTTTTCCGGTATTCCTGCCTGCAGCCAAAATGTTTGACAGCCTTTCTTAAATTTCACCTTCAGGTCCTCATTGGTGTTAACCTCAAGTAGCTCCTCTTGTGATACCCCATTCCCCACTTCCTTCTCATCAAATCGATTTATGAGTCATGATGGTATTACCATCTTCAGAATATCTTCAAATCTATTTTTGAGCTCATCATGCAGGGTAATTAAATGTTGAGCAAATGTCTGAATATCATCATCAAGACATTCTGCCTGTGACAAGTTTGGGAACTGGACTAATATTTTGCTTCATAAATTTCAATTTACCAAGAAATGCCAGAAATTACACTATTTGTTTTTATTAAATTTAGGCTATCCCCTTGTAAGTGCAAGTTAACTTTAATTAAATTTGTTGAACAAATCTGTCAATTGCGCAATGTCTGCCTTAAATTTGATCAGATTTTCCTTTAAATCTGGATCTTTAATTTCCAGAAATTCATTACTGATTCAAAAAGTGAATAAAATCTGGATAAACAGGGACATTTCGACAACCAACGTACTTTCGTATGTAAGAGCAATCGATGGAAATCTTCGTCATTTTCATGGCACAATAGTACAAATAAACGGGTATTCAACGCATTGCTTCTTACTTTGTTAACTGCGTTAATCACAAATTGAAGTAATTGTTGCTCTTAGTCCTGGTATCATTCTTTTAAGATTGGTAATAAACCCACGATATCGTCCGAACACGACAGGAGCCCCATCTCCTGCCAGCGAAATAGTATTTTTAAATGGAATCAACTTTTCCTTAAAAAATCACTCAGGACATTAAATATTGATTCGCCTTTAGTGTCCGTTTTCACAGTTATCTCGAATAGCAGCTCTCCATGGATTTCTTTGTCCATAACAAATCGAACATGTGCCAGTATTAATGCTCCGTTATCAGGTAACGTCGACTCGTCCAGTTGAACAGAAAAATGAGTCGTTTGCAGATAATTACACAAGATGTTTTCAATATCAGAGCTCATTTCATCAACACGTCTTGTACAGTGTTGTTACTTAAAGGAATTCTTTTGAGTACCTCAAATGGAGATTTGTGCAGAACCTCATCAGTAGCGGTTAAAATTAATAGTTCTCCTATGGTGTGCGGTTTTCCAGATTTCGGTATAAGCAATGACATATTGTAAGATACCGCAAGCCACCATAGTTACTTTGAGATGTTGAAGTAAACATACTGTCCACGGTTGGTCTCTTTTCATATTTTTCCTTCAATGTTTGGAAGTATTTGAAATCTTTTTGCATTTCTTCAGGATGTCACCTTCTTAGATGATCAAGCTTCGATGGTTTCATAGAGTCATTGCTTAAAACTTTGTTGCATAAAAGACATATGGGCAACCTTTTGTCTGCCTTTGATGGAAGAAAATCAATTTCAAATAATCAACACTGTATTGTCGACATTTCTTTTTAGATTCTGCCATTTTCCGTATCAATCGTAACCTCCAAAGAAAAAAAAATGTTTGTTTTAATGATAATGAGGCGATTTTAACTGGATATGGCTATTTTAACAGAATAAAGTAGAGTTAGTTATTGCAATGAAAAAACCAAAATGCCAGCGGAACAACTGTTTTTAATTATTAAAATCAATAAATTAGTAAGACACATTCTTTAATCTTCGAAGCTTTAGCAGCCACGAGATTAAATAACCGGATTTTAATTGATGAATAAAGAAGCTATATACCTAATTCACGAGCCGGTGCTCGTTTCATAAGGATAGATTCTCTTTAGTAGTGGGATGTATTGTTATTTAGTTGTACTGCATTCAATAAGAACAACGCCTTATTGATTAGTACTGGTTCTTATTGTTCATACAAGCAATAAGACTGAGAAGTTTGAAAAACTATTTATTATAAATTTATTATATCTCTAACAAACGGGCAGATACTTACTCTTTTCGGCATTGTCAGACGCTGATATCGATTCGTTCATACTTTTATTTTCCGGAGACAAATGAGTAATGCTTTGTCCTTGCCATTCGTATTAATATTAGTGAAGCTTGCAAGCTCAGCACAAGTCGTATTTTGTCCCTTTCCACATCTAAGCAAGCATTCAGGGGAGTGAAAGCGCGGGCGGCGCTTTGCAACTGTTTATAAGCGTTGTACTGAACATCGAATGTGCTTGTAAAAAATTCTCTTGTTCCCCTACTTAGAACTTGTAAACCCCCATTTTTTTATTATTATTATTTTATTTTTTTATTTTTTTTTTCACGCCAACGTGGACCCTCGTCTGGTCTCTCGTGGACCTCTGTGGGTTTTGGGGATCACGGTTCTATGGCATGTAGCCTTTCTGTATGGTTTCATGATGATGACATTGTCTCCGGTAAAATAAACTGGAGATAAAATAGCCCCCTTTATATATCTAGACGGTACTACTCACTAGGACGTCATCAGTAAAAACGAAACGGGCGTTCTGCGGATCGGTCGGGGAATGTTCGACAACTTAATTCAGCAGGCAGGTTAGAGCTTAAAAACGGTGGTGGGTAGGTTAGAGCTAGATGAAGATGTAATTAGTGATATGTGGTGGCAAGAATAACAGGAACTGTATATAAACACAATATGATAAGTGTACAATCATGTTCTGCGTACTGATACACTCAAGGCAGTGACTGGTCACTCATAAAATGCCACCACAAAATTTTATTATTTGAAATGTTTGCATGCACTTAGGTTAAACAGTACTAAGGCGTTCATGGGTGCCTGTTCATGGAACTATTTGTCACACTGCGTCTCATTAATATCACTGAGCTAATATGTGAAGGAATGATGACTGGTAGCGGCTGTTAATAACTATGTATTAAGAATATGGATACGCGGAATTCATCTTGAAGAAATGCAGGAAGTTTATTCTCATTTCACCTACAGTGCGTACAATATCTGCACATTACAGACAGTGCTACTGGACTAAAATTGTCTGACTGACGAAAGTTTTATTTTTTGCCATCTCTTAATACTCGATGAGCCGACACAAGAGCAAAACTGATTTTGAAATGTTGTGAACTATCTGGCCTCTGCCCTGAAGTGTTGGGGAGGAAACGTTCTCTGGATCGATAGTTTGTCTAGTAAGCTTGGTACCTTCATTAATCAGTTTTCAGTGCAATAGTTTATTGCATCGAGACGGTGTTTTTTTAATTATTTATAGTGGACATTCTACAGCCTTCACACACCTTCTCCCTCCCACTAAAAGGAGAATGGCATATGACATACTGACACACTTCGTAAGGGTGCTGATGAACATGCTGTTGAGAACCCCACATCCAAAATCATCGTCATCATCAAAAGGAGTAATAATCATTTATGTGTTATGAACAACGCAGTGTCACAATGTAAACCAATACTGAATTTCGCTACTCTTTTGATGTGAGAATGGACGCGATTGGTGACACACTTTCTTGTTCTGTTAATTTGTCGCTACTGATATCAGTACACTATGGGATGTATTTTTTTCTGGAAAACATTAGGTCAACTACCGGACGGCATTTCATTTGTCCTAGAGCATACCATGCACTTCCAGCATGGCGCAGGTCATCTGCAAGTGAAAGGAATAAATATCACCCACCGTCTCCTGAAACATATGATTAAAATTTTGGTTACTAGGATCAGACGAAGACAGAACTGTACAGACAAACGACGAAAACTCTGACCCACAGCTAAACTACAGTATAGGAGACAGGCACTATAACAAAGGAATAAAAAGTGTTCTCCAAGGATCAAATAACTCACTAATGTTATTCACAATCGTTTCCAAAATCTATTGCGATAAGTTTAAATTGATACTGAACTGTTGTAAACATGTTTTAAAATGCAAAAAAAGGTATTTTGATTTATTGGAAATTTATATTCCGATAAACAGGAACGTATATTGCCAGAGAATGGAGTCACCACCAGACTATACTCATAGTGGACTGGAGAAAGGAAAAGAATACACGGAGAAAAAATGAAAGCTACTTTTAATCAAGGGAGGGAGATATGTAATTGTTTTGTGTGTCATATAGGGTCCGTTCGCACTTAATAGTAAAGAGAAAATACTTTCGTAATAATGATAAAATATTACGAGAATTTACTCGGAGCACATATATATATTTTTTTCTTTTTTCCATGCCCCATAACTGTCGTTTCTCGGAAAATATCCCTTCCCCTCTGTTTCCCTGTGAACTTGCAATATGATATAATATTCACAAGGGATGTTAATATTACCTGAACATTCCCTCAGCCACTTGCAATTCGTGGAACTTAAAGGTGTGTATTCTGACACCTGTATACCCTCGAACACGCCAGGGCGAGAGCCACTGCCGCTCAAAGCGGGCAGAGTCACATCGGCTAACTAGCTTTCGTCGTGTAATCAGCCTAACGAGGATCGTGTGTACTGCGGCTGGTTTATTCCCTTTGAGGAACCACAATCATTTGACCCTACTTACGGTGTTCCTACGTGACTCTGCGCCTCGATCGATTCATGCAATTAGCTGAGCTACTGTAATTATTTCGGTAAAATCTAAAACATGTGCGTCCTCAGGTCAGCTGCCAAACTATGAAAAAAATATTCTGTGTATTGTTTCCAGAGTCTATCTGTCTTAAATGTAGATAGACATAGTTTGAATTTTGTAGTTGCTCAACTTTTTTGAAGCTATACTTCCATATAAATTTTCTGATCGTTCCTTATGATTTAAGTAAGTGCTCATTCCGCATTTAACATTTGACGATGCCACTATGGCTGCAGTACATTAGGACTTTGTTTTTATGAAACAGGGCTGATGATGGTCATTAAAGACAGAAACTGGTAATCTGTTAACAAAAGGGTTGAGACCATAGACGTAAATTAAAAGAAACTTATTAAGTAATACGTTTTAATCTATTAAACTAGTTTGAGTTTCACAAAACGTTCCCAATTACCCTTTCTCGAAGTGATTATGTTTCACTGAGAACTTGTCAGGTACATCACATATCTGGAAAATTGACTCTACTTTCAGGTTTCACAGAACTCTTCAGTGAACATAAGAAGGTGTTCTAGTGAAATAACACGCGCTAATGGGGAAGTAGGAGGTTTCTGGACTCGAACTGCACTGATAGGCTTACAGGAAAGGCCGTGGATGGTATTCGTTGAAGTCTTTGCTGAAACACAAGCCAGGAAGAAAGCCACAGAGTTTTCGTTCATTCACTTATTTTTTTGAAATTGTCTAGCAGGATAACCCTAAGGGTGTGGAACTAGTCGGAGTACCCAGTAATAGAGAGATGAAGCCTTCAGAATTTATTCTACAAGCTAACAGTTACGTTATTGACATGCTGTATTTCATATGTTCTTATACTGCTGAAAAAGGAACATAATACAGTGACACTAAGTGACTTGCTTTGTTATGCGCCAGAAGTATATTATGCGCAAGAAGTATATTAAAGCATGAGTTGTTTGAATAATCGTTGCTCATTTGGGAAAGCAATAATGGAAGTACAACAAATAATATCGTCATATAGAATAACCTTTATTACTTTGTTTGAATTACAATTAATTAAGTGCCTTTATTCTCATGTGCCTTTTTGCTGCTCTTCTTTAGGTATGTTTTGCACAATGGACGTGAAATATGAAGACACACAGTCGGCACCAACTGTACCCAATGAATAAATGACCTGCCATAAACGCATAAGAGTGTAGGTTCCCTGGCAATAAATGAAATATAACGACCTGACGAACGTCATGGGATAGCGATATACACTTTTGAAGATGGTGGTAGGATCGCGGACACTAGGTATCAAAGGGCAGTACGTGGGCACAGCTGTCGTTTGTACTAAGGTTATTCATGTGAAATTGTTTTCGATGTGATTATGCCCGTACGACGGGAATTAACAAATTTTGAACACGGCGTGGTAGTTGGAGCTAAACGCATGGGATATTCCATTTCGGAAATCAGTACGGAATTCATTACTCCGAGATTCACAGTGTCAAGACTGTGCCGAGAGTACCAAATCTCAGGTACTACCCCTCACCACGAACGACAACGAAGTGGCCAATGGCCTTCACTTAACGACCGAGAGTATCGGCGTTTGTGTAGAATTGTCCATGCTAAAAGATAAGCAACACTTCGGGAAGTAATTGCAGAAATCAAAGTGGGATATACGACGAACGTCTACGTTAGGGGAGCGCGACGAAATTTGGTTTTAATGGGCTATCGCAGCACACGACGACGGAAGCCACATCGCCTGCATCGCCTCTCTGAGGCTCGTGAGCATATCGG
This sequence comes from Schistocerca gregaria, assembly GCF_023897955.1. Classification (NCBI taxonomy): domain Eukaryota; kingdom Metazoa; phylum Arthropoda; class Insecta; order Orthoptera; family Acrididae; genus Schistocerca; species Schistocerca gregaria. The sequence continues at coordinate 840,337,580 of NC_064931.1, forward strand.
TAGGACCCCAAACGACTGGGACACTGTAACCTGGTCACATGAGTCCCGATTTCAGTTGGTAAGAGCTGATGGTAGGTTTCGAGTGTGGCGCAGATACCATGAAACCATGGACCCAGACTGTCAAAAAGGCAGTGTGTAAGTTGGCGGTGGCTCTATAATGGTGTGGGCCGAATTTTCATAGAACCGTCTAGGTCGTCAGATATAAGCGAACTGACCATTTACTGGAAATGGCTATGAGACAAATTGCTGTCATTCATGGACTTCATGTTCCCAGCCGGCAGCGGTGGAGGTGTTGTTATAGGCGCTGCAGCACGGAACCTCGGGACTGCTATGGTCGCAGGTTCGAATCCTGTCTCGGGCATAGATGTGTGTGATGTCCTTAGGTTAGTTATGTTTAAGTAGTTCTACGTTCTAGGGGACTGATGACCTAAGATGTTAAGTCCCATAGTGCTCAGAGCCATTTGAACCATTTTTTTCATGTGAAGGAATTATTACGAATGACAATGCGCCGTGTAACCAGCCCACAATTTTTTGATATTGGTTTGAAGAACAAATTAGGCAATTCGAGCGAATGATATGGCCAGCTAGATCGCCCGGCATGAATCTCATCGGACATTTACGGGGCATAATAGAAAGGTCAGTTCGTGCAAAACGTCCTGCGCCGGCAACACTTTCGCAGCATGGCTCATTATTTCTGCAGGGAACTTCCAGCGATTTGTTGAATCCATTCCACCTCAGGTTGTTGCACTACACCGGGAAAAAGGAGGTTAAAAACGATATTACAAAGTATCCTACGACTTTCGTCACCGTAGTGTAAATAGAATATTTCAGGATGGATCGAGAAGAAAGGAAGTGGCGTTCACTATATATAGCTGAGGTGTGATGGATAAAAAAGCACGTGTGTATCCACCACGTCAATGGAGGTACGTATGCTCGCAAAGGTGAAGGAATATAATCTCACACCGATGGTTATGCGTGAATTTGGAATGTTTTGAAATGGTCGGCTGAATAGACTCACGATAAAATAGAGGACTGCACACCGCAGTCATATCACTGCTAAAAGCTGGGAATGTGTGATACTCTGTGTGAGAGAACCTTGTTATATATGTACAAAACGACAAAAACAGACATAAAAGAACTATATTTCGTTGTCAAATAGTAACCTCAAGAAAACGATGAATTCGTCACATTTTCCAAATTCATGTCGTTTGTGGTATGAGCGAACGTACAATAAGATTTGACCCTATGGACAAATCTGAAAGTGGAACATAACATAACCGTATGCTTCGATATCAAAGCTTACAGAGGAACAACTGTAAGGATCACTCAGAAATGGAAACGACGCAGGTAGTGCATTGACATCAGTTCTTCGTTCCTTCCGATCTCCCAGTGCCGGCCATCAACATAGGTTTCCATCGACTATGAGGGTCATGAAAATTACTAAATCCTTTGAAATTTAAAATAGTGTCGCCCATGTCAATTTTTGAAAGATTTAAAACAAGTCTGGAACGGTTAAAAAGAACAGACACAGATTTCAAACAGTCCAAATAATTACATATTAATTGGGTCTCCCTTGTTGGTGTGACGAATGCCATTAACCATTACAGCAGTAATTGCTACACTCCCTCTTTACCTGATATGCAACTGTTTCTCAACTATACAATGAGACGGTTTATGGGAATCGCTTACGGATTTCAGGAATACCAGTCACGATCTTTTTGGTTCTCTGTTATATATAAAGTGTGTATCAGGATTAGGGAAAGTGATGATGACATAACACGATTCAAGGAAATCTGGCACTTCGCATTGGTTTCTAGTACGCTGTGTACATCTAATAGTGTGTATACATGAGGAGATTCATACCATATGACGTCCTAGCACCCAGGGGCTCGGCATTCATTTGCTGGGTACGGGCTTGGCGGCCCCGGGGTTCCTGAGCTGGGGACTGGTAAGGGCCGCCAGTCCCCTGTCAGAGTAAGCTTTGGGCATGCTTCAGAGACCACCGTGCGGCGCGGTGGTGGAATGTTGTGTGTCTCATGGAATGGGGATACTGGCTTGACCGCCTGGATCGCGAGGATCGACTAAACCTCTATATAAAAAAAAAAAAAGCCCTCAGTCTCAAGGTGTGCTGCGAGCTGTTGAGGTGGAACAGGCGTTAGTAGGCACCCTCTGCGGAACCTGCCGCACCTTAGCTGTATAAGGCTTACTCAGGCACGTGGGGCTCTGTCAGAGTGGACCCTTACTTCCCTAGCTGCTCGTGGGACCGAAATGGATTCTCAGAAATCCTCTTGACCTCCTCCCAGCGGAAATGGTGGGCCGCTGGAAAGTTCTAGTCTAGTCAGTCCCCCTGACTCCGGCTCTTCTTTGACAAGTCCAGTCCTTACTAACAGAATGCATTCTGGTAATCAGAACTTTTTTCGCATAGTGAAATGGAAGGAGGGTAGTTTCGAGAAAGTTTCGCCCTTCTAAATACAAAAGGATGTGGAGGGAATCTGTGACTCCTTAAAACCGGTGAACGCTTGCGCAATGGGACCTTGCTACTGAAAACTTCCAATTCTCAGCAGGCAGCTAACCTCCAAACTGCTAAATGCCTTGGGGAATATGCCATAGACACTGAACTGTATAGCATCTTGAACTATAGCAAAGGTGTTGTGACATACCGGGATCTAGTCGACATTTCCAAGGAGGAAATGCAAAGTGAGTGGGTTCTGGAAGGTATAGTTGACGTGCAACGTATCATGAAGAGTGGTCATGGCAATCTTATAAAATCCGACTCCTCTATTCTGAACTTCAGTAGCACAAAACTGTCTGAGAATGTTGAGGCTGTCTTGCTGTCTTCCTTCGCCTTAGTGGGAGGCCATATTTCCCTACACCAATGAGCTGTTTTAAATGCCAGCCTTTTGGCCATACCACCTTAGGGAGTAAAGGCGAAGTGACTTGTGGTAAATGCGGTAAGGCCGCTCATGGAGTAGTTGGTTGCTCGTCTCCAGTCAAATGTATCAATTGCTCTGGATATCACCCTGTTTGGAGTAGGAACGGCAGAATATGTTTTAGACGAACGCAAAGTTCAGGAAACAAAAACAATGTCGATCCAGCCTCCCACAATTGCTACATGTTTTACATCAATGGTTCAGAAGCCTACTTCAAAAGCAGATGCCTCTACGCACAGAAGGGCGGTGTGGCCGAGCGGTTCTAGGCCCTTCAGTCTGGAACCACGTGACCGCTACGGTTGCAGGTTCGAATCCTGCCTCGGGCATGGATATGTGTGATGTCCTTAGGTTAGTTAGGTTTAAGTAGTTCTAAGTTCTAGGGGACTGATGACCTCAGATGTTAAGTGCCATAGTGCTGAGAGCCATTTTGAATCTACGCATACGGAGGTGGCGAGTGTTTGCACTAACACCTTAAGATGTCAGTGCACTTGCAAGGCAGCCAGTGTTTCAGAGCCTGCAGCCCTACTCGAACGGCAGACAAAGATACAGTGGCGAACTTTTGTCAGTCCCTGGCGCCTCCAAGAGCTGAGGATGTTCAGAAGCCCAGTACGGCAGTTACCACTCACACGTCGGCTCCACCAAAGCCCAACAAACCGCAAAAAGCTCCTATAAAGCAGCAACAGCAGGGCAAATCACGTGGTGAACCGTCTGACCATGCAAATGTCGTTTTACTTGATGCTTCGTCAGACTATTCCTCAGAACTGATGAGCTGAAGCTGTATGACGTATGTGTGGGGCAATCATCTCGCCCCACGAGTGCCCCTCTACCTGCTGCAGTCTCAGCGATTCAGGACGAATGTGCAGGAACTTAGTCCACTCTCTCAGGGTAGACCACTGTGTCTGTGTTTCCTGGAGACTTATTTCCATCCGTCATACTACCATTAGCTACGAGCCTGTACACTCCACAAAAAGGACGACCTACATGGAGGGAGACCTAGAGGAGGCGTAGGTATTTTCGTCATGATGGACTACCACTCCTTCCCTTTCTCACTTACGGCGACTTTACAGGCCGTCGCTGTGTCCGTGCACGTGCGTGACTATATGTTCCCTTTAGTTGCCCTCTCATGATGCACTTGATGAAGAGGCCCTCACCGACCTTCTTAGACAGCTCTCCAAGCCGTTCATCATTTGTGGTGATTTTAATGCCCACAACGTGCTTTGGGCTCTGCAATTACCTGTCCCTGGGGTAAAGCAATTGAGAGGCTACTCCTGTCATCCTGTGCCTACTTGCTCAATGCGGGACAGAAGACTCGATTCTGCATAGTGACTGTGTCGTTCTCTGCTATTGATCTCTCACTTTGCTCTCCAGCTCTTGCCCCAGTGCTCAATGGGAAGTGGTCGCTGACTTGCACGGTAGTGTTCACTTCCCTATCTGGATCCAGCTGCCAGATGTCGTGTGCCCGGAAAGGAAACCGCCACGATGGGTGCTCAGTAGGTCCGACTGGACACTTTATAGCCTGTTGGCCCAGTTCGAACACTGTGCGAATGTTGAGGAATGGGTGGCTCATATTACCAAAATGGTCCACCGAGCCGCTGCAGCATCCATTCCACAGTCCACAGGAAATCAGAAGAGGCAACCTGTCCCTTGGTGGAGTGCCGAATGCCGCACTGCAATCAGGACCAGGCGTGCGGCTCTGCGTAGGTTACGCTGTCGGCCAGCTGCTAAGTATCTTGCAGCCTTTCCGGTGGCGAGGACAAAATGCTCCCGAATTATTCGAGAGAGCAGGAAGAGGTCATGGCAACAGTTCCTCAGCATCATTACTCGTTGCACCAAAAGTTATATTGTGTGGGAATCTATGAGGTGAATTTCTGTTAGAGGAGTGAGGTGCTCCATGGCTGCTGTAATGAATAACGGCAGTCTCTACACGGATCCGAGAGACATTTCCCAGACTATGGCAGCGTATATTGCCATGATTACTGCAACAGCCAGTCAGGATCCGGGTTTCCATTGCCATAGGGCGATTGCTGAAGGGGGTAGTCTGGACTTCCAGTCCACCTCTAATGAAGTTTACAACTGCCTATTCTCCATGTGGGTGCTGGATTCTGCATTTTCTGAAGCTCGTTGCACATCCCCTGGTCAGGACAGGATCCATTACATTATGCTAAGAAACCTCACGAGGCGCAACAAAGAAATCCTCCTCGCCCTTTTTAATGCCATTTGGGTGGCTGGCCACTTTCCTGATTCGTGGAGTGAGGCAGTTTTAATTAGTCTTTTAAAATCTGGGAAAGACTGCAGTGCCCAGGTAGCTACCGCAGCAAGGCCTTGACTAGTTGCATGGAAAATACCTTGGAGCAGATGGTCAACGGCCACCTTGTCTGGATGTAAGAATCCCGGCAACTCCTTAGTAGCTTTCAGTGTGGGTTCAGGAGGTTTCTTTCCACCTTCGATAACCTTACCCTCCTGTTGGCGGCTATATAACAACCTTTCCTACGGCGTCATCACCTTCTAGGTGTACTTTTTGACATCTAGAAAGCCTACGATACTACTTGGAGGCGTCTCATCCTGGAGTAGCTTCAAGAATGGGGTTTTCGTGGTTGTCTTCCTATTTTTATTCAATCTTTCCTCTCGCCACGATATTTTACATACCGAATTGGTGACGTCCTGTCTGATCGCTTTGAGCAGGAGTAGGGTGTCCCTCAAGGTAGTGTCTTGAGTGTGACCGTCTTTGCCTTAGCAATTGATAGCATTACCTCCATAGTGAAAAGTCCTCTCTAGTGTTCCTTGTTTGTGGATAATTTCTCTGTGTTTTGCTCTCCTTCAGGGCTTGCAACGACAACGTGTAAGTTGCAACTTACTCTTAGACGTTTGGATGAATGGACACAGAAGAGTGGTTTTAAGTTTTCCGCTGTGACGTACGTGTGTGTTCTTCTTCACCGTTATCGTTCGATTTTAACCTTTCCTAAGTTTTGGAATAAGGGACACTGTCCTTGCTTTTAAAGACACAGTGAGAATTCAGGGGCTCATGTCCTACTCGAAGCTTACGTCGTTACCTCATCTGTAAGACCTGAAACAACAGTTACTTAAGGCTTTAAGTATTTTAAAATGTCTCAGCCACAGTACAAGGGGAGCAGACAAGACTTGTCTGCTCCGGTTTTACAGGGCATTTGTGCGATCTCGGCTCGGTTATGGGTGCACGGTGTATGGGTCTGCAAGACTTTCTTATTTAAAAATGCTGGCCGTTGTGCACCATAAAGGAATTAGGTTGACCACTGGGGCATTCAGAACTAGCCCCATACCAAGCCACTGTGCAGAGGCTGGTGAACAGACACTTCATATGCGACGACGGCTACTTATGGGGCGCCAGGCGTATAAAACTGTGACCACATCATACACTCCTGCATACCATACAGTTGCTCAGTTTCCTCTGGAACGACTTTTTCATAACCGGCAACTAGCAACTAATCCCTATGAGATTCGCTCACAGGCTTCCCTCTGTGAGAAAGATATGGTTGGTCTTAATGTTTTACGTCTAGGTTGCAGCAGATTTCCGCCTTGACTCCTCCAGGGACCCGGACTTATTTTAGATTTGACTAATTTGAAGAATGATAGTACGCCAGGGTTTACATTAAAATCTCTGTTTTTTAACATTTTAGATATGCATCACGGTCGGTTTTACCGTCGTTTACACTGATGGCTCGGAACAAGGGAATTTCCTTGGCTGTTCTGTAGTGATCCCTGATCATGCTACCGGGATTCGTCTCCCTGATGAATATACCGTTTTCGCAGCGGAGCTCTACGCGACCCTGAAGGGAGTGGAACAGATGAATCGTATTCAGGGCAATCGGTTTCTCATCTGCTCCGATTCTCTTAGTGCCTTAAAATCATTGCAGGAACTGTACCCAGCTGAGGAGATGGTCCAGCTGATATATGACCAACTGTACTTGCTCCAACGGCGGGGTAAGCAGGTGTAATTCTGCTGGATGCCTGGTCATGTCGGAATGTGGGTCAATAACCAGGCCGATCGGGCTGCCTAGGGGGCCTGCAGAGTGCAGGATGTGGTCAAACGTCCTATTCCGTAGCAGTCTGTCAATTCTGCACTCCACAAGAAGTGCATGTAGTTGCAGGAGGAAGAATGACAGGCTGTGGCGGCCAATAAACTGCGGGTGGTGAAGTCAACAACTGGGCCGTGGCATTCCTCCTGCTGGTTGCTCCAGCTGGAAGAAGTGACCCTCACGCGTCTTCGGATCGGGCGCTGTCCTCTCACCCATAGCTTTCTATTAAGGCGGGAGGAACCCCCGTTTTGTGATGCTTGTGGTGTGCACATCTCTGTCCGCCACATTTTAACCGAATGCATTTTATACCGGGATGCAAGGACAGAAGCACAAATTGATGAGGATCTGCCCTGTATTTTAGCTAATGAGGAGACGAGTGTAACTAGTGTTTTAAAGTTTTGTGATGTGTCTGGAGTCTGGCCTCAACTTTTAGGCTGGAGGATTTAGTGTACTGTAGAGTGACTGGCTCCTCCCTTTGTACTTTTCGGTCAGCCAGACACTTCCATCTGCTATATTGTTTTAGCTCCTTCTACCACTTTCTCCTTGTGTTGTCCATGTTCTACTGCTGACGGCATGCTTCGTCCCATGCTTCAGTTTGGGTGGGCACACATTTTTCCAGATTGTTGATACTACTTTTTATTATGGATGTTCTTCTGTCTTACTAAAGCTCTTCTGTTCACCGTTTTACTCTGGCCCCTACTATTCTTTATTCTTTTGGAGAATATTTTCATTGAAGGTACAGTCAGTTCCACAACGAAGTGTATTTTGCCGTTATCTGTACGAAATGAAAATATATATATATGTTTACATGAAAATACATGTTATTGTTAATTGCCCAATTACATAATAGTTAATCGATTCGCCACCATTATCGATTATATCTTGACGCCTTTTAGGTACGCTTTCCTTAAGATTTTCTGCATGTTCCCTCGGTAACGATCTCTCATAATTTTATATGACAGTTGCTTCAAAGTACATATTGGCTTTCCTTTAACCTTCATCTTAATATACGACAAAACATTATGATCACATTGGCATTCGGAGACATTATAAGCCAATCCATCGTGAACATCCCATTGTCTTCTTTCCACGCTGTGCAGGAACGCCAAGTTTGCCTTTTTCGAACCAAATAGCATCTTAACGGAAGTCAGAAGGCAGTTTACTTAAATACTGAACTTTGTTAGCTCTTAAATTGGCAGCAAAGAAGTACAAATAGCCAAACCTGCAACCGACCAAAAGAAAAAAGATTTAACACTGACACTTTATCTGTACACTGTGCAAAACCGCATTGAGTACAGATTCGAGACCACTACCAGAAATGTCACTGAGGACGCTACATTCACAATTAGGGAGTATACTTTGTTGTGTAACTGACTGTATATCTTTTGTCACAGGTGTCTCATACAGCTCAAAATGAGAAGAATCTTCGGACAGTAAAAAACCTCATAGGGGGATAGTGCCGTAGTTTTGTGGATTTGTGAAACATACGCTTAGACCCCATACGGGTATAAGCCTGCCTGTCATTGTGATGGCTATTAACGTAGTGCTCAATATATTTTGTGCAGCACAATGGACACCCTCAGTATGCCCATTTGCTTGTCAGTGTAACGCACTGTTTCTAAGTATCTTAACCCGAAATAATGTTCACTACTGCTTCATTAAATACAACACAATATTCGTCAGTTAGTCCTTTATCACTTTCTCGTGTATTTCAAACTATAATATCCACTAGTTAACCATCGCTTGTACCACTCTTTCTGCCCACTGCTTATGCATTCCTAGCATGGATACAAAATACGAAAAATGATAATTACCTTTAGTTCAGAGCGATTTCTTGCTGGTGCTTCAGCAAAAGATCCAAGTACGTCCTTTCCAATAATCTGACGAGGTTTGTATGCCTCTGGTAACTACTTCCGCTTAATCTTTTGATTACTGAGGTCTACTCTTTGAGCCTTTCGGATAATATTTCTTTGTGTATTGATTTATATCCAGTTTGCGTGTCAATTAGAGCTACTCCTCAATTTGTTGCCTTGTCGCCACTGTGTCCATCCAGAATTAAATCATAAGTCTGTTTCGAAACACCGTTTCGTAACGGTCATACCGCTAACATAGCCGACAACATGTCATCCTGTGCAGCACTCCGCGTTCTGTTTTGAATTGTGATTGTTTAGCGATCTTCTGACAATCTTTGTCACTACTTTGTGCGTCTCTCCTTTCTTCAGCGTACACCCCGACGCATTGCACAATGCATATTTGGCAGTGGACACAATCAGCGTTACTCTGTGATTTGCATGGTCGATGTACTACTTCAAAATCGAATTCACGTAGTCATAAGATACATCTACTGAGGGGAACAGTAATAGCAACTCTTCAAGTGCTAGAAACCATTTGAATGCCACATGATAAGTTATTACTATGAAGTGCTGTCCATACATATAACAGAGGAAATACGTTATTCCATATGTGGCGCTAGTGTTTCTTGTCAGTAAATGCGTAAATTTTGTCTACCTTAAAAGTTGTCTCGACGCTTATGCTAGTGGATGATGTTATCCATTCATCTTCTGGCTTAAAATATACCACATCGTCAAATTATTAAAATGACAGTATGTACTACAGTATGAATTTTTATATTCATCTGGGTAAGCGGTAATTGGACTAGAGGTAAATAAATATTTTAGTTTCCACTGTGCGACAGCAATAATAATTGCTTTGACAGAATAATATTTGGAGAAATTACGTCGTTTTCGTAATAGGCAAATTGTTCTATGCTTGTCGTTTAGCAAAATCACATGTAAGATATCCTTGTACTCAGTCACTGTACACAAGGACATCATTGACACAGGAAATGAGCCAGTTGAGAATGCAACCAGTAGCAGTGGTTTTTATATGGGTCTTCGGAACCAGGAAAGATATTGGACAAGGTAAAGGATCATAAAATCTAAGTCAATACTAAGATAAACAGTTCTTTAGTTGCTCTAGCGACTGACACAAACCGCCATGAGATTAACAGAGAGCAAAGTTTTGCATAATTGAAATTAAATTACAAAATGATGTTAACACAGTGGGAGGAACCAAAAACAGTCTGGACGATTGTATAGAGATATGAAAACAAGACCACTTATAAGAACATTTCGCATAACCAAAGTCAGCATTAACAAGAAGCCAGAAGTATAACCAAACAAAGCAGTACGTGCTACACGGGATACTGAGCATGTATCTAGCTTATTAGGATATGGTTCACGCTACCACAATTAGCTATTCTTATTCCCCTAAATAACTACAATGCGCGAACCAGCACAAAACGACAGCCCGAGATGACGCCCTCGATACCCAACCAGAGTAAAACACTCTCCCAACGACGGCTTGGTTGAAATGGTTCAAGTGGCTCTGAGCACTATGGGACTTAACAGCTGAGGTCATCAGTCCCCTAGAACTTAGAACTACTTCAACCTAACTAACCTAAGGACATCACACACATCCACGTCCGAGGCAGGATTCGAATCTGCGACCGTAGCAGTCGCGCGGTTCCGGACTAAAACGCCTAGAACTGCTAGGCCACCGTGGCACGCGACAGCTTGGAACAGGAAGCCTAGAATCCAAGAACACGGCGCTTACCTCTCTACTCTCTGAAGAAACTCTACAGGAAGTAAATGCTGTTGCAAATGTGACAGGCGAGAACTGTTGCCAAGTTCATGAAAGTTCAGTGGAGAGCATACCTATCTTACCTCCTTTTGTGTACAAGATGCACATTTTTGAATTCAAAGTTGGCACTCGGATGAAGTATTGCCTTCAGAATTGGTCAGCTTTATGTGTCAAGAGCTCTGTCCAGTGTTATATAGTACTATAGGATGAAACAAATTTTTCAACAGGAAAATCGAGAATTACAGGCTAATTAGTTTTTTATCTATATTTTACAGGCTGTTAACAAAAATAATTACCAACAGCGGGAGTCAGAGACTACACTCTTTTTCAGACAGTACGCACACTCATACAGAAATGTGCAGGGTATATTGTCCACAAAACACGTTCGAAAACTAGACAGTAGTGAGGGTGATGAACAGAGACCACTTTGGGCGTATTTAAACATTTAAGCTACAATTACGAGACTGTCACGTCAGTTTTGAAAATAAAAGAATACTGGATCACAGGAAAGGCCTCGTGAGAAATGGCATAAGACAAGCAGGCTCAATCTCACCTAAGGTCTTGGCACTGAAGGATGTGTTAAAATATGTATCCTTGGGACAGAAAAGTGTTAGTATGAAAACCATCCTTGCTTTTCAGGTGACATTATCCTCTTTGGCAGTGACGCAAGTGCACTGTGAAAAATGATCCAAGAACTCTATGATGATCCGCAAGCTATAGGCCTCATAGCTGATCGTTAAAAGATGAGTCCTGTCGCTATTACTTCTTCCACTGGTAACCATCTTCTGGATGTAATGAATGAGTAGATTTATCTTTGGCGTAAAATTCAACCCAAAAAGGTTAACAGGGGAGCAGAGAGCACCCGGCAAATTGGCCTCACCTAGATGGCATTCGAGATAGTTTGTCACATTCTCCGCAAACCGACTGTCTCTTCAAATTTGAAGTGGAAGATTTATGACACAACATTCAAGCACGAAACTATTACAATTACTACAAACAGTGCAAATATACTTTGGATCCGTCACTGTGGAACTGAGAGAGCAACGCTTGGACTTAGTGTTAGTGAAAGGATGAAGAGTGAAGAGGTAAGGAGGAGAATGGGGATCTATGATGGCGACGATCAGATATCGAGACAGAAGTGGCGTTGGCTAGAACGTGTGGACAGGGAGAAACTAAAATCGACGACAACCCTCATACAATGGCGTTGAGGGACTCAAAGAAATTTTACCAAAATTCAGTAACCATTACTAATTTACTATTTAATAGCTATTAGACACTTTTGTGTCACTTATTTTCATGGTTTTTTGAGTAGTAAGAATGGAAACATTGGATGTGCAGCTCACAAAATATTTGGTGTTTACCTTAAGCATTCATTATCATAGTAACAGTAAAACCACCGCTTAGGAAACGTGACAAACAGAATCTGGTAAAGTAGGTATCAATGTGCATACAGGGCTATAAGGAAGACATCCGCTCTGTGGTTTTAGGCGGACAAACGGAGTGTGTGTGTATGATAGTATGGTAAGACTACAACAGGTGTTCATCGCCTCCAAAAGCAGATGACAATCTGCTGTGAAGAAATTAAGTAGCTGGCATAAAGATGCAAGCGTAGAAATTTTATTGCGATTAATCAGCACACAATGGGCCCGTGGTGTGGGGGGTGGGGGGTGGGGGGGTACTGTGGTGTTGATGGTATTCACACAAGGTTGAGTAATTCTTTCACAGTCATAAAATAAGTCTTGGCTATAATTCAGCTAACAATGGCCCTATTAAAGTACAATAATGGTAGTTTAGGACGATGACGCTGCAGCATATGAACAGTCTCCACATATTCAAGATACGTCTTCCCAACTGAGCTTCGTATTCAGTTCATTCATCATCTGATACACACACTAGAAATCTGCTCCGGGACATGTCTATTCCAAAGATTTCCATGTAAATCTTTTCTTTGTGATTAGAATCCAGATGTCTCTTGCATGTCTTGGAGAGGGTCTCTTCATCTCGTAACACGACATCCAACACTGCTATTCGACTCCCTCCAACGGCTTTTCAGCAGTGTTGAATGGGTAGGCACTTCATGGAGAATACAATCAAGTTTATTGAACTTTATCCATATGAGGCCAGTTCGTTAGGTCATCTCTGCTCTCAAGTGACTTTTTCCAAGCTGAGTCTTATGTCTCACATACATGTATTTATTTATTACCTCCATAGCATCATTTCCAATGGAGGCCGGCGTAATGACAGGGCTCATGACTGTAGTCTTTACTTAATTTTAAGGCCTACAGCTTGGGAAATATGTTTCAGTTCTCGATCATTTTTGACTGCTCATTTTCGTCACTGGTGAAGACGATGATATCATCTGTGAAACAAAGTTGGTTGAGACGTTAGCAGTAGGGAAACAAGGGTACTGGTGCATTCTATTGAACAGGTTGCCTACATCAGGGCCAAGCATACATTCAGGGGCAAACTTATTGATCTCTTTTCATTGACAGGTTATGACCCTCTGTTGATAATCATTCCTTCTGAGAAACTCCCCCCAAACCTAAACCTTCTCTCACCAACCCCTCAGGAAACATCCAACCTTCCCCACCACTGATACAGGAACACTTACAGGCATGGGCTATTCGAATAACACTCCCTGGCGCTCTCAGTCTGATGCACTACTTAATTAAATTGAGCAAATAATTAACCACTCTCCCTCTGTTAAACTCATCCAGCCCCCATCTCCCCCTTCACTACAAGGAAACTGGAATCTATGTGCTGCAGACGAAGGATCTCATGACAGGAAATTCAGTTACATAGAAGAGGGTGTATTGTATATTTATAAAATTTCTGTTGGCAGGAGTTGGATCTCTCTTGCTCATCATTCTCTGCTGTTTGGGAAGATTCAAGTGTTATAAAATACTTCAAAAAGAAGTACTTAAATCAACTGTAGAATTTATCCAGTTCATGCAAGGAGTACCATCACACCAAATTACACTGATAGAAATTGTTCCATCGTGAGCCACACACCATCTGTCATCGTGTCGTGCCACCCACACAGGCTGCCCGGAGTCGGGCTGCACTGGCTGTGTCAGCTCAGGATCCACAACTGACAGACCAGATATCATGCTAAACCCCAAACAAAAGCACTAGAGAAACTACTATCTAAACATACGCTCTTTTTCTGTTTCTCCTCCTGTCTTGCTGGGCCTACCCGTGATGCCTCTTGTGGTTGGACCAAAAAGCAAACAAAGCTGAGTTTACCCTATAAACACCGTGGAATACTGATGCATGCGAGTCACCTTCCTTCCAAGTCAAATGCCGGTCTTAGAATCAACTCCGCCATCGAGTGTAAACTGCTCCAATCCACCTGGCGCACTTTCTAGTATAGAATGTCACGAACAACTTTGCTAGTTATTACATCTGGTGTTGTGGAATATCGTCACATACATAACTTGAAAATGTCATGGGAACTAACTTTACCACTACACATAGAGAGAACTTTGCCGATGATGTGTAAATATTTAAAGAATTCCCACGAGTACCACCACCACCACATTTAAGCACAGACACCAAAATAAGAGATTGCAGCACACTTTTGAAACAACCCCTGAGACAATTCGCTCACTTTCGTGAGATGTACCCTTGTGTTGAGCACAAGCTGCTTCAGGAGTTAGTAAATCCTATTGAATATTGGTCTGAACGCAGTTTCGCACTGTCAAAAAGATCGCTGAACAATAGTTGGTTCAATTTTGAATTGCATACAGATACTGACTCTAAGAAAAGATCACGGCACACTTGTAAAGCCTCTCAGTCTTCCTATAATACTCATGAATACTTGCGAGCAGAAACAAATGAGTTAAAGTGTTCAGTACCTCAGTACTTTTGCAATGCACTGTCTTCCAGGTGCACGTGGAACAGAAATATATCACGGTAAAATACACTCGAAAAAAAACACGACACCGAAATAAATGTCCACAAATTCACAGTGACCAAATTCTGAAGACGACCCTGCAAAATATTGTTAAATACACTATAACAGTGCAAGCGTACGAGGCAGAAACGTAACTGGGCGACTTGCAAAGTTGTGGCACCTCCGTCAGAAGCAACACTCATCAGACAGTGAAGTCCAGGCTGGGAGCAGGGTTTTTTCAGCTGAATCAGCAACGCGCGAAAACTGTAGCCGGCCAGGGAAGCAACAGCTTGTCATGCGAGCTCAGACCATCTCAAAACACGAAATTCAAATCAAAGTCACCGGGCAGTGAGGCCGAGCTGTTCTAGGCGCTTCAATCAGGAACCGTGCGACCGCTACGGTCGCAGGTTCGAAACCTGCCTCGGGAATGGATGTGTGTGATGTCCTTAGGTTAGTTACGTTTAAGTAGTTCTAAGTTATTGGGGACTGATGACCTCAGTTGTTAAGTGCCATAGTGCTCAGAACCATTTCAAATCAAAGTCAACAATATATTGATAGATATTTTTATTTAATAAATTTACGGGAGACAGGCTTCCCCCACTTGGGAAAACTGCACCCATCACCGTTGCTCCTCATGACGTAATAGCTGTAATCACAAGGGAATGGAATGACGTACGGTATAGTAGATACCGTTTTGGGTCTCGAGCGTGTGTGTCTATCGTCAGAGCGCGGCCACGAAGGTCAGAACAGGCCAATGTCCTAACTACAGATCACGTTACTAAAAACCACCAACCACGGACTGAATAACGGTACCCTTTGATCTCGCGGCCCCCAAGTAAAGTATCGAGTGGTGGCATTCTCATCATCCGAAAATTCCAGACTCGCTTCCTATCTTTATTGCTCTCAAGAGACCACTCCCTGTTTCTCTGTGTTAACCTACGTTTCCAAATGAGAAAATGGAGGTTTTCACCTCTCCTTGGTTAAAGCTGGAGACAGGCGGCACGATTTCGGTATAAAAATAGAATGAAATAAACCATTTGCACTACCCTTTCAAATTTTCTATTTTCAGGAGTCAAACAGATTGCTTAAAACACTCACTTACTCCTTACGATGATCCTTCATCGTAATAAAACATATTTTAACGTTTGAGTATCACACGCAAACATTAAGGAAATCAAAAAATGACATTTTCGTCACAAATAAATTGTAGCTCTAAAAATATCTGAGGTCTTGTAAGCACCCTCCTCCACCAAAATATTTCTACTAAACGTATCTGATGAACAAAAATCCCACAAACTCGCGAAGTGATGGCCGAGTAGCGCCGTCCGCACCGGCTGCGAGAGAGAGACCCACTCCTGTGCCGGCCATGCCTGCCGTACTGAACGCAAGCGTTCGCGCAATACGACTACCGAAAACTATCAATTGATCAAACCGGAATTTGATGTCCCGATTGCGGTTTTAAAACTACTATAGGTTTCCTAAATTGGTTGTCTCAGCGACATTTAGAAGTAGGAAGGAAGGATTTACTGTTAGATAAAATACTGACAACAGTAAATACCACTGCCAGGCAGAATCCACTGCGATGTATTGTGGAGCCATACACTCGACACACTTAAGCCACAATCCAGTCCGTAGCAGTAGTTGTCATGACTAGATGTCGTAGATACCTGAAAACTCTCGCACATTCTACATGCGCCTGTCCCTAGGTCCACACGCAGTGGGCCCATTCCATTGTACACCGCCAGAGAAAAGTACAGAGGTCGCTGAAAATATCCGCCGCGGCCGCAGCTGCAGTCGTGGACGCGCGTGTATGCCACAGTGCACCACCCCGAGCCATGGAAGGCACCCGGGGATGATTGGAGTGGCAGGAATTCGGATGTTATCGATATCTCCAGCGCAAACGTCCAACGTTTCGAATATTCTCTCACGTAACATACACATGTTCGCTTCCGTCACGCCCACCCAGCTCACTGGTCACTTTGTCAGCCCTCTGTCACGTCCTGCATCACAGGACTAGAATATTAAACTAATTTTTGGCTCATAACGAAGTGCTAAGATCTACCAGTCCCAGGATGTCTCCTCACTTTTGGATCCTGTGTTAAGGTAACAGCACAGAAATGTTGTAACTACAAGGGTTATACTATGTATCACTTAGAAATAAGGTAATACTTCTGATTTTACTACGACGGACGTCTGTCTTTGTCTAGATGAGAGGTTCTAATAGCGGTAAAAGATATTGTCGCAACGGAACCCTCCCCCCCCCCCCCTCTCTCCCAACGTCAGGAATTATATCCGCAGTGCCCTAGCCATCGCCTACATCCGCCAGGTGGCATGTCACTGATGCCAAATTGATAGGCTAATTAATTAAATTGATCATGAGAATAATTTTGTATGGGGAGTATTTTTTTTTTCATCAGTAGTAGGATTACACTCACCAGGTTGTTCAAATGGGAATCCCCGGTGGGAAGACGATGTTCTTTGCCCGCATCTCGTGGTCGTGCGGTAGCGTTCTCGCTTCCCGCGCCCGGGTTCCCGGGTTCGATTCCCGGCGGGGTCAGGGATTTTCTCTGCCTCGTGATGGCTCGGTGTTGTGTGTGGTCCTTAGGTTAGTTAGATTTAAGTAGTTCTAAGTTCTAGGGGACTGATGACCACAGATGTTAAGTCCCATAGTGCTGAGAGCCATTTGAACGATGTTCTTTCCGAGGAACATTATGGAGAACCGAAATATGAAGCTGATCACAGGCCGGCCGTTTTGGACGAGTGGTTCTAGGCGCGTCAGTCAGGAAACGGGCTGCTGCTACAGTCGCAGGATCGAATCCTGCCTCGGGCATGGATGTGTGTGCAGTCCTTAGGTTATTTATGTTAACGTAGTTCTAAGTCTAGGGGACTGATGACCTCAGATGTTAAGTCCCATAGTGCTCAGAGCCATTTGAACCAAGCTGATCACAGAAGGATTCTACCGCTGGTAGCACAACGACAATGTTAGCGTCACCCTGCACCCTGCAGAGCCGTTGATAGAGTGACACTTTCTGGTAGCAAAGCTGTCTGCGATTTGGAATGAAGTCTCTCTATTTGACCACATACTTGCATTTGATCCTATGGAGACGTGTCTTAATGATCACAGCAACTGCTGAATAATATTCATACCATTCATATACATCGAAACGAGTCACATTTTCATCCTATCAGCGACAGCATTAAATCCAGAGCGATGTTCATAAGAGGATCCACACTCGAACGCTATCTCGGGTCTACTCTGGGTCACGGAAGCCATCCGCGACACATGTACAGACACTGACACACGGAAAACAGAGTAAACGCATTGCAGCTTTGTTGTGGTTGTTGTGGTCTTCAGTCCAGAGACTGGTTTGATGCATGCTACTCTATCCTGTGCAAGCTTCTTCATCTCCCAGTACCTACATCCTTTTGAATCTGTTTAGTGTAATCATCTGTCGGTCTCTCTCTACGATTTTTACCCACCTCCAATACTAAACTGATGATCCCTTGATACCACAGAATATGTCCTACCAATTGATCCCTTCTTCTTTCTAAGTTGTGCCACAAACTCCTCTTCTCCGCAGTTCTATTCAAAACCTACTCATTAGTTATGTAATCTACCCATCTAATCATCAACATTTTTCTGTAACAACACAATTCGAAAGGTTCCATTCTCTTCTTGTCTAAACTATTTATTGTCCATGTTACATTTCTATACATGGCTACACTCCATACAAATACTTTCAGAAACGACTTCTTGACACTTAAATCTATACTCGACGTTAACAAATTTCTCTTTTTCAGAAACACTTTCCTTGCAATTGCCAGTCTACACTTTATATCCTCTCTACCTCGACCATCATCAGTTATTTTGCCCCCCAAACACCTAAATTCATTTACTACTTTAAGCGTCTCATATCCTAATCTAATTCACTCAGCATCACCCGACTTAATTCGACTACAGTCCATTATCCTCGTTTTGCTTTAGTTTATGTTCATCTAATATCCTCCTTTCAAGACACAGTCCATTCCGTTCTTCTGCTCTTCCACGTCCTTTGCTGTCTCTGACAGAATTACAATGTCATCGGCGAACCTCAAAGTTTTTATTTCTTCTCCATGGAGTTTAATTCCTACTCCAAGTTTTTCGTTTGTTTCCTTTACTGTTTGCTCAATATACAGATTGAATAACATCGGGGATAGGCTACAACTCTGTCTCACTCCTTTCCCAACCACTGCATCCCTTTCGTGCCCTCGACTCTTATTACTCCCATCTGCTTTCTGTACAAATTGTAAAAAGCCTTTCGCTCCCTGTATTTTACCCATGCCACCTTTAGAATTTGAAAGAGAGTATTCCAGTCAACATTGTCACAAGCTTTGTTTAAGTCTACAAATGCTAGAAACGTAGGTTTGCCTTTATTTAATCTGTTTTCTAAGATAATTCGTAGGGTCTGTACTGCCTCACGTGTCCCAGCATTTCTACGGAATCAAAACTGATCTACTTGGAGGTCGGCTTCTACCAGTTTTTCCATTCAGCTGTAAAGAATTCGTGTTAGTATTTTGTAGCCATGGCTTATTAAAATGATAGTTCGGTAATTTTCACATCTGTGAACACCTGCTTCCTTTGGGGTTGGCAATATTATATTCTTCTTGAAGTCTGAGGGTATTTCGCCTGTCTCATACACCCTGCTTACCAGATGGTACAGTTTATTCAGGGCTGGCTCTCCCGAGACTATCAGTTGTTCTAATAGAATGTTCTCTACTCCCGGGGCCTTGTTCGACTTAGGTCTTTCAGTGCTCTGTCAAACTCTTCACGCAGTATCATATCTCCCATTTCATCTTCAACTACACCCTCTTCCATTTAAGAACAACGGCATTGTATAGTCCCTCTATGTACTCCTTCCACTTTTCGCCTTTCCCTTCTTTGTTTAGAACTGGGTTTACATCTTAACTCTTGATATTCGTGCAAGTGGTTCTCTTTTCTCCCAAGGTCTCTTGAATTTTTCTGTCGGCAATATGTATCTTACCCTAGTGATATGCGCCTCTACATCCTTACATTTGTCCTGTAGCCTTCCCTGCTTAGTCATTTTGCAGTTCCTTTTGATCTCATTTTTGAGACGTTTGTATTCCTTATTGCCTGCTTCATTTACTATATTTTTGTATTTTCTTCTTTTATCAATTAAACTCAATAACTCTCATGTTACCCCTAGGATTTCTATCAGCCCTCGTCTTTTTACCTACTTCAATCTCGGCTGCCTTAAGTATTTCATCTCTCAAAGCTGCCCGTTCTTCTTCTACTGTACTTCTTTCCCCCATTCTTGTTCCTTAATGCTCTCCCAGAAACTCTCTACAACCTCTGGTTCTGTCAGTTTATCCAGATCCCATCTCCTTAAATTCTCGCCTTTTGCGGTTACTTCAGTTTTAAGCTACAGTTCACAACCAATAGATTGCAGTCAGAATCCACATTCGCCCCCTGTCGAAATGTCTTACAATTTAAAACCTGATTCATAAATCTGTGTCTTACCGTTATATAATTTACCTGAAACCTTCCAGTATCTCCAGGCTTCTTCCATTTACACAACCCTCTTTTCTGATTCTTGAACCAAGTGTTAGCTATGATTAAGTAATGCTCTGCGCAAAATTCTATCAGGCGGCTTCCTCTTTCATTTCTTACCCCCTTTCCATATTGATCTACTACGTATCCTTCTCTTCCTTTTCCTACTATCGAATTTTCGTCTCCCTTCACTATCTGAATAATTTCTTTTATCTGATCATATATTTCATCAATCTCTTCAGAGCTAGTTGGCATATAAACTTCTACTACTGTTGTAGGTGTGGGCTTCGTCTCTATCTTGGCCACAATAATGCGTTCACTATGCTGTTTGTAGTAGCATAGCAGCATTGCTATTTTCCTATTCATTATTATACCTACTCCTGCATTACCTCCATTTGATTTTGTATTTATAACCCTGTATTCACCTGAACAGAAGTCTTGTTCCTCCTGCCACCGAACTTCATTAATTGCCACTGTATCTAACTTTAACCTATCCATTTCTCTTTTTAAATTTTCTAACCTACATGCTCGATTAAGGGATCTGACATTCCCTGCTTCGACCCGTAGACCGCCAGTTTTCTTTCTCCTGATAACAGCGTCCTCCTGAGTAGTCCCCGCCTGGAGATCCGAATGGGGACTATTTTACCTCCGGAATATTTTACCAAAGAGGACGCCATCATCATTTAACCATACAATAAAGCTGCATGCCCTTGAGAAAAAGTATGGCTGTAGTTTCCCCTTACTTTCAGCCGTTTGCAGTAGCAGCACAGCAAGGCCGTTTTGGTTAGTGTTACAAGGCCAGATCAGTCAATCAGCCAGACTGTTGCCCCTGCAACTACTGGAAAGGCTGCTGCCCCTCTTTGGAACCAACAGTTTGTCTGGCCTCTCACCAGATACCCCTACGTTGAGGTTGCACCTGCGGTACGACTATCTGTATCGCTGAGGCACGCATGCCTCCCCACCAACGGCAATGGAGCGCTTTAGAATATGTTATAAGAAATGATTGGATGCATTCGTGTACAGTGCTATACAGTGCCGCTCGATCAGAGAAACAGTAGATTTGCGTTAGTTATTGGCAACTTACTACATTTACAAGCAACTTTAGAATATGTAACGAGAAGTAATGTCGTGATCGCATGGGTAGAAGTGAAAGAAATCGATAAAATTACTAAAAAAAGGCGGAAATACGTATAAATGGTGGAAAAATGCGCCGAAATGCGGGGAAATTGAACAGGTTCTTGCATGCCTTCTACTTGGTGCAAAACAGTTATTGTACATGGGAAGGAATATGGGACAACAAGAGAAATACGAGAAAACGTTGACATGGAAGTCACGGAAACAAGGGGTCCAGTCATTTTTTGGTTGATGCAACATTCTATAGTTTATCTTTTGGGGTAATAGTGGTACACGAGAGTTTACTGCTGTCTTTGATGCTATCGTGAGATAAAGAGAACCATCTGCCGCTCAATTTACTTGTCTCTGCGTTAAAGAATACAGAGAGTGGATGGAGTGATGGGTTGAGCTGGAGTTGTAACGAGATATGATTTAATGGTAGACTGATGATGCATTCTAAAGAGAGAGATGTTGCTGCAGGTCATTTAACTACTTTCCTGTTGTTCTGTCATAATGCATAAGTTGTGTGACATAACGTGCGTTAGACTTGTATACAACTGAAGGTTCTGTGTGTGACTTAGAGCACTGTCTACTTGCGATCGTTAACAGAAAATCTCTCAGTTATCAGAGGACTTCCATCTCATGTGTGATAAAACATAATCATCCTGTTTCCACACATTTCTCTAGACGAATGAAGATTTATGCAACTTACTTCACTCCCCTTCAGCACCTTGCGCGTAAATTCGAGTCTTCACTTTCATAACTTCAATGGTTCTAGATTAGCGACAGGTGTTTGTGAGGTACTGCAGTCCCCATGTACACATCTGCTTGACAGACGTTTTGTTTACAGAGTCAGTGATGGCAAGACGTGTAATTTCACAGGGCAAACACGGCTGCTACACATTTGTCTGTTTCCTTTCAAGGGGCATTCTCTGTTGTGTGTGTATTATGTATTAAAGAGGGGACCTAGGGGCTTTGTTCCGCCGTAGCTCTAATTGGAGGCATTCTCTGTTACTAACGATCATTTTATATGGGACTGATGTGAGCATAGCTTAACTTCTGAACCGTGATCGGATGTGAACAGTGGACACTATACAGCTCTATAAAGCTACATTGTGCATGTAAACACAGTGAATCGATGTTGTAAGGAAGGATTTTTTTTCATTTTACAGTTTGTCAACATAGTTTATCAAATAAAAACCTCCAAGCAGAAGTATTTCATTACTTGGGAATATATTTCTTAAAATGGAATAGCAACAGCGTTGCATTCCACATAACTAATATGTCAGAAACTTCATCGCTCTAACACTGCAGTGTGTTGTAAGTGTGCAATCGTGTAGTCTAAGGAGTGCAAGTGTTTATGTTCTCTTTTGCCAACAGCTTCATGGTACCGACCCCAGACACTGGAACAAGACTTTAGGATTGATAGCGCAGTTAATTTACGGAAAATGCTTCAAACTCGGTATGTCTGCAGCTCCATCATGCATCAAAACCACCTGTTTCATGTTCTTAAACGTATATTAAGTCATCACAGCACTTTCATATCTACTAAACACCGTTAAGGGGTGGCAACCTCCTCGACATTCACGCATCTGGGAATACCTTGTGCTCTTGGATTGGTGCAGAAATGGAGTTACGAACTCGGTTCAATTTGTTCTTCACGAAACGTGGAATGTAGCGGTCTACTTGTTGTCAGCTGCAGATTAAATCGGTGACAGTGCTGCAGGGAGCGCTGGTCAAAGACAATGCGAGGAGATCTTTCAGTTCCTAGCTTCACCCTATGAATGCGACAAAACTGCGTGACTCCC
The DNA here is from genome assembly GCF_023897955.1 of Schistocerca gregaria. NCBI lineage: Eukaryota > Metazoa > Arthropoda > Insecta > Orthoptera > Acrididae > Schistocerca > Schistocerca gregaria. The sequence continues at coordinate 840,360,568 of NC_064931.1, forward strand.
ATCTGCATAGAGAATGATCGTAAATTACACACTATTTTCGAAGCGCTAGAAATATGTAGATCGCTGTCTGGTATACTTTGGTGTATACGTTCAAGAATTAACAATAAACGGACGTAGTGCACAGTCATCTATCTACATTCGTAATGGTACTCGCAAAGTAGAGTAGGGGCGATTTAACGATGATACAGAAATTGCGGAGAATGTGGCCGTACGACTGGTCAGCGTTTTACAGAAATGGTAAGTTTGGTAAAACTGATCGCACTATTAACTGTGATGTTTATTATTATAGCACATCGGTGGTGTCTTTTCCATCCCTTCCATCCGCTGTTATGCTGTTAATTACTACATAATGATTCACTGACATCTCTTGTTGGAAATGGTGAAAGAGCCTTGGTAGAAAGGTAACACCTTCCGAGGATGACTAGCACCGAAACAGTGATCTCTTGCGTGACTGCAATATTAGGAATAAATGATAACGGAACACCGATCTATCAGCTATCTTGTCACTGTGAAAGTAGAGCTATTTGGAACTGCTCCAGAAAGATGTAAAACTCTTCCAGTTTTCTTTTTAGTATGTGTCTCGAGGGAGGAGCTGCAACACAATTTACACTGTGTGATGTCCGGTTTCCTGTGAGGGCCAATGGATCAGAAATGTATGAAAACGTGTTAATGTCAGTTTAGAATCTGACACAGAGCTCTAAGTCATGGAGGAAAAAACTAAATGTATAGCGGTGTACAAAATAGTGTTTCAGCAGAAGACAAACAATGCTTCAAGACATTGGGACCCAGCCTTGCGACTGATAGGCTGTGGGGTATGGTCCTCCTACTACAGTACAAGCAATGAAACTTTACACCGGTCTGTGTAAGCGACTTCGAGCTCTGGCTTCCTGCTCCAGTGGATTAGTACCTGCGTATTTAATTGGATCGCCCATATGCTCCATGCCAGCAATCAGACTTTATTTGTTATCGATATATCAGAAGAGAGAGATGTAAAAATCTTATTGCGTTCTCTGTCGGATGATGTTAGTGGAGCTTTTATAGATCTTAGTTTCCCTGCGATGGATGGTACAGCATTGTAATTAGAAAATATTTTGGTGATGGGTGTGAATGCACCCTGAGGGTTGAAGATATCATTTGTACTGTAGTATCTGTATGTAGTTTGGGAAAGTATTGCAATGCAGTAGCAAATTCCTTGTCCTTCCTGCAGCTCCTATACGACGTGGAGTCTTCCTAATTTTCCTGATAGAAAACACGACTGTAACTTTTCATACTGTCTTTTATACTACCTCGCGTTGCAGGCGGAAGCTTCGATTTGGCGCTGACCTTACACATCGTACACCATTGCGGGAGCTATGACAACATAATCCCATTTCCAGCGAGTGGTCAAATGATTGTCCTGTTACATTAACTCAGCTCAACCTGTTTCTAGAAAGGTTGTGGAAGGTGGTGGATATAGCGCTCTCCGACTTCTGTTCTGTTCCAACATAAATAGGGATGATGACATGGACAAAGCTGTGTGGAGGCTGGGGCAGAGGCTGAGGAACAGTTACAAGATACAGAGGGACTGTCTAAAACCATGTTGGCTTTTTGCAGTACCAGACAGTTTCGAAAAAGGTGTCTAGTTTCGAGATATATGAGTGGAACCATAATTATACGCCAGTGGCTGTAATCATTAAAAGACGCCTCTATAGGAGCCAACCCAAGTATGTGGCTGAATGGAGAGACTCCATTCCAAATGGCAGACAGCATTTCTACCTGCGACGGATTTTTTACGTGCGTGCGTACGATGCACCAATTGCGTCGGATCATTACGTGACTGCTGAAATGCAATTTCTTTTATAATTTTTGTTCACCTACCTCTTTACAGCGGTAGATCTTCACACGTAAACTCCTGTCTGCAGCTACTTACGAGAACACAGAAAAGCAGTGTTGAGGAAACTGTAACCTCATAGCTACACGCCGGAGGCCGCTATAAGTAAAATTTGCTGGAAATTGTCTATGTACTTTAAAGAAATGATTCGGAAAGGGGATGTCACTCGTACTTTAAACAAGAAGTTCAAATTTAAACCTTCAATAGATCTTTATTGCCGTTAAGCAAGATCATCAGCCCACATTTAAGAAAATTACTAAAGTTTCTGTTCACAGTAATCACCATACCTAAAATAGTCACAACTTTTACGTTCCAAAATTCCGAAACCAATTACTTGTAACACAGTCAATGATCTGCCAATTACTTTTGCTCACGATATTCAGTGGTTGTCTTTAGTTAAAGTTTATGCTCGCCATAAAATACTCAGTAAGAATATATTCAGTACCGCCACGCTATATAATTCAAAGTTCACTCGCGATTTTCGTCGGAACGAATTATCACAACACTCTAAAGTTTTCATAAACAGTTTCTGGTCACTACCAGATACCATTAACACTGGACCATAGCGCGGAAGTCATCCCAAGACTTCATCTTACACATAATGCGAGAAGTCACATCCAGCATAACCGCCTTCAATCAAAGCTACCTCGCGACTCTCCTCTCACTCTTCCACACTCAAAACTATATCTCCTCGCTAGGCGGCCAACCGCCTCGCTTCTCATTGGCTGTCAGCACTTACGACCAATGAGAACTCACTTCTAAGGCGAGGCTCACGCCAAAATCTACCAAGCGCCAACCACTTCTCTAGGCTTATTGACGTCATCAAATTAAGTAACACAAAACTCTCTAATTAAATAAACAAAACAAAATGAACTATAAGCTTTGCTATATATCTGGAAATTTATTATGTAGCCGCGAATGCTCTGGCTGTCTTATCCATAAGCATACATACTAGGACATCCGACATTCACTGGTAGGGGAACCACTAGTGGATTCGTTCCCACGTTACAGAGTTGGAACACTTTGCCAGTTCCTGTAGAGAATTACATGAATGATTTTAATAATGCCGAGCGTCCCACATACTCTCACGCACGCATTCTCATTCACACGCACCCTAACACACAGTACAAGTGTTTACTTAGAATTCTTGAAATTATTCTTATAGAAAAGTCACAGAGGTTTTCTGAAACTAAAAACTGTCCAAATTTATATATGAACACTAGAAAGTGTTATCAGATCATCGTACATAGTCACTGAATGTGAACTATTACATCACTGTATTTATTTATATTCTTGACTGTTGGAAAATTACGTTTTTTATGGAATTTCACTAACTTCCCAAATACAACCATTTTTGATCTCAGACTTTGACATGTTGTTTGTTTTCACAACAGAAGGATGTACATCAAATATGACGTTCCTCTGGTTATTCCTTTATTAGTTATTAATATTTTTAGTTTCGTATAATGTAAGTGGCCTACCAGCGCTACTCCAATGCTTTCACACGGCCAGCTGCAGCAGATTTACGTGCCGTCAGTCTGCAGGACACAACTTGTCCGTTACTGACCGTATAATACTCTACCGGCTTACATTGCAGCCCACATTCATTCTGAAGTAAAGCTTTTAATAGACAAATGGGCGATCGCGCACTAGTTGCGACGCCACATACCAGAAAACATCACACTAACAGCGACTGTTGTGTGAGCTTGTAGAAACAAGAGCATTTTTTATGCAGGATGACGCTAACATAGGGACGAATGGAGACGTGTCATCTTCAGCGATGAGAGTCGCTTCTGCCTTGGTGCCAATGATGGTCGTATGCGTGTTTGGCGCCGTGCAGGTGAGCGCCACAGTCAGGACTGCATACGACCGAGGCACACAGGGCCAACACCCGGCATCATGGTGTGGGGAGCGATCTCCTACACTGGCCGTACACCTCTGGTGATCGTCGAGGGGACACTGAATAGTGCACGGTACATCCAAACCGTCATCGAACCCATCGTTCTACCATTCCTAGACCGGCAAGGGAACTTGCTGTTCCAACAGAACAATGCACGTCCGCATGTATCCTGTGCCACCCAACGTGCTCTAGAAGGTGTAAGTCAACTACCCTGGCCAGCCAGATCCCCGGATCTGTCCTCCATTGAGCATGTTTGGGACTGGATGAAGCGTCGTCTCACGCGGTCTGCACGTCCAGCACGAACGCTGCTCCAACTGAGGCGCCAGGTGGAAATGGCATGGCAAGCCGTTCCACAGGACTACATCCAGCATCTCTACGATCGTCTCCATGGGAGAATAGTAGCCTGCATTGCTGCGAAAGGTGGATATACACTGTACTAGTGCCGACATTGTGCATGCTCTGTTGCCTGTGTCTATGTGCCTGTGGTTCTGTCAGTGTGATCATGTGATGTATCTGACCCCAGGAATGTGTCAATAAAGTTTCTCCTTCCTGGGACAATGAATTCACAGTGTTCTTATTTCAATTTCCAGGAGTGTAGTCTAGACCTTATATTTACAACTTCTCTGTGCTGTTACCGTAAGAGAGAATTCGAAAGTGAGGGGGCGTCCTGGGACAGTGGTAGATCATCACTCCATCATGAGCCAAAAATGAGTTTAATATTCTTGCCCTGTGATGCAGGACGTAAGAGAGAATTCGAAAGTGAGGAGGTGTCCTGGGACAGTGGTAGATCATCACTCCATCATGAGTTTAATATTCTTGCCCTGTGATGCAGGACGTGACACATAAGAAAAGATACTCTTGTACTTGATGAAAGAATACTTAGGGGGAATATAGCCTATGCCATAGTCTTATACAGGATTTTCACAGCAAGTAACGATACTTGAGCGACGTAAAAACTCTTGCATTGTCCGATTTCCTCTATCTTCGAAAATAACTCGTTTAGATGGTTGTAAACTGCTGATCGGGTGAGAAATTCGAAGTGTATGGTCAATAACATCGCCGCCTCAGATTGCGTAAAGAATTTATTTTTTATTTATTTTTTTGTTTTTTGTTAAAAACTGGGTGGTCTATGTTAGCTGCTTGTTTCGCAGTGCACTGTGGCTGGCTGCAGCGGTGGTCACGAGGAGTTGCTACTGGAAGTAACAGATTAGCCCACCCTATGACAGGTACAAGATCTGATCTTGTCCATAGAAGCGAGGGATGGCGAAGGGACCAGTGTGCTGGTGAGCGTGAGAGAAGGGGACGTTTGTGTGTTACGTGAGAGAAGATTCAAAATGATGAACGTTTCCACTGGAGATGTCGATAACATCTGAATTCCTACAATTCGAATCATCCCCAGAAGCACTCCATGCGGTGTGGCATACACGCGCGTCCACGGCTGCCGCTGCGGCCGCGGCTTATAGTTGCACCGACCTCTTTACTCGGCGCTGGCGGTGTACATGGGGATGGGCGTTGCGTTTGGACCTCGGGACAGGTGCACGCAGGATGTGCGAGTGTTTTCAGATATCTCCGACATCTATTCATGACACCTACGGCTACAGACTGGATTGTGGCTTAAGTGTGTCGTTTTTATGCTTCTCCATACATCGCAGTGTATTCTGTCTTGCAGTGGTATTTGCTGATGTCTCTATTCTATTACACAGTCGAACCTTCCTCCATCCTTCCGAAAGTAGCTGAGAGAACCAATTTACAGCACTTTTAAATACGAAATCCTGAAGTAAAATTCCAGACTGATCAATTTATTGTTTGTGATAGTTGTACTGCGTCCTCACTTGCATTCAGAACAGGTGGACATGGCTGGCGCAGGTGTGGGTCTCTTTCTCCCAGCCAGCGCAGATGAGGCTACCCTGCATTCCCTTCATGATCGGGAGTACGTGTAATCGCCTGGATTATTTTTCACCAGACATGTTTAGTGTAAACGTTGTGGTGGAGGAGAGCGCGTACAAGGCTCTTTCATTACTTGATTTGCGTAATGTTTGGGTGAGATACTCGAACAGTGAAAATATGTTTTAGTACGAAGAAGTATTATTGTAAGGTGGCAGTTTTAAGCAATCTATTGGACTCCTGAAAACTGTTACACAATTAATCTGACAGTGTAGCGCGAAACGATTCTTTCGCTCCCTTTTTGATACCGAAGTTGCGTCAGCTTTCCCCTTATTTCCAGCATTAGCCAATAGGAATACAGTATTCTGAGGGGAAATGAAAACCTCCATCTTCGTGTTTGGAGACGTTGGTTCACACAGACAAGCAGGGAATGATCTCTTGAGAGCGGGAGAGAGAGTAAGCGAGTCTGGAATTTGCCGATCAAAAGAATGGCACCACTTGATGGTTTGTTTAGGGGCTGTGAAGTAAACGGATGCCGATTTTCGGTCTTTGGTCGGTGATATTTCGTAATATTATCTGTAGTTAGTACATTGGGCTGTTATGACCTTCGTGGCGAGGCCCTGTCAATAGATACACAAGTGAGAGTCCTAAAACGGTGGCTTCTATCCCGCACTTCATTTGATTCCCTTGCGATTACAGTTATTTCGTCATGGGGATCAATGGTGAGGGGTGCAGTCATGATGTCTACCCAAGTGAGGGAACCCTGTCTCCCACAAACTGTTCAAATATGTATCAAATATTACTGACTTTGATTTGAATTTCGTTTCGTGAGATGGTCTGGGCTCACATGACAAGTTGGTGCCGGTCTGGCCAGACACGGTTTTCAGGTGGTTGCGGATTCAGCTGAAAAAACACTGCTTCCGGTGTGAACTTCAGTCTGTGGTGAGTGCGGCCGCTAATGGACGCGAATGCACTTTGCGGTTCCCCTAATTACGGCCGTGCCTTGTGCAGTACTATGATAGTGTATTTATCAATATTTCGCTGTATCGTCTTCAGAGTTTCAACGTGGTGTATTTACAGTCATTTATTTTAGTGATATATTTTCTTGAGTGTGTTTTGCCGGAAGGTATTTCTGTTCCTTATGTGCCTGGAAAGACAGTGGAACGTTTTGCATTCTAGTCTATTTGAAACAAATTGTTTAAAGCAACATTTGCAAATGTTCTGAGGTGTTAAACACTTTACTTCATTTGTTTATATACGTAAATATTCTCGAGTAGTATAAGAAGACTGAGAGGTTTCACTAGTGTGCCACGATCTTTTCTTAGAGTCAGTTAGCTGTATACATCTCAAAACTGAAGCAAACTACTGTGCAGCGATCTTTATGAAAGTTCGTTTAGAGCCATATTCAATTGGATTTAGTAACTCCTGAAGTAGCTCGTGCTCAACACAAGGGTACTTGTCACAAAAGCGTGCAAAGTGTCACAGGGGTGATTTCACAAGAGATTTCCTCTTAGAGTCTGTGTTCAAGTGTGGCAGTAGTGGTATTCCTCGGAACTGTTTAAATATTCTCGCGTCATCTGTAAAGCTCTCTCTTTGCGCAATAGTACATTTAGTTCCTGTGATATCTTCAAGTTATGTATGTGACGACATTCCACGGCACCAGATGTAATAATTCCCAGAGCAGTTCGTGAACTTCAACACAAGAACGTGCGCCAGGAGGGCTGTGGCCGTTTAGAATCCGTGCAGAATCGATTCTCAGACATGCATTTGCCTTCGAAGGAAGACATTTCGTGTGCGTCGATAGTCTGCAGGGGCTTACAGGGTAAGCAATGCTTTGTTTGCAGAGTCGTCCGACCACGACCTACGGCACGTGCAGGTCCAAGAGCGCAGGAGGAGAAACAGAGAAAGAGCACGTGTTTTGTCCGGAATTCGTCCGGTGCTTTTGTTTGGGGATTAGCATGACATCCGGTCAGTCAGTTGCGGGGCTGAGCAGACACATGCGCGTGGCGGGAAGCCGCCGGTGCACTCCGGGCAGCCTGCGCGGGTCGTGCAAAGTGATGACGGATGGGTGCTTCTGGTTCGAACGATTTTTAACAGTGTAATTACGTTTGATTGGTGTTTCATGATTGTACTTCTCGCACAATCATGATAAAAAAGGGTCCGATTAAATTATTTGCTTTTGATGTATTTGACCAGACCTGCGTCTTCCTAAACAACAGAGAATGATGAGCAAGAGAGATCCAACTGCTGCAAACAGACTCTTTGCTATGTAATTGAATTTCCTGTCATGAGATGCTTCCTCTCCAGCACAGAGGCGCCAGTTTTCAGGTGGGTGTGAAGGAGAGGGAGGGTTCTAAGTTTACCTGATTGGGAGGGGCTAATAAATTGATCAATTTAATTAAGTAGTCAATCAAAGTGATAGAGTGAGAGGGAGCTTTTCGAGTAACCCAGGCCTGAAAATCTACCTATATCAGCAAGGGGGAGCGGAAGGATTGGGGGTTTCCTGAGGGGTTGGGTGAGGAGGGAAGGGAGTGAGGGAAGTTTTTCAGAAGTAAGGATTATCACCAGGGGGTCATAAACTGTTAATGAAAAAAGAACGTGAGGTTTGCCCTTACTTTATGCTTGGCCCTGATGTAAGCAACCCACCTTACCAAAATTCACTCGTGTCCTTGCTGTCTTACTACTGACGAATTCTTTGCTGACATCTTTTTTAACCCAGAGAAGACACTTTAACACATCGCCTTGAACCAAGATGAATAACCTAGGTGAGATTGTGTGCGCTTGTGTAACTGCACCTCTCACAGGAAGCTTTCCAGTGATCAATACTTCTTTAATTTTTACAATCAGATATGAACTCTTGTAAAATTAGCGTAAATGTGTATTTACTGTCAAAGTGGGCTCTGTGCATCGTCCTTCCTACTGTACAGGTTTCAGTAGTGTCTAACTTTTTCTGTTAGTCTATAAATGCTATGTGATGTGCGATTTTATACTCAGTACAGTCCTGTGTTCGTACTGACCGGATGTGGTCAGTAGCACTGAATTATTTTCTGAATCCTGTCTGTTCGACTGGTTGGCAAAAGTCAGATTAGTGACTCCGGCAGTTGTAATGATTTTTGTCAGTAGGTAAAGGACTAATAGGCCTATAATTTTCGATGTTCTTGAAATCATCTTTTTTGGAAGGAGTGAACTCTGCTTTCTTCCATAATTTTGAAATCTTCACTCCTTAGAGACATTTATTTTATATATTTTAGAGTGCTTCTTAGTCTCTCGGCCAAAAGAAAACATCTCGTAGGTGAGCTGATGTCCTGCACATGTACTGTTCTTACGTTGTTCCAGAACTGATTACATTTCATTGTTACCGACAGATTCAAGTTCTTTAGATCTCACGTCCATGACGTATCTTCGTGATTTATCATGCAGGCTTTATCTTGACAGCAAAGCTTCCGTTGAAGGTCCTCGGCAGTTCTCATAATCTTGTCTCTTTCATTAACAACTGATGCTCGGCCATTTCGAATATTGTGTATTATAATCTTGCCTTTTGACTGACTGGAAGCAAAGACTCTAATATTCCCATTGATTTTCATGGTCTCCTCGATCAGTTTTGTTTGTCATGGATCTCTTCTGGGCGCCTGCTTTGCGTTTTTGTTGAGCTATCTTTATCTGGGTGCGTCTCCATCAGTGTTTGGCCTTCCTCCAATTACCTGTTCTTTGTCGAATCTGCTTCTCGAAATTTTCTGTTTTTTGTGTTGAGTGGCTTTCTTTACTGCTGATGGAGTTCTGCTTGTAATTTCTGTTGACATTTCGTTCAGTTCTACTTCCTCACCATTTCTATTGGTTGTTTCTCGCCTGTACGTTAGCTGACAGATGTTTTTTCTCTTTCATCTCATTTATTATACGTCAGATCTTCCTTCCCATAATACGTCTTCTCTCGAGTTGTGTGTTAATATGGATCGCGGCTCTAACTAGCGTATGGTCGCTACCTGTCTTGAAGTAGTTCACGACAGACGTATATAAAAAAGTTCGTTTGTTCGGTGTGAGAATGTAATGTAAGTCTTTGTTCACTGTGGCGTCATGGTGTCTCCAGATTATTATCCTTTCCGAAGTTTTCTTGTAAATTGTATTCATGCCGAATAAATGTTCTTTGTTGAGAACATTCATCATCAAGAGTCCGCTCTGGTTTACTGTTGGAGGTCAAAAATTTCCGGTGAATTGTTGGTCTTCTCTGAACTTTACTCCTACCAAGGTATTAAATTCGAGAAGTATTAAGGAAAATGTGGTGGTTTCAGAATTTGTGCTGCTATCAGGTTTTCGTAGAACGATTCTTGTTCTCCATCACTTGAGACGAAAGTAGTTGATGATTAGTAAATGATTTGATAGCATTCAGCCCAACGGTCATTTAGATCACTCTGCCTGAAATGGACATAGTGTTCGTGGTATTGTTTTCCCTCCTCTTGTGAATTAACGGAGCTACAATATGAGAATTTACGTCCGAGTATTCGTATATAGGATATTCAGGGACCTCTGGATAGCAGTCGCTACGCCTATAAGCCTCGTCTAAGTGATACCAAGTACGTTCCATCTGACATTCTGCAATTCTTGTTCTAAGCAGTCGAGATATACTTCAAGTTTCATGCTGCGAATATGATATGCTGCAGCACGGATAGTTCCGTTCAAGTTAATGCTACGAGGGGCGTTCAGTAAGTAATACAACACCTATTTTTCTTAAAGCAGGTTGATTTTATTCAGGACCCCAATACATCATATTGATTCCCACTGATTTGGTTACAAAACATTATTTTTCTCTATAATGTCTATTGGTCGACGACGGAGCCAATACCTTGCAGCAGCAATACGCTCACCATCACCGACTTCCTGCTTCCCTGAGAGTGCACCCTTCTTTAGGCCAGTCAGATGGTAGTTGAGAGGTGCGAGATCCCGGTTATAGGATTGACGAGGAAGAACTGTCCAATGAAATTTTGTGACCTCCTCTCTGGTACGCAGACTTGTATGAGGGCTTGCCCTTGCGTTGTCATGGAGAAGGATAAGTTCGTTAGCGTTTTTATGACGACGAAAACGCTGAAGTCTTTCCTACAGTTTCCTGAAGGTAGCATAATACAGTTCAGTGTTCATCTTTAGAGACTACGCCATACAGAATTACCCCTTGAGAGTCCTTGAAGATCGTCACCATGACTTTACAGGCTGAGCGGGTGGATTTCTCCGTTTTCTTCGGAGAAAGGGATGTTCCGACGACGCTTCATGTATTGCCGTTTTTTCCCAGTTCGATCAAATTACCTCATGGTTCCTCGCCTGACGATAATCTGCAAAAATTGTCACTATGAGCTTCGTAACGCCCAACGAGTCCCTCACAGATGGCCCTTCGTCGCTGTTGATGGTCCTAGGTCTATCAGGCGGCGAGGACAGCGGACACACACCTTTGAGTACTCTAACTGGTTCACGAGTGTGTCAGCACATACAACAGAGGCGTCTTTGACTGTGATCTATTGATTACCTTGAATGAGAGTGTCCGTACATCAAACAATGCAGAGTCACAGAATTGTGTTGCCAGCCGGCACCCGGACATTGTTGCGATGATGACATACACCTCGCTGAATGTCTCACTGTCCTTTTGTCCACCATCAGGTCTCCACAGGCATTCTGGACGTGCGTTTCAACATCTGTGGTGCTCTGGTCTTCCACCAAAAGATTCATAATTACCTCTCTCGGCTTGGAACGCACCTCCGCTACAGGCGCCATGTTGAAGGCTATCGGAACTTGGTGAATCTATACGGGCTGAAGCACGAATACACCACGTTGTCCCACGAAAAGTTCCGCATTTTTTCAATCAAAATTTGGAAAGAAAAATAATTATTGCATTACGTATTGAAAGACGCTTGTATTTAGTTTGTCTTTATGTCGTAGTTTAATTTGATTAGTATCCTTTTGGCCCCCCTTCGTCACATCCAGGATTCACGGCACAGACTCACTTTTCAGTGGGAGACTCCAAGGCTTCAACTATAATTACCTGGGGTGTGCTTGTTTTAAAGTTCAACATTTTCGATCAGGGATGATTTGTACAGTATCTTCTCATGTTGGTCCAGTGTGGATTCAGAATACATGGAGTTTTGAATATGAACTAATAGAGAGTTGTACTGATAGGAGTTTTAGGGCACATACCCCTCCGGATTTGGAGTTGAGGAAGAGCAAGTGCTCGTATAGTGAGGGGTTGCTCTCAACGGGATCGGGAGTGGAAACAACCTACTATTACAGCCGCTGTATTACACTTTGATTATTATCATATGAATACTGTGACAACATATAGACTTCATTCGTTTAAAATCATTCGGGACTAATTTACTCGTAATAACAATCTGCGACGGCTATGAAGCACTGCATTCAAAACTAACACCATGTTCAGCCTGGTTCTCTCGTGATTAAGGGAATTTCAAGTAGACATGCTATTCAACACCGACGCTACTCACTTTTACTTATGAGCATCACAAGTATAATACTGTAATCATTGCGATTAGAACATTTGTGCCGTTTTTCCGTGTTTACACAAAGGGTTCAAATGGCTCTGAGCACGATGTGACTTAACATCTTAGGTCATCAGATCCCTAGAAGTGAGAACTACTTAAACCTAACTAACCTAAGGACATCACACACATCCATGCCCGAGGCAGGATTCGAAACTGCGACAGTAGCAGTCCCACGGTTTACACAAAGGGAATCACGTAAAACGTAGACCACAAATATTGCGGAAATGGAAAGCGACAATGTTGTGAGATTTCCACAGAATGGACTGGTAGTCAGGAGCCTGTACTGTTATCCAATACACAGTTTGTAATAAAACTTACAGAGTGTATTTTTGTATTTTTGTACAAACATTCACTTTTTAAAAAGTGGAACAATGTCTACTGACATTAACAAATTAAAAATATAGTAAATTAGAATGTCAGTGGTGTATGTTACATGATTCTTGTGCGTGTTTTGAAAATTTCCTATACCGACACGTGTTCAATACCTGTGGTACCACACTAAAAAACAACGTATCTGCATACACTAGTCACGAGACAACTGACATCACAGGTTGTGTTCAGAATGACCATACACTCTTCCATTCTGGTATCGAACGATAGCTGCACATGTGCGGAATTTCAGCGTATCTGTCTGAACATGCTGCAGTAATACTTCGTTGCACGTCGTCAGGGGAAGTTGGTATGTCATTGTAGACAGAGTCTTTCAGTTTTCCCCACAGAAGAAAGTGTTGTTGTTGTTGTGGTCTTCAGACCTGACACTGGTTTGATGCAGCTCTCCATGCTACTCTATCCTGTGCAAGCTTCATCTCCCAGTATCTACTGCAGCCTACATCCTTCTAAATCTGCTTAGTGTATTCATATCTTGGTCTCCCTCTACGATTTTTACCCTCCACGCTGCCCTCCAATACTAATTTGGTTATCCCTCGATGTCTCAGAACATATCCCACCAACCGATCCCTTCTTCTAGTCAAGTTGTGCCACAAGCTCCTTTTTTCCCAATTCTATTCAATACCTCCTCATTAGTTATGTGATCTACCCATCTAATTTTCAGCATTCTTCTGTAGCACTACATTTCGAAAGCTTCTATTCTCTTTTTGAGTAAACTATTTATCGTCCACGTTTCATTTCCATACATGACTACACTCCATACAAATAGTTACAGAAACGACTTCCTGACATTTAAATCTATACTCGATGTTAACAATTTTTTCTTCTTCAGAAACGCTTTCCTTGCCATTGCCAGTATACATTTAAAATCCTCTCTACCTCGACCATCTTCAGTTATTTTGTTCCCCAAATAGCAAAACTCCTTTACTACTTTAAGTGTCTCATTTCCTAATATAATACCCTCAGTATAAATTCGACTACATTCCCTTATCCCCGTTTTCCGTTTGTTGATGTTCATCTTATACCCTCCTTTCAAGACACTGTCCATTCCGTTCAACAGCTCTTCCAAGCCCTTTGCTGTCTCTGATAGAACTACTATGTCATCGGCGAATCTCAAAGTTTTTATTTCTTCTCCATGGATTTTAATACCTACTCCGAACTTTTCATTTGTTTCCTTTATTTCTTGCTCAATATACAAATTCAATAACAACAGGGATAGGTTACAATCCTGTCTCACTTCTTTCCCAACCACTGCTTCCCTTTCATACCTCTCGACTCTAATAACTGCCATCTGCTATCTGTACAAATTGTAAATAGTCTTCCGCTCCCTGTATTTTACCCCTGCCACTTGTAGAATCAGAAAGAGAGTATTCCAATCAACATTGTCAAAAGCTTTATCTAAGTCTACAAATGCTACAAATGTAGGTTTGCATTTCCTTAATCTTTCTTCTAAGATAAGTCGTAGACTCAGTATTGCCTCACGTGTTCCATCATTTCTACTGAATCCAAACTCATCTTCCCCGCGGTCGGCTTCTATCAGTTTCTTCATTCGTCTGTAAGGAATTCGCGTTAGTATTCTGCGTCTGTGACTTATTAAACTGATAGTTCGGTAATTTTCACATCTGTGAACACCTGCTTTCTTTGGGATTAGAATTATTATATTCTTCTTGAAGTCTAAGGGTATTTCGCTTGTCTCATAAATCTTGCTCACCAGGTGGTCGAGTTCAGTGAGGACTGGCTCTCCCAATGCAGTCAGTAGTTCTAATGGAATGTTGTGTACTCCGGGGTCCTTGTTTCGACTCAGGTCCTTCAGTGCTCTGTCAAACTCTTCACGCAGTATCGTATCTCCCATTTCATCTTCATCTACATCCTCTTCCATTTCCACAATATTGTCCTCAAGTACATCGCCCTTGTGCAGACCCTCTATATACTCCTTCCACCTTTCTGCTTTCCATTCTTTGCTTGTAACTAGGTTTCCATCGAAGCTCTTGATATTCATGGAAGTGGTTCTCCTTTATCCAAAGGTCACTTTAATTTTCCTGTAGGAAGTATCGATCTTACCCATGTGAAACTAGCCTATACAACCTTACATTTGTCCTCTAGCCATCCCTGGTTAGCCAATTTGAACTTCCTGTCGATATCATTTTTGTGACGTTTTTATTCCTTTTTGCCTGCTTCATTTACTGCATTTTTATATTTTCTCCTTTCATCAATTAAATTCAATATTTCTTCTGTTACCGAAAGGTTTCTACTAGCCCTCGTCTTTTTACCTATTTGATCATCTGTTGCCTTCTCTATTTTATCCCTCAAAGCTACCCATTCTTCTTCTACTATATTTCTGTCTCTCATTCCTGTCAATTGCTCCCTTATGCTCTCCCTGAAACTCTGTACAGCCTCTGTTTCTTTCAGTTTATCCAGGTCCCATCTCCTTAAATTTCCACCTTTTTGCAGTTTCTTCAGTTTTATTCTGCAGTTCATAACCAACAGATTATGGTCAGAGTCCACATCTGCCTTCTGAAATGTCTTACAATTTAAAACCTGGTTCCTAAATCTCTCTCTTACCATTATATAATCTATCTGATACCTTTAAGTATCTCTAGGGTTCATCCATGTATACGATCTTCTTTCATGATTCTTGAACCAAGTGTTAGTTACGATTAAGTTATGCTCTGCACAAAATTCTACCAGACGGCTTCCTCTTTCTATTCTTAGCCCCAATCCATTTCACCTACTATGTTTCCTTCTCTCCAATTTCCTACTCTCGAATTCCAGTCACCCATGACTATTAAATTTTCGTCTCCCTTCACTACCAGAATAATTTCTTTTATATCATCATATATTTCATCAATTTCTTCGTCATCTGCAGAGCTAGGTGGCATATAAACTTGTACTACTGTAGCAGGCATGGGATTTATGTCTATCTTGGCCGCAATAATGCGTTCACTGTGCTGTTTGTAGTAGCTTACCCGCACCCCTATTTTTTATTCATTGTTAAACCTATTTCTGCATTACCCCTATTTGATTTTGAATTTATAAGCCTGTATTTATCTGACCAAAAGTCTTGTTCCTCCTGCCTCCGAACTTCACTAATTCCCTGTATATCTAACTTTAACCTACCCATTTCCCTTTTTAAATTTTCTAACCTGCCTGCTCGATTAAGGGATCTAACATTCCACGATCCCATTCGCAGAACGCCAGTTTTCTTTCTCCTGATAACGACATCCTCTTGAGTAGTCCCCGCCCGGAGATTCGAGTGGAGGACTATTTTACCTCTGGAATATTTTACCCAAGAGGACGCCATCATCATTTAATCGTACAGTAAAGCCGCATGCTCTCGTGAAAAATTACGGCTGCAGTTTTCCCTTGCTTTCAGCCGTTCGCAGTACCGTTGTGGTTAGTGTTACAAGGCCAGATCATTCAATCATCCAGACTGTTGCCCCTGCAACTACTGAAAAGGCTGCTGCCCCTCTTCAGGAACCACACGTTTGTCTGGCCTCTCAACAGATACCCCTCCGTTGTGGTTGCACCTACGGTAGGGCTATCTGTATCGTTGAGGCACGCAAGGCTCCCCACAAACTGCAGGATCCATGGTTCATAATTGGGGGGAAGAGGTGGGGGGGGGGGGGGGGGAGAGAGAAAGTGTACACTCGTGAAATCCAGTGAACCGACCAGCCAAGGTACAGGTCCTCTGCGTTCAATCCAACAATTTGGAAACCATTCATGAAGACACGCTATATACGTCATGCTCTGTGGGCTGGGTAGCCATCATGTTGATACAACAGGTTCTCCTAGTTTTCAGAGAACGTCCTCTAGTACCCGTAAAAGATATTCTGATAGCAGACTACAATACTTGAGCCTTAGCATTGTTCCGTCAGTGAAATACGGGGCTATGAGCTGACAGTTCACCATCCCACGCCGCACTATACTCCATGGACGACGACATTCCATCTGACAAAGCCAACGTACCTGTGGTGCATGTGTCGGCGACTTATCTAACCGTGACTGGTAAATGTGGCTTCATCACTAAACAAGATACATGATGTGATTCTTGAGTTTCTCCCGGCGTATTTGATAATCAAAATATCCACGTGTGTACTGCCGGTCTGTAGTGTCCAACGGGCACAACACTTCGGCGATCAAACATGTCGCCATCATCAGGTGAACTGACGCACAGAGCTCCTGTGAACGTGCCGGCACGGAGATCCGTACGCTATGGCTGCTCAGGGGGAACTGGTTTCGGTCGCGGCGGCGACCGATTTAAATACCCTCCGCCCGCGCCGCGCTCCCTCCGCCGTCCGCGCCCCGCGCCACAGTAGCGCGGTGGAACAGATTGCGACGGCGTCTGAGATGACGTCGGTGTGACGGCTCTGTCCGCCGTGGTCGTCACAACTATGCGTTTGCTCGATTTACTCTTGATTAACCCAATCGCTGGTTCCCAAGCCTTGCTAAGATTATAGCCACAGTCACGGTTTATGAGGTCGTCATTGGTGCGAATTTCGATGGCCTCTCTAACAACGCTGTCCCAGTATCTCGACGTCTGTACCAGAATCCTCGTGCGGTCATACTCCATAGCGTGATTTTCCGGCAAACAATGTTCAGCGACCGCCGACTTGCTCGGATACATCAGTCGAGTGTGCCTCTGGTGTTCATGCCATCGATCCTCGACGGTACGCATCGTCTCTGACTCTGGATGAGTCAGATATCATGGTGAGTTTTGACGTCGTTTCCTTGTTTACGAGGGTACCCCTACGAGAGTCGCTAGAGTTGATTGGTCAGAGGTTTGACGAGAATACCACTGAACTTTTTAGGCATGTCTTGACTTCCACATATTTTCTTTTTAATGGAGAATACTACGAACAAACGGAGGGAGTCGCCATTGGTAGCCCACTCTCACCGGTGGTAGCGAATTTGTACATGGAGAACTTCGAGGAGGAAGCCCTGTCGTCATCCGAATGGAAACCTACTTGCTTTTTCCGTTACGTGGACGACACGTTCGTCATCTGGCCACATGGTATGGATAAACTTCTTGACTTCCTTACAAATCTAAACTCCATACACCCCAACATCAAATTCACTATGGAGACTGAAACGGAGGGTAAATTATCTTTCCTTGATGTCTTGGTCAGGAGAAGGGCTGACGGCACCCTAGGTCATGGGGTGTATCGAAAGACAACACACACTGATCTGTATTTGCACGCAGACAGCTGCCACCATCCTTCACAGAGGAATGGGGTACTTAAAACTCTAGTACATAGGGCGCGCACTATCTCTGACACAGACAGTCTACCCCAGGAATTGGAACGTCTGAGAACTGTGTTTCGAAAAGATGGGTACTCAGAGTGGCAGATCCAACGTGCTCTCCGCCCAACCACTGCAGCACAACCTGTTGAGATGGATGAAGTCACGAGGGAGGAGGTAAGCACTGCTTTTATTCCATACACTGGCGCACTCTCGGGGAAAATCACCCGCATTCTGAAGAAACACAGGGTCGGAACTATGTTTTGTCCTCCGAATAAATCTCGTGCACTGGTGGGGAGCGCCAAAGATGACCTCAGTTTGAGAAAGGCCGGCGTGTACCAGATTCCGTGTCAATGTGGCAAGTCGTATATTGGTCAGACGATGCGTACCATCGATGATCTATGCCGTGAACACCAGAGGCACACTCGACTGATGTATCCGAGCAAGTCGGCGATCTCTGAACATTGTTTGTCGGAAAATCACGCTATGGGGTATGACCGCACGAGGATTCTGGTACAGACGTCGAGATACTGGGACAGTGTTGCTAGAGAGGCCATAGAAATTCGCACCAATGACGACCTCATAAACCGTGACTGTGGCTATAATCTTAGCAAGGCTTGGGAACCAGCGATTGGGTTAATCAAGAGTAAATCGAGCAAACGCATAGTTGTGACGACCACGGCGGACAGAGCCATCACACCGACGTCATCTCAGACGCCGTCGCAATCTGTTCCACCGCGCTACTGTGGCGCAGGGCGCGGACGGCGGAGGGAGGGCGCCGCGGGCGGAGGGTATTTAAATCGGCCGCCGCCGCGACCGAACCCAGTTCCCCCTGAGCAGCCATAGCGTACGGATCTCCGTGCCGGCACGTTCGCAGGAGCTCAGTCCGTCAGTTCACCTGATGATGGCGACATGTTTGATCGCCGAAATATTGTGCCCGTGGGACACTATAGACCGGCAGTACACCCGTGGATATTTTGCTTAAGATACATGATACATCTTGAGTAGTCTGTTTTAAAGTCCACGTACAGAAGTTAACATTATTCTCATAATTGTTTCCATCAAGTTTTTGATAGAAAGATATGATAGGGATGGAACCTATGTGGATGGAGAATGCGTAGGACACTTGCCTCACTCATGCCACTTCCTATTGCGATTGCGCAGGAGCTAACATGTCGATCAACTGCAAGAGCAGCAAAACATAATTTTCCCCCTCTTCTGTCGTCACTTGTTTTCTTCTGTTATGTGGACTAACAGGCTGAAGTGGTTCAGGTATTTGACTTCTATAAGGATATGTTTCGGCGTACGCAATACAAGAACGAGCTGCATTCTCCCTACCCTCTCCATACACTATGAGCATGTCGGCTTATTCTTTGGTGATAAACACCATTCCGGCCGGAGTGGTCGAGCGGTTCTATGCGCTACAGTATGGAATTGCGCGACTGCTGCCGTCGCAGGTTCGAATCCTGCCTCGAACATGGATGTGTGTGATGTCCTTAGGTTAGTTAGCTTTAGGTTGGTATAAGTTCTAGGGGACTGATGACCTTAGAAGTTAAGTCTCATAGTGCTCAGAGCCAGCTGAACCTTCTTTTTTTTTTAAATATAAACCCCTATGTACACTCACTACCTACTGCTTAGACTGTCACACACTAACTGCACAGCAAGTCACAGTGCACTCATGGAACACGCAAGCGCACTGCAGGCAAGGTAGTTCGATGAACACACTGCCAGGCACTTAAATGTGATTTGCAGAGTATCCATGTAGATGTAGATGTAGATGTGGATAACAACATCGTACCTAGCAACCATTCTGACTGAACGGCACAAACAAGTGTCGCTGTGGAAACTCTTCAAAGTATGTAATCTCATAAACGGCTCGCACTAGAATCCTGCAGCAAACACCACTGACATGATAATTTACCATAGTTTTAGTGTTTTAATGTCAATAGGCATTGTTCCATCTTAGACTAGTGTATGTTTACCAAAAAAATACAATTTGTAAGCATTATTACAATCTGTTTATTAGCTACTAATAGTAGCCCCTGACGTTCCATCTGTTCTGCGAAAACCGCACTTCAATAACACATTCCATTTCAGCATTATTTGCCGTGGAAGTCTTAGGTGATTCAGCCCGTATGTTGAATGAGAGTTTCCCTTAAGGATGACTCATTCTAGACATTACTGTCAGCATTCTGGGTCCCTTGCTCCAGATTCTAATGACAACTGCTTTTCGTATCATGTTAGCTAGTTTTACATCCTCTACCCCCTTTTTGAATCCACGTTTTTGGTCACTGCGTAAGGCTTCTGTAAAAAAGAACTTACGTTATTCGTAGCTTACGAAGTGTCTCTTTGGGCTTTCACGTATGTAATGAATGCTATGTTGTTATCTATTCATTTATATTCCTATGTTTTTGGAATAGTGCCAGTGACAGCACTTAAGAAAAATGTTTTCAAAGTTTGTAACGTTCACAAGACATGTTTACCACTCATGATATCTACTGAATAAACACAGGAACGCTCCATAACTGTGAATCCTATCTGGTGAATCACCTTTTTAGTTTTCACTGCGTTAAAGACCGAAAAGCACAAATAACTGTGACACTTTCTCATTTAGTTTTCAGCAGGTGCATCTGAGTATTATTAACAACTACGCTCTAGTCCCTAAACATAGCTAATCAGTGACATATATTTTGGATATTCTGTTCCTGTTTGATACGCTGGCAGTAGTCACTTCCCAGCTCGCTGAAAGAACAAATCTGCTCGTATTCCTCCAGCGGGTAGTTTGCAACTGAATCTTGGCAAACAACGTTCTTTTGATTAATTTACTTCATTTTTATGACGTATCTATTGGATAACGACAGTCATTTTCACTTTAGATGTAACGTATGGTATTACTTTATGGTTGTGATTTTAGGCAAATAGTTCCAGGTGAAACTCCAATTAATTTTGCCTTGCCCATTGCAATTTATCAGTTCTTGCAATCAATGGGACAATACAACAGTGACATTAATTCTGCACAGTTCGTTGAAATGTTCATTCATTTTAACGTCACGAGATATAGATAAGTTTAGCCATACTTTGGTAACAAATTATGCTCTTATTTTCCATTCATGAAATGTCCTACTAAATACTTATCATTTTTAGAGAATGAGATGTTACATTTTTATTAAAAATGAAGAAAATCTTAACTGTCAACGAGTAAAAAACCTGACTGTTTTAGCTACTTGTGCAGCTGTTTGCAATTTTTCTATTCCGACAAATCAATGAATTGAACCATGTTATTAAGGCTTTATTCAGTCAGTGAAAACGTTCTGATCATTGTTGTAACTCAAGCAGAAGCAATAATTTTTTTTTATGTAAGTCTAAATTTTCTTTAGCGTGAAGTGACTAGAGACGTATGACGGATTCTGACAGAAATGTGCTGATTGGTCCCCAAGTAAACGAAGTAAGGAGGTAACTTTCCGTGAAGAAGATTATAGAATGAGCAAAAAGGTTCAGTGGAGGCGCGACAAAGTCGGTTGTGAGGAAAGTTTGCTACCGACGTGAAAAAAACTGGATCAATCCAAACTGATCGGGCAGAAAACTAGTATCGACTAATCGAGAGTATCGTAGAATCTGTCGTCTTTCCCTACATGGTCATCAATGTACCGCTATAGATATAAATCCCGTCTTGAAGCCTTCAGGGATTGAACTTCCTGATCGAAAGGTCAGACAGAAATTTTCAGAAAAAGATTTGCGAGAGAGGGCTCCAAGGAAGAAGTCTTACCAGAACAAAATACAGAGGCAGAAACGTATGCAGTGGGCATCAACGAAGAGGAGTGGGACAAGCAGACTGGGCTAGAGTCGTTTGGAGGGGTGAGACTACGGTCAGGAATTTCAGAAGTGAGGGCGTTAAGTTAGTTCTTCGTAGACCAGGTGAAGACTTACTGTATCATTTCACCACTGCCACTATGAAGCATCCCACCAGTGTCATTGGTGTGGGGTCTGATGACAAGTGATGGTATTTGATGTCTGTCACTGTTACAGGGATATATTATCGCAAAAAGTACCAAGACGAAGTCTTCGTGCTGAAATTGCTGGCCTCAATCCGCGGTTTGTTTGAATGTAACGCCCATCAGCGCATCTTTCATCAAGACATCGACCCATGTAACATTGAGAAATTCAATAAGAAATGGTCCCAATGACCATTACATTAACATGCAGCATTGACATGGCAGCTCTCGTCTTAACCCAACTGGGAACTTGTGATCAAGAATTTAAAAAAATGGTTTCACAATGGAAATCCAGTAACACGAGGGAGGTTCTAGAGGTTATAGTCATTTCGCGCTTCAGAGTGATAAAGGGATCAAACCAGAGGATCTTCGACAGTTGGTGGAATCGATGCTGTGCAGAGTTTGGACAGTAATTAAATCAAGAATATAACCCGAAATACTAAGGAATGATCGAATACCTTTTGTGCCAAGTAATTTGTAACTTTCTGAAATAGCTGGGCTGTTAATATTTTGTTAGATTTTTTAAGATTTTAAATTAAATCTTTATATTTGAACTTCAGTTTTGAAATAGTGGACATTAACGCATATTTTTTGAAAATTTGTAGTAAACTGTATTGTACGTTTCAACTAAAGTAAATTCCTGAATGCAGTATTATATGAATCCTTACGAAGTGTCCATATTTAATTCCACTATGGTAAGTGAGGTTCGGACACAGCTGCTGTTCGTTAGCTATTGGGTAACGTTCTCTCCCGTAAAATTAAGTTCGCTTTGGCTTCGGTTTGGTCTCGCTGATGGCCAGATTTTTAACCTTTCTGTGACAAAGATACAAAAAGGCAGATCGAGAATCAATGGGTGTATCTTATGAACACTTCTCCGTCGTAAGTCATCTCGCTACTTCCGGTACCCCATGGTGTAACGTATGATACCGCATGACTGATAATGCTGCTTTCAGCTTCTGCCGACATATTTTTTGGTTGCCATGAACACACAGTTTTGTTAATAAAATGCCATACTGCCATATCACTTGTGTATCACGCAAGACCGCAATTAAACATAGACCATTTAAAATTCCATTATGAGTAATGTCTTTCTAATTTCCACCGATTTAGGCACGCTCGTGTTACGGATACGTTAAGTTTTACTAAAATACGTTCTCGTCGTAAGGTTATGATGGTAAGCTGTGTTTCATTTCTATTTGTATGGTTCTTGTTTGATTAGTTTTCTGTTAATTCATAGGCCACTACAATAATCTCCAGAAGGATATTAAATGTCACAATATATTCTTCCAAGTTGTCTAAAACAGCCTCAAAACGCTTGGGAAGTTCACAGTTTCCACACGTGAAGAACCTACTGGTTCTGAGTTTAAATATCCATAAAACCTGATTTGAACTGTGCCTCCATTTGGAAAGGAATTTTATGTACGACTTTTCAACAAGTAGCTGGAAAGGTAAACATTTTATTTCATAGGATCAGAGGAATAAGTGCATGAGGGATGACATCTCATACCAATCCCTGCATAGTTCTGTGTATGAAATTATCAGAGAGGGTTGTTGTCAAATAGCAACACGTGATGCAGTTTTGTAGGTCGTTCTTCTTACAATGAGACCGAGAGGTGTCTAAGTTACTGACAACTAATACCAGCTGCGATGAACATACTCATTGGAAGGACTCCTTAGTGCACACTTACCGAGTATCCAGATGAAAATAATTAGGATCCCGCGGCACTCTGCTAGTGTATATGTCGTTTGTTACAGCTGAGAGTCTGCAGCTCGTGGTGCCGGCACGGTTAACTCAGCGTGTTCGGTCAGAGGGTTAGCTGCCCTCTGTAATAAAAAAAAAACCCTGAGTTAACTGATCAACGACGAACTGAAACGGGCGTCTTGCTACGTCCGCCACGAGCAGAGGAAGCCTGGCTGTCTGTGGATCACGGGGTCCCTGGTTCGATTCCCGGTAAGATTGGGGACTTTTTCTCTGCCCAGGTCTCGGTATTTCTGTGAGCTTCAGCATAATCATCATTCGTGACAGTGTAAAAATTGGACCTTTGTACGGACGCTGATGACCACGCAGTTGAGAGCCCCATAAATTAAACATCATCATCATCATCATTATATAGCTCAGATATTATTTTGTTGTTAAAATGGTAACATAAAGGTACTATAACTCATTGTCAGTAAGAATATTGTATAGGACAGTTCATTGAGTGAACAGAAGATATTGAGACAAAGAGGCAGTAATATTCACACCTTTAGTTGTTGTTACTTTGAATTAGAGTGTGCAGTACTCCTAAACCTGATTTCTGAAATTTTCCTATTGAATGAAAATGTTGCACGATGGTTAAATAGTTGCAACTCATTACATGTGACACTCATCGGGACTTCCTAAATGTGGTAAATTAATCCTGACAGAACGCTCTTACTCGATAAAAATCTTTTTCTGGCGTGTTTTGCACAAAAGGACTCTCCACACACAATAAAATGATTCCACTGCTGCTTTCACCTCTCTATTAAACCAAAAGAGAACAGTATGTCTCCA
This sequence comes from Schistocerca gregaria, assembly GCF_023897955.1. Classification (NCBI taxonomy): domain Eukaryota; kingdom Metazoa; phylum Arthropoda; class Insecta; order Orthoptera; family Acrididae; genus Schistocerca; species Schistocerca gregaria. The sequence goes on from NC_064931.1 coordinate 840,384,908, forward strand.
GTGGTAAAATGTTTTCGCTTGCGACTCTTATTATGCATCAGCAGCATTTATGACTTTCAAGCACGTAAAATCCAATATGTAACTGCAAGATAAATATGGACTCTGCAGGCGGAGGGAAGTAGGCATTCTAGAAAATATCTGCCGGTTTAGATAACTGATAATGTCGTCGATGACTCAAAGCACTTCACCTCCCCTCCCTGCCTGACAACGGTTAGTTGTCCTACGTACAATACGGCAGTGCAAGAGAAGTATATTCAACTCTACACTTAGGTGAAAATAGGTAATCGCACAGCGATGTGAATACATACAGATGGCCGTATTATCGCATACACAAGAAATAAAAGGGCAATGCACTGGTGGAGCCGTCATTTGTACTCAAGTGCTTCATGTAAAAATGGTTCCAACGTGATAGTGGGCCTGGATAGGTCAGGAGTCCACTACACGCAGCGAGCGGCTACACGGGTAGCAGAGGCTGTGTGCCGTGGACTGGGCGGTTTTTTTTTTAGGTTAGATGGCCTCGGGGGCAACAGCCTCAAAGGGTGCTGGGCAAAGTCAGGACATGCGGGGACCAAGCAACAATCGGTATTGTAATTGTAAACTGTCGAAGCTGCATTGGTAAAGTACTGGAACTTCAAGCGCTGATAGAAAGCACCCAAGCTGAAATCGTTATAGGTACAGAAAGCTGGCTGAAGCCAGAGATAAATTCAGCCGAAATTTTTACAAAGGCGCAGACGGTGTTTAGAAAGGATAGATTGCATGCAACCGGTGGTGGCTTGTTTGTCGCTGTTAGTAGTAGATTATCCTGTGGTGAAGTAGAAGTGGCTTTGAAACAGAGGATGACACGCGTAAAGCTGAAATACTAAACACCTTTTTCCAAAGCTGTTTCACAGAGAAAGACCACACTGTAGTTCCTTCTCTAAATCCTCGCACAAACGAAAAAATTGCTGACATCGAAATAAGTGTCCAAGGAATAGAAAAGCAACTGAAATCACTCAACAGAGGAAAGTCCACTGGACCTGACAGAATACCAATTCGATTCTACACAGAGTACGCGAAAGAACTTGCCCCCCTTCTAACAGCCGTGTACCGCAAGTCTCTAGAGGAACGGAAGTTTCCAAATGATTGGAAAAGAGCACAGGTAGTCCCAGTCTTCAAAAAGGGTCATCGAGCAGATGTTCAAAACTATAGACCTAAATCTCTGACGTCGATCTGTTGTAGAATTTTAGAACATGTTTTTTGCTCGAGTATCATGTTGTCTTTTGGAAACCCAGAATCTACTCTGTAGGAATCAACATGGATTCCGGAAACAGCGATCGTGTGGGACTCAACTCGCTTTATTTGTTCATGAGACCCAGAAATTATTAGATACAGGCTCCCAGGTAGATGCTATTTTCCTAGACTTCCGGAAGGCATTCGATACAGTTCCGCACTGTCGCCTGATAAACAAAGTAAGAGCCTACGGAATATCAGACCAGCTGTGTGACTGGATTGAAGAGTTGTTAGCAAACAGAACACAGAATGTTGTTATCAATGGAGAGACGTCTACAGACGTTAAAGTAACCTCTGGCGTGCCACAGGAGAGTCTTATGGGACCATTGCTTTTCACAATATATATAAATGATCTAGTAGATATTGTCGGAAGTTCCATGCGGCTTTTCGCGGATGATGCTGTAGTATACAGAGAAGTTGCAGCATTATAAAATTGTAGAGAAATGCAGGAAGATCTGCAGCGGATAGGCACTTGGTGTAGGGAGTGGCAACTGACCCTTAACATAGACAAATGTAATGTATTGCGAATACATAGAAAGAAGGATCCTTTATTGTATGATTATATGATAGCGGAACAAACACTGGTAGCAGTTACATCTGTTAAATATCTGGGAGTATGTGTGCGGAACGATTTGAAATGGAATGATCATATAAAATTAATTGTTGGTAAGGCGAGTAACAGGTTGAGTTTCATTGGGAGAGTCCCTAGAAAATGTAGTCCATCAACAAAGGAGGTGGCTTACAAAACACTCGTTCGACCTATGCTTGAGTATTGCTCATCAGTGTGGGATCCGTACCAGATCGGGTTGACGGAGGAGATAGAGAAGATCCAAAGAAGAGCGGCGCGTTTCGTCACAGGGTTATTTGGTAACCGTGATAGCGTTACGGAGATGTTGAGCAGACTCTGCAAGAGAGGCGCTCTGCATCGCGGTGTAGCTTGCTCGCCTGGTTTTCAGAGGGTGCGTTTCTGGATGAGGTATCGAATATACTGCTTCCCCCTATTTATACCTCTCGTGGAGATCACGAATGTAAAATTAGAGAGATTCGAGCACGCACGGAGGCTTTCAGATAGTCGTTCTTCCCGCGAACCATACGCGACTGGAACAGAAAAGGGAGGTAATGACGGTGGCACGTAAAGTGGCCTCCACCACACACCGTTGGGTGGCTTGCGGAGTATAAATGTAGATGTAGATGTAGACGACGTGAATTAACAAACTTTCAACTCGGAATGGTAGTTGGGGGTAGACGCACGGAGCATTCCATTCCGGAAATCGTTTGGTAATTCTACACTCCTGGAAATGGAAAAAAGAACACATTGACACCGGTGTGTCAGACCCACCATACTTGCTCCGGACATTGCGAGAGGGCTGTACAAGCAATGATCACACGCACGGCACAGCGGACACACCAGCAACCGCGATGTTGGCCGTCGATGGCGCTAGCTGCGCAGCATTTGTGCACCGCCGCCGTCAGTGTCAGCCAGTTTGCCGTGGCATACGAAGCTCCATCGCAGTCTTTAACGCTGGTAGCATGCCGCGACAGCGTGGAAGTGAACCGTATGTGCAGTTGACGGACTTTCAGCGAGGGCGTATAGTGGGCATGCTGGAGGCCGGGTGGACGTACCGCCGAATTGCTCAACACGTGGGGCGTGAGGTCTCCGCAGTACATCGATGTTGTCGCCAGTGGTCGGCGGAAGTTGCACGTGCCCGTCGACCTTGGACCGGACCGCAGCGACGCACGGATGCACGCCAAGACCGTAGGATCCTACGCAGTGCCGTAGGGGACCGCACCGCCACTTCCCAGCATATTAGGGACACTGTTGCTCCTGGGGTATCGGCGAGGACCATTCGCAACCGTCTCCATGAAGCTGGGCTACGGTCCCGCACACCGTTAGGCCGTCTTGCGCTCACGCCCCAACATCGTGCAGCCCGCCTCCAGTGGTGTCGCGACAGGCGTGAATGGAGGGACGAATGGAGACGTGTCGTCTTCATCGATGAGAGTTGCTTCTGCCTTGGTGCCAATGATGGTCGTATGCGTGTTTGGCGCCGTGCAGGTGAGCGCCACAATCAGGACTGCATACGACCGAGGCACACAGGGCCAACACCCGGCATCATGGTGTGGGGAGCGATGTCCTACAATGGCCGTACACCTCTGGTGATCGTCGAGGGGACACTGAATAGTGCACGGTACATCCAAACCGTCATCGAACCCATCGTTCTACCATTCCTAGACCGGCAAGGGAACTTGCTGTTCCAACAGGACAATGCACGTCCGCATGTATCCCGTGCCACCCAACGTGCTCTATTAGGTGTAAGTCAACTACCCTGGCCAGCAAAATCTCCGGATCTGTCCCCCATTGAGCATGTTTGGGACTGGATGAAGCGTCGTCTCACGTGGTCTGCACGTCCAGGACGAACGCTGGTCCAACTGAGGCGCCAGGTGGAAATGGCATGGTAAGCCGTTCCACAGGACTACATCCAGCATCTCTACGATCGTCTCCATGGGAGAATAGCAGCCTGCATTGCTGCGAAAGGTGGATATACACTGTACTAGTGCCGACATTGTGCATGCTCTGTTGCCTGTGTTTATGTGCCTGTGGTTCTGTCACTGTGATCATGTGATGTATCTGACCCCAGGAATGTGTCAGTAAAGTTTCCCCTTCCGGGGACAATGAATTCACGGTGTTCTTATTTCAATTTCCAGGAGTGTATATTTCGAGGTTCACACTGTCAAGAGTGTGCCGAGAATATGAAGTTTCAGTCATTACCTCTCATCACAGACAAAGCAGTGGACGACGGCCTTCTCTTAAAGACAGAGAGTAGCGGCGTTTGCGTAGAGTTACCAGTGCTAACAGACAAGCAGCACTGCTAACTACAGAAATCAACGTGGGACGCACGACGAACGTACCTGTTAGGACAGTGCTGCGAAATCTGGAGTTAATGGGCTATGGCAGCAGTCGACCGACGCAAATACCTTTGCTAGCAGTGCGACATCGGTCGCTGCACCTCTCCTTGACTCGTGATCTTATTGGTTGGATTATAGACGACTGCAAAACCGTGGCCTGATCAGGTGAGTCCCAATTTCAGTTGGTAATAGCTGAGGGCAAGTTTCGAGTGTGCCCAGAACCCACGAAACTGTGGACACAAGTTGTCAACAAAGCACTGTGCAGGTTGATGGTGGTTCTATATGGTGCGGGCTCTGTATAGACGGAATGAACCGATCATTCACTGGTAATGGGTATGTTCGGCCATTTGGAGATCATTTGCAACCATTAATGAACTTAATGTGCCCAAACAACGATGGTAATGCACCATTTCACAGGGCCACAGTTGTTCACCACCGATTTGAAAAACATTCGCGATAATTTGAGCGAACGATTTGACCACCCAGGTAACCCGACATGAATCCCATGGAACATTTATGGAACATAATCGAGAGGTCAGTTCATGCACAAAATCTTCCATCGGCCGCCGTTAGGTGAAGTTGAATTAAGTTGTGTGCAAACCTAGGTACCGATGACCTCAGCAGTTTGGTCCCATAGGAACTTGCCACAAAAATCGTCTATCGGCAATACTTTGGAAACTATGGATGCCTATAGTGACAACGCGATTCAGTATTTCCAAACGGGGCTTCCAGGACTTTTTGAGTCCATCCCACGTTGAGCTGCTTCACTACTCCGGGATAAAGGAGGTCCGACACTACATTGAGAGGAATTACATGTTTTTTCTCGCATCAGTATATAGTATTTCTGTGTGACTGACGTCTCTTTGTAGGCTTCAGAGCCAGATCACAAGTGTCCAGGCCACGAATGTTTGTGTGAGTTATAGGTTATTTTCAGCTTTCGTAAATTTTGAATCCCAGAAATATTTCATTTGGCTTAAAGTGAATGTATGCTACCTGCGTTTCTCTTGCTTCCCATCATTTTAACCAGGGTCGTGAGGCTGAGCTGTACTGCTGTCACAACAGATTGTAGAGCCTATAATAGGAAATTCTGCACTCCATTTTTTGTGCGCACCTCACGTCTGATGCCTGTAGCATCAGGTATAACACAATCCGGGTTGTAGGGTCATAACGCAGCAGTCTGCAAAAATTTTAATTTCCTGCAATTTTATAAAAATTAAATTTGGCCTTTTTCAGAAGGGGGAGAGGTAAAATCTTGACACAGCCACGAGCTCTTTTTTCTAATTATTTACGGAAGTTCTTGCTATTACTGGTCGTAGTGTGACAAGGGCCTCCCGTTCGGTAGACAGTTCGCCGGGTGCAAGTCTTTCGATTTGACACCACTTCGGCTACTTTCGAGTCGATTGGGAGGAAATGATGATGATTAATACAAAACAACACCCAGTCCCTGAGCGGAGAAAATCTCTGACCCAGCTGGGGACCGAACGCGGGCCCTTAGGATTGACATTCTGTCCCGCTGAGCACTCAGCTACCGGGGACGGACGCTATTGCTGGTGAGTTAGAAAGTAAGGAGAGTCATCTTCGACGTTCCCTCAGACGGATAACTATAAAACACAGCCGAAGCACATTTTATAAAATAGATGAATCGGAGGAGTCGAACTCACTACTTAGTGTCTACACTGCACCTCGTTTACCACTAGACACCATGTGCAGATATAGCAGTGTAACGGTACGAGAAGAAGGCAACATTCTTCCAGACGCATCTGCATTCCACAGTGTTGCCAGTGAGTGCACACGGCCGGGCTTAGAATTCTGAAGGGCAGCCGGTGTTATGGACCGCCGTAAGTAAACGACCGAGACTTCGTTTCGGCGACACTGGGCCGGCGGTAAAGTTTGTTGTGTAACAGTAGGCCTGTACATACATTTAGGGCTGAATTATAGCTACTCGTCACAAGTAGTGATTCGAAGTTCTCCTTGATCACCTACAGAACTTACGATCGTTGCTAGAATAAAGAATTTTTTTTGAGCCTGAGAATCATTTTGCAGTTGACAAAAGCTTCACATTTTAACTGAGTGTCTCGATTGACAACTGGATCTCTTCTCATTGATGACGGCAGGATAACGAAGTGTGCTTTTTGTGTGCTTCTGAGAATAATTTCGAAATTCGGGAGCCATGATCTTACGTAATCTTTTACTACTTGTGACTCCTGCAAGACATTCCTTCAGAGACTGTCATTATAGCCACATTCTGTTAAAATGAGAAATTCGAAAGGCTGTATTCTGTCATTGATAGTTCCCACCGGTTGTGCTTATTTCCCATTTGCGATCTTCATCACAAGTAGTTTTGTATCACGTAGCATACTCTTCATAAACTGGGACGATAAGCGTTCGAATTTACAGAAAGAGAAGCCACTGGATGAACTAGTGGCTGAGTGGAACGGCCGTCGATTATGACAAAGATGACATTTCCCGACATCTTGGTAACTGCATTCCGCGGAAATTTCCTCTATGCATAGCTGCCTCGTTTACTAATTCTAAATCTGACGGCTAGGCGAGTAGATGGCAGACCTACAAGGCGACGGAGAACAAGTACGTCATGTCGGGGATGCAACTTCGTCCAGGGAAAGACGATGGGCGTCATCTCACAGGTCGGCTAGAGTCTCCTGCAGCTGTGTGACGTGATTATAACTGTTGGGATGCCTGACATCTTGTTTCGTAGCAGTCATTGAAAACTCGCCTTTTCATTAGTATACAAAGCGTCCTGGCTGTCCATAGTGGAAACATACCAGTGTGGTCTCCTCTGTCCGATAGTCTGTTCATATGTGGTGCCTATGCTTGGCTGTGGAGCTGGTTGTATTTCCGTTCGACTTACGGTGGATATTTTTACTTAAGTTCCATACCGTTCTTCTTCAACATTCTCTTTTACCTCCTGTTTTCCTTGTCAGCATTCATGACTGCTATGTCTTGCTTACTCGGTCCGACAGTTCTGGCTGCCATAATCCGCTGTATTTGCTGTGTTATCACTGAGCATATGAGAGACACGTGGTTGTGATCTTCCACAACTACTATAGGAACCAAATTCTGAAGTCGGTTATAGTTCTGTCGCCCGGTTTTTGTATGCTGCATTTCTCGATGCGTCCGCATCACCTCGGTTATTGAGACAGTCCTAACCGGAAGGGCTTGATACTTGTCTTCTGCTACTTCTTCCATCAGGTGTGAAACTTCGTCGAGTGCTGCCATATTCGTACTCTCACTGGGGAACAACAATCTATAAGTAAGAATGTGTCGTTCCCCATTAATGTTGGAAGTTGTTCTTCAATTGTTCTTCCGCCAAGTTAGCTTGTTGCTGATTATCAAAAAATATTTTCATCAGTTGGTCTGGAATTTGTCACAGATAACGTGCTTCTCTTCGTTGTTCTCGAATCACTGCTGGACTGTGCTGTCCAAGTGAAAGCACACATTTGCCAAACACCTGTCGTGTTAGGCGACTTAGTCAAATCCATCCAACCACTGCGTTGGATCTTGTCATGCGAATCCCGATTACACAGGCGTGTGACTGATACGCAAATGGTTTGTTGCTTGCTGTTTTGGAATTCACTGGTTTCCATATTGTACTGACCGTGGTAATATCTTATCGTCTGTGTAGGTGTTGGCTTTTACGTTGCCTAATTGGAGCCACGACATTGTACATGTCCTGAAGTCTCCATCTCTCTCAATGTTACCTCATAACGACAGTCAGTTCCAATACGGGAGCAGGGTCGTCAGAGAAGTACAACACTTACTATTCAAATTACATTTACTGTGTACACTAACGTACAGATGGTAGAGCTCTGCACTCCTTGACTCACCTGCCTTCTATGTATACAAACATCGAATATTCCAGAACGTACAAACCTTAAAAACATAAGAAATTTTGAGAATCTTCCATAAACAGTAAATGCTAAATAACAGGTAACGGATGTGTTACCGATCGATGAAACATGAAACCATAAAACCAACTAATAGGATGACTCAAATCAAAACATAGAAGACAATCGCCTATTATCATCTGAGTAGTTAGAAAAAAGGAACTAACGATAAAATGTCTATTTAGTTTTTTCTTGACCAAGGCAGATTGCGACGCGCAGTAATATAAACTCATGACGAATATCTCTCCCGTAATGTGCCCCCCTAACGCTGACGTTATTTATGTCAAGCATGTAACTCTGCTCCACCAGTACTCCTCACTTTTCATTTTTCAAGTTGCATTTCTGCATCAACATCTAGAGCTACTGCTGAACGTTTACTCCGCATTCCAAACTTAAAGTCTTAGCAGGGATTTCCAACAATTTCTTCATCATTCGTCTCTGGAATAAATTGTGGAAAAATATGTTCTCAGTATTATCTCCAGAACTCTGATTTTTCTTATTTTATCACATACGTCGATTCCGCCAATGTAAATGAAAATATTTTGGCATTTGGAGGAGGAAGTTGGTGACTGTAAAGTAGTGAAAAGATCTCGCTGCAACAGGAAAGGCGTTGATTTAGTGATTTTCATCCCAACTGCCTTATAATACTCGTGACACTCTCTCATTTATATCGTAATGATGCAAAACTAGCTGTGTTTCTTAGGTGTTTCGATCTGCTCTTTCAATACTATACGAACTTTTCAGCCTTACTTACGAGGCTGGAAAATCTTAGAGTTAGCAAATTTTTTGTTCAATTGTTGCGACTTATAAATGTATTGCTAACGAAATACTCTCTTTGGGTCACCTTTCCCACAATACTTTCATTGTGATTAGGGCTAGAAACATTAATCTTGAAGAATTTAGTTGAATCGTCAGTCTGTGTATTTAAGGTGTTTATCGTGTATTCGAAATGTTAGAAAATGATTTTAGTATTCACACTGATTTATTTACACGTTTTATTGTTACAGGTCGGTTACCACTTTCAGATCCAAGCACGAAACTTGTCTAAATGATGTCATAATTCGTCTTGATCTTCAGATGACTTTACTGCACAGTGAGCGACAACATAATCTTCACACAGTCTAACAAAGCTACTTAAATTATTTCCTGCATAATGGGATAACGATTAAGAACAGCAAAGCAACTGTAACGCTTTCCTGTAGAACCCCAGACAAAACCTAGACTTTCACCAAATGACTCCCGTCAATCACTTTCAACTGTGAGATTTAGACAAGAAATCTCTGAGTCGCACTGCTTCACAGCCACTTAATTTGATTATTGGAATGAACTTCAGACCCCTTGTCGATAGCACTTATTACGTCGTGTGAATTAGGAGCCAGTTGTGTTTCGCAAGACCGATATTGTCGGAAACACTTCCTGGTTTTGTGCCAGTACACCGTTTTATTCCGGATACTTCATAATGTTAGGACACACTATATGTTCGAAACTCGTACTAAAAATCGGTGTCAACGATATGAATCTATAATTCTTCTGTGCAGGCGTGACCTTCGCAACTTCGCAGGCATTAGGTCCGGGTCTTTCAACTATATACCGATTGTACGTGATTGCTGAAAATAGACGTGTTTCGTCAGCACGCAGTGACATAAACCTAAATGGTATACAGTGTAGCCCAGAAGACTTTCGCCGGCCGGTGTGGCAGAGCGGTTCTAGGCGCTTCAGTCTGGAACCGCGCGACAGCTACAGTCGCAGGTTCGAATCCTTCCTCGGGCATCGATGTGTGTGATGATGCTAAGTTAGTTAGGTTTACGTATTTCTCAGTTCTAGGGGACTGATGACCTCAGAAGTTAAGTCTCATGGTGCTCAGAGCCATTTGAACCATTTTACTTCTCATAAGCTTCTGTGTAAGGAGAGAAAAGTCCTATTTACCATTACTTGCTTACGTGACTACTATGCTATTATAGGGTACGTTTCTAGCCCTAAATATCGATTCTCTAACACACCTACCTTCATTCCTATTTAAAACTCTCAGGATTGTCATTGTCCTGGAGAAAGTACAAGCGTTTCGAAGTCATCGTTCATAATTAATTACTTAAAATGCAATCACACAGAAAGAGGCCGATGAGTCTGTGCTAGTTACCATAAGATAACCGTCAATTACAAAAACAGTGATCATGGGACATTGTGATAAGACCGTGCATACTGAGGCGATGTGTGACGGGATCTTTTTTGTTGTATCACGTTGACATTTGTCACAACACGCTGCCTTGGAAGGAATATACATACCCAGAATGACCGCAGATGGTGATTGACTTACTGAACACCCGTGACTCTTAGAAAACACATTGGCAATGTCTCTATTATTATCGACCGTTGGAAGCCTATGATGATTTACAACTTTCTCATTAGGCGTAGAACTATGTAACAGAGCACGCATCTCGTGGTCGTTCTCGCTTCCCACGCCCGAGTTCCCGGGTTCGATTCCCGACGGGGTTAGGGATTTTCTCTGCCTCGTGATGGCTGAGTGTTGTTTGATGTTCTTAGGTTAGTTACGTTTCAGTAGTTCTAAGTTCTAGGGGACTGATGACCATAGATGTTAAGTCCCATAGTGCTCAGAGTCATTTGAACCATTTTATGTAGCAGAGCAATTGTTAATCCTGTTCAGAAGCATGTTGAGGTAGTATTCTACATTTCATCAAGTAATACCTTTCGTGGGAAAGACTGTGACATTTCCCTCCTACTATGTGATATGAAGTTAGTGAATACTTCCAACTCAAAGTGTAGCTCTTTAAAGTATGATAAACGATATGATATACATACAATCACTTCACATGGACTGATCATTGTCATTTATACTTTGAACTTCCATGTTCTCGTGATTGTTTGTATGAAACGCATTAGACATTTGAACAATCAGTAGGTGAAAGTGAAACATTTCTGTCGTGTTGTAGGTTCAGCTCAGAAATTCGTATTAGACTAAATGCCGTAATGAGGATCTTAAATGGCTGTCGGGCAGTTTGAGTGACGACCTACGTGTTCCGAAGACTATATTTCAATGCCTGCTGATAATCGGGTCTTACGCCCTAGCTGACGTAAGGTGCCTGACACACAGGGTTGTCGCAAGAGCTGAAGCGCATCTTTCCTTTTCCGAATCGCAGTACACAACTTGCTATGTATAGTTGTCAACTGTTGCTGTTTGGGTTCTGTGTATACGCCCTGGTGTATGCTGCACGTCGGTGTATGTCCTTTTCGTTCCAAGTCACCAAATTTGACATATACTACATCGATAAACTCTGGCGTTGTTATAAATGTCTTCCTAAAATTTAATCTTGTGTTGCTTGGCGGTTAGCGCAAGGTAGAATATATATACTAAAAATGCTTCTGTCTGTACTGGCCGTTATGTTGTTAAAATTTATTGTTACGTGACGACATATTTTAATGAAAATAAATGTGGCTGCAACTACGACAACAGTTGTTTATCACTGACGTTATGTGCAAAACCGAGATGAACGCTTGCAGTGTTAGCTACTTTCCTCATGTTAAAATAAGACGTGCACAAAATCTTAGAAGAGTGTTACTGAAATAACATCTACTTCAAATTTATAAAAACGTGTAATGCTTCCAGTACATTCAGTGACAAAAATATAAAGTTTATTAACTATGCAAATAGACAAAATGAGTAGTGTTTTGAAAAGATGACAACGGTGATGATAGGATTGGTTAGGCAGACAACGCCGAGGTCTTTACTGCCTATCTTGGAAAGACTTTAAATTATATACCTAAATATTAGGTCAGCTGATGGTGATAGAATCAGATTTAGAAATGAGATGCTGAAAGTAATAGAAGAATTTTGCTGTTCGGCAGCAGATTACAACACGACAGCAGAAGTAAGCACAACGTAAATGTAATCTAGTAATAACATACAAACATTCAAGGAAAGCAAATTGTGTCAACACCGAATAACAGTTCCTGTTTTGAAAACTATTTTCTTGAAGTATTTGTCTGAGGTGCTGTCTATAACGAACATTAAACGTCCACGACAAGCAGAACAGATAAGTATTGAAGAGAATTTTGTGAAGTTTAATGATACAGAAGAATACCGAAGATCAGATGAGTAGGTTTAGTAAATAGTAAAGAGATAAAAGTTAAAGCTGTCCGCAAAAGGAAGGCTGGTTTGAATACCACGGAGCTTTACTACGTTCGGTGCTATTGGAGATGGAATGTCGTTGCCTTATCCGAAATCTGAACTGACTTTTCCAACCAGTTGTTGGATGAGCATTACTTAAAGTTGACTAAGGACCACTGAATTGAGCCGGCCGAGGTGACCGAGCGGTTCTAGACGCTACAGTCTGCAACCGCGCGACCCGTACGGTCGCAGGTTCGAGTCCTCCCTCGAGCATAGATGTGTGTGATGTCCTTAGGTTAGTTAGGTTTCAGTAGTTCTAAGTTCTAGGTGACTGATTTTTTTGAACGACTGAGCTGAATTGGGGAAGAAAGAGCTATATGGCTGTGGTGTGCGTACTGTAAGACCTTCGGTACAGACACCATCAGATTATTTGACTTGTCGCTCTAACGAAGTAAGCGAGTGTCAGCAATATGTCTCGTGGTCTTATCGTGGCGTGTTTATCTTCTGCCGTTAGGTCAGATGATAGAAATGCCACTGGCACGCTTAGAGAAGCAGATTGACGGTGACCAACTTTAAACAGAACTTGATTAATTTTCACACACATTTATTAAAATAATAAAAAACATAGACATTATGTAACTTGATTCTGGATGATGTTTACAATTGGCAATCTGAAGTTCCTTTGGTCTTGGTACGTTAATCTTATTCTCACATATCTCTGATAATTGACAAAGTGTCTATGCATTTCTCTTCATGGCTATGTACAGGAATATGACAATCTTATTAGGCGCAGACTGAAAATTGACTATAGACTGGTACAGACTAATGCAGACTGTTACAGACTGGTGCAGACAAATGCAGACTAATGCAGACTGACTAATCGGAGGTTTGTACACTCGTTATAATACCTCGAGCGTTCAGGTATCACGCGCGAGTGTTATCCGCGAGGAGAAAAGGTTCTACGTTAGCAGCAATCTCATTGGCTGCGTTACATTTTAATACGCCGATCGGCGGAAGCAGAATTTGTTCCGTCTCTAAGACAGTTCCATCTCGAAGTGCGGAGACGGACGAGCTTTGCGCCTGCGCTTTTGTGCTTAACGGGGCGCTTCAGTGGGAAAGTTGTGTACGCGCTGACTAAGCAGAACTATGTACACAACAATGGCACATCTTGAGTATCTACAAGGGATGCATTGACAGGACACATCCTGAAGTATGAAGGACTTACGCCAAAGTGGCAATATTTGTACATGATGGTTTAACGTGGAGAACTGCACTGAACCAGAGTTAGTCCTGAGGACCACAAAAACATTAACTGTACGAAATAGTTGTCAGTTTGCGTACTATTATGTGTTCCACAAACTGTTAGCATGATGTGAGCTGCCCCGCATACCGTCAAATCGATCCGCTGATGCGGTATTGATAAGCGTTTCCCTTGCGTGTAGTGGGGGCGCGCTTGCCTTCCTTGAAGCTGTGTGTGCGTCGCGTGACGCGGGAAGTGCCAAAGGGCGCAGCTGCCGGCTTGCGGCTGCGGCTCTTTGTGCAGCGCCTGACAGCCGATGCCGCGACTCGCGTGACGCCCGCCGTCGATCGGCAGCCAAATGTTCACACACTTCACAGCTTATCATTTATTTATTTAGTTAGAGGCTCAGGTAAACAAGAAGCACTCCACCAGCAAGAACGTTTTGTCACAGCCACGTCAGTTTTCAAAAGCAGTCGACGGTGTGAATGCTGTATCCGGAGGTGTGAATCAGTTACAAGCTCGGCCTGCAAAACCGCACACGACGAAACGAATAACGCTCAAAACTGTACGACCATATATGACACTGAGGACAGTTCATCACTTGCCGCTACACAAAAAAATTACTTCAAGAAAGTATTTCTATTCAGTGAAGAAGGAACTAATTTTTAAAGACGATGCTAGTAACGACCCAATTGACGTTCATTGAGTGCAGTGTGCTACGCATCAGACTGTGAGACACACGTAGCAGCTCGGTTTGAGTGGTGGCTGCAGCAGCGTTTTCAGTCTTCTCTTGCAGCTCTTCTGTGTCTGTGTATTTGTGGCTCACGGGGATTCAGCTGCGGAGTTATCGGAAACATCGATAAAATAATTACCTACGAATGTAGTCTAAATGTACAAAATATTCATAAAAGTTTAAAATACAGTCTCGCATTTGTACTCACTTCCACAGTCACATCCACACTACCACTTGCAGTGTGAAGTATTGTAAAAATAGTCAAATGTTTTATAATATTTTAATGGAAGAAGCTTAAAAATGTTGACACAGGCGTGTTGAGCCCTCACAAAACAACTTTTATTAACCAAGCGCCATGATAATAAATTACAACCCGCCACTCAGAAAAATGACACCTCCTGCTACACCCATTGTATGTGGGGAGGGTGTCGTGGGTATTGTGGACTACTTTACCTGATGGGTACAGAAGTTGTAGAGAGTGAAGGGCACTCGTGGATTTAGAGCTTCTGTAGCTCTTCCGATATGTTAGTATTATTTGAATACACTTGGGTTGCAACTTGAATTAAATAAGTATGCCGGTCAGTGTGGCCGAGCGGTTCGAGACGCTTCGGTCTGGAACCGCGCGACTGCTACGGTCGCAGGTTCGAATCCTGCCTTGGGCGTGGATGTGTGTGATGTCCTTAGGTTAGTTAGGTTTAAGTAGTTCTAAGTTCTAGGGGACTGATGACCTCAGATGTTAAGTCCCATAGGGCTCAGAACCATTTGAACCATTTTTGATACAAGTATGAGGCAAGCAAGTACGCCAAGGCAGTTTAGTGACTGTCTCTCCCAAACTCAACAGCTCACGAACTAGTACTACGTTAACATGTGCGGCATCCACTGGTCCTCTGGTTCCCAGAAGGTTGCCATATATTATAGATTGCAATGTAGTCACCGACCGAACCCTTTCTCGAATCTATTTCTTTTGTCCTCTTGTAGAAGACATAACTGAAAATTACAAAATCATTTAACGTGGCTAATGCAATAATTTCTCTGGAGGTAGAAAGTATGGTGGAAAGAAGCAATACATGGGGGGAGGAAGGAAGACGATATGAAAAATTGAAGTGGTAGACATTAACGAGTAAGCAAAAGTGCGACTGGACAAACGAAAGAAATTTATGCTCTTGGTCTAGGAGTGTTCCTGGCCCCCATATACAGGGTGGTCCATTGATAGTGACCGGACCAAATATCTCACGAAATAAGCATCAAACGAAAAAACTACAAAGAACGAAACTCGTCTAGCTTGAAGGGGAGATGGTTCGCAGCTAGATGACGTTGCAACAGGTCAAACGCATATAAACTGCGTTCTTTTGAAATGGGAACCCCCATTTTCTATTACATATTAGTGTAGTACGTAAGGAAATATCAATGTTTTAGTTGGACCACTATTTTCGCTTCGTGATAGATGGCGCTGTAATAGTCATAAACGTATAAGTACGTGGTATCACCTAACATTCCACTAATGCGGACGGTATTTGCTTCATGATACATTACCCGTGTTAAAATGGACCGTTTACCAATTGCGGAAAAGGTCGATATCGTGTTGATGTATGGCTATTGTGATCAACATGCCCAACGGGCGTGTGCTGTGTATGCTGCTCGGTATCCTCGACGATATCATCTAAGTGTTCGGACCGCTCGCCGGTTAGTTACGTTATTTAAGGAAACAGGAAGTGTTCAGCCACATGTGTAACGTCAACCACGACCTGCAACAAATGATGATGCCCAAGTAGGTGTTTTAGCTGCTGTCGCGGCTAATCCGCAAATCAGTAACAGACCAATTGTGCGAGAATCAAGAATCTAAAAAACGTCGGTGTTTTGAATACTACATCAACATCTATTGTACCCGTAACATATGTCTATTCACAAGGAATTGCATGGCGACGACTTTGAACGTCGTGTACAGTTCTGCCGCTGGGCACAAGAGAAATTAGGGGAAGATGACAGATTTTTTACACGCGTTCTATTTAGCGACGAAGCGTCATTCACCAACAGCGTTAACGTAAGCCGGCATAACATGCACTACTGGGCAACGGAATATCCACGATGGCTGCCACAAGTGGAACATCAGCGCCCTTGGCGGGTTAATGTATGGGGCAGCATTATGGGAGAAAGGATAATTGGCCCCCATTTCATCTATGACAATCTAAATGGTGCAATGTATGCTGATTTCCTACTTAATGTTCTACCGATGTTACTACAAAATGTTTCACTGTATGACAGAATAGCGATGTACTTCCAACATGATGGATGTCCGGCACATAGCTCGCGTGTGGTTGAAGCAGTATTGAATAAAATATTTCATGACAGGTGGATTGGTCGTCGAATGGCCCCAACGTTCACCGGATTTGACGTTCCCAGATATCTTTCTGTGGGGAAAGTTGAAGGATATTTGCTATCGTGATCCACCGACAACGCCTGACAACATGAGTTCAAAATAATGGCACTGGGCACTATGGGACTTAACATCGGAGGTCATCAGTCCCCTATAACTTAGAACTACTCAAACCTAACTAACCTAAGGACATCAAACACATCTATGCAAGAGGCAGGATTCTAATCTTCGATCGTAGCGGTTGCGCGGTTCCAGACTGAAGCGCCTAGAACCGCTCGACCACAATGGCCGGCAGCAACATGCGTCAGCGCATTGTCAATGCATGTGCGAACATTACGGAAGGCGAATTACTCGCTGTTGAGACGAATGTCGTTACATGTATTGCCAAATGCATTGAGGTTGACGGACATCATTTTTAGCATTTATTGCATTAATGTGGTATTTACAGGTAATCACGCTGTAACAGCATGGGTTCTCAGAAATGATACGTTCACAAACGTACATGTATCACATTGGAACTACCGAAATAAAATGTCCAGACCTAGTTACGTTCTGTATTTCAATTTAAAAAACCTACCTGTTACCAACTGTTCGTCTAAAATTTTGAGCCATATGTTTGTGAATATTACAGCGCCATCTATCACAAAGCGAAAAAGGTAGTCCAACTAAAACATTCATATTTCTTTACGTACTACACGAATACGTAATAAAAATGGGGGTTCCTATTTTAAAAAACGGAGTTGATATCCGTTTGATCTATGGCAGTGCCATCTGGCGGGCCAACCATAGCGCCATCAGGTTTCCCCCTTCAAGCTAGATATCTTTCGTTATTTGTAGTTTTGTCGTTTGACGCCTATTTCGTGAGATATTTGGCCCGGTCACGATGAGTGGACCACCCTGTATAATAGAGAAAAACCTACAATCTGAATTCTGTTTGTCCGAGTATAAGTACAGTCTCTAATTAGAAAATGTATTTAGTTGACAGGTGGTTGGTTTCAACAGGCAGTATATTGTTATCCAAAGATGCGGAGAATTCTTTACTGATATGATGCTTCTGGGTTTTTACTTACACTCATACGGCGAAAGTTTCGATCGTGTGTTGCACCCAGGATCATTGTGAAACACGATCGTTTTGGGGGTCCATGTGTTATGATATGGGGAGGCACTATGGTTCATGGGCGTTCTGAACACCAGATCTTTGAATACAACACACTCATAGATCAACTTTATTGTGACACTATACTCTTTTACCTTTTGCGTCTTTTCATGGGTGCACTCGACCCTGACTTCATTTCATAACGAGTGACAGTATCAAACAGATTCGGCGAGTTGACTGGCCTGCCCGTTCCCCCGACTAAAGTCCCGTGGAGCATAAGTGGGATGTATTGGGAGGGGGGGAGGAATGAACTGATGCACACCAACGGCCACCCTGCACCTGTCAGCCGCGCTGGCGGAGGAATGGAATGGCCTGCCACAGGAGCTCCTCCCATCCAGGTAGCCAACACGAGAGCATTCACTGCTGTTCGCACACCCTATTAACACCACTGTCCAACCTTTTGTAATGTTCACGCACCATCATAAATCGCTTTGACTACAATGTAGTTATTGTCTTTTAATAAGTGTCATTTCTGCTCGTCTCACTGCAAATTTCTTTCGGTTACCTCCTGTTCTATACTGAAGCAATTTTTTCCATATATTGTCCAAGTTTTATCGCGCTGTGTTACTTGGCAGAAACATATCACGCTAAAGTGGATGGAACAATCATAGGAGTATACTCAGAATATCAGGATGTTCGTAGTAGCTTAGCTTTAAATGGAACGACCAGATAAATCAAAGTGTGAGGAAGGTTCAGATTTACCGGAAGAAAGTTAATGACGCTTAATTTAGCCACGAAGGGATGGTTGCGTAAAAAATCGGCATCGACCAAGTCTCCCAGTCACATTTACGATCGAGAATTACATTGTTAAATAGTTGTAAGTTATCGTTGAACTTCGGTACAGAGTAATGTATTAAGTGGACAAGAAGAGTGATACCTCAAGTCGCACTGCTTTCCACTCAATTATCATGCAAATTAGGATAGATACAATTGTTACAGGTTGTGAAAATTTCATATTTTATGTATATCCCATAATTATGTCTATAAGTAAATATGAGTATTGAATTCAATCATTGTTTATGTTTGACCCTTCATTTACTTTAAGTTATGGGATTTGAATCAGTGTCCTAGAAGATATTAGCATTCATTTCAAGTTCATAGCCAACGCACTACTCCAGTCAGATAGAATTTGTCTCAGTGAACCTTTGTACAAATTTCTCACTTTAAGAGCTACGCATAGAGCCGAAATTTTCGCGTTATGCACTCCACTTTGAGCACAGAAAATTTAGTAAATACTTCTTAAAGAGGTGGCCTCTCCACCACCACCGGGTTTTGGAGAAATGGTTGTATCCGTACAAGGAATGAGTTTCAGTTTCTCTGGGAAGCAGTCAGTTACATTAATTGTGGATTTCGCATAATTCAGACTGAGTTTCGGTTATCAGGAAAGTAATCAGTTTCATAAATCATAGTTACTGATTGGCGACTCCATAGAGTGCTGTGTGCACAAAGACCATATACGTGAAATTAGAAGGAAAGTCAAAGTTGGCAGTAATATTGTTGGTTTATTGACAGAAAAATCGATTTTCAATCACATAGTGCTGTGGTGTACAAATTAAAGTCATAGGCACTGGTATCAGGTTATTATCACTAACAAAAGCTAAGAAACGATATAAGTTTTCTTAATCGACTTACATGTTAAAAAATTGAAGTTATACACAGGCAGATAATGTTTAGCATTAGATCATCACCTGTCTAACGTGTCTAGCACCTGCCTGCAGTTAGTGCGTCACGAAAATTGAGTTTGTGGAGGGCTCTATTCCACAGTTATCAGCGCCCGTAGAAATTCCCAGTATTGAAACAGTCCAGTCTATCAACAAACACCAAACATGTTGATGAGGATGAAATGATGAGGACAACACAAAGTCCTAGCCCTCAGGGTTGCGTGATGGAGCCTGAAATATATTTCAGCAGCTTTTTAATGATAATGATAACATGGCGATTATGGATAATTTGTATTTCGTCTATGTGAATCTGTCACAATATTCCATAAGAACACAATTTTTTTTTACTGTCCACCAGTTCCACTTCATAGCAAGAATGGATAAGCCTTTTGGGAAGAAAGTAATGTGTGGCAGTAACATATTAAACCTTAAAACCACAGGGCGATGACAAGCCCTCATAGACGATTGGAGAGAGTTGCCAGGTAGCCCTGACCAATCATTGGCAGTGGGCCTAACCTTCCTCACAGCAGCAACAAAAAGGTACTCGCATATACCGCACTAAATGCCCACCGTTTGTTTGTTCGTCGAAAGCAGTAAATTTCAATCCGTTCATATTGCTGAAGATAACAATCAAATAACTTGACACTTTTGGTTGTTCTGCCGGATATAAGCGTCGTTGTTGCACGATATTTCGGAAACGTAGCTCGTAAGCTTCATCAGGTGCGGCCTGAGACTGTTCCTCAAGTGGACCTGGTCCAGCATTAATGTCTATGGCCTTCCCTCTCCACCGGCGAATGCAGGCATTCCCTCCGCAGTCCGCGCCCGATCGCCACAACCTGCTGGAGCGCAATCGTTCCGTTTACCATCCGCTGCGGTCCTGGAGGTTTCCTCTGCGGTCCGTACCCACCGCTCCTGGGTGTTCCATCTTCGGTCTGGTGCGTTTGGAAATCTGTGTGGCTTGCCAGGCGTTCTTCCTGTTGCCCTCTCCCACTATGTGTTCCCTCTACGGTCCACGCCCATGGAACAAGCTTACTTGCGTTCCATCTTCAGTCTGGAGAGCCTGACACTCTGTCTGAGGGCGGTTTTCTCTATCCTCGCAAGTTATTCTATTCATGGTGTGCTACAGCTGTCCCCGTTGCTCATTTAACTATTCCAGAGCAGGATCCAAGGCTCTACTTTGCTAGTACCCCATGTCGTGGTTAATGAGGTTGTCAGTTCCTTTTATCTCTATCGATTCCCTTGTAACACTGTCTCAAATTCTGGGTATCTGTCCTATAATCTTGGTTTCATCATAATTCATTGTATGACCTAGTTCTAGACAGTGCCCAGCAATGGTTGATTTTGTCACCTGTCTTAATCAGGTGTGTCTTTGTGGTTCCTTGCACCTGATATCCACTGTTATTGTAGTCTGGCCAATGTAGAACATGCCACATTGACAAGGTATATTGTAAATGCCTGGTTTCTGTAACCCCAGGTCGCGTTTAACATTTCCCACCAGTCCCTGATCTTGCTGGATGGACAGAAGACACACTTCCTGCAGCATTAACGAAGGATTCTACTGATTCTGGCAGAAATAGAGCCAGCATAGGCTGGATACGCCATCTTTTTTAGTTCATCTTGCTCTGCTTCTGGACCTGTGGTGTGATGACTGTTTGGAGTGCCATCTCAATTTGTTTGTCAGTATATCCATTTTTGCAGAACACTATTTTAAGATGTTCTATTTCCGTTGACAGACTCTCTTCGTATGACAGGATACATGCTCTACGGATATGTCTCATGAACCCCATTTTCTGCACAGTGTGGTGACAGCTGCTGGCCTGCAGATATAAATAAGTGGTGTGGGTTTTCGATACACACTGTAGCAAAATGATTCATCTGATTTCCTTTCAAACAGTAAATCCTGAAACGGCAGTTAGGCATTCGTCTCCAGTTCTATGGTTAACTTGATATTCGGGTGGAAGGAGTTAATGTTTTGAGGGAACTAATTGAGCCTGTCGTTCCCTTGAGGCCACAACATGAAGGTGTCGTCCACATACCTGAAGAAGCATGTGGGTTTATACCTGAAACTAAATAAGCTTTTCACACTTCATATGTGCTTCTGTGTAAAAGGTTATAGAGATTAGATTTTGGTTTGTAAATTTCACCTATCGCTAGCCACTCAGTCTGAATTAGTTTTAGGTATGTGAGTTCCATCAATTAAATTTTTTATATATGTTCACTTGATAGTTGTAGTCGAAAAATGTTTAGAGCCATCGACTTAAATGAAAAATATATATATGTTCACATCGTTCTTGTAATAGAAAATATTTAGAGCCCCTTACTTCAGAGAAATATATTTCCAATTGCTTGTGGTAGTGGAAAATGTTTTAGAGTCACCCACTTGAAGTAATTACCTTCGGCTTCAGTGAAAAGTGCTTTCTTTTCTTGTTTTGGGTGGAACTTCCCTAGCGATAGTACTTATCTTTTAAGATAATGTAATTAGGTTGTATTATATATATATATATATATATATATATATATATATATATATATATATATATGTATGAGGAGAATGCTTATATTTCTGAATAATCTAAAATCTTAACACGTACTTGCAAACAGCAGACGGTTGATATTTTTCGTCAAAAACCAATCATGTACCTGTAAACTCATATATAAATGTGAAAAGTGAATCACGTTACTGTAAACTGAGGCTTTGCAAACACTGTAACACTGTTAAAGAAATCTGAATTCAAAAATAAATTCACTTATTTTATTCTAAAAATGTCGAATTTTGTTATTATTTCATCCCTGAATCACCATAATTCTTTTCATTAAACAAATATTATAAATGTATTTTTGTGTGTCTACAAGACGTGGATACAGCCACGCTGCACTGCACAGACATATAATGTTTGCTGCTTTAAAAACAAATAATTTTTGAATAACACATGCTGGTCTTCGTCCGGCGGTCACGAACACGCAGTGCGCCTCAGCCCTTTCTTTCAGCCTTGGCGCTGTCAGCCGCACGGCTGGCATCTGATGCATCGCGACCAAGCTGTCACAATCACTGGATTCCACGCAGGTGAGGCGAAAGCTGGTCTGTTACTGACTCAGGTAACATTACTGAGGACGTCAAGGCTAAGATATGTGTCTCATACAGTTCCAGTAGAATTCACTTCATATACAATATCCCCCAATAATCTTACATTGTCAGGACGTTGTGTGTCATTGAAAGAAAGAAAAACAGCAAATTTTATTAAATAATAAACGATTATTTATTTGTAATCCAACTTAAAAGTAGTTTTCCATTATCATATGCGGATACAAAAGCACTTTTTTTGGTAAATGTTCTTCAGTTGATGGACGTCCGTAAAAACCAGGTCTGGAATGGAAGCAAAGTTAAATATTCCACACAGTCACGTACTCTTCTCATCCCGTTTAAAGTAGATGATTGTCTCTTTTTGATGATACGCAGCTCGTGGTCGTGCGGTAGCGTTCTCGCTTCCCGGGCCCTGGTGCCCGGGTTCGATTCCCGGCGGGGTCAGGGATTTTCTCTGCCTCGTGATGACTGGGTGTTGTGTGATGTCCTTAGATTAGTTAGGTTTAAGTAGTTCTAAGTTCTCGGGGACTGAGGACCATAGATTTTAAGTCCCATAGTGCTCAGAGCCATTTGAATCGTTTTCCTTTTGATCAAATACTCGGAGCACTCGAACCAAATCTATATAAGAGATGACAAGGTCATGCCAGTGAATTCCATGATAGAAGTGTGTTAGCCACATTGCACCTCTACATTTTTTAATGCACTTCACATCCTTGAATGGTTTCGGCGACGCAACTCTTGATGTAAATGTTCTTATTATTCCATCACTTTGTGTAAATGCTATTATGCACATTCTTTAATTATGAATCGCCTGAATTCATCATAGTAAAACCCTTGAGCCTCAGCTACGATCCTCACATCTTGGGGTAACATCGTGATCTGCCTTAGAGGTAGCAGAGCGCCTATTAATTTATACAACTCGTGGCACTACACCAGTTAGCGGTCAGTAGTTAACAACACAATCATACAGAACTAGAACATATGGGGCAGTGTGACCTGGGAATTTTGTTGAAGATTCAAATTGAATCCGTACATCTACAGGCCCTGTTTTAATTATATCATTCTGTTCTGAACAGTCTGTCACGATTATTGCTGCTACCCTCTTGAAACTCTGTGGACTCAGTAGGCATCCTTAATTTTCAACGCCTTCGTAGTAAGATGCTCGGAATCTCACATACATGTCAAATGCCAGACTGTATACATTGCTGTCCCACACTAAATGTAGATTCTCGTATGGGCAGTATTTGGAATTCAAGTAGACTCCGGCGTTAGTTAACTTGCAGTGGTCAAATTCAGATAAGTCCCTTAATACATACCCATGTACATACCCATGCCTTTGAGTTTGAAATGCGAGTATGATGAATCAAGATGCTTCCAACTGCACTGATGTTTTAATAGCTCAAGTATGTGTAGATGCCGTAGGTAGGACTGGGTACTCAAAAAGCTCCCATGATCGGAGGGTTAGTGGTAAATTCGTACCGGCACTCATGTCACTTTCACTCTACACCAAAACAAGCTCCTGTTTAGCGTTCATTAAAAGTCGCTGCATGTCCTCAAAATAAACCAATAGGAACTTTTAGTGGCACGCACGCAGTACATCAGCTGTATCACCCCTCACCATCCGGTGCATCTGTGAACCACCTCGCATTTTCCAAACTGTTTGAATCAGAGGGTGAGGCTGAAATGTACGTCTTAAGGATTGACGTTATTCTGACATTGCGTGTATGGTCGATTTCGATACCGTTAAGCTCATAACCTGTCTCTTGAAACAGGAATGCTAGGATATTTTGCGTCAGCTTCGAGAGCGTTACCGCAGTTCCGTCAGCTTTCTTAAATGTACAGTCCAGTTACAGGAAGCTCTTGCAAGGCAGTGTTATGGCGTCCTGATGCTGGGCAACAATTATAATTTCATCATTTTTGGTAAATGTGGTTGAAGCGTAGGGCTTGTGTGAGTGGTATTCATGAAGTATAATTTGGTCATTTGGTCATCATACACTGAGCTCGGTGTGCTAGCATTATACCTTACTCCCATCTCGCCTTAGATACAAGCGTACAATGATCTCTTCTCCTCGAAAGTTAACAATGTGATATTTCTGGTCAACATTACACAGTTGTAGGTAATCCATTGTCTTAACTGTCACCGGGAGATGCATAGCGTTTATGGGGGCTTGAACTATTTTATACCCAGTACCTACTGTAGGGAAGAATCTGGAAACTGAGTGAATCAACTTATCGTTGAGGTATGAGTTTGAGGCAATATTGCACTCAACCTGTATTGTGCTGATTGGAAGTATATCTACAGCTTAATCCGACTCGTAAAATTACTGGGGTCCTTCACCAAAACAAGATCCTTTGCAAAACCTAGCAGTGAACCTATTGAATGTCTCTGTCTAAAATCGGTCGTAGCACTCTCCGTCCGTCCTTCAGATTTAAGGGTATTAATGTTTTCCCATAGTTCCATACCTTTTCCTAGCTGTTTTAAGACTTCGTTTAAACCAACTATATCGCAGGCACCAGGTTGTATTTGTAGTATCTCCTTCCGACCGTCAGTTCCCAGATGCAGTTTATTGTTGCTCTTTGTGATATTTGGAATGCTGTTATACATCTCCAGACCAATCAGCGCAATACTCCAGTCCCCTGCACTTAAATCAATCGGCGGAAAGTAATTTGCCCGTAATACTGATCCTCGCTCTTTTAAAGTCAGAGTGTACGACATTGCATGTAAACCTCAAATGGTAGGCGTGCGTTCAGTGATGGCTCTTTTATATGAGTGGATGTTCGCATACATGCTCTGACGAGAAGAGGAGAAAGCGCGCATTTTAGACTTCTCAATGATCGGTCTAAATAAAGCGCGCATTCTAGATGTTCGCTGATGTGGGCAAAGGCTAATTTGCCATGGCTGTGATGAGGGACATAGTGCAGCCCCGCCTATAAGTGAACCTACAGCTGACAGAGCTGCAAGGGCTGGAATGAGGAACGTAATAATTCCACCTGATGTCTTTGGTAGTGGTAGGACACTAGGTGGTTTAATTGCAGCCTTCTTCTTGTACTTCTTCCCACCCTTCAACAGACATTTAGCTGCACACATAAAAGTGAGAATACAATTTTTCTAACAACCTGGTTTCTTCTTCTGTGCCCCCAAAGTTGTTCGTGCTGCATTCATAATTCGTTTGAAATTCATCACCCCCGAGCCCAAATTAATTTTTCCACACATGGTTTTATCAACTACGAATGCAGCAATGCACTGACCTATTCCGAGATACTGTCTTTGTCTTATTTCCTTGGCTTTATCGGCTAATATTGAGTCAGCAACGTGGCATATGGCAGGTCGTGTTTAAGGCAGGCTTCGTCTTGTAGGTTAATACCTTTATCACTGCGTGCCGGGCGTTTCTGAAGCTTTGTTCCAGGCCCACAGACGTTACATCCCAGAATGCGCAATTCACCAGGCGATTTGTGGAGAATACCACCTCCACCTCTTATTATAGTATGCCTACTATCATGCATGGTACGCTACTGAAGAGATAGATGTCTACGCTTCCTGTTATATACTAACTCGTACGCTTCCTGTTATATACTAACTCGTCAGCGTCAATCCAACTGTTTTATGGTGAGGGAAATCCTAGCCATTTAACTAGCGCTCTATTCCCGCTACGTCTTATCACGGGTTTCATGAGAAATACACCTGATTCAGAACTCTTCTGCAGTTCCTCCGTGTAAAAGCATCCTGCAATTTCTTCACACTTGCAATCCTTCAAGATATACACTCCTGGAAATGGAAAAAAGAACACATTGACACCGGTGTGTCAGACCCACCATACTTGCTCCGGACACTGCGAGAGGGCTGTACAAGCAATGATCACACGCACGGCACAGCGGACACACCAGCAACCGCGGTTTTTGCCGTCGAATGGCGCTAGCTGCGCAGCATTTGTGCACCGCCGCCGTCAGTGTCAGCCAGTTTGCCGTGGCATACGGAGCTCCATCGCAGTCTTTAACACTGGTAGCATGCTGCGACAGCGTGGACGTGAACCGTATGTGCAGTTGACGGACTTTGAGCGAGGGCGTATAGTGGGCATGCGGGAGGCCGGGTGGACGTACCGCCGAATTGGTCAACACGTGGGGCGTGAGGTCTCCACAGTACATCGATGTTGTCGCCAGTGGTCGGCGGAAGGTGCACGTGCCCGTCGACCTGGGACAGGACCGCAGCGACGCACGGATGCACGCCAAGACCGTAGGATCCTACGCAGTGCCGTAGGAGACCGCACCGCCACTTCCCAGGAAATTAGGGACACTGTTGCTCCTGGGGTATCGGTTAGGACCATTCGCAACCGTCTCCATGAAGCTGGGCTACGGTCCCGCACACCGTTAGGCCGTCTTGCGCTCACGCCCCAACATCGTGCAGCCCGCCTCCAGTGGTGTCGCGACAGGCGTGAATGGAGGGACGAATGGAGATGTGTCGTCTTCATCGATGAGAGTTGCTTCTGCCTTGGTGCCAATGATGGTCGTATGCGTGTTTGGCGCCGTGCAGGTGAGCGCCACAGTCAGGACTGCATACGACCGAGACACACAGGGCCAACACCTGGCATCATGGTGTGGGGAGCGATCACCTACACTGGCCGTACACCTCTGGTGATCGTCGAAGGGACACTGAATAGTGCACGGTACATCCAAACCGTCATCGAACCCATCGTTCTACCATTCCTAGACCGGCAAAGGAACTTGCTGTTCCAACAGGTCAATGCACGTCCGCATGTATCCCGTGCCACCCAACGTGCTCTAGAAGGTGTAAGTCAACTACCCTGGCCAGCTAGATCTCCGGATCTGTCCCGCATTGAGCATGTTTGGGACTGGATGAAGCGTCGTCTCACTCGGTCTGCACGTCCAGCACGAACGTTGGTCCAACTGAGGCGCCAGGTGGAAATGGCATGGCAAGCCGTTCCACAGGACTACATCCAGCATCTCTACGATCGTCTCCATGGGAGAATAGCAGCCTGCATTGCTGCGAAAGGTGGATATACACTGTACTAGTGCCGACATTGTGCATGCTCTGTTACCTGTGTCTATGTGCCTGTGGTTCTGTCAGTGTGATCATGTGATGTATCTGACCCCAGGAATGTGTCAATAAAGTTTCCCCTTCCTGGGACAATGAATTCACGGTGTTCTTATTTCAATTTCCAGGAGTGTATGTCCCAGGGTTCGTCCTATACACTTTGGATACTGTGAATATCTCTGCTGACCAGTTTGGTAATTACGATTTCTTGAACGCTGTCTTGTGTTTTGAAATATGTACTAGGTCACCTAAATTGAACCTCCGTTTGCACGGGTCCAGCATCTAAATGCGGTAATATACTGTGTCCATAAGTAAATTATTACGAACATCGATTGGTCCCATTGGTTCGATTATACCTGCAAATATCTGTGGGAGGATATGTAACCACTTGTACGAACCGCGAAGATTAAAACGCATCCACATTTCAGCTTTGACTGTTCTGTTCAAACGCTCCATGATGCTAGCTTTCAGGTGGGTAAACATGGAGTAGTGGTGTATCCCGTACCGCTCAACCACAGTGTTGAAATGTTCGTTGTAAAACTCACCACCATGATCAGTTTGAAGACTGTCCGGACAACGATTCATTCCTGTCTGCAGCAAACGTTCAAACGCTACAGCAACATCTCTAACTGTTTTAGTTTTCACAGATAATGCCCATGAATGTTTAGAGTGTGTATCAATAAAAACTAAAATGTATTTTATTCCATTATTGTTATGTGAATATTGACTCATTTCTACAAGATCGCCTTGCCACAAGTCATCCTGCCCTTTAATTGTAACATGCCTGCAAGGGTATGTTTTCCATACTGGCTTGTGCAGTTCTCGAACTACGGTCTCCATACTTATTCGATGATACCTCTCTCTCGAAGATCAGAGATTATCGAAACAACCTCATCTGAGTGAGCTGTATTTCCTCAGCAGCCGAAGTCATAAACAGCCGAAGTCTGTCTATTAGTTCGTCTGGCTCATCATAATATATATAGTGCAGGAGTTGATAGCTCACCCCTTTATGCAGAAAGTCTACACCCTCACCAATGCTTGTAGGTTGCTCATTCAGTAAAGGTTGTATAATGGTTGTGTATTTAGCGTTTTGCAGGTCTCTCAGTGTTCCGTCAGGATTTTTTATACAGCTCAGTCAATTGTAGTATTTCACAATACTTTTTGCGGTCATTGGTAGAGTATTTTAAGTTTTTCGAGGGCCTTAGGAAGATTAGATTCATTAAAATAGGTTTTCTTTTAAACTATGTATCGCCGATGCGTATTGTGCTATGGGATAAACTTACAGTTTGAGAGCCGAGCATGTATGGTCTCTCCTTGCTGACAACAAATGCTCTGTCTATTTTACCCGCCCCATACTGGTTGGGGAATTCTGAGATTGGATCATTATCACGAGAAGCCATCTTACTGATAGGTTCGGTAACAGATTCAAAAGTTTCTCTTAGTGTTTTCTCGCGATCCATATGTCCAACCCCAGCAAACATACTTTGTCTCGAACTGCTTGACTTTAAGCTTTGTCGACATCTCGGAGCATACTAATCAGAGCTCTGCATATCATGTGGTTTTATATATGCTTCGTTGTTCTTATTCTTCTTCTTCTTGTTTCTTACACCTCCTTCTTCAATAACAACAACCTCATCTTCTTTCTTCCCCTCAATTGCGCTAATTATATTCTCTAGCCGATTTTGGTTAAGCAAAAGAAGTTTCTGAGTGTCCTTTAACTCCCTTACAACCTTACCGAATCTTCCCTCAAGACTCTTAAATTTCATATCGGTGTACATGTGAGCATTCTGTCTATGCACATCTAACGTCTCAGACTGAGCGTCTGGCATTCGTGCGAATTTGTCCATGGTGTAGTGTCTACTGATGCACTAAGCTATTTTGTACATTTATGTATGGAGAAACTCCTGGAAGTTGCGTCTACACCTACCGTCATTCGGTTTGCGACTTTTATCAATAATGAGGAACCCATATTGTGAGTGGTTCCAACAATAAGCACATATCATTGCAAATTCATCGTATAACATGTCGGACCCTACATGAGCCTGGTAAATGTGTTTTAAATTGAGACTGTCTTGTGTGAAGATAATGAGGTTGGCGTTATCCATCACCAACTGCTTTATGATCCTGGAATGTGTCTGTCTCAGATAAAATATGACGACCAAAGCAGAAATATCTACGGATTTGACCCTGCTTTTCAACAGCCACATCGTCAAATATGAAGACACTGTTAGGCTTTACTTCTTCAGGTGGAGGGATGTCGTCACTTTCACCGAATCCTCTGTACGTTAAAACATCTACTCCATCTAATATTTTCTGTAGTAACTGGTACTTGGGTTGAAAGAGTGTTTTGGAGGAGACGAAAAGGTGCTCGAAGCAAACTCCGTCTATGTGCGGTAACAGAGCCATGAAGGCATTTGTCTTGCGACAGTTGGAAATTATCGCTCGTATGCTGTCAGGAAGGAGTGCTCCATTCCTCATCTTCTTCTTATTGGTCTTCTGGTCTGAGCATCATCACAGAACCAGTCACCTACAACAAAGTCCTGGCGGCGAGGGTGCTTCACCCAGCCTGCCATGATACTGTGCTAGGTACAGGCGTTCAGTACGCTTTTATATGAAAAAAATGTGTGTGTAGCCACGATAGCGCATCACCTTACCAACTGAGCTACAACGGCTACACGATAGAATGAACTCCTAGTGGTATATTTCAAGGGAGGAGTGTCACTTACATTAACGTGGATAAACGTATACTAAAGTACATTTTTGTCTAGAGAAATAAAAAGACAAACAGAAATTTAAGATTGTAAATATATTTATTTATTCCCGATCTATAGTTATGATCAGCATAGACAAAAATAACTTCGTTCTTTTTTAAACGGTGCAGCAGAAGTACAGTATTTGGAAAATAGCTGCTTCTTGTATCCCTCAAATTCAGCACATATATCTCCTAATTTTATAGGCGCATTGCAATACTCTGGTATTCCTTCAGTAAATTTGAGTTTAACATTTTCAAAAATCTATTCGAGGAATAGCAGAAGACTTGGGCACTGCAGTTACACAGGTACTAAATCAATGATTTATAACTTCTATGTGAATGCTACATGTGTGAAGCCAGTTAATAATGTCACTGTATACAGCTTGAACATGTGGGCACCATCTATTTAGTCTCTATTGTACTAATTACTGCCATGTCTAGATTGAATAATTTATCAACAGTCGAGTGCTGCATGAAAATAATATCACCGTCAGTACTTTTAATTCTTAGCGTAGCATCGTCATACATTGATAGAATATTCACAGTTAGACTGCCGCAGTACATGTCCCAGTAAGAGTGGGATGGAGGTTATTCGGTAGTCATATGCTTCTTGAAGTATGTGTTTACACAACAGAATTCATCCCACTCGTAGTCAGAAAACCTAACTGTAATATTTTTCGGCACATTTTAGAGCAATAACACAGTTGACAGGCTACCGTCTTATGAAACTTCAAGTCCTACATGAAGACTTTTTGAACCACTAACTGTTAACACATAGCATGAGGTGAACAGTAAAGGCTATGGTGCACTGGAGGTCAGTATCACAACATTCATACCAGCGCAGTTAGGCTGCTGTTCTTGCATAGGTGGTTTTACATGTCTTGTGCGATGATCAATGGACGACGCGTACAAAGGTGACCAGTACTGTGAAGCCACCTCAAATGCAGTCTCTGGCACTGTCAATAGCACCTCGCTATCCTGCTCCAGAATGCTGAGAAGCTGTACTACAGGATCCTGCGTGCAAGAGTCCGAGGTCACCACGTGTGCTGACCCCGACAGGTTGGAACCTGCTGAGGCTGACGTCACGGGTGCAGCTAGCGGACAAAGAAGAATATTCACGAGCATAATATGCTGCTGCTACAGAAATAATAATAATAATAATAATAATAATAATACTTTAGCGAAATAGATACTTACTTTTCCGCTGCTTCCTCCTCCTATTCTGCTGCTGCTGCTGTGGTGACAGACGCTTCATCTTGACTGACTGATTGACCTGAACAGAGATCGAGCAGCTGCTGAGTCCTCCTCATATACCATCCACCTATGCCATTATGACGCCATTTTCATTTGGCTGAACCTTGTGATCACATGACCTGTCGAAGTGCCCTATAGCGGTGAGCTCGTGAACTAGATCGGTTCATAAGTCTGCTAGATTGGAGGCAGTTGTCTCTTGTGGGCTGGGAGCTTATATGGTGCTTTTAGAAAAGGCAGACAGTTCGAACAATAGAAGATGTTTCCATGATATGGGTAATGCATCTTTAAAGTATCTCGCTGCAATGCATTTATTTGCAAGACCGTATTTTTCCCCTTCATATGTTCAAGCATTAATGCGCACTTCCATTCTGCATGTAGGAAGCTATGGGGGCAGTCCTCGACTGAATGCTGACAAACAACATAGCTGTTAAACTCATCCCGCTCAAACATTAATAACTCATCGATAGAACGCATTCGTCACAGCCACGAGGGTCGGGGGTAAGCAGTTGATCTTCAGTGGTATATATCGAGTATACTAATATGCTTAGATCGTAGGGAATTGACATCAACTGGACGTCTCTTCTGTTTTGGGAGCGTGAATGCTTCATGATGAATATTTCGACAGTTTGTGCATGTGCATGAGCATGTGATGGTTACGATATGCATCCTGGCTCCCTCCCTCTGCATTGCCGAAATCTGCTGAACAGAATTTTTGTACTTATTACTCCTACACTCCTCCATTATCATACTCTTCCATACATGATGTAGTGAACTGTGGCTACAGGCCTCCCTCGAATGTCTACATGTAATGCAGTTATTGAAAGCTCCTTTATCCTTCACATTCATCTCAATGATCGAACACATGCCGATGGTTTGACTAAGACAGCTCAGCAAAGACTGAATGTGCACCACCGATTCCGGTCATCTGAGTGGAGAAAAAAAACAGCCGCCATCTTGGATAACGATACTCGCGTAATCAGCTGACGTCAAGACAGCGTCCTCTGTGTATCAAGCCATGTGGTGGATACAATGGGTGCAGCCATCTTGAATAACGGTATTTGCATCATGGTCTGACATCACAGTGGCCCTCTCTGGCGGCTACGATATGAACTAGGTCAGTTAGAGTCCAGACTCGGTGGCAAACACACTGGTTAAATGATAAATAAAGTCCATTTTTCCCACCATTTTCCTAGGTGTGATGCATTATCATGTTGGTATCTGAACTTTCCGCAATTTTTCTGGTGGAGGGGGACATGACTCTTTCGCCCTAAAATCCGACATCTATTATGACATCATTGCCGACATGTTGGATGACATCATCGCCGCCATTTTGGATAACTTTACTTTCGGGCAGTATCACACTTGTCCCAGTACTCAGACGACACAAAAAGGGGGGTGATCTCTTGTTTGCCACGTCTTTTATACCTTTGTCCCAAGCAGGCCACTACTCAGCTGATTTGGAAGTACTACTTATCGTTAGTGTTTTGCTATCCCTGTTTACACTAATGAAAACCAGAATACAGCCTCAGGCTGATATGGAACTGATCTGTTGAATGTATGTCTGAAATTCCGAGTTAAAAGCATTTCCTACGTTGGAAGAAACAATCAGACACTGTAAGCTGACACTCTTTGAGTCGCACGAAAAATACGCTGACCAGTATTTGTCTGACCTGATACCATCTACATATTGCAAAAACGAATTTGCTAATACCTGGCGAAAAGCTCATGAAAATTCATCTGACACACACAGACACACATATACATACATTCCAGTGAAAGTCAAAAAATATTTTATTTAGTTGGAGGGTAAAGCCTATGAGGGGAAAATCGAAATAAAACTTAGCCCTAAAAGCAGTGGTACATATAACGCCTTTTTGGACACATGTTGCAACGAAGCAGGAATGGAGTATGGTATATGAAGACCTCCTTTTTCAGTCTCACGAAAACAATGAGAGAAAGGTATTTTATTCCAGAATAAGATTTTCAATCTGCAGCGGAGTGTGCGCTGATATGAAACTTCCTGGCAGATTAAAACTGTATGCCCGACCGAGACTCAATCTCGGGACCTTTGCTTTTCGTTGGCAAGTGCTCTACCAACTGAGCTACTCAAGCACGACTCAGGCCCAGTCCTCACAGCTTTACTTCTGCCAGTACCTCGTCTCCTACCTTCTAAACTTTACAGAAGCTCTTCTGCGAACCTTGCAGAACTAGCACTCGTGAAAGAAAGGAGTGCTAGTTCTGCACGGTTCGCAGGAGACCTTCTGTAAAGTTTGAAAGGTAGGAGACGAGGTACTGGCAGAAGTAAAGCTGTAAGGACTGGGCGTGAGTTGTGCTTGGGTATCTCAGTTGGTAGAGCACTTGCCCGTGAAAGGCAAAGGTCCCGAGTTCGAGTCTTGGTACGGCACATAGTTTTAATCTACCATGAAGTTTCAGGTATTTTATTGTTATTCATCGCTTTATAGTTTCACAAAACATTCGCTTTTGATTGTTACCCAACTTGGCTTACATTAGAGCCAATTTTGGGGACATATTTTGCAGTCTGGTGTTGGTACTACAAAATTATTGTTTCAGTTGGCTTCCACAGGTTCTTCAGGTGATGAGAATGGCTATAGGCACAGTTTTTGTTTCACGTAAGAGAACAAAACTAAATCGTTAAGCGATGTTTCAAATGAATACTGGCTGTGAGGCAGTAGTCAGATACTTTTCTTCGTCCAATAGTTAACTGTTAGACCTTCTGTGTTATAAGTTTCATTGTCATGATCAATAATTAAGCGGAGCTCTTCTATCTTCTGTATCAATGGCTGTAACATTTCCACTTCAACCAAAGAAACAAGAGGCTATTTTCTTGTGAGTCCCTTACGAGGAACCACTTTTTTTGTCTCGATTCACCTAGAAACATCCAAGCGGTCGTCTGCGGTTTATTTTCCGGCTTGTGCGAACATATACAAGCTTCGTCCTCTATTGGGCTCTTGGGTACGAATATTGCGTTTCCTGGGTCGAATTTCTCTTTCACCATTTAACTCAAAATGTTAAGTAGTTTCTGTCAAATTTTAAAGAAATCCATTGGGTGAAGGATGTACCGAAGTCGTCAAGAGGCGTCTGTGTTACCGTAACTCACATGCAGACAGCCTTAAAACATGTTGCGCAAAGCATCTACTTTTTTGTAACCCGAACCTATTTATATTCTGCTCAACAAATCTCGTCTTTAATGGAAATGTCACCATCATGAAATTCTGCAACCCAGCAGCAAACAGTCTTTTCCGAAGGTGACCAGTTACCACTAGTTCAACGAAGCCATTCGTTAAGTTATTTCGAAATTCATGAAAAATCTTTCACCGGGAATCTTAAGAAATTTCTCTTTTATTCCTAACATTTTTTTTTTCTTTAAGGAGTCGCTGTAAACGAACTACTCGGTCAGCTTATGAACTACCATTGCTTATAACCACTACAAATGAAAAAGTCTTAAACAAAAATAACTCCACATCTGAGCAAATCCATTTGGTGTCATTTGCGTGAACTGAATAGGCAACGCTCGTAGCAACCACAGTTGGCTTCAGTACCGCTCAATAGATGCAATTTTTCATTGCACGTCTGAAACTTCGAGCGTGCTTTGACGACGGAGTTGCAGACAATGTGGAGGAGGAGAGGCAGGCCACGCTCTCCATCTCCGCAGTTGCCACGCCGTATACTTTACCTCACTGGACCGAGATTTCAAAGTGCATGTCTCCCACTGCTTGCTTACTGTTCGCAACACTCTACTTGGTAACTCAGAGATGGCTGCGTCGACTGAATAGACGAACGGACTGAAGGGCTATTCCAGCGTCCGGCAATTTAGGTCACCTATTCACCGCCTGAGCGCCCCTTAGATGTCCCTGGATGCTTGATGATGGCCAGACGTAACTAACTGACAGCATGTGTTGTAGTCCAACACGGATTCTACAGTTCAGACTGGTCGGAGCCACTGACGCGTATTAACTTTTTAGTTGCTATTTATTTAGCTCTTCTCATCCGAGTACCCCAAACGCTAACGTAAACTTTCTAACTGAAGTACTGTGCAAATCGTATCATGTTACCACAACAAAATTTTAACCATACTAAAATAATTCTTGTTTACTTTATATCACCGAATAGTGAACCACTACAATTTTGCAGGTTTTTACAGAGGTTAAGCACTTTTCGATTTTGCATTCTTGCTATTTCCTCTTCACGCTAAAACCCGACCAAACAAGGAGTGACCCGTATGGTTCCAACTTATAACCTCATTCACTCCGATATGCTCAGTTTCTATGCACCAGGTAGTGGCGATTTATTTAAAGAGGAGAGATTAATATACTTGTGTGATTGTGGTTACAATTTGTACTTACGCACCCCACTTAACGAAGACTGATAATGCAGAAATAACATTAGATTTCTTTACATTTATTGTTTCAAACGTTCCTTGTGTTTGCGATTAGGTAGATTAGTCACTTTAGATAAAATTAGTTTGGGTATTTTCGCTTTAAGTGTAAAGTCACTGACAGACAACGCAAAGCCGAACTTCATTCAAAGCGTGCATAGGCAAATGCCCTCAGTTTACCACAATCTCATCACTAAAATTAAACAAAAAAAGTGCTAAGTATGTATTTCGATGTCTAAGAAACTCTATAGCGAGAAAGTGATCCATAAAATCGACATTTGCCATATGACTGTTAGTTCAATCTTCTTCTCTATTGTGCTCCAGCGTTCAGTCTGGCGCATTAACTTGGAGTTTCGCACAAAATGAAGCAACATGAAAGCACGAATTATCAAACAGTTTGGTGATAGGAGTGTAACTGCCATTTGTAACAGCTATTTATGCACATCGTCCTGTTTTTCCATGTCATTGTCGCCGGCCGGTGTAGCCGTGCGGTTCTAGGCGCTTCAGTCTGGCACCGCGTGACCACTACGCTCGCGGGTTCGAATCCTGCCTCGGGCATGGATGTGTGTGATGTCCTTAGGTTAGTTAGGTTTAAGTAGTTCTAAGTTCTAGGGGACTGATGACCACAGATGTTAAGTCCCGTAGTGCTCAGAGCCATTTGATTTGAACCATGTCCTTGTCAACTGGAAGTACCAACTTCCCTTCTTCATGTGGGTTTACTCGAGATTTCTCAGTACCATAAAACATGTGCTCCTTAGTTCCTGAACCAATAGAACATAAAAAGTACTTTGTGATGTTAGTTTTCAGTGTCATTACAAAGCCACAGCACCACTGCAGCACAACTACAAGTTCACTTACAGCTTTCCTTCTGCTTTCACTTTGATATTCATCAAACTTTTTCATATAGCCACAGGAAGCAATTCCTATTAAACATTTTACTCCCCACATTATAGTATATTTGCGATGTATTGTTTCATGCTACTGTGACACTGGAAGGGAGTAATTTGACACTTTGCTGATAAAGACTTTTGTTTAGCATGTAAGAAATACCGTACTTTGTAGAGACAATCGCTGTTACTGTTCTCCAAATCAGTAACGTCAAGGAAATGTAGGAAACGAAGTCTAGTCCTGGATCATTTCCCTGACAAACTGTTTGATACGAAAACCGTTCTCAACCCCTCAACTGAGACCAGTAACGTCTGGTACAAGGATACGTGACGTATATCTTCATCAGGTTTATGTCTAAGAACGTACTTAGTTCTGAAACTGTATTTCGGAAGTTTCATTTTCCATTCTGCAGAGTGTAGCGATTTATCCAAAATACAATACGTCGTATCACTAGAGATGAAATCGTCCCAATAAATAAATAAAGGGGCGTGACTCTGACAATATTGATTTTTCCTAAGAAAAGTAAACCCTAAAATTTTGCCACTGAAATTATCGTCCATTTTCCTCGAACTGAATGCTATCTGAGTCAGATATCCTCAGTTATGTTCTGAAACAGGCAAAGACCAAAATGATACATATCTCATTAGAAATATGCAAAGCTAATTACTAAAAGCTTTCAATGATAGATAATTTCCAACCTGTTACGCCACATGATGATCAGAGTCAATTGTACACATGCATAATACGTTACAAAAACTACAAAAATTGGTTTCGATGTATAAATCTTGATTTCTCTATCGGAATACAATTACAGAACATGAAGGAAACTATTTATCATTCCTGATGATTGTCCATAGAAACAACCTGGATTAATCGTCGACGCTGCCCTTCGTGGTTGGTACATGCTCGCCATCTGAGCAACAGCTACTACCTTAGGTGCTGAATCATTACGAGGCTTCCACTGCAGAAAACTGGGTCCGTTTGAAGCCCCAGGACTGATTACAAACAGCATGCAAGCATCTACGACCAGCTGTCCACGGCAGAGGACACGAAATAACACAGGGAAAAAGGTAACTTCTGAAGAAGATCATTCACCACTAACGTTCCAATTGATTCACCCAAAAATGGAACCGCCCCAATGATTCACTTCAGTAATTCATCTCACTACATACATTTACAAAGAGAATGCATGAAAACAATATGACATGAGGAAGTCCTGATATGAAACTTTATATGAAAATATAAATATTTTCCAAACAATCCTCGCTGCCAAGATATCGAAGTCTCTGAAGTGATACATTCGCAAGAAGTTAGATCTGAAAGGAGACAAATCGTGATATAAAAGCCTTCCAGATTCGAGGGGCTTCTAGTATTTCATCCATGATAGACGTGTGTATGACACTTTGTTCATATTAAGTGAAGCCAAACTACCATCAGAAAGGGGTGTAAGTAACCTTGCTCATAAATTTTATTCCTGACTACCATGCCTGGATAATACTAGTAACGTACTTCTGCCAGTGATGTTAGCATCCATTCAGTTCATCTTTTTTTTAATTTTGTTTTTTCGCAAAACCATTATAATTATACAGTGTGACCCACCATCTTATATGATTAGTGAGTCGGCAGATGTTACAAAGTGTTATGATTGCACCTAGTTTACATGTTAACAAGTGAACTGCAACCAGTACATATATACAGATTTACAATGGGCATCTATATTACTATTCTAACTCTACTTTATAAGCTACTAATTTCTAATCACTATTGCCTGCAGCGTCACAGTTGTGTCAGCAATGTATATAACCCTACTATACAACCTTGCTCATAGAGCTAACCCCGATGAGCGTGCCCCTGACACTAGGCAGGTCGAGGATGTCTACATCGCTGCAGGTACCTATTTAATTTCCTAATTCGAAGTCCTAAAAAACTATGGTTCTAGCCTTTGTCGTATTTGGTGCATGTCACGATTCGGTGTTACTGTTCCCCGCTCCCCCTGGTCCTGCAAGTGGCGGATTCCAACCATAATGTATATTGGCCAGTCCCCGCATAGGCGGTATAGGATTAGGGCTCTGGACACGTTTGGTGTTTCTTATTAATCACGGATGTCCCTCAGATATTCTGTCAATACTTTCCGTGAGACCTCATTTGCCAAACTGTTCAGAGTTTGAAATGTGTCTTCACGTATCAGTCAGTGGTAGGTGTCATTGTTCGGTAATTGGCATCGTAATGTGGTTTCTGTATCATTGAAAAGGGGGCACTCGTACAGCACATGGTCGAGAGTACCCTCCGATGTGCCACAGTCACACGCGGGCGTCGCCGTTTTCCGAAACTGACATAGGTATGTCGTGTAGGGCCCATGACCAGTGAGAAAATGGAACAGTTCCATGGTTTGCTCGAAGTACTTCATCCCTAGTCGTTCCTTCACATCTGGTGAAAATTCAAATGTTCTTCGGACAGTTTCTTCTGCTTCCCGTCATTCCTGCCACAACTCTATACCTCTTCTCCTTATCGCCCTCTTGTCCTCAACCCTTAAGCCCAGTACATCGCCTGTTTTCATGAACACCCCATTTTTGGCCCAGTACCATGCTCCCTGTTCCTTGATTTTAAGGTCCAAAAGACAGAGCCCCATTATGAAAAAACAGAGCCCAAACTGGAGATGTCCTGTAGGCCCCCACAGACCTTAAAATCATGTTCCTCTGCACTCTTCTCACTGCCATGGTGGGCACTACCCTCATGAGCCTGTGGTCCTAGACTCCTGAGCCGTAACCGCCTA
Source organism: Schistocerca gregaria (assembly GCF_023897955.1). Lineage (NCBI taxonomy): Eukaryota > Metazoa > Arthropoda > Insecta > Orthoptera > Acrididae > Schistocerca > Schistocerca gregaria. The sequence goes on from NC_064931.1 coordinate 840,424,468, forward strand.
TTGACGTTAAGATGCTATTGTGGTATAGTTTTATGAGAGGAGGGGAAGGTGAAATCTTCTGTGACCTATGGACATGAGATTGTTCAGTACTTGCAGGGCTCTCTGGGTAACAGTTTCAATGTGCTTTCGAAAGTTCCACCTTTCGTCAATGATGACACCTAGGTAACGCGCCTCGCGTCGCCAAAGGATTGGTGAGCCCTAAATTCTCACGGTGGGATTCCTTATCAGCTGTCCTTTCAGCAAAAGGTATATCGACTTGCTTGGGGACATTGCCATTTTCGTGTTTTTGCACCATAGTTGTAGTTTTCCTATGGCACTTTCTATTTTAGGCTCTATGTCTTCTCGGCTTCAGCCATCAACCAACAGGAGGAGGTCATCCATGTAGGCTATCACTTCTATCATGTCTTCACATTGTTGTAGGTCGTCCAACAGTGGCCCCATGTGGACGTCCCAGAGTAGGGGACAGAGAACAGAACCCTGGGGGCATCCTTTGTTATTGTTTTTCCCACTCTCCCACTAGAGGATGATAGCCAGACCTTCCGAGTGAAGGAAAAGAGTGAAGGCCACCACAGGTGGTCGAAGGCATCACTGATGTCCACCATGATATCAACCACATACTTGTGTGGGGCTAAGATACAGACCTCAGCCGCCAGCGTGACTGCATCAGATGCCGACCACAGCGGCCTGAAGCTGAACTACCTGCTACTCATTGCTCATAGCAGTCAGAGTGCTGCCAGTCTGTCAGTCACCAATTTTCCCCAGCAGGTCCAATAAGCATATTGGTCCGTAGGATTTTGTTTTAGCCAGATCTTTGTCAGGACCTTTCTTTATGATCACAACATTTGCAATTTTCCATATCTTTGGAATTTTTTTCTGCCTGAGACATTCGTTGAGTAAATAGGGGATTCGATTTACTACTTTTGAGAGCCAAGAATTGGACCACCTCCGCCACAGTGCTGTCTGGCCTGGGAGCTTTTCCCCTCTTCAGGGTTTTATGTGGGCATCCAGTTCCTCTCTGCTGTCTATCATCAGGCACCAGGAATTGGAGGAGAACCTCAGTAGTCTCCTGCCGAGATTCCGTCATCCTGTCCCCATTCCTCACTGTTGAAATCTCCATTGGAGAGAGCGGATTTTCTCCCTAACCAACTTATAGGCTACTCTCCATATGTCAATAACTAGTTGATTCAGTACATAGCTTTCCCAGCTTCATACTCTTACCACTGTTAGTTCTTTCTGGAACCTGTGCTTTGCCTCCCGATATTGCAGCAACCATCTTTGCCGTTATCACCAGACGACACTGCGCTGGTAGTGCCTTCTTAGCCTTCTGACAGACTGACGCATTTCCTCCAGTTTGGCTGACCATGGTGACGGTGAGGCCGCCATGGCCTTCCTCCTGGTTGGTAAGGCTGCCTTCACCGCTCTGGTTATTGCACTCACCATCTCCTCAGCTCTCTCGTCCATGTCTATGTCCTGGTCTGTGTCACCTTCTGGTAAAGCTGGAATGTCACACTCCCTCGCTAGGCGTTCCCAGTCTGCTCTTTTGTAATTCATTTGCACCTCCCACCCATGGCCCAGTGACACTGTCTATCACCTAAGGTGAAAGTTGTAAGATTATGATCATTTGTGGTAGCATTGTTCTCGACCTTCCAGTTCTCTATAATGTTGACAGCGTTTGTTTCTTGTCCCCCTCCCCTGTATAGGTAGGAGGATTACCAGGCTTGTTGGCCACTACAAGTTGCAAATCTATAATTGACTATTCAACATTTTCTCCATTCGTATCTCTCGTGCCACTGTACCATAGGCGGATTTTTCATTAATGTCAGCAGTTATGAACACTTTCCTGCAACGACATGATTACTCTTGCCAGATGGTCTACACGCTACTCGATGTTATCTCCATATAGGAAGTACATGTTTAGGAGAGTAACCACTCCCACACGGGATTGTAATTCCATGACGTTGCAGTGAGTGGTAGTGTACTGTGAGAGAGCTGTTACCCGCAAAACGTCATTCGTTATTACTATTGCCACTCTCAGTTCATCCCCTCTGCAGACAATTTGCCATGTAGCGGCTGCTAAGAATATGTTCCCAGCTTGAGAGTACGGCTCCTCCTGGCAGTGCACGTCCAGTCTCTTCTCTTCCACCTCCTTACACAGCTCCTGCATCACCAGTCTACTGTAATGAGTGTCAAATTAGCCAATTGTTATTTTTGTCATCATGGAAAATATGTGTGAATATGATCGTTTGGCCAGGTCTTACTCCAGTCAAACGTAACGCGTCGATTTCCCAAGACTGTTGTTTGTAAACGTCGTCAAGGTCAAATTTTTTACCTTGTCTCTCGAAAACTTCCTTTAGCAAATCCCGCATTGACTTTAGCTTCATTCTGTCTACACCCTCCATCACCAAGAAGGTGACTTTTCCACCATTCTCATGTCCCACCCAGACCACATGTCGCAAGGCAGTGGTCAGGGTAGTCGGCTGCTCTAATTTCGCCAATTGCATGGCGAACTCAATGTTAGGGTAACACCCTGACCGGGTCAACAGGCGGTAATCTGACTACAGGGGTGTCTTGTGCCGGTAGATATGTGCTTGTGCTAGTAATTGTGCTTTCTTGAAGTGCCTGTTGTTCAGCTCTGTGCGGTTCGTTTATCTGATCCGTCGTAGGCGGGGCCAATACCACAGGATTCTCTTGCCACTACTGGTGTCTTGTCGGCCTCTATCAACGATTGTGGGAGGAAGTAGCTGTGTTGTCCATGGGAAGCACTTTTTGTATGCCGATGTCTTCTATTTCAATTTTGAGGGTGTCCAAGATCGACCTCAGAAATTCTCTAAATTTATTTGCCCTCATAGCATCCCTCCTCCTTTTACTCGGGGATTTTCGCTTTGGCATCCTGTCCCCTTTTTCGTATTCAGCCATAGTCTATTCGGAAAATAAGTCTTTGTTCGAGCGTCCTATAGGTAGGGCAGTTCCGTACAGGGGCTCCACATGATCTTTTGCCTCTTCTTGTATACGGGATACAAACTCCTGTTGCCCTACAATCCTCACCACACATGGAGCACACCGACCCTGTGGTGCAGTGCCTCAGAATTTGATCCAAGTGACCACAGTTGTGGCAAAGAGGTACCCCAAGATAATCCCTCACATTGACCGCATGGAATCCTATGTGTAGTCTGCCCATTGTTATGATTTTCCTCCACATTGGTGCAGTGACCTCAGCAATGTGATGGACAACATCACGCTCCTGAAGCCCAATTTTAAATCTTAACTTGAAACAGTTTTTGAATTCCTCAACTTTCAAGTCTTCAAAATTTTGTCCCATTATCGTTTCACATAGTTCCTCATTTGTCATTACTGTGGGTACATCATATACATAGAATGACTAAAGGGTTTCTGTTTCTGGGTGGCTCACACTTGACCACCGTGTTCAACTCCTGGTTATTTAGAGTTTCTCTTTAGTTTCTTCAGTTGAAGCTTCTACAACTACGGAATTTCTGATTGGTTATACCCTGTATATCTTAATTTTGTCTTTAACGAGAATGATAGTAGTTGTCAGGAGTTCTTGGATCTTTCTGACACTCGTATCTTGGCCAGGCAGTGGCCAAAGGAAGACAGCTCTGTCTGGCCGCTTAGTTACTCTTGCAATTGTATCTTTTGTGATCTGCCTCGTAGGTGGCGCTTGCACAGCCACTCCCGCCCAGGTCCTTGTTGGTTGCCTTCTTAGTCTCTCATTTTCTCTTTCCAGTTTCTCAACTCATTCTTAGAGTTTGACATTGGCAATACCACATGCAGCCAACTCATTTTTGATGCTTAACAGAGCTGCTTCACTGATATTACCATTTTTAATGTTCTGCTCCAAGAGCAGGGTAATTCTAGCATGGCTATCAGTTACATTCTCATCATTTGCCTGTCCCAGCTCGTCCTGTGGAGAGGGATGAGACACCATACATGCCCTTGTAGGCGCACTCGCATTACTCGTTTCAGTGTCAGCCATCTTGATTACGAGTGATAAAAAGGTGGGAGCCCATCTCCTTCCCCGGACCGGCTTCTCTGGCATGGGGGAGGGGACTGCTGCAGCCCACCCACCGGCATCGCCCCAAGGACACAAGGGCACTCCTCAGCTGCTGGGGTCAGCACGCCGTTGTCAACGTACTGGTCCCCCTCGGTGGCCCCGTCATCGATGATTTCTCTCGATACTCCTCGACAAGTGCACCACGCGCTATGGAGAGGCGGCTGAACCTCTCGTCCTTTGCCGCGTACTAGCCCGAGCTTCCACCTCTCAGGCAAGGACCCACTCCTACTCAGGTGGTGGGCTGGTCACCCAGTCGTTCGGCGCTCTGGCCTCAGCTAATCTGCCCCAGGCGATGTCACAACCTCGTGGGTTTGGCAGAACACGCACCGGTAATCCAGGGGTGCGGCGAAACGTCCTTGCCGACTCGCGCCGAGATACCACGCCGACAAACGAGGTCGCCGGCATGCAGAGCATCTGGTGTTCTTGCTCTGCGCAGAGAGGGACAGGAGCAGCAGCCGCACAGCGCAGCGGGGTCGCACACTAAGTGAGCAACACGCCCTGTAGCCTAGCAGGCCCGCTTAACCCCCCCCCCCCCTTATCCCCCCAAGAGACAGATCTCCCGTCCCTCCACACAGCTCCCCCTGTGCCACGCACCCTTCACTTTCGCATCTGGTCGGGTCGCAGCTCTCCCTTTTGACGCAAGGCTGCCCGAGAAATGCCAAGCTTGACATCTGGCACTACGGGAAGACGGAAAGAGCATATTTGTCAGTTTCATACGTTTTTTTTTTTAATCAGAATAGTGAAATATAAGTATTAATACGAGCGCTAATCGGAAAGTAATCAGCGATCGGTCGCGAAATGGAAACCACAGAAAAAATCCTATGAAGCTTTACACAAATGTGTGTGTCTCTAGTACACACTTAGGTATCATCACGTCTCACTTCTCCGTTCCGGGTGTACAGCGAGCGCGGGAAGATGCGTGGAAAATAATTTCTTCTACTAAGTATGGGTACCTGCCGCGAGATTTCGCCCGATTTCCTGTAAGCCCACAAAACGTAGCAGTCATGCATTTCCTTCTTCATGATCATTCTCGGTCGCACACTGTAGAGGCAACGAGGACACTCCACCGGCGTTTTCGATGGAAAGTGTTTGATGACCCATCATGAGCCCGGATTGCTTCTCTCTGATTTTTTGTCTCTGCTAAGACGAACTGCTGGCTACAAAGGCAACATTTTAGAACAGGCCGCACGTACAAAATTATTGTAAAGCGCATGAGGCTCCCTTCTATGATGACGGTATCGGAAAGTTGGTACGACAGATGTCTAAGTTGGAGCGGCGGCTGTGTAGAAAAGTAGCTGGAATGTGTAGCTAACTGTTGCAAATAAAACAGTTTGGTTTTCAATGTGGTATCAATTTCGCGCCAGATCGTTCCTTACTTTCCGAAAAGCCCTCGTAGATTGTCTAAAGTCACGTCTAACCATCTTATTATAATCTTCGTCAGTGTCTGATTCTTTCTGTAAATTAATCTGGAAAATACTTGTGATCGTTTCTTATTTTAATCAACTGAACTAATTTAAACACAGTTGATTTATAAGATTCAGGTGACTTGAGAACATCACCAAAACTCACGGTGCCTGTAGTTACGAAGTAACGTGGCTTCAGTTCTATACAGCGTCTTTAAAATAATGATCCACTCTATATTTTAAGAAACGGAGTTCATGCAGTTATTGATGTTTATGCGTAATATACTGAGATACTATCCAAATAAGTGAAAAATGTGCAACATGTGCGACACCTTAAAAAATACTTAAGATATTCCAAACGGAAATTCAGAAAATTTCAGAAAACAGTTTGCGTAAATTCGAGTCATGTCCAAATAACAATCTAAACTTTTTGCGCAATTTTCAGATGATATTCAGTAAAAATGTGTAAACATGCAGACACTCACACACCCACATATTCATTCATAAAGGATTGCTTTAATACTTCACAAAAAATTTTACTTAAATACAGCACTGCCTCATCAGTAAATTTTATCTCTCTCTGTTTTATACACTGAAGATCCACAGAAACTGGTACACCTGCCTATTATCGTGTAGGGCCCCCGCGAGCAACAAAAGTGCCGCAACAAGACGAGGCTAATGTCTGAAGTAGTGCTCGAGGGAATTGAAACTATGAATCCTGCAGGGCTGTTAATAAATCCGTAAGATCTCTTCTAAACAGTACGTTGCAAGTCATCCCAGATACGCTCCATAATGTTGATTTTTTAGATGTTTGGTGGCTAGCGGAAGTGTTTAAACACAGAAAAGTGTTCCTGAAGCCACTCTGTAGCAATTCTGGACATTTAGGGTATCGCATTGTCCTGCTGGGACTGCGAAAGTCAGTCGGAAGGCACAATGGACATGAATGGACGCAGGCGATCAGATAGGACGCTTACGTGCGTCGCACTTGTCAGAGTCGTATGTAGACGTATCAGGGGTCCCATATCAATCCAACTGCACACTCCCCACACCATTACAAAGCCTCCAACACCTTGAACAGTCCCCTGCTGACATGCAGGGTCCATGGATTCATGAGGTTGTCTGCATACCCATACGTGTCCATCCGCTCGATTCCTCTGAAACAAGGTTCGTCCGACCAGACAACATGTTTCCAGTCACCAAGAGGCCAATGTCGGTGTTGAGGGGCCCAGGTGAGGCGTACAATTTTGTGTCTTGCAGTCATCAAGGGTATACGAGTGGACTTTCGGCCCCGAAAGCCCATATAGATGATGTTTCGTTGAATGGTTCGCATCCTGACACTTGTTGATGGCTCAGCATTAAAATCTACACCAATTTGCGGAAGGGTAGCACCTCTGCCACGTACATCGATTCTCTTCACACGTCGTTGGTCACGATCTTGCACATTCTTTTTTCGGTCCAACTGATGTCGGAGATTTTATGTTTTACCGCATTCACGATATTCACGGTACACGCGTAAAATAGTCGTACGGGAAAATCCCCACTTCATCGCTGCCTCGGAGATGCTGTGTCCAGGCGCTCGTGCGCCGCATATAACACAGCGTTCAAACTCTCTTAAATCTCGATAACCTGCCATTGTAGCAACAGTAACCGATCTGACAACTACGCCAGACACTTTTTGTCTTATACAGGCTCTGTCGACAGCAGAGTCGTCTTCTGCGTTTACATACAGTATATCGGTATTTGAATACTCATGCCTACACCAGTTTCTTTGGCGCTTCAGTGTACTTTAGTAACCAAAATATTTATGTCAAACGGTCCCCCCCGCCTTCCCCCCTCCCCCCCCCCCCCCGCCACCCCATGAACCATGAACCTTACCGTTGGTGCGGAGGCTTGCGTGCCTCAGCGATACCGATAGCGGTACCGTAGGTACAACCACAACGGTGGGGTATCTGATGAGAGGCCAGACAAACGTGTGGTTCCTGAAGAGGGGCAGCAGCTTTTTCAGTAGTTTCAAGGGCAACAATCTGGATGATTGACTGATCTGGCCTTGTAACAATAACCAAAACGGCCTTTCTGTACTGGTACTGCGAACGGCTGAAAGCAAGGGGAAATTACAGCCGTAATTTTTCCCGAAGGCATGCAGCTTTACTGTATGATTAAATGATCATGGCGTCCTCTTGGGTAAAATATTCCGCAGGTAAAATAGTCCCCCATTCGGATCTCCGGGCGGGGACTACTCAAGAGGATGTCGTTATCAGGAGAAAGAAAACTGGTGTTCTACGGATTGGAGAGTGGAATGTCAGATCCCGTAATCGGGCAGGTAGGTTAGAAAATTTAAAAAGGGAAAAGGATAGGTTAAAGTTAGATATAGTGGGAATTAGTGAAGTTCGGTGGCAGGAGGAACAAGACTTTTGGTCAGGTGACTATAGGGTTATAAACAACATGGTGAACACATTATTGTGGCCAAGATAGATACGAAGCCCACACCTACTACAGTAGTACAAGATTATATTACAACTAGCTCTGCAGATGACGAAGAAATTGAAGAAATGTATGATCCAATAAAAGAAATTATTCAGATAGTGAAGGGAGATGAAAATTTAATAGTCATGGGTGACTGGAATTCGAGTGTAGGTTAAGGGAGAGAAGGAAACATAGTAGGTCGATATGGATTGGGGCTAAGAAATGAAAGAGGAAGCCGCTTGGTAGAATATTTGCACAGAGCACAACTTAATCATAGCTAACACTTGGTTTGAGGATCATGAATAAAGGTTGTATACATGGAAGAACCCTGGAGATACTAAAAGGTATCAGATAGATTATATAATGGTAAGACAGAGATTTATGAACCAGGTTTTAAATTGTAAGACATTTCCAGGGGAAGATGTGGACTGTGACCACAATCTATTGGTTATGACCTGTAGATTAAAACTGAAGAAAGTGCAAAAAGTTGGGAAATTAAGGAGATGGGACCTGGATAAATTTAAAGAACCAGAGGTTTTACAGAGTTTCAGGGAGAGCATAAGGGAACCATTGACAGGAATGGGGGAAAGAAACACAGTAGAAGAAGAATGGGTAGCTTTGAGGGACGAAATAGTGAAGGCAGCAGAGGATCAAGTAGGTAAAAACACGAGGGTTAGTAGAAACCTTTGGGTAACAGAACAAAAAATTGAATTTAATTGATGAAAGTAGAAAATATAAAAATGCAGTAAATGAAGGAGGCAAAAAGGAATACAAACGTCTCAAAAATGAGATCGACAGGAAGTGCAAAATGGCTAAGCAAGGATGGCTAGAGGACAAATGTAAGGATTAGAGGCTTATCTCACTAGGGGTAAGATAGACACTGCCTACAGGAAAATTAAAGAGACCATTGGAGATAAGAGAACCACTTGTATGAACATCAAGAGCTCAGATGGAAACCCATTTCTAAGCAAAGAAGGGAAAGCAGAAAGGTGGAAGGAGTATCTAGAGGGTCTATACAAGGGCGATGTATTTGAGGACAATATTATGGAAATGGAGGAGGATGTAGATGAAGATGAAATGGGAGATACGATACTGCGTGAAGAGTTTGACAGAGCACTGAAAGACCTGAGTCGATACAAGGCCCCCGGAGTAGACAACATTCCACTGGAACTACTGACGGCCTTGGGAGATCCAGTCCTTACAAAACTCTACCATCTGGTGAGCAAGATGTATGAAACAGGCGAAATACCCTCAGACTTCAAGAATAATATAATACTTCCAATCCCAAAGAAAGCAGGTGTTGACAGATGTGAAAATTACCGAACGATCAGTTTAACAAGCTGTGGCGTCGCAACTAGTGCGAGCGCACAGTTTTCTATCAAATATTTAATGTGAAATGTAGACAGACTGTAAAGTAGCCATCAGATTAGCATATGTGCTGTAGCGGGCAGATTACCGGTGTCCGTTCGTCTGACGTCACGACCATATGGCATGTCTGTACCGTGAGAATGTAAGACCTGTGCGCTAACTAGCCGCGTGTATAACGTGGAACTTTCATCTTTAATAACTTCTAACTGAGGAACCTGAGGAAATTAAAAGTTAATATACTAGTTTCTGTTATGAATAAAAATAAGTCATCCAAATTTGAGCTTTGAAACCTGCATATTTTGGAAATTAGAAAAATCTTACAGAAAACGCAAATTTCTACAATTTTCGAGTCTAAATAAATACCATTATGTATAGATCACCTTCAGTGACCATCCAACTATGAAACAAAATCACCTTCCGTGCTTTTGTATTTATTTTGAGAATTTTACTTTTAGAAATTCACCTATAACTTTGTTAAAACCATAAATGTTTTGAATTTTTGTGAACAGTTATTTTATATGAGTAGGTGAGAGTGAATGAGTGAACCTGAGTGAATGAAAGAGGGACATTCGCCATTCTTTGCAAGTGTATAAAATCTAGGTTGGAACTCGCAAGTGTTCAGACGATGTAACCGTGGGAACAGAGTCGCCAGTGGTTCCCCATCTTAGTGAATGTCGGATGTCCAAGAGTGTATGGTATTGTACAAGCAGCCAGAACGTTCGCGAGTATTTAAATAATTTCTGGAAATAAAGTAAAGTCTAGTTTTCCTTTCGGTTTGTTAAATTATACAGTAAATTTTGTGTAACAAGAAATCATGACGTAAATGATTCAGAAGTCATGACTGGTGCGTGCTAGATTTTGGCGCGAGGCGCACCCAAAGAGTTAATTCTGATTGGCTGTGTGATGTGTGAGCCAATGAGATGCGAGGACGGTTAGCAGACTAGGAGAGTGAGTCGCGAGTGGATGAGGAGTCGCGAAGGAACTGTGATCGAGAAGAGACATGCTTGATGTGTCCTCGCGAATAATGTGTAAAATGAAGTCATAAAACGGCTTCATCGGTTCGGTACTGTGCGATTTGAGACTGGAAGAGTCCAGTAACGCGTAGTGTGAGTTTGAGCGAGTTGTGACTTTTCGTTCCGCGAAAGACGCGAGTAACTTTTAATAATTAAAAGCGTGGCGGTACTTCGTAAACTTTTACTAAGTGCTTATGGCGAGCATTAACGTTAAAAAACGAACTATTATTGAACATCGACTGCAAACGTGTATGTTAGAAAATCGTCTGTGTTGCAGTTAAGTAAATTCCGTAACTTTGAAAGCTAATTCTGGCGGGGTTTGAGTGTGGATAGAATTGTGAACTGAACTTTCTTCAAACGTAGATTAGCGGGCTGATGATCAGGCTTAAAGACAATAAAGAGCTTAAATAGAATTACCAACTTCGCGTTCTCGTTTGAGTAAACAATTACTACCATTCCAATAACTCAATTTATTTAGGAAGATTGCTCATAGATTGTATTTCAGCAAACATGTATCGCGGCCTCCGGTGAGCGGCTATTAAATTGCAGTTTCTTCAACACTGCTTTTCTGCAATTTTTCCAGTAGCTGCTATCAGGAGAGGCGAGTGCAGCAACTACCTAAGAAACGAGGTAGGTGGATTTTCTTTCAGGGAAAGGAAACTGCGCGATAAGAGCCTGACCCGTCGCAAAGCTACAGCTGCGAAGTACTAACACGAATTCTTTACAGACGAATGGAAAAACTGGTAGAAGCGGACCTCGGGGAAGATCAGTTTGGATTCCGCAGAAATACTGGAACACGTGAGGCAATACTGACCTGTTCACATGGAGCAGTTAAAATTCCCAGTGTTCAAAACACTGGGAATTTTAACTGCTCCATGTGAACACATTTACCAGTCAGTTGTACACATCAAAAGTAACATTGACAATTACTGCACAAACAGCTCTGTCCATGACCATGCAACAAGAGATAGACTCAACTTACATTTACAAAGAAAAAATAAACATAAAACTCAAAACAGCATTTTCTACCAAGGAATAAAACTGTACAATAAATTACCAAAAGAGATTAAAGAAATTTCAAAAATACACTTATTTAAGAAGGCAGCTAAAAAGTACCTGTTATGCAATACATTTTATACATTGAAGGATTACTTAGATAAAGCAGAGTAGGGGTTTGATAAAAAAAATGTTATACAAACAAATAATAATAACAATGATGATTATAAAACATCCAATATTCCACATAACACCTTCACTTTATTATTTTTCTTCTTTTTTCCCCCCTCAAGCTATGCATAGCACAATACTAACACCTCTTCCTCTTTCTGAGCTCAACATCTCACTCATTATGAAGGGATGCTGACTCAGTTTTTCAGGATAGCAAATGGGAACTTGCAGTACAGAAAATGGCCCAAGGATCACCTGTGTGTGTGTGTGTGTGTGTGTGTGTGTGTGTGTGTGTGTGTGTATGTAGTGAGTGAAGTGTTATGAAACAATGTGTGTATAGTGTGTGCAGTGACTGATAGTGAAATATGAGTGAATAGTGTGGCATTACATTATTTAATGAGTTATTTGTAAATAAATTATTGTATACCAGGAGTAAAATCTAATGATTGTCTCTAACTAGAAGTCTGTAAATATATGTGTATACGAATTAGCTTATTGTAAATTGATCTAAGCTTGTAAATACTTTGACATGCCCTATATCCTTGTAAAAAGAGATCTACGGATGAATAAAACTACTACTACTACTACTACTACTTATCTTAGAAGAAAGAATAAGGAAAGGTAAACCTACGTTTCTACCTTTGGAGACTTGGTGAAAGCTTTTGACAGTGGTGACTGGAATACTCACTTTCAAATTCTAAAGGTGGCCGGGGTAAAATACAGGGAGCGAAAGGCTATTTACAATTTGTACAGAAACCAGATGGCAGTTATAAGAGTCGAGAGACATGAAAGGGACGCAGTGGTTGGGAATGATCATATAAAGTTGATCGCCGGTAAAGCAGATGCCAGACTGAGATTCATTGGAAGAATCCTAAGGAAATACAATCCGACAACAAAGGAAGTAGGTTACAGTACGCTTGTTCGCCCACTGCTTGAATACTGCTCAGCAGTGTGGGATCCGCACCAGATAGGGTTGATAGAAGAGATAGAGAAGATCCAACGGAGAGCAGCGCGCTTCGTTACAGGATCATTTAGTAATCGCGAAAGCGTTACGGAGATGATAGATAAACTCCAGTGGAAGACTCTGCAGGAGAGACGCTCAGTAGCTCGGTACAGGCTTTGGTTAACGTTTTGAGAACATACCTTCACCGAAGAGTCAAGCAATATATTGCTCCCTCCTACGTATATCTCGCGAAGAGACCATGAGGATAAAATCAGAGAGATTAGAGCCCACACAGACAATCCTTCTTTCCACGTACAATACGAGACTGGAATAGAAGGGAGAACCGATAGAGGTACTCAGGGTACCCTCCGCCACACACCGTCAGGTGGCTTGCGGAGTATGGATGTAGATGTAGATGTAGAAGGGAGTAAGACAGGGCTGTTGCCTCTCACCGATGTTATTCAATCTGTATATTGAGCAAGCAGTAAAGGAAACAAAAGAAAAATTCGGAGTAGGTATTAAAAACCATGGAGAAGAAATAAAATCTTTGAGGTTCGCTGACGACATTGTAATTCTGTCAGAGACAGCAAAGGACTTGGAAGAGCAGTTGAATGGAATGGACAGTGTCTTGAGAGGAGTATATAAGATGAACATCAACAAAAGCAAACGAGGATAATGGAATGTAGCAGCGTTAAGTCGGGTGATGCTGAGGGAATTAGATTAGGAAATGAGACACTTAAAGTAGTAAAGGAGTTTTCCTATTTTGGGGAGCAAAATGACTGATGATGGTCGAAGTAGAGAGGATATAAAATGTAGACTGGCAATGGCAAGGAAAGCGTTTCTGAAGAAGAGAAATTTGTTAACATCGAGTATAGATTCAAGTGTCAGGAAGTCTTTTACGAAAGTATTTGTATGGAGTGTAGCCATGTATGGAAGTGAAACATGGACGATAAATAGTTTGGACAAGAAGAGAATAGAAGCTTTCGAAATGTAGTGCTACAGAAGAATGCTGAAGATTAGATGGGTAGATCACATAACTAATGAGGAAGTATTGAATAGGATTGGGGAGAAGAGAAGTTTGTGGCACAAGTTGACCAGAAGAAGGGATCGGTTGGTAGGATATGTTCTGAGGCATCAAGGGATCACCAATTTAGTACTGGAGGGCAGCGTGGAGGTTAAAAATCGTAGAGGGAGACCAAGAGATGAATACACCAAGCAGATTCAGAAGGATGTAGGTAGCAGTAGGTACTGGGAGATGAAGAACCTTGCACAGGATAGATTAGCATGGAGAGCTGCATCAAAACAGTCTCAGGACTGAAGACCAGAACAACAACAACATGTCAAACGCTGTATGCTTCACCAATAAATTTCATCTCACGTGGGTGCAGACAACAAGAAAATGAGAAATGAAATGGTCGTATGCCACTTATTTGCCGGGATACCCACTTCAGGTTTTTTATATTAATGTGTTTCTTTTTTTGTTTTTCTTTTTAAGATGAGAACCAGTGTACTTTTTTCATTTTTTTGTTTACCGGTGTATTTTTTAATTCCTTTCAGATACTCTCCAATTGGAACCGCATCTTATTGCTCAGTACTCTTTCGGTGACTGTCCCTCTTTTTTTTAATTCTTCTTTTCCTCAAAATGTGTATATATGTATAGGTAGACACATATCGATATACGCACATACATGGAGACTGATTCTTTTTCACCACCTGACCCTTACTATATATCAAGAATTATCTCTGCTAGAACAACATGTAGGACGCAAGATTGAGATCAGGGTGCGAACCATCCAATGTCGATTGCGAGACTAAAACTGCAAATGAAGGAAATAAGAGGAGCTCGCACACGTCTTCAGAATGTTCAAATGTGTTTGAAATATTATGGGACTAAGCTGCTGAGGTCGTCAGTCCCTAAGCTTACACACTACTCAACCTTAATTATCCTAAGGAGAATCACACACAACCATGCCCGAGGGAGGACTCGAACCTCTGCCGGGACCAGCCGCAAACGTCTTCACAGGAAAAATTAAGAGTAGAGTAGTTTCGCATAAGCATGATGCAATGCAGCTGACAAGAAATCAGCAAAATGTTCATGATGTTTTTCCCGGTTTTTCTTCTTTAAATATAGTTCCCAGAGGAAGGTCAGATTAAGGAGTCCATTATGAATTTACCGATCGCTGAATGTGTAGGCTGTATGGCCCAACAACCACACAGCAGTATTGTGTTTTGCACGTGGAAAATATTTAAAGTCCGGTACAATGACACTGTCAACAAAGATGTGTGCCGCTGCAGTTCCAGTAATGAGAGCCATCATCGACTGGCAAGTCCTCCACACGTCGGAAACGGAACATTGCTCTCTCTAGTATTAGGAACGCTACACCTGCCTCAGTTGGGGGAGGCGAGAAGTTGGATATCAGCTAAACGCTGATTGGTGGGCAGTGTGTAATTGACAACCTTGTACCACAACACAGACACATCAGACGATAAAAAACAGTTATTTATATTTGAGCATACTTGCTTCCAGTTTACAGTATGTAGGCGAACTTCCAATTTATTAACCGGAGGTTGTTCCTTCGGTTCGATATAGAGTTGCCGTGCTGTCCTGTGGGATCCGTGGCCATGCGGAGGACGTAACGTCTGTTACGGATATATTCTCGTACAATAGACATACCGGTACGGTAAGGGATGTTCGCCACCGATACTATGACGCATTCAGATTGTGACCGACAAGGTAGCAGCAGAGTTGCCGTCGGTCCATCCGGGAAGCTGGCCTGCAGTGTGGCAGTGCGGTTCACGAACAACGCTGCACCTCTGCGGTTGAACTCTACTAGTCCGAGTCCCCCCCACCGTGAGGGGTCCAGAACAGACTGTTGCTCGCACTTTAAAAACTTCATAGCGCCAGAGTAGCCAGTAAACTGCTTCAGATATAGCGCGTCCTGTTAGTTTCGGCACAGTAAGCAACTGCGCCATATGCCATGCCTTAGAGAGGATAAAGGAATTGATGAGCTTGACTTTCTCGTTCAAATTAGTTGCCAGGTTGTGTGGCTCCTGCAAAGGCTTTTAATGATTGAGAAGTCTTCTACAATTTCGTACTTGCATATGCTGCAGACACGCAGTTATGTCTAGGCCCAACACCTTGTGGTCTCTCACGACTCCGTACCATGGAAGGACAACGTCGATGGCTCTAGACCCAGTGGAATTAGTACAGTTTTACAAGTACTGATCGCTGCTCCAGACGCACGTTCGTACTGGCGAAGGGGGGAGCGAACCGCGTCTATGTCGGCTGCATGGTCAATGAAAGCGCCACACATTTAATAGAAGCATTGTATGTTTGTACACCTTTTGATGATCGATCTATTGTTCTGAGAAGCGGGTCTATGCCAATAACGAATAGGAACATTGACAGCGGACATCCTCGTCTGACTTGTGACTACTGACCTTCCTCCCATGAAAATATTTTGAACAACTTCGATAAATTCTCGGCCAAACCCCATTTTTGTCATGACTTGTAGCAGGTACTTATGGCTTATGCGATCGAAAGCGTTCGCGAAGTCTACGGATAGAATAGCTGTCGATAGTTTATGGACTGCCGTGAGCGCTACCATGTCTCGGTACACTGACGCTGCTTGAAAAATACTGCGATGTGTGACTCCACATGTTTGGTAGGAGCTGATAGCTTTGTTCGTAACTGGCTTCATCTTCGCTGCTATGCAACTTAGAGTGAATTTGTAATCCGTGTTGAGCAGCGTGATGGGTAGAATTTCTTGGACACGGCATGTGTGTTGCACTTTGGGGGACTAGCAAAACTCAACCTTCCAGAAAATGAGCGGGTATTTAGGTGCC
Source organism: Schistocerca gregaria (assembly GCF_023897955.1). NCBI lineage: Eukaryota > Metazoa > Arthropoda > Insecta > Orthoptera > Acrididae > Schistocerca > Schistocerca gregaria. The sequence goes on from NC_064931.1 coordinate 840,440,740, forward strand.
ACGAATTACTTCGTGAACTATGTCGGCGAATTTTTCTCATAAGATGTCCCAGAAGAGATTTAGAATTCGGTTGAGAATCCATCAGGTCCTGGAGACTTTCCTTTAGAACATGATTGTATAACAGATTTTTTGTCTTGTACCGTCACTTTCGCTATCAACTGTTCGCGGTCCTCGTCTAAAATGTCAGTCTGCCGGTCATATAACAAATACTTTAATGCTACGTCATCTACTTCAACGTCTCGAAAAATGGCCCTGTAGTGGGCTGTAATATATTGGAGAATCACTGCTTTTGGTGTAAGACGCTCGCCTGACGCCGTTGGTATCGCTGCCATGTGTTTACATCTCGCCCATGTGTTGTCACGCGCGTGGTGATAGGACGACGGTTCTTCGTCATGCAGAGCGCACAAGGCACGACTTCGGATCAAGGTTCCTTTTGTTTTTTCATTATGTATGCGGAGAATATTTGATTTGATACTGTTGAAGTGGAGGCGGAAATTGTCATTTGGTCCGACTGGGGCGTTTAAGGCTTCTTTGAGACATTGCTGGTAAAATTATGATGTGCGCTGCGTCCAGATGGATACCTCCTGGCTGTAACATTGAGCAACCATTTTAATTGATGGGTTTGCGTATTCAGTCCACCACTCGAGTGTTGTGGTGTAATTCTTCTCTTTCTGCAGGCAATGCAACCACACAGATAGCATTTTCGAGCGGAAGCCTGTCGCCGCAAGATGTCTCGTATTAAGTTTCCACAACCTGGGAGTAGGTATGACATTTGCACGCTGCAGGTGTACGGCAATGACTAAACCGTAATAGTCGCTAAACGCGACAGGAATGATGTCGACGCTATTTAGATTGTTTGTAATGTGTTGAAAGATATATATGCGGTATATTCTGCTTGCTCCACTATTATATTTGTGCGTATATTGTGTTGTATGTGCGTGGAGGAGGCACCACGTGTCTAGCAGATGTTTGGCAGCTAGTTTGGCAGCTAGCAGATTCACCCCGTAGGGTGTTGGACGGATGAGTCTGTTGCACAATTAAAGTCGCCACCGAGAACTATGGGGCGGGTAGTTCCAAAGAGAGGAACGATTTCGTGACTGAAAAATGCTGCACGCTCTCGTCTATTATCTGTCCCTGAAGGGGCATAAATATTGATAAATCTCATCCCCTGTATATTACACGCAATGGCGAGTCTGTTTGGCGACGTTTGGACGTTGTCTGGCTCTAGGGATTTAGGGAATTCCTGTATAAAATCGCGGTGCCGCATTTTATATCATTGTTAATATTATAAATAACATCATATACTTTTATATTATTGAAGATGTTTGCAGTGACTTCCTGAAGGAAAATTACGTCGAAACGATAGTACTGTACTAAGTCCATAAGGGATAAAAGTCTGTCCAAAGCGGAAATTCCTTTTATATTTAAGGTACGAGCAGAGAAAGGTTTTATTTGTGTATGACAGACAGCCATTGGAAGTGGAGAAAAAACAGAGAATCATTAACTAAGTAAAACGTAATACAAATCGCGATCATTTCATCCTGCATGCGCTTTGAAACAGAGATTTTTTAAGAAGCAAGAATCAGTCTGGTGTTACGTGACGAATATTTGCAACTAATTTTAGAACCTGTTCAAACTCATAAATCTTCAGACCACCCAGCACCGAGTTGATGATCTTAACGGGGAGAATCGTTGGTGGTTTCCATGGGTATGTGAGTGTGAGGTAACAGTGGTGAGTCGAATTGCATGGCATGGTCCGCATGAATGTCGTCTCCCCGGACGTGGGCTGTGTGGCAAGCACGACGTTCGTGCAGTTTGCTGTGCCTTTCTATTAATAAGCGCTGATAGTACGGCCTCGGTTACGAGCGTGTGTACGCTGAGTTCTTTCTCTTGTTTGTTAAGGAATTCCCTTAGATTCCGAACAGTTGCCTCGCGCCGGCGTTCTGCTTCTGTTTCGGGCGACGCAACATGGACGACTGCCACGGGGCATTGTTGGTCATATTTGGAAGTTCAATCCGAATTTTCGTTTCGGTAACCGTGTCGATGTTTTCTTTCTGAAGCTTTGCTCGGTGAATTGCTTGTAGATCTCCGACTTGGGGATGAACTAGGGTCTTCACTCGAAACCCGAGTTTGTGAGGAAACAACAGAATTGGGCCCACACTCTGAATTTTGAGTGATGTCCGGAATTATATCAGATGTAGTATCATCACGGTTTCGCGGTTCTGGGTGGATATCAGCCACAACCGTTTCATTTGTTACATCATCGTGAAGTGCCACTGCACTACGCATTGGCGCCTTAAGAGAATTTTCGCGGCTGACGGCTTTTTCGTCCATTTCTGTGACGTCCATCACATTGTCGTTTTCGTTAAGGACTTGTCCGTGTTTGCTGGTGTCGCGGACGATTCGCATGCAACCTCTGTGACAGGGAGTGACGAGGGCTGAATTGTAACAATATCTAGCGCTCCTGACGCATACGAATGTTTCTGCGGTCGCACACTATCCCCTCCAAGCGGGAGCTGCACAGGTCGGCACCTATTCGAACAATTTTGTCGAAAATGATCCGTTTCATATCAGTAGGAACACGTCTGTGGTGGTCCATTGTAGTATATAAAAGCTCTGTAACCGCCTATGTCGAGAAAGGACGGGAAGTGCTGCTTCAGTTCAGTACGGACACTTCTTACTCCACAGTAAACTTTTAATCGAAGTGCACTGCTCCATTTTTCATTGGTCACTGATATCACATTCCCAATCGGTATGAGACTATGAGCAATCATTTGCGTTGGGATTTCAAATGGAATACTGAAAATACCGTAACCTGCGTGGCACAGAATCACGTCGCAAACGCTTCCATCATTCGGCCGCTGTATTGCAAGTCTTTTTACTTGACGCTACTTCGGCGACTTGAGTGTTAATGATGATGAAAGACACACAACACCCAATCAACTGTCGGAATCGAAACCGGTCCACCTTGCGTGTTAGGCGGTATCGCTACCGCTGCACTACGGAAGCGGACGCTGCAACTTACAGTAATTCTACATCTACATTATTTATGGAAATTATGTAAGAACTTAAAATTCTGACTCATAATTAATTTACATTTTTCTCTTTACTTTATACTTCACAAAAAAGAAACGCCTTTACCTCTCAGTGTTTCCACAACTCACAAAAAATATGTGTTTAAAACGCTGCATTGCTTAAAAATTTTATAGATTTTTTACTATGTGTGTCTGTGTGTCTGTGTGTGTGTGTGTGTGTGTGTGTGTGTGTGTGTGTGTGTGTGTGTGTGGATTTGCATATGCGTGTGGGGGTGGGGGCGGAAGAACATGTGTTTGTAGTATCATCTCATAAGTCTAGCTCAAGTGTTTGATGATGACGCATTTTATCAACACTGTAAGGTGTCAGATTAATCAGTCAGCTCCTATTAGGCGGCAGGAGCCTTCAGATTATACATAGAAAACGGGTGTATTATATGGTTGTTATTTTCACACAATAAATCAAATGGTTCAAATGCCTCTGAGCACTATGGGACTTAACATCTGTGGTCATCAGTCCCCTAGAACTTAGAACTACTTAAACCTAACTAACCTAAGGACATCACACACATCCATGCCCGAGGCAGGACTAAACCTGGGACCGTAACGGTCACTCTGTTCCAGAATGAAACGTCTACAACAGCACGGCCACACCGGCCGGCTACAATAAATCAGTTACAGATCATATTTAATTTATGGTTTTACATTTTGAAAAAATAGATTTGTTACAAATTACATGTAATGTTTCTTTTAGATTTTATAGTTAAGTTTGTTTGTTATTCTATACTGTAAAACTCCAGAAACTATATGATGAAATAGCATGCTGAGCACCAGTTTGAAGACGTAATTTTAATACACGCTCGTACTCGTCGTCAACATCTTTTAAAATATCGTGCTAATGGTAGTTTCTTGCAACTCGAGTACATATGTGAAATATTTGCTGCAGCTAATCAAGTTTTAACAGCTTTATCTGCCCTAATAAAATCTGAATAATATTTAACTGCGTTTCTTGGACAAGCCGTTTAAAATATCAGTAAGATTTGTTTAATATAATTATCAACCAGCTAGTAATATAAAATCAGAAAATGTTCAGTGTAATAAATACATTGGCATATGTCGCGCACTTAAAAAGCAACAAAGTGTTCAGTTTCCGTAACGCTGTTTTTAATGAGTGTCTGTATTATTTCCACAGTTACTTCAGAAAAGACGTTTAAATCACAACCAGTACCAATGAGTTTGTAATGGTATCGAACTGTCTTGCGAACTAAACGCAGAACGACAGTAATTTTCCTTTAGAGAAAAATATTATTTTCTCCTATAGTTCCACTACATGATACCTTGCGAACAGAAATTGACTTTTAATATCCTTATAATATTCAATGACCTATGCGCGGTTATTAATAGTCAAACAAGCAGAAAAGAAACTTCATTAATCCATATGACTATTCTGGAAATCACCTGTGTCCATTTTTTTCAAATTATAGAGCATAGAAATCAGTCATCCTACAATTTACAAAGAAATGGACCACTGATTGCTGTGCTCTATCATTTGAAAGTCATATCAGAGTCGTTGAGTATACCCACGATCGTAATGGAAGGTAGCCTGATATGTCCATTTTGGAAATTTGTGGTAAGATATTGTGGGACCATATTGCTGAGGTCATCGGTCCCTAAGCTTACACACTATTTGGTCTGACTTAAACTAACTTACGCTAAGGACAACACACACACAACCATGACCGAGGGAGGACTCGAACCTCCAACGGAGGGAGATGCGCGGACCGTGACAATGTGCCCATTTTATCCACGCTACCGCGACATATCATGCTCGCAGTGCTAATAATGGGAAAGCCAATTTCCCCATTAGTGATATCTGAAAACGTTGATGAGAGATGTACTTTACAGTCTTGCAAATAAACCCATACTGCTTCTCCACATGTCGTGTAGACACCTATTGTGCTCAAGATCGGATGCTTTTCTCCCGTCTCCAAATGTGCTAGTTTTTCGATGACTATTGCAGCTCCCATTTCATTCAGATGTCTCAAATTCCGAAATATTTCTGTCCTGTGTTCTTGAATTACAATAAGTAAACACAATAAAGAAAATAAAATCATATCACTAGTAGCGGTAAGTAAATCATGTCAGACTTGCATTTTGGAGAACTGCTTCTGTGCACGCGTGTTCAACAAGGGAGCTGTGAACAATGACGGCTATGATGGAACAGCATCAGTGACATACCACTCATAGCAGGTGTTTATTTTCTATCCTTTATTGTGGTTCAAACAACTGAGAGATCAGTACCAGCAAGTGAGAACCTGTTCCTATAGCTAAAAACACTTAGTCAGCAAGTTGCGGGTAGCTGATGTCAGCATATGTTTAATCAAGACATTCTCATATTCCATTGGGCAAACAGGAATGCGTGTGGACTTTCAGGCCATACGCAATCAAGGAACGGAAAACATACCCTCAAATGCAGTTCTCAGTAGTCACTGCCTCGTCACCTTCAATCTGCGTAAGAAAAGAAATAGCTACATTGATTAGGTTCTCTAGCATTTACTGTAATTTAGCCGTGAAATTATCTGCTGCTGCCTGGCGTGTGAACGTTTCGTGATGACCAAGATGCCGCTTCCCAAATGTCAGATCCATATCACACGCTGCTTACCACACACTGTCTGGGAGACGAGGTATGATATGCTCGCAAAGGCTGAGTGACAACTACATCCTTTTGTAATGAAGAGTTTGTAGTTTTGGCAATAAAACCCTTCGTACATGTTTAATTATCCGTTGAAAACGAAAACGATCCCTTACCTTCCTCTCCATAGATCCAAGTGTTATGTTGTTCAATATGCGAAATTCCATGTAGTCATTAGGTGAATTCGAGTTCGTCGAACAATTTTTGTGGCTCTTCTTCAGCGTCTTACTCTGTGAGTCATTCACTTCATTTGCGACGGCCGTCGCAAACTTGGAGCAATAATCGATGTTTCTTGTAGTTCATCTTCAATGGATACTATTTCATTATCATGCAAATTTTTACATGGTACTTTTGAAACCAGCAACAAAACTAAACACAGTACCAGCTTATTTGGGCAATTCCATCAGAAATAATCGATATATGCTAACAAATTATTGCAGACTGTCTTCCAATCATGAAAATCATTTGCATTTTCGAACTCTCCATGCCTGTACATTCCCATGCCGATATGTGTGTCACCATCTCTCAATAAAGTCTCACAATTTTTATGTAATACGGGCTTCATAATATTGATCTGTTTATACCCTGTGTTGGCTGGCTGGTTCAAATGGCTCTGAGCACTATGGGACTTAACTTCTGAGGTCATCAGTCCGCTAGAACTTAGAACTACTTAACATCACACACATCCGTGCCCAAGGCAGGATTCGAACCTGCGGCTGTAGCGCCTAGAACCGCTCGTCCACACCGGACGGCTCCTGAGTTGGATTTAAGAGGTCTGTAAAAGAGAAATTTCCGTTTATGAGCCTTGCCAACCATGTGAAATTTATTTTAACTACCTAAAATGTTAAACGATAGATTATATAATCTTTCCATTCGCTATTATTTTATGTTATGAATTAATAAATCATCTCCGCTGACAGTTACATGTGATTTACCATTCATCCACATACTTGATACTGTGTACAGTATCACATGTTTTGTCTATTGGTTTACTCAAACGTGATGCCACTCTTCCTCCTGTCTCAACCATAATTTTATTTTGTGACTCTTCTTCAAGATCATAAACTTCCTCCCTGTAATCATCTTCTTAGTCTCTTTTCGCAAAGTCTCAATCACTTTCTCAGCTTCCTGATCCCGTAAATAACATGTTTAATTGATTTTAACGTCTTTCTGTTCTTCATCTTGGTCGGTCTTCTTGTTCTTCTTCTTCTTCTTCTTCTACTACTACTACTACTGTTGCTGCTAATACTTCTTCTTCTTCTTAAATAACAGCTGCCGTTCTTGAATCAGCCTTTATCGTACTTGAAAATCTAGTTTGAATGCTTTATCCGCCACAAATTCAGCTTCAGTTTGTCCTTTTCCCAGCACTGACAGCTTTCTCTAGGTGTTTGGTCGAAATTTCAACACCTGACTTTTAAGACTAATTTTTCATCCAGTGGATGGAATTAAGAAGTGTATTCTTAACAGCAGCTCAATCAGTGTCTGACTTCACTATAAGCTAATTTCTCAATTTATATAAGAATGTGGAACTGCTCAAATGTAGCAGCTGATGTCCTTTCTTTAAATACAAATGTAGTTATCGTATCGTGAATGCTACTCCCTACACACGCTACAAATTGGATGGTACGTACCAAGCCAGTTGGTTGGGTAGAGAGTTATCTGTTCCATTGCTAGCACGTTCCCCTGACCTCAATTCTTTGTACTGAGATCTGTGGGGCTCCCCGGGGTTTATGCCGCAAACGTTATTAACTCAGGGACATCTTATTACTGTCTCATGGAAGTCTGTAGTAACATTTGGTACCGTGCGGTAATATCTGAAGGGGCGCAAAAGTTCATGATTCGACACGCGCCTCAGTATATGGCTTGAGGCCCTCGAAAAGCGTGGTATTTCACCCTGTCTCGGTGTGAATAACGCTCTCACAACGTTTGTAAAAATGTTTGTGCATACTTTATGCTGACGTGACAGAAGTCATGGTATACCTCCTAGCATCGTTCCGGACGATCTTTTACCCGGCGTAGTGCGTCAACTCGACGTGTCATAGACTCAACAAGTCGATGGGAGACCCTTGAAGAAATATTGAAGCATAGTAACTCTATAGCGGTCCAAAATTGCGAAAGTGTAGCCGTTGCAGCATGTTGTGCACGAACTGACCTCTCGATTATATCCCATAAATCTTCTGTGAGATTCATGTTGGGTGATTTGGGTGTTAAAATCATTCGCGCGAATCATCCAGAGTGTCCTTCTGACCAGTGGCGAATAACTGTGACCCGGTGACATTGCGCACTTCAGCAATAACTAATTCGTTGTTTTTTGGGAACATGAAGTTAATGAATGGCTGCAGACGGTCTCCAGGCAGCCTAATATAACCATACCCAGTCAGTGATCGATTCATTTGGATCAGAGTACCCAGTCCATTCCATGCAAACTCAGCCCACACCATTATGTAGCCACCACCAAATTGCACAGTGCCTTGTTGACAACTTAGGTCCATCTTCGGATGCAGTTATTTACCAACAGCAGTATGTGTTGTAAAAATTTATTTTATTTTATGAGCTTCTATGTGGTACCAGTTTCGGCACTGCATTGTTGATGCCATCTTCAGGCCCCTCTCGTCACAGTCGTAAATCGCTATACATGGAAGGAGCCATATAACTGGATCCGTGAATCAAATCGTCCTGCAACAGCTCTTGTTGGCCAGGCGACACCGACTGAGTCGTCCCACGATCCATAATGGATCAACGACGACTTAGGTCCGTGGCTTCATGGTGTCTGCGCCACACACCAAAGCTACCATCAGCTCATACCAACTGAAGTCGTGACTCATCACACCGGGCTATGGTTTCCTAGTCGTGTAGGGTCCAACAGACAAGGCCACGAGCATAGGAGAGGTTCTGCCGGCGATGTCTTGCTGTTAGCAAAGGTACTTGCGTCGGTCGTCTGCTGCCATAGCCCATTAACGCCAAAATCCGCCGCGATTCCTAACTGATACATTCGTCATACGTCCCACACTGATTTATGGGGTTATTTCATACAGTATTTCTCATCTGTTAGCAATGACAACTCTAGGTATACTCTGCCGCTCTCTGTCGTTAAGTGAAGGCCGTCGGCCACTGCGTTGTCCGTGGTGAGAGGTAATGCCTGATATGTGGTATTCTCGGCACATTCTTGACATTGTGGGTATCGGAAAGCTGTATTCCCTAACGATCTCCGAAATGAAATGTCCCATGAGTCTACCTCGCAACTACCATCCCGCGTTCAACGTCTATTAGTAACTGTCGTGAAGCTCCTATCACGTCGGGAACCTTTGCTATGAATCGCTTGAACACAAATGACAGCTCCGTCAGCGCGCTGGCCTTTGTGCCTTGTGTACGCAATACTGCCGCCACCCGTATTCGTGCGTATATATATCCCATGACGTGTGACACTTCGAAAATTAAGTATACTATAACTGCTCTACTTCGTTTCTGCTTGAATTAGAGTCCCAGAAATTGACAATAGCAATTTTCATTCTTTTTTTCCCAGGATTCCAATGTCTCTTGTTGTTCATCCTCGTTTTTATAGAAGTCAACAATACGTTCATTCGTAAGTTTTAAAATATAGTGGCGCGAATAATTATCCAACAACTGTTGCGTCATTACCAAGTGGTATGAAGTAACTACATGTTTTCAATTTTTCTTGAAAATCACTCTGGCAACCAATGTACGGATTCAGCTACTCATATTACCTCATACTTGGCTGTTTATGTTGTCCAAACTATTTAGAATATATACTAAATTTTAACTGCTACGAAAGCTAATAGTTTCATCTGTCAGCACAATTCCTTTTTGACTCGTACAAGAATGCTGTAGCCTTTTAAAGTTACGATACTCTAAGTATGCGAGGAACTGTAGTCTAACAAGAAATGCTGCAATTGTAAGTATTATCAAAGGCCGGTACGAGTGCAGCTAACATCGTTCGACGAGTCACTTCCGGAGGATTCGATTTCCACACCAACTTTACACGTATGGGAAAAGTCGCAGGATCTCGGCAGGCCACAGTCGTGATACCGGTATGGGCTTGAGATATTCTAACGCCGCAACAAAGGGGGTTACAAAATGATACGACCAAACTTTCAGGAAACATTCCTCGCACACACAGAAATAGAATATGTTATGTGGACATCCATTCGGAAACGCTTACTTTCCATGTTAGAGCTCATTTTATTACTTCTCTTCAAATCACATGAATCATGGAATGGAAACATACAGCAACAGAACGTACCAGCGTGACTTCAAACACTTTGTTACAGGAAATGTTCAAAATGTCCTCCGTTAGCGAGGATACATGCATCCACCCTCCGTCGCATGGAATCCTTGATGCGCTGATGCAGCACTGGAGAATGGCCTATTGTATCACAGCCGTCCACAATACGAGCACGAAGGGTCTCTACATTTGGTACCGGGGTTGGGTAGACAAGAGCTTTCAAATGCCCCCATATATGAAAGTCAAGAGGGTTGAGGTCAGGAGAGAGTGGAGGCCATGGAATTGGTCCGCCTCGACCAACCCATCGGTCACCGAATCTGTTGTTGAGAAGCGTACGAATACTTCGACTGAAATGTGCAGGAGCTCCATCGTGCATGAACCACATGTTGTGTCGTACTTGTAAAGGCACATGTTCTAGCAGCACAGGTAGAGTATCCCGTATGAAATCATGATAACGTGCTCCATTGAGTGTAGGTGGAAAACAAACTAAAATGAGCTCTAACATGGAAATTAAGCGTTTCCGGACACATGTCCACATAACATCTTTTCTTTATTTGTGTGTGAGGAATGTTTCCTGAAAGTTTGGCCGTACCTTTTCGTAACATCCTGTATAGGCAGTGGGTTTCCAGTGGGCGTACGGATTGAGGTAACGATCATATCTCAAGTTCACTGATAAGGGTATCCGATGTCCGGTTACCCACTGGCACGCCTTGATGCCCCTCACAGCATATTAATGCCCCGCCCCCTCCCCCAGGGGAACCAGCGGCAACTGATCAAGCTCACCCAGGGGAACTGCCCACAAGTCTTTGGCAATTGCGTTTTATTCAGAGTCATGACGTAACTAGCGACTTGTCTCTCCACAATAAACTGGCGGTAAACCCACCTACTCCCCTGGATCAATGAGGATCAATCCCCCTCATTCCCCCCTTAATCATCATCTTTTATAAAAGGGACTCTTCAGAGTGAGAGATTCCCTTTGAAGCTAGGCTGTATAGGGAGAGGATCAAGCTGTGTCTGTTTGTTAATAACAAATAACTTTAATCCGTGTCACTTTCTGCCCATGCTATGAGTATTTGTTATTAGCAGTTTAGGCGCTTCAGTCCGGAACTGCGCTGCTGCTACGGTCGCATGTTCGAATTCTGCCTCAGGCATGGATGTGTGTGATGTCCTTAGGTTAGTAAGGTTTAAGTAGTTCTAAGTTCTAGGGGACTGATCACCTCAGCAGTTAAGTCCCATAGTGCTCAGAGCGATTTGAACAATTTTTTTTACTAGCACTTTAATACACTCCTGGAAATTGAAATAAGAACACCGTGAATTCATTGTCCCAGGAAGGGGAAACTTTATTGACACATTCCTGGGGTCAGAAACATCACATGATCACACTGACAGAACCACAGGCACATAGACACAGGCAACAGAGCATGCACAATGTCGGCACTAGTACAGTGTATATCCACCTTTCGCAGCAATGCAGGCTGCTATTCTCCCATGAAGACGATCGTAGAGATGCTGGATGTACTCCTGTGGAACGGCTTGCCATGCCATTTCACCTGGCGCCTCAGTTGGACCAGCGTTCGTGCTGGACGTGCAGACCGCATGAGACGACGCTTCATCTAGTCCCAAACATGCTCAATGGGGGACAGATCCGGAGATCTTGCTGGCCAGGGTAGTTGACTTACACCTTCTAGAGCACGTTGGGTGGCACGGGATGTATGCGGACGTGCATTGTCCTGTTGGAACAGCAAGTTCCCTTGCCGGTCTAGGAATGGTAGAACGATGGGTTCGATGACGGTTTGGATGTACCGTGCTCTACTCAGTGTCCCCTCGACGATCACCAGAGGTGTACGGCCAGTGTAGGAGATCGCTCCCCACACCATGATGCCGGGTGTTGGCCCTGTGTGCCTCGGTCGTATGCAGTCCTGATTGTGGCGCTCACCTGCACGGCGCCAAACACGCATACGACCATCATTGGCACCAAGGCAGAAGCGACTCTCATCGCTGAAGACGACACGTCTCCATTCGACCCTCCATTCACGCCTGTCGCGACACCACTGGAGGCGGGCTGCACGATGTTGGTGCGTGAGCGGAAGACGGCCTAATGGTGTGCGGGACCGTAGCCCAGCTTCATGGAGACGGTTGCGAATGGTCCTCGCCGATAACCCAGGAGCAACAGTGTCCCTAATTTGCTGGGAAGTGGCGGTGCGGTCCCCTACGGCACTGCGTAGGATCCTACGGTCTTGGCGTGCAACCGTGCGTCGCTGCGGTCCGGTCCCAGGTCGACGGGCACGTGCACCTTCCGCCGACCACTGGCGACAACATCGATGTACTGTGGAGACCTCACGCCCCACGCGTTGAGCAATTCGGCGGTACGTCCACCCGGCCTCCCGCATGCCCACTATACGCCCTCGCTCAAAGTCCGTCAACTGCACATACGGTTCACGTCCACGCTGTCGCGGCATGCTACCAGTGTTAAAGACTGCGATGGAGCTCCGTGTGCCACGGCAAACTGGCTGACACTGACGACGGCGGTGCACAAATGCTGCGCAGCTAGCGCCATTCGACGCCCAACACCGCGGTTCCTGGTGTGTCCACTGTGCCGTGCGTGTGATCATTGCTTGTACAGCCCTCTCGCAGTGTCCGGAGCAAGTATGGTTGGTCTGACACACCGGTGTCAATGTGTTCTTTTTTCCATTTCCAGGAGTGTATTACGTCATTTGATGCAGCAGCAGAGACCACAGCTAGGCAGATATGTTAATACTGCTATTGTTCCACAGCTTTGCAACTTTTTAACACATCTTCGTATTTTTTCTGTATTTTGCGCGATTTTCGTATTTTATCCAGTTAGGAAAAAGTACCCCACTTTTCCCGACATTGCATCAACATCACGATGTTCTCAGCTAATAACAATGCATCATTGGCCCAATTTATGCATCGTTTTTAAGCTACTATAATCCGTTCATCATAAGAATAAACCTGATGTAAACAAACACAAACGCAGTGATTCGTCAGAGGCCGTAGCACACGTACACTGATGTTGCAAAGCTCTTAGAAGTAGGTCTTACTTATGTATTTTATATCTTAGTACTAAGTTGTCTGCTTGGTTAGCCGTTCGCTTTAACGCACGGAATTTCGGAGTGAGAAGACGCGCCTGGTCTCCGGCACGAATCGGCCAGGCGGACTTGTGTCGAGGTCTGGTGAGTCAGCCAGTGTGTGGATGGTTTTAAAGCGGTTCTCCATCTACCTCTCCCAATGCTGGCTGGTTCCTCTTACTCCGCCTCAGCTACACTATGTCGGCGATTGTTGCGCAAACAAGTTCTCCACGTACGCGTACACCACCATTACTCTACCACGCAAACATAGGGATAGGGTTACACTCGTCTGGTGTGAGACGTTCCCTGGACGGGGTGGAGCGGGTGGGGAGGGGGGAGGGGGGGCGTTGGGGGGGTTTCCACCGGAAGCCGAACCACACAATAACCCTGAAAGAGTAGTACGGTGTGGGGCGGCGCAGGGGTGAGGTGGACCGCGGTAATCGACGTAGGGTTGTGGACCACTGCGGCTGCGGCGGGGACGGAGCCTCTCCGTCGTTTCTAGGCCCCCGGTTAACATAAAATACAATATAATAGTACATAATAGTACTAAGTTACCTTACATGAAACTTTAACGTATTCAAATGTATTAAGAGCCATCAACGTTTTTGTTAATCACGTTTTAGCTACGTAGTTTTTATATCAAAAATCATTTACAGTCACAGCCTCTGCAGGTTTGTACTCTGATTGTCGCGCTGTTAATGAACAGTATGAAAATGGCTGAGGCTGCTTTCTGTTCCGTAGTGAAACACGCGGGTGGAACATAGTAAAAATGTGCCGAGCAATAGTTTATTCTTAATCTTTTTCATAAATTTACGGAGATAATCGGCTCTGAAGTTTTCCCGGTGTTGTATACACTGCAGTTGATAAAGAAACCCATATTGAACGTGTAGCGCAGTCGGTAGCGTAATAGACACTAAACGAAATTTCGTTATTCGTGCGTTGGTTCAAATCTTACGCTTGTTATCATTTTCTTTTTTTGAATTATTCACGTCTTCTTATTTCTAATTACGTATTGGACGTGAAATTCCTGCTTCCATTTCAAATACAAATTCTTAATTACCGATGTTTTATAAAATACTGTTCACAAAAAGTAGTTTAGATTAGGAAAACATAATAATTTAATTTTTTAAGGAAAAGATGAAAAATGAAATACTCTTTATTTGGGCTATGTCCATCGTTTTATGCTACAGAGGTACATAATTATCGTAAAAACATGAAAAACAAATTCCGTATTTTTACATTTGCTACTGTACCATTACAATATGAACCCAGCAGAACGGATCTGGTGCCAAGCTGCGGAATTTGACTTGAGAGGTAGGAAGACTGTTAAGCTGCCAGACGTACTGGAAAAACACACGCAGATTCTTCACACGTCACTGCCGAACGGTGGCGGGATATAGAACGGCTCGTCGTAAAAGAAGAAGAGAAAATGCTGCTGTGGTATCGATAGCTACGATGCCATGGCGTAGGTACAAGACACCGACACCAACGACAGCGCCCTCTAGCCAACACTGTGCAGCTCTAGGAGCGCCGCTCTAGATTCAGCCACTTTGATTCCGAGTAGACGACCAAACAACATTGTTTCATTATCATAGTGGGCGAGCCACTACAGATTTTGCCTGTGTTAGCTTTGATACATCCGGTTTCGCACCTACGTGCTCATCATAACCAAGGTTATGTTAACCCTGTATTTATTGTCTTACCTAGAGAAAACATCTTTTACTTTAAAAGCAGTACCGAGATATTCACCTCACCTGCTCTTACTCTCTTTCTATACTCGGCCTACCATCAGTTTACAGGGATAGACCCACGCGTCGCCTTCCAGACGGAATACAAAAGCTGCGGCTGGTTGGCTTCGTGGATTCTGTTTTTGGTAGGCTCGTTAGTAACGTAGCAGGTGACACTTCCAGCAATCAAACGTATTTCTCGGGTTGGGATAAGGAAGGAGTTAAAAGATTCCCAGACGACTGACTATAAGCAATACCTTCAGTGGCTTCAATATTTAATTATACGGTGAAATCCTTCAGTACTCTCTTACGGTACACACAGCTTATGCTGAAAAATTACCCAGTGATTAAGTCAGGAACTTTCATCGCTCTTGTTTTTAGTTAATAGTACGTTAGGTAAAACGATAACATGTTGCAGTTTTCGTCTAGTCGCCTTAGGATCTCATTGTGGGAGATTTGCCGTGCATTATTTTATTCTGCTTAAAAATTAAACGACATTCGAAGCTGTATTGCTCCTCTGCTCGTCTCTTTTTACCTGTGTACTGGAGCTGGCCATGTCACTGCAGGCTAGCTGTAACAGCTGAACAGCCAGTGCAATCCAAGTTAAATGCGCTGGTAAAGCTGTTGTCACTTATTGTCACTAAGTCGATGCGCGCGTAATGCTCAGCAAAAAACCTATCCTTATTATCGTATCCAATAAGGTTCCAGCAAACGCGGAAGAATACATAGTGCAATCTTTACATCAAGTTTATTCATACGATGAAGGAATTATAGTCTGTGTAACGTCATAGTGTTAGAAAGAAACATGTTGGTAGAAATAATGACGTCACGTTACATTAAATATGTCATAGCAAGTCTTATAAGCACTATCCATTTTAGTCCAAAATTAATGTACAAGAAATGACGCACTGCGATTTATAATCCCCCAGCTAAGCTACCACCAAATTACTATATTGTGTGACATAAGGTAAAATTCTGAGGGTTACCGATTTCGGACCAAATATACTGTGTGTAGCACAGCGCTATAAGAAAGGTGCATCTGCAGAGCCAGCTGACTACTATTCCTAAATTTGATTCTTGCGAGGTATTAGTTGTTTTGCAAAATATTAGCCTGTCTCAGGGGTACCCAAACGTTTCCTATGACAGAACACTACGAGTTTCCTAGTACGTTGATTGAAATAAATGTTTATTTTGGAGGTTAATAAAATTTAAAGTATTATGAAAACTTATTTTATTTAGTGATTATTTCATTTCTAAATCCAGCTGGTAACTGGATGACGTTCTAGCGCAGTGGTTCCTATCTTTGGTTTATTCCTCAAGACACACTCTACAACTCCTTGAAGTTTGTGGCAACATTTCTGGGACATCCTGTAGACGTAACTAATACTGTTGGTGTGTGGTCGTATGGAAACGAATGTATTCTGAGGCGTCTGATTCTACTACAGTGGTTGCATAAGTCTGGACTGAGTCACAAAGTCCAGATAATGCGTTTTATTGTATCAAAATACACTCTTCACTTATGTTTAATACGACATCAAAGTCATTCATGTATTATGACAACCCTCCATTGCTAGGGTAGGAGTGTCACGTACTTACATATAGATGTCATGCTTCGGAGCTGCATCTCGTATGTAATTGAACATTAGGGCTGATTCTTAAAAAAATCTAAATGCTAAATATGCATTTTTGGTATACAGAATGGCAGGCATAATGAATATCGCTTGTCGTTACACCCGACGCCTCTCTGGGGTACTGAAGTCGCGGCACACCCAGTACGCTCTAACTGCATTGCACGTTGAATCCCATTCAGATCATGTGACTGGAACTGTTGTCATCATGAACTATACCCGACGGGATTATTGCTACTAGAGTGAATAATCGTCATTAGTAAAAAAACAACATTTGCTGTTGCTGGTAATGTTGCCATTCTATTAAGCATACCGGATTTGGTCGTTAACTCTTACTAAATACTAAGGCAGACAGGTGTGGGGTGAAAACCGGCATCTTCCTGAGAATTCAAATAAATACTGTTGATTTGAGTGGCTGTGCATAAGTTCGATGTAAACAGTTACCATAATCGGTTAATAAGCTATGCTTTCTTGGCCTATAACTCCAAATACAGAACCTCAAAATGTGTAACATGCACTGCGAAACAACGAAGCTTACAGTTCTAGTGTGGATGATCACTACGTTGAGTGACTGTCTATACTTAGTAAGCAATCAACATACCAGTGTTTCTTGACTTTTAAGAATGAAGAATATTCTTTTTATCATAAATATGAGAACGTAAAGAGCATCTATGCATATCTAGAGGGTTTAATGGTCTTGCTGCAAAGGTGTAGATCAGATTCTACCATTTGCTAGGTGCAGGAAGCAATAAGGGTCGAGCATAGTCAGACATTAACCAGTTTACGTTTCGTGTAGTAAGCCCAAACATGGCTCTGAGCACTATGGGACTTAACATATGTGGTCATCAGTACCCTAGAACTTAGAACTACTTAAACCTAACTAACCTAAGGACATGAGACACATCCATGCCCGAGGCAGGATTCGAACCTGCGGCCGTAGCGGTCACGCGGTTCCACACTGAAGCGCCTAGAACCGCACGGAGATGGCGGCCGTCTAAGCCCAAAGACCGTTCTGCCATTTGTCTAGTACGGAAGCAATACCAGCTCATATGTTGTTGGTCGTGACATCTTTTCTGGTTATGGCTCCAAAAGTTAGAATAAGTAAATGTCTTATTTCTTTTTGATCTGTAAGTGTTATGAAAGATAAAAGTTATAATGAATTTTTCGGTAATGGCAGAATGCAATACCGTACCTTGATGCTGTTCTTCAGAAATGAATATCAGGACCTATACTGGTTCATAAGAGCACATGCTGTATGCCTACAATTTTAACGTGAATGTCGATAAGACAAAACTGTGATACTGTCAGATGCTTTGCAACCGATCTAATGGTGGAATTTTCTGTTAGTCCGCCGGATGGTGGAAATTGTTTCACCTTCGCCTTCTTTTAGACCAAGAAAGAGAAACATGTTTCATCATGTACTCGCAGATAAGACCAGCAGAAGTATAGACTGTCCAGATGTATTAAAGTTCAGCTACGCAGCGCTAATGTAAATATGGTGTTGTAAGTAAATAGCTACGGTTGGTTTTCGAATCTATAATAATTTGTCACATACGTAATCTTTAAGGATTTTTGTAGCGTGTTATGACAAATATAGAATTGGATTGATAGTCTGAGACGCTTATCATGTTGGATTAATGAATGAAGGCTTCAGTTATCGCAAGAACTAGTTCCATAGAAGTCTGTGCAACTGACACTCCGGTGCTTACATGGGTAAATTCCTGAACAAACATTAGACACTGTGTTTCTTAAGTGCTTACCGAAACCCTAGGTCACTTATTACTTATAAGAGAATCACGCGAGCATGACGTATCTGTTACTAAGACACAGACAGAAACACACACACACGAACATAATGTTACGTTGTGCCTGCCACGAGAATCGTGCTACGGACGAACACGACTATCAGTCCCTATTTTCTCATACCATACGTGAAATATACCCTGACTATGAATGTCACCTCTCAATAGTAATTTTCGCGAAAAGAGCTTTGTCCTATTTGAGCTCACGTAGTGCTAACGTGTTGATTAAACCTACTAGCACCAAGACCAGCAAGAAATTTTTTTTAAGTCTTCTGCATGGTGGGGCAAGTGAAAGAGTCTCAGAGAACATGTGCAGGTGGAGTATTCATCCGCATGATCGGCGTAATATGCCTCGACGTGACATGCCGGTGTCTTGAGACTTGTGCAAAACAGATCCCGTCTGACGCCATTTTTGGGCTAAGTGTTACACGGCACTCTTTGCCGGTATTTTGACACCAGTAAATTTCTCAGCAAACAACCGACCACACCGTTTCCACGACTTCGTTGCTACGTAAATTTCCTCAAAGAACACCCGCTCTTCCACTATGAGTATGATCGTCCCCTTTGCACTGCTCCAATCTCACTGACACATGTATACATTGTGTGCTCGTCTTGGGATGTGTTTTTATTTGCCCCACGCTGTACCGCAAAAGAGTTGTGTTACAGGCAACAAAAATTCACTGCCAAGAACTATGGCCAGCAAGCCTATGAAACGATGTTACGGGATTTTCTCCTCAGTGCAGATGTAATGTGTAATAGAAGTAGAATATAATTATCGTGCAATCTATCTTGAAGGTATGATCCCTAAAAGAATAACCAGGAAGAGTAGTGTTAGAGGAAATCGCCACGTGCAAGGATTACGGTATTTCCTATGAAATGGACACTGATATTAGCTGACTAGTGGATTTGTGTTTCATCGTCAATGACTATGTCATAGAGGAGTAGTTGTCAGAGCTCTAACGATGTATCTGAACCAAGGGAAAGGTGGATTATAGGTGAAATCTTAACTTACAACAATTTATACCTTATGATAACACTGTAGCGAGTACTAGTTCTTTTTTTTTTTTTTTTGCTGCTACAAAAAGCATTTTTGTTAATAAGAATTGGTAAGCCCAACAGTTTACAGACAAGCAGTAAAAATAGTTTCAGTGCCTTATTACTCATACAGCTACCACTGCCTGCTTCACACTTCAATAGGTGACACGCTGATAGTCCTGTCAAACAGCTTCCTGGTATCAGAAACGCAGTCACTTGTGTATGGGCAGTGTTCGGCTTCTGTTTCATTTAATGGCCACAGTGCGGCCTCCCTGTTGTACGTGTTGGGATCACAGGCAGAGAATTTTCTTGACTGTTAACGCTAGCGCCACAACAGAGGTTGGTGGTTGTCTGATGTGTAGGATGAGTTCCAGCAGTTTAATTGAGCCTACGAAATGGCTCTTCCCAGCTAGTTACACGATACTCATCGAACGATCGAGGTCTGGTCACTTTTCTCACAGCTGGTTTCTCCAAAGTCACCATCAGCATCCCTGCCTCAGCATCTCGTCAAATATGGTGGTGATTCTATTGTTATCATCTATACTCAGTTCGTTTTCTTCCAGTTGTCACTGTGCTCCTATTGTTCGCAATTGGAATTCCGTTGGTGGGAGGGTAATTGTAATTGAGTCTTAGGAGATTCGGTTTAACAGTGGGCGGTATTCAATCTCTGCAGATCACTAGTATCACATTTTATAGTATAGCGGGTATGGCATCACGACCCCTGTGGTTGGTTTCCTTTGTATACAGGAAGACTTCGCTTTTTCTCTCTGATCTGTGATCATGTGTGAGTATCATTTCTGTGTGGCCTCTACTTACATATTTAAGATCATTTCCGCACCTATATAAGAGTCTTACAGTGATGTCCACATTAATAATGCGAGAGTTACGAGTCTCTTTATTCTACCTGGAAGCCCTGGCGGATCTCTATGACAATCAGTGTGCTTGCAGGATTGTATTTATGAGTTTAATAGCATCACATACAACTAACTACATTGGGTGTGCCTGCAGGATTGTATTTACGAGTCTAATAGCACCACCTTCAACTAATTATATTCCGGGTTTATGTGTATAAATATCATGTGTTGGTTTTATTTTGTTTACATAGTTACGTATCTTTATCACACCTACAAGCGTTGTCTGGTAGAAAATCGAGTCGCTGACGCGTAAGCACTAGTTTTAGAAGCATGATGGTTGGAGAGGAGGGGGAGGAGGACTGGTTTCTTCTTTACTTTTTGGTCCAGAGTGAAAGGGTGGATAAGAGAGAGTGCTTGTTGCTTAAACTGTCAGCAACTTTCATCCGTAAAGGTCTCCACAGACTTCCTTGGGTGAGCTTGTAATTGTCTGCCGATTTACGACTGGTTATCCTACATGTGATGCAACGTCCCTGAATGCTCAGTTTTCGAATCAGTGCCTTTTGCGCCAGCCACCAGGCCGAAAATGATTAAATGTATAATTATGCAAATTTCTCGGACAATGCTGGCTGTGTGTTCACAGTTGAACTCCACAGTGAGACTTAGAAGGTGGGCTACCCTGCAGGCTACTTGTAGGTCGTTCGAGATACTAGTCACTTCTCTAGGTCCGTATTCTGTTGTGCCGTACTATACACACAGTTTTTTTGGGTGGGAGCACTATAATTTTGTCCTGACGTCATCATGTCCACCAACATTGGAACGAGCCCATATTAATATGCCCTAGTACTTTAGGGATAACTTTACGATAGTTTATAGATTGAGTTGTGGTATTTCTGCAATGTGTTCCCACCAGGCTAACCTCACCAAGGATATGTTCTCACACAATTCACCTACACGTGGAGATAGACTAAAATGTTACAGAACAACTAATAACTTCCAAGAATCAAATTTAGCAATGGTTGTCAGTTGGCTCTGTAGGTCCGCATTTTTCTGTAGCGCTGTGCTACACAAATAGCATCTTTTGCTGGAAATTGGTAACCCTGAGAAATGTACTTGATGTCACACAATATAGTAATATGGTGGACGTTTAGCAGGGAGTTGCTACTCGTGGTGTGGTATTTCTGATGTATTATATTTAGTATCAGATAGATTATATAATGGTAAGACAGAGATTTAGGAACCAGGTTTTAAGTTGTAAGACATTTCCAGGGGCAGATGTGGACTCTGACCACAATCTATTGGTTATGACCTGTAGATTAAAACTGAAGAAACTGCAAAAATGTCGGAAATTAAGGAGATGGGACCTGGATAAAATGAAAGAACCAGAGGTCGTACAGAGTTTCAGGGAGAGCATAAGGGAACAATTGACAGGAATAGGGGAAAGAAATACAGTAGAAGAATAATGGGTAGCTCTGAGGGATGAAGTAGTGAAGGCAGCAGAGGATAAACTAGGTAAAAAGAAATCCTTGAGTAACAGAAGAAATATTGAATTTAATTGATGAAAGGAGAAATTATAAAAATGCAGTAAATGAAGCATGCAAAAAGGAATACAAACGTCTCTAAAATGAGATCAACAGGAGTAAAGGAGTTTTGCTATTTAGGAAGTAAAACAACTGATGATGGTCGAAGTAGAGAGGATATAAAATGTAGACTGACAATGGCAAAGAAAGCGTTTCTGAAAAAGAGAAATTTGTTAACATCGAATATAGATTTATGTATCAGGAAGTCGTTTCTGAAAGTATATGTTTGGAGTGTGGCCATGTATGGAAGTGAAGCATGGACGATAACTAGTTTGGACAAGAAGAGAATAGAAGCTTTCGAAATGTGGTGCTACAGAAGAATACTGAAGATAAGGTGGATAGATCACGTAACTAATAAGGAGGTATTGAACAGGATTGGGGAGAAGAGAAGTTTGTGGCACAACTTGACTAGAAGAAGGGATCGGTTGGTAGGACATGTTTTGAGGCATCAAGGGATCACAAATTTAGCATTGGAGGGCAGCGTGGAGGGTAAAAATCGTAGAGGGAGACCGAGAGATGAGTACACTAAGCAGATTCAGTAGGATGTAGGTTGCAGTAGGTACTGGGTGATGAAGCAGCTTGCACAGGATAGAGTAGCATGGAGAGCTGCAGTCTCAGGACTGAAGACAACAACAACAACATATTTAGTTGGAAATCGAGAGGGCTTAAAGAATTTGCTATGATGTCATTAATATGATGTCACATGATTATTTCTCCCACCATGTTCTTTTCTAACGCAATGACGTCACACACACTAGTAATGAATTGGGGGTGTTACGACCGTTTGCTACTTGTTACGACTTCTGCACCACTTGTTAGCACCAGACACAGTGGCTGCACCAAAGACTGAGACGGCTAGGAGCTTTACAATTATTTATTGAATTTTCTTTTCAATTTCTCCCTCGTCGTCGCTGTCCCTCCGCCTGGGTGCTGCTGTGTAGATTCTCCGACAATGCGCGCAATGCGTGCTGCCGATCTCACTCGGAGCCTCAGGCCAGCAGTGCTCCGCTGAAGTCGGATGCCCTGTGGTTGAGATGAACTCGTCGCCGCCAGCCGCGTCGCCGTGAGGTCAGCTGCCGACGCCTGCTGCACCGGCGGCTGGGAAGACGTCAGTCGCGATGTCCGCGAGGTCTCGTCATGGACGGACGACGCTGCGTGGCCGTGTTGCCGTGAAGTCCGGGCGTCAGTCCCCGGCGCGCCTGTGACCAAGACCGCGCTGCGGCCGGTCCTGCTGAAAGTTCTCCCTATAGTTAGTCAGCCATGGTGCCGAGTGAACTGGGGCCGACCACCAGAGCTGAAGTTCATATCTGGCGGCGAACGGATGACGCCTGTGAGCTCGAACAGACTTCCGGAATCGTCACCTACGAAAATTGAACATTCAGACACGGACCACGTCTGTCCTCAGATCCGAACTGCTTCCTAATGTCTTCTGTCCGTTGCTGCCTGCGCTCCGTTATTTATATCCGGCAGGAGGACGTTTTTTACCCTCGATGGCAGCTTCTTGTTATTACTCCCGCAGTATATTGCAGCGTAAGTTAGCGTGCTGACCTCACTTCTCCTTAGTCAGCACTCTCCAGGCTTCGCTTGGCGCACGGTCTGTGTGCGTCCTTGCGTCAGCTTGTTGGTAGACTGCAATTGTCAGCAAGGCTATCTGTGCCGCGCTTACTTCGCAATGCCACGATCGCCGGATGCCTCTGTTTTGCCATTCTCCACTGCGTGAAGCAATGCTTACTACATGTGGGCGCAACAGTGGCTTAACAACGATAAATAACCCGGGTCCTTACTGCATTTTGATGTGCTGAGAACATCAAGACATCGATGCGACATCGGTAGCAGTGGGGTGGCTGTTGTGAGGTTGGTTAAAGTGTAAAAATTGTGAAAAATACAGAGAAAATGCGAAAATGTGTGAAAAATGTGTAAAATTTAGGAAGTGTGGGATTACTTAAATATTTGCCTGGGTGAGGTGTCTGCTGGTACCTTGAATGATGTAATACTAAATTGCTGTTAACTTATAGCCAAACGTGGCTATAGGTTATTTGTTACTAACAAATAGACACAGTCTACAGTGTTTTCCTGTTCTGTCCAGTTCAGAGTGTTCCTGTTATAAAAGAGGAAAATTTTGAAAGAAAAACGTAAATGATTAAAAAATACTTAAAATTGGGGAATATGTCAAAATCGTGGTAACTGCGAATAAATAAGCGAAACTGTGATGGAATGAGAGTACATACATATCACTTGCTAGTGCCTCAGCTGATGTATTATTAAATAGTTATTAACAAACAGGCCGCAAATGATGTGACTTCATGTTATCTATTATTAACAGATAGACACAGCCTTATTATCTCCCTATTCATCCCAGCTCCAGAGTGAATCTCTCCCACTCAAGTGTCTCTTTATGATGATAGTTTTAAAGAGGGAGCAGAGGGGGGTTCTTGATCATCATTGGTCCCAGGGAGTGGGTGGATTTTTCTACCAATAATGTATCAAGTGAGCAATTTCGAATTACGTCATGACCTTGATTATAAGTGTTGTAGGGGAGATCCTCTGGGTGGTCTTGATCAACTCCTGCAGCAAGGAGTCCAAGTGTGTTGCTTGACACCAGATACCCTTATCATTGAACTTGAGGCATATCGTTATCTCAACCCATGTGCGCATTGATAACCTACTGATTATCACTTGTGGCGTTATCATATCACAAGCCCACATTGGTAACACATTTGTAGCCTACCGAGACACTGTCACGTTTCTCAATGCCTGTCAATGTGTTTTGGAAATGGTGATGGCGGGAAGTGACACGTTGCACGATATTGACCTGCGGCCTTACTGACTCTTGGTGGCCACTATTCTAGTTATTTGCGGTTTGGGGTGACCAATGCGCCTCTGAGCCGCTTACTCTACTTCGCAAGTAATAGCAGCAGTCATAATCACTTTATGAGCATCGTCTACGAAAATTCTCGAAAGCAGGATTTCTCAAACGTCCTTACCAAATATCGGAAGGAACCATCTTTGGCCTTGTACCCTATCCGCTGGGCATCTTTTCGATCAACGTGGTCGACTAAGTGCAACAATTACTACGCTGTGTCTTTAGTTGTTGCTCAGTCTGCCTCTGCAATATGATAGACGCGTACAACGATATACTCAATGATTGCTCCTTGCGATCACTTCCATCCCTTTCCTCCATTACCCTGAGATGTGCTATTACCCCTTGTTCGTCAAAAGCGCCAGTTTCTATTTGTATTTGCTGTTTTAATGAACTACTGCTAGCAGCAAGCACTTACACAACGACACGTGAGCAACAAGTGTCACGAGAGATCAATCACTCTCCGTATCAGTCAGTTACATGCCAGTCAACCAACAAATACCATCTATGAGGCTAACAGATCATCATCCAGGCTCACTACTAACATACTACTGATAATATCGAGTGAACGATAGAGAAGGCGTATCTGAAATAT
Organism: Schistocerca gregaria; assembly: GCF_023897955.1. Lineage (NCBI taxonomy): Eukaryota > Metazoa > Arthropoda > Insecta > Orthoptera > Acrididae > Schistocerca > Schistocerca gregaria. The sequence goes on from NC_064931.1 coordinate 840,465,874, forward strand.
ATCAAGAGATACCTGGCGTCCTTTGCCACTGACCGGTCGTCAGATGGTCCGATTATGTAGAATGCTGCTGTTTGCTGTCTTGTTTTACATTTCCCTTTGCTTTATATGTGTTAAAGGGCGGTGAAAGGTAGGAGGGGGTGGGGGTGGATGCCTTTGAAATCAACTTAACAGAACACTCACTTAAATTTTCCATTTTCTTTTAAATATATTTCCGTCGAATTGCAGAATAGTAGTTTCGATAAGATGCCACCGAATGCTTTCACACCATGCCTTACCAGACCTAGTGTTTCATCTTCAATTTCTTGACAGAATGAGACGTCATAATCTATTCTTCTAGTTTGTAAGCGCTGATATTGCCCAAATTGAGGGTAACTACTTTAATAGTAAAGTAAATCTTCGTTTCTTTAGCGAAATTCTGGTTCTACTTACATATAGCTCACAGTCAGAGCCCTCAAGTACACTTTCAACGAAAACTAAATTTTGCAGTTCTTTTTATTGAATAAGACCTTCCGTCTGATATAGTTACTGGATTCACTGATTGTCTATCTAATGGATTTTCTAGGATCTCTTGGTACAGGCGTCCCTCGCTATTGCTTGTAAGACTGCATATGGTACCATCCGGCAGTAAACAGTAGTCACCGGACATAATAATGAGTTCTGAGTCTTTGCCAGCTCTCTGCAACTGTTGGAATAATATCTCTTGTTCCCAGGGATAATTGCCAGGGCTCTGGGACGATACTGCTTCTGGCACAATATGTACAGCAAATCAGCATAGCTCTTTTATGTCTCTTCTTTCCAGCTTTCCGTAATTCTGGGTTCCTTCAGTGTACCAACGGATTCAGTTGTCAGCACTCTGTCACACTTGCTTATAGTTAGGATTTTCAGCAACAAAGTGCTGCTATATATACTGGGGCAGAAGAACACAGAACGAGCCTTTTCGTGTTTCGTTCCCTTTTATAAGCTTAGCGTATCGAAGAGCTCAGAAATCATGTCTTTTGGTAAATAGACAACTGTAAGTTAGTTTCACTGGTGCTTCACGTTAGTTTAAACATAGCGTCATGTAAGCTATTGCTTTCCCCGTCATAAATGAGATACAAATCATTACACTGAAAATAAACGAAAGAAATTGAAATACTGTAGCAGAGCGAACACTGTAACACTTTATAAAAAATGATTACTGAAGAAACCTTCACAAGCCAAGATCTCTAAATAAGCATTTCATGGACTAAAGATTCCGACAGAGGTATGCTGTCATCATCGAATCTGCAAGAGGATGAACAGAAGTTGGTAGGACATGTTTTACAATAATGATATTCTCTAACCCAGAATAATTTTATTGACATTGACAACGGCCGCGGAAGCCTACGGTTACATTTAATAATGATATTATACATTGGTTAACTGTCTTGTTTCATAGTCTGTGGAATTATTACATAGCTTATGTTTTAAAACTTGTACAGAATACTCTCCATCAGTGTTGCATATCGCTTCACATTGCATATCCTCTTCCCAACACCATGAATATATCAACACTTCAGCATGTCAAATATAAAATCACTACTCTGCTCTGATTCGAGTGTTCATGTTCACCACCAACTGGCATCTGTCAGAGACGCGATGTAAAATCAGCGACTACCATGGGGCACTGTACTGATTGAATGAATTATCCTCTTGTGTGTAGCATAAGACATGGATGCGTAGTTACACATAACTGGCAATAGACATTAAGGACTATTTTTATTTACTTCATTATATAGTCCAACCAAGATATATGTATAAAGTTTGCTTATAATTGATGTACGTACCTTTCGTAAGTTTGTAGGATAAAATATGTATGACATATATCAAGGACCAAAAAATTGGCTTGCAACATGGTAAATGTAGACAAGAATTTAAAAAGAAGTTCTTGAGAAAACGTGTAGGCAGTGGCGGATATAAAATTTTTGTGCCTCTAGGCACACCATAACATATGCGCCCCTTCAAAAATATGTTTTCATTAATATCCACATAGTTTTGAGTCACAATGAAAGTGCTCTAAGGAGCTATTCAAAGCCGCATTATAATAAACCTGATATTAGTTGATTCACCATTTAAAAGTTTCCAATAAAATAAATTTTAGTTCAAATATCTGGTTTTACTGCCTGATGACCTTCGTTAACTACAAAATCCATGTTACAAATTTGATTAACGCCACGGTGTAAAATTATGTATATTTTTGATTTATTAACTCAGCATTCCACAGAATCATCACTAACGAGGTTACTTCTTTTCGTTATATCTCATTCGACACTTAGATTAGTGTGAGACTTGAATTTAGGACTAATTTGTTTTTCATTTTTAATTATTGTTTCATTCACATTTACTTCTTTCACTAAAGCTGTAGATGTAGACCTATCATCAGTACTACTTGAACACGAAATCGAACCAACAACATTTATCGTGAAAAATTTTTCTAGTTGGCCAAGCATTGTTAGAGCATTAGATTCTCCTTCTCTTTGTCCCTTCGCTAATTTCAGAAATATCCATCCAATTAATTTTGCCGGCCGAGGTGGCCGAGCGATTCTAGGCGCTACAGTCTGGAACCGCGCGACTGCTACGGTAACAGGTTCGAATTCTGCCTCGGGCATGGATGTGTGTGATATCCTTAGGTTAGTTAGGTTTACGTAGTTCTAAGTTCTAGGGGATTGATGACCTCAGAAGTTAAGTTCCATCGTGCTCAGAGCCATTTCGAACGAATTAATTTTTCATTTTCCTTTAGTTCCTTTTTGTCACTCTTATTCATGTTAAAGACACTTGTGAAATATTAACACCAACACTAAAAAACATAAGTTTGTAAATCCAGTTCAAAATTGCACCACACAGCACGCGAACACAAAACATTTTACTTTAAACACTAAAGTCAACCAACACCAGCATAAAAGAAAATAAGTTTCGCCAAGTTTTGAACATGGCTGCTTGACTGAGTGACCGTTTATAAATTAAAATTGAAGGAAATGAGCCCCAGGAAACAATTTTTTAGTCTTATTAACCAGGTTTCAACACTTCTATGAGTGCCTTCATCAGAATTTACACATTTAAAGTGGTCTGTAACATAATTCCAAATTTATGGGAAGAAAAAAATTTTTACATTAAAAAGTGTAAGTACTGACCAACAATAAAAGACAGAGACAGTACCTACATATCAAGTATAATATAAATAACAGGTCAGAAAGGCTTTAGTCACAAACTATTTAAAAGTAAATGTGAAGTTTCTAAGGGCTGCTCATACCTGAACAGCCACAGGTTTTTTGATAATAAGTTTGTAATTAAAAAGCCTTCCAGTTCAAAATCGTACCACACGGCAAACGAGCACAAAGCTTTTTACTTTGAACACGACAATAATCAAACGACTAGCTTGGATAAATTGACAGACCTGTGATACGAAATCAAATCTTTAAATGTTAAAATAAGAACAGTGCAGTAAACGCCGCCCACTAAAGATGCTGTCTCTATAGCCGTGCTTAGTGGGCCTTATAGTAAATTCATCTCTGGAAGTCGGTATTTTGGGGTAGGCCCCCTACTGTACGTCATGTTTATAATTTACAACTGACAAGTGGAGGTCCCTATCGATGCGATCGATTTTTTGAATCTATCTAAATGGTGATCCAGGCTAAGATCCCAGATATCACACATTGCAGTCATTGACCCTGGTGGTCCTTCGTTTGCGAGTAGCTGACGAAAATAAAAATCGGAATTTTACTTCGTATTCAACAGCATTCAAAAAGACGCGTCATATGGTGTGGTTCCGTGGCGTAATGGATACGATCACACCTACCCGTGCAGGAGGTTGTGGGTTTGAATCTCATTAGGTGTAATAAGTTTCTTATTATTTTTAAATCTTTATCGAAATTACTTTGGTCATGGTTTTTATTCTTTTAATTGTTTTCAATGTAAATTTTTTATTCTTTTACGTTGTCGCATAACTTTAATCATAATATCATCTTGTTCATTTGCTCTCATTTTCTTCGTGTCGTCCTTGCTCAATTTGAAATCTTTGTTCCGTGTTTTTAATTAATTTTATGTATTAATTTCGATTTAATTTCCCTTGTTTTATCATCCTACTTTTTCGTCTACATTATTGCGTTCATCATACCCATTTCTCACTTTTCTTCAATTGCGTTTTACTTCAAACAAGTGTATTATTTAAATTTTCCTCTGCGTTATCTTGTCTATAATGTCGTAGTTATTTTGGTTATGTCTTACATATTTGTTGACGATTGAAAAAATGGCACATTTGGTAACAAAACTACATTTTTCGCACCATTGCACTTATGTAAATAGATCAATCCGTCTTTTGTTTTTTAACTGATAGAGCAGACTTTTGAAATAATTGAATATCGTAATGGATAAATAAAATTAAATTCATATTTACACATATTCCGACTGGAAAAAGAAGGACATAAGTAAAAAATGAAACAAATGAAAAAGTTCGTACTGTGATTGAAATGATAGACAAAAGAACAGACACAAATAATTGCATTCAGACATATTATTTTAACAAAAGAATGATCGAAGTAATTACGATTACGATAAAAAAAGTTGAGTGCAGTTGATGCAATTTAAACCAACAATCTCCTGCATGTGAAGCTATTATCATAACCATTACACTACAGAACTAGGACACATAATGTAACTTTTTAACGATCTTGAGTATTAGAGAAAATTCAGATTTTTTTTTTTGTCGATTACTCGCAAACAACGGCCATCAGGGTGAATGGCTGCAGTGTGTGATACGTGGGATCTTAACCTACATCAGCATGTACATAGTTTCAAAAAGTCGATCGCACCGCTGGGGAAATCTCCTTGTGAAAACCCACATATACGTTTTGAATTTCTGATCACAGTAACTAGAAAACATACTTTTTTATTTTATAAAAATAGTACTGTACACACAATACTATAAATAGATCATCGTTAACACATAAAAAACTTACATATATTTTATTCATTGTATTACTATGTTCACCCACGTCTCATGTGCCGCCCGATGTATAGGTATACAATGGGGATGTGAATGGAACAACTTCTATCGTGATTCGTCTCATCAAACCGAATTAAAAATCATATAGACCTCTATGTTTTATGCAGGAAGTAAAGTAAGTCAAAGTAATAAACGTAAAATAATTGTTGTCAAGGATGAGATGTTGAAACAGGTGTACGCTGTTCGTTCTTCTAGGCTGCTTAATAAATGTTATATACTGTGCGTAAGAATTATTACATTATATTTTCAAAAATGTACTAGGTCATTATAAGCGTTTCTTGTCGTCCAACTACATAATTTAAATGAAGATAAACATACGATTGCTATCTTCATTTAGGTATTCTGTACCTAGAAATCTGTTGAAATATGCCATGTAGATAAACACTAATTCTAGGGGTAAAAACGGCTTTTATTTTCTAACGGTGATCTGTTTCTAATATTGTGTGTATAGCGCTGTTTTAAAAAAATAAAACAATGTATTGTTAAGCCATGATCATCAGAATTTCAAACGAAACAGACATGAGAAGTAAATTATAAACATGACACATAGTGCACTAGATACCAACATCCTCCATGAACACTTTTTTTCTAAAATCTTGTCTACATTTAGCACATTGCGAACCCAATTCTTGTTCCCTTACGTATGTAATAAGTACTTTTTTCCAAAAAAATATCTGTAGTATATATATTAACAACGCGTAAAACTTCTATATCTCTCTTAGTTGGATTGTATAATAACATAACTAAAATGGTCCTTAATAGTGTCTTATAAATTATATGGAATTACGACTGTAATCTAATCAACTGCTACAGTACCCACTAGTGCACGTACATGTTGTATTGTGTTTATGCTATGTCCCTGTCAACTGCCAGCTTGTGGTGAACATAAACACTAGTAATCGGCGCATTATACTAATGTTTATGTTTGTGCATAACACTTTTACATTTGAAATTCCGATGTGTAGCGATGTTCTTAGTACTTGGAAGAATATATACAATATCTAGCGACTTGCGGTACTGATGAACGATATGTTGTAAAAATTGAAAACAAAAAGTACGTTATAATATTGGTTATGTAACAAGACAGTTTGCGTGGTGCCAGGGCTAGCAGTGTATTTAACACTAAATTCTTCTCGAATCTTCATATGGAAATGATGCTCTATGCCCCCCCCCCCCTTTTCTAACTCCAACTTTTGCTGTTGCACATGGATTAAGAGAAAACGCGAACTGACTGTGGAGCAGAAAAGAGTTTGGCACCTGCAATAATTTAATTGGATAGAAATTACTTAGGTAAATGAAAGTTTCATTAAAGTAGAAATGAAAGGGTTGCTCTGACAATTAACAGAAAGTTTCATATCAGCGCACTCTCCGCTGCAGAGTGAGAATCTCATTCGGGAAACATCCCCCAGGCTGTGGCTAAGCCATGTCTCCGCTGTATCCTTTCTTTCAGGAGTGCTAGTTCTGCAAGGTTCACAGAAGAGCTTCTGTAAAGTTTGGAAGGTAGGAGACGAGATACTGGCAGAAGTATAGCTGTGAGTACCAGGCATGAGTCGTGCTTCAGTAGCTCAGATGGTAGAGCACTTGCCCGCGAAAGGCAAAGGTCCCGAGTTCGAGTCTCGGTCGGGCACACAGTTTTAATCTGCCAGGAAGTTTCAACAGAATGAAAGTTCTGTCCAAAATCACAATTTGATTTATTATGACTAAACTCAAAATAATAAACAAAACACTTGAAACATATACAATACATCAAATTGTATACTCAAATAAATGATGTGAGGGTGAAGTTGTCCATAAATTCGATTGTGACATTTATGACCAAGTGGTATGTGGAGCCAATTCCTTGCAACTCAGATCTTAAGAGAAACACCCAGCCAACCCAGCTTTAATTGCTGCTACAGTAGGGAGAACTCAGACAATGAACTCCCAAGACAGAACAAAGTTAGAAAAGACTAAGAGGCGCGCTCTGCTGAGCTCTGATTATCACCTAGTAAAATGCCCTAATCTGAAGTCCTGCGGACATACATTACCAAGATGTCTTCTTAACTGCAACGACACGATCTGGCGCACCGGATGGCTGGTTGCTTCGATGTCCCATCGTGGTGATGATAATGTCGCAAGTATAGCCCGAAACAAATTATCCTGGTCTCGTTGTTCCAGGCTAAAGACTTCCTAGCAACACAAATGTGCCTCTGAGGGAGACGAAGAAGGCTCGCTACACCTTCACTGACGTTAGAGTGAGTGATTTTAGCAAGTGAAGTCACACTGTAACTGCGATAAAGTCAGCGTTAGCTAAAACTCCTCAACACGGACAACATAGGTCGCTTGTACGCAGAACGCTCAATTGCCAAATGTACTCGAAAAGTTACGTTGAAGTCGAAACTTCAGCAACTTGGTCAAACAGTTACGATTAAATGAAAGTATATTAGACAGCCAACGGAAGGCAGGCTGTCCAGAGCAGCGAGAGCTCAGTCTTGTAACCTACTCCGACCGAAAGACGAGAGCCGACTCTCTTCAAGAGCTCCCGTACAAGCCGAACCCAGAACTTTCCCGCCCCCACGACAGTGGTTATCGTTAAACGTTCCAATCAGCAACTCGAAAACCGGTGGAAAATTCCCCTCTATTGCTTACGCAGTACTATTCCACCAACGGAGATACTTGGCGCCAATTTCTGCTCCGATTTTGCTACGTCACGGAGCTATTCCCTGAACAAGCCAATCACAGTTATGATTTTGCAGAAATTTGCCTTCCAAGACTGCCTGGGAACACAAGTCTTTCCCACGCCTCGGTGGTAGCCCGCCAGAAACGGTTTTCACCAAGTTTCTGTCAAGTAACGGAATCTCTAGCCCAGCCACTCCTTGTGGCCCCACTGGGCGTGTCGCCGCCGCTCTTATAACAATGTTGGCGTCTGGAAAGCATCCACTCGACACCCTCACACCTGTCGGCTTAACCCTCCCAAGAAACAGCAGAACCCACCTGTCACCAGACGACCCAGGTGACGAGAGACTCTGTGTGGGAAGTCCACGTGTGAAGGAATAGTGACTTTTCGCTGCATGCAGTTAGAGAGGAAAATCGAATTACTCGGAGTAAGATTGAAGTATGAGAGGGGGCTCATGCCACCTCTCAAGTTTACCAGTTTGTAATATCGTGTTTTTAAAATATTTTACAATCTTCTTTTCTTCACCCCCTTGCAGACACGATTATGACAGCATAGATCTATCGAAGCCGGTCATGCAATGAAATCCTTTTTTAGCGATCTTTGCTTGTGAATTTTTCTTTAGTTATCATATATTGCCGATTGGCGCGGAATGACAATGTAGGGAATATATAACTTTATAAATAGATGCCTAGATCTTAATGAATGGAAGTTTGCTACCAGCTAAAAAATAAAATCCACAGTAGGCGATGAATTACTAGGAATTCCTACGTGCAAACGTTTTGATAGTACTCTAGTATTGTAGTAAGAATACTGGTTATCAATTTCCTGATTTAAATATTCCACACATATGTTCGGTGTCTTGTTTCTGTGGAGTTAATATGCTAAATTGTAGACTTTCTGGGCCAGGCTATGCACTCACCAACAAAATGCTTAGTCAAGAAAAATATGGATCTGTGGCATCAGTTCACGAATTTCGTATAGACGGCTGTTCAGGTTTCTTGCAGTTCTAACTATGTCACCCCTGCACTGTATTTAATCATGGTATTTCTGGTTGACAATATTCACTCATTCAGAAGAAACTGCAATGTTATTTCAGTGGAAATTAAAATACAAATTGTTTGCACGTGAATAAGCATTATACAGAAACGTGTGCACTATTCAAAAGTATAATGATAACGTTCTGTTACTCAGATATCGATAGTAAGGTTTCCTTGCGGCTCAATCCTTCAATTCTGTACAGGAGTCCATGCAGTGGCTGACAATTCTGTCTATATTGTCTTATTTATTCGTATACCCAATCCCACGTTTGTCGCGTTTTATTAATTGTTTTGTTTGCAAATTCTCTCAGACTAATTGTGTAAACTATATAAATACTGTTTCTTCGGTAGATCATTCAGGTCTAAAGTTTCCATTGGTCAGTCGGTTAGTACCTTAAGGATTGACATGGTAACATTATTGAACAAATGCTTTGTCTTATTGCAACACAAGACAGATCATCTAATACATAAAACAGGCTACGATCGGAACCTTGGGCAATTTTATGTATACTGCCAGTTATAAAAATTCCAACATCGTAAAGGCAGCAGGCAACGAACGTGAAATTAGTATTGAGGTTACTACGTACATGTGTATGTAAACGATAATTATTTCAGTGCAACAGTAAAACTTAAATAGAAGTAAATCAATTCTCTTTCAGTATACAGAAGGAAGCTATGCAGCGAGTTACTCATTCACAAATATCATTTGAATGTTATTTGTGTCTGAGAAGACGGTGTTATGTCTTCTGTAAGAAGACAAAGTAACCTTTACCAGCAAGTGTTGGGATTCGACAGCTGTAGAACCTTCCTCGTCGAGGATGAGGCGTACAAGCGCCTGCAGGTTTTCATGTCATTAGGGCAAAACATTTTGCCATGTACATGATTCTGAAACTCTGAAGGCAGCATACTTCAGGTTTACCCACATTTAACGGTTACGTCTGTGAGCCCATGGTAACCCTCTTTCCCTCAGTAAATTTCTTTTTCACTATTAATTGGCCGCATAAAACCAAATTTTAATGTTTAGTCTGCATTATATTCACTAATCCTGCAGTGAACACAATTCTGTTTAAATAAACAGTTTCTACAAAAACAGCTCATTAAACTCAACTGTTTAAATTTGGTAACAGGTAAGGGGAATAGTCGACTTCGGTTTATTGTGAAAAATTTAGAATCTTGTAGCTCATCTATAAAGCGCATCGCGCAAAGAACATTACTATGATCCATTACTGAGTACATCTCCAGTGGTTGCGATCCCCATCAGGTCTGATTAAGGATACTGGGTACTTATAAATGATACACAGATCTTATTTTTTTGCGAATTTATTAAATTCTATAGTCATTCCTGATTACACTGATATATACATTATAGGGTTTCAAATGAAAAAGGACTTATATATAGCAAATTTTAAAGTTACGTTCATGGATTTCGCCATGACCACTTTATTCCTGTTACAGAAACCAGTAATATTTCGAAAAGACCTGTGAACTTTCTGTTTCCAGCGATTTAAGTATGATACATTGTATATGTTGGTAACAGTGTAGTTTTCTAGTGTCTGTAAATGATTATCTTTGCTAGTAATTACTTTTGTTTTGGTGAAGGGGTTTGTTCACGTGTTACTGAATGTTTGTTGCCAAAGTGCAACACATATTTGTGGAAGTACATATCCTTTAATGTGCAGTAAATACGAACAATGCCACGCATCAAGAACTTCAATAAAAGGAAATTCCCTGCTAATTAATTCACGAACCGAGCAAGCCACACTGTTGAAAGTAGCCTATGTATCAGTTCTTCAGAGAACAAAACTCCCACATGCCACTCCTCCTGGTGATTTAAATTTTTGTGTTATCAATGACGCTGTTTGTAGTGGATTTGTTGTTGTTGATGTGGGAATCTTATCTTCATAGATAAAGGAAGTGGCCAAATGTAAACAATGTGATGGTGTAGGCTGTCTGGAAATAACTGAACAATAAAGTAGCAGGAAAAATTTAGCGTCAAAATTGGTTGTTCTGTGTAGATTCTGCAATAAATCTACCTCGAAAATGACTTCGAATATTGTGCATACTTCATATGATGTGAATTTGAAGATAGTGTATGCAATAGGAGAAGGAAAAAAGGACGCTCAAACGTTTGGTGGAGTGATGGGCCTTCCTCCTCCTCCCAATATGTTCAGCAAGTACAAAAATACTTTTAGGTGCCTTGACGGTTGTGTCTAAAACATCTATAAAAACTGTAAATATTAGTGGAAGCAGGGAAATTGCTGGTGCACTTGATGGAATATGGCAACACTTATGACATGGTTCCTTGATAGGTGTTGTAAGTGCTACTTCTCTGGAGAATGAAAATGTCGCTGATGTTGATTGCTTATCTAAGTACTGCCACATCTGCCATGGTGCCAATGAAGAACATCAGTGTTCTAAGGATTATGATGGTTATAGGGGAGCCGTGGCGCGTGATGGAGCTCAACAAATATTTCATAGGTCGGTGACCTTTTATTACGTTAGATATACGAAGCACCTAGGCGATGGGGATTCTGAAGCTTTCAATAACATTAATGAGTTCAATGTTTATGGTGATACCGTGGTAAAAAAAAAACAAACAAAAAAAAAAAACTGGAGTGTTGTGTACAGGTCCAAAAAGAGGACGAGTGATAGATTGAGAAAGTTACGAAGAGAAATGAAAGTTTATCTGAAGGAAAATCATTGCCTGGCCGAGGCAGATTGACAGAAACTCTAATAGACCTTCTTCAGAGTTATTATGGAATGGGCGTTAGACGAAGTGCACCTCTGAATGATCTTACAGCAATGAGAAAAGCTGTATGGGTCACCTAATTTCATAATTTGTCCGCAGAAGATCGCCCTATTCACGGACTTTGTCCTAAAGGAGCAGATTCTTGGTGTGGTTACCAAAAAGCAAAAGAAAGTGGTCAAATATACAATCCTGCTATGAATGAAAGAAAACCAATTTTTAGAGACCTGAGTGACCCAGTTTTGGTTAGTAAATGTCTTCATGGGGCACTCAGAAGACGAATAAAAGTTTCAACCACTGCATATGAGAAAGATTACCCAAGAGATGTAGAAGAAGATGAAATGGGAGATACGATACTGCGTGAAGAGTTTGACAGAGCACTGAGAGACCTGAGTCGATACAAGGCCCCGGGAGTAGACAACATTCCATTGGAACTACTGACGGACTTGCGAGATCCCGTCCTGACAAAACTCTACCATCTGGTGAGCAAGATGTATGAAACAGGTGAAATACCCTCAGACTTCAAGAAGAATATAATAATTCCCATCCCGAAGAAAGCAGGTGTTGACAGATGTGAAAATTACCGAACAATCAGTTTAGTAAGCCACAGCTGCAAAATACTAATGCGCATTCTTTACAGACAAATGGAAAAACTAGTAGAAGCTGACCTCGGGGAAGATCAGTTTGGATTCCGTAGAAATACTGGAACACGTGAGGCAATACTGACCTTACTACTTATCTTACAAGAAAGATTAAGGGAAGGCAAACCTACGTTTCTAGCATTTGTAGACTGAGAGAAAGCTTTTGACAATGTTGATTGGAATATTCTCTTTCAAATTCTAAAGGTGGCAGGGGGAAAATACAGGGAGCGAAAGCTATTTACAATTTGGACAGAAACCAGATGGCAGTTATAAGAGTCGAGGGACATGAAAGGGAAGCAGTTGTTGGGAAGGGAGTAAGACAGGATTGTAGCCTCTCCCCGATGTTACTCAATCTGTCTATTGAAAAAGCAGTAAAGAAAACACAAGAAAAATTCGGAGTAGGTATTAAAACCCATGGAGAAGAAATAAAAACTTTGAGGTTCGCCGATGACATTGTAATTCTGTCAGAGACAGCAATGACTTGGAAGAGCAGTTGAATGGAATGGATAGCGTCTTGAAAGGAGGATATAAGATGAACATCAACAAAAGCAAAACGAGGATAATGGAATGTAGTCGAATTACGTCGGGTGACGCTGAGGGAATTAGATTATGATATGAGACGCTTAAAGTAGTAAATGAAATTAGGTGTTTGATGAGCAAAATAACTGATAGTGGTCGAAGTAGAGAGGATATAAAATGTAGACTGCCAATGGCAAGGAAAGCGTTTCTGAAGAAGAGAAATTTTTTAACATCGAGTATAGATTTAAGTGTCAGGAAGTCATTTCTGAAAGTATTTGTATGGAGTGTAGCCATGTATGGAAGTGAAACATGGCCGATAAATACTTTGGACAAGAAGAGAATAGAATCATTCGAAATGTGGTGCTACAGAATAATGCTGAAGATTAGATGGGTAGATCACATAACTAATGAGGAAGTATTGAATAGGATTGGAGAGAAAAGAAGTTTGTGGCACAACTTCACCAGAAGAAGGGATCGCTTGGTAGGACATGTTCTGAGGCATCAAGGGATAACCAATATAGTATTGGAGGGCAGCGTGGAGGGTAAAAATCGTAGAGGGAGACCAAAAATGAATACACTAAGCAGATTCAGAAGGCTGTAGGTTGCAGTAGGTACTGGGAGATGAAGAAGCTTGCACAGGATAGAGTAGCATGGAGAGCTGCATCAAACCAGTCTCAGGACTGAAGACCACAACAAGTACAACCCAAGAATTTTTTTGTAGGACTAATTACATTAAAGGTTTGTGTACTAGATGCAGTGATATGTTTCAATGATGGAGTGATAGGAAGCTTGGAAGTCCTGAGCAAATTGGCCATAAAATGTGGCTGTAATATGGAAGATCAATTGCTTGCGTGTGACAGACAACGGGTGCACAAAGCTGAAAGATTGTTTCTTCAAGATACCAAAGAAGCAAGAAGTGCTAAAAGGAATGCCAAGGGGAGGCTTGAACATGGAGAAATGCTGCAGGATGAAGGCGATACTTCAGGAACGTTCTGAGCCACAGTTTAATTTGATTCACATCTTCATTCGCAATTTCCCACGAGTTGTATTTTCCTAAAGTTTATAAAGCTTTCCTCAATTTTTTCTATAACTTGCAATAGTCCATACTTATGTAGTAGACCTAATCTTTATTGCAAAATCAACTAAATTCTAGAATAAATAACGTATTTATTAGGAAAAAAATTATAAAACTTAAAATGCAAGATCTGATATTTTTATATACTTGTAATATATATAATAGGTCGAATTAAATTTGTCTAGCACCTCAGCCATCATGTCATGCATATCTGGTAAAAATTTGGTCTCCTCCAAATGTATAACATTGGATTAAATGATACCTTATTTTTAGGAAGCATTTTGGAAAAAAATTTGTATCAAGTCCTTTGTAGTTTTTATAACACTAAGCAGGTTCAAAAATATTCAAAATACTTCCAATTTGTTTAGAAAGCGTGGTGCATTGCCTGATACAAGGGAAAAAGTATAAAGTATACATAAAAAACACTGTCTGAAAGAAATAGGTTTTGATTTTCACATAATATTGAGCCGTAAAAGTGCCCTGTTTCGTCAATGATGAAGAGATGAAGCTTTCCCGAGTCGTGATTATACAGGGTGTACATTTAACGAAAGACAATGAAATATCTCGAAAACTACACACTGCATGAAAAAAGTTATAGTTACAATTTGTTTGTCAGCTGTACAGCTGCACTATTGATGACAAACAGCTGGAGACAGAATCTGCTGTAAAATATCTAGGTGTAACTATCCAGAGCGACCTAAAGTGGAATAACCACATGAAACAGGTACTGGGAAAACCAGACACTGAACCCTGATTCATTGGAAGAATCTTAAGGTAATGTAACTCATCCATGAAAGAAGTGGCTTATAAGGCGCTTGTACCAACACCGACTCAAAGGAAGGCCTCGGCGCTTCTTGGTGACGTCACGTCAGCTAGGCACGGCGAATGCCAGGTCTGTTGCAGGCAGAAACGCCTGCGCTTCCTCTTCACTATAAATCTCCTATTTTTGGTCAAAATGTGTGGTAATGTTTTGGATTCTGTACTTTTACTTAGATGAAAGATTTTCTTACTATCGTAAAGCTACAAATGAAGATCATAGTTCTGTATTACTGAATCCTGTCGAAACAAACTTAGATCAATATGAGAAGACGCTTTGCCCCATTGCAAGCTTTGGAAATTATACATTCAAGTAACTATATTTACTTGATCCATTTTGTTATCGAAATTTACCCCAGGCCCCTTACAATGAACTCGTCACTGGAATTGTGAAATAATTTACATGTGTAAATGTCCAGCTGTTGCCAGTCATTAGATTACAGTCGTTTTTAACGAAAGGAACTCTAAACAGGAAAGAAAAAAGCTTCATACATCGAAAATACTGCTGAGCTTAAATTTTTCAAGCATGCACATTAGAAAAGATAAATATTCCCCTCTTGCAACTGAAAGGAGAAACTTTATAAGATAAATAATTTTATTTGGTAAAACAAGTATCGCTCTTTTTCCTCTTCTTCTGTCCCCCACCACCTCCCCCAACGTGTACAATCGCAAGATATTTCATTATCATTCAGTGCTCCGCACCCCATAGTCAACCAAGATACCAAAAGAAGAGCACCAATTTGTTCACAGTTTCTTGTAACAGTAACCCAGTACAAACGTAACTTCCTCAGATTTACAAATAAGGTAAAGAAACACAAATTCTGTTGCTGCTGGATCATGAAGTTGTATTTGTATGTCAATCCTTAAAACAGGTGGAAATTTAAGTCCAGCAGTACACTATGTGTTAAGAAGTGTAATGAATTGCACAATCAATTGATTGCACAAATCTCTCAGAACAATGTGTGTTGGTCAACAACCGCCAATAGTTTCACATTTCCCTGTGTCAGAGAGGGAAACACCGCCATAATGAGTATGCCTGCAACAGACCTGGCGTTCGCCGTGCCTAGCTGATGTGACGTCACGAACAAGCGCCGAGGCGTTTCTTTCAGTCGGTGTTGCTTGTAAGCACGATTCTTGAGTATTGTTCATCTAACTTGGATCCTTATCAGGTAGGACTGTTCAGGAGAAGGTCTAACAAAGAACGGCGCGTTTCGTTACGGGATCGCTTAGCTGGCGAGAGAGCGTTACGGAGATGCTAAACAAACTCCACTGGCAAACGTTGCAAGAGAAGCGTTGTGCACCACGGAGAGATTTACTATTGAAATTTCGGGACAGCACTTTTTAGGAGGCGGCCTGTGTGGTCGAGCGATTCTAGGCGCTTCAGTCTGGAACAGCGCAACCGCTCAGGTCGCAGGTTCGAATCCTGCCTCGCACTATTTGCGAGTGGAACAGGGTTGGAGGGATCAGATAGTGGTACCGAAAGCAGCCCCCGCCAAACATCTTTAGTTGGCTTGCGAATTATAATGTAGATGTAGACAGATGTAGATCCGAGGATATCACTCTCGACCCGCCACCCCATCCCTTGGGTGGAAGGTAAGAGACAATTTTTAAATCTTCCAAGAGAACCCCGATTTTTATTGCAGATTACGATTCTGTGCCAAAATCTGCGTATGTTTAGTTGGAAGTATTTCGTTCATTTCGATATATATGTCCCTGTAAGCGGTGGAATAGAAATGGGTATACAACCATAATTTACGAAATGCTACTCAATGGCCTCGGAATATCCAATGGTACGTTGGACTCTACCTCCATGTTGCGAGGGTAAGACAGGGCAATATTTAATAACTTCCAATTCGAAACCACATTCGCAACGCTATATTTCTCTGATATGTGGCACAGAGGACTACTCGACTGGCCACCGCAGCCGTTGAACGAACTACCACGTATCATAACAGTAACTGCGACTGGAGCTCACCTATCGCGTAGACGTAGAACAGTACAATACTTGCGCATTGTATATTGCGTGCACACCTAAATATCATTTGGAGAACACACATTCAAGTTGAATGTTGCAGCCACTAAAGAAAAAAATTAAATGATCTTGATTTACGGAGAATACACTGCAGGAGAAATGTTGAGGCTGCTGTTGCGTTGTTTGCCGATCGTTTTCTACATCTACATCTACATCCATACTGCGGGAGCCACCTGTCGTTGTGTGGCGGAGGGTACCTTGGGTACCTCTATCCTCCCTTTCTTTCCAGTGTCGTATTGTTCGTGGAAAGAAGGATTGTCGGTATGCCTCTGTGTGGGCTCTAATCTCTCTGATTTTATCCTCGTGCTCTCTTCGCGAGATACACATAGGAGGGAGCAATATCAATATACTGCTTGACTCCTCGGCGAAGGTATGTTCTCGAAACTTCAACAAAAGCCCGTACCGAGCTACTGAGCATCTCTCCTGCAGAGTCTTCCACTGGAGTTTATCTATCATCTCTGTAACACTTTCGCGATTACTAAATGATCCTGTAACGAAGCGCGCTGCTCTCTGTTGGATCATGTCTATCACTTCTATCAACCCTATCTGGTACGGATCCCAACTGCTGAGCAGTGATCAAGCAGTGGGCGAACAAGCGTACTGTAACCTACTTTCTTTGTTTTCGGATTGCATTTTCTTAGGATTCTTCCAATGAATCTCAGTCTGGCATCTTTTTTACCGACGATCAACTTTATATGATCATCCCATTTTAAATCACTCCTGATGCGTACTCCCAGACACCTAACACCGAAAACTTTCCATGACCCATCGAGACTTGAATAATTATACAGGATGTTCCAGTAGGAATAGTAAATATTGTAGGGGTTGTTAGTGTAGACAAGTTGCTGAAAAACTGCCATACAAGTTGTGCCCAATTTTTATTGAGTACATACAGCAGGGTTCAATGCATTTTCGTTTCGTATGTTGGTCCTTACAGGACCTCGTTGTCTACACTTCCTTGAAAATGAGCTTCCAGCGGAATTGGAAGAGGTTCCTTTGGCCAAAGAATGCGTATGTTCCTCCAAAATGGCGGGGCTCTCGCACATTCTAGTCGTCAGGTGACACGTCATCCAAACGTAAAATTTCCCGGAAGATGGATCAGTAGAAACTGGCACTTTTCTAACTCACCAAGGTTCCCAGGCATTATCTCTTTGAATTTTTGCCCGCGGAGATGACTGAAGGCGAAGTCTACAAAGAAAAAGTAAACCCATGAGCCGATTTGGTCGTTCGGATTATGAATAGTGCAGCCCTCATAAAAGAACGCAAAGACTACCTTTGAAGAGCTACACGTGGCGTTATCAAGAGAAGTCAAATGTGCATTGAAGTTGGTTTAGCAATATTTGAAAATCAACTTTGAACGTCCTCATTTACCTTTGCTTTGAGTTTTTTAGGGTTACTTACAAACAGCTGTATCTGTACTCAATAACAGGTGGTATAATTTATATGGAATTTTTTATGCATTTCATCTGTACTACCACTTGCTAAAACGTCTAACAACCCTCCTGAAACACCATGTATATGGATATATGTATGATGTCTAATCTTTCCTACATGTCCGAAAGGAAAGATACCACGAATCCGGGTTCGAACCAGATCAGGCACTAATTTTCATGTGAGGCCGTAGTTGTATTAAAACTCCCATGACAGTCTGGACATCTGTCCTTCGATATTTAATTGGTTAACAAGGCTCTCTATTTCGAATCGTAGTAACTGTTCCTTGGGACAACACACACACACACACACACACACACATTTTTATCTTAAGTGCTATTCGGAATATGTTTGGCAACTTAGTGATAGTGCCGGACTGGAGCTTCATTAACCTACCAATTTCACGAGATACAGTTGTAATTTTCTGAACAATTCCTGTTTAATAAGTGACAGCGATAGTGTCTCTCATCGTTTACTTTGTCGGGAACCTGCTTCTTTCTGCCCTAGCGTATACTACAGCAATGAATGAATGATCCAATTCTTGATACCTCACTGGATGTGCTACTGTAAATGTGGCCAAAGATTCTGATCACGTTGGAAAGGTAAGGCACAAACACAGCACTTATTCGCTAGCTTCTAGGTAACGTGCTTCCCTGGCAGGTGCAAGCTGGTTTCTGTTCGCCTTTCCAGACTCGATGAAAGCCGGTTTTTTAATTATTTTGTAGAAGAGCTACAATCAGGTAGATATACACTCAACAAGGGAATCGTAAGACAACTCTAGAGCAAAATTCGTCTTGCTACTTTTAGTGACCCTTACTGTCAGAGCGAAAACCTTATGGTACTGCAAAATTCAAATGCCACTTTTTTCTGCCGACATATATTATGTTGTTGTGATTACATAATTTTATCTGTGAACTGCCTCATTTTCATAATACTTGAGAATGATACAGGACATGAAGTAAATACATACCTTTTCGAAGTCAAAAATCGGTAATATCCTACTAATTCGTGGTAAAATAGGGTGAATCATCTTATAAATACTTAATGTTTTATTACGATAGACTGCATCAGTGATGTTTCTCTGGTAGGTTGAATTTAATTTGTATTAGTACAGTAAATATTTTAATTTCGTTTTCCATTAGTTTCATGAAGGTATTTTTGATCCGTCGTTGCAACTACAAAATGCGTAATTTTGTCACCAGACGTGTTTCGCTTTATTGAGGTAAACCATCATCAGTGGTCTGTAATTAAGATTATCTAATAATTTTCGTCTAGTGCTGCAGAACATCTAAAAAGAAGAATAAAATTGTCAGTGTCTAACACAGAAAAACAACGATGTGCTAACAGACGACATTTCCCGATGTAAGCGAGAAATCATCCGAAAAATCACCGGAAGTACAAACCAACCTATTCTTAATTAACCGTTTTTCTATCTAGAAAGCAAATCAAAATGTAGATAAACCTGATTACAGACCACTGATGACGCCTCACCTCAATAAAGTGAAACGCGTCTGGTGAAAATACAACGAATATTGTAGTTGCAACTACGGATCAAAAACAACCTAATTAATTGTGAAGCCATTACGGACACTATTGCCACACAAATTAAGGATTGCTTTAGTATATTGAACGCAACAGTAATCATCAAAGATAAATTAATCAGCAGCAGGATATTCTGTCACAATATCTAAAATAATTTGACAGTTCTAAAGTAGTTTACAAATTCCACGCCTGTAGAAACCTACTGGTTCTAACGTTGTCATTAGTTTGAAGAGCTTTTTCGTACGTCTACAAATGAATTGGTTTGACGGTTGACCGATGAAGAGCTGGAAAGGTAAAGTTTTACGAGCATATGATAAGAGGAGAGCGACAAGTGCTTAAGAGATGTCTTCCCTGTCACCACAAGTGCTTGAGGGATTACTTTCTTCTCAATCATCTGGGTAGTTTTGTTTCTCAAATCAACAGACAGCGTTATCATGCAGTAGCACACGTGATTTAGTTTTATAGGTCAATTTTCTTATACTGCGATCGACAGGTGTCTCAGTTGTTGGCAACAAATTCCAGCTGTGATGCACACACCCTTGGGAAAGAATTCGTAGCGCAATATACACTTTTGGAGCTATCAGACGGAAAATATTATGTTCACATTACTGTTTGCTCGAGTTTACGTCTTTTGGTGGGGCTCAACCTTTCATTTCTTCCTTAGAAGTTAACGATAAATGCGCCATAAGTCGTCACCAGTAACAGTACTGCATAGGAATGCTCAATGAGCTACCAAAACTACAATAATAGTCACTCCGTTGATGTTTGCTGTTTTGAATCAGAGCATGCAGTACTCCTACAACAGACTTATGATCTTTGCCTGTTGAATGCAAATGTTCCATGGTGGTTAAACGGTAATCCATCACATATATCAGTAATCGTGACTTCCTTCATGTGGAAAATCATTCATTCCAGAACGATCTATGTGGAAACAAGAACACCTTTTTCGGGTGTATTTTTCCAAAAAGCACTCACAACACAAACAGTTCATATCTTTCGAGCTGCCTCCTCCGCATTCACCTCTACATCTACATCTACATCTACATCATACTCCGCAAGCCACTTGCCCGGGGGGGGGGCTAAATACTTTGAGTACCTCTATCGTTTCTCCCTTTTATTCCAGTGTCGTATTGTTCGTGGAAAGAAAGATTGTCGGTATGCCTCTGTGTGGGGTCCAATCTCTATGATTTTATCCTCATGGTCTCTTCGCGAGATATACGTAGGAGGGAGCAATATACTGCTTGAGTCCTCGGTGAAGTTATGTTCTCGAAACTTCAACAAAAGCCCATACCGAGCTACTGAGCGTCTCTCCTACAGAGTCTTCCAATGGAGTTTGTCTATCATATCCGTAACGCTTTCACGAATACTAAATAATCTTGTAACGAAGCGCGCTGCTCTCCGTTGGATCTTCTCTATCACTTCTATAAACCCTATCTGGTACGGGTCCCACACTGGTGAGCAATATTCAAGCAGTGGGCGAACAAGTGTACTGTAACCTACTTCCTTTGTTTTCGGATTGCATTTCCTTAGGATACTTCCAATGAATCTCAGTCTGGCATCTGCTTTACCGAAGATCAACTTTATATGTTCATTTCATTGTAAATCACTCCTAATGCGTACTCCCAGATAATTTATGGAACTAACTGCTTACAGTAGCTGACCTGCTACATTGTAGCTAAATGATAAAGGATCTTTCTTTCTATGTATTCGCAGCACACTACACTTGTCTACATTGAGATTCAATTGCCATTCCCTGCACCATGCATAAATTCGTTGCAGATCCTCCTGCATTTCAATACAATTTTCCATTGTTACAATCTCACGATATACTACAGCATCATCCGCAAAAAGCCTCAGTGAACTTCCGATGTTATCCACAAAGTCATTTATGTATACTGTGAATAGCAACGGTCCTACGACACTCCCCTGCGGTGCACATGAAATCACGCTTACTTCGGAAGACTTCTTTCCATTGAGAATGACATGCTGGGTTCTCTTATCTAGGAACTCTTCAATCTAATCACACAATTGGGCTGATAGTCCATAACACTCTTACTTTGTTCTATAAACTACTGTGGGGAGCTGTATCGAACACCTTGCTGGTCCGCAGCTCGTGGTCGTGCGGTAGCGTTCTCGCTTCCCACGCCCGGGTTCCCGGGTTCGATTCTCGGCGGGGTCAGGGATTTCTCTGCCTCGTGATGACTGGGTGTTGTGTGATGCCCTTAGGTTGGTTAGGTTTAAGTAGTTCTAAGTTCTCGGGTACTGATGACCATAGATGTTAAGTCCCATAGTGCTCGGAACCAACACCTTGCGGAAGTCGAGAAACACGGCATCTACCTGGGAACCCGTGTCTATGGCCCTCTGAGTCTCGTGAAGGAATAGCGAGAGCTGGATTTCACACGATCGTCTTTTTCGAAACCCATGCTGATTCCTACAGAATAGATTTCTAGTCTCCAGAAAAGTCATTATACACGAACATAATACGTGTTCCAAAATTCTACAACTGATCGACGTTATAGATATAGGTCTATAGTTCTGCACCTCTGTTCGACGTTCCTTTTTGAAAACGGGGATGACCTGTGCTCTTTTCCAATCCTTTGGAAAGCTACGCTCTTCTAGTGACCCACGGGACTCCTCTGTGTAAAATCGAACTGGTATACCATCAGGTCCAGCGGCCTTTCCTCTTTTGAGCGATTTTAATAGTTTTTCTATCTCTGTGTCATCTATTTCGATATCTACCATTTAGTCATCTGTGCGAGAATCTAGAGAAGGAATTACAGTGCAGTCTTCGTCTGTGAAAGAGCTTTGGAAAAAGTCATTTAGTGTTAGTCTGTCATCCTCTGTTTCAGTATCATTTTGGTCACAGAGTGTGTGGACATTTTGTTTTGATCCACCTAACGCTTTGACATAAGACCAAAATTTCTTAGGGCTTTTGTGCCAAGTGCCGGCAGGAGTGGCCGTGCGGTTGTAGGCGCTAGAGTCTGGTACCACTACGATCGCAGGTTCGAATCCTGCCTTGGGCATGGATGTGTGTGATGTCCTTAGGTTAGTTAGATTTAATTAGTTTTAAGTTCTAGGTGACTGATGACCTCAGAAGTTAAGTCGCATAGTACTCAGAGCCATTCTCTCTTATTTACCGCTCGCGCCACTATTTTATAATCATAGTTGAAGAAAGTTGTCGTGCGGACCTGATCCACACGCAAACGTCCCGGCTTTTTGGGGATCAGGGCAATTTTAGCAACCTTCAAACTGGGTGGGAGAATGCCACCGTGGAATAGGTCATTCACCGTGAAAGTTATCGTATCTCCTATCAGGAGCCAAAATATATAAAATTCTTTGGAAAGGCCATCGGGGATAAGTGATTTGTGGGAGGGAGAATGAGCCACAATATCAAGTATATCATCGCGATGGAATACAGCGAAAAACTCTTCCTGGAGAGCTGGAGTAACAACACTATCAAGGACGGAAATGGAATCGACACACGGTGGACCGTCTGAACCCACTTCAGTATAAGGTTCGGAATAGAACTGGTAAAATCCACGCATGATATCAGATTGCGAGGACCCCTCACGCCCATCTAGAGAACTAATGGTAGAAAGACACGTCCTTTGAGATCGCTTGTGAAGCCAGAGAAAATGATAGAGAGAGGTCAACTCATCCTGTACGATTCAACGAGGCTAGAAACGCAATCGGACACCATCCTACGTTTGATTTGGAGAAGTTTCGCCTTTACACAGTGGACGTCGACGACCCTCAAGTGTGCATCACGAGCATTATAGTAAAGATCGCGAAGGACAGCATAATAAAATTCCCTAAGACACCTTATTCCAGCGGCTTTTTCAGCGCTAAAATCCTTGAGTGTATTTCGAATCCGGACTATATCAAAGATACCCACCAGTCTAGAAGTGAGGAATAACGTGCCTGGGACTGGGTTGTCCGCCGCTATAAGTCTGCGATGATACCCTCCAGACAGGGGTCCATGCTATGTAAAGTGTTTAGCTTCCATAAAGGTCACGAAAAATAAGGGAATCCAGTAGTATGTCACATAGCTCCGAATAAATCGTGACATTAAATTAACCACAGTAATACGAGTAACGAGTGAGCAAATGGAATAACATAGACTAACACAAGAATGCCTAAATGCATGTCGTACCTTCCCACCGTGAGACAGACACAGTTCCGAGGGGAGAAACGAGAACAGAAGCCGAGAGCAGAACCGTGTTAAGCTGAAGGCCCTATGATAAGGGACAGACACCCACGTCGCCAGCTAACCGCTAGGACCACCCTGGCAGCAAGTTTTAGTGTGAGACTTTTTCGCGTCTCTGATAAGTCAGGACCACCCCCCCGCAGCCATTGTTAAAAGCTAGAGCCCTCCAGAAGAACAGTATAGATCTTACGATAACATAAAATGGGCCACACCATCCGCAAGTATTAGCGTGCGACTTTTTCGCGTCTCTCTTACGTCAGGACAACCCCCCCAGCCCATGTTAAAAGATAGAGCCGTCCTGAAGAACAGTATAAATCTTACGATAACGCTAAAAGGACCACACCAGCTGCAAGTTTTAGCGTGAGACTTTTTCGCGTCTCTGTTACGTTGCAAACACTAAAAACTTTGCTGGACCATGAAAAGTATTACGTTTCTCATTGGATAGACAGAATTTTTATAGACGGAGCTTAAGGTTAACATTGAGACCCTGATTGGTCAGATGAAAACAAAGAAAGATAGTTTTTTTGAATCAACTTCGGTAAATTGTAGTAAGGAGAAGTTAGGAGAAAGTTGCTACCCAGACGGCGTGGTGAGCGGAGCTGTGCTGCCCGCCGTCCCCCGACGAAAACCGACAAGATAATGAACGCACGCGATGCCACATAACAGCGCATGAAGTTTCACTCAGAACTGCACAAGTCTCATTTCGTACACCCCCTTTTTGCATAATAGTAGTGTCGATCGTCAATTAAAGCTCATGGTGTTCACATTTGCCACTTGAAGTAAAAATCTGAAACGCGATGACTTTTCTGTTATATAGTTATTGAGAAGCCACAAGAGCCACTGTAATTTACGACCAGTTAGATAAGAAATTAAAGATAATTGAGGGTCACTGTAGACCATTTTGATAGTTTTCTCTTTTGTGAAACTTAATTTCAACCTAGATTATAGATGTGATATGGCATAGGTCATCCATTGTAGAACTTGGAAACCCATTCAGGGAATATTCGTTCACATTTTTGTTGAACGCAGTTAGTTTTTACCATCCTGTATTAAAACATTTCCTTTTATCAATAGTGCAATTTATAAACAATATTTTGTGACTAGAATAAAATTTCCAATGGTAAACTTAACTGCTTTTTCGACGTTATTTTACGAGCTAACTAAAAATAGGAAAGCCTTGAACCCCTTCCGCTAAATTTAGTTAGTATTAAGATACTTTTACAGTGGGTGCAGTGGAGCTGCCGCTGAAATCATTAAGTATTTGGTTATATCATCGCTAGTCTCACTGAACTCTTCTGAACTCTACATGTCATGTGTGGTCTGATGTCTCCTTACCAGCAACAGGTCATTTCCCTAAAAAACACGCTCAGAGCGTCGTTGCGCGAAAGTGGTAGGGAGACATGATATAGAACAAACAGGCACCATGCAGAATGTTAGAAAATGGCGACCCTGCCAGGATGGTAAAATACCATGATTGAAGGTCGACCACATGCCTAACTAGGTCAGAAAAATATTCTGTTTAAAAATATTCGTAATAAAATTTTTTTACGTTATAAATAGTTGAAAACAGTAGCTGCAGCGATAGAAATTGAGTCTGGCAGAGACAATAGCATAATTAGGTTATGAATTTTAATATTGTTAGAATTAAGTTTTCTTTCCGATGCAAACGTACAGGTGGCGGATACATCGTTGACAATTTCGTTCTGACCCAACTAGTAAGTGAATGGTTTGTCAAGTCGTGCGAATAAAAAGTTTATGAAACGCGTGAGCTCATGTCGTCTTGAAGTAGGGCGCGTGAATTGCTTTTAAAACAGAAAATAAGGGATACCCAAAGATTAGCAATGGCAGATCGAGACGTTGACCGAATTGAGGTAGAGACCCAACATGAAGACGGACAGAGAATAGAGGACAGTACAACAGACGATGCAGTATCGCGAGAAATAGGACAGATAACGCACCACAACGGGGATAATGTACGCCAAGGCACAGAAAACCTAGGTCAGCATAGGAAAGAGGAGCAGGAAAGTAGAGAGACAGCCTATGAGGATTCTAACTTGCGTCTTGAATACGTAGAACCCATAGTAGAAGCAATCAGAGCTCCCACACCACAGAGTACAAGGAATGCGAGCAGAAACGTGTCACAGCACAGTTCAATGCAATCGGTTGCAAACCAAGAATTGGGCGAAAACACAGAGTGCAGGACATCGGAAGAAAACGCAATAGGACCCACCAATCTGCCAGAATTATTACAATTAATTACGGAAACCATGACAAGGCAAAATAAAGAAATTGGGAACAAAATTAAAATTCTGAATGCAGAAATGACGAAACAAAATGCAGAAACCACGAGACAAATGCGTGCGATTAAAGAACAAAACAAAAAGATTCTGTTACACCTAAGTCATATTGAAGACGAGGCAAAAGAATCTCGAGAAGTGATAGGAAACTTAATAACAGGTCACACTCAATTGAGAACAGACATTGACAAGGTACAAGCGGACGTACAAACATTGCACAATGACATTCAGGACGAGATCAAAACATTGCGTAACAACACCCAGGGAGAAGTCAAGAAACTAGAGAAACAGATAAACGAAATTACTGTACAAGCAGCAGGTACAGCGCGTGAAGTTGTTGAAAACAGTGTGTTACACAAACGTATCACAAAAGCAGCGCTGAAAAGATATGATAACAGCATAGTCAAAAAAGAAGGGCAAACGAAGCTACAATTTCAGAAATTGCGAACAGAGTTGTTGCAAACCATTGAGGAGCGTAGTGATCAGGATCGAACAAGCACAGAGTCTGCAACCACATCAGTATCTGTAACAGCACCGGAAAAACAAGCAATTAACGAAGATATTACGCATTTGCGATTCCAATCACAGGCGGAAAGTAACATACATGAAATCAAACAGCCTGCACAGCAACAAACACGCTTCGAAATTCTTGATGAACAAACCGCACCACAAACACATGCGGAACCACAAAGGTATGTTTCAAAACTGTTGGGATCGTGCAATGAAGCGGCGAGGTTAGCCAGACAAGATACCCAACCCATACGTGACAATGGAAAGCCAGCTGGCGTAGAGTACAGTGCAATGCATTCAGCTACACGTTCACAACCGATGGAAGAAAATTATTGCGTACCACTCCAACGATACTACCCAAGGGTAGGCGAAAGTTACAGAAAACAATATCCAATGGATCTACCACAACTGGAAAGACCGACGGGAGAAATGATCAAAAACAAAAATGGCGAAGAATCGCGAATTTCATATGGAACTATGACGAAGTACGGCAACAATCATTTCCTCACAGTAAGAAAATCACAACACTTTCGAGAACGAAACTCATTACATCCACGAACTTTTATTGATCAATTCTGAGTAGGATTACCAGAACACTGGACGCTAGCGCACAGATTAGACTTTATATGTGCACACATGTCAGGAACAGTCGCAGAAACCATGCAGAATGTTGCAGCGACATGCCGATCGTACGAAGATTTCAGAGAGAAGTTTCTCTCACGATATCGGTCCAGCGAAGCACTGAACACAGTGTAGTACGAATTATCACAGAACCTATATTTTGAAAATTCTGGAGAGAAGAGTCCCGTGAAATTTTTCGAATTAATGGGAAAGGAAAATCAATGCTTAGATGTACCATGCAGGGACGGAGAGTTGATTAAATTAGGCCCGATGAAGCTACCATTGAAATACCAGCAATCATTAGTAGGTCGCGGAGGCAATGACGTCGAAGCATTTAAAGGTATTCTAAGGGAACTAGAGTTCATATTTTCGTAATATGACGCAAGAAAAAGACGAAGGAGCACGAGAAAACGAAAGCAAAAAGCAGTGAAATCGAAAAGACATAGTACGAAAAAACAATAATTACGAACCATGTGATAACGTCGCACCTAGGAACGACAATAGATTTCAACAAAGAACCGGATATGGATTCAGAAGAGAATATGGCAATAACTATAAATCACCCAGGAACAGCAACAACTATTACAGAGGGAATAATGACAACCGGAACGGGTACTGGAGAACCAATAGACCGACAAATTATCAACAAAGAAACTGCTATCAACAAGCTGAACAAGAAAAGAGAAAACAGATACAAGAGGTGGAGGTAAGACCACCAAACCCCGATAAACGTTCGAATTGACAGCTAAGCGCCCATGTCAAAGAGAATGACGCACCGACCCAGGACAATTGCAGCACCTTCAACAGAGAAGTAAAAATCTTATCACGAGAAGAGAAGAAGAAAGAAACAAATCCGCAGGGACCAGATGAAAACGAAGACAAGAAAATAACAATATCGTGTTGGGACGAAATTAATTGGGAGAATACTGACGAGGAGGATGAATTGCCAGAGTCATGCACAACGGATGTAGGAAGAAAGGACTAAGTAATGAGTATTGCAGAGCTTTTTGAGATGGAAACCAGGGAAAGCGGATTCTATGAGGATAATGCACAGTCGACAGAAGTTGAAAATAAGTTACGAGTGGGCACACAACCCAACGTATATAATGAAGGAAGCTATGAAGCGATAATTAGAGCATTTAGATGCGATTATGTGGAAGTAGTGACGAAGAATGAGAAGATAGACGAGGATGACAATACAGTAGAGGATGTTGAAGAAAGCTTAAATGAAGGAAGAAATAGAGAAGAGGAAATAAAAGAGAGAGAAGTAGCAGTCGAATCGTATCCTACAGAAAGTTCCAATTCACAAGGGAAACTCCTAAAAATACTCATGTATGATTCAGTGGAAGATTCGTTGATGCAAGAAGAAGAACAGAACCAACCCTTTCAAATTCGACCAATTGCGAAGGCCATGGTAAAGCATATCCCAGTCAATATTGTAATTGATAGCGGAAGTGAACTGACTGCGATCTCAGAAAATTTATTCATGCAGTGTAATGCCAATGAGGAATAGCCAGTTCTGAAAACACGTAAGATTAAAGTAAGAGGTCCTATTAGAAACAATGCTGAGGAAGTTACGAGACAAACAATGTTAATTCTTTCGTGTTAAGGTCAAAAGATCGAAGCCAACTTCGTGATTATACCTAAACTACCTGTAGGTTTGATTATAGGTGCAGATTTTTTAAATGAGAGACTACCGATAATAGTTAGGGGGAAAGGTAGCGTAACATTCGGGCATGTCACACATCTCTTTGGGTAAAAGCTAAAATTAGAAGAAATACCAGTCATAAACAAACAATTAAGAATGATGCGAGATAAAGAGGATGAAGAACTAGAATGGTATGCACAAAACGGGGAATCGCCTCAACTCATGTTGGAAGTCCATAAAGAAATCGACGAAAAATTTCAAGATGTTCGAGGTATTTCAGAATACAGTAAAAGAGAATTAGAGGGTATTTTACGAGATAAAGCATAGGTATTTTTATCTATGAGTGGCAGTATTAAACATTTTTAGTACAAGTTCGAAGCAAAACAGCACAAACCATTCAGAGTGCCACCCTATACAATCCCATTAAGCTACAGGAATAAAGTATTCCAGGAGATATCTAAAATGTTAGATGACGATATTATTGAACCAGCTACCTCCACATATAACAGCCCGCTCCATATTGTAAAAAAACGAGATGGGAACATCAGGTTAGTGCTTAATTCCAGACAGTTCAACAAAATCATAATCACTGAGACAGATCGACCAGAAAAATTAGAGGAATTGATACAAAACTTCCACGGTGCCAAGATATTTTCATTAATTGATTTACCGAGTAGTTTCTGGCAAATAGAATTGGCCCCAGAATGTAGAAAATTTACACCATTTATCGTAATCGGTAGATGTTACCAGTTTAAACGATTGCCATTTGGATTAAACATATCATCAGCAGTGTTTATTAGGGGATTTAATACTATACTCAGCCATGAAATTTTACAAAAAATTACTTGTTGATGATGTGATTAAAGCAGTATCCTCTTGGGAACATCACAACGACACATTAAATCAGTTTTTACAGATCATGAAAGAGCATGGCGTCACAGTAGATATAACAAAATAAATTTGAAAGGCGAGAGGTCGAATTTCTAGGACACATAATTTCCGAGAAAGGGGTAATGCCCGACCATGAAAAACTAACGGCAATCAAAGAATTCTGTACTCCATGTAATAAGAAAACTATTAGAGGATTTCTTGGTCTCACCGGATTCTACAAAAAATTTATTTGGATGGACTCTCTCGCAACACCACGCCTATGTGCATTGACTGGAAAAAACAAGCCATGGGTATGGGATCAACAAGCCAATGAAAAATTTTTAAAAGTGAAAAACGCACTAACAATTGCACCGATTTTAGCACATCCTGATCTAACACAAAATTTTTGCATGGCCACTAATAGCTTGAAAACAGGTTTAGGAGTTGTTTTATTCCAAGAATACGAACAGGCAGGGCTAAGATCATATAGAACAATTGCATTTGCCAGTCTGGTACTCACAAAAAGCGTGAAAAACTATTCAGTCACGGAGCTGGAAGCATTGGCCATTGTATGGGGCTTCCAACGTTTTCGATACTTCCTATTCGGAAGAAAAACAAAAGTATACACTGACCACAAAGCATTAGAATTTCTGTTATCCGCCAAACTAACTCATGGGAGGTTCGCCAGATGGCTGTTAATACTACAAGAATTTGACTTCACTGTTACACATATACCAGGACCAGCAAATGTATTAGCAGATGCTTTACCACGATGTCCACAGGGTGCATTCAATAACATAGGTTTGGAAGCAACAGAAGACCAGTTTACAATGTACTATATGAAACAAGTACCTTTCGAAAACTACACTACGACAGCACTGAAAAACATAGGCAAATAACAGGACAAGGATCCCGAAATACTAGGAATCAAACACAAGTGGAGAAGTAAGCATTTTCCAGACATTCGACAGCACTGTCTCGTAAAAACCATGTTTTATTTTTTAGACAAAATGTTGCAACGAATGAATGGTTAATTTATATCCCAGATCAACTAATTAATAAGTACATATGGTATACACATTTAAGTAATGGCCACTTTGGACCAAAGAAATGCTTTTTAAAAATATAACAAACAAGCCATTTTCCTAATATGGAAAGACAAATTAGAACAGTATTACTCAAATGCAAAAAATATATGAGAGCTAAACACGTCACTTTCCAAACCAAGCCACTTATGTTTCCAATAAACCCTAAAAGATTAAAACAAATAGCTGCAACAGATTTGATGGGGCTCCTCCCACGCACAATAAATGGATATATTTTCATATTTGTCGTTTTGGAACTTACTTCTAAATATGTTACCTTGACACTATTAAAACAGGCAACAGGTCTTACTATAAGTAAAGCATTTAGACCAGATTTTCTCAGACAACTAGGTCGAGTGGAACGAATAATTTCGGATAATGACCCACAATGCAAATCAGTGCAATGGCAGAACACATGAAAACAACACAAAATAAAACCCATCTACATATCTAAGTACAAACCTAGCGTAAATCCAGCAGAACGATCTATGAAAGTCATAAGCACTTTATGCCCATTATGTACACTTGGGATATATAGCTTAAAGATTTTCAAGAAGTAATAAATGAAATGCCACATAGCACTACACTACTACCTTCAGTTACTGTACTTAAAAATATTGAACCCCCAAACATAACCAGGGAAAATGTTAGATTTCCTATTGTACCACGTAAACAGCACAAACAAGTCATAGCAACAGATCTCTCCAACATCAGCAAGGCAGCCATTAAAAGAAAAGAAAGAGGAGATAGAACAGTATTTAAAAGAACATTCTCAGTAGGCCAGAAAGTATTTCTAAAAACACACCATCTCTCTAGCAAACAGAAACACAAAATACATTAGTTTTACATTGCATACAAAGGACCTGCCGAATTGCTCATGCTCTGTAACTAATGAACCCAAAAACAGGCAAAACGTAATGACTTCACCATATGAGCCATATCAAAAAGTTTGAAGATTAATTTTATTAGTGGTTAATAATCAGCAGAATATTTCAAGATTATGTTGCAGATAAGATTGTCAGGAGAAAGAAGAATGAAGAGAGAGGAAGGTGGGAAAAAGAAAGTAGCTTCAAAAATAACACCAATAGTACCATAGATTAAGGTGAAGGGATAAAGCGTAGATAGTCTAACAGCATGGAATACTAAAATGCTATACACCAGAACACTACACAATAATAAAAGAGACTCAAAATATCTTAGAATTGCAACATGGAAAGGGCGCCGAAATTTGTAAAGCTTTTTAAGAAGGTGTAAAACAATGTAGGTACTAGACATATGTTAGATGATTATAAGTAAAAGTTTTTATAAGAACCACTGTAGAAACTCCAGCAAGGACAAGATGCAATGACCCACTAGTTGCTACGAGAGAAATATCAAGGAAGAAAAGGACGTAATTAGCAAGACACGATTCCTACAAGGCAGAAGCATTGAGAGAAAGGAAAGGACAGCGAGACCAACAGAAGGACCTTGTATTGAAAGTGGACAATAAATCTGACCGGTAGGTGGAACCCTGCTGGGGCGGAACACAGAGCCGCACAGTGGCGGAGCCCTGCAGAGACGGGACGGGACGGGACGCCGAATGCTGGAAGGGTCTCCGAGCACCCCGACTCGGCAGAGCGAGCAAAAAATGGCCTGACCAGAAGACCACTTGGGCAAGCCACCACTGGCAAAAAAAAAGTGTGAAAGTCACACTACTACTATTAAACAGCACACTAATGCACTAAACTGAAGAAAACTTCCATAAAATAAAAATGACATGCTCAAACAATTTATCAAACTGTTACTAAGAGAAGAACTTCAAAGCGACTAGTTATCAATAAATATTTCCATATCTTGCCCAGAGAAGAACCAAGAAGCAAGTAAGAAGCTGAGAAAAAGCAGGAAGAACAGAAGTTGAAGATTCGCAAGATTGAGACCAAGAAAGGAGATGGGTGAAGAATGGATGACATACCTTCCAAAATCCCTATCCTATTGTAAACTAGTCGTCTGCGAAGTACTACAACGATAAACGACCTCTTTCAGCGACACATAACGATAACTTTCACGTATACAAAGCTAGTAAACCACGAGATTCTGCACTCACAGCTCCATTCCATTGTGGGACCTCCACAACAGCAACACACACTTGCAAAGGCAACAAGGAACAAACTAAACTGTACATCAAATGCTTGCCCAAATCCATCTCGCTCAAGACCACCACCTTCCTGCAACAACATTCGCCAACCTCATGCTTAAACATTCATAGGATTGTGTGAATATGTGAAATCAAATTATGTGATGTAGGAATTGTGCAAAGGAAACATATGATAAACTAAATAAGTTAAGCACACCAGACAGCTAATAAACTGCAAAATAACAGTCATTGACTGTGGACTTAAGTAAAAATAGACTATCGATAAAAATAAGTCATTAGTTCTGAAATGGACAGAATATAAAGAACTAAAATAAGGCATAATAAACACTAAAACTACATGCCATTTATTTTCTCCTCATAAAAATAAAAGAATAACTGTATTTTACTTATTTTCACCTTACAAAAACAAACAATGAAAAATTATCTTGGTGGATGTTTTCCTCTTTTTTGACATTTGTACCATTTGTTAGGATAATATTTCAATACTTGAATATGTATATTTCTTTATCAAATTAATTCTTGGAAATAATTCTTATTTGTTAGTGTAACAATGTTGAAATGAGTGTCTAGAAACAAAAACATTTTACTTGTACATGATATTTAGAAAATGCATTAGGAATAGATTTTACTTAATTACTCCATTTATAAAAAATATATATATTTCTAAGAAAATCGATGTGAAAGACTCCTCACTTTCCACAACAAACTTCTTAAAAAACAAACTTCACACTTAAATAAAGAAAGAAAATAATTAAAATTAATAATAGCATATAAATATTTTTCTCTGGTCATTTTTGAGAATAATGTGGAAGAATATAAAAATACAAATTACTAATACAAACTAGCATAGAACCAGAATAACGTGGCTGAACAGTAGGCAACAAAATTCATATAAAGGAATAATTTTTGACTGACTTAGACAATGATTCAATCATTGCCTAAATTCAGTGTAAAAATTAAGTTCGAAGGATGGTGATATGTAAGGTGTCAGGCAAATCCAACACCATGAAAACCGTGTCATGATAAGCAAATCCAGTATTATGTCACATAGCTCCGAATAAATCGTGACATTAAATTAACCAAAGTGATATGAGTAACGAGTGAGCAAATGGAATACCACAGACTAACACAAGAATGCCAAAATGCATGTCGACCCCTTCCCCAAGTGAGACAGACGCAGTTCTGAGGGGAGAAACGAGAACAGAAGCCGAGAGCAGAACCGTGTTAAGCTGAAGGCCCTACGATAAGGGACGGACTCCCACATTGCCAGCTAACCGCTAGGACCACCCCAGCAGCAAGTTTTAGTGTGAGACTTTTTCGCGTCTCTGTTACGTCATGACCACCCCCAGCCATTGTTAAAAGCTAGAACCCTCCAGAAGAACCGTATAGATCTTACGATAACACAAAAGGGGCCACACCATCCGCAAGTTTTAGCATGAGACTTTTTCGCGTCTCTGTTACATCACGACCACCTCGCACCCCATGTTAAAAGATAGAGCCCTCCAGAAGAACAGTATAGATCTTACGATAACGCTAAAAGGACCACACCAGCTGCAAGTTTTAGCGTGAGACTTCTTCGCGTCTCTGTTACGTTGCAAGTCTAAGAACTTTGCTCCACCACGAAAAGTATAACGTTTCTTATTGGATAGGCAGAATTTTTGTAGGCGGAGCTTAAGGTTAACATTGAGACCCTGATTGGTCAGATGAAAACACAGCCAGACAGTTTTTTTTACTTCGATAAATTGTAGTAAGGAGAAGTTAGGAGAGAGTTGCTTCCGAGACGGCGAGGTGAGCGAAGCTGTGCTACCCGCCGCCCTCTGACGAACACCAACAAGGTAATGAACGCACGCGATGCTGCATAACAGCACGTAAAGCTTCACTCAGAACTGCAGAAGTCTCATTTCTTACACCTACTTTTTGCATAATACTAGTGTCGATCGTCAATTAAAGCTCATGGCGTTCACATTTGCCACTTGAAGTAAAAATCAGAATCGCGATGATTTTTCTGTTATATAATTATTGAGAAGCCACATCAAATGGCTCTGAGCACTATGAGACTCAACTGCTGTGGTCAGCAGTCCCCTAGACCTTAGAACTACTTAAACCTAACTAACCTAAGGACATCACACACATCCATGCCTGAGGCAGGATTCGAACCTGCGACCGTAGCGGTCCCACGGTTCCGGACTACGCGCCTAGACCCGCGAGACCACCGCGGCCGGCCAGAAGCCACATCAGCCACTGTAATTTACGACAAGTTAGATAAGTAATTAGAGATAATTGAGGGTCACTGTATGCCATTTAGTTAGTTTTCTCTTTTGTGAAACTTAATTTAAACCTAGATTATAGATGTGATATTGCATAGGTCATCCTTCGATCCGTTGTAGAACTTGAAAACCCATTCAGGGAATATTCGTTCACATTTTTGTTGAACGCAGTTGGTTTTTACCATCCTGTATCAAAACATTTCCTTTTATCAATAGTGCAATTTATAAACAATGTTTTGTGAGTAGAATAAAATTTCCAGTGGTAAACTTAACTGCTTTTTCGACGTTATTTTACGAGCTAACTAAAAATAGGAAAGCCTTGAAAACCTCCCACTAAATTTAGTTAGTATTAAGATACTTTTACAGTGAGTGCAGTGGAGCTGCCGCTGAAATCATTAAGTATTTGGTTATATCATCGCTAGTCTCACTGAACTCTTCTAAATTCAGCATGTCATGTGTGGTCTGGCGTCTCCTTACCAGCAACAGGTCCCAGGTTCAAACTAGTCAATTCTCTAAAAAACACGCTCAGAGCTTCGTTGCGCGAAAGTGGTAGGGAGACACGATTCAGAACAAACCGACACTACGCAGAATGTTAGAGGTGGACCAGCATGGTGCGTGGTTAAAAGTCATTGAAACAGTACAGTGATCAGTGAAACTGTCAGGAATTACATCCATCGATAGAAGCTGATTCCATATTGGGGCAGATAAATAAAAGCGGTCCCATAGGCTTCTTGAAGTAGCTGTCAAAAACGTAAACCGCACCAATGTATGATATCTTCAAACCCAAGTATCCTGGAGACGCAAGAACGTCACCATATCATTAATTTCACTATAAAATGTATAACTGGAGGTCTGACTACATGACGTAAGACGCGGGTAAAATCGTCCCCAACAAAAACTTGAGCAGGTTCCGTCGGAGTAAACTTCTTCCTTATAAAACCCTGCACGATCGGATGAACGCCGGGATCCAGGCAGAGTGTAAAGAAAAATTATGCTGAAGTCATACGAATTACAGCCTATACCGCGACTATCATCTACCGTTTCGAAGTCCGTTAGTGGGATTCCATCTCGATAAAGGAAAGCCATACCGGTAGAATTTTCAAGCGCAACATTGATAAATACAGAGTATCCAGGAAGACAAAACACATCAATCAATATCTCTTGTAAACACACGATATCAGCTTGGGAATCGTAAATAAAGTGGCATAACACAGTAAGCCGTAATTAGGAACGTATCCTATTGACACTGAGGGTTAGAAATGTATACGCCTGCATCCGTTAGCACATGTAAGGTCATTAAACAACACTAAGGAAAAGCACTCATCTCGTCCGTCTCTCCTCAACGTTCAGAGGCGGGGGAAAGAAGGTACGGTATTATTCTAATCCTCCCCACAGGATGCCGATGAATCCTCGTTTTCCTTTTTACGACGCGCTGCTGCGTGTGCAGATTGAAAAGACTGTTTCACACCACTCCGTGAAAACATATACTCTTGATGTGGAGAGGTTGCGGGCACGTCAATCTCTGATTTGATAGAGGAGCCAGCGCCACTGTACTCATAGGAAATCGGGGCGCACAATTCAGAACGACCAACAGCAACATCAGGTACAGAAGAGACAGGTAATGCAGTGTCAGTGTCGGATGGCATCTCCTGATCATCAGGAAGAGAACCCTTAGAATCCTGTTGCTCCACCTTCTCAGGAGGGATGGTATTGCACCGGAACACTGTAAAGACTGGCCAGCAGGTAACGTCTATGCGGGAACATCCGAAGTCACGGGAACCGCCACGTCTACGGGTAAAGTAGGGGACGCAGATTCAGCACACAATTTAACATCAACAGACGCAGCTCCATCATCTCTGGTAATACTGTAATCACAATTAACGTCAGTAGACAACCCATTACCGCCATAAGGTGCAGCCTCTGTCAACGCCGTATCAGAAGAACGAGACTGGAGTGGGGCGTCCTCGAAATCTGTACCGCCCTCAGTCCGCCGGCGTTTGACTTTCGCTCCAGGAGCCGTCGTCCCCTCATGGACAGAGGTCGCACTGGGACGCGCCGGTAATGGTGGAAATTCGCGAGGAGAGAGGGGTAATGTTGCCCCTGCGTCGCTTAAAGCTGGAGATTGACTGACAGCTGACTGCGAAGATACTATGTCTGCTAACGTTAACCAAAGACGTATTTGATAAGACGACGTCAGAACAGTAGTACGGCGTGGACAATCAGATCTGAGATGGCCGCATTCGTTACAGAGAAAACATGTATCTTCTTGACCTGCATACGTAACATGTTAACCACAAACAGTTAAGTGGGATGGAATATTCTTTTTAACGCACATGTCCACAGTCCGGATACCAGTATAACACTGGAAGCGGTGTTGTGCTGACCAGCGTTCCCATCGGATATGCCGTATTACTCCAAACGGAAGCAACGCTGTATTAAGAAATGAATCGGTCACATCAGGAGGAATTCTAACCTGAGTATACTCGAGTGCCGCATTTTCAAGGAGGACTTGACTAACGGAACCATCGCAATGTGTAAACAACACTTCAGAACCAACGCCGGAGAGAAGCCGCTCTACTTGAACGGGATCATAAAACTTCACAAAGGATTCATACAAATCAGAAACAAAGTAAGCAGTATCTACCTGGTCAGGTGTAACAATAGCCAACCAATTGTGAATTTCTAAAGTACCAGGTTGAACACGACGCATACTCTTGCCAAAACTGCAACGAACAGTAGCTCGACGAGGAACAGATTTAGTAGACTCGGCAGACGCCATGGCGCGGGCAGAAAACACAGCCGCCAAAAGGAAAACGACAACAAACTACACTACGCAACTATGATGTGACTCCGGCCGATACACCAACAAGGCTGAGAAGCTTCGACACAAGCGGCACTGCGGCACAAGCCGAAGTTAACTACAACCTGCTCGGTCGACGTGCAAGGCGACTCTGACCCTAGTGCAGGGGCTCACACAACCCGGTGACATCTCCGTAGTACACAACACTTCCTCCTGACACTTCAGCATCTTACAGTGTTTCCAGATTTAGCTGATGGCCGGACTGGAGTTGTCAGGGGAGGTCGGTTTTGTTGGCCACCTGAAGTGAACGACTAGGACTTAGTCTGTGAGGCGGCCGGTTGGCAGTCAGTTTTTATATGTAACACTGTACCTGCACATGGACTTCAACACACATTCTGCTACGCTGCACTCTTTACTGGTGTATTTTTAATGTTGACAACAGAAGTGCCCCGGTTGCCACATAGCTGTTACTGACTTGGTAGGGCGGGGGTCTTAGAGGAGCCCTTCGTAGTTTTATCATGTACTTGTCCAGACTGCACACGTCCGTCATCACGCCACAGGAGAGACTGAATAGGGGTGGCCGCAGAAACATAAACACCCTTTGCTGTTTTGGATTAATTTCGAATTCCGACTAAAGGTTCTGAGCAGTCTCTAATTGTTCAAACCTGTATACCATAGAAAAAATTGCAGGCGCACTTCACTCCAAACGGGTCAGATTATGTTCGCTGGGGTTGCAGTCCCACGATGTACTAAGAGAAAGGTGGAATCGTCCAGTAGGTGTCCACAGTGTCGAACGTTGCCAAGAATGACGTAGTGTTGTTCCTGACACAGTGAACGATGCAGGCTTTCAAAAAGAATGTGGTGTGCCCCGTAACTACGTACCCACTGACTCAAAGCTGAGATGTTAAACTTTTGGCTGGTTTCGTTGTCTAGGGGCTGGGATAGGTAGATGCCGCATTACAAGCCAAGTACAGCTAAGTCGACAGTATACAATATGAATATACACATGAATCAAATGGTTGAACGTTTCTATCACTCGGCAATTGCGTATTTTGACTGTTATATATAAATATATAAATGAAAGATTGCAATTAAGTAAATTCTCCAGGTACAATTTTAACGACTTCAAATGATGGGTACGATAGAGGAAGTTCCTTTAAGAATGCCCTTAACTACTGTGAAACGCTTATTGTTGTCGATGGTCAAGCAATTAAATAAAATATAAGTTGAATAAAAGAGGAATGATAAATAATTTCTACTTCACGTAATTAGTTGGGAACAACAACATAGCTCGCGAAATATTCACTTCTGAACGCACACTACGTCTTCCCTGCAGAATCCACGGAAATCCCACAAGTGCCCGCGACCACGGGCTAGCTGTCTCTCTCCAAGTCTCTGCGGCGACCGTGCGTCAGTGGCGCCATACTGTCCAGCGCTCTCCGCGTCCTGTGCGACTTCCCCTCGCGCCGCACTGTTCAGGACTACCCCCTCCCACACTTCCATACAGTCTCTCCACGTGTCTTTTCTGGAAACGATCACTGTGATTGGCTAGTGCACTCCCGCGTCTCTTCAGGCCAACGCACAGTCACAAACATAATGAAACACATTCGAAATACTGGATATACATTTAAATAACTTGAAATTAAATAAATATTCCTACGGCTGGACCATAAACATGCTGTAACACACATTATTAAACACATATACAAATTTTAAAAAAAAACATATATCAAAGAAACAGAAAAGCAGTAAGCCAGTAGTCTAATGTCTCTGTGCTTTCTAAAACACAGTGAATAACTGACCAACTTCTTCAAGAATAGTATATAGCGGATGTAAATTAAGACATAGATGAATAAATATACGTATAGGCATGCTTCTACCGTTTTTTCATGTAGTTGTGGAGTACTTATGACCTGACGCGATTAATAGTAATCGGCCTCTTTGCCCTCCAATAACTCATTTACTATTCAAGTTACGTACCTGTAGTTTATGCCAATTTAGGTTTACATTAAAAGCCTTCTAAAGAGACTTTGATCGACAAAATCGGATGAAACGTTTAGATTTTGGAAATACGTTGCTAGATGTTACTTGTATAATTTATCGTGAGATACTAAATTTTAAACTAATAAAGATATTGAAAATCTGAATATAACATCAGAATAGCCATGCAAATAATGGTAATGTACATGTTTATTTTTAAGATGGCGTGATTCCTCTTGCTATTATTAATCTCTACATGAACTGTGTAATGTCTTGCCGGCTGTTGTTACTGAGGCGTTCTAGGTGCTTCAGTCTGGAACCGCGCAACCGCTACGGTCGCAGGTTCGAATCCTGCCTGAGGTATGGATGTGTGAGAGTCCTTAGGTTAGTTAGGTTTAAGTAGTTCTACGTTCTCGGGGACAGATGACCTCAGAAATTTAGTCTCATAGTGCTAAGAGACATTTGAACCATTTTGGAATCATATTACAAAGAACAGAATTAAATGATAACAACGCGAGGCTAATAGTGTTTAGAAAAGTTTTGTGGTGGCGTGGGAGCAGCATGAATTTCGAAATGAACTAAAACTAACACTAATTATCAATGTAACGCTGTATTAAGTAAATGTCTGCATTTCAGTTATGCATAAATAATTCTTTGGACAAAAAATAAAGTTATTAAATGCACTTTTATTTATGTGCGATTTTGAAAGCAGTTCTTGTGCCACTCACTCGGGCTAAGGTGCCTTCTTGCACAAATTTTCTCCGTAGTACTGACACGCTCACACGGATTTTCGCATGAAGTGTTGATCAACTCACATCAGTCTTTTGACCAAGTACCTCGGAGAAATCGTGTCTGCCTCTGAATTCGGATTTTCACCGTTTATCGTGACAAATCTGTCTACAACAGAAACCAGAATTAGAAACCCATCAACAAACCATTTCCCAAACTAACCAGGATGCACGCTAAATATTCCCTCCAGCGGAAAAGGATACTTTAGGAACTAAGTCACAAGGCAAACGACTGAGCGACACTATTTCTTGATGCAACAATTTACCAACAGCCGTATGTATTGTAGAAATATATTTTACGAAGCTCATAAAATAAATTTCTAAAATACATCCGGCTGTTGGTAAATTATTGCTTCAAGAAATACATTCGAGCCGTTGTCCCACAGTCCATAATGGATCAACAAAGACTGAATCACAGTAAGCTCAAATTTGCATTAGTTCCATTTAATTGATTTTATTCAATCCTTCCTACCTCCAAGAACCAAAAATTGCATACACATACAATTAATATTGTAATACCCTTCAATTTGACCACTAAATTCCTGGCCACACTCTTATACAAAGCGTAAGTCAATATATATTTTACTAAAATCCACAAGGTCACCGACCTCCACGCACCCTCAGTGCCTAAACGTCTCCCTCTTGAACTCGTACAGTACCACAATAAACTAACAAATTACTAATGAATCTCCAAATAAACACATGAATTATCCCTCCAAAATTACTATCACTAATTACAGATTAGAACAGCCTTTCACTTTTGCCCTTCCTCTTTTTATCCTTAGCAGTTTTAAACTTCTCTCATTTCTACATAAGCCACAACGTTCTACCGTACCAGCGTCAATCAGTATCACTAGAATCACACTCCTCCTTCATATACCAATTCGTACGAACTTCATTACACAAACTATCCCCATCCACACTATTTACTTCAGCCCTCTCTAAATTTTCTGTTAGTTCTTCCATACATTTCGCCGATTCACTGCCCACAGAATGCGCAACTGTACTGCTTTTCCCCTCCAAAATATCGACATTTCCAGTTTCAAGAAAATTACACATCAATTCACTGTTAAACAATTTATTTTCCGGAATAATAGATCGATGCCTAAGCCATCGCCACCATTAATATTCATCTCAGCAACCTTATCGGCTTATACACCATTTAAATCGCTACATAAATTCACATCCGAAACCTTACTTTCCTCTGTCGACAAATTAACTTTACGTAAATAGTACACAAATGCCAGAATGAGATTTTCACTCTGCAGCGGAGTGTGCGCTGATATGAAACTTCCTGGCAGATTAAAACTGTGTGCCCGACGAGGTACTGGCAGAAGTAAAGCTGTGAGTACCGGGCGTCAGTCGTGCTTCGGTAGCTCAGTTGGTAGAGCACTTGCCCGCGAAAGGCAAAGGTCCCGAGTTCGAGTTTCGGTCGGACACACAGTTTTAATCTGCCAGGAAGTTTCAGTACACAAATGAATCCTCCGCCACTATATTACACAAATTGCTGCTACTTTGTCGTATAATTTTGGGACTTCCAGCCTTGCTACATTCCGCTGTGATCGGACAAAAATCAGCACACACTGCCATTCCTACACCCTTTTCATCTAGATTAACCCCGATCTTACTTTACATACATTCACATAGTCATACTCTGACAAACGTTTTAGACCCACACATTGATCAATAAATTTCGTTTCGTCTTCATTCGTGACTAGAAATGCGTAAATTCCTTCCTCCGAAGTATCAATACCATTAGCTTTTAGAGCATTACATAAATTACGATTGCTCTGTTGCTTTAAAGAGGAATCGTCTACATCCGCTGATACATTTTTAACTTAAACTGCTGGCGAGACCAATGCTGCGCCTCCCTCAGTAACATTGACGCTTTCCGCCGAAACACAGTCACCCTCACTTTCAGCTGGCGAGACCAAAGCTACGCCGCCTTCACTAAAATCGAAGCTTTTCGACGACTCACAAATACTTGCTACTACAATACCTTCCTTACATTTATTGTTACTGTTTGCTAATAACTCTTCACAACTCTTGCTTTCACCAAATGCATCTCCCCTTCAGCATCTTTTTGAATCACTGAATCTTCCCATTTATCACCATCCACACACTCATTCATTACACATTCGTAACATACATCAATTGCTTTTTCTAAGTTACCTACAATTTTTTTAATGTCCTCTTTCACAGCGGAAACTTTTTCAGTTCGCTTTGCACCCGTACCAGTTCGAATTGTACCCTTAACTGTTTGAATTGTACTGATATTATTTTCCATAGTATTCCTACTATTTCCCACTGTACTGATACTATTTCCCAATCCCTGTATTATCTGCATTAGCTGAGACATTATGTCTCCCACATTCATTCCCCTTGCCTGAATTCCTACTAGTTACACTTTCGCGCTCTGATTTCAGACTAACCGGCTCATTTCCGTTTTCAGAATTACACATACTAAGTGCTTGTTTTATATCCGCGAGATCTATAAGTGGAGCTTGAACTTCACAGTTAAACACTGTCTTACTATTTGCGCAGGCACTTACCTGTTCGGAGATGGTTCCCTCTTCCATAGCAATGCCGTCGGTTGTAGTGGAAGTTGACATTGAAGACCACCCTGGAGTACTCGAAGACGCTGCCGTAGTACTGCTGGTGAACTGCGTCCACCTTCGACAGGTCGCCTGATGTAACTGTAGTTGCTGCCGGTTGCCGCATGCTCCAGCCGCCTCCGATACCACTGTCCATTAAAAGCGCTAACCGCTACTGTTCCCTGCCCTCAACTTATTTAGACTCTGAGCCCCCAGGCAAAATGATTGTAGCATGATAGTTTAGGACCACTATCCATAGCATGCGTTAGTTGTGAAATTTACTGGGTAATTTCACTATTTCCAGTAACCTATTTGCGAATAAAACCGATCTCACACTGTGTCTTGTGAGAGGTTCAGTCTACAGAAATCTCTACTGGTCTTGAAAAGGTTTTTTACACTTCGCATAGCACGCTGAATAACAAAGAGCGAAGGAGCTACCAATTAGCAGGGCACAAATCCCGGACGAGCCCCCAATTGCGGGCTTTAGATTAGAATAAAAATGAGAGTGGCGTTGGTCCTCTATTATGCACCCTCCAACTCAGAGTTCATATATTAAAAGTTTTGGCTGGTTTCGTTGTCTAGGGACTGAGATACGTAGTTGCCTCATTACAAGCCAAATACTGCTGAGTCTACAGTATGCAATATGAATATACACATGAATCAAATGGTCAAACTCCTATCACTCGGCAATTGCGAATTTTGACTGATATATAGAAACTTCTAAATGAAAGATTGCAATGAAGTAAATTCTGCAGGTACTATTTTAACGACTTCAAACGATGGGTACGATAGCAAAGGACGTTTACGAAAGCCCTTTATTACTGTAAAACACTTATTGGTGTCGATGGTCCAGCAATTAAATAAAATATAAGTTGAATAAAAGGGAAACTATGGATTCCTACTTTACGTAATTAGTTATGAACAACAACACAGCTAACGAGATATTCACTACTAAACGCACACTGTGTCTTCACTGCAGAAGCTAAGGAAATCTTAAAAGTGCACAAATCGGCAGTACCAAATGTTCCTATATTTCTATCTTCCGCACAAACTGCTCCACACTCTCAAAGTGTCTTCTGCAACCATGCGTTCGTCGCGCCGTACTGTCCAGCACTCTTCGTGTGCTGTGTATTTGTCCCTCCTGCCGCACTTTTCAGGACTGCCCCCTCCC
The DNA here is from genome assembly GCF_023897955.1 of Schistocerca gregaria. Lineage (NCBI taxonomy): Eukaryota > Metazoa > Arthropoda > Insecta > Orthoptera > Acrididae > Schistocerca > Schistocerca gregaria. The sequence goes on from NC_064931.1 coordinate 840,510,361, forward strand.
CCACTTCCATACAGACTCTCCACGTGTCCTTTTGAGAAACGATCACTGTGACTGGCTAGAGCGCTCCCGCCTGTCTCCAAGGCAACGCACACTCACAAACATATTGAAACACATTCGAAATACCGAATTTACATTGAAATAACTGGAAATTAAATAAATTTTCCTACTGCTGGACCATAAATACGCTCTAACATACATTATTAAATACATAAAAAAATGAAACAAATATATATCAAAGAAATAAACAGCAGTAAGCCAGTAGCCTAATGTCTCTGTGCTTTCTAAAACACAGTAAATAATTGACCAACTTTTTAATGAACAGTATATATATAGGATGTAAACAAAGACATAGATGAATAAATATGTTTATAAGCAAGCTGCTACCGTTTTCTCGTGTAGCTGAGGAGTACTTACGGCCTGAAGCGATTAATTGAAATCGACCAATTTGCCCTCGAATAACTCATGTACTATTCAAGTTACATACCTGTAGTTTATTAGTTTATACCAATTTAGGTTTACATTAAAAGCCTTCTAAAGAGACGTTGATCGACAAAATCCGATGAACCGTTTAGATTTTGGAAATTCGTGGTTAGATGTTACTTGTATAATTTATCGTGCGATAGTAAACTTTAAACTAATAAAGATATTGAAAATCTGATTACACCATCAGAATCGTCATGCAAATAAAGGAAATGTACACGTTTGTTTTAAGGTATCATGATTCCACTTGCTATTATTAATTTCTAAATAAGCTGTGTAATGTCGTCCATAATGGTTTCACACAGTCCGCCATCTTTGGCACTCCCTGGCATACAAATATCCTTCATCGACAGAAAGCCCATTCCACGACACAGCGTTAACATGGAATTTTCAGCCACGCGGTCGGCCTGGACCACACGCTGGGGCTACCCCTCTTTCTCTGGCTAATGTATGGCGCCATACGTGCCCTGACGAGCCCCAGCTTGCCTAGCGGCTCGTGCGTCAACGGCAACTCCGAACTTACAATATTTTCAGGATGCACTACTCGCCCATTAACTCACAACTGTCATTTTCAACCGCGAAATGTATTGGGATTAACAGACAAAGGGAAGGAGTGCCTACATTGACGCCCTTTATGCCATCTCCTAAGGCTTTTTCATGTCGATTCTGAGCGGCGTTTTGTCTGGAACGTTTTCCTTGGCCACCCATAGAATATAGCGTGATTTAAGGGCTTTTCGTCGATGTATGACCTCTCATCGCAAAGGCATCAAATGAAGTCGTGTAACGTAAGAGGGCTATGACGACCTTTCTACATTATGACTCTTCTACTATGGCGCTGGACATAATTGTGGTGAAATCTGGTGCCAATATGATATCATCAACTAACTTTTCACCTAATATGAACTGTGCTGTGTTTGCACGATATCCCTCAGGAGAACATCAGACAGCTCCATCAATTAATAAATTAACCGAATAGTTGCTTGCAAAAGGGCCAGAGGTCCACCAAGGCGTTATTGATTTGCTCAGTTTGTGAAGCTCTTTCTCTTCAATAAATCATCCAGTTTCTGGGAAATAGTAAACATTTATTTGGTTGTACGTGTATATCACATCTATCGAGTTCAGTCCCATTCGGATAATTCCTTCATTGTGCGTCTTTTTCTCCTCTTAGAGAGTGTTTATAAGTAATGGTTACGAGGTAATAAAGCTAGGACAGTATTTCTGCAACCTTCCAGTTTCGCAAAGTGGCATATTGTTCAGCTGGAGGAGGATTCAGAAGAAGACGTGATGTGAAATCAGTCACCACCAATAGTGTAGCTGGAGTGCCTAACTCTGCATTGTGGTGGACAGTGTGTTTGAAGATATGGAAGAAGCTCATATGTTAAGGAAAATCCCAACCTGTCGGCCTCGGCTTGTTCCAGCTGCTTACTCAGAAGGAGCGGAGTTAAGTTTTCAGATGTGTTTCCTAAAATTAGGCAGCACAGACTGAAAATACATCCCGTCAGCATCTTCAGCTGATGACACCTGATTGTCTTTTTAGTTAAGTATTTTTTTTAATTTCCAGCTATAACTATATGCAGCATACCAGAAAGAAAAACACGTGGTAACCCTACAATCCTCACAGCAAGTCATAGAAGGTGGCAACAGCTTGTGAGGCCAAGCTCTCAAACTCGTCGCCGAAAAAATCCACTGTGTTAAGGTGGCGCACAAGTTTGTAGTATTTTTGTTTTGCGAGCTGGTGATCCGGTTGCTTTGGGTTTACTTTTCTAATGTCATTTTCTCTTGCTATTTCAGTTTACGTAATGTCATTTTGTCATTTATAGGTAGACACTAGGGCTGTGGACTTAGAAAATGGAGTGTCCAGTCGAGAAATCGGTAAATTTCCGACATATTGTTCTGCTTGATTTCAATAGAGGGGTGACAGCAGTATAGATAGACAGGAACATTTTCGCTGTGTATTGCCAAAGTGGTACGCCATGAGGAATATTCAAAAATCGGTCCTCTTAGCCATAATCACGAAGATCAGCGGGTGGCCAAATCTGTGCTTGCTCGTCATCATTTGGCTCGTAAACAACACCGAGCATTCCTATCCTGTGTCGTCACTGGTGACGAGAAATGGTCTCTTCACCCTAATATAAGGAAAAGAAGGAAATAGTTGCGACCAAACTAAGTAGCATCTCCGTGTACAAAAGATCTACGCGCTTTCTCAAAGGATGATGCTATGATGGTGGTGGAGAAGCGACGGTGTAGTGTACTATGAATTATTTCCCTGAGGTGTAGCCATCACTCCTGACAATTATTGTCAACAACTGAGATGTCTGGCAGACGCAGTCCAAGAACAACGAAAGGAAGACTGCGTGAAATGCTGCTACTAAACGATATGCTCGTATTCTCCTAGATTGACAAAAAACACTATACAGGAGTTATCATGCGAAGTCATTCTGCATCCACCTTATTCGCCTGATCATGCACCCTCAGATTTTCACCTTTTCTGCTATCAAACAAATTTGAAGACACTGCCTTTCCAGACGAAAATGCGTTCCGAATACGGCTCGACGCGTTCGTCGCCTCCAAACCACGTGATTTTTTGTACACCTGCAGAATCGAAATATTACCCCAGTGTTGTCAGACTGTTGTAAATAATGAAGGAGAATATATTATTGCTGATACACGTCTCTCTTATGTGTATCTGTTGTATTTGTTAAACTGATGCACCAACCGGATATCTCAAGTACATTTTAGATAATGGAAAGAGACATTGCTCTCCTTCGCCTGTAAGAAACCATTTTCGATATGGTAGCTATATTTCGCAGGCAACGTAAGAGTCTTCGTACGTAAACGGGCAACGACTGCGTTAATCACTTACATGTAGTTTACTTATTTGCGAAGTATCACAGGAATTATGGGTAAGAGCGAAGTGAATACTAGTTCATTATCAAACTTCGATTTGGGGTTACAAGATGTGAAAAACTCAATTGTTTCCGTTTACCAGACAGTTTCCTTAGACTCGAACGAGAAAGCCTGCACAACGGAGAAGAGATACGAATCTCAAACATTCGCTTTTTTAAATTTTTTAACAAAACGGAATACCTTTACAAAGAAATTAATTAGAGTGACAGATATTGTTTTGATGTTAGGTGCGATGTTAGTGAGAACTCCTCCTACAACTGGCATGAATGCTGTTTACTAAAATAAAACCGGTTTTGCGGCTTAAACTCTCATCGTCAGGTACAACAATAAACAACAATATACCATCTGTAATCGGAGGTTTTCCTAACATCATACAGGAACGGGCGTGCTAACAATGTTGCGGCAGAGAACAACACTGGATGCAGGTGTGGCACCACTTTGACTTTCCAGAATAGCTTCGGTTCAGCGTTCACCATCGCTGTGGAGGTAGAATCCATTCGTCATTGTCAGGTAGGGCTACCACCCGGCGTGATGCTTTTGAGTGCCATTGGGTACAGCGTGGATACTAATATTAGTACGTAGCTTCTTGTTTGTGTTATGGCTCCTCGTATTTTGTCTCAAATGCTACCTCGTACATAAAATATTTTCTTTTGCCCTGTGTAACGCAATGGACTGAACCACTAGCGCACAGGCGATTTTTTGGGAACTAAACACAGTCACACATACTACTTTTTTAGGAAATATTACTCAATATCAACTTATTGACTACGCTTGTAAATATACTAGATGGCAAATGCGTAATTTTTGCTATAACTTTCTCCCATGATGTTGATGAATCTACATTCGCACTCATAGAAGAGACTTACTACATATCAATCTCAATAAGCTTAAGTTCACAACGAATGAAATTAGTCATTATTGCTGCCCTAGATTTAGGCGTTGAGCTAATATCCAATTAATTCCTCACAAAGTGAATTAGTTTGGGACATTGTGGTATTCCAAGCCTCTTGTAAAATTGTTCTGGAATATCCAGGGTGTTAAGGGTACAACTGCATGTGTTATATAGGGTGTTAGTGGCATAAGTGCAGATATTTTATTAGTGGCTGAGGACAGTGAAGTCAACAACATTACTTCAACATTTACTTCATTTGAGGCTAACAGTTATAGCTATTAGCACTATTATGTTTTTAGGTTGGTTCGTAACTCCGCACATGTGACGAGACCAAGACATTAATGCTTATTTTCTCCAGGGCAGCAGGGCAGGAGTTGAAGTGTGGACACCCGGTCACAAAACGGATACTCTATACCGAAAGGCACAGTCCACTTGGGCCGCCGCGGTGGTCTCGCGGTTCTAGGCGCGCAGTCCGGAACCGTGCGACTGCTACGGTCGCAGGTTCGAATCCTGCCTTGGGCATGGATGTGTGTGATGTCCTTAGGTTAGTTAGGTTTAAGTAGTTCTAAGTTCTAGGGGACTAATGACCACGGCAGTTGAGTCCCATAGTGCTCAGAGCCATTTTGAACAACAGTCCACTTGGTGGTGAACTCACAACCGTACAGAAAACATCATGTAGTAAATTAGGTGACGTGTTTGTGGGAAGGCTGTTATACGCGATTCTCATCGGTGACGTGTGCTACAGTAGCAGGAAGAAGAACACAGCGAGGCTTTGAAGCGTGCGGATGCGTTGTTACTGGCCACATATGTAAAATTAAAACAGTGGTAAAAGGTGCTTCAAATATTCTCGAAGTATTGTGGCGTTTATTTTCACACTATTAAGTCTTTTCTGCAATTGTCAAGTAGGAGTGCAAGTACTTCCTGACTGATGACGCTGTGACGTTTAGTGCGGCCCGGCTGCAGCTGGAACAATTTCTCGGGAAATCGCCATGTTTGTCGGCATTTACATATTTGTCAAAGGCGAGAAGAAGCTGTGTGAGATCATTGGCCATCTCTCTTTCGATGACGCTACTACACCAAGGCAGGACTTTCATTTCATTTTATAGAGGAGATCATAACTGAGAAGAGTAGCACTCATAACAGTGCAAGTGTGAATCTGAAGGTAACTTGAATATTACTATCCATTCTTAATACCGACTTGACTTTCATTCAACATATAGACGATGCAATACCCTTAATCCGGTTGTGTTATTTATTACAACAAATAAATAAACTGTGGCAAAATTACTATGTTATGACTTGTGTTTCTGAGAATTTGGTGTTCGGAAGAATGAAGTTCATAAGTTAAATTGGTTGAAACCTAACCTCTATGCATTGGTCGAATTTTTTTCAGTTTCTAATGCATATTTCTCTGAATGAAAGCTCACAGTCTAAATAATAATTTATAATAATTGCTTACGTAAATGTTTTGAAGACGGTTAGCTAAAGGTGGCATTAGATACAGTTTTGTTAGCTTCTTCCTGGAATTTATAAGTACTATTCACATGAAAGGAATTGATTATTAATTCACAGTAAATTTGAGAATTAATAATTTAACTTGCTCCTTCACATCTTGGTGACCAAGGACACCTATTCAAATGTATTTCACTGGGTCGAATAAGGTGAGTCACAATCGTCTGTTCTGCTGTGCTTGCATTGAGAAGCTGTGGGACTGGCGGATTTAACCGCTGTGTCAAAACGGCATCTAAGGTAGATAGTGCTACGTTTAAAGCAGAGCTTTTGTAATAGTGGGTGAGATATACGATAGAGTTCCTATATCCATCAGTTACCTTTGACTCAGTAGTCGATTGACTTTATTGTCTGGCATCATTCCAGTTATAGCACGCACGGTTTAAATCAGAAAAACAGTGATAATAATAACGTTATTTGACCGCCGGCATCTCGTAGTCGTGCGGTAGCGTTCTTGCTTGCAACGCCCGGGTTCCCGGGTTCGATTCCCGGCGGGGTCAGAGATTTTCTCGGCCTTGTGATGGCTGGGTGTTGTGTGCTGTCCTCGGGTTAGTTAAGTTTAAGTAGTTCTAAGTTTTAGGGGACTGATAACCATAGATGTTAAGTCCCATGGTGCTCAGAGCAATTGTTGTTTTTCGTTATTTGACCAAGTGGTAATAGTGCAGGTACTGTACTGAGCTCTTATTTCTGCTGAATACTGTAGCGAAGCTAGGCACCACGGCCACACAGACGGCGTGGGGAGGATCCGATATTGTGCATAGTGGCCGGACACTCTGGACAGTGTCTTTCGTACCTACCGAGAGGAACATGGCAAGTGCCAGAATCCAACTTGCCAGAAGCTTCGCTTAGTGGAAGAGCAGTCAAAATAAGCGTACAAGTATCTTTGCTTATCCACATATACTCCACTGTTTTTGAGGAAACGACGGTCCTAGTTTGCGATTTATGTTAAATGCCTTTTAGTGCGTGGAAATCGTAGTCGAAATGATGACACAGCGGCTAATGTCGCGGTGTCTCACATTTTGCGTCCCGTGTTCGGAACCCTATTATTATTTCGGTTTTTTTTATTTATCTATCCATGTTCGTAGAAAGTTACTACTACTAGCTTTCTTATCAGCTTACAGGACACCAGGGCGCTTCGTTAATTGTAAAATTACCAATTTGTCTCACAGTGTCATACACGTATTACATAATGTTGCTCTTGTGGTCTTCAGTCCTGTACTGGTTTGATGCAGCTCTCCATGCTACTCTAACCTGTGCAAGCTCCTTCATCTCCCAGTACTTACTGTAACCTACATCCTTCTAAATCTGTTCAGTGTATTCATCTCTTGGTCTCCCTCTACGATTTTTAACCTCCACGCTGCCCTCCAATACTAAATTGGTGATCCCTTGATGCCTCAGAATATGTCCTACCAACCGATCCTTTCTTCTAGTCAAGTTGTGCCACAGATTTCTCTTCTCCCCAATTTTATTCAATTCTCCTCATTAGTTATGTGATCTACTCACCTAATCTTCAGCATTCTCCTATAGCACCACATTTCGAAAGCTTCTATTCTCTTCTTGTCTAAACTATTTATCGTCCACGTTTCACTTCCATACATGACTACACTCGCTTGATAGGTTCACGGGAGTTACGCCGGATAATATTGTAGAAACCGCACAATATTTCAGCGAGACAACTGCCCGCCATCTTCAGGTGCTACTGTCGCGTCGCTGAGAAGCTCGCCAATTTATATGCTGGCTTTCTACAACAGCGCAGGCGCCAGCGAGGCATCTGAAGAAGAGTTTAAGAGAACGAGCACGAGTTCCGCCACGACTTTATGGCCTGCTAAAGATACATAGGGAGAATGTTCCGCTTCGCCCTATCGTCAGTAATATAGGTGCCCCAACATACCACCTAGCTAAACATCTGGCTTCTCTTCTGAGTCCCATGGTGGGGAAATGTGAACACCATATTCGAAACTCAGAAGATTTTATACGGTGACTGAAGACCCTGCGCCTTGAATCTACCGACTTATAGTGAGTTTCGATGTGGTTTCTTTGTTCACACGGGTGCCTCTGATGGACTCATTACAACTCATAGGAGCTAAGCTGGAAGAGGACGTCTTACACCTTTTCAAACACGTGCTAACCTCGACTTACTTTTTATTTAACGACCAGTATTTTGAGCAGACTGACGGTGTTGCTATGGGTAGCCCTCTGTCTCCCATAGTAGCTAATCTTTTTATGGAAGATTTCGAGGACAAAGCACTTCAGACGGCGGTTTTGAAACCCAAATGTTTTTGGAGATATGTAGATGATACGTTTGTGGTATGGCCGCATGGGACAGCAACACTTCCTTCTTTCCTGCAACATCTGATCTCCCTCCATCCAAGCATCTGCTTCACCATGGAGGTAGAGAAAGATGGTGAGCTCCCGTTTCTGGATGTTTTGGTTCGTAGAAAAGGAAATGGCTCCTTGGATCACAGTGTGTTCCGAAAGCCTACGCACACAGACTTGTATTTACAAGCTACGAGCTGTCATCATCACTCACAGCGCAGCGGTGTATTACGGACGCTAGTACATAGGGCTAGAGCTATCTCAGATCAGGGCAGCTTATCGGCAGAGCTTAGCCATCTCCGCTCTGTGTTTGCCCAGAATGGGTACTCCGAGAAGCAGATCCGGAACGCATTTCGACCAGCACGCTCCAAACCTCAAGAAGAGCCTGAAGAAGCAGAGAACACCACGAGGTTCTACCGTATGTCGGTGGCGTGTCTTTTAAGATGGGCAGAAGTTTCAAGAAGTACCGGATTAAATGTGTTTTCCGGCCTCCAGCACGAGTGCAATCAATGCTGGGCTCTGTTAAAGACAACCTTGGCCTGAGAAGACCACGAATATATAAAATCCCGTGCCAATGCGGGAAGTCTTATATCGGCCAGACGTGTCGTACGATCAAAGACAGATGCGACGAACATAAACGTCACACGAGGTTGGGTCAGCCAGAGAAATCTGTAGTTGCTGAACACTGCCTTGACACGGGACACGGCATGAATTACGAAGAAACCAAATAGTGACCTAATAAACAGAGACACGGGGTTTCACCTGAGCAAAGCCTGGGAGCCAGCCTTGGCGGCACTAAGGAATCGTCACCCGCAGAGTGGCAACCGCACCGAATTTAAGCAGATGGGAAGCCTTAGCACCGATGCTTAAATCGCGCGCCAACAGCTCGCGCGCGCGAACGGAGTCCGTCGCTCCCGGCCGCATTTTCCCGCGCCGCGGCGCGCTTTCGCAGACCGCGACCCGTTCTCCAGCAGAGGGCTCTTGTATTCGATGCTGACTACGATTGGTCTTCGTTGACGCCATTCCCCGCTGGCGCCTGCGCTGTTGTAGAAAGCCAGCATATAAATTGGCGAGCTTTTCACCGACGCTGGGCTGACGCAGTCTGCCCCGTTCGTCGTCATCGCCGCCGCCTCCGCCAGCCCGCCGCCGAGCCCGTCCTCCTCCGCCGCCGCAGCAGCAGCAGCCGCCGTCGCCGTCTTCGCCTTCCTGGACTTGTGCAGTGTAGTGTAGTGTTCGTCTTCATCTTCGTCTTCGTTTAGTGTTTCTTTTTCCCTCCTCCCGTTCAGTTGTTTCATTTCACCATGACCACCCCTACCACCACCGCCTCTATCACAGCCATCACTTACACCTCCCCCTCAGCAGCTACCACCACCATTACTTGGTGTGCTCAAACACCCCCCGCCCCCTACATCCCACCCTTCCTCACCCTTCCCTCCCCATCTCCCTTTGTCGCTCCTTCTCCCCCAACTACCTCACCTGACCCCTTCCCTCCACTCCCCCACGCCACTTCATCCAATCATGCAGCCCCCGCCCGGGTTGTGGCTCGGAGAGCCACCACCCATGCCACACCTTCACCAGCACCTGCGCCCGCACCTGCATCATCTGCAGCCCCGGCCCCAGCACCACTACCGGGACCTGTCTCCCCCCACCATCTCCCGGTTGCTCCTGTACCCCGCCCCTCTTCCCATCCTGTAAAATGTCCAAGTGGCACCCCTACCCACTCCACTCCCAAGAAATCACAGCCCCTTCCCCCTCCTCCCCCCAAAGATGCCATGGATGTCTCCCCGCCCGCCCCTTCTACTGCTTCCTCTACCACCCCCTCCTACAGATACCTCCTTTCCCGTCCGGATGCCTCTCTCCTGGAGGCCTGAAACCTCACCTTGCTCCTCCGCCAACACTTTCCTGGCGCCCCTATCTCCCTTCCCACCCCCCGTAGGGACTCCGTCTTTATCACCTCCTATAGCCCCACCCTCCACACCAACACCCTATCCCGCATCCCCATTACCCGCTTCGGCCCCAATGCCTCTCTCGCCCCTGCTCCTTCCCCTTCCTCCTCCCGTCAACCCCAACCCCCGCGTCGCCCGCCAACCCTCACCGCCGTGATCACTCGGCTTAGTCCGACGATCACGGAGGAGGAGGTGTTGGCGGAGCTTAAGGCGCATCCCTACCTCGATGTTCGTGCCGTTCGCCGGATCCACAACCTTGCCGGCCCCACCCGCCTTATGCGGGTTTTTTCTGAGCACGCTCCTTCGATCGACCTTCTCCTTAAGGAGGGTGCCCTCCTCTTCAACCGACGCTACAAGGTCGACCCTTCCCGCTCCCCTCCCCAGTCCATCCGATGCCAGAGGTGCCTGCGCTATAATGCACACCTAACATCTGAGTGCCGCGAGGCCCCTGTCTGCCCGCACTGCAAGCAAGCGCACTTCCTCCGGCAGTGCCCCAACCTTCAGTACCCTCCATCCTGCAACACCTGTAACCTCCCTCACCCCACATACTCCCAGAAATGCAAGGCTCGACCAGCCCCTTCCACTCCTGAACTCACCGTCCCTGTCCGCCCTCTGGATGACCCTACCCCCCCTGGTAACTCCCTTCGTCCCCCCCCCCCCCCCACTGCCGAGGACATCATCCGCTTTGTCACCATTGTCCTCCAAAACGTCCATCCTTTTCAGCGCCCCCACACCCTCCAGCAGATATCCCTCGCCGCACGCTCCGTGTTCCATCTCAATACCTATGCCACCTACTCCCATAACCAGGCCCACTTCACCTTCTCCCGCCTTGACACCCTCGTCTAAATTCCCATCATGGCGCGACAGCACCGTATCTTGTTCAATAACATCCGCTCCCTTCCTGTCAACAAGAACCTCCTTCTGCATACCCTCACGACCCACCGCGTGGATGCCTTCCTCCTGAACGAAACCTTTCTCCAGCCCCACATCACCGTCCACACCTCCCCCTACCTCCTTCATCGCTCCGACAATCCCCTCCCAATACCGCGTGGTGGAGTCGCCATTGGCCACCACCGCCAGATCCCTGCTCGGCTCCAACCCCTCCTTCCTGACCCCACAGAACATCTGATCCTCAGCCTCTTCTTCCCCGGCCTCACCATTACCTGTGCCACCATTTATGTCCGCTCCAATGCCCCTATTCCTTTCGACTTCCTTTCCCACATCGACCGTACCTTTTCCTCCTACGTGATTGCCGCCGACCTTAACATCCATAGTCGCTCCGCTGCCCAGCTACGGCGGTGGCATCGATTCCTCGCCACCCTCCAAGGAGATGTCCTTCCTCTTCCCCAACACACCCGCCCTGAATCCAATACCACTCCCGATGTTGTCCTGGCCTCCCCCAACCTCCTTGGCCGCATAGCGGTGGACGTCCTTGACCCTATTGGCAGTGACCATCTCCCTGTCCTCCTTACCATATCTGACAGTCGTCGCCCCCGTCCCGACCCTCGCCTTGACCCACCCCCCAAGTATGTCCATGATTACTCCTGTGCCGACTGGAATGCCTACCGGGATACCCTTACTGCCCGAGTCGATAGCCACCCCCTCATCTACCACCAACCTGATGATATCACCCATGCCGCGTCCTTTCTCCAGCAGACCTTGTCTGAGGCCGTGGAGGCCCACATCCCTATCGTCGCTATCCACCCGCACCGTCCCACTTTACCCCCACAGGCCGTTCTCCTCCTTCGAGAATCCCGTCGTCTTTACCGTGCCTTCCTTCACACGCGTGACCGGGACACACTATGACGCCACCGGCAACTCCAGAGACACATCCGGAACTTGCTAGCGGCTAAGAAACGCCGGGACTGGCGACAGACATGCACCCGTCTTAATGCTACCCTACCTCTTAACTCGTCCAAGTACTGGTCTGCCTTCCGCCGCCTTACCGGATCTAAATCCCCCCCTTACTATCCTCTCCTCCATAATGACCGTCCCTTTCCTGACAACCTTAGTAAGGCCAACCATTTTGCCTCCTACCTCACGGATATCTTTACCGTCCCTGACGATCCCCAGTTCGATTATTCCGTCTTCCCCGATGTCCGCGATCGAACTGACACCTCTGTCCCTCCACTCGCTCCTGGCTTCCAATACTTGGACAACATTACACACACCGAGCTCAATACCCCTATCACTACTCAAGACATCCTAGCTATACTCCGCACCAAACGCAACACCGCTCCTGGTCACGACCGTGTTACTTACCGTCACCTCCGTGAAGCTCCCGCCTCCTTCCTCTCCACCCTGGCCAGATTGTACACTGTGGTCTTGTCCACCGGCTTCTACCCCGACCTGTGGAAAACCTCCCGGGTCCTAATGTTCCTCAAACCTGATAAACCACCTTCCGCTGTCTCCTCCTACCGTCCTATAAGCCTTACCTCGGTCTTCAGCAAGGTCCTGGAATCCATTCTTACACGCCGCATCCACCAGCACCTCCACCAGCACCGCTTCCTTCCCTCCACCCAATGTGGCTTTCGGCCATCCTTCTCTGCCGATGACCTTCTCCTTCACCTCACTCACCTCTTCTCAGAACAACTCAACTCCCGTCGCTCTGCCATCTTCCTCTCATTCGACCTTGAACGCGCATATGACCGTGTATGGCATTCTGGTCTCCTCTTCAAGCTCCAAACCTTTGCCCTTCCCATAAACTACGTCCGTCTGGTCGCCTCCTTCATTTCCCACCGTCCTTCCTATGTCACCATCCACAACACGGATTCCTACACCTTCTACCCCTCCGCCGGTGTGCCCCAAGGCTCCGTCCTTTCCCCTCTTCTTTACCTTCTTTATACGGCGGACATGCCTCTGCCTGCACCCCCCTACACCTTCTCCAGTACGCCGATGACACCGCCTTCCTAGCCCTCGCCCCCACCCTGCAACGCTCCCAGCACCTTCTCCAATCCCATCTTGACCGGTTCACCTCTTGGTGTAACCAGTGGTTGCTCAAGGTCAATCCTTCCAAGACCCAGGCAATCATCATAGGCAAAACCACTCTTCCTTCCGTCTCCTTGATTTCTATCTTACCATTTATGGCCGTCCTATTAACCTCACCTCCACCCTCAAGTACCTTGGCGTCACCCTTGATCGTCGCCTCTCCTGGACCCCTCATCTCCTTACAATCCAAGCCAAGGCACGCTCCTGACTCCGCCTCCTCAAGCTCCTCTCTGGCCGCACATGGGGTCTGGACCCGTCCACCGTCCTCCACACCAATAAATCCCTCATCCATCCTATCCTTTGTTATGCCCATCCCACATGGATGTCTGCCCCTCCTACCTTTTACCAATCCCTTCAAATCCTTGAACGCCATGCACTCCGCCTCGCCTATCACATCCGCCTCCCTTCCCCCATGCGGATCGTCTATGACCTCATCCCCTTCCCACACCTCCTCCTTTTCCTCGAACGGATACGGATCCTCTACACCTCCCGCAAGCTTGATCCTCCCCACCCGCTTGTCTCTCCCATCCTCTCCCTCCCCAACCCGCTGCCGCGCCTGTACTCCTGTATCCCACCTGCTCTCCATCTTCACACTCTCCACACCCTCTCCCAAGGTGGCTTCCGCCAACTCCCCCTCCCGGATGATGCTCTCCTCCCCTCCATCTACCCCTCCTACCAACTTTGAGCCTTGCCTTCCCTCTCCTCTCCTTATCCTGTGGGCACTCTCTCTCCCTTCTCTCCATCCCTCCTTCCCTCCCCTCCCCCTCTCCCTGGGCTTCCGCACACCACCCCTCCCTCTCCCATCCTCTCCCCATTGGCATCAACCCCTCCCCCATTCCCTCCTACCCTTGCCCCTTCCCTCTGGCAGGTCCCCAGCCTTACTCGTGTGACAAGTACATCACCAACCACCGGAGATTGTCACCGCAGTGCTTATGTGTTTTGTCGTCCCGCTACTGCATCCATGTCTCTTGTTCCGTGCTCCATCGTTCACGTGTGCTACTTTGTATCTCTCCGTTATGTGCTGTGTGAATCACTTTTAACTTGACTGCTCCACAGTGAACGGCTTCTGTTATTTTACTCTGTTTTGTCTACTGTTTTTTAACCTCCATGTCTCTGTGTGTCTATTACTGCTTGTACTATGTTCATGTCTGTGGCCGAAGAGCGGCTTTGTTACGCCACTGCTGGCCTACCTATGTATAGGTTTAAAACAACAATAAAGAAAAAAAAACCGACGCGACATCCACACTTCGCCATACCTCCTTCACCGTTCTGATAATCCCCTCCCAATAGCGCGTGGCGGAGTTGCCATTGGTCACCATCGCCAGATCCCTGTTCGGCTCCAACCTCTCCTTCCTGACCCCACCGAACACCTGATCCTTAGTCTCTTCTTCCCCAGCCTTACCGTTACCTGTGCCACCATCTATGTCCGCCCTAACGCCCCTATTCCCTTCGACTTCCTCTCCCACGTTGACCGTACCTTCTCCTCCTACATGATCGCGGCCGACCTCAACATCCATAGTCGTTCCGCCGCCCAGTTATAGCGGAGGCATTGGTTCCTCTCCTCCCTTCAAGGGGACCTCATCCCCATCCCCCAGCACACCCATCCTGAATCAAACTCCACTCCCGAAGTTATCCTTTCCTCCCCTAACCTCCTTGGCCGCATAATGGTGGATGTTCTGGAACCTATTGGTAGCGATCATCTCCCTGTCCTCCTCACCATTTAAGACGGTCGTCGCCTACACCCCGACCCTCGTCATGACCCTCCCCCTAGGTATGTCCATGACTATTCCCGTGCCACTTGGAATGCCTACCAGGATACCCTCTCCACCTAGGTCGATAACCACCCCTTCACCTACCGTCACCCTGACGATGTAACCCATGCCGCCATCTTTCTCCAGCAGACCTTGTCTGAGGCCGTGGAGGCCCACGTCCCTACTGTCGCTATCCACCCCCACCATCCTACCTTAACCCCAAAGGCCGTTCTCCTCCTCCGTGAATTCCGCTGTCTCTACTGTGCCTTCCTCCACACGCGTGACCCGGACACACTACGACGCCACCGGCAACTGCAACGACACATTCCTAATTTGCTCGCTGCCAAGAAACGCCGGGACTGGCGACAGACATGCACCCGTTTAAATGCTACCCTCCCTATCAACTCATCCAAATTTTGGTCCGCCTTCCGTCGCCTTACTGGAATGAAACCCTCCCCCTACTATCCTCTTCTCCATGATGATCACCCCTTCCCTGACACCCTTAGTAAGGCCAATCACTTTGCCTCCTACCTGTCTGATGTCTTTTCCATCCCCGATGATCCCCAGTTCGATTACTCCCTCTTCCCGGATATCGAACTGACACCTCTATCTCTCCCCTCGCACCTGGTTTCCAGTACTTGGACAACATTACACACACAGAACTCAATGCCCCAATCACTACACAGGATCTCATTGCTACGCTCCGCACAAAACGCAACACCGCTCCTGGTAACGATCGTGTCACCTATCGTCACCTTCGTGAAGCTCCTGCCTCTTTCCTCTCCACCTTGGCCAGGCTCTAGAATGTAGTCCTGTCCACTGGTTACTACCCCGACCTGTGGAAAACCTCCCATATCCTGATGTTCCTTAAACCTGGCAAACTGCCATTTTGCTGTCTCTTCCTACTGTCCCATCAACCTTACCTCGGTCTTCAGCAAGGTCCTGGAATCTATCCTCTCCCGCCGCATCCACCAGCATCTCCACCAGCACTGCCTCCTTCCGGTTTCCCAGTGTGGCTTTCGGCAGTCCTTCTCTTCCGACGACCTCCTCCTTCACCTCACTCATCTCCATTCTGACCAGCTTAATTCCTGCCACTGCGCTATCTTCCTCTCCCTGGACCTCGAACGAGCTTATGACAGCGCATGGCATTCCGGTCTCCTCTTCAAGCTCCAAACCTTCGCCCTTCCCATTAACTACATCCGTCTGATCGGCTTCTTTCTCTTCTACCGTCCTTCCTACGTCACCATCCGTAACACGGATTGCTACACCTTTTTTCCCTCCGCCGGTGTGCCCAAGGATCCGTCCTCTCCCCCCTTCTGTACCTTTTATATACAGCGGACATGCTGCCGCCGTCATCCCCCGTCCACCTTCTCCAGTTTGCAGATGACACCGCCTTCCTTGCCCTTGCCCCCACCCTGAAGCGCTCCCAACACCTTCTCCAATCCCATCTTGACCGGTTCACCACTTGGTGCAACCAGTGGTTGCTCAAGGTCAATCCATCCAAAACCCAGGCGATCATTGTAGGCAAAACCACCCCTTCCTTCCACCTCCTTGATTTCTATCTCACCATCTATGGCCGTCCTATCGCCCTCACTCCCACCCTCAAGTACCTTGGCGTCAATCTCGACCATCGCCTCTCCTGGACCCCCATCTCCAGACAATCCAAACCAATGCACACTCCCGACTCCGCCTCCTCAAGCTCCATTTGGGCCGTATGTGGGATCTAGACCCCCTCCACAATCCTCCACACGTATAAATCCCTCATCCGCCCTATCCTCTGCTACGCCCATCTGGCCTGGATCCCCCCTACCTTTTTTTAGATCCCTTCAAATCCTTGAACGCCATGCTCTCTGTGTCACCTCTCGCATCCGTCTCCCCTCCCCCACGCGGATCCTGTACAATCTCATTCCTTTCCCCCACCTCCTCCTTTTCCTTGAAAGGATACGGATCCTGTACACCTCCTGCAACCTCGACCCTCCTCACCCACTTGTCTCGCTCATCATCTCCCAACCCCGCCCGCTGCCATGCCTGTATTCCCACGTCCCACCCGGTCTCCATCTCTCCACCCTCCTTACTCTCTCCCAAGGTGGCTTCCGACAGCTCCCCCTCCCTGATGATGTCCTCCTTCCCTCCATCTACCACTCCTATCTACTTTGATCCTACCTGCCCCCACTTCCTGGGGCCTCTCCTCTTGGCACCCTCCCTCCCTTCTCTTCCCTTTTCCCCCGTCCCCTTCCTCCACCCCTCTTCCCCCAGGCTCCTCCCCTTCTCACCTCCCCCTGTCTCCCCTACCCATGGCATCGTTTCTCCTCTCTCCTTCTCCCTCTCCCTCTCCCAACCCCCCTCCCCCCACCATCCTCCTCTCTTGGCAGGTCCCTGGACTCGTACATGGTTAGTGAACATTCACGCGCCGGAGATCACCGCCTCGTGTTCCTGTGTGTGCCATCGTTTGTGCTTAAGTGGTTCAGTGTTATTCGTTTTGTGCACCTACGTTCACGTGTGACAACTTTCGTCTATGTATGTGTCCCGGTGCCTGAGCAATTTTTATCTTGGGCTCTACGCCCGTGAATGGCTCCATGTATTTTGAAAAGTGTTTGTCTCCGTTTATATGTTCACCATCTGTTCATCTCACATGGTCATCATTTCTGTCTTGTATGTTTCTCTGCGGCCGAAGAGTGGCGTAGTATGCTGCTGCAGGCCTGCCTGTAAACAGGTTTCAAATAACAATAAAGAAAAAAAAGAGACGCGACAGTGGCACCTGAAGATGGCGGGCAGTTGTCTCGCTGAAATATTGTGCGGTTTCTACAATATTATCCGGCGTAATTCCCGGGAACCTATCAAGCAGATGCAGCGCCGGGAAAGCCTACACTCCATACAAATACTTTCAGGAACGACTTCCTGACACTTAAAGCTATACTCGATGTTAAACTTCTCTTCTCCAGAAACGCTTTCCCTGTCATCGTCAATCTACATTTTATATCCTCTCTACTTCGACCATCGTCAGGTACTTTGCTCCCCAAATAGCAAAACTCATTTACTACTCTAAGCGTTTCATTTCCTAACCTAATTCCCTCAGCATCACCCGCTTTCATTCGACTACATTCCACTATCCTTGATTTGCTTTTATTGATATTCATCTTATATCCTCCTTTCAAGACACGTTCCATTCCGTTCAGCTGCTCATCCAGATCCTTTGCTGTCTCTGACAGAATTACATCATCATCGGCGAACCTCAAAGTTTTACTTCTTCTCCATGGATTTTAATGCCCACTTCGAATTTTACTTTTCTTTCCCTTACTGCTTGCTCAATATACAGAATGAATAACATCGGAGATAGGCTACAACCCTGTCTCACTCCTTTCGCAATTACTGCTTCCCTTTCATGTCGCTCGACTCTTATAACTGCCATCTGGTTTCTGTACATATTGTAAATAGCCTTTCACCCTCTGTATTTTACCCATGCCACCTTCAGAATTTGAAAGAGAGTATTCCAGCCAACATTATCAAAAGCTTTCTGTAGCTCTACAAATGCTAGAAACGTAGGTTAGCCTTTCCTTAATCTATTTTCTAAGGTGAGTCGTACGTTCAGTATTGTCTCACGTGTTCCAATATTTCTACGAAATCCAAACTGACCATCCCCGAGTCGGTTTCTGCCAGTTTTTCCATTCATCTGTAAATAATTCGTGTTAGTATTTTACTGCCGTTTCTTATTATAGTGATAGTTCGGTAATTTTCACATCAGCCAACACCTGCTTTCTTTGGGATTGGAATTATTATATTCTTCAGGAAGTCTGAGGTTATTTCACCTGTCTGATACATCTTGCTCACCAGATGGTAGAGTTTCGTCAGGGCTGGCTCTCCCAAGCCCATCAGTAGTTGTAATGGAATGTTGTCTACTCCCTGGGCCTTGTTCCAACTTAGAACTTTGAGTGCTCTGTCAAACTCTTCCCGCAGTATCATACATCTCATTTCATCTTCATCTACATCCTTTTCCATTTCCATAGTATTGTCCTCAAGAACATCGCCCTCTATATACTCCTTCCATCTCTCTGCGTTCCCTTCTTTGCTTAGAAATGGGTTATTATCTGAGCTCTTGATATTCATGGAAGTGGTTCTCTTTTCTCCAGAGCTCACTTTAACTTTCCTGTAGGCAGTATCTATCTTACCCCTAGTGATATACGCCTCTACATCATTACATTTGTCCTGTAGCCATCCCTGTTTAGCCATTTTGCACTTCTTGTCGATCTCGTTTTTGAGCCGTTTGTATTCATTTTTGCCTGCTTCCTTTACTGCATATTTGTATTTGCTTTTGTCATCAATGAAATTCAATATCTCTTCTGTTACCCAAGGATTTCTATTAGCCCTCGCCTTTTTAAATAGTTGACTCTCTGCTGCTTTTACTATTTCATCTCTCAAAACTACCCATTCTTCTTCTACT
Organism: Schistocerca gregaria; assembly: GCF_023897955.1. Taxonomy (NCBI): domain Eukaryota; kingdom Metazoa; phylum Arthropoda; class Insecta; order Orthoptera; family Acrididae; genus Schistocerca; species Schistocerca gregaria. The sequence goes on from NC_064931.1 coordinate 840,529,588, forward strand.
GTATCTCTTTCCCCCATTCCTGTCAATCTTTCGCTAATGTTCTCCCTCAAACTCTCTACAACCTCTGGTTCTTTCAGTTTATCCAGGTCCCATCCCCTCAAATTCCCACCTTCTTGCAGTTTCTTCAGTTTTAATCTACAGTTCATAAACAGAATGTGATCAGAGTCCACATCTGCCCCTGGAAATGCCTTAAAACTTAAAACCTGGTTGCTACATCTTTGTCTTACCATTATGTTATCTATCTGAAACCTCCCAGTATCTCGAGGCTTCTTCCATGTATACAACCCTCTTTCGTGATTCTCGAACCAGGTGTTCGCTATGATTAAGTTATGCTCTGTGCAAAATTCTACCAGGCGGATTCCTCTTTCATTTCTTAGCCCCAATCCATACCCACCTATTACGTTTCCCTCTCTTCCTTTTCCTACTATCGAATTCCATTCACCCATGACTATTAAATTTTCGTCTCCTTTCACTATTTGAATAATTTCTATTATCTCACCATACATTTCATCAATCATTTCGTCATCTGCGGATCTAGTTGCCTTATAAACTTGAACTACTGTGGTAGGTGTGGGATTCGTATATGTCTTGGCCACAATAGTACGTTCACTCTGCTGTTTGTAGTAGCTTACCCGCATTCCTATTTTTTATTCATTATGAAACCTACTCCTGTGTTACCATATTTGATTCTGTATTTATAACCCTGTATTCACCTGACCATAAGTCTTGTTCCTCCTGCCACAGAACTTCACTAATTCCCACTATACGTAACTTTAACCTATCCATTGCCTGACTGCTACGGTCGCAGGTTCGAATCCTGTCTCTGGCATGGATGTGTGTGATGTGATTAGGTTAGTTAGGTTTAAGTAGTTCTAAATTCTAGGGGACTGATGACCTAAGATGTTAAGTCCCATAGTGCTCAGAGCCATTTGAAACATTTTATCTATTGCCTCAATTTAAATTTTCTAACCCACCTGTCCGATTAAGGGATCTGACATTCCACACTCCGATCCGGTGAACACCAGTTGTCTTCCTCCTGATTACGACGTCCTCCTGAGTAGTCCCTGCGCAAAGATCCGAATGGGGGACTATTTTACCCCCGGAATATTTTATTCTAAGAGGACGCAATCATCGCTTAACCATACAGTATAGCTGATTGACCTCGGGAAAAATTACGGCTGTAGTTTCTCCTTGCTTTCAGCCATTCGCCGTACCAGCACAACAAGGCCGTTTTGCTTAGTGTTAGAAACCAGATCAGGCAATCATCTAGACTGTTGCTCCGGCAACTACTCAAAAGGCACGCAAGCCTTCCCACCAACGGCAAGGTCCATGGTTCATGATTGGATGGGGGGGGGGGGGGGGGGGGGATTATTACTTAATATTTGGACAAGAACTTACTTAAGAATGAAATATCATAATATTATAATTTAAAAAGATCATAACCCCTGAAAATACAATATTGGGAGGGGGGATATATTACTTAATATTTGAACAAGAACTAATTTAAGAATGAAATATCAGAATACTAGACTTTAAAAAGATGATAAGCCCTGAAAATACATTATATAATACGTAATATGTGTATATATTGTATTTTCAGCGGTTATGATGTTTTTAAATTCTGATATTCTTATATTTCGTTCTTATATAACTTCTTGCATTAATTGTTACATTTCATAGTTATGTTTATCCTTCAGGAAGATTTGATTCATTCCGTTGGATGATACTGATCGTGGAAACGTTCCCAACATAGAGATTCCGAAACCGCGGGCATCGTGCTAAGGCAGGTTCACCACAGTGATATTTCTTCGTATGAATCTCACTCGGGAAAGGAACTGCATTAACAATGCTGAAGATAGGATGTGGACGCAAACATTTAGCGCAAATTGCGTATAACGGCTCGCTTTATTGAAAACTGGCGCTTGAAAGTGATTATGACTGAAGATCCACTAAGAGGTTGTTACCGAAAAAACTTTCAAATAATTCTATCATTCATTTAACGTTTTCTTTTGATTTTTTAAATCATTCACCAGACATATAATTAGCAGCCGCATAAAGGCAACGTTATTTGGATGTACTCTGGAAAACATGCTTCTGTGTTTTTTATGGGTAAGGGTAGATTAATGAGATAAAAATTAAAACAATAATAGCGCTTAGAATATGGGATGCAGAAGTGTGAATCCGCCACGCTAGTCACTGTGCCACCACTTAGGTTGTACTATTTACTCGCTAGAAGGCGCATGAAGTACCTCGACGGTCGTTTACTCAGAAAAGATGGAGTACCTACGGATAAGCCGAGACACGTCTTCGCTTATTATTACACCTCTCCCAGTGAGTGAAGTTTCTGGGAAATCGGGTTGTGACACTTGCCGTGCTCTCCTCGTAAGAACGATAGTTTTGGGTGCATCTAACGCATTGATTGATATTAATAAGTAAAGGAAAAAGTGTAACACATACTGGTCAAAAAGTATCAGACATTCAGTACATGATACGTAAGAAACTTGAGAAGGTTGTAGAAACTTTATCGCTACACAAAACTACAAACCGAAATATCTTACAATCTTTAAGTCTTGGTCTCAACTAGTTCTGTGATTGTCACCTTAGGATGACAGCTTCCTTGTCTCGGTTGTTGATGGATGAGGTTGCTTACAGTGCAGAAATAGCCGTGGTTGGTGACAATCAGCCCGTAGCATTCTATAATCTTCTCTTATAGCAAAATGGAGTCTAACTCCGGCTCTGGAGTGAATAAAGAGTATTGACAGTCACAGTCCTTTTACCTCTAGTAGACAGCTGGCGATTTTCCCAACTCATCATAGCCCCACTGTCTAATTGCGTGCTCTCTCTACTCTTTGATATAGTCACTTAACTGTTATACTAGGCACTCTTCTCAGTGCTCTACACGATCAGCTGTGGTGCACATAGATGGAAATTTGTACTGTAGAGGTAATATTTTTGATTGTTAAATCTGCTATACTTTCGGGATGCTGTTACCAAACACATCAACATAACAACTCAACTTTAAATGTCGCCTCTACGGTTCTGACCTACATCTACACAAAGACAGTTTGACCGTTGCCACGTTCTTCATTTCTCTCACCCATTGATAACACCATATCACATGTTACCAAGATACAGGCATACAATTAACCACCAGCTACCACCTTTGATCAACACTGGCATGGGCTTGACGTAGCATGGAATTATGTTGTCATAGTTGTCATCTAAGCACAGTTCGACTTGATGTTCAGCCACATTAGAGCCTTCGTCACACCATTTCCTACATGTTCATCCTAATTTAACTTGTTCGTAATTTTAATTCCTAGGGGTTTAATTGAATTTGCTGCCTTTAGATTTGACTGATTTATTTTGTAATCGAAGCTTAACGAATTCCTTTAAGCACTCATGTGGCTGACCTCACACTTTTCATTATTCAGAGCCAATAGCCAATTTTCGCACCATATGGATATCTTTTCTAAATAGTTTTGCAATTTGTTTCGATCTTCTGAGGACTTTACTAGACGTTGAACGACAGCATCTTCTGCAAACATTCTAAGATGGCTTCTTCTAAATCGTTTATGTAGATAAGGGACAGCGGAGGGCCGATACCACTACTTCGGGAAACACCAGATATCACCTCTGTTTTACTCGATGACTTTGCGCCAGTTTCAACAAAGTATAACGTCTCTGACAGGAAGTCACGAATCCGGTCACATAAATCACATGATACTCCGTAACTACGCAACTTCACTACAAGCCACTTGTATGCTACAGTGTCAAAAGCTTTCTTGAAATCGCGAACCAGTTTTAAATCCCTCGTCCATAGCACTCCACACTTCTTGTCAGTAAAGAGCTAGTTTGTTTCACAAGAACGATGGTTCCTAAATACGTGTCAACAGACCTTTCTCTCCGAAGTAATTCGTAATGTCTGAACACGATATATGTTTCAGAATCCTGTTCCATATCGACTTTAATGATATGGGCCTTTAATTTAGTGGATTACTCCTACTCCCTTTCTTGAATATAGGTGTGACTTGTGCAACTTTCCAGTCCCTGGGTACATATCTTTCGTCGAGCGAGCGGTTGTGTATGATTGATAAGTACGGAGCTATTGCATCAGCATACTCTGAGAGCAACCTAACTCATATACAGTGTGGACATGAAAACCTGCTTCTATTAGGTTATTTAAGTTGTATCACTACTCCGAAGAGGGCCGGCCGGTCTGGCCGAGCGGTTCTAGGTGCTTCAGTCTGGAACCGCGCGACCGCTACGGTCGCAGGCTCGAATCCTGCCTCGGGCATGGATGTGTGTGATCCCCTTAGGTTAATTAGGTTTAAGTAGTTTTAAGTTCTAGGGAACTGATGACCTCAGATGTTAAGACCCATAGTGCTCAGAGCCATTTCAACCATTTGAACTACTCAGAAGATATCTCCTTCTAAGTTCCTCATTTAACTTTTCACCACAAATGGAGTGACATGTATAATTAGTAACCCTATTTTTGATAGGCCAACATTCTTATATTTTATAGCTACCGGGGTACTACTGTCAGATTATCAGAAATGCTGTGGGACTCAGAACTCGTCTCAATTGAAACAGTGGAGAATAAAAAGAAAATCATATGCCGAATTTTAAAAATGATTGGCAGTTCAACAGTCTGAAAATTCTAGTCGAAACATGAATGATTCTTTACGCTTGGGATAACTCATTCTCCATAGTCGTTGAGGCGCTAGGTCATCCATGTGCCACCGAGTCAGCTGTATAACTGAAGTTCTGTTTTTCATCGTCCTATACACATATTCACCTCATTGAAATTAGCAGAAAGGGTCGTTATTCTGAATTAAGTACTCGCTTCCTTAGTACACGGTGGTGAGTGTGAAATTCACACAAAGGACTTTCAGGGACCTTTCTGACCCAGAGTCAAATGCAATAGGCAACACAGAGCAGCACATGGTCAACTAGCGTTAACATCCCACAGACTTGCCTGGAAGCTGGAAATTGCTCTACGATTCGCAGTTGGAAAAAGCAGAGATGTCATCCAAACCACCCCTCCAACGTAGGGTTGCAAAAAATTTCTCTTCAGCTTAACGAACGTCAGAATCACACGCCTTGAGCATCGACGCAGGGACATACTTATTGGATGCTTAAATCATGCCGTAACCTTGCCAGGATTATCAGCCACTGTAAATACTGGTTCACGCAACACGACGGGTACGAGTATGTCGTGACCCATGTGCACCTCACTTGCCAAAGGAATTTGTAGCTATTATTTTCTCGTGTTTGAGTAAATTTGTATGGTATAAAATGAATATTTCGATTAAATTAATTTTGTATCGCCCGAGAGAACATTAACTGGACTTAACTGTTCAATCATATGCATCTGTTCGTTCGGCCAGGTATCCCAATAAACAACTTGTAACGTCATCAACATAATATATTGCCCTCTTGCTGTTGAACATTGTTGGAATGGTTTGAGAAACATTCCAAAGAACTAACGTGGCTTCGGAGATAACCTACCCCCAGTCCAACTAACAGCCTTCGATCGAGATGTACATGTCATGGAGCCAACTCCGATTAGTGTCTTTGAATGTGGAAGACGATCAGGATGGTAGCCAAGCACTGTCTGTATCTCATGGAGTCTGTGATACAACGCGTCGCAGTCGTCATCATGGTGGTAAGTGACAATACCACCAGTTCGAAGAGATATGTTTGAAGTTTCAAAGTTAGAATTTACGTATTTCATGCAGCGCTGAGAACGTGTCGTTTTCGTTTTTGATAAATATGTTGGTAATATCAGTCGGACGTAGCTAATATGTGCTAAACAGGTGAATTTAGAAAGATTTTAGTGGCTAACTGTTATCACTCCCTCTTCAGGCCACAAGTGGCCCATCGGGACCATCCGACCGCCGTGTCATCCTCAGTTGAGGATGCGGATAGTTGGGGCATGTTGTCAGCACACCGCTCTCCCGGTTATTATGATGGTATTCAAATGGCTCTGAGCACTATGGGACTTAACATCTATGGTTATCAGTCCCCTAGAACTTAGAACTACTTAAACCTAACTAACCTAAGGACAACACACAACACCCAGGCTACGATGGTATTATTGTAGCAACAGTGCATGGCGGCCTGGATGGTCACCCATCCAAGTGCCGATCACACCCGACAGGTCTTAAAGTCGATGATCTCACGGGAACCGGTGTATCCACTGTGGCAAAGCCGTCGCTTTTTGTGACTAATTCGGTATGTGAATGGCAGTCTGGACGTCATGAATCCATGTTCTCAATACGACAATGATGTGAGTCACTTCATGAGCGCGGTTGCATAGGTGAAGACCTAGAAAGGAATTGTCCAACCCAAGAAGTCGAAATGTACCCTGCAAATTTTTTATGCTACATGAATGCAGTGAATGAAACACAACAACAATATTTTAGCTGGTAGGACACATTGCAAGTGTTTAAAAAAATGTTGAAATATGTTAAATTCGTTGCTCGCCATGCTGTTGGAGAAATGTATCCCCGAGCCCAACCTGTAACAGACAGGCCATGCAGAACACAATGGGCACACATCCTGGGTTGACGGCACATCGACTGTGATTGTAATTAGTAAAGCGAATTTCTGTTTCAGTCCATAGCTTCCTGGACATAATTGTTCACATTAACTGTTTGCTTGAATCTGCAAACTCATTTTAGTAATTGGCAGCTGCCTTTGCAGTATCACTAAGCATTAACAGTGGTGATAAAACTTAGCTAACTTTTTCGTGATTTTTTGGCATATGCTTTCCAATGGCATCTGACTGTAGGGGTTCCAGTATTTCATCGTAATGGGGGACCGATTTAATGTTTTCAACATGGCAACGATGAAATATGAAGGACGTGGTATTCAATAGAAATCACCAACTTCCCCTGAGGACTTACATATTTGTTATTTATTACATAATTTTTTGGACATTCATTCTAACAATGTCAGCATTTTTTTCGCAATTGTGCAAACGTCAGAAGAAACAGGAAGTAGCTGTCACGATTTCCTTAACTACGGTTAAAACGATGACTGTTGCGTTAATTTAAATTCAGGAAAAAACAGTGTAACTTTCAAGCCCGAAGAAAACATGTACTGATGTACTGTAATAGCATTCAATTTTAGAGAAGAAGCTGTGAGTGTTTTGGGTAAACTAAGACGGGAGAAAACGTTTAAACTTGTGTACAAACCCGGTTTAAATGTTGAAATCAGGACATCAGTCGTAATAATGGAACAAAGATTTACACGTGGTACGAAGTAAGCGATGGAATGAAACTCAAAAAATGGTTCAAATGGCTTTTAGCACTATGGGACTTAACATCCGTGGTCATCAGTCCCCTAGAACTTAGAACTACTTAAACCTAACTAACCTAAGGACATCACACATCCATGCCCGAGGCAAGATTCGAACCTGCGACCGTAGCAGTCGCGCGGTTCCGGACTGAGCGCCTAGAACCGCTAGACCACCGCGGCCGGCGAATGAAACTAAAAAATTGCGGAAGACAACTATTCAAAAGATATGGAACTGCTTATTGCTTTTAATGAACTGTCACCAAGTAATATCTACGAGACTGGGTGCTCTAAATTGCCGGTGAGATGAATATTACAGATTCTCAGGCTTCTTCGAACCGCTTAATAAGTTTCAGGAAATCGTATGGAAATGAAAGTCACAAAATTACTACGTTTACCTCAGGTAAACGAGTGATGAAGTTTCTTGTCATGCACTAAAAGCTACATATAAAGCCAGTCTACATCTACAGGTACATGATTACTCTGCAAATCACAATTAATGCTAGGCACAGGGTTCATAGAACCAACTCGAAGCTATTTGCCTAGGGTTCCACTCCCTAACAGCGTGCGGAAAAAACGAGCACTTAAATCGTTCTGTCCGGGCTCTCATTTCTCTTATTTTATCATGATGATCATTTCTCGTTATGTAGGTGGGAACCAACAGAATATTTTCGCACTCGGAGGAGAAAGTTGGTGATTGGAATTTCACGAGAAGATTCTTCCGCAAGGAAAAAGCCTTTGTTTTAATGACTACCACCGTAATTCACGCATCGTGTCCGTTACACTCTCTCCCCTGTTTTGCGATAGTACAAAATGAGCTGCCTTTCTTTGAACTTTTTCGACGCCCTCCGTCGGTCCCATCTGGTGCGGATCCCACACTAAACAGTAGTACTCCAGAGAACGGCGGACAAGAGCGGCGTACGCAATCTCCTTAGCTGATCTGTCCCATTTTCTAAGCGTGCTACCAACAAATAGCAGTGTTTCGTTTGATTTACCCATAACATTCTCTGTGTGATCGTTCAATTGATGTTATTCGTAATTGTAATCCCATTGTATTTAGTTGAATTTACAGCCCTTAGACTTGAAGGATTTATCGTGTAACTGAAATTTAGCGGATTTCTTTCAGTACTCATGTGGATAACTTCACACTTTTCATTATTCAGTGTCGACTGTCACTTTTTCCGCCAAACAGATAACTTGTTTAAATCATTTTGAAGTTGTTTTTGATCATCTGATAACTTAACAAGAGGTAAACGACAGTTTCACGTGCAAAAAAATCTAAGACGGCTGCTCAGATCGTATGCTATGTCGTTTATGTTGATCAGGAGCAGCAGAAGGCCTGTAACAGTTCTTTGGGAAACGCCAGATATTACTTCTGTTTTACTCGATGAGCCTCCGTCAGTTACTTCGAACTGTTACCTACCTGACTGGAAATCACGAATATAGTCGCAAAAGTGAGACGATACTCCATACGAACGCAATTTGATTAGAAGACGCTTGTGAGGAACGGCGTCAAAAGCCATCTGGGAATCTAAAACAACGGAATCACTTTGACAAACCTTGACATTAGTACTCATTACTTCGTGAGAATAGAGAGCTATCTTAGTTGCACAAGAGAGATTTTTCCTGAATCCGTGCTGACTGTTACTCAAGAAATCGTTTTCGTCGAGATAAATCGTTATGTTCGAAAACAGAGTATGTTCCAAAAACCTACTGAAAACCGACGTTAGTGATATGGGTCTGTAATGCAGCAGATTGCTCCTGTTTCCTTTCTTGGATATTGGTGTGATTTGAGTAGCTTTTCAGTGTTAGGTACAGATCTTTCGATGAGCGAGCTGTTTTACGTATATCATTGTTACATATGGAGGTATTGTATCAGCATACTCTGAAAGGAACCTGACAGGTATGCTCTCTGGACCGGAGGCCTTGCGCTATAAAGTGATTTAAGCTGCTTCACTACACCGGCTATATCTACTTCTAAGTTAGTCATGCTGGCAGTTGTTCAAGATTCGAATTCTGGAATATTAATTACGTCCTCTTTGATGAATGAGTTTCGGAAAACCGTGTTTAGTTAACTTCGCTTTAGTGGCACTGTCATCAGTGTGAGGAGTAGCGCCATATATCTGTCTTGGATACCGTTAAGTGGGAGATGTGTCTCAGAGCTGGATAGTGAAAGATGGTGACGCGAGACTGGACGCGCACGTAGTTTACGTATCAGCTGATAGAGGACAGTATTGGATAGCGGACTGATTTAGTTTCGATTGTGCCCAGTAGAGTGCACTAAAATAATATAATGTTTTTCATAAAGTGTTATAATATTTTAATAAAGTGTTATTATGTCTTTTTGTGTATGTAAAATGTTGTAAATGTGTTTCATCAGTATGAATGAGGCGTGAGTGTGGTTTAAGGTTAATATGAAGACAATTGTTTAACGAGTTATGTTTGGTAGGTAAACTGCCTATGCACTCGTGGAACAAACTTATTGCAGCGCCGGGGGATGATGTACATAAATTCATTAGTCATTTGGAGAGGGTTGAGAAGTTATTGCATGAGGAGGAACAGGCAAATCGTAATGTCAGACCACCATATGACGCAGGACCGCGACATAATGTAAACATTAACAGAATTGGCGTGTACCGTGGAAATGGCTGGGGCAGAGGTTCCGGGAGGTGGCGCTTTCCTGCAAAGGATAGGCGAAGTAGTGGGAAGCGGGTGCACGATTATCGACTGTATTCTCCAGTGCGAGAGAATGATGTTGCGCAAAGGCAACAGCAGAGAGGGGTAAACGCAAGAAAGGATACCGAGTTACAGAATCCGTCAAACTAAATGCCCTCTGGGAAAGGACTAGCATTTACCAGATGGGAAGTAGTAGTTTGAGCCCGCTAGCAAAACATTTGTATGAGTTAATAGTAACGAGACAGGGATTGTAAGGGAGGTACAGGAGAAGGTAGTAGCAACAGACGAAACGAGCTACGTAAAAATCTGTACGTTTAATGGAGGTTTAGAGGAGTTTGGGATAGACATAAACAAGATAAGCACTGCATTGCAGACGAGAGGGATGGTGTATTAGTGGAAGATGTGACTGAGTCCGATTCCAAGAAAGTGGTTAGCAACCAAGTAGCAGCTGAGTCATGTTCTGAGGAAGGAGAAAGTACAGAGGTTGCAGAGTTACTAATATAATCTTTGCTTGCAATAGCAACTAGTTCTTTTAAATTAATTAATTTTTTGGAAAAGAAGTAAATTTTAGAAAAGATTTTCGAATAGATTTGACCTTGCTGATTTGAGTAAGAAGTACTCTGTTAATTTACTTTCATCTGAATCAAGTTAAAGTAAACAGTAAAAATATAAATAATCTCCTATACTATAAGTAATCGTATATTAGGATGTATATAAAGGAAGCAAGCTTAGAGAGTAGAATGGTTTCAGGGACTGCAATGCATGTAAATCGTGGAGAAACCAGTAAGTGGAGAACGGAGGTGTGTTTTGGACGCTACAATGCAAGGTGCCATACTCAAAACTCACAGAAAAATGTGTGATAGAGAAGCGATAGTTATGTGCATTTTTTTAAGATGAGGAAAAATACTATTAATAAATAGTAGGACACCAACTGCAGTGCCTGAAAAAAGACATTCAAAAAGTAAATCTGAAACGTCATTACATAAGTTAGGAAGGTTTCCAAGTAAGAGGATTATTACAAAAGAAATTAAAGATTTTATACTAGCATAAAACTTTGAACATAGATGCTAAGGTTCAGTGACCGTGTCAGAATTATATTAGAACAAATGAGCCCTCGGTCACAAATATTAGGTCAAAATTGACCAGGTTTCGACGCTACTATGGCGATCCGCTAAGGGCTGCTCGTACTGTGAACAAGGGTTGCATCTCTTGTTGCCATCTCACAACTATTCATGACATCACCTTTCCGGCTTAGATCTTTTATAATATGTGTCTTGTAAGTACTGCATCTTTTCCAGTCAGTACAAACTTTAATTTTATTAATGTATTATATACCTAACATGTTTTACAACAGTTAGTCTAATTCTGAAGACGACGCTCATAGTAGTGTCGAAACATGGTCAATTTTGACTTAATATTTGTGAACGAGGGCTTATTTGTTCTAATATAATTTTATACTAGGTTAGACATAGACTGCCAAGTCCGAAGTAAGAGATTTGAGATTTGAGTTAATAGGAATGAGAATACTTTTTGTGAAATATTTTGTAATTTTATGTCAGGTTCGATATCAGTATAGTTTTAAAATTTTTTGGAATATAATTTTATAATCATAGGGAGTGTGAGGCGTAGCGCCATATACCGGTCCTTCCTTGGAGGCGGTTAAGTGTGAGATGTGCCTCAGAACTCTGTAGTGACAGATGGTGACGCGAGACTGCATGCGCACGTAGTTTATGTATCAGCCGATACAGGATAATGTTGGATAGTGGACAGATTTAGTTCGATTGTGCCCACTAGAGAGCACTAAAGTAATAAGATGTTTTCCATAAACTGTACTAGAATTTTCATAAAGTGTTATTATGTCTTTTTGTTTATGTAAAATGTTATAAAAGTGTCTCAGCAGTATGAATGATGCGTGAGCGTGATTTAAGGCTAATATGAAGATAATTGTTTAACGAGCTATGTAGTGGGATTTAGTGTGGGAAAATTTCGAAGAAGTATGGATGTGGACAAAGGGGTTTTTCGTAGAATAGATTTGTAAAGTAAATTTATGGCAAAGGGAAAGTTAATTCAGGTATAAATAACAATAGTAAAAAACTTTATGCATAAACAAAACTTCAGCACATTAGATAATTACGTCGGTAAAAAGTGCAGTCGTTAGGTTCACTATTTTGCGATTGGCTATTGACGAAAAGCGCGCACTGACGCGGGAGAATGTTGTTTTGCTATTGGCTGTTAAGTAAAATGACCAGTTGTAAAGCAATATTCTTCTCGCGCCTTTCTCTGCTGGTATAGAAGGCTTTCAGTATCCTAGAAAGGAGTTGTAGCCTAGCCATCAAACAGTTCGGACGTGTGTAGTAGTAGTTCCTATGGAAATGATAAGTTTCCAGATCTAGCAGTGCTTCATACATCAAAAGTGTTGTAAAATGACAGCATAATTATTCCGATGGATGTGTAGAAATATTGAAATGTTTAAGTGAATTTTGTGACGAGAAAAGGCATATATTCGGAGTGCCGTATTCAGCAGGTCGGTGGCTAAAACTGTGACTGAATTAGGTACCGACAGTCTTAATATTTGGCGAACATTATCGGTCAAAAACAATCCGTATTTTTTTAGCTATTACGTTTTCGGGAAATGCAACACCATAAACTTCCTAACGTGAGTGAAAGGGACTGTGAGTGACTGTGTTAAGACTAGCACTGGCTTGGCGGTGATACTTGTTCACCTTAGTTTCAAAATATGTTAATTAAGGACAAACTTTCCAACCTTTCATTTCGTGTGAAAACTTTCTCCCGAAACGTAGATTAGTGACTTTAATTGCAGCCTGGTTCACGTCTGAGTACTGTAGGTTTCGCTCGGCTTCCCTACTGATGACCTGCTGTGACAACGTTCACAGGTAGGTGCAGTTTCGTCGTAAAGGGACGGAAGGAACCGCGCCACCGCAAGTGACTTCTCTACTTTTATCGCGCAGCAAATGAATTGATTGCGTCTTGTGTCTTTATATATGACGAGGATCTGTTTGGACATTCTGCCAGATTTCGAGACAGAGTTTCGTTATGGAAACGATTGAAAGCATCTCGCACTGAAGTTCGCTCTAGATTTCGAGTTTCTGTAAAATTTCGGCAATTTGTGAATTAAGCATTCATTTAAATTTGGCATGCTTTCTTAGTTGCTTCTGCAAGAGTCTTCTGACCCGTTTAGAGTACCAGTGGTATCAGTACCGTCGTATATTACTTTATTTGGTACTTATCTCTGAACTGCCATTGATACAGTTTCTTTGAATTCAAACCACATCTAGTCAGTCTACGCTTACATATTCAGATCCAAAGGAGTGGAGACTGCCTCTTACATAGGCATCTAGCGAATTTTATCAGCATTTTGAAATAGATGTGCTTTGCATTTATTTTTGGTGAGTTTGGATAATACGGTATTGAGTGCCGCTACAACTGGCTAGTGGCCACTAATCCCTGTATCATAATGGTCTGTATTTGTTCAGAATTATTTGTTGCAAATAGGTCAGATTTCGAGCAAACTGTACTTAATAATTTCGAGTTAAAATATAAAAGTCCCTTGCACAGTCGGTGAATGCTATGTCACATTCATATGCAAAACCGCCAAGGATTCTCATTAGTGGATTACCGTTTCCGCACCTTTGTCACTGTCTTCATGAACAGCAAGGATAATTAGAACCGAAAATTAAAAACAAGTAACGCTTGGTTGCAAAAGTTTTCTAATCAATATAATAAAATAGGAAAAAATGTTAAAGAATAAATTGCATTGTTACATCTGAAGCGTTTTCTTATAATTTGCAGAAAATAATCCATTGTGTATCTGAAACTCTTGGCCTGGACACATCTCTGTCTTTCGGAGGGCGATGAGAAGCGTGTTGATATAACTCAGATTCTACCTGGACTTAATAGTGAGATTTAGACCGTCGTTAAAAATATTTTCAACAGTATAAATAATTTTCAGGAAAACTGTCTAACAATACAATTTGCAATAGGTCTTTGTCATTTCGCGCTTATCAGCGGAACGATATTGTTAAAAGTCAATCACTTGTGCACCGCCTATTTGCATCACCATATTTTACGAATTTAATCAAGTACATATGGTACACAGATCAATACACAGAACAGGGGATACGACCATTTCTCAGGTTATTCTAAATAGAATTAGTAATTATTGTGAAATGTGAAGTGCGTTAACTTCTAGTTTTTCATGTGTTGCTGGTATAAAGAAAACGTTAACTTTACCCACTGGAAATTTCGCCATTTTTTGGTGACCACAGAGAATAAACAAAGAACTTTTTTAGTGTTATCAAAATATACATTATTCAAAAAGTATCATAACGACAGCGCTACAGGAATTACTATAAAGTATTTCACGTCAGCAAATTAAAATCCCAATCGAAGGAAGTTGTCTACAGTGTAATATCATACACTGTCTTGATTTTCTTTTCCCTGCTAGTCACCTGTGTAACAATTACATCTAAAACAATTCACCTGTCGACATGATATGCTACTTATTAAACAAATTAATGGTTTTAGACGTTTTTGGTGCGTGCTGAAATGCTTAAAACTTATTTGTGCCCTTTGGACATGGCGCTAAGCGGTGCCGCGTCCTCTTGTCAAGGCTGAAGCTGTTTATTCGCCAATGCTCGCAGTAAGGATGAAGGGCTGAACAAACCAGTGTTATAAGCGGTTCTTCGTGTCACACTAACGAATAACTCTAACAATTTTTTGAGAATACTTGTAGTGCGCCTTACCAGATAAAATTCTGACACTGCATTTCCTTCAGTGTATTCTGCCTGCGTGAAAAATTTCGGAGTAGGTTTTGACATGTCGGATTGAACCATCCGCTTTTAACACAAACAACTGCGTTATGCCCTGTGAACGACGAAGACGTCATTACTGCCGACGGCAGCATAGTGGAACATCCTAAGTCACAAACTGTAATCGATCTCATACGATTTCTGATTGGCATACTGTGTAGAGCCTAATGATTCTGCACTACAGAAAGTGTACTCTGAGAATTCTATTGTGTTTATCGTGGAGGGTGATGTTTAAGGAGCAAATCACTTTTATTGTAGAAGCTACTTTTCTTTGACACGGAAAATTAAACATATACGATTTACAAATATGAAGATCAGTGGAACCTACACTGTCATTGAAGTAGAACTGAAAATTAAAAAGCAACAATTTTTAGAGAAATTACGGACGTTATACTGATTAGTCTTCACTCAGAGATTTATCATGTACTACATATACTTGGACATTACCTAATAGGCCACAATTCATCAGAGAGCATTTTTCTAAAGGATGGGAGCAACACCTTTTGCATACAGCCTTACGAGAACACGTAACTCGAATCTGGCCTTCTCGACGAATCATTCCGCAGGCAAAATCCTCATGAGTATTTGATTGCTGGTAGATTCAAGTGCGGAATTTCGCAGAACATAATGATGGTTACAACGATGTATCAAATATCTCTGCGCACACTGACGCTGAGTGTTCCCTCCTGTGATCTGTCATGGAGGACAGAGATCAAATCCGTTCACTTCCGGCGAAGTTGCCTGAATGGAGACAATGTAAGAAATCTTATCTGATCTGCTTAAGGCCATTTGATTAGATTGAGATTTCCGTCTGGTAAACATTCTTATCCAAAATTTCGTCTGCTTCAAAAGTTGTCTTTAAAGTCCCGTACTTCTGTCTTTGAACTGGAACTAAATTCAAGAAACTTCGCTCATTATTCGTAACATACGGCGATACTGATTTATCCATATTTGTAATGAGTAACAGGAAGATTAAAATTTGACGTGCTATCGATAACATGGTCGTTAGTGACAGAGCACAAGCTACACTAGATCAAGGATGAATAGGAAATCGACTGTGTTCTGGTTTAAAGAACCATACCGATATTCAATGTAACCTATTTCGGTAAATCACGGAAAACTGCGACTCTAGTGCAATGATGACAATCCATTGCACTCGATTCAATAAATTCGTAATTTCTCTGCACGAGAAGTATATACTCCCAGTGAAGATGTTGGCTATGAATCTCACTGCATGAAATTTCAATAGTGAAACGTTGCAGCATTCTGCTTACGTTTCGTTTCTGTTCCTTGTACTATAACTATCGGTTATTAATAAACTAGTTTTTTGTGCAAGCGGCTAGAGCTTGAAACTTAAGCGTTGTTGTAGAGAGAAGAGCACTCATTCCAGTTACTGTATTTTGATCACGTCTAGAGCATAGTTTAATCTTTGTCTTACTGAACTAAGTAAGTGCTGAATTTAATACTGACTAAAACGAAAAGCTGATAAGTACGTTCGTACAATTATAAAAGCCTACAATACCGATTCTTTGTGCAGATTTAGCGTCCTTGTGAGAGCTTCAGTCGACAGATGATTTAAAAAGCTATTAATAACCTGCGAAGCACCCATCTGTCTGACATTTATCACCAGGCAATAGATTACTTCAACAGGAAATAAACGCTTTCTGTCATCGAACCACTAATATTTTAATGTTCTGCAGTTTATTTTCGCATTTCTGTGCCGTGAAATTCGCAGTGTGCTGCACACCAGCATCGTAATTAGTAAGAAAGAGCAACTTATTAGTGCACACTAACTCCGTGAAAGTAGTTGATAATCTAATTTTCTCTCTAAAAGTGTTTGTGTTTTTGTCTGTCACAAAGGAAGATTGTTTATACGATGAGTGATAGGTTAACTGAAGCATGAGATTCTCATTGTGGAATTTATATCCATACTGGTAATCACACTGATTTCAGAAAAACATAATGTTTCAAGATTTTGAAATTTATGGCAACGTACTTTCGTGAGGACTTTCCCTCTTTTCTTCTTTTTTATCACAGCTAGTGAGGGTGAGTAGGAAGACCAAACCTGTAATATTGGGAAACAGCACTATTAGCGTCCTCGTTGGCACAGGCAATATCTGGGCGTAACGTTGCAAAGCGATACGAAATCGAACGAGCATGTGAGAGCTGTGGTAGGGAGGGCGAAGTGGCAACTTAGGTTTAGCGGACGAATTTTAGGAAAGAGTGGCTCACCTGTAAAGCAGACCGCATATAGCACGCTGGTGCAACCTACTCTTGAGTACTGCTCAGGTATGTGGGATACAAACTAGATCGGACTGAGGGAAAACATCGAAGCAATTTAGAGGTGGGCTGCTTGATTCGTTACAAGTAAGTTCCGAAAACACGTAAGTGTAACGGAGATGCTTCGTGAACTCAAATGGAAAACCCTGGGGTGTAGGCAACTTTCTTTTCTGGATATAATACTGAGAAAATTTTGATAACCCACATTTGAAGCTGACTGTCGAACGATTCTACTGCCGCCATCATACATTGCACGTAAGGCTCACGAAGATGAATAAGATAAATTAGGGCTCATGCGGAGACATAGAGCCAGTCGTTTTTCTCGCGATCTGTTTGCGTGTGGAACAAGTAAGGAAATGACTAGTAGCTGTACAGAGAACCCTCTGACACGTACCTTACGGTGGCTTGTGGTGTGTTTAAATAGTTGTAGATGTAGGTGACTTATACAACTAAATTTTCTTTTCAGCCTTGCTTCTCTCTGTCTGTATTTTGCTCGATAGGCCTTAACAAAGAATGAGAGTTTTCATGT
Organism: Schistocerca gregaria; assembly: GCF_023897955.1. Lineage (NCBI taxonomy): Eukaryota > Metazoa > Arthropoda > Insecta > Orthoptera > Acrididae > Schistocerca > Schistocerca gregaria. The sequence continues at coordinate 840,547,204 of NC_064931.1, forward strand.
TACTATGTTTGCTTCTTAAAATCACTTTAAGTGTGTCATTGTCCTGATAGGGTGACGAGCTTCAGCTGCTACTGACTACGAAATTCTCTATGTTTTAATATTCAATCTGTTTGACTGCTTACATGTTATCATTTATATCATCATTTAGTTCATCAGTTCCACTTACTTCAACGTCTATTTATGAATAGCTGAGTACTAAAATATAGGCTATCGACTTTATAGTGAAAAAATGGTTTTATATATTTACTAGCTAAGCACCAGGATTTTCCTGGGTATGTATATATACACTCCTGGAAATTGAAATAAGAACACCGTGAATTCATTGTCACAGGAAGGGGAAACTTTATTGACACATTCCTGGGGTCAGATACATCACATGATCACACTGACAGAACCACAGGCACATAGACACAGGCAACAGAGCATGCACAATGTCGGCACTACTACAGTGTATATCCCCCTTTCGCAGCAATGCAGGCTGCTATTCTCCCATGGAGACGATCGTAGAGATGCTGGATGTAGTCCTGTGGAACGGCTTGCCATGCCATTTCCACCTGGCGCCTCAGTTGGACCAGCGTTCGTGCTGGACGTGCAGACCGCGTGAGACGACGCTTCATACAGTCCCAAACATGCTCAATGGGGGACAGATCCGGAGATCTTGCTGGCCAGGGTAGTTGACTTACACCTTCTAGAGCACGTTGGGTGGCACGAGATACATGCGGACGTGCATTGTCCTGTTGGAACAGCAAGCTCCCTTGCCGGTCTAGGAATGGTAGAACGATGGGTTCGATGACGGTTTGGATGTACCGAACACTATTCAGTGTCCCCTCGACGATCACCAGAGGTGTACGGCCAGTGTAGGAGATCGCTCCCCACACCATGATGCCGGGTGTTGGCCCTGTGTGCCTCGGTCGTATGCAGTCCTGATTTTGGCGCTCACCTGCACGGCGCCAAACATGCATACGACCATCATTGGCACCAAGGCAGAAGCGACTCTCATCGCTGAAGACGACACGTCTCCATTCGTCCCTCCATTCACGCCTGTCGCGACACCACTGGAGGCGGGCTGCACGATGTTGGGGCGTGAGCGGAAGACGGCCTAACGGTGTGCGGGACCGTAGCCCAGCTTCATGGAGACGGTTGCGAATGGTCCTCGCCAATACCCCAGGAGCAACAGTGTCCCTAATTTGCTGGGAAGTGGCGGTGCGGTCCCCTACGGCACTGCGTAGGATCCTACGGTCTTGGCGTGCATCCGTGCGTCGCTGCGGTCCGGTCCCAGGTCGACGGGCACGTGCACCTTCCGCCGACCACTGGCGACAACATCGATGTACTGTGGAGACCTCACGCCCCACGTGTTTAGCAATTTCAGCGGTTCGTCCACCCGTCTCCCGCATGCCCACTATACGCCCTCGCTCAAAGTCCATCAACTGCACATACGGTTCACGTCCACGCTGTCGCGGCATGCTACCAGTGTTAAAGACTGCGATGGAGCTCCGTATGCCACGGCAAACTGGCTGACACTGACGGCGGCGGTGCACAAATGCTGCGCAGCTAGCGCCATTCGACGGCCAACACCGCGGTTCCTGGTGTGTCTGCTGTGCCGTGCGTGTGATCATTGCTTGTACAGCCCTCTCGCAGTGTCCGGAGCAAGTATGGTGGGTCTGACACACCGGTGTCAATGTGTTCTTTTTTCCATTTCCAGGAGTGTACTTATGGAAAAACAAATCACGATACTTAGAAGGAGTTATGCGTTGTAAACGGATGTTGGTAGGTGTGTTTCTACGTCTGAAAAATGGGTTCTATTTAGAACTCGGACTAGTCACACAAGAGTGGCCCTGATAGCGCTACTATGAGGATGCAAATCAAGTTTGCGTTAAATTCACGCTGTAACGGCCGCGAGCGTTAGTTGCCTTTAAGATCGTACGTGGTTAATCATGAATGCCTTTAAAAGGACTAAGATGCTATTACCAGCACCTCACTGAGTTTGAACGCGGTCTTGCGATAGGACAGTGAGGAGCTTCCTTCTGCGATATTGAGAAAAACCTGGCAGAAATGTAGCCACTGTACATGACTGCTGGCAGCGGTGGTTACGAAAATGTAAGGTCGCAAGAAGACGGAGCTCCAGGTGACCACGTGGCACTACCTATAGGGAAGACCATCGTGCTCGATGCATGGCGCTGGTGCACCGTACCGCATCTACAGAAGCTGTTTCGGCAGCAGTTGGTACCACAGTGACACAAAGAACTCCTACAAATCGATTAATTCGAGGGCAGCTCCGAGGCAGACGCCCAGTAACGTGCGTTCCACTGAATTAAAGTCACTGCCATTTACAACTTTAGTTGTGTAAAGCGAGAGCTCATTGGAGCGCAGGACGGAGGTTTGTTGTATTTTCTGATGAAATCTGCTGCTGCAGTGGTGCTATTGATGGCCTTGTGTTATAAGGAAGTCAGTTGAGGGCCTGCATTCAACTTGACTGTGTGCTGGACACTGGACTTGCACCAGCAGTTACGGTCTCGGGTGAGATTTTATATGACAGCAGGAGCACTCTCGTGGCTGCCCCACGGCAATCTGACTGCAAATTTATCGCCAGTCTGGTGATTGGAGCTGTTGTGCTGCCATTCATAAACAGCTTACGACGGTATGTTTACCAACAGGATAAAATTCGCCCACATACCACTGTCGTAGCGCAATGTGCTCTGAAGGGGGTCGACATGTTGCATCGGCGTGCTCGATCGCCCGATCTGTCTCTAGTAGAGCACATATGGGACATCATCGGACGACAACCCCAGTGTCACCCACAAGTAGCATGAAACGTCCTTGTAATGACCGACCAAGTGCTAGCGGCATGGAACTTCATCCCACAAACTGAGATCCGGCAACTGTACGACACAATTAAAGTACGTTTACATGCTAGCAGTCAGCACTCTGGCTGTTAAATCGGTTACTAATGTACAAGCATTTTACATATGCCATGGCTTATGTCGCTCTTACATTGACCTGTGGTCTTACAATGATCATAACTTACATATGTTACCTAGATGAATGTATTCCAGAAATTTCATTGCTCTACATTAATTATTTTTTGGTGCTTCGATTTTTTTCCGTCAGCGTATTTCGGTATTCTAGTAGTCCATATTCTCCTTCCCTCTCACTCTGTCAGTATCCTCCTCCATCCTCTCTTGGTCTATCTCTCCCACCCCCTCTCTCTGTCCACTTCTTCTAACGCCCCCAAATCTCTTTCCATCTCCCCCAGCCCCTCTCTATGTCCATCTCCTCCTATTCCTGTTTCTGTCCATCAGAACCACGCTCCTCTCTATCCTTCTGCTCCCTGCCGCTCTGTCCACTTCCTCTACCCTCCGTCACTTTGGTCTCCACCTCCCGTCTATCTGCTCCCCCCCCCCCCCCCCCCCCTCCATCTGTCCATCTCCTCTGGCACACTATCTCTTCATCTCGACCTCCTTCATCTCCCTGACCATCACCTAGTCCCCCTATGTCTCAGCGTATCTGATCCTTTCCCTGTCTGTGTCCATCTCCTCCTCTTTCAATCCATTGCCCATCTTCTCCTCATCCCTCTCTCTGCCCATTTCTCATCTGCCTCTCTATCTCATCTCATGCCGCCCAACTTAGCTCATCCTCTCGTTCCTTCTCTTTATCTCTCTATCGCCTCCTCCCCCTTCTCTCTCCTGCCACAACCCCCCCCCCCCCCCCATAGTGTTTGTTTCCAGAGCGTAGCTGCTGTGTTTACATAACTTATTTGAAACCATTGCAAGAGATGAGAATGACGTTTTTGCGCGTGGATTTGCCAGATTATTCACGTATCAAGAATACTCGTATTTCACATTAATGTAACACATTTCACAAGTATTTGTACATGTATTTCACCTGTTCCTCTCAGAATTTCACCACACAGTTTCATTTACACGCAGCTCGACATCTATGTCGTTGTACATCCTTAACTATGTGTCATGAAATGTTATGGTTTTACAAGCATATCCAGTGGTACATGAGGGTACTCCTACGAAATGTATAGCAAATAGAGCTAGTAGTAAAGATGTGATAAATTAAAACGTCATACAGAATGCCGCAATTTATCCTGCAACTTTGTATGTTACGTCATGTATCCTGAATTACGTATCTTAACATGATACATTTTTGTAGGTCAGTCAGAGGCATATGTAAATATTTTATGCAAAATTAGTCGTGAAAAACGGTAGTAGTGAAAAAATAGTAAATTAAACTTGATGCTTCATACTACTATTTTACTGCACTAACAGTGGAAACCTCCCCCCATGAACCATGGCCTTTGCTGTTGGTGGGGAGGCTTGCGTGCCTCAGCGATACAGATAGACATGTCGTAGGTGCAACCACAACGGAGGGGTATCTGTTGTGAGGCCAGACAAACGTGTGGTTCGTGAAGAGGGGCAGCAGCCTTTTCAGTAGTTGCAGGGGCAACAGTCTGGATGATTGACTGATCTGGCCTTGTAACAATAACCAAAACGGCCTTGCTGTGATGGTACTGCGAATGGCTGAAAGCAAGGGGAAACTACGGCCGTAATTTTTCCCGAGGGCATGTAGCTTTACTGTATCATTAAATGATGATGACGTCCTCTTGGGTAAAATATTCCGGATCTTCGAGCTGGGACTACTCAGGAGGACGTCGTTATCAGGAGAAAGAAAACTGGCGTTCTACGGATCGGAGCGTGGAATGTCAGATCCCTTAATCGGGCAGGTAGGTTAGAAAATTTAAAAACAGAAATGGATAGGTTAAAGTTAGATATAGTGGGAGTTAGTGAAGTTCGGTGGCAGGAGGAACAAGACTTCTGGTCAGGTGACTACAGGGTTATAAACACAGAATCAAATACGGTAACGCAGGAGTAGGTTTCATAATGAATAAAAAATTGGATTGCGGGTAAGCTACTACAAACAGCATAGTGAACGCATTATTGATGCTAAGATAGATACGAAGCCCACACCTACTACAGTAGTACAAGTTTATATGCCAACTAGCTCTGCAGATGACGAAGAAATTGAAGAAATGTATGATCAAATAAAAGAAATTACTCAGATAGTGAAGGGTGATGAAAATTTAATAGTCATGGGTGACTGGAATTAGGCAGAGGGAAAAGGGAGAGAAGGAAACATAGTAGGTGAATATGGATTGGGGCTAAGAAATGGAAGAGGAACCCGCCTGGTAGAATTTTGCACAGAGCACAACTTAATCATAGCTAATACTTGGTTTAAGAATCGTGAAAGAAGGTTCCATACATGGAAGAACCCTGGAGATACTAAAAGGTATCAGATAGATTATATAATGGTAAGACAGAGATTTAGGAACCAGGTTTTAAATTGTAAGACATTTCCAGGGGCAGATGTGGACTCTGACCACAATCTATTGGTAGATTAAAACTGAAGAAACTGCAAAAAGGTGGGACATTGATAAACTAAAAGACCCAGAGGTTGTACAGAGTTTCAGGGAGAGCATAAGGGAGCAATTGACAGGAATGGTGGAAAGAAATACAGTAGAAGAAGAATGGGTAGCTTTGAGGGATGAAGTAGTGAAGGCAGCAGATAATCAAGTAGGTAAAAAGACGAAGGCTAGTAAAAATCCTTGGCTAACAGAAGAAATATTGAATTTAATTGATGAAAGGAGAAAATATAAAAATGCACTAAATGAAACGGCCAAAAAGGAATACAAACACCTCAAAAATTAGATCGACAGGAAGTGCAAAATGACTAAGCAGGGATGGCTAGAGAAGATATGTAAGGATGTAGAGGCTTATCTCACTAGGGGTAAGATAGATACTGCCTACAGGAAAATTAAAGAGACCTTTGGAGATAAGAGAACCACTTGTATGAACATCAAGAGCTCAGATGGAAACCCAGTTCTATGCAAAGAAGGGAAAGCAGAAAGGTGGAAGGAGTATATAGAGGGTCTACACAAGGGCGATGTATTTGAGGACAATATTATGGAAATGGAAGAGGATGTGGATGAAGATGAAATGGGAGATACGATACTGCGTGAAGAGTTTGACAGAGCACTGAAAGACCTGAGTCGATACAAGGCCCCCGGAGTAGACAACATTCCATTAGAACTACTGACGGCCATGCGAAAGCCATTCCTGACAAAACTCTACCATCTGGTGAACAAGATGTATGAAACAGGCGAAATACTCACAGACTTCAAGAAGAATATAATAATGCCAATACCAAAGAAAGCAGGTGCTGACAGATGTGAAAATTACCGAACAATCAGTTTAATAAGCCACAGCTGCAAAATACTAACACGAATTCTTTACAGACGAATGGAAAAACTAGTAGAAGCCGACCTTGGGAAAGATCAGTTTGGATTCCGTAGTAATGTTGGAACATGTGAGGCAATACTGACCTTACGACTTATCTTAGAAGAAAGATTAAGGAAAGGCAAACCTACGTTTCTAGCATTCGTAGACTTAGAGAAAGCTTTTGACAATAGTGACTGGAATACTCTCTTTCAAATTCTAAAGGTGGCAAGGGTAAAAAACAGGGAGCGAAAGGCTATTTACAATTTGTAAAGAAACCAGATGGCAGTTATAAGAGTCGACGGACATGAAAGGGAAGCAGTTGTTGGGAAGGGAGTAAGACAGGGTTGTAGCCTCTCCCCGATGTTATTCAATCTGTATATTGAGCAAGCAGTAAGGAAACAAAAGAAAAATTCGGGTTAGGTATTAAAATCCATGGAGAAGAAATAAAAACGTTGAAGTTCGCCGATGACATCGTAATTCTGTCAGAGACAGCAAAGGACTTGGAAGAGCAGTTGAATGGAATTGAGTGTGAATTGAAAGGAGGATATAAGATGAACATCAACAAAAGCAAAACGAGGATAATTGAATGTAGTCGAATTAAGTTGGGCGATGCTGAGGGAATTAGATTAGGAAATGAGACAATTAAAGTAGTAAAGGAGTTTTGCTATTTGGGGAGAAAAATAACTGATGATGGTCGAAGTAGAGAGGATATAAAATGTAGACTGCGAATGGCAAGGAAAGCGTTTCTGAAGAGGAGAAATTTGTTAACATTGAGTATAGATTTAAGTGTCAGGAAGTCATTTCTGAAAGTATTTGTATGGAGTGTAGCCATGTAAAGAAGTGAAACATGGACGATAAATAGTTTGGACAAGAAGAGAATAGAAGCTTTGAAATGTGGTGCTACAGAAGAATGCTGAAGATTAGATGGGTAGATCACATAACTAATGAGGAAGTATTGAATAGGATTGGGGAGAAGAGAAGTTTGTGGCACAACTTGACCAGAACAAGGGATCGGTTGGTAGGACATGTTCTGAGGCATCAAGGGATCACCAATATAGTATTGGAGGGCAGTGTGGAGGGTAAACATCGTAGAGGGAGACCAAGAGAGGAATACACTAAGCAGATTCAGAAGGATGTAGGTTGTAGTAGGTACTGGGAGATGACGAAGCTTGCACAGGATAGAGTAGCATGGAGAGCTGCATCAAACCAGTCTCAGGACTGAAGACCACAACAACAACAACAACAGTGAAAATGTGGCAAGCAATAAAATTTTTCGTTTCATCATTTTGTAGTGGTTGTCAGTAAAAAAAAAATATTCTCAAGATTTGAAATTATGTATTAAATACATTGCAGATTAACTGGCTGTTTTTCAAGGAGTCCCTTCCAGGATGGGGGAATGGCTATGTACGTAAAAACAGTATTCCATTTGAGTCCATAGACGTGAAACGTCTCCTCGTAAAAGTCATACATGACTGTGCTTAAACTGATATACAATATTTTTTTTTTTAGCGCAACGCAATCTGACTTTCAATAATCCCTACAAAAGAATGTCCCTGAATAACATTAACCTATACGTTTCACAAATCACTTACCTCACAAAAATCTTCGTTACTCGAACTACTGCAATACAGCGAGCGCCACTACTGCCAGCTAAATAAAAGATTCAAACTATGGAAGACACTAACTACTGATAGGGACAGTTAGCAAATGAAAGATTTTAATAGAGAACAAACAATGTATTTACCTTAATAGTCATAATATATATATAGCAGTTCATGACATCCATTCTTACAAATTTCAAAACTCCACCATCTCTCTCCCCACGTCCACCACTGCTGGCGGCTCACCTCCAACTGCGCAACGCTACGCGCTGTTAGCATCCAGCTGCCGCTGCCCAACACTGCAATGGCAGACAACAATGCAAATCAGCCACAGACTGCACACGGCACAGCCAGTGATTTTCGTGCAGAGCGCTACGTGGAGGCGGCGTTACCAATAAAAAAAACTAAACAGCCTACTTTCATAGCCCCCATGCTCCCCACATAAAATTTTACAAATTGTTTTGGGCATTGGCCAATACATATTTGTTAAAAATTTTCATAATTACAATAAGAAAGATATCAAATGTACACACTTATTAATACAATGTTGGCCAAAAGCTATAATTTTCTCACGGTCCATAAAGACAGTCCTGGTCATTCATCACAGTAAAGTTGCTGTGTTTTTTTTTTCTCAGTGTCTGAGCAGTAAAAGAAAATGCACACTGAAGTAGTGGATTTCCATGCAGTCTAGAAGAAGTAGTGTTGTCCTTCCAACGGAAAGACAGTGCTGACTCTTGACATGCTGACAGGTAATGGGCCACAAGAGAGCAAACCCACAGCAGAGTCAGTCGAAGTTTTGAAGAATATTGGTAGGTTGGTCATCACAGAGCAGACCACTGTAGTCTTGTTAGAGATTACGGTATTGGTGGGCCACCAGAGGTGCATACCTACTGCAGTCCTTGTAGAAATAATGGTGTTGGTGAGTCATCAAAGGTGTAGAACCATTGTAGTCCTTGTAGAGATGGCTAGCAGCCATCTGTTGCGAGGGTGCAGGTGCACAATCACCATCGAAGAGTCTTGCGGAGAATATAGCAAGTCCTAGAACCACCACTTGTGCACTCACAATTTTTTTTGGAAATGTCCTTAGAATGAGCAATGCTGTTAACCAGTCCGTTGCTGAATTAGTAACACAGGTGTAAATACAATCATCCCTACTCCTCACATATTGTCCATATACTATGACCAACAGAAACGTGTGCAGTGAAATGTAACTTACAAGTTACTTAATTTGATGAACTGCTGTCAATTACAATTTTATAACATGAGAATACAATAACAAAGATACAAAATATATCATTAAAGAACATAATAGTACAGATAACATTTGCAGTAATACAGGCTTTACAAAAGAATCTAAATAACAGATACATGAGTGTTACAAAAATTACGACATAAGTACTTACATAAAAGATCAGAATAACTTTTGAAACATCAACTTCACACATTAGCATTAGAACAAAACAGAATAAATAATGTGTAAACATCTTTACGAAGTAAATAACATGTTATTAATGCAAATTATATTTGAGGATAACAGTATTCCTCATCATAGTGAATGTAGCTTAGTATAAGAAGAAAAAAAATTCTATGAAACAGTACACAGAGACAGGAAGAAAATAAATACACAAGGGTACACAAACACATAGTGGGATAACAGAAAAGGAAAGGACAGGGTTTGCTTTCAGGGTAATATTTGGTACTGCAGCCCAACCCAAAACTTCATTCCATAGATCGTCCCTCTTATTTCAATATTTGCTCCAGCCAAAAAAAAAAATCCTATCCAAGCATGCTTTCTGTATTCTGTTCACATCCACTTTCAAAAATAGTTTATCTCCACTGTACACTACTTTTTTTGGCCAAACCATTTTCCTATAGCTTCTCAATGCATTCTTTCCAATTCATCATAGTTAGTTGCTTATATGGCCTACCCCATCTTAAGCTAACTTAAATCTACTGAGCTCAGATGCTAAACTAATGGTAGCATGGACGTGAACCGTATGTGCAGTTGACGGACTTTGAGCGAGGGCGTATAGTGGGCATGTGGGAGGCCGGGTGGACGTACCGCCAAATTGCTCAACACGTGACGCGTGAGGTCTCCACAGTACATCGATGTTGTCGCCAGTGGTCGGCGGAAGGTGCTCGTGCCCGTCGAACTGGGACCGCAGCGACGCACGGATGCACGCCAAGACCGTAGGATCCTACGCAGTGCCGTAGGGGACCGCACCGCCACTTCCCAGCAAATTAGGGACACTGTTGCTCCTGGGGTATCGGCGAGGACCATTCGCAACCGTCTCCATGAAGCTGGGCTACGGTCCCGCACACCGTTAGGCCGTCTTCCGCTCACGCCCCAACATCGTGCAGCCCGCCTCCAGTGGTGTCGCACACGCGTGAATGGAGGGACGAATGGAGACGTGTCGTCTTCAGCGATGAGAGTCGCTTCTGGCTTGGTGCCAATGATGGTCGTATGCGTGTTTGGCGCCGTGCAGGTGAGCGCCACAATCAGGACTGCATACGACCGAGGCACACAGGGCCAACACCCGGCATCATGGTGTGGGGAGCGATCTCCTACACTAACCGTACACCTCTGGTGATCGTCGAGGGGACACTGAATAGTGCACGGTACATCCAAACCGTCATCGAACCCATCGTTCTACCATTCCTAGACCGGCAAGGGAGCTTGCTGTTCCAACTGGACAATGCACGTCCGCATGTATCTCGTGCCACCCAACGTGCACTAGAAGGTGTAAGTCAACTACCCTGGCCAGCAAGATCTCCGGATCTGTCCCCCTTTGAGCATGTTTGGGACTGGATGAAGCGTCGTCTCACGCGGTCTGCACGTCCAGCACGAACGCTGGTCCAACTGAGGCGCCAGGTGGAAATGGCATGGCAAGCCGTTCCACAGGACTACATCCAGCATCTCTACGATCGTCTCCATGGGAGAATAGCAGCCTGCATTGCTGCGAAAGGTGGATATACACTGTAGTAGTGCCGACATTGTGCATGCTCTGTTGCCTGTGTCTATGTGCCTGTGGTTCTGTCAGTGTGATCATGTGATGTATCTGACCCCAGGAATGTGTCAATAAAGTTTCCCCTTCCTGGGACAATGAATTCACGGTGTTCTTATTTCAATTTCCAGGAGTGTATTTACCTTAATTGTCATAATATGTATAGCAGTTCATGACATCCAGTCTTACAAATTTCAGAACTCCGCCATCTCTCTCCCCACGTCCACCACTGCTGGCGGCTCACCTCCAACTGCGCAACGCTACGCGCTGTTAGCATCCAGCTGCCGCTGACCAACACTACAATGGCAGACAACAATGCAAACTGGCCACAGAAAGTACACGGCACAGCCAGTGATTTTCATACAGAGCGCTACATGGCTGCGGCGTTACCAATAAAAACACCTAAACAGCCTACTTACAGACATACCATGACACTGCACTGAACAGATATTTGAATGCTGTGCAGGGGCAATTGAATTTAGTAAAACTAAACTTCGAATTGTTGTTGTTTGTAGGTTCCCTAACTCTGACTTCAGAGCATTTCTGCTCAAGGTAGAGAGGGTCATTGATTCACTTTGTAGGAAATACCAGAATGTAGTTATATGAGGTGACTTCAGTATTCATTTTGTATATGATAGTGCAAGTAAAAGGATGTTGGTAAATCTCCTAAATTCATATCATCTATTGCAGGGTGTGTTTTTCCCAACTAGGGTGCAGGGGAACAGTAGCACACCCAAAGACAATATTTTTATTCATTCATAATTACTAAATGGGAATTCTGTTAGTAAAAGGGTGAATGGCCTTCCAGACCATGATGCACAAATTATAACACTAAAAGGCTTTTGTACTCAAACAAATGTCACATGTAATTACAAACTATGAAGGAAATTTAATCCAAGAGCAACAGAGAGTTTATGAAGCTTGTCAAGGAACAAGAGTGACCGGATATTTATAGTGCCAATAACATAGATAATATATATAATGCTTTCCTTAACACATTTCTCCTGCTATTTGAGGGTTGCTTTGCATTAGAACGTTCTGAACAGGGTACTAGCAGTAATCGGCAGCCCAGGTGGCTTATTAGTGGGATAAGGATAGTATGTAGAAGAAAGTGGGAATTATATCAAAATGTTAGAAGTAATCACAATCAAGCAACAGTAGCCCATTACAAACAATATTGTAAAGTACTTAAAAATGTTATTAGGAAGGCAAACAGTATGTGGTATGCAAATTGAATATCTAATTCACAGGATAAAATTGAAACAACATGATAAACGAAAAGCACCAATTTGCTTTTGTTCCACAATATTAGTTTTATCGTTAACCGGTATTCGGCTTACAAGGCCATCTTCAGACATTTACTGAATATTATCACCAAAGAAGTTACAATGTTTGCAAACAACATTGGAAGAGAAGTAACACGTCCAAACTGAAGTAGAAACATAAAGTAAGTAACACCTTTGACAGTGTGGTGGTAATGCAATGAAAGAGTAAAAATTAACAGTACATACACAACAATGGAGTAGACAGGGAAACCTTTAACACAAAATAGGAATAGCATGCCTACATAACAGTTTCTATTAATAAACAAAGCTAATAAAATAAAAAAATAGTTTTATACAAGGCTAGATCAGGAGGTGTGAAACATGTAGAGTGATACACGAACTAGTTAAAAGAAGAGACAATTATCAATGTCACTACAGAATACATAAGGGACTTAAGCAATATCAATAACATAAACAGAAATAAATAAATGCACGAAAATTAGGGCGATTGAGGGAACCTACAGTATATGTAATCTTTGAGAGTGTGATGGTAGTGCATTTTAACATTAACATTATAATCAAAACAGTGACTGTGCAACAGTTTGCATTAAATAAATGAACAATGTGGTGTCACCGCTTGACACCACACTTGCTATACACCACACTTGCTATGTGGAAGCCTTTAAATTGACCGTGGTCCAGTAGTATAAGTCGGACCCGCGTGTCGCCACTAGCAGTGATTGCAGACCGAGCGCTGCCACTCGGCACGTCTAGAGGTACTTCCTAGCACTCGCCCCACTTGTACAACCAACTTTGCTAGCGATGGTTCACTGACAAAATACGCTCTCATTTGCTGAGACGATAGTTTAGCATAGCCTTCAGCTATGTCATTTTGCTACGCCCTAGCACAGCGCCATATTCAGTGACTATTGATATTGTGAATCATGTACCGTCAAGAGCGACTTTCGTCATTGATGGATTAAAGTTAAGTATTCCACCAGCTACGTCCGTTTTTTTCTAAATTCTAATTTCCTTGTTCTGTTCCAGACCTCACACCAGCCTGTGTGAGCTAAAACGCGTGCCTTTCGGCCTCCTCTAGTAACACGGTGGTGACTCTCCTGCCAAGCACAAAAAACAAAGTAAAATAGGAACAACATTTGCTAGGACAACTACAAGGAGTATTACCCATGGACAGTAACACGAGTACCACTTAAAAGAAGGCCTTACCTACTGAAACAGTAGCCTATTTGGAACACAAAGACAACTTCAACGAAACAAAAGAACTTAATGAATGCAGGAAAATTGGAATATGCAGGAAGAGACAGTGTGGGCAGTAATGAACAACAGGGATGATTATATGAAGTTTAGGAGAGGGGAAGTGTTGAGCTGTGTCTGGTCATTTAGGATTAGATCTGGACTGTTAATTTTTCAGGACTTCCAGCAGGTTGAGTTTATGGCCTAGCAAACAAAATACTCCTCTGTGATACAGACAAGGGGAACATTGAGTGAATAATTAAATCACTGAAGACTAAGGACTCTCATGGATATGACGAAGTGCCTAGCAGAATATTGAAGTACTGTGCAGCACATGTTAGTCCTGTATTTAGCCAGATTTGTAATTTTTCCTTTAGGAATGGTCAGTTTCCTGAACGAATCAAGTACTCAGCAGTAAAGCCGCTTTATAAGAATGGATAATGTAGACTATTTCTGTTCCACCAGTGTTCGCTAAAGTTATTGAAAAGGCTGTGTGTTTAAGGATAATTGATCATTTTATATCACACGATCTGCTATCAGATGTCCAGTTCGGAAGTCGTTTAACAACTGAAAATGCTACGATGGTCAGTAAAAAAGTAATGCCTCCTATTTTTTTTCTACGTTTAATTGTCAGGAAATTTAAATGCAATCACATACGTTGAAAACCACAACATTGAGGATCATTTTGTCATTTTTCAATGTAATCTCCGCCCATCTCTACAGTTTTGGTCCATCTTTGAACAAGGGCATGTATCCCAGCACGGTAAAAATCACAGCTCTGCTTCCTAAGCCATTGACGCACGGATGTTTTGACGGCCTCCTCATCTTCAAAATGAATCCCACGATGAGCTTCTTTTAGTGGCCCGAACAGATGGAAGTCTGATGGTGCCAGGTCAGGGCTGTATGGGGGATGAGGCAAAACTTCCCATCCAATTTTGACAATCTCGTCAGAGGTGTGACGACTGGTGTGTGGTCTTGCATTGTCATGCAAAAGGAGAACATCTGCCATTGATTTTGTAGGGCGAACTCGCTGAAGACGTGCTTTAAGTTTTTTGAGGGTTGTGACGTATTGAACAGAATTTATTGTGCATCCCTGCTCCAAAAAATCAACCAGAATCACACCCTCTGTATCCCAGAAAACTGTTGCCATAACTTTCCCTGCCGATCGCACAGTTTTGAATTTTTTCTTCCTCGGCGAGCTTGTGTGACGCCACTCCATTGACTGCCTCTTTGATTCGGGTTCAAAAAAATGCACCCATGTTTCGTCCCCGGTCACAATTTTTTTCAGAAACTCATCTCCCTCCAAACGGAAGCGCTGCAAGTGTTGGGAGGCTATTGTTTTCCTTGCCTCTTTATTCTGATCGGTTAACATTCTTGGAACCCACCGTGCACAAACTTTTGAGTACCCCAATTGTTTAATAATCGTGATCACACTGCCTTTACTAAGAGAAATAATGCGACACACTTCATCTGCAGTCACCCGACGGTCACCACGAATGATGTCATCAACTTGCTGAATGTTGTGTGGAGTCACTGCACCCACCGGCCTGCCGCTCCGCTTTTCGTCACTCAACGGTGTTTGCCCTTCAGCTTCCTTACAACGACGAACCCATCGTCTAACAGTGCTGACATCCACTGTCACAACACCATACACCTTCTTCAGTCTTTCATGAATGCGTATGGGCGTTTCACCTTCTGCATTCAAGAATTCAATCATACAACGCTGTCTCAAACGAACATCGATGTCGGCCATCTTACAAACTTCTGCTGTGCTGCCACCTGTCGACACAGAAAGTTACTACTGCAGTGGATTGCAGAAGAAGGTTTGAGGAATGGCGCCAAATTCAAATTTTTCACTTAACTTAATTTTTTTAAGTAGAAAAAAATGGGAGGCATTACTTTTTGACCGACCCTCGTATATTCTCTTTTCTCTGTGAGCTACTGAATGGATTACGCAAAAGCTTCAGAATGCTAGGCATATTTTTTGATTTAACTAAGGCATTTGATTGTGTTGATCACAAAATGTTTCTCCAGAAGTTGGACCATTACGGAATACAGGGACTAGCTCATAATTGGTTCACCTCTTACTTTAACAATAGACAGCAAAAGGTAATTATTCACGTTGTGGAAAATGGCTGTGATGTGGAACCTGAGAGGGGTACAGTCAAGGGCGGGAGGGGGGGAGTTCCCCAGAGATCAGTGTTGGGTCATTCTTGTTCCTTATTTATATAAATGATATGCCCTCTAGTATTATGGGTAACTCTAAGATTCTTCTGTTTGCTGATGACACTAGCTTGGTAGTAGACGATGTTGTGAGCAACACTGGCTCTGTTTCAATTAGTGCACTTCATGACCTAAGTTCATGGCTTGTAGAAAATAAACTAACACTAAATCACAGTAAGATTCAGTTTTTACAGTTTTTGACACACCAATCAACAAATCCTGACTTTTTAATTTCACAGAATCGGCCTATGATTACTGAAACTAAACAGTTAAAACTTCTAGGTCTTCAGATAGATATTAAACTGTCTTGGAGAGACCACGTTCAGGATCTTGTTCAATGACTTATTGCTGCTATTTTTACTATTCGAACGGTATTTGAAGTGAGTGATCGTTCAACACGAAAAATAGTCTACTTTGCTTATTTTCATTCGCTTATGTTGTATGGTATTATATTTTTGGGTAACTCTTCCGATAATAAAAGGATTTTTATGTCTCAGAAACTGGCGTTCGTGACATTAATGGTGGAAGTTAACCCCTCTTTACGGGCCTGTGTATTTTTACATTGACCTCGCAATATATTCATTACTGTCATTTATTGTTAAAATATTAGGTTATTCCGAAGAATAAGCACCTTTCACTCAGTTAATAGTCGGCAGAAATCAAACCTGCATTTGGATCGGACTTCCTTAATTCTTATGCAGAAAGGTGTGCAGTATACTGCTGCGTCCATTTTCAATAAGCTACCACTCGAATTCAAAAATCTTAGCAGTCAGCCATGCGCTTCGAAATCTCAAGTGAAGAGTTTACTCATGGCTCACTCTTCCTATTCTGTCGAGCGTTCCTTGAAAAATTAAGCTGATTCTCGTTATATTGTTGATTGCGTTTACTTAAATTTATGGATTGACTTTTTCGGGCTGCTAAATATTTTATTTTTATCTCTTATTCCTGTTGTGTTGTAATTTCATATAGTGCCACGTTCCATGACCTTCGAGATTTGATCCTCAGTTTGGTCCTACTTGATGTGTATTATTATTATTATTATTATTATTATTTTTATCGTTAATTCCCCATTTAGGACAGCGTTAAAACACAATCAATTTCCATGGCACTTTTTTCTTTTTCTTTTTCTTCCCAAGAACCTCCCGCATATTCACTGTGTTTTTTCTTCCTCTCTTCTGTCCACTTATTTCCTGGTTTCCTCTCTTTTTCTGTTTCCTCGAATTTCTGTTTCCTGGTTTTTTCTCTGTATTTTTTCTCTTCGTTATTTCTTCTGTGGAGATATTTAGTTTTGTTGAGGTCTTCCTTGGTTTCAGTTGCCCAGTTAGTTTTCATCGTACGTTACTATGTTAAATATCTTCTTGATCAGCCTATTTTCGCTCATCCTATAAATGTGATCATAGAATTTAGCGCTTCTTTTTCTGATGTTGTTTGTAATTGTCTCTGTGTGTTTCTTTTTTTGATTTTTTTATCCAGATCCCCAGTGTCTGAGCTGGCCCATAGATCTTTCTCAGAATTTTCCTCTCTTGCTATTCCATTTCCTTGATTTTCGTTCTTCCTCTGAATAATATCGTTTCTGAGGCATATAAGGCTTCGGGTAAGACTACTGTGTTTTAATGTCTTAATTTGGCATTAACTTAAATAATTATTTAGTTGTAACGGTTCCACGTAAGTCTGCAAGCTTTTTGTAGCTTTGCAACTCTTTCTTCATTGTCTGTGGAATTTAGTCCTGTTTTCTGTATAATCTCTCCCAGGTGTTTGAATCTTTCTACTTGTGCTATCTTTCCCTACTTTGTTACCAATGGGTTTCTGTCTGTGGTTTTTGTGGCCATGTGCTGTTTTTTTTCATGCGAAATTTGTAGTCCTGTTCTGGCTGCGATTTCATGTAGTGTTTAGGGCTTCTTTGGCTTCTATCCTGTTATTTGTTATGATGGCTATATCATCGGCAAATATCAAAATTTTATGTTGGTGGTTCTATTTGTGTGTCTCCCCATCTCTACCCCACTGACTCCTTTGTCTCATGTCCTGATTATTTTCTGTAAAACTGCGTTAAATAAAATGGGTGACAAACCATCCCCCTGTCTCACTCCTGTCTTGATTTCGAACGGTTCCGAGGTCTCTCCCATGAACTGCGGATTGGCTTTTGTATTTGTTAATGTTTCCTGGATTAGTTTTCTGGTCTTGTTGTCTAACTTCATTTCTGCCAGTGTACTGAAAAGTGTTTATCTATGGAATCGTAGGCCTTCTTGAAATCAACTAATATTATTGTGGTGTTTCTGGACTTTTTCGTTGTTAATATTGTTCTCAGGCACCAGATCTGTCCACTGCTGGATCTTCCCTTCCTGAACCCTGCTTGGTACTCTCCGATATGGGGATCTCTCTGAGGTTCTAGGCGATTTAACACAGCTTTGGATAGAAATTTGTATGTCACAGGTAGTACGGAAATTACTCTATAGTTATTAGGGTCTGTATTGTTTCCTTCCTCGTGGAGGGGGTGTATTAGGGCTGCCGTCCATTCTACTGGTTCCATTCCTGATTCCCAGGTGTTTCTGATTACTCTGTGTATTTTGGGTGTAATGTTTTCATGGTCTAATTTTCATATATCTGAAATTAGGCCATCTTCTGGCGCTCTTTGTTTTTGAATAATTTTATAATTTTCACTATTTCTTCGTGTACTGGGGGGTTCGGAGTCCTGGTTAGGTTTTTGGTTTCTAAACTGTAATCTCTGTTTTGGTTCAACGCAGCTGAGTAATTGTCAAAGCATCGAGTATTACACTTGACATGTAAATAAATAAATAAACGCACCTATACTCAAATACAGGATGACAGTTTGCCCAGTATATAATTTGTCACAATTGTCAGTCCAATTTTGTATATCGCCGACTTATTAAAGTAGTCTCTTCCGGTAGTGCATCCTACAATATTAGTAATATTTTATTCAGTACACAATCTCGCTGTTCGTATTTTTCAAGCTTTGGGGTATTTTTTATAAATGATTCCATACTAAGGCAAACTAAGATTTTAATGTTTGTTTGGGTTTCGTACTTTGTAAAGTGATACATTCATTCGTGTCTGATTTTTTATGAACTGCTGGGAGCTATCTGTAAATATATTTAATTGTCTTTGATTTAAAACTATTTGCGTTGTCAAAATTTACAAATAAAGCTAACTCGTTGCTTATCTCACCTTGAAGAAGTGGAAAATATCTTAGCCTCCATATCGTAGAGCGAAAAGATGCAATTTTTATTGATTTCTCGGGGGCATATTTCGTTATTGATTCTTAATCTCTAGTAGTTGGCAGTCGAAAATTTCCAAACTTGTGCATTGATTTTCTTTCTTTATTGTGGTATCTAAGAATTTTTACAGTTATTTATTAGAATTTTACTAGTGAACTTGGTATTATCATGCACACTGTGAGTTGCAAGCTGAACGGTTTAGCATACCCCTAACATGTGATTAGACCCATTGTGTCCTACAGATACGGGAGGGCCCCCATAGGATTATGCAGATGTAGGAGAGACGATGTCGTATAATGGATAAAGTCTTATTAAAAGAAAATTACTGCGGGTGGCCCAATTAAACATTAAAGTAGGGTACCACACCTCACATGGATGTATTACTGAAGGGACCATCAAACTACAAAAACAAACGAGCAGTCACTACACCAATTTTGTTTACTGCATTAGACACAAAGCAAAAAGATTTACCCAGTGAGTGAAACAAATAAACGTTTAATAAGTGTACGAGAGATTGCAGATACTTGGACACATGGAAGCATATTATGGTAATACATCGCGGATATAACCTATGTATGCCAATTGTGAATCTAGATTGGCCTCTGTACTTGAAGAACTCTCTCTATCTACGGATATCCTCTACAGCTGCCTAAAGTGCAGTACGTTCTCGACGACATCCCTGAAGCTTGTCTCCTCTTCAATGTCCTTGCAGCAAGTGTGATCTGACGTTACTCTATGGAACTTATCTGATTCAGCCAGCGGGAGACTCTCGTCAACAATCTGCAGCAAACTTTGCAAGTTACGACCAGTAATAATTTTAAAATCAGTTCTAAGGATTTCCTATTCTCACAGAGTTTGTCACGGTTGGCCAACAACGGTACGGCATGGAAAAGAAGGCAGAAGACTCTCTCGCTACATGATAGATTTCCAGCCACGACCAACCACAAACCTTGCATGTAGGCAGGTGGGAAATCGCCCCATCTAGCGATATAATTACTGTGAACCAATCACAGAATCCTTTACTCGAGTTTAAACAACCATTCCTTGATGTCACGACGACATCCTACTGTTGCTCCCATGGCTTGAAGCTCTGCATTTTCACTTCGCATTCGGTTCTTATTTAGCTAAATCATTGCTTTTAGCGTCTTACACAATGTCGTTTTTAAAGAACACAGTCCGCCAGCTCCTACGCTTCAGCTGTGCGGATACGGCACACTGTCATTTCCCTGTTCTACAGGTAGATTTTTTCCACCATGTACTAACTCTAGGGATTAATCGAGGAGAGGAAAAGAAATAAAAATGGTCTAACGTACTTCTGTCCGGAAATGCATGGTGTTAATGCTAGAGACCATTTATTCAATCATACTTTGTTACAAAGACTGTCCCCACCGTTACAGTATGCAAGGGTTTCCTCACTGACGTTGGTTATGTTCCTCATACATCATGCCCTAGCGCTCTCTGTTGCCATAGTGACTGGTAATGTTGTGTCTGATTCACTTATCTTGCAGACTCACCTTGTAGTGGATGAGATACAGCATTTTACATAATCGTACCGTATTCGAATCAAGAGCCTTCCGACACTGTGTTTTCTTACAGAAAGGTAAAGGGTAACAGGCGGCGACGGGGAGCAAGGTTGTATCAGGAGATCTACCCCCGCGGACAATAATCAAAGCATTCAATGTTTGCAGCAGTGTTTCGCCGTATATCTGAGACATGGTCGTTTCAGGAGGCAGGAAATAATGAAGGACGTACGCTAAATGTTGAGAACAGAGACATGGAGAACCGTGGTAGGAGACCACCGTGTCAGTACGAGGCAGCTGGCCTGCCAGTGCAGGGTAAGCCAGACGACTGTGTGGAATATTCTCCATGGCAATTGTTACTACCCTCATCACCAACAGCGAGTGCAAGGCTTACCAGCGACAGACTTTCCACATCGGGAGAACCTTTGTCACTGGTTTCTTCACCAGGCAACCACGATTCCGGAGCTAGTGTCATACATTCTATTCACAGCTGAGGCCACCTTTACGTGGAGTAGTATCTTCAACATTCGAAACAGTCGTCTGCGGGATAATATTCAGAATCCTCGTGGTATGGTGACAGGGAATCATCAGCATCAGTGCAGCCAGAAAGTGTGGGCCGCGATAATTGGCGACCGTATTTCGGAACCCGTCTTCCTTCCACGTCCCTAACAGGCCGAAACCATTGACGTTTCTTGCGGGTTACTATGCCTCACCTGCTGCAAGAAGTGCCTTTGATGATTTTAAGGGTTATGTGGCTGCTGCATGATGTTGCACCAGCCCACTTTCCCGGACACATGTCAGTCGTATCTTCCCTGATCGATGGATGTGACGAGGGGGTCCAGCTGCATGGCGTGCTCCTTCACCGGAATCACTTTGTGCGATTTCTGGTTATGGGGCCATCTCAAAAGTATCGCCTATCTTGAGCCCATTCTACATTAGGAGACACTAGAGTAGCGTATTCATTCTGCCTTCCACATTGTGCGGATGCAGCCTGGCCGACGTGAACATATGAGACAGAAGATGCAACTGCACGTGCATATATGCGTTGAGGCATATGGAAATCATTTACAACACATGATGTAACTGTGGCTGCATAGTACAGCGCATATTAAACAGCAGTCTCCGTAACAACGCATGATTGAATAAATGGTCCCTATCGTGGAAACTATGCTTTTCCGGACAGAAGTTCATTAGATCTTTCTTGATCCGTTTCGTCCCATCGAACAGTCCCTAGAGTTTTTAGATGATGAAAAAAATCACCCTGTATAACAGTGTAGAAATGTCTTTCTTTACCATACAATATTACGACACTTCGGTCACGGTACGTCAATGTTCCTGTCATGAGCAAGCTAAAGAATGCCCCCACAGCTGCTGAAATAACAAGTCTCCATTACCGTATTAAAGAAAAGGAGAAGAAGTAATTAGCAGTACAATCATTGGAAGTGGTGAATCTTTTCTGCAGTTTTCATGTAGTTTTGAAGAAATCACTGACTATTGAGATCTGCATAATACATTATAAAAGCAGGTTACATGACAATTTGTGTATCAATTGCCACACAGCAATACTAGTTAGTGGTGATGCATGATGCCTGAGCCATTGTTTTCGTTAAAAGGAAATAGGAGGTAGGGCTACACTACAGTGGAAGACTTGGGCCTATTATTTGGTGCTATTATTGTATATTTTCGCTAATTATATCAGTGTGACCATAGATATTTGTTGCATTATTGTAATCCTCTCTATGTTCTAATTGCACACTTATTCGTCTAACCACTAAAATACTTTTCTCCTTCTGCCAAACATCACATCTCTTTATTAAGATCTGCTTATGAAATGTTACTCATATCCACTTTATGTGAAAACGTTGAGTGAGAACGATGATGAAACCGTCATCTTCACCGTTTGGAATAGAAGGTGAAAGTGGATATGTTTTTAGTGGTGGAACTTTGCTACATGCTGAAGACGAAAATCTTTCTAATAGTTGGAGAATAGTAGGAAATGAAAGACAGCTGAGTGCTTGACAAGCTCAGAAAACGGAGCAACAGCTGGAATAGTCGCCTCCATAGCCGAAGCCCGCTTGAGCAGTGGCTCTAGATTTGTTGAATCTTTGTCATTGCAGAAATTGTCAACGGTAGTATTTGGTCGATAAGCAGAGGGCATATAGTGGTACACTTCATATTTTTTCCTTTATTGTAATGTTCATTCCACCAGGGGCGGTCTGGCAGCAGCATAAGCTCTGCTCCTCAGTCGAGAGACATAATTAGACAGGAAGAAATTTAAAACAATATAAAGGAGAAAACATGGCGGAATATAGAAACAAAAAAGGCGGAACTTAAGAAATTAAAGCATACAAAGCGGTGACTGTAATGCGGAAGTAAAAATCTAAAAAAATAATTACACAAAAAAACACACACTGTGTTAAAAGGCACCAGGCAAATTATGGCCGAAGCATAAAAAGTCGCAGAACGATTGAAACATCCACGTGACTGACAGCATAGCACGGAATAATCATGGACGACAAACAGGTCGAGCACACAACTAAAACCACATCAGTAGATGACACTGTATAACGCCACCGATACACAACACTAACCCAGCACACTCATGATGAATAAAAAAAGTGGGAGAACCTGCCAAGGGGGAGAGGGAGGTGAGGAGGGGTGGAGAGAAAGGGGGATAATATTGGGGGGGGGGCGAAGGTGGGCTGGAGATGGAAGGCACAGAGATGAAAACAGCCAAGGAGGGGTTGCAGGGACTCAGAGGGAGGAGGGAAATCCGCTCTGGAAGAAGGAGGGGAGAGGAAATGGGGGTGAGGCCTGGGTAGGGGGTGTGGGGACAAGGACAGGTTACAGTTGGAAGGAAGGGTAGATGTCACATTGATTGCTTAACATCTGAGGAGGATGTGCTGGAAATTGCCCTGATGAAGCAGATGGAGGGTGTGGAGGTAGAGAGAGTTAGGGATGCAGCGATAGAGGCGCATCAATAGGAGGGGGGGGGAGGAGAGGAAGGAGGAAACCAGGAGGTCATGGTAGGGGAGATCAAGCCTGCATACAGTGTAAAGGATGCAGAGATGTTGGAGGGACAGGAAGGGGTGGGGAAAGATTATACAGGAGTTGTGTGGGGGATGGAAGGCAGATACGGAAGGCAAGGCGGAGCATGTGCAGTTCAAGGATTTGGAGGGCCTTATAAAAGTGGAGGATGGTGTGGGTGGAGATCCAGGCAATGCTTGCATAACAGAGGGTAGGGCATATGAGGGATTTGTAGGTGTGGAGGATGGCAGAAGGATGCCATTCCCATATCGGAACAGACAGGAGTTTCAGGAGGCAGTGGTGGAAATGGGTGTTCTGCTGGATGATCAGGAGATGAGGGGTCCAGGTGAGGTGACAGTTTAGAGTGGGGCCAAGATATCTCAGGGTGGGGGTGAGCTGGATGGGACAACCATAAATAGTGAGTTAGAAATCGTGGAGACAGAAGGAGCACTTGGTACAGCCTATGATGATTGCCTGGGTTTTGGAGGGGTTGTTATGACAGAATCACTGGGTACACCAAGTGGTGAACTGGTCAAGGTAGGTTTTGAGGATGCATTGGGACTGTTGAAGAGTAGGATGCGGCGTCATCAGGATATTGGTTCAAATTGTTCAAATTTCTCTGAGCACTATGCGACTTAACTTCTGAGGTCACCAGTCACCTAGAATGTAGAACTAATTGAACCTAACTAACCTAAGGAGACTACACACATCCATGCCCGAGGCAGGATTCGAACCTGTGACCGTAGTGGTCACTTGGCTCCAGACTGCACCACCTAGAACCACATGGCTACTCTGGCCTGCCATCAGCATATTGGAGGAGGTGGACAGGAGGGGATGGCTTGGGCATATCAGTGGTTCACAGGGGATAGAGGAGAGGGATAGGACAGAATCCTGGGGGATGCCAGCAGTGGGATTTAGGATATGTCAGTTCGTGGTTTGGTGAATGACATAAGAAGGACTGTGTGAGAGGAAGGAAGCGACCAGGTGCGAGAGGATGGATTCGAAGACCTAACTGATGATGCAGGTGAGGCAGATGGGATGACAGGAAGAAGGGGATTTGTTGAGTTTGAGGAGTAAGATGACTTGGGAAGATTTCCACAGGTCAGGGTAGAAGCCAGTAGAGGGGATGACATTGTAGAGATTTGCTAGGATATACAGGACTGAGAAGGGGCTTTGTCTAAGGTGGCGCTAGGTGTCACAGTCGTGACTGGGGACCATGTTGTGTTTTGACTGGAGATTAAGTTTAATGTCATGTGCTGTGATTGGAGTGTTGACGTCAAAGGGGGGGGGGGGGGTCAACTACCCAAGTATTGGAGACTAGAAGGGAGTGGCGCGACTAAGGTAATGGTGCGTTCCGTGAGGGAGGAGAAAAGAGAATAATCAAAGGGGGACCATTAGGGACAGAGAAGACCTGAGAAAGGTGGGAAGCAAAATGGTTGGCCTTATTGAGGTTGCTGGGAAGGGGGTGGTCGTTTTGGAGAAGAGTGTAATATGGTGTGGGTTGAGAACCAGTAAGACAGTGGAAGACGGACCAGTACCTGGATGAGTTGATAGGGAGGGTGGTGTTCAGTTGTGTATAGGTCTGGGGCCAGTCCCAGCTTTTCTTTGCTGTAATAAGGTTCGTATGTGTCACTATATTTGCTAGTGGTGTTGGAGTGTATCCATGTCACCAGGGCACAGGAAGGAGTGATGGAGGTCGTGGGATACGTGGAGGAGGACAGAACACAGAGGGACATGGGGCGATGGGGTCGGATGGTGTTAGTAGGAATATAGGTCTCCATGGGGTCAGTAATGAGCTTATGAAGGAAGTACGAGGTATGGATTATGTTGTCATGAGGGTGATAGGTAAGACAGTGGCTTTCGACCTGGGTGGTGATGGATTACCGGGAGGCATCCCTGTTGGTGTGATGGTAGTCATGTACTACCTTGGGAGGGGGTGCAGGGCACTGAGCCAGAGGGGGTTGGTGAGCAGATGTTATCGTGAGAAGGACGGGAAGCTTGTCACTAGCTATGGGGTGAAGGATGTCGACAGCAATACACCCAAGGAGGTTGATGGAGGCAATACCATCATCGGGGTGGTGCCACATTTGGGATGGGTGTGCTGGAGAAGGGGAACAAGGTCACCTTGTACAGTCTGGTGGAATTGATGCCACTGCCGATGGGTGGCAGGGGAGCAGCTATGGACGTTGATGTCAGAGGCAATCACAGAGGTGGAAAAGGTGCGGTCAATGTGGGAGATGAAGTCATAAGGAAGACGAGCAGTCGAGCGGACATAGGTAATGGTGAGGTATGGGGAAGAAGAAGCTGAGGATAAGATGTTCGGTGGTGATATTCAGGAAGAGTTGTGGCCAGACGGGGTTGTGCATAAGGTGGTCGATGGGGACTCCATCCTGTGCTTGAGCACCAGGAGCATCAATGAGGTGGAGGATATAGGGAGAGGTGCAGATTGTGTGGTGGAGTTGGAGAAAGGTTTCATTCCAGAGGAAGGTGCCGACATGGTGGTGGGAGAGGGTGTTCATGAGGAGGTGTTTGTTGGTGCCGAAGGAGCAGGTGGTGTGGAATAGGATGTGACACTCATGCCTCACCATGATGCAAAGAGACAGGAGGGATGAAGAGAGGGTAGGGAAGAGCCCTAAACTAGAGTGTTTAGGTGGGTAAAGGTGAAGTTGGCTTGGTTGTGGGAGTAGGTGACGAAGGTGTTCAGGTGAAAGATGAATCAGGCGGCAAGGGAGATTTGTTGGAGGATGTGGGGGCGTTGAAGAGGGTGAATGTGTTGGGGGACTATGGTGAGGAACCAGTTGAGGGCTGGCTGGTGTGGCCGTGCAGTTCTAGGCACTTCAGTCTGGAACCCGTGACTGCTACAATCGCAGGTTCGAATCCTGCCTAGGGCATGGATGTGTGTGATGTCCTTAAGTTAGTTACGTTTAAGTAGTTCGAAGTTCTAGGGGCCTGATGACCTCATATGTTAAGTCCCATAGAGCCATTTGAACCATTTTGAACCAGTTGAGGACTTCAGGTATGGGGGGTGGACCGATGGAATTTTTGGGGTCGATGGGGATTCGATGGGATGGACAGGAACAGCAAGCTCAGGGGTGGCAGGAGGGGATTAGCTATACACATGTGGGAGTAGGTGGGATGGGGGCCATTGCAGGTTTTACAAGAAGGAGGATTGGCGAGGTTGGGGCAGTGTTTGAGAAAGTTGGAGGCCTTGAAATGGGGACAGGTGGGGGGGTTTAATGCAGTTGGGGTTAGGTGATTGTTTAACAGCGCTGGCAGCGATAGGGCTTAGGAGGGGATTTCCAGGTCCTGGTGTTGGTTCAGTTCCACCAACACCTCATCCTCCACTCCATGATCACTGGGCTGAGCTTGGTGATCACAGTGGTTTAGGTGGCAGGGGGGGGGGGCATGGTGACCCTGGGGCTGACAAGGAGAGGTAGAGGACAGGAAGGGTGTCAGGGATGTGTCAGGGCCAAATATAATCCATGGGAGTTGACAGAGGAGGTCCGTAAGAAAGGAGGGGATGCGGCACTTGATGAGGACTGAGTTCCTGTGGGGAATCAGTTGGGAGATGGGATTACCAGGTAGATACTGGCATATCTCCGTGGTGAGGGTATGGGCATCAAGGAACGTGGGGTCTGGGGTGGACAATACAACAGTGTAAAGGGTGGTGACTGGAGAATGGGTGTCAAGAGAAGGGGTGGTGTCCATGGAGGCTATGGTGGGAGGGGGAGTAGGCGGTGACCTTTTGTGGGAAGTGGTGGGAGCAGAGTCGGCAATGAAGCATTTATGGTATTTTTTTGAGCATGTAGTCTGGGGCAGGGATGAGAATGAAGTGGTGGCGACAGATCCCCTAGGCACAGTGAAGGTGCTGGGAGATGCAGCAGGTTCAGCAGTGGCACTGGTGTCCCAGCATGACGAGATGCAGGTGGGGGACACAGATGATGAAGCGATTGGGGGGGGGGGGGGTGATATGATAGAGGGGAAGCCCAACACCTGTTTGGTGCCAGTGGAGGTGGCAACGGAGGTGTACGTGAGGGCAGAAGCAGGACAGAGAGCAGGTGCCGGTGTGGAGACAGGGGGAAGGGTGTAAATGTGGGGGTAAACAGCAGGGGAGGAGATGAAGGAATGGGCGGAGAGGATGAGAGGTATAAGGAGGAAGGCCAGGTGCGGCACTCCAGGAAGTGACAGTGGGTGCGGCGAGGGGGAGACATAGATGACAGAGGAGGGGGGAGGCTCACGATGGACGGACGGCGACGGACGGACGAACGGCGGCAGACGGACAGCAGGCGGCTGCGAGCCCCGGGCGGCGGCGGCGGCGAGCGACAGACGGCGGCTAACAGACAGGCAGGCAGGCAGCCAGGCAGGCAGCCGGACGGACAACGGCGACAGGATGTGGCGAGCACCACACGTCGGACGGCGGCGATGGCGGACGGACGAAATGGCCGGCCGGCAGGCAGGCATCCAGGCAGACTGACCAACAGACGGATGGATGGACAGCAACAGCAATAGGCGCTTCGAAACCGTAGATTGCACCCCGACGATAGCCCAGGCTCTGTAATCTGTCGACTTCAAAGTGAGGGGATCCAACCCTCCATATGTGTATATTTTACACATCAGTTTTATGTATTAACATCTATATTGTGCCTCACAAAGTGAGTGCCTGTGGCACTGTTAATGATTAGTTGACCATCGAATGTATTTGTCAAGTTCTGTAGCCACATGGGTGCTATTTTAGAGAAGTAGGCTATGTGATAGAATCGGTTTTCCCCTCTCCCTTCTCTCTCTTCATCATCAACAACAGATACGTAGTCATATTAATCTGAGCACAGCGTACATTTGATGCCTACGTACAATAACCATTCATAGATGAAAGGAGGAAACACTAGTAGTATAAGGTATTTAAGGTGTGTGAGGGGGAAGCGGTGAACATTGTAGTCACTGCAATGAGGAAATGGAGAGATTTATCACAGGACCAAAACTGAATGGTAATTGGCTTTCGGACCAAGGATGGAATTATTTCCGAAACGGCTAAGTTAGTAAACTGTCCGTGTGCCGCTGACATTAAAGTATATCGCGTATGGCAAAATAGCTCTGTTCGAAACAGACACCAATGTAACTTTCGTGCACCATGTGCCATACACGACAGGGTAAACGACAGCTGCGGAGAAGTGTAAAGGGAAATAGACCCGCAACTATTGAGCAAGAGACTGCCCAGATGAACCAAGGGGCTACCGACTTTGGCTGCTCAACCATCGTTTAGCGAACGTTGCGCCCATGGTGACTGCTGTTTATTTATTTATTTATGGTAAGATCTTATGGGACCAAACTGCTTAGGTCATTGGTCCCTAAGCTTACAACCTACTTAGCCTAACTTAAACTAACTTAAGCTACGAACAACACACACACCCAAGCCCGAGGGAAGATTCGAACGTCAGACGGGGCAACCGTGCGTTCCGTGACAAGACGTCCTAGACCGCGAGGCTTCCCCACGCGGCTGACTGCTGTTTATCGGTGATAAGGGCTGCAGTTTGTACGCCATTACCGCAACTGGACGTTCACTGAGTGGTGACAATTGGCCTTTTTAGATGAATCACGTCTTATACGACGCTGAACAAATGGTCGTTGGCGTGGATGTCGTGAAACTTCTATAAGTAAACATCTTGTAGTAATCGAATGGAAGGGTCACGTCTCAGGGCATTGCCTGGGTGATCTCGTCGTTCTGAAAGGCATAATGGTTCAACACAAGTATATATCCGTCCATGGGGGGCATGTCCATGTATATATGTTGTCTGTTTTTCCTCGGAGTGATAGTGCTTATCCGTCCGCAGCTCGTGGTCGTGCGGTAGCATTCTCGCTTCCCACGCCCGGGTTCCCGGGTTCGATTCCCGGAGGGGTCAGGGATTTTCTCGGCCTCGTGATGACTGGGTGTTGTGTGATGTCCTTAGGTTAGTTAGGTTTAATTACTTCTAAGTTCTAGGGGACTGATGACCATAGATATTAAGTCCCATAGTGCTCAGAGCCATTTCAACCATAGTGCCTATCTACAGGACATTGCAACATGACACAAAGCTTGACATGTACCTGCGTGATTCGAAGAGCACCAGGATGAGTTTAGCATATCCTCTAGCTAGCAAACTCCTCGGATATAAATCCTGTCGAGAACCAAAGCGACAACCTCGATCGGGCTATTGGCATGGATACTCTACCGAGAAACCTAGCACAGCTAGCGATGGCCCTGTAGTCCTTATTGGCACCACGTCCCTATCCGTACCTTTCAGAAGTTCTCACCCTGCACGTCTCGCAACGGTTCGCACTGCAAAAGATGGTTACTGAAGTTTTTGAAAAGTAGTTCCTTTAATGTTACTGGACAGTGTCTAACAGCAAAACTCAAATCTACTCAACAGAAGCACCTTTACGTTACAGATTTACTTTAGGCAGAGTTCTTACATTTCGCGAAGTATATATGCAGTGGTGCACGAATAAAGGTATCCATTCCAGTTATTCGACTAAATCTACCTGTAGGAATCTGCGCAGACATCAGTTTCATTCGCTGATTTTTCACCTGTAAGAAAGAAGAAAGAACTATTACATAGGAAAAATCCTGTTATTCACATCAAGCGGCATAGGGAATCCGTAGAAAACATTAATCACGGTGGCGTAAGTCGATATAATCTCTAATTCTGCGAAAGCTAGACAAATGTCTGTCACTGTGTGGTTTTACTCGACGTTTGGGGTGATGTGGATTTACATGTTCGCACTCATTGCGACGTTATCATCTTGTAGTTAATAATGAATTATACTGTTTCCTAGAATTCAGTTGCACTGGAAGACTACTGTTTGTGGCTCTAAGTTGTCTAGAGGATTGGTTGCATCCACAGCTTTCTGTTCGGTCAATAATCCACTACATCCTGTTTGCACTTATGCTGTAAATAAGTCATTATTCGTCAAACGAAGAAAAAACGCCAGTCCCGACTATTTATAGATAACGAAAATTCAAACTCCGCTCGATGATCGTGAACTATAATTATTAGAAATAAGATTATCATTATACACTCATATTCAGAAAAAAAACAGAACAGCTTGAACAACCGGAGATAGGACGTTCGTACCAACAGCACATGTACATTAGTATATTCTGCAATAATGATTAGCATTTGGACCATGTTGCCCTGCGGGTTCAAGGTCAACATCGAAATCGCTTCGAAACACTACCTACCGACAAAATGCGCCTGCGGCTCTCGTTGTGGCTATAAACTAAAGATAATCGATCAGTGGCTTGAGCAGGCGTGCAGCGAGCCTTGCAGAAGTATGTGCGAACAGTATAATAAAATCAACACGTTTGAAAGAGGGCTCGTCATTGGTATGAGAGAACGTGATGCATCCGTCCGGAAAACTGCTGCTCGTGTGGCACCAAGTGTTTCGGCAGTGCAAGGGATGTGCGCAGGATGGTCCACGGAAGGCCGCAGAGCACAACCTGATGTATCAGGCCGCACCACACAGACCATCCAGCAAGAAGATCGACACCTAATCCGAAAGACATGCAGGACAGATCAAGGTTTTCCTCAGCTCTGGCATAACGGTGGAACAGTGTAACAAATCGTACAGTGTCAGGACTGGCACTCCATCGCTGTTTATTACAGCATCGGCTACATGCGTGTCGTCCACTTTTCTGCCTACATTTGACGAATGTGGAGAAACATGCTAGACGACATTGGTGTATGGAACGAGGTCACTGGCGACCGGGAATATCATCAGATAGTGTTTCAGGTCGAATCCTGGTTGTGTTTGTTTGAAAATGATAGGTGCATTTTGGCTCGCAGCAGAAAAGGAGAGCGGCATCACAGTGACGGCAATACAGCGCCAACTAAAGGCCTTGTCGTGTGCAATGCTACTGGGTGACCAGTGTGACTTAACGTGAATGACATCCTACGACCCTTAGTCATACCATTTCTGCACATCACTCCAGACTCCATTTTTCAACAAGACAATGCACGACCACATGTTGCTGCATGAAGACGTGCCTTCTTGGTGTCACAGGATGTCAGCCTTGTGCTCTGACCCGCCAGATCACCAGACTTCTAGCTAATCAAGAATGGATACGATGGGTGAAGTACTGGGACCCAATGCCAATCACTACAGATGAACCATGCAACAGGACGCCATTCGCGCTGTGTACCCGTCAATGCCATCACGCATGGAACAAGTTATTAGGGCCCTTGTGCGACCCTGTGCCTGAAAATCAACAGGATAAATCCTGGTCCGAGATTACCGAAATGCTAATCATTTCTGCACATCAAACTAATGTACATGTCCTGTGAATATGTATGTCGCATCTCTGGTCGTTAAGGTATTCTGTCTTTCTGAACATGACTGTATATTTGCTTTATCTCTATATTTTTCCTAGTACACTTTCTTTATAACAACAATGGACCGTTAATTATAGCACAACACTTAAAAGAATTGTCATGATCATCTATTTATATTCCTTTTTTTCTGAAACTTGGATTGGGTTCACAGGGTCTATGTACTATAGTTTTCTTAAATTTACTCATTTCTACTTCTATCGCTCTAGTTTTTGGATGATTACCTGTACACTGTTCTGTACGTAGTTTTCCTATGTCATCATTTTCCACCCTCAGTTGGGTCTTCTTATACTATGTCAGAAAAGAAGCCGTAAGTTTTACTTGCTTCTAATTATCTTGACTAATTATAGATTTATCTTTGTGTCTACAGCTGTTAGTATTATTACAACGATGATATATGATGCTGTTAGGGTCACTGACCTTCGGCGAACAGTTAAATACTCTATTGTCTTCGCAGATTCTGTATTTCCTTTCACTGTATACCGTGATAGACACACATACACAAACACAATTTACTACAACGTGAATGTGCGTAGTTTCTTCCTATAGATTCTTCTTGGTCTGTTTAGGTACGCTTGTGGCCACCGTCCTTGACTATTCAGATATTCGGTCAAGCGACTGTAAATTTATGGGGCTTCCCGTATTCTCTAGGATTGTTTACAGGCCATTACTCGTCTCTGCTGCGGTGTCTGTTGGAGATAGGTACGCCATGGTTTCTCAGAGAGAGCATCACGTACGTGATTTAAGGTATAAAACCACTCTTACTTTCATTATGTCATAAACAGTTTTACCTCTCAAAGCCAGCCTATCGAGCCTTGCTGTATCTTCGACTAGTGCACATTCCCATGCCATATGACTTTGGTGCCGAATTAGGCACAGCCTCAGTTGTTCGTTGGCTCTTATCAATTCCATTCAGATTTGTTGTACATATTCCATATGTGGAAAGGTATTGGACCAGTCGCCCACTTGGCTCAAAATTTGTTACCTCATACCGATAGTTAACATCAGTAAGAAACTGAAAAATTATCTTCCGTGTCTGAGGAATTCCATTTCTGCTGCCATTCTATAAATATTAAACTCTTTACTGCAAACACAATTGTTGCTGATTCGCTTATTTCGTGTATCTTTTCATATTGTTTGCGTTCAGGAAATAGATGACAGACTTTTTACGTATCTGTAGGTCCTGGGGAGATACCTCCACAAACATAATTAGGAAGTCTGTAGATGTGCTACTGAACGGTGCACAGCATCGTAGCAAAATCTCTCGCAGTAGTTCTCTCACTGCAGCGGCAGATCTGACCAGTCTTAACCTGTGTGTCCAAACACAGTCACCGTAGACTGGAATTAACAAAGAGTCGTGGTACGGTCGAATTAGATTGAGGGGCTAATGAAACTACCTTTTTGCCATATTACAATTTTAATGAGTATACAGCTCCTGACATGTGCTGTTTGCATACACTTAAGTTAACAAGTATGAGCATATGTTACAGCTGCTAACAATTTCTCCCTATTTTGTTATTTAACCAGAAGTACTTGTATATTAACGTTCCATACTTCAGGTTCGCAAACAGGGCCGTTAAGACTTCCTTTCGTAATACGTTTGGCAACTATTGATATAGGATTCGACAGCGTCGCATATCGGTCCATACAGTAGTCCAATAGACAGTAGTATAGCATTTGTTAACAGTCTGTTTTACTTTGTCTTGGAAAGAATGTAGTTCACCGTAAGTCACCAAACACCCCTGATATATCAATCATTATACCTACTACTAATTTTGTGTATGTGGCGTATATTAATTTTTTCCTATCATTAAATGCATCTTCATTACATGTTATTCTCTTTAGTAATTTTATAGACGGTAGTAGAGCGTTATTGGGCCGCACATTCAGTTTTGTCTTCTAAAGACTGAAGGAAATCGTTAGTCGTCAAACGTTCTAGATACGCGAATCATTAAATGTATTACGTATTTTGTGACTGGAACACATATTAATTTTCTCGATTCATTACATTTAACCTTCCTGTATCCAAGCTGAGCGTTAGTCAGTGTCGTCAGAGTCCTGTGGCATTTTAGTCTCCTGATTTGTACTTTTTACAAAATATTATCTAGGCCATTTATTAGCCGGTACGATTCTGGGGGTTTGGGATTTTTATATCCTTTTTTAATATAATATTTGGTATGCCATTTTCTAGCATTCAGTTTGTAGGGCAGCTGCAGCTCGAAATTATTTACCGATGTTCGATAATAATTTGGTAACTGAGTTCAAATGGTTTTTCGTAATGTATCAATATATGTATTAGACTTTGACTCACTCACTTAAAAATATTACGTTAACTTTAGATGCACATGATCATAGTCGTTACAAATACTGTTTTACGACGGACTAAATCTGTGACATCGGTGATGTAATCAGCCAACAACTTTCATCGTAAATAACCCTAACGTAAAGTGAATATATTCTTTTATGTGAGTTTAAGATTCCATATTGTATCACTTTGTCAAATCTGTAGTGTAAACTCCACATTATCTGACTATGCCCTTGTTAAATTGAGCGAAAAAGGTAAATAAAGAATGTTTATTGTGACCTGTCGCTGTCCTACAAACTTATTTCCAACTGTCGTTGTTTCACCTGCAGGAAATATCTGCTCTTGCCATAGCTTTCTATCATATTGCAAAATGCCTCTGTTTCACACATTCATTAAATAATCTGTTGCTGTAAGTAACTACATTGGGCCACAATGATTGGACTACACCTATCGGTATGTCATCGGGTCCAGGAACTCCGTTCAGTTTCATTTCGCATATGATTGCAGCCATGGGTATATAGCGGCTTATTTCTCATAAAGCCCTTCGAGCTTCACTCTTGTTTTTCTTATATTCAGTAAAGATGTATGATATTCACTTAAGTTATAGTCCTAACTGGAACTTGTAAAAGAGAAATTACGAGCAAGCACCGACCTTCCTAGCACCATACGATGAGAGGTAAATGTTTCTCCTGGGTGCTAGATTAATTACAACTATGCTTCCACCTCCTGTATTTGTGAAAACTCTTGTACTTTTCGCAACTAATAGCTTGTTGGCGTCTTCAAGACTTCTTTCTGAGCCGGTCTCTGTGGCTGAGCGGTTCTAGGCGCTTCAGTCCGGAACCGCGCTGCTCCTACGGTCGAATCCTGCATCTGGCATGGATATGTGTGTTGTCCTTAGGTTAGTTAGGTTTAAGTTGTTCTACGTCCAGAGGCCTGATGACCTCAGATGTTAAGTACAATAGTGCTTAGAGCCATTTGAACCATTTGAACTTCTTTCTGAGCCTATAAAGGTGAAGTGTAGCAGTTGAAAGCTTGAAAGGGTAATACTGCATCAGAGGTTGATAGGTGCCTCTGATAGTACAAACATGCATGCTTTGAAACGTTTTCTTTCCATGTAGCTGTGTGCTTATTTGAGCTGCAGATTGTTGATGAATTTTTATGCTTCTCATTTTGTTGTCATACCGCATGGCACTATGCTGGAGGATATGATACAGCTCATCCACACTCCAGACAATGGCGAATGGCTTACAGAATCGTAGACAAGATAAATATTCGTTATGCTTTCTTTCTATTTCTCTCCCCCTCCCTCTTCCACTCTCTACCCCTCTTCTCCCCTTCTTCTCTCCCCACTTCCTTATCCCTGTATCCTCCACTTCTCCCCTCCCTTCTCACCCTCTCCACCCTTCTTTCCCGGTCTCGCCTCTCCCTCTCCCACTCAGCATCTCCCCCTTCGGCCTACCCCCTCTCCCCTACCTCGCTCTACCTCCAGTTCCCATTCTTCACCCCCTCCCTTACCCTCCACCCTTCTGAAACTTAGTATGGGTAGGCGTTACAGTTGACATGTGGAATAAATTAATAATAGGTTTCTTCCCCCAACCTCCCCAACTCAGATGGTCTAGCTGCTGAACAGTTCAAGGAAACCTTGTTCATCATAAGTAATAGGTGTCCCACTCATTTAATTATAGTGGGCTGTGGCTTCGGTCTACCCTGGCTGTGGTGGCGAAAATACATGTTCAAATTCGGTGTCAGGCATAAAAAATCGTCAGAAATTTTGGTAAATGTTTCTCCGAAAATACTTTAGAGCAGTTAGTTGCCACGCAGTTCAAGGCTCCATGTCACATATTGCGCTGCCCCTCCCACTGGAGATTCGAGTCCGGCGTAAGTTAGTTTAAGTAATGTATAAGTCGAGGGACCGATGACCTCAGCAGTTTGGTGACTTAGGAATTCACACACATTTGAACGTTTGAACAGTTAGTTCTGGAGCCAACTCGAAGTGTAAATGGTTGCAAGAACGTACTTGACCTCTTAGCATCAAATAATGCTGAGCAAATCGGCAGCATCATGGCGGGTACGGGGATTAGTGACCACAAGGTTGTTGTAGCGAGACTGAACGCTACAACATCCAAATCCTCCAAAAGTAAACCCAAAATCCGTACATACAAGTATGTATGTATGTTTCACATCTCCACCTAAACCTCAGGACCGCTTCCTACCAAACTATGTCGACATACCACTTACGATCTGGAGACGATCGCTGTGGGGGGAAGAACCACATAGGTATAAAAGGCGCGGAGAAAGGGTGGGGGAGGGCGAACGAGAAATTAATGTAGCCCACAGCGCTCGAATACGCCCAATTTATTCATCCAGTTTTTGAGTACGGTAGCACTTAGTGTCTTGCAACAAACTTTACACCTGATTTCCGACCGTTAAAAAACTTTTCCTCGCAGAAAAACGCCACAAAATGATGAAAGGAAAATTATTCCTCGGTTACTACTTTTTCGTTGTTCATGCTGCGAAGCTGCAACATCGAGCACAACACTTCTATGTAGTATTATCATATTACCGTATTCGCACATTTTTCACTCAGTATTTGCATATAACGCTGAATATAACTGCAAAGTTATATCATTGTATGGCACTTTGTTCAGGAGATACGACGTCATCAACGCTGCATGTGTGAAAATTGTCCTATCATGCAAGTCCTTTACATTTATTACTTCTTTGTTACGAACTCCGTTCGCAACACCTTTTGCAGGCAGTATTCGCTTATGGCACTGAATGTACAAAAAAATATATTATTGTACGACACATAGATCAGTAGACACGACGCGATAAAAATTGATCTTCGTGAAATCGAACCTGCAGTGCGATATTCTCTATGGATGAAGATAAAATCTGTGTACAAATAAGTGAGAGGCATATCAGATACTATCTTAGTACCTTGCACTGCTCAGATATGCATATATTTCAATTCTATAAATTCATCTTCTGTTTATCCTTCCCCATCCGTCTATCTCCTCCTGCCCATTTTTCTGTCCATCTGCTACTCACACCTCTTCCTGCCCACCTCCTCCTCCATCCTATCGGTGTCGATGTCCTTGTTCCCCTTCTGTCTGTCCATCTCTTTTACCCCCTCCTTTCTCTAAGTTATCACCCACACCACAACAGGAATTTGCTAGTTCCTGCCCCCACAGTATATCTTCCAGACAGTAAGTAATATATGTACCAAGTTTGAACGAAATCGATCAGCGACTTTAGAAGTAGTTTCTTACCCAGTGCTTTGCACACATATGCACATATCACATATTCTCACATATTTAATGTATTTCATAAACATTTTTACACATATTTCACTTGTATCTTTGGCGAATTTAGCGCTGCAGTTTCGTTTGCACGCAGTTAAATCTTTGAGGTGTCATATATGTCGAACAATGAAATAATGTTTGAGGTACTTTCAGTGGTTTATGTGAATCCAGACTGAAAATAAGTCACGGTTTCAATTAGTAGTAAACAAGTAGTAAATTAAAATGCCTTGCCTGGTGTGGCAGATTTACTGCATGAACAGCAAAAATGTAGTAAGCGAAAACTTTTCCCTTTGATCAATTTGTGGGGTCAGACAGCAGGAAAAAGTATTGTAGAGGTTTGAAGTTATGTAGAAAGTGTGTGCGAAGACACTAAGTGGTGTCATTGTCAAATATCTGATGAACAATCTCTGTGTAGTAACGCATCATGATCTACATATATTTTTCCATTCCACCCCCATCCCTTTAATAGGTAGGTTGTTTTTAACCCCACAGTGAGTATACAGATGGTAACTTACATGTGTATCTAGTTTCTTTGAAATCGGTGTAGTGGTTTAAGAAGAGATGGGGGGGGGGGGGGGGGGGAACTGTACATACATCTGTACACTCATTTTTATAACACATATGGGTATATGAAATATATGTGACATGTGCATACGTAGAAAACATGTGGATAAAAGCTCCTAAATCATTGGATCTACTTCATCAAACCTTGGTGCACATATTACTTAGTATCTGGAAAGTAATTCTGTGGGTGTAAGCACCAGCAACCTACTGTTGGTGTTGGACTGATAATGTGGAGAGAGAATGATGAGGGAGGATGTGATGGACGCACAGAGTTGAATAAGGAGGATATGCAGATAGGTATGGTGGAGGAGGAGACAGACAGATGGAGGGGGAAATGGAAGAGGAGATCAACAGAGAGAAGGGAAAGGAGGAGATGGAGAGATGAAGGAAACAGGAGATGAATAGCGAGATAGGGTGGATGACATGCATAGAGGGCTAGAGGAAGGAGATATATGGGTCTGAGAAGGAGATAGAGTGAATGAGGGGGAGATAGAGGGGCAAGAGGTGATGGAGGGAGATATGGACATAGGGAGAAGGAGCAGATGGACAGAGAGAGGGTGTCGGGGATGTTAGCAGACTTGAGGAGAGAGATACTGGAGTTGATGAACAGACAGTAGGGGAGAGAAGGAGAGGGATGAGAGGGGGAAAGAGGAGGAAGCTAAATGTGGACTAATAAAATTGGAATATAAACGTACCTGGGAAGCAATGGATAATCAACTAGCAGATTAATAAAAGAGGCTACTGATCCCCTGTGGTATTCAAAACAGGTCGGAACACTGTTGTGGAAGCAATGAAAGCAGCTTGCTAAATTTGAAAGATTCTCGACATCATTGGTAATATTACGAATGACTGAGCAACAAAAGCGGAGCTATTAAACACGGTTTTTCGACATATCTACACCAAAAAAGACAATGTAAATTTTCCAGAATTCGAATAAAGAACAGCTGTCAGCATGAGTAACTTAGAAGTAGGTATCTACAGCGAAGCGAAGCAGCTTAAACCACTAAATAAAGGTCAGTCGTCCCTTCTAGATAGTATTCCTGTTGGTTCATTTCAGAGTATGCTGATAAATTAGCCTCCTACTTAGCATCACATAAAACCGCTAGCTCGACGATAGATCCGTGCCAAACCAGCAGATAGTTGCATGGTCACACGACTACTCAAGAAAGGAAATATGAGTAATCCAATGAATTGCAGACCAATACCACTGACGTCACGTTGCAGTTGTTAAATACAAGTAGCTCTACATTCGAACAAAGTAATGAGTGCTATTAATAGGGAATCTCAAACTGATTCCACATTTCCAGATTTCCAGGATATTTTTGGGGTAAGTAGTCACCAGTGGAAAATCATCGAGTAAAACAGAAGTGATTTCCGTCATTCCCTAGTGAAGCCTATAGGCCCTAAATGTTCCTAACCTATATAAACGGTTCAGGAATGAATGTGAAAATTTTTTATTCTCACTTTATAGTCAATCAGAAAATATTTTGTTGTGACCAACCTAAACAGGACGAAATGATCATCATCATTAAATAAGAGTAGTCAGAGTCTAAAGTGAAAGATTAAAATGTCAATTTTCCCCAAGCACTTCTAGAGACGGGGGTGGTAGAGATACAATCCGAAGGTGGTTCGAAGAACCCTCTGCTAGGCACTTTAGTGTGAATTGCGAAATAGTCATGTAGATTTACATCATGAGGAAAGACTTGCTGTGGCTTGAGAATATCAGACCTTAACTCACTCTTAAGAAACTTCTTCCAAAAATGAGGTGTGATGTAACTCTGATTGAGAGCGTCATGAATTATCTAATTCCTGAGGCTTAAGTTTACTTCTCTCCAACGAAATATCATAAAAGCGGAAATTCTGATGTCAATAGAATTAGGCAAACTTGGTTTTATACGCCGAATCCTGCTTACTCTTAACAGTTTGCCATTTTGCATTTGATGTGTACAATCCCTGCTGAGTTTATGTTTTGCCATGACCATGAAGGAGGCTCAAGGACAGACGCTGTGTGTTGTGGGCGTGGACCGCTGTGTCAGTTGCTTTTTGCTCCGACAGGACTAAATGGCGCTCTCGAGTGTTAATGAAGTAAAAACTCTTTTTCACGTCACAATCGTAATACTTCAAACGTTGAATACGAAGAAGACTTATACCTCAAAAAGATCTATGGCTGCTGAGCCAGTAGCACCGTGATGTGATTCTTCATTCAGACGCGATTTTCTTAGGTTGAAGTTGAATAAGAGGAGTTGATGTTTATGTTCGTGGGTGCTGGGAGTTCTTTTTTGAATACAGTGCGTTTATCGGTTACTCGTTAGAATTGTAATTTATACAGGAAGAGTGGATAAAGTTTTTGCAGTAATACGTCTGTCTGCGCTTGACAGCCGCATGAATGGAGGAATCGCTGCCCTCCGGCCAACCTGGTGCGTATGAGTCTCTCGCATTAGCCCATCGGTTCTTACGCGTCAGCAAGCGGCTTGGTCCCTTGCCTCGCAGCGCTGCACCAGACTCGACGACAGCGGCAATGGCAACCAATGAGTCATCAGCAGCTAGCTGCTCTCCCTGCTCGCCCTACGTGTCTACATGGCTGCATCAGCGAGCTGAGCCAAATGATGACTTTGAAGAATGCGGATCTCAGTACGGCTGTTGCTGTTGCTAGTGAACAGCCTTGCAGGTGAGTGGACTGTCAAAAGCCTGTTGGGTCAAACTCAGAGATGATTTACATTTAACAACACAAAGGCGATGCTGACTGTAAACATTTCATAGAGTGAAGAATTTAAGACGCGTGTGTCGCGTTTCCTTTACTTTGCTAACGTTTAAGCGTAGACACTGTAGAAAACTATTTGGTGAAAGCTGACAGCGGGTCGCCGTAATGCCAGCGCCACACGCTCTGGGGTGTAAATGACACACGTAATACCAGTGGAGTGCGACAACGTAATTCTGCCGATATGGAAACACCAGTTAAACATTTAGACGCGTCAAATGCAGACAAGAGCGCTATAGTTGATGATATCTTGACTGAATCTATAAGCGAATTGAGACAGAGGACAGCAACTCAGCAAACGTATAAAATAAAATATGGGTCCTTGGCCTTACAGAATGTAAACTGTAAGTCCAAAACCAAGCATTTAGTAAAGAGAATCACAAACTGTGGAAACAACTGCCTGTTGCCAATGCCCTAGATGCGCAGGACACAATCCGGCGCCTGGAGGCAGAAATAACAGAGCTTGAAGAAGAGAACCAAAGGCTTACAATAGAAAACTATCCCGCATGACTATCCTATGTGTCAGTCACAACAGAATTCAAACTGAAACGTAAGTTTAAAAATGCATTGAACAAGCTAAAGCCAAACAAATACGTCTTCTTTTCTGCATATAAAGACATAATCAAGACATAATCTAAGTCCAGGTAAGATGAAAATCCAGGCCATCAGGCCGACAGCAAATAATGAGATTTTGGAAAAGGAAACACAGTAGGATGTAATATCGAATGGGAAGAGCCCAGAAAACGTAAACCATTTCTGGTTGCCTATTAGGTACCTACAACATTAACAGATACAGACTTCCTAGAATAACCTTACTGATAAATACAGTTAAATAGTTGAAAGGAAGAATTTAACGTAGAGATAGCAATACAATTCAAGACAAGACAATAGGGCAAACGTACAATTAACAAAATATTTGAGGTCTCCCTCAGGGTTCACCTCTTTCTATTCCAAAAGGACGTGACCTACAGTCAGTATGAAGCACTGACCATTAAAGAAAATGCTGCTCGTGCCTTGGACATTCACTTAAACGTTGTGACAAGGTGAAGGTGTGTGAAAAAGTATGCAAAGTCTGGTCACAAACAGGCAGATTGTCACGAGGAGGTGACGGCTGGCTGCATCCCATAGCTAAACAGTCTCCGACAAAGCAGGGGAACCACACTGTCTAACATAAAAAACTCTATGAACGATTCCCTATCGCCACAGTAGGTGAACGTCAACCACTATGCACCAGAATAAGAGCTTCACTGCGTGCAGTAGTCCTGAGGCAGCAAATGGAGTTTCTGCAAACAAGTGAGCCAGATATCGAGGCAGTGCCATCAATATCACTATCTGAAATATAAAAAACTACGTGAATGACGTATGCAGGCGTGGTCCCATTGACTACTCTATAGCTAGGCACCTTAAACATGACATGTTTCAGTGAGCATCTTTCTAGGCTACGATTCTTTTAAGATGGAGGATCTCGAAGTCGAAGTCCGCAGAGAGAACGAAAGAACAACCAAATCACATAAATTAGACAAACATGCAAGTACTTCACGCCATCGGAGTGACATTCATATACATTAAGACTTTTATCCATTGTGGATGTGGAACACTGCGACTGTGGTGTGAAAAGGTTTTCAGAAATTACTGCAACCAGTCACCTTCTATGTAGATGTATTTTATAAAATACATCTACATAAAAGGTGACTGGTTACAGTAATTTCTGAAAACCTATTCATATACATTTACAGCATGACTATGAAACACACCAGAACCACAAGTAGCACAAGAAGAAGGAAAACAAGCCACCACAACAACAAGAACAAATACACAAAACAACACAATATCATCAACAATCAAACTAGAATAATACAGCACAAAGTGCAAACTGAACATAAAACCTGTACGCTTTTTTCATGGTGGGAGTACCCATGGCTCAAAGAAACAAGAATCTGAGACTAGAACGACAGGAAGATCCAAACAGAAATATTACGTCATAAAGTTAGGACCTACAAAAGATAAACAACGTAGTGAAAAGACACGTATCAGATAAACGAAGACAGCATGTACGACATATTCTTCTACAGGCAACAAAGATAAACAAAACCGTTGTACATAAACCGACAGAGCCGGCCGAGCGGTTCTAGGCACTTCAGTCTGGAACCGCGCGACCGCTACGGTCGGAGGTTCGAATCCTGCCTCGGGCATGGATGTGTGTGATGTTCTTAGGTTAGTTACGTTTAAGTAGTTTTAGGTTCTAATGGACTGATGAGCTCAGATGTCAAGACCCATAGTGCTCAGGACCATTTGAATCATTTGAACCATACACTGACAGTAAACACAAACAGCAAACACTACCTAGTACAAGACGCCAACAACAGAGAACAAATAACAAACAAAGATGGTTACAGTCCACAGCTCGTGGTCTCGCGGACGCGTTCTCGCTTCCTGAGCGCGGGGTCCCAGGTTCGATTACCGGCGGGATTGGGATTTTTTGCTTGCCTCGATATGACTGGGTGTTTGTGTTGTGCTTATCATTTCATCATCATTCATGAAAGTGGCGAGATTGGTCTGAGCAAAGGATGGGAATTCGTACTGGCGCTGATAACCGCGCTGTCGAGCGCCCCACGAGCCAAACATCTTCATCATCATCAGAGATGACTACGACGGAAGTACTAACGACAAACGCATATCAGGAAATCGATACATCAGAAGTTTCTAACAATAAACAGAAACGCAATAAAGGATCAACAATTGACTTCAGGGACCTTAAAGAGAATCTACGGTTCAGCAGGTTCGAAAATATAGGTATATTACAAACTGCCTACGGTTAGTAACACGACTTAATACCCAGAAGCTAATAGAGTATGTTACCCAATTACAGAACAGAGCGACTGCATGATCCTACCAACAGCAAACATGCCAACTGTGTAGACTAGGAGTGTGGTAGGCACACGAAGGGAAAATGATTTGCACCTAAATGTCCTCTACACGGACTTAGTAAGAGCACACGGACGCGTGTAAGCTTTGTAGACTTTGGGTGTAAGTGGATTGTAGCAGTTCAGCAAAGAAGCTCAGACTAACATTGTTCCCTAGCAGATCAGTCACCTGCGAATGTTCTGTTCTAG
Source organism: Schistocerca gregaria (assembly GCF_023897955.1). Lineage (NCBI taxonomy): Eukaryota > Metazoa > Arthropoda > Insecta > Orthoptera > Acrididae > Schistocerca > Schistocerca gregaria. Next base: position 840,591,021 of record NC_064931.1, read on the forward strand.
GTCTCGATCTTCGTTTCTTACCGGAAGTTTTTCATGGCCTAGTAGGGAACTGATTTACACACGGGGCAGTAGATAAGCTATAGATAATGAAAGTCTGGATTATCTAGATATATATCTTCAAATATGTACACATGAATGAGAGGAGGCTCTGCCACAGATTTCCACACAACAAAACTGTCTCCATAATAATCATCAGTCCCCAGAGAGACCACGTAATTGAAATAACGGTTATCGCTATAACGGAAGAAACTAACCATGGGCTATTATGCTTCCAATAACAGTACGAAGTGTTTTCCAAAACAGCTTGCCACCCTACGTGTCGATTTGCAACGCCAGTATGTTGCGGCGCACGCGATGCAGTAGTATAGTCGCAAACATTCTGTTTGCGATGTGCTAAAACTCTAAACTCCACGAGAGGTTCGTGGTTGATTAACCTGCTACGTTCTCAAGGTAGTGGCATGCACTAGCAGATAACAGCAGTACACTCAATCTCGCAATGTTGACAATTCTTGACACAGCAGTGGAATGGGCTCGAGAGCTGCTACACAAGTTACTGAAAAACTCGGTCGATCAGCTACGGCGCACCTCTCAGGTACACGAGAAGATCCTTGTAGCCACTCTAACAGGAATGTTTCCGGCTGTTCTGGCCGCCTGGAGTGTCGCAGTTCCGGCCTTCATATCGGGCGACCTGAAGTGGCGCGAATTCTCATAACGCGGGATAACTGTGTGTGCCTCAGCCACCGTGTGGCTTCAACAACGATTCGAAATAACGGCAAGAAGACCAAGCTATATTTCGTCACTTTTGGCGTTTTCTATATCAGTTAAGTGGAGAGTGTTAAACTTGTCCTGTCCCCTCCAACCGATGGCCCTTTGTAGCGTCTACGGGCTTGAAGAAATTAGTTTGTTAGTGTAAATCCCGAATTAAATTTGATGAATTCTTAATTAATCGACTACTCTGAGTTGGATATCAGTTTACTCGAAATTTTACGTGATGTTCTAATCTGTGCTCGGAATGAAAGGATTAATTATATTGCTCTCTCTTCTTTTGTGGTAATGACTAGTGTGGACAGATGCTGCGCCCTGCCACGTGCGTTTTGTGCGTCACAGTCACTGCGTTACAGCTGCCGACTCAAGGGTCCGATATGGGAAACAACTGTCCTCGAAAAAAAAAAAAAAACTGAGACCTCCTTGACAACAGCAAGAAACACATAAACAATACTTTCACGTAGAAGAAGGCGTAATTGGATGAATAACGAACACTAACTTCACTTAACGAAGATTTATTCAGCACTTCGGCCAGAACACATAGAGTATACAGGGTGTTACAAAAAGTTGCGGCCAAACTTCCAGGAAACATTCCTCACACACAAACAAAGAAAAGATGTTATGTGGACATGTGTCCGGAAACACTTAATTTCCATGTTAGAGCTCATTTTAGTTTCGTCAGTATGTACTGTACTTCCTCGATTCACCGCCAGTTGGCCCAATTGAAGGAAGGTAATGTTGACTTCGGTGCTTGTGTTGGCATGCGACTCATTGCTTTACACTGCTAGCATCAAGGACAAGAGTACGTAGCATTAACAGGTTAGTGTTCATCACGAACGTGGTTTTGCAGTCAGTGCAATGTTTACAAATGCGGAGTTGGCAGATGCCCATTTGATGTATGGATTAGCGCGGGGAAATAGCCGTGGCGCGGTACGTTTGTATCGAGACAGGTTTCCAGAACGAAGGTGTCCCGACAGGAAGACGTTCGAAGCAATTGATTTGCGTCTTAGGGAGCACGGAACATTTCCGCCTATGACTCGCGACTGGTGAAGACCTAGAACGACGAGGACACCTGTAATGGACGAGGCAATTCTTCGTGCAATTGACGATAACCCTAATGTCAGCGTAAGAGAAGTTGCTACTGTACAAGGTAACGTTGACCACGTCACTGTATGGAGAGTGCTACGGGAGAACCAGTTGTTTCCGTACCATGTACAGCGTGTGCAGGCACTATCAGCAGCTGATTGGCCTCCACGGCTACACTTCTGCGAATGGTTCATCCAACAATGTGTCAGTCCTCATTTCAGTGCAAATGTTCTCTTTACGGATGAGGCTTCTTTCCAGCGTCATCAAATTGTAAATTTTCACAATCAACATGTGTGGGCTGACGAGAATCCGCACGCAATTGTGCAATCACGTCATCAACACAGATTTTCTGTGAACGTTTGGGCAGGCATTGTTGGTGATGTCTTGATTGGGCCCCATGTTCTTCCACCTACGCTCAATGGAGCACGTCATCATGATTTCATACGGGATACTCTACCTGTGCTGCTAGAACATGTGCCTTTACATGTACAACACAACATGTGGTTCATGAACGATGGAGCTCCTGCACATTTCAGTCAAAGTGTTCGTACGCTTCTCAACAACAGATTTGGTGACCGATGGATTGGTAGAGGCGGACCAAGTCCATGGCCTCCACGCTCTCCTGACCTCAACCATGTTGACTTTAATTTATGGGGGCATTTGAAAGCTCTTGACTACCCAACCCCGGTAACAAATGTAGAGACTCTTCGTGCTCGTATTGTGGACGTCTGTGACGCAATACGCCATTCTCCAGGGCTGCATCAGCGCATCAGGGATTCCATGCGACGGAGGGTGGATGCATGTATCCTCGCTAACGGAGGACATTTTGAACATTTCCTGTAACAAAGTGTTTGAAGTCACGCTGGACGCTCTGTTGCTGTGAGTTTCCATTCCATGATTAATGTGATTTGATGAGAAGTAATAAAATAGGGTCTAACATGGAAAGTAAGCGTTTCCGGACACATGTCCACATAACATACTTTCTTTCTTTGTGTGTGAGGAATGTTTCCTGAAAGTTTGGCCGTACCTTTTTGTAACACCCTGTATATACGGCTACAGAACATTCTACTACAATGATTCTTGACATTTGTGGATACTTCTAGAATCTACTCGAATCGAATATAGATTTTACGACTGTACAGTCCAGGTGAGATTTGAACTCACGACCCTCCATGCAACAGTTTAGTATCTTAACCACTACACCACGGTGCTACTCAGCTTCTTCTGCGACATTGCCTCCCTCCTTAAGAGAACAGCGCATCGGTGTTACGTCCTCCTAGTCCGGGAACGAGTCACCGGTCCTGCATACTCCGAGTCCTGATGACTGATCTTCGCCCTGGCGGTAACCTTAGAACTTTAGCCACGACGGTCTTCGTCACCTTTCCGCTTGTTGTCTGTGGACCGTATCTCTGATCTTTCGTCGTCTTGGTCGGGGTGGAAGTCTTCGACTTCATAAGAAACATCAGACAACTATCTTACAACCTTATAAGGTCCAAAGTAGCGTCTCAGGAGCTTCTCAGAAAGATCAACCTTCCGAACTGGAGTGAAGATCCAGACCATGTCACGAGGCTGGTAGACAACAGGGCGGTGGCTCGCGTCATACCTTCGGCGACGTTTTTCTTCTAGGTTTTACATATTTCCCATTAGTCACCTTCAGCAGAGAAGTTTAACTGACGAAGAATACCGTTTTCTGCAACTGGCGACAGTACTTCTCCTAAATGACTGAATATGATGCTCCAGAGTTCACAGGAGCTATCCATGAGGATATCGACGTAGTTTCCTATCATTTTTGTTGTGATCGACACAGGAGGATTTTTCTCTTCGGCAGCCTCACTTCCAAGCAAGGTCGCACCCTTCAGTTTTCCAGGTTGCGGCGGCTAGGTGATCGGCTGGAGCTTGTAAACAGCGATAGAGACCTTGATCGGCGTGTTGGGGAGTGTCTTCCTCTCCAGCGGCTAGCGTCGTCCTGCACCAACATCTTCTTGTTCATCTTCGTCGTCTAGGAGTAGACGTTTGCTAAGATCGGTCTGCTATCTTCTGGCGCGGGCGCCATCAAATATCCGTCGCCTTTCTCGACAGTGGCACACCACAAGTCCCAGTCGTCCAGAGTGGAAACATACTGGTTGGTTATCCTGAGTGCTCCAGACCTCAGTCTTCCTTCGTGCTTAAACAGGTTCCTCGTGCGGCATTGTAGGAATGTAACTCCGCCTTTGTCTCGGCTTTCTCATCGTTTTAAAGGATAATGAAGGACGAAGGATTGGGCGCAATCTCGGTTCCACTTCCTCCCTTATGACCTCTTCAGGCGTCTTAGTTTTTTGCTCGCCATGCAATCCAAGTGTCTTCTGAACTTCCTCTCTCACTATCTGACGAAGAACACTTGTGAAATCAGTTGCTTCCTCCATGACAGACATCGATACGACGTTTGGAAGCCGTTCAAACTTCTTGCGTGTTAATTATTTTATGACGCATTGTCTCGATATACTGGCACCATTTTATGAAGTCGTCTGCTGTCGAAACTTCATCCAGGAGCAAGGCTTGATACGTCCTCAGCAACACCCTTCATGAGATTTGCAACCTTATCTTCCTCCTTCATTCTAGGATACACTATTTTACACAGCTCCAAGACGCCTTGAATGTAGAATGCTGTAGTTTCCCCTGGACGCTGTGTATTGCACTTTAATTTATCTTCAGCCTAGCACTTCTGTTGGCGCAGTTCCGCCTGGAATACTTCCCAGATTGTGAACTTCTCCTCGTTGTTCTCATACCATTGCTTCTGCTTCCGATAGATTGTGATCTGTTGAATATGGCTCGAACGCGGGTTTCTCGCCACGTAAACGGCGGCTCTATTGTGGCCTGATGGGAGCCATTCTATCGTCGATAACGTGCGCTATAACAAGTTCCAATACCCAGTGCCTCCACCAGAATAATGTCACGTAGAAGAAGGTGTAATTAGAGGAATGACGAACACTAACTTCTCTTAACGAAGGTTTATTCAGCACTTACACATACAAGGGCGCGGAGTGAACTGCCTCCGGCCAGAACAAATACAGCATATATACGGAGACACAACATTCCAGTACAATGATTCTTGACGTTTGTGGATACTTCTAGAATATACTGGAACAGAATATAGAAATTAAAACTGTGCAGTCTATGTGAGTTTTTATCGCACGACCCTCCGTGCAACAGTTTAGTATCATAACTACTACACCACGGTACTACTCAGCTTCTTTTGCGACAATACCACTAAAACGTTTAATACATAGAACCAAAGTTCTATCTCTGCACAAAACGTTTTATAACATATTTCCTTAGTCTACATACAGTTTGCCATAAGTATTGTCTCCATTCACTTTTCTCTTCCTAATTTTTATTTCATTGAGAGAAGGACAGTGTGACCAAAGAGGGACACTTTCCATAAATAGTATTGTCAGCGCTGTAATGAGTGCTATTAACTCGACCGATATCACTACACTAGATTAAACCTTTAGTTTTACAGGAAGAATCACTGAACATGGCGTTCGACTGACACTTTAAGTTTACATCAAACTGTGGCACTCACAATTCTCGATAAGGTAAATGGTGGGGCTCACCCTGCCTTTGACTCCGATAGAGTGCGACAGAAGGGGATAATCGGCGAGCAGGTTGGTCAGGCAGCGATATCTGCAATTTTCAAGGCTGCCCCTGCCACGTCACAACAAGTTCTGGAGCCTTTTGTATGCAGCTCAGAAACACCATTCTAGAGCCCCAGTCCATTGTTCCCTACTGGTCCGCGACCGTGAGAGGCGAGCCATTGACACCAGCTGTTGCCACTCTGTAATAAGCCGTCAGGTTAATAATTCAAACATGCCAAAGACATATGTTTTCGGCGTTCTCTGAGGGAGTAGACGGTGAAAGACAAGCTGCTGTGGCCCAGTTGAGGAATGTCCTTTCATAGTCTTCAAGCGTCACAGTGAAATATCTTATAATTAACACAAAAATATACATCTTAATGATATCATTTTCTTACCTGCTAATCTTATCTAATCAGACTTGTGGTCTCTGTCATGCTCCTTCAACTTTCGAGCGCCCAGCAGTCGTACAGTATCTTAAGGTAACATAATTCCTTTGTTAGGTTAAATAAGCATTTAGGCGATACCGCTATACTGTTTGTCCTACCTTTCAACTTCGTCTCAGTTACGTCTCTTAGCTTAGGACAGTATTGCCATAGTATTCACTTTTACACTACGTTTATTGTTTTGCTCTTCTCTCTCACTAGTTTCAACACAAGGCATCTTTCCCCTTCACGCATATTAGTGTTTACCACGCTTTCTATGTTCTAGAATCGCTGAACGAACAGTTCGTCGAGACCAACACCATCATATTCATATCCTGATTGTTCATCGCTGGCAGACCTTTCTTCTTAACTAATTTGTTTCCCCACATTAAACTTTACCCCTCTTACTATGCATTCTTCGGAGTGAATTCCTTCAGCTGACTTCTGGTCGTATGGTTCGACATCCCTTGGCATAAAAACCAAATACGAGAAAATGTCGTTTAATGCCCCATATCACCTTTCTTCATCTAGTTTAACAGCGTGCCATTAGCATCATAAGAACTTTATGTTCTGAGTCTAGTTAGTGGCCTCAGTGACGGTGTTGTCGGCGTGTGTGCGTGTAATGGACGAGTGATTTTGTCTGCTGGTCATGTCTTTCAATCAGACCTCCCGACACTGTTGTGAAGGCTTTGGCGTTACAGATTGGTTCTAAAACCTTATCTGTATCTGCAAACGTTAGCCAGGGAGCGGTTTATGTTTGTGCCGATCAACCCCGTCATGTACGGTTCCCACTTTCCCTGTGCCACCTGCCCCAAGAGGGAAAAACTCCACTCTGTTGATACCCTTGCCACCTACTGCCACTGAGTGATATGTGCTGTATATTCCTGCTTTCCACTCTTCCACTACACCTCAAGTGTTTTATCGGTCATTTGCCCTTATTGAACTCTGTAAATTTCTCCTCGGTTTCCTTCTTAGGACCTGCTAACCACCTCACAGTTACATAAATCACAACACCACTTATAACTAGGGAACACATAACTTCAGGCACACGCCTCATATCGGGAAATTGTCACTACCTCAACCATTATGTCTAAGAAAATTAAGATTAAATGGACTACACTATCATTACAAATACACACTCTAGAATTCTGATCTGGATTTTACATTAATTCGAGAACGTGAAGGGATCTACCTGAGCTTGATACTTGCAATTTTCTGTATGCCTTGCTCGGCACCGGTATCTGGGTCGACAACTAAATAGCAGTTGTCTCCTAGAACTTTTTCGTCTTTGTAGGGACCGTCATACAGCTGACAGAACTTGCGCACTAAGTTGCTCGGCTGTGCAATTATAGCGCACCTTCCGGGGAGCTACCTTCCTCCTCTTTCTTGTTACGGGTTTGACAATTTTATTTGTAATTCCTCTCCTGGGGAAGAACGTAACTGAGTCGAGGCTCTGACGGACGTAATAAGCTCGACCGGGGAATAGCCTGTAGAATAGAGGATTAAACTGTCAGTGATCTCTTCGAAAAGCGGGATATACTGCATCCACTTAGCATGCCGAGTAGAATAGTGCCATGTTCCCCACTTCGCGGAAACACCAGTCGGCTGGGATCGCGGCCGCAAAGTAACAACTTTTCCAGTTAATATTGGTTCCACGCTGCTGCATGTAGACGATCCAGGTGTGAGATGTGAAATGTGGGCCGTTATCCGAAAAAAATCCCTTTGTGGCTACTGAACGTATCAGCGTAAACTCCTCACAAGAGCAATGGCAGACGTTGTTATATGGTACTCGTGTTCAGATACTAGAAACTCTTCTGTCAACATATCTTTCAAAGGGCATTCACCTCCTTTCACGAATCATTACACACGACCTGTAGTAGTAAACTGAGTGTTCTTGTAATTTTTCCGACGCGACTTCCGTAACGAAAGCAGCCACTGTCTGTTGTGTATCCTCGTTGTTGTTCTGAGGCGGCACATGGTGACAGTTTGCGAGATAACATCCCAAAGATGTTCGGGCTCACATGCGGTTCCTCTTCGTCGAAATGTCTTGGCTCAAACTCGTCTAGGGGTTGAACCGCACGTGTCGCACTACACGCCCTAAATTAGACACCTGTGATAATTTGGTTCAATTGTGTGGCTGATGGTAAGTTTGCGAAATACAAAGTTAACATAGCATATTATAACAGTAATAATAATATCAGGAACTAAATTAATGACACATAAATGATGTAGGCCACTCAGTTACGATTTGATTAGAATAATGTTTATTCAGAAAGCAAACTAATAGCGAAAGTAACCATATTTATAGTTACTCTTACACTCGAGCGCATATGCATTTGACGCAGTTCGATCAATCACAATCTCGTCGCGAAACACAAGTAACCTACGCGAAAAGTTGGAGATCACACCAGGCGCGCGGCTGCTCATCGCTCAGAGACTAAGTCCCGCGATACAACACAACGCGAATTTTTCTAAGTCGTTTCACTTCCTAGCTGCCTAAAGACCGACTGTCCGCTTTCACGTCCTATTCCGACTGTTCACTTTGTTGTCCCCAGACGAACTATCCGCTTTCTCGTTTCCACCAGCACTGTCCTCTGCCCGTCCCCGGCCGCGTTTCCCGCTCGCCAAAAATTCTCGCTCAACTGACTAGAGCTATTCCCTTTCCTGAAGCCGTCCATTTTATTGGCTACAGCTTATTCTACATTACTTTGTATTTTAACTTATTTAAATAATCAAAGCTTGACCACTTTCACTTTCTAAATAAAGTAACAAAATATCCATTACATAATAAACGTTAAATTCTTTTACATAAAACTAATACAATTTCCATCTTAACTTTGAATGTCATGGTCAATAGCCTTGCACCAATGCGCTTTCTGATAAATAAATGAAGAATAAAAGTACCGTAACTATTATGAACTAAACTTTACAACAAATATTCTATTACCTAATGATTCAATAAGGTGTCATGCTGTCACCGTTGAATGTGTTTTGTGCGGAGGAAACGATGATCTGATGCTTAACAGAAAATACTGATAATTTAAATTAACTATATCTTTTAAACAAATAAAGTTACAGGGTTGATATTTACAACATTTTAATAATGCGCTTCTATATGAAATGACGATCTTTAATACTGACCAGTACGTTCAGATTTTAGCATTCAGGTCTCTGTTACAAAACTAGTGAACTTCACTTTAAATGTAAATCCTAAACTATTATAGATATGATCAATATTCAAGTTTTATTGGGATCACCATGAAAATTTGTGAAGGATGGTAGATTAAAATTACTGTGGCTTTATTCCCTGAATTACTGCAGAATGAAATAGGCTTCATTCAGCACAACAGATGCCTGAGAATTCCCCATCTGGTGGCGAATCTGCTCTCTTTGTGGCACACAGCCCTGGACGACCGGGTTCGTTTCACAATTCCTGAAGGCTGACTTTTTCGGTCACATATTTAAATGAGAACGAAATGCTCGTTAACTCAGAAGTTGTTCTTGCTTTTCCGTTTCTTCGAATTAAAGCGCTGTACTGAAATAATAATCCTGTCACTATGATGATTCTTGTGGGAATTGCTGCCTTGTCCTCGACCTGTCCATCCGCAGACTTCTCTGGGTCTTTTAGTACTAGAGTTTTGATTATGTGGTCGGACATTGCTGCTACCTGTTCCTACGATGCGTATTAAGCGACTGTTTCCCTCGTCTTGGAGGTTGTCGAGTGCCAATAATATTTTCAAAAACTGTTGTTCTATACTGACGATCTGTACCATCCTATGGTATATTAATTGAATCATATGCTCAGGATTCATTGGCAATTCCACGTGCCGTACAGCCGAAGCTTGTGCAGACTCCCGCCAATTGGACTGTAATGCAGCCCCGTCATCAGACACCGCCTGACTCTATGCTGACGCTCAGTGTTTCGGTACTGAGCCAAAAACTCACCGCTCAACTGCATAAAATCCGTACAGGATCGTTCGTTTATTTGCCATTACAGGCTTGCCTCAGATACTAGGTGTTCTCCAAAGGAGTTCAGTAATTGCCGATGTGTGATGTTATTAGACTCGTTCAAATTTGAGAAATTTTGGAGGAAGTGAACAGGGTGGATTTTTCAATTCATTCCACTAAAGCGCTCCCTGTTAGGGGTAGTGTAAGGAACAGTCTTTTGCACAAACTGATGGTTGTAGCTTTCAAAGGATTGGGTTTACGGCAAGTTGAAATCAATGAGTATTAGAGATCGAGCGGGAGGGTGATATACACTAGCGTATGCTATACCCCTTTCCTCGAAAACTTCTCTCCTTCATGCCTCCTATGTGTTACCACAGACGACATGTTACTGACCTCATTTGTTCTAAGACTGCGATACAAGCGAGGTGCCTATTTGCTCCTACCTGCCTGAGCGGAATGCATAAGGTCTAATTAATGTTCGCCAATCTGCAGTCTTCCACAGTTGTTGCCCCCTGTGCAAATCCACTATCTTGAGGCTGCTATAAACTCTAAGCAAGGAGCAAATGTTTCAAAAAGGATTCTGCGGGATGCAGAACACGAAAACTGCCCAATTACAATCCACTTTAGAGTCATGAATATTTCCCTTTCAACAAAATAATGAACTACATAATTTCGTAATTACTATCACACTGTTCTCAACCACATTTCCAAGTAACCAAAAATTCTTAGTAATGCCTTAGCTGACAATGACCGTGTCAGGCAACATGTCTGTCCTCCGACACTGCCGATCCAGCTGTGATCTTCCAGACGAACCACCTCGCCCGCCATCCAAGTTATTTGCGATCCGAAGATCAGCGAAGTGCCTCGTCTGCCCTTTCGTTTAGCAGTTTTTTATTATTCTGGTGCTTATTAATACCTGTGAAATAATGGAATGACAGCACGCTATTCAGAGATACTTCAATATGAAATTCAAGTACATCCACTGTTTAGTTTTACCAATACCAAGAACCAAAGATTACCAGTTTTGAGCGCAACTTCCGAATCCAGCGGCCAATCTCTGAGTAGGATTACAATTTTGGCGGTCTTTCTCACGATACTCGTACCGAACCAGCCATCTGTCATCTGTACGTCACACCACATTACGTCATCTTGCGACTGCTGCCTCGTCAGCAGCTCTAAGAAGAGCTTCTCGTAGCTGAATATCATGCCTGTAAAGCCAGAAATATTACAGGGTTATGCTCCTCCAATCGAATTCAGAATGCTAGTTCCCTCCTGAACAGCAGCAGCTCTCTCAGTGGAAGATATACACTTAGTGTTATTTGATCGGTCTGACCCAGAAACCATTCCGACCGGCACAGCCACTAGTGCTGAGCGAAGTGCAGCAGCAGTCGACAAAGGGCCGGCAGCCGAGCCTAATCCTACCGACAGGCGGCCGTTCTCTGTGAAGTGCGAACTCGGAGCGGCTGCTCCTAACGTTCTCCTCCCTCATGCTTTGTGAGACAACAGCTGTCACATCCTAGACCCAGAAATTCGGTGGACAGGCACTGCACTGGCATTCTTATCAGCTACGTTAGACCCTAATTTTAACTCAGATTCCATGTATCGCTTCGCGCGTTGACTGAAACCTACATTCCAGAGTACTGTGCAAGGTTCAGCTCTTTCAATTGCAATCAAGACTTTAATAAAGATGGCAAAGGTAGTGTTTATCAGAACACTAGGAGAAGATGTGGTCTAAATAACAATTGATTTATTAATTCTGAAACGTCCCCTTTGAAAAATTTATACACGACTGTGCTTAAACTGACACACAATATTTTTAGCGCTACGCAATCTGACTTCCAAAAATCCCTACGAAAGAATGGACCTGACTAACATTAACCTATACGTTTCACAAATCACTTACCTCACAAAAATCTTCGTTACTCAAGCTACTGCAATACAGCGAGCACCACTACTGCCAGCTAAATAAAATATTCAAACTACTGAAGGCACTAACTACTGACAGGCATAGTTAGCAAATGAAAGATTTTAATAGAGAACAAACAGTGTATTTACCTTAATAGTCAAAATATATATGGTAGTACATGACATCCAGTCTTACAAACTACAAAACTCTGCCATTTCTCTCCTCACATCCACCACTGCTGGCGGCTCGCCTCCAACTGCGCAACGCTACGCGCTGTTAACATCCAGCTGCCGCTGCCCAACACTACAATGGCAGACAACAATGCAAACTAGCCACAGACTGCGCACAGCACCGCCAGTGATTTTTCATACAGAGCGCTATGTGGCGTTACCAATAAGAAAACCTAAAAGGCCTACTTACAATTCTTAACATCACATGACAAAAGGTGGCTAAAGAAACGCCACACAAACATTTTTATTTGACAAACGCTTTCAATAATATGTGGTCTATGGTTAACAAAGTGATCGGCTGGGGATCAACACACTACACTAACCAGAACTAATCGCTGTGTTTCACTTCATAAATGTGAATCCGTGGTAAGGCCAAAAAACTATGCTACTATCAGGCATCTATACTTTACTATTCCATAAAGAAAAATATGGTTCCAAAGAAAATCGTGCTAAGAAGCATATATTGGAGCCCTACGCCGTAGCAGTGAATACTTTACTCATCTGCAGGTGAGGGCGGGACAGCGCGGTGCGGTCGCCGACTGCAGTGATGAACAGCGACAACGTTATTAAAAGTGCGTGCTCGGAAGTACACAAATACGCGGTCTTGCGTTCGACTGATATGGAACGCAGGTACTTCCCCATGAGCCTCTGAAACCCTGGTGAATTCCAGTGTGCGGGTGGACCCGTTCGCTGGGTTGCCAAACCAATTTGTCTCCATAACATGACATAATATGCCAAATGTTTAGATAGCTGACTCAAAACAAATAAGTACACGCACACATCACACAATGTGTGCATGATGCAAGACGCAGTACCTCTGACGGTTCAGATGGTGACTGGCACAGGCTCTAAATGGTACACTAACAAGGGATACAAGTCTCAACGTTTAAGTAAAGACCTGGCGCTCATTACTAGCGAAGCGTCAGTACAAGAGTGAGTTCTTCTCATTCTCTCAACTTTCCTCGCCAGATTAGTGGGGTAGCACATTCACATAGTTAGATTACACCCACTTCAGGTGAAACCACATCTCTCCATAAAAAGATCCTTATCTCTCCTGTTGCGTCCATTTCGAACGTTCGAAAGAACGGCCATAAAGACGCTAAAAGCCTTGTGTCATCATAAATATATTTTGTAGCAGAGTCTGGACACCTGGACGCCACTGTCCTGTCCCACGGAAGTTCGCAGAAACTCACTGCCATCTCATAAGCTTCCTTACAAGGGTCCATTCTCTGCTTCATTCCCGGTCATCTATGCTCTGCTCATAGCTGCAGCCACTCCTTGGGGCTACTCAGCCTAACTGGACACGGCTGCAACCGACTGGTGCCACCCAATGAGTCTGCATAATAAGATCTTGGGAGTTGGCAGTCCGCAAACGTTTTCACTCAGGTTCCACGGAAAAAACACTCTCCTCGGCGCCCAGCCGCCGTACGCTTTTACTGCAGTCAATTAACTCGGCGCCCTCTTCCTTGGAACATAGGTAAAGCTTACCGCTATTCCTTCACTAGAGCACACAAGCAAGTGTGTTAACTACTACCAACCATTCCATCATATGAATGAAGGCACATCGTATATAGTATAGCAACCAAGCAATAAAGATCACGCCGGCCGGAGTGGCCGAGCGGATCTAAGCGCTACAGTCTGGAACAGCGCGACCGCTACGGTCACAGGTTCGAATCCTGCCTCGGGAATGGATGTGTGTGATTTCCTTAGGTTAATTAGGTTCAAGTAGTTCTAAGTTCTCGGGGACTGATGACCTCAGCAGTTAAGTCCTATAGAGCTCAGAGCCATTTGAACAATTTTGAATAAAGATCATTTTCCCTAAGAACATTGGGCAGCATAACTCTGTACCAGAAGTGAGAGTACCCGGCAATCTCTCAACATATAGGTGTCGCCAGAAACCACCATACAGGACTCCCCCACCCATACACTCAGCTCTTCAAGCTTAGTTATTTGCTCTTCAGTTTTACAAGCGACATTTATTACTTGCTCACCAACCCCATTGAACTTAACATCTGTCAGACGGCTCTCTTCGTCCATGTTCCCTCACGCTACGTTATTTTCAACCAAAAACTGGTCTAGCGCCTCCCTCTGCTTCTGCAACTCAACAACATGTACGTCATGCTGACTCCAAAATTATTCCCCTGTGTGCGACTGCTGTTCAGACCTATCATTCAACTCCGAAATTAGTTCCTCGTGCTTTGCGCGCAGTTCTGCACTCAAGGGAGTGCGCAGTTCTGCACTCAGCGTATCTTACTTCCTTAACAGTGCACACATGTCCTTGCTCTGATTTGCAAAAACTGCCAGAAAGTGGCTCAACATAGCTTGCGTCACTCTGCAGCAACATTTGAGCTCAAAGCGTTGTTTGCCTGGTTATTATCTGTAACTTACAGTGTTGACGGTGGCGCAGTGATGAACTTGACGTCCGTGTGCTGAAGGGCGACGTGTCACTGTCTACGTCACATTGTTGGCCGCTCTTTGCTCGGTTGGCGTGCAGTGGCGAAGGTGGCGGAGGCGTTGTCGTCGTCAATGGTGGCGTTGCTGGCGGCAGTGATGGTCATAGGTGAGACAAGCGGTTGTGGTTTGAGCTGTAGAGCGTCGGAGTGGTGGCTCACCCACCGTTGTCTATTAGCCGGGCCAGACTCAGTACAAAGGCCGCGTTTCGTTACTTGCTGGGGAAGGGGCTGTGTACAGCACGAGGTGTTCAGCCTTTGTACTTCTCCGTCTGCCAAACCACCTTTACTGATCTGCAAGCGTTCTCTCATGGTAAAAGTACTACTGCTTGTAACGAAAGAACAGTAATAAACTCTACCCTCTTTCTGAATTTAAAAATTAGTTTCTGTCGCCACCTGCAAAGTAAGGGTAGTGATAAACAAGTTGAGTTTCTGTCACTGCTATGACTCGGCCAAGAGCAGCCAACGTCAGTAGGTGGAGTGAGTGACTTATACTCGTGATGGGGACAAAGAGAAATCGTAGTGTCTGTGAAATGTAGTCGGTCCTGTCACGGTCGCACATCTGTAGCCTTTGCGTGTTAGTGGATGTAACTGAAGCAGATTAGCAAAGTAGCATCAACTAACATTCTTACCTAGCAGGTCACTACCTGAGCATCTCTTGTCCCAGACGTCGGACTACGTTTCTTACTGCAGGTGTTTCATGGGCAAACAGGGAAGGTACAGAAAATGAAAGCTGGGAGAATCTGGAGAAACATGTAACCAAACATGAACATGTAATTGAAATGTAGCCAATGGCCTTGCCGCAGTGCTAAAACGGGTTCCGTCAGATCGCCGAAGTTAAGCGCTGCCTGGCTGGGCTGGTACTTGGGTGGGTAACCATCCGGTCTGCAGAGCGCAGTTGGCAAGCGGGGTGCACTCAGCCGTTGTGAGGCAAACTCAACAGCTACTTAACTGAGAAGTAGTGACTCCGGTGTCGGAAATCGACATACGGCTGGAAGAGCGGCCACTGACGGCTGTGGACTGAGGATTACACGGCGGCCAGTCGGCAACTATCGGTACATTTGTACGCACTGCTACACAGTGTGAATACACAGCTAATAACCTCAAAGCAAATAATACTAAAATTCTGAATGAGCGAATGCAAACACAGTCTAAAACACTGAAAGCATAAACGAAAAACTCGAAAATTAGTCAGGAACAGGCTAAATTTAATAAAAAAACTGAGTAAGCAAATGGAACGAATTACCTCAAGTTAGGAAAAGTAAACAAAACAACAAGTTTCCCAACTGAGGAACTCATTAATATAAAGAATGATGCAAAAAATTTAAATGAATCGGTTAGTACAATTGCCGCGCCGGATTAGCCGAGCGGTCTAGGGCGCTGCAGTCATGGACTGTGTGGCTGGTCCAGACGGAGGTTGGAGTCCTCCCTCGGGCGAGGGTGTGTGTGTTTGTCCTTAGGATAATTCAGGTTAAGTATTGTGTAAGCTTAGGGACTGATGACCTAAGCTGTTAAATGCATAAGATTTCATACACATTGGAAAATTTGTGGTGACATTAACAATAGATTAGAAACTGAAATAGAGAAAATAAAAGAATCGATCCTATGGAGGAATCGAAAGCTGAGGAACAGCTTTCCCAGGTATAGAAAGGAATGATTGAAGTAAACAAAGAACAGATGTTTCAAATGGGAATAACTGTTCAAGAGGTTCATAAAATTCTAGAAAATAAAGTAGAACATTCTGAGAAGAAGTGTTGTATCAATACTTCCAGTATTCAGGTCTTTACATAACCTCCCCCATGAACCATGGACCTTGCCGTTGGTGCCTCAGCGATACAGATGGCCGTACCGTAGGTGCAACCACAACGGAGGGGTATCTGTTGAGAGGCCAGACAAACGTGTGGTTCCTGAAGAGGGGCAGCAGCCTTTTCAGTAGTTGCAGGGGCACCAGTCTGGATGATTGACTGATCTGGCCTTGCAACATTAACCAAAACGGCGTTGCTGTGCTGGTACTGCGAACGGCTGAAAGCAAGGGGAAACTACAGCCGTAATTTTTCCCGAGGACATGCAGCTTTACTGTATGATTAAATGATGATGGCATCCTCTTGGGTAAAATATTCCGGAGGTAAAATAGTCCCCCATTCGGATCTCCGGGCGGGGACTACTCAGGAGGATGTCGTTATCAGGAGAAAGAAAACTGGCGTTCTACGGATCGGAGCGTGGAATGTCAGATCCCTTAATCGGGCAGGTAGGTTAGAAAATTTAAAAAAGGAAATGGATAGGTTAAAGTTAGATATAGTGGGAATTAATGAAGTTCGGTGGCAGGAGGAACAAGACTTCTGGTCAGGTGATTACAGGGTTATAAACACACAATCAAATAGGGGTAATGCAGGAGTAGGTTTAATAATGAATAGGAAAATAGGAATGCGGGTAAGCTACTACAAACAGCATAGTGAACGCATTATTGTGGCCAAGATAGATACGAAGCCCACACCTACTACAGTAGTACAAGTTTATATGCCAACTAGCTCTGCAGATGACGAAGAAATTGAAGAAATGTACGATGAAATAAAAGAAATTATTCAGATAGTGAAGGGAGACGAAAATTTAATAGTAATGGGTGACTGGAATTCGAGTGTAGGAAAAGGGAGAGAAGGAAACGTAGTAGGTGGATATGGATTGGGGCTAAGAAATGAAAGAGGAAGCCGCCTAGTAGAATTTTGTACAGAGCACAACTTAGTCATAGGTAACACTTGGTTTAAGAATCATGAAAGAAGGTTGTATACGTGGAAGAACCCTGGAGATACTAAAAGGTATCAGATAGATTATATAATGGTAAGACAGAGATTTAGGAACCAGGTTTTAAGTTGTAAGACATTTCCAGGGGCAGATGTGGACTCTGACCACAATCTATTGGTTATGACCTGTAGATTAAAACTGAAGAAACTGCAAAAATGTGGGAAATTAAGGAGATGGGACCTGGATAAACTGAAAGAACCAGAGGTTGTACAGAGTTTCAGGGAGACCATATGGGAACAATTGACAGGAATAGGGGAAAGAAATACAGTAGAAGAAGAATGGGTAGCTCTGAGGGATGAAGTAGTGAAGGCAGCAGAGGATAAAGTAGGTAAAAAGACGAGGGCTGCTAGAAATCCTTGGGTAACAGAAGAAATATTGAATTTAATTGATGAAAGGAGAAAATATAAAAATGCAGTAAATGAAGCAGGCAAAAAGGAATACAAACGTCTCAAAAATGAGATCGACAGGAAGTGCAAAATGGCTAAACAGGGATGGCTAGAGGACAAATGTAAGGATGTAGAGGCTTATCTCACTAGGGGTAAGATAGATACTGCCTACAGGAAAATTAAAGAGACCTTTGGAGAGAAGAGAACCACGTGTATGAATATCAAGAGCTCAGATGGCAACCCAGTTCTAAGCAAAGAAGGGAAGGCAGAAAGGTGGAAGGAGTATATAGAAGGTTTATACAAGGGTGATGTACTTGAGGACAATATTATGGAAATGGAAGAGGATGTAGATGAAGACGAAATGGGTGATACGATACTGCGTGAAGAGTTTGACAGAGCACTGAAAGACCTGAGTCGAAACAAGGCCCCCGGAGTAGACAACATTCCATTAGAACTACTGACGGCCTTGGGAGAGCCAGTCATGACAAAACTCTACGAGCTGGTGAGCAAGATGTATGAGACAGGCGAAATACCCTCAGACTTCACGAAGAATATAATAATTCCAATCCCAAAGAAAGCAGGTGCTGACAGATGTGAAAATTACCGAACAATAAGTTTAATAAGTCACAGCTGCAAAATACTAACGCGAATTCTTTACAGACGAATGGAAAAACTGGTAGATGCGGACCTCGGGGAGGATCAGTTTGGATTCCGTCGAAATGTTGGAACACGTGAGGCAATACTGACCTTACGACTTATCTTAGAAGAAAGATTAAGAAAAGGGAAACCTACGTTTCTAGCATTTGTAGACTTAGAGAAAGCTTTTGACAATGTTGACTGGAATACTCTTTTTCAAATTCTAAAGGTGGCAGGGGTAAAATACAGGGAGCGAAAGGCTATTTACAATTTGTACAGAAACCAGATGGCAGTCATAAGAGTCGAGGGGCATGAAAGGGAAGCAGTGGTTGGGAAAGGAGTGAGACAGGGTTGTAGCCTCTCCCCGATGTTATTCAATCTGTATATTGAGCAAGCAGTAAAGGAAACAAAAGAAAAATTTGGAGTAGGTATTAAAATTCATGGAGACGAAGTAAAAACTTTGAGGTTCGCCGATGACATTGTAATTCTGTCAGAGACGGCAACGGACTTGGAAGAGCAGTTGAACGGAATGGACAGTGTCTTGAAAGGAGGATATAAGATGAACATCAACAAAAGCAAAACGAGGATAATGGAATGTAGTCCAATTAAATCGGGTGATGCTGAGGGAATTAGATTAGGAAATGAGACACTTAAAGTAGTAAAGGAGTTTTGCTATTTAGGAAGTAAAATAACTGATGATGGTCGAAGTAGAGAGGATATAAAATGTAGACTGGCAATGGCAAGGAAAACGTTTCTGAAGAAGAGAAATTTGTTAACATCGAATATAGATTTAAGTGTCAGGAAGTCATTTCTGAAAATATTTGTTTGGAGTGTAGCCATGTATGGAAGTGAAACATGGACGATAACTAGTTTGGACAAGAAGAGAATAGAAGCTTTCGAAATGTGGTGCTACAGAAGAATACTGAAGATAAGGTGGATAGATCACGTAACTAATGAGGAGGTATTGAATAGGATTGGGGAGAAGAGAAGTTTGTGGCACAACTTGACTAGAAGAAGGGATCGGTTGGTAGGACATGTTTTGAGGCATCAAGGGATCACAAATTTAGCATTGGAGGGCAGTGTGGAGGGTAAAAATCGTAGAGGGAGACCGAGAGATGAGTACACTAAGCAGATTCAGAAGGATGTAGGTTGCAGTAGGTACTGGGAGATGAAGAAGCTTGCACAGGATAGAGTAGCATGGAGAGCTGCATCAAACCAGTCTCAGGACTGAAGACCACAACAACAACAACAACAACAACAACATAGAAAAATCAAGTGTAACAGTACTTATGTTGTAGACAGAACAGCATATAACAAGGCACTTGAGGGCGAAGAAAAATTCTACCCTTATCGAAAACACAGTCGATTATCCCCTGTGGTCTTTATAAAGAACTGTGAAAGGTTATTACCAGTAAAAATTAAACATTGTGATTAGTGATTTAACAGGAAATGCTAAACAATGGGACTTGACCTATCCACCGATGCAATGTGCTTCGATGAATTTAGGCAAAGGTTTTTGGCCGAATATTCGTCCGAGCAAATACAAAACAGTCTCTGGCGTGAATTTATAATGGTTAGAATGTTCGAAGGCAAGCGCCGAAAGACAACGAAAGAATTTTGCGACTCATGTTATAGGAAGCTGGCTCACTTAAGGAACCATAGGAGTGATTCTGAAATTATGTGGGAACTCGGGAAAAACTTACCATAAGGTATGTGGATAGTCACCATCGAACTTTTTCATAATTTTTAGAAAACCGTGATTGACGAAGATCCCTGGCAAGACAATCACAGTTTCCGTCAGAATGAAAAGAGTAGGAGCAGTCGAAATAACAACAACGGCGAGCACATTCGTAACCAATATAAGGTTAATACTGTTCATAGAGGAGGAGGTAAAGGAAGATTTTTCTCTAACAATCGCGGAAAAGGTAGTAGGGAGCGAAATTATTTTAATTGAGATGAGGAAAGCTAATAACCGCAAGCATTAAGGATCAGATGGACGAGGAAACAAGAAACAGTAGGCCCAAACGCAGGAAGAGTTCTTAACACAGACAGAGAAACCTTAATACTCGGCTGTACTACAAGGATGTGACGCTGGGCAGTAGGCCAGCCCCGACAGATGGTAGAGAGCGTGAGCAGTCAGCTATAAACAGGAGCGTTCCCTGCGCTGAGGAGCAACTGTGGCGAGCACACGTGGGAAGAGTACAGACTGAGGGTGA
Source organism: Schistocerca gregaria (assembly GCF_023897955.1). Lineage (NCBI taxonomy): Eukaryota > Metazoa > Arthropoda > Insecta > Orthoptera > Acrididae > Schistocerca > Schistocerca gregaria. The sequence continues at coordinate 840,611,479 of NC_064931.1, forward strand.
TGTCACAGAGCCGGTCACTGAACTGGGACCGCAATCAGTTGATGCAGTAAGTAAGCGAGTGGACGGTGATTCAATCGCTATAACAAGTTCAGAGGCAGTGGACAGACAACTTGCAGTAAATGAAAAGGGAGATACCGTTACTACGACCAAAAATGTGGATAGGGAGAGCAACGAAGTGGAGGAGAAAGGTTTATTTAATGGAGCCGCACAGAGTTCGCGAGCTGCCAATGTAAATTAACCGAAAAGCATCGCGCAAAGTTAGCGTGTAGCTGACATTAGGGTAAATCAAGTGGATGTCAGTAGACGTGAATTGGAAGATAAAAATTTACACATCCCTGCAGAGTCATTCCGTAACAACGAATCTGCGAAAAATGTTTCTGTCATTCACAAGCCTGACTTAAAAGTAAAGAAATTTTTCCGACTCATAGCAATCCACAAAGATTACAACGTTTATGATACCTGCAGCGAAAAAACAGGCTGTTCAAGACGAAATTGAGAAGATGATTGACTGGGGAATCATAGAGCTTAGCAACAGTGAATGTAACAATCAATTGATTGTTGCTGGTAAGAAAGATGGCGGAGTAAAAGTGATAATTGATGCCAGAACTCCGAATAAGATAATTAAGAGTGAAACAGATCGTCTTCAGTCATAATATGAAATGTAGCAAGGATTTTACGATATCAAATATTTATTGAGCCTGGGCATTACGAAAGGTTACTGATAAATCGCTTTGGATGCAGAATCGAAAAATTATACAGTTTTCCATTACGCTGGACAATATTATCTTTATAAGTGGGAACCTTTTGGATTAAATACATCAGTTTCCGTGTTAATACGTGCTTTAAATATGTGTTAGGAAGAGAATAAAGGAGTAGGCCCACAACTTGTGTAGACGATTTCTTAATAGTTACACAACAATCGAAAGAACATTGTGAACTACTGGAACAGATATTCAATGCATTGCAGAAAGGAGGAATGTCTCCGAAATTTAAGAAATGTGAAATGGTGAGAAAAAAAAGATTTTTAGGACATATTATTACAACAGAGTGAACAGACAAGGACCATGAGAAAATAAGAGCTATTGCAAGATGTCCTCCAAAGAATAGGAAACAGTTAAAAACTTTTTAGGTTTCTACGTATTCTATAAAAAAATCGTAACATTTCAAACTTTTCACAGCCAAACTTTCAAAAACTTGTTACGAGTGAACAGTTCATTCGATTGGACTTATGGATGCCAAAGAGATTTTGAAGAAATAAAAAAGGACTTGCTTACAAACAACATTTTACACCACCCTGATTATCATTACCATTCCATGTGTATAGGAATACTAGTAACTATGGGGCAGGAGTGGAAATCTTTCAGCTAATATAATAATATTAAGGTGAAATTGTTCACAAAGCCATTGCTTCTGCCAGCAGAACATTAACAAAATATGAACGAAACTACACTATTTCGGAAAAGGAGGTATTAGGCACAATTTGGTGATTGAAAAGTTTCACAATTATTCATCGGGCCACAAGATTGTAATACATACAGACCATAAAGCTCTTACCTTTGCAGCAATACGTCCATTAGATATTTTATGTAAAAGGACCCAAAAATCACAGTTGCACATGCACTTTCGAGGCTACCTGCAGGCAAAGAGCAAACTAATCTGGAAAACAATGACGAAGGAATATTTAAGTTGTTTTATTTGAGAGAAGTAGATAGTACTAGAAAAACAGCTACTACATGTAAAAATATTAGAAGCTTTGAAAGGAAGACGAAGTGTGTAAACCAGTGAAGATAAAATCGGACGGTGATGATTGTTCAGAAATACCAGAATTATATGAAATCTCTAAAGGTGTGCTGCATGTTAGAAAAGGAAGTAGTAGTGAAGAATGGCAAGTTTGTTGGCCGTTATACTTAGAAGTAGAACTAACTGATTGCTTCCATTTATAATATGGACATTGTGATGAGAAAATAGAAAGTGTGGTCAAAATTGGGACTAATGCACTGAAGACGGTAACATAACGATTAAAATCTTGCGCTGAAGTGGCGATACTAACAGAGGAGCTATGCAGAGCTTCAAACAGGAATATAATTTATAGTTATGGGCCCCAAACAAAAGCTACTGGAAATTTCACATACGTGCTAGTAATTTTAGATATTTTTTCGCAGCTTATAAAAATTCATCCTCTCAGAAAATTTACAGCTAAAGCGGTATTTAAAAAAAATACTAGAATACTTTAGAGAAACAGAAATACCAAAAAGAGTACTGTCTGACAATAGTCCACCGTTTATAGCTAAATTACGGTTAGAAGCTATGGAACAAACGGGAGTACAAGTAAAACACATTTCATCTTATCACCCATCTCGTAATCCTATGAAACACTATATTCGAGAGTTACGAAGGCTATGTAGAACTTATTGTCACCAAAATCATAGAACTTGGGGGAAATTCATTTCAAAATTGGAAGTAATGATGAATGTATTACAACATAAATCCTCTGACTGTACTCGTAAAGAAATTACGTTAGGTTACAGAAGTAAGATTTTAATAGCGGAAATATTAGACTACCAACTCTGCAAAGAGATAGATGGGGTTAGAAAAGAAAGGAATTGGTAAGAGAGCTAAGTAGAAGAAAAGTTAACAAAACCTAATGTTGGTGATCTAGTCCCTGTGAAAAGTCACTAAAATTCCAGTGAGGTAAACCATGAGATATCGAAATTTAAGAACGTTTGTTATTGTCCTTTGAAAATTCAAGGAATACCACACTCAAATGCATATTTCCTGGTGTATCCGCCGGCCGGAGTGGCTGTGCGGTTCTAGGCGCTACAGTCTGGAGCCGACGACCGCTACGGTCGCAGGTTCGAACCCTGCCTCGAGCATGGATTTGTGTGATGTCCTTGGGTTAGTTAGGTTTAATTAGTTCTAAGTTCTAGGCGACTGATGACCTCAGAAATTAAGTCGCATAGTGCTCAGAGCCATTTGAACCATTTTGAACCTGGGGTATCCGAAGTCCAGAAATGAACTAGGACTCACGAACATAGTTAATCAAATGAACTATATATATATATATATATATATATATATATATATATATATATATATATATATATATTATATGATGGAATAGATGGAACAAATGTGTCGCTCCGAAAACTGTTGAGTGCAATAATGCAGTCTAAGGAGCATAGCAGGCATATTATTTAGAAACAAAAAAGTTACATTTATGCAATATGGTAAGAAGGAACCCAAAGGACTGCTATAGTACCCGTACTGGGGGCAAATTTTTTTTTCAATAATGCATACAATTTCGTACAAGTTATTTTATGATAAATTGTATGATGAAAATACAGTGTACAACATCTGTATAATTTGTATGAAAGTTAAAAAACGTTTTCATGATGACAAATCTTGAAAGTAGATAAAGAAAACTTTTCTTGTGTATTTCAACTATGCTTACCTGTTAGGACACATAATAGAAACAGGGGTATATATAACACTATTAATCACTCATCTACTGAACAAAAATGTTTGCCTTTAAATTTTATCGCAGCGTCACTGTGATACGCAAAGACTATTTCTGAAATGTGATATATGCGGTGTTAGCGTCCTTCAGTATTTTATATTTGTAACTTACGCAAAAAAGTTAGTGAAAGTTATTAATCACTAAATAATATTTAGTCATAGATTAATGAAATGGAAATATTTGTGGGTGGAATTTTATATATTTGTGCAAGCTGTCGATTGTATAAAATGGTACACGCTTGGAACAATGTGTAATGTGAAATGAAAAAGATGGAGTGCTTTTTTGCTCTACGGAAGTTACTGTTGGAAGCGTCAAATGTGGCTTGGGTTTTGGTGCACTACCTGAAGAGCGAGGGGAAACGAGAAGACAAATTTTGCAAGAAGCAGTGAAAGAGGTAGCACTCGGAAGAAGCAGGCGACGCCTTTCCTGGAAATTGTTACAAAATAGCCTCTGCTGACGACTGCTGAATTATTCCGGTTTTGGTACAGGTTGTTGAACTATGTTATGGTTGTTCAAATGACCCCAAGAAGAAATAATTAGTCCATACTTCAAGAAATTTTACGCCGTATCATGGGTAGTGTAACCGCCATTACTGTCCGCCACAACCAACGCCTGCAGTAAACGGGTTACGTACAGTACAATTAGAAACGTGAAGCATTTATTCGTATAATTAACGTATATATGGTCCTTTCCTGGTGTTTTATTATTCCGATAAAACCTGTTTTCAAAACACCTGAAGTGCTTTATACAATATCTACAAGCAATAACTTTCGTCTTTGAATAAATGTGTGAGAATAATTGTTGTGAATTAATTTTTTAATGCAAATGTGATTAAATAAGTTTCGATTAAGTACAGATAAAATCACTTTAATTATAAATGAAATTCAGTAATGTGACTCAGCAATCGATTGTTCTGAGTTAATTGTTGGTTTATTCGGAATTTCATTTGGGGTTTGTATCTGTGATGAGAATTAAAGGTGGTGAGGACTGGTCTAGACAAATGCTGTCGCCTAGCCACATACGTATTGTGCTTGTCAAAGTCATTGGTTACACTTTGATGTGAAAGAAACTCGACCCAGAAGATTTGCTCAGACAAGATACCTTCCGTGAAAATCGAACATGGGTATTTTTCGACGAATGGAAGGTTAGCACAGAACTAATTAATTTGGTAGGCGAAGTACAGCTGTATGTCACTTGTCTACAGGAACCTTACATGTGTGACGGTAAAATATATGGTCTCCCCACGCAATATATGAAAATTATACGGGATGCCAAAGCCGCAGTCGTAACAAACACACGAATAGCGGAGACAAAAAAATAGCACAGCTACAACGACGGGAAAAAAATCGCAACACCAATAAGGATTTGTGCGACAAATGAGAACTTGGTACGTGTGTTAGTACATCTACGTGGAACATGACTTGTATTCAGGTTTCGCACCAGTCGCATAAAAGTTGAGCTAGTAGCGCTACTATTACCACGCAGACCAGGTTTCCTTTAAATACGCGCTGTGGTGGTCGTGAGGTTTAGTTGTCTTGAGACTGTACATGGTGAGTAGATGTTTGTAATGAATGCCTTTAAGACGACAAAGAAGCCATTGTCAGTAGATCAGTGAATTTGAAGGAGATAGTGTAACAGTGTCAGGAGAAGCTGAATGCTCATCTCTGATATTGCAGAAAGACCTGGCGCGAATGTAGTCAGTGTACTGTTGGCAACAGGGGTCTCGAAAATGTACGGTCGCTAGAAGACAGGGCTCCTTTGTGCTAAGTGGTACTATCTAGAGGAAGTCTGTCTTGTTCAGCGTATGTCTCTGGCGCATTGTACTGCATCTGAAGCAGCAATCTGTAAGAGCCACTGTGGCACAACGAACTGCTACAAATCGTTTACTTCAAGGACATCTCGGTGCCAGACGTCCTGTAGCGTGAATTCCACTAAGGCTTGTGGTGTCAAGCGAGAGCTCATTGGAGGACAGGCTGGAGTTCTGTTGTGTCTTCCAATGAAAACCCGTTCTGAGTGGCTGTCAGGGACGCCTGTGAGTTCGTTAAAATGACGTCAGTTGAGGGACTGTAGCAAACTTGTCTACGTCGTAGACTCACAGGCCATACACGAGGTGCGATTTCGTACTACTGAAGGAGCACTCTCATGGTTATCCCCCTCACCCTGACTGCAGAATTGTACGTCAGTGTTGGGATTCACCATATTGTGCTACCACTCATGAACAGCATTACATGTTTTTTTTCTTTTCTTTCTTTTCAACAGGATACCGCTCGCCCACATACCACTGCTGTAACCTAACATGCTCCCATGCTCCACGGAGCGTCCACATTTTGCCTTGGCCTGCTCGACCACCAGATATGTTTCCAATCGAGCAGATATGGGATATCATCGGACGACAGCTCCACCGTCAGCCACGACCAGCACTGACCGTCCCTGTATTGGCTCACCAAGTGGTACAGGCCTGATCCAGCATCTGTGTAACAAAGTGCATGCATATTTTCATGCTTGCATTCAACATTCTGGCAGTTAAATCGGTTACTATTGTACCTGAATTTCACATTTACAGTGGCTTATCTCGCCCTTGCATTAACCTGTGTTCTACCAATGTTTTTCACTTAAGTTAATCCCGTAATTTCATTACTCTACATTAATTATTTTTTCTGATGTGATTTTTTCCCGTCAGTGTAGATACTGAACATTTCGTCGTAACAGATATTACAAAGGAAGGGGACCATGGATAGTCACATTATTGCACTCACAGTAATCATATGACGTTGAAGCCTTCGCAAAGTCAGTTAGGGAAATAACAAGTTTCTCCAGGGGCAAAGGACTACTCATCATTGCGGGCATAAACGCACACGCACAATCCTGCATGCTGATAGGACAGATGCCAAATGACAGGTAACAGCGGACATCATAAAGTAGTGCAGCCGTTTTGTGTTCAATAATGCAAGACAAGCCCCGACACACTGTGGAAACGCAAGCGGTATCAGTAACATAGAAATTTCATTAGCGAACGGAACATCTGTACCAGATATACTGATTGGCAAGTACATGACGGTGCTACACAGAACTATCAGATGCTATAATTATGCACACAGCTACACGCCTAAACACAAACACATTCACTCAACAACATTCGCGGTTGCTATTGAACTGGGGAAAATGCAGCCACTAAAAGATAGTATAGAAGAATTCATCTTGCACACCACCCGAGGAAGTACTGACCACAGAGAACACACTTACTCCAGGGAGCTCAAGTTACTACAGTCCCACAAATCAGTGACATACGTAAAGAAAGTATATCTAGTCGATATTATTAACAAAACAAAGACAGATCTCACGAGACAAAAGACGATATTTCCCACAAGCAAAGACAACACAGAAAAAAGAATTCAGACTGCAAAAACGGCTTGAATCCAAATGACGATACAAAGAATAATTACATAAAACAATGCAGAACCGTTGAGAGACTTTAGTCAGGACCAGCATACAGAATAACATATGGAGAGAGCCCTTCAAAATACAAAATGAGATAATTGTAAGACTAAAGGCAATTTCAAAAATACAGCGACCAAACAGTACAATGACATGGAGCTGGAGTCGCTCTGCAGAGTACCTGCTAAACAAGCTGCAACCAGACGATGACTCTTCACATGAATACCACCACCTCACAGACCTACTCGGACAAATGCATATAAACTACATAAATGGTGGAAAAAGCGCTCCTTCACTTGTGAGGGGGTTGCGCTGGTAATTAAAAGACTTTACGATAGAAAATCTTGGAGACCAATGGAGTCTACACAGAAACCATCAAAACTGTTACGCAACAGATCGTCCACGAACTGACGTACTTGCGTAGTTACTGTTTACTACAAGGGAGAATATCCACCTGTTGGAAAACGGTCAATGCAGTGATTATCAAAAACACTGGACTAGAACTCAACATATCGAAAATAGTATACACCGATCTGTCTACTAAATGTGCTACAAGAGGCTACTGTGTGACAGACTACAGTCACACAGACAACTGGGCCTCAGTCCACATCACTATCTGTCCAGCTCCCCCCCCCCCCCCCCCCCCCCCCAAGTCCATTGATGATGGAGTAAAGAGGGCTTTACAGCTAAGCCAGAGCATACAGGACTGCTATATGGTGGCATTATTAATAGGTATTTCTCGCGCATTTGAAAACATTTGGTGGCATGCGCTATTCGTAGAGTGAAGTCAAATGTATAGCCTAACTGCTTTATATGACAGCTTTCTCAGCTTCTGTAAACACGGCGCAATACATGGCGAGCGGGCACTGAAGTGTTCTCAGGAAAATCTCCAAAGGCTGCCAGCAGTGGTCCATATGTTGAACCAAACTCTGGGTCACTGCTACTGAGCCGCTAATAGACAACCCAGACAGAGATGATAGAGCGAAGAGGATAGTAGCATACGTTGAGGATTTGCTAGTAGTGGTATGGGGAAACTAAAGAAGACACTTAAAACAAAAGACTACGCAGCTCCTCGTAGACATCAATGAATGGTGCAACAAAAATAAACTGACAACTGCAGCTATTAAAACGGTGTAATTACTTGTGAAGGTCGAGCTTAAAAGAACCCCAGGAACAAGCTAAATACACAACCTTTTAAAAATGACAAGATAATTAGGTTTACACGCTCATGACAAACTGGAGGTCACTAAACATACCAGATTTATGACCGACAAAGCAATGAAAATAATGCATACATTAGCAAGAATATACACTTCAGAATAGTGACTACACATCTACATCTACGTGATTACTCTGCTATGCACAATAGAGTGCCTGGCAGGGTTCGATGAACCACCTTCAAGCTGTCTCTAGACCATTCCACTCTCGGACGGCGCGCGGGAAAACGAGCACTTAAATTTTTTTCTGGGCGAGCCCTGACTCCTCTTATTTTATTGTAATGATCATTTTTCCCTATATAAAGACAACACATACGTAGCAGCGAGAGCCTGAGCGCATCGAAAGACCGTTGCAACACAGGAAAACATTGTGAGGCGTGACAAAGATACGTTTTGCTCACGTGTCGGATGCCTTCGGAGGCACTGTGTGTGACGATGGGAGTGTGCCCCGTCGGCATCACCATCCGTCAAAGAAGAGCAGTATAATGATTGAAAATACACAGAAGTTACAAGATACTTGAAATTATACCACAGTACACCACAAACAGGTGCAACTAAACCGCCGGCGAAGTGATATTTGGCATAGAGAATGGGATTCGACACAGAAGGGGGACCACGTCTACACCTTTTTCCAAACATCAAGGAACGAATGTGGGTGAAACATACAGTTAGAAAAAACTCATGATGTTGAACTACATTAATTGGATTTCATTAGTACTACGGTTTCGGCTGTAGCCCATCATCTGGTACGAAAATCACTTAAATCATTTCGTTTCTCATGAATACTGAAACACAAATCATTGAGTATTTTAACCCACATGAAACACGTATGAAAAATTCATTCATAGCATTTACAAATGATGCAGTCGTCCTATTCATATGAGATGACAACAACAACAAATGAAATGTTTTTAGTGATTTTGGCACCAGATGATGCCTTACGGCCGAAACCGGTAGCACTTATAAAATCCAGTTAATGCAGTTCATTGTCATAAGTTTTTTGAAACGTATATCGAGTGCAAAAAACTGCTTGGGAAAAATCTATAAAACGTATAGATCCCGCACGTGGCACGGTCTATTTCCTCGTAGGCCATGGTCCATACCCAGAATACCGTCATCGGTTTGGTCTCAATCGAACACCAATGTGCATTTGCACAGAACTAGTAACTCCTGAACTTTTCACTTTACACTGTGACATACGTGGTATAGTAGATTCGATTAGATTAGTACTTGTTGCATAGATCATGAATACGACACTTCGTAATGATGGAGAACGTGTCAGGTTAATAAAAGGTGTCTATACAAGATATTACATTACACAAAATATTACATCACACTTAATAATTTTAGTTTTTTTGTAGGAGTTGGGGAAATTACCCACTTACCATATCTGAACATTCATCTAATGAGTAGAAGGAGTTGCCATTAATAAATTCTTTTAATTTCCTTTTAAATGCTATATGGCTATCTATCAGACTTTTGATGCTATTAGTCAAGTAACCAAAGACTCTTGTGGCAGCATAATTTACCCCCTTCTGAGCCAAAGTTAGATTTAACCTTGAGTACTGAAGATCACCCTTTTTTCTAGTGTTGTAGCCCTGTACACTGCTATTACTTCTGAATTCGCTCTGATTGTTAATAACAAATTTCACAAGTGAATATATATATATATATATATATATATTGTGGCCTGCTGTGAAGATCCCTAGGTTGTTAAATAAGTGTCTGTAGGATGATCTTGGATGAGCTCCAGCAATTATTCTGATTACACGCTCCTGTGTAATGAAGACTCTTTTACTCAATGATGATTTAACCCAAAATTTGATGCCATAGGAAACCAGAGAATGAAAATAGGCGTGGGAAGCTAGTTTACTTAGATGTATATCGCCCAAATTTGCAATGATCCAAATAGTATAAGTAGCTGAACTCAAACGTTTCAGCAGATCTTTACTGTGTTTTTTTCCAGTTCAACCCCTCATCGATGCATACACCTAGAAATTTTGAATATTCTACCTTAGTAATTAATGTAGAGTAATGAAATTTCAAAATTAAATTTGTCGCGGTAACATCTTTATGTGACTAACATTTCAAGATCACAAGTTAATGTAAGCGCAAGATAATCCATTGAAAATGTGAAATGCTGGCGCATTAATAACCGGTGTAACCGCCAGAATGTTGAATACAGGGATGTAAACGTGTATAGATTTTGTTGTCCAGGTGCCGGATATCACTTTATGAGATGGAGTTCATGGCTGTTGCCGACTATCGGTCAATAAAGGGCCTGTTACTGCTGGTTGTGGATGACACTCGAGTTGTCGTCCGACGATGTCCAACATGTGCTCGATGGGATACATATCTGCCGATTCAACAGACCAAAGCAACATGTCATGAGCGGCAAATACAACAGTTCGAATCACCAGACTGAAGTACAAATTTGCAGTTGAATGCGTGGGGTAACCACAAAGTGCTCTTGCTGTCATAAGAAATCGTACCCCAGACCATAACTCCAGGTGGAGGTCCAGTGTGTCTAGCACGCAGACAAGTTGGTTGCAGGTCCTCAACTGGGCTCCTTCTGTCCAACACACGACCATCACTGGTACCGAGATAGCGCCAGCGTTTATTACACAGACCTCCACCCTGCTTTACAATGAGCTCTCACTTGACGCCACTGTATTCGTAGAAGGCCTTGGTTTGGGAGTCAGTAGGATACACGCTTCATGTAAACGATTTGTAACAGTTGGTTGAGTCACTGTGGTGCCAACAGATACTCAGACTGCTGGTGTAAAAGCAGTACAATGCACCGGAGCCATACTCTGAACACGACGGTCTTACTTCTCGGTAATGCCATGTAGCAGTCCTGAGCCCGGTCTTTCTTGACTCTAGTGAAGTCCCAAATGGCTGTGGTTTGGGTTCAGCGGAATGCACGTCACAGGACGTCTGGCTCGGATCTGTCATTGACGTAACCAATTTGTATTGGTTAGTAGTGGTACCGTGGTACCAACTTCCTCTCCGATTGTTACGCCAGAGCCATACGTCAAACACAGTGGTCTTTCCTCTATGTCGTGCCACGTGGCCGTCCAGAGCCCAATCATCTTGCTACCCAACATTCTTGTGATCACCATCGAAGCAGCCGTACACAGTTTTCACTTTTCTGCGAACTCTTCCTCCAGTATCGCGGAAGAAACATGCAGCTTCTCTTAGCGCTATTACTCAACCTCGTTCTAACGTAGATGTAGATAACAGCGTCTTTGTCGCCTTGAAGGCATTCTCGACAAACATAAATTAATCACGTCCGATATGAAAGTTAACTAATGCTCGCGACCGTTACAGCGTATATTTGAAGCAAACTTGATTTGCATCCTAAAAGTGGCGCAACTAACGCCACTCATATGCGACCGACGCGAAATTTGAATAGGTATTGTGTTTCAGATGTAGATAAACGCCTACCAACTTAGTCGCACAACTCTGTGTTATTGTTGTGTATTTTTCCTATGAGTGCGTGAGAGTAACACTAGTACACGTCTGTATACGCAAATTTATCACGTAAATATTAAAAGCATATTTCGTGGGCTACCTTGAATGTGACAATCTGGATGATTTACCGAGCCCTCACCACAAAAATAGGTACTTTGTGAGAACTATAATACTAATCAATGTTATTTACCACTATCTCTTCTTTCTTCTCCTCAAATGCAAGAAGCTAGTTATTTTAGAAGATTTTTCCGTATTTATAATGTGTCATAACATTATAATATGCCATAACCTTTTTTCTATCTTCCCAAATTCCTAACATCTATTCTCAATCTGTTGAAGTTATGTTGGTCGTTCTTAGTTACTAGTAACCCTGTAAAGCTGCAATTTTATTAATCCTTATTACAAATAAGAAACACCAAATAAAAATTTCATATCGTCAAAATACGACTTGCCTTAGGAACTAGGTGGCAGGTTATGTGTAAATGGCAGAAAATAAAACAGGGCAAATAAAAATCACTCAAAAATAAATTTCACCCATGCGATGTCCCTGGCACAGCTACAAAAATACACCTGAGCAATTCTGTGTTTCTCAGCTAGTACTTAAGAATACCTTGTTACACATAGCTGCATGCATGACTTTTTGTTTGATTGTTTCTAGGTGCACTCGATCATAACATTGTAAGGAATGTGATGAATATTGATCCATAGGCAGAGATGGATAAAATATTGCCAGTATTATGACAAATTAAAGGGATGTTATAATATCCCAGTGAAAATATTCGGATGGCAATAATTTCATTTGGTAAGTACAACTACAAGTTGTTGATATAGACGTGTGCACATATTTTCTTGTACATGTGATACTTTTTTTTTTCTCTGCAGATGTGATGGACATATGTGTGTCTCAACTTGCACCTAAAACTCTGTTATCAGACTCAACGATGTAGTCTGCCGGGACTGTCATCGATGATGATGCAGACACTGCCCTGGGAACTCCGGCCATCAACAACATGGGATGTACTTACAACTCTGGCTCATTTGCCATGGTCAGAGCTGCGCTCTCGGTGGCGTGGAGCATCTGAAAATAGTTCTGGACCGTCACTGCATCGGGAATCACCTCAACATCGCGCAGGAGTAAACAGCAGCATCAGCGCCCCCTGTCCACTCTGTTATGGATAACCACACTGTTGTAGATGGCGCATTTGGGGACAGGATCTCACGAACTCGTTGACAACAATAATACAGGGTGCCGAGAGCCTGCCTCTTCCTTCAACGCCTGTCTTGCTATTTTGGAAAGGAAGCTGCTCGAAATTTTAACGATCTGCGTTATGACACCATTAAGTGCAGTGGAGTACCGCGCTGTGAACTCATGCATAGACCCCTCAACCTCCGCCCACCACCACCACCACCACCACCGCCACTAGATGTAAGGTAGCGATGCTTGTGATAGCAAGAGCATTACCTGCATTTGGCAGAAACATGGGATGAAATTCCTGGGTGAGTCAGTCATAGAGGGGTTGGGAACTTATACCAACAATGTCATTCTGGGCTATGTTTCAGAAATGCAAGAGAGAGCTTCTGGTAAGACACTCAGTGATGTGCTTTTCCTTGATATACACGCACATGTTTTTGATCCATTTAATGGGGAGGGGGCCAGTTTAATTCCTCTCCCGTCTGATACTGCAACTACAGACTTGTATTAATGTCCACAATGTAGATGTGAGGGTGAATATGGCTTTGTATGGTCGCTTCTGGCTTGCGACATAAAGTATCCAAATCATACAGTAGATACGAAACATACGAAATATCTAATGCCTCAGAGATCAATAATTTCCAAGGCACATCATTCCACATTTAACTCAAGTATGTACCAAGATTCGAAAGACGGACCATGGGTTATTTAGTTCAGATTTATTACCTGGCAGTAGATGATGGTAGCAAACCAAAAGATGACGAGGAACACACTGTACAGAAACAAGTAAAGCATAAAGTAATGAGACCACTCGCTACTCTTCGAAATTAGCATCTCAGCTTCCCAAACACGTACGTTAGTGGCTGCTCTGCTAGGGCGAGAAGCAACACTACGGCTGGATCAAAAACATGTCCCGCCTAAATTCCTCCCAGTTGACTAAAAAAAGAGCATAAATGGAGTTTTTACTATAGATTCCTCAACTATTTTATTAGGGGTTGGGGCATCGTCAGTTTAACATTTGATGGTCCCACTATAGCTGCAGTACATTAGGACATTGTTTTTATAAAATAGATCTGATGATGGTCATTATAGATCGAAACCGGTAATATGTTAACAAAAAGTCTGTGACCACAGACGTAAATTAAAGGAAACTTATTGTATGTACGGGTCACTGTTTCATTCGCGACAACGTCGCAGCTTGTTAATGTTAAACTACCGAGAGCATACGTTCCTAGAACGGCAATTTGGAAATTTGTGGTAAGTTGCTATGGGGTCAAACTGCTAAGGTCACCGGTTCCTAGGCTTACACACTACTTAATCTAACTTAAACTTACTTACGCTAAGGACAACACACACACCCATGCCCAAGGGAGAACTCGAACCTCCGACGGGGAAAGCCGTGCGAACCGTGGTATGCCGCCAAAGATCGCACGCGTACCCCGAGAAGCGTTCGGAGAAAGGTCAACAAATATGTTGGTTCCCCCTATTTAAAGCTTGCAAAAAGGCCATTAGGATAAAAGTAGAGAGATTAGAGCCCACGCGGAGAATTACTGGCAACCGCACTTCACGTCAGCTGTTCGTAACTGGAACAGGACACGTAGGAATTCACAGTGGAGCACAAAGTGCCCTGCACCACACAGTGCAACGTGTTTTTTCGGAGTACAGATGTAGATGTAGATATGCTCGTATGACTCCAGCCCATAAGAATTCGAATCATGCGTTTGGGGCAATCATGCTAGATTATTTCTGTCTCAGCTTCAAAAACTTCCGCGACGTATTTATGAGATTTATGGGACGAAAAATCATCTTCAAGGCCTAGACGACGAGCTCGTTTTATTGCAGAGAGATGCGGAAACTCCTTGCACAGACCATTGTCATGTAACGGGGAAGTGCCGCGGCGCAGGTCATAACGCGTGCAACTGGAAATACCAACTGCCACGAGACGTATCTGTCTTCTTCCGTAATTTCAGCTCAATTTCTTGGTGAGAACCGGGTGATTTCGGCTTAATTGATAAGGTCAGTGTTATACATGACACCGCTAAAAATACGTTTCATTTTCTCACAGAATCGCGTCAAGGAAATCGCTCTGCTTTCTGGGTTCACTAAATTTCTTGAACTGTAACCTTCAGAAACTTGCTGAGAGGATACGTCAAGAGGATATGCATACCAGCGGAGCTGTTCGTTACTGTTCAAACAGTTGACAGATGATTACGTGCTTCTCCTCACTGAAAGCTGGAATAGCACGTGCCTTTGGCAGTGCGTACATAGGTACACGAAGACGAATAAACAATGAATCAGATAGGACGGATACAGGGTACTTGTTAGTTTAAGTTACATTCCTTACTTGAATGTAAATAACCTCTACGGGCACGCCATGCGACAACCTTTGCCGACTCGAGGATTCCGAATGATGTCTGAAGAGGAAATCAGTCTACAGACTGAAGGAAAAGAGATAATACCACCAGGCCAAATTTTGCGCTGGTTACCATTTACAATAAAGGAAAATTCTCTGTGGAGATAACTCAAGTTCCAGTGCAGTTCACGAACACTGAATATGTAGGTACGTACAATCAGAACCTCTACAGATTCCAAATGTATCGATTTCACTATGGGTTTGCGAAGCCAAAGTTCGCTCATCCTGAATTACTTTAGAGAGATAAAGAGAGTTTCATCTACTGGGTGAATGTTCGGGATTCATACGAAGTAATCTGGATAAATCTCGACGCAATTCGACACATCTGGACATGCGTCCGCTAATCTTCATGGAATGACACCTCAAAAAAAAAAAAAAAAAAAAATGGTATCGGCCTGAAAAAAGAAGAGGCGAATGGGAGTTTGTGGGGCTCATGCTGGAAAATATTTGAGTATTGCTTAGATGATAGTGCCACCAAAAGGATGGCTAAGGATGTGCGTCGTGTGGCCCCTAAGTCTCTCACTATCGAAGAATACAGGAAGTGCCTGGTAGAGGATATTGGAGGCAATATCTTTTCATCTTCCGAACCGTGATACAAACCTCTTCTACTGCAAGCTCTTTGTTTCCATATTGTGTCAGGACGTAGTATGGATCAAAACAAGGAAAAATTTCCTGTAAACATGATACCTAAAGTAACACCGATGAGAACTTGTTCAGTAGAAGAGATGTGTTTGACTGTACCGAAGACGAAATAGTGTTCACAGCTTTTGAAGTATGCGGTTTAGAGCCCGTGATTAAGAAGGTTTTTATTGCTTCTAGTAACGTCTACGTTCAACTGTAACAGGTTCCTCCATTAATTACGATAAATCTTGTATACTGAATATGAAAATGTACACGATGGCTATAATTAAACTTCCGCTTCTTGACTGGTTGCCCATGAGTGATCGTAGAACATTGAAACATTGTGTAAACATTTGTAAGTATATTCGAGAGAGAAGTAAGGGATAAATTATTGGATGACACACATTTTAATTTTCACATGACAGGGTATCATTTTTTAATGTCGTACTTTATTTACATTACAGGTCACATATTTTGTCCTTGTGACAAACAAATGGTTCAAATGGATCTTAGCACTATGGGACTTAACATCTGAGGTCATCAGTCCCCTGGACTCAGAACTACTTAAACCTAACTAACCTAAGGACGTCACACACATCCATGTCCAAGGCAGGATTCGAGCCTGCGACCGTAGCGGTCGTGCGGTTCCAGACTGAAGCACCTAGAACCGCTCGGCCACTGTGGCCGTCCTGTGACGAACACCTGCACCCACGACAGCCTGGAACCGCGTGACGGATACCATTTCTCAGCTGTTCACAGGACTTTACGAATAATGGACCATGGAATGTTCAGCTGTCGCAATACAGCTCGTGCACTGCATGAAGGTCTCATATTGCATCCAGAATTCTCGCCCATGGCAACAGCAGCTTCTTCACAAATTTGCGACGTAATTCCCAAACTGCCTGTTAATTCGAACTTCTAAAGCGTGTTCATCATCTCAAATGCGGAAAGAGGATCTCTCCGTATTTATTGAATGCGTCGATACTCGTGAAGAGGAATAGCACTATTCTTGTTGTTAAGATAAAACTGCCTTAGGAGTATGGCGAAACTCATCTTGTCCAGACCAGTGTTGACTGCCTTATAACAGTAATGTTTGCTGATGCTTGTGTTTCAACCCCATGTAGACGTGCCTGTACAGGCTCCTGGTGGCAACTCATGACACTTACCAGTGCTAACAAAACAAATCCTGCAGCGCAAAGTCTGAACATTAGTCCCATAAAGTCGGGTACCCACACGGAATAATTTTTAGTCTATGGTGGCTCAAGTAGGGAAGGTTTAACTATAACCACTCGGTCTGTGTAAATCATCAAACGAGTCAGCAATTAATGACGAAAATATAACTATGGTCTAAAATGTAGTGACAACTGTACAAAGAATTAATAAAAGTCACCAAGGAAGAACACAGTGGAAAACGTAGTGTTTAAGTTCTTCTTCCTTTTTATATTTGCAGGAGGTAGTGCCTCTCAGCTCAAATGGTTCAAATGGCTCTGAGCACTAGGGGACTCAACTGCTGTGGTCATTAGTCCCCTAGAACTTAGAACTACTTAAACCTAACTAACCTAAGGACATCACACACATCCATGCCCGAGGCAGGATCCGAACCTGCGACCGTAGCAGTCGCACGGTTCCGGACTGCGCGCCTAGAACCGCGAGACCACCGCGGCCGGCATCTCAGCTGTAGATAGTTGAAATATGTCATGATTACCTTCTTCAGCTGCTCATAAAATCTTTATTGACACAAACAATTTCGGTCGACTGACCATCATCCGGCTCCTGTATACCGAATTAAAAGCGTTAAAGATAGAACTGTCACAATACGTTAACTGATTAATTGCTGACAACAAAAATTGATAAAATGATCCATAGTCACTTAAAAGCATTTACAGCATTATATTAGTCATATTAATTCACTTCTCTTAGATAACAATGCTATGAATTAGGATCAGTAATTGTAACTACGACGCACACAGTGATGTAATCCATTATGAACTAATCAAATCATAAAACATAAATGCTTCGCATTTATACAAAGTTGCTTGTTGTCGATTCGAAATATAAATGACATCGTCAAGACACGGGGTGATTGTTATTAACGTTTAAAAACCACCGAAGCGACGAACATGACACTGAGGCAACTAGTTTAATATGAGACACATGCGATCGAAACTGCCTGGAAATATCCCAAAAATGGCTGAGAAATGTTGAACGTGTGACGTCGCCAGATGACGTACATCGCCGCACGTACAGCGGTTTGACTTGTACGTGAAGAGATGATTCAGCGATCCAATACTTGTATTCAAGCAAACGGTGACGAAGTCCGGACAAACAGTGAAAAATTTCGAACTCTTTTTGTAAATGTAATCTGTTGTAAATGTAGAAGTTACAAAATTGTTGCCCTCACTGTAACCAAGTAAAGGCTGTTCTTCAATAGTGTTTCGTTCGTTTGGTCTCTTTTTCGTTTGTTTACAGAAATTATTTAGTAAAGGAAACGTAGGTCATTTAATGGTAACGTCGCATTCCCGAAACTTGTACTCCTTTACATGTGACGTAATACGGTACGATTTTCTTGTACTGTACCAGTGGAGACCATGAGACCGATAAATAAGATAATAAATCTTACCTCACTGTAACCATATAATTGTCTGAAGCAGTGAAAACAATAATGTCTACCTTAGACAAGGCTCGAAATCTGAGCCCCACACACCAGTGCGCGTGGCCCAGAGGCACACCAACGGGAATACTTGACTTGGGTTGGGATGATCAGATGCGGCAGGGCGATAGGCTAAACTCTGCACGAGTGGCGGGTTAACTCAAGTGGTAACGTCACATGTTCAACATCTGTCATCCACTTTTGGCGTATTTCCCAAAATTTTCGACCCCATGCCATTTAAATTAAATGTCTCAGCGTCATTTACGTCACTTCGTAGGATTTTAAACGTTACAAAAATTTTACAATTCACTGTTACTGGTTTCGCCCACTTCCTTCTTCAGATCTTTTACGAATAAAAGACAGTGGTGTAACCGACTACGCTCAGTTAGATGATGCAAAAAAAAAAAAACGTTCACATGATTAACAGCCACGCGTACTAGCAATACATAGCATTAAATATTCTGATGTATGTACCAACGTCAAAATGTGTACATGTAGGTTCGCAGTAAGTGCTGGTGATGGAATGGATACATCTGGTATTTATATAAATTACTGAGGCCAGCAGAAGGTACTGTAGCTGTAGCATCGCAAATGTAAGGGTTGAAGTGAAGTATACGTAGTCATTAATTAAGATTACTTCAATGACAAAATGAGAGTCTGAAAATAAGACATGACTTACATGTGGAATTATATCCACACTTAAAATTTACATTAAATGTGTAAATAGTAATAAGTGGCAAAGTAAATAAAACACAATAGTTTAAAAGCCTGAAAAAAGTTGTAAAAATAACGTCACATCCATAAACCGAGACTTTCCAGTAATTAAACCATACCTGTAAGTATAAGGTAATTAATGTAACCGTGGCTATTAACTAAAAACTCGGTAGTCGATAACACTTCACGGAGTGGGTGTTCAATGGCGCCGCCTCTTGGCTTTTGTATATGAAGCTCTGGTTTTCTTGTGGCTGACCTTGCGCAAGAAGGCCCAGTCTCCACGCCGCTCGTTGCCGGCGCACACGAGTGCAGACCAAGCTGCTGCGACGCTCGACGCTTGGCAAACTATACGTAAACCAAAATACGAGTTCAGGTAAAACTCATTGGTTTATTAAACAGTAAATCCGCTTGCCCTTTTCTGTGTACATAAATTTCCATTTCTTCGTCCCCGTTACCTGAGTGGTCAGTGCGGTGGAATGCAACGGCAAAGGGGCCGGGTTCGATTCCCGGCTGGGGCACGAGATTTTCTCCGCTGAGGGACTGGGCGTTGTGTTATCCTCATCATCATTTCGTCCCCATCTCCGACGTGCAAGACGTCCAATGCGGCGTCGAATGCAATAACCACTTGTCCTCGCGCTTCAGTCCGGAACCGCGCTGCTGATATTGTCGCAGGTTCGAATCCTGCCTCGGGCATGGGTGTGTGTGACGTACTTAGGTTAGTTGCGTATAAGTAGTTCTAAGTATATGGGACTGATGACCTCAGATGTTAAGTCCCATAGTGCTTAGTGCCATTTGAACCTGCCCTCGACGGCCGAACTTCCCCGAATGGAGGACTCCCGTCCCACAATGCCGTGCGCTGATTTCCATTTCCACTTTTTCGAGTAGATTCAGTAATTGTCCCTTTGGTGCCTTATGCAACTCCTCCATATAACGCACCACATGTTCATGTGCTCTGGCTACTTGCCGCGAGAACACTTGGTCTTCTCCCGCAAGCTCCGCCACAGGAAGACAAACAGAGAAGTCACGAGGCGGCGCCACTGATATCCCACTACGTGATCGACAAAGTTTTTAATTAATAATCAATTTTTTATTAACTACCTTACACTTACGGGTATGGTGTAATTATTTTGTCATGTTGAAAGGTTTCAATTTATAGACGTGGTCTTATTTTTAAAACTTTTTACTCGGGCTTTTAAACAACTGCGTGTTATTCACTTTGCTTGTCTAAGAGCTTCTCATTACTACTGTTTACACCTTTCATGTGGATTTTAGATACGGATCTAATTCCACGTATTGTATGTCAGTCCATGTTTTATTGTCAGACGCTCATTTTGCCACAAGAAGTACTTTTAATTGATGACCATGTATATTGCAGTTTAATGATTAAATTTGCAATACTGGTTAGGTATGCACTCTACCTGTAGTGCCCTCCGCTGGTCTCAGTTATTTATATATAAATACCACATCCATCCAGGCTATCACCAGCACTTACTATGTACACACATGTACAGTTTTTGACGTTGATACCTACATCAGAATATTTAATGTCATATTTTTGCTGGTACGCATGGCTGCTAATCATATAAATGTTTTTTTTTAATTCTTCTTATGGATCACCAGCTTGCTACAGATTTTTCTGCAATTAACTGAACTTAATTTGTTGCACCATTGTTTCTTATTTGTAACATGTCTGAAGATGGCATCAGCCGAATCCGGTATTAGTGATCTGTTGTGTGATGAAGACGGACCTTGAGAAACAAAGTGCAACAATATGATCGCGGACTTTATGTCGTCAGTTGATACCAGCGCTCTCTTTCACGTAACTTTAGCAGTCGGTGGTAACGCTGTGAACGGATGCACACCACATAGAACTGACTACACAGCTGATAACTGTTTGTCGGCAGATTCAGACGCGATCGAAGAGGTCTTCGTACAGTGACTAGTATCTTACCTGTGTACAAACTATGTGCCGTAACATAACGTGAGTAAATGTGTCAGTCGTAAAAGGTAGTCTGTATTTTGCTTCTAATAGCAACTTACCCGTCTTGCAATCACAGCTGCGCTGACTGAAATAAATGCATAAATGTAACGCCGTATGTATGCACATAGACGCTAGTGAGAAACAAGCTATAGCCGCATTCCACATGCACACTCCATCTTAGGTATTACGACAAGCTGAACTTGTAAGCATTACTGATCTACAGAAACTTGTGCCATCCTATAATTACTTCCCTTTCGATGAAAAGTTTAGTAAACAAAAGAAAAGTTATGAATGTGATGTTGCCTAAGAGGCACACCAGCCAGCATATTTTTAGATTAATTAGAAAATAAAGATTTCAAAGAACAATCACAATCTACAAAAAAAATAATATACTGTACAAGATATGTGGGCGATACCTTAAGTCTGATACTGGAAATATGAAAAAAATTGTGATTTCATTAACAAGTTTAATAAAATGCATAACAACTTAAAATTTATTGTTGAAGCCTAAGAAAACAATCCAGTTATATTTTTAGACACAAGAATAATAACTGCTGAAGATAATCATGACTTTAATACATTCCATAAAGGGACAACCACTTATTGTATCATACACCAGTCTTCCTGCCACCCTAAAAGCAAAACAAGTTGTTTTCATAAGGGTGACAGAACGATAAATTAAACTCCGTTCAAAAATGGTTCAAATGGCTCTGAGCACTATGGGACTTAACTTCTGAGGTCAAAATTAAGATCCATCTTCATGAGGAAAAAAGGCAGAATGAGCTAGTGACGTTAAGAAGTATAGTAACACATAATGACTGTATCTCTGACCTAGTATGAAGACTACTGAATACATGAAACGAAAGGAAACTAGGCTAAGAGATGTAGAGAAAAAAAGGAAGACAAGTTTGAGAGACCTCCATAAATAGGAAAGGTATCCGATAAAACTAAATATATTTTTCGTAATACTAATGTTGCAGTAGCCTCTAAAACCAGCAACACTTCCAGAAATAATATATTCTCGAATAACTTACATCCTTCTGAATCTGTTTAGTGTATTCATGTCTTGGTCTCCCTCTATGACTTTTAAACCCGACGCTGCCCTCCAATACTAAACTGGTGATCCCTTGATGCCTCAGAATATGCCCTACCAACCGATTCCTTCTTCTAGTCAAGTTGTCCACAAATTTCTCTTTTTTCTAATTTTAGTCAATGCCTCCTCATTAATTATGTGATCTACCATCAGATCTTCAACATTCTTCTGTAGCACCACATTTCGAAAGCTTCTACTCTCTTCTTGTCTAAACTATTTATCGTCCACGTTTCACTTCCGTATATGGCTTACAGAAACGACTTCCTGACGCTTAAATCTGTACTCGATGTTAACAAATTTCTCTTCTTCAGAAACGCTTTCCTTGCCATTGCCAGTCTACATTTTATATCCTGTCTACTTCGACCATCATCAGTTATTTTGCTCTCCAAATAGCAAGACTCATTTACTACTTTAAGCGTCTCATTTCGTAATCTAATTCCCTCAGCATCACCCTATTTAATTACACTACATTCCACATGGTTCAAATGGCTGTGAGCGCTATGGGACTTAACATCTATAGTCATCAGTCCCCTAGAACTTAGAACTACTTAAACCTAACTAACCTAAGGACATCACACAACACCCAGCCATCACGAGGCAGAGGAAATCCCTGAACCCGCCGAGAAGGTAACACGGGCGCGGGAAGCGAGAACTCTACCACACGACCACGAGCTGAGGACAGACAACATTCCATTATACTCGTTTTCCTGTTGTTGATGTTCATGTTATATCCTCCTTTCAAGACACTGTCCCTTCCATTCAGTTGCTCTTCCAGGTCCTTTGCTGTCTCTGACAGAATTATAATGTCATCGGCGAACCTCAAAGTTTTTTTTTTCTTCTCCACGGATTTTAATTCCTACTCCGAATTTTTCTTTTGTTTCCTTTGCTGCTTGCCCAATATACAGATTGAATAACATCGGGGATAGGCTACAACCCTGTCTCACTCCCTTCCCAACCGCTGCTTCCCTTTCATGCCCCTCGACTCTTATAACTGCCATCTGGTTTCCGTACAAATTGTAAATAGCCTTTCGCTCCCTGTATTTTACCCCTGCCACCTTCAGAACATTAAAGAGAGTATTCCAGTCAACATCGTCAAAAGCTTTCTCTAAGTCTACAAATGCTAGAAACGTAGATTAGCCTTTCCTTAATCAATTTTCTAAGATAAGTCGTAGGGTCAGTATTGCCTCACGTGTTCCAACATTTCTACGGAATCCAAACTGATCTTCCCCGATGTCGGCTTCTTCCAGTTTTTCCATTCGTCTGTAAAGAATTCGTCTTTAAGAGGTGGAGCCCCTCCACGCCCAACCGGCATGGTGGCCAACTCAAAGGGTCTACTGCCATCTCTGCATAAGGGTTAGTTTTCACCAAAGTGAGTGTTCGCAGGATGTCCGTACTGCGATGTTTGCGTAAGTCTTGTTAAGGTTAACCATAATACGCGGTCATCTGGAGATAGATTTAGTCGAAGTCCACCGAAGGGTAGCGGTTTGAAGGGCGCAGGAAAAAAAGTGCCAAGGCAAGAGCCCAAGGAAAAAAACCTCTGCGGTAGTTAGGTCGGGTGGTAAGAGCAGTAGCGGATCTCTTGCTGCCTGCGATAGGTCGTGCAAGCGAAGGCTATGTTAGTAGTGGGTGTCATGCATGTCGATACCTTTGACGATGTGTGGTGGTGTTGCTCGGTGGCTGCCGCTGGGAGCCGGTCGGCTCTAGTAGCAGCTCGTAATTTCCAGTCAGTGTTGCTGATATGCAGGGGCTTGCCGAAGTTTGTCGCTTTTTGGTGTATGTTAGTTTACCGTAGGTGGCTATACCCTAGCTAGTAGTGTTAGAATTCGTGTTAGTAATTTGCAGCCGTGGCTTATTAAACTGATAAATAATTTTCACATATGTCAAAATCTGCTTTCTTTGGGATTAGAATTATTATATTCTTCTTGAAGTCTGAGGGTATTTGGCCTGTCTCATACATCTTGCTCACTAGGTGGTAGAGTTTTGTTAGGCCTGTCTCTCCCAAGGCTGTCACGAGTTCTAATGGAATGTTGATTTAGATGTGGATGTAGACATTTTTCGAAAGCCCACAACTAATGATTGGGTCATTCATTCATCGTTGTCACCCGCATCAACAAATGTTATGCTTCTTTAGATATATTATTGATTGTCTTTGTGATATTCCCATCAGAAAACTATCTGTTAACAGAGGACTTGAAAATTCAAGGTATATCGCAATCACTAATGGATAGAGTGAATAAGCTGTACAAGAAGAAGTTATCAGGAATCAATAGCGTCCTGTGAACAAGGGCCATATCCACAAATTAGAAATTTTTTATACTATCATTCTTCTGAAATTTATGATACCAGTTAGGTAAAATATTTAAAACTGTTTAATAACTTTCTCAGGCTGAAATAGAACGTATCACTGTTATATTCATAAAGACTGCCTGGTAAAGCGGAGTCTACGAACTCTAGTATAATATTTGCCAAAAATTTCATGTAATCCAGATCGCTAGGAAGTTTAGGACAAGATTGAGCAGACACCTCTTAATGAAAAAAGGACAGATATATCGACATTCAGCCTTTGCTGGGCGTTTGAAGACAACGGGGGCACCAACCTCCTGCGCTGGATAATAGAAATAAACTTGACCTTATGGAATACTCGGAAATCCTCAAGCATGCTTGCGCGGTTAGTGATCATCTGCTTAACAAGCAGCTGATTGGCGAAAAACAGAACTACGTTGACGTCACGATACCAGTTTTTAAAAGATGTACTTAGACGATTTTTACGATTTTACTTTTCTACTATAAATCGTTTCTTCCTACGCAATATTTTACATATTTTTAGATGATGCGTTTCTTGCAGCTTTTTATGCGGCAGCTCTCTTTCCTTGTGTTAACCATTTGATCATAGGCACTTGTTTTTGTACATTTAACTGGTACTCCCCTTGGGTACCCCTGTCTTCGAATGATGTCAATTCTGTTATGGCTGCTTTTAATCCTATTGATATACTTACCATAATTTTAATTTATAAATACGTTTTTAACCGTTTACTTTTTACATTTTAAATACCAAGCAGGGATTTGATTGTTGTGTTTAATCTATATGCGGTGATACATATTTTACTCCATTTCCTCGTTTTTTTCACCAGCATCGCTTGCTGTCGCCTGCTGTTCTGCACACGGCCGATTTGTGAGTCATTGAAATTTGTTTCTTTTAAAACATTTTAATTTTCAATGTGTATCCCGTCGCACTTATTATTTCATTATTGTTCTTTTTCCATGGTGCTACTGCATTTTAATTTTTGAATTTTTAAATCAGGTATCGTGAGAAAACTGTTTATGGGCGTCATCTGCATGTGTTCCCGGTATTTAACTGTATGTGGCGCTTAGTGTAATGCTCATCTGTATCTGTTCTTGACAACCTCTACTGTGATACTTGGTTGTCACTGTACTATGTTTAGTGAAGCAAGATGTGACAATTCTGTAACAGTGGCCCTACCGCTGTACCACTGAACCTGCACTCATGACTGTATCAAAAGTATTTATTTTGCTTTTTGACACTTTATTTGACTTCATGTCACACACTCTTTCATTTTTAAGGTTTCCTTATCAGTCTGTGTTCATTGTGTATGCACAGGCCGGGGTTAGGTCGATCTGGTCGTATGTTGAGTCCACAGCATAACAGTTCTACGAATGTCTCTAATCCACGCTTCGTAATAATTTCGTTAGATATTTTATTACAGCGGCGCATGACCCAACTAACAAACCTCATAGTGCACGCCGTCGATAAGACAATACAGTTTCACCAGCTGGTAATTTACAAACCTTTGCGTAAAACATCCGTACAGTTTTAAATAAAGAAACTGATCAGAAAAATAATATTTCAGGGAAAATTCCAAAGATATGCTGCAAACCATGTAATTGTTCCATTAGAGATATTAGTACATCTGCCATTAATTTTTCATTTCTATAACATTACCCAACTCTATCTCCACATTGTATGTTCAATGATCTTTTTCAAGTACAATATATATTCGCTTTCATTTATATTAAAACGCCTGTAAAATAGCTACCATACCTGTACTCACATGTTACTTCATCCGATTCTTTTCAACGATCTGTTTTCAGCATAATATGTCTTTGTTTTAGTTCACTTTAATTAAGTCTGTAAAATAGCTACATTATTGTTTTTATTCATTTCCAAACATCTGTAAAAATGGCTGCAGTACCTGTATTGACATATTACTTCGCTGTATACATGTTGAACATAGCTTGGCTTAGATGTTCATTGTATCTGACGTCCTGTTTATGTAGATCATTCTGGTGCCATGACTGTATACATAAGAACACAAATTATATATTTAATGAACTTAAATTCGCTGTACATTTCGTAGAACAAAGTTAATTCAGCATACGTCTGTTACTGTGCAAAATTTTTTTTGGTAATATATGAGATACAACTGCCACTTTAGTTCGCTATTTTCGATACTGATCGAACGACTTGTCTATTAAATCGAACGTGTTGTATTGCTATAGTGTGACGTATTCAGACAGTTTGGGTAGTCATACATTTTATGTATGTGTACGGCCTGTCCCTTAAAAATTGCTGTACGACGGAGGTAGTGCACATATGTAATATGGCAGTGACTTGTTTCACACTAGAGTCTACGTGCGTGTGTTAATAGTTATGTTCATGCATTTATTTGCCACCGAAACTACGATTTCAACACGCGTTGATTGCTGTTATATGCAACATACAGACTGTTACGCCTGTCACACTTACTTATCGTAGAATACAACACATAGCTTGTATGATCGTAAGATACTTGTCAGTATCGATGTATGAGTATCTATATGACCATCTTCGGGTCTAACAGTAAACAGTGATCATACACACATTAAAAGTTTTGCGTCATCCCGGTTCCCAGAACTCCTGAAGATAAACGTTTGTGGATCTTTTATCGCAGACACAGTCCCTTTAACTGTTTAGACATGTCACAAAACCCGCCAAAGATGAAACCAACCATGCATGAGCAGCGCCTGTTAGACGCAGGGGGTGCAACAGACCATCAGTTCCAATCATTCTAACAGGAAGAAGGTACACGGCTCGTGTTGTCTGTAGCTCAACCATGCCTAGACGGTCAATACCGCGGTTCGATCGCGTCCGAGTTGTTACTTTGTTCCAGGCGTCTCGAAGTTAACCAAAGCGATGTTGTTCGGGCTGCACTGGACGACTGCTACCTACGGATTATTGCTCGGAGGAACCCTGACAGCATTGCCACCATGCTGAATTATGCTTTTCGTGCAGCCACAGGACATCGTGTTAGGACTCAAACTGTGCGCAATAGGCTGCATGATGTGCCACTTCACTCCCGACGTCCATGGTGAGGTCCATCTTTGCAACCACGACATCATGCAGCGCTGTGCATATGGGGCCAACAACATCCCAAATGGACCGCTCAGAATTGGCATCACGTTCTCTTCACCGATTAGTGTGGCATATACCTTCACCCAGATAATCCTCGGAGACATGTTAGGAGGCAACCAGGTCAGGCTGAACGCCTTAGACACACTGTCCAGCAAGTGCAGCGAGGTGGAGGTTCCCTGCTGCTTTGGGGTGGCATTGTGTGGGGCCAACGTACGCCGCTGGTGGTCATAGAAGGCGCCGTAACGGCTCTACGATGCCATCCTCCGGCCGATAGTGCAACCATATCGGCAGCATATTGGTGAGGTATTCGTCTTCATGGACGACAATTCGCGCCCTCATCGTGCACATCTTGTGAACGACTTCGTTCAGGATAACAACGTCGCTCGACTTGAGTGGCCAGCATGTTCTCCAGACATGAACCCTATCGAACATGCCTTGGATAGATTGAAAAGGGCTGTTTATAAACGACGTGACCAACCAACCACTTTGAGGTTCAAATGGTTCAAATGGCTCTGAGCACTATAGGACTTAACATCTATGGTCATCAGTCCCCTAGAACTTAGAACTACGTAAACCTAACTAATCTAAGGACAACACACAACACCCAGCCATCACGAGGCAGAGAAAATCCCTGACTCCGCCGGGAATCGAACCCGGGAACCCGGGCGCGGGAAGCGAGAACGCTACCGCACGACAACGAGATGCGGGCCCACTATGAGGGATCTACGACGAATTTCCTCTGAAAAGTGGGATAATGTGGACCAACAGTGCCTTGGTGAACTTGTGGACAGTATGCCACGCCGAATACAGGCACGCATCATTGCAAGAGGAGGTGCTACTGGGCATCAGAGGTACCGGTATGTACAGCAGCCTGGACCACCACCTCTGAAAGTCTCGCTGTATGGTGGTACAACATGCAGTGTGTTGTTTTCACGAGGAATAAAAAGAGCGGAAATGATGTTTATGTTGATGTCTATTCCAATTTTCTGTACGTGTTCCAGAACTCTGGGAACCGAGATGTTGCAAAACTTCCTTTAGATGTGTGTATTACTATATGACAACAGATAATTTTATATAAATGTGAAAGCTCTACGTTTTCTTATATGATTTGTTCACAACTGGTTATACAGGTCACATAACGTGCGTTACCAGAAGTTGTCTACATGGATGATGAGCATCTGCCTAAATCGAAGCACACTTCGGCAGATACCAACATACAGGGTGAGTCACTAGATTTTCCCCCGGTTGCTGGAAGTTATTCCTTAGGTTATTTGGAACATAAAATGTAAATACAGTAATGCGATCCGATCCATAATTAAGGAGCTACAACAGAGTTCCGAAACATGCCAAGGTGTACGGAACGCTACACTTGTGTTCACAGGACACACGCTCAGTCTTAGATAGACAAGTGCAGCGAGTGATACGTTTGCATAAGAACCACGCTGTTGACAATGCTGCCACTGTTTACTGTTATTGTCCCCTGTGTACAGTACACTTTGCGATGCCGTACAAGTTTTCATCCCAGGAGTATGGAGAGAAGGTGTACATTTTGGGCTTCACTGATGGTACATGGGAAAGCTGCTGTTGCCGAATATCACCGTCGGTATCCTAATCGTAGGATTCCGAGTGCCAAAACATTTTGTGGAACATATTGCACATTGCTTGAAACTGGCACTCTTCCTAGTATTCATATTCACTCTGAAAGACAGCCTGACCTTAAAGAAGAGGAAAACATTCTTAATTCAGCAGTGCGCAGTCCTCGTTCAAGTTCAAGATCCCTAGCTACGCGACTGAACGTTTCAGAATCTAAGGTATGCAGGATTCTTCATGAGAATGGACTGTATCCTTTTCATGTACAGAAAGTTCACCTTTTAGAGCTACCTAAGTGTGCCAACCGTTTACTCTTTTGTAACTGGTTACGTGGAAATCGGCAGCTCTATCGCTTCATAATGTTCAGTGTTGAGACAACCTTTACAAGAGATGGCATCAACAACATGCATAACATACATGTCTGGGCAGACGAATATCCCATGCCACGCAAGTATCTGAATTGCAACGCAGATTCAGTGTCAAAGTCTGGTGTGGTGTTGTGTGTTACGAGTTACTGGGGCCGTTTATACTCCTGGAAAATTTAAATGGACACATGTACGGTAACTTTTTACGAGAAGACTTACCGCAGCTTCTTGAAGACGTTCCTCTGGAAACAAGACGCCACGTGTATGTCGAACATTACGGAGCACCTGCACACTTCCACCATGTAGTAACAGCTTATCTTAATCAGCAATTCCGACATCGATGGATAGATCTCGGGGACCTTATCAACTGGCCTGCCAGATTCCCAGATTTAACACCCCTAGATTACTGCATCTGGGAGCGGATGAAAGACATCGTGTACGAAGTTATGGTGAAAACACGAGAAGAATTGACAGAACGCATTTTCGATGCCGCTTCCCACGCCCGGGTTCCCGTGTTCGATTCCCGGCGGGGTCAGGGATTTTCTCTGCCTCGTGATGGCTGCGTGTTGTGTGCTGTCCTTAGGTTCGTTAGGTTTAAGTAGTTCTAAGTTCTAGGGGACTGATGACCATAGATGTTAAGTCCCATAGTGCTCATAGCCATTTGAAACATTTTCGATGCCGCAACGTCAATAAGGAACGAGCATGTCAAAATATGAATGCCACTGGCGCAGTTCCCACCCATACGAGACTTTGCCTTCAAATGCAGAGAGGAAATTTTGTAAAAAAATGGTTCAAATGGTTCTGAGCACTATGGGACTTAACTTCTGAGGTCATCAGTCCCCTACAACTTAGAACTACTTAATCCTAACTAACCTAAGGACATCACACACATCCATGCCCGAGGCAGGATTCGAACTTGTGACCGTACCGGTCGCGCGGTTCCAGAATGTAGCACCTAGAACCGCTGGGCCACCCCGGCCAGCGGAAATTTTGTACATTTGCTTTAAATCCACTCTGAATGCAAGCGACCGCTACAAAATTGTTTAAATTAATTATAATGTGCCTTTTCGATAGTGAAAGCCTACAATAAATATTTTTCTGCTTGTTTCATGAGTTTTCAGTTACCGTAGCTCCTTATTTATGTATCTGATCTTATTACTGTATTAACATTTTTAATTCCAAACAAGCTGTGGAATACCCTCCAGAAACCGGGGGAAAACCTCGTGACTCATTCTCTATCTATTGCACAAAGGTACAGTCTGTAAGTATTTTAGAGTTGCGCTGCTGTCGCTCTCTTAATAAGCAATCGCTGTGGGCGCCTGACGGTCAGTTTCTGTCCTTACGGATGTAATTACTCATACGTGCAGTGACAATGTCACATCACATAAAAATAATGAGATAAGAAATCGGTACGTGCAGATCCATCGTTATGCTGCGTGACGTAACTTACCTTTACCAAACTGCCCCTAATATACGATTGTGGCTCTTCATAGACGTCTTACTGAGGCAGTGAAAGTAAATAATCCACACTATCGTTTATCACAAAATATTTCTTGATTATACTTTAGAAATAGCATGAGATGGGACGATTAATCTGACCAACTAAAAGAACTTGGAAATTTCCAATAAACGTTTGGTTTATTACAATAATTACTACAACAAATCCTGACATAGAATAATGCATCATGTAGATTGCTACACTTAATACAATTTCACTTAACCCAACTCCTGTATGAACAGTATTAAGAAAATAAACAAATATTTCACACATATTTCGCGAATGAATACAATGATTTATTAACTACCGTTTGAGGGTTGGATATTTTGCTCGAACGTAACCCAGGCTAAATATTGAGCTCAGCCTAATTGTCACTCTGCTACGTAGTTCATCAGAAAACCTAGTCAGTCACAGTGCTACTACGTACACACCAAGCCACAACAAAAGAATACGTTAATCTCTTACCTCGAATCGCTGAGCAGAATTCATAGGCAGGAGCAATATGTGTTTGTCAAAAGCATTTCTAAAAAGTAATGTTGCAGTCACTCTCATTTCCAATTCTAGTATCATGTACACCTTCGCAGCAACTGAATGGCAACAAAATTGATAGACCACAGCTCAACTGATAAAAACAACTTCCATCCGGCCTCTTCCGGCTCAGCACTGCCTACTGGCCCCACATGCAGTTCATGCTCAAAACTGCTTAGTATCGACTACGTCATAGTAACATGCACAGCAATATATGGCAAGCCTCCTTAGGACTGCGTGAGCCACACCAGCTGGGGTGCCGAACGGTTTACGCTTCTAAGGCTATATGAGGCGTTGATTCAGTCCTGTCTCGATTACGGGAGCCTGGCGTACGGTTCAGTGTCGCCTTCTGCGTTTCCATGGTATGCCAACCACTGTACAACTCTGTGTGCTTTTCATTCCTTTTTTTCTGGTCTTTGTCTGTGTCTTTCTTGTTTTGTGTCGCCCCCTGTTCCCTCCGTTGCTTGTTTTTATTCCTTGTCAGTATTCATGGTCGTGGAAAAAGGGACCGATGGCCTTTGTTGTCTGGTCCCTTCATAACCCCCACAAACCAACCAACTTAGGACTGCGTACATCTGACAACAGGCTGACTTCTCAGTGCGAGTGCTGCCACACAACTGACCCTTTACATCTGTTACCCTGCTATTACTTCTTGTCCACCCTTCAAATACAATGCGAACACATGGCACCACCATTCTCTAGGCGTTCACTCCAAAGAGCGACATTAAATTTAGGCACTTCCTAAGCAACCGAGGGACATCAAAATCGAACAGCCTTCGGTCGAAAAATATCCCAAATTCCTCTTCTGTAATCAATATGCAAAACCGCGTAATCGAAATGAACGGTGCCTCAACCAACAGACACCTTACGGGTTTAAATCACTGTGTATGTTACACATTTATTTTCAGTCACTACTTCATGGTTTCATTATCTGACGTCAGTGATTTTATATTAGACAAATATGATGCTGTACTGGCTTTTAAGTGAGTATGTGACGTTTTGTTACATTGTGAGGTCAATAGTTTATATACCAGGGGGTTATAATTAAACTTTCACTATTTAACAAGTTATAACACGGAAACCGATTACCGTAAGAGTACAAAAATTGGTAGCATTAATGTCCAGAGTATGGGGTGAATGATTTCCATGAGTCACAGCGCCACCTTCCACTTCCTACTATGGACAACAGGTGCCGCGGTTAGTCATTGTGATTCATAGTCTCACACATCTGACCAGTCGCAGTAAACTTGTTGACGTGTCTACATGAGCTTGGACAAAAGGAGCAGGGCGTAATTTGTGAAGCTCTGTTATCAAAACAACAGCTGCACTTCGAGAATATCGTCTGCTGAAAGGATTACGGTCCTCTTTCTCCACATCCTAGGCGGAGCATGATGAAGAAGTTGAAATCAACTGGAGAACTGGGCGTCGCTCAGGGAAGACGACGATGACCTGCAGAACCACAGGTGGCTGATGAAACCGCCGTTGCTATGGCAGTCAACGCTGCGCGGAATTCACGATCGTCAGGCAGTGCGCGTGTTTTTTCACAACAGTAGGCTATCCCGTGGTGCATTGTACGGGACGTGCTTCGAACCATTCTCAAATGGTACCCGTACAAGTTCCATATCGTACAGCAGCTTGCACCACAGGAAGCACAACGATGTGTTGATTGCGCTCTCCACTTTCTCGCAAGATTTGGAGTTGACGAGGGCAGGCCCTGGACCATCCTATGGACAGACGAAGCTCACTTTCCTCTGACGGGTGAGGTAAACACACAGAAATGCCTAGTGTGGGGATCTTCACCTCCAGTTACTCTACATGAAGTGAATCTGCATGGTGAGCGTGTCAGCGTATGGTGTGGCTTCACAGCTAACTTCATCATTGGCCCATTCATTTTTTAACAAGTTGGCACTCAATGAGCAAAGACGTGCAGTATGTCTAGCCAGCGTTACTGCGATATGCTTCGCCAGCATGTCGTACCCGCCCTATGAGAGAGAAAATGGCTCTGAGAACTATGCGAGTTAACGTCTTAGAACTAATTAAACCTAACTAACCTAAGGACATCACACACATCAATGCCCTAGGCAGGATTCGTACCTGCGACCGTAGCGGTAGCCCGGTTCCAGACCGTAGCGCCTAGAACCGCAAGGCCACTCCGGCCGGCTACGGGAGAGTGACGCACTAAACACAAAAGTGTTCACGCAAAATGGGGCCCCACCGCTTATCGCTCGTGAAGTTCGTCTGCTTCTCCGAAACACATTAGGAGACGATCGAATTATGAACCGATCGTTTCCACATGCTTGGCCGGCACGATTACCTGATCTTACTACCTGTGACTTGTTGTTGTGGTGGTACCTGAAGGACAGGGTTCACCAGGGGAACATTCACACATGGGCTGATCTGAACCGCAGCATATCAAGAGTGGTAGCCCGCATACCTACGTACATGCTTCGTTCTGATGTGCAGAGTGCAATCCCGTGCCTTTAGACTCTTCTGGACACTGATGGGCGCCATGTCGAGCCCCTTTGTATCAGTAATGGTACCGGCATGTGATGGTATCATGTGCCATAGCAGTACATTAAGACTGTTTCAACTGAACTGATTCTGCATTATTTCTCTTCCTCACGCCCTTGGCATTAATGATACCAAATTTTTGGTTTCCATGTTGTAACTTGTTAAATAGGAGAACTTTAACCACCCGGTATTTGTGACTGTTTTATTTCTTAATGCTAGTTAGGTATTATTTTAATTTGGTAAAAAGAAACGATGATGGTCAGCCGACTGAAAATAGTTGTTTAAATAAAGATTTTATCAACATATAATTAAGGCAATCATGACACTCCTTAAAAATATTTTCATCTCTACTAGATTCCACTATAAAGAAATAGCATTAATGCACCTCATATTATTAGTTAGGAAAATGAATATAGGGCTCTCAGAAACAGACTAAAACGCTTATATGGGTGTTATAACATATGGTGTGCTGAGAAATAACTGTTATGAGAAAATTTAGATACATTGAGCTTTTGCCGTGTTCATTAGCATTGAAGTTAGCGAATCAGGCCGTTGCACGCACAGATTAGAGCGCGTTTTTCGTTTGGTTTCGTAAAACGGAGTGAGAGAGTGATACAAAAATTGGACATGGTCGTAAGGATCGAACCCGAGCCGAAGTTTGAGCTGTCTCCTGCGCTATCATTGACGCTATGAGAACAACCAACACTAATTGTATCTGATGGGGCCCTTGATTTGCACATGCGACGCGCTGATTGCCTGATTTCAATGCTAATTAACTGGGAACCGGCGCAGTGTATCGAATTTACTTCCTAATATTTATTTTTCAACAGGACCTACCGTGCAATACCCTTATCAGCTTTTCTGAATGTTTCTGACCACTCTATATATACCCCTATAATTTATCAAAAGATAAAATTATTGTATGTCTGCTTTGCAAATAGCTGTAAATGAAACCATGAAATAAGATTGAAAAAAGTGTCAATAAAGGACGAAAAGTATTGTTAACACATTGTACCGAAAAAGTTCTTTTTAAATAATAAACCATAAGTTAATTTGTTGTTTCTATGGACTTATTAGAAAAGAACCAGAGGCTTCCATTGCAGAGTACAACTGAACGATAGAGAAAAAAATTATTGTTAATTATTCATAACTTGCTTTGTTTATAACAAATCCGATCCTCACACTATGGTGCACAGAACTCGAATGACGAGGCAGTTTTCCTAGTAATGAAAGTTGTGGGGGGGAGCTTGAATCTTATTGGTCCAGAGGAGAGGAGTGGCCATCATTTTTCCGCCAAATGTACGTTGGTGTGGTTAAGAATACATTATGTGCTTGACTGCACCACACACAAGTGACCGACGACTGATTAAAGGATATCGGGTTACGTCTGATCTTGAATGTAGTACCACATAAAACTGACTCCGGTGCAAGGGCAAGGAGGTGTTCCTCTGGGTGAAACTGAGTATAACTCGCCTAGTTGCCTAGCACTGGAAGCGACTCTGATATGACATCACTATCTCGTCTCGTAACGGTCCTGAGTAACCACTACTAGTAAGTGATGTGACACGTCAGGCTCAAATTTGTAGTGCGCGTGTTATGTTTCATCTTACGATGACAACCTCTACAGTACCTCTGCCCAGATATCGGAATGGTTGACTATTTTACCTCCGAAAAATTTTACCCAAACGGACGCCATCATTATTTAAAAATACAGCATACGTGCATATACTTGCAAAAAGTAACGTCTGAAGTATCCATTTGCTTTCAGTTGTTTACAGTTCCAGTATAACAATTTCCTGTTGGCTGATGTTACAATGTCATATCACTCATTCATCCAAATTTTTGCCTGTGCAGCTACGGAGAAGACTTCTGCCTCTCTTCAAGAACCTCGTGTTCTCTGGCTTCTGCACAGATAACCCTCCTTTATCGTTGCACCTACCTTGCGGTTAAATATATCGTTGATGCATGCAGGCCTACCTACTTCGGCAATGCCTGTGGTTAATGGGGTAGTTGTATGTTATACAGAAAGGTCGCCGACATTACTGAAGTTATCTATTTTTGCCAATGGCATACAAAACAACAATAAAATAATAATTTTTCTACAGTGACAACGTTTTAATGCGGCATCCCTTCATCTGTAATTTCCTAGCAGTAGTATTGTATTTTCCATTCAAAGGGAAGCAGCTGTTCCGTTTCCTGTTCACTGTAGACAATGCTAAGCTTTCGAATCAGTGGTGTCCCGCACATTGCTTGGGAGGCTATTACGTTAATGAGAGGTCGCTGTCTTGCCTTTCCAAGAGCCGCAGATAACATAAAAAGTAATGCGTGCTCCCGAGAACAAAGGGACCAGCTCGCAACTTCCCTCGAATCATTTAAAGACATTGTTCACAGTTCTTTGTTTCAAAGACATTAAAAATCGGTGTCGCTTTACGTGACAGCCGCAAAGTAAGTGGAAGAGAGATGTAAAGTAATGTATTATTTCCAAATTAGATTTTTAAATGAAAAAAAAAATATTGCCATTAGTGCAAGCAAAAAGGCTGTGTGGTGTCTGCTCCACGTTTTGTTCCGCCGAGTCGATAAAGGAAATACGCATTTCAGCCGGTTCTCAAGTCTGAGAAACAGCCCACCTACTCGTTGTCAGAAGTGGAACGTTGCTACCTATGTTCTATGTGACAGGGTGCAGTAAAAGACATCAGAATTACTCTCAGTCGCGTGGTAAATAGCGCAGTTATCGCGCCTATGAAGCGAGGCAGTGCTACCGCAATCAGTACGAACTCAGATGTCCAAATATCGATATGTTTAATAAATACTCAAATCACCCTACCGCAACGCTTTTGAGTTATCTTTATACGAATATAGTTTTCGTGCAATGCTACTTTCCGACTGTTTTGCAAACTGTAGCGGTGATAACACTGCCGAGCTGCCGTACGACTTTTCCAGATACCCAAGAGTTCTTCCCATATTTAGGCATTGTAATGAGCATCTAATTATTTACCGGATAACTGTGAAACTTTGTAACTGAAATATAGCTTTGTGACAGTAGCTCGCCCTAGCTTTTTGTACCTATATTCTATAACTCAGGTCAACATTCAACATCCAGTTCTGCTAAACTGTGTGCTCGATTATCACTGCCATTACCGATGGAAGCTACAGATACTTGTATTTCCGTTGAGCTACTTAGAAAGCCAGTTTTTTGCAGGTGGATTGAACAAGATATATTTCACATCATTGTGCTTAAGTTAAGATTTGAAAAAAATTATCAGCTATTGGAAAGCGAAAAAGTTATATTAGTAGATTACAGGGATAACTTTGTGACAGCAGAAACTCCTGCAGAAGCAATAACAGTGGAAAATAAGTCTCATTAGTGAAATTAAGTACATTTGTGAAATGTTTTATAAAAAACACAAAGTTTTATTTCGCATTAAGAATTGTCACGTCGAAACCACAAAAAAGTCCGAATCTGAAGGCAGTGTTCTCAATGAAATACTACACTAATCATTGGAAGCACGTTTGACACGGACACCACCATACAGCCAGCACAGAATGAACCTACTGCACCGAGAGTGCAGGTGTTGATACACATATAGGGCGGACTATCATGCTAGTGTTCGTACATACAATGAATATTGCAGAACATACAAGCATTACAAACAGTAGATATTAAGATCTATTATATATCTTCCAAAAAGGATAAACATGTGATAACAAATAATTGCTGATGGTCAGGCATCAACCGGCGAGCCGCCGCACGATAGGTAGCAAAGCTAGACACTCTCAATGAGCTATAATTCCTGGCATTGCCCCTCTCCTGCAGAAACAGTGAGTTCAGCGAGTTCTCAGTGGAGCCGTCTACTGCACGCTGGATTTAGATCATGTCCTTGGTCCTTTGTGTGGCGTCGCTGGCGGATCCTATCGTTTTGGTCATGTTGTTACACCTTCTTCACTATCACAACTGTCGAAGGTTGTCCTTTCTGTCGAAGCTTCACGACCGTCAAGAGGCTCTTCAGTTTCCTTGAACATCTTTTCATCAGTGGGTGCCTTTGGAATATAGCTGGGTATATTGAGAAAGACATGGACGACGTTTCTGCCTCTTTGTCTTCCTGGTGAAGAGTCAGTGTCCTAGACTTCGTAAGTTAACCCCGACAAGCGACCAAGGATACGATAAGGCCCATAGCAACACTGTAGTAATTTTTCCTTCAGTTTTACACTGGTGTCCAAATTTAAAACAGCAAACCGATATTTTGTAAGGCTGCGTTTATTTAACCACAAAATAGTATAATTAGGTAACAGTAAAGTCACTGATCAGATCAAATCGAGACTCATATGTGAAAAGAACATTGGCCCACAGTTCGACCGTCCCGAGGGCAAGGTGACGGATTCACTCTAGACGTTTCCTTTGTAACACCTTAATTAATTCAAAGATTTACCGCATTTTATTCTTTCAGTGAAAATTACTGTTTGGCTAATGACAAAAGGAAGTACATTATTTTGAAGTTATTTAGAGTAAAATGCATTTAAAGTCATACTTTAGAACCTGTATGAAAAATCACGGGCATAAATTGTTTTAAAAGTCCTGCAAGGTGAGTGAAATTAGTGAAAGAATAACACAAAAATTTGCATCTTACAAATTGTCTCAGAAAAGTGTGTTCAGTTTGCTTTATGATATTGGACAGTTTAAGGGTCCCCGATTTTGATTTGCTTAAAATGAATACACCTGCTTGAATAATGAATATATTGATTGCAGCTGAAGTTAAGTTTGAATTTTGTGTACATTGTGTGATGAAAATTGGAAAACCAGTTTGAGAAACCCCATCAACAGTTTTGTTTATTGACGATAAAGTTACTGTAACTGCCCTTATCCATAAAAATAGAAACAACATTACATGTTAATGAGTGTAATAATCCTTTTGCAAGTGACTTTTAATTTTATTTGTACTATTTGGAATAACTGTTGAAATAGGACTAAGTCCATGTCCAATTTCTGGTTTAGTGCTGACTTTCATAACTTTTAGTGAACAAATAATTCCTATGTAACAAAGTAATTACTACTGAGATGACATATGCCGTTAATGGTCTCTGTGAGAACTTGCATATACTATTCATGGCTGCTAGCATTACTACACCACTTGTCTGGTTATGGTAGAGTTCATTGCACTTCTCTGGGAAAGAGGTAATGGTAGCTTTCCTTTACCAAAATTTAATACAGATTCTTTAAAAATAATGTTTCATATTACTATGCCTAATTAGACTGGTGACCGTATTTTATATCACTTAAGTAAACTGGGTTACTTAAAACATTTGCCAAATTTTTATCTTTAGCTTTATGGTTTCTTCTGTAGCACTGAACTCAGGTTCGATAAGCCAAATCCATTAGGTAAATCACTGTCAATTTACTTAAATCCTTACAGAGGGTAACATTTACTGCTACATCATACCATATTGAGTTATAGACGTTGTGCCAGTGTAATAAGCGGCGCAGTATAGTGTTGTATATGGCTTTCCCCGCTAAAGTACTATCTGCTGTGCAGTAAGTGTTGTATTTGGCTTCCTTATGACAGAACTAAAATCTTATCGTCACTAGGTAAACTGCACTAAGAATTAACAAACGTTGTAGTAAAGTAAGGACCTTCTGTGAAGACGTGTCAGCGGTACGTATACAGCATATCTTTGACAATAAAGACCACTCTGCCCAAGTCTTCTGTACACCGTTTGCCTTGTTACAACAGGTGTTGTGGATGCTGTGAAGTCAGATACTAGTTGCCGTGCAGTACTAAGGCGGTACCGTCGTGACCTTACAGGCAAATAGCTGTTCTCTCTTTCTGATGTTACATATGGTCGGCCCGCCCTGCTCTCCGCGATACAGTTTCGATCTCTATAACTGTCGCCACATCCGGAAAACAACACAACGATTCACATTAAGTCATCTGACCACATCTGTTTGAGACTGTCCTGCTTCCATCCTTCCCATGGCTCTCCACCGCACAGAGCCTGGTAGGCGTCATCTCTGCTGCATACTGCACCGATTGTGACTGTGTACACAGCGATTGTGGATGTGGGACTACCCGGCAAACACTATCCCGTTTGATAGGTGGCCTGGCGTTAACATTGGTTGTCCGTTGACCGGAACGCCATCTACCATGCAGCTCACAATCGTACGGAAATCTGTTGACAGTTTGTATGATGACTTCGTGAATTAGACATAGGACACCAGTGCACTCTGCACACAGACGTAAAAAACATACCAAACCTCCCGGCCTGTACTTCGTTGGTTTGTGCTCTGCGTTATAGCGCTCTCGGTCTTCCTCTTGGTCGTCCAGTGTCCATATGCAAGACAGCTACATTGCTTCTATGCATGTTACTGATAAGGTTTTTCACGTAGTCACTCTAGGTATCGTCCGGTTGAAATGATAACAATGTATTCAGTGTTGTTTTTACATCGCAACCGTGGAGCAGAAAGAGTAGTGTGAAGCCTGTACTTTGTATTCCGAACTGTAGCAGAAGCTTTCTAACGCTCCACTCCTTTTCACATTCGTCAGACATCACCAGTAACACCCTATGAGTGCGTTAGCATGCTAGAATAAATTACTTGGTTTAAGAGTGGAGCCTTATTCTATGACAGAACACGTCTGTGTTTAGCTCTACCAAATTTGTTTCATTTCTGTATTGTTGTCAAAGAAGCACAGGGGTTTACATAGATGGTGACATGACAATTTTAGGACAGTTGTCAAGATAGCATATTACGTCCTGATTAGCACAAATAACACTGAACACAACAATATCAGATTTAAACAGAAGGTTCTCTACAAGACATTTCTTACTTCTAGACAGTGAAGCACTGTCTGAGTTGGTCAGTATTGCGATAAATCATCCGATTCCGTTTCTAAGTCCGGTACCATTTAGAATGACAATCAAGTCTATGGATGATGGTTATGTTTTTGTTGTTGTGGTAAGATGAGCAAAAGATTACTCAAGGTTGCTGATGTTCACAGTGGATGCGAGGTGGTGATCCAACAATTTTACGCCTCTGCCAACGTCATTTACCTTTAGGTGCGACGTGCTGTCGGCTACATGGCTGCTCTAGCTCTTGAAAATCCTATTAAAAGCTAATTCAAATTTTTATTGATTTTATCAGCTGAAACTGTCCTATGTTTATCGTTAGGGGAGAAACCATGCATTTCAAAGTGTTGCAATTTGCCATAAGGAATATCGGACATTTGTATTGCTAGAACAGTTAAAATGGATTTTTTGTTGGTAGGTAGATACAACAATGGTCTTGTATAGGAAGGGGTCTAGAAAGGTTTCTTGATTTCTTCTAGTCCAGGTCTTCTTTCTTCCTAATCTTCTGCAGTGAATCTTCTTCTCTTGTTGCTTCTTGTTATCTTCTCATTAGTGTCTTCGTTCTACTCTGGACCGGAAATTGGGATTTAAGACATGCTTAACCATGTATTGTATAATCCATTCTTATGGTTGTTCTTCAGGATAGAGTGGACTGACTTCCATCGTTCTCTTGCTTATTACAACGAGCGTTCAGGGAATATTCTGTAGATGCTGGATTCTTTATGGTAAGACGATAGTTTCAGCTGTTCTGTATCTTGGGTTACAGAAACGCGCCTCTTTACCTTCCGGAGAATTCAAACATTTGTTCATCAATTATGTAACACATCCGCCTTCATGCCGGTTTGGTGAACATCCATCATATCTCCTTATTTTGCTCCAAGCATTTTGCGATAGAAGTGCTAAGTATCTATCACTTTCGCAAAACTGTAGTTATGAAGATCGAATGTGACTTTCACATGAATTAAGATCGCATCATGGCACATGTCGACTGTATCCGGGATTCGTCATAGGTACCCATACTTTTCCACAGAGGAGTTATCCTGTTAGACTGTTGCTTCCACACAGGCATTTCCTTTCGTCATCTCCAAAGCTGACGCACCAGGCACCCAAACTTTGTGTTCCTTCCTCTCATGCCTAACTGCTCTACTCAGTTCTGCTGTCGATCTGACCGCAATGACGATGCATTGTCCTTGATGACGTCATGCATAATACAAATGTATTAGTATATTATTTTTCTTTGTTTAACTACAGGCACGACATATTATAAAAACTCCGCAACTTGACTACGACTACTGCGACTATTTCTCTACAGTCTCATCTTCAAAATACAATATATCTCTGTTTCTTTTTCTTATTTAAAATTCCCTTCACCGTTCTATTTCATTATTCTAGAGGTTGTAATTTTATTAGTTGAAGTTATCACTATCTCCTTCTTATAAAGGGTAAACGTTTACATTACTTTCTGCCCCTGTCTTACTCTTCCTTATTGAAATCATCCCTGTGTTAAACTCACATCACTTTGTCTACATCCTTCCAAGAAACAGCATTTTTGTTGATTTCCTTAATAATTCAGTTCTCTCTCTTGATTCTTATCTCCCAACAATTCGGCGGCTCACCAAAAACATTATTATTGTTTGACCTCTGTCAGTTGCTAAAGCCATAGCTATTATTATCCCAAGGACGATTAGTGTTCTTCCGAAAAAGGTTACCTTTCCCAACATTACTACTGGTTTCTCTCACTGTACGTTGTTTCTTCGCGTTATCTTCACTGAAGATGAATTCAGGTTCTCTTAAGATCCCTTTAAATGCCTGTATATTATCTCCAGCTCTTCCAACCACCAATTGGTGATAACGCAAGGGTAACTTCATCGTGCACATACGTAACACTTCCCCGTCACTGTATGGATCCTCCAGACACTGATTATTTTTTGGTCATTTCTTCAAAAAATGTAACTGGCTTCTTCTCTCCAGAAATTTTCAAATGACGTCTTCTGTAAGAATTCATATTTTATTCTATTTTTTGTTACCGCGGACCTGTATCGGTCCAAGAATGCAATCTTTAATTGTTCACATGACTGACAGTTTGCAGCGCTTCTTTGCATAGTTTCCGCTATTGCGGGGCAGTGTTCTGGTAAACCGATTTGAAATTGATGTATAAACGTGTGGGTGTGTAAGCCACTTCTGTTTTCCTTGTAATCTTGGAAGTTTCTGACTGTCAAAAAACGATTATTTTCAAATTTTTCTATTGCACCATGTGGCGTTTGTGTTTTCCGTCCCCTTAAATTTTGTCATATTTTCCTTTATTCGTACTACCACATTTGGATCCTGATCACACTGACA
Organism: Schistocerca gregaria; assembly: GCF_023897955.1. Lineage (NCBI taxonomy): Eukaryota > Metazoa > Arthropoda > Insecta > Orthoptera > Acrididae > Schistocerca > Schistocerca gregaria. Next base: position 840,654,865 of record NC_064931.1, read on the forward strand.
GAACCACAGGCACATAGACACAGGAAACAGAGCATGCACAATGTCGGCCCTAGTACAGTGTATATCCACCTTTCGCAGCAATGCGGGCTGCTACTCTCCCATGGAGACGATCGTAGAGATGCTGGATGTTGTCCTGTGGAACGGCTTGCCATGCCATTTCCACCTGGCGCCTCGGTTGGAGCAGCGTTCGTGCTGGACATGCAAACCGCGTGAGACGACGCTTCATCCAGTCCCAAACATGCTCAATGGGGGACAGATCCGGAGATCTTGCTGGCCAGGGTAGTTGACTTACACCTTCTAGAGCACGTTGGGTGGCACGGGATACATGCGGACGTGCATTGTCCTGTTGGAACCGCAAGTTCCCTTGCCGGTCTAGGAATGGTAGAACGATGGGTTCGATGACGGTTTGGATGTACCGTGCACTATTCAGTGTCCCCTCGACGATCACCAGAGGTGTACGGCCAGTGTAGGAGATCGCTCCCCACACCATGACGCCGGGTGTTGGCCCTGTGTGCTTCGGTCGTATGCAGTCCTGATTGTGGCGCTCACCTGCACGGCGCCAAACACGCATACGACCATCATTTTCACCAGGGCAGAAGCGACTCTCATCGCTGAAGACGACACGTCTCCATTCGTCCCTCCATTCACGCCTGTCGCGACACAACTGGAGGCGGGTTGCACGATGTTGCGGCGTGAGCGGAAGACGGCTTAACGGTGTGCGGGACCGTAGCCCAGCTTCATGGAGACGGTTGCGAATGGTCCTCGCCGATACCCCAGGAGCAACTGTGTCCCTAATTTGCTGGGAAGTGGCGGTGCGGTCCCCTACGGCACTGCGTAGGATCCTACGGTCTTGGCGTGCATCCGAGCGTCGCTGCAGTCCGGTCCCAGGTCGACGGGCACGTGCACCTTCCGCCAACCACTGGCGACATCGATGTACTGTGGAGACCTCACGCCCCACGTGTTGAGCAATTCGGCGGTACGTCCACCCGGCCTCCCGCATGCCCACTATACGCCCTCGCTCAAAGTGTGTCAACTGCACATACGGTTCACGTCCACGCTGTCGCGGCATGCTACCAGTGTTAAAGACTGCGATGGAGCTCCGTATGCCACGGCAAACTGGCTGACACTGACGGCGGCGGTGCACAAATGCTGCGCAGCTAGCGCCATTCGACGGCCAACACCGCGGTTCCTGGTGTGTCTGCTGTGCCGTGCGTGTGATCATTGCTTGTACAGCCCTTTCGCAGTGTCCGGAGCAAGTATGGTGGGTCTGACACACCGGTGTCAATGTGTTCTTTTTTCCATTTCCAGGAGTGTATCTGAGTCCCATCCAGCATCGCATCTGTGCAGTGGTGTGCAATTATCTAAACCGTACTGTTCCTCGTGTATCGGATTGGAAGATACGTTCAAATATTCCGTTACTGGATCAGAGTTTTGTCTTTGTACTTGCTTCATATTGACCTGCAGTATGTGGCCTGTTGTACTGTAACTCGTAAACTGAGAATTTGTACGTGTGGCGGAGTAAACTGCTCTGTTATCGCGTCATACGCGTACGTTCGGAAGGTCTGCTGCCGCTCTGTTGGTATGCGCGCAGTTACCGCTTCTCGCACCATCGTCTGCTGTGAAGGCACTTTACCTGCTTCGCTCACCGGTCTCTACTGTACTTCTTCAGTATGTTACTGTTTCGGATCGGAAAATAATGACGCAAAATCTTGTGGACATACAAGTTGACTCTCAGGACTTTCTTGCGTTTCCGCAACTGACACGGAGGAGAGTTCCCAGATAACAGAACGCAGTATGTCATTCTCAATGGAGAGAAGTCTTCAGAAGTAAGAGTGATCTCACGTGTGCCCCAGGGGAGTGTCGTAGGACCGTTTATATTTACAATATACATAAAAGACCTTGTGGATAACATCGGAAGTTCACTGAGGCTTCTTGCGGATAACGCTGTGGTATATCGAGAGGTAGCAACAATGGAAAATTGTACTAAAATGCAGGAGGATCTGCAACGAATTGAAGCATGATGCAGGGAATGGCAATTGAATCACAATGTAGACCAGTGTAATGTACTACAAATACATAGAAAGAAAGATCCTTTATCATTTAGCTCCATTATAGCAAGTCAGCAACTGGAAGCAGTTAATTCCATAAATTACCTGGGAGAAGGCATTAGGAGTGATTTAAAATGGAGTGATCATATAAAGTTGATCGTCGGTAAAGCAGATGCCAGACTGAGATTCATTGGAAGAATCCTAAGGAAATGCAATCCGAAAATAAAGGAAGTAGGTTACAGTACAATTGTTCGCCCACTGCTTGAATATTGCTCAGCAGTGTGGGATCCGTACCAGATGGGGTTGATAGAGGAGGTAGAGAAGATCCAACGGAGAGCAGCGCGCTTCATTACAGGATCATTTAGTAATCGCGAAAGCGTTACGGCGATGATAGATAAACTCCAGTGGAAGACTTTGCAGAAGAGACGCTCAATAGCTCGGTACGGGCTTTTGTTGAAGTTTCGAAAACATAACTTCACGGAGGAGTGAAGCAGTATACTGCCCCCTCCTATGTATATCTCGCGAAGAGACCATGAGGATAAAATCAGGGAGATTAGAGCCTACACAGAGGCATACCGACAATCTTTCTTCCCACGAACAATACGAGACTGGAATAGAGGGGACAACCATAAGAGGTACTCAAAGTAGCCTGCGCCACACACCGTCAGGTGGCTTGTTGAGTATGGATGCAGATGTAGATGTAGACTGCATAACGGACTTCGTTGCATCTGACTTTTTCCACCACTGTGTCAGATGGTACTACCGATCGTTTCACCGCACTACTGCCTTCAGTACAGTTCTCAACACACTGCTTCAGTTCTGTACGATTCTGATCACACTGCTGCTTGTTTTTCGAGACGATATTTACAATACGTGTGCCGAATCTTTTAGCGCGGCTCGAGTGACACGTTTTCTGACATTGAGTTCTTCCACGATTTGATGCGCCTTACCAGACACTTTACGTGCTAAATTATCTAAACTTTAGTTCTAATTAGACAGTGCATCCTGCACCTGGTCAATGTCAGTACGCATCTTTTTGTGATAAGCCATTAGCGTCACTTTCCCGATTTTAGTCAACTGGTTCGCACCTGTTGCTGATCTTTGTTATTTTATTGAACCTAGCATAGTTTTCAATCGTAAGATCATTTAAAGCAGCATTTGTGGCCGCTAACCGTGCATTATTTTCGGTTTTTAAATTAGCCGTTTCGGTTTTTTAAGCCACCAGCCCTGCATTTTTTTTCTTTTTTCTAAGTCTGCTAACCATGCGCTTGTCGTTTCACATGTTTTCTTAACAACAAAAGTGAGTTGCTACAACATTGCGAACACACTAGCAGACTCTTCGTCGTCGCCATCGTCGACATCTGGTGTAAATGCTTCCGTTCGCGCCTTTCATGTGACGTGTCACCGACTTCCGTGCACAGTGCTGACGTACTTACACACATTCTTTCTGCAGGAAACTGTCCGTTCGATTGAGAATTAGAACATTTGGTTCAATGTACCGGAGTTGCACGTCCTCTGAATTTTCTTCTGAACCACTAGATTCGTCATCTGTTCGGTTTTGCCGGCCGCGGTGGTCTAGTGGTTCTAGGCGCTCAGTCCGGAACCGTGCGACTGCTAAGGTCGCAGGATCGAATCCTGCCTCGGGCATGGATGTGTGTGATGTCCTTAGGTTAGTTAGGTTTAAGTAGTTCTCAGTTCTAGGGGACTGATGACCACAGATGTTAAGTCTCATAGTGCTCAGAACCATTTGAACCATTTGTTTGCTCGGTTTTGTGTGGTCTCAACCTGAGATACCGATCGCAAAACTGCCACCATTCTCTCTACATTGACACTTCGTTCGTTTGCGTGACTCGCATTCCACCCATTTTATTGTACGTCATTTTCTATCGTATCAACATCTTCAGTTTGCCCCATATGCGATGACCTACGACCGTCCGCCATGTCAGACCCTCAAACTGACCTTTGCCTTCCACGCTTTGCGCGAGTCTGAGCTCTAGTCAACAAGAAGTAATACGACCTGACACGACTCCAAAATATCATAGAAGGTCTCTTGTGACATTAACACATAATTATCAACACCGTTCAGTTTGTGGGTACTCAAACAAACTGAACAACGCCTGTGAATAACTTTGCAGGTGCCAGAAGGGTCATGCACAATCTACTTTTACTCTAAATAAAAAATTGTTTCTTTACTCGTTAATACAACCTTTTCTACTCTGTGGATCACATAGTTACAGTACTCTGACCACTATGCAGACACATATATTGAGGAACCTTGTCGCTTTTCTTTCTCAAAAAGAAAAAAAGTTCTTAATTATTCTTTATAATTTGACTTATTGCAGCCCTGGCAGACCAAATGCCGTCCTGGCAGGGTCGCCATTATCTGACACTCCACTCCTTTTAACATTTGTCAGACATCAGCAGAAACACCATGTGAGTGCATTAGCATCACTAGAATAAATTACTGGGGTTAGGAGTGGACCCTTATTCTATGACACAATACATCTGTGTTTATCTCTACAAAATTTGTTTAATTTCTGTATTGTTGTAAAATATGCACACGGGTTTACATAGCTTGTGACATGACAATTTCAGGACAGTTGTCAAGATAACGTATTATGTCCCTATTAGCAGAAACAGCACTGAACACAATAATAGCAAATTTAGATAGAAGATTCTCTACAAGGCTTTTGTTACTTGTAGATAGTGAATCACTGTCTGCGTTGGTCAATATTATGACAAATAATCGGAAACTGGTTCTAAGTTCCGTGCTATTTAGGGTGACAATCAAGTCTTTCAAGTTGGTTTTTCTTTGGGACTAGATCAGTAAAGACTACTCAAGGTTGCTCTATTCCCTAAACTGGTGATCCAAGAATTTTACGCATCTGCGAGCGGCATCCACCTTTAGCTGCAATGTGCTGTTGGCTGCATGGTTGCTCTCGCCCTCTGAAAGTCTTATAAAAATCTAATCAAGATCTTTACTGATTTTGTCACCTGAAACTGTTCTACGTTTCTTTTTAGGAGAGAAAACATGTACTCATCCCTAGTCTGGAGAATATGGCGATATACACATGCATGGATGGAGAAGTGTGTATACTTTATGGCTTTCTCTGTTCTCGCAAGAACATTTACTATGTGGCTGTTACGTTTCTCCTCTATTGGAGCTCAACGACTGTTCAGGTGATTTCTAGCTGAATGTCAGCCAAATTAATTGCAGTGTTCACACACAATTCCTCGTTTGGCGTCGTAGAGAGGGCGATGCGCCCTGTTCTACATTTAACGCTGGTTCGGAGGAGAATCCTCAAGGTTTCCGGTATTGTGTCTTTCAGAGCAAATTGTCCCCTACCTGTGTCCTTTCGTGCTTCATGCCAGGGCTTTTTCAGACCGATAGGAGCGTTCCTTTGATCTTGTGGAAAATACCTCGCCAATCGCAAAAGCCCTACCTTTAAAATGCATCCAAATATCGCCACTTCTACTCCTTCAAATGGTTAAAATGGCTCTGAGAAATATGGGACTGAACATCTGAGGTCATCAGTCCCCTAGAAGTTAGAAATACTTAAACGTAACTAACTTAAGGACATCACACACATCGATGCCCGAGGCCGGATTCGAACCTGCTAACGTAGCAGTCGCGCAACTCCAGACTGAAGCGCCTTGAATCGCTCGGCCACCAGAGCCGGCTCTCCTCCTTCCAATTATTTTTCAGCCAATGGGACATTTTGTCTCCCGCTCCTGACCCCTAAAAGTTACACTAGTACATGAGGAGGGCACCACAGGCATTTCACGTGATCAACTGCGTCTCTGGCCTGTTTGTGTCCATCTGCGCTGGTAACTGCTCCCTTCGATGTACACTCCTGGAAATGGAAAAAAGAACACATTGACACCGATGTGTCAGACCCACCATACTTGCTCCGGACACTGCGAGAGGGCTGTACAAGCAATGATCACACGCACGGCACAGCGGACACACCAGGAACCGCGGTGTTGGCCGTCGAATGGCGCTAGCTGCGCAGCATTTGTGCACCGCCGCCGTCAGTGTCAACCAGTTTGCCATGGCATACGGAGCTCCATCGCAGTCCTTAACACTGGTAGCATGCCGCGACAGCGCGGCCGTGAACCGTATGTGCAGTTGACACACTTTGAGCGAGGGCGTATAGTGGGCATGTGGGAGGCCTGGTGGACGTACCGCCGAATTGCTCAACACGTGGCGCGTGAGGTCTCCACAGTACATCGATGTTGTCGCCAGTGGTCGGCGGAAGGTGCACGTGCCCGTCGACCTGGGACCGGACTGCAGCGACGCTCGGATGCACGCCAAGACCGTAGGATCCTACGCAGTGCCGTAGGGGACCGCACCGCCACTTCCCAGCAAATTAGGGACACAGTTGCTCCTGGGGTATCGGCGAGGACCATTCGCAACCGTCTCCATGAAGCTGGGCTACGGTCCCGCACACCGTTAAGCCGTCTTCCGCTCACGCCGCAACATCGTGCAACCCGCCTCCAGTTGTGTCGCGACAGGCGTGAATGGAGGGACGAATGGAGACGTGTCGTCTTCAGCGATGAGAGTCGCTTCTGCCCTGGTGAAAATGATGGTCGTATGCGTGTTTGGCGCCGTGCAGGTGAGCGCCACAATCAGGACTGCATACGACCGAAGCACACAGGGCCAACACCCGGCGTCATGGTGTGGGGAGCGATCTCCTACACTGGCCGTACACCTCTGGTGATCGTCGAGGGGACACTGAATAGTGCACGGTACATCCAAACCGTCATCGAACCCATCGTTCTACCATTCCTAGACCGGCAAGGGAACTTGCGGTTCCAACAGGACAATGCACGTCCGCATGTATCCCGTGCCACCCAACGTGCTCTAGAAGGTGTAAGTCAACTACCCTGGCCAGCAAGATCTCCGGATCTGTCCCCCATTGAGCATGTTTGGGACTGGATGAAGCGTCGTCTCACGCGGTTTGCACGTCCAGCACGAACGCTGCTCCAACTGAGGCGCCAGGTGGAAATGGCATGGCAAGCCGTTCCACAGGATAACATCCAGCATCTCTACGATCGTCTCCATGGGAGAGTAGCAGCCCGCATTGCTGCGAAAGGTGGATATACTCTGTACTAGGGCCGACATTGTGCATGCTCTGTTGCCTGTGTCTATGTGCCTGTGGTTCTGTCAGTGTGATCATGTGATGTATCTGACCCCAGGAATGTGTCAATAAAATTTCCCCTTCCTGGGACAATGAATTCACGGTGTTCTTATTTCAGTTTCCAGGAGTGTATTTCCCGGCGCGTGTATGCGGGTCATGACTGCACAATTCGCGTCTGTCCCCAAACTAAAACGTTATTTCGAGCAGCTTTTTTCACCTTTTGCTTATTGACATGCAGGATTTGAGTTAGGTGTGTTAATACCATCAAGTCGATTGTTATTCCTTCCGTCCATTTTGATAGGCGAATTTGCTCACTATGACCGAAGTATGTCAGGTGACATATCCACCTACTTTTTGCAATGTATAAAACCTCATGTGAACTGCAAAATTATCATTCATTCAAGCTGCCACCTTACAGCCTGTAGTGTGTGTTCTGCATTGTTGTATGCAAATGTCATAACGGGCAGTTGTATCCCAATCTCTCTTTTCGCCATGAACATACATCGAGAATATGTCACAACGTGATACTAGACTAGACTGGGAAACCTTACTAATATCAGAGATAATGACAAGTGTATTTCCTTGGTGGTGGTGGTGGTTAGTGTTTAACGTCCTGTCGACAACGAGGTCATTAGAGATGGAGCGCAAGCTCGGTCTATGGAAGGATTGGGAAGGAAATGGGCCGTGCCCTTTCAAAGGAACCATCCCGGCATTTGCCGGAAACGATTTAGGAAAATCACGGAAAACCTAAATCAGGATGGCTGGAGACGGGATTGAACCGTCGTCCTCCCGAATGCGAGTCCAGTGTGCTAACCACTGCGCCACCTCGCTAGGTGTGTATCTCCGTGTTCAAAGTGAAATGGCTCTGAGCTCAATGGGACTTAACAGTGGAGGTCATCAGTTCCCTAGAACTTAGTATTACTTAAACCTAACTAACCTACGGACATCACACACAGCCATGCCCAAGGCAGGATTCGAACCTGCGACCGTAGCGGTGGCGCGGTTCCAGACTGGAGCGCCTAGAACCGCTCGGCCACTGCGGCCGGCTGTTCAAAGCGACATCATCTGTAAGGAGCTTGACAATTTCTGGGGCCTTGGCAGCATCGAAGGTGAGATAGTCAGTGAAGAATATTTTATCGAAGATGAGGTAGGCAGTGAGAATATTTTATATTTATTCCAGTTTAGTGACCACGAAAGCGTCCGCAAGATCTCAATTCCAGTTCAGTAGAATGGAGATGTGGTTGTGGGAAACAATACCAGAAGCCCTAGAAGTAATTGTGGCACGTGCTTCCGTCTCTGGTATTCCTCGCAATGGCTGACATACTAACTATTCGGTTAGTCCTGGCCAGTGATACCTGCGTCTGATACTGTCTAGACTGTTTAGACTGCACAGTCATCATGAATCATAAGTGAGCAGATGATGCCAGGAAATATATCATTATGGTTCGCCATAATTGCAACTATTTCCACCTCTTCGATCACACTTTCTCTTATACACTACTCCATTTATTAGTTGGTATGTTTGATTGGTAAGTTCCCGCCGTCCAGAAGAATTCTATGGTTTTCAGCAGTACTGGACCTTCTAACAACCCTACCACAACAAAGGTCAAAATTTAATAATGATTGTGTTGCTCACGCTGCAAAATACTGCATTTTCGGGCAACAACAAAGATATTATGTGGCAGGTGTCATTAGAGCACAGTTAATAAAGTCATTTCATGTGATAATGAATAAACTAGGCACTTATCTTTTCGTGTTCCCCACGCTGGTCTCGTAAAATCATGGCTCAATCGTCGAAAATGTAGGTGGTTATGATTCCAAGCTCGGATGCAAAGAGGCCTAGGTTTTATTCTGCGATATTCAAAAGTTTTGTAGATGCGCTTTACAAACCATTCTTGAAGATTACACTTTTGCAGGACAATGATGATAAAAAAAAGTAATTAGCACTCCGAATTTAAGTTACACTTCTTTTTTTTTTTTTTTACTTTTGCTGCAATATCACGTAACACACAAAACATCACCTCACAATACAAAACATACTTGAATACATCTTCCTCACTGTTAAAGTTCACATTTTATAAGCTGACTACAATATGTGTCTTTCCAACATGACGTCCAAGACTTGACTTTCTCAAGGTCCGGCTCTCTATCTAACTGCTTACGCGCTCAAAAATCACAGTTACAAGTACGTCAAAGATCATAGTGACAAAAGAAAGAATACACATAAGAATAATATCATTGCTGTTGTGGTTGGCAGGAGAGCCAACACCCTGTTACTAGAGGAGGCTGAAAGGCACGCGTTTTAGCTCACGCAGGCTGGCGTGAGGTCTGGAACAGGACAAGGAAATTAGAATTTAGAAAAACGGACGTAGCTGGTGGAATACTTAACTTGAATCCATTATTGACGAACGTCGCTCTTGACGGCACATGATTCGCAATATCAATAGTAACTGAATATGGCGCCTTGCTAGGTCGTAGCAAATGACGTAGCGGAAGGCTATGCTAAACTATCGTCTCGGCAAATGAGAGCGTATTTTGTAAGTGAACCATCGCTAGCAAAGTCGGCTGTACAACCGCGTGAGTGGTAGGAAGTCTCTCTAGACCTGCCGTGTGGCGGCGCTCGGTCTGCAATCACTGATAGTGGCGACACGCGGGTCCGACGTATATTAACGAACCGCGGCCGATTTAAAGGCTACCACCTAGCAATTGTGGTGTCTGGCGGTGACACCACAATTGCAATATAAACATATCGATAAATCAAAGTACTTCTACATTAATGAAATCAAATCTGAATGTTGTCTCAGAAATATGTCAACTACTTTGCAGAAACACAGTAGAATATTGCTGGTAGCGAGAGGTTGAGTTGAGGTGCCGTAATGGTTACGTAATTCAAGTACCATTACAACCTTCCGCCTATACAGCATCAATTTCACTTAATGCTGAAATGACTGAGATTACATCCACGATGCTTTGCTCCACCAAAGTATTTCTTGGAAGGCAGTGGGCGTCCTTGTGTCTCTGTCCGCTTTTGTTCATCACTGTGATGTCATAGTCCAGCGTCTTCAATGATAATTTCGCCTGTCGATCCTACAGGTCCTTCAGGGTACTCGGCCAGCACAGAGGATGGTGGTTGATCACAACAATGAATGAAGTGCCAAATACATATGACCAGAACTTGTTGATGACACGAATACGTGCAAGACACACTTTCTCTGTTGTAGAGTAATTCATCTCGGACTTAGAGAGTACTCTGGAATCATAACCTACCGCATTTCCAGAACCTTCGTGAATTTGTACTAGAAATGCCCCTATCCCACAAACGCTACTGTCCATTTACAGTCCTACCTCCACATTTTCGGCACACAATGCTAGAACGGGAAAAGCTGTTAGCGCCTAATTAGACACAAGGAATTATTTTTCTCTCACCTTATTCCACGAGAATTTGACGTCTCTCTGCGGAAGCTTTCCAAATTCTTGTTTCGAATGTTTATTGTAGAATGGACGGTGTGTCTACAGTCCGTGGCTCCTTGTGACCAATTTGAATGGTGTATTCGCCAAAACAAATGGTGTGGTCACAGGGCGTTTACATCTCTAACACAAGTAATGTGAGCAACACAAAATGAAATGAATATTTAGCGTATATCTATATCTTCTGTAACTTCTACACCCATTCCATACTAATGATAAAACAGTAAAATCATTGTGTCTGTTTGATACTTTGAAGACACTAACCTACAAAACTATCTGACGGATTCTCATGGGATTCCCACAGTTAACATGAGCTAAGTTGAGGCAACGTATTGTCATTATTTCATTAAAATCTGAACACGTAAAAAAAGATACCGTAGTTTAAAGTTTTATCCAAAATAGTCTGCTCATTCCAGCAGTTCGAATGTTGACCATCACAGAATATTAAATTAAAGAACAAATAGATGGTGATGTCAGTTTCGTAGTATATCAAAGAACGCTGTGGCAGATGTATTTTCGGAAGTTTAGTCAATGACAGAATTAAGTACAGCAATCTTATCTTTACTTGGCTAGAGTATACGGATTTACAGATTTCGTCTTGAGTTTTAAAAACTTAACGACACTTCTTCGCTTCTTTTGACACGTTTATTTATGTTATTAGCTAGAAGAAACGAATTTATTGAATTTTGCTTTGTGATTTGGGTGCCTGCTTATTACAATTTGATTTCGTTCTGTTTACGATAAAAAAATTGTTGAAAAAGCTCGAGGCTATCTGAATACCTCAGGATTATACGGTCTCAAGAAACGAATACAGATCGTGAGGCGAGATTTCATGCTGCTCGAGAACAGTAGGACTCAGCTAGGTCTTTGGAAACTACTTCCGAAATCGTGACGCGACGTATCTCCGATCGAGAGAATCACACATTATCTCACTCCTCAGAACTCTTGATTCATATGGGCTTAAAGTCACTTCTCACTAACGTAACATCATAAAAGCGGAAATTTTGACTGGAAGCGTCGCAATGAATCCCACTTACTCCTAAAAGTTAACTGTTCTGCATTTAACGTGTACAATTCTCGGTGAACTTGTAGTGTGCCATGACCATAAACAAGACTCAAGGGCAGATGCAGCGTTTTGCTGGCATGGACCACTATGTCAGTTGCTATAAGTAGGACCAGCTCAACTCGGCTCTCTTCCTTGTTAGTGAGGTAAACAAGCTCTTCACTGATGTCCCCAGTCATATTACTTCAAATGCTGTACACAATAAGCTCTCTAACTCAGAAATAAATTCCACGCCTACGAATACTAGGCGTGGAATTTATTTCTGAGTTAGAGAGCTAGCACAGCTGCACATAAACACACGGGCAAAACCGGGTCTCTCAGTTAGTTACAGTAATATACGCAAATATGTGCTTTTAATGATGAATGCCCTTTGAGACTAAAAATAATAATAATTAGTACAAATGTTTCAACAACTTGGAAACTATTTCAGTTGTAGATTTGCAGTAACTAAATAGACAAATGACCCCTTGTCCAAGTTAGTAGCGTTACACCATTATTAACCATGTACCTAAATTGATCATTAGCGTCATATTATAATGTAATAACAGAAAGTGTTAAACGTATTAATACTCTTCCTTTGTAGTTCATACCAAACAGTTGTAACATTGCTTGATAAATTGTGTTACTGTTGGTATCTTATTTGCAAAACCTATGATCTCTATCAATTAAAGTCAATCGCAACAGTCAACTTTCTTTATGAACCGTACTAATGCATGGTACAAGTTTGCGTAATTAGGGTGGCGACCGTTTCCATTTACGTAATTGCAGTTTACTTGATTACTGATATATCTTGGTTCGATTCGCTTTTGTTATGCTACTGCTTCCTTTCAACATAAATCTTTACAGAAACAAAAACAGTCTGATAACTTTTCATTGCTCACTATCACGGCCGAATAGGCGTCCTCTCACAGGAGTAGCATTAGCGGTGCAGTGCTAATTTAGTAGTACCCGGTAGTGTTATACGTCGTTTCATCATCGTACAGACTCCCGTATGTAGGACATAGTAATAAACATCGCTGGTACTGTCAAACAACTGAGAAAACAAGTAGGTCACCAAGTCCGAATGAAACCTCAAGTGGGTTATGCAAAGAGTAATCTACAGAATTGGCCCCATACATAGTTTTCATTCATCACGAATCTCTCTCCCAGCCTACAGTCCTAAGTGAATGGAAAAAAGAGCAGTCGACTGCAGAATATAAGAAGGATAAGAGATACGGACCTGCAAAATTACAGATCAATGTCTGTAACATCGGTTTGCTGCAGAATTGTTGAATATATTCTCAGTTCCAATATAATAAATTTCCTTCACACAAGAAAATTACTGTCCACATATCAGCACGTTTTTTTAAAAAATAAATCTCGTGTGAAACTCAGCTTGCCCTTTTCTCGCATGATATCTTACGAACCATAAATTAAGATAACATACGGATGTCATACTCCTATATTTCCGTATAGAGTTGGTCACAGTGCCACACTGTGTCGACTGTTAACGAAGGTACGAGCATACAGTATAGACTGCAATGTATGTGAGTGGTTCGAAGACTTTTTTAGTAACAAAACCCAGTATGATATCCTGGATGGTGGGAGTTCATTGGAGACAAGGGTATCGTCAGGAGTGTCGTAGGAACGTGCTACATGGCCACTGAAACTCCCTGTATATATAAACATTCTGGCGATCGGGGTAAGCTGCGATCTTAGGCTGTTAGCTGATGATGCTCTTTGTTGTACGAGAAGCTGTCATCGTTGAGCGACTGTAAGAGGATAGAAGATGACTTAGAATAGTTGATTTAATGAATGGCAGCTAACTCTAAATGTAGAAAAACGAATGAAAAGAAAAACAAACCAACAACATTCGATTACAGTGTTAGTAGTGTGGTGCTTAACACAGAGACGTTGATTAAATAACGAGGTGTAACGTCGCAAAGCAATATTATATGGAATGTAGTATGGAAAGCGAAATAATTACTTCAGTAGAATGGTAGAATTGTAGGAAAGTGTGTTTCATCTGCAAAGGAGAACGCATATAATACATTACTACAGAGACCCATTGATGAGTACTGCTGGAGTGTGCGGGACTCGCAGTAGGTCAGATTTAGGGAAGACATCGAAGCAATTCAGACGTACACTGCTAGATATTTTGTTGGTAGGTTCGAACAACTCGCAAGTATTACGGAGATGTTTCGGGAACTCAATTGGGAATCATTGGACTGAGGACGACATTCTTTTCGAGGAGCACTATTCAGAAAGTTTAGAGAACAGACATTTGAGGCTGAAAGCAGACTGGTTTTACTGTAGCCAATGTACATTCCGTGCAAGGATCATGAAGATAAGATTAGAGAGATTAGGGCTCTTACAGAGGCATGTAGACAATCATGTTTTCCTCAGTCTGTTTGCGAGTGGAACAGAAAAGGAAATGACTAATAGCTTTACAGGGTACTCTCCGCCACGTACCATACTGTGGGTTGTGAAACCTGTATGTAGCTGTAGATTTATACACTATCTTATCGAAAGTATCCGGACACCTGGGTGAAAATTACTTACAAGTTCGTGGCGCCCTTCATTGGTAATGCTGGAATTCATTATGGTGTTGGCCGACCCTTAGCCTTGATGACAGCTTCCACACTCTCAGGCATAAGCTCAGTCAGGTGCTGGAAGGGTTCTTGGGGAATGGCAGCCCATTCTTCACGGACTGGTGCACTGAGGAGAGTTATCGATGTCACTCGTTGAGGCCTGGCACGAGGTCGGTGTTCAAAAACATGTCAAAGGTGTTCTATCGTTTTCACGTCAGGACCCTGTGCAGGCTAGTTAGTACAGGGATTTTATGGTCGTGTAACCACTCCGCCACAGGCCGCTCCTTATGAACAGGTGCTCGATCGTGTTGAAAGATGCAATCGCCATCCCCGAATTGCTGTTCAACAATGGCAGGCAATAATGTAGGCCTGTGCTGTGATACTACCAGCTAAAGAACAAGGGGTGCGTGCTCCCTCCAAGAAAATCAGGACCACATCATAACAACACGTTCACCTGGCATTGCCCATACCCACATCCTGCCATCGGATCGACACATTGTGTAAAGTGATTTGTCATTCCACGCAACGATTTTCCACTGTTCAGTCTTCAAATGTTAACGCTCCTTACATGAAGCAAGGCGTCGTTTGGCATTTACCGGCGTGAGGTGTGGCTTATGAGCAGCCAATCGACAATGAAATTCAAGTTTTATCAACTGTCATAGTACTTGTTGTGGATCCTGACGCAGTTTGGAATCCCTGTGTGATGGTCTGGGTAGATGTCTGCCTATTACACATTACGACCCTCTTGAACTGTCGGCAGTCTTTGCCAGCCAGCAGACGAGGTCGGCCTCTACGCTTTTGTGCTGTATGCGTTTCTTCACGTTTACACTTCACCATCACATCGGAAACAGTGGACCTAGGTGATATGGCCCTACTCAAGGCTGGATTTATCGTTAAGTAGGAGAGTGAGTGGGTGGGCTAGGCCAAGTTCTGGGGGATCGAACAATACAGGCTCCGACAGAAATAGCGAGTGGCGCGCCTCAGAATAGGCAACTATCTCAACCCGAATACGCGCCCAAGGTAGAGGGTACAGGATCACGGTTGAGGAAGGAACATCGGAAACCAATGTCGGTCTTGAAATTATCATAAATGCAGACGTTTCTTGCTTAAGTCGGAAAAATGTATATAAAAGGATATACCAAAATTAGGCTCACTACGCAATCAAACCAACAACCGAAGCACAATTCTCAATAATGAAAGGGTAATTCTCAGACCTGTTATTTATAAACAGTACGTATGCACGTGAAACAAGAAACATGTAATCGACCAAGCAACAAGCCAAGAATACTACAGGTGATGGCCGTAAGCTACCAGGTAAACCTGCTGCGGGTAAGAATATTAAATGCCCAGAATTATTTTACCATTTAAATATTAACAGGCAAAGAAAAAGGGCTATAATAAGAGAATCGTTGGAGCAAGAAGTAGCAGGTGTTACTGACAACAGTAATACTTAGTCACCAGACCTGCTGCGACCCACCATATACATACATTAAAGAAATGGCTTTAAACAGCAATATATATACAATATATAAAACTAGAACGATGTTATCTTGCTGACAACGCTAATAATCAGTCACCATACCTGCTGCGACCCAACATATACATTCCTAAAAGGTGCTTAAACAGCAACATATATATATCTATTTAAAAGAGCTAAAACTATGTAATCATCCAAGTCACAAGCGCAGAGTACAACTGCTAGTGGCTGTAAAACATTTGATAATAACAGTATTTCGCACTGTACGCTGTTTGAGCACTCAAAGGCTCTTCTTGTTGCTTGTCGTTAAGCAAATTGTCATTCAACGGTGCACGTTAACAACAACAGGAATATCAACGGCACTCTGTCGAAAAGTAGTAATCTTGCCAACAGTATTTAATAGTCACAGAGCAACGACGTATTTGGTAATAACAGTAATTTCAACTGTACGTTCATTGAACTCTCGACGTCGCTCTGTCTTAAGGCTCCTCTTGTCGCTTGCCGTTAAACAAATTGTTATTCAACAGTGCACGTTAACAACAACATGAAAATTCGGGGAACACTACAAGAAAGTCACGACACGAATCCACAAGATGCGAACTTGCAGATCAAGTTGACAATATACCATTTAACGGTGAACACACGGATTCGACCACAGGCAGACTGAAACTGTCAAACGGTGAGGCTCACTCTACCAGGAGACAATTTTGCCGTTGCAACCTTGCGGGCAGCAAAATATATAGTAAACTAGCAGCCAAGAGTCTAGTCTGCGTGAGGCAGCTCCGAATACCAACGGCCACAGTTTCACGGACGAACGGCCACCGTTTAGACCACCACGTCTTCTTTGAAGAACTCGATAATACAAACGGCCGAACAACATGACTCCAGGCATATCGCCTCACCGCCCTTCTAGATGAGTCGCAACACAAACCGCGACGAAGCGTGGCTTCCCACCTCAAAACAGTTCACCGTACGATACAATCCTGCTCGCGAAACGCGGCCATTCACCTGCCACCAACTGCCCGTACGTTAGTACGTCCTCTCTCTCCCAAAGCCGCGAGCAATAGTACGCCAAGCACCAACACCTCCTCTCCCGATGCGCCAGAGGATGGAGAGAACGTCTCACTAGGGATGTTTAGGAGTGTTCAAATCTCGTGGTCGTGCGGTAGCGTACACGCTTCCTACGCCCGGGTTCCCGGGGTCGATTCCCGGCGGGGTCAGGGATTTTCTCTGCTTCTTGATAACTGGGTGTTGTGTGATGTCCTTAGGTTAGTTAGGTTTAAGAAGTTCGAAGTTCTAGGGGATGTTAAGTCCCATAGTGCTCAGAGCCATTTGAAGCATTTTTGAAAAGTGTATGTTTTTGGGGGTGTCCGGGTGCTTTTGATCACATAATGTATGTAGATATAAGTATGTTCTGTGAAAGCCTATGTATATTGTAACTTTATGTGTACGTAGGCAAGTGATTTGGCTGCCTGGATTTGATATGAGGGAGATGAATTTGCTTGTGCGACTGAGAACTAGCTGTGCGGCCCCAGGGCGGAAGGCGCGTCGCATCCGATAGCAGTTAGCCAACCAGGTTTAGAGAGGACTAGCGTGGCCGGAAGAGGGTAAATCCCAAAGCTGCGAATTTCGACGACGGTCATCTACTGTAGCAGAATGCAGGACCATCAGCAATTGCAGACTTTGTTACAAGCTGAAAGATGGATTCTTACAGCTCTTCAAGAATCTATAATAATTCACAGAATTAAAGCACGGCTGAATATATCAAAAATCTCTGAAAAATTTGGCGCATCCATATTTCAGTACCTTTCAAAGTACGTAAGTTGTTATTTCACAGAGAGTAAACGTTTTCACAATGAACGTCTAAATTAACAACTTTTTAAAAATTCATACGATTTCAACATACTCATTATCTCAGATGATCGCATTGCACTGCACCTATCATCTGTGAAGGCCATACAGCTATGTCTACTCTGTTTATTGATTTATTACGTGTTCTACATTTTTTAATTGCGCAGAAAATCGTAACCTCCACAATCACACAGCAAATGAATGTAGCACGAACACGTCACCTATTGGCATACTTGTGTATTTCTTTAACGATGAGTTTAATATTTTGCTAGTAACTTTACTTAAATATTATTTACAATTGATAATACAATATCATCGTAATTTAGTAAGTGGTCTATCGGACGTGTTAGCTGACACAACCTTTGTAAAACAGTGCCAAAAGATGCTTCTGAAAAAGTGTAATTGTTCTAATTGTGATTTAAGTAATTTTCCAAACGATAATTAACAATTGTCTTCGACTATTTATTGCGAGCGCACTTGTACAATAATCCTGGTTGTTCATTTATGGACAAATCTTTACTTATATTTATTGTGAGTGATCTGAGTGTGACCGATTGTTTATAATATTTATTTATTTATGTATAATTGTAATATATTAGTTTCTCGGGGTGGTTAGTAGACTCGCAACCGAGCGCCTCCCTAGGTGGCGGATAGGGGAAGGCCTCCTAGATGTAGGTGGTAACGAGGAAATGAAATACTCGGGGTCGATCAAAACTACTAGTACGTCTGTTCCCACAGTGAAATTAGCCAACAAATCCTACACAATAATCAACGCACACGCACCGACTAATGACTACAACAGGAAAAACACGGACGAAATTGATGAATTCTGGGCGACAATGGAAGAAACTATCAGGAAACTTCCTGCATATAGAGTCAAAATAACACTAGGAGACTTCACCGCTAAACGCGGACAAAAAGGAATACAGGCACACCACAGGAAAACATAATCGACACAAGGACACAAACAAAATTGGAAAACAAAAACAATAACTACAAATCGACCACGTAATAGTCCATAAAGACTCACAAAAATTATTTTTTTTTAACATAGACACACGTAAAACCTACTTCGACTCTGACTACCACCTACTACAGAACTTGTGTTTTGCCCAAGAAAAAACTCCATAAGAACAAAATTGTTAGACCAGATCTAGAATACCTTACTTTAAACCAGATACAAATATTAGACAAAATTAAAATTGAGAAAACGACAGACTGGTCACATCTTCCAGTAAGAATCCGAGAGGCCATGAAACTATTACAAGCACCACGCACAAGGAAACACCGTTGGTTGTTGTTGCGTTGTTTTTGGGGAAGACCAGACAGCGAGGTCATCGGTCTCATCGGACTAGGGAAGGAGGGGGAACGAAGTCGGCCGTGCCCTTTGAAAGGAACCATCCCGGCATTTGCCTGGAGCGATTTAGGAAAATCACGGAAAACCTAAATCAGTATGGCCGGACGCGGGATTGAAACGTCGTCCTCCCGAATGCGAGTCCAGTGTCCAACCACTGGGCCACCTCGCTCGGTAAACACCGTAGGTGGCACCACTCGTGTGACCAAGCTATTGACCAACGAATCAGTGCATGGAAAAAAAATTAGTAGCCATAAATCCCCAGAGAATTGGATGAACTTCCTGAAAACACAGAAACAGTCCAGCAAAATCATTCGCAGTGAAAACAGAAGAACAATACAAGAAACTTCTACAGAACGTTTAGAGAAAATATGACTGGATATCAACCACCCAACTTGTACTTCAGAAGACAAGTTGGAACCCTAGAAACCAATACAAAAAACAGTTGTGACATTCTGGCAAAGTACTTTGAAAAACTCCTGAACATGGACCCCCTATGGAAGAACTGTTGACAGAAACGAGCACGTACAATCCAGACAGTGAACCTCCAACTCCAACTTCTGAACCACTGTTTACACTGTCGCGAGTAGGCATAACTTTTCGTACACGTATTTTCATTGTTTTCCGGTAACGTACTTGTCTTTCTGTCACTAAAATCGATTTGTACCATGAGTGTAAAGTGCCTGACGTGCCGTAGAATCGTTAGCTCCTGGGTCTGGTGTGATGGATGTAGTAACTTCTTCATTGGGGCGATTGTAATGGGGTGGGAATTGGGAAAATGAGCCAAACTCATCAGTGGTTCTGTAGGCTATGCAGTAGAGATAGACAGATTGTGGAACAGGAGGGGAAAATTGCTGCCCTTCAGGCTGAGTTAGATGAGGCTAGGCGAGAACTGGGCAGGTTAAGGGGGGAGAAGGGTAAACAGGGAAGTGGCAACAGGCATAAGGAACGGGCCAAGAGATTCTTCTGACAGCTTTGTTATTAATGTACAAAATAGGTTTGACCTGTCGCCTCAGTCAGAAACTGATGAGCCTCTCACAGAAGTAGATATAGACAGGGCTCAACAAGCTTTCAGCAGCAAATTGAATAAGAATGTAGGGAAGTCTGCAAATAGAAAGAAAGTCTTGCTGCTAGGTAGTTCGCACGCTAGGGGTGTGGGTCAACTTCTGCAGGATGAATTAGGGCCAGAATACCAGGTCACAAGTTTTTCCAAACCTAGTGCTGGACTGGGGCAGGGTACAGAGGATTTAGGTTTACTATGTAGAGGCTTTACTAAGGAAGATACCGTGGTTATTGTGGGTAAGCTGGACAACAGTATTGACAGAGATCCGGGGTACAACATAGAGTGTGACCTGGCAAAGATTGCATCAATATCGAGTCATACCGGTGTTGGGTTTGTGTCGGTTCTGGAGCGCCACGACCGACCTCATTTGAGCTCTTCTGTCAGGAGAGTTAATTTGGAGTTGGAACGGCTACTTGGATCTGGTGCAGGGTCACACATTGGTGTGGTTACTGTTGATTCACTCTGTAGGTGGGACTATACTAGACATGGCGTACACCTCAACAAGATAGGGAAGGGTAAACTGGCTGGGCTGATAGCAGGAAATTTAAAGGCGGGAGGAACTACATATCATGGTGGAAACTCTTTTTTAGTGTAAGATCAGTGTCCAGTGGGAAACTCAGCCAGGAAAGTACTAAAGATGTTAAAAAAGTTCAAGATGCTCACAAAAGTAAAGTGAAAAATAATGTTAGTGTATTTCATCAAAATATTGGGGGATTGAAGAGTAAAATTGATGAGCTTTTGATTTGTTTAGAAGATATAGAAACTGAAAATGTAATAGATGTACTATGCCAGTCTGAGCATCACATCGTCCCTGATATGCAAAAGGTTAGCATCAGTGGGTACAGATTAGCTACACGTGTAAGTAGAGATAATATGATGAGAGGAGGAGTTGCCATATATGTCAAAAGCTTCCACAGTGTAAAAAATTCAGAAACTAAAAAATTTTGTGTAGAGCAACATATGGAAGCATGTGCCACTGAACTAAAACTAAATGATGGCACTTTCACAATTGTAACAGTGTACAGGTCCCCCTCAGGGTATTTCCAGCTATTTCTAGAAAACTTGGATGCTTTGTTGTGCTATCTGTCAGACAGGGGGAAGCGAATTATCATTTGTGGGGATTTCAATGTTGATTCCCTGAAAGAGTGTAATAGGAACAATGACCTTGTAGTATTACTCAGTTCTTTCAATTTGAGCTCCGTCATTGATTTTCCTACTCGGATAACAAAGAACAGCAGGACATTGATTGATAACTTTTTTATAGACCAAGATAAGTTTAAGGACATAAATGCTTATCCTGTTGAGAATGGTCTTTCAGATCATGTTGCACAGCTAGTTACAGTACATGACACAGCTCCATGCAGTAGAGCAAATCAGACTTTCAAAGCAGTGCGTTCAATTAACAATATATATATTGCAAACTTTAGGGAAAGCCTACAGCAGCTAGACTGGGATGAAGTGTATAAGGAACCCGATGCAAACCTGAAATATAACTTACTTCACGATAATTTTTTAAGGGTATTTGAAAATTGTTTTCCCAAGAAAATAGTTAAACATAATTCCAAGAAAACATATAAATAATCTTCGCTAACCAAAGGAATAAGAATATCTTGCAACTGTAAAAGTGAACTGTATCTAACAGCAAGAGGTGGTACTGACCCCAGAATTGTTCAATATTATAAAAACTATTGTGCGGTACTAAGAAAAGTTATTAAAAAGTCCAGAAGCATGAGTATCATGTTTGAGATTAATAACTCTGATAATAAAGTTGAAGCAATTTGGAATATTATTGAAAGGGAAACAGGGCAACCAAGAGCACAGGAAGACTTTAGTGCCATAAAACTGAATGACAAATCTACTAACAAACAATCAGAAATTGAAAATATTTTCAATAATCATTTCTTAAATGTTGTGTAGAAAATAGGATCTAAATCTTCACTAGAAGAGGCAAGGCTACTAATAGAAGAGGCCATACCTGTGCAGTCTGAAACAACTGCATTTCCGCCAAACTCTCCCTCTGAAATCAGTAAAATAATAAAACTCACTGAAAAGTGAAAGCTCTTACGCTATTGATGGCGTTTCCAGCAAGGTACTTAAAGGTTGGTCCCCACAGATAAGTAGGATTCTCAGCCATGTATGTAATGGCTCTTTGGAGCAGGGTGTTTTCCCGATAGACTGAAATATGCCATTGTAAAACCTTTGCATAAAAAGGGAGATACGTTGGATGTCAACAACTACCGCCCAAACTCTCTTCTGACAGCTCTATCAAAAATGTTTGAGAAAGTAATGTATTCAAGAGTAGCCTCCTATATTTGTAAAAATAAAGTACTAACAAAATGTCAGTTTGGTTTTCAGAAAGGCTTTTCAACAGAAAATGCTATATGCGCTTTCACTGATCAAATATTAAATGTTCTGAATAACTGGACATCACCCATTGGAATTCTTTGTGATCTCTCAAAGGCCTTTGATTGTGTAAATCATGGAATTCTACTAGATAAGCTATATCATTATGGTTTGAGGGGGACAGTGCACAAATGGTTTAATTCATACTTAACTGGAAGAATGCAGAAAGTTGAAATAAGTGGTTCATGTAATGTAATGTTAAAACAACAGCTGATTCCTCAAACTGGGGGGGGGGGGGGGGAGGGCTATTAAGTACGGGGTCGCACAGGGTTCGGTCTTAGGTCCTTTACTGTTCTTGATATACACTCCTGGAAATTGAAATTAGAACACCGTGAATTCATTGTCCCAGGAAGGGGAAACTTTATTGACACATTCCTGGGGTCAGATACATCACATGATCACACTGACAGAACCACAGGCACATAGACACAGGCAACAGAGCATGCACAATGTCGGCACTAGTACAGTGTATATCCACCTTTCGCAGCAATGCAGGCTGCTATTCTCCCATGGAGACGATCGTAGAGATGCTGGATGTAGTCCTGTGGAACGGCTTGCCATGCCATTTCCACCTGGAGCCTCAGTTGGAACAGCGTTCGTGCTGGACGTGCAGACCGCGAACGATGGGTTCGATGACGGTTTGGATGTACCGTGCACTATTCAGTGTCCCCTCGACGATCACCAGAGGTGTACGGCCAGTGTAGGAGATCGTTCCCCACACCATGATGCCGGGTGTTGGCCCTGTGTGCCTCTGTCGTATGCAGTCCTGATTGTGGCGCTCACCTGCACGGCGCCAAACACGCATACGACCATCATTGGCACCAAGGCAGAAGCGACTCTCATCGCTGAAGACGACACGTCTCCATTCGTCCCTCCATTCACGCCTGTCGCGACACCACTGGAGGCGGGCTGCACGATGTTGGGGCGTGAGCGGAAGACGGCCTAACGGTGTGTGGGACCGTTGCCCAGCTTCATGGAGACGGTTGCGAATGGTCCTCGCCGATACCCCAGGAGCAACAGTGTCCCTAATTTGCTGGGAAGTGTCGGTGCGGTCCCCTACGGCACTGCGTAGGATCCTACAGTCTTGGCGTGCATCCGTGCGTCGCTGCGGTCCGGTCCCAGGTCGACGGGCAGGTGCACCTACCGCCGACCACTGGCGACAACATCGATGTACTGTGGAGACCTCACGCCCCACGTGTTGAACAACTCGGCGGTACGTCCACCCGGCCTCCCGCATGCCCACTATACGCCCTCGCTCAAAGTCCGTCAACTGCACATACGGTTCACGTCCACGCTGTCGCGGCATGCTACCAGTGTTAAAGACTGCGGTGGAGCTCCGTATGCCACGGCAAACTGGCTGACACTGACGGCGGCGGTGCACAAATGCTGCGCAGCTAGCGCCATTCGACGGCCAACACCGCGGTTCCTGGTGTGTCCGCTGTGCCGTGCGTGTGTCATTGCTTGTACAGCCCTCTCGCAGTGTCCGGAGCAAGTATGGTGGGTCTGACACACCGGTGTCAATGTGTTCTTTTTTCCATTTCCAGGAGTGTACATTAATGACTTACCATTCCACATTGATGAAGATGCAAAGTTAGTTCTTTTTGCTGATGATACAAGTATAGTAATAACATCCAAAAACCAAGAACTAAGTGATGCAATTGTAAATGATGTTTTTCACAAAATTATTAAGTGGTTCTCAGCAAACGGACTCTCTTTAAATTTTGATAAAACACAGTATACACAGTTCCGTACAGTAAATGGCACAACTCCACTAATAAATAAGGACTTTGAACATAAATCTGTATCTAAGGTAGCATTTTCAAAATTTTTAGGTGTGTCCATTGATGAGAGGTTAAACTGGAAGCTGCACATTGATGGTCTGCTGAAACGTCTGAGTTCAGCTACATATGCTATTAGGGTTATTGCAAATTTTGGTGACAAGCATCTCAGTAAATTAGCTTACTATGCCTACTTTCATTCACTGCTTTCGTATGGCATCATATTCTGGGGTAATTCATCGTTGAGTAGACAAGTATTCATTGCTCAAACACGTGTAATCAGAATAATTGCTGGAGCCCACCCACGGTCATCCTGCAGACATCTATTTAAGGACTAGGAATCCTCACAATAACCTCACAGCATATATATTCACTAATGAAATTTGTTGTTAATAATCCAACCCAGTTGACAAGTAATAGCAGTGTGCATAGCTATAACACCAGGATAAAGGATGATCTTCACTATGCAGGGTTAAATCTGACTTTGGCACAGAAAGGGGTACATTATGCTGCCACAAAAGTCTTTGGTCACCTACCAAACAGCATCAAAAGCCTGACAGATAGCCAACCAACATTTAAAAATAAATTAAAAGAATTTCTAGATGACGACTCCTTCTAATCATTGGCTAAATTTTTAGATATAAATTAAGGGAAAATAACCAACTTAAACATTAGTGTCATGCAATATTTTGTGTAATGTATTAACTTGTACAGACATATTTTATTAACCTGAGAAGTTCCACATCATTACGAAGTGTCATATTCATGATCTATGGAACAAGTATTAATCTAATCTAATCTAATCTAGAAGAAGTTGAAGAAATAATCATGTTACTCAAGAATTGTGGCGCACCAAGGGAAGACGGCATCATCGCGGAAATCAGGAAGTTACACGACCCAGAACTCACATCCACAGGATCTAGGAAGATATCTGGGAAACCACAAAAAGTCCTGACGACAGGAAAACTGCCCTGATACACCCCTACACTGAAAAGGTGACAAGACTAACCCGAACAACTACAGACGGATATCCCTAGTACCGGTCACGCACACGATCCTCTCTAAAGCTTTACCAAACAGACTAGAATGCCAGACCGACCACTTGATTGGGCAATACCAAGCAGGCTTCCGTAAAGGACGGTCTTGTATGGAACAGATGTGGAACCTGAAAATTATTTTACAACACAAACACAACCTGATTATTACCTTTGTCTACTTGAAAAAGACGTAAACTCCATCGACCTGAAAACTCTCTTCAAAATTCCAGCTGAATACACAGTAGACAACAAAACACGGACTATCATAGAGCAAACCTTGACCAAAATGACCAGAACAGTAAAGTTGTGTGGGGAGCTATCTGAACCCTTTGAAAATCGCACAGGTGTCCGACAAGGCTATGGCTCTCACCTCTCTTTTTCTGTCTAGTGTTAGGTAAGGTAATAAAATAATGGGAAATATCACAACAGGGGATAACCTTAGGAAACCGACAGATTAAATGCCTAGCTTTTACAGGCGATTTGGCGATTGTCACAAAAGGTATAAACGAAACAAAAGAAACTACTGAAAAACTACACGATATCGCTTCCTAAAGTGAACTACAGAGCTCTTTCGAAAACACACAGTTTATGAGCACAAAGAAACTCTCATCTCTGAGTACGAAGTACGGCACGATTTACAAAACGGCGAACTTCAAATACCTCCGTGAAGTACTACAAATAAGCGGACATAACAGAGACTCAAACGAAGAAAGAAAAAATAAACTGGACAAGGCATACAAAGTAGTGTGAAGCATTACCAGAAGTCTATCTCACAAAAAGCCAAATTACGCCACTACGGCACTGTATGCAGCAGAGGACACACTAATCCTAAGGGATACACGTATCAAAAAACAGAAAAAGTAGCACGGGAAATACATAGGAAAATATTTGCGCAACTAACAACAATGGAATATTGATTAAGAAACCTACAGAGGAACTATACAAACATACGGAGACAATCACAGAAAAGATTAGAAAACGGAGACTACAAATCTATAGACAACTATGCAGAAAGCCATTACACCGACTGACCAAACAGATCTTCTACTGGGTAACCACTAGAATCAACAAATCGGTGGCAGAGGTAAAAAACGACCTGAACCAACTGAACATCACAGCAGACGCAATAAACGACTGAATAAAATTCAGAAACATCATTAACAAAAATAAAATACATGAGATTCACAGTGACAAACGAAGAGGCGTGAAATAGACCGAAGAACGCAAACAAGATCACAGCCGTAAGATAACAGAAATATGGGCAACCGAAAAGGCAACCAAGATGAAGAAGCCGAAGACACGAAGCCGACAAGAATCAAGGACAGAGGACCGGAAACAGAAATAGAGCGAGCGAATGAGGGAAGTTTGGGAAGCAAGGAAGGCAGCAAAAGGAATTGGCCATGTAGTTTAGTCTAACTGTGGCGCTCTTTGAGGGCGAAACACCAGTAATAATAATAATAATAATAATAATAATATATTAATTTATTCCAGAAGGTGGAAATGTTTACCAAGTTTTGTCTGTAGAACTAAAGAACGGTGTATTTTTTACGGGGACAACCATCAGCCAATGGAAAAGGAGACAGTGAAGGAACACTATAGGACCTCTGAACTGTTTTGAGCTGGTGAACATTTTCTGTATTGTGGTTATGAAATAGACTTAAATGTCGTGTATCTTTGATGACTATTTAGTTTGGGGATTTTGCTACCATTCTCAAAACACTCTCTACGTAACTTTACTGGTACTTTTCGAGTGAATAATTGAAGGGAGCGATTCAGAGCACTTTATATCGAGTGCTGTGTGAAGGTAGACCTGCATACGGTAAAGCGATTCAGTCATATAGGTGATTGGTTTTTGGCGGCGAATGGCCTCTAAAATACTCTAACTTTAGAAAGGTCTCTTACTTTGAGAGGCCTGAGTGTGCTCCAGTGTAGAACTGTTACCTTTTCCGCTTGTATTACGGAGCTGAGGATAAGTAGAGTATGAGTTTCTACTAATCATGTCGCATGTGTTACATCATTATGTTGAGCTCTGAACTGTTTTGAGCTAGTGAACATTTTCTGTATTGTGGTTATGAAATAGACTTAAATGTCGTGTATCTTTGATGACTATTTAGTTTGGGGATTTTGCTACCATTCTCAAGACGCTGTGTAACTTCACTGCATTTGAAAAGGGTGTTTTCTGTCTGTAGGTTAACCGTATATTGTAGGACCCATTTCTTCTAGGAGTCCTTTCTTGAATAAACATTATTCAACATACTTCTCCGTCATCTACATCAATTACACATTTTAGAATAGAACCCATGTTACAAAATTAATCATTTAAATTTTATTTTGTATTTCTGTGTAATTTATTAACTCGCATTTCGAGCCTGTGCGTAGACTACTTAGATGTACATCAGCATAGATATTCCGCAAGTCACCATACGGTGCGTGGCGGAGGGTGCCCTGTACGACGTCCCCTCCTTTTCCACTCGCCAATAGAGCGAGGGAAAAACGACTGTCTCTACCCCTCCGTACGAGCTCTAATTTATCGTATCGCATCTCCGTGCTCCTTACGCTCGGTGTATGTTGGCTGCAGTATAATCGTTTGGCAGTTAGCTTCAAATACTGGCTCCATGAGTTTTCTTAATAGTGTTTCTCGAAAAGAATGTCGACTTCGCTCCAGGGATTCCCACTTGAGTTGACGAAACATCTCCGTAACACTTACGTGTTGTTCGAACCTATCGGTAACAAATCTAGCAGTCCGCCTCTGTGTTGCTTCGATGTCGTCCATCAATCCGACCTGGAACGGATCCCAAACACTCGAGAAGTACTATTGAACAGGTCGCACCAGCGTCCTACATGCGGTTTCCTTTACACGTGAGCTACTCTTTCCTAAAATCCTCCCCATAAACCGAACTCGACCATTTGCCTTCCCTTCCACAATTTTCACATGCTCATTTCACCTCATATCTCTTCGCAACGTCACGTCCAGATATGTAAACGACCTGACTGTGTCAAGCAGAACACTAGTTATACTGCACCCGAACATTACAGGTTTGTCCTACCTACTCATCCTCATCAACTTACATTTGTCCATATTTGGGAGTAGCTCCCATTCATCATATCAACTGGAAATTGTGTCTAAGTCGTCTTGTAACTTCCTACAGTCACTCAAATACTACACCTTACCGTACATCTACATCTACATCTACATCCATACTCCGCAAGCCACCTGACGGTGTGTGGCGGAGGGTACCCTGAGTACCTCTATCGGTTCTCCCTTCTATTCCAGTCACGTATTGTACGTGGAAAGAAGGATTGTCGGTATGCTTCTGTGTGGGCTCTAATCTCTCTGATTTCATCCTCATGGTCTCTTCGCGAGATATACGTAGGAGGGAGCAATATACTGCTTGACTCTTCGGTGAAGGTATGTTCTCGAAACTTTAACAAAAGCCCGTACCAAGCTACTGAGCGTCTCTCCTGCAGAGTCTTCCACTGGAGTTTATCTATCATCTCCGTAACGCTTTCGCAATTACTAAATGATCCTGTAACGAAGCGCGCTGCTCTCCGTTGGATCTTCTCTATCTCTTCTATCAACCCTACCTGGTGCGGATCCCACACTGCTGAGCAGTATTCAAGCATTGGGTGAACAAGCGTACTGTAACCTACTTCCTTTGTTGTCGGATTGCATTTCCTTAGGATTCTTCCAATGAATCTCAGTCTGGCATCTGCTTTACCGACGATCAACTTTATATGATCATTCCATTTTAAATCACTCCTAATGAGTACTCCCAGATAATTTATGGAATTAACTGCTTCCAGTTGCTGACCTGCTATTTTGTAGCTAAATGATAAGGGACCTATCTTTCTATGTATTCGCATCACATTACACTTGTCTACATTGAGATTCAATTGCCATTCCGTGCACCATGCGTCAATTCGTTGCAGATCCTCCTGCATTTTAGTACAATTTTCCATTGTTGCAATCTCTCGATACACCACAGCATCATCTGCAAAAAGCCTCAGTGAACTTCCGATGTCATCCACCAGGTCATTTATGTATATTGTGAATAGCAACGGTCCTATGACACTCCCCTGCGGCACACCTGAAATCACTCTTACTTCGGAAGACTTCTCTCCATTGAGAATGACATGCTGCGTTCTGTTATCTAGGAACTCCTCAATCCAATCACACAATTGATCTGATAGTCCGTATGCTCTTACTTTGTTCATTAAACGACTGTGGGGAACTGTACATCACGGCATCATCAGGAAACAACCACAGAATGCTGCCCACCTTGTCCGCCAAATCATTTACGTATATGGAGAACAACAGCGGTCCAAAAACTCTTCCCTGGTTCGCTCCTGACGATACCTTTGTCTCTGATTAACACTCGCCGTCGAGAACAATATATTTGGTTCTATTATTAAAGAAATCATGGAGCCTCTCACGTATCTGTGAAAATATTTCGCATGCTCGTACCTTCGTTACCAACCTGGAATGGGGCTCCGTGTCAGGTGCTTTTCGGAAATCTGGAAATATGGAATCTGCCTGTTACCCTTCATCCATAGTTCTCATTATATCATGTCGGGAAAGGGTAAGCTGGGATTCGCACGAGCGTTGCTGTTTAAAACTATGTTGATTCTTGGACGTAAGCTTATTAGGCTCAAGAAGGTTTACTCTATTCGATATGAGAAAACTTTCAAGAATTCCGCAGCAAACAGAAGTTAAGGACAATAAACTGCAGTTTTTCGGGTCTGTTCTTTTACCTTTCTTATATAATGGAGTAACCTGCCCGTCTTTCCATTCGCTTCGGACTTTGTGCTGGGCGAGAGATTGTCGATATATGCAAGATAGTTAAGGGGCCAATGCCGTAGAGCACTCTTTGTAAAATCGAACTGGGATTTCATCAGAGCCTGGTCATTTATTTGTTTTCAAATCTTTAAGTGTCTTCTCTACTCCAGGTACGCTTATTTCAATGTCGTCAATACGGGAGAATGTCCGACGGTCAAACGACGATATGTTTGTACGTTTCTCCCCTGTGACCGATTTCTTGAACGCGAAATTTAAAACTTCGGCTTTCAATTTGCTATCTTCAACTGCCACACCAGACTGGTCAAGAAGGGACTGAATGCAAGCCTTAGAGCCGCTTAGAGATTGTACACAGGACCAAAATTTTCTCGGGTTCTCTGACAGATCTTTTAATAAGGTGTGACCGTGCTAGTTGTTGTATGCTTCGCACATACATCTGTTCATGGACGAACAAATCTCTACTATACTTCGCTCGACATGACTTGTGCATCCCCGTTTGAACGTGGAATGCTACAGCCACTACTGCCTCATCATACGCCGAATTTAGTTATTAAACTATGGCGGGTCTTTTCCGTCATTTATCCACTTAGTGGACACACAACTCTCCAGACCACGATTTACGATCAACTTAAACTTACATCCATCTTACTGGAACTAAGTGATGCCAGTTCACTGTGAAAGTGAAATGTTAGTAAATACTTATCTCCTCTATCTAGTGGAAACACTCTGTAAGCCTTCTTGACTTATTTATTAATTTCGTAATTGTAGTTGCTATAATGACGTCATGATCGTTAATTCACTTTTCTATTATGACATTGTCGATAAGGTCCGACCTGTTTGTAGCTACAATGTCTAAGATATGTCAGTTGCGTGTGGGCTGCCGAACTAGCCGCTCAAGGCAATTTTCAGAGAACGTTTTCAAAAGTATCTCACATGACTGTCTCCTTGCAATGAATCCATAGAAGTCCCAGTCTGTACTCGATACGTTAATGTCGCCTCCAACTAGTATTACATGATCTATGTATTTACCGACTATTGACTGTCGAATTCCATTGGGTGACTCTAGAACTGTCATAGCGGAATCGGGTGGCCGGTAAAAGCATCCAACAATTATCTTAGTTTCACCTACTCCTGCAATGAAAACTCCTCCTCCTCTCTCCCTTTAACTGTAGGATCAGAGGTACAGGTTATTATTTGCAGCGAATTGGTTGTGGGGCATGAAATCAGACGTGCAATGCTGGACACTATGATTACATCGAACTATACTTTTAATCAGGGCGGTGCGTAACAAAAGTACCTAAAGTAGAAGTAATCACACCTAAAAACGAAACTGCCTTGCAAGTAAGGGATTCTGTTTATGAGACGAACTGCAGCTGCAGTAACCATTAGGTACAATCTATATCTGTATGTGTGTGTATACGTAAGACTTTTTCGCAGTCTGCAGTAAATTTAGTTTTAATACTTAATTTCCACTCATAGAATGTCAAATAACTGTATTAACATATGCACACGTCCGACATTTTACAGATTCTGTGACGACGGTACAAGAACACAGGGCACAAGAATGAACCGTATTCTCTAAATAGTGATTAATTATTAAAATAAACTTAGAGCAGTCTTCGGAAAAATTGCGCAAATGAATTATATGGCACATAACTCGCTTTTAGCCAATACAAGCTGGTTGCCATGACCAAACGAATACGCAAATAGCTTGCTTTTTGGTCGCAGGGAGATGACAGTGATTACTCTATGCCAAAATTGCCTCATAACTGAGGTGGAATAAACAGTAATAGAACCATTTTGTTAACATTGGACTAAATTTGTAAGTGCTGCCCTTCAGCCGAAAGAAATTAATTATACAAAGGAAGACACTTCAATGAACAGAAGGGAGAAATATGGTGTACATATAAATAAAAAGGGGGAACAGTACGGAAGAGAACAGAAAAAAAGGAGCGACTGTAAAATGGATGTAAAAACCGTAAAAAATTAGCACACACAAAACAAGACCACACACTGGATCATAAAAGTATCGACAGATGGCGCAGCACATAACAATAACTGACAAAAACACTATGTACAAGTCAAGCACACAACTAAAGTCACAGATCTTCATAAACACGAGAACAGCACCAAACACAAGAGTGATTTAGTACACTGATGACAATGAGGAAACATAGAGGATCTGTCAGGGTCATACAGACGAGGGAGGAGGGAAGAAGGGAAGTAGGGGTGGAGAAGAGAGGGGGGAGAAGGGAAGAAGGGAGGGAGGGGGAAGAGAGGGGGGAAGCGGGCGGGGGTGCGTCAAAAAGGGTCAGGGAGGGAAGGACATGGGATGGGAGCAGTCGAGGAAGGGGTGAAGGGACTCAGGGAGCGAAGGAGAAAAATCCGTTCTGGGAGTGGGAGAAGGAGGGGAGTGGAAAGGGGGGTCCCTGGGGACAGTCAGAGGGGGGGGGGAACAAGGTCAGGTCACAGTTGAAAGGAAGAGTAGATGTCATGGCAAAGTTCAACATCTGGGAGAGGGAGGCACTGGAAGTTGCCCTGATGAAGGAGATGGAGGGTGTGGAGGTGGAGAGAGGGAGGGATGCAGCGATAGAGGCGCAGCAATGGTTGGGGGGTGGAGAGGAAGGAGGAAACCAGGGGGTGGGGGTGGATCAAGCCTGATATCACCTGCAGAAATGTTACAGGAAAAGGAGGTCATACGGGAGCCATGTGGGGGAAGGATAGTGGATACGGAAGGCAAGGCAGAGTGCATTGTGTTCGAGGATTTGGAGGGTGAGGGCGGAATCCAAGTAATGATGGCAGTGATGGCATAACAGAGGATAGCACAGATGATGGATTTGTGGGTGTGGAGGTTGGTGGAAGGATGTCTAGTGCCGAGTGCCATGGGTTTCAGATCAATGCCAGATGACATGGAACTCAATGACCACTAGAGGTAGCTCCAGCCGTCGTGACATTGCTGTTCGCACTCTTGGCCCTGAGTCTAACGTGAGGGCGTTACTGTGGAGCACGTGGGCCCAGCAGCCAATTTAGCGATATACCCTGTTGTGTATTTAGGCAGCTGCATCTCACTCAGCGAGGCAGTCTGGTATTCACATTGATTCAGTTAACATCGCTCTTACAGACATCGTGCCTACGTTGGATGTGCTTACTACACGTTACAAGTGGGCAATGTTTTGCTTACGTGAGGTTGTCTCTTGTGACCCCATTCCTTAGTACTTTCTTGTTGATCTTGGTGTCTTGTTCAGTTGTCTGTCGTCGTGCTTGCCCTTCCATTCCTGTTCATCTGTCTTGTTTGTTCACGGGCCGCTCCGGTTAGTCTCGCCGCATTTTCGTTAGCGGCAAGCCAGCAACAGGCCCTGACACAGTTACAACAGGACGCTATACCCATTCGGCCAGACAGGAGTTTCATGTGGCGTTGGGGGGAATGAGCTTTCTGCTGGATGGTCAGGATGTGAGGGGTCCAGATGACGTGATGGTTGAGGGTGAGGCCAAGTTATCTCGGCTCGATGGAATTACCATAAATGATGAGGTAGAAATCATGGAGACAGAAGGAGCAAGTGGAGCAGCCTATGATGATTCCCTGGGTTTTGGAGGTGTTGAGATGAAGGAACCACTGGTTACACTAAGTGGTGAATTGGTGAAGGTGAGTTTAGAGGGTGTGTTGGGAGCGTTGAAGGGTAAGATAGAGAGCCAGGACGGTGGTGTCATCAGCATATTGGAGAAGGTGGACAGGTGTACATATAGGTGGAGTATAGGAGATAGAGGGGAGAGAAGAGGACGGAGTCCTGAGGGACACCAGCAGTTGGATAAAAGAGACGGGAGTTGGTGTTGTGGAGGGTGACATAGGAAGGATGGCGTGAGAGGAAGGCAGTGACCAGACGGATAAAATTGGTAGGCAAGGCATAGGTATGGAGTTTAAAGAAGAGACTGGGATGCCATACATGGACATAGGCATTTTGGTGGTTGATGGAAACAAAAATGGTGGAGTGATGGAAGTTAAGGGAGAGAAGGTCGATGAGGTGAAGGAGTTGGTTTTCAGTGGAGAAGGACGGTCGGAAGCCACACTCGGTAAGTGGCGGAAGGCAGTGTTCATTAAGATGCTGATGGATACGACAGGAGAGGTAGGATTCAAAGACCATACTGAAGATGGAGGTGAGGCAGCTGGGATGATAGGAAGAGGCGATGGAATGGGATTTGTTGGATTTGAGGAATAAGAGGACACGGGGGTAGAACGTGGTAGAGAGGTTGACGTTATAGAGATTGTCAAGGACAGTCAGGAAGGAGAAGGGGCTTTGTGTAAGGTGGTGGTAGGTGACAATGTCATTGGACAGTGTTGCATTTCGACCAGAGGACAAGTTTAATGTCATGTGCTGTGATTGGAGTGTTGATGTCAGAGGGGGGGCAAATGCCTGAAGTACTGGAGACTAGGAGCAAGTTGAGCCGCCGAGGTATTGGAGTGTTCCATGATGGTGGGGAAAAGAGAATAATCGAAGTGAGGATCATTAGGGACAGACAGAACCTTGGACATATGGAAAGTGAAGTAATTAGCCTTACAGAGGTTGTCAGGAAGGGGGCAGTCGTTATGGAGAAGGTGACAACGGGGTTCAGAATGGGAACTAGTAAGGCGATGGAAGCCAGAGCAGTACTTGGAGGAGTTAATAGATGGGGTGGATTTGAGAAGTGTACAGGTCTAGGGCCAGTCCCGGCGTTTCTTTGCTGGAACAAAGTTCAACACATGTCGCTGTATTTGCCGATGGCGTTGGAGTATATCACTGTCACAACTGCACAGGAAGGAGCCATAGAGGGGGCGAGATTCACGGAGGAGGAGGACAGCCCACAGAGGGACGATGGGGGTGGATCGTTTTAGTAAGAACATGAGCCTCCACAGAGTCAGTAATTGCCTTTTTAAGGAAGGATGATGCATGGAGGATGTTGTCAGTATGGTGATTGGTAAGAGGGTGGCTTTCGACCTGGGTACCGATGGATTCCCAGTAGGCATAACAGTTGGCACGATGGTAGTCATGGATGACCTTGGGAGGGGTGCAGGGCAGGGAGCTGGAGGGGGATGGTGAGCAGACGTTATAGTGAGAATGACAGGGAAGTGGTCACTACTTGTCGGGTGAAGGATGCTGACGGCAGTATGCCCAAGGAGGTTGGCAGAGGCAATGACAACATTGGGGGTGGCTGCGCTTTTGGGATGGATGTGCTGCAGAATGGGGACAAGGTCACCTTGAATCATGGGGAGGAACTGATGTCACCGCCAAAGGGTGGAAGGGGAGCGGCTATGGATGTTGATGTCAGCAGCATTCACATAGGTGAAGAAGGTGCAGTCAGTGTGAGAGATGAAGTCATAGGAAAGAGGAGGAGTGGTGCAGACATAGATGGTTGTGCAGGTAATGCTGATAGAGGGTAAGAAGAAACTGAGGACAATGTTTTGGTTGGTGTCATAGAGGAGGCAGTTGCGGCCGGATGGGGATATGCTTAAGGTGGCCAATGGTAACTCCACCCTGCGCTTGAGGACCAGAAGCATCATTGCAGTGGAGTATACATAGAGAGTTGCAGACAGTATAGTGGGGCTAGATAAATGTTTCTTTCGGGAGGAAGGAGTCAACCCAGTGGTGGGAGAGGGTGTTCACGAGTAGGTATTTGTTGGTGCAGAACGAACGGATGTTCTGGAATTGGATGCTACACTTTTGCCACGCCATGATGGGAAGAGAGGGGGGGTGAAGAGAGAGGAGGGAAGAAGCATAAACTAGGGTGTCAAAGCGGGTATAGGTGAAGTGGGCTTGGTTGTGGGAGTAAGTGGTGAAAGTGTTCAGATGAAAGATGGAGCTGGCGGCAAGGGAGATTGAATGGAGGGTGTGGGGGCATTGAAAAGGGGAAATGTTTTGGAGGACTATGGTGAAGAAATGGATGATGTCTTCAGCTGTGGGGGTGGACAGATGGAATTGTTGGGGTGGACGGGGGTGTTGATGGGATGGTCTGGTATAGTAAGCTTGGGGGTCGCTGGAGGGGATTTAGTTTTACACTTGAAGGGGTAGGTGGGATGGGGAGATGGGGGCCATTGCAGGTGTTACAGCAGGGAGGGGTGGCGAGGTCATGGGAGTGTTTGAGAAAGTGGGAGGCCTTGCAATCGGGACAGATGGGGGGGGGGGGGGGGGGGGTTAGCAGTTGGGGTTCAGGTGATTGTTTTAATTGAGGTAGCGCTGGCGGCGGTAGGATTGGGAATGGGATTTGGAGCATTCAACAGGGTGGCGACGGTGGAAAATCAGGGCAGCCTGGGTAAGGAGGTGGTCAGTGGAGTGGGCGGACTCGAAAAGACCCACTTGAGATAGGTGGGACTAGAGGGATTGTGGATATGTTAGCAGAGCGGATTTCCAGGTTCAGGTGTGAGTTCAGTTTGGCCAACACCTCATCCTACGTGATCACCTGGCTGAGCTTGTTGATCATGGCAGTGTAGGTGGGGGACGACGGGGAGGCTGGGGCTGATAGGGAGAGGAAGAGGAGAGGGAGTGTGTCAGGGATGTATGGGGGCCAAACATAGTGTACAGGAGTTTAAGGAGGAGGTCTGTGTAAAAGGAGGGGGGGGGGGAAGACTTTATGAGGACTGAGTCACTGCGAGGAATCAACTGGGAGATGGTAGCACCAGGTAGATACTTTCGTATCTCCATGGTGAGGGTACAGGCATCAAGGAACTTAGGGTCTGGGGTTGACAACACAAAGGTGTGTAGGGACAGATGAACAGACGGACGGACAGCAACGGGAACAGCAACAGGCCCTTCAAAAACGTAGATTTCACCCTGAGGGTAGTGCAGGCCCTGTAATCTGTTGTCTTCGAAGGAGGGGATCGAACCCTCGTGATGCAGGCCCTCCAGTCCTGGGCGGTCGAGAAGGCGTTAGCGGCGCGATTCTTGCGAATTTGACTTTGGCCTCTATCGACCTTCTTGCAACCTCTTTGCCGCCTGGTGTGCTGGCGCCAGCTTATGCCAGCACAACAAAAGTGGAGGAGAAGAGGGTTTAGTAGATCCTCAACTTGTCTTCGTTTTCCAAGGTGAGTGGTCTTTGAATCTGTGGTTGTGTCTGAAGGGAGACTGGAGCTTCTGCATGTCTCATACTATATAGAAGGTAAACTGCGAAATGCTCCAGAAAATCTACTAGCTTCTGGATGCACGACGCTCCTGAGTCTAATATAAAAAGGAAACGGAACGTCGAGCATCATGTCACTGACCTTAATTAAATGGTTCTCAAAACACGCCATTGCAATCTTCACGTCTTCCACATATTTTTGTACTGGTAACAGATTTCTTTCTGTCTATGTTTCTCCTTCGTCAACCCATTCGATACCTCTTTTAGCTTTTATTTGTTCCATCTATCTAATGTTATTGCCTTTTTTACATGAGGTGAATGTAGTTTTAATATGTATTTTAATTAATACGATAGTGACAGGTAACCAATAAGACGTTCTTCAAAGAATCAAGTAAAGAGGGACGCCCTTGGTGGAACGTTCATCTTTCGGCAGTTAATGTAGTTACTAGCATATATTAAGTTCCATAAGAAATAACAAACAATGTATGTGTTTTTTGTACAGCTTGTTTCAAAATGTGATAAATGAAAATGGCCCAGTTAGGTAGCTAGCTGACTAAGTGTCAATGAACATAAACAAATTAAATTCAAAAGTAACATCATGCGTAAGACTTCGCGGCATCTATTGTTGATTTGAAACGTTTGTATTCCTTTTTTCATTGATTGCCGGTAGTTACTTCAGGAGTTTTACTTCTACATCGTTGGTTCCATGTGTTGACTGGACAGTCAGACGGGACAGTGGTTTGAAGAATTTTCGCAAGAGTGCTAGGCAGAAATTACAAAGCAGTAAGATGAAAGAAATAACCTTGTACAGAACAATATTCTGTTATGGTTTGAATGTGGTCGCTAACAAGTTGTAGTTTCTTCAGGTCATAGCAATGAACTATGAACTGATTTGTATGCAGAGAATTAGTAAACAGTATGCTGCTAGATATTTTATTTTGTACATAAGCTTGTTTTGACTTTATTGCCTTCCTCAGTACATACACAAACAGTTGCAGTTGTACTGGTGAAGGTAGAAATCCCAAAAAAAAGCTCATATACAAAAATAGAGAATCAAGCAAGATACTGTTTACTAATCCTCTTCATGATGCCCTACTATAGCACAACGTATGCTGCAGGCAAAACAATAAAGAAGGAAGTAGTTTCTGGTCACAGAAGAACGAACGTAGATGTCATCTAGTGCTCATAAATCCACAGCACTCACTCAGCCAATGTATCGAGTAGCTAAAATGTGTTAATAACGGAATATCGGCGATTGTCTTCTTCCGTAGAAGCAACACTCAGGAAAACAGCTCGAATCGAAGTTCTGGGACCACTACTTCTTGGTAGATACACTGTAGATAAGTCATCTCCGGATGGTCAGCAGATAATTGAGAACAAAAATATATGAATTGTAACTGCTGACATAAAGGCGTGTGTGTAGAATATTGCTATATTAGATTGTATCTGTGTGGTAGAAGAAAAATTCTACGCTGAGAGACGAGCACAGTCCCTTGCCTTTTAAAAGCGAAGCTTATAGATTCATTATAAAAACAAATGCTTTGATGGGACATTTACCATCAGTAGTCATTTGTCCGGTGTATAGCGTCTGTTGGAAGAAGATACACATTTCAATGATGAATGTCTGACTAACTCCAAGCATGGTCCAACAGAAACCAGAATGTCAGCAGAGAAACGCTTAAATGTATCAGTCTTTTAGACATGTTCTGGTGTGATTCGATTAATGAATGACCTCTGTAGACTATGTGAGGTAATCATATTCTATGATTGGAGTTGGTGTGGCCGCATTCGGGTCTCTTGGAGGGCTGCGACTCATCGCCGACCATGTGGTGATGAGCGTTAGCTGGGGTCCATTGTCCATGTGGCTGGTAATTAAATGGTGACACTGTGTCGATGAAGGAGACGCGCCAGGAGTGCCAAAGATGGCGGACTTTGTGAAGCCTTAATGGCAGAAATTTCAAAGTTCGTATAGAAATTAAAAGTAGTCAGATGAATCATAATACCCCAGAAAGAAACATGTTCATTACCATTATTTTCACGACGAATCTGATGGTGTAATCAGATTTTCACTATCATTATTAATTTAAAGTTTAGTATCTGTCTGTAAATCACACAAGAAACAGCCAGTATCGAATTTCCAAATTCCAAACGATTCATCGACATGTCTTTAGAAAGCTATTAGTGTAAACCTAAATTGGTATAAATTACTGGCATGTAACTTGAATAGTACAAGAGTTATTAGAGATCAAAGTGGCCGATTACTATCGATCGTGTCAGGCCGTAAGTACTCCCCAGTTACACACAAAACGGTAGCAGCATGTTTATCAACGTATTTATTCATCTATGTCTTTGTTTATATCCGATACATGCTATTCATGAGGATATTGGTCAATTATTTACTGTGTTTTAGAAAGCATAGAGACGTTAGGCTACTGGCCTACTATTGCCTGCTTTTCCTTTGAAATATATCTATTGAATTAATTTATGTATTTAATAATGTGTGTTAGAGCGTATTTATGGCCCATATCTATTTAATTTCAAGTCATTTAAATGTAAATCCAGTGTTTCGAATGTATTTCATTATGTTTCTGTGGGTCTTTGGCTTTAAGAGATGGTGCGAGCGCTCTTTACAATCACAGTGCTCGTGAATGGGGAGACTGGATGGAAGCTGGAGAAGAATACGGGAGGGAGACGGTACGGCACAGGACACGGAAAGCCCGGGAAGGTACGGCGCGACGGACGCACAGTCGGAGGAAAGAACTGGACAGTGGAGCAGTTTGCAAGTGGTAGCGTATGATAGAAATATTTCGGAGTGCCGACCTGTGCTCTTGTGTGATTTCCGTGGTCTCTGCAGTGAAGACGTAGTATGCATTCAGAAGTGAATATCTCTCGAGCTACGTTGTTGTTCATAACTAATTCCGTGAAGCGAGAATCTATTGTTTCCCTGTTATTCAACTTATATTTTATTTCATTGCTGGACCATCGACTCCAGTAAGTATTTTGCAGAAATACACCGCATTCTCAAAAGTACTCCTACAATCGTACTCATAATTTAAATTCGTTAAGATAGTAACTTGTAATTTTATTTAATTGCAATCTTTCATTTAAAATTTAAATGTTACATTCATAATGCGCAATTGCCGAGTGATAGAAACCTTCGACCATTCAATACATGTGTGTATTCTTATCGTATGCTGTAGACTCAGCAGTATTTGGCCTGTAATGCCGCAACTACGTATCCCAGACCCGAGATAACGAAACCAGCCAAAACTTTTAATACTCTACTTCGAGTTGAAAGCTCACAGTTGGGGGCCCGTTCGGGATTTGTGCCCTGCAAAGTGGTAATTCCTTTTCTCTCTGTTATGCAGTGTACTATGCGAAGTGTAAAAACCGTTGCAAAACCAGAAGAGATTTCTGTGGAATGAACCTCTCACAAAACTCGGTGTGAGAATGTTTTATTTTCCGAAAGTAGGTTTCAGGAAATAGTGAAATTACGTGGTAATTTTCACAACTACCATATGCTATCGATAGAGATCCTGATGTATGACGTTAAAGGCAATTTGCGTGGAGGCTCCGAGTGTAAATAAGTTGAGTGTAGGGATCAATAGTAGTTAGCGCCTTTAACAGATGGTGGTATCGGAGATGGTTGGAATACGCGGTAACCGGCAGCAGCTACATCTACAACAGTCAATTTCGCCAGTGGTGGACGCAAATCAACAGCAATACGACGGCAGGAACTTCGAGTACTCCAGGGCAGTCTTCAATGTCGACTTCCACAACAACCAATGGCATCACCATGGTAGAGGGAAGCATCCTAGATCAGATAAATGCCTGCACAAATAGTGAGACATTGTGTGACTCTGAAGTTCAAGCTCCACTTACAGACCCGGCCGGTGCGGCCGAGCGGTTCTAGGCGCTTCAATCTGGAACCGCGCGACCGCTACGGTCCAGGTTCGAATCCTGCCTCGGGCATGGATGTGTGTGATGTTCTTAGGTTGGTTAC
The DNA here is from genome assembly GCF_023897955.1 of Schistocerca gregaria. Taxonomy (NCBI): domain Eukaryota; kingdom Metazoa; phylum Arthropoda; class Insecta; order Orthoptera; family Acrididae; genus Schistocerca; species Schistocerca gregaria. Next base: position 840,696,002 of record NC_064931.1, read on the forward strand.
GTTTAAGTAGTTCTACGTTCTAGGGGACTGATGACCTCCGATTTTAAGTATAGATCTCGCCAATATAAATCAGTCACCTAATACGTGTAATTCTGAAAACAGAAGTGAGCCACTTAGTCTGAAATCAGAGCGCGAAAGTGTAACTAGTAAGAATTCAGGCAAGGGGAATGAATTTGTGGGAAATATGATGTGTCAGGTAACGTAAATGATTCAAGGAATGGCAAATAATATCAGTGCAGTTCCAACAGATATGCATACATTGCGAACAGGTAATGGGCACATTGCAAACAGTTACGGATATAATTCGGACTGATATTGGTGCAATGCGAACTAAAATAGTTTCCGCTGTGAAACAGGAAGTTGAAAAAAATCATGGGTAGCCTTGAAAAAGCAATTGATAATAAACTGAAATGTGTTTGAGTGGATATGGTGAAAATTACAGATGAAGTTGTAATGTTAAAATCTAAAACCAAATCACTGGAATAATATCTTTGGGGGGGGAGGGGGGAGGTGTGGGATGGATAAGATACAGACGGAAGTTGGGGACAAGGTAAGCGACTGTAGAAAAGGACAAGATGCTCATAAAAGCGATGTAAATTTAGCAATTAGTGACACTGCCAATCGTGTAAATGAGGGGGAGAGAGAAGTGGGCAAAATTAAAGATAAAATTGAGTCCAGTACCACTAATGAAAATGAATTTAAAGAACAAAAGCAACAGATAAAAAACGATTTAAATTCATTAGTCTCCCAACAAGCCACAGCGGTTATAAATATCCCTTCGGCAAATACCGGATCTGTGAAATGTTGCACAGATAATGGAAGATATTACCCAGTAAATTTCCTGGCGGCGTGTAGGGACGCTTTTGTTCATGGCATGTCGGACGAAGCGAAAATAAAATACGTCAAACGTCATTTGAAGGGAGACCCACAGTCTTGGGCAAATGTTAGAAGTAGTTTGTGCGAATCGTATGAAGGGTTCAAAATGTGTTTTTTGAATAAATTTTGGAGCGAGGAGAAACAGACGCGGATCCAAAATGAATTCTCAAACGGGCCGAGTTAGAGGTACGGTAATACGACGATGATAGATTTTTGCAAGAGCGACTTGGCAGGGTTATGCATGAGAAATATCCGTTGGGGTTTTTAACGGAAATCACCACGTTAAAAAGGCAATTACCCGAAGATTTGCAGTAGGATCTTGTCCATAGTCCATGTGATTCATTGGACAATTTTCTAGAATTTGTAGCAAAAATTAAAGAGGACTTTGAATTTCAATCCTCAGAGCAAACGGGGTGGTAGTTATCAAAATGGGAATCAAAATAACCACCACCAAAATAATAGTGGTGAGGGATATCAAAGGAATTCTCAGGGAGATAGTAGCTGAAATAAGCAGAATGCTCGAAGAAGGAACAGGAGTGATGACGTCCGTGAATGGGGAACGAGTAAAGAACGCATATTTGACGGAGGAAATTAGCACGAAGTGCAATCTCATAACTGGTCGGGAAATTGATGTTCGCCACATCTCAGGTCCAGGGATGGCGATCTAAACAGGCGGTAAAAAGGACTGGAGATAATGGTAATGGTAGAAATGTTGATAGGTTTGGAGAAAGGCAACAAATATGTAATATGTAGTATGCTAAAGAGGAAGGCTCTATTGGTGGCTCTTCTAACAAAAGCAGTCGCGAACGGCGGAAGTATCGATTTGTGAGAGATTTAAGGAAAAGTAAGGGGAATACATTTGCGGGGAATGATGTAAGTTATGAATGTGTAACGAATGAGTGTGTGAACAATGCCGAATGGAAAGATTCAGTGGTTCAAAAAGGAGTTAGAGAGGAGATGAAATGGGTGAAAGAAAATTGCGTGGAGAGTTTTGAAGAGGTATTAGCAAATAGTAGGTATTGCAGTGAGGAAGGTGATGTAGCAACACGTATTTGTGAGCTGGAGAAAAGTGTCGATGTTAGTGAAGGCGACGTGGCTTTGGTCTCTCCAACTGCAAGTGAGGAAGATTGTGTTTCGGCGGAAAGCGTCAATGCAACTAAGGGAGGCTTAGCATTTGACTCGCCAGCATTTGAAGTTAAAAATGTATCTATGGAGGTAGGTGATTTCAGTTTGAAGCAACAGATGTAAAAGCTTCTGGTTTTGATACGTCGGATGAAGGAATTTACGCGTTTCTACTCATGAATAAAGGCGAAACGAAACTTGTTGATGAATGTGTGAATCTAAAACGTTTGTCTGAGTGTGAAAATGAGAATGTATGTAAAACAGGATCGGGGGGTTTATCGGGATTAAAAGTGTGCAGAAATATGCATTGTGTGCTGATTTTTGTCCGATCACAGCGGAATGTAGCAAGTCTGGAAATCCCAGAATTGAACAACAAGGTAGCAGCAATTTGTTTCATGTAGCGGCGGAGGATACAGTCGTGTACGATTGACATGAAGGTAATTTGTTTACGGAGGAAATTAAGGTTTCTGATGTGAATTTTGTAGTGATTTAAATGGGGTATCCGCAGATAAGAATACTCAGATGAATGGTGGTGACGGCTTAGGCATGGATGTATTATTTCAGGAAGATAAAGTGTTTAACAGGGAACTGATGTGTAATTTTGTTGAAGCAGCAAGTGTCGATGTTTTGGAGGGGAAGAACAGTAAAGCTGTGCATGCTATGGGTAGTGAATCGGCGAAATATGTGGAAGAACAAATAGAGAATTTAGAGAGGGAATTTAGGTGGGAATAGTTTGTGTGATGAACTTCGTACAAATTGGTATATGAAGGAGCAGTGTGATTCTAGTGAGTCTGATTGACGTTGGTACGGTAGAACGTTACGGTCGTTGCTGTTGCATATGTGGAAACAAGAGAAGTTTAAAACTGCTAAGGGTATATAGAGAAAGGGCAGAAGTCAAATCTGATCCACACGCGATTTCTGCGAAGCACTTGGTCAAAAAACTGATCTGAGTTGATCAATTCTTCTTGCTAACGTCTGTGCCAGCATGTAAAGTGAGACAAAAATGTTGTGCAAGAAGGAGCCGTAGCGCTGAGTGAGTGGCACAAGAAGTGGTTACACAGTCGCACATAAATGAAAGTGCAATTAAAAGTTTTATTATTTGTCCAAAAAATTGGTTATGCATAACTAAAATGCAGGCGTTTAATTAATATGCCGTTTTGTTCATAATTTGTGTTAGTTTAAGTTATTTCGAAATTCTTGCTGCTTCCACACCACCACAATGATCTAGAAAACACTATGGACCTGGCGTTTAATCATTTAATACTGTTCTTTGAAATTTGTTTTGTATGTACTTGTATGAAATGAAAGATACTACTTCTGAAGATTCTGGCAAGCCAGAATGTTAATTAGTGAAGGTGTGTGAGGTAACAGGAGAGTTGTGGTGCCCTGGAAATATTCCGTGTTTGGAGTTGGAGTGGCCGCGTTGGGGTCTCTCGGCGGGCCGTGGCTCGTTGGTGGCCACGTCTTGCTGAACGTCAGCTGGAGTCCATGGTGACCCTGTGTCAATGAGGGAGACATGCCGGGAGTGTCAATGATGACGAACATTAGTGGCAGCCATTTGAAAGTTCTTATAGAAATTAATAGTAGCAAGATGAATGGTTGTTGTTGTTGTTGTTGTGGTCTTCAGTCCTGAGACTGGTTTGATGCAGCTCTCCATGCTACTCTATCCTGTGCAAGCTTCTTCATCTCCCAGTACCTACTGCAACCTACATCCTTCTGAATCTGCTTAGTGTACTCATCTCTCGGTCTCCCTCTACGATTTTTACCCTCCACACTGCCCTCCAATGCTAAATTTGTGATCCCTTGATGCCTCAAAACATGTCCTACCAACCGATCCCTTCTTCTAGTCAAGTTGTGCCACAAACTTCTCTTCTCCCCAATCCTATTCAATACCTCCTCATTAGTTACGTGATCTATCCACCTTATCTTCAGTATTCTTCTGTAGCACCACATTTCGAAAGCTTCTATTCTCTTCTTGTCCAAACTAGTTATCGTCCATGTTTCACTTCCATACATGGCTACACTCCAAACAAATATTTTCAGAAATGACTTCCTGACACTTAAATCTATATTCGATGTTAACAAATTTCTCTTCTTCAGAAACGCTTTCCTTGCCATTGCCAGTCTACATTTTATATCCTCTCTACTTCGGCCATCATCAGTTATTTTGCTCCCCAAATAGCAAAACTCCTTTACTACTTTAAGTGTCTCATTTTCTAATCTAATTCCCTCAGCATCACCCGATTTAATTTGACTACATTCCATTATCCTCGTTTTGCTTTTGTTAATGTTCATCTTATATCCTCCTTTCAAGACACTGTCCATTCCGTTCAACTGCTCTTCCAAGTCCTTTGCCGTCTGTGACAGAATTAGAATGTCATCGGCGAACCTCAAAGTTTTTACTTCGTCTCCATGAATTTTAATACCTACTCCAAATTTTTCTTTTGTTTCCTTTACTGCTTGCTCAATATACAGATTGAATAACATCGGGGAGAGGCTACAACCCTGTCTCACTCCTTTCCCAACCACTGCTTCCCTTTCATGCCCCTCGACTCTTATGACTGCCATCTGGTTTCTGTACAAATTGTAAATAGCCTTTCGCTCCCTGTATTTTACCCCTGCCACCTTTAGAATTTGAAAAAGAGTATTCCAGTCAACATTGTCAAAAGCTTTCTCTAAGTCTACAAATGCTAGAAACGTAGGTTTGCCTTTTCTTAATCTTTCTTCTAAGATAAGTGGTAAGGTCAGTATTGCCTCACGTGTTCCAACGTTTCGACGGAATCCAAACTGATCCTCCCCGAGGTCCGCATCTATCAGTTTTTCCATTCGTCTGTAAAGAATTCGTGTTAGTATTTTGCAGCTGTGACTTATTAAACTGATAGTTCGGTAATTTTCACATCTGTCAGCACCTGCTTTCTTTGATATTGGAATTATTATATTCTTCTTGAAGTCTGAGGGTATTTGGCCTGTCTCATACATCTTGCTCACCAGCTGGTAGAGTTTTGTCAGGACTGGCTCTCCCAAGGCCATCAGTAGTTCTAATGGAATGTTGTCTACTCCGGGGGCCTTGTTCCGACTCAGGTCTTTCAGTGCTCTGTCAAACTCTTCACGCAATATCGTATCACCCATTTCGTCTTCATCTACATCCTCTTGCATTTCCATAATATTGTCCTCAAGTACATCACCCTTGTATAAACCTTCTATATACTCCTTCCACCTTTCTGCCTTCCCTTCTTTGCTTAGAACTGGGTTGCCATCTGAGCTCTTGATATTCATACACGTGGTTCTCTTCTCTCCAAAGGTCTCTTTAATTTTCCTGTAGGCAGTATCTATCTTACCCCTAGTGAGATAAGCCTCTACATCCTTACATTTATCCTCTAGCCATCCCTGTTTAGCCATTTTGCACTTCCTCTCGATCTCATTTTTGAGACGTTTGTATTCCTTTTTGCCTGCTTCATTTACTGCATTTTTATATTTTCTCCTTTCATCAATTAAATTCAATATTTCTTCTGTTACCCAAGGATTTCTAGCAGCCCTCGTCTTTTTACCTACTTTATCCTCTGCTGCCTTCACTACTTCATCCCTCAGAGCTACCCATTCTTCTTCTACTGTATTTCTTTCCCCTATTCCTGTCAATTGTTCCCTTATGCTCTCCCTGAAACTCTGTACAACCTTTGGTTCTTTCAGTTTATCCAGGTCCCATCTCCTTAATTTCCCACATTTTTGCAGTTTCTTCAGTTTTAATCTACAGGTCATAACCAATAGATTGTGGTCAGAGTCCACATCTGCCCCTGGAAATGTCTTACAATTTAAAACCTCGTTTCTAAATCTCTGTCTTACCATTATATAATCTATCTGATACCTTTTAGTATCTCCAGGGTTCTTCCACGTATACAACCTTCTTTCATGATTCTTAAACCAAGTGTTACCTATGACTAAGTTGTGCTCTGTACAAAATTCTACTAGGCGGCTTCCTCTTTCATTTCTTAGCCCCAATCCATATTCACCTACTATGTTTCCTTCTCTCCCTTTTCCTACACTCGAATTCCAGTCACCCATTACTATTAAATTTTCGTCTCCCTTCACTACCTGAATAATTTCTTTTATTTCATCGTACATTTCTTCAATTTCTTCGTCATCTGCAGAGCTAGTTGGCATATAAACTTGTACTACTGTAGTAGGTGTGGGCTTCGTATCTATCTTGGCCACAATAATGCGTTCACTATGCTGTTTGTAGTAGCTTACCCGCATTCCTATTTTCCTATTCATTATTAAACCTACTCCTGCATTACCCCTATTTGATTTTGTGTTTATAACCCTGTAATCACCTGACCAGAAGTCTTGTTCCTCCTGCCACCGAACTTCACTAATTCCCACTATATCTAACTTTAACCTATCAATTTCCCTTTTTAAATTTTCTAACCTACCTGCCCGATTAAGGGATCTGACATTCCACGCTCCGATCCGTAGAACGCCAGTTTTCTTTCTCCTGATAACGACATCCTCCTGAGTAGTCCCCGCCCGGAGATCCGAATGGGGGACTATTTTACCTCCGGAATATTTTACCCAAGAGGATGCCATCATCATTTAATCATACAGTAAAGCTGCATGTCCTCGGGAAAAATTACGGCTGTAGTTTCCCCTTGCTTTCAGCCGTTCGCAGTACCAGCACAGCAACGCCGTTTTGGTTAATGTTGCAAGGCCAGATCAGTCAATCATCCAGACTGTTGCCCCTGCAACTACTGAAAAGGCTGCTGCCCCTCTTCAGGAACCACACGTTTGTCTGGCCTCTCAACAGATACCCCTCCGTTGTGGTTGCACCTACGGTACGGCCATCTGTATCGCTGAGGCACGCAAGCCTCCCCACCAACGGCAAGGTCCATGGTTCATGGGGGGGGGAGATGAATGGTGATACCTCAAAAAGAAACATGTACATTAGCATAATTTTCACGACGAATTTGATGTTGCAATCAGGTTTTCAATATCTTTATTAAAGTTTAGTATCTGACTGTATATTATACAAGAAACACCCAGTACCGAATTTCCAAACTCCAAACGGTTCATCCGATTTCGTCGATTGACATGTATTTAGAAAGCTATTCGTGTAAATCTAAATTGGTATAAATTACAGTCATGTAACTTGAATAGTACATGAGTTATAGGAGGTCAAAGGGGCCGATTAATATTTATTTATTTTTATTTATTTATGCATTTATTTTACCTGGCAAGATTAGGGCCTTCAGGCCCTCTCTTACACCTAACCAGGCATACTCAGATTGAACGAGTTACAGTTACTAAATAACATTAAGAACATTTAACGTATTATGCAGTATTGATGTCAAACGAAAAAAATTTGAGATTATAACAGTAGTACAATGATAGTTATAACAATAAAAATAATTATAACAATCAACGATAATAATGATAATAATAATGATAATAGTAATAATAATAATAATAATAGTGACTAAGTATATGAAAGTAAACATACATTTCTTTTGTGAATGTCAGTTAGTTGGGAATTTTCTCGTTATATTCTTGCAGCTTGTGAGTTATTCTCATCGAGCAGAGACATAAGACGATAGAATGGCGTGAAAGAGATATATAAGAGGTGGATAGGTTTGAGGAAGAGAAAAAGAGTGGTAAAATTCGAAGCTGTGATGGAGAGAAGAAAGAAAGAGATGTTAGGGGCACAACAATGGTGGCTATACCGTCCCTAATATATAAGTTTTGAGTTCCCTCTTGAATGTTGAGTAGTTCTGGATAAGACGCAGATCACAGGGGAGTGCGTTCCATAGTCGTATGGCTGAGATGGAGAATGACACGGAGAAAGATTTTGTGTTATGTAAAGGTACAGCCAAGATGATAGACGTATCCGATCTGGTATTGCGATTGTGGAATGATGATAGATGTTTAATGTGAGAAGATAAGTATTGAGGGCACCAGTGGCTAAGAAATCGATGAAGTAAGCACATCGTGTGGAGATCGCGTGCCTTATGTGGGCGTATCCAACCTAGCTGGGAGTATGAAGGACTGATATGATCATACAACCGAATATTGCACACGTATCTGACGCAAGCATTCATCACTAGCTCGAGGCATCTAGAATTTTCACTATTCGTGCCGTGTTGAACTACATCGCAGTAGTAAAGATTAGGCAAGACTAGTGTTTGGACTAATTTTTGTTTAACATGGGTTGGAAATATTTTTCTAAATTTTTGAATTGCATGTAGGGAGGAGAGCGATTTCCGGCAAGCTGTGACTGTTTGTTCTTCCCAGTTTAGGTGTTCATCCAAGATTATTCCAAGGTCTTTTACTGTTTTTTGGTATGGTAGTTGGGTACCATTGAGGAGTATTTTAGGGACCGTTTCGCGAAAGTACCGGCTGATTAACTTTGGATGAGATATAAGTGTGACCTGGGATTTCTTGGGGTTTAGTTTCAGACCTAGGTTCTGTGCCCATCGAGAAACAGAGCAAAGATCTGCGTTCATACTCGCTACTGCGCCAGCAATGTTTTTGGGGCTTGCACTTATGTACAGTTGGATGTCGTCAGCATATAGATGGTAGCTGCAGGAGTGAATCACTGAAGAAATATCATTAATATACAGTGAGAAGAGTAGTGGACCAAGGACGGAGCCTTGGGGAACTCCAGAGTGCACGCTTTTCCATGATGACTTTTCCGACCCACAAACAACTTGTTGACTTCTGTTTTTGAGGTAGCTGTCGAACCAGTGTATTGCGCTGATTGAGAAATTCAGCTGTTTCATTTTAATTAGTAATATATCGAAGTCAACTGTGTCAAAAGCCTTGCTAAAGTCAAGCAGTGTTAGGATAGTAGCTTCACGTCTGTCCATAGCATGTTTAATGTCATCAGTTACTTTGATTAATGCAGTTGCTGTACTATGGTGCTTTCGAAAGCCTGACTGATATTCGTCATGGATGTTATGAGTTTTGAGGTAATCCGTCAGCTGTTCATGGACGATGTATTCTAGGGCTTTAGATATTGCACGTAGTATGCTGATCGGCCTGTAGTCACCTGGCGACTTAGGGTTGTCAGTCTTGGGTATAGGCTGGATTAAACTTTGCTTCCACTCAGTAGGATATATACTACTGACAAGAGACAGGTTGAAGATGTCAGTGATAATTGGAATAATAGTGGCTACGACGTTTTTAATCATGCCAATGCTCACTCCATCATTTCCTACTGCCTCGGAAGAGATTCTCATAATTGCCTTGTGTACTGTGCCGGTAGTGACATGTTTTAGGAAAAACTTGTCTCTCAAGAGATTGATATCTTGGGGCTGGTAATTTGTCGCTACGTGGCAGATTACAGCTGTTGAGAAGAAATCGTTTAATTCTTCTGCAGACGCTTGATAAACAGCGTCATATCTTCGCTTCCCTATACCGAAACTGCGCAGCTTTTTCCACAGTGCAGCAGGTTTTGATATGCCGCATACGACAGAGCGGGCATGTCTGATTTTGGCATTTCTCACGCTTTGCTTCGTTCTGTTTCGGAGTTTCCTATAAGCTTCGTACGCCTCGGGAGTTGGGTTACGCTTGAAGGCCCTGTGTGCAGCATCACGTTTATTCATTAACTGGCGTAATGCAGTGGTGAGCCATGGAGCAGGAGCTCTCTTTACCTTGACAGTGCGTTGAGGAGCATGTTTATCATACAGTGCAATAATTTTGCTACATAATTGCCGAATTTTTCCGTCTAAAGTCGGTTCATTGCTTATATCATGCCAAGGGATGTCTGAGCAATCCTTTTGAAGAGCGTCATGGTTAACATTTTTTTAGTTTCTGTAGGTTACCAGGTGAGATTTTTCTTTGGTAGTATGCACTGAGTAATTTAAGAATATCACGTCATGAGCAGAGAGTCCCGGAGCGGATGTCTGATTGGCGCGGATTATTTTATCTGGTCGCTTTGTTGCTATTATATCTATGAGTGTGTGGCTGTGTGACGTGTGGTGAGTTGGGTCCAGCGGTGTTAAACTCATATCATTGGAGTGGAACAGTCGCCTTAGTTATTCGGCAGAGGGAGATTTTAACTGTAAGTCGATGTTTGTGTCGCCCATAATGATTATGTGTTCATACTGTGTCACGAGTGAGGACAGGGCAGACTGAAAGGAGGACATGGCACCGACGTTTGGAGGTTTATAGATTACTCCAATTAGCAGTTTCTGATTTGATCGTGTCAGGCCATAAGTAACCCTCAGTTACACAAAAATCGGTAGCAGCATGCTTATAAATATACTTATTCATATATGTCTTTCTTTATATTCGATATATGCAATTCATGAAGAAATTGGTCAATTATTTACTGTGTTTTAGAAAGCATAGAGACATTAGGCGACTGGCCTACTATTGCTTGCTACTCCTTTCATATATGTCTATTGAATTTTTTAATGTATTTACTAATGTGTGTTAGAGGGTGTTTATAGCCTAGCCATAGGAATATCACTTTAATTTCAAGTTATTTAAATGTAAATCCAGTATATCGAATGTGTTTCAAGATGTTTGTGTGGGTCGTTGTCTTGAAGAGATGGCGCGAGCGCTCTAGCCAATCACGGTGCTCGTAAATTGGGAGACTGCGTGGAAGCGGGAGAAGAGTATGGGTGGGAGACGGTACGGCACAGAACACGGAGAGCCCGGGAAGGTACGGCGCGATGGAAGCACAGTCGGCGGATAGAAATGGACAGTGGAGCAGTTTGCACGTGGTCGCGTATGATAGAAATATTTCCAATAGATTGTGGTCAGAGTCCACATCTGCCCCTGGAAATGTCTTACAATTTAAAACCTGGTTTCTAAATCTCTGTCTTACCATTATATAATCTATCTGATACCTTTTAGTATCTCCAGGGTTCTTCCACGTATACAACCTTCTTTCATGATTCTTAAACCAAGTGTTACCTATGACTAAGTTGTGCTCTGTACAAAATTCTACTAGGCGGCTTCCTCTTTCATTTCTTAGCCCCAATCCATATTCACCTACTATGTTTCCTTCTCTCCCTTTTCCTACACTCGAATTCCAGTCACCCATTACTATTAAATTTTCGTCTCCCTTCACTACCTGAATAATTTCTTTTATTTCATCGTACATTTCTTCAATTTCTTCGTCATCTGCAGAGCTAGTTGGCATATAAACTTGTACTACTGTAGTAGGTGTGGGCTTCGTATCTATCTTGGCCACAATAATGCGTTCACTATGCTGTTTGTAGTAGCTTACCCGCATTCCTATTTTCCTATTCATTATTAAACCTACTCCTGCATTACCCCTATTTGATTTTGTGTTTATAACCCTGTAATCACCTGACCAGAAGTCTTGTTCCTCCTGCCACCGAACTTCACTAATTCCCACTATATCTAACTTTAACCTATCCATTTCCCTTTTTAAATTTTCTAACCTACCTGCCCGATTAAGGGATCTGACATTCCACGCTCCGATCCGTAGAACGCCAGTTTTCTTTCTCCTGATAACGACATCCTCCTAAGTAGTCCCCGCCCGGAGATCCGAATGGGGGACTATTTTACCTCCGGAATATTTTACCCAAGAGGATGCCATCATCATTTAATCATACAGTAAAGCTGCATGTCCTCGGGAAAAATTACGGCTGTAGTTTCCCCTTGCTTTCAGCCGTTCGCAGTACCAGCACAGCAACGCCGTTTTGGTTAATGTTGCAAGGCCAGATCAGTCAATCATCCAGACTGTTGCCCCTGCAACTACTGAAAAGGCTGCTGCCCCTCTTCAGGAACCACACGTTTGTCTGGCCTCTCAACAGATACCCCTCCGTTGTGGTTGCACCTACGGTACGGCCATCTGTATCGCTGAGGCACGCAAGCCTCCCCACCAACGGCAAGGTCCATGGTTCATGGGGGGGGGAGATGAATGGTGATACCTCAAAAAGAAACATGTACATTAGCATAATTTTCACGACGAATTTGATGTTGCAATCAGGTTTTCAATATCTTTATTAAAGTTTAGTATCTGACTGTATATTATACAAGAAACACCCAGTACCGAATTTCCAAACTCCAAACGGTTCATCCGATTTCGTCGATTGACATGTCTTTAGAAAGCTATTCGTGTAAATCTAAATTGGTATAAATTACAGTCATGTAACTTGAATAGTACATGAGTTATAGGAGGTCAAAGGGGCCGATTAATATCGATCGTGTCAGGCCATAAGTAACCCTCAGTTACACAAAAATCGGTAGCAGCATGCTTATAAATATACTTATTCATATATGTCTTTCTTTATATTCGATATATGCAATTCATGAAGAAATTGGTCAATTATTTACTGTGTTTTAGAAAGCATAGAGACATTAGGCGACTGGCCTACTATTGCTTGCTACTCCTTTCATATATGTCTATTGAATTTTTTAATGTATTTACTAATGTGTGTTAGAGGGTGTTTATAGCCTAGCCATAGGAATATCACTTTAATTTCAAGTTATTTAAATGTAAATCCAGTATATCGAATGTGTTTCAAGATGTTTGTGTGGGTCGTTGTCTTGAAGAGATGGCGCGAGCGCTCTAGCCAATCACGGTGCTCGTAAATTGGGAGACTGCGTGGAAGCGGGAGAAGAGTATGGGTGGGAGACGGTACGGCACAGAACACGGAGAGCCCGGGAAGGTACGGCGCGATGGAAGCACAGTCGGCGGATAGAAATGGACAGTGGAGCAGTTTGCACGTGGTCGCGTATGATAGAAATATTTCGGAGTGCCGACCTGTGCTCTTGTGTGATTTCCGTGGATTCTGCAGTGAATAAGTAGCATGCACTGAGAAGTGAATATCTCTCGACCTATGTTGCTGTTCATAACCAATTCCGTGAAGTAGGAATATATTGTTTCCCTGTTATTCAACTTATATTTCATTTAATTGCTGCACCATCAACACCAGTAAGTGTTTTGCAGAAATACACCGCAATTCTCAAAAGTAATTGTACAATCGTACTCATCATTTAAATCGTTGAGATAGTAACTTGTGATTTTATTTATTGGACTCTTTCACTTATAAATTTAAATGTTACATTCATAATTCGCAATTGCCGAGTGATAGCAACCTTCGACCATTCGATTCATGTGTGTATTCTTATCGTATGCTGTAGACTCAGAAGTACTTGGCATGTAATGCCACAACTATGTATCCCAGTCCCTAGACAACGAAACCAGCCAAAACGTTTAATATTCAACTTTGAGTCGGAGGGTACGCAGTTGACGGCCACCACCTCACATCCTTTCATCATTTTATTTGGAAGCCCGCAACTACTAACGGTCAATTATTATCCTTATGTAAGGAAATAAGAAATTACATCACTGATAGAATTTCTCATACATGGACCGACATTTCACGAGTGTATCTTGCATATCAGGAATCTGGTAGAACATGGGGTCTCCAATATTTCTGTGGCCGGAAAAAGATCCTGCAAGAACGGGACCAACGACGACTGAAAAGAACCGTTCAAAATGAAGGATGGGCAACCCTTCCGCATACTGCAGTAGATTTCATTGCTGAGCCATCAACAAGTGTCAGCGTGCAAACCATTCAAAGAATCATCATCGATATGGGATTCCGGATCCCAAGGTCAACTTGTGTGTCCTTGATGAGTACTTGACACAACCCTTTACGCCTCGCCTGGACTTGTCAACACCAACATTGGACTGTTGATGACTGGAAACATGTTGCCTGGGCAGACAAGTCTAATTTAAAATTGTATCGATCAGATTGGACATGTACAGGTATGGAGACGACATCATGAATTCATGGAACCTTCATGTTAGCAGGCAATGTTCAAGGGTGGAGGCTCTGTAATGGTGTGGGTCATGCTCAGTTGGAGTTATATGGGACCTCTGATACGTCTAGGTACAGCTGTGATAGGTGACACGTACATAAGCATCTTGTACGATCATCTGCATCCATTCATGTCCACTGTGCATTTTGACAAATCTGGGCAACTCCAGGTAGACAATGCGACACCCCACACGTCCATAATTGCTAGAGAGTGGCTCCAGGGACACTCTTATGAGTTAGAACACTTTCTGCTGGCCACAAAACTCCCCAAAGATTAATATTATTGCGCATGTGTGGGATGCCTTGCAGTGTGCTGTACAGAAGAGATCTCCTCCCCCTGCTACTCTTTCGGATTTATGGACTGCCTGGCAGGGTTCATAGTGTCACTTCCCTCCAGATATTGGTTCAAATGGCTCTGAGCACTATGGGACTGAACATCTAAGGTCATCAGTCCCTCAGAACTTTTTTAATATCTTTATTTAATAACATCTATAATATTTATACAAAATTAACCCACCACCTTAGTGATTAGTGGGTCGTAATATTACTACAGTGTTATATATTATCAGCAGCTATTATTATTACAATGATACAATGCTTATTATGAGCTGCAGACAGCGTAACAGTACAGGTTTATAGGCAGACTACAGTTATTAATCTATACGCTACTAGCTAATTGTCAGTTTTCCTACCTACGTGTTAATTCCTAGCTGCCTGCAGCGTTACAGGTGTGTCAGCCTAGATATAAACCTTCTTAAAGGGCCTGCTCATCGAGCTAATCCCGATGAGCGTGCCTCTGACACTGGGCAGGCGAAAATTGCTTGTCGCAGCAGGTTCCTAACTTGATATCTATATCTAATGCTACTAAGTACTGTACTAACCTACGTCAATTCCGGTGCTATCTTAGTCTGAGATGAGTGTACCCTGGTCCCCCTAGTCCTGCACGTGGCGGATTCCAACTAAAAGTCGACCTGTCCACGCACAGGCGGTACAGGATTATGGTACTAGGACGAGTTCAGTGTTTGTCTCTAGTCATTAAAGGTCCTCAAGTATGCTGTCAGTACTTTTCGTGATACCTCGTTTGCCAAACTGTTAACGGTTTCAAAAGTCTGTTCATGTCTTAATAGGTGATATGTATTGTTATGTGGAAGTAGTTGTCTTAATGTCACTGCTACATCGTTGAAAAGGGGGCACTCGTAAACCACATGGTCGGGAGTGCCCTCCGAAGCGCTACAGTCACACTCAGGTGTAGCCTTTTTCCCAAACCGACATAGGTATGCCGGGTAGGGCCCATGACCAGTGAGAAAGTGTATTAGACCCCCTGTTGGATCGAAATACCTCATGCCTAACCTTTCTTTAACATCTGGCAGGAATCCAAAGGCTCTTCTGTCAGATTCATCCGTTTCCCGAGATTCGTGCCATAAGTCCTCACCCCTTCTTCGTATTTCTCCCTTGTCCCTCACCAGAGCTCCCAGGATATTCTCTATTTTCATGTTGCTCCCCTTCTTGACCCAATACCATGCTTCTTGTTCTCGTATTTTTATATCTAGAGGACAGAGCCCCATTATTACTAGTAGGGCAATTCCTGGGGCTGTTCTACACGCCTCTATAGATCTTAACAGAATGTTTCTTTGTACTCTTCTCACTGTCCTGGCAGGCACCACCATTGTGAGCCTGTGTGCCCAAACTCCCGATCCGTAACCCACTATTGAAGTTAGTCTACTATTGTGATATAACTTGATTAGGTGTGGTGGAAGGTGAAATCTTTTGTGCCCTATGGAAATAAGGTTGTTGAGTACTTGTAGTGCTTTTTGGGTTACGGACTCAATGTGGCTTCCGACGTTCCACCTTTCATCAATGATGACACTCAAGTAGCGGGTCTCTTGTCGTCTGATAACTGGTGAGCCTCCAATTCTAACTGTAGGGTTTCTTACTAGCTGTCTTTTCAGCAATAAGTACATTGATTTTGTTGGTGAAATCGAAATCTTAGTATTTGTACACCACAGTTGCAATTTTGTCATAGCTCTATCTATGTTTGGTTCGATGTCTTCGCCGCTCCGGCCGCCGTCTAGCAGAAGGAGGTCATCTGCGTAGGCTATTATCTCTAGCACTTTTTCACTCTGCTGCAAACTATCTAAAAGTGATTCCATATGGATGTCCCAGAACAGGGGACCTAAGACGGAACCCTTGGGACATCTCTTAGTTATAGTTTTTCCAACTCTGCCGCTAGGGGATGATAGCCAGACCTCCCGCCCTTCACAATAGCTCCTCAGGCAACCGTACAGCGACCCTCGACACTCTTTCTCCCGCAAGCAGGAGAAGAGCGAAGGCCACCAGAGGTTGTCAAAGGCGCCACTGATGTCAACCATGGTGCCAACGACGTACTTGTACGGGGTAGAGCTGCAGACCTCGGCCGCCACACGATCTTAGGCACAATATTACCCTCTTCACTGTAATATGCACAGCCCTACATGGTAAGCTCACTTAGGACTGCGCATATTTGTGAAAAACAGACTGACTGCTTCAGTACCATTGCTCCATAAAATTGGCTCTCTAGAACTGGTACATTACAAAATCCTGTTTCCCTTCCTTCAAATACAGTACCTCACGCGGCACCATTACTCCCAAGGCTTTCGTGGGCTGCGATACTGACTACGAAAATCATCAGTGAAACTTACGTGCTTCCCATGTAGGAGAGAGATCTTGGAGTCGACCAGTGTACAATCGGAAGATATTCCAAATAACTGTTCCGTAACCGACACGCAAAAATAAGTAATCGAAATGAAAGGTGAATGAATCAAGAGACACCTTTAACCGGTTAATTGAATATAATAGACCAGTGG
This sequence comes from Schistocerca gregaria, assembly GCF_023897955.1. Classification (NCBI taxonomy): domain Eukaryota; kingdom Metazoa; phylum Arthropoda; class Insecta; order Orthoptera; family Acrididae; genus Schistocerca; species Schistocerca gregaria. The sequence continues at coordinate 840,712,638 of NC_064931.1, forward strand.
CGTAAGTGCGAACTGCAGGGGACTGACAAATGCAAATGTCACACGAATCGATGAAGGACTCTTGCACTCCACGCGTCACCCATCAAAGTATCCCTTGGAGAAAATAATGATTAGGCGAGTGGTGCGGTAGCGGTGGTTGCATCCATCAGGAATGGACAAGTTAATAATTTCGACGTTGTCGCGACATGCATAATAAAATGTCTAGAGCTGCTGGTCTCTTTGGCCTTAATAGAAATGGGAGCTTTGATAGGACAATGGCAGGTAGCTCTCAGGAGGTAAGCAGCTTAACGAGCGGACCAGGCATTGGCGGTGATAAAGAGAGCGCAGCGCACCTCAGTGGTCTTAGTCTGGTGAGCACAGCCCAAGCTGCCACTACTCACCCTCGATTTTACGATGTCAGCATCGCATTACCCTAGCACCGGATTCAATTATGAGAGAAAGATATTATCTTCTCTTACCGTCAGTTCCACAACCACATTATTCGCTTTTTTCTAAACATTCGTGGTGGTGTCTGTTTGTTCTATATCGTGTCTCCCTACCACTTTCGCGCAACGACGCTCTGAGCGTGTTTTTTAGGGAATTTACTAGTTTCAACCTGGGACCTGTTGCTGGTAAGGAGAAGCCAGACCACACATGACATGTAGAATTCAGAAGAGTTCAGTGAGACTAGCGATGATATAACCAAATACTTAATGATCTCACTCCCTGTAAAAGAATCTTAATACTAACTAAATTTAGTGGAAAGGGTTCAAGGCTTTCCTATTTTTAGTTAGCTGGTAAAATAACGTCGAAAAAGCAGTTACGTTTAACACTGGAAATTTTATTCTACTCACAAAACATCGTTTATAAATTGCACTATTGATAAAAGGAAATGTTTTAATACAGGATAGTAAAAACCAACTGCGTTCAACAAAAATGTGAACGAATATTCCCTAAATGGGTTTCCAAGTTCTACAATCGATCGAAGGATGTCCTACGCCATATCACATCTATAATCTAGGTTTAATTTAAGTTTCACAAAAGAGAAAACTATCAAAATGGTCTACAGTGACCCTCAATTATCTTTAATAACTTATCTAACTTGTCGTAAATTACAGTGGCTGATGTGGCTTCTCAATAACTATATAAAAGAAAAATCATCGCGTTTCAGATCTGTTCTTCAAGTGGCAAATGTGAACACCATGAGTTTTAATTAACGATCACCATGAGTATTACGCAAAAAAGTGGTGTAACAGATGAGACTTCTGCAGTTCTGAGTGAAGCTTTATGCGCTCAAATATGCGGCATCGCGTGCGTTCATTACCTTGTCGGTGTTTAGGCAGCGTCAGGGCGGCAGCGGCCGGCGCAGCAGCCATTCAGCTCCCCGTCTCGGAACCAACTCCTCACTTCTCCTTACTACAGTTTACCGAAGTTAGTTTAAAAAAAAACTATCTGGCTATGTTTTCATCTGACCAATCAGGGTCTCAATGTTAACCTTAAGCTCCGCCTACAAAAATTCTGTCTATCCAATGAGAAACGTTGTACTTTTCGTGGTGGGGCAATGTTTTTAAAGTTTGAAACGTAACAGAGACGCTAAAAAGTCTCACGCTAAAACGTGCGGGTGGTGTGGTCCTTTTAGCGTTGTCGTAAGATCTATACTGTTCTTCTGGAGGGCTCTATCTTTTAACATGGGCTGGAGGATTGTCCTAACGTAACAGACATGCGAAAAAGTCTCACGCTAAAACTTGCGGGTGGTAGTGGCCCTTTTTGTGTTATCGTAAGATCTATACTGCTTTTCTGGAGGGCTCTAGCTTTTAACATGGGCTGGGGGTGGTCCTTGTCATACCTGAGAGGCGAAACAGTCTCACGCTAAAACGTGCAGGTGGTAGTTGTACTGGTAGGCTGGGCCGTCCGTTCCTTATCCTAGGGCCTTCTAGCTCAACACGGTTCTGCTCTCGGCTTCTGTCCTCGTTTCTCCCCTCGGAACTGCGTCTGCCTCACGGTGGGAAGGCACGACATGCATTTAGGCATTCTTGTGTTAGTCTGTGGTATTCCATTTGCTCACTCGTTACTCGTATTACTTTGGTTAATTTAATGTCACGATTTATTCGGAGCTATGTGACATACTAGTAGATTCCCTTATTATGTCAGGGTTTTCATGTAAGGTGTTGGATTTGCCTGACACATTACAACTAGCCTTGTCTCAGAGTTCTCGTTTGCTGAACTGTAAATCTATTCTGACTGTTGAAAGTGCCGAAATACAGCAATAACCCAGAAAACTTCTGTTTTTGTATTGTTCAATTGATATTACCTGTTTCAGACCTGAATTTCTTCTGGAGGAAAGAAAATATTCCGTTATTTGGTAACACTCTTATGTGATTTTATGGTGGTTTTAGGTGCAAGATTTATACAAAAATATGTACACGTTTCCAAAATATGCTTTCTACACCTACCGCCAAAATATAGATTAAAATAACTAATTACGAACTATTTCCTATTGTAATTATTTGTAAAATGCTCATTCAATAATTAACATGCAAAAGAACAATAACTACACTCCTGGAAATTGAAATAAGAACACCGTGAATTCATTGTCCCAGGAAGGGGAAACTTTATTGACACATTCCTGGGGTCAGATACATCACATGATCACACTGACAGAACCAAAGGCACATAGACACAGGCAAAAGAGCATCCACAATGTCGGCACTAGTACAGTCTATATCCACCTTTCGCAGCAATGCAGGCTGCTATTCCCCCATGGAGACGATCGTAGAGATGCTGGATGTAGTCCTGTGGAACGGCTTGCCATGCCATTTCCACCTGGCGCCTCAGTTGGACCAGCGTTCGTGCTGGATGTGCAGACCGCGTGAGACGACGCTTCATCCAGTCCCAAACATGCTCAATGGGGGACAGATCCGGAGATCTTGCTGGCCAGGGTAGTTGACTTACACCTTCTAGAGCACGTTGGGTGGCACGGGATACATGCGGACGTGCATTATCCTGTTGGAACAGCAAGTTCCCTTGCTGGTCTAGGAATGGTAGAACGATGGGTTCGATGACGGTTTGGATGCACCGTGCACTATTCAGTGTCCCCTCGACGATCACCAGAGGTGTACGGCCAGTGTAGGAGAACGCTCTCCACACCATGATGCCGGGCGTTGGCCCTGTGTGCCTCGGTCGTATGCAGTCCTGATTGTGGCGCTCACCTGCACAGCGCCAAACACGCATACGACCATCATTGGCACCAAGGCAGAAGCGACTCTCATCGCTGAAGACGACACGTCTCCATTCGTCCCTCCATTCACGCCTGTCGCGACACAACTGGAGGCGGGCTGCACGATGTTGGGGCGTGAGCGGAAGACGGCCTAACGGTGTGCGGGACCGTAGTCCACCTTCATGGAGACGATTGCGAATGGTCCTCGCCGATACCCCAGGAGCAATAGTGTCCCTAATTTGCTGAGAAATGGCGGTGCGGTCCCCTACGGCACTGTGTAGGATCCTACGGTCTTGGCGTGCATCCGTGCGTCGCTGCGGTCCGGTCCCAGGTCGACGGGCACGTGCACCTTCCGCCGACCACTGGCGACAACATCGATGTACTGTGGAGACCTCACGCCCCACGTGTTGAGCAATTCGGCGATACGTCCACCCGGCCTTCCGCATGCCCACTATACGCCCTCGCTCAAAGTCCGTCAACTGCACATACGGTTCACGTCCACGCTGTCGCGGCATGCTACCAGTGTTAAAGACTGCGATGGAGCTCCGTATGCGACGGCAAACGGGCTGACACTGGCGGCGGCGGTGCACAAATGCTGCGCAGCTAGCGCCATTCGACGGCCAACACCGCGGTTCCTGGTGTGTCCGCTGTGCCGTGCGTGTAATCATTGCTTGTACAGCCCTCTCGCAGTGTCCGGAGCAAGTATGGTGGGTCTGACACACCGGTGTCAACGTGTTCTTTTTTCCATTTCCAGGAGTGTATATTCAGTTATTCAGTGTAATATTGTGAACAAACCACATCCACGTATTCTGGTGGTCACGAGCTACTTAGCACTACTTCGAGTTGACCTGCTGATATTTTCAAAGCGATGCCCAACATTTAGCACTACTTGCGCATGATAGAAAAGTTGAACGTTCACAAATGTGTACCTCAGGTTTCCATAGGAACAATTACTTTTGTTTTAGCTAGGACAAAGTAAAATTTAATGTATGCAACTGTTTTCGGATTGTCTAAAACGGTTAAATGTCACGTAGTTCGATGATGCATGACATATTCCAAGTTTCCAATCAGGAGCGAATTATTTAGTCTCACCTGTGTGCTTTGGTAGTTCAGTTTTCAATCTCTGCGTATTAATCAATTTATTAGACACAGATCTGGCGTTTTCTTCCGTGTCTACAATAGAGCTCCGTGGGGCGTGTCGGTAGTCGTTTGTTCGTTTGTTTTGAACGCTCGTGACGGTTTGTTGGAGGTAGTCGGTTAGTTAGGCAGCAGCAGCCGGACGAGGCACGAGCGGAAACAGGAAAGTAACACCAGAATGAGATTTCACACTGCAGCGGAGTGTGCGCTGACATGAAACTTCCTGGCAGATTAAAACTGTGTGCCCGACCGAGACTCGAACTCGGGACCTTTGCCTTTCGCGGGCAAGTGCTCTACCAACTGAGCTACCGAAGCACGATTCACGCCCGGTACTCACAGCTTTACTTCTGCCAGTATCCGTCTCCTACCTTCCAAACTTTACAGAAGCTCTTCTGCGAAACATGCAGAACTAGCACTCCTGAAAGAAAGGATACTGTGGAGACATGGCTTAGCCACAGCCAGGGGGATGTTTCCAGACTGAGATTTTCACTCTGCAGCGGAGTGTGCGCTGATATGAAACTTCCTGGCAGATTAAAACTGTGTGCCCGACCGAGACTCGACCTCGGGACCTTTGCCTTTCGCGGGCAAGTGCTCTACCAACTGAGCTACCAAAGCACGACTCACGCCCGGTACTCACAGCTTTACTTCTGCCAGTATCCGTCTCCTACCTTCCAAACTTTACAGAAGCTGTTCTGCGAAACGTGCAGAACTAGCACTCCTGAAAGAAAGGATACTGTGGAGACATGGCTTAGCCACAGCCTGAGGGATGTTTCCAGAATGAGATTTTCACTCTGCAGCGGAGTGTGCGCTGATATGAAACTTCCTGGCAGATTAAAACTGTGTGCCCGACAGAGACTCGAACTCGGGCCTTTGACTTTCGCGGGCAAGTGCTCTACCAACAGAGCTACCAAAGCACGACTCACGCCCGGTACTCACAGCTGTACTTCTGTCAGTATCCGTTTCCTACCTTCCAAACTTTACAGAAATTCTTCTGCGAAAGATGTAGAACTAGCACTCCTGAAAGCTGTGAGTACCGAGCGTGAGTCGTGCTTCGGTAGCTCAGTTGGTAGAGCACTTGCCTGCGAAAGGCAAAGGTCCCGAGGTCGAGTCTCGGTCGGGCACACAGTTTTAATCTGCCAGGAAGTTTCATATCAGCGCACACTCCGCTGCAGAGTGAAAATCTCAGTCTGGAAACATCCCCCTGGCTGTGGCTAAGCCATGTCTCCACAGTATCCTTTCTTTCAGGAGTGCTAGTTCTGCATGTTTCGCAGAAGAGCTTCTGTAAAGTTTGGAAGGTAGGAGACGGATACTGGCAGAAGTAAAGCTGTGAGTACCGGGTGAGAATCGTGCTTCGGTAGCTCAGTTGGTAGAGCACTTGCCCGCGAAAGGCAAAGGTCCCGAGTTCGAGTCTCGGTCGGGCACACAGTTTTAATCTGCCAGGAAGATTCAGGAAAGTAACAGATTTTCTAACGTTTCACGAGTTCCTAACTAGGGGCAAATTGTATATAGTTTCATCTGTGTGATGTGATAGATTATTTTCTTGAGTTTCAGAGAGTTCGTTTAATATTAAATAGTCATAGTTCACACGTTTTCGTTTGAGCGGTAAGTAAACCGATTTTGTGATGTATTACAAGTTCCTAACCACAAATGAATTGTTTAATCTCACCTGAGTACTTTGGTATTTCAGTTTTTGAATCTCGCGTGTTGATCTTGTGTTCTTGCGTTTTCCTCTGTGTCCACAGTAGAGTACTGTAGCGTAAGTCGATTGTCCTTGTTTGTCTTGTAGTGTAGTTTTCCACTGTATTTATTATGGATAGGGACTGTGATTGCTGTGTGAAAATGGAAGCAATGTTGGTGAAACTTCTCTCTCAGCTCCAGGCTGTGATGGCTTGGGGTACACAGCTTGAAGCTGCAGTGGATGGGCATCACTATCGTGGGCCAGGCCATGAGAATCCAATGGATGTCCAGTACGCCTGAGTCCGCCGATTGGTCTGCAGTGGTGGTCAGCCAAGTTACTGCTCTCACTCAGGTTGACCTCTCACCAGTGTTCGAATGGGAGGTCGCCTCAGGACGTGGCAGGCGGTGACAGTTTTCCCAGGGGGCACCACGTCAGATCTCCTTGATTAGTCTGACAAACCGGTTCTAGGTGCTGCCTGTGGCTGACACTGTCCTTCAGACTGATATATTCGGTTGTCCTATTTCAGAGGAAACCTCTCAGCCTGCAAGATCCAGTCAATCACAGAGGGTGGGATTACTAGTAGTTGGGAATTCCAACGTTAGACGCATTATGGGGCCCCTTAGAGACACGGATACGAAGGAGGGGAAGAAAGCCAATATGCACTGCGGGTGCATACCTGGTGGAATCAGTCGAGATGTGAAACTGTTCTTTCTGGATGCCATGAAGAGCACAGGGTGCAGCCAACTGCAGGTGGTGCTCACGTCGGTACCAGTGACGTGTATCAGTTGGATGGGAAGAGATTCTCTCTAGTTGCGAGTGGCTAATAGAAGTGGTAACTGCTGCCAGTCTTGCTTGTGCGATGAAAGCAGAGCTCACCATTTGCAGCTATTCTACAGAACCGACTCTGGACCTCTGGTACAAAGCTGAGTAGAGGGTTACAATCGGGGGCTCAGACGGTTCTGTGGTCGTGTAGGCTACAGATTCCTCGACTTGCGACATAGGGTGGTTGGGTTTCCGGTTCCGCTGAATAACTCAGGAATCAACTACACGTAGGAGATGGCCACACGAGATGCAGTGCATTTTGCCGTAAAATGCATGGCTTTTTAGGTTATAGAGTCTCGGGGGAACACAAAAAGGGCTTCAGTTTCATAGGGAGCAAGTTGAAGACAGCAAGAACATAAATCCAAAAGCCATCGGTGTATAAGTTGTAAATTGTCTTAGCTACAGTGCGGAAGTACCAGAGCCACAATCGCTAATAGAAAGCACTTATGCTCAAATCGTTATAGGCATTGAAAGCTGACTAAAGCAGGAGATAAGTTCTGCCAAATTTTTGCAAGGAACGTAATGGTGTTCAGAAAGTGCAGACAAAACTCAGTTGCAAGAGGAAAGTTTCTTGCTGTTACAAGTAGTTAACTTGTAGCGAAATTAAAGTATGTAGTTCCTGTGAGTTTGTATGGGCAGAGGTCGTTCAAGGCAACCGGAATAAAATAATAATTTGATCTTTCTGCCACCTTTCGACCTCCTAGTTCACGTGATACCATTGCTGAAAATTTAAAAGAAAGCTTGAGTGTAATGTTATACACGTACCCGACTCATAGAATTATATTTAGTGGTTACCTTAACTTACCCTCAATATGTTGGTGAAAATACATGTTAAAAAACAAAAGTACGCATAAAACATCATTCGAAATTATGTTAAACGCATTTTCTGAAAATTATTTAGAACTGTTACTTCGTGAGCCCATGCGAATGGTAAACGGTTGTGAAAACACACTTGATTTCTTAGTAACAAATAATCTTGAGCTAATAACGAGCATCAAAACGGATACGGGCCCTGATGACCACGCAGTTGAGCACCCTGCAAGTCAAACATGTCATCATCCAAACGGATACAGGGATTAGTCAACAAAGGGTTGTCGTGGCGAGGTTGAATATTGTAACCTCTAAATCCTTCAAAAATAAACGAAGAATATATCTCTTCAAAAAAAACGATATAAAAATTCACTTCTTCCTTAGAGACGATCTCCACGCCTTCAGAATTTAATATTGTAAGTGTACACCAGATGTGGCTCGAATTCAGAGAAATTGTTGTTGTTGTTGTTGTGATCTTTAGTCCAGTGAGTGGTTTGATGCAGCTTTCCATGGTACTCTATACTGCACAAACCTTTTCATCTCCGAATAACTATTGCAGCCTACATCCTTCTGAATATGCTTAGTGTCAAAAATGGTTCAAATGGCTCTGAGCACTATGGGACTCAACTGCTGTGGTCATTAGTCCCCTAGAACTTACAACTACTTAAACCTAACTAACCTAAGGACATCACACACATCCATGACCGAGGCAGGATCCGAACCTGCGACCGTAGCAGTCCCACGTTTCCGGACTGCGCGCCTAGAACCGCGAGACCACCGCGGCTGGCTGCTTAGTGTCTTCCTCTCTTGATCTCCATCTACGATTTGTACCCTTCACGGTTCCTCCAATACTAAATTGGTTATCCTTTGATGTCTCAGAAGTAGTATCGAAAACAACTGAGAGATTTATACACCATACCGCAATCTTTTCTAAATCGCTTTGCAACTGGTACTGGTCTTCGGATGAACAGCATCATCTGCGAACAGTCTAAGAGAACTGCTCAGATTGTCACCCAGGTCATTTATATAGATCAGGAACAGCACAGGTCCCAGGACGCTTCCCTGGGGAACACCTGATATCACTTCAGTTTTACTCGATTATTTGCCGTCTATTACTACGAACTGCGACCTTTCTCACAGGAAATCACGAATCCAGTCACACAACTGAGATTTTTCTGTGGATTAAGTGCTTTAGAAGCAAACCAAGCTACTACTGTCGTTGGTGTTCCATGGGTTACTTCAGGGACGACGAAGTGTGTTGCAAATGATGGAATATATCGTTCAGTTGATTTTCTTGCTGCAATATTAATACTTTTATGAGAGGGATGTCGGAAGAGGCAAAGACTAAATTAGTTAAAAGACATCTTGAGGGTAGTGCACAGTCATGGGCAAATTTATTGAGTGCGTCGTTTACTACTTATGAAATATATGAGAATTGTTTCCTGACCAAATTCTGGAGTTAAGCGAAAGAAGCTCGTCCTAAGAATGAGTTCCTAAACGGACCAAGGTGCAAGCACCAAATTGGGTCGATGCGGGATTTTTGTGAGCGTGAACTAAGTTAACGCATATAAATCGTCCGCTGGGAGTTTTGACGGACATTTCAATTCTCAAGAGAAGAATAATTGCATTTTTAGAAGGGTATCTTGTCCAGAGTCCAACAAGTTCTATTTGCAAATTTTTAGATATTACTGAGAAACTTCAACAGGCGTTGAATTTCAAACCACATTATGGGAACAGTACACAGGGAAATAAGTGCAAGAACGGCAATTATACTGATCGTCATAGAAATAAATATCATCATATTAATAATTTTCAAAGGGGAGATGGAAATCAAAACAGGGAACGGAGATTTGAGAGGCAGGAGCATCAACGCCAGAATACGAGGTCGGGAAATCAGAGATTACACATCTCAGGTCCGGAGATGGCGAAATAAACCGGCCTCGGAAAGAACATGTTATTTTAAAAATTCTGTGTGTCTCGAAACTTCGAAAAAGAAGTCAAATGAGTCAAAAGTGTAGGAGATAGACGTTATTACAAGTAACAAAAGAATGGGGAACAATTTCAAGCAATACAGTCAAAAGAGGCTGCTAGAAAGGCTGTAAAATGTGTAGAGAAATTTGATATTGAAGACATGGGGCTGACAATTATATTTTGGGAATGGGGGGTAAATGATGGAATGGATGAATGTTTGGTGGAAAATCCTGTGCTCAGAAGAGAGGTGTAGGTGGATCTGAATTTGGTGGTGGTGAAATGCATGAAGAATTCCGATGAGGCACTAGGCTGTAGCAACAATCATTGCATTGTTAGTAAAAGGAATGTAAATGTTATTGTATCAGAGGGAGTAGGTGAAGCTATCTGTGAAGGCAACGAAGCTGCAATTTCGTCAAATGGAGATGAATTGGCATGTCGAGGGAATTATGTGAAAGTATTTGCGAAAGCGGCGTAGCAGTAGTCTCGTCCGCTGGTGATGAATTTTATTATGTTTCGGAGGATGAGGATGATTTATTGTTGAAGGGAGGTAAGAGATATGTTTCAGTTGCTAAAGCTGCAGTTGTTGAAGCTACAGAATTAGAAAGCGCGGAAAAAGGAATTTGTATATTTATTTCTATAGATGGAAGTGAACCGATGCCTCTTGATGACAGCATTAATTATGCGAGGAAGTGGAAGGATGAATGTGAAAGTAAAGTGTTAGAAGATAGATCAGAATCCAAAACTGATCGGATAGAGAAGAAAATATGAAGGAGAAAGGGTTAGATCCGTGTTTCGCGGAATTAATGTTTGCTACGTATTCTAATGTGGAACTACTTAGTAGCGGCAATTTATATGGTGTATTGGCGGAGGTTGACGGGGTAATAACTAGAGAGTTCTATAATATAAAGGCCAATGTGATAGATGTTTTACGTAAAGAACTTCGAGTTGTCAGTGGATGTTAATGGAGTTGATTGTGGAAACATTAGTAATGTTTTGAGGGAAATAAGTCAAGAATTGTTTAAGAAATGCGAAGTTTTAATTTGTGCAGTTGACTGTGAGGATTCTGCTGCAAGTGATATCTTAACTTCAGAGGAATGGAACAGTATAATTGATTTTTACGAGGATGATCAGGTGGAAGATTCCGAGATTGATTTGAAGTTTATAGATGATTTGGTGGCAAATCAGAAGGATCTAGAAATGGGAAATGTTATTGAGATTTTCTGAAATAACAGACGCTGAAAGTAATCGTTTGAGGGAAGAGTGTTTACAGGGGGACGAAATTACAAATGTGCAGGCTATAAGTGAAATGATCGATGCTGAGGGGGAAAGAATGTGTGCGTTTCTTGAGTTTATTTGTGGTGTCACAGTGGTAGTCACAAGTTTTGCCTCTAAACGTAAGAGTTAATTGCTGAAAGTGGGCGCAAATTTTGGCAGTTCCAAACAAGCAAAATAAATAAATAAACAATTAAAACAGAAAGAGATTCTACAGATTCTCTCACTGGCGGGATAAATGTTAGCGGAAACCGTGGCAGAGTTGCACCTTGTGAATGAAAAACGTGGAGTGCATTAACGTTAGTGTGAAAATTAATGTAATGTTATGTGTATTTTTTTTACAATTTGTGTAACCGGTAATTTGGTAAATTAAAATTGTAAATGATTAAGTATGGAAGCACACAATTCTTGGCCCGAGGAGGTCGATAGAACAAGATTAATCTCATTATTTACCAAAGAGAGAATTACGAATTGTGTTTACTTAAGATGTGGGGATTAATTTCAGAGGGTTATTTAAATGAGTTACTTCTACCTCTCGTATAATATGTAATGTTTATTTGTAATTATTGTTCACACAAAATGTGGAGCGTGGAGATCACCAAACGTCATTAAAATTTTGCTTGTGGAGGTAAAAAAGGAATTACGTGCAACGTAAGAGCTAAGTTTTTGGTGGTACATTTAGTCGCCAATATACATTATTTTGGGATGGCTTTTGCATAGATTTATGTATGTTGTAACAGATTAGCTCGTATGGACTGGTCTTTTGAAGATAAACTACTCAGCACTAACTGTTAGGTACCGTCACAGAGAGTGTACCGATGGAAATGCATATCGTCCCATTTCCATCTGTTGTTGTTGTGGTCTTCAGTCCTGAGACTGCTTTGATGCAGCTCTCCATGCTACTCCATCCTATGCAAGCTTCTTCATCTCCCAGTATCTACTGCAACCTACATCCTTCTGAATCTGCTTAGTGTAGTCATCTCTTGGTCTCCCTCTACGATTTTTACCCTCCACGCTGCCCTCCAATACTAAATTGGTTATTCCTTGATGCCTCAGGACATGTCCTACCAACCGATCCCTTCTTTTGGTCAAGTTGTGCCACAAACTTCTCTTCTCCCCAGTCCGATTCAATACTTCCTCTTTAGTTATGTGATCTACCGATCTAATCTTCAGCATTCTTCTGTAGCACCACATTTCGAAAGCTTCTATTATCTTCTTGTCCAAACCATTTATCGTCCATGATTCACTTCCATACATGGCTACACTCCTTTCAAATACTTTCAGAAACGACTTCCTGACACTTAAATCTATACTCGATGTTAACAAATTTCTCTTCTTCAGAAACGCTTTCCTTGCCATTGCCAGTCTACATTTTATATCCCCTCTACTTCGACCATCTATTGTACTACAAATGTTTTCCTTTATTTGTTACCTGAAGATATGACATTTCTGTATCTTTGTATATTGTAATTGTTTTACTATTTATGCATTTATGTCGATGTATAATTGGTTTGTTTTGTAAATATTATTTGTATTTTTACGCTGGGTCTGGCTTAGGGAAAAATATGCTATCGAACGGCTACATCGATAGGTCGTGTGTAGAACCAAAGTATTGAGGATCTTTGGTAGTGTTAGCTCTGCCGCAAGGAGCTCGGGCAGAGAGAGTAGGGCGGTAGAGCAGGTGTGTTGTGTGACGCTCCCGCGAGTTGCCGCGCTTTAGGGGTTTGGCAGCAGGTAATTACGCTCGACTTCCTATGATAGTTTCTGACACGGTGTCGCGGACGGGAAGCATTAGCTGGCGCACATAAAGAGCCCGTTTCGCCTGGTGACCGTGTCGAGAAGAAGGCGCGCCAACACACAGCCTCTGCAACAGCGACGGCCGACAATGAGTGACTGTCGCCACCTCCCCGATCGACGACTGCAAACCTCCAATCGAACAACAAGGAAGACTAAAAGCACGTAAAGTTTGAGAACTGTATGGCAGACCTCAGCTTTTCAAACTATTCCACTTGCAAAATACAGCCACTTAGCATGAACCTTTGTTGATCATTGTCGCAACTGCATTACCAAGCAGGGTCCCTTCCTTCTCTGAAATGATCCGGAGTGTCGAAATTCAAACACTAGCATTAAAGTACTATCATTCCATTTCACTGCTTTGATTTCAAAGTACAATTAAGGTATTCATAGCTGGCTACAATATTTAGATTACACAAGCACAAATTAAGAGTGCGAGTTTTGTTACCATATTTTAGCTTACCTGTGACTGCAGCTCATCTTGGTACGTACTAAATTTTACTATTGTTAATTGTTCAGAATCATTTAATTCAAGTTCAAAGTTAAATCTCTTATTTCTAAATTGCGCAGATTCAAGTAGCTTTTGAAATGATTGTTGAGGTAGCCCAAGACTAACCTTATTTTATTGACTTTGGTAGTGCTTCAGAAACAAATTTCACTATTAATTTGAGTCACTAAATTAACTTTCAATTTTCCGGTTTTATTAATTCTTGTGCTAAATGAAGTCAGAGTGTTGCGAAATGTATTACTTCTGACAAACATTCAGTTTTCACACAACACGTGTCAACCTTCAGTTGCCACGCTTTTTGTGCTAAATCTATGTGCATTATTCTGTCATTTTCAGTTATTATAGTAGTTGTCCATAGGACTGGTGACCGTAATTTTCCCCAAATCTAAAATGTCTAATTAACGCCAAATAATTGTTAACGTAACGACCGCACATTTACTTTCTTTATTAACTTTACCCCTTTTCAAAATTAATTTCCACCAATTTCATTTGCAATTTTCCTTTCATTTAGATGTAACCCTTTCCTCCGTCTTTACCGACAAATTTACTTCGGTGACGATTACTTTTCCCAAATTTCCATTAGGTGCACGCGGTTTAATTTTTCACTGTCATTAAGGTCGATATGCGAGGGGGAGGTTACAACAGAAAACCACGAAAACATTCACCAGGACATAAAACTGTTGCAGGGACTTTACTTTCAGTTGTTCACGTCATACACACCAAGCACCATGTCTCTGATAGAGCATAAAACCTAATTCATCTGAGAACCCACCTTTCGCCACCTACGAGGAGAACACGGAAAGTGCCATAAAATGATTTCCCAGAAACTCTTCTCGTGGAAGAGGGGTCAAAATACGCGAACATTTCTCTTCGTCTCTTGGCTTATCCCTAGATACTTGAACGTTCCTGAAGAAACGACGGCCAAAGGTTTCGAGGAGTTATCGAGATTCATCCAGCACCTTTTACCATACCTTATTTTTCAGCGAAAATGGTGGCACTGGGTTTGCCTTTTTAGTTTTGGCCTCCGTATTCGAGACCCGACTGTACTTATATACTGAGATCTGTAGAAGATTATCATACGAACGTTTTTCGAAGTATACTGATATACGGTTTTCTTTACTCATCTGCCAATGGTATGACAAATAAAGAAATGGAAAAAATAAGAAAATTATTTGAAATTGCTTTAGATGAAATTTCTGTTGTTTAGCTTCATTTGTAATCATTTGCAAGGTTCATTTTTCGGTAAATTTACCCTTTTGTTGCGAAACTATTTCCAACACATCAAATCTTCACCAGTGTTGACGACGTTTCTTCCCCACGTGCGATTTATACAAAGAAATGTCACTGTGGCAAACCTGCCTTCATGCGATGTTCATGGTGCTCAGTCTACCTGTGTTTCGAATGTTTCTTCGATTGGTATCTTCCAAGAGGATGCATGAAATCTTCTTGAAAAATAACCATATGAATAAAATTTATGAATTAATATAAGAATTGATATGGGAGTGAAGCAACAGAATATGAGACTTTAAAAAGGTTGTTAACCCTAAGTAAGTCATAAACACATACATTATATAAATCATGTGTGCCAGTTACTGCGAAGCCACTTATAATTTTACAAGTAGTATTACGCCCTTGTATCCCCAAATGTGATACAAAAATGGCTCTGAGCACTATGGGACTTAACATCTATGGTCATCAGTCCCCTAGAACTTAGAACTGCTTAAACCTAACTAACCTAAGGACATCACACAACACTCAGCCATCACGAGGCAGAGAAAATCCCTGACCCCGCCTGGAATCGAACCCGGGAACCCGGGCGTGGGAAGCGAGAACGTTACAGCACGACCACGAGCTGCGGGCAAATGTGATACAAAACATTTGTGTAGTAACCTTCTACGGACGTGGACAGATATATTAAAAGAATAAAAATAAAATAAAAACAGTTATCGGGTTACGAAAGGGGCCTTAACATTTTTCTTTTCTGAGATCTTTGCTTTTCGCAGGTCAGTGCTCTATCTTTCTTTTCTTTTTTTTTGTGTGGTGTTTTTTTTTTCAAGCGACTAACTATTTACAATTTCTGAATGCCTTCAGACAATTCACACATCTTTTTTTTTTGCTCATATATGGTACATTGGAAAAACCAAGTAAGGCTAGTACACCCTTCCGGAACCCTGGAAACCCCGCGAGGAGATGGATGGCAGGCGGACTGAGTCCTAGGAGTACGCGCGTCATGTTTCGGTCCCGATTCTGCTGGACGCCTTCCAAGTCGCGAACATGACGAGTTATTGGGGGAGTGGTGAAAACACTATTCAGATAATCTGCAAAATACGCAAGATAACGGGAACAGCTTGTAGCCACGGCATGTGCAATCTGCAAGCACCGCTAAAAATCGAGGCGGGAGTGATGATGATTTCCATATAGATACACCAAGGTCCAGCCCTATAACCTGAGAACCACACGAGACTTTGTGGCAGGAAAATAATCCACCACTAGATAAAGAGAGGACTCTGGCTCAGTAAAGTCGGCAACACGGTTGAAGCCGTGGTGATTATCGTTGACACAACGGCAGACGACACAGAGGGGAAAGTCCGCTAGTCCTACGGCATGGAGACGCTGATTAATTCGATACTTCCCATAGGTTGCATAATACTAAATCGACCTGTTATGCGTCGGGAAGAAATTGTGATGTACGTGTCGTCAAATCAGAGCGTTCTACGACGTTACGGGCTACATTTGGTAGTAAAGCAAAGTTGAAAAAGTTTGCTCCCCCCGGCACATTCGTGGGAGTTCGGCGCGAGCATAACGTAGTCCCACAAAGAATGTCGCGATGTGTGCAAATGCGGGCGGGCGAGAGGGACACTTTCACAAGACGTGAAGTAAATGGTGCGTAATAGAAGCCTCGACACCGTGCCATTTCTTACACATAGTGGCCACGTAAAATGCCACCGCACGACAGCATACTTCAGTAAGACCAAGCCCGCCTGCACGTCAGGGACGAGTAAGTGTATCACAGTGGACATTGAAGAGGGACCCAGCTGTCAGAAAATATCTGAATGGCGCTCGACTACAACGTCCTGTCGTAATCGACATTTGTAGAATTTGCGCAGCATGAACCATTCTGGATGCCACAGTCCCCAGTGGCTGCCTGGACGTTAACTCTGCCACCTGGCGTTGTTGGCTCCGTGGGAAAGATACGAGGGAAGAGGCAACAGCGCGCCTACAGTAACTGCACAATAATCAGCATTTAAACAGATGATAGGACGGTAGTTGCCTGCCGTAATTCCAGATGTCAGTACTTGAATGGAAACAATAACGCTCCTGACAAAAGCTCGCGGAATCGCGTCTGCAGTCCTGATCAGTTTATTATACCTCTCCGTCCTTCGTGCAGTCATAAAACCACAAAACGTAAGATAAAATTCGATATGGGTCCCGTCGATGCCTGGCGGCGTGCACAGTGCACCTTTGAAGACAGCGGTAGTGATATCTCCTGAGGTGAAAGGTTCCATTAACGCAATCTCCTCCTCAGCCATGAAGACGTGTACAATGTCCACGACGAAAGGATTCAAGCCCAGGAAAACCATATCATCAGCACGATAGTCTCGGCGATAATATTCTACAAAGCTATCCACTATGTACGCTTGGCAGGTGATCCCCTACGCACAGTGATCTACGAGTTCTTTGAATACATTTTCTCTGTGTTATCTGCGATCTTGCACCATATGATGCATCGAGGGATTCTCCCGTCACACTACATCAAGTTTGCGATAACACACTACAGCCCCTTGTAGTTTTCGGTGAGTAATCACTAGTAGCTTCGCCTTAACGTAGGTGCTTTCAGTCCGAACTTCTGGAAAAGGTGGCTAGCCATCAAGGTCGTGGAGGATGCTGAAGTAGAAGTATCTAGCGTGTCTGTGACAAGTGGCCACCACCATGCTGTAAGTAACAGATATGCGACACATTACTGCATAGGATTAGACACACCGTTAGCTCCTTGTCCATGTCTCAATGATATATTGGCAACAGTCAGGTTCCTGCAGATGCTGTGTGCTGAGTTTGCGCAATGCTCGACTCCTCAAACCACAGAGCACGGAACACACGTATTTGCAATTGTCAGTGCTCTATATCGAGCACCGCATCAAATGGCCCACAGGAGACATAAATGCAGTCTACTGAAAGAAATGTTACTATTCTCCAATTTTCTCAGCGGGATCAGGACTATGATTATAAATGAAGATTTTGAGTTCTAATTGATAGATGCCCTTGGTAAAGTTACATACACACAACTTTGTATTCTTCATTGTGTTAATACTGACAGTAGATCTCTCTGTCCTAAAGAGAAATACGAGCAGTTCAGAGGTGACTTCTCAAATTAAATTTTCTTTCGCAATGACTTCTGATAAAATAACTGCTCGACTCAGAAGTGGAAAATAACTGGCTCCACTAAGCACGCGGTTTTGTTAACCTTATGGGCAGCACACTAACACTTACTTCTGCCAAATCTAAGTGATCCAGGACGGTGCACAGTCCTCGCGAGTTCACTTTCTCTTATTACTGAAAATATGGTTTTAATAACAGCTTGTCTCTGACGTCTTAAGAGGCTGCGCGCACTCCGGAGTTTGACTGATGGAGATGGTACAGTGTCTGGGTGTGAAGTGAAGCCTAGCCTTACCTCTAGGACTGTATTTATATCTGTGGCGCAGTGGACAGCCAAGACAACACCTGCTGTCAACCACCCTATGGCGGCGGTAGCAGATTGTAAACGGGACCTTTCTCGGACACATAATACTTTATAACGATGTTGTGTATTAATTTGGAATCTTCGTAATTTTTGTCTTCATGTAATTAGGTTGGTTAAAATCACAGAAAATTTGTTAGCTCTCCTGCATTTAGACTTTGCCACCTAGAATTTTTATAATGGAAATGACAGTAGAACATGACCTCTGAACTACATTTTTAAGACCTTGTTTGTTATCATTTGCATCCAGGTTTTGAAACTTGTTATAGCTCTATTGTTTAACACATTTCATCACGTTCTGTAACCAAAAGTTTCTAGCAATAATATAACAGACACTCAGACTACTCTAAATGAGGACGTTTTAGATCCAAATTTCGTTTTCTGCAATTCCTTGAAAACTGTTAAAGGTAGCTCAATGGGGTTGCATAATTAATGTTTTAATGAGAAACTGCCTATTGGCTTCTGTCTCGGGTTCTTCGCCCGACGTTCATCTCATGATCTTACTAACGTTTCGTTAGCACGAGTGGCTGGTATTGTCAAAGCATCACCCTCCATTGCGGGGGTGGTGAACTGGAGCCGAGCTCGCTGCCGCAGACAATATGTACCTGGCGCGCCAACGTCCGAGGGCTTCTCCGCGGTCATTTCCGGTGCGGTTCTCCTCTTCCTACCTGCGACGGTCGTTCGCTGCAGTACGGGAAGCCAGGATCCGTATACCTTAAGGATTTCCTCTTTCTTCTTGAAACTGTTAGCGTGTTTTTTTATTTCTACAGCTTCTCTGAACAAGCGCGTGTGTTAGTGCTTCTCTACAGCCACATCCTGGTCAGCATTGATGTTGTTTCGTTGTTTACGAAAGTGCCACTCAGTGACGCTCTGGAGCACATCATTTCCACTTTCCCGCAAGACATCAAAAAGCTCTTCCATGCATGTCTCACGAGCTATTTCACGTGGAGTGGCGATTTCTACGAACAGCTGGAAGGCGTCGCCATGGTTAGTGCTCTTGGTCCAGTAGTGGCCAACTTCTTCATGGAACAAATTGAAGCACAGGCACTGGAGTAGGCGACTTGCAAACCTAAGGTGTGGTACAGGTACGTCGATGATACTTTCGTGGTGTGGAGCCATGGTGAAGAACAGTTCGGTGACTTCCTAAGACACCTGAACAGCCTCCACGCCAACATAAAATTTCCCATGTAAGTAGAAAAGGACAAGAAACTGCCATTTCTAGATGTGCTGGTCCCAAGGGACGGCGAAAACCTGGGACACAGCGTGTATCGAAAACCAACACACACGGACCGATATCTGCACAAACTATCAAACCACCACCCGAGCCAGAAAAGAGGCATCATTAAAACGGTCGTAACGAGAGCAGGACGAATATGTGAGCCGCAGCACCTCAGACGAGAAATGCAACACCTGCAAAGTGTTCTGAGGAGCAATGGGTAGTCCACAAATTATATGAGAAATGTAACAGAGCCAAACACTCGGCGAAGGAAGGAATCAGAAAAAGAAAAATAAATGTCGAGTACGGACTCTCTGCCATAAATTCCCAGAGCGACGGACAGAATCGATCGTATATTGCGCAAGCATGGCGTAAAGATGATTTTCTAACCGACAAGAAAGATCAAATGGTGTCTTAGATCGGCGAAGGAGAAAAGGGACCCACTTGCAATGCGGAAAAGTGTATGTCGGTATGACTGGATGATCAATTAACACCAGGATCAAAGAACATTAGCGACATTGCTGGTTGTGGCAGGTGAAGAAATCGGCCGTGGGAGAGCACGTGCTGAGTGAGACGGACCACGTAATAAAATTCGCCGGCACGGAAGTTCCGGCTGTAGAGAAGCTCTATCATACGCGCTTGTTCCGAGAAACTGTAGAAATACAAAAACACGCGAACACTTTCAACAAGAAATAGTAAATCCTTAAGGTAATCAGATCCTGGCTTCTCGTACTGCAGCGAACGACCGTCGCAGGTAGCAAGAAGAGAACCACACCGGAAATGGCCGCGGAGAAGCCCTCGGACGTTGGCGCGCCAGGTACAAATAGTCTGCGGCCGAGAGCTCGGCTACAGTTCACCATCGGCAAAGGGGGGGGTGAAGCTTTGACAATGCCAGCCACTCGTGATGGCGAAACGTCAGTAAAATCATTAGATGAACGTGGCCAAAGAACCCGAGACAGAAGCCATGAGGCAGTTTGGCAACAAGTGGCCACGAAAGTCATAACAATTATGTAATGTTTTTATGTTGAACTGAAGCTTCATATAAGTTTTCATACTTCTAAATTTAATATTTAGCGCCTTCAAATTTTCTTAAAAATGCGGATTCTGACCAAAATATTTCTTTAATAACCTTGAGACTGGTTCCTGTTAATTTTGACGTACAGCTGCACATTATGAGCAGTTTTGGGTTTCTAGTTTTATTATTTAGCGCCCCTTATTATTTTTTTAAAACGATGTATTTAGGGAAAAATATTGACCTGATCATTTTGAAATTTGACAGTTTACAAACAATATACTAAAGCACATGCTAACAAAGTTTGGAAAAGAAACTTTAACTTTTAATTCCATTCTTAAATTACCGTGCAATACTTGTGTGCTATGCACAGACGGGTTGTGTTGACATGGCGCTTCTATCAGTGAACTGGGGAAAGTCTCGGTACATTCATCTCGCACTGCTCTGTATCTCTCCAATGGTACAGCGCTTGTTTCGCTACATCACTTCCTATTTGTTTTTATGAAAAAATTATTTTTAAACAAAATTATATATTAGAAACAAGGGATGTTATTATAGCTGACCTATTGATTTTTAACAGAATTCCTTAACACTATACTTAAGAATAACCGTGCATATATAAATAGGAGAATGACAAAAGGGACTTATACAAATCATGTACATAAATTACATAGAAACATGAAACAAAATTTTCTATAATTACAAAATTCCTTTTTTATGTAAATTTTTCTGTATTTACCTGAAGGAGTAAACAAAATTGTTCGCTTTTCAGTACTCATCTGTTGAATCACAACAGTAGGCACCAACGTGAGCGTCAATATGACACTTTCACTCAACCATTAAATGTAGGGGGTGGGAATTCACTTCTCCATTATATTTTATTACAAAAGGGAAAGGGGGGGGGAGAATTCACTGTAGATCGTGTCGTCCTTGCTTCCTTCTCCACTACAGCTGTAAGCTGCCTTACATGACGCCTCCATGTCCCTGGGAAACAGATAACATAGCCTAAGCTTGCGTTCTCAGCTCACCTCTAAGGGAGGACAAAACACATGTTATTATGTATTATCTTGCAATAGTTCCAGTAGCTGAGAAGTTTCCTGAAATAATTACTGGCATTACGTTAACTGAAAATTCAGAAAAAATATCACTCTACTTCATTATTAAGCCTGATTCACAAATTTTGCAGGTCCCTTATCTTTTATATCTGAACCATAGATACGTTGTACTGAAGGTCAATTTACGTTCTTCAATTAGTAACTTTTTGGGTTAGTCTGCAATTTGTTTTATTATTTAGATATTGATTTACATAAAAACTTGAGTAACTTTTGTTAGTTATTCATTCCTTTGGATTAATTATCGTACGGATTAGTATGCTAAAAAAATCATTTGTTTTACGGCAATTACTTTGCTGCATCATTAGAAAGCTACATTTATTCTAACATATCATCTTTACGATCTGCATTTCTTAACACTTTCGTTAATCTTTTTTTGTTCTCAGTATTTGTCGGTTGAATGACAAACTGTCCTAAGCAAGACTACTCGCTTTTCAATACTTTTCACGAGTCATGTGTGAATTGCTCATCAACATTTCACTGCTTTATCATATGTGTCAGCCTACCGACTTCGTTTCTCCTGTTTCTCCCAATTCGCATTTAAGCATATATTTCTACGATTCCCTCTACATTTTACCTCCGTTAGCCTACTGACCTTATTATTTACTTACACATTTGGAGTGATCATCACACCACTTCCACGCATCTGTTTTAATTACTATTAATCGCTTTGCTTCCCTCCAGCAGCACCACATTATCACTCTCTTTTACCTTCAGACAACCTTACTCCCAACTGAAAATTACTAATGTATGCAGGAACTATTGGTTCAGATTTTAGGAATACCCCAGCTCTAATGACTTCTCTTAATGCAAAGTGTTCCACGTTTCTAAGTTACTAACCCTTCTTATGGACCTTATTTTTTAATTGTTTACTTTAGCCATGCTTCTTCTATTATTGGTGCTCAAAAGTTACCAATTGTTATTTAAACATTTATAATTTACTCCTGCAGACTACCTATCACATTCTTTTGTAAGTCCACATTTGGGTATAGTCATGTTCGTGAATTACTCTTATTCACTAGGAAGACATTACAAACTAATAGCATATGTACGACATGAAGATGTACATTCCTTACTTACTATGACACAAGAGAAAATGGTTCAAAAGGCTCTGAGCACTATAACTGCTGAGGTCATCAGTCCCCTAGAACTTGGAAATACTTAAACCTAACTAGCCTAAGGACATCACACACATCCATGTCCGAGACAGGATTCGAACCAGCGACCGTAGCGGTCGCGCGGTTCCAGACTGTAGCGCCTAGAACCACTCGGCACTCCGGCCGGCCGACACAACAGAAGAAGCGAATTAACCATGAAAGGAAAATAAAGTTTTATGCAGCTGGGACAGCACAGTATGACAAACCATGTAGCCCCCAAAGAATGGGAAATTCCCTACAGTAACTAGTTACTGTTATTTTTAAATTTCTTCAGATCAACAATATTTCGTAGACCTAGTTCTTTCTCACTCTTCAGGTGTTCCAAGCGGTATGCGTTTGCATGAGGCTTACTTGTTACCCTGAATGGTCATTGATAAACATGCATAAACTTCTTTGTTTCTACTGAAATTGTCTTAGAGTTTTCTTTAGTTTTGAGCAATACTAGTTCACGAATGCTAAAACAAGTAGGGGAAGGTCTTGCGTCATTCCTTCTTTTTCTGTCCAAGTATCTCTTATCTGAAATTTGATTTGTTCACTGTATCTTAACACTTATTTCTTTTAGAATATTGCTCCCTTCTGCATTAGCATCTTGCACATTATTACTGAATGCAGTATCTTCCTGTAAGTACCCTTTATTCCTCATCACCCTAATAGGCAGTTACCAGGTTTCATTATTACTGCCCTTATAACTTCCTATAAAAGGCTCTTTTACTATCTGAGAGTCAGATAAGGTTAAAACTAAGTTGTTCTGGTCGAAAGCAATCCTCTCCTGATATTTTGTTAGGAAATCTGTACCTATTAATATCTCAACACTTAAACCGAGCACTATTAAAGAAGGATGATCTAGTATCACATCAGTTACACCGACTTTTATCCAAGCTTCTTGTTGTACTGGTCTAGAAACTTTCCCAGTAGCACCCATTACATTCAAACCACTTGTTTTCATGACAGTTAATTAATGCTTATTAGGAATACAACCAAAAAATTCCTGGGACAAAGCACTTGCTTCACTGCCACTGTCAAGAAGACAGTGCACTGTTACTCCTGAGCTGTAAATTTTTATAATAGGGTGAGTTATATTACTTTGAACAGGTTTCTCATAAACATCTTCTAATAAATCCTTCTCAATTTGTTTCCAGCTAAAATAGTTTTGTTCTGTTGCAAGTACATTCACACTTAGATTCTGGTGTTCATCAATCTCTACATTTTAGCTGCCTTTTCCAACCTGCCCACCATATTTAAATCAAAGCACTTGACGACTCCCTCTACTTCCGTTTACTGCACATCAGCTAAACTGTTCTCCAGCTGTAATCAACTGTGTCCCTGCGCAACAATGCTACCTATAATACTTTCGCCGGCTTTTACAGTTTGTGGCAAGTCAACACAGCTATCAGGTTCCTTGACCTCATTGTTATTGCTACCCCCTCCATTTATAATTTCTTCCGCTTTAAAACGTTGCAAAACTGACTCTTCTTACTCTACCGCAACTTTAGCATTCAGATTGCCATCATTGTCGAAGATGTAAGCCTTTACCAAATCTTTGTCCATATTAGACTAAAACCCCTTAATTTCTTCCTCGCTGTTAACTATAGCGATTTCTTTTTCTTTCTTGACCCATTTATCTAAAGTGTCCAAAATGTGTTTGACTATGATATGAGAGTGGTTTAACACATCACTGGTGCTGTCTGTTCCTATTTCATCATCCCTGTTTGCTGTTTGCATGTGTTGGCTGACTGTGGTCTGTTTCTTCGTTACTGGCTGTGCTACTGTTTCCGTCTTGTGAGCGCTAGTTTCCTCATAGACTGGATTTAGTTTCACATACATTGCCTGTTATGCTCATTTGATACAGAATCAGACAGGGTAGCATTTTGCTTGTCTCTGTGTCACATTATTTACACTTTTGCTGTTGCAAAAGCGTGGTGACTGTCTACCCCCTCTTCCTCTACCACGGTCTTGATTATGATACTTAGACCTTGTATTACGAATCTTCACATTTCTAACATTCATGTTTCCACTGTCATTATTTCTGTTGTTTACATAATTGTTAGAAGACCTGTCATTATTTTGCATCTGCTCCTCAGCAGCAGCTACTCTTTCTACTCGCTCTAAATATTCAATGAACCTATCCAAATTATCCCTAGTTGCGGAAATGATCCTTTTCTGTCAGTAATAACTCAGCTCACCTTCTAGTCCTATGATAATTATTTCCGGTTTCATCTTTTCTGTGAGATGGGACAGCCATTAAACCCACTTCCTAGAAAACTATTTTACTGACTGACGTCCTGGAGTAAACTTTTCACCCATACAAAACTCTCTTAAAACATCGTTTTGTTTGTTATGTTGCAAGATACCATTTGTGGGACGGAGAAAGAGGTGTGCATTTTGATTAAACTCTATAAATGAAATGCAAGGAGTGCTGTTCAACATATAAGTGATTTATTCAGTAACACTGCATTAAACTGCATATGCAATAATTATTGAAATTTTATCAAATTCATTAAACATTCATTCACAAATCATTCAAATAATGATAAACAAAAATAAAAAAAATTGGGTCCCCATATACTGTAGAAAGTATCAAAAGAAAAAAACAACACATACAATTGAATTGACACCATGAGCTCGCAACAAGTGAATTATGTAAGGTGCCTGCCCTGGTATTTGCCTTTTAACATGAGCATTGTATGACTTCATTGTAATTTAACATATAAATAAATTACACGAGACTGTTTGACCTGCTGTAATAAATGGGGAAGCAATAAAGGAAACAGCTGAACATATGACTCTCTTAGCGGGCAAACTGTGAATAATGTGCCTTGCGTCTTTATGAGCATCTAACACATTGCCAAGAAATTGAAGAAAGCGAAAGCAGAACGCGCAGCTAGGAAAGAGGGCGTTTTCTGTATTACCATGTTCATAGCGTGGTCGGCGTGGCGGTAGAGTCGGCTGATTGCGTGCGGCTGCATAAAGAGTCTGCCGGAGACGTAGCTGATAGCGTCTAACATGCCCTACGCTGAAAATAGTGACCGAAACCTGCTACTGGAAGTTATTGTTACTGGACGACGGTATGCGTCCATCTTTAAGTGCAAACCTATGTGAAACTGCATTAACCAAACCTCAAAACTGTTCTAACAGTACTACCATCATCGGACATGTAGTAAATCAAAATGTGATCCTGAGTTAAGCTCTTCATAACGCGCACAGTGAGTGAAGCTCGCCTGCTTGGATCTAACAAACTTTGCTCTCTACGCTGTTTGCGACGAATGCAAAGTGCATTGTCTCATGGCAAGCGATAAGGAAATTATCCTAAAAGGTGGAAACGGACCAGCTAAACCTCATCTTGTCACCTGAGGCTCCATTTCACCGTATGTGGAAAGATCACCTAATGGAAATCTTATACCAAGACGTTACGTGGTCAACATCCTGGAGGAGATGGAGATTTTTAAATATCTGCAATTTGATGTGGATAACCTCCTTAATGATGCACTTTAGTTGAAAAACAGGGATTCTATTGAATGTTTTATGCCTTTATTTAGAATAACATGACCAGATAATGGTTGATTCGCAAGAGCCGAGCAGTATTTATGTGGCGGTGTGACACAGATAGACGGTGTTTGATGTACTTTATTTTAGACATCCCTGAAGGTAGTAGCTTGCATGCAAGAGTTTGACCACTTGACACTTTGGTATAAGATTTCCATCAGGTGGTCTTTCCACATATAGTGCATACATAATGTGGCAGACATTGTTTGAATTATTAAGATGCCCGTATCTATCCCATAGACAACAATCATATTTATATAAGTGTTTACTAGCCCAGGAACGGGGAAATGGAGCCTCAGGTGACAAGATGAAGTTTAGTTCGTCCGTCTAGACCTTTTAGGGTAATTCCCTTTACATTTATTTATAACTGCAATCCAGAGACGACTTTATCCTTTTCCATTTATGGTATGCACATGGGCATATTAGTAGCTATCTGGTATTTCTTTTTAATTCTTCCTTGTGAAGAACATGCCATTTTCTCATGTCAAGCGTCCATTAAAAATTTTCCAAGGTGTGTTCTCGGGTCAAGCATGTTTTATCATATCATATCTATATAACAATATCTTTAATATATGAGGCGATAGTTTTCTTTTGTAGCGCGTAGTGAAATTGAACTCTGTCGGTCGATAGATTACAAGGGCGGTGAAAGGACGTTGCACGTCCGTTCACGCAGTTACCATATACTTTACACATAAAACACAATTTGACGTATACTGGTCGTTTGCTATTACATGGCGATGAAATGGTGATGTTCATTCACTCACTCGTTGTTTTTGGTAATAAGATAAAAAATTAATCTTCATAATTTTCTCAATTCAGTGTCAGCAATAAGAAGACGACTTCATTCTTGTGCATTTATAGTATGCACGTGGGCATATTAGTAGCTTTGTGTAATTTCTTTTTAATTCTTCCCTGTTATGATCATGACATTTTCCAAGTGCAGGGTCCAAAAAAAACAATTTCCTATGTGTCGTTGTTCGTTCATTCAAGTGCTATTCTTAGCAACAAGATAAAAATTAATCTTGATAGTATTATTCACTCTGAACTTGTCAGCAACACGAAGTTTATCTACATCAACTGATAAAACACCTACTCGACCATCTGTGTACAGGTTATTCGAAATTATTGCATTTTGGCTTTTACGTACTACAGCTTCGCTGTTTTATGTCATATTTCATTAATGAGTATGGTTGCGTCATGCAGCATTCGTTGTGAAAGGGCCGATATATTCTAATAGTGTAAGTCGGGGTAGTGTGTTCGCATTCATATAAATCCCTGCATAGTTTGTACATTTTAGTCAGAACCTTGTGCAGAAGTTTTATGTTTCAGAGTTTCAACCATCCTATATTTTATCTTTGACAGTCAGGGTCTCAGTTAGACATGCGCAATGTTCCCCGCCATATTGATATGCAGCGCGTCATCTAGGTCTGCTTAGTTTCACGTGAGCTCCCGACGCTCACCAGACGGCGTCCATGGCTTCAATTCAAATGGCTCTGAGCACTATGGGACTTAACATCTATGGTCATCAGTCCCCTAGAACTTAGAACTACTTAAACCTAACTAACCTAGGGACATCACACAATGCCCAGTCATCACGAGGCAGAGAAAATCCCTGACCCCGCCGGGAATCAAGGCTACCGCATGACCACGAGCTGCGGACCAGCGTTCATGGATACGAGCCGCTCTCCAGAGCTTAAGTTAAGTGTTGGTGGTGACTCATGTACCGCATTTTCAAAATTGTGACTACTCCTGTTCAGGCTGTTTGAGTTTTATTTCTAGACCATGCCCTCGTACACATATTATAGAAATAGGTTTATCTTCTCAAGAAGGCACAATTACTTGAGCTGAAACCTAGGTAAAGGTTGGTTTCATTACCGCAATCGAGACTGATAGTTTCTTATATACCTTAAAAATACCTCTAAAATTTTGACTGTCGTTTTCTTTTTTTTTAAACTGGTGAGTACCTACAGAGAAGCTGAGATACGTGTTTCCTTATTTTGTCTCGTCTTGCACTGAGCGAAGTCGCTGTGAAATAGGTTGATGCTACTTTTCGTGTTCTCCTTTCCAGTGGACGTCCAGTTTTGTTACTGTCGTGCAGATTCCGACCTTGGTAGCCTACGAACACCAGGCGCATAAACCAGGTGCCTGCTGCGGAGGATCATACACAACAACGTTCACTGAACGATCATGGGGGAGGCATTATTTGTAACCTCGTGGTCCATCTGAGTGGTTAGCTGCTCACCAGTTTCACATCTGTTCACCAGATCACACCTTCACAGCCATCGCTCACCTGTCATTAATGGCGTGTGGTGCTCCACAGTTGCCTACGCGCTGGTAGTGGATGGAGCCATTTGACATGCAAGGCATACTTTAACCTCAGCGCCATGCGAGGAGCTTCCACCCTCGGCCTGAAACCCAATGGTCGTACACGTTTAGTCCTCAGATAAATCACTCCGTTACCGCATTACGACAACGACTGCACTGATATCCGTGTCCTCCCAACACGCTTTATGTAACTACCTCTGATAGTGCCCCACCCTGCGATCTGTGAATGGTTATTACATATTGACATCGATCATGGACGTTGGCCACATTATTGTGACTGGTCCACGTATCTAATTTCTTCCAGACACTGTTCACGTTATGCTCATTTTACGTTACTGACGTGAATGGAATTTGGGTGAAGACGCAGCAAATACTAATTTTCCCTGGACTCGTGGAGAAGTTCAAGGTTCGTTTACTTGTATCGAGGTAGTGGGCGTAGCTTATACTCTTTCGCCCATCGCTTTAAGGGAAGACACAGAGCGACTGTGACAGGTTGAACATCTCAACAGGTACTTTTGAAAGTAAATAATTTGGAATATGGAACAAAGCAAAAAAATCTTGACCAATGGATTAAATAAAGCGTTAAATTATATAATTAATGTTAGAATCAAGAACCACTTCGTAAAAATGTAACTATTTTTAAAACATAAAGCAAAGAAATCCATGGCAGTCGTTCAGTGGAGTGGCTTATTGTCAATACGTAACAGACCTTCATAAACAATGGTACTGAGTCTTTTGACGGCTTATTTGAAATTTGTTTGTACGGCTTTACACTGTGTTATGTAATTACATGGGACTTTGAGCCTGTGTAGAATGTAGGCTAACATAGAATGTTTCTATGAGTCAAAAAATGCCATATTCCTCTTAACTGTAGCCATAGGTGACAGCCGATTTCCTGACATAGACTGCCAGAAGGAACGCTATCCACATGCTTTGCTAGGTACAGCGTGTAATCTATCTAATCACCACTATTGACCATTAGGCCGACTTCGTAACAGACTTGTGGATCGCTGGTTCTCGTGCTAGATATGTTTACTACTGTACACGCTAACAAATTACATTTCATTAAATTCTGGAATATTAGTAATTGCCATTCTAGGACATTGTGTTTGCGTCCTTCTTAAGACAAGACTTCATTTCACGAATGCTAGCTGTACAGTACTTTGCCTGACCGTATCGGGGCTTGGGAAGGGTAGTGTATCTCTATGAAGTGCTACATAGTTTTGAGGTGGCCAGATAAAGGGTAGACCTAACACTGAGAGATTATAGGAACCATCGCAATGCTGACGAACTGGATATAAAGGAATGTACAAATAGTGGCCCCAGTGTCCTTTTCAAATCTGTGAAGAATTCATTCAAGATATCTTTCAGTGATATCTGCGTCTTTATACAATAAAATATTCTTCTACTTACTATGTATCTGGTTTGTAGTATTTATAGTAACCTTCCAAAAAAATTTTGCTTACAAGAAATATTATTAAGTTGCAATGTTCCCGTTGTTAGAGTGTTTCATAAAAATCTCTTTCCGAGACGAATAATTTGGCTCTTTAGCAGCAGGAGGTAGGACTGCGGGTTGCAGTCTCTACGCTCGCATGTGTTGTTGCCGGAGATCCATGGACCATTAAGTTTTCACCGGAAGGTGCACCTCCTTCAGGCGACGACCTCGCTGACTGGTGCAAAAATTATTCTCGGCGTGGCGGCGGCGGTCGTCACAAATATCGGCTGGCTCTGAGCAGCGGGGGTGGCGTGGGCCGGGGGTGGGCGCGCCTAATTGCGCAGCACGGCCCGAGTGGCGTTCTGTGTCGGACACGGGCAGCCTGCAGCTGCCTCTGGCTCGGGCGCTGCGCTCGTTTGCTGCGTTATTTGGCTCCCGAATTCTGAAATGTAATCGAATTCGTCGCTTCCTGCCTCCGGCGTCGGTGCTCTACGCTGGATTCGAGAGGGGTCATTTCGACGACGCCGTGCCCAAAGGAAGCGCCTATTTACACCGCTACTCATCGCGCACCAAACTCGGGGAAAATTCTCCGCGCAACGTAAAAGGTGTTTCCATTTGCTTTCCCAGTACAGTTTTATTCATTTCTATGAACTACAACAGTTTTCTGTTCTAGCACTGTTGCTATCTACCTGTTTGCAGCTTATTCCGCTGTTCCTCAGGTATTTATACGTCTTGAAGTGCATTTCAATTTTGGAGGTCAAACATAGGTTCTGTTAAAAATGGACTAATACCTGTAAAGTTAATTGCCTTATTCATTCGCCCCAGGACCAGTACACGACCTTTAATTTTCCCACATTGGTGCTGTATTTATCTCGTATACCTAATTTCATCCTCAGTTAGCATCGCACTGATGGCCTACCTGAGCTAATATGTATATACAAGATAAGTTGAAATTAAAATAAACGTGAAGTCTCTAAACAGTATTTAATTTCAAGCAGAATGATATGTAGACCATCCATATTACATAATGATGTCCAGGCATTGTATCTGAGCCTGTTAGGTACTTTCATCAAAATACAGTAGCCTCATTACTATCATGAGTCTACATTTATATATGAAATAAAAACACTTACAGTTCACTTAGGAGAAAATTATTTTGTGTCACCTTTTATAACTCCTCATCACAGTTTAAAGGGGAGGTTCATCAGGTTGCCACTCTCCATCCTACTTAAAATGTGTGTCACAACAGTTACCATTAGAAAAAAATGCATCATTCTGAAACACTACAGGCAATTTGTCAAACCTGTGTGTCTAGTAATATAAATGCGGCGTCAGTTATTTAGTAAGCAAATAACAGTGAACTGCGTTCAAATTACAGCAGTGGTAACAGAGTTTTTATAAATTTCGTGAATCTTAAGTCAATCGAACATGTAAGAAGCATTGACAAATCATTCCCGTTGAATCCATAGTCCTGCAATAGCACCAATGTAATGTATTTGGGAATAGTTTGTTCTAGAATATTTAGGACTTCTGTGCTTCCAGATTTCATGAATACACCAACATTCTACAGTCATCGATTTCCTGTAGCAGCGACTCGATGGATGAGCTAAAACTATTGGATGATGCTTCAGTATTCAGAACTTGTGGTATACAGTCGTTATCATCATTTAAATTAAGAAGCAACAGTGCCGCTCAGCTTTCCTCACATTTAGTACTGGATATTGTGTGCTTCCTTTACACCTGAAAACAAAAATTATATGAATTTATTTTTTCGTGTTTTAAAATTAAGTGCAGTGCTGTCAATGTCATACATTAACAGCAGTTAAGAAAGGATTCTCCCCACTACATAAATGCTCTCAAAGTGTGAACATGTCGAAACATGTAGCCCATCAGTTCCCCTCGTCCTCTATTTAAATACAGCCAGCAATTCAGTATTACAGATTGCACATTGCTATATGACAGTGTCAGATCGGGAGACAAGCGATATTTTTTGTTAAAATGTATTGATATAAAACCTAGGCCAAGTTCGCTAAAATTCTTTTGCTGATTACTACTGTCAGCTTATTGATGAGGCAATACATAAAATTTCGTAAATTTGGTGAACAATGGCAAAATATATTTGATATGTAAACTTACATTTTACGATCTATTCCAAAAAATTATTACTTAATTAGTATATATCCACTACCAGGCACTACACGTCGTCATCATCTGCTGAGATGAGTTACTGTTGTTGTCATGTACACACTGAAAAATTTTATAGGTCGTACAAAAATAAAGACTTACAAAACTACTTGCCTGTGGTATAAACCTATAATTTGACCTAAAGTAGTTGTCATGGTTGCATAATTTACGGCGTTAGTCATATTTACATTCACTGAGGTCACAAAAGTTATCGGATACCTCGTAATATCGTATTGGACCTATTTTTGACTGGTCTAGTCCAAGAATTCGATGTGGCATGGACTTAACAAGCCGTTGAAAGTCCCCTGCAGAAATACTGAGCCACCCATAATTGCGAAAGTATTGCTGGTATACCATTTTGTGCATAAGCTGACCTTTTGATTATGTCCTGTAATTGTTCGAGTGGATTCATGTCGGGTGATCTGGCTGGCAAAAGTATTTGTTGGAATTGTCCGGAATGTTCTTCAGACCAAATGTGACTAATTGCCATCCGGCCACGTGGCGCATTGTTTTTACCGAACATGAGTCCATGAATGACTACAAATGGTCTCCAATTAGCCGAACATAAATATTTCCAATCATCGATCTGTTCAGTTACACCAGAGGACCCAGTCCATTCCATGTAAAGAGAGCCACCACCAGCTTCCACAGAGCCTTTTTGACAACTTGGATCTATGCCTTCAAAGGGCCTATGTCATAATTTAACAGTCTCATCAGCTCTTCGAACTGAAATCGGGACTCATCTGAGCAGGCTGAGGTTTTTCAATCGTCTAGGGTCCAAGCGATATGGTCACAAGCCCAGTAGCTGCGCTACAGCCAATGTCGTGCCATTACCAAAGACAGTCGTGTCGGTCGTCTGCTGCCGAAGCCCAGTAACGTCAAATTTTGCTACATTGTCCCAACGGATATTTTCATTGTACGTGCGACATTGATTTCTGTTGTGGTTGCAGGCACTGTTGCTTGTCTGTTAGCACTGAAAACTCTATGCAAACGCCTTAGCAGCTGTTGTCAGTCATTAAGTGAAGGCCATCAGCCACTGCGTTGTCATCTGTGGTGAGAAGAGATACCTGAGTTTTGGTATTCTCAGCACAGTCTCGACCCAGTTGATCTCTGAATACAGAATTCTGTTCTGATTTCCGAAATGGAATGTCCTATACGTTTAGAGCCAATTACCGTTTTGCGTTCAAAGCCTGTTAATGCCTGTCGTGTGAAAGTAATCGTGTTGGAAATCCTTTCACATGTATCACCTCAGTACAAAGACCTCTGAGGATAAAATGCTCTTTTAAACGTTGTCTATGAAATACTACCACCAACTGTAAATCTGCATATAACTGTCTCAAACTCTATATGTGCTGCGCCTGGTTCAGGCTAATGAGCAGAGCTCCTGCTCTCTTCTATACACAGATAGTGTATGTTAAGCATGAGGTGTGCTCAGCCAGTGTGAGTGCTGAGCTGGCCGAGCAGTGCAGCGGTACTCTCATGTCTGGGCGCGGTATAGTGTTATGACAGAAAACATTGCAAGGCACATATTTGAGGTGTGTGTGTCTGTGTGTGTGTGTGTGTGTGTGTGTGTGTGTGTGTGTGTGTGTGTAAGACATGTGTCCAATGAAAATGAATCTGCATTTTCGTGATTCTGTGAGTAACTCAGTTCATGTAATTACTGTATGGGAGATTACAGATCACGCTGCACAAGTTGTGAATTTTCTCAGAGAGTGTAGTATCGATACAGATTAGAAAGACATATTGAAGACCTACCTAAAATCTCTAACACTTTTTACTGAACCGTGTTACTTTCTTTCTTTTGTCTTCAGTTAAGAGACTGGTTTCATGCAGCTCCCCATGCTACTCTATCCTGTGCAAGCTTCTTCATCTCCCAGTACCTACTGCAGCCTACATCCTTCTAAATCTGATTAGTGTATTCATCTCTTGGCCTCCCTCGACGATTTTTACTCTCCTCGCTGCCCTCCAATACTAAATAGGTGATTCCTTGACGTCTCAGAACATGTCCTACCAACCGATCCCTTCTTCTAGTCAAGTTGTGCTACAAATTTCTCTTCTCCATAATTCTGTTTAATACCTCTTTATTATTTATGTTATCTACCCATCTAATCTTTAGCATTCTTCTGTACCACCACATTTCGAAAGCTTCCATTCTCTTCTTATCCAAACTATTTAACGTCCACGTTTCACTTGCATACATGTCCACACTGCATACAAATAATTTCAGAAACGACTTCCTGACACTTAAATCTATACTCGACGTTAACAAATTTGTCTTCATCAGAAACGTTTTCCTTGCCATTGCCAGTCTACATTTTATATCCTCCCTACTTCGACCATAATTAGTTGTTTTGCTCCCCAAATAGCTTGTTACTTATGCTTCTGCATTTTAAAGGGAAACACATCGGCCATTGGTGGCCTTTGCTACCCCACCTAAGTTAGAAGCAATGCTATTTATATTATTCTCCACCTGCTAATATACCCTTAAACGCCAGAGAAAAAATTCTCACTCACCACAATGACAGCTAGATAGCCGTTTCAATTGTCCACTATACTGGATGTTCATTTTAACTCAAGGCATTAAAATATATCTAACACAACACACTGGATAAACTAAAGTTATAATTCCAAATTCAATTGTGGGAACCTAAATTTCTTGTTGTGGATTACAGTTGGTTTCTCTGAAACATTTTCTTCGTTTCGCCACAGATGGTACTGTAATCGGAAGAACAGAAAGTGGTTCACAATCGTAATTTACGACATTCTACTTAGTGGCCCGTGAATATCCAGTGGTTCGTGGGACACCATCTTAATGCTGCGTGGGTAGAACAGGTCAGTATTTCATGTCTTCTCATTGAAAACGTCAGTCACAACGTTGTATTCCTATGACATATTTAAGGGCGGACTACTCGATTTTCCACTGAGGTCATCTAGTGAACTACGACATATCATAACAGACAGTACACTGCGACCGGAGCTCATGGATCCTGTAGACGTAGAACAAATAGCTTCTCTAAATTACGTTATACTAGTGCAGTGTGCCTGCACACCTACCTATCATTTGGAGAACAGACGTTCAAGGGGACAATGAATGTTTCAACCACAGAAGAAAAAATTTAAATGATCTTAATTTACAAAGACTGTAGGAGAAACGTTGAGGACACTGATGCCTTGTCTGTAGAGCGTTTTCCACAGAGAACTCGCTCTCGTTCGTTCCTCGACAAGGACTTGAACGCCTATATGTCAGATGGTATTGTACAGACCGGCAATAACGAAGCAAACGCGTTAGAGGCGACGCTAATGAAATAGACGTAGTAGCCGCAATGCACCACAACCCATGGATAAGCACCCACCAATTACACCACGATTCCGGTATGTCCGTAGGTAGTATTTTCACAATACTGTGTCACTCCAGGCAAATGCCTGGATGGTTCCTCTGGAAGGGTACGGCCGACTTCCTTCCCCATCCTTCCCAATCCGATGAGACCGATGACCACGCTGTCTGGTCTCCTTCCCCAAACAATCAACCAACCACAATACTGTGTCATCATAAGTACCATCAGAAGCACCACGTGTCACTGCATCAGGAATTTCGTGGGACCGATTTCCCAAACCATTCAGTGTTTGGTCACTGGGCACATCGACAAATCCAAATGACTCCCCCGTTCCTTGCCAAGTTATTGTTTTCCGGTAAGTCTACATACACAAACCATTACAGTGTTAACAGGCGTAAATTCCAACGACAATTTTATGGGTAGATCAGGGAAGTGAAAATGATCTAATAACAGAGAAGCTTCCATTCCATGCGGCCAAACGGTAAAACCCTCAAAGCATCGTTGTTGATGTTGTTGGGTTGGGGTGTTTTGAGGGAAGAGACTAAACTGCGAAGTCATCGGTCTCATAGGTTTAGGGAAGGACGGGGAAGGGAATCGGGCGTGCCCTTTCGAAGAAACCATCCCGGCATTTGCCTGGAGCGATTTAGGGAAATCACGGAAAACCTAAATCAGGATGGCCGGCCGCGGGATTGAACTGCCGTCCTTCCGAATGCGAGTCCAGTGTGCTAACCACTGCGCCACCTCGCTCGGTATCAAAGGATCGTACCGTCAGTACAATGAAATCCTTCTGCATACGTGTGCAGAGCATCAACGTATATTACATTCGAAAAAATCTACGAAGTCAAATGGGGACTTAAATTTGTTAATATCAGATATTTTATAACAATTCCTATAGTACGGTTCTTATGATGATTTTGAATAAAGTGTATTTAACTAACAACGAAGTAGTTCGTTCTTAATACCCGTAGGTATCACAAATATTCGAAGTTTCTATTGGCCAATGAAAACAAACATCTTTCTTATAGCAGGCCCACATGTTAAAAAAAGGTCAATGCATTCAGGCACTTCAAAGTAATTAATGATTTTATTTAGAGTAGCGATGGCATAGGAAGTGGTCGTGGCCATTATTCTGCATATTGTGCTGCGTGACAGGCATACTTGATCAACTTCGTAAAATATGGCCATGGAAACTGACAATGAACAAATTACTAACGTTTAACTGTAATTTTCTCCTGGTAAACCAGAAACGATAAAGAGCTATCGCAATTTTCAGAAAGATCCTTTACACTGTTGACAAATTTCTTTATCGAGAGGCTGAGTCACACTATTAGTTACAGGTGGTATCCGAATTATATCAACCTCCATTTCGACGTCTTAAAGACAGTGGTGTCGTTATATCCCGTAGCAGAGTCCAAAAAAAGTCATCAATTATTTCCTGCAACTGGTAAGAAGACGTTTCGGATGCAATATTGAAAACTATTCTCTCCCACTATTCCTGATTTTGGTACGTCGATTAGAAGATTTTTGGAACTGAACAGTCCTTTCTTAGGAGTTTGGTTCAAATTTTCCTTGAGTTTCCTGAAGACACACACTAAGATGTCGAAATAGTAATACACTCCTGGAAATTGAAATAAGAACACCGTGAATTCATTGTCCCAGGAAGAGGAAACTTTATTGACACATTCCTGGGGTCAGATACATCACATGATCACACTGACAGAACCACAGGCACATAGACACAGGCAACAGAGCATGCACAATGTCGGCACTAGTACAGTGTATATCCACCTTTCGCAGCAATGCAGGCTGCTCTTCTCCCATGGAGACGATCGTAGAGATGCTGAATGTAGTCCTGTGGAACAGCTTGCCATGCAATTTCCACCTGGCGCCTCAGTTGGACCAGCGTTCGTGCTGGACGTGCAGACCGCGTGAGACGACGCTTCATTCAGTCCCAAACATGCTCAATGGGGGACAGATCCGGAGATCTTGCTGGCCAGGGTAATTGACTTACACCTTCTAGAGCACGTTGGGTGGCACGGGATACATGCGGACGTGCATTGTCCTGTTGGAACAGCAAGTTCCCTTGCCGGTCTAGGAATGGTAGAACGATGGGTTCGATGACGGTTTGGATGTACCGTGCACTATTCAGTGTCCCCTCGACGATCACCAGAGGTGTACGGCCAGTGTAGGAGATCGCTGCCCACACCATGCTGGCGGGTGTTGGCCCTGTGTGCCTCGGTCGTATGCAGTCCTGATTGTGGCGCTCACCTGCACGGCGCCAAACACTCATACGGCCATCATTGGTACCAAGGCAGAAGCGACTCTCATCGCTAAAGACTACACGTCTCCATTCGTTCCTCCATTAACGCCTGTCGCGACACCACTGGAGGCGGGCTGCACGATGTTGGGGCGTGAGCGGAAGACGGCCTAACGGTGTGCGGGACCGTAGCCCAGCTTCATGGAGCCGGTTGCGAATGGTCCTCGCAGATACCCCAGGTGCAACAGTGTCCCTAATTTGCTGGGAAGTGGCGGTGCGGTCCCCTAAGGCACTGCGTAGGATCCTACAGTCTTGGCGTGCGTCCGTGCGTCGCTGCGGTCCGGTCCCAGGTCGACGGGCACATGCACCTTCCGCCGACCACTGGCGACAACATCGATGTACTGTGGAGACCTCACGCCCCACGTGTTGAGCAATTCGGCGGTACGTCCACCCGGCCTCCCGCATGCCCACTATACACCCTCGCTCAATGTCCGTCAACTGCACATACGGTTCACGTCCGCGCTGTCGCGGCATGCTACCAGTGTTAAAGACTGCGATGGAGCCCCGTATGCCATGGCAAACTGGCTGACACTGACGGCGGCGGTGCACAAATGCTGCGCAGCTAGCGCCATTCGACGGCCAACACCGCGGTTCCTGGTGTGTCCGCTGTGCCGTGCGTGTGATCATTGCTTGTACAGCCCACTCGCAGTGTCCGGAGCAAGTATGGTGGGTCTGACACACCGGTGTCAATGTGTTCTTTTTTCCATTTCCAGGAGTGTATATTGATATTTATCACTGGCACAGTTGTGTGCAAATATACACTGTGGGAAAAAAATTTGTATCCCTGGAAAAACGAAGTCGATTATGACACATATTCCACCTGGGTGTTAGCAGATGTACTGATAATGGTTTTAACATCATCCGCCAACAGACAAATTAGTGACATAGTAACCAGAGCGCTATAGGTGTCTGTCCTTTAATAGAGAATACTCACAGCCGCAAGGCTGAGTGTGGTGCAAACGTGCGAAGTAAGCCGGCAATCATGCTACTGAACGAGTTTTAAAGGGTCTCAAAATGTGGCCTTTCGAGCAGCGGAATGGTCTTTTCGGAGAACTGACACTCACTTACTGCGTCGGTTGTGCAACGATTCTGGTATCACTAGCCACGTGAACATTATCACACTCGTAGACGAGCTTCTCGGCGATCATGCAACCCAGACGCCCACCAGGATCGTCTTATTGTAAGAGCAGCAGTGAGAGATCGTACAGCTGCCACAGCACATATAAGTGGACTTGTGAGACCTGACAGGCTAACACGAACTGTTGGGGACCAGTTATAAACTGTGGGACTATGGGCACGCACACCTCTACCCATCTTTCAGAAACGCAGCATCATCGACGTGCATAGATCACCCGGTCCCGTCAGGGGATCATTTAGAAAGTGGAATAGCGCCCCGTGGTCTTCAGAGATGCCTGCAGTCCAGTGATCGCCGTTAGCACGTTCCACGTAGATCTGGTGAGCGCTGTCTCGTAGAGTGCGTTCGTCCAAGACACACTGGCCCCCGCCAGACTCTATGGCCTGCGATGCTTCCCTGGCCAACCTGATCTCTGGACTTCTCGCCAGTCGAGCACGCGTGGGACGTGATGGTACGAGACGTGACTCGAGAAAACTCGTCAACTATCAACTCTTACAGAACTATGAAGACGTTGACGACGCGAGTATAACATATACCAAGAAAATAGCTATCAGTAAGATCGACTAGGTTCCAGAGTCAACGCCTGCATTGCTGCCAGTGTATGCTACACGACGTACGAACATCAGTGCTTGCGCATTGGTTGATACCGGGAACCTCTGAAGCGTTTGTGCTGTTGTTGTTGTCTTCAGTCCTGAGACTGGTTTGATGCAGCTCTCCATGCTACTCTATCCTGTGCAAGCTTCTTCATCTCCCAGTACCTACTGCAACCTACATCCTTCTGAATCTGCTTAGTGTACTCATCTCTCGGTCTCCCTCTACGATTTTTACCCTCCACGCTGCCCTCCAATGCTAAATTTGTGATCCCTTGATGCCTCAAAACATGTCCTACCAACCGATCCCTTCTTCTAGTCAAGCTGTGCCACAAACTTCTCTTCTCCCCAATCCTATTCAATACCTCCTCATTAGTTACGTGATCTATCCACCTTATCTTCAGTATTCTTCTGTAGCACCACATTTCGAAAGCTTCTATTCTCTTCTTGTCCAAACTAGTTATCGTCCATGTTTCACTTCCATACATGGCTACACTCCAAACAAATACTTTCAGAAACGACTTCCTGATACATAAATCTATATTCGATGTTAACAAATTTCTCTTCTTCAGAAACGCTTTCCTTGCCATTGCCAGTCTACATTTTATATCCTCTCTACTTCGACCATCATCAGTTATTCTACTTCCTAAATAGCAAAACTCCTTTACTACTTTAAGTGTCTCATTTCCTAATCTAATTCCCTCAACATCACCCCATTTAATTTGACTACATTCCATTATCCTCGTTTTGCTTTTGTTAATGTTCATCTTATATCCTCCTTTCAAGACACTGTCCATTCCGTTCAACTGCTCTTCCAAGTCCTTTGCCGTCTCTGACAGAATTACAATGTCATCGGCGAACCTCAAAGTTTTTACTTCGTCTCCATGAATTTTGATACCTACTCCAAATTTTTCTTTTGTTTCCTTTACTGCTTCCTCAATATACAGATTGAATAACATCGGGGAGAGGCTACAACCCTGTCTCACTCCTTTCCCAACCACTGCTTCCCTTTCATGCCCCTCGACTCTTATTACTGCCATCTGGTTTCTGTACAAATTATAAATAGCCTTTCGCTCCCTGTATTTTACCCCTGCCACCTTTAGAATTTGAAAAAGAGTATTCCAGTCAACATTGTCAAAAGCTTTCTCTAAGTCTACAAATGCTAGAAACGTAGGTTTGCCTTTTCTTAATCTTTCTTCTAACATAAGTCGTAAGGTCAGTATTGCCTCACGTGTTCCAACATTTCGACGGAATCCAAACTGATCCTCCCCGAGGTCTGCATCTACCAGTTTTTCCATTCGTCTGTAAAGAATTCGCGTTAATATTTTGCAGCCGTGGCTTATTAAACTGATAGTTCGGTAATTTTCACATCTGTCAGCACCTGCTTTCTTTGGGATTGGAATTATTATATTCTTCTTGAAGTGTGAGGGTATTTCGCCTGTCTCGAACATCTTGCTCACCAGCTGGTAGAGTTTTGTCATGACTGGCTCTCCCAAGGCCGTCAGTAGTTCTAATGGAATGTTGTCTACTCCGGGGGCCTTGTTTCGACTCAGGTCTTTCAGTGCTCTGTCAAACTCTTCACGCAGTATCGTATCTCCCATTTCGTCTTCATCTACATCCTCTTCTATTTCCATAATATTGTCCTCAAGTACATCGCCCTTGTATAAACCTTCTATATACTCCTTCCACCTTTCTGCCTTCCCTTCTTTGCTTAGAACTGGGCTGCCATCTGAGCTCTTGATATTCATACACGTGGTTCTCTTCTCTCCAAAGGTCTCTTTAATTTTCCTGTAGGCAGTATCTATCTTACCCCTAGTGAGATAAGCTTCTACATCCTTACATTTGTCCTCTAGCCATCCCTGTTTAGCCATTTTGCACTTCCTGTTGATCTCATTTTTGAGACGTTTGTATTCCTTTTTGCCTGCTTCATTTACTGCATTTTTATATTTTCTCCTTTCATCAATTAAATACAATATTTCTTCTGTTACCCAAGGATTTTTAGCAGCCCTCGTCTTTGTACCTACTTTATCCTCTGCTTCCTTCACTACTACATCCCTCAGGGCTACCCATTCTCCTTCTACTGTATTTCTTTCCCCTATTCCTGTCAATTGTTGCCTTATGCTCTCTCTGAAACTCTGTACAACCTCTGCTTCTTTCAGTTTATCCAGGTCCCATCTCCTTAATTTCCCACATTTTTGCAGTTTCTTCAGTTTTAATCTACAGGTCATAACCAATAGATTGTGGTCAGAGTCCACATCTGCCCCTGGAAATGTCTTACAACTTAAAACCTGGTTCCTAAATCTCTGTCTTACCATTTTATAATCTATCTGATACCTTTTAGTATCTCCAGGGTTCTTCCACGTATACAACCTTCTTTCATGATTCTTAAACCATGTGTTAGCTATGATTAAGTTGTGCTCTGTGCAAAATTCTACTAGGCGGCTTCCTCTTTCATTTCTTAGCCCCAATCCATATTCACCTACTATGTTTCCTTCTCTCCCTTTTCCTACACTCGAATTCCAGTCACCCATTACTATTAAATTTTCGTCTCCCTTCACTATCTGAATAATTTCTTTTATTTCATTGTACATTTCTTCAATTTCTTCATCATCTGCAGAGCTAGTTGCATATAAACTTGTACTACTGTAGTAGGTGTGGGCTTCGTCTCTATCTTGGCCACAATAATGCGTTCACTATGCTGTTTGTAGTAGCTTACCCGCATTCCTATTTTCCTATTCATTATTAAACCTACTCCTGCATTACCCCTATTTGATTTTGTGTTTATAACCCTGTAGTCACCTGACCAGAAGTCTTGTTCCTCCTGCCATCGAACTTCACTAATTCCC
The DNA here is from genome assembly GCF_023897955.1 of Schistocerca gregaria. Classification (NCBI taxonomy): domain Eukaryota; kingdom Metazoa; phylum Arthropoda; class Insecta; order Orthoptera; family Acrididae; genus Schistocerca; species Schistocerca gregaria. Next base: position 840,754,768 of record NC_064931.1, read on the forward strand.
ACTATATCTAACTTTAACCTATCCATTTCCCATTTTAAATTATCTAACCTACCTGCCCGATTAAGGGATCTGACATTCCACGCTCCGATCCGTAGAACGCCAGTTTTCTTTCTCCTGATAACGACATCCTCCTGAGTAGTCCCCGCCCGGAGATCCGAATGGGGGACTATTTTACCTCCGGAATATTTTACCCAAGAGGATGCCATCATCATTTAATCATACAGTAAAGCTGCATGTCCTCGGGAAAAATTATGGCTGTAGTTTCCCCTTGCTTTCAGCCGTTCGCAGTACCAGCACAGCAAGGCCGTTTTGGTTAATGTTGCAAGGCCAGATCAGCCAATCATCCAGACTGTTGCCCCTGCAACTACTGAAAAGGCTGCTGCCCCTCTTCAGGAACCACACGTTTGTCTGGCCTCTCAACAGGTACCCCTCCGTTGTGGTTGCACCTACGGTACGGCCATCTGTATCGCTGAGGCACACAAGCCTCCCCACCAACGGCAAGGTCCATGGTTCATGGGGGGATTTATTTCACGAAATCTGACTTATTTGCTTTATACAAAGAAGTTTAGAGGGTTAAGAGTATCTTGGTTTTTATTTCAGCTACGAATTTATCAGCAACATTACCTATTTATAAAATCTGCTCTGCACGTTTACTGGATGTAAACTACTTAATTTTGTAACTTTCTTTTCCATACAATTTCCTGAATCTATTTAACTTTGTGGAAGAAGCCTGGAAATCACTATTGTTCAATTCATCTCCTGTAAATTTCATGGGGCTCATTCTCTTAGATATCCCTCGGTAAGGATGCACTGACACTCACGAGTAATTTCAAAGCTTTCGAATAATTTTTATTCAACATTTTTAGAATTTTTGCGCATATTTCGTACTTCCTCTACATCTTTCTTCCGATTTTAGGCAACGAAATCGGCTTTGCACACTGGTTTTACTGTTTACTTTATTTGGGCTATGAAGGTATTGTGTTTCTTTTTTTGGTACGTAAATCAGTACAACAATCATCGTTAGAACCACAATTAAGCAGGTCTATTGGTCTTCAGGAGAGATTGTTGATTTCTATTTCATACTACATGTATCATATTCCATCCTTGCAAGACTGAAAGTGTTAACTGAATGCTACATTATGTGAAACACCGGAACCGGCACAAACACAGACGATATTAAAAAGCATATATCATGAAAACACGAGGCATATTATTCAGATTTATCTGCATTATTAACACTTAGCATAGCTGCAAAGGCAACTGCTAATTATAATAGGAAAAAAGTGAGTTGCAAATTTGAACGAATAGTAACTATGAAAGCAATTGTGTCACAGGAACTATCACAGGATGCTACAAATCGATTTACAAATTACGATCGCGTTAAGCCTTCTTACCTACACTCCTGGAAATTGAAATAAGAACACCGTGAATTCATTGTCCCTGGAAGGGGAAACTTTATTGACACATTCCTGGGGTCAGATACATCACATGATCACACTGACAGAACCACAGGCACATAGACACAGGCAACAGAGCATGCACAATGTCGGCACTAGTACAGTGTATATCCACCTTTCGCAGCAGGCAGGCTGCTATTCTCCCATGGAGACGATCGTAGAGATGCTGGATGCGGACGTGCATTGTCCTGTTGGAACAGCCAGTTTCCTTGCCGGTCTAGGAATGGTAGAACGATGGGTTCGATGACGGTTTGGATGTGCCGTGCACTGTTCAGTGTCCCCTCGACGATCACCAGAGGTGTACGGCCAGTGTAGGAGATCGCTGCCCACACCATGATGGCGGGTGTTGGCCCTGTGTGCCTCGGTCGTATGCAGTCCTGATTGTGGCGCTCACCTGCACGGCGCCAAACACGCATACGACCATCATTGGCACCAAGGTAGAAGCGACTCTCAACGCTGAAGACGACACGTCTCCATTCGTCCCTCCATTCACGCCTGTCGCGACACCACTGGAGGCGGGCTGCACGATGTTGGGGCGTGAGCGGAAGACGGCCTAACGGTGTGCGGGACCGTAGCTCAGCTTCATGGAGACGGTTGCGAATGGTCCTCGCCGATACCCCAGGAGCAACAGTGTCCCTAATTTGCTGGGAAGTGGCGGTGCGCTCCCCTACGGCACTGCGTAGGATCCTACGGTCTTGGCGTGCATCCGTGCGTCGCTGCTGTCGGGTCCCAGGTCGACGGGCACGTGCACCTTCCGCCGACCACTGGCGACAACATCGATGTACTGTGGAGACCTCACGCCCCATGTGTTGAGCAATTCGGCGGTACGTTCACCCGGCCTCCCGCGTAGTCCACTATACGCCCTCGCTCAAAGTCCGTCAACTGCACATACGGTTCACGTCCACGCTGTCGCGGCATGCTACAAGTGTTAAAGACTGCGATGGAGCTCCGTATGCGACGGCAAACTGGCTGACACTGACGGCGGCGGTGCACAAATGCTGCGCAGCTAGCGCCATTCGACGGCCAACACCGCGGTTCTTGGTGTGTCCGCTGTGCCGCGCGTGTGATCATTGCTTGCACAGCCCTCTCGCAGTGTCCGGAGCAAGTATGGTGGGTCTGACACACCGGTGTCAATGTGTTCTTTTTTCCATTTCCAGGAGTGTATTAATCGATATGCCATTGTGGGCATGTACTGTCTGCTACAGCCATAGTAGGAATGTACATTTCTCCAGCCACCTGCAGAGCCAACAATGGCCACTTTCAACATAAAAAAATACCTGTAGTGTATAGGAACAGCTATAATTATGGGATTTAGTTTCTTTTGGTGTAATTTTCCTATGCAACAAATTTGAGGGCAGGTTTCCACATGTCAGATTGGACCGTTCATTTTTGAGCGTACCAAGCACTACAAAGAACTGAGAATGAGAGGGCATCTGTCAGTAGTGTTGTAAACTCGAGTCATCGAGGACTTCACGCTACGCTTCCTCCAAGAAGAAAAGACCCCTGCTGCGATCATGAGGGGTGCTGGAATGTTGACGTTAGCTTAGACTCTGTGTCTAGCTGCAATTGGTCATGCCCACGCACAGGTTGCGTTTCTGGGGTGTGGCCAAGCGTCTGACCGTCGGAGAGGCCCGTGTCCCTTCGTGCCACCGTCGGCTTGGGATGGATTTTTGGAGCCGACGGCCATTGGATCTTTTGCAGTTCTACGTCAGTTTCAGGAATTTTTGAATTAACTGATTGTATTGTATTGTACTGTATGTTAACCGGGGGCCTAGAAACGACGGAGAGCTCCGTCTCCGCCGCAGCCGCAGTGGTCCACAACCCCACGGCGACTTCCGCAGTCCACCTCACCCCTCCGCCGCCCCACACCGAACCCAGGGTTATTGCGCGGTTCGGGCCCCGGTGGACCCCTCCAGGGAACGTCTCACACCAGACGACTGTAACCCCTATGTTTTCGTAGTAGAGTAATGGTGGTGTACGTGTACGAGGAGAACTTATTTGCTCACCAATCGCCGACATAGTGTAACTGAGGCGGAATAAGCGGAACCAGACCGCATTCGCCGAGGCAGATGGAAAACCGTTTAAAAACCATCCACAGACTGGCCGGTTCACCGGACTTCGACACAAATCTGCCGTGCGGATTCGTACCGGGGACTAGGAGCTCCTTCCCGCCCGGAAAGCCGTGCGTTAGACCGCACGGCCCACCGGGCGGGCAATTAACTGATTAGTAAACTCAGAAATTGCTCCGTCCCCACCATCTGAAAGCCCTGAACTCAGGCATGCCGTCTGTGGTTACAGAAGGTTGGACAATATTACATTGAGTGCATTATTATGCTAATTAAAGGCAGTGTCTTTTTCATAAAGGGCTCTGCAGCCCTGTGCCTACTACCACTGAACTAATATTTGTATAGTCAATCCTAAACTGTCATTAGAACAGCTGCGTTAATTTTGTTTCACTCCCTGTGTTCGTAAACGGGTGCGACTGAATAGCTATAGAGACTTCGATATGTGCACTGAACGTCTCTGGAAAGTCTTTTGTGTTACAGCTCATATAAGAAAACAGGTTCCTCCCCCTGTAATTCGAGTTATTTTTCGCGCCACTACCAGAGTGTAACTCAGGTTTGTTTCAGCTACTCGCTATAATGGTCATGAGCGTTAGTTACTCTGAGATTATACGTGATGAGTTGATGTAAGTGAAGAAGGCCAGTAAGGCGACAAAGACGTCATTATCAACAACCAACTAGTTTGAACGAAGTCGTGTAATAGAGCTACGAGAAGCTGAATGTTTCTTCTGCTATATTTCAAAAAAACTTGACAAGAAGGTAGTCGCTGGACATTACTGGTGGTAGCAGTGGTTATGAAACAGTACGGTCGCAGGAAGACCAGGCTCTGGATGGACTTGTGGCACTACCGAGAAGGAAGACCATCGTGTTCGTGGTACAGCTTTGACGCATGGTACTGTATCTGCAAAAGTAATTTTATTAGCTAGGACAACAATGACACAATGAACTGGTACAGCCGGCCGCGGAGCCGTGCGGCTCTAGGCGGGACTGCATGTTCGAATCCTGCCTCGGGCTTGGGTGTGTGTGATGTCCTTAGGTTAGTTACGTTTAAGTAGTTATAAGTTCTAGTGTACTGATGACCTAAGATGTTAAGTCCCATAGTGCTCAGAGCCATCTGAACCATTTTTGAACTGATACAAATCATTTACTTAAAGGTCAGCTCCGAGCCCATCGTCTTTCATGGAGCATTCCACTGACCTGAAAACACTTTTTTTCTTTATTTTTATTTTCAAACCTGTTTACAGGCAGGCCTGCAGCAGCGTACTACGCCGCTCTTTGGCCTCATAGAAACACACAAGATACAAATTCAGACAATGTGAGACAAAAATACGATGGACATATAAACGGAGACCAATACTTTTTAAAATACATGGAGCCGTTCACGGGCGTAGAGTCCAAGATAAAAGTTGTTCAGACACTTGGACAGATACATAGACGAAAATTGTCACACATGAACGTTGGTGCACAAAACGAATAACACTGAACCACTTATGTACAAACGACGGCACACACAGAAACACGAGGCGTTGATCTCCGGCGCACGAATGTTCACTAACCGTGTACAAGTCAGGGGACCTGCCAAGAGAAGAGGATGAGGAGGAGGAGGAGGGGGTGGGAGAGGGAGAGAACAGATGCCATGGGAAGGGGAGATAGGGGGAGGAGAGAAAGGGAGGGAAAGCCTGTGGGGAAGTGGGGTGGAGGAAGGGGACAGGGGAAAAGGAAAGAGAAGGGAGGGAGGGAGGACGCCTAAAGGAAAGGACACAGGAAGTGTGGTGGGGAGGATCAAGGTTGATAGGAGGGATAGATGGAGGGGAAGAGGATATCATCAGGGAGGGGGACCTGGCGGAAACCACCTTGGGAGAGGGTAAAAAATGAAATTTCTCTGGCTAGGGCCTCCCGTCGGGTAGACCGTTTGCCTGGTGCAGGTTTTTCGATTTGACGCCGCTTCGGCGACCTGCGCGTCGATGGGGATGAAATGATGATGATTAGGACCACACAACACCCAGTCCCTGAGCGGAGAAAATCTCCGACCCAGCCGGGAATCGAACTTGGGCCCTTAGGATTGACACTCTGTCACGCTGATCACTCAACTACCGGGGGCAGACGGGTGAGGGTAAGGAGCTCCCAAATTTTTTTTCTTTATTGTAATATTAAAACCTGTACAACAGGCAATCTGTCAGGAGCGTTCTATGCTGCTCTTCAGCCATAGGATACAAAATGAGAAAAAAACAGAAAGATTACACATAGGTTACAGAACGGTGGGCAAGAAAACAGTTGACACAGAAAGACAAACACAGAGCCGTTCACACTCGACGATAGTCCACACTTGAAACACGACGCACAAACACGGAAGACGGCGATGGCACAGGTGAACGATGGAGTGCGATGGTGAACAATGAACACTAAACACGACGGCACACATGAGACACTGATGGTGATGATCTCCGGCTCGCGAAAGTCCACGTAGCGTGTGCGAGTCCGGGGACCTGCCAAGAGGGGAAGAAAGGCGGAGGGGGGGAGTGGAGAGGGGAGAACAAAGACGCCAATGGCTGAGGAGATGGGAGGAGGATTAGAGGGACAGGGGAGGGGAAGCCCCGGTTAGGAGTGGGGAGAAAGGGATGAGGAAGGGAGGGTGCCCAAAGGAACAGAACAGGAAGAGGGAAGGAGGATCAAAGTTGGTAGGAGGGGTATATGGAGGGAAGGAGGACATCATCAGGGAGGGGGAGCTGGCAGAAGCCACCTTGGGAGAGGGTAAGGAGGGTAGAGAGATGGAGACTGGATGGGACGTGGAAATACAGGCGCGGCAGCGGGCGGGGGCGGGAGAGGATGCGCGAGACAAGCGGGTGAGGAGGATCGAGTTTGCGAGAGGTGTTCAGGATTCGTATCCTCTCAAGGAAAAGGAGGAGGTGGGGGAATGGAATGAGATCGTACAGGATCCGAGTGGAGGAGGGGAGACGGATGTGATAGGCGAGGCGGAGAGCATGGCGTTCAAGGATTTGGAAGGATTTGTAAAAGGTAGCGGGGACGGAGATCCAGGCTGGGTGGGCGTAAAAAGGATAGGGCGGATGAGGGATTTCTAGGTGTGGTGTATGGTGGAGGGGTCCAGACCCCACATACGACCGGAAAGGAGCTTGAGGAGATGGAGACGGGAGCGTGCCTTGGCTTGGATTGTCCGGAGATGTGGGATCCAGGAGAGCTGACAGTCAAGGGTGACGCCAAGGTACTTGAGGGTGGGGGTGAGGGCGATAGGACGGCCATAGATGGTGAGAAGGCGGAAGGAAAGGGTGGTTTTGCCTACAATGATCGCCTGGGTTTTGGAGGGATTGACCTTGAGCAACCACTGGTTGCACCAAGCGGTGAACCAGTCAAGATGGGATTGGAGAAGGTGTTGAGAGCGGTGTTGCGTTTGGTGCGAAGTGTTGCAATGAGATCCTGTGTAGTGATAGGGGCATTGAGTTCTGTGTGTGCAATGTTGTCCAAGTACTGGAAACCAGGCGCTAGGGGAGAGACAGAGGTGTCAGTTCGATCGCGGACATCCGGGAAGAGGGAGTAATCGAACTGGGGATCGTCAGGGATGGAAAGTTTATTGGAGAGGTAGGAGGCAAAGTGATTGGCCTTACTAAGGGTGTCAGGGAATGGGTGATCATTATGGAGGAGAGGATAGTAGGGGGAGGGTTTAGTTCCGGTAAGGCGACGGAAGGCTGACCAGAACTTGGACGAGTTGATAGGTAGGGTAGCATTCAATCAGGTGCATGTCTGTTGCCAGTCGCGGCGTTTCTTGGCCGCGAGGTAATTATGAATGTGTCGCTGGAGTTGCCGGTGGCGTCGTAGTGTGTCCGGGTCACGCGTGTGGAGGAAGGCACGGTAGAGACGACGGGATTCACGGAGGAGGAGGACGGCCTGTTGGGGTAAGGTAGGATGGTGGGGGTGGATGGCGACAGTAGGGACGTGGGCCTCCACGGCCTCAGACAAGGTCTACTGGAGAAAGGAGGCGGCATGGGTTACATCATCAGGGTGGCGGTAGGTGAAGGGGTGGCTATCGACGTGGGTGGACAGTATATCCCGGTAGGCATTCCAGTTGGCACAGGAATAGTCATGGATATACTTTGAGGGAGGGTCACTACGAGGGTCGGGGCAGGGGCGACGACCGTCGGAAACGGTGAGGAGGACAGGGAGATGGTCGCTACCAATAGGCTCCAGGACATCCACCGTTATGCGGCCAAGGAGGTTAGGGGAGGAAAGGATAACATCGGGAGTAGGATTCGGGACAGGTGTGCTGTGGGATGGGGATGAGGTCCCCTTGAAGGGAGGAGAGGAACCGATGCCACCGCCCTAACTGGGAAGTGGAACGACTATGGATGTTGAGGTCGGTGGCGATCACGTAGGAGGAGAAGGTACGGTCAATGTGGGAGAGGAAGTCGAAGGGAATAGGGACGTTAGGGCGGACATAGATGGTGGCGCAGGTGACAGTAAGGCCAGGGAAGAAGAACTAAAGATCAGGTGTTCGGTGGGGTCGGGAAGAAGAGGTTGGAGCCGTACTGGGATCTGGCAGTGGTGACCAATGGCAACTCCACCATGCGCAATCCGGAGGGGATTATCGGAGCGGTGAAGGAGGTAGGGCGACGTGTGGACGGTGTGGTGGGGTTGGAGGAAAGTTTCATTGAGGAGGAAGGGGCGGCGAGGGGGACCTGTTTAAGGGTGTGAGGGCGCTGGAAAGGGTGGACGTTTTGTAAGACAATGGTGAGGAACCTGCATAAGGCTGGTGGGGCCGGACGAGTTGAAAATGCGATGGACCGCCCGCACCTCCAGTGTGGGATGCACCTTGAGCTCCACCAACACCTCCTCCTCCGTGATCGTCGAACTGAGCCGAGTGATCACAGCGGTGAGGGTCAGCGGGCGACGCAGGGTTTGGGGTTGGCGGATTGGAGATGGAGAAGGAGCAGGGGTGACGGAAGCGTTGGGGCCAAAACAGGTGATGGGGAGGCGAGAGAGGATGTCTGTATGGAGGGTAGGGCTGTGGTAGGAGATGAGACTGGAATCTCGTCTGGGAGTGAAGAGAGAGACGGGGGCAACAGGGACGTGTTGACGGAGGAGGAGGGAGAGAGTCCGGGCCTCGAGAAGGGAAGGATCTGGATGGGACAGGAGGTATTTGTATAAAGAAGGGGGGAGGAGGAGGAGGAGGAGGAGGAAGCGGAGGGAGCAGGGCAAGTGGGGAGACATCCATGGCATCCTGGGAGGGGGAAGGAGAATGGGGCGGGTCCTTTTTGGGACCAGAGGAGGTGGCAGTGCCACTAGGGCGTTTAACGGCGGCAGAAGGGTGGGTTGTGACATGAGGGTTGGGAGCTATAGGGAGGTGGCGGGAACGTGCAGGTCCCGTCGTGGACGCAGCAGATGGCGCCGGAGATGGTGATGGTGAAGGCGACGGCGACAGCGGTGGCGCTGATGGCGAAGGCGATGGGGAGAGTTGGGTGTGGGCAGTGGCCCGACGGGCCACCACCCTAGCTGGAGCTGCAGTAACAGGCTGGGGGAGTAGGGGGAAAGGATCAGAGGGAGAGGAGCTGGAGTAAGAAGCTGGAGATGGGGCAACAAAGAGCGAAGGCGAAGGGAGAGTGAGAAGAGGAGGGATGGAAAGAGGGGAGTGTGACTGGCCACACCATGTAATGGTGGTGGCAGCAGAGAGGGACGTGTTGACTATGGCTGTGGTGGTAGTGGTCTTAATGGTGGTGGGGGCTGACATGACGACAAGGATATACAAAAGGACACAGGACAAAAATAAGAAGAAGAAAACTGATGACAGATGAAGACGAAGACGGACGACGACCGCTGCTACTGCTGCTGCTGGGCTGTATCGCTGGCTGGCTGGCTGGCTGGCTGGAGACCATTTGGAGCATCCTTCAGAATTTCGCATGATCTCCCAGACCAAGTGGTAGCAGTGGTATACGTTTGTCGACAACTTTGGGTTTATCTAGCAGTTTTTCTCCAGATCCGAAAATGTTGCGAGAATCGGACAAGATTTCAGTGCCCAGTAAATGTAAGGGGATTAAAGACAGATGAAAAGCTCAGACTGGGGAAGGATGACGAAAGAAAGTGGTATTACTCATTTTCAAAGGAACGATCTCAGAATTGCCTTAAGCTATTAGGTAAAGCATTTATAACGTAAACCTGGGTTTGAATTTCCGCCCTTATGAATGGGTGTTCGCTGTCCTGCCAATGCAACTGCCAGCCGCGGTGGTCTCGCGGTTAAGGCACTCAGTCCGGAATCGTGTGACTGCTACGGTCGCAGGTTCGAATCCTGCCTCGGGCATGGATGTGTGTGATGTCCTTAGGATACTTAGGTTTAAGTAGTTCTACGTTCTAGGGGACTGATGACCACAGATGTTAAGTCCTTTAGTGCTCAGAGCCATTTCAACCATTTGAACCAATGCAACTTCTTGGTCGATGGGTGAACTTTTCCATCTCTCCCGGACTGGCAAGTGCACAAAGATTTAATATGACAAAATTTTCTAGTTATTTGTTTACAATTTATTTCTTGAATTTTTCTGAGCAGCGAGTGCACCGAATAGAGGCTTTCTATTAGCTGCAGTTACACCTGTGAAAATGTGACTGCTTTTGAGTGAGAAACGTTTGGTAATCTGCAAAAACAGGACAGATGGGCAGATGAGCTACACCGCGAAATCGAGATAGGCTGTTGCAAACCCAATTGGAGAGAACAGTGGAGGTAATGCAGGATGAAGCCATTTATAAGTTTACGGACGAATAAACGGAAAAGTTTACATTTAAAATATATTTATGCTACCTAGGACCATATTCTCTACATTCTCAGTCTCTGCGATTGCCAGAAACTAGATGCCAGGAAGCAAACTGGCAGACAAAAGGTAGCAGATGACCTGGAGTGTTATAACAAAACAGGGAAACCCCCCGCGTTTGACGGTTGCAGGATGCTGGAGGGACGAGGAGCCGTCAAGGTGCAGACTTAGAGGCCGAAGATTTATTGTATGGCAGCAAAATACATTAAATCAAAACCATTAAAGCTACGTCTTAGGCAAGAACACATAATGAAAAATAAAAATGGGACAAGATAGTGCGTCTAAACGTCCTACCAGTTGGTAGAATTGTACCTAAGGCACTAAAGACCAATTGACATTTGAAAAGAATGGCATCTAAAAGCTCTAAGAGATTTGAAAGAACCAAATATCGTCAGGTAGTGCTTGAAGACGTCAACTGAATTACATTTCCTGTGTTTTTGCCAATGTAAACAATTTTGAAATGTAAACCGGAATGTTTTGCAACGATTAGTCGTCCTTTGAGGTGGGTGGCGGTGAACTGCAGATTAAGGTCACAAGGTTGATGTAACTTCAACCCAGGGAGATGATTAGCAGAGGTGCTGTGGGAGGATTATGTCCGATGAGACGTACTTCAGAAAACATCGCTCTTGTGCAACGCAGCTAGCTCTTTATTCGCACGAAGTAATGGCCGCTATCGACAGGAGATCTCAAGTTGATTCCGTATTTCTAGATTTCGGGGAATGCTTTTGACACCGTTCCTCACAAGCGACTTCTAATCAAGCTGCGGAGCTATGGGGTATCGTCTCAGTTGTGCGACTGGATTCGTGATTTCCTGTCAGGAAGGTCGCAGTTCGTAGTAATAGACGGCAAATCATCGAGTAAAACTGAAGTGATAACACGTGTTCCCCAGGGAAGCGTCCTGGGACCTCTACTGTTCCTGATCTATATAAATGACCTGGGTGACAATCTGAGCAGTTCTCTTAGACTGTTCGCAGATGATGCTGTAATTTACCGTCTAGTAAGGTCATCCGAAGACCAGTATCAGCTGCAAAGCGATTTAGAAAAGATTGCTGTATGGTGTGTTAGTGGCAGTTGACGCTAAATAACGAAAAGTGTGAGATGATCCACATGAGTTCCAAAAGAAATCCGTTGGAATTCGATTACTCGATAAATAGTACAATTCTCAAGGCTGTCAATTCAACTAAGTACCTGGGTGTTAAAATTACGAACAACTTCAGTTGGAAGGACCACATAGATAATATTGTCGGGAAGGCGAGCCAAAGGTTGCGTTTCATTGGCAGGACACTTAGCAGATGCAACAAGTCCACTAAAGAGACAGCTTACACTACACTCGTTCGTCCTCTGTTAGAATATGGGGATCCTTACCAGGTGGGATTGACGGAGGACATCGAAAGGGTGCAAAAAAGGGCAGCTCGTTTTGTATTATCGCGTTATAGGGGAGAGAGTGTGGCAGATATGATACACAAGTTGGGATGGAAGTCATTACAGCATAGACGTTTTTCGTCGCGGCGAGACCTTTTTACGAAATTTCAGTCACCAACTTTCTCTTCCGAATGCGAAAATATTTTGTTGAGCCCAACCTACATAGGTAGGAATGATCATCAAAATAAAATAAGAGAAATCAGAGCTCGAACAGAAAGGTTTAGGTGTTCGTTTTTCCCGCTCGCTGTTCGGGAGTGGAATAGTAGAGAGATAGTATGATTGTGGTTCGATGAACCCTCTGCCAAGCACTTAAATGTGAATTGCAGAGTAGTCATGTAGATGTAGATGTATTGGCATTTAAAATATTTATTGCTCACAGTTCAATAGCAGTCGAGACGTCACTCTAGGCAGCCAGCGTTGGCAGACTGTCGGTAGTGCACCCATGTGAGGTAAGCGTCGTCCAGCAGGTGGCTCGCAGAAGCAAGCAGATGATGTCAAATGAAGCATCGACATCAGCGCCGGTGCCGCTACTATACCACCGCCCTCACAGGGCCAAAACGCTGCGTCATTGGCTGGCTGGTAAGTCGGTTCATTCTGGGGGACGGGGGAGGGGACCAAACAGCTAGATCATCGGTCCCATCGGATTAGGGAAGGATGGGTAAGGAAGTCGGACGTGCCCTTTCAAAGCAACCATCCCAGCAATTGCCTGAAGCGATTTAGGGAAATCACGGGATACCTACATCTGGATGGCAAGACGCGGGTTTCAATCGCCGTCCTCTCGAATGCAAGTCCAGTGTGCTAACCAGTGCGCCACCTCGCTCGGTACCCGCCGTCTGCCACACGGTTCAGTGACCACTAGAAACCTCGGGAGAAGGCGACCAGGGAGAACACGAATTAGGATGGGTGCAGAAGGGCGGTCCCATGTGAGTGAGTCTGCCTACGCCTGAACACGAATCGCAAGTTGCTAAAAAAAATTTTCTCCGCCAATATGAGAAATTATCAAAGACCCACTCAATACAATATTTATTACTGTTTCTCAGCTTGTAATATCGAAACGAACTATTTACGCAAAATCTAATCCCTTAGTAAAATAAAGATCAGAAAATTACATATAATTTGTGTGTGTAACACAGTTTTGTACGTCCTATGGTTCCCACGCATTAGAGTTTTGAAACGTATCGGGGAAATAAGTATTTCTGGAAAAAAGAAAAAAAAATTCAAAATTTTCCCTTCAAGCGAATTAAGTCATTTGTAGTTCCTTGCCTTTCAACGCGTTTATCTGGAAGATGATAGAAGAAGCCCTTGTTGGTGTCCTTTGTGACCTCGAATTCCCCCTTTACGAAATCAGAGGAGAAGGTGGAGGGGGGGGGGGGGGGGCGTCTTCATCCCTAGACACCTAATAGTCCTCAGATCCGGATTTCGTTTACGTTCCCTGCCGCGATCGTGTCCTTTTTGTTTCTCTGCGTGAAGTTAATTTGCTTTCTGGGTGTTTTCGTTGACATACGATGAAACTACTCGGGCACTATGTAATGCGATAAGTGGTTTCTTTGTGAAAAAGTTTTTTGTGAGGTTGCAGTGAAAGTGGTCAAGTAACAAGGAATAGAAAAGTTAGGTGATGCTAGTAAAAAAGAAATAGTAGGAAGGAACCTGTTGTGACGGGTAAAACATCTGTTAGCATACAGGTTTCATGTCAGAAAAATTACATAATGAAAGAACGATAGCTGCTCACTGGAAGAAAGCTGCTGAACCAAGCACATTTTCAGGAATATTAAGACCTTACTCTGAGAATTTTTGTTTCAAAACACATTGTTTTGTGTGTGGTACATGTATCCCTCAAGGTTGCGCAAGTTTATAACGACGACAGTCTCCTCATGAACGTAATGTGCTACATCAGGTGACGAAAATGGAGATGAAAAGTACAGTGAAGTGATAGCCTCAGTTATGTGGAGCCGATTTCGGGCATGGTGGCAACTGAATGACAGTACAATGATTAATGTTTTAAACAACTGCACATTGGTTGGGACAAAGTTGATGAAAAACGTTGCCCCTTATGCTGAAGAGGCTGAGAGGACTATGAATGACATTTTCACTTTCATGGTAAGTACGTTCGCGGCATATCAGTTTTCATTCGACCAGCTAATGACTCAGATAGATGGCCACTACATTCGTTAAAGAAAAACTGGTGGTCCCTTCCGATATGCCGGCCGCGGTGACCGAGCGGTTATAGGCGCTCAGTCCGGAACCGCGCTGCTGCTACGGTCGCAGGTTCGAATCCTGCCTCGGGCATGGATGTGTGTGACGTCCGTAGGTTTAAGTAGTTCTGAGTCTAGGGGACTGATGACCTCAGATGTTGAGTCCCATAGTGCTCGGAACCATATGAACCACTTGAACCTTCCGATATCTATGGGAAAGAAGTTATCACAACAAAGATCAGCAGAATACTACGGTATGCTTCAAAAATACTGTCATAAGATTCTGATAAATGCGCGATACATAGAAACGTTCACCAAAACGGGAACAACTTCTTCTATTAGTTGAGCCTGAGGCTGATGTAAATCTTGGAAAGATACGATCATTATAGGTTACCATGGATGATTATCTTCCTTCCACGTTCTTTCTTGTACGAAAATGAAGGAACTGATCCGGAGGTTCTAAAAGTTTTCTTGAAAGACTGGTACTCAAGAAGAAATGAGAGAACAATGACCAATGGAAGAAAATTTCACACAGTTCTATTAGCTCTATCAAACCAATTTACTTCCTTTCCCCTGTTACAAAACGGGCTATCAGCTTTTTTATATACAAGAAGTATTCGCCAAGAAAACTGAGTGATGTTGTGTCGTCCTTGAGGTTTTGCGCTTCTTATCCTGGGGCTGTTCGTCTAGAAGTGGCAGCAATCATGAGACCATCAATACAAATAGATCCAACAGTTTTCCATCAACTTGTTCATGACAACGCAAATATGTACACTTGTACATTGGATTCATATAATAACTTCCATGCAATGATGGGAATACATTTGGTAGCTCTTAGAAATACTATTTCTTATCCGAGTAAGGAAAATACCAGCTTAACTTCTTTGTGGATGGGAGTTGTTTCCTTAAAACATTTTAAAGAAGCAGTTCTCTTGGCTTCATGAATACCAAGCAGCCATTGGTTTCACCTGATCCATCACATCCTCTTTGGAAGACCTGATTTGGCTTTATTGCAAGGGGAGAGATGTGCCTGGGTTTCCAGGATGGACTGGTTTCATAGAGGAAATCAAAAGTAGTTACCATTTTGTCACAACCTATGTTGCTTAACTGTCATTTATAAATACTCCACCATCTGAACACAATACGGTATATGCAGCTTTACTCACTTCGATAGAACAGAGCAAACTGATGAATCAACAAGCATGTGTGAACATCTTCGATAGGTCTTTGTGCGTAAAGGAAAGATTTATAGTAGCATGCCATCAAGGATATCCTGAATTTGGTAATGTTATCATTAGAATTGGTAGGTTTCACCTGCTCAGTTTCTTGAAGCTATAGGATACTTAACGGATGGTGGTGGGTTGAATTAGTTGTTCATTTCAATATATACACTGCACTCAACAGAGAAAATCCTGACAGGACACTGATTGTCGACAGCGTTTAGAGCACATATTTTAGCCCACGTCATCATGGTGAAAACACCTTTGAGGCAATCGATTTAATACTAGACTTTCATGGAAAACGTGCAGAATTCTGAAGTGATGGAGACAGATCACTGATTTTGGCAGCACACGAAATGAATTGTGTAGAGGAGTTAAAAGCCAAGTTTTCTGCACAGTTCCAAGTGATAACTAACCATGGCGCTAATTCAGAGCTATGGATTCAACACTTCGAAATGGTTATGCCCATTAAGCTATTCATTGAAGCTGAAAGGCGGGTGTATAAGGCAGGTGCAGCCTGAAAGATAAAATGAGCGCTCAGGTGTACGAAATGTTCACGGGTGGCGCGTTGGTAGTACGAAGGACCAGCAAATTGTGTTGTGGAACACAGACCGACAGGACCATTGAACAATCCCTAATAGTGATAATGAAAATTGACGAATGGCTGACTCATGGTCGTTGGATTAGAAAAAGTATCTTCTGTTGGTGGACTGAAGGATTGACCTCCATCCAGCTACTAGAGAAGTGTGGAGTAGCATTCACTATCTCATAAAAGCATATGGAGAGGAGAGAATCAGCGGATAAATGGGATACAAGTGATTTGAAAAAATTAATGGACTGGTTTGTGCAGTACTATCCTTTCTCTGATGTCACAGAGATCGTATTTCTTACTACTGGTGTTGTAGGAGACAACACCGCCAACTGTCACATGGAAAGTGTACAGAGCTTTCCGCAGTTGATAGAATTGTGGATGGTGATTTTTATACTGTTATGTTGTACGGGAGAGAAAGGGTTTTACCACTTGCTACGGTTAACAATGCTATCAAAACAAATGATGGAACCCATCCTCTCAGTCCCATGACTATTTTCAAAGAATCCAGTTGTTGAAAAATGTATGTAGAGTTCGAAGAGTTAAAGGAGTATATTTTGAGTAGTTTAAAATACTGCGTCCCAAAGCACATTTGTCATTTGCAGAATTATAGTTTGTTGTACTCTACTTAACTAATAATTATTGATGAGAATACTTACTATTTGTCAAACATAACACTGCAGTTTTATTAATGAGCATGGTTCTTCAAACCATAACCATTTACGGGCCCTCATGTGCTAGGCCAGTTAGTTGATGAAGCAAAGCAAAGAAGCAAAGGCTCCTTCAGCGCCAGTGTAGGTAAATTTTCAATGTGTTCAATTGCTTCAAACAGAGTTTAAGAAAAAAATATTTACTGTGTTAGATATTCTAGTGCAAGTTGGTTAATGCACAGGCATAGAGACCCTGTATTTAGCAATGATGTTGTAAAATATGATCATTAACAGACCCCCTGATTTTAATCAGAATCATTTTACGCTCTTCGTTGTTTAGTATTACTTCTAGTTTCATGTGTGCTGCTGAGTGGTTCTATAAACTGCTACATCTAGTTCATTTAAGGTACGTGTTATTGAGAGGTATATGCTACCTCATTGGCCATTTGTTGGTCTGACTTCCAAGTTAGTAGTACATTTATCTGTATGGTTAGGTTACTGTGTTGTAGGGTGAACAGGTATAAAGGAAGAGTTTATTGTGTGTGTCAAGGAAGGTTGGGTTAGACTTAGCACTGCCTTCTGTTTTGTTATACTGCTTCACATAAGAATTCCCAAGTAGGATGGCGACCAATATTAATATGCAATGTTGCAACTCGTTTCTGTCCTGGGAGAACGTCTGTACCTGACCCACCAGTTTACTAATTGTTATATTCTACTGGAGTTCTTTCGGAAACGAATCCCATTTTGATTTTTCTCTTCCCATTATGTTATCACATGGTCACAATTTTTTCAAAATTCCTCGCAGAGATATGACGTTAGCATCGATAGCCGATAAGGTGGTCGGTGTTACCGTTACTAGCGGGACGCTTCATTCTGGAATTTAAAACTTATTTTACGTAAAATAAATTATAAATCAGTTAAAGTACCGTCTGTACGAGAAAGTGAACTAAACTAGCAATTTGTCCGTTTGAAATTCATTATGTTCAGTAATAGCTAATAGCAAATACAGGTAAATGAACTTTCTGATTTAACTTGAAATAAAAGTAAAGCTAAGTACCCCGGAAAGATTGTAAGCACATCATAGGAATGGTAGTTAAGTCCGCAGCTCGTGGTCGGGCGGTAGCGTTCTCGCTTCCCACGCCCGGGTTCCCGGGTTCGATTCCTGGGGTGTTAGGAATTTTCTCTGCTCGTGATGACTGGGTGGTGTATGATGTCCTTCGGATGTTTAGGTTTAAGTAGTTCTAAGTTCTAGGGGACTGATGACCATAGATGTTGAGTCCCATAGTGCTCAGAGTCAATGATAGTTAAACTGTGGTCCTACGAATGTGCAACATGTATACTATCAATAACTTTGAATTAGAGAATTTTCAGAAAGACGAATGACGTCTGTTTAAAGTCGGTGGCCCTAGCTATTACGGACCTATCTTTTCATGAGTGACCAGTCTGTCGCGGGCTTTAAAATACAGAAATTTTCTGAGCGACAGTTTCGCTTGCTTGTATAATTTCGCACAGGTGTCCAGGAAACTTAGAAATGCTCTTTTAGCATTTCGTTTGTCGGTTCTGATTGTGAGCACCCACAGCTTTGGTACTTGGAAGAATTGTGATAGCTTCCTTGGTGAACATTAACATGTCAGCAGAAGCACGTGGAGTTGTAAATTTTTAGACAGTTAGTATCACGAACTTTAAATTTTGAGTGGAGGTGCTGGACTTGTAAACATTTTAGTCTGTTATTTACAAGATCTTTAAAACGAACAGTAACATAGTGTGCCGAACGTAGCGCTTTCAGAACTGCAGACGACTATCTGTCACAGTGTTGTGTCACTACCGTCTATTTTAAATACTGTGTATGCTTTATCTTTCTAAGCATTAACTAGTTGGTGATTTTAACTTAATTATTTGACACCATAGACCACAGTCCCACATTAAGCATGATGCAACATGTGTGTGACTGTCCCCCTAGATACAAATATAGCCAACGAACATTGAAATCGGTTACATAATATAGCTCCTTGACTTACAATAACTTTATAGTAGCAATAGGAGACACAAACTTCCTGGCAGATTAAAACTGAGTGCCGGACCGAGACTCGAACTCAGCACTTGCCCACGAAACGCAATGGTCCCGAGTTCGAGTTTCGTTCCGGCACACCGTTTTAATCTGCCAGAAAGTTTCATATCAGCGCACACTCCGCTGGAGACACGTTCGTCATACATGTCAGCTTCAGTTTAGTGCAGTACTGGCTGCAGGAAACGAATAAAGTCATCAGCGGTAGTATATGTTCTCAAGCGGCAGTTCGGAAGCATCTGTCGGACGATGTCAGCTTTCAACGGTTCATAGCCAGGTGATCCAGGATATCGCGGATCTGAGAGCAGTCAACAGGGGCAACTATTAACAGCTGTTAAGCACACAGCAGCACTCCGCATCTCGTCGCCATGTATCTGTTTTGAGGCAGCATAGCGTAATTACAGGCGGCTGAATAAGTTAGGTAAAGCTGAAGCGCGTGATTGTTATCCCTCAGTTCTCTTTCTAGTTAGTTATGGAACAGTAAATTTAGAAGTCACTCAGTGATTGCGAAACTCCTCCCAATGGGAGCGAGCCTGTGAGTCCTGCGAAGCATGACGAAGTAGTAGAAGTTTCAATTATCTCAACGTTCACTTCAGTGCTGAGCCAATTAAATGGGTCTATACATGATTTACTTAAAAACATGGTGATGGAAGTAGTAAATTGAGGGTTTTGAACATAAAGTTTGTTGATATAGAGCGGAAACTGCTGTAAAGGTTTGAAGCGGTCGAAGCTGAGTTGAGGGGAGAAAAAGTACGATATTAGGGATGCACAGACTGGGCAAGCCATAGTTGAAACGAGAGAGAGGATTGTGGTTAGCAATGACTAAAGCAAATCTGTTTCGAGAGGTGAAATAGAATGTACAGTGAACTGTGTGAGGGAATATAAAAGGAGGTTATTGTCTGAATTGACGTGATTAGTTACGTAAATTAAAGAATTAGTAGAGTGGTCTCTCCTTCAAGTTCCTACAACTACAAATTTTACATGAGATAGGAAACATCATGCTGCTGATTATTTGTCCTCTTCTAAGGATTATTTTTTACCTGACATGAAAGTTCTAGCAAATCATTAATTCATAAAAATATCACAAGAGGTATCAACACTGACCCGGTCTGTCCTAAATTATGATCAAATTAATATTTCAGAGTAAATTTTGGAAATGACCTGTACACAGGGGTGGATGATGTTCAGCGAAGGAAAACGGTCAGAACTGGTTAACGAAGCTAGCACAGTCAGTGACAGAATTATGGAGACTTTCGTTACACTGATCTGTAAAGCTTTACTTCCTATGACACAGCTTAACAGCTTAGGAGACACGGACGGCGTTGTCAACATCGTGCAGTAATTTTATGTTTGTGCTATAACTCCTTACAGGAAACAAAATAGAGATTTCAGTTCGAACGACGTTGGAAGAGATAACAATAAACAACTTTTAAACAAAGACGGTAAACAAAAGTGTCAATTTTACTTGGCCGTTAAAACTGGATGGGAAGTAGTGATCTATGAGCATAACAGCCTGCGACATCAATGATTTCCGTGTCGCGCACTGTTTTAAATAACATAATGTGGAGCTAGGAAACAGATATACAGACTGATCAGCAATTTGATTTGTCCCGCAGCGTTCTGCTCTTCAACCCTGACACATACATTTCTACATTGCAAGTCATCGTCGTTTCAGTGAATGGATCCCACAGTACTTCTTGAGGTGTTGTAGTTCCATAGGACAGATGACTTGGAATAAAGCGGTGCATACAATACGTGGCATTGTGTGAATCAGATGACTGGCAGCAACCTATCGGCAGTAGTTAATACTTCAAGTCTGTCACCTCACTCCCGCCGGAGTGAAGTAATGGACATTTCATCAGTCGCTAAGATGCCGATAATGAAAGCCTCAGAGAAGGATCAGATAAAAGCACATATGTATATTTTTTATAGTATTAACATGATTTTCCATCAATATGCGAACCAGATTAGCTTAATTGTAGGCGTAAAGCTGTACTAAGATCCAGATGAATTTTTCTTCTTGTTTCTGATTCTACTACTTTTAACTAAAGCGGCAGCCACTAACCAGTTGGACCATTACTAACAAAGCCTATTCGTTTGCGACACTGACCGGAGGGATAATGTCTTACACCTTAGGTTACGACTCAGTAGATGCCTCAGTGCCCTACCATTTTCACATAACCCTTATCACTTACGTTAGACGGAACAGCTAGATTATATATTTCAATTTAAGTAAAATATAAGCGAGTTGCGAAGTGATCGGTGGCGATTTTCTCTATAGATACATTATTTATCTATAACTCAGAGGATATTTTGAATCGTAGTGAAAAGAATAATAGTAATTGAATGCAAAGAAGAGCATTCCTCTTCTTCTCCGGTTACGTATATATTGGTTTAATGAATAGCGCATCTAGAGAATACAGGTAACAGAGAAACGAAGTTTCTAATTTGTGAAACGAGAGTGAAAGACTTCAGCACTCCAGTTGTTCACATTTCTCATAGATTTATGCTTACAAATTTAAATGTTGACAACAGATTGCGAAACTTAACAGCAACTCCTAATGAACTCAACGTCGTCATTTTATCAGTGCGCGCACTGTAGTGCATGGATTCCAATACGTTCCACAAATACTCTTGCGAAAACACATATTTTTCGGGGGTCATATCTCACGTTCTGTCAACCACATAAGTAAGGGGTCCAATGTTTTGGATGGCCCTTGTTAGCGACTATCTGTATACCTCTCGGAGGAACGGTCGCACTGTAGCTATCCTACTTTACAAGGTTAAAATTAAAAAATTGAACACTTTCTCCAGCCCATGCATACTGAGCACATCGGTTGGATCTTTTGTATAATGTGTGATCTAGTGTGGCCCTTAGGAAGCTTATTAAGCACCATTTGTTCATGGTCAGTTCCTGAGAAAGCATCGAAGACCATGATATTTATTACCAAAATGGGCACTTCAGTATCAGAGGTTCAAAGTTTCCGTATCTACTCAAATAACCGCACAAACCTGTTCTAAGCTATTTTTGCAAGGTGGGTCGCAATTATCTAACTAACTCAAATTGTAACTCTATGTGATGTGTTGCGCCTTATATTGTTCTAGTCTACAGCCTGTGTATCGGGAGACTGACTCATGCGTGCACAGTGACAGAGGGTCTGAAGTGGGTTCATTCCAGTACGCATGTCTAATCTTCATCTTCTAGAAGACAGTAGTTGACAGAGACATTCAAGAAAGAGGTCAAGAGAATGTTTCTGTGAACTGTTCTGTTTATTTCTTGTAGGCCGTATTGTTCGGGAAATACGTTACCATAAATTTCCTAACGTGCATGGCTGTGTGAAGGTTAGCACGGGCTTGGCAGTGAACGTGTAAATTATTAAGGTTCAGAATATACCCAAGTTTCGCCAGTATTTCCACCTTTCATTCAAAATTAAGACCTATTCCCGATTATTGGAATAGTTATGTAGTATACAGCCTGGTGCGAGTTGCAGTACGGTTGCTTTCTGCTATCCTTTCTTACCAGCTGTTTGCTACACCGAGTTCACAGGTAGGTGCAGGTATAGGAAGAAAGAAAGATCTGTAAAGCTTTACTTCCTATGACACAGATTAACAGCTTAGGAGACATGGCGTTGTCAACATCGTGCAGTAATTTTATGTTTGTGCTGTCACTCCCTACAGGAAACAAAATAGAGATGGCAGTTCGAACGACGTTGGAAGAGATAACAATAAACAACTTTTAAACAAAGACGGTAAACAAAAGTGTCAATTTTACTTGGCCGTTAAAACTGGATGGGAAGTAGTGATCTATGAGCATAACAGCCTGCGACATCAATGATTTCCGTGTCGCGCACTGTTTTAAATAACATAATGTGGAGCTAGGAAACAGATATACAGACTGATCAGCAATTTGATTTGTCCCGCAGCGTTCTGCTCTTCAACCCTGACACATACTTTTCTACGTTGCAAGTCATCGTCGTTTCAGTGAATGGATCCCACAGTACTTCTTGAGGTGTTGTAGTTCCTTAGGACAGATGACTTGGAATAAAGCGGTGCATACAACACGTGGCATTGTGTGAATCAGATGACTGGCAGCAACCTATCGGCAGTAGTTAATAATTCAAGTCTGTCACCTCACTCCCGCCGGAGTGAAGAAATGGACATTTCATCAGTCGCTAAGCTGCCGATAATGAAAGCCTCAGAGAAGGATCAGATAAAAGCACATATGTATATTTTTTATAGTATTAACATGATTTTCCATCAATATGCGAACCAGATTAGCTTAATTGTAGGCGTAAAGCTGTACTAAGATCCAGATGAATTTTTCTTCTGGTTTCTGATTCTACTACTTTTAACTAAAGCGGCAGCCACTAACCAGTTGAACCATTACTAACAAAGCCTACTCGTTTGCGGCACTGACAGGAGGGATAATGTCTTACACCTTAGGTTACGACTCACTAGATGCCTCAGTGCCCTACCATTTTCACATAACCCTTATCACTTACGTTAGACGGAACGTCTAGATTATCTATTTCAATTTAAGTAAAATATAAGGGAGTTGTGAAGTGATCGGTGGCGATTTTCTTTATAGATACATTATTTATCCTATAACTCAGCGGATATTTTGAATCGTAGTGAAAAGAATAATAGTAATTGAATGCAAAGAAAAGCATTCCTCTTCTTCTCCGGTTACGTATATATTGGTTTAATGAATAGCGCACATAGAGAATAGAGGTAACAGAGAAACGAAGTTTCTAATTTGTGAAACGAGAGTGAAAGACTTCAGCACTCCAGTTGTTCACATTTTGCATGGATTTATGCTTACTAATTTAAATGTTGACAACAGATTGCGAAACTTAACAGCAACTCCTAATGCACTGTACGTCGTCATTTTATCAGTGCGCGCACTGCAGTGCATGGATTCCAATACGTCCCACAAACACTCTTGCGAAAACACATATTTTTCGGGGGTCATATCTCACGTTCTGTCAAGCACGTAAGTAAGGGGTCCAATGTTTTGGATGGTCCTTGTTAGCGACTATCTGTATACCTCTCGGAAGAACGGTCGCACTGTAGCTATCCTACTTTACAAGGTTAAAATTAAAAAATTGAACACTTTCTCCAGCCCATGCATACTGAGCAAATCGGTTGGATTTTTTGTATAAAGTGTGGTCTAGTGTGGCCCTTAGGAAGCTTATTAAGCACCATTTGTTCATGGTCGGTTCCTGAGAAAGCCTCGAAAACCATGATTTTTATTACCAAAATTACCAATTGTTGGCATGGACACTTCCATATCAGAGGTTCAAAGTTACCGTATCTACTCAGATAACCGCACAAATCTGTTCTTAGCTATTTTTGCAAGGCGGGTCGCAATTACCTAAATAGCTACGAAAGCAAATGGCTCAAATTGTAACTCTATGTGATATGTGGCGCCTTATATTGTTCCAGCCTACAGCCTGTGTATCGGGAGACTGACTCATGCGTGCACAGTGACAGAGAGTCTTCAGCGGGTTCATTCCAGTACGCATGTGTAATCTTCATCTTCTAGAAGACAGTAGCTGACAGAGACATTCAAGAAAGAGGTCAAGAGAATGTTTCTGTGAACTGTTCTGTTTATTTCTTGAAGGCCGTTTTGTTTATGTATGTTTGTATAGTTTTGTATATGCTCTTAGTAGTGTGAAAGATGCGTGAGTGTGGTCTAAACTAAATATATAGATCAATGTTCTACTAATGAACGCTGTACGAACTAATTTGAGAAATTTTTAAGACAGAGTGAATGCAGATAACGGGGAATTTTGTATCACAATATGTTAAGTAAGTTTATGGTAATTCAAGTGCAAATTAAAACAGTTAATAACGTAACGTATTAACAAAATATCAGAATGTTAAATATTTATTTCGGGAAAAAGTACGGTTCAAAAGTGTGTTATTTGTTGGTTGGTTAGTCAATAAAAGCGCGGGCTAACGCTGGAGAATAATGTTTCTATATTGGCCTTAAAGAAAACTGACCAATCAGAACGGAGTATTCTTCCCTCGTCTTTTCTCTTGGAGAGAGAGAGAATTCTGACAGCAGTCTAAGGGAGTCGGAGCCCAGCCGTTTAATGGTACGGTCGTGTGAAGAATGAACTCCAGAGGAAGCTATAATTTGCCGGTTTTAGTTGCGCTACGTGTTTGAAAAGTGTTTTAAAGTGAAGGCATATTTATTCGGTGTGTTTTTTTTAGAAAATATGGATTTTTTAAGTAATTTTGTGTATGAGAAAAGACAGTCCTTCCGAGTTTCAGATTGAGCAGATCAGTGAGTAACACTTGAGGGCTTTAGACACCGATAAACTTAATAGTATAGAAAACATGTTCATTTAAGAACAATACGTGCTTTTTAGCTGTTCAGATTTCGGGAAATACGTTACCATAAATTTCCTAACGTGCATGGCTGTGTTAAGATTAGCACGGGCTTGGCAGTGAACGTGTAAATTATTAAGGTTCAGAATATACCCAAGTTTCGCCAGTATTTCCACCTTTCATTCAAAATTAAGACCTATTCCCGATTATCGGAATACTTATGTAGTATACAGCCTGGTGCGAGTTGCAGTACGGTAGCTTTCTGCTCTCCTTTCTTACCAGTTGTCTGTTACACCGAGTTCACAGGTAGGTGCAGGTATAGGAAGGAAGAAACAGTGCCGCCGCATACGTTCTTTACACATCCATTTAGAAACATCTTCTCTCCTTAGAAAATCTTTATCCATTATCAAGATAAACAACAGAAACGGTAAATTTTAGTTATCAAAAGTACCAACTGTGGCGATGGCCACTTCTATTATTTCTATTCACGGTAAACCATCGAGATTTTTACCATATGTTCTTAAGATGATGTTCTCTGGGAACATCGAAACTTTTTTTGATGCCATATCCGTTACCGATATCCAATTTTTCCAAGTTACCATACTTAAGCACGTTAAAATATGAAAGTAATATCCAGTCTGTGGAGTAAATTTAGTTTTAACTGACCTACAGATCTGGGAACCAGCTGCCTCAATCCTAATTCGTCTTTCCTGAACTTCTGGTTGTCCTGTTGTCCACTATGTTCGCGAACAGGTAAACAGCGCACCTTCCTCTGTCTAACGCTTGCTTAATGAAAAGCATTACATACCCTTCGCCTAGTCTTTTAACTCGAATGTATGCCTTCATACATCTCAAGAACGCCTTTGACATCAATTTCTTTTGCGCATACGTCTTGGCATCAGTCATTAAACGTGTGCTCGTTTACAGTGCTATTGGTACTTCTGCTCACAAAGCTATCATTTATTTCATCGACCTGCTGTTGTACCTTCTTCATTTTCTGATTTCACGCAACATTAATTTGTTCAGAGGTGTTAAAACAATTAGCATTTTCAGCGAATTTTCTTAGAATATTCCATATAGTTCCCTTGTTATCTTCTACACTCTTTCCTGTATCTGAGGCACACTCCGTTTCTTGCTGTTATTTCACCTGGACTTCGGTCAGTTTATGCATGGAATTACGACGTGACTCCTGTATCACGTTTCCAGTTCCATTTTTTCTCTTGCTCCATTACCTGGCCAGGTATTGCAGGAGAAGCTTCATACGTTTGGTAAAATCTATTAATATCTCTGATAATTTTCTGTTCTAGTTAATCATTCGTGTGGTTTAAAGCATTCTTTGACTTCTGCTGATTTCTTCACAACTTCGAGCCAATGTTCTTGAAATTTCGCCACTGTCGATAAGTCTTCATTCATATTGAGTGAAACGAAATTTGAAGTTTGCTGTAGTCTGGAGTTTTACTGACGAATTTTGCCACCCTGATATGTAGGGCATCTTATTTTGCGGCGTAGGATCCCCTTCGCAAATTCACAGTTGCTTAAAGTAGTGTGTCATCTGCTTGTAGGTATCACCGTTGGGTTTATCTCCAAACAGGAAATTCCCAGTATGCCTCATGTTTGTATTGAAAGTAAAAGAATCCTTCGGTTTTCTTTGTACCTATTCTGATAAAGGCCTCTCTGACGAAGGCGTTTAAGCAGCCAGTCTCTCGTTGTGCAGCAACAGCAGGGTACTCAAAATACAAAGGGATCCCATTTCAACAAAGGAACAGGGGACCTAATTCCCGTGCTGGGCCAATGCCAACACTGCAATGGCTCTCTGAGAGCGAGCATCAAGCTTTGTGGATCGGCGCTTGCTGATCTGTTCGGCTTTATAGAGGTGTTGTGTCAAGAGCGACGATACGATAGTTTGTAGCGGTGAGCGGGCTGAAATATTTTTCAAATTTAGAAATGCCAATGGCAACTTGTAAATAGTCAGAAGAAAGTTACAATCCCGCCACCTATAAAACTGCGTAATAAAGTATTTTAAATAATTTTCTTGAAAGAAAGAATTTTGATCACATTATATTTTTCCCTTTTCCTGCGATCTATGGGGAGATACGGCCACCCTTGCCCTCGGCTATGGGCGCCATTGTACCGTGTGGGGAACTACGAATCGCAATCAGCGATATGGGCAGTATCCGCAGATGGTAAACTAGCGCCGAACATGATATGACCGTCAGCAGAGCAGCTTAATCTCTGTAGTTCCTTTGCTTCCAGGACAGTGATTGCCTGGGAGGACGTTTTCCATGATAGCAAACACAGTTTGTTGAAATTTTGTCACTGGGCGTGTCATGTCTAATAGAAATTTTATATACAGACAGGTGTATTGCCTGACGTTAAAGAGGAATTGCAGATTAACATGTTTCTTTTCAGATAAAAGTGCATAGTCTTACAACAACAGATGAGAATAATGTGGAGATGATTCCGGTTTAACTTCTGTATCGACGATGAGACTGACATACAATTTATATGTGGTCAAGACAAATACGACTGAAAGCTGAATGAGGAGAATCGTGTTATGAGGTTACAACAGTCAGCTCATGGAGGAAGTGAAGATTTATGTAGTGTAGCACTTGGCCTGTTTACTAGCAGTGCCAGAAAAACTGGCAACAGCACATGAACGAAATATTATAATTACGCACTGGGACCGCCACAGTCTGGTAGCAGTGCATCACTGTCCGTCATAAAACTCATTTACAAAGAGGTTTTCGACTTCGCAGTTCATACAAGAATTGTATTCACACTTCTGAATACGATGATATTCCAGCTGTACGGATCATTGGCGACACATGAAAATATGTAGGGGTCCAGGATCTAAGCCCGGACTTCAGACGTTATGTGAGGGTCGCATTAACAGCTTTGGCTATCCGACCACGCTTACAGAATCGATCCAAATCTCCATATGTCACCGTGTATCCATGTCTTGAACTCGCACAAGCGCTGTGATTTCCGCACAGGCAGAGACTTTCTTATTACTGTCGCAACATTTGCCTAGGCATGTAAACGACCACAAGAGAAAAACATTAGAAAGCATAACACAGTTTCGTATTTATAACTATTGGGTAATGCATTTATTATACATATAAAAACCAACATGTATTACAAGCAACTCAAAATGCTTCATAAACAAATGAAGCGAAATATGTGTGTCAAAAAACTTCCATTTAGTTGCAAAGATGGAACATATCCCCATGAATTTCGAAGCAATTAACGAACTTCGGAGAACGAAAAATGACTATAATATAGCCATAACAGGCATTTTCCATAAAGTTATGCTATAGTTTCAAGAATATCCACCTCAGACTCCACAAAACCATCCAACACATCATATTCAATTCGACTTGCAAAATAAAAGATGTAATTCCACGTTATATTAATTAGAAGGTCATAAACAACTCTTTGGCACAATAAAGAACGAAATCATTTGCAGGAAATACTAGGTTAAAAAAGAATTCAAATCGCTGTATACCAAGAAATTTATTCGTAATACAATGTAATATGATGCATATCTCGACTTTTCTTCATTTATTAACAACCCAACCGTGATGATCAACATAATGCAGAAAACTGAACGCATCACAATGATAACACTGAGATGTACACAGAACAACCACAAAGGAAATATCAGAAGATTCACTAAGAAATATAACCAGCAAGAAAGACACAACAAAGAACAACACACCCACCATCACAATTAAAATAAAAAACTAATAAACTTCACAGATACATCATTAACCGAGAAAAAAATTGCTTTTTCATAAAAGGTTCAAACTCATCATCAGAACAAAGACGGTCAATCATTACATAGAAAATCTGATTGTATGAAGAGAAATGATCATGATAGAGGATGAGAAACAAGAAAAGACACGGAAAATATTCGGCTAGCTGGTGCAGATAGAAATATACACATATTCACTATATACTTCAAACAGAAAGGAATACCATAAAGAAATGAAAGGAGAAACTACACTCTAATAACATTATAGTCACAAGACATGATAAAGGGGTCAACACAGTACTGGTCAATCATGACAATTATATAGAAAAAAAACAAATATTTCAGTTCCTCTAACAATATCACAAAACTGAAATGTGATCCAATAGCACGTTTCCATACATACGTTAAAAACAACCTCAAAGACATCAAATACGTACTCACAGATAAACAATAACAAAACATCACGTAGATGAACCCAAAAAAGCCAACAGTCAAAGGCCAACCCAAGGTTTACAAACCCCTTGTTCCACTGAGGCCAGTTCTTAATTTCATGAATACACCACCGTACTGTGTAGCAAAAGACATGAACAGAATTATAATGCAACGCTGTGAAATGAAGAACAAGAGAACAGTGAAATATACAAATGAATTCATGACAGAAATAAAGGACTTTCACATTCCACAAGCAGCAGCACGTTTCTCTTTCTAAACAGAGAACATGCACGTCTCGATACCCAGCGCAAACACAATAATACTAACTGAAGAAAACCTTCTGACTTACAATAAACAACCTGCAGATAATATTAATGAAATAGGCAAAAACCTTCAAGCAATCAAATCCTAATATTACTTCCAGTCTGACATGGAATTTTACTTAGAAATCGATGACAAAGGGGTCACCAATATCACAAAAACTGGCAAACATCTTCATCAGCACATAGAAAGCACCATCTTCGTTACAATCATCACAAAAAAAGTACATAAAACTATTTACTGGTACAGATATGTGCATGACGTAATCTGTATTGAAGGTGAACCAACAGAGGAAATAGATACACTTCATACCTACATAAACATTATATATAAGAACATTCAATTCATCAAGGGAAAAGGACCCGAATTCAAATGCATTTCTTGGAGATAACAGTAAAAAGTGACAGCAATAATAACTCATTTGACATATTCAGAAAGCAAAGAGCCACAGATACCAATGGGCTTGCTACATCCAACCATCTGCCAAATCCAAAATTAGGAGCACTATGTCACGAGTTATATAGATCAAATAATATCCCACTCCGCAAAGAAAACCATGAAAACGAAACACAAACAATACAAATCATAGGCAAAAACAATGGTTATAAGACGCATATAGTACAAAGACTCAAAAAAAATTAAAACACAACTAAAGAAAAATGAAAACAAGCAGAGAACGCAGCACCTCAGGTCGCCACAGACACTACAGCACTACAGCACACACGTAAATGCAGACTAACAGATGGGAATGATACACTTTAACTCATAAACAGAAATAAACATGAAGGACAGTATATATACTATAAATACAGAGATTACAGATTGCTTACAGAACAGGAACACCCTCCAGCCACATTTGCAAACAACAGTATACACAACAGATAAATCTCAAAGAGCTTGGGTATAGCAGTTACAATAGCGAATCAGTATATAGTGAACACCCAGAACATTATGACCACCCACCTGCCTTCGATATAGACCTGCCTAGTCGATAGCACCGTCACCTGGAGAGAGGTGACTGCTGCTCACGCACACACTCGGTGCATGTAGTATCAGTGAGCATGCTGTCTGTGTGTTGAAAGTGGAAGCCATCCGATCTGTCTGAGTTTGACCTCAGAAAGATTGTGATGGCTCAGGGGGACTGCAAGATCATTTGGAAAACTATACGACTTGTCGGATGTTTGTGGAGTGCTGCGTAGGATGTCTTCAACACGTGGCGAAACCAAGATGAAATCACGTCCAGACGTCGTGGGGTTGGGCGGGCAGCCCTCATTACAGATGTGGACGTCATAGACTGAACACAGACAGGAGGCGAACTGTTGCGAAAATAACATCAGAATTTAATACTGGGACAAGTACAAGTGTGTGTGAACACACCGAGCACCAAACTCCTAACGATAGGCCTCCACAGCCGACGACCCATGCGTGCTAAAATGTGAACCCCGCGGCATCGGCGACTACGGCTGAAACGGGCACATGACCGTCAGCACTGGACGTTGGCAGAGTGTCAGAGCTTCTCTTGGTCTGATGACTCGCCGTACCTTCTTCATCACGCGGATGGGACGGCGCGAACCCGTCGTGTTCTAGAGGAACAGCTCTTTGACACCTACACTGCGGGACGGAGACAAGTTGGCAGCCGCTCCATTATGATCTGGGGAACATTCAATTGGGTATCTATGTATCCACTAGAGTTCGTACAGGGTACCATGATGGCAAAGCAGTTTCGTACACTGGCTGTAGACCACGTACACCCATTCATGACGATCTTGTTTCCCAACGGCAGTGGCAGCAAGATGATGCGCCACATTACAAGACCAGGAGTGTCACCGAGTGTTCGAGGAACACGGTGGGGAGTTCCAGTTGATATGCTGCCACCCCAACTCGCCAAATCTGAACACGATCGAACACATCTGAGATGTGACTGAAATTGGCGTCAGAGTTCATCACCCACCTACCCGGAATTTACGGCAGTTATGTGACTTGTATGTGCAGATGTGGTGCCAGCTACATCCATCGTCATATCAAGACCTCGCTGCTTCCACGCCACAACGTGTTGCTGTTATTATCTGCGGCAAAAAAGGTCATAATGGTTTGGCTGATCAGTGTATCTGGGGATTATAGGCAGAAATTTCAAAACTACGTACAAATAACGTATCACAATCTGGACATATGAAAACATTCATTCTAATTGGCTGAACATCCGGTAAAACATAGATATACCATTCAACACGAAACAAGACATGCAAATTGTTAGATGGAACACTTACAACAAAAAACCTCTTGACATTACAGGGGAACTATCATACAGAGCCCTTGCAGTGAAAAAGAAAGTAAGTAATGACCAATTCAGTATATGTAGTAACTTACGGATCATGTTAGTCAAAAATGGTAAAATGGCTATGAGAACTACGGGACGTAACATCTGAGGTCATCAGTTCCCTAGAATTTAGAACTACTTAAACCTAACTAACCTAAGGACATCACACACATCCATGTCCGAGGCAGGATTCGAACCTGCAAGCCGGCCGGCGTGGCCGAGCGGTTCTAGGCGCAACAGTCTGGGACCGCGCGATCTCTACGGTCGCAGGTTCGAATCCTGCCTCTGGCATGGATGTGTGTGATCCGTTAGGTTAGTTTGGTTTAAGTAGTTCTACGTTCTAGGAGATTGATGACCTCAGCAGTTTAGTCCTATAGTGCGCAGAGCTCTTTGAACCATTTTAAACCTTAACACTGGATAGCTGATGCCAGTAGGAACAAAAATTACTAATGTTGTGTAGGTCGACAAGGTGCTTCTACTGCATCTTCCAGAGGTGATCGCGTCTGCAGTGCAGGCCATTACCACTCCAGCTGCTTCCACACCCAGACAAGAATAGACACAATGCTTCAACTCCCAGGGACTGGACGATAGGGCGAAGTTCCGAAAGATTCCTCGTTGGACATGCCTCCCCCCCCTCTGGCCACCGAACTTTTTCCTGTGGCAATTCTTCAAGGTTCTAGTTCAACCCCGCAGACTCGAACCACCTAGATACAAAGAGGACTTAATGTAACTCAAACAGCATCAGAACCAAAGCGGGAGAATTCCGCCAGTTTCTGCGTGACGAGCAAGTGGATGTCTGACTCGTCACTGAAACTGGGCATGGATGTGCGGGTGGCAAACTTTTGCTGACACCGCACCGACCGGAAGACTTATTGGGGCAAATTGCCTTCCATGGAACCACCTGCGTCGTGGTGATCACTTCAGCAGGTCAAGTTACGGTCTACCGACAGATGACATGACGCATGGACTTCGAGTGGTCACCCAAAATGCAGGTCCAAATGTTGCTCGAAAATCTAATCTGGTGTCCGTGGACGTGCGTGAAGTGAGAAATTCCCTTTGCCCAGTAATGAACGTTTAGAATGGTATAAAGGCCATTCTGAAGGAAGGTGCACACGCATGTAAACAACACAATGACAGGGAAGTCAGGGTATCGTGCAATACGTCGCA
The DNA here is from genome assembly GCF_023897955.1 of Schistocerca gregaria. Lineage (NCBI taxonomy): Eukaryota > Metazoa > Arthropoda > Insecta > Orthoptera > Acrididae > Schistocerca > Schistocerca gregaria. The sequence continues at coordinate 840,787,559 of NC_064931.1, forward strand.
GAAACCACCAGCAAAACCCTAGCCGGTGTTCACAGTCGGCCATAGGATTTAGATCTTGGATATGGTGGAAACTAAATAGATGCTGACTGTAATCCCTCGAAACCTCTCAGACGAACCGATGAGTGACCCCCGTGGGGTGTCCAGCCGCTCGAGTACATATCGTAGGTGCTTCCTCGAAGCGCTCGACAACAGTCTCTTCAAACGCAGCATCCCGTCGTGTTCGAGGAGTTCCAGTATCACTATGATATCCCGCAAACGAGCCTGTTTCGTGAAGTCGCGGGTGACTTGCTGTAAACTTTTTCGAGCGTGGGTGGCGTCTTGCTGGGTACCGTCATGCTTCATGCGCTTTACTATCGTCTAGTTGATAAACGAAAACCATATCTCGTTGTTCTTCAAACGAATACTGTGCCATCATACTCACTGTATGACTAAACCGAAGATGATGTGTATGTACTCCGTAGCGAAGCGTACGTGTGAATGACTCTTACGTGAGTTGGAGACAAACAGCAAGACCTATTCGACACGTGTGCGTATTACGTTGGGGCAGTGACGGGGCGAGGGACATTTGTACGTGTGAACCGACATCTATAGCGCTGCCCGTCAAGCGACGAACGGCCACAGAGCAATCCTTCGGACAATCTGAGCGCGTGAAGCCAAGTTTCCGTAGTTTAGAAATGGTGCTTTGTCGACCTACACAACATGAGTAATTTTAGTTCTTACTGGTATCCGCTATTCAGGGTTAAAATTTGGTGACACAATTTTTCTCCAACCTTTATACAAAAATAGACAAGTATTACAGCCGCCCGCGGTGGTCTAGCGGTTCTAGGCGAGCAGTCTGGAACCGCACGACTGCTACGTTGTCAGCTTCGAATCATGCCTCGGACATGGATGTGTGTGATGTCCTTAGGTTAGTTAGGTTTAAGTAGTTCTAAGTTCTAGGGGACTGATGACCACAGATGTTAAGTCCCATAGTGCTCAGAGCCATTTGAACCATTTTTGAACAAGTATCACAGGCCACTGAAGATGGCGACTACCCCGGCGTGTTTCCACGCAGTGGGGTATACGCCCCTACGAAGGCTGGCGTTGAAGACTGCAGTCACTATGCGCACCGCTTCTGACCACAGCTTCTTCAGCTGTGGGTTGTCAGTCTTGTCACATCCCACTGCCTTCCTGGGCTGTAGGAATGTGAGATGGCGTTGAATGTCTTCCTCAGTGGTGGCTTCGATGGCCTTTACCTCGTCCTGTCGATTCATATACAGCGGGAGACGCTCATTCACCTCCTGAATCACGTCGCCGCCGACGTCGTCCACAGGCATAAAGTTCTCCGCTAAGGTGTCTGCGAGCACGGTGGCCTTGATGTCCGGCACTGCAGCGAATTCACGACCGACTTGTAGCGGCGGGATGCGCTGACCCGTCCTCAGAAAGCTCTTGGTCATGTCCCAGGCACTGCCGTCGTTCATCCTGAGCGTGGCTATCATGCCAGACCAGCCCCGATTTTGAAGGTGGCCGAAGGCCACCGAAATCTCACGTGGAAGCCGGTTGAGCAGTTGCTCGGTGGCGGGAGTTAACGTGATCTGCCACTCACGAAACACCCAATATCCGACGGCAGCTGTCTGGAGATTTCCTTCGGTTTCCTCGGTCGATGCGGTGCTGCTGCATCTGCCACTGCGAGTGTGTAGTGGGTGAATGCGGCTTGTGCAGCGTCCACCCCTCCTCGTCTGGATCGGGCGCGGCGGTGATAGTCCATGCCAGGTGTCGCTGGAAGTACTCCCACTTTGTGTTGTGGAGGGAGCAGCGACGTTCAGGTGATGCCACCCCGTCTGTGTTCAGATCGAAGATCACTGGCAGGTGATTAGGTGAGAGGGCACAGTGAGTGGTCGTGATCGCGTTGTGTGCTGCTCTTTCGACGCTTACGAAGTGGAGCACATCGGGACGGCTGTGCCTTGGGTAGTGCTTGAGGTCAAAGGTATCCAGCACTACGATGCAGTGGGACCTTAACGACCCGGAACAGCTGCCTGCCGCTGTTGTTGATGACCCTGGAATTCCATTCCGGGTGTTTGGCGTTGAGATCGCCATAGATGAATAGGTCTCCACATGTCGACAGCAGCGTCTCGAAGTCTATGCGTCAAGTCAGCTATCGGTAGACCGTCACGAACGTAACTTCACCTGCTGACGTGTTCACCACGACGCACGTGGTTTCCATGGTTGGCGTCTTGGGAAGTTGCACCTAGTAGTGTCGCAGCGACGTCTTCACTTAGACTGCCGTTCCGCCGCCGTAGGTCTTCCGGTCGGTGCGGTAGCACCAAAAGTTTGCCACCCGCACATCCATGCCTAGCTTCAGCCAAGTTTCGGTGACGAGTCAGACGTCCACATGCTCGTCACGCAGAAACTGGTGGAATTCTCCCGCTTTGGTTCTGATGCTGTTTGAGATCCACACACTAACGGTGAGACATCGGATGTGTCTATTCTTGTCTGGGTGTGGAAGCAGCTGGAGTGGTAATGGCCCGGACACCCAACTGCACTGCAGACGCAATCACCTCTGGAAGATGCAGTAAAAGCAGCTTGATCTCCTCCCTCATGGCTCCTACTTCTTCTGCGACATTCTCTGCAGAACTCTTGTCAGTACTGCTAGATGGTGCCGCCTCTTGGTCACGATCGGCGGGCAGTCGGATGGCTGGCTCGCGGGCAGGAGCTCCCCCCGCCGTCCGCGCCGCGGCCTGCGCTGGCTGGCGCAGTGGTTCCCTCGAACGACTACCGCCTCTGGCACAGGCTCTGTCTGTCTGCACACCCCTGGACATTTGCGAGAGCGGCAGGGCGCTGCTCAGTTGATTTGGCGGGTGCAGCAACAGCAGCAGCGGAAGCGAAGCTCCTCCCTGGTCGAACTAGCGCGGCATGCACTCTCTGCCCTCGTTGATTTCCAGCCACGTGCCGGAAGGCGATGCAGCCGCGGTACCACACCAGATGCTTCTCACTGCCGTTTCAGAATTTTGGCGCATCCGTCTTCGGGGTCTTGCAGTCCCGACTGAGATGGTCTCCCGCGCGTTTTACGCAGCAAGGAGGAATCTTGCAGAACTTCGCCCCATCGTCCAGCCCCTGGGAGTTGAAGAATTGTGGCGGCTCTCGTGTGTTGCACAGTTTTTACACGGTTACTCCGACATCCACCATGTGGGTCATCCGAAAGATTTTGTGGCTCTCAGTGGTGTCATAGAGACCCGCCATGAACAGTGGCGTGTCGGAGTTGTTCCGGGCCGACTTCATACGCGCTGTGGTGCGTATAGGGAAGCCCACTTCCTTGAGCAACTTCCGCGGATACACAGGGTCCATACTGAAGGGGGGCTAGCGAGAGAAGGCTTTAAGAGTCTTCACCGGATCCGAGGAGTAGGAGAAGCTGTGAAGTCCCTCTTTTTCTGCGAGGTCCATGACTACAGGGTAATCTTCTGCGGTCTTCGTATGGACGCGGTGCAATTCGCGCCGTGCAATGAGAAATGTCACCTTCCCCATGACCACAGACTTAATTTTCTCGCGAAATTCTTTGAATCCGCGTGTCCACTTGATGACAACAGGGTGTGGCAGGAGGGACCTCTTCTGCTGTTGATCCTCCTTGGCCTCGCCTATATTGTCACTGAGGTCACAGAACCTGCTGCCTGAGTTTACAGCCGATTGCTGTACAAAGACCACAGCCCTGGCTGTGTGCTTGCAGTTGGGCTGCATGAAGCCCTCGTCATCGATGGTTGGTGGAAGGGTCCTGGATCGCTTCCGTGACGACTTCCGCTGAGTGCAGAGGGTTCGTGCGCTACTAGATGAGCCAGTGGTGGACCTCTTGGAGTCTGTTGCCGCACTCGCGTCAGTTGGCCACTTGCGCGAATGCTTCTCCACCTCCACCGTTTCGCCGCGGGTGGCCACAGCGAGCTGCCTTTCTGATTCCAGCGTCTGTGCCGTATCTGATCCAGGAGTTGTCCCCCAGCGAAATGGCGTCAACAGGTGCGATAGCCGACTTTTCCGCTTCGGCTCCCGGCTCCACATCGACCGGGACAGGTTCGCATGAAGTCCAAGTTACGGTGACGCTGCTCTTGGAGGGGGCGCAGGAGGAGGCCGCCGGGCCGCCTAAGTCAAGTGCTACACCTATATCGTGCAGGGACATGCCCCCATCCGCCGAAAGTGCGCTCCTGCCCTTCTGCTTAACGCTAGTCCTTTTTGACAAGGCAGTCGTAGGTGGCCGGGAGGTTGCGACCGCCGACGTCGCAATCCCCGCTGAACAGCCGTCCGTCAGACCACTCGCTGCTTCAGCCGAGATTGAGGTCCCATAACGACTGCGCTGACAACATTTCCCCGAAGACGATGCGCCACACCATTCGATTCGTCGCAATGGTTAGCTCGGTACGGTATACAGCTCGGAATATGGTACTTGGACGGATCGAGCCCAGTATTTATGCCTGTGTGATGCTGGGCGTTCCGTAATCGAGTGTTCCGTGCGCTGCCCGTGGCCGCCAAGAACGGCTCCAATGGTCCTCTCTGGCCACTGGTGTTCCGACTGCCGTCCGCGCTCGGCTCGTCCGTCCTCTGGTCGTGATCTGAGGTGTGTCAAATCCGACCAGTAATGCCTCGTTTTCTGTGTCATGGCTGTTTTCTCTGTGTGCATTTCTGTTTCTTGCGTAATCTCAATGTGTCCTACGTTGAGTTTTCAGAAACTCAACAGCCGGATCCCAGGCAGTGCTGAGCCAGTATCCAGTATCACGGTGGATGGGATTCTCCGTGACCTTTATCTCCATTGATTCTTTTATTGCACTCTCCCAGTATTTATGAGTCTGTGTGATAATTTTGGTGTCACCGTAGTTCGTCAAGAATGAGCACCCACTACAATTGCGACAATGCTGGGGAATGTAAAGGATGACCTGAGGCTATGCAAGCTAGCTATTTACAACATCCTATGCCAGTATGGAATGTCATACATCGGCCAGACCACCAGGACTGTGGACATCAGGTATAAAGAACACCAGAGGCACACTAGACTCAGAGATGCAACAAAACCAGCCACCGATGGATACTGTCTAGTGTGTGTGTGTGTGTGTGTGTTGGGGCTTACGGGGGTTCAACATCGAGGTCATCAGTGCCCTGACACACATTAAAAGGAACGAATTACTGTCTAGAGCTTGGGCACTCAATGAACTACAGTGACACCAAAATTAATACCATCAATTGTGTAGAGTATTAATCACTTGTTATTTACAGTACGTATTATCTTCTCTGGTACTGCGGAAGGGGTACTGATAAGCACACTGGCATGTCACAAGGAATGCGGGCACAGGGCTCCTTCGGCTAGAGATGGGCCAAACCTTTCATACCAGAAATCGAATCAGTACTGGTGATTCACTGGAATAAACTGTTTTTTGTGTCATATACTGGAAAGTCACAGTATGCCCCAAAGTTCATATACACATCGTCGGATCTTTTCCTACCACTTGCACTGCGTGATGAAAAGTCAAGTATATACGGGGTGTTACAAAAAGATACGGCCAAACTTTCAGGAAACATTCTTCACACACAAAGAAAGAAAATATGTTATGTGGACATGTGTCCGGAAACGCTTACTTTCCATGTTAGAGCTAATTTTATTACTTCTTTTCAAATCACATTAATCATGGAATGGAAACACACAGGAACAGAACGTACCAGCGTAACTTCAAACATTTTGCTACAGAAAATGTTTAAAATTTCTTCCGTTAGCGAGGATACATGCATCCACCTTCCGTCGCATGGAATCCCTGATGCTTTGATGCAGCCCTGGAGAATGGCGTATTGTATCACAGCCGTCCACAATACGAGCACGAAGAGTCTCTACATTCGGTACCGGGGTTGCGTAGACAAAAGCTTTCAAATGCCCCCATAAATGAAAGTCATGATGGGTGAGGTCAGGAGAGCGTGGACTTCATGGCCTCTACCAATCCATCGGTCACCGAATCTGTTGTTGAGAAGCGTACGAACACTTCGACTGAAATGTGCAGGAGCTCCATCGTGCATGAACCACATGTTGTGACGTGCTTGTAAAGGCACATGTTCTAGCAGCACAGGTAAAGTATCCCGTATGAAATCATGGCGGTGAATCGAGGAAGCACAGTACATACTGACGAAACTAAAATGAGCTCTAACATGGAAATTAAGCATTTCCGGACACATGTCCACATAACATCTTTCCTTTATTTGTGTGTGAGGAATGTGTCCTGAAAATTTGGCCCTATCTTTTTGTAACACCCTGTATACAGGGTAATTGTAATTAAAGATAAGCTTTAAAAATAACACCACTGGTCAGAATGATATCAAATTTCAACGGAATATTATCAGTGAAGGGGAAAAACGTATGGCAGACTAAAAATATAGTGTGAAAATTCATTTATGGATGGCGCTGTATAGGTCAGAATACGTATTTGCGAACACCTGTCATGTGCACGACCCACTGAGGTTGGTATAAATACTCCTGGAACACAGATTTTTCTCCTTTTACGTCTTTGATGTTCGCCATGACTGTCTCAATGCAGGATCGTGCTCTGCTTGTAATGCTGTATTACAAGAATGATGACTGTGCACACGTTGCTTTGCAGAAGTGCCGGATACCGATCGGTTGGAAAAAAAGGTGTTGGTCCGACGACTGCCGTGGGTTGCATGGCCTGTGGTGGGCAGCAGAAAAGTTAGATGATCGCCTGATGTCGGAACCAATAGATAGTATGATTCTGAGCCGGGGAAAAGTGAGAAATATGTGGAAGAAGTAAGAGACGGGAGCGGACCGTTGCTGCCGATGCGTGGAGGAAGCAGGCCAATTTACATAGTATTTGGTAGCGGACTGACCGTTTCGTAGTGCATGTCTTCGCATAGGCAACTTCGGCAAAGTAGCGACGCATCCATACCAACAGGGTGTAGTCGTTCTTCGTTGTTGAACTTGCCATTGACAATGTGGTACAAAAACGCCTTGATGTCAGACGGAATGAAAGTTGCGTGGACAGTTTTCCGCACCATCGACCATTGGACCTCCTGGCATTCAGCGTCCAATGCCTTGCAGAGGAGGATGAGGATGCATCAACACAACTTACAAAAATCTCTTTGCCCGTGGTGGGCTCGAGGTCGGAACAACATGGTGTATGTAACTAATGTCGACAAAATAGACGGAAATATGAGCCACAGCTGGATCAATGTTCGTCCCGTTGACCATTGCGACAGGTGAGTCCGTCATCCAAGATGCCCCCGTAAGGGATGATGAAAGCTCTCCCCAAAAATCTCATCTTGATGTCTACATATAATAAGCTGACTGGTCCGAACATGGACAAGACCCAGGACATCTCTTGTAATCCGACTAAGCTACCAAAGCACAACTCAGTACCCTTCCTCACAGTTTTGTTTCCGCCAGAACCTCATCTTCTACCGTCGAAATTTAAGATAAGGAAGGAAGATTAGGGTTTAACGTTCCGTCGATAATTCAGTCATTGGAGGTGGAATACGAGCTCGAACTGTGTCGAAGATGTGGAAGGAAATCGGCTGTGCCCTCTCAGAGGAAGCATTCATGCATCTGCCTGGATCGATTCAGGAAAATTATGGTAGGTGTAAGTCAGGATGGCCGAACGAGGATTTGAAACGTGGTCCTCCTGAACGTGATTCCAGTGTGCTAACCACTGCGCCACCACACTATGTAAGTTATCAGAAATTCTCTTGCGAAAATTGTAGGACTAGCCCTGTTGGAAAAAAGGATACTGCAGAGACATGGCTTAGCCACAGCTGGGCTAGATGTTGCCGATGAATTTTTCACTGCGGTGTGTGCGCTGATATGAAACTTCTTGGAAGATAAAACTGTGTGCCGATTCTAGATTCGAGCTGCGGACTTTTCCCTTCCATGAGCACTTACTCTACCCACTGAGATACCTAAGCACGACTAACGACCATTCCTCTCTTACCAGCGAAACGAAGAGGTCCAGAGCTCAGGTCACAGTTCGAAACGCAGTTTTAATTTGCCACGAGGCTACATATCAGAACAAATTCCTCTGCTCAGCGAAAAATTCACTATCATAGTTTAAACGGTAAGGACAGATGGAATCGCCTAATGTTAACAAGCTAATAACTTTGCCTGAACTTAAATCGTATTGGTACATGTGACGAGTATTCACAGTGTACAAGTGTGCTATTTTGGTACATTACGAAATAGGAAGAACGAGTGGTTATTCACATAGTCCTTAAATCCAAGGTACTGTACTTCAAATGCAAAGGCAATAGTGCAGGGAGACAGTACGCACGAAACGCATTAGCAGAGAACACTGCCACTGGCAATAAGTCTCTACATAAACGCATAGACGTTCTGCTGGCTAAATGCAACTTATGGCAGACTTACCGATCAGCTTCTCCACGATAGAATTTTGGGTCATCCCACTGAATCATCTTAGTTGTTTTGTGATCAAAGTACAAGGATTATTTGGAAAGTAAGAAACTATCGGTCGCGGAACGGAAAATACAGTGAAAATCTGATGAAGCTTAGTACAGATGCGTTGGACACTGTGTCTAGTACGCCCGTCGTTCGCATCATGTCGCTGTTTTCAGTTTTGAGCTCACAGTGAGAACGTAAAGATGACTACAAATTAGCGTCTACCGCCAATTATGAGAGCCTGGTGAAAGATTTCCCCTGAAGCTGTGCAATCCACATAACATACCTGTCATGAGGTTCATTCTACACGACAATTCTCGGCCGCACTCTGCAGGGGCCATGAAGATGCTCCTGCAGAGTTTTCGATGGGAAGTGTTTGATTACCCACAATACAGCCTGTAATCGGCTACACCTGAGGTTCAACTCTGCTCAAATGAACCACTGGCTATGAATACAATATTTTTACACAGACAACGAGCTGCAGTTCAGAGTATAAAATTGTCGAAAAGCACTGGCGGCTATCTTCTATAAAGAGGGAATTGAAAAGCTGGTACAACGCTACGACACATGTCTAAGTCTGAGCGGTGACTGTGTAGAGACGTAGCTGGAAGGTGTAGCTAACCGTTGCAAATGAAACACTTTTCGTTTTCACTGTGGCGCGACCTATCGTTCCTTACTTTCCGAATAGCACTCGTATCAATAATCACGTCTGTGAAGACAGTTCAGGCTTTGTCTTGGATTTTATCAATTGAAGGTTTGCCGAGGGCAGCAGTTACTGTCAATGTCACGATTTTTCATTCTCAAAGGTTCAAATTTTTTGTGAAAGAAATTATAGTTCATACTTTACAGCCTTATCGTTTTATCTTGAAACCAATCGAATATAAAACCTGACAGTAAGATTTATAGAGACGTTCAGGTTTTATATAACAAAGCTTGCTCCGCAGTACAATAAGGACAGTACTTTACTAATATTGCTTTCTCAGTACAAGGTCACATCACATATGCCAAACCTGAAAGAATACGGGCAAGACCTTGATATCAGTTTTAAAGAATCTCGGGCATTCTCTGCCACAGCATGCCTATAGTCGAGAGAGAATGTGTTTAAACTGAATAACCTGGTATTTTTTATAATGTATAAGTCTGAAAAAATATCTTTGGTATCAGCAAAGTCATGCAGTATCTTGGTACAGTCATGTTTAACATCCTAATTTCTCATTGTTTCACAACTTGCCATAGGAATCAAATAAGGCTACAGCGCACTCAGTCGCATATAGACAGAACTTCTTTGCTCTTTCTTGTTGGAAGTCGCAGGACGTAGATGCAGCCAGCCGTCTAAAGAATCCACAGACGCAGCTGGTGGTCACCACCGACTTCACCTCTGGCAACCCCCACCAACTTCGTCTGGGGCAGTCGGTTCTAGCTGCAGCCAACCACCGGCGATAAGATGGACATTGTCGTCGCACTTAATTAGGTAGACGAGTCTGTGCAGATGAAGGTGGGCAAGGCTTAACCAACTGACCCCTGCCTGTGATTTGGGTATGGTTTGCCCGAGGCTGCGGAAAAATGTGAGGTAAAAGAGCATTTGTACGAGCATACCCACTAAATTCGCACGTCGGCAAGCGAGGACGCGAAGCATCTCTCCACCCCACCCCCTCCCTTCGATACTTACCCTCAACACAGGGGAGGGATGCTGTGTCTCCTCCAGAATCGGTACACAGTGATATTCTTCTGAGGGCGCCACACAACAGCCAGTCTCTGCGTGGCGCTACACGTGGTATGGTCATTCGCCTACTAAATGGCCCACATGCCAGAAACCAACTTACACTTCCTCTGCAAGACATTCAGGTAGTCCCTTCATCCACGCCAGAGGTCGCTGAAACCCGGTAATATTTGTTGGTTGGCCACATAGAGCGCACTTTCACATTGATACACCGAGCACAAGATTTATGGACCGCAAGACGTCACTCAGCCAGCTGACTACAGTCTCCGGCAGTTCTCAGCCGTCATCGTCCAGCAGTTGACAGCATGTTATCTGCAGTAACATATGAATTCCAGTCATCGGATAGTTAACACAGAGCGTCTAATGTTAGTCGAAGTGATACTCGAAGTGTTTCCCTATTGAGAGACTGAACACACAACTCTCTAAATTTAGTCCAAACAGAAATTCATTTAGATTAGTAGGTCATCGTTTAATGTGTCATGTTAGGTTAGGTTGAGAACATTTTAGTCTTCGTGCCGCGCTTTGTGAATACTTTCTTACGTACATTATTTTACTACATGATTGTCAATTTTTCTCTTGTGTTACCCTAGTTATTCTGTACTAGATACGTGTACTGTGATACTGCACTGTGACGTGACCATGGCAAGAGTGCAAGCAGGTCACTTTGCAACAGGAAGGGAATTTGTTGGTAGTGACTTGTTAGCTGCTATCTTTATGTAGCGTAACCAAGTTATTCATGAAAACAACATGCGAACCATGTCAATAGCGTTCTTTCATCAAAATAGCTTTAAGAGATGAAGGACCGACATTATCTACATGGATATGATGAGCTCCAATCAACGCAGATGGCTCAAAATTGTCTTCTTGCAGAAGAATTTCGACTAATGTTTCTACTTATGTTGGTCATAAAGTCATCAGTCCAAAGACAAATATTTGCACTTTATTACGCAGATGGTGCTACGTGTAATACGATAACTGAAATAATTATTATAATAAAAGAATTTCCTTTGTCGCAAACAACACCACTCGAAAATCTAATTAGTGTAATGATCACAAAGTTGCCATAGATAATACAGGCATTACCTTCACGAGTAGAAAAGATAATATTGAATAGTTAATTTCTAATATGAAGCTTTTGGGTAGCCATTGTGAAAGTGGCAATAATTACAATCAAGACAGGAATGATTTCAGCCAGAGGACGATTTGAACAGTCACAAAGAAATTTACAATCATAAAACAAAGATAACGGAGAGCAAAGATATAAATGGAACAGATTTGAAAATAATTGGAAGAGGAATGGAAGTGGTTTCGGAGGAGACAATCATTCTCACAACAACAGGTCCCAACAGTGGACAAGAAGAGATCCTCAAACTAGTGACGGTGAAATGAGATCTCCTGCTCCTGCTGCAAATAAAGCGTAATGGGCATGTTTAGGGAATCAACCCAAGAATGGGCATCCGAAATTGATTAAAATACCGTTTGAAATGAATAAAGTTTTGTGGAACCACTAACACGAGAAGAGAGAGAGCCAGATTCAGAACAGAAATTCAACTAGAATTGGAGGTTTTGATCCTGATGTCTTCAGTCCTTACCGAGTAGTGAAAAGACAACTGTTAAAGACGACAACCGTCGACAGGACATTGGGGAAGAGAACTACAATTTTTGTAGCATCCACTGAATCTCGAAGATTGCAATGGCAAGATCAGGAAATTTTTTATTGGCTAAACAGACAAGGAAGACCTGGAGATGATTCGTTTGAAGAGAAACAAGCTTTGAAGAAATCTGTTATCTGTCCCTAAATTGGTGTAAATTTTAATTAAACCGAACTAGTGATGAACTAGTGATGAACGTCTAGAAAATTTGTGGAAGTATGTTAGCAGGCCGATATACGAAGGCGTGCTTAGAAGTAATTGTTATCTGGAAACTCTTAAAGCATTTTGAATAAAGAATCTTCATTAACACTCTACACCTTTATTCTTCATGTTTACATCTTTATTTCACAACATACTCAGCCTTGCGACGAACTCATTGCTCCTAATGAGAGATAAGTTTATAGATACCGCCACTGTGCAACGACTGACACTGTTGAAAGAGCCACAACCTTCACTCTGCTAGCCCCACTGTATCACTATTACAGTATAATCCTTGATTTTATTTATTTATTTTTGAGGTAAGGATACCAGTGAAAGTCGAATCTGGCCATGTCGAGACTGTCCGGTGGACTATCGAGGAAGGTGAACTCAAGGTGCTGGATTGTTGCAGCAAATGTTCCATCACTTAATCGAGGTCTAGCATTGTTATGGTGAGAGAGGGGGTGCGCGATGTGTGGTCAGACTCTTCGGAAACTTACTTTCCGTTTTCTGAGGGTTTAAAAGTATCGTGTTTCCCATACTGCCATGTTAAATGCTAGAATTCTGAGCCCTCTTGCTGCAGAGTGTTCCAGATTGCGTCAGCGACCGTCAAATATGCATGAAATGTAATACCTCAATGGAAACTAAGAACAGAATTAAAAATTCGGAAGCATTGCTTTCCAGCGCGACCTCGTAGTTGTAGAGTGTCAAGCTATAGATCTATAAAACTAAACTCTACCAGAACAGGCCATGAAGACCCAATGGTACTGACCAACCGCTGTGCCATCCTCAGCCCACAGGCGTCACTGGATGCCGATATGGAGGGGCATGTGGTCAGCACACCGCTCTCCGGCCGGTCTGACAGTTCATCATATAGACTTAAAGTTAAAGTAATTTACAGTGGAATGTGTTAAAGCTGATATCACATTGGGAAGTGATAATTTAAAGAAGAATAAAGGAAGAATAGACACGAGCAGTGGGAGTTTGAAATTATGGATCGATGATTACGAGATATTGTTAGGGTGTGAAGAAAGCTGGAAAACGAAACTGTATTCAGAGGGGCTGCGAGTTTCTGAAGTAGGCCTTGATGTTTTAGTAGAACATATGGTTATTCTACTGGTACACGACATAGTAATAAAGCAGGGACAAGAAGCAAGATGGGAAAAGAGGGTCGAAGAAAGATTGTCAGTAGCACATGATTATGAGGATGTGGCAGTAGGAAATGAAGAAGATGCCGAAACAGAACGCTTGTCTAAATTTACCAAAATATGTTTTTAAATTCTGAGATGAAAGTAACATTTAGAAATGCTATTTACGGCGTATGCTGAATCAGTACTAACGAGTAAAAATGGAACGCAGAATCTGCGGTATACAAAGAAAATTAATGCTTGATGTCCAAAAGTATTGCCGTACACAAGCAAACACAAACTATCAAGCTGGCGATGGAGTCGTAGAAGAAGTGAAACGTTTAAACCCGATACGTAGTTCAGCAAGGTTGGAAGATGAACTGAGAGAATTTTTATCCATGTCGTGCCAAATTTTCACTCTGTTAGGATTCTCAGAGTGCTGAACCGTCTGCATGGCATGGAGAGGTTTCTTGGAATTGCTGTTTTAAGTGTTGTATGTATTACCAATTTAGATGTATACGTACTGAAAATGCTGATAACATGTACTCATGTTGTAAATTTAGATTGTTACTAATTGTGTTTTTTACTGTTTATTGATACCCAATGGGTTCACAAGTGAATTCTGCGGTCTCACATATTAATGAAAGTTTAGACCGGTGTGGAAAATTGGAGGTTAACAAAGGAATGCCTGGAGAAGATAAAATTTTTTTCGTCATTTTACAGTTGCAGTGGGATGCCTATATTGCTAGACAATTTTTTATGTCAATGTTAAGCTGGTCGGTGAGAGGGAACGGGCGCAGGACATTTTTCGTTATTTGGAAACCCAGTTAAGCAGTCTCCGTGGAATGCTAATTTTGGCTTCCCTTTTCCATCTTTGATGCATGCCGTACGGAGCACATGCGGTCAGTTGGAATGCTATGTAGTGGCCAAAGTTGTTTCCCTTCCTAGTCTCACAAGTTGTAGTACCAACCCTGAAGCTTAACTTCCCACTCCCTTTAAACACATACGAAACTATGACCGCCTTGTGATGAGACACGAGCCATTTTTCGGTGTTCGGGCTGCTAACCATAACGGCATTGTGTTTCGCGACGATCCCGCGGCCTGTGATTGGCCGTGTTAGGGGTGCGCCAATTCTCGTTACCCTACGCTCGCAGCTATTCTTCGGAAAAGTGAAACTTCTGTCAGTTCCGTCCTGTTCCTGCTCCGTGCTGGAGGCTTGAGGTCGCGTTGCTGATGTCGGTAAGCATGTGTGTACTCAGTGAATTCCAACTTAATTGGTTATAATTTACGTAGAGCACTAGGGTTTCGTTAGTCAGAGAGCACAGTTTTATTTTATTTTCTCATAATTTTTTTTCGTAATTTCGATAATTCGTGAGTAATGTGGGCCTTGGCGACTGATGTGAGCGCGAGGTCAGCTATGGGCCATATCTGGTTATAGATTCTTGTCCGCAAAGTCGCAGTACCCCCCTCAGCATCTCTTCCTTAGTGGATATGAACTTCTAGACTGTAACTTCGCAAAATGGACTCATGGACATTGGTGCTAGAACACGTGAACACGTTTCCAGCGATTGGGTCTTGTGTACTGCTTGTTCAATAGCAACTTCTTAGTCTTGTAGTGATTTTATTTTATTCGCTTAAACGAATGCTGCTATGACTAATATCCACATGGATTACTTGGTTTTCAGTAGGGAGGCCACTTTGGCACTTCATTGTTCTAGTATTTATCCCTTACTCTGTTTAACCCACGGTAGTGGCGAGTGCATAATGGTAATTCCATTCTCTTGTTTATTTACGTATTTACACGTCAAGTACCGTAAGACCAAGTTGAGGAGCATTTCTCCAAGGTCATGGAACATGTGAGTAGATTAAATTACAACATAAAATTGATAACTGATAAAAATGAAATGTTTATCAACCCCATAAAAGTCAATCCATATGTTTAAATAAACGATACAACAAGAATCAGCTTAATTTTTCAAGGAACTCCTCGACAGATTAGAAACTCTTCAGTTTGGATTTGAAAGCGCTTACATTACTGTTAAGAGTTTTGAATTCGAGTGGTACCTTATTGAAAACGGATGCCACAGTACACTGCGCACCTTTCTGCACAAGAGTTAAGGAAGTCCGATCCAAACGGATGTTTGATTTCAGCCGAGTATTAACTGAGTGAAAGGTGCTTATTCTTGAGAATAAGATAATATTGTTAACAAGAAATGACAGGAAGGAATATATAGGTTGAGAGGCCAATGTCAAAATACCCACACTCGTGAACGAGGATCGACAAGAGGTTTGTGAACTTTCACCACTTACTGCCCCAACTGCAGGTTTCTGAGCCAAAGGTATCCTTTTAGAATGGGAAGAGTTACCCCAAAATATAATACCCCACAACATAAGCGAATGAAAATAAGCAAAGTAAACTAATTTTCATGCCGAACGATTACTCACTTCAGATACCGTTCGAATAATAAAAATGGCAGCATTAAGTGTTTCAACAAGATCTTGAACGTGGGAATTCTACGACATTTTACTATCTGCCTGAAAACCTAGAAATTTAAACTGTTCAGTTTCACTAATGGTTGGCTCTGAGCACTATGGGAGTTAACATCTTAGGTCATGAGTCCCCTAGAACTTAGAACCACTTAAACCCAACTAACCTAAGGACATCACACACATCCATGCCCGAGGCAGGAGAGTTTCACTAATCATTTGCCCATTCTCTGAAATTAAAACGTCAGGTTTTGTTGAATTATGTGTTATAAACTGTAGAAACTGAGTCATACTATGATTTAGCGTTAGTTTATTTTCTGTAAGCCTTGCGCTCTTTGAAACCGGGCCAATGTTGAACACAACATCATTTGCTACCAAGCTAGTGTCATCAGCAAACAGAAATATTGTAGACTTGCGCGTAATACTAGAGGGAATATCATTTACATAAATAAGGAACAGAGATGGGCCTAACACTGATCCCTGGCGCACCCCTCCCTTAACTGTACCCCACTCAGACCTCACGTCACAGCCATTATCAACATTGTGAATAATGACCTTCTGCTGCCTGTTGATAAAGTAAGAGGTGAACCAGTTGTGAGCTACTCCCCGTATTTCGTAATGGTCCAACTTCTGGAGCAATTTTTTTGTGATCAACATAATCACACGCCTTATTAAATAAAAAGTATGCCTGGCGTTCGAAAACTTTTGTTTAACTCATCCAGTACCTCACAGAGAGAAGCGAATATAGCATTTTCAGTTGCTAAACGCAATCTAAAGCCGAACTGTACATTTGATATCAAATCGTGTGATGTAAAATGATCAATTATCCTTATATTCACAACCTTTCCAATAACGTTATCAAACACTGAGGGCTTAGAAATAGGTCTAGAGGGGTCTACATTATCCTTTTCTCCCTTTCTGTAAAGCGGCTTTACTACTGAGTACTTTAATCGTTCAGGAAACTGACCATTCCGAAAGGAATCGCTAAATACAGGGCTATCATGTGTATGCAGCACAGTACTTTAATATTCTGCTAGGCACTCCATAATATCCATGAGAGTCCTTAATCTTCAGTGATTTAATTACTGACTGATTCTCCCCCCTGTCTATATCAAAGAGGAGAATTTCAGACATCAATCTCGGAAAGGCATTTGCCAAGAAAGTTACATGATTCCCTGTAGAAAAAAAATCATTTTATTCACTAGCAGTGCTCAGTAAATATGGACTATTTTATCATGTGAATGGTAGCGTATCTATTTAATCACAAGGATCTGAACCGTTATTCCTCTTCCCGCCACTCCTCTTGTTGTTCGTCATTGTCGGGAGCGCATACTGCTGAATCAATCTATTCTTCTTCCTGCAAATTTATGTTAAATAGCATCTGACTGAGCGGAAATAACGACCTTATTGTCTATGTATTTATACAAGTTCTCGTTTACGATCTTTTTGTAATAAAGATGTCATACTAATGTTATGTGCATTTATCAATTAAGTGGAACTTTCCTCCCACATGAGAGCAACTTATGATAAGCAAATTAACTAATCAATAAATGCTTTGCTTAGTCGGTCTCCGAATGACCGTGGGGAATTCGGTCTTTTCTTTGTTGGGACAGAGTTTGTTCTCGCAGACCCGCGCGCGACCATTGCACTTACGGAACCACTTATAACTAATCAAATTGTTCCCTTCCGAACAAGAGAAAAGTCCCGGCTCACTGCGAGTCATGACAAAAATTCCACTTGATGTGGTGAAAATTGGTTGTCTTATCCCGAATAGGTGATAGAGAGTTTGAATTAAGTAATTATAGCCTAATTACTAATTTTATTTGTTGAGGAATCTTTATCTAATTCCTATACAAAAGCATTTAAAACAAAGAAGGCACCGCTTTTAACTGCCACCTATTTTGAGAATACAAAATGGGCGAGTCTCCATACAATCAAGAGTATTTTCTTGAAGGCCCTTTTAAAACAGTATTTATTTTATTAAAAATCTGCACTATTGGTATAATTCTTAAGTCATCCAGATTGAAAAATTGTACGTTGCATTTTTACAATCATCATGCACTATTTGTCTTGGGCACCAATTTTGTAGGTTAAGTCAGTTAATATTCCTATAATTGCTGCTCATTGCAATAAATTTTCTTTGAGATTGATATGATTGAAATGTAATCTTACTTATCATGCTACGCCAAGTTCAGAGACTAAAAGCATTTAATTTTATTTCAAGGGGGAGGGTGTACTCCGGTAGTATGGACGAAAAGAAGAAAATGTGTAGTAAACATGGGCTCCATAATGTATATCCTCATGGGCTATGAATCCTTGTTCAGCAGACGAAGTATTTTGCACAGTATCGAAGGTGAAAAAGTGGTAAAAGCTCTTAAAGTACCCATATTAGAATTGAATTAGATATTATATCTTATTTTACTCCATATTACCACACCCGAAAGTTTGTCCGTGGAATTCTAGTTCACTCTAACTCAACAGAGAATAATGACGACAAACCCAAAAATGATTTTCAGATTCGACAACTTAAATCCACATTATGTACTAATTTCGGGTAAATTTTTATTTACGTTCAAAAATAATTTTGATGCATGCTTGACATTAACACTTCACTGCAACCAGAATCATTCATATGAACAGATGCAGATTCCGTTGTACAAATCAACAGTAAAAATTGACACTTAACACACAGAATTACTTTTAGTAGTAAAACTACAGCAGTCTTACAAGATGATATTTACTGACTCTCAAATAATATTTAATAAACTTACAATGAAATATGGACTATCTGTACAAGGCAATGAACAAAGCATTAGGAGACGTATGGCATATAAAACATAGGTAAAATCCAGTATAGCAAAAAATAGGTTATGTAGTAATAAATCTTGCTTCTGGTGACTGCATTATGTGATGTGCTATATGCTGCGAAGCGCACAAGACGCTGGTTAGCAGGGAACACACGTAAGTTTTAACACCATTTCGGGGGCCTAGATACGGCGAACTAAGAAGATTACCAGAGGCACCTTACAAAGTTCGCAAATGAGGGGAAGTTTGCGCGTGATGCGACAGAAAACATCGCATTAACATCCATGTAAGCAGCTCTTGTCAACCCTGACTCACGTCAGCTGCACTTTCACGCCTTTGCGTCGAGGTACTAGTGTGTTTGACCAGATGAAGCCTAATATATGCGGAACATCAAAATTTAAACGAAAACGGAACGAAAGTTTCATAAAGAGCCTACATTCATAAAAAGAAATTCGGATAGTGATTACCTTACATACTGCAGTGTGAAAAACACGCTGTTAGCTATTACAACTTCGACACCAACAGGGATAGCAAGTAACTAAATTTACGTACTGCAAATAAAGGGTGATTGTAATTAAACTTCCAAACCGCTGTACAAATAACACCACTGGTCAGAATTACGTGAAATTACAACCGAATATTATTGGAGAATAAAGAAAACATATAGCAAAGAAACACAAATAATTACAAAACATAGCAATACATGGCGCTGTAAGCATCATAATTTAATAGTAGTAGACTGCAAATGACAGATGATTCAAACGACAGTGCCTGAGATGTACGTTTTACGTTGAACAAACTGAACTACTGAGTGTGCCTGGCTGTGCAGGTGTGACACACCCTCCACCATGGCAAGGTCACATCAAATAGAATGAAAAAAATTGATTTTTAATTGTCCTGAGGATAAAAACCGCATAAAAAGCATGAATCAAAATCAGATAGAATTACTAATTTCCGAGTGAATGGCACAAAACATGTTCAATATGATGTCCATTGTTTTTTGGAACACGTTGAAATCATGTTCCGCAACTGACCGAAGTGTTTCCTCGGTCACGTTCAGATTGTGTTGCGCAATGCGTGCCTTCATTGCAGCTAAGTTTGTAATCGGAACACTGATCGCAACAGCTTTCAAATAGCCTCCAAGCCAGAAGTCACACGGATCACATTTCATAGGTGATTGGGACAGCCAGGCCTTAGGGAAATAGCGGCTCATAATTCTAGCGAGGTAAGAGGACATGATAAATGATTCTGTTAACCCGCACCACACAGTGATCTTTTCTTGATGAAGTGACACTGGCTGATTTGCGTGTGGATATTTTGTTGCCCATATTTGACAATTCTGTGCATTGATGTATCCGGTCAGATGGAATGGTTCAAATGGGTCTGAGCACTATGGGACTTAACATCTGAGATCATCAGTTCCCTAGAACTTAGAACTACTTCAACCTAACTAACCTAAGAACATCACACACATCCATGCCCGTGGCAGGATTCTAACCTGCGACCGTAGCGGTAGCGCGGTTCCAGACTGTAGGGCCTAGAACCGCTCGGCCACATTGGCCGGCTCAGATGGAATCAATTCGTTTCCTCCCTACACAAATGTGCTCACCTAAAGAGCCCGTCTTCTCGTATTTCCGAATCATTTTCTGCAGACCCACAACAGTCACCGGACCAACGCCTTCTTTCAAACCCCTCAGTGCCTGGAATTTCTGTAGAGAGACGTATGTACAGTCATCATTCTTGTAATACAGCTTTACAAGGAGAGCGCGATCCTGTACTGAGACAGTCATGGCGAACGTCGCCGACGCGGAAGGAGGAAAAGCCTGTACCCGTAGTATACTAACTTCAATTGGTCGTGAGTATGACAGGTGTTTTGATTTACGTATTATGACACATACAGCGCCATCTGTCTAATAGTTTTGTTTTTTTCTCGTCTGCAATACGTTTTCCCCCTTTTCCGATAACATTCCGTTGCAATTAGACGTTATTCTTACCAGTGTAGTTATTTCATCAGCGTTTTGAATGGTTAATTACAACCATCTTCTATATAATATTCTATAAAGAAATCAGGATTATATTTGCAGGTGATATTGTGGTATTACGTGATATGAAAATTTGCACAAAGTGCTGCCGTCTTTCTCAGCAACAACAGCTCTAAACAGGCTCGTCTATGTGTCGAACTAAGGTTGGATAGCAAATGAGGTTACGTCATTCCTTCCTGTTTAAACTCTATTCCAGAGTTGGTCAATCGAAATAGCTTGCAAGGAGTGACGTGTTAGTGTCTGGACAACCCATGACCAGTGTTTTCAGCTAACGACACATCTATCAAACGAGCTGGCCAGAGAAACATTCGAGCACCACCTATATAAATGTAGGTCAGGACAGCACAAATAGCAAGCCGCCTTGTTGTATCTTTTTCATCTGTACCGACTTCTAATCAAGCTGCGGGCCTGCAGGGTATCGTCTCAGTTGTGCGACTGGATTCGTGATTTCCTGTCAGGAAGGTCGCAGTTCGTAGTAATAGACGGCAAATCATCGAGTAAAACTGAAGTGATATCAGGTGATCCCCAGGAAAGCGTCCTGGGACCTGTGCTGTTCCTGATCTATATAAATGACCTGGGTGACAATCTGAGCGGTTCTTTTAGGTTGTTAGCAGATGATGCTGTAATTTACTGTCTAGTACGGTGATCGGGAGACCAGTATCAGTTGCAAAGCGATTTGGAAAAGATTGCTTAATGGTGTGGCAGGTGGCAGTTGAAGGCTAAATAACGGAAAGTGTGAGATGATCCACATGACTTCCAAAAGAAATCCGTTGGAATTCGATACTCGATAAATAGTATAATCCTCAAGGCTGCCAATTCAACTAAGTACCTTGGTGTTAAAATTACGAACATCTTCAGTTGGAAAGACCACATAGATAATATTGTGGGGAAGGCGAGCCAAAGGTTGCGTTTCATTGGCAGGACACTTAGATGATGCAACAAGTCCACTAAAGAGACAGCTTGCACAACACTCGTCCGTCCTCTGTTAGAATATTGCTGCGCGCTGTGGGATCCTTACCAGGTGGAATTGACGGAGGACATGGAAAGGGTGCAAAAAAGGGCAGCTCGTTTTGTATTATCACGTAAAAGGGTAGGGAGTGTGGCAGATATGATACACGAGTTGGGATGGAAGTCATTAAAGAAAAGACGTGTTTCGTCGCGGAAGGATCTATATACGAAATTTCAGTCACCAACTTTCTCTTCAGAATGCGAAAATATTTTGTTGAACCCAACCTATATTGGTAGAAATGATAATCAAAATAAAATAAGAGAAATCAGAGCTCGAACAGAAAGGTTTAGGTGTTCGTTTCTCCCGCGCGCTGTTCTGGAGTGGAATGGTAGAGAGATAGTATGATTGTGGTTCGATGAACCCTCTGCCAAGCACTTAAATGTGAATTGCAGAGTAACCATGTAGATGTAGATGTAGAAGATGCCAAACATAGGGCACAGCCAACGGCATTAACACGTCAGAAATGAAACGCATTTTGTTTTTAAATTACCGCCTATGGCGATGGTTATCCTGTGGTGCCACATAGCTTCAAATCAGATTCTGGGCCCCCACATCGCTGACGAAAACAGTGTGGTTCCGCACCTGTATCCAGTGTTGTCCTTAGACTCACCATTGTACGTGTGCCTTTCCCTGATACCGCGTCAAGCCAAGCCGCAACAATGGTCGCCGTGGTAAGAATCCAAGATGATTCGAAATCCATAGCATATTTAGTGTTGATACTTGTCTTTCTGCAAATAATCTTATTGACAGACACAAAGTACATTCATGACGTGGCTGTTTGACTCTACACAGCTGAGGGAACAATGTATTGGCGCTCTCGGCCGCTAAATTTCTCCACTGTGTGCTTTTCGCCCGACAGCCGTAGGATACCACAAAGACTAACAGCTATGTACACTTTGTTTTTAAAATCCCTAATAGTGGTAGAGGCACGTTTAACGGCCATGACAAATCTATGACTTTAAGTCTGATGTTGTGACGGACCTTTCTTTCATGTTTCGTTCAAAATCTAAAATTGGTCAATTCTATTTTGTTAGGATGAGCATGAATCCTGAGAACAGCAGTAACATGAATGTCACAAGATCAGATCGAGTAGGCGGTTCACAGTGGTACTGTGCTCCTTGACTTCCGGAAGGCAATTTGCACTGTCACCTAGTGAGTAAAATACCAGTTGGGCAACTGGATTAAGGACGTCGCAGCACATAGAATTCAACACCGCTTTCATATTGGTTAGAAACTGTAAAATTTACAAGTAACTTAGGGTGTCCCCCAATGGATGACAATAGTGTCATTAATAATCGTTGATGGTTACAATATCTGTGTTTATACAGTGTCTGTATCTTAACTTTACAGTGTCCTTCAGACATGCGTGCATACACATTGAAGATACACAGCCTGTATAAACACAGACATTGTAATCATTATTGATGTATCCATACGTCCACCGGTTAAAATGACGATAAAATATTTGTCTGCTCCTGTCCGAGAGTCACGAAATGTACGAGTGCAAGGGCTTTGCACTCCGTGCATATGAAAATTTGAATCGGTCCTCGAGGCGAGCTCGGAAAACGAAAAGGTTAAGACGACCGCTCGTGACAAGTGGAGACCCGATTTCGAGTTCCGCTACGGCACAATTTTTCATGTGTCACAAACAGCAGACGTAAATCCGGATTCGCAAAATGCGAAACCGTTCAGTAGTACTGACGTTATTGTTCGAGATGTATGCTGTCCATTAAAATTTTCCGAGACTGATTTTACTCCTGGTGTATAAGCACACTAACTACGGTGGCAGTTTAAACTAACATCTGTAGGAGTTGTGTTCGGTTGTTTTGGGGGAAGAGACCAAACAGATAGGTCATCGGTCTCATCGGATTAGGGAAGGATGGGGAAGGAAGTCAGCCGTGCCCTTTCAAAGGTACAATCTTGGCATTTGCCTGGAGCGATTTAGGGAAATCAAGGAAAGCCTAAATCAGGATGAATTGAAGCGTCGTCCTCCCGAAACCTAATCCAGAGTGCTAACCACTGCGCCACCTCGCTCGGTAACATCTATAGGCAAAAGATGTACATTCGACCTGCCAGTTGTGAGCGGATTGTATTAAGTGCTGGGCGTGGGGCTGTATTGTGTCTACATAGTTGTGCGACAAATGGCAATGGAACACCAACTCTAAATCACGTGTTCAAGACATTCACCAGAGTCTTTTGAAGAACAGAAAAGTGTGTGAAAACATTGTCCCGCACTCCCCGATTCCCGAACAAAATGCAAGATGCGCTGTGGCCTCGGTCTTTCGAAACGTGGATATTTCTTTTCTGGAAAAATAACCGGTGACATAATTTGATGTTATCAATACGAAAATACCCCAAAATTATAAAGCGCAGTAATTAACATGTAGGGTCAACACTTTGACGAGATAACGGAAAATCAAACCAATGTTATGCGCGAATTTAGTGACATTAAAAAGACTGACTTTACTGGCAGTTACGCATTGTTTTATGAAAATTATATGCGTTTCCTTGAAGTGTTTGAAGACTATAAGAAAACTAAAAAGGAAACATACTTTTAACTTTTCTGTGGGTCTCCTTTTTCTTATTCCTTTTTTTTTTTTTTTTTTTTTTTTTTTTTTTTGTTTGTAAACAGTGCTCCACAGCTTGAATGTATTAAGAACGATGTGATGGAAAGTTCTAAAGGATATTTTCCTGTGAATTTCTTCATCGACAACCACTGTCGTTCATACGACCATCTTCATGTCATGAACGTCAGTTCTCCAGGTTAAAGGGAAGTTGCTCGACATCAAATACATAGTTATTATCAGCTGCAGCATCTGTTTCTGATACAGGCGCGATACGACTTTGGTCAGATTTCATTATCAACAATGAAATGCACTCTCGATTGCTGCATTTAGTGACTGGTGGAAAAATGTACAAAATAATGTTTCCAGTTGCTGGAACTGGTAATATGTCTATTTGACGAACCTGCACCTTCCATTCCATCAGTTAATTAACTATGGTTGCTTGACTACATTAGGCTTATCATGAATAAATAAACATTACAAATGATTTTGAAACTTTTCGTGATGGCGTTATTTAAAGGATAACACAATGGCAGGAAACAGTAGTAAGAAATCCAGGACATTGCTCAGAGGACAGACTTTCCGTGCAATTAACCTTGGCCATGGGAAAATTTAACAGCTTGCATATAAAATGGTGAAAGTCACAAAATTACTCTATTCCATGATTGGAAATCACAACCGCTATATGTCTAGAAAAGAATACTTGGCGGTACTTGAAATGGCCACCTAACTCTTAGAACTTGTTTTATATAATTGTTGGTTGAATGATGCGAACAGGAACACAGTAGTCTCAAGATTAATTTAAATATCTCTTAAATAAATTTCTTAATGTAAATTTGAGCATCATAATTTAAAAACTGAGATTAATTGTCCAAATATGTGTATTATAAGTAAATTTATGTAAGTGCGGAAGAGATCTGTTTATAAAGATGGATACCAATAGCGAAAACACTTAAATCGTCCAGATGGTGGCCTCAGCTCCGCGCCTATCAGAAAAAAATCGACTTCCTTTAAGGTCCCACACATAGCTTACAACCAGAAAGAGGAAGTACAGGGACTTAGACAAATAATCGATTGTGTATTACTGTGACTTATGTATCTCGGTTGCAGCTAAGGTGTCATACAGAGACGTGTTACAAATATAAATACGACTTTTCATAACTGAGACATTGTTGTTGCCTTTCCCCAAGGTTTACGTATTTATTTTCTCTTTAACTTTGCTCAGAGCTTTGGAATTGATTATTAACGATTGATCGCAAATCGTTAAGTAAACTGAAGACGTACGTATGTTACTTTCATTAGCTGACGGTACGGCAACACACTGAGTTGAAAAGAACGCTGGAATGTAATCGCATTTCATTTTACTGTTGGTGATAATTCGTTGAGACGTTTAATAAAGCTTGGTCGTGATGTAAGGGTAAATCACTGTGTTTTCATATACTGCGGACCTCGTGAAATTCTGTACTATAATAAATTTTTCGATATGCCACGCAGAAATTTTTTGCGGTGCTAATTTGTGAGGTTGCGGTACACACAATTAATAACAAAAACGAGTGTGCAATTAATTCCGAGATTGTGCACCTGTAATTATCTGCAATTATAGTCTCTTATATCATACTACAGCTTTAAATAATACAGGCCAACGACAGTAAGAATGGTACCATGCAGAACGATGTTGTTTTTGCTGCTAGTCAGAATTTCATTTTGTCTACTCTTTGGGTTGACTATCTGCAGGTTCTGAAGAGGAGCAGCTTCGAAAACTACAAACACAATTAATTCAACTATAACTGAATAGTGTTACCAATCACATTCCGTAAATGAGATTTATGCAACATTAAAGTGTTTATCGAAGTCTTGTATTGCAACTTCGTTTATTAAAAAATTTCATCCGCCTTTTGCTGTCGGAGATGGGGAAACTATGAAAAAGTTGAAACTGGGAACGTGATGTCCAAGTTTATAAATCAATTTTCTTAAAAAAAACGCCATCCATTTCCTGATGGTTTTGCAATCGAGCTTCTACTCTCTTTTGAAAGAGAGACGGTAATGGTAAATTCACTGTGTCCACACGGACATGGTGGATGGCAACTGTGATTTAAATTGTCGACTTGTGTGGTTATGATATGCAACCAGCAGAGTTTTTTTAAAATGTTGGTACCATTCATTTTCTGTACCATTAACTAGTTCTCAAGCCCTCGCAGGTTAACCACCAGTCGTAGGTGTTACAAGAATATTATCTGGACCATGTGCAGATAGACGCCATTGATAAATTTTAAGAAATGGTGTGCCCCAAATTTTACCTAGTAATCTTTATCATATAGTATTGTAGATAGCAGTTTTCGCTCGAATCCTCTTGTGCCCTACAAGTATTGTACCAAATGTTCCTCACAGAAACTGTGATACAGACAATACAGGATAATGTACTTTTTCAGAAGCAAGAAGAATGTAAATCATTCATCTGAGTACAAAATCATTTGGGGACCTAGGAAACGAGGATGGTGACCAAGCAGCCATAGAGACCTACAGAGACCATAAGGTGACTCAGCTTACCATTCTCCTGCAGACTGTCATTCTGCTGTTGAGCTAGACATTCTTGCAACTATGGGAGAAGGAGTGGCTGACAGAGAGAACATAAACGACGGTCGGTGACTCCAACAAGTCGACAGTGGCGTACCTCATGCCGGTCACACCAGTGGGAAAAATTAACTCTCATCTGCTTCTGAATAGGACACTGTCCACAAACACATGGCTTCATACTACCGGCCAGAGGGTCCCTCCGACTGCAATGATTGTGACATGCAAATATCTGTACACCACTTTTTAACTCAATGCATTTTGTACTGTGACGAGAGAGCAGATGCAAATTTATTGTAGACTAGAGATTTTAGTTCGTTGCACAGTGACTGGCTAAGCCTTATTATTTCAAAGATCAACCTAACGTAACTTTCTGAGACGCCATTTTAATTCTTTCTACTATGTTTCTCCTTTTATTAGTATGAGCCTTAGAAATGAGACAATACTACATTTTCGTACAAGAGCGTGCTGAAACGCAATAAGTCCAAATGTTTTTATGTGAAAACTCTTGAAGCTTTAATAAAACGTGCATTATTAATATACTAGATATTCATTCTTTCTATATACATATTTATCCCCTCACTGTAGGAGCGAGCACATTTCTCCCAACAGGAGACCAGTTGTGATAACATCACTGTTGAATTTTTGACTTTGTCAACGGAGCTACAACCTCAACTGTGCCTGCACTGCTTCACCTCGAAGGTGGTGTTTAAGTTTTGGAAAGATATGAAAATCGGATGGGACCAAATCGCCACTCAGTGCAGGATAGTTTATGACAGTGAATCCAAGGCACCGGAGTGTTGCAGATGTCATCACTCTCGTGTGTATTCTATCATTGTCATGCCAAAGGAGAGGATGTTCTATGTGTAGATGAACTCTTCAAGTTCGAAGTTCGATTTTAGCACACCGTTTCTCACGCAACGACATAGTTACATTACACACCGGAATGTTACTCTCTGTAATGCGGAGCCCTCTAACGGCAGAGCGCTGCAAATATTTGGACATCAACACTAAATATATACGATGTTAATAACGTCTGTTTAATTTCTAAATCTTTAAGTGTTATCACGTGACAAATTCTGGGGCATTAGTTTACAGCACGCCCTCGTATTTGTGTGTGTGTTTATTTTTCCCCGTGTGTGTTGCGTAGGTTTACGTCATTTTATACCTTTCAATTATGGCTGATTTCTTTTTTAATAGTGTGACTTCTGTTTCTTCCACACTTGTGTTACGAAGTTTTACGGGTGCCGATGGCCTTGACGTCGTGCGCAGAAACTACACCGCACTCGCCTTGTGCTAAAAAATTGTACTTTAGTTTATTACATGCATGATCACGTACTGTGTTATAGAAATAGTTTCACGGGTTCTGTAATGAAGGCCTGACGTAAGAGTCAATGGGAGTGGTATCCCGTCGCCACAGCCGGATCGTGACCCAATCTTAGTCTGTCCCAGGTGAACGTGGAGCACTCCGACTACGTGCAGTGAAGTTGAACGTTTCACTCGGTTTAGTCTGTAAGCCTAGGTGCGCACACAGAACTGTCAGTTCCAGAGCACGATACGTAAGGCAACGAAATACTGCAAGAACTAAATTCTCCTATCCAAATTAACTGCCGGTGTTGCATTGGTAAAGTACTGAGTTTCTGAAAGACGGCGGTCCAAATCCACGTCTGGAAACCCAGATTTAGACTTAGCATTTTTCCCTACATCACCCAAGAAAATGCTGGGAAGATTCCATAGAAAAGAACAAGGCCGATTTCCTTCGCCATTTTTCCGAAATCGGAACCTGCGGTCTGTCTCTGATGACGTCGTCATCTGCAAGATGTTAAACGATAACCATCCTTCATTGCTTTGTCGTTATTGCTTCTGCCGTTTTCTTTAATCCTTTCTGGTTTGATTCAGAGATTCATTTTATGAGCATGGTGTGGCATTTAATCTGGGAAGACATTGTAGTGTTACCACGTAGCCATCACCATTGCCGCAGTGCAGCCGCTGTAATCATCCTGTCGCAGTCTGCTGGTTCGATTACGATTACCTTATTAGTCTCACCCCTAACCGCCAACGGTAGGTACCGCCGTCTTCCAGTTGGGCTTTTCACATACATGTGGGCAGAGGAGTGGAAGAAGTAACGGAACTAACTTGAAAGTATTTTTGAATACAGAGCTAACAAAACTGAAATAACATACAAACAACGAATCAAAAATGAAACAGTGAAAATCAAGGAAGAATTCTAGATCCCCTTGAGCTATAGTACTTAGGGTACTTGAGGAAATAGATAAATAAACAAAGAAGAACGGCCTGGAGAAATCTTGATAAATTAAACAGTCTTCAAAAGCAAGATACTTGTGTGTCTAAAGTGGCAATTTTACATTGAGTTTGGTTTCCATAATCTTCATTGCGACAGGGTATGCATCTTCGATGATATTTTTGAATTATTTCGAGGTACCTACAGCTGCCATTGTATTTATATGGTGAACGATTGTACAATTTTGACACTAGGCAATATTCACTTTTCGAAAACGGAACCGCTACATGATGGATGAATTAGCATTAGTTATGAATTTAACACAAGAACAAGTCATATCTGAAGATAGGCCACGTGGATTACAACTTACTTTCTGGACGTTCCCATTATTGTATGCTATTCCAGGTACGTCATTGCTCCCCTGAGGGCACGTATTTGTCAAAAAATAAATTAGAAACAGTTTTTCACTATTTTAGAAACACATTTTTGAGCAGTTATTGCAAAGCTGTTATATGCAAGGTCGATGTTTTTAAAGCATTGAACGGTAGCAAGATTATAATTGTTTTACAGAAATCTGAATTAACCTTTATATATCTTATTTCTCAAATATATTTAACTATCGTTCTTCAATGGGGGAAATATGAAATAATGTAATTTGTTGAAAATAGCTTCTAAGAATTTGTTCTGTTACTGTGAGAGAATGTCATTTTATAATATTTCATACAAAAGTTGTAAATTAAAGTCGATCTCAGTACTCTAATAAAACGGTACTGAACACCATGAGCATCGAGTATAACCTTTCGTCGGCTTTATGTTTGCGTGATCTTTCGCGTTACATTCATCTTTATTGGTGAGCGTAGCGGTAATTATAGAGAAGGATAATATTAATGTATAACATCCCGCTGAAAACGAGGTCATTCGAGACGGAGCAGAAGCCCGGATTAGGAAAGGATGAAGAAGGAAAGGGGCCATGCCATTTCCAAAAAGCTATCCCCGCATTTGCCTTAAGCGATTTAGGGAAATCACGAAAATTCTAAATCAGGAAGATTGTATTCCGGTTTGCAGTACCGTCCTCCCGAATGCGAGTGCAGCGTGCTAACCACTGAGCTACCCAGCTCTGTGTGATAATAATGCGTTCTATGGTTCTGTAATGCTTCGTCATAAAACCAGTACAAAGCTGTTTAGGTATTTTTATACATTTGAAACCCTATTTGATTGGTCTTTTAGATGCATGTAACTTTCAATGGCTTCCACAACATTCAAGATCTTAACTTTCTGTAATTTACGTAATATCTGTAGCGATTCATGTATATTACGTATTTTATGGTTGGTGTCTTTTACGTGTGCAGCAAAGATGGATGTGCTGTTGTTGGTTATTGTTGTGTGCCCTTTATATTGTGTGTTAAATTTCCTTCCTGTTTGTCCAATATAAAATTTTAAGAATTATTTCCAGTTAATTTTGTAGATTCCTAATTGCCAGAAACCCTCTCATTTTCTGTGGCATATGTTTCAATAATCGTTGTAGATTGTTAGTGCTCCTGTAGGTAGTGCATAATTTTTTATACTTGAAACTAGAAGTAGTTTTGTCGGAAACAGTACCGACATATGGCCACACAAAAAACTTCGTTTTTCCGTTCTTCATTTGTGTCTTTGATTAAAGTTATTTCCTCTACGTGATTCACTTGTGGTTCACAGCTTTTCCTTTTGTATTTTGAGTACAGCAAACTTTTAGAATAACCGTTATTTATTTATAGCTTCGTTCCGCAGAAGATCTAGTTCTTTTTCAACTTTTCCTTTTTCCAGTGATACGTTGATCCAATTGTGTACCATAGAATTAAAATACGCTAGAGATGGATGGTATGCAGTACTTGAAGTCACGTAGAAATACAGAATTATATAGCTGAACAGAATGAAGTGGTATATACCGTTATGCTCGCAAAATAGAGGTGGTCAGTATACGTAATTGGCTCTTGGGATTTTAAATGGACCATAGACGTTCTTAACCGTATTGCAGAATGGTGAGAAAATACCGGAATAGCAACCAAATTATGCTATTAAACGTACAGAAGCATCCCGAATGTGGGGGTCTGCTGCTTGAGACTATAACACCCGAAGATTTCTGTTGGAGGCTTTTATCCAGTAATAAACCACTTTTAGCTCTACTTGTAGAAATGCTAATAACAGTAATATTTGCAATAGTAGTGTTGTTGTTGTTGTTGTTGTCCATAATGACGATAATGACTAGCGTAGTAGAAAATACGATTTTCAATGGGGTCTCGTGTAAGCGAATATTCTGGGTAGAGTATTATGTAACTGTTACCCCAATGAAGTTCGCTGAAAAAAGATGTAGTGATAAAATGCTGTAGTCTGTGAAGCATTAAATGTTCCTTATTTGTTGCTGGTGGAAAGTTTTAGTCACCCACTGGCATTTCTCAAAGACTTAAGTAAAGTGGATTAGATCACAAACTGGTGCTTAATTCTAAATCATTGATGACGCAGAGACCTTAGGACATCAAAAGATCGGATAACTTATCCCCCAGTTTACTGATGTCTTACTGGCAAAAGATCAGAATTATTAGGGGACTGCTTTGCTGTCCTGATCTTGATGCACTAGTTGATACCGTGATGTTATGACTAGCTGATACCGAGGAGCCTTTGTCACAGTGTGCCAGATGTAGCCATATGTGAGACCACAACGTCGAGAAGAAAATGAAAGTATTTGAAGGTGGTGTGCGACAGTATTTTAAACAAATTATTTTGAACGATAACATTTCCTTCCCTTCCGGAATGCCCTCGTCTAATGTTCCGTTTAATATCTTTTTATGTGTTTTCGAATGATTCAAATGGATCTGAGCACTATGGGATTTAACTTCTGAGATCATCAGTCCCCTAGAACTATTTAAACCTAAATAACCTAAGGACATCACACACATCCATTCCCGAAGCAGGATTCGAACTTGCGACCGTAGCGGTCCGCGGTTCCAGACTCTAGCGCCAAGAACCGCTCGGCCACAGCAGCCGGCTCTACGTGTTTTCCAGTGACATAGAAGAAATTGCTGTAAGTCACCTAAACTGCTGTCAGTCACACGTCAGGTGTAAATTCACTCTCACTTTGGACGAAATTCTTACTATAAAGATCAGTTCACCAAATTAGAGAACTAGGGAATACACTTTTGTTTAGACTCGTCTTTCGTTTCACAAGACTGCTACTACATTTCTGTTAGACTAAACTAAATTCTTTTATTTTGGATTTTTACACGATGTTGACTGTATTTTTCGAAATAAAGAGTGACATAAGAATTTTTTTTTACATTACGTAGCACAGTTTCGTCAGGCCACATACTGCTAAGGCAAGAGACGAGTAGCGTTAGAAACAGAGCAAACAGAGAATTAGTCTTTTAATATAGTAGAGTCATCTGTTGCTTGTCTTCGATTAGGTGAATTTCCGTTAGTTAGCCTTTTGGTTCAAGCCTTTCTACATCGAAAGAATAAACGTTTCAGATCAAATTTTGTGTATGGAACTTATTAAATATTCGGTGATAACATGTAAGATTCCCTAGGAAACAAAAGTCTAATGTAGTTGTTCACAAGTTCCCATTCGTATTTTAGTAATGAGAAGTTAGGCATTCCTAACTTCTTCTTCGTTTATTATCTTGTTGAGTATTCTGCCTTCATGTGGTATTTATTTATTCCAGTCTTCTATGAGTTCATCTCGTCCTTCCCCTTTTTCTGTCCATCTCCTCCTTCCACCCTCTCACTCCACCTTCTCCAACCTCCAATTTCCGTCCATCTTCTCTTCACCCCCTCACACCATTCTGTGTCCATCTCCTTCTAGCCCTCCCTCTGCCCATCTGCTCCTCCCTCCTATACCCAGCTGCTCCTGTCCCCCTCTGCCCATCTCCGCCTTCCACCTCTGTCCATATCCTCCTTCACCCCTCGAAATCCATCTCATCCTCCCCCTCACCTTGTCTGTATCCTCCTCCACCCCTCCTACTCCATCTCTCCGTCCTCCTCCTCCTCCCTGTCTTTGTTCATCTTCTAATACCCCCTATATAATTCCATCCCCTCCTACACTTCCCCATGTCCTTCTTGCTGTTCATCTCCTTCTCCCACCGCTGTCTGTCCATCTGTTCCTCTCTCCTTTTCTATCTATCTCCTCCTCTCACCTCTTTATGTCCATTTCCTCCATATCACTTTCTTTGTGATTTGTTCCTTCCCTTCTATCAATCGATCTCCTCCTCCCCTCGCATACTCAACACATCCCCCCATCCCCCCACCCACCTCTATAAATCCAATTCCCGTAACTTGCTTCGTCAGTTTCACCCTCCCCCCTCTCACTCCATTTCCTCCTCCCCTACCTGTGTCAATATTCTCCTTCCCCCTCTCTGTCTGTTCATCTTCTACTCCTCCGTCTCTCCCCACATTATTACCGTAATCCCAATAGTAGACTGGTAGTTTTTATCCCCAAAGTATTAATACTTCTTTCCAGGTCGTAATTTCTGTGTGTAACAAATTTGACTGAAATCGCTCCAGGAGTCTGCGATGAGCTTCTTACTCTTATGTTTGTCCTCGTATACACATGTCAGATATATGTCACATACATTCAACGTATTTCACATATATTAGCATACATGTTTCATCAATATCTGTAGCGAATTTCGATCTGCAGTTTCCATCCCGCGCTCCTCAATATTTACAACGCCGTAACTCCTCAACTACGCGTCGCATAATGATATAACTTTGCAGGAACATCCATTGTGATAGGTGCCTACCGTCTGTATGACTTGTTGGCAATAGATTTAATAGTTAAGAAGTGATAAATTAAAAAATCATTGATTAACAGGCAGGCAATTTCCCAAGCATCTCACTATTTATGACGTTATATTGGCAGAACTATGTGTTGTGCAACGATAAATTTCTGTAGGTACATTCAGCAACATGTTTCAATACTTTCTGCGAAATTTGTTACGAAGAAAGTTAGTAGCCAAGAAGTAATAAATTTAGATGTCCTGCAAAATGCGACAGTGTTTATGCCGTCATATCTCCGGAACTATGTATTGTGTAATGATATAATTTTCGTGGTACATTCAGCGGTATATGTGAATACTATCCGCAACATGTGTAGTGAATCCAGTCAGTAGAAAAGAAGTAATAAATCAAAACGTCATACTTCATGCAGCATGATAGCGGAAATGTAGTAAGCAATAAACATCTATCCTCTTATCATTTTGTAGCGGATTTTACCGAAAAAATTTTCGTAAAGATTCTATTTATGTGTAAGGGCTGTTGCAAGTCGCTATGTCCTCTCATTCTCGAATACAAGACGAGCAAAGTATGTGCTCTCATTCTAAAGTACAATATAAGTAAATTATGGGTACTTAAGCGACGTAGTCTACACTGCTTCTCACCCTCATCCCTTTGATAGGCAGGTGGTTTTTATTTACACTTCGAATATTTTCAGACAGTAAGTGATACGCGTACCAAGCTTGTTTGAAATTAGGTCCGTGGTTTAGGAAGAGGTGAGGAACATACATACATGCACATATATACAGGATGGTGGGAAACAGTCTGAAGAGCTTGTAAGGGTGTTTTAGGGGATATATTCCTAAGAAATAACTCTTAAGAAAAAATTCTATAAGTTGAGCCGTTTTCGACTTATTTAGCATTGAAATTAGCCAATCAGGCCCTAGACTCCGCAAATTACAGCTGTGTACAGTGGGGGCCGTTACTAAATGGATTTGATAGTATATTTATGGTTGGTCACGCAGCCTTCCACCGTTTCGGCGCTCTTTCCAAACAACTGGCGCAACGAACGCCGGGTCGTTTGCGTGGCTGCGCTTCGCCGCGTCACACAGCCAGCCGCGCCGCTGATGATTCAGGCAGCCAGGTGCTACGCCACGCAGCGGGTAGCCGTCCTCCGAGCCGTTCCGACGCAGCCCGTTGGCATGTTACTGCCGGCTAGCTGAGGCACGTCACTCAGCCATCAACACCGCCGACATCGTCATCGCCGCTGTTTCCTGCCACCGTCATCCAACGAGATGCAGCCGCCGACAACTCAACACCGCCGCAACTTCTGTAAGTTCATCGCTCCATTTCTCTCCGCCGCCGCCTCCTTGCTGCCAGCTACGCTATCATCTTGTCAAGTGTAGGCCTTTCTTTTCGTGCTCAAATTGTAAGGTTGTTAGCGAGCACTATGTGTCCTAACATTGTAACCATGCCACAAATCCATAGTACCGCCACTGGCGAAGGCAACTCCCCACCTACTGAAAAACCAGACCTTGTAGCCGCCCTTGAAGCAGAATTAGATAATTATTATTACGAAAAATAAAATTGGCTCGAATCCAGTCTGTAATCCAAGGGCCTGAGAAGCACACCCTGCTGCGCCGCAAATGACGGCTGCAAGAACCTCCAGTAGCACAGTACCCCAGCCATGCACTGAAACTTTGGCTAACAGTTTCTCTGCAAGCAACTTTATCCCAACGTTTTCCGGGAAACCCAATAAACAAATAAATTTCATTTTACACACTGTCCGAGATGTAGGCCGCGATTGCGCTTGGCCAGACGATTTCGTATTAAATGTACTCTGCCTTAAAATGTCGAGTGACGTCCGTACATACATTGAATCACTTCACACTTACGGACACACATTTTTTGCTACGTTAGAAGCCGCATTGAGAGAAAGATATTCGGACGGGCGTGATGCCCGCTATTACAGAGACAATTGTCCACCCTCCACCAGAAGCAAGGGGAGGATGTAGAGGCATTTGCTGACCAAATCCGCGCTGTGGCTTGAAGCACCTACACGCTGGGTTCGGATCCCGCCTGCAACGAAGTGTTAATCGAGCCAGCGGAATCCAGCTCCATTGACGTATTTATACTTGGAATCGATCCATAAGTTGGAGGAGAGGTCAAAATAGCATCACCCCCTCCGCCCCCTCGTTGCATGAGGGGGGCAAGAGATCTGATAGGAAAAGGAGATTTTCAGATAGTTTTACTATTGGTGTTTGTAATAGATATGACCAACTATCAGAGTCTAGTAGAGAGGAATCTCTAGTAGATGTAGATGTAGGAAGCATGCAACAGACCTCAGCAGTTACGGTGGCTAGGACAGTTGCAAAGTCTAAGAGGAAGAAGAAGCTTCTGCTGTTAGGTAGTTCCCATGATAGAGGTGTAGGCCAGTAGTTGCAGGAGGTTTTGGGGAGTGAGTACCAGGTCACCAGCATTGTGAAGACTAACGCAAGATTGGCTCAGGTGACTATTAACGTAGGGGGGTTATGTAGAGATTTTACTAAAGAGGATCAGGTAGTGATTGTGGGTGAGGCTGGTAATAGTATTGACAGGGATGGGGAGTATGACATAGATGGTGACCTGGAAAAGATAGCCACTCAAACTGGCAACACGAATGTGCATTTCGTGGGACTGTTTCAGCGCCACGATCGGCCTCATCTTAATACAGTCGTCAGGCGTAATAACATGAGACTTGGGGGTGCGCTGAAGACAGAAGGCATGAGTCACATTTCAGTGGTGTCGGCGGAGTCTATCAGCAGGACGGGTTTCACTAGACGTGGCCTGCACCTCAACAGGTATGGAAAGGGGAAGTTGGCAAAGCATATAGGTGACAGCATAGGTGGGGGTGGTGGGATCACTCATGGGAAAATTCCGGTAGTTGTGGGTGTTAGAGCTGTACCTTTTATAGATTGAAGTCAGCTGATAGGTATTCCTGCTTAGGGGAAGTCTCTCTAACAAAGAAACTACGTTCGACAAAGCTTAGGTATCCGATTAATGAGAAAATTAGTATATTTCATCAAAATATACAGGGTATTAGAGATAAAGTCAGTGAACTGCTTATAGATGTTGACTCTGAAATTGTTTGTATATCTGAACACTTCTTAAAAAGGAGATAATCCTTTACCGGGATACAGGTTGGCTGGCAGCTTTTCTAGGAGCTCTTTACGGTGTGGGGGAGTAGCCATGTATGTGAAAAACGGTATCCCATTTGAATCAATTGATGTTTCAAAGTACTGCACTGAAAAGGTGTTTGAATGTTGTGCAGGTGTGGTTAAATTTAGTGGAGCTAAATTTCTTACTGTGGTTATTATGATCTACAGACTCCGATTTCACTACATTTTTGCTAAAGCTAGAGGAGGTTCTTGGTTCACTTTATAGGAAATACAAAAAGTTAGTTATATGTGGTGACTTCAATATTAATTGTATAAGTGATCGTGCAAGGAAAAGGATGCTGGTAGACCTCGTTAATCCATATAATCTTATGCAGACCGTATTCTTTCCAACGAGAGTACAAGGGAACAGTAGAACAACCATAGACAATATTTTTGTTCATTCCTCATTACTAGAAGGGCATTCTATTAGCAAAAAGGTGAATGGCCTTTCAGATCATGACGCACAAATTTTAAGTCCAAAAGATTTTTGTGCTGCAACACTTGTTAAATATACACTCCTGGAAATTGAGATAAGAACACCGTGAATTCATTGTCCGAGGAAGGGGAAACTTTATTGACACATTCCTGGGGTCAGATACATCACATGATCACACTGACAGAACCACAGGCACATAGACACAGGCAACAGAGCATGCACAATGTCGGCACTAGTACAGTGTATATCCACCTTTCGCAGCAATGCAGGCTGCTATTCTCCCATGGAGACGATCGTAGAGATGCTGGATGTAGTCCTGTGGAACGGCTAGCCATGCGATTTCCATCTGGCGCCTCAGTTGGACCAGCGTTCGTGCTGGACGTGCAGACCGCGTGAGACGACGCTTCATCCAGTCCCAAACATGCTCAATGGGGGACAGATCCGGAGATCTTGCTGGCCAGGGTAGTTGACTTACACCTTCTAGAGCACGTTGGATGGCACGGGTTACATGCGGACGTGCATTGTCCTGTTGGAACAGCAAGTTCCCTTGCCGGTCTAGGAATGGTAGACGATGGGTTCGATGACGGTTTGGATGTACCGTGCACTATTCAGTATCCCCTCGACGATCACCAGAGGTGTACGGCCAGTGTAGGAGATCGCTCCCCACACCATGATGCCGGGTGTTGGCCCTGTGTGCCTCGGTCGTATGCAGTCCTGATTGTGGCGCTCACCTGCACGGCGCCAAACACGCATACGACCACCATTGGTACCAAGGCAGAAGCGACTCTCATCGCTGAAGACGACACGTCTCCATTCGTCCCTCCATTCACGCCTGTCGCGACACCACTGGAGGCGGGCTGCACGATGTTGGGGCGTGAGCGGAAGACGGCCTAACGGTGTGCGGGACCGTAGCCCAGCTTCATGGAGACGGTTGCGAATGGTCCTCGCCGATACCCCAGGAGCAACAGTGTCCCTAATTTGCTGGGAAGTGGCGGTGCGGTCCCCTACGGCACTGCGTAGGATCCTACGGTCTTGGCGTGCATCCGTGCGTCGCTGCGGTCGGGTCCCAGGTCGACGGGCACGTGCACCTTCCGCCGACCACTGGCGACAACATCGATGTACTGTGGAGACCTCACGCCCCACGTGTTGAGCAATTCGGCGTTACGTCCACCCGGCCTCCCGCATGCCCACTATACGCCCTCGCTCAAAGTCCGTCAACTGCACATACGGCTCACGTCCACGTTGTCGCGGCATGCTACCAGTGTTAAAGACTGCGATGGAGCTCCGTATGCCACGGCAAACTGGCTGACACTGACGGCGGCGGTGCACAAATGCTGCGCAGCTAGCGCCATTCGACGGCCAACACCGCGGTTCCTGGTGTGTCCGCTGTGCCGTGCGTGTGATCATTGCTTGTACAGCCCTCTCGCAGTGTCCGGAGCAAGTATGGTGGATCTGACACACCGGTGTCAATGTGTTCTTTTTTCCATTTCCAGGAGTGTAGTTACCAACTTCTTAGGAAAGCTGATCCAGTTGCTGTAGAGACTTTTGTAAGCCTTATCAAGGAACAAGAGTGGCAAGATGTTTATGGTGCTGATACAGTAGACGATAAATATAATGCTTTCCTCAAGACTTTTCTCGTGCTCAATGAAAGTTGCTTTTTGTTAGAACGTTCAAAACAGGGTACTAGCACAAACAGGCAGCCTGGGTGGCTGACTAAAGGGATAAGAATATCTTGTAGAACAAAGTGGCAATTATATCAAAACGTTAGAAACAGTCACAATCTAAATGCAGCAGCCCATTACAAACAGTATTTTAAGGTGCTTAAAAATGTTATTAGGAAGGCAAAAAGTATGTGGTATGCAAATAGAATAGCTAAGTCTCAGGATAAAATTAAAACCATATGGTCAGTCGTAAAGGAAGTGGCTGGTCTGCAGAGACAGGTCGAGGATATAGAGTCAGTGCGTAGTGGGAATGTCCGCGTTACTGATAAGTCGCATATGTGTACAGTATTTAATAACCACTTTCTGAATATAGCATGTGAACTAAATAGAAACCTAGTTCCAACAGGGAATCATATAGCGCTCGTAGAAAAAAGTGTTTCGAGACTGTTACGTGAAATGCTCCTCCATGATACTGACAAGAGGAAGATTGAGTTAATAATTAAATCACTAAGGACCAAGAACTCTAATGGATATGACGGGGTATCTAGCAAAATACTGAAGTATAGTTCCATGTATGTTAGTCCAGTACTTAGCCATATTGGTGGATCCTCTGGTACCGAGTGCTGCGGGTTTCGAATCTGTGCCAGATAGCATGGACCTCGATTACCACCACAGGTCTCTGCAGCTGTAGCGCCTTAAGTCGAGGCTGCACGCGTTCCTTGCTGCATATAATGTAAGGGCGCCACTGA
Source organism: Schistocerca gregaria (assembly GCF_023897955.1). Taxonomy (NCBI): domain Eukaryota; kingdom Metazoa; phylum Arthropoda; class Insecta; order Orthoptera; family Acrididae; genus Schistocerca; species Schistocerca gregaria. The sequence continues at coordinate 840,827,160 of NC_064931.1, forward strand.
GGAGCATGTGGTCGCAGCGGACAATACCGAGGTACCCTATCACGTATTTAAGCGCCTGCCTCTCACTCAATGAGGCTCTTGGTGGACACACTGACGCCCCCACTCTTTTCCTTTAGGAGTGATCGGTTTCCTGACCGATTAGAGTATTCGGTAGTGAAGTCACTTTATAAAAAGGGAGACAGGGATAATGTTGCCAATTATAGACCTATTTCTATGCCATCGGTGTTTGCAAAAGTTATCGAGAGGGTTGTATATACAAGGTTACTGGAGCATTTAAATTCACATAATTTGCTGTCAAATGGACAGTTTGGTTTTAGAAATGGCTTAACAACTGAAAATGCTATAGTATCTTTTCTATGTGAGGTTTTGCACGGACTAAATAAAAGGTTGCGAACGCTAGGTGTTTTCTTTGATTTAACGAAGGCTTTTGACTGTGTTGATCACAAAATATTACTCCATAACTTGGACCATTATGGAGTAAGGGGAGTAGCTTACAATTGGTTCGCCTCTTACTTGAAGAACAGAAAGCAGAAGGTAATTCTCCGCAATATTGAGAGTGGTAGTGATGTTCAGTCCCAATGGGGCACTGTTAAATGGGGCGTTGCCCAAGGGTCGGTGCTGGAGCCACTGCTGTTTCTTATTTATATAAATGATATGCCTTCTAGTATTACAGGTGATTCAAAAATATTTCTGTTTGCTGATGACACCAGCTTGGTAGTGAAGTATCTTGTGTGTAATATTGAAACATTATCAAATAATGTAGTTCATGAAATAAGTTCGTGGCTTGTGGAAAATAATTTGATGCTAAATCACAGTAAGATTCAGTTTTTACAGTTTCTAACTCACAATTCAACAAGAATTGATATTTTAATCAGACAGAATGGGCATATTATATGCGAGACGGACCAGTTCAAGTTCCTAGGCGTTCGGATTGATAGTAAGCTGTTGTGGAAAGCCCATGTTCAGAATCTTGTTCAGAAACTAAATGCCGCTTTATTTACCACTAGAACAGTATCTGAAATAAGTGACATCTCAACACGAAAAGTAGTCTACTTCAAATATTTTCATACGTTTATGTCATATGGTATTATTTCTTGGGGTAATTCTTCTGATTCAAAGAAGGTATTTTTGGCTCAAAAACGGGCTGTTCGAGCTGTGTGTGGTGTTAGTTCTAAAACCTTTTGTCGACCCCTATTCAATAGTCTGGGAATTTTGACATTGCCCTCACAGTATATATTTTATTTAATGTCGTTTGTTGTTAGCAATATTAGCTTATTCCCAAGAGTTAGCAGTTACTCAGTTAATACTAGATAGAAAGCAAATATAAATGTGGAATGCACTTCCTTGACTCTTGTGCAGAACGGAGTGCAGTATTCTGCTGCATCCAGTTTCAATAAGCTACCACAAGAACTAAAAAATCTTAGCAGTAGCCCAAACACTTTTAAGTCTAAACTGAAGAGTTTCCTCATAGCTCACTCCTTCCATTCTGTCGAGGAGCTCCTGGAAGAGCTAAAAATGAAGCAAATTCCAGTGTTACATTCTTGATTTTCTTTATTTAAACAAACGACTTGTCGCCTGAATATGTTTCTTATATTTCATTTTATCTGTTTCTACAATCGTGTTATAATTTCATCTATAGACTCGTTCCATGACCATGGAGACTTCTCCTTAATGTGGTCCCACGGAACAATAAATAAATAAATAAATACCACACGACTCGCGATGATGTGAGAGTTCGGCGCTCTCCGACGAACAGCCGTGTCCAATTTTTAAATACGAGCAGGCATGCCAACGTTGCCGAAAGGCAGGCCACATTGTTGCGCAGTGCCGTGCACCTTGTTGTTCTCAGTGTGGAACCATAGGGCATATGAGTAAGAACTGCTTCCAGAACCCGGAAATGGAGGCCCCTCGTACAACCAGCAAAAGGAACCATTCTCCAACAATCCACCACGACCCCAAAGACAGCCCGGAAACGGTCGAGGGGCCAGTCCAGCCGCCATACCGCGCCCCCTGTGTCGTAAATGAGGCGGCGAGCATCCTCCTCAACTTTAAGGTTCGATGGAAGAAGGTAAGAGAGCTTATAGATACAGGAACACCAACCAGCATATTATTCGTGGGACATGGGGACAGACAAGAGTTACTACTACCCAGTTACCATATTAGCGGTATGAGTGAGGAGATAATCATAGCCGCTGGGTACTGCCAAGTTGAAAATCGAACCCAGCCACTAATCTTTTGACATGGATGTAATTCGAAAACGAAGGAAAAAGTTTCATGTCATCCTGGAGTGTGATTTCCTCCACCACAATCAGAGTGTAGTGGATTACAGAACGCAAATTGTCCGTCTCGGTGAGGAAACCCACCGTTTCAGCGGCCCCCACGTCGTTCCGTCTCCAGGTGCTTGTGAAACGCGGCCGCTTCCACAGGTTCCTTCTGCGCAAACGTGGGCGTTACATACAACCACCTCTATTAGAATCAGCAGTGGCACGGAACACATTCTCAGGCATGGGGTCAAATGGTCAAATCCCGCAAACTGCCGAGGAAAGCCATTTTGGTGGATCCTCTGGTACCGAGTGCTGCGAGTTTCGAATCTGTGCCAGATAGCATGGTGGAAACATGTTGTCTGGTCGGACGAGCCTCGTTTCAAATTGTATCGAGCAGATGAGCGTTTACGGATGTGGATACAACCTCATGCATCCATAGACCTTGCGTCTCAGCGGGGGCTGTTCAAGTTGGTGGAGGCTCTGTAATGATGTGGGACATGTGCAGTTTGAGTGATAGGGGACAACTGATATGTCTAAATACGACTCCGACAGGTGACACGTACGTAAGCATCCTGTCTGATCACCTGCTTTCAGTCATGTCCAATGTGCGTTCCAACGAATTTGGGCATTTCCAGCAGGACAATGTGATAGTCTACTCGTTCAGAATTACTACAGAGTGGCTCCACGAACACTATTCTGAGTTTACACACTTCCGCTGGCCGCCAAACTTCCCCGAAATAAACATTATTGAGCATATTTGGGATGCCTTGCAACGTGCTGTTCAGAAGAAATCTCCACTCCCTCGTAGTCTTAGGGATTTATGGACAGCCCTGAAGGGTTCATGATGTCGGTTCCCTCCAGCACCACACAGACATTAGTGTAGCCCATGGCACGTCGCGTTGCGGCACTTCTGCGTGCTCACAGGGGGACATCAATCAGCACGATTGCCTTCATTCTAGCTTTGTTTTTTACAAAGATATGTACAGCGCTATGACTTTTTTTAATTGGTACTCTGTATTTTTTATTTGGTAGTTCATTTCCTTTCCTAAAGTTCTATTCAAAAATGTATCACAGTGTACCATTCTCTGAAACACAACGTTATTAATTACATAACACAACACTGACGTTGACGCTCACAGCGCTTAGTGCAGGTACTCGGGTTAATGGAACACGTCCACGCACTGACTTTGACGACGACAAATGTAAACATAATTAGAATGTACACACGTCATTCCGTCAACCAACGTCAGTTGAATAGTTGTGTGAGTTGAATGTGCACCAGCAAGAGAAGGTAAAAGTGCTACTCATCTATGGGGAATGTAAGTCAGCAGAACAGTAATTGCAATACTGTTTTCTCATGTACGGGTACTTTTAGAACACTAGTTTAGTCCTTTTAAATACTTTTGTGTAGAGTAGGCATACAGTAAAGGTTGTTCTTCCTACAAATTGCATCGACATAAAGTTTCTTTTATTGTTTTTGTTGCTGAAGGTAGGCGAAATGCTACGCAGGCAGCGGAACTGTACAGAGAGCGATATGCTGACAAGAACCCACTTTCCAGAAGGATGTTTTCTCGTCTTGTTGCGACTCTACCGGGAACAGGAAGTTAGAAGCTAAGACAACGCTGTCATCGTAGCACTCGCACAGACGAAGCTGCCGAAGTTACTGTTCTCGCTTCCGTTGCTATAAATTCACATGTGAGTACATGGCAGCTTCAACACGAGATTGGCATTCCTAAAACCAGTGTACATCGTATTTTTACACCTCACCAGTTCCATCCTTACCTTGTACACCTATATCAATAATTGTATGGGAATGATTTCCAGAATCATGTAGAGTTCTGTCAGTGGACACAGCAGCAAATTCTCGCCAACCCGAACTTCTTCTGCAATGTTCTATTTAGCAATGAGTTTTCATACTCAAACACAGGACAGGTAAATACAACGAACATGCATTATTGCTCCAGCGACAACCCACGATGACTTAGACCGGTGGAACATCAGCATCAGTGGAGAGTTAACGTCTGGTGTGGGATACTTGGTACTACAATTATTGGCCCCTACTTCATCAATGGTAGTCTAAACGGCACAGCGTATGTCAACATCTTGAGATGGATTCTTCCACCTTCTCTGGATGAAGTGCCGCTAAGAACCAGAATGCTTATGTGGTATCAACACGATGGATGTTCAGCACATAATGAGGTGCGTGCACGTCGTGTTCTGAACCGAAGGTTGAGGAGGAAAGTTGCTGGGCCTGCTAGGTCTTCTGATTTAAATCCTCTGGACTTCCTTCTTTGGGGATGCTTTAAAGACTTGGCCTGTTGCGATATTCCAACAATTCCAGAGGACATACAGAAACATATCCTGCTAGCTTGTAATACTCTTCAGCAGGTAACACTGGAAGCAGCAAATACTTCTTTCATTCAACGAGTGCACCAATGTATCGGTTTCAGGGCCACCACTCTGGGCACCTTTGAATGTTCTACTCCTGGGCAATGGTACAGGAGAGTCACAGTCAATTTTTTGTTGTGTTTTTGCTTGGTTTTCATTTGTTTTCTGACAACTTCAGCAAGGGGACGAGTTTGTGGTCCTGGGCTCAAAGTATATATTGTGTTTTGTAATTAATAACGCTGTGTTTCAGTTAATGGTACACTGTGATACATTTTTGAATAGGTCATTAGGAGAGGAAATGAATTACCGAATAAAAAATACAGGGTGTCATTTAAAAAAGTCATGCCGCTGTTCATATATTTGTAAAAAAAAAAAAAAAAAGCTACTACGAAGGCAGTCATGCTGATTGATGTCCCCATGACGCCTAAAGAACATTTGCTTCAAACATTTTGTAATTTGCATCTGGACAAACAGTTATTTAGGGTGGTCAAGATAAATGGGACACCCTATATATTTAAGCCGCCTGCCAAGGGCAGTGTAGCCCAACGAGTGCTTTGTTTGGTTATCTGAAATTTTTCTATTTGCATTGGCTACCCCCGATGCTAAATAACTCGGAAACGGCGCATTGTATGGACTTTTTCTCTTAACATTTATATCTTAGAGCAACCTGCCCTGGAACATCCCTACAAAATATAGAGATCACAATTATGTGAGCATATGAAGAAAACGTTAATTAGTTACAAATTATGGCGTGCACACACTTTATTCAACATCTAAACGTCACTAAACGTCTCTCTAATATGTTTGGGGCATTTGGGTAGCCTTTATAGCAATGAAGCGTGTTGATACAAAGTCTTGACTCACGCGTTAGGCATATTTGATATCTCATCATGCTTAAAAGTTTTGCAAAACACTACTTTGGATAGAAGTTTATTTTTGATCGAATTTTCGTATAGGCCTTGCTTATATTACAATAAGCATGCAATTCAGTGAACTAGACTGAAAGTTTGGATACGGTATACTTAAATTTTGTGGCTTCATTTTGCTTACAAGGGATGAGACGTCTCACAATAAATGGTATGTTATTTTATTTGTGAGGTATCGACTCTGGCATTATCTATGGAAATGTCGCATCTCTCACAGTTGCCATCTTTGACTATGTGTTTATTAGCTGTTTCTTTCGTTCAGCAGCTTAATTGTTTTTCTTTATCGTTGTTTCACTTTCCCCACTCCACGTATGGTCTCGGCGGTGAGGGAGAGGATGAGTGGTCTATCAGCACTACAGTCAACCCGCTCTTTAGCGAATCAACGATCAACATTGAACGAGAAGAAAAATGAGAAGCGGAAAGTTGAGGTACTTACAATGACTAAACTTTTTAAAGGTGAAAACAAAATGGAAGTTTCTCCATGTGCAAGTGGCATGACTCACAATCACCCTGATTTAAAAAAAGCTGTATTAAAAATTTAAAAAAAGGAGAAAAGCAATGTGATTACATTTGAAAAACATAAAAACGCATTAAATAAGAACTCCATGCAGGACACTGATGTTCAAAAGAAACCCTTCACTGGCTGGAAAGACTTTCCCTGGAGAAGGTATTCTGCTGTTGAAAGGGGAAAGTTGGTCCTTGAAGATGGTAGTAGCGAGGTGGTATATGGATGGAGCACTGCTGTGGAGGGATCGACGTGGTGCGAGTAGTTGTTGGGATACAAAGCGATTTGAAAGACAAGACAGAGTACGTGGTGTTCACAGATCTGGAGGTATATACAGAACTAGAAACGGGGGGTAGAAGTCCATGCAACATTTGGATAGCAAATGATGGGTAGGTTTGGGGTTCTGTAAGTGTGAAGGACTGTGGAAGAGTGCAATCACCAGGTTAGGGCAGTTAGTAATTTTAGTCTTTCGTGCCTTTTGTGTTGGGTGTTTAATACACGAAGTTTCCATTTCAATAGCTAACCGAAAGTATGTCCACGGTACTTCAGTGTGTTTCTTAAGTGGGTAGGATGGTCTTAGATAGTGAAGTAAATGTCATCGAGACCAAAGTTGCATGTGGTGAGCCCTATAATTTGTGCCTGGGCTTTTGAAGGATCATTTTGAGGAACCATTCGTTATACTTGGAGATAAACTGAATTGGGTTGGTTTGGAGGCACTACTATGATTTGTGGAGTATAGTATAAGCGACGAGGAAAGCGTTTACATCAGCATACTGAAGGAGGTGTATTGGTGGAGGTGGTTTGGGTATATCAGCAGTGTAAAGGAGACAAAGGGGGGGGGGCGCCGGGAAGGGGAGAGAGGATAGAATCTTGGGGGCATCTGCAGTGGGATGGAAGGTACAAGAATAGGTGTTGTTAACTGTGACGAAGGATGAGAGATTAGAGAGGATGTGTGCAATAAAGTGAAAATATTTAACTGGAAGTGTATAGGTCTGGATTATGGAGAGGAGACCAAAACGCCACACACAGTCGTTGGCTTTCACCATGTCAATGGATACGAAGATAGTGGATTTACAGGTACTGAGGCGAGGGGACAAGATATGGGTGATGTCCAGAAACTAGTAATCACAGAAGACGTTGGGACAGAAGCCACATTGGTTAATGGGAATGGATTGGTTTTGGTTCAGCTGTACTTGCTGAATACTGAGGAGAGACAGATCGGGCAGTATGAGGAGGTGTCAGAAGCTGTGGAGAGAATAGTGGTAGGGTGTCTAGACAGGGCAGTGAGTATTCTTCATTGTGACAACAGACAATGTAGTTGTGACCAGATAACGTGTGTGTTTTGTATGAAGTGTTTGTTTTGTGCTGTGTGCTGTGATTGAACTGTTTCATTCAGTTTTTGGTTGTCTCCAAGTACTGGAAGCTGGGTATCAGGGATCGGACAGTGGTATTTGTTCATTCGTGAATGATAAGGAAGAGGGAGCAAACAAAGTGAGGGTCATCATGGACGGAAAAGATACCACAAGTGGTCAGATCCTCTCTGGTTGTCAGTAAGGGATGGTTATTGTGGAGTAGCGGATAGTAACAGAGGGAATGGTTGCCACTCAGTTGGTGGAATGCGTTCCAGTACTTGGAATAGTTAACGAGGAATGTAACATTTAGGCTGGTGCAGGGCAGGCGCCAACCCCAGCGTTTTTTAGCACTGAGTAAACTGATGATATGCCTCTGTATTTACAAGTAGAATGTGAGAGCATCCCGGTCACGGGTCCATAGGAAAACACGGTATAACCGAAGATATTTTTGGAGGAGAAGTAGTGCTTGAGGTGACAGAGTAGGACGATGAGGATATATGGTCTTTGTAGGGTTATGAGCGGATATAGCTTACAGCAAGGTTGTTGCAAGAAGTATGTGCTTGGAGAATACTGCCAGGTTGCTCAAAAGTAAAGCAATGGCTTCCAAGCTGTGTATCTATGAATTCATAGTAGATATTCAAGATGGCACATGACTAGTGGTAGACAAATTCTGGATGGCGTGCACAAGGATGACATAGGGTGTAGGAGACAGCGAGGAGGATAGGTAGGTGATCACTTCATATTGTATCAAGGACTTCCGTTGCGGGGCGTCGAAGGAGGATAGGGGATGCTATGATGATATATGGGGCCTCAGTTTAAGTGATATACGGTATTAAGGCACCTTATATCTTCCTTACCTAACACAAGAAATGTGTCCGTTTCTTTTTTTATGTGAAGTGGTACAATACTGCCGCCGCTGCCCGGGGCCCACTGCCGCCGCCACCTGGTGCTCGCAACCGCCACCCGATGATTACTGCCGTCGCCGCCGCCGCCGCCCGCTGCCCGCCGCCGTCTGTTCCCAGCGCCCCCGCCACCGGCTAATGGTGCATGCCTTCCAGTGCTTGCTGCCACCCGTTGCTCGCCTCCGCCGACCCCCATTTTAGTTCTTTTCCCACTTCGGTGACTCCTCTCGCTAGTGGAGAGACACCCCCACTAACACCATAATTTACACCTCTCCTTCCCGTTCACCCACTATTACCTCATGGAGTGCCTCCTCTGGGCTTAACCTGTCTACTGCACCTCCCCTCCTCAGAGTCTCCTCCCCTACTATCTCCTCCTCATCCCTGAATACCCACCTGTATGTTGCTGCTGCTCCTGCCCCTGCCCTACCCCTGCTCCTTCCTCTACTCCTGCGTCTGCTGCTGCTCCTGCCTCCCCTGCCACCGCTATTGGCCGCTGTGAAGTCTTTCTCACCCTCCCCACCCACCCTGCCACAACTACTCCTCTTTCCCCTGCCACTGCGTGCTGTGCCACAGTCGCCACCACAGATCTCCACAACCATTCCTGGTGCCACTGCCTCAGAAGACGGGCTTTCCTCCCACCACCTTCGAATCCATCCAGTCCCTCACCAATCTCCCTATGACCCATCCACAAAATACCTCCCAGGCACCCAAGTGGCGACCTGAACTGCAACCCCTCCTCCAAAAAATCACCTCCCGTCCCTCTTCCCTCCAGTCCCCACATGAACACCACCTCCCACTACCTCCCACCTCTGCAGCCCCTGCCCTGTATAACCTCACCCTTGCCAACCCTGATCCAAAATACCTAGGTGCTTGCACCTTCTCTCAAAATCCATAAGTACATCCCCAGTGCCCCCATTTCCAAACATATATCCTGCAGAGACTCAGTCCTCATCGAATCCCCCTCTTCCTCTTTCTATATTGATCTCCTCCAATCCCTTCCCCCAATCACCTTTGAACCCCCAAACATCCCTCACCTTTCTTTATACCCTCCTCTCCTTTTCAGCCCCAGTACCCTCATTGTCCACCAAACCTTTGTGCTGTGATCACAAAACTAAGCCCTGTGATCGTGGAGGCAGAGGTGTTAGCGGAACTGGATACCCACCCAACCTGCAAATCCCCTTGGGCCTCTGTGTCTACAACTCCTTTGGCTCTGCCTTTCTCATGCAGATTTTAGTGAGTCCACCTCCTCCACAGATCACCTCCTCACTCAAGGAGACCTGATTTTGAACTGCCGCCACCCTGTTGACCTGTCCTGTTCCCCTCCTCAATCCTATTGCTGCCATTGCTGTCTCCTGTACAATGACTATGTCACCCAAAATTACAAGCACCCCCCCCACCCCCTGCCTAATTGTAAAGCCTCCCACTTACTTAAACAGTGTACTAACCTCAGCTCTCTTGCTTCCTGCAACACCTGCAATCAACCCCACTCGACCTACTCCTCCAAATGGAAAGCCAAACTCCCTCCCACCAATCCTGAGTTCGCTATCCCCATTGGCCCAATCGACCAGCTCATCCACCCTAACAATTGCCTCCACTCTCCGCCTATGGCTGAGGACATCATCCGGTTCCTCACCATCATGCTGCAGAACAACCAACCCTTCCAACACCCCTACAGCCACAAGCAGATTTCCCTTGCACCAGCTCTGTTTTCCAGTTGAATACCTACACCATCTACTCCCACAACTATGCCCACATTACCTTCACCCACATAGACACCCTCTTTAAGCCCCTGTCTCCCCCCCCCCCCCACTTTCTTCCCCTACCTAAACATTCGCTCCTTCCCTGCCAACAGATATCTCGTCATGCATACCTTATCCCAGCACCAGGTCGACTCCTTCATCCTTGATGAAACCTCCCTCCAGCCATACCATGTTATCTGCACCTCTCCCTGTCTCCTTCACCACACTGACAATCAGCTTCAGGTAGCCTGAGGTGGGGTCACTATTGGCCACCTTAAACATCTCCCTGTCCAGCCACAATCCCTCTTCAATAACGTGACTGAACACATTTTCCTCACCACCTTTTTTCCCTCCCTCACCATCGCATGTGCCACCATCCATATCTGTCCCATAGCTCCTCTCCCCTACAACTTCATTTCCCATGTTGCCCATACTTTCCCCACCTATGTGATTGCTGCCAAATTTAACATCCACAGCTGTGACCTGGCCACCATTCAGTGGTGGCATCAGTTCCTTGCCACCCCCATGGTGACCTCGTTCCACCCCCACAACACACCCATCCTGCGAGTAACTCCACCCCAGATGTTATCCTCGCTTCCCCCAACCTCCTTGGTTGTATCACCATGGACATTCTCGATCCCATCCTTCTCACTATCACCTCTGCCATTGGCTCCCCTGCGTCCCCCACCCAGCTGCCTCTCTGTAATCCATCCACAACTACTACCTCACCAACAGGTATGTCTACTGGGAATCCATTACCTCACAGGTTGAAAACCACTCCTTACCTTTCACCATCCTGCCAATATCACTAATTCCTTTTACTTCCTTTAGAAGACCATCACTGACACTATGGAGGACCACGTTCCTACCAAACCTATCAACCTTCACCCCCTACACTTCCTTCACAGGCAGTCCTCCTTCTTCATGAAACCCACGGGCTCTACTGCTCCTTCCTTCGCACCCATGACCAGGATACACTCATCTGCCACCAGAAATTACAGCTTCTTAGAACAAATAAATTCCAGGACTAGCGCCAGACATGCACACACCTCAACTCTGCACTCCCTGTCAACTCCTCTAAGTACTGGTCAACACTCCACCACATTACTGTTAGACTTCCCATCCCACATTACCCTATTCTCCACAAAAAGCGTCCCTTCCCTGCCAACCTCAGTAAGGCTAACTATTTTGGTTCCTACCTATATGAGGCCTTCTCCATTCCTGACAATCCCCATTTTGATTACTCTATCTTCCCCTCTGTCCTTGAATGCACTGATACCTCTGTCCCACGACTCACCCTAGTTTCCAGTTCTAGGATAAGTTACCCCATCAGACATCAACACTCCCATCACTGCACATGACATAACACTCATCCTCCACTCCAAATGCAACACAGCCCCTGGTCATGACAGTGTCACCTACTGCCACCTCATGGAATCCCCTGTCCTTCCTGGGTGCCCTTGCTACCCTGTGCAATTTCCTCCTCTCCAAAGGATTCTACCATTACCTGTGGAAGACTTCCTGAGTCCTGCTGTTCCCTAAACCCAACAAACCCCTCTGACACATCTTCCTGTCGTCCTCCTCCTGAAACTCCTGTCCAGCAGGCCTTGGGAACTGCATCCTTCCATCGCCCTTCACACTTACAAATCTTTGACCTGTCCCATCCTTTGTTATGCCAGTGTTGCTTGGATTTTCACCCCTCCCAGATTCTATAATGCCTGCCAAATACTAAACCGCCATGCACTTCACCTCGCTTTCCGTATATGCCTTCTGTTTCCCAAACGCATCCTCTACAACTTCATCTCCTTACCTCACCTTCTTCTTTTCCTTGCAGACATCCACACCTTGTATATCGTCCACTGTCCACTGACTCGATCACCCCCATCCCTTGCATCCCACTACCTCTCCTCCCCAAGCCTGTTGCTGTGCCTTCATTATTGTGTCCCACTGTCTCTCCACCTCCACACCTTCCACCTCCTTTCCCAATGCAACTTCCAGCACTTACCCCTCTTGGAAGATGAGCTTTGCCCTGATATCTACCCCTCTTAGCAACTCCAAACCCACCTTCCTCCCCCTACTCCTCAGTGCTCTGTCTTCCCTCTCCTTCCCTTCCCCTGAGCAGTTTTCCCCCTCCTACACCTCCTCCCTCTACCATGCCCCCTTTCTGTGTCTCTGTGCTCCCTTGTCTTCCCTCTTCATCTCCCGCCCCCACCTATCCCCTACCTCTTGGTGCACCTGGTGCCCCCATTTTTCCTCTTCCTCCCGACCCCCACCCCAGACCCCTTCCCACTACACCTTCCTCCCCTCTTTCTCTCTCCTCTCTGGCCTCCAGTCCTTGGCAGGTCCCTACCAGTGAAATTTGTTCTTCATGAGTGCTCCGACGATTCGAGTGTTTTTTTTTGCTTTAAAGTGTCTCACTCTGTGTGATTTTTATATTGTGGTTGACTTTTAACTTGTGTTTCAATCCAGTGTATTTTAAGTGCACAAAGAACAGCCAGCTGTGTTCTTTTACCTTTATGTCGATTTTTTAACTGCTCCCCAGTGCATGTCCCCATTTCGGTGTATATGTTAACTCCCTTCATCTCAATTTACTATGATTTTTAAGTCCCCCTTTTATTCCACTTTTTATGTATGAATTCCTCTTAATGTATTTTTGTAAAGCCATTTGGCTTAAAAGTGGTGGGCTGTACTGATGCCAGCCCTCCTCTACCAATAACGAAAAAGAGGTCATGGAATACCTCCTAACGTCGTGTGAGACCTCCTCCTGCCTAGCATAGTGCTGGATGTCGATGTAGCATGACTCAGCTAGTTGCTGCAAGTCTCTTGCAGAAATAAGAGCCATGTTGCCTCTATAACCATACATAGTTGCAAAACTGTTGCCAGTGCAAAATTTTCTGCATTATCTGACGTCTCTATTATGTCTAATTAACGTTCGATGCCTCTCTTGTCCGGCGACATTGGTAGCCAAATTATTCGCTCATGTTGTCCAGAATGTTCATCAAACTGATGATGTGGTGCCTTGTCATCCATAAAAACTCCGTCGTGGTTTGGGAACATTAAGTCTGTAATAGGGCACCCTCCTCTAACACTATTTTTTTTTATGGGCATAGCCCATACATACTATTGATTCTTGTAGAGGTGAACATCATATCAGCTGTTTAATTGAATGAACTTAATATCATTTTGTATTATGTTTCAGGCTAAAATACGTAAAAAGAGATTTTGGTGTTACAATCGATATATACCAAGGTTTAGAAATTACGCTTGTTTTAGAAATATTTGAAACTGGAAATTCTGGCATACTTAAAATTCATATTCTTCATTGCACAGTCTAATGCTAATTATTAAATTTATTTCTGGATTCATTTATAAAATAATGATGTGGCTTGTTTTTTTCCAAGAAAGTACGTAATCTCTGTTGCTTTGTAAACTGTTTGGAATATTGTGAGCACCGCAGAACGTAAGTAGTAGGCAGACGTGTTTATATGATCGACACTAACAATGTAATTCGGAATAGTTAGCCAAAATTGTAAAAACGGTGCGATATTTAATAATGTGACAGAGAATAAAATTCAAGAAATATACAGGCAATTCTTCATCAGTTATTCAGTTATTTAGTAATCAGGAACCCACAATATTAAAACAAAATTTCAGCTGCAAGAATGTACTCGTGGACACAAGACTTGAAGACAACAACAAGAGATAATGAAGGTAAGAAAGAAGACATTCTTTTGTATATCTTACGCCTCTCTAAGCTTTTGAAAATAAAGACGAGACTAAGAGAAAAATAATGGTAATATGTGGGAGGGTAAGATTAGAAGTCCATGTATGGCTGGAAACGGTCTCCAGTGGCCGAACATAACCATTTTCAGTCAAGGAACGGTTCAATTAGGCCAGAAGACCCGGTTCATCCTATACTAACACATTCCACACCATTATGGAGGCACTACCATCTTTAAAGTGTCCTGTTGGCAACTGGGATCAAAGGTTCTGTGGGGTCTACATCACACTCTGACTCTATCATCAGCTCTTACTAATTGAAATTCGGACTCATATGACAATGCCACGGTTTTCCAGTCATTTAGGGTCCAACCGATATAGACATAAGCCCAGGAGAGACGCTGCATGCAATGTCGTCATGATAGCAAAGGCACTCGCGTCGGTGGTCAGCTTCCAAAATCCATTAACGCTAAATTTCGGGGCACTGTCCTAAAAGATACATTCTTCATACATTACACACTGATTTCTACGGTATTTCAGGCAGTGTTGCTTATCTAATAGCATTTAAAACTCTACGTAAACGGTGCTGGTCCCGGTCGTTAAGTGAGCACTGTTGACCACTGCGTTGCCTATGGTGACAGGTAATGCCGGAAATTTTGTAATCTTGGTAGACTCCTGACACTGTGGATGTCGGAATACTTTCCTTATCGATTACCGATAAGGAAAGTCCCATGCTTCTAGCTCGAACTGCCACTGTGCATTCAGAGTCTGTTAAATTCCATCGTGCGGCCATGATCATGTCAGAAACTTTTCAAACGAAACATCTTAGTACAAATTACGGCTCCGTCGACGCACTAACCTTTTATACCTCGTGTCCGCGCTAATACCACACTCTATATGTGTGCAAATCTCTATCCCATGACTTCAGTCACCTCGGTGTATATCTTAAAATAAAATGTACAACTGTGACTGGAGAGCAAGAATTATTGGAAGTCAGTAATTGTAACATAGTTGACAATATTTCGGTTCTTTAGACGATTCAGATACTTTATCATACTAGGCTGCTCAGTGGGGGCATGTGGGTGTGGTGGGATAGTGTTGTGATGGGATGGTGTTGTGGTGGGACTGGGGTGCAGGCCCATAGATGGACCTGGGTGTGTTGTGGCTCATTGGCACGGGAGTGCTGGCGTGTGGAGGCTGTCGGGTTTTGGGTGTAGTATATGGGTACATGGGTGTAGTGGTCTGTCGCTTCTCTTCCCTCCCATCCTCCCTGCCCTACCCTTATCCGACTTTCTGCGCATGCCTTTGGTATAAGGCTGGATGTGCTGTTGCTGATGTCATTTTTTTCTGGAATAACCTTGGAGATAATGCAGTGCTGACACTGGTATTAAATTATTTCTTGTCCTCTGCCCCTCCCCTCCTTGGCCATGGGTTGTGAGTCTGAGAATGGCCCTGAAGATTACGAAGTGCCAATGCTCCTGTCAGCGAAACAAGGCATGTGCAAGAGTCTGAACTGTAATATGACACTGAACATAAGAAAGTACTGATGTTGATGTCATCATTTACAGGAAATTGGGATCATACCTGCAATGCCACACTACCAACTACCCATTGGAGTGGACATGAATGTTATGTCTATCATTTTCCCCATTCCGCGATTCATGAAGATAGGTTTCCTATCCCTACACAAGACTACTAATTTTATTTTTTGGTACCCTACTCATATAAAAAGTGTAGAAACAACATCGAAGTTCTGTCGGCCTAAAAAAAAATTGTTCAAATGCCTCTGAGCACTATGGGACTTACCTTCTGAGGTCATCAGTCCCGTAGAACTTAGAACTACTTGAACCTAACTAACCTAATGACGTCACACACATCCATGACCGATGCAGGATTCCAACCTGCGACCGTAGCGGTCGCTCGGTTCCAGACTGTAGCGCCTACAACCGCTCGGCCACCCCGGCCGGCTGTCCGCCTTATTTACGTGCTGCAAACTACGTACCTTATCCCAGGTAGACCTTCATTTCCAGGCTACTGAACTATTTTTTAAAAGTGCCTTTATTGTAGAAGCAAGGGGTTTTCTTCCCGGTAGGCGACAACTTGATATAAATTGGTTGTTCTCTCAAATTCCTGTTGACGTCATTGCATCTGTGTGACGTTTAAATTAGTTAGATACGTCTCTTGCGTCTAACAAATTCAGGCTATTAGTTTGCTCTTCGAACTACTTTTCAGTTCCCCTCTGAGCAATTCGCGTTTGAGTCTTATTTTTATGTTCATTCTAATTGTACCTACTGCTTTACTTACCCTTGCTTGCAGACTGGCGAACGTGGTGATACTTCTGTACCCGTTGCCAACGACCACACGTACTTCTCATATAACGTTTCAGAAGGTTTTATTATACTACTGCCCTATTTTTCCGAATTAACTTCACTATTTCTGGTATCGGTTGTTTATGCTCATATCAGCTAAGAAATACGCAACAAATCCCGCTTCACAGTCAAACAAAACAAACATCTTAATTCCGGAACAACTTCTTTTCGAAGGAGTATAGTCTGAAAGCGTGCCACTCTTTAAACAAGATAAGGAGTTCGTCAATTCATATGTTTTGACATGATGTGTGAGGAGATCTGAAATTTTGTGGTACGTATGCACCAAACAGAACTTTTGCTGATCCTCTTTACTACCAAACATGGACTGGAGAATACGTGAAGAATGATTTATGGTTTGGTTACAGGTGCTGCTGGGACCCATTTGCAGTCATCGGTGCAAGGATTTCTGGACAGACGGTAGTTTTGCGTTCAATATCACTGCACAAGCTGCAACGATGCCTTGTATCAAACTGTGTTTGTTTATCACAACTTCTGTATAGATTTCATATTTCAGTCTGTCCAACACAGAAAAGTCCAATTGCATCAAGGAAGGGGGACTTGCAAAACGGCTAGAGGGCAGTGAACCGGGCAATCATAATGCTAGTGTCACATACCTCTACGTATTTCGAGTGGTATTTCCTCCATGAGATCCGGCAGTCCTTCTGTAGGAAACTGTGTATAGCCTTAACTCGCTAAGATTTCTTCGTGAAGTAAAAACCAATCAAGTAGTCTCCAGTAATTCACAAGAAACTTTCACTTTCCAGTGCGGCTGATACTCATCCTGCCTCAGACTGTGCGAATTCTCAGTTCCTAATATTCAGCTTTCAACAGTTTGTAAAAGTAGCTTGGTAAGGAGTATTCTTTGAAGAAAAAACCAGTTCTCGCCACAAAACCTCAAGTGTATTTTGCAATCCTGGTACTGAATCTACCGTGAAACGACACATGATACTGACAACAGCTGTTGGCTAGCAGAGAGAGCTAGGATGTTTTATTTCAGAGACACAATTTCTCCACAGCTAAACGTGATTTACTTCCGTCAGCTGCCAGCTGCATTGCCGCAGCGGTAACACAGGTTCACGTCAGATCACCGAAGTTAAGTGCTGCCGGGCTTGGATAACGCTTGGACGGTTGACCGTCTGGTCTGCCGAGCGCTGTCAGCAAGCGGCGTGCACTCAACCCTAGTGAGGCTAATAGAGGAGTTATTTGATTGAGAAATGGTGGCTGCGGTCACGAAATTAACAACGGATGGAGAGCGGTGTGCTAAACCCACAACCCGTCCATATCCGCATCCAGTGACGCCTATAGGCTGAGGATGACACGGCGGTCGGTCAGTACCGTTGTGTCTTCCGAGACCTGTTCGGACAGAGCTGGCAGAACTTCTGTTTCTTTCGCTCCGCTAGTAGGAAGCTTACTCCGTATCCTACTGGTCACAATAGTGCGCATTTGCTGAACTGTCGTTCCTGTAGGACATAATTTCGCACTTGCAACTCAGTTATTGTTTTTGCATCCCTTCTGCATTATCCGTAAAGGAGAAGCAAGTCTAGTTCCTCATTCTTTGTGGGAGACATTTAACTCTTTCAAAATAACCAGCACTCTACTTAAGTGAACGACGCAGAGAGAATGGAAGTTGCATTTCGTCTGTGTCTCTTTTAAATTCGTATTATAGTGGTCCAAAACCGTTTCGTCCTTGACTGACGAGACGTGTTTAATTATTTGGGTATAAATCACCGACATCCGCAAAATACAGCAATAGGTTTCATGTTCAAAAGAGATAAATCCTAAGTTATAAATACTACAGTTATTCCGCAACTTATAATCGGATTTCTTACATCCGAAACGCCGTTGAATCCGTTTGGTTACAAGGACAATACTAGCAGCTTAAATTATTGTATTTATGACTTTTAAAGAGTTCATCTGGATGGAGACAGAATTACGATATTTCAAAGGGTTCGGAAAACAATTGAGCGGAACAGCTAACCTGAAAACTCGTGTGCACACCTTTAGCACAGGACATCCCTAAATTCCTGACGGATACATGCGAAGCAAACAGTTAAAATGGTCCAGAACTAATTTTCACTCTGCAGTGGAGATGTACTGATTTGAATCATCCAGGCAGGCTAAAACTATGTGCCGGACCGTGACGCGAAACAGGGACTTTTGTTTTTCGCGGGCAAATGTTCTGGCCACTGACTATCCTACGAAGGCTAACGACTCGTCCTCACATTACTTCCACCAATAATTCATCTCCTACTTTCCAAAGGTCCCAGGTTGAGTCTCGGTCCTTCACACAGTTCTAATCTGCAAAGAGGATTCAATTAAAAGACTAACTGTGTTGCAAGAATATGATGTAACGAAATAAGCGTACAAAATAATGTGGAAGAGCTGTTAATACATAGGGCGTTTCAAAAATAGTCTTACAAACTTTGTGAACAGATTCCTTACACCAAGCAAGAAAATAGTTACAAACATACGTATGTTCGAAGATCCTTCATTTATTAATTTTTAAAAATGTTCACGTTCAGCTGTTTTCCAGGTACAATCGAACACTTTCGGTTACCTATACACCCGTTTCACTCATTGTATACACGAAGGAGTTGTGTTGCAGAGACAGTTGTTCACATTCATCATTTGTCTGTCTTCAACATATCAACTGATTACAGGTAGTGAGATAAGTGAAAGTGCTCCTTTCCAACAAGGCTAGATATATATTTCGTTAGCAGGCGGATATGACTTTCTTGTACGATCACGCGAACGCTAATGGCAGCACAACTGAATCACACCGCGTTTCCAAACCGAAGATATCAGAGTCATCTAATCTTTAGAGTAATGTATTGTCGCTTTGCCGAGATACCATCAATAACACCACAGACTAAAGACCAAGGAAGACGACGTGCTGCTTTTATCCCTGGCCAGGAAGCGCTCGTTCTACAGTCTGTCGAAGAAGAACCTGAAATCAACGCAAGACAAGTTGCGTTGGCAAGTGGTACATCTCCAAGTTCGGCATGGACGTTACTTCACGAGCAACTCCTGTATCCGTATAATCTTCAACGTGAACCTGAACTTGCTCCTGGCGATCACCCAACACGGGAGAACTTTTGCCTAATATCTGTTGCACAAACTGCCAATCCGTTTTTGGTCTCTTACGTTTTGGTTACAGGCGGGGTAACGTTTAGCACAGACGAAATAACCAGTTTCTACAACCTACACATACGGAGCTATCGTAATCCTCGTACTACAGTGTAGGCTAGACATAAGCATTAGCTTATAATAATTTGTGGCCAGCAATTGTGGGTGACTGTCAGACAGGGAAATATAATCTCCCAGCAGGTCACACAGGTGCGGTCTACAAGTTCTTCATTCAGGTCACCTCCAGGGCCTACCAGAAGATATTCCCCAGGGAATAAGAATAAATATATGGTTTAAACCGGACGGAGCTCTAGCACATTTTTGTCTCAGTGTTCGAGATGCTCTGGCTGCATTCTACCATGGCAGACGGATAGGTAGAAGAGGCACGGTTTGTAACACTTATATCGGTTAGAAGTGGGTTTATATTACGTAACTGTGTGTCTGCAGTTATGGAGTGTGTATTTTGATTTCTTTGAACTATTTGATGTGTGACAAGAAAATTAGACTCCTGCAATGTATATATGAAAAGAGCAAAAGGATATGTTTAAATGATAAATTATTATAATATGCATATGTTCATAAAAAGAAAACGTTTATTCGAAGCTCGTTCATGCTTAGGGCACTTGCATTTATAACATATAAAAGCTGTAGGGTAGTCTACCCGCAACGGAAGTGGAAGGGCGAGATGTACAAGGTGATTTTGGCTGTCGAACTGGGCGGCTCCTTTGTGTGAACGGTACGCAGTACATGGCTAGTGGCTAGCCATCACACGGTACACTTCGACGGTGCTAAGAGAAGCAATTGGATGCTGCTTTACAAAGGATTTGCCTTTGGTGTGGATCCGGCCATTATTTGGTATTCTCGGCATAAAGAAATGGCTCTAATATATTGAAAATCCGACGCCAGGAGATTTTTTAGAGCATTCGAATATCAAGAGCCGTGAGAACAGTTAGCCGCCATGTCGCTCGTCACCAATCTTCGCCACTGCTGTACTAACTCCATAACGTATATCGGCATGGACCAGTTAATTATTGAGTTGTTATGATAATAATCACAACGCTATAAATCCGTGTCCGGAACCATATTTTCTATCTTGATCACGAACCTATGCAGGGTGCTACTAAAACTGGGTATCCTGATTTAAATGAACAATTCTTGCATTCAAAGTGTTTAAAAGTGATTTTTTTGTCTAATATAAAAGGAGTAGTAAATGTTAAAACCACAAAAGTGACATTCGATAGGCTTTTGCAAAAGTATCCTTAGTTTATTACAAAATATAGTTTGGGAGGATTACAGTGCAAGATTGTGTGTGAATATCTGATTCACAGATGATGAAAAGGTAAATAAATTAAGCTAACTTTAAAAATAATGTGGTTTTGATTTCTGTCATGAACGGTTCCTTTTTCGAAGTTCATTAAGCCCAGTGTGGCATTTTCTTGTCATGCAAAGTAAGCTATGAACTTCTCCAAGTGAAGTGAATGATTAGCATTTTGAATTAGTCTTTTCTACTGTAATAATCAGAGAGCGTTGACTAATGAAACTATACTAGTTTAAGAGTCGCCTTTTACAGCTTTAAGCCAGTTTCATGTCTCTTCGAATGAAGGAAGTGAAGTAAGGGAATAACAGCTCATGTGAGGAGAGATCGCTGGCCGTGGTGGCCGAGTGGTTCTTGGAACTTCAGACCGGAACCGCGGGACTGCTACGGTCGCAGGTTCGAATCCTGCCTCGGGCATAGATGTGTGTAATGTCCTTAGGTTACTTAGGTTTAAGTAGTTCTAAGTTCTAGGGGACTGATGACTTTGACGTCAGATGTTACGTCCCATAGTGCTCAGAGCCATTTGAACCATTTGAAGGACAGCTCAGGTTGTTTTCTTGATCGAACAATTCTGATGCAAGGTTTCCCACATAATTACAGGTGAATGCATAAGAGCTTCCTAAGGATAGGACAGGGCATGCACCTTCCCCTTACCATATTCATACTTTAGTTTCGTAAAAAGAAATACATGCTTGAATTCTATGCTTATTATTTTTATCTTCATGTAAGTAGCACTATTCCGAAGTATTTGTCTTTAAATCACCTTAATATTTAATCCAGTGGTAAAATATAGTTTACAAAGAGACATAAAAGGGTAAAAACAGTGAAATTATAGGTCATGATACAACATCACGTTGCCAACGTCTTTTTAGTGAGTGCAAGCACCTCTAGAGAAAAACGAAAGAACGTGTAGAAGGACGGTAGCGAATGAGTAATGGCTTGGGAGCACCTGAGTGGAAGTGTAGACTCGAAAGGAGGGGAAGGCGTCGAAGGACGTGGGACGTGGGGTTCCGCCCTCGCATTTGTAATGAGCGGTGGTCGCTAGAGGGCCGCCGACAGCAAAAGCTCCAGTATCTGTGTCAGCGGTTGCACTTCACCAACACACTTTTATTACAGCTTATTTAGCCAACTCAGGAGTGACGAGGTAGTTAGTTTCCCAAAGGCCAGAGGAAGAGGTTCGTCTGGGATGAAAAGAAATCATGTCACATGAATAATGGTTTTGGTATGTAGTTCTAAAGAACTGATCATATATGTATTTGAGTAAAGAATTAAGTTAGTATTTAAGGAATTAGTAAAGTCATGGAATGGTAATCACAACTTACTGAAGTTTTTACCTGACTGTCCCAGTAAAAAGATATAGGACGATATCAAGAAGACCAGCACGCAATTTATTTGATATTTAGACAGTCGTAAACTTAAAGATTTTCTTGGCCTGAGAATGTTGCAGGCTGTGTGATTGACGCAGCACACTGTAAGTAGCCGAATGGTTCGGAATTCATGTCGAGAACAAGCCGCGGCGGTGTTTGCGTACGGCAAAGCAGATGGAAACGGTCGAGGGGCAACTCTGCTGTACCAAAACTAGTACCCTCACTGATAACAAGGAGATCACACAACATTTCAAGCCGTTTTGAGCGTTTGTGTGATCATGGATCTTTCAGACAGACGAAAATGCAAGGAGCGGTGGACTGTGCTTACACCACATGTGGAGGACTGGGCTCTACAGGATATTGAGGCGAACCCTAGTAGAAGCTCCAGATAAGTGTCCCATCAACATTGTTTAAGTCAAAGTACGATTACGTGTATTCTGCATGACAACGGCTACTATCACTGTCACCTGTAACGAGTACAACGATTATCGGCAGCGGATTTCCCTCTATGGGGAAGGACTTTGTCGATGGTTTTTGCACTAACCCACCACAATTATAGGATTTCTGTCATTAGTACTCTTTACCTACTAAGCAAACTTTATGAGAACGGGGCCGGTTGTGTAGCCGAGACTTTTTAGGCGCTTCAGTCTGGAACCGCACGACCATGTGTGTGATGTCCTTAGGTTAGTTAGGTTTAAGTAGTTCTATGCTCTATGGGACTGATGACCTCAGTCGTTAAGTCCCATAGTGCTCAGAGCCATTTGAACCATATGAGAATTGGCATCCTCAATTTGCATAATCGTCATCTGTGGGCTACAGAAAATGGTTGGGGAATGGTGGAGGCGTCTCGTAAGTATCGCTTCAGCATGAATGTGTGGGCAGTGATTCTTGGCGACCACGTGCTTGGACCGGTTATTGTTCCACAACGCCTCACTTGAGAAACATAACTGGACTTCTTGCGGATTATTCCTCCTGGGCTGCTTGAGAATGTGCCTTTGGCAAAACGACAGGTTATGTGGTTTCTGCATGACGGAGAACCGCCCCACTTCCGCATTAGAGTACGCCGAGACCTTTACAACGCGGAGGCCTTGTAGCATGGGGTGCTAGAAGCTCTCCTTAGAAGTTTGTAAGGTAGGAGACTAGGTACTGGCGGAATTAAAGCTGTGAGGACGGGTCGTGAGTCGTACTTGGGTAGCTCAGTTGGTAGAGCACTTGCCCACGAAAGGCAAAGGTCCCGAGTTCGAGTCTCGGCCCGGCAGAGGGGCTTAATCTGCCAGGAAGTTTAATAGGATTATTGTTACAATAAAGTCAATCCTATTCAAGTTAATTCAGTGTATTTCTTATAACGTTAACTGAAACTTGTGGTAACATTAAGGTAACAAAATAGTATGGCAGCATTTTAGAATAGTTATATCTGGAGGAGAGATCATTTAGTCCAGAAAAGTCCTAAAATAATAAGAAAAAGTTAACAGAAAAGATAGTGACATGCAAGAAACTGTTGTACATGATAAAGCTGGGAGGATATAGGCAGTCGTGTATGTTCACAATTAGATAGAAGGTAAATCACTGCGGTCGATCGAGTTACACCCACATTTTACTAGTATATTTCTCACTGATTGTCAACTGGAACGTTCCACTAATATGTTATGGTATTATCTTCCAATTAAATCAGAAAAATACCTTCTGCGGTCTTCGTTTGTACATAGGCGGAACCTGTAAACCAGAAAAGTCGTCAGATGAACTACTTTGGCTACAGGCTGGCTCGTCATGGTGTATCAAAGGGTGTGATCACAAATTGTGGCTTTAGTTTCCTGGTAAGTACATATGAAATGACCAATCAGTCTAATAATGTATGCATAGAATAGGAATAACTGGTAAAAAATAGCGTTGATCAACACAAAATAAATCTAACAGAAATTAAATGATTCTGTATTTGTATAAATCATATGTATCTTACTTTTGGCTTTGAGTTAGTTCAAACTGAAATAAAATTAATGATCAGATAATTTGCATTACACTAGGTAACTCCTGAGAAACATTCAATCAATTCTGCCATGCTGTAACTTTTGATACGTGTGAAATACCTGTAATAAGTTCTTTGTAGTGCCTGCTGGCATGTTCGTATTTCACTTGATAGATCATACGCTGTTACAGCTTAAACTGTTTGGTTATTAATTTTACATCGCTTATTATAATATTCATAAATATAAACAGTTTTAACCTTCCAAATAATTGTAGTAACGTTGTGGTACAAACTGTAATGAGCTCATCCCTTCTCTACGATTGCTGTAGTGTCTTTGGATTCATTGTAACTTGTTTATAAGACGTTGGTCATAAATTTGTTGCAAATGCAACAGCCATATTCGAATCAGCTCCCAGTGACAGCCAATTCGAGCGCGCACGGAGGCTTTCCGGCAGTCGTTCTTCCGCGAACCATACGCGACTGGAACAGGAAAAGGAGGTAATGACAGTGGCAGGTAAAGTGCCCTCCGCCACACACCGTTGGGTGGCTTTCGGAGTATAAATGTAGATGTAGATGTAAAATATAATCGTCTCATGTCTCCTCATGTCCCTCAACTATGTGGTAGAAAGTACTCCCGTGCGCAAGTTCCTTCTCGTCTTAGATCACCTGACCGTTAGTTGTACCTGCCGCCACCGCTACCCCTCACAACTGGTAAAACGCATCTCTTCCTGTAGCTCTCCAGCCCGGTCCAATACGGTCATTGGCTGTGTAAAACTTGTATCAATTTCTGTAGAATGGTATGAGGTCATGGAATGATATATCTTATGTGTGTGTGAAATCTTATGGGACTTAACTGCCAAGGTTATCAGTCCCTAAGCTTACACACTATTTAATCTAAATTATCCTAAGAAAAAACACACACCCTCATGCCCGAGGCAGGACTCGAACCTCCGCCGGGACCAGCCGCACAGCCCATGACTGCAGCGCTGTAGACCGCGCGGCTAATCCCGCGCGGTGATATATCTTACCCAGGCGTTCATCGCCAGCTCCAAACATTGGACCTACGTTGAGAATGATCGTGCATGGTAACATCAGTTTATCAATGATTGGAAGTGTTGTCGCACGTTTCCTTTTCACGTTCAAAGATGTGAATTTTTGTATTTTTGTAGAGCAAATTGTAACAGTGTTACGGCCTCTGTTTAAACGTTTCAGACCTCAATTTTTTTTTGAGGAAATAAAATTTTTGTGTATGTGGTAATGGTCATAGGTGATTTGTTAAAATGACTTTAGATTCAAGATTTATCCAAAAATACGTATCCGTTTTCAAAATATACCCTGTACACTTGACGTAATTTTATGGACTAAGTTAACTAATTACAAAATAGTCTCTATTGTCAGAAATAGTAAAATGATCGTTCAGCAATTACCATGCAAAATAACGACGACAATATTCAATTATACAGTGGAATATCGCGAACCGATCACACCCGTGTATTCTGGTGGCCACGAGTTGCTACGCACTGCTACATTTACTTGCTGATATTTTTGTAGATGTGTTCAACAGTTGGCACCACTTGTGCTTGACCAAAAGGCTGGAGAATCACAAATGTGTACCTCAGGTTTCCAATGCGAAAAAATATTTCTGTTGCAGCTAAGGCATAATAAAAGTTAATGTATTCAATGGTAGCCAGAGGGTCTGAAAGGTTTAAATATCCATTCACTATTAGTCCTGGACCTTCTATCTAATCCCGTTCTAACTTCCTTTCAGCGTTAATAACCCTTGCAAATGATTCTTGCTTGCTAATGTTTTTCCAGCAGCACGAATAACAGTTTGGTGTGCTTCGTACTGCCATTAGTTGATTTAATATATTAGATTTTTAAATTGCTATTGACTCATTGGTTCTAACTTTCTACTTATTTAAGGACACATTACTGTTCAACAATATGAAGTTGGAACAGGAGACGGAGTTGCAGTTTTATTTGCCTTCCGTTGGGATTGTACCCATTGTGGTACTATTGTTTAAGTTTATTAAAATATTTGGTTCTTTCGGTCTTATATGCGTAGAACTTACGCATCTCTTGTGTGTTGAGAGGCGAAGGCTCTTGGGTCGCGGGTGACGGCTTGTGTTTACTTACCAGTTGTTTGCCGCTGGGATTTCGAAAGGCTTTCGTTGTATGTTTGTGTTGGGACTGAAATAAGCGATGTATTTCCGTGAGTGAGTTTTATGTGACGAGAAAGGACTCTAAGGAACCAAGACAGTAGAGCGAAAGCAGGGGGCGGAAAGAGAAGGGAGAAGCTGATCCGCGGCGCTTTATGTGCGCAGGTCCGCTCGCCGGCTACCATGTGTCGCAGCCATTCATAAACTGTTGCTCTGAGAACACCACTTCTTTCATAATACCAGAAAACTGGCTTCACTACGGTCGCCTTGTTACACGCGTATACTATGGCAGAAGAAGTTAAATATTGCATGCTGGGACTGCGAAATAAACTTCATTACCTACTCTGGTTATGAGTTGTCATATAAGGGAAACGGCCAAGACAACACAAACTGTGAATTCTTTGCTTTTTTCTCTTCTTTTCGCTGAAAGGAAGGTTAGTACAATTTGTGGATGTTTTATAGCTGTTTCGATGCCTCTCTGACGAGTTTATTTCCCTCTGGAGCTTAGGCTGCGAACAGGTACTTTCCGAATTTATTCACGACATAAGACTTTAAATGCATTGTCTGTAATTTTCTGGTAATTTTCAGATCTGTCCTATCTCAGACACAACGAAGCAACAGATCTGTCTTCGTTTGTATTACATGTTTCCACATCACAGCTATAATTGTCTTAAATTGCACACATTTTCGCAGAAGCTGAGTAGGAACATTTTACTAGTTGTGACCTTTCCTAATTTTTATAGGGTTATATTTTGAACCTCAGTTTCAGTTACATTCGTCTTTAATAAACGAAAGGCCAAGAGACTGCAGCTTTTCTACTAGATAATTAACATTCCACTACCGAGTAGCTGGAAGGGCAAGTATAGAAGCCTGTGGCCCGCCGGGATGACCGAGCGGTTCTAGGCGCTGAAGTCTGGAACCGCGCGACCGCTACGTTCGCAGGCTACAATCCTGCCTCGGGCATGGATGTGTGTGATGTCCTTAGGTTAGTTAGGTTTTTGTAGTTCTACGTTCTAGGGGACTGATGACCTCAGATGTTAAGTCCCATAGTGCTCACAGCCATTTGAACCATTAGTTACTATCTTAAATTCACAAAAAATTTCAAGTGCTCTTACCATCAGTCATCCACGTATAGCACGATAGCGGCAATGTATAAATAAATTCATAAATGATTTAGATCCTTAAACAGTAATGAAGTAAGCCAAATCACACCGTTTATGTTTTGAACTAAAACAAGTATACTTTAAAAAAATTCTAAAAAAATGGCAACAGTGGTCTAACGGATTGGAGTACTGTAAACGGAGACCTGAAAGTTGTGTTAAGTCTTACAAAATAACCAGATTGTAAAGGTGGCTTTACCCTTTCTACTTGTATCATGACAAACACGCACAAAATCTACCATTGAGACCAGAATGACATTCGTAAAGGAGCAGATCTCTTCTGCCCTCTAAAACCAATATTCGACGGTCAAAGCACCCCTCACAAAACTGCTCTCAGAACGACGAAAACTTAAATTATTTCGCTTACATGGCAGACTCACTGAAAGTAAGGTACTCAAAGTACGTCATATGCTTGGCCAATTCTCTGCCCGAAATCAATCACCTGAAGATCCGCACCGTCGACGGAACGCTCACTTATTGTTCGAATATATAGAATCACCGGTTTTCTCTCAATTCCCTAAGATTCCCTCAGTGTTCTGCTTATATCCTGAACATCAATTATCATCACAGTTATGTTCTCTCTGAACTCCTTTCTTCCAAATTCATTCTCTGTTGTTAGTATGTTCTGGCATTAATCAGTCTCACAATCACCCAACATAGGGAGCTACTAATATCGCCGCTGCTTTCCAACTGTTACGTCTACAAACTGTTTACACATAAATCAAAGAACAACATCATCAGCGACTGCATCACCGATGCAATATGATCGATAACGGTGAGGTCAGACAGAGGGTATGGCAGGTGAAGACGAATGGGCTTGCCTGTGTGGCCAAACTATACATACTAAACTGCAATATAATTTGAAGCACATCTCTACGCACTTTAAGTTACTACTAAACTAAACCCCTCCCGAACAGGGAATGAAGGCCCAATGATACCGACCGGACGGCGTGTCATCCTCAGCCCACAGGCGTTACTGGATGCGGATATGGGGGGGGGGGGGGGGGCATATGTTCAGCACATTGCTCTCCCGGCAGTATGTCAGTTTCCGAGGCCGGAGCCGCTACTTCTCAATCAAGTAGCCGCTCAGTTTGCCTCACCAGGACTGATTGCCCCCCGCTTGCCAACAGCGCTCGGTAGAACGGATCGTCACCCATCCAATTACTAGCCCAGCCCGACAGCGTTTCACTTCGGTGATTTGACGGGAACCGGTATTACCACTGCGGCGAGGCCGCTGACAGTTTAAGATACAGCTGTCATAATTTTCATAGAGATAACCAGTTTAAATCAGTTTCCTTTTTTTTAATGACCAGCATGATCAAATACCCAAGTTACCATTAAATGTAAAGAAAAACTACACACTTTGTATATCAAAGGAAAAAAAACGACTTTAAAAATGGCTCTGAGCACTATGGAACTTAACAGCTGAGGTCATCAGTGCCCTAGAACGTAGAACTACTTAAACCTAACTAACCTAAGGACATGACACACATCCATGCCCGAGGCAGGATTAGAACCTGCGACCGTAGTGGTCGCGCGGTTCCTGACTGAAGCGCCTAGAACCGCTCGGCCACACCGGCCAGCAAACGGCTTTAACATTGATATGATGATGGTTGTTGGAGCATGCATGTGTATGGGATTCCTCTTTATAGCACGATTTGAGCAATTAGTGTTAACTGAAATGATTGTAACTCTAAATAAAATAGGAGCTACAAATTTCAAAAAGAAAGAGTATCTAGCTCTCATATGTTGCTACATTTACTATTTGTGTAGATATCTCAAACCGTCAATTGTGTACTACTTTTTCAGTGGTTACGTGTAACATACATTTGCATAGATATCATACTTTTCGTAAGCAGAATGGTAAACCGATAAGTTTAGCCACTGTGAAATCCTCTCTTTGTCGCTTTAGTTTTGATAAATCTAGGTACAATGTATTACCTTTCTAAAGCATAGCTTTTTATTTCGTACATACACACATCAAAAAATGTTTTGCATCACCTCGGTTCAGAGAGTTCCGGAACCTGTACAGAAAATTGGAATAGAAATCAACTTAAACATCATTTCCACCCTTTTTATTGCACATGAAAACCATACATTTCATGTTGTACCACCATACAGCGAGACCTTCAGAGGTAGTGGTCCAGATTGCTGTACACACAGTGGCACATCCTGTTGTATTGATGCACGCCTGTATTCGTCGTGTCATACTATCCACAAGTTCATCAAGTCACTGTTAGCCCAGATTGTTCCACTCTTCAACAGCGATTCTGAATAGATCTCTCAGAGTGGCTCGTGGGTCACGTCGTCCATAAACAGCCTTTTTCAAACTATCCCAGGTATGTTCGATACGGTTCATGTCTGGAGAACATGATGGCCACTCTAGTCGAGCGATGTTGGTATCCTGAAGGAAGTCATTCACAAGTTGTGCACGGTAGGAGCGCGAATTGTCGTCCATGAAGACGAATGTCACGCCAATATGCACTATCGGTCGAAGAATGGCATTCACGTACCGTACAGCTGTTGCTGCGCCTTCTATGACCACTAGCGACGTACGTTGGCCCGAAATAATGCCATCCCAAAACAGCAGAGAACCTCCACCTTGCCGCACTCGCTCGACAGTGTGTCTAAGGCGTTCAGCTTGACAGGGCTGCCTACAAACATGTCTCCGACGAATGTCTTATTGAGGCACATGCGACAATTATCTGTGAAGAGAACGTGATCCAATCCTGAGCGGTCCATTTGGCATGTTGTGGGGCCCATCTGTGCCGCCCCGCGTGGTGTCGTGGTTGCAAAGATGGACCTCGCCATGGGCGTCGGGAGTGAAGTTGGGCATCATGCAGCCTATTGCGCACAGTCTGAGACTTAACACGACGTCCTGTGGCTGCACGAAAAGCATTATTCAACATGGTGGGGTTGCTGTCAGGGTTCCTCCGAGCCATAATGCGTAGGTAGCGGTCATCCACTGCAGTAGTAACCCTTCGGCGGCCTGATTGAGGCACGTCATCGACAGTTCCTGTCTCTCTTTAACTCCTCCATAAACCTAACTAACCTAAGGACATCACACACATCACACCGTAGCGGTCACGTGGTTCTAGACTGTAGCGCCTACAACCGCTCGGGCACCCCGGCTGGCAATGGTGGAGGGGCTAAATATTTTAGACAATGATTGTAAGAAGCTAAAGACGATTTTTGCAGTGGACAGAGGGAATTTGTAAACTGGACTGTACTCTAAACAGAACGTCCTATTACTCTACATATGCTTTTAAGAGATTGAGGCTTGAATCTATATTGTGGAAATACGTGGAAGGGACTACCTGAAGAAGATTCACATAGGAGGGTAATTAAGATTAGGGCAATATTTAAGGTAGAAGGACGATGAGTGATTTCTTTTCATGCTTCATTATAAGATCTGTTACTTAAGAGCGATTGCAAGTTGTTTTTCTGATACAGAGACGTCACATCAATGAAGTATCTGCCTTGGCAGAGAAACAAAACCACCTACGAAGCATCACTTCCGTTTCAACTGAATATCGCCCACCGAATTAATCCTCTAACTACCACAAAATATTCGTCAGAAATATCGTTATTCTAGTTCTGCTTCCTTGCACAGTTGCGAAAGATTATTGTGATCCATCTGAGATTTAGAATCCCTTGTTCACGTAGAATCCCTTACTGATGCATGGAATTACTAGCCTGGGCTACTCCCAGGGTCATATCCGTGTATCAAAGAAAATTCTCCCCTCGCCATGCATCTTTGAAGTCGCTGAAAAATCTCTGCACTCGCAGTCGTCCCAATCGCCAGGGTCTCTGTCATCACTTGTCAACTGTGTCGCAGCAGCAGCTGTCAGGTCCGTGATCGCAGAAGTTGTCATTATCTGCTGGAGAATAACAGTTATTTTTTAGCTTTTCCTATCGCCGCACACTTCACGTCTTAGCAACAAATAACAAATAGTCCTTAGTTAATAACGAGCATCAAAACCGATACAGAGATTTGTGAACACAGAGTTGCCGTAGAGAAATTGAAATTGAAATTGTAATCCCCAAATCCTCCAAAAATAAGCGAAAAATTTAACTATTCAAGAAAGCCTTCCTGAGAGACAATGTCCACTCATTCCAAATTAATAATGTAAGTGTAGACCAGATGTGGCTTGAATTTAAATAAATAGTATCTACATTTACATCTACATGCTTACTCTGAAATTCACACTTAAGCGCCTGGCAGAGGGTTCATTGAACCATTTTCATACTACTTCTCTACCATTCCACTATCGAATGGCGGGTGGGAAAAAGGTACACCTACATCTTTCCGTTCGAGCTCTGATTTCTCTAATTTTATTATGATGATCATTTCTCCATACGTAGGTGGGTCTCAACTAAATATTTACGCGTTCGGAAGAGAAAGTTGGAGATTGAAATTCGTAAATAGATCTTGCCGCAAAGAAAACCGCCTTTGTTTAAGCGACTGCCACCCCAACTCGCGTATCATGTCAGTGACACACTCACCGCTATTCCGCGATAACACGAAATGATCTGCCCTTATTTGCACTTTTTCGATGTGCTCCGTCAATCCTACCTGGTAAGGATCCCATACCGCCCAGCAATATTCCAGCAGAGGACGGAAAAGTGTCATGTAGGCTGTCTCTTTAGTGTGCTTGTCGCATCTTCTAAGCGTCCTGCCAACAAAGCGTAGTCTTTGTTTCGCCTTCCCCACAATATTACCTATGTGGACTTTCCAATTTAAGTTGGTCGTAATTGTAATTTCTAGGTATTTAGTCGAACTGACGACCCTCAGATTTGTGCGATTTATCGTATACCCAAAATGTATCGGATTTCTTTTAGTACCCATGTGTATGACCTCGCACTTTTCTTTGTTTAGCGGTAATTGCCACTTTCCGCATCATACACAAACTCTCTCTAGATCATTTTGTAATTTGAATTGATCGTCTGATGAATTTACTAGACGGTAAATTACAGCGTCATCTGCAAATATTCTAAGGGGGCTGCTCAGATTATCACCTAAATCATTTATATAAATCAGAAATATCAGAGGGCCAATGACACTACCTTGCGGAACGCCAGATATCACTTCTGTTCTACTCGATGATTTACCGTGTATCACTACGAAATGTGGCATCTCCGATAGGAAATCACGAATCCAGTCACACAACAGAGACGATACTCCATACGTACGCAATTTGATTATAGTCGCTTGTGAGGAACTGTACCGAAGGTCTTCTGGAAATCTGGGAACATGGAATCAACCTGAAATCACTTGTCGACAGCACTCATTACTTCAGGGGAATAAAGAGCTGGCTATGTTGCACAAGATCGATATTTTCTGGCTCCTATGGGTAGAAATTGAGAGATTTATACCAAATAAATTATCAAACGACGGAGCTGATCCTCCTTGGTGTACAAAACGGGTTGGAACACTGTTGCAGAAACAACGAAACAAACATGCCAAATTTAAACAAATGTAATGTGCCCAAGATAGGCGATCTCTTACAATAGCTCGAAATTTAGCTCGGACTTCTATGTTAGATGCTTCTAACAGTCTCTACAACGAAGCTCTGTCTCGAAACCTGGCCGACAATCCAAAGAGATTCGGGTCGTATGTGAAGTATGTTAGCTGCAAGGAATGCCTCCTCTGCGCGATAGCAGTGGAGATGCTATCGAAGACAATGCTGCCAAAACAAAGTTACCAAACACAGCGTTCCGAAACGGATTCACGAAAATGACGAAGTAAATATTCCATAATTCGAATCGAGAACAGCTGCCAACATGAGTAACGTAGAAGTAAATATTCTCGGAGTAGTGAAGCGACTTAAATCACTTAATAAAAGCAAGTCTTCTGGTCCAGCCTGTATATCAATTAGGTTCCTTTCGGAGTATGCTGATGCATTAGTTCCATACTTAACAATCATATACAACCGTTCGCTCGAAGAAAGAACCGTACCCAAAGACTGGAAAGTAGCACTGGTCTCACCAATATTCAAGATAGATAGTAGAAGTAATTCACTAAATTACAGGCCCATACCGTTAACGTCGATATGCAGCAGGATTTTGGAACATATGTTGTGTTCAAACATTACGAATTGCCTCAAAGAAAACTGTCTAGTGACACAAAGTCAATATGGGTTTAGAAAACATTGTTGCTGTGAAATACAAGTTGCTCTTTATTCACATTAAGTGTTGGGTGATATTGACAAGGTAATTCAAATCTATTCCGTATTTCTGGATTTCTGGAAGGCTTTTGACAATGTACTACACATGCGGCTCGTAGTGAAATTGCGTGCTTATGGAATATCGTCTCTGTTATGTGACTGAATTTGTGATTTCCTGTCAGAGAGGTCTTAGGTTGTTTGCAGATGACGCTGTCATTTATCGACTAATAAAGCCATCCGAAGATCAAAACAAATTGCAATACGATTTAGAAGAGATATCTGAATGGTGAGGAAACTGGTAGTTGACCGTAACTAATGTAAAGCGTGAGGCCATCCACATGAGTGCTAAAAGGAATTCGTTAAACTTCGGTTATACGATAAGTCAGTCTAATCTAAAAGCCATAAATTAAACTAAATACCTAAGAATTGCGATTACGAACAACTTGAATTGGAAGGAACACACAGAAAATATTGTGGGGAAGGCTAACCAAAGCCTGCGTTTTATTGGCAGGACACTTAGAAAATGCAAGAGATCTACTACGGATACTGCCTACACTACGCTTGTCCGTCCTCTTTTAGCATACTGCTGCGCTGTGTGGGATCCTTACCAGATAGGACTGACGCAGTACATGGAAAAAGTTTGAAGAAGGGCCGCACGTTTCTTATTATCGCGAAATATGGGAGAGACTTTCACAGAAATGATACAGGTTTTGGGCCGGACATCATTAAAAGAAAGGTGTTTTTCGTTGCGACGTTACCTTATCATGAAATTCCAATCACCAACTATCTCCTACGAGTGCGAAAAAATTTTTACACCGACCTACATAGGAAGAAACGGTAACCAGCATAAAATAAGGGAAATCAGAGTTCGTACGGAAACATATAGTTCTTCGTTCTTTCCGCGCGCTATACGAGATTGGAATAATAGAGAATTGTGAAGGTGGTTCGATGAACACACTGCCAGGCAATTAAATGTGGTTTGCAGAGTATCCATGTAGATGTATCGTGTGTATTGAGTTCTTTTTTTGGAATCTTTAACTACAGAGATTAATTTGGCCTTGTGGATCTGTCACAGGTGTCATTGCCCATGAATTAAATAATAAAAGAAATCATCTGACTACGAAATTAAACAATGATTTCAGTGAACTCGGTAGTTAAATTTACGATAACCTGGTTTAACAATCACTGAAAGCAATAAACTAGTATCTTGACCAACATGGATAGTGGACGTGGACATATAATTCTAATTATGTATGTGGATAAAATATTTATATTCACAGGAGTCGTACCGTGAATACGGTAGGTTAGTAAATAGAGATAGAACGTGCTAGAGTGTGCACCTACTGCCGGAGTCTAGTGCATGTTGAAGTTCTAACTGCTATTATATCTTAGAAATATAGATTTAACCCTTTCTCTCACGAATTACCTTTTGCAGAAAAAAAGAATCATGACTTTGCTATCCAGTTCTTAGAATTAAATTATGTTAAATTATGATTTTTCAGATGTATAAAATATTCCGAAGTGCCCCTGCTCCCCCCCCCCCTCCCAAGGGAGTGATACAACACTTGCCCAAATGAGTACATTGTTTTGATGTGGGTGCGGTATAAGTGAATGGTAAAAATATTGTATTTGATTTTATTTTACCAAAATACAAAAGTTACGCAAAGCATACTTAATGATTATATACATAAACTATTGTTTCACAGTTGTGAAAATGATAATCAAGGAAACAATATTTTTATATACAGACATAAGTGAATTTGGTTTTGCCTTTCGAACCCGGTTTCGTGCCCCTGTCAAAAGATTTTTTTTCACTGGAAGATGCCCAACATTGGCCAAACGAACATCAGCTTCTGGACGAACTTCCGCACTGGCACGTTTTGAAGTACTTGGAGGTGGAGTTGGACTCTCAGTAATGAAACGCCCTCTTTTTCCTGGCGGCTGACTTATCTTCTGATGCGTTTCTCTTGTACTCAGTCCGTGCATTTACACATGCAATATCAACTGCATGAGCAAACATGCTAAGCGTCTCCTTTTTCGATCTGATAAATGAGCGGTAAATTGTGATCAGAAAATCCATCTTGTCGACCCCTCCCATATACTGATTGTATACTTCAATAACTTCTTGCCGGACGATTTTAACGTATTTCTTTCAGTTTTATCCCATATTTTACACACGTCTTTGATTCCAGTTCCCACAAGATACGACACCATTACCGCTGGCTTATTGTCATACCATTTTCTTACTCTAATTTCTTCATCTTCACTTATCAGTTCCTCAGCTCTACCACGTTTCTTGATGTCTTTGTCACTCAAGAATGGTAGGTTATTGAAGCGACTTCGTTGCACCGTACATACTGCGTACGTATTCTTATTCCTCAAGTAGCGCAGGAGACTATAATTTGAAAAATAAGTATCGAAAATGAGAAGCACATTTGTTTCATTGATTCTTTCTGCTAATTTCACCACTACTGATGCACCAAAACAAAAAATTTTTAACATTGCAGGATCAAGTTCTGTTCGTCGAACCTTGATGTACTATAAAATCAAACATCTGACGGCTTGTTCTACAGACTGCAGGTATTTTTATTCCTCAAGGTTTTGGTTTGCCCTTCACATGCTGTTTTACGTTCAAATCACCGAAAGATGACTAAAAAAGACAGCGAAATAATGTCCTAAATTTCTATAGTATTACAACTTTTCAGTCAAAATATACTCATTTGGAGACATGTATAAAGTTATAAATATGTCACGTACCTTTCTTTCTGAAACACACCTTTCGTGTTCACCTTCAAGAATGCACCTTACTAAGCACGAACAATTTTTTTTACCTAAACTCAGAAGATATTAACCGGCTGAAGGGAGATACAGAGATTACTGGGAAGTGTCCATGTGACTGTGCTCATTTTGTGGCACCACAGATTGACAGTAGATGTCGACACAGTTCCCAAATAAACTCTATGCTTGTGATAATATGAGGACAACACTAACAAATGGTAAAATTTAACGAATTTTAATATATTTAACATTCATTTAGTACGTCCTTATATGAGGACGCTATGACTGAAAGCATTAAATTAATAAATATCATCACGGAAGATTAGCTTTTTTTCTACAGTTCGCTTCGCTGTTTCGGATCATAAGCTGCAAGTGGCGAGTGAAGTGGCTTCAAAATCAAATATTGGCTCGGTACCAAAAACTCCCCTCCATTAGCGTCTAACTTCCAGAAAGCCCGGTGAGAGCCTCTCATTCAGAAGAGCAGTCTTTATGAAGGAGCCTGAATTGTATCAAATTGCAGGAAGACAAGCAGAGGATCGACAATGATGCAGGAATGGCAGGTGGTTCTCAAAAAGAGCAAAAGTAAGGCATTCCGCAAAGACAGTAAGGCCCATTATTGTTCTACTATACTATTGCAGTACAATCATTGGATGCAGTCACATCAGTAGAATGTCAAGGCTATGTGTACAAAGCGATGTTCAGTGCAAGGACTACACAAAATTTCTCACAGGGAAGGCAGATGTCGTGAAGAGTTTCTATGGAAGTGTAGTCTACTCACAAAGCCAGTACCATAGTTCGATCAAGACTGGAATATTGCTTGTCACTGATTTCTGTTCCACATAGCCGGCCGGAGTGGCCGAGCGGTTCTAGGCCCTACAGTCTGGAACCGCGTGACCGCTACGGTCGCAGGTTCGAATCCTCCTTAGGACATGGCTGTGTGTGATGTCCTTAGGTTAGTTAGGTTTAAGTAGTTCTAAGTTCTAGGGATCTGATGACCTCAGAAGTTAAGTCCCATAGTGATCAGGGACATTTTTGTTCCACATAGGACAGATTGAGGAAACAGAGATGACCCAAACAAGAACAGCACTTTTCATTACAGGTTCATTTAGTAACCGTGGAAGTATCTTAGAGATGCTCAGCCAATTTCCTGACAGAGGTTGTAAAAGAGATGTTCTGTATCACAATGTGCTTTCGTGTCAAAAACTTCTGAGAGCATAAATTCCTTGAAGGCGCAACCAGTGTATTGTTACTCCTATGTATATCTCGGGAATAGACCATGAACTAAATGTTAGCGTTAATCATGCTACATAGGCTTACCAACTATTGTACTTCTTGCGATCCATTTGGTACTGGAAGAGAAAAGGGAGAACTGATATTGGCACACAAATACCTTCTGCCACACACCTTCCGGTGGACTGCGGAGTATTGATGTAGATGCAGATGTAAATATAGATGTATTGAAGATCTGCTTGAAATGTCATCTTGAAGTGAAGATTGCTACCGGAGAGGGAGCCTGCTCCGGAAGTCACCACCGGTCTAACGCTCCCAACAAGAAAAACTGTGTTTTTCGGCATCTTGTTGTTTTGATTGTCTGAACACTAATTCCCGTGAGTGCCGACCAGTAAGATGCTTACAAGACGCTGGTCTCCCTCCTTTACTCTTATTTCAGGTTGTTAAAATGTTCGAAGACATCTTGGTCTTGACACTCCAAAAGTATCTCTCTCTCTCTCTGCCTAGTTTCGTGTGGAGGCTAGTATGATAGTACCTCTATAATCACATTCACATTCCTTACTCCCACTTCTATACCATTTAAGTGGATCAATGGTAACCATCTTTATATATTTTTAAACATTTCATTCGGTGGCACCCGGGCGTATCTCGGCATCAAACGCACTACAAAGATGCCCCAGAGTCTCTGTTCCCAATCCGCTTTCTAACATATTGCCTTAAACAACAATGTTTTTCGCCTAAGTTTGACTTCCCATTGTTTCCCTCTACAACAGTAGTTCTTCCAGAACTCTGGCCATTTAGTAGAATGCTTCCTGTGGACGCAGTTCGTGAATAGCAGATTCTGTTGTCCTGCACATCTTACAGACGTAATATGCAATGTTTGGACTCCAGACGCTCAGCGCAGGGGGCCGTTCTTTCTTACACTTATTAGGCAGAACACAGCTTGGCCCGACATTATACGTGTATCGCGTTTCCCGTCACACCAAGGTCACGCGGTGATTAAATGAATACGGCTGGAGGCTGACACCCTGCAGTTATTTGGTCTTGC
The DNA here is from genome assembly GCF_023897955.1 of Schistocerca gregaria. NCBI lineage: Eukaryota > Metazoa > Arthropoda > Insecta > Orthoptera > Acrididae > Schistocerca > Schistocerca gregaria. Next base: position 840,865,638 of record NC_064931.1, read on the forward strand.
AGCATGTCCCTCGTCTACAGCAGAGCCCAACCAGCTTTCACTGTGGCTTCTCATGTAGCTATGTGTGCAGTTTAATATACGATATCGTAATCAAATAACTTAATGTCTGCCATCACTAATAGTAATTCACATTTCATTACGCTCTAGATATTAATTTAATCTGAATTAATTTTACTCTATTTCATGGATTTTACATAAGGTTAAGACTGTCTGGTAAAAACGGTTGTATAACATTACCCCTTTTTCCTCTTTTAAATCTATGCAGAGGCAGTTGCGCTCAAGACTTTTATTGCAAAACTTCAGGAAAAAACATTTGTCCACACATGGAAAAGGGATTCTGAGCTCATTTTTGGAGCTGATTATCACACATTCACACTTTTCCGTACAGGCGCAATAGCTTGACTTCATTGTAGTAAGCACGATATTCATTTAGGGCATCATCTCAAGAACTGATGCAATCCTCCTTTAAATTAGTAATACAGTTTGTATTCTTGTCTCAACCTTCACTCACTGTTACTGACTTTACAAAAACAAGACAATATTTATTTCCTTACTAAGTTACTCACTTATAACTTACGCTTTATCAAACACCTTCTTTCCGTTTTTAAAATCTCAGTTAATCATTTACAGACACAGAGAAATTTTTTTTACAAAAATATTCATTAAGATATAGTAAACATAAAAAAACACACATGAAAGTATACTGTCAGACAATAAAGAAAAAAGCATAAAACGTACGTGAAACTCGATGCATCTATAGAAGAGCACACATAGTAAAACACCCATACAATATTCAAGGCTTATATGACACAAAATTTAGCTTTACATACTTAATTCGAACTACATGTCACCGACTGTACATCAAAACGCTCTGTACATCTGTAAATAGTGATGCAAACTGGTGTTGTCAAACATTAAATCATATATATACTCTCTATATCATTATAGTTTTAACAACAAAACTAATCCAGAATGCGTTTTTCACTCTGCAGCGGGGTGTGCGCTGATATGAAACTTTCCTGGTAGATTAAAAATGTGTGCCGGACGAGTGCTAGTTCTGCAAGGTTTGCAAGAGAGCTTCTGTAAAGTCTGGAAGGTAGGAGACGAGGTACTGGCAGAAGTGAAGCTGTAAGGACGAGGCGTCGGTTGTGCTTGGGTAGCTCAGTTGGTAGAGCACTTGCCCGCGAAAGGCAAAGGTCCCGAGTTCGAGTCTCGGTCCGGCACACAGTTTTAATCTGCCAGGAAAGTTTCAACAAAACTTATTTTTGAGAGAACACGGTCTATTTATTCAGGTTTATGACAATACTGTCAGGAATTGACTTTCTACTTGTGCAAACGATATATCTTATCACTGTCGATTTTTCATGTTCAAGACCTACAGGTCAGACACTATTATATAAATTTAAGCCCTACAAAACTTTGTAGCCTTAATTTTCAAGTTTCAATGAAAGAAAATAGACAAATAACATTATGGTTGGTTATTTGGACATAATTAGTTCGTTACCCGCTATCGGTGTGAGCGCTGGTTCGGTACGAGAGGTACAGAATTAATTTCTGACTTCAAGGTTCGCTTTTACGAGTAGAGTTTTTTGTGGCACATTAACATTGGTTAAAATGTCAGACTGCTCTCAGCTGAAGTTGTTTCCAACTGTCTGTGTCACACACATATGAAATAGTTAATTCAAATGTTCGTAGTACTGATAACCATAATATATCTCGAAAAAGTTCAAGTCTTGATATGACCACAGATAGTCACGTGTATTTCCGATACAGGTGTAAGAATAATGTCGTAATAATGGGCCTTACCTCATTAATAGTGCCACAAGATTCATCGAAATGGAGAGGTCTAGTGTCTTTCACTCGTCCAATTTTCTGATCGTGATTAGTGTTTACTTATGAGATGCGGTCGGCGACTTCCTCTTACTCGATACCACATTTCACTCTATCCGCAAGATTTTATATTAAAGACAGAAGTATTTGCTCTTCACACACATCACCTTGACAATTGCGAGTATGTTTGTGGTTATCTAAGTGTACATTATACATAAAACAAGTCCATTACCAGTAAAACGTCTCCGATCGCCCATTACAAAAACTATACACTTTTTCCAATGCACAGACACGTCATACAGACTAAATAGACCAATAAAATAAATATTTTTCTATCTCTGTCATGAAGTACAGTACGTCATGGTTTAACTCTTTGCCTTATCAAAGTATCCACCATTTTCCCTCTTAACAGCTGGTCAAACTCTTGTCATGACTTAGTAGATAGTGTATGAAGTTCCATGCGACTTTTCGCGGATGATACTGTAGTATACAGAGAAATTGCAGCATTAGTGTGTTCCCTGCCGCCGTTGGATAAGCAGCTGCAGCAGCAAGTCATATGTCCCTAGCTTACTTATTTGTTACATAGTTTAATTCTTAATTTCTTTGCGTGTTTTTGGGTACTTGCATTGTTTAATTCATATATTTCGGGCGTATTATAGTATTTGAGAGTTGTAGCATCGTGCTTTAGTGTTTACTTGGTAGATTCTTACTTAAATTGCGTGTGCGTTTCGTATAGGAGGTGTAAATTCGAGTTTTAGTTACTGTAATCGTAAATTCAGGCAGATTGTAGCGCAGTCGTTAGGCATTTGTACAGGTTAATTGATACATTCTTTGTGTGTTTCGCTTGCGTTATCTAGGCACGGTCTCGTGTTTCAGTATCTGTTGTTCAACATCGATTAGAACGGACAGGGACTGCGATTGCTGTGTTCGGATGAGGGCTGAGTTGGCATCCCTTCGCTCACAGCTGCAAGCGGCGCTGACTTCGGTCGCACAGCTTGAGGCTGTTGCCAAAGGGCACCACTGTGGGGAGCCGGACATGGGTATCACGGGGATGTCAACTTCGTCCCGTCTGTCCCCAGATCGGTCTGCCGCTGTGGTTGCCCCAGTTTCTGCCTGCAGTGGGGCTGAGCCCTCGTCTGTGGTTGATTGGGAGGTCGTTCCAAGGCGTGGCAGGCAGCGAAAGACGTCCCCGGAGGCTGATCAGAAGGCCTCCACGGTGCGTCTGAGAAACAGGTTTCAGGCACTGTCTCTGGCTGAGCCAGATGCAGCTGCCTGCCCTGTTTCAGAGGATCATTCTCAGCCTTCAAGGTCCGGGCAATCGCAGAGGGTGGGCTTACTGGTAGTTGGGAGTTCCAATGTTAGGCGCGTAATGGGGCCCCTTAGGGATATGGCGGCTAAGGAGGGGAAGAAAGCCAGTGTGCACTCCGTGTGCATTCCGAGAGGAGTCATTCCTGATGTGGAAAGGGTCCTTCCGGATGACATGAAGAGCACAGGGTGCAGCCAGCTGCCGGTGGTGGCACATGTCGGCGCTAATGACGCGTGTCGCTTTGGATATGAGGAAATTCTCTCTGGATTCCAGAGGCTACCTGATTTGGTGAAGGCTGCCGGTCTTGCTTACGAGATGAAAGCAGAGCTCACCATCTGCAGTATCGTCGACAGAACCGACTGCGGACCTTTGGTGAATAGCCGGGTGGAGGGTCTGAATCAGAGGCTCAGATGGTTTTGCGACCGTGTTGGCTGCAGATTCCTTGACTTGCGCCATAGGGTGGTGGGGTTTCGGGTTCCGCTAAATAGGTCAGGAATTCACTACACTCAGCTGGCGGCTACACGGGTAGCGGAGGCTGTGTGGCGTGGACTGGGCGGTTTTTTAGGTTAGAAGGCCTCGGGAAAGTACGGGGTGGGCTGCAATGTCAAAGGGTGCATGGCAAATACAGGACGTGCTTGGATCAAGGAACAGTCGGAATTATAGTTGTAAATTGTTGTAGTTGTGCTGGAAAAGTCCATGAGCTTCAAGCGCTAATAGAAAGCACAGAAGCTGATATCGTTATAGGTACAGAAAGCTGGCTAAAGCCTGAAATAAGTTGTGCAGAAATTTTTGCGAAGTCTCAGATGGTGTTCAGGAAAGACAGATTAGGCAGAATTGGTGGTGGAGTGTTTGTGTCTGTCAGTAGTTGTTTATCTTGTAGTGAAGTCGAAGTAGATACTCCGTGCTAATTGGTATGGGTGGAGATTATACTTCACAGCCGAACTAAGTTAATAATTGTCTCCTTCTACCGACCCCCAGACTCCGATGATACAGTTGCGGAACAGTTCAGAGGAAGTTTGAGTCTCGTAGCAAATAAATACCCCAATCATACGGTTATAGTTGGTGGGGACTTCAACCTTCCCTCGATATGTTGGCAAAAATACTTGTTCAAAAGCGGTGGTAGGCAGAAAACATCTTCCGAGATTGTCCTAAATGCTTTCTCTGAAAATTATTTCGAGCAGTTAGTCCACGAACCCACGCGACTTGTAAATGCTTGCGAAAACACATTTGACCTCTTAGCCACAAACAATCCAGAGCTGATAGAGAGCATCGTGACTGATACAGGGATTAGTGTTCACAAGGTCGTTATAGCTAGGTTCAATACCGTTTCTTCCAAATCCATCAGAAACAAACGCAAAATAATTTTATTTAAAAAAGCGGATAAATTGTCACTAGAAGCCTTCCTAAAAGACAATCTCCATTCCTTCAGAACTGACTATGAAAATGTAGACAAGATGTGGCTCAAATTCAAAGAGATAGTAGCAACAGCAATTGAGAGATTCATACCTCATAAACTGGTAAGAGATGGAACGGATCCCCCGTGGTACACAAAAAAGGTCCGAACGCTGTTGCAGAGGCAACGTAAAAAGCATGCGAAGTTCAGAAGAACGCGAAATCCCGAAGATGGGCTAAAATTTACAGACGCGCGAAATCTGGCACGGACTTCGATGCGAGATGCCTTTAATAGGTTCCACAACGAAACATTGTCTCGAAATTTGGTAGAAAATCCGAAGAAATTCTGGTCGTATGTAAAGTACACAAGCGGCAAGACGCAGTCAATACCTTCGCTGCGCAGTGCCGATGGTACTGTTACCGACGACTGTGCCGCTAAAGCGGAGTTTTCCGAAATTCCTTCACCAGGGAAGACGAATGGAATATTCCAGAATTTGAAACACGAACATCTGCTAGCATGAGTTTCTTAGAAGTAGATACCTTAGGGGTTGCGAAGCAACTCAAATCGCTTGATACGGGCAAGTCTTCAGGTCCAGATTGTATACCGATTAGGTTCCTTTCAGATTACGCTGATACAATAGCTCCCTACTTAGCACTCATATACAACCGCTCGCTCACCGATAGATCTGTACCTACAGATTGGAAAATTGCGCAGGTCGCACCAGTTCTTAAGAAGGGTAGTAGGAGTAATCCATCTAACTACAGACCTATATCACTGACGTCGGTTTGCAGTAGGGTTTTGGAGCATATACTGTATTCATACATTATGAATCACCTCGAAGGGAACGCTCTATTGATACGTAATCAGCATGGCTTCAGAAAACATCGTTCTTGTGCAACGCAGCTAGCTCTTTATTCGCACGAAGTAATGGCCGCTATCAACAGGGGATCTCAAGTTGATTCCGTATTTCTAGATTTCCGGAAAGCTTTTGACACCGTTCCTCACAAGCGACTTCTAATCAAGTTGCGGGCCTATCGTGTATCGTTTCAGTTGTGCGACCGGATTCGTGATTTCCTGTCAGGAAGGTCGAAGTTCGTAGTAATAGACGGCAAATCATCGAGTAAAACTGAAATGATATCAGGTGTTCCCGAGGGAAGCGTCCTTGGACCTCTACTGTTCCTGATCTATATAAATGACCTGGGTGACAATCTGAGCAGTTCTCTTAGGTTGTTCGCAGATGATGCTGTAATTTACCGTCTAGTAAGGTCATCCGAAGACCAGTATCAGTTGCAAAACGATTTAGAAAAGATTGCTGTATGGTGTGGCAGGTGGCAGTTGACGCTAAATAACGAAAAGTGTGAGGTGATCCACATGAGTTCCAAAAGAAATCCGATGGAATTCGATTACTCGATAGATAGTACAGTTCTAAAGCCAGTCAATTCAACTAAGTACCAGGGTGTTAAAATTACGAACAACTTCAGTTGGAATGACCACATAGATAATATTGTGGGGAAGGCGAGCCAAAGGTTCCGTTTCATTGGCAGGACACTTAGAAGATGCACCCACTAAAGAGACAGCTTACACTACACTCGTTCGTCCTCTGTTAGAATTTTGCTGCGCGCTGTGGTATCCTTACCAGATGGGACTGACGGAGGACATCGAAAGGGTGCAAAAAAGAGCAGCTCGTCTTGTATTATCACATAATAGGGGAGAGAGTGTGGCAGATATGATACGCGAATTGGGACGGAAGTCATTACAGCACAGACATTTTTCGTCGCGGCGAGAACTTTTTACAAATTTCAGTCACCAACTTTCTCTTTCGAATGCGAAAATATTTTGTTGAACCCTACCTTCATAGGTAGGAATGGTCATCAAAATAAAATAAGAGAAATCGCAGCTCGAACAGAAAGGTTTAGGTGTTCGTTTTTCCCGCGCGCTGTTAGGGAGTGGAATAGTAGAGAGATAGTATGATTGTGGTTCGATGAACCCTCTGCCAAGCACTTAAATGTGAATTGCACAGTAATCATGTAGATGTAGATGTAGATGTAGATTAGAAAATTGTAGCGAAATGCAGGAAGATCTGCAGCGGATAGGCACTTGGTGCAGGGAGTGGCAACTGACCCTTAACAATGACAAATGTAATGTATTTCGAATATATAGAAAGAAGAATCGTTTATTGTATGATTATATGATAGCGGAACAAACACTGGTTGCAGTTACTTCTGTAAAATATCTGGGAGTATGATTGCGGAAAGATTTGAAGTGGAGTGATCATATAAAATTAATTTTTGGTAGGGCGGGTACCAGTTGAGGTTCATTGGGAGAGTCCTTAGAAAATGTAGTCCATCAACAAAGGAGGTGGCTTACAAAACACTCGTTCGACTTATACTTGAGTATTGCTTATCAGTGTGGGATCTGTACCAGATCGGGTTGACGGAGGAGATAGAGAAGATCCAAAGAAGAGCGGCGCGTTTCGTCACAGGGTTATTTGGTAACCGTGATAGCGTTACGGAGACGTTTATTAAACTCAAGTGGCAGACTCTGCAAGAGAGGCGCTCTGCATCGCGGTGTAGCTTGCTCGCCAGGTGTCAAGAGGGTGCGTTTCTGGATGAGGTATCGAATATATTGCTTCCCCCTACTTATACCTCCCGAGGAGATCACGAATGTAAAATCAGAGAGATTCAAGGGCCCGCGGAGGCTTTCAGACAGTCGTTCTTCCCGTGAACCATACGCGACTGGAACAGAAAAGGGAGGTAATGACAGTGTCACGTAAAGTGCCCTCCGCCACACACCGTTGGGTCGCTTGCGGAATATATATGTAGATGTCGATGTGGATGTAGAGAGGATTTTGTACTGTGTTTCCACATAATGCAATGCAACACGAATATAAATTATTCTATAGGTCTTGAGCATTAGCTGACTTCTGTTTTGTGACTCCATGTCAAGTTCATCCCATGTGAGTTCATTATGATTAAAATCAAGTGACTATCTTGGTCAAATAATATTTCTCAGTTACCCATATTTCTGTTTTCTTTTGACATACACTGTACAGAAATTAGAGGCATGTCTGGGATCATTGTGCTGCTGTAGAATACATCCACGACTGGTAAGTCTCCTATCAGATGGAGCTACATTGTTGATCAGTAACCTGTGAAACCCTTCCTTTCCTGATTTTTCATTCATTCTCACTAGATCACCAGTCTTACCACCTTCAAAACAGACATACACTAAGAAACCCCTTCCGCCATGCTTCACCGTTCCGTCACATGCTGACTATTTATAAATTCTCCGCGAATTCGACAAACCTATATTCGATGGTGGCTTCCAAATACTTCAGATGTATTTTTTCCATGAATAACAGCTTGGGCCATTGCTGCACGTTCCAGGTTTATGTTGCTGTGCCCATTGCTTTTTTTTCACCTTATTTTGTTTTCGTGATAAAGGATTTCTGGCCGCTATGCATTGCTTTGAAAGTTGTTCGGGAAGATGCTATTGCACTGTTGACACAGAGCTGCTCGCGCAATAGTTACGTCCTCGCGAATTTCAGGTGCAGCACGAGTCCTCTGTTGTTCACTCTGTACACATATGAAGTGAATTTCCTTGGATTGTGTTACTCGGTGTTTTTCACCGCATTCGCACCAGTTTTCTTGAACAACCCGAATATAAACACCATTGTAGACTGGACTGTGCCAACATTGGTTGCTATTGTCCTACTAGCATTGCCGTCCTGATGTTGAGCTACAACTACAGCCCAGTTTTTCAGTTCATTCTCGTGTTTACATCAAACTGTGAAGTAATACGGTATGAACCTGATCAGGTATACTGAGACACTGCTAGATGCACACAATCCGAACTGATTGCTACTCAGTCCTATTTGAATGAGGCCTACTTGAATGGAACCGTCTTAGGTAAAGGCACGTCACTGTTATAGTGGATACTAATCAACGTCGCTCTACATGAACAGCCTGTCAAATACACAAGAGAGGCCCTTAGTCTTTACATATTTTTACTTGTTTTATTATCGTAATGGACATGTGAGAGAACATTCAAAACGAAATCTCTTTTTTAAGCACAAATCCATAGCCGTGATAGATGACTGAAATCTGTTCACCCGTAGTGAACAGTCATCACATGGACAAGACGTAATGGTTCGTTGACACTTTACACGTCCAGACTCTCCACCACATCATAATTCTGCGTAGGTAAACAGGACGGTAAGAGCCAGTCTGTTTTGTCGATATTGTGCTCCGGACTACCAACTGGGTGTTCCACTCAGCAAGGCGGCTTCTGGATGCGAAAAATTCCTTCGGGTCCTTACGGTGGCTTTCCCGGTTGCGTGGCCAGCGACCAGTACCACAGTTGGGCGATCAGCTAGACGGATTTTTCATGCAATAGGGACTGTGTCAGACCAAAATTGTTGGGTAATCCCACATATGCTATCCGTTTCTCGTATCCTCTCTGTTTTCTGACACGCTCCTAACGGTCGCTCATTTCCTGTTCCACTTCTTGTGTGCCGGCCGAGGTGTCAGAGCGGTTCTAAGAGCTACATTCTGGAACCACACGACCGCTACGGTCGCAGGTTCGAATCCTGCCTCGGGCATGGATGTGTGTGATGTCTTTAGGTTAGTTAGGTTTAAGTAATTCTAAGTTCTAGAGGACTGATGACCTCAGAAGTTAAGTCCCATAGTGCTCAGAGCCATTTTAACCCCTTCTTGTGCGTTTGACCGTGCCTGTACGAAACCCGTCAAGTTAAGAATATAGAATAGTGGGTAACTCTCTCCTACGGCATTACTACCTACGAATTTTTTTTCTTTCCTCTTCCACTTCTCTGCTCCACATGTCTTCCGATTCTTCGTCATCTTCGTCATTTCTACGTCAATCGTTTCATTACTCACTACGACCGAAGTTGCACTCATAACTACAGTCGAATCGCCTGTTTCAATCTCCTCACAGTCTCTTGTTAATTCGTGGCTTACCTCGGCTGCTCCTTCTCCCTTTTGTTCCTCTTCTCTCCCTAACGTCACTCCCTCTTCTTCGTGAGCAACAACCAGGCCTAGCGATTAACAACCTTCGCCTGTTGCTCGCCACTGTCTGTATATTTTAACTTACATTGAAGTGCCAAAGCCATGGGACAGCGATATACACATATATAGAAAGCGGTAGTGTAGCACACACAAGGCATAAAAGGACGAGCTGTAATTTGTACTCAGATGCTTCATGTGCGTAGGTTTCCAGCCTGATTATGGCCGCACTGGAATTAACAGACCTTGAACGCGGAATAGTAGTAGGAGCTAGACTTACAGGAAACTCCATTTCGGAAATCTTTGGGAATTCAATACTCTGCAATCCACAGTGTCAAGAGTGTGTCGAGAATACCAAACTTCAGGCATTACCCTTTACCATGGACAATGCAGTGGCCGACGATCTTCAGTCAACCGCCGAGAGCTGCGAGTTGTCAGTGGTAACAGACATATGGAACTGGGTGAAATAACCCGCAGAAATCGATGTGGGACGAACGACGAACCTATTCTTTAGTGCACTGCGGCAAAATCTGTAGTTAATAGGCTATGGCAACAGACGAACGCCGCGAGTGCCTCTGCTAACAGCAGGACATCGCCTACAGCATCTCCCCTTGGCTCGTAACCATGTCGGTTGGACTGTAGACGATTTTAAAACCAGTGTCAGGTCACAGGAGTTCTGATATCAGTTGGTAAGTGCTGATGGTAGGGCTCGAGTGAGGCGCAGAACCCACAAAGCGATACTCAATTTGTAACCAAGGCACTGTTCAAGCTGCTGGTAGATTCATAATGGTGTGAGCTGTGTATACATGGAATGGACTGGGTCGTGTCGTCCAAATGAACCGATCATTGGCTGGAAATGACTATGTTCGTCTACTTCGAGACCATTAGCAACCACTCATGTGCTTCACTTTCCCAATCAAACATCTCCAATTGTTTCTCTTGTCATGTCGCCGATGATGTGGTACCCATCACTTGTCATCATTCTGTTTCCCCATCGATTTCTATTGCTTTGTGGTGGGTGCCTCGTCTCTAGTTTTTATTATTATGTTGCTGGTTTCCTGGTGGAAAATGGACCTGAAGGAAGTTAAATCTTCTCTTGCTTCTGTGCTGCGATTGTATTCTAACTCTTATATCAAACGTCGGAAACCTGGTACCTCTTCCATGTTTCTTGCTGCTTTTACAATGTCCCTCTATATCGGACCTGGTAGCTTCGTCAAAGAAATTCATATAAATTTAACTGACTTGTTTTATATATCTAAGAATTTATTTCTGTCGAACAATTCCTTGGAAATCTTCATTGGGTCCTGCCACCTCGAGTCAGCACAATGCTCCACTATTTGTATCCTCAGTTTAACTTGAATATGCTTCGGTTTTGACTAGTATTTATTAAGCTAACCAGATTTGAGCTATGAGCAAAGCCCACAGTCACCAGTAGTTACTGTCATTCTCGCTGCTGCCTCAGCTCAGAAGTGCACGAAAACATAGTTAATCTTCAAAACATGTGCCATCATCTTCGTAACGCTTATCGATACTGTTGAAACCTGTGCATGGCTGGAAACGCCAATCGGGAAACTGGTCTCACGTTGCACAACAGCGTCCATAGAGGCAGACATTGACGGAGTCGCAGGTGGGACTTCGAAGATGACGGTGGGAGCCCCTGAAACGCTCAGCTTAGTGTCTAGATGAGATTCCTCCAAAGGGCGATACATTGATCATGACACTTAAGTGAGATCCAGGTGGATTTCTACAGGCCTGTTAGACGGGGGAGACAATTGTGCTGCAGTAGCATGCAAATGTGACGGCGACAGCGGATTTTGAAGACCCTGGTGACGGAGTGGGTCTGTGAAAAGAAAATGAGGTGGCAGAACCTCCATAGCAACAGGACAAAGCTGTTTCTGATCCACCAGTGCCGCATTGTTGGACTCTGGAGGATGTAGGCGGATCTAAATATAACTACAATTACTGCACCGCACACCGGTTTGCGATCACTGCCAAACATTATAAAGTAAACAGCTTACTGAAGATGAAACTTGGACCCATGAGGCGAAGCATAGGTCTACTGCCGTGCTTCCATGAGATGGAACAACGTTCGATGATGACGACAGTGGAGAAACTCCGCTGGCGATTTTCCGTCTCTTGTCAAGAAGCGATATGAGGACAAGAACATTTTGAGGGCTTGGTCCCTTGAGTGTGTAGAATGCAGCTTGCCCTATGCAACAAATTACATAGGGGCAAGTTCCGCTCTATCCATTGAAGGGACCAAGCCCTCAAGGTGTTCGTGTCTTCATCGTTCCTTGCCAAGAGATACCAAATCGCCAGCGGTAACAAATTATGTGGTGACAAGAAACGCTCTGCGCACTCAAGGGACCAAGCCCTCAGGGTATTCTTGTCTTCATATCGCTCACTGACCAGAGACAGCTAATGAACAGCTGTAAAAGAAGCCATTTGATAGTCGGTGGAATGGTGCCGTAATGCGCTGAATACCATAGTCACTACAAAATTGTGGGAGCTCTTTAGAGATAAACTGTAATCCATCAACAGAAACGATCACTTCAGATAAACCTTCTATGCAGAATGTTGACTGAGGCCCGACATTGGACTTGTTGACGCGCTGGAGACCATTAGCACTACAAATGAGAATTTGTTGAACATGTCCATCACTAACAGCCATCTGGTATTCCAGAATGAACAAGCAAAGTGTGCATCGAATTTCTGCAATTGACCTGCAGGGAGCTGTCAACGTTAACGTGAAGTGGCCCGAAGCTCCGCATAATTTGCGCACTGACAAATCTACTCTCCGATATCAGTGTCTATACGTGGACATATACAGTGGCGTTTTCCGATCTGTTTAGTACAGACAATTCCCATTGATCTTGATGTAAAAATATTAACACTTCACGCCAGATGGACTGTGGCACCAAGGTACGAGCATTGCCATTGAGAAGGAGCAGCACATTTGTACATATATGGCGTGATGATGCACGTATAAACTGCATACCATAGATCTCCTTACAATTGTGAGGCCACCCTCGACGAACCTGTTCCAAAATAACACCCAATGCTGTGTCAGATGCAGTTTCCTTTACTATCCGACGAAAGTTCACAGAAATATCGTCCAAAGAATTGAAATCCAGGGAATCCACCTGGAAGCATGAGTCTTCAGAGAAGTTAAACGAGACATCTGAACATAAAAGTAGCAGAGAGAGACGATCTCTGCATTTGAGTACTTATATCGATCAGTGCTTCAGGTCACAGTGGCAATTTGAAGGAAACAAGCCTTTGACTATAAAATACAAGTTTTCTCACCACCCGCCCAACTGTCATGGTACTTGCAGTGGATCCTGATTTTTTTTGGAATTCCTTTGTGATGGTCTGGATAGATGTCTGCCTATTACACATTACGACCCTCCTCAACCGTCGGTGGTCTCTGCCAGTAACAGACGAGGTCGCCCTGTGCGTTTTTGAGCTGTACATATCCCGTACCGTTTCCACTTCATTATCACATCAGAAACAGCAGATCTATGAATGTTTATAAGTGTGGAAATCTTGGGTACAGACGTATGACACAAGTGACACCCAATCACCTGACAACGTTCGACGTCCGTGAGTTCCACAGAGCTCCCCATTCCGCTCTCTCACGATGTCTAATGACTAATGTGTGCTTTATACCTCCTCTTCCCTCTCCTCTTTCCAACTAATCAGAGAATAGTATTAAAAATAGCCCTGGGAAGTTAAAAACCGTCTGCTCCTACCTATCTACCACCAGTCAGAGAATAATGTAAAATTGGTGTCAGATCGCATGATACGTGACAAAATCAAAATGCAGTGGTAACATGATGTACCAGACATTCAGTAAAAAAGTTGTTTAACTTCCACATGAATGTTATGGACGATCGTTATTTCCCTTGTTTACATACCTCTGGCGTAATATTACTGTCCTGATTAATAGATATGACGGCAAGTTACAAAATTTTCTGAGATAGAGAATGAGGAATGTGTACATGTACATACCCCTGGTGTTACATTACAAATTTTCCATATTCCGGTTCAGCTCATACATTTATGTTCTAAAACGAAAAACATATTGATTTAGAAACTATTTGATCTTTTATCTTTGTATCCACTGAAAACAAGGTCAAATGTGTGCCTCATATACGCAAAATGTCGCCTCTGTACGTCAAATTCTGTGCACCTTTCAAACATGTAATCTGTCTGCATTTGTTAAGTACCATCTTTCTTAAACTCTGTCAAAGTAATCTTTTCTCTCTTTGTGATATATGTCAAAAATACTATGCATACCTGTGGCTCATTGGATATAATACTGCAGCCGATTGACATTTTAAAAAATACAAGAAAAACGTGTTTATGTGTATATAACTACCTGCTCTAACTAAATTGTATGGTCGATGAGCTAAACAGTTTGATCCCGTAGGAACTTACCACAAATTTCAAAACAAAACAAAAGAAAATCTAAATTGCACACATGTCCATATTCGGATGCAGCCCATTTATTTCTTTTTTAAAACGAAAAACGTATTGATTAAGAAACTATTTAATGTTTTATATTTGTACTCACTGGAAACAAGCATATCTGTAACATGTACAACTTCTTTGAATTAGTAGTGTGAACATAATGTATAGCGGAGAGGTAATACTTCAGGCAGCACTATGCCGAAATTTTCATGATTCTACCGCCCCTGTGAGTACACTTCAGTGTAAAATATTTGTGTTTTTTAACCTAAAAAACGCCTTTTCTAAACGAACAATTTGTCGTCAGTAAAGTCGCAACAAAACCTACACTGCTCTAGGTTTGCTACTATGATAGGACGACTGTACTCTTCAGCAACGCCAACTGTGTACATCTCTCGTCTAAGCACATGTAACCTAGTTCTCTACCGTTCTACTCTCGAATAGCGAGCGATAAAAGCGAACACTTTAATCTTTTCGCGCCAACTCTGATTTCTCTTATTTTATTATCATCATCGTTTCTCCCTATGTGGGTTGACGACAGCAAAATATTTTCACAGTCTGAGGAGAAAGTTTGTGACTGATATTTCATGAGAAGGTCCTGCAGCTGAGAAAATCGCCGTTGTTTTAATGACTCCCGCCCCAATTCGCTTATCACTTACGTGGAGCTCTCTCCCTTCTCTGACGATACAAAACGAGCTTCCTTTCTTTGAACTTTTTCGATGTTCTCCGCCAATCCTAACTGATGTGATTTCCATAGCGCACAGCAATATTCCAGAAGAGGGTGGAAAAGAGTAGTGTAAGCAGTCCCTTTAGTAGACCTGTAACATTTTCTAAGTGTACTCCAAGTAATCGCAGTCTGATCAGCTTTCACCACGATGTTATCTATGTGACCTTTCCAATTTATATCATACCTAATTTTAACCGCTAAGTATTTAGATGAGTTTAGCCTTTGGATTTGTGTGACTTACTGTGTAACTGAAAGTTTGCGGATTCTTGATAGTGCTCAGGTGGATGACATTACAGTTTTCATTATTTAGAGCCCGTTGAAACTTTTTTCACCGTAGAGATGTGTTGTCTAATACATTTCGCAATTAGTTTTGTTGATCTAATGACTTTACATGACGGTAAATTACAGCATCATCTGCAAACGGTCTAACAGAGCTGCTCAGATTATCTACTAACCATTTCCGTATGTCAGAACTCCAGAGTGCCTATAACACTATAACGCCTGATATTACTTCTGTTTTACTCAATGACTTTAAGTTAGTTATTACGAACTTGGACCTTTCTGATAGGAAATCACGACTTCAGCCACACAACTAAGATGGTACTCCATAGAAACCCAATTTAGTTACAAGTCGCTTGTGAGAAAAGGTGTCAAAATCTTTCAGGAAATCTAAAAATATAAAATCAATTTATCATACTTTGTCTATAGCACTCACTAATCCCTGAAAATAAAGAACTGGTTGAATTTCACAAGATCGACATATTTTACGTCTGTGCTGGCTACTTGTCAATAAATCGTTTACTTCGAGATGATTTATAATGTTGGAGCACAGCACATGTTCTAAAATTCCAGCACAAGTCGACGTTAGTGATATGGGTATGTAATTCAGCAGATTACTCCTATCTCCTTTCTTCAGTATTGGCGTGTCTTGGGTGCGGATCTACATCTGAAGATGATCGTGTAAAACATCGAATTGTGTTGCGGTAAAATAAACAAGTGACTGATGCAGAAATTGTTTTATTTGCACTAAAGAGTTGTTTAGTTTTTCTCGTATGTACCACTACATCTCTCACAGAGCATTTAATGTGCACAGGCAACATGTTAAAAGACTACGTACCATGTTTCTGACAAGCAACTTAGAGAATATAGAAATATTGGTAAAAACTGTCGATATTAATGAATAAATCTATTGTGAAATGTCAGATACCGTATTAAGATATTTAAAGGGGTCGAAATAGGAATTTGAAGGCATAATTTGATACATAGTTGTTATAGAATGTTCGTAAAATTTCGAAATATTGTTTTCATAAGCTAACTTTTCGACGAATGTTATTCTAAATCAGCAGTGATTAAAAATATTCATATTGTTTATAAGCCATCTATGGACAGAATAGTACTAACAAACAGAGGCCTCATGCAATTTATTAAGTCTGTGACATCGATTTTTAGTATTCATGTTGAGATATTTTTTTAGTCTAAAAATCTGCTCGCTATCTACTTCTTGGATATCATTATTTGCTGATATTTTTATGGTAATTGCGTAGCAACAGGATATAAAACGTATGTCGTGAGCTATCTTCAACTGCTTTGCAAGTGCAGGCAAGCTTCGCGGCTGCGTTCCATTCTTCGCCGGTCGGCTGACGGCGCAACTGCATTTCCAGGCGGCTCAGTCGAGATCAGCCAAGTTAAACAACGACCCAAGTTGGGCCGGGCGCTGCGCTGCGCGCATGAGCGACCACCAGTCCTGGGGGCGCTGTTGGCCGCAGCGCAGCCGGCCAGTCCCCTTATTACTATCGGACAAGCCTTACTCCACGGCAGCTCCAGAGCCCGGCAAAGTCTTCCAAGGATCGCTTTACTTTGAGGACACTTAACCATCCCTGATTCTATGACTGAATGTATCTGGTAAGTGCCACACGAACAAGTGGACTACCATCGTTATGTTAATCACCATTATCCTAAAACCTTAACTGTACCCTTGTAAACATACTACGCCGACTCTAATGGCCATCGTTTACGTAGTTAGTGATAACATACCTGGGACGCAATCTATAACCTTATCGCTCCATTTTTGCCTAGAGCTTCGTTGCCGCTGCTAAGGATCTCAACATAGAGTGGAGATACACAAGTTGAAGTTGTTCTATGTTTCTTGCTTTGGAGGTAAAATACTAACAACATCGTACAGATAATAATAATTTTCGTCATCCAATAGCGGAAATATGACCAACAGTTCCACGTGGACTCCGAATCACGTGTCGTTCCTGGAGACTCCTGAAATGATTGATAGATGAAGGTTAGATGAAAGGAACACTGAAAATTTGCATAGTCCGACCGGAATACCATCCTGTGACCTCTTGGTTTCCAGGCAGAACTTCTACCGCTAGACCAGCAGATCGGCGGCGTTATATCAGAAATGGGTATAACTACTGAAGTGCTAATATGTATAATACAATGGCTGCCATAGTGACCAGGACAGTTTAAAACGTCAGAACATGTTCAAGAGGATAGAAGACTATATTAAATATGACCATTTGTAGCCGTTGGTGCCACGATCAGCAGGCGCGGCGAACGTGTAGTCCCAGCTTTGAGATATTTGAATACTTTCGGATGATGGCGTGAATCGATAAATTGTTGTGTGAAAACTAATGTACGGTTCTGTATCTGCCTCTATTTCAACGAATATAATGTGTTGCAACATTCATTTTGACAAAGGTTACTCTGTGAGTTTAAATCTCTACTCCCATATTCCCAGGATTATCTTCCTCAGCAGAAAACGAAAAACCAATTAGGCAATTATTCCTAATTACACACTTTGAGCCCGAAAACCATACATCAAAAAGACATACTTTTGTAAACGAGACGCCCATTATAGGAAAGACGATGCTCTTACTTTCTACAGTTCCCTACTTTCTGTTACTATGATGTCTCAATAAGACGTTGTCCTTTTCTCTCACTTCCCTCCCTTTATAGTATGTCATTTTATAATGTGTAAAATTATCGTAAGTACTGTGAGGTTACAATTAAACTTTCGCTACGTCAGGGAGCCCACATGTTAAACTAGGGATCGTAAGACATTTGTGTGGATTTGAAGAAGAAAAGTTACGGATAAACCACTGAAGAAACACATTTCAATCTTCACATTCAAGGGAAACGTTTGTTAATTGTGTACCATGTTTACGTTCCAGATTACAAATGTTGCTCTGTGTGATGACAGCCTGAAACCGCACTGGAGATAGCATGTTGTTCAACTACTATGTGGAAAGAGAATCTGTCCGTTTTCCTTTAAAAAGTCGACATTCGTGAGTAGTACCAGAATTATTGCTGCTGCTTTGATAAAACAGCTTTACGAGTAAGGCCCTGCTCACCTGGACATGACGTAAGTTGACTGTCTGCAAGTGTATTGTACACTGATGCTTGTGTTTCAATCATACAATGCCGTATTAGTACCGGCACCTAACGGCATCTGATGACACTAAAACTAATAACAGCGCGAATCCTGAAGTGCACAGTCTAAAAATCATTCCTGTAAATCTGGTTACCCATCCGGTAAGCAGTTTTCCGACGACACTGGCACAAGCAGAGAATGTATTATTATAACGAACTTGTATACGGTCACAAGTTCTCAGCAGACAGTCCATATTGCGAATAATAAGTTTAAATTTTCAGTTATGATGCCAATAGAAAACTTTGTGTGTGATACGAGTACAGTGTGTGCGTGTAGTTTCCATTGGTCTTAATATAAGTGGCAGTCAACTAAAAACGAAACAGGTGGAAATAAATAAATAAACTGTTAATTACTTTAAATGTAATCGCCGTAACTATTAATATATTTATCCCACTTTAAGACAAGATATTCGTTGTCTTCGTGAGGAAATGTTTCCGGTTGCCTATGGTATCATGACTGTACACAGGCAGGCACCGCTTAGTTCGAAGCAAATCGGTGGTCATGGTTCAAAGGACTCTGAGCACTACGGGACTTAACATCTGAGGTCGTCAGTCCCCTTGACTTTGAACTACTTAAACCTAACTAATCGAAGGACAGCACTCACATCCATTCCCTAGGCAGTATTCGAACCTGCGACCGTAGCAGCAGCGCAGTTCCGGACTGATGCGCCTACAACCACTCGGTCACAACGACCTGCTCGGTGGCCATGAGCGTCTTTCTTCGGGGCTCCAAAAATACGAAAATTGCAGGGGAAGAAATCGGGACTGTATGGAAGATGTGTAAGGGCTTCCCACTAAATGTTCTGCAGCGTAGTCGAAACAACCTTGCAACATATGGGCCAGCTTCAGAAGTTTAGCTGAGAACGCCTTACACATCCTCCATACAGTCCCGATCTCTCCTCATGTGAGTTTCATATTTTTTTCAGCTCTAAGATACTCGTAGCTGTCGAATTGTTTCGGACGGAGAAGTGTAGGCCTGGGTAAAATCATGGTTCAGTGGGCAACCAGAAATGTTTTACTTGAAGACATTGACCCACTTGTCTCACATTGAGATAAAAGTATTAACAGCTATGCGGATTATTTTGAAATAATCACAGGTTCTGCATGATACTTGCTTTCCCCAAAGCTTTGGCAGGCATCAAAATGATTGAAATGGTTCTGAGCACTATGGGACTTAACATCTGAGGTCATCAGTCCGCTAGAACTACTTAAACATAACTAACCTAAGGACATCACACACATCCATGCCCGAGGCACGATTCGAACCTGCTACCGTAGCAGCAGCGCGGTTCCGGACTGAAGCTCCTAGAACCGCTTGGCCACACGTCCGGTTTGCTGGCATCTTCAACTGGAAAATGGCACCTGTTCCTTTTGCGAAAGACGCCTGCGACCGTTTGCATGAGCAGAAATCACTACAAAACTTTTGATTATTGGTTAACTTTAAGTAGGAAGTTTGAAGTTTGAATAACTGGAATGAAGTTTGAATAACTGGAATGGTAACTGAAATAAGACGTTACTGTGAGACCGAGTTAAGAATTTCATATAACAACAACATTTTATTTAATAAAATCATGAAAATAACCCTTTATCACTCACTTTACTTAATAGTACGGTTATATGGAATGATGGCCCGTCATCAGTGATACCGAAAAAAATAGCAATTGTATGCACCCTGACTATCTCTCCTAACTAAGATGACTATAGGAGCCATCACGCAGTGCGTCTATACTCACCAGAGTCTCTGCAGGGAATCTTAACAATCTCTCCTCGTCTGGGGTCGACACATGGTGGCCGGAAGGACTCAGAGAGTCTGCACAGCGGCTATTTGCAACCCAACGGGGCCTGCTAACGTGCGGGGAACTCATGTTTCTCTGGTCCAATGCAGACGCACTCTACTTAATACACTGGTTGGATAAACTGCATCTCCACATTCACAGAACCCACAGCAGACAGCCAACGCATACGTCAGCAGACGACCCGCATTTACATTTGCAGACTACACTAAGAGTGATAATATAACATAATTCCGGATAAAAGTTCCCTGAGTGTTGGAAGGGCACCCAGGTGTTTTTTGTGCATGTAACTGTTGTATCAAGCCATGTAGCGGGTCACATCGGTATCGTTTTCACTTAACTGCCCTTATATATTCTCACTCCTATGAAAATATGAAGACAGTCTTTGAATACATAATAATAACTTTCAGAATAATATTTTACAGAGTGGAGTCCCGATGTGCACTAAAGTAATCACAAGTTCATGTAGAAAAAGTAAGAAGAGAAATGTCATATACTAAGAATGTCTGCATGTGACGTTTCACATGACGTCAATGAAACAATTTTTGAATGAAATACGATACTATAGAACGTGCACAGACGTATTTTAAACCTACGACATCCATTCAGACTTTTAAAAGTGAGAAAATACAGGTTTTTAAAGTCATAGGAACTAATTACGTATATTTCTGTAAAAATTTTGCAACGCTGTATTCATATAAAATATTTTTCTTCTGAGTTGTTGTGAAAGGCGCGCACTCTTTAAAAAAAGTAAATGTGATGGTGATGATGTTGGGTGGCGCTCAACTACGTACCCTCCGACTCAGAGTTGAAATATTAAAAGTTCTGGCTGGTTTCGTAGTCTAGGGGCTGTGGTACGTAGTTGCCGTATTACAAACCAAGTACTGCAGAGTCTACAGTATACGATAAGAATACACACATGAATCGAATGGTCGAAGGTTTCTATCACTCGGAAATTGCGAATTATGAATGTAACATATAAATTTATATATGAAAGATTGCAATTAAATAAAATCGGCAGGTACTGTCTGCACCTAATTAGTTATGAACAACAACATAGCTCGCGAGATATTCACTTCTAAATGCACACTACGTCTTCACCGTAGAAGCTACAGAAATCTCACAAGTGCACAAGTCAGCACAAAGAAATTTTTTTGTCTGTCGCGACCACGCGCAAACCGCTCCACTCTCTCCAAGCCTCTGCCGCGGCCAAGGGTCCGTCGCGCCGTCATATCCAGCACTTGCCGTGTCCTGTGCCAGCCGTCCCTCACGCCGCACTGTCCCGAACTCATATTCCATTCACTTCGGTAGTCGCCTCCCTTAGTAACGAGCGCTGTGATTGGTTAGAGCCCTCACTCCATGTCCTCAAGCCAACGTACACTCACTACCAAAAATTACTTTCGAAATACTGGATTTACATTTAAATAACTTGAAAGTAAATAAAAATATTTCTACGCCTAGACCTTAAACACGCTTTAACACACATTATTAGGTACATAAACAAATTAAATAAACATATATCAAAGGAACAAAACAAGCGGTAGCCTAATGTCTCTGTGCTTTCTAAAACACAGTAAATATTTAACCAGTTTCTTCATGGATAGTATATATCTGATATTAACAAAGACATATGAGAATAAATATATTTATAAGCATGCTCCTATCGTTTTTTCGAATAACTGTGGAGTACTTATGGCCTGACGCGATCGTTAGTAGTCGGCCACTTTGACCTCCAATAACTTATGTACTATTCAAGTTACATGCCTGTAATTGATACTAATTTAGGTTTTCACTAACAGCTTTCTAAAGACATGGCGATCGACAAAATCGAATGAAGCGTTTAGATGTTGGAAATTCGTTGCTGGGTGTTACTTGTATACTTTACTGTCAGATACAAAATTTTCAACTAATAAAGATATTGAAAATCTGATTACACCATCAGAATCTTGGTGCTAATAATGGTAATTAACATGTTTCTTTTTGAGGTATCACGATTCATCTGGCTACTATTAGTTTCTATATGAACTGTGAAACGTCTGCCATTAAGGTTTCACAAAGTGCGCCATCTTTGGCACTCCGGCGTGTCTCCTTCATCTACACAGCGTCACCATAGAATTCCCAGCCACGTGCTCGATGCACCACGTGGTCTGGCACTTGTGCGGCATCACGCGCTTCTTAACGAGCTGCGCCTTGCCGAGCGTCCCGAGTGGTGGCCGCCCGTTACCTCACAGGCGTTAATACGGTGAACGTAATCAGATATGCTATACTTATAGTCTCATCTGCTGATTTTTTATTGAATCTGTTCCCAATAGTTCCGTAACTTAAACTTTCTATTTTTTGAATGATTGTATTGCGAAACATAGTGCCCATCAAAATACATCTCCGACATTGCCATGAAGAGTAATTAGCTCCAAACAACTGATTGCTACCATCAGAAATCGTACTACTGCCTGTTATATACATTGAAAAATACTAAAAGCTATGTAATGTAGTAGATTAATCAAGTGCCTGCCGTGAACAGTTGAATTAGAACGGATTTGAATTAGAATAACTCTTTTTTTAATCCATCAACAGATTATTTGCAAATAGTATAAGACATGTCATTTTAACTGAAAAACAAAAAGAAAATGAGGTATTCTGCTTTATCTACATATCAACATTATCTTATCAAAAAATATCTTAACACAATTCATTTATTTCACATTACTGTCCACACTACACATAACCACGCACTACACTACACAACACTGTACTCCTCTCTCTATCTTTCTTTCTCTCTCTCTCTCTCTCTCTCTCTCTCTCTCACACACACACACACACACACACACACACACACACACACACACACATACACACACATACAGACTCGGCTAGCTTCAGGATCTCGATAATATGTCAGCCATTTTATTTAATTCCCTGTAAGCTGAGTCAGTACCTCTCCAAAATTCATCGATCATTCAGATGAAGAAAATGGTAAACGGGTACAATAGTTTATTACTTATCTCGGGCATAGTAAGATACGGTAAGAGTTGTGAAATTGTGACTGTTTTGTAGAATAAAACATGTTTATTAATAAATAATTTAGCTTTTTACTGTTCCCTACCCTGTGTTACGTAAATGATTCTTCACTTCGTACTGTGAATTACTTAAGAGTAACGTGTTAACTAACATTGTAAATATCTTGGTTTCAGTTGACACGTGAACTTCATACGCAGTTTGTTGTACAATTACAATCCTGTTGCGAAATTCGTGTCGCTTTGTTTTTTGACTCTCAGTAAATATAAGATTAGTCTCGCACTTGTTCGATTATAATAAATATTACTGATCTTGAGATAACTACTGATTCTTTTCTTCGCGCATAACAGATTAGTACATGTACTCACATGGTATAGTTGAGTCCTCAGCTGTTTAAAGAGACATTATCAGGGAGTTCAGTTATTGCTTTTGGCTGTTATTGTAAAGAACCTTTGCTGTTACTTGAAGACTGTGTCCGTGTATTGTAAATGGGAACTTCTTAAAATTATTACATAGCTAAAAATGGAACGTATATAGGAATATTAAGTAACTACAGGGTGTTTCAAAAATGACCGGTATATTTGAAACGGCAATACAAACTAAACGAGCAGCGATAGAAATACACCTTTTGTTGCAATATGCTTGGGACAACAGTACATTTTCAGGCAGACCAACTTTCGAAATTACAGTAGTTACAATTGTCAACAACAGATGGCGCTGCGGTCTGGGAAACTCTATAGTATTCCACATATTCACCATGCGTAGCAATAATATGGCGTAGTCTCTGAATGAAATTACCCGAAACCTTTGACAACGTGTCTGGCGGAATGGCTTCACATGCAGATGAGATGTACTGTTTCAGCTGTTCAATTGTTTCTGGATTCTGGCGGTACACCTGGTATTTCAAGTGTCCCCACAGAAAGAAGTCACAGGGGTTCATGTCTGGCGAATAGGGAGGCCAATCCACGCCGCCTCCTGTATGTTTCGGTTAGCCCAAAGCAGTCACACGATCATCGAAATATTCATTCAGGAAATTAAAGACGTCGGCCGTGCGATGTGGCCGGGCACCATTTTGCATAAACCACGAGGTGTTCGCAGTGTCGTCTAAGGCAGTTTGTACTGCCACAAATTCACGAAGAATGTCCAGATAGCGTGATGCAGTAATCGTTTCGGATCTGAAAAATGGGCCAATGATTCCTTTGGAAGAAATGGCGGCCCAGACCAGTACTTTTTGAGGATGCAGGGGCGATGGGACTGCAACATGGGGCTTTTCGGTTCCCCATATGCGCCAGTTCTGTTTATTGACGAAGCCGTCCAGGTAAAAATAAGCTTCGTCAGTAAACCAAATGCTGCCCACATGCATATCGTCGTCATCAATCCTGTGCACTATATCGTTAGCGAATGTCTCTCGTGCAGCACTGGTAGCGGCGCTGAGGGGTTGCCGGGTTTGAATTTTGTATGGATAGAGGTGTAAACTCTGGCGCATGAGACGATACGTGGACGTTGGCGTCATTTGGACCGCAGCTGCAACACGGCGAACGGAAACCCGAGGCCGCTGTTGGATCACCTGCTGCACTAGTTGCGCGTTGCCCTCTGTCGTTGCCGTACGCGGTCGCCCTACCTTTCCAGCACGTTCATCCGTCACGTTCCCAGTCCGTGGAAATTTTTCAAACAGATCCTTTATTGTAACGCTTTTCGGTCCTTTGGTTACATTAAACCTCCGTTGAAAACTTCGTCTTGTTGCATGTTGTCCACAGCGCACTTACACGTTGTGAACAGCACACGCTTACAGCAGAAAGACGACGTACAGAATGGCGCACCCACAGACTGCGTTGTCTTCTATATCTTTCACATCACTTGCAGCGCCATCTGTTGTTGAAAATTGAAACTACTGTAATTTCGAAAGTTTGTCCGCATGAAAATGTACTGTTGTCCCAAGCATATTGCAACAAACGGTGTATTTCTATCGCTGCTCGTTTAGTTTTTATTGCCGTTTCAAATATACCGGTCATTTTTGAAACACCCTGTATATGGTACCGTCTCTTACTGGCTGTCGGAAGACTCTAAGGGTATAGCATCCTGATGACGTTTCCTTTGCTAGTGAATATGTGTGTTGATTCAATTTCATGTGGCAGTCAATATTAATGCCTAAAAACTTTTTCTTTCTTGCACATTATTTAAATGTTTCGTCAATGTTTGCGTTCACAGAATTATTTTCTCCCTTTAATTCGAAATGCATACTGACTGTTTTCGTTATCTTCATCATACGCTTACAGCATGATGAACAAGAGGAAACATTTTTTATGGTGTAACTGGCTTTTTGTGCTAGCAATTCTGACATTTCTTCTGTGCTTATAGTGTTGCTGTCATCAGAAAACATAACGTTTTTTCCCATGTCTTACACTATCTGGAAACTCGCTGATATAGGAGCTTTAAAATAAAATTGGCCCTTTGATGTTGCCCACAGGGACTGCTGTGTTAATATACTTGGGATCTGATAAACATTTAACAAAAATTTTGCTTCATTTGAGAATCATTGCACCCTGCTTCTCACCATGACAGGAGATAGTCATTGGCTCTTTTCTGTAATTCTAATGATTCTAGCTTTGGTTATAATAGTATTTTATGGCCAGCGATATCCAAGGTCTATGGTAGATCTAAATATATACCTGTGGTAAATTTATCCTTGCCTACAGTATCGTGTATCCTTTCTGTAAATTTTAGTACGGCTGATTCTGTACTTCTACTATTGCTAAAGCGAAACATTGTTTCATTGTGGATGTCTAATTTATCAGAGTAATTTATTAGTCTGTCTTTAGAAACGTATTTTATTGTTTTCGTGGATGATGACAGAAAGGAATTGGGCCTGTAGACTTATACATCTTCTGCGTCACCTCACTTAAGTAGGGCACAACGTTATCCTGCTTCAGGTTCTCAGGAACCTGAGCTGAGAGACTCATTTACTGTGTCAGTCAACTAAAGTTTTACACTGACAATACTTTCTTTAATTACACAGAATGGCACTTCATCTGTGACTTCTGGCTTCCGACGTGGTATTTTTTGTAGAGGAGTATGTTGTACCTTGGAACGCTTTTCAAACGTCCAACTGTTTCTGTCTCTGTTATATTAGTATCAAATATTTTCTTATCCCATTTCTGAATGATGGCATTAAAGGTTTGAGAGCTGCAGAGTTTTTTAGAAAGTTACCAAATTTAATACGGATAAGTAATCTTTTCTAAATATAAAAAAAATTCTCACATACAACATACTCATGTATCTAGAACCAAATTCTCTATCGTTACGTGACAAATACAACTTTAATATAGAATCTACTAAAAACTAAAACACATTTCGATTTTCCAGACATGTAAAATTGTGGTAGTGAAGATACTCAGTCAATTTGAAAATATCATATGCCCGATGGTAGAAATCCATAACCCATTTCAAGGTACAGATTACGACTGGGATTAGTAGCAAATCGTGTGTCTGTAAAAAGACTGATGCGTGAAGCATTAAAACACCACCGTCACACCATAGAAAATAATTATACTGACAACCAGAGAAAATTCTGATCCTACATAAAGTTGAAAGGATCAAAGGCTTCTGTCCAGTCACTTGTTCACCATTCTGGCACGGTAACAACCGATAGCAAAAGAAAAGCCAAAGTTTTAAATATCACCTTTAAAATATGATTCACGTAGGAGGATCGCGGAAACGTATAACCACTTGACCGTTGTACAAATTCCCGCTTCGGGGTCATTGTAATAGCCATAACTGGTGAAGAAAGCAAACTAAATAACATGGAAACGAGTAAATCACCAGGTTCAAATTGAATCCCAATTCGTGTTTACAGAGTACTCTATGGCATTTCCCCCCTTGCTTAGCTTCCACTTGTCGCGGATCTCGCTCTGAGCGCAAAGTACCAAGCGACTGGCAAAAACCGGAGTTGACTCTTATGTATAAGACGAGTAAGACAACGGACCAGCAAAATTATAGACCAGTATCGTTAACATCGGTTTGCTGCAGAATTTTTGAAGATATTCTCATACCCAACATAATAAGAGCTAGTGTCCACAAATCAGCATGCATTTTAAATCATATTTCATGCGAAGCTTTCCTTTTTCTCACAAGATCTCCAGCG
Source organism: Schistocerca gregaria (assembly GCF_023897955.1). Lineage (NCBI taxonomy): Eukaryota > Metazoa > Arthropoda > Insecta > Orthoptera > Acrididae > Schistocerca > Schistocerca gregaria. Next base: position 840,892,775 of record NC_064931.1, read on the forward strand.
AACCACGGATGAAGTCCAACAGGCAGATTCCTACTCTTAGATTGTCGGAAAGCGTTTGACGCGGTGCACCGCTACAAAATGTAATGGTAGATACGAGCACACGGAATAGTTTCCCAGATATATGATTGGCTCAAAGATATCTTAAGTAATAAAACCCAGTACGTTGTCCTCGACGGCGAGTGTTCATCACAGAAAAAGCTGTTGTCAGGAGCGCGGACGGAACTGTGGTACCACCGCTCTAGTTCTCTTTGTAAATAAACGATCTGATGAAGTGGGTGGACAGCAAATTGTGACTGTTTACTGATAACGATGCAGTTTCCGGGAAAGTGTCATCTTAGGTGAATGTAGGACGATTTAGACCTTGTTTCTATTTGATGTGATGAATGGAAGCTTGCTCTCAATTTGGAGAAAGAAAGTTAATGCAGATGAGTAGGAAAAACAATCCTGTAATTTTCGAATAAATGTTGTGCTGCTACATAGTAGAGCCACGTCTATTGACTCTCTAGGTGTAATGCTGCAAAAGGGATGCGAGATGGAACGATCACGTCGTCTCGGTACTATGGACAGCGAAGGCACTAGTACGTGTTATTGGAAGGATTCTAGGGAACGTACTCCACTTAAAACAGAGACAGCATAAACCACAACACTAGTACGAGTCATTCTAGAAAACTGCTCGTGTGCTTGGGATGTACAGCAGTTCAGATTGTTGGCAGTCATTGAATCAATTCAATGACGTGGTGCTAGATTTGTTACTGGTAGGTTGGATCAGGACGTGAATACTACGGAGATACTTCGAAAACTGGAATGGGAATACCTACAGGGAAGACGACATTCTTTTCGCGAAACACTATTGAGAAAATAAAGACAACTTGCAGATGCAAATGACGGCAGGAAGAATCTGCTGGCGCCAACTCAAAATTTCGCGTGGGGACCGCGAAGAGAAGTTAAGAGGTTTTAGGGCTTCTGTGTGGCATATAGATAGTGTTGTTTTCTATCCCTATTTGCAAGGGGAACAGTAAAGAGAACGATCAGAATTGGCTTGTGGATTAATTATGTAGATTAAAATTCACTGATAATTGACATGATTTATCATTCCATGCTGCCACTATAATTCCTTTTTAATTATTTTGCACATAATCAATACTAGTTAATAGTTCGTTATAGACTGAAATTTCGAGAAAAAAACACAGACGCCTGCCTGGCTACAGTTACGCAGAGAATCAACACTGAGAAAAGTGAAAGCCCTAGAATAAATATCCAGTCCTCTAGAAAGCCCAACCAGAATCAAATATCGAAAATTAATATTCACAATCAACGCTACAGAAGAATGCTGAAGATTAGATGGGTAGCTCACATAACTAATGAGGAGGTATTGAATAGAATTGGGGAGAAGAGGAGTTTGTGGAACAACTTGACCACAAGATTGGATCGGTTGGTAAGATATGTTCTGAGGCATCAAGGGATCACCAATTTACTACTGGAGGGCAGCGTGGAGGATAAAAATCGTAGAGGGAGACCAAGAGATGAATACACTAAGCAGATTCAGAAGGATGTAGGATGCAGTAGGTACTGGGAAATGAAGAGGCTTGCACAGGATAGAGTAGCATGGGGAGCTGCATCAAACCAGTCTCAGGACTGAAGACCACAACAACAACAATCAACGCTCTAGCTCGTTAACTCAAATTGTTCTGCTTTAAAAAGTATAGGATGCTGTCTTCCAATAGTGGTAGACCAGTGGTACCCAATCTTTGCTAGACTTTACCACTGTCTACAATCAAACATTTGCTACTGCCCCCACCACACATCCCAGCATCATTAACATTGTCGCCTAAGTAAACTTTACAATGATACAGTAAATAGTATTACTTCAACATTTCCAGTTTGGAGACGACAAAAAATTAATTCCGTAAATAAACATTCCAAGACTGCGACAGTGTAGGACAAAGGCATAAGAAGAAGAATATAATGATGAGATGCAAGATTATATAATTCTGGTGACTGCACAAATATGTCAACGGTATATTTTGATTTGGATAATAGTGAATTTCACTGGTCTTCCGTCACTAGTCCATAATAGCAACCATGTGCTTCTATCCTCTGTGTAATTCAGGAACCGATGTTTTCTTCGAATAGTACGGTATCTTAACTTTCAGACTGATACTTAAAGTCCAGGGATTTTCCTTTAGAAACGAAAAGTAATAGATATAAAGGTTTTTGCGAATTTGCATGTGTCTACAGATGACAAAACTGACACTCTCTCTAATGGGTAATAGACTGTGTAGGCTTTTGTGTACTAACACCTTCTTTCGATACCACATATAGGAAGATTTATGTGTAATACCTGTGATTAATTTACATTCCTGTTTTGTGTGCTCTTTCGATGATCATTGTAAGTACTATCTACCATCACGACCACTAACTATGTGTTACTCGTTAGCTGTATCTATTCATCATGTAACTCAGAGCGTTTATCTGCCACAAATGATATGTATACATTGTAAATAAGAATCTTTTAACTGTAAACATCCCCTTGCATTTTCCATGATATTTTTTCTGTTTTTTTTAACGTCACTTTCCCGGAGATATGTAATTATGCAAACAGATTACTGGTTTTCCCGCCTATCTTTGTCATTAATTGAAATTTACAACTCACTGAGAGCTGCACTCTTGGCAGCCGCTAATTCCTAAAAGTAGGAAGTTAGTTTCGGTCTGTTACAGGACAGCAGCATCATTGTCCTATAAATACTCCTTATCCACAGATATTATTGCCTCTACAACCAATCGGTTTAAATTCGGAGGGGTGTTCGTTACAACTTGTTTTCAATACTTTTCCACGTCATCATTGATGAAAACGTTTCAGCGAGACCCTAATGTGTAACCCACTGTTTCTGTTGGTCTTAGGACGTGCCAGCTTCTAAGCGTTATTATTGGCAGTTTCTTCTACTTTGAAAGTCTTTTGGAAGAGACATTTGGACCCCTTTCTCTCTCGACACCCCTTGATGGAACGCTCACGTGTCCCGTTTAAAGAGGTCACCGACGTGGTATACAATGAGCCTAGCCTTTCGCGCACTGGCTACAACCACAATGTGCTCTCTGACTAGGAAACATATTGCTGCTAGACCTGTTCACCTATGAGTGGGCCACTTAATGTAATCACAGATTTAGTCCCTTGGCTTTAATCCAAGCAACACTTCACATGTTTCGAGCATGTTGTGTAATCTGTTCTAGGACATTGTATAAGTCCTGCAATCTATTGATCCCTGAAATTGCGTTTCAGCTGACAATATGTTTGGGACAGTCAACCATTTACTTCACAATTCTCTTGCCAGATTGATCTGCGGCTGGTAAGAAGTGTTGTGGATTGCCTTGATTATTAAATTCATTACCGCATGTAGCCATTCATTTATCACAAACTGTGCTCGACTATACATTGTGTGGGTCGACCAAACTGGGGCACATTATGTTTGGCCATTAATTTGGTTATTGTTTTAGCAGAAAGAGCTCCACAGCATTAGAAAGCAGCTTATTTAAGACTATAGGATTTAGTTTACAGAATATCCGAAACTGAATAGCATAGTGAGATTCAAAATATACGCTTCAGTCACGAATTTGTTTTATTATATACACTACCGCTTTCGGAAAAATTATATTCCAATGTTCAGGCGTACAAAATAACAGTAGAATTCAGTGTAGCTTTCACTGAATTGTAAAGAAATATCTATCGATGGTAATTCACTTACAAATGTAGACGAGAAAATGTGATCGGGTTAGTTTAGAAAAGAGTAAATCCAGAAAAGGAAATTAGTTTTATGGGGATCTCAAACTGTTATTGTGGTCTTCACTTCGGAGACTGGTTTGATGCAGCTCTCCATGCTACTCTGTCCTGTGCAAGCCTCTTCATCTCTGAATAACTACTGCAACCTACATCCTTCTGAATCAGCTAAGTGTATTCACCTCTTGGTCTCCCTCTACGATTTTTACACTCCTCGCTTCCCTACAATACTAAATTGGTGATCCCTTCACGCCTCAGAACGTGTCCTATCAACCGATCCCTTCTTCTAGTCAATTTCTGTTACAAATTCATCTTCTCCCTAACTCTATTCAGTACCTCCTCATTACTTCCGTGATCTACCCATCTAATCTTCAACATCTTCTTGAGCACCACATTTCGAATGCTTCTGTTCTCTTCTTGTCTACACTGTTTATCGTCCATGTTTGACTTCCATACATGGCTACAGTCCGTGTAAATACTTTCAGAAAAGACTTCCTAACACTTTAATCTATCCTAAATGTTACCGATTTCTCTTCTTCAGAAACACTTTTCTCGCATTAGCTAGTCTACATTTTATATCCTCTCTACTTCGATATCATCAGTTATTTTACTCCTCAAATAGCAAAACTCATTTACTACTTTAAGTGTCTCATTTCCTAAGCTAATTCCCTCAGCATCACCCGATTGAATTCAACTGCGTTCAGTTATCCTTGTTTTGCTTTGTTTGATGTTCATCTTATAGTCTCCTTTCAAGACGCTGTCCATTCCGTTCAGTATCTCTTCCAGGTCCTTTGCTGTATCTGACAGAATTAATATGTCGTCGGCAAACCATAAAGTTTTTATTACTTGTCAATGGATTTTAATTCCCACTCCTAATTTTTCTTTTGTTTCTTTTACAGCTTGCTCAGTATACAGATTGAATAACATTTGGGATAGGGTACAACCCTGTCTCACTCTCTAGTTAACGACTGCTTTCCCTTCATCCGCCTCGACTCTTGTGTTACCCTCGACTCTGCCACCTAGTCTCGGCACAAATTGTAAATAGCATTCGATCCCTGTGTTTTACACCTGGCACATTTAGAATTTGAAAGAAAATATTCCAGTCAACTCTGTCAAAAGCTTTTTCTAAGTCTACAAATGCTAGAAACGTAGGTTTGCCTTTCCTTAACCTATCTTCTAAGCTAAGTCTAAGGGTCAGTGTTGCCTCGCGTGTTCCAGTATTTCTGCGGAATCCAAACTGATCGTCCCCGTGGTCGGCTTCTACCAGTTATTCCATTCCTCTGTAAGGAATTCTTGTTAGTATTTTGCCACCATGACTTATGAAACTGAGAGTTCGGTAATTTTCACACCTGTCAACACCAGCTTTCTTTGGGATTGTAAATTCTATATTCTTCTTGAAATCTGAAGGTATTTCGCCCGTCTCATACAGGCTGCTCACCAGATGAAGGAGTTTTGTCGTGGCTGGCTCTCAGTTGTCCGAACGGAGTGTTGTCTGCTCCCGGGGCCATGTTTTGATTTAGGTCTTTCAGTGCTCTGTCAAATTCTTGACGCAGTGCCGTATCTCCCATTTCATCTTCGTCTACGTCACCTTCCATTTCCATAATATTTCAGAAAAGTATATCACTGTTGTATGGGCCCTCTATATACTCCTCCCACGTTTCTGCTTTCCCTTCTTTGCTTAGGATTGGTTTTCCATCTGAGCTCTTGATATTAATAGAAGTGGTTCTCTTTTCTCCATAGGTCTGTTTTCCATCTGAGCTCCTGATATTAATACAGGTGGTTCTCTTCTCTCCAAAGCTTTCTTTAATTATCCTGTAGGCATCATGTACATCCTTACATTTGTCCTCTAGCCGTTCCGGCCTAGCCATTTTGCACTTCCTGTCGATCTCATTGTTGTGAGGCTTGTCTTTCTTTTCGCCTTTTATATTTTTCCTTTCAGCAATTAATTTCAATATGTCTTACGTTACCCAAGGTTTTCTACTTTCCCTTGTCTTTTTATCCACTTGATCCTCTGTGCCTTCACTATTTCATCTCTTAGAGCTACCCATTCTTCTTCTACTGTATTCCTTTCCCCTGTTCTTGTCAACCATTCCCTAAACTTCCCTATGAACCTCTACAACCTCTGGTTTTTTCAGTTTACGCAGGTCCCATCTCCTTAAATTGCAGTTTCTTCAGTTTTAATCTGTAATACGTAACCAATAAATTGCGGTCACAGTCCACATCTGCCCCTGGAATTGTCTTACAATTTAAAACCTGGTTCCAAAATCTCTGTCTTACCATTATATAATCTGTCTGAAACCTTACTATGTCTCCAGGTCTCTTCCACGTGTACAAGATTCTTTTATGATTCTTACACAAAGTGTTTGCTGTGATTAAGTTATGGCCCGTGCCAAATTCTACTAGTATTTGATTTTCTATTTATAACCCTGTATTTATCTAACTAGACGTCTTGTTCCTTCTGCCATCGAACTTCACTAATTCACACTACACCTAACATTCACCTAACCATTTCCCTTTTTATATTTTCTAACCTACCTGCAAGATTAAGGGAGCTGACATTCCACGCTCCGATCTGTAGAACTGTAGTTTTGTTTCAACTGCTCATAAGCCACGCATGCTGCCGGTAAATGCCAGACTACTCCAAGCTTGATGTAAGGAGCGTAAACATTGGACGACTGTACAGTGGAAAATCGTTGTGTGGAGTGACGAATCACGGTACACAATGTGGCGATCCGATAGCAGGGTGTGGGAGGCGAAGGAGTTATGGTGTGGTCGTGTTTGTGATGAGGGGGGGGGGGGCTTGCACCCCTTGTTTTGCGTGGCACTATCACAGCTACATTGAGGTTTTAAGCACCTTCTTGCTTCCCATTGTTGAAGAGCAATTCGGGGATAGCGATTGCATCTTTCAACACGATCGAGCACCTTTTCATAATGTGCGGCCTTTGTCGGAGTGTTTGCGTGACAGTAACATCCCTGTAAAGGACTAGCCTGCACAGAGTCGTGACCTGAATCCTACAGAAAGCTCACACACCGAAGCTTGCACAATGTCTGTGTTGGCACACTAAAGAACAACCTAAGTGCATACACTAGCTATCGATTTTTCACGGAATACATTGGTAGTCAGAAGCCAGTATTGTTAGCCAATAAAACTGCACATCAAAAGCACTTTTCATTTTCTCATTATTTTCGGTGAAGTTTTAGGTGACTCACTTTTTCGAAAAATTGTTGTAATAAACCTACGCCTTACATTTTTAACATAAATTTTGTTAGCAAAAATTTCGAAAAATTGTTCTTCGATGTACATAAAATTTTTACATGATACTCTCGCAAAAATAAATAAAAATATCTCTTGGTGAGTCACCTAAACCTTTCACCGAAAATACTGTGGAATGTAAGTTGTGTTTCAAAAATACGTGGAAAATGTTTCCTTGTGCAGACATACACTTTTTGAAATGTAACAATACCTATTGACACTAACATACTAAAGGTAAGCTAAATTACAATGTCAGTGATGTTTTCTGCAGGATTCTAGTGTGAGTCGTGTACAAGGTAATTCTTGCTAACCATATGTATGTTAAAAATGTAAGGCTTAGGTTTATTACAACATAGCTTAAGAATTTGAATTAAATCGTTCAAGAGTTTTTCGAGAAGTTTGCTAGCAATATTGTCATGTCATATATTATACACATACACATACTCACATATGATAAACATTAAAAAATTGTTAGGCTATGTGCGTCCTAATGTTTATAAGAGTATCGAGTAAATACATGAAGTAAATTTTACGAGAATATTCTGAGATTTCTACTAACAATCTTTCCTCTTCAAATGTATGTGTATATATATATCCTATGTTCGTTAAGGCATTTATTTTATTGTTTTTAGAAATACATTATCTCGTGGTAAGTTCCTATGGGACCAAACTGCTGAGGTAATCCGTTCCTACGTATACACACTGCTTAATCGAACATAAACTAACTTACGCTAAGGACAACACACACACCCATTTCCGAGGGAATTTATATGAGTTCCGTGTAAATATCTGAAATATATCGGTCAAGGATTTTTCGTGATTTATACCTTTATATGCATAGTAGTTTAGATATTTTAAATTGATAGGTTCAAGCAAATGTTTTTTTCCCAACTGGTTCCCTGTTATTTCAGAAATCACCACTCAAGCGCAAAATGGCGGTTGCAGCCTAGAGTTCACTGCACTGGAATTCAGAAAGCATCTCACCATTTCCCACTGGGGCAGTTCAGCTCTCTACGTAGCAAACGGTTTACACTCTCCACTATCGGTTGCAACGCGTCCAATATCAAATGAGTGGTCTCTTAACAATTTGGCCAAAATATAGCGGTTGCACGCATTTAAGTTACCTTACAAGTTGCAGAGATATTTCCTAGTCCTCCTCTTCTTCCTTCTCGAGTCTCTGGCCGTTTATATATCTTGTAGTCCGATGTAGTCAGTGTTTTCTTACATTCGTTGAAGGCTCCTGCTATTCACTATCCCCCCATCGGGGATTGGTTCTGTTTCTAGTGTTTTTGTTGAGGGATTGCCTCCGCAACAACTTTAGCAACACAATGCACTAGTATGGTATTGCCAAAGATTAGCGTTTTGGGCAGCTGTAATAGTAGGTGATTCGCTTTTAACCTGTCGACATAGTTCTTCCAATTACCTTTCCGGAATGCTCAAATCCATGCAGGCTATAGCCAGCATAGTTCTTGGATTTGCCAGGAGTCGTCGGAATAGTTACTACGTGAACGGAACCTAAAGTATCTCCTTTTACTTCGCAGCTGGTTAGGAGTATCCCATGTAGTCATACAAGGCTGAGATCTATTCCAGATACTGCCTGGAGCTGAGGCGTTAGTCCTGTAATGGATCTGTCATTTAGCAACACTAAGTTTCCATCTTCCTTGGTTGCCCTAAATTGCTCCATATTGCGATCGTCCTAGTGGTATCCCCATGATAAGTGATGGGCATTGAAGTTCATACCACAAGCAGTGGGCCGGCCGGAATGGCCGAGCGGCTCTAGGCGCTACAGTTTGGAACAGCGCGACCGCAACGGTCGCCGGTTCGAGTCCTGCCTCGGGCATGGGTGTTTGTGATGTTCTTGGGTTAGTTAGGTTTAAGTGGTTCTAAGTTATAGGGGACTGATGACCTCAGTTGTTAAGTCCCATTGTGCTCAGAGCCATTTGAACCACAAGCAGTGGGCTGCCAGATTGTTCTAATAGAGAGGTGATATCGACTGTTGTTTGGAGCATGTTAGGTGGCCTGTTGATAGCCAGTATACGCAGGTGGTAGTCTGAGTGTGTGTAGATCTCCTACTTTTGTGTGTTATAACAACACGCTCGTATTGTGACACGAGAGAATTTGCAAGGGTGACCTGAAGGATGTTACTATGGTTTCTTTGAAACCCATTGCCGTAGACGTGTGGAGGTTTTTGCGCCAAACTGTAATTAATTTTACGACTGAGGTAATGTTTTACATTTGCATATATCAAAATTACATTAGTTTCCAAAATTTTGTCGTGTTGTCGCAGGCGGGCTGCTGTTGGCAGCGCCATTAGAGCAAGTACGCGGTGGAAACGGAGCCTATTAAGCGGCGTATTTATGCAAGCGACGCGCGGAGCGGCGCGGGTGTTGATTATTTGCCCGAATCAGCCGAACGGGTGCGCTCAATTATTTGGGACGCGTGTGGCGCTGATGCGCTGGCGTGTGTTTTGACAATGCGTAACTTAATTATGAGGCGCCGGAGGCAACTTGCCGGCCAAGTTTGGCGAGGGCGAGGCTCGCTCCACGCGAGACATGCATAAGAGATGTTTGCTGGCGGCGGCACGTTCTTTGCGCTGCATTGTCTCGCCGCCGTCTCCTTTCACCATGTGTCTACGCCGACAGCGTTCCCTACTAGCGTCTCTCGGCTGCTACGCGGTTTTGCCACTAGCGCGCCGCTGCGATAAGTGCGTCTTAAGCAGCACCTCTCGTAGTCTGACGCAGTCTTCCAGCAACCATTTCGAATGATACCCTGCCGAACGAGCACCTGACACTACATACTTGTACCTGTGGTCTCAACCTGTTAGAGAGCTAGATGCTAATGCAGACCGGTACGACGCTGTCACAAACCCTCTGTCAAATTTCCGCCTGTGGGGGCTGCATCTAGGCCAGACATTTTATCTCTACGCTTATACTAATACGTCGCACAAAGGACGTATAAAAGACGTTGTATCAGTCGTCAAACCTTACGAAGTCAACACTATTATTTACAAAAGGAATTGCAGATGTCGAAGAAGGACTTTCACTCACGACATTGCGGAAGAACTAAGAATAACGTTACAGTCTTTTAAAAATTATGACTGTTTTGTCTTCCGAGACACTGAAGTATGTATAGTTTCCTTACAGTGGGACAGTGTGCAATGTCTTTAGCTGATTCGTAAGACTGTGAGGCTTAGCAGTACACTTGGCCGATAGGGATTATGTCTGAATGTTTCTAGTCGCACTCAGATATTCAGTGCCCTACGGTAGGCTTTTGTACGGTGGTAGCACAGTATCGTACAAGGGAGACAGTTGGGCCGTCATACCAAGCTGTGTGCTCGTTAGCGGGTGTTACCAAATTATTACATACCTCCCTGTGAATTATTAGACATTTGTAGCGAACAAATTGTTATTAAACCTTGTACAACATTTTGTAAAGCAATAGTTAACAAAAGTATGAATTTGATTTTGTTATTTAACGTCAGCTAGTTTCTTACTTAGATACATGAGCCATACATCATACGAACGGTGCTTTTATCGAAGTGATGTGGAACGAGTCAGTTTGTGGGATGTGTACATTATTAGTGTCACTTCTGAAATACAAAAAAAATCGACAGCTCTATGCCATACTACTGTGTTTTGGATAAATGTGAGTGAAGAAGTTCCACTAAATATCTCATTATTTCACTATGTCTAATCACTATTTGGCTTAAAAACTAAAATTTGCAAAATGTTTTAGGATTCAGACGTCCGCTGTTATTTCACATGTTGGATGCAGTCATTTTAAGTTTTTGGATTGTCTTAATGAACAAGGGGTGAATGCGCCATGTATGTGAAGTATAAATCGCCGAAATGATTAATTACTATATATATGTAGCATGGAAATCATATTGTGCAAACTCATTCTGAGTTAAATGCATGAGAGAACATGCCACTTACGAAGTTACCAATTTTCGGTACTTTAGTAGCGTAAAGTTTACTTCGTTTGTCGAGAAAAATAAGGATAACCACAATTTATTCATATTTTCTTGTTTGAGTTTATTATTTCGAGGTTTTGTGCAAACTGGTTTCGGAGGTGGGGTAGGTCAAATGGGGAGACTAGAAGAATACCTGGTGGCGTGAATCGAAATTGGAGGCTGACTGGCCACCACTGTCTTCGTTGAGTCAGAGAATCGCGTTCTAAGGCGGTCTTAATAGCCAAGTTCATCTGTTCAAAGTAATAATACAGGGCAAATATATGTCTGAAGAATTTTCTTAATTTAACACATGCAATGAGATCTAATAGAACGTACGGTCTTTACAGTGATGAGACAGTTAATTCTATGCTATCCCGCTGCCAAAGTACTGATTATCCTCGTTTTCATATTGAATGTCTTTCTTCACTCTGTGGCGGAATGAGAAACACAACTGAAGATCATTTTCGGCAGTTTGTCTTAGAGATGACTGTCGCAATGTTGGACGTGTAGATTGATACGCAGAGTGGAGGGGAGAACTGTGGGCACGTAGACACAAGTTTATCTGTATCTACGTCTTTACCCTACAAAACACTGTGATGTGCATGCACGAGGATACTTCCCAATATACCACGTATTAAGGTTTCTGTCATTGTTGCTTAAATGCCTCTGGACACGCTGGAAGCATTGTTATATTGCCTTCGCGTTCCATATTGTACCGATGCGAAAGCACGTCGTTATATTCCTAGATATCTCAATTAAAACTGCTTGTTGAAACTTAATAAACAGGTTTTCGTGGGATAGTTGGCATCTGTTTTCAAGTGAATGCCAATTCAGGCTTTTCGGCGTCTCAGTGACTCCGTCCCGTAAGTAACACAAACGTGTAATCATTCGTGCTGACCTTCCTTTTATCCGTTTAGTATTTTTTTAGTTCTACTCTATATGGGCCCCTCACACTTTAGTAATATTCTAGAGTTAATGGCCATCTAAACAGTGTCTGAATCTTCCAAGTATCCTGTCAATGAACCGACAGTTATCGCCTGCTACAAATACGATTATTACTTACTGCTCGTTGGCTATTGTTTGTTTGTTCAGTCCAGTTCATATCTCTAACCATTGTTACACCTAGGTATTTGCATAAGTAGATTGATCCCAGTTATGAATAATTGGTATTGTAGTCATTCAATATTACATTTACCCGATTTTCCAAGTGCACAATTGCACAGACCTGAACATTTGAGACAATTGCCTATTTTTGCGTACCTCCAAAATCTATAAAGGTTTTATTGAATCTCCGAGCAAATATTCAGACAGTGATTCATTTTACAGGTTGTCCCAGGAAGAATGATCAATATTCAGGATTATGACAGGAATAATCATTCGAAGAGGGAAAGTATAGAGCCATGGGTTGTTAAGTGCGTACCTTAAGAGCTTCTGTGAGCGCTCATCCATGAATAAGTCGTAAGGTATGTACTATATAGCTCATGCTTCAGACACTTTTTTTCTTGATTATACCCATATTACTACATCCCAAAATACGGAAACAAAGATCTTATGGTAGAAGAGATTTGTTTCACAGTATCGAAGATGAAGAAGTGTTCATATCTCTAAACGTAAACAGTTTAGAGCTTTTGCTTACCAGGCTCTTTTGTTCTAATAATCATTCTTGTCATATTCCTCCTGGGAAACCTAGCAGATAACTGAATCATCGTGAGAAGTCCAAGGATCAATATACACCTCATCGAAGCTGGCCTGGAGCTACTTCTAGATGTCTCGACAACCCGCCTGCTGAAAATCGTGACACAGTAAGACACAAACGCATGCTACACCATAACCTTGTAGAAAATGTGTACTTCTCGGTAATCCTGTAAATTTTTATGTATTTCTAGTTTTCCTTACGAATGCAGTTATTTCAAAGTTGTCAATGCAAGTTTTCCTCACTTACAGCGTTGGACAAAAATATGGAAACCCGAAGACACAACACATTACAGTGCCTAACACATTGTATTCTGATTTACACAGCTTCTTTGAAGACTGAGCTTAAGTAATTTTAATCGTGGCCAACAAACTGCGGAACGGTTCAACTAGACTATCCCACGTAGATATTGCTACATTGATATGGAATTTTTCAAACTTCTTAAGCTCTGGTGCCACGACTATCTGTCGGCGATTGTATTAGAGGACAGAAAAACAGATTTAATTCCATGTATGCTTAAGATTCGCCTAATTTTACTCGACGTTGCTTTACAGAAAGGAAAGAACGTCAAGTGGTGATCTTATTCCGCCGATTGCCTCGATCTGTGTTTATGTTTTATGGAGGCTACTGACTTGATTTCATATGTCCGTTAGGTATTTTCCCTGAACATGTGGATTACATAATTTATTTCGGTGCCGAATTAGTTCTTGTCAGATATGCCTCCACATCTGTGTATTATAGTGTTAAGCATAGCTTCCTTTCACACAGCATGATGGAACCTGTGCCTCTTGTGATATCAACCATTGTGGGTCGCTATAAGATGGACCAAGTGGGGAAGCCGTCGATCCAAATTCAGCTCAAATAGAAAGTCTGCGAAGGTATGTGCTTACTAAAAGTATTGATATTGGAGTGAAAAAAGTTTACTGCTTACTAATTGAAAGCATCCTGAGCAAAGACACCAGCTACAAAGCGGGTTTTAAATAAAAGAATTTTGGTTCACATTATAAAAGGTTGGTGCAGGACGTAGTGTGATATAAATGGAGATATTTTAACCACCACTCATAAGCATCACAGATAACAGGATGTATATGAGTTTATAAAAGATTTGAATCTATCTTAGTTAAAAAGACCCACTAATGCCATTACCATCAATTTCATGTATAATGCATACCTTTTGTTAACTCACGACCTAGACAGTAAGTGATGTTACAGTGGCCTAATAGGCAGTACAGCAATTAATTCCATTTGCTCTTCGAATAACTCGTTACATTGTGTGAACAGGTACCTTTATGTGAAGGAATAAATATTGAATTTAGGCGAGGTATTAGTAATGGGTCATTGATCAAAAACGGTGGCCATTTGTTGATTCTGAAGACATAAAATAGCTTTAATCTTTATGAAAAGACATATAATACCGTCTTTAGGAAATGGAACAAAGATAGCAAGACTAACGACACAGTTTTAACTGGGTAGTACCCTAAAATAATTACTAACACCAGGCTATGAACTCGTTCCGTCCGCAATTTTATACACGACAGCATGGAACATAGTATTGCTCACAGGATGCAAGATCAAGGACACGCGGCTAGTTCTAACTATTGCAAACATATTCGCCACTGAGTAGAAACAGTATAACTGTTCCCAGTGACTGTCTGTGGCAATGCATGGATAATAATAGCCATCTGATTACAACTTTTGCAGTCAGCCATAAAGCGATGGAGATCATACTAACCATAGTTTCCAGTCTGTGACCCACATTCTTCTTGTTTTCCCTGAAAGTAATTTTTCTACTCTCTATTTATTCTGAGGGATCAGGAACTACGATTATAAATAAAAGTTGAGAGTTTTAATTGGTTCATATATTCAGTAAAATTTCTCGCACACAAGCATAGTAATTTTCCTGATAATAATAATAGTAATGTCCCTCTCATAAACAGCACTATGATCAGTTCAGAGGCAACCTCCACGGTAAATTCCAATTAAATGGTGTTCCACCCCGACTTCTAATCATCAAAGTTAATAGCTCTCCACAAAAGCGGAAAATAATCTCACTGCTTGCCACACGGTTTTGTAAACATTACGGGCAACACACAAACAGTTATTTCCGTGAAATGTAAGTGATCCAGGACGGTGCACAGTCCTCATTAGTTCACTTCCTATTTGTACCGACAACATGCATTCAGCAGCGTGTAGCTCAGCGTTTGACTGACGCGGACCAATTGATAGGTAGGTGCAAAGTGTGTCCCTCACGATTTTTTCTATTTTTATTGTAATTTCAGTCCCCTTGTTGTAACCGCAGAAAAGCCAAGTCTAAATGCAGTTGTTCTCAGACGATATACCAGAAATCATACGGGGAGATAGAGTTAACAGGGGACGCCAGGCGTGTCAGAGGGGTCACAAAAGATAACGACGCAGCCAGATAGCCGAGGCGGCGGTCCAAGCGGCCAGGCAGCTGCGCGTGATAAGCAAGGAAGCAGACTCAGCTATTAAGATAAAAAGGGCGCTCTGGGCAGGTCCCTTAATAAGCAATAACTTACAGTATCAACACTCTTGGCTAGAGGGAGAAGTCTGGGAGCGGAGAGAGAAAGAAAGAGGGCCCTAGGTGGGGACCGCACTACGTCATGAGGAGCCAATGAAGGGCTCAGGACGCAGTGCGTGACCATATAGGGAGAGGCCCCTCTACCCCTCCACCCAGCTTCTGAAGAAAAGTAC
This sequence comes from Schistocerca gregaria, assembly GCF_023897955.1. NCBI lineage: Eukaryota > Metazoa > Arthropoda > Insecta > Orthoptera > Acrididae > Schistocerca > Schistocerca gregaria. The sequence goes on from NC_064931.1 coordinate 840,908,157, forward strand.
TGAAGTTAATACTAAAACAATCCCTAATAAGGAAAAGTTGCACTCGACGCTACGTCATGCCAAGCGCTGGCGGGGTCGAAGGGAAAGAGCTAACAAAACTCGGAGGCACGCCGCTCCGGATATCTCTCTCTCTCGGGTTTAGGCAGCGACGGTAGTCAGCGTGAGTAGCAGCCGACTTGGGCTGAGGGCGGGCTGCAGGCAGACAGTTGGAGATAGTCGCCGATGAGCGTTTAGGCAGCGACCGCGGGACTCTGACGTAGTGTGCTAGTGTGGGCAGCAAAGTGCTGGAAAGTTCTATCAGGCAGCCAGACCGGTGGAAGTCAGTCACCGTCTCTGTAATGAGCTTGGCTATTCTGTAGGTGCAATCACTACGCAGTTAGGGTGATCTGTATTCTTTATGAATAAATTAGAACTTTTTTAACGTCCATACGAGTTTACTTCTACCAACATCCTAGCCTTGTACCTTCACACCAGGGAATTTAACACCTTAGCCAGATCAAAAGTCTCCCTCTCAATTAGGTCAACCGGCTAATTCCCGTTTACGAACCGTGTCGCTCAATCCCTCGCAAAACCCACGCTTGGGACGCGACATAAATAAAAGTTTTGGTGCCAGGTGTGGGGTACCACAAAGGCATATAGGCAAAAAGGAGATAGGAGCCAGTAGATTTTGCTACAGCGACTGTGGCAATTAGCAGGAAGTTGTGGCGACTCGCAACTTTCAGCATTAGTAGCCCCACTACGACAGAGTCCAGAGAAGTAGTCCTCGCGGGTGTAGGGCAACGCAGGATAGCGGCAGCACGACGCGGAGCGACGAGGCACAGAGGTGCCTAAGCAGCCAGCGTTCGAGACCGGGGGTCCGGGCCGAGCAGCGGCAGCAGCCGTAGCAGCGGCAGCCGAGGCGAGCGACGGGGTCGGCACAGCCCAGCAGAGCGGCGGCCGACGCATCGCGGCAGCGCGGAACAGCGCGGGCATAGAGAGCACAGAGACAGCGCCGAGCAGCGCGGCACAACGCGGGACAACGCGGATCAGCGGAACAGACGGCGCACCACAAGAGAAGCGGTACATATAAAATTATATTAAGAATTTTGTATCTTGTATTGTAAAGTGCTAACATAGTTAAGTTGGTAAGATGGCCCAAACTAACGAAGTTCCGCCATCCTCCAGTAGCGGTAAGATATCAGTGAAAGAAGCCTTGTGTATAGTTCCAAAAGTGTTCGAAGGAAAAAAGAGAGATCTTAGGGAGTTTATTGAAAATGTAGACGCTGCATTTGAACTTGTGAAACCGGAGGAACACGAAACGTTACTGAAGTTTGTTAAAGCCAAAATAACCGGAGAGGCCAGATCGAGGCTGCAAGTAAGGGAACGCACGGGGACATGGCAGGAAGTAAAACATGTTCTAGAGGAAAATTATGCGAGTAAGCGTACCATTGACTACTACGCGTGCAAGATATTTCAATCGAGACAGGGACAAGGAGAGCCAATTGCGACATGGGCAAGCCGAATAGATGAAATGCAAAGGGATTTCAGGGAAGCAGTAAGCAGAGTTACGGCTAGGGAGAACTTAAAGGGCGCAATAGAACTGGTTGATTCACTAGGAAGAGCATGCTTTATACAAGGGTTAAGCAATGATAGAATACAGACGATAGTAAGAAGTAGAGGCGATGAAATCACGCTAGCAGCGGCCGTGGAACTAGCATTGCAAGAAGAAAGTGCAATACTGTCAATGAAAGAGCGGGGACTAGCCCCAAGAGTAACTTTCAACCGGGGAAAGGAAACGGTGAAGAATACCAGAGACATTAGAGATTTGAAATGTTTCAATTGTGGATTGAGAGGGCACATGGCAAGCAAGTGTAGAAAGAATAGGCCAGAGGGAAGAGTACGGATAATGACGGGCAAAGAGTTTACGATTTTTTGTTACGGGTGCGACAAGCCAGGACATACAGACGCGGAATGCCGGGTAAGATTAAGAAAAATTCACCCGATAGATACAAGAGACTTTAGAGGAAATCATAGGGAAGCTGATGGAGGGTTACGAGAGTGGAGGTGCCCACAATGTAATCTACCAGGGAACTGTGGAGTTCCGTGTACGAGGGTAAAAGACGTTGCTTGTTTCAAGTGTAAGCGACCGGGACATTACGCGAAAGATTGTCACGTAGGGCCCTGGCACGCATGGAGAAAAGGCAGGGTGCCAGTATCGAGCAAAACCGGTAAAGTGGTGCAGGGAAACTAAGAGGCGGCAAGGCCGCACAGTCGGGCCTTGTTGCGATAGGTAAACCCGCACTTAGGGTAATCGACTGTGCAACAGAAAATGACGTTTTGGTTTTATACTGCATAGAATTAAAAAGATATTTGAAGTTGCTAATAGACACTGGAGCACAGTTGTGTCTGCTCAAGAGAACGAGTATTCTGATAAATAGTACACTTGCAATTAATGAAGCGGAAAGGCTTCGGCTAAAAGGTGTAACCAGTGAGGCCGTCAGCACAATAGGTACGGTACAGGTACACTTAAGTGTGGACGGTTCTGAGCAAGTAGGGCAAAAATTTCACGTGTACGGGAGAGGATTAGATATTCCGTACGACGGACTGATAGGCAGAAATTTCTTGACAGAGCATAGAGTTAAGTTAGACTATGCAGGTAAAATAGTGAGACTAAAAGGGCGAGATATACCCTTAGTAGTAGAGGAAGAGCCAAAGGGACATGAGAACGAACAAGATTCAGAAGTAGGCGGGGAAATAGGGCCCCGAGAGGAAAAAATAATGTTTTTGAAGGTGGAAGGAAATGTAAAAAGGGGAATCGAAAAGGAAATGATTATTCCTAGGCAGGAGATTGCACAAGGGGTACATGTACCTGAAGCGTTAGTAAAAGTGCGAAATGGGAAATGCATAGTAAGTGCATTAAACTTGTCAGAAGACAGAGTGCAGTTAGGAAACGTCAGGTTAATGACGGAAGAATTAGAAAAAGTAGGGAAAATACGCGAAGTAAAATGTTGTACTAATGTCATAGGAAAGACAGAAAGTCGTACTAGTGTGTTGCGAAGGCAATTAAGAATGGATCATTTGAACGCTGAAGAGAAAAGCGCTCTAGCAGAGGTTTGCGCGGAATACGGAGATGTATTTCATCTACCAGGGGACAACCTGTCCTATACTACCGCAGTGAAGCACAGAATACCGATTGCACCGGAACACGCGGGAAAGGTAGTAAACGCTAGACCGTACAGGATCCCGGAAGCGCAAAAGGAAGTGCTAAGGGAGAAAATAGAGCAGATGCTAAGAGATGACATAATTGTCGAGAGTAAGAGCGCTTGGAACGCACCGTTACTGTTAGTTCCAAAGAAGCTAGACGCTAGTGGCAAACAGAAATGGAGAATCGTAGTGGACTACAGACGATTAAATGATATCACTGTAGGCGATGCATTTCCACTACCGAATATCTCCGAGATACTGGATCAGTTAGGGCAAGCTAAGTACTTCTCGACGCTTGACCTCGCAAGCAGGTACCATCAAATATTGACGGACGAGAAGGACAGAGAGAAAACGGCATTTAACTCAAACTATCAGCATTACGAATGCAAACGAATGCCGATGGGACTGAAGGGAGCCCCAGGATGTTTTCAGAGACTGATGAACACAGTCTTGGCAGGTTTACAAGGAGTGAAATGCTTTGTATATCTAGACGACATAGTATTCTATGGGAAAAATCTGCAGGAGCATAACTAAAAGCTCCGGGAAATATTTGACAGGTTGCGAGAGCACAATTTGAAGCTGCAACCAGACAAGTGTGAATTCCTGAGGAAGGAAGTAATCTTCCTAGGTCATTGCATCACTGACAAAGGAATATCACCAGATATGGCGAAGGTGGAGAAGGTGAAGTTCTTCCCACAGCCAAAGACAACTAAGGAACTAAAAGGGTTTCTCGGATTGATAGGTTACTACCGCCGTTTCATTGCTAACTTCAGCAAGATTGCGAAACCTTTCCATGAGCTCTTAAAAAAGGGAGTGGAGTACCGATGGAGCGAACGTCAGAACAATGCGTTCGAAGAACTAAAAGAGAAATTAATAAACCCTCCGTTACTTCAGTACCCTGACTTTACGAAACCGTTCATCATTACAACGGATGCGAGTAACGCAGCCTTGGGTGCAGTGTTATCGCAAGGTAAGAAGATTGGCGAAGACTTGCCCATCGCATATGCATCCAGAGCATTGAACAAAGCCGAACTAAATTATAGCACAACGGAAAAAGAGTTGTTAGCTATAGTTTACCCAGTAAAACAGTTCAGACCATATGTATATGGTAGAAAGTTCACTGTAGTGACAGACCATAAGCCACTAACGTGGATATTTAGTGTCAAAGATCCGAGTTCGAGACTCCTGAAGTGGAGACTGAAACTCGAGGAGTATGATTATGAAGTAATATACAAGCCAGGAAAGTTAAATAGTAATGCGGATGCGCTGAGTAGAATAAGGCATGAAGGGAAGGAAGAGATAGATGCGAAGCAGAAGGTGGAGACAGAGATCTCGGCAGCAAAAGCAAATGGGGAAGAAAGTTCCGTAAACGTGCGGCAAGCACAAGTGTCGAGTGAAATAGAACAGGAAACGGATAGTGGTGAGGAAATTAGTCCCGAAGAAAAAGAAAATATACTAAAGGAAACGCATGACAATCGCTTGGGAGGTCACCAAGGAATGCACAGGACACTCGAAAGAATTAAATCATACAAGCAGTGGCGCGGAATGAAGCGTGACATTGAAAATTACATTAGGAAATGCCCATCGTGTCAAAAGAATAAAAACACGCAAATGAAAACTAGGATGCCCTTAGAAATTACAGACACAGCAGAAACAGTATTCGGAAAGTGTGCGATGGATATAGTGGGTCCACTAGATGTATCTAATACAGGAAAAAGGTACATGTTAACATTCCAAGACGATCTGAGTAAATTCACCTTAGCAATCCCAATTGACAAACAAGATGCCGAAACAGTAGCTGAGGCATTTGTGGAAAACGTAGTATTAAGGTATGGAATTCCATCAGTATTATTAACAGATCAAGGGTCTAACTTTCTGAGTGATGTATTTAAAAGTGTATGTAAATTGTTGAAGGTAAAGCGTATAAATACTACAGCGTACCACCCTGAATCAAATGGTGCACTAGAAAGAAGTCATAGAACTATTGTAGAGTATCTCAGACACTTTGTAACAGGAGATCAAAGTTCTTGGGACAAATGGGTACCGTATGCAATTTTTGTGTTCAACACTACACCACACAGCAGCACAGGATACACACCATTTGAATTACTATACGGAAGAAAGGTTAACATACCAGGAGTACTGCAGCAAGAAACACAGCAGGTAAGTTACAGTTATGAAATGTATGTAAATAAACTAAGAGCGAGAATGCAGGAAGCCCACAGAGTGGCCAGAGACTCGATTATAAGAAGTAAGAAAATCAGTAAGGAACAGTATGACATGAAACAAAATCCAAAAAACTTCAAGGTAGGAGATAAAGTATTACTGCACGATGAGTCGGTGAGACGGGGTAGATCTCGGAAATTAGATTCACAATGGAGAGGTCCATTTGAAGTAGTAAAAGTGGAAGGTCCTAACGTAGTAATAAAAGTTAAAAGAAATAAGGAAACAAAAGTACATGCCAACAGGCTGAAACAATTCTTTTAAATTTCAGGTATGGCACTCAAGTGGCAGGTCGTGAAATTCGTCATAGTGATAACAGCATACTACATCACTGCATAAGAGCATGCAACAAATGAGTACCAAGTGACGCCATTTCCGAGTTCATCAGGACTATATTACGATAATAGAGGACAGGTAGAAATATACAGTACCACATGGAGAATAGTCACATACGTAAATCTAGATATAATAACAGAAAGGTTTCAGAATGCAGAGAGGTATGGTAGGGCAGCGGTATAAAGGTGCCGAGAAACACTAACACAATTAAATGTAGGATTAATAGAATGCAGGGTACTAGACCAACAAGTAACCTATCATGTGGAAAAAATCACAGGATTGCAACTTTTAGTACAGCAGCTAACGAAACACGAGACCAGAAGGAAGAGAGGAGTATTCAACTTCGTCGGGCAGGTAAGTAAAATACTGTTCGGGGCGTTGGACGAAGCAGATGCAGCATACTATAAGGAAAGAATAGACGCTATGGAGAAAAACTCAGAAGGGTTGTTGAGGCTAACAAAGGAACAGGTGGCAGTGGTAAGAGCCACATTGGCGGGAGTAAACAGGACGGTATATACACTAGAGTCAAATGAGCACGTTCTGAAGACAGGTATGCAAAGACTAGAACGATTCATGAAGGAATACGTGAAGGAAACCGATATAGGGTTTAAACGTGTAGCGTCCTTCGCCACAGTAACAGAGCAAGTATTACAACTATCGGCAGTGTTTGGTCAGATCGAAGAGGAATACGAACAAATGATAAATGCCATTGTAAATGCTCAGAAGGGAATACTACAGCCTCATATAATTAATCCAGTCCAAATTGTAAAATACCTAAGTTTAATACGGGAAGAACTAAAAGATGTAAAGTTTCCTGTTCCTCTTACGGAGTCCTCAGGTTATCTATTGTTAAGAATAATTGATTTAGATGTTTTCATCTCGGGTAGCATACTAGGATATGTAATTAATATTCCATTAATAAATAATAACAATTTCAATTTGTATAGAGTACTCCCACTACCAAAAGAAATTCCAAACATGAAAGGTAAATATGTGTACATACAGCCAGAGAAAGAATTCTTACTAATAGATGAATCCAAAAGGCAGTACGCGAAACTTTCTGCGGAGGAACTAAAATGCAAGGAGCTAAGTAAAAATAGGAGACTGTGCAAACAAGCATTCGCCTTGCTGTCAACATTCGACCACGAAGAGTGCGAAGCCAAATTGTTGCAACCGGTAAGAGAAATTCCGGAAGATTGTGTGCGAAAAATAGTCGCACTGAATCAGAGCCTTTGGACTCATCTAAACAGTAACGAATGGCTATATGTAGCACCGAAGGAAGAAGGCTTAACAGTATTGTGTGGAAGGGAACCACCAAAGAACCTAGTAATAAAAGGGGTAGGAAAAATTAGTTTTTACAGTAAATGTGAGGGGTATGGCACTAGAGTGTTCATACAAACAGATAGAGTGATTCAGAGTAATGTGACGAAGAAAGACATAGTTCCGCAGATCAATCTAGAATTCGATTGTTGCGTGGTAAACAAGGAAAAAAGGAATGTCTCAACGTTAGCATTAGATTTGCCATTGGACCAGGTAATAACACAGTTAGACGACTTGAAAGTCGCAGGAAAAAGACTGGATGATGTCCAGAAGATGGTAGAGAGACAAGAGGAGGAAATGAAGTACTCCAGGTACTTCACACATTACTCCATAACTACGTATGTAGCCATATCAATAATTATTCTAATCATAATAACATGCTGTTGTAAAAACTGTAAATGTTGTAAAGACTGTTTTAAAAGTATATGGAAATATTTTGAAGACAGTGATTGTTGTGGAAAAGTATGTATAAGAAATATCATAGTGAACCAATACCCAGAGACTAGTTCAGCTAGAAGACACAGTAATAAAGAAATTGAAGAGATAGTAATTTATGAAAGATGTGGAAAAGACCAAGGTGATACGGTCGCTTTCAGAAACAGACGTTAAATAACTGTATTTGAAATGTGTAATTGAAATGGAACTGTATTTGAAATATGTAATTGAAATGTAACTGTATTTGAAATGTGTAATTGAAATGTAACTGTATTTGAAATGTAATTCTAATTGAAATGTGAATGTATGTATCAATGAAAGTGTCTTTTGATTTTAATGCAAATGATTTTGATATAACTGAATGTTAGGCATGTATAATGTAATTGTATTATTGTGTGTTTAATGAATTTGAGTTTACTAAATGAAAATGAAAAATATAACATATCAGATGCTAATGTAATAAACAAATCTGTAAAGCATGTAATGGAAAAAAATAAAAGAGTCACAATTGACGCTACTCTGAGGAGTAACGCCAATTTCCCTGGCGGGGGAGGTGTTGTAACCGCAGAAAAGCCAAGTCTAAATGCAGTTGTTCTCAGACGATACACCAGAAATCATACGGGGAGATAGAGTTAACGGGGGACGCCAGGCGTGTCAGAGGGGTCACAAAGGATAACGACGCAGCCAGATAGCCGAGGCGGCGGTCCAAGCGGCCAGGCAGCTGCGCGTGATAAGCAAGGAAGCAGACTCAGCTATTAAGATAAAAAGGGTACTCTGGGCAGGTCCCTTAATAAGCAATAACTTACAGTATCAACACTCTTGGCTAGAGGGAGAAGTCTGGGAGCGGAGAGAGAAAGAAAGAGGGCCCTAGGTGGGGACCGCACTACGTCATGAGGAGCCAATGAAGGGCTCAGGACGCAGTGCGTGACCATATAGGGAGAGGCCCCTCTACCCCTCCACCCAGCTTCTGAAGAAAAGTACTGAAGTTAATACTAAAACAATCCCTAATAAGGAAAAGTTGCACTCGACGCTACGTCATGCCAAGCGCTGGCGGGGTCGAAGGGGAAGAGCTAACAAAACTCGGAGGCACGCCGCTCCGGATATCTCTCTCTCTCGGGTTTAGGCAGCGACGGTAGTCAGCGTGAGTAGCAGCCGACTTGGGCTGAGGGCGGGCTGCAGGCAGACAGTTGGAGATAGTCGCCGATGAGCGTTTAGGCAGCGACCGCGGGACTCTGACGTAGGGTGCTAGTGTGGGCAGCAAAGTGCTGGAAAGTTCTATCAGGCAGCCAGAACGGTGGAAGTCAGTCACCGTCTCTGTAATGGGCTTGGCTATTCTGTAGGTACAATCACTACGCAGTTAGGGTGATCTGTATTCTTTATGAATAAATTAGAACTTTTATAACGTCCATACGAGTTTACTTCTACCAACATCCTAGCCTTGTACCTTCACACCAGGGAATTTAACATCTTAGCCAGATCAAAAGTCTCCCTCTCAATTAGGTCAACCGGCTAATTCCCGTTTACGAACCGTGTCGCTCAATCCCTCGCAAAACCCACGCTTGGGACGCGACACCCTGCCCAATATGGGGTAGGGGAGGGCTGGCAGCGGCAGAGTCCACCACTCTTGAGCCAATTGGCTTTACAAAAATACAGAAGGGTGATTACATAAGGAGCGGGAATAAAAAGAGGGATGTAAAAAAACACAGTAAATGGAGATGATGGGAGTTAAAATATACGCTAAGATGGGGACATGCACTGGAAGACAGTTAAAAAGTAGACATAAAATTAAAATAACACAGCTGACAAATCAAAGTGCAGTTAAAAAGCAGTGGAGGCAAATACAATTTAAAAGTTGGCCACAGGATAAAAACCACTAAAGAGTAAGACACTTAAAAACAATGGAAACGGCAGAGAATTGCTGAAGAGTAAAAAAACTGGTGGTAGGGACCTGTTGAGGGACTGGAGGCTGGAGAGGTGGAAAAAGAGAGGAGGAAGATGTGGTGAGGGGGCTAGGGAGTTGGGAGGCAGAGGAAAAATGGAGCCAGGAGGCGCACCAAGAGGCAGGAGATGACTAGGGCAGGAGATAAAGAGGGATACAAGACAGGATGGAATACAGGGACACTGAAGGGGAGCTGGGGAGAGAGAGAGGGTGCAGGATGTAAAAGCCACTCCACGCAAGAGAAGGGAGTGGGAGGAAAGGGAGCCCTGAGGAGGAGTCAGGAGGAAAGTGGGATTTGAGTTGGTAGAAGGGGTAGACGTCAGAGTGAAGCTCTGAAGTAGGTGCTGGAAGCTGCATTGGGACAGAAGGTGGGGGGTGTGAAGATGGGGAGAGGACAGGACACAACGGTAAATGCATGGGAACAGCTGGGGGTGGAGAGGAAGGGGGACACGAGGTGCTGGGGGGTATCGAGTCGGTGGACAATATACGGGGTGTGGATGTGTTCAAGGATGAGGAGAAGGTGGTGGGAATGGTGATGAGGTCGTAGAGGAGGCGCATTGGGGAATGTGGGTACAGAAGGCAGTGCGGGGCACATGGCGTTCTAGGATTTGAAGGGTTTTATAGAACCTGGGAGGGGTGGAAATCCTAGCAACAGTGGTATAACAAAAGATGGGGCTCACCAAGGATTTGCAGGTGTGAAGGATGGTGGAAGGTTAAGTCCCCATGTCCAGCCAGACAGAAGTTTCAGGAGGGGTGTATGTTGTGGGCTTTGTGTTGGAATGTAAGGAGATGGATAGTCCAGGTGAGGTGGCAGTCGAGGGTGAAGCCAAGGTATTTCAGAGTTAGGAGTGTGGTGGATAGGAAAGAAATTTCTGGTTGCACCAAGTGGTGAATGGGTCAAAGTGGTCAAGGGCTAGGAATGTGGTGTCACCATCAACTTGGAGGAGATGAAAAGTCAGGGAGATTTGGACATATCAGCAGTGTACAGGAGATAGGGGACAGGGAAACGGGCGGAGTCTTGGGCAGAGGGGCCGACGGATAGAAGGTACAGGAGTTGGAACTGTAGATAGTGACATAGGAGCGACGACAGGAGAGGAAGGAAGCAACGAGATGGACGAAATTGACAGGGAGAATATAGGTCAGGAGTTTGAAGAGGAGGCCGAGATGCCAGACATGGTCGTAGGCGTTCAGGAGGTCAAGGGAAACAAGCTACCAGAGCGATGGGAGTTAAGTTGGAGCTGGTCGTCAGCTGAGAAGACATGCCAGAAGCCACACTGGGTAAGGGGAAAGACATGGTGCTGGTTAAGGTGGCAATGAATACAGTGGGAGATGATGGTCTCGAGGCCATCCTACGATGCCTTACCCTGTTCTCAACGACAATCGCCCCTTCCCTGAGAACCTCAGTAAGTCTAACCATTTCACTTCCCACCTCTTGGAGGTCTCCATTCCTGACGATCCACATTTTGAGTACTCCCTCTTCTCCACAGCCCTTGACTGCACTGATACCTCTGTCCTACCACTCGCCCGTTGTTTCCAGCACCTGAATCAGTTACCATCCTCAGTTATCAACACTACCAACACCAGACAAGACATCATACTCGTTCTGCACTGCAAACGCCACACTGTCCCTAGTCATGATGGTGTCACCTACCGCCACCTAAAGGAATCCCCATTCCTTCCTGGCTGTCCTTGCTAACCTATAGAATCTCCTCCTCTCCATTGGCTTTTACCCTGGCCTGCAGAAAACTTCCCATGTCCTTCTGTTCCCTTAACCTAACAAACCCTCCTCTGATACCTCTTCCTATCATCCCATCTGCCTCACCTCCATGCGTGAAGAGGTATTTATTGGCAAGGAGTGAATGTTGAGGTACAGCAGACGATACTGGTGACGTGCCAGGACGTGGGAGGAGGGAAGAATGCAGGCGGAGGATGTCTAGGCAGGTGAAGGGAAAGTGGGCCTGGATGTGAGAGTGGTGGTGTAGGTAATTCAATGGAAAACAGGGTGAACAGTGAAGGAAATCTAGTGGAGGGTGTGGGGACACTGGAAGGGGTGGATTTTCAGCGGGACAATGGTTAGGAACTGGATGATATCTTCTGCTGCAGGGTTTGGATGGAGGGAATTGTTGGGGTGGATGAATGAGCTGATGGGGTAAACAGGGACAGTGAGCTCATGGTTGGTGGGAGGGGTTTTGCTTTGCATTTGGAGGAGTAGGTGGGGTGGGGATTGTTGCAAGTATTGCAGGAACGAGGAGAGGCGAGGTTAGGACATTGTTTAAGGAAGTGGGACGCTTTACAATGGGGGCAGGTGGGAGGGGGATGTTCTTTCAGTTTAGGGTGAGGTAGTAATTGTACAGGAGACAGTGATGGCGGCAATAGGATTCAAGAGGGGAACAAGACAGGTTAAGAGGGTGGTGGCAGTTGAAAACCAGGGATCCCTGAGTGAGCAGGTGATCTATTGAGGAGGTGGACTCAGTAAAGATGTGCATGAGGAGGGTAGGTCCACAAAAGTTGTAAATATGGTGCTACAAGAGGATTTCAAGGCCAGTGTGGGTATTAAGTTCTGCCAACACCTCCACCTCTGTGATAACAGGGCTGAGTTTTGTGATCACAGCAGTGCGGGTTGGCGGACAACAAAGTGGTTGGGGATGGCGAGGAGAGGAGGATGCAAGGGAAGGGGTGTAGGATGCATGGGGCAAAAGGTGATGTTGGAAAGGCGCAGGAGGAGATAGGCATGGAAGGAGGGAGAGGAAGGCTTGATTAAAACAGAGTCTCTGCGAGGGATAGGTTGAGTAATGGGTGCACTGGGGATATATTTTCCGATTTCAAGGGTGAGGGTGTGGGAATCTAGGAATTTTGTCATCTGTGTTGGCAATGACGAAGTTATACGGGGTGGGGCCTGGGAAGGTGGAAGGAGGGTTGATATCCATGGCGGGATTAGAGGGAAGCGAGGCAAGTGGTGGTTATTTAGATGTGAGGGTGGAGGTGAGGTCACCACTTGGGTACTTGGCAAGTTTTTGGCGAGTGTGGCCTGGGAGGAGGGATGAAGGACTGGATGGATGCGGAGATGGTGGAAGGCAGGCCCTTTGTGTTTTGGTGAAACTGGCTATAGGGGTGGGTAGCTCTGTGGTAGTGCCTGTGGTGCAGTGGGCGGTTACTCGGATGGTGGAAGCAGGAGTAGTATTACTGGGGCAGGTGGGGAGGGGGGGAAAGTCGTCTCAGTGGGGGACAGCAGTGGGGCAGGAGCATGGGTAGGAGCAGGGAAAGGAGTAGGGGAAGAAGTAACATACAGGTGGAGATACAGGCATTAGGAGAAGATAGAAGGGGAGGAGGCTGTAAGCAGGGGAGTTCTGTGAGACGGGCAAGCACTCCACGAGGTTACAGTGGTGGCAGGGGAAGGAGAGATGTAGATGATGGTGGAAGTGGGGGTGTCCATGATTGAAGGCAGCGTCCACGGATGACAGTAGTCGGCGAAGTGCGAAAGGAACTAAAATTAGGCTGGCGGCGGTGGCGAACACCGAGCGGTGGCGATCACCAGGAGGTGGCGACGGCGGCGACCGGGCGACTGCGGCGTCGGTGACAGTGGTATAGGTGGTGGTGGCAAGCACCTGGCGGTGGGCAGCAGCGACAACGTGCAGAAGGACGAAAGGACGACAGAGACTGGCAGACAGATGGACGGACGGACGGACTTACAGACGTCAGCGACAATGGCAGGGGGCTCTTCAAAATCGACGATTACATCCTGAGTGCAGCCCAGGCAGCGTAATTTCTCGTTTTGTAATTGAGGGGATCCAACCCTCGAATGGTTTCTCACTGCCTCTCAGTCCATATTTATGCAGGATGAAGCGAAATTCACGCTCTTGGGGTCCGCAGCGTGACTCTTCACATGCCAGCGACAAAAATATGTTTGTCACAAAATTTCGAATGGCAGAAAAATGACATTGAACAGTGGTAATCAGATAACACTGCAACCACATGTATGGCAGCTACCTCCATCAGCACATATGAGTACAGTTGGTGTAGTGCATAGAGTTTTGGGTTAACATGCTGGAGGTCGATGGTCCTGGGTTAAGGCTTTTTTTTTCGTAAATGTAGTCCAGATGGTACAGTATCTTTCATCGTCATCGTCAACAGCGATTGCATCCTGTTCTCTAGAAACATTGGCACTTACATACCATAATCGTAGAAATGGAAGGTTGGTCAGCTTTGAAAGAAGTCCTTTCGATGTCATGGACATGAATTAATTCCCACCACGTCATCTACTAGATGCGATCCTGTTTCCTTTGTATCCCCTTCCAATGGTCCGATAGATTAGTACCAACTATTATTCTTGCCTCGTTCAAGCCCATTCATTTCGTTAGAGCCTTACATTACCTGTGGGACTAGCAATGTGCTTTGCAAATAATGTCCAAACTCGATAACTATTTACCTGTGTTATCACCATTATCCCGATAATTAGGCTCTTAAATACTGAGTCGAGTAACTGTATGCTTTTAATTCATATCTCAATGCATTCTTCTTCTTTTTGTTATTATTATTAATATCTCAATGCGTTCTTCTTCTTCTTCTTCTTCTTATTATTATTATTAGTATTAGTATTATATCGATGAGATTGTGGAAACATCACGCCTATTACCGTTAGGGAAACAGTGCAATTCAAAACCGAACATTTGACAACTATCAGTGTCGGGATGATTCCAGCAGATTACTATCGGTCAGAGGGGTAATGCACGTTAGGTGGAACTGTGAGCAGGACTGACGGCATGTGTATGCTGTATGCGCTGTCAACCAGACAGGGACTAGTTGTGAGCAGAGTAATGCACCCGTATATACTGTATGCGCTGTGCACCAGGTTTAGTCTGTGTTGTTGCCCCGGATGATGATTACACTATTATTTTGTCAGGATTTGTAAGCGGTGGGTCCTTGAGGTACGCAGTACGCGAACACGAGAAGTAAGTTTCAACACTTTTATTAACAAAGGCGGATTATAAAAAACGCACGCTACGCGGACCCATCATCACTGTGTCAGACATCCTAACACTGGCTAATTATGGTCGTATCGAAAGGCTCCATGGTGAGCTAAGAAAAAGAGACACATTCGCGCCCGAGGCCGCGCTAGTTAATACCGCCTGCTGCGGACGGCGACGAGTCGCGTATTCTTGTCGCAGTGCGGCCGGACGCGCGTCCACTGACCAAGCAAATTGTCAGCATTCCAGTCAGATCGGCTGGCGAGTGCGTGTTAACACACCGTACGGCTGCGCGCAATCCGTAGACCCTTAAGGTTTTGTTTCTCTCTAATTACGACTTCATAATATGATAATTATAATACATACAGGATGGTAAAATATTAATATTGGGTGTTCCCAACTCTGAAGCGAAGTTCCTAACTATGCTAAGGCTCTTTAATAGTGAGATGGTCGATGACCATGTCTTGGGGTCGATAAAATACGAACAAATTACATACAGTTGAGGCCAGCGTTATCAATTCAGAAAAAATGCACAGTTAAAACAACCGATTAATGGATGGGGGTCGGTAAAGAGCAATCAGAAGGAAGTAAATAATTAAACCAATTCAATAACGTTAGGATATAAAGCCCTCGACAGTGGCTGATCAGTTATTTTCGGTAAATCGGATATCTCGCGTTTCTGCTTCAGTTAAGACAAAGATGGTGAATATGTTTAATTACAGGTCATGGTAGAATGTACAAAAAAATTAGGAGAGACGGAGGCGACCGCAGTTCTGAGTGTCAATTAAATATCACTGCCCAGTGTTTGTTGCGATTTTCAGGAGACATTGCAGTTTAACTCCTTACGAGTTAAGACGAGCCTGTGAAAAAGTGTTCACATAGTGACTCTCACAGGCGTCTCAGTGTGGCGAGAGTCGCCTTGCTCAAATACTCGACGATTTGCTGCAACAGAATGAGCAAAATTTCTTTCTACATTTGCCTATATCAAAGCTCGTGGCCACACGTTTTCTTTTTGCCTATTAGAGCATTCGTACGTGTTATAACTCCACCCACTAGACATCTGTAGCCTATGACAGGCACCGTTTCTTTCGTAGGTCCGAGTCTAACTTCTGCTACGTAATTCTGAGATAAACAGCTTTTTGTTTCATGCGAGTTTTAACACAGGTGGCTGCAGTGAATCACCAATGTTTTGAGTTGGTTTTCCGTAATTCTGAGATAAACAGTTTTTTGTTTCATGCGAGTTTTAACACAGGTGGCTACAGTGAGTCACCAATGTTTTGACTTGGGTTTCTCTGAACGTTTATCTGTCAGCTCCAGCAATGTGCGTGTCGAAAGGCTTTCTGAAGGGTGGTAATAAAACGCAGGGACTTGGGCGACTTTTGCCAACAGCCTGCGCAGTGTCTCCGGCGTCTTAATGTGTCCCGTACATGTCCTGCGGTTTGGGTTTCTGTATAACATTGTGACGGGCAATGCCATCATGAAATTCTCCTTCCCTGGCAACTGTGTCTCGTAGCTCGGGAATGGAAATTACTTGCATACAATTACTAGTGTGTGTGTTAGTGGTTTATATTTACTAAATACTGGCGTGTTTATTCGCTTTGTCTATTAATAACTCATACATTTTCACATAACACTGTCGTGTAACATATCGATTTGACCAGAATTGTTTCAGGAATTCAGAGTAAGGTGTGTTATTTCTTTGATACCTGACAGCCTTTATAGCATTACGATTCAGCGTCATATGGATAATATAAATTTTAGAACCATCTGCCCATCTGTGTCACCACAAAAAACTTGATAATTCTCGTATGACTAGTGTGGTAGCCTAGAGGCGTCAGTAACATTAAAATGTTAGAGGCTGAAGTGATGCTTAGAATCTCAGCACCACACTCAGCTTTGTGGACTCGTTGTTAGTCTGGGTTCTCTTTGTCTTTAGCATACTTCACGTAGAAAAGCTCTTCAACATAGACATTCTTCGCTTTTATCGACAAAGCATCAGCAGCCGATACATTTTAATCATAACGAATATATGATATATAGTCTTTGGTATTTATTGACTGAATGACTGTGTAATCCAGGACGAATTACTCTAGATATTACTGTTACCTTTCTGTGTTCCTTGTTCCACTTTCTAACAGCAAAGGCTTCTCCTTTCGCGTTAGCAGAAGCTGGAATCGAAGATAAGATAAGCAAATTCGATACTTTAATTTTCAACGATATATTGAGCCTACAATTTCCATCATTTCGTATGGTTTTCTGCATAGTAGTCTTTCTTGATATGGAATTTCATGTTATTCGTAACTTTTGAAGTCTCTCTGTGCACATTATGTTTTAGAATCCATGCTGTGTCATTGACTCTTCATTTTCGTGCGCCTATTTCATGAGAAAAGCCATTGACATCCATCCCAAGAAAAATATTTCCCAAGCCTATTATTATAAAAGATATGTTCTCTCTACTCATGACGTTTACAATATAACTGCTGTAGATGTTCTACAAATGAGAAACACGTGTGGGAAAGAGCTTATTAATTTCGGTACGCTTAAGACAAAAACAGGAAATAATTGTAACAGTCTATGATTTGTGTTGTTTAGTTTGCATTTTAGTATTATGTGGGACAACGCTCTTGCCGCTAAACCTACTTGCAGAAACGGAAACAAGGTACATTGACATACACTTCAGGTATTTCGGCTCTTGGCCACCACGTTCTTCAAATACGTACTGTAGTCCTAGAACGCTCATTGCTGGTGTAATTCCTGCTACAAGTATAAATGACTTTCGACTTCATCGCAGAATATGTTTGGCAGTCGTGTGAGCTATGAGCTACTTCCTCGATGACAAAGAATTGGTTGGTTGGTTGATTGATTTGGGGAAGAGACCAAACAGCGAGGTTATTGGTCTCATACGATTTGGGAAGGATGGGGAAGGAAGTCGGCCTTGCCCTTTCAAAGGAACCATCCTGGCATTTGCCTGGAGCGATTTAGGGAAATCACGGAAAACCTAAATCAGGACGGCCGGATGCGGGATTGGACCATCGTCCTTCCGAATGTGAATCCAGTGTGCAACCCATGTACCACCTTGCTCGGTGACAAAGAATTAAGCGACGAAATTGACTTGGTATATTCGTACCATTACTCTTTGAATAATGTGAATGATGTTCACGTAAGGTGTTTAATAATGTTATCGTTTTGTGGTTTTGAGTCCAGGAAAGTCATTCGACGTGGAAAATGCAACAAATCTCGTCTTTTACGTTGTTCAGATCCAGTATGTTTCTACAGTCATTGAATCAGTACACTACCTGGGCGATGTCAGACTGTTTTATATGACATGAGAAAATATGCTGTTGATTAATTTTTCTTTGATGTTTACTGTCGAGTTCAACAAAATTATGGACAATGCTATTCAAATATGCCCTTTTACCAGCGACCATATTACCTCACACTTACGGGAATGCTCCACCTTTGTGCTCTCCCATGTTGCTCCAGGGCCAGGTAGGGCAGAAAATGTCGTAGCTAGCACTGGAGCAATGATGGAACGCACAAAGGCGGAGTATTCCTGTAGGTGTGAGGTAAAATGGTCGCCGATAAAATGGCTGCTGTTTTGGTTCCTGATTCCAGCCTTGCTAAAGGATGCAGTTTTAACCGTTTTTTGGCAGACCTACAAGCAGTCAAATCAAAAATCATTTAGGAAACTTCGTTTATTTTATTTAAGAAATGCGATATTTCTATACTACTTCATTGTTACACAGGACAGCAAGTAATCACAGCCCATTTCGAAGTCCAGAATGAGTAACATCTTACTAATTTGTGATGATATAGGAACGCTACTGTTACAGATACTTTACGTTTCACCAAAACAGACTTTCCTCGTAAGGATATGGTGGTAATCGGAATTTTATTTAAATTAGTACAGTGCATACATTAATAGCGTTGTCCATTATTTTGTTGAACACTACAGTAAACATCTAAGAGAAATTAATCATCAACAGCATATTTTCTCGCGCCATATAAACAGTCTGACAACGATATTATAGTTTACTGGTTCCACGCCTGTTGAAACCTCTTGGATCTGAGATAAACCAAGTTTGAACTGCATTTCCTTCCATAAAAATATTTTCTTGACTGTTTTTCAGTAATTTTAGGGCATACTATCAGAAGAACAAGTGCGTCAGGGATGACTTTTCAAACTCCTCGATTCCTTTATTAGTGAAATCTGCAGAGAGCGGTATCATCTTGTATTAACACTTGATGATGTTACGTAAGTGGTTTTTCTTACACTGCGACCGTTAGGCGTCTTTGTTGTTGGCAAAACACCAGCTGCGGTATTCTCTCTCTTAGGAGGTTTTCGTAATGGACTGCGCTGTATTGAGCCACGAGAGGAAAAATATTATGTTAACACTGCCCTTTGCTCGAGCATAAGTACGTCTTTTGTTAGGGCTCAGCCATTAATTGTTCTTAAGAAGTTAATGTAAAGATATAAAGACACCGTAACTAGTTACCAGTACGAATATTGCATTTCAGTTCTCAATGAGCCAACTGATAACGATGAAGTAAAAATTTATTAATAGTTACTATTTCGATTATTGTTGTTTTTGACTGTAGTATGCAGTACCACTGCTTCCGACTTCTTAACCTCACTTATTGAGGTCGCCCTTCATCACGTCTGTCTGTAATGGAAGCTTTCTGAAAGTGCTAAATATTTCACGCTGGAACGATCTTTCTGAGCAAAAATATCTTGTTCTGACGTATTTTCAACAAACGCACTAGCCCCACACACTATATATTAGTCCAGAGCTGCCTTCACCCCTTTACTAAATCCAAAGTAAACTCTATATGGCAAATGTTAGTCCTTTTTCCACTTGTGGCTATGTTTTATCACACTTGAACAACGTTCGTAACTTTCAGGCATGCCAATACCGAATCATAACTGTGAGATAAATACGAGAACCTCAAATAAGAAAAGGACCATTGATAAAAACACTCATAGCGCTGCGCTACGTTCAGCCGGTCGGAGTCTTCTGAAGTTGGCGGCAGGCGGCGCATCGCCGGTAGCAGGTAGCTCCTGTGGAGAAACTCTCAAGCATTAACTGTTCTAATCTTGAAGTAGCCAGGAGCTGTTTGGCGGAAATGTTTCTGGAACTTCTAAGCTACTAAAGGTGGATTATAAAATGAATCGAACTATATTTGAGGTTCCATCAGACACTTAACTTTACCTGTAATATAACATAAGCCTTTATGTTAACAGAACACGAAACCTACCACTAGAGCACGAGCAGATACGTTCCCCTAAGAGCTCGATAAAACTAGCAGAACTTTCTACATATACTTCCGCATCCTGTTAATCGTGCATATGGCCGTATTTAGAATTCTGAAGGGCGGCCAGGAATATTGAGTGAATGACTAGGACTTCGTCTCTGCAATGGCCGACTTGCCGCCAAGTTTTTCTCTAACACTGTACTTTCTTGTCATCTCGATGAAATATTTTGAATGACTTCAGTTTAAGATGTGAAAGAAAGTAACGAAAGTTTATTGTTCGAACCCAGAATTGACGTTTGTCACCTAAGCTATGATTGCTCTGTAATGTCACATTCTGAGTAATCAGCATTAGGAAACATGTACGTAATGGAGAAAGGTGTACTGCTGAATCGTCATGGTGGCTTAGCAATAATACTCTTGATTTCCAGTGCCCTGGTTCATATAAAAGTCGGTTCGGGTCTCGCTGGAGAAACACAGCAGTTTGTAAGTCTTTTTCTCGTCTTATTTATTCGATCTTAGTTCTGCAGACGGCCAGAACGAAATTCAGTGACTAAGTCATAAGACAAGCAGTGCATCATAAGCCATTTCCCAACCTCTGTTCAATACATTAGAGGGTTGAAAGAATTATCGGTTTTGGAAATACTGAGAACTTCACAAAAGAAGCTCCCATAAGTGTTCAAGGGACCATTAGTGACAGTAATTTGTGTATTGCTTTTCATTTACGGAATCATTTCCCGAGACAAACGTTACGGAAGAAATGAACATACTGGAGTAAATCTGGAGGTGAAAAATGTATTGAATAGCAAAAGTGCACGTTTTTTCATATTTCTCTGTTTGCATATGCACCACAAGAGATACATTTTCCTTGAAATATAAGTTTTCATTACTGTGTGACTTACTTAAGTTATTCACAACTGTGACTTAAGCAGTTTTATTTCATTACACTACACTTCCATTATGAGATAGATTTAATGAGTGTATATTTCAACTGCATTAGCTGATACACTTGTAAGGTGTCAGGCAAATCCAACACCTTCCATGAAAACCCTGACATGATAAGCAAATCCAGTAATATGTCACATAGCTCCGAATAAATCGTGACATTAATTTAAGCAAAGTAATACGAGTAACGAGTAAGCAAATGGAATACCACAGACTAACACAAGAATGCCTAAATGCATGTCGTACCTTCCCACCGTGAGACCGACGCAGTTCCGAGGGGAGAAACGAGAACAGAAGCCGAGAGCAGCACCGTGTTAAGCTACAAGGCCCTACGATATGGGACGGACTGGACACCCACGTCGCCAGCCTACCTCTAAGACTACCACCCGCATGTTTTAGTGTGAGACTTTTTCGCGTCTATGTTACGTCAAGGACAACCCCCCCCCCCCCCAGCCCATGTTAAAAGCTAGAGCCCTCCACAAAAACAGTATAGATCTTACGATAACACAAAAAGGGCCACTACCACCCGGAAGTTTTAGCGTGAGACTTTTTCCCGTGTCTGTTACATTAGAACCACCCCCAAGCCCATGTTAAAAGACAGAGCCCTCTAGAAGAACAGTATAGATCTTACGATAACGCTAAAACGACCACACCAGCTGCAGGTTTTAGCGTGAGACTTTTTAGCGTCTCTTTTACGTTGCAAACTTTAAAAACATTGCCCCCCTACGAAAAGTATAACGTTTCTCATTGGATAGACAGAATTTTTGTAGGCGGAGCTTAAGGTTAACATTGAGACCCTGATTGGTCAGATAAAAACACAGCCAGATAGTATTTTTAAACCAACGTCGGTAAATTGTAGTAAGGAGAAGTTAAGGGAGTTGCTTCCGGGAGGGAAAGGTGAGCGGAGCTGTGCTGCCCGCCGTCGCCCTGACGCTGCCTAAACACCGACAAGGTAATGAACGCATGCAATGCCGCATTTTTGAGTGCATAAGGCTTCACTCAGAACTTCAGAAGTCTCATCTGTAGTATCTCATTTTTGCGTAATACTAGTGTCGATCGTCAATTAAAGCTCATGGTGTTCACATTTGCCACTTGAAGTAAAAATCTGAAACGCGATGATTTTTCTGTTACGTAGTTATTGAGAAGCCACATTAGCCACTGTAATTTACGACAAGTTAGATAAGTAATTAAAGATAATTGAGGGTCACTGTAGACCATTTTGATAGTTTTCTCTTTTGTGAAACTTAATTTAAACCTAGATTATAGATGTGATTTGGCGTAGGACATCCTTCGATCCATTGTAGAACTTGGAAACCCATTCAGGGAATATTCGTTCACATTTTTGTTGAACGCTGTTGGTTTTTACCATCCTTTATTGAAACATTTCCTTTTATCAATAGTGCAATTTATAAACGATGTTTTGTGAGTAGAATAAAATTTCCAATGGTAAACTTAACTGCTTTTTCGACGTTATTTTACCAGCTAACTAAAAATAGGAAAGCCTCGTACCCCTTCCACTAAATTTAGTTAGTATTAAGATTCCTTTACAGGGAGTGCAGTGGAGCTGACGGTGAGATCATTAAGTATTAGGTTATATCATCGCTAGTCTCACTGAACTCTTCTGAATTCTACATGTCATGTGTGGTCTGGCTTCTCCGTACCAGCAGCAGGTCCCAGGTTCAAACTAGTCAATTCCCTAAAAAACACGCTCAGAGCGTCGTTGCGCGAAAGTGGTAGGGAGACACGATATAGAACAAACAGACACCACCATGAATGTTTAGACACTTCAGTCACTTTGATAGAATGATAGAAAATTTCAAACCATTTTCTACATGAGCAATTACCACGTGAATGGCTTTGCTATTACTGTGTCGAAATCGTATGATTCTTGCTTTGGCAGCTATCAACTTCTCACACTGTCCGACACACGGCATCTCCAAACCAAGCAGATCAGATAAAACTTAAATAATACCTACTGTGTCACTTTCAATTAGTTTACCTTCAACATAACTTTATTCATGGAATTCAAAGTCCGATGGACTCTCTGCATTTCCATAGAAAATGCACTCGGTATATAATTTGTTTTTCATGGAATATGTGTGACATCACATACCACATCATATCATTCTGTAAGTGAAGCATACAAAATTGGTTAATGCGGTAAGTTCTTAATCTGCTGGCAAGGGACTCAAATCCTGTCACTTACGTTAATTTTAATGCGGGGTAAGCGTTAATACACTCCTGGAAATGGAAAAAAGAACACATTGACACCGGTGTGTCAGACCCACCATACTTGCTCCGGACACTGCGAGAGGGCTGTACAAGCAATGATCACACGCACGGCACAGCGGACACACCAGGAACCGCGGTGTTGGCCGTCGAATGGCGCTAGCTGCGCAGCATTTGTGCACCGCCGCCGTCAGTGTTAGCCAGTTTTCCGTGGCATACGGAGCTCCATCGCAGTCTTTAACACTGGTAGCATGCCGCGACAGCATGGACGTGAACCGTATCTGCAGTTGACGGACTTTGAGCGAGGGCGTATAGTGGGCATGCGGGAGGCCGGGTGGACGTACTGCCGAATTGCTCAACACGTGGGGCGTGAGGTCTCCACAGTACATCGATGTTGTCGCCAGTGGTCGGCGGAAGGTGCACGTGCCCGTCGACCTGGGACCGGACCGCAGCGACGTACGGATGCACGCCAAGACCGTAGGATCCTACGCAGTGCCGTAGGGGACCGCACCGCCACTTCCCAGCAAATTAGGGACACTGTTGCTCCTGGGGTATCGGCGAGGACCATTCACAACCGTCTCCATGAAGCTGGGCTACGGTCCCGCACACTGTTAGGCCGTCTTCCGCTCACGCCCCAACTTCGTGTAGCCCGCCTCCAGTGGTGTCGGGACAGGCGTGAATGGAGGGACGAATAGAGACGTGTCGTCTTCATCGATGAGAGTCGCTTCTGGCTTGGTGCCAATGATGGTCGTATGCGTGTTTGGCGGCGTGCAGGTGAGCGCCACAATCAGGACTGCATACGACCGAGGCACACAGGGCCAACAGCCGGCATCATGGTGTGGGGAGCGAACTCCTACACTGGCCGTACACCTCTGGTGATCGTCGAGGGGACACTGAATAGTGCACGGTACATCCAAACCGTCATCGAACCCATCGTTCTACCATTCCTAGACCGGCAAGGGAACTTGCTGTTCCAACAGGACAATGCACGTCCGCATGTATCCTGTGCCACCCAACGTGCTCTAGAAGGTGTAAGTCAACTACCCTGGCCAGCAAGATCTCCGGATCTGTCCCCCATTGAGCATGTTTGGGACTGGATGAAGTGTCGTCTCAAGCGGTCTGCACGTCCAGCACGAACGCTGGTCCAACTGAGGCGCTAGGTGGAAATGGCATGGCAAGCCGTTCCACAGGACTACATCCAGCATCTCTACGATCTTCTCCATGGGAGAATAGCAGCCTGCATTGCTGCGAAAGGTGGATATACACTGTACTAGTGCCGACATTGTGCTTGCTCTGTTGCCTGTGTCTATGTGCCTGTGGTTCTGTCAGTGTGATCATGTGATGTATCTGACCCCAGGAATGTGTCAATAAAGTTTCCCCTTCCTGGGACAATGAATTCACGGTGTTCTTATTTCAATTTCCAGGAGTGTAGTTAAGGGGGACCTCGAGAATTACTAAGCATTCACAATTTTAAAGGATTACGTCTACATCGACGGTCTTTTATCACTTTTTCTCTTGATGATTTGTGCTTTGTGATTGGCGCAAAGAAAATATTTCCTTTGTGACTTCGTCGATATTGGTGTCCTGCCTGCGTGTAGATAAAGAGGACGCCAATTAATATGATGCCTTTTCTCGAGGAAAAAAACTAAATGGTTTATCTTCGATGCATTCATCGGCACTGACGTCATGCGATATGAGACCAAAAAAAACATTGATTCTTGTTTGGCTCAGCCTCTCTGATCAATAGCCTGTTTATTTTTTTTGGGGGGGGGGGGGGGGGGAGGTGGTGGTGCTTGCTTAATGATGCAAGAACAACTTAGTCATAACCTTAGAACAGTAACAAGCAAAATTAGTTAAAAGTGACTATACGTTAAGCCCAGTCAACGGAAAGAAATACAGGTAAATACAATTACTTCCCCTTGGAGACATGTCAACAGAATACACCGTATGGACAGCAGAGGTCTGGAACTACAGATGAAATATTCTTCGCCATATTGCTACGTCGGTTAAAAAGTAAACACGGTCTACAGCTCGCTCGTCATTCGCTAAATCGGCTGATAACTCAGACAGCAGACATACACTGGAACGTAAGCGCTTAAAAACAGGGCACTTGGTCAATAAATAGCGAACCCTTAAATGTTGATGACAATGAGCACAGAGTGATGGGGTGTACCCACTTAACAAATGGCATTGGCTGAAAAGACAGTGCCCAATTCGCAACCCGGCTACAGTGATCTCTTCGCTACCCAAGAGGAGGTCGGCCAAGAAGCTGGGAGAGGTTTATTCTCCATAGCTTGTTCCCATGAAGAAAAGACCAGTTGTGATGCCAATGCAACACCATCTGCAGACAGGTGGCAACACAGAGATCAACCGGAGGATTGGAAGAGATAGGAGGCCGAGATAGGTGGATTGCAGCATTGGCGGCAGCGTCAGAAATCTCACTTCCCGTCAGACCGGCGCTGCCAGGAACCCGCATGAACATCACAGTGGCTCCATCAACAACGAGCAAGTAGAGCCTTTCTTGCACCCATAGCACGAAGGGATGGACCGTGTACAGCACACAGAGGCTCTGAAGGGCACTGAGTGAATCAGAGCATATCACAAAATTAATAAGCCTGTGTCGCCAGATGTGCTGGGTGGCCTGATACAGGTCGAAGAGCTCTGATGTAAAAACTGAGCAGTATTTCGGAAGCCAATATCGAAAATGATTGGAGGCAATGACGAAGGCACACCCGACAACACGGTCAGTCTTAGAGTAATAATTATATACGAAGGTCCCATCGCTAGGTTGCGTGCGAGGTCCGAGATACTTACAGCTATGGTTCGAAATCGGGGTAGTGTCCTTAGGAAGCGAATGAAGTCCATGATGAATACGGACTGCCGCACGAAGACAAGGCGGTAAAAGGTCCACACTCATCGGGATCGTGGCATGTAGCTTGAAGTTAAACTGCCGGAGCAGCTGTCAAAAGCGAATTCCGTGAGGTAACAGAGAAGAAGGGCGCCCCCCATATTGGCGGTCAAGGGAATCATCGAAAAAGAGGACATATAATGGGTGGTCGGGCATGGAAAACAAACAGCATGCTCATCCACTGAGGAGGACATCACGCTAGTATGAGAATTGTAATTTGGCAGCTTCTGTATAGAGACTCGCAAGTGGGTTAGTGTAAAAGACGGCAGTGGCCAAACGTATTCGACGATGGTGGACTGTGTTCAGACGGCGTAAGATAGACAGACGTGGAGAGGTAGAAAGGAAACACAAATAGTCTACTTTCTAAAAGACAAGGGATCGGTACAAACGGGGAGGAAGTGCCGCTTAGGACACACAGGACACTGAGGGCCGGGTACAGCGTTCAGCCAGGTGATATATGTGGAAGGACCAAGAAAGTGGCCTACCAAGCATGAACCCCAGGAACGTCGGAGGAGAAGCACACGCCTAAGTTGTAAGGACTGCGGAAAAGCCCATTACGCCACCAGAAATTCATACAGATGGTTGTAAAATAAATTAAAATCAAGAGTCAGTTCAACGGCTGAGAAGAGTAAAGTAGATAGGCTAGTTTTTATATAAAGCCGGCTTTCCGTTTCATCGAGGAGAAACAAAACGTTCATATGTCCTAAAAAGCTTATTAAGCTAATAACGCAGTAATTCTGTACCAGGTCCAGTTTCCGTCCTCTTCTACAACTGCATTTAGCCTCAGCGGAATAGAGGCAACAAGTTTCCGGTTGTGTCTGTTATTCTGTGACAACTCTTCCCATGCGCCATTAACTACTTTGGACAGCGCTGGCATGGTTATCGGTGCTGATCTTGAACACCTAATAATTTTCTCCATCTCAGCCCATACGGACTCTGTGTGACTGAGGTCAGCACCTTCGGAAGGCCAGTCCAACAGCTCAACTCCGTGTCCAACTGAAACCAGTGTTTGACACAGTTCATTGTATGGGGAGGTCAACGGTCATATGGGAAGGTTATTGTACCTTTCGAAAATCTCTGACGGGCAGAAGGAAGCAATACGTCCTCCTTTTTTTTGCAGTACTAACGAGTAGAAAACGTGTCCAGAATACACAACCACTTGCTGAAATCCACCCCTAAACAATGAGAGCAGTTATGGCCATACCTTTGCTTCTGATGGACACATTTGCTTTCAAATCTTACTCCACTTGGTGGTTATACAACAACAAAGTATTTGTTCCAGTAGAAATTGCCACCTCGTCTGTAAATATAACTTTCTCCCAGTACGAAACTGGTTTCCTTCCGTATGACAATGCGTAGTTTAATCTGACAGTCCTATGTTGCTTCTTCAACATTTCCTTAACCGCCGATTTTCGTCCATTCCTGCGTTTCTCGTTAAGACAACGACAAACGGTTGATCGGCTAACATATAGCGGAAGGATGCTCCTAATTTCTGTTCTAGTCCGGAATGTGTCTTCACCACTGCAGTGGAGTATACTGTTGCCTTGATCCTCCATGTTAGCACACTGGACTCGCATTCGGGAGGACGACGGTTCAATCCCGTCTCCGGCCATCCTGATTGAGGTTTTCCGTGATTTCCCTAAATCGCTTCAGGCAAATGCCGGGATGGTTCCTTTGAAAGGGCACGGCCGATTTCCTTCCCCATCCTTCCCTCACCCGAGCTTGCGCTCCGTGTTAATGACCTCGTTGTCGACGGGACGTTAAACACTAAGATCCTCCTCCTCCTCCTCCTCCATGTTAGTGGACGTCCATAGCGACGACCGCGGTTCACTTGGCCTTCCTCCACCATCCTCTTGAGCCGGCGATGTATCGTAGATTTGTTATATCCAAGTGCACCTGAAATGGCACTGATACAGTATCCATCTCCATAAAGAGCAATAATGCGATCTTTATCAAATTCCTTGAGCTGTGACATTTCGCAGATAAGAACCTAATGACAAAGCAAGGGCAAATGAGGTGCGATACAAGGTGGAGAGTACTTTCTTCACGCCGCCCGGTGTAGCCGAGCGGTTCTAGGCGCTACAGTCTGGAACCGCGCGACCGCAACGGTCGCAGGTTCAAATCCTGCCTCGGGCATGGGTGTGTGTGATGTCCTTAGGTTAGTTAGGTGTAAGTAGTTCTAAGGTCTAGGGGACTGATAACCTCAGATGTTAAGTCCCATAGTGCTCAGACCCATTGGAACCATTGACTTTCTTCGCATCAGAAGTCACATTCATTCACGATTACATGCCTTGGAAAAATATTTAATAAATTATTTTCTTACGAGTATTGTTTGGAGCAGGGCTTACCAACCTTTTCAGCTGGCGGATCCCTTCTTCAGTCGAAAATCCATTGCGGACCCCTAGTCAGTCAAGAGCACAGTAACTTTAAATTTCAGAGCGAAATCTATGGGAACTTAAAGCTTCTTAATGCAAGTGCTGTGGAACTTCTTGTGATTGTTCCTCCTTTGGTCGTCCTCCCTCCTCATTTATTTCCACTGGAAACTACCCTTGTTGTGAAGGCGATGGAGAAACTGAAACCTCCTTCAATGATCCTGACTTCAACCACCGATCCATGTTACAAGTAATAAACTAGTCAAAAATCGACTTATGAAATAGGTAGTGCACTGACAAAGCAAGTTTAACATTTAATGATGCCTGGGGCCGCATACGTGGCAGCGAGTGCTGTGATTGGTCGACAAAGCTCGCTCCGCGCTTACGTAAAAGGTTTCAGCGCATCTAGCGCAGTGAGCCGGCGCACAAACGACACCCGTATTGTTGCGAAACAGTCGATCAGAGACGCCGCATTCTCCGGCACTAAACTGTGTATGCGTTCTCACTTAGGAGCCGCAAAGGCTGCTTGGGAATACGACCTGAAGTAAAAGTACACATGTTTTTCATACAAAAAAGTGATGAATTTGTTTGTCACATTTTTATTAAATAATTTTACTCATTATTTTACACTATTTGGTGAAATGTGGCCACGGACCCCCTAGAAAGAGCCGGCGGACCCCTAAGGGGACCGCGGACCACACGTTGGAAGCCATGGTCTAGAGTATCGTCTACAAATATTATACGCAGTAATAATAAGCACACTGGTTTCAGAGCCTGAAGGTAAATTTTATATTCACTTTGTGATGCAGGCCATGTTGCTCCGGCTATCGTATTTTAGTCAACTGTGTTACTTCACATATTGCACAACAGAAGTCTGTAACACCGCTTCATTTAAATCGTAGGTTACTGTAGTCAATAAAGCACTGGGCTACTAATCACTTGTTACCGGGTTACAATCCTGCCATTTCGACACATTTTAATAGTTTTTAAACACAGAATTATTGGCTCAAATGGCTTTGAGCACTATGGGACTCAACTTCTGAGGTCATTAGTACCATATAACTTAGAACTACAGAAACCTAACTAACCTAAGGACATCACACACATCCATGCCCGAGGCAGGATTCGAAACTGCGACCGTAGCGGTAGCGTATTTCCGGACTGTGGCGCCTAGAACCGCTAGGCCACTCTGGCCGGCTCATAGAATTATTACTTTATGGGAAGAAGGTCAAATAATACGTTCAAAGTACTCGTAGTATTGTAAACATTTGTGTATATGGCTTCCAATAATCACTGGAGGAAAGTAACGACAAAGTGCCTCCTCTAGTTTCCCTACTATACATACACCTCAGTTTGAGCCTGAACTCAGCTTTCGGTTGTTAATCTTAGATGTTAATGCGTCTTTACATCCCGCTAGCATGACACTAGCATAATTTCCGCTTCTGAAGCCTACTGATAATTAACCACTTAATAGATAGTTGAATACTTTTTTACTGTGCGCATCATACGTTACGACACAATCACAAGTGTAGCAAATACGGGTTACAGTGGTGTGGTGGACTGATCATAGTTTTTTAGTTGCGACGTGTTGCGGCACACACGAGTAGAGCTGCTTATCAGCTTCTTTGGTACGTTTAGTTGAGAGGTAACGCTTAAACTTTGTTGGTTTCGTGCTCTCACGTGAGAATGCTTCGGAGCAAATTATTCGTTGATGTTTATTGTTCGTGATAGTACAACCATATTTGAAATAATTGTTGTCAAAAATCAGTTTTTTCAGATTTTGATTCGCTTCCGCCACACCCAGTTGTACCAGACATTGAAGGCTTTGCAGATCTGTTGAAAAACTTCTCCACTTTGTGGTCGCTCTGAGTAAAGCGTAAAGATAAATAATGAGATTCGCTGGCATACTCGAACAGCTGATTGAAGCGAGCAGAAACGCACGACAATGCAACCGCTGACTTCTAGTCGCACCCGCATCACCGCCACAGCAAAGAACACAGCATTGCTCGCAGGGTGCTGCGATAGTGAATTCGATTTCTCGACCAGTATAGTATCAATAGAAAGAAATTTAAATATATTGCTTACGAAATCCCTGACATAGTTTTATTGCAGTTCTGGGGTGTCGCTAGAATGGTTTTACTTGTAAAATGGTCTTGCATTCAAAAAGGTTGAAAAACTGCTCACCAGTCCGTGAACAGCTGAATGGTAAGTACTCTCATGGTTTCATTAGAAGAGCAGATACTGCGCCATGGCCTGTGCGTTCACCAGAGGTCCGTCCCATGAAGTTTTTTTTTTTTTTTTAATGTGCCTTTATCACGCTCTTTGGGTCTAAAATCCTCATGGGAACTCTCAGTAGCTGCAGACTAAGTTGTCTTTAAAAGTTGAAATTTAACTTTACTAAGGATTTAAATATTTCTATATCAGCAATAGTTTCCTACCTCAAGGTACTCAGTTATGAATGTTTTACCATGTGCATAATTTTAACCTAACGCTTTGGGATATTTTGTTCGTATTGCTTAAGCAGTAATTGTTTTTTTTAATGTACCTGATGATGGTAGCTGTGACGAAACAATTAGCCCTCTTTCGTGGCTATTTCTTCATGCTGTCAGTCAATAAGTATACGTTGAAACACTGCGTCTTACTCTTTCTCGTTATATTTTGACAGAGTTGTGACTGCAAGGACGGGATGCTTTTCGACCAATATCCCTCAAATATTTCAAATCAGTCAGTTCTGAGAAGGAACTACGACCAGAAAATATGTGAGAGGGACGGATAAATGTTTACATCTTTCGGAAGAAATGAATTTTTTCAAAGTTAGTAAGTTAATTTATGTGTAAGGTGACTAACGCTATCAAATCATACGAAACTGATTTGTGTTTGTCGGAAGCTTGGGTGATGGATATGCACGGTGTAACAACCCTACCACAACAAAGCTCTAAAATTAATTTTATTGTGGTGTTGCTCACGGTGCTAAATATTGCATTTTCTGGCAACAACAAAGTTATATTATGTGGCAGGCATCATTAGAGCACAGTTAATAAAGTCATTTCATGAAGTATGGATAAACTAGACATTCATCTTTTCGTGTTTCCCACGCTGGTCTCGTTCTGAACTCATGGCTCAATCGTCGAAAATCTAGGTAGTGATGATTCCAAGCTCGGATGCAAAGAGGCCTAGGTGTTATTCTGCCATATTAAAAAGTTTTGTAGATGCGCCATATAAATCATTCTTGAAGATTAAACTTTTGCAAGTTAGGACAATGGTGATGTAAAATAGTAATCAGCACTCTGAATTTAAGTTACACTTATTTTATAATACATTTGTGGCAATATGACTTCACAATATAAAACATACTTGAAAATATCTTCCTCACTGTTAAAGTTCACATTTCATAAACTGACTACAATTTGCGGCCGGCCGCGGTGGTCTCGCGTTTCTAGGCGCTCAGTCCGGAACCGCGCGACTGCTAGGGTCGCAGGTTCGAATCCTGCCTCGGGCATGGATGTGTGTGACGTCCTTAGGTTAGTTAGGTTTAACTAGTTCTAAGTTTTAGGGGACGGATGACCACAGATGTTAAGTCCCATAGTGCTCAGAGCCATTTTTACAATTTGCGTCTTTTCAACATGATGACCATGACTTGACCCTCTAATCTTTAATGATCACTTACGCGCCCAAAAATCAGAGTTACAAGTACGTCAAAGATCATAGTGACAAAAGAAAGAATACATACAAGAATAATGTCATTGCAATATAAACATATCGATATATCAAAGTACCTCAACAATAATGTAATCAAATCTGAATGTTGTCGCAGAAATATGTTAACTATCTTACAGAAACACAGTTGAATATTGCTGGTATCGAGAGGTTGAGGTGAGGTGCCGTAATGGTTACGTACCATTTCAACGGGAAACATTCACAAATTATTACGTAAAAGGTGTTATACGTCCTTAAAAATGTCAAGCTAATATGAGGATACGTAAACGTCACCAACATGATGTATTATTTTACTTTGTTCTGGTTTATTAATCGGAGACACAAAAAAATTCATGAGTATTTCACATGCGGTTGACAAACTTGGCCTAATTTCGCTGTGACGCTCTGATTTTATTCATAACATGTGTGCTCGCTCAATGGATCTATCCTGCCTCCGGCTACCTTCAAGAAGACAGACCGTCATGTACACGCAGGTTCACTATTCTAAATGACTGAAGCAAATCACAGCAGACGGAATGGAAGTTGTTGTCTCCGATGTTTTCATTGATCGGTTGACACCAGAGGAATTGCGGTTCATCGCTGTAGGTTTATTTCTGCAAATTTTTACCGCGTGTGACGAGGGCCTCCCGTCGGGTAGACCGCTCGCCTGCTGCAAGTCTTTCAATTTAACGCCACTTTGGCGACTTGCGCGTCGATGGGGATGAAACGATGATGATTAGGACAACACAACACCCAGTCCCTGAGCGGAGAAAATCTCCGACCCTGCCGGGAATCGAACCCGGGCCCTTAGGATTGACAGTCTGTCGCGCTGGCCACTCGCGTACCGGGGGGCGGACTCTGCACTTATCTAAGCCAATTACATCCTCCTCACAGAGAACTGTGGCTCGTAGTATTTATTTGTAATACGTTAGTTTCAATAAAATCTGCTATTCGTCAAACTATTAAACGTCAGTTCTTAGCTGCTGCGCAATTTTCACGAGTTTTATATATGACTGCCCTTTCAGGTCTTCAGAATAAGTTGTGTAGTTCCTAAGTCATATTAAGTGTATTACAGCGAGTCCAGTTTATTTTTCTGTATCAATGTGGCTTTTCATTCAGTACGTGATGAGATTACGTAAAGAGTGACGTTTTAAATACTTCTGTGGTATCTCTTATTATCAGATAGTTGAACGGCAACTGTGAAACATGTTCAACAAGCTGCACGTGTCGGTCGTGGTCAAAACTGTCTTCAGCATAGTTCTGTGTGCATTATGTAGGAACTATGTGAATACGAGCTGGCGGAAATTGCTGGCGGTGATATAGTGGGTTCTTCCGTAACTAGGTAAGTGAGGTGTTTTGGATTCAAAAGGTATCGTATCGAAGGTTATAGGGAATAAGCGGAAAGCGGAAACACAGCATCCGCAATGTCACAACGAGGACGAAAATGCGTGCTGAGTGACTGTGGCGGACAGTTATTGACGAGGAATGTGACGAGCAATAAGAGGACGGTAGCTACAAAAGTCACTGCATAACTGATTGTCGCACTCGCGAAACAAAACAGCAAGATGAGAGCACTATCAACTGGGCATTGCAGGGTGAGCTTTAATTCCAAAACCACACGTCATGTATGCAAATCCCTTAACAGGAAATCGTGTTAACGAAGCCATAAAACCTTGTTCATGGAGTAATGGAAGAAAGTCATTTGGTAGGGTGAGTCCTGTTTCACACTGTTTCCAACTTCTGGGGGAGTTTAAGCCTGGTGTGTGCCGTTCCATGCCTACGATAAAGGCCAACGGTTAAACAGCGAGAGTTCGGAGATTATTTAGGCAGCCCTATCAGCTACTCTATGGGATTCACAGTGAATCTGCTAGGTCACATTACTGTCAAGGATTACGTGACCCTTCTGGTTGATCAGGTACGTGCCACGGTGCAGTGTTAGTCCCTCAGTGGTAATGCTGTGTTCCATCACGACTGTGCACCTCTTTACCCAGCCCACCTCTTCCAAGGCTCTCTATATCTATCTTTTCAGCAAGCAGAAACATACTAATACCAGTACTGCTGACCCCTGTTTTGATTAAAACCGAGATGGAATCTTCCTAGACGCGGGTCAGGGGCCAGAATGTAGCGTAGTAAACCGATGAAACTGGTAGCGAAATAAAATAAGTCTGGAAACTAGAGGGCTGAATGGTGTTTAATTTGACATCTTCCACGAGTAGTTTAGTGAGCACGAGGTTGAAGTTTTGCCACACTCCTGGCGACCACAGTAACCAGATCTCAATATTATTTGGTTATGGTGTTCTATTTTGGAGATAAAACTGAGTGATCCTTGTCTACCTACATCATCGTTACCAAAACTTGCCGGTGTTTGCATGAGGAATAGTAAAATATGTCCATTTAAAACAGTACAGGATCTGTATTTATCCATTCAGAGAGGATTACAAGCTGTCTGAATGACAGAGGGCCGGCCGCTGGTGGCCGAGCGGATCTAGGCACTACAGTCTGAAACCACGCGACCGCTACGGTCGCAGGTTCGAATCCTGCCTCGGGCATGGATGTGTGTGATGTCCTTAGGTTAGTTAGGTTTAATTAATTCTAAGTTCTAGGGGACTGATGACCTGAGATGTTAAGTCCCATAGTGCTCAGAGCCATTTGAAAGCCAGAGGTTGGCCTACACCGTATTATGAATGGTAATATATTATGACTGTAGTTTTGCCCACCATCTATGTATTGAACAGGGGGGCAACGGAGAAGCTGGTATTTTTCAGGTGTCACTACCGACCATCCCATCTGCCTCTGTAGAGACAGAAACAATTGCAAGTTCTTAACTAGAGAGTAGTGAGCTGACACGTTAACGACATAAAGACCGCAGCAAACGTCACTATTGTGGAGAAACGAACAGTAACTATTCCTTTCTTACTGTATCGACTAAATTCCACCTCTTTATAGGTTCCCACTGTCAGTTCTCCAACTACGACTTATAAAATCGTTAATAGATTTCATGTGGTGGAATCTGCTAACATTGCGAAATTACTCTTGGATCATTTACTGTCCTACGTTAAGCACGAATTAACCCCTAGAACCAAGGCACTAGGAACGCAACTTCAATAACGTCAGTGCAGTAACTGCGGTGGTAGGTTGCACTAACAACTGTATACAGCACATGTGCATTCTACTAATTAGTTGTGAGCAGACAGTGTTTATTAGTGGATATGCTGCCTCAGTGTGTCACATTTGTTGTGCACAAATCGAAGTGAGCAACATCCACTACATAAAAAGAAATACTCATGACATTCTCTGGAGTGGTATGAAGAAGAAAAAAAGTGTGTGTAAAATTTGTCCAGCACACACTGACTCCTCAACAACAACAACGGTACATGTACGCCTGTGCATCTTGAGCGAAATGCAAAACACGAACAGTTCCTTTCTGGAAAAAGTCTTCATGAGTAATGAGACATGGTGTTTTCGATTCGAGTGGGTCACAGATTGAAAAAGTGTGGAAATTCACATCAAAGGTCAAAGCTCTAAATACAGAAGGATCATTCAACTTGTTACGTACGAGTTGAATAACACCTAAACAAGTTCCTTTCTGAGAATGTCTAAACATTCATGGTGGTGTCTCTTTGTTCTATATCGTGTCTCCCTACCACTTTCGCGCAACGACGCTCTGAGCGTGTTTTTTAGGGAATTGACTAGTTTGAACCTGGGACCTGTTGCTGGTAAGGAGACGCCAGACTACATGACATGTAGAATTCAGAAGAGTTCAGTGAGACTAGCGATGATATAACCAAATACTAAATGATCTCAGCGTCAGCTCCACAGCACTCCCTGTAAAGTAATCTTAATACTAACTAAATTTAGTGGAAAGAGTTCAAGGCTTTCCTATTTTTAGTTAGCTGGTAACATAACGTCGAAAAAGCAGTTAAGTTTACCATTGGAAATTTTATTCTACTCACAAAACATCGTTTATAAATTGCACTATTGATAAAAGGAAATGTTTTAATACAGGATGGTAAAAACCAACTGCGTTCAACAAAAATGTGAACGAATATTAACTGAATGGGTTTCCAAGTTCTACAATGGATCGAAGGATGACCTATGCCGTATCACATCTATAATCTAGGTTTAAATTAAGTGACCCTCAATTATCTTTAATTACTTATCTAACTTGTCGTAAATTACAGTGGCTGATGTGGCTTCTCAATAACTATATAACAGAAAAATCATCTCGTTTCACATTTTTACTTCAAGTGGCAAATGTGAACACCATGAGTTTTAATTAACGATCGACACTAGTATTACGCAAAAAGGGGGTGTAGCAGATGAGACTTCTGCAGTTCTGAGTGAAGCCTTATGCGCTCAAAAATGCGGCATTGCGTGCGTTCATTACCTTGTCAGTGTTTAGGCAGCGTCAGGGCAGCGGCGCAGCACAGGTCCGCTCACCTCGCCATCTCGCAAGCAACTCTCTCCTAACTTCTCCTTACTACAATTTACCGAAGTTGGTTTAAAAAAAACTATCTGGCTGTGTTTCCATCTGACCAATCAGGGTCTCAATGTTAACCTTAAGCTTCACCTACAAAGATTCTGTCTATCCAATGAGAAACGTTATACTTTTCGTGGTGGGGCAATGTAACAGAGACGCTAAAAAGTCTCACGCTAAAACCTGCAGCTGGTG
Organism: Schistocerca gregaria; assembly: GCF_023897955.1. NCBI lineage: Eukaryota > Metazoa > Arthropoda > Insecta > Orthoptera > Acrididae > Schistocerca > Schistocerca gregaria. Next base: position 840,944,629 of record NC_064931.1, read on the forward strand.
TGGTCCTTTAGCGTTATCGTAAGATCTATACTGTTTTTCTGGAGGGCTCTAGCTTTTAACATGGGCTTGGGGGTGGTCCTTGACGTAACAGGAACACGAAAAAGTCTCACGCTAAAACGTGCGGGTGGTAGTCTTAGAGTAAGGCTGGCGACGTGGGTGTCCAGTCCGTCCCTTATCGTAGGGCCTTCTAGCTTAACACGGTTCTGCTCTCGGCTTCTGTCCTCGTTTCCCCCCTCGGAACTGCGTCTGCCTCACGGTGGGAAGGTACGACGTGCATTTAGGCATTCTTGTATTAGTCTGTGGTATTCCATTTGCTCACTCGTTACCCGTATTACTTTGGTTAATTTAATGTCACGATTTATTCCGAGCTATGTGACATACTACTGGATTTGCTTATCATGTCAGGGTTTTCATGGAAGGTGTTGGATTTGCCTGACACCTTACAAATGGTTCAAATGGCTCTGAGCACTATGGGACTTAACTTCTCAGGTCATCAGTCCCCTAGAACTTAGAACTAATTAAACCTAACTAACCGAAGGACATCACACACATCCATGCCCGAGGCAGGATTCGAACCTGCGACCGTAGCGGTCGCGTGGTTCCAGACTGTAGCGCCTAAAACCGCTCGGCCACTCCGCCCGGCTTTCTGAGAATGCCACATGGTTGTATGAACATTCTATGCGTTGTGTTCAAGAACCTATACAACAGAAACTCTCATCTTAATATTTCTCTACTTTCTATTAATGTATTGTTTGGAACTTTTTGGACTATATGGGTATCCATTCTGGTGAGTAATGTTTATGATAACTGTATAGCTAGTTATGATGTCTCCGCAGCGTATGATATGATGCAATTAATCCAACGACCACGAAGAGTGATCACTTGCTCTGTTGTGTGTGATATGTGTGGTGAGACTGTAAAACAAACTCTTATCATTTAATAGAAATATTGCTTTAAATAACGTGATACGAAAGTAAAAACAGTTCTCTCTTTTGTCATAGTTAAATAAGAAACGTAAACCACTAGCTGTAACATTATTGGAATAATGAAATGTAGTAGTAGGTCCACGCCTTTTTTAACACGAGCTATCTGTTCAAAAGTATCCAGACGCGTACAAGTGGACATTAATGACAGGTGTATGCACCCTTTGCCTTTATGACGGCTTGAACTCTGCTGGTGACACTACCAATGGCATATCCGACTGTTTGTGGAGAAATGATACCCCCATTCATCTTCAGAAGCCGACATCAAGAACGGTAGTGACGTTTCACGCAGGGGTATGGAGCGAAGTCGACGTTCTAATTCATCCCGAAGGTGCATCATTGGGAGAACTTGAGGCTATGCGAAGGTCACTCCATTTCAGGGATGTTATTGTCCAAACACCATTGCCTCACGGATGTTGCTTCAAGACAGGGTGCATAGTCGTGCTGATACAACAACCATCTCCGAACTTTTCCTCTATTGAAAACATCTCAAAATGTAGTATAATGTGTTCTTATCCTTCCGCATTTAGCTGTTTCCTCAACAAAAAAGGAATCACATACTAATCACGAAAAACAGCTCACTTCAATAACATCACATCGTCAGTACTTCACTGTTGCCAATCTATATAATGAAATGTAACGTTCTCCATACTTTCGCTAAACCAAAACCCTTACACTGTATTAACAGAGGATATAGCGTGATTCGTCATTCCGTATCACTGAGCACTGACTACAGCAATAAGTCGCTTACGAGGAGCTGCTCTATTATCGCAATCCATTCTTTCTTCTCCCTGTGCACAATGGAAAAATGGAGATGAGCGTTTGGCGGTATTGGCCGGGAGGCCCCTTACGGGGCAGGTCAGGCCGCCTTGGTGCAGATCTTTTTACATCGGGCGACCTGCGCGCCGGATGGGGATGAAATGATGACGAAGACAACACAACACCCCGTCCGTGAACGGAGGAAATCCTCGAGCCATCACGGAATCGAACCTGGACCCCGGCAGTCCGTCAAGCTGACCGTTCAGCTGCCGGGGCGGACTCCCGGCGCACAGTCATTGTGCTAGTAAGACAGATGGTAGCACTATACAATTCCAGGATTATTCCTTCCGCTGATTTAGGAGGGTTGAAATGTCCCTGATACATTTGTTCCAGACGTGACATCCAGCAACTAGCCCACATACTAAGTCAATGAGCTATCGTGACTGACGCGTTCTGCTGTCACTGTTTCTCTTCTATCGACAGTACACTTCACCTTCTTTTACACTGACTGGTCCTCCTAGTGGCCAGTCCCACATTACATAGGGATATGCAGATACCTTTGACCAGATGAAACACGTGTATACCCTCAGCGTTGTAAACCTGATACCAAGTTAACGGTATTAACAAACTTCTGTCTCGTAAGCGTATTTTTAAATTATATTGCTTCAGTGATAACTATAGAAAGACTGAAGCTTTACTTGAATTTCCATGCTTCCCCATACACCACTGGATATTTTAGTAGATTCTAATTTTCAAAGCTTATTTGTTGTTTAATTCTGCATATAATTTCACTAATCATATTTCAGTATACGTATGATGCGAGAATCTTGTAATACCAATCTAGGAAAGGTCTTTATACTGTTATTTAGAAAAGTAGCCCCAAGTAACTATGGGACTCACTATCGCTTTGTGGAAAGAGGCAACGCTACGTCTTGGCGTCAGAGGTATAACCACAGATTATATCTATTCGTTGAATATCGATAGTCAATGCAAATGCTGAAAGTGGTCGATATCTCATAACAAAATTTCTATTTGACTATTTCGTAGAAACGTTTTGGAAAGTTGGGCTACGTTGGTCAGCAGGAGGATTGAAATAATTGAAAGCACCTGAAGTTTGCGGGCATGCTGATGTTCTAGCAGAATACTTAACAACATATAGATGTATCGCTAACTAAAAATAACTAAAAATACGAGAAAAAGCATAGGAGCAAGACCTTTTCAGTCAAGATGTAAAATCACAGTGTAAGCTGCCTATATAATTTATCTGTATGTGAAGCACTGAATTTTATTTTCGAAAACATTCACTTTGTGTAACGTGTCCCTAAGATATCGTATTCAGGTGCTGAGCAGTACTGAATTGCGCTTGTGAACATTGATGAGAAACAAAACTTTAATCTTAGTGAAATGCTGAATTAGATATAATGAAAGTGAATGTAATTGAATCCCAAAAGAAACTGACTGTGTATTCATTGAATACTATTTAAGTGAAACCCAATAAAAAAAGCACATTATGAAGTTTGTGTAAAATATTGTGCAATGTCTGACTTGGCATATCCACAAAGTAAAACACTGTTCAACTCGGAAGAAAAGAACTGTTTAAAATAACTGATTAAGATTATCGTCTCTGTCAGTGTAAATTAATCTGCTTACTTAGTGCAAAACCTGGAAATTCTTATTACGTGCTATTTACTCACAAGAATGCAAAATGAGATCAGTCCTGAATGAAAAGTAACTTACTTCTTGCTCAGCGTGCTATTTTGTGTATGGTGTTCTGTCTTTCTCAGATACAGTCTGTGGCTGCGTGTGGCGTAGGGTGCAATGCTCACACGGCAGAGTATTTAAAACTTTGCTAAATGATGGAGGAGGGTTTTAATTTTAAAAAAAAAGCATTCTTGAAAAATTTAAATCTGATTATTCTCAAAAAGTGTTGTGCAACATAAGCATACTCAGACAATTACGTAATCACTCATTAAAAAAAATTACAGACATTTAAACAGTTTTCATTATTTGTGACATAATGAAAACAAAGAGATTAAATTAACACTAATCATTAGTATTATTAGTTATCTAAGGGACAAAGATTTCCTTCATATCATATTTCTGACATAAACATTTCATTGTTGCATATACACTGGTTACCTTACAATATTCCTCCAAAATCTTCCCCTTCCATAATGTCAAGCAATTATCCTTATAAACAAGTTCATAAGCAAGTATTATAGATAATTTATCCGAGATTCACAAATATCAAGTCTTCTTCTCTAGAACTCGATTGCTCGCTACTACGCCTCTAATAAGAATGCCCTAGCGCTGCACAATTGACTGGCTCTCATGATCACGACGGATTACACTAGACACAAGAGTCAAGGATTTTATCTACTACTCCTGGAGCGCGCTCATGCGCCTTTGTCCCAAAACAGTAAAGGTGAAATATTTACAATGGCAGAAAACTTATGAAAACCTTACAACAGAAATATCGCTCGAAACTGGTATACGTCTTTCGGGGATGGGGTGGTGAAGATCGGCAACGTTCGTTCCCCGTGTATTGGTTTCAGCAATTAAATTTCTTAAATTAATGAAAAGGTACTTTCGTGCTTAAATGTGGCTGGATGATTGGGTAATCAATAAAATGGACCAGTGAAACTAAAAGACATTGAAATCTCGGCCCAGTTAAGCTGAATAGGACGTCAGATGCTACACAAACGTTTTTCATTATTGACAGTCACTTGGTTGGCCAAAAGCTTAACTCTTGACATCATATCAGACACAAGATGTTAAAACATAATTCATTGTAGAAGTTACTGAACAAACTTTTTTTTTCCATCAGTAATCTTGTCGAAAGTAGTGAGTGTGTTTATTCGACAAGTGTCTAATTGAGACGGCAAAAAAGCAATCTTTTGTTTTTCACTTCCTGCCCTCTTTCTTTCCTTCTGAGCCACAACCCTCTTTGCTATCGACGACACTTGAGTGTGTATGTGGGAGTGTGTGTATGTGTGTGTGTGGGGGGAGGGGGGGACGCGTAATAGTGAATAGTGATCTGATGTGAGTCTGCTTTCCTGTTGTATCAGATACCTCGTTTCTACCGACACCAAAATGTCCAGGTACCCTGCACAGTAACATGAACTGACTATTTTGCTGGGTACACTTAATGAATAGCCTTCATGGCCGTAAAGGTCTCTGAGTAGACTAAATACCTCTCTCCAGTTTGAAATATTATCTGCTGCAGTGCCTATTTGATCACCTACCCCTCTGCATAAGGAACGTTTCTACAAAGTCCTGTTCATAAATGTGAATTTGCCATCTGACAAACGTGTAAAACTTATTTGTGATATTGAAATAAATAAATCTCAGTGCAGGGCAACAGAACTACGTTAAAATTTAATTCTGAACGGAAATATGTCGAGCTCATGCACCACGATGCAAAATGCAGACTAGCCGGTACATCAAACAATTCTTCTGCGAGATAGAAATCCGTTTTCAATGTAATTTGAAAACCATACACCGTTTAACTGCAAAACAAAATGACTCAGTTTTAAATTTCAGCCCTGAGTACTGCTGATCTTTATATTTAGTCTTGCAAACATCCACTGTACCAGAACTGATACTGTGTCTAGACAGCAAATGAACAGAAAAGTTAACGCATCTCACTTTCTGATAAAACTGCTTGACAGTTCCCAAGATAGTAAGACAGGTCAGTGCAGGATACGGTGGCCTATATGCAGTGACCAATTTTCGTCCGAAGAGTTCATTCGTTCATTCGTAAAGGGAGGCCGATAGTGTTTGTCACATTTCGGCCGACTGCAATTACTAAGTGGCATTGGTCTTTTTCATTCTGAACATTTTGTGGCATTTAGGATGCTGACGAATGTAAAAGCTCTCCAAAGGTATCACCTGCCAAAGCACCTACAGATAGGAAAAAGAGGATATATGGACAGCTGTTAAAGGGAAAAATGTAAACGCTGTAGAAACTCTGGCAAAGTACATATCTGATGCAACACGACATAGTATTATTGATAAGATTCTTGGTCCTGAAAGTACATGTAAAAACAACTGTTGGAACTGAAACCATGACTGTATAGCAATTATTCCATTCTTTCTGTGATATGGGTGACTTCAGTTGTCAAAATAACTACCTTCTGAGTGACATTAAGATTGAACGATTTTCTTATTATTTACTTTTTACAGCTAAAATTATTATATTGACTGATTAATATAATTTATTTTCGTAGCCGCAAAAACATTGCTGGCGCAGTAGCGAGTATGAACGCAGATCTTTGCTCTGTTTCTCGATGGGCACAGAACCTAGGTCTGAAACTAAACCCCAAGAAATCCCAGGTCATACTTATATCTCATCCAAAGTTAATCAGCCGGTACTTTCGCGAAACAGTCCCTACAATACTCATCAATGGTACCCAACTACCATACCAAAAAACAGTAAAAGACCTTGGAATAATCTTGGATGAACACCTAAACTGGGAAGAACAAACAGTCACAGCTTGCCGGAAATCGCTCTCCTCCCTACATGCAATTCAAAAATTTAGAAAAATATTTCCAACCCATGTTAAACAAAAATTAGTCCAAACACTAGTCTTGCCTAATCTTTACTACTGCGATGTTGTTCAACACGCCACAAATAGTGAAAATTCTAGATGCCTCGAGCTAGTGATGAATGCTTGCGTTAGATACGTGTGCAATATTCGGTTGTATGATCATATCAGTCCTTCATACTCCCAGCTAGGTGGGATATGCCCGCATAAGGCACGCGATCTCCACACGATGTGCTTACTTCATCGATTTCTTAGCCACTGGTGCCCCCAATACTTATCTTCTCACATTAAACACCTATCATCATTCCACAATCGCAATACCAGATCGGATACGTCTAGCAACTTGGCTGTACCTTTACATAACACAAAATCTTTCTCCGTGTCATTCTCCATCTCAGCCATACGACTATGGAACGCACTCCCCTGTGATCTGCGTCTTATCCAGAACTACTCAACATTCAAGAGGGAACTCAAAACTTACATATTAGGGACGGTATAGCCACCATTGTTGTGCCCCTCCCATCTCTTTCTTTCTCCTCTCCATCACAGCTTCGAATTTTACATTCTATTTCTCTTCCTCTAACCTATCTACCTCTTATATATCTCTTTCACCCCATTCTATCGTCTTATGTCTCTGCTCGATGAGAATAACTCACAAGCTGCAAGAATATAACGAGAAAATTCCCAACTAACAATGGGACTGACATTCACAAAAGAAAAGTATGTTTACTTTCATATACATAGTCACTATTAATATTATTATTATTATTCTTGATTGTTATAATTATTTTTATTGTTATAATTATCATTGTACTACTTTTGTAATCTCTATTTTTTCTTTAACATTAATACTGCATAATACGTTATATGTCCTCAATGTTATGTAGAAACTGTAACTCGTTCAATCTGAGTATGCCTGGTTAGGTGTAAGAGAGGGCCTGAAGGCCCTAATCTTGCCAGGTAAAATAAATGCATAAATAAATAAATATTTTTGGTATCCAGGAAATACTTAAAAACCACTTCGATTTTTGTGAAAACACTGAAAGATGTTATGTCAATAATGCCCTATGTACCAAATGTTTCGCCGGCCGCGGTGGTCTCGCGGTTCTAGGCGCTCAGTCCGGAACCGCGCGACTGCTACGGTCGCAGGTTCGAATCCTGCCTCGGGCATGGATGTGTGTGATGTCCTTAGGTTAGTTAGGTTTAATTAGTTCTAAGTTCTAGGCGACTGATGACCACAGATGTTAAGTCGCATAGTGCTCAGAGCCATTTGAACCATTTTTTTTGAACCAAATGTTTCGAAGGAATACGTCAAAAGTCTGAGGGAAACATGGTGATAGATTTTGTTTACATTATCTGAAATATTGTAGTCACTTTAATCCTAAGTTACGTTTTATGTTGACTTCAACAATTTTGTAAACATTCTATACTTTTAGTGTGAACAGGCCAAAGCCGAATGTTGTGTGACCTAGCAATAAAGTATATTTTAGTAATGTGTAATTTTTTCACAAGATAACTGTGCATACATGTATATTAAGACGTTGAAGAAATAAATTATTTGTGTTGGATATCCAAAAAAATTTATACGTGATTTATGGGTTTATTGCTACTTTTAAAACGCTCTCTTGAAAAGTTTACATTTTGAGGTTTTGGACTGCATCATTCTTCATCCCTTCAATGGAAAAATTCGCGGCTCCATTGATATTTATGGCCAAACCTCCCTGCAAATCGTCATGGCAAATAGGGCAGCCCCCTTCCTTGTTAAACAAGAATTTTCCAGAGTGGTTTCTGGTGATACAGTAGCAGGAGGTACTCAAAAAAATTCTCCAAAAAGAAACAATCACAGAAATATGGTACAAAATCTGTCATTACACATACTTGATGCGGGTGGCAAAGTAAACAAAATATCAGTGAACAGATACTAATTATACAAAGATGGTACACAATTTGAAATACAAGTAACTGTAGATACACACAAAAAAGTGCACAAAGGTTCGAGTAATAAATCGTTTTACATACACTCCTGGAAATTGAAATAAGAACACCGTGAATTCATTGTCCCAGGAAGGGGAAACTTTATTGACACATTCCTGGGATCAGATACATCACATGATCACACTGACAGAACCACAGGCACATAGACACAGGCAACAGAGCATGCACAATGTCGGCACTAGTACAGTGTATATCCACCTTTCGCAGCAATGCAGGCTGCTATTCTCCCATGGAGACGATCGTAGAGATGCTGGATGTAGTCCTATGGAACGGCTTGCCATGCCATTTCCACCTGGCGCCTCAGTTGGACCAGCGTTCGTGCTGGACGTGCAGACCGCGTGAGACGACGCTTTATCCAGTCCCAAACATGCTCAATGGGGGACAGATCCCGAGATCTTGCTGGCCAGGGTAGTTGACTTACACCTTCTAGAGCACGTTGGGTGGCACGGGACACATGCGTACGTTCCTTGTCCTGTTGGAATAGCAAGTTCCCTTGCCGGTCTAGGAATGGTAGAACGATGGGTTCGATGACGGTTTGGATGTACCGTGCACTATTCAGTGTCCCCTCGACGATCACCAGAGGTGTACGGCCAGTGTAGGAGATCGCTCCCCACACCATGATGCCTGGTGTTGGCCCTGTGTGCCTCGGTCGTATGCAGTCCTGCTTGTGGCGCTCACCTGCACGGCGCCAAACACGCATACGACCATCATTGGCACCAAGGCAGAAGCGACTCTCATCGCTGAAGACGACACGTCTCCATACGTCCCTCCATTCACGCCTGTCGCGACACCACTGGAGGCGGGCTGCACGATGTTGGGGCGTGAGCGGAAGACGGCCTAATGGTGTGCGGGACCGTAGCCCAGCTTCATGGAGACGGTTGCGAATGGTCGTCGCCGATACCCCAGGAGCAACAGTGTCCCTAATTTGCTGGGAAGTGGCGATGCGGTCCCCTACGGCACTCCGTAGGATCCTACGGTCTTGGCGTGCATCCGTGCGTCGCTGCGGTCCGGTCCCAGGTCGACGGGCACGTGCACCTTCCGCCGACCACTGGCGACAACATCGATGTACTGTGGAGACCTCACGCCCCACGTGTTGAGCAATTCGGCGGTACGTCCACCCGGCCTCCCGCATGCCCACTATACGCCGTCGCTCAAAGTCCGTCAACCGCACATACGGTTCACGTCCACGCTGTCGCGGCATGCTACCAGTGTTAAAGACTGCGATGGAGCTCCGTATGCCACGGCAAACTGGCTGACACTAACGGCGGTGGTGCACAAATGCTGCGCAGCTAGCGCCATTCGACGGCCAACACCGCGGTTCCTGGTGTGTCCGCTGTGCCGTGCGTGTGATCATTGCTTGTACAGCCCTCTCGCAGTGTCCGGAGCAAGTATGGTGGGTCTGACACACCGGTGTAAATGTGTTCTTTTTTCCATTGCCAGGAGTGTATTTGTTGTGACACAGAAGACATGGCATGATAGGTTTCTCGCTGTGGTAGATCAGTAATCTACTTCAGGCATATACACATATAGTTTTCCAACAGGGTATGAGGCATTAAAAAGTCATCACATTTATCTGTACAAATGTTTGAAAAAGCTGTAAGGACAATTAAGAATTCCTTTTAGTTCAAATGAAGTAAGAAAGATACACACGTTTTGTGCTGCAAAACTAAACAAAGCAATCATAATCGTTCGTTCCAGAACTTAAGACAACTTCTGAAGACAAGTGAAACTTCTTATGAGTTCAAATAAAACTAGAAAGATGCACCATATACAGTATGCTATTATAATGCTTACAATTGTCAGTTCTGAATAATTTAGGAAACCTAATAGGACAATGTCATGCAGTGGGAGGAACAGAATATCACAGAAAACTGTCTCATGCACCATTGTTTCTTCACACTCGCTTATCACAGTATCACCAACATGCTTCCATGAACACATTACTGGGCAGACTCTGTCTTCAGTTTTTTCAACGACTGTCCACAGAGCTCAGAATAAGTATGTTATCCAGGCAGACTCAGGGGAGATTAAGTGTCTTCTCACAGCCTCCACTGACAACCCAGAATTTGAAGAGCTACAACCATAGCCGTAGAATTGTCGCAATTTGCAGTGTTTCACAGGGTCATTTTTCATAAGCTGAGTGTAGTACTCAACTTAGTGCCCCAGGAAATGGCATGAAGCCACCCTACATAATTTTTTATATTAATCTTTGTGTTTGTGGGTATGTGTGTGTTAACCAACATCACTTCCCATGAATATCTAGAAGATATGAAACAAATTTACAAAGGAATTAGATAACTTGTTACATACATTTTAGGGTCAAAATAAATTGTCCTGAAAAAATGCTAATTCACTGTACATGTTCCTTATTAAAAAATTCTTATCTGATATACTTATTTTTATCCTATAACACAGAAATCATATAGATTGCCTTTAAGTCTTTTCATGAAAGTTCTGGTGTCATTTCAACCAACTGCTTAAACCGGTAGTCAGTTAATCATCAGTCTAGTATAAAATATCAATCTTGAATACATATCTCAATTTCTAAAGAACCTCACATAAATGAAAAGACTTGGAGCCAGTTTCTTGAGTTACATGAGTTTATCTATCTGGCCAGAATGGTTACTACCACATATCTCCTATACAATAACATTAGAAATTAATACGGCGACCACCAAAATAGCTAATTACGTTGTACACACTCTGCAAATCACTGTGCTTTACAGTGAGATGGACTTTGATGATGAATAAATTCGTTGCATGTGCGCCTGTAATGCTAGCCCGCTCTGCAGTTTGTTGCTATTAGGAATAATAATGTGATTGTCAAAAATCAAATTTCAGTTGGTGTAATGGCGACGTGTAGTACAAGACAATACCTTACCAGCATTCATAAATGTTTCTCAGTACATAACTTGGGATGTGCAATGCGAGTGTGCAAACAAAGTCATGAAAGGATATGAAAATGATGAATTGATCTTAACGACTGATAAATGGCAAGAAAGGCTCTAAATTTAACTGTGCTTCATTAAGCCACAACAACAGTACATATTTTCATAAAGTTCTCACAGCTAGACAAGTTAGCAAAATATTTCTTAAGAACCGTCCTGCGAACAACTGCATCCCTTGACACTTGTTTCAATTTTGACACAAGACCACATGCTTCATTACAAAATTTCTACAGCAAACTTCAGCCGTACACAATGTTCTAACAATAATAAGTGAGGTGTACGTACTGTAAGACCTTTGGTACACACACCATCAGATTATTTGACTTGTCGCTCTAACGAAGTAGGCGAGTGTCAGCAATAGGTCTCGTGGTCTTATTGTCGCGTGTTTAATTTCTACCATTAGATCAGACGATAGAAATGCCACCTGCACGCTTACAGTAGCAGATTGACGGTGACCAACTTTAAACAGAACTTGATTAATTTTGACACACGTTCATTAAAATAATAACAAGCATAAAAATAACAACTTGGTTCTGGATGCTATTTATAATTGTCAGTCTGAAGTTCCTTTGGTCTCTGTACTTTAATCTTATTCTCGCATATCTATGATACTTGAAAAAGTGTCTATTCATTTATCTTCATGGCTATGTACAGGAATATGATAATCTCATTAGGCGCAGAGTGAAACTGGACTGTAGACTGATGCAGACTAATGCAGACTAATGCAGGCTGACTAATCGGAGGTCTGTACACTCGTTATAATACCTCGCGCGTTCAGGTATCACTGCGCGAGTGTGATCCTAGAGGAAAAAAGGTTCTACGTTAGCAGGAATCTCATTGGCTGCGTTACATATTAATACGCGGATCGGCGGAAGCAGAATTTGGTCCGTCTTTATGGCAGCGCCATCTCGTAGTGCGGGGACGGACGAGCGCTGCGCCTGCGCTGTTGTGCTTAGCGGGACGCACTCTAGTGGGAAAGTTGTGTACGCGCTGACTACGCGGAACTATGTACACAACAATAAGTTACATAGCTAAAGATATAAAAAAACTGGATTACCTTGTAAGTTGTCTTTTATCATTCTTCCATTAACATAATTTCATTCGCTCAGTATCTTTCCTCAAAATAGATTATTACAAAATCCTTTTTAAATAGTGCTGCCATCACTATACAGCAGGCGACCTTCCATCCTTTGTCTACCAAGTACATTGCTAGAGTGTCGAACACACTCTTCTACTGCTGTTCTCTGAACTACGCTGACAAGGCTAAGTTAACCTCTCTGATCAACATCTCTGGTCTCAAACACAATCTTACAAAGAAAATGATTATAGCGATATTACAGATGTTGAGTATATATATCAAATTCGCAATTTCATTTACATCTGTGGCCAAAACTTCCTGAAAATGGTCATGGCAAAGAGTGCAATGAAAAGTGGTTTCGTGTGCAATTTTCAGTGGTAGAATGAGGGAAGGAAGCTTAACACCCGAGTTTATCCCTCTCCTTAGACCAATCAGTAATATCCACATTGATTTTGCCATTGTCAGATAAAATGTAGTTTACAAAGTAAGAAGTTGGGCTACATTATCTTTGCATAGTTTGTTATGTTTAAGGTCAGGCGCAAACTTAGTCTCGGGACTAGCATTCGTCCACTGTGGAAACTGAAACACAACGCTGTCTACTGTTGGAAGTGATTGCAACACCGAAATTCTGTTGGTATTCCCTATCTAGGACCAAATAGCTGACATTCTCTTCAATTGGTAAACGGGTATAGTATGGATTGTTCAGTGCTAGAGCCGACACGTGGAATTTGAGCATGGGTATCAGTATCATGCATGTTGCAGTATGAAGTGATCGTGTTTGATGGTAGATTACGTGGTCATTTAGGTGTGGTATGAGGCTACCACAGGAGGTTAAAAGACTGACGGGAAAGGTTAACATGTGGAAAAAGTTTTTCTGTGCATAATCTAAATTAAGTCGTACGAATTTAATACCCAGCCTTGTAAGGGTAAGCTGTAGTTGAAATGATGTGGTTGTGACACTGGAGTGACAACACAGGACAATCATCCACAAACTTGGCATATTTGAGAGGGATACTTACTCTTGAGGGAATACTGTTGATCGCTTTAATGAAAAGATAAATATAAGAAATAGGTCCTGGTCGACACTACTGGGTGCATTATGTATAATCTACCCGACACCTGAAGTACAGACCGCAGCAATATGTGGCGGCACATGCGTAGTCTCCATTCATACAATTATTCTTTTGGACGTAGTAAGGAACATAATCATCATTTTTCACCTGCCGATTGAAAAATATTTAACCAGAATAATTTAGACTGGCACCGAATTTTCTTATTATGAATTTAATTGTCGTACGTACACAAATTAACGTACTATTCTGCTGCTGACGGTGTATTTATTCCTTCAGCCCCTGTTCTCTTCCTTTATTTGACGTTCACTTTGCGTCCGAAGGCGTGCTAAAAGTAAGGCCCCTGAATTTTTTATTTGAAAACTCTTAAAACTTTTTAAATAAAACAAACGTTACTAACATTCTCCTTCTTTACTCGTACAGATTTTTTTCTCTACATATCACTCTGGTGAGAACACGTATCTCCCAGCGAGAGACCTGTTTGTTGATTCCGTCATTATAGACTATCTCACTTTGCTGACAGAGCCAAAATCTCACCTCTGCTTCACCACTATCAAAGTTAAATCCTTGGAAATATGCTTCAATTTTTGCAAACAGATTAGAGTCGAGACTATATGGAGGATGATGATGATGATGATGACAGTGAACCCAAGACGTCGGATTGTTGCTGATGTTGATGTCGCGGTTCTCGTGTGTGGACTGGCATTGTGATGCTGAAAGTGAGCAGCCATGTTACACTTTCAGGTTCTGAGCCATAAACCCCCAGATGGCTAGAAATACGTAGAGAGGAAGATTAAAGTTGCGGAACGTTAATAATGATTTTTTTGTTTGAAAAACTTCAAGAATTTTCAAATAAAAAATTATGAGGCATTATTTTTCAGAACGCCCCTTGCATTTTGTATGAGTATGATTTGCGAAGACCAGCACAGTCACTTTTTTTCTCCTTATTTACATTTTTGTGCATGGTGTTTATATCGGGTTTATTCACTAACGTGACGACCGCGAACGTAAAAAAGAGTGCTTTCTTACATTTAAGCCTATCTTTGCAGAATGGGAACCGAAACAAAGGTACATTTTCCTGGGAACAAGGACTGCGTTCTAAAGCGAAATTTTCTGCTGTTGGTTCCCGCGAAAAGGGCGCCTGGGTCTTAAGGTGTCCATGGAATATAAAAGAGGAAACGATATGCTTCTCTCTCCTCTGTATCCACTAATGCCCATATAGAACATATCTACAGTACATGTAGCTCACATATTTTGAAATACTAATGAATTAGACAAATAAACAGCACAAGCTAGTCTAGTAAAATGCGTCAATAACGTGGAAACAGGGTTACAAATAAATTAGGGCGTAGTAACTGCGGTGTCGTTATGTTTGAAGTTGAGTAATTATCTCACCCTACAAAGAGAATCATAGATTTGACAGTTTTAAGTTCCATTTACATCTGGCAACTGCTAATTGAAAACGGGGAGCAGGGTAATGCAATGAGTCACACACGGAATAGGGGATCCGTGCGGTTTTCGTTAATCGGCCTGGCAAACAGGAAAGCAGACGTGCCGCTAAGACTTAACTTCCGATTGCCGAAGGCTCGTTAGTCCCAGAGCCCGTTGAGTTTCACAGGAGGATGACTCTCTTCCTGCTCAATGCGTTCCTTTTTGTGCGTAGTGTAGAAAAGCATCGTTGGAGCATTCTCCATCAACCATAGATATTATAATTACGCAGTTTCCTGAAATCACTCGCAGTGATAAGTTTCTAAGTGACTTTTCCATCTCTTCACATTCTGGACTGCTATCTTGCATGTAAGTGTATCGATTTTGGGACATCCTTGTCGTATCTCGATCTGTGTATCTTCTGTGAGCAGCAGACTCTTTAACTTTACAACAGGTGCTCATCAAATAGTAACGATTTCACAATTATAACTGTTTAAATGTCTTATCCAGATCCGCGTTCGTAGTCGAAATCATTAACGCACGACAGTGCTTTGCTCCAGACACGGATGTAACTGACTTGAAGCCTCCTAGTGGAATATGTTCTCATCGCCAATGACATGCTACAAGGATAAAAAGAGGAAAGATCAGGTTGTGCACTGATACAATTAAAAACTTCTCTGAAGGTCTGAGGGCTCGATATATCATTCACAGTCTTCCATGGCGTTATGAAGTCAACACCAGACTTCCCTAGAATTTATCTCCGTCAGCTCTCGACACAGTACACATTTCACATCTCATTATTGTTTGGAGGTATGTAGCGGAAAATCTTTTGCTAGCGATTTGCACAGGACGGCAGACAGGGTTGCTCCCAAAATTCCTAATGGTAACTACATGATTAAGTGGTGATGCTGCTGTGAGTTTATCCTCTCCAGCATGGAAACGTTTGTTGCTGATGTCCTCCAAGAATGTATGCTAAGTTCTATGAGGACAAGTTCTTCAACAGTGTGCTACATTTGGGTTGTTTTACTTATAAGACGAGTTTGTTAATTTGTTGAAGAATACTACTGAAATTAAACAATAACAACCGTGAAGCTATAAGTTTACTGAATTAACGCCGAAAAATATCCCATTACAGTTTTCAAACTACTCAGTCACGTTCAAGCGTCTTCATCTCTGTATAACTACTGCCGGCCGCAGTAGCCGAGCGGTTCTAGACATTTTAGTCCGGAACAGCGCGACTGCTACGGTCGCGGGTTCGAATCCTCCCTCCGGCCTCGGTGTGTGTGATGTCCTTAGGTTAGTTAGGTTTAAGTAGTTCTAAGTTCTAGGGGACTGATGGTCTCAGATGTTAAGTCCGATAGTGCTTGGAGCCATTTGAACCATTTGTATAACTACTGAAATCTACACAATTTTTTAGCATCTTATTCTAGCCAAGCCACGTTCTCCCACTGAAGTACACTCATGTTCAGGAATAAAAAAACAGAACACCTTGAATGATTAGAGATGGATGTTCATACTCACAATACCTGTATATCAGTATATTCTGCAGAAATGATTAGCATTTGAACCATATCGGCCAGCGGGTTCAATGTCAACATCGACATCGCGGCTCAACACTACCTACTGGCGAAATGTGCTTGCGGCTCTCGCTGAAGCTATAAACCGAAGGTAATGGGTCAGTACGACTTGAGCAGACGTATGTGCGAACCGTACCGTCATACCAGTGAGGTTAAAAGAGGGCGCATTATTGGCATAAGAGAAATTGCTGCTCATATGGGACGAAGTGTTTCGACAGTGCAACGGGTGTGTCCAGAATGGTCCATAGAAGGCCGTAGAACACGACGAGAAGAGACTGGTCGCACCACCGAGACCACTCCCCGAGAAGGTCGACACCTCATTCCAATGACGTTGTGGGACATATCTGAGTCCTCCTCGACTCTGGCGCTACAGCGGAACGGTTTGACACGTCCTACGCTATCAGGTGTGACAGTCCGTCGCCGTTCATCACAGTATGGGTTACGTATGCGACGAACTACTTTAAACAAATATGCAGAGACATGATAGACGACAATAATGTATTGAACGACGTCACTGGGGACAGGAATGGCATCAGATAGTGTTTCCCGACGAATCCAAGTTCTGTTTCTTTGAAAATGGTGTTTCGCCACAGACAGGGGGAGTGTCATCACAGTGACTGCATCAGCACAATACATACAGCGCCAACTCCAGGGCTTATGGTGTGGAATACTATTCGGTACAACCAAAAATCACAGTTGGTGCCTGTTCATGGCACTGTGACCAGTGTGATCTACGTGAATGGCATCCTGCGACCCGTAGTCATACCTTTTCTGTACAACACCCCAGACGCTGTTTTTCAGCAAGACAGTGTAGGAGCACGTGCATTATGGCGTCACAGGCTGTCAATCTTTTGCCCTGGCCAGCCGGCTCACCAGACCTGTAACCTATCGAAATGTGTGGGATATGGTGAAACGACAGGTCCAGCACTGTGACCCAATTCCAACCACCACAGATGAACTTCGGAACCAGGTCAATGGAACATGGGTGGCTATAACACAGGGCGCCATTCACGCCTTATACACATCGATGCCATCAAGCGTGGAACAAATTATCAGAGCCCGTAGTGGATCCTGTGCCTTCCGGGCAACAGGACACACGCTGAACCGAGCTGTCTGAAACGCTGATCATTTCTGCGGTATACACTAATGTATATGTCATGTGAATATGAACGTCCTACGTCTAGGCCTTCAAGGTGTACTGTTTTTAATTCAACATGAGTGTAGTTACCACCAACTCCTCCCTACAATACCAATAATGATTCCCTGATGGCTTAGAATGTGTCCTATCAACCTATTCGTTCTTTTAGTCAAGCTGTGCCATGAACTGTTATTCTTCCTATTTTGTTACTATACCTCATCATTGGTTATCCTATCTAATTAGGTAATCTTCAGCATTCCACTGTAGGATCACATTTTAAGTGTTTGTATTCTCTTCTTACCTGAATACTATACAGTCCCCGTTTCACTTTCATTTATGGCTCCACAACCAACTCATAAGACTTAAGAACACTAAACCGATACTGGAATTTTAAAATTTTTCAGAAACTCTTTTTCACTTATTTAAATAATTAGAAATATGCTTATAAAGAAGCATCCCTGAAGCGTAATCAGACACCCAAGTAAAGAAGGAATTAGCATATTTCATCAAAATATAAGAGGTATTAGATAGAAAGTTAGTGAACTGTTTATAGATGTTGACTCTGTAATTATTGGTATACCAGAGCAACACCTAAATAATTTCACAATTCAGAGGCTTCCTTAGACAGGATGCAGATTAGCTGTCTGTTTCTCAAGGAGTTCCTTGCGGGCTGGGGGAGTGGCTACGTACGTAAAGAACAGTATTCCATTTGAGTCCATAAACGTATCACAACACTGCACTTAACAGATGTTCGAATGTTGTGCGCCAGCCGAAGTGGCCGTGCGGTTCTGGGCGGTGCAGTCTGGAACCGCGAGACCGCTACGGTCGCAGGTTCGAATCCTGCCTCGGGCATGGATGTGTGTGATGTCCTTAGGTTAGTTAGGTTTAACTAGTTCCAAGTTCTAGGGGACTAGTGACCTCGGAAGTTGAGTCCCATAGTGCTCAGAGCTATATTTGAATGTTGTGCAGGGGCAGTTGAACATAGTGAAAGTAAATTTCTAATTGTTGTTGCTTATAGGTCCCCTAACTCTGTCTTCAGAGCATTTCTGCCCAAGCTGGAGAGGGTTCTTGATTCAGTTTGTAGGAAGTACCAGAAATTACTTATATGTGGTGACTTCAGTATTAATGTTGTATATGATGGTGCAAGAAAAAAGATGTTGGTAGATCTCAAAAATTCATATGATCTGATGCAGACTGTGTTTTTTCCAACTAGGGTGCAGGGTAACAGTAGCACAGCCATAGACAATATTTTTATTCATTCTTCATTACTAGATGGGCATTCTGTTAGTAAAAGCGTGAACGGCCTTTGAGAATACGATGCACCAATTTTAACTCTAAAAGGCTTTTGCACTCTAACCAAATTCATATTTCATTACAAAATATGTAGGTGCCGATAACATATCTGATAAATACAATGCTTTCCTTAACATATTTCTCATATATCATACTCTTTGAGAGTTGCTTTCCATTAGAACATTCCAAACGGGGTACTAGCAGTAAAAGGCAGCCCGGGTGGCTGACTAGTGGGATAAGGATGTCTTGTAGAACAAAGCGGGAATTGTATGAAAATGAGAATTAAATAAAACTGTAGTTTCTTACAGGAAATCATATAACTTTATTGGAAAATCCCTTTCAGAGATTGGTGTTTGAAATACTACTCTGTGATACAGACAAGAGGGAGATTGAGACAACAATCAAATCACCGAAGACTAAGGACTCTCATTGTTATTATGGAGTGTCTAGCAGAATATTAAAGTACTGTGCTGCACATGTTAGCCCTTTATTTTGCCACAATTGCAATTTTTCCTTTAGGAATGGTCAGTTTCAAATGATTAAAAATGTTCTAAGCACTATGGGCCTTATCATCTGAGGTCATCAGTCCCCTAGAACATAGAACTGCTTAAACCTAACTAACCTAAGGACATCACACACATCCATGCCCGAGGCAGGATTCGAACCTGCGACCGTAGCAGTCGCGCGTTTCCAGAATGAAGCCCCCAGAACGGCTCGGCCACACCGGCCAGCAATGATCTGTTTCCCGAGCGATTAAAGAACTCAGTATTAAAGCCGCTTTGGAAAAAGGGAGAAAGGGGTAATGTAGATAATTTTAGAGCTATTTCTATGCCATGAGTATGTGGGCTTGGTTTCCACTTATATAACATGTATACATATAAATTTAGTTACGTACCTTAGCACACATACAGATTACATCATCAAGGCAAGCAATGGTGATATTAATAGTTGCTTATAACACGCAGGCCTTTCAAAATTTTAGTTAGCACATAGGCGTCGAAGAGAGATGACATTATAAATGTTAAGTGTCTCCATCACATACAAACGCAAGCTAGGTACTACCACAACTCCGGCTCTGTTCCTACACTACAGGCCGCGTCTCGAGATGGCGCCAGCAGAAGAGTAGCCAATGAATGACACAGTTCTCGTCGTAACAGGATCTGCGTGTTTGGTAACACTAGGTCATTAGGGCTTGTACATAATTCTAAAGATTACTGTATCACGTAAACATATACAAAACTTATGAAAGCTGCAGACCTACACAACTACACATCTGCCTGGTCACATATACGTCACCCGCTTTCATTCGGTTAATACTCGGCAGAAACCAAACCTGCATTTGGATCGGACTTCCTTAACTCTTGTGCAAAAAGGTGTGCAGTATATTTATGCAACCATTTTCAATAAGCTACAACTCGAATTCAACAATCTTAGTACTAATCCACGTGCTTTCAGATACAAATTGAAGAGTTTCCTCATGGGTCACTCCTTCTACTCTGTCTAGGAGTTCCTTGAAAATAAAGCTGATTCTCATTGTATTGTTGATTGTATTCTCTTAAACTTATGGACTGACTTTTTTCGGGTTCATAAACATTTATTTTTATCTGTTATTACTTTTACGTTGTAATTTCATGTACTGACATGTACCATGACCTAGGAGATTTGCTCCTCAATTTGGTCCTACGGAACTTGACGTGTAAATAAAATAAATAATAATCGTTTATGCCACAACATTTTACATATGTAAGTAGTACTAATTATTGATGTTTATATTGCTTACTAGTAATGTAAAATGCGAAAAAGAACCCTCCTGGCAACTAAGTAATTCCCCTCATAAACGTTTCATGAAATGACTACACCGATAAATAGAACTAATACGAAGATTTACGGGCAATCAATCCTTCAAAGCGAATGGGGCATGGATATGGATTAAATGTTGGAAGTACGTTCCACCACACATCATAAAATGGCGTGTGGGTGTTGCGCACCGATTGATTATTTGTTTAGACGGAAGGATCGTCTTGAAAATCTTTTATATTTCTTCCATTGAATAAAATTTAAATTCCTAGTAAACACTTGGTGGTTGCTTGAAGTAATATATTTTTGTGATCATAAATCTTTCATCGAGATGATGGTGTTATAATTTTGGAACGTCTACGAGAGAATGGTTGGGATCCTGACAGTCGTCCCTGACCAAGGTAATAGTATGGGAGGTACTGTTGAGTACAAATGAAATTTTATTTTGTATGTCATTATCATGTGGAAATCATAGGAACATACAGATTTTATAATTTACGAAGAGTCGTTGGACACGAGATTGCTTTTTTTCTCTGAGTGAACTCTCGGATGTGCATTGCGTAGTACCAATACACAAGGCAACTACAGGCGACGACATATTTTCTCGTTTAGGAAACATTATTGACATAAATGACCACTATTGGGAAAACATCCGTTCATTGAAACAGATGGAGCTACTGCAATGATTGGTCGAAAGTCTGGTGTAGCTGCTATGATAAGGAATAAGTGAAAGAAGTTAAAACCCAGCAGGAAACCCAGCGATACACTGCATCCTACATCGCGCTAATCTTCTGACAAGATGTGCTACAATAATGGCGTCAGGGACGTTGTTGCCAAGCAGTTGTTAAACTGAGATCGCTCTGCTTGTAACATCGACATTTTAAATCCTTCCTGACAGAGCTATGGTATAATTATGACGATGTGCTATATTTTTGTGAAGTACGCTGGTGGCGTCGAGGTGTTTTTTCAGAAAGTTCTATTTCCATTTGCACACACCGTCAGGTGACTTGCGGAGTATGGATGCAGATGTAGATGTAGATATGAAAAGTCTTATCAGCGCGCGCCCTGGCGTAAATTCATTTCGTTGTTTTTTCGCAACAGAATTGTTAAAATGTAACTACACTGACGGAAAAAATCGCAATACCAAGAAGGATTTGTGCAACATAAACGAAAGTTGGCACGCATGTTTCTGTATCTGAAAGAGGATGTGTACTCAGATTTCGCTCCAGTCGTATAACAGTGGCGCTAGTAGCGTCAATATGAGAGTACGAAACAGGTTTGATTCAAATGCATGCTGTGCGTCGTTAGTTACCTTTGAGATCGGACGTGGTAAGTTGATGTTAGTCAAGAATGTTCTTAAGGTGACACTGACACCTTTATCCATACGTCACTGAGATTGAACGAGGTCGCGTAGAGAGCTACGAGAACTTGGATGTTCTTTCTGCGCTATTTCGGGAAGACTTTGCAGGAATGTAGCCACTGTACATGATTTATTGCAGTAGTGATCACGAGAATGTACGGTCGCAAAAAGACCGGGTTCCGGACTGACACGTGGCAGTACCGTGGTGGAACACCATCGTGTTCGGCGTATGGCTCCGGCGCAACGTATTGCATCTGCAACAGCATTATGAGCAGCAGTTGGCGCCAGAGTGACACAGCGAACCGCTCTACAAGTCGGTTACTTCAAAGACAGCCACGAGTCAGACGTCCTGTTGCCTGCATTCCACTGGCTCCTAACCACAGCCATTTGTGACTCCAATGGTGTCAAGCGAGAGCTCGTGTCAGGGCTGTGTGGATGACTGTTATCTTTTCTAATGAGAGCTGGTTCTGCCTCGGTGCAAGTGAGGCCGTCTGTTGGTTGGAAGGAGGTTAGTTGAGGGCTTGTATCTAACAACAACAAAAAAAAAAAAAAAAATGGGTGTGAAATCTTATGGGACTTAACTGCCCAGGTCATCAGTCCCTAAGCTTTGACACTACTTAACCTAAATTATCCTAAGGACAAACACACACACCCATGCCCAAGGGAGGACTCGAACCTCCGGCGCCGACTAACCGCACAATCCATGACTGCAGCGCCTGAGACCGCTCGGCTAACCCCGCGCTGCCCTGTAACTAACGTTTCTGAGTACTAGACACTCGACCGACTTCTGATGTTATGGTCTGGGGTGGAATTTCATATCATAACAAGAGCACTCTTACCGTTATCCGAAGTACATCGACTGCAAATTTGTACATCAAACTGCTGAATCGCACTTTTGTGCTGCCCTCCATGAACAGCATTCCAGGGGGTGTTTCCAACAGGTTAACACTCGACCACATACCGCTGTTGTAATCCAACATGCTCCACAGAGTGTCGATATGCTTTGAACTTATCGATCACCAGATCTGTTTCTAGTCGAGCACTTATGGAACATCGTCGGACGGCAAGTTCAGCGTTATCCACAAGCAGCAATACCAGTACCCGTCCTGGAACCGTATCACACAAAATAACGTCCGACACCTGTGTAACACAATGCATGTACGTTTGCATACTTGCATTCAAAAAATGGTTCAAATGGCTCTGAGCACTATGGGACTTAACATCTGACGCCATCAGTCCCCTAGAACTTAGAACTACTTAAACCTAACCAACCTAAGGACATCACACACATCCATGCCCGAGACCGGATTCGAACCAAAGACCGTATCGGTCACGCGGTTCCAGACTGTAGCGTCTAGAATCGCACGGCCACTCCGGCTAGCAGATGATTGGTGTTTAGCGCAATATTTCAGAAAATACTATGCGCATATTATATTGTGTCGTAAGTGTTCATTACGTTGTCGTACAGCAGTAATTACGATAATGCAAAGAATACTAACGTAACCACAAACCTGAGCGTCAGCTTTCAGTACTGTATTATCGGGATTTTTCAGTCCTGTTCCTGAGTAACGGAATGCGAGCTGCGCGCGCATCGTGCCTGCAAGGCGACACAAATGCCCGCAGTGCCCGCAGGCCACCTCGCGGGCAGCTCACGAGCCCAGCCCTAGTGTTGATGATCTCTTTTAGTATAAATGTACTGCCGAGAACATTATAAGCACTTACAATGCATACATTAGCATTTATAATGGAGAGATGAGAAAAGTGTCCAGGAATTCCATATAGATATATACGAACTGTATGGCCTAAGCAAACAATCTCAAATCCCACTCACATGCCACCTAGAGGCACTAAGCCACAACTCAGTTCTGTGTTCAACAACAAGTGTACGTAATGGGTTTGTTTCTCATCTGATTCTTTTACTACCAGGCGTGATTTTCTTTTTAAATAAGGTATGTGTTGCAACTGAAAGACACGGCTCATATATGTATTAACATCCACTAAGTGGTGTCCAGATACGTTGGAAGTGATAGTGTTACAGGTACATCCATCGACTTAGTCCGAGTACGGAGCTTCACCCAGTAAGAAGTTGCTCCTTCCATTCACAAGCATTCGGGAGGACGACGGTTCAATCCCGTCTCCAGCCATCCTGATTTAGGTTTTCCGTGATTTCCCTAAATCGTTTCAGGCAAATGCCGGGATGGTTCCCTTGAAAGGGCACGGCCGATTTCCTTCCCACTCCTTCCCTAACCCGAGCTTGCGCTCTAATGGCCGCCGCGGTTGTCTAGCGCGTCTAGACGCTGAGTCCGGAACCGCGCGACTACTACGGTCGCAGGTTCGAATCCTGCCTCGGGCATGGATGTGTGTGGTGTTCTTAGGTTAGTTAGGTTTAAGTAGTTCTAAGTGACTAATGACCACACATGTTAAGTCCCATAGTGCTCAGAGCCATTTGAACCATTTGAACCGTTTCTAATGACGTCGGTGTCGACGGGACGTTAAACACTAACCACCACCCCACTATTTACAAGCCTGACCCAAACCAAGTTCGTACTTCTTGTTCACCAAAACGAGTCACTCCGATCATACAAATCGTTTGCTCAGTGGTGTGCAGGTGCAGGAAAAGGATGTCATCCCGAGTCTTGCATCATATTCCTGTTGCTCTCTCAACAGTTTCACCGGCTGGTCCCGGCGGAGGTTCGAGTCCTCCCTCGGGCATGGATGTGTGTGTTTGTCCTTAGGACAATTTAGGTTAAATAGTGTGTAAGCTTAGGGACCGATGACCTTAGCAGTTAAGTCCCATATGATTTCACACACATTTGAACATTTTTGAACAGTTTCACGGTAATACAAAAATTAAACGCCCCCCTTGAACTCTGCCAAACTAACATTGTAGTGGTCCAACAGCGTGCAGCAACAGTCGAAAAGACGGCGAACATTCGTGGTGTAGCGTCTATTTTAGTATTTATTTGTTGCATCTTCGTAATGTTGTGGCAATAAAATGTGGTCCTGGCCTCGCCCCTCATCATGATGTAAACATAATTGTAGATGATAATCGTGTTATTTTGCCCTGTTTCTGTGTCTGTACCCAAGTTATTTAGAGCGAGATACTCACTAAGCAATGTCGAAATGGAATGCCGCTCTCACATTGTGAATGTATTTGAGATCTTCACCGAGAATATTACTCTACAGTACCTCAAAACTCAGTATGTAAAAAGCATCGCTAATAGCACATGCATTTTTCAGCTTTTCCAATCCCCATTTTCTTTTTAAAAGAATTTCGGAGGACTGGCACATGCCATATTAATGGCAACTAGTAGGCACCCATATACTTTTGATCTGATAGTGTGTCAGCAATGTAGATCACACATCGCTAAGGTGGAAACCATTTCGCATCTGTACACTGAAGAATTTTTTTTTTTTTTTACTTAGACATGGTTTTTTCTAGCATTATATTTCATCAGCAATCTTTTTAGATACAGCCCCGGACTGAAGAGTAAATGTCCGATGGTCGTTTATTAGCGAATGGAGTCAGTATGGAAGGTTAAATTAGTTTTTACGGGTGTGAGGCTCGCAGCCGTTCGTCTGTCCACCTGCACTCACATCATTCGTCAATAGTGGCTCGTTTCAGCACAGCAGTAGCACAGCAAGGTGCACTGGCCCGCTGCTCCCAGCATCACATTGTTTCATTCATTCAGGACTGGGTCTCAGATTCTGGCTGATGTGGCAGTGCTTTCACCAGCTGGAATCAGTGGTGACGTCTGCAGTGCGGTGATTGTTCTGCGAGTGGTAATGTTTAAACAAACGCAAGTATATCTACCACGTTCCAGTACCACTAAAATAGTAGTGGATATTATTGGAGAACCATACTTGTAATTTATATAGCGTTAAACGTAGGTGTTCTTGTGACACCAACGTAGGCTGCACGAAAGGGTTACCCATAATTTTAATATTAGAATAAGAGGATTTTTTAAAAAATCACTGCCGTTATTTTTCAAGTCAATTGTTGTCTGGCGCAGTGTTTTTGACGTCAAACAATACCTCCAGAGAATGTTTACTGGTGCAAACGCACCACGAAAAGTTAAAAAACCTCATATGTTACCCTTAGTGCAGTGATGCATTGTGTTTTTAACGGGCATACTTGTGTGTAGTAACATTCCTACACACATCTGGAATGTGGGGAGATATCAAAGCTGGCAATTTTGTGCAGTAATTAAGATTTGGGTGGTGTGTATATAGAGTGATAAGCCAAAACGTTATGACCACTGGCCACCGCGAAGTTGGATGCCGACTGATGGCGTTACGGCACGAGACGCGGTAACACAAATATGTAAGTGGAGCTAACACGGATGGAGGATCACCTTAGCGAAGATAAGAGATGATTATATTATTATTACGCAGAGCCCGTGAACGAGTATCTCGAAAACGGCGAATCTAGTCGAATGTTAATTTGCTACTGTCGTAAGCATCTACAAGTGGGGTTGAAGGACAATGAAACCACCACTAGGCGCTTAATGGTTGGACGTCCACTATTCTTCGCAGATTGTAGGGTTCTGAGACTCGTGTGCTCTGTGAACTAGGACAGATGGTGGATGATCTGTGGCATCTCTGACGAAAGAGCACAAATCTGGTGCACACATAAGTGTTTCGGAGTACACCGTTCATCGTACATTGCTTAACGTGGAGCTCCGCAGCAGATCACCTCTACGTGTTCACATGTTGACCCAACGACATCATCAGTTAGGATCGCAGAGGGCACGGGATTCCACCGTCAACCAATAGAAACGTGTCGGCTCTTCGGTTGAATCACTTCTTTTTGCTAAGCTAGGTCGTCGCTCGTCGCTCGTCCCCACAGGTGAACGGCGCCTTGAAACATGCAGGGCGCCACGGACCCATGCTTGTGGGAGCAGTATTATGCTATGATTCACATTTTCCTGCGCTTGTATAAGATATATGGTAGTAATTGAAGACACACTGACAGCTGCGGACCACCTGCATCTCTTCATGATTGATGTCTTCCCCGACGGCGACTCCATCTTTCAGCAGTGTAACTGACCATATCACCGTAGTACAGTGGTTCGAGGAGCATTATGGTGAACTCACGTTGACGCTCGGCCACCAAATCGGTCTGATGTAGATCCTATGAAACCCATCTCTGTTGCTATCGAGCAGCATCACTATGTACGCAGATCAACGGCTCATTATTTACTCATATTAAATGACTTGTGGGTAGACATGCAATGCCACATACCTCCAAAAACCATGCAACAAACTGTCGGATTCCTGATAGGCAGAATCAGTGATGTAATTCGTTGGACAGACGGCCAAAGAAGTTGTGAAGCAAGCGATCATAATGTTCTGGCTCATCAGTGTAGATGCAACTGCGTTATGATACTGGGTCTTAACTTTTGGCAGTTGGGATAAGAGATGTTATAATAGTGAGTCATAAATTATAGTCATTAAGTTCTAAATAAATTCTGGATAAGACCATAAGTGGCTGGTGTCTTTATATGTTGTTGTTGTTGTGGTCTTCAGTTCGGAGACTGGTTTGGAGCAGCTCTCCATGCTATTCTATCCTGTGGAAGCTTCTTAATCTCCCAGTACCGACTGAAACCTACAACCTTCTGAATCTGCTTAGTGTAGTCATTTCTTGGTCTGCCTCTACAATTTTTACCCTCCACGCTGCTCTCAATTACTAAATTTGTGACCCATGATGCCTCAAAACATGTCCTACCAACCGATCCCTTCTTCTAGTCAAATTGTACCACAAATTTCTCTTCTCCCCAATTCTATTCAATACCTCTTTATTAGTTATGTGATCTACCCACCTAATCTTCTGTCTTCTTCTGTAGCATCACATTTCAAAAGATTCTATTCTCTTCTGGTCCAAACTATTTATCGTCCATGTTTCACTTACATGGCTACACTCCATACAAATACTTTCAGAAATGACTTCCTGACACTTAAATCAATACTCAATGTTAACAAATTTTTCTTCTTCAGAAATGCTTTCCTTCCAATGCCAGTCTACATTTTATATCCTCTCTACTTCGAACATCATCAGTTATTTTGCTCCCTAAATAACAAAACTCCTTTACTACTTTAAGTGTCTCATTTCCTAATCTAATTCCCTCAACATCACCCGATTTAATTTGACTGCATTCCATTATCCTCGTTTTGCTTTTGTTGATGTTCATCTTATATCCTCCTTTCAATAGACTGTCCATTCCATTCAACTGCTCTTCCAAGTCCTTTGCTGTCTCTGACAGAATTACAATGTCGTCGGGGAACCTCAAAGTTTTTATTTCTTCTCCATGGATTTTAATAACTACTCCGAACTTTTCTTTTGTTTCCTTTGCTGCTTGCTCAATATACAGATTGAATAGCATCGGGGAGAGGCTACAACCCTGTCTCACTCCCTTCCCAGCCACTGCTTCCCTTTCATGTCCCTCGACTCTTATAACTGTCATCTGGTGTCTTTACAAATTGTAAATAGCCTTTCACTCCCTGTATTTTACAGCTGCCACCTTCAGAATTTGAAAGAGTATCACGGTCAACATTGTCAAAAGCTTTCGCTAAGTCTACAAATGCTAGAAACCTAGGTTTGCCTTTCCTTAATCTTCTAAGATAAGTCGTAGGGTCAGTATTGTTCCACGTGTTCCAATATTTTTGCGGAATCCAAACTGACCTTCCCCAAGATCAGCTTCTTCCGGTTTTTACCATTCGCGTATAAAGGTCACATATTAGGTAGGCTAAGTGGCTGGGCCCATTGTTCTGAAACTGGTACAGATCCTCCCTGTTCTTACTCGTTGTGGAACTACATTGTACTTACGGAGATCTGTCGGATTTAGAAATACGAATCACTTAGTTTGGAACGTTTGTTTATCCTCACAAAAGGGGGCAGAGCGAGTAGGTCAGTTAGCATACGTCGGTCAGGAAGAAACTGCGACAAAAATTGGTGCAGATTTATGGCCAGAATTGTGAGGTCTCCCCTGGATATGTCAGGCGTCCAGGACACAAAAGAAAAAGCTACGTGGATAGCAGCTCGCAAGTCGATGCAAAGAGAGCGAAATCGGATTCTGTACGACGAAAATATATCTTGTTGTTGTTGTTGTCTTCAGTCCTGAGACTGGTTTGATGCAGATCTCCATGATACTCTATTCTGTGCAAGCTGCTTCATCTCCCAGTACCTACTGCAACCTACATCCTTCTGAATCTGCTTAGTGTATTCATCTCTTGGTCTCCCTCTACGATTTTTACCCTCCACGCTGCCCTCCAATGCTAAATTTATGATCTCTTGATGCCTCAAAACATGTCCTACCAACCGATCCCTTCTTCTAGTCAAGTTGTGCCACAAACTTCTCTTCTCCCCAATCCTATTCAATACCCTCTCATTAGTTACGTGATCTACCCATCTAATCTTCAGCATTCTTCTATAGCACCACATTTCGAAAGCCTCTATTCTCTTCTTGTCCAAACTAGTTATCGTCCATGTTTGACTTCCATACATGGCTACACTCCAAACAAATACTTTCATAAACGACTTCCTGATACATAAATCTATATTCGATGTTAACAAATTTCTATTCTTGAGAAACGTTTTCCTTGCCATTGCCAGTCTACATTTTATATCCTCTCTACTTCGACCATCATCAGTTATTTTACTTCCTAAATAGCAAAACTCCTTTACTACTTTAAGTGTCTCATTTCCTAATCTAATTCCCTCAACATCACCCGATTTAATTTGACTACATTCCATTATCCTCGTTTTGCTTTTGTTGATGTTCATCTTATATCCTCTTTTCAAGACACTGTCCATTCCGTTCAACTGCTCTTCCAAGTCCTTTGCCGTCTCTAACAGAATTACAATGTCATCGGCGAACCTCAAAGTTTTTATTTCTTCTCCATGAATTTTAATACCTACTCCAAATTTTTCTTTTGTTTCCTTTACTGCTTGCTCAATATACAGATTGAATAACATCGGGGAGAGGCTACGACCCTGTGTCACTCTTTTCCCAACCACTGCTTCCCTTTCATGCCCCTCGACTCTTATGACTGCCATCTGGTTTCTGTACAAATTGTAAATATCCTTCCGCACCCTGTATTTTACCCCTGCCACCTTCAGAATTTGAAAGAGAGTATTCCAGTCAACATTGTCAAAAGCTTTCTATAAGTCTACAAATACTAGAAACGTAGGTTTGCCTTTCCTTAATCTTTCTTCTAAGATAAGTCGTAAGGTCAGTATTGCCTCACGTGTTCCAACATTTCTACGGAATCCAAACTGATCCTCCCCGAGGTCCGCATCTACCAGTTTTTCCATTCGTCTGTAAAGAATTCGCGTTAGTATTTTGCAGCTGTGACTTATTAAACTGATAGTTCGGTAATTTTCACATCTGTCAGCACCTGATTTCTTTGGGATTGGAATTATTATATTCTTCTTGAAGTCTGAGGGTATTTCACCTGTCTCATACATCTCGCTCACCAGCTGGTAGAGTTTTTTCATGACTGGCTCTCCCAAGGCCGTCAGTAGTTCTAATGGAATGTTGTCTACTCCGGGGGCCTTGTTTCGACTCAGGTCTTTCAGTGCTCTGTCAAACTCTTCACGCAGTATCTTACCTCCCATTTCGTCTTCATCTACATCCTCTTCCATTTCCATAATATTCTCCTCAAGTATATCGCCCTTGTATAAACCTTCTATATACTCCTTCCACCTTTCTGCCTTCCCTTCTTTGCTTAGAACTGGGTTGCCAACTGAGCTCTTGATATTCATACACGTGGTTCTCTTCTCTCCAAAGGTCTCTTTAATTTTCCTGTAGGCACTATCTATCTTACCCCTAGTGAGATAAGCTTCTACATCCTTACATTTGTCCTCTAGCCACCCCTGCTTAGCAATTTTGCACTTCCTGTCGATCTCATTTTTGAGACGTTTGTATTCCTTTTTGCCTGCTTCATTTACTGCATTTTTATATTTTCTCCTTTCATCAATTAAATTCAATATTTCTTCTGTTACCCAAGGATTTCTAGCAGCCCTCGTCTTTTTACCTACTTTATCCTCTGCTGCCTTCACTACTTCATCCCTCAGAGCTACCCATTCTTCTTCAACTGTGTTTCTTTCCCCCATTGCTGCCAATTGCTCCCTTATGCTCTCCTTGAAACTCTGTACAACCTCTGGTTCTTTCAGCTTATCCAGATCCCATGTCCTTAAATTCTCACCTTTTTGCAGTTTCTTCAGTTTTAACCTACAGGTCATAACCAATAGATTGTGGTCAGAGTCCACATCTGCCCCTGGAAATGTCCTACAATTTAAAACCTGATTCCTAAATCTCTGTCTTACCATTATATAATCTATCTGATACCTTTTAGTATCTCCAGGATTCTTCCATGTATACAACCTTCTTTTATGATTCTTGAACCAAGTGTTAGCTATGATTAAGTTATGCTCTGTGCAAAATTCTACCAGACGGCTTCTTCTTTCATTTCTTAGCCCCAATCCATAATCACCTACTATGTTTCCTTCTCTCCCTTGTCCTACTGGCGAATTCCAGTCACCCATGACTATTAAATTTTCGTCTCCCTTCACTACCTGAATAATTTCTTTTATCTCATCATACATTTCATTAATTTCTTCATCATCTGCAGAGCTAGTTGGCATATTAACTTGTACTACTGTCTTAGGCATGGGCTTTGTGTCTATCTTGGCCACAATAATGCGTTCACTATGCTGTTTGTAGTAGCTTACCCGCATTCCTATTTTCGTATTCATTATTAAACCTACTTCTGCATTACCCCTATTTGATTTTGTATTTATAACCCTGTATATACCTGACCAAATGTCTTGTTCCTCCTGCCACCGAACTTCACTAATTCCCACTATATCTAACTTTAACCTATCCATTTCCCTTTTTAAATTTTCTAACCTACCTGCCCGATTAAAGGATCTGACATTCCACGCTCCGATCCGTAGAATATATCTTGACTGTCATAATAGCAACGTGATTTCCAAAGTATTCGTAATAATGTTCCGTAATTTGCTGCCCTTCAAGAAAACTGGTGTGCTACAGCTATACTCCGAACTGTGATATTGGTCAAATATAAACTTCAGTAACATGTAATGCGGCATCGAACGTATACCGAAAAGGCAAGCTAGATGCCATAGAAAGCGTTCAATGCAGTCCGCAAAATTTATTTTTTCATTTATCCTATGGTTTTTTGAAACATTTAAACTAATACAAAGAGTGTAGAGAATAATATTTATAATACAACATTTTTAGACAAACATTTATAGCAATTATGCAATCAATCATCATTGGTGTCGTCAACAGTATTGTCCACTACTATATGATCAGTAGGTCCTCTAGTCCACTAATGTAGGATCTTGTACAGCATTCTTGTGTGGTATGTGTGATGTCTGTGGTTCTCCGCAATAATAACATGGTGTTGGTAACCTAGCTCATTTGTATAAAATACATCTGCCGTGTTCGGTTCTTATTCCTTTTATCATTAACCATGTCTGGCGTGGTTAGTCAGATCTAACTGTTTTTTAGGGCGATACGTGGCCTAATATTATTTTCTTGTCCAGTCCAGTCTTCAATCCTGGTGCTAGCAATGTTGAACTCATCGTTCACAGCCTCCTTGTTATTACTGGTGGTCATCTAGAACGGAGCCACTTAGTGTTTGCTTCTTCGATAACTTGATTGATTGATGGACTTTTATTATCCACGACGTTTTACACACATTCGTGAGAGAATTTATGCGTCGTAGTTGACGTGGTGGAATGTAGCTTAGTACTGGTAGCCGTTCTGTAGGTGTTGATCTGGTAACGCAAACAATCATTCTCACTCCTTTATTTACATGGACATTTATCTTTCGTACATACGGGTCGCTTAGCCAAACTGTGGCGCTGATGAGACGACAAGATCCTCAGCAACGTGGATTCCGAAGCTCTCCATGTTGCAGCCCACAGCTTTGAATGGCGCCGATTCCCGTTTTCAGTTTTTCGTCTGTTTTTATTAGATGCTCTCTGAAAGACACCATTGTACCTAGGGTTAACCCCAGGTTACCTTGGTATTTTACTAGAGTTGAGTGTGGTGTTCTCCAACTGTACGTTGCGTTTACTTCGACCGAGTTCATTACTTAGGTGGAAACAAGATATTTCCATTATGGTGACGCTGGCTAGAGTTTCCACGTGCACCAGTACTTTCCCACTACGTCGAATTACTCCGTTACGTCAAAAGTTAGTTTGACTGCGAAGTTAACAGGACGCGAGTAATCGGCATAGGTGAATTCAAGGTAATCATCGGATTTATTTACCGTCAACAGCCATTACAGTTGTAGAACCATTCAAAGATAATCTACGACCAGTAGCGCGCCAGTACCCTGATAATGTAATTTTAATTTTAGGAATTTTTTTTAAAGCATCGATCACTCTGAGATCATACGGCACGTAAAAGGAAGATGCTTTAGGAAATGACTATTCGCTCTGAAACTGTCCCGTTTATTCCGATGAAATGTATGCAAAACATCAGGGGAGAAGCTACTATCTGAAAGGAACAGCATTCATTGACCTGGAGTTGTGGATTGCTTTCAGTTCTATTTGAATTATTTACATACGAAGAATGTGGGACATCTAACCTAAAGAATCGCATTCTCTCACCGTGTTATTTATCTACTGTTTTCGAGAATTTGTAAGTTTTATTCAACATGCCCATCCCTCTTGCATAAATTGGCATTACAACTGTGAAATGGTGCGCAAATTAATAGTAAAGACTAGAAGTTACACTGTTATATGGAACACTACTTTTTGTGCCAAACTGTGTTGTTGTGAATGATTTCTCTCCTTTTGCAAGTTAAATAAAACTGTTACGAGTACTGTTTAGTATTTTTTTTTACCAGAAAACAACCGAAATTGATGAAAACATTCTTCATACCTAATAGAGCACAATGATGTATTTTGGGAGATGTTTCTTAAGATGAAGATTTATGCTTTCCTCAAATTAACTTCGTACTCGCGGTGGTATTTGTGGCATAGTTGGTTCTTTACCACGGCTAGAACATCGCAGCACAGCGTGAGCTGAAAGGACGCTTTATAACGATATCTAACGGAGCGGCAGCTCTGAGCAGACACGAAAGTCTGCAAGCACGAGCGCAAAAGCAGACTCAATTGGGGCGGGATGTCGCGAGCGCCTCGAGTGTTGGTTGCCACACTGGAGCAGAAATTGCGCGGCGCCGCAGAAAGGAAGCCAGTCTCCATTCAGCTGCACTAAAAGCACTCCAGTCCCAAATTATGTCAGTCGCCTGAGTGAATCTGTTTCTCTATTATGTGCCGAATAAATGCTGCAGCTCGCGGCGACTGGTTCTAATATAAAGAAAGCAGAGCAGTTTTGTAGTTTGTCGTTATCGTTGGACATATACAGAATTTGTATGTCCGATATAAAAAATCGATCACTGTGTAGTTACAACTTAGAAAATAGTGAGTGGAGCTCATTATTCCGAAACCAGCGGTCTGTCATGTTTTCGAATAGGTATCACAAATATATACGACCGGACAATCGTTCGAAACTCGATTACAGCATCCCGTTTCTCATTCACCGACATACTTATGTTACACACTTCAATATTACACGCCACAATTTGGAACCCTTTAGCAGCTTAGCCCTGCAGGTATGTAGACATGATGAATAAAGATTTAGAATTTTAATGAAGTTGGTTTTATTTAAAAAGCTTTAAGAGCTTTCAATTAAAAGTTCGAAAGCATTACTTTTCGGCATGCCCTCACATTTATGAAATTCTGTTTATTTAATTCTTCAGTCATAGGGGCTCATCTTTTGTGCCTCAGGCGAGTTTGTGTGTAGATTTATACAGAATTGCGAATACCTCTGTATAGTGACTGGCAGAGAGTACCTCGTACAATAACTAACATTTCCTCTCTTATAACACTCGTGAGTTGTACGGTGGAAAATTGAATACTTGTTTCTCCTTGTATACCTCCTGATTCCTATGCGAAATAAACAGTGGCAGAAGCATTGTCTTACTTCGCTACAAGGTCTTTGCCCAACAGCGTTTCGCTACTGCGATAATGTCTCTCTTCCAAAGACTCCAACTTCCATTCGTGATCTATTACACTATTTTTTGGGCTACACCGACGTACTTCGATCCTACATCTTAAGAATTCATTCAATATCGGTTTTCATGCTTCAGGGCTGCTACTGCATTCGAATATTGTTCGTCCTCATGTCTTGCCAGCAACTTCCCGTACTAAATCAGAGTCCGTGCCTAGAACCTTTCCAACAAATCTAAATATTTCACTAGCCTTCCTTACTTCGTCATATAACCAGTATATATTTACTGCTTTGAGGTGCCCCAGATATTCAACACTTAACGTTTAATCTGACATTATTCGTTTTTTCTGTTTTTAATTAACATTGTCCTGAATTTATCCACATTCTAAGACAGTTGTCAATCATTAGAAAAAGAGAGTAGTAATGCCATAAACGTTTCACGAAACTTCTTCCAAATAAACTTCATGGAGACCACATGATCAGCATTTGACCATGCAGTTGATGCACGTCCTCATATTTGACGTTGAACTCAAAAAACCATCACTCTTCTCAGTGAAGTTATTAGTGAATCAATGAATCAATAAAATCGATTAAATATCCAAGTATCCCATCTGTGCTTTGTACCACGCCTCTTATACCCCCTCCTTCCATTCTCCATATCTCCAATCAAGCACAACAAAGTATTAAAACTGAAACAACCATTAAAAGAATTTCAAGATGGTAGATGTAACCCAGTTGTTTGAAGCGAAAATTAAAAACTGTCACCCCCCCCCCCCCCCCGCCCTTCCCTTCCTTCTATGACTAAACAATCACAGTGCAGAATTAATAACTAAAGAGCCAGTTGAAAAATCGAAGATGGTGGAAGTAGCCTAATTATGTAAGTTGGAAATTTTCTACCCATATTCTCCTCCCCTTCGCTCCCCTCATCACACACTATGTCCAGCAAATTACTGTGAAATATTAAAAATGAAACAGTTGATTGTGGGATGTTTAAAAAACTACCCCCCCCCCCCCCCTCATTTACCATCCAGCCACAGTCCAGTATTAAAAGAGAAACAACCAGTCGGACATTCAAGATGGTGGAACTACCTCGAATGTGTTTCTTATCCCTCTCTTCCACTCCCTCTACTCTTTGTTACAATACAAAGCATAATATTAAAATTTTTCCACATCTAAATACTTGAGTCAGAAAAATTATTGACAACTATGTTTTTATTACTGACGTCTAAAATCGTTTATGGTTTGGCTCGCTATTCACCTCCGATTTTCAGCATTTCCTATGGAATATTAGAATGTGTATATAACATATTGTCTCTAAACCAAAAGCTGGATATAAAATCTAATTAACCACTTTATAAAATGAAGTTGCTGAAGTTGAGTTTTATTTTAAATGCTATACTGAAAATCATGAAAAATCCGAAATAATGTAAACTTCTTATTTATGTCTGAGTTGCTTTTGTCACCAGCAGATTTCTGTGTGGGTAAACACATTAAAAGTTTGATGTACGAGGTGAGGTTCATAAGAAATGTAACACATTTTTTCCTCGGCCAGCTTCGGTTGAAAAAAATGAGGAATTTGTTGTGGTATATCGTGGAATATACGCGCTTCAGCTGCTACAGCTTCATTAACTTCCATTTGGTGGCGGCGCTATACATAGCCTTCAAAATGGCGTCTGTAATGGAGATGTGTTCCTTACAGAGAGCTATCCTTGAGTTTCTCCTGGCGGAAACACAGAGCACAGCAACTATTCGCACCCGCTTGAAGAATTTCTGCGGAGACCTAGTAGTGAACAAAAGCTAGGTGAGTACATGGGCGAGGCGTGTGTCGTCATTGCAACAGTGTCGCACAAACCTGTCCTATCTCCCCCGTGTGTCAGGTGGCCGCACACAGCTCTGACTCATACCATGTTGGTGTTGATACTCTAGTGGATTCTCGGTGGATCGGAAGCAAACATCTCGTTGGACAGCTAGACGTCTTTGTTGGTAGTGCTCACACGCTCTTCCAACAGTTGCGTTATTCAAAGGTGTGTGCACTCTAGGTTCCTCAAAGCCTGACTGAAGACCATAAAAGCAATTCTTGTTACGAAGTTGATAGTAACAAAGTTTTTGTAGAAAGTCATCACATGCAATGAAACATGGGTCCGTCATTGGGAACAGGGAATAAAACGTCAATCCTCGGATTGGCGCCATGCCAGCTCTCCCCTGAACGAAACGTTGAAGGGGTAATTCTGTCTGATGTCCTCCCTCATGGTGGAACGATCAGCTCTTAAGTGTATTGTGTTACCCTCAGGTAAATGAAGAAACGACTTCAGCGTGTTCGTCGCCACAGAAATGCAAACGCAGTTTTTCTTCTACATGAAAACGCAAAGCTCCACCACAAGTCTGCGCACATGAGAGGAGCTCACAAAAAATTCATTGGGCTGTTCATTCTCATCAGCCGGCCGCTGTGGCCGAGCTGTTCTAGGGGCTTCAATCCGGAACCACGCTGCTGCTGATGTCTCGGGTTCGAATCCTGCCTAGGGTATGGATGTGTGCGATGTCCTTAGTTTAGTTACGTTTAAATAGTTCTAGGTCTATGGGACTGATGACCTCACAAGTTAAGTCCCATTGTGCTTAGAGCCATGATTATCCTCGTCAGCCCTAAAGCCCGGATCTCGCACCTTCCGACTTCCATCTGTTTGGTCCAACGTAGGATGCACTCTGCGAGAAGCAGTATGAAAATGCTGAGGAGGTTATTGCTGCAGTAAGACGTTGGCCGCTACGTCGACTAAACGAGTGGTTCCATGGTTGCAGACAGGCCCTCCCAGTAAGGTGGAGTAATGCCGTCGCATTGAACGGAGGTTATGTTGAAAAATAGGGTTTTGTAACTAAAGGGGTCGGGAGTAATGCGCTATACTGAAATCCCGAATATAAACGACCTGCTTTCAGAAATAAAGGTGTTGCTTTACTTTTTTAAAGCCCCTAGTATGTACCACACTTGGAGTAAAACAATTCGAATTAATTATGCCACACATTTGTAATGCTTTCCAAATGTCACAGTAAAAATGGTACAAATGGCTCTGAGCACTATGGGACTTAACGTCTGTGGTCGTCAGTTCATTAGAACTTAGAACTACTTAAGTCTAACTAATCTAAGGACATCACACACATCCATGACCGAGGCAGGATTCAAACTTGCGACCGTAGCGGTCATGCGGTTCCAGTCTGAAGCGCCTAGAACCGCACGGCCACACAGGCCGGTCAATGTCACAGTAGTACCAAATGTTTGCATAAACGCATGAAAAAGCCGAAAAAATGCTAAGTTTACATTACCAATTACAAGTTTAGGCTAAGTACCACAGTGTTATTTTACCTGTATATTCGTTCTAAATCGTCGTTGTGTACTTTCAAATTATGCGCCTCAGTCTTGTCTTCACTCAAAATAAAAATTATACATTTAAAAATATATCTAAATGAAGGAAACTAACATGACCAGGTGAAAATACCAGGCAAACACATAAGAAAATAGGCATTCTGTTTTGTAATTATTTAGACATGCTCTAGGTGTAAACCGCCATATTACATTTTTAAGTCTTGCAACTGTATCTAAATACGAGAAGTGGCTTCTTTCTACTGACATCACCTATTTTATTTTTCCTGATAATCTTTCACTACCAATTTGTGACAAATGTAATCAGTGATACTGATTGATGCGTGTCACAAATGATTCAATGTAGTTGAAAGAAAGTGCTGTAATTGAAGCCATATCTGTTTAAAAACTATAATTAAGTAGGCTGTTGCACAGCTGACTATTATACTTGGTGCAGACAGAAAAAATCCTAAGTTCTGCCCCGGCAACGCCAACGGTGGAACATCACTGGCCAACAGCCAAGCGGAATGTCAAAGAGAAAGGAATGCTCATGGACCAGCATTGAGCACAGAAGGTATTATACTGGCCCCAACTGGACTGAGTACTTGAACAAGATACGTATCAAAATGACATCATGACGACAGAGGGATATCGTCTGCACAGAATGTCACAAGACAGGTTAAATCGGACACAACAGTTAATATTCAGTAAAAAAAGAGTACCTGAAAGGTGAGGTTGTGAGATCCTGAAGCAACCAATAATAGAGTTGACCAAACAGGAAAAGCAGGACGAATGATGTCATTGCCACCACACCATAGCAGATCTCACGAGCTCGTACACTGTAAGTACTACTTCATTTCTGGTACAGTTTTGTTCAGTTTTCAGCTAAAGGGGAGGCCTATGTAAATCGGCTGTCTGCTCATCTACTCTCCTTAAGTCTTCTATGGAGGAGAAAATCTTGTCTAAAGGGACTAGGTCTCTATGAATTGCAGCGGCAACTACCCCTTCATGACTGATGGGGAGTTGTGGCCATCACCATACGGAAGGTCTTCTGGAGGTCTAAATAGCATCGCATGGGGACTTACCACAATATGTCATCATACTGGTGAGCCACAGCTGCCGCTTGCCTCTGTTCCTCTTGCAGACTTCGATGTTACCAGTCTCTTTCTCCTGATGGGGGGACACGGTACTTCTTTGCACTGCTTCCTATACCCCAAACAGAACTGGTAGCCGACTTCCCCATGTGCAGTTTATGACGGCTTCTTGAGTGCCCTTTCATGGTCTCCAAGAAAGTTGTGTGCGGCCTCGAACGCAGCTGTGCGCTAACGAAGGCGAGATGACTGGTCTACTGACGCCGCCGATGCTGAGCCGACACCCCTCTCATTGTGTACAAAGTGCTGAATGGTGCACTCCGCACTGACTTCCTAAATGTCTAAACATCCACTTCTGCATATTTGGACAAAAGCGTTTAATGTTGCAGTGCTGTTTTAATAACGCCCTCTGGCGTCACACAGTGATCCACCCTCTGGTCGGAATACACAAAACACTATTGTGGTCAACCGTCAACACAGTCTTGCACTCGACGTGATCTTAATACTCCTCCTAAATAGCGTCGTACCCACAGGACGCTACAATTGGAGTCAGAAGTGTTGCAGTAACAAGGCATCTGGTATCGTATGTGACCCTAGCTCCAACATCGCAACTGCAGCCTCACCTAGCATACCGGCACCACGGGTTTGTCAGTGCATCTTTGGGTGGCTACTAGGGAGGAGACTGACATTAACTACAAAGTACCTTTGGCAAAACTGCAAGAGCCTGCTGACTTATCACAATTCGTTACCACCTCTTGGGTATGGAATTCATCACCTTTTTGTTATTTATCTTCGCATGAACTGTAATGTACTGAGACAGTGTCAGTTACATGTAATACTTTTACAAGGGTTTTCCATACTACAAAGCAGTGTACTGAATCTAGGTGAGCCTTGATGAGACGTAAAAATTGGCTGTATATTTGAAGCAGCGGTTGTCCCTTTATTAGAAAGTAACTGCGTGTTACTGAAACAATTAGGTACCTTACAAGCAAGTTGTTGTCAAGTACAATCCGAATCAGTATTTAACCTTTTCACTCTTCTGTGTTGTATTTGACGTGAACTTTACTGGATGCCTTTTTTGCATCAAACAAAACAAAGCATATCGGTTTTGTACGAGAGAAAACAACGAATATCCAAATTCTCATCGACAACGTACCATACGTATACTGCTTGTGTCAGCAAAAAGTGGTCAAACGGTGATGCGTGGATCTAGCGCATAGCAGACCTACCTTTTTGGTTCTGCATCTTCAATGTCCAGCTGCATGATCCACAACTGGCAAACGTACCTGATCTTACCTACAGGACAGCTAACACCAAATCGCACACGAACATGTGAGTTCTGAGGACGGATATCCTATGAAAATATTACTCTGAGGAATTTGTTCAACCTCTAATTAAGTCACAGATAAGTAAAAGCTTAATATACTGTCTAGTCCTACTGTCCTACAGTTTTATAGCTGTACATTCATTACAGCAACTGAACAAAGTACCAGCAGCTTTACAGTGCTCTTGCGAAAGTAACTTTTGACTCTCTGCCTGACACTACTGAGCTTTAAAAGTAAATTACTGTACCAGAATGAACTATACTAATCTTACACAAATCCGCTATGATTTTCAGCCTGTACCTGCCACGAGAGTCTTTCTACCAGACCGTCAGGATGGTTTACGGAATGCTGGCACACTCTTGACAAATACAATATAATTGAATTCTCTCTCAGTCGCAACCCACAGGTAATCAACGACGATAAATTCACAACACTGAGGCGGTAAATATTGGAATAGTATAGTATAACTTATTGATGTGAAATGTAGTAATGGTATAGTGACATGCATAACCTTTGCGTAATGTCTAATATCGTCTAAATTTGCGGAATTGTCACAGATCAAAAATACTTATAATCACCAAATAATCCAATGTGACTTAACTACCAAAGACATTAGTTATGTAATATGGACAAATTTAAAGTCTATTTAACCCTAATTGTTGATCCGCCTCGCATATCACTTCCGTGTTCTGGGCTCCAGCCACGGTCCACCTGAACAAAGGTACGTCCTCTGCACTGCTCCCTGGCTGGGATGACAATGACTTTTTAGGAAAGTTAGGTCCAGCGGTAAACAAGACCACATATAGAACGCTAGTGCGACTTAACCTTGAGTAGTGCCCAGCTGTAAGACATCCCCACCAGATAGGATTAAACGAAGAAATCGAAGCACCTCAGAGACAGGCTATCAAATTCGCCACCAGTATGTATGAACAACACAGACGTTCTTTTAGATGAACACCATTGAGAAAATTTAGAGGATTGATATTTGAAGCTGACTTTAGAAAAATTCTACTGCCACCAAGGTGTATTTCGTGTAAGGACCACGAAGGATGAGAGCAATTAGGGCTGAAACGGACTGTCGTTTCTTGCTGGCTCTGCGAGTGGAACAGGAAAGGAAATGCCTAGTAGTGGTACGGGGTACCCTCCGCCACGCACCGTACAGTGGCTCGCCGAGTACGTATATCGATGTATGTATATACAGGTGTAGGTGTTCTGAAATTAGATCAAGCAGCTCGTGATTCGCTGCTCGGATTATGTTGTGGTTTTAACTAAAATTACTCTAATAAAATTAATAAAATTCTCTATACGGCTAGACATGTTTATACATGTTCACGTCTTTCCTTAATTGTTTTAATTTATTCAGAGATGGACGAGGAATACTTGAGCGCGGCCAGTGGACCAGTAATGCTATTGTAAATATAATACTGACATTAATCTGTACATTTTAAAATTTTTTGTTCCGTAACAATTTTTAAAAATTAAGCAAATACTATAACGAGAGTAAGTTTAGTTTATTTGTTTCAAATAATCTCTTTGACGTAGGTGGAATAAATGTATTAAAATTATTTTGTAAATAATTATGTAATATTTCAAGTACAACTGTAATTAATTATGTCAATTTTGTATGTACATGCTGTCATGCAATTGTAGATGATTCATACTTAGGGTGTTTGTAAGCAGAAGTGTAAATTGAAAAGGTGTAGGGATCATAGGTAGAACGGAACTCCGGCTTGTGGTGGTAAGGAAAAGGTGATGGGGCGCGCGAGTAAGAATTGGCGCGCAAGTGGCTCCCGCAGCCGGTAGCTGTACTGCATGTAGTGAACACACCTTACGTTGGTCAAGCACTAGAGGCCCCGAATTTGCCTACAACACTGGGTTTTGGCCTCAGACGTGTTCTACATGATTGGCGCAGTACGGCAATAAATTAATAGATCACAAATTTGAAATTTTATCATCGCCACCAAGAGGAAGACAGATCTATGTACATCAAGAGCCGTACCTGCGCGATGTTAATACGCAGCAACGCCTCACGCCACCTTCGACAACAGTAACAAGCAAAGTACTTTATTTAGAAGTGTATCACAATATGAGCCATCCATCCTCAATCAGTGGAATATAAGTGCTAAATGTACCTTTGTGTTTAACCATAAATTTCTTATTTCATTTACCTCAGTAGGGTCCTTACCTAAAAGAACTTATTCCGAGTATCCTGATGTTTATTGAAACTTGAATAATAGTACATTACTGGCAATAGTACTGTTTTGGTAGTGACTTCTGAAAATCATTAGTAAATACTAAAGATTGCACGCATCAGTTTAAGGGTCACCGCTTTGCGTGACCATGAGGATAAATTTTCAATAGCATTTCTGAAAGTAAAGTAACATAATTGTTTAACTCCAACAATCTTAACAGTAACTGTTCGTGTTGATTCTCCATGCCAAAGAAAGCCAGACAAATATTGGTGTTTGTAAAACGTTAACAAATAACAGTCCTAAGGAAATGAAATTTTATCCTGTTAAATAATAGTTTTGGTCATATGAATGATAGCTATAAGTTTAATTTTTCTGTATCCTTTTTCAAACATATGAGTGTCTTCTTTAAATAATTACTGAGGTATAGTGATAAATTTGATAAATTCCATAAGTAACAGAAAGTGGGATTAATAGTACTCATTGCCAAGTGGCTGTAGTAAATGGAAATTAAGTGGTTGTGTTTAAATTACCTAGTAAGTGAAAGCAGTTATTTATTCAGTGACGCAATTTGACTATATCTTTTTGTGTAGACACTGTGCCCGATCTGGGCTGGCGGCCGTTTTATTAAGCGAAAGAGTTTATTGTTACAACAGGCTTTGTCTGATAAAAGGTTTCGAGAAGTAATTACTCTCACTGCTTTTCCCACAAACTGTATGATTCGGAGAAAATTAGTTCGATACTGTACCATTAGGTTGAACACGGTTAGTGCTGCGTGGTGTTGTGGTGGTGTTCCTGCCGCTACTTACTACACAGTTCTGACTCCCGATTTGCGTATCTTCCGTCTTTACAGTGGTAGACTTAAACATTCTGATGCCGTATTGCCGAGAACGCGAAAGTAACGTTGCACATGGCGCCGAGTGAGAGGAATTTTGAAGCGGCGAAAGTCTAGCACAAAGGTCCAGAAACACGTATTTGTAGCCGTTTGAGAGGTGTGAGCCAATTACGGGCCAATTTAAAAGTAAACTGTTAGCCATATTTAATAAAATCATGGATAAAGAAGTAGACACAAATACCCCAGTAACAACAACAGGGAATGTAACTGAGCAGGCCGAAATGGATAGTCAGACAGACAAACATACAAAGTAACAACAAAATATAGCAGGAGACAAAGAAAGGGATGATGACTTCTGTGATATGTGGAGTCCATCACCCATTAAGAAAGAAAGAGTAGACGAGGGAGCTGTAGAAGAATCGGGCTATGTAACTGAGAAAGCCAAAATTGAAAGTAGTAATGTATTGGACCA
The DNA here is from genome assembly GCF_023897955.1 of Schistocerca gregaria. NCBI lineage: Eukaryota > Metazoa > Arthropoda > Insecta > Orthoptera > Acrididae > Schistocerca > Schistocerca gregaria. Next base: position 840,988,915 of record NC_064931.1, read on the forward strand.
TCACGACGTATACTGAGAACATTAATTCAGCAAAATAGTAACCTAGAAAATAAGATCGGTACACAAATTAGAGCACAAAGTCAAGAAATTAAAGAACAAGGTAACCAAATCGGTACACAAATTAGAGCACAAAATTAACAAATTAAGGAACAGAGTAACCAAATTAGTAAACATGGAGAATACATCATTAATAGAATTGATGATATGGGCGAAGTATTAAATACAGTTATAGGCGAAGTTAAAGGAGTGAAACCAGATTGCAAGGGGTCGAGGATACAGAAACAACTGAAGGAAGTCAGGTCAAAGGAATTAATGAAACATTGGACTACGAAATCGAACAGATTCAAGAGAATGTAAAACCCCATATTAATGAGACTATAACCAAGCGGTTTGAAGAAATTAAATCTGAAGTACATATCGAATGTCAAACAGAAGTCTCATATTTGAGAGAACCTGTTTGGAAGTCTGAAAAGCTGTTAGCAGAGAATGTAGACAATTGTAAACAGAAGTGTAATAGCAACACTTCCAAAATTCCCGGTCATATTAATGAGATGGAAAAGAAAATACAGGTGACATCTTGTCATGTGGTAAGTAAAGTAGAGTATCATAAGTTACTGGAAGGGGAGAAAAATTCGATCCTTCCAAGAAACATACGGGATGGCATCAATTAGAATTTCTGAAAAACTGTGAAAGAGTTTTCCCCAGAAATCTGAGTGACCAGGAGCAAATAAATTTGGTAATTAGTGCTATGAAAGGAGACGCCAAAAGATGGAGTCCCAATCTAGAAACTGAACGTATGTCTTTTGATAAATTCTACCAGCAATTCATCAACGAATGCTGGTCCACACAGAAGCAGGATTGCTCTGGCGTGAGTTTATAATGGCTAAAATATATGACAACAGGGGCTGAATGTCTATGAAAGACTTCTGTGAGTCGTGGTACAAGAAATTGATACATTTAATGGGTCGCAGATCCGACTCCGAAATTGTCTGGGGGCTTTGGAAGAAGCTTCCAGAAGATTCGAAAAGATGTGTAGGAAGCAACCATTGCAGTTTCGCGGTCTTCCTAGAGCGCATTCACGACGTAGACCACTGGAGAAATAACCGTGATAATCGACCGAATAATTCTAATAGGAATTATCGGAATGTAGACGACGATAACAGGGACGATCACGACGGTCGGTACCGCGTCAACGCCATTGTGCGGGGGCGTGGGAGGGGTCGCGGTCGGGGTGGACAAAGTGATCGCGGGAGAAATTATGGCCCGCGAACACAAGAATTCAATGAACAGGAAAACTAAGGCCCGCGTGAGTGGAGGGTCGTCGCCGCGTTGAAAGACAATATAGACCCCATAGAGTTTCAGCCGCTAGGTAAGCTGCGTACGCAAAGTAATGGAGAGCGCAGCCAGGCAAGCGGAGCGATGCATTGGAACGATCAGAACACGCCATACGGCGCCGGCACTGAAACTCGGCCGGGAAGCCGACACTTGTCAACAGGGGCCGGGCGAGAAACACTACAGAGGTACGTGACAGAAAGACCTACCGCAATACCGCATCACGAGGTGGAGCAGTTAAATAAACAGCTGTGCCTGACGACATCCCCAGCAGGGATGATCTGCTACGCGTGAAAACAACGCAGAATTGCAATCAAGTAAATCGTGCTTATATCAGCACAGCAAATAATACGCAGAACAGTTTGCAGGATCAACAGGTACGGGAATGGCGTGAAGAAATGAGTAATTTAGTCACAGGCTTAAAGCAGTATGGATGGGAAGAGTTGACGAAGGAAAAGTTAATGAAGGTTGAAGAGAAGGAAGACAAAAAACAGTTCGTCCAGAAGGATACGATAATTGCTAATGTTATAAATGAGGAAATAATAGACGCCGCGCAAAGATCGCGAGCAGTCGACATAAATGATAGGAAAAGAAATAAGGAGGAAAAGGTAGACGAGATATTTGGGTATGTTTTTGATGAAGATGACAATTTGCTAAGCATGACTAAACATGATATGGAAGCCACCCAATATCCTTACGATCGGAAAGTAAATGAAATTCATGCATTTAATGTAACAGGAGAAAATGAGAACATATGGATCATCGAAAAAGGGCAAGATTATACAAAGTTTGAAGTAAAAGCGGAGGTTCACAGGTAGTGTAATTCAGAGGATTACGTAAGAGAAACAGCTTTGAACTGGCCTGGCTGTCTTTACAGTGGTAGAACCTAAACATTCTGATACTATACTGACGAGAACGTGAAACAACCGTTGCAGACCGATATACCACTGCCACGTCTCAGGCAGAGGAAGAAACCCAATTGACTGTACCTTTCCGTTCTGTGGATCCTGTAGCAGCTAGTACAATGATTCCCTTTTTAGGAAAAACAACGGACGATGTGTCTGTATTAAGGCTACCGCTAAATTGGTTCACAGGACGAATGAAACATTCTGGAATATGGCTCGGTTTCTGTAGCTTAGTGTTGTAAAAACGTATGTCATGTATCACGCAGATTAAACAAAGCACAGATGTTTGAACAGCTAGCTAACTGACTTTACCAGTGGTATCGTAAGCAGAACAGTGCCAGGTTTTTTTTGGGAACAGTTAATCGTCTGTCACAGAAGCGCAAGCGCAACCAAGGAATTGAAGCATTTTCAGACAGGAATGGAAGGCAGAGGTGGAATATTACTTCTAAAAACGGTCCAACGGAATGGATATTGTTTAGAAAGCATGTTTTATGATGAATATCACCCAAGGGAAACCACTGACAATGGAATGCATTTGAATTAAACCAGGCGACGCTGGTCAGCAAAGTAAGTAGTGATGGCTAAAACAGGATCCTTGTATCTAGAAACGTATTTCTGAAGAATGGAAATATACTAACATGGAATATAAATTTCAAAATTTGGAAGGTTTTTTTGAAGGTATGTGTGTATAACTGAGATGCATGTGTAATCCGAACTATAAACAGCTCAGACAAGAAGAGAACAGAATAATTGGAAACAGGAAGTTACATGAGAATTCTGAAGATTATATGGATACAGACAAAAAGATGATGTGTAGGTACTGGCTCGAACTGGGAAAAGAAGTAATTTATGGCACAATGTGAGTGATAGTTATACCAGTTTATAACGTAACAACATGACTACTCACACACACACACACACACACACACCGTAAAGAGAACTGCTGTATATTCCCCAAATATCCATTTTTACTCGCAATATTGTTAATGTAAGGAAGGAATACTTATGAATTCTGAATAATTAATGTGGTTTTTTTTCCTGTTTCACGAATTACATTTGTTATTAGCAGAATGTTTAGTGAAAGTATGAAAGAGATTGCATATAGCAAAATGTTTGTAATCGCACCTTGATTAGGCTTGTCCTATAGGCACCTGTGAATTGTAATCTGAAAAAGCAAGTTTGGTAATCACGCTGCAAATCGGCGTTCGCAAATGGCAGCGAAACGTCTGTCTTCATAGCAAGATGCGACTGGTCAACGTAGCGGGTGAGGCTGCAACTAATCATTGAGCAGATAAAGCGGAGCCGGATTCTGCTCATTCCAATAGACATAAGGCTTGGAATGTGCATAGGTTTCTGGAATATTCATTGCTCGTGATGGTGTCTGGATGGACGTAGATCGTGTAGACGTTAGTTAGGCTATACAAGGTTGTTCAGGGACTTTGAGCACTTACGAACTGAGCATGTACAGAAAAATCCACGCATCACCATCAGTAGGTAAGAATTACCATTTGTTTAGACTGTTTCTTCCAGTAAGTGGAAGGTAAGTGTTTATTTCAAATTAATGTCAGTAATTATCGAGTGACTTGAAAGTATACTGATTCCTACCAGTTTTATATATTATATTATGTGTTGGAAAACTTCGTGGAGTAACGCACTAGTCTGACAGTAGTTCTAAACAAAAATAATCAAGGCTGCTTCACTGATTTTGTCTTTCAGATGTAAACGAAAAATAAAACTTAGAGGTGAATTTTCTAATGATAGTCACTCGTTAGAGTCTAAGTCTGTGTGATAAACACTGATTCTTCAATAAAGGATTGGACAGAAAATTAGGGGCGGAGTATGTATATTAACGGCGGTAGCTTCAGTGTGTCATGTCTCTTCGGCACATTTGAGGTCATCAGTCCCCTAGAAACTAGAGCTACTTAAACATAACTAACCTAAGGACATCACACACATCCATGCCCGAGGCAGGATTCGAACCTGTGACCGAAGCGGTCGCGCGGTTCCAGACTGAAGCGCCTAGAACAGCCGGCTGCTTATAGATCTGTTTGTAGTAAACATGTAGTAGTAAAATTAAGCCCAAATTCAAAATGGGCAACAGTAGCAACATAAATAACTCATTCAGCTTACGAGAGCCACGTCACGATACTAAGGGTGTAGAATGATCAGACAAGTAATCATCAATCCAAAAGTAAACGTCTGTTTTAATCTAGATAAGTAGGGCCGCTACGATATGTTAGAACACATCCTGATGCATCAAGGAGTCGTCAGTTTGATAATGGACGGAGGTGTAAAGATAATTTGTTGTAGGTACTAGCAGCAATGCAGAGATGACCATTACAACGGCCCATGACTGACGTTTTACAAGACGCCTTCCGACTGCAGCAGAACGCATTACTTGATTTTCAGCAAAAGTCATCTCAGTATGATGAAATAAGAGAATTACGAAGTGGAGAAACTGTGAACGATTACGACAAAAGAAGGGAAAGTCTGTCGCAGGCGTCATGATTAATTTTGATTGGAAGCGTCAGGAAGGCTCGTTTATACGCGACCGTTACGTTCAGGCGCTGACGTGCAGATTTCAATTTTTGGATGGCGCGCACCGCCATTAGTGGTGCTCTCGCTGCATCGGTCTACCACAGGAACACCAGCGGTCGACATCAATACCAATCGTCAATGCCAGTAATCGACGCAGCTTTCCGGGTTTGCCTCCTGGCGTCGATACACGGAAGGGCCGTTAATATCAAAAACCGACGAACCGACCGACAACCAATGGGAGAGTGGAAAAAATAGAAGAGTGCACTGGCGATAGGCGGTCGCCGTCGCTGCCTCAATTTATGCTTCCCGCTCCGCGATCGCCGTTCATCCACGTGATTTAATATGCGCCAGCCAGCCCCGAGATCATGATGCATACGCGAAGTTGTGGGGTCCGCGGCGCATAAGGGGGTTCGCCCCACAATCTGGTATTTACGGTCTCCAGCAGTCAGCTCGACTTGACGACATCAGTCGAGAATGTCTGGCCTCACGTTGTACCTATTTCTGCTTCTTGCATGCAAGTGATACTCAGTTTATGTAGTGAGAAATGCTTCAGACAAAAATTCAGTGACAATACGCTAGCGTAGTGTGCCTGATCAGGATAGACAAGTGCGGGCTAGCCTGGAGTGTGCTCAAAGTAAAGAAAGATTTGGCGCTGCTTGCTGGCAATCCCCAAGTTGTAGGTTTGCCTCCTATTTTTAAATGTTATCTTTCTCCCTCACACAGCCGGCCGGTGTGGCCGAGCGATTCTAGGCGCTACAGTCTGGAACTGCACGACCACTGCGGTCGCAGGTACGAATCCTGCCTCTGGCATGGATGTGTGCGATACCCTTATGTTAGTTAGATTTAAGTAGTTCTAAGTTCTAGAAGACTAATGACCTCAGAAGTTAAGTCCCTTAGTGCTCAGAGCCATTTGAACCATTTCCCTCACACAATGGCCTTTTTTCTGGCGGTGTCTGAGATTTATATCGCAATTGTATGAGGTGAGTATAGATGATTGTAATGGAAGTCCGTATTGTGTGGACTCTAATTTGTGTTGAATTATGATGACAGATAGAATATCATAAGACCTAGCACCAGCATAGAGCCTCTTCTTCTCCAGTAGTAAATACGAGACCGTCGAGCTTACATCCCTTCCGGCGGAGGCATCAGCAATCAATCACATGCCCTCATTTCATAAATCACTGACGAGAGTGGCGAGTGTAGTGATCTGGCATTTTACGCCACCACCTCTGTTCCTTGTTATGGCCATTTTCTGTTCAAATACTGGCACTTACAGTTTATTCCATCGCAATGATTCGAACCGGCCGCTTTCGAGTCGAATGCCGTCTCAAAGGCAGGTGTCAGAGGTCATGGAAGCGTAGGTGGATAGCGCTCTAAGAGATAATTTGATTTTCTATTGAGCATAAATAGTTTATTTCTTATGTGGTGTGCCTCTGGACGCAATTAGAATGGTTTGCCCATAAAAGACCCACATAAATCAGTAAGAAAACACATCAGAGCCAGCAAAGCACCAAAACTAGAGAGAGCTTGTGACCCTTACCGGTGTGGCCAGCTGTCAACACGCGACTGCCTTGGGCTTTGCACATCACGTCACATCACAGTAAATAAGGGTTAACTCGCCGTCAGCAGTTCGGGGAACAACAGTCGCTGCTAAAGCTACAGTGTTACTTGACACGAAGGCCAAAAGAGTATACACCACCAAATCAAATTTTTATGAAAAACATAAATTTGTTACTAGATTGAATAGGAGATTTCTACATCAATAAAGGAAGCATTACTGATGAGGAAAGCGTATGGTTCTATTCGCACATTTAACGCTGCAAACATGGACATAGGCAAATTGCAAGTTCCCGTCTACCTAGATTTCCGAAATTGATTCCACACAGTATCACTTTTTCCATTGATACAGACACGACCCTACGAAGCATCCTCATGTATTTGTTATTTGCTCTAATGATCTGTGAGTGACAGGATATACTATGAACCACTGCAGTCGAGTGCTCTGTATAGACAAACGTTAAGTCTAGAGAGTCCTGAACAGGGACCGTAGTGGTAAGACACCAACCTCTCCCTTAGCAAGACGAAACTTCAAATCCCCCGACTCAAACTCCGCATTTAGGTTTTCTTCCCTTGAATTGCTAGAGGCCGATGCCAGGATGTCACATTCTGTCTTGTCGGTGATGGGGCATAAAACCACAGCTTTCCTTCCTTCATTTCCGCTCGCCGTGGTACTCGCACATGCAACTCTGCACCCAGAAGCAGCCAATGTTCTTAAGCAGTATTAGAATGTCAAAGATGTTTAGGGAACCTATATGAGAATCCTTTGAAACTGCGAGAAGGTAAAAGCTTATTTTGAAGATCCAGCAATCGGGACTGACTTTCAGGTGTTACCTTCTTCTGTACTATATTATCTGCGGACGGACTATAACAAAAATATGGTTCAAATGGTTCTGAGCACTATGGGACTTAACATCTGAAGTCATCAGTCCCTTAGAACTTAGAACTACTTAAACCTAACTAACCTAAGGACATCACACACATCCATGCCCGAGGCAGGATGCGAACCTGCGACCGTAGCGGTCGCGCGGTTCCAGACTGAAGCGCCTAGAACCGCTCGGCCCCTTCGGCCGGCGACTATAACAACAAATTGACACATTATGATGCGCTTGGATGCATACCTACTTGAGAAATTTCCTCCAACAATTCTCAAGCCGTATACAATTGAGAGCGGTGTATAACAAAGCAAAATACCACCTGAAATCCACTGTAGAGTGGCTTGCAGACAGGGGTCGCTCTTCAAAGTTTTTCCACTCTCTTCTCAGTTATTACAATAAACTGACGCAACCGGTTCACAACATAATTTATTGATTGAACATTTATTGAAAAGATATATGCTTACGACATTTGGGGGAGGGAAAGAGGGGAGGGAATTTGTGATCTAAATGCACTGCCGCTGATGAAGCGGGAGAGAGGTAAGAATTTTCACATCTGATTCAATGCCATACAGTCGATTTCACAGATGTACGCCGCGGATAAATGTCCCAGTTGATTCAGGGTTCTGCTGGGTGTCAGGGACTGTCGGGATCTGGGAAATGAGTATGTTGACTTTGCAGGCAAGGAAGCTTGAGAGGAAAACATTGTTTTAACATGTGTGCCCGTTAATAGCCATTTCCTGACTTTTGAACCAGAAAGCCGTGAGCAGTGTGGGGGTTGAATTGCTGGCAATGTCGGAAAGTATTCTTCGGTCTGTGAAACTAACTTTCCATCTGTGGTAAGGTTCCTTTCGGTCTTAGAGATAGGATGAAGTAGCAGTGACCAATCTATTTATACGTCCTAGCCTCTTGCTCATGGCTTCTAGAACTAGAGTGAAGACCCACCAAATTGTTGAGCTTGTGACGAGTGCATTTAAATATTTCTCTGTTTTTACGATTGGGCAGCAATAAATTCAAGTGAGGACCATTTTCTTATTTATCTGGTGATGAAACGAGTATGGCACGCCAGACTCCAATCGAACTATTAGCATGGAGATTTTAGTGAGTGATAGAGAGGCTGGCGCAACCCATTTCGTTACTCGGCTATGTGACCACATATATCTGTTATAGCCATCTAGGCTAATACCATTTGATTTTGCTATTCCTTCTCTTTTATACTAAGAGCTGAAACATGACAAGCTTTTATAGTATGTTTCTTTGTGTCTGTATGTGTGTTTCACAACAAAAATCTTGGGAAATGTTTTACTGTTTTATTACTGATGTGGTTTTCAGTCCGAAGATTGGTTTGATGCAGCTCTCCATGGTACTCTATCCTGTGCAAGCTTCGGTATCTCCGAATAACTACTGCAACATACACCCTTCTGAATCTGCTTACTATATTTGCCGTAGCGCGCACGGCCACACAAACGCAACGGTCGGCTACCGCGACAAAATTAAGTGCCGCCTGCAACTTAGTACCGGCGCGTTCCGCCAGCCAGCGCTAGAGGCGTTCCCGCCAACCATTCAATCAGCCGCGAACTACGCACGCGCAAGAGCCTTTTGCCAGCGCGGATGGTCACACGATGATATCACCATCCGCCAATCAGGGACCGCTAATGGCCGCCAATCATCACTCCGGAATCAGCGGAGGAAGACTGAAGCCGCCGGGATAAATAGCCGGAAGAAAGTGAAGCAGGCCGCCCAGATCTCCGGCGGTATTCTGCAAGGTTACGGCCCTTCGGTTGTGCCATTCCAGCACTAATCGAAGCGCTAGTTTTGCAGGTGCCAGCCAGCCAGCCAGCGGTACAGCCGAGCAGCAGCAGCAGCAGCGGTCCCGACCAGCATCAGGGGTCCAGCCTGTAGCAGCCGGCCACCCCTACTGCAGCAGCGGTCCAGCCAGCCAGCCAGCCAGCCAGCCAGCCAGCCAGCCCGCGCGGCAGCTGCAGCTGCAGCAACAGCAGCAGTTGCAGCAGCAGCCACGTCCGCGGTACGCGGCGCCAGCTGCGGCATTCCTGCCAATCGGCGTCGGCGCCAGCTTCAGCTTCCGCGCCAGCAGCGTGGGACTCTGGTCTTCGTCCGTCTTCGTCTGTCCCCAGTTTTCTTCTTCTTCCTCTTTCCTTTTTGTCCTGTGTACGTTTCTATATCCTTGTCATCACGTCAGCCCCCACCACCACTACGACCACTACTACCACAGCCATAGTCCACATGTCCCCCTCTGCTGCCACCACCACCATTACATGGTGTGCCCAGTCACACCCCCCTCTTTCCATCCCTCCTCTTCTCTCTCTCCTGTCGCCTTCGCTCTTTGTCGCCCCCTCTCCAGCTTCTTTCTCCCGCTCCTCTCCCTCTGATCCTTTCCCCCCCACTCCCCCAGCCTGTTACTGCAGCTCCAGCTAGGGTGGTGGCCCGTCGGGCCACTGCCCACGCCCAACTCTCCCCATCGCCTTCGCCATCACCGCCTCCGCCGTCGCCTTCACCGTCACCATCTCCGGCGCCGTCTGCTGCGTCCACGCCGGGACCTGCCCGTTCCCGCCACCTCCCTATACCTCCCATCCCTCATGTCACCACTCACCCGCCGTTAAACGCCCTAGTGGCACCGCCACCTCCTCTGCTCCCAAAAAGGCCCCGCCACGTCCTCCTTCCCCCTCCCAGGATGCCATGGATGTCTCCCCACTTGCCCTGCTCCCTCCCCTTCCTCCTCCTCCTCCCCCCTTCTTTATACAAATACCTCCTCTTCCGTCCAGATCCTTCCCTTCTCGAGGCCCGGAATCTCTCCCTCCTCCTCCGTCAACACGTCCCTGGTGTCCCCATCTCTCTCCTCACTCCCAGACGGGATTCCGTTCTCATCTCCTCCCCCAGCCCTACCCTCCAAACTGACATCCTCTCCTGCCTCCCCATCACTCGTTTTGGCCCCAATGCTTCCCTCACCCCTACTCCTTCTCCATCTCCCACCCGTCAAACCCAACCCCCGCATCGCCCGCCAACCCTCACCGCTGTGATCACTCAGCTCAGTCCGACGATCACAGAGGAGGAGGTGTTAGCGGAGCTCAATGCGCATCCCACACTGGAGGTGCGGGCGGTCCCTTGCATTTTCAACTCGTCCGGCCCCACCCGCCTCATGCAGGTTTTCTCCGAGGACGCCCCCTCCATTGACCGTCTATTGAAGGAGGGTACTCTCCTCTTCAACCAGCGCTATAAGGTCGACCCCTGCCGTTCTCCTCAATCCCTGCACTGCCAGAGGTGTCTGCGCTATAACGCACACCCAACAGCTGAGTGCCGCGAGGCCCCCACCTGCCCACATTGTAAACAAACGCACTTCCTCCGGCAGTGCCCTAACCTACAATCCCCTCCCTCCTGCAATATCTGCAATCTTCCTCATCCCACCTACTCCCAAAAGTGTAAAGCCCGACCCCCTCTAACCACTCCTGAACTCACTGTTCCTGTCCGTCCTCTGGACGTTCCCACCCCTCCTGGCAATTCCCTTTGTCCCACCCCCCCCCCCCCCCCCACCGCTGAGGACATTGTCAGGTTCCTCACCATTGTCTTACAAAACGTCCACCTTTCCAGCGCCCTCACACCCTTCAACAGGTCTCCCTCGCCGCCCGTTCCATTTTCCACTTGAAAATGTATGCCACCCACTCCAACAACCAGGCCCATTTCTACTTCTCCCGTTTTGACACCCTTGTCTAAATCCCTGCCATGGCGCGACAGCACCGTATCCTTTTCAACAACATCCGTTCCCTTCCTGCCAACAAGAACCTCTTCCTGCACACCCTTGCCACCCACCACATGGATGCCTTCCTCCTCAATGAAACTTTCCTCCAACCCCACCACACCATCCACACGTCACCCTACCTCCTTCATCGCTCCGATAATCCCCTCCCGATAGCGCGTGGCGGAGTTGCCATTGATCACCACCGCCAGATCCCAGTACGGCTCCAACCTCTCCTTCCCGACCCCACCAAACACCTGATCCTTAGTCTCTTCTTCCCTGGCCTTACCGTCACCTGCGCCACCATCTATGTCCGCCCTAACGTCCCTATTCCCTTCGACTTCCTCTCCCACATTGACCGTACCTTCTCCTCCTACGTGATCGCCGCTGACCTCAACATCCATAGTGGTTCCGCCGCCCAGTTACGGCGGTGGCATCGATTCCTTTCCTCCCTTCAAGGGGACCTCCTCCCCATCCCCCAGCACACCCGTCCTGAATGCAACTCCACTCCCGATTTTATCCTTTCCTCCCCTAACCTCCTTGGCCGCATAACAGTGGATGTCCTGGAACCTATTGGTAGCGACCATCTCCCTGTCCTCCTCACCGTTTCCAATGGTCGTCGCCCCCGGCCCGACCCTCAGAATGACCCTCCCCCAAAGTATATCTGTGACTATTCCCGTGCCAACTGGAATGCCTACCGGGATACCCTCTCCACCCAGGTCGATTGCCACCCCTTCACTTACCGCCACCCTGACGATGTAACCCACGCCGCCTCCTTTCTCCAGCAGACCTTGTCTGCGGCCATGGAGGCCCACGTACCTATTGTCGCCATCCACCCCCACCGTCCTACCTTACCCCCACAGGCCGTCCTCCTCCTCCGTGAATCCCTTCGTCTCTACCGTGCCTTCCTCCACACTTTTCACCCGGACACACTACGACGCCACCGGCAACTCCAGCGACACGTTCGTAATTTGCTCGTGGCCAAGAAATGTCGGGACTGGCGACAGACATGCACCCGTTTGAATGCCACCCTGCCTATCAACTCGTCCAAGTTTTGGTCAGCCTTCCGTCGCCTTACCGGAACTAAACCCTCCCCCTACTATCCTCTCCTCCATGGTGATCACCCGTTCCCTGACACCCTCAGTAAAGCTAATCACTTTGCCTCCTACCTCTCCGATGTATTTTCCATCCCCGATGATCCCCAGTGATATTACTCCCTCTTCCCGGATGTCCACGATCTAACTGACACCTCTGTCCCTCCGCTAGCGCCTGGTTTCCAGTTCTTGGACAACATTGCACACACAGAACTCAATGCCCCTATCACTACACAGGATCTCATTGCTACACTCCGCACCAAACGCAACACCGCTCCTGGTCACGATCGTGTCACCTACCATCACCTTCGTGAAGCTCCTGTCTCTTTCTTCTCCACCCTGGCCAGGCTCCACAATGTAGTCCTGTCCACTGGTTACTACCCCGACCTGTGGAAAACCTCACGTATCCTGATGTTCCTTAAACCTGGTAAACCGCCATCCGCCGTCTCCTCCTACCGTCCCATCAGCCTTACCTCGGTTTTCAGCAAGGTCCTGGAATCTATCCTCACCCACCGCATCCACCACCTTCTCTGCCAGTACTGCCTCCTTCCCATCACCCAGTGTGGCTTTCGGCCATCCTTCTCTTCCGACGACCTTCTCCTTCACCTCGCTCATCTCCTTTCTGAACAGCTTAATTCCCGTCGCTCTGTAATCTTCCTCTCCCTGGACCTCGAACGTGCTTGTGACTGCATATGGCATTCCGGTCTCCTCTTAAAGCTCCAAACCTTCGCCCTTCCCATTAATTACGTCCGTCTGATCGGCTCCTTTCTCTCCCGCCGTCCTTCCTACGTCACCATCCATAGCACAGATTTCTACACCTTTGGTGTGCCCCAAGACTCTGTCCTCTCCCCCTTTCTGTACCTTTTGTATACGGCGGACATACCGCCGCCGTCACCCCCCCCCCCCCGTCCACCTTCTCCAGTATGCCGATGACACCGCCTTCCTTGCCCTTGCCCATCCTCTCAAGGAAAAGTAGGTGTGGGAATGGAATGAGATCGCACAGGATCCTAGTGGGGGAGAGGAGACGGATCCGATAGGCGAGGCGGAGAGCATGGCGTTCAAGGATTTGGAGGGATTTGTAAAAGGTAGTGGGGGCAGAGATCCAGGCTGGGTGGGCGTAAAAATCGCTCCCAATACCTTCTCCAATTCCATCTTGACCGGTTCACTGCTTGGTGCAACCAGTGATTGCTCAAGGTCAATCCCTACAAAACCCAGGCGATCATTGTAGGCAAAACCACCGCTTCCTTCCGCCTCCTTGATTTCTATCTCACCATCTATGGCCGTCCTATCGCCCTCACTCCCACCCTCAAGTACCTTGGCGTCACCCTCGACCGTCGCCTCTCCTGGACCCTCATCTCCGGACAATCCCAGCCAAGGCACACTCCCGACTCCGCCTCCTCAAGCTCGTTTCTGGCCGTACGTGGGGTCTGGACCCCTCCACACTCCTCCACACCTATAAATCCCTCATCCGCCCTATCCTCTGCTACGCCCATCCGGCCTGGATCTCTGTTCCCCCTTCCTTTTATAAATCCCTTCAAATCCTTGAACACCATGCTCTCCGCCTCGCCTATCGCATTCGTCTCCCCTCCCCCACGCGGATCCTGTACGATCTCATTCCTTTCCCCCACATCCTCCTTTTCCTTGAAAGGATACGGATCCTGTACAACTCCCGCAGACTCGACCCTTGTCTTGCGCATCCTCTCCCACCCCCACCCGCTGCCGCGCCTGTATTCCCACGTCCCACCCGGTCTCCATCTCTCCATCCTCCTTACCCTCTCCAAAGGTGGCTTCCGGCAGCTCCCCCTCCATGATGATGTCCTCCTCCCCTCCATCTACCCCTCCTATCAACTTCCATCCCCCCTCCCTCTTCCTCTGTCTGTTCCTTTGGGCACCCTCCCTCCCTCCTCCCTTTCTCCCCACCCCTCCTCTGGGCTTCCCCTCCCCTGTCCCTCTCCCCCTCCTCCCATCTCCTTAGCCATTGGCATCTTTGTTCTACCCTCCCCACCCTCTCCCCCCTCACCTTTCTTCCCCTCTTGGCAGGTCCCCGGACTCGCACACGCTACGTGGACTTTCGCGAGCCGGAGATCATCGCCATCTGTGTCGTGTGTGTGTGTGTGTGTGTGTGTGTGTGTGTGTGTGTGTGTGTGTGTGTGTGTGACGTCGTTTTGTGTTTTTAGTGTCCGCTGTCACGCTTCTACCTTCACTTGTGCCATCGGATTCGTCAGTGTTCTGTGTGCCGTGTCAACGTGTTTTCGGTGTCGTTATCGTAGAGTGTGAACGGCTCCGTGGTTGTTTTTTTTTTTTTTTGTGTATCTGTGACCAGTATTTTTTAGCCCGTCGCCATGTTCATTCTGTTTCTCGAACCTGTGTTCTGTCATTGTCAACACTATGGCTGAAGAGCGGCGTAGCATGTCGCTGCCAGCCTACCTTTTTGTGTAGGTATTAAAATAACAATAAAGGAAAAAAACATGAAGCAGGCGTCTTTCCTCACGCCGCGGACTACCGCCAGGATGAGACTTCGACGCAGCCGGATTGTCCAGGCGCCCGTCGTCGTTACGCCGGCTAACGTTCACGGACTATGCGCCCGTCTATTTCGCTGGCATCCGTCGGAGAGCGTCGAGATGAAACCTGACAAAGGAACGTAAATTCAGTTCAGTTGCTAATATTTCAATTCAATGAGGTGGCATAATTCTTCGGCTTATTATAAAATTTTGGCGGGAGTAGAAGTTTTTTGTTTTCGAAGGAAGTTTATCTGTTTGTAAAATGAAACGGTGTCCTGGCTCCACCTCATAAAAATTGGTTGCTCGCAAATGTGTGTTAATCTGTGGATACAACAATATTCATTTCTTGGTCTCCCTCTACGATCCTTACCCCCATGCTTTCCTCCAGTATTAGACTGGTGATCCCTTGATGTCTCAGAATCTGTCCGACAAACTGATCCATTTTTCTAGTAAGGTTGCGCCAGAAATATGTTTTTTCTCGAATTCTATTCTGTATCTCCTCGTTAGTGACGTGAAATACGCATCTAAACTTCAGCATCACATTTCTTCTGTAGCAACACATTTGAAAAGTACAATACGTATGATATTGGTTTCTTTTAATGGTTGCTAAATGTACAGATTGAATAAAGTCGGGGATAGGCTGCTACTCTGTGTCACTGCCTTCTGAACCACTGCTCCACCTTCATGCCCCTCGACTCTTATAACTGCCATTTGGCTTCTGTACAAGTTGTAAATCGCCTTTCGCTCCCTGTATTTTACCCTCGGTGTTTTCATATTTTCCAAGAGAGTATTCTAATCGATATTGTGAAAACCTTTATCTGAGTCTTGAAATGTATGTTTTCCTTTCGTTAACCTATTTTCCAAGGCAAGTTGTAGAGTCAATGTTCCAAAATTTATCCAGAATCCGGACTGATTCTCCCCGAGGTCGGCATCTACGAGTTTTTCCATTCTTTTCAAAGGAATTCGTGTTAGTATTTTGCAATCGCGGTTTACTAAACTGATAATACGGTAATATTCACACCTGTCAAACCTGCTTTTCTTGTAAGTGTAACTGTTGTATTCTTCTAGATTTCTGACTGTATTTCGCTTGTCTCACACTTATTGCATTCAAGATGGAAGACTTTTGTCGTAGCTGGTTCTCCCAAGGGCGTTAGTAGTTCGGCCGGGATGTCGTCTATTTCCGAGTCCATGTTTCGACTTAGGTCTTTTATTACTATGTCAGATATTCTTTCATTGTGCAATGTTTTACATCTACATCGATACTCTGCAAATCACGTTTAAGAGCCTGGGAGAGGGTTCATCGGTCCAACTTCACAATTCTCTATTATTCCAATCTCGTACAGCGCGTGGAAGGATCAAATGGTTCATATTGCTCTAAGCACTATGGGAGTTAACATCTGAGGTCTTCAGTCCCCTAGATTCGAACCTGCGACCGTAGTAGGCGCGTGATTCCGGACTGAAGCGCCTAGATCCCCTCGACCACAGCGGCCGGCTGCTCGGAAAGAAAGAACATCTACATCTCTCCGTACGAGCTCTGATTTCCCTTATATTATCATGGTGATGATTTATCCCTATATAGGTCGGTGTCAACAAAACATTTTAGCATTCGGAGGAGAAAGTTGGTTATCGGAAATTCGTGAGAAGATTCCGCCGCAACGAAAAACACCTTTGTTTTAATGATGTCCATCCCAAATCCTGTACCATTTCAGTGACACTCTCTCCCCTATTTCGCGATAATAGAAAACGTGCTGCCCTTTTTTTAACTTTTTCGATGTACTCCGTCAGTCCTATCGGGTAAGAATCCCACACCGCGCAGTTGCTTTCTAATAGAGGACGTACAAACGTAATGTAGGCAGTCTCCTTAGTAGATCTCTTACAGTTTCTAAGTGTCCTGCCAATAAAACGCAGTTTTGGGTTAGCCTTCCGCACAACATTTTCTAAGTGTTGCTTCCAACTTCAGTTTTTCGTAATTGTAATTCTATGTAATTAGTTGACGTTACGGCCCTTAGATCTGACCGATTTATCGTGTAATCGAAGTATAATGGATTCCTTTTAGCACTCATGTGAATAGCCTCATACTTTTCATTATTTAGGGTCGATTACCGATTTTTGCACCATGCAGATACCTTTTCTAAATCGTTTGACAGTTTATCTTATGATGACTGTATTAGTCTTTAAACGCTAGCGTCATCTGCAAACAACCTAAGAGGGCTGCTCAGATTGTCTCCCAAATCATTTATATAGACCAGAAGAGGGCCTATAACTCTACCTTGTGGAGCGCCAGATATCACTTCTGTTTTACTCGATGACCTTCCGTCAGTTACTACGAACTGTGACCTTTCGGAAATCCAGAAATACAGAATCAATCTGAAATCCTTTGTCAAAAGCAATCAACATCAACAGAGCTAGATGTGTTTCACAAGAATTATGTTTTCTAAATCTATGTTGACTGTGTGTCATTAGACCGTTTTCTTCGAGGTAATTAATAATGTTTCAACACAATATGTTCCAAAAGCCTGCTGCATATCGATGTTAATGATACGGACCTGTAATTTAGTGCATTACTCCTACTACCTTTCTTGAATATTAGTGTGATCTGTGGAACTTTCCAGTCTTCGGGTACTGGTCTTCGGTCGAGTGAACCGTTGTATTTGGTTGTTAAGTAAGGAGCAATTGCATCTGCATACTCTGAAAGGAACCTAATTGGTATACAGTCTGGATCAGAAGACCTGGTTCTCTTAAGTGATTTAAGTTGCTTCACTACTCCGAGGATATTTACTTTGACGTTACTGATGTTGGTTTCTGTCGTTGATTCGAACTCTTTTATTCATTTTAATCATATTCACGACAAATACTTTAGTCGTAACCCCAAATGATTCTGTCACCTTCGTCACTGTTAAAGCTTAGAGAAAGTCGACTTCATTTTTACGGGGGTACGGGCCTTTAGGAGGCAGGACGATGAGATCAAGAAAGTGGTCGATCAGGATTTTCCCAACACGATTTAGAAGTTCTGGCGGGTTACATGAGCGTATGGAAATAATTGTTGCGTCTTGATTCGGCTGCTCCGAGCAATAATTAGATGGTCGTGGGAAACGAGACAGGGAGGGTTCGAGGTCTTACGAGGGAGAATTTCGTCTGGGGCACGTTTTCGTGGCATTCCCTCGAAGGCACAGTAGATCAACGCGTGTGTTTATCGATCTTTGGAGACCATGTCCACCCCTACATGCAGTTTGTTTTTCCTCAGCAGAATGGCATCTACCAGGAGAACAATGCCACGCTTTACACTGCTCCAATGTACGCGCATGGTTGGAAGATCACCAGGATGTGTGTACCGTACTCTCTTGGTCGCCAGCCTCCGCCGAACTGAATCCCTATCGAAAACCTATGGGAACCTCGAACGGTCTGTACGCACCATGGACCCTTACCCAAGAAACAGCGTAGTGTTCATGGCACTGGAGTCGTCACGGCTCTACATCCTTGTTGGTACCTACCAGAACCAAAGTCACTCTCCTCCTGCACATCTCGCCGCGGTCTGCGCTGCAAAATGTGATTATTCAGGCATTTGACAGATCGTCACACTAATGTGAGGGGACTGTGTATTCTTTGGAGTCGTATACCCCTTCAGACCTATATGCTAGAACTTAGTGGAAGAAGAGCGCAGTGGTCATTGATGCCGAGTGTAATTTTTAATAGAAAAGACTGTACTATATATCATCAGAGGTAAAGTCCATAATATTTTAAGGTCGTTGCGCAAGTGAGTTTGATTTTTGAAGGAGGAAAAATTTCTTCATAGTCCTCCACCGATCTTCCAGTGCGGACTGCATCGTCTTCTTCTCCGTACTTGACGCTATACTTGCTCACCTATATTCTTACGAAGAGATGTTGGTTTCATTCTGGATTTCAACATGAAGTTTATTATTCTTTCTAAAGAGAAAATAATGTAAGTAGATATACTTTGATCTTAAAATCTGGTACAGTCAATGTAAATTTCTACTACATTTCAGGGATTAAAGCGGGTACTAATTTTTTCACATTGTTTTCATCAATTAGACAACAAGATGTGATGCTATTGTGTGCAGTCATGCTGCTGTCAGATGATGATGTAAATACAGTAACGCTGAATGGAGTGAATGCAGACTGATATCTCGAAGTAGTAAGCAAAATACGTCCATATAGAGTGATGGAGTCATGATTAGCTTCTGTTAAACCTCCAGTATTGACGTTGTCATATCCAGAATAACACGCCGACCTCGTGAAGACGCGGAATAAGACCAAGAAAAAGATCTTCCTACGAATATCATGTTAATATTTACAGTGACGTCAAAATGTGGGAGCGACGCATTCAACAAGATTTCATTAACATGATAAACGTAAAACAGAGTGCATTACTGGCATACTCCGGAACACTTTGCTTAGGTCACAGATAGCAAATGACGACACACTTTCAACACGAGAAAAGTGAATTTTAGTGTTCAAGTACAGATGTCGCATATCGCAGATTTTTTTTTACTAACATAAGTCAGTCAAATTGTAATAACAATAAAATCATTGCTGCACAAAGGGGTAGCTAACTAACACAAGACTACAAACGGTAAAAATTACAATTTCATACTAGATACTTAATATTCAACGGTAATGAAGTAAAATTATATTCGGTTTTCGGTGCTGGGTAAAACTAACAATTTTATTTCAGTAGTGACAGATACTGCTTTCTGTGCCAATTTCATGTCCAGTTAAGGACGTCAAACTACACATTGCTCTCTATATCAGGACTCGTTACAGAAGAATCTGACGTAAAACTGGTATCTTGTTCTCTAGTGTTCCCAGTTGCACTACCCTGCTGTTGACCATCGCTATTGCAATTACTTCATCTTGCTGTCTGTGAAGGCATTAATTTCCACCTATCACGAGAAGTGATCAATAATAGTAGAAACGTACAAATATCTCATCTATGTTTGCTCATGTGGTACGAGAATAACCGTGGCGAATATCTGAAAAATAAATTACCCTCCGGTTATATTGGCAAGGTCACCTGTTAAAAACAGCTGTCTGCCTTTTGCGCTGGGGTATGTAGTCATTCAAGTACTGCTCTACATTTCGCTTGTGATTTCTACGACTCATCGTTCAGTAAGTCACCGTCCTTACCATCTCCAAATGGACAGTCCCACACATTGTTCACCATTCGTGTGCAGAAATGTCAAGCTGTTACATTGAGCGCTTTTTTCAGTTTGGATCTTCTGGTTGCTGTAATTTTTTCGGTGCCCATGTATAACTTCAAAATCAATTTCACTATTACAAAACTCCCACTGGTCAGAAGACTATATGGATTCATTAGGATCTTCAGCCATTTTAATGCTGCTTTATGAGTTACTGCTTTGAAATATCTACCATAAAAGTGTCAAAGGAAGTATCTGATACAAGAAATCAGTATTAGCATCTGAGTTAAATATAACACCTGTAAATAATGTTGCACTAAATACAATGATGTTACTTCCAACCACAGAGAATGAAGTCAATAAAACTGTTCAATAACTAAAAAAAATGAAGTCAGTAGGCTTACATGAAGTAATAATGTGTGTATTGAAACAATGCATAGGGATTATACAAGGCCCCTTAACAAATATAAAAAATGAATCCTTCACATGAGGGACATTTCCAGAGCATTTAAAACAGGCAAGAGTTGAGCCTTTGTTTAAGAAAGGTATTGCAGAAGACATAGAAATTTACCTGACCATTTCCCTGCTGTCACCATTCTCAAAAATAATATAAGCAATTCATTACTTAAATAAATAGAATCTTCTAAGCGGATCACAGTTTGGTTTCCTAGGTGGCAAAAATATGGAGTCAGCAATAGTAGAATTCACAAAAGTTGTACTTGATTCTCTTGACAAAGATGAGTGTGTCACAAGCATATTTTTGGATCTTTCTAAAACCTTTGATACAGAAGACCACAAGATTTTAGTAAATAAATTACAAGCATTAGGAATAAGAGGGGTTGCTAAAGACTGGTTTCGATCATACCTAGCAGATAGGATACGAAGAGTAAAGATAACACATACCTTGCATAGATATAAACATTTAGTAAAACACTTACCAGAATCAAAATACATTAATACAGGGGTTCTGCAAGATAGCATATTAGGACCAATACTATTCCTGATATACATCAATGACATTCCCAGTAGTGTTACTCATGATGAAAAAATTCTCTACTCTGATGACAGCAATATTATAGTCCCTGAGAAAAAAAGAGAACTGCTTACAGAGGAAGCAAATGAAACTCTCAAGGACGTTTATGACTAGTCAGTAGGCCATAAAGTGACATTGAACATAAAGAAAACTAATGCTATGAATTTCAGTTTGAAGAGGAAATACGACAATATTAAATTAAATGTAGATAGCACCTTTATTGACTGTGTAACGAATGCAAAATTTCTAGGAATGAATATTCATTCTCAGATGAAGTGGTGTGAACACACAAAGTTAGTTGCAAACATAATGTCATCAGTGTGTAATATGCAGTGTCCTTTTGTTACATATGATTCATAAGTACTTTCAATTCCTCACTATGGAAATCTTTTTTTGGGAATAAACCCACAAAATATGAACAAAATTTTCAAACTCCAGGAAAGAGCCATCAGAATAATAACCAAAAGTACTAGTCGAGCTCATTGTAAAGATCTGTTCAAAACACTTGAGATTTTAACTGCTCCATGTCAACACATTTATCAGTCAGTTGTACACGTCAAAAATAACATTGGTAATTAATGCTCAAACAGCTCTGTCCATGACCATGGAACAAAAGCTAGACGCAACTTACATTTATCATGAAAAAATAAACATAAAACTCAAAACAGCATTATCTACGAAGAAATAAACCTATACAATAAATTACTAAAAGAGGGTAAAGGAACTGCAAAAATATACTTATTTAAAAAGGCAGCTAAAAAGTACCTGTTATGCAATCCATTATACACATTGATGGATTACTTAGATAAAACAGAGTAGGGGTTTGATAAAAAAAAATTTTATACAAATAGATACTAATAATGATCATAAAACATCAAACATTTCAGATAACACCTTCACATGATGTTTTTCTCCTTTTTTCCTTTCTAGAAATACTTACCCCCAAGCTACGCATAGCAAAATACTAACGTCTCTTCCTCTTTCTGAGCTCAACATCTCACTCATTACAGAGGGGCTGCTGACTCAGTTTTTCAGAATAGCAAACGGGAAGTTGGGGTACACAAAATGGCCCGGAGATCACCTATGTCTGTCTGTGTGTGTGTGTGTGTGTGTGTGTGTATGTATGTATGTATGTATGTATGTATGTATGTATGGCAGTGACTGATAGTGAGATATGAGTGAACAGTGTGGCATTACATTATTTAATAAGTTATTCAGGAGTAAATCTAATGATTGTCTCTAACTGGAAGACTGTAAATGTATGTGATGTATGTGTGTACGAATTTGCTTCTTGTAAATTGGTCTAAACTTGTAAATACTTTGACGTGTACTATATCCTTGGAAAAAGAGATCTACTGATGAATAAAGCTACTACTACTACTACTACTACCACTACTACTACTATTTGATGAAATGCATACTGTTTTAATAGTAATCCATCACATGTTATATTTTTTTATTTACCGCTAACAGTTTCAAGCAATGGCTCAGTCTCAAGCACTACATTATAAGAGGTTAAATATTATTTTAATTTTATGATCTGCTGCCTTACTAACACAACAACATGTTTCATACCGTTTGGTGAAGCTGCTGAACAGCATACGCAAGTCGTCTCTTTTTCAAAATGGTTCAAATGACTCTGAGCACTATGGGATTTAGCTTCTGAAGTTATCACTCCCCTTGAACTTAAAACTACTTAAACCTAACTAACCTAAGGACATCACACACATCCATGACCGAGGCACGATTCGAACCTGCGATCGTAGCGGTCACGCGGTTCCAGACTGTGGCACCTAGAACTGCTCGACCACTCCGGCCGGCTCACTTTTTCAATCATAGAATATTTCTTTCATACATGATTAATCGCTTTGAGGAATTAGCAGTTCGATACTCCATTTTCTCTATATCTTGACGCAGCAAACAGAATAAAGGGTAGTTGCTAGCATTGCATGAGAATATAAACTGCTTCTGATGGTCCAGGAAGGCAAGGACATGACCAGAGGTCAATATATCCACCGCAAACGAAGACTTCTTTGCGTCCAGTGAAACCTTACTCCCTTTATCGGAATATGTGAGGTACTTCGACATATTCTGGCACTAAATTTTCTGTACTTGTTAGTTAAACATGAGAAGTACTGCAGTGCCATTTTTGTAGGTAGAGCAGGAAATTTCTGCACAGTTTGCAAGTTTTGGAGATCTGATCGCAAACCACCATGGCCTGTTATAAGGCCTAAAAAGCAAACTTCCTTCATCATGAAATGGCGTTTCTCCCAACTCAGTCTACACTATTGTGCCTGTAGTCAACTAAACATGTTCTGTAACTGTTCCATACGTTCCCCGATATCTTTGCAATACAATATGATTTCATACAATACACCATGCACTGTATTATTTTCAGAACCCGTATCAGTCCTACTAGGAGGCGTTTTAACGTCGCTGGGGCATTCTTGAATCAAAATGGCATTTCGCAGTATCGGTCAGATGAAACCGAAGGCATAGCCTTCGAACGATCCTCTGTTGCCACCCCCTGCTGGTGGGACATGAATTGTAAATCTAATGTCTTAATTATCAGCAGTGCCCTAGTTTATGTAAAGTTGCCGTAACATTCAGAGTAATGTATTTATCAATGAGTGAGTGATGATTAGAACACCGATAATCACAGTAGAAGCATTGTACCTTTGTCCTAGCCTTGTTTCTATGGGTAAGATTAACGCTGTTGCCGTCCCCCCCTCTACCCCACAATGGCTGATATTTCCTCCTATAATTCTGTCGTGGAGAGGCTGATGTATGTTCTATTCCATAACTGGTTGGAGCTGATGTGGAAGCAGTTCTTTTCCAGTGGGAGTCTGAACCGGATTACGACTTTTCTGGTAGTAATCGTGGAGGATTAGAAAGGTTTTCATTTTCCTCTAACAACATTTCCCTTTCTCGCTGTCAGTTCTCAGCAAATGCAGCAATATCTCGTATCATGTAGCTAAGTTGGCGGACTGCCCTAGCTTTGAGTCCTCTACACTAAACCCTATGTAGTAGTAGTAGTAGTAGTTTTATTCATCCGTAGATCTCTTTTTACAAGGATATAGGACATGTCAAAGTATTTACAAGCTTAGATCAATTTACAATAAGCTAATTCGTATACACATATATTTACAGACTTCTAGTTAGAGACAATCATTAGATTTTACTCCTGGTATACAATAATTAATTACAATTAACTCATTAAATAATGTAATGCCACACTATTCACTCATATTTCACTATCAGGCACTGCACACACTATACACACATTGTTTCATAACACTTCACTCACTACATACACACACACACACACACACACACACACACACACACACACACACACACACACACACAGGTGATCCTTGGGCCATTTTCTGTACTGCAAGTTCCCATTTGCTATCCTGAAAAACTGAGTCAGCATCCCTTCATAATGAGTGAGATGTTGAGCTCAGAAAGAGGAAGAGGTGTTAGTATTGTGCTATGCATAGCTTGAGGGGAGAGTGTCTCTAGAAAGGAAAAAAGAAGAAAAATAATAAAGTGAAGGTGTTATGTGGAATATTGGATGTTTTATAATCATCATTATTATTATTATTTGTTTGTATAACATTTTTTTATCAAACCCCTACTCTGCTTTATCTAAGTAATCCTTCAATGTATAAAATGTATTGCATAACAGGTACTTTTTAGCTGCCTTCTTAAATAAGTGTATTTTTGAAATTTCTTTAATCTCTTTTAGTAATTTATTGTACAGTTTTATTCCTTGGTAGAAAATGCTGTTTTGAGTTTTATGTTTATTTTTTCTTGGTAAATGTAAGTTGAGTCTATCTCTTGTTGCATGGTCATGGACAGAGCTGTTTGTGCAGTAATTGCCAATGTTACTTTTGATGTGTACAACTGACTGGTAAATGTGTTCACATGGAGCAGTTAAAATTCCCAGTGTTTTGAACAGATCTTTACAATGAGCTCGACTACTATTTCTGGTTATTATTCTTATGGCTCTTTTCTGGAGTTTGAAAATTGTGTTCATATTTTGTGGATTTGTTCCCCAAAAAAGAATGCCATAGCTAAGAATTGAATGTACATATGAATAATATGTAACTAAAAGACACTGCATGTTACACACAGATGATAGAATTCTAAGGGCATAACATGCTGATGACATTCTGTTTGCAAGTACCTTTGTGTGTTCGCACCACTTCAGCTGAGAGTCAATATTCATTCCTAGAAATTTTGCATTTGTTACACAGTCTATAGAGGTGCCATCTACATTTAATTTAACATTGTCATTTTTCCTCTTCAAACTGAAGTTCATGGCATTAGTTTTCTTTATGTTTAATGTCAATTTGTTGCTTATTGACCAATCGTAAACTTCCTTGAGAGTTTCATTTG
Source organism: Schistocerca gregaria (assembly GCF_023897955.1). Lineage (NCBI taxonomy): Eukaryota > Metazoa > Arthropoda > Insecta > Orthoptera > Acrididae > Schistocerca > Schistocerca gregaria. The sequence goes on from NC_064931.1 coordinate 841,014,061, forward strand.
CTTTCTCGGTAAGGAGTTCTCTTGTTCTCTCAGTGACTATAATATTGCTGTCATCAGCGAAGAGAATTTTCTCACCATGAGTAACACTACTGGGAAAGTCATTTATGTATATCAGGAATAGTATTGGTCCTAATATGCTACCTTGTGGAACCCCTATATTAATATGTTTTGGTTCTGATAAGTATTTTACTAAATGTTTAGATCTATTTGAAGTATGTGTTATCTCTACTCTTTGTACCCTATCTGTTAGGTATGATCGAAACCATTCATTAGCTACCCCTCTTATTCCTAATGCTTCTAATTTATTTAATAGAATCTTGTTTTCGACTGTATCAAAAGCCTTAGAAAGATCCAAAAATATGCCTGTGACACACTCATCTTTATCAAGAGCATTAAGTACAACTTTTGTGAATTCTACTATGGCTGACTCCGTATTTTTGCCACTTCGAAAACCAAACTGTGATTTGCTTAAAAGATTGTATTTATTCAGATAATTCACTAATCTGTCTTTCATAATTGCTTCTATTATTTTTGAGAATGCTGACAGCAGGGAAATGGGCCGGTAATTTTCTATGTCTTCTGCATTACCTTTCTTAAGCAAAGGTACAACTCTTGCCTGTTTTAGCTGCTCTGGAAATGTCCCTGATGTGAAGGATTCATTTATTATATTTGTTAATGGGCCTTGTATAATCCCTATGCATTGTTTCAGTACACACATTGGTACATCATCTAAGCCTTCTGACTTTTTATTTTTTAGTTTTTGAACAGTTTTATTGACTTCATTCTCTGTGGTTGGAAGTAACATCAATGTATCTAGTGCAACAATTTTTGCAGGTGTTATATTTGTTTTGGGGAATTTTTGCTGTAACTTCTCTGCAATACTTGAAAAATGCTCGTTTACATAGTTTGCTAAGTGTTGTGGATCATTTATTACCTTATCCTCCTCCCTTAGCAGTATGTTATTCTCCGTTTGTTTGCCTCTCCCCGTTTCCTTTTTTATAACATCCCAGACTGCTTTGCTTTTATTCTCTGCATTATATATTATTTTGTCATTAAATGACTTTTTTGCAGCAATCAGCACCTTCCTATAAATCTTTTTGTATCTATGATAGAAATTTAAGAATTCTGGATCATTGTGAATCTTTTTCATGGAACTGAGGTGTTTAAGTGTTTGGGAGGACTTCTTAATACCTGCTGTTATCCATCTGTTTTTGTGAGATGTTGATACAGTCATGCATACTTTTGGAAATGCTGTTTCAAAGTTCAATTTAAACAATGTGGAGAATTTGGAGAATTTCATATTCACATTGGTTTCCTTATACACTTCATCCCAGCTTTGTTTTTCTAGTTCTTTTGAAAAATCTTTTATTTTGATTTCTGATAGATGTCGTTTATAGGCTTGTAGTTTAGGGAATGATTCGATGCCTGATTTTACTGTTGTTATTTGACAGAGATGGTCTGATAGTCCGAGATCTTTTACAGCTACATCACATTTTTCCCTGTCTATATTTGTGGCCACATGGTCAATTACTGATGCAGTCATTGTAGTAACCCTTGTTGCACTATTGACCAATAGGGACATGCCAAAACTTTGAAGGATATTTATGAAGGTGCTGCTGGATTCATTTATGATATTAGTGTTGATTTTTATGTCCCCACACAGAATTATGTTGACCTTTGTACTTGAGACTTTATCTAGAACTTCTGTTCATTTATTGAAAAAAGTGTCGAGATCCTTCTCCTCCAGTACCCCTACGTGAGCTGTTATTGCAACTAGAGACAGCTCTACCTCTGCTGATCTTGGTTATCGTTGATGATGGACATTACCTGAACTCTGCATCCTCTTGCACATACAAAAGCTATGAGACACAAAACGTTGCATCTTTTTCAATTCTTCATAGTTTCTCTGTACGTAGAAGTGCTCCATCTCACAAATCGACTCTACAGGATTGTGTACACAGTTTGGTTAGCTTCCAGTGGCACAGAGGTGTACCTTACAGTTGTCCGATATTTCAGACAGTAGTACCTTAACTGAAAGATGTGCTGTCCAGCTTTACTTCGCACCTTTTCGGATTGACTATTACGTGATGTCTAATCAGAAATCCTGTTTCACGTAAGTCATCGCTGCCGCTGCCAACTAGAAGAAAAAATTCCTTCTAAGCCCAGAAGAACTTCTTTCCCCTGTAACGTTAATACCGAAGGAAGTGAGCACTTATTATCCCCGTCTACTTCACTGAATCTACTACACGGCTGGTCTAAAACTTTTACGCCATGTACATCTTGACTTTCCATGGATGACTGAGTCCCCATATTCACGGAAATGTACATATTCTATTTCATACAGAGCCGGTCGTACAGGAATCAGCCACAGGATTTTTGAAGAACGTTGAACAGCGATGGTAGCAATCCCGCTTTAGTATAAAGGTGAAGTACGAAATCCATCTGCCGTCAATCCGTGTCGCCCACGTGTAAACCTCTGAAGACATTCGCGTTTCGAATGTCTTGTCTGTCTACTATTAATACATTGGGCCTCTGCGCTATGGCGCCGAGTTTGAGTAGGACGACCGCATGGATAACACGTTACTTCTAAAATACTACACTTTTCTCTTTGTGTCGGGTCACTGCCGCTGTTTCTACCAGGGCCGTGGGAGCTGCCACAATTTAATACAACGAACTTGGGTGTTCTGTTGGTACCTCATGAGAAATTTCAGCATGAAAGCCTCGCAATAAAGTGTGTAGCACTTTTGGTTCTGCTTCATGAAGGAAGTACTTAGTACTGCCTTCATGGTCCACTAATTCACAGACATTGATTTTAAATTTCCTAATCCTCTCTGATAAATTTTATAATGCTATTCCTGTTCTTTGGCATACGCAATTCTACTGTCTCCAATAGTATCTAGACATATTTTTCCGTCCATAAAGATCCAATAATCTTACCCTCATACCCAGGAAGCACTAAATTTTTCATGGCACTCAACCACCTACCTTTGTGGTCATACGTAGGTTATCCCAGAAAAGTATGAACCAGTGTGGTAGTGCTAGAATCTAGTTCGCGTAACGAAACACAAGGAAAGGGCCATTCCATTTGTTGTGGTTGGCAGGAGAGCGAACACCGTGCTACTAGAGGAGGCCGAATGGCACGCGTTTTAGCTCACGCAGGCTGGCGTGAGGTCTGGAACAGGACAAGGAAATTAGACTTCAGAAAAACGGACGTAGCTGGTGGATTAATTAACTTCAATATTAATGACGAACGTCGGTCTTGACGGTACATGATTCAATATCAATAATAACTGATAATGGCGCCTTGCTAGGTCGTAGCAAATAACATAGCTGAAGGCTATCGTAACTATCGTCTCGGCAAATGAGAGCGTATTTTGTCAGTGAACCATCGCTAGCAAAGTCGGCTGTACAACTGGGGCGAGTGCTGGGAAGTCTCTCTAGACTTGCCGTGTGGCGGCGCCCTGCCTGCAATCACTGATAGAGCGACACGCGGGTCCGACGTATACTAACGGACCGCGGCCGATTTAAAGGCTACCACCTAGCAAGTGTGGTATCTGGCGGTGACACCACACCATTCTCTCTTCTTTCAACCTTTCTAATTCAGTATGTAGATCATTATTATTTACTTGCGAGCAGATAATTAATGGATGTGCTGGATCACCTTCTGGATGGTCAATATCTCACCGTCAGCACCAAGGTTAATTTTACTTACTGTCTACCAGTATGGGAAAGAAATGGAATAAAACAAGGAGAAAACGAGAAAATGAGGCCGATATGACTCTACCAGGGCTTTAAACGTTACCAGCCGTCACCTGCTAATAAGTACTGCTCTGAACTGTTACTGTTAGAGAAACCATTGGTGACCCACATTGTTCATTTCACTTTGTGTGATGATAAACATTAGCTGACCATAGGCGCCGTTGCTTATGATTCCAATTTTAGTGGCTGAATTTATATGGCAGCCTTTCCTCTGTCGACCATGATGACGTGGTTGCTCACCACGAAGCGTTTTGTGTTCGAGTGGCAGTCGTGAAAGTCATTGTCCAGTCAGGAAACCACCTGAAGCTGTGTAACCCTCCTTGCTATAAAAAGGTCATTCAGTTAATAGTCTGCGACTAATACATGGTGATCAGCCCTGGACCGTGTGGAGCGATATGGTGCCAGCACATCGCTGACAGACAAATGACAGGCCTCAGCCTGTGAAATGGTGCTATGTTGGCAGCACCTTGCACAGAGGTACATCAGAAGCAGTTGTTGCTAACTGTGAGTAGGGGCAGCACGTATGATACCGACCACCAGTTAACAAATGAACGATGGCTACTCTCAGATGCTGAGCTGAAGGATGATCCTACAGCACAGCAGATGAATGGCAAATTATACATACCAAGGAACCATCAGTATATTCCATTGGACTGTGGAGTGATGGAATGCCTTGTGCAATATGGCAGATGAGTACTGGTGTATGATACACACACACACACACACACACACACACACACACACACACACACACACACACACACAGTAAAGCAATGAAATGATTCCAACAAACTTTGGTACATACGCTTCTTATTGTCCGAAAAGAAATACTGTGGAAGTATGTAACCCTTAGCTCCCATAAAGGTGGGCATGCACATGAAAAAATGTTGGTAATGCACGCCCTGCATGACTGGCATATTTTGGCAAGAGTATCGGAATGCTTTCCAGGGACCGGCACGGATGACCAGATGAAGACGGAGGATATACATAGTGAGATAGGGGCGCTGAAGAGGACGGAGAAATGGAATGGGAAGAGGTGGATAGAGAGAGGGTGGACGACCGGAAGAATAGAGAGAGGGGTAAGAGGAGATGGACAGAAGGGGAAGAAATGGAATTAGACAGGGGGAGAAGGAGATGGACAGAGTGATGGAGAAGTAGGTGAAGGACAGAGAGAAGGGAGAGTACGATATATGTGCAATATCTGTGCCGTACACACAAATGGGCGAAGCCCAGAGTAAAAGACTAGTTACTGCCCACAATCTGTTTCAATTGTTTTTGGTGTATACTAATTACAGGTAACAGGAAAACAATAAGCTGGGCAAAAATAGTGGCAAACAAAGATTTGGAAGTAGATTTAGTTTCAGAATGTCATATTTTTCTGTTTACCTTAGCGATACCTTCAACCATCATCTGCCGACCATACTTTATAAAGAGGTACTGATGGGTAAGTAGGATCCAGAACCAGAAAATTCCTTTTAGTATGGTCTTCACAATATCAGTGTATTTTAAGTAACATGGACTACCAAGCTGGTGGTAGCTTATGACCACCACAAAAAAATTACGAAATGCACATTTTGTAATTGTTGTTGCCTTTTACTCACAACATACTATTTAGACAGATATTGCTGAGTAAGTAAGGTTCTGAGCATGAAAAAAATGAAATGAGACATTCGTTGTAGAAAGTGATATCTGCAAATGCACTCAAATAGTTGGGACACGTTTAACTGAAAAATTTAAAACGTTTATGGAATCTGGTAGAGGAATTCACTAAAAATAAAAAATAATTTTTTCAAAATTTTAAAATTTATAGTAACGGACTAGATCACAATATTTTCACATGATGGGAACCAAGAACTACCCCCCGCCCCCCCGTCTTGGTATTGTGTGGTCTAAGAAGTTCGACATCAGTGGTATCTTTTCAGGTAGTCACAATATAATATGCAGACTTTCATATTTGACAGTAAATTTGATTCCCCTAGCTGTCCAGACCCATGATCTGAGATCTATGGACATGTAGCCATCGAGCTGACTCACAGGCCCCTGAAGTGCATAACTGGCATGGAATTGCACAAATGGTTGACTCTCATCTCTCTCTTATTATTTAGTCAATGAGGAGTTTGTCTATCACCATACAAATGAACTGAGCTCCACACATCCGACTGACATTTCTGAATTTGGTCTTCCCTCTGCACGGCTCTACTAGGCGTTGTTATAAGTTTGGCTGCGTTATACACTTGGCATCAGAAGAGCAACTAATTATGTGAACTCTGTCCTGGTTGTCCACACCGAACTGCCTGTTTGTTCCACTAGAGACATGACAATGTGAAACTGAGAACACACAAGCTTATTATTAAATAAAGTAAGCTCTTAAGCATAATAATTCTGAAACGTAATTGGCTGGACAACACGTTAATTAATGTAGTACTTTATTACACTAAGAATCATGAAAACCGCATTATAATCAAAATATATTTAGTAGATGTATTTGAATTTCAGTTGTTAGAGCCTATCAAAATTTACTCAGAGGTGGCTAGAGCGATAGGAGGCTGGATAATACGTTTGAGGTAGTTGTCGATGGTGGCCTCAAATACTGGCAGTCAGAATGGCACGCCAAACCGGTAGAGTCTGGAAGGTTGAGGAGTAGGTCCAATGATTCTAAAAGAGAACCTGAAGTAAAAGCGAAGACGTTTACAGTGGCAGACACCAATTACTTTTGTTCCTGTGGATGTGTCCAACAGCGCTGTTCCCCTCCTCACGCCCTCCACACACACCGAAAAAAAGAGAGAAGAGAATTCACCGTAGTTCTTAAATTTTACAGTTAGTCTACATGTTAGTAATTTTAGAGACTGATATGACTACAAGCCGAGTTAGTATCTGGTAAACTGTAGTGTCTGATGTCATGGCAAGCAAAAATCTGGGAAGTGGGGCGATATGTCATCGTCAGAAGAGAAGCAGCTCTCCATGCTACTCTGTCCTATGCAAGCCTCTTCGGCTCCGAATAACTACTGCAGCCTACATTCTTCTGAATCTGCTTAGTGTATTCATCTCTTGGTCTCGCTCTACGACTTTTACCCTCCACACTTTCCTCCAATACTGAATTGGTGATCCCTTGATGCCTTAGGATGTGTCCTACCAACCGATCCCTTCTTCTAGTCAAGTTGTGACACAAAATAATCTTCTCGCCAATCCTGTTCAGTACCTCCTCGTTAGTTATGTGACCTACCTATCTGATCTTCAGCATTCCTCTGCAGCGCCACATTTACAAAGCTTCTATTCTGTTCTTGTCTAAACTATTTATCGTCCATGTTTCACTTCCATACATGGCTACACTCCACACAAATACTTTCAGAAACTACTTCCTGACACTTAAATCTATACTAGATGTTAATAAATTTCTCTTCATCAGAAATGCTTTCCTTCCCATAGCCAGTTTACATTTTATATCCTCTCTACTTCGACAGTCATCAGTTGTTTTGCTTCCCAAATAGCAAAACTCATTTTCTATTTTAAGTGCCTCATTTCCTAATCTCAGAACCACCTGGTTTAATCCTACGGCATTCCATTATCCTCGTTTTGCTTTTGTTGATGTCCATCTTATATCCTCCTTTGAAGATACTGTCCATTCCGTTCAGTTGCTCTTCCAAGACTTTTTCTGTCTCTGACAGAATTACAAAGTCGTCGGTAAACCTCAGAGTTTTTATTTCTTCTGCATGGATTTTTATTCCTACTCCAAATTTTTCTTTTGTTTACTTTACTGCTTGCTCAATATATAGATTGAATAACATCACAGATAGGCTACAACCCTGTCTCACTATCTTCTCAACCAGTGCTTCCCTTTCGTTCCCCTCGGCTCTTATAACTGCCGTTTGGTTTCTGTACAAATTATAAGTAGCCCTTAGCGCCCTGTAGTTGACCCCTGCCACTTTCAGAATTTGAAAGAGAGTATTCCAGTCAACATTGTCAAAAGCCTTCTCTAACTCTACAAGTGCTAGAAAAGTAGGTTTGAGTTTCCTTAACCTATTTTTTAAGCTAAGTATAAGGGTCAATATTGCCTTGCGTGGTCAAACATTTCTACGGAATCCAAAGTGATCTTCCACGAGGTTGGCTTCTACCAGTTTTTCCATTCGTCAGTAAAGAATTCGTGTTACTGATTTAGAAAACGTGACTTATTAAATTGATAGTTCGGTAATTTTCACAACTGTCAGTTCCTGCTTGCATTGGGATTGTAATTATTACATTCTTCATGACGTCTGAGGGTATTTCAACTGTCTCATACATCTTGCTCACCAGATGGAAGAATTTTTGTCATGGCTGGCTCCATCACAACGGCCCTATAACTCGGCTTGTACACGTACTGTACTAGTAAGATGTCTAAGTGAAGTCACGCGGACATTGTAATTTAAGGCGGCGTTTTAAGTATAGTTCTGCTTGTGAGAATTTGCTGAGGATTAGACACAAACAGTTACTGAGGAAATCTTATGGCATGTGTTAAACATAACTCCTAAGTGTGACAGTGGTGCACGTACTGGTATACTGTTAATCACTCAAGTGCTGTGGTATTTGGCTGCAACTCTAATTTGTGAAATTTATTGGCTTGGAGAATATCTAAGTAATTCCACAATAAAATTTTCACTTTTCGATGGAGTGTGCGCTGATATGAAACTTCCTGGCAGATAAAAACTCTCTGGCGGCCCAATAACGGAAATCGGGGCCTTTGTCTTTCGTGTCTAAGTGCTGTACCGGCTGAGTTACCCAAGCACAACTGAGGACCCGTCCTCACAGTTTTACTTCCGCCAGTACCGCGAAAGGCAAAGGTCCCGAGTTCGAGTCTTGGTCCCGCAACAGTTTTAATCTGGCAGGCAGTTCCATCTAATTAATTATTAAGGTCTTTCAAAGCTATCCTGTGGCAAAGAGCATTAAATGTATCTGCCGAAAATAGATAAGGTGCGTTGTGGGATTCATAAAGCATATATTATTAGGTGATTGCTATCTCTTGTGTGGCATTTGTGCCACTGGTACCGAATTCGCGATTGAACAAGTTCTGTGAAATCCGATAAGCGCCATCTTTGATTTTGTTTTGATATAATTACGAATGTATAAGCACTTATTTTGCAGAACCGGGTCTCCACAATGTAAATGACTTCTGAGACAATTAACTTCTCTTTATTGGTAGTTACAGTAAAATTCTCGAAGTATGATTTTGTTGAAAACTTAACTAGGCAGAATTCATACCTGGGAGCGGAGCATGCTGATAACTGCACTGCAGATAAGGTCAGGTGCGTTTGACAGGTTGGGAAGTGCCGCTGGACTTCATGGACGTTTTACTGTGAGGTAGGTAGGTCAGTTTCTATAGAGTGCTACACACCCCTGTAAGCTGCCGCTTACCGCAAGAGTGAGTTGTGTCCAATTGCACGTTTCAAATTAAAGTTTGACGTTGTAATTGCTTCTCTGAGCCGGCCGTTGAATTTCGACTGTGTTCGTCAGCAAAACAGTTGTTAAGTTTAGCGTAACAATTAATTTCACCATGAAAGGATACTGGGAATGCTTCGCATGAGTCTGTGTATCACTGTCTGTACGAGAGATCACCACCTTTTTTGAACAATTACCTTTGGCTAAAAACGACTGCTACTAGTTTCGATTAATTGGGACAGGAAAGTTATTAATGGCTTCCAAGTTGTCCTGCGTGAACGATAGCCTTCTTTAGTTAATATGTGTCCGAGGTATCTACCTCTTGGTTCTGAAGAACTACACTTAGCGAACTGGCAATTTAGAGCACGAACATTAAGCGACTCAAATAATTCTTGCAGATATTGAAAATCTGCTAGCAAGTGGCCTCTGTTACAAATTATATCATTAAATATTTTGTGCAGTTTGGGATGCCATGAATCAGTCATTCAAGATATTTCTGAAATATTGCGGGATCTTTGGTGATGCTAATTGCTAAATCTTTATGTTGAAGTATGCCGAACAGTGTATTAATCACTAAAAGTTGCTTAGTTTCATTAGCTACAGGCAACTACACTTAAGTATTTGTGTGACCTATTTTAGAGAAGTAATGACCCCCAACCTATTTAGTATACAACGTCGTTCACGCAGAAATTTTAATATGCGTCTATGGTAGATTTTCATTAACAGGAGACTTAAAAGCACCTAATTTTATCACTGCACCGCTTAGCTTCTTTTTCACGCTTAGCGTTCGTGTTGCCCACTGACTTGAAGATTCTGTGGATAATATTCCCGTAATTTATAACATATTTATTTCCACTTTGACTTGATCACACTGCACTAGGCATGATCAGTAAAGTGATGGCGTCCTGAGTGCTTCAGTGATGTGTGAAGTTTAAAGCATATCATATACCAGGGTCAAACTGTTGCTAGTACTATGCACATGTGGTATATATACTCCTGGAAATTGAAATAAGAACACCGTGAATTCATTGTCCCATGAAGGGGAAGCTTTATTGACACATTCCTGGGGTCAGATACATCACATGATCACACTGACAGAACCACAGGCACATAGACACAGGCAACAGAGCATGCACAATGTCGGCACTAGTACAGTGTATATCACCCTTTCGAAGCAATGCAGGCTGCTATTCTCCCATGGAGACGATCGTAGAGGTGCTGGATGTAGACCTGTGGAACGGCTTGCCATGCCATTTCCACCTGGCACCTCAGTTAGACCAGCGTTCGTGCTGGACGTGCAGACCGCGTGAGACGACGCTTCATCCAGTCCCAAACATGCTCAATGGGGGACAGATCCTGAGATCTTGCTGGCCAGGGTAGTTGACTTACACCTTCCAGAGCACGTTGGGTGGCACGGGATACACGCGGACGTGCATTGTCCTGTTGGAACAGCAAGTTCCCTTGCCGGTCTAGGAATGGTAGAACGATGGGTTCGATGACGGTTTGGATGTGCCGTGCACTATTCAGTGTCCCCTCGACGATCACCAGAGGTGTACGGCCAGTGTAGGAGATCGCTCCCCACATCATCATGCCGGGTGTTGGCCCTGTGTGCCTCGGTCGTATGCAGTCCTGATTGTGGCGCTCACCTGCACGGCGCCAAACACGCATACGGCCATCATTGGCACCAAGGCAGAAGCGACTCTCATCGCTCAAGACGACACGTCTCCATTCGTCCCTCCATTCACGCCTGTCGCGACACCACTGGAGGCGGGCTGCGCGATGTTGGGGCGTGAGCGGAAGACGGCCTAACGGTGTGCGGGACCGTAGCCCAGCTTCATGGAGACGGTTGCGAATGGTCCTCGCCGATACCCCAGGAGCAACAGTGTCCCTAATTTGTTGGGAAGTGGCGGTGCGGTCCCCTACGGCACTGCGTAGGATCTTACGGTCTTGGCGTGCATCCGTGCGTCGCTGCGGTCCGGTCCCAGGTCGACGGGCACGTGCACCTTCCGCCGACCACTGGCGACAACATCGATGTACTGTGGAGACCTCACGCCCCACGTGTTGAGCAATTCGGCGGTACGTCCACCCGGCCTCCCGCATGCCCACTATACGCCCTCGCTCAAAGTCCGTCAACTGCACATACGGTTCACGTCCACGCTGTCGCGGCATGCTACCAGTGTTAAAGACTGCGATGGAGCTCGGTATGCCACGGCAAACTGGCTGACACTGACGGCGGCGGTGCACAAATGCTGCGCAGCTAGCGCCATTCGACGGCCAACACCGCGGTTCCTGGTGTGTCCGCTGTGCCGTGCGTGTGATCATTGCTTGTACAGCCCTCTCGCAGTGTCCGGAGCAAGTATGGTGGGTCTGACACACCGGTGTCAATGTGTTCTTTTTTCCATATCCAGGAGTGTAAGATTTTAAACTAAATTTCGGTTGAAACTATGTTTACTGAGTTTTTAATTTGGATACTAAGATGCACCTAAGTCGGAAATGTTACTGGCAGCCCCCGCATTAACTACTAACGAGGATCTTTGTTCAAAAAGATACCGGCAAACACTTTACATTACATGCACCTAACGGGAGTCCTGTGAGGCAGTACGCAAGTTCAAGTCCACAAACTCCTAATGCAGCAGGCATTGGTGTGTGCGTTGTCCATAGCATAAGTTAGTTTAAGTTAGATTAAGTAGTGTGTAAGCTTATGGACCGATGACCTAAGCAGTTTGGTCCCATAAGATCTTACAACAAATTTACATTTTTTTCCTAATGCTGATGGACTAGCTGGAGGACGCAACGCTTACACAGTGGGGACGAAGACGCTCGCTGGTAGTATGGCGCGTTCTTAACAGTGCTATATTGCGGAATCATGTGAGCTCGCTTTTTGAAAGATAACTTTCGTTTCAATGTTCAACGACAATGACCCATTTAAGACACAGCGATTTTTAGCCAAATGCCTGACTAGTGAGTGAAGAGACCAAGGGAACTATGATTGGCAATAATTTTAAATATATTTCCGGTTCCAACATTTGGCTAATAACGTCGGGAAACCTCCAGAAGTCATTGGTAAGAAGCAGCGAGCGGAAACTGTCTTTAATTTGGTTCTTCGACTATACATCCCAGACATAAAATGCGAAAGGCTAGTGTATGTACACCGTATTTCTTTACGTGTGTACAGTTCAGTGAACGACTTTCCTAACGCGTTTTGTGTAGCTACACCATACCAACCTTAGGCTAACAACTTAGGTTGTAAGTAGGCTGTTTAGGTTTTTTTATTGGTAACGCCACGTAGCCCTCTGTAGGAAAATCACTGGCTGTGCTGTGTGCAGTCTGTGGCTGGTTTGCATTGTTGTCTGCCATTGTAGTGTTGGGGAGCGGTAGCTGGATGTGAACAGCGCGTAGCGTTGCGCAGTTGGAGGTGAGCCGCCAGCAGTGGTGGACGTGGGGAGAGAGATGGCGTAGTTTTGCTATTTGTAAGACTGGATGTCATGAACTGATATATATATATATATATATATATATATATATATATATATATATATATATATATATATATATATATCATGACTATTAAGGTAAATACATTGTTTGTTCTCTATTAAAATCTTTCATTTGCTAATTATACCTATCAGTAGTTAGTGCCTTCCGCAGTTTGAATCTTTTATTTAGCTAGCAGTATTGGCGCTCTCTGTATTGCAGTAGTTTGAGTAACGAAGATTTTTGTAAGGTAAGTGATCTGTGAAAGGTATAGGTTAATGTTAGTCAGGGCCATTCTTTCGTACGATTTTTTAAAAGTCAGATTGCGTTGCGCTAAAAATATTGTGTGTCTGTTTAAGCACAGTCATATATAATTTTTCAAAGGGGACGTTTCATATGTCGACCCTTAGCCGAGGATACCTCACTGGAATCTTCTGTTTTTTTTTTCTTGTAGTTTGTGTAATTAGTGTAGCTTTTGTTTATTGCTGGCGGGTAATCATAGAGAGAATTTACTTTGTAGTTGCAGTCTTTCATTGTTTAACAGTAAAACAGTTGTGGCATGTATGTAGTTTTGCACGAAGTATTTCGCAGCTGCGCTTGCAATTAACTAGATATTATTTTCAGTGGTATGTTAATGTGTTCTCTTATTTTTGCTCTTCAAATTGTGCTTTTATGTGTTATCATGTGAAACATTGTGACAATAATGGCGTGTGAAAAACGTAACACTAGGTTCCAAAGTAAACTGAGAAATAATAGTGACGACGAGCGTAGCTTACCAGCACCACTTTGTAATGAATTAACAGACATTCAAAGTAGTAATTTGGTAACTATGCATAGGGAAATGGAGCGGGCGTCAAATAATGGTGTAGGCAGTGAAAAGGTAGTGAACAGGGAAGCATTATCTATCGATCGGTCGGCAACAGCTCGCCTCAGGAATCCGAAATGACAGAACACAATATTGCAAATATTGTAGACTTAGGTTTCGGGTCCTCGCCGTTTTCTCAAATGAGTCAAGACACATTTTCTGCCTGTCAAAATGTGAACGTTGGCTGTGAAAATGCACTCACAAAAAGCATAGATAAACAGATTCCAGACACTAATACATTACTATTACAAATAATGCAACAAATGGAACAGAATCAGAAACAAATGGGGAAAAATCTTCAAAAGTTAGACACAATGGAACAAAATCAGAGACAAACACAGCAAAAGCCTCAAAAGTTAGACACAATGGAACAGAATCTTCAAACGTTAGACACAATGGAACAAAAGCTTCAAAAGTTAGACACCACGCTTGAAGAAACACGTGAAGATTTAACTAATGAGTTACATAACATTGAATCGAAATGTCAAAAAGTCTGTAATGACGTAGAAACACAAATTTGTGAGCATTTTCAACCTATTTTTTCGCGACATGAAAATGCATTACGGAATCACGAAGCAACTGCAAACTATAGTTCATGAAAATCATGAGACCTTGCAAGATAAAATTGACTCTGTTGCATCTACAGATTCGGTTACGCAACTTGCAAAAACTCAGGAAAACTTAAAAGACACAGTAGATACGATTTCAACACAAATGGACACTCTGAAACTTGGTTCAGAAAAACACACAGAGGAAATAATTTCACTATCGGATAAAGTAGCCGAACTTTCAGATCAGTTCACTAACTTATCTATAAAGGTAGATGAATGACACAAAACCTGTAGCCTTCACTGACACTGAAGAGTATGAACAAATTAGAAAATTCAAACAGAATCAAAATCAAATCAACACACAGTACAAAAGAGAAATGCGGGAAGTACAAGATCAGTTGGCTCAAGTAATACAAGAATTACAGTCGCGCTCCAGTACGGGAAGAGGGACATAGAAATACAGAACAACCACAAAATAATAACACAGGACATTTCGGAAATCATGGAAGAATTTGGTAAGGTGCACCGAATTTTGAGATGGAACCGCCGACACGACGTAACAATGTCCGATGTGCTACTCGCCGACACGATGATTTTGACTATAAGCTGTTCATTACTGCACGTAAATTCAAAACATTTAAGAATTCTGGCAACGACATTCATCCACAAGCGTGGCTTCATCAATTCTCTCATTGTTTTCCTCCCAACTGGTCATTGGAGCACAGGTTAGAATTTATGTGTGGCTACTTAGAGAATGAACCAGCTGTAAGAATGCTATCGGTCATTCACGATTGCCACAGTGAAGGAGAATTTTACCATGCCTTCCTCTCAGCATATTGGTCTCAAGCTACACAAGATCGAGTAAAACATAGCATCATAATGATGAAACATTTCTAACAATCTGAATTCTCCAGTCTTGTGAAATAATATGAAGACATGTTGCACAAGAATCAGTACCTGTCAAACCCATACAGCCCCTCAGAACTCACCTACATTTGCTTAATCAAATTGTCTGAACATTTACGGCATATTATTTTGGCAGGACGTTGCAAAGATGACATTGAAGCTTTTCAGGGACTCTTACAAGAATTGGAAATTGACAATGACAATCGCGGGACGCGAAACCAGGAACACAACAATTACAGGTCACATCCGTCGCAATTCCGCGATGAAAGAAATAATAACTGGAAACGACAAGGCTATTCTCACAACACAAATCGTCGCCAAAAGGAAAGATCACCTCTCCGCGGTAGTGACTATCACAGAGACAATCAGAGAAACCGACAATATGAGAACCCAAATAATTATTATCAAGGGAGACAGAATAACTTTAGACGCAACGGTCCAGCGCGCAGTTACAATTCTCCACTACGTGACCGACAAGAAAGAAACTATGGAATCTACCGACATGACGACAGACGATATGATCGTAACGACAGACCTGAATTGCAGCAGAACTGGCGGTATTCAAACAGAACAGGGTCCTCTCGACAAGGTGAATTTGTAGAAGTTAGGTCTCCAAATCCCAATAACGAGGCGCGTCAAAAAAGACACAATAGGCAATGACTCATACCGCTGGCAGCCACAAAACGTACTTCTGAAACTGACGACGCAGCTGCGGTAGCTAGTAATTACATAAAAATGGAAGACATTAGGGACATCTTACTCCAGGAACACGACGTAAAACGTAACCTCATTGCGTATCCTGTGATTCACATTACACTAAATGACGTAAAATTTACGGCAGTACTTGACTCTGGCAGTCCCATTTCAGTAATTAGTGAAACAGCTTTTAGCAAATGCAACAAATCGAACAATTGCCCCACACTTCCGTTACGTAAGATTAAATTACAAGGTGCAATCGTTGGAAAAAGTGTAGATGTACGCCAACAAACCAACTTAGAATTCTTTTGTCAAAGCCACAGGTTCTCCATGAACTTTCTTATTGTTCCATTATTGTCGACGAAAATTATATTGGGAGTAGACTTTTTGAATGAATACTAAGCAATCATTAACTTTCACGAGGCTGAAATAAGTTTAGAGAAAGAAGGTAAGTCAATAGCTTTGAAATTTGAAGATTGGCTCTCAAACCATGACGAGGAAATTAATTGCCTTTACCTTCTATTAAACAACAGTTCGGAATTTTCTACGGAACTAGACACTAACAATCACTCTGCAAGTACTGACAGGAATGATATCGACGACATATTTCATACTAATGAGTTAATTCACAATAAAATTCGAACAACTGATAATTGTAATGACACTGATAGGCGAGACCTTTTTGAGATTTTACAAGCACATTCCACAGTTTTTACTCACAAAACAGGAACAATCAAGGGATTTCAATACCAATTTCGTGTTCGTGAGCATACTAAATTTTGTGTTAGACCATATGTAATTCCAGCACTTTATAGCGACCGTGTTAGAACAGAAATACAAACTATGCTTGACGAGGGCATTATTGAGCCTGCAGTAAGCTCATACAACAATCCATTACATGTTGTTGAGAAGAAAAAAATATCGATCAGGCTTGTCTTAGATTCGAGACAAATCAATACTATCATTATTCCTGAAACAGACAGGCCGCAAACGTTGGAAGAACTTCTTCAAAATTTTAATGGTGTAAAAGTGTTGTCTTCCATTGATCTCAGATTCAGCTTTTATCAGATCGAACTTCATCCAGAATGTAGAAAATACACAGCTTTCCTTTGTTTCGGCGTTTGTTATCAATTTCGGAAACTTCCTTTCGGTTTGAACATTTCTTCGGCAGCATTCATTCGTGGGCTAAATTCCATATTACCTGATTTCTTAAAACGTCACATCACCTTATATGTGGATGATATTCTAATAGCACAAGCCTCATGGGAACCACATAATCGCATCCTCAACCGTTTGTTACGTATCTTTGGAGAATCTGGAATTACAGTTAACTTGGAAAAGTCTGAATTCGGTAGGTCAAAGGTGAGGTTTTTCTGACATATTATTTCTACAGAAGGCATTCAGCCGCATCCTGAAAAGTTAGAAGCAATCAGAGCCATTCCAGTTCCATCCACAAAAAAAACTATTCCGCAGTTTTCTAGGTCTCGTAAATTTTTACCGTCGTTTTCTGAATATGCTAATTCTAGTTACACCAAAACTTTGTTCTCTCACTGGAAAAAATACTATTTGGAACTGGGACGAACAAGCACAGTTGGAATTCAATTCTTTGAAAGAATCGCTACTTAACGCGCCAATACTAGCTCATCCAGATCTCTCACAAGATTTTTGCCTTAGCACGGATTCTTCTAAAGGCGGACTTGGTGCCCATTTATTTCAAGAAACCAAAGAAAATGACATTACTGTTCAGAAAACCATTGCTTTTGCTAGCCGAGTGCTAACAAAATCTGAAAAAATATATTTTGTTACTGAATTAGAAGCTTTAGCTATCGTTTCTTTCTTTATGGTAAGTACGTAAAAGTATACAGTGATCATCGTGCATTACAATTTCTTAAGTCTTCAAAATTAAATCATGACAGGTTAAAACGTTGGGCATTGTTCCTTCAAGAATTCCGCTTCACAATAGTCTACATTCCCGGCAAGGAGAACATTGTTGCGGACGCACTGTCACGCGCACCAGCTGGGCTTGAGAAAAGTAACACAGAAGACAACCTCGAGAAAAATTTCAATATTTTTTACATTCAGAAAGTCGCCTTTGAAAACTTCATCACCACATCTTTAAAGGACATTGCTCATGAACAAGATAAAGATCCGATTTGGGAAGACATCAAAAGTAAATGGCATGAAAAGACACACACACAAATTCGGCATTATTATCTGGTTAGAAACAACATACTGTTCAAACGATGCACTGTTGATGACAAGCTATGGGTACTTTGCATTCCAGACGATTTCGTTAATAAGCTCATTTGGTACATTCATTTCAGCTATGCACATTTTGGTCCACGAAAATGTTATCATATTCTTCGAACGACTTGTTATTTTAACAATATGGAAAAGAGAAGTCGAAGAGTCTTGTCTATTTGTAAACTTTTTCAAAAGGCGAAACCATCTACTGTCTCGCATCGTGCTCCATTGTTTCCTATCATTCCTTCTAAATTAAAAGAATTTGCTGCTGTTGATCTCTTGGGACCGCTTGTCAGAACATCTAATGGATTTTCGTACGTTCTAGTCGCTGTTGAACTTACTTCAAAATTAGTTTCTTTCACTCAGTTACGTAAAGCCACTGGACGGTCTGTATCCACCGCCTTTGTTAAAAATTTCTTACGTGAAGTTGGACACGTTAGTAAAGTCATTTCAGATAACGGACCGCAATTCAGATCTACTGTTTGGTCACGCATGCTTCGTAACCATAAAATCAAATCTGTTTTTATTTCATTGTACTCACCACATTGTAACCCCTCTGAACGGATTATGAAAGAAATCAATAAGCTTTGCAGACTTTATTATCGCAGAAGGCATCAGCATTGGGACAGATATTTACACTTATTTCAAAACGTGCTGAATAAAATGCCTCATGACTCCACTGCTTTACCACCTGTTCTTTTACTGAAGAATAAAGAACCACCAAACAGAATCAGAGAGCTTGTACCTTTTCCGAATACACGTAAACTTCGACACAAAGACATAATTGATTTGGCTATTAAAAATATAAATTCTGCTGCAGACAAGAGGAGAAAATTACACGGTAAAGCAAATGCAAAGAAATTATATATTGGTTAGAAAGTTCTCATTAAAGTTCATTCATTGTCACATAAGAAGAAACACTTGAGTCACAAATTCTTTCTAGTTTATACTGGACCTTACAGAATCCGACGTATACCACATGATAATTGCGTTAAAGTTGAAACTCTGCGTACTAGGAAGAGTAAAGGTTTACACCACATTTCACATGTAAAACCGTTTATTGAAATATAATCTGCTTTCTAACTTTGTCTTTGCTATAAAACATTTCACTTCACATTTCTAGTATGCTTTGTCACACTGAGAAACCGTTAACATGCAACAATGTTTTGAAGTTAAGTATCCAGTCTAGAACCTAGGGAACATTTTTAAACAGATATTAGGAATGCATTGTTATAGTGAACAGACAACACAGTGTTGTTATTTGTACATTCTTGCTTATTAGTTGCACGATTACGTAACAACATTAAGGCTTACTTACTTAGAACATATACTGTTAATGAGATTTTAATGCAACATTTTGGTTTAGTTGAAAAGACATTCTTTATTTGAAGCACTTTCTGTGAGATTAAAGATGACTTAGCATTTGGTTTCTTTGATAGCTACACGATTACATCACAACGCCACCAATGTGTGACTCAATTTACATTGTGCTTTTGCGGTGTATCTGTTTTATGTCTGCACAGTTTTTCTGAATTCTTCTGGAAAGGAAAACATGTTTTAGTAGTAACTTTGTGGTATAGCTACAATGAGACAGCCTTTTCTGTAGCACAACAATACGTTACAGTATAGTACTTACTTCATCACGCAATAAGCGTAATAACTACGATATCTATACGCAAAGCATTTCGCTTTTGTTTATCATGAGGTAAGTACATTGACTTCTGCAGAACTTAGCTTTCGGAGGACGATAACTACGACACTTCCACAGAGATTATCTTACAACAAGACGCTCAGTTTAGCGCTACAGTACACTACAAATGGAATCGTTTCTCTACGTCTGTATTGCATTCACAGCATCAGATTAGCACCTGGTGGCCAAAACGTGAACTAGATTTCCTCCAGTGTCAATCGATGCCGCAATAAGTCATTATCATGTGCATCCAGATTCGCTGCCCCATAACAATTACCGCTGTAACTGCAGTTTAGTTTCAGCCACATTGTATAAATCTGTAGAGGCAGGTCGCTCATCTACACTTGTAACGTCATGCTCATGAATATCATTCTGCCTATCATTAATTTACGAAATTTCGTTGCCATACGATAATTACAGCTCACAGTGGAACTCTGTAAGTAGCTGCACTTTAATTACAGAGAATATACTTTGGTCCACCAGTTTAGGTAAAGTGTGCCTCGTACGTAAATTCTCCTAGAGATGAATGCTAGGAGGGGCACATTACCCCAGTCAATGAAGGGCTGTAAGCCACTGGTGTTTGGAGAGGGGCGGGAGGCATTTTCAATTTTTTCTTGAATAACTTGTCAATTGCCGGATTGAGGTCACGCACTACCCTCCTGCAAACTGAAGAACAAGCAGGTGCTTCCCCGTAGTCTCTAACCCACTACTTCACAATAAGCTACTACAGGGTGTTTCATGACGCTATACGAACCTTCCTCAGAGCGCCTTTTGAATGACTGGCGACACAGTGAGCAGAATTGCCCATGGGGTGTTTATTGCCCACAAATTGCGTTGAAACTACGTGGGCCATAGTTATGAGTAATTAATAATAATGACACAAGAAACGCATATGGACAGAATCTACGTAAATTTCTGCACACAGTTCTACACTGTCAGAGTGAAAACTGATGCTTAGCCATCTTGCACGGCACCTGTAGCATTCTTCCGGAAAAGCAACTTCCATATCACAAATATTTATCGGTTGTGAGTTTACAGATAGACTTTACCTCATAAGTATTTCCTGTCGAGTTCTTTTCTGTGAGCAGAAAAAACAACTTTATTGAGTTCCTGTTTAAATTGGGGAGTTATCTTTGGTTTATTAAATCAGTACTTATATGCCGTTTTTAAGTGAGCTATTAAGACGCAAATTTCAGCAGATGCGTCTGTCAACTGTTTGCCACACTGAAGAGCCAGTCCAGAGTATAAAACATCTATTCGACAACGTCTACCTCTTCGTTTTCAGTATAATCGACTGGAATACTTTCCTCAGCGTGATAGTTATCAAATGCTTCCGTAGTCTCAGCTCTCCCGAGATCAAAGAAGCTCAAAGGCTTACAGTGGCTTCCTCTGAAACAAGTAAGTCACTTGTGTCTTATGCCAACATCAGATATTTGAACATTAGTTAAGCAATGCACTACAGCAGTTTAATATTCTTGCCTTAAATATAATGAGTCCCAAAGATCAAAATTCTTATGGACATTCTACAATGTCGTTGTGTATAATACCTTAATTATAAAGTTAAATACGGACCTTTCGACCGAATTAGAACTTCCTTCCTCAGGGCAAGACTAGTAGGAGGAAGAATGGTGCCTCTAGTTATTGCAGACAATCATTATCAGTACGTCATATTTATGTACATTTACTGACCATAAAATATATTACGTAACTAGAAGAAAGAGGGAGGGTATGAAAGGAGCCGTTAGTGGACTGTCCGGCTTGTTAGTGATTGGTGACACTTAGCAGATCAACATTTGTCATTTGGTAGCCATGTTTTCTTCCTGTTGTGCGCGGAAATATCCGACATTTCCTCTATAGCAATTTGTTTAGACTGTCGCGTCCGTTTATAATTAAAGTATTTTATAGAATGACATGGTACAACCCAAAGACGAATTTTAGTCTTCATGACACTCTCCGCGAAGCCTACGTAAATATGATCAGTCACACTACATAAGGCATATTTACATCCACTTTGGAAGGTATATGGAAGATTTATGGTGATCACAATCAGTGCAGACCGCTCTACAAGTGTCAACAATTCCTGAAAAAAAGTAATCTATGGGGTGTGCCTTTAACACGATTAACGGTGAAAGAACAGCAGTAATTTCCGGTCATTCATTAATTCACCACGAAGTGACTACAACACGGTTACACAGGTTTACCACACGCTGTCAGCTATAGACAGTAGCAAGGTGACACATATACCAACCCAGTCCGTTTCCCATCAGCACTACACTGGTGACTGACTGCGTCAATCTCGAAAATAAACACTTTTCAGCCATTATTAACAGGAACTTATTTTGCATAAAATCTCTGTTAACATCTGAAAATAAATACTCGCTTAGTAATCTGAAAATAATTCCAGTACATAAAAACCAGTGCAGTGAAGTTATTTTGTCTACTCACATAAAAAAAAATTAACAGGAAATGGTGTGGGGATGAAGTCTCCTCTAAACGGAAAAGGGAGCACTAATACTGGAGAGTGAACTAATCTTTCCCGGAAGAACGGTACAGTTGGCGAACAGGAAGATTAAGAATCAACTTACCCTCTACCAGTGTGAAACAGTATGCAGAAATCTATGTAGAATCTATCCACATGCTATTTTTGTGTTACTTTTATTAACATCCAGTATTTATTGCACGTAGTTTTAACGCACTTCATGGAGAATGGGCACCGCGACAACACGCCTGCGCAGTGTATATCCGGCAATTCAAAAGGTCGAGCTGAGGTTTACCTTTATGAGACACCGGGTTGTTGCTTTTTGTGGCGTAGTGGGGTCAAGAGAGTGGAGACTAACCTGCTCGCTTTTCAGTTCGCTGACCTGACAGGGAGGAAATGAGCATGACCTTCGTCTGGCGAAGTGCCTTCCCTCATGCGTCCAGGAGAACGCAACAGTGTTCAATAAGACAGGGAGAAATAAATAGAGACTACACTTGTTCAGAGGAGCTAAAGAAGACTATAAATCGGTACTGCCTAAAAAAACGGAAGACACTGGCAGTAATATATGGGGAAAAATGCAGCTATATGGGTGCAACCACATAGGTTGATTTTATAGAAACTCAGAGGTCCAACAGTTGCCTCTGAGCACTACGGGACTTAACATATGAGGTCATCAGTCCCCTAGAACTTAGAACTACGTAAACCTAACTAACCTAAGGACAACACACACATGCATGCCCGAGGCAGGATTCGAACCTGCGATCGTAGCGGTCGCGCGGTTCCAGACTGACGCGCCTAGAACCGCTAGGCCACACTGGCCGGCGGTCCAACAGTTTTGTCCGCCATCTGATGATATGACAACGAGATCGAAGAACTGAGGAATGTGCCTGCTTCGATGGCAAACATCGATAACGATGATCATATAATGATCAGGGAAGTTTTGGAGTTGGCGTACAGCGAACCAACTTTCGTATCACTTTCAGCAACAGCTATCTAGCAACTGCGATCGTGAAGTTAAAGAACAATAAGGTGCCGTCCGGAAGGAATATACGATGAAGTTGTATGTAAAGTACACGGCTCCGATTTTATTTCTGTACTTAACCTCTCTCTTTAATGAAGCTCTCGTACAGTGAAGAACTGCCACGAGTAGCAAAGTGTCACAGGCGATAATAAACACGTAATACACATCATAACAAGTTTAGCATCACCTCGGTTCCGAGAGTACCGGAAGCTGTACAAAAAATAGGAATAGAGATCAACGTAAACATCATTTCCGCACTATTAATTGCTCATGAAAATCACACATTGAGTGTTGTACCACCATACAGGAGACCTTTAAAGGTCGCGGGCAGATTGCTATACCCACCGGTACTTCTAATGCCCAGTAGCATGTCCTCTTGCATTGATGCATGCCTGTATTCGTCATGGCATACTATCTGCAAGTTCAGCATGGCACTGATGATCCAGATTGTCTCACTCCTCAACGCCGTTTCGGGGTAGATCTGTCAGCGTGGTTGGTGGGTCACTTCGTGCATAAACAGCCCTTTTCAATCCATCCCAGGCATGTTCGATAAGGTTCATGTCTGGATAACATGCTGGCCACTCTAGTCTAGCGATGTCGTTATCCTGAATGAAGTTATCCACAAGATATGCACGATGGGGATGCGAATTGTTGTCCATGAAGACGAATGCCGCGCCAATATGCTGCCGATGTGATTGCACTATCGGTCGGAGGATGGTATTCAGGTATCGTATAGCGGTTACGGCGCCATCCATGACCACCAGCACCTTACGTCGGCCCCACATAATGCCACCCCAAAACATATGGGAACCTCTACCTTGCTGCACTCGCTGGACAGTGTGTCTAAGGCGTTCAGGTTGACTGGGTTGCGTCCAGACACATCTCCGACGATTATCTGGTAGAAGTCCGCCCCCACAGCTGAGTGGTCAGCGTGATGGATTGCCATCCTACGGGCCCGGGTTCGATTCCCTGCTGGGTCGGGATTTTCTCAGCTCAGGGACTGGGTGTTGTGTTATCTTCATCATCATTTCATCCCCATCCGGCGCGCAGGTCGCCCAATGTGGCGTCGAATGTAATAAGACGTACACCAAGGTGGCCGGACCTGTCCGGTAAGGGGCCTCCCGACCAATGACGCCAAGAAAATGGTTCAAATGGCTCTGAGCACTATGGGACTTAACATCTGAGGTCAACAGTCCCCTAGAACTTAGAACTATTTAAACCTAACTAACCTAAGGACATCACAAACTTCCATGCCCGAGACAGGAGTCGAACCTGCGACCGTAGCGGTCGCGTAGTTCCAGACTGAAGCGCCTAGAACCGCTTTGCCACTCCGGCCGGCAATGCAGCCAAACGCTCATTTTATTTCCATCTGATTGAAGGCATATGCGACACTCATCGGTGAAGAGAACGTGATGCCAATCCGGATCGGTCCATTCGGCATGTTATTGGTCCCGTCTGTACCGCGCTGCAGGGTGTTGTGGTTGCAAAGATGGACCTCGCCATGGACGTCGGAAGGGACGTTGCGCATTATGCAGCCTATTGCGCACAGTTTGAGTCATAACACGAGGTCCTGAGGCTGCATGTAAAGCATTATTCGACATGGTGACGTTACTGCTAGGGTTCCTCCGAGCCATAATCCGTATGTAGCGGTCATTTACTGCAGTAGTAGCCCTTCGGCGGCCTGAGCGAGGCATGTCATCGACAGTTCCTGTCTCTCTGTATCTCCTGCATGTCCCTCCAACATCGCTTAGGTTCATTCCGAGACGCCTGGGCACTTTTCGTGTCATCAAGTAACAATGCGGACGCGATCGAACGGTATTTATCGTCTAGGCATGGTTGAACTACAGATAACACGAGCTGTGTACCTCCTTCCTGGATGAATAACTACAACCAATTGGCTGTTGGGGACCTCCTCCTTCTAATAGGCGCTGCTCACGCATGGTTGTTTGCAACTTTGGGTGGAGATAGTGACATCTCTGAACAGTCAAAGTGACTGTGTCTGTGATACAATATCCACAGTCAACATCTATCTTCAGGAGTTCTGGGAAAGGGGGTGATGCAGAACTTTTTTTGATATTTGCGCTAAGCACTTGTACAGGTAAGGATCCCAATGCTCCGAAGAGCTAGACACTGATATGTCTGTTGAATAGTCTGGCCCAGTTACAGGAACCCCTCCTGTCCAACCGGTTGCAGGCACGTAGAGAGTTCCTGATATCTGGACAGGGCCTAGTCGGTTTCCGGAAACACAGATCTATTGATGACATATTCAACAGAGTCCTTGAAAATGTCGATGGCTTCACAAGCAAGTACATAATACCACTCATGATTGACATCGCGAGCGCAAACGACGTCTGGGTGCCCGCAATGGTCAAAAATCTCATCTCAGATGTCGTCGTGTGCCAAGGTGCCAGTACAACAGCTTGTTACATTATTGTTATGGACTGTGTGCGTACCAGCTGAGTCATGAGATTAGAGCGGCAGCTTCCCGTCGCAGAGCACGTGGCTGGCGGTTGCTATAGGGCCGTTGCGAGCGGGTATCGTGTATGCATCGTTGGAAAAACCCGAGTGGACGCTTCGCAGGGGCGCATATGGCCGTGTCTGCGCTCTTGGAGAAAGTTATAAGCCACAGATAAATTGATAACAACAGAACTAAGAGTGACACGGAGGTACGAGTTGGCACTCCTGGACAAAAAATTATATAAAAATAAATTATCTAGACGCTCCTCAAAGATACATCATAGCCTAAAAGTTATTGTTGTCCTAACATTTGTAAATTTTTATAATATCCGAAGCTAAAATTTCGGCAATGCTTTGGCCGATTAGTATGAACGAAGTGTTTACGGATGCAGCTACCAAAGCGCATCGAGCGATCAATGCCCATTTAGAATAGTATGTACCATTTTTAATGAGAGGTCGGAATATGGGATTCGAATGAGAGAAACTGTTTTTCCTAATTAATAAATTTAAAGAGACGAAACTAGTGACAGCATTGTAGGGATTAAAGAGGTAGGTGTGTAATTAAGTTTGTATTTTTATTCGTTTATCTGTGTTTGGTAAGAAAAATCCAGGAAATACAATATTACGCCACAAGAACGTTATTGGTGAAAAAACGGTGGCAGCTATAGAGAACTAGACTTTAAATTGTTATTGCCCGAAAATTTTCCTTATTTTTCAATGTATTATATGTGTTTTTCTGTTCAGTTTTAAGATATACGTATTTTTTGTCAAACATTGTTTTGAGTTGGGCAGTCGTTTCGAGAGTGGATAGGGCGGCCATCTTTGATGATAGGGCAGCTGAGCTTGGGTGACTCTACGAGCCGGACGTGCCGCACATCTTGGAGGAGCAGTGGGTTAGTGGTATAAGTAGGCTGCTTAGGTTTTTATGTTGGTAACGCCACGTAGCGCTCTCTATGAAAACAGCTGACTGTGCTGTGTGCAGTCTGTGGCTGGTTGGCATTGTTGGTAGTATATTCCCTACTGTGAACAGCGCGTAGCGTTGGGCAGTTGTAGGTGGGCCTCCAGCAGTGGTGGATGTGGAGATACAGATGCCAAACTTTAGAGAAGTTACTATAACCAAACGATCTGGACATGTGTCCGCCAGAAAAAGGAAATTTGTGAAGATGGATGTCACATAATTATATTATGACTTTAGAACGTTATTAACGTACATACATTGTTTGTTCTCTAGCAAAATTTTTCATTTGCTAACTATGCCAATCAGTAGTCAGTGTCTTCAGTAGTTAGGATTTTCTATTTAGCTGGCAGTATTGGCGCTCGCTTTATTGCAGTAGTTAGAGTAACGAAGATTTTTGTGAGGTAAGTGATGAATGAAGGGTATAGGTTATTGTTAGTCAGGGCCATTCCTTTGTAGGGATTTTTGAAAGTCAGATTGCGTTGCGCTAAAAATATTGTGTGTTAGTTTAGTGATGATCAGAATAAGTAAAGAGAAAACTGTTTGAGTACGTTCAAGTTTCCTCAGCTGTTTGAAAATTAAATAACGTAGAAGTTTACCAGCACAGTCATTCATAATTTTTTAGAGGGGACGTTTCATATGTCGACCCTTAGCCAAGGATACCTCACTGGAATGTTCTGCTTTTTTCTTGAAGATTGAGTAATTATTGCAGTTATTGTTTATTGATAGGGCGTAATTGTAGAGAGAATTTCCCTTGTAGTTGTAGTTTGTCATTGATTTAATGTAAAAAGTTGTGGCATGTATGAAGATTTGCACCCAATAATTAACTGCCGCTCTTGCAATTAATTACACATTATTTTCAATACTATTTAATACTAAGGACGCAAAGCGTAGCTTATCAGCACCACCGTGTAATGAATTAACAGACATTCAGAGTAGTAATTTGGTAATTTTGCATAGGGAAATGGACCAGGTGGCAAATATTGGTGTAGACAGTGAAACAATTAGTGAACAGGGAAGCACTGTCGATCGATCGGCCGGCAACAGAGACAATCAGAGAAACAGGCAATATGGGAAATAAAATAATTATTATCAAGGGAGACAGAATAACTTCAGACACAATGGTCCACCACGCAGTTACGACGCAGGGAGAAATTCGCCAACACGTTACCGACAAGAAAAAAATTACAGAAACTGCCAACATGACGACAGACGATATAATCTTAAAAGCAGACGCGAATTTCACCAGGACTGGCATGATTCAAACAGGGCAGCGCCCTTTCGGCAAGGTGAGTTCGTCGAAGTTAGATATCCGAACCCTAGTAACGACACGCGACAACAAAGAGACAATAGATAATGACTCACATCGCAAGCAGCCACATGCGCTGGCTGGCTCAGAGAAGAATCACATAGACGCTAAAAAAATTTGAGCATTCTGTATTAACATATACCACATGATAATGCATTGAAGCTGACACTGTGCATACTAGGAAGAGTAAAGGGTTTAACCACAACACACATGTAAAACTATTTATTGAGAGATAATTTGGTTTCTGGATTAGTCGTTCCTTTAAGATTTCTACTTCATGTTATGAGTACCCTTTGTCACACTTAGAAACTGTTAACATGCAACAGTGGTTTGAAGTTAACTATCCAGGCAAGAACCTATGAAACTTACTTAGACAGTAATTACGACTGCATTGTTATAGTAAACAGACGACACACTGTTATTGTGTGTACATCTTGCTTGTCGGCTGTACGATTACGTAGCGACTGTAAGGTTTACATATTTAGAACATATACTGCTAATGAGACTTTAATGCAACATTTTGGTTTACTTGAAAAGACATTCATTATTTAAAGTACTTTCTGAGAGATTAAATATGGCTTAATATTTGGTTTGTTCGACAGCTACACAATTATATCACGACCCTACTAATGAGTGACACATTGTTGTTTTTCTGTATTCTTCTGAAAAGTAAAACATGTTTTAGTAGTAACGTTTGTGATATATCTACAATGAGACAGCCTTTTCCATGACACAACAATAAGTTACAGTACAGTACCTTCTTGATCACGGCAATGAACGTAATAACTACGATATCTATATGCATAGCATTTCACTTTTGATTATTACGAGGTAAGTACATTGACTTCTACAGAACTTTGCTTATGGACGACGAAAATTACTACACTCGGCACATTGTTACTTTTAAGTGATGACAGAAATTATCTTACAGCAATATGCACAGTTTAGCACTACAGGAAACACATTTGAGTTATTAAATTTTTTGTGTTTGGAACATTTGTAGAAAGATTCTTGAATTACAAAGATACAAAGAAGGTTTTCAGTGAGACATGTTATTCCGTAGCTGTAATCTGTAACACCTGAGGGTATAATTACATTAATCCTCAGGGAGTACACGCCTACTTTGTGTACTAAGCGTGTGGCAAGAGCTAAGAGCCCTAGCTAGTACGATATTCGCTTATACAACTTTACACATTAGTGCCATATTTCTCTAACACAGAATTACACAGCTGTCTGATTATTTAAAAAGAGAGACAAACATTTTTTTACTATGTCAGTGACACATTTTTTACGCAGTTACTCAGTTGGATGACTTTACACTTATGAAATTGCATTTTGTCTGTACTTTGTGAATTGTTCATATTTTTCTGGAAGCATTCTGGTACTAAGAGAGCTTTGAACTGTGTATTTGGTATGGGATCATGATTTTTGAAGTACATGTGAGGTAGACAACTTTATTGAAACGAGCAGAGAGCATTTTTTTTAGTTTTTGAAATTACTGAAAGACGCTGTGACGATTTTGAGATGTGATTGATCTGTTATGATGATGTTATTATGACAACAACGTGTATTACGCTTTTGAGATATGATTATGATCAATAAGATCATGCTATATGAGGAGTGTGATTATGTGTTTATGTTTACATGAATAAGGAATAGAGGTTAAGGACTCTGGTCTATGAAAAAAGTATATTGGAAACCAAGAATCGTACTTTAAGAGTTATGAAATGAGTGTGCATGCATGAATGTGAGTACCACTATGCTAACAGAAAGTTTGGACAAGATTATATATATGATTTGGTTTCTACAAACATCCAACGTAAATTTTCAACCTGTTAAATTTTTTATTCCAGACTGTCACTGTAGCGGAAGCTGCTGCCTTAAATATTTTGGTAAGGAAGGTAGGTCACCTTGACGTAATGCGCTGTAGGTGCCCAGCTGCGCGACGGTCGCCTTGGAAAAAGTTATTAGTGTGTGCCTTTCAGAGGCACAGGTGTAGGAAAAAAGAGTCCATTAACCTCGCTATTGACATTTCTTTGTAGAAAGCATCACAAATACAACATGCTCATACATGAAAACATATGATTACAGTTTGGAGCTCGTAATTTCTGTATTTACTAAGATGCCTACTGATATAATGAGAAATATTTTACTTCTTTTCACCTGATTATGACTGTCTGTCTAATTGAGAGATTATTTTTACTGCCTTATGAGATGTCATATGCCTAGTGGATAACATTTCATGCCTTGCTTTATGTATTTATTTGCTCATTTGTTTAATATCTCGTGTCTAGCTGCACTGCACCATTGGTTGAAATAAAATTTTGTAGATATACTAATATAAATATTTTTGTCTACAGATGCATTAAATAATAATTTTATGATCCACTTTCTTAAAAAAATAAAGACAGCACAAGTATACATTTCCCTTCATAGGAATAGCGTATATAACCTTTTCAACGGCTTGGTAACTTCTTTGGTAGAGTAAGTTATTGTGATGCGTCACTCTACTGTTAAGATGTGATACAGATATTAGACATTTCCTATCTTTACTGTAACATTTTTCAGCTTGAGCTTTGTCATGTTTAGGTGTAGTTTCTGCTTTTACTGCTGCTGTTTGTCAGGTGTTGTCCTACTGCATTTCACTTTGTATTAATCTGTTAAGCCAGTTTTACTACTGACTTATTTTTCTTGTTGCTGCACATTGGCTCATATTAGTTGTTATCTTGCAGGTAAAACATTGCAACCAGTGAGCAGTGAACACTGCCTAACACGACTGGAAGAGGTATCAGATGTAACTGAGAGTCTCGCTGTTCTTTTAAAAAAATAGTTGTGTACAAATTATGTTTCTGTTGAATGTGAGTGGAGCCACTACGGCCTACTGGATGTGACGTACCACTCAGTGTGCATGGAAAGCATGTGTGTCTCTGTGCGAACAGCAAGGCGACAGAGGTTAGACGGAGACGGATCGTAGTTTGAAGACTAAACGACGGGAACTACTACGACCAGCTCAGAATCCTCTCTAACTGCTAGTTACACTGCACCCGAGTACGCCCCTGGAGGATGGGAGAGCAATCGACAATCCCCTACTCATTTCGTGCGTAAGTGATACAGCTAAAATTGTTTCGCTCGTTACTCGTTACTCGAGCTATAATAATGAGTAGGTCACTCAATTATCCTCGAAATAAAAGTGGTTGATGGGAAAAGCACAGATGTATGACAAACATTCATGTGTAATTGTGAAGATCAGGATTTAGAGTAACAGTAGTAGCGTCAGCATGAAGTATGCAGGTAGCTAAAAATGTATCGGACGCCGAATGTGAGTCTCAGTGAAAGTGTTTCTCCCTAGGGTTGCCCAAACACTTGGTGACTGATCATTGTTACGATGTCTCGTCCTTCAAAACATCGGTCGTTTGCTTGGTTGACAGACCAAGACGTCATCCATACCTCGCGGTTAATCAGGATGAAACTAAGCATAGAATACTGCGGTAGGAGAGAAAAATAGCTCGTTGTTGTTGGATGGAAAAAGGTGAGATGGCCACTCCTCAAAAGTAGAAGGAAGTACAGAATAGAGTGGTACCATGGCGGTAGTGTAACAAATACAGAGAATACTCAAAAAATTACTGTGGCAGCATGGACTACGAGTAATATTCGGGCTTTTAGCGCTAGAATAGGTACGAGCGCACCGTGGGCCATCAATAACGTAAAGAACAACGTTACCAAAAGTTCATTCCAGTTCACCGTGTTCACCGCAGGAAGAAACAAACGTTCCTTCCCATGTCAACCAGCAAAATTTCCTGTTCCCTCAGTATCATGAGTCATCGTCACTCAGTGATGTTAGGGTACGTTGATACGTCCAGGATGATGCTCTAGTGCAGTACTGTTGTTAATGGGATCAACCATCATAGACTTCCCTTGTCACAGTTAACTACTGCTAGATTTTTTGTAAGTAACCTTCGCTATCTCGTGACGAAATAGAATTGTTGCCCTTACCCAAATCAAAGAGTACTTAGAGAATTCGAGTTCGGTTGCCACTATTCCTTTTCAAATCCAACATCCTCACAACGTATGCACTTCCACAAGGGAAAATAGTAAATCACGGAATTAGACACAGCAGGGCAAGTGATGATGAAGTTAAAGGGAATTTTTACCCTAACAACGTTATTTATATTCGAACAAATAAAAATTGACACACTCTACCTTCTTAACAAAACATCAGAACTGCATTAAGTTAGTTCCTTTCATAAATTATCAGTATTCACATGAAACAAAATGAATGTAAGTCTGTGGCCAAGCTCAGAAGCAGGGGAAACTGTCAATGTTTATACAAGAAAATCATAAAATGTAGTACTTACAAATGCAAAATCAGCAAGGCTGAGCTTGACCACCTTATGCTAAACACAATAATTAATATTAGTACATAGAGCAGCAGTGATCATAACCAACTCTTCTATTATTAATTCTGATGCAATTTCCTCCTATCTTTTATTTCTCAAACTCGTCAAGGCACGTCGAAAATGTCTGCCTGGTCTGAGTGTACTGACTGACATTTTTACATCTCAAGGCACGTCGAAAATGTCTGCCTGGTCTGTGTGCACTGACTAACATTTTTACATCTCGAGTTATTATTGCTTCTTGGGTATTGTTAATAAAAAACTTGTATTTGAAATATGAATCTTCGTTTTTTCGCACTGCAGTCACTTGTGCATAACTTACCTGCGTCTGTAACAATGAGCTGTGCTGGATAGACGACTCTCGTAGGCTGTGTACTTCGGTGCCAAAGTTACCTGTGTACATCGGAAGTTTCATACCGCTGAAACGAACAGTGGGCACTCAGTAATAAACGTAATATGCATTGAGATTTACTAAAGTAGTATTGGACTGGTTTGCTGTGATATATATATATATATATATATATATATATATATATATATATATATATATATATATATATATATATATAAGTTGTGTCTGCGTCTGGAGTAATAAATCAAAACAACTTGGCTCATGAATATCTAGTTCTTGTTCAAGTGTATCATGCTACTAATAATAATATTACAGTCAGTTTACGTGTAGTGCTGCAACATGAGATAAATCCTCAGTGTTTGCAGTGTTTACCTAACTCATCTAATGTCATGTTGTACGATGTAATAAGGTAGAATGTAAGAATGCAAAGTGAATTTCAATGTGGTGGGATACAGTACTAACTATCAAAAATTTATAACAACTTTGGTATTGTGTTCAAGCGTTGTAGGTAGACTATGTGTCCAAAAACAGTATACCCAAGAAGCAATCATGCATAGTATTTGTTCAGTAGGAACTGCGAAATTTCGGCAAGTAGGAGTTGGTTCGCTACGGCCTCAAGGTTTGTAAAACTTCTTTAGAATCATTGTGGTTCTATGAACCCTCTTCAAGCACTTAAATGTGAATTGCAGAGTAGTCATGTAGATGTAGATGTAGATGTAGATGATCCGGTGCAGATACTCCAAGGTGCATAGTAGTAGGCATATTAAGAAGGAATGTAGCATAACCTGCATGGTAAATAGTGCACAATGGGGTATATTAGCAAAGTTTTTAAAGCGGATCGTACAGGGTCGCTAGTGCGCTCTACAGCGCCTGGCTCGTGATGTAGTGTGTTGCTTATCGGCGCTTGGTATGTACCATCCCGGCTGTCAGGTTGCGCACCAGCCAGGCGGTTCGTGGCGGTGCGTCGCTGCGGCTCCACCGGCAGCTGTACGAAGAATATTCACGGCTAGTAGGCGGCAGTACTCCACTTTATTAGGCAGCATCAGCATCTATATTGCTTTGCAATAGGTGCAGGTATAGGTCATGGAACACCTTCTCATTGTAATAAGAAAGATAATTACCCCATGTTTAGTAATTTTGAGGTTGAAAATCGATAACCTCAGTGACGTCATAGGTTGAAGACACAAAAATCACTTGTGGAAATTTAGAGTTTTAGTATGAAACTAATATATAAGAGACCTATTTCACCTTGGTCTGATAGCGAAATTAGGGGTGGTAGTCAGGAGGAAGTATTCTTTGGACTGTGAGCCTGAATAAAATTTTATCATAACCGTAATTTTATTTGCATAGCTTTTAAGGGTCAATTATTTGATGGATGATTCGGATACTTGTTAATAGTCCTTGTTGTGTCTGAATCATGAAGTTGCACGTAATAGCAGGGCCACTGCTAATATATAGACCCCCATGAATCACCTACCGCACGTTGATAGATAACACAATCCAAGCCACCTCCAGAGGTGGGAATTAGGGGTCTTTGCAGGGCAGACAAAATTATGTTTAGGGAACTCCTAAACTGGCCACAGTATTAGTTCCTGCGAAGTAAGGGGAGAAATCAAATTACTTGTGCAGCCCAATAAAATTTATTCAAAGAGCCACAGTTAATGGCCCTTATTATGCAAAAGATTACAAGGAAGTCTCGAAAGAACACTGAACTTCTCAGGATACATGTCACGAATAGTTTATTGGCTAAATGACCGTAGTAAAAGATATTAATTTGATGCCTGTCTGCTGACCATTACTCTAACCTTGCAATCAGTTCATCTTTAAATCTTCGCATTTTGCTGTTTCTTTCATTATTTTCGAACGGCATAACAATATATGTGTAATGGGATAGCAATCGTGTTTTTCCTTGCGGGTGATAGTATTAGGAATGGACAACAGACTGAGATGGAGACTACTCCGCAGTTTGATTTCATCACAGTGGCACATGTGCGAGCTTTGGGCGTGGCCGAACAAAGACGCCCACCGTCTTTGTGCAGGGATTGCCTACGTTCCGCGTGACGTTTACACCCTTCAAGATGGCCGCCATGCGATTGAGAATCGGAGAGCCTGCGCAGTACCAATTCGCGCTCGGTGTGATGCATCTCTACGGTTTCTCTCATAAAATTTATTGGTATTCTCAGCTTATAACTAGGTTGCTTAAACCTAAGGCGTTAACATTGTGGTGTTCTCTAGGTAATTCATGGGTGAAAAGCGCGAACACATGTTTTTCGTAATATTTCTTGTGGTACTGTACCACATTTGTCGACAAAGGCGAAAATAAATTTACTTTGCTTGACTCCTTATTTTAGAAACGGGTTACTGTTATTGCAAATACGTGGATTACTGAGGTTGCAAAATCTGATCAACACTAATTCGTTACAAAAGAGCTCCTGAAAGGGGTGTAAAATGGTTAGTAATTATGTCACCTACTTGAGAATCGGTTAGCTAAATAATATGAAAAAATGCACAAATGCAATTACTTTACGTAGTGTCAGTGGTTTCAGTTATGGCACTTCCATTAAATTGTAAGTCTCCCTAACTGACCTTGCTGTCTGCTATGATGCGCCACGAATAAGTACAGGGGTGTATTTGGGGAATTCTTGTAAATTTCGCCCAGCTACGACTGGAAGTTACTAATTAAGAGACCAATTGTCACGTCGGATGGCTGCCGCGGGCACGATTGATATTTAGCAAACGATTCTGCAAGGCAAGTTCCGATACCGTGCGTGTGTGCCGTTCGGAAAGGCACGGTCCAGGGGCCACTTTATACAAGTGTGAAATTATCAGGGCAGCACTAGTCACTGATGTTGTCTGAGGAATCCATACGTTGGAGTTATAACACCGCCTAATGACCTGTGTGTAGTGGCCGAAGTGGGCTGAGGAAAGCTGACGTTCTAGTTATTAAAGATCATTCCACTTGTCCCCTCGAGGGGAGCTACGTCAGAAGCGTAGGGGAGAGACGTATAAATAAGCGAGCCCGAGGGCTCACATCCCTCCCCCCCCCCCCCCCCCACACACACACACACATTCTATAAGCCCCTCCAGATCCTTAAGCGTCATGCACTCCGCCTCACCTTCCGTATACGCCTCCCGTCGCCCACGTGGATCCTCTATGACCTCATTCCTTACCCCTATCTGCTCGTATTCCTCGAACATATATGCATATTCTACACCTGCCGCCGCCTTGCTCCCCCTCACCCCCTGGTTGCTCCACTCCCTCTCCTGTCCCTGTCCCCTGCCATGCCATCACTGTTGTGTCGCCCCTACCCTCCATCTGTACACCCTTCATCTCCTTTCCCAAGGTGGCTTCCATCAACTCCCCGTCCTAGATAATGCACTGTCTCCCTCCATTTATCCCTGTATCAACTCTGATCCTCACTCCTTTCCTCCGTCGTTTCCTTGGGCTCCCCCTTGCCCCCTTCCAGCCTTCGTTTTCTCCCCGTCTAACCTCTCTGTACTTCCCTTCTCCCGTCTGAGTACTTTTGTCTTCCTGTCCCCTGTCTTTCCCACTCCCTGTCGCATCTACCCAGCACCCCTCACCCCTCTTATGGGTCCTCATCCTCCATTGGCTCCTTTCCCCTTCCGCCCTTCGCTTTTCCTCACCTTCCCCCCTTTTTTATTATCCCATTATCTGTCGAATTTCTCCCCACCTGCTCGCGGCTGTGGTATGTCATATTTTAGTGCAGTGTTCCAGTGACTGTTCAGTGTTGTTTCGTCTCTTCCTGTGTTGCGAACAGAAACCAGACTGTCGCCATGTTTTTTAATTGGCTGTCTATTATTTTACCTGTCTCCTTTATATGTATTTTATTAGTATCATCATCCCTTTGTTCTATGTTTTAAGTTCCACGATGTTTTTGCCATGTTACCCTTTGTCTCCGAGTTTGTCGCCTGTTTTTTATTATATATTATCTTCTCCTTTTTTAAAACAACATCTGTAGGTTGAAGAGCGGCATATTAAGCTGCTGTCAGCCCGGCCCCTTCGGGGGGAATCGAAATTCAACAAAGAAAGAAAAAGCTCACATCAGGCAGTCGAGTCGCTATTCTGTAGGCGTCTAGTACCGGAGAGAATAACGTTTATGTTACAGGCCAACATCGGCGACCTCGGGTGATGGATATCGGCGGCCAAACGGCCCGCTGAAACTACCACCGATCGCCGCTGCACGGACGCACGATAGCTGTGGCGATGCGGGCCCACCATGGAGCTGCACCTGTGCTGCTCGCCTCCGCTCTCTTGGTGACATCGTCCGGCGGACTGTAAGCTGCCGTCGATAGTGGCGGTGCCGGGGCACGAACTCGCCCACCGTGGAGCTGCACATGTGCTGCTCGCCTCCGCTCTCTTGGTGACATCGTCCGGCGGACTGTAAGCTGCCGTCCACAGAGGCGGAGCCGGGGCACGAACTCGCGGCCTCCCGGCTGATGAAGGAGCTGCCCTGGGCGGACGGCAGGAGTTGCAAAGGCTCACTACAACGACGGCAGTTGGCACCATGTCACGGATTGCGCGGCCTCTCCCGCCGGAGGTTCGAGTCCTCTTTCTGGCAGGGGTGTGTCTGTTGTTCTTAGCATAAGTTAGCTTAAGTTATTTTTAGTAGTGTGCAAGTCTAGGAACCGATGACCTCAGCAGTTTGGTCCCTTAAGAATGCACACACACACACACACACACACACACACACACACACACGCCTGAGGGAGCAATCAGCGGTGCCCCTGGCTACCGGCGCAGCCAACACAAGCGGCTGCCATGGCGTGAGTAGGAGTGCTTCGTCTGCAAGGCTGGGCGACGGGTGCGCGACGCGACGGAATCCTGAATTGGCACTGACCAACTCATGCACGCCACATGGCAACTTCACCACGATCAACGAAAGGCTGGATGTATACCTTCCATGCAATAAAGTTAATGACAAACTTGCCGGAGTTTCTCTGCAGACTTCGGCGTGAGTCAAATCTCTCTCACAAACTATAGCTCTTGGTCGTTCTGGAATATTGCAACCCCTGAGCTCGGGGATGTTGTAACAGTTTATTCAGTTAACGAAAACATACGAATTAAACAACGTTAAAAATTCAATGATATAATCTTATTATCTCGACCTACTAGTGTGTCCAGTAGGTCATTGCTTAGCTGTTTAGTAGATTCCCTGAGAAGACAAGTTAACAGCGCGGTAGTATAGAGCCAAGCTTGATATATGTCAGCGAAAACAATGTGAGAGCTCAGCACCTTATCTTTCAGGATGAATCTTATTCAACCCCTCACTATAATAAATTCTCTTAGTGTCACTGAGAATTGCAGGAAGCTATAAAATTGGTAGGTTTCTTCCAAAAGATATTTCATGTCCTTCACAAGTTAATACACATTTAAGTGAGACTCGTATAAAAACAAAATTAATTAATCGAAGACATCGAGCGCCGGAAAAAGAACCGATAAATCCGCTCCACAAGCTATAAAAAGAAGAAACACACCATTAAAAAAAATGGTTCAAATGGCTCGGAGCACTATGGGACTTAACTTCAGAGGTCATCAGTCCCCTAGAACTTAGAACTACTTAAACCTAACTAACCTAAGGACATCACACACATCCATGCCCGAGACAGGATTCGAACCTGCGAACGTAGCGGTCGCGCGGTTCCAGACTGTAGCGCCTAGAACAGCTCAGCCACTCCGGCCGGCACACCATTAACCACTTGATGTCGCGTTGTGCTGAAAATTATTTTGTGGAGGCATATATTATTACTCCAGTACCCCCCCCCCCCCCCCTACAGCTCAAACACGCGAATACAGCAAAAGTGGATATATCGGGTTTTGTTCCGGCCCTCTTCCTATGAAAAGCACTGCGTACCCGCCGGCCACGGTAGCCGAGAGCTCGCAGTTTCGCTTCGAGCGCCGAGCGGGATGGTTCTTGTTTATTTCACTTGCCGCAGCGTCGCTTGTGTGGAGTTTTCTTCGTTAGTGTTCTCCTGTCTGCCGAGTGAGTCGCTCCGCCTTTACTGTCTGTTTGTGTTCGTCTACTTGCAGCGGCGTCGGCTGCTCCACTATGGCCCCATGATTTCCACGTGTGTTAAACAAAAAGGTACAGTGAGCTTTACTTTCGATAAAACATCACGACACGTGCAACCCGGGTCTCTAGAAATCCACGACTGGCTACTCGATATAATTCATGTGAACTCTGATCAGGTTCACACCGCTTATTTTGATGCAGACGAGTACGTGTTTTACGTGAAATTTAGGGATCCACTTCAAATTGAAAGATTACTGTCGCGACAGGTTCTCAAGTTCCGTTCAAACTTCGAGATAATTCCGTTAGTATGGTGTCACTCGCAGGTGCTGAATGTGAATATACAAAAGTTCAAATGTTCAATCTCCCGCCGGAAGTTGGTGACAACTTTCTAAAGGACGTATTGACTCCTCATGGCAACGTGGAAAACGTCCGTCTTGAACACTTGTCTACTCAACGCAGATTACAGTGTTATAGTGGAATTCGTTCCATGGAAACGCATGTCAGTCACATTTACAAGTGTGTGATTACCGCGTCCGTGTCATGTATACAGGTCAAAAGGGAACCTGCTTCCTAATTAATGAAAGGGGACATGTTCAGTCTAATTGTCCGCAGAGGGTTTTTGTATTAAAGCATTCATTAGCGCAGTGTCGCAAATTGACGGTTGCTGGTGTTGTTCTTTCCACTCGCGCCGTCGCTGCTACTTCTGCTTCGGATTATAGTGAACACGCAGTCAGTTTTGATAATTGTGTCAATGAATTTCCGTCTTTACCTACGCGACAGGCTCAGAACCCCTCTGGCCCCAGGACAGAACCTTTGACGGCGATAAACAAGCGACGTCGCACGCAGGGTGGTGATGGTGAGGATTTGGCTGTGCCTTCTGCCCCAAACTCCTCCACATAGATTGTGTCCCATGCTGCTCTCGATGCTAGGATACATCCCGTCCGTGGTACGGTGAGTGGTGATGAAGTTATCTCCAGCATCCCTCCTGCTCGCGAAGTGGCTCGTACTGAGCTGCCTGTGTGTGGAGAGTGGGCGGATCCCTCCCCCTCCCCCTTCCCCTTCGTCATTGTGTCCTTCGCTACAGTCTGAGACCGTGCTAAGTCCTCCTGTTTCTTCGTCTTCAGCCGCCGACGGTTTCCTGCCTTTACCGACTACAGCCACTCCCGAGGAGAACGAAATTAGCGAACAAGTATCACCTGTTGTATTGAGAGTTCCACAGAATGCTTCCGCCTAAGTGACTGGAACTGCATTACATAACTCTAAATATGCGGGGTGGGGGGGGGGGGGGGGGGGAGGTGGGAACTGTGCCTATGACCCCTCCCATGCATCGGTCTGCACAGAGACAGCCAGCCCACGTAGCCGACAGAAACAGCATATACAACCTGACCGCGCGGTGGCACGTGAGAAATCTAAGAAAAAAGGTTGCAATGACGGGGGTTCTGGTACCCCAATGTGTGATTTCTCTGTGGATTCCACAATGGACCTACACTCTCAGCTGTCTGCCTAATTCTACTCGGAGGCTCCGTACATTCCTCTTCAGCTGTGACCAATGACCCAAGCCTACACATTCATTTCCTTGAACGTTAATCGCTTGGAATCAGAATTGCGATCGGCTTCGCTGCTACATTTCTTTTATGACACATGTGCAGACATGGTCACCAGGATACGTGGTGTTGGCGACAGTAGTGTTGAGTCGTTGGGTACGATGGTGCTTGAGTTTACCTTTGGGGAAACCAAGTTTGCAGAGCGTATGCTAATTTTTCCGTATTGCATCCCGGCAAGAACAGTGATAAAACTTAAAAACGCACTACTTGAGATGAATCAACTTACAGAACTCTGTAAAACGTTTACTGACGTGGTAGAAAGGCGCTTTAAATTTAAAGTTGTAATTTTCGCAGTAAATTCCATTATAGTCTATACATTAGTAGTATTAACATATAATTGTGTAGACGGTCTTTGTGGC
The DNA here is from genome assembly GCF_023897955.1 of Schistocerca gregaria. Classification (NCBI taxonomy): domain Eukaryota; kingdom Metazoa; phylum Arthropoda; class Insecta; order Orthoptera; family Acrididae; genus Schistocerca; species Schistocerca gregaria. Next base: position 841,054,617 of record NC_064931.1, read on the forward strand.
CGAGCGGTTTTAGGTGCTTCAGTGTGGAACCGCGCGACCGCTACGGTCGCAGGTTCGAATCCTGCCTCAGGCATGGATGTGTGTGAGGTTCAAAAGTAGCTCAAATGCCTATGAGCACTATGAGACTTAACATCTGAGGTCATCAGTCCCCTAGACTTAGAACTACTTAAACCTAACTAACCTAAGGACATCATACACATCCATGCCCGAGACAGGATGGTAGCCTGCGACCGTAGCAGTAGCGCAGTTGCGGACTGACGCACCTAGAACCGATAGGTCACAGCGGCCGGCCATAGTTTTCTCACAGGAGATGTTATTTAGTAATTTGTCCTTACCTGGTTCTCGTGTGATCTTTAATGTAGCACCCAAATATTCTTCGGAGACCGCCTTATTCTTTCACGAAGGCATTCCTATTGCTGAGGTGGAAATGATGGATTCTGGCAGGGGCATAAGTTGTCAACTTTTTAATTTTGCCTTGGTTCTTTTCTATGCCCCTTCTAGCCTTGATTGTTAGCGATTTTAATGAAGAGGATATTGTTTATCTGTGGCGTAAGAGTCCTCCGGGTATTCCGTTGGGTGGTGATTTTAACTGTGTATTACGTCCTGCAGATCAATCTCCTAATTTTAATTTCACTCTTGAATAACATGAATTGGTCCGCTCCTTACGCCTAAAAGACGTCTGGATATGTAAATACCCGACAGTAGTAAAATTTACCCACTTTACTGCGACTTCTAATAGCAGGTTAGATTGGTTTTACTTTCAGACTGCCTGAACGATAGTATTCTTAATATTGAAGTCATCCCAGCTTCCTTTACGGATCACTGTACTGTGGCCATAACTCCTAATCTTGAACGGCTACCAGTGAGATTGTTTCACTCTCCGTGGATGTTAAACATCCCTAACTTCTCTGACCCCTCTCTCGATGACGTGATGCGAATCGAGTGGTAGCGTACTCTACGTTCCGCTGGAATATACTCTTCCACCCTTGAGTTGTGGACACAGCTAGCAAAACCGGGCTCTGGCAAACTTTGGTACTTTTTTGTGCTGCCAAAGAGCAAGACTTTCGGAGAACTTAAGAATATTACTATCCATTCTGCGTGAACTTTATGCTGCTTCGGATCACTCCACTCAGCGAATAGCGGATGTAAGGTGTGTAAATGCAAAACTGTTGTCCTTAAAGACAATACGAATGGAAGGTTTGAAAGTCCGATCGAAGCCGCATTCATTGATGACGGAACCACTGACTTCCTATCATTTGCTTCGGTATCAGTCCTGCCACCGACGCGCTTGTATTCATTCTGTGACGACAAATGATGGACGTATCGTAACGTCGCAAACTGGTATAGTGCGTATCACCAGTTCTACAGTACTACGCAGACATCTAAGATATCGATTAGTCCAATGAGACCTTTCACGACCCACATGTCAGCATCTTGGATACGACAGTTACACCTGAACATGGTGCAACGCTCTTAGCTGCCTTTCAGTCTGAGGAAGCTTACAAACTTGTTGTAGGATCGCCTTGTCAAAAGTCCCTGGGTCCAGATGAACTTCTCAAGGAATTTTACATGCGCCTTTGGCCGTTGTTGGGTGCGGCCTTTACCTCCCATTTGAATGAATTGTTAGTGTAGAGTAGTGCCGACCTCGTTCAAAGTGGGAAAAATTGTTTTAATCCCTAAACGCAGTGGACCTGCTGCCCATGATAGCTTTCGACCACTTACTTTGTTAAACTTTGACTATAAGACTGTGGCGAGTTCAGTTAATAGTAGGATGCCGGCTCTGATCGAGACGATTGTTACAAAACATCAAAACTGCGTACCTGGTCGTACTATTCTGACCCCTATAGTCGAATGTCATGGCGTGGTTTCGGTTGCTCCTGTAACGTCTGTCTCTTGTGCCCTTGCTTTTCTAGATCTCGATAAGGCTTTTTATCATGTTAATCACGACTTTCTGCTTCTAATTCTGGAGACCGTTGGTATCACTGTTGCTACACGGCGAGTTCTCTTAAATCTGTTTACTGGTATTTCGGCTTCGTTGGTTGTTAATGGCGAACTGACGCCCACAATAAATAGCCTTAGGGGAATGCCTCAGGGAAGCCCGCTGTCAATGACTTTGTTTGTGTTGTCTCTGGAGCCCCTACTTGGGATGCTAGCATCACAGCTGACATGATGGGCACTTTCCAGCGGGACTATAGCTGTTCGTGCATACGCTAATGACGTGAAGGTTCTACTTCGCAATCCTGCTGAGATACCTCGACTGAAGGCTGTAATCGATGATTTTGACGAAGTTCATTTGCAAAACTTAATGAAGGTAAATTCAAGCTTTTTACCGTAGGAGGTTTTGATGACGCGGTTGTTCCTTGGGCTACTGCGGTGGATCGGCACACGTCTCTCGGTATCATCATCGATCGTTGTCCATTCAAAATGGCGGCGCTCAACAGGAAGTCTGTAACGGAAAAATTCAGGGAACGATACTAGATCATGAAAGGCGTTCTCTTACTCTGCTCCAGAAAGTCCGAATACTGGATACATATATCTTCTGCAAAGATTACTACGTGGTCCAAATTTATTCGCTTCCCTCGATGATGGCGAAGAAACAACAATTGTCTGGTCGTTTCTTATGGAAAATACATTTATTTCGCTTACGGTATGAGGTGAATGCGAAGCTTCGTTCCTTTGGGAGGCTGGATCTGACTGATAAATGAAGGAAAACGCAGATGCTATATGTGCGTCGTACTGTTTTGGCGATGACTCAAGTAACCTGCACATTCACGCCTCATTTATTTCTCTGTGTCCGATCTGCTAGTCTTGAACCCCCTATTGATGTTGGTCGCATAAATTATAAGTTAAAACATATTCGTGACTTCTATCTTGCGGTGAGCTATTTACAGGCTGACATCTTATGACCTATCCTCACCATGAAATTCCTAGACTCGTTGGGAAGCAGTCCCTTGCGCGAACTTCGTTGAAGGAGAATCGCAGCAAACAACATGGACAACAGTTTGTTTCAATATCAGTCTTCCGATTTTGCAGATGAGCGTAGCGTCCTCGTGGTATAAGGCAGTATTGGGCTTAGTGACACGGATTTATGTAGTCGTTGCACGTCTCCAGATTAGATACGACGTCGCTTCACTTGTGGAGGTCATATGGCAAACTAGTCTTGGATCCGGACACAATTGGCCTTCCTTACTCCATCTTCTGAGGCTGCGTACACTACGGACATCATACTGCTCCCAGATTCTTCTTCCTTTCCACGGTCGAAAACCCATACCGTTATGTGGTTGCTGGGACATTTCGACCATCATCTTGTAGAAGGCGAGGGGGATGATCACATGAAATTCGTGCAGTACATGAGCGCTGCCTATTGGACATGCTTGCGAATGCCGCGATATTGAGGTCTCTTCGCTAACATGTTCAATCTTGTTTTCCGTCGGCAAGGTGTTGGTTAATTTAATTTTTCTGGTAAGTGTTTTTCTTTGTTAGGTATGTTCCCATCTGATTTGCTTCAGTTTGTCCTCTTCTGGTTTCCCTGTACGTTTTGTTGTGTGTTCTGACTCACCATCGCTCCAGTTATATTGTAAATGTGTACAGGTGCTATTTCGAATGTAATCTTGTTTCGTTTTCCTTCTACTTTTGGATTATATTACAAACTATTAAAATATATTAAAACCACAAAATTAAAAAATTAAAAAAATACTGAAAACCATATAAAAATAATGTTGACCTTGTTGGTGGTTTGTCTGCTACGTTCTCGTTTTTTCGTCTCCTTTTATTAATTATTCTGCTATCATAATTAATTTTTTCTCCCATTTGTAACTTATATTACATGATTATTTGACTATGGTTTATGGAAGTGTCATGATAGTACCAAGTCATTCTGATAATAGAAAATGAGCGCTAATGCGCTGCTTCCTGGACTCTGGTAGGAGCTCCGGCAGATTAACGACGAGGACCGGTATTCGTGCAAGCCTGGATGTGGTTTTTAAGCGGTGTTTTCACATCCCACTAGGTGTATACCGAGTTGGTCCCCGACGTTCCGCCTCAGGTACACGTCTTGTAGACATTTGAAAAACGGTCTCACTATTTGTGGCTTACTCAACACTCAGAAAGCTTGGATAGACTAATTACATCCCGGGGGGTTCGGCATGGCAACAGGACGGGCATCCGACCACCCTCTGATGGTATCGCCAAATCCATACTACGTAGAATGGCTGACACCGCGTTGAAACGGGACATAGGCCCAAAGAAAATGATGGTGATATGACAAGCGCACCGTAACAGTTGAGCAACTGATCTGTTTTGCTTATATTCAAGAATTCTACCTAATATTTGTCTGTCACAAAACTGTATTGCGTTCAGTTCCATATTACTAAGACCAAGCGGCTAAAATGCAGTAAAACCTGTAATAACCTATCTTACTTAGTACAGAGCTTTGCTACATACAGTCTAAATTGTTTACAGCTCAACGACTGCTATTCCTTTGAGTCGACAACTAAAGCTCCCACAGGGCTAATAGCCGCTCCACAGTTTATCCGCGACTGCTTGGCACAGATTGCCACAATCTTAACGAAGTATACTGTTCGGAAGATCATCACTTTACTTGTTTTCTGCTTTGTAACAACACAATTTTCCACTGCTGTAGTTACTAATCCTTTACGCTAAAACTTATTCTGCAGCATGGCGCACTCATACGACGGTGATAAAGTGGCGTAAGGACCTTGTTTTGTCATTTTGACAAGAAGGATGCATCTCTGTTAGAATTAAATCTGTCCGCCTTATAAATGTTTACACATAAAATTCAAATAACAAAGCACACTAGTACTCTAGACTTCCTCATACCTCTGTACACATTATTTCTCGTATTTCTATGTTCTACTATAAACCTGACAATATGTTTTCTGTTTACAGAACAATCTTAGTGCTTACACCTTAGGGCACAGGGAGGCCTATTTATTAAGGCGTTGCGAGGACTTGCGATCAGTGGCTTGTCTTTCTTAGGTGGTACATCTGGTGGCAGCACAGCTGAACGGTGGTAGGGCTTAACCGAATGTCCACGTTTACCGGAAATGTTATGCGTAAAACAGGATAGGGGCCCTCACACAGAGAAGTTAACGTTTTAGTTCTTCCCTTTCTTATTAGTGGATATCAAAACAGCACGTGATTATCGAGTTTATACTGCGGAAGCGTAGCCTTTTTGTTACTACGCTGTAACTTTCTTTAAGCACTATTGGCATTGCTCTGTTTCCAAATTTATTGAAGACGGTGGGGCAATCCTTTTACTTCGCTCATATTTACTTCAGATGGGTTGTATCAGGTTCAAGAAAATGGTTCAAATGGCTCTGAGCACTTTGGGACTTAACATCGGAGATAATCAGTCCCCTGGAACTTAGAACTACTTTAACCTAACTAACCTAAAGACATCACACACATCTATGACCGAGACAGGATTCAAACCTGCGACCGTAGCGGCGGAGCGGTTCCAGAGTGAAGCTCCTAGAGCCCCTCAGCCACAGCTGCCGGCCCAAATTCACTAGGGGAGTTCATGAGCCTTCCATAGACTGCCTCGTAGGGCGTATACACGGTAGATTAGTGGATACGGTTGCTTTACGCAACGCGACGTAAGCGACAAACTTATCCGAATATGCATGCAGTCTTTCCCACGTAATAAGAAGCATTCCAAAGATCGTCTTATGGACCCGTTAGAGGCGCCCGATGTCCTGCGGATGAAAGGCTGTTGTACACCATTTCTTGATTGGTAACAGTTTACACACTTGTACAAATAGGGCTGACATCTAGCTGGAATCTTGGTCAGTTGATATACCGCCGGCTTATCTGAACGGAAAAATCAAATGATTGACAACAGTGCTGGCGACCGCCTCAGCGGTCATATCTGCAAATGGTACTAGAATTAAGTGCCCAGAAAAGTGATCAAGAATAGATAAGATGCACTTAATATTTTCGATACTCTGGGAAAAGGGGCCAGCAATGTCTAACGAGACTGTCTGAAACGGTTTTTTAGCTTCTTGGAGGGTGTGTAAACGGATTATTTTCTGGACAGGGCACTCTTTGCTCAAAAGATAAACACGTATAAATATATTTCGGTACATCGGTTTGTCTGCCTTCCAACAATCTATCTTAGCATATATATCACGTCCAGTATTACCGCTGGCCTGAAAACTGTCGTGACATTGTCATAAAGTGCTGCTGTAATTCCACAGGTATTACCACTCTGTTCCCCAAGGAGTTTTGCAATACAGAATACCGTCTTCAGTGACGAACTCTTCTGTATTGAAACATCATCTGCCTGAACAATTCTGACTCTGCAGATGAACACGTCTGCATTTTAGTGGAATCGGCCTAGCTGGTGACGTATTGTGTAATCATGTTCTGCTAGCTTTAATGCTCATCAAGATGATGATGTATATGCTCATCAATTTAAGCGACTACTGGCGTCCTTTAATCTTAACATCCATAGAAAGGCGGCGTAGTCAGTGACCACAGTGAACTTACATGCATACAAATAGCATTTCAAATAATTAATTCCAAACATAGGGCTAAAAGCTCTTTCCCAGTAGTGCTACAATTAATCTCTACTCAATTCATCAGCCTACAGGCGTAACAAATGGTTCAAATGGCTCTGAACACTATGGGACTTAACATCGGAGGTCATGCCGGCCGTTGTGGCCTCGCGGTTCTAGGCGCTTCAGTCTGGAACCGAACGACCACTACGGTCGCAGATTCGAATCCTGCCTGGGGAATGGATGTGTGTAATGTCCTTAGGTTAGTTAGGTTTAAGTAGTTCTAAGTCTACGGGACTGATGACCTCAGATGTTAAGTCCCATAGTGCTCAGAGCAATCGGAGATCATCACTCGACAACAACTTAGAAGTACTTAAACCTAACTAACCTAAGGACATCACACACATCCATGCCCGAGGCAGGATTCGAACCTGCGACCGTAACTGTCGCTCTGTTCCAGACTGTGACAGCAGTGATAGTTATTAAAGTCCAGGTACGCGGTGTTATTGGATATTGTGGAAGAGGCCTCATACTACAAGTTCCTCACGCCTTAGGCGCCTGCTTTGGATAAAACAGTGGTTTGCCTCAATGTATTTAATAGGTCACGTCTTCTAATCTATCATCGCCTGAAAACGGTGCCGGAAATCATTCCCTAAAATGGCATCGAAATCTCGTCTGCTTTCCTTATTACTTCCGTGTTAAACCCATATTTTTTTTCCTGTCAGTTTACAGATCAACAAAATAAGTCCTAACCGGTATTATTACCTCCTCACCTAAGCCACCTACGTTATACGGCGGCAGCTTGAGCTAAGCGAACTACCTCAAGCAGAGGTGTGGGGGAGGCTACTGTTACCTCACACTCGATCTCCGGGCTAATTTCGCATATAAATACACCAGTCGCTCTGGCTTCGACCTCCTCGATTAGCACATCACTACTGTTTTAATTCTTCCATAAGGTATAAGAGTGGCAAGTTACAGTTTTGATGCGGTTAGGAAATGCTTCGAAATCTTCTGCGTTCTTCTGTCTAAGGCTCGGTAACCGATGCCGATAATTTACACACCTTATGTCGAAGTGACTGCGTCACGCAACGCATCGACTGACTCCACACACGTTCCTGCATTGTCAGAAAGTTCCCAATTTGTTGCGTTTAGAAGAAAGCTGCCGGGCCAGAAATATATTCGCCCTACATCAGGGGTGTTTTGGACGAAGCTGGTGACATTTTCCCTTGGTTTTCCAGAAAATAAAGATACGATAGTAGCTGCAGAGAGAGTACTAGCAACATTAGGCACATTATGATATGGTCCACTGCAGCGGCTTTGGAATAACTTGCAGTAGTCTGTATTGATGCCTGCCAGGATTCAGGACAGGGCTCATCTAGTTGTCACAGTAACTCTAATTTGTGAAGATGCGTTTGGCTACGCTGCATTTGTAAGAACGTGAGATGATTTACCTCTTCATGTGAATCAGCCCCAGCTGCAGAAGCCGTTTCTGGCAGCTCTGGCAAAGTAAGCGTACGCGTATCAAGCATGGTTATCATTATTATTTTATTTTATACGTCTAGTTCTGTAGGACCAAATTGTTGAGCACATATCCAAGTTCATGCAAAGAGTCAGTACATGAAATTGGAACATTAAAGTAATAAGAGATAAAAGAAAATATTTATGAACACAAGAAATACGAGCCATAAATTTATATGAACGAAACAACAGTGTAACGCAGGAATCAGCTTAATTTTTCAAGGAACATCTCGACAGAATAGAAGGAGTCAGCAATGAGGAAAATTTTCAGTTTAGGGTTGAAAGCGTGTAGGCTATTGTCGATTTTTGAATTCTTGTGGAAGCTTATTGAAAATGGATGCAACAGTATATTGCATGCCCTTCTGCTCAAGGGTCAAGGAAATGTGATCAAAATGCCGATTGGAATTTTGTCTAGTGTTAACTGAGTAAAAGCTGCTAATTCTTGAGAATAAGCTGATGTTATTAACAGGAAACGACAGTAAAGTATATATAGATATTGAGAGGCCAGTGTCAGAATACCCAGACTAATGAACAGGTGTCGACAAGAGGTTCGCGAACTTACACCACTTATTGCCCGAACCACCCGTCTCTCAGACTCAGACTTGCGGAGTACGATGTAGAAGCAGATAAATAAGGAACTGGAGCGGCACCAGCACTGATCCATGGCACACCGGCAATGCTCAGAAAGTGATAGTTGAATACTGTATGTATATCTGACTTATCCTTAAGGGGAACACTTTTACTACGAACTGACTTTATATCGTTGACCTTGTGCTAATGACCACACACTACCTCCACGACTGACCACATTCTTTTAATTATATCCTGTGAATTAGCTACGCTGTTTGTGTACCACATAATCTTTATCTTCCTAATAAATTTTTAAGCATCTTACAATACTGTTTGTAATGGGGTACTGTAGCTCAAGTGTTAATACATTTCAACATTTTGATATAATTCCCACTTTGTTCTACACGGTATCCTTGTCCCACTAGTCAGCCCTCCAGGTTGCCTTTTACTGTTAGTATCCTGTTTAGAATGTTCTAATGGAAAGCAACGTTAAAAACCGTGAAATATGTTAAGGAAAGCATTACATTTGCCATCTATGTTATCAGCGGTATAAACATCATGCCTTTCTTGTTCCTTAAAGATGTTTAAAAGAACTCTCTACTGCCGTGGGATTAGCTTTTCTACATAAATTATAGTTGCATATTACCTATGTTTGAGTACAAAAACATTTCAGAGGTAAAATTTGTGCATCACGGTCTGAAAGGCCATCCACCCTTTTACTAACAAAATGCCCAGCCAGTAATGAAGAAGAATAAAAATATTGCCTGTGTCTGTCTTACTGCCCCCCCCCCCCCCCCCGCACACTGATTGCGAAAAACACAGTTTGCATCAGATCACATGAAGTTAGAAGATCTTCCAACATCCTTTTTCTTGCACGATTACATAAAAAATTAATACTGAAGTCACCACACACCACTAAGTTTCCGGCCGGCCGGACTGGCCGCGCGGTTCTAGGCACTACAGTCTGGAGCTGCGAAACCGCTACGGTCGCAGGTTCTAACCCTGCTTCGGGTATGGATGTGTGTGATGTCCTTAGGTTAGTTAGGTTTGAGTAGTTCCAAGTTCTAGGGGACTGATGACCTCAGAAGTTGAGTCCCATAGTGCTCAGAGCCATTTGAACCACTAAGTTTTCGTACTTCCTATAAAATGAACATAGAACCCTCTCTAGCTTGAGCCAAAATGCTCTGAAGACTGAATAAGGAGTCCTATAAATAACAACAATCAGATGTTTATTTTCACTAAATTTAAAAGCCCCTGCATGACATTCAAATATCTGTTCATTGCAGTGCCATGATACGTCTATGGACTCTACAGGAATACTTCTTTTTACTTCCATGGCCACTCCTTCACTTCGCAAAGAACTTCTTGAAAAAACAGCCTGTTAATCTGTATCCTGATAAAGGATATATATACTAGGAGGAATATTTCTGTAGATGAACAACGTTACAAGAGTGCAGTCTCCACAGTAACCCATGCTAGATTAAGCAGCAACGAGGTCCCATTGCGGAAGCTAGCAGTGCATGCGCTGAAAAATAGTAAGGACGCATTGCAGCAGCACACGCCGGCGGATGCAGTGGTGAAGGTGGCGGTGACGACGGACCAGCGGTACGGCGGCCCTGGGCATAGAAATGACGAGGGCAGCAGTGGCTACATCTATGTGTGGCGGCTAGGTGGCATGGACCCTCGGCGGCGTGACGAGATGGGCGCGGCTTGGGCAGCATCGTGCGATAGACAGTGACCGCACTGACACGAGGTCTGTGCAGCAGATTGGCGCGTTACGGAAGACTGGGAGCACCACTGACAGGGCTGTTTATGGCCTAACGCGTTGATGGTGATCTCATTACGCACTGACACGCGGCGAGCACAGATTATGTGCTTCGAAGCGCAAACACGATGTCGAAGTTCCCTATCATTCGCCAGGTTACGTGATAACTACCAGGCAAACACGCTCTGCCAGCTCGTATCCATCGAAGTAAAGCGGTAACAGTCCACAAAGGAAATGTATCAGTCGGACCTATCTGACAGCTGATCGCACCTCAGTTAATACTACATTGTATGTGCCTGTGTCGAAGAGGTACACAAAGATCAAACTCGCTACGGCCACAAAAAGCTGCTGTAATTAAATTGGACGCATGCACCTACCAAAGGGAGGAAATAGAGGTGACGTCCAGTTGTGGAAGAACTGGCAGGCAAGAGAGCGTTCACAGTACCAATGCACCCCCACCAAACTGTCCGAGGCGCCTCACGTGACAGTGTCCACATACTCCTATTGGTGATCATACATCCTTCAGCAGCAATCAACATAGCGTTCCTAGTCAGCGCTACTACCCTGGCAAAATGTTAAGATGTTACATAAAACATACGGAACTGTGCTGGCCAGCCTCAGCGATTATGTTACCAAAGACGCAATACCGTATTCCATATTGTAGTGGCAACTTCTGCCCCCAAATGTATCAAGATGACCAAAGGTAGTGGGAAAAGTTAGAAGGCACCATATTAAGTCCCGTCCAAGGTTTTCAAGTGATTTATTGTTTCCAACTACAGTGCAGTGTTCCCTTCGGTCTGTGTCACCGGGGCCCACAATGCTGAGGACACCACTTTGCTGTCTGCGAAACGACATGGCGCAGAATGGCTGCCTCAGTGACCTGTGCACGCACTGTGTGCCGGCCTTGTATGCCAGCAGAGTTACGGCGTCATAAGGATGCCGGTAGTCGATTCAGCAGTCGGTGTCCCTTCCGACTCAGTGCTGCTCGGTGTGAGCCGCAGGCAGCCAGCTGCGTCCTTCTCACCGGCGTGGCTGAGATCGCGGCGACAACGAGCACCCGCGATCCAGCATCCGAGTCTGCAGCACTCGCCTCAGGATGCCTCCGGCAAGTGTTGGAAGCCAGGACAACTGCCCGCAGTAGCGAGCCATGGAGTGGCCTGCCGCTGGCTGGCTACAGACCCTGCGTTGGCCTCAGAGGGTCGAACCAGCGACCCGCTGTGGACTGAAATGCTGGCACCGCATCTGCTGCTGCATGTAGCTGGTGGTGTGACATGCCCCACCGTCTAGGAGAGCTGCAACACTTGAATGAATCTCGTTAGAAACCCACACCTATTTATACGTGGCTGTGCACCTCTGTTTTACCATATGCGCCGCTTTGCGTCACGTACTTGTAACACGCTAGGTTGTCCAGTGCCTGTGTTTTGCGACATGCAAAACGGCTATGTATACTCTTTTCAGCAATATGACGGCCCTGTGCCCTCCATTCTACTGTTATCATGCGTAACTCATTGCTATCCGGCCCGCACCTCACTGTAACTTGTGCTCGGAATATTGGCCAAAACTAAGTTTCTCTATCCTAAACTGAGGTGCCGCTAAAATATGATAGGCAATTAAAATGGAGAATTCTAAAACGTTTTGAAAAACCGTTCTTCCTCTCAATAGAACTATTTATCGTGCACAACTGTCATCCAGGTAATTCATGAACTATCAGATGTCCTTGTTGAGACGTGCTTAGTACCTTCAAAGTATGGCTATGCTACTTGTGACACTGAAACATTATCTATTATACCAACCCAGTCAACGAAAAACAGAAAAGTCGTTTGGGGGACAAAAGTCGTGTAGTCGAAAATTTTTGTACACTAGTATGCGGTAGTGTAATGAACATACTTAAAATTTACATCTACATCCACATTTATACTTCGCAAGCCACCCAGCGGTGTGTGGCGGAGGGCACTTTACGTGCCACTGTCATTACCTCCCTTTTCTGTTCCAGTCGCGTATGGTTCGCGGGAAGAAAGACTGTCTGAAAGCCTCCGTGCGGGCTCGAATCTCTCTAATTTTACATTCGTGATCTCCTCGGGAGGTATAAGTAGGGGGAAGAAATATATATTCTATACCTCATCCAGAAACGCCCCCTCTCGAAACCCCGCGAGCAAGCTACACTGCGATGCAGAGCGCCTCTCTTGCAGAGTCTGCCACTTGAGTTTAATAAACATCTCCGTAACGCTATCACGTTTACCAAATAATCCTGTGACGAAACGTGCCTTTCTTCTTTGGATCTTCTCTATCTCCTCCGTCAACCCGATCTGGCACGGTTCCCACGCTGATGAGCAATACTCAAGTATCGGTCGAACGAGTGTTTTCTAAGCCATCTCCTTTGTTGATGGACTACATTTTCTAAGGACTCTCCCAATGAATCTCAACCTGGTACCCGCCTTAACAACAATTAATTTTATATGATCATTCCACTTCAAATCGTTCCGCACGCATACTCCCAGATATATTACAGAAGTAACTGCTACCAGTGTTTGTTCAGCTATCATATAATCATACAATAAAGGATCCTTCTTTCTATGAATTCGCAATACATTACATTTGTCTATGTTAAGGGTCAGTTGCCACTCTCTGCACCAAGTGCCTATCCGCTGCAAATCTTCGTGCATTTCGCTACAATTTTCTAATGCTTCAACTTCTCTGTATACTACAGCATCATCCGCGAAAAGCCGCATGGAACTTCCGACATTAACTACTAGGACATTTATATATATTGTGAATAGCAATGGTCCCATAACACTCCCCTGTGGCACGCCAGAGGTTACTTTAACGTCTGTAGACGTCTCTCCATTAATAACAACATGCTGCGTTCTGTTTGCTAAAAACTCTTCAATTCAGTCACACAGCTAGTCTGATATTCCGTAGGCTCTTACTTTATCAGGTGACAGTGCGGAACTGCATCGAGCGCCTTCCGCAAATCAAGGAAAATAGCATCTACCTGGGAGCCTGTATCAAATATTTTCTGGGTCTCGTGAACAAATAAATGGAGTTGGGTCTCACACGATCGCTGTTTCCGGAATCCATGTTGATTCCTACAGGGTAGACTCTGGGTTTCCAAAAACGACATGATACATCTGGGACGGTGGGGCGTGAATGTGGAAGTGGGGGGACAGTTAAAAATCACATTTTGGTGGAATATATCTAAAACCGCGGATTCTAACGAAAATGTACCTACGGCACAAAATTAAAGCCAATTCAGTTTCCTACAGGGAAGGTCCTGTTCACGTTTTCTCTGTCGAATAGCTTCCTCGTTGCAGGGGATGGAAAATCGCCAATTATTAGAAATTGTGTTTTAGTGTTGTAAAATGACGTTTGTTGTTAAATTAAGTGGGATAACAACGATTCTAGAATATTTATATCACGTGTAAGTGCAGCAGAGGCGTTTATAGATAAACTGGGTTGTGGGTCTGTGATGGGCCGTCGTTGGCTGGGATACCTGGGGGCAAGTTATAGAGTAAACGCGTAAAAGAAGGCAGGTCGCCAGATTGTGTTCATGCATTTCCGTCCTTCGTTGGTCTGCGTACTAAAGAGATAGTAGACAATTCCTCCGCTCTATACCCCACCACTTGACAAAAGACACTAAAGAGTATTTCACAAAGTTATACTGACCCTGCTGCAGCTCGCCTTATTTATTATAGGGAACGCGGCATGCTGACAGTCGTGGAGAGGTTTCTTATTTTCCAAAAATAGTGTTAACGCTACACTGAATACAGATGTGAGTTCCTAAGAGGAGTTATAATAACAATGGCTGAAAAGCACCTCGATCGATTCTTCCTAAATCTCTGCACACTTTTCTGCACTGGTAGGAGGGAAAGTGACTCAGTAGCCATCGTGCATGATAGCTGCAGCGTTCTTTTGGGAATGACAATTGTTCTCCACGATTCAGTTTGCAGACTGTACCTCCCCCCATTTCCTGTACATTTCTCCTATGTAAGTAGACAAAATAATTTTACCGAGTTTGTGTCTATACAGGGTGTTGCATTGATCGTGACCAGGCCAAATATCTCACGAAATAAGCGCCAAACGAAAAAACTGCAAATAATGAAACTTGTCTGGCTTGAAGGGGCGCTGCCATAGGTCAAAAGGATATCAGCTGCGTTTTTTTAAATAGGAACCCCCATTTTTATTACATACTCGTGTAATACGTAAAGAAATATGAATGTTTTAGTTGGACCACTTTTTTCGGTTTGTGATAGATGGCGCTGTAATAGTCACAAACGTATAAGTACATGGTATCACGTAGGATCCGCTTGTGCGGACGGTATTTGCTCCGTGATACACTACCCATGTTAAAATGGACCGTTTACCAATTGTGGAAAAGGTCGATATCGTTTTTCTGTGTGGCTATTGTGATCAAAATGCCCAAGGGGCATAGCCCGTCGTTCTCCAGACAGAATGTGCTAGAAATAGTATAGAATTATTTAGCTTGGGCTATGTGACGGAGTCGCAAATACCCCTTACATAAACGTTACTTAGCAGATTGACTTTCAAATGAGGTAATTTTATCACTAGGTTGCATCGTGGGCTTACACATTCTTACGATCACCGTCGTGGTATTTGTTCACAAAAAAGAAACCTACCTAATTCAGAGGTAATGTCGTAGCACAAATTGTAAACCGGGTACAGCCTTTAACATGGATACTTGTGTGCACCTGTAGGACCAGGAGCGCTCGTGGGAGTAACATGCAGTAGTTTTTGGGATGGGGTTTCTTTTTTTTAACATCTGGTCGATTACATGGTGGTAGGACTAGCAAGAACATAAGTGGAATGCACATGCATAGTTCATTTTCGGTCAGTATTATTTAGTATCATAGGCAAAGATTTATTGATGAAATATTATAATTAGTAGTAGTGGTGGGTGCGTGATATGTACGTATTTGAGCATCAGGTTTATAAAATATGTGTCTGTGGAAAGGAGATGACTATGCCCTGTTGTAGGGAAGGTATGAATTCAACTTGGAGTACTGTGATAGCAAAGGGAAGAGTATGTTCAGTTGTAAGGCGGGTATAGGTTTTTCCATTTCCAGAGCCACCGCCCTCGGTAGGGTGTATTTTCGATACTTGGCTCATTGTTGAATTACGTTTAATTGAGACCATGGGCAGCTTTCGTGATCAAGTGGAAATTTGAGAAGATTGTGTATGGAGGTGTGTTTGCGCTGGACTGTTATTCGCTTCCATGTAAATTGTTCAGTTGACTGCTTCTGCAGATTTCGGACCTTTATTCAGTTGAGAGAACATCGATTGTGATGTGTGCATCTGGCATATGGAAGACACGTTTGCCTGTTCTCTAGACCCAGAAAACACCTTAGTTGGCTTGTAAGTTATAGGGATGATTTGGAATTTGTTAGATAAGCGTTAGATAAGCCGTGGGTGGAAATATCATTTTTCATCTGTTCCAATCTAGTTACTCAGTGATATAGAGCGCGCTTGACCTACCTAAAGTTTAGGGTTCGTAGAGAAATAATTTCCAGTTTATATGTTCAGAATTACGTTGCGTGAGCGATCGGGCGTCTACTGCCGTGTGCTTGATACGAGAAGTACCGCGAATAAAGGAGTGTTTTTGTAATCCAAGAGTTCGGAGATGTGTCTAGAAAAGCAAGCAAGCAAGCAGGCAGCTGTGGACCAGAAACAGTAGCGCGTTTGTACCTAGGGGAAACGAGTCGGTACTTACACCTAAGTTCTGAGAGTGACTTCGACTGAGTGAGGGCTTTCTGATGTAAAAGGGGTGACATTGTATGGCCTAGGATAGGAATTGTATATCGACTATATAGACACGGTACATGTTGATATATTGCCTGGTTAAAGATCGGTTTAACGCTCCATTATTCTTGCGAGTTTCGTATGCATCTGATGACCTGTAGACAACTTTGCGATGTTTAATTGTCAGTGCAAAATGGTGATCATTGTAAAATAGTTTATTACCGCTGAGTGTCGCATCTGTAGAAAGAAAGAAAAGTGTTTCCCTAGGAATGGAGAGAATTTTGTCGTATAGATTGTGTGAGTGTAGGTGTAGAATAATTTTTTCCGGGTGATGTAGAGATATAAAAGATAAGTGCACTGTTTGTGTCAAATGTGTATATATTGTATTGTAAAGTTAGTGAGTATATATTGCATTGTAAAGTTAGAATGGCTTATGTTATGGGATGACTAGAGAGGATGACTGTGTGGCACATCGTGAGGGACTTGTTGATAGAGGGAACTGTCGGTGCAATTTAGCAATCTGTGGAACATAACCACAGAAAGACCCAGAAAGAAAAAGTGGATGACTCTTAGATACCGGCGGCGTTAGTAATTCGACTGGTAAATTCGATAAGAGCCAATGAGAATGCTTGAATGATTGTGGTGGGATATAGGAGCGGTGAGAACATTTGTGTATGTTGAGAGCAGGAAGACTATCACGTTATGTCCAGGAAGAAGAATGGATTGGACGATATTTTCGTAAATCGGTTCTGTTAGGATAGGGATTTTGGCAGGCACAAGCTGAGAGAAGAAGAATGCGAGTGTTAACTATTTCTGGTGCACTGTAAAATTAAGGAGAGCTGGACGTGGCTGATATATTTTTTCCCCAAAGCCATGTGACGTAAGAATAACATCGAGAATGTTTTAGTTGGCGAGGTCAGTCACGCAGAATCAGGTACGAGCGGCTGAACGCGTGTGTCAACATGGTCAGTGCTATTCCGCATTCAATGGTAAAGACAATGGCGCCTGGAGGGGCATTGCAACCCTTATTGTTTTGCGTGGCACTATTACAGCACAGACCTACATTGATGTTTCAAGCACCCTCTTGCTTCCCACTGTTGAAGAGCAATTTGGCAATGGCGATTGCATCTTTCAACATGATCGAGCACCTTTTCATAAAGCACGGCCTGTGGCGGAGAGGTTACACGATAATAACAGCTTTGCAATGGATTGGCCTGCAGAGAGTTCCGACCTGAGTCCTACCGAACACCTTTGGGATGTTTTGGAATGGCGACTTCATGCCAGGCCTCACCGACCGACTTCAATACCTCTCCTCAGTGCAGCACTCCGTGATGAATGGGCTGCCATTCCCCAAGGAACCTTCCAGCAACTGATTGAACGTTTGCCTGCGAGAGTGGAAGCTGTCATTAAGGCTAAGGGTGGGCCTGCACCATATTAAATTCCAGCACTACCGATGGAGGGCGCCACGAACATGTAAGTCGTCATCATCTAGGTGTCCTGATACTTTTGATCACATAGTGTACTCGCCGTGCCATTCGCCAGCCACCGCCGACCAAAGGAGCCCCCAGTATCTGTCACCACCATTACCTGGACTTAGCCAATGCCTCGGGAACGTCCAGGATTTTGGCATCAAGCATCGACCCTATCTTACTACATTTTTGTCCTACTTAGTGGACCTTAGACTGTACCTTATTCTGCGAGCAAGTGAATATTGAACTCTGACTGGCCATCGATATGACTTTAGCTTCAATTTGAACTGCAAATGGTTTTGATCACGAAACTTCACTAGCAATCGTCAGTCATTGAATTTTCTCCAAGGGGGACGTTTTGATAGAAGAATTTCTGAATAAAACGATTGTAAATTTTATTTACGTCGGTTGTATTCTCATTGCGCCAAAAAAGGTGCAAGACGTATCAGGAATTCTGAGATATTCGACCGATGGTTTGCCAACTAGGCGTTTCTTGGACACCGTTTCATGGGATCAATAAATTTAAATACTTAACAGAGTGTTGTTAATGTGATACAATAAAATGTCATCCCCAACATTAGGGTCACGACGATTACGAAACTCGGTAACAACTAAATTTACACTACTGAAGTCCCTCTCATTAAATCGACTTTAGCCTGGAGTATGGAGTGTTCTCTTGGCTACACATGCGAAAGTAGGTATTACTTTTTCAAGTTCTTCCCACCATCCAAAAATATCATTTTCTGCCTCTACATAGTTTCCCCCCCCCATGAACCATGGACCTTGCCGTTGGTGGGGAGGCTTGCGTGCCTCAGCGATACAGATGGCCGTACCGTAGGTGCAACCACAACGGAGGGGTATCTGTTGAGAGGCCAGACAAACGTGTGGTTCCTGAAGAGGGGCAGCAGCCTTTTCAGTAGTTGCAGGGGCAACAGTCTGGATGATTGACTGATCTGGCCTTGCAAAATTAACCAAAACGGCCTTGCTGTGCTGGTACTGCGAACGGCTGAAAGCAAGGGGAAACTACAGCCGTAATTTTTCCCGAGGACATGCAGCTTTACTGTATGATTAAATGATGATGGCATCCTCTTGGGTAAAATATTCCGGAGGTAAAATAGTCCCCCATTCGGATCTCCGAGCGGGGACAACTCAGGAGGATGTCGTTATCAGGAGAAAGAAAACTGGCGTTCTTCGGATCGGAGCGTGGAATGTCAGATCCCTTAATCGGGCAGGTAGGTTAGAAAATTTAAAAAGGGAAATGGATAGGTTAAAGTTAGATATAGTGGGAATTAGTGAAGTTCGGTGGCAGGAGGAACAAGACTTCTGGTCAGGTGACTACAGGGTTATAAACACAAAATCAAATAGGGGTAATGCAGGAGTAGGTTTAATAATGAATAGGAAAATAGGAATGCGGGTAAGCTACTACAAACAGCATAGTGAACGCATTATTGTGGCCAAGATAGATACGAAGCCCACACCTACTACAGTAGTACAAGTTTATATGCCTCTGCAGATGATGAAGAAACTGAAGAAATGTACGATGAAATAAAAGAAATTATTCAGATAGTGAAGGGAGACGAAAATTTAATAGTAATGGGTGACTGGAATTCGAGTGTAGGAAAAGGGAGAGAAGGAAACATAGTAGGTGAATATGGATTGGGGCTAAGAAATGAAAGAGGAAGCCGCCTAGTAGAATTTTGCACAGAGCACAACTTAATCATAGCTAACACTTGGTTTAAGAATCATGAAAGAAGGTTGTATACGTGGAAGAACCCTGGAGATACTAAAAGGTATCAGATAGATTATATAATGGTAAAACAGAGATTTAGGAACCAGGTTTTAAGTTGTAAGACATTTCCAGGGGCAGATGTGGACTCTGACCACAATCTATTGGTTATGACCTGTAGATTAAAACTGAAGAAACTGCAAAAATGTGAGAAATTAAGGAGATGGGACCTGGATAAACTGAAAGAACCAGAGGTTGTACAGAGTTTCAGAGAGAGCATAAGGGAACAATTGACAGGAATAGGGGAAAGAAATACAGTAGAAGAAGAATGGGTAGCTCTGAGGGATGAAGTAGTGAAGGCAGCAGAGGATAAAGTAGGTACAAAGACGAGGGCTGCTAGAAATCCTTGGGTAACAGAAGAAATATTGAATTTAATTGATGAAAGGAGAAAATATAAAAATGCAGTAAATGAAGCAGGCAAAAAGGAATACAAACGTCTCAAAAATGAGATCGACAGGAAGTGCAAAATGGCTAAACAGGGATGGCTAGAGGACAAATGTAAGGATGTAGAAGCTTATCTCACTAGGGGTAAGATAGATACTGCCTACAGGAAAATTAAAGAGACCTTTGGAGAGAAGAGAACCACGTGTATGAATATCAAGAGCTCAGATGGCAGCCCAGTTCTAAGCAAAGAAGGGAAGGCAGAAAGGTGGAAGGAGTATATAGAAGGTTTATACAAGGGTGATGTACTTGAGGACAATATTATGGAAATGGAAGAGGATGTAGATGAAGACGAAATGGGAGATACGATACTGCGTGAAGAGTTTGACAGAGCACTGAAAGACCTGAGTCGAACCAAGGCCCCCGGAGTAGACAACATTCCATTAGAACTACTGACGGCCTTGGGAGAGCCAGTCATGACAAAACTCTACCAGCTGGTGAGCAAGATGTATGAGACAGGCGAAATACCCTCAGACTTCTAGAAGAATATAATAATTCCAATCCCAAAGAAAGCAGGTGCTGACAGATGTGAAAATTACCGAACTATCAGTTTAATAAGCCACGGCTGCAAAATACTAACGCGAATTCTTTACAGACGAATGGAAAAACTGGTAGATGCAGACCTCGGGGAGGATCAGTTTGGATTCCGTAGAAATGTTGGAACACGTGAGGCAATACTGACCTTACGACTTATCTTAGAAGAAAGAGTAAGAAAAGGCAAACCTACGTTTCTAGCATTTGTAGACTTAGAGAAAGCTTTTGACAATGTTGACTGGAATACTCTTTTTCAAATTCTAAAGGTGGCAGGGGTAAAATACAGGGAGCGAAAGGCTATTTATAATTTGTACATAAACCAGATGGCAGTAATAAGAGTCGAGGGGCATGAAAGGGAAGCAGTGGTTGGGAAAGGAGTGAGACAGGGTTGTAGCCTCTCCCCGATGTTATTCAGTCTGTATATTGAGCAAGCAGTAAAGGAAACAAAAGAAAAATTTGGAGTAGGTATTAAAATTCATGGAGACGAAGTAAAAACTTTGAGGTTCGCCGATGATATTGTAATTCTGTCAGAGACGGCAAAGGACTTGGAAGAGCAGTTGAACGGAATGGACAGTGTCTTGAAAGGAGGATATAAGATGAACATTAACAAAAGCAAAACGAGGATAATGGAATGTAGTCAAATTAAATCGGGTGATGCTGAGGGAATTAGATTAGGAAATGAGACACTTAAAGTAGTAAAGGAGTTTTGCTATTTAGGAAGTAAAATAACTGATGATGGTCGAAGTAGAGAGGATATAAAATGTAGACTGGCAATGGCAAGGAAAGCGTTTCTGAAGAAGAGAAATTTGTTAACATCGAATATAGATTTATGTATCAGGAAGTCGTTTCTGAAAGTATTTGTTTGGAGTGTAGCCATGTATGGAAGTGAAACATGGACGATAACTAGTTTGGACAAGAAGAGAATAGAAGCTTTCGAAATGTGGTGCTACAGAAGAATACTGAAGATAAGGTGGATAGATCACGTAACTAATGAGGAGGTATTGAATAGGATTGGGGAGAAGAGAAGTTTGTGGCACAACTTGACTAGAAGAAGGGATCGGTTGGTAGGACATGTTTTGAGGCATCAAGGGATCACAAATTTAGCATTGGAGGGCAGCGTAGAGGGCAAAAATCGTAGAGGGAGACCGAGAGATGAGTACACTAAGCAGATTCAGAAGGATGTAGGTTGCAGTAGGTACTGGGAGATGAAGCAGCTTGCACAGGATAGAGTAGCATGGAGAGCTGCATCAAACCAGTCTCAGGACTGAAGACAACAACAACAACAACAACAACAACATAGTTTTCCTTAGCAGCGATTGAGAGGTAGAACAACACTTTGCGCTGTTTCACCACAGGATCCAGATCACTCGCACACCTCTGGAATTTCAATGGATGCGTCGGTTTACATGATCCTGATGTACTTTCATGTGATCCACGAGTAAATACAAAGAAGGGAATCATAATCTGTGGCAAAATTCATTCGTAATAATTTTTCAGCATCATAGAATAATACGCGTGTGTAGTTGTTCAAACACCTGCATCGTCATTTAAGAATTGTCATGGCTTCAGTATCTAATACATTACGACACAAGTGATCATCCAGAAGTTTACGCCGCTAGATCAGTAAAAAATGGAGAGCTGGATAGTTGTCGTTCTAGACCATTACTGGGTTCTTTGAATGGCTTTGTAAACATGATAAGCTCGTTTGCGATCAGCTCATGTATAATGGTTAGTCAACATAAAATCGAACACCTGCCACAACGGAACCGTGGACTGATCACATTCGAAAATGATCACTACGTGCGTTAAGAAATCTGTCCCACAGGAAGACGAGACAACAAATTCGTCTTCCCTACTACGTGGTCGATTTTTGACTGATCCACAATAGCACCCGCTTTTGCGTTTTCTCATTCCATTGAAACTTACTTCCACGCACTTCTTTCTTTATTCGGGTTGCCAAAAACGTGAAAATTCAGCAGTGATAGATCCGGACTTTGCCGATGATGTTGCAGTGTTTCCCAAACAAATCGCTGAAACGTAACGTTCGTACGATTGGTAATATGGGAGTGGGCATTATCATACAACAGGATAATTCCGACGGACGGCATTTTTGAGCATTTTGTCTTTAAGGCACTTAGCAGTTTCTGCAGAGTCTTCACGGCGCTGCGCATTGATTGTCGTTTCACGCTCGAGGAACCCAAAGATTAGTGGGCTCCTGCAGTCGAAGACGGTGGTCATCTTGACCTTACCAGAACTTGTGTGAAGATCTTTTGATTTCTTTCGTGTTGGAGAAGTGGGATGATTCCACTGTTGGCTTTGCCGCTTGCCATAGGGCTTTCGGAATGCTGCCGGGCGGACCATCCTGTTGCGCAGTAAAACCCACCCCCACACTACCAATGAGGCGAATACTGCACTTCAGTGATTGGTCAGGAAAACACTGCAACTTCCTCCATACAGCCCGTATCTTTCAGAGTGGGACTGTCACATCTTTGACGACCGGAAGAAAGAAAATTGTGGACAAAAGTTTTAGTCGGACGAGGAAATGCATAAATGGGCGCGTTTGTGGATCCATCAACGAAAAATAAATGATTGTCTCAGCTCCCAGTGGGATAAACGTCGGAATACATGTGGTGATTACTTTTGAATGGAGCTATTCCATCGTCACGTTGTGAAGGGTGTTCGGTTTCATTTGACTGCCCCTTATATATTCAGAAATTAACTCGACTTGTGTTGTGGCGGCAATCACTTAATCTCGAGTAGAGTGTCAGGTAACGAAACCAGCAAATCTAGCGAAGTTTTTCCACCGGACGTCGACCTCTTGTTAGAGTAGTATTTTGAATCTCTTTGAAACACCAGCTCTCTTACACTATGCCACCAGCTGGGATGCTACAACTGCGTCTTCAAAGTATGTTCGGGCAAACAGCGAAGACAATGAAAGATGCAATTAGTCTAGTAATGTCTTTCAAAGGTGTCACTATACTGAGTGGTCAGAATATGTCTGAAACACTTATAGGGATGTTCTAGGGCAGGTTGTACTGAGACATAAATATCAGGACAAAAACTCTATATCCTGTGCCGTTTTCCGATCTATTCACGACTAAAGTTAGCCAATCGGAGCGTCGCGCACGCAAATTCCAGTTCTGGGGCAAAAGCGGCACTCGTTGGGCAAAACAGCCCCTGGCAGGCCATTTAAATGTGAGCGCGCGAGCCCCGATTGGCTAACTTCAATGCAAAATAACTCCGAAATGGTTCAACATATCGATTTTTTTTCTTAACATTTGTGTCTCAGTACAATCTGTCCTGGAACATTTCTGCAACAGATTCAGACATTTTCTCACCACCCTGTATTTTAATATTGATCTGTCACGATAGATGCCGACTTCATTAAGTATTCAAAAATTTGCAAGGACTGGAGGCGGCGAACAAGCTCCGACACTACTTTAGCTGCTGTTCCTTCTTCTTCGTAAAATGAGGTTGTAAACAGTACTCTCTTCTCCATAACCCACAATTCACAAACAGTGGATGATGTCATTGAAGTGTAGCTTACGTTACATGCTTTAGCGATGCACATATCATTTTCCAAAGAAGCTCTTCTTTATCAATAATAGTAGCTATAATTCGGGGAAACAAAACCATTTTAAGAGCGTCTGTAATCGAAGGTACTCGACTCTTAATCGTTGTCTAATGTGGTAGTACTTCCTCCACACCAATTTAAGAACACACTTCTGCCCCTACTGATGTGAGTGCTTCGGCTGCCTTTTTTAGACCTGAGAAGTGACCCATATTGAATAGCCTGAGACCTTCGCAGTATATGAATGCCAGAGACTAACTAATAGTCAGCTTTTAATATGCGATACTTCTTTATCTACGCAGTATCCAAGTATAGTAACACTTTCTTTCAATGCAGTAACGTAATATCTTAAGGACGAAGATGATAAAAAGGAAACTAATGTGGATTTGAAACAACGAAGAAGAGATTAGAAGTTTATTTTTACGCAGTAGTCTTTTTAATAGGCTATCGACCTGTCAATTAGTCTGTTCCTTGTTTAATTACTTTCAGTGTTCCGTCACAATTACCAACTGCACTTTCATGTTACTGGGATACTTATTTGTAAACTGCGATGACTTGTCACAATAGACGCAAATCTTACTATGGTAAGAAGTTAAATGTACATGTTATTCAAAACTCGTCGCTGGTGACACACTCCTGCATGTTTCGCTAAGGAAATAAGTCGACGAGGAGGAAGCGTCCACCGCATCACTGTTCTCAGACTCGTCATACTCGTGGAACAGTAGGGCGAAGGGAAGAGGACAGTGTAGCAGAGAAGGCGGCACTACGGAAATGTGATTTGTAATTTAACCCTCAACACAGGACTCGTACACACTCCGTTTCTGATCTTTATTAGGTAGAGATTGTAACGGTTACGTTAAGAGATCGTACCAGGCCGCTGAAGGACGCTGAGCGACTTCGCGGCAAAAGTTGGAGGCCAACCATTATGTAAATACAGCAAAGTCGGTGAGCAGCATGGTACAAGCTTTCCACCGAGTAGGCCTAATCAAGTGCAAATAAAAAGTACACTGTGACGTCGCCAACAGTGGCTAGTATGGCACACAATGAACTGTTTCATCAGTGGAATGATATGTCTGCTGTACATTGCAGCACTTTCGAGACTGCTTAATGGCAGAGGGTTCGGATATACCACCTGGCTTCTGCAACAGCCACTAGTGCTCCATTTGGCTATTGTCGAGTTCTAATTCCCAGCAACAACTTCTCTGCTGGTCATATCCATACCCATATCCGTCGGTACAAGAAATATCTGTGCTTCTTCATCGCTTCCGGATGACGATTCAGTAGTCGGTACCTATGTAGGCTCGTGAAGATGCTCAAATTAGATAATGTTACTGCTGAGACATATAACGAGTGCATTTCATAAGGAATTATATTTCTAAACACTCTCCATTCACAGTATTGAAAATGAATATGCGCTCACAGCTTTTAAGGTATGCAGTTTAGAACTCATATTTACTAGAATTTCTTGCTTCGAATGATAGTTCTTGTCATGACCCTGAATACTCGCAATTTCTCCTGGGGCACACTGTATAGCAAAACAAGAAACACTCTTTCACAGTGTAAAGATTATGTATAGAAACAGAAACATTATTTTGAAGCGTGTCTTCAAGCACTGGGGAGATCTGTGTTTGCGGAGATGAGTAGATATATACGTCTAAATATCTCCAGTGGTCGCGGACCCTTTCCTGTTAAGCATGTATAGCTTATCATTTTGTTGTCAAAGCTGTTGTGCTGTGCATGCTTCGTTCCTAATAGGTAACAAGGAGATGTGGTTCTGCTTGAAGAAGCCCTATTTTTCTTCCTTTAATAGCTTTTCATGTTGTGGGGAATTTTCTCCACCTTCAGTGGGTTCTATTTCATTTCTTGAGTCATCAGTCTTCTGACTGGTATGATGAGGCCAGCCGCGAATTCCTCTCCTGTGTCTACCTCTTCATCCCAGAGTAACACTTGTAACCAACGTCCTCAATTATTTGCTGGATGTATCCCAATCTGTATCTTTCTTCCTATACAGTTTTTGCCCACTACAGCTCCGACTACTATCATGGAAGTCATTCCCTGAAGTCTTAACAGATGTCCTATCATTCTGTCCCTTCTCCTTGTCAGTGTTTTCCACATATTTCTTTTCTCCCCGATTCTGCGGAGAACCTCCTCATTCCCTACCTTACCAGCTCACCTAATTTTCAATATTCCTGTGTAACACCACATGTCAGACTCTTCAATACTCCTATGCTTCGGTTTTTCCAAGGTGTGTACTCTATTTATTCTGTGTTAAACAGCATGCAAAGAATAAGTACTTAATAACATTTACCTGTTTTTGAGATTATACTATTTACAGTAAGAAAAGTACTGCCAATTATTTTAATTGGAAAAGTAACGTCGCTCACCGATCAGTGGACTCCTATCCAGCATGTTGTGAAATCACATTGAAAGCAAAATATATGAAATCATAGCGAAACTCAAACAATACAGAATAATGTAATCGTAACCTTATGTAGATGACATTATATGCCTGCTAGACGAAAACACCCGACCGTATACTACTACATCACACTGATATAAACACACAGATAAAATTCATCTTAGAATCAAAAAAGGAAAAATTCCTAATTTTGTTAGACTTCGCATTACACAGGCACAGTAACCAACACAATTTTCCATATTGAGTAAACTCACAAGCACCAGCACAACGATACATCAACAGTTGAACCATCCCATTACCCACAAAAGAGCTGAGTTCAGACACATGCCACACAAACTGAATGAAACTTCCCTCAATGAGTACCATCACAAAAATTAGCTACACGTGAAAGCTGTTGAAAATGGATATGAAATAAACATGATAGACAACCTAAATCAAAAATTGAAAACAAAATTTAAAAATACACCCAACATAGAGCAGCAAACGTATTAGTAACAAAACACACACACAGGTAAATAGAACATGTACAAACTCACACACTACATCTGAAAAAAAAAATATCCACAACCAGAAACAAATGGCATACACTCACCAACAGTAATAAAGCAGCTCAAGGAATAGATAACATAACGAAAAAAATAAGGACTGAAAGTGGCCATCGGAACAGACAACTTTGTACAAAAGAAACTGAGGACACCTAACTCCAACAGAGACAAACGCAACACACTGCGATATACCAACTCACTATCAAGATCGCAAGTCAATTTATATTGCACAAACAACTAGAAATTTCAACATCAGATATACTAGATACAGGAGTGCACTTACGAGTAACATCAGTCATTCCACATTTCCAATTCATTTCATGGACAAGAAACACAGACCCATAGGAGTGAAAAGAAGTTATGAAAGAATACACAGCATTATGCAATGGAACCCTGTTCTCAGCTCTAAGGAAGACCAAGATACATAAAACACACTCTCTCACACACACACACACACACACACACACACACACACACACACACAAAACCAAAATCCAGTCTCACTGCAAAATTCAAAACTACCATACTAACTACCAGAACAAGATGGCGGAATAAGTGAACATCACACAAAAAGTGTGCCTTAGGAGCTCCGCTCAGACGTGCTGTAGAAGCATGAAAACTTGAGATCTACAAAACCTAAGTACACTCTTTTCGTAAAGATTCCGCCTTTCCACCCTCACCGTTCTGCAAAGCCTAATCAAAGTCAGCTTGCAGTTCAACACATTCCTCGAAGAACAGTAATATCAGACAGACGTCTGAACACCAATGTGTAATACTGAGGTATGTATTTATTTCTATGTACTTTTCTTAATGTGAATACTATAATCTGAAATACAGGTAAATATCATAATGCATATAGTTTTTGTACGTTGTTTACTAGACCCATGCCGTAACTAAAAAAAGCTGAAGTAATACATTGCTTACGATTTAAAATAATATTTGCAGAAAGACACATCTTAATAACACAGATAACTACTCTCTGGTGCTTTGGGAGAGATCAGCAATTTGGTTTTTGCAAATTTGTTGCTGCAACTAGCCCAAACAGATATCACTCGTCACGTCTTTCATACGAGGTCGTCGTCGACGGAGAGCGTTTGTTATTTTCTTGTTATGAACAAAGTCATTTTGGAAGCGGAATTTAAGGTGCCCATTTGATAGAGCTGTATCAGTTTAGTCTAGTGCGATATTCGTTCTCTCTACACGTATTAAAGAGGACAGTAAAACGCGAAAAAAATTAGTTCTCAAGCAGCGACAGCGCTGCCCTGTCTCTCGCTTAGACAGCTAACCTCATGAAGCAGCACTGCTCATTCGCTGCTGGAGTACTGCTTATTATTCGTGTTTTAATGTCCATATTAACAGATACCGATAAAATAAATATCGCACTAGACTAACTTGTTACCGCTTTATCGAATGCACAGGTAAAATTTATTTTCAAAAATTATTTTCTTTGTAATGGGAAATAAACCACGGCTTTTCGTCGACAGTGGGCTTCTCTTGAAGGACGTGATGGGCAAAAGTAGTTTTCTCAGATTCCAGCCGCTCAATGCTAACACCAAATTGCAAATACCTGCCTAAACATTGGAGGAAATGCTCCTGACGACCATTGCGAGGGACTTCCGGTCCAGAACTCCATTGACCAACATTCAAAAGTTGTGCAGGAATACCTTCCGCGTATTTTGCTATTAGGCACCCATTTTGCAGTGGCTCGTTGAAGAGCAATAACATTATTATATTTCATTCAGTTTATCAATGCAGTTAACCTTGTTTCCGTGAAAATACTTGCTAAACAGTGAAGAGACCTGTAAAATCCAGTAACCGAAATGTGCAACACAAAACACATAGTGAAATTCTCAGTCGAAACGCTGTATTGTGATGTGGTTGTCGTGACTGCAGGAAAGGCTCAGTGTAGTGTCCTGTCAATTGAATTTAGTGGGGCGCACACATGGTGCAAATTGGCCAACTCTTCGTTAATAAACCAATCCAGACAGCTGAGTATTACTGGTAACGTAAAACTAACACTGCCGGAAAAGCAAACCCAAAATGGAACCGAACGGTATGGTGAATTATTTTGGTTTTCTAAGTCAGACCACTCAACCGCTCATTTATAAAATATCATAGAAAGTGGATGGTATCTACATGATTCCGTATTATAATATTAGCAGATTTATATGCTGTTAAGAGACTCAGGGTTTAGTTTCCTCTACATTGCCAGATGTTACTCCAGAGTTGTAACACATCACATGCATACCCTATTAATAGACACAAATCCAAGAAACTATGGAGGTTTATCGCTTCCAAATGCTTGTGAAAATAAATAAAGTGTTATTAGTACCAGTAACAGTCACAGTAGAGATTAACCTTTTATAATGGTTTAATTAACTTTCAAAAGCGTCCGTCGACTAACTACGTATTGTACGGTGTATGCTTGCCACCAGAGTGCATCCCAGATACAGCTACAGTTGCAACACGTGAAAGAAATATCATTAAGTCTACAGAAAATGTTCTCTCTATCTCCATATTTTATCTCAATGACACCGACTCATGCTGTCGATAATGAGTTGTCCCACGTAAAAAATTTAATATGTGCCCAGTGTCATTTTGCTGGCTTCGATAGGCTTTGAACATAACCGCAAAACTGGCTGAACGTACAAACACGTCCAGATATAGGCATATCAGGTCGTCTATTAATAATATGAGAAAGAAACAGTGGTCAGTGTGATAATGAAGGAGCACTTCAGAAGTTGTCATCAAACCAAGATGACTGTTTACAGGGCATATTTTTATCTGAACGTGACTATGCGCTGTATTAGAGATTCGCGGGCGGTGTGGTTCTGGAAACAGAGCCTAAACGAGAAGAGAAAGTTTGGCTGGTGAAGGAACTGCGAGATGAAGGAAGTAGGGCGAGGGCACCTAATAGATATTAATGTTGCGCCGTAACCGCTGCCGCTGACGCCAGAGGACTTTTCTGAGCAAGCGGAATCCTTTGTGTACCACGGACGGACGTGTGTCTCATTTAGGTTCCGGTCCTAAGAAACATACAAGGCTGACAGAGACACTTCGTGAGAGAACTTCTGGAGCTTCCTCCTGCATCTTGGTAAGCTCTTTGGCGGTGAGTGCGTGCTTGTGTGTGTGAGATGACTGTCAAACACTGTTATTTGTAATTTCTCATTGTTAATTCCTATCTTCCGCGAATACCGTCGTAGGATGTTGTACATTTATTGCTGTTAGATCGTTAATTTCTACATACAGGGATAGTTCGTTTGAAGGAGCACTGTGTATTTCCTTATCAGAGGTTATGCTTTCTCTCTAATGACGTCATCGACGGAACGTTGAGCCTCACTCTCTTTTCCTCCGTCTATCTACGACATTTGAGAAAATACGGCGTGTTTTCAGATGTTTTTTCCTGTCTTGTTGTATCTTGAAGGAGCACTGTACACTTGCTTCGGTGTGCTATCATTTCAGTGACATACTAGAGATGCTGTGTCTGGCTGGGACATGCCATTTGATTTCATTCATCTTCATTTTATCAATCAGTTCTGAAATCCACTTTATGATCATGATTACCTTTATAGTGAAAATGAAAAAGGACTTTAAGGAAGTCATAGAGTCGGTAGCTGAGAATTTTTTCATACATCCTTCTAGCCTTCGGTATTTTTTGTTTGAGAAACTAAGACGAGGGAGCGAAGAACATTTGATACTTCATTTCATTTTAATCAAGAGACGAAGTTAGTACACGGCATAGACGATAGATACAAACTATTTTGTAAAACAGTGTAAACAGTAAATACTGTTGTTAAAAAATACTAAATAGGATTGCTTGTTCTTTAAGTTTGATGTTAAAAAAACTGAAGACTTATAGTTCTGCAGAGTGAAAAAATAGCACCTTCGAAACACCTAAACTTTCGGAAGAGTCCACGTTTGTAAGGTTCTGGGGAACTAACTGAGAAAAACTTAGATTGGAAGGACAACATAGAATATTATAAAATCTTTAGGTCCAGCTGCTTCTACCTTAACAGAGAAGGCCAAATGAAGCATAGAGGGATCAGCAAATTAACATATGTACTAACAAAATAATTTATGACACCCCGGCGTTTCGTCTTGCTGATTTACGTTTTCTTACGCTGACGGATAAAAATCGCAACACCAAGAAGAAATTGTGCGACATAAATTAAAATGTTGGTAGACGTGTTTGTAAAACTGAAAGATGATGTCTATTCAAATTGCGCGCCAGTTGCAGAAGGGTTGCGGTAGTGATGCCACTATTAGCTTGCAAAAAAAGTTTGTTTTCAATACACGCAGGAACGCTCGTGAGCGTCAGTTACCTTTGAGAATGGACGTGGTGAGTTTATAATAGTGAAGAATGCCCGTAAGATGATAAAGCCACTGTTATCAGCACTCTGCAATGTTGCTAAAATATATGTCAGGTATGTAGTCACTGACATAATTGCTAGCAGCGATGGTCACGAGAATGTACGGTTACGAGAAACCTGGCTCCGGACGGCTACTTGGTATTACCAAGAGAGACAAGCATCGCGTTCGGGATGTGACTCTGGCGCATCGTACTCCAAATGCTGCAGCAGTCTGACCAGCAGTATGCACCACAGTGACACAACGAACTCTTACAAGTCGGTTACTTCAACGACAGCTCCGAGACAGACACTCTGTAGCGTGCATCTCACTGATCCCAGACTACCATCATATGCGACTTCAGAGGTGTCAAGTGAGACCTCACTGGAGGGCAGTGTGGGGGTCTGTTGTCTTTTCTGTTGAAAGTTGGGTCTGTCGTGGTAATAGTGATGCTAGACTCACTGGACCTACATCTTTAGCTATGGTCTGGGGTGTGATTTTCTACGACAACAGGAGCACTCTCGTGGCTATCCCACGTACCCTGACTGCAGATATGTATGTCAGTCTGGTGATTCGACCTATTGTGCCGTCATTTACGAACAGTATTCCAGAAGGTGTTTCCCAACACGATAACGCTCGTCCACATACCACAGTTATAACTCCAACATGCTCTACGGAGTGTCGACAAGTTCCCTCGGCCTGCTAGATTACCAGATCGGTCTCCTATCGAGCACATGTGGCATACCATCGGCCGACAACTACAGACTTATCCACAAACAGCACTATCCGTCCCAGTTCTGAACATGCAAGAGCAAAAAACAGGGAACTCCGTCCCACAAACTGACGTCTGGACCTGTATAATAGAATGAAGGCACCTTTACTTGCTTGTATTCAACTTTCTGGCGATTACACCTGTTATTAATGTATAATCATTTTACATTTGCAATGGAGTAACTCGCACTTACATCAGATTGTGATCTTCCAGTGTTAATCATTGGAAAATGTTATCCAAACAAAATTATTCCCGAATTTTCGTGACTCTACATTAATTTTTTTCTGGTGCTGTGTTTTTCCCGTCAGTGTACTATATCCGAATGTATGCATCAGGCAGTGATGCGGAGGTATCAGGAGTGCTGCGTGGCTGGATAAATGATGGATACATTTAGCACCTTTAAAACATATAGTGATTTGTTTTGTTGATTTCTTTTAGCATTACCTTGATAATAGGATTTATGCCTTCTGACTTGTGTTATATTTTGCTATCTCGTTTAGTTATACTCGTTACATTGAATGAAAATTGTATGTTATGTCAAACCACTCGTGTTCTTATGAATGTCAGTGAATGTCAACTGATAAACATAATCTTCACAACTACGTTATATTCGCAGAGTTTTATGTTGTTTTCTACTAACGAGCCTGTTATTCATAAAAGTGATGCAGCCAGAAGACATGGTCGGAAGTCAGAGTAACTTCGTACATGTACACATCTTCGGGCCATATATAAAGTACTAGAGAGGTGGAACTCCTACCAGAGTGCATTAGTGTTATTCGTCCTTAGTGTTGTTACGAGGCCAGCAATGTCGACAGATTTTCAATGATAACTGTATAGGACACGGACATGCCAAGCACTCATTTGAGATAGCTACATCAGCACCTGACTGTGTTGGAAAGGGGACTCCTGGTGGGTGTGAATTTGGTTGGATGGTGGAATCGTACACTACGTAGATTTTTGGGGAATTCGGGTAACACTTTAGTCAGATGATGGACTGCACAGGAACATGAGGGCAGGGATAGACGCCGTAAGGGTCCCAGTTGACCATGTCTGGCCACAAGAAGGGACGATCGCTGTACTGTGCAGCAAGAATATGGTAACCACTTCACATCTGCACCTGCCATTCGAGGAGACATAATGGACTCCCTGCAAATTGCGTGCCGTCTCTCACAGTGGTCTGAGATTATCAGCAGCCGGACTAGGGAACCACCATCCTACGCGACAGCTCCCTTTAACACCTGAACACAAACGGCCGCATTTGGAGTGGTGCCGCAACCGGTGAGCATGATATGCTTACTAATGGTGTCGCAGTATTTTCAGCAATGACTGATGGTTGTGCACTACACTGGATGACAGTCGACGGTGAGAATGGCACCTTCTACAACATCGCGCAACTAAGGAAAATGCGATCCCGGCTCCGCCTGAACTACCTTTCCAGGCGAAGCTTACGCTGCCGTTAGATGACTCCAACAAGTTCAACGGGTTAAGCCAACCTGTAACATCTAGGTCGCGTAAGTGTTGCCCATGAAAACCACATTGATACTTGGAGAGGTTGCTGATGAGAACGGTTGTAAATGGATAAAGTGTGTTAGGGACCAGCTTCGATGTCAACTCGGTCATAGTCCTGCATCCATCGCATCTTACAACAATTGAGACCAGTGGCCTCAGGAGAGGATGCGATGGCCTCATAACATCCTTTCTAGCCACATAGAGACATGCATCCAGGCCAGAGCTGTTGCAACGTCACACTGGTAAGTAGATTCATAACGCACTGTCTACTTATTTGAAATTTGAGTCGATTTCATAATCAACTAAATGGCATCACATACCCCCTTAACCCGAAACGTTTCATACTATTTCATCCTCCCTTTCTGGGTGCTTCACTTTTATTTTTCAAATGTGTATTATTTGGTTCTTAAATAATTCTGTTAGCTATAATATAGCTTTGGTTGTTTCTGTCAACTATAATTAAAATCAACAAATGTTTCTCAGTACATAACTCCGTAGTATTTGTGTTAGATACTAGTATACGTTTATACAGTTTGATAGCAAAGTATTCATACGTCGAACTCCACATGGACGTGATACATCCCACCTGCCGCTCAGGCAGATGCCAAAGGCCTGGGGGAAGGCAACGAGGTCACCTCATCGAGAACGATACAGAGTAACAGTTTGGTTCTGGGCATCTATTTGTTCACATACAGCCGACCTGCACCTTCATACAAAAGATTCGGATTGAGTCGCAACGGTGTGAGCAAGAGTCTTCGGGTATGTTAGAGATCTTATTACGGACGTCTAGGATGTGGGGCAGTCCTTTGTGTAGCCTAGTGTAATGTAGGCACGTCACTGTCTTCAATTACTTACTGCGTGGAAAAGGAATACGATGATAATTCGTTGACTGGGGACAAAATACGGAGAAAAGGCTACGGTGGTGAGTACGCGAACTCATTTCGGCAACAATGAAATAACTAAAGTCGTCTTAAACACAACACACGCAGTTACAGTAGGACTTCGAAGTCCAGGTCCAGAAATCGAAGTAAGTAATTGTGTTAGACCATCAACATACGGAAACCTCACCGTGAAGATACGAACTGCCTATCCACGTTTATTTTTTTTTTTAACGTTATGCCATTCTTTGCTTGTCTTAGTACGGGTTGGGCAGGCCAGCTGTCCGGAATTTAAAAAAAAAATTAAAACATGGTTTTATACACTGTAGATGGTAATTAAACTACTAATTTCCTGTAAAATACGATCTTTCTATAAAACGGAGAGCTTCACTTTGCTAGAATGTGTTGCAGGAAGTGAGCGATGGGCGAGGAAGAACAGTGTTTTTGAAAGGATATGAGACTCAGTAGTTGGGGTTGAGAAGCCGGATTCTGTTCTAGAAAGGGGGGAAGATTAGCCGTAGTATCTAGGGGACAAGGAGTTTTCTATTAAAACTCGAATGTAGGGTACATCCTGCAAGGAATTTGGAGCTATGTAGGGGAAAATAGCTAAAGCTCCGCCGTTTTAGCCGAGCGGTTCTAGGCGCTACAGTCTGGAACCGCGCTGCTGCTACGGTCGCAGGTTCAAATCCTGCCGCGGGTATGGATGTGTGTGATGTTCTTATGTTTGTAGGTTTAAGTTGTTCTAAGTATAGGGGGCTGATGACCACAGATGTTAAGTCCCATAGTGCTTAGAGCCATTTGAACCAGTATTCCAAAGACTCCACACGACACTTGAAATGAGCACCGTGTCCATTGGACCATGCTAGACAGCCATACATCAGCTTGGCTCAATAACACTATGTGGTTACAGTGGACGAGTGCGCACATAGAAGTGGAAGCTATCTGTGCGAGATGATTATAAATATTAAAATTTTTGCTGATACTGCATCTTGTACACTACGTTGACTTTATGTGGCGTGTTATAACCTTCAATCGTACCGGGATTCGAGTCCGGAAACCTACCCTTGAAGGTCTATTTGCTGTGAGTTACGACATCAAGTACTATCATGGCCTAAATCAAGGTGAAAGAACAGATTACATGTTGAAGATGTGAGTCGGTCCGCAAGACGTGGTGGTATGACGTTAGATGTTGATTGTATAGTTTTTCATGTCTAAGTAATGAACGAAATTTTGGAAGAACTTCCTGTTGGGGGCGAACAGGGACAACCATCTTCTGACACAAGCACATAAACGAGGGGAAAACGTATACAGGGTTATTTTAGGAACGACTTGCTACAGACTTGGGCCTTGAAGATGTTCTCTAAGACGAAAAGGAAAAGATAGTTGAATCGTTAACAGATGGAACAATATCACTTGACATTTGGAGCCAAGGGAAATGTCAGTGGAAAACTCCACATGGCTGATATCTATGAAAGAACAAGTGGTTTCTTGTGTCAAACAATGTAATCGTTCGTTTGTGCAACAGAACTCATACTCAAGACATATTATTCAAGCTTTTCCTACCTGTTGTTAGTTGTAAACATGAGGTGATTTCTTTTCTAAAATGCACCTGTGTACAAATACAGCTAGCGAAAAAATATGAATACACTTCAGTTAAAACTGCGGTGAATGTGTGCGTGTGTGTTAGTGAGTTTCTCTGTTCTCACGCCGAGGAAGCCCCTCTATCATAGCATAGCAAGTGTTTATACACTACTGCCCATTAAAATTGATAAACCACGAAGACGACGTGCCACAGACGTAACCGACAGGAAGAAGATGCTGTGATATGCAAATGATTAGCTTTTCAGAGCATTCACACACGGTTGGCGCCGGTGGCGACACCTACAACGTGCTGACATGATGCAAGTTTCCAACCGATTTCTCATACACAAACAGCAGTTGACCGGCGTTGCCTGGTGAAACGTTGTTATGATGCCTCTTATAAGGAGGAGAAATGCGTGCCATCACGTTTCCGACTTTGATAAAGGTCGGATTGTAGCCTACCGCGATTGCGGTTTATCGTATCGTGACATTGCTGCTCGCGTTGGTCTAGATCCAATGACTGTTAGCAGAATATGGAATCGGTGGATTCAGGCGGGTAATACGGAACGCCACGCTGGATCCCAACGGCCTCGTATCACTAGCAGTCGAGATGACAGGCATCTTATCCGCATGGCTGTAACGGATCGTGCAGCCACGTCTCGATCTCTGAGTCAACAGATGGGGACGTTTGCAAGAAAACCACCATCTGCACGAACAGTTCGTGACGTTTGCAGGAGCATGGACTATCAGCTCGGAGACCATAGCTGCGGTTACCCTTGACGCTGCATCACAGACAGGAGCGCCTGCGATGGTGTACTCAACGACGAACCTGGGTGCACGAATAGCCAAACGTCATTTTCTCGGATGAATCCAGGTCCTGTTTACACCATCATGATGGAGCATACGTCTTTAGCGGCATCGTGATGAACGCACATTGGATGTGTATATTCGTCATTGCCGTCCTGGCGTATCACGCAGCATGATGGTATGGGCTGCCATTGGCCTCGGTCACCTCTTGTTCGCATTGACGGCACTTTGAACAGTGGACGTTACATTTCAGATGTGTTACGACCCGTGGCTCTACTCTTCATTCGATCCCTGTGAAACCCTACATTTCAGCAGGATAATGCACGGCCGCATGTTGCAGATCCTGTACGGGCCTTTCTAGATACAGAAAATGTTCGACTGCTGCCCTGGCCAGCACATTCTCCAGATCTCTCACCAATTGAAAACGTCTGGTCAATGGTGGCCGAGCAACTGGCTCGTTCCAATACGCCAGTCACTACTCTTGATGAACTGTGGTATCGTGTTGAAGTCTCATGGGTAGTTGTACCTGTACACGCCATCCAAGTTCTGTTTGACTCAATGCCCAGGCGTATCAAGGCCGTTATTACGTCAGAGGTCGTTGTTCTGGGTACTGATTTCTCAGGATCTATGCACCCAAATTTCGTGAAAATGTAATCACATGTCAGTTGTAGTATATTTGTCCAATGAATACACGCTTATTTCTTCTTGGTGTAGCAATTTTAACAGCCAGTAGTGTATATTCTTTACCATCACCATACTCTTTATATGGGGTCTCAGCTGCCAGTGGTCATTTGTTTATATGAACATTTGTGCAATACTGAGATATGAACCCCAATCTCCTCCTTGCTAAGCATATGCGCTGAGCACTGCGCTATCCAGGCACAGTGTTCACCACAATCACACGGGCTACCCTCGCACGCCTCCTGTCAGACCCAGACTCCCAGCTTACACCATACATTACCGTTGTACCACTCCTGTTCTTTAGGCTCATTACTCGCGGCATGTCAATGCAGATGCACACCAAGCTCGAACTCTTACGGATATCGGCGAGATGCCGTGAGTAATGAGGCTAATCAGCAGGGACCCATCGTCAGCTGTGTGTCATATAAGTTGAAAATTTGGGTCGGAGCCGTGCTAGGGTAGTCCACACAGCTGTACTAACTACTGGGTATGGGTGGCGTATTGGTCAATGCATTTGCCTAGAAAGCGGGAGACTCTGATTCTAATCAAGATCTGATACAATTTTTCAACTTCCTCCATTGATATAAATCGTTGCCCACTTGGAGCTACTACTTTTAATTTCTTTGTGCCGCCATGCCATATTGTCTGAAACTTAACTTTATCGTGACTGACTGTTCTGCATGTTTTGTGATGTAGCCATGTAAGAAATTCGTTGAAATAGTTCTTGTGTCTTACTTGACGAATTCTATTATACTTCAGGATTCCATACGTTTTGAGACAAAAAAGTTATAAGCATATAGGACACTGACTCTGTGACACTACCGTCTGCTACTGTTATACCATAACCTTAAAGTTGGAGGCAGTTCGTATAATGAAATTATTCTTATTCAAGCAATTATGGTGTAAAGCAACACAGCAATGTAGCCCTCTGAGACGAATTTTATTATGTTGACCGTGTTGTACCTAACGGGGGTGGCTTATCGGAAGTGAAAGTCAGAATCACGTAAACATTTGAACAGTAACAAACAATATTTTACCTATCTACACCGTTCAAAGAATAAAGAAAACCGGTCGCCAGCCTAATTAGGCCACAGAATGATTGACATTCTTGTTCAGAGAAATAGGTATCAGTAACTTTAACGGACAAATGCAACCTATACTTTGCCACGTGCGAGTGCAATGAACTCCGGCACCTGAATAAAGTACGTTCACGTTAAGGTCGGAGCTAACAGATCTGAACAAAATAGTATAAATATAAAAGATAAAAAACACACTATTATCTTGAGGACTTAGTCAAACTCAATGGTATCAATAACGTTACTCTTAATATTCACTATAGAGTCGGAACTCAGACATAGGAAATTTTTTGAAAAGTAATACTAAACCTATCTGACATGAAATATGGATATGGTTCACAGCAAATTTAGTTACTGTGGATACATTAAGTCTCTCACTACTAACACCTTTCTACTTAGAATGAAAATTAAATGGAGTTCACTAACAAATTACTTCTGTCTTTTGAATAAAGACGTTACTATTTTCATAGATAGTGGCCTTTCTATTAATTGAGCATAATAGACAAACTGTTGACTGCTGACCCTGTTACACCATTAGTATGCACTTTTAATACAAAATAGGAACCCAATATTGTACAGAATTTCACTTGAATAACAAGAGTACTTGAAACTTTCTATAACTAAGTAACTTCGTGCGTTTTAACTATTTTCAATGGAGAGGGTCCCTTAATCTTGACCACTGCAGCAGAGCAAACTAAACATACTTTCAACACACTAAAGAAACAAGCCCTTCACAAGCATGGACATGTAACTTTCGACAGTATCATTTCTCAACTTCCACTGCATTGAAACACAAAACTGAGATATTTGTAAAATCCTCTCAACAACATTATTAATCTTAGCACATTCTATTGCCAAATTATTTTTAATATGCTTCCAATAAAGGACACTCTGAAATCATAGTTCGAACGGAGAGAAACCTGAGAGGTGTTGTGATAAGGAAAAAATCTAGGTAGGTACATAAATTCAGTTATAAATTATCTTATATTTGAGCACCCTACCACATCTAAAGAGGTGATCCTTCACTGTATGTTACCATAGTCCTTCTGTTCTATTACAGTGATAACGCAATGTGTTGGCGAGTGCATGTTGGTAGGTGGATGTGCAGGTACAATTGCTGGACTCTGTCATTTCTTGGTGGTGATGATAGATACCAATTTTAGAATAGTTCCAGCTCTTTACCCATCGATCCGAGACATTGGAAAGCGTCAGGAAAAGCATCTCTCGGAACCAGCACAATACACAACTTTTACATGAGTAGTTGGCGGTTTGGTAGCTCGTCACCGACTGACTCTCAATTCCACCTTTTCTACCTAGGCCAACCACAATTTGCGCGCGATGCATGCTTCCGTTCACGAGGGGAACCACAACACCTTTTACAAACAAAATAACTAAGAACCCTAAGTGAAGATCAGCAGTTTACTTAACAGCAACCAAACACATTAAATAAACAGAACATTTCCACATATTGACTGTTCTAAAAAAAATTTATTTAAACAAAATTATTCAACCTCAAAGATAACCAAAGATTAAATGAGAAAGACAAAACATCATTTGCTCATATTGTGCGTATTACAGAGATTACACTTCATTACAGTATCGAATTAAACATACACCAATTACATAAGTTCAACGATGGGATGTAGAACAAAATAGAAATGTAAATGAAGCAACAAAAGGTATGTAATGTCTAAGATATGGTGTTACAATTCTACTTCTCTCATACGTTCCACAATATCCTTAAATGTCTTTTTGTAGCCAAAACTCGTTAATATACTAAACAATTTGTAATTTATACTTCATCTATTTCTGTTCTATGAAACTTCTGTGTTGCTGGTACATGACCTTAGGACATATCGTCATAAGCTACAACTATATTCAGGGAAGAACAAAAAGTATAAGCAAATTTTAAAGTAAAACAGCTTACTTAAGAATAAAAAATTGCAACATTACTGAGAACATATCCGAAGTGAGAAAAATTTAACTGTTTGGCACCACCCTTCATGACCACAACGACAGAGAGGTGATCGGGCGTTGCCGGTCAGTAGGCACCATAATGATATAGTTTAGGAAACTCGCAGAAAAAGTAACTCTGAATGTCTTGACCAGGTAAACAAGCATAAAGCCTTTCCCCTCTTTTTCTATTGATTTTATGGAGTTACACACAATTTAACACCATAAATTAGACGTAAGTTCCCTCTACAGGACGTAGGAAAACCGTTACCAACTTTGCAGTGTGTCACTAATAAATTTTGCGGTGTGTCACTAATAGCTTTAAGTTGATACAGCTTACGATAGTGCAGTTGGGTTACGTTCTCAACAATTGCCGATATTTGAACAGGTGAACACGCCTCCTTTGTCAAGGCACACACGGCAAGAGAAAACACTGCGTGGTAATTTGCATCCTCGGTGGGCATGGCGGTACTAACACGGAAATCAAAAGACAGCGAGTGCAGAAAGGTACAGTATGCCGAGAACAACTAGGACCAGTGCATAACCAAAGACTAACAACGCCAGAGGCTATTCAGAGGAACATATTAACCACCAACGAGGAAGCGAGTATTGTTTACTCCGTTTGTCCGTTTTTTGTCCATTATTACACCTTGTTCGTGTCTCCCCGTCCACCGGGGACCGAAACAGCTAGCCCTACTTTCATTTGTGCATTGAAAATTATGGCGTATTTACTTGACGAAACATAAATATCGACGTTCGCCAAGGATGCTAGGAGCTGCATTCCAGTAAGTTTTCTGAACATTTGATACCATGAAAGAAGCTGTACTTCCAGCTTTAAGGTCGTTTGAAAGCTTATTGAGAATATACGTCGCTGATTGTTTCTTACTTTTCTGAAGAGCATTTAAGGATATTCACATTACATGGTGGATGGTCCTCCCATCCGTGCTGACTGGCTGCTCCACCAAATGTCATGAGGATAATTTGACGAATACATATCACTGCAAAAATTTCTTGCTTGTTGAGATTCTTTTCTTTAATTACTAAGGCCTCATTTATTATATTATCATGTGCATCCATCCTCCCAAAATAAAAATAACGATCTCGAGGTTTTACTACGATTTTAAAACGTCTCTGATTTTTTTTAGCTACAATAGAAGGTGGAAATCCTTAGGTATGTTTTATAAGAAAATGCTACAGAATTCACTAACGATGTTAAACAGCCACTGAGAATTCCATTACGAGTGTTGTGAGCTCGGTCGTGAATTTGAGTGAAACCCCCGCCGTTCATCGATAAAAGATTGCGGGCGAAAGGAGGGTGCGGCCAGATTGCGGCGCTGCGGCGGAGCGGGGCGGTCGTTTTATCGACCAGCCGAGCCGGGGAACCACTAATCGCCGGATGGGGGATGGACGCGCGACCACACAGACGCCGAAATAAGGTGTGCGCGCGCCAGCGGCAGCGGCCGCACTTCATGAGCGCGGTTTCATCAAACGTTCTCGGCTCATCGCTTGTTTACCAACTTCCTCGGAGCGGTCTTAAATTTCTTCTGCAGCGTCGAGATGGGGGAACTAGCGTCTTAGACTGTGCTCCAGCGGCCCCGAGCTAGGCACCGTATAAAGTTCCAATAAAGAAACCCACGACAAAAAAAAGGAGTTTGTTCTGCCGGACACTATTTACTTCGCAAACACATCGATGTTCACGATAAAATTTTCTGGGTTTTCTTGAGGGCTTAAGTTCAAACGACCTCTCGAGCTTTCTACTTCCTAGTTTAACATCGACAAGAAATGACGGCGAGATACTAAGCGCGCAGCATTTTGGCACCCAAAACGCGTAATAATAATAATCATCATCATCTGCTGGAGCTGATTGTCGAAACTGTTCTGGTATTTCTTGTATAACAGTCGGCCAAATTTCTTCGTTTTGATGCCAAGGAAAAACCTACAGCAGTTAATTTTTTTTATGAAATTACGTTGATGTTTGGAATGGACAAATGCTACAAGAGTCGCTGATATCGTTTGGAGCTGAACAACTTAGGGTACGCTAATGTTGTCTAACTTCTCATTATTACGCACCAAACTCTTTGCACAAATAACGGTATAGGCGATGTCAGGTTTAAATTCGCTAACGTATTACAAGAATTCGGTGGCCTCCTTGAAGTAAGAACAGCTGTTGGTCGCTGAGCGAGACACTATCTTTATCTCCTGAAACATAATTCCATAATTTTTAATAATACTATAACATCTGATTTATTTTTCGTATTGTGGCACAGTTACGTCTGAAGCAATTTTTTTGTATCTAAATGTAATATGTACTGTTGCGCGGAAAATACGTAACTATTAAGTACGCAAAATGGCCAAACAGACTGAGGGTTGCAGGCATAAAGGAACCATTCGAAAAATTTGTATCAACTGTGGACCCATTTTAAAATAAATTTTTGTACTTAGTTGTCAGGCAGTGCTCGGAAAATGCAGATATCTCAAAATATTGATACTTATGTTGACGTCACTGATTTGCTCAACTTTCTAAAATGTTAAATATGAACTAAAGAAAAACATTTACTGATCTCACAGGAAATGTTATCTCGTATTCTAGTAACCGCAAGGGTGAGACAATTACCGGGCTTAGAGTTTCTATCAACCTATTGGGATATTGGAAAATAGACCGAGTAACAGGTCTGCCTTGAACCCTACATAATTAACCGCTCTAGCGCTGTAGAAAACAAAGTAAAGAGCGACGAGGTTTAGGCAGTGCTTAGACATTGATGTCGCATTCGGGAAGACGCTGTTTCAAATCTCCGTCACGTCATCCGCACGCAGGCAATCCATGGTTTTCGCAAATCAGTTTGTGTAAATGCCGAAATGAATCCATAGGTAAAGAAGCAGCTCATTACCATTTTCTGTCCGAGCTATCTACAGGGTGTTGAGAAGTGGTCTGAAGAGCTTGTAAAAGTGTTGCAGTGTAAGTTGTGCTGAGAAATAACTGTTAAGAAAAAAATTAATACGTTGCGTCGTTTCTGAGTTAATCGGGGATTGAAGTTACTCATCCACGCTGTCACGCTCTCCAATTCAAGCAGCCCGTCGGATACAATTAGAGCCAGTTGCTCTCAGAACGTGGATGAGAGCGCACGAGACTGCTCCACCTGCGGCTCTGGCTAGGTCCTTACTACGGTCTCATGTACAATTTTTGTATCGCTCTCATGGTCGGGTTTAGAAAACCAAACCAAACACACTTTTGGTGCCACCGTCCCTGGCGGAATACTTGAAATTGCGCACGCAACGGCCCGTTTCACTAACTTCAATATCGAATTTTTCCTTGAGAATTATTCCTCAGCACAACGGTTCCTGCAACACCCTTACCAGCTTCTCAGACTTTCTGACCACCCCTTATATGGCCGCTATGTGCGCTAGATGCAGTCTGGTGTAGCGAATATCATCGATCTCCGGCGTCTTGCGGGTCACCATTTCAAAGTCGACCACTGGTAATTATCTGTTACTTATTGTTTATCTTTTAATAAAAGTCCTTGATATTTTTTATGTTTTTATTGTTTGTATATTCTGTAATTCTCGTTACAATCTGTTAGGATTGCAGAGGGGAGTGAGTACATAATAGTTTGAATAGAAACCCATGTCCGGAAACGTACCGTTTCCGTTAAACGACAATTTCAATTCATATGTGTAAGAAATCCACGTCTGCTAAGGGAAACAGAAGTAACAGAGTACTCTCAAAGTTGCTTATCCTAGTATACAACAGGGTAGACAAGGATGGCGTGTAAACTACTTCTGGGGTCGTATGCAAAGTTTACCTTACGAAACTCCCGTAGAGGCAGTAGAAGATCTGATTGCACGGACTCTGGCCGGTG
Source organism: Schistocerca gregaria (assembly GCF_023897955.1). NCBI lineage: Eukaryota > Metazoa > Arthropoda > Insecta > Orthoptera > Acrididae > Schistocerca > Schistocerca gregaria. Next base: position 841,098,968 of record NC_064931.1, read on the forward strand.
CAATAGAAATAATGACACCAGTTAGGATGGAGAGTGCGTACCAGTACATGCTTCCAAGCTACAGTGTCTTTAACAGCGTTGGTGGTCGCCACATCGAGGCGTTGTTGTTATGCATCAGTATTGTTCTGTACGTACAGTAAGCTGAGTTTCTTTTTTGTTTTGTTGTAATGTAAACACTTAATGTTTATGAGTTAACACAAACAAATATACTTTTGCGATAAATGGATGTTTTGTTATGTTTCCTTTCGAATTGTTACCTAATAAACGCACTTCGTCATGCCTAATTGAATTCCTCATGCAGAAGCGGATAAGTTAAGCATGATAACTGAAATCGACGTAGAACGGAAACGGTAAGTTTCTGGAAAAGGGTTCCTATTCAAAATATAATGTACTCACTCCCATCTATAGGTTCTGTTGTCTGTAAAGGGAATTTCTGAATAACCTCTAGATAGCAAGAGTGCAGGTCAGTACGCTGGTGTTCGTAAGAGACGTACCTCCAGTGCTAAGTGTTGCATTCTACGTAAGATCCTGTTTCCGGATTTCAACTAGATTATCGTTATGACGCGATATGGTTTAATAGAGATGTAAGGTACTTCAACACACCTACATCACTGTTCCTACAATTAGGCAACGTAAAAGACGTCGTCTACACGGCCGGGAACCAGAATACAAAATTGGTCCCTAGACTTGCACCTACTTAAACTAACGTATGCTAAGAACAACACACACACCCATTGCCGAGGGAGGACTTGAACCTCCGGCGGAAGGGGCCGTCGGTATACTCAAGAAATCAAAGAAATCCAGAACAGCAACAATGCAAAATGAAGGCTAACACTTTGAAATGTCAGCTATTGAGTTAAATGGGCGGGATATTACCAAGAATTTAAAGATTTTGAGTGTGTAGAGATCTCCCAGTGATAGTGTGGACACTATTTTCAATAAATTAACAGAAGTTCTAGATAAAGTCTCAAGTACAAAGGTGTACATAATTGTGTGTGGGGACATTAACATGAACACTAATATCATAAATGAAGCCAGCAGCCCCTTCATAAACATCCTTCAAAGTTTTTGCCTGTCCTCATTGGCCAGTAGTGCAACAAGAGTTACTACAACGGCTGCATCTGTAAGTGACCATGTGGTCACGAATATGGACGGGGGAAAATGTGCTGTAGCTGTAAAAGGTCTCGCACTATCAGACCATCTCTGTCAAGTAACAACAGTAAAATCGGGCATCGAATCATTACCTAAACTACAAGCCTACAAACGACATCCATCAGAAATGAAAGATTTTCCAAAAGAACTAGAAAAACAAAGCTGGGATGAAGTGCATAAGGAAACCAATACGAATATGATCTTCTCTAAATTCTTCACATTGCTTAAATTGAACTTTGAAGAGGCATTTCAAATAGTACGCATGTCTGTATTAACATCTCACAAAAACAGATGGATAACAGCAGATACTAAGAAGTCCTCCCAAACACTTAAACACTTCAGCTCCATGAAAAAGATTCGCAATGATCCAGAATTATTACTTTTCTATCATTGATACAAAAAGATCTATTGGAAGGTGCTGATTGATGCAAAAAAGTCATTTAATGACAAAATAATATATAATGCAGAAAATAAAAGCAAAGCATTCTGGGACGTTATGAAAAAGGAAACGTGGGGAGGCAAACAAATGCTGAATAATATACTGTTAAGAGAAGGAGTAAGGTAATAAATTATTCACAACACTTAGCAAATGCAAACGAGCATTTTTCAAGTATTGCAGAGAAGTTACAGGAAAAATTCCCTAAAACAAATAAAACACCTGTAAATAATGTAACACTAAATAAAATGATGTTACTTCACACCATAGAGAATGAAGTCAATAAAACGGTTCAAAAACTAGAAAATAAAAAGTCAGTAGGCTTAGATGAATTACTAATGTGTGTACTGAAACACTGCATAGGGATTATACAAGGCCCCTTAACAAACATAATAAATGAATCCTTCACATCAGGGACATTTCCAGAGCTGTTAAAACAGGCAAGAGTTGTACCTTTGTTTAAGAATGGTAATGCAGAAGACATAGAAATTTACCGGCCCATTTCCCTGCAAAGTACCTGTTATGCAATACATTTTATATATTGTAGGATTACTTAAATAAAACAGAGTAGGGGTATGATAGAAAAATGTTATACAAATATAATAATAATAACAATAATAATAATAATAATAGCGATTGTAGAACATCCAACATTCCAGATAAGACCTTCACTTTGTTTTTTCATTCGTTTTTCCTTTCTAGAAATACTTATCCCCAAGCTATGCATAACACAATACTATCACCTTTTCCTCTTTCTGAGCTCAACATTTCACTCATTATGGAGGGACGCTGACTCAGTTTTTCAGGCTAGCAAAGGGGAAATTGTGGTACAGAAAATGGCCCAGAGATCACCTGTGTGTGTGTGTGTGTGTGTGTGTGTGTGAGTGTGTGTGTGTGAGTGTGTGTGTGTGTGTGTGTGTGTGTGTGTGTGTGTGTGTGTCACCTGTGTGTGTGTCACGTGTGTGTGTGTGTGTGTGTGTGTGTGTGTGTGTGTGTGTGTGTGTGTGTGTGTGTGTGTGTCACCAGTGTGTGTGTGTGTGTGTGTGTGTGTGTGTGTGTGTGTGTGTGTGTGTGTGTGTGTGTGTGTAGAGAGAGAGAGTGAAGTGTCACGAAACAATGTGTGTATAGTGGGTGCAGTGACTGATAGTGAGATATGAGTGAACATAGTGGCATTACATTATTTGATAATTTATTTGTAAAAAAATTTATTATATACCAGGAGTAAATTTAATGATTGTCTCTAATAAGATGTCTGTAAATATATCTGTATACGAATTAGCACATTTTAAATTGATCTAAACTTGTAAATACTTTGACATGTCCTATATCCCTGTAGAAAGAGTTCTACGGATGAATAAAGCTACTAATACTACTACTACTACTACTACTACATCAGCCACTCATAAGTGTTTTCTGGATAAGCTGATTACGACAGACGAAATGGCTAAAACTATTGGACACGGTTTCCTAATACAATAGATTGGATGACGTGTGTTTGGCAAATGCTTTCTTCCACGGCACAGCCCAGGAGTGTAATAATTAACAACTTGCAAAGAAGCACTCCCCAATGGCACTGGCTAGGCGGGAAGTAAAAGTTATATGTGGTGGTCGAACTGCAAAGCTCCTATGAGGCATGTGTATGAGGCTAGTAGACAAAGGGTGTGTATCGTATCAATTGAGAGCCGAGAAAATTGCAACATAGCCATGGATGCGGAAGGAGTTCGGCTCATTATTTAAGGCATACTGTGGTTAACTGTGTACTGTGAAAATTCGACACTAAGGAGAGAATTTTCAGAGCTAGTTATAGAGGAAGAACCATGAATACTTTTTTTTAATAGCACAGGAGATCGACGCTGCCACCACCTTCATATCAAATTACCAGTTGAATACTCTATAGCTGCATGGACCACTTATATGGTTTCGTTTTGAATAGTAGGTTTGCGTTCTGTAAATTTTGTGTTGAGCCGTTCTGTAATATCCTTAGTCGTTTACCTAGACAGGGGCGTGTCCCATTTGCTACGATTAATCCGAGTATCCTATTTTACTGTACTCAAAAGCAGTTGTCTTTTTGAATAAAAGTTATTAAACTTTGTGGAGCTGAAAAGTACATAGGCCTAAATATTTACTGAGCTTAAGTTTTGAAATACTCAACCTAGTTTCCATAAATGGATAGTTAAAGTTTCGTCAAAGTACAATTACCGTGAGAAGTTGAAAGTTAACCCTGTGGGCTCTTACATAAATGATTAAGGTATGTATGCAAAATTTAGTTTAGTGACAACATTTATTTTCCCAAAATAAAGACAGACATGAATTATGCTAAACAAGTTATAATTGTATCTTTAAACCACGATCAGGTGGTTTAATACCACAAGAGACAATGATCCTGGGTGGAAAAAGTGAGTCAAGTACTCTGACCCTAAAAATGTGGCTAACACAATCTGAATCGATCTGAAACTGAGCAGACTTTCATTGTTCAAATCTACAGAATTTTCTCTATATAGGTGCAGCTGAAATCAAGTAGCAATTGAGATCCGTGCTCCCTGACAAGACCCGAGTAATAGTTCGTTAAGCTGTTTGCTTCGTTCAGCGATGTAACTTGCCGCTGGTCGCTGGTGAGATGTGTAAGTTGGAGGCGAGACGTGAAGGCGGCACCTGTGAATCGATCGTGGGCACGAAAGAATTGCAAAAATCTCGCGGTCTAGAGATCGGGCAGACGGAGCCTAATTTGCTCTCTACCAGAGCCCTGAAATCACGGTAGATTTCAGTGTGTGACACACCCGTTCCCTGGTCGTACCAACGACCAGTTTGGATCACTTATACGACAGAGCGCACAAGGATACCAAACGTCAAGACTGGTAAACCAAAGACGAATAAGTGTGCCCTCGGCATACGAGTGGTCCGAGACGTTTGAAGTCACACTGCCAGAACAGTAAGAACTTCACCACAGGGTCCCCAGTCCAAACTACTCGCAAGTGAAGTCAGTCTCAGGACAGGTCCCTGGCACCAATCACGCATGCCTGAGTCTCGTCCTCCTCTCCTTTCAGACCAAAGTCCAGCACCCAAGTGCTTCACACCTACTCAGAAAAAAAAACTCATTTTCCCTTCTCGCCGTCTTGAGCCACCCATAGGGCTTTAGAAGCTCTAAATCTCCCCTCCAACACGACAGTACACACTACTGTCGAACAATGGCAAGAGTTAAGAAACCCGAGTCTCTGAGAAATAAGGAAACCGACAATTACTGTTTTCGTGGAGGGGGAAGATGTTTCTCTCCAAAGTCGCGCCGCTTCCCATGTCAACAAAAAAACAGATACAATCCTATAGATCTTAATCTAAATAGCCTGCGCCTTGGAGGTTGTTAGTCCCAGCTATAAAGTGTTATGAAGATTCTATGTCTAACCGTTTCTCACACAACGGAGTTCCTTATACAACCAAGGTGGCCGATGGACTTGGCTCACAGGCCAATTTGCAGTACCAGCAAACACAAAAACTTGTGAAATTTATCTCACGTGGCTCTGCACACAATTCCCGGCTTATAACTCCACTGTCTATACACATCCCTTCAGTCCATTGCCCCCAGTCCAGCCTTCGGTTGGCGCCAATGCAGGTATCGCAGAATTTTTCTGCTGTAGACCTGTATCAACAAGGGGCTGATCTGTCTGCCCTGTACAGCTATGGGCCTGTAGGGCGAGATCAAGATTTACTTATGGATTGGTTCGCCACCAATTGCTTCCAACTCCCAACATGCCGTTAATACGAGCTAAGAACCATAAAAATACCTCACTCTTTTAGCGCCCTACCGGACTCCATGAACAGTCCCGGCCTTTAACTTTCTAGAGTCTCGCTCAAGGTGCGTCAGGTTGTTCCAAATTCTTTAATAATTTTCCATATACGAAAAATAGGTGAGAGAGTAACTTCTCCTCTCTCAGAATTTTAACGTATTCAGTTGAAAGATCTTTATTATTGAAATAATAGTGCTTACAATTTCGTGTGCTGTGTAGTAAACAGTGTTTCCCATACTGCGTTTTGACTAAAGTGCTCAGGCTAGATTTGAGTCTACCGACAGATTAGTTTCTGGATCCCCATGCTAATAGCTAAGCCAGACTTAAATGTCATGTGACATTAACAAAAATCAAGAATAAGCAACTGGCTACAATTTGGCAATCTATACTGGACCCAGTTAACACACATTCTGAAAAAAGCTAAAAAACTAAACTAAACTCCCCTCCGAACAGCCATGAAGGCCCAAAGGTACCGACCGGCCGCCGTGTCATCCTCCAGCCACAGGCATCACTGGATGCGGATATGTGGTCAGCGCACCGCTCACACAGCCGTAAGTTAGTTTACGAGACCGGAGATGCTACGTATTAATCAAGTAGCTCCTCTGCTTGCCTGAGTGCACCCCACGTGCCAACAGTGCTCGACTATCCGGATGGTCACTCACCAGTGCTAGCCTGCCCAGCCGCGCTTAACTTCGCTGATCGATGGGAACCAGCGTTACTATTGTGGTAAGGCAATTGGCATATTATGTTCTACTTGAGAGAAATAACATTAGTGAATGTTCCTAGAGAACGCAGATAAGAATCGGTACGAAAAATACAATTACTTCATAACTATTTCTATAGCAGTGTTTTACTATAATTAAACTGACGGTAGAATCTCTTGTCCAAGTCAGTAGTGCTCCAACGTTAGTAATCACTTAGCTATATTTATCATTATCTTTCTACAGTAATAGTATGTGTTACTGGGCGGCAGTCGTTGCCTAAACGCATAAATACTCCTCCTGTGTAGTTCAAGTCAAACCACTGGTACATTACTTGCTAAATTGTGTTACTGAAAGCAAAACAGAGGTTGAGTATCAAGTGAAGTTGCCGCCAATAGTTAAATTATTTTGTGGACTACACTAGTACTGGGTACAGCTTCGCCTAATTGGCCTGGCGATTGTTTCCTTTTAAGTAATTACTATATAGGCCCACTTGATTATTAATAGAATCTGGTTTCGATTCCAATTCACCTCGATGTCGCTTCCTTTCAGTAGAAACTCCTGGGAAAACAAAATTATTCCGATATCTTCCCAATAATCATGATCACGGTCAAAGAAGTATTCTTTCACACAATTAATATTATCAGCACGTTATTATGTTAATAGTATCCGGCGGTGTTATTCGTAGCGCCGTGTGACAGGACATTCGTTTGCCTGTTGGACATTACAATACAGACCATAGCATATGTACTAAACGCGGAACAAAAATATTTGCGAACACTGAATATCCAGCGATATCAACTTGCAGTGAATTCAATAAACCAAATAATATAAAAAATTACGAGGGTTTAGAAGGAACACTACAATTTATATTCAGTATTAAATACATGCCAAAACGGTAATAGATAAAGCGAACAGGATGAGATAATACAAGGCGTACCGAGAAACATCAATCAGCTTGATAATTGTTACCAAAGTCAATACGCAGGCAGCGCCGCAGAACGACAATTGGCTTTCGGAGAATACCACGCGTACGTAAATGATCAGATTTAGATGATGAGTCCGTCACAAAGGAAACAGGAACTAAAGGACGGATCAAATGAGAAAGATTGAGTGGAAGACAGTGTTTATGCTAATGAAACGAGTGATGTGTTCAGTTCGCCAAGAGTAGAGAAAGGACCGAGCAAGAAACACGAGGTAGAATCGAAATATGAAGATATGGTAGAGGAAGACCGTGAAAAACCTTTGAGCCTGAATGATATGTTAAAATTTTATCTACACAAATTGAGGCTCAAGTTAGTGGTCTTGGTAACCAGCTCAAAACACAAGTTAGTCAATAATCACATGAAAATACAGAGTGTAAAGATCAGTAAACAGATAGAAAAAGTAGACAAGAAATTAGGTTTTTTGAATACTGCATCAAAGACATGACACTTTAAGTAAATATCATTGTGGTCAGTATGCAGGGGTAGATCAATATTATCAACGAAAGGTTCGATTTAGAATTCATAAAGATAGTTAACAAATGTACAAATGAAAACTCACAGTTGAGAAAGACAGTAGTTGATTGTGAGAAAGAAATAAGCAAGGAAGTAAATATTTGCGAAAAGAAGTGTAACAAAAACACTTCACAAATTCAAGGCGAGATCTCAGACATTCGAAGGAAAGTTAGAGACAAGTCCAGATAGGAAACCTCGAACTAGACCTCGGACTTCAAGGTTCTTAAAATTTTAAATAAGGTACCTGAAATAGGTCCTATCACCTTCAAAAATAGATTATAAAATTCAGAAAATAGGTGTGTTCTGGCTTAACCACAAAGAAGATGTGGAACGCAAGACTAGAGAAAATGGCGAGGAAAGGGCGGTCAGTGTTACGAAGAATTGGACCGCGTCGCGCCAGGCGCGCCCCTGAGCGACGATCCAGCTAGCCTACCGAGCGAGGTGGCGCAGTGGTTACTACACTGTACTCGCATTCGGGAGCACAGCGGTTCAATCCCGCTTGCGGCCATCCTGATTTAGGTTTTCCGTGATTTCCCTAAATCGCTCCAGGCAAATGCCCGAATGTTTCGTTAGAAGATGCAACAAGTCCACTAAATAGACAGCTTACCAGGTGGGATTGACGGAGGACGTCGAAAGGGTGCAAAAAAGGGCAGCTCGTTTTGTATTATCACGTAATAGGGGAGAGAGTGTGGCAGATATGATACGTGAATTGGGATGGAAGTCATTACAGCAACAACGTTTTTCGTCGCGGCGAGAACTTTTTACGAAATTTCAGTCACCAACTTTCTCTTCCGAATGCGAAAATATTTTGTTGAGCCCAACCAACATAGGTAGGAATGATCATCAAAATAAAATAAGAGAAATCAGAGCTCGAACTGAAAGGTTTAGGTGTTCGTTTTTCCCGCGCGCTGTTAGGGAGTGGAATAATAGAGAGATAGTATGATTGAGGTTCGATGAACCCTCTGCCAAGCACTTAAATGTGAATTGCAGAGTAGTCATGTAGATGTAGATGAAAGGGCACGGCCGACTTCCCACCCCCCCCCCCCCTAATCCGGTGAGACCGATGACCGCGCAGTTTGGTCTCTTCCCCCCAAACAACCACCACTACCACCTGCTAGCCTCGGCCGCTCCGATTGGCCCGAGTCCGCAACGTGGTTAGTGCACTCTGTCAGACTGTCGTGATCCGTATCAAGCGCTTCCTTGGATTCGATGTTTAGCGCGAACTGTACTGTTTTCATGTCACCTCTCGCTAGCGACATTCACTGTAGTAAGGTTAAGTATTTTCAATTTGCGTTCTAGAAATACAACTGTAGGCAGCCGCAAAAATCTGGGTAATTCTGTGCTGCCTCGCTCCTTCCACAGTCCAAACGAATGCATATAACTCGTTGCAAAGGAAGAGCGGTAAAAATTAGAGTACATACATGATTGGATAAAGTGGACAGTATTTTTGATTACATTGAGAATCACAGTTTCAGAAGCGTTTGCGTTGCTTGATGGTCACGGCCGTCTTCCCTTGTCCCAGCCAGTTCGGCCGTGCAATGTGTGGACGGGCGGACCGGAAAAATCCTTACCTGCAGAAAGCGTCCGGTTGCTGCTGCACCCTTGAAGCACGGTGCACCAATACAGAGCATTTCGCCTATTTAATTTATATAAATTACACTAATTACAAATAATCACATGCAGCATAAATTATACAAACATACAAAGAAATAAAATGATTGAAGAAATCGTCTGCCGAGCGGTTCTAGGAGCTAGAGTCTGGAATCGCGCGACCACTACGGTTGCAGGTTCGAATCCTGCCTCGGGCATGGATGTGTGTGATGTCCTTAGGTTAGTTAGGTTTAAGGAGTTATAAGTTCTAGGGGACTGATGACCTCACAAGTTAAGTCCCATAGTGCTCAGAGCGATTTGAACCATTTTTTTAAAAGAAATTGTCCACTGTAAACAAAAGAGACACTTCAGTTAGTAATTTGACGGTGATGTGCACTAGAGTCTATGTTGCCCGTGGAACAACGCACATCTTCGACAGTGGTCGTTTATAACTACCCGTTGCTGTGCACACTGAAACAACTCGTTCCATACCATCAAGACCAGGTTGTGTACCACCAATGACCCCAGACCGCCACACGAGGGGTGACAAATTGTCTTCCTTCAATAGAACCTAGCTACCTGGCTGTAGATTGTCCTTTGTTTATGACCACCTAGTTCTCGATTGTAGATATGATAGGTAACTTCTTAACCACAGTTTCCAGAGGTGCTGCTTGCATTGCTGGATGAGCTGCCATCTTGACAACCTGGATGATGGCTCTGAAAGCAAACCTGGCTCTTGGATAGTTCTTAAGGGTTCACCAATAAAAAAATGGCCTGGAGTAATGTATGAGTATTCATCTGTGTTGTCAGGAAGTTGTGTAATGGGTTGGAAATTCAAACACGCTTCAGTTTGTATTAGAAGTGTGTATAATTCTCCAAACGTCAGCACTTGGTTTCCCACGACTCTCTTCAAATGTGTCTTGATGGATTTTGCGCCTGCTTCCCACAGACCACCAAGCTTCGGGGCATGACGTGTAATAAAATGCCAGTGGATACCATTCTGCAATGCACAGTTCTGGGTTTGGATTGTGTGAAAGTGACAGCTGAACAGTTTATGCAGTTCACTCAGCTCATTCCTTGCACCCACAAACATCTTCCCATTCTCACTGTACACGTTTGCGCAAACACCTCGTCGTGAAATGAATCTTCGAAGAGTAGCAATGAAAGCTTGGAAGGACAAATCAGTGACAAGCTCGATTTGCTATTCAAATGAACAAGGCAATGTAGATATTTGTCCTATTTTTGCTCCTCTTTCCCCCATAGCCAACCTCACAATTAAGGAAAGGTCTGCTTTCCTCTACACGCATTGGCGGAAGTTGTCCCATGAGCTGTGTTGTAGTGGTTGCCTGCAAACGCTAGCAAGGAAAGCACTTGTGGATTAGTTGCCTTAATACAGATCTTCCGTTGCGTATCCAGTACCTTTGTCTGAGGGTTGCTAACAACAGCTGAGATCCTGCATGTAAGAAACGAAGGTGCTCGCTCGTGACTATTAATTTAGTGGCATGATGCTGTGGAGGAAGAATCATGGGATGCTTCTGACTGTAAGAAACTTTTGATTCTTACTATCTGCAGCCCACACTTAACAACCGTTCCTCATCCGAAAAGGGGCGAAGTGAGTGCAGTTTTCTTTTCTTGGGGATTTGTCGGCCATGTTGTAGTTCTTCAATAGCTTTGTAATAGTGTTGCTGATGCACCATGCGAATGACTGGCTTCGATGCTGTGTGATGTTCTCCTGATAAGATTGTTTATATATCTCAGTACATACACCATAACTCTTTGCAGTTTTGGCCACGAAGAATAATGTTGGGCTATCTCATTCACAATGCAAGTAGTTACGAGTAAGCAAACATGTTGAACATGTTTCTCTGGTGCGTCAGCTGATTCGTCTGCATACTTCATGCTGTTAACAGGCCATGCTGATGGTGACTGATGGAGCCAGCAAGACCTGTCCACCATAGCTTACTGTTGCCTAGATGTTGTAGTGCAATTCCTCTCGAAATGATGTCACCAGGATTACTCTTAGAGGATATTTGGTTCCAGTTTGCTACTGCAGAGAGTTGCTACATATCAGAGACACGTTTCCCAACAAACTTTTTCCACGATGTTGGTTCCTTCACCAACCATGCTAAGACAACCGTAGAATCTGTCCAAAAGTAAGTTTTGGCGATATTTAAGTGTAGCCCAGATTTGACCAACTCCATTAATCTAGCCAGTAGTAGGGCTGAAAACAATTCAAGTATTAGCAGCGATATTTGCTTGATTGGTGCTACTCTGGATTTCTAAGTTAAAACCTTGATGGAGAATTTATTTTCTTCACAGACACTTCTAAGGTAAATGCCGGCTCCATTGCTTGCTCGGAGGCATCTGAGAATCCATGTAGCTCCAACCACTTAACTCCGTTTCTCATCACCCATTGTTCAATATGAATCCTATTCAGTGATGGTAGATGACTATTCACCTGTTCCCACTGTGTCTTCAGGTCATATGGTAACGGTGTGTCCCACACCGACAGAGATGTTGCCGAAACACCTTGGAAGTCACTACCACTGGTCCCAGTAGTCCCAAAGGATCGAATATAGAGGCTGCAGACTACTGTCACTACCCTCCATCAGAAATGTTCAAATGAGTGTGAAATCGTATGGGACTTAACTGCTAAGGTCATCAGTCCCTAAGCTTACACACTACTTAACCTAAGTTATCCTAAGGACAAACACACACATCCATGCCCGAGGGAGGACTCCGCAGGGACCAGCTGCACAGTCCATGACTGCAGCGCCCAAGACCGCTCGGCTAACTCCGCGCGGCCTACCCACCTTCAGGCAGACCATGCAGTCTCAAAGTACCCAGCTGCCGTTCCGTCCCACGCTGGTGTTGTGTCCCTGTAAATACAGCCCGAACAAGAGCACAGGAACAAAGTACAGGTTTACAAAGAACATTTACAACATCGCTGTCAGACTGACTCCTATAAGTGTAGACCAGCACATCTCCGTCTCGACTGACCTGGCTCAACCCTCAAACTAAAAGTGCCTAACTATTTATATTACTTTTCCCCTCGCTTCTGACGTAGAGTCACACAGAGACAGAAACTATGTCAGGGGTAAATTACCATAATTCAGCCACTTACACATCGCCACTCTCGGCTCTGGCCTACTGCCTCGCCCCATACATCGCCATAACTTAAAGCAATGCTGCAGCTCCCTGCCCCGCTGTTGCTCCACTCCAAATAAATCATACACGCAATACACTGCTGCAGCTACACACCATGTTCACCCTACCTGGCCTACTGGCTGCCGGCTATTACCACACAATGCCAGCGCCCCCAGAATTCATCGCCCAACCACGCCTTAACTGAATTTTTAACAAAGTTCTCCTTTCCTACGGCTAAGTCTAATACTATCGCAGCACACCTCCCTGCTTTCAGCCAGATTCGTCCCGAATAAGAACATGACGGCTGTGGCCTGTGGCTGCGTAAACATACCTTGATTAAAAAACTTATATGCAACAGACTAAAACTAACGAGAACATAAAAACATTAACCCAACCCCTATACACAGTTCACACTGGTTACCCGTGCCGTGGGCAACTGATGTGTTGGCACCTCCAATACTGGTGCACGTTTCCACACTCTCCACAGAGCTATACTCAAGAAAAGTAAAAAAACGGCATACCCTGTGGCTGAAATGCTTACTTTCATTATTCTGTCAGTGCAACACTGTTGTAACGTGTGATCCAATACTTTATCAACCGTGATACGTACTACCTGTGTATTAATAAAGGAACGCTATATTTTCAAAAACTCTGGATTTAATGTGGGATTTAAATCTGTCAGATTCTGCATTGGTAATATCTCCAGAACCCCTTAGGGATAAAACGTTCCATGTGACAAAGTTAAAGCTGTTTCAGCTGTACGCGTTGCTGGAAGACGGAAATCCTCTCCCACAATCTCACAAACTGTACCATTTATAATTATTCCACTTTCTCTCAGTTGCAACCTCGTTATTTTATCCGCTCTCATACTGGTATAACAAGTGACCATCACCCATATCGGCGTAAATACCGAATATAACCAGTGCGTCCCTACCTTCTGGAAGTAGGAATGTGTCTAAACCACCTCTAACTCACAACCTGAGCCTTTCGTAATCCCCAGGAACAATCCAACTTCGAATGTACTGTTATCCATAAAAACTGGTCGATTAGGGCAAATCATCACTCAACTCTGCGTACAATGCTCCAGCTCTGACAATGGTAGTACTCCGTGAGTTTCTCTGTTCGCTGAAATAAAAAGTACGTCTCGCGTCCTAATATGCACCTATTTGCCGACCTCCTTCCATTTCACTGGGTATGAATTAGTAGTGTACACTCATAACGTGAGTCAACTCTGACAACTGGAAAATTATCATCGATGTAAACTCACACCCCATCCGTCCTCACTTGTACAAACGACACATGCAAGAATATCGGTATAGTGGCCTATGTTACCTACACTACATGTTCTATACCTGGTGGAAATTGCCTCTTCGCTACTTGTAATCCTCTAAAAATATCGTCTGACGAGGTTACCACTGGCCTAAGAATCGCGTTTACCGAATGATATACTGCTTCCTGTAACATCGTAACTTGCGTACGTGCGTCACTGAATCAGCCTGCTAATGCCCTGAGCAAGCTGACAATAGTCAATTTACCATCCAATATGTTACTGCTGCATCTCCAAATCACTATTTATAATCTCACGTGTCACTCCTGCACCGGCCGGTGTGGCTGTGCGGTTCTAGGCGCTTCAGTCTGGAACGGCGTGACCGCTACGGTCGCAGGTTCCAATCCTGCCTCGGGCATGGATGTGTGTGATGTCATTAGGTTAGTTAGGTTTAAGTAGTTCTAAGTTCTAGGGGACTGATGACCACAGATGTTAAGTCCCATAGTGCTCAGAGCCACTTGAACCATTTTTGTCACTCCCGCCTATCGAGTCAACTCTTCCGCTAAGGTTCGTACGAGCTTGGTGTTATTCAAGACCCTCGTTTCTAGGCTTGACAAGCGTTTGGTGTTATTGAAGACCCTCGTTTCTAGGCTTGACAAGCGTTTGGTGTTATTGAAGACCCTCGTTTCTAGGCTTGACAAGCGTGTTGCGTGCCACTCTATTGTTCCTCTAGCCTCACTGACCCCTTGTTCCACCTGCATTACTGACTGATTCAATGCTGGGACATCATCGTCATCCGCTGCCCCGAACACCATATTCAATATCTTCCCCCTGCATTTATCCATCCCCTCTTGCGCCTGGTTACCGCCTGTGGCACACTCTCCACTAAATGAGACAATTGCTCCCTAACTGTACTATAAGTCCACTGTAATTCTTGATACCCCCTTGTACATCATTTAGTATGTGATTCCTTCCCATCTCGGTATACAATTCCGAGAATGATTCCTGCAATTGTTGTACTACATTCGTTATCTTCCATACCTCTATTGTTGTTCGTAGCGACCACTTACGACTTGTTAATAATTTACATGTCTGCCGGCAATACAGTGCCCTGTCTGCAAGGCCTGGATCATTAGCCGTTGGTGTCCAGCACCACTGCTGTGACCACAGATCAGCATCCCCATAGTTATCATCTAGCACGTCCACATATGTTCTGACCCTGCGAAGAAAAGGAACGAAACGTGCTTGTACCACCCCTTTTCTACTACAAGTAATTACAACATCGTACGACATCCTCCAAAATTCCCAATAGTTGTCTCTGGCATTATTGAATACTTTGAACAAAAAAAAGAAAAAAGATAGTCTCCGCATACAATGACAAAAAACTAAAACAACAAACAAGAAAAACGTTACTATTTTCAGACCCACCAAAACGCGAGAAAAAGAGAGAGAGAAAAAAAAACACACATACATACACACACAAAAACGCAAACTATCCCTTGATACAAAAACACAAAATGTAAACACGCCATAGAATATTAAACATACAATAATTTACTCCCTCTGTGACCGTAACTCATGTAGAACGTTATGCGTCACCTTTTGTTATTCCTCCGAGACCTCCTTCCTCTGCTTGCTTTGCCTAGCCTCTGCATACGGATCTCTTCCTTGTAATTGAGGTAATCCGTTCACCATTTCTTTAAAAGGCTTTACTCTACTCACGTTGATATTGACTGTATTTGGGGGCAGCTGCACTTTAACATTCACAGGCGAAGTCATCTCCACGACCTGGTGTGGTCCGTGGTTCAAATGGTTCAGAGCACTACACGACTTAACTTTGGAGGTCATCAGTCGCCTATAACTTAGAACTAATTAAACTTAACTAACCTAAGGATATCACACACCCATGCCCGAGGCAGGATTCGAACCTGCAACCGTAGCGGTCACTCGGTTCCAGACTGTAGCGCCCAAAACGGTCCGTTGTACTTTGTCAAGAATTTCTTCGCCTTTTCCTTAGTTGTATAAAGATTTGTGATTAATACCCATTCACCTACCCTGTACTATGGTAAAGGTCCCAGACGCCTATCCGATTCTTCCTGCCTCTCTAACGCTTTCGTATTGGCCTTCTGTACCACCTTCCAGACTTCCCGTATAGTCCGTGCAAATTCTCTCACTGCGTCCCATTTACCTCCCGATTTCGAACATAGAACGTCAAATGGTGATGCCATCTTTCTTTCATAGACCACCTCGAGCGGTGACATTCCGCCCCCTGAATGTGTTTTGGTGTTATAACGCGATACCACGTATGGTAGATAAACGTCCCAGTTATCATGTAATAACCTAGCATTTTTTAAATTGTCCTATGTACTCGCTCCATTCTCCCATTCGCCTGCGGATGAAATGGACGGGTCCATAATTTTTTAATTCTCAATAGACGACACAACTGTGACATTAATTCGAACACGAAGTTCGTTCTCTGATCCATAATTATCGTATCAGGCACCCTAAATTTCAGTTACCAGTTATTGACTAAAGCTTGTGCTACCGTACTTGCCTGTTCGTCTGGTATTGCAACCATGGCTAGAAACTGCGAAAAATTATCAATTATAGTTAAAACGTAACGATTCCTTGCTGGTGTTTTGCTGAATGGCCCGCCCGATAAACTCGAACAGTTTCGAAGCCTCTGATAACCTTTGCAATGGAATTCTTGCGCGCGCCGCATTCGCTCGCTGCGCACACGGCACACAATTTTCTTCGTATTGTTCCACATCCCATCTCGGAATAAGTCACCAAAATCGTTCTGATACTCGTCTTTCCAATACTCGACGACCACCATGACCCGAAAACACATGATCATGGGCCTGCTTTAAGACTTCCTCTCTCAAACTCTTTGGCACCACAACTCGTGGTCTGCCCCTTGTTACTCTACGCAACAAACTTCCCTCCACAATGAAATGTGGTTGAGTTATAAAGCCCTGGCACTCCTCATCCTCTGCTTTTACCCTATGCCATTCCACGACAGTCTTACCTATTACTTCTAATTTGCGACTTAATGCACCTGCATTCCCGTGTTTCGTCCCTGGCTTATGAATTACTTCAAACTCAAATTCACTTAATTTTAGAGCCCACTGTGTTAACTGACTAAAAGGATCCTTTAGTCCCAGTAACCATCTAAACACTGCATGATCCGTCGCGACCTCAAACTTCCTACCACATAGGTGACAACGAAAATACGCTACTCAATATATTACAGCCAACATCTCCTTTTCCGTTGTGGAATAATTCAGCTCTGCCCTGTTTAACTGTCTACAAACATACGCCACCGGATGCTCCTGTCCATTCACCATTTGTCCCAAAACACAACCTACTGCGCCATTTGAAGCGTCAAATGTAAGATGAAATCTTCATCAAAATTTCGGAACACCAATACCGGACCAAAAACTAATCTCATCTTTAATTTATCGAAATCATCCTGACATTCCTCAGTCCATTGCAATTTAACCCCCTTATTTAAAAGCTTCGTTAACGGCTTGGCTATTTTTGAAAAATCTCTTACAAATATACGATAATATGAACATAACCCAATATATGATGGTAACTGGTGTCGTAATATTTTGAACTGCCTCTCTTAACTGAGGATCGGTTTGAACCCCTTGTTCACTGATTACATGACATAAATACTTGACCTATATCTGCAAAAAATTACATTTTTCTAAACTTAATGTTAACCGTGCCGTCTGCAATCATCTACAGACTTCTCCTAAACGCGATACATGTTCTGATATATCCTTCGAAAATACTATAATGTCATCTAAGTAAACCATAAATGTCTCTGGTTTCCGTCCCCTTAAAATCCCATCTAATAATCGCTGAAAAGTTGCCGGTGCATTGTTCAACTCAAACGGCACGCCTTTATACTGATAGTGTCCCCCAGGAACAGTAAAAGCTGTTTTTGCCCTATTCTCTGGTGCTACTTCCACCTGATGGTATCGACTCCGTAAATCCATCGTCGTAAAATACTTACATTGTCCCATATTGTCCAATGTTATCTTAATATTCTGAATCGGATCTGCGTCCAAAATGGTTTTCTCATTCAGAAACCTATAATCACAAGAAAACCTACGAGGTACGAGAACTACATTGCTTGAACGTGGACTATCACTATGCTCTATGATTCCATCCCGTAGTTGTTGTTCTGTAAACCCCTCTATTAGCGGTTGCATATGACGTGCTACCCTATATGTTTTCCTAAAAAATGGTTCAAATGTCTCTGAGCACTATGGGACTAAACTTCTGAGGTCATCAGTCACCTAGAACTTAGAACTACTTAAACCTAACTAACCTAAGGACATAACACACATCCATGTCCGAGGCAGGATTCGAACCTGCAACCGTAGCGGTCGCGCGGTTCCAGACTGTAGCGCCTAGAACCGCTCGGCCACACTTGCCGGCTATGATTTCCTAAACTCTGGTGTATTATCCTCCAGTGGTTTGTGATTCTTCGTAATCGGTGTTGCCGGCAACATACCCCCGTTTCCGAATAAATCGTTAAATGTCAATAACAATTCCTCCAATGTGATCCTGTCGTCTCCCTGCAAATGCTGTAATTGTCCCCTAAGTTGCGCTGCATCGACTTTTTGCTTACTATTCGCCTTTATATCCTCCCAATCGACGTCATCTTCATCAAAAACATCAACGTGTCCAATAACATCCCTTCCGACAATTTGAAATCCGCTCTGCCGAAGTTGTCTATACTTACAGGAACCCTATAATCTCCTTCCACATAACTTGCGTGAGCTAATCTCCTCCGCACAAAACAGTGCGCATTATCCAACTCCTCATTCCTCTACAGTGTCTCCACTATGCACAATGTCTTCTTTGGAAAGTCCGTATTTGTCGAAACCCAAATAGCCTTCACTGTACCTGCCGATATGTTATCCTTCTGATCGAACTTCAATGAGTCCGTTCGCAGTTTAGCTGGCGTCACCTTCATGATAAGTGCGACGTGCGACATTCGTCCTTTTGCAACCGCTTTCTCCATGCGAAACATTGTTCCACCGAGTCCCACTGTTTGTTGCCAAAGATCTATCCTCCTGTTGAACCAAGCCCGTTCTCGTTTAACGGCTGCTGCCGCCGAGGTTCCCCCTACTTTTACTCCTGCCGTTCACTGCTAGGTGACCAATCTTCCCACATGAGTAACACCGCAACTGACGCTGACATTGCCTCCTAATATGTCTTACCTGGCCACAACCAAAACACCTAATTTCCGTTGCCAAATCTTTATGCTCCACCCTTTGCTTCGTCGCGTAATCTACCTCCTCTAAGTACGTGGCAATCCTTAGAGCAGCCGCAAGGTCACTGGGATTCTCCATTCTCACCCGACGTGACATCTCCGGTAGTACTACCCGCAAAAACACATCTAAAGCCCTGTTCTCGGCCTCTTGTAACAATACTCTATTAGTCTTCTCATTCTGTGACAGTTAGAGCGTTTGTACATTCAGTTTTCGAATCCTGTCTGAAAAAACCTCCACAGTGTCATTTCTCCTCATAACTAATGCACCTAACGTTTTACGAAAAAACCTGGTACTATTCTGTTTTGGTACCTTTGGCGTAACCCAGCCTCTAGCTCTAAGAACGTCTCCACATTGTTCAACGTTTCCTGGTACAGTACGTATCCCCTATCAAGAGTAACTTCGCCACTCTCAACATTACAACATCCGACCACCCGTTGGCCTCAGCCATTGTGATAATGTCATTAAGGAATACAGACACATCCTGCACTGATTTACTCGAAAAGATGTTAATCAATGCTGAGATTGCCGGGTCAAACGGCCTATGACACTCCACGACCAGTAATTTTCTTTTACCCGACGTCCCTTCCCCTCAAATCTCCCTGTTAATTCTTCATATTTTGCCTTGTCCCTTCTCCTCGCCGAATTTGCTCCGTTAGAGCGGCTACAGCTTCCACTGTAGTCAATGCCGCAGCCTCCGCTGCTGAAAGTTTTTCCGACGTTCTTGCTTATTGCTCCACTGTTACCATTAATTTCACACTGCTACTCATTAAACTTAGTTCTTGTAGCGAATCATCGCCCATCTACATTCTGACGAATTGCGCGCCAAATGACCAAATCGCTTACAAATAAAAAAACTCTTTGGAACCAACTTTCTACACGGTAATCCGTGAGCTGTCAGGTTACAAAAATTACATCACTTAGGAGCTATGTTATCATGTCCCCCATTTACCCTCAATCCAGATAAATCTGCAGGCTCCTCCGGCCTTACAAAAGACACCTTTTAAATTTCTATTCTAATTCATACATAACCCTTCATGACACAAAAGAATGATATAAATCAAACGTCACTCACCCATCCACATCATACTCATGAACGACAAGATGTAACAAGAAGTGCACCACCACCCGTCACAAACGCAACCAAACACTTCAACTACCCATTAACACAGGCAATCCGGTAAAAGCGTTGTAACAGGCATCACTTTTGACACCACTGTTGCAGGATCAGGGTGTCCAACCCGGGACTATATCAGAGCTGAAGCCGGGACCCACCGTGCCATATTTTGTCAGGAGTCTGAGCAATAACGTCAAGGGGCAGTGTAGAGTGACACAGCGGTATTCAGTAAGATTCGTATATTCAGATAATTTACAGTACTCGAAGGGTCAAGTGTAGTGTCGGCGTGCCACTTGCACCCTGTCCCGCAAGTCCAGCTGGCGTAGTAGACCCCTGATACGCCGACGCCGCTGCTGCTGTCACCAAGGCCACCCCGCTGGACGTCGGCCACGCTCCGCCAGGCGCCGCCCCCGATGAGTTGCGACTTGCGCCTCGCTGCTGCCCGCGGTTCCTAAGACCGCTACACAGTCCGCGGTCCTCGCCGCCCTCCACCCCGTTTGGCCTGCTCTGCCCGAACATTGGACGAAGGTGGGCGTAACGGTCACCTGTGGCCCGTAGGCCACCTCTGGTCCCAGGAGTGGACCAGATTCGAACCCACGCCCTCCTGGATGATGTGTCGTAACTTGCCACTATTGGTGCTTGCCAGATGGCAACACCTGCCACCGTCTCTGACACTGTTGCAGCACTTCTGCACCTCCTGCTGCATATGCCTTGCCCGGAGACTGGTATACCAGGTGGGACATGAACGTGACCAGTAGAGTCACGTGGAACCGAGCCTCTCCTGGACCTGCTGCTAACCGCTGTCGCTTTCCTCTTTCAAGAAGACTATGCAATCTCCAAGTTCCTTGCTGCCTTTCCGTCCCATCCCAATATTGTGTCTCCAGAGGAAGAATATAGCCCGAACAAGTAAATAAGAAACAGAATACAAGTTTATACAGAATACTTCTAACATTGCTGCCAGACTGGCCCCTACAAGTGAAGACTAGTGCAGGTCCGTCCTGATGCTAAACTGACCTGGCACACTCGGTCCCAAGCTAAAATTGTCAGTCTATTTATATCAGTTTTTCCCTCGTTTCTGACACGATGTCAGAGAGAGAGAGAGAGAGAGAGAGAGAGAGAGAGAGAGAGAGAGAGAGAGAGACAGAAACAATGGCAGGGAGAAATTCCCACTTGTCAGCTACCTACAAATCGCCAATCTTGGCTATGGCCTAGTACCTTACGTAATACATCGCAATAACTTAAAGCAACGCTGCAGTTTTCTGCCTCATTGTTGCTCCACTCAAAACAGATCATGCATGCAGTGCTGCTGTCGCAGCTCCGTGCCCATGAGTGCAATGTTTACCTTGCCTCGCCCATTGGCTGCTGACTGTTACCACGCTCTGCCAGCAAACCCAGATTCCATCGCCCAAACGTGTCTTCATTAAATTTTTTTCTAAATTTCCCTTTACTTCAACTAGGACTAATACTAGCATAGGAAAACTCAGTATTTGATTTTCCAGTATTTCTCAACCAATAGCCACATTTGCCTAAATCGAAAAAGCTTAATTCTCATTTTATCACTTAAGTATTTTCAAACCTAATAAATTTTATTCATTATAAGTAAGTACCATCAAAACTCATTTTCCTGTTTCAAAAAACGCAAATTCTCTCCTTTTCATTCAAATTGTTTTTTAGATCTAAAGTATTTAATTCTTTCTAAATAATAACCAAAAAATCTCATTTGCCTATTTAAAAACAACCATTTCCTCATTTAAAAAATTTCCAAGTCTAATTAATTTTATTCTTTATAAATAAGAACCATATAATACGTAAAATCTCAAAGTTGCAATTTAACAGAACAGTTTTCAACAAAAATAAAAAATACAATCTCACTATATATAAGTACAATGGAAACAAAAATTTTTAAGATACCTGACCTATTTAATGACTTAGAAAATTATAGTAAAAGAAAGCATAAATTAAGGTATATTTAATTTGAAAATTATTGTAAAGAAAATGGTTGCTCAAATATAACTAGAGAATATCTGCTGGGATTTATTGATTCTTTAATAGAAAAGAAATGAATAAAGAAATAAACATGTGAGAACTAAACTATAAAACTTTAAAAGGAGTTCCATCAGTTGCTAAAACAAAGTATAGAGAATTATTCCGAATTTAATAAACTTACATTAATGCATCTTATTGTAAGTCCTTTTGACAATATTAACAATAATGACAACAATAATAAATTACACAAAAGAGTCCTTAAAAGAAGTTCAGCTCATCTGTAAAAGAGAAAAAAATTCAAAACTTCAAAAAAAAAAACAGTTCATAGATCTTATAAAAAAATCTGAAGATAAAATTATCAACAATTAATATTTGAATAAAACAGCTGTAAGTGAGGACAAAATTAATAATAATATTGATAAGAAAAATAATAATAATAATAATAATAATAATAATAATAATAATAATAATACTGAGAATTATATTCAAATACTTCCAGATATTAAATATCGAGAAATCAAACAAAAATTATCAGGAAATCAACCAGGTTTAAATTTTATAGATGATTAAAATTAGTTCAAATCAAGTAAATGCATTTACAGAAAACATCTTGCTATGGAATCTTGAGAAGTAAGTTATGGAATTACAAATAATGATAATATTGTTGAACCACAAGGATTGTTTAACCAAATTAACGATGAAATAATGTCCAAAGAGCCATAAATGTTAACGTGACACTTATTACCATTTTAAAACACAAGAAAAACTAAAAGGATACAATTTGGAAACAACCAATCAAGTTTCAATCAGAACAACTGATTTAGAAGGTTATCATCGAATATCATCGAATAAGTATTAATTGAAATGGAAGAAATGCAAAGGAAAAAATTTGGTTCGTCTTTATTTTATACTGATGATTAATCTATACCATAACATTGTTTGATCTAATTATACCGATTTACATAGAGTAATTAAAGATAAAAAAGTGGCAACGAATCTAAAAAATACAGATCAATAATTTTTATTTATTCTATAAAATCATCTTGAAATCCAGCAGATGTTCATTTAAAAAAGTTAATAATTTAAAAAATATTGAACTAGAATGAGATGGTATTTTTGAACTACAGAAAATTAATTTTGCAGTTCAGTTAAGAAATAATGTAAAATTTGGAAAGAAATCCAATATTTCAATTAATGTTTATGTGTATGACAGCAATGAAGGCAAAGAAAAAATTATTTTAATCCTCTTTACCATACACGAAATAAACAAGACAAATATTATAAAGCTTTAATAAAATATGAAAATAATTCAGATTATTGATGGATAAAAGATTTATGTTAAATAATTTGTCAACAACCAAGTAAACACAATTTAAAAAAATTATCTTTCTGATTGGTGTCTCACGTATTTTGATGCACGAGAACTAAATTAAGTAGTCATTGTATAGAACAAAAAGAGGTAAAAATAGTGTGCATTTCAAAATAACAAAAATTGAATTTAAAAGTTATTATCATTCATTATGGGTGCCTTTGGTTAATTATGTAGATTTCGAATGGTCATTAGCATTTGCCCAATAAATGCACACAAATCTTATATTTAAACATATCAAAAACGTTCAGCAATTTCATTTCGCTATTACATTAAATATTATAAAAGAAATTATAGAAATCCAGTTTCTTGTGCAGCTAAAGATGCAGCAAAATTATTAATTCAAATGTTAAAATATGAATCAAGGGAAATTGCTAGAATATATGAACGAAATATTACAATGTAAGTAGTTAACGAGATTTAATCTTGCTTAAAAATTCAGTAACTTGCCATATTTATGAAAAAGAATTTAATTTAGGGAAACAAGACATCACTGTCATTTAACAGGAAAATATCGAAGATTTGTATCTGAATGTTGCAATTTGAATTACAAATATTCAGCCTATTTTTCATTTGCAGTCATCATTTTGACAATTACCATGTTCATTAGTTTATTAAAGAAGAAGCTATTGGTAATAAAGACATTGATGAGTTTCCAAATAATGTACAAAAAATATTTCTTTTAGTATGCAAGTTGAAGGTGCATTCAACTTAAAACATTTAGAAAAATTCTATTAGTGGCTTGATAAACCGATAGATTATCTACTATCTTACAAAGGAACAATTTAGAGAGAAAGAAAAATATTTTGTAGGTGAACAATTAGATTTAACAAACTGAAAAGTAGCTTACCCTTAAGAATGTATGCATACTGAAGAAAAACTACAAGATACTAAATTTCCTAAAAACGAATGTTCACATAAAAAACTTAATAAGGATGGTATTTTCGATGAAGATTATTAAAGAGCAACAACAGTTTGGGAAAACTTCAATGTCAAAAATTTACATGAATATGCAAAATTATTTAATAACTTTGATGTTTTAATTTTAAGAGTAGTTTTTGAACATTTCTGAGATAGATGAATGAAATCTTACAAACGCGATACTCCTTGTTACTTTTCAGATCCAGGATTACCTTGGAAATCTATATTTAAAATGACAGAAACGGAGTTAGATGTATTACATGAATATGATATGATTTTACTTCTGGAAATAGAATTTGTGGTGGAATAACTCATAGTTTAAAAGATTTGCAAAATCAAATAATACATATATGAAAATGTTGAGCCAAAACACGAAATTATGCAAATATATTGCATATTTTAAAATGGAAGTGAAATCCCATGCTTCTTAGCAGAACCAAATGGAAAGGTGCAAGGGACCAACACTGTCACACTACGCAAGTTCCCAATGGAGTTGGTTTACCGTTGCTCCTCTCTGGCTGTAATGGGGATGAATGATGATGATGAAGAAGACACAGCAACTCTCACTCATCCTGGGTTTGGTGAAAATATCTGACCCCACCAGGAATCGAATCCAGGACCCCATGCTTGGGAAGCCAGAATGGTACTGCAAGACCACGAGCTGCAGACATTGCGTTTTGAGATGAAATAATTTTTGTTGCTTGGCAATGTCTCAATTTGTACATTTTCAAAACTTCAGTTGGGTTGTACCAAACTGCTTTAATGGTGAAAAGTACCTTAAAATGCAACGATTATAAATTTAGTTTTATTCGAAAAGAAAATAATAAGTAAACTTTAACAATGTCTAAGTCTCTCACTAAGATAAAGATAAGTACTAGAATCGTATGATTAGGACAATCAGATTAGCGAATGAGTTATTTTTAGTTTGATACACAAATGAGGAAAAAGATAGCTAGAGACTTTGAAAAGATTTCTACAAGATATGGCTAATTCAGTATTTGATATAACATTTAAAATATTAGACGTAAGCACAATATTAAAATAATAACAAAGTTAAGAAACTTAGGAATTATATTTCAAAACCATATTAAGATTATTTTACTGTGTTTCAGAAAATTCAGTTGGATTACATAAGACGAAAATAAAAATAATATCCAACAAACCAATAGTAATTGAATGAGAAATCGAAATATTTCGGAATTAAGAATGTATGATTTTCAGTATATTGTTATGGAACTAAAATGTGCAGAAAATATTGATTTATGTTACAGGCATACATTAACAATGCATGCATTGAAGATTTTTATAAGGATATGAAATCAGTGATAAGTAAATTTGAGAGCAATGAATATCATAAAGGTAATTTTTATTAAATTCCTCGTGTAAGTACGGAAGGTTTCAGAAAATTGAAACATTAAAATTGTGGAAAAATTATGTGACAACATATCATTAGTTTCATACGGAAAACATTTGCATATGATATTAGTGAAAAACATTAGAACACTTCTAAAGGAATTAAGAATTCTGTCGTGAATTTCATCAGATCATTTATTGTAAATTAGAGTACTGTTTACTGTGATGAAATTGTTTTTAGTTCTGATGGTGATAAACATGTTGCATTACAAAATGGAATTAATACATTTAGATTTGGTCATTGTAAGTTAAATCCAAATAAAATAAAGGATGATGAAAATTATTTTTTATGAAAATTATACGTTTGCACAGAATATCAAATAAAAGAACTTAATAAATTTCAATATTTGTTCATGACATGTTGAATTTGAAATCTTTAAAAAAAATCTACAAACTAATTTTCCACCAAAACCTCAATTTCTGGATTATAATAGCTTTCTATTTTTATATTTTAAGGCTATTCAGCTTTTGAATAGTCACAGTTATGAATATATTTGGAAGAATTTTAAATTTCCTTTCCATATTTTTCACAATTAAATGTTGTAATGTGTCGTTTATAAAGAAATTAAATTTTTTCTTTTAGTCTTTGCAACCTGATTTTAAAGGAAAATTCAGTCTTGTTATTTTAATTTCCTTATGAATGTTTTTTCCATATTATGCAATGAAAAAATTATTTTATTTTAGCTATTTTTTCATAAAGAAACGAATTCATTCAAACCTAAATATAAATTAGATATTTTTTCCTTATATAAATGGAATAGCTTGTCAACCTAAAGAATTATAAAATTATTTATAATAACAAAAATGTTTTAATAATTGTTGGTGAGAAAAATAATCTTTGACTTAAATCTAAAAATATTAGGAGTATTGAAAATTTAGAAAAGATTTAAGTAATTAGTTTATAAGTAAAATTATAAAAAAATAACTAAAGTGCCGCCAACAGTTACACTTACTTCTGCATACCAATTTTATAAATGATCCTGGTTTATATTCTGGAGTTATGAAACGAAATTGTTGTCACAGAAAATTTTGGGTTTATGAAAAAGTTTTGCATCCCTTCACAAACATGGTAAATAATGATTGACTTAAATAATGATTAATGTAAAACAACTTTATGAATCTCAAATAAAAAATTTAACCCTCCAAGAGTCGCGCATGTATCTGTGATACACATGACCTACTTTTTCACTGTTTTTACCGCAATTAACAGTGGTAACGGTTTGCTGGCCCATCACATCCCGATACTGACAAGGTCATAAATGAGTCAGGTGTGGGAATGTGTACTGTCTGTATCTCTCAGATACAGCGAGGCTACTGGGCTAACGCTTTGTCGCCGCTAATGACTGCAGCTGTTGCGTTGTTTGCAAGTCGGCAGTTGTATTGTTCTCTTCTAAATGAACCAACGTTTCGTTGTAGCTACATGTACTCTTTCAAAATGAGTAAACGATGTGATCTAGAAAATCCTAAGGATTTAGAAGAAGTACATCGCCTTCTTCTCTATGACGTGGGATCCATTGAAGATGAAGATGATGATGATCTTGCAGGAACTGATTCAGAAACCGAAGATATACTCGAAACACGATCAGTAGACTCAGACACAGAATTGGATGAAGAGGAAAATAATGAAGCGCAGGAAACAGCTGAATATTACTATTTTGGTGAGTAGAAAAGACAATAAATATGCTTTCAGATGTAATAATAACAATACCTAATAATGGTGTAATGTACTTATTTTTTATTTTAGATAATGATGGAACTAAATGGAGGAAAGTGCCTTGGAAAGCAACACAGACACGGCCTCATAATATACTAACCAAACTGCGTGGGGTAGTTGGAGAATCAAAGAAAATGGTAACTGAAATTGACTGCTGGAGCCTATTCATCAGTAAGGATATCCTAGCTCTAATTGTGGTCAACACTAACAGGTGTATAGCTGATCTAAAAGGAAACTTTGCTCGCAAGAGTGACTCCAAGGACACAGACGCAATCGAAATAAAAGCCTTTCTTGGTTTGTTATACCTTGCTGGTGTGTTCCATGGTGGGCGACAGAATGTTCACGACTTCTGGACAGCAGATGACCTTTGTCTGAATATTTTTAGAAAGACCATGTCAAAAAAAAGTTTCCTGTTCCTAATAAGATGTGTTCGTTTTGATGATGGAGCCACAAGATAAGAACGGTGCAAGACAGACAAATTAGCAGCTGTGAGGGAAATGTTCACCATGTGTTTGAATAACTGCAAGACACATTAGTCCCTCGGCTCAGAACGTCACAGTTGATGAGCAGCTACCAGCATTTCGAGAAGAATCTCTTCATAATACATAGGATGTTTTGGTGGAAAATGATATAGATTAAAAAAATTATAAAATAGTTTTTATATAGTTTTATATAGTTCATCCATGTTTACAAAATTTAAACTCATTATTAATTCTCGTTTTCCACACAAGTTTCCTGTTACTCTGATCGCAGCAATTTATTCTCCTCTTCTGCTTTTCCGCAGCTAATAGAAGTTTTTCATCAGCTTCATCTCTTATTTTCTTATTCTTCGTTGTCTCAACATGAAATCTGTTCTTTATATGTTTCATCTGTTGGATTAACTCCCTTATCTGCACATGTTAGACTTTTTTCAAGCTTAGTAAATGGTTTGCAGTAATTAAAACCGTGAAGGTACATCTCTAATTTTGGTAAATTATTTAAATCTCAATTTACTAATTCTTTACCATGTTTAACTTTTCCAGAATATATGTGGTACATTATTCAAAAATCTAATCAAACATGGAATTCCTTTGGGATTATTAAATATAAAAATCATGAAATTTGTTTGCTAGTGTTTACATTATTCCATCTTTCTTATCACAATAATTTCCATTTTCTTCACCATGGATTACTGTTAAAAACACTGGCATCATTCATCCCAAAAGATTCATGTTGTTTTTGTCACCATCTCCTTACTGCACCTACACCGACGTATTCTTAAGATATACCAAGATTACTTTTTGAAAAACCAGCTAAATATCATTCAATAATTGTTCTTATCAAATGATTATATTTAATCCCTTTACTTGATTTTATTTTATTTGGAAGTTTCATTATATAAGGCATTCTGCATGCATACCACTCACAGTACTTATTTTGTAGTTCAAGTTTCATTATATCATCTGTTCTTTAATATTGTTTCCAAAATTTTTAATTTATTGCCATTGAACTCCACTGGTAACTTTCAAAAAAATTTTAACTATCCAAAAGGTTTTAATCCAGAAACAATATCTTCAGTTTGGTTGACAATCCCTAACATTTTTTTCACTTATATTTACTTCTTTAATATCTTCGTTAATTTTGTTTCTATTTCATAATTTTCTAACAAACAACTCTTTTTTGAGTAACTTAAATTACTGACAAATTGTCAGCTTTTCTATTGTTTAATTGATGAAATATCATTAAATTCCTTTAAATAATGTTCAATCTAAGGAACCTTTTGTTTTTTTCAGCTTCTCTATTTATCTAGTTGCTTTTAGAAATCTTTGTCCTAATTCTTCAATTCGTTAGTTAACTTTTTTAAATGTAACAATAATTTCATTTTTAACTTCTTCATATTCTGTTCTTGGTTATTTTTTCATTTCTTAAACTATTCTTTTAATTGTTCATTAAGTTATGTATTTCTTTTGGCTTTTTTTTAAAATTTCTGAATTATGTTTTGCAAACATTTATTAAGAATACAAAGTATATAAATATGATAGTAATTTCTCTGTATTTTAATTTTAGTGTTCATTTTCATCATTTATGCTCAGCATTTTATGTGTAACATTTACATTCAATTTCTATGTTTAACAGTTATATTCAGTGTATATGTTCAATATTTATGTTCATCATTTATGTTTCACATTTAACAGTATATATCTGAATGTATGTGGAATTTTTTGTACACTTCCTTATATTTTTATTAGAACCTTCAGAAACTCCTTAATCTCTTGTATGTATTTATCTTGATTAATTTTACTTGTGTAATGAAACCAAATTCCAACATGTTGTACATATTCTTGAAACTGTAAAACAACTCCAACGAATTCATGATTAATATGATTTCAATTTGTATCATCTCATCTAAATCATTTAAAAAATAAAAATTATCTGTAACTTACAGTTTTTTTCTTGAATTACTTTAACTTAAAAAAAACAATGAATCCCTATATGTCCTATTGTAGGAAAATATTCTGTACCTGTATTTGGATTTTCAAAAATTTAATCGACAAAAGCTACAATTGAATTAACTCACATTCATCTAATTCATTATTTTAATCATTATTTTCAATAAAAATATCCATTTCTTCATTAATTTTGTTGTTACTTTATCGCTCTGTTTTATAAATTCTTGATATTTTGGTTGATCTAAGTTATTTTAGAAGCATGTTACTTTCGAGCAGTTCAGAACTAATGTGCTCCGAAAATAGCATGAACAACTCCAACTAATTCATGAGCATAACATGATGTCATAGGAACAATGATGTATTGAACATAATCTGTTACCAAAAGATCATCCATAAAATACTTCAAAATGGCCTATCGCCAAAATTGTACAATCGTACAGTAAATAAAGAAAATGGCAATTTAAGGCTTCAAGGAAATGATTAAAAAAGATTTAATATGGAATTGAATGTGATATAAAGTTTATCCAACTACGTTTCTTAATTTTTTTCAGATATTCATACTTTTGGTTTACAACCTGTACTTTAGTTATATAAGTTATACAAGTATAATTCAGGTGATTATTTCAATTCAGTGATAATTATTTATAATGGAGAAAATATTAACTGTTCCAATTAGAGAAACTTATAAAAGAGTTTCAGTATTTGGTTTTTATTCCACTTTTTAGCTCTAATAATTACACCAAAAAATAATAAACTATACTATGACTGAAAAACACCTGAAATTCCTGTTAGTCATTACAGTTTGAAAAGTTTAAAAAGAATTACTCATAAAAAATCCTAATATTCATATTAAAGCACATAACTTTTAAAATAGATTAGTTATCGAAAGTGATAAAAAATTATACATGGCTAAAGAAGACCAATACATCTGTTACTATTAGACTTAAGATATTTTGCCTCTAGTAATATTCTTCTGCCTATTGGAGACTCCACTTGGTTGCCAAGCGACAGCCAGTTACATTAATCCTTAATCTAAAACAGCAGGTTGAAATCAGAATATAAGCACCGCAGTTACATTGAATTCTGTAATAAGAAACTAGTATAATTATTACACAAATTCTAATGCAGTACTTTTCCTTTTTCTTTCTGAAGTGATTCTGTTCCTCTAATGAATCATTTACTATTTAAACTCAGATATTTGGCCTCTAGTTACTACCTTCTGTGTTTTGGAGGCCTTACTGATGTTGACAAGGGGCAGCCAGCAAGATTATGAAAAATACATCGGAGTTCACTGCATACTATGCTCTGGCACACAAAAACTTTTCGAGAAAACAGAAAAAAGTGATAATTCTCTTTTGTTGGTCATTTTGTTTTCGTTGTATTTGTGTAGAAGTTCGTTTTTTCAAGATAGGCAAATGAGATTTTTTCTTAGGAAATATTGGGGTCAAGTCTGTTTCTTTTTTAAAACTGGATGTTTTATTCACAAATGCTCTTTGTCCCAGATGTCTCATGAATATACCACTCATCGGATATCAATGATCAATCAATGCCCACACTTGTGTATTTTCCAAATCACACATCGTGAGAAGCCGTCTTTTCTGTTGTATCATCAATGCATTCTTTAAACTAGAGATGTTATTTGGAAGAGTTACCAAATGTATTAAAATAAATGCAGAACCATTACACAGCATTAGGCGCTGTAGACACAGTGGAAATTCGCTGTGCCCATGAAAACAGGCAGGATAATCGACATCAGCGTTCAGTACATATTCATCAAAGGCATCTGCAGCTACATCTACAGCCATCGGAACCTTCCAAATGGCACAGGTCGTTGTGTGGCTTGTCTGTACAGACCTTTTACATCCATATGAAGGATGTAACTGTAATCTTCAGAAGGCCAGCACTCTTACTTGCTGATTCGTTAGTATCCCCCGACAAGTCCACATTCTAAAAAAACTTCCATATCAACGGTGGTCAAAATTCTAATGTTGGCACATGTCTTTTTTAACATTGCAGTCCACGAAAGCACTGATGCGGTGTAATATCTGGCAGGATCTAGAGCGTGTGTTCCCAGGCACACACTACAGACTTCCTCAAAGAGGTATGTGAGCAGGCACCAGTCTGTCTCCAAGTATAATTTCTCCAGGTATAATTCAGCATTTCCCTCTAAATTAGAAATGTCCTCCTTCTGCCAACCAGAATGAGGTTCGAAGGAGAGCTTCTGTAAAGTTTGGAAGGTAGGAGAAGAGGTACTGGCAGAAGTAAAACAGTGAGGATGGGGTATGAGTCGTGTTTGGGTAGCTCTGTTGGTAGAGCACTAGCCCACGAAAGGCATAGGGCCCTAGTTCTAGTCTCGGCTTGGCTCACAGTTTTAATCTGCCAGAAGGTTCCATTTCTGCCAGCCATTCAGCATGTGCTTTGTACTCCGAAATCATTATGGCAATGGCCTTGAGTTTTCTATTGAATGCAGTTACATTGGGGAAAAGTGTTTTACGGAGTCTCCCAACTGAATTCAATTATTCATAAGAAAGGCAGCCTTTTGCGACACTAACAAATGCTGTACGTCATCAGAGGAAGCGGATACGGTGAGATGCATATTCTCCCTATGCACTGTTTCAGCACGTTGCTGAAGAGATGCATGCATAAATCGTCAAGAACTCAAGAAATATAACATTATTCTGACGTGATTCGTTTTTAGAATGAAATTCAGTTTCCTGTCTTTTCAGGTGTGATACTGTCGTCTCTCTTGTACCTGAACTTACTCAAGCGCTCAGCAAGAAAATGAGCATCATATACTTTCAAATTATGGTAGACGGTGGGTACGTATAACAGCAGTTTTTGTTTCAAGTTGCATTCACTGTGGGCAGCAATGCAGAATTTCCCTATTAGATGGCAGTGGTCTGTACGTGGTGGGTACGCTCCCCTATCCTGTGGCCGCCCAAAAATATGACAGTCAAGTGCCTGCTAGTGTAAGGCTTCATTGTCCTGCAAGTTGGCCATTGGAATGTTGCCGTGACAAAGCTCATCAACACTCAGTTCCAGTTGTTGGAGCTCAGAGAGCAAACATCTCGTAGGATTATCCCCAACATAAGATTCCAAATGATTGACACGTAAGTTATACAAGCTTTCAACATTGTATACTGCCACATAAAGTACGTGTCATTTAAAGTGGTGTGCGAGACTGTGGGATCGCCTTCTTAATATGCAACGGAACTAGTGTACACTCGAAGACAGCACAGCGTATACAATGAAAGGATAGCATTCCTGGTGGTGAGCATTCTTAAACCTTTGGTACTTATAATTCTGGGTAGGCATTTCCACCCATACAGGTTCCTGGCTCGAGCAATCAGTCACTCACGCTTAGTGAATGAGTTGAGACATTTGTGACCAAAATGCTTTTCCAAGTTTCTTTTAATAATTGGGTGGTAAATATGTTGAACATGAGTATGAGCCAGACGTAGTGACACTTCTCACCCTTGACGAAAAACAATATAGCTACATAGCCGACACGCTGACTTTCTGCTTTGGAAAGTAAAGAGGTCCGACTACTTTTTTCTTTACTTCCTTCAGCACAGTGTCATTTTCATTATTTTCTTCTGTCTTCCTTTATTTATGTTCTTCCCACAGACCATAAATACGAAATGAATACTGATTGAGATTTTCCCGACGTAAGAACTACTTCTTGGTTCATGCGCGTCGGATAGTACCATTCTCATTATGCCATACAGCAGAGATGTATGCCCTCGGGAATTTAAAGGCTGTATTTTTCCCTTGCTTTCAGCCTTTTGCAATTCCAGCACAGGAAGTCGTCGGCTAATGATTCTACGCCACATTTGCAATTAATTCTTTTTCCCCTACAATTCTGGAAACAGCTTCTGGCCCACTTGAGTAATCATTGGTTATTTTGGCCTCTCTAAAGCACTGTATATATAACCATTTCAGGAGTGGTTGTCCCAGTTCAAAAATTATCTGTAAGTGGGAGAAGTACAATATCGGTCTCTAGAGAATTCAGAAAACTGATGCTTTAAGCTCTCCATAAGAATGATAGTGTTATAAGAATATAGACACACTTCTCGAAGGCTTTTGACAATGTTGACCCAGAAATACAATGTGGGCTGGTTGTAAGAACTCCAGTAAACAGCCGCTTTACTACTGTTCTCGGAATAGCGCAGGAAACCTGTTTTAGCAGCATGGAATAAAGCGTAACCCGAATATAAACTCCTGATAGCTTAAACAACCATTTCCGGACTGGTCACCCCTGTAGTCCGGCAAAAGTTACATTAATCCCTCATTACAAAACAGCAAGATCAAGTGCGCCTATAAGCACCATACCCTGTTTTATGTAATAAGAAGCAATGTATTTGCCACACAACTTTCAATGTAATTATTTCCCTTTTTTTCAGGAATGATGCTGTCCACGAATAAACCAGTTACTATTAGACTTCAGATATTTTGCCTCTAGTAATATTCTTCTGTCTATTAGGGACTTCACTGGGTTGCCAAGCAACAGTCAATTATATTAATCCTTCATCTAACACAGCAGGTTCAAATCAGACTATAAGCACCATAGTTACATTGAATTATGTAATTAGAAACTAGTATAATTATAACACAAATTCTAGTGGAGTACTTTTCCTTATTCTTTCTGAAGTGATTCCATTCCACTAATGAATCATTTACTGTTTAAACTAAGATATTTGGCCTCTAGTTACTTCCTTCTGTGTTTTGGAGGCCTTATTGATGTTGACAACGGGCAGCCAGCAATATTATTAAAAATACATCGGAGTTCACTCCATACCATGCCCCGTCACACATAAAATTTCCGAACAAACACAAAAAAAGTGATAGACCAGAGAAAAGTTCCTCTTTTTAACTGTCTTCTTCCTACATATTCGATGTCCCTTAGCATACACATATATAATAATTATGTACCCAGGTAGTTACATCGCAGAAGAATATTTCACTACTAATTCTAAAACTATACGCTGTCAGCAGAAAGAAAACTGCTATTCTACAAATCGGACCGTCGATCGTCAGATTCCTTAACCAGGCAGGTCGGTTGGAGAATTTAAAAAGAGAAATGCATAGTTAAAGTTAGATGTAGTGGGATTAGTGAAGTTCGGTGGCAGGAGGAGTAAGACTTTGGTCAGGTGAATACAGGATTATAAATACAAAATTCAAATAAGGATAATGTAGGAGTATGTTTAATAATGACTAAACAAATAGGAGCGCAGGTAAGCTACTATGAACAGCATAGTGAACGCATTATTGTAGCCAAGAAAGACACGAAGCCCACGTGTAACACAGCAGTACAAGTTTATATGTCAAGTAACTCCGCTGATGATGAAGAGACTGAAGAAATGTATTATGTGGTAAAGGAAATTATTCAGATAGTTTACACACTGGAAAATTCAATGGTCATGGGGAGGGGGCCTTGAATTCGATAGTAGGGAAAGGAAGAGAAGGTAAAGTAATAGTAAAGAATGAAAAGGAAGCCGCCTGGTAAAATTTTGCACAGCGCAATACTTAATCACCGTTAACACTTGGTTAAAGAATCATAAAGGAAGCTGTATTCATGGAAGAGACCTGGAGCACCGGAAGGTTTCAGACTGATTATATAGGCATAAGACAGAGATTTAGGAACCAGGTTTTAAATTGTTAAGACATTTCCAGGGGCAGATGTGGACTCTGACCATAATTTAATGGTTATGAACTGCAGAATAAAACTGAAGAAACTTGAAAAAGGTTAGAATTTATGGAGATGGAACCTGAACAAACTAAAAGAAGCAGAGGATGTAGGGAGTCTCAGAGAGAGCATTTGGGAATGACTGACATGAACAGAGTAAATAAATACCGTGGAAGGTGAATGGGTAGCTTTGAGAGATGAAATACTGAAGGAGGCACAGGATGAAGTAGGTAAAAAGACGAGGGCTAGTAGACATCCTTGAGTAGCACAAAAGATATTGAATTTAATTTATGAAAGGATAAAATATAAAACTGCTGTATGTGAAGCAGACGAATAGGAATACCAACGTATCAAAAGTGAAATCGACAGGAAATGCAAAATGGCTAAACAGGAGTGGCTAGAGGACAAATGTAAGGATGTAGAGCCATATATCTCTGGTGGTAAAATAGACCTTTGGAGAAAAAAGAACCACCTGTAGGAACACCAAACCAATCCTAAACAAAGAAGGGAAGGCAGGAAAGTGGAAGGAGTACATAGAGGGTCTATTCAAGGGCGTTCTACTTGTGGCAAATATTATGGAAATCAGAAAGGACCTAGATGAAATTGAAATGGGACATATGATACTGCGTGAAGAATTTGATAAATCACTGAAAGACCTATGTCGAATCAAGGCCCTGGGAGTAGACATTATTCCATCAGAACTACTGACAGCCTCAGAAGAGCCATTCCTGGAAAAACTCTACCATCCAGCGAGCAAGATGTATGACACAGGCGAAATTACCTTAGACTTCAAGGAGAATATAATAATTCCAATCCCAAAGAAAGCAGGTGTTGACAGGTGTGAAAATTACCGATCTAACAGTTTAATAAGTCACAGCTGTAAAATGCTAACACAAATTCTTTACAGACGAATGGAAACACTCGTAGAAGCCGAACTCGGGAAAGATCAGTTTGGATTCCGTAGAAATGTTGGAACTCGCGAGGCAATACCGAACTTACAGCTTATCTTAGAAGACAGATTAGGGACCGGCAAACCTATGTTTCTTCCATTTGTAGGCTTAAAGAAAGCTTTAGACAATGTTGACTGGACTACTCTCTTTCAAACGGTGGCAAGGGTCCAATACAGGGAACGCAACGCTATTTACAGTTTGTACAGAAACCAGATGGCAGTTACAAGAGCCCAGGGGCAAGTAATTGAAGCAGTGCTTGAGAAGGGAACATTATTGCGCACATCTCGAATGCATTGCAACGTGCTGTTCTGAAGAGATATACACCCCCTCGTACTCTTACGGATTGATGGAGAGCCCTACAGGATTCATGGTGTCAATTCCCTCCAGCACTACTTCAGACATCAGTCGAATACAAGCCACATCGTGTTGGGACACTTCTTGGTGCTCGTGGGGACCCTACACGATATTAGGCAGATGTACCAGTTTCTTAGGCTCTTCAGAGTATATCCGTTTAAAGAGACAGCTAATGCATTCTTCATAAGTAATGCATACCAAACGAGTCAACGTTACGTAGATGACGTGGGGTAGTGATTAATTATATAAGAGGACAACTACTAGCTTTCCATATTACAATACATGCTCACAATACAACAATTCAAAAGAAAACAGGTCCCCAAGTCGAGTGTACTTGACAGTAACGTTTTGTCAATGTCTTGATCTCAATATCTCTTTCATCAGGGTGAATGCTGACTCTCTTTGCAGGACTGAAGGTAGAACGTCAAAACGTGCATGAGGCATAGTTACATGTTTGCGGGCCTATTGTCAATTTTCCTAACAGACTGGAGTTAGTGCAAGGCCATAGCTGCATGGTGTTGCTGCAGTAGTACCCATGAGGTGTTGTTTCTATATCCTGTGATGAATCAATTACAAGCTACTGTAACACGGAAAATGCAGATAAAATACCTTATACATCTTCCACCATTTTCGCCCTTTAATATTCGTTGGTAAACTGTCCTGTAGTTATGATTCTGAAGCTATAATCTTTATTTTAGAAACTACAGGTATATTTAATACGTAATCGATGTAATAGTGTATTCATTTCTTACTGTATATAACTGATTGTAATTATAATGAAAAGATTGTAAATTGCTGGGTAATAGCCAAGATAAGTTTATTGACATGTATGGCTAGCAACTATGACATTGTAGTAGCGGTGCTGTTGTTTGTATTTGCATATGGAGAGTGTCTGTTGCATTGCGAGCAGAGAGGAGGCAGAGCAGCTCAAGTCATGAAAGAGTGCGGAAGTGTTCGTTGGGTCCTCCAGCTGACGCTGTGTGCAGCTATGCTCATGCCAATGTAGACGCATCCCATTCGTTAACCATGAATATTGAGCGCACTGTAGGAGTGAACAGGCGGAGGATGGTGCAGTTCCAGCTATTGCCTGTCCCATAGTTATCCGCGGCTCTGGAAACGCCTAGGAGTTCTCACTGAACAGCAGCAGCAGAAATAACGGCAGCTCAGCCTTGTCGTCGGCTATACTCTGCGTCGTCCGCACAGCTACAACATCGTAATATGGTTCAGTGAAAAATTATGAACTTACGTAGACATTATTCAGCAATATTTATTTCACAAAGTACGGCTGACCTGAACAGTAACCCACAATATTTAAAACTTGTAGTGGACCTGTATTGTCATTGTCCTCAGACATTATTACCAAGCTGAGTCCCTTTTCCTTTCCATGCAGTCACCGAGTGTCGTAAGAATATGAAAATTGATTAACTATTTACTGCCAGTTTTGTGTGTTTGCTAATGACCAGTTTTAGTCTAAATGTTCTGCCTCAGTAACTGTTCATTCTTGTACTGCATGACAGAGGCTGGCCAAACTAGTAATTAAAGATACAGTACAAATAAAGAGTGCGCCATTTATTTTATTCTGTATTTAGCTTAGCGACCGACTTCTGCTGGCTTGGTATCTATTTTGTTGTCGTTATTTTAAAAGCAAATTCAATTGTTAATTTGTTAAAGTAAATTAAGTTCAATCTTTCAATAAGCAAGATTAAGTAGCTTGCCTTTTTCTAAATTTTACATTACGTTACACTGAGGTTACTGAAAGTTATTTTTTTACGTAATAAAGTTAAAATTTATTGAACCAGTAATTTCATTTAACGCTACTTTAAAAATTTAGGATTTCTCAATCAGTAACTGAAAACTCAATGCTTTCTCATACATTTATTTTCTCGTGAACTGTTGTGCTGTGGAAAAGCGTGATAACCTTCTTTTGTCAAACCAGTGATTATTTGCTTAAATTTCTTTGCCATTACCTTTCTCAAGATTCTGGAGATTGAATGCCCTAGCAATCTGGCGATCGTTTAATTATCCCTTTCTCTGCTAATCAGTGTTTTCTTTGTGTTATCAATGACTTTTGTACTAAATGTTAAGTAGAAATTTCAAAGAAGAACCTCACGTCCTATATTATTGAGAACTAGGGAAGACGGATATGATACCTAATTTGGGGTGGAAATCAGTAAAAGGAAGGCGTTTATCGTTGGGGAGGGAACATCTCACGATATTTCAATCACCAACTTCCTCCTCCGAATGCCAAAATATTTTGTTGCCACCGACGTACATAAGAAGAAATGATTAGCATAACAAAGTAAATGAAAAAGAGCTCGTAGATTAAAATATAAGTGTTCGTTTTTGCCACCTGCTATTTGACTGTGGAGTTAAAGAGCATTAGTGTGAAGGTGGATCTATGACACTCTGCAGGCACTTAAGTGTGATTTGTGGAGTGGCCATGTAGATGTGCAGATTGCTCTGTCCGACCATCGTGAGAAGAGTACTCAGCGCTTTTCCTAAATAAGTTCAGGGAAATGCCGAGACGGTTTTTTTATCATGGACACGGCCAACCACCAGTCCTGTTCTCATAAAAGCATTTTATAAGTCTCTGTATACGCATATTTAGAGCTACTTATTTTTATTGTACTATGTAATATATCCTACTTCACTGTGAGGTGTTTCCTAGATAAATAAATAAGTATAATCAGATCAAATAACACCCTATAGCGAATGAACATTATTAGTGTTTCGTCAGTATCATTTGATGGTTCCGAGTGCGAAGGTTCTAAATTTTGGTTGGAGAATTAAGAACCTGCTGTGAGTTGTAATCTCAAGGACCATCTAAATGCTCTGCAGTGTACTCTCATCAGGAAACTGGTGTACAAGCAGCTCCGTTTGGTAGCAGTGATCTTCAGGTAACAAATTCTCAGGAAATTTAAATTCATGTTTTAGACATTTTCAGGAATGATTTTGCTGAGCAGTCTAATTTTTGACATTCTGTCATGTTGTCAACATTCCTTAGGTTTACTCAATATTTGAAGAAAGTTCAGGCTTTCGTAAAACCCACTGTCTTTCTTTGATTTACTGTTTTGTAGAATGAAGCAGCAGTGGTTGTTGTTTAGAATGTATAGATCTAAAGCTTAAGGAAAAGTTACCACTAATTTTGAAGATTTGTTCAGTTTCCTGTCTGTGTACTCTCATCACATGTAGCTTCCCCCTTGTGACAGTAACTGTAATATTCGGTAACTCATGAATCGAGTGCATACAGGTCCAGCAGCAGTAGATGAACGATATCGAAGTACGATCATGTGTAAATGGTAAATGTAAGTCAGTACCATATGAGTCTGTTTCCCTACTCGTAATATACTGCACATCCACAGAACAGTAACTATATACTGAGAGGCAATAATGCACCTGCGCCCTGCAGCTAACGGTGAACTTAAACATACATGAAGGCCATACACACGAAATGGTATTGCGAACAAGATCATAAACGAACCGCAATCAAATATAGATAGCTCTTCAAACAATAAATACGGATTATCCGGCTCGTCTCAACTCACGAGCAGAAGGAGTTAATCACTATCCTGTATTACCCATCGCAAATATGTTTTAGGGAGACATTCTGTGGAAAATGGTCGGTGCTATTCAATCTTTTGCGGTATACGTGATGATAAATCTGAATTAAAAAAGTACACATTGTATAATCATGAGACTCCGCAATAATTTCATTTTTTATCAGCAGTACGTTTCGGCACCGTCGAAAAGTTCGAAAATTTGGTTTCATGCTGTGATGTTAAAGGACTACCGAACTCATCTGCAATCGTAGGCAATTAACGATTAACGCGAATCATTTACGGCAGTCTGCGTAAATTTAAGCATTTGATAATGTTTAAACTTAATGTTTTCTGCAAAAAGAACTCATTCTAGATTTATATCACTAACAGAAATAAAAGCATTGCATAGTATCGATATGTAAATTTCTCTTCACTGACGAACAATTACATAATGATTACTTACGGTCATGCTGGATACGTTTGGAAACCGATCCTGTGTGGAATAAATACTTATTCTTATTTTCTGTAACCAATCACTTTTATTTGTGTTATGTGTAATTTTGATCGTGGCAACGAGTTTTGAGCATATTCTGCAAATCTTAAGGTGTTCGTAGATGCAGGAAATCGTTCCACAAAAGTGAAATATCTGAAGCAAAATTAATACACGACTTTTTGCTTATTGTTCGCCGCTGGTGTGGCTGTTGCGTTACATGGAGGGAGAGGGGGGCAGTGATTGGCCAGAAAATGATATCCTGTGATATCTTCTGACGGTGTGTAGCTGTGTCTCGTTGTTTATTATAGCTGACACCGTAAACTGTGTGGGCTCTAGATACTTTTGCATCAGTTTTTACGGTGCGAAAATCGTATGGTACACTTTCTTATTTGACTGTAGTTCACTAAAAATTTTTTGCGTTCCAAAGCTTCGTTTGTATCATTGGTACAACAGTGGAGCAGTTGTGAGACATTGCACTATTTATTTTGGCACTGTTTTTCGACGTAATTCACTGAGCAATTTTCCGTTTTACAAACATGTAAATAATATACACTCAACAAAATATGGCGGCCTTGTCGCATGTGAATGGCTATCGACATCGCATTTTACAGCGATATTCACGATACTAACAAACATCGCGGAAAGGAAAAGAATGGATATTATGGAAGAAATAGAATTGCCATGTATCACAAAGTATGAAAATAATAATCCTAGTGAAGTAATCGAATTCAAGCAAGTTACAGTGCACCAGATTTAATACGTGATAATGTGAAACAAACGAGTACCAGACTGTCAGTATCGCGAATAATTATGTACAGCGTGATCGTCGGTAAACATTCACTCGCTGAAGGTCGCCACATTCTATGAAGTGTATAGTGTTTACATGTCCATATGAAAAAAAATGTGCAGTTAATTACATGGAAAACACTGCCAATACATAGTCCAATAGTGTCATGTCTCACGACCGCTCATCAAGCGTACCAATGATGCAAGCAAAGCCTTGGGACGGATTAATCATAAGTGAACACCTATAACATAAAAATGTTTACCACGTGATTTTCACGTCATAACAACTGATGCAGAGCTAGACATCAGTTTCGGGCCAACCACTACCCCCTCCCCCCAAAATACCACAACAGCCACACCAGTGGATGAACAATAAACCAAGAATCCTATTAATTTAGGTTAAGACATTGTATTTTACGTAAGTTTTTGTGTGTATAAACGGCTGAAGATCAGAAGGACACGCTCGAAACGCGTTGCAATGTGTGAAACTCAAAATAAATAAAATGAAAGTGACGGGCAGTAGAAAATACAAGTAGGCAACAACTTAGTGATTTTAAAATCGATATCCCTTTCGCCAGTTCCCTCGATCAGACTGTCTCATTTGCCAACAAGGCTCAGTATTATTTGGGAAATACTAAAACCCAACCCTAGTCACTGATCTTGATTTATGGATTCCCTTTGTCTTTTTAAATCAGTGCAGAAGTGTGCTTTGTAACGCCGGAACTGCATATCCTCCTATATCCATCTATTGTGTAAAAAGTTTTTTCCTTATTTTGTTACCTGAAGATTGGACATTTATGTGTCTTTATATATTGTAATTGTTTTACAGTATATATATATATATATATATATATATATATATATATATATATATATATATATATGCATTTATGTCGATGTATAATTGGTTTGTTTTGTAAATATTATCTGTATTTTCACGCTGGGTCTTGCCTAGGGAAAACTATGCTAGCGAACGATTATATCGATAGGTCGTGTAGAGAATCAAAGTGTTTAAGATCTTGGGTAGTGTTAACTCTGCCGCGTGGAGTGCGGGCAGAGGAGAGTCTGGCTGGAGTAGGGCGGTGGAGCAAGTGTGTTGGGTGACACACCCGCGAGTTGCTGCACTTTCGGGATTTGCCAGCATGTAATTGCGCTCGACTTGCTATGATAGTTTCGGGCACGGTGTCGCGGACGGGAAATATAAGCTAGCACACATCAAGAGCCCATTTCACCTGTTGACCACGTCTTGAAGAAGGTGCGCCAACATCCAGCTCCTGCAACAGCGACGGCCGACAATAAATGATTGTCACCACCTCCTCGATCGACGACTTCAAATATTCAGTCAACCAACAAGGAATACTGAAAGCACGTAAACGTAAAGTTTTAGAACTGTGTGGCAGACCTCAGCTTTTCAAACTGTTCTATTTCCATCACTAAAACACAGCAACTTAGCATGAAACTTTGTTGCTCATTGTCCCAATTTCATTACCAAGCCGGATCCCTTCCTTTTCCGAAATGAACCCAAGTGTCTTTGAAATTCAAACACCAGCATTAAAGTAATATCATTCCATTTCACTGCTTTAATTTCAAAGTTCAGTTAAAGTATTCATAGCTGGCTACCCTGCATGTAGCCCAAAACTAACCTTACTGTATTTAATTTCGTAGTGCTCCAGAAACAAAGTTCACTATTAATTTCAGTCACTAAATTAACTTTGAATTTTATTAATTCTTTTGCTAAATTAAGTCAGAGTGAAGCGAAATGTATTACTTCTGACAAACTATGAAATATTTATGTACCTCGGTAGCGTTACCCTACGCTCACTATTTAGTAGGAAAACAGTTCCAGTATCAGGATACGAATATAATTATCGTACACGAAGCGACACTCGGAGATCAGATGATAAGAGTATATTTTGGAAGAATATCAGCCGCGTGGCATTAATCGAGCGGTCCAAAGCGCTGCAGTCATGGACTGAGCGGCTGGTCTCGGTGGAGGTTCTAGTCCTCCCTCGGGCATGGTTATGTGTGTTTGTCCGTAGGATAATTTAGGTTAAGTAGTGTGTAAGTTTACGGACTGATGACTTTAGCAGTTAAGTCCCGTAGGACTTCATACACATTTTGAACAGTTGGAAGAACATTTACTATCAGCGACAAAATATCCCGCAGCGGTGGAAATCTCGATATGTAGAAAAAAGAATTGAAGTCTGACTCTGATCATCTGTCAAATGAATAACGTTTTTTTAATGATACGATCCTATGGTAAATTTTTGTATTATCTGTGTGAAGTCACTAAAGCAGATGATCCCGTGTCCGTGTAGCGTTGAACAAAAAAAAAAAGGATTAACAGAAATAAACCTCGAATCGTAATTTCGGGGGCAGTTGTTTCTAGCTTACCAATGATTTCTCGT
Source organism: Schistocerca gregaria (assembly GCF_023897955.1). NCBI lineage: Eukaryota > Metazoa > Arthropoda > Insecta > Orthoptera > Acrididae > Schistocerca > Schistocerca gregaria. Next base: position 841,142,995 of record NC_064931.1, read on the forward strand.
TTCACTAAGTTACAACCGAAGTCGCTTACGACTAATGTACTTAATAATTCGGTGGCGAAATTTCTGGGTAACTTACGAAAGTTAACACAAGTGAAGACGTTAAATTATAAAATACGACAAGGAGTGACTTTTGCCTTTTTTCCGGAACTGTACTGTCGCTTCTGTAGCCGGTCTTTCCACAAAATAACACCAGAAGAGGCGAAAAGATAGAACGAAGGGCCGCTATTTAAAGGAGCCCGTGGTAGGCATTGTGGTTATTCAGAGCTGGATGGGAAGCCGGCAGCGCTTGCCAAATGCTGTCATCTCGCTCCCTAACACGCAAAGAATCGCCGCGTAGCTCATTCCGTATTGAAGCACTTCGGGGACCCCAGAGGCGAGGCCTGCGAGTAGCCCCCAAAATACGCGCCGCAGTTGTTCCGCCTCACTACATTATCTCTGTACAACTGTTAACGCGTTCGTTATACTTTACACACAACGTTTGTGAAAATGTAACGGCTTTTTTGTAACGAGTGGCAATTTTCAAATGTTAGGATATGTAACACCAGAACAAATTAAGTATTTTTTCCGCTGCTTACCTTTCCGTTACCCTGAAGTAACTGTTTTGTGATTGAAAAAATTCTTAATTTGTCCTTTTTGTTGATTACACGTTAATGTTGTGACAAACGAGTATTCTCTTCGCCTTTTACATGACTAAGCATAATGGTTTTCCTACTAATGAAATATGAATTCTTATATAACATTCAGTATTAATTAGTGTCCAACATTCGCCTTCCTGTAGTAAAAAATAATTATGGAATGACTTCATTGAAATTTAAAGAGACTTTTTTAACTAAAAGTCAAGCTTGGAAAACCAATTGGTTGTTGAAATCTACATCTACATGTACGCTATACTTGGTGTACAACTCTGAAGCGCATCGAAAAGGGTACGTCTTATCGTACTGCTTGTTAAGTAATTCATTGCATGCTGTAATTAATGTAATTTTGTCTTCAGTATTCCTGTTATCTCCTTACTGTTACTGTCCGGAGCACTTCAGTGTTATTTTACCGTGGCTCGCTCGAATGCTTGCGGGATCAGTCTCTTCCCACACCGATTGTATTTTCCGAGTATCCTAACAATGAACCGATTCATTCCACGTGATTTATCTATGACTGTGGCTATATGATTATTCCATTTCACAGTTTCACAAATTATTAAGTATGAATGAGTTAGCTAACTCCTATTGTGATTTTTGTAAAGTGCTCGGTTTTACACATCTGGCGATTTAAAGCAATTTGCCAATCACTGCATCACTTTAAAAAGTTATCACCATCTACATAAATATATGTCTAGCTCTTTTTCTGACAGTACAAACGTTATTTGATACTTGATTTTACCGTACTTTCATTGATAAGCGCTGCACTGGTAGTGAGTCAAACGATTGTCGGAAGTCAACAGACAATGTGTCTCCATGATTGCCTTGATGCATTACTCCCAGGTGGTCATGTGGCACAAGTGCCTACGGTCACACATGACCTATGTTTAAGAAATCCGTACTGGCTGCTATGAAGGAAACATTTACGTTCGACATTCATCAACAAAATTGAACTCAGACTACCGTCTGAGAGTGTACAACACGTCGGTTACAAAGAAACTGGACGCTAGTTTTTGTGGATCACCTCTATCTTTCTGATGGTCGTCTGTAACCTTTGTTTATTTGCAACTGCTGGGTGAAATCTGTTGCTCGATGGATTTCCAGTACATTGTCTACATCTTCATCTACATGGGTACTCTGAAAATCCCATTTAAGTACATGGCAGAGAGTTCTTCGAACCACCTTCACAAATCTGTATTATTCCAATCTCGTATAGCGCGCGGAAAGAATGAACACCTATATCTTTCCGTACAAGCTCTGGTTTCCCTTATTTTGTCGTGGTGATCGTTGCTCCCTATGTAGGTAGATGTCAACAAAATATTTTCACATTCGGAGGAGAAAGTTGGTGATTGGAATTTCGTGAGAAGGTTCCGTCGCAACGAAAAACGCCTTTCCTTTAATGATTTCCAAACAAAATCCCGTATCATTTCTGTGACATTCTCTCCCGCATTTCGCGATAGTATAAAACGTGCTGCCATTCTTTGAACTTTCTCGATGTACTCCGACAGTCCTACCAGGTAAGGATTCCGCAGCAGTATTCTAAAAGAGGACGGAAAAGCATAGAGTCGGCAGTCTCCTTAGTAGGTCTGTTACATTTTCTAAGTGTCCTTCCAATAAAACGCAGCCCTTGGTTAGCCTTCCCCATAACATTTTCTATGAGTTCTTTCCAATTAAGTTGTTCGTAATTGTAATACCTTGGTATTTAGTTGAATTTACAACTTTTGGATTAGACTGATTGCCCCCGTTGCTGCCCGCAGTGGGGCTGAGCCCTCGCCTGTGGTTGATTGGGAGGTCGTTCCAAGGCGTGGCAGGCAGCGAAAGGTGTCCCCGGAGGCTGATCAGAAAGCCTCCCCGGTGCGTCTGACAAACCGGTTTCAGGCACTGTCTCTGGCTGAGCCAGATGCAGCTCCCTGCCCTGTTTCAGAGGATCATTCTCAGCCTTCAAGGTCCGGGCAATCGCAGAGGGTGGGCTTATTGGTAGTTGGGAGCTCCAATGTTAGGCCCCTTAGGGATATGGCGGCTAAGGAGGGGAAGAAATCCAGTGTGCACTCCGTGTGCATTCCGGGAGGAGTCATTCCTGATGTGGAAAGGGTCCTTCCGGATGCCATGAAGAGCACAGGGTGCAAGCAGCTGCAGGTGGTGGCACATGTCGGCACTAATGACGTGTGTCGCTTTGGATCTGAGGAAATTCTCTCTGGATTCCAGCGGCTATCTGATTTGGTGAAGGTTGCAGCATCGTTGACAGAACCGACTGCGGACCTTTGGTGCAGAGCCGGGTGGAGGGTCTGAATCAGAGGCTCAGACGGTTTTGGGACCGTATTGGCTGCAGATTCCTTGACTTGCGCCATAGGGTGGTGGGGTTTCGGGTTCCGCTGAATAGGTCAGGAGTTCACTACACTCAGCTGGCGGCTACACGGGTAGCGGAGGCTGTGTGGCGTGGACTGGGCGGTTTTTTAGGTTAGAAGGCCTCGGGAAAGTGCGGGATGGGCTGCAATGTCAAAGGGTGGTTGACAATTACAGGACGTGCTTGGATCAAGGAACAGTCGTAATTATAGTTGTAAATTGTTGTTGTTGCGCTGGAAAAGTCCCTGACCTTCAAGCGCTAATAGAAAGCACAGAAGCTGATATCGTTATAGGTACAGAAAGCTGGCTAAAGCAGGAAATAAGTTCTGCAGAAATTTTTACGAAGTCTCAGACGGTGTTCAGGAAAGATAGATTAGGCAGAATTGGTGGTGGAGTGTTTGTGTCTGTCAGTAGTGGTTTATCTTGTAGTTAAGTCGAAGTAGATACTCCGTGCGAATTGGTATGGGTGGAGGTTATATTTAACAGCCGAATTAAGTTAATAATTGGCTCCTTCTACCGACCCCCAGACTCCGATGATACAGTTGCGGAAGAGTTCAGAGAAACTTTGCGTCTCGTAACAAATAAATACCCCACTCATACGGTTATAGTTGGTGGGGACTTCAACCTACCCTCGGTATGTTGGCAAAAATACTTGTTCAAAACCGGTGGTAGGCAGAAAACGTCTTCCGAGATTGTTCTAAATGCTTTCTCCGAAAATTATTTCGAGCAGTTAGTCCACGGACCCACGCGAATTGTAAATGGTTGCGAAAAAACACTTGACCTCTTAGCCACAAACAATCCAGAGCTGATAGAGAGCATCATGACTGATACAGGGATTAGTGATAACAAGGTCGTTGTAGCTAGGCTCAGTACCATTTCTTCCAAATCCATCAGAAACAAACGCCAAATAATTTTATTTAAAGAAGCTGATAAAGTATCACTAGAAGCCTTCGTAAAAGACAATTTCCATTCCTTCCGAACTGACTATGCGAATGTAGACGAGATTTGGCTCAAATTCAAAGATATAGTAGCAACAGCAATTGAGATATTCATACCTCATAAATTGGAAAGGATGGAACGGATCCCCCGTGGTACACAAAACAGGTCCGAACGCTGTTGCAGAGGCAACGTAAAAAGCATGCGAAGCTCAGAAGAACGCGAAATCCCGAAGATGGGCTAAAATTTACAGACGCGCGAAATTTGGCACGTACTTCGATGCGAGATGCTTTTAATAGGTTGCACAACGAAACATTGTCTCGAAATTTGGTAGAAAATCCGAAGAAATTCTGGTCGTATGTAAAGTACACAAGCGGCAAGACGCAGTCAATACCTTCGCTGCACAGTGCCGATGGTACTGTTATCGACGACTGTGCCGCTAAAGCGGAGTAATTGAACGCAGTTTTCCGAAATTCCTTCACCAGGGAAGACGAATGGAATATTGCAGAATTTGAAACACGAATATCTGCTAGCATGAGTTTCTTAGAAGTAGATACCTTAGGGGCTGCGAAGCAACTCAAATCGCTTGATACGGGCAAGTCTTCAGGTCCAGATTGTATACCGATTAGGTTCCTTTCAGATTACGCTGATACTATAGCTCCCTACTTAGCACTCATATACAACCGCTCGCTCACCGATAGATCTGTACCTACAGATTGGAAAATTGCGCAGGTCGCACCAGTGTTCAAGAAGGGTAGTAGGAGTAATCCATTTAACTACAGACCTATATCATTGACGTCGGTTTGCAGTAGGGTTTTGGAGCATATACTGTATTCAAACATTATGAATCACCTCGAAGGGAACGATTTCAGAAAACATCGCTCGTGTGCAACGCAGCTAGCTCTTTATTCGCACGAAGTAATGGCCGCTATCGACAGGGGATCTCAAGTTGATTCCGTATTTATAGATTTCCGGAAAGCTTTTGACACCGTTCCTCACAAGCGACTTCTAATCAAGCTGCGAAGCTATGAGGTATCGTCTCAGTTGTGCGACTGGATTCGTGATTTCCTGTCAGGAAGGTCGCACTTCGTAGTGATAGACGGCAAATCATCGAGTAAAACTGAAGTGATATCAGGTGTTCCTCAGGGAAGCGTCCTGGGACATCTACTGTTCCTGATCTATATAAATGACCTGGGTGACAATCTGAGCAGTTCTCTTTGATTGTTCGCAGATGATGCTGTAATTTACCGTCTAGTAAGGTCATCCGAAGACCAGTATCAGTTGCAAAGCTATTTAGAAAAGATTGCTGTATGGTGTGTCAGGTGGCAGTTGACGCTAAATAACGAAAAGTGTGAGATGATCCACATAAGTTCCAAAAGAAATCCGTTGGAATTCGATTACTCGATAAATAGTACAATTATCAAGGCTGTCAATTCAACTAAGTACCTCGGTGTTAAAATTACGAACAACTTCAGTTGGGACGACCACATAGATAATATTGTCTGGAAGGCGAGCCAAAGGTTGCGTTTCATTGGCAGGACACTTAGAAGATGCAGCAAGTCCACTAAAGAGACAGCTTACACTACACTCGTTCGTCCTCTGTTAGAATATTGCTGCGCGGTGTGGGATCCTTACCAGGTGGGATTGACGGAGGACATCGAAAGGGTGCAAAAAAGGGCAGCTCGTTTTGTATTATCACGTTATAGGGGAGAGAGTGTGGCAGATATGATGCACGAGTTGGGATGGAAGTCATTACAGCATAGACGTTTTTCGTCGCGGCGAGACCTTTTTACGAAATTTCAGTCACCAACTTTCTCTTCCGAATGTGAAAATATTTTGTTGAGCCCAACGTACATAGGTAGGAATGATCATCAAACTAAAATAAGAGAAATCAGAGCTCGAACAGAAAGGCTTAGGTGTTCGTTTTTCCCGCTCGCTGTTCGGGAGTGGAATAGTAGAGAGATAGTATGATTGTGGTTCGATGAACCCTCTGCCAAGCACTTAAATGTGAATTGCAGAGTAGTCATGTAGATGTAGATGTAGATGTAGATTTATCGTGTAACCGAAGTTTAACGAGATAACCTCACATTTTTCGTTATTTAGTGTCAACTGCCACTTTTCGCACCGTTCAGATATTTTTTCTAAATGGTTTTGCAGTTCGTTTTGATCTTTATTAGTCGATAAACGACAGTGTCATCTGCAAACAACCCAAGACAGCTGCTCAAACTGTCTCGCAAATCGTTTATATAGATAAGGAACACCAAAGAGCCTATAACACTACTTTGGGGAACGCCTGAAATCACTTCTGTTTTACTCCACGACTCAAAGGCCTTCCGGAAATCCAGGAATACGGAATCGTCAATAGCACTTAGCACTTCACGTGAGTAAAGAGCTAGTTGTGTTTCACAGGAACGATGTTTTCTAAACCCGTGTTGACTGTGTGTCAATAGACCGTTTCCGTCGAGGTAATTCATAATGTTCGAACACAATATACGTTCTAAAATCCAGTTGCATATCAACGTTACTGATATGGGCCCATAATTTAGTGAATTACTCCTACTACCTCTCTTGAATATTGGTGTGACCTGTGCAACTTTCCAGTCTTTGGGTACGGATCTTTCGTCAAGTGAACGGGTGTATATGATTGTTAAGTATGAAGCTAAAGCATCAGCATACTCCGAAAGGAACCTAATTGTTATACTGTCTGGACCAGAAGATTTGCTTTTATTAAGTGATTTAAGTTGCTGCACTACTACAAGGTTATTTACTTCTACGTTATTCATGTTGGCAGCTGTTCTCGATTTTTAATTCTGGAATATGTACTTCGTCTTCGATTGTGGAGGCATTTCGGAAGGCTGTGTTCAGTGACTCTACTTTGACAGCACTGTCTTCGATAATATCTCTATTGCTATCGAGCAGAGAATGAATTGAGTTCTTCTTGCCGCTAACATTCTTCACATACGACCAAAATCTCTTTCGATTTTCTGCCAGGTTTCGAGACAAAGTTTCGTTGTGGAGATTGTTATAGGCATCTCGTATTGAAGTCCGCGCTAAATTTCGAGCTTCTGTAAAAGATCGCCAATCTTGGGGATTTTGCGTCTGTTTAAATTTGGCATGTTTATTTTGTTGTTTCTAACCAGTTTTGTGTACCAAGGAGGATCGTTTGTTAGTTTATTTGGTATAAACCTCTGAATTGCTGCCGAATTTAAGCCACATCCGATCTATACTTGTATTATTAATTTGGAATGAGTGGAGATTGCCTCTCAGGAAGGCGTCAAGTAAATTTATATAGGCTTTTTTGAACAGGTATATTTTTCGCTTATTTTTCGAGGATTTGGGGATTACAATATTCAATCTCGATGCGACAATCCTGTGTTCACTAATCCCTATTTAGGTTTTGATGCTGGTTATTAACTCAGGATTATTTGTTGCTAAGCGTTCAAGTGTGCATTCAGAACCGTTTACTATCCGCGTGGGCTCATGAACTAACTGCTCTAAATAATTTTCAGCCAATGCGTTTAGCACAATTTCGGATGATATTTTATGCGTACCTCCGGAATTAAACATGTCCTTTGGCCAACATGTCGAGGGTAAATTAAATTCACCACCAACTATTATCGAGTGAGTCGGGTACGTGTTTGAAATCAAACTCAAGTTTTCTTCGAATCTTTCAGCAACTGTATCATCTGAACTCGGAGGTCGCTAAAAGGATCCAATTATTATTTTATTCCGGTTGCCAACAATGACCTCTGCCCATACTAAATCACAGGAAGTATCTACTTCAATTTCGCCACATGTTAAACTACTTCTAACAGCAAAAAACACGCCACCGCCAACCGCGTTTAGCCTGTCTGTTTGGAACACCGTTAGGTTCTACGCAAATATTTTGGCTGAGCTTATATCCGGCTTCAGTTAGCTTTCAGTGCCTATAACGATTTGAGCATCAGTACTTTCTATTAGCGCTTGGAGCTCTCGTACTTTCCCAACACAGCTGCGACAATTTACAACTGTTATGCCACTGGTTCATGTATCTATGTTCTTCATGTGTTCAGCCTGCACCCTTTGTGACTGAAGCCCAGCTTGTGTTTTCCCGAGACCCTCTAGTGTAAAAAACCATCCAGTCCTCACCACACAGCCCCTGCTACCCGTGTAGCCGCCTCCTGCGTGTAGTGGACACCTGACTTATTAAACCCAACCAAGTCGAGGAATCTGCAGCCTACACGGTCGCAGAACCGTCTGGGCCTTTGATTCAGGCCCTCCACTTGGCTATGTACCAGAGGTCCGCAATCGGTCCTGTTGACTGTGCTGCAAATGGTCAGTTCTGCTTTGATCTTGAAAGCAAGACTGGCAGCCTTTAATACTTCTGTTAGCCGCTCGAAACCAGAGAGAATCTCTTCTAATCCAAAGCGACACACATCAATGGTACCGACGCGAGCAACCACCTGCAGTTGGCTGCACCCTGTGCTCTTCATGGCATCTGGGAGGACACTTTCCACATGTGGTATGACTCCACACGGAGTGTACATTGGTTTTCTTACCCTCCTTCTCAGCCAAGTCCCTAAGGGGCCCCATAACGCGCCTAACGTTCGAGCTCCCAACTACCAATGGTCACACCCTCTGTGATTGCGTGGATCTTGCAGGCTGAGTGGTTTCCTCTGAAACAGACAGGCGACAGCATCCGGCTTAGCGACAATGTCAGCCACAGACAGCACCTGGAACCTGTTTGTCAGACAAACCGGCGATGTGTTACGTGGTGTCCACCGCATCCTCAACCTGTGTAACCGAAGCCATCACAGCCTGAAGCTGAGAGCGAAGTGTCACCAACTCGGCTCGCATCTGTACATAACAATCGCAGTCCCTGTCCATACCAAAGACCGTGGTGAACTAAGCTATGCAGATAAACGCACTATAGGCACGTGCTGTGGCTAAAATCGTTCTGAGCACTATGCAACTTAACTTCTGACGTCATCAGTCGCCTAGAACTTAGAACTAATTAAACCTAACTAACCTAAGGACATCCCACACATCCATGCCCGAGGCAGGAATCGAACCTGCGACCGTAGCGGTCGCTTGGTTCCAGACTGTAGCGCCTAGAACCTATAGTCTGGTACCGCGCTACCGCTATGGTCGCAGACTCGAATCCTGCCTCGGGCATGGGTGAGTGTGATGTCTTAGTTAGGTTTATGTAGTTCTACGGGACTGATGACCTCAGAAGTTAAGTCCCATAATGCTCAGAGCCATTTGAACCAAATGAATTTTATTTTCATGGATTTATTGCCACTGAGGATCTGAATCAACGTATTTTTTTTTTTATTTAACGAAGGTATTTGACTGTGTTGATCTCACAATATTGCTCCAGAAGTTGGACCATTACGGAATAAGGGGAGTAGCTCAAAATTGGTTCACCTCATTCTTTAGCAACAGGCAGCAAAACTGTCATTATTAACAATTTTAATAAAGGCTGTGATGTGGGATCTGAGTGGGGTACTGTCAAGTGGAGGCTGCCCCAGGGACCAGTGTTGGGGCCGGTCCTGTTCCTTATTTATATAAATGATATGCCCTCTAGTATAATGGGTAACTATAAAATAATTCTGTTAGCTGATTACACTAGCTGGGTAGTGAATTATGTTGTGTCTAACATTGACTCGGTTTCAAGTAGTGCAGTACATGTCCTCAGTTCATGGCTTGTAGAAAATAAACTAACGTTAAATCACAGTTAAACTCAGTTTTTACAGTTTGTAACACACAATTCAACAAAACCTGACGTTTTAATCTCGCAGAACGGGCATATGATTAGTGAAACTGAACAGTTCAAATTCCTAGGTGTTCAGATAGATAGTAAGCTGTCGTGGAAAGCCCACGTTCAGGATCTTGTTCAAAGACTTAATACTGCCGTTTTCACTATTCGAATGGTATCGAAAGTGAGTGATACTTCGACACGTAAATTAGTCTTCTTTGCTTATTATCATTCACTTATGTCGTATGGTATTATGTTTTGGGGTAACTCTTCCCATTCTAGAAGGATATTTTTGGCTCAGATACGGGCGGTTCGGGCAATAAGTGGTGTGAGTTCACGAACCTCTTGTCGACCTCTGCTCACGAGTCTGGGTATTTTGACATTGGCCTCTCAATTTGTATATTCCTTATTGTCGTTTCTTGTTACCAAAATTAGTTTATTTCCAACAATAAGCAGCTAACACTCGGTTAATACTCTGCAGAAATCAAACCTCCATTTGGATCGGACTTCCTTAACTCTTGTGCAAAAAGGTGTGCAGTACACTTCTGCATCCATTTTCAATAAGCTGCCACCCGAATTCAAATATCTTAGCAGTAATCCACGCCCGCATCTCGTGGTCGTGCGGTAGTGTTCTCGCTTCCCACGCCCGGGTTCCCGGGTTCGATTCCCGGCAGGGGTCAGGGATTTTCTCTGCCTCGTGATGGCTGGGTGTTGTGTGATGTCCTTAGGTTAGTTAGGTTTAAGTAGTTCTACGTTCTACGGGGACTGATGACCATGGATGTTAAGTCCCATAGTTCTCAGAACCATTTGAACAATCCACGCGCTTTCAAATCGAAGCTGAAGAGTTTCCTCGTGGGTCACTCCTTCTATTCTGTCGAGGAGTTCCTTGAAAAATTAAGCTGATTCTCATTGTATTGCTGATAGCTTTTACTTAAACTTATGGACTGATTCTTTTTCAGGGTCATGAACATTTATTTTTATCTGTTATTACTTTTATGTTGTAAGTTCATGTACTGACACGTTCCATGACCTTGGAGATTTGCTCCTCAATTTGGTCCTATGGAACTTGACATGTAAATAAATAAATTCTTCTGCTATGCACATCTGTATCCAGTGTGCTGTTCAAATCTTGATTCACAGTTCCTCTACATTCTGCTGCCTCTAGCAAAATATTTCAACTTTCTTCATTATTAGTAACACTCCGCATGGTAATGTACTTTCCTAAATATATGAATCGTTGTAATTGCCCGTTGAACATTAACAATTTTTGTTTCTGCAACTGCCTCATTGTCAGATACCAGTTTCAGAGTTGGCATATATAATATAGATCAGGAACAACAGAGGGCCTAGAGCACTTCCCTGGGGAACGCTGGGTACTACTTCCGTTTTACTCGATGACGTTCCATCTATTACTACAAACTGTGACCTTTCTGACAGGAAATCATGTATCCAGTCGAAAACTGAGGCGTTATTTCGTAGGCACGCAGTTTGGTTAGAAGACGCTTGTGAGGAACGGTATCGAAAGCCTTCTGGAAATCTAAAAATATGGAATCGATTTGACTCCTCCTGTCGATAGCACTCATTACCTTACGAGTAAAAAGAGCTAGTTGTATTTCACAAGAACGGTATTTTCTCAATCCGTGCTGACTGTGTGTCAATAAATCGTTTTCTTGAAGGTACTTCATAGTGTTCTAATGCAATATATGTTCCAAAACCCTACTGTAAATCGACGTTAGTGATATAGGCCTGTAATTTAGCGGATTACTCCTACTTCCCTTTTTGGCTACTGGTGTGACTTGAGCAACTTTACAGTCTTTAGGTACAAATCGTTCTGTGAGCGAGTAGGTGTATATAATTGCTAAATATGGAGCTATTTTATCAGTATACTCTGAGAGGCCCCCCCCATGAACCATGGACCTTGCCGTTGGTGGGGAGGCTTGCGTGCTTCAGCGATACAGATGGCCGTACCGAAGGTGCAACCACAACGGAGAGGTATCTGATGAGAGGCCACACAAACGTGTGGTTCCTGAAGAGTGGCAGCAGCCTTTTCAGTAGTTGCAGGGGCAACAGTCTGGATGATTGACTGATCTGGCCTTGCAACATTAACCAAAACGGCCTTGCTGTGCTGGTACTGCGAACGGCTGAAAGCAAGGGAAAACTACAGCCGTAATTTTTCCCGAGGACATGCAACTTTACTGTATGATTAAATGATGATGGCGTCCTCTTGGGTAAAATATTCCGGAGGTAAAATAGTCCCCCATTCGGATCTCCGGGCGAGGACTACTCAAGAGGATGTCGTTATCAGGAGAAAGAAAACTGGCGTTCTACGGATCGGAGCGTGGAATGTCAGATCCCTTAATCGGGCAAGTAGGTTAGAAAATTTAAAAAGGGAAATCGATAGGTTAAAGTTGGATATAGTGGGAATTAGTAAAGTTCGGTGGCAGGAGGAACAAGACTTCTGGTCAGGCGACTACAGGGTTATAAACACAAAATCAAATAGAGGTAATGCAGGAGTAGGTTTAATAATGAATAGGAAAATAGGAATGCGGGTAAGCTACTACAAACAGCATAGTGAACGCATTATTGTGGCCAAGATAGATACGAAGCCCACACCTACTACAGTTGTACAAGTTTATATGCCAACTAGCTCTGCAGATGACGAAGAAATTGAAGAAATGTACAATGAAATAAAAGAAATTATTCAGATAGTGAAGGGAGACGAAAATTTAATAGTAATGGGTGACTGGAATTCGAGTGTAGGAAAAGGGAGAGAAGGAAACATAGTAGGTGAATATGTATTGGGGCTAAGAAATGAAAGAGGAAGCCGCCTAGTAGAATTTTGCACAGAGTACAACTTAATCATAGCTAACACTTGGTGTAAGAATCATGAAAGAAGGTTGTATACATGGAAGAACCCTGCAGATACTAAAAGGTATCAGATAGATTATATAATGGTAAGACAGAGATTTAGGAGCCAGGTTTTAAGTTGTAAGACATTTCCAGGGGCAGATGTGGACTCTGACCACAATCTGTTGGTTATGACCTGTAGATTAAAACTGAAGAAACTGCAAAAATGTGGGAAATTAAGGAGATGGGACCTGGATAAACTGAAAGAACCAGAGGTTGTACAGAGTTTCAGGGAGAGCATAAGGGAACAATTGACAGGAGTGGGGGAAAGAAATACAGTAGAAGAAGAATGGGTAGCTCTGAGGGATGAAGTAGTGAAGGCGGCAGAGGATAAAGTAGGTAAAAAGACGAGGGCTGCTAGAAATCCTTGGGTAACAGAAGAAATATTGAATTTAATTGATGAAAGGAGAAAATATAAAAATGCAGTAAATGAAGCAGGCAAAAAGGAATACAAACGTCTCAAAAATGAGATCGATAGGAAGTGCAAAATGGCTAAGCAGGGATGGCTAGAGGACAAATGTAAGGATGTAGAAGCTTATCTCACTAGGGGTAAGATAGATACTGCCTACAGGAAAATTAAAGAGACCTTTGGAGATAAGAGAACCACGTGTATGAATACCAAGAGCTCAGATGGCAACCAAGTTCTAAGCAAAGAAGGGAAGGCAGAAAGGTGGAAGGAGTATATAGAAGGTTTATACAAGGGTGATGTACTTGAGGACAATATTATGGAAATGAAAGAGGATGTAGATGAAGACGAAATTGGTGATACGATACTGCGTGAAGAGTTTGACAGAGCACTGAAAGACCTGAGTCGAAACAAGGCCCCCAGAGTAGACAACATTCCATTAGAACTACTGACGGCCTTGGGAGAGCCAGTCATGACAAAACTCTACCAGCTGGTGAGCAAGATGTATGAGACAGGCGAAATACCCTCAGACTTCAAGAAGAATATAATAATTCCAATCCCAAAGAAAGCAGGTGCTGACAGATGTGAAAATTACCGAAATATTAGTTTAATAAGTCACAGCTGCAAAATACTAACGCGTATTCTTTACAGACGAATGGAAAAACTGGTAGATGCGGACCTCGGGGAGGATCAGTTTGGATTCCGTCGAAATGTTGGAACACGTGAGGCAATACTGACCTTACGACTTATCTTAGAAGAAAGATTAAGAAAAGGCAAAACCTACGTTTCTAGCATTTGTAGACTTAGAGAAAGCTTTTGACAATGTTGTCTGGAATACTCTTTTTCAAATTCTAAAGGTGGCAGGGGTAAAATACAGGGAGCGAAAGGCTATTTACAATTTGTACAGAAACCAGATGGCAGTCATAAGAGTCGATGGGCTTGAAAGGGAAGCAGTGGTTGGGAAAGGAGTGAGACAGGGTTGTAGCCTCTCCCCGATGTTATTCAATCTGTATATTGAGCAAGCAGTAAAGGAAACAAAAGAAAAATTAGGAGTAGGTATTAAAATTCATGGAGAAGAAGTAAAAACTTTGAGGTTCGCCAATGATATTGTAATTCTGTCAGAGACGGCAAAAGACTTGGAAGAGCTGTTGAGCGGAATGGACAGTGTCTTGAAAGGAGGATATAAGATGAACATCAACAAAAGCAAAACGAGGATAATAGAATGTAGTCAAATTAAATTGGGTGATGCTGAGGGAATTCGATTAGGAAATGAGACACTTAAAGTAGTAAAGGAGTTTTGCTATTTAGGATGTAAAATAACTGATGATGGTCGAAGTAGAGAGGATATAAAATGTAGACTGGCAATGGCAAGGAAAGCGTTTCTGAAGAAGAGAAATTTGTTAACATCGAATATAGATTTATGTATCAGGAAGTCGTTTCTGAAAGTATTTGTTTGGTGTGTAGCCATGTATGGAAGTGAAACATGGACGATAACTAGTTTGGACAAGAAGAGAATAGAAGCTTTCGAAATGTGGTGCTACCGAAGAATAGTGAAGATAAGGTGGATAGATCACATAACTAATGAGGAGGTATTGAATAGGATTGGGGAGAAGAGAAGTTTTTGGCACAACTTGACTAGAAGAAGGGATCGGTTGGTAGCACATGTTTTGAGGCATCAAGGGATCACAAATTTAGCATTGGAGGGCAGCGTGGAGGGTAAAAATCGTAGAGGGAGACCGAGAGATGAGTACACTAAGCAGATTCAGAAGGATGTAGGTTGCAGTAGGTACTAAGGGATGAAGAAACCTGCACAGGATAGAGTAGCATGGAGAGCTGCATCAAACCAGTCTCAGGACTGAGGACAACAACACTCTGAGAGGAATCTGACTGGTATACAATCTGGACCGGAGGCCTTGCCTTTATTAAATGATTTAAGGTGCTTTGTTACACTGAGGATATAAACTTCTATGTTTTTCATCTTGTCAGTTGTTCTTGATCGGAATTCAGGAATATTTACTGCGTCCTCTCTGGTGAAGAAGTTTTGGAAAACGGTGTTTAATAACTCTACTTTAGTGGCACTGCTATCAGCGACTTCACCGTTTCTGTCCCGCAGTGATGGTAGTGATAGCGTCTTGCCACTGATATGCTGTAAGTATGATGAGAATCTCTTTGGGTTTTCTGCCAGACGTCGAGACAGAATTTTGTTGTGGTAATTATTAAGAGCATCTCGCGTTGAAGTACGCACTATATTTCGAACCTACGTAAAACTTTGCCAGTTTTGCGTTATTTTAAATTTGGCATGTTTTTTCGTTGCTTCTGCAACAACGATCTGAGCCGTTTTGTGTGCCATGGGGGATCAGTACCATCACTTACTAATTTATGCGGTATATATCTCTCAATTGCTGTCCATACTATCTCTTTGAAAACATTTCACAAATTTTCTACACTTAGATTATCAGATCGGAAGGAGTGGAGACTGTCTCTTAAAAAGGCGTTAAGAGCATTTTATCGGCTTTCTTTTAAATAGATATACTTTGCGTTTCTTTTTGATGGTTGTATGTGTTATGGTATTCAGCCTAGCACCAACTGTCTTCTGGTCGCTAATCCCTGTATTCGTCACAATACTCACTATTTGTCCAGGATTATTTGTTGCTAAAAGGTCAAGCATGCTTTCGCAAGCATTTACGCTTCGAGTGGGCTCATGAATTAATTGTTCAAAATAATTTTCTGAGAAAGCATTCGGTACAATTTCGGATGACGTTTTATGTCTGCCGCCGGCTTCAAACGTATAATTTTTCCAGCATATCTGGGGTAGATTGAAGTCACCAGCAACTATAACTGTGTGGGCGGGGAACTTATTTGAAATGAGACTCAAGTTTTCTTTGAACTGTTCAGCAACTATATTGTTTGTAGATTTATTATCAGTCACTAATTTCTATGCTGTTTCGACGATACATGTGAACTACTCGTATATTAAAACCGACAAATTTCTGGGACGGGTTTCGGATGGGAAATGGTGGAAAAAGACGTCCTGTGAACATGTGTCCGGATATGCATCATTGCCACGGTAGATGGTGCTGACGAATGAAAATTTCTCTGACCTCGTGCCGTGTGTTCCTCTGCAATGCTGCATTTCCAGATACATGTTCATAAGACGTTTCTCCCTCCATTTCGAATCTGTCCCGACAATTTGTCGGTTTTATTAATGCTCACCCAGTAAAAATAAATGGTAGCTTTGGGAAATCTACACACTTTCTGTCACTCGGAAATAAACTTTAAGTCCAGCATAGGGTCTCTTAGGAAAATGGTTGTGTCCGTGGAATTTATTTTTAAAAGATGCCAAAATAAACGTGTTATCTTTGATAACCTTCTACTACGGGTGGTATTGTTAGTGTTAAAAGTCGACCTCGTAGGAAGATTACCGTCGCTTATCATGTCCTACAGCTCCTGCAAGCTACCCTCTGTAGTAACCATTTACCAAATTCGTATGGTCCACGAAGTTACAGATCCGTGCAAATTATTTCCGGGTATTAATAATTTCTAGCGGGAGGGTTCAACCAACCGGAAAAATTTGAACGCAGCGGATAACGGAATATTTTTAGAACCACTACAGAAGACACCTATGCTGGGCCTAATAGGCTGCATAGACCCATTATTTACATCCATGACGCAGCAGTCGTCTATGGTGGGAGGAAATAATCAGTCGAGGGTATAGAGTAATTGATATTTGTTCAATACCGTTGGCATTTCAAAAACTAGTCATGTATCTGTTGAAATATGCATCATCACAACTGGTCTCTCTAGTTAACATAATTCGCTTTCGCCACGCAATTACGGAAAGGGAGAGCGAAGCTCCCACCTGGTTTCAATGTAATTCTATGTTGGCACACAATTATACCTAAACCCGTGCTTATTACATTTAATTGCTATGGGTCACGCAGAACAAGTTCAACAAAGACACTACAAGCAAACTCGGTCAGGGTGAAAGAGTATATGTCCAAATATTTCAATTTTCATCGCAACGTAAGTTTAAGAGGGGATGGCAAGTGGTGAGTTTCACTAGGACAGCCCATTTTGATTTAATCTTTCTTTCAGAAACAACAGTACGTTACTGAGATGGGGAAAGAACATTTACTATCATAGGGCGGGAAAATTTTGCAAATCTTTATTCCTTCAATGGGCGGTAAAATTTGAACTTTCCTAGATACAAGAGTTTAATCCGTAAATTTTATGTAACGCATAACATTGCAAGCATATCAAATAGTTATTGGGGCACAAGAAAGATGAACTAATTATCACATTAATACTATTCTATGCACGTGGCCAAGCTGCGGTAGCCAACATAAATGTAATACGTATGGACAAACAAGGTATTTCCTTCCCTATCTTACACACACACACTACGGTATAGTTATTCACTCGTCTAATATGCATTCTCAGATTTAAACTGCAGATTACAAATGTGGAGTGTTGCTCCAACCGACCAAGTGGTGGGAAAACAAGTATACAAAGAAAACATATCCAAACCGACCAAGTGGTGGGAAAACAAGTACACAAAGAAAACATATCAAAAATTTAAAAAATCCCCCAAAATATTACTGTAAAAGAAAGACCACACTGAAATACATTAAGTGGGTGAACTTTCGTTAACCACGGAGCAATAAAATGACCATTAGATTAACGCCCATAGTGCGTGGCCTCACCAAGGTACAATCGCAAACTTCTGATCGAAATTTGATCAAATTACCAAAATAGATTCCCTTATGGATGTTGAATGGTAATCTCGCACCTGATTTCAACATCTGGACCTTATTAAACAGCAGATTTGACACACTATAATACCTTGTTGGAATTACCAACATTGGCTGCTGCATCCACACGTCTTTCCAGCGCCCCTACGGACACCTCGCCTAACCGTTGCTCGTTCAAAAGTTGTAGGGGTGCATGGTTCGCCAACCTATCAGAGCCAATACTCGTGCCTTCGCGACCTCTTCAACTCGACTTGCGCACATTCTTTGCCAAACGTGTTCGCTTTTAGGGGTTGGTAGTATCCTGCCACAGAACCACCCTACTCGTGCAATGCTATGACCTCTGTCCAAACCTTTCTGCTACTTCACATAATTTCTCATTCCTACCGTCCAGGTGCATACGGGAAAGGATACTGGGAAACTTGGCACACATTCTCTCCTGCTTGTTATCCACAGATTTATTTGTGCAGAGTAAAAAACACTCTCGCCATAATTCTCCTCTACCGGAATCCATTGAGCAAATGTAGTGAACGGGACAACAGGTTCCCTTTCATCAGTCACGGGTATCTTCGAAGAAAATGAACTTAGGGCTGTCTTTTTACGATGGAACGACAGTCCAGGACGTCTTTCAATTGGTGGCCCTAGGAGGAGACCTAATCACCACGACACACCAATCTGCTATTATTATTATTATTATTATTATTATTATTATGATTGGCAAGTTTCAAAGTACATCATTTCAAATAGTTTACTTGCCAATACCATTCAAAAGAATATCGTTGACGCAGTGACGATTGCTACAAAGATTCAGACCATTACCGAAATTCAGTAAATGAAATCACCATAACCAATTAATTACCCTTATTTCCAATACAGATTGGTACTCATTATGTAAACGTTCATATCATTACAAAAATTCTATAAATGAAATCATCTTCAGCAATTAATCACATTTATGTCCAATATAGTTTGGTACTCGATACGTAGACATACTAAATTATCCTAACACATAAGAATCAAATACTGATAACAAGGGTGACTGTTAGTGTATCTCACCTCAAACACAGTATTTTCTATGCAAAGCATCGAAAAAAGGAGTAAGCATTCAATGCAGTCAGTGATATGAAATACTCAGCCTACTATGGCTTCAAATCATTTTCTCTTGTGTCCATTACTTATTCAACAATTATGCATAACATCGAAAAATGAGTAAACCTTCAATGCAATTAATCATACAAATACCCAGCCTTAAATGGCTCCATAAACATTTACTGTAAAGCATATTACCTAGTCACACATTGGAAACTGAAATACATAAAATACATATTTGAAACTGATCACTACTGTAACGAAACTCTTAACAAAATATTTGACACTCAAAATCGCAAATTAAATTGTACAAATCTATACAGTGGCACATTAGGTAGGTCACAAATTTCATTGGAAGAGTAACTTTGAGTTCAAACACATTATTAAGTTCTATCTAATTTGGTCCTTACAGACAAGGTATCAAGTCATGTATGTCATGAAAATAATATGATGATTTATCTTTATAGTTAACTCACAGAGTGAGAGTCCTCTTAAACATTATGATCAGATAACACTTGACTATATTATAACTACTATTTTTAGGCTTTTTATAACGCTACTGGCGGTGTGCACGTTTGATAACGTTTTCCTAATAACATAACTTCTAGTTCTATCACAAGGACGCCATGTATAACACTAGTGTGGATTGTCAAATATGACTTTAACTTACATTAATCGTTTATCCTTTGGGAGAAATTTTGCTGTTTGACCGTGCTGTAGCCTAGCGGATAGAGGAATCTAATATGAATTTCTTAAGGGTGGAAATTAGAAGAAAGCAGAAAGACTATAATTTAGAAAAGAATGAAAACAAGAAAGTTTACATAAATGAAACAAAAATAAAAACGGCCGCCATCCCAGTTAGGCATATTAAGGTGCAAACATTATTCTCAAGGGATCTGTATACACACTGGCAAAAGTAACTTTCATAAATTCCTTCTTAGTAAAGTGCAGTGAACACCTACAAGAGCCAGAGGAACTTCACTACGGGTATCAGTAATTATCAACGGTATAGGATAGCAATCGCAGAAATGTGAAATAGTCATTACTTCAACCTGTAACTAATTCAGCACAAAAAATGTTTCCAAAGGCAAAACGAAAGTACGTGGCACATGACAATAGTTCAGGTTTCACTGACACACATACACATCAGAAATGCATTAATATTGCACTGAAATAGCACATTTCATATTCATTCCACTGTTGTAATGTTTTAGACACATGAGCAAAAACCAAATGCAAATTAACTTTGACCTGCTAGTGAAGAATAAGTGGGAGCCCTTAAACTGTTTCTTCCTTTCTCATCAACTATGCACACCTTAAAGAAACACTTTTCATTACAAATATACTGATTTACAATCATACTTGATATTAATTATCTTGCAATGCTTTATAACGATATGCACTGACAATATACACTCCTGGAAATGGAAAAAAGAACACATTGAGACCGGTGTGTCAGACCCACCATACTTGCTCCGAACACTGTGAGAGGGCTGTACAAGCATTGATCACGCGCACGGCACAGCGGACACACCAGGAACCGCGGTGTTGGCCGTCGAATGGCGCTAGCTGCGCAGCATTTGTGCACCGCCGCCGTCAGTGTCAGCCAGTTTGCCGTGGCATACGGACCTCCATCGCAGTCTTTAACACTGGTAGCATGCCTCGACAGCGTGGACGTGAACCGTATGTGCAGTTGGCGGACTTTGAGCGAGGGCGTATAGTGGGCATGCGGGAGGCCGGGTGGACGTACCGCCGAAGTGCTCAACACGTGGGGCGTGAGGTCTCCACAGTACATCGATGTTGTCGCCAGTGGTCGGCGGAAGATGCACGTGCCCGTCGACCTGGGACCGGACCGCAGCGACGCACGGATGCACGTCAAGACCGTAGGATCCTACGCAGTGCCGTAGGGGACCGCACCGCCACTTCCCAACAAATTAGGGACACTGTTGCTCCTGGGGTATCGGCGAGGACCATTCGCAACCGTCTCCATGAAGCTGGGCTACGGTCCTGCACACCGTTAGGCCGTCTTCCGCTCACGCCCCAACATCGTGCAGCCCGCCTCCAGTGGTGTCGCGACAGGCGTGAATGGAGGGACGAATGGAGACGTGTAGTCTTCAGCGATGAGACTCGGTCCTGCCTTGGTGCCAATGATGGTCGTATGCGGGTTTGGCGCCGTGCAGATGAGCGCCACAATCAGGACTGCATACGACCGAGGCACATAGGGCCAACACCCGGCATCATGGTGTGGGGAGCGATCTCCTACACTGGCCGTACACCTCTGGTGATCGTCGAGGGGACACAGAATAGTGCACAGTACATCCAAACCGTCATCGAACCCATCGTTCTACCATTCCTAGACCGGAAAGGGAACTTGCTGTTCCAACAGGACAATGCTCGTCCGCATGTATCCCGTGCCACCCAACGTGCTCTGGAAGGTGTAAGTCAACTATCCTGGCCAGCAAGATCTCCGGATCTGTCCCCCATTGAGCATGTTTGGGACTGGATGAAGCGTCGTCTCACGCGGTCTGCACGTCCAGCACGAACGCTGGTCCAACTGAGGCGCCAGGTGGAAATGGCATGGTAAGCCGTTCCACAGGACTACATCCAGCATCTCTACGATCGTCTCCATGGGAGAATAGCAGCCTGCATTGCTGCGAAAGGTGGATATACACTGTAGTAGTGCCGACATTGTGCATGCTCTATTGCCTGTGTCTATGTGCCTGTGGTTCTGTCAGTGTGATCATGTGATGTATCTGACCCCAGGAATGTGTCAATAAAGTTTCCCCTTCCTGGGGCAATGAATTCACGGTGTTCTTATTTCAATTTCCAGGAGTGTATATGATTAACATTAAAATGATTTCAAGTTAGAGTTAAATTTCAAATAGGATCAAAATTAATTGCTCATAACAGCACTTGTGAAGCAAGTGATTTTAAGTAACCATATTTATAGTCTTTAGTACTAAAACTTTGGCACTTTCATAGTAGAAGCAATTCATAGCAAATGAAAGGTATTCACAAGTTTAATATAATGTGCCTCTCTCTTTATCTATGAAACAAATGATTTAACTAGCAACTTCTATATATTCCAAAACTGAAACTAAGGCACATTTAAATGGAAAAAGTTAGAATTTCTTCATAAATAGGATACTCGGTCTTTAGCACTATTAGGATAGGAACCTATTTGGTATCATGAAGAGGGTAGTGTAAAGTTTAAATAACTAATTTTCAACACTGATTATTATTACAAAAGTACACCCAAACGCACTCGATCATACTGACAAATATATCTGTTTTGAAAGTTGTTGAAGCAGTGGGTCAATAGTTGGTGACAAGCATGTATTGGCTATCAGGTCTCCTTCTGGCGGTTTTTAGCTCTTTTTAATTCTTCCTTCATCTTTAGAGCCTTTAAAAATATGAGAACACCATTTTACAGCTGAAACCACATCACAGGCCATTCCATTATAGATTTAGTTACAGAATACGTCACTTGGCACCCGCGATGGTGACTATGCGACTGCACGCCGCTGACTGCCTAACGTGCTCTCTCTCTTGGCACCCAGATTGTTCGCCACTTGCACCTTTTCTTGCACACTAAAACCCTTCTATAGTGGATGGGGTTCCCCTCGCCTTTGAGGTTAAATCATATAGTTTCGCTAAGTATGAACCAGTTATTTACATACACTTTTGTTTTAACAAACAGTCATACACTCCTGGAAATGGAAAAAAGAACACATTGACACCGGTGTGTCAGACCCACCATACTTGCTCCGGACACTGCGAGAGGGCTGTACAAGCAATGATCACACGCACGGCACAGCGGACACACCAGGAACCGCGGTGTTGGCCGTCGAATGGCGCTACCTGCGCAGCATTTGTGCACCGCCGCCGTCAGTGTCAGCCAGTTTGCCGTGGCATACGGACCTCCATCGCAGTCTTTAACACTGGTAGCATGCCGCGACAGCGTGGACGTGAACCGTGTGTGCAGTTGACGGACTTTGAGCGAGGGCATATAGTGGGCATGCTGGAGGCCGGGTGGACGTACCGCCGAATTGCTCAACACGTGGGACGTGAGGTCTCCACAGTACATCGATGTTGTCGCCAGTGGTCGGCGGAAGGTGCACGTGCCCGTCGACCTGGGACCGGACCGCAGCGACGCACGGATGCACGCCAAGACCGTAGGATCCTACGCAGTGCCGTAGGGGACCGCACCGCCACTTCCCAGCAAATTAGGGACACTGTTGCTCCTGGGGTATCGGCGAGGACCATTCGCAACCGTCTCCATGAAGCTGGGCTACGGTCCCGCACACCGTTAGGCCGTCTTCCGCTCACGCCCCAACATCGTGCAGCCCGCCTCCAGTGGTGTCGCGACAGGCGTGAATGGAGGGACGAATGGAGACGTGTAGTCTTCAGCGATGAGACTCGGTCCTGCCTTGGTGCCAATGATGGTCGTATGCGGGTTTGGCGCCGTGCAGATGAGCGCCACAATCAGGACTGCATACGACCGAGGCACATAGGGCCAACACCCGGCATCATGGTGTGGGGAGCGATCTCCTACACTGGCCGTACACCTCTGGTGATCGTCGAGGGGACACAGAATAGTGCACAGTACATCCAAACCGTCATCGAACCCATCGTTCTACCATTCCTAGACCGGAAAGGGAACTTGCTGTTCCAACAGGACAATGCTCGTCCGCATGTATCCCGTGCCACCCAACGTGCTCTGGAAGGTGTAAGTCAACTATCCTGGCCAGCAAGATCTCCGGATCTGTCCCCCATTGAGCATGTTTGGGACTGGATGAAGCGTCGTCTCACGCGGTCTGCACGTCCAGCACGAACGCTGGTCCAACTGAGGCGCCAGGTGGAAATGGCATGGTAAGCCGTTCCACAGGACTACATCCAGCATCTCTACGATCGTCTCCATGGGAGAATAGCAGCCTGCATTGCTGCGAAAGGTGGATATACACTGTAGTAGTGCCGACATTGTGCATGCTCTATTGCCTGTGTCTATGTGCCTGTGGTTCTGTCAGTGTGATCATGTGATGTATCTGACCCCAGGAATGTGTCAATAAAGTTTCCCCTTCCTGGGGCAATGAATTCACGGTGTTCTTATTTCAATTTCCAGGAGTGTATATGATTAACATTAAAATGATTTCAAGTTAGAGTTAAATTTCAAATAGGATCAAAATTAATTGCTCATAACAGCACTTGTGAAGCAAGTGATTTTAAGTAACCATATTTATAGTCTTTAGTACTAAAACTTTGGCACTTTCATAGTAGAAGCAATTCATAGCAAATGAAAGGTATTCACAAGTTTAATATAATGTGCCTCTCTCTTTATCTATGAAACAAATGATTTAACTAGCAACTTCTATATATTCCAAAACTGAAACTAAGGCACATTTAAATGGAAAAAGTTAGAATTTCTTCATAAATAGGATACTCGGTCTTTAGCACTATTAGGATAGGAACCTATTTGGTATCATGAAGAGGGTAGTGTAAAGTTTAAATAACTAATTTTCAACACTGATTATTATTACAAAAGTACACCCAAACGCACTCGATCATACTGACAAATATATCTGTTTTGAAAGTTGTTGAAGCAGTGGGTCAATAGTTGGTGACAAGCATGTATTGGCTATCAGGTCTCCTTCTGGCGGTTTTTAGCTCTTTTTAATTCTTCCTTCATCTTTAGAGCCTTTAAAAATATGAGAACACCATTTTACAGCTGAAACCACATCACAGGCCATTCCATTATAGATTTAGTTACAGAATACGTCACTTGGCACCCGCGATGGTGACTATGCGACTGCACGCCGCTGACTGCCTAACGTGCTCTCTCTCTTGGCACCCAGATTGTTCGCCACTTGCACCTTTTCTTGCACACTAAAACCCTTCTATAGTGGATGGGGTTCCCCTCGCCTTTGAGGTTAAATCATATAGTTTCGCTAAGTATGAACCAGTTATTTACATACACTTTTGTTTTAACAAACAGTCATACACTCCTGGAAATGGAAAAAAGAACACATTGACACCGGTGTGTCAGACCCACCATACTTGCTCCGGACACTGCGAGAGGGCTGTACAAGCAATGATCACACGCACGGCACAGCGGACACACCAGGAACCGCGGTGTTGGCCGTCGAATGGCGCTACCTGCGCAGCATTTGTGCACCGCCGCCGTCAGTGTCAGCCAGTTTGCCGTGGCATACGGACCTCCATCGCAGTCTTTAACACTGGTAGCATGCCGCGACAGCGTGGACGTGAACCGTGTGTGCAGTTGACGGACTTTGAGCGAGGGCATATAGTGGGCATGCTGGAGGCCGGGTGGACGTACCGCCGAATTGCTCAACACGTGGGACGTGAGGTCTCCACAGTACATCGATGTTGTCGCCAGTGGTCGGCGGAAGGTGCACGTGCCCGTCGACCTGGGACCGGACCGCAGCGACGCACGGATGCACGCCAAGACCGTAGGATCCTACGCAGTGCCGTAGGGGACCGCACCGCCACTTCCCAGCAAATTAGGGACACTGTTGCTCCTGGGGTATCGGCGAGGACCATTCGCAACCGTCTCCATGAAGCTGGGCTACGGTCCCGCACACCGTTAGGCCGTCTTCCGCTCACGCCCCAACATCGTGCAGCCCGCCTCCAGTGGTGTCGCGACAGGCGTGAATGGAGGGACGAATGGAGACGTGTAGTCTTCAGCGATGAGACTCGGTCCTGCCTTGGTGCCAATGATGGTCGTATGCGGGTTTGGCGCCGTGCAGATGAGCGCCACAATCAGGACTGCATACGACCGAGGCACATAGGGCCAACACCCGGCATCATGGTGTGGGGAGCGATCTCCTACACTGGCCGTACACCTCTGGTGATCGTCGAGGGGACACAGAATAGTGCACAGTACATCCAAACCGTCATCGAACCCATCGTTCTACCATTCCTAGACCGGAAAGGGAACTTGCTGTTCCAACAGGACAATGCTCGTCCGCATGTATCCCGTGCCACCCAACGTGCTCTGGAAGGTGTAAGTCAACTATCCTGGCCAGCAAGATCTCCGGATCTGTCCCCCATTGAGCATGTTTGGGACTGGATGAAGCGTCGTCTCACGCGGTCTGCACGTCCAGCACGAACGCTGGTCCAACTGAGGCGCCAGGTGGAAATGGCATGGTAAGCCGTTCCACAGGACTACATCCAGCATCTCTACGATCGTCTCCATGGGAGAATAGCAGCCTGCATTGCTGCGAAAGGTGGATATACACTGTAGTAGTGCCGACATTGTGCATGCTCTATTGCCTGTGTCTATGTGCCTGTGGTTCTGTCAGTGTGATCATGTGATGTATCTGACCCCAGGAATGTGTCAATAAAGTTTCCCCTTCCTGGGGCAATGAATTCACGGTGTTCTTATTTCAATTTCCAGGAGTGTATATGATTAACATTAAAATGATTTCAAGTTAGAGTTAAATTTCAAATAGGATCAAAATTAATTGCTCATAACAGCACTTGTGAAGCAAGTGATTTTAAGTAACCATATTTATAGTCTTTAGTACTAAAACTTTGGCACTTTCATAGTAGAAGCAATTCATAGCAAATGAAAGGTATTCACAAGTTTAATATAATGTGCCTCTCTCTTTATCTATGAAACAAATGATTTAACTAGCAACTTCTATATATTCCAAAACTGAAACTAAGGCACATTTAAATGGAAAAAGTTAGAATTTCTTCATAAATAGGATACTCGGTCTTTAGCACTATTAGGATAGGAACCTATTTGGTATCATGAAGAGGGTAGTGTAAAGTTTAAATAACTAATTTTCAACACTGATTATTATTACAAAAGTACACCCAAACGCACTCGATCATACTGACAAATATATCTGTTTTGAAAGTTGTTGAAGCAGTGGGTCAATAGTTGGTGACAAGCATGTATTGGCTATCAGGTCTCCTTCTGGCGGTTTTTAGCTCTTTTTAATTCTTCCTTCATCTTTAGAGCCTTTAAAAATATGAGAACACCATTTTACAGCCGAAACCACATCACAGGCCATTCCATTATAGATTTAGTTACAGAATACGTCACTTGGCACCCGCGATGGTGACTATGCGACTGCACGCCGCTGACTGCCTAACGTGCTCTCTCTCTTGGCACCCAGATTGTTCGCCACTTGCACCTTTTCTTGCACACTAAAACCCTTCTATAGTGGATGGGGTTCCCCTCGCCTTTGAGGTTAAATCATATAGTTTCGCTAAGTATGAACCAGTTATTTACATACACTTTTGTTTTAACAAACAGTCATACACTCCTGGAAATGGAAAAAAGAACACATTGACACCGGTGTGTCAGACCCACCATACTTGCTCCGGACACTGCGAGAGGGCTGTACAAGCAATGATCACACGCACGGCACAGCGGACACACCAGGAACCGCGGTGTTGGCCGTCGAATGGCGCTACCTGCGCAGCATTTGTGCACCGCCGCCGTCAGTGTCAGCCAGTTTGCCGTGGCATACGGACCTCCATCGCAGTCTTTAACACTGGTAGCATGCCGCGACAGCGTGGACGTGAACCATGTGTGCAGTTGACGGACTTTGAGCGAGGGCATATAGTGGGCATGCTGGAGGCCGGGTGGACGTACCGCCGAATTGCTCAACACGTGGGACGTGAGGTCTCCACAGTACATCGATGTTGTCGCCAGTGGTCGGCGGAAGGTGCACGTGCCCGTCGACCTGGGACCGGACCGCAGCGACGCACGGATGCACGCCAAGACCGTAGGATCCTACGCAGTGCCGTAGGGGACCGCACCGCCACTTCCCAGCAAATTAGGGACACTGTTGCTCCTGGGGTATCGGCGAGGACCATTCGCAACCGTCTCCATGAAGCTGGGCTACGGTCCCGCACACCGTTAGGCCGTCTTCCGCTCACGCCCCAACATCGTGCAGCCCGCCTCCAGTGGTGTCGCGACAGGCGTGAATGGAGGGACGAATGGAGACGTGTCGTCTTCAGCGATGAGAGTCGCTTCTGCCTTGGTGCCAATGATGGTCGTATGCGTGTTTGGCGCCGTGCAGGTGAGCGCCACAATCAGGACTGCATACGACCGAGGCACACAGGGCCAACACCCGGCATCATGGTGTGGGGAGTGATCTCCTACACTGGCTGTACACCTCTGGTGATCGTCGAGGGACACTGAATAGTGCACGGTACATCCAAACCGTCATCGAACCCATCGTTCTACCATTCCTAGACCGGCAAGGGAACTTGCTGTTCCAACAGGACAATGCACGTCCGCATGTATCCCTTGCCACCCAACGTGCTCTAGAAGGTGTAAGTCAACTACCCTGGCCAGCAAGATCTCCGGATCTGTCCCCCATTGAGCATGTTTGGGACTGGATGAAGCGTCGTCTCACGCGGTCTGCACGTCCAGCACGAACGCTGGTCCAACTGAGGCGCCAGGTGGAAATGGCATGGCAAGCCGTTCCACAGGACTACATCCAGCATCTCTACGATCGTCGCCGTGCGAGAATAGCAGCCTGCATTGCTGCGAAAGGTGGATATACAGTGTACTAGTACCGACATTGTGCATGCTCTGTTGCCTGTGTCTATGTGCCTGTGGTTCTGTCAGTGTGATCATGTGATGTATCTGACCCCAGGAATGTGTCAATAAAGTTTCCCCTTCCTGGGACAATGAATTCACGGTGTTCTTATTTCAATTTCCAGGAGTGTATTTAATAAAGTTTCATTATTTAAGCACACTGTTAAGTTAAACAAAAATACACATCACACATTTCCATTTCCCTCGAACACCTTAAAGAACTTAACTCACAAAGAATAAACACTTCATAAATACATACACTTAGTTACAGTTGAAACCTTCCCGTCTCCACTATATCTCTTTTTTTTTTTTTGACTACTCAAGCTTCCCTTGTAGAATAAACTACGAAACCTTTCCTTAGGACTTCTATCTCTTGCTTAATAGATAGTAACAAATGAAATCTTCCCTTTGAAATTTCTCTTTCTCAATCTTCGCATACAAATGTAATTGCTGCTTATTAAAAGTGATTTTCTTATTATTTCGACGAAACATAGAATGTGTCGTCTTCGTGGGCCTCAGTCTACATTGAACTGCGACATGAATATACTTACTCTGGTTTACTATACTCTATTAACTGCTGGTGGGCTGTCATAGTAAGTGGCCATAGTTATTACCACAGCTGAAGTTATTCTTTATTAACAAAGCTAACGTTATTCATTAATTAATTACACTTTTTCTTGACAACAATAACATTTTTTCAAAGTTTTATGTTGATGGGATTTGGGATGGATTATAATAATTAATACAACATTGCTGGCAAAAATAAATTATATTCTGAAAAAGCTTCAAATATTTACTGTTGGTAGTGAAATGATTTTACAAACGTTCAAATGGGACTTACTTTTTACAATAATCTTACAACTAGCATTGCGCAAACATGCCTTCAGTACTCTTGAGTTTCGCAAAGAAAATAAATCAATAATATTAGTTCCTCTTACGATAATAGTTAGTTGATGTCTATGTACATCCGTTTATAATCTCTTGTAAATCATAGCTGGTGGCTGGCAGGCACATTACTCCTCTCAACCTCTCGCTTCACACCTGGTACTAACTCGCTTCACATCTCGCTTACTACTGACTTCCAATGAAGGTTAAAGTGCGGTCTCTCCTGCCAACAATGCTTTTTGGTGCCGACAATCCCTGCTACCATTACAAAATGTATCAATGTTCGGTCTTCCCCGCTCTTTTCTTAAAATTTATACATACGCATTCTTTCCCGCCCTTTTATAGAATTGTATCAATTTGCGGTCTCTCTTATCAACAATACTTTGGTGCAGACATTCCCTGCTACCACAATTATTTCCAACATGACAAATATTAATTATTCCTACTTAATCCTATTAATAAAATATAAACATCTTTCATAAATTGTGATTTGACAATAGACAATAGAAATATACACGTCTTACACAGTGTACGAATTACTCAAAATTGATATTGGTGTTACATTATGACCTCATTGTCAATCCACAAATATGGTTCTGGTCAGACAGGAATGAGGGAAACACTTCGTGATTGAGTTATTAAACAATATCTTTCCTTGAGCCAGCAGATTTTTTTATCTCACTGCCCCATTTTCAGGCTGATACATTACAGACAACAACATACCCTCGATCACGCTTCTAAGATTCGAGATCATTCTTTCTATTTAAGCACGACATTCCCCAGCTGTTCGTTTTAGCAAAGAAAGGAAGCAGTAATGAAATGACTAACCTAAGGCAAAGTACATTTCATATCCTACTCAATATATTTAACTGAGTAATAAAGAAAAACAAAGGATATCTTGACTAAGATCCGTATTATGCGCTTGATCAAAGGACCAGCTCTCACGCTAGTTGGGTTATTGCTTGACACGCCTTGTGTTTGAGTAGTCACACGGCGCTACGAAGTCACAAGCACACCATCTAGGGTAATCGTCGGGGAGAACTTTCTTCCAAAGGAAGTTAGAGGGAGCCTATTACACTCTTCCGACTCTCCTTCATCCCATGTGGTCTCCTTAAATTGATTGTACCTTACACAGTTTCTTTCTTCAAAATTATGGCGGCAAACTAGTTGTCTATTTGCAGTCAACGCTGTCTGAAACCAGTTTTCCCTTTATTATTATTATTATTACCACTAGTGGAATGGACTGGACTAACGGTACTTCAGTTCCAGCAATCCAAATAAAACCGTTTCTCAACCAACTACACTGCATGTACGTGTCCTTAAGTTGTTGAGCTATTCTTTTTGTCCTCAGTCTACTTCCTAATTCTTTAACAGGTTACCGATGAGACTAGCAGTCCTCAGTACTTTCTCCGTCATCCCCTGACCTTTGCCAAAGACGATAGTCTTCACCATCATCAGCTGACAGGTTCAGCAGGGCTAATACTCTTTGCCAAAGTCGCCTCCTCCTATGTCCGGCTGAGCGTCATTGTGATCTCCGTCTGACAAGATGCCTGGGAGAGATAACAACAGGGGTCTCTTTTATAGCGGAAAGAGTTTAGCCGCTCTGACCGGCTGTGACACTTCCGCAGTTAGCCGCCCAGAGTCCCCTTGTGCCGTAGCTCGGGGCCGTGATTCAGAGAGCGCCGCCACGTCTGTTGTCGCCCTGTCAGCCGCCGCCTCTGCCGCTTGACGGAGGGGAGGGTAGCGCGGGACTCCATTCACAGGTCCGGGCCGGTCGCTCGCATCCACGGGATCAGCTGTTTGACAGGGACAGGTCCGTGCCGTCCGGAGCCGACAGGCTGCCCTTTTCTCCTCTCCGTCACCCTGCAACATTTAAATAGAACATTTGTCACTCCATTACACTTTAGGGAACCTCAATCTCTCTGTTGTTTGTACGAAGTACAATTTTTTCACTTAGCCTGCTGTATATAGAAACTTAATTATCTACAGATTTCGGCTGAGCTTTACAATTAATGGCGAATAGTTATTAACAAAAATAAAACAGTCCTAAATCGCTATATGTTACACGCTTGCTTACAAACACAGGCCTCTGAAATGTCCATTCTCATCTGTGAGGCACTTTAGACTTACTAAATTAATTAATTGTGGTGTCACCGCCAGACACCATACTTGCTAGGTGGTAGCCTTTAAATCGGCCACGGTCCGGTAGGATACGTCGGACCCTCATTCGCCACTATCAGTGATTGCAGACCGAGCGTCGCCACACGGCAGGTATAGAGAGACTTCCTAGCACTCGCCCCAGTTGTACAACCGACTTTGCTAGCGATGGTTCACTGACAAAATACGCTCTCATTTGCCGAGACGATAGTTTAGCATAGCCTTCCGCTACATCATTGGCTACGACCTAGCAAGGCGCCATATTCAGTTACTATTGATATTGTGAATGATGTACCGTCAAGAGCTATGTTGGTCATAAATGGATTAAAGTTAAGTATTCCACCAGCTACGTCCGCTTTTCTAAATTCTAATTTCCTTGTCCTGTTCCAGACCTCACGCCAGCCTGCGTGAACTAAAACGCGTGCCTTTCGGCCTCCTCTAGTAACACGGTGTTGATTCTCCTGCCAACCACAACATTAACAATACAGGGTCTTTAGATCCCTGAATAACAATTAAATAAAGAAAATACACATCTCGAAGTCTTCACTTTGTTGGAGACGTCCTACAATAAATAGCCTATTCCTTAATTAAGTCTACTCGATTGCAAGGAGCAAATTGTGGAGTCAATCAGTACAGGTGGATTGTGAGGATCAGTACCCAATTTACTACACCACCACCATAATCAACCTCTCCATGTTCTACGATTCTGAATGCTCACATCTCCCGGATTATCTCGGTCTCAGGTTACTTGCTCATCGCCCAGAATATCTGCAAATCTCAATATGGACTTACGTATTCCTTACTACAGTCATCCTTTTCTCAAATCTACCTCCAAAACACGTTAGATGTTTTATTACTATTCCTTTACCACACACAAACAGCTAAAACAGGTGACGTATCTGCTCATTCATGAGGGTATGACCAAGATAATACAACATCAAATGCTAAATAGTCAATTACACAGTACTACAGAATAATACACAAGATCAAAACTTTCATTGGAAGGAAACCACCTGGAGTTATTACCTCTCAGATCTCACTCATACATTACCCAGTTAGGACGTTTTGCTCTCCTTTCTGTCAAGTTTACACCACTGTGGTGTTGCTCACTTGAAATCTCATAGAAAGACTTTAGTCATTGCACGAGTTCTTGTTATTCACAATTACTCTCAATCTATCGTCATCAGCATCTCGTCCTATTTGGTGCCTTTTTTTTCCTGTGAACCAAATCGATCATAGATACGGCATACCACATACTACTACTTTAAAATTAAGGGCACACTTTACATTTTCTTCTTATTCTACAAGTATCATCATCGTTCGTCAAATAAATGTCGTTCGTGAATACAACCAGTACTCTCTTCTGTTACCTCCATGGGCTTCCTCTTTGGTTAGTCTTGCCTTCATTCCTCTGGATGGTTTACGAAAAGGATCCTTAACTTGGCTCCATCTGATTTTCTTCACTATGGTCTGCCATGCACTCTCTGTAGAGTTCAGCTCTCGCTCGGGGTCTGTCTGACACCTCGTATCGCTGCATCTCTGCACACCACTAAAATACAACTACAACGACACACAAAACTCGGTGCCTTTTGCAACCGACAATTGCTTCCAGCGCTACTTCGGCGCGAGCCATTACTCCACATAAGCGAATCTACGGCGCGTTTCCCCATCATTATACATTGCAAAAGGTTTACCTTTCGTAGCGTAACTTCTTCTTGTTTCCCTTGCAAGTGATCATCGCTCTTCCAGAGCAAATCACGACCATAACGTACGAATATCTACCTTCAACACTCGTTATTACAATTCATACATAACAGATGACCAAGAAAAGACAGTAAGAGTACCAAACCCTATCATCTATAATGTTTTAGAGTACAATTTTATACAAATCTAAATTGTTGTTTACGAGAGATGACACCTCTGCCCCTAATTCTTACTCGATCCAGTTCTTGACATTAGATATGTGATGCAAACTTCTAGGCATGCGAGACCTGACCGTTTCTATTTCAATCACGTTTTGACGAGCAGAAAGGGTCCTGAGTAAACACTGGAATATTTACTGCTAATGTACTGGTGTGTTTTAGACAATCTATGAGTTTTGACAAGAACTTTATCTCCTATTTCATATGTTACTTGTCTTGTACGTACTTTTTATTGTCGTTTCCTACTTTTCGCTTCCCTTTGGAAATCTTATATGCTCCCAAGTGAAACTTAAAAAACGGTTTGGTTCCTTCTGAGAATCCCACGTAGTGGTTCCCTTATCTTCGTCTATCCTAAATGCCTAGTTTTCTCGTGGCTTGCCTCCTCTACTCTTTTCTCGTTGTCTCGATATCCTTCCTCTGTATCTAGCATGCATAGGCATACTTAGGCGCATTCGGGAGGACGACGGTTCAATCCCGCGTCCGGCTATCGTGATTTATGTTTTCCGTGATTTCCCTAAATCGCTCCAGGCAAATGTCGGGATGGTTCCTTTCAAAGGGCACGGCCGACATCCTTCCCCGTCTTTCCGTAATCCGATGAGACCGATGACCTCGCTGTCTGGTCTCATTCCCCAAACAACCCAACCCCAACCCCAACCCCACACTTCGGCGTCATCATTCTCGCCGATCATGCGTATACGAAGAGACGCACGTCCCACTCCTTACACGCGTCCCTCATCGAAAGCAACACACGTTCTTGTCTTACGATCGCACAAATGGATGAACATACAATCAAAATCTAGAACGGCCTTATTATGTCTCAGAAAGTCCAGGCCAAGCGCTGCCTCAACTGCTAGTGACGGCACTATCAAGAACTCGGCCGTAAGATCGCACGACTGACGAGTAAAATCGATCTACGCCGGCTGTTTCGACTCTACGCTCTTATTACCTACGGCACCATACACTTTTGTTTTCTGCAAAGGAATCGTCAGCCACAGACTCTTCAGGCTGCACCGCGCGAACACATTTCTCATCACCGATGCCTGTCTTTCTGAGTCAAGTAGACAGGGAATCGTAATTTCGCTAATTGTTATGTTGATTGTAGGGCATCTGACCGAGATTACTACTGTTGTTTCCTCTAGTAACACGTCCCAGACGACTTCAGATTCTAAGCACATTGCGTTGACATCGTAAGTTTTATTATTCTCCATAGCAGATTGGTTCTTTCCTATCGCTGCTGGTCATGCGTCCCTACTGTCGTTTATATTGTAGCCTCGGGAACTATCGTGTGGCTCCATTGACTTCCCGTTCGTTGTGTGCAACATATTACCATTATCGGGCTGGGGTCGATCATCCCTAAAGCGTCTCCAACCTCTATCGCTGCACCGTAGGCTCCAAGGTTCACGCCCACACCTGGCATTTCCACGATCGTAATCATTATTGCGAGCAAACTAAGGCTTCCAACTCTAGTCGCGCCTCTGCCCGTAATTCCCGTTATAATTACCTTCGATTCTAACTACGTCTGGCTGCTCATTTGCGTTTCTTTCAGCACCTAGTTCTTGCAGAAGGTTCTGAAAACCACTAACGTCATCCATACCTCGTCCCGCAATTGTAATTTCTTTCCGCAGCTTATTGAGAAGCTTGGCGAGGTAAATTCTGTTAAGTTCCTTGGCATCATATGGTGCATCAGAAAACATTACTTTCGACGAGTTCCTTCTAGAATTCCAATTGGTGCTTTTATGTACTATAAGCATAGTTTTCTCGCATCAAGATGCCTAACTTTACCCGTTCTTGCATGCTCCGGGACCGGAACTCGTTGAAGAACGACGTCTTGAAATACTCGTGCGTTCCACAGTCCTTAAGCATTATTTGCATTCGGGTAGCCGCTTCACCTCTTAGGAGATTGCACGCAACTTTTATTCTGATCACTTCTCCCATGACTGAGGTGGCGAGTGCTAAAATTGGAGTAACCACATCGAGGACACTATGTCGTGATTGTACTGAGACAAAGTGTCTCCTGCATTCTGCCTCATCACTATCATAATTCATAGTGTTGTTCGCCGTCCGCACAGGCGGTGCCAAATTTCCTTTCAGATTACAGAGCCTCTCTTCGTAGTCTCTGTATTCCTCTCCTTCTCCACGCCTACGCTTACTTCTGCAGCTTTCCCCTCCTATAGCCGCGTTAGTAATAGTGGCACTGCCCTCTGCACTTTCGTTTCCTTGCAGCTTATGATACGAGTCAGCTATCAGCTCCCGATTGCATTTGTTTATGTCTGCTTGCATCCTTTCCAAACGCAGCAGTGATTGCATTTCTTTGGATTCCGCAACTGCGGCTGTCTGTGTCCTGTCCGAGTCCGCTTCATTCATTGGCGTGATCTTTCCTACCGCACTCGTTAGTGCACCTGCGTGATTGATTACTTACTCAATCTCGTCTGCTTGCATCGTAATCTGCTCGTCCTGCGCAGACATTTGTTCGCTCACACAACCAACAGCTTCTCTCTGCCCCTTGCAGACGTCTTCTAGGACTTTCTTCATTTGCGCCTCCGAAGGAATGATGATTTCTCGAGAGGACAGTTAATTTTCTAACACTTGAAACGTCCCAATTGTAAAATTTATACAAGACTGTGCTTAAACTGACACACAATATTTTTAGCGCAACGCAATCTGACTTCCAAAAATCCCTACGAAAGAATGGTCCTGACTAACATTAACCTATACGTTTCACAAATCACTTACCTCACAAAAATCTTCGTTACTCAAGCTATTGCAATACAGCGAGCGCCACTACTGCCAGTTAAATAAAAGATTCAAACTACGGAAGTCACTAACTACTGAGGCACAGTTAGCAAATGAAAGGTTTTAATAGAGAACAAACAATGTATTTACCTTAATAGTCATAATATATATATATCAGTTCATGACACCAATTCTTACAAATTTCAAAACTCCGCCATCTCTCTCCCCACGTCCACCACTGCTGGCGGCTCACCTCCAACTGAGCAACGCTACGCGCTGTTAGCATCCAGCTGCCGCTGCCCAACACTACAATGGCAGACAACAATGCAAACCAGCCACAGACTGCACACGGCACAGCCAGTGATTTTTATACAGAGCGCTACGTGGCGGCGGCGTTACCAATAAAAAAACCTAAACAGCCTACTTACATAGCCCCCATGCTCCCCACAAAAAATTTACAAATTGTTTTGGGCAGTGGCCAATACAGATTTGAAAATTTTTTTCGTAATTACAATAACAAAGAAATGAAATGCACACACTTATCGATACAATGTTGGTCAAAAGCTAAAATTTTCTCACAGTCCATAAAGACAGTCATGATCATTTATCACAGTAAAATTGCAGTGCTTTTCTCAAAATCTGAGTAGTAAAAGAAAATGCACACGGAAGTAGTGGATTTCCATGCAGTCTTGAAGAAGTAGTGTTGTCCTTTCAATGGAAAGACTGTGCTGACTCTTGACATGCAGACAGGTAATGGGTCACAACAGAGCAAACCCACAGCAGAGTCAGTCGAAATTTTGAAGAATATTGGTAGGTAGGTCATCACAGAGCAGACCCACTGTAGTCCTGGTAGAGATTACTATTGGTGGGCCACCAGAGGTGCAGACCCACTGCAGTCCTCGTAGAGATGGCCAGCAGCCATCTGTTGCGACTTTGCAGGTGCACAATCACCATCGAAGAGTCTTGCAGAGAATACAGCAAGTCCATAAACCATCACTTGTGCACTCACAATTTTTTTATATGTCCTTAGAACCAGCAAAGCTTTTATCCAGTCCCTTGCTGAATTATTAACGCACGAGGAAACACTATTAGTCCCTACTTCTCACATATTGTCCATATACTATGACCAACAGAAACGTGTGCAGTGGAATGTAATTTACAAGTTACTTAATTTGATGAACTGGTGTCAATTACAATTTTATAACATAAGAATACAATAACAAAGGTACAAAATACATCTTTAAAGAATCGAAATAACATATACATCAGTGTTACAGGAATTGTGACAGGAGCACATACATAAAAAATCAGAATAAATTTCGAAACATCAACTTCACACATGAGCATTAAAACAGAACAGAATAAATAATTTCTAAACATATTTACAAAGCAAACGACATATTATTAATGCAAATTATATTTGAGGATAACAGTATTCCTCATCATAGTGAATGTAGCTGAATATATTAAGATTCCAGGTTCGAATCCTGGCAGGGTCGCCATATGAAACGTCCCCTTTGTAAAATTTATACAAGACTGTGCTTAAACTGACACACAATATTTTTAGCGCAACGCAATCTGACTTCCAAAAATCCCTACGAAAGAATGGCCCTGACTAACATTAACCTATACGTTTCACAAATCACTTACCTCACAAAATTCTTCGTTACTCAAGCTACTGCAATACAGCGAGCGCCACTACTGCCAGCTAAATAAAAGGTTCAAACTACGGAAGTCACTAACTACTGAGGCACAGTTAGCAAATGAAAGGTTTTAATAGAGAACAAACTATATATTTACCTTAATAGTCATAATATATATATATCAGTTCATGACACCAATTCTTACAAATTTCAAAACTCCGCCATCTCTCTCTCCACGTCCACCACTGCTGGCGGCTCACCTCCAACTACGCAACGCTACGCGCTGTTACCATCCAACTGCCGCTGCCCAACACTACAATGGCAGACAACAATGCAAACCAGCCATAGACTGCACACGGCACAGCCAGTGATTTTTATACAGAGCGCTACGTGGCGGCGGCGTTACCAATAAAAAAACCTAAACAGCCTACTTACACACTATCACAAGATTTTCAAGCCTGCCTGTGGCCACACTTACTTTGGTTCGCACAGACTTTATCTCCTTTAACATGGAGTCACCTAGTGCTTGATTTCCAGCAGCTGCTGTGTCGATACTGGTTTCCAATTCTTCTAGTCGTTCCTGGTGGTGCCATAGCTTGCGTTATTGTTTGAAAAATCGCGTATTCATAGCTCTTCTTTGCTCGTTCGATTTGCGTGTTACGTCATCTCACAAAAGGCTCAAGTTATCATCACTACTTTATCTGAATAGTTCAATTTATCACTTAATGCTTTATTTGAGTCGGTCACTTTATTTAATGCTTTATTTGAGTCATTAATCTGTAAGATTAAGTTATTAGTTGCCCTTTTCTTCTCATCGGCGCCTCTCGGGGTAGCCACGTGACCAGAGGTGCCTTGTCGCGCTCTGCGCGGCTCCCCCCGTCGGAGGTTCGAGTCCTCCCTTGGGCATGGGTTTGGTCGTTGTCCTTAGCGTAAGGAGTGTGTAACCTTTCCCCTCCTGTTCCACTCGCAAAAAGAGTGAGGGTAAAACGGCTGCCTGTACGCCTGCGTATGAGCCATAACTTCTCGTATCTTATGTTTGTAGTCCTTACGCGCTATGTATGTTGGCGGGAGCGGAAAAACGTTGTGTGGAGTGGTGTGGAGTGGCAGCAGTCAGCTTCAGATACCGCTCTCTAAATTTTCTCAATAATGTTTGTCGAAAAGAACGACGTCTTCTCACCAGGGATTCCCATTTGAGTTCCCGAAGCATCTCCGTAGGACTTGCGAGTTGTTCGAACCTACCTGTAACAAACGCAGCAGCCCGCCTCTCAATTGCTTCGATGTCTTGCTTCAGTCCGGCCTAGTAAGGATGCCAAAGGTAGTGTAATTTTTTATTATGGTTTGGAAACTTGCATGGCTCCTTCTAACAATTTCCCCAAATTTCCGCAGTGGAGAGCCCTTTTTACTGAACTCAGTAATGTTTTTCCTCACCTCCATTGGTATTTCCGTTCCTTTTGAATCCATGTTACGCGATTGAACTATGTATTGCAATACACGTCTATTGTATGAACAAACCACACCACTTGCACTGCATTCACTGAAAACGTCTCTCTTGCTGCTAACGACGGACTCGAAATGTATTAACCGCACAGTTGAGTGCCCCACAAACCAAACATCATCATCATCGTCATCGAAGTATATGTCGACTTATGTATCGCAGTAAACAAACACAGTTACATTTATCACGCTTGCAGTGTACGATACCGGTCTGAGGACCTTGGTTTATGTTACTGTGGATGTGGACCCAGGCACAGAGTTGCACGTCTATCAGGCTGGACGCAACTTGCTACAAAATGGGGATGCATGTAGACTTTAGTGTCCGACTGCATATTTGAACTTTATACCTTTGACAGTTCCAGAAAACATTGGGTTTTAGTATTCGGACAGCCAGACAGCGGACAGACAGACAAACAGACAACAAAGAGATTGTGTATGCGTCCGGCTGTTACCAACAGACAACAGAGGTACGCAACCCTAAAGATTGTGAATACCTCCGTCATGTAGCCACTATTTATCGAATGACATATTTGGAGGTCTTCAACTGACTCAACATAATAATTACTGACGTGGAAGGAAACTTATTTGGCCACTAGCAATGCACAGTCATTGCACTTTGATACACACACGCGCAGAATGTGTACGTTATGCACCTGCGTCTCTTTCAACACGGAGACTGTGAAGATTAGGTTTTTTTCACCCTTAAGTCGTTAATCGCCATATTTACGTACGGTATTTTAACGACAGTTTTGCGCCGTGGAGGTTTATTCGCGTGCATGAGGCAGGAATGAAAAAACACCACGTTTGAGAAGGCATTTTAAAGTAAAGTGGAGGCTTTAAAAATTAAATTATTGGGATGGCCAGAGCCAGCGGCGCTTTGTTTCACGTGGATGCAGTCAATCCTCTGAAGCCAGACGCCAATTTTATTTCAGTAATGCATTTCAGTCGCGCAGCGACAAAGGCCGTCAAATCACACTGCTGCCTCAACGTCGCGCCAAAGGATACCACACGAAAACTGAAAGGGATGGAAAATTCTGATATTTTTTAAAATATCTGTATCCCCTGAATTTCTTGATGGTCCAGTTCCTCAATTCTCTGATTCAGAGAGAAGTGATGTCGGGAAATATATTCAGGTAGCGTTATTCTCACTCCAACACGATAAACCAATTGTATAAATGTATTTATTATTGCACCTTACTAAATGGGAGTGATGTCTGAAATCCCTCTGACTATTTGACAAATTTTTCAATTAGTAGCTTTGTTGCCTATGAAATATTGTTACCTACTGCTGTTACATCACATCAGAAAGTGTTTCATTAACTTCATTGTGAAGTACAGAGATGAGAAACTGAAATCAAGACACTCATCTAGTAGTGTGTAAAACGTCCTATAGCAGCGACGCTCGTAGTATCGACATCAAGAGGCTATATGTTGGCTCCATAGGTCTTAGCAATTGGTTCAATTGGTTCAAATAGCTCTGAGCTCTATGGGACTTAACATCTGAGGTCATCACTACCCTAGAACTTAGAACTACTTAAACCTAACTAACCTAAAGACACCACAGACACCCAGGCCGAGGCAGGATTTGAACCTGCGACCGTAGCCGTCGCGCGGATCCGGACTGAAGCGCCTAGAACCGCTCGGCCGGCAACGATGGGTTACAACAATGTCTCAGGTGCGTACAGCTCACAGACTTGTGCTCAATGCAGAAAGTGTTAGGGGTTCCACAAGCATACAAAACCAAATCCCTGAGATTATGAAAGTCAATGGGGCACAATTTATAGGTTTCAGCCAGGCTACAGACATACAGTATTGAGAGAATTAGAGCAGAAAAGGGCCATAATACGAGGGTTGGAACTTTAATAGTGGGCCGGCCGGACTGGTCGAGCGGTTCTAGGCGCTACAGTCTCGAACCGCGCGACCGCAACAGTCGCAGGTTCGAATCCGGCCTCAGGCATTGATGTGTGTGATGTCCTTAGGTTAGTTAGGTTTAAGTAGTTCTAAGTTCTAGGGGACTGATGACCTTAGAAGTTAAGTCCCATAGTGCTCAGAGCCATTTGAACTCTAATAGTGGCAACTATTTATTGTACAAAATAGATACGTGTTTCAAAGTCTTACTGACCTTCAAAGAAGTCACCAGCATAGTATATAACCCGCTGCCAGCAATGTGGAACTCTTAGGACAATCTTAGCAGTGCCAGTTGTGTTGACAGTTCGAGCGGCGCAGTCTATTGCCCGAAGAATTTGTAGCAGTTCTGAGGCGAATTGCGAGAAGTTTTCCTTCAGTTTAGAAACCAAGTTGAATTAACGAAGGTTTAAGTCAGAGGAGTGCAGTAAGTAGTGTAGCAGCTCCAGCAGTTAAACAAATCAGTAACAGCTTGCACTGTACATGCTTGAGCATTATCCTGCAAAATGGTGGTTAAACCTTCGTGAGTTCAACTCTAATTCTAAATTGAAGGAAATACTTCACGGCGTTCGCTTCAGAACTGCTACAAATTCGCCGGGCAATAAACCGCGCCGCTCGAACTGTCATCATAACCGGCACTGATAAGAGTATCATACGGCTCCCACATCGCTGGCAACGGGTTATACACAATGCTGGTGACTCCTTTGAAGGTCTGTAGTACTTTTAAACACCTATCTATTTTGTAGGAGATGTAAATAATTAGTTGCTAATATTAAAGTTCCAACCCTCGTATATATAAACGTTTCCGGAAAAATGAAATTCATTTCTTTCAGCAGGACATTAGGGATTAAAAAAAGATAGATGAGTTTCTTGTACGCCCAAATTTGTAAAATTCTGAAGTGTGCGCAACTCTGAATACCATATAACAAAATGAACAGGGGTCTTAAATAACTGGGATTACAGACAAGCATCAAGTTCGTGTACAGTAAACATGAGTAGAGAAAGAGTTGAAACATATTTATATGTTGGACACAAACTCAAAAATATTTAAAGAAATAATATTATGTTGATGAAAACATAGTAACACGCGCTTGTGAATTGTTACTCCAGTATACTTCTGTGTCAGTTGTAGCACTATACAGAACCCCTTTCGACTGTTTATGAGAAATGTACTAGCATTATAGAGCCTCCTGCCGGCCGCGGTGGTTTTGCGGTTCTAGGCGCGCAGTCCGGAACCGTGCGCCTGCTACGGTCGCAGGTTCGAATCCTGCCTCGGGCATGGATGTGTGTTATGTCCTTAGGTTAGTTAGGTTTAAGTAGTTCTAAGTTCTAGGGGACTGATGACCGCAGCAGTTGAGTGCCATAGTGCTCAGAGCCATTTTTTTGAGCCTCCTGTTGGACAAGAAGGAGCAGTGAGTAATTTATGGAGATTTTAATGTTATTTTCTTCAAACATATGGACTGGAAAACTTATCTGAAATTATTATTTGGGAGTTTCATTGTAATTGAAGTTGTCAGTTTTTCAACTCGTGTGCAGAACATAGTAGGACACAGTCTGATAACAGTTATATAGAAAGCGCTCTGGCAAAAACAATTAATGTGTACACAATCGTTAATGGAGTATCTTTTCATAATGCGCAATTAATGGAAGTAAACAATATGGTACCTATTAGCCGTGAAGCACGTTCATACAAAGTACTAACGCGTATTAATGTGAACAGGAAACCATATTGTAAGAGAAAGTTAAATGGCGTGAAGTATTTAAAGAAAGAGATCCTAACTTCAAATTAAATTTATTCCACAGTCAATTGATGTCAATACTTGAAAGTTCATTCATAAAAGTCATCTAGAAGATCTATTAAAAACCAAGTATGCTGATAGCTAAGCGTATTAAGATCTCCTGTAAGAGGAAACTTAAAGTATATATGAAGGTCAGAATAAGTCAGTATCCCACATTACTTGCACACTAAAGAAAATACTGTAATATTTTAAGGAAAGTCATTAAAATATCAAGAGTTATGTTCGTCCTGACATAAATTAATAATGAGGTTGGCAAGATTAAAATTTAATTACTTAGAAAGAAGGCACTACCTGTACATATCTAAGATGAAGAAAAATATATAGTGCTTACCCTCGGACATCATCAACTGAGTGAAAATTATTGAACTACACACACCAAAAAAGTTCCTGAACCTGTACAAAAAATTGGAATAGAGTTCAACATAAACATCATTCCCGCCCTTTTTATTGCTCATGAAAACGACACAATGCATGTTGTACCATCGTACAGCGAAACCTTCAGAGGTGGTGGTCAAGATTGCTGTACACACCAGTGCCTCTAATACCCAGTAGCACGTCCTCTTGCATTGACGCATGCCTGTATTCGCCGCGGCATAGTATCCACAGTTTCATCAAGGCACTGTTGGTCCACATTGTCCCACTTCTCAACTGCGATTCGTCATAGATCCGTCATAGTGGTTGGTGAGTCACGTCGTCCATAAACGGCCCTTTTCACTCTAACCCAGGCATGTTCGACAGGGTTCATGTGTGAAGAACATACTGGTCACTTTATTCGAGCGATGACGTTATTCTGAACGAGGTCATTCACAAGATTTGCACGATGGGAGCGCGAATTGTCTTCCATGAAGACGTTGTGCCTATCCAGCATGCTGCCGATGTGGTCATACTAACGATCGGAGGTCGGCATTCACGTATCGTAGAGCCGTTACGGCGCCTTCCATGACCACCAGCGGCGTACGTCGGCCCCACATAATGCCACCCCAAAACATCAGGGAAACTCCAACATGCTTCACTCGCTGGACAGTGTGTCTAAGGCGCTGAAAATGACCGAGTGTCCTCCAAACACGTCTTCGACGATTGTCTGGTTGAATGCATATGCGACACTCATCGGTGAAGAGAACGTGATGCCAATCCTGAGCTATTATTCGGCATGTTGCTGGGCCCATCTGTACCGCGCTGCGAGGTGTCGTGGCTGCAAAGATGGACCTCGCCATAGACGTTGGGAGTGAAGTTGCGCATCTCGCAGCCTACTGCGCACAGTTTGAGTCGTAACAAGACGTCCTGTGGCTGCACGAAAAGCATTATTCAACGTGGTGGCATTGGTTTCAGGGTGCCTCTGAGCTATATCCGCAGGTAGCGGTCATCTGTTGCAGTATTAGCCCTTTTGTAGCCCGAGCGAGGATG
This sequence comes from Schistocerca gregaria, assembly GCF_023897955.1. NCBI lineage: Eukaryota > Metazoa > Arthropoda > Insecta > Orthoptera > Acrididae > Schistocerca > Schistocerca gregaria. The sequence goes on from NC_064931.1 coordinate 841,187,315, forward strand.
TGATTGAGAGTTCCTGTCTCTATGTATCTCCTCCATGTCCGAACAACATAGCTTTGGTTCACTCCGAGACTCCTGGACACTTCCCTTGTGGAGAGTCCTTCCTGGCACAAAGTAACAATGCGGACGCGATCGAGCAGTGGTATTGATCGTCTAAGTATGGTTGAACTAAGGACAACACGTGCCGTGTACCCCATTCCTGGTGGAATGAGTAGAACTGATCGGCTGTCGGACTACCTCCGTCTAATAGGCACTGCTCATGCATGGTTGTTTATATCTTTGGGTGAGTTTAGTGACATCTCTGAACAGTCAAGTGGAGTAAGTCTGTGATACAATATCCACAGTCAACATCTATCTTCAGGAGTTCTGGAAACCGGAGTGATGCAAAAAAATTTTATGTATGTATGGGGAACAAAATGTTCATATCCTCTGAACGGTCTGCGTTAGAACATTCAAACTGCTCGGTTACCCTTGGGGTATGATAGGAATTAGCATGCGCATGTGCAGGCACCTTGTTGTTTTCATTTGGATGGGTTCGTCGCTAAGGAAAATTGGTGCATTTGGGTGACTGAGAATCTACATTTCGCGATCGAGTAGTCTCTTCATCCTTAAGGGGTGCCTGTGTAGTGCGTAATGTTCCAGTCACGGAATAGTCGGTGCGATATTCCTTGATGTCACGGTGACTACCGAACGATACGTGAGGGTTTTGGAAGATGATTTAATTCCCGTTATCCAGAGTTACCCTGATTTCAACAAGATGTATTTCATGCAAGACGGAACTCGACTCCTGGTGGAGCAGGTCTGAGACCGCATTCTGGCTCTGGCCCTGAACCCACTGGCATGGGACTCGACTGGCCGCCATATTCTCCGGATCTGATCACATCCGACCCCGTTCTGTGGGGCTATATTAAAGATAAGGTACGGCAACAACCTCAAAACCATTGCTGTGCTGAAAACAGCCATTCAGGAGGCCATCGACAGCATCGATGTTCCGACGCTTCAGTGGGTCATGCAGAATTTCGCTCTTCGTCTGCGACACATCATCGCCAAGGATGACAGACATATCGAACACCTCATAACCTAAATCCGAATATTTGTAGCGACGTTCACATGTTGAATAAAGCGTGTGCACACGCCAGCTTGTAACTAATTTACGTTTCTTTTCTTCTTGTATTTCAATAATTGTCACCCTGTAAGTACCTCTTCCAGGAACTAGGTATTTTAACTGCGCGGTCACAGTGCCTACCTTCCCTCATGAAATTTGTTGTAAGTAATTCATCAAAGTTTCAAAAGAGTGAGGTCAACACCTATACCATTATTAAAGCCACCAATTGTTCAGAAAAGAGTTCAACATGTAGCAATAAAGATAATATATCATTTACCCAATAAAATGAAATGTGACAAGTAGCAAAACAAATTTTAAAAAAATAGCCTAAAATTATCTCTCCAGGGTCACTCTCACTCCATGGACCAATTTCAGTTTAAAAATTCGGTAGCCCGAAAAAAGTGCCGCGCGTGGTTAGCCGAGCGGTGTAGGCGCTGCAGTCATGGACTGTGCGGCTGGTCCCGGTGGAGGTTCGAGTCCTCCCTTGGGCATGGGTGTGTGTGTTTGTTCTTAGGATAATTCAGGCTAAATAGTGTGTAACGTTATTGACTTATGGCCTTAGCAGTTAAGTCCCATAATATTTGACACGCATTTGAACATTTTTATTTTATTTTTTTTTTTTTGTAATGACATTCAACGAATCATGCTTGATATGGTGGTGCGTTAAATACCTATTGACTGCACGACCTCAGGGGTGGCATGTCCAGTGAGTCTGGCACCCACCACTTGGCTGTGGTTTTCTCCCACCAATGCGTCTATTTTCTGGCGACAGCCCAGTCACGTGACTCTCAAAACAGTTTTTTTTTTTTTTTTGGCCGCTATTCCAATACAGCAGCTATTGCTCAGGAATGTATTCGCTACAAATAACAGTAGCAGAACAGTGTACCGGAAGAGCTAACAGTAAATTGAAGGTGAGAGACAGTTTATACACCTACTACAATATGAAGGCAGCTGTATAATATCCATTTGATTTAAGAATGAATAGCCTTATGTTAGAAAAACTTGCTAATAAAGATTCTCCTGAAAAGAAACTCGACAACTGCACATAGTGGAGACAGCTACAGCAGCCTCCGCAATGCTGAAGGAACACAGTAGATGCTGTAAAATACTGAAACTTAACCATTTCTAGCACCATATGGAAATACAGCACCAATAAATAACTGAATTTGTTTCTCAATCAAACTTCAACGGAAAGAAATGTTTTACATGATGTTAAGGAAACCTGAAAAATAAATAATATTTTGAGTTTGTACATTAAGGTTATAATTGGAGTAGCTAAATAATTGTAATAGATATAAGTCGCTAAAACTTCCATGTAATGATTGTTGTAATTGAAGAAAGCTAATCGGGTGCACGAAAAATAAACGCTAACTCTCACCACTTCTGTTTCTAAATAGCCAAAAAAGTTAATTTTTCACTGGTATTGAGTTCCTCTAAAATGGCATTTCATGGGCCAGCTGACTTCCATACTCTGAAATTAAAGCTAGCTTCACTTGTATTCTCACAAGTTCCCTTGCATTGCTGCAATATTAATACGTGTGCTTCATACATTAATTTTTATCTGTACCTTGTTCTACGTATATTCAATGCATACATATCTTTGAAAATAAGAAGACTAACAATGCAAAATTTAAATAGTACGTTAATCAAAGTTTTATGGACCATTTGCTGTAGAAGTTTACACGTTTAGGTAATTTACGTAAGAAACTGGATTAGTATTAGGAAATCTGTGTAGCAACATTTGAGTTTCTCGTTTGTAGTAACAGTTTCACTTTACTTTGATATCACCTTTACATGTAATTTCACTTTTGTCTCTGTAATTTGTTTTGAGTTATTCTGTTTACGTGGTCATTAGCGGTACACTGATTTAGATCCATTGTAATTCTTTCAAATATACAACGGTTTCTTCGCCTCAGTGTGCTGTACCCTTCTATCGCCTGGAGGAATGAAAATGGAATCCTTACCATTACTGCGGTGACTTTTATGTAATGTCTGGCACAACATTCTATGTCGACAGTGCTTACTGCAACACAGACTGTAGAGCCTAAGTGATAAATACTAGCTAAGGAAATATACAGGGTGGTCAGAAACAGTCAGTAAAGCCAGTAATACAAATTCGGTTCTTAGCGCCGTTCCTATTTAATTAATGTGGGAGCAACCAATCAAGTCGTTGCGCACACAAATTCAAGCCTCGGCTAGACACATTAATTACTGGTAGTTGTTCCCACAACGTAGGTGATAGCGCAAGATACTGCTCCAACTTTGGCTCGGGTTCAAACATTCCTGTCATCTCATGTCCAACTGATGTTTCGTTCTCTTTTTCGTTTTAGGAAACCAAACTAAGAACACGTTTGACGACACCGTCTCTGGCAGTCCGCTTTAATTTACACACGCAGTTACCTGATGATCTACGAAGAACTATAATGCTAGTTAAGTCTGAAACGGCGCAACGTATCGAATTTTCTCTTAACAATTATTTCTTAGGACAAGCTACATTGCAACAGGCTAAAAAACTTTGCACATTATTTCTGACATCACTGCATGATATCTTAAAGCAGTATGGAGCGTAATTCTCATTAGCGTTTAAAAAAATATGAGACAGATGAGGCCGCAAATGTTGGGATGGATGACTGATATTGAAAATGTAGCGTTACCAGACGATGTACCTCGCCTCAAGTATAGCGGTTGAGCCTATCGGTTATTCACACTTGATCATCCCAACAAAAGTGAAGTATTCACGTCGGTGTGTCCGCAGCTCGTGGTCGTGCGGTAGCGTTCTCGCTTCCCGCGCACGGGTTCCCGGGTTCGATTCCCGGCGGGGTCAGGGATTTTCCCTGCCTCGTGATGACTGGGTGTTGTGTGATGTCCTTAGGTTAGTTAGGTTTAAGTAGTTCTAAGTTCTAGGGGACTGATGACCATACACGTTAAGTCCCATAGTGCTCAGAGCCATTTGAACATCGGTGTAGCTCTTGGGCTAGATGCTCGAATTTAGCGCACGGGACTCAGAGTTCGAGTGCAGCGTATTCTACGCAGTGGTTTTTTGCATTCAGTTATACAACTACCTACTTATATTGAGATAAATTTTACTATTTTATCTACCGGTCCAGGTTGAAAAATGAGTAGACTACAGGAGTGAGCTGCAGCACTGTCCCATGTCGGCGACGGTCAGATGGACAAGTCAAACCAATGCACATGGAGAGGTACGTCACCTGGAGACGTCATATGTCCAAATTGGTCACCCACGTTTGGGAATTTTCCCACATCTGCGGCCCCATATGTCTTATATTAAATTACTTGTCTCAGCATCATTTACGCCGCTTTGGGGATTTCTAAACATTAAAAGGCGTCACCTCTTAGGCTCTACAGACTGTAGCAGTAAGCGTTGTCGACATAGACTATTGTGGCAAACATTGCGTAACCGTCAGCGCAGGAATGGAAGGATTTCGTTTCACATTGTTACAGGCTATAAAAGGCATTGCGCACTGAGGTGAAGAATGTTTGTAAACTGGAAAGAATGACAGTGGATCTAAAGCAAAGTAGTGTCTTTCATTACTACTACCCCTATACTTTGCTCTTATTCTTATACTAAGAAGCCAAAACATTATTATTACTCTTCACATCGGCGTTGGATACCGTCTGGTGGCGTTGTGGGCAGGTGATGCTGTAGCAAAACTATGAAAGTGTAGCAGACGCGGACGTGTGCTCACCCTAGCAGAGATGTGGGTTATAAATGGTGAAATCCATTGAGATAAGCGACTTTGGCAAAGAGCACTCCCGCTCCCGGGTTCCCGGGTTCGATTCCCGGTGGGGTCAGGGATTTTCTCTGCCTCGTGATGACTGGGTGTTGTGTGCTGTCTTTAGGTTAGTTAGGTTTAAGTAGTTCTAAGTTCTAGGGGACTGATGACCATAGATGTTAAGTCCCATAGTGCTCAGAGCCATGCATGCAAGAAGCACGTTATTCTTCCGCACAGCCTGTGAACGAGTATCTCGAAAACAACGAAGCTGGTCGAATGTTCATGTGTTTATGTCGTGAGCATCAATGGAAAGATGTCGAAGGACAGTGAAACTGCCACTAGGCCCTAAATAATTGAACATCTACGACTCTTCACAGAACATGGGGTTTGGAGACTTGTCTGCTCTGTAAAGTAGGATAGATGGTGCTCTCTGGTATCTCTGACGAAAGAGCACAATGCTGGTGCACGCACAAGTGTTTCGGAGCACAGACTTCATCGTACATTGTTGAATATTCAGCTCCACAGAAAACCACGTCCACATATTCACGTCATGTTCACCCAACGCCATCGTCAGTAACGATTGGAGTGGGCACAGGACCATCGGGATTCGACCGTTGATCCATGGAAACATGTTGGCCCTTCGGGTCCATCATATGGTTGCTACAATAGGTCGATGGCCGTTCCCACAAACGCCGTCATCGAGGTAAACGGTGGCTCCAAATGTGCAGCGCCCCACGGACGTAGGCTAGCTGGCGGGAGCCGTATTATGATATGGGAGATATTCTCCTGCTCTTTAATGTGACCTGCGGTAGCAACCAAAGATACGGTGATAGCTATAACCCACCTGCATCTCTTCATACTTAATGTCTTCCCCGAGAGGCAATGTCATGTTTCAGCTGTATAATTGTTGGTGTCTCAGAGCCAGAACCGTGCTACATTAGTTTGAAGAACATTATAACGAACTCACGTTGATGTCTCGGCGACCAAATTCGCCTGACTTAAATCCTGTGGAACCTATCTGGGTCGCTATTGGGGGCCATCACCTGGTACGGAAATCATCAGTATGTTATTTATGCGAATTACATGACCTGTGCATAGACATACAATACCCCATACTTCCACACAAATACAAGCTGTCGGATCGTTGGTACCCAGAATCAGTGACATTCTGCCCTACTGTAACTGTTGACACCATCGCTGATGAAGAAACTCGGTTCTTTAGTTTTCTCCTCCTGTTCGCTACCGCTCCCTGTTCCCGACGTTTTTCTCAAGTTGGTTATTACGGTCTGTTTTCAGTTTACTTCTCTTAGTACTATACCAATTATTGTCGCATGCCCATTTGCAGTAACTTTAAAATTTGTTTATACAAGTTATCATATATATGTTGCTATGCCATTTTATTCCGCCTGCTTTCTCCTTCTCACTTTGCTGTTGTAGTGGTACAGGACAGGACCATTTAAGGTTTCGATATAAATTGATGATGTCCAACCCAGGCGAAACGCGTCATTAATGAGTTAATTAACAACACTGTTCAGTCTACGACTGTTTCTAATATTAATGGTAGTTAGGTCACTGTACCACCAAGCAACGATGGAATGGAGTAATACTTATATACTTGCACATCGAGCTCAGTTAATCTTCTGCCCAAGTGCGAATGACTACTGGCTTAGTAAGGTAGCACGCAGAGTTGTATTTTCTATCAGTCGTAATAACTGAATATGAGTTGGATGTGAGACGTCTATTGAGAGGCGCTGATGATCCGAAAGTAGTTATTAAATTTTTTTCAGATGACCGCTAGATATCGCCGGTGTTGGTACATTGAGGATGGTTCTGAATTTCTCCTTTTTATTAATAAAACAATTACAACTAATAAACTGGTTGTGTAGTTGTTGAAAAGGGTTTTAACGAAACAGTATTGTGTAAAAATGTCTACGTGAATGTTTTCGTTGGATTTTCTTTTTAGTAAAACTATAACACATAAAACTACATCGAATCGCTTCGTTCAACTTCTGATAAACGGTTACCTTCAGAAACGTCTGCTTTCAATTTGTTTGATGAATTTCGTGAAGTCGGCAGTGGTTCCATACTAACGTTGATGCTGATTAGAAAATACAGACATTTTTCATCAAAGAGACCACTACAGTAGTTTTGACTTTGATTGGACATTTCTCTGTAAAAAGTATTTTTTTACGATGTATTCCACAAAATTTTACTGAGTGCCTAAAACAGGCTGGAGTCGAATGGTGAAAGGATATGCTCAAAATATTCGACACAGGAAATGAAAATTACGTATGTGACATGAGGACAGGAAACTAAACTAGGATATAGCGAACACCTATGCGACAATCAATTGTCATCTTTGTTTTTCGTTCTTTTTTTTCTTTTCCCCTGAGAAAGTCGTGGTCATTGCTTCACAGCATTAAGAAACAGTTAATGCTGAACGGTACAATGTAATTTATTTGCAATGACTCATCCATGAAATCAGGAGGAAAAAGTGAAAATGTGTTTTATTTTAAAAATAAACCACTTTTTCACTTGTTCCGCCCACCCCTCAACATTCTACGGAAAACTCACCGGAGACCACGCCGCACTACACGTGGCAAACTAAACCGACTACTGGTATCTGCTGGACTTTCTGAAAGAAAGAAAGGTAGAACATTTTACAATCAGGACAGTCCTAGAAAAAACACAGCAGTATGTGATCAAGGGGATAGATTCACGAACCGCAATGGAGACGGTACACGATGAACTCACCGCCGTTGGATGGGATGCATTCGTGTAAACCGAATGGCAGAGTTCGGCACAGCGAGGCTATCTCACATCTACATGGCGGAATTGGCCGACACGGCCAAGTCCGGCGACCTGTTGAAGTTAAAATTATTTCTTGACACGGTCGTCAGTGTAGAAGCCTACATCACGCCCCGCCCCCCCCCCCCCCTTTTCCTAACAATGCCGCAACTGCCAGCGGTTTGCGCATGCGGGTATCCGATGCGGTCTCGCTCCCAGCTGCCGCAAATGCAAACTCCGCAGTGCAAACTCCCCAACACTGCACCACCCAAATATACCAACTGTGGTCCGGCCCATCCGGCCAAATACAGCGGTAGCATTGCGTACAAAGAAGCTCTGAGGCGCAAAATATCAAAACACACCAAAACTACCGCCATCACAGCTCCGAAACCGCCCCCGCGCCCAGTAAGATGTGGAATATCCTTCTCAGGAGTCGTCGCTGGCAGCTACAGCAGCGCGGGTCTGCCAGAGGAGCCTCAGAGCTCAGGGCACGAACAACAAACACCCCCAGCAACAGACACACAACCGATACACACAACACCCAACACCACACCCGCATTGGGTATACCACACAACACCAATAACACCACCACCCTACCACCTGAGATTGCGGACTGCAGCCCAGCACCGACTACAGAAGACGCATCTACACAGGGATGACCACAACGCCACAGAAGGAGAAGGAGAAACAGTCAGAACAGGAGGAACACGACCACACCACAAGTACACAGACAACAGGACACGAATCCTCACGAACACAATTCGGACACCAACACAACGACCCACACAATACAGCTACTCACTACAAAAACCACACAGGCGCCCACAACAGTCACTCACATAGCTGGCACACAAGCCAGCCCTCGCCGGACACCAACACAAGCACCAGCGACAGCCATCAGAACCAACAACTCATGGGTCGACACGCCCAACATTATCTTAACATTCCGAAGAATAATGGAGACGTTATTCGCCGGATTCATGGCGACCGAAGTAGTCATTAAGATTATGGGGTGTCTCACATAACTCATCACGCAGTTCATGTCGGGCACGCTCAACTGGACTAGCATCGAAGCCACTATTACGCCACTTTTTACACCACTACATGGATAATACACCACTCCAGCCCCGAAACGCCAACGCTAAGACAAATTCACAGATCCTGTTTTGTACGCCAACGGGATCACAAAGAAAAGAGCCGAAATCGCCACGTTCTTGGAACGAAACTCTATCCGAATCGCCCTAATGAACGAAACACTGCTTACGCCTCGCAAACAGCTAAACATCCCTGGTTATTGCGTTTACGGTACCGACTGAGCGGATGGCATGATGGTTTGCGGCACAGCAATCATCATACACAGAGACGTAGAACAAACGAAGACTGAGCTCCCTGGGCTTAAGAGACTAGAGGCCACGGCCGTCAGGGTCAAGTTCAACGGAGCAAACACCGCACTTGTATCGCTGTAGAATCATCCTAGAGACATAGTAACACACGGTATCAGCACATCTCTCAACATAACACCGCGGGTAATCCCCGCTGTAGAACTAAACGCGAAACACCCAGACTAGAATTCACGAGTACGTACCTCCAAGGGCAAGAAACTACACGAACATGCACTAGGGCGAAACTACATTATACGTCGGACGGACGTCCCCACGTTCGTTCCTACACAGGCTCGACAGAGGCCGGACGTGCTAGACAAAACCCTCATCAAGGGTAATACATGCACACTCTACCTTATGGTGGAAAACGATCTGGACTCAAACCACATGCCTGTAATACTGCACACGGAAGAAACACTGCAGGACACAGAACCACGCAGGATACCGAACTACAAGCGCACGAATTGGACACTGTTCATGGAAACGCTTGGTAGTCGTTCCTGATACCCACGAAATTAACAACACGCAACAAATCGATGAGGCTGTGAAGGCTCTTACTACTGCCGTCTAAGACGCAATGACTGACGCCATACCACCTACAACACTAAAACTACACTCGACGGCCCTGCCCCAGGAGATCCTGGGCCTTATCTCAACGACGAACCGCCTCAGGTGATACGGGCAGCGTACCAGGCGTCCATTCTATATAACTGCACGTCAACAGACTCCAGGGTATAATACGGAAAAAAATACAAACATTTAGAAGCGAACAATGGGGACAGAAACTCCCTGGGCTGTATACCACACGTCCTGGTGTGTGGAAGCTAGCCAGACACTTCACCAGGGAGAAACATTACATTCCCACTCTACGAGGACCAGACGAACCAGCTTACTCCGCGACGTAGAAGGCAGAGCTTCTGGCCACAACACTTGCAGCGTCTTGCATGCCGAATCTGTCTCCTAGAGATCCAGTATTCACACTTGAAACGGACGAGGAGGTTGCACTTGTTGCCTAGCCGACGCGCGACAAAATTAGGCGCACTAGCATTACAAAATTACATGCGCTATCAAGCATATCAACGCTAGGAAAGCCCCTGGGCCTGATGCCATTCAAAACCGTTTCCTCCAGGAGTTCACGGATAGAGCCGTAGAGTACCTTACACACATATCGAATGCCATCCTAAAACACCAACACTTCCCTGACTTTAGGAAGTCGGCCGAGGTCTGATGTTCAGGAAGCGAGAGAAAGACCACTCCCTCCCACAAAATTACCGGCCCGTCAGTCTGCTGTGCTCGCTCAGCAAGATTGGTGACAAGGTAATATTAAAACACATCAATATGCACTGCATCGGCAATAACACTCTAATACCGGAGCAATTCGGCTTTAGGAATCACCACTCAACAACACAACAACTCCTCCGCGTAGTCGAACATACAACACACTGCTACATCATGAACAAAGCCACAGGGGCCGTGTTCCTAGACATCGAAAAAGCTTTCGACCGTGTTTGGCAGAACGGCCTTATACGCAAACTAGGCGAATCTGGTTTCCCGGACCCACTCGTACGTCTCATACATTCATATCTCATGAACAGATGTTTCAACACTGACGTACAGGGCAAACAATCGACACAACACGGTATCCAAGCTGGAATACCCCAGGGAAGTATCCTACGACCCATCGTGTTCAACCTGTGCATTAACGACTCCCCAGCAACACAAAACACGACGTTAGCCATCTACGCGGATGACACAGCCATCCTTGCGCAAGCTTGGAAACCGTCGAACATTAATTCACGAATACACACGACACTCAGAACTGCCGAGCCTTAGTTGGAACGATGGGGTATTAAAGTAAACGTCGGCAAGTGCGAAGCAGTTCTGTTTACACACAGACCGAAACTACTGCATAAACATCCACACAGTAGACAGATAACAGGTTTCCGAGAGAAAGTCAGATATCTCGTTGTCTGACTGGACCGGAAACTTACATGGGGGAACCACATCGAATACATTGTCAACAGAGAGCACTTGAGCCTTGAACAACTGTACCCAATGCTCAACAGAGGAAGCACACTGAATAGGAGGGTGTCGAGGTACATATACATGACACTGATTAGACCTCTGATGGCGTACGCTGCTCCCGTCTGGGGATATGCAGCTCTTATTCGCCTGCGCCGCCTGCAGATCATACAGAACAACGTGCTACGAATCATAAGCAACGCTCCACGCTACACACGCACCGTGGATCTTTACAATGAATACCGAATTGAAACCCTCAAGGAAGTATTCAAAAAACACGCCACACGGCTATACAGGTACTCTAAACACTTGAACAGTCCTTTCATCCTTATTCTGGGAAACTATAATCACAACCATAGGTGGAAGCATAAGAGGACAGAGACACTGCTAGCTAGGGCATAACCACCTATGGCAAGATAACACACACCAACAAGCGACAAACGTCGGCAAGCCCCTGTATATCAGCAACGTTGACCGGAAATGCTACTAAAGTCGACCTACAGGCTACAGAAGGCAAACAGGTGAGCTCGCCCACTGACGCACAAACAAATCGCCAACATCACCCTACACTGTGCATCTGATATATGAACTATCGAACACAAAATGATGATGAACCTAACTGTTACAGGTTTGCTGACGCTCACCGATAGATCAACAGCGGCACCCTGCGGCAGCCCTCGAGTAACAACACCGCACAACATCAAAGGTACCGACATGCATGATACCCACTGGTAACAAAGCCTACCCTTGCATTACCTGTCGCAGGCAGCGAGACATCCGCTACTGCTCTTACCACCCGACCTAACTATCGCAGAGGTTTTCTTCCCTTGGCTCTTGCCTTGGCACCTTTTTCCCTGTGGCCTTCAAACCGCTACCTTCGTGTGACTTTGGAGCCAATCTATCTCCAGATGAGCGCGTATTAATGGTTAATCTTAACCACACGTACGCAAACATCGCAGTTCACACATCCTGCGACAACCCACTTTAGTGAAAACTAACACTTATGCAGAGATGGCAGTAGACCTTTTGAGTTACCATCATGCCGGTGTGGGCGTGGAGGGGCTCCACCTCTTGTATAAAAAATGAAAAAATAGCATTATTCTCGATGATGACAAACGCACAAAATAAACTATTTGACAGAGAAAGCCTGAAATGAATGCCTTATTCCTTTCTTTACTTGATGTACTGTCTTTCCTTATGTTAAATAAATAGTGCATCGGCAATGATTTTCATTTCATAAAGATGCTTTTGGATCAGTCTTAAGCCAAGGTTTGGAAGTTCCGCTCTGAGAAATGAAAAAAAAAATGTCCAAAATTCGCTCGAACGTATGAGAAACAATGAAACGATTCCTACCAAAGTACGTTTTTCTTTCATTGTATTCAGAGGAACATGAAGACAGCCTTCGTAGAACAAATCAGCCAGTGTGAACACCCCATGAATGTATCAAATTTCTGAAACGAAGTTCGTAACTGAATGTGCTAAGCGCAAATTCTTGAAAGAAGTCATTTTGTTACGTCAGGCTGTTGTTTATTTGAAGCAAACGTATCGTGAACGCCTATAAACTGAGGTAATGAACTGAATTGTTTCTCACTATTACACATAGTGTCATTTGATTTTAAGATGTTGATCACACTATGTGCAATTTTGTTTCGAGAAATTTCCTCATATTTATTTGAATATAAAGGTAACATACAACGTTTGGTGCTAGTAAGAGGAGACTACCATATGGCTTGCTCTTTGTCGTTACAGATATAGAACCTGATATTGCGAACGTGCAATTGCTCTATTCTGTGGCAATATGGGATGTAGTTATAAGTTGATTTATACCGCACTGGTGCATAATTTTTTTTGATTGTCTGTTAGTCATTTATTCTTGTCCAGTTTCTCAATAACCAAAACTGACCGTTACAAATCTGAATTACATTTACGTAAATCACAACAACAAATTTAAGTGACACCTGTTTATGTACTGAAGCTTAAACCAAATATATAAATTTTTCGCCACACTTTTCCTTGATTTCCTTTCATTCCTACTGCTACCGCTTTATAATTTCAATCTGCAACTACAAGACAATGTAGACGAAGTTTTCCTCAGGTATCTTTCTCCATTAGCAGTCAGCTACTCCACTCGTAAAACAGACATAGACTTCCGTTACATTGCACCTGATTTAACAGAGTTTACTATTATCTTTGTAAATTACCCTATTTTAACAGGAAAACAACAACATACACCACTGCAAACTTTTCACCATTTCTCCGACTGTGTATGTGTCCCACACATATATTACACACACCTTCTTCCACACCCATTTTCTGTCCAACTCATCCTCGCACTATCTCTCTGTCCACACCATCCTCCTAACCACAACTGTCCATCACCTCCGGCTCCATCTCTTCATCCATCCCATCCTTTCTAACCCTCTGTATTTCTCCTGCTACTCCCGTCCTTCTATCTACAACTCCCTCCTTCTGCTCCCAGTCTTCCCATCTGTCCACCGCCCCCAGCCCCCTCTACCTATCTTGGCGACATCTGTGCCCATCCCTGCCACCAAGGCTGTCATTCCATCTGTCATTCCACTGTCTTAATCCTCCTCCCTATCTCCCTATGTTGATTCCCCATGCCTCTGACCGTCCCCTCCTCTCCCTATTACTGCCCTTCTCCTTCTCACTCCTCATCCCAATCTACTTCCCGATGATCACATTCTTCTTCCAACCAGTCCATATTAATCTACTCCAGCTACCTTCTCACTATTGATTTGATTCCTACTCACTATCCATCTCCATCTCACCTCTCCCATCCAACACTTGTTCTACCTCTTCCAAATCCTCAGCTCCTTTACCCCTCTTTCTGCCCTCCCTCTACAGATTCCTTCTCTCAATCGATTCTCTCCTGTCCCCCTCCTTCCTTCCCTATCCATCCTCTACTGCCCCATTTATGTCTATTCATTCCATAATCTATACATTTCAAACTTTGCCATATGCACCTGACCTTATATGTACTCTCTGCAAAAGAGATCGATAAAGATGGCCCATACTATTCCCTCAAAATGTGACTTGAGCCAGACAAATTACACATCAGTCGCTTTACATCATTTTTTTTTCCTTTTGCCCCTGATAAACAGACTGTCTTGGAAATCGAGTTGATATAGAAGCTGGTACTACTCCTGCACAATACAAAAGTCATGCAGAGCCTACACATTCGGGACTGGGAAAACTGTTCGTTATCACTGACATTTAGGCTGCCCTGAAAAGCTGGTTGATAAGGCAGGACGATGCTATTCGCACACAATATGTCTTTTGTACAGTGATCCTATATAATAGGGTCTCAGAAAAAACATATTTGCCTATATTGCTCGCCTCATTGGAGCTATTGCGTTACAAACACTATAGTGCTAACAAGAAGGACATTTATTGATGTGTGCCAGATTTGATAGAAATCGATCCAATGGTTTGGGAAGAGATCGCAGACATACACACATACACTTTGCTTCATACATACATACATGTATATATACAGGGTGTCCCATTTAACTCGACCACCCTAAATAACTGTTTGTCCAGAAGCAGACTACAAAATGTCTCAAGAAAATGTTCCTTAGCCGTCAGGGTCATCAATCAGCATGATTGCCTTCGTTGTAACTTTTTTTTTTTTACAAAGCTATGAACAACTGAATGACTTTTTTACATGGCACCCTGTATTATTTATTTGATGATTCATTTTGTCTCCTAAAGACCTATTCAAAAATGTATCACAGTGTACCATTTACTAAAGCCCAACGTTATTAATTAGATAACACGACTTTGACTTAGAATCTGGAATCACTAACCCGTCCACTTGCTGGAGTTGTCAGAAAACAAATGAAAAGGAAGTAGAAACATAGCACAAAATTTACCATAACTCTCCTGTACCGTTACCCAGAAGTAGGACATTCAAAGGTGCTCAAAGTGGTGACCCTGGACACCGACACTCCGGTGCACTCGTTGAATAAAAGAATCATTTACTGTTTCCAATGTTGCCTGCTGAAGACAATTACAAGCAAGCACGATATGTTCCTGCATCATCTCTGGATTTGTTGGAATATCGCGATAAACAACGTCTCTAATGCGTCCCCAAAGGAAATAGTCCAGATTATGTAAATCAGGAGACCTAGCAGGCCAAGTAACTGTTCCTCCTCGACCACTACATCTGGCAGGATACCTTCGATTCAAAAGACGACTTGCATGCAAGACATTATGTGCTGGATATCCATCGTGTTGATACCATATAAGCAATAGGGTTCTTAGCGCCACTTCATCCAGAAGTGGAGGACGAATTCGTCTGAGGAAGTTGGCATATTCTGTGGCGTTTACATTGCCATTGATGAAACAAGGGCCAATAACTGTAGTACCAAGCATCCCACACTAGAAGTTAACTTTCCATGACACTGCTGTTCCACCTGTCTAAGCCATCGTGGGTTATCGCTGGACATATAATGCATGTTCCTTGTATTTACCTGTCCTTTTCATGAGAAGGAACATTCGTCGGTAAATGGAACATTGGAGAAGAAGTTCTCATTGTCGAGGATTTGCTACTGGTCCCACTAACAGAACTGTACACGATCCTGGAAATCATTCCCATGCAATTCTTGATGTAGTTGTACATGGTAAGGATGGAACCCGTGACGTGTAAGACTAGGATGCACACTGGTTTTAGGAATGCCAGTCTCGTGTTCAAGCTGTCGTGTGGTCACATGTGGATTCATAGTAACGGAAGTAAGAACAGCCACATTGTGAGCTTCGTCTGTGTGAGTGCTTTGACGATTGAGTTGTCGTGGGTTGAAACTTCCCGTTTCCTGAAGCGCTGGAACGATACGAGAAAACATGCGTCGGGAAGGTGGGTTCTTGTCAGGATATCGCTCTCTGTACACTTCCGCTGCCTGCGTAGCATTTCGCCTACCTTCAAGAATATCAATAAAACGAACGTTATGTCGATGCAGTTGGTAGGAAGGACCGCCTTTACTGCAAGCCTACTCTACATGACAGTATTTAAAAGGACTAAACTACTGTACTAAATGTACCCGTACATAAGAAAACAGCATTGCACGGGTGTATATTCTGCTTATGTTTACATTTATCTTCTGTCAAAGACATCCAGGTGATGCAGAGGCTACAACTCTGTACTATATATGGGGTGTTTAATGGCGTTATTTCTCGGACACATCCATTGCTGAGAGGTAACATGAAACCACCTTGAGTGGTACTGTGGCCAGATTTTCCGATATGGAAGTACGTGGGTCCGCTAAAGCACTCAGCCATATACCACACCTTGACATCCATATGCATGTCTATGAACTGGTAAATGGAGGGTCCAAATTATACCAAGCTCCCTAAGGATATATCTGACAAGAAGGTATGCATTAATGTTGAAAATAGAAAGGATGAAACTTGTTTTGCATGGTCAACCGTTGCTTGTGAGAGAAAGTACAAAATCACAGATCATCCGCAGTGTCCAAACAGTTACAAAGTACGTGATATTAAGACATATTATAACTTTGATGGTATAGAGTTCCCCGTAAAGATCCAGGACATACATAAATTTGAGGAGTATAATACCTACATATCGGTTCATGTTTATGGAGAAGAATAACGACAAGTCAGATGAGAAAAGACAAGCACACCGTCATCGGTCCCCTCCATTTCTAAAAATTTGCGTGTGAGCGGGAGCTGCATGTAAACGTAATGCTCTTCTCTGAAGATGATAATTATCACGGTTTGGATCAAAGACATGTCCCGACTCCTTTCCTCTGAACTATCAAAAGATGACTATAAAAAGCATATTTGTTTAAGGTGTCTGAATTATTTCTCGTCTATTAGATTGTGTTTCCAAGGACCTGGTACGTGTTATTATACCCACAGAGGAAAATAACATTATTAAATTTCAAACTGCTCACCACCAGCAGCGATGTCCTTTTGTAGAGTACACCGACTTTGAATGCCTGCTGACACCTATTAATTGTTGTGAAGGGAAACCACTAACCTCACATACAACCTTCACACAAAAACACGTACCTTTTGCGGCAGCGTTCCAAGTTGTATGTGGATATGATTCTAAACTTGACCGATACGAGTCTTATGTCGGATACGATCCTGCGGTTTGGCTCCTCACTGAGCTTGAAAAACTTTCATGCGAAGTTAATAAGCTCTTCAGCACAAGCATGCCCATGACCAATTGAAACGAAGATGATGAGTTGTATGAAAAGGCGGTTAATTGTCATATTTGTGGGCTACCGTTAGATAGAAAAGCGGAAACTCCCCGTAGAGATTATTGCCATGTCACGGGAAAGTTCCGTGGTGCAGCTCATAACGCATGCAATTGGAAGTATAAGTTCCCATGGCACATACCTGTCTTTTTTTCATAATTTGAGTTGGTATGACGCTCCTTTTCTCGTTCAGCACTTGGCTTATTTCGGTATGAAGAATGATCAGGTCAGTGTCCTGCCTGAAAGTGTTGAGAAGTACATTTCTTTCTCAAACCGAATGACGCCAAAAATTACGCTCCGCTTCCTTGGCTCTTTACGCCTTATGCAGACCTCACTCCAGATACTCGTTGAAACTTTACCTAGGAATGATATGCATATCGCTCGATCTGCATTTCCTGGCGAGGAAAAGTTCCAACTTGCGAGTAGGAAAGGATTTTTCCTATATGTGTATGTTGATTGTATGGCAAAACTCAATGAAACCAAGCTTCCTGACACATCTGCATTTACCAGTACTCTCACAGGTGATGCCGTAACTACAGCAGATTATGAGCATGCAGTAAGTGTCTCGCAGGAATCCTACATCCCCAAATTTATCAACAGCACAGCCAGGTCTACTCCTCTGGTGACAGCACGCAAAGGCTGTGGTAAGTGAGTCAGAAGGTTCCAGTGGAATACAGATGTAGCATCATCGTTAAAACTTAAATGCTAAGGACGCAGGTGTCATAAAGAAAAATTATACAAGGATTGTTAGGGAAGGAAACCTATTTATTTCTCATCCAACATAAAAGTAAGTTTACATTTTCATAAACAGATACTGTAGCACTTTTTTGATACATGTTCTTGAGTCAATGGATAGCTGTAGAATTTCAGGTCTTGAATATAAGGAAATTTAAAGATTGGACTCATCCATGAGGTCATGTCCTTCCCCTTCAGGTAGACGATGGTGTCCATGTGATCGAATAATTTAAGCACAGTCACCATACCTTTACAGGGTATGCCAGGATCATTCCAGTGAATTCCGTGGTAGAAATGTGTTAACCACTTTGCGCTCTTCCTTGTCTTAGCACACCTCGCTTGCTTGAAAGATCATGGTGAAGCAATATTTGCGGAAAGTGTGTCTATTATTCCAGCATGTGTGTGTATTCTACAAACGCAACATATTTAAATACGATCTGTCTACGCTCACCATCATTGCAGCCCTGAGCATCCGCAACGATGTTCACATCATGACACATCATCATGAAATTCTCTAGGAATGGAGCAGTACCTATTCATTTATACAGCTCGCTGTAAAGCACCTGTGAGGAGGCAGTAGTTAATCACACAGTCCTGTAGAACTAGAGCATGTGTGGCAGTGTGTTCTGTGAAATTTGTCGATGATTCAAATTCAATCCGCACATCTATAGGTCCACACTTAATTGTCTCATTTTGTTTCGAGTAGTCTATTATGATTAATCGCTGATAGCTCTTTGGAGTTACGCGGACCGAGTAGACACCCTTCTCCCTCTTCTTCAGCAATGTCATAGTAAGAAGCGCGAAACCTTGCATACATGACATACGCTAGACTGTACACATTTTGATTCCACTGCAGATGAAGATTGTCATATGGGTAGAATTCTGAATTGAGGCAGAATTTGGCATCAGTTATCTTGCAGTTATCGAACACGGTGGAATCATTTGCTGTATTACCTCTTCTACCAGTCTGAAACGCAAGTATGATGAACCTGGGTGTCTCTAGATGGCTGAAGGTCTTAATAGCCCATGTTTTTCTGCTCACAGTCGGTAACACTGGGTACCCGAAAATCTCGCACAAGCGAAACGTAAGTGACAGAAATCGGCCAGAATTCAGGACTTTTAAAAGCATCAAATACTCCTCGTATGATACACTGATGTGAGACATTTTCCATTTTATCTTGCTGATTGTGATCATATTCTCCTCTTAGGCTCCTTGAGCATATGAGTTACTGACTGTCGCACCCCGCACCAGAATGAGTTCCTGTTCAGCGTTCATAATAATCTGTCTCATGTCCTCAAAGTACCCCATAAATATTTTAGAGGTATGCAGGATGTAAATCACTTGTACTCTACAACTGTTCTATCCTCTGGATCGTCTATGAATCTTCCTGCATTTTCTAAACTATGCAAATCTGCTTGTGATGATAGGACATGTGTTTTAAGGAGTGACATTATGCCGACATTGCGCGTGCGGTCGATCTCAGAGCCATTGAGTTCATAGCATATCTCTTGGAACAGAAATGCTAAAGCGTTACTTGTCAGCTTGGATCCCACTGTGTCGCTGCCATCGATTTTCTTGAATGACAACTCCAGATATATGAAACTCTTGCATGGAAGCATGGGTGAATTTTGGTTTCGTCGTTCTTGTTAAACGTGGTTGAAGTGTAAGGTTTATGAGAGAAGTTTTCCTGGCGTATAATAATGCTAGCACTGAAAGACCTAAGGCGAAACAAGGCCCCGGGAGTAGACAACATTCCATTAGAACTCCTGACAGCCTTGGGAGAGCCAGTCCTGGCAAAACTCTACCATCTGGTGACCAAAATGTATGAGACAGGCGAAATACCCTCAGATTTCAAGAAGAATATATTAATTCCTATCCCAAAGAAAGCAGGCGTTGAAAGATGTGAAAATTACCGAACTATCAGTTTAATAAGTCACAGCTGCAAAATACTAACGCGAATTCTTTACAGACGAATGGGAAAAATGGTAGAAGCCGACCTCTGGGAAGATCAGTTTAGATTCTGTAGAAATATGGGAACACGTGAGGCAATTCTGACCCTACGACTTATTTTAGAAAATAGATTAAGGAAAGGTAAACCTACGTTTCTAGCATTTGTAGACTTAGAGAAAGCTTTTGACAATGTTGACTGGAATACTCTCTTTCAAATTCTGAAGTTGACAGGGGTAAAATACAGGGTGCGGAAGGATATTTACAATTTGTACAGAAACCAGATGGCAGTTATAAGAGTCGAGGGGCTTGAAAGGGAAGCAATGGTTGGGTAGGGAGTGAGACAGGGTTGGAGCCTCTGCCCGATGTTGTTCAATCTGTATATTGAGCAAGCACTAAAAGAAACAAAAGAAAAATTCGGAGTAGGTATTAAAATCCATGGAGATGAAATAAAAACTTTAAGCTCTCCAATGACAATGTAATTCTATCAGAGACAGCAAAGGATTGGAAGAGCAGTTGAACGGAATGGACAGTGTCTTGAAAGGAGGATATAAGATGGACATCAACAAGAGCAAAACGAGGATAATGGAATGTAGTCGAATTACGTCGGGTGCTGCTGAGGGAATTAGATTAGGAAATGAGACACTTAAAGTAGTAAAGGAGTTTTGCTATTTGGGGGGCAAAATAACTGATGACGGCCGAAGTAGAGAGGATATAAAATGTAGACTGGCAATGGAAAGGAAAGCGTTTCTGAAGAAGAGAAATTTGTTAACATCAAGTATAGATTTAAGTGTCAGGAGGTCGTTTCTGAAAGTATTTGTATGGAGCGTAGCCATAATTGGAAGTGAAGCATGGACGATAAACAGTTAGGACAAGAAGAGAATAGAAGCTTCCGAAATGTGGTGCTACAGGAGGTATTGAATAGAACTGGCGAGAAGAGGAGTTTCTGGCACAACTTGACAAGAAGAAGGGACCGGTTGGTAGAACAGGTTCTGATGCATCAAGGGATCACAAATTTAGCATTGGAGGGCTGCGTGGAGGGAGACCAAGAGGTGAATACACTAAGCAGATTCAGTAGGATGTTGGCTGCAGTAGGTACTGGGTGAAGCTTGCACAGGATAGAGTAGAATGGAGAGCTGCATCAAACCAGTCTCAGGACTGAAGACCACAACAACGATTCTCTCATCATACTCTAGTGGACTGGTTATATTGAATGAGGACGTCACTGCGCAGTTTCAGACCAACTGATTTAAGAAACTTGTAATTGGTCCCTGTTATCACTTTGCTGTTTGGTAACGAAGTGGCATGCTGTGGATTGCGTGTACTTGTTTTATACCATACGCCCATTCTATCTTAGATGTAATTGTACAATGATTTCCTCATGACGAAAATCGACAATTTGGTTATTCTAGTCCACAATACACAGCTCCAAATAGGCCAATGTCTGAGCTGTCACAGGAAGGTATATTGCATTGACAGGGGTCTCAAAAGCCTTATAACCTGTTGCAACTGAGGGGAAGATTCGGTAAATAGTGTGAATCAGACTATCGTTGAGATAGGAATTGGTTGCAATGTTACACTCGACACAGATTGTGCCCACAGGGAGTATGTCCGCTGTCTGATTTGACGTGTAAAATTTACTTGGAACCTTCTTCAAAATTTATCCTTTTGTGAAACCAAGCAGGTGTCATACTGAACCTTTCTGGTTCAAGTCAATCGTTACATTTACAGTGCTTATTTCAGATTTAAGTGTATTGATGTTTGCATGTAGATAAGTATCTTTTCCTGACTGATTTAAGACTTAGTTTAAATCGACGATATCGTATGCACCAGGTTCTATTCCCACAAAATTTTTTTCACCATTAATATCCAGTTGGAGCTTATTGTTAGCCTCTGTGATATTTGGGGTGCTCTAGTACGTCTCCAGTCCAATCAATGCAATACTCCATTCACCAACGCTCAAATCAATTGGCAGGAGGTAAAATAGTAGGCAATACATATGATCGTTCTTTTAATGTCAAAGCGTACGACACTGCATCGGAACGTCAACTGATGAATAAATGTTTAAGCCTCCTCCTTATATTGCATGCTTCTTCTTCTTTGTGAACGTCAAGAGAAACACGATGCACAGATGTCCACAGAGGTGTGTATTAAAGTCATGATAACGTCGATAACTGTAGAGCACACGTCTTTGGTGGGTGAAGTATTGTTGTAATTATGCTGGTGGCTGCAGGTCAGCAAATGAGTTGAAATACACTCCTGGAAATTGAAATAAGAACACCGTGAATTCATTCTCCCAGGAAGGGGAAACTTTATTGACACATTCCTGGGGTCAGATACATCACATGATCACACTGACAGAACCACACGCACATAGAGACAGGCAACAGAGCATGCACAGTGTCGGCACTAGTACAGTGTATATCCACCTTTCGCAGCAATGCAGGCTGCTATTCTCCCATGGAGACGATCGTAGAGATGCTGGATGTAGTCCTGTGGAACGGCTTGCCATGCCATTTCCACCTGGCGCCTCAGTTGGACCAGCGTTCGTGCTCGACGTGCAGACCGCGTGAGACGACGCTTCATCCAGTCCCAAACATGCTCAATGGGGGACAGATCCGGATATCTTGCTGGCCAGGGTAGTTGACTTACACCTTCTAGAGCACGTTGGGTGGCACGGGATACATGCGGACGTGCATTGTCCTATTCGAACAGCAAGTTCCCTTACCGGTCTAGGAATGGTAGAACGATGGGTTCGATGACGGTTTGGATGTACTGTGCACTATTCAGTGTCCCCTCGACGATCACCAGAGGTGTACGGCCAGTGTAGGAGATCGCTCCCCACACCATGATGCCGGGTGTTGGCCCTGCGTGCCTCGGTCTTATGCAGTCCTGATTGTGGCGCTCACCTGCACGGCGCCAAACACGCATACGACCATCATTGGCACCAAGGCACAAGCGACTCTCATCGCTGAAGACGACACGTCTCTATTCGTCCCTCCATTCACGCCTGTCGCGACACCACTGGAGGCGGGCTGCACGATGTTGGGGCGTGAGCGGAAGACGGCCTAACGGTGTGCGGGACCGTAGCCCAGCTTCATGGAGACGGTTGCGAATGGTCCTCGCCGATACCCCAGGGGCAACAGTATCCATAATTTGCTGGGAAGTGGCGGTGCGGTCCCCTACGGCACTGCGTAGGATCCTACGGTTTTGGCGTGCATCCGTGCGTCGCTGCGGTCCGGTCCCAGTTCGACGGGCACGTGCACCTTCCGCCGACCACTGACGACAACATCGATGTACTGTAAAGACCTCACGCCTCACGTGTTGAGCAATTCGGCACTACGTCCACCCGGCCTCCCGCATGCCCACTATACGGCCTCGCTCAAAGTCCGTCAACTGCACATACGGTTCACGTCCACGCTGTCGCGGCATGCTACCAGTGTTAAAGACTGCGATGGAGCTCCGTATGCCACGGCAAACTGGCTGACACTGACGGCGGCGGTGCACAAATGCTGCGCAGCTAGCGCCATTCGACGGCCAACACCCCGGTTCCTGGTGTGTCTGCTGTGCCGTGCGTGTGATCATTGCTTGTACAGCCCTCTCGCAGTGTCCGGAGCAAGTATGGTAGGTCTGACACACCGGTGTCAATGTGTTCTTTTTTCCATTTCCAGGAGTGTAGTAGACGGTATCCCCATTATTCATAACACATGATACCCAGTGAGTGCCGGGGCCTCCAGCAACATCCAAATTCACAATACCACATTCACCAGTTTTCCACATAGTTTTCGGTAACGTATGCCATATAAACACACAACGAAATCTTGGTATCTTTCATTTGTCTCTAACAAACTTAAGAAGATCTATTTTTGTGAGGCGTCGATCTGGTAGGATAGCTAATGGGCTTTTTATGAATTACCAAGCACTCTCCAGTACGGTTTCAAGTATAGCCCTTTTCCGATAGCTGCGGCTTCCATCATGCGGTGGTGTCTTCTTGCCTTTTCTAACGGTGCTTGGGAGTTTTGTGCGTTCTTGACCGTTCGAGCAATAGGATGAGTGATATAATAAAACAGCCAGTCGTCTTGCGTAATGGTAGAACTCTAGATGCTTTAACCCATCCTCTTCTTCTTCTTCTTTTTCTTCTTCCCGCATCTTTCTGCTTCAGTGCGTTTTTGGCTGCATACAATGCTGTCAGGATACAGTTCTTTAAACAGCCCTTCTTCTTCTACTTGTTATTGTTTAATGCACAATATGGAGCATTCATAACTCGCTTGAAATTCATCACTCCTAAACCCAACTTAATTTTTTCACTCATGGTTTTATAAACTGCAAATGCTGCGATGAGTTGACCTACTGCAATATCCTTTCTTCTCCGTATCGCCTTAACCTTATCAGCTAAAATCCTATCTGCAATGTGTGGACTTGATAGATCTTTATTTGCAGTGTATGCAATGTCATGTTCCATTAACGTTTCGTCGAGCAGATTAACTTCCTTATCACCTCACGCCAAGCGTTTCTGAAGCTTTGTTCAAAAATGGTTCAAATGGCTCTGAGCACTATGGGACTTAAAATCTATGGTCATCAGGCCCCTAGAACTTAGAACTACTTAAACCTAACTAACCTAAGGACAACACACAACACCCAGCCATCACGAGGCAGAGAAAATCCCTGACCCGCCGGGAATCGAACCCGGGAACCCAGGCGCGGGAAGCGAGAACGCTACCGCACGACGAGATGCGGGCTGAAGCTTTGTCCGCAGTAACTATACCCAGTGGTGTGTAATTCGACTGGCAGTTGGTCTAGAATACCACCATCTCCTCTAATGCGTCTCCTAGCACGCATGTACGCTACTGAGGTGGTTGTGGACTGCATGCCCATTACCTAGCAAATCGCCGATATCAATCCAGCTGTTTTGTGTAGCAGGAAAACTAGTGCTACTCTTATAACTGTCTTCACGAGAAAAACATCCGGTTCTGAACTTTTCTGCATATCCTCAGTGTAGAAGCAGCCTGCAGTTTATTCACCTTTACTGTCCCTAAATATATGAGTTCTAGAATTCGTTCGTTGCGCCTTTGAAACTGTAAATATCTCAGTTTACCAGTTTGGTAGGTACGTTTTCTCAAATGCAGTCTTGTGTTTTGAGATGCACACCAAATCACGTACACTATATTTCTGTTTGCGTGGATGCAGCATCTTAATGTGATAGTATACCGTATCCATGGGTCCATTATCACCAACGTCGATTGGTCTCATTATTATGGTGGTATGTTTGGTTCGATTATACTGGGCAATTATTTCTGGAAGGATATCTGTTCATTTGTATGAGCCGTGAAGGTTAAAACACATCCACTTTTAACCTTTTATTGTCCTGTTCAGGTGCTGCGCGATACTTGCCTTCAGGTGAATGAATGTCGAGTAGTGATATATTCCGTACCGCTGCATCACTGTCTTGAAATACCTATTGTAGAACTCCCTACCGTGATCGGTTTGGAGGTTGTCAGGGCATCGATTCGTCCCTGTCTGTAGCAAGCGCTCAAAGACATCGACGGCATTTCGACCCGCTTTTATTTCGACAGCTGATGCGCTGTCAAATTTGGAGTATGTATCAATAACCATTAACATATATTTGAATCCATTAATCTCATGTGAATATTCCCTCATGTCTAGAAGATCAGCTTACCACAAGTTATCCGAACCTTTAATGATAACACGAATGTGAGGGTATGTTTTGCGTGAGGGTTTTTGCAGTTCTCGAGCTACTGTCTCCATACTTATTACACGATACCTACCTCTCTAAGCTCCGAGATTATTGAAACAACTTCATTCGAATGAGCTGTATTATCTGCAGCAGCTGATGCCATGAGCAGCCGTAGTCGATCTATTAGTTCGTTGGGGTCGTCATAATATATATATATATATACTACGGGATTTGATTGTTCACTATTTTATGCTCAAAGTCAGTACCATCACCGTTGCTGTTGTTGTTGTTTTCACCTTCAAGTGTTGGTTTTATAATGGTTTTATATTTCTTGTTTCTCAGCTTTTTCATGGTCTTGTGTACACAAGTCACGTTCTGTATTTCACGGTATGTTTCCCCCTCATTAAGTTAATAATTTATAGGTTTTTTGGTTGGTCTTAGGAAAATAAGATTCATTAAGCCTAATTTTCTCTCAAACCTCCTATCACCAACCTGTATTGTTGCATCAGTTACAGTTATAGGGTGGGTATCCAACAAGTATGGTCTTCCCCTACAAACGCCGAATGTTCTATCTATCTGGCCAGTGACGAGTGATTAATTCATCAATGGCAACTCCCACGTTATCGTGTGTTCTTGTTTTTGCTGAGAGCTTTAGGAGAGATTCAGTAACCGGCTTAAAGGTCTGTCATAGTGTTTGCTGTCGATCCATATGCCCTACCATTAGCAGCGGCAATTTCTCAAGAACTGCTGTACACGCCTGAATCACTTTCTGCTAGTCGACATCTCGGTGTATACTAATCAGACATCTCCGCAGTGTGAGGCTTTATATATTCGATCATTTTCTTCCTCCTCTTACGATGATCCAGATCGCCCTTCCCCTAACATTAGCAGTCGCAATTTCTCAAGAACTGCTGTACACGCCTGAATCACTTTCTGCTTCGTCGACATCTCGCTGTATACTAATCAGACATCTCCGCAGTGTGAGGCTTTATGTATTCGATCATTTTCTTCCTCCTCTTACGATGATCCTGATCGCCCTTCCGAACAACAAAGAACTCTGCATCTATTTTCCATTGAATAGCATCGTTCTTTTCAGTTAAGTCGGTTACTTTCTTACTGCCTTGATTAACTAGCTTATTTAATGCGTTCACCATTCTCAGAAGAGGCTGGTAATATGTGTCTAGTTCCCTACGCATACCTGCCCCTTTATGTGCCATAGCCTGAGTTTTTGCATCCATGTACATGCGAATGTTCTGTCTGTGTACACTCATCCTCTCGGGTTGAGAGGTAGACATACGCGTGAATTTGTCAATGGTGTAACGTAGCCTGATGTACAAACCTCTCTTACCGTGCTATACATGCAAAAACTATTGAAAGTTTCGCCTGCACCTACCATCACTCAGTTTTCTTGTTTTATCAATAACGAAAAACCCATACTGTGAATGATTCCAGCAATCTGCACATATCTTTACGAAATCATTGAATGACATATCCGTTCCGACATGTGCCTGGTAAATGTGTTTTAAATTCAGGTTGTCTTGTTTGAAGGCTAAATGAGGTTTGTCTTATCCATAACCAACTGTTTAGGGATTCTGGAATATGTTTGACTTAGATAAAATACATCATCACCCATATGACGACAGAAACACAAATATTTTCGAATTTGGTTTTGGTTTTCCACAGCAACATCGTCAAATATGAAAAAGGTGTTTAACTTTGCTTTGCAGGTGGGGGGATATCACCGTTTTCACTAAATGTCCTGTATGTGACACCATCTACACCACGCAACACCACCTCTAATAGCTGGTACTTGAGTTGAAACAGTGTTTTTGAGAATACAAAACACTTTCAAAGTGGACCCCATCTAAGTGTGTTAGAAGATTCTTCCCACAGTTGGAAGGACCTACAATAATTGCTCGTGTATTATCAGGAAGGAGAATTCCGTTCTTCCTGCTCTTCTTACTCAGACCTTCATTTGCATTTTCATAGGACCAGCCACTGAAAACAAAGTACTTGTGGCGAGGGTGCTTCACTCAGCCTGCCATGATACCTACTGTGTTAGGTACTGGCGTGCAATAGGCTTTTATATGATAAAAATATGTTTTTAGCCACTATAGTGCAGCCACCATAACAACTGAACTACAACGGCTACATGATACAAGGAACACCAAGTGGTATTTTTCAAGGAAAGAGTGTCACATACATTAACGTACATAAACGCGTACTAACGTGCACTAACTAGTACTAACGTGCACTAACTTGTACTAACATGCACTAACGTATGTGATATTTTGAGAAATAAAAACAGAAATTTAAGACTGTAAATATATTTATTTATTCACCATCTACAATTATCATCAATATCGAAAAAAAATCACTTGATTCTTTTTTAATCAGTGCAGCAGCAGTACAGTATTTGGAAAATAGCTGATTCTTGTATCCCTAAATTCAGCACGTATATGTCGTAATGTCATCGGCGCAGTGCAATAGTCTGGTATTCCAATAGTAAATTTGAGTTAAACATTTTCAAAACCTATTCGAGGAATAGACTTTGGCACTGCACTTATACAGATGCTAAAACAACGATCTACATCTTGTATGTGAATGCTACATGTGTGAAGCCAGTTAATGATGTCACTGTATACAGCTTGAACATATTGGCGCCATCTATTTAGTATCTCTATTGTACTAGTTACCACCTTGTCTAAATTGAACAAATTATCAACAGTCGAGTGCTGCATGAAATTACTCTGACCCTAACCACTTTTAACTCTTAGTGTAGCATCGTCATACATTGATAGAGAACTCACAGTTAGACTGCCACAGTACATGTCCTGGTAGGAGTGGAATGGAGCGTATTCGGTAGTCATATGCTTCTTGATGTAAGTTTTCACACGACCGAGTTCATCCCACTAGTAATCTTAAAACCGCACTTTAATATTTTTCTGCACATTTTCGAGCATTTACACAGTTTACAGGCTACCGTCTTGTGAAACTTCAAGTCTTACATGAAGACGTTTTGAAGCACTAACTGTTATACATAGAATGAGACGAATATTAAAGGTTGGAGTGAACTGGGGATCGGTATCTTCTCAGCTATAACATCCACACCAGAGCAGTTAGCCACCTGTTCATGCACTGATGGTTGTATGTCTCTTGTGCTATGATCAATGGAAGGCACATACAAAGGAGACCAGTACTGTGAAGCCCACTCAAGTGCAGTCTCTGGCACTGAAATTAGCACCTTGCTATCCTGCTCCAGCATATTGAGAAGTTGCACTACAGCATCCTATGTGGAAGAGTCTGAGGCCACCAAATGTGTGGACCACAACAACTTGAAGCCTGCTGATACTGACGTCACGGATGCAGATCCTGACATGCTGGAACCCGTTCCTGACATCACAGGTGCAGCTACCAGATAAAGAAGAATATTCATAAGCATCATATGCTGCTGGTACAGAAATAATAATAATAATGCAATACAGATACTTACTTCCTGCTGCTTCCTTCCCATATTGTGCTGCTGCTACTGGGGTGACTGATGCTTCACCTTGACTGACTGACCAGAACAGAGATCGAACAGCTGCTGAGTCCTGCTTATATACCATCTACCTATTGGCTCAATCGCATGATCACATGACCTACTGAAGTGCCCTCTAGTGTCAAGCTCGTGAACTAGCTCAGTTCTTCAGTCAGCTAGGTGAGAGGCAGTTGCCTCTTGTGGGCTCGGAGCTTATGGTGCTGTTAGATAAGGCAGACAGTTCCAACAGTAGCAGATGTTTCCATGAGTTGGGTAATGCATCTTTAAAGCATCTTGATACAAAGCATTTATTTGCAGTACCGTATTCTTCCTCTTCATATATTCGAGCATTAACGCTTGCTTCCATTATACTTGTACGAGGCTATGGGGGCAGTCCTCGGTTGTATGGTTACAAACAACATAGCTGTTAAACTCGTCCCGGTCAAACACCAATAACTCATCCATAGAACACATTCAGCACGACCACAACGCTGGGGGTGAGCAGCTACTTTTGCATGCTATATGTCGCCTATATGTATACGCTTACACAGAAGTGAATTGACATCAACAGCTCATCGCTCCTCTTTTGGGGGAGTGAATGCTTCATGATGAATATCTCGGCAGTTTGCGCGTGCTCATGTGCTGGTTACAAGATGCATTCTGGCTCAATCTCTCTTCACTGTCGCAATCTGATGAACTGAATTCTTCTGCTTATTCCTCCTACACTACTCGATTATCATACTCTCCCATACCTCATGTAGTGAACTGTGACTACAGTCCTTCGAATGTGTACATTTAATGCAGCTATTGAAAGCTGCTGTATCCTTCACATTCATCTCGATAATCGGTCAACTAATAATTGTTTCACAATGACAGCTCAGTAGAGACTGAATGAGCACCACGAATGCCGGTCATCTGACTGGAGAAAAAAATTGCCGCCATCTTGGATAATGGTACTTGTGTGATCAACTGACCTCTGGTGATGGTACTGTGTACTAAGGAGTCTGGATCTCGCGGTGAAAACAATGGATGGCCGTACTGCGTGAAATTGTTCAAATAAAGACTTATATCGAGCACTGGTCAAGTCCTTTTCCCACGAATCCCTAGGAGGAGGTGGCGGTCGGGTGACTTAGGTTAGCAGAGTAACCTTTCTTTCGTGCCCCATTTTATTCGCTTTGTAGAGACATCCGAATTGACCTTTCTTTACTTCCAAAATTAAAGCTTGGTGCCGGTTCCTACGAGGAGCTGGCGGTAGGGTGACTTAGGTTGGTCGGGGTAGCCCAAGTGACCTATCTTCCAGCGATTTTCTCAGGTTAGTACAGATAACAATGGTGTGACGCATTATCCTGTTGGAATTTGAACTTCCCAACATTTTATGGGGGAGGGGAGGGGGTTTAGGTTAGTGGAAGTAACCCAGTTCACCCATTCGTCCCGCAAACATTCCAGCTACAAGTATTATCATACTTTTGGAGTTATTCTAGGTGGCAATAGTCAGTGACTTACCCTTTATAAGGGAGGCCATTACCACTCCCACATGCCATCTGTCATGCAGGGCAGGCTACACATCAGGTGTATCAAAATCATTTTTCCGTCCCTAACATACATCCAATCATGCTGGACTACATGTCTTGTTTTTCTTGATTAATAGCTGTTCTTCAGTTTCTTGCCATACGACATTTCGACTTCACAGAACTACAAGATAAACAATTCATTGCTATAAGTTATGTTTTGATGTGGTTGACAACAGAATTGAACATGCCTTTGTGACAAAAATACTCCCTTCCTGTGTGCGTTTGTGTGTTTTCAACATTGTTTTATGTATTTTCTTTGTGTGGTAGTATGTACAAAACGACTTATATTTTACTACTTACTTCCTTAAGTATAGCAGAGTCTTTGTACTGCTTTGAGCCTGGTCACTTATTGCATGTTTGCTTTCTGCTTGGTTTTTTGGGTGTGATATTATTCCTGGATAGGTATAAAATATTTCTTGCGATTGTTTAGCCCAATGATTTTCATATCTTGTTCTAAGTTGGTAGGGTTATGATTATGGTGTTTTAAGTGTTGTGTAAATGTGGAATGAACTGTTTAAGATTTCCAATCCCTGATGTGTTCTATATACTGTGTTTTAATATTCCTGAGTGTCACGTATATGTACACTGTATTCCAACTTTGACATTCAACTACGTATGTTCCTCAGCCCTGGAATTGGTCCCTGTCGAATGTTGGTTGGTATGTCATTTTTCGGAGATATTTCGCATTTTTTTTTAATTTTATGTAGAGGCCAAAATTATTTAGTATGTTTGCAAATTTCTGTGTCAGTTTATATGTTTAAGTCACAGGGTTCCATGTACCTGGTATCCCTGTAGCTCTGGCATTGCGTATGCTTGTTGTTTTTATTTGCGAGTTTGGGCACCCTCAGTCTTGCTAAATTCTGGCGATTCTAAATGTTTTGTCTTCTGTCGTACTTTTTTTTAATTTTTACTTCTAGTATATGTGTGTCATACACATTGTTCCTATATATTTGTCTATTTGCACTCATTCCTTTCTCATATTTTGCCTTGTTGAGTGTGATCCTGTTTAACTCTATATAAAACGAATCTCGGTGGAACTAGTTTCTGGTTGTGGTGATGACTGACTGTGAAATGTATTACTGTGTCTCTGGCCGTTGGATTGCTACAAATGTGGAAATTCCTTCTTTGAGAGTTTTGTAGAGGTCAAACATCATGCACTTTCTGTTAAGGAATGTGACTCTGGCAACATATATTCCACTCGTTTATCTTCACTATTGTGGCATGTGTTTAGCAACGTACATAATGTCATCTAAGTATCTTTGCGGTTATGAGATTTTAAAGCTCTCCAAAGTGACGACCTTTTCGTGTATCTAGTTCTCTGAATTACTGATATAAAAGTTGTCTAAGGTCTTCATACTAGGGCACCCATATGTTGCCTCTCTGTTGGCAGATAACATTAATCCTCAAACTGGAAGTAGTTTTACTCAGTAATGCATTGGGCAATACTATTTATCATGGTGTTTGCTTCTGTAGTTAGACGTCTATGTGATTTTTATGATTTCAGTTGTTTCTGTGATGGGAAAGGAGAACTGCATCTTTTCCATGTTGAATGAGATCAGTGATACTGAGTTGGATCTCTATATTCTGTACTAGTTCTGTTAGTACCCCTATGTTTTCACTTTCCTGTCATATTCTGTTTTATAGAGCACTGGGATAATTTCGTGGACATGTCTGGCCATGTCGTATGTTGTTTCCTCTCTGAATTCTGCAACTGGTCCTATCGCTGTGTTATGTTTATGTTTATTAGGTTGGAGTAACTGTTATTTTGTGTATCTTCTATGTTATGTAGTATTTCTCTTGGTCTGTGAGTGCATGTTGGATATTTATAAGTGGTCCTATGATGTTTGAAGAAAACTGTGTGGTTGGGTCTGATTTCAATGGTTATATACTGTTGTCCACTACTTTTTCCTCAGGTTTTGAAGTGTTCAGTTCTTTGTTTCATGATTAATGTCATATTTCCCATGTTCGATTAAGTTATTATAATGCCGTAGGCCGTGAATGTTGGTTTTAATTTTTTTCATGATCGCGGCATCCCTGTGGCGGCTCATATTATGTTTCTACTGTGTTTGTTTTACTATGCTTTTCCTTACTTTTTTAACAATACTGTTGTAATTTCACTATTAACCAGTTCTTTTTCATCTGTACTATTTTTTTCAGACTCTACTATGATACTATGATAGTATCTATGTATTGATCACCTACTTTGCTGCCAGTGCAATCTTTCATCGCTTTTCAAATAGCAGTTTTGATCCAGCTGTTTCTCTGTGAGGTTTAGTAAATGTGAGTTGAATTTGTGGCGGTGATTTTGTGTTTTCTCATTCCAAAACATGGGGTGATAGTGGAGCTGTTTAGTATACCGCCATGAAGCTAACACTACAATCCCTGGTGACCTACAGGGAATGGAAGCTCTGCGTAGCTTCGTAAGCTCCACAAACAGACACATAAGAGTGGGGCTAATAGCGCCACTATGAGGATGCAATTCAGGTTTGTGTTATATACACTCTATAACGGTCGTGATCGTCACTTACCTTTGAGACTGGATTCGATGACTTGCTGTTAGTCCAGTATGCCTTTAAGGCGACAGAGACGTCATTATCAGCATCTCACTGAGTTTGAAGTAGATCTTGAAAAATGGATACGAGAAAATCGATTTTTCTTCTGTGATATGGTAGAAAGACTGGACGGGTGTGTAGCCGCTCTGCATGATTGCTGGTAGCGGTGTTCACGAGAACGAACGGTGGCAAGAAGACCGGGCTCTGGACGGCCAAGTAGCACTTCCGATAGGGAAGACCAACTGTATGAGTCTCGTGCATGGTACTACATCTGAAACAGTAATTTGAGCAGCATATGGCACCACTGTGATACAACGAACTATCACAGATCTGTTACTTCACGGACACCTTCGAGCCAGACGGCCCGTGCATTCCACTGAACCCAAACCGATGCCGTTTGTGACTTCAGTGCTGTCAAGCGAGAACTCATTGGAGGACAGGGTGGAAGTCGGTTATGCTCCCGTTGTCGTACGAAATCACAGCCCAAACCATAACAAAACATAGTCATATAATTAAATACTTAACTAACCCACTTCTTAACTCCAGTTTCAACTTCAGAGCAGAGGAGAACAAGTAATGAATCTATAAAGAAACATGATGCCAGTCCAAAATCAAGAAATACCTAAATATGTTAACCTCTTAGCGGCAATATCATATGATAGGAAAGACAGGGAACAACGGATTTCATGACTGATACAAACCATTAAAATTACCAAAATCTGTTCAGAAGTGCACATTTACACACGAGAGACGGAATGTGTCTTATCCTAACCCTGCTTCTAACTAGCTCGTACGCATACGAATCAGTTCACTCACCATAAAAAAATCAGATCAGTCTCCTCTGACTATTAAAAATTAAAAAAAAACTCTCTTGGTACAAATCATGGTCGGCTTACTCTATGAAATGATTGATGCTAGAGACGTGGTGTATTCCACAAGATTTCTTCTTTCGTAACGTCGTAAATTTTTGTCCCACCAGAAAATTTCTAGGAAGTTATCCTGTATCCGTTCTTTCTGTTCACACACGTTGCTTCGGATGTGATGGGGAAAAGTTTCAGAACTTTATGGTGCCTCAATTTATGCTGTGCTGAGAAATGTCCCAACTTATTTATTCTATCTGGTGGATGTTTGTTTTCCTTGGTCAGTGTGAGGGAGATGGACACTGATTCAATGTGGCAGTTCATTCGAAACATCCCGAATGTAGT
This sequence comes from Schistocerca gregaria, assembly GCF_023897955.1. Classification (NCBI taxonomy): domain Eukaryota; kingdom Metazoa; phylum Arthropoda; class Insecta; order Orthoptera; family Acrididae; genus Schistocerca; species Schistocerca gregaria. Next base: position 841,221,808 of record NC_064931.1, read on the forward strand.
GAAGGATAATGTCCCACACTTGGTGCTGCTTCGAGATATACAGCCTACACAGTCTCCCGTGTTCTTTCACTATCGTATTCGGAAGGTTACTAGTACGAAGATAAGTCTAAATGAAAATAGGTTTGATTTCTTTGCTCCATTCCCTTCCGTTGCTGTTTTCATAACTGTGGTGATTTTTGGAAACTACTTTCTGTAGGTCATGCAAAAAGTGTTGCATGAAGGCAATCACTACAGCTTTAGCTTGTGGCTTTTCTGAAGCTAGTCAGGGTCACAAATTTTCATGTTAAGTCCACATCGCAGAAAACATTGATAAATCATTGATTACTGGGTAAGAGACCAAATACGTCCACAGTATCTAGCCCTCCTAATATTGCGATTACAATCAGAAACGGAGAGGACTTAAAAGAAGTGGTTGGTAGCCTCACATTTTGTCAAAATTTGATAGTGGGTAATAAGTATTGTGTTCTTTTTACTATGTTACTGAAGTGAGTAGTTTCTTTGAATTTTTAGAAACATATGCACATTCCCAAGTGGGCAGCGTTAAGATGGGTGCACCAGATTAACTTGTTGTCCTCAGCTATACTAATGCCTTCTTTGTCTCACCTGGGTTCTTCAGAATTTCATTCTTATCTAGTGATATTGCCAAATTTCTGCATGGATTTCTCATTTCACTTCATTTTTACTTCTTTTACGAAAGGGTCGTTGTCTTGATCCTGTACGATACATGTTAGAGCTGTTGCTTTGTGCTTCTCGAAGGTAAATCACCTCGTGTATAAGAGACTGAAACTGATCTGCCACAGATCAACATCATCTCTATTTTTGGTAGCAAATTAAGCTCTGGGAAATACATCTGCCACTATACTTCCCTTTACTAGTATGAGCACCACCTCAAACTAGAATTCCTCCAAATAAAGCGCCCACTGGGCCAAACGTCTGTGTGCAATTTTAGTAATTAGAAGAAACTGCAATGCCCTTGCAACATATAAATTCTAGTAATACGTCTAACCAGAAATAATCTAACCTTAGTGAATACCCAAAAATTCCCATGACCTCTAGTTTGGGGACTGAGTGATTACATGCTAGATTGCTTTTGACGGAGTGTCCTCTGTTCCTTTACAGCAAGTATCTTCTTCGAACTGTCTGCCGTTTTGGAAAACTGTTTATCCAAATCGAAATGCGGAAGCAGAAATGCTGCTTGCAGTACATTATTAACCTTCTGAAATTCTTATTATGCCTCCATGTCCGAACGTCGGCTATAATTATTTTAAGATTAACAAAGTACCTATAAAATTGTTTATCGTGATGTATGTTTTCAGTTGACATGTTTATCTATAGTTCCTAATCGAGAATGGTGTTCAACCCTCATATGAACGCTGTGGAAGGAACCATATGATCGACTTTGAATTCCTTAAACTGATAGCACTGGTCGAAGCATAGTAATGACATGTAATTGCGGCATGAGGGATGGAGCATTATTTTGCAATAACTGACTCAAAAATTCACCGATGATAACTCTTGGCGCTGTGAAAATTTTTAGTAGCTCTTGCCGACTCCAAGGTATCGCTCATTTGGGAATAATGGTATACATATTCCTTGAGTTACTAGTAAGCAGATCGATCTAGGTCACTTTGGAACCGTAAGTAATGGGCTATTGTACAAGATTGTCTCATGTTAAGTTATTGCCTGCTGCATCGTGGAGTGTATTTTTATCGCCACCTTCCGTTAAGAGCGAGCGGAATGAGGTGCACGTCCACAAAAGATTCCTGCCTTCCTCCATGCTGAACCTGTGTGTGGGGTTCTTAAAGGTTCTTGGTGCATCAGATAAATTCTTTGGTTTGCGTCCATAATCTCCTCTAACTCGGTGTGCTCCTCCCGTCTGAGATTTGCTCCATCCCCCTTACGCTTTACGGCTTCTTGTAAAGTGATCTTATGGTCGTGCCTGAGTCAGCAGGCACATTTTTCCTGATATTTGTGAAAAAAAACTCCTGTTCAGCTCCCAAACCGCTGCTTCTCTGGGTGTGTTATTTGAGCATTCAGTTTTTTAACTTCAAACTTAGGGGTTTCATGTGCCTTTTAACATACCATTCCATCACCAAAATCTACTTTAACCTAATGTGCATTCAGGAAATCACAATCTAAAGTGTAGTTCGTACATACTGTGCGCCTCTGGTATGTAAAATCGATCTGAGTTTGCCTATCGACTTGGACAATGTTTTAGTGAAGAGATTGTTTCAAATTTACCTTCTACAGTAACAAAACAGACCAAACAACCTCCTGATCACACCGACCCAATACTGTTTCAAGTACAACTGTATGATGACTTCCTCTATCGATGACAGAACACAGCCAGTTTTGGCACTAATTTCTGGATAGCTCATCGAACAACTTGTGCTATCTTCCTGGGCCAGTAGTTCCTTCCTAATATCCTAAAAATTTAACAAACGTATATTGTGAACTAGTGCTAACGCTTCTGCCTTACCAATAGCATTTTCCTCATTTTCCATAGCGCTGGTGGATCATAGCTGTGATGGAATTTCATCGCTAGTGTTTAATTGTGGGTAGGACGCTCTCAAATCTACTATTTGTGCAGACAGTTGTTCACGGATCCACCAGTTTTGATTGTGCCTGTCTCTGTCATTGAACGTCCTGTGGTTTTACAAACCTTGATTACTGCTCTCTTAGTTTCTCTTCCGATTCTCGAATTCGTTCCTCTCATGAAAGATTGCTATGTCCCCATGAACTTTAGTTCTGACATCGCTACTAAACAATTATCTGCCCATACTGGTTTCCTGTTCGCAGTCTGTGCCTGTTTAATTATCTTGTGAAACTCAGGTCATGCCAAAGACATTAAGAAACATCAATACTGTCCTTGCATTTTCCAACAAGAATAATACGCTGCAGAGGGACTGTAATTTGGTCAGACGTACCTGTATTAAGTTGGCCACACTACATCAATGGAACGGGAGTGACTAGAGACATCTGATTTCCTAAAACTGTACGCATTACTATGTTTTGCTTCCATTGGTACTGTTTGGTTTGTCATCAACATGTTCTGAAAAGCGCGTGGTAAAACTCTCGAGCAGACTGACTTCCATGCGCTGCTAACCAACTACGTTTCTGATTCGCCAACATGGCACCCACGAACTAATTCGATTTTGTGTTTGGCCAGATAGGATGGAGGCAATGATTAATTAAATTGTTCCATCCATGCTCGAGGACGCCTACATTTCAGAACATTTGAAACTTTACGACTGACAGGAAGGATTTGCAATGTAATACCTATCGTTCGGCAATCTGATACTGTCTCCTGTAACTGGAAAGCAGATTAGCTTTTAACAAGACACTGACACGAAGGTCAGGAGAGATGAAGCACCATGTCAGATTTTTCTAGGTTGGTGAAGAAAATAGGCAGCGCCCTTTCAAGGGATTCGTTGCCGTCGTAGTATTTCGTTGGAGCGATCTAAGGATTTCACATAAAATCTGAATTTGAGTGCATTTGGACCATCATCCTCCTGATAGCTAGTTCAGTGCGCTAACCACTGCAGTTTCACTTAACCCCTGTGGCTGGTGGAGAGTGAGAAATGATTGTAACTTCTTAGGATGTGGTCGTCATTGTCGTAATCCAAGTAGCTACTGTGTTCGTCAGCGTCATCTGTTACTTCTTTTTTCAGATCCCTGCGACTCATCATCACCATTATTAGATTGCAATCCTTGTTCTTCTACATGTATTATTTTGTCAAACACTTCTCGTAATACCTGCCTATAGAAAACCACTACCCCCGTATCGGGCATCCTGCGAAGCAATGAAGTGGACGTACCTCCTCGGCCTCTAATATATTCACTGGATGTATCTCATCTGAATTTTCCAGTTAATGAATGTCTCTTGCACTACTGTCTTTTTAAGAGAGAACGTTCCTGAAATTACACAGGCATGTATAAGCTAAGAAAACTTATATTGTTTGAGAGGTAATTCAACCAAATTTTGCACATGTTATCATTTTGTTATTGCCTATAATCAGGACTTGTTTCAAAGTTTTTCATATAAATTTACCAGGACGTTGTGGGACACTTTTACAACACATACTGTCATATGGTGAGTATTTTCTCAAAGGCTAATTTACTTATCGCTTTCAAAATGTCGTAGGTTTTTCCCAGTAATAGATAAAGAAATCTGCATGCCAGTTCTTTAATATGACTTAGAAGTCCTACAAAAATATTTTAAACTTGTGAATGACGTTTACCCTTTTTTATTTTACATAAAATTTAATAAATTTGGCTGTGATACACTTTGAAATGTTTTGTACCACAGAAAGTTATGTGGTTGTAAGCAAAAACTCTATAGCATATTTCACCTTTCTATTTTCAGTTGTTCAGCGGAAAATGCTCCTTATACACTGGAAACTGGAAGTTGTGGAAAATTCAGCATTTAGGTCTGAAGCAAGTACAATAGCGTTGGCCACAACTATACATTTAGGCACTTACTTATTTATATAGCTCTTTTCAACTAGTCTTATTTCTCAGAGGTGCCCTTTTGTCTATATCCTTCACTGACATTTTAGAAATAGCAATACACACATTATCAGTCTGCTTCACTAGGTTTTCAGTGAAGCAACCTTCATTAAATCCTTACCTCTTACGGATCCCGATTCTTCTAGTGTTATTATCATTGAAAGTCAGACAAGCATCATATGAGAAAATTTTGAAAACAGTAGAAGAGCAGAATGTCGTATTTAGGTGTCTGTTCCAAATGAGGTTATTAAAGCATGCGTCCTGGTTTTGTGTTCCACCATGTTAATCGCATCGTAAATAGGTTCACAGCGTTCTATACTCTACAGATGTTATCTCCTATAGGAGGAAATAAGAAATATCACGAACAAGAAAAGAAGCGCTTAGGAAAGAAGGTGTAGTGCTGTGGGTTGGTGCAAAGAAAATAGCATTTACATCATTTGTAGCAAGGATAATGCTCTGAAAGTTGCAAACAACATTTCTAACATGCAACAGAACTATCCAGCGGCCAAATATTTCAACATTTTAGACCAATTTTACGTACATCCTCCCTTAGTTCTTCGGTTTTATGGCTTATCTTCCCATGCTCCTTTTTATTCTTCAGACTTTGCCCGTGTACTTCACCGTTACCACCAAGTACTAATTCCTGGAGTGTATTTTAGTGTGAGGCCGCTACTTGTCGTACCTTTTAATCTGATATCTCAGAATTCCGAAATTGTCTTCCCGTTCCGCCTCGATGACACTGAGGTGATTCTCTAATTCACTGGCATTGCTGCGTTTCTTATTAGCCAATGCCGTCATATCATTCATCATACGGCCCGTCATCGCGTAATTTCTGCAACTTCGTACCGAATTCTTTTCAATTTGTTCCCCAGATTCGTTGTTCGCTGCCCGTCTTCTTTTACTTTTTTTCTGGTTCTTACTGTATGCAAGTACCTCTCTGCTAACGTATCATTTGTGTTAACATCCAGTATCAAATTGAGTCAATAAATCCGAAGTCGGGTTTCAACTAAAGTCTCATGTGGCAGTTTCAATCATGCTGTTTCGCAAGAAGCTCGTTTCTGCAGCAGAAACAACACCCCCATTGAATCACATGCCTTCCTACCCCAACAAACAGTGATACTGAATTTTCCGAGGGGCTGCTGTTGGTGAGGCATCGCATTCCTATTTCGACAATGTATGAGTAGGTTCTTCTGAACTGTAAGATAAGGATTCCTCTCTAGCTTGTAACCTCATTGTGACTATAGTGAATGCGACCTTTCTGTTGAGAGTAAGCCATTAATCTTCTACACGTAAATAGTACAACGCCAAAAAATGTAATACACAACAGAACAACACACAAATGTACACAACAAAAAGGACAGCTGTTTGCACAAGACAAATACTTAAAGCCATGAATACACTCAGACTAAAAAAAACAAGACAAATAATGTCTTATTTCAGGCAAAGTGCATGCTCAAAGTAGACTAGATGGATCAGCCACGTGGCTCAGTTGCACGCCACAATGGACAAACTTGTTACTGTATATTAGCGACACTATTAGTTTGCGAAAAATCATTGAATCTGTCGGCAGTTTACAGAAGACGCACGAGACTCCGGCCGCGGTGGTCTCGCGGTTCTAGGCGCGCAGTCCGAAACCGTGCGACTGCTACGGTCGCAGGTTCGAATCCTGCCTCGGGCATGGATGTGTGTGATATCCTTAGTTTAGTTAGGTTTAAGTAGTTCTAAGTTCTAGGGAACTGATGACCACAGCAGTTGAGTCCCATAGTGCTCAGAGCCATTGAACCATTTGAATCCACAAGACTCAAATCAACGGCTAGGATCGCCATGTGCAACTAACCCGTTTGACACCTTACATCTATCTTGCTAACTGTGAAGCCTATATGTTGCTAGCACCGATGATTCCATCAATGACGAAGTATGATAATTTCCTCCATGTTTGCCCCCGGACAACGCAAAACGGATTGAGTTCAAATTCAAATGGCTCTTGGCACTATGGGACTTAGCTTCTGAGGTCATCAGTCCCCTAGAACGTAGTACTACTTAAACCTAACTAACCTTAAGACATCACACACACCCATGCTCGAGGCAGGATTCGAACCTGCGAACGTAGCGGTCACGCGGTTCCAGACTGTAGCGCCTAGAACCGCTCGGCAACTTCAGCCGGCTCGGATTGAGTCAGCTGATTGAAAGTACGAGTGGTTATCATACAATGAAATAACTTGAAATATAACTGAACTAACTTTAAACAGGCCCAGTAGTCCCTTGTTCGAAGATATAGACAGAACCGTCTTCCTAACATGGGCACCTATGAGTTATTATCATCACACGTTACGCATTACATGTAATTTTTGTTTTTAATTTTTACATTTCTTTCTTTCAATGAGTTCCAGAATGTACTCATAACACTAATCCCTTTAAAACAGTCTCGTTCATACCTAGAGCCTCTCTATAACCTTAAACACTCACGATGCGAATTAGCAAGGCTAATAGTTATGCTATCGAGTTGTACGGTTCTTGGGGAAACAAACTGAATAATGGTCAAAATAGATATCAAAGGACGTATGACAGCTAAAGAAAAGCCATTGAATTTAGAAAACAATGTAGAAAGGCATAAAATTATTGTAAAAGAAAATAAGTGGCTCATAGGTGTAACTGACTAACTAGGAAGTGAGACCTGGCACCCATTGGACATAGGATATAGGGTAGTGAGCTCTTGAAACGCTGTATTTGACGTGAAACTATATGAAAGAAATAAACTATCATTATCGCGAAATACTATAGCATTTGAAATGAAAGATGTGTGGAAACGAAGCCAGTAGTTTGCGCACCAATGTAGCGAAGCTACCTTTCCTATAACTGGCGACCTCCGTTGTTGACGCCTGGTTATCTCGGTGCTCGCTCGCCACAGGAAGGGTCTGTTTGAACGCAACCGATGCAGAAACGATCCGTTTACCCTACTCTTTCTGGCGGGAACCTATAGCGTTCAAGAAAAGTGTAGCATGTTCAAGGTGATAGTTAAGAAAATGGTCATACTTCTAGCTCCTCGTCACCAAAGGTGAAACGAATAAACTTCGCGAAATCTTACAAGCTGGAGTATGTACCTGAAATTCTTACTTGTCAGTCCAATCATTTCTAGTGGAATTTCAGTAAAACATGATGAGACGCCTCCTATGGACTTGGTGATCTCGATGTATTAACATATTTTTGTCGATGTAGATATCATTTAGCAGTTTATAAGGATGCTGAACTACTTCATCTGGAACAATGAAATGTCGTCAATATACATCTGATCCACTACAAATGCTAGTATTTCCATACAGTCAATTGCTGTTCTCTGAAGGAGAACTAAATTCCAAGTACTCTTCCGACGAAGTGACTTCAAGTGTTTCTTTTCCCTAAATTAAAATTACGTGACTTATAATTTCAACCTATTAGAAAATTCTTAAAATTCCTTTATGGCATTCTAGCTAATACTTCATCACAGTACTGTACGCTCAGTATTAGGACATGGAAACCCCTGTACCTGCCAACACGTTGTAAAAAGAGATCCTAACACAACTGGAGTCACTAAATATTGTCTGGTTCTTGGCGGCGGATGGACGACATGTGAACCGCTGTAATTGTCTGGCAGAGTTTCAGCGGCGTCTCTAGAAAGCCGCACCCTAATTCCCGTCGAGTTAATTAAAAGCTGTATTTGAAGGGCTGGCTGACACAAAGGATGAGCACGCCCTAATTGTTTTCTGCACCCGTCGTCAGGCAGACTAGAAGATTCAGCCTGATTTGACCAAAGTCGTCTCTATTTCTGCGTGAAGTGACAGCGACGTACAAGCAACCGATTTTCCACTGGCAAGAGTTGAACAGTTTTTTCGCCAGCGAGAGAAACATTTATTTTGTGTAGAAACTGATCTCATATCACTGGAATACTTAACTTCTTTTGATTATCTTGGCTCGTAGAAAAAAGCTCATGTTTGTAGCGTGGAATATAGCAGACAGTGAAACGAACTGACAAAGTGAACTCACTTAAAATAATTATCAGTGTCCCTGTGTTAGCTTACGTATGAGAAAAGTGCTGTAAAAAAGACAGTACGGCATTAATTGCAACAATTAATTAGAATACGACATTTTATCGCTTGTTAGACTAATTTTTCAGAATGATTCTCTCAGCCTGAATGCTGTTATTGGGCTTCAAGAGGAATAAAAACTTAAACGGAACGCACACATACATAATGTTATGCGGAAGGCAAAGGAATGCCTGCACCGCGATTGTTTGTCCTCCTTTAGAATACTAATGTGCGGCATGGAATCCTTGGCAGGCAAGACTGACTGAGGACATCGAAAATGTCCATTGAAAATTAGGTCGTGTTGCATTACCTTGAGATAGGGGAGAACGTGTTGTGGATGTGATAAACCAGTTTGGACGTCAATCATTAAAACAAAGTGTGTTTCTTTACTGCGCGATGACAGCAAAAGATTTCAATCACAAACGCTCTCCTTTGCAACATTTTACTGTCACCAACCGACACAGGGAGGAATGATCACCCGCTGTTAGAGAGTAGAAGGTTGAGGAATAGTCTGAAGGTTGTTCGGAGAACCCTCTGCTAGACACTTAAATATGAATTGCATAATAGCCATGTACGAGAACGCGTTGAAAAGTAATTGCTCCCAATATTTTATATGAAAACTAATAGAACTTTTTAAATAATACGAACCTTATTAACATACTACGTCTATGTTCATGTTGTCTACATACGTGCCATCCTCTGCCGCTATCTGGCTCCGAAGTGTAACGTGTAACGTGACGGTTTGTAAAGTTACCACGCCGACCCTTGAGAAACAGCATGCTATAAACGATTGTCGATATTGAAGAGTTCGTTCACACATTTGCGTGACAATGTCAGACCGCACCAGCGGGCTGCGATATCGTCACCATCCGGACGTCTTCACTGTCATCGATCATCCTCCATACCGTCTGTACTTGGCCCCATTCGATTTTCAACTATTTCCAAAACTTAAAAAACACGTTCAAGGACTTCACTTTGATGTGATGAAGCGGTGCAAGTCTAGGTGACGTTGTGGTTCAGTCAACTAAGTCATACCTTCTACAGTGACAGTATCAACAAATCCTCGTTGGGAGGAATGTGTTCGTCACCATGGTGACCCTGATGAGAAATAAAAATTTAAACGTTAAGGATAAAAATGCAGTGTGTCAATAATTTTTGTCTTGTTTAAAAAACTCTAAACATTTTCACATTACATATTCGGACGCATTACTTTCAGTACTCCGTCATAAATGTATATGTGCAGGACCTATACTAAAACTTATTGACTCGGTATTCGCGGACAGTGTTCCTTCAGACTGATCTGTTGAAGCACCTGCTACGACTACTCAACAGTAACTCAGTTCCGGCAGTAGCTCTCTACCGCTTTCTACATTTAACAGTAGCAGTGTTCACCCTTCAGCTTTACGCCTTAAAGGCTTTAAGGGGAACGTGAGTGAAGTTTGGAACGAAGGAAAGGGATACTGGCACAACTAAGGCGAGTCGTGAATAATTTAAATGATATTCCGAAGATAGATTAATCCAGTTTCTTACAATAGTAAATCTACATCCATGCATATTATAAATATGAATGTTCCACATTTTCTCTTAAACCGCTAGGCCAATTTCAACCAAAATTGCTACAAACATCAATTACTGTGTAAGTATCATTGCTGTGGATGTAAGGACCATCTACGTGACAAAGGGGTGGGATGATAAAGCAGTGTAGCCCACGATGCTCGAATACCCATACTCTAGTTATCCAGTATATGAGAATGAGAGTACTTAGGGACATGCAACGAACTTCACGCACAATTTAAAATCTTTACTAAACATTCTTTCGCTGACGACCACCACGAAAGAGAAAAGTTAATCGTTTGGTAAGTTTTCACTGTTCATGCAGTAAAACTGCATCATGAAGCATTACATTTAAAAGATTTTCTCGTTGCTACTAACTCTGTTCGCAACACTTCTCTCGCACAGTATGCGCATCTGCCCCTGAATGTACCTACGATAGCAGATCATTGTACGACATATAGTTCAGTAGATATATCAAACATTGAGATGCATGGAAAACAGCCACATTATGCATGAAACCTTAATGTATTACTTCTGTACTATTAACTCTATTCACAACAGTCTCCACATTCATCGCTCAATATACCTATAAAAATATATCGTTGTACATACATAGTTCAGGAGATATACGACGTCATCAACACTGAGATGCGTAAAAAACTGCAGCATTATTTATGGCGTTTTAATATATTACTCTTTTACTAATAATTACATTCAAAACTCAGTCCGCAGGTAGTAGCCAAATATACCACTGGGTCTGTTAATATCTGAAAAATTACATCACTGTTCAATACACAGTTCAGGAGATGCGACATAAACATTGAGCCGACTGAACAGGAAGCGGCAGTTCTAAGTTCGTTGGATATACAAATGGAACATGTGTACAAATAAGTGTTAAATGTGTTAAATGTATGTGAGATACACATAACATGTGTGTACTTGGGTAAACGCACAGGTAGAAAGCTCATCCTGAACCCCTGGAAAGATTTCAACCAAATTTGGTACATATTAGTTGCATTCTGGAAATAAATTATGTGGGCTAAGGACCACGAGCCTCCTATTGAGGCGAGTGGGATAACGTGCAAAGAGAAGCGTAAGGAAGAGAAGAAGGCAAAGTGAGGGGAAAGGAGGAGATGCGCGCAGATGTGGGGAATTAGGAGATGTATTGAGACAGGGGAGGAGAAATGGGCAGATAGAGAGGGAGGGGTTAAGGACAGACAGAGGGTTGATAAAAGAGAGAGCAGGTGATGGACAAAGACTGGGAGACGAAGAGACAGGCAGAGAGAGTGGGAAGAGGAGATCAATAGACAGAGGGTGGAAGCACTGGAATATTAGCAAATTGGAATAAATATATACCTTGGCAATGTCAGGTACTCAGCTAGTTTCACATAAATACTGGATAAGCTTAGTCATTACATTAGGAACTTCTTTAGTTGCGTGTGTATTTTTTATATCAGGGATCTATGAAAAATTATCTTACTTCATTTAAAGTTAATGTATTTCTTTTAATGTGCTTGAGCTACTTGTAATGTGAAAAGAATACACACTCCAGTTTCCAGAAGGAACTAACACACAATTTATGTAAATACGATTGCTAGAACTCCATCATATCACAAAATGTGAAATGTTTTCAGATCTAAAAGATAAAAAAAAGTGGGGAAACTCATGGTACCCTCTTTACCCAGAAGAAGGAAAAGACATTTCTTTGTGAAATGGAAGAAGATGTGTCGTAATGAGTACAAACATATTTAGGTCTTTAAATTATGTGATAAATATTTTTTGTGTATACAAGTACCTAAATCAAGAAAAGAATTCACTTTTGTGCATTATAACATCATGCATAATTTTACAAAATGGAAAATTATGCTAATAAGAATACTCAAAGTACAACTATACCTAATATCTTCAATCTCGTATTTCATTATAAGCACTTGTTTGACTCAGAATGTTTATTGGACTCAGTTACTACAGACTCTCAAAAGAATAGATCAAGAAATTGTCATGCTGAAAATCTTCTTTGATTGTAATATTATGAAACAAAGGTGTGTAGTGATCTAACGGATCTTTCTGATACACTATCCACAATGACGATTATTAGAAATATTTTTATAGTTTATGATTTTGGTACTCGTGAGAAATAAACATCCTGTTTCACTTAATCACCTTGGAAAATGAAAATTTACAATCTTTCGTAGTATCATTAATTCACAAACTTGATTGAGGCAGTTTACAATCTCGTTATTGATATTGACAGTAAATAATTAAAAGTGAATGCACTTTTCTTAAAAACAATTATCTTGAAACTTTCCTGTAAAGTACTTTTCATAAAGAGACATTTCCACTTATTTCAACGTTGGTAGCCCTGCGCCTGCTACACGGACGTCTGAGTCACAGCTCTTGTACAAGATAAGTAATTTAAGTAGTAATAAACTGTTTTTTAACACTTTAAACTAATTTATTACGTTAATTATAGTGCTCTGCAAGCATACTATTAAAGGTTTTTGTCTTACTCGCGTATTTTCACAGTAATCACGTAAAGTTCATTTTGTTTACATATCGCGGCCAGGCCGAACTTTTGAGTTTTCAGATTAAACTTCATACCGCAATCTTAAGTGCATTTACTGATAGTTTAGTGTGCTAAATACGTTTGCTGCCCCTTTATATCTGTAGAGTATCGTCATCTCTTAAGTAATTTCCAGTAAAAAACTTCTGAACCACTGTTTACATAGTCGCGAGTAGGCCTGATTTTTCGTACACGTATTTTCATTGTTTTCCGGTAACTTAATTGTCTTTCTGTCACTAAAATAGATTTGTACCATGAGTGTAAAGTGCCTGACGTGCCGTAGGATCGTTAGCTCCGGGGTCTGGTGTGATGGATGTAGTAACTTTTTTCATTGGGGCGACTGTAGTGGCGTGGGAATTGGGAAAATGAGCGAGACTCATCAGTGGTTCTGTAGGCTATGCAGTAGAGATAGGAAGATTGTGGAACAGGAGGGGAAAATTGCTGCCCTTCAGGCTGAGTTAGATGAGGCTAGGCGAGAACTGGGCAGGTTAAGAGGGGAGAAGGGTAAACAGGGGTGGGAAGTGGCAACAGGCATGAGGAACAGGCCAAGAAATTCTTCTGACCGCTTTGTTATTAATGTACAAAATAGGTTTGACCTGTTGCCTCAGTCAGAAACTGATGAGCCTCTCACAGAAGTAGATGTACACAGGGCTCAACAAGCTTTCAGCAGCAAATTGATTAAGAATGTAGGGAAATCTGCAAAGAGAAAGAAAGTCTTGTTGCTAGGTAGTTCGCATGCTAGGGGTGTGGGCCAACTTCTGCAGGATGAATTAGGGTTGGATTACCAGGTCACAAGTTTTTTCAAACCTAGTGCTGAACTTGGGCAGGTTACAGAGGATTTAGGTTCACTATGTAAAGGTTTTACTAAGGAAGACACCGTGGTTATTGTGGGTGGGCCGGGCAACAGTATTGACAGAGATCCGGGGTACAGCATAAAGTGTGACCTGGCAAAGATTGCATCGGCATCGAATCATACCAGTGTTGGGTTTGTGTCGGTTCTGGAGCGCCACGACCGACCTCATTTGACCTCTTCTGTCAGGAGAGTTAATTTGGAGTTGGAACGGCTACTTGGTTCTGGTGCAGGGTCACACATTGGTGTGGTTCCTGTTGATTCACTCTGTAGGTGGGACTATACTAGACATGGCCTACACCTCAACAGGAAAGGGAAGGGTAAACTGGCTGGGCTGATAGCAGGAAATTTAAAGGGGGGAGGAACTACATCTCATGGTGGAAACTCTTTTTTAGTGTAAGATCAGTGTCCAGTGGGAAACTCAGCCAGGCAAGTACTAAAGATGTTAAAAAAAGTTCAAGATACAAAAGTAAAGTGAAAAATAATGTTAGTATATTTCATCAAAATATTGGGGGATTGAAGAATAAAAGTACTAAAGATGTTAAAAAAGTTCAAGATACTCACAAAAGTAAAGTGAAAAATACTGTTAGTATATTTCATCAAAATATTGGGGGCTTGAAGAATAAAATTGATGAGCTTCTGCTTTGTTTAGAAGATATAGAAACCAAGAATGTAATAGATATACTATGCCTGTCTGAGCATCACATTGTCACTGATATGCAAAAGGTTAGCATCAATGGGTACAAATTAGCTGCACATGTAAGTAGAGATAATATGATGAGAGGAGGAGTTGCCATATATGTCAAAAGCTTCCACAGTGCAAAAAATTTAGAAACTAAAAAATTTTGTGTAGAGCAACATATGGAAGCATGTGCCACTGAACTTAAACTAAAGGATGGCACTTTCATAATTGTAACAGTGTATAGGTCCCCCTCAGGGAATTTCCAGCTATTTCTGGAAAACTTGGATGCTTTGTTGTGCTATCTGTCAGACAGGGGGAAGCAAATTATCATTTGTGGGGATTTCAATGTTGATTCCCTGAAAGAGTGTAATAGGAAGAATGACCTTTTAGTACTACTCAGTTCTTTCAATTTGAGCTCCGTCATTGATTTTCCTACTCGGATAACAAAGAACAGCAGTACATTGATAGATAACTTTTTTATAGACCAAGATAAGTTTAGGGACATAAATGCTTATCCTGTTGAGAATGGTCTTTCAGGTCATAGTGCACAGCTTGTTACAGTACATGACATAGCTCCATGCAGTACAATAAATCAGACTTTCAAAGCAGTGCGTTCAATTAACAATATAAATATTGCAAACTTTAGGGAAAGCCTACAGCAGCTAGACTGGGATGAAGTGTATAAGGAACCCGATGCAAACTTGAAATATAACTTATTTCACAATACATTTTTAAGGGTATTTGAAAATTGTTTTCCCAAGAAAATAGTTAAACATAATTCCAAGAAAACATATAAAAAACCTTGGCTAACTAAAGGAATAAGAATATCTTGCAACCGCAAAAGAGAACTGTATCTAACAGCAAGATGGAGTACTGACCCCGAAATTGTTCAATATTATAAAAACTATTGTGCGGTACTAAGAAAAGTTATTAAAAAGTCCAGAAGCATGTGTATCATGTCTGAGATCAGTAACTCTGATAATAAAATTAAAGCAATTTGGAATATTATTGAAAGGGAAACAGGGCAACCAAGAGCACAGGAAGACTTTAGTGCAATAAAATTGAATGACAAGTGCACTAACAAACAATCAGAAATTGAAAATATTTTGAATAATCATTTTTTAAATGTTGTGGAGAAAATAGGATCTAGATCTTCACTAGAAGAGGCAAGGCTATTAATAGAAGAGGCCATACCTGCACAGTTTGAAACAGCTGTAATTCCACCAACCTCTCCCTCTGAAATCAGTAAAATAATAAACTCACTGAAAAGTAAAAGCTCTTACGGAATTGATGGCATTTCCAGCAAAGTACTTAAAGCTTGTTCCCCACAGATAAGTAGAATTCTCAGCCACGTATGTAATAGCTCTTTGGAGCAGGGTGTTTTCCCTGATAGACTGAAATATGCCATTGTAAAACCATTGCATAAAAAGGGGGATATGTCGGATGTCAACAACTACCGCCCAATCTCTCTTCTGACAGCTCTATCAAAAATTTTTGAGAAAGTAATGTATTCAAGAGTAGCCTCCCATATTTGTAAAAATAAAGTACTAACAAAATGTCAGTTTGGTTTTCAGAAAGGCTTTTCAACAGAAAATGCTATATATGCTTTCACTGATCAAATATTAAATGCTCTGAATAACCGGACATCACCCATTGGTATTTTTTGTGATCTCTCAAAGGCCTTTGATTGTGTAAATCATGGAATTCTTTTAGATAAGCTAAATCATTATGGTTTGAGTGGGGCAGTGCACAAATGGTTTAATTCATACTTAACTGGAAGAATGCAGAAAGTTGAAATAAGTGGTTCGTGTAATGTTAAAACAGCTGATTCCTCAAACTGGGGTGCTATCAAGCACGGGGTCCCACAGGGTTCGGTCTTAGGTCCTTTACTGTTCTTGATATACATTAATGACTTACCATTCCACATTGATGAAGATGCAAAGTTAGTTCTTTTTGCTGATGATACAAGTATAGTAATAACATCCAAAAACCAAGAACTAAGTGATGTAATTGTAAATGATGTTTTTCACAAAATTATTAAGTGGTTCTCAGCAAACGGACTCTCTTTAAATTTTGATAAAACACAGTATATACAGTTCCGTACAGTAAATGGCACAACTCCAGTAATAAATATAGAATTTGAACAGAAGTCTGTAGCTAAGGTAGAATTTTCAAAATTTTTAGGTGTGTCCATTGATGAGAGGTTAAACTGGAAGCAACACATTGATGGTCTGCTGAAACGTCTGAGTTCAGCTACGTATGCTATTAGGGTTATTGCAAATTTTGGTGATGAGAATCTCAGTAAATTAGCTTACTATGCCTACTTTCATTCACTGCTTTCGTATGGCATCATATTCTGGGGTAATTCATCGTTGAGTAGAAAAGTATTCATTGCACAAAAACGTGTAATCAGAATAATTGCTGGAGCCCACCCACGGTCATCCTGCAGACATCTATTTAAGGATCTAGGGATCCTCACAGTAACCTCACAGTATATATATTCCCTTATGAAATTTGTTGATAATAATCCAACCCAATTCAAAAGTAATAGCAGTGTGCATACCTATAACACCAGGAGAAAGGATGATCTTCACTATGCAGGGTTAAATCTGACTTTGGCACAGAAAGGGGTAAATTATGCTGCCACAAAAGTCTTTGGGCACCTACCAAACAGCATCAAAAGCCTGACAGATAGCCAACTAACATTTAAAAATAAATTAAAAGAATTTCTAGATGACAACTCCTTCTACTCATTGGCTGAATTTTTAGATATAAAGTAAGTATAAAAAAAATAATAAAAAAAAACTTAATCATTAGTGTCATGCAATATTTTGTGTAATGTAATTTCTTGTACAGACATCTTTTATTAACCTGACACGTTCCACATCATTACGAAGTGTCGTATTCATGATCTATGGAACAAGTATTAATCTAATCTAATCTAATCTATGTTATCACAGCCATATGATTTCACACATTACATTGTTAACCAAATTAAATGTCTACACAAAATTTTGTAGGCTGACTAATTTTCATAATAGTATACTTCAATAAAGTCACGCAGTGTCGTCCATTTCTATGTCCGGCGTTATATAAGGGGATATTATAATAAACCAATATGTTATACAACTTTTAAAAGTTACTGGAACCTACGATACCACTTTTTTTCGGCAATACTTGTGCCTGTGTTCAGATATTTAGTACCTGATTCTTGTTTTTGGGTAAATACACAATGGCTTAGCAGTCTGTCAAACCGTTGCCTTGCTTAAAGTTAGCTAAGTGTGTGTCGATAATGTTAAACACTACTTAGCTATGCTACGAAAATCAGCCTTCCTGTAACTTTCGATACAGAACATAATATGCAACTTGGTTTTTTTTTGTTTTATAAAATCAGTGGTACATCACACACAACAGATGGCACTTAGATTTGATTAATTTACCAATACTTTTCATCATGTAATTTAATAATGATGAATCTTAATTTTAATGAAATCCCGCATGTCGTTTGTTTCACTGATTTAGTAAACTTTGAACAGAATGAAGGTAAGACTTCCTAGAAACTTAATGATTGAGCTGAGCGAACGTTACAGAACTGATTCTTGTATGAATATTTTACAACCAAATCAAGAGTGGGAAATCGACAAATGGAATACCAAATTTTCCAAAAGAAGGTCTACTTGGTTGAGAGTATGAAAGATAGATAAGAAAAATTGAATTTGTGATCAGAGGGAAAATTTTGTCCAAATGTTCATAACCAAACGAAGAGTGTCGAATGGAGGTATGTAGTATGAAAATCACCAGCATAAAGTCTATGCAATATAAAATTCATTTATTGTAAGTAATCAGGGTTAGTAAATGAGCTTAATCAGTAATTGGTAATATATCACAAACAGTTGCTGCTGTGAATGTAACTGAAGAGTAAAAATGTTCATGTCTTCAAGGCCTAGATAGTTTCGGTACAAAAAGGCGTGGTAGTGAGAAATTTATGTACTTACTTCGAATTAAGTACAAAATTGCGTAGACATTTAAAGCTAATTGAGGTTTGACAATGTTCATCTCTTCAAGGCATAGCGGATCCATGTATAACAATAGGCATTAGTGTGATATTGAAAGTGGATGTTATATGTCACGTTTTATGAAATAAACTAGACAATTTAAAAAAATATATTTTCGAAAATAGGTGGTCACATATTTCGCAAAATGATTTGTCTAAAAGTAAAATAAAATGTGGATTTCTGACACTTTTAACACTGCTTAGACTGTAGTAATAGACACACAACACTGACGTCCGCTGCTGCTATACCATAGCCTTAAAGTTGGAGGCAGATCGCAAAATAACACTATCTTATTAAAGCAATTCTGGTATAAAGTAACAGAGCAGTGTCACCCTTTGAAAGGAATTTTTTTGTGTTGACCGCGATGTACCTATCGGAGGTGGCTTATCAGAAGTGAAAGTCAGGATTTCGTAAATATGTAAACGGTAACAAAAAATATTTTACCTATCCACACTGTTCAAAGAATAAAGAAAACGGTCGCGAGCCTAATTAACTATGAGAATGATTAACATTCTTCTTCCAGAAAATAAATGTGAGTAACCTTAATGGACCAGCACAACCTATACTTTGTCACACGAGAGCTCAATTAAGTCCGGCACTTCCATATGTTAACGTTAAGGTTGGAGCTGACAGTTGGAGCAGAACAAACTATTTGCATAAATATAACAGATGACGATACACACTATTATTAGTATTAATATTCACTGTAAAATCATGAATTGGACATAGGTTCAGTATTACTTTTCAAACATTTTCCTATCAGACAAAAAAATTATAAATTATGTTCACTGCAAAATTATGAACTGGGCATAAGTTAAGTCTCTCTCAGCTAAATACTTTTCTATTTAGAATGAAAGTTAAAAGTATTTTGTTAACAAATACTTCCTTAATAACCTTTCAATAAAAGAATTTACTGTTTTCATAGACAGTGGTCTTTCAATTAATTGTTATATACCATAATGGACTAACTGTGCATCTTGTTAGACTTATAATATGCTCTTTCAATGCACAAGAGAAAGAAGTACTTAGCAAGCATGAGTATATAACTTTCCACAATTGCAATTTTTAACTTTTACTGCAGTGAGACACAAAATTGACATATTTGTAAGATACTAACTCACTTCTTTCGATTTACAGCAGGCACCAATATGATCATTTGCTAAGCAAAACTTTATAAGCCTGAGTTTCAAGAGCTTTTAATTCAGCTGGTCCCGGCGAAGGTTCGAGTCCTCACTCGGGCATGGGTGTGTGTGTTTGTCCTTAGGATAATTATGTTTAGTAGTGTGTATGCTTAGGGACTGATGACCTTAGCAGTTAAGTCGCATAAGATTTCACACACATTTGAACATTTTAGAGCTTTTAATTTATAAGTTTACAGCAAACTGCTATAATACCTGTTTGTATTACTTTATTATTTTAAATTCCAATTTTCACTTTAGTTTTTTTTAGCAAACCCCCAAACTTTTAATAAGCAGTTTTAATTCCAAAAATACTTTCAGAAAACATTTTTTGCTTTAGTTCAATTTTGTGCTACATTAACTTTAACTTTCTTTTTACTATGTTCAAGAGTCATTAATTAGTAACACACTGGGCTTCAATGTTCTTTCAATAAGGGCATTCGGTAACCAATTTAGCATGGGAAGATTCCTAAGTGGAAATGTGACAGAGGATAAATCAAGTTAAGTTTTCATAAATAGTCTTTTGGTTTACCTTATAACCGAAAACAAATAAACCATCCACATCGGCTGATCCTACACTGTACATTTCTACAATTCCCTGATCTCGTTACAGTGATTGGGCAACGTGGTGGCGAGTGCATGTAGGTTTGTGGCTTTGCAGGCGGAAATTCTAGACTGCCATTTCTTGGTGGCGATGATAGATACCAGTTCCAGAATAGTTCCAGCTCTGCCATCCGAGGCCTTGGCACATTGGAAAACGGCACGAAAAGCCTCTCTCGGCAGGAGCACAATAGACATCTTTTACATGAGCAGTTGGCATTTTTGTAGCTTGTCCCCGAGTGGCAGTTGACATTTTTGTAGCTCGTCCCCGAGTGACTCTTCCTTCCACCTTTCTATCCATGCCAACCACATTTTGCGCGCGCTACAAAGTTCCGTTCCCGAGGGGGAGACCACACCACCTTTTACATACAAAATAACTAAAAGCCCTTATTGAGGATCAGTCTTTACATAACAGCAAGTAGTTACTTTAAACAAAACATATTGGTATTTCTATAACACATTATTTAAATAAAATAAAAATTATGTAAATTAAGTTTTGTTCTCTCCAAATGGGATAAAGAATTTAAATTATAGATACAATACATTGAATAAAATCAAACCATGACATCAAAGTTTATACAAATAAAAAGCGAAAACTCTTGTGTTATCAATACAATCAAACAATATTTACAATGACAGAAGGTAGAACAGACAAATAAGAAACATTTATGTCAGGAGAGCTGTGGAGCTCTGGTGTTACAACACGATTAATCTCCAACAGTTTCATAGCCTCAAAAATTTTTCAGTACAGAACTGTACCAGTTCCGGGAAAAGGGATGCGTAGAGCTAACGAAGTAGCGCATCCCTTCCAATTTCAGTAGCCAACATTGCCCTTTCATAGTGTGCTTCTGCGTGTTCTGCCGAGACATTGTTTCCATTTTGTGCACTATATTTCGACCGCCGACGCAGCCAATTTGTTCCGGACCTGCCATTTTTCCATAGTTATGTTTACACTATTCCTGAATTCCAACCAGTGGACTCCAACCAGATTGTAAACTATCATAGGTCTTGCACCGCTATTTATAGCAGAGTTCGAATCCCGATGCTCACTACGTCATTTGATACTATTCAGAGCTCGCACTGGTGCTCCGTGAAAGACAATTTCTCTAACCGTTTTCATGCTCTGTTGGATGAGATGGTTGCCGAGATTTAATACATCGAGAGCCGTTCGCGAGCGTTATTTAAAGTGAAAGCTCTGTCTGAGTTTATTGGGGTTTCTGACACCTGTATTTCGGTAAACTCCTTAATAATATAGTCCTAGAAACTCGGCGTTGTTACCACGGAGCTGATTTCATCGTATTTCATTTCAGGATTATTTTCATCTGTGTCTACTCTGAAATTCACAATTAATTGCCTGGGAGATGGTTCATAGAAACCCTTTTACTGCATTTGTCCACCTTTCCGCTCCAGAATGGCACGAAGGAAAAAGGAACACTTAAATTTTTCCGCTTCTCTTATTTTAATATGATGTATATTTCTCCTCACATTTTTGGGCGTAATCAAATATTATTGCGTTCAGGTGAATAGGAGGGGATTGATATTTCGTAAAATGATGTCGCCGCAACGAAATATGCGCTTGCTTTAATGATGCTATCGCAACTCAAGTATCATGTCTGTGACTCTCTCTCCCCTATTTCACAATAATACACAACGAGCTGTCCTTCTTTGATCTTTGGATGCCCTCCGTCAAATCTGTCTAGTAAGGATCTCATACAGCAACAGCTTTACTCTAGCAGAGGACGGACGAGAGTAGTATAAGCAGGCCGTTTAGGAGACCTGTTCTTCCAATAGAACACAATCTTTGATTACCTTCCCTAAATTATTTTCTGTGTGAGAGTTTCAGTTAGATTCGTTAGTAATCGTAACACCTAAGTATTTGGTTGGATTGGTAGCATTTACATTTTTGGGATTTATCTTATAACCTGAATTTAACGGACCTCTTTCAGTCTTACATTTCCCTTTACTTAGAGTCAATATTTTCGAGACCCTCTGATTAAGGTGAATGTTTTAGTTGGATGTATCGCTAATGTTCATTTACACCTATCCTTGACTGTTGGGATTGCCTATCCGCGCAAGACATGGCACATTCGCGTGGAATGTGATGCACAACCGACTTTCAAAGACTTACACTATATGATAAAAAGTGTCCGGGTATCCTCAAAAACATACGTTTGTCATATTAGGTGCATTGCACTGCCACCTACTGCCAGGTACTCCATGTCAGTGACCTCAGTAGTCATTAGACACCATGAGAAAGCAGAATGGGGCGCTCCGCGGTACACACGGACTTCGAACGTGGTCAGGTGATTGGGTGTCACTTGTGTCATACATCTGCACACGAGATTTCCACACTCCTAGGTCCATTGTTTCCGATATGATAGTGAAGTGGAAGTGTGATGGGATAGGTAGAGCACCAAAGCGTACAGGCTGACATCGTCTGTTGATAGACAGACACCGCTGACAGTTGAAGAGTATCGTAATGTGTAATAGGCAGACATCCATCCAGACCATCACACAGGAATTCCAAACTGCGTCAGAATCCACTGCAAGTACTATAACACTTAGGCTGTAAGGGAGAAAACTTGTATTTCATGGTCGAGCGGCTGCTCATAAGTCACCAAAAGACGCCTCGCTTGGTGTAGGGAGCGTAGACATTGGACGATAGAACAATGAAAAACATTGTGTGGAGTGACGGATAACGGTACGCAATGTGGCGATCCGATGGCAGGGTGTGGGTATGGCGAATGCCGAATGAACGTCCTGTGTCAGCGTGTGTAGTGCCAACAGTAAAATTCGGAGGCGGTGGTGTTATGGTGTGGTCGTGTTTTTCGTGGAGGGGGCTTGCACCCCTTGTTGTTTTGCTTGGCACTGTCACAGCACGAAGCTCCATTGATGTTTTAAGCACCTTCTTCCATCCCACTGTTGAAGAGCAATTTGGGATTGGCGATTGCATCTTTCAACACAATCAAGCACCTATTCGTAAGCACGACCTGTGGCGGAGTGGTTACACTACAATAACATCCCTGTAATGGACTGGCCTGCACAGAGTCCTAACCTGAATCCTACAGAACATCTTTGGGATGTTTTGGAACGCCGACTTCGTGGTAGGCCTCACCGACCAACATCGATAGCTCTCCTCAGCGCAGCACTTCGTGAATAAAGGGTACCCATTCCCCAAGAAACCTCCCAGCACCTGACTGAACTAATGCCTGCAAGAGTGGAAGCTGTCATCAAGGCTAAGAGTGTGCTAACATCAAACTGAATTCCAGCATTACCGACAGAGGGCGTTACAAACTTGTAAGATTTTTCCGCCAAGGGTCCGTATACTTTTGATCACACAGCGTAGATCGTCTATAACATTAAAGGAATACACTTTATCTTAGTTGAATACTCGGCCTGCGCAAGAGAGATAAATAAATTTGAATTCTGTCTCTTGACCCCAGTCCTAATCCCTTTGTCAAGCGTTATTGATTTTGGTTGAATCGCCATTTACATTGATGATCCGAATACGCACCCCAACGGAACACTATTCGTAGATGATGTAATTCGTCTGTGAGGCTTCCCTTGACTGAAAGTTTTCGTGCTCTGCGGACCAGTCTTCAGTACTGTAATTCTTTCTGACAGGTGATGATGGCTCGCAGTGTAAAAAAATGAATAACTGGAGCAGGTTTCATAGATGTTACTGCTGCATACGACACGGTAAAAAAACCGAAAGCTATTGCGCAAATTATATCACCTCACACGGAACTGTAGGTTGACGATGGTTATTGGTAGTCTTCTGCAGAATCGAAGATTTTATGTCTCCCTAAATGATAAGAACAGTAGATGGCGACTCCAGAAGAATGGCTTACCACAAGGAAGTGTACTTTCTCCCATCCTTTATAATGTGTACACTAATGACCAACCTACACCTCAAGATGCAAGCCTGTTCGTATATGCTGATGACACAGCTGTGGTGGTCCAGGGGTCCAATTTTGACGCAACATCTGGAAATCTCTCTAGAGCGCTTGAAGAACTGGCTCAGTACTACGACGCCAATCACCTCAAGCCAAACCCTAACAAAATCCAAATATGTGCTTTTCATCTGCGCAATAGAGATGCTGGAGTTGAGCTCGACGTTACATGGCAAGAAAACAAGCTAAAGCACTGTCCAACACCTAAATACCTTGGGGTTGTACTTGACAAAACACTTTCCTTCAAGCAGCATTGCCATAACACCAAACTAAAGTCTGCTCTAGGAATAACATCATCCGCAGGCTGACAAACTATGAATGGGGAGCTCAACCATCAGTACTGAGAACATCAGCACTTCCTCTGTGTGTTTCTGCAGCAGACTATGCAGCGCCAGTATGGGAAGCATCTGCACATGCTAAACAGGTTGATGTAAGTGCAAATGAGACAATGCGAATTGTTACAGGCTGCCTCAGACCCACACCAACCGGTAATTTGTACCTGCTTGCTGGAATTGCCTCATCCAAGATAAGAAGGCAGGCGGCAGCAGAAGCAGAGAGAACAAAGAAAGAAACAGATTCTCGACACCCACTGAATGGGCACGTCACTCAGGCTCGGAGGCTTAAGTCTAGAAATAGCTTTATTGCAAGAACCAAGATCCTTGACGGTTCACAGGAAGATAGTAGAGTCCGTAAATGGAAGAATGAGCAAACCGCACTGCAGGTAATACCAAAAGAGCAAACGACACCTGGAAACAAACTTCCTTATACAGTGTGCAGAACACTAAATAGGCTGAGGGCTGGTGTACCCAGATGCAAAACTAATCTGTGCAAGTGGGGACTGCTGACTAACGTTGACGACGTTCTTTGCGGATGCGGAGAGGTACAAGACGAGGCACATCTGCTCATGTGCTGACTACTGCCGGAGCCCTGCAGTTTTAGTGACCTGCTACAACCCATAGCGGTGGCTAACTATTGGAAAAAATAAAATTTGATCTGGACACGGAAAAGAAAGAAAGAAAGAAAGTGTACAGAAACAGGTTAATGTGCCTAGGTTTTCTATACACAGTATGAGCCAGAAATGAGATAGTTGTCCTCCTACCAAACACTTCCACGAAAGGTAGTTGGGACTGTTTTATAAGTTGCATGAAAAATTTCTTATAACGATGGATAGAATTTAGATGTTTCAGACTATCGTGGCCACTTGAGAAATGTGTCAGCCACGTAATGGCGGGTGTTATACCTAGGGAATAGTGCCTAAGAATAGAAAATATATTTGTTCGGGACTTCAGTCTAGTGATTGATTCTAGAATAACATGAAGCGATTCGCAACGGAGACCATTATCAACAGTTTCAGCCATTTTCTACATTGTTTCGCACAGCTTTTGCAAATGTTTAGCTACCTATTTATTTTAGTGCTGTGTAATAAATCAAAAGTACTAGGAATATATTGTTAATATTTCACGTAAATCATTTATGGTAAATAAAATGCTATACACTTTTAGAACTATTTATATAGCACACGGACTCTTAAGTCATACATCGTGAAAATTGCACCAACTTGTGTCTCTAAGGAGAAAAAAGTCTTCATCCCTGGACTCGGCACACTAGAAATATGGGTGTAGCCAAGAAATTGTCATGTCACACCAGTCGCCTTTTCTGTCATATTTTGTAAACGCTCTTTACCGTGTGGGGCCCACTGGAAATTAGTAAGTCAATGGCAACGTACCCACTAAAGGTCTTAAATTTATCGTCAGCAATTGAGATGTAGCATACATTTAAAACTGCAGTTCAGAATTATTAAACTCGTGTGAAATAGTCACTCTCTCCCCGCCGGAGACAGCTGCTGGCACTCATAAGACCTACAGTGTCCTGTGCGGTGACCTAAGCACCACGGCCTGTCTTTCTGACGGGCTTCCCCGTACAACATGCGCACTAGCAATTCAATGAGTTTCTTTAATGTCTTAACAAAATTTACCTGTACTGCAAAGGGAAATATGTGTTAGTTTTGTGACCTTTCATTTCAAACAGTATTTGAGTTTGAATAGGTTTTTTAAGACCCGTCTGCTTAATTTGATGTGACTTATTGATTACTGGTGTGTAATATGTTAATAATGTGGTGGACAGCCTGTTTGATAAAGTATCGACAAGATTTTCTCGATTACCACCCTTCTAATTTCTATCTAACATTTGTTACTAGGAACACATCCATCTTATGCTTGCAACATGATTTCAAATTTTCAAAAACGTAATTTTTCTGGAGTAATGTCTACAATTTCAGAAAAAGTCTGTTTCAGTAAGCAGTGAATGTCAGCATTGGAAAATGGTGGAAGAAAATGTGTGAAAATTCATTTACAGGTCTGGTTAGAGGTAAAGACTATGAAGGGTGCCAAGGTACAACACTTTTCCCTATATACAGATACACGGTGATTAGAACTTAGCGTATACTGATGACTTTGCTTTAAGGTCATATATACACACAAAAAAAATTGCATCAACTGGGTTGC
This sequence comes from Schistocerca gregaria, assembly GCF_023897955.1. Lineage (NCBI taxonomy): Eukaryota > Metazoa > Arthropoda > Insecta > Orthoptera > Acrididae > Schistocerca > Schistocerca gregaria. The sequence continues at coordinate 841,248,317 of NC_064931.1, forward strand.
AAGAGTTCCGTAACCTGAACAGAAAATTATACTATAGGTCAACATAAACATCATGTACGCCCTTTTTATTGCTCATGAAAATCACACATTGCATGTTGTACCACTATTCAGTTAGACCTTCAGAGGTGGTGGTCCAGATTTCTGTAAACACCGGTACCTCTAAAACCCAGTAGCACGTCCTCTTGCATTGATGTATGTCTGTATTCGTCGTGGCATACTATCCACAAGTTCATGAAGGCACTATTGGTGAACATTGCCACACTCCTCAACAGCGATTCACTGTAGTTCCCTCAGACTGCTTGGTGGGTCACGTCGTCCATAAACCGCCTTTTTCAATCTATACCGCGTATGTTTGATAGGGTTTATGTCTGGAGAACATGCTGGCCACTCTATTCGAGTGATGTCGTTATCATAAAGGAAGTTATTCACAAGATGTTCACGATTGGGGCTCGAATTCTCGTCCATCAATACGAAGGCCTCGCCAGTATGCTGCAGATATGGTTGCACTATCGGTCGGCGGATGGCATTCAGGTATCGTACAGTCGTTACGGCGCCTTCCATGACCACCAGCGGCGTACGTCGACCCCACATAATGCCACTCCAAAACTGCAGGGAACCTCCACATTGCTGCACTCGCTGGACAGTGTGTCTAAGGCATTCAGCCTGACCGGGTGTCCTCCAAACACGTCTCCGACGATTGTCTGGTTGAAGGCATATGCGACACTTATCGGTGAAGAGAATGTGATGCCAATCTTAAACGGTCCATTCGACATGTTGTTGGGCCCATCTGTACCGAACTGCATGGTATAGTGGTTGCAAAGATTGACCTCGCCATGGATGTTGTGCATCTTGCACCATACTGTTCACAGTTTGAGTCGTAACATGACGTCCTGTGGCTGCACGAAAAGCGTTATTTAAGATGGTGGCGTTGCTGTCAGGGTTCCTCCGAGCCAGAATTCGTAGATACCAGTCAGCCAATGCAGTAGTAGCCCTCGGGCTGCCTGAGCGAGGCATGTTAGCGACAGTTCTTGTCTGTGTATCTCCTCCTTGTCCGAACAACATTGCTTTGGTTCACTCCGAGATGCCTGGACACCTCCCTTGTTGAGAGCTCTTCCTAGCACAAAGTAACAATGCGGACGCGATCGACCAGCAGTATTGACCGTCTAGGCATGATTCAACTACGGACAACACTAGCCGTGTACCTCCTTCCTGGTGGCCTGACTGGAAATGATAGTCTGTCGGACCCCCTGCGTCTAATAGGCCCTGCTCATGCATAGTTGTTTACATCTTTGGGCGGGTTTAGAGACGTCTCTGGACAGTGAAAGCGAGTGTGTCTGTGATGCAATATCCACAGTCAGCGTCTGTCTTCAGGACTTCTGGAAACCGGATGGGTGCTAAACTTCCTTTGATGTGTGTATGTAGAACTTACAAATTATGCAGGCTTCTCTGTATCCACCAGCGGGTTATGACGAGTCTCTTATCTCAGGGTAATTGATGAGACTGCTGTTGTATCAGGTTGCAGGCTGAGGCAATTCGGGAGTTCACTTTCCACTCAGTTTTCCATAGGGAAGCAATGTCCGGCCGACGCACATGAAGCAACTGTGCTGGAATAATCAAGATCGCCCCCACGTCCCCCCCCCCCCCCCCCCCACCGGAGGAATACCACTCTTCATACTTATCTCTTCGACCTCCCATTCGACAAATAAAATTCATGCCCACCTCCACATCCTTTATAGGTATAGTAATTGCGTGGGCTTTCTCATTTGAGGTCCGGGCATCATAGAGAGAGGACCATCTCTTGTTTCGTTTCAGGGTGTTTCTTTAAGATAATAACAATAATAATAATAACTTAATTATTTTATTATTTCAGTTACGCGGGTTTTGTTCCACTGCTCTTGACATCATGTCAGAGTTGTGTCACGTTAACATCGTATACTGTCACGCTATGTTAATGTCGCGTTATATCGACGTCATAATGCTGTCAGTCTACCATAATATAGCATTTGATCAAAAATATCCGAACGATCAGAATTATTTTTCAGTCATTCGCTGTTGCTTGCCGTTAGAAGTATGTGCTCCTTGGTGAGGATTAGGGTTAATTTGTTGGAATTTATACCAAATTTTTCCCATTACCAACACATCTATCCTAAATACATTCTTAACAAAATACAGCAGCACATAATTTAACGACAGCTATACCCTTAAAAAGGCTTCGAAAGTTAAACAAAAACCATAGGACGTTATACACAAGCAAGGAAACCCTTGCTAAGCATCTCCAACCATCCCGGTTCTAATACTTATTTTTCTGTTTTGGTGACGTAATTTTTAGTCAGCCAGTATTACGAGGAGGAATTAAAAAGACACTTGATTAGTTTTAACCTATAACAAAGCAATACTGAAACTAACAGTCTCTTGCTACATCCCTATCTTATTGGTGAGTGACCTAAATATCACCCTTCTAAATAACACATTGCTATAAATATTTACCACAGCTTTTAATTATAACAAAATACACTTATTTCTGCACTGCACTATTTATGAAGAATACATTTCTGATTGTGCCTTCTGCAAGCACACACTCTGGCAAAGATATCATCCCTCCGTTACTAATAACAATTTTACATTCCAAACCTACATACTAACCTTCACAACTAGCACACGAAGTAAGGGAAACTTCCGAACAACCCTCGCACAATAGCTGCCAGTTATTGCTGACTTAAGACGTCTAATGCAGTGTCATAAATGTAGGATCCGTACCATTTGATAGGAATGGTGGAGAAATATACTTTATGATAAACAATGTAAAACAATGAATGTGTAATCGACATCGTGCCTGGCTCGACCTACCATACAGCTCTGGCTGGAGAGATAGACCTATCGTCACTCGAGATACAGTAGATACCCCCCCTCACCTACAAAAGACATTCTGGCCATGTGGAAACACAGCAGATGCCGTTCAGACGCAACCAGTGTTCCACAGCCGGTGTGCCCTAACCTTCAAACCACAGAAGGCAGATGAACATGAAATGCGTAATGGTCAGGCATCCCACCGGCTGACATGAATCAAGCAACTGCCTCCATCAGACAACACTAATACTACCACTTAAAAGGTGGCTGCCCGACAGTGGGCCCCCTGTACGGTGATATGTGGGTGTGTATGCTCTCTGAAGCAGCCACCAAACACAGTATCAGTACGAATTTAATAACATTCTAAAATATATGCACTACACGACGCATGTATGCCCTTGAGCTCATATATGAGCTGCAGAATTTGAATTACTAAGAAAATACATCTCTATCCTGCGTCACAAAGATGCATTCTGTAATAACAAATACATTCCTACAAGTACTCATTACAATAAAATCATCTATTCTAAAATGTTGGAATATACGAGTTAACACCAATTCTCCTCCCCTGGTTGCTTTGTATCATTGTAGCGGTATGAGCTCTGACAACATCTCAGCTGTAAAACTATCACTTAATACGTAGCAAACATCGGCTAATATCAAGTTCAATGCCTACTGCTGCCGAGAATCCAGGTCTGTACATAGCCTATTGCCTATATACCTCAGTTTAAATCTTTTTTCTGGTTTCTCTTGTACGTATTACAATAATTTCGATTGTGAGATGTTCATAATCCTTGTGCGTGATGATTTTCTCTTACAGTTCGCACTCTGCTGGGTAAATTTTCTAGGCCATACTTTTCATATGGGTTGCACGATAATTATACGGTCCATGGAGCTTAATGTGACCAGCGCCTATGTTCGATGTGAAGGTGCAGTAACCTCTCACAGATGGCAGATGACAGCAGTAACAGTGGAGAGCATACAAAGCCTGTTGGAGGAACGCGGAAAACAATACAATCTTCCGTGTAATGCGAGAATCAAGCGATCTACCCGCTGTCCATAAAGGCATGACCAACGGCTTTCGGGCCAAGGGTAGAAGCATTTTCGGAATGACTAAGTTCGTAAAATTTTTGCGTCCTTCTGTGGTTAAAGTATACCATGTATGGCACTAATATTGCTATCCAAAGCCGGCGCTGAGGCAATTTTGTTGCACCATCGGGCATATATGGCAGGGTGGACGACGGCTGTGGAGATCAGTACAGGCCAATGGACGTGCTATTTTGAGCATCTGACAGCCCGGATGAACCAAAGGGCTACCAAAAGTATCTCCTCAATGACCATTTAGGGAACACTGATGCAAATGGGCCTCCACAGCATGCGCCAGGTTCATGCACCGTTGCTCATTGCAGTTCATTGGTGACGATGGCTGGCTGGAAGTCCACGGAATGGCGAAAGGTGTCTTTTCAGATGAACCACATTTAACCCACCATTGGACACATGGGAAACACCTGAAAAATATTTAGAATGGTCCAGTCCGCTGGAATGTTTTTGTGACAGTGGGCAATCTTCTCATTTTATAAGGCACAATGCATCAACATAAGTGTGGATCTATCCTTGGGGACCATGTCCACTCCTATATGTAGTTTATTTATCATTGGCACTATGATATCTATGGGCAGGAACATATAACGTGCCACACGGCTCACGCTATACTAGCGTGGTTCGAAGAGCCAGAGAATGCATGTACCTTACTATATTCATTTATTTATTTATTTATTTATTGTTCTGTGGGACCAAATTAAGGAGAAGTGTCCATGGTCATCGAACGAGTCGGTACATGAAATTATAACACAATAGTAGAAAAAGATAAAATGAAATATAAAAAACATATTCAGGCGACAAGTCGTAAGTTTAAATAAAGAAAATCAATCATGTAACACGCGAATTTGCTTAATTTTTTAACTCTTCCAGGAGCTCTTCAACAGAACAGAAAGAGTGAGCCATGAGGAAACTCTTCAGTTTAGACATAAAAGAGTTTGGGCTACTGCTAAGATTTTTGAGTTCTTGTGGTAGCTTATTGAAAATGGATGCAGCAGAATACTGCACTCCTTTCTGCACAAGAGTCAATGAAGTGAATTCCACATGCAGATTGGATTTCTGCTTAGTATTAACTGAGTGAAAGCTGCTAACTCTTGGGAATAGTCTAATATTGCTAACAACAAACGACATTAAAGAAAATATATACTGTGAGGGCAATGTCAGAATTCCCAGACTATTGAATAGGGGGAGACAAGAGGTTCTAGAACCTACACCACATATAGCTCGAACAGCGCGTTTTTTAGCCAAAAATACCCTTTTTGAATCAGAAGAATTACCCCAAGAAATAATACCATACGACATAAGCGTACGAAAATATGCGAAGTAGACTACGTTTTGTGTTGAATTGTCACTTATTTAAGATACTGTTCTAATGGTAAATAATGCAGCATGTAGTTTTTGAACAAGATCCTCAACATGGGTTTTCCACAACAGCTTACTATCAATCTGAACGCCTAGGAACTTGAACTGTTCCGTCTCGCTTACAATATGACCATTCTCTCTGATCAAAATATCGGGTCTTGTTGAATTGTGAGTTAGAAACTGTAAAAACGGTGTCTTATTGTGATTTAGCATGAAATTATTTTCCACAAGCCACTAACTTATTTCATGAACTACATTATTTGACAGTTTCAACATTACACACAAGATCCTTCACTACCAAGCTGGTGTCATCAGCAAACAGAAATATTTTAGGATCACCTGTAATACTAGAAGCCATATCATTTATATAAATAAGAAACAGCAGTGGCCCCAGCACCGACCCTTGGGGAACGCCGCACTTAACAGTGCCCCATTGGGACTGAACATCACTGCCACTCTCAGTATTGCGGATAATTATCTTCTGCTTTCTGTTCTTTAAGTAAGAGGTGATCTAATTTTAAGCTACTCCCCTCACTCCATAATGGTCCAACTTTTTCAGTAATATTTTGTGGTCATCACAGTCAAAAACCTTCGTTAAATCAAAGGAAACACCTAGCGTTAGCAACCTTTTATTTAATGCATCCAAACCCTCACAGAGAAAAGAGAATATAGCATTTTCAGTTGTTAAACCATTTCTGAAACCAAACTGAACATCTGACAGCAAATTCTGTGAATTTAAATGCTCCACTAACCTTGTATATACAATCTTCTCGATAACTTTAGCAAACACCGATGGCATAGAAATAGGTCTAAAATTGTCAATATTATCCCTGTCTCCCTTTTTATGAAGTGGCTCGAGTACTTTAATCGGTCAGGAATCGACCACTCCTAAAGGTAAAGTTACAGATATGGCTAAGTAATGGGCTAACATACACAGGACAATGCTTCAGTATTCTGCTAGATACCCCGTCATATCCATGAGAGTTCTTGGTCTTTAGTGATTTAATTATTAACTCAATTTCCCTCTTGTCAGTATCATGGAGGAGCATTTCAAGTAACAGTCACAGAACACTTTTTTTTCTGCAAGCGCTATATGATTCCCTGTTGGGACTAGGTTTCTATTTAGTTCACCTGCTATATTCAGAAAGTGATTATTAAATACTGTAAATATATGCGACTTATCAGTAACACGGACATTCCCACTACGCACTGATTCTATATCCTCGACCCGTCTCTGCAGACCAGTCACTTCCTTTACGACTGACCATATGGTTTTAATTTTATCCTAAGACTTAGCTATTCTATCTGCATACCACACACTTTTTGCCTTCCTAATAACAGTTTTAAGCCCCTTACATTACTGTTTGTAATGGCTGCTGCATTTAGATTTTGACTGTCTTTAACGTTTTGATATAATTGCCACTTTGTTCTACGAGATATTCTTATCCCTCTAGTCAGCCACCCAGGCTGCCTGTTTGTGCTAGTACCCAGTTTTGAACGTTCAACGGAAAGCAACTTTCAAAGAGCAGGAGAGAAGTCTTGAGAAAAGCATTATATTTATCGTCTAGTGTATCAGCGCTATAAACATCTTGCCACTCTTGTTCCTTGATAAGGTTTACAAAGGTCTCTACAGCAACTGGATCACCTTTCCTAAACAGCTGATGTCTATATTTAACACGTGTTGCAACACAAAAATCTTTTAGAGTTAAAATTTGTGCATCATGATCTAAAAGGCCATTCACCTTTTTGCTATCAGAATGCCCTTCTAGTAATGAGGAATGAACAAAAATGTTTTCTGTGGTTGTTCTACTGTACCCGGGCACTCTCGTTGGAATGAATACGGTTTGCGTCAGATTATATCAATTAAGGAGGTCTACCATCATCCTTTTCCTTGCACAATCACTTGTTGTGTTGTGATCTTCAGTCCTGAGACTGGTTTGATGCAGCTCTCCATCCTACTCTATCCTGCGCAAGCTTCTTTATCTCTCAGTACCTACTGCAACCTACATCCTTCTGAATCTGCTTGGTGTATTCATCTCTTGGTCTCCCTCTACGAATTTTACCCTCTACGCTGCCCTCCAATACTAAACTGGTGATCCATTGATGCCTCAGAACGTGTCCTACCAACCGATGCCTTCTTATAGTCAAATTGTGCCACAAAGTTCTCTTCTCCCCAATCCTATTCGAAATCTCCTCATTAGTTATGTGATCTACCCATCTAATCTTCAGCATTCTTCTGTAGCACCACATTTCAAAAGCTTCTAATCTCTTCTTGTCTAAACTATTTGTCGTCCATGTCTCACTTCCATACATGGCTACACTCCATACAAATACTTTCAGAAACGACTTCCTTACACTTCAATCTATACACGATGTTACCAAGTTTCTCTTCTTCGGAAACGCTTTCCGTCCCATTGCCAGTCTACATTTTATATCCACTCTACTCCGACCATCATCAGTTATTTTGCTCCCCAAATAGCAAAATTCCTTTACTACTTTAAGTGTCTCATTTCCTAATGTAATACCAATAGATTGTGGTTAGAGTCCACATCTGCCCCTGGAAATGTCTTACAATTTAAAACCTGGTTCCTAAATCTCTGTCTTACCATTATATAATCTATCTGAAATCTGCCAGTATCTTCAGGCTTCTTCCATGTATACAGCCTTCTTTTATGATTCTTGAACCAAGTGTTAGCTAAGATTAAGTTGTGCTCTGTGCAAAATTCTACCAGGCGCCTTCCTCTTTCATTTCTTAGCCCCAATCCATATTCACCTACTACGTTTCCTTCTCTCCCTTTTCCTACTACTGAATGCCACTCACCCATTACTATTAAATTTTCGTCACCCTTCACTATCTGAATAATTTCTTTTATTTCGTTATACATTTCTTCAATTTCTTCATCATCTGCAGAGCAAGTTGGCATTTAATCTTGTACTACTGTATTAGGCGTGGGCTTCATGTCTATCTTGACCACAATAACGCGTTCACTATGCTGTTTGTAGTAGCTTACCCGCATTCCTATTTTTTAATTCATTATAAACCTACTCCAGCATTACCCCTATTTGACTTTGTATGTATAACTCTGTATTCGCCTGACCAAAAGTCTTGTTCCTCCTGCCACCGAACTTCACTAATTCCCACTATATCTAACTTTAACATATCCATTTCCCTTTTTAAATTTTCTAACCTACCTGCCCGATTAAGGGATCTGACATTCCACGCTCCGATCCGTAGAACGCCAGTTTTCTTTCTCCTGATAACGACGTTCTCTTGAGTAATCCCCGCCCGGAGATCCGAATGGGGGACTATTTTACCTCCGGAATATTGTACCCAAGAGGACGCCATCATCATTAACCATACAGTAAAGCTGCATGCCCTCGGGAAAAATTACGGCTGTAGTTTCCCCTTGCTTTCAACCGTTCGCAGTACCAGCACAGCGAGGCTGTTTTGGTTATTGTTACAAGGCCAGATCAGTCAATCATCCAGAGTTTCCCTTCAACAACAGAAAAGGCTGCTGCCCCTTTCAGGAACCACGCATTTGTCTGGCCTCTCAACAGATACCCCTCCGTTATGGCTGCACCTACGGTACGGCTATCTATACCGCTGAGGCACGCAAGCCTCCCCACCAACGGCAAGGTCCATGGTTCATGGGGGTGGGGGGGGGGGGCACAATCACTTATACAATTAATATTGAAGTCACCACAAATAACTAACTTTTTGTATTTCCTATAAAGTGAACCAAAACCCTCCTCTAGCTTTAGCAAAAATGTTGTGAAATCGGAGTCTGGTGATCTAAAAATAACAACAGTCAGAAGTTTAGCTCCATTAAATTTAACCACACCTGCAAAACATTCACACACCTTTTCATTGCAGTACTTTGAAACATCAATTGACTCAAATGGGATGCCGTTTTTCACATACATGGCTACTCCCCCACACCGCAAAGAGCTCCTAGAAAAGCCGCCCTCCAACCTGTATCCTGGTAAAGGAAGCCTCTGAATTATCTCCTTGCATTTAAATCCAATCAAAAATCTACGCAGCTACATCGATGCGGCTGCACACGTCATGGGCACTCAACCGAGAAACCTAGTGCAGCCGGCCACGGCACTGGATTCGGTATGGCTCTACAGCCCTGTCGGTACCTTGCAGAACCTCACATGTCGCAGTGAACTGCATTGCAAAGGGTTTTTAGTCAGGCTTCGAACAGGTGGTCACGAATGGTGTGACTGGAAAGTGTATAGACCTCACCTATTAATTCATCCTGGTAACAGTCCTCCCTGTAGGACTGAGTGAAAACCCCAAAATCCCATAATCCGATGTCTTTTTCTGTAAAGTGAGAAGGAAAACGCTTTTGAAAATGCGAATCATTTCCAGAAAAGTGATTTTCAAGAGGTTGTGGATTATAGTTAAAATCGACCCAGATGGGTAAACAGATGCCCACAGTAGCTTATTACCAATAGTTTACTATTGTGAATTTCGAGCAAGTTACATCCCAGTATACAAATTATAGAACTACATGTACAATAAAATCGCAACACGGAGAAGGAGTTGTGCGACATAGATGAAAGTTGGTAGGCGTCTTTCTACATCTGAAAGCTTATGTCTGTCCAAATTACGAACCAGTTACGTAACAAAAGCGTCATTATGAGGATGAACGTCAAAAAAATGGTTCAAAAGGCTCTGAACACTATGGGGCTTAACATCTGAGGCCATCAGTCTCCGAGACTTATAACTACTTAAACCTAACTAACCTAAGGACATCACACACATCGATGCACGAGGCAAGATTCGAACCAGGGACCGTAGCAGCAGCGTGGTTCCGGACTGAAGCACCTAGAAGCGCTCGGCCACATTGGCTGGGACCAAGTTTGCTTAAATGCACGCTGTGATTGTCATGAGCGTTACTTACCTTTGGGATTGGTCGTGGTAAGTTGTGTTTCTCAAGAATGCCTCTAAGGCGACAAAGACGTCACTATCAACACCTCACTGAGTTTCAGAGAGGTCAAGTAATAGAACTAAGAGAAGGCGGATATTCCTTCTGCGATACTGCAGGAATGTAGCCACTGTAGATAATCACTGGCAGCAGTGGTTACAAGAACAAACGGTAACAAGAAGACCGTCCTCCGAATGACCACGTGGCATTACCGAGAGCGAAGACCATCGTGTTCAGCATATATCCCTGGTGCACGGTACTGCATCTACAGAAGAAATTGAAGCAGCAGTTGGCACCAAAGTACCACAACGAAAGTTTACAAATCGCTTACTAGAAGAACAGCTTCAAGTCAGGCGCCCTGTAGAGTCTATTCCACTGACCCCAAACCACCGTCATTTGCGACTTACGTGGTGTCAAGCGAGAGCTCACAGGAGGGCAGAGTGGAAGTCCTTTGTGTTTCCTGATGAAAGCTGGTTCTTCCTCGGTGCCATTGATGGCTGTGTGTTGATTAGGAGGAGTCCAGTTGAGGCCCTGCAACAAACTTTTCTGTGCGCTGGACACACTAGGCACATTAGGCCGGGAGTTATGGTCTGGGGTACGATATGGTATGAGAGCAGAAGCACTCCCCTGATTATCAGACGCAACCCGGACTGCAAATTTGTACGTCAGTCTACTGATTCGACCTGTTGTGCTTCCATTTATGAACAGCATTGAAAGGGTGTTTTCCAACACGATAATGCTCGCGATCATGCCACTCCTGTGACCCAACGTGCTCTACAGAGTGCCGACATGTTGTCTCAGCCTGCTCGTTCACCAGATCTCTCTCTAGTAGATCACGTATCGGACATCACTTCGCGACAGCTCCAGTGTCATCCAAAAACCGCTTAATCGACCTTTTAGTGACTGACGAAGTGCAATAGGCATAGACAGAACTGCATACCACGAACTGACATTCAGTACTTATAGAACACAATGCATGCATGTTTTCGTTTTCGCATTCAACATTCTGGCAGTTACACCAGTTATTCAGGAAATAGCATTTTATATTTGCAATGGCTTATCTCTCGATTGACCTTACAGTGTTAATCACTTAAAAATACGTCACCCAGATACATGAACTCTCGAAATTTCACTACTCTATACTAATTAGTTTTTGGTGGTGCGATTTCTTTCCGTTTGCGTATACATGGATGACTATGTAATAGCTTAAATCTGCTCAACACATTGCCTGTTTTCGATTTAAGAACGACGAAATTAGTTCTAAATGTGTTCCGACAAGGCTGTCATGGCTATCTTTTCTGTAGCTGTTCTGATCATTTTGAGACTTACCGTCGCAGAGACAATTATTCCACTAAACATTTCCATTTTCTTAACACTGGCAAAAACATGTGGGAAGATGGAGCTTGTGCAAGCTTATAACGCCACTGGGGTTGAGTGGGCTTGCTACCTGTTTCCTAATAACAGAACTTCTAGTCCTGTCATAGAAAAGCCACGTACAAGGCGACTGCGGAATTTTACATGTGCCAAATATGACCTTAAAATGAAGTAAGCGTTTCCCTCTGGGAGCAATTTTGCTGTTTGACCGTGCTTTAACCTAACGGATTGAGGGAATCGAACGTGAATTTCGTAAAGGTGACAGTTAGTAGAAAGCAGAAAGACTAAAATTTAGAAAATAATGAACGTAGCGAAAATTTACGTAAGTGAAACAGAAAACGGTCGCCATCCTAATTAGACATAATGATGTGCAAACATTATTCTCAATGGATTTATATATACTCTTGCAAAATGAACTTCCATTAATTCTTTCTGAGTAAAGTGCAATGAATACCAATAACGATTAGACGAACTACACAGTGGGTTGCAGTGGTTATCAACAGCATAGGTTAGCAATCACAGAAATGAAAAAGAAAATTTTCCCCTTTTAACTACAATTATCACTTTAGTTCGCCTCCACGTGGTGCACCCTGGGTAACGCTAAATGAACTAACACAATTGGCGGCAGACCGAACGAAGAATTCCTGCCCCACATCACAGTGAAACCGAACGACAGACAAAGCTCTATGCAAGATACATGCAACGGTCCTTTTAGGGAGCAACTGACCATGGATCTCGGACCATGCATCCTAATTTGCCATTTCAACATTGAGGGCGTAAGCAGAGCAAAATGTCAAGTATTGCAGAGAATTTTACACGATAACGACATTGACCTGCTAGCCATACAGGAAACTCATGCTGAAAATAGAGTCCTACTTGAAGCTAGAGGAAGGATACTGGGATATGATCTACTGGGAGCCACGTATGACAGACACTATGGCGTTGCGACATATGTGCGTGGGGACATAGCGGACGCCTTTCTAGTTGGAGCCTCCACTGCAAATGATATCCATGAAGTTGTAATCAAAATAGTAGAAGTTACAGTAACTAACATCTATAAACCTCCTGCTACTACATGGTCAGCTGAAGTGATAAAGATTCACCCACACCCAAGCGTATACGTTGGGGACTATAATAGTCACCACGAAATGTGGAAATATAGTACGAATGATAGCAATGGAGACATGTTGGTCGATTGGTCCGAGGAACAAAATACATATCTGGTCTTTGATGCCAAGGACCGAGGGACATTCAGATCAGCCGCATGGAACTGCGACTATAACCCGGATCTGTGCTTTGTTTCTAGGGATACAAACGATAAACCACTGACAGCCTCTAGAAGGGTCCTGCGGACTTCTCTCATAGCCAGCACCGCCCTGTGCTTTTTAATATCAGTATATCCATCCCGATAATAAGGTCTTACCCCCGACCAAGGTGGAATTTTACAAAAGCTGACTGGACCAAATTATCTAAACAACTTGATTATACCTTGAGCTGGATCCCTCCAACCAGCAAGAGCTATGAGAGGTTTGTGGGAGCGGTCATTAGCTCTGCGAAAACACCGATCCCAAGAGGGTACCGCAATAAATACATTCCCGGCTGGACAGGGATATGTGATGACCTGTACGCGGAGTTCCTCAAGAATGGGGACCGGGAAATAGCGGATGAACTATTACATAACATTGACTTTATTAGACCGCAAAAATTGGAAGAATACTGTTGAAGATCTAGACTCTTAAAAGTCAAGCCGACAAGCCTGGTCCCTACTGCGTAAACTTGGAGGCGCAAATCCACCTGAACATAGAAAGGACGAAATATCTCCCAACAAGGTTGCCTCCCGCATAGTTTCTGCGTCTAGAGCCCCATGAAATAGAAAGCGCGCAACAAAAGTGAAGAAAGACTTAAAAACATTAGAAAGGACCCGTGCAATGGACTTAGAATATTCATCAGATATTCGCATCGAGGAGGTTACCAATGCCTTGAAGAAGGTTAAATCAGGCAAACCTCCGGATTTCGATGGTATTCACCCTGAGTTCCTCATATAAATCGGAGCCTACACACAAAACAATGGCTGGATAAGTTTTTTACGGACATTCTCCAAGTGGGTAACATTCCTCCCTCACTTAAACGAGCAAAGATCATCGCAGTCCTGAAACCTGGTAAACCAGGCGATAGACCAGAGAGTTACCGCCCCATTGGCCTTCTCAGTATGGTCTAAAAATTACTAGAAAGACTGCTCCTCAACAGAATAGGACAGACTATACTCAAAAAAATCCCTATCGAACAAGCAGGATTCTGTCCAAATCGCTGCTGTACAGATCAAGTCCTATCACTGAAAACATATACGGAGGCAGGGTTCCAGACGAAACATAAAGCAGCTGCAGCATTCATAGACCTAACAGTAACCTATAATAAAGTTTGGAAACAGGGGCTCATGTACAAATTAATCTGTGGCGTCCCCTGCAAGAAGATAACCCACTTCATTGATAATATGTTGTCAAATAGAACCTTCCAAGTAATAATGGGGAATGAGAGAAGTAAACAGATGAAAGTCAATAATGGACTCCCACAAGGCTCTGTCCTTGCGCCCCTTCTTTTCAGCCTTTACATCGGTGACACGCCTGCAACCAGATCTCGCAAATTTGGTTATGCTGACGACTGGGCTCTAGCAACAGCCCACAGAATTATAGAAACTGCCGAAGATATCCTTACGAGTGACCTAGGGATTCTCAGCGAGTACTTTAGAAAATAGAGGCCACAACCTAGTGCTACAAAGACGGAAGTATCTGCCTTCCATTTGAACAACAAAATGGCTAACACAGAACTACAAGTCTATCTAGACGGGAAATTACTAAATCACAACAAACACCCAAAGTACCTTGGGGTTACCCTAGATAGGACACTAACATTCAAAGAACATCTGACGAAAACTGCAGCGAAACTTAAAACACGCAACAAAATATTGCAGAAGCTCTGTGGCACCACTTGGGGCTCCACAGAATCTACCTTAAGAACATCCGCACTTGACTTGGTGTATCCAGTGGCAGAATACTGTGACCCAGTGTGGCTCAACAGCAAACACACACACACATGGTAGATAGCCAACTTAATGCAACAATGCGTATTATATCAGGCACAATCAGACCCACTCCTACAGTGTGGCTGCCCGTTCTCAGTGACATAGCCCCTCCTAACCTGCGCCGTGAACACGCTCTGGTTAGAGAATTTCAAAAAATCATGACCAACCCTCAATTAAAAATCCATGAAGATACTCACGACATCCAAGGAACGACTCCGGTCTAGGCATCCTCCACTAAAGACCACACAGGCTCTGCACCAAACCAACTTTAAAATAAATGACCGATGTAAAGAGGAATGGGAGAGCAGAACAGCAGTAAACTGCTACAGTATGCCAAGCATCATTAGTAAACCAAAAAGATTTGATTGCCCTATCAAAGTTTGGTCAACTCTTAATCGCATCAGAAGCAACTGTGGGAGATGCGCCGACTTCTTACACACATGGGGTAAACTTCCTTCGGCCCCTTGCGACTGTGGCGCTGAGAGACAGACGGTCAAACACATCGTGCAGGAATGACCACTAAGGGCATACGAGGGTGAACCACAGGACTTCCTAATGGCGACCCAAGAGGCAATCGACTATTTATTATTTAAGCTGGACGTCTGCTTGTGATTGCTCTTCTGTGAATGTAAATTTACAATTAGCGGTGGTCTTATATACAAACTGTTATTTATTGCTCTGTTTATACATATGTGATTTTTTTTAATCGTGTGGTTTCTGTAATTTTTACTGTGATGTTATGAGCCATACGCTAAATAAATAAAATAAATAAATCACTTCAACCTTTGTCTAATTCAAATCAAAAAATTGTTCCCAAAGACAACATGAGACTACGCAGTACCTGACAAGAGTTCAAGTTTAACTAACATACTTATACACATCACAAACGCAATAATATGACGCTAAAAGAACATATTTCATATCCATACCACAGTAGCAATGTTTGCGATTCATTTGCAAAAGCCAAGCTCAATTTGACTTTCCCCTACTTGTAAAGATTAAAGTGTAGGCCCTTCAACTGTCCCTTTCTTCATCACTAACTATGCTCACGTTTCAGAAACACTATGCATTACATAACTGCTGAACTACAACTCTACTTAAGATTATTTAGCCCCCAATGTTTTAAAACAATTTACGCTAGCAGTATTCTGCTTAAGCTTTGAAAATAAATTCAAGTTCCAGTCATGTTTTTAGTAGGATCAAATTTAAGTGCCACATAACACCACTTGTGAAGCAAGAGGTTTCAACTAACCACTTATATATTCATTAGTACTAAAACTTTCAAATAAAAGAAGTTCATAGCAAATTAAAACTTTTCATCCGTTAAACATTATGTGCCTCTCTTTTTATCTGTGAAACAAGTGATTTAACTAGCAACTTTTATATGCTTTAAAACTGAACTCAGGCACATTTAAATAGAAAGAAATAAACATTTTGTGATGCCACTGTTAAAAATTAAATAAATTTTTAAATATTTTTTAACTTTTCTTTAGGGTATTGGTATGCTGAAAGATCGATATTGGGTGTTACAAAGAGATCTAAAAGAAGTCAGCAATGAATGTGTAAAAGTGTTATGTTTGTATGCAAAGCTGTTTGACATAAAATAATTACGTGATACCCAATTGTTAATTAATGATAAGGAAAATGTTATTGCCATTCAGTGAAAACATTGTAATGACTTTAACCACCTTAGGGGCAACGGCCTTGCCGCAGTGGATACACGGGTTCTCGTGAGATCACCAAAGTTAAGCGCTGTTGGGCGTGGCCAGCACTTGGATGGGTGAATATTCCACCGCCATGCGCTGTTGCCATTTTTCGAGGTGCATACAGCCTTGTGATGCCAATTAAGGGCCTACTCGACCGAATAGTAACAGCTTCGGTCAAGAATACCATCATAACGACCGGAAAAGCGGTGTGCTGACCCCACGTCCCTCCTATCAGCATCCTCCCTCAGGATGACACGGCGGTCGGATGGTCCCGGTAGGCGACTCGTAGCCTGAAGGCGGAGTGCTTTTTAACCACTTTAGGGCAAATTATCGTGGTTAATTTGTTAGACAAATGTACAGAATAAGTTGGGAATCCAAAGGGTTTTACGTGACCAGTTGTGGAGGTGACCTTGGCGAGAGGAGCGCCAAGGGAACACACTGTGGAAAGAAAGGCAGCTTGTGTATCGAGCTGTTATAGGTGCGCTAAAGTGAGGCTTATATGGTGCTTAATTTGTGAATATACTGCAACCAAATGTTCGGACGGCAGCGGCTTTTATGCCTCAGAGTCGTCTCC
Organism: Schistocerca gregaria; assembly: GCF_023897955.1. Taxonomy (NCBI): domain Eukaryota; kingdom Metazoa; phylum Arthropoda; class Insecta; order Orthoptera; family Acrididae; genus Schistocerca; species Schistocerca gregaria. The sequence goes on from NC_064931.1 coordinate 841,265,291, forward strand.
ACTAAGTATCAGTTCGGAAGGCAAGATTATCCGAATAATTTTATGATGGAATTCGGCCGACGCTCCGATGAGTAGATATGGATGCTGATTGTGAAGTGGCTATCAATAAGGAAGTCCATCACTGGGGACGTGAAGAGAGGACCTAAATTGTTGTGCCGACAGTGCTATGAGCCTTCGAGCACGCTACTCAAGACAAGCACTAATTTTATAGATTTGTTTGTTTGATCTCAGAACATGTAAGGGGTTGCAGTCAACTTACTTTGATACGAAAAAAGTAGCAGATGTGCAAACTTATTCTCCGAAAATATCTGCCCCAATCCATCACCAGTCCAGTTTCCTGGTCAGGTTTGTTGTGTAATGACGATTTCAAAGTTAAATTGCTTGTTTGTTTAATAACTGAGCAAACGGTACGACAAGTAAATTCATTATTATCATGAACTGATTCATAGTAGAGAGAGGGAGACATTCAATCTAAGAAATTGATTCGGTTTATAACACCATCTTTAAATGTGGTCCATTTGTTCAAAGAAATAAACTACAGTCCATTGAATAACTTTACTTTTGCTACAGATTTAAATTTGCTTTGCTTGCTAATTCATGTTTTACATAGCAAGCGTTTCAAAAGTGAAGGTGGCTGCCACTTGGCTAGTCCCAGTTTAATTCCATGTAGTTTTGAAGTAAATTACTGACAATGAAAGGCACTGTAATCACTAAAAATAATTGAAAGAAAAACGTTTAAAGATTTCAGAATTGCGCCTTCAGAGCTGGCGACTGAAAATTAAAACTTTAGGAATGGTTTTCTTACAGTGGGCCTAACTAAGGTAGGGGATTCCAGTCTGCTGTGATTTACTACTGCGGTGTGCATGGATCTGATAGCACATTGTGCTTTCGGTAGAAGCCCACTTTAAATGATCGCCTTGCAGTGTAAAGTCCATTAGGTCTACTGGTAATAGGTTTTGTGGAACATAGAAAGTTTATTAACCATATCTGCAGTAAAAATATTCAGAGTATCGTTTACGTTAGCGGTGGTGAGTGAACGGCAGTATTGTGGCTTGAGAAAAGTAGCGGAACGCGGTTGCAGAGACACCGTTTAGTTTTTCTGTGCCAGTGTCCGCTAGGCGTCAGAGGAAGGGCGGCCGCTACCCGCTTTCAAAGGGCGTTCGCTTTCGTCGGGACGGCTTCCACTCAGCAGCAAACTACTAACGTTATTGTGTGTACTGAAAATGTATTAATTTAAACAAAATTAGTAGAAGATGTACGTAGTTAACAGCTTTTTCTTTCAACTACGTTTCGTAAAGACAGTACTATTCCGCGCGATTTCGTACAAGAAATATGTAATACTACGAATCGGTCACACGTGGAATCGTCGGGTTCGGTCACGATATCTTAATAAATTTGAATACTCGATTTCCAGCACTGTTAGGATAGAACCCTACTTGGTAACATGAAGAGGACAGTTCTAAGTTTAAACACGTAATTTGCAACACTAATTAATATTGCAAAAGCACAGAAAAGCTCACTTGTTCAAACTGACTTACATATCTGTTTCCCAAACTTACTGAAGCAGTTGCGCAATATTGGTGGCAAACACGTGGTGGCTACCAGGTATCCTTCTGGCTATTTCAAGCTCTATTTAATTCTACCTGACGGCGTATTCATCATCTTTAGAGCTTTTCCAAATACGAGAACACCCTTTTCACAGCCGGAACCACATCCGAGGCCATTCCATTATTGATTGGGCTACAGAACACCTCACTTGGCACCTGCGGTGTTGACTATGCGACTACTGGCCACTGACTGCCTAACGTGCTCTCTCTCTTGCCGCCCAGACAGACCACCACTTCCATCTTTTCTTGTGCGCCAAGCCTCTTCCGTAATGGATTGGGTTCCCTACGCCTTTTAATTTACATCACATAATTTCCCTAATTGCGAAACAGTTGTAGATTAAAACTGAAGAAACTGCAAAAAGGTAGGAACTTAAGGAAATGGGACCTGAATAAACTGAAAGAACCAGAGGTTGTACAGAGTTTCAGGGAGAGCATAAGGGAACAATTGACAGACATGGGGGAAAGAAATACAGTAGAAGAAGAATGGGTAGCTCTGAGGGATGAAGTAGTGAAGGCAGCAGAGGATCAAGTAGGTAAAAAGACGAGGGCTGCTAGAAATCCTTGGGTAACAGAAGAGATATTGAATCTAATTGATGAAAGGAGAAAATATAAAAATGCAGTAAACGAAGCAGGCAAAAAGGAATACAAACGTCTCAAAAATGAGATCGACAGGAAGTGCAAAATGGCTAAGCAGGGATTGCTCGAGGACAAATATTAGGATGTAGAGGCTTATCTTACTAGGGGTCAGATAGATACTGCCTACAGGAAAATTAAAGAGACCTTTGGAGAAAAGAGAACCACTTGTATGAATATCAAGAGCTCAGATGGGAACCCAGTTCTAAGCCAAGAAAGGAAAGCTGAAAGGTGGAAGGATTATATAGAGGGTCTATACAAGTGAGATGTACTTGAGGACAATATTATGGAAATGAAAGAGGATGTAGATGAAAATGAAATGGGAGATACGATACTGCGTGAAGAGTTTGACAGAGCACTGAAAGACCTGAGTCGAAACAAGGTCTCCGGAGTAGACAATATTCCATTGGAACTACTGACGGCCATGGGAGAGCCAGTCCTGACAAAACTGTACCACCTGGTGAGCAAGATGTATGAAACAGGCGAAATACCCTCAGACTTCAAGAAGAATATAATAATTCCAATCCCAAAGAAAGCAGGTGTTGACAAATGTGAAAATTACCGAACAATCAGTTTAATAAAGCACAGCCGCAAAATACTAACAGGAATTCTTTATAGACGAATGGAAAAACTAGTAGAAGCCGGCCTCGGGGAAGATCAGTTTGGATTCCGTAGAAATACTGGAACATCTGAGGCAATACTGACCCTACGACTTATCTTAGAAGAAAGATTAAGGAAAGGCAAACCTACGTTTCTAGCATTTGTAGACTTAGAGAAAGCTTTTGACAATGTTGACTGGAATACTCTCTTTCAAATTCTAAAGGTGGCAGGGGTAAAATACAGGGAGCGAAAGGCTATTTACAATTTTTACACAAATCAGATGGCAGTTATAAGAGTCTAGGGACATGAAGGGGAAGCAGTGGTTGGGAAAGGAGTGAGGCAGGGTTGTAGCTTCTCCCTGATGCTATTCAATCTGTATATTGAACAGGCAGTTAAGGAAACAAAGGTAAAGTTCGCAATAGGTATTAAAATCCATGGAGAAGAAATAAAAACTTTGAGGTTCGGCGATGACATTGTAATTCTGTCAGAGACAGCAAAGGACTTGGAAGAGCAGTTGAACGGAATGGACAGTGTCTTTAAAGGAGGATATAAGACGAACATCAACAAAAGCAAAACGAGGATAATGGAATGTAGTCGAATTAAGTCTGGTGATGCTGAGGGAATTAGATTAGGAAATGAGATACTTAAAGTAGTAAAGGAGTTTTACTATTTGGGGAGAAAAATAACTGATGATGGTCGAAGTAGAGAGGATATAAAATGTAGACTGGCAATGGCAAGGAAAGCGTTTCTGAAGAAGAGAAATTTGTTAACATCGAGTATAGATTTAATTGTCAGGAAGTCATTTCTGAAAGTATTTGTATGGAGTGCAGCCATGTATGGAAGTGAAACATGGACGATAAATAGTTTGGACAAGAAGAGAATAGAAGCTTTTGAAATGTGGTGCTACAGAATAACTCTGAAGATTAGATGGGTAGATCACATAACTAATGAGGAAGTATTGAATAGGATTGTACCTTATGGAGAACAAACTGGATGGTGGTGACGCCTCTAATTATTTAAATAAATATTGGTGTATGATTTCGACAGATGATGTTTAGCAAGCATGTTTGCAGAGTCTTTTCGATGCGTCATTATTTTGACAATTTGAGTGTTGTTTGTCTGTCTGGATGTAAGCGTATTGCATTATTTACTAGTGGCTTGCATGTCTGTTGGCTGTGCAGTGCGTTATTTTGACAGCTCACAATTAGCAGGAGCATGTGTAGATAATTATACATGAGTCATTTAGGAGTAGTTTGCAGGTCTGTATGCTGTGTGGCATGTCAGAGTGTGTGTTGTGTATCACTCTGATAAATTTAATCCATCCCAAATAAATTGTTCCAAAATAAATAAAGTACACTTCTTCCTCTCTCCAGCAGCCCAGTGAGTCCTTTTCCCACCAATCTCTAGGAAGAGGTGGTGATAGGGTGACTTAGGTTAGTCCAAAAGTCCTTCCTTTCAAGACATTTTCGTAGATTAGTAGAGATACATGAATTGACTTTTCTTTACCACCAAAATTCAAACTTGACGTCAGTTCCTAGGAAGGGGTGGTGGACGGATGACTTAGGTTAGTGGAGGCAGCCCAATTGGTTTGAACTTCCCACCATTTTTATGGGGGGAGGGGGTTATGTTAGTGGAGGTTGCCCAGTTGACCTATCTTCCCATCGAAACCCGCCATCTTGGATGACATCACAGCCGCCATCTTGGATAACGTCATGTGCTGTTACCAAGTCTACACGCCGCCATCTTGAATGACGTCATGCCGCCATCTTGGATACATCTAGCAACAATGTAGAGTTGACCAGAACATAGGGTGCTCTAATACTGACATGGTGGATCACCCTAGCGAAGATATGGGCACCAAACGGGGAAATAAACTGAGATAGGCGACTTTGACGAAAATACTGAAAGTCACTTAACGTTCGACACTGTGCTTCTGTGGGTCTGTTACATAACACATTGTGGGCAGTGTTTTGTGCTGTTTCTGGCGAAATAACGATTTAATAAACTTTTGGAAACGTTCGCTGGCTGTGTTTTTTAGAGTTTGCTGTGCGTTGAAGCTGTTTAGTAAATTTCGTGCTTTAGTTATCAGCTGACGTTTCTTATTGTTTCTAGTGAAATATTTCAGTAACGTTTTCATAGAGTGTTTTAACTTCGTTGAGTGTTCAAGCAGCCGCTTGAATTTTTGGTTTTAGCTAATAATTTTGTAAAGTTTTGTTGGTACTGGTGTTAGCTGAGATGTAGTAGTACTGCCGTAGAAGAAGCTGCATTGCACAGTCACCATGGTGTAGTGGTTATGATACTAGGATGTTGCATGAAGGGTCGTGAGTTCAACCGTGTCCTGGACTGTGGAATTTAAATTTTGATATCCGGTTCGACTACTTTCTAGAAGTATCCACAAATGTCAAGAATCACTGTACTGGAATGTTATGTAACTGTATATGTACAATATGTGTTCTGGCCGAAGGCAGTTCGCTCTGCGGTCTTGTAAGTGCAAGTGCTGGATAAACCTTCGTTAAGTGAACTTAGTGTTCGTTATTCATCTAATTACACCTTCTTCTACGTGAAAGTATTAAAACTAGTAGTTGTTTTCTTAGTAGACATAGAATATGAAGACCGCTACTGTCAGCTCTATAAAGAGTTCTAGTGTTGTAACTGGACTAAGGTAACGTAGACATATAGCTTTTTTCAGTAACAGTAAAATTTTACCGTGAGTGAGAAGTGTGGGTTCCATCTAGGTTTACTGGGTAGGAGTAGTAGGTTATGGTGTGGGATTTGTTCAAAGTATTTTCATTGTGGGGAATACAGAAACTGTAACAGAAATATGTTGATAGAGGAGCAGGAGCGTAAGATCTGTGCCCTTCAATTGCAGTTACAACGCGCAAAGGTGGAACTAGGTAGACTGAGGAGGGTCAATAGTGGTGGGGAATGGAAACTGGCAGTTGCAAGAAGGCAACTAGAAGGACAAGGTATTCCGGCAGTTTGGCTTTGCGTATATGTCATACATTTGACCAACTGTCAGAGTTGAGTCGAGAGGAGCCTCTTGCAGCTGTAGATGTAGGGAACATGCAGTAGCCCTCAGCAGTTAAGAGGTCTAGCTCAGTTACAAAGACAAACAGAAAGTAGAAGATTCTGCTGTTAGGTAGATCTCATTGTAGAGGTGTGGGCCATCAGTTGCAGGAAGTGTTGGGGAGTGAGTACCAGGTCTTCGGCATTGTGAAGCCTAGTGCAGGGTTGGCTCAGGTGACTGACATCATAGGGGAGTTATGTAGGAATTTGAAGAAGGAGGATCAGGTAGTGGTAGTGGCTGGAGCAGGGACAAATCTTGATAGGGCGGGGAATATGATGTAGGTGGTGACCTGGTAAAGATAGCTACTCAAACTGTTGGAACTAATGTGCATTCGTGCAACTGTTTCAGCGTCATGATCGACCTCATCTTAATGCAGCTTTCAGGCGCGTTAACATGGGGCTTGAAACGGGTTTGATGGCAGACGGCATGGGTCACATTTCACTGGTGCCTGTTGGGTCTGTCAGTAGATCGGGTTTCACTAGGTCTGCACCTAAATGGTTATGGGAAGAGGATGCTGGCAAAGCTTATAGATGGCAGTGTAGTGGGTGGTGGTGGTATCACTCATGGAAAAATTCCTGTAGCAATTGATGTTAGAAATGCAACCTTCTTAGACTGAGGTCAGGTGATGGTATACCTGCCTAAAGGAGGTCCCTCTAACTAAGGGCTCACCCTCAGAGAACGTCATGTTTAAAAGTAGATAAGAAATTAGCATATTTCGTCAGAATATACGAGAGATAAGTCAGTGAACGTCTTACAGATGTCGTATCTGATATTACTGGTATATCAGAGCACCACTTAAATAATTTGACAATTCAGAGGCTTCTTTTACCATGATACAGATCAGCTGGCTGTTTTCAAGGAGTTCCCTGCTTCGTGGAGCAGTGGCTATGTACATAAAGAAGAATATTCCATTTGAGTCAATAGACTATCTTAGCACTGCACTTAACAGATATTTGAGTGTTTTGTAGGGACAGTTGAATTTAGTGAAACTAAACTACTAATTGTTGTTGTTTATAGTTCCCATAACTCTGACTTCAGAGCATTTCTGCTCAATCTAGAGAGGGTTCCTGGTACACTTTGTAGGAAGTACCAGAAATTATTTACATATGGTGACTTCTGTAAAAATTATTTATATGATGGTGCAAGACAAAATGATGTTGGTAGACCTCCTAAATTTATATGATCTGCTGCTGATTGTGTTTCTTCCAACTATGGTGCAGGGGAACAGTAGGAGGGCTTTCTGTTAGTAAAGGGGTTAATGGCTTTTCAGACCATGATGCACAAATTTTAACAATAAAATGCTTTTATTCTCAAATGTCACATATAATCATAAACTATGTAGGAAAGTTAATCCAACAGCAATACATTTCCTTAACACATTTCTCGTGCTCTTTGAGAGTTGCTTTCCATTAGAACGTTTTAAACGGGGTACTAGCAGTAATAGGCAGCCCGGGTGGGTGAGAAGTGGGATAAGGATATCGTGTAGAACAAAGCGGGAATTATATAAAAATGTTAGAACTAGTCGCAGCCAAGCCACAGTAGCGCATTACAAACAGTATTGTAAGGTGCTTAAATATGTTATTAGGAAGGCAAAGAGTATATGGTACGCAAATAGAATAGCTAATTCACAGGATAAAATTAAAACAATGTGGTCAGTTGCGATTGAAGTGTCTGGTCAGCAGCACAAGGTCGACGGTATAAAGTTAGCTCGTCGTAAAAATATGTCTCTTACTAAATTATCATATTTATGTACAGAATTTAAAGATCATTTTCTGATCATTGCTGATGAACTCAATAAAAATTTACTTTCTACAGGGAATGCCATTCCGAGATTGATGTCTGAAACACTCCTCTCTGATGCACACAAGGGGGAGATTGAGTCAATAATTAAATCACTATATACAGGACTCTCATGGATATGATTAAGTTCCTAGCGGAATATTAATGTACTGTGTCGCACATGTTAGCCCTCTATTTAGCATTATTTCTAATTTTTCCTTTAGGAATAGTCGGTTTACTGAACGATTAAGGTACTCAGTAGTACAACCGCTTTATAAAAATGGAGAAAGGGATAATTTAACAACTTTAGACCTATTTCTATGCCACCATTGTTAGCTAAAGTTATTAAAAAGGCTATGTGTTCTTGTTGTTGTTGTGGTCTTCAGTCCAGAGACTGGTTTGGTGCAGCTCTCCATGGTACTCTATCCTGTGCAAGCTTCTAAATCTCCCAGTACCTACTGCAACCTACATCCTCCTGAATCTGTTTAGTGTATTCATCTCTTGGTCTCCCTATACGGTTTTTACCCTCCACGCTGCTCTCCAGTACTAAATTGGTGACCCCTTGATGCCTCAGAACATGTTCTACCAACCGAAACCCTTCTTCTAGTAAGACTGTACCACAAATTTCTCTTCTCCCCAATTCTATTTAGTACCTCCTCATTAGTTATGTAATCTACCCATCTAATTTTCAGCATTCTTCTGTAGCACCACACTTCGAAACCTTCTATTCTCTTTTTGTCTAAACTATTTATCGTCCATGTTTCAATTCCCTACATGGCTACACCCCATACAAATACTTTCAGAAATGACTTCCTGACATAAACCTACACTCGATGTTAACAAATTTCTCTTCTTCAGAAACGCTTTCCTTGCCATTGCTAGTTTACATTTTATATCCTCTCTACTTCGACCATCATCAGTTATTTTGCTGCCCAAATACCAAAACTCATTTACTACTTTAAGCGTCTCATTTCCTAATCCAATTCCCTCAGCATCACAAGACTTAATTCGACTACATTCCATTATCCTCGTTTTGCTTTTGTTGATGTTTATCTTACATCCTTCTTTCAAGACACTGTCCATTCCGTCCAGCAGCTCTTCCAGGTCGTTTGCTGTCTCTGACAGAATTACAATGTCATCGGCGAACCTCAAAGTTTTTAATTTCTTCTCCATGGATTTTAATTCCTACTCCGAATTTTTCTTTTGTTTCCTTTACTGCTTGCTCAATATATAGGTTGATTAACATCGGGGATAGGCTACAACCATGTCTCACTCCCTTCCCAACCACTGCTGCCCTTTCATGCCCCTCGACTCTTATGACTGCCATCTGATTTCTGTACAAATTGTAAAAAGCCTTCGCTCCCTGTGTTTTACCCCTGCCACCTATAGAATTTGAAAGAGAGTATCCAGTCAACATTATCATAAGCTTTCTTGAAGTCTATGAATGCTAGAAACGTAGGTTTGCATTTCCGTAATCTATTTTCTAAGATACGTCGTAGGGTCAGTATTGCCTCACGTGTTCCAACATTTCAGATCTTCCCTGAGGTCGGCTTATACTAGTTCTTCCATTCGTCTGTAAAGAATTCGTGTTAGTATTTTGCAGCAGTGGGTTATTAAACTGATAGTTCGGTAATTTTCACATCTGTCAACACCTGCTTTCTTCGGGATTGAAATTATTATATTTTTCTTGAAGTCTGAGGGTATTTCGCGTGTCTCATACATCTTTCTCACAAGATGATAGCGTTTTGTCAGGGATGGCTCTTCTACGACTATCTGTAGTTGTAATGGAATGTTGTCTACTGCCGGGGCCTTCTTTCGACTTAGGTCTTTCAGTGCTCTGTCAAACTCTTCGCGCAGTATCGTATCTCCCTTATCATCTTCATCTACATCCTCTTCCATTTCCGTAATATTGTCCTCAAGAACATCGCCCTTTTATAGCCCTCTATATAGTCCATCCACCTATCTGCTTTCCCTTCTTCGCTTAGAACTGGGTTTCCATTTGAGCTCTTGATATTGACGCAAGTGGTTCTCTCTTCTCCGAAGGTCTCTTTAATTTTCCTCTAGGCAGTATCTACCTTACCCCTACTGATATACGCCACTACATCCTTACATTTGTCCTCTAACCATCCCTGCTTAGCCATTTGACACTTTCTGTCGATCTCATTTTTTAGATCTTAATATTCCTTTTTGCCTGCCTCATTTACTGAATTTTGTATTTTATCCTTTCATCAGCTAATTCAGTGCCTCTTCTGTTACCCAAGGATTTCTACTAGCCCTCGTCTTTTTACCTACTTGATCCTCTTCTGCCTTCACTATTTCATTTCTCAAAGCTACCCACTCTTCCTCTACTGTATATTTCTGTCCTCCATTCTTGTCAATCGTTCCTTAACGCTTTCCTTGAAACTCTCTACAACCTTCTTAAATTCCCACCTTTTTGCAGTTTCTTCAGTTTTAATCTGCAGTTCATAACCAATATATTGTGGTCAGAATCCACATTTGATCCTGGAAATGTCTTACAATTTAATACCTGGTTCCTAAATATCTGCCTTACCATTATATAATCTATCTAAAACATTCCAGTATCTCCAGGCTTCTTCCATATATTGAACTTTCTTTCATGATTCTTGAACGAAGTGTTAGCTATGATTCAGTTATGCTATGTGCAAAATTCTACCAGGCGGCTTCTTCTTTCATTCCTTACTCTCATTCCATACTCACCTACTACGTTTCCTTCTCTTCCTTTTCCTACTATCGAATTCCAGTCACCCATGACTATTAAATTTTCGTCTCCCTTCACTATCTGAATAATTTCTCTTATCTCATTATACATTTCATCAGTCTGTTCGTCATTTGCGTAACTAGTGGGCGTATAAACTTGTACTATTATGGTAGGCGTCGGCATCGTATCTATCTTGGCCACAATAATGCATTCACTATTTTGTTTGTCGTAGCTTACCCGCATTCCTATTTTTTTACTCATTATTAAACCCACTCCTGCATTAGCCCTATTTGATTTTGTTTTTAAAACCCTGTATTCACCTGACCAGAAGTCTTGTTCCTCCTACCACCGAACTCCACTACTTCCCACTATATCTAACTTTAACCTATCGATTTCCCTTTTTAAATTTTCTAACCTACCTGCCCGATTATGGTATCTGACATTCCACGCTCGGACCCGTAGAACGGCAGTTTTCTTTCTCCTGATAACAACGTCCGCCTGAGTAGTCCCGCCTGGAGATCCGAATGGGTGACTATTTTACCTCCGGAATATTTTAGCCAAGAGGATGCCATCATCGTTTAACGATACAGTAAAGAAGCATGCCCTCGGGATAAATTACGACTGTAGTTTCCCCTTGTTTTCAGCCGTTCGCAGTACCAGCACAACAACAGCGTTTGTGTTACAAGGCCAGATCAGTCAATCATCCAGACTGTTGCCCCTGCAACTTCTGAAAAGGCTGCTGCCCCTCTTCAGGAAACATACGGTTGTCTGACCCTAGGTTGTACCTACGGTATGGCTATCTATATCACTGAGGCACGCAAGCCTCTCCACCATCTTCATGGTCCATGGTTCATGGGGGGGGGGGGGGGGGGGGGGAGTCTGTGTATCTAAGTATAATTGATCATATTATGTCATATATGATTATCCTTACATAAAAGGTTGTGTATGTAAAGATAATTGATCATTTTATATCACACGATTTGCTACCTACCAAATTTACAGTCCGGCTTTAGAAGTCATTTAACAACTGAAATCACTGTATTCCCTTTTCTCTGTGAGGTACTTGATGTGTTAAAAAACGCTAGGCACATTTATTGTTTTAACTACGACGTTTTATTTTGTTAATCACAAAAAATTGCTCCAGAAGTTGGATCATTACAGAATACGGTGAGTACCTCACAATTGATTCACCTGTTACTTTAGCAACAGACAGTAAAGGGTCATTATTCACAATGTTGTGAATGGCTGTGATGTGGGGTCTGAGTGGGGTACAGTCGAATGAGGGGGGGGGGGGGGTGTCATAGGGATCAGTGTTAGGGCCACTCCTGTTCCTCATTTATATAAATGATGTGCCCTCTAGTTTCACTGGTAACTCTAATATATCTCTGTTTGCTGATGATAATGGTTTGGTAGTAAAGGATGTTGTGTGCAGCATTGTCCCAGTTTTAAATACTGCAGTTCATGACATAAGTTCATGGGTTGCAGAAAATAAACTAACGCTAAATCACAGTAAGACTCAGTTTTTGCAGTTTCTAACGCACTATTCAACAAAACCAACGTTCTAATTTCACAAAATGGGTACATGGTTAGTGGAACTGAACAGTTAAAATTTCTATGTGTTCATATAGATAGTAAACTGTCGTGGAAAGCCCACGCTCAAGATCTTGTTTAAAGACTTAATGCTGCCATTTTCACCATTCGAGTGGTATCTGGAGTGAGGGATCGTACGACACGGATATTAGTCTACTTTTCTTACTTTCATTCGCTTATGTTGTATGGTATTATATTTAGGGTGACTCTTACCATTGTAAAACGACATTTTTGGCTAAGAAACGGGCCGTTCGGGCAATAACTGGTTCAAGTGTCTGTGTTTCTGACATAGGCTTCTCAATTTTTTTATGTTCCTTACCGTCATTTCTTGTTAACGGTATTAACTTATTTCCAAGAATTGACAGCTTTCATTCAGTTAACATTCGCAGAAATCAAATGTGCATTTGGATCGGTTTTCCTTAAGTCTTGAGCAGAAAGGTGTACATTATACAGCTGCACCATTTTCAGTAAGCTACCTCTCGAATTCCAAAATTTTAGCAGTAATCCACGCGCTTTCAAATCGGAAGTGAAGAGTGTCGTCGTGGGTCACTCCTTCTATTCTGTCGAGGATTTCCTTGAAATAATAAACTGATTCTTGTTGTATTATTGATTGCCTTTACTTAAACTTATGGACTTTAATTACTATTTTCGGGTTCGTATACATTTTATTTTTATCTGTTATCACTTTTACGTTGTCATTTCATGTAGTAACATGCTCCATGACATTGGAGATTTGCTCCTCAATTTGTTCCTATGGAACTTGACGTGTAAATAAATAAATAAATAAAAAATATTACGCAGATACTCTGAACGAGTATATAGAAAACGTGGAAGCTGGTCGAAAGTTCACGGGCTGCCTTAGTCTTCTTCTATGCAAAGAGGTAGAAGGACAGTGAAAACATTACCAGGAGATGGTTGGACGTCCACGACTCTTCACAGAATATGGGGCTCGGAGGCTTGTCTGCTCTGTGAAGTAGAAAAGATGGTGATCTTTGGCATCTCTGCCGAAACAGTACAATGCTGGTGCAGGCACAAGGGTTTCAGAGCACACTGTTCATAGTAAATTTTTGAACATGGAGCTCCCCACGAGAACACCCCTGCATGTTCACATGTTCACCCAACGAAATCGTTAGTTAAGATTGTAGTGGGCACGGGACCATCGGGATTCGACCGTCGGTCACTGGAAACTAGTCGGCTCTTTCGGTGCGTCACATTTTTGCTACACTAGGTCAATAGTCGTCTCCACAAACGCCGTCATCGAGGTGAACGGTGTCTCGAAGAGTGCACCGCGCGACGGACGCAGGTTGGTGAGGACGGTACTACGCTATGGGAGACACTCTCCTGGGACCAGTGCTAGTAATAGAAGACACGGGGACAGCTGCGAACTATCTGAGTCCCTTTCACACTTGATATCTTCCCCCACGACGATGTCATGTGTCATCAGCATAATTGTCTTTGTCTCGGAGCCAGAACCGTGCTACAGTGGTTCGAGGAACATTATAGTACGAACTCTGGTTGATGTCTCGGCAACCAAATTCGCCTGATGAAAATCTGGTGGAACCCTACTGGGTTGCTATCAGGCGTCATCATCGCTTTCGCAGGTCAGCAGTCCCTTCCTTACACTAATTACGTGACCTTTGCGGTGACATCTCATACCATATACCTTCACAAACCTACCAACAAATTGGATCCCTGGTATGTAGAATCAGTGACATATTTCGCTCCAAAGACGGATAAACAAGTTATTAAGCAGGTGATCATAATGTTTTCGCTCTTTACTGTGGTTTTCTTATTACTTGCTGGATAACATTATTTGTGAGAACCAGTCATAAGTTGGTAGTATCTATATTCTACAGAACCGTGTACAATAATGTCGTAGATTGAGAAAAACATGTTTATTCAGCATGAATATGCTTATTTTGCCTAAGTGGTATGTACGTGTTAAGAAGTTCCATGTAGTTTACAGGTAAGTTATTAAAACTGTAGGTAGAGAGAGCATAGTCCATAATTTATTCTGATTCTAGATTGTCTGCAAGTTTAACTGTACACCGGTTAACTTCATTGTATTCTTATTGCTCCAGTAGACAAACTGCTAAACACTGTTAAACAAAGAAAGGCAGCTGTTCTGTTAATTTTCGGATTTACATTTACATCTACATAGAAAAAACTCTGCAAGCCACCACAAGGCGCGTGACGGAGGTATCCTCTACCACAATTTGTCGTTTCCTTTCCTGTTCCACTAGCAGGTAGAGCGATGGAAACCGACCGTCTATATGTCTGCGTGTGAGATCTAACTGCTCGTATCTAATCTTCGGAGTCCCTACGGGAAACGTATACTGACGGCAGTAGGGTCGATCTGCAATCAGCTTCAAATGCCAGTTCTCTAAACTTTCTCAGTAGTATTCTTCAAAATGGATGTCTTCCTTCCTCCATGGATCCACACATGAATTCATAAAGCATATCCGTAACATCTCAATGCTGATCGAACGTACCGGTAAAATATCTAGCAGCTCTCCTCTGAATTGCTTTAGCGTCCTATACGCCGTCTCCATTACAGGTGAACCACACTTTCATAAAATTTTCAAAATCTAAATCTACATCTACATCTACATGGGTACTCTGCAAATCACATTACATTGCCTTCACAATTCTCTATCATTTCAATGTCCTATAGCTCGAGAAAGGAATGTACACCTAGATCTTCCCGTACGAGCTCTGATTTCCCTTATTTATGGTGATGATCGTTCCTCCCTATGGAGGATGGTGTCAACAAAATAATTTCGCATTCGGAGGAGAAAGCTGGTTATTGGAATTTCGTGAGAAGATTCCGTCGCAACTATAAACGCCTTTCTTTTAATGATTTCCAGCCCAAATCCTGTATCATTTCTGTGACACTCTCACCCATATTTCGCGGTAATACAAAACGTGCTGCCTTTCTTTGAACTTTTCGAAGTAGTCCCTCAGTCCAATCTGGTAAGGCTCCCACACCGCACAGCAGTATTCTAAAAGTGGACGGACAAGCGTAGTGTAGGAAGTCTCCATAGTAGGTCTGTTACATTTTCTAAGTGTCCTGCCAATAAAATGCAGTCTGTGGTTTGCCTTCCCCACAACATTTTCTGTGTGTTCCTTCCAATTTAAGTTGTTCGTAATTGTAATACCTAGGTATTTAGTTGAATTTAAGGCTTTTAGATTAGACTGATATGTCGTATAACCGAAGTTTGATGAGTTCCTTTTAGCAATCATGTTGATGATATCACACTTTTCGTAACTGCCACTTTTTCACCATTAAGATATCTTTTCTAAATCGTTCTGCCGTTTGTTTTGATCTTCTGATGACTTTATAAGTAGATAAACGACAGCGTCATCTGCCAACAACCACCGACGGCTGCTCGGATTGTCTCCAAAATCGTTTACAGAGGTAAGGAACAGCAAAGGGCCTATAACAGTACCTTGGGTAACGTCAGAAATCACTTCTGTTTTACTCGATAACTTTCTGTCAGTTAGTACGAACAGTGACCTCTCTGACAGGAAATCACTAATCCAGTCACGTAACTGAGACGATATTCCATAAGCACGCAATTTCACTACTAGCAGCTTGTGTGGTATAGTGTCAAAAAGCCTACCGGAAATCCAGAAATACGGAATCGATCTGAAATCCCTTGTCAATAGCACTCAACACTTCATGTGACTAAAGAGCTAGTTGTGCTGCACAGGAATGATGTTTTCTAAGCCCATGTTGACTATGTGTCAATAGACCGTTACCTTCGAGGCAATTCATAATGTTCGAACACAATACATGTTCCAAAATCTTTCTGCATATCGACGTTAACTATATGGGCATGTAATTTAGTGAATTACTCCTACGACCTTTCTTGAATATTGATGTGCTTGTGCAACTTTCCAGTCTTTGGGAGCGGCCCTTTCATCGAGCGAACGGTTGTGTATGATTGTTAAGTATTTAGCTAATGCATCAGCATACTCCGAAAGGAACCTAACTGTTATACAGTCTGGAGCAGAAGACTTGCTTTTATTTAGTGATTTAAGTTGCTTCACTACCCCGAGGATATTTACTCTTACGTTACTCATGTTGGCAGCTGTTCTCGATTCCAATTCTGGAATATATACTTCGTCTTCTTTTGTGAAGGCATTTCGGAAGGCTGTGTTTAGTAACTCTGCTTTGGCAGCACTGTCTTCGATAGTATCTCCATTCTTATCGCGCAGAGAAGTCCTTAATTTTTTCTTGCCGCTAACATACTTCCCATACGACCAGAATTTATTTCGATTTTCTGCCAGGTTTCGATAAAAAGTTTCGTTGTGGAAACTGTCCAACCTTGTGGATTTTGCGTCTGTTTAAATTTAGGATGCTTGTTTCGTTGTTTCTACAACAGTGTTCTAAACCGTTTTGTGTACCAAGGAGGATCAGCTCCGTCGTTTGTTAATTTATTTGGTATAAATCTCTCAACTACTGCCGATACTATTTCCTTGAATTGAAGTCACCTCTGGTCTACACTTATATTATTAGTTTGAAATGAGTAGAGATTGTCTCTTAGGCAGGTGTCAAGTGAATTTTTATCTGCTTATTTGAATAGGTATATTTTTCGTGGATTTGGGGATTACAATATTCAGTCTCGCTTCGACAACCATGTGTTCACTAATCCCTGAATCGGTTTTGATGCTCGTTTTAACTCAGGATTATTTGATGCAAAGAGGTCAAGTGTGTTTTCACAACTGTTTACTATTCGCGTGGGCTCCTGAACTAACTGCTCGAAATAACTTTCAGAGAGTGTCTTTAGCACAATGTCGGATGATATTTTATGCATACCTCCGGAATTAAACACGTATTTTCGCCTACATATTGAGGGTAAATTAAAATCACCAACAACTATTATCGTATAAATCGGGTACGTGTTTGAAATAAAACTCACGTTTTCTTTGAACCTTTCAGAAACTGTATCATCTGAATTGGGACGACGGTAAAAGGATCTAATTATTATTTTAATCCGGTTACCAACAATGACATCTGCCCATACTAATTCACAGGGAGTATCAACTTCCATTTCGCGGCAAGGTAAACTACTTCTGACAGCAATAAACACTCCACCGCAAAACGTGTTCAGCCTATCCTTTCGGAACCCCGTTAGGTTCTTCGAAAAAATTTCGGCTGAGCATATATACGGCTTCAGCCAGCTTTCAGTGCCTGTAACGATTTGAGCTTCAGCGCTGGGAGCTCTGCTCCTTTCCCAACACAGCTACAACAATTTACAACTGTTGTACCAATTGTTCCTGTATCAACGTTATTCCTGAGTTCAGCATGCACCCTTTGTGACTGCAGCCATTCTTGTTTTTTCCCGAGACTCTTTAACCTAAAAAACCGTACAGTCCACGCCACACAGCTCCTGCTACCCGTGTAGCCGCCTCCTGCGTATAGTAGACACCGGGCCTATTCAGCGGAACCCGAAAACCAACCACCCCTTGGCGCAAGTCGAGGAATCTGCAGCCTACGCTGTCGCAGAACGTCTGAGCCTTTGATTGAGACCCTCCACTGGGCCCTGTTTCAGAGGTCCGCAATCGGTCCTGTCGACTATGCTGCAAATGGTCAGCTCTGTTTTCATCTTACAAGCAAGACTGGCTGCCTTTAGCACCTCTGTTAGCCTCTCGAAACCAGAGAGAATCTCTTGTAATCCAACGTAACACACATCATTGGTAGCGACATGAGCAACCACCTGCA
This sequence comes from Schistocerca gregaria, assembly GCF_023897955.1. Lineage (NCBI taxonomy): Eukaryota > Metazoa > Arthropoda > Insecta > Orthoptera > Acrididae > Schistocerca > Schistocerca gregaria. Next base: position 841,283,014 of record NC_064931.1, read on the forward strand.
GTTGGCTGCACCCAGTGCTTTTCATGGCATCCGGGAGGACCCTTTCCACTTCTGGAATTACTCCACCCCTTTGCACACGGAGTGCACATTGGTTTTCTTACCATTCTTGTCAGCCAAGTCCCTGCGAGGCCCCATCACTCGCCTAACATATGAGCTCCCAACTACCAATAATCCCAACCTCTGCTATTGCCCTGATCTTGCAGGCTGAATGGTTTCCTCTGAAACAGAACAGGCGACAGCATCCGGCTCACCGACAGTGTCAGCCACGGACAGCACCAGGAACCTGTTTGTCAGACAAACCGGGGGGGGGGGGGGGGGGGGGGGGGGCTTTCGTGCGGCAGCCTGGGAAGTCTTTCGCCACCTGTTTCACCCCAAGGCGAGCTCCCACTTGACCACAGGTGAAGGGTCAGCCTCAGTGCGAGCAGTAACTGGGTTGGCCACTGGTGAGAACGATACGAGGACTCTGTTGTAGTGGACGTCCGTTGGATCCCCAACTCGGCTCGCATCCGCACACAACAACCGCAGTCCTTGTCCATACTTAAGACTGTGCAAAACTAAACTAAGCTCATAAACGGTCTATCGGCACGTGCTGCGCAACTCTACTCTAGACCCCGACGGAAACTCACGAACTGTGTCTATTAATACTACCGAAGCACTCAGGTGAAACTAAATACTTTGCCTCTGATTAGGAGCTTATAATATGTCACCAGATTGGTTTACTTTCAAACTCAGACGAAAATGTGACAACTGTGACTATTAGATATTAAATTTATGCGCAAAAACTCAAGAAACCAAACTATTAAAGCACATAGATGATACAACAAAATTCGCTCCTGCTTAGGAACTCGTAAATGTAAGAAAGGTGGTTACTTCCCTGTAGCTGCGTCTCTGTCGGTTGGCTACTGCTGCCTGCGAAACCGATTTCGACCATTCACCTTCTCCACCGCAATCCTTACATGCTCGTTAGATTTGATATCGCTTCGCTTCGTGACTGTGTCAAGCAGGGCACTACTACTGTTATATCCGAGCATTACTTATAGATTTTTGCTTCTCATGCCCATCAAGTTACATTTTCCCACATGAAGACCGAGCTGTCGTTCATCATATAAACTAGAAATTTTATCTACGCCATCTTGTATCAAATTACAGTCACTTATCTTTGACACCTTCCTTCACAAGACAGCATTACCAGCGAACAACCACAAACTGCTGCCCCGCATGTCTGCCAGATCATATACGAATACAGAAGATAGCGACAGTCCTATCACACTTCCCAAGGAGACTCCTGATGTTACCACTGATGAACACTGGTCGTGAGGACAATATACTGTGTTCTATCACGTAATAAGAAGTCTTCTAGCCAGTCACAAACCTGGGAGCCAATTCCGTATGAACATACCATCGTTAACAGTCTGCAGTGGGGTACCGTGTACCGTGTACAGATCTGACTGAATGTTTATGCGGCTTCTTTCAGACAGTATATTATTGCAGACAACTGCATTGTCTGCTAAAAGTCTGAGGTTTCTATTGACACTGTACGAAGATCATCAATACAAAACACGAATAGCAAAGGTCCGAACACATTTCGCTGTCACACCAGAATTTACTTATTCATCTGACGATGATTTTCCCTCCAAGATAATTTGCCGCGTCCTCCGTACGACGATATCATCAATTCAGCCAGGAATTTTGCTTCGCACCCCATACGCTCACATTCTTGATAATAAGCATAGGTGTGGTACTGAGTGAAATATTTTTCTGAAAACAAGAAGTATTGCATTTCCCTGACTACCTTGATAAAAAGGTTCCAGTATGTCACACGAGCAAAGTGCGAGGTGAGTTTTCCTTGGTCGATGGTTCCGGAATGCTTGCTGGTTGGCATGGAGGAGGTCATTCCATTCAAAATATCTCGTAATTATTGAGCTCAGAATATTTTTTATAACAAATCGATGTCAATGACATTGGACCGTGGTTTTCTGCCACTCTTTCTGTATATGGGTGTGACCTGTACTTTCTCCCACCTACTGGGAACGGTGTTTTGTTTTGAGGATAACTCAGCCGTGATTTCAGTATACAATCTGAAAAGGACGACGTCGAGCCCTGGGACTTCATTTAGTTGTAACAATTCTATCTGTTTCTCCACGACAATTGCACTAATATCTATTTTACTCCTGTTTTCAGAGGTACAAAAATTACATGGAGGCATTTCTGCTGGCTTTTCCTTTGTAATGGATCATTTTTTATTTAATTTTCTGCCCTCAAGATCACTTTCCGACTCGTCCATGAGTGTCTGGATATTAGCTTTGGGCCACTAACAACCTTTACATATAACCAGAATTTCTGTGAAAGATCATTAGACAAAGTCCTGCTAGGGTAGACGCTGAAGGCTTCACGCATTGCTTTCCTGACAGCCAAACGGGTTTCTTTCAACATGCCCCTCTCTGTTGCCCTATGCTTCATTATGCACCAATTTTTCTTTAGAGTGACTGCATAACAAGAAGTGTTCCTCCGATAATGGACGATTATTCTGAGTCCATTTATATTCATTGCGTTCTTAACTAATCTCTTAAGCTTGAACCACAGCTCCTCTACATGCTCCTGTACTGTTCTAAACGTTTCAAGTTCCTCGTTGAAATACGACACTTCTGTTGGTTTAGCTAGTTTACTAAACATCTATTTCTTTCAGTTTGTTTTAGTTGTCCTTTGAGTTTTGGTAACCGTTGTTGCCACAGCCTTGTAACGCTCCCCATAAACTAAACTGTAGTTATCCCTGCTGAGTCTCGGGTGATAAAACTATCCACCGATGATTGCGGTATCATTAGGGAACATATACATATAGGAAATAAAGTTAGCTCTGAAGCTCCAGGTTACATCAGGATGTGAGTCTGATCGTCTATAAAAGAATGCAGCTACAGTTTTATGCCCTCCCTCCATAGTCATTCTTACCGAAAAAGCGTCACATGTGGTTCCAGTTGCCATCTCGGTTGTTTTGAGTGTCTTATTTACTGTGATAAAAACACCACATCCACATCCCATTAGTTAATGCTTTCGATATACCCTTAAATTTTCCCCAAAAATCTCGCTCTGGTTCACCTCAGACTTAAACCAGTTTTCTGTACCTAGCATTACGTGACCTTCACTGCTTTACTTGATCCCTTCCAACTCTGGCACTTTGTTGCGAATGCTTTGGCAGTTAACGACTAGAATTTTAATATTCTTGCCTCTAGGAGACGTGGAGGCTTTCCTTAAAATCTTACACTAATACTTATGGCTTCGCTACAGCTGTCGTTGTCTGGACGGGGTGGCGAGTTGTCTAAACTAAAAAGCCATTGCGTGCAACCCGCACACAGTCAGCCACTTGGGTTGCAGTCTCTACAGTGCAGTGCACGCCTGGCCCATGTAGGGGTACTCTAAACGTCTCAGACCTATGATGGAAGTCCAGGAAGGCACATCCTAACTTGTCATAGAACCGTCGAAGCATCTGGTTCAATACTTCCATTCGACTCACGGCCAGGGGTCCACGATCAGTTATGGGGCAATACTGCAAATCGTGAGCATCGTTCAACTCGATGCACGAGGTTGGTCTTCTCAATCTTCTTTGCCAGTGGCACTATCTGCAGCTGGTTGCAATGTTTCCCTAGACATCTGTCGGAATAGCTACTTCAAGGTGCTGAATCAGCCGCCCTGGAGTAAACACTGAGTGCAGCTGATGTTCCTCCCGGTCCCTTGCTGCCACTTTCTTAAGAAGTGTCATTATTTTCCAAACGTTTGAAGTGCCGACGGTTAATAGACCCTTACCCCTTTATGTTTGCCTTTTCTTGACGCTGGACAAAGCAGATATCCCATCAGGTGAAGTGAGTCCTACCGTGTCAGTTTCAGTTTCACTGAAAGACAGCACCTCGAACATGTTGGTTACGAGGATCGGTATAGCACCTTGAATCCTCCCTGATCCCTGTCTACCCTGTACAGGACGTCTAGATCTAGCCTCGATGAACCCCTCGCACTTAAGAGGACGAGTAAAAATACATCCGTAGCTCCCACAGAAGTGACAGAGCTGACAGGATATAATAGTACTCGAGAAACCTTTGCTACCTCTGGTACACAACTCTCGGGAGCTCATCCAACACATGCATTCACATCTGCTGCCCATCACGTGACATTACTCAGGGTTTTATCTAGCTGCATACGAATGTCAACTCTCTCATCCCATATTCGAGAAGAGCGTTCACAGCGGGGCTGCACTGTGACTAGTGCAATGTTTAACAGGACAGTAAACTATTAATTTCAAGCCAAGCATGCAGATTATCTTTCAGTCTGTCGCGCTAACAATATTGCTGTTTTCCTTTAAGAACTGTTTGCAGTTAGTACAAAAAACGAGATTCCTATTGAAGCAACGGAAAAACCGCTTGTGTAAAGTGTTAGTTTCCTAAAATTATTTTGAGATTAGATCTATAATTGCTAATAAACTCGAAAATACCCTTAATTTTACGATAAATGTAGATAATGCATTTTCCCCTTGGACAATATGTTAGCTATAATATGTGCTGCTTAATTACAGCCCGCATTTCGTGGTCGTGCTGTTGCGTTCTCGCTTCCCACGCACGGATTCCCGGGTTCGATTCCCGGCGGGGTCAGGGATTTTCTCTGCCTCGTGATGGCTGGGTGTTGTGTGCCGTCCTTAGGTTAGTTAGGTTTAAGTAGTTTTAAGTTCTAGGGAACTGATGACCATAGGTGTTAAGTCCCATAGTGCTCAGAGCCATTTGTTTGCTTAATTACAAATGACGATTTACTATGAAACAGTCTACGCACACAACAATAGTAACTTCTTACATTCTGAAACACGTATACTTATTCGCCTTTATATCTAATGAAATTTGGGATGAATTATTCATTGACAGTAAATGTAAGTGAAAAACGTTAATTTTGCTACGAAATAAGTTATCTAGAATATTCGCAATTTAAGAAAGTTTTCAAAAAATATGCTTTTGTAAGTGTCCAAAAAGTCTCAAAAATGACCATAATTGTCAAGTAATTAGGCAATGATGTTCCAGTTTCTCATGCTATTCAACAATGAAAGTAGGGAACGATTGACTTTGCACCAGGATAGGCATACTGTTGAGACAAAATTTCTAAAGGTGTTAAATTTAAGTTTAGGCCTACAGTTGACGATAACAGTAACAATCTTAGCGGCACTCTCAAATGTTTGAACTTTAACAACATGATACATGCCCGTACAGATACAATCAATGAAATAGTATGCTGAAGTGACGCAAACAGTTGAATATTAGAACCCACAATTTCGAATCCGCAAACGACTATGGCACACGCTGTCTCACACAAAATAAATTTCAGAATTCAGGTTTTGTACCTAAATAAATGTGCGAATGGCAACTATTTTTTGACTTACGGGGGGGGGGGGGGGGGGAGGAAGGCTTGCGATCTTTGGGAAGAGGGTATCTGCATCCGGAAATCCGTTGCAGTGTGCAAACAAGACTTATATGGAATAATCTGCATACATATGGGAGAAATTCAAGATCTCCCCATTTAATGTAAATACCAATGAAAGTGGCCATATGTTGGAGTTCTCATAGAAAATAATTTATAAAAGGACATTTACTATAGGAGTGGATACATGAAAACTCTGCTTACATTCCTCAGTCTTCATATGGATCTGCTAAAAGGGATATTTACACTGTATATAAATGTTGAGGTCTCATCATTTTGAATCTAGCAACCGAAAAGCCATTCAGAGAATTTAAATCTGCTGTAATGACTACATTTAACGAACATACGTTTGGCAATATGGTAAAACTTAACGATCTATACGCAAATTCCAAATTCCTTTAGAGTACATGGAAGAGTTGCCGTGTAACACCCAATCATTTGAGGAATGTATTAACAATATTACTATGCAGGAAATAATAGACAACCGAAAATTACTGAAGCCTCTTAGTCAGAAAAAGTGTTGTACGGAGTGTACATAACAACTTTGTTCAACTTCATGAAGCTGCCAGTAGAAAGGAGATAGGCTCCAATCACCGATACAAGGTGTCCTTATTATCCGACTGTGGACGCAAATATTCTACGGGGCGTACAGAAATATTGTGTGTACTGTTGTATGGGTTTCAGCACTGAGGATGGTGCCTATAATCACTGCATGCTCTGTGCCTGGATCATTGAACTCACGCAGGTGTTAAATCCGTTTTATCTGAAGTAAGATGAGTCTTAGAAAAACAACTGAGATAATTCAAATGTGTGAAATAACGGCGAGGCACTTAATATGAAGCTCCATTGTGCCTTTCACCAGGTTTTTACCAAGACTGAACAACTATTTTTGCAAAGCGTACCTAATCTGCAAGTTAGAACTGTAGTGCAATAAGTGAGCCACTTGTGTATAGTTGTGTTATACAAAGTATCTCTACTTATTTTTATGGACAATGCAGATAATGTTCGACTCGTTTGAACAATTATTTTTGTGTCATGCAAAGATAGATGTATACTCTTCACCAAGTGTACCTCAACCTTTAAGTTAGATCCGTAGTGCCGATGAAGGAGCCAGGTTTGTTTTGCACTCTTATTGAACAGATCTTTCCGTATTTTGCAATATAATAGAAATATGTCTTGGTTTTCTTGAGGAGTTATTTTGCTGCTATACAAACATGTTATAGAAGAAATCTTGACATATTTTGATAGATCATACCGAGTATTTTTTGTTTTCTCTAAGAGCTGTTTACATTGGTTCAAATACCGAAACTAGTCGCGTTTGGGTGCCACACTGACTACAGAAAACAAGATGGCAGGCTATGGACTACATTACATGGGCTATTATTTAAATGGCCGTTGAAATATAAAATACGTATGTTTTTACTGAGAAGCCCTCTGATTAGCCTAGTTCCAAGAAATTGGCGTGGATTAAGAAGGAGGTGCAAAATATTGTTGGATGGTAAACCACTTGGCAGTTACTGGACGTTCTAAATAAATGTGTTAGCATTTCAATGTTTCCAAGAACGGGGCTTGGAGTGTAGAACTGTACAGGAATGGGGGATGATGACATCATCTCGCAGCCAGGGTCATTCTTCTCGACGCAGCATTTCCTCTGTATGAAGGCGAAGCAGAGTTTGATTTAGAGCCGAAGTTGCATGTCTATTCAAGGGAAATGGTGTCAACAACCTTAGGAAGGCCTTGCGGATGTGATTGGTCCTTACAGCTACGTAAGGCCATCGATGTCAACTGCAAACGCCAACGTCGACGCAATAGAGAAACTCATTCACAGCAACCGCAGTTTTTCCAGCGATGATGACCCTCTAACAGCAGTTCTCTATTGACTTCGTGACCAGGGAGCGAATTTGTATTTTCGAGGGATCGAGTGATTGGTAGAAATTCCACTCGTTATTTCCAAAGACTTGGTGAGAATGCTGAAAAATGGTATCATGTATCTGCATCACTTTGAAGTGTCATGCTGCTCCCATGAAGTGATCATTTTCCAGCTTGATAATGTGTAACTTACTTTTTAAGTACCTGCATAGATTTGTGAAGGTATGTACCGTCGATGCAACTAACTGAAGGTAAAAAAGAACCTTCGTATATGTTGATATATATGTTGATGTAGATGTAGAATCCAGACTATTTTGTGTCGATACCAACCGCTGTCACACCTCTGTTACCAACGCACTAAAATAGTTCTTTCTACAATCTCTGCACGTATAAAGTGACTGCATAGGTCCAATACTCACTCGGGCAATAAACAGCCCATATATGTTGAATCCACGTCATGCTAGTAGATATGTGTAATAAGCACCATTTAGCTGGAAATACGTCGAAAGTAAAAGTCCAGTTGGGAGAACGTATATTTTTCTAGTAGGCAATAGAAATTAATTACCAGAGATATGAATGAAAATAAAGGTAATCCGAGGCGGAGCACAAGGTCCGACCTACCGAGGATAGACAGTCGATTATGGACTGCCGAGTAGACACTGCCTTATGTAGAGTGGGATTTATATGGATTCATTGAGGGCTCCACAGACAGACAGTCATGCGAAATACTTTTGAACATGTTTTCTGAAAACTGTCTTAAGGAGCTAATTGGGAAGCCCACAGGCAATGGATATTTCTTAGGCCTTGCAGTTACAAACAGGCTGGTCTTTATCGACAATGTCAGTATTGAAACGGGGATCAGCAATTATGATGTCATTACAGCAACTACCATTACGGAAGTTACTAAATCAATCCAGAATGTTTTTGCCAGATGGAGCAGATAAGTAGTTATTCAAAAATGTTCAAATGTGTGTGAAATCTTATGGGACTTAACTGCTAAGGTCATCAGTTCCTAAGCTTAGACACTACTTAACCTAAATTATCCTAAGGACAAACACACACACACACCCATGCCCGAAGGAAATCACGAACCTCCGCCGGGACCAGCCACATAGTGCATGACTGCAGCGCCTAAAACCGCTCTGCTAATCCCGCGTGGCAATCAGTTATTAACATCTTACTTAGACAGTGAATTGGCATCACTTAGTTTCACTAAGATGGATGTAAAGGAATCATGGGCAAAGTTTAAGTAGATTGTGAATCGTGGTCTGGGGAGTTATGGACCTACTAAGTGGATAAATGATGGAAAACCCACTATGGTTAATAAAGAAATACGGCGGATACTGAGGAAGCACAGGATGTTGCACTCTCGCTTCATAAAGGGACTCATAAATGACGACAAGAGAAGGTTAGTAGAGATTCGTGAAACTTCGAAAAGATCCATGCCCGAATCCTGCAACAACTGGCCCGTCACACCCTAGTAAAAGATCTGGCAGAGAACCCGAGAAAATTTTGGACGTATGTAAAATTGCTTAGCGGGTCTAAGGCTTCCATTCAGTCCCTTGTTGACCTGTCTGGCGTGGAAGCTGACAACAGCAAAAGAAAGCCGAAGTTGTAAACTTCACGCGCAAGAAATCGTTCATAGAGGCGTATCATATAATCGTACTGTCATTTGCTCACCGGACAGACTCCCGTTTGGACGACGTACACTGAAGAGCCAAAGGATCTGGTACAATTGAATAATATTGTGTAAGGCCTTTACGAGCATGAAGAAGTGCTGCAACATGACGTGGCATGGACTCGACTAATGTCTTAAGTAGTTCTTGAGGGAACTGACTCCATGAATCTTGCAGGGTTGTCCATAAATCCGTAAGAGTACGGGGGGTGAAGATCTCTTCTGAACAGCAGGTTGCAAGGCATCCCAGGTATTCTCTAAATGTTCATGTCTGCGGAGTTTGGGGGCAAGCGGAAGTGTCTAAACTCACAAGTGTGATCCTGGAGCCACTCTGTAACAATTCTGGACGTGTGCGGTTTCGAACTGCCCTGCCGGAATTACGTAAGTCCATCGGAATGCACAATAGACATGAATGGATGCAGGTGATGAGACATGGTACTTATGTATGTGTAACATGTGAGAGTCGTATCTAGATGTATCTGAGGTCCCACATCACTCCTACTACACACTCTCCACACTATTACAGGGCCTCCACCAGCTTGAACAGTCCCCTGCTGACATTCACGGTTCATGGATTCGTGAGGTTGTCTCCATACCCGTACACGTCCATCCACTCGATACAATTTGAAACGAGACTCTTCCAACCAGGCTACATGTTTCCAGTCATCAACAGATCAATGTCAGTGTTGAAGAGCCCAAGCGAGGCATAAAGCTTTGTGTCGTGTAGTTATCAAGGGTACACGAGTGGTCCTTTGGCTCCGAAAGCCCACAGCGCTAATGTTTCGTTGAACGGTTCGCACGTTGACACTTGTACATGGCGCAGCATTGAAATCTGCGGCAATTTGAGGGAGGGTACCACATCTGCCGCGTTGAAATATTCTCTTCAGTCATCGTTGGTCCCGTTCTTGCAGGATCTTTTTCCGGCCGTACCGACGTAGGAGATTTGATGTTTTACTGGACTCGTGATATTTACGGTACACTCGTGAAAGGATCGTACGCGAAAATTCCCACTTCATTGCTACCTCGGAGATGCTGTGTCCCATCGCGCGTGCCCCAACTATAACACGACATTCAAACTCAATTAAATCTTGAGAATCGGCCATTGTAGCATGAGTAGCCGATTCAACAACTGCGCCAGTTCCTTGTTGCCTTACATAGGCGTTTCCGACCGCAGCACCGTATTCTGCCTGTTTACATATCCCTGTATGTGAATATGCACCAGTTTCTTGTGCGCTTCAGTGCAGTAATATGCATACTTGGAGTAGAGAAATAACTGAAAGATTTGAAAGCAAATAAATCACCAGGTCCAGATGGAACACCAGTTCCGTTTTACGACAAGGACTCTACAGCATTGACCCATTACCTAGTTTGCATTTATCGCGAACCCCTCGCCCAGAAAAAAAATCTCAAGCAACTGAAAAATAGCACAGGTGACTCCAGTACACAAAAAAGGTAATAGAACGTACCTTCAGAATTACATGTAAATACTCTAACTTCTATTTGCTGCAGATTTCTTGAAGATATTCTCGGTTCGAAGATAATAAACTTTCTTGACGCTCAGAAGCATATTTCCACGAATCATCATGGTTTTATAAAGTATTGCTCGTGCGAAACTCAGCTTGCTCTATTCTCAAATGATATACTGAGAACTATGGATGAAGGGCAAAATGCAGATTCCATATTTTCAGATTTTCGGAAAGCATTTGACACGATGCCCCATCGGAGGTTGCTAACGAAGGTACGAGCGTATGGATTAAGTCCACAGATGTGCGAGTGGCTCGAATACTTCTTAAATAATAGAATCCAGTATATTTTCCTCGACCGCGAGTGTTCTTCAGAGACAATGTTATCGTCAGAAGTGTCCCACGGAAGTGTAATAGGACCGCTGTTATGCTCTATATACATAAATGGTGTGGCATACAGTGTGGGCAGCAATCTGCGGTTGTTTGCTGTTGATGCCGTGGTATCTACTAAGTTGTCGACGTTTAGTGACTGTAGGAAGATAGAAGACGACTTAGTCAAAATTTCCAGCAGGTGTGATGACTGGCAGCTAGCCCTAAATGTGGAAAAATATAATTTAATGCGGATGAGCAGGAGTATCAAACGTGTAATGTTCGGATACAGTATCACTAATGACCTGCTTGACCCAGTCAAATCGTTTAAATATATGAGCGTAACGTTGCAGAGCCATATGAGGTGGAAGAAACATGTGAGAACTGTGGTAGGGAAGGCGAATGGTTGACTTCCGTTTATTGGTAGAGTTTTAGGACACATTGCTTCACCTGTAAATGAGACTGCATATAGGATGCTGTTCAGTCCTATTCTTGAGTACAACTTGAGTGTCTGGGATCCATATCTGGTCGGACTGAAGGAAGACATTGAAGCATTTCAGAAACGGGCTGTTAGATTTATTACCGGTAGGTTCGAAGAAGACGTAAGTGTTACGGAGATGCTTCGGGAACTCAACTGCGAATCCCTGGAGGAAAGGCACGAACGTTTCCAGACACACTATTGAGAAAATTTAGAGAAAGAGAATTTGGAGCTGAATGCCGAACGATTCTCCTGCCGCTGACATACATGGCGTGTAAGGACCAGAAGATAAGATACGAGGAATTAGGGCTCATAAGGAGTCATAAAGCCAGTCGTTTTTCTGGTTATCTGTTTGCGAGTGGAACGTGAGAGAAAATAAATAGTAATACAGAGACCCTCCGCCATTCCGCTTGCGGAGTATCCATATAGATGTAGACTGTGAAAGAATTCGAAATAATTTTCGTCATTCTCTTTGAAGGGACTGACATGACTGTCAACTTACGTGATTTACAGAAACCACAGGAGAAATAAATTTGGTCAGCTGGATTTGGTTTCGAGCCTCAATGTTCCCGAATATTAGGCCATTGCTTTGCCACTGTGGTACATCACTCGATCCGGTAACCTCAGCAGATGACGGAACTTTAAGGCCGTATTCAGTTATGAAGGATCGTGGCCATAAATTGCAAGAGACTTCCGTTTTTGCTCTGAAACATATGCTAAAGTCGGCACAATCCTTCTAGAGGCAAGTGTATTCTGATTTCATGGTCGTGCTGGTACTGATCACAAGATCGCTTACACTGCTGCAAACAACTTCTGCATAGCTGTAGGAGAAGATAACATGTCCAGGTGAGACATGGAACAAGGAGTAAGACTCAAAAGGACAAGTAGTGAAAGTGTTACATTACATGACATAAGTAGTTGTTCCATATATATCATAAAAACGACATTTCGTAATGATGTGGAGCGAGTCGCTTAACTAAAGATTTTTTTTTACACGATAGAACCATTTTTTACAATTACTCCTTCGTATCTAAAAATTCATCCGTTAAGTAGAAGTAGTTGTAATTTAGAAATTCTTTTAATTTGTTTTTAAATGCCGGTTGACTGTCTGTCAGACTTTTAACATTACTTAGTAAATGACCAAAGATTTTTCTGGCAGCGTAATTCATCCCTTCCTGTACCAGAGTTAGATTTAACCCAGAATAATGATTGCCATTTTTTCTTTTAGTGTTGCAGTTAGTTGTTATTTGGGAACTGTGATTAATAACAGATTTCATAACTGAATATATGTAGTGCGAAGATACCTTGAATATCCCCGGATTGTTAAATACATGTCTGCAAAGCGATTTTGTATGAGCGTCAACTATTATTCTAATTACATGCCTTAGTGCAGTGAATACTTGTCCTTTTAATGGAGAATTATCCCAAAGTATGGTGTCATATGCAAAGAGTGAATGTAAATAGGCATAGTAAGATAATTTATTGATATGTTTATCACAAAAGTTTACAATAGCCCTAATAACATAAGTAGCTGAACCTGAACATTTGAGCAGGTCACATATTTGTTTCTTCCACTTCAGTTTCTCACCAATGCAGAAACCCACATATTTTGAATATTCAGCCTTAGCAAAGATACTTTTGTTGAAAGTCTATATTTACCAATGGTATTATGTGAGTGTAGTATGATGACAACGGCCTTCCAAAGACATGTTATGTTGATCTAGCAATTTTGTTTTGTTTGGTCTCAGAACCTTACCCTTCGCTTACAGCATAATTAATACAGGTGTTATTTTGAAAAATATAAATGAAGAACGAGTTACTTTATAATTTGCGCTATATAATGCTGGAAGGACGACTATCAATAACGCCGTTTATGAGCCCTAATTTATCTAATTTATTGTCATGATCCGTTCACATGTTGTGTGTGGGATGAGGTAGTACATTTCTGGACTTATCTTGTATTTGTCTTTTCGCAGTCTCAGCAACCGATTTCTCAGTGATATAGAGCGCATCACATTTGTCACTCGAGTTCGACAGTTTGTCCGTGACACTTTCGCTGTTACTACACTCCTGGAAATTGAAATAAGAACACCGTGAATTCATTGTCCCAGGAAGGGGAAACTTTATTGACACATTCCTGGGGTCAGATACATCACATGATCACACTGACAGAACCACAGGCACATAGACACAGGCAACAGACCATGCACAATGTCGACACTAGTACAGTGTATATCCACCTTTCGCAGCAATGCAGGCTGCTATTCTCCCATGGAGACGATCGTAGAGCTGCTGGATGTAGTCCTGTGGAACGGCTTGCCATGCCATTTCCACCTGGCGCCTCAGTTAGACCAGCGTTCGTGCTGGACGTGCAGACCGCTTGAGACGACACTTCATCCAGTCCCAAACATGCTCAATGGGGGACAGATCCGGAGATCTTGCTGGCCAGGGTAGTTGACTTACACCTTCTAGAGCACGTTGGGTGGCACAGGATACATGCGGACGTGCATTGTCCTGTTGGAACAGCAAGTTCCCTTGCCGGTCTAGGAATGGTAGAACGATGGGTTCGATGACGGTTTGGATGTACCGTGCACTATTCAGTGTCCCCTCGACGATCACCAGAGGTGTACGGCCAGTGTAGGAGATCGCTCCCCACACCATGATGCCGGGTGTTGGCCCTGTGTGCCTCGGTCGTATGCAATCCTGATTGTGGCGCTCACCTGCACGGCGCCAAACACGCATACGACCATCATTGGCACCAAGGCAGAAGCGACTCTCATCGCTGAAGACGACACGTCTTCATTCGTCCCTCCATTCACGCCTGTCGCGAGACCACTGGAGGCGGGCTGCACGACGTTGGGGCGTGAGCGGAAGAAGGCCTAACGGTGTGCGGGACCGTAGCCCAGCTTCATGGAGACGGTTGCGAATGGTCCTCGCCGATACCCCAGGAGCAACAGTGTCCCTAATTTGCTGGGAAGTGGCGGTGCGGTCCCCTACGGCACTGCGTAGGATCCTACGGTCTTGGCGTGCATCCGTGCGTCACAGCGGTCCGGTCCCAGGTCGACGGGCACGTGCACCTTCCGCCGACCACTGGCGACAACATCGATGTACTGTGGAGACCTCACACCCCACGTGTTGAGCAATTCGGCGGTACGTCCACCCGGCCTCCTGCATGCCCACTATACGCCTCCGTCAACTGCACATACGGTTCACGTCCACGCTGTCGCGGCATGCTACCAGTGTTAAAGACTGCGATGGAGCTCCGTATACCACGGCAAAGTGGCTGACACTGACGGCGGCGGTGCACAACTGCTGCGCAGCTAGCGCCATTCGACGGCCAACACCGCGGTTCCTGGTGTGTCCGCTGTGCCGTGCGTGTGATCATTGCTTGTACAGCCCTCTCGCAGTGTGCGGAGCAAGTATGGTGGGTCTGACACACCGGTGTCAATGTGTTCTTTTTTTCCATTTCCAGGAGTGTATTTTAACCCGTGATTAAATTTGCTGATCTTCGTAGGACCTTTTCTATTAATCCTGCGTGTATCTACATCCAGATTATTATCTTTAGTTTTCACTTAAGTACTTGCCACAGGTTTCAAAGAATTATTTCCGAGTTATTTCTCCACAAAATGGAATCAAACTACAAGTGAGAATAATCATCACCTAACTCTTTCCGTGCAACTTTTTGCTTCCCTTATTTTAACTTGATGGTCTATTATGACTTTGTATGTGTGATTGAACACAATATTTTTCCAATCGGAGGAGAAAGATAGTATTATAGCTTTGCGAAAAGATTTTGCCGCAACGAAACAGAGCTTTGTTTCAATGACTGACATCAAAACTCGCTTTTCATATCCGTGACACTCTGTCCGTTGTTTCTAGACGATGCTAAACGAACTACCTTTCTTCGAACTCTTTCGCTGTCCTCCGTCAACCCTGTGTAGTATTTACTGCATACTCCGCACTAATACTGCAGAAGTACACATGTTGCAGTTTCTAAGACTTCTGTCAATGAAACATGGTATTCGGTCTTTCTTCTTCATACCTTCTAAGTCTTGGTTCTGGTTCCAGTCCACGTTGTTAGTAATTCTAATTCCTAGATATTTACTTCATTGGACAACATTTAAAGTTGTGTGATATGTAGTGTAACCTAAATTTATTGAACTTTTTGTAGTAAATATTTGGGGAAGATCACTCTTTTTATTGCTCGGGGTCAATTGATACTTTTCGCCTATTGCGCATATTTCAACTGGAAAATTTTGTAATACGCCTTGAGGGCCAATGAAGACTTCTTAGGAACCACCAGATGTGACTTTGGTTTCACTAAATGACTAATTTTCAAGTACTATGACAGATACTGCTAACGAAACTGGAGAGCCTATACATCGAAGATGGTTCCCGTTAATATCAGACTAACGTCTGTCTTTCTTACAGTACGTTTTGTGTGATCGTTGCACCTTCAGTAACATGTTTTCCACATACTGTCATATACATCTACATCTACACAGATACTCTGCAAATCACACTTAAGTGCATGGCAGAGGGTTCATCAAACCACCTTCACAATAATTCTCCATTATTACACTCTTGACCAGCATGCAGAAGAAAACGAACACGTATATCCTTCTGTGTAAGCTCTGATGTCCCTTATTTTATTATTATGATCATTTCTCCTTATATAGGTCGGCATCAACAAAATATTTTCACATTGGGAGGAGAAAGATGATGATTCAAATTTCGTGGGAAGATCCCACTGCTATGAGAAACGCCTTTCTTTTAATAATGTCCACCCCAAACCCTGTATCATGTCCGTGACACTCTCTCCCCTATTTCTCGATAATAAAAAACATGCTGCTCTTCTTTGAACTTTCTCGATGTACTACGTTAAATCTACCTGGTAAGGATCCCACACCGTGCAGCAGTACTCCAAAAGAGGGTGGACAAGCATAGTGTAGGCAGTCTCTAATGTATCTGGTTCATCTTCTAAGTGTTCCGCCAATAAATCACAGTCTTTGGATCGCCTTCCCCTCGACACTTTCTGTGTGTTCTTTCCAAGTTAAGTTACTCGTAATTGTAATTCCTAAGTATTTAGCTGAATTTATGACCTTTAGATTTGTTTGATTTATCAGGTAACCAGAGTTTAATGGACTCATTTGAGTAACTTTACTGCTTAAGCTTAATGCCTATGGCCATATTCAAAAAATCTGAATATAGTAGGAGGAAAATCCATGACCTTACTGCACTATCGTACTCGAAACCTTAGGTAAGCCACATTAAACCTTTGTCGAACAATCTATAGACTCGGTTGGGAACTAAAACAGTTCATCCAAACGCTGAGTAACAGCTGTTATCCATGGTTCAGGAAAAAAACAAATTCTTCTTTCACTACATAAAATGTTACTAAACAATTCTTGCTGCAAGATTTAGCGATCAATTTTCGTAAAAGGAGACTTCACGTTATTACGCAGATGACTCACATGTGTAAAACAGACAGTAATGGTGATTGGAATACATTTATCATAAAGTGGTTGCCATACGCAGAGCATAATGTACATCGGACTTCATCTGCATGTTTAGCATCTGCAGTAGTCACAGAGCTGATCGCAGCCATAAGAGTTGGTGGGCATATGGCAACTGGTGCCACATTTCTTCCCTAGAATGCTCACCTTTAAGCGGATGAGGTGCCGGTAGGCAGAGAAGACTTGGAACGGTGTCAAAACATCCCCGGCGATTGAAGGCATTCATCTTCGTTGAGCATAATCGACTGCTCGGTGATAAACGCGAACACAATGAGCGGCTGCGCTGGCGGCACGTCTCCTAACCACTTCATTACCGTCGTCCACTTAGCCTAGAACGTAGCTAAAACTTCTCAAGACATCGTTACAGTTGTCAAATAATTTTTAATGTTATTAGTTTGGTAGGATTAAATATATTAATATATTAAATATTTTATTTGGAAATAAAAACATTGGTGGAATCATTGATAATAAACTTGGAAACATACATTGACCAAAAATATATTTGATTTTTCCATAACACCATTGCGTTACTAAGGTGCTGTAAAGCTCTGTGATTTTCATTCGTAATGCTTAAATGGTGCAAAATAAGAAAACTGTAAAGTAAGCTTATATTACCCTAATATCCCAACGTAGAAGAAGGTGTAATTAGATGACTGACGAACACTGTCTTCACCTAACGAAGGTTTATTCAGCACATGCACATTCAAGAGCGCGGAGCGAACTGTCTCTTGCCAGAACACCTACAGTATATATATCGCTACCGAATATTCCAGTACAATGATTCTTCACATTTGTGGATACTTCTAGAACGTCCTCGAGCCGAATATAGTATTAAAATTGTACAGGCCAGAAGTTCTGAACTCAAGACTCTCCATGCAACAGTTTAGTATCATAGCCACTACATCACGATGCCACTCACCTTCTTCTGCGACATTGCTCCTTTCTTAAGAGAACAGCGTCTCGGTGTTACATTATCATAGTTTAAATGTTCAAATGTGTGTGAAATCTTATGGGACTTAACTGCTAAGGTCATCAGTCCCTAATCTTACACACTACTTAACCCAAAATATCCTAAGGACAAACACACACACCCATGCCCGAGGGAGAACTCGAACCTCCGCAGGGAACAGCAGCACAGTCCATGACTGCAGTGCCCTAGACCGCTCGGCTAATCCCGCGCCGAATCATCTTACTCCGGGAACTAGTCATCGGTCCTGCATATTCCTACTTCAGATGCCTGATTCTCGCCCTGGCAATGATCTTCTTAGAACGTCTTTTGCCGCTACGCTCTTAGTCATCTTTCCGCTTGTTGCCTGTCGCTGGAGCGTCGAATCTACTCTGGGTTGCAAGGATCCTGATAGGGCTTCATTCGAAGGACGTGGACCGTATCTCTGACCTTTCGTCGTCTTGTGTCGGGGTCGAAATCTTCAACTTCATAAGTAACATCAGACAACTGTCTTAGAACCTTATAAGTTCCGAAGTAGCGCCTGAGGAGCTTATCAGAGAGACCAACCTTCCTAACAGGAGTGAAGATCCATACGAGGTCACCAGGCTGGTAGACAACAGGCCGATGGCTCGCGTCATACCTTCGGCGATCGTTTCCTTAAGCCTACAGCGTATGAAGTTGAGCAAACGGCCGAGCTTCCTGAACTCTGGTTAACACATGGCCCACGTAGTCGTAGGCCACGTCATCAGGATGTACCGGAAACACAATGTACATCGTCGTAGACGCCTCACGCCCATGCGGCTGGAACAGTGGTGTAAATCCTGTGGAGTCTTGTTTAGCGGTCTTATAGGCAAACGTCACGAAAGGTAGCACCCCATCCCAGTTGCTCATCTCAGCACTGACGAATGTTGATAGCATGTCAACCAAGGTCTTATTAAGGCGTTCAGTAGGCCGGCCTTTGTGGCCGAGCGGTTCTAGGCGCTTCAGTGTGGAACCGCGCGACCACTACGGTCACAGGTTCCAAATGGTTCAAATGGGTTTGAGCACTATGGGACTTAACATCTATGGTCATCAGTCCCCTAGAACTTAGAACTACATAAACCTAACTAACCTAAGAACATCACACAACAGCCAGTCATCACGAGGCAGAGAAAACGCCTGACCCCGCCGGGAATCGAACTCGGGTGCGGGAAGCGAGAATGGTACCGCACGCCCACGAGCTGCGGACACAAAGTTTACAATTCTGCCTGGGGCACGGATGTGTGTGGTGTCCTTAGCTTAGTTAGTTTTAAGTAGTTCTAAGTTCTAGATGACTGATGACCTCAGATGTTAAGTCGCATAGCGCTCAGAGTCATTTGAATAATTTTTAAGGCATTCAATAAGCCCGTTAGTTTGCGGATTGTTGGCAGTCGTCATCTGATGAGTAATTCTGCACAGACGGTTTATCTCTGTCAGAAGATTTGATTGAAAAACTTTCCCTCGATCCGTAATTAACGAACTTGGGGCACCGTGTTTTAATACAATGTCTTCCGCGATGAATTTGGCTACCTCGTATGCTTCGGCTGTTTCCACGGCCTTCTAATGGCGTAGCGTGTCAGATAATCAGTGCAAACTATAATCCATCTATTGCTACTAGCAGATTTTGAAAATCGTCCGAGGAGATCAATGCCAACATGCTGGGAAGAGGTTTCGGCTGGTGGCATTGGTATGAGTCGGCCAGGTGGTTTCTGAGGAACTGCAATCTCGACTGTGCGACACATAGCGGCGGACACTCCTAAATAAATCTGGCCAGAAAAATCTGTTGCGAATTCTATCACGTGTCTTAACAAATCCTAAATGTCCAGCCTCAGTTGTGTAATGGAATTTCTATAGAACATCTAAGCACATGTGTATAGGAATCTTTCCAAACGAATCAAAGTTTTTCTTACAAGGTAATCCGTTAACCATCTTAAATTGTCCTTTCACATCCTCTGACCGATTTAAGGCAAGCATAATTTGAGATATCTTGGCGTCCTTCTCCTGCTCAGTAGAGAGACCATGGAATGCAGCGAGACAGTCACTATCTTCATCAGAGTCTCCATGGTCTTGCATAGGGTTTCTTGAGAGACAGTCGGCTTCTTGGTGTTTTCTTCCACTTTTGAACACTATGGTAATTTCACAGTCTTAAGGATGTAGTGCCCACCTGGCGAGTTGTCCTGTTGGATCCTACAGATCTGTCAACCAAAAAAGTGAATGACGGTCTGAAACAACTACCTTCCGTAGAGATACTGTCGAAATCTGCACATTGCCCATATCACAGCAAGACATTCCCTTTCTGTAGCTCAGTAGTTTCTCTCAGCTTTTGTAAGTGTCCTGAAAGCATAGGCTATAACCTCTTTTCCATCCGAAATTTACAACAGAACAGCAACGATACCTTACGCACTGGCATGAATGTGTAGTTCTGTATGTGGTCTTTCATCATAAAGGGTCAGTCGTCAGAGCTTTTCCCTATACATCGAAAAAAATCTTGTTGAGCACCACCCAAGATAAATTTAACATCAGCTTTTAACAATTCTGGGAGTGGCCCGGCTTTGATACAAAAGTTTCTGATAAAATGACAGTAATAAGAACATAATCCAAGGAAGCTTTTCGCATCTCTAATGATTTCAGGAATAGGAAATTCCGTTATAGATCTCACGTTTTCTGGGTGTGGCCGCACACCTTCGTTTGACACAAGGTGTCCAGGTATTTTGATTTCTTTTGCTCCAATGACACGCTTTCTTGGATTAAGATTCAGTCCGGCTTGTTGGAGACATTTAAGAACTGCCCCCAGTATTTTTATATGTTCATCAAACGTCTCTGAGAACACAGTAATGTGATCTAAATAACAAAGATAAATCGTCCACTTCAGGTGCCTTAGAAAATTATCCATCATCCATTCAAAAGTTCCTGGTGCATTACACAAACCAAACGGCATTACCTTCAACTCATACAGGCCCTCAGGGGTGATGAATGCAGTTTACTCACGATCAGCCACATCTATTTCGATTTGCCAGTATCCCGAATACATGTCCATGGTTGAGAAAAGGTTACCCCCCTTCAGACAATCCAGTGTACCGTCAGTTCGGGGAAGAGGGTAAACGCCCTTTTTAGCTATCATACTAAGCTTGCTGTAAACAACACAAAAGCGCCATCAACCATCCTTCTTCCTACCGAGGACCACTGGTGACGACCATGGGCTCTGCAAAGGCTGAATGATGTCATTCTTCATCATTTTCTCCACCTCGTCACTAATTATTCGATGTTCCATTGCTGGCACACGGTATGCTCTCTGGTTTATTCGTTGATGTTCTCCAGCGCTAATCCGGTGCATCACTGTCGATTTGTCTAATTTGGTCTTTAGCTGTGGACTTAAGCATTCAGGGAATTCTTGGAGAATGGCAAGAAGCTTCATCTGTTGTTCCTTAGCGAGATTTAGTGATAGGCGAGCTAGAAGATCTTGTCTCATAGTGGTAGCGCTAATTTCTTCCACAGACTCGGCATGGGAGGTATCTATGACTCTAGCTGTTCTTTAATTAACGGCCCAGCGTTTGATGCGTATATGCGTATGGGAAGGATCTGCAGTTCTCGGTGACAGTTAACTATCAACAATGCACCGAATCAGTTCTTAAACTAGACGACAGAGGCTGTGATGACCAAGTTATATTTCAGTGGTATGCTTCTCTTACATTGCACTACAAGATCCAAGGGTTCAAGCATAGCATGGCACATGAGAGCTACCTTTCCAGCTCTAACTGAAGGAATGATCACCTCATCCAGCACACACAGTCTCCACGCACTCGGATGCGTATCTTACTGTCCACAGTATCTCAACGTCTAGCATAATTTTCGAGGGACCACAATCTATAACTGCCTGAGAAGCTTTCAAAAAGTACCATCCGAGAATGACGTCTTGATTACACTCTTCTAAGAAGATGAATTCTAAAGGCTGTGTATGGCCGCTTATACCCACACGAACGTTACATATTCCTGTAAGTTTTACATATTTCCCATTGTCCACCTTCAGCAGAGATTTTTTGCTGTCGACGAATACGGTTTTCCGCAACTGGTGACGGATGCTCTAGAGTCCACAAGAGCTTGGGCTGGTCCGCCATTCATGAAGATATCGACGTAGTTTCCCATCATTGTTGTAGTGATCGACGGCGGAGGATTTTTCTCTTCGGCGGCCTCACCTCCAAGGAAGTTTGCACCCTTTATTTTTCCAGGTTGTGGCGGCTATGTGATCGGCTGGATCTTCGAAACGGCGATGAAGACCTTAATCGGCGTGTTGGGGAGCGTCCTCTCCTGCGGCTAGATTGCGGCGATGGTGACCTACATCGTCCGGCACCCACATCTTCTTGTTCATCTTCGCCGTCCTGGAGTTCGCATCGGCTAAGATCGGTTTGCTGCCTTCTGGCGCGGGCGTCATCAAATATCCGTCACCTTTCACAACAATAGTGCACCACATGTCCTGGTCGTCAGCAGTAGAAACATAATGTTTGGTTATCCTGTGTCCTCCAGTCGTCAGTCTTCCGTGGTGCCCAAACAGTTTCCTCATGCGGCATTGTAGGAACGTAATTTCGCCTGGATGTCAAATTTTCCACCGTTTTGAAGGGAATTTGAAGGACGAGAAGAGATTGGGTTCCATGTCTGTTCCAGTTCCTCCTTTATGACCTCTTGAAGTGTCTCGGTTTTTTGCTCGCCGTGCAATCGAAGTGTCTTCTGAAATTCCTCTCTCACTATCAGATCCGCGCTGGATTAGCCAAGCGGTCTCAGGCGCTGCAGCCATGGACTGTGCGGTTAGTCCCGGCGGGGGTTCGAGCCCTCCCTCGGGCATGGGTGTGTCTGTTTGTCCTTAGGATAATTTAGGTTAAGTAGTGTGTAAGCTTAGGGACTGATGACCTGAGCAGTTAAGTCCCGTAAGTTACACACACACACACACACACACACACACACACACTATCTGACGAAAAACACTTGTGAAATCACTTCCTTCCTCCATCACAGACATCTATACGATGTTTCGAAGCCGTTCTTGCCTGTAATTATTTTTTGATGCATTGTTTGGATATACTGGCACCATTTTATGAAGTTGTCTGCTGTCGAAACCTGCTTCAGGAGTAAGGCTTGATACATGTCCTCAGCAACACCCTTTATGAGACGTACAACTTTATCTTCCTCCTTCATTCTAGGCTCCACTATTTTATACAGCTCCAAGATGTCTTGAATGTAGTTTGCTATAGATGCTCCTAAACACTGTGCCCTGCACTTATATGTATCTCCATCCTTTCACTTCTGTCGTTGTGTGTCGCCGATATACTAGCTCAGTTCCGCCTGGAATATTTCCCAGCTTGTGAACTTCTCCTCGTTGTTCTCATACCATTGCTTGGCAGTGGCCACCAAGTAGAAAAATACGTTAGCCGAACACACGGTGTCATCCCATTTGTTACATTTGGCTACACGCTGATATACCTTCAGCCACTTGTTTGGATCCTGGCCATCGTCACCAGAGAACCGGGAGGAATGTCTCATGTGGTGGCACAAAGTTGCTGTCATCGTAGCGTCCTCTTCTTCTTCGGTCTCCGATAGACTGCGATCTGTTGAATATGGCTCGAACTCGGGTTTCTCGCCACGTAAACGGTAGCTCTGACGTGGCCTGATGGGAGCCACTGTGTCGTCGATAGTGTGCGCCAACTTCCAATACCCAGCGTCTCCTCCAGAATAACGTCACCTATAAGAAGGTGTAATTAGATGAATGAGGAACACTAACTTCACTTACGAAGGTTCATTCAGCACTTGCACATACAAGAGCGCGAAGCGAACTGCCTCCGGCCAGAAAACATACAGTATATATACAGCTACTGAACATTCCGGAACAATGACTCTTGACATTTGTGGATGCTTCTAGTATGTACTCTAAACAAATATAGATATTGAAATTGTACATTCCATTTCAGTTTTGGCCTCACGACCCTCCATGCAACAGTTTAGTATTATAACCACGCGCTGTTTACAAACGAAACTACGGGCAAGAGAGAGACTTTCATTCTTTAGAGCAATAGCCTAATCAACAGCAACACTGAGTACATTTCTATGGCGTTCATTGACTAGTGTAGCAGCAACCAGAGGGTAGCGTACCCGCCAAAAGTAACCTTTTAAACAAAGGATTTACTTTAGTATATTTTATTCTGACGCGCTACTGTGATGATCTGAACTGTATCAGTTTATTTTAATAGATTCAGTAGCGTGTATTAGTTTACTCAGAGTTTTTAGATAAATTATGGTGCATCTGTATTGCGTGATCTGAATTTAAAGTGAAATCTTACCATAAGCACTACGGTCGCCTGACTAAGTTTTAATTTGTGACCTACAGCTGCAGAGGCACATAACCATGACCACCAACAGTAGTTTCAATAGTTTCTCCTTATAGACAGGATTTAGTTTAGTTTTCCTTGTCTCACCTGTCTCTACGAAGAATAAGTTATCTCTGTGCTGACTTGTGCATACCAATTTGCTTTAGGCTTCTGAGTAAATTGTAGTACATTGGTATTTTGTGAGCATCCTTTAGAGTATAGTTAAAAAAGGAGAGAATTGCATAGCAACGGTTCTTAGACTGCACCCAGCGAGTCCTTGATTTGATTCTATATTATCCTTCTAAACGAAACTTGAGCACTAGTATTTGGTCACTGTGCGTAAACAGCCGGAAGCTCTATTGGCCACTGGAGAATATATTGTCCCCTGTGACCCCTGGTGTCAAAGTGTCTTCGTAAAAGGCCCTCTCTGTGGGCGGACTCTTACTTGACGACTGCCGGGTGGCCGAGCGGTTCTACGCCCTACAGTCTGGAACCGCGCGACCGCTACGGTCGCAGGTTCCAATCCTGCCTCGGGCATGGATGAGTGTGATATCCTTAGGTTAGTTGGGTTTAAGTAGATCTATGCTCTAGGGGACTGATGACCTCAGAAGCTAAGCCTCATAGCGCTCAGAGCCATTTGAACCAAATCTTACCTGACGGTGATGTGTGAACGGTGGCGGAGTCGGGATCGTCTGGGCACACAGCTCTCCCTCTACGTCTCAAAAACAGGTTTGCGTCATTGCCCAATGCTTAAAGTACATCTGAGCCAGCATCTGACGCCCCGTCTTTTGGGACTCGGGTCGATCCCACTAAAATTTTCAAATAAACGGAGAGGGTGGGATTGCTTGCCATTCAGAGCTCGAACGCTAGCCGGCTGATGGATCTCCTTAGGAAGATGGCTGGCATGTCGGGAAGTAAGGCCAGCGTCAACTTTGATTGCTGGTGCCATCTCTTCCGAGGTGTGTAAGAGGCCCTACTAGCAGTGCTTCAACGCACTGGGTGCTTCCGCCTGCAAATCATGGCTGTTGTCGGCACGAACGACATCTTCCGTCTGAGTCCAAAAGCCATCATCGTTTCCTACACGCAGGTGCCTGCTTTGGTGAAGGCAGCTAGCCTCGCTCGCAGGGTCTAAGCAGAGTTAACTTTTTGAAGTACAATCCCCATAACTGGTCTTGTGTCCTGGTTTTGAAGAGAGTGATAAACTTAAACCAGAGGCTCAGGCGGTTCTGTGACGATCTTGGAAACGGATTTCTCGATCTTCGCAATCGAGTGGACTACTATAGGACATCCCTGCCCTCCCCCCTCTCCCCTTCAGTAAGTCAAGCGTGTACTACACGCAGAAAGCAGCGCCTAGGCCAGCGGGCTATGAGTGGTGTATACATTTAGGTTTTTTAGCAAAGAGGAACCCTACGAGTGATTTCAGATGGGGAAGAACACTGTCTCCACTAATTAAAGACAGGAATATTCGTTATGGCAGATTTCTGAAAGGAAATTTCTATATAATATTATTTAACAGCAGGAGCTTTATGGAAAGATAGTAGAACTAGTCTATACAAGAAACCACAATAATGCCCAAAAAGGACTCAGAACAGAAAAATGGCTGAAACTAGATATTACTAGCACGAATTTCTAAATTCAGACTGTAGCGTATAACCGAAAGACAGGTTGAACGGCGGCTATTGAGGCGCGTGTACACCCATAAATAATTACGATAGTATCTATTGTATGAATCACAGATTCAAAACGCGAAGTATTATGGGCGAAATTAAGTATTACATGTGGATCGTATATGGTCATTGGATGGCGTCTCGGGAGAAGAACTTTTTATGGTAAGTCTCCCCGTGGAATCGAATCTGTCTGATTTTATGTTGACTGTCTTTTGGTGAGATGACCGACACAGAAAGCAATAAATTGGTCGACACTTTTTCGAACGTATGCTTAAGGGATTTTTCTAGTAGATCATACCGTGACCCAGCGTCTGCCACTGGATTTCGCGGAGCATCCTCGTGACGCTTTAGCACTTACAAAATCTACCTGTAACGAAATACGCTGTTGTCTGTAGTTCTACCATGCCCAGACGGTCAGTACCGCGGTTAGATCGCGTCCGCATTGTTACTTTGTGCCAGGAAGGTGTAACGGAGGCGTGGGGCACACAATACTCCTTAAAGGCTGTACTATGGTAAGTGAACGGGCTTCACCTTATGAGGAAGGATTTTCGTATAGATATGGACCGCGTGTACCTGAATGGTGGCAAATCAGTCTTACACCCACTCTGTAATAACAATGATCCGTCATGTAAGTTCGAAATGCAACTACACGTCAGGATGGACAAAAAGCAACACAGAAGATGCTACCAATTTGTTAGTAATACGGTCGCCAGCCTAATTAGGCATTAACTGAGTTTCTTCCCTGTACAAGTTGGCAGATATTAATGCAAAGAACAAGTAGTAATACTGCATAATATAGTAGAATTTTAGAACCACAAAACCTATGAACTGATAGTTTCACGTTCTGTAGTGATATGGAAAAACCATGAACACATAACACTACACTATAATGTATACTATAAAACTTCGTACTGTCTATTGATCTGATTAAAACCGGGCATAGAGTACCCTAGAAATAGCATTTTCGAGCCACACACAAAATGTCAGTTTTGATAAAGATAAAACACTGATAAATTTTGACTTATATATTGACTGTAACTTTATCTGGTCACACAAATGTGGAACACTTCAGAATTCAAATGGATAAAAAGGGGGGGGGGGAGGGAACCCTGAAACTGTTATGATCACTATATTAAAAAAAATGATTACTGAAATTATCATGCGTTCAAGATTTCCAGCATATGAGTTACTACTCTTTTTATCTTATTTATTACTCATTTAATTACATTTATATCTGTCTCGAAATAATTAAACTTCATTACTAGATCAATATTAAAGTTATCTTATAACTTCGTTAGACCTTCATTATTCAGTTACTGGTTCATTAACAAAACAGTTCTTTAAACACCATTCTAACATAACTAGGTCTGAAAGTAATTACTATTAACACAAAATTTAATTTTTCATTTCAGGACACTCGGATTGCACAACATTTGGAAAGTACCAGGTCTCGGTTAGTTGTGAGGATAATTAAATGAAGGGAAAGTTCTGGTAAAATTTAGGTTATTATTGAACAGTTCACTTTCCGGTCCATACAAATAAAGTAATAAAAATTTCAACCTGCTTGTATTGATGCGGCAGTTGGCAAGCGGCGAGAGGGCGAGGCACAGAGCACACATACAACCACAGCTATGGCTCTTGACGTATCGACACTTTAATTCTTCTTAGCGTCTCCATACTTTTCCATTTAGTGCCTATGGACTTTTGCCATGCTGTGTGGGCGTTGGAACGGCATACCCGAGGCTCAGTGAAGCTACGTCTTCCAGGAGAGCCTCCTCGTTCCAGGAGGTGTTGCTCAGACCAATGCCAAACTCCAACTACTACTGCTGAGCCCGTTGTGCCGTGCAGTGCCCGTGTGCATTTTCCCGCGCTCGCCTGCCATCCACCTTTTACCGCCCCCTTACAGGCCGGGTATTCACCCGAGGTTTTCCATTCTACATATCTTAACACATTGCCTACGTATGGACCAGACTCACTGTTACAATTTTAAACATCTTACAACAGTCTCAACATTTGTTACATTTCAATTCTATTACAATATTGCTTGACATTTGACATTAACATTAATATTCACATTGAAACTTGTTTACAGTTTTCTTAACACAATGACATGAAACAAAAAGAAATGAAATCAGAACATCAGTTACACTAATTTATCGAAAAATCTGATGGAAAAAAATTTACTTATATGTACAGCGTCGTTGTTGTTACAAAGGCATCTCAATAAGGGAAGTGTCCAGGCGCCTCGGAGTGAACCAAAGCGATGTTGTTCGGACATGGAGGAGATGCAGAGAGACAGGAACTGTCGATTACATGCCTCGCTCAGGCCGCCCAAGAGCTGCTACTGCAGTGGATGACCTCTACCTACGAATTATGGCTTGGAAGATCCCTGAGAGCAATGCCACCATGTTGAATAATGGTTTTTGTGCCGCCACAGAACATCGTGTTACGACTCAAACTGTGCGCAATAGGCTACATGATGCGCAACGTCACTCCCGACGTCCATGGCGAGGTCCATCTTTGCAACCACAACACCCTGCAGCGCGGTACAGACGGGACCAACAACATGCCGAATGGACCGCTCAGTATCGGCATCACTACATTCATAAGTGTCGCAATGTCCTTGAACCAGAGAATCGTCGCAGACGTGTTTCGAAGCAACCTGGTCAGGCCGAACGCCTTAGACACACTGTCCAGCGAGTGCAGCAAGGTGGACGTTCCCTGCTTTTTTGGGGTGGTATTATGGGGGCCGACGTACGCCGCTCGTGGTCATGGAAGGCGCCCTAAAGGCTGTACGATACGTGAATGGAATCCTCCGACCGATATTGCAACCAAATCAGCAGCATATTGGCGAGGCCTTCGTCTGAATGGATGATAATTCGCGCCCCCATCGTGCAAATCTTGTGAATGACTTCCTTCCGGATGACGTCTTCACTCGACTAGGGTGGCCAGCATGCTCTCCAGACATGAACCCAATCGAGCATGCCTGGGCTATATTGAGTAGGGCTGTTTATGGACGACGTGACCCATTAACACTCTGATGGATCTACGCCGTATCGCCGTTGAGGAGTGGGACAATCTGGACCAACAGCGCCTTGATGAACTTGTGCACAGTATGCCATGACGAATACAGGCATGCATCAATACAAGGGGACGTGCTACTGGGTATTAGAGGTATCGGTGTGTACAGCAATCTGGACCACCACCTCTGAAGGTCTCCCTGTATGGTGGTACAACATGCAATTTGTGGTTTACATGAACAATAAAAAGGGCGTAAATGATGTTATTGTTTATCTCTGTTGCAATTTTCTGTACAGGTTCCGGAACTCTCGGAACCGAGGTGATGGAAAACTCTTTTGATGCGTGTAGCAAACCCATGCCGAACCAGATTTCTCCCTTACTCTCTTACTGTTTCCAGTACAGGAAGTGTGTAATTCTCAGTCACCTGTGCGTCATCCACTCTGTATTCAGTTATGTTAATCGACCTACAATGAGCTGCCTGCAGGAGGGCCCCTAGATCTCAACAATATAAAAAAGACAGGTTATAAAAATGAGTTCTCGAGTATCTTGCCCTCCTAAGTCACGCCACACGGGAATGCACGCCGCTCGTTCACGGAGTACTAAAGTCGCCGAAAAGTGTCATGAGCTTCGCGTCTACAGTACGTAAAGTCTAATGAAAAAGTAATAGAGGGAAATGTAACAAATTCACCGAGGAATCTGCAACTAGTTCTCAGAGGCCAGCTGCAGCTGTGGAATGAATTCCGCACTTACGGAACACTTTTTTTTTTTTCAATTAACTCCACGGGTTTTAAATACACTTAACAGGAAAAACTTTTGAGCAGCCGAGTTGCCTCTAGGTGTTTCGTCGCCTAGCCCTTGCTGCGGTCTGGTCTTAAGTAGAGCGCATTCTTATTCGCCACTTTTGCTAAGCTCGTCAAGTACGTAATTTTTTTATTCTTACGAGAAAAAGGAATGATTGTTAGTGTCACTTCCGAAACGAAAGCAGATATTTTTAGCACGTAACTCTCCATAAAATTAACGTGATAAAATTATACTCTCAGTTTATATTTGAATTCATTTCTTTCTTCTAATCAAATGTCACTTCGAAAATTATCTAAACGTTTAAAATACAACATACACTAAGGAACTCGTTATTTACTCGTGATTACTTCTGCTATATTTCCCTATATACACTCCTGGAAATGGAAAAAAGAACACATTGACACCGGTGTGTCAGACCCACCATACTTGCTCCGGACACTGCGAGAGGGCTGTACAAGCAATGATCACACGCACGGCACAGCGGACACACCAGGAACCGCGGTGTTGGCCGCCGAATGTCGCTAGCTGCGCAGCATTTGTGCACCGCCGCCGTCAGTGTCAGCCAGTTTGCCGTGGCATACGGAGCTCCATCGCAGTCTTTAACACTGGTAGCATGTCGCGACAGCGTGGACGTGAACCGTATGTGCAGTTGACGGACTTTGAGCGAGGGCGTATAGTGGGCATGCGGGAGGCCGGGTGGACGTACCGCCGAATTGCTCAACACGTGGGGCGTGAGGTCTCCACAGTACATCGATGTTGTCGTCGCCAGTGGTCGGCGGAAGGTGCAAGTGCCCGTCGACCTGGGACCGGACCGCAGCGACGCACGGATGCACGCCAAGACCGTAGGATCCTACGCAGTGCCGTAGGGGACCGCACCGCCACTTCCCAGCAAATTAGGGACACTGTTGCTCCTGGGGTATCGGCGAGGACCATTCGCAACCGTCTCCATGAAGCTGGGCTACGGTCCCGCACACCGTTAGGCCGTCTTCCGCTCACGCCCCAACATCGTGCAGCCCGCCTCCAGTGGTGTCGCGACAGGCGTGAATGGAGGGACGAATGGAGACGTGTCGTCTTCAGCGATGAGAGTCGCTTCTGCCTTGCTGCCAATGATGGTCGTATGCGTGTTTGGCGCCGTGCAGGTGAGCGCCACAATCAGGACTGCATACGACCGAGGCACACAGGGCCAACACCCGGCATCATGGTGTGGGGAGCGATCTCCTACACTGGCCATACACCTCTGGTGATCGTCGAGGGGACACTGAATAGTGCACGGTACATCCAAACCGTCATCGAACCCATCGTTCTACCATTCCTAGACCAGGAGGGGAACTTGCTCTTCCAACGGGACAATGCACGTCCGCATGTATCCTGTACCACCCAACGTGCTCTAGTAGGTGTAAGTCATCTACCCTGGCCAGCAAGATCTCCGTATCTGTCCTCCATTGAGCATGTTTGGGATTGGATGAAGCGTCGTCTCACGCAGTCTGCACGTCCAGCACGAACGCTGGTCCAACTGAGGCGCCAGGTGGAAATGGCATGGCAAGCCGTTCCACAGGACTACATCCAGCATCTCTACGATCGTTTCCATTGGATAATAGCAGCCTGCATTGCTGCGAAAGGTGGATATACACTGTACTAGTGCCGACATTGTGCAAGCTCTGTTGCCTGTGTCTATGTGCCTGTGGTTCTGTCATTGTGATCATGTGATGTATCTGACCCCAGGAATGTGTCAATAAAGTTTCCCCTTCCTGGGACAATGAATTCACGGTGTTCTTATTTCATTTTCCTGGAGTATATATTTCTTTTCTGTTCGGAGAACGCATTTGGCAACACTGCCTCTGGTGGCCGCTTGTATTTTAATGCACAAAAGCCTGATTGGCTTACTTCAGTCCTAATTAACTCGGAAATGGCACAACGTATCGTGTTTTCTCTTAACAACAACTTTTCACCACAACCTGCCCTGCGACTCACTTAGAAGCTTTTCAAACTTTTTCTGATCACCTTTTGTATGTATACATGTTTGTTCCACATTTCCTTCTAAACCATCGAACTGCTTCGAACACAACTTTGTACATGTATCACTTACTGACCAGAAATAGCCGCTCTCATGATAAGAACCTCTTACCTATGAAAGGGGTTAGGGTGCTGGGTGTCGTAGGCCGTGACATGCAAGTAGCAAGAGGCGGGGAGGAGGAGATGTACAGACACAGTGGGAAGGAGTAAATGGTTGGGAGGAAGAGGTGGACTGGTAGAGGGGTAGAGGAAGTGGACACAAGAGTGGAGAGGAGATGATGGACAGAGACAGGGAACAGGAGGACATGAACAGAGAGAGGGGGAGTAAGACCTAGGAAGAGACAAGGAGGAGGAGGAGAGGAACTGAGAATCGGTGAGAAGGAAATGGATAGATAAAGGAAAGAGGAGAAGATGGACAGCGAGAGGGGAGAGGAGGAATTGGGCAGAGTGAGGGGGAAGGAGGATATGGACTTGGACGATTGAGGAGTAGATGGACAGATTGAGGGCGTAGGATGTGAGGCAGAGAGAAAAGCTGGAGGAGATGTAGAGTGGGGGAGGTGGACAGAGGAAGGAAATGGAGGAGAAGGAGTAATAAGAGGTTGGAATACTTACATATCTGAGGAAGTGTCCAGTACTCAACTAATTATTTTAATTTAATTTTGTAATCAAATACTGGTATATAATTATTTATAGAGATTATGTTACATACTCATTCGAATACTACATAGCAAATGGTATATAGCTCCGAATTAAGTTTACTGATATGACTGGTGACCCAATGAGTCAACGATTTCTGGAGATCAGTATTAGACCTAAACTCTACAGATAATTAGAAGTTTTTTTAATAAATATTTTGGATACTTTTGAGCAGATCCCAGAAGAACTCACACTGTAGTAGTGTTAGTAGGCTCTGATAATATCAAAGGAGACGGAGATGTATGGCATACTTTATTTTTCATAAATAATTCGATTCGTTTGTATCCTTTTGATCACTATCTAGATGGTGGGAGTACACTGTAATTGTGTCTTTCATTTATGAGTGGTGGGGTCGAAGGGAGATTGTATCATTGCTTTGGTATCGTTTTTACGCAACATTTCAATATTATTTTCTGAGTAGTTGGAAAGAGGAAGGCTAGGAATATAAGGAACTCAACTGGTCTGAACTTAAATAATGTAACATGACACCAATCTAAGCCAGAAATAATGAATATCACTGGTTTTCAGGGAATAATGAATATCTTCGGCTTTCATGAGGAGGTGTACGTAAATTGTACTACATACCTGGCACCATTTTTACACATCATTTTGATACTATGTTCTGATATATTGAATGTAATAGGGATTATGAAGAACACAATTCGTCTATGTCCACCATCTTTAATTGCTCCATACTGCACTATATCTGGCTGGAGATATGGAGAGGTCATGGCTTCCCAGTGACGAGGATGATGATGTCACTCATGACAAAAGGGATGGCCTTGAAAAAGGTCAATGACCTCTTCAAAGTCAAAGTGCTCCTGATTGCCCACGAAGTTGATCTGTGATATATTTCAAGTGTTCTAGATTGCCCATAGCCGTAATAATCACGACTTTTGCCGATTATGGCAGTCTATATTGAAATTTTTGATACCGCGGTTTGCCACGTGAAGTGGCCGCGCGGTTAGAGGTGTCATGTCACGGATTCCACGGCCCCTACCGCCTGTTGTTCGAGTCCTCCCTCAGGCACGGGTGTGTGTGTTGTTCTTAGGATAAATTTAACTTACTTTAAGTTGTGTGTAAGTCTAGGGACCCAAGACCTCAGCAGTTTGGTCCCTTATGAATTCACACACATTTGAACATTTGATACCGCGGTTTCAGTATGTTGCCATTTTGAAACTGTCTACATTATGTTCAGTGCTGTTACAGCTTTGTTCTCATTTAGAAGGATATTTCATCTGATACTTGGAGAAGCACATAATAAAATACAGAAAGGAATGAGCAGAAATGACGTATTTTAGACAATTTTGTTCAGACTGTGGACTCCTTCCTCAGTACAATGTAAAATAATGCTTAGTCGCTGTATTGTATTTATGGTGACTTACAACCTTCTATTCATACTGTTGTACCACAAAGGGATGAATTACAAAAATGTCATAATTAAATTTTGTCATTTGGCAACATATTAATCTATCTGACAGCGATGGCATAACCCACACTGGCCGTACACCTCTGGTGATCGTCGAGGGGACACTGAATAGTGCACGGTACATCCAATCCGTCATCGAACCCATCGTTCTACCATTCCTAGACCGGCAAGGGAACTTGCTGTTCCAACAGGACAATGCACGTCCGCATGTATCCCGTGCCACCCAACGTGCTCTAGAAGGTGTAAGTCAACTACCCTGGCCAGCAAGATCTCCGGATCTGTCCCTCATTGAGCATGTTTGGGACTGGATGAAGCGTCGTCTCACGCGGTCTACACGTCCAGCACGAACGCTGGTCCAACTGAGGCGCCAGGTGGAAATGGCATGGCAAGCCGTTCCACAGGACTACATCCTGCATCTCTACGATCGTCTCCATGGGAGAATAGCAGCCTGCATTGCTGCGAAAGGTACTAGTGCCGACATTGTGCATGCTCTGTTGCCTGTGTCTATGTGCCTGTGGTTCTGTCAGTCTGATCATGTGATGTATCTGACCCCAGGAATGTGTCAATAAAGTGTCCCCTTCCTGGGACAATGAATTCACAGTGTTCTTATTTCAATTTCCAGGAGTGTAGATCAGGAAAAATAGATGGCCTGTAACAAATCCTTGGGGAACGCCGGATATTACTTCTGTTTTAATCGATGGCTATCGGTCTATTTCTAAGAACTGTGACCTTTCTGACAGGAAATCACGTATCCAGCCTCACAACTGAGACGATATTCCATAGGCACGCAGTTTGGTTAGAAGACGTATCATTTGTAAATAATGAAAAATCGACATTTTCTTATGAAATATATAGTAAACTAATTAGGTATAGGTGTTTACTGAACAAAGGTTTTACCTTAAATACCATCGACAAACCCAGAAATGTCGAAATAGTATTAAATTCAGTTTCGCATCCCAGTTCCTCATGCTACCGGCAGATGGCTTTGCCGTAAAATCGATCAAAGGTCGATTGACGTACCACACCGAAAGATGACTCCACTTTTCAAAATCGGCCATGAGTTACGAATTATCACTTTTGCCAACAATAGGCTTTGCAGTAAATAGCGTAACTGAGTCACAAGTTAATTAATTTACAAGGCTAAGATGTTGAAATATTGTACAATTATCTGCAAAATACATTAGCGGTGCGAGAAATGAGATATTTACATAGAGTGTTGAGGGAAAATGCTATTTTTAGGCCACGATTTCGTACTGCCGGAAGTATAATGCAGGTGAAAAACGCAACAGAGTTGTAAATTACTTAAATTTTCCTTACCTGAGATCTTGAAAAACACATCCTAAAGTGCGGCATAATGCTTCATCAGCGCTGAAAAGTGTCAAGTGTAGATGGCTACTTGACATTAATGCACGAGAAACCCTGTTCCATGTCACAATATTGCAAAAAAAAAGTCTGCAGCATAAAAGAAAGCACGAGTTAATTTCCAAGTATTTACATATTCGCCATATTAGTGTCCAAATTCATAAATTTGTAGCCCAGTGGTACTTTACAAGGCCTAATAACAATTGACATTTGAAAATTTAGGCCTACCAATTCGATATCGTGAAACTATCCTGATCAGGCTTCTAACAGCAGAAAAAATAAGTGTTAGCTATGACTGAATATAACTGATTCGGAACAGTCTCAAATAAAATATTTCAGAGACAGCGCAAAAAGTACGTTGTTTATATTGCTGATAGAGGTAAATACTTGGAAACAGAAATCACTGCAAGGCTCAAATCAATGAAAGTGCTGTCACATACATCTGCAATGTAAAGGAAGACATGAGTTAATTTTCACATATACACATGTTCGTAAAATTAGTGCTCACAAAAGTCTAAAATATGTGAGCCCATAGTAGATTTCAGCATGTAATATCAATTGAAATTTTGAAAGGCAGACCTGAACACGATAACAGAAAGAGTTGTGAATTTTTCCAGACAATGTCAGAGACAATTCCTCAGCAAAAAGGCCTACCATAATATATTGTAAGACATATCACACTTAGTGAGCATAAATTAAATACTGTTGTATTTAAATTGACTGTATAACACAGTAAAATACATGTTTATCGAAATATAAGCTAAATCACTACAAAAAACCGATTTTGTGCGACCTACAGATGCAATGATCTATCATAAGACGCCTTAAACCTAACGCAAGACATCGTATGACTTCTCTCCATAGATAGAAATGATAAACAAATTACACAATTCGTATTATAGTGATGCTATTCTCTATAATGCATTGATATTTTGATCAACATGTGTAAGCCGTCGAGTGCTAAAAAACTAGTCCATTACGTCCATAAAGCCTTAGAAATTCTACCAACACATGATGCTGCCCCAGCTGGAATATACACATAATGTCAAGCCCTCAACCACATCATCCATGACAGGTTTCCCCTAAGCAAAACTCGAGCAAAATGGCTCTAAATATTAAGAGGTATCGTTCCTCAAAATCATAATGTAAAGCATGATAGTGCCGGTTAAGGCAGACGAAGATATGGACGTCAAAATACGCGGATGGTTCAAATGGCTCTGAACACTATGGGACTCAACTTTTGAGGTCATTAGTCCCCTAGAACATAGAGCTAGTTAAACCTAACTAACCTAAGGACATCACACACATCCATACCCGAGGCAGGATTCGAACCTGCGACCGTAGCGGTCTCGCGGTTCCAGACTGCAGCGCCTAGAACCGCATGGCTACTTCGGCCCACCGTAATACGAAGAAAATAGTGTGATAACAGCACCAATAGCGGTGAGGCATTAATAGTAATTGTAGATGTGACGTAATTTTATTTCAATAGAGAGCAGCTGAAGTCAACAAGCACTTACCTAAACAGCCAAACACAGGGAACAAACAGATGATCCATTCTACACACGTGTCCATCCGAGTAATAACATGCTCTATCACGTGCCTGGTCACTTTGTGACATGTCTCGTCCCCTCCCCCCCCCCCCCCCCCCCCCCGGGAGCTGAGTAGTTAGACTGACAGAACGTCAATCAATTCTAAGGGCCCGGGTTCGATTCCCAGCTGGGTCGGAGATTTTCGTCACTCAGGGACTGGGTGTTGTGTTGTCGCCGGCCGATGTGGCCGAGTGGTTCAAGGCGCTACAGTCGGGAACCGCGCGACCGCTGCGGTCGCAGGTTTCAATCCTGCCTCGGGCTTGGATGTGTGTGATGTCCTTAGCTTAGTTAGGTTTAAGTAGTTATACGTTCTAGGGGACTGATGACCTAAGCTCTTAATTCCCATTGTACTCAGAGCAATTTGAACCATTTTCTTGTTGTGTTGTCCTAATCACCATCATTTTCATCCCCATCGACATGCAAGTTGCCGAAGTTGCGTCAAATCGAAAGACTTGCACCCGGCGAACGGTCTACCCGACGGGAGGCCCTAGTCACACGACATTTACTTTGTAACATCTGTAAGGTGGCTCCTGGAGGTCACCCACGTTAAACCATCAACCCTAACTGTCTTACCATATAGTATAACATTAGTTGTCGCTGTATACATGAAATGTCACGTTAAGACGAACGCTACACGCTACTTAGAACAGACCTTTCGGTAGTACCAAAGATGGATGCTTCCGTTAATGTCAATTTATGTTGTAGTTTCGTGAGTTGTAACACGCGCACTCTGTACAAATTAATGGCTCGATAGCATAGGTCGCAGAAAAAACTGGTAGGAAATAATAACGTAATGTTACAATGTAATGGTAAGTACAGTAATTTGTGTGAGAGAGTACCAAACAGCGAAGGACAGACTTAACCACTGACGTTTTGTGGATAACAACGCATCCCCTGTTTTAACATAGCACTTCTGTCGGCGTCATAGTAGCGTATCATAGTCGCATGCAGACAGACTCTACTTAATGGTCTACCAGTACGCAAGTAAACAAACAGCGGAAGGACTTCCGACTCAGTGCTAGCAAAACTGATGGAGTTCAAGCATACAAGTGTAGGAGGCACAGCAGCGAACTGGGTGGTCTTATACAGTAAGTGGAGCCCGCTAAAACTGACTGATAGTAAACTGTAACCTGTCTTCCGTTTCTCACACGCTGATAACGATTTTACGGCAACGGGGAGGTGGAGCAGCAGCTGTATTAGTGGTTAAGAACTAGCCGATAGTGCTGACATAGTGCTCTCAAACTACGTGTTTGTAAAACATTATAGAATATAAAGTTGGTGTACATAGCACTTTAGGAAGCCTTCCACCTTACATAACGATAAATGCATATATACCAGTGCAGTGCAAATACCGCTTGTAAGTGCGGATTTCCTTATACAATCTATACCTCGTAGTCTGAGCTTTGTTCTATGTGACTGAGATGTTCCGTATAGAAAGTAAAGTTTCGAAGTTCGGTTGTGAATTGAATATGTGAACATGCTTACAGAAAGATGAGGCATTAATAGGCCATAGATTCGAACTGGTGTGTTGGTGGCCTGACTTCTGGCACCTGTCTCATGATGTCTGTCACGTGACGTCCGACACATGACGTCTGATGCCTGATGCCTGATGCCTGCTGCATGACGCCCAACACCTAAGAGCCCTACGAGAAACTGACGCGTACATGTACGATGGTGTATTTCAGCTAGAAGTGTAGTCAGAGTGCAAGTCCAAGAAAATTTTGAAAGAATGAGTGGAAAATCACATGGCCAGAAGTACGCCTACATCCATACTCCGCAAACCACCTGACGGTGTGTGGCGGAGGGCACTTTGAATACCTCTATCGGTTATCCCTTCTATTCCAGTCTCGTATTGTTCGTGGAAAGAAAGACTGTTGGTATGCATTTGCGTGGGCTCTAATATTTCTGATTTTATCCTCATGATCTCTTCGCGAGATATACGTAGGAGGGAGCAATATACTGCTTGACTCGTCGGTGAAAGTATGTTCTCGGTGGTGGTGGTGGTTAGTGTTTAACGTCCCGTCGACAACGAGGTCTTTATAGACGGAGCGCAAACTCGGGTTAGGGAAGGATTGGGAAGGAAATCGGCTGTGCCCTTTGAAAGGAACCATCCCGGCATTTGCCTGAAACGATTTAGGGAAATCACGGAAAACCTAAATCAGGATGGCCGGAGACGAGATTGAACCGTCGTCCTCCCGAATGGGAGTCCAGTGTGAGTATGTTCTCGAAACTTCAGCAAAAGCCCGTACCGAGGTACTGAGCGTCTCTCCTGCAGAGTCTTCCACTGGAGTTTATCTATCATCTCCGTAACGCTTTCGCGATTACTAAATGATCCTCTAACGAAGCCCGCTGCTCTCCGTTGGATCTTCTCTATCTCTTCAATCAACCATATTTTGTACGGATCCCACACTGCTGAACAGTATTCAAGCAGTGGGCGAACAAGCGTACTGTAACCTACTTACTTTGTTTTCGGATT
The DNA here is from genome assembly GCF_023897955.1 of Schistocerca gregaria. NCBI lineage: Eukaryota > Metazoa > Arthropoda > Insecta > Orthoptera > Acrididae > Schistocerca > Schistocerca gregaria. The sequence continues at coordinate 841,322,200 of NC_064931.1, forward strand.
GCATTTCCTTAGGATTCTTCCAATGAATCTTTGTCTGGCATCTGCTTTACCGACGATCAACTTTATATGATCATTCCATTTTAAATCACTCCTAATGCCTACTCCCAGATATTTTATCGAATTAACGGCTTCCAGTTGCTGACCAGCTATGTTGTAGCTAAATGATGAAGGATATTTCTTTCTATGTATTCGCAGCACATTACACTTGTCTACATTGAGATTCAATTGCCAGTGCCTGCACCATGCGTCAATTCGTTGCACATCCTCCTGCATTTCAGTACAATTTTCTATTGTTACAACCTCTATATATATTACACTATCATGTGCAAGAAGCCTCAGTGAACTTCCGATGTTATCCACAAGATCATTTATGTATATTGTGAACAGCAACGGTCCTACGAGACTTCCCTGCGGCACACCTGAAATCACTCTTACTTCGGAATACTTCTCTCCATTGAGAATGACATGCTGCGTTCTGTTATCTAGGAACTCTTTAATTCAATCACACAATTTGCCTGATATTCCATAAACTGTTACTTTGTTCATTAAACGACTGTGGGGAACTGTGTCGCACGCCTTGCGTAAGTCAAGAAACACGGCATCTACTTGGGAACCCGTGTCTATAGCCCTCTAAGTTCCGTGGACGAGTTGCGCGAGCTGGGTTTCACACGATCGTCTTTCTAGAAACCCATGCGGATTCCTACAGAGTACATTCCTAGTCTCCAAAAAATTATTATACTCGAAGATAATACGTGTTCCAAAATTCTATAACTGATCGACGTTAGATGGTGGTGGTGGTTAGTGTTTAACGTCCCGTCAACAACGAGGTCATTAGATACGAAGCGCAAGCTCGGTTTAGGGAAGGATTGAGAAGGAAATCGGCCGTGTCCTTTCAATGGAAGCATCCCGATATTTGCCTGAAACGATTTAGGTATATCACGGGAAACCAAAATCCGGATAGCTGGAGACGGGGTTGAACCGTCGTCCTTCCGAATGCGAGTCTTGTGTGCTAACCACTGCACCACCTTGCTCGGTGATCGACGTTAGAGATATAGGTCTATAGTTGTGCACATGTGTTTGGCGTCCTTTCTTGAAAACGGGGATGACCTGTACCCTTTTCCAATCCTTTGGAACGCTACGTTCTTCTCGAGACCTACGGTACACCGCTGCAAGAAGGGGGTCAAGTTCCTTCGTGTACTCTGTGTAAAATCGAACAGGTATCCCATCAGGTCCAGCGGCCTTTCCTCTTTTGAGCAATTTTAATTGTTTTTCTATCCCTGTGTCATCTATTTCGATATGTACCACTTTGTCATCTGTGCGGCAGTCTACAGAAGGGAGTACAGTGCAGTCTTCCTCTCTGAAACAGCTTTGGAAAAAGACATTTAGTATTTCGGGCTTTAGTCCGTCATCTTCTGTTTCAGTACCATTTTCGTCACAGAGTGTCTGGACATTTAGTTTTGATCCACCTACCGCTTTGACATAAGAACAAAATTACTTAGGATTTTTTGCCAAGTCAGTACATAGTACTTTACTTTCGAATTCATTGTTTGTCTGCAAGAATTTGGCTATATTTATGTTTTCTGTGAAGTTCCCTTTGTTTCCGCAGAAGTTTTCTAACTCGGTTGTTGTACCATGGTGGCTCTTTTCCATCTCTTACGATCGTGCTTGCACATACTCATCTAATGCATATTGTGTGATAGTTCTGAACTTTGTCCACTGATCCTCAACACTATCTGTACCTGAGCCGTCAAGTACTCTGAAATCTGCATTTTGTCACTTTTGCTAAACAGAAAAATCTTCTTACCTTTTTTAATATTTCTATTTACGAATGAAATCATCGGTGCAGTAATCGCTTTATTATCGCTGTTTCCCTGTTCTGCGTTAACTGTTTCAAATAGTTCGGGTCTGTTTGTCACCAGAAGGTCTAATATGTTATCGCCACGAGTCTCGAGTCACGAGTTCTCTGTTAAACTGTGCAAGGTAGTTTTCAGACAAAGCACTTAAAAAAATTTCACTGGGTTCTCTGTCCCTGCCACCCGTTATAAACGTTTGAGTCTCCCAGTCTATATCCGGCAAATTAAAATCTCCACCCGGAACTATAACATGGTCGGGAAATCTACTCGAAATATTTTCCAAATTTTCCTTCATGTGCTCTGCCACAACAGCTGCTGACCCAGGGGGCCTATAGAGACATCCAATTACCATGTTTGAGCCTTCTTCAACCATGACCTTCACCCAAATTATTTCACATTTTGGATCTCCGTCAATTTCCTTCCACATTATTGCACTTTTTATCGCTATAATAACGCCTCCCCCTTCACTGTCAAGCCTGTCTCTGTGGTATCTATTCCATCTATGATTGGTTTGGTTTGTTTGATGATTAAAGGGACCAAACTACATGGTCATCGGTCCCTTGTTCCGTCGAAGTAAATCCATGGGATAAAACGGAAAACACACAGGACACACCACATGAGTTCGAGATGAAGAAAAAAAGAAAACAAAGCTGAACACACTAGAGACAACAGACGACAAGATAAGCACAGACAGACAAGAAACAGGCAGAAGAGCTTAAAACAGTAGAGCAGATGTCCGGGGCTGGAGGATCACGAGGATAAAGAAGGATTTGCCAGCCACTCTGCAACACATTAAAATCTCTAACCTGAAAGTACTAGAGTAGGAAGTACAGGGAGACAAAGGACAGGAACGAAAACTTAAATGGAAGACTAAAAGCCAGTGTTATGTAGAAAATTTAAAAATAAGGTAGCCGTGGAGGTATCGTCTCCTAAAATCGAAGGAAGGGAGTCAGGGAGGTTAAAATTCACTCTTAGAGCGTCGAGATGTGGACAGTCCACCAAAAGGTGGGCCACTGTCAAACGTGAACCGTAGCGACAACATGGTGAGGCCTCACGCTGGAGAAGATAGCCATGCGTGAGCCAAATGTGGCCAATGCGTAGGCGCAGAGGACCACAGAGTCCCTGCGAGAAGACCGCAGAGAAGACTTCTAATTATTTGTGCTCTCGTTGATGGCGCAAAGTTTATTGAGCGTAACCAAGCCGCACATTTCAGAATCGCATATCCGAAGAACTTAGTGGCGTAACACCGATCGGAGGTCAGGTTCGGGTATTTCAATCTACAGAATCGGCATACAAAGACTACTGATCGACCAGATCGGTCCAGGGCATAAACTGACTCCTGGATAAAAGCTACCTGAGTATAGCGTGGGTAGCACAGATCAATGGCCAATAAATCACTCAGCGAATCTCTGCATAATATGTAGGACACGCAGGGGCAGGAAAGAACATGCCCAAGGCCACGAGAGATGCCCACCAGTTCGGCAGTGAAGACACTGCAGCCATCCGGCCAGGAGCGCTGTTCGATATGGGCCTAGTGAGCAAAGGCAAAGCCAACGCGACCCTCAACCAGCGAGCCGCAATCTATAATCTTTAAAGTGTTAAAGGAGACTACTGTGGTAGTGGAAAAGTACGAATATGACTTCCTCCAATGGGCTAAACATCCCTGAGATATTAAGAAGGAAGAAGAGACCAACAGACTAATGCTTTGGTTTGTGAGTATTACTGGATAAGATGTACAATTTTGTTCTGTTATTGGTCGTATAAATTACACGTCCACCAATAAGTAATCCTTCTGTAAACAGAATGTTGTAAATATTTTCTCCTTTCCTGTTATCGACTTCTTCAGTTACAGGCTTCAGGTAAGTATTTAAGATACGTCATCTGTGCTTCTCTTGAAGGACACAAGATATAATGTCGGAGACTTGGTCAGTACGACGAAGAAAGCGCTATTGGCTGATTGCTACTTGAATCCAGGGTTCCCTTCGAACCTCTGTCTATATGGTAAAACCTCAGTCGCTAAGTGCGTAATCTGATAAGCTCACAGGCTCCAGAAAGTGAACTCGCTCCCATACGTTCATGTCTGTAGCAGGTACAGCACAGCTGCTGGTGTTGGTTGGGAGATGCGCCTGTTTTCTAGTTGCACCAGTATGTACCAGCAGACAGGGTGACACATCGTCGGTTCTCAGGTCCTCAACTTCAGCTGATACGAATAAAAGTCCTCGAACTGAACTGTCTCTCAGCTTGCACCGTCAGGTCGCAGCACGCATGTTATTTTTGTGCTGAGTCATCAGTTCTCTGATTCCATTGAAACTGCACATGGTATAGCAGATTGAATTGGGATTCCAGTTCATGACAGTTGCAGATCGATAATGGTATTTGTATAGGTGTAGGAGGCATATCTGTGCAGAATGGAAATACGACCAAATTCCTTTACAGATCCATCGCCTCAATACAGTTTAGGTGAAATCATTTCAGGACCAGTGTGGCCTAAATACAACATTGAGGAGACTAGATTAGCAATATTCGATGAGTCGGCTCTTGATACTAAGCAACCACCAGATAATCTAAGTCGCATGGGGTAATTTTACATCGATAATTGTAATGAAACATTGAGTTTTCATTGTTGTGGTTGTTTGAAGCATTAGCATGGAAAGGATGATCCTTGGACAGCACATGCTTTGTGATTCTCCAAACATATGCCTGTGATCCATGTAAAGAGCACTGACTTTGTGAATACTGACAGTCCAAGAAAAAAATGTGGATAGTTACAGCAAACGATGAGTTAAGTATTAAACTTAAATTATAAACAAAACAGTGTAATCAGAACAGTACGTGAATGAGGGTACTCTTCTGTGTAAAACTTCTTCCAGGACGATGAGGGTGCAATGTTCAATCCTTGTGGACACACTAATTTCTGTGTTAAATATGCTCTCTCCATTTTCTTGGACGTTGCATGTTGGGAACGTATAGCATCAACAGTTAGAGTAGTTATTCAATGTAATTAAGACAATTTCAGCGTATATTGTAATGTCTTGTCATTGCCACATGTTAAAATCCATAGTTCACAAATTAATATGTACCTATTCTGATGCACAACTATTTCTTTATGGAGGGACCAAGATCACTACGTAATTCATAACCCTACCCCCAAAACTACACAATTATATACAACAATGCTCAGACTATGAGGAGCAGACCTTATTTGAGAATTTGCATTAGCAAATAATATTTACATTGCACTGGTATAAATGCTACTGTTTGTGTGTACGGTGGAAGGCTTCCTAAAGTGCTATATACACCAACTTCATGATATTTTACACTTTAAAATGGCATGGTTTGAGAGCATTATGTCAACACTGTCGGTTTGTTCTTAATCACTAACGTCATTGCAGCTCCACCTTCCTGCTGTACTGAAATCGTCTACACCGTGTGAGAATTGGACTCGGTAATAGCAGGCTCCACTCATTGTATTCGTGTACCCAGTGCGCTAATGTGTCTCCTTCATTTGAGTGCTGTAACTCTATCAGTTCTGCTAGCATTGGGTCAGATGTCCCTCCGCTGTTCGTCCACATGCGTACAGGCAGACCATTCACCATAGTGCTCCTGTGTATGGCTATGATAAGCTACTATGACTCCAACAGAGGTGGGAAGTTCTATATTAAAACAGGGGAAGCGTTGTAATCCACAATAACGTCACCGGTACAGTCTGTCCTTCGCTGTTTGGTACTCTCTCACATTAATCGTGGTAGTTACCATAAAATTATCGCATTACGTTATTATTTACTGCAACTTTTTTCTACGGAATATGCTATGACGCCATTAATTTATACACAGTGCACGTCTTCTACCTCACGAAACTACAACCTAAATTTACAGTAACTGAACTATATTGTTTTCATAGTACTATAAGATGTGTCCTAGGTGGAGTGTATTGTTCGGCAGGAGGTGACTTATCGTTTATACAGTGACATCTTCTGTTATACCATCCAATAAATCAGTTATGGTTCACTGTTTAGCGTGGATGACCTCCAATTGTAGAGTAAAACTTTTATAATATATTATAATGTCAAATCCCAAGCCAAGGGGCGGACAACGTTATTGGTAATTACGTTACCGATCTAATAAAGTGGACAGGTACGTGAGTGTTACGGTATTACCCGGGAGGAGACCACTACAGAATGGATTGTGTGCCCTTTCCCTATGCATGACTGTTGAGGTATGTCTTGCTGACTTGTATTTTCCTTTTCAGCTATTCTGTTACGTCACTTCACAAATTACTGATACTTCCTCATCGCCATTGTTGGTGTAATTATATTTCTTTCCTTGCATTACGACGTTGATATCTTCGTCTCTGATAACCGACATTATCATTATTTACACTACGATGTTGAGAGACTACACCTTGTAATATTTAGAGCCATTTTCTTTGAGCTTTGCTTATTCAAAGTTCTAACGTAGACGACGTGGTTCAGGGTTTGATATTAAGCGTATATTCTAGCCATGGCAGCATCATGTGCTGGTAGAATCTCTGACGTCATTTTATGTTGTGATCAATTTTTTTTTTTAAAGAAATAACTGACGACATCCGAATCTACTTATCTATACGTTGTAGCGCGTAGCACCAATTCGGTACGTACTATGGCATTTGTTTAACATTTATAGCTATGAAGGGTAGTAATACAAAGTCTTCTGTTAAGCATCCGGTATCCTACGATAGCTCTGTAAAGTATATGTAATTGATTTTTCGTAGTGACTTAGTTTATATTAGAATAAACATGCACTTAAATGAGTTATATAGGCCATTTATATGCGTTAGTTCTTAATTTGTGGTTGCTCAGTGTGAGACATCTCATAGTATATTACGGTAAGTCTTTCTCGTGAGGTAAAGTCCCTTACACACTCTTTAGAGCTGTCACGTATCTCACTGTTTCCATGTTTGGTCCTGTGTTTACGAGCTGTAGGCTGCATGTTCTTCTGTGGTCTAAGTAATATTGTTGGTTATAAAATAACATTATTCTTTCCGTCGTGGCCGAGCGGTTCTAGGCGCTTCAGTCCGGAACCGCGCGACTGCTATGGTCGCAGATTCGAATCCTGCCTCGGGCATGGATGTGTATGATGTCCATAGGTTAGTTAGGTTTAAGTTTTTATAAGGTCTAGGGGACTGATGACCTCAGACGTTAAGTCCCATAGTGTTCAGAGCCATTTGAACCAACTTTCCTTAGTTTCTTAATAAGGTAATTGTGCTATGCATTTGTTTATGTTGCTGTATACTGATACAGAGTTTTATGTTCGTCAGCGATATTTTGGAGAAGTGTAAAAGCGTAGACCGGATACTCATTTTACGTGTTTAACACCGTGAACATCGCTCTCTTCACACTGCTGCTGTATTATTTAAATTATTGTGACCAATAATATAGGACAGATTCTGACTGCAAATTTCTGTTATTTACAGAGCTTTTAGTAGTTCAGTGTCATTTTTAATAAAACCAAAAATTGGCATGAATAGCTTCGACTATAATGTTTCTAGTGAATAATATGAAGCATTGTCTTTGTAAATTCTAAAATGATGTTCGGGAACATTTCCGAATGTTGGAATATATATATTTTCTAAGGCTATGTTGTGGGTAGGCCAAATTAGTCCTGCTTAGCCAATACGTATTTCCTTCTACAGTCATAAGCCTGGTTAAGTTACCATTACGATATCTACCCTGTAAAATGTCAACTGTTATTAGGTGTTGAAAATTGCCAATGCCACACATGTTTTATACGTTTGGGGGCACTAATTTGACGAATATGTGTATATTTGGAAATTAACTCGTTCTTTCTTTTACACTGTAGACCCATTTTTTCAATATTTTGGTGCCAAATAGTGATTTCATGTCTTAAACTAGACAAGGTATGTAGACTTGGCACTTTGTCGGGCTGCTGATGTATTTTGCAGATACTTTAGAGTTTATTCAAGATATTAGATGTAGAAGACTGATTAATTTACAAATCTGTTAAGCTATTTAACTGTGTAGTAGCATATTGCCAGCAGCACGAAATCGTGGTCTAAAATCGAACTTGCCCTCAACTGGCTATGGAAACATTGAATTAACAGAACTACTGACGCATTCGGCAGATATTTTAGATTTTCTGCAGCCTCATACATTTAGAAAACAATTTTTTTACAGCTCTGTTTCGTTTCATATTTGCAAGATTCTGACATCTTATTAACTGATTGCAGGCCTGGATGCTCTGTGTAGACATCGCTCGTTTTTGGTTGCCGACATATTTTGCAGCCATTTTAGAATACTGTAACATCTTACCTGTGGAAAATAATATATTTACGTCTCAATGTTGTGTTTTCTTCTGTAGAGCCATGTGTCGCTAAGAGTGAGAACTACTTACTCATGGTACAAGCAACGACCTAAGTACGATGTTTACCAGGGTGGTGTGGTAAAGCACTCCATCTTTGATCGATTTTGAACTGTAGCCATCTGCTGGTGGAAGGAAGAATAGGGATGCGAAACGCGATTTGCTCTTATTTCATTTTTTGAGATTGTGGGATGATATTTAAGGAAAAATCAACGTTCAACAAATGTGAATTCCCAATTTGTTGGTTTTTCGTTACTTATTGAGAAAATTAATGTCGATTTTTCAGTGCAATTATCTGCTGGTGACAGAAATAAGTAAGTTGTGGTTGGTTGGTTTGTGGGATTGAAGGACCAGACTGCTAGGGCCATCGGCCCCTAAGTAAGCTGTGAAAGTGGACTTACCTTTATTAACGTTTTCAGAACTTGTGGCATAATGTTCAAGGTATAAATGTCATTTTCAATAAAAAAGAATTACTATTTCTTTATTAATATTTTGCAAGTAAATGTTGAGTTCTAATTGCTTATAGAAAAATTTCCTGTCCACTCAAAAATGTTCAAATAGGTGTGAATTCCTAACGCACCAAACTGCTCGGGTTATCGGTCCCTACACTCACACACTACTTTGTAAGGTGGGTATAATTTCGCACCTTACATGCAGTCATCTACATCCATTGCCGTGATTTACAACCAGAATTAGGTATCATTTGATAGGTTGTATATCGTATATGTGAATATTTAAAGAAGACTGACGTTGTCAAGTACACCTTGTAAATAGTTGTTAACGCCTATTGCATGAAAAGTGACGAAGTGTCTTTATTATCAAAACCGCGTAATGAATGACTGTCTTACTAGTAGAGGTTGGAACGCCAGTGGAAATGAAACGAGAGGCGTAACTCAAGCCCTGGATGGAAACGCCCGCCCAAGTATGTTGGTCCTGCTTCAAACAGGAAGTGTGGACACCTGAGCCCATAAGCACAATACATCGACGGCTGGCCGGTGTTGTAATGGGGCAGAAGGATAACCGGATAAAACTTCGGAAACTCTTAAAATCTTGGACACAGCAGAGAGGAAAGAGGAAGCGTTGCCTCAGAAAACGCAGGCTGGGTTCTTTTTGAGGATTTTTACTCTGAGAATCCTACCATTGTACGAGTATAGGTATTTCCTCGCAAACATCCCCTCTGGACAACAAAAGACTAAAATATGGTTGGCCGACGTTCAGAAGAATCTGTAGAGAGAGAGAATATTCTGTGGTTTCGAGAATATGATTCGCCTTCTGAATTGCGAGGGAAGGGAGCCGAGCTTTACTGGGAAGCCAGTGGTGGAGAGAAGAGGTCTTCTGTTTTGAGCGCCCGGGTTTGACAGTCGCTCAGTATCAGCTTTTGTTGGTCCACACGGATTTCCTATCTTTGCTCTAAGGAGATTTTATAGTTACAACGGTTAGGCACTGCAATGTTGTGAACTTATACGATTCTGGACTTCGCCTCTGGGTAGGGAGTTCGCCGTTGAGCATGCAGCGTTCAGTGGCTGAGAACACTTCCTCTGTCTGTACTCATGTAGAGACGTTATCTGAATTTCGTCCTTGTGGCTGGGAACTAACATTTCTTGTCTGAAGAACGCAGAGAGGAGAAGACATTATTAGATCATACTAGTCAGAGGACCGCCTTCTGCCTTCCTAGTGTTTTAAAGAGTTTTTATTTTTTAGCGAGGGTCCTTCCATCGTCGCAGACATGTACGACAACCATCACTCCGGCGCACCGGATGAAGTACATACGGTGATATTGCTAATTGCTTCGGCTTATTGGGGCTATAAAGCTTAACAGATATGATCACGTAAATTTTATTTTCACTGTGGTTGCGCACTACAATAAATCATGTTTGAAAGTAGCGTCTTGTAATGTTTGGTACGTAGGCGATGTCAGTCATCTCGCGTTATTTATATTAGATCGGGTAGCCATAAAAAGGGGTAATTTGGGCAATTAATCAATCACATTAGTTAGGAAATCCATTCGTATCTCTTTATGTCCTTTGCTCTTTTGATATATAAATATTTTAATTGTATAAATAGGTTTTAATCTACAATAAATGTAAAAGCAGAAATAACATTTATCACTTAGTAATTACTAGCTCCCTTAGTCATTCATTTATGTTGATGTTGTAATTTATTTATTAACCCTTTCAGGGGAAGTGGTTCCGTTTGATACCACCTACAATTTTCTCATTTTGTGGCAAAAGGGCAGTGACTACATTTGGGGACACCATTGAGCAGCCTAGTTGGTGCCGTCCTCCAGCGGATGTCACTGGAACCGCTTCAAAATCTGTAAATATTAGCAAGTAGTGAGGCGAGTTGGATAGCCATTTTTGTACGCTGTGCTCGAACGTTTTTGTTCTCAAATTGTGACTGTATTCTTCTGTATTAGGTAACTTTTATGCATGTATTAAATGCAGAATATTGTGGTTCAAATGGCTCTGAGCACTATGGGACTTAATATCTATGGTCATCAGTCCCCTAGAACGTAGAACTACTTAAACCTAAGTAATCTAAGGACAGCACACAACACCCAGTCATCACGAAGCATAGAAAATCCCTGACCCCGCCGGGAATCGAACCCGGGAACCCGGGCGTGGGAAGCGAGAACGCTACCGCGCGACCACGAGCTGCGGACCAGAATACTGTGCTGTTTACATTAATACTACATGTACTGCAATAATAACCAAAATAATGCATTTATTTCCGAGAATGTTGTAGTGTTTCAATTTAAAACCACTGCTCCTGTAACGACAGCATTAGTAGGTGTGACGATTTTTTTTTCCGGTTTCACGTGATGTGTTCTCACAACTAAAGGACGAGGAAATTCTGGAGTGCCTTTTCGCAGATATTCCTTCAGATCCTGACTCACAGATTGACACTAGCGCCAGTCGGTGTGGCCGTGCCGTTCTAGGCACTTCAGTCTGGAACCGCGTGGCCGCTACGGTCGCAGGTTCGAATCCTGCCTCGGGCATGGATGTGTGTGATGTCCTTAGGTTAGTTAGGTTTAAGTAGATATAAGTTCTAGGGGACTGAAGACCACAGATGTTAAGTCCCATAGTGCTGAGAGCCATTTGAACCATTTTTGACACTAGCAGTGACAGTGAAAGTGATGTTCTAGCTTAAGACAGTGACTTGGATTTGCTAATGAAAGCACCTGTTTTATCTCAAATTATTTCGGAAAGTGAGAGTGAGGACCATTTTGACAATGACAGTGATTATAGTTTCAGAGCTAATGACGATTTGCCACTGTCTTGCATTGCGAATTTTTCATGGAGAAAGGACGTCAGTGCAATGAACTTTGCCGGGAATATTTCAGAGGAAGCTGGTGTACGAGGAAAACTTAAAAATTACAGTGAAGGTATGCAACCAGTAGATTTTTTTTCTGTCTGTATTGTGACACTATGTTAGAACACATAGTTTTCCAGTCTAACCTGTACGCAACACAGAAAGATGGCAATTTCAGGCCTCTTTCTAAAGCAGAACTAAAAGTATTTCTGGCTATAAACATTCTAATGGGAATCAAGAAACCTTGTTCTTATCGTGACTGCTGGTCATTCCATAAGGAACTTCGAAATGAGTACATTTCCTCACTAATGTCGGTGAAAATGTTCAGCTGGATTTTGACACATATTCATATCAATGACAACGCTGTTATGCCTTCAAAGGAGAGCAGAAATTACGACAAATTATATAAAATCTGTCCACTAATCAATCAGATACTGATAAACTTCAAAGAATTGTATGCACCTACTAAGGAGCAAGCTATAGACGAATGCATGGTGAAGTTCAAAGGACGAATATATGCCCCAAAAGCCAATCAAGAGGGGATACAAAATCTGGATCAGAGCTGATAGGCTTGGATATATTTGTGATTTCAGATATATACTGGAAACGTTGGAGGAATAGTGGAAAAATCCTTATGAGAGAGAATTGTGAGATATATGTGTAAAGGCTTGGAAGGAAAGGGATACCACATATACTTTGACAATTTTTTTACCAGTGTCTCACTTTTACAGAAGCTAAAAGATGACGGACTTTTTGCCTGTGGAACAATTAGATCACACAGAAAAGGACTTCCTACGCTAAAAACAGACAAAGAGTTGCAAAGAGGAGAGTTTCACTGGTCTGTTCGTTCTGATGGCATTGCCTGCATCAAATGGAAAGACAAAGGTGTAGTAGTGATGCTGTCTGCAAGTGATTCACCTGTATGCGTTGAGGAAGTCAGCCGTAAAGAAAAGGATGGAAAAATCACAAAGGTACCTTGCCCAAAAATAGGGAAATCATATAACGCAAATGTGGAATGTGTCGATAAGGCAGATATGATGAACAACTTTTATGCAATAGACAGGAAATCACGAAGGTGGTGGCTAAGATTATTTTGGTATATAGTCCATATTTCAATTGGAAATCCATTTATTCTGTTTCGATTATGTAATCCAACAGCGAAGCAAGTGCTAAAGGATTTTCGAAGACGTGTTGCCTCAGGCCTGGTAGGCAGTAATGCCTTCGAAGATAGTCCTGGCCATCCCAGTACACCGTCAGAACCAACTGGAAAAAAATTCAAGACTGTTGTTCCCCATGAGAAACATACATCAGAAGCAAAACATCTGCCAAAACATGGAACCTCAAGGCACTGTGTGCGCTCAGCACAAAGAAAGAACCCCACAGAAGCAGATCGACATGTAGTCACTGCCAGGTAGCCTTATGCTTATCTGCAGAAAGGAATTGCTTCTTACTGGTCCAAATGATTCAAATGGCTCTTAGCACTATGGGACTCAACTGCTGTGGTCATTAGTCCCCTAGAACTTAGAACTACTTAAACCTAACTAACCTAAGGACATCACACACATCCATGCCCGAGGCAGGATCCGAACCTGCGACCGTAGCAGTCGCACGGTTCCGGACTGCGCGCCTAGAACCGCGAGAGCATCGCGGCCGGCGCTTCTTACTGTATCATCAAAAGTGATGACATTTAACGGACAGTGGCTCCATTTGAAACCACCCTGTATGTGTTTAGTTTATGTACATTTCAATCAATTTTAAAATTTTTCTGTCTCACTGTATGAAAATTAAGACAATAAAAACGAGGAAAAGTTAAAAATTAACTTTTTTTATTTTTCCCCTGAGTGGGTTAAAGAGCAGAAACGAGGAGATAATGTCACTATTAAGAGATCTTAAGATCTGTTTCAGGAGCAGTCATACAGTGCCAAATCTTCATATTCGCGTTCAGTATTTTCCGTTGAGCACATTCGTTTTACACCCGCCTAGAGTGGCATCTTGGATATAGCTTACCCTACTAGGATAGCCGTACCGTAGATGCAACCACAACGGAGGGGTATCTGTTAAGAGACCAGACAAACGTGTGGTTCCTGAAGAGGGGCAGGAGCCTTTTCAGTAGTTGCAAGGGCAACAGTCTGGATGATTGACTGATCTGGCCTTGTAACACTAACCAAAACGGCCTTGCTGTGCTGGTACTGCGAACGGCTGAAAGCAAGGGGAAACTACGGCCGTAATTCTTCCCGAGGGCATGCAGCTCTACTGTATGGTTAAATGATGATGGCGCCCTCTTGGGTAAAATATTCCGGAGGTAAAATAGTCCCCCATTCGGAACTCCGGGCGGGGACTACTCAAGAGGATGTCGTTATCAGGAAAAAGAAAACTGGCGTTCTTCGGATCGCAGCGTTGAATATCAGATCCCGTAATCGGGCAGGTAGGTTAGAAAATTTAAAAAGGGAAATGGATAGGTTAAAGTTAGATATAGTGGGAATTAGTGAACTTCGGTGGCAGGAGGAACAAGACTTTTGGTCAGGCGAATACAGAGTTATAAATACAAAGTCAGATAGGGGTAATGCTGGAGTAGGTTTAATAATGAATAGGAAAATAGGAATGCGGGTAAGGTACTACAAACAGCACAGTGAACGCATTATTGTGGCCAAGATAGACACGAAGCCCAGGCCTACTACAGTAGTACAAGTTTATATGCCAACTAGCTCTGCAGATGACGAAGAAGTATATGATGAATGAAAACAAATTATTCAGATAGTGAAGGGTGACGAAAATTTAATAGTCATGGGTGACCGGAATTCGGTAGTAGGAAAAGGGCGAGAAGGAAAAGTTGTAAGTGAATATGGATTGGGGCTAAGAAATGAAAGAGGAAGCTGCCTGGTAGAATTTTGCACAGATCACAACTTAATCATAGCTAACACTTGGTTCAAGAATCATAAAAGAAGGCTGTATACACGGAAGAAGCCTGGACATGCTGACAGGTTTCAGATAGATTATGTAATGGTAAGACAGAGATTTAGAAACCAGGTTTTAAATTGTAAGACTTTTTCAGGGGAGATGTGGACTCTGACCACAATCTATTGGTTATGAACTGTAGATCAAAACTGAAGAAACTGCAAAAAGGTAGGAATTTAGGGAGATGGGACCTGGATAAACTGAAAGAACTAGAGGTTGTACACAGTTTCAGGGAAAGCATAAGGGAACAATTGACAGCAATGGGGGATAGAAATACAGTAGAAGACGAATGGGTAGCTTTGAGGCATGAAGTAGTGAAGCAGCAGAGGATCAAGTAGGTGAAAAGACGAGGGTTAGTAGAAATCCTTGGGTAACAGAAGACATATTGAAATTAATTGATGAAAGGAGAAAATACAAAAATGCAGTAAATGAAGCAGGCAAAAAGGAATACAAACGTCTCAAAAATGAGATCGACAGGAAGTGCAAAATGGCTAAGCAGGGATGGCTAGAAGACAAATGGAAGGATGTAGAGGTTTATCTCACTAGGGGTAAGATAGATACTGCCTACAGGAAAATTGAAGAGACCTTTGGAGATAAAAGAACCAGTTGCATCAACATCAAGAGCTCAGATGGAAACCCAGTTCTAAGCAAAGAAGGGAAAGCAGAAAGGTGGAAGGAGTATATAGAAGGTCTATACAAGGGCGATGTACTTGAGGACAATATTATGGAAATGGAAGAGGTTGCAAATGAATATGAAATGGGAGATACGATACTGCGTGAAGAGTTTGACAGAGCACTGAATGACCTGAGTCGAAACAAGGTCCCCGGAGTAGACAATATTCCATTGAAACTACTGACTGCGCTTGGGAGATCCAGTCCTGACAAAACTCTAGTATCTGGTGAGCAAGATGTATGAAAGAGGCGAAATACCCTCAGACTTCAAGAAGAATATAATAATTCCAGTCCCATAGAAAGCAGGTGTTGACAGATGTGAAAATTACCGAACTATCAGTTTAATAAGTCACAGCTGCAAAATACTAACACTAATTCTTCACAGACGAATGGATAAACTAGTAGAAACCGACCTCAGGGAAGGTCAGTTTGGATTCCGTAGAAATGTTGGAACACTTGAGGCAATACTGACCCTACGACTCATCATAGAAGGTAGATTAAGGAAGGGCGAACCTATGTTTCTAGCATTTGTAGACTTAGACAAAGCTTTTGACAATGTTGACTGGAATACTCTCTTTTAAACTCTGAAGGTGGCAGGGGTAAAATACAGGGAGCGTAAGGCTTTTTACAGTTATAAGAATCGAGGGGCATGAAAGGGAAGCAGGGGTTGGGAAGGGAGTTAGACAGGGCTGTAGCCTATCTCCGATGTTCTTTAATCTGTATAATGAGCAAGCAGTAAAGGAAACAAAATAAAAATTCGGAGTAGGTATTAAAATCCATGGAGAAGTAATAATAACTTTGAGGTTCGCCGACGACATTGTAATTCTGCCACAGACAGTAAAGGACTTGGAAGAGCAGTTGAATGGAGTGGAAATTGTCTTGAAAGGAGGATATAAGACGAACATTAACAAAAACAAAACGAGGATAATGGAATGTAGTCGAATTAAGTCGGGTGATGCTGAGGGAATTAGATTAGGAAATGAGACACTTAAAGTAGTAAAGGAGTTTTGCTATTTGGAGAGCAAAATAACTGATGATGTTCGAAGAAGAGAGGGTATAAAAGTTAGACTGGCAGTGGCAAGGAAAGCGTTTCTGAAGAAGAGAAATTTGTTACCATCGAGTATAGATTTAAGTGTCAGGAAGTCGTTTCTGAAAGTATTTGAATGGGGTGTAGCCATGTATGGAAGTGAAACGTGGACGATAAATAGTTTTCAGAAGAAGAGAGTAGAAGCTTTTGAAATGTAGTGCTACAGAAAAATGCTGACGATTAAATGGGTAGATCACGTAACTAATGGGGAGGTACTGAATAGAATCGAGGACAAGAGAAATTTTGGGTACAACCTTACCAAAAGAAGGAATCGGTTTGCAGGACACATTCTGAGACATCAAGGAATCATCATTTTAGTACCGTTTGCAGCGTGTGTGGTACAAATCGTAGAGGGAGGCTAAAAGATGAATACAGTAAGCAGACTGAGAGTGATGTAGGTTGCAGTAGTTGCTCGGAGATGAAGAGGCTTGCACAGGATAGAGTAGCATAGAGAGCTGCATCAAACCAGTCTCAGGACTGAAGACCACAACAACAACAACAACAACAACTAGGATCCTACTTAGAGTCTCCGGATAGTAGCCATAAAGTGGTTTGAAACCTCTGAAATTTTCCAATAAATTTATTCCCATTCATAATGTTTAGGTGTTGTTGATAGTGATCACTAGCTTGCGTGAATAGTTTGCTCTGATAAAGTCACACGATAACATTAAAAATAATATTTTTGTATTTTATTGTATTTATTTTCAGAGGCGTAGCGTTTCAGCCCGCTAACTGCCATTTGTTGATATTTATGTTATGTCATTTGTCATTGTATTTCGTTTGCATTGTACCTACACTGCTCGCCCACGACGTTGCCATTAGTTTAGTTTGTTGTTGTAGATATTTTTGTTATATGTCCGTTGCATAACAAATGTGGGTAGTGCAAATTGTGTGTACTTTTAAGAGAACTCTCATCAGGGAGCAGTCCATGATAACTAGGGCGAAAGCAAGCTGAGGAGCATAACAGGTCACTAGTTGTAACAATATAGAAATGGCAGATAAACGTGGTAGTCAAGAAAGCCTATGGGATGAGAAAGAGCTAGCTTTGTTAGCAGCACAAGGCACAGTAGTGGAGAATATCGATCCAAGGGAACTTTTAAGGATGACGGACATAGTTAAACCCGTGATGGGGAATCTGATAGCGAAGATGAGGAACAGAGACACACTGAGGCAATCTCAAAGATACGGGTCTATGATGTAGGGAGTCCATGTGAACCCGGAACAACTAGGAATCGTGGTAGACCGACGTCAGTGTTATCTTCACGAGGCAACATATAAGGGGAACACGGTGATAACTTTTTCGAATGCCAAGAAATGGAAAGGGAAGATCACCAAAGAGTAGAGGAATGGAAATTCACTAAAGGAGAGAAGATTTAGATAACACAGGTGTGTTTGACATCCTTGCCTGCCTGAAAGCAATGGGAAGAGTATTGGGCAGTTAAATAAAAAGGGGAATGATGAAGTACGGTCGGAATTGGGAGATCAAATACAAAGGGGGAATGATGAAGTACACTCTGAAATCGGAAGAAAAATTAAAAACGTTAGTGCTGAAAAGGGAAGTTAAATTCAAAACGTTAGCGTCGAAATTCAGTCGATAAAACATGAAACGAGGGTTGTGAAGAACGAGGTATTGAAGTTGCCAAAGAAACTAGAACGAGAGATTGCGGAGGTCAGAATAACCGCAAACGAGGCGTGATTACTAATGAGGGGCGCAAAGTAGATTGTTCTTGAAACATTGGAGAAAACAGAAAATACGACAAAGACAGGAACATGTGCATTAACAAAGTTGCAGAGGCGCTTGAAACAAGTAGAAACAACGCAGCTGCAAAAGACAGAAATTGCGCCAAGTAAGGTATTGACCGTGGAGCTCTCACATTTTAAACAAAACATGGACAGCGAAATTAAGCATATAGCTCAGGAAATCATATCGTAACTTAGTCAAAAATTACATCTCAGAAAAGAAATAGTAGGTGATTTGGAAATAACAGAAACCGAAAGAGTCAGTTCAAACTTCACACGATCATGTCAAAGCACAAACGGTCCTAGAATGTGCTCGAATGTAAGAGTTGCTCGGCAACTACAGACTGAAAGCGTATCTGCAGAGCAACGAAATATCGCTACAGATATGGTCCCTGCGTCTATACAGGGCACGACAGGGTCGCAAATTGCGAATTTTGAGAACAGCAATGAGATATTTCATATGCATAATTGTTACTCATTAATGCACACCATCGGACATTTTTGCAGTGATGAAAACGTGACAGGGAGTAGAAGAGAAGAGCCGGCCGGTGTAGCCGTGCGGTTCTAGGCGCTTCAGTCTGGAACCGCGTGACCGCTACGGTCGCAGGTTCGATCCTGCCTCGGGCATGGATGTGTGTGATGTCCTTAGGTTAGTTAGGTTTAAGTAATTCTAAGTTCTAGGGGACTCATGACCACAGATGTTAAATCGCATAGTGCTCTGAGCCCTTTGAAGTAGAGAAGATGCCCAAGGTAACAGTAGAGAGGAAACGTTAGCACCAAGTTAGAATGTGGCAGGCCGAGTGGGAAGAAATTCTAATGAAATTTTCGATTTTAACCATTTTACCTCTGTGCGAAATTTCCAGCTTTACATAGACGAGGGTAATGTTTTACTCCAAAAAACTTTTATTGGACAATTTGATTTATCATTACCTCCTCATTGGCGTCTGATGTACAAATCGGACTTCGTATGTTCACATATCGAGGAAACATCGGCCGAATGCATACGGGACATCGCAAAATCGTGCACGTCATACGAAGAGTTCTGTGACGCAGTTTTAAACAAATACTGGTCCAAGGAGACACAGAACAGGATAAAACAGAAAATAATGATGAGCAGAGACTTGGAGAGTTCAGGGTTCCGTAGGCCTGTGAAAAATTTCGAAAACTTCACCAATAAGAAATCTGTATTTGGACGTCCCGTGCACACTGGCTGAGATCATAAGACTGTGTTACATGAAATTGCCAAGTTCCTACCAGAAACCGCTCGTCGCCCAATGTGCAAGTGATGCAAAAGGATTCAAGGGTATCCTAAGAGAGTTGGAATTTGCTTTTAACGATCATCAGGTAGAGAAAAACGTACTCAGAGAGACGTGTTAATTGAAAGAAGTGAGAGCAACGAAGGGAATAACTGAGGCCACAATTGGAAAAACGAAGTAAATCAGCCTCCTCACCAAAATGTGGACCATACATATAGTAGTGGGAACAATGTACACTGGAAGAACTATGGCAGAGAACATAGGAAACAAAATGATGGGAGCCACAAAATAATGTCGCATCATGGGGCGACAATAGAGAAACTCGTCAACGGTCTGACCGAGGATGGGGTGGAATGAATAATAACAGGAATCGGGAACAATCAACTGAAATTAGACCATGTAACCCTGGGAGAGTACGCTAAAATGACAGAAAAAGTGAACAATGACTAGGCTAGACGACGGGCACTAGTGAAAACATGCCCGTAAACCTTCTCCAAAGTAATAACATAAATATTATAGAATATGTGGACATGAGAGAGATATTACTTGAAGAAAAGGAAACGTTACCTAAAATGGTGGTAAAAGTACAAATTGGAGGAATTATGGATGCTGCTGTAATAGACAGTGGAAGTGAACTCTCAGCTAGTTCGGAGAGGCTGTTCGCAAAATGCAAGGATTCAGTTAACCCATCGATGCTCACAGTACAAGAAACTAAGGTACGATGTACGTTAGTTGGGAATTATATGGATATATCGCAACAAACACGTCTAGATTTCGAATGCCAAGGACACCATATTACTGCAAATCTGTCCATAATTCCGAAAGTAACAGCTGATACAATAATCGGTATAAATTTTCTTTCAGTGCAAAAAGCTATCATTGATCTGGGAAGAGGGGAGTTAACGTTTGGGAAAAAGAATAAAATAAAATCAATTTGATGAGATGGCAATAAAAACTCAAATTCTGGCGAGCTGTTTAAAACTACAATTCAC
The DNA here is from genome assembly GCF_023897955.1 of Schistocerca gregaria. Lineage (NCBI taxonomy): Eukaryota > Metazoa > Arthropoda > Insecta > Orthoptera > Acrididae > Schistocerca > Schistocerca gregaria. The sequence goes on from NC_064931.1 coordinate 841,342,424, forward strand.
TGACCAGCACGGAGTTCAGCGGTTCAAATGGCTCTAAGCACCATGGGACTTCTATGTGGTCATCAGTCCGCTAGACTTAGAACTACTTAAACCTAACTAGCCTAAGGAGATCACACACATCCACGCCCAAGGTAGGATTAGAACGTGCGGCCGTAGCAGCAGCGCGGTTCCGGAGTGCAAAGCCTAGAACCGCTCGGCCACAGCAGCTGGCTTGTAGTTCAGAGGGAATAGTGTAGATAAAATAATGAGAATAAAACACAGTTCAAGTTAGAATATGAGCAGATAAATGAAATTAACGATAATATTGATTCGAATCTTGAGAATCTAGAATAGGTAATATGGACAGGCAAGGGTTGGAGTTTGCTCTCAAAAATAACACACAGATCTTCTTACCCAAAACGGGATGCATTAAGGACTATCAATATAAATTTGAGATAAAGAAACATACACAATTTCGGTAGCCTCCTTATGCCATCCCACGGTCATACCGTGAAAGGGTCCACGCAGAACCACGAACAATGAAGGACGAAGGTGTAAATGAAATCTGAGGATAATAGTCCGCTACGCATAGTAGATAAACAGGACGGTGGAGTTCGACTGATGTTAGACTCACGCCAAATAAATGCCATTCATGTGCCTGAGACGGATCGCCCTGAAAGATTTGAGGAGCTACTTCAACGATTTCACGGGGTTTGGGTGTTTTCCTCACTTGATTTGCGATCGAGCTTTTGGCAGATAGGGCTCGATCCTGATTGATGAAAATACATGACCTTTATTGTCTTCGGAATGTGTTTTCCATTCAAAAAAACTTCCTTTTCGATTAAATATATCTTCAGCTTCATTTATCAAGGGTTTTAGCAAAATATTGAGTGAAGAATGAAAAGAGGAGCTCAAGTGATATGTAGACGATATATTGATAGTAGAAAATACCTGGGAAAGACATAAAAAACTCTTAGAGGAAGTATTAGGCAATTTTAAATGGTATGGGGTGACTGCAAATATTGATAAGTCTTGCTTTGGGAGCAGTAGTGTTAGCTTTCTGGAACAGGTGTTAACAGGAGAAGGGGTTAGTTCCCAGCCATAGAAGAAGTCAGCAATTATAGAGTTTGCCACTCCTACAACCAAAAAACAACTGAGAGCGTTTCTAGGGATAATAAATTTTTATAAAACGTTTATCTATATAGAAACATTAGCTAGTCCCCGACTGTGCCAATTGACGGGGAAAAGGAACACCCTGTGTATGGGGTGAGAATGCAGAACGAGAATTCAATAATTTGAAGGCGGCACTCGTCAATGCTCCCATTTTATCACACCCTGACTTATCACAAGATTTTTGTATGGCCACGGACAGCGCGAAGAGCGGTCTGGGAGTCATGGTGTTTCAGGAGTTTGAACAAGATGGCAACTTAGTACACGGAACAATCGCCTTTGGTAGCAGGGTACTATCCAAAAGTGAAAGGAATTACTCTGTTAGCGAATTTGAAGCCCTTACAATATTATGGGGATTTAAAAAAACTTAGATAATTTCTGTTCGGTAGAAAAACAAAAGTCCATAATGACCATAGGGCCCTAGAATTTCTCCTAACCGCCAAAATTCCATATGGAAGACTAGTGAGGTGGGTAGGTATGCTTCAAAAAATACCAGTTTTCAACAGTCTGTGTGGCTGGTCCGACAAACGTCATTTCCGACGCCCTTCCCCGCTCACCTATTGGTATAACGGTAGAGACGGCTGAAGAATTAGATCAAAAGCACTTTTCGTTGTTCTACCTCATGGGGTTGCATTAGAAAACTTAGTCACTCTAACGATGCGGAATAAAATGTTTCAAATGGCTCTGAGCACTATGGGACTTAACATCTGTGGTCATCAGTCCCCTAGAACCTAGAACTACTTAAACCTAACTAACCTAAGGACATCACACACATCCATGCCCGAGGCAGGATCGAACCTGCGACCGTAGCGGTCACGCGGTTCCAGACTGAAGCGCCTAGAACCGCACGGCCACACCGGCCGGCTCTTCTCTTCTACTCCCTGTTACTTTTTCATCACTGCAAAAATGTCACTGCTAGTGTCGAAAATGGTTCAAATGGCTCTCAGCACTATGGGACTTAACATCTGTGGTCTTCAGTCCCCTAGAACTTAAACTACTTAAACCTAACTAACCTAAGGACATCACACACATCCATGCCCGAGGCAGGATTCGAACCAGCGACCGTACCGGTCACATGGTTCCAGACTGAAGCGCCTAGAACCGCACGGCCACACCTGCCGGCAGGCTGCGGAATATCCAAAGTGAGCAGGACAAGGAGCCAGATTTAGTCAAAATAAATTTTAAAAAATGAAAGCATCGGACGCAGGCTAGGAAAAGACAGCACTACCTACTGAGAAAAGGGATTCTGTTTTATAAGGCAAACGTTAATGATTTGGTGTGGGTGTTGTGCATATCAAATAAGTTAATAAATAAGTTTATACGGTATACACACCTACGTTACGCACATTTTGGTCCACGAAAATGTTTTATTAAAATGAGGAGTGTCTGTTATTTTAAAAACATGGAGAAACATATAAGGAAAGTACTAGCCATCGGTAAAAACTGCCAAAAGGCGAAATCCACAACTGCAGGGACCCAGGCTCCTTTATATACAATTATTCCTGAGAAACTAAGACATCTGGCAGCGACGGATTTAATGGGACCATTACCCGACACACCGAGGGGCCATCAATATATATTTGTAGTACTTGACATCCAAATCTGCGACGTTGACACCACTTAAAAGGGCAACTGGTGCAACTGTGGGTAGAGCATTGTGTAGAGACTTCATAAACTAAGTGGAAACTTTAGTTTGTATTATCTCACATAATGGACCTCAATATAAACCTGAGGTATGGAAAATAACACTAAGAAGGTGTAAAATAAATCCCATTTCATCCGAGTTCGAAACTTGCTGCGATAAGAATGATTGATTTGGGTAATTTATGTAGACTATATTGTGGAAAGAATCATGCTAGCTGGAATGTATTTCTTAAAAATTTTCAGGAGGAGATAAACGAGCTCCCCCACAGTACTACATTCATACCATCTACGATGGTTCTGAAGAATAGGGACCCTCCAGATAAAATTAGAGGTAAAAATAAATGATCTCACAAGTGAATGTATCTTAAAAATTTATATTTCATAACAGAAACATAACATTGATTTTGTGGTATGTATTGTATAGTATTCGTGTAAAACCTGTCCGCAGCTCGTGGTCGTGCGGTAGCGTTCTCGCTTCCCACGCCCGTGTTCCCGGGTTCGGTTCGCGGAGGGGTCAGGGATTTTCTCTGCCTCGTGATGACTGGGTGTTGTGTTACTACCTTAGGTTAGTTACGTTTAAGTAGTTCTAAGGTCTATGGGACTGATGACCATAGATGTTAAGTCCCATAGTGCTCAGAGCCATTTGAACCATTTTATTTGTGTAAATTGGGAACTAATTGCATGTATTAGTAGGCACAGGACGCGCAAAAAGGAAAAAAAAACTTAGCGAGACACACCGGAAGCATCAACGCGATGTGCGGATATAATTGGAGGCTAACGGCACAGCTGCAGAGAAAATCAGCAAGCCAAAGCCATATCGTGGACATGGGCAACCAGCTGGCGTGTTCAAATGGGGCTGCCTGAAGACCTCTTCCAGCTACAACAGAACAGGTAACAAGCGGTCATCCGCTGCAGCCCTGTTGGTTTGTGTCAAGATGGGTGTTAAAACAACCTCTAATGAGAATGAAAGTTTCGTCCTACAGAGGAATGTGCGCTGATATGGAACATCCTGGCAGATAAAAACTGTGAGCCGGAACGAGACTCGAACTCGGGACCTTTGCCTTCGAGTCTCGGTCCGGCACACAGTTTTAATCTGCCAGGGAGTTTCAACCACTAATGACTTGTCTTCATTATTGTATTACACAAAGGAGATAAGATAAACGAACTGCGCACATGACACAGTCAGTTAATCCTATGGTGCACCTGCTACCAGCTGTACAGAACTGTGATTTCTATTTGCTTTCCCTTCTTCTGTTCTCTGCCACACAGAGGCTGATAAACATCATAATCTGTAGCAGTCAGTTACCTGGCACTGGCTTCTGAAGAATCTGAGTCACACATCGACTCAAGTTCCATATATAACGTCAACAAACAGATAACCTACCAGTCAACAATTACCGATATCATTATCCAAAACTCAGTACTTATATCAACAGAAAGAAACGACATGAACAACATAAGAGAAGGAACACAAACATAGTAAAAAGAAGAAACACGAAAAACCGAAGTCTAGATACAATTACACTTCTCATACCAACGGAGAAGAATTCTAGGTGACGTATAAGGATCCTACCTGACTGTACCTCCCTCATACTGTGTGCAAATTGGACGAAAACTGGGCTGTTTAAAAACGTAACCCACTTACCTTGCTGTATATTCTGAGCACCCTTCCACATCATCAATTCTGCAAGAAACTTGTAACCTGATGGTATCAAGAATGAGCTGAGGGTCAAAAGACTGACTTGCAAAGCCATCATGACCGATATCAATGGATCTTCGCTTCCTAAACTTCACAAAAGCAGTAGCTTCCAACCCCATACACAAATGAAGATGAAAAGTGAGTGATTCTTGAAAATAGGAAAAAGGTGTATAATTATTGAACACTGAACAGTTACTCATATTTATCGTTTTGGAAACATCTAGTACTAATTTTTTCAGGATAGTCTTAAGAAAATATTTCTGTATTTATTCATGTAAAATTATTGTATGTCATTCTCTTTGATAATGGTGCCATATGTTTCAACGTTTTAAATATTTGTGTATTTCCAGAACTTTATTTGTGTATTTATTTATGTAAAATTATTGCTTATCATGTTCTTTGACAGTGATGCCATGGGTTTTAACGTTTTAATGTATTACGTTTTTATACACTGTGAACAGTTAAAATTGATGGTTGATCCGAACTCTTGTTACAAATATTAGTTGTCAAAGTAAATGTAAATGCAGTTTGTCAAATAACGCTGTAGAACATAAAATTTTTGCAATGTTTAAAGAGTATACACCTTAGGGAAACACTAGACGCGGACAATCGCTTTGTGAAATGATGTTTTTTGAATGTAAGCCAAGTGAATAAATGAGACCAACTAAAATTACGCAGGACGTTTCACAGAATCTATATACTTATATAATGTACAATACATAACCTCTAGAATAATTTACATAACTGCATGTTTTGCATATAAATGCTTAAATGAAGTACATTTATTGGACGACAACTTTGAAAAGATTAGAATACCTCAATATTTATTGCCTGAACCTATGTCATAGGGATGGATGAGTGACACAGAGCATGGGCCTTACGTCTAAAGAAAGGTGAACTGACGTTATTGAAAGAGCATAAGAATGTGTAATGTTAGCTATATTTCCTTTGATAACATGGGTTATTTTGTGTGATTCTATATTCCAATTGTCATGTTGTAGAGAAGCAGCCCTCTCACGCCATACAGAATCCACATGCTTCCCATTGTGTGCCAGCCTAGTACGCTGTAACTAGCTATGACGTCATAAATGTTGTGCAATAGCTTAAAAATAAAGTAAATAATCTGGAAAGTTGATAGCATGTGAGGAATGATGCTAAAATAATAATGTGTTAAGTTTCAGTTTAGTAACTTTAACAGTTTTCGAAATTTGGACGTTTTACATAAAAATCATCAGCACAACAGGAAGCAGCTGGAAACTTCAAAATTTATGTTCGGATTCCTTTTTCATTGTAATTTAAAAGAAACAGCTTGCTGGATCTGACAAAGTAATATTTTGGTTGAAATTCATGATTTTCTGTTTTTGCGTCCTGAAAGTACAGAAGCAAGATGGATTAAGTAAGCTAAGATAAAGCTAGGATGTTTATATTTAGGTAGAATGGAGGTACGCTATAATTACAAAGATGTGAGTGTTTCAAAAAAGTGGCTATAAAACTATAGCAGTAGTGTCTCTCCAAAGGGCAAGTTCAGAGCTCATCTATGTAGTGCAGTACAACTAAAATAATTCTCTCGCCGAAATTATTTAACGTAGCTACTTCAGAATTGTATTATAGATACATACCTATGCGCTGATTTCACAATTAAATTGAGAGCTTCATTGGCCTTCAGCGAATAAAGCAATTAATTATTTAGTTACTTGAAGTTGTGGTTTGTTAGCCCAGCGACTAGTCAGTCAGGCAAATTTTGTTACCTGCGCCTTCGGCGGTCCGCACAACTGTGATATAAATAAGAGCGTGCGAGCTAGATGCCGTATTACGTAACTCAATACGTACTTAACGATGAGTTCGCATTGGAGTAAAGAGTTAATAGCGGAACGACTCCAGTGATTTATTCTCAGTTTGCATATGTTGTATTTTCACATGTCGCAGCAGGACAGACCTTCTACCATTACTAGTGTGGTGTTTGATGAGTATAAACATCAAATTTTGGGGAGAATTCACTTTGAACATTTACATCGATAACGGTTATTGAACAGTTTCGTTATCTCGGGATAAGAGGATTCGCCCAATAGACTCTGGACAGCTCTGATAGATCAATAGCTGGTATGGATAATCATTTGTCTGGAATTTTACGCTTTATCGTTTTCGGAATATAGTGAAAATTGTGATAGTAAACTGCGTTTTCTATGAATCCCAGACATCATCCTAAATCCTCAGAGTAATGAACTTCAATAATCAATAACTTAAATTCTCCATTAGAGTGGGCACAGTAAACTCAAATTACAGGCATAATATTTATGATAATCACTTTATGCTTGCCAACATTGTAGTTGGAGAGCTTGTGTTGAGAACGGCAACAAATAATACAAAATATAATATATAGAAATAATAATTTTATTTTCCACCCGTCGCCCCAAATATGGTGCTAATCGGCTGTGAAAAACAAGGTTAACCTGAGTGAATGTGATTTTAATGGTTCTAATTAGGGAGTGAAATGCGACACGCAGCGGAACAATAGGCCAGTGATGAACAGTGTTACGTGTGCACATTGACGATACAGTTGGATTAACAACGCCTTGGATTACAACACATCTTGATTGACGAAGCTGGCACTGAATATAGCTGTGCCGCCGGCATAGCAAGAAGGCAGTCTCGCCCCACTGCAGTCGTCCGTTGTGACTATAACCGCGCCTGCTATTGCGGACCACACACGCACACACACACACACACACACACACACAGCAGCTGTCGAGGTGCCGTCTACAGTTCAACGCGCAGCGCGGCATAACTGATCCTGGAAAGCCGCGCCTGCATCGCCATACGTCGTGCAGAAGGAACGAAGTTAAGTGAAAAGCTGTTCAAACTTTTACTAACCTTCGCTAAAAGACTGTCGGCGATGGAACCGCCAAAAGAATCTGAGGTTAAAATTAAATCAGAACCTATGTCTGATGAAGGGAGTACAAATCCAGACAACGGTTCAAATATAAATCTGCTTGAAAATAGTAATGTTAAAGTGAACCCCAAACTATTATCTCCTGACAATAATGTGAAAAGAGGGAATGATTCAATAACAGAAACCCCTGTAGTAAAACAGAAATCAGATATTGTTAATTTACTAGGTGATAGTTTCTCTGATGATTTAAAAATTAAACAGTCATCAGAGGTGGTAACGTTTAAAAAGGAGAAGTTGGATATAACAGATCAATCAGAAGTTTTATTCAGTTTTGATGATTCTGGTATTGGGTCTAGTTTCAGATCACCTGAGTTTGATAAGAAACCAGCTAATGAGCAACCCAAAGATACTGGGGCAATTGATTTAAATGTAACATTGCAGGCAATATGAGCCAGTAATGCTACAATGACAGCGAGTAATTCTAAAATGACAGCAGAATTAGAAACTTCCTTCAAGGCTAGCTGCAATAAGTTGAAAGACGATTTAGATAACAGAATTTTGGAAAGCCAAACTAATTTGAATAAAAGGTTTGAGGTAATGGACACTAAATTAGAATCCACTAAAGCAGAACTAGAAACTTCCTTCAAGCCCGGCTGCAATAAGTTGAAAGTGGAGTTACAAGTAGAGCTCAAAGCAGACCTGGACAGTTTAAATTGTAAGATTGGTTGGCTTTGAGTACTATGCGACTTAACTTCTGAGGTCATCAGTCGCCTACCGCTTAGAACTAATTAAACCTAACTAACCTAAGGACATCACACACATTCGTGCCCGAGGCAGGATTCGAACCTGCGACCGTGAAGAACGCTCGGTTCCAGACTGCAGCGCCTACAACCGCACGGCCACACTGGACGGCTCAGATTGATTCCAACTATGCTGACATTAAGGAAAAGGTTGCTCAGCAATTATCTGAGTTGCATAAAAAGGTAAAGTACGAAGTGGCCGAGGATCGCAAAGACTTTCAAAAGGAAGATGCGAAACTGGAGCAAACGTTAACAGAAAAGATAGAGGCTGAGTCTGAACTGTGCTCAGATAGATTTAAAGATGTTAATGTAAAAGACAAGCAGGGACGGAAACAATTAAGACTGATACTACTCATGTTGTGCAAAGAGTAGGTAACGTTGAAATGAAAGTAGAAACGATTAGCAGAAACATTGCTAAAACTGAAAGTAAAGTAGCTTCAGTAGCTTCTGGTAATGGTAGTATACAACAAGTTGCAGCTGCAAACGCCGCTTTTATCGGGTGTCGGCAATTCTTACGGTTCGATCCAGACAAAAATATCCATCCGCTAGATTTCTGGAACGATTTGGAACATGTGTTTCCATCAGTTTTGTCTGAACGGGAGAAAATTTCATTTATTAGATGTCATATGGCAGGTGATGCAATGCGTTGGTCAGCTGATGTCATGTTGAAGGGTAGCACATTAGCGGAATTTAAGACAGCTTTCATTAATGAATACTGGTCTAGCGTTAAGCAGAACGAGGTGTTGAGAGAATTTTGGAGTGGGAAACGCTTCAATGCAGGCAGGGAAGCTATCAAAGAGTTTACCAGATCTTGGATTTCACGTCTGTCAAAATGGTTCAAATGGCTCTGAGCACTATGGGACTTAACATCTGAGGACATCAGTCCCCTACAACTTTGAACTACTTAAACTTAACTAACATAAGGACATCACACACATCCATCCCCGAGGCAGAATTCGAACCTGCGACCGTAGCTGTCGCGCGGTTCCAGACTAAAGCGCCTAGAACCACTCAGCCACCGCCGTCAGTCACGTCTGTCACATTTTACGGAAAAGCTGAAACCTGAAATCATATTACTAGGTCTTGAAGTTAATTGCCATATTACTGGCAAACTAGAATCATATCCGCCCCTAGAGACAATCTTGACCGTTTCATTGAATATTTGGAACGTGTAGAGCGTGTTGCTGCCTATGAGGAGCAGGCACATAATGATAGAAATAGCAGTAGCACTAATAGTAATTTTAAGAATGAACAGAATGGCAATATAAACATCCGAACATTACGTGTTCGCCATGCTAAAAAAGGTAGGAAATGGAGAAATAATAACCAGAACCAACGTGGGTAACCTGATGATAGTAATTTTGTTCGTAACGAAACTGTGCAGATAAAGAAAAGTGTGGAAAGCATTGCTGTCCCAGTTAACAATAATGGCAAAAAGGGAACCAGTAGTTGGCAGAGGCAGGAAAACTAGTTCCCGTCACGACGACACTGGCGCTCACCAGGCGGTTGCTTTTCCTAAGCCAGTAATTACAGCCATTGGTAAGACAGATAAAAATACTCAGACAAAGCATTTGGATGATGAGTCGGTAGCCTCCAATGACACAGCAGAAATATTAAACCACTCACGGTATTTAGTTGATACAGTGTTATAGACGCTTTCTAAGTGGGAACAGCAAGAGAAGGTGCAGCAACGTAATGTTATGGAAGAGCTACCAAGTACTAAATTGTCAGGCGAAGAAGCAGAAGAAATTCATGCTTATATTTACGATGTGAATGGTGTGTTCTTATCTAAAGTGCCTGTGCAGGATGTTGAAACTGTGCTGATAGATATAGGGCAGGAAGTAAGTGAAAAAGTAGAGGGTAGCTTGTAGTGGGTCGATGAACCCCGTGGATGTCACCCGTTGTCACTTGAGAAGGAGCTCCACGATAATAATGAAAGTGGTTCAGCTGTAACGAGTGTTAGGCAGAGTTTGGAGGCGCAGAGTCGCTCCGACCACAATAATTTGGGTCACGTTGAATAAACTAAATGTAATGAAGTGTTTTGATTTGAAATTAGTAAACGGACTGGAAAAGGCAGCTGAAAATGTGGTTCAGGAAACCCCTACACACATTGACCTACATGTAATGAAGACACATGTCGATCACTTTAGCTGGAGACAAATCCAGAAAGAAGTGTTGGATGAATTTGAGGAACCACCTGTACAACCTAGAATAAGCCACCCTATAATACTAGTAAATATATTAGGTATTAATGTAAGTGGTTTCTTAGACAGTGGCTGTGAGGCGAGTGCGTTGTCTGAGTCTTTCTTTGATGCCTTACCTGGTAAAGATAAGCTTACAGTAATAAGTGTATCAGGACTAAGAATAATTGGTGCTACTGGCAAGGTTTCAAAAACGGTAAATCAAGAAGCTTTGCTGCCCTTTAACATTAATGGTAATGTAATTGATCATCCATGCTTAATAGTAAACAATCTCAGTATCGAGGTTCTAATTGGCATTGATTTCTTGTCAATGTATCAGGGTGCTATTGACTTTGAAAGAAGCCAGTTAAAATTGTCTCGATAATAACCGGAGTAATTACGGTACTATTTATTGACAAACACATAGTAACTAATGATGAGACTTTGGAGCTGTATATATGCGTTCTGAAAATTAGGAGGTATTGGGACGAAGATGTTGATCTTAGCAAAGGTAGGTTGAACACATCAGAAGCAGAAACAAAAGAATGTATGTTCGTATGCCAAGGACCTTTCAGGATTAAAGGAAAACCGCATGCAAATTCGTATAGGCTGGAGTACTCGAAGAGTAAAAAAATTATTAGGTCTCAGAAACGTGATCGATCTAAAGAGATTCATAGTAAGCAAATGAATTCTGTAGGGAGAAGTTGTTCTCTAACCTCTACGCAGTGTGGCAGCTGCGGAGTCCGAGCTGTGTGAGATCTTCTTTCCCTATTTCAGGTTTCACTCATTCTTCATCGTTCCTATCCACCAAAGTTTCGACCCCTTCTTTCCAATAGTAAAATTTTCCGATATGGCTATCAAACCAGTAATAACCCAACGAATTCTGTAGGAAGGAGGTTGTTCTGTAACGTCCTCGCAGTGTGGCAGCTGTGCAGTCCCAGCTGTGTGAGTTCTTCTTTCCCAATTTCAGGTCTCATTCGTTCTTCACCTTTCCTATTCCCAAGATTTCAATATCTTCTACCCACCGATTAGTGAAGAAGCTAATGGATGTGACAAACCTAATAGCGACAAATAAACAATAGAGAGGTATAAAGTAATGAAGACTTAAATGTATCTGAGTGACAATTATGTATGTATACGTTTTAGGAAGAACCTTGGTAATATTATAAGTACAAAGTGTTGTTTTGTTGGAAATAGTTCCACAGTAAAATAAAAAGGTATGCATATTCGTTTGTAAGCAGATGCTGAATTGACGATGAGACCTATTGCCTGCATTAGAGCTAACTGGTAGATAGTAGAAGAGATTGGTTAGTGTTATGGAACATATGCAGATAAGTTGAAATGATGAACGCACCCTGTATGCAAGGAATGGCAATTATAATGAACCTGAATAGTGTTTGTGGTTAAGACGTGAAGAACACGTCCTTGAAGTATTTATGAGATTGGAGCTGGCCATTATTTTGGTGTAGTGTGTGCTAGGACACACCTACATGTGTTAAGGTTATGAGTTGGAGGCTTGAATGCGACCATAGGTTCCCTTATGTTAGATGAGACAAAGCAGCTCATAGGTTTAAGGAATTTAGCATAACGCGTATCCGCGATTACTTAATGCACTTTAGCGGTAAGTCGAGAGAGGCTACCTGTGGTTTCAGCATCCGATCGAGTGGAAATGGATTGCCACGTGAGCAAACTGATCAGCTGCCATACTCCACGGAAATGAAACCAATGTGCTATCTCGTGCTTTAAATTGTAAAAAGGAGTGAGTATTACATAAGTACATACGCTAGCAATGTAATTGAATAACAGAACTGCAGATGTGAAATATAATTAATAGCTCAGCATAATTAAACCTCAATGAAATGTGGAACTGACACGACAGCGAAAGACCAACAACTTAATTTAGTAATCGACTAACCATAGTGTGTTTTGAACACTCAGCAATTGTACTCCTATTCCCGCAAGTTACTTAAATGTAAAGAGACGGTAAAAATGAGAACCAATAATCAAGTATACTCATATCGTCTCTAAGAATGAGATAGTTGACGATGAGTCAGCCAGTAAATAAATACAGACGTGTCAGGAATGTACCGAGCATGGTTCAGTGTTCATGCCCAGAAATAATAATTTAAGATTTCAAGATTTAATGATTGTATGCCTTGTGCATAATTTTTTCTTTGGTGCGTCATTAAAGGCATACTGAGCCATCGTTTAGCGATTTAATTACAGGAAAGTAACCATGAGATTGAATTATAAAACGATTCTGTTAACTTTGTTTCAGTAACGAGTGAGAGGTAAAATGTATATATCCCCATTTCATTGTGACCCTTCCTTAGTTATTAAGTGAACGGAGTCTGAGGCACTCTGTTTGTTCTACATGACAAACCAGATAATGGCAGCCTGGTAGTTGCATGAAAGCGTGGAGTGACTTGGACACAATTCACAGTGATCCTTCCCCATTGTAGTATTGAGTGGACGTGAAGACTCACAACACAGCAGCTTCACCCCTCCCCCTCCCCCCCGTCTATTCTAGTGAATTGAAATGCAGAACAATAGCCAGAGCGGTTCAACAATGTATGTAAAAATTGAAGTGTTATCATTAGCGAAATTCTCTTTCAGGTATAGAAAAGACTGCTAAAATTTCATTATTTATTTATGTAACAAGAATAACCAGTTTCTTTGTATCTATGTATGTAAAAATATCTACAGACAATTTAATAAGTTTAAGAATTTCATCTTATTAAGTGAAACTTTAGCCATACATTGTAATAATTTTACATGTCTATGAGTTTATGTATCTGAGGCAATGTGTATGCAAATTGTTTAATTGATTTCAAAACTACTTAAAATTTCGAGTGGTTTTCTAGGCAGTATCATATCGTCTGTTAAATACATGTTTCATGAATAATTTAATATGCAAGTCATTAGTGCCATGAATTTTGTAGACTTGCAGTTTGCGTATTTTATAGACGTTCTTATCAGTTTTGCAATTTTAATCTAAATAATGGAAGTAAATAGTAAGTTTTCATTAATATTTCTAAATGTTTAAATTTCAATTTTTCCATTTTCGTAGGGAGTTTAGCTGTATTCTTGCTTCCTTTTTTGCAATTACTTTCTTTCATTTCCATTCAAAAATACTAAGTAGAGGGTGATGCAGGGATGCAGCCTACTCATGGCATATAGAATTTGTGTACTTTCAATTGTGTGCCAGCCTAGTCCGCTAAAACTAGCTATGATGTCAGGAATGTTGCGCAATACCTTAAAAACAAAGTAAATAATCTAAAAAGGTGACAGCATGTCAGGAATGATACTAAAATAATAATGTTTTAAGTTTCAGTTTAATATTTTTAACAGTTTTTCGAAATTTGGACGTTTTACATAAAGTCATCTGCGCAACTGGAAGCAGCTGGAAATTTCAAAATTTATGTTTGGATTACTTTTTCATTGTGATTTAATGGAAACAGCTTGGTGGATCTCACAAAGTAAAATTTGGTTGAAATTCATGATTTTCTGTTTATTTGTCCTAAAAGTACAGAAGCAAGATAGATTAAGTAAATGATTAGATAAAGCTAGGATGTTTAGATTTAGGTAGAGTGCAAATACGCTATAATTACAAAGATGTGAGAAGTTTCAAAAAGTTAGGTATAAAACTATAGCTGTAGTGTCTCTCCAAAGGGCAAGTTCAGAGCTCATCTATTTAGTGCAGTACAACTAAAATAATTCTCTCGCCGAAAGTATTTAAAGTAGACACTTCAGAATTGTATTGTAGATACGTACCTGTGCCCTGATCTCATAATTAAATTGAGAGCGCCATTGGCCCTCAGTGAATAAAGAAATTAATTATTTAGTAACTTGAAGTGGTGGTTTGCTGGCCCAGCGGCTTGTCAGTAAGGCACATGTTGTCGGCCTCGCCTTCGGCGGTCCACACCGCGGCTATATAAATACGAGCGTGCGAGCTAGAGTAAGGCTCGGTCTTCAGCAATGTCCTGGAATCTCTCCTCACCCGCCGCATCCAACAGCATCTCCGCCAGCACCGCCTCCTTCCGGTTACCCAGTGTGGCTTTCGGCCGTCCTTCTCTTCCGACGACCTGCTCCTTCACCTCACTCATCTCCTTTCCGACCAGCTTAATTCCCGTCGCTCCGCTATCTTCCTCTCCCTGGACCTCGAACGAGCTTATGACCGCGTATGGCATTCCAGTCTCCTCTTCAAGCTCCAAACCTTCGCCCTTCCCATTAAGTACGTCCGTCTGATCGGCTCCTTTCTCTCCCACCGTCCTTCCTACGTAGCACGCCGCTGACAGCCTACCTGTTTGTACAGGTACTAAAATAACAATAAAGGAAAAAAAACTAGAGTAAGGCCCCAGTTCTCTTCTAGATTCGTATCCGCGTGTACTCCGTATCGGAAGGTACGTCGCAATTGTGCAATTCCAAGGAACAGCCTTGAATGTCGTATTATGTACTCGATATGTACTTAATAATGAGTTCACGTTGGGGTAAAGAGCTAATAGCGGAGCGGCTCCAGTGATTTATTCTCAGTTTGAGTAGCCGACCGGTGTGGCCATGCGGTACATGGTTGTGTGTGATGTCCTTAGGTTAGTTAGGTTTAAGTAGTTCTACGTTCTAGGTGACTGATGGCCTCAGATGTTAAGTCCCATAGTGCTCAGAGCCATTTGAACCCAATTTTGAGTATGTCGTATTTTCACGTGTCACCGCAGGACAGTCATTCTACCGTTACTAGCGTGGCGTTTGATGAGTATTAACATCAAATTTTGAGGAGCTTTCACTTTGAACATTTACATCGGTAATGGTTATTGAACAGTTTCGTTATCTCGGGATAATAGGATTCGCCCAATTGACTCTGAACAGCTCAGATAGTACAATAGCTGATATGGAGAATCATTTGTCTGGAATTTTACGCCTTATCGTTTTCAGAATGTAGTGACAATTGTGATAATAAACTGCGTTTTCTGTGAAACCCAGACATCATCCTAAATCCCCAGATCAATGAAATTCAATAATCAGTAACTCAAATTCTCCATCAGAGTGGGCACAGTGAACTCTAATTAAAGGCATCACGTTTTTGCTAATCACTTTCTGGTTGCCAACATTGTAATTAGAGAGCCTGTGTTGAGAATGGCAACAAATAATAGGAAATATAATATATAGAAATAATAACTTTATTTTCCACCACCCACCCTACAATGTCACGAAAAATGTTCCAAACATAAGGAGCAGAGAGATTAAAATAAACACGTAGTAAAGAAATTTATGACAGTAAGCCCATGAATGAAGGCAGAATGACTGTAGAAGAACATATCATGAGTCAGTTGTTCCTCGGCACTCGTATTCTTATTAGTACGTTAGTACAGACAATTCATGGTTATATTATTTTGTACTGGGCGTGATAATACTATAACAATTAGCCCACCCTAGTACAAAATAGTTCAATGTTCCCACTCCACCCACAATATGCAGCCTCTTGTGTGGAATTCATGGGCCCATTTAAAATGCATTATGTGCAAGGAATAGAAACATGTGAGGCAAATAACCAAGTACAAGTAGTAACCTTATTTTTGATTCTGAGGGTATTTGGAGCGGCCTAGTTGAGAACAGGAATAGTGGAAAATGTTAGAAAGAAATGGTTCAATTGGCTCTGAGCACTATGGGACTTAACATCTGTGGTCATCAGTCCCCTAGAACTTAGAACTACTTAAACCTAACTAACCTAAGGACATCACACACATCCATGCCCGAGGCAGGATTCGAACCTGCGACCGCAGCAGTCGCACGGTTCCGGACTGCGCGCCTAGAACCGCTAGACCACCGCGGCCGGCCGGAAAATGTTAGAAATGTCCTCTGGAAAACGGGTATCTTCCCATGTCACTGATACATACTTAGAGGCAGTACCTTTGCAAAACGTCAATAGTTTGACATACAAGATGCAAACAGCGCGGTAAGGTAATTAGCCAGCTCCCAAACCAGCATGCCACATCAAGGGCTACCTGATCTAGTACATCGGCTACCTCTGATTGCAGTAAGTGACTGACAACGTCTCAATATAGAGACACGTTGAAACAATTGACAGAGACGAGAGGAACTCACGAAATATTATCTCACATTCATTCCGAGTCTGATACAAAGTTAACTGAGGACCATACTCCAGATTGGTAATCTGGAGAAGAGGAAAACACTGAATCCATATTCTGCAGTGTCGTTTCTGTGAAAACTGGCTATATAAATGGCCACAGTGAATGGAATACTATCCTTGGGATACTGACTAGAAAAAAGCTTATGTATGCCTTGGTTCAAATGGCTCTGAGCACTGTGCGACTTAACATCTGTGGTCATCAGTCGCCTAGAACTTAGAACTAATTAAACCTAACTAACCTAAGGACATCACACACATCCATACGAGAGACAGGATTCGAACCTGCGACCGTAGCTGTCGCACGGTTCCGGACTTAGCGCCTAGAACATCGAGACACCGAAGCCGGCTATGTATGCCTTGATTACACTTGTTTTGCACAATAAATGCAGAGGATGCTTAACAGGTCGTAAGGAAAAAAGTACTATTTTACCTGTTTTTGTATTTGTTATGTTGTTTTCTCGCACTCTCTCGTATTAGGACACCATTTCTATTCCGATACAAATTGACATTTTTCTGCTTTTTTTGAAATTTATTTGTATTACGTGTTAAATAGCATAAAAGCAATAAATGACATTTAAAGTACGATGATTTCCCGTAGGCGTGATTTTGACAAACACTCAGTTGTATCAAATGTTGTAATATAAATTGGAGTAATGTGAAAAGAGGAAAGTTTCACGCCCGGGACAGGACTAGTACGAGATCCACACACCACTTGAGGCGTAGTCCCGTATAACGAACCTGCCTTGGAGGCGGTAAAGTGGGAGATGTGTCTGAGAACTGGATAGTGACAGATGGTGACGTGAGACTGGATGCGCACATAGTTTATGTATCAGCCGATAGAGGACAATATTGGATAGAGGAGTTGTGATTTTAGTTTACATTGTGCCCACTAGAGTGCCCTAAAGTAATAGAATATTGTTCATAAACGGTTCTACTATTTTCATAAATTGTTATTATGTCTTTTTGTGTATGTATAATGTTACAAATGTGTTTTGGCAGTACGAATGATGCGTGGGTGTGATTGAAGGTTAGAATGAAGATAATTGTTTAACGAGTTATGTAGTAGGATTTAGTGTGGGAACATTTTGAAGAAGTATGGATATGAACAAAGGGGATTTTTGTAGAATAGATTTGTAAAGTAAGTTTATGGTAAAGGCAAAGTTAATTCGGGTATAAATAACAACTATAAATAACTTTATCGATAAACAAAACTTCAGTATATTAGATAAATACGTCGGTAGAAAGTGCAGCCGTGACGTTTACTATTTGGCTATTGATTATGGATGAAAAGCGAGGACTGACGTGGAAGAATGTTTTTTTGCTATTAGCTGTTAAGTAAACTGACCAATGGTAAAGCAATATTCTTCGAGCGCCTTTCTCTGCTGGTAGAGAAGACTTAGAGTATTCTAGAGAGGAGTCGGAGCCTAGCCATGAAACAGACCGGACGTGCGTAGTAGTAGTTCAGATGGAAATGATCTAGCAGTGTTTCATACATCAAAAGTGTTGGAAATAATTATTCCTATGTATGTGTAGAAATGTCGGAATTTGTAAGTGAATTTTGTGACGAAAAAAGACATATTTTTCGCGTGGCGTATTGAGCAGGTCGGTGGCTAAAAACTGTGATTGCATTTGGTACCGACAGACTTAATATTTGGCGAGCATTGTGGATCAGTAACAATCAGAATTTTTGTAGCTATTACGTTTTCGGGAAATGCAACACCATAAACTTGCTAACGTGAGTGAAAGGGATATTGAGTGACTGTTTTAAGACTAGCACGTGATTAGCAGTGATACGTGTTCACCTAAGTTTCAGAATATACTAATTGAGGACAGAATTTCCAAACTTTAAATTCGTGTTTCTCCCGAAACGTAGATTAGTGACTTTAATTGCAGCCTGGTTCACGTCGAAGTACAGTACGTTTCACTCGGCTTTCCTACTGATGATCTGCTGAGACAATGTTCACAGGTAAGTTCAGGTTCGTCGTAAAGGGACGGAAGGAACCGCGCCGCCGCACACTGACATGGAGGCATTCAGCGTCTGGAAGTATGCTATATTCCTCGAGACTCTCCCATGTATCCAACAGTGCGTCTCACATTTGGTCAGGAGTGTGTAGGGCCGGTGTCAGACAGTGCAAGTTCATGTGACGCTTCATTTTGGCCCACAAATTTCCAGTTCAGTTCAAATTCGGGACTCGAACAGGCCAGTCGATCAGATCGATGTTAGCCTGTTGCGAAAACTACCGCTGAACGATTGGACTCACGTGAACCGGTGAGTGTTCCTGCTAGAACTGTACTATTCGATTGGGACAGGGCAGCCTCACACTCGACACCATAGCTCGTTTCATGATGTGCACGTGCTTATCCGTGCGAGATGGCTATCAATTCACTCCGTCTGATGGCATCCATCCCCAGCGCGAGAGTGTGATGCGGCTGCCATGCAAATGCTGTACAACGTACCGTTGGTCTTACTGTGTTCCCCGTGGCCTGTAGACCATCAACAAATCATCATCCACCAAGCTGAACATTGACTCATCTGCAAAGAGGTCGTGGTGACTGTCGCAGTCTACATTGAATTCAGCAAAGGCAAGCCTATAGTGTTTGTGATGATCACAGAGGGCCTCTTTATTAGGAGCGGTAAAGACTGTAAGGGGTGGGAAACAAGTGAGAGTTTTTTGCTCTGAGACAGTGTGGTATTCCCATGTAGTATCTGCAGAATTGCTTACAATAGCAGCGAATTTTTACTGATAATAACTGTCGGGTAGGTACTTGCGAGTACTTCCTGTATGTGTCTGAGAGTCTTGCGATAACAGATGTCGAAAGCCTTAACACACAGCAGGACAAGAGAGTCAGTGAGAATTAAGAGGTTTTTCAGTCTTAGTTCTGTGTGGGATGGAAGATGTTGTAACGGAGGAACGGCGGGCAACAGCTCCAAGCTTTACAGTTATATTGAAAAAAAAATGAAAAAAACTTAAAAGTGATGGAAAGAGTGAATTAGGAAGCGGAATGGTTTTGGAGCATACAGAAATTTCACTGTCGAGCTTGTGATGGAAGAGCCGCAACAATATGGAAATTTTGCTAGGATGATAGTAATTGTAATGGAAGAAATATTCCTCATAATTGGACCCAAAATTGCCAAGCAAGACATTATTATGCGCGAATCCATTAGTGTTAAAGAGAGACTGCTTGTGACTCTAAGATTTCCACTAATAGGCACGTTTATTCATTTTAATATTTGATAAAGTAACAATTACGATGAAGGAACGTCACATCAAGTTTCATCTTGAAAGACATACTCTTGAAAAAACCAAACAAGGCGGATATATGCTAATGAAACATATCCAAACGTGCGGTACTTGAACGTTTTCACTAGTCCTGACTTCAGTAACCACTCTTAAATATCTGGAGGTCTGTTCTTCAACACACAGTATAAAAAGGTTTGTAATCAATAAATACCACGTCATATAAACATAGATATAGGAGTATGATTTGTTGTTAAATACAATATTCTGAGTTCCAAAAAGATTACTTTCAAACAAAACTTCACTTGTCTCTCTTTGTTAGTAGATCAATGTTACAAAGCTAATTTTCCTGATTCTATAAATTGTGGATATTCTGTAGAGCTAATGAAATCTGTAGCCATTTCAGGCAACAAACTTTGTTTTGTATCTCGGTTCCTGTAGTCCGGTAACTGTACATTTCACAACGCTGGTATTTCCTAGTAGAAACTAGTTTTCTTCATAACTTTTTCTTTTTTTTTTTGCGTCACGTCGTCGCTGACATTCAGCAAAGCTATAATGAGATGGCCAAAAATGTGAATCCTTGGCAACTCTGTGGTATGACATAGCATACAAACTATCAATATGATAACCCCGAGTGGAACGTCGAACCATCTCTGGCACGATGTAACATGCAAACTACTAATAAAATCGCCCCACCCGCGGAATCCATAATTGAGTGACTACTGCTGTCATGAAATCAAATTGCAAAAGGTTATGGGGTTAAGGGATTGATAAGTGAATGGAACAGATAAGTTAGAGGATTAAAGCTTGAAATATTTGCTCTTAGTGCAGTACTGTTTCTTTGTACTCGTAATATTAGACATCTCAAGACGTGTTTCACTGGACGTGGACGCGACTCAGTTATTAAGGAAAAGGAGGTTCGAGTGAATTGTGTCACCATTCTTTGTAGTAATTTTTCATGCTGTGATATCGGTCGCAGAAGCTTTGTCCGGAAAGTGCGTCACCACGGAGATGTGCGATGGCGAGTCAACCTCCCTACTTGGTGTCCTATGGCTTTACGGCGAGTCCCTCAATTGGGCTCTGCGTTGACTGCTCGCCTCGGGTTTCGTAGTCGAAGGAAAATTATCACGCTGTCGAAAGGCAGATGTTAGGCAATGGATATCAGTTCCCAGTTAAAGAATTCATTCCCAACCACAACACTGTACTAATTCATCGATTTTACATGCATCAGGGAAAGAGTCACAAAGTGCCGATGTGTATTATGATGTATTAATCAGATTCCAAGTCAGCAGAATATGTGGGAGGTAGATGGCAGAGCCTCCTTGTCCTCTTGTTTTCTTGATGCCTCACCGGCTGTCGGTTCACTCCCTGTAACTCTGCTTATCTCACAGGGCTCTCGAATTTTTCCTCCACTTGCCGTTGTAATTGGAGCACAACATTTGCAATGTCACTCAATGACTCATCGCCATTTCATGATAACGCCTTCCACTGCAGGATGTAGATTTTCTGTCTTCCATGAGCTAGTGTGCCATTGGGAGATGGCACACGTTCACTGCCGAGGCTGTTTGCATTTTGGTCGCATATTGTTCCAAAGTTTTTGCGTACTCCATAGTAGCTGTGAAAGCAGCCAACCAACACTTATTTGTAACGGCTATCTCTGCCTGAGCCCTGGAAACTTTATTATCTGCAATGTTAGGTATTTGTAAGCAACCAACGTACTGCTGAGAAAACATTTGAGGCAGTTCTTTAGTCTCCCCGGCCTCCCTGTGCCAGTTCGTGGCGCTAAGTATCTACACACCATCCCATAGCCTGTGGGGGTGCACGAATTCTAGACATATGCTCGCCGTTTAAGGCAGATGAAAACAGCGAGTAGTTTCGAGTAGCTCCATGTGTACATTTCTGTCGCTTTTCTGTCTACGCTCTATCTTAGTGGATGCAGGGATCCATAGTTATCCGCACGATTCTCGCTGTTTGCCAGTGTCTTCGTAAGCTGTCCATTCTCAAGTGAGGCAAGGGCTTCATAAGACCTATCTCGCGTAGCTGCAGGATGCCCCCAATATTCGCGTTTCGCGCGCTCGCAGCATGACGTACGATTTTCCCTTTATCCTGCCCCACTGGCGCTTTGCATCAGCGAATGTGGCGAATGGCAGAGGCATCAGGCAATTTTTTTCTTTACTTTCAAGCTCTTTATACGGAAGATTTCGTGTCATGGCGAAGTGGTCCGTCTATATTCACTTGGCTCGCTGCACAAACACTTCTTTAAGAAAAAAAAGGAAAAAAAAACTTCACTCCTTTATAGTAACACAAACACTTCACTCATTACTTTGGGATTTTGTGGGAATATTATATTTAAAATTGTGCTGTAACGTGTCAAGCCTAGTCGGCTATTTACACAAATGTGCGCCCTTCGTAAATGGACACAACACATGCCCAAATAGAAATATGTCAAAACAAGTGAACATTACATTTGCCACACAAATCACATTCAAGGTCGTGCTAACGTCACAGATGCACATAAGACATATGCAAAATAAACATGTAACCCAAAATGGAAAATACTGTACACATACATTTATAACGAAGAATGTGAAACAAAAATTAACCTGACACATAAATGATATTTATCAAAGAATTATATATCACTAATGCAAACATGAAAACACACAAAACACTTATAATTAAGACATGTTACGCTAATGTTGACATTACTCAACAATAATGTTCACCAATGAGCTCTCTAAAATCATTACAAAGTAGGTGTCAGTTCAAACACATGGTCATGCAAAACAATAAGTTGTCGATGCCATATGTTATAGGAGTGTAATGGCCCAAGCCGGATAGGATTGGATGGGTACCACCATAACGTTTTTCCCAGCAGTGTACTATGTTCCAGTGAATTTGGTTCCTATCGAACAATCTTAACAATTTTGAGATTGATACCATCTTTTCTGACTTAGAACCTACAATTATTATGCATAATGTATGGCTCACCGATGTGTGTGAGGCCTCCTTCTTATTTACTGGGTAGCTATGTGATCCGCGTGAATGGACTACAATCTCAAGAAAAAAATCGAGAATGTATGGAACCTTCTACACACCATCGACCTTAGTGTGCCCTTAACATCCAACACGCTACATAATTTTGTTCACTAACTTTAATAGTGCCAGCTGTGCGAGCCACATGGACAGACTCTATTGTCAACCATAAACATAAACACACGCCAGTGATCTTTGCCAACCCCAGACATCTAACATGCAAAATAATGTCACCATCCATCAATCTACGTATGATGCAATACTTTGCAAAGATAAAAGGCTTTCTCTGCTACCTGCAAGATACTTATGGCGCCTGTGTCTACTACAAAACAAATATTGGAGCATGTGTGGTTTTCACCATGAACACCAGAGTCATTCCCATTTTGTGAACACGATATGATAACAAAAATTTTGATGAAACATGTACACAACATATTACACTAACGTATACTCAACGAACCAGAAAAAATTGTGAAAGGAAATAGTAGTGCGCTACCGTGAGCTGTATAACAATCCGGAGCAACGAGATCTTTCGTGCTAAGGAACGCCAGTAGTTCTTCCCAGCCTCGCGCTGCGCGATGCATCGGCGCACGGAACCCACTGTTACAAACATGCGACCTTCATATCACACCAAACGCCCCACACACAAATTACTGACAGTGCACGATAAATACACGTACCACGAAGGAATTATTCGAATGGGACGAAAATCGGTAAGCGTGATCCAGATGCCCAGGCAAAGAAGTGATATCTCTGAAATTGGATGATTTAGTCATGAGAAGGAGCTTCGTAAATTGAGCAAGTCAGTAATGTGTTGAACCACCTATTCCCCTTACCCACAGACAGTTGTACGCCTTGGCGTTGATTGATATACACTCCTGGAAATTGAAATAAGAACACCGTGAATTCATTGTCCCAGGAAGGGGAAACTTTATTGACACATTCCTGGGGTCAGATACATCACATGATCACACTGACAGAACCACAGGCACATAGACACAGACAACAGAGCATGCACAATTTCGGCACTAGTACAGTGTATATCCACCTTTCGCAGCGATGCAGGCTGCTATTCTCCCATGGAGACGATAGTAGAGATGCTGGATGTAGTCCTGTGGATCGGCTTGCCATGCCATTTCCTCCTGGCGCCTCAGTAGGACCAGCGTTCGTGCTGGACGTGCAGACCGCGTGAGACGACGCTTCATCCAGTCCCAAACATGCTCAATGGGGGACAGATCCGGAGATCTTGCTGGCCAGGGTAGTTGACTTACACCTTCTAGAGCACGTTGGGTGGCACGGGATACATGCGGACGTGCATTGTCCTGTTGGAACAGCAAGTTCCCTTGCCGGTCTAGGAATGGTAGAACGATGGGTTCGATGACGGTTTGGATGTACCGTGCACTATTCAGTGTCCCCTCGACGATCACCAGAGGTGTACGGCCAGTGTAGGAGATCGCTCCCCACACCATGATGCCGGGTTTCGGCCCTGTGTGCCTCGGTCGTATGCAGTCCTGATTGTGGCGCTCACCTGCACGGCGCCAAACACGCATACGACCATCATTGGCACCAAGGCAGAAGCGGCTCTCATTTCTGAAGACGAAACGTCTCCATTCGTCCCTCCATTCACGTCTGTCGCGACACCACTGGAGGCGGGCTGCACGATGTTGGGGCGTGAGCGGAAGACGGCCTAACGGTGTGCGGGACCGTAGCCCAGCTTCATGCAGACGGTTGCGAATGGTCCTCGCCGATACCCCAGGAGCAACAGTGTCCCTAATTTGATGGGAAGTGGCGTTGCGGTCCCCTACGGCACTGTGTAGGATCCTACGGTCTTGGCGTGCATCCGTGCGTCGCTGTGGTCCGGTCCCAGGTCGACGGGCACGTGCACCTTCCGCCGACCACTGGCGACAACATCGATGTACTGTGGAGACCTCACGCCCCACGTGTTGAACAATTCGGCGGTACGTCCACCCGGCCTCCCGCATGCCCACTATACGCCCTCGCTCAAAGTCCGTCAACTGCACATACGGTTCACGTCCACGCTGTCGTGGCATGCTACCAGTGTTAAAGACTGCGATGGAGCTCCGTATGCCACGGCAAACTGGCTGACACTGACGGCGGTGGTACACAAATGCTGCGCAGCTAGCGCCATTCGACGGCCAACACCGCGGTTCCTGGTGTGTCCGCTGTGCCGTGCGTGTGATCATTGCTTGTACAGCCCTCTCGCAGTGTGCGGAGCAAGTATGGTGGGTCTGACACATCGGTGTCAATGTGTTCTTTTTTCCATTTCCAGGAGTGTAGTTGCTGGATGTCCTCTTGAGGGATATCATCCAAAACCTGTCATAGTGGCTAATTAGATGGTCAAAAACCATGATCAAAACATTCTCAGTTTGAGAAATATCTAGAAATCTAGTTGGGCAAGGAATGGTTTGAGGAGCACAAACGTAAAAAGTTGAATCTCTGGCCGTTGGGGGGAGGCATTATCTTGCTTAAATGGACGCCCAGAATGGCTTCCTATGGACGGCAACAAGACGGGCCACGGAATATTGTTGTCGACGTAGCGCTGTGTCGTGAGGGTGCCGCGGATGACAACTAGAGGGCTCCTACTATCAAATGAAATGGCACCCACTCCGAGCGATGCTCCACCCAGTTCTAGCATTATATCGATCAGTTTTCGCCTATAAATGACCGTGGTTGGTGGCCGGACTCGTAATTGTAATGGTCGGATACTCACGTGCAGTAAGACCTCAGTTTTGATTTCACTAGTCGCTCTAAGCACTGCAGAGCTAAGCTCTTACCACACAATCTTTAATTTTGAATTATGGAAACCGATATAGTAACTTGACAAATAAATAAAGGGAGGAGAGCACACACTATAAGTCGCAACCACTTTGAAATAGCGACATACACTGCGTATGGACATTATGGATCCTACATATGTATCACTTTCTTTACTGCAGCAAAAGACACTTTCAACAGCACAGAAGAAATCTATTTTAAGCTTAAGAATCTTTTATGTAGAATAACACTTAAATGTGGAGGGAAAACATCCTGCTAAGCACTGAAGATGGGTAGCCACTATGGTGGTGTTAGTTGTAATTTTTGTGGTTAATAAACATCTTTCTTTAACGCTATCTTTAAACAGAATTGACCGCATACTGAAAATGAGTTCTTACACCGATGTTTCCTGGTAATTTTCAGAGTGAAGAATTTTTGAACTGACAGTACTTCAAGGCAATGCAATGCAACAAGAACACTTTCCTGCACTTTCGCTGATACATAAATCTTGTTTGTCACACGCCATGATTCATTTAAGTTGTATGTTATGAACACCGCAGTAATAATCTTTTTTGTGGTAATGAAAATCTGCACATTACGTTATATTGCCTTCTTCAACTGCTGTTATTATGCTTGTCAGTGTTATATAATAGTTGGTACTTTGTACACAATCTGATGCTTTGCTCAATATGGTAATAATAATTTAAAGCACTTTCTATAGGCCTACGTATAACCTGCTTATGATCTGAAAATGTGGCCGATGAAATATCAAAGTATCTTAAAAGGAAACACTAAACATCTACTGAAATAAAAACACTGTGATAAAGCTTGTAGCTCTTAAACTCTTAATATGTATTACGTAACTTATAGCAGAGAACGACGGACCTTGACTTTTACAATATGCTCGTCACTATGAAAAATAGAAAATACTGATTTTCACCAAACAAATAAATCCTTCAGTCCTATTGTGTCGTTGAGCAACGTATTGCAGCCTCCGACGAGATTTTGCTACCGATGGATGGTTTTTGTGATGTGCGTACTGTAAGACCTTCGGTACACAAACCATCAGATTATTTGACTTGTCGCTCTAGCGAAGTAGGCGAGTGTCAGCAATATGTCTCGTGGTCTTATCGTGGCGTGTTTATCTTCTGCCATTAGGTCAGACGATATAAATGCCACGTGCACTCTTAGAATAGCAGATTGATTGTGACCAGCTTTAAACAGAATTTGGTTAATTTTCACACACATTTATTAAAATAATAACAATCATAAACCTTACTTAACTTGATTCTGGATGCTACTTACAATTGACAATCAGAAGTTCCTTTGGTCTTGGTACGTTAATCTTATTCTCAGATATCTCTGATACTTGACAAAGTGTCTATTCATTTATCTTCATGGCTATGTACAGGAATATGATAATCTTATTAGGCGCAGACTGAAACTTGACTACAGACTGGTGCAGACTATGACAGACTGACTAATTGGAGGCCTGTATACTCGTTATAATACCTCACACGTTCATGTATCACTGCGCGAGTGTGATCCGCAAGGAGATAAGGTTCTACGTTAGCAGCAATCTCATCGGTTGCGTTACATATTAATACGCGGATCGGCGGAAGTAGAATTTGGTCCGTCTCTAAGACAGCGCCATCTCGTAGTGCAGAGACGGACGAGCGCTGCGCCTGCGCTATTGGGCTTAGCGGGACGCAATCTAGTGGGAAAGTTGTGTACGCGCTGACTATGCGGAACTGTGTACACAACAGTTTTACAGCTTTTACACTGTGGCTTCCAAGTCGTAATTCCCATCGTAATATTGGGCGAGTGCAGTGGTTAATGCTGCATCTTAGAGTCTGCCTCCTTCACAGCAAACAACGGCTTCTCATTGGTCCTCTGCTTGGTTGACATATAGCTGCCTGATACGGTAGTGTTATGTGTAGGTTTAACAATGATTGTGCTCATTTTAATCACCACACAATACAGTACATGGGCAGAATTGTTCTTGAACTTTCTGTCACAACGTTTCTCCCGCCTTTCCCTTCCGTGGGGAAGTCCCTTTAGAGTTTAACTGAAGCCTAATGCCATGACTCATTACAGCTTGAACTACAAAGGCTCATAATACTTTTAAAAGTAAGATATAATGAGAGATTAATGCAAAAAGCTTTATTTATAGCTATACATTTAAAACACAGTTGCAGATTGTTGATTGCCTACTTTGCAGGCTGTTGGCAGCATTTTACAGCAGCGAGCTGTCTTACTTCACCATGCTGCCGTTAGGAAGCATATGCGCCCTCAGCCCTCTATCAGCTCGATCCTTGCTTTATACAGGTTTTTACAACTGCCTTGCTACTGATCGTATTTTTTTAAGTTATGACAGATAATACATGTTTAGTTTTCGACGGTCTTTAGTATGGACAGGGGCAGTGATTTTTGCGTGCAGATGCAAGCCGAATTGGTGACACTTCGCTCTCAGCTTCAGGCTGTGATGGCTTCGGTTACACAGCTTGGGGCTGCATTGTATGGACACCAATGCCGTGGGGATCTAACGGATGTCCAGCACGTCCGAGTACTCCGATCAGTCCTCACCGGTGGCCAACCCAGTTACTGCTCGTATTGAGCTTGACCCCTTACCTGTGGTCGCCGGGCGAAGCAGATGGCGAAAGACTTCCCAGGCGACCGCACGTAAGGCCTCCCCAGTTTATCTGACAAGCAGGTTCTAGGTGCTCTCTGTGGCTGACACTTTCGCTGGGCCAGATGCTGTCGCCTGTCCTGTTTCAGAGGAAACCACTCAGCCTTCAAGATCCGGGTAATCACAGAGCGTGGGATTATTGGTAGTTGGGAGCTCCAACGTTAGGCTCGTTATGGGGCCACTTAGGGACTTGGCTGACAGGAAGGGAAAGGAAACCAATGTGCACCCCGTGTTCATACCGGGTGAAGTCATTCTAGATGTGGAAAGGGTCGTCTCGGATGCCATGAAGAGCCCAGGGTGCAGCCAACCTCAGGTGATTGCTCACCTTGGTACCAATGAAGTGTGTGACTTTGGATGATAAGAGATTCTCTCTGGTTTTTAACGGCTAAGAGAAGTAGCAAATGGTGCCAGTCTTGCTTGAAAGATGACAACAGAATTCACCATTAGCAGCATAGTCGAGAGGACTGTTTGTGGACCTCTGGTACAGAGACGAGTGGAGGGTCTGAATCAGAGGATCAGAGGGTTCTGAGACCGTGTAGGCTGCAGATTCCTCGACTTGCGCCAAAGGGTGGTTGGGTTTCGGGTTGCGCTGAATAGGTCAGGTGTCCACTATACGCAGGAGGCGGCTGCACACGGGTAGCAGGGGCTGAACACAGGAAGAACGTAGAACCAGAGTAACCATTAGTATAACAGTTGTAAATTGTCGTAGCTGTGATGGGGAAGTACCAGAGCTCCAAGCGCTAATAGAAAGCACTGATGCACGAAGAACCTAACGGTGTTCCGAAAGGATAGGCTAATCACGGATGGTGGTGGGGTGTTTGTTGATGTCAGGAGTAGTTTAACTTGTCGCAAAATTGAAGTACATGCTTCCTGTGAGTTAGTGTGGGTAGAGGTCATTCTTGGCAACCGAAATAAAGTAAGAATTGGGTACTTTTACCTATCTCCCAATTCATATGATACAGTTGCTGAAAGGTTCAAAGAAAACTTTAGTTTGATTTCAAACACGTACCCGTTTCATGCGATAATAATTGGTGGCGACTTTAATTTACCCTCAATATGTCTGCGAAAATACACAGTTCATTCCAGAGCTACGCGTAAAATAACATCGGAAATTGTACTAAACGCATTCTCTGAAAATTATTTCGAGCAGATAGTCCATGAGCCCACGCGAATAGTAAACGGTTGTGAAAACGCACTTGACCTCCTGGGAACAAATAACCCTGAGTTAATAATGAGATTCAAAATCGATACAGGGATTATTGTACACAGGGTTGTCGTAGAGAGACTGAATATTGTAATCCCCAAATCCTCGAAAAGTAAGCGGAAAGTATACCTGTTAAAAAAAGCAGATAATAATTCACTTGACGCCTTCCTGAGAGACAATCTACACTCATTACAAATTAATATCACAGGTGTAGCCAGATGTGGGTTAAATTCTGTAGAAATAGTATCAGCAACAGTTGACAGATTTGTACCCAAGGTAGTGTTATAGGGCCTTTTCTGTTCCCTATCTACACAAACGATTTGGGAGACAATCTAAACTGCCGTCTTAGATTTTGTGCAGATGACGCTGTTGTTTATCGACTTATAAAGTCATCAGAATATCAAAACCAATTTTAAAACGATTTAGAAAAGATATTTGAATGGTGCGAAAATTGTCAGTTGACCCTAAATAACGAAAAGTGTGAAGTCATCTACATGAGTGCTAAAAGGAATTCGTTAAACATCGGTTACACGATAAATGAGTCTAATCTAAAAGCCGTAAATTCAACTAAATATCTGAGTATTTCAGTTACGAACAACATAAATTGGAAAGAACACACAGAAAATGTTGTGAGGAAGGCTAACCAAAGACTGCGTTTTATTGACAGCATACTTAGAAAACGTAACAGATCTATTAAGGAAACTGCCTAGATTACGCTTTTCCTTCCTCTTTTAGAATACTGCAGAACGGTATGGGATCCTTATTAGATAGGACTGACGGAGTACATCAAAAAAGTTCAAAGGAAGGCAGCACGTTTTGTATTATCGCGAAATATGGGAGAGAGTGTCATAGAAATGATACAGGATTTGGGCTGGACATCATTAAAAGAAAGGCGGATTTTGTTGCGCGGAAACTTCTCACGAAATTCCGATCGCCAACTTTCTCCTCCGAATGCGAAAATATGTTGTTGACACCGACCTACATAGGGAGAAATGATCACCACGATAAAACATGGCCGACCGCGGTGGTCTCGCGGTGCTAGGCGCGCAGTCCGGAACCGTGCGACTGTTACGGTCGCAGGTTCGAATCCTGCCTCGGGCATGGATGTGTGTGATATCCTTAGGTTAGATAGGTTTAAGTAGTTCTAAGTTCTAGGGGACTAATGACCACAGCAGTTGAGTCCCATAGTGCTCAGAGCCATTTGAACCATTTAGAACTGTGAAGGTGGCTCGATGAACCCTCTGCCAGACACCTAAATGTGATTTTTCAGAGTATCCATGTAGATGTAGATGTAGATGTAGAATAATTACATGGCTTTTATGAAATGAAATGGAATACTTCCTACCCTGTGACGTATCTTGTATTGTTACAACCATCAGTCCTGTCCGCCAGGCTGTATGAAGGGTGAAAGTCAGAATTGTATTTCACTGCTGTCCAGTGCGTCTCCTGACACGTCTTTATTGGTCGTCGTGGCTCATCGCCAAGTGAAACTCACCACGGAGTACAAATATAGTCCAGTCAGTGAGATTCCAGAACGAAGATGTGTCTGGAGATATCACAGAGTGCCGAGTGGTTCTGTGCGCTACATTCTGGAACACCGCGAACGCTATGGTCGCAGGCTCGAATCCTGCCTCGGGCATGGATGTGTGTCATGTCCTTAGGTTAGTTAGATTTAAGTAGGTCTAAGTTCTAGGGGACTGGTGGCCTAAGTTAAGTCCCATAGTACTCAGAGCCATTTGAACCATTTGAACATCACAGAGGGCAGTGGGATAAAAACGAGTCTGCTGCCAGCCATGCAGCCTGACAATCAGGAGCAATGGTCTGGGATGACATTTTATTGCATGGCAAGACATCCATTTTGTTTATCATCCACGGCACCCTTACATCACAGCTGTACCTCAACGATATTCTAGGTTCCGTTTTGTTGCCCTTGATGGCACGCTATTCTGGGCTTATATTTCAGCAATATATTTCCCAATCGCACATGGTGAGTGTTTCTATTTCTTGTCTTCGTGGTTATCAAACCACACTTTGGCCAGAACGGTAGGTGGATCTGTCCCCAGTTGGAAACGTTTGGAGCATTATATGCAGGGTCCTCGAAACAGCTCAGAAATTTAACGATCTGACCTCCAGATGGGCAGTATTAAGCACTGTATCCCTCATAGGATATTCAATAACACCTTCAATCAGCGTCAAACCGAATAAAGGCTAGTGGTTGACCCACGCGTTATTGATTTTCTCTATGTGTGAAGCTCTTCCTCTTGAGTAAACAGTCCGTTATTTCTGAAACACTCATCATTTCATTGTCCACATGTGCATCACATCTACAGATTTTCATCCCATTCGCAGAACTCCGTTATGGTAAGTCGTCTTTTCTTTTTTTCATTATTTTTCTCTCACAGGTGTACATACTAATTACTACGATAGGTAATTTCTTCAAAACATACAAGGTGTTGTTAACTATTTTCTACAGTTGTCCATAACACTACTGCTGTACACAATCCTATTCAGCCACATATACCTTGCGGCTGTGGGGGTGTTAAAGATCCCAACCTCGTATTCATATTCAAAAATAGCATAATTACTCAGCGTTATCTGTATTGTCCTCTGATTCCGAGTGGGAGGTCAATTTTTTTTACCACTTTGACTCGTGATTCTACGAAAACCCTCGACGTTTACCAATTTCTCGACTCCAGACGGAACAACAGAATTAACTTCTACTTCGGGCGGGGGCGAATGCCACACTTCCGTGGTGCACCCCACAGTAATTCCCAGCTATTCTGCAATCTGTTTAACATTCCTGCTCTACAAGATGTTCTCTGTTGCTGTGAAGGCTTCACTTTAAACCTTCGACATTGTCTCGGCACACTTGTCTTCACAGGATTTCACTGTTAGCTCTCTCTGCATACTACTACGTTGCTTTTGGAGCGTCATCTGTACTCCCAGGGGTGGCGTGGGGTGCAACAGTAGCGTATTCACTATAGGGCTCTGGCCTCCTAAACCGTAAAAGTACAGTTCGAGTGTCTCCAACCCACGACCAATCGCCGCATGTCACTCAGATTGTCTTTCTGGGTGTGCGTCAACACTTGCGGACAGCAGACTGACTTCGTATGAAACCATGTTCCCTCTAATAAACCATCTTTTTGCTCCCATGGTCCATGTATGATAATTTCCTATGTCGCCTTAAACGTTACTAAATTAATTGTCCCTTAATGGTCTCTGCCCCAACGCGACCGGGTCTTTGATCTAGCTAAGCACTGTTTTAATCTTATAGTCCATGATCAGCGCTCCACTTGAGAGTAAGTCACTACCGATTTTAAAATCTAGTGGCAACCCACCGATGAAAATGCATTCACCTGGAAACGACGTCTTCCATCGTTTAGTGAAACGAAGGCTTGCTTTCCTACCGTCTGCTCTAAAACGTGCAGTTTGTGGCATTACTTTTACGAGACTCTAAGCTAATTTACTACCACTTCCCAGCTCTTTTGGACGCAAATACGTCGAAACTGGTGGTGGTGGTGCTGGTTAGTGTTTAACGTCCCGTCGACAACGAGGTCATTAGAGACGGAGCGCAAGCTCGGGTTAGGTAAGGATTGGGAAGGAAATCGGCCGTGCCCTTTCAAAGGAACCATCACGGCATTTGCCTGAAACGATTTAGGGAAATCACGGAAAACCTAAACCAGGATGGCCGGAGACGGGATTGAACCGTCGTCCTCCCGAATGCGAGTCCAGTGTGCTAACCACTGAGCCACCTCACTCAGTCCGAAACTGGTGTCACCTCCAATTCAGAGTGCAGATGTGCTGTGGTCTGAATTCCTTCCACAATTGCCTCAGCGACTGTACACCGATTGTTCTCTTTTTCAGGAAACTCCACGTCATCGCAGTACCGGTATGTATTTTTGACTTTTGACTTGTGGATTGTGTCATTCATTCTGCAAGTATTTGTAACATGTGTTGCTACTTTGATGTTTATTATTAAGATCAGGCACTCTCAGTGCAACCTCAGTAGGCCAGGCCTGAAGATGAAACTAGTCGCCTAGCATAAATACTGCAACTGTTGACAATCGTTGACAGAACCGCTAATAAATGCTTTAACAAATTTAATAAAGTGGCTGATTCATTATCAACAAAATGTTAAAAATGAAAAATGTAACCTTTCGCCCCTACTGTTTAATCGATCCCTCGAAGAAGCAATGACGGAAATAAAAGAAACGTTCAAGAGTGGGATTAAAATTCAGGGTGAAACGTCATGAATGATAAGATACACTGGTGACATTCCTATCCTCAATGGAAGTGAGGAAGAATTACAGGATCAGCTGAGTGGAATGAACAGTCCAATGAGTGCAGAGTATGGACTGAGAGTAAATCGAAGAAAGACGAAAGAAATGAGAAGTAGCAGAAATGAGAACAGCAAGAAATTTAACGTCAGGACTGGTGATCACGAGGTAGATTAAATTATGGAATTCTGCTGTCTAAGGACCAAAATTATTCGTTACAGACTGAGCAAGGAGGACATAAAAAGCAGGTTATCAATGGAAAAGGCATTTCTGGCCAAGAACAATCTATACCTATCAAACATAGGTCTTAATCTGACGAATAAATTTCTGAGAATGTCCGTTTAGAGCACAGAATTGTATGGATGAGCGACATTAACTGTGAGATAACCGGAGAAGTAGATAATCGAAGCATTTGAAATGTGATATATAAGGATGTTGAAAATCAAGTGAGCTGATAGGGTATGGAATGAGGAGGTTCTCTGGAGAATAAACGAGGATAACACGTCGACAAGAAGAATGTACAGAATAGTAAGGCAGTATCGCAGAATAACTTCCATGGTACTAGAGGGAGCTGTAGAGGGTAAAAATTGTAGAAGAAGACAAAGACTGGGTGCGCAGGGTAGCTGTAGGATATTATGTTCATTCTTCAGTACAAAACGTTTTCATCATCAGCTATTACACAATGGAAACATTGTAGAAACTGTATTCCTTTCACTTCCTCTGTAATATATTACAATTTCGTTGTCTCTTTAAAATATGCATTACAGCATCTCATATCTTCTATAATATATTCCAATGTGGTTGTCTCATTAAAGTGAGCACTTTAGAGACGAAGAGAGGAAATTTACTGTGGTCTATAAATCAAAGAGACGACGAAGAAGATACGAAAAGAATGTACGTAATTTTTAGTGTCTCACACATGTGAGATGAAAAAAATGGTTCAAATGGTTATGAGCACTATGGGACTTAACATCTGTGGTCATCAGGCCCCTAGAACTTGGAACTACTTAAACTTAACTAACCTAAGGACATCACACATCCATGCCCGAGGCAGGATTCGAACCTGCGATCGTAGCGGTCACGCGGTTCCAAACTGAAGCGCCTAGAACCGCACGGCCACAACGGCCGGCTGTGAGATGAAATTTGACGATGAAACGGTATAGTATTTAGAGAGCTGGAACTTTGAGTGGGTGCGTTTGATTGCGTTTGCGTGTGTGTAAAAATTTGTTTACCACCTTGACCCCCTTGAAAATGTTCCAACATGCACCACTAATGTAACAATCTACTTCTCAACTGTGACAACTTGTCCCACGCAACTGTAACAACTTTCCCCTTGTCTCAACCCCTGTCCCTGACACTATCCTCAGTTGGCGTTCATTTGTTCAAGTGAATGAAACCAATCGAAGTAACTTACATACTTTTGAAAACATAGTGGAAATGATCTTTTTTGTACTCTATTGCGTGAATGGGTATAAATGTAACAGCCAGACTGAGGAAATGTATTCCACACACGACCACCTGTTGTTGCGACAGAGAACAAGCAAGCTCTATTAGATATGATCACGCATGCAATATTGCGAGAAATATTGCCAATAATGTTAACAGTGGCACCAAACTTTCAAAATTCATTTATTATTTATTAAAGCAAATGTGAGCATACTTATATATTTGCTATAGTATTCCGGTAAATAATGCTATACACTGTTTTAAGTGGGTTTATTAAAGTTACAAAACGTGGGCTGGAATTACGCAGTTTATCTAAGGCAGTACAACGGTATTTCACACTAAAAAACAAAACAAAATGGTAAAAATATCCTTAACGACCTCCATAAATCCAATTATACCAATTGAAACCAACATTATGTGCAACAAATAGAGTGAAACGGCCGAACGACTGCGTCGTCCTTGTCTTAGGAACCAGGCGCATTTTCTCCATCTCTACATCTTTGGCGAAACGTGCCATACGGAATTAGTGACGAGAACGCATCAGTTGCTCCTTGGAGCAACTCGACATGCAGACTCAGTGTAAGGAGCAGAATTCTATGTGGCTTGCGGTACTCGTGTGCAGTGCTGCTACCACTTTGTAAAAACGCAAGCGAGCACTTCTCGGACTACAAGGGCTCAGCGCTCGTAGTGGGAGCTGAGAAAGGAGAAAAGTCGCCATATATTGGGGCTGCGGGCGCTGGCACGGCCTGCGATCCGAGCGCTGCCTCTCTCTTGCTGCACAACACCACGAGGAATAAACGCTTTGAAATCCGTGTCAAATGAGCTGTATTGTTAGTAATGGTTATGAGAAGAAATACAGGTGCATTATGACTACGATAAATCTTCTTTAGGTAAATATCAGTGAACCAGAGACATCACAGCTGTTTATGACATTTTACTTGCCCACAGTCAGACGAAGGAAAGAGTCACGGGACAGACGGTAGTAGGTCAGTTCCATAAGCACAAGCGTCCATGTGATAATGGTCAGCCACACTCAAACAAAATTTGTGACGGTGCGGATAAAAGTAGGGATAGCATATTTCGCGCTACAAGCAAAATACACGGTGTTAGAGATAAGTTAGACACTTTTATTACAAGTACATGGGTGATATATCCAGTCTGTTATCCTTAGCTTTAATTTATTTTTGATCATTTATGTTTGTAA
The DNA here is from genome assembly GCF_023897955.1 of Schistocerca gregaria. Classification (NCBI taxonomy): domain Eukaryota; kingdom Metazoa; phylum Arthropoda; class Insecta; order Orthoptera; family Acrididae; genus Schistocerca; species Schistocerca gregaria. Next base: position 841,378,801 of record NC_064931.1, read on the forward strand.
TGTTTCTGCGTTCAAAATTGTTTATTGATATTGGGCGTAATTACACTGTAAAAACTCAGCAACTGGTCAACAATTTGACATTTTAGTACAATGTTATCAACAAAAAGTTTTAAAATATGTTATTTGCTAAGTAATCGATGTCTGTCGTAAACACATAATCGTATAATTACGGATCCCGCAAAATATCATATTTTGATAAAATAGCTCAAAGTGCCGGGTTATCAGTTGATGACATCTGCAGCGCATTGAGTGGCCCATGCTACTAGGATATCATAATACTGATATAAAGTGCTTGATTCTAAAGCAACCATCTGTCGCGAAGGAAACAAAATTTCTGAGTTGCCTCAGATGAATCGTGATTAATGCAATGGGCTGTTGTCTGTTCTTACCTAACATCTAGAGTGAACTGCTTGACATGTAAGAAGGAGAACGAGCCTACTCGTCATCACCGAATTCTTCCAAAGTTATGGTGAATCAAAGGCTTGGTCTGAAATTAAAGTGACAGAATTGGGAGCTACAGATGACCAACAGTGTCGGTGCGGATCTGGAGAGGAAGTAGCTATTATGTCAGCCAAGTTCCATGTAGCTGTTGAGGCACCGGAGAGAATAGAGAACGTTAATTAGAATGTCGCGTGATCAAGTCTGCTCGTGGAAATAGTACTTAACTTTCTTATTTTCAATTTTTACATTAGTTACATTGCAAATAAATCGAAATATTGTTCAACATATTGTATTTAAAGAAGAAGGAAGGATGTCACCGTGCTGTTTTAAATTCATTACGCCCTCCCCCCACCCAAAATGCACTACACGAATTGAGCATAACGATGTCTGTTTTAACGTAGGCAACAAATATAACCAAAAAGCTGCAAAACTTCTCGTATTTCATCGAGAGAGTATTGGCGAAATGATGAGATATGCGCAGTTTGTTGCCAAACTGTCCATGAATGAATGCAAACCTAATAATTGTGAGAATGTGAGGTTTATAACTTGTGAAAGATACAGAGAAGACTATTGCCTACCCAGGTTTTGCGATGAATATCACTTTATCATATGTAAATCACCGACTCTAATGTAATAAATGTATGAAATATTACATTCGAAGTTCTCATTTACGCCTTCAAATCCCTTCCTGGAAATTTATTTGGAATCCCAAATTTTGCTCGGATTCTTCCTTTCATGGATTTTCTGGCGGTATTAATAAATACAGTAATTTTAGCTTTATTTTGGTATACGTGCAGTGTAAGTAACGCGAATATAAAATAAGTTCCCCTACACTGATTCGACCCCCTTAATCTCTCATTACCGTTCTTTTGGCTATTCCAATCACTGCCTGGAAACCACCCTAACAGAAACTGCTCATGCATCCCCCGACCTGAGCCAAAAAGCTGTTTCTTCTCAACACTTTGCCATCTGGAGTTCTCACTTATGTCACTTTCATTTACTGCCAAGCACTCTATATACCATGAATCTGGTTAAAATCGGTGATGGAGAGTAGGTGCGGTCTCCTTGGAAGATTAGAACGTTATATGTAATTTCGGCGTGTGAAACGCTGCTTAAGCCATAAATGAGTGAAGTTCTCGTTACGCCGTGTTGTGTGGCAACGTGGAGTGTGAACGCTAACCTAAATTCAATATTTAGTGGCCAATGACCAGTCATTGTCTATTTATCAGGAAATAACTCATGTCAAGTCACTCTTTCAGATCACATAATTCCCTTCCATGTCTTATTAAACAGTGTTACACGCAGTTTTAACTGTTTATGTGTCCTTGGCGTATTTTTACGCCGAAGGCATCCATGAGTGCAATGGAGCTCGGGAAGAGTACCATGATGGTCGAGCAGTATCTTAAAAAAAGGTTCAAATGTCTCTGAGCACTATGGAACTTAACATGTGAGATCATTAGTCCCCTATAACATAAAACTACTTAAACCTAACTAACCTAAGGACATAACACACATCCATGCCCGAGGCGGGATTCGAACCTGCTACCGTAGCGGTCGCGCGGTTCCAGACTGAAGAGCCTAGAACCGCTCGGCCACTACGGCCGGCGGAGTATCTTACAATGGTTGCAGATCACTTACACCCTTTCATGACTATCATGTTTCCAGACGGCAGCGGCATTTTTTAACAAAATAATGCGTCGTGTCACAAGGAAAGGAGTGTGACTGAGTGGTTCGAGAAACACGGTGGCGATTTCCACTGGATGTGCTGCCCCCCCTGTTCTACACATCTGAACCTGATCGAACTCATCTGGAATGTGATTCAATGTTGAGTCAGAACTCATCGCCCCCCCCCCCCCCCCTGCCACTACCACCCCTCCCCACAGAATTCGAAACAATCTCGCAATAAGTAAGGTAGCTAAATTTTTATTCAGAATAAAGAAACAGAAATAGCACTTGAACCGCGTGAAGTTGTCCTGTCTGTTTTAATATTCTTATAACTTATATTAACAGCAGGCATAACGGAAGAATTTATGATTTATATCAGCATAAATGTGCCCAGCATCACTGATACAGGGAAATAGAAGCAATTACTGTGTTATCTAAGGAACCAAAATACCTTTAAAGTAAAAGAGCATAAACTAGTTACAGTGACAAAATGTACTGACCGATGTTTGAAGCTGCTACCGAAAGAAGTTTTGATGATGTTATTTTAAGCTCATAGCACCACTTAGGTTCTTATAGCTGACACTGTTATGGTTCCGCTTTTCAGAACAGACCTGTAGTATATACAAATACAGAAAATTCCAATTAGACCCCCCACACTCGACCTCTGTGATTGATTGACCTTAAAGTTAGCAGTGATCGTTACTTGCAGTAGTATAAAAACAGATTTGCATGCTGCTGGGAAGTAAGGAAATATTTCACGGGCAGAAGAACAGAATTCCGGTATAGACAGGCACCCCACTGCACTTCTTCTGAGAAAGGACCATTAGGAGAGGCGGTGACACAATGGCTGAGGACAGGTAGGGATTTCTCTGATGCCCTGCCGTGTCAACTTGTGAATACCACAAAACGTATAGCTCCCTATAGCGAACACTTGCGAAAGCGTTTTATGACATTCCGTGAGGGTAAACCTTAACAGAAAACACAACTGTCTATTAAATGCAGAAATGACTTTTAAAACGGACACAGGAGATCACTATCGGACATGTTAAAAACAAGCCTTCAGTCTTTTAAAACCCTGAGGAGCTGCTGAATGCGTGATCTCCCTCACTTCCTCCCCCATAAAAGAAGCTTATTTTAAGAATATAAGAAAAGTGGAAGTTATTACATGTGGAACGTTTCCAGTGTGACTGGGAATTCAGCAATGCTCAATATAAGCTCCATTACTGGCTGAAAAAAGAGACAGAAAGAGCAAACAACGTTATTTTTCAAAGGAAACAGTTGGGAATAATTTCACTGGGTAACCAAGTTAAACATTTGACAAATTTGGGTAAGAGCACTCTCAGAACGTACACACACCAAAAAACGTTTTGAATCGCCCCAGTCCCAGTACTCCTGAAGATAGACCTTGATTGTGGATATTTTATCACAGACCCATTCTCTTTGACTATTCAGAGATGTCACAAAACCCGCCCAAATATGTAAGCAACCATGGCTGAGCAGCGCCTTTTAGACAGAGGGGGTTCGACAGCCGATCAGTTCCAGTCATTCCACCAGGAAGGAGGTACACGGCTCGTGTTGTCTGTAGTTCAGCAACGTCTAGAAGGTCAGCACCGCGGTTCGATGGCATCCTCATTGTTACTTTGCTCCAGGAAGGGCTCTGAACATGTGAAGTGTCCAGCGTCTCAGAGTGAAACAAAGCGATGTTGTTCGGACATGGAGAAGATGCAGAGAGACAGGAACTGTCGATGACCTACCTCGCCCAGGCCGTCCAAGGGTAACTACTGCGGTGGATGACCGCTACCTACGTATTATGCCTCGGAGAAACCTGACAGCAACACCACTATGTTGAAAAACGCTTTTCGTGCAGAACTCAAACTGTGCGCGATAGCCTTCATGATACGCGGCTTTACTCCCGACGTCCATGGCGAGGTCCAGCTTTGCAATCACGACACCATGCAGCGCGGTACAGATGGGCCCAACAACATGCCGAATGGTCCGCTCAGGACTGAAATCACATTGTCATCACCGATGAGTTCGCATATGCCTTAAACCAGACAATCGTTGGAGACGTGTTTTGAGGCAAACCGGTCAGGTTGAACGCCTTAGACACACTGTTCAGTGAGTGCAGCCAGGTGGAGGTTCCCTTCTGTTTTGGGGTGGCATTATGTGGGGCTGACGTACGACGCTGGTGTCATGGAAGGCGCCGTAATGGCTGTATGATACGCGAATTCCATCCTCGGACTGATAGTGCAAGCATATTGGAAGCATATTGACGATGAATTAGACTTCACGGACAACAATTCGCGCCCCCATCGTGCACATTTTGTGAATGACTTCCTTCGGGATAACGACATCGCTCAACTTGAGTGGCCAGCATGTTCTCCAGACATGAACCATAACAGACATGTCTGGGATAGAATGAAAAGAGCTGTTTATGGACGACGTGACCCACCAACCACTCTGAGGGATCTACGCCGTTTATGAGTAGGAGAATCTGAACCGACTGTGTTTTGATGAAGTTGTGGATAGTATGCCATGACGAATACAGGCATGCATCAAGGCAAGAGGACGTGCTACTGGGTATTAGAGGTACCGGTGTGTACAGCAACCTGGACCAGCACGTCTGAAGGTCCCACTGTATGGTGGTACAACATGCAATGTGTGGTTTTCATGAGCAATAGGAAGATCGGAAATGATGTTTATGTTGATGTCTATTCCAAGTTCTGTACAGGTTCCGGAACTCTCGGAACCGAGGTGATGCAAAACTTCTTTTGCGGTGTGTACTTTTAACTATAGCAGTTCGCAAGAAATAGAATCCAGCCACTCAGGTCAAACTTGTAACGAAAATGTGGTGAAGCGAGACTGCTTTGACGGATGCTGACCTACAGGAAAACCACACTCTTCTCTTCTCTTGGTCACCTTGCAGAGCTTCTCCGCAGGACTTCTACTTACGAAAGCTATTGGGAAAGTAAAATCCTATATTTCGCGAAATGGAAATGACAGTGAAAATCGAATGAACCTTTGCACAGATGTGTTGGGCAGTGTCTATAGTCTACCTGTAGATCGCGTCACGTCGCTCTTTCCAGTCCTGAGCACACATTGAGTACATAAAGATGCCTACAAAAGAAGTATCTCCTGCCAAGTATGGGTGCCAGGTGTGAGAATGTGCCTGATTTCATCCAACACCATATAACGATCTCAATCTGCCGTGGCACCAGCGTCCTTCCTTCTAAGTTGCATCATAATAGGAGATTTGTTTTGGAGATCTAGAAGGGTGTAAGGTGGCAGCTTGAATGAATGTTAATTTCGCACCTTACATGAGTTTTATACATCGTAACACGTAGATGGATATGACACCTGACATACTACAGCAATAGTGAGCAAATGTGCCTATCAGAATGAACAGTGTCTAATGCAAAGCAATGATACTCGATTCGACAGTATTAATACGCCGAACCCAATCCTGCGTGTCAATGAGCAAAAGGTGAAAAAAGCTGCTAGAAGAAATGGTTTAGTTTGGAGGCAGACGCGAGTTGCGCAGTTACATCCCACATACAATGAAAGGCTTCTAATAGGGGTTGGTGACCTTCAGTAATAGAGAAAACAAATGCGCTGAGCAATACATCGAAGGGCGCAGGTAGCGGCCCAGTGCTGCCTGCTATGGAGATATTCCTTTAAAAACTGTTGTTGGGGAATTTAGGGAAGGATACAAACATGCCAGAGACGCAGTTGATCACGTGAAACACCCGTGGTGCTCTCATGATGTATGCGTGTAGCTTTTAGGCGTCAGGGTTGGGCACAAAATGTCCTATTGGCTGAAATTAGCTTGGAAGGAGTAAAAGTGGCGATATTTCGATGCAGTTTAAAGGTGGGCCCTTCACGATTAGCAGGGTAGTTTCCAAAAGATAAAAGGAACACTCCCATTGGTCTGAAAAAGCAGTGATGTGAAGCACGAAAGGACACTGGTGGGGGACAGTTTGCTATGAAAGACACAATACCAAAAACTTTGACGACCCTCCTCTGAGCCACCGTCATGTGTAGAACAGGGAGCATCATGTTCTGTATGGCGACAAAAGAGGGACTTTGGGTGAACACTTTGTTCACTTTGGCTGACATTCAGCTAGAAATTAGCTGAAGAGTCATTGAGCTCTGATAGTGGAGAAACGAAACAGCCACGTACTTAATTGTTCTTGCGAGAACTGAGAAGGTGTTGAAGTATACCTGCTGCTCCTTTTATGCACGTGTATATCACCATATTTTCCAGACTAGGGATGACTGCATGTTTTCTCGCATAACGAAAAACATAGGAAAGTTCCAGCTGATATAGTCAGTAAAGATTTTGATTGGCTTTTTATAGGATTTTCAGAGGGCGAGAACAGTCATGCTGCCGACAGCATGTCGCAGTTAAAAGGTAAATGCCGGTGGCAGAGGCATAAAATTGTTGGCTCTCTAGCTTGCATCCACTGTGAACATGAGCAACGTTGAGTAACCTTTTCCTCATCTTCTCACAAAAACCAACCATCCTCTGTAGACTTGATTGTCATCCTAAATAGCACTAAACTTAGAACCGGAATCGGATTTCGTCGTAGTACTGGTCAACTCAGACAATGCCTCACTGTATAGAAGTAAGAATAATCTTGTGGAGAACATTCTATTTACATTTGATATTGTTGTGTTCTATGTTATTTCTGCTAATAAGGACGTAAGACGTTATCTTGACAACTGTCCTGAAATAGTCATGTCACAATCTATGTAAAGCCATGTGCTTCTTTGACAGCGATACAGAAATTATATAAATTTTGTACAGCTAAACACCGATGTGCTCTGTCATAGAATAGAGGGTCCACTCCTAACCATAGTAATTTATTCCAAAGACGCTGTAGCACTCACAGGGTGTCTTCGATGATGTCCGACGATTGTGAAAAGGAATGAAGTGACAGAAGGCCTCTTCAGAAAGTAATTTCCGCTAGGTATGGAAATGGAAACCACAGTCAAGACCAGATATGTCTTATATGTGGCAGATTTCTATAACTTCCAGCTATTTCCTTACATAATCTCCGTTTCAACTTTGACATGTGTCGTAGCAGGTACCAACTTTCCAATATCCTCGTCAAACAAGGCCGCCACTTATGCTTTCCGTCACTTCTCTACCATGGTCTGCAGTTCGTTGTCTGTGCCAAACTGTTGTCTTCATAGCGAGCGGTTCATGAGAGCAGAGATGAACATCAGAGGCAGACAAGTGCACACTATGTGGATGGTGTTCAAACAGTTCCCATCGAAAACGCTGCTGCGGTGTTCTCATTGGCCCTGAAGTGTGAGGCCTAGAATTGTCATAAAGAAGGAAATGCATGACAGCTACAATGTTGTAGGACCGAGTCACTTCTGTGTGAGATCTAGGGGAAGTCAAATCTGTTTACAATTTCAACATGTTAGAGCTTCTGTCTAACGATCTACCTAGGAAGTAATTAAACGTTGCATCCAAATTTCACAACAAGTTGTAGGTACCATCTTACATAGTTACATACGTGCTCTCAGTAGTTTGTCCTTAAATAACGTATTTCGCGACAATTACTCATGATTTACGCAATTTATTTTCAGTTTTTCCCCCGACCACCACTTCAGATTAACGGAATTGGCATTCGCAGAGGTAGCCTCATGTAACTGTTTTTGGAGATGTTGCCACAGGATGCCTTTATGGAATATTATTGAGAACTGCGCAGTTTTGTTGTAATAGTGAATTTTTGAAATGATTAATTAACGCAAAGATTAATATATCCAATTTCATTCAAATCCACATTCCCAATAAAAATGAAACCACCTGCCACACCCCTACTGCGAACAAGGGAATGGCCTAATCCTACATGTCAAGAACCACCCTGAAAATTTTTTACGCAGAAAGAATGCAATGGAAGTAATTCATGGTCAAGATTTTAGCTGCTAAGACGGACTTGAAGTAATTTTTTAGTTTTTTGAAGTCACTCGTTTTTGCTGCATGACTGATCTTTACACCCCTTCCTCCGTAGCGTGCGATCGGCCATCACTAGAGAGTGTAGCACCTCGTAGCCCGAATATCTGCAGTGACACAGGCTAGTTAAAAGCCCCTGAACTATGCAAAATGTATCACTTAGCATTAATGTTATGACTAACAGTAAGTTCTATCGATAGCTAAACTATGTCATTTATAATTTTTACAAATGTGACTTGCAGAGAGAAATCAAGACAGTGTTTGATGTTACATTGCAGACGACTTTCATCAATCACGACTTTCGTGTACAGAAATGAAATGTTTATTTCACATACATCAGTATACAAAAACTCATGTACCACAGTTTGTATGATAATTTTTGAATAATGTATAATTTTGTAACAATGAATTATTTGTTTATTCAGCACAGTCGTCACAGTAAATCGAAGTTTAATTTGAATGAGAAAAACAAACATTTTCCTTGTACCAGGCGAACCTGGTGAAAGAAAACTTAATGCTTTCAGGTACATCACAGTGATTACTAGTGCTACTCTGACATAATTGCGGTGGAGTAGGAAATGGTCCTGGCCGTTGCTCTGGTTATTGGGCTTCATACTTTGCATACTTCAAGTATTTGTAAAACTTGAAGATGTAAACTGATAATGCACAAATGACTGCAAATTTGAGATTACCGATTTCCTGATAAACCGCAAACAACATGGAGCCATCGGAAAATACGTTATTTCACAGTTGCCTTAAAAATATTTTCCACAGACGAAAAAGTTCTTCATTCCGAATCACATTGGTTGTTCTGGCTAGAATTTGAGTTATATCAACAGTCTTTCCATCATCCTTCTAAAAGGGAGGGCTGTCGTTATGTCCAGGGCAAGAGTCCTAGAAAATCAACTAATTAATTTCTGTAACTGGTTACAAACAGTTTTCAATGAAATGTTAAAAATTATTCTTTCCTGTTTTTGTACATTTTGATACGTCGATTATAAGAATTTTTTAATCCTAATGTGCCTTTAGGTCCCAGAAGACTGATATAAATCTGTGGAAGCAATAATATGCTCATTCTTTTAGGTGAATGTGTTATACCATTAATCGACTGCACAAAAGACTGCCGTTTCTCATAGTCGTAAAGTGCAGTTTGCTCACAGTTCTTTCACAGAACCTGACGGATCAGTATAATACACAGTAAATGTGGAGATCATAGCTATATTCATCTAAACACCAGATACAAATTAATGGCATTTGCTGTTTCTTATACTGTTTCAGTTCTTGAATCTACTTAAACGAATCGAAGAGGACTTGACATAAGCAATGTTCTTCTAACATGTTATTCTGAAGATTCAGAGTTGTAAATCTCCATTTGTAACAGTGCACTGCCTCTCACTAATAGCTCTACATGATTCGTATCTCAAAAAACTCCTCAACTGCTGTTCATGTTCTTTATTTACTTTTAAGCGTTTATGTTGGTTATTAACTGAAGTAAGGGTTCTCTGGGACAACCCTGTACAGTGATCATTTCTGAGAGTTTTCTTTCGCTGTTTTGCGAGTGTCATTTTGGCTCATATTTATTACTTCGAGTAAATCATTCTGCCATTTATACACTTCACAGTCAGATTTCACAAAGCCAAACGGGTTTACACACTACTTCACATTAAGAATTAAACACAATTAATATTGTTTCAGTTTGATTTCGATTGTTAAGGCTTATGATACCATAAAACCGAGTGACAATAATTGTTACAGATATTAAATGAGTTACAAATTTTAGTGGACAGTAGCTGTGGACAACTTTCTTAGAGAAAGTATCAATGAAAACTGAAATTCGCTTTAGAAATTACGATCGTCCCGGATCATGTTATCTGTTTACCAGCTCACCGTTAATTAAGGATATGTACTCTTCACGTTGTGCATGGGCAGGCCGTTACAGATCTGGTAGGGATATACAAATCTCTAGGCCCCTGGCAAGTTACATATTTGGCAGTTTTCAACATCTTTTTAAAAAATATTTGTAGTGCTACATTTTGATAGGATCTTCCTTTCGCTGTATTCTACCTGTATAAATAATTTCAGGGCATGTATCGTCATGTGGGACTGTACCATTCCTATTTCAGTGGAACCATCTCTCGACTTAGTAGAGACAGCAACACAAAACGAATTCCTTGAACGCACACTGAAGCAAAAAATGCGATTCGTACTGATGCCTCATGGTACATAAAACAGGTCAGAACACTGTTCCAGAAGCAATGACATATGCATCCAAATTTAAAAGAACGCAAAACCTTCAAGATTGGCGACGTTTTACACAAGCTCGAAAGTTTATGAGAATGTGATTGCGAGATGTTTTTAATAGTCAGCACAACGAAACCGTGCCTCGAAATCTTGCAGAAAACTCAAAGAGAGTCTGGTGATACGTCAAGTACACCAACGGCAGGACGCAACCAGTATCTTCACTGTGCGATAACAACGGTAATGTAGCCGACGGCAGCGCCACTAAAACACACTTCGTTTTCCGACATTGCTTCAACAATGAAGACTAAATAAGTATACCAGATTTAGAATCGAGAACAACTGTCGGTATGTGTCACTTACAATGTAACTTAGTTAAAACAACGCCGCCGTTCCCGATTGTATACTAGTCAAGATTTCTTTCTCGACAAAGTAGCTCACTACTTACCAATCATATAGAACTGTTCGTTTCTCGAAATATCCGTACCCAAAGACTGGAAAGTTGCACAAGTAGCCACGACCATTGCTAGATTTTTTGTCGCCTCACGTGGGAACTAAAAAATAACGCCCCATCTTTATTACTACCGTAGTAGGTCTCCCCGATATTACCCCTCCCATCCACCAGTACAAAAACCGGACGGCACAACAATGCAGTTCTCCTATCATACCGTTAATCATTAATTTAAGCAGATGCCCCTTTTTCTGCGTACAGCTCTCAATTTTTATGTCCTCAATTCCTTTAAACTGCCTGAGAACAACAAACGTACTGAGCTTCTTATTTTTTCTCCCAAACTTCAGAAATTTTCCAAAATAATTGAAACAAGAAGAATGTGCTAAAACAAACAAACACCGGCGACTGATGACCTCAGAAGTTAAGTTGCATAGTGCTCAGAGTCATTTGAACCATCTTGAGCGCAACGTACCGACCGTCCGCGGTGTCATTCTCAGCCCTTAGCTGTGTCATACAAATACGGAGAGCATGTGGTCAGCACACCACTCTCCCTACCGTTGTCAGTTTTCATGACCGGAAGAATTTGCTGAACGTTTAAAACAAGAACTCGACTAAATAAACCAGTGCAATCAAATTAGGCATCAGTTTCTTTTTTTTTATTTAATTGCAAGGAAATGGAATAATAAAGGTGTGGGACCATTTACTGTTACGAATGAATTTTTCCTTCAATTTAGAAATTTTTCTATATTGCTAGGGAACATACCAAACCACCAAACTAAATAAATGATGCCTTGTTTGCATTTTCTAATGAGAAATCTACAATTTTTATTGGCCGCTACGATGGCGCAATGTCTAAGCTCACTTTCGTCAAAGTAATTAAAGACTTATGATTTGAAATTTATTTTTTTCTGCCGTTTGCTACCCTAAAATATTACCGCCCTCGGCGGACCCCTATACTTGCCGAATGGTAGAAACGGCCCTGCAAGTCCCATCAGTACCCTAGGAAGGAAACATGGGTAATCCTGTGAATTACAGAATAGTATCACTAATGTCGATTTTCAGTAGGATTTTGAAACACATACTGTGTTCGAACATCATAAATTACCTCCAAGATACGACTTATTGATAAGCAGCCAACAAGGAGGCAGAAAGTATCGTTCTTGTGAAAAACAACTAGCTCTTTATTCTCACGATCTAATGAGCACTCTTGGAAGGGGATATTAAAGTAATACCGTATTTTTATATTTTCAGAAGGCTTTTGGCACCCTTCCTCACAAGTTACTTCTCATCAAAATTTGTGCTTGGGGAATTTCCAATCAATTTTACGACTGGATTCGTCATTTCCTGTCGAAAATGTACGGAAGTAGCTGACGGAAAGTCCTCGAGTAAAGCAGGAGTAATATCTTACGTTCATCTGGGAAGTGTTATGGACCCATGCTCTTCCTCATTTACATAAACGATGTGAGAGACAATCTGAGCTGCACTTTAAGATTATTTGCACATGATGCTGTCATTTAAGGCCATAAGATGATCAAAACTAGTTTCAAGATGGTCTAGAAAAAATATGTGTTTGGTCAGAAAAGTGACACTTTTCTCTTCATAATGAATAGTGATAAGTCATCCTCCTGAGTATTAAAAATCCGTTAAATTTCGATTACAAGATAAATCACACAAATCTGAACGTTGTAAATACAGCTACATACTTAGAGACTACAGTTATGAATAACTTACATAGGAAGCATAACATGAACAATGTTTTGGGTAAAGCAAAGACTGCTCTTCTCCGCTTCAAGATCGTCCGCGTCGGCGCCTGCTCCGCTACGATTGATATCTCCTCCTGTCTCACCTGCAGTACTGCCTATGTTCGGTGATCCTGATGTTCATTTACCGTCCAGTCTTTCCACATGTACATAGTATGCAGTGTATTCCCGACATTACATGCGGCTCCCTTTCGTCCATTGCCGATCTGAGTATAACGCCTGTACTGTAGGTCAGCACCTAAATATGACACTAATACATAACAAGTGTTACCCTCAGGGAGGAATTTTGTGTGTTCACCTAATCGATAGAGGGTATCGAACATGAATTTCGTTAATATGGGTATTAATAGAAGGCTGAAAGACTTTGAAGATAAAGAACGTGATCTCAAAGAATTTAAGTATAATTTAGCAAAAGGGTGTTTCATTCTTCGCCTCCTGCTAAAGTGAAATAAACACACACAAATACCAGACGAACTGACCAGTGGAAAGCAGTAGTTTGCATAAATCGGCAATCACAGAAATATAATTAGCACTTTTCTCCTATTGATCACAATCGCCACCTCAACCATTAACCAATTCAGCACCAAAACGTTATCAGAGACCTCACGAGACTAAATGAGGTATGACAAGAGTCTTGGTTTAATTACCACACACACACCAGATACAGATAAAGAACACTGTACAAACACTTTTGTACCCTCTCTCATTTATGGAAATACTGCAGATTTCTTTAGCAAGGCTATCTTTAGTTTAACTTTCTCATAATAGAAAAGAATATAGTGAGGACCCATAAACAGTCACTTCCCTTATAAGCAAACTATGCACTCATATCATAAAGAATTTGCATCACACTAGTACTGATTTTCAGCCCCACTTGAAAATTATTTATCTTTCAATGCTTTATAGCAATTTACACTAACAATATTTTTAATTAACTTCAGAAATAAGTTCAAAGTAAAGTTAAGTTTCATGTAGGTTCAAAAATGTGTGCCTCTTTCATTACTTGTGAAGCAAGATTTTTTAACTAACAACATTTTTGCCCTTTAGCACTAAAATTTTAGCACATACAAAGTAGAGACAATGGAAAGCAAAATAAAGTTTTTTTTTGTTCCAACTGATATGCCTCTCTCTTCACCTGTGAAATAAGTAATTTAACTAGGAACATTTATATGCATTGACACTGACACTTAGGCACATTCAAATAGAAATAAGTTAGTGGTTCTTCATAAACAGTATACTCAGTCTTTAGCACGTTTAGAATAGGACCCTGCTTGGTTCGATGGACAGGACCGTTTCAAAGTACAAACACGAAATTTTATTATTGAAGTTATTATTCAAAAATACTCACATCAATATACTGGTCCATACTGTGATACATATCTGAACTCCTGAAGTTAGTGGGACGATGGCGCAATAGCGGAGGCAAGTACGTGGCGACTAAGTGGTCCCACGCTCCCGAAGTTGAATGCTCTTTATAACTTCTTCTTGGCGACGTATTTCTTTCATTTCAGAGCCATTCCATGATAACAAGAGCACCATACGACAGCAAAACCACATCCGAGGCAATTTCAACACAAATTTACTTCCAAATGCCTCGCTTGGCACCCGCGTTGTTAACTGTACGACGTGTAGCCACTGACTCCGTAATGTACTCTCTTTCTTGCCGCCCAGATTGACCGCCAGATCCATCTTTCCCAATGCGCCCAGCCCCATCCGTATCGGAGGGGGTTCCCTACCTACTTTTAAGTTACATCATACAAACCCTAAGTATGAACCAGTATTAAAATACAAATTCTCTTTTACGAGAATACATATTTTATAAAGTTTCATTATTTTTAAACATAATTAAGTTGTTATACTATATACTTCCCATATTTCCACTTCCCTCTGACAATTCCAAGATCTTAACTAGTGCACAACAATCACTTCAAAGTTACATACACATAATTACATAGCATGCTGACTTACCATCGATAATGTAGTTACATGCGACACTCTTTGATCTTGGTTGTCGGTTTATAAACAGTTTTAATGCCGTGCTTATGCAATATGCGGGTGATTCTGTCCTTCACCTTGGGAATATATGACAATTACCTGTAACCCGAATTTCTTCTTCCAGTGTTATTTCGCAGAGTGTTTGATTTGGTGACTACACTTACGTAATTGACGGAGTACCAATTGCTCCTGAGAACGCTTTTCAGGTGTTGCAACTCACGTCTTTCGTGCTGAGGCTCATATGTTGGACTTGCGCTTATTACGAACGTATTAATAATGGCTCTTTTATGGCACAGGTGGCGATGTGCCTGTTTGTGCAGGTTTTCGCCATCCCTCGCTACCATCACCTCTAGAAACGGTTCTGATGGTCCTTTCCTACCTCCGCAGAAAATTTCTTCTCTTCATCTCTTGCCGTCTGATTGCTACAGTGATGTCATTGTAAAGATTAAACCTCAATGTATGGACGTATTTTTCATGTTATACACAATTTTGTTTCAGTCACACAGTGTCTTAAACAGCAATCTTTCTTCTCTTCGACGCATCAAGCAACATTTTAAAATTAAAGAAAATATCTGGTGATATATGAAGTCTTCACGGGTGGTCAGCCGGCTGATAACCCGTGAAGACTTCATATATGAAATGCGCCGAGAAAGCCTGCACTCGCATATAAAAAATATCTGATGATTTTCTTCTGACCATTTTATTTGGATGTTAATCAAAATGCACAAATTGTGTGAATCGGATTTTTATATGAAACACGAAATCTGCTCTTCATATACTGAAATTATCTGTGAGCGCAGTTTGCGACCTCTGTAAGATAATTTTAATTCCTCCTGATCTGTAGTCAGATTAACCTTCAACATCTTCCATATCTCTGCATGATTTCACTCAAGGTCTACGTTCTCGAAAAGTACACAGTCACTTGGCACTGCATTTAAAGCTGCGACGAAATAACTTGCTTAAGCAAAGGTTACAAGTTTATTAAATGAATCTTTAAGTCAGATGGCAATTTAACCAATTCATTGAACTTAAAATCACACGCAAGTGATGACGTAGTCATCGACCTCATTTCTGCCACAGTTCAGATCATAACTGTCTGTACGAAACAGAGTGTAGAATAACTCTTGTATTTATAACTGTATCGATTAGATGCAATTGTCACATACACAGGGTGACTGGAAAATATCTGAAACGCTTGTAGGGATTTTGCAGGGCAGCTGGTACTGACACATGAACGTTAAGAAAAAAATTCCACATTTGGCGCCATTTTCGAGTTAATTAGCATTGAAGTTAGCCAATTAGGTCGTCGCGCGAGCAAATTCAAGTTTCAACGGAACAAACAAAGCGCTCGTTGAGCAACACCGGCCCTGGCAGGCCGCTTGAATGAGAGTGCACGACTCCCTGATTGTCTGATTCCAATGTTCAATAACTCGTAAATGGAGCACCACATGAAATTATTTTCTTAACATTTATGTTGCAGTACGACCTGCCCTGTAGCATACCTACGAGTTATGTGTTGTAAGGTGTACCTTTTCATTTTTGTCTTGGTTAACACTTACTAAACACCCGTTTATTTATTAATTAGCGGAAGTTCTTACTCTACCTAATATAAATTTAGTTGGAAAGTTTAGCCATGTGTAATGTTATAATAAACGCAGTCTTTGTCTCTTATGAACTCGCAAGTTAAAGTAAACAGTAATGGTATGACTTAACCTTATTCACAATATAATATATACAGTAAACAGCCAAGCAGCCATGTTCTCGTAAACAAGAGGACAGTGACTACCTTCGGAATGAATGACACTATATCTTCTGGAAACGTCTGTAGTTGAAGAGGTATGATGAAACACAACAAGTGATAATAGCACAGAACAATCAAATATTCCCTCAAAAACAATAGACGTTGAGAAACAAGCTGTAAGGTATTGCAAACTGCCATTTATACACTTGCTCGCGATTATGAGCATTCCAAATGCAGTGCTGTGATACAGCCTATACTAACAACTTCAGACGCAAATAGCATTGCTCATTTTGGCGCCCTCCACTGTAATAACTTCTGCCGGCGGCTAAAGCAGTTACCCGAGGAGCGGCTATAGACCTTAATTTAGAAAGCAGAAAGTTCTTGCGGCGCTTCGGGCGCACTCAGCTGTTTCTGTTCTGGTGGTAACAATTCCAAAATACAACGTGTAGGCATTGAGACAGCTGTTTATGTGTAAGGGCCTACTAATTTCTGTTGCACGTCTTCTGAATTATTTGCTTAGATTTATAATTACGACCTCCGTATAATTTCTCTTAACTTCTTCTATAGTCGAGTACTTCAAGATTCCACTACGACTGTTCTTATAAATGTTTACCCTACCCTAATCAGATACGGGTAAACATCACATGGAAGGAAAAGTTCCGGTAACTAACACCAACAATGAACTAGAAATTGTACGGAGCAAATCTGGACGTAAGTTAGACGTGCCATAAGATATATATTTAGCATTTCATAATTTGCAGTAAAACATAAACCACTTTCTCATGCAACATAAAAAAGATAAATGTTGTTAATAATAATTATTTTTGATGGGTTACACGTTTCAGTACATATTGGTCCGGGCGCTTTAAATTTGGCCTATATTCCGGCGAGAAATTTGTATGAAACAAGACTGCCCACGAACATATTTTCCAGGCCAAGAGAGAAATATTTCGAATACTGGACTAATCTTGACTGAATTCGGTATAATAGAACTTCTGGCATTCTTTGATTTTAATCTGGAGTCATAGCGTTTCTAGAAGAAGCGAGTTTAACTGTGGCCGAGAGGAGATTGATTTGGCGTCTTTTTGCAATGTCTTATGTTCGTGACGAATGTATGAAGTGACCATACAATAGAAGAAAAGGTGCCTCAATTCAATAATGCCCCCGCACTCTCCACCATTAAGATTATGATTCTTCAAGGTAGTCCTATCAACAGATCTTCTCCTTTATTGGAGTTAGTTTTAATGATAGATTAGCGTTCAGTTTTTGGTTTTAGGCTCACACTATCTCTTTCAATCTCTTTCATCATCCGACATATATGCGTGTGCACAAAACATAGTTTCAGTCTACATACAATGTAATTGAGATTGCAGAACTATCATAACTGACTGACAGTTACGAGGTGATGAACTGACAGTTACCAGGTGATGAAGAGCCCATAAATGTAAGTTATTGAAATACGAATATTTAATTTGTTCAGAACATCTGTGCATTGTCCTGTGATTCAGAAACATGGTACAGTTGTACTTCACAGTAGGGTAGAAGAGAGAAATCAGTTCAGTAGACAAAAGCGGATGGGTAGCCAATGCGATACATGAGTTCGCAGACATGTCGGGAGATCACAACAGTGACGGTAGACACAACTACCTAACACCCAAAATCACAACTCTAAGATCGAGTTGGAAAAATCCATCATCCAACTGGATGACAGAAACGAGGTAGATAATTACGTAAATACGATGGCAAGGGTGTTGTTAGACATGATTTGACGTACAATAATGACACTGTGGTATAACCACTCAACGATTACTAACACTGGTTCACAAGCGATTGACGAAGGGATCGTCAGTTTACGGGGTCTGATAACTCAGGTACTCAAATAGTTCAAATGGCTCTGAGCACTATGGGACTTAACTTCTGAGGTCATCAGTCCGATAGAACTTAGAACTAAATAAGGCTAACTAACCTAAGGACATCACATACACCCATGCCTGAGGCAGGATTCGAAACTGCGACCTTACGGTCGCGCGATTCCAGACTGTAGCGCCTATAACAGCTCGCCCACCCCGGACGGCTAACTCAGGTATTGCTTATGACAGTCAGATTATGCATTTTTTACGGTGATGTGGGGTTGTAAGAGGACACTTTTATCAGAATGGGGGAATAAGGCATCGGTGACTGATTCTCTTTCTCACCGGGAATCAGTCAGCATTTGTGACTGAAGATACCAAAGGTGACTCTGAAGGAAAAAGCACAAAGGGGGAAGGACAGAATGACATTTCGTCTATCATCTATTAGTTGCTTAATTCTTACAAACTGACAAATTCCATAGTGTTATTTATAAGGCCAATCGAGTCGACATCTAGCTTAGAACACGGTCAGGAGCTTGCGTGCGGATAGGGCAAATCCCGCCTACTCATTGCAGCAACGATATCGCTATGAAGTCACAGGGTCGAAAGACTCGAAAGTACGTCACCTTACTAGAAGTGGTCGACCATGATTGTCCATATTTTAATGACAGGGCTTGGAATTGTTGAGGAACGACCAAGGCTGCAGACGGGGTGTTGTACTGGGCAGTGCAGTCCCACACCCTACAGTCTTTTAAGACTCAGCCGTAGCTTCCGGAACGCATCATTTGGAGATTCGTGCAGGTAACTGGAGAGGTATTCTCTCGGTAGGCGTGGGTTTGGGGATTATTCATCGAAACCGTAGCTTCACAAGCAAAGTTCGTGCTGCACACTTCATCTGTTGTGGTATCTGCACTGGATTGGCAAGGCTCCAGAAAAAGCATGAAGTGAGAGGGATAGACCGTAGCTTCCTAAGGTGTTGGATCGTACCAACACAGAGGAATGAATATTTCCAGCTGATAGTGGAAACGGAAAAACCACAAAGGTATCATTGCGAACACTGATGAGGTGTACAGCCATTAAGGAAGACAAGGGAGGCATTCAACTGTGTTGGACAGGTATTTGAGACAGGTGAACGGTGATAAGACAATCACTGCTTACTGGATAGGGCCATTCGGAATGGTAGAGAGTACTGTAGAGAGAAGCTAACTGTAGCATGAGAAAGGGAGACGCGACGTCTCAGTGACGTTGGTGGAACAGGTGCGATAGAGTATCGGTACTGCGGGGAGGATTTAGCCACGGACTACCCTCATTCAGCAAGAGAAGAAATGTGGGATAGCGTGGGTAGCTCAGCAGTATAGTAATTATTAGACATTTTCGCTACTTTTGCATTGAAATGTGCTTTGGGGGGATCACAGTGTCCATCAACATGTGACTGAATGGTAAACCCACAGTGAACGGCTGTAGAATATGCTCCTCATTGCAGGGATGGACAAGGTAGCACAAAATATACTGTGTCAGAACGTGTGATTCGCTTAATATACTAACTTCACAGGATGCGCTGGATGATTCCTGATGTATTGGGTACATGCGTAATGTGTCATAATTCATAACGTGTCATGGGCAGTACTCAAAATGTACAACGTGTCTATCAACCGAGCCAGACAAGGGACCAGCAGGACCTCAGTAAGGCTGGACACTGTCCCCAACGTGGTGGTCGATCAAGGAAGAGGGAATTCTCTTGCTTAAGGCAGATTAGGCAGGTGAAGCACATGCTCGTAGCAGTGTAGTTTCGACAGTGTCGGAGGGTTGTAGGATGCACTGTGGTGTAGAATGAAAGTGTGGAAAATAAGCAATGCTGTCGGCAAATGCAAATTTGAATGTGTGATATAAAATTATCCTACTGCTCTCTCCGGGTGTGTGTCAGGTAGTGAAAGTGTGCATAGGCCATGTCTGCAGAATAAAGAGAGACGAGTGGTAGTTTCAAACAACAAAATACTTCGCTCAGAGGAGACGGCTAAGCATGTGAAACAGCTTGCGGAAAATACTGATAGAACCATTCCGGAAGTATGTACAACACTTAATTGAGAATATGCTCCTCATTGCAGAGATGAACAAAACATGAAATGTATCATTATTCAGTTTTAGCGCTTCATGTGTAAACCCCTTGTAAGTTACATGTGTCAAAGAAGGCTCAATTGACGATTAGCGATTTCTTATTCGGTACATGTAAGTGGTAGGATTCCGAGAATGTATACATAACATCCTCGAGATGTATTCAGCGAAAAATAAATGTAAATAGAAAAATGATGTAATTAATATCGTCATATCAAAGAAAATGTTTAACTCTTGAGTTTGGGCTGTGGTCCACAGTAACATCCGTTTCATATGAAAATTTTGGATCATGTAAACGGAAATAAAACTAATTCAACATAGTGAATGAGACGTAATGTACTTTCAAGTCAATAATAAGTGGAATGATATAACACCTAGATCTGTGTGATTCTGCTATTAGACAAGCGCTTCTTATTTAACTATTGGTGCAGACTGATGTCTTACAGCTTTTAACTCTACAGGTTATTAGTCAGCTTTCAAAATTGTTTTAACACCAGTAAGTTTCTTTATCACAGGATTAATAACGTTAAACATTACATTTTAAACAAAAACGTGAATTATCACTCACGAAACCGGTTTGTTTCATTTAATTCATTTCTCACAAGAGGGAAAAAGGATGTTCCGCATTTTCTTTTTGGGTTTTATCCGTACACAATCTTCATTCACATGCTTCCCACACTTTTTTGCAGAGTCTCATGTGAGCTGTTCAATCTTCACAGCGCACGTGAGAAAACTATGAAACATTTGGAACAGTTTCTTAGTTGCACAGCTACTGATTACTTCAGCGGAGTATTTATTGTTGATTTTTTTCTTGCGATTGTTCTTCACTAGCACTGGATTTCTTTTTGCGAGGTGGATCTGCTTTACACCCATTGTTGTTGTTGGCACCACGTTGCTTTTGTTTTATAGTGAACAGTGCCTTCCATACGACTTGCACCTCTTTATTTAATGCCTCCTTCCGCCGGTTTCGGTTTATCTTCTTCAGCTCTTAAGTTTGCACAAATCTATGGAAGGAACACTTGAGATCTTCAGCTATGCGAGTGTCTCCAACCCTGAATTCACTTTAACTGTCCTTTCAGATGAGCTGAAATCACCGGACTGGCGTCTCTTTCTTTGGGAATACTTGGGATTGATGGTGGTTCTGGTCGTTTAACTGTTTCAGAGGCTGATGACATGCCCTCTTGTGGATCAGGAAGCTGTGATGGACGGGAGGGAAGGAATACAGAGTCTAGTATAACTTCTGGCCAGGGGATGCTGCTTTTGACAGCCGCTCGTTGAAGATGTTTGCAAGGAAACATGTATTAATTGCTCTCTTCTCTTTCTCTGTCTGTGTAGAGAGCAACAGTTGAACTTCGTCATTCCAGTAAGACACAAACAATTTAAATACTGATTTATCCACGGGTTACAGCTACTGGATGGTGTTGCTGGGAAAGCAGAAAAGTCTGATATTGTGGTCTTCAGAAATGTCACAAGTTTCAGGGTCCAAATGCGACGATGCTCTATCAAATATCAAAACAACATATTTTGAGGTCTTTTATTTTGCAAAATGATGTACCCATTCGATGAATGTAGCAGCGTTCATTGAGAGGTCATTTGTTACTTCTACCTCTGTTCCAGGTGGAAAATGGTCTTCTCAGTGTGCGTTGCGTCACTTTCCATTCAGAAGCACCATTATAGGAGTAGCCTGTCCTACTGCATTGCCACATGATACAACGGTTACATTTCCCTCACGTTCTGGAGACATAAGGTGCAGGCGCTTCTTACTTTCATCGCCAAAACTTTGGGAGACTTATATAATCAGAGTAACGTCCCTTTTCAAAGATACTGTAGATGATGTAGATTTTGTCAGATAACTCCTATTCGAACAAGACCGCTTTCCATTTTCAGAAATGATCATTTACGATCATCCTGTTTACTTTACAGTTCTTCCTGGAGTCGTGTGTTGTGTCTTCCTTCTTACAAAGTCTGGATGCATTTGTAGGAAGAGATTGAGCCACTTGCTTTCACCCAATCCCTTCTTCTCATTGAATAGGTTCTGCCAACTAGGCTTTTCACAGAATACAAATTCCCATCGTCGGAGCTCTCTTTCCTGAACATCATCCAAGAAAGATCGATAAATAACGTGGCTGCGTAACATCTGTATGGGTATCCTGTATGTTTTTGATGCGCTTCTAACAGACATCTCTTCAGCAACACCTCCCACGGCTCTATTCAAATCATCCGTGCCTCACGTTGCTGGTTGTTTCTGTTGCTCCATCCACAAATAAGAATTTATACTTAAGTCACACAGTATGGATGAAGGAGTTACCATTTGCATCAAACAAGGGTATAAATACAGAACTATTGAAGTAAGCAAATTTTGTGTTGATCAGCACTTTGAGGTTTGAGCATGTGAACTTCAGCTACATAATGTTGTGTTGATATTAGTAACATTGTACAGGTGTCCACTAGGAGATTGGGAGCTACGCATAAAAACGTTTGACTCCCTATTATGCTATCTGTCATACAAAAAGAAGAAGTTATTAATCTGTGGTGATTTCAATGTTTACTTTCTAAGCAAGTCTGATAGGAAAAGTGAACTAGAAGTGTTGTTAACAACATACACTTAGAATCAGTAATTAATTTCCCTACATATATAGAGCAGGACGGTAGTGCTCTAATAGGTAACGTATTTTCACAGCAAGAGGATGTAGAACAAACAAATGCTTTCCCTGTGGTAAATGGATTATCTGACCATGATGCACAACTGATTAACCCACAAAACCTAACAGGGTCTACACTTCAGAAACCATTAAGTAAAAGTGAGAGGGTGCTCAACCCACTATCTATAGATTACTTCAGAGAAAGTTTAGGAAATGTAAACTGGGAAGATGTATATAATGAGGCAAATGCTAATGATAAATGCAGCATATTTCTTGATAAATTTATATACCCGTTTGAACATGGCTTTCCAAAGAAAATTACTAAATGTAACACCACAAAACCTTGGATTACTATACGTATTAAAATGTCTGCAGAAAGAAAAAGAAAATTGTATGAGACAGCAAGAACAAGTAAAGATGGAGAAATAGTTTTACACTATAAAAATTATTGTAACGTATTGAGAAAAGCCCCCCATGAACCATGGACCTTGCCGTTGGTGGGGAGGCTTGCGTGCCTCAGCGATACAGATGGCCGTACCGTAGGTGCAACCACAACGGAGGGGTATCTGTTGAGAGGCCAGACAAACGTGTGGTTTCTGAAGAGGGGCAGCAGCCTTTTCAGTAGTTGCAGGGGCAACAGTCTGGATGATTGACTGATCTGGCCTTGTAACACTAACCAAAACGGCCGTGCTGTGCTGGTACTGCGAACGGCTGAAAGCAAGGGGAAACTACGGCCGTAATTTTTCCCGAGGACATGCAGCTTTACTGTATGATTAAATGATGATGACGTCCTCTTGGGTAAAATATTCCGGAGGTAAAATAGTCCCCCATTCGGATCTCCGGGCGGGGACTACTCAGGAGGACGTCGTTATCAGGAGAAAGAAAACTGGCGTTCTACGGATCGGAGCGTGGAATGTCAGATCCCTGAATCGGGCAGATAGGTTAGAAAATTTAAAAAGGGAAATGGATAGGTTAACGTTAGATATAGTGGGAATTAGTGAAGTTCGGTGGCAGGAGGAACAAGACTTTTGGTCAGGTGAATACAGGGTTATAAATACAAAATCAAATAGGGGTAATGCAGGAGTAGGTTTAATAATGAATAAAAAAATAGGAGTGCGGGTAAGCTACTACAAACAGCATAGTGAACGCATTATTGTGGCCAAGATAGACACAAAGCCAATGCCTACTACAGTAGTAGAGGTTTATATGCCAACTAGCTCTGCAGATGATGAAGAAATTGATGAAATGTATGATGAGATAAAAGAAATTATTCAGGTAGTGAAGGGAGACGAAAATTTAAAAGTCATGGGTGACTGGAACTCATCAGTAGTAAAAGGGAGAGAAGGAAACATAGTAGATGATTATGGATTGGGGCTAAGAAATGAAAGAGGAAGCCGTCTGGCAGAATTTTGCACAGAGCATAACTTAATCATAGCGAACACTTGGTTCAAGAATCATAAAAGAAGGTTGTATACATGGAAGAATCCTGGAGATACTAAAAGGTATCAGATAGATTATATGATGGTAAGCCAGAGATTTAGGAATCAGGTTTTAAATTGTAGGACATTTCAAGGGGCAGATGTGGACTCTGACCACAATCTATTGGTTATGACCTGTAGGTTAAAACTGAAGAAACTGCAAAAAGGTGGGAATTTAAGGACATGGGATCTGGATAAGCTGACAGAACCAGAGGTTGTACAGAGTTTCAAGGAGAGCATAAGGGAGCAATTGACAGCAATGGGGGAAAGAAACACAGTAGAAGAAGAATGGATAGCTCTGAGGGATGAAGTAGTGAAGGCAGCAGAGGATAAAGTAGGTAAAAAGACGAGGGCTGCTAGAAATCCTTGGGTAACAGAAGAAATATTGAATTTAATTGATGAAAGGAGAAAATATAAAAATGCAGTAAATGAAGCAGGCAAAAAGGAATACAAACGTCTCAAAAATGAGATCGACAGGAAGTGCAAAATGGCTAAGCAGGGATGGCTAGAGGACAAATGTAAGGATGTAGAGGCTTATCTCACTAGGGGTAAGATAGATACTGCCTACAGGAAAATAAAAGAGACCTTTGGAGAGAAGAGAACCACGTGTATAAATATCAAGAGCTCAGATGGCAACCCAGTTCTAAGCAAAGAAGGGAAGGCAGAAAGGTGGAAGGAGTATATGGAAGGTTTATACAAGGGCGATGTACTTGAGGACAATATTATGGAAATGGAAGAGGATGTAGATGAAGACGAAATGGGAGGTAAGATACTGCGTGAAGAGTTTGACAGAGCACTGAAAGACCTGAGTCGAAACAAGGCGCCCGGAGTAGACAACATTCCATTGGAACTACTGACTGCCTTGGGAGAGCCAGTCCTGACAAAACTCTACCAGCTGGTGAGCAAGATGTATGAGACTAGTGAAACACCCTCAGACTTCAAGAAGAATATAATAATTCCAATCCCAAAGAAAGCAGGTGCTGACAGATGTGAAAATTACCGAACTATCAGTTTAATAAGTCACAGCTGCAAAATACTAACACGAATTCTTTACAGACGAATGGAAAAACTGGTAGATGCGGACCTCGGGGAGGATCAGTTTGGATTCCTTAGAAATACTGGAACACGTGAGGCAATACTGACTTTACGACTTAGAAGAAAGATTAAGGAAAGGCAAACCTACGTTTCTAGCATTTGTAGACTTAGAGAAAGCTTTTGACAATGTTGACTGGAATACTCTCTTTCCAATTCTAAAGTTGGCAGGGGTAAAATACAGGGAGCGAAAGGCTATTTACAATTTGTACAGAAACCAGATGGCAGTTATAAGATTCGAGGGGCATGAAAGGGAAGCAGTGGTTGGGAAAGGAGTGAGACAGGGTTGTAGCCTCTCCCCAATGTTATTCAATCTGTATATTGAGCAAGCAGTAAACGAAACAAAAGAAAAATTTGGAGTAGGTATTATAATTCATGGAGAAGAAGTAAAAACTTTGAGGTTCGCTGATGACATTGTAATTCTGTCAGAGACGGCAAGGGACTTGGAAGAGCAGTTGAACGGAATGGACAGTGTCTTGAAAAGAGGATATAAGATGAACATCAACAAAAGCAAAACGAGGATAATGGAATGTAGTCAAATTAAATCGGGTGATGCTGAGGGAATTAGATTAGGAAATGAGACACTTCAAGTAGTAAAGGAGTTTTGCTATTTAGGAAGTAAAATAACTGATGATGGTCGAAGTAGAGAGGATATAAAATGTAGACTGGCAATGGCAAGGAAAGCGTTTCTGAAGAAGAGAAATTTGTTTACATCGAATATAGATTTATGTATCAGGAAGTCGTTGCTGAAAGTATTTGTTTGGAGTGTAGCCATCTATGGAAGTGAAACATGGACGATAACTAGTTTGGACAAGAAGAGAATAGAAGCTTTCGAAATGTGGTGCTGCAGAAGAATGCTGAAGATTAGATGGGTAGATCAAGTAACTAATGAGGAGGTATTGAATAGGATTGGGGAGAAGAGAAGTTTGTGGCACAACTTGACTAGAAGAAGGGATCGGTTGGTATTACATGTTTTGAGGCATCAAGGGATCACAAATTTAGCATTGGAGGGCAGCGTGGAGGGTAAAAATCGTAGAGGGAGACCAAGAGATGAATACACTAAGCAGATTCAGAAGGATGTAGGTTGCAGTAGGTACTGGGAGATGAAGAAGCTTGCACAGGATAGAGTAGCATGGAGAGCTGCATCAAACCAGTCTCAGGACTGAAGACAACAACAACAATACTGAGAAAAGCTGTAAGGAAATGAAGAAATATGTATGTTAGAGAAGAAATTAACAACTCCAGCAATAAAATCAAATCACTATGGAATGCTGTTAGAAGGGAGACAGGAAAAGTAACCACTAGGGGAGGTAGTATTACTGGTAAAGAGAATGAGTCCATCTTAACCAACAGTAGACAGATAGCCAATGTATTTAACAATCACTTCTTAAGTGTAGGAGAAACAATTGGTGAGAATATTTCAAAACAAAAAGCCAGGCATTTCATGGAAGAGTCAGTTTTGAAAAATGTTAGACAGATGAAGTTTCATTTAACAACCTCTTGTGAAATAAGGAAAATTATTATATCTTTGAAAAATACATTTTCTGTTGGAGTAGATGACATCTCTAACGAGTTATAAAAACAATGTGGAGCAATTACAGCTGTTTTTTGAGTCACATATGTAATGCATCACTAACGCAGGGTATTTTTCGACACAGGTTAAAATATCCCATTGTCAGGCCGCTCTACAAAAAGGGGGAAAACACAGATGTAAATAATGACTGGTCAGTATCCTTGTTCAGAGAATTTTCAAAAGTCTTTAAGAAAATAATGCACTCAAGAGTGGTTAGCCACCTCAACAGTAATGGGATACTTAGTAAATCACCCTTCGGGTTTCAGAAATGCTGGTCCACTGAGACAGCAATATACAATTTCGCTGTCCACATTATAGAGTCATTAAATAGTAAAATGTCACCAGTAGGAATATTCTGTGACTTATCCAAAGCATCTGATAGTGTGAACCATGACATTATATTAGAGAAATTACAATTCTATGGTATAAATGGAACTGAATATGACTGGATTAATTCATATCTACAGATCAGGAAGCAAAAAGTCTCTTTATATGCTTCAAGTGATTCAAAGGAGGTTGCCACTTCATCTAACTGGAGTGAAATTACATTAGGTGTTCTACAAGGTTCGATCTTGGGTCACCTCCCTTCTTATGTGAAACACGATGCTGAACTGACAGTGTTTGTTGATGATACAAGCATAATTATTAATCCAGTAAAAGAAAGTCCGATAGAAAATGATATAAATAAGGCTTTGGAAAAGTTATTAATAGGTTTTGTGCGAAATGTCTTGCTCTGAACTTTTAAAAAGACTCACTACATCCAATTCTCTGCTGCAAAAAGTATAATTCCTTTAATAAACATAACACATCAAAAGAAGTCAGTAGCCAGGGTAGAACATACTAAGTTTTTGGGTGTACAAGTGGATGAGAATCTTAATTGGAAAATTCATATTTTTGATCTCCTAAAGCGACTAGGTTGAGCAACTTTCGCAATCAGAATAATTCCCAAATTTGAAGCTGAAGAAATTAGTAAGCTAACATACTTTGCATAATTCCACTCTGATGTCATATGGAATAATGTACTGCGGCAACTCAGCACTTGGGCAAAAGGTATTCACTGCTCAAAACAAAGTAGTTACAATTATATGTGGGATTCATAGTTACACATTCTGTGGGCATCTGTTCAAAAGGTTAGGAATTCTTACAACTGCCTCACAGTACATTTACCCAGTAATGAAATTTTTTCTCAACAACATTCATGATTACAATACCAGAAAAATGAAAGACCTACACTATCCTATACTTAACCTATCTTTGGCACAGAAAGGGGTAATATATGCTGCTATAAAACTTTTTGATAAATTACCACATGAAATAAAATATTTGACAAACAGCAGTAATAGTTTCACAAACAAATTCAAATCATACCTCCTTGACAAATCCTTCGATACCAGAGATGAATTCTTGAATATGAGTAAATAAATCTAGAGATATAATATATGCTTTTTGTGCCATTTAACGGAATGGGATAGATAACATAAATATTTAGGTATAACACTACAATGTAAGAAAAAAAAAGAAAAAAGAAAATAAGTTCTTGTTTCCTGTGCACATTTCCTGTGCATTTGACACGTTCCACATCATAACGGTTTCCCCTGCTATTGATCAATGGAACACGTTACTAACTACCTACCTAACTAACTAACCATCCGAATGACAGTTGTAAATTCATGAATATAATTCTTTAGAGTACTTCAGTTAAAATTATTAAAAACTGAACATTTATTTATCTGTAATGAAAACACCTCAGAGAATTTTCAAGTTGGGAATATAAAATTAAAATGTGTTCTTTTGACATTTCTTGCAACGGCTAACTAACATCACTGTAAAAATGCATAGAAACAATTTAGATTTAATTGAGCGATTACAAATACTTGTCGCATGGGATTTGCAGGAAAATGTTAACAATTAAATATGCATTAGCGTTACGCATATCAATCTAAAGCTTCCAATACCACTCAACTTTTGATACAAGTAAGACCGTGCTTAATAAGGCCCACCTGAGCCATGGTTGGAGCGCCATGGATGAACTTTACCGGGAGGTACCGGATCAAAACACTTGGGCGTTTATTGTTTTGGGAGACACTGCATGTTGGGAAATTGATGCCACTACCTTAATAAAGTACACTTCTCTGCTCATAAATACGTATTTACTAGTAAAACTGCTTCATGCACGTAACGTCTGCATTAGAGGTAACGTACCTTGCAAATAAGAAGCAGCTCTCCTTACTTCAACGAGGTAACATAACCGAACATAAAATAGATTGACACAAGAGCGGTAGCAGATCTAGTTGTGATCTTGACCACTAGATGTCAGAAGCTATCACTACTGCAGACATCAGGAGCCATTTTCAACCCTTGGATCCCATAAAATGTTCATGAGCCTTGTTAGGACATGAGCTTGTTTAGTACATGTACCCGGCTCTCATAAAAACGTGGTAGGCGCAGACGGCTGGGGACTGTAGTGCCAAACAATTAGGTAAATAAAAAATTACCGAAAACTGAATGAAAGCTACACAGATTCATGGTTGAAAACGTAGATTAGTCAACCTAGAACAGTAACTGTGTGTCCAGATTCCCTGCGTAAAGTCTGATCCGACTGTAGAATCACCAGTTGAATACACTAACGAGGTGAACAGTGGCGTTCAGCTTGAGATCGGCACCTTCCGGCATAGTAGCACATATATAAGAATAGGTTGGTAGCATCATAGTGACCACGACAGGATAGTGCGCAGGACAGGACCAGCAATGTAGTATTGCGGTAACGTATATATACAACAGCGGAGCATGTAAAACATACACTCCTGGAAATGGAAATAAGAACACCGTGAATTCATTGTCCCAGGAAGGGGAAACTTTATTGACACATTCCTGGGGTCAGATACATCACATGATCACACTGGCAGAACCACAGGCACATAGACACAGGCAACAGAGCATGCACAATGTCGGCACTAGTACAGTGTATATCCACCTTTCGCAGCAATGCAGGCTTCTATTCTCCCATGGAGACGATCGTAGAGATGCTGGATGTAGTCCTGTGGAACGGCTTGCCATGCCATTTCCACCTGGCGCCTCAGTT
This sequence comes from Schistocerca gregaria, assembly GCF_023897955.1. Taxonomy (NCBI): domain Eukaryota; kingdom Metazoa; phylum Arthropoda; class Insecta; order Orthoptera; family Acrididae; genus Schistocerca; species Schistocerca gregaria. The sequence goes on from NC_064931.1 coordinate 841,408,886, forward strand.
GGACCAGCGTTCGTGCTGGACATGCAGACCGCGTGAGACGACGCTTCATTCAGTCCCAAACATGCTCAATGGGGGACAGATCCGGAGATCTTGCTGGCCAGGGTACTTGACTTACACCTTCTAGAGCACGTTGGGTGGCACGGGATACATGCGGACGTGCATTGTCCTGTTGGAACAGCAAGTTCCTTTGCCGGTCTAGGAATGGTACAACGATGGGTTCGATGACGGTTTGGATGTACCGTGCACTATTCAGTGTCCCCTCGACGATCACCAGAGGTGTACGGCCAGTGTAGGAGATCGCTCCCCACACCATGATGCCGGGTGTTGTCCCTGTGTGCCTCGGTCGTATGCAGTCCTGATTGTGGCGCTCACCTGCACGGCGCCAAACACGCATACGACCAACATTGGCACCAAGGCAGAAGCGACTCTCATCGCTGAAGACGACACGTCTCCATTCGTCCCTCCATTCACGCCTGTCGCGACACCACTGGAGGCGGGCTGCATGATGTTGGGGTGTGAGCGGAAAACGGCCTAACGGTGTGCGAGACCGTAGCCCAGCTTCATGGAGACGGTTGGGAATGGTCCTCGCCGATACCCAAGGAGCAACAGTGTCCCTAATTTGCTGGGAAGTGGAGGTGCAGTCCCCTACGGCACTGCGTAGGATCCTACGGTCTTGGCATGCATCCGTGCGTCGCTGCGGTCCGGTCCCAGGTCGACGGGCACGTGCACCTTCCGCCGACCACTGGCGATAACATCGATGTACTGTGGAGACCTCACGCCCCACGTGTTGAGCAATTCGGCGGTACGTCCACCCGGCCTCCCGCATGCCCACTATACGCCCTCGCTCAAAGTCCGTCAACTGCACATACGGTTCACGTCCACGCTGTCGCGGCATGTTACCAGTGTTAAAGACTGCGATGGAGCTCCGTATGCCACGGCAAACTGGCTGACACTGACGGCGGCGGTGCACAAATGCTGCGCAGCTAGCGCCATTCGACGGCCAACACCGCGGTTCCTGGTGTGTCCGCTGTGCCGTGCGTGTGATCATTGCTTGTACAGCCCTCTCGCAGTGTCCGGTGCAAGTATGGTGGGTCTGACACACCGGTGTCAATGTGTTCTTTTTTCCATTTCCGGGAGTGTATTAATATTCAAATTGTAATAAAACAGCAAGACATAAACACATTATAAAACAGTACAAAGATAGACACAAAATAAACAAATCAGAATTTCCATTACGTATGGTTGGAAGAGAATGTGAGGAGAGCCCCCTTTACAAATATGAATGTTAAAGGCTTTTTCACTTGGTAGTACCGAATGGATCAGCTTCGCATCTAGTGCTGAAAAAAGGTTAGAGAAGTGCCTGCAACGATTTACGGAGTGTAGCTAAGGGGCGAGTGACCATTAAATCTTGAAACAAAATCAAAGAATTAGGGATCTTGATATCCTACTATGCCACTGAAATTTCGGTGCACTAAATATGGTCTAAGACAAAGAAATCGACGCACCACAGTGGAATTATCCGAATGGGCAGAAATCGATAGATGCGATGTACATGTACAGACAAACCAATGAACACAGCTTCAGAAATGTTGGGTGATTTATTGAAGAGAAAGAGCACCACAAATCGAGCTAGTCAATAAAACGTTAGTCCATCTCTGGCCCTTATTGAAGCTGTTAATCAGCTTTGCTTTAATTCGTACAGTTGTTAGATCACCTCCCGAAGGATATCGAGCCACATTATGTCCAACAGGTGCACTAGATCGTCTAAATACCTAGCTGGTTAGAGGGCTCTGTACATAGTACTCCAAACGTTCTCAGTTGTGGAGACATTCCCAGACCTTACTTACCAAGGTACTGCTTGAAAAACGCGAACATAAGAAGTAGAAAGCCATAACCGTGTGCGGGTACTGAAAATAAGCCCAGGAAGACTTGTCACGGCGAGTGTAACGTAATGGGGTGCAGAATATCGTCGAGGTCCCGTTGTGATGTGAAGGTAGCGCGGATGACAACCAAAGTGGTCCTGCTATGAAATGAAATGGCACCACAGACCATCACCCCTGGTTGTCGGGCTGTATGACGGGTGACATAGAGGTTGGTACCCTACCGCTGTCCAGAGTGTCTCTAGACACGTCTTTGCTGGTCATCGGGACTCAGTTCGAAGCGGGACTAATCACATAATGGAATTCTACTCCTATCAATGATATTGAAGGCCGAATGTGCCCGACGCCACTGCAAACGAGCTTGTTGGTAGACAGAAGTCAATGGTAGTCGGTTCAAGGTGCGCCGTGACTTAGCCACTTTCCTGTGAGCCGCCTATTAATGACTGGCCATTTCGGTAACTAAAGTGCCGGTTGCACGCCGGATCGGTGAGTGTCCCTCTGACTATTGTTCGGTCATAACTTTCTGTCTTCTCTCTAGGTTTACCGCTACCTTCTTGGCGCTGTGTTCGGCCATTGTTCGCCCAATTCTGTCAATGACGTTCCTACCCAATATCGTAGGCATGGTTACTGTCCAAATAAGTACGCGGAATGAAATTCCTACAGAATGTATGCTCTTGTATCGGTATGACCTCTCTTCACCACCCTTTCTAGTTGCGTGGTGCAATCACGTTGCAACATCACACATTCATCCATCGGCCCCCAAATTTTACAACTTTGCACTTTCCGTCTTTATCTGTATGAACATCAATTTGTGACCGATTTGCATAACTCCTTCGTGGTGGGTAATTTCTTTCACCTTAGACTGTAATTTGAACCTTTATGGGAGAGTGTCTTTTTATTGAATAGTAATAATAGAGATTGGTAACGCAAACCGAAGACAGGTGACAGAAGGAAAACTTTTTGTAGCAATCACCTTGTTCATGCGACTTAATCGTTCATACTGGGAGGCAAGCGGCAAGTGGTGCACAGAGGAAGATGTAGTGTGTTCATCGCACATCCACAGGGACAAGCACTATAGTCATAAAACTGTCTGTGAAAATAGTGGTTAGAAAGTCGGTAATGGGCCAGCACGTAAAGCAAAGAGTACAATTAATGAGCGCAGCTTTTTTCGTCCTAATACTGAACATCCAGTGTTCCGGTGAAATCGCCCCCTGATCCTCTGGATATTCTTTCATATGGGCTTAATTTAACATTCTTTCAGAGGCTAAGTAATAAGCACACTGGTATTGTATGTCAACATGGTACCAAAGAATAGCACGTTTCGTAGTAATTAGCTATGTTTTCATATGATTTAGTGTAGATAATGCTTAAGTGTGTATTTGTAAGTATTAATGTTCAGATTTTGGTGCTTATATTATGTTCAGCCGATATTGATCTATTTCGTAGGTATCCTATCACGAGTACGACGGCTTTTGGAGTGCCTAGTAGCAATAATCATACTCCCTTGCCTCAAGGTACAGGCTGTGATGGAAGGTTTCAATTCAAATAGGTGCTTAAGTAATGTAAACAATGTACTTTAAAATCTGTGAAACAAAAGGTAATAACTTTTTACGACGCTTCTGGTCCATTAAAGGCTTCAGAATGAGGCGAGACTTCGGTTGTATGCGTGGTGGAAATGAGCTCAGCTGCTGAGCGAGCGAATTCCAAATAATGTACTTGGTACTAGAAGTGTAGGTTGCTCAGCTGATGGAGTACTTTCTAGATCCATGTTTCTAACGAGCGGCACACAGTTTAATGACGAAAGGAAAAGAGTATTTTGTGTATGTGTGGAATGTGTCGCCATTGTATCTCTGCATCATGACTGTGTAAACTCATGTGAAGTATTGACTGAATGCTAGTATATTTCATATAACAAACAAACTGAACGTCGCAAATCCCAGACACACGAATAGGGGTCAGAGTTAAAATAGCATTTCATGCCACACTTCAAATACCTGAAAACTCTGCATTGGTTGGTCACATGCAACTCATATCTGCACCGACATCATGGATAATATCGTAACAAATCTTACGAACACAAGAGGGCTTTTATTTATAATTACACAAAGGGGAACGTGAAAACACAAAAAGAGGAAGTAAAAATGTCAGTGAGACTGAGAAAGTAGAAGTCACCCTCTAATCTATTTTTCATTCACAGAATATTACTAAAGATTTTCTTACAACATGGCACACCTTGAGCGAGACTCAAAAAAGATAACAACCTGAGCAGACCTTGATGAAGCCTCGTAGAGCGCTAAAAGCATGAGGTATTTTTATGATTCGTAACTCACAGAAACGGCATGTTAGGAGTTGAAAGCAATTGGTGGCGACCCCATCCGTCAGTAAATCTTGCCGGACAGGCCCACAGCCATACAGGGCAGATAGGACGGCCCCTCATTGACACAGGTCTCCAGCAGAACAATGCCGTGATACCTGCTGTACCGCCAGCTGAAGCTTGGGCTGGGGGTGATGGTCTGCAGGAATCTGTCTACACAGTGGAGCTGAAAGCCAGGGCATTGTGTGCAGAGACATGTGTAACAAAAATTCACAAGATTTTATGTTTGCCAATAGTGCAAACAGTCCTGTGAATCACTTCCATCGGCCACCTTATTTGTATAAGAACTCCGGCGTCTGAGAAACGTTTAAGGATAGAATCTTTATTACATCTCATAGATAGGACTAACGGACTCCAAGACACCAACGATTTAGATAAAGAACTTTAAGATTGTACCTATTCACTTGGTACTGTGAGAAGCAGCACGACTTTTCAGAAAATAATGTTCACCTTGTGTGAAAACTTAAAAAAGCTGGTAACTGGCGGTTTCTCTTTTTCCAGAGATGCAGGTTTCTTACCTCTTGTCTAGATTCGACATGAGTTTGTGCAGTTGTGTGGGAAGAGAGATTTAGCATCTCTAGAGCCCTGTGATTGTCTCAAGAGCCGATGAAGGCGGTGTCGTTCGTGCTCTTTGTGGAAAAACGGAATTTTTGCCGGAGAGGTGTTAGGCACTCAGATTGGGACTTTGGTCTGGTTTATTTCATGCCTAGCAAACCGCACGCCGCCAGCGCTGCGTCCAGCGCAGACGCAGCCAGAGGCGATGGTGCAGAACATGCCAACAGGTTCCTACCACAAGCCAGGAGAGAGGAGGCAGACAATACGGGACGCGGCCGGGGGCCGCTAGTTAAGACAGGAAGCCTAGTGGCGTCGGACCCACCTGCCACCTGACAGCTGTCCATTTCATCGGGAATGCGACCAACGCTGGCGGCCAGCCAGTGTCGCAGAACTGCCATGCAGCTTCTGCCGCCGCTCGGCACGCCCTACCAGGCTTACCGTCGGCTAGTAACCTACTTCCAGACCGCGCCCTGGGGAAACCTTACACTACGTCACAGGGCGCCACGGGCGGTTTACACTCGGCCCGAGGACCTCCCAGACTCGCTGACAGACGGCACGGCAGACATCACCCTACAACGGCTACCAACGCAGCAACAGAGGTATCCACTACACATCTTCACGCCATCCGCTCCCTCCCACCACGCCCTGCACTCGCCCTGCCAAGAGCACGAATCACCACACACCACTTAACGCGTGTACACTGCAAGTGAGTGTTGAGGCTTATTGTGTGCAGTCTTTGTCTTAATTAAATTGTTAGGATATACTCGTTTTCACCACAATCCTAAAGGAGGCACAACAAATGTCTCTCTGTGTCATAATATCTTTCTAATTAACCCATATCAAATTTTTATAATTATTGAATCACCAAATATTGACTTACATGTCATCGCTTTCATTGTATCCATGTCTCAACTTAATGATTAGACATTACACACATTTGCTTGGTTGCTCATGTCTAGCGTACCTCAATTTGTACCTATATCTGTATCATAAATTTGTGGTGTGCACCCACATGTTCTAGCACAGTCAGTTCCATTTATGGATTCTTAAGTCTTTATATGTAAAATGACATGAATCTTTAGTGTTCATTGACATTATTTTGTGTTTGTTTTCTTTAATCTTAGGATAAATCATTTATTTCAGATATTAATTCTTAAGGCTCCTTCGTTAAAGCTACAGTGCTGGATGATGTTACACTCTTTAAGGTGTGACCACTATGTCAGCATATTTACTCGTTTTCCCAGACATTGTGACGCGTTACGTCGCCCTTAATGTCGAGAGAAATGAGCCCTAGGGCAGCCCTTTATTCATATACAAGCGTCATTATTATCCGTTATTATATTTACTTTAGTACATTTTCTGTTTGCATTTTATCTAGATTTGTACACACATGCTGCACTATGCGGACTGGCACCAAATCTTTTCTCTTTGCTTTGTTATTGACATTTGTACCAATTACGAAGTATGTAATCTACTGATGCTGAACTTTATTTGGCCTGTACAACACCTATTTAACTCTAAGCTTTCTACAGAATGGCACAAAACTCTATTGTTTCGGAGGAGCCAACGCAAGGTGGCAACATATTTGGGCTATGCACTAGGAATGCCACTTTACATTTTGGAACAATTAATTTGAGCAGCAATGACAAGTAGCAACGTGGATGTGAATAAATTTGTTGTTAATCGCGCTATACTATCAGAGATGGCTAAGGGTCGAGCAATGAGAATATGCTGCACTACGTTAAGCGCAAATAATTTTTGCTGATAGAGATTCGTGTGGGATTGTACGCAGGGTGTCGGTGGCGAGAAGGCAACAGCGTGTTACCCGAAGGTAGAATTTTAGAACCTTCAGCAGTGCAGTCACTAGCGGCAGGGATTTGATGCGGCCTGATAGGCAGACGGCATTTCCAGAAAGGACAGTTGCGTTTCATCGTCCATCCGGTAAGGACGCAGTTCTCTGTGTCGGACGATACAGAGTAATTACGTTGTAGCTGTGTACCTTATGCGAGATAAATTCGCGAAATTGTGTCACGTACGCATGCCACTGTGGCTGCACAGACATCACACCTAATCGGCATAACAACACGACGAGCACCATTGGCTGGGGACCCTGTCATGGAGAAGGTGAGCAGAATAGGTAATATACGCTGCTTCTACATCTGTATCTACATCTACATCCATACTCCGCAAGCCACCTGACGGTGTGTGGCGGAGGGTACCTCGAATACCTCTATCGGTTCTCCCTTCTAGTCCAGTCTCGTATTGTTCGTGGAAATATAGATTGTCGGTATGCTTCTGTGTGGCCTCTAATCTCTCTGATTTTATCCTCGTGGTCTCTTCGCGAGATATACGTAGGAGGGAGCAATATACTGCTTCACTCTTCAGTGAAGGTATGTTCTCGAAACTTCAACAAAAGCCCGTATCGAGCTACTGAGCGTCTCTCCTGTAGAGTCTTCCACTGTAGTTTATCTGTCATCTCCGTAACGCTTTCGCGATTACTAAATGATCCTGCTCTCCGTTGGATCTTCTCTATATCTCCTATCAACCCTGTCTGCTACGGATTCCACACCGCTGAGCAGTATTCAAGCAGTGGGCGAACAAGCGTACTGTAACCTACATCCTTTGTTTTCGGATTGCATTTCCTTAGGATTCTTCCAATGAATCTCAGTCTGGCATCTGCTTGACAAACGATCAACTTAATATGATCATTCCATTTTAAATCACTCCTAATGCGTACTCCCAGATAATTTATGGAATTAACTGCTTCCAGTTGCTGACCTGCTGTTTTGTAGCTAAATGATAGGAGATCTATCTTTCTATGTATTCGGAGCACATGAAATTTGTCTACATTGAGATTCAATTGCCATTCCCTGCACCATGCGTCAATTCGCTGCAGATCCTCCTGCATTTCAGTACAATTTTCCATTGTTACAACCTGTCGATATACCACAGCATCATCCGCAAAAAGCCTCAGTGAACTTCCGATGTCATCCACAATGTCATATATGTATATTGTGAATAGCAACGGTCCTACGACACTCCCCTGCGGCACATCAGAAATCACTCTTACTTCGGAAGACTTCTCTCCATTGAGAATGACATGCTGCGTTCTGTTATCTAGTAACTCTTGAATCCAATTACACAATTGGTCTGATAGTCCATATGGTCTTACTTTGTTCATTAAAAATTTTCTTCGGCCGTAGCACCATCAACCTTGCAGTTCATAGAAGTAAATCGGTGTACATTTACCTATTGAGCATCACAGCACATTCCAGCATTATTTCTGTGATTACATGCAGATGGAAAGTACGTGACCTAGCACTTGTTGTATCACTCAGTTAAGGGAAAGTTTCAATCAGCGTCTCTACAATTTATGATTGTGGATTCATGTTATCCTCCTTTCTCCTTATTAAGTTATCAATCTGTCCACATTCAAGAGGCATCACCTCGTTAAGGCGATTTATTAGTGTATGTAAATTCTCAAATTGAATAAATCTGATTATCTTTCTCAGTGATTTAGACTACCAACGTTGACACACTAACCTTCTCCTATTACCTAGTCAAAAATTTTGTTGGAGTTAACTTGATATTAATAATTTATTTCCATCACTACTTTCTATGACGGCCGTGCGAGATTAGCCGAGCGGTCTGGGGCGCTGCATTCATGGACTGTGCGGCTGGTCCCGGCGGAGGTTCGAGTCCTCCTTTGGGCATGGGTGTGTGTTTGTCCTTAGGATAATTTAAGTTAAGTATTGTGTTAGTTTAGGGACTGACGACTTTAGCAGCTAAGCCCCATAAGATTTCACACACACACATTTTCCTATGAGGCAAGAGACCTCACCCAATCGGATTCTTCAACAGAAGCCTCTACTGCATAGTCAGGTGTCATTAAGTGCACAATAATCACATCAGGGGATTTATAATATAATTCCGAGTTCTGCACATAGTTCATTTGCATATTACCTCACGCTAGCCAAAGAAACCCGGAGGTCACCTCTCAAGGTGGCACTGTGCTCCTTCCCATGTGTGTTTACTAAGAGGCACATTCAGCACTGAGAAAATTTGTCTGGGGATCAGTGGGTGACCACGTGTAACAGCGCAGGTGATGCGTTAGGTGCAGCTATATGGTATTCGATGAGTGGACTGATCTGTCCATTACTCCGACATAAATCCCACCGTGCACGTAGGGTATGCATTAACGAGGCGTACTGCAGCAGGTCCAATTACACCAACGACCATTCAGCTGTTTTCTATAGTGCTGATAGAGGATTTGATCGCCCTACCATAGCAAAATCTTCCCAACCTTGCCGTCAGAATCGGAACGCATTGCCGTCCCTGGTGATCGTACAGTCTATTAAGAACCGGATCCCGTCTTTTTTAATGTCCAGGGAACCATTAAGAATCGCTGTGACTTCAATGTAATAATTGTCTTTGCTCCTTGGAGCACCACAGTCACACTTGCTGACGGTGAAGGTACCCCTTTCTCGAAGGCGTTGCGTAATTGTGTCAAAAAGTGTATGTGATGGAGTCGGCCGTTGTGGATAACGGTGTTAATAAAGACGACGAGAAACTCTTCCATTACCCTGAGCTTCGCTAAACTGATGGACCATAACGATATACTGAGCAAACGTGTACTCAACTATGTTACTCTAGTGCACACAGATGCGTGAATGAGTCTCGAACCAGGTGAGAGAAGTAGGAATGACGTCAAATGACATCGGCCAATCCGACATAAGCATCTTCCGGTTGCATATATACCTATTAAAAATGATTTCGCCGGCCGTTGTGGCCGAGCGATTCTAGACGCTTCAGTCCGGAACTGAGCTGCTGCTATGATCACAGGTTCGAATCCTGCCTCGGGCATGGATGTGTGTACTGTCCTTAGGTTAGTTAGGTTGAAGTAGTTCCAAGTCTAGATATTCCATTGTGCTCAGAGCCAAATATGTTTTCAAAGAGCTATAGCATGGGAACGGTACGTCCCGGACTTGAATTCCAATTCAAAATATTGTCCAAGTCCTAGCAGTTTCTAAGTGCAATTTTTGAACACCGTCTAGATGTCTGATAATAAAGAAAAATAAGTGATCGAAATCAAGAAGAGTGTTATTCAGCCGATCGTAATAGGGTAGTACAGAAATTGCAGGAAACATGTGGCTCTGAGCACTATGCGACTTAACTTCTGAGGTCATCAGTCGCCTAGAACTTAGAACTAATTAAACCTAACTAACATAAGGACACGACACACATCCATGCCCGAGGCAGGATTCGAACCTCCGACCGTAGCGGTCACTCGGCTCCAGACTGTAGCGCCTAGAAACGCACGGCCACTCCGGCCGGCCAGGAAACAGGTCAGTGTAGTGATTTTATACATGTAAAACGTGATTAAAAATAGCTACAAGCTTCCAACCTCTCCCAGCGAGGAGAAAAAAAAATTACACTATCTCGGGAAAGTAATCTCAGAATGCTAGATAGCAAACCAACTTTGTAACTTAGCATGAAATTGGTGGAATTCAGGCACCATTTAGAGTCTAAATTTCTGAGGTTTGTGGACAAAGTCCACTGTTAGGAAAGGAAGATAGAGGTTAGGGACTGGAGTGAACAGCTAGGGTTACGAGTAGGTCACGATATCATCACAGCAAGGCAGAATACAGCACTCCCAGCCTCTGTACAATCAGTCCTGCTTGACGTCGAGGTGTATATACTCACTATCTCAACAGTAGGTCCCCGTTTTTCTTGCTGTCAGTTGTATTAAGTGTTGATGTTAGTTAGAAAGTACTGATAACACGTAAAAAAGTAATGACCCATCCAGAATCGAAGGCCATCTGGTACTGAAAATTTGTTATATTAACTGAATGGGGGGGGGGGGGGGGGGGGAGTAAAGGCCACCTACTGTGTAAAGCAGTTGTAAAAAGCATTGAGATCGAAGCTGGGGATAATCAGATGTCTGAACGTTGACGGAATGTAATAACCAGAAATGATGGTAGCTGGCAGGGGTCACATGGAGCCGTTGCCGCACAGTAGAGAAAAAGTGCGGACAAGAAATACGAGTCATGGTGGGGGTTCTAAGAATTTTGCAAGTTTAGAGGGCAGTGTAAAAATATCTGTAGGGACAGAAATTAGAACATCGTGTAGTTTGCAGTGGTAGAGACAACCCTCGGCGAAGACCAAGTGGAATATTTTTAACACGTGCACCACAAAAGGGGAAAATAGTCTGTCATTAAGTTATGTAATGTTGGACTTGGAGGTACGAGAAATTACATGACGCAACAGTCTAAGAGGGTCTTCACTAGAGCAATGGAGTGAGGCCAATCCTGTATGAAGAACATTAATAACAGAAACGCCCTCCCCCTCCAGGTTTGGGGGTACGAATAGGCCCGCGGTATTTCTGCCTGTCGTAAGAGGCTACTAAATGGAGTCTCACACATGTCGGCCTGTATGTGATGGTCTCCTGTAGTGTTTGACCTCCGTATTTCAAAATTCTTCCAAAGAGCGAGCGAATTAGGGAAGGGCGCCTTACGTGGTGCATTGTGTCCATCGTGCAACGAGACCTTTAGCCAGCTTTCTCGTCGTCGCATTGCAGTCCCGCTGGTTCTCCATCTCTTGGGCTGGGATACATTCCTGGGGGCGGTTTCCACCAGGCACTGTGCAGTGTTGCTTTCTGCGGACATGGCAATCATGTACTTCCTTGCAACTAACATCCAGCACGGTAGCTAGTCCGTTGTGGTGAGGCCACCATGTACCCTGATGGTTGTAGCTCCCTGACCACTCAGGGATTGCTCTGCTGACGCCTGCGCCATTAACTCCCCACTTACGCCAAGAAGTAGATGCCTATCTCCTTGGGACATCGCGACTCCCGACAATGGCCATCCTGCCAGGTAGCCCTTTCTGTGGCTGGATGGCGCCTGTGGGGAGGGCCCTTGGTCGGAGTGAGTGGCATCAGGGTGGATGACACGCAATGAAGCGTGGCATATCTCTTGCTGATGGCCAACCACAGGCAACCTTTAAGCGTTCGAGGGCTCACATTAATGTGAACATGTGTGACCCCAAATCATTCCCCTCCCTGGCCAGACCATGGGAGGAACGAAAGGCTATGAATGACAGCGAAACGTATTCGCCCCGGTATGTAGTATGTACTAAAGCCGATTGGGAATCCTTTGTGTCCATGAAGCCTCAGTTGTTTGTAGAGCATTTAGAGGACATGTTCGGGGAAGTGGAGGACTTGTCAAAAATGCGGTCCAGGTCTCTCTTGATACAAACAGAATCCTCTGCCCAGTCTCGGGAATTACTCGCTTGTAAGAAGCTGAGGGATATTTCAGTTAATATCATGCTTCATAAAAGCTTAAATATGGTCCAGGTCGTTACCATCCGCAGGGATATTCTTTTACAACGACAACTATGAGCGATGAGGTGTCCATTTCGTCCGGCGCATCCACTGGGGTTAGAGGGATAATCAGCTTGCCACTGGTGCCTTCATCTTGGCCTTCGAGGGTGACACATTACCCTAGAAGGTGAAGGTGATGGTCTACCACTGTGATGTCAAGCCATACATTCCTCCCCCAATGCAGTTCTTCAAATGTTCGAAGTTCAGCCATATGTCTTCCCGCTATGCTTCCAGCCTCATATGTCGCGATTGTGGTTGTCCATCCCATCCTAATACTCCATGTGCCCCGCCTCCTATCTGTGTTAACTGCGGAGAGCACCATCCCCCTTGCTCGATGGACTGTAAGAGTCTAGAGAAGGAATGGAAAATAATGGAATATAAGGCGAAACGGAAATTTAAAAAGCTTCATTCCGTGCACATGACAACTTCTTATGCAGCTACAGTCACACCTGTTACAGGTCGATCCATTGCACAAAATACAGTCAGGTCTCAGAACCTGCCCCTTTGATAGTGGGGGGGTCACTTCCCTCCCTGTTGCTCACACACTACCTATCTCGGGAGCAACACCCGCCCCCCCCCCCCCCCAACCATTAGGGACATCCATCCCCACTTCTAAGCCAGAGAAGAGTAAGTCTTCTTCGGCTTCTCCCGTTAGGAAGGGGTCCCTTGGATCTCTCCCTTTCCTGGTTTCTACCAGTGGCAAGCCAGAAGCCCGCCATTGGCTGAAGAAGCCCCAGGAAGCTAGTCGCAGGGCTTTGTGCTCCTCTTCAGTCCCAGAGACGGGATCAAAGAAGGTCTCTCAGCTAGAGCAGCCCAAAGAACAGCTCGAGAAATAAAAACCGAATACCCCTAAGAAGAAGGAAATTGCGGTGACACACCGACCACCATTGTTACCTACCAGCTCTTCATCTGAAGATGAGGTCGAGATTCTGGAATCCGCTGAGGATCTAGATCTCGCCGGTCCCTCAGACATGATGGATGTTGCTCCCATAGGTACTCAATCTGTGGGAGCGGGTGACCCAGTGGCGTAATCTTCTACGTCCATTCACACCTTTCTCAGTCATGGACAATTTCATCCTCCAGTGGAACTGCAGCAGTTATTTCACCATCTTGATTAGCTCCAACGACTTCTCTGGCTTCACCTTTTCCTCTATATTGCTCTTCAGGAAACTTAGTTTCCAACAATGCGAACCCCCACCCTCCATGACTATCAGGGTTATTATAAGACCGAGGCAGCTTTTGAGAGGGTATCTGGTGGTGTCTGCATCTACAGTATTTCCTTCATTCTCTGCAAAGCGAGTGTGTCCCCCCTACTAAAACCTTTAGAGGCTGTTGCTGTTCAGGTGTGGACATGTCAGGCTCTTACTATCTGCAGTTCATCTTCTACCAGATGTTGATGTCCCGCAGTATGTCCTGCCTGCGTTGATAGCCCAATTGCCGCCACCTTATCTGTTACTGCGCGACTTCAGCGACCATAACCCCCTGTGGGATGGATCAGTGGCAACAGTCCAAAGTAGAGTCGTTGAGCAAGTGTTCGCACACGTCGACCTTTTTCTTTTAAATAATGGTGCCTTCACAAATTTCAGTGTAGCATATGCCACGTACTCTGCCATCAACCTTTCGATCTGCAGCTCTAGCCTATTACCATCTGTCCAATTGACTGTGCATGATGACCTGTACAGTAGTGAACACATTCTCATCTTTCTGTCACTGCCACAGCGTCACTCTTCAGGGCTCTCCCGTAGATGGGCTATGAATAAGGTTTCCTGGGACTTGTTCAAGTCCATTGCCACCATTTAGCCTCTTTCCCATGACGCCATTGTTGTGGTGGTTCACTCGGTCACCACCAGCATCGTTCTGCCGCAGAATCTGCCATTCCCTGTTCTTCTGGATCCTCTTGGGGGAGGACTGTGCCTTGGTGGTCACCCGAGATCGCCTCGGCGCTTGAAGAACGCAGGCGGGCTCTCCAGCGTCACAAGCAGCATCTCTTATTGGAACACCTCATCGCCTTTAAACACCTCCATGCGGGAGCCCGCCGCCACATTCGCCGACGCAAGCAGGAGTGCTGAGAAACGTAAATCTCCACCATTGGCCTCCGTACCTGTCCATCGCAGGTTTGGGCCAAGATTAGGCGAATCTATGGCTATCGGACACCCATCAGCGTCCCTGTACTTTCGCAGAATAGAGCGGTCTATACTGACTCCAACACAATTACAAACCACTTAGTGGAGCATTTTGCGCAGAGTTCCACTTCTGCGAATTACCCACTGACCTTCCACTCCCTGAAAGAGCTGTTGGAACGTCGGAGCCTTTCATTTCACACGCACTCCCCTCAATTGTACAATGCTCCATTCAGCGAGTGGGAACTCCAAAGTGCCCTAGCTGCTTCCTCTGATACGACTCCTGTGCCAGATTGCATCCACTGTCAGATGTTCTAACACCTCTCGGTGCACGGCCAGTGACGCCTCCTACACCTTTTCAACATATATGAGTTGAGGGTGAGTTTCAATCGCAATGGCAGGAAAGCATTGTGGCTCCCGTGTTGAAATCTGGCAAGAACCAATTAGCCTCACCAACGTTCTTTGCAAGCTGCTAGAACGCATGGTGAGCCGGAAGATGAGTTGCCTACTTGGGTCTTGGGGCCTTCTGGCTCCGTCACAGGCTGGGTTCCGTAAGGGCGGCTCCGCCGCCGAAAATCTGGTGTGCCTGGAGTCTGCCATCCGTATGGCCTTTGCTCACCGTCAGCATCTGGTCGCTGTCTTTTTTGGCATGCAGAAGGCGTACGATACGACACGGCGTCATCACATACTCTCCATGCTTTATGGTTGGGGTCTTCGGGGTCTGCTCCCGATTTTCATATAAAATTTTCTGTCTCTTCGTTCCTTTCGAATGAAAGTTGCGGTCTTCCATAGTTCCTCCCGAGTTCAGGAGAATGGCGTACTGCAAGGATCTGTCTTAAGTGTCTGCCTCTTTTTAATTGTAATTAATGACCTCTCTGCGGCGGTGGGAACGTCTTTCTCAGCTTCCTCGTATCCTGACGACTTCTGCCTATACTACTGATCCACTGGCATTTCAGCTGCTGAACGGCAGCTGCAGGGCGCTATTTGCTAGGTGCAGTCTTGGGCTGTAGCGCATGGCTTCCATTTTTCGGCTTCTAAGACCTGCGTTATGCGTTTCTGCCTGCGTATTACTGTTCACTCTGAGCCACGGCTTTATCTTGTCAGCGAATCTCTTGTTGTGGTGGTGAAGCATCGGTTTTTGGGATAGGTTTTCGATACCCAGTTGACTTGGCTGCCCCATATTCGGCAGCTTGAACGAATATGGCGGCGGCATCTTAACGCTCTTCGTTGCTTGAGTCACACCAGCTTATGCTCCACTTATTTGTAGCTCGCCGGGACATCCCATTTTCCGTCTGCTGTTCCCCAACTCGGTCGCCCATCTTCTGGAACAGCCGCCCTGGTTAGGGTGTACCATTGTACGATCGTAGTTCGCATCAGGGTTCTCCTCTCTGGGCTTGAGGTTTTACATCCTCTGCCTCTTTTCCGGGCCCCTCTTCATCAGCCCCCATGGTGTGTGCCCTGCCCATGCCTTCGGCTCGACCTGGCACAGGGCCAGAAGAACTCTGTCATTCCTGAGGCCCTACACCGCTACTTTCTTTCAGTACTTGGTGCATTTCGAAATGGTCTTAACCGATGGTTCAACGGTTGCTGGTCGCGTCTGTTATGCCCTTAATCTGGGGGACCATAATGAACAACGCTCGTTGCCGGCTGGCTGCAGTGTTTTTAGTGCCTAGCTGGTCGCCAACTCTTGCACCATACGTCATATCCGCTCCTGCTCAGGCGAGTCCTTCGTCATCTGTAGTGACTCTCTGACCGGTTTACGAGCTATCGACCAGTGTTTCTCTGTCTCTCGTCTGGTGATGGCTATCCAGGAGTCCATCCATACTCTTGCCCGTTGTGACCGCTCTGTGGTCTTTGTGTGGACCCTCACAAGGAGGCTTCTGGTATGTGGCGCTCTTCCTTGTGAGCCTGCCGCAGGGACTCTGTTGTCCTCTGCTGGTGGCCATTAGCCACACCTGGATGACGCACAGTTATTTATTGCGCCACGAGGACCCACCTTTATGACGTTGCGAGTCAGCTCTGATCGTGGTCCACATCTTGTTGGACTGCCCGCTTTTAACTCCGCTCAGGCAGACGTTTGCGCTGCCTGATATGCTTCCTGCACTTTTACAGATGAAGTAGCAATGGCAGGTTTAGTTTTGAGTTTTATTAGTGCAGGGGTTTTTTATCGCTTGAACTAAGAGTTTGTCCTTTTGTTGTGTTGCGTCTGGACTTTCGCCTATGATTTTAGACTTGGGTTTTTAGTGCATTTCTTAGTTGTTGGCTTTTCTTTCTCTGTTTCTATTGTCGGTCAACCACTATCACACTCTGTGTGATTTTAATTCCTTTAGTCTGGTCTCTGTCAGTGTCTTTCTTGCCCTGTGTCGTCTCATGTCGTCTCCATTGTTTGTTTTTATTCTGTTTGAGTGTTTAAAGTTCCTGGAATAAGGGACTGACGACCCTAGTAGTCTGGTACCTTCAATCCCACAAACCAACGAACCAACCAGAAACGCCCAGCTATTGTTCTCCGATGGCGGTCGGTTGACCACTTCTCACAGAAATGTGGCTCACGTTTTAGCCAACACTGATGAACTTCATAGAATTCTGCGTGTAATAGTTTTTACGCGTCTGTTTGAATACTGGCTGCTAACAGATACTAAAATCAAATACATTATGAATGGTTTTCCTTATTTGGGAAAAATGCAAGAGCCTGGGAAAAAAATATTACCCTACATTTAATAGAACCTGGTTTAGAAAGGTGGAGAAATATTGCATGAGACATACTTTTCACTTCTCTGAAGCTGGTGAAAGAGCTGATGAAGAAGGATGGAAGCATTGCTTGTACTTTGACCAGGAGTAGAATGGAAATGCCGCCAGATGGATTTCATTGAAGTGCAATTTTATGACGTTACTCTAACATCCTGCCATGGGAAAAATAAGAAAAATGTGGTCATTTATAGTTCTGTGTACTCCAGTATTGAGGCTGCAAAAAAAAAAAAAAAAAAAAAAAAAAAAAAAAAAAAAAAAGCGCTCCAGAATCAGTCTGTTTCTGTAATAACACAAAATGCGGCATAGAGGTGGTAGATAAACTGTCATGCAAATATACTGTAAGAGCCACGACGAGGCACCTGCACTTACATGTTACCCACAACATTCTAAAAGTGGATATGATCAATGCTCAAACCTTGTTTTAGTTTCTTACTGGCTCTACCATCCGTCTGTGGATTACAACGAAAGATGTAGAAATACTAATGGTACCAATCATGAGTTCTGGCCTTCAGCTGTTCTGGTCTGCAACCATGTTTTCTGCCGAAAGGGAAGAAGCCACTTGTAAAGGAGCTCAACTTCCCAAGTTAGATTGTGGAAACAAAACAGAATTAGAGATAGTAGTTCCACATGCAAAATGTCTGCATGCGATTCATGTGGAAGCAAAACAATTTACAAAAAGTGTAGTTGAGATATTCTGAATATTGTGTCCTCCATACAGATGTGACTAGTAAAACAATATATTGTGTGATGTCCTTAGGTTGTGTGGTGTCCTTAAGTTAGTTAGGTTTAAGTAGTTCTAAGTTCTAGGGAACTGATGACCATAGTTATTAAGTCCCATAGTGCTCAGAGCCATTTCAACCATTTTTAAAACAATATATAGTGTGTCTCTCTCTTAAAATCGTCAGCAGATATTTCTACTTCTGTATTTGCACTGTGTAGCTGTTTTTAGCACAAACAAATAGAGGTCATTGCGTCTTTCATACGACATCCAGTGTCCAAGGAAAGCGTCGATTTTTTTCCGTTTGAAATAAAATGGTTTTTAAAGAGGAATTTTGCGTGCTATTCGATAGAGAGGTCCCAGAATAATCTAATGCGATATTAGTTTTATCGGTTTGTATTAACAAAGACAGTAAATGTCGAAGAATAACCAGTACTCGAGCAACGGCAGCACTACATTGGATCTCGCTGACGAGTACCGTCAAGCATGCAACGCTGCAGACCCGCTGTTGGACTGTTGTTCATTCTTTGTGTGTTTTACTGTCCTTCGTAACACATATCAATAAAACGGATATCGGACTAGGCTAATTCTGGAGAGCTGTATCGCATGAGCACGTAAAATTCTTTCTCTTGACATTGGGCGTTGTATGAAAGACGTGACAAGGAGTCTAATCGGCTGACCCTAGCTACTCACTACAAAAACGAAATTACAAATATCTAGAGAAACCCCGGAGAAATTGCGCCTGATGACTCGTTGGAGAGACAGCTTGTACATTTGTTACAGGATAAAAATATAAATTATTAGTAGCTAAGGAAATATATGATAATTACGTTTGTCAAATATTGCTATACGATGTAAAACAAAAACACTGAAAATATAAGGAAATTTATGTAGGCCTACCTCTTATACAAAACCACTTATCTCTGTATTTCGTAAAATTAAAAATAAACATTTCAAATAAAACCATGTCCAAATTATTATTATACATGGAAAAACAAAAAATCAAAAATAAGGAAGGTTAATACGAAATACCGTTACATCCTGTCTTGAAATTCAATAAAAACCTTGCTGTCAGTTGATCTTCATTGGGGTTTCTAGCTGGCCTAGGAGGCCGAGCGGCTCTAGGCGCTACAGTCAGGAACCGTGCAACCGCTACAGTCGCCGGTTCGAATCCTGGTTCGGGCATGGATGTGTGTGATGTCCTTAGGTTGGTTAGGTTTAAGTAGTTCTAAGTTCTAGGGGACTAATTACCTCAGAATTTAAGTCTCATAGTGCTCAGACCCATTTGAACTATTTTTGGTGTTTCTAGGACATTGGTCGAAGTTGGGCGCTGTAGCGTTAAAATACCTTAAGTGCCCTGTCTGAGGACACTACACTTCAGAAAACACAGGAGTAACGAGACATTAATCAGAGAGAATGCGCCGGCCGAAAGATCAGGTCGGAACTGAGTCGAACTGCAGCGTCATCAATATGGCCTAGATAATCAGCTTTGTTCATGCTGATGTCTCGTTAAAAAAGCCTAAACAAGTGCAGACACGTGGACAGTGATTTCGGCAGCTACTTTGTAGCAGATAAAAACTGTATGCAGGCCCAGGAGCTTTGTATTTCGCTGGCAAATCCTCTAGCAACTGAGCATCCCAAGCACGACTCCCGACTCTCCCTTCTTTCTTCTGCCGACACCTCATCTCCTACTTTCAGAACTTAACAAAAGTTTTCCTGCCTGACCTGCAGGACTAGCACCACTGAAGAGACAATACTGCGGTGACACGACTTAGTCGTAGACTGGGAGATTGCTTCTAGAATCAATTTTCATGCTTCACTGGCACCGGACTGTGCACTGATTTGAAACTTCCTCACCGATTAAAACTATGTGCTTCATCGGGTTCCTTTCGAGAGTAGTTTCTGTGACAGATGAGTAAACCAAGGTTAGGGTGGAGTTACAGATTAAAGTAGAGCTGGGGTAGTGCTTGGGTAGCTCATTTGACAGAGAATAAGGCTACAAACAACAAAGGTACCGAGTTCCCGCTTGATGATTGGGTGTTGTGTGATGTCCTTAGGTTAGTTAGGTTTAAGTAGTTCTAAGTTCTAAGGGACTAATAACCATAGATGTTAAGTCCCATAGTGTTCAGAGTCGTTCTAGAACCGGGTTCCCGTCCTGGTCCGATTCACCGTTTGAAGCCGACAGGAAGTTTCGTACCAGCACACACACCGCTACAGAGTGAAAATTCGTTATGGAAACAATCCTCCTGGCTGTGGCCAAGATGGGCGCCGAGTAAGTGACGCCAGAAACTATTTCCAGAACGTTAAGTGATTTAGACAGGAATATAATTTAGTTTAACACCGACAACAAATTAAATACGTGCATTAGTGTATCGTTTAGTCTTGCCGTTAAAGGTTTTACTTTTCATTGCGTATTTTTTCAGAAAACATAAAAAGATCGTAACTTCGCGAAGTCGCGTTTAGGATTAAATTTTATAAAAGTGTTTGTTTCTTGTTTCACGGTAATTTGAGTAGTTTCTCGGTAACAAATAAGTAAACTACCGTAAATAGCGTATAACGTAATTGTTTTAATACAGATTTCAGGAAAACAGCGTAACTCTATATCAGAATCTTGCTTACATACATTTGTTTATAGGTCTAATTCTCGTAATGGTTTTGGAGAACTAAACCTAAAGTGTCTCGTTTAATAGTCCTTTTCTCATTCCATCGAGTGAAATATATAATAAATAGTGTATACCTTCATTTTTTTAATACAGATCTCAGAAAAGCAGCGGAATTTTAAATCAGAAACTTGCTTATATACATTTGTGAATAGGCTTAATTCTTGTAATGACTTTTTTGATTTTCGGTAATTTAATTGATTTATTCTAGATAAAGTATTATTTTTGCCATAAGTGAGAAATGCCTGACTTGCCGTAGAGTTGTTAGTTTCGGGGTTTGGTGTGATGGATGCAGTAGTTTTTTTCATTGGGGGGGAGTGCAGTGGCGTGGGTATCGGGATAGTGGATCAGGCTCGTCAGTGGTTATGAAGGATTTGCAGCAGACATAGGAAGATAGTGGAACAGGAGGGGAAAATTGCCGCCCTTTAGGCTGAGCTAGATCAGGCTAGGGACGGTCTGGACAGGTTAAGGGGGGAGAACGGCAAAGAGAGGTTGGAAGTGGCAACAGGTAACAGAAGGAACAGGTCAAGAACTAAGTCTGACAGTTTTGTGTTGAATGTCAGAAATAAGTTTGACCTGTTGCTCAGTTAGAAACTGATGAGCCTCAAGCAGAGGTAGGTGTAGACAGGACGCAACAAACTTTCAATAGGAAATTGAAAAAGAATGTAGTAAAGTCACTGAAAAGGAAGAAAGTTTTGTTGTTAGGCAGTTCTCATGCCAGAGGTGTAGGCCAACTTCTGCAGGAGGAATTAGGACCAGAATACCAGGTCACAAATTTTTTCAAACCAAGTGCTGGTCTGGATCAGGTGATAGAGGATTTAGGTCCACTCTGTAAAGGATTTACCAGGGAAGACACCGTGGTTACTGTGGAAGGGCCAGGGAATAGTATCGACAGAGAACCTGGGTACAGTATAGAGTGTGACCTGGTAAAGATTGCGTCAGCATCGAGACACAACAGTGTTGACTTTTTATCTGTCCTGGGACGCCATGACCGGCCTCATTTGAACTCTTCTGTTGGGAGAGTTGATTTTGAGTTGGAACGGCTGCTTGGGTCGGCTGCGGGGGCTCATATTGGGGTGTTTCCTGTTGACTCTCTCAATAGGTGGGAATATACCAGGCACGGCCTACATCTCAACAGGAAAGGGAAGGCTAAACTGGTTGGGGTAATAGCAGGAAATTTAAGGGAGGGGAGGCGCTGCCATGATTGGTAAAATACCAGTGGTTGCAGATGTTGGAACAGCCCCTTTTTTTAGGATAGGTAAGACAGAAAGATGTCAAGTTCTACGAGAGGTCAGGATAGAAACAAATCTTCAGTGTAGGAAAGAAATTGAACAGCACAATTCTAGCACATTGGATCACCAATCGCAGCTGTCAATTATATATTTTCACCAATCACCATAAATTTTATCTCCACCAAGTTGTATGTCAGTCCCAGGTAATTGCATTGATGAATTAAAGCCACCAAAGCCAGTTGACATAATCTGCCTCTCTGAACGCCATGTGACCACTGGTATAGGAACTAGGCCTAAGCACAAAGAGAAACTCAGACAGGAGAGTACTGCAAATATTAGAATCAGGAAAGGTTCTCATAAAAGTATAGTTAAAAATAATGTAAGTGTATTTCATCAAAATATTGGGAGTTTAAAGAATAAAGTAGATGAGCTTCTGGTTTGTTTAGAAGATTTAGAAGCTGAGGATGAAGTAGATATACTATGCCTGTCAGAGTATCACATAGTTACTGATATGGATAAGGTAAATGTAAGTGGATATAAGCTCTCTGCACATGTAATTAGTGAAACTATGGAGAAAGGAGCAGTTGCTACATATGTCAAAAGTTATCATTGTGCAAGAAGTATAGAAACAAAAACGTTTTGTGTAGAGATAAATATAGAAGCATGTGCCTGTTAGCTTAAATTAAATAAAGGCACATTTATAATTGTAACTGTATATAGGTCCCCATCGGGAAATTTTCATCTATATCTGAACAATTTGGACTCCTTGTTGTGCTATCTGTCAGAGAGGAGGAGGCAAATTATTATTTGTGGGGACTTCAATGTAGATTCTCTGAAAGAGAGTAATAGGAAAAATGACCTTGAAGTATTACTCAGTTCTTTCAATTTGGCACCCGTTATCGATTTTCCTACTTGGGAGGTAAAGGATAGCAGCTCACTGATAGATAACTTCTTTATGGACCAAGATAATTATAGCCAAATTAATGCTCAGCCTGTTGAGAATGGTCTTTCTGATCATGGTGCACAGCTAGTTACAATATATGACATAACTCCATTCAGCACTACTAAACAGTCCTCCAAAGTAGTAGTTTCAGTCAACGATTTAACAATTGCAAATTTCAGGGAAAGCATACAGCAGTTAGACTGGGATGAGGTGTACCGTGAACCTGATGCCAATTTAAAATATAAGTTATTTCATGACACTTTTGTAAATGCATTTGAAAACTGCTTCCCCAAGAAGATAGTTAAATATACTCGTAAGAAACCATGTAACAAACCATGGTTTACTAAGGGTACAAAAATATCTTGTAACTCTAATAATAAAATTAAAACAATTTGGAATATTATTAAAAGAGAAACAGGTCAACCAAGAGCACAAGAAGACAGTATTACCATCTAATTGAATGAAAAATTTACAAACATAAAGACAGAAGTTGAAAATATTTTGATAATCATTCTCTAAATGTTATGGATATAGTAGGATCCAGCTGTTCATTAGAAGATGCTAGACAGTTAATGGAAGAGATACTTATGTAATTTGATACAATTGAAATCTCACCCACTACTCTCTCTGAAGTTAGGAAAATAATAAACTTGCTTAAAAGCAAAAACTGACATGGAATTGAGGGCATTTCCAACAAAACAGTAAAAGCATGTTCTCAACAGATAAATAAGATTCTCAGCCACCTGTGTAATAGCTCTCTGGAACAGGGCATTTTCCCTGATAGACTGAAATATGCTATTGTTATACCTTTGCATAAAAAAGAGGATAGATCTGATGTCAGCAATTACCGTCCAATCTCCCTTCTAACAGATTTATCCAAAATTTTTGAGAAAGTAATATACACTCGTGGAAATGGAAAAAAGAACACATTGACACCGGTGTGTCAGACCCACCATACTTGCTCCGGACACTGCGAGAGGGCTGTACAAGCAATGATCACACGCACGGCACAGCAAACACACCAGGAACCGCGGTGTTGGCCGTCGAATGGCGCTAGCTGCGCAGCATTTGTGCACCGCCGCCGTCAGTGTCTGCCAGTTTGCCGTGGCATACGGAGCTCCATCGCAGTCTTTAACACTGGTAGCATGCCGCGACAGCGTGGACGTGAACCGTATGTGCAGTTGACGGACTTTGAGCGAGGGCGTATAGTGGGCATGCGGGAGGCCGGGTGGACGTACCGCCGAATTGCTCAACACGTGGGGCGTGAGGTCTCCACAGTACATCGATGTTGTCGCCAGTGGTCGGCGGAAGGTGCACGTGCCCATCGACCTGGGACCGGACCGCAGCGACGCACGGATGCACGCCAAGAACGTAGGATCCTACACAGTGCCGTAGGGGACGGCACCGCCACTTCCCAGCAAATTAGGGACACTGTTGTTCCTGGGGTATCGGCGAGGACCATTCGCAACCGTCTGCATGAAGCTGGGCTATGGTCCCGCACACCGTTAGGCCGTCTTCCGCTCACGCCCCAACATCGTGCAGCCCGCCTCCAGTGGTGTTGCGACAGGCGTGAATGGAGCGACGAATGGAGACGTGTCGTCTTCAGCGATGAGAGTCGCTTCTGCCTTGGTGCCAATGATGGTCGTATGTGTGTTTGGTGCCGTGCAGGTGAGTGCCACAATCAGGACTGCATACGACCGAGGCACACAGGGCCAACACCCCGCATCATGGTGTGGGGAGCGATCTCCTACACTGGCCGTACACCTCTGGTGATCGTCGAGGGGACACTGAATAGTACACAGTACATCCAAACCGTCATCGAACCCATCGTTCTACCATTCCTAGACCGGCAAGGGAACTTGCTGTTCCAACAGGACAATGCACGTCCGCATGTATCCCGTGCCACCCAACGTGCTCTAGAAGGTGTAAGTCAACTACACTGGCAAGCAAGATCTCCGGATTTGTCCCACATTGAGCATGTTTGGGACTGGATGAAGCGTCGTCTCACGCGGTCTGCACGTCCAGCACGAACGCTGGTCCAACTGAGGCGCCAGGTGGAAATGGCATGGCAAGCCGTTCCACTGGACTACATCCAGCATCTCTACGATCGTCTCCATGGGAGAATAGCAGCCTGCATTGCTGCGAAAGGTGGATATACACTGTACTAGTGCCGACATTGTGCATGCTCTGTTGCCTGTGTCTCTGTGTCTGTGGTTCTGTCAGTGTGATCATGTGATGTACTGACCCCAGGAATGTGTCAATAAAGTTTCCCCTTCCTGGGACAATGAATTCACGGTGTTCTTATTTCAATATCCAGGAGTGTATTTAAGAGTAGCTTCACATATCTGTAAAAATGAAGCATTAACAAAATGTCAGTTTGGTTTCCAGAAAGGTTTTTCAACAGAAAATGTCTTATTTGCTTTCACCAATCAAATTTTGAGTGGTCTCAGTAACCAAACATCACCCATTGGGATTTTTTGTGATCTCTCAAAGGTTTTTGATTGTGTAAACCATGAAATTCTGCTAAACAAGCACAAGTATTATGGCATGAGTGCGACAGTGCATAAATGGTTTAATTTGTACCAAACTGGAAGACTGCAGAAAGTTGAAATAAGAAGTTCTCATAATATGCACAGATCAGCACATTTCTCAAACTGGGGAACAATCAAGAATGGGGTTCGACAAGGGTCGGTCTTGGGTCCTTTGTTGTTTTTAATATATATTAATGACTTGCCATTCTATATTCATGAAGAGGCAAACTTAGTTCTCTTTGCTGATGATACAAGTATAGTAATCATACCTGACAAACAAGAATTAACTGATGAAACTGTCAATAATGTCTTTCAGAAAATTACTAAGTGGTTCCTTGTAAACGGACTCTCACTGAATTTTGATGAGACACAGTACATAGAGTTCCGTACAGTAAATGGTATGACGCCATTAATAAATATAGACCTTAATCAGAAGCATATAGCTAAGGTAGAATATTCAAAATTTTTAGGTGTGTCCATTGATTAGAGATTAAATTGGAAGAAACACATTGATTATCTGCTGAGACGTTTGAGTTCAGCTACTTATGCAATAAGGGTCATTGCAAATTTTGGTGATAATCATCTTAGAAAATTAGCTTACTACGCCTATTTTCACTCATTGCTTGCATATGGCACCATATATTGGGGTAATTCATCACTGAGGAATAAAGTATTTATTGCACAAAGCGTGTAATCAGAATAATAGCTGGAGTACATCCAAGATCATCGTGCAGACATATTTAAGGATCTAGGGATATTCACAGTAGCTTCTCAGTATATATACTCTCTTATGAAATTTGTTATTAACAACCAAACGCAATTAAAATGTAATAGAAGTGTACATAACTAAAATACCAGGAGAAAGGATGATCTTCACTATTCAAGATTATATCTAACTTTGGCTCAGAAAGGGGTGAATTGTACTGCCACTAAAGTCTTAGGTCACTTACCAAATAGTATCAAAAGTCTGACAGATAACCAACAAGTATTTAAGAAGCAATTAAATGAATTTCTCAATGACAACTCCTTCTACTCCATAGAGGAATTTTTAGATATAAATTTAAAAAAAGAAAAATACCAAACAAAAAATTATAAATAAATACAAAAATAAAAAAGTTGTTATATTAACTTAATTATGTTGTTCAATTCACTTAATTGTGACATGTATTGGAAAATTTTACTCGTTCCGCATCAGTACGAAATATCGTATTCATGATCCATGGAACTAGTATTAATCTAATCTTATCTAATCTATCTATGCCATATCTCCCCAGTATCCTTTCTTCAGTGAATGCTAGTTTCGACAGTTTTGCAGATGAATGTCTATGAAGTGTGGAAGGTAGAAGATGAGATGCTGGTGGAAGTAAAGCTGTGTGGACAGGTCAGAGTCGAGCAAAGCTTTTGCTCTTCGATACTCCATCACTCCAACGCATGTTGGTAAGTGGAACAATGTGGACTATCTTGTTGTTGTAACTATACCGCCCCTGATGGCCTCTTGTTCATATTAGTACGTTTAGACTTGGAGAACATCATTTTACTTTCCGTCAGCCAATCCCAGCTGACTGGCCTTTGTGGTCTGTAGTCCTGACTGTGTTTTCTGAAGTTCAACGTCACAGGCAACATAATTCACATGCCATACATCATAGCAGTGTATTGGCAAATGAAAATTGTAAATTGATACACGAGTAACAGTTTCCTTTGTGGCGGTAGTGCCGTGTTGATCGGCAGTTGTTGCGGCCTCGTCAGCTGCCTTAATTAAATTCGCTAGCAACTTTTTCGTAACTGTTGTAATGAATGTGTCCCTAAGAAACAGAAGAACCCTGGGCCTCATCAATATATCAATACATCATTAGATTTGTTTGCTCTTCATTTACTGATGTAGCAACATCATCCAGGGTGTAGATGTGATGAAGCATTTGAATCCATTTTTTAAGTGTAAGGCATGAAGAACTACAATGAAGTGATTTCTCTCTTCAGTCTGCTGCTTGTTGAAGATTTACTTCGTCACAAATTAGACAATATGTGTTACTACTGCTCTCTCTACTACTCTTTCTCTACAAATGATAAACTTTGAGTACCTTACTAAGCATGCTTTCATATAAAGTATCATCTGTTACTTAGAATTTTGCATCAAAATATTACTATAACTATAGCTGTGTAAACAGTTGGCCCCAAGGAGACGCACTTCCACTCTCAATTTTGTTTCAAATTTCTTGATGTAATTATTAAAGCAATTCCACGTAAATCGAGCGAAATACACTTCAAACTGAGTTTTATATCGCAAGATACGTGTCGTACAACACTAAACTCTAACATTTACTAACTGTCATAAACCTGAATCATTTACAGTCCCATATTAAACAGTTTACAGCCCACTCTCCGTCCTACTCGAGCATTACCATGTAACAACTGCATTCCTGCTGTCTTTTTTATTACAGTTGGTATTGTGCACAAAACTGTTCGAAATTAACTGCACTATTACTCTTCTCTCATGTAAGGTTACTGAATATTTGATGTGGTACTGAAATTTAGATGACATCAATCAGCATCACTATTCGCACTTCAAATGAGCTTCAACAGCCTTATTACCCTATATCATAAAAGTTCCAGGACTTTTTTTTATTTCACAGTATATAATACTAAAAGAGAGAAAATGTTATTTATATGTTACCTGTTATGTATGCGTCTTTCGAATGATCTTACCCATCTTTCTGCGAAAACTTACTAGGTGACAGGGCTGTGCTTAGCAACACACTACCTGGTACCTAATAGATACTGATTGTGCAGATGCTCTCCCAAACAGCATCCCATACATGCAAACGAACTGTGTTTTTATCTGCAATTATTCCTACTTTAGGTATTTGAACTGTGCATGGCTCTATGTAAAAGATTAGCTGAATGTAGTCGTATGTCTGCTTTCATCCCACGCACCTATGTCATTGTATATAATAATCTGTAGTTATGATCCTGCTCTCAAATACAGAGAAATACAAAATAAAAGTTACATGATTAATTTAATAACCACGGTTCATTCTATCGCCTCTAATTGATGTAGATGACAAGCAAGTGGTACCACGATACTCGGTTAAAATAAAGACAGAAAATATCCTTATCAAATGCAGTAATGTTACTTTCGGAGCATTATCAGAATGATGGCAAAGTCCTCAAACTAAACTATAATAAAAGTTACTCGAAAACTAATTACATTTCATAATCAAAATACACTAAAAGTTCACCATTTCATGTTTAATATGAGAGTTTACAATTATCCCACATGATACAGACAATAGTGACTCATACTGTGTCTATCCTCACTTCTCTAATAGAACAATAAAGAGTTAAGAATCCGACTCTGGAGCACGTTTAGACATCTCGAAATATAAAGACCGTTCAGAAATTGATTATGGTAGCAGCCATTCGCCTCCCAGAATCAAATATATCCGTGATAGATTACCACTCGTTACCACAATCGGTCTGCCTCATTCCAGAACATACAAAAAGTGCCCAGTATCGCTCTCTTGGGTTCTACACTCGAGGAAGTCGCAGTCTCCACTTGAAGCCCATAGTGTTCTCCCACTGTCTGCTTTTCCATCGGCTCAAGGCCGTACCCACTACAAACACAACGTACTGACATTTTACAGAAACCATTTGACTTACATTCGAAAGAATTCATGTGAATTAACTTTACCACTTTCCCTCTCGAAAATAATATATTGCAACAGTATTTAAATAAAGGAAATGTTTTAAACGTACACCAACACTTGTACCATGCACAATGACTGTAAATCATGATTTGTCCATACATAAATAAGCCAGTATTCTTGTGCAAGTGCGCTCAGAATGAATGGCAACGGATTGTCGTTCAATGTTATTTAAACAATTATTTCGGCCTATCTGTCAGAGTCATCCTTTGACACTCTTTCGCAATGGTGGTGTCAGATAACACATACAACTGACCACTTCCTAAATAACCATGATAATATATTACCAACTGTAATTAATTTTTAAACAATGTCACTCTAATAATAGTACACTATTCAGTCAACATATAAACAAGAATGACAAAAATAATGTATTCATACAGTGCTCATTTGCTGTGTAACGGTGGAGGATAAGATGTTCTGACAAATATTTGCACAATAAAAAATTATAAAAGACGTCATATGTTAGTGAATAAAACAGATAGAGATGAGTTCTTCCTGGCAGGATAGGTGTTATTCAGTGCTATCATCTGAGATAACATTGTTGAAATCACACGAATTGTTTAAAAGTTGTCATTTCAGCGGTTAATTGTAAAAATTGTAACGTGGCTATCATTTCGCACCTTACAAGCACTCATCTACATACTTAGCCTTGATGTACAACCTGAATTAGGTATCATTTGATAGGTTGCTCATCGTACATATGAATATCTAAAGAAGACTGACATTGTCACGTACATCTTGTAAATAGTTGTTAACACTTATTGCATGAAAAGTGATGGAGTGTCTTTATTATGAAAACAGCGTAATGAATGATGGCCTGTACTAGTAGAGGTTGGAACGCCCTGGGTGGAAAAGCCGGCACAGGTGTGGTGGTACTACTTAACACAGAAAGTAGACAAGACGGACGGTCGAGGCATCTGAGCGCTGAAGCACAATCCAGCGGCGGCCGGCCAATGTTGTAGCAGGGCTGGAAGGATAACCCTGTAATACATCGAAACTCTGAAAATCTTGGACGCAGCAGAGAGGAACGAGGAAGCGTCACCTCGGAAATCACGCAGGCTGGGTTATTTTCCACAACTTTTACACTGAGAAGCGTACCATTGCATGTATTCCTAATTATCGAGGATATGTATTTCCTTGCAAACTTTTCACGCTGGACGAAAAAAGACTAAAATGTGATTGGTCGGTGTTTGGAAGAACCTGTAGAGAGAGAGAATAATCCGTGTTATCGAGAATATGATTCGCTTTCTGCAGTTGCGAGGGAGAGGAACCAAGTTTTTGCTGGGTAGCCAGCAGTGTAGAGAAAGTGCCTTCCGTTTTGAGCGCCCGTGTTTGATGGTCTCTCAGTATCAGCTTTTGTTGGTACACACGGACTTGCTGTCTTTGCTCTCAGGAGATTTTATACTTGGAATGGTTAGGCACTGCACTGTTGGGCTGGCCGGGGTGGCCGAGCGGTTCTAGGCGCTTCAGTCTGGAACCGTGAGACCGCTACGGTCGCAGGTTCAAATCCTGCCTCGGGCATGGATGAGATGTCCTTAGGTTAGTTAGGTTTAAGTAGTTCTAAGTTCTAGGGGACTGATGACCTCAGATGGTAAGTACCGTAGTGCTCAGAGCAATGTGAACCATTTTTGGTACTGTTTTGAACTTGACTTCACCTCCGGGTAGGGAGTCGTCGTTGAGTATTCAGTGTTCAGTGATTGAGAGCACTTCTTCTGCCTACACTCACGCTGAGACGTTATCTTAACTCTATCCTTGTGGCTGGGAGTTCGGGTTTCTCGTCTAGAGTGGAGAAGACAGTGTCAGATTATACTAGTCAGAGGACCGTCTTCTGCCGTCCTTGTGTTTGAATGAAGTTTGTGGCTGGAGATCTTCCGTCGTCGCAGACGCGTGCGAGAACCATCACTCCGACGCACTGGACACAGTACATAAAGTGATATTGCTAATTGCTTCGGCTTATTAGGGCTATAAAGCTAAACAGATGTGATCACATACATTTTATTTCCAATGAGGTTGCACACCACTGTAGATCATCTTTGAAAGTTGTGTTCTCTAGTGTTTGGTAAGTAGGTAATATCAGCCATCTCGCGTTATTTGTATTAGATCACTTAGCCACAAAAAGGGGCAGCTTTGGGCAATTGATCATACTAGTATGAAATCCATTTGTATCTCTTTTATGTCCATTCTACATCTATATATAAACTTTTGTAATATATAAAGGAATTTTAATCCACATTAAATGTTTAATGTGGTTACTAGTTCCTTTTTCATTCATTTATCTCTATGTTTTAATTTATACGTTAAAGAGGAAGAACGAGGAGATAACATTACCATTAACAGATCTTAAGATCTGCTTCAGGGGGTAATCACACAGGGCCAAATCTTCATTTTCGCATTCAGTATTTTCTGTTGCGCACATTCATATTACACCCAAGTGGAGTAGAATCTTGGATACGGCTTACCCTGCTACAGACCTACTTAGAGTCTTCTGACGGTAGTCATAAAATGGTTTGAAACCTCAGAAATGGTCAAACAAATTTTTTCCCTTTTATAATGTTTATGTGTCATTGATTGTGATCACAAGCTCACGTGTATAGTTTGTAGTGGTAAAATTGAAATATGACAATAGAAAAATATGTCAATAGAAAATCAACCGAGCTCTTTGTTGGCGGGAGAGCCCGCGCAAAGAAATATATAAATAACAGTTATAGTGTGTAAGAAAAATGTTAAGAAAAATGTTTTGTAAAATTTATTTAAGTTCTTTGCATATCGATGGTGACAGTGAAGTATCCGCAACAAGCCCTTTGTTTGGGGGAGCGTCCGCGCATTGATATATAGGAAGCACGGCGAGAAGCGTGCTGCATTCACGATAGAACACTCTTGAGTCAACTATTGTGCAGCGAAATTGTGTTTAGAGACAGAGCGGTGTGCCTGTTCGCCACCAGCTACATATTACTTGAAGAGTACTATAATTATTTAATTGGTAATTATTTATGAATTATTAAATATCGACGTCATGAAGTCATCAAAGCTATTTAAGCGCTAAATACATATTGTAATTTCGTTGTTACATTTTTAATCTTTTTTATGTAAACGATCCCCAAACTAAAGTTTTATAAATTGAATCATTATAAAGAGCTAAAACTTTATCTACAATCATTTTCAGAATAGATCAGTTTATCTCAGTCAGTATCGTATTATCTTTCATTGAACCCAGTAACCACAATATTTAACATATGTTGAGTTTTCTCATTTTTTTATTTAGTAATGACATTGAATTTTTCACCAGTAACTCCAATCAAAAAAAGCAAATGAATAATAAGTACAGTTTTAGCTGATATATTTGCAGTACCAGTAAATAAACGCCAACCCAAGTAATTATCAACAATAGATAAAACTGAGTATACTCAGACATGACGTCAGATGACGTTATCCAGAGGCAGCTCAGTAAAGTAAAAGGTAAGGAAAATATATATGTATGTTTTCAGGTTCACTGCGTAGGCAACCAGTACTAAGGGCCTCGGTGTATGCTTATGTTGACGTCGAAATAATATTCTTTTGATTAGTCACATTAATATTGTTACCAGCAAAGGCACAATGCGTACAGCATTGTGTAAGCTAAAGACTGTGAGGTCAGACACGTTGTCAAAAACAAGTCCAGACAGGTAAGTTGCAAGGCACAAAAAGTTCAATTCTGTTTCTTTCTCTCATTTGACGCAAAGTAGGTTAAATTATTTTGTCCTAGACGGGAAGGTTATCGTCTAAACACCTCAAGTTCAATCATTATTTATTTTATTTATTCGGCAGGTTTGACTTGGCAATATCCGAACGGTACGAATACTTAGAGAATCTACTGTGAAAGTTTCGATGAACTGACTCTGAAATATCTTCTTTTTAAGCTAATATTACGTTGCGCAACGCATCTACTAGTGTGTATACATTTATTTACAGCTCATGGGCAATTCTGTTTGCCTTTTCGTTGACTCCGCTTTGTAAAGTGATTTATTGTGGTGCATAGTGTTAATTGCCGATCATGCCTCGCAGAACAATTACTCGTACCTTGCGCAACGAGAGCGTAGAAAGTACAAACCAAAAAATTTTTCCAGCAGTAGTTAAAAACAATAATCCTGCACGTAATGGCCTCAGTAGTGAAATGTTAGAGAATCAGATGTCCGGGAGTGTAAATAATTGGCAATCCAGTGACGAACATATGATTTTAGCTATGTCATCTGACAATGCGACGACAATGCAAAACGATGTACTTTCAAATACAACAGAATCTGCGTAGCAGCCACGATAGTTATTATGATGAACATTCCGAAATCATGGAAGACGCGACGAATGAATCGGATACCAATGTAGCAACAGACGGCATTTCAACAACAAATACACAGTTACATTCATCTGAAAATGTTTAAATGAACATAGATGCACAGCTTTCAACAATCAACATAGAAAAAAAACACAGATCAATCCAAAACGGCTACAATGATGGCAATTTTCCTACAACTCAAACTACAAATGGACAAACAAGATAAACAGTCACAAGTCACGAATCAAAAACGAGACCAAATGTCACAAGAATCATAAAACACAAAAAACGAAATTAAAGCAGGGGCTGAAAAATGCTCATAGACAAAAGAAGAATTCATAACAAATTTGAAGAACTATCCTGATAACAGGATGAATTCGCACTTAGTCTACGTCAGAGAATGGTAGAAAACTTTGCCAAAGAGTGCGCTTAGATTGACGAACGTTTTAATAATCACATAGAAAATGGCTTGATACTTCACCGCAAATTGGTGCGACCACAAGCCAATGAAAGGAAAGAACTATTACAGACAATCAATAAACAGTGACTAGAAGACAACGGAAAACTATTTGCCCAAGGAGAAACGTATGTAGATAGTAACACTGCATCAATTTCGGAAGAAACTAAAACTGTTCAAGGGAACGCTACTCAAATACAACTACCTCTCACTGAGATATAAACGAATACAAAAGAGGCAAACACAAACACAGACACCGAAATACACAATGTCAAGGAAAAACTTTCAGGTGGCAGTAAAACACTTACTGACAGACTAGAGCATATAGAAACTGTACAAGATCCAAAAACTTTTAAAGCAGACTTAAAGGAAGTGAGTAAAAGAAATCGTACGATACAAAAAGAACGCACAGAGAAAATCAATGAGCTCACTACGAGAATGGATATGTTAGACACTAACAATGGTACCAAATCCGATGACACTACACCAAATGATATTACACCAGTTCCACTTCAACACATTTTTGAAAGTCAGAAAATGGAAAGTCATAATGTGAAACGCACAATTTCTGATTTTGGAATCGCGAAACAACTTGTTACACCAAAAAATGATTCACTGCAGCAAGTAATACCTGAAACACGTGAAACAGTTCCAAACAATCCATACCAACAGAATGGTCATTATCATGATATGTCATAGGTGCACAACCCATACAGCGTAGGTAGACTACAGAGAGTAAGGGATCTTGATCACGAACAAAGGCACACAAACACATGCTCACACCATTGTGATAACAGTTACACATACAGACACGATGGTTTCGACCACAAACATTTTCTATCAGTAAGGAAATTCAAAAAGTTCAAGAACGACAGAACACAAATACATCCCTTTGACTATATACAACAATTTAACGCTGCATTCCCACCGTCATGGCTAGTACAACACAAATTGGAATTCATTAGCAGTTTCCCTGAAGGTGAACCGGCAAGGAGAATGAGACCAATTGCAAGGCAATGTTACTCACTGCAAGCATTTCAAGAAGCATTTTTGTCAGCATATTGGTCAAACATAACCCAAAGCAGTATTAAAAATCAGTTAATTAGTCTGCCAAACTTTGAGAATTCCAACTTTCACACCATAACACAATTCTTTGAATGCATGGAAGAGCAGAATCAGTATTTAAATGAACTGTACAGCCAACTCGCACTAATGCAATTATGCATTTCAAAACTTCAAAGATCATTGAAGGTTTCATCACTAAGAGGCCAACAGAAACACAACCTTTCCGCATTTAGTGAACTATTACATTATAAGAAGTACAGCAGTCTGATTAGGCATTTGTCAACAAAATTTTGTCAAGACAAAACTCAAATCAGCCAAACAAAGGTAATTTTGAACAGTCACGGTATGTGAATAACAATTGCAGGAAACACTTCCGCAGTGAAGGGGATAATTTTGTTTCAGATTACACACAGGGCTATAATGAAACGCAGGATAGCAACAATGCGAGATTGAACACACAGCAGCAACCAAGCCACCCGCATGACTCGGCTGAGATACAACACAACCTTCCAAATAGGGCTAATTTTCGCATGACTCAGCCTTCAACAAACACGCCAGCCGTGACTCATTTTACGGTGCCACAACAAAGAACCCAATACACACAAAAAATCGCTATTCCAGAATAATGCGCGTCACACGCCACATAACAGCAGTTATAATGACAGGCGTAGAGGAAACGAACAGAGATCGCAAAGCACATTCCACAAAAGTAATTTTAATCAATATCACAACAGTTCACAACAGAATAATTATCGTATGCTGAACCTGATACTAGACTATGACTAGGAACAGCCCCTGACGCGTTTCTGAACAACGACACAAATAAAAAGGAAACAGAATGAATCATGACTGAACATGCCATTACATTTGATGATGTACGTGATACACTATTAAATGAGAATCAAGTACAGAAAACCATATGCTACCCTATAGTCCATATAAGAATTCAATCAGGCTATCCCAGCAATAAACGATTCACGATCACCATTGTCAGTAATTAAGAAAGAAACTGTCTTATCTAACACTACGTAATGGAGACCAAGAAATTGTGCTGTTATTTCAAAATACATAATGAACGGAAGAACAAAGCATTAATAGGATTGAAATTATTCCAGATTCTTCCGAAAATGATTGTTATTTAACATTATACACAGATGTAACTAATGGCGATATCCCAGAGGACTATGAATATAATGTAATGCAAACAAAGCACGCAAAGGAGGGGAAATCTGGCGAGTACCAAAAGTGAGCGTACAGAATTACAGAATTTTCTTGTGGAGCATAAAACAGCCTACAGTAACATTCCAGGAACTATAATAGGTTTCATATATGAATTTCAGGTAAAACCACATGAAACTCTTAAAGCAAAACATCATCCCGTTCCACACATACATACAGATGAGGTAAGGAAGGAATTACAAGCAATGCTTAAACAAGGAATAATTGAACCAGTAGCCAGCCGGTATATAAATCCTTTTCATAGTGTAAAAATAAGGATGGGTCATTTCATTTGGTTATGAATTCACGTCAAGTGAACAACATAATAATTACAGAAACCGACTACCCACAGACACTTGAGAAGTTACTACAGAAATTCGATGGCACTTCCATTTACACGACACTACACTTAAAATCCGGATTTTGGAAAATCCACCTACATCCAAACTGTAGAATGTACAAGGCATTCCTTTGCTTTGCGGAATGTTATCAGTTCTGTAAACTTCCATTTCGATTAGCGATTTCTTCAGTCGCATTTATAAGAGGATTGAACTCAATACAACCACAGGTACTCAAAAACAAAATCACAACATACGTAGATAATATTCTCATCACAGAAGCTAATTCGGAACAGCGTAACCATACCGTTGAACAGTTGCTCACAACATTCCAGCAAGAAGGTGTAACAGTAAACCTCAGTAAAACAGAGTTTGGAAGAGCCACAATAAAATTTTTGGGTCACATAATTTCAGAAAAAGGCATTGAAATAGATCTCGATAAGTTGCAAGCATTACATCACATCACTGTCTCAACAAACAAAAGGAAACTCTGGAGCTTTCTATGCGTAATTACCTATTTTAGTAAGTTCATACATTACACATTTCTAGACGCTCCCTTGTTATACCAGGTAAGAAGCAAAATACAATTTGACCCTGGAATGAACAAGTTGAATCTGAATTCGAATATTTGAGAAACGCATGACTAACTACACCTTTACTATCACATCGAGACCAAAAAAAAAACTTTTCAATTGCAACTGACATCTCATCAACCACATTAGGAGTCGATATTTACCAGGAAATAGAAGAAAACGGTAAAATAGTCATGAAACACATTGCGTTTGCAAGTAGAATACTTTCATCAGCTGAACGTAATTATTCTGTAACGGAATTAGAGATACTATGTGTAGTTTGCGCCTAAAGATTTGGCCATTATCTGTACTGAAGGCATACAACAATCTATACTGACCACTGTCAGCCAAATTCACCCATGACAGAATGAGCCTTGGGAAACTGTATTTACAGAAATCCAACTTTACAATAATTCACATTCCCGGCACACGGAACATTGTTGCCATCGTACTGTCAAGATCGCTAAACTGCAAACGATAGGAAAAGGAATATACTTTCTGCCAAACAAACCAGAGTTTAACGTATATACACCAAATCATCTTTGAAAATTTTATTTCACTACAGGATATAGCGAGACTTAAGAAGAAAGATGAAACTCTGAAAGAAATCATAACGCTTTGGCAGGAGAATGGTAACACACAAATTAGAGACAACTACACCATATATAACAATATTGTGTTTTGCCGCCCGTACCCAAACAGCAACAATTCTTTTCTGTGCATTCCGTAAGAACTAATAAATAAATTGATATGGTATACATACTTAAGTTATGCACACTACGGAGCAGAAAATGGTTTCTGATTCTCAGACACAATTTTCACTTTAACAACATGGACAAACATTCGCAGGGTTGTCGCATCCTGTAAGATATGCCAAAAAGTTAAATCCTCGACAATATCTCACATTCCACCAATGTACCCCATAATACCTGCTAGGCTAAGACATATGGCAGCAGTGGATCTTTTTGGTGAGATCCCCAGGACAAACAAAGGGTTCAGTTATATATTTGTAGCCGTAGAATTAACATCTAAATTTGTTACAATTTCTCCTCTACGTAAAGTCACTGCCAAAACAGTAGCAAAAGCATTCGCAAGAGATTTTTTTCAGCAGTAGGTTATGTACGGGAGGTCACTTCAGATAATAGACCGCAAATCCGATCACGAACATAGACACGAAAGTTAGAAAGTAAAAACGTATCACCAATATATATATTTAGATATCACAGTTCATCCACTCCCTCCGCAAGAATAATGAAAGAAATAGCCAATATATGCCCAATATATCGCCACAGGAAGCATACCATCTGAGACAAATGCACTGCACAACTTCAAGAGGTAATAAACCCAATCCCAAATCAATCTACAATGCTTTCACCAACAGTTATTCTGAAAAACAAAGAACCACCGAATAAAATCAGTAAGATGACTAGTTTTCCGAAGAAGCGCTGATTTCGTCACCACGAAATAATAGATACTGCGCTTGACAACATCAAACGAGCTGCAGAGCGTGGAAAGAAACAACGAAGGCAGCCAGTTAAACTCCAAAATTATGAGATTGGTGACAGAGTATTAGCATGCACTCATTATCTTTCGAACAAAAGTAAGCACAGAAGCAGTAAATTCGAACCTCTGTATGCAGGCCCATACAGAAATCGCAATATTCCATACGCCAATGTA
The DNA here is from genome assembly GCF_023897955.1 of Schistocerca gregaria. NCBI lineage: Eukaryota > Metazoa > Arthropoda > Insecta > Orthoptera > Acrididae > Schistocerca > Schistocerca gregaria. The sequence goes on from NC_064931.1 coordinate 841,447,365, forward strand.
GTGCATGCTCAAACGATACGGAACAAGAAATCCAAAGGAAACCACCATGTCTCCAATGTGAAACATTTATTAACTTACAAAACTTTATTCCAAACTATACACACGGACAGAATGAAACGCAAATATGGAACCATGGTAGTTTCAACGCGCTTCAGCAACAAACAAAGCCGCATAACACAGCAAACCAATAATGGTATTTTCCAAGTATAAAATATATTCACAAGGGGCTGCCCCGGGCAAACGATACAGCTGTGGCTAATTACACAGTATCGCAGAGAGAAAATAACAGTTGATGAAAGCGGACTCCCAGTACACTTCGCCCCACATTCTATATAAAAGCGCTGTGCTTAATTATACTACGCAAAGGTAAGAGAAACATGTGAAACATTTCTTAACTTAAAGACAAGAAACAGATAATGTAACGACTTTTGAATTTGTGCCCTGATAGCATATAAATAAAACTACCCTTATTATATAAAGTGTAATAATAATTTAATAAAAGGTAAGTTTTCCCAGCAATAAATAAACTGATAATGCAGACTGTTTACAAAAGTTTACTAACGGTAACGTGTGTTTTTTATTCCCGAATGCAGCACTGTAGTCACAAGCCACGAAAAATAACCTAGTTTTAGTTAGAATAAGGATGTAGAATACTTAGGTCACGCACAGAGCTGACGTAAGTTGATGTTCCAGATTGTTTTATAGGGCATGACGGGAGCTGACGAGATTTTCCAGAAAACAATATATGATAAAACTTTTTCTAGGTCATACCGAGAGCTGACGAAAATTATCAGAAGATTTATTTAAGTCATTCCGTTTTCTGACGATGTTTTAATCCTGAATGTTTTATAATAGGTCACGCAGAGAGCTGAAGCGAGTTAAAGGTGCTGGAGGAGACTGTATATGTTAATGAATAAGAAATATATAATGTTAATGAATAATTTTTGTAGCGTGTGACACATTGCAGCTCTAAGGATGAAAATAGCGCATTAAAATGTTTACAATATTTACCTTAGTCAATGTCTCCCTTGCTTTTCAGCTATATAATTTTTTTGCAAGGACATGGCATCTTTCACGACAGATACATACATGGAAACAAATTAAACAAATAGCATTACAACGATTCTCACTTTGTACATTATAAATTTTTTGCCATTTACATGACGATGTTTCATACACAATTTTAAACAAAATTTATGTAATGATTGACAATAGACGACTCGCAACTGACGACTACATCACTGAATGGAAAATAAAGGTAAATGGGAAATTTTAGGAAAGTAAGACAAGAAACGCATTGCAAAGAAATAAAAAGGGATATAATGGTCAGACTGCAGATAAAACTTCTTTATATATATGTAAACATGGATACGAATATGTTAACCTACAGAACATTCCTTCCTTTTAAAAAAATGTAATGTAATCACTTATGCTCAATGAGAACATGTAACAATATACCTGTATAAGACAATCGCATACTGAGAAACAATATTGCAGTAATAATTTTCTGAGATGAGAACCAAATTTTTTTGAACAATGTCAAATAACAATTATAACTAAGTAATAATGTAACAAATAGAGATTTTGAGTCTTATATGTAAAATATGTAAGATGTGGGAAAAATTTAGGAAAGTAATCTTAAATGGAAAACACGTAATTTTATTACGACGAAAGCATGCAATTTGTAACGACATAATGACTTTGAATTTTATCTCAAATTCACACAGTGTGAATGTAATTAAAAATTAATTTTTTGGTACTCAAACTATGGTACCAACCATGTTCCTGTACCATTAGCCAAAATAATTTTATCCATACCTTGAATCCTGTGCATCGCCATAGTTATGGAGCACAACCAAACTGCGACAAATTCAGTTATGCACCAGGCTACTTCTACCTACAATTTTTTTTTCAATGGGTGTGTGTGCATACCACGATGCAGCCTGCAATTTCTGCTTCACTACAAGGGGTATGTGCATACCAAGAGGCACAACATAAGTATTAATGGACCTATCAAGATGGAACCAATACTAGGTGCCATGGCAACTACTCAGATTATTCAACGTTATACGTGGTGTCTGTGTACACTAAAATTATTTTAACGAGACGACTGCACTATATGGCTACACCTGGTGTCATGCTATGCGAGTGAAAGGGATGGACTTTCGAGTGCAGTCACATTTATTACTAGTTCACTTGATACCCTTTTTCAATATATTTTCAATAGTTAAATTTTTCATCTCACATCAAGTCCAACTGACTTAAGGACGTACCAAAACTAAAAAAAAAAAGCCCAGTGGCGGGGTTATGAAATATGTCAACAGAAAAATATGTCAATAGAAAATCAACCAACTTCTTTGTTGGTGAGAGAGCCTGTGCTAAGAAATATGTAAAACGTTTTCTAAAATTTATTCACGTTCTTTGCATATGGATGGTGACAGTGACGTAGCTGCATGAATCTCTTTGTTGGTGGGAGAGCCCGCGGATTCACACATAGGAAGCATGGCGAGAAGTGTGCAGCATTGTCGATAGAACAAGCTTGAGTCAACCTCTGTGCAGTGAAGTTGTGTGTAGACACAGTGCGGTGTGCCTGTTCCTCACCAGCTACATATTACTTGAAGAGTACTATAATTATATAATTGTTAATTATTTATGAAGTATTAAAATTCCACATCATGAAGATATCAAAGGTATTTAAGCGCCAACTCCATATTGTAAGTTCTCTGTTACATTTTTAATCTGTTTTATGTAAACGATCCCCAAACTAAAGTTTTATGAATTGAATCATTATAAAGAGCTAAAAATTTTTCTTCAGTCATTTTCAGAGTAGATCAGTTTATCTCAGTCAGTATCGTATTATCTTTCATTGAACCCAGTAACCACAATATTTAACATATGTTGAGTTTTCTCATTTTTTAAATCGAATAATGACGTTGAATTTGTCACCAGTAACTTCAATCAAAAATTGGAAATGAATAATAAGTACAGTTGTAGCTGGCATATTTGCAGTACCAGTAAATAAACGCCAACCCAAGTAATTATCAACAATAGATCAAACTGAGTATACTCAGACATGACGTCAGATGACGTTATCCAGAGGCAACTCAGTAAAATAAAAGGTAAGGAAAATATATATGTATGTATTAAGGTTCACTGCGTAGGCAACCAGTACTAAGGGCCTCGATTTATGCCTATGTTGACGTCGAAATAATATTCTTTTGATTAGTCACATTAATATTGTTACCAGCAAAGGTACAAGGCTTACAGCTTTGTGTAAGATAAAGACTATGAGGTCAGACACGTTGTCAAAAACAAGTCCAGACAGGTAAGTTGCAAAGCACAGAAAGTTCAATTCTGTTTCTTTCTTTCATTAGACGCAAAGTCAGTTATTTTATTTATTCGACGGGAAGGTTTCACTTGGCGATATCCGAACGGTACGAATACTTAGAAAATCCCACTAAATGAACGACAACCCAAGTAATTATCAACAATAGATCAGAGTGAGTATATTCAGACACGCAGTTAGATGACGTTATCGGATTAATGTTCTTTTGAACAGTGACATTAATGTTGTTACCAATAAAGGCACTGGGCATTCAACATGGTGTACGCTAGATACTCTCAGATCAGACACGTTGTCACAAGCTAGTCCAGACAGGAAAGCTGCAAGGCACAAAATGTTCAATTCTCTTTCTTTCTTTCGTTAGAGGGAAAGGAAGTTAATTTTTTAAATTCTAGACGGGAAGGTTATCGCCTAAACACATCTAGTTCAATCATTATTTCTTTTATTTAATCGACGGAAAGTCACGCGACAACATTAAAAGTAATATGTGTGTATTTTACTGTATTTCTTTTTCAGATGCGTCGCACTTTAGCAAGTTGGCTGCTATTTATTGATATTTAGGTTATGTCCTTTGTCGCTGTATTTTGTTTGTATTGTAACAACACTGCTCGTTCACGACTTTGTCATTAGTTTAGCTTCGTTGTTGTAGATATTATATGTTATGATCCCATTACATAATAAATGTGGGTGATGATAATTGCGTGTACTTTAAGAGACAAATGTTATCAGGGGTCAGGGCGAAAGTGAGCTTAACAGCACAATAGTCCACTAGTTACAACATATATAAATGGCAGATACACGGGGTAGTGAAGAAAGCCTATGTGATGAGAAAGAGTTAGCTTTGTTAGCAGCACATATCACAGGTGAGGAGAACACCAAACCATGGGAACGTATTGAGGATGTTAGACACAGTCAAGCCCTTTGTGGGCAATCTGGCGGGGAAGATGAGGGACAGAGACACACTGAGGCAATAGTAAAAATATGGGACTATTATGTAGGGAGCCAAAGTGATCGCAGAACAACTAAGAATCATGGTAGATCGCCATCAGTGATATCGTCTCGAGGCAGCATGTCAGGGACGCGTGGTGAAGACTTTCTTGAATACCAAGAAATGGTTAAGGACAGATCACCTAAGGGTAGAGGAGGAGAGAGTCACCATAGGAGAGAAGATCTAGATAACATAGAATCGTAGGATGTCTTTGCATACCTAAAAACAATGGGAAGTGAAATGAGAAATAAGATTCAAAAGGTTAGATCTGAAATTGGAAGCCAAATAAAAAGGAGAATGAAGAAGTACACGCTGAAGTTGGAGATCAAATCAAAAAGCGGAATGAAGTACGGTCTTAAATGGGTAGTAAAATTTAAAACGTTAGTGCTGGAATGGCAAGCAAACTTTAAAACCTTAGTGTCGAGATTCAGTCGATTACACATAAAAATGAGGTAGTGATGTTCCAAAGAAAATTACGACGAGAGACTGCGGACGTCAGAAGAACCGCGAATGAAGCGCTGTTACTAGCGAGGAGAGTAAAGTGGATTGCTCTTGAAACATTAGAGAAGACAGAAAACAAGACAAAGATAGGTAGAGGTGTACTAACGAATTTGCAGAGGCCTGTGAGACAAGTAGAAATAACGTAGCTACAGAAGACAGAAACTGCGACAAATAACGCATTAACCGCGGAGCTCTCCTAAATTAAACAACACATAGAAAGCAAACTGAAGCATTTGTCTCTGGAAGTCAGATCGCAACCTAGTCAAAAAATCCATCTCAGAAAAGAAATAGTATGCGATTTGGCAATAACAGAAACCGAAAGAGCCAGTTCTAACTCAGCACGATCATGTCCAAGCCCAGACGATATTAGAATGTGCCTGAATGTAAGAGTTTTTTGTCAACTACAGACTGAAAGCGTATCAGCAGAGCAACGAAATATCGGTAGACATATGAGGGGCTTATTTCAATAGTGATACAAGTCCACTTTTGTTCGTTTTGAGATACAGAGTCCTAAAGTTAAATGAGCGCTGAAATATTTGAAGTTGAGATACCAGCAATATTGAAGCCTAAGGCTTCTTGCTAGAGATGGACCTTTATTTCAGTTTGTTTGGATAATTAATTTCAGAAGCATTATAGGCAGAATAGTGGAGGTAATGGACTTGTACCACTTTTGAAATAAGCCCTTCATATGGCCCCCTTGTCTACATAGGGCACAAACCTGTCGCCAATTGTGAATATGGAAAACGGCCATGTGATATTTCAAACGCATACTTGTTACCCGATATTGTCTACAGCGGAACATTTTTCCAGTGATGAAAACGTGACAGGGAGTAGAAGACAGGACGCCCAAGGTAACGATAGACAGGAAACGTTAGGGCCAAGTGAGAATGTGGTATGTGGAGCGGGAAGAAATTCTAATGAAATTTTCGATTTTAAGCATTTTATGTCTGTAAGAAAATTCCAGTATTATAGAGACGAGGGCAATGTTTTACACACAGAAACTTTTATTGGACAGTTTGATTTATCATTACCTCCTCACTGGCCTCTGATTTACAAATTGGACTTCGTATGTTCACATATCGAGTGAACATCGGTGAAATGGATGCGGAAGATTGCAAAAACATGTACGTCATACGTCCTGACCCATTTTTAAACAAATACTGGTCGAGGGAGACACAGGACGGGATGAAAGAGGAAATAATGGTGAGCAGAGACTTGAAGAGTTCAGGGTTCCTTATTCCTGTGAAGTATTTCGAAAACTTGAACTCGGAATATCAGTATTTGGACGACCCATGCAAGCCGGCTGAGATCATAAGATTGTGTTACATGAATTGGCCAATTTCCTACAAACAAACTCTCGTCACCCGATGTGGGAGTAATGTAGAAGGATTCAAGGGTATCTTAATAGAGTTGGGAGTTCACTTTTAACAAGCGTCAGGCGCGAGATAAACGTGAAGAGAGAGACATGAAAAGTGAAAGAAGGGAGTACAACGGAGGGAATAACAGAGGCCATAATTGGCAAAACAATGTAAATCGGCCGCCTCACCAAAACATGGACCATAGATATCGTTGTGGGAACAACGTACAATGGAAGAACTATGGCAGAGAATATAGGAACAAAATCAACACTGATGGGTGCCACAAAGTAATGGCGCATCATGGAGTGACAATAGAGAACCTCGTCAACGGTCTGACCAAGGATGGGATGCAATGAATAACAACAGGAATGGGGAACAATCACTTTAAATTAGACCACATAATCATGGAAGAGTACGGCAGAATTACATAGAATAAGTAGGAAGAATTAAAGGAGCCCTTATGGCGAAAGTGAAGTATATTATATATAGAATGAGATTTTCACTCTGCAGCAGAGTGTGCGCTGATATGAAACTTCCTGGCAGATTAAAACTGTGTGCCCGACCGAGACTCGAGTCTCGAGTTCGAGTCTCGGTCGGGCACACAGTTTTAATCTGCCAGGAAGCTTTATATTATATATAGTTAGCAATAAATTTAAGTTATTGCACTGAAGGGATATGTAGATTTATCAATACTTTTTGTGTTATTATCATGTTAAAAGAGGTATTACTGTGCATAAAAGGGCAGGATGTCGAGACTGAGAGAATTAGAATATGTTTCTTTGCGTATGCTAAAACTGTGTACACAGAAAGCTGAGCGTAGTGTTTAAAAGGTGTTTGGAGTTTAAGATGGGCTATCTCTCCATGATGCAATAAAGTAAAAATGAGGAACGCATGGTACGGCAAAAATGTGTGAATAGGTATATCTATCACCCAAGTGATGTGGGACGTTTAGCAGAGAATGTCTGAATTTTGAAAAAAATTTAGAGTTACTTAATGATATGAGTGTCTATTTTATATGTTTAGCAATGGGATCACAAATGAGTGACTTGGTAGTAGTGGTTTGCAGTGACACGCAGCTGTGTCGTCCAAGTATGATTTGACTCCATTCAGAGAAGCGAGAGTTCACTAGGTGGCCTGCTCCACTTGGCTAAGCGAGAGCGCACTGTTATTTGTAAATGGAACTGTTGTATTTATGCTGTTTAGAGAGACGGAAGAATTGCGTACATAGTGGCTAATTCTGCGGAATATCATATGAGCGACCGAAATGTTGCTTGGCTGTTATAGCGTCATGATATGGAATTGTAATAAGGGGATATCGCTACGTAAAAATTAATAAAGGAAAGTACGAAATGCTGTACGTTCACAGCACATGACATCATGGGTAATACACAAGGGCATGGCAGTCGTGTTCATGAGATGTGATATTATATAATACACTAAAATCTTTATGGTACTAATAGTGTAATAAAATGTAACTTTAGTAAGATAAAAGGAAGAGTTAACGACAGATAAAGGTAACAGCAGCTCCAGAGGAAGGACAGGGACAGAGAAGGTATTACTGAGTAAAAACATGAAAGGAAGTATGTGACACTGTGATTGAAGAAGCTATCAGTAGCTATGTACTAAACTTGCTATGTAGCTTATGACTGTCCACAGGAAGCAAGCCAAAGAATGAAATGAATAATAGACCTGCCTAATCATTCGTCTGTGTATGTTTGTGCAGAAATGCACTTTTGTGTTTGCAGATATTCACGACGATATCCACGACGAAACCAAGCGCCATGAGATCTGGCGATCTTGTTATACCAAACAATAGTTTAGTACTATGAATAGGGTTGTAGTTAGACTAGCGTAAACATCAATCTGGACAGTAGTTTAACAAGTAATTTATCAAGTAGTATTTGCAATTATTAACACTATGATTTGGTGAAGATCATATATCTACTGTTATGTGCTTTTTTCATAGGTAAGCAGGTGCTGAGAGATATTTAAAAATTAAATTACATAGGTCAGGGAGTATGTCCTTTTATAATTAAAATTAACTTTGTACATGAAATTTTGATAAAAATAACAAGAGTAAATAAGTGAGCATCATGACTGATTGTACATCTCAAACAATAAAAAATGTGAAGGTGAATGACCTCACTGGTGTGTGCACCTTCAAAACAAAAAACATTACATTTCATAGCAGAAACTTGTCAATGATTTAGTGTTATACATTGTATAGTATTTCTGTAAATCAGAAAATTATTTTATGTATTAGTGGGAACAGGATTAAAAAAAAGCTTTGCGAGATACACTGTGATGTGTGGATGGAAGGGAGGGCTTACACCACAGTTGCACATAAAAGCAGAAGCAAGGGACGCCATCGGTAAAGCAAAGCCATGTCATGGAAGTAGGCAAACAGCTGGTGTACTCAAATGTGGCTGCCTGGAGACCTCGGCGGCTGGCACGACAGAGCAGGTAGCAAACAGCCATACGCAGCAGCCCTGCTGGGTCGGAACCTGATGGGTGTTTAAACGGCTACTAATGACTTGTATTACACGATTGAGACAAGATAAGCTAATTGCACACATAATACACTGAGTTAATCCTACAGCAACTGCTAATATCTGTATGGAACTGTGAACTCTGTTTGCTTTTCCTTCTGATGCTCTCTGACAGACAGACACTGATAAACATTATAATCTGTAGCAGTCAGTCACCTGACACTGACTTCTGAGGAATCTGAGTCACACATTGACTTAAGTTCCACATTTAATGTCACCAAACAGATAACCCACTTGTCCACAATTACCGATATCCTTATCGAAAATACAATTTTTCTATCAAGAGAAAGAAGTGACATGAATTACAGAAGAGGAAGAACACAAACATAGTAAAAAGAATAAACATGAAGAACTGAAGACAAGATACCATTACAGTTCTCTTAGGCAGCACAGAAGAATTTTAGGTGACCAGTAAAGATCCTTCCTCCCTCATACACTGTGCAAAGTCGATGAAAACTTGGATGTTTGAAACGTCCCCTTAGAACAATTATACACGACTGTGCTTAAACTGACACACAATATTTGTAGCGCAACGCAATCTGACTTTCAATAATCCCTACAAAAGAATGGCCCTGACTAACATTAACCTATACCTTTCACAAATCACTTACCTCTCAAAAAATCTTCGTACTCGAACTACTGCAATACAGCTAGCACCACTACTGCCAGCTAAATAAAAGATTCAAACTACGGAAGGCACTAACTACTGATAGGTATAGTTAGCAAATGAAAGATTTTAATAGAGAACAAACAGTGTATTTACCTTAATAGTCAAAATATATATGATAGTTCATGACATCCAGTCTTACAAATTACAAAACTCCGCCATCTCTCTCCCCACGTCCACCACTGCTGGCGGCTCACCTCCAACTGCGCAACGCTACGCGCTGTTAGCATCCAGCTGCCGCTGCCCAACACTACAATGGCAGACAACAATGCAAACGAGCCACAGACTGCACACGGCACAGCCAGTGATTTTTATACAGAGCGCTACATGGCGGCGGCGTTACCAATAAAAAAAAACCTAAACAGCCTACTTACATAGCCCCCATGCTCCCCACAAAAATTTTTTACAAATTGTTTTGGGCAGTGGCCAATAATGATTTGATAAAATTTTTTCATAATTACTATAACAAAGATATCAAATACACACACTTATTGATACAATGTTGGTCAGAAGCTAAAATTTTCTCACAGTCCATAAAGACAGTCCTGATCGTTCATCACAGTAAAATTGCAGTGTGTTTTTTCAAAGCCTGAGCAATAAAAGAAATTGCACTTGGAAGTAGTGGATATCTAAGCAGTCTTGAAGAAGTAGTGTTGTCCTTCCAACGAAAGTCAGTGCTGACCCTTGACATGCAGACAGGTAATGGGCCACAACAGAGCAAACCCACAGCAGAGTCAGTCGAAGTTTTGAAGAATATTGGTAGGTAGGTCATCACAGAGTAGACCCCTTGTAGTCCTGGTAGAGATTACGGTATTGGTGGGCCACCAGAGGTGCAGACCCATTGCAGTCCTTGTAGAAATAATGGTACCGGTGGGTCGTCAAAGGTGTAGACCCACTGTAGTCCTTGTAGAGATGGCCAGCAGCCATCTGTTTGACTGTGCAGGCGCAGAATCACCATTGAAGAGTCTTGCGGATAACATAGCAAGTCCATAACCCACCACTTGTCCACTCACAAAGTTTTTGGAATTGTCCTTAGAACCAGCAATGCTGTTAACCAGTCCCTTGCTGAGTTATTAACACATGTGCAAACACTATCAGTCCCTACTTCTCACATATTGTCCACATACTATGACCAACAGAAACATGTGCAGTGAAATGTAATTTACAAGTTACTTAATTTGATGAACTGGTGTCAATTACAATTTTATAACATGAGAATACAATAACAAAGGTAAAAAATACATCATTAAAGAACATAACAACACCGATAACATTTGCAGTAATACAGGCTTTACATAAGAATCGTAATAACAAATACATCAGTGTTACAAAAATTATGACATAAGTACATACAAAAAAGATAAAAATAACTTTTGAAACATCAACTTCACACATGAGCATTAAAACAAAACAGAATAAATAATGTTTAAACATCTTTACGAAGTATATAGCATGTTATTAATGCAAATTATATTTGAGGATAACAATATTTCTCATCATAGTGAATGTAGCTTAGTATTAGAAGAGAAAAAATTCTATGAAACAGTACACAGAGACACGAAGAAAACAAATACACAAGGGTACACAAACAAATAGTGGGATAACACAAGGAAAGGACAGGGTTTGTTTTACTGCAGTATTTTGCAAACAAAACTTTCTTTACTTTTCGGAGATCTCACTTCGTTCTTCATTATTTCCAAAAAGTCCTATCTATACCTGATTTCTGTACTTTTTTCGTATAACTTCTCAATGCATTTCTTCCAATCAATCGCAAATCATTCTCTTATATAGGCTACCCCCTCTTAAGCTAACTTAAATCTACTGAGCTCAGATGCTTAACTAAGGGATGAGGCAATGCAGCAGCACAAAACAATTTACACAAAAAGCAATGATAAAAAAATGGAAATTGGCAAAAAAAGGCAGCAATATTACAACTAATATGCGCAGCAAACAAGAAAAATAAATCAGTAATAAAACTGGCTTAACCTAGTAATACAAAGTGACATTCAGTAGCACTATGCCTGGCATATAGCAGCAGCAGCAAATGCTATAAATTATACCTAAACATGACAAAGCTCAAGCAGAAAAAATAATACACTAAAGACAACAATGCAGATAAGGGAAATGTATATTCACATCTTAATGTCTATATAATTAAAATGGTGCACCACTACTTATTCAATTAAATAAATTACCAAGTAATTGAAAAGAAAATTATATATACAGTTACTGTTATTAGTCGCTTCTTATTGTTCTTTCCATTCCAAGAGCTCCTTTTTCGCAGAATGTGGATCATAAAATAATTATTTAATAGATCTTAATAGTCAAAATATATATGATAGTTCATGACATCCAGTCTTACAAATTACAAAACTCCGCCATTTCTCTCCCCACGTCCACCACTGCTGGCGGCTCACCTCCAACTGCGCAACGCTACGCGCTGTTAGCATCCAGCTGACGCTGCCCAACACTACAATGGCAGACAACAATGCAAACGAGCCACAGACTGCACATGGCACAGCCAGTGATTTTTATACAGAGCGCTACATGGCGGCGGCGTTACCAATAAAAAAAAAACCTAAACAGCCTACTTACAGTTTTAAAACATACACACACTTTCTGTATATTCCTAGTATCCTTCCACATCATCAACTCTGCGAGAGACATGTAACCTGAGGGTTTCAACAATGGCTGAGAGACCAAAGATGGACTTGCAAAGCCACCATGATCGACCTCAATCAGCTGTTGATCCAATCTTCACTTCCTAAACTTCACAAAAAACTTACATTCCATCCTTATACTCAAATGAAGATGAAGATAAAAGTGTGTTGTGAAATCCTAATCAGTTTGTGCTATGCCATTGAATACTAAAATCATCTGCTAAACAAATACTTTGCACAATATCCACTTCTATGTTTTCCTGATCTATGTCTGTAGCAGAATCTGTCGTTTCATCATCCAATTCAGAATCAAATAGGTTGCCGTTATCCTCTGAATTAACGATATCAGTACCTGCAGCATTCTCACAGCTAACAACACAATTCAAAAATTCATCTTTCTTCACAAAACCTCACTAATTTCAGCCGAATCAATACAAATTTTGCCAGAATAAAGTCCACAAACATCCGTTGATAACTCGAAATACTCATTAATTAAAACATCACTTAAATTCATCGATACATTATAGAAAAATGCCAATGACATTGGCAACCTACTCTGATACACCAGGTAAACTGCCGCTACTACGGCGCAGAACATCAGAATTCACAATACACCAGAATTCCACCAAATTGGGAACTACATCTGTCTCCATAAGATTTTCTTTCCTCTTAAGATTGTCTGACACCTTGCATTTTGCTCTACTACCGAACATTACTTTTACATTCTTTCTTCCACATCCAATCATTATTGATGTTCTCATCGAGATCCATCGATTTATTTCCGTCCTCCGAGATATCTAAATAAGTAACTTCACCTCCGTAAATTCAGCACCTAAAACATTACCTTTACCTCCTTTTAACAATAAATCACTCACATCCGTCGATACATAATAAATTTCATCACAAGTTGACAAGACAAAATCCTACACCGCGTTCAATAATACCTTCAAATACTTCCGTCGATACATGAAACGAATCAACTCATACTGGCGAGACTAGAGCTTCTCTGCATACAAAGAGAGCTTCATCTGCTTCCTTAAATACAAACTCATCTACATTACTTCCACCTACATTACTGTAATTGTTGGTACATACTAGTGCCTCAACAGAAATCGTCATAAATTCGACCTCCTTCAAATTCAGAACCACCTCTGTCTCTCTTCCGATCACAGAATCTTTCAGCAAACATATATTCATTCCATACTCAGTTTAATTTCACAAAATAAATTTTTCAGCCCCATATCCTTATTTTCAAATTTTTCTACGTGTCTTACAACCTTTCTTGCACCCTCCTTACAGTTCTGCTGCTTAAAATTATTCCCCATTTTTTCATGCTTTCTCCAGTATTCATGCTCTCTTTGCCGAATTTCCGACACCCTCAGAGTTTTGTAAGGAACGTGTCCTATTTAACGCCGTTTTTTTTCACTGCTTCCTGGGCAGAAATGTGGAAATCACTAATTTTCCGACCTTTTATTAAGACATTGCATTTCGTGAGGCTCGTGCCTTCAAATCTTCGTTCTCGGTTTTAATTTCTGTTGCAAAAATTTCCATTTTCATTTCCTCTTAGAAAATTGTTATTAGAGTAATAATTATTCCTGATATGATGACAATTATTATTAGATACTTCTTCTGCATATTATTACTGTTTCCTTTTTTGTAGCCATTTCCCTGTCTACTGTTGATATTATGTGCCTTCAATTTCAACGTCTGTTGAAGTTTCTCAATGATATCAATGACTTGGTCAATGAAATTTATCAGGCTACAAACAAGATCACATTGAAAATGTTCCGGTAAGCATCTCTTGAGCGGTGTAATCGTCTACACATCCACTGAACGGTTTATATGTACCAAATTAACCATTTAACGCACCTAAAAATTTTGTGTCGACCTATATCCTTGTCTGAGGTTTCGTCCGTTTGGGATATCATTCTGATGCCGTGGTTGCTTCGATTGACTTCAGCATTTGTTCAGGAAAGCGCTGTCACATATTTAATAGGTAGTAAAGGAAGGATTCATAAAATTTTCACATGACTGTGGGTTGCCTACAAGATGTCCTTCCTCCAATTTATTTTTAGCCTCTTACAAGATTCTTCGCACAAAACCATCTCTACATGCAGCAACAAAATAAACTAGATGGTATTTTTCATCATCTGCAAAACACTTTGTCTTTCCTGAATTAAGCCACAGACCATCTACCACAGCAGTTACCTAATTCGCTGCTAATGAATGTAATTCTGCCCATACATCTTCAATCTGCTGTTCCTGCAGTAAACTTTCGCTATCAATCTCTGGTTCCCACACTTGTTATTTTTTTTCACTAACTCTTCTTCACATTCTACTACTGTACTAGAGGAGTTGTTAATAAATATAGTGGTCACTTCCTCAAGTGCATTTCGCCTCAAACACAATTCTTAACATCGAGGCGCCCAACTCGTCCTCTGTATTTTCCAGCTTGCCGCCGAAATCTATTTCTACAGTGTCGACTCTGGTGTTGACCAGGCCAACCTCCTCAGAAATTTAGTCTGTATCTTCCCTTACAGTTTCTAATTTTGAGTGAATCATCCCTTCCATACCAAAATTAAATTTCTTCACCTCAGGGTGTACTGGTTCTGCTACACTTGTGCCTACTGAAACTATCCCGGTTTTTATTCAACCTATCTCTGTACCCAGTACCCACACTTTAGAGTTTACATTTGCCAGACTTTCCCTTAACCATGCCACTGAATCATATGCAGGTACATCTCCCTTCCCTGACTTCGGAATCTCTGCCGCACTAATACGTCTCCATCAATACTGCCACGTTCATATTTTACAATAACTGGTCCGCTCACATTATCTGATCCACACACACTGGGCGGTTGCGTAACCAGTGGGAGATCTATCACTAGTGATGAACCTGCAGTTTCACATATATAACAATCGGCAGAAGATATCGGTCATCTTGGCTGCTTCTGCTACACTGCTGCTGCTTAAGGATCGATACTGGTGAGCACAAATTTGTCGCAGGTGGATCTCGCTGCCACTGCCGCCGTTGCAGCTAGCTTGCCATTGAAATCTCCGCTGCCGTTAGCCACTGCAGACTCGAACTCAGCCCGCCTCTGCGTAAGCTCCTTCTTCTTTCTTGAAGTTCGAACTTAGACAAACTTAAATTTTGCTACCTATTTTCGTGCATGTGACTGCTGCAAAATCTTAGGCTCTGAGTCACCAAAATACTCCTATCATGCAGAAATTTTGGTGTCTAGGTCACATAATATTGTAAACTGTTAGAACTATGATGGCAATTCTGAAGGGATCAGACTCACAAAAAAAAATTGTTGAAATGGCTCTGAGCACTATGGGACTCAACTGCTGTGGTCATTAGTCCCCTAGAACTAAGAACTACTTAAACCTAACTAACCTAAGGACATCACACACATCCATGGACGAAGCAGGATTCGAATCTGCGACCGTAGCAGTCCCACGGTTCCGGACTGCGCGCCTAGAACCGCGAGACCACCGCGGCCGGCTCAGACTCACATCCGGGATGGGTAGTCGCCTACAGTTATCATACCTAACGGCTACACTTAGTGTAGGTTCTCTTCCAAACAGCATCCAATACGAGAGAAAACCAACTGGATCTGTACGTGCAGTTACTCATACTTAAGTACTTGGGATATGCATGGCAGTGTTTAAAGGAATATCTCGTTGTAGTCATAGTGTTCATCCACGTACATCTCCTTGCGTTCTCCGCCGCTAATTCTCTGCAAATAATAGCGTGTAGGTGTGCTCCTGCGGTCAAAATAGTCTTCGCATTGTCTAGAATTAGGAGTTATTAAAATACACAGAAATTCAAAATAGATGTAGTATCAGTTGTCTGTTAACTCAGGGTTCATTCTAACGTCTGTAGCTGATGTAGATGACAGAGAAATATGTTGAATAATGTTTACTGAAGATTGGGAAGTGGAACTATGGTATTCAGTTAAAATAATTATTCAAGAAGGGATACCTCAAATAAATGGGATGTTGCCCTACAATGTCCAGTTAAAATACAGACAGAAGATACCATTAACAAATGCAATAAAGTTATGTTGAGAGTGTTATGAAAAAGGTAGTTAAACCCGAAACTGAATTGTAATCAAAGATGCGCGAAAACTATGTCCACTTCGTAATCACAATTCACTAAATGTTCATCAACTCAAAACCTTCAGAGTCTTACATGACAGTTTACAAATTATCCCACCCGATACTAAGAACAGAGACAGTCATCCTCTGCAGCTTGTACGGATTGCTTGAAATATACAGTCCCATCTGAAGCTAACTATCATAGGAACCATTCACCATCTACAATCAAAAACCATGACCATAGATTAGCACTCGTTAACACAGGCTGGTCTGCTTCATTCCATAACACACAAAAAGTGTCCAAAATCGCTTCCTTGAGCTCTACACTCGAGAAAATCCCAGTCTCCACTTGACTCACATCGTGTTCCGACTCTGTCTGCTTTTTCATTGGCTGAAGGCCATCCCCACTAAAAATATGTCGTACTTACTTTCTACAGACATCATTAGTCTCAACCTGTCCGCTTTTCCACAATAAAATAATACATTACTGAAATATTTAAATAAAAGGAATGTTATAAACATTCAGTCACAGTTCGGCCATATACAATGAAAGTAAATAACGGTTTATATATTAATAAATAAGCCATTATTCATGTGCCACAGCACTCTGAATGAATGGCAAGAAATTGTCGTTAAATATTTTTAAATAATTGTTTAGGCCTGCATGTCAGAAGAATATCTTGGCACTCTTTCATAAAAGATGGTGTAAGCTAACTCAAACGTCTGACCACTTCTTAAATTACCATGATAATATATTATCAATTATAATTAATATTTATATAGAATTACTATGACAATAGTGAACTGTTCATTAAATACATACATAAGAATGGCAAAACGTCATTTGCTATGTAACTGTGGAGGAGACAAAGTTCTAACAAATATTTGCGTAGTAAAAAAGTATGAAAGGCACCATAAGTCAATAAATACAACAGAAACAGATCAGCGTCCTGTAGGGATGAGAGAATCGTACAATACTTTTATCTGAAGTATCGCTTGTTGAAGTAACATTAAGCATTTAAAAGTAATTAATTTTGGAGTTTGTTGCGAAAATGTTTAATTTCGGCGAAATATTATCTGCGTAGTTTTTAAGATGAAAATATAGTTCTATAAGGATAGGAGATGAAGAAAAGAATTAAAATTTGAGCTACAGCTGGGAATTAAACGCAGGTCTTCTGCTTACTAGGCAAATGAGCTAGTCATTAACAAACATATTGTTGTAGTTACTACTGATGCACGTACTAAGTCTATCGCCCTCCCTCATATAAATTTCAATTCAAACCTTTGGAACCTTTTCCCTTCTCATATCGTCACTATTGCTGAGGAACTCTGGCACTGGAACAGCATACCTGCTTTGTACGAAATGGGGGAATCTTGCCTGTACCACAGTCTTAGGTGATGTATTGGTCTGATTCAATACCATTTTCTGGAGACATGTGCCGCTCAGCTTTGTCTTCGGTAAGAATATAAGCTGACGAAAAGAACCAAAATTTTTGTAATTCCAAAAGCTGAATCCTGTTCTGCGGCTCTCTAGGCAGCTCTGCTAACTATTACACCACGATAGCGTAGTAGTTACCTCAGCAGCATAGGCTACTCAAGTCCAATGGCCTCCGTTATAGTGACGATGTGAGAAGAGGAAAATGGTCTGAAGGTTAGAACTGATGTTTGTGTTAGGGCGCACACAAGACGTTGATAGTAAGTGCACTTACAATGTGTAATCACAAGTACGTCTCAGTATTGAGCAGGAGACCTGGATTGAAGTTCTGGCTGTTGTACCAATTTTAATTCCTAGTCTTAATGTACTCCCACGTGCGACCTCTTTCTACTGAGAGTGCGTGACGAAAGAATCAACTCATTTATTCATATCCTGATAAGAATCTGTTCTACTGGGTGTGCATTCAGTAACGTGGACGACATGGATATGTGCCTAACAAAATGTTACAAATACCCACCTACCATGCTTAAAGAGTATCATAATAACCCAGAGCAATCCAGTTCGTTTTGGAATGGAGGAAAGTTAATGCCTAATATTGGTAATGACATACATACCACTCCTTGCAAGCGGTCTGTATCCAGTTCCATGAAGTGACCCCTTAAAGTTTTACCAATACAGACCGCAGTGACTACGTAATACTTAAGTTAGATGATTGTAAAGGGTTGAGAAAGGCACTTTATATAATTTAGGTGATCAAGAAACCGAATTCAGACATTTCAGTCACTCGGAGCAAAGGTCCGACAGTTTTAGTTTCCTTCTATAACGGTGGCACCTACTAGTAAACATCGTCATCTAAAATGCTTTTGCATCCTTTACTTTAATACCATTCATTTCATTGAGTCAATATGAACAACAGATAAGTGTAACATGATCATCAAATCATTACAGAAGCTCCGTTAGTACTTATAGTCGCATGAAAACATTCTGCGCTGTATGCTTCTCTTTCTGTTTCCCTCAAGTAAACATCTTCTTTGACAGGGCAGATTTTGTTGCACATGGAACGGAAAATACGTCGGGGGGGTTAGAGGTGAGTGAGTAAAGTTGCTTCAAAAACCAGGTATGTATAACAGAGCGTTGATATAATTCTCTCCAACTTCTGTGGCATCACTTTTGTCTGTTTCTATGAAGGCTACAAAGATGAAGTAGCAGAGTATGTCACTCAGTACTTCAACCGTACAAAGTTCAAGCGTGAAAATTGTTACTATAACTATAAAACTAATTTTAGTACCATATGAGACATCATTATTGTGTAAATTTCTTTTATTTGAGCCCGTTACAGACATTTCCTTACTGCACCCATCACTGAAATAGCCGATGTACACAATTCAAAAATAACTACTCGTATCTTCAGGTCACTATTGCCGTCGAAATCGAGCAAAATATATTATGCTCGTATGATTTGATGAAACCCAGGTTTTCTCCAAGTATACTACAAGACCCTCAGCAGGAAATAAGTGCATTGCACACAAAATTTCCGCTCTTGCTGCAACAGTGCCTCTCGATTCAATTACAAATTTTGGTTCACCATTACACCTTCTGAGGCAAAAATGCAATTTTTCCACCGAGATCTCCACATTCTTCTGTGCGTCGGGTGCTCTCTTCCATCGCAGTAACCAGGACAGGTCTATGCACCAACTTTTGTTAAAAATCAACAAATTCCGCAGATACCCGTTTTCTTTGTATCCCTTTCGTTGAGGATTAAAGGATGTATTCACATCTGTAGATTCTGCCGATGTTACTGCGTTGTTAATACGAAATACAGTCGATTCGCAAATACCAAGATGTTTTCCTGTCAATTTATGAATTTACCTTAAATTCATATTATTCCTGGCTTCTTCACTCTTGGCACGATCAATACTTCAGATACGAACATCTTCGTTTATTTTCGAATGTCTTATCGCCCTTAAGGCACACTGATCATTTCTGACCAATGTTCCTCCATTACCCTTCCTAAAAACACAAGTTACTGCGACTTTCTATGGAATATTGAAACGACATCTCAATACCCGATCACACAAAGGAATACTGAGAATGCAGCTGTTGCTGCACTGCATCGTTGCTGCAATGTGTACTTCGTAACAAAGCTGTGAAACTGTCAAGTCACAGCGCTTCACCCGTGATAACGTCACTCAGTGGTCATGACCTTGAGTAGCTTATTTTGGTGATAGCCACTACAGTACTGCTTGATGTAGTAAAACCTCTTATTATTAACCAGTGTTGCATTACAAAAAATCTGCAATCATCTACAACAAATATACACCATATGGATTTTTGAAATGTAGTTTTCTTACAATGTATAGCTAACAGAGCAATCAAGTACTATGTTTGTACATCTATGAATTTTATATGTTTATTTATTTACTTTAAGAACAGTACAGAGGTACTGACTCATGCGTCAACAAACTTCAGGTTCCAAGATTCCGGCAGAGTGAGATCACAGGTATTTTCTTCGTCCGCTAAAAGAACTTATTTAAGAGGAAATAGTGTCAAACTCACATGTTCTTTGTTTTGCATACCTCCTGTATCCGCTCTTCTGTGTCCGTTCTTGTCACATAACTGAATATTAGCATCCCAGCGGAGCTTGTTGTTGGAAAAACTTGGTGTTATCTAAAGTCCCGACACTCGGGACATAATCCGAAATTTTGCGTGACGTAAATACCAAAAATTCTGCTGAACTTTTCTTGATAGTGCAAAATTCGCGTAAAAAGACAGTTATTACTTTCATGAGTGTCCATTGTTGCAATAAACGTGTAATTAAACGTTCCTAAATCGTATTTCACTAACACATTTCGTGTTGTTTACTAGTTAGATAGTAGAGATCTAGACCTAAATTTTTCCGAGTTATAAACGCTTGAGAACGTAAATTCTCTAAAAGCAAAGTAATTACTAATTCATTCTTCTGTCATTGTATCTCTAAATCAGCACAAAAACAACAACCGCACATAAGACCTTTGTGTCGTTTTTTGTTTACACACAGCCAACCTCGCGTCCTTGACAAATTTGAAACATTCTATAAACTTAATAGTTCTTTGGAAAGTCACCATCAGTGAGAAATGTGGGAGCGGTTATAGGGTAGCGAGTAGAGGGATTTTTTGCCAATCTTGTAGGAAATATTTTCCCTGGGAGGGGGGGGGGGGGGGCGAGGCAGTGAGGAGAGTGTTGGGAGAACAGAAGTAGCTCTCTCCTGGAAATGTATAGTATGCAGTAAGAATATTTTGATTGGGAAACAGGAAATGTGCCCTTCAGGCACAGTTGGAGGAAGCAAGGAAGGAAGTGATAGAGAGCAAGGGAGTTAGTGGGAAGAGGGTGGTAGGGAACTGGCAGCTGGTAGGAGAATAGGTAGAAAGAAAGCACGATCTGACAGTTTTATCATCAACCCCAGAAACAGGTACCTACCACTGTCAGAGTTAAGTGTAGAATAGTCTCAGGTAGAATGAGGAGCAGGAAATGTGCAGCACACTTCGACCGTGGCCAAGATGCCTAGGAATGTACAAGGAAAAGGAAGAAGAAAGTGCTAACGCTAGGTATTAGCCATGGGCGAGATGTAGGCCCTCAGTTGCAGGAACGTTTAGGGACAGCGTATAAGGCCACAGGTATCTTCAAGCCAAATGCAGGGCTAAGTCATGTAATAGAGGAGTTAGGGTCCTTATGTAAGGACTTTACAAAAGAGGACCAGATAGTGATAGTGGGTGGGGCAAGAAACAGTTTGGACTGGGATGGGGCATATGGCATAGGTGGTGACCTCGACTAGATAGCTTCCCTGACTCACGGCACCAACGTACACTTTGTTGAGCTGTTCCGAAATCATGATCGACCACACGCTTAATGGAGCTGTGAGGCGAATCAATGTGGGGTTTGAGATGGCGCTGATGACAGCCAACTTCACTCATGTCTGTCTGGTGCCCGTCGGAACTATCAACAGATGTAGTTTCACTAGACGTGGCCTACACTTAAACAGCACTGGGAAGGGAACTTGGTACAGCTGATTCTTGAAAGTATAGGGAGTGGATGTCGGACCACACATGGTCAAATATATGTTGTCATGGGTAGGAAAAGCAGGTCTCTTTTATAATAAACCCTTACAGCAGGTTCCCCTGGCTAAAGAGTATCTCCAGCAGTTTAAGAAATACTGAAACAATCACTCACAAGACAGTTTGTAACACTTCACACGTACCAGATGGCACAAAGGAAAAAAATCATTGGAAAGAGTCAATGGGGCATTTCACAGACTTAACCATCCTCCGTCAACACATGCAGTCAATAGAAAATAAAATACAACTATAAGAAGTTGAGCTCCATTATTTGAACTGCACATTAGTTATAGTTACTGAACACTGGTGTAGAGACACAGAAATCCTACATGTAGTATTATCATTGTATGAAAGGGCAAACTCTTACTGCAGAACTACTACAAGGGGTGGAGGATCATGCACTTATATCAGAAAATTAACCAGTTCTAATCAAGACATGACTTGAGTACAGCAAGTGAAGACAAACACTTTGAAATATCAGCTACTGAACTAACTGGAGTGATATCACCAAGGAATTAATGATTTTGTTTGCGTATAGATGTGCCAGTGGTAGTGTGGGCACCTTTTTCAATAAATTAAAATAAGTTCTAGATAAGTCTCGAGTAAAAAAAAGGTCTATATAATTCTGTGTGGGGACATTAACATCAACACTAATATCATAAATGAATCCCGCAGCAACCTCATAAATATCCTTCAAAGTTTTGGCATGCCCCTTTTGGTCAATAGTGCAACAAGGGTTACTAAAATGACTGTATCAGTAATTGACAATGTGGCCATAAATATCGTCAGGGAAAAATGTGATGTAGCTGTAAGAGATCTCGGACTATGAGACCATCACTGTCAAGTAACAACAGTAATGTCAGGCATCATATCGTTCCCTAAATTACAAGTCTACAAACGACATCTACCAGAAATCAAAGTTAAAGAGTTTCCAAAAGAACTAGCAAAACAAAGCTGGGATGAAGTGTATAAGGCAACTAATGTGAATATGAAATTCTCCAAATTCTCCACATTATTTAAATAGAACTTTGGAAATGCATTTCCAAAAGTATACATGCCTGTATTAATATCTGTCAAAAACAGATGGATAACAGCAGGTATTATGAAGTCCTCCCAAACACTTAAATACCTCACTTCCATGAAAAAGAGTCGCAGTGATCTAGAATTCTTAAATTTCTATCATAGACACAAAAAGATCCATAGGAAAGTGCTGATTCTGCAAAGAAGTCATTTAATGAGAAAATAATATATAATGCAGGGATTAAAAGTAATGCAGTCTGGAATGTTATACGAAAGAAAACAGGGAGAGGCAAAAAATGCAGAATATGGGAGGGGGATAAGGTAACAGATGATCCACAACACCTAGAAAACTATGTAAATGAATATTTTTCAAGTATTGCAGAGAAGTTACAAAAAAATTCCCCCAAAGGAGTACAAAAACCTGTAAATAACGTTGCACTAAATACAATGAAGTTACTTCCAACCACAGAGAATGAAGGCAATAAAACTGTTCAAAAACTAAAAGTAAAAAGTCAGTAGGCATATATGAAGTACCGGTATGTTTTCTGAAACAATGCATAGGGATTATACAAGGCCCCTTATCAAATATAATAAATGCATCTTTCACATCAGAGACATTTACAGACTTGTTAAAAAAGGCGCAAGAGCTGCAACTTTGCTTAAGAAAGGTAATGTAGAAGACATAGAAAACTACAAGCCCATTTGCCTGCAGTCAACTTTCTCAAAAATAATAAAAGCAATTACGAAAGACAAATTAATGAATTACCTGAATAAATACAATCGTTTAAGTGAATCTCAGTTTGGTTTCCGAAATGGCCAAAATACGCAGTCAGCCATAGTAGAATTCACAAAACTTGTACTTGATAATCGTGATAAATATGAGAGTGTCAGCGGTATATTTTTGGATCTTTCTAAGGCCGGCTATGCAGTCGACCACAAGGGTACAAAGAGCAGAGATAACACCTACATCCAATTGATCTAAACATTTAGTAAAACACTTATTAGAACCAAAATGCATTAATATAGGGGTTCGCAAGTTAGCATATTAGGACCAATACTATTCCTGATATTCATCAATGACTTTCCCAGTAGTGTTACTCATGGTAAAAAATGCTCTTCCCTGATGACAGCAATATTATAGTCATTGAGCAAACAAGAGAACTCCTTGCATAGAAGGCAAATGAAACTCTCATGGAAGTTTATAGTTGGTCAATAAGCAATAAAGTGACATTGAATATAAAGGTAACTAATGTCAGGAATTTGAGTTTGAAGAGGAAAAATAGCAATGTTTAATTAAATGTAGATGGCACCTCTATAAACTGTGTAACAAATGCAAAATTTCTAGGAATGACTATTGATTCTCAGTTGAAGTGGTGTGTGAACACACAAAGGTACTTGCAAACACAATGTCATCAACTTGTTATTCCCTTAGAATCCTATCATCAGCGTGTAACATACAGTGTCTTTTAATTACATACTATTCATATTTACACTCAATTCTTAGCTATGGCATTCTTTTTTTGCTAACAAATGATCTAAATATGTACATAATTTTCAAACTCCTGAAAAGAGCTATAAGAATTATAACCAAAAACAGTAGTCGAGCTCCGTGTAAGGATATGTTGAAACCATTCGGGATTTGAACTTCTCCACGTGAAAACATTTGCCAGTCAAATGAAATTATGAAGACTGTAGGAGCCACTGAAGGAAACATAATTTATTTATCTTATTGTAAATTGATTTCGGCTGATATCATTCAGCATCGGTGTTAAAACAGATACAAGAGACAAGGCATAAACAACAACTGCTTTAACAAACGAAAAAATGTACAATAAAACATAGTTACATCAATAAAACATATACAGATGTCTGAAATTAAAATTCAAAGTCATAACATACCATTTTCCTAAATGAAACATGTCATAAGTAAAAGTACTGTCCTAGTCAGGTTTCTGTCATGGAGTGACACTTCAGAGGTCAACATTATAGCAAGACAACATGTGGTGGCGCCATATTACAATAAGCGCCCTCTATGTAAAATACAAAAGTAATGTAAATTACAAGGAGTAAGAAATACATAACGTTACAAAAAATTATACAGTGATGGTAACTGTTAATATCAATTTAAACAGTTACAACAAGTCAAAATGTCTGAGCATTTTTTGTCAAATAATAACAAGAAATTAAATATAGACATCAAAACTACGATCATAAAAATTGTAAGAAGAGAGAAACTCGCTAAAAATATTAATCCATAGTCACTAATTTAGAAACTGAAACTAATTGTTATAATGACGGAACCAAATAGTGGAATTAATGGCCATCTGTAGTTCTACATAGGAACTACAGGTGCATCAAGAGGCACGTTTATGTTACTTCCAGTAGATGACGCTGTGTTACTGAATGCACAGATCCAAAGTTGACTGAGTTCAGGTAAAAAATTGCATTACTTAAATAAAAAAGTGTTGCGCATATAAGGAACCATATATGTGGGTAACGACTTTAGATCTGCAATGCGAAATATAGCCTCACGAACAAATTTACCATGAGTATGGTGGTAACTGATACAAGGAGTACAAAATCACTGCCAACCACCGTTCTCAGAAAACAATCACAAAACTACAAGAGCAGTACGCTGAAGATATGTAAAACCATCTCTGAACCCCAAAAACCATTTACCACCTAACAACTACTTTTTGAGTAAGAATGGCTCAGTTTATGTGCGAAGATTGTCAGTTGCATCAAATTTCACAAAAAACATATTTTCTTTAAAAGTTAATATGTATAAGGAGATACAAAACCATTTATAAAACCAAAACTTAAAATTGTTGAATAAATAGACGTCACTCGATGTAAGGCAACATAAATAATCATCAGGAAGAGAACAAAACAACATACTGTATTATATCGTTCTAATGTGAACAAATATGAACAATCTTGTGATCACAGATCATTATGACAAATAGTTTCATATCCTAAATTTGTTTGAATGGAATCATATATTTAACGATCGTAATTTTGATATCTATATTTAATTTCTTATTATCATCTGACAATCAATGTTCAGACATTTTCACTTGTTGTAATCATCGAAATTGATACTATCAGCTACCATCTCTGTATAAATTTTTTGTAATGTGATATATTAGTGACTGCTTGTATTTTACATTACTTTTGTATTTTACATAGAGGGCGCTTATTGCAACATGGCGTCACCCCATGTTGTCTTGTTGTAATGTTGACCTATGATGTGTCATTTAATGACAGATATCTGCCTAGGACAGTACTTCTACTTATCAGATGTATCAGTTACAAAAATGGCATGTTATGAGTTTGAATTTAAATTTCAGACATCTGAATATATGTTCCAATTGAAGTAACTACTTTTTATTGTCTGTTGTTTCGTTTTTTACAGCAGCTGTTGTTTATGCCTTATCTCTTGTATTTGTTTCACCACTGACGATGACCGATAACAGTCTATATCGATTTGCAACAAGATAAATAAGTTATGTTTCCACGACTGGTTGCTACATTCCTTATAATTTCATTTTCCACGGTCGCTGCACAGAGAGGCAACGTTTTGGAATCCAACATTCAAAAATTTTCCAGTCAGTTGTACATATCAAAAATACCATTGGTAATTACTGCACAAACAGCTCTGTCCATGACTGTGGAACAAGGGGTAGACTCGACTTACATTTACAAAGAAAAACTAAACATAAAACTTAAAAACAGCACTTTCGACAAAGGAATAAAACTGAGATTAAGGAAATTATAAAAATAAACTTCTTTAAAAAGCAGCTGATAAGTACCTGTTATGCAATATATTTTATGCATTGAAGGATTACTTAGATAAAACAGAGTGGGGTTTGGTAAAGAAAATTTTATGCAAATAAATAATAATAATGATTATAAAGCATCCAACATTCCACATAACTCCTTCACACTATAGTTTTCCCTTCTTTTTTCTTCTCTAGAAACACTTACCCCCAATGCTAAGCATAGCACAAAACTAACACCTCTTACTCTTTCTGAACTCACATCTCACTCATTATAGAGGGATGCTGACAGTTTTTTAGGATAGCAAATGGGAAGGTGCGGTATAAGAAATGGCCCACATATCACCAGTGTGTGTGTGTGTGTGTGTGTATGTGTGTGTGTGTGTGTGTGTGTGTGTGTGTGTGTGTGTGTGTTTGTAGTGTGTGAAATGTTACTTTGAGATGTCCTTTATCCTTGCAAAAAGAGATCTACAGATGAATAAAGGTACTTCTACTACTACCACTACTACTACTACCACTACTACGTTACCTACAATAACAGTGTTATATAGTGTTGGTTCAGTTAACAATGTAACAAACCTCATTTCTTAAAGTGTGTACTAACAAAACAATTCATATAGTAAAGCAGTAGAAATAAATGTCCATAAATGCAGATCATCAGATATGACCTTTCCTAGTCAATGATTGACTGAATGGTTTGTACTTCTCCACATAAAACTTTCATGTGATCTCATTACTGGATAGTGATATTGGCATTACATAATAACATACAAAATGTGATTTATGAACAATAATCTTACAAATATTCAGCAACACAATTCTGTACTTCAGGAGCAAACTTATGTAAACTTTAATTGTTACACTAATCCAAGCACACACACACACACACACACACACACACACACACACACACACACACACACACACACACAAATTCACACAGATGTTGTCTATTTACAGTAATAGTACTAATTACAATTCATTATCTTTCTTTACCACAGTCGTTACTTTATGAACCTCTGATCCATTTTATATATAATAAGAGACATATTTCTGCGACATCATATCTTAAAAAGGTTATAATCAAAAAGAATTTACATGCAGTGTGAAGAAACATTCATCTCATATGCTCCTCGCATTCGGGAGGACGACGGCTCAATCCGGTCTCCGGCCA
Source organism: Schistocerca gregaria (assembly GCF_023897955.1). Classification (NCBI taxonomy): domain Eukaryota; kingdom Metazoa; phylum Arthropoda; class Insecta; order Orthoptera; family Acrididae; genus Schistocerca; species Schistocerca gregaria. The sequence continues at coordinate 841,475,031 of NC_064931.1, forward strand.
TCCTGATTTAGGTTTTCCGTGATTTCCCTAAACTGTTTCAGGCAAATGGCTGTATGGTTCCTTTCAAAGGGCACGGCCGCTTTCCTTCCCAATCCTTCCATTACCCGAGCTTGCTCTCCGTCTCTAATGACCTCGTTGTCGACGGGACGTTAAACACTAACCACCACCATCTCCATATGTTCCTGTGCACATCCTCACAAGATGTACTGAGTCTGCATATGTACGTTCCAGGTAGTCCCGTCGTCTATCTCCTACAGAATTTGCCGTTATACATTTTCTGCTTTCACAGCTATACCTGATAATAATCCTTTGTTAATTTTATTCCCAAACATACTTGCATTTAAAAACCTCACTCATACTAAACCATGGGCAGTCATTTATGCCCAACTAAAATTCATAGAAATGTATTGGACATCCAAATCTTACATTGTGCATCCAGGTATCAATAAAAAAGTAAGAAAACGAAAAAATACATTAAATGCATAGTCAATAAGCTACCGAAGAGCCAAAGAAACTGGTGCACGTGCCTAATATCGTGTAGGGCCCCTGCGAGCAAGCAGAAATGTCGCAACTCGACGTGGTATGCACTCTACTAATATCTGAAGTAGTGTTGGAGGGAGTTGACATCATGAATCCTGCAGGGCTGTCCATCAATCCGTAAGAGTACGAGGAGTTGAAGATCTCTTGTGAACAGCACGTTGCAAGGCATCCCAGGTATGCTGAACAATTATAATGTCTGGGGAGACTGGTGGGCAGTGAAAATGTGTAAACTCAGAAGAGTGTTCCTTGAGCCGCACTGTAATAAATGTGGACGTTTGAGATGTCTCATTGACGTGCTGGAATTACCCAAGTCTGTCGAAATGCACAATGGGCATAAATGGATGCAGGTTATAAGACAGGGTGCTTTTATATATGTCATCTGTCAGAGTCGTATTGAGATGTATAAGGGGTCCCATATCACTCGAACTGCACACACCTCACACCATTACAGAGCCTCCACTAACTTGCAGAGTCCCCTGCAGACGTGCAGGGTTCATAGATTCATGAGGTTTTTCTCCATACCAGTACACGTCCATTCGCTCGGTACAATTTGAAACGAGACTTGTCCGACCAGGCAACATGTTTACAGTCATCAACAATCCAAAATCGGTGACGACGGGGCCCAGGTGAGTCCTAAGGCTTTGTGCCATGCAGTCATCAAGAATCTTCGGCTCCAAAGGGCCATATCGATGATGTATTGTTGAATAGTTTACACGCTGACATTTGTTGAATGCCCAGCATTGAAATTTGCAGTGAATCCGCGGAAGGGTTACACTTCTGTCACGTTGAACGAATATCTTCAGTCACTGTTGGCTCCGTTATTGAATGATCTTTTTCCTGCCAGAGCGATGTTGGGGATTTGAAGTTTTACTGGATTCCTGACAATCACGGTACACTTGTAAAATAGTCGTACGGGAAAATCTCCTCCATTTCTTCGCTACCTCGGAGATGCTGTGTCCATTCGCTCATGGATCGAGTGTAACACCACGTTCAAACTAACGTAAATATTGATAACCTGTCATTGTAACAGGAGTAACCCATCCAACAACTGCGTCAGACACTTCTTTTATATTGACGTGGCCGACCGCAGCGCCATGTTCTGCCTGTTCACACATCTCTGTATTAGAATACCTAGAATACCCCTGCGTATACCACTTCCCTAACAACCTAACCTCAATTCCCATCACTGGAAAAGCCACGTATAACACTAACCTGCTCTGTCACAAACTAATGTTACCTTCTGAAAGGATTTAATATTTTGACTCTACGTGTATGTCTAAGGGTTAAAGGTATCAGACAGAAATTTTTTTAATATAGTGCAATTAATAGAATACAAGCTGTAACTTGATGGTTAATGGAAGTAGTAAAATTCATATACGAATGAAAAATCGAACAGTCGCCAGCCCAATTAGGCACATTAATTTGAAAATATATGTTTAAGAAAATTGAATACTAGTTGTTGAACTGACATTCATTTTCATTCCATTTGAATAGCACACAGGATACAAACGGACATAGAGCAATCTAAGCTGTGGGTAGCAGTAGTTACCAATAATGCACAAACCGGTAATCATAGAAAGCAAAATTGTATCCAACTCATAATAATAACAGCTACAATCACGATCATTACGTGAATCAGTACTGAGGTATATTACTGCAGGAAGCTCCGAACTAAAGTTGGACAAGGACAGGCTCCTAACCTAACTGACATATAACAACCAATAATAACAATAAAAATAGAAAAAGAACACAAATAAAATAACAATTACACTGTTTATACTCCCATTTAAAGAAATATATCAGATTTCCTTAGCAGCAATAATATTCCAAATATCTTTCTAATAAGAGATGAATATAGAGGGGGGCCCATATACTGGTATAGTATCACTATTCAAGCTCTATGATTATTTCAGTACCAAAATTTAGTTCCACTAAAGTTAATTCTTAACTTGACTTGGAATAGGGTTTGTTTTTTATTTTTTTAGTTTTCAATGCAAATCATTCCACGCTGAACTCAATTAACTTCAAACTTTCGTTCATGATCGTAATCAAAGCTTAATGAAGTTTGAACTGAGCATAATTTATTTGCCTTTTTTGATCACCTGTGAAACAGGTGTTTTAAACAGTAACATTTGCACAGTCTGGCACTGAATTTTTGCACAACGATACTTTACTAATAAATTGAGATTACTTTAGCAACATTCTAACTAACATCGAATCTTAGTAATCCTTGTACATTGGACAAACATAAGTAAATCACTACTTCATTTGAATCAGGATAGTTGGTTTTCTGAACACTTAGGAGGGCATCTTGAATGATAAAGATAAAAGTTAGAACACAGGTTTATAGTACTTGGATTATTATTAAAGTCACTCAGACAAATTAACTTATCGATGCTCTGATACGTATCTGTAGGCATAAAGTTTGTGGAGCAGTGACGAAGTTGTGGTGGCAAGCGACGTGGCGGCTAACTGTACTCACGGCTCTTGATGTTTGAGTGCTCTATACAATTTGTTCTGGGAGATGGATTTTTAATGTGTTAGAGCCATTCCTTATTGCCGAGACTACCACGCAACAGCCGAATCCACATCCGAGGCAAAATTTCTTGCAAAGCAGCTTCCAATTGCCTCCCTTAGCACCGTCGATGTGTTCCGTGCAGCGACTAGCCACTGACTGCGTAGGGTTCCCACCAAGTAATCGCCCAGTTCGACCGCTGAAACCACCTCTTACATCGCGCCGAGCAACTTCCATTGCGGAGGGACTTCCCTACGTATTTTACATATTACAATCACAAACACCATTAGCATGAACCAGCTTCCAAAATAGAAAAATTTTCTTTTAAATATACACATATTATAAAATTTCATTATTTTAAAAGTCATTTAGCTTTTTCCCTATATATCTCACAATGCTATAAATTTCCTGTCACAATTCAATGACCTTAACTAACAAAAAATAAACACATACAATAATCGTAGAAACACAGTTACCTAATATAAACCTGCCACTAATCGATATAAGTGTTACAAAGTTATGTCCGGAAATGCATGTTTTGCGTGATAGAGACCATTTATTGAATCATCCTTTGTTCCAGAGACTGTGGCCTAATACGCGCTGTACCATGCGGCCACAGTTACAGTATGCATCGTTTCCTCGTTGAGGATGGTAATGTTCCTCATACGCCATGCCCTGCCGCCCTTTCCTGCTGTGGTAATTGGTAATGTTGTGCCCGATTCGCTTCTCTTGGATGTGACACAGCGTTGTACGAAACGGTTCCGTATTCGAGTCGGGAGCTTGTTGACATGGCTTTTACTAACGGAAACGCAAATGGTAGCGGGCTGTGGACAGTAAAATCGTATCAGTAGCCCTATCCCTGACGACAACGATCATGGCATTCGATGTGTGCTACAGTGTGTCACTGTTTGTCCGAGACATGGTAGTTTGAGAAAGAAAGAAATCATAAAGGACATACCCAAAATGTTCGGACACTAGACTTGGAGGAACATGGGAATAACACTGTGGAAGGCGACTACTGTGTCAGTACCACCGAGTTGGCCCGCCAGTACAGGGTAAGCCGAACGACCGTGAGGAATATTCCCCATGACAATTGTTACTACCATTATCACTTACAGCGTGTGCAGGACTTACTAGCGACAGACTTTCCACATCAGGAGTAGGTTTGTCACTGGTTTCTTCACCAGGGAAACACGATTCTGGGATTTGTGTCATCCATCCTATTTATAGATGAGGTCACCTTTGTGCAGAGTGTTAACTTCAGGTCGAATTACAGATACCTGTGGGATAGTTCTAACATTCTGCGTGGTGACTGTTTGTTCTACGTCGTGTCTCCCTACCACTTACGCGCAACGTCGCTCTTAGCGTTTTTTTTAGGGAATTGACTAGTTTGAACCTGGAACCTGTCGCTGGTAAGGAGACGCCAGAGCACACATGACATGTAGAGTTCAGAAGATTTCAGTGGACTAGCGATGATATAATCAAATACTTAATGATTTGAGTGTCAGCTCCACTGCACTCCCTGTAAAATAATGTTAATACTACCTAAATTTAGTGGAAGGGGTTCACGTCTTACTTATTTTTAGTTAGCTGGTAAAATAACGTCGAAAAAGCAGTTCAGTTTACCATTGGAAATTTTATTCTACTCACTCTACATTCCCTGAATGGGTTTCCAAGTTTTCCAAGCTCCATAATGGATCGAAGGATGACTTATGCCATATCACATCTATAACCTAGGTTTAAATTAAGTTTCACAGGAGAGAAAACTATCAAAATGGTCTACAGTGATGTGGCCCTTTTAGTGTTATCGTAAGCTCTATACTGTTCTTCTGGAGGGCTCTCTCTTTTAACATTGGCTGGAGGGGGGCGGGGGGGTGGTCCTGGCGGTCAGCCGGTGTTGTGGGTGTCTGTCCCTTATCGTAGGGCCTTCTGGCTTAACACGATTCTGCTCTCGGCTTCTGCTCTCGTTTCTTCCCTCGGAACTGCATCTGTTTCACGGTGGGAAGGTATGACATGCATTTAGGCGTTCTTTTGTAACTCTGTGGTATTCCATTTGCTCACTCGCTGATCGTATTACTTTGGTTAATTTAATGTCAGGATTTAATCGGAGCTATGTGATATACTACCGGATTTGCTATCATGTCAGGGATTTCATGGAAGCTGTGGGATTTGCCTGCCATTTCACATAGTATGCAGGACCTCCATGGTACAGTGACAGCGAATTATCAGCATCGGTGCAGCCTAAATCTTTGGGACGGGATATTTGCAACCATATTTTGGGACCAGTCTTCCTTCAACGTCGCCTGACAGGCCGAAACTATCGGCGTTTCTTGCAGGTGTATTTACCTCCTGTGCTGGTAGAAGTGCCATTGATGATCTGAAGCATTATGTGGCTACTACATGATGGTGTTCCAGTCCACTTCTCCATTAACGACAAAACACATTTCAATTGCAGCTTCCCTGGTTGATGGATCAGACATGTGGGATCCACTCGCATGGCCAGCTCGTTCACCAGATCTCAAACTGTGCAATTTCTAGTTCTGCGGTCATCTCAAAAGTATCATGTATGCAGAGCCCATTCAATATATGGACACACTAGAGCAGCTTATTTATGAAGCCTTTAACACTGTCTGGATACAGCCTTGCTGATGTGAAAATGTGAGACAGAATATGCTACTGGGAAAATACACATGCACTGAGGCACAGTGAAACCATTTTCAACACATACTTCAGCTAGGGCTGCGTGACACAGCGCATATTAGACTGCAATCTCTATAAAAATGTATGGTTGAATAAATGGTCTCTAGCATGGAAACATGCATTTCCAGACATAATTTGATTAGACCTTTTTGATTCGTATTCTCTGATCAATCAATCCCAAGAGTTTGTACATATGGAAAAAAATCGCCATATATGAAACATTGCTCTTTGTCTCTGTGACTTGTTCTCAACCATAGCCTCAAACGGGCCTTAAAATGTTTTTATTATGAAATGGAAACAAAAATTGCTGTTGCAACTACGAGAAAATAATATTTGTCTCTTTTTTATGACATGCTTTCAATAAAAGCCATCATCATTGTCAAAACACAAGGACTGAAAAGTATATATATATGCGTTTGTGCTTATTCCCAGTGTTGACATCAGTTTGGGGATGGAAACATTACCCAGCACTTGGTACTTTCAACACAGCAGCAAACTACTGAGCATGTCATGCAAATTGGTATGGTATGTGTACCACTAACCTGATGTTCTTTAACAAGACGGATCATGGTCTTGCTGCTAGATCCACAATGATGCGAGCGAGTAGTGTCCAGCCATGGTGATTTTGGCCCAGATCCGCCTCTGTTTGCGACCCTCACTCCTTAAAAGGAAGACAAACAAGACTGATAAGTGTAATGTGCCTCTGCAGTGATAAATGAATCATCAATTTGTAGCCTTATACAAAAACTTAAAAAATGTTCTACCTTGGAATCTGCAGTACTTCCATTTCGAATGTCTTTGGCTGTCCCAGCAAATTCATAAGAGTGGCTCTGCATATCGGCTGCTGCTATCGGCGCTGCTCATGCTGCAGCTAACATGTCTCAAACTGGACTGACCTCCACGCTGAAACGCCCCTTTAGTTACAGGCGAAAACTGGTTTCGAGCGGATTCTTTTCTGGATCCGAATGAGTAGGAAACAAGAGTGGTTCTTTCTCTGTTTCTTGGTTCTAGGCTACACTATATTACTCCATTATCAATAGTGTTCTAAGAAAATTCTATCACAGTTCGTAGCGGTTCGGTGCTTACACCACATTTGAGACTACACAGCTGTTCCATCGTTCAAAGAAAAGTACGTGCTTTCTGTGGCAATGTGCCTGCAACCCATAAGGACAGTATTGGAACACTGCCTATGCTCTAAACAGTAGGGAAGTGCCAGGAGATTATAGCTAGTGTACATCTGTGGTGAGTGGTACATCTCTAACAAATTACACTCCTGGAAATTGAAATAAGAACACCGTGAATTCATTGTCCCAGGAAGGGGAAACTTTATTGACACATTCCTGGGGTCAGATACATCACATGATCACACTGACAGAACCACAGGCACATAGACACAGGCAACAGAGCATGCACAATGTCGGCACTAGTACAGTGTATATCCACCTTTCGCAGCAATGCAGGCTGCTATTCTCCCATGGAGACGAGCGTAGAGATGCTGCATGTAGTCCTGTGGAACGGCTTGCCATGCCATTTCCACCTGGCGCCTCAGTTGGACCAGCGTTCGTGCTGGACGTGCAGACCGCGTGAGACGACGCTTCATCTAGTCTCAAACATGCTCAATGGGGGACAGATCCGGAGATCTTGCTGGCCAGGGTAGTTGACTTACACCTTCTAGAACACGTTGGGTGGCACGGGATACATGCGGACGTGCATTGTCCTGTTGGAACAGCAAGTTCCCTTGCCGGTCTAGGAATGGTAGAACGATGGGTTCGATGACGGTTTGGATGTACCGTGCACTATTCAGTGTCCCCTCGACGATCACCAGAGGTGTACGGCCAGTGTAGGAGATCGCTCCCCACACCATGATGCCGGGTGTTGGCCCTGTGTGCCTCGGTCGTATGCAGTCCTGATTGTGGCGCTCACCTGCACGGCGCCAAACACGCATACTACCATCATTGGCACCAATGCAGAAGCGACTCTCATCGCTGAAGACGACACGTCTCCATACGTCCCTCCATTCACGCCTGTCGCGACACCACTGGAGGCGGGCTGCACGATGTTGGGGCGTGAGCGGAAGACGGCCTAACGGTGTGCGGGACCGTAGCCCAGCTTCATGGAGACGGTTGCGAATGGTCCTCGCCGATACCCCAGGAGCAACAGTGTCCCTAATTTGCTGGGAAGTGGCGGTGCGGTCCCCTACGGCACTGCGTAGGATCCTACGTTCTTGGCGTGCATCCGTGCGTCGCTGCGGTCCGGTCCCAGGTCGACGGGCATGTGCACCTTTCGCCGACCACTGGCGACAACATCGATGTACTGTGGAGACCTCACGCCCCACGTGTTGAGCAATTCGGCGGTACGTCCACCCGGCCTCCCGCATGCCCACTATACGCCCTCGCTCAAAGTCCGTCAACTGCACATACGGTTCACGTCCACGCTGTCGCGGCATGCTACCAGTGTTAAAGACTGCGATGGAGCTCCGTATGCCACGGCAAACTGGCTGACACTGACGGCGGCGGTGCACAAATGCTGCGCAGCTAGCGCCATTCGACGGCCAACACCGCGGTTCCTGGTGTGTCCGCTGTGCCGTGCGTGTGATCATTGCTTGTACAGCCTTCTCGCAGTGTCCGGAGCAAGTATGGTGGGTCTGACACACCGGTGTCAATGTGTTCTTTTTTCCATTTCCAGGAGTGTATTTTCGTCGCAATGCTGTATGTGGGCATCATTGTTCGTAGCACAACAGCACTCACCACCTATCATGCAACAACTGCACCAAACTGCACCTACCTCAGGCATGACTTATTTCTGGAAGCACTGACCTCTCCCATCAAAAACACAGACTACAGTGCTACAGTGCATACAAACTAGTAGCCTTCTAATAGCATGATTTCTATAGCTCGACTGTAGCTAATCCCATCAGCCCGCTTACTACTCTGTCATTGATCATCAAGATGCAATTGCAGATCAGTCTACCTCTTGCAGCGCTTGATGTGGCACACATTATTCGATGAAACATCACATTACTTCTGTGTACTATTGTAATTGTTCTTTGTTTGCTTACTTTCCATAAGTATATAGGGTAAAACCAATTTTCCAACAGAGTATGTTTCTGTACACAGTGTAAAAACTGAAATTTGTAAACTGTCTTTACCTACTGGCAGTGGTTCATCCTAATAGCATGGTGACTCTGAGAATTTAACATACACACAGACATGCAAAAATTGCACATTCTGGCATAGCTCAAAGCTGTCAACTCCATACTTGAAGTAATCTAAGTTCCATCCATCATTTTTATGGTATGTGTCTCTTAAGTCATAGAGATCAAGGAAGTTACCTGTGTCAATGAATCTCATGAATATCCTGACACCAAGGATGTATAAACTAGATGTTTCCCCATTTCTTCACATGAACACATATACAATACACATATTGCAGACATCTTCTCCCCTATTCCTGCTTAATCCCTTATCCTCTCTCTCTAAACACGTTCCCACTCTCCTCTTCGCCAATCTCCTTCTTCCCCTGTCTCACTTTCCATCTCCTTCACCTCCCTCCCCTAAGCTCATCTCCTCTTTCCTCCACTCTACCTGTCCATCATCTACTCCCCTCTCTACGTGCCCGAGATCTTCTCCGCCTCTCATCCAGTCTACCTAGTTCTCCGCTGTATCTCTGTCCATATCAACATCTACCCACCCTCTCTGTCCATCCTTTCCTTTCCTTCACTCTGTCCAACCCTTTTCTGTCACACTTAATCCACATCCATCCTCTTCTACCACCTCTCCTCCCATCCATACTTTCCTCCCACCTCTCTGTTTCCATCCATTCATATATCAACAATAATCATCCCCGAGTCTTGTGCATCTGTAAGAATTTCCCCTGAAAACAACACAGATAAAACATGTTAATACTACAACAACACAAGGTGCCTGTCATGATGATGTGAATTGTACTCTGACTGCTATGTAAGTTAATTAGAGAGGACGATATACACAGGTTTCCTGTGTGACAGCCAATGCTGTAGTTGTAAACATATAAGTGTTCTTCCATATCTCTGCACCTATTCACGCTAAGAGGTTATAAATCTCACAGTGCTGCGATTCACGAAATTTGCTGTTTTTGCCAGATCTGACTAAGTCGATCCAGGAGTGTGGCAGGAGAACCTGGACATAGAAAGATACATACATACAGTTTGCTACATATACATATACTAGCTTTTTCCAGGTGGCTTCACCACTGTATATATTGAAGACACCTCCCACTCCAAGTCTCTATGGCCACTTCTTCCTCCTTCAGTCTGGCCACTCCATCCTATCACATCTATCTGTTAGCCTCCTTCTCCCCACTCTCTCTACATCTCCTTCTCCCCTTCTCTTTGTCCTTTTCCTCCTCCTCCCTATCTTATCCTCTCACTTCCCCCACACCATTTCCACCAATCCACTACTCCTCTTAATCATCCACCTACTTCATGAGCCTCCTCCTTGTTCCCTCCCTCTGTCAATTTCCTCCTCCCCCTCTCTCAGCCCATCCCCATGTTTATCCATTTCTACCTATCTGAAGCTATGCTTAATGGCACATGCCTGTCATGCACGACATAGTACACATTGGGGCTTGAAAATCGTTTATTTGCCACTGAAGTACAGACCGTCATACAAGGCACAAGGACAAAGCTAGCTGATACTACTCCATCACAACATGCATGTCATGCAGGTCAGAATACATTTCTTGTCATTAATGTATAGGCTTCCCTGCAAAAGCTGGTTGACTTGCATGCCAATACTATTGCCACCTAGCATGCCTGATGTCCTGGGCAGCCTATACACCAGGGACTGGAACAGAGACAATTTGCCCTTATCTGTACTCCTATTGGAGCTAGGAGATTATACACCCCACAGTGCTGATATTTGTGAGATCTGCTATTTCTGTGAAAAATTTTGTTGAAATCGAACTAGGGGTTTCGTACATACAAACATAAAACATAAACGCATACACCCTGCTCTCTCTCTCTCTCTCTCTCTCTCTCTCTCTTTCCACTCTCTAGCTGCACACACATTTTACACAAAAATTGCATGTATCTCCTCCTTCCCTACTCTGTGTCCATTTCTTCCTCCCCTATGTCTCTGCCCATATCCTCCCCTGCATTCTGTCAGCCGCCTCGTCTCCCCTCTCTGGCTCTGCTTCTCCTCTTCCCTGTCTCTGCCCTCTTTCCCCTGCCCAAGCGTATCATTCTCCACCCTACCCCTGTCCATACCCTCCTCCATTCCCTTTCTGTCTACCTACTCCTCCTCTCCCCCCTTTCTCTACAGCTCTTCTTATCCCTCCCTCTGACCATTTTATACTCATCCTCTGTCTCTGTCCATACCCATCTCACTGTTCATCTACTCCTCCTTTGCCTCTCTGTGTCTGTCCATTCCTAGCTTCTCTCACTGTTCTTCTCCTCTGCCCATTCTGTCTCCATAGGTACAGAAAGCTGGCTAAAGCCTGAAATAAGTTCTGCAGAAATTTTTACCAAGTCTGAGACGGTGTCCAGGAAAGATAGATTAGGGAGAATTGGTGGTGGAGTGTTTGTGTCTGTCAGTAGTGGTTTATCTTGTAGTGAAGTCGAAGTAGGTACTCCGTGCGAATTGGTATGGGTGGAGGTTATACTTAACAGCCGAACTAAGTTAATAACTGGCTACTTCTACCGACCCCCAGACTCCGATAATACAGCTGCGGAACAGTTCAGAGAAAGTTTGAGTCTCGTAGTAAATAAATACCCCACTCATACGGTTATTGTTGGTGGAGACTTCAACCTTCCCTCGATATGCTGGCAAAATTACTGGTTCAAAACCGGTGGTAGGCAGAAAACATCTTCCGAGATTGTCGTAAATGCTTTCTCCGAAAATTATTTCGAGCAGTTAGTCCACGAACCCACGCGAATTGTAAATGGTTGCGAAAACTCACTTGACCTCTTAGCCACAAACAATCCAGAGCTGATAGAGAGCATCATGACTTATACAGGGATTAGTGATCACAAGGTCGTTGTAGCTAGGCTCACTACCAGTTCTTCCAAATCCATCAGAAACAAACGCAAAATAATTTTATTCAAAAAAGCGGATAAAGTGTCACTAGTAGCCTTCCTAAAAGACGATCTCCATTCCTTCCGAAATGACTATGCACATGTAGACGAGATGTGGCTCAAATTCAAAGATATAGTAGCAACAACAATTGAGAGATTCATACCTCATAAATTGGTAAGAGATGGAACGGATCCCCCGTGGTACACAAAACAGGTGCGAATTCTGTTGCAGACGCAACGGAAAAAGCATGCGAAGTTCAGAAGAACGCGGAATTCCGAAGATTGGCTAAAATTTACAGATGCGCGAAATTTGGCGCGGACTTCGATGCGAAATGCCTTTAATAGGTTCCACAACGAAACATTGTCTAGAAATTTGGTAGAAAATCCGAAGAAATTCTGGTCGTATGTAAAGTATACAAGCGGCAAGACGCAGTCAATACCTTCGCTGCGCAGTGCCGATGGTACTGTTACCGACGACTGTACCGCTAAAGCGGAGTTATTGAACGCAGTTTTCCGAAATTCCTTCACCAAGGAAGACGAATGGAATATTCCAGAATTTGAAACACGAACATCTGCTAGGTCCAGACTGTATACCGATTAGGTTCCTTTCAGATTACGCTGATACAATAGCTCCCTACTTAGAAATCATATACAACCGCTCGCTCACCGCTAGATCTGTACCTACAGATTGGAAAATTGCGCAGGTCGCACCAGTGTTTAAGAAGGGTAGTAGAAGTAATCCATCTAACTACACACCTATATCATTGACGTCGGTTTGCAGTAGGGTGTTGGTGCATATACTGTATTCAAACATTACGAATCACCTCGAAGGGAACGATCTATTGACACGTAATCAGCATGGCCTCAGAGAACATCGCTCTTGTGCAACGCTCTTTATTCGCAAGAAGTAAGGGCCGCTATCGACAGGGGATCTCGAGTTGATTGCGTATTTCTAGATTTCCGGAAAGCTTTTGACAGCGTTCCTCACAAGCGACTTCTAATCAAGCTGCGGACCTATGGGGTATCGTCTCAGTTGAGCGACTGGATTCGTGATTTCCTGTCAGGAAGGTGGCAGTTCGTAGTAATAGACGGCAAATCATCGAGTAAAACTGAAGTGATATCAGGTGTTGCCCAGGGAAGCATCCTGGGACCTCTGCTGTTCCTGATCTATATAAATGACCTGGGTGACAATCTTAACAGTTTTCTTAGGTTGTTCGTTCTAGTAAGGTCATCCGAAGACCAGTATCAGTTGCAAAGCGATTTATAAAGGATTGCTTTATGGTATGGCAGGTGGCTTTTGACGCTAAATAACGAAAAGTGTGAGGTGATCCACATGAGTTCCAAAAGAAATCCATTGGAATTCGATTACTCGATAAATAGTACAATTCTCAAGGCAGTCAATTCAACTAAGTACCTGGGTGTTAAAATTACGAACAACTTCGTTTGGAAAGACCACATACATAATATTGTGGGGAAGGCGAGCCAAAGGTTGCGTTTCATTGGCAGGACACTTAGAAGATGCAACAAGTCCACTAAAGAGACAGCTTACACTAAACTCGTTCGTCCTCTGTTAGAATATTACTGCGCGGTGTGGGATCCTTACCAGGTGGGATTGACGGAAGACACCGAAAGGGTGCAAAAAAGTGCAGCTCGTTTTGTATTATCACGTAATAGGGGAGAGAGTGTGGCAGATATGATAAGCGAATTGGGATGGAGGTCATTAAAGCAAAGACGTTTTTCGTCGCGGCGAGATCTTTTTACGAAACTTCAGTCACCAACTTTCTCTTCTGAATGCGAAAATATTTTGTTGAGCCCAACCTATATAGGTATGAATGGTCATCAAAATAAAATATGAGAAATCAGAACTCGAACAGAATGGTTTATGTGTTCGTTTTTCCCGCGCGCTGTTAGGGAGTGGAATGGTAGAGAGATAGTATGATTGTGGTTCGATGAACCCTCTGCCAAGCACTTAAATGTGAATTGCAGAGTAGTCATGTAGATGTAGATGTAGATGTAGATATCATCCTCTTTCATACTCGCCCTGTCCATCTCGTCCTCTTCCCTTTCTGTTTATCTGCTCCTGCCATCCCCACTCTCTCGTTCCATGCCATCCTCTAACAATTTCACTCTTTCCCCAATCATGACATCCTCATATATAAGTACTGCAAAACTTATGGGTAAAAGACAATGCTAATCCAACACAACATATACGTGTTGTGCAGGTCAGCCTACATGCTGGGGGCTGCAAAACCATCCTTTGTACCAGATGTGTAGACTGCCATGCAAAGCAGATAAACAGATCGATTGGGGAAACATATACCGTAGGAGCTGCAAAAACTCATCTGTACTTGTAACCTCACTGCTATTTGACGCAGGAGGCATAAACCCACAGAGATGATACTCATAAAATTTGCTGTTTGTGCACCAAATTTGATGGAAACAGATCAAGAGGTTTGGGAGAGGACCTTGGACATACATACAGACATACATGCAGTCTGTTTTATATGCAGAGTAGATGAGAATTAACTTCCTATAGGAAATTGTTTATAATTTTTTAATATGTAGCTAACGTTCATGAGACGAAAAGATTTTGTTCTTTGAAATAGCAGAATTTATTGATTATATCTCATTCATCTCATTGAAGATATTGGGGTGTACCATGGCACATCTAAACTTTGTGAGTGGGCTGAGCTGTACCCTGGTATGAAGTTTGGCGACATGTTTTACAAGTACAGTCATGGTTGTGAGGTGTTAAATTATCATGTGCCCCAGTAGATGTAAAGAGCAAAATGTTTTTAGCACTCAAAGCCAAAGCTGACTATTTCTATATCAGATGTTAGGTACCATGGTCGACCCTCACCATCCAGGATGGTGGATAAAACGACAGTGACATTATGGGGTTTGATGACAATAATGATGATTATGACTGCAATGATGATAACATTTTCCTCAGGGAACAGAGAGAGGTGGATTCATAAGGATGTAAGTAGATGATAATCTCTTCGACTTCATATAATAATATCAGTAGCTATAATAGCACTTATTCCTACAAAAGGTATGCTTTCGTCATCTTATGATTAAATCCTACCTTACAGCACATATGGATGGTGAGCCTCCATGTTCTACATCTACTGTCATTGTTTATTGGCATATACCGACACTGCGGCAGGGTGCTAATACTGTTGTTGTAAGGCAATGTAGAATGTCACGTGTCTTATGACAACACACTCAGATGCAGTGGATGAATGCAATGACTGTCCACGTTTTTTCTGCAAATTTGTGTTTAAGACAACTGAAACATATGCAGTTTGCTAGAGCTACTGTTGTAATTTTACACAACTGATTCTGTGGAGATTAATCGTGAAATATTTCACAAATCTGTAACCAAAATCACATATTACTCCATGTTTAGCTCATCCCATTAGTCCACACAAATACATACACACACACACACACACACACACACACACACACACACACACACACACACACACACTCACTCACTAACTCACACACACACACTAACTCACACACACTGATGAGCCTAAGCATTATGACCTCTGACAACTGCAATGTAAGATGCCACTGGTGAGTTTATGGGCAGGCAGTAACAAAAGTAAGTAAGCACAGCCGACACAGGCAAGGGATCACCCTAGCGAAGATATTGGCTGCAAATGGGGAAATCCATTGAGGAAATCTACTTTGACAAAGGACAGATTATTATTACCCAGAACCTATGAACGAGTACCTCGAAACCGGCGAAACTGGTCTAATGATCATGTGATACTGTTGTGAACCTCTATGGAAAGAGGCAGAACAGTGAAACTACCGCTAGATGCTAAATTGTTGGACATACACGACTCTTTACAGAATGTGGGATTCAGAGGCTTGCCTGGTTTGTTATGATGATCTGTGCCAACTGTGCTGAAAGAGCACAGTGCTGGTGAATGCACAAGTGTTACAGAACGCAGACTGTTCATTGTACATTGTTGAGCATTGAGCTCCACAGCAGACCACACCTACGAGTTCACATGTTGACCCAATGACATTGTCAATTATGAGTGCAGTGGGAACAGGATCATATGGAATCGACTGTTGATCAATGGAAACATATCGGTTCTTCGGGTAAATCACATTCTTGCATTACTAGGTCGCTGGTTGTCACCACAAAGGCCGCACATAGAGGTGCACGGCGGCTCTACACGTGCAGTGCACCATCAGTGCACACTGGCGTGAGCTGTATTATGCTATGGGCGACATTCTACTCAGCTTGCAGGGGTTGTGTGGCGTGGGCTGGGCGGTTTTTTAGGTTAGATGGCCTTGGGCAAGTACAGAAAGGGCAACAGCCTCAACGGGTGCGGGGCAAAGTCAGGACATGCGGGGACCAAGCAACAATCGGTATTGTAATTGCAAACTGTCGAAGCTGCGTTGGTAAATTACCGGAACTTCAAGCGCTGATAGAAAGCACCGAAGCTGAAATCGTTATAGGTACAGAAAGCTGGCTGAAGCCAGAGACAAATTCTGCCGCAATTTTTACAAAGGTACAGACGGTGTTTAGAAAGGATAGATTGAATGCAACCGGTGGTGGAGTGTTTGTCGCTGTTAGTAGTAGTTTATCCTGTAGTGAAGTAGAAGTGGATAGTTCCTGTGAATTATTATGGGTGGAGATTACACTCAACAACCGAGTTAGGTTAATAATGGGCTCCTTTTACCGACCTCCCGACTCAGCAGCATTAGTGGCAGAATAACCGAGAGAAATTTTGGAATACATTTCACATAAATTTTCTCAGCATGCTATAGTCATAGGTGGAGATTTCAATTTACCTGATATAGAATGGGACACTCAGATGTTTAGGATGGGCGGTAGGGACAGAGCATCGAGTGACATTATACTGAGTGCGTTATCCGAAAATTACTTCGAGCAATTAAACAGAGAACCGACTCGTGGAGATAACATCTTTGACCTACTGATAACAAACAGACCCGAACCTTTCGACTCTGTATGTGCTGAACAGGGAATCAGTGATCATAAGGCCGTTGCAGCATCCCTGAATATGGAAGTTAATAGGAATATAAAAAAAAGGGAGGAAGGTTTATTTGTTTAGCAAGAGTAATAGAAGGCAGATTTCAGACTACCTAACAGATCAAAATGAAAATTTCTGTTCCGACACTGACAATGCTGAGTGTTTATGGAAAAAGTTCAAGGCAATCGTAAAATGGGTTTTAGACAGGTACGTGCCGAGTAAAACTGTGAGGGACGGGAAAAACCCACCGTGGTACAACAACAAAGTTAGGAAACTACTGCGAAAGCAAAGAGAGCTTCACTCCAACTTTAAAAGCAGCCAAAACCTCTCAGACAAACAGAAGCTAAACGATGTCAAAGTTAGCGTAAGGAGGGCTATGCGTGAAGCGTTCAGTGAACTCGAAAGTAAAATTCTATGTACCGACTTGACAAAAAAACCTAGGAAGTTCTGGTCTTACGTTAAATAAGTAAGTGGCTCGAAACAGCCTACCCAGACACTCCGGGATGATGATGGCATTGAAACAGAGGATGACACGCGTAAAGCTGAAATACTAAACACCTTTTCTCCAACACCTCGATCAAACGAAAAAATGACTGACATCGAAATAAGTGTCCAAGGAATAGAAAAGCAACTGGAATCACTCAACAGAGGAAAGTCCACTGGACCTGACGGGATAACAATTCGATTCTACACAGAGTACGCGAAAGAACTTGCCCCCCTTCTAACAGCCGTGTACCGTAAGTCTCTAGAGGAAAAGAAAGTACCAAATGATTGGAAAAGAGCACAGGTAGTCCCAGTCTTCAAGAAGGGTCGTCGAGCAGATGCGCAAAACTATAGACCAATATCTCTGACGTCGATTTGTTGTAGAATTTTAGAACATGTTTTTTGCTAGAGTATCATGTCGTTTTTGAAAAGCCAGAATCTGCTCTGTAGAAATCAACATGGATTCCGGAAACAGCGATCGTGTGAGACCCAACTCGCTTTATTTGTTCATGAGACCCAGAAAATATTAGATACAGGCTCCCAGGTAGATGCTACTTTTCTCTACTTCCGGAAGGCGTTCGATACAGTTCCGTACTGTCGCCTGATAAACAAAGTAAGAGCCTACGGAATATCAGACCAGCAGTGTGACTGGATTGAAGAGTTTTTAGCAAACAGAACACAGCATGTTGTTATCAATGGAGAGACGTCTACAGGCGTTAACGTAACCTCTGGCGTGCCACAGGGGAGTGTTATGGGACCATTGCTATTCACAATATATATAAATGACCTAGTAGACAGTGTCGGTAGTTCCATGTGGTTTTTCGTGAGTGATGCTGTAGTATACACAACAGTTGCAGCATTAGAAAATTCTAGCGAAATACAGGAAGATCTGCAGCGGATAGGCACTTGGTGCAGGGTGTGGCAACTGACCCTTAACATAGACAAATTGTATTGCGAATACATAGAAAGAAGGATCCTTTATTGTATGATTATATAATAGCGGAACAAACACTGGTAGCAGTTACTTCTGTAAAATATCTAGGAGTATGCGTGCGGAACGATTTGAAGTTGAATGATCATATAAAATTATTTGTTGATAAGGCGGGTACCAGGTTGAGATTCATTGGCAGGGTCCTTAGAAAAGTAGTCCATCAACATAGGAGGTGGCTTACAAAACATTCTTTCGACCTATACTTGAGTATTGCTCATCAGTGTGGGGTCCGTATCAGATCGGGTTGACGGAGGAGATAGAGAAGATCTAAACAAGAGCGGCGCGTATCGTCACAGGGTTATTTGGTAAGCGTGATAGCGTTACGGAGATATTTAACAATTTCAAGTGGCAGACTCTGCAAGAGAGGCGCTCTGCATCGCGGTGTGGCTTGCTCGCCAGGTTTCGAGAGGGTGCGTTTCTGGATGAGGTATGGAGTATATTGCTTTCCCCTACTTATACCTCACGAGGAGATCACGAATGTAAAATTAGAGAGATTTGAGCGAGCACAGAGGCTTTCAGACAGTCGTTCTTCCCGCGAACCTTACACGACTGGAACGGGAAAGGGAGGTAATGACAGTGGCACGTAAAGTGCCCTCCGCCACACATCGTTGGGTGGCTTGCAGAGTATAAATGTAGATGTAGATTTAGACCTGCGGTAGTAATGGAGGACACTCTAACAGCATCGAACCATCTTTATCTCTTCAAGCATGATGTCTTCCCCTTATGGTGATGTCATATTTCAGCAGTCGGTGGTCCGTGTCTCTCGGAGCCAGAAACGAGCTACAGTGGTCTGAGAAGCATTATAGTGAATTTACTCTGATGCCTCTCCGACCAAATTCGCCCGATATAAAACCTACGGAATCCATCTGCTTCGTTATCGGGCGACATCACCACATACACAAACCAGCTGCCCATTGTTTAAGCGAATTACGTGACCAGTGCCACAATCCTTCACAAATATTCCAACAAGCTGTAGGGTCCCTGATATGTATAATCAAAGGTGTATCTCGTTTAAACACGGGAAAATAAGCTGTTAAGCAGGTGGTCATAATGTTTTGACTCATCAGTGTGTGTGTGTGTGTGTGTGTGTGTGTGTGTGTGTGTGTGTGTGTATAAGACACACTATACAACCTCCATAACAATTTTAAATATAGCATTTCAGCCTTTGAATGTGCAGCATAAATGTGAGATACCTGTGTCAATGCTCCAGTTAAATAATGAACGTAAATATTTTATATACACTTTAAAACCTTATTATTCAATTAGGAGGTAAACGATTTTTTGGAAGTGAGCAGTGCAATCACTTTTTGCCATTTTCGGTATTTTCGACAATACAAATAATTTGACGTATTTTTTAATAATTATTTAGGTTTCTTTTTAGAGCAGCCGAGATGGAGCTATATTCAAATAGCACATTCTAGGCTTTGAGTGGAGAAGAGGAGAGAGAGATGTGTGTCACCTATTTTTTTGGTGAATATACACGTCATTCAGATACTTTTAGAAAAGAGTCAAGATTAGGTTACGATGTAAATAGTTTTTGCATTTTGATACTAAGCTTTGTCTGGAGGAGCGGAGAGAGAGTGGACCAGTATGTAGTATGTCTGCGCCATGTAATACATATCTTTGAACTTCAGTCATTTTAATATTACATCAGAGGTAAGTATGTGTATCTCAATAATGCAATATGACTCTGTTTCTATACGAGAGGTAAATGTATTTCTGAAATAATGAATATCTTAGATTTTATTCTTAGGTGTTTATAATTTTTACTGGATATTTGGCACTGTTCTCAACATTACTCTTTAACTGGTTAATGTGAGGAAAGTGAACGTCAAATATAATTTAGTTTGATATCATTTAAATGTTACGCTCTGGTTGAATAGAGGACCGAATATGTTGTATAAAACACACTTTTAGCCTATTTGCCTCAACTTACGTTTTTAATATTGCACTATCATTGGCTGGAGGTATGAGGAAGGAGGGACTATTACTTTCCCATTATCACAATTGTTCCATCAGCTGTTTTTTTTATATAATACCGCAATGGACATAAGAAGTACTGCACTGTGTGACTGGTTGGAAGTAGAGTGAGGTTAGGGGTCTTTTTAAATTTGTTAATTAACACAACTGGGCTATTACCACCTTCTTGAACGTTTAATACTATGTTTTGATTGGCTGGAGATAAGGAGGGACGAGAGGAGGGGCCAGGGGAGTGGCATTCTGTTTTTAATTTCCCACTAGCACAATTTAGCTAATTCCACCATCTCATATTTTTAAAATTTAGTTCATTAATTTAACTGATAAATTGTTTTTAATGCCTGGCTACTGCATCAGTTCAGATTCATCAGTGACATCACACATAACCTTCAGAAAAGGACAATCACTGAGTTCAGGTGGTGTCTCTTGATGAATTCTATCAGCACCAGAGTTCCCTCTACTATTACTCGCCTACTGTACTGGACATTTCTTATAATTACTGTAAACTTGACAAAACGTCCCATGAAGTTACTGTTACACCTGGTTTGAAAGATAAACGACACACTCGAAATACCCTCCGACTTCAAGACAGGTGCATAATTCCTATTCTAACAAAGGGAAACAAATGTGGAAATATCGGAGAGTCAGTTTAGTAGACAATACTTGCAGAAAATCTACTGTAATTATTAACTAAAGAATAGAACCCTCCCCTACCTGTGTCTCCAAAAAGTCACACAGTGCAGCACTCCATATTCCAAGTGCGGTATTAAATAAGAACCCAGATAGTAGAAATATCCCAATTGCTTTAATGGAGAATTCATAAGCCGGGAAGAATAAAATACAGGTATAGGAAAACTAAATAAAATTTGTGCACAAACCAGACGGTAGTTTCTAGCGTCGGTGGACGTGATACAGAAGCAACTGTTGAGAAGGGTGTGGATGGCTATTTTCCGTTCCCCACATCGTAATGTGTCAGGCAAATCCAACACCTTCCATGAAAACCCTGACATGACAAGCAAATCCAGTAGTATGTCACATAGCTCCGAATAAATCGTGGCATTAAATTAACTAAAGTAATACGAGTAACGAGTGAGCAAATGGAATACCACAGTCTAACACAAGAAAGCCTAAATGCAAGTCATATCTTCCCACCGTGGGACAGACGCAGTTCCAAGGGGAGAAACGATAACACAAGCTGAGATCAGAACCGTGTTAAGCTGGAAGGCCCTACGATAAGGGACGGACATCCCCGTACCCTCTAACCACCAGGACCACATCCGAGCCCAAGATAAAAGCTAGAGCCCTCCAGAAGAACAGTATAGATATTACAATAACACTAAAAGGGCCACCCCAGCCGCAAGTTTTAGCGTCAGACTTTTTCGCGTCTCTGTTACGTCAGGACCACCTCCAGCCCATGTTAAAAGATAGAGCCCTCCAGAAGAACAGTATAGATATTACGATAACATTAAAAGGACCACACCAGCTGCAAGTTTTAGCGTGAGACTTTTTCGTGTCTCTGTTACGTTGCAAGCTTTAAAAACATTGTCCCACCACGAAAAGTATAACGTTTCTCATTGGATAGACAGAATTTTTGTAGGCGGAGCTTAAGGTTAACATTGAGACCCTGATTGGTCAGATGAAAACACAGCCAGATAGTTTTTTTCTTAAACCAACTTCAGTAAATTGTAGTAAGGAGAGATTAGGAGAGAGTTGCTTCCTGTACGGCGAGATGAACGGAGCTGTGCTGCCCGCCGCCGCCTAACGAACACCGACAAGGCAATGAACGCACTCGATACTGCATAACAGCGCATAAAGCTTCACTCAGAACTGCAGAAGTCTCATATGTTACACCCCCTTTTTGCTTAATAGTAGTGTCGATCGTCAATTAAAGCTCATGGTGTTCACATTTGCCACTTGAAGTAAAAATCTGAAAAGCGATGATTTTTTTGTTACATAGTTATTGAGAAGCCACATCAGCCACTGTAATTTACGACAAGTTAGATGAGTAATTAAAGATAATTGAGGGTCACTGTAGACCATTTTGATAGTTTTCTCTTTTGTGAAACTCAATTTAAACCTAGATTATACACTCCTGGAAATGGAAAAAAGAACACATTGGCAACGGTGTGTCAGACCCACCATACTTGCTCCGGACACTGCGAGAGGGCTGTACAAGCAATGATCACACGCATGGCACAGCGGACACACCAGGAACCGCGGTGTTGGCCGTCGAGTGGCGTTAGCTGCGCAGCATTTGTGCACCGCCGCCGTCAGTGTCAGCCAGTTTGCCGTGGCATACGGAGCTCCATCGCAGTCTGTAACACTGGTAGCATGTCGCGACAGCGTGGACGTGAACCGTATGTGCAGTTGACGGACTTTGAGCGAGGGCATATAGTGGGCATGCGGGAGGCCGGGTGGACGTACCGCCGAATTGCTCAACACGTGGGGCGTGAGGTCTCCACAGTACATCGATGTTGTCGCCAGTGGTCGGCGGAAGGTGCACGTGCCCGTCGACCTGGGACCGGACCGCAGAGACGCACGGATGCACGCCAAGACCGTAGGATCCTACGCAGTGCCGTAAGGGACCGCACCGCCACTTCCCAGCAAATTAGGGACACTGTTGCTCCTGGGGTATCGGCGAGCACCATTCGCAACCGTCTCCATGAAGCTGGGCTACGGTCCCGCACACCGTTAGGCCGTCTTCCGCTCACGCCCCAACATCGTGCAGCCCGCCTCCAGTGGTGTCGCGACAGGCGTGAATGGAGGGACGAATGGAGACGTGTCGTCTTCAGCGATGAGAGTCGCTCCTGCCTTGGTGCCAATGATGGTCGTATGCGTGTTTGGCGCCGTGCAGGTGAGCGCCACAATCAGGACTGCATACGACCGAGGCACACAGGGCCAACACCCGGCATCATGGTGTGGGGAGCGATCTCCTACACTGGCCGTACACCTCTGGTGATCGTCGAGGGGACACTGAATAGTGCACGGTACATCCAAACCGTCATCGAACCCATCGTTCTACCATTCCTAGACCTTCAAAGGAACTTGCTGTTCCAACAAGACAATGCACGTCCGCACGTATCCCGTGGCACCCAACGTGCTCTAGAAGGTGTAAGTCAACTACCCTGGCCAGCAAGATCTCCGGATCTGTCCCCCATTGAGCATGTTTGGGACTGGATGAAGCGTCGTCTCACGCGGTCTGCACGTCCAGCACGAACGCTGGTCCAACTGAGGTGCCAGGTGGAAATGGCATGGCAAGCCGTTCTACAGGACTACATCCAGCATCTCTACGATCGTCTCCATGGGAGAATAGCAGCCTGCATTGCTGCGAAAGTTGGATATACACTGTACTAGTGCCGACATTGTGCATGCTCTGTTGCCTGTGTCTATGTGCCTGTGGTTCTGTCACTGTGATCATGTGATGTATCTGACCCCAGGAATGTGTCAATAAAGTTTCCCCTTCCTGGGACAATGAATTCACGATGTTCTTATTTCAATTTCCAGGAGTGTAGATGTGATATGGCAGAGGTCATCCTTCGATCCATTGTAGAACTTGGAAACCCAATCAGGGAATATTCGTTCACATTCTTGTTGAACGCAGTTGGTTTTTATCATCCTGTACCATCCTGTATTAAGACATTTCCAACAGTGCAATTTATAAACAATGTTTTGTGAGTACAATAAAATTTCCAATGGTAAACTTAACTGCTTTTCAGACGTTATTTTATCAGCTGACTAAAAATAGGAAAGCCTTGAACCCCTTCCACTAAATTTTGTTAGTATTAAGAGTCTTTTATAGGGAGTGCAATGGAGCCGACGCTGAAATCATTAACTATTTTGTTATATCATCGCTACTCTCACTGAACTCTTCTGAACTCTACATGTCATGTGTGGTCTGGCGTTTCCTTAGCAGCAACAGGTCCCAGGTTCAAACTAGTGAGTTTCCTAAAAAACATGCTCAGAACGTCGTTGCGCGAAAGTGGTAGGGAGACACTATATAGAACAAACAGACACCACGCAGAATGTTACAACATTATTGATTCTGTACACTGAACAAGTAGCAAGAAAAGGCAAGGAGTAAAGAAACGGAATTATGGATCAGGAAGAAGAAATTTAAAAAAAAGACGTTTGCTGGTGACATTCTAAATCTGGTAGATAAGATGAAGAACTTGGAATATGAGGCGAATGTTATGGGTAATGTCATGAAAGTAAGTTACAAGAAGACTACCAACCAAAGAGGGATAAGATAAATGGAATGTACCCTAATTAAATCAGCTAATGCCGAAGGAATTAGATAGCGGAACAAGAAGAGCGAAAAACGTACAGGAATTTATTTATTTGTGCAGTGAGAACACATAAAGTTTTTCTTTGACCACTTGCAAAACGCCGTGTACTTCTTATTTTACAGGGAAAATAGTTTGAGATTATCTTTGGTCGCTAATCAGTATGTATCCAGTCACTCCTGAATCCAGTCAAGCTACTGAAAAATAGTTTTCCCGCCCTTTTTCCGGTTCTAGTATATTTCTTGATAGAACTCATTTACCTTTGCAGAAGGTTTAGGTCACATTTAGTTTATGTAAGCACCCAATCACTTCTGGACTTGGAGCCTAAAACATCTCTCCTCTGCCTGCGACGATCTTTTACATTGTCCTAAACTCTGAGACAATACATTGATGATGACCTCTAATCCTATGAAATGGAATAAAATTAGATATGGAATCCTTTGAGCTGCACAGGAACATTTAACGCTGTTTCTTGCAATTGTTACGCATTTTGCAGAAGAAAAACAATGTATGGAGTCGATGGTAGGTGCGAGATGCACGCTGGGAGACGGGGTTAGAGAAAAGTGCTGCAAGAGCACCAATGTGTTCAGGGCTCGTATTTTATTAATCGGAATAAAGTGTGTTTAGTCGTTCCAGTCTGGCCACAGAACGTTTTCTTTCGGGCAAGAGCGCATGTTAAAGTTTCTAACAGACTAGCCAGCACTCGGGCAGCTCTCACGAGCAGTGCTAGCGAGCCCACACTCACAAAACACTCTCACATACAACTACTTCCATGTCAAGCGCTTCTGATCTCTCTCTCTCTCTCTCTCTCTCTCTCTCTCTCTCTCTCACACACACACACACACACACACACACACACACACACACACACTATTTCTTCCATTGCAAAACCTTCTTCAGCAGTCTGCACACCTAAAGGTAATTGAAACAAAGAGACAGACGAGCTGCCGGCCGGGGTGGCCGAGCGGTTCTAGGCGCTACAGTCAGGAACCGCGCGACCGCTACGGTCGCAGCTTCGAATCCTGCCTCGGGTATGGAGTTGTGTGACGTCCTTAGGTTAGTTAGGTTTCAGTAGTTCTAAGTTCTATCGGACTGATGACCTCAGAAGTTAAGTCCCATAGTGCTCAGAGCAATTTGAACAATTTTTTTGCAACCGAGCTGTAGAGAAGATTTTATTCGAGATATGCAACACTTATACGATGAAGATTTCTACATGCGGAGTTTAGTTTTTCGAAGGTGTACTTTTTGATAAATGTGTAGGGTTGACTCCATCGTAACTAGGGTTCTATCAAGGTGTACTGTGCAATGTAGAAGGTATTCTTTCTTTAAGATCAACGTGCTGATACACTAAAGCACTATGAATAATTTACTAACATACCTATTTATATACGACAGCGCTGACCTTGAAGACAAGTGTACGGTGATTTGACAAATATTATTGTACTGCAGTGATACTTTTTACACAGGAGGATCACAAACTATGTTCGACTTGAAGTTCACAGGTGTGTCGAAATGACTTGCGACCAAAATACTACTACTGTTACGAGTGGTTGTCAAAAGCATTTAATCATCTGTTGAATGTCAGTGTTCTTTCTGGGACGAGGAGGGCATTTATTATCGTCATTTCATTTCCTTTTTCCTACGTACTATTGTGTGGGATTGTTGAGTGCGCATTTATGTAAAGCGTACCTCAATGTGTTGTATTCCTCATTTGTTGTCCTAGTTTCGTCCAAGAACCACTTAATATTAGTATCTTATTGCTCATTTCTGTGGTTACAGGAACCTATAACAGGGCACCATCGTCTGCGTAGACTGTGAATATGACGAACTAATGACAACAATTTGTCCTCCATCGGTCTGATTTTCTGATGGAGAGCTCTCTCCCTGCAGGAAGAAACTGCTTCTACAGCTCATTCTCCTAGCATCAAACGTCGATAACATTTTTTACAACAATATCAGTACCATGAAGCACGTGGAAATACTTAGAAATTTATACCAAATTTATTTCGTGCAAATGTAGCTACAATAAATCAAAACCAAGTGGATATTCTTGTGACAGATTCAACGCATCTCACAACGTAAACCATTCCGGATCCATACCAGGCTGAACTTACGGAAAAGATAGACCATATTCTATGAACAGTGGTGCATTTCGACACGGAATTGTTCAGTCGGCGCGAGAGGAATGCAGAGATTCAACACAAACTCCATCTGTAGACGTCACAAGAGAAGCGTGGTGTTTCACGGAGAGGTTAGCTACTGATGTTCCGGGAGAATACATTCAGAGACGGGACTGGCTACATATTACTTCCTCCCAGATTTATCTCGGAAATGGCCACGACGAGATAGTTCGAGAAATTACAGCTAATTCAGAGGTTTACTGACAGTCATCCTTTCGACGCGCCAATCGCTAGTGGTACAGGGAAGGTGAGATCAGGTAGTGTTATCAGAAGCACCGCCCATTACACTCCGTTAAGTGCTTTGCGGAGTATGATGCAGATGTAAATAACAACAGTTTCTAAGAAAAGAATGAATCTTTTGGAATTAAGTACAGACTGATAAGTTATTACATAATTCATAGCGTGTATATTGACTGTAAACATAGCATTGCCGGAATTGCAGATGGTTCAAAAATGAACATGCACGCATATCCGAAAGAACATTGCATCTAACTACTCAACACTGTAAAATACAGATACTTCACTAGTGTATTCCATGCCACAGCAAGGCTACCTGACACGAAAGACAACCTCTATGCCGGAATCATCGAATGTGCGAGCAATGTAGGACGTAGACACTAGGTCATACGGAAGTTTCAGTCGCTGGTGGAACCGCACTCGGATAGCTTAAGTTGTTATACGAGACCGCTCCCCACGAGTGGGAAATCCGGATTCTAGTTCCAGTCTGGCACAAATTTTCATATGATTCTTGGAAATCATAGAACTGTTGTGCACATCTATTTTCAGCTTGAGAGTACATTTCATAATTTAATACGACTGTCAATCAGCAGTGTATCTTTCTTCGGACTAAAAGATATGTCCGAAGGAACATTGCATCGAACTACACAGACACTGCAAAATACAGACACCTCGCATCTACAGTTTTTGTGAATATTTTGTGTCTATTTTTATCTGTTTTTTGTTCTTAGGCATATCAAATTTTATCTATTGGAATGTATTTCACACTAGCGTACAAAATGGTTTTAATTCTGTATCCGACACACCTGATAAGAGTTTTTGAAGCCAACGGGTAGTCTCCACAGCAGATACGTCAGGTAGTACAACAGAAATCAACAGTGAGCACAAGAAAAGCGGAAGAAGACACAGAGAGTTTTATATCCATGGTTTTTCCTGCCATACGTGGGAAGCCTTTCGTGAAAACTAGGACGAATCCTCAGTAAACGCAAAGTGATTTTTCGGCCTCTGTTGAAAACTGTAGCACTAATGGGATCCGGTAATGATGATTTGGTGCTTCGGAGGGTTTATAAGATCCCCTGTGAGTGCTGTCGTTCATACTTCGGACAGACGATACGAACAGGCCGGGAAAGATTCACACAGCACCGCAGGTGCACCCGTCTCTTACAACCTAATTAATCTGCAGTAACGGAGCAATGAACTGACACTGGGCACTCTATGGTGTACGATTGTAAGTAGGCTGTTTAGGTTTTCTTATTGTTAACGCCACATAGTGCTCGGTATGAAAAATCACTGGCTGTGCTGTGCGCAGTCTGTGGCTAGTTTGCATTGTTGTCTGCCATTGTAGTGTTGGGCCGATGCATGTTAACAACGCGTAGCGTTGCGTAATTGGAGGCGAGCCGCCAGCAGTGGTGGATGTGGGGAAGTGCGATGGCGGATTTTTTAGAATGGATAATCTGGAGGTGTGTCCATCAGAAACAGTACTTTTGTAAGAATGGATGTCATGAACTGCTATATATATTATGACTATTAAGGTACATACATTGTTTGTTCTCTATTAAAATCTTTCATTTGCTTACTATACCTATCAGTAGTTAGAGCCCTCCGTAGTTTTAATCTATTATTTAGCTGGCAGTAGTGGCGCTCGCTGTATTGCTGTAGTTCGAGTTACGAAGATTTTTGTGAGGTAAGTGATTCATGGTTAATGTTAGTCAGGGCCATTCTTTTGTAGGGATTATCGAAAGTCAGATTGCGTTGCGCTAAAAAAATATTGTGTGTCAGTTTAAGCACAGACATGAGTAATTGTTCCAAGGGGACGTTTCATATGTGGACCCCTACCCGAGGATACCTCACTGGAAACTTCTGATTTTTTCTTGTAGTTTGTGTAATTAGTATAGCTTTTGTTTATTGCTAGCGCGTAATTGTAGAGAGAATTTCCTTTGTAGTTGTACTTTTTCATTGTTGTACAGTAAAACAGTTGTGGCATGCATGTAGATTTGCACCGAGTATTTCGCAGCTGCGCTTGCAATTAACTAGATATTATTTTCAATGCTATGTTAATATGTTTTGTTATTTTGCTCTTCAAATTGTGCTTTTCTGTGTTGTCGTGTGAAATATTGTGACAATAGAGGCGTGTGAAAAACAGGCTTCCAAGTAAACTGAGAAATGACAGTGAAGACGAAAGCAGTGTGTTAGTGCCACCATGTAATGAATTAACTAATGTTGAAAGTAGTAATTTGGTAATTGTGCATAGGGAAATAGTGTACACAGTAAAACAATTAGTGAACAGGGAAGCATTATCGATCGATCGGTCAGCAACAGCTCGCCTCAGGATTCCGAAATGACAGGACACAATCTTGCAAATACTGTAGATTCAGGTTTTGCGTCCTCACCGTTTTCTCAAATAAATCAAGACATTTTCTGGTTTTCAAAATGCGAATATTGACGGTTCAAATGCACTGCCGAATAACACTGAGGAACATGTTTCAGACACTAGTGCACTGTTATTACAGTTAATGCAACAAATGGGACAAAGGCTACAAAAGTTAGACACAACGCTTGAACCACATCCGAAACAAATGGGACAAAATCTTCAAAAGATAGACACAATGGAACAAAAGCTTCAAAAGCTAGACACAATGGAACAAAAGCTTCAAACGTTAGACTCGATGGAACATAAGCTTGAACAAACACGTGAAGATTTAACTACTGAGTTACATAAAATCGAATCGAAATGTCAAAAAGTCTGTAATGACGTAAAAACACAAATTAGTGAGCAATTCCAACCTATTTTTTCGAGGCATGAAAATACATTTCAGAATCACGAATCAGCCATACAAGAACTGCAAACTATTGTTCATGAAAATCATGACACCTTGCAAGCTAAAACTGACTCAGTTGCATCTACCGATTCGGTTACGCAACTTGCAAAAACTCAGGAAAACTTAAAGGACACAGTAGATACGATTTCAACACAAATGGACACTCTGAAATTTGGTTCAGAAAAACACACTGAGGAAATAAGTACACTATCTGATAAAGTAGCCGAACTTTCAGATCAGTTCACTAACTTATCTACAAAAGTAGGTGATGATCTGAATGACAGACGACCTGTAGCCTTCACTAACACTGAAGAGTATGAACAAACTAGAAAATTCAAACAAAATCAAAATCAAATCAGTACACTGTACAAAAGAGAAATCCGAGAAGCACAAGATCTGTTGCCACAAGTAATACAAGAATCACATATTTGAGAGGACACTGGCGCTTCAATACGGGAAGAGGGACATAGAAATACGGAACAGCCACAAAATAATAACACAGGACACTTCGGAAATTATGAAAGAAATTGGCAAGGTACACCGAATTTTGAGATGGAACCGCCGAAACGACGTAACAATGATCGACATGCGACTCGCCGGCATGATGATTTTGACTATAAGCTGTTCATTACTACACGTAAATTCAAAACATTTAAGAATTCTGGCAACGACATTCATCCACAAGCGTGGCTTCATCAATTCTCTCATTGTTTTCCTCCAAACTGGTCATTAGAACACAGATTAGAATTTATGTGTGGCTACTTACAGAATGAACCAGCTGTAAGAATGCGATCGGTCATTCACGATTGCCACAGAGAAGGAGAATTTTACCATGCCTTCCTCTCAGCATAGTGGTCTCAAGCCACACAAGACCGAGTAAAACATGGCATCATAATGACGAGACATATCGAATAATCTGAATTTTCCAGTCTTGTGAAATATTTTGAAGACATGTTGCACAAGAATCAGTACCTGTCAAACCCATACATACCCTCAAAACTCATCCGCATTTGCTTAATCAAATTACCTGAACATTTACGGCATATTATTTTGGCAGGACGTTGCAAAGACGACATTGAAGCTTTTCAGGGACTCTTACAAGAATTAGAAATTGACACTGACAATCGCGGAACGCGAAAACAGAACACAACAAATACAGGTCACATCCGTCGCAATTTCGCGATGAAAGAAATAATAACTGGACACGACAAGGCTATTCTCACAACACAAATCGTGACCAAAACAGACACCACCCATATGACAACCGTTGACAGAGTAGTAATAATTACAGGGAAAGATAACCTCTCCGCGGTAATGACTATCACAGAGACAATCAGAAAACAGATAATATGGAAACCAAAATTAATATTATCATGGGAGACAGAATAACTTTAGACGCAACGGTCCAGCGCGCAGTTACGATTCAGGGAGAAATTCTCCACCACGTGACAGACAAGAAAGAAAATACAGGAACCACCGGC
This sequence comes from Schistocerca gregaria, assembly GCF_023897955.1. Taxonomy (NCBI): domain Eukaryota; kingdom Metazoa; phylum Arthropoda; class Insecta; order Orthoptera; family Acrididae; genus Schistocerca; species Schistocerca gregaria. The sequence continues at coordinate 841,506,313 of NC_064931.1, forward strand.
ATGACGACAGACGATATAATCGTAACGACAGACCTGAATTGCATCAGAACTGGCGGGATTCAAACAGAATTTGTAGAAGGTAGGTCTCCTTATCCCAATAACGACGCGCGCCAGCAAAGAGACAGACAATGACGGCGCACCGCAGGCAGCCACGTGCGCAGGCTGGCTCAGAGAAAAATAACACAGATGCTAACCTTGAGAAAAATTGTAGCATTCCTTACCGACGTACACAACATAATAATTGCTTCGAAGTTGAAACTCTGCTTACTACGAAAAGTAAAGGAATACACCACGTTTATTGAGAGATAACCTGCTTTTTAACTTAGTCTTTCCTATAAAATTTTTCACTTCACGTTACTAGTGCGCTTCGTCAGACTTAAGAAACTGTTACCATGCAACAATGTTTGAAGTTAAATATCCAGTCAAGAACCAAGAGAACTTATTTAAACAGAAATTACGAATTCATTGTTATAGTGAACAGACGACACAGTGTTGTTATTTGTACATTCTTGCTTTTTAGTTGCACGATCACGTAACGACTATAAGTCACACATACTTAGAACAATGACTGGCACTGCTAATGAGATTTTCATGCAACATTTTGGTTGACTTGAAAAGAGATTCTTTATTTGAAGTACATTCTGTGGGATTAAAGATGACTTAGCATTTAGTTTCTTTGATGGCTACACAACTATATCATGACGCTACTGATGAGTGAAACAATTTATATTATTGCTTTTGCAGTGTTTCTGTTTTATATCTGCACAGTTTTTTTGAATTATTCTGGAAAGAAAAACACGTTTTAGTAGTAACTTTTGTGATATAGCTACAATGAGAAAGCCTTCTTCGTAGCACAACAATACGTTACATTATAGTACTTTCTTGATCATGGTAAGGTACGTAATAACTACGATATCTATACGCGAAGCATTTCAAGTTCGTTTATGATAAGGTAAGTACATTGACTTCAGCAGAACTGTGCTTACAGAGGACATTAACTACGACAGTTCCACAGAATTATCTTACAGCAAGAGGCACATTTAGCGCTACAGGACACGCATCTGAGTGATTAATTTTGTACTTAAAACATTTATTTCAAGGTTTTTGAATTAGAAAGAAAGTTTTCCGTGATACATTTCATTCCAGTGCTGTAATCTGTAACACCTGAGGGTATAATTACATTAATCCTCAGGGGGTACACGCTTACTTTGTGTACCATGTGTTTGGCAAGCACAAGGAGCCCTAGCTAATACGGGATTTGTTTACATAACTTTACACATCGGTACCATATTTCTCTAACACATCAGTTACACAGCTATCTGATCATTTAACTGAGAGAGACAAACATTTCTTTTTACTGTATCAGTCACAGATGTTTACGCAATTACACAGTGGGATAACTTCACACTTATGAAACTGTATTTTGTCTGTACTTTGTGAACTGTTCATATTTTTTCGGAACCATTGTGATACTATGAGAGCTTTGAATGTCGCATTTGGTATGGGGTCATGATTTTTAAAGTACGTTTGAGGTAGATGACACTATTGAAATGAGCAGAGAATTTTTTTAGGTACTGGGAATTATTGCAGAAAGCTACGACGTTTTTGAGGTTTGGCTGAGGTGTTATGGTGTTATTATTACGACGACGATGTGTATTATGCTGTTGCGGTATGTTTATGATCAATACGCTGATGCTATATGAGTTAATTGATTATGCTACGTATCTGTTATGATGAAATATTGAAGAAGTATCGACGAATAAGGTAAGGAATACTGAGTAGTGGTTAGGGACTCTGGTTTGTGAAAAAGGTTGTGGGAAACCAAGAATCGTACTTTAAGAGTTATGAAATGTATGCAAATGCGTGAATGTATTAAATTGCCAACGAAACTTTTTTGGACACTGTTATATGAATAGGATTTTGTTTCTACAGATTTGTAACGCAAATTCTTGACCTGTGAAATTTTTTATGTGAGACTGCCACTATAGCGGAAACTGGTGTCGTAAATATTTCGGTGAGAAAGTTAAGTGACCACCTCCACGTAATGCGTTGTGGGCACCCAGCTGCGCGGCAGTCACTTGGAAACAAGCCATTAGTGTCTGGCTTTCTGAGGCACAGGTAAGAAAAAAAAAGAGGCCATTATCATCGCTGTTGACATTCCTTTGTAGAAAGCATCCCACATACGACTCGCTCAAACTTGAAAACATATGATTATACTGAGGAGCTCTTAATTTATGGTATTTACTAAAATGCCTAATGAAACGATGAGAAACGTTTCACGGCTATTGTCTTGCTAGTTGAGAGAAATGCCATATGGCTTGCTTTTTGTATTTATTTACTCATTTTGTTTAGTATCTAGCTTCTAGCTGCACTGCAGGATTGGTTAAAGTAAACTTTTATAGATGTACTAATATCACTTTTTTCTGTCTACAGATCCAGTAAAGAATAATTTTATGATGTACTTTCGTAGAAAGGAGAAAAAAAATATAGACATTTCCCTTCACAGGAATTGCAAAAATAATTTTTTAACAGCTTGGTAACTTATCTGCTAGAGTAAGTCAAGGTGATGCATCACTCTAGTGTTAAGATGTGACATAGGTATTAGACATGGCCATCTTTACTGTAATATTCTTTCTTCTTGAGCTTTGTCATGTTTAGATATAAGTTATTGAATTTGCTGCTGCTGTTTGCCAGGCATAATGTCACTGAATTTGAGTTTGTATTACTCTGTTAAGCCAGTTTTACTACTGATTTATTTTTCTTTTTTGCAGCGCATTGCCTTATATTAGTTTTAATATTGTATATATATATATATATATATATATATATATATATATATATATATATATTGCTGCTTGCTTTGCAGTTTTGCATTTTTTTTCATTGCTGTTTGTGTTAATTGTTTTGCGCTGCTGCATTAACTCGTCCCTTAGTTTAGCATCTGAGCTCAGTAGATTTAAGTTAGCTTAAGAGGGGGTAGATTACATAAGAGAGTGAGTTGCGATTAATTGGAAGAAATGCATTGAGGAGCTATAAGAAAATGGTTTGGCCAAAAGAAAAGTAGTTAGAAAGAGGATATTAACAAAATAGTAGGGTTTAGAGACAACAGGTTTAGGTAGGACTTTCTTAGAAAATAAATATTGAGGTAAGAAATGTGTGAACATATAAATACGGAAAGCATGCTTAGATAGGATGTTTTTGGTGGAAATAAATGTTGAAATAAGACGAAAGAACTATGGAATGAAGTTTGGGGTTGGACTGCAGTACCAAATGTTACCCTGAAAACGAACCCTGTCTTTCCTTTCGTATTATTCCGCTATGAGTTTATGTATCCATGCGTATTTGTCTTTTTCCTGTCTTTATGTGTTTAGCTAATAAGATTTATGTTGTAGAATTTTTCCAATCTACGTTATTTTCTTTGTAAAGATGTTTAGACATTATTTATTCTGTTCTGTTTTAACGCTCATATGTGAAATTAATGTTTCGAAAACTATTTTCATTATTTTATGTATTCACTTATGTCATAATTCTTGTAACACTGATGTACATGTTTATTTATATTCTTTTGTAAAGCCTGTTTTACTACAAATGTTATCTGTATTGTTATGTTCTTTAATGATGTACACTCCTGGTAATTGAAATAAGAACACCGTGAATTCATTGTCCCAGGAAGGGGAAACTTTATTGACACATTCCTGGGTTCAGATACATCACATGATCACACTGACAGAACCACAGGCACATAGACACAGGCAACAGAGCATGCACAATGTCGGCACTAGTACAGTGTATATCCACCTCTCGCAGCAATGCAGGCTGCTATTCTCCCATGGAGACGATCGTAGAGATGCTGGATGTAGTCCTGTGGAACGGCTTGCCATGCCATTTCCACCTGGCGCCTCAGTTGGACCAGCGTTCGTGCTGGACGTGCAGACCGCGTGAGACGACGCTTCATCCAGTCCCAAACATGCTCAATGGGGGACAGATCCGGAGATCTTGCTGGCCAGGGTAGTTGACTTACACCTTCTAGAGCACGTTGGGTGGCACGGGATACATGCGGACGTGCATTGTCGTGATGGAACAGCAAGTTCCCTTGCCGGTCTAGGAATGGTAGAACGAGGGGTTCGATGACGGTTTGGATGTACCGTGCAGTATTCAGTGTCCCCTCGACGATCACCAGAGGTGTACGGCCAGTGTAGGAGATTGCTCCCCACACCATGATGCCGGGTGTTGGCCCTGTGTGCCTCGGCCGTATGCAGTCCTGATTGTGGCGCTCACCTACACGGCGCCAAACACGCATACGACCATCATTGGCACCAATGCAGAAGCGACTCTCATCGCTGAAGACGACACGTCTCCATTCGTCCCTCCATTCACGCTTGTCGCGACACCACTGGAGGCGGGCTGCACGATGTTGGGGCGTGAGCGGAAGACGGCCTAACGGTGTGCGGGACCGTAGCCCAGCTTCATGGAGACGGTTGCGAATGGTCCTCGCCGATACCCCAGGAGCAACAGTGTCCCTAATTTGCTGGGAAGTGGCGGTGCGGTCCCCTACGGCACTGCGTAGGATCCTACGGTCTTGGCGTGCATCCGTGCGTCGCTGTGGTCCGGTCCCAGGTCGACGGGCACGTGCACCTTCCGCCGACCACTGGCGACAACATCGATGTACTGTGGAGACCTCACGCCCCACGTGTTGAGCAATTCGGCGGTACGTCCACCCGGCCTCCCGCATGCCCACTATACGCCCTCGCTCCAAGTCCGTCAACTGCACATACGGTTCACGTCCACGCTGTCGCGGCATGCTACCAGTGTTAAAGACTGCGATGGAGCTCCGTATGCCACGGCAAACTTGCTGGCACTGACGGCGGAGGTGCACAAATGCTGCGCAGCTAGCGCCATTCGACGGCCAACACCGTGGTTCCTGGCGTGTCCGCTGTGCCGTGCGTGTTATCATTGCTTGTACAGCCCTCTCGCAGTGTCCGGAACAAGTATGGTGGGTCTGACACACCGGTGTCAATGTGTTCTTTTTTCCATTTCCAGGACTGTATTTTGTACCTTTGTATTTATATTCTTATGTTATAAAATTGTAATTATCACCAGTTCATCAAATTAAGTAACTTGTAAGTTACATTTCACTGCACACGTTTCTGTTGGTCATAGTTGTTGTTGTTGTTGTGGTCTTCAGTCCTGAGACTGGTTTGATGCAGCTGTCCATGCTACTCTATACTGTGCAAACTTCTTCATCTCCCAGTACCTACTGCAAACTACATCCTTCTGAATCTGCTTAGTGTATTCATCTCTTGGTCTCCATCTACGATTTTTACCCTCCAATGCTGCCCTCCAATACTAAATTGGTGATACCTTGAGGCCTCAAAACATGTCCTAGCAACCGATCCCTTCTTCTGGTCAAGTTGTGCCATAAATTTCTCTTCTCCCCAATCCCATTCCATACTTACTCATTAGTTATGCGATCTACTCATCCAATCTTCAGCATTCTTCTGTAGCACCACATTTCGAAAGCTTCTATTCTCTTCTTGTCCAAACTATTTATCGTCCATGTTTCATTTCCATACATGGCTACACTCCATACAAATACTTTCAGAAATGGCTTCCTGACACTTAAATCTACACTCGATGTTAACAAATGTCTCTTCTACAGAAATGCTTTCCTTGCACGTGTGTTAATAATTCAGCAAGGGACTGATTAACAGCATTGCTGGTTTTAAGGACAATTCCAAAAACTTTGTGAGTGCACAAGTGGTGGTTTATGGACTTGCTATATTGACTGTAAGGCTTTTAAGGACAGTTCTAAAAACTTTGTGAGTGCACAAGTGGTGGTTTATGGACTTGCTATATTCTCCACAAGACTCTTCGATGGTGATTGTGCACCTGCACAGTCACAGCAGATGGCTGCTGGCCGTCTCTACAAGGACTGCAATGGGTCTGCACCTTTGATGACCCACCAATACCATTATTTCTACAAGGACTACAGTGGGTCTACACCTTTGATGACTCACCAATACCATTATATCTACAAGGACTGCTGTGGGTCTGCTCTGTGATGGGCTACCTACCAATATTCTTCAAAACTTCGACTTACTCTGCAGTGGGTTTGCTCTGTTGTGGCCCATTACCTGTCTGCATGTCAAGAGTCAGCACTGTCTTTCCGTTGGAAGGACAACACTACTTCACTCCTTCAAGACTGCATGGAAATCCAATACCTCTGTGTGCATTCTCTTTTACTGCTCAGACTTTGAGAATAACACTGCAGTTTTACTCTGATGAACGATCAGGACCGTCTTTATGGACTGTGAGAAAATTTTCGCTTTTGACCCACATTGTATCGATAAGTGTGTGTATTTGATTTCTTTGTTATTGTAAATATGAAAAAAATTTCAAATCTGTATTGGCCACTGCCTAAAACCATTTGTAAATTTTTTTGTGAGGAGCATGGCGGCTTTGTAAGTAGGCTGTTTAGGTTGTCTTATTGGTAACGCCACATAGCGCTCTATATGAAGAATCATTGGATGTGCTGTGCGCAGTCTGTGGCTAGTTTGCATTGTTGTCTGCCATTGTAGTGTTGGGCAGATGTATGTTAACAGCGCGTAGTGTTGCGCAGTTGAAGGCGAGCCTCCAGCAGTGGTGGATGTGGGGAAGTGAGATGGCGGATTTTTGAGAATGGATAATGTGGAGGTGTGTCCATCAGAAACAGTACATTTGTAAGAATGGATGTCATGAACTGCTATATATATTATGATATTAAAGTAAATACATTGTTTGTTCTCTATTAAAATCTGTCATTAACTAACTATGCCTATCAGTAGTTAGTGCCTTCCATAGTTTGGATCTTTTATTTAGCTGGCAGTAGTTCAAATGGCTCTGAGGACTATGGGACTCAACTGCTGTGGTCATCAGTCCCCTAGAACTTAGAACTACTTAAACCTAACTAAGCTAAGGACATCACACACATCCACGCCCAAGGCAGGATTCGAACCTGCGACCGTAGTAGTCACACGGTTCCGGACTGCGCGCCTAGAACCGCGAGACCACCGCGGCCGGCCCGGCAGTAGTGGCGCTCGCTGCATTGCAGTAGTTCGAGTAACGAAGATTTTTGTGAGGTAAGTGATTCATGAAAGGTATAGGTTAATGTTAGTCAGGACTATTCTTTTGTAGGGATTATCGAAAGTTAGATTGCGTTGCGCTAAAAAAAATATTGTGTGTCAGTTTAAGCACAATCATGTATAATTTTTGTAATGGGACGTTTCACGGTAATGTCGAAATTTTAGCCTGGACTTCATCTTTCTTGGAATCAGTAGTGAAAGAAGCAACTGAAATTCGGTTGGCGACGGATTTCATTAATAAAGTTGGCATCTTCTACTTGAACAAAGCATGGAATTTGGCAATTTTTGTGATTAAATGACAAAGACGTCGCCATGGTGCAGCTCTCCATGACACATTAATGTCAACGTGTGTATCGACTGCGTAAACATATATTTAATTTCCAAGCATATGTTACACCTCTATAACTCTTACCAACGTCTCTGGCGCCTTGTGTATCTTTGGCCGCATACGCAGCGGTTCGGTCCTCGAGTTTACAAGGATGGAGCAAGTGCTGGAGTGTTAGCCACCTCGGCAAACTCTGAAGATGGCTGGACGGTATTCAGCCGAATATTAGAAGAAGAAGTTGAATTTATGCAGCTACTCACCCGAAATTTTATGGAACAGTCCTTACACCACGAAGCCTTCAAGATGCACATAGCTCAGATATGTTCAAGCATTAGTCCTACTTGCCTTGGTTTTTAATATAGGTTTTTTCAAATTACCGCTACCAGTCACAAACTTTGTCAACTATTGTATTATTTATTTATCTAACGATATCATCTTCAGGCTAAATGGCATTACAAAAACAACCTTACAATAAGGTCACACTGGTGTCACATAGTCTTTTCGTAAATACTGTGGTCATCCTGTGGAAAAAGAGAAAACTTAGTACGAGACGATGTCACTTTGGAAGCTGGCCTGATGTTAGTACGAAAATCTTTTGTAATAGTCACTCAGTATGTACTTCTGGCCTGGCAGTCTCGATGCGATGTGTTGCAGTGTTTCCATTTCCGTGGCTCTCATGGTCACTGTTCAGAAATTGTCACTAACATAGCCGTAACTTGGAGACATGCTCACAAACAGTTCTATAGTGCAGTGGACAAGAAGACGGTCGAAATACTGCTGGTTTGGATTTGACTATCGATTTGTAGATCTATGTGGTGTCAGATGTTTACATATCTTCTGCACATCTTGATTTCGTATTACAGACGTAGGTTGACAAAATACATTACAAATTGAGCACCTGTTACAATATTATTGAACAAATCATGATATAAACTATTTATTTTACATATTTCTTAGCTATTGATGGGCTGGACTCAACAGACTGTCAAGTTATGTATCTTTTATTGTACGCGTACTGTAGGGAAATTGAAAAAGAAACGTGAATTTTTGAAGTCTCTCATTTCATTCACGATCTCGTTATTCCCCATGTGACCATGGATGAATATTTCCATTTCTTCCAAAATGTCCATCTTCCAGCTCTTTTCTAAATTATGTAGTGTTTGTTGTCTCTTGTAACACTGTGTCCTGTTTCATTTATATGTTTTGCTATAGCTAATGTATTCGGTTGGCCAAGTCTGAAACAGTGAATGTGTTCTTTAAAGTGGGTTTTAAAATTTCTTCCTATTTGGCCAATGTAATATTTGTAGCAATGGCTGCATGTATTTTTATAAATTCTTGCTTTGTTAAGTTTCTCTGTTGAATGTGAGATGTCGTGTTTCAGTTTCTTTTTTGGTTGTTGTTGGTGGAAACGGTGATACTGACGTCTGTTTTATTTGAACAGCTTGGCTAATTGGTCTGATATGAAACCTAAATATGGTAACGTTATGTACTTGGGTTTTTGGGTGTTGGGTGAGGAATCTGTGTTATATTGTTTGTTGTTATTTTCAGTTGTGCATTGTGATAGTGTGTCTATTTCGTCTTCGTGATAGCCATTATTACTTGCAATGTATTTGATAGTCTTCATTTTTGTCTCATAGTCAGCAGCATTAAGTGGGAATATCTGTGCTCTGTTTAATAAAGATCTGAATGCAGGTTGTTTATGTGAGTTGGGATGTGTGGAAGATTTATTGATGACTGTGTCTGTGTATGTTGATTTTCTGTATACATTGATATTTAGGGTTTGGCCTGTGTTACTTACTGTCATGTCTAGAAAATTCTGTTATCTTTCTTATGTTCTATAGTAAACTGGATGCTTTTGTCTAAATTACTGAATCTGTTTAAGAGAGTTTCTATTTCTTCATCAGTCCCATTGTATACAGTGCATGTGTCATCAACATATGTGCAGTAATGTACTTATTTCAGGGTTGTTATATCTTTGTTCCTGAGATATTTGTTTTCAAGGTGGTTAATGAAAACTTCTGCAATGATTCCACTTATAGGACTTTCCATAAACAAGCAGTATTCAGATCCTTCTTACATAGAGTACAGATATTCCCACTTAATGTTCCTGACTATGAGACATAGATAAAAACTATCAATTATAATGCAAGTAATAATGGCTATCATGAAAATGAAATATGCACACTATCACAATGCACAACTAAAAATAGCAGCATACAATGTGACACAGCTTCCCCACACAACATCCAAAGACCCAAGTACATAACATTACCGCATTTAGGTTCCATATCAGACAAAATAGCCAAGCTGTTCAAATAAAACAGACATCAGGATCACCTTTGCCACCAACAACAACTTAAAAAAAAAACTGATTTCTGACATCTCACATCCCACAGAGAAACTTAACAAAGCAGGAATTTATACAATTACATGCAGCCATTGCAACAAATATTACATTGGCCAAATGGGAAGAAATTTTAAAACCCACTTTAAAGAACACATTGGTTGTTTCAGACTTGGCCAACCGAATAAATCAGCTATAGCAAGACATATAAATGAAACAGGACACAGTGTTACAATAGACAGCGATCTGAGAGTACTACATAATTTAGAAAAGAGCATAATTTAGAAAAGAAGTTTATACGAAATGGAAATATTCATCCATGGTTACATGGGGACTAACAAGATCCTGACTGAAATGACAGACTTCAAAAATTCACATTTCTTTTCCAATTTCACTACAGTACTCCTACGTTAAAAGATACATAACATGACAGTCCGTTGAGCTACCCCAGCAATAGCTTAGAAATATGTAAAGTAAATAGTCTATATCGTGATGTGTTCAATAATATTGTAACAGTTGCTCAATTTGTAATGTATTTCGTCAACCTACATCTGTAATACGATAACAAGACTTGCAGAAGACATGTAAACATTTGACACCACACAGATCGACAAATCGATAGTGAAATCAAAACCATCTGTATTTTGACCGCCATCTTGTCCACTGCACTACAGAACCGTTTGTGATCGTGTCTTCAATTTACTGCCACCTTAGTGAAAATTTATGAACAGTGACCATGAGAGCCAGGGAAATGGAAACACCGCATCACATCACACCAAGACTGCCACGCCCAAAGAACAAAGTGAGCGACCATTACAAAAAATTTTCGTACTAACATCAGTCCAGCTTCCAAAGTGACATAATCTCTTACTAAGTTTTCTCTTCTTCCACAGGTTGACCACAGCATTTGCAAATAGTCTTTGTAGCATCAGTATGACCTTCTTGTAAAGTTGTTTTTGTTCTGCCATTTAGTCTAAGATGAGGTTTAACCCTAGGCACATATCACTAAGTAAATAACTAGCAGTATAGTTGACAAAGTTGGCGACTGGTAGCGGTAATTTAACAAAAGCCTTTACATATTTCTTGAGACAGTCACGGTCGAAAAATAGTCAAAATGGGCTAAAATTCTTTTACCTTCGTTTGTGGTTGGAGTAATTCTTTGAGATGGCTAAGTCAGTTTGTAATATACATCGTTATAATAACGTTCAGTCTTCATAACTTCTTATAACTTACTGATGAAAACTGTACTGCCATTTGTGTTCCAACGCAATATGAAACCTAAGTGACACTACGAACAAAACTGACGTACCTCTGTCCTGATTTACTATTCACTTCAACATCCCTTTCCGAACAAAGCTATTGGAACTGGTCTGTTGTTTCTGTTCTTTTTGATCTCAGCATTCATAATTTAGTTTCTGTTATTTGCTATCCATTATATTTCACGTTTATATTCCTATCTGAAGTCAAAATACTAGGTCACCACACTTCTTGTTACTTTCTTAACTATCAAAGTACTTCTTTTTAGAAATTAACAAATTGGCAGTAGTTAGGTCCATTATGTCAATTAACTCGTGACCAAAACTACCCTTTTCTGATTAGAAGTTACCCTTTTTTAATGTGACACTATCAATTTCTTATTTGAAGCCACCTAACTGAGATTTGGCATCACCCATTTCAGATTGTAATTGGTCAATAATGAAGTTCCTTTTTCAACTGAGATTACCAGTTTCAAATTTGACAATACCTATGGCCGCCTTTAACTCTTAAATGTCACCTTGAATTTAAATACAGTAATTCGATCCGGTTGTGTGCATTGGTGAACTTTGTGGGAACTTCAAGTAGTAAGAACTCTCCATCTCCACACTTTATACCATAATCAATTAGAGATAGGTCACTTTCTAGCTTTACATCGATTCTTGTCAATTTATTTGAAGCGACTTAATAAATAAAATATTTCATCTTGACTTAATTTTTGTTGGTGGAGTCGATTTATGACACTGTTAAAACTTACGAGCAAGCGAGATGCTACACGAAGCGACTTGGTGTGACATGAGCAGCGTGTCAGCGACCAATGGTAACGCGGGAGTTGGCCAGTAGTGGTAGCGGTGCAGCTACTTACAACTCCTAGCAACACTGCGATATTGGGCCAGCAACCTTATACAACACACATATTCGAAATCACATCCGATATAGAAAAATGTTGTGTATTTACCAACACAATAATGTTCCCGGTTGTACACGTTGTACAAGTGTCCAATGAGCTAAATGAAATCCTATATTTCGATTAATATAACAAAGACATTGACTTTATCACTTTGATACGAATATCAGATTACTGCCAAGCTGATCCACATTTGTAACCAACAAAATATCCAGAACAACTGAGACAGAGGAAAGAACAGAATCCGAAAACTTCTATAGACCCATCATAACAAATTAGGAAAATATTCGAGAATCCTTTAATAAAGACACTGAATACTTGATGAACCTCACGAGATGACAGTGTTACTTTATGCTGCTGAGTATTGTCTTTAATGTATCGCTATTAGTAACGGAAGGGAAGGACACGTTTTATGAAATCTGTTACTCTGTAAAAATATTTGTGCTCCAAGAGGACGCGACTAAGAGATACTTAGCAATTTCAGTATTTCCATTTCTTTTGTAAAAACGTGGTATTTTTTATTTTTCACAAACTGAAGCAGAATGTTTAATGTGAGATTACCATCTGCGACTACCATCACATGTAACCAGTATTTAACGGAAAATAGCCTATAACTAAAGTCACTGGGAGTTTCCCTTCGTTAGATACTGTTGCCTTGTGAAAGTTACCCACTAAAATTCCCGTCGTAAAATATACACGCGTACTTGATATGTGTGACGACATAATGCTGAGTCATCCATCGTATTCATACCATTTCAGTCACTTATACTCTAACCGTACAGAACATCTGTATATTATAAAAAGACAGTACTCTGGTGCTTGGCTTCATAAACACTACTGGCCATTAAAATTGCTACACCACGAAGCTGACGTGCTTCAGACGTCACATTTAACCAACAGGAAGAAGATTTTGTGATATGCAAATGATTAGCCTTTCAGAGCATTCACACAAGGTTGGCGCCGGTGGCGACGCCTGCAACGTGCTGACATGAGGAAATTTTCCAACCGATTTCTCATACACAAACAGCAGTTGACCGGCGTTGCCTGGTAAAACGTTGTTGTGATGCCTCGTGTAAGGAGGAGAAATGCGTACCATCACGTTTCCGACTTTGATCAGGGTCAGATTGTAGCTTGTCGCGATTGCGGTTTATCGTATCTTGACATTGCTGCTCCGTTCGTCGAGACCCAATGACTGTTAGCAGAATATGGAATCGGTAGGTTCAGGAGGGTAATACGGAACGCCGTGCTGGATCCCAACGGCCTCGACTAGCAGTCGAGATGACAGGCATCTTATCCGCATGGCTGTAACGGATCGTGCAGCCACGTCTCGATCCCTGAGTCAACAGATGGGGACGTCAGCAAGACAACAACCATCTGCACAAACAGTTCGATGACTTTTGCAGCAGCATGTACTATGCGGTTACCCTTGACGCTGCATCACAGACAGGAGCGCCTGTGATGGTGTACTCAACGACGAACTTGGGTGCAAGCATGGCAAAACGGCATTTTTTCGGATGTTTACAGCATCGCGGTGAACGCAAACTGGAAGCATGTATTCGTCACCGTCATACTGGCGTATCACCCGGCGTGATGGTATGGGGTGCAATTGGTTACACGTCTCGGTCACCTCTTGTTCGCATTGACGGCACTTTGAACAGTGGACGTTACATTCCACATGTTTTTCGACCCGTGGTTCTACCCTTCATTTGATCCCTGCGAAACCCTGCATTTCAGCAGGATAATGCACGACCGCATGTTGCAGATCCTGTACGAGACTTTCTGGATACAGAAAACGTTCGACTGCTGCCCTGGCGAGCGCATTCTTCAGATCTACCACCAATTGAAAACGTCTGGTCAATGGTCGCCGAGCAACTGGCCCGTCACAATTCGCCAGTTATTACTCTTGATGAACTGTGGTATCGTGTTGAAGCTGCATGGGAAGCTGTACCTGTAGACGCCATTCAAGCTCTGTTTGATTCAATGCTCAGGCGTATCAGGGCCGTTATCACGGCCAGAGGTGGTTGTTCTGGGTACTAATTTCTCAGATTCTAAGCACCCAAATTGCTTGAAAATGCAACCACATGTCAGTTCTATTATAACTTTTGTCCAATGAATACTCATTTATCATCTGCATTTCTTCCTGGTGTAGCAATTTTAATGGCCAGTAGTGTAAATGCAACTCAAATTTATTAAAGATGGGTAGCTATAGTATTGATTCGTAGAGTAGGGACTTGGGTGTCATCCTTAAAGCATCCCAATAATTTCCTCATTGGAAGACCAGTGGTTTGTAACTAAATAAGTACGTGGGTGATTCATAAAGTAACAGCAAACTATTTTTAGCCAAGCATATACTTCACTTACAGATACAAACAAGATATAATTTCCCAACATAACTACCCTCTTTTTTGATTCATGCGGTGCGGTTGTACCAACTTTTCTGCTCCATTCGAATAAACGTTTTCGGTTATGGTCGCAACCAAGAGTGCACTGCTTCTCTAATCTCATCATCACTTTCAAATCGTCTTCCTATGAAACCTTCCTTCAGTTGTCCAAACACATGGTAATCCGATGGGGCGAGTTCAGGGCTGTATGATTAATGCAACACGACCTGAAATCTCTATCTCCGAATGACGGCAAGAGCTGCAGCGGCTGTGCGAGGCCGTGCGTTCTCCTGAAGGATATGAACGCCTCTAGACTTAAGTCCTCTGCGACGTCTCAATATTACTGGCTTTAGCTCATTCTTCATCATGGCGATGTACCGAGAACTTTTCACTGTTTCACCCCTTTGTTGATAGTGCTCCAAAATCGACCCATTCATAGCCCAGAAAAGGGTGCAAATGTCCTTTCCGGCAGAGGGCTGAGACGTAAACTTCTTCTTGCCTGAAGATGTGTCGCCATTCTCAAAACTATTTTGCCGTCAGGTTCATAGTGATGCACCCAGGTTAAGTGTCCTGTAATGATAGTGGTAAAAAGTCGTGTCCTTCAGCGTTATACCACACCTGAAATGATGTGAGCGCCAGAACACGCATCTTCTGGATTTCACCAGTGAGCATCATAGGTACCCATAGTGCACATAAAATCGGTACTTGAGATCCTCACTAATAATGGTGTTCTCAGATACGGCTCTAACACTTGAGCGCATCCCATATTCTCGTTAGCAACGGCCGTGCTCTGAGGAGCAGGGCGTAGCTCATCTGTGAGTGGAATACGTCTACTTTTAAGGACATCTACCCACTCTCAGACTTTTCTCACACACAGCTACCTCAATACCTTTACAAAATCCTTCTATGGATTTGTCGAGGTTATATGCCCTCCGATTACAAAAATCGTATTACCGCTCGCGTTTCTACTGTGGATACAGCTCACACAGCTATGGCCGCGGCCATCTACATTTCCTATTCAGCTTGGTATGCCGCCTGTCGGAAATCCCGGGAATTTCTCAGACTCATCTATAGTTCCTGGGAGTTTCAAATGCCCGACGTGTTAATTGGATTTGGTGCTGAAAGTTGTTGTTAGTTTTTGAACTGCCCTTGTGCAAGGTCCAACAGAACGTTAATTCATCAGCGACCATGTTTTCCGTTACACGGGTGGAACGGTTCCTAACCTCTTACGGTATTTTATTTACTATCTCGCCATAATTTCATGTTTTCAAGCTAATATATGTGTAACATTTATCTATAGACTGTTCCTTTATTAGTTTTAATCCTAATGTGTTAGTGGTTCTTTTTTTCGCCATGATGAAGTAAAAAATATTTTTTGTTCAAAATTTCTTCTAACGTTAGCTGGTTTTCATAGCAGCTGGAGAGAATTTTGTTTTGGGGAGTATTCCCTAATATTCTAGACCAAAAATAGAGATGTCTAGTATTTTTGGAATTTTCACTAAAATTTGAGAGTTACATTAACCGGCAATGCTGCAAGACGGTCAGATAACTTTGAGTTGCCTACTTTCGTGACGACCGCTATAACTGGAAAGACATATTTTCTCTCAAACGTATATATGCGATATGTGTGTTCATAGTTCTTCTCGTCCTAAACGAAATGACCGATTTTGATCAAATGTTTTTTTTTTTAGTACTTAAGGGGGCTTCTGGGTGGCCACCCGGTAGGTGGCGCTGTAGTCAACACCCACTTTTTTTTTATTTTCAGACCAATTCTTTGCATTTATCACATAAAAAAGAATAGTTCTAATATTTTAGTAGCCGGCCGAGGTGGCCGAGCGGTTAGAGGAGCTACAGTCTGGAACCGCGCGACCGCCACAGTCGCAGGCTCGAATCCTGCCTCGGGCATGGATGTGTGTGATGTCCTTAGGTTCTAAGCTCTAGGGGACTGATGACCTCAGATGTTAAGTCCCATAGCGATCAGAGCCATTTGAACCATTTAATGTGAAACGTCCCCTTAGAAAACTTAAGTGAATTACTGTGCTGGTAAACCCCTTACGTTATTTGATTTTCAAACAGCTGAGCAAAACTGAACGTACTCAGACATTTCTCTCTTTACTTATTCTGATCATCACTAAACTGACACACAATATTTTTAACGCAACGCAATCTGACTTTTAATAATCCCTATACCTATTAACCTATACCTTTCACCTATACCTTTCACAAATCACTTACCTCACAAAAATCTTCGTTACTCCAACTACTACAATACAGCAAGCGCCACTACTGCCAGCTAAATGAAAGATTCAGACTACTGAAGGCACTAACTACTGATAGGCATATTTAGCAAATGAAAGATTTTGATAGAGAGCAAACAATGTATTTACCTTAATAGTGTTCAAAGTCATAATATATATATCAGTTCATGACATCCAGTCTTACAAATTTACTGTCTCTGATGAACACACGTCCATATCATCCGCTCTCAAAACTCCGCCATTTCTCTCCCCACAGCCACCACTGCTGGCGGCTCACCTCCAACTGCGCAACGCTACACGCTGTTAACAGCCAGCTGCCCAACACTACAGTAGCATATACTCCAACAATACAAACCAACCACAACCTTCACACAGCACAGTCAGTGATTTTCATATAGAGCGCTACGTGGCGTTACCAACATAAAAACCTAAACAGCCTACTTGCAAATGATATACGTTTCATTCATAACTGCCCGTTTGCTTATGTAACATTTGACTTACAGATCAATACATTAGCAAGTTCACTGCATAGCAATTCCATTGTGTCGTAGCTTGGCATTGATTTGGCATTTCAATTTCGGATTGCTGAGTTCTGACATATTCCGTGTACTGCAATTGTGTGCATAATGAGAGAATTATTTATCGATTAATTCGACACTAATATAAACAGTGAAGAGCATGTGAATAATATTTTATCTGATATATTCCGTGTATTGTAATAGAGTGGGTACTGTGTGAATTATTTATCAATTGAGTCGACATTGATATATCAAATGAAGTGTGTGTGAAATAATATTCTGTGAAAATGTGAAACATGCACTGTTTGAATTATGGTGTCTACACGTGTTCATGTGGCTTTCTATGTGACCTCCTGAATAACACGTTTTACTCACTGTTCATCTGCTAAACTTCGATGATTAAGTGATGCTTTTGAAGAGTTACACTGCATGTAAGTATATTCTACAAATTGATATAAAGTAAAATAAATGATGTATTCGTTCCTCATGCTTATGTTTTGTGTGTTTCCCATATTTATATTTTGTGAATGTACAGATATATGCCTTGAACAGCACGAACAAATATTGACTGCCGTGCACAAAGTGGTCAGACTGCAAGAAACAACAGAGCGTCAGACCATCGCCCTGTGTACAATGTAGACGCCAGAGACGTGATGGTAAACGTATGTGCAACCGTAAATCAAGAGCAGTGTATGAAGACAAAATGTACAAAGACAAAGGCAGGTGATTGTGCCACTAATGCACCCAGAACACAACACCGACAGCGCACGCAAGCATATCGTCTAATAACGCGCTCTAAATTCGTTCGTCTTACGTTTGAATATGAACTGGACATTGAATATACGATGCTTCCGAAAACTGTTATCGGTGAAATGGACAAAGAACGTCAATACTGTCATGCATTAACATTCAAATCTGTGGCGCGTCAGACAAAGCCATGCTATAGCGTAGAATTCACCACCCGAACCTGTGAAATAGCTTTTGAATGGTATGACTACGGCTTCTAAATTGTTGTTGAGCAAAGTTGTCAAATTGAGTTTGCACTTCCAAATGTCGTCTTTTTGAGCAATCAGAGCAGCAGAGCAACGGCCGTCGAAATTTGGATCGACATTCAGAATTGAAGACTAAGTTTACCATCACATTTCGTAATGCATTATGCCGACCCGAAATTCCTACAAATTTACTTCATGGCCGATAACAAGAACGCGTTGATACCGGATGTCATTACAGTCACACTGAACATATCGAAGTGGCACTGTTGGAGACATTTTTCACACATCACAATCAGTTTGTTCCATCAAACCGTTCGCGGAGTGACACTCACTCGCTCGTCATCAAAGCCAAATAAAAGCGCCAACTGTACAGTACGCCGGCCGATTGAACACAGCCACTATAAATAAAGTTGTGTTGTTATATCTGGCGATCACTTTTGGCGACGAGACATTATCATCCAGCGCAGTTACAACACAATTCAGATGATTGTAGGCGCACAACATTCTTACGACTCTCTACTTTATGCACTGTTATTCTGGGAAGGAGAGGATGGATATCAGAATCCGTCTACAGGTAATAAATTTTCAAAAGGAAAACATATGTCTTCTATAATCTTGTGTTCAGTGCTTCTTTGTTTGTAATTATTAATAGTTCTGCGTTCAGGCTGACTGGCTCGCTATCGTAAAACTCAAACATCAGGCAATGAATGACTTCATTGATCATATTACAGCGCGTTTCAGAATACATGCGTCACCAGATATAGAGGAGCGATTGCTGAACATAGATAAAGGATTTCCAGTTGTATGAGGAACATACATTCGGAGACTACTCAGGACTCTACCTCAAAGTAAAACTACTGATTATTACAACAGCGATCGTGTGCCTCTTTCATGACCTTATCTCACATCCCTATTATTAATTCATACTTTGGACGTGTCGAAGCCAACAAAACTGTAAGCGTAATGATCTGTTATTCATGCCTCCTATTTTTTATTCATTATTAAACCTGCATCAGCATTACCCTATTTGATTTTATGTCTACAACCCTGTAATCACCTGACCAGAAGTCTTGCCATCGAACTTCACTAATTCCCACTGTATCTAACTTTAACCTATCCATTTCCCTTTTTAAATATTCTAACCTACCTGCCCGATTCAGGGATATGACATTCCACGCTCCGATCCGTAGAACGCCAGTTTTCTTTCTCCTGATATCGACGTCCTCCTGAGTAGTCCCCGCCCGGAGATCCGAATGGGGGACTATTTTACCTCCGGAATATTTTACCCAAGAGGACGCCATCATCATTTAACCATACAGTAAAGCTGCATGCCCTCGGGAAAAATTACGGCCGTAGTTTCCCCCTTGCTTTCAGCCGTTCGCAGTACCAGCACGGCAAGGCCGTTTTGGTTAGTGTTACAAGGCCAGATCAGTTAATCATCCAGACTGTTGCCCCTGCAACTACTGATAAGACTGCTGCCCCTCTTCAGAAACCACACGTTTGTCTGGCCTCTCAACAGATACTCCTCTGTTGTGGTTGCACCAACGGTACGGCTATCTGTATCGCTGAGGCACGCAAGCCTCCCCACCAACGGTAAGGTATGGTTCATGGGGAACTGAAATACCAGCGAAATCGCAAATGCGTCCATATTTCCATCCACATACAGTGGCACTTTACGTCTTATGCATGAATACAGACAAGATGCTAAGAATTTCGAGCGAATTTATGTATGTCCAGATTTATTTATGACGTCCACATATACTAACAATTGGGAAAAAATAATAACATTTTTGTTCGCATACCAACCACTAAGACATTACTGCACGTGTGTTCCAGCAAAGGTTAAAATCACTGTTTGGTTTAGTATCCTAATTGCACGTTTCGTACCAACAACTACTTGGTTGTATTTTACTGTGTGGCAAAAATGAGGTTTTCCACATGCGCACATCTTGATATGGTTAATCGACAAAATACGACAAGAAGAAGTTAATAACATTATTTCATAAGAAGTACTACACAGGTTAACTGACGAAATCCCTTTCCATATTGTTACCTGAAACATGATACATGGTCCATCCGGCCTTTTTAACATGACAGTGTCGCGTATGGACAATGCAAAACGTGCTAAGTTTTTCCCAAAACCATTTTTAGTGACACTATTGTGAACATCAACGGTTATCCACTGTATAGTTGTAGGAACGCAGACAATGGAGGTCATTCACTTACAATTCGAATGTGAAACATTAGCATACACATTGACATTGACAATTAATAGAACCACATTCGCCTCAAAATCTTACAAAGCTTATATTAATTTGGGGCACTGCAGTTCTGTTAAGTCAGACAAATAAATTTTCTAACCCGTTTATAAGGGCAGCGATGTGACAGTACTTGCAGTTCAAACTGTGAATGAAAACGACGAATAACACGCTACCAGATGGGCAGATACATCAGCAGCAATGAATGTGTTTGGTGTATTCTGAGTTGTTCCATGCACGAACGAGACCCATTTGCGACGCATCTGGCCGTGCATCTTGAAAACGATCAACGTGTTTATTTCACAGAAGAGAACGCTTTGCAGAGTGCATTCAATGAAACAAAAACCACACCTACTAAATTCTTCAAATTATGCAAACGAACATATATTTTTGTAACTTGGCAAGGACATTGTTTTATCCCGATGTGTTCCGATATTTCACATGGATTAAAGCTTCAAAGAACTGGGAGCCTCGCAGGTGAGGTGTCCAGTTTCCGGCCTTTCTTCGCGTTTTTGTAACATATTCATTGGGCCTATTGTACACTGTTCGCCCTAATCAATGTGAGTGCCCTTTTTACGTTTGTTAAAGGTAAATATTCAAGGAACAACGTCCTTCGATTATTTACGAACTGTGAACGGCCAGTTCGGCGATAGACATCACAACGCTTGCAGCGAACTGGAATTGCTAGAAGACGACAAACATAGGGTCATAACCCTTGCTTCATCACATCAAATCCGTCAGACTATTGTTATTTTGATGACGACATACTTTCCGGCTCAATCATAGAATTTGTGAGATGAATATAAAAATCACATGAGCGAAGATATACTATAAAGAATCCCGAAGACAAATCAATATTCACAAATGGACTACACACCGGAAACATACAGCGAGGCATTAATTCTCATCCAAGGTCATTGCATGCTAACTTTAGGTACTCCAATGATAAGTTTGTGTATTCAATGGTATAATCGGCCGAGTGCCGATATTACTGATACTGATATACAGCGAGAACAATAATTCAGTAGCGTCGGTTTAGCTACTTTTGTTGCACCCGTTAAGCAGTTGCTGACTGACGAGCAAACAGACATTTACGATCAAATTATGTTGACGATTGAAGCCAGTGAATAAGGATTCTTTGTTTTGGACGCGCCACGTGGCACAGGCAAAACATTCGTCATTTCACAGTACGATGCCAAAATAAAATCGCATTAGCCATTCCATTGTCAGGCGTTGCTGCTATATTACTGGAGGGTGGAAGGACAGCATAATTAGCGCTCAAGTTGCCACTGAACGTTAATAACAATGAAAATGAAGCGTGTAACCTCATAAAACGATCCGGTATGAGTGATTTACTAAAAATATACGAAATTATTATTTGAGATATATGCACAGTGGCTCATAAACATTACTTTAAGGCATTAATCAGAAAGCTATAAGATCTGAATGCTAATACCAGACTATCCGATGGGGCCCATTGTTTTTGTCCGGCCGATTTTTGGCAGACGTTACCTGTCATACCACGTTCTATATATGCGGTCGAGATTAACGCATGCTTGATATTATCCAGTTTGTGGCGAAATGCACAGACATTGCGATTGACCATAAACATGTGAGTACAAGGGGAAAACGAGGAATCAACAGACACATTCTGCAAACCACTACTGGACATTTGTGATGGTAAAATTCGTTTGCCATATGATACGGAATTAATTAAATTGTCAGAAAATCTCTGCAACATCTTTACTTCTAAAAGTGAATTAATCAAAACCATATTTCTAATTTAATCAATCAGTACATGAAACATAAATTGCTCACTGAACTAACGATTTTGGCAACTGAAAATGTCAGTGTTGATCAAATCACTTTTCAAATAAAACAAACATTGGGCAGTGAATTGGTATTATTCAGACTGATCGACTTTGTGACTGGTTTAAACGAAGTTGTCACTTTTCCACATGAATTCTTAAATTCATTGGACCATCACTAAATAATCTGAAAATTGGTTCACTAATCACTATGCTTTGCAATCTAAAACCAGAAAACCTGTGCAATGATACGCGATTGGTGATCAGACGTGTTATGGGAAGTCGCATAGATATGAAAACACTGAATGGAAAATTCAAATTGCGGAATACATTAATGCATTGCATTGAAATGATACCATTAGATGCAGAAGTTCAGTTCAAGCACTACAATTTTCTCTCCGTTTGGCCTTAGGAATGACCATAAACAAGGCGTGATGCCAAACATTTGCCGTATGTGGATTGAATCTGAAAAATACAAGTTTCTCACCCGGAAAACCTTAATTAGCGTCCTCATGGGTCAGCAAACCGTCAGACCTCTATATTTACACACCAGAAGAAGGAATGACCAAAATTATTGTATACACATTTGCATTAAGATAAATTCATTTCAACTTTTATTATTAGTTAAATTAGATTTCATAGATCAACGACACTCATTATTTAGATATAAGAGAGTCACTCTTCCCAATTTTTTCGTTATCTAAGCACATTACTGTATGTGACCTACATCAATTACATTCAATAAATTTTTTTAGCGAGGTCTGTGGCAGGACAATATCTGCCTACCGGATCTTCTAGTATACATATGTATTTCCAAGGTTTGTTCGTCATGGATGACAACAATATAATTAAACCGTTCACTCGATTCATATCATAAAGTGGAACTACTGGCTGACAATGATGTTTTATGCATTGAAGTGGAGATGATAAACACTGCTGTCCAAAATTGAAGTAGCACACCGAAACTATGCAAGATTGCGTTTATTTTGCCCCGAAACAGTATAATCATGTGATAGTAAAATATAAACTATACAAAGAATACAGAATGTAAACAGCTGCAATATGCATAACTATAGACAAAAAATTCTTCAGTTTTGCCCAACTTAACGGAATTACAGACGCATTCCGACAACTGGTTAATGCGCTCAGTATGTGATGTGACCACCTGTGGCAGCAGTACCGGGTTTGTCTAACGATGGGGTGTGCTGTGAATGTTGTCATCAATCTCTGCAGCGCTGCTCTCAGGTCTTGGAGAGTGTTTGGTGGATGCTGATGTGATACAACCGGTGTCCCTAGTGCGTCGCAGACGTCCTCTATGGGACTGACATCAACAGAGCGAGCAATCTACGCCATGTGTGCAATATCTTCCGTTTCCAGGAAAAAATGAACTACCTGTGCTCTACGAGGTCGAGCATTTTCGTCCAGCAGTACAAAGTGTGGGCCCACAGCATCTGGCACCAACCGAACATAGGATCCGAGGATCTCGTCGGGATAACTGACTGCAGTTAAACCTTGCCTATTTAAAAGCATAGTTTCTGAAGAGGTGTTAGAGTGGTCAACATAATCCCTGCCCACGCCATTAGAGACCATCCTCCATATTGCACTCTTTTCACAGTGGTTGGGTCCCGAAACCGTGTTTCACGCTCCTTAAAGATGCGAATCCGTCCGGAATGACTGTCCAGCCAAAATTGGGACTCATCTGTGGAATGAATATTGGCCCACAATTCCCGTGTGGGTGGTTTGTTGACGGCTCCGCTCTAGACGTTTCCTTCTGTGAAGACGCACCACAGGTGCACATACAACAGGTCTCCAACAATAAAGGCCACTCTTCCGAAGCCTTTTGTACGCCGTTTGCCGCGATATAAAAGTCCAGTGGATGCTACGAGGTCAGATGCCAGTTGCCGTGCAGTATAAAGGCGATACCGTTGTGCCCTTACAACCAAATAACGGTTCTATCTGTTGATGTTACACGTGATCGGAACCGCCCTGGTCTTCGGGATACATTTTATATCTCTATAAACTGTCGCCAAATCCGAAAATCAACAAAAATGTTAACATTAAGCCATCGGGCAACATCAGTTTGCGACTGTCCTGCTTCCATTCTACCCATGGCCCTCCACTGCAGAGAGCTTGGTAGGTGACTTCTCTGTGCCATGCTGCAGAGTCTGTGACTATGTACACAGTGATTGTGGATCTGGGACTACACGGCAAATACTTTCCCGTTTGACAGGTACTCTGACGTGGTCGTTGGGGTGGGTGTCCATTGACTAGAATGCCGTCTTCCCAGCAGGACACGACCATGCGAACATCTATTGAGAATTGGTACGATTATATCGAGAATCAGTCTCAGGACGTGGAAAAAGTGGTTTGTTGATTTAAATTCGAGTGGTTTGTTGATTTAAATTCGAGTGGTTTGTTGATTTAATTTTGGGCACCAGTACAGACAGTGAGAGAGCTCATACCGTCAGTGCCGATGGTGCAAAGAACCGGTAGTACCTTATTTACCTGTGTTTGTATACCGAAACTGACAAAATTTGAAAAAATATAAATAATAAGTAGATTTAACCAATAACTTCCTCGGGTCGTAGTATGTCGTCGACAGAACCAAGTCAGTGTAACGAGTATATTTTTAGGTAGGTGCGTAAGTTCGTAGCATTTCTCCGCATTTTCCCATTACTTTAATAAACCAACAAATACGTATAACAGAGGCTTTACTCATCAACCGGATATTTTCCTTCTCTGTTAGTAACAGTCTGCCAGGGC
The DNA here is from genome assembly GCF_023897955.1 of Schistocerca gregaria. Classification (NCBI taxonomy): domain Eukaryota; kingdom Metazoa; phylum Arthropoda; class Insecta; order Orthoptera; family Acrididae; genus Schistocerca; species Schistocerca gregaria. The sequence goes on from NC_064931.1 coordinate 841,531,242, forward strand.
TAGGGTAACTTTTCGATTTCGAGACTGTAGATTCAGGTGGTTTTGAGTTGAAGAATGATGTGTCGAACCATAATCGGAGCGCATTTTCATCCAGAAAGGAATTTACTTGAAGGCTGTTCGCTATAGAGCGGAAAAGGATTAAATTCAGAGGGCTCAAGATCAGATGAATAAGATGACTTCCCAGCCCAATTCCTGTATAGTAATTTTTATCAGTCTAGCAGAATGTGGGTACACGTTATCGTGGAGTAGCATCACTTCATGCTGTCTTCCTTATCGTTGTTCTTGGATTAAGTCTGCAGCACGTCTCAGTTTTTCATCATGAAAGTGAGCAGTAATGTTTACAGCCCAGGGAAGCAATTAGTAGTACATTAGACTGTCGCTATTCCACCAGATGCATATCATTATCATTTTTGGAGGCGGGCAGGTCGTTGTATGGGGTGTTACTACTTTGTTTCGGCTCAACCATTCTCTTTTTTCCTTATGTTAGCATAAATACACTATTTATCGTCACTAGTAATGATACAGGATAGGGATTTTGGTGTTATTCACGAGCCAACTGACAACAAACAAGCCAACATCCCATTTTTGTGATTTTGGTTTAGAGCAAGCGGTACTCGTACTTCCGATATTTGGACCTTGCCCACTGCGCGCAAACGTCGCACAATCGTGCAATAATCACGGTACATCACATCTACCAGTTCTCGAGGACGCTGACAGGGATTATTGTGGCTTAATGCGTGTAAACGATTTTCATCAAACCGAGAAGGTCAGTCTGAGCGTGGAGGACCACTAATTTCCAAACGCTCCTCCTTAAAACGATAAATCATTTTCATGCCGTGCTCTGTCCAATGGAATTATTCCCAGCAACAGCGCAAATGTTTCTTGCGTCCTCTGCTGCTCTCATCCGTCTGCTGAACTCAAACAGAATAATATTTGGAAAATGTTCCGATATTTCCATTTGGCTTTTCATTTTCTAGCGTCTGCTACTCCATTCACTCTCTCCAAAGGACGCAATGACAGTATGTAAACTCATACAGCTACCGTGAACCATAAATAAAAGATGACAATCGATAATAAAACCCATAGCCACAGGAATACCACCAAGCAAATCAACAACTCTACAAACTTATGCACGATCCTAACATTTGTATTGATGCTATCGCAACAGATCTCCAATCCCAGAGGATTTAGCTTATTGCTATAGACAATCGTTACCAAGAAAGAAGAATTTGCTGTTGATAAGCATTCTGATCATCACAATTTTAGACCCTCCGCGCAAAGGAAATGTTAAGAGATATGAGAGGTACTGATACCGGCTAATTTGAGATCCATAGCCTAGAAGAAAATAAACAAGACAATGGTCAAGGACGTTTGACATACATTTACCAATCAAAAGGGGAAATATTCGCAACAGGGGATTACGAGGATTTCGTGATTGTCATCATCTGGTAGGTAAGTCCATAGCGAGTGCAATGTTGTAGAGGTGGTGCAAGGACGGGAAGGCGTCATAGTTGCACAGGGATGGGAAACACACAATCCAGATCAGATAAAAGCCATATTAAATATGAGGAAGCGTCAAGTAGAAGAATATGTATGTATTATTATCTGACCACGTGATCATGATGTCACTCCTAGATCCGGATCCAAACCTTAGAGCACTTATCGACAGAATACGTAAAGTCGCACTACGTGATTGGTTGGATGGCATCGCCCTACTGCTTAGGGTCTACAACAGATAGCGTCACATGTGGAAACGGCTTACAACTCCTCCATGCTGCTAAATATATACGATTCATGGATGTGATGATTTCTTCTTATAGTTTGCAGCATTCTGCTGAATTTTTTTTTTAAGGGAACATATGATTGAGGTTGGTTGCGTGATAATTATATAATTTAACATCTTACACTAGTAGTACTAGGAAGGATAAAGGAGGAGTTGCCACTTTCATAAAACAAGGGCAATAATGCAAAACTGTAGAAGTAAGCAAATTTTGTGTTGATCAGTACTTTGAGGTTTGTGCATGTGAACTTCAGTTAGATAATGTAATATTGGTGTTAGCAACAGTGTACAGGTTGAAGCAAAGCAAGCGCTGTATCATGTATAAGATACAGAGGCGAGCGAGTGCACGGGACTTACCCTAGTTCACTGCTAGTAGCGTCACGTCATCGTAACGCGCCTGCATATAGTATTGCACCACATTTAACATAAAAGTAAAAATTAAGATTTGTGTGTAAAACTTTGTTAAAGTATAGTTCTATGTAATAATGTTTCAGGTAACAAATCTTAATGTTATAAAATTAGTAGTTTACGTAAAATTCACGTTTTGAAAGAAAAATAGGAGGCGCTAAATAATGACGCTAGGAAGCCAAAATTTGGTGAGAAGGTGCAGTAAGAAGTCATTAATGAGTGGTGCTGGTTTCCAAAACCATAAAACTAAAATTGACTCCAGAATCCGCGTTTTTCGGAAAAATCAGAGGCGCGAAATAATAGAGCTACAATATTGAAAATTGGTAGGATGCTTCAGTTCACCCTAATAATAATAATGGAAATACCACAATCAGTTACCTCTTCTAGTTTTTTAGTAATTTAGTAAAAACTACTTTTGTGAGTAAAATGTACATAAGCATTATAGATTAAGTACTTTAAATTTTAATGATAAAACAAATTCTTTAAGACCAATGATCAGATAGGACAATTAACAAAGCTACACCAAGTTTTAGTCTTGTAGCATAATTAACAGCTGATACAAGTCTTGATAAAGCTATGGTTCAGAGGTAACAATCTACCGTTAGTTCCACTGTAAAAATTCTAGAGAGTAAAGTTTTAATTTTAGCGGGCTGAGATTTTCTACGTGCTTCTGTACTGCTCAGATGTATGTATACAAAAATTGAGAAGTTTGTAAAGCTATTATTAAATGTGATATTTATGATTATGTGCCTGAGATAGCGATCATTTGGAGGCTGCAGGCATCTGCATAGGAACGGAAAGAACAGATGCTCTCTTGGCGGTACGCGCCGGAGCTATATAAAAAGAGCGGCAGAGGCAGTAGTAAGCTCACTCCGCATTAGACCAACGCCTAGTCCACGCGAGCTCAACGTCCGATCGCGCCTCGCCTCGGGTGACGTCATAGCGGGCTGTGACATGCGCGTACTTAGCAATGTAAACGGACATTGAAAATCGCGAGGACTGTACACCGTCCTGGATCGTTTAGACTTCGGTAACAAACTGTTATTGTGCCGTCCGTGTGAAGTACAATTCCGCGTGGCAAGTGGTGACTAACTCCACTTTTAAGGCGAGCATTAATTAATTTTTTTTAACATTATTGCGAACTATTAATAGAGCACCGTTAGTTAGAGTAATGAACTATTCGGGAGGAACTTGCTGTAGAAGTCGCCTCTGAACTATTAAACGATTGGCTGAATTAACAATATTTAATGTCTTTAGCATTTTCAGAAGTTTCGAGTAATTTGTGTGAGCCTTTAAGATAATAAAATCTTGTTTGGAACTTTAAATTTTATTGAAGCAGCCCTAATCCCGTGAAGAACTATGGATATTTTTCGTTTAGCTGGGCTGTACAGGAATGTGGCCGTGCAGACTGGGAACTAAGGTCAGTAAGTTTCCCTTCGCTTTCTGACTGGCCACCAAATTAGTTGCCAGGCTCGCGTGATTTAAGGTGGCAATGTTCAACTTTCATTCAACATTAAACAACGACTTCTTCGCCGTCCCACATATGTTGCATCGGCAATAGTCTGTTACGTGAAATGAACATTCAAACAACTCATTCGACAACTTCTTCGCCGCCCCACATATGGTGCTTATCGGCCGGGAAAACTGAATTAAAAGCAAATAAAAGTGCTCGATGTGTGAAAGCGATTGGTATAAATTAACGAACTCGGTAGGCAATAACAGGACACTGAATTGAACTAGTGTGGGAACAGTGTTACCAGTAAAGGCGGGTGTAGTGTATAAACAATAAGTGTCTACCGCTGTACGTTGGTTAGTGACGATGGTGAGGAAGGCGACGATGCTGGATCGCGGCTGCCGACGGCGCTGAGACTAAAGGAAGACGGTGCGTCATCGCGGAGCTGCGCTGATCTGCGAGACAGCTGCCGGCTGCGCCGAGCGGTCAACGGTGCCTTGCTGCCCCCCCCTGGAGCTATTGCAGTAGGCGATTCCTGTGGCGGTACTCGACGCTACAGCTGCTGCTGCTGCCTTCAATACGTCGCGACGCGTCGCATCACGATTGCTGGTACACCGCGACGACATCATTCGTCGAAATTAAGCATTTAAGTTAAGTCAAAGACTTTTAAAATATTTATTAACTGCTGCTAACAAACTAAAAGATATGGAAAGTAGTGTACATTTCAGAAGGGAACCGGTCTCTGACCAAGAATCCTCAGGATCAGGAATTGAGTTTAATGAGGATGGTTCCATTAATCCCTCAAATATTGAACTAGAACGTAATTTGTCACCAGTAAATTATGACTTTAATTTAAATGAGAGTGCAGGGATGCAATCAATAAGTGAAATAGAAGTCAAAAGGGAGCCAGTAGAGTTGCTAACTTTGTCAGGTAGTGAAACTGAGCTCAATATATCTCCAGCTCAGTCAAGTCAAGAGATACAAAGTATCAAGGTAGAAGCTCCGGATTGGATGCAAATACTGTTTGCCAAACTCGAATCAAACCAAAATAAAATTGAGGCTAAAATTGAGGATAGTAATAAAGAACTAAAAGAAGAACTGCAATCAAAATGGAATAGTTTGAATTATAAGATAGATGCTATTCATCATGACATTCAAGTAAAAGTAGGGCAACAGTTAACTAAAATGCATAGTACTTTCAAATGTGAAATAGATCAAATTCAAAAAAATTATCAAGAGGCAGATGAACTTTTGGAAGTGAGGTTGTCCGAAAGATTGAGCAACGAGTCCAAGCTTTGCTCTGACAAAGTTAAAGAGGTACAAATTAAAGTAGATACTTGTCAGAAAAACATTGAGAAAGTAAAAGAAACCTGTACCGAAATTCGTGGTGCAGTGGAACAAAGATGTTCTGCCAGGATAGAAGCAGTAGAGTCACAAGTAGAGGAATTAAATACTAACATTGCTAACCTAGAAAATAGAGTAACCTCTGTTAATTCTAGTCATTCTACTCTACAGCATGTGACTTCAGTTGACGCCGCTTTTATAGGGTGTCGACAGTTTTTGCGCTTTGATCCTGATAAGTACATTCACCCTCTTGAATTTTGGAATGACTTTGAGGACGTTCTCCCCAACACTTGGTCAGAAAGAGAAAAAATTTCATTTATAAGAAGTCATTTGTCAGGTGATGCTTTGCGATGGTCAGCGGATGTAATGATCAAATGTAAAACTTTATCTGAATTTAAGTCTGCATTTCTCAACGAATACTGGTCACATAACAAACAAAATGATGTGTTAAGGGAATTCTGGAGTGGTAAGAAGTTTTTCCCAGGGCGTGAATCAGTAAAGGATTTCGCTAGGAAGTGGGTTTCAAGACTGTCACATTTGACAGAAAAGATGAAGCCAGATATGATCATTATGGGTTTAGAAGGTAAGCTGCCGTGGTACTGGCAGAAGAGGATCATTTCCGCCCCTAGAGATAATATAGACAAATTTATTGAATATCTGGAAAGAGTGGAAAGAGTAGCTGCTGCTGAGGAGCAGGTGCAGCAGAATAACAAATCTTCTAACAATCACGTACAAAATAATGGAAACGTGAACGTTAGAAATATGGAAGTTAGGCACACCAAAACAAACTATCGAAACCAAAGCCGTGGCAGAGGAAGAGGGGGTAGATACTCACCACGCTTTCGTAACAACTACTATGACGAAAGTGGAGAAGTAAATACTATGCCATTAAGACAAGAAGGGAGTCATGATGCTACTATATCTAGTGGTGTCACAGATGAACACAACAGGCCGCGTGTGGGAAACTAAATCCCGTCTATGAGGAAACTGGCGCTCACCAGGCGGTAACAGTAACACAGCCAGTAACGGAAACACAATCAGCCGACATACACAGACAGACAACATGGATGACGAAATAAATACAGATAATACCAGTGATGTGTTAAGCCACTCTCACAAAATAGTGGATAGTATTTTGGATACACTAGAAAAATGGGTCAAGGAAGAACAGGAACTCAAGGTAGATAATGGGGAAGAAATAGATAATGGGTTTGAGTCTGATGGGAATAATGATGAAGTAAAAGCTTACATCTTCGATGAAAATGGCAATCTAAAAGCTGAAGCAGAAGTAGCAGAAGTAGAATCAGTACTGCAAAACTTTAGAGAGGAGGAAATGATGTATGAAGGGGGTAGAAATAGTAACGAGGTGAAAGAATCTAGTAGCTGTGTAAACGTGCCACAAATGGTTGAAGGTGACGACATTCTTATGAACAGCAATATTGCGCAGGGACGCAGTTGCTCAGAGGTAGAGGATAGTTTGGCTGATGTGCAGCAAACAAAAGTAGAAAAAGTCGTCAGATGCTTCGATTTAAAGTTAGTGGACAGATTAGAGAAAGCAGCTAAGATTATAGAGCATGATGAGCCCCAGGATGTAAATGTAAATGTAATTGCAACTGATCAGAATTACTTTAGCTGGAAGAACATAGAACGAGATTTATTAGACGAGGTGTGTGAGCAACCTGTTCAATGTAAAATAACTCACCCTGTTATCAAAGTAAACATATCAGGAGTCACTGTGCGTTGTCTGCTTGACAGTGGCAGTGAAGCAAGTGCTTTATCACAAACATTTTTTGACACCATACCCAATAAAGAGAAGTTAACAGTTATGAAAGTAAGAGGCTTAAAGATTATAGGTGCTACTGGAAAAGTCTCTAGACCAGTTCAACACGAAGCTTTGATACCCATTGGTATAAATGACGTAGTAATAGATCATCCTTGTTTGATTGTGCTAGGCTTAAGTGTTGATATGTTGATTGGTACTGATTTCTTATCAAAGTACCAGGGAAAGATCAATTTTGATCAGAACAACTTAATTTTAACTTTACCTGACTCTAAAGTGATAAGAGAGTCTTTTATAGGAAGTCATATAGGCGGTAGTAATGAAACTTGGGAACTGCCTATTAGAGTAATAAAGAATAAAGGATACTTGCAGGAAAATTTGGTTTTCAGTGAGAATGAGGAAAGTGCTAAGGTTGAAGAGAGACACATCCTAAAGGAAATAGAGGAAAAGGTACAATCAACAAAGCAAATTGCTGACGAACAAAGATCAGAGTTAAAGAGTAAGAGAGAACTAGGTCTAAGAAATATTGTGGATCTAAAGGAATTTAAAATTAACAGTAATTAATTACTGTAGGGAGTCTGCTACTCTTTGGCGGATACACGGTTTGGCGTACCGTGCAGTCCCAGCTGGGTGAAACTTTATTTCCTTTTCAAGTTTCATTCCCTTCTTCTGGTCTATCATAACAGGTAAGAATCACATATGTCTTCATGTTGTATATATGCTATTAGGTTTTAAGTATTCTTAGTAAGGATCTACCTAGTGAATGGCAAAACAAAAGTCTGAGTACCAATAAGAGGCAAACATGGCTAAAATAAATAAATTAAAATATTTCATGTAATTGTAAAGGGTTAGAAACTACAACTAAGAGAGACACGTTGCAGTATACGAAGTACGGTATGAATATGAATAATCCATGAGATTATGCAGAAGGTAGTATGTTGCTAGAAATAAGGTTGTCTGAAGGAAAACAGCGTAAGAAGGTAATGCTCATAGAGGCAAGCAATGGCGTTTTAGAATTAAATAAATGGAGATGTGTGGAAGTGGTGTGAGGATCGCACCAAATATATAGAAACAGGACGTCAATAGGCTGACAAAAGGAAAAGGGAGAAAATGAATAAGGTGAAGAAGTGAAGTAAGTAAATTGAAGTAAATGATGTAGGATTAAAGAATAATTCCCTCACGTCTCGTGAAATGGTGAAAAACGCTAAATCTTGCTTGAGGCAAATAAATAGTTAAACAGACAACAGAAACACACAAATATTGGAAAATGCAGAAATTTGGAATCGGTATACGGAAAATAACTAATTTCTTTAGTAATTCATACAATAAAGCAAAGTGCTGGTCAGCAAATGACTTCTTTGATGAACTAATCCATACGATAATTAAGCCAGAGTACATTAAAACTAAAAGGTTACTCAATTTTCTAAGTTGAAGCAAGATCTTAATATATTAATTTGCTAAAAGAATTTTCACTATTTAGGAACCTAAAAGATTATTTATGAAAGAAGAAAGTAGGATCTATTGTATCAGATACGACTTAGTGCTAAATGTCTTTCTGACAACTTCACAATTAGTAAAATAGTGCCAGAATATAAACTATAAAATGTACTTTGTCCTACCTTAGATATAAGTTGAAAACAGAAACTTAGACTGTATTGTCTGTTTCTCAGGGACATGCAGGCTGCATGAATGACTGACAATAAGCGGTAGGGAGATTGGAAGTAGAGACGCAAACCACAGTGAATACAATTTCCTCCCACAATTTTGTCAATCAGTGAAATTAAATGAGTGTTACAATAGGACACCCACCACAGTGCCGAGTATTATAGTAAAAGAAAAATGTGAGTACGTTGCAGTGATAAAAGTCGTGTGTATTTTCTTTTTCAGGAAGAGACTGATTTTTTTTAAAAAAAAATAACTATTTTGTAACCATTGAAAAATTTATATTTCCATGTAAATGTATGTAAATAATTTGTGAATGTCTTCTGTACTAGGTTTTCTATGTGTATATGAGTATGGTTATTTTGTGTATGTAGTAATAAGGAATTTCCTAAGAAGAAGCAACTTAAGTTGAAAGAGGTATACTAAAGTAATCCATCGCTTGTTTGTTCTTTTAGAAATTTAATTGTGTTCAAAAATAGATTTTCACGAAAATTAAAAAGGGGGTGATGAAGCAAAGCAAGCGCTGTATCATGTATAAGATACAGAGGCGAGCGAGTGCACGGGACTTACCCTAGTTCACTGCTAGTAGCGTCACGTCATCGTAACGCGCCTGCATATAGTATTGCACCACATTTAACATAAAAGTAAAAATTAAGATTTGTGTGTAAAACTTTGTTAAAGTATAGTTCTATGTAATAATGTTTCAGGTAACAAATCTTAATGTTATAAAATTAGTAGTTTACGTAAAATTCACGTTTTGAAAGAAAAATAGGAGGCGCTAAATAATGACGCTAGGAAGCCAAAATTTGGTGAGAAGGTGCAGTAAGAAGTCATTAATGAGTGGTGCTGGTTTCCAAAACCATAAAACTAAAATTGACTCCAGAATCCGCGTTTTTCGGAAAAATCAGAGGCGCGAAATAATAGAGCTACAATATTGAAAATTGGTAGGATGCTTCAGTTCACCCTAATAATAATAATGGAAATACCACAATCAGTTACCTCTTCTAGTTTTTTAGTAATTTAGTAAAAACTACTTTTGTGAGTAAAATGTACATAAGCATTATAGATTAAGTACTTTAAATTTTAATGATAAAACAAATTCTTTAAGACCAATGATCAGATAGGACAATTAACAAAGCTACACCAAGTTTTAGTCTTGTAGCATAATTAACAGCTGATACAAGTCTTGATAAAGCTATGGTTCAGAGGTAACAATCTACCGTTAGTTCCATTGTAAAAATTCTAGAGAGTAAAGTTTTAATTTTAGCGGGCTGAGATTTTCTACGTGCTTCTGTACTGCTCAGATGTATGTATACAAAAATTGAGAAGTTTGTAAAGCTATTATTAAATGTGATATTTAAGATTATGTGCCTGAGATAGCGATCATTTGGAGGCTGCAGGCATCTGCATAGGAACGGAAAGAACAGATGCTCTCTTGGCGGTACGCGCCGGAGCTATATAAAAAGAGCGGCAGAGGCAGTAGTAAGCTCACTCCGCATTAGACCAACGCCTAGTCCACGCGAGCTTAACGTCCGATCGCGCCTCGCCTCGGGTGACGTCATAGCGGGCTGTGACATGCGCGTACTTAGCAATGTAAACGGACATTGAAAATCGCGAGGACTGTACACCGTCCTGGATCGTTTAGACTTCGGTAACAAACTGTTATTGTGCCGTCCGTGTGAAGTATAATTCCGCGTGGCAAGTGGTGACTAACTCCACTTTTAAGGCGAGCATTAATTAATTTTTTTTTTTAACATTATTGCGAACTATTAATAGAGCACCGTTAGTTAGAGTAATGAACTATTCGGGAGGAACTTGCTGTAGAAGTCGCCTCTGAACTATTAAACGATTGGCTGAATTAACAATATTTAATGTCTTTAGCATTTTCAGAAGTTTCGAGTAATTTGTGTGAGCCTTTAAGATAATAAAATCTTGTTTGGAACTTTAAATTTTATTGAAGCAGCCCTAATCCCGTGAAGAACTATGGATATTTTTCGTTTAGCTGGGCTGTACAGGAATGTGGCCGTGCAGACTGGGAACTAAGGTCAGTAAGTTTCCCTTCGCTTTCTGACTGGCCACCAAATTAGTTGCCAGGCTCGCGTGATTTAAGGTGGCAATGTTCAACTTTCATTCAACATTAAACAACGACTTCTTCGCCGTCCCACATATGTTGCATCGGCAATAGTCTGTTACGTGAAATGAACATTCAAACAACTCATTCGACAACTTCTTCGCCGCCCCACAAGGTCCCTATTAGGAGACTGGGAGCGGTTCATAAAAACGTTTGGCTTCTTATTGTACTGTCTGTCAGAAAAAAGTTACTAATCTTTGGTGACTTCAATGTGAACTTTATAAGGAATTCTGATAGGGAAAGTGAACTATAAGTGTTATTAACAACATATAACTTAGAATCAGTGATCAATTTCCTTACACGTATAGCTCAGGACAGTAGCACGCTAATAGATAGTGTATTTTTACAGAAAGAGGATGCAAAACGAACATGTGCTTTCCCTGTGGTAAATGGATTGTCAGACTCTGATGCACGACTGATTAACTTACAAAACCCAACAGGGTGTATAGTTCAGAAACCATTAAGTAAAAGTGTGAGGTCACACAACCCAGTATTTATACAGCACTTCAGAGAAAACTTAAGAAATGTTAATTGAAGAGATGTATATAATGAGCGAACTGCTAATGATAAATGCAAAATATTTCCTGATAAATATCCCTCTTTGAACATTGTTTTGCAAAGGACATTACTAAGTGTTACACCACACACTTTTCAAACAAACATTCCTTTACTACAGGTATTAAAGTGTCTTCAGAAAGAAAAAGAAAGCTGCATGAGACAGCAAGAACTAGTAAAGTCCCAGAAGTAGTTTTACACTATAAAAATTATTGTAACATACTGAGAAAAGTTGTAAGTAAATCAAGAAATATATATGTTAGAAAAGAAATTGAGAGCTCTGACAATAAAATGAAAGCAATATGGAATGTTGTTAGAAGGGAGACAGGAAAAGTAACCATTGGGGTAGGTAGTAATACTATTAAAGTGAACAAGACCATCCTAACCAACAGTACACAAGTAGGTAATGTATTTAACAATCATTTCTTAAATTTAAAAGAAAAAAATCTGTGAGAACACTTCAAAAGAAAAATCTAGGCAGTACATGGAAGAGTCTGTTTTCAAAATAAATAGTCAGATTAAGTTTCACCTAACAACCTCTTGTGAAGTAAGTAAAATTATTTAATCTCTGACAAATAAATGTTCTGTTGGAGTAGATGCCATCTCTAAAAAAATATTTAAACAATGTGGAGCAATTAAAGCTGATGTTCTGAGTCACATACGTAATGCACCACTAGGTCATGGTATTTTCCCAGACAGGTTAAAATATGCCATTGTCAGGCAGCTCTTCAAAAAGGGGGACACCACAGATATCTATAATTATCGGCCAGTATCATTGCTACAGCACTGTCAAAAATCTTCGAGAATGTAATGTACTGAAGAGTGATTAGCCATCTCAACAGTAAAGGTATACTTCGTAAATCACAGTCCGGATTTAAAAAATGCTGTTCCACTGAGACAGTAATATACAATTTCACTGTTCAAATAATATAATCTTTAAATAGTAAAATGAAACCAATAGGAATTATCTGCGACTTGTCTAAAGCATTTTATTATGTGAACCATGACATTATGTTATAGAAATTACAATTCTATGGTATAAATGGAATAGCAAATGAGTGACTTAAGTCATACCTAAGGAACAGGAAGCATAAACGTTCCTTATATGATTGAAGTAATTTAAATAACTTTGCCACTTCATGTAATTGGGGTGAAATTACTTTAGGTATTCCACAATGTTCAATCATGGGTCTCCTTCTGTTCTTGATATATGTGAACGACCTCCCTTCCTATCTGAAACAGGAAGCTGAACTGAAACTGTTTCCTGATGATACAAGCATCATTATTAACCTACTAAAGGAACGTCCTATGAAAAAGTGATACAAATAAGGTCTTTGGAAAAGTCATTAATTGGTTTTCTGCAAATGGGCTTGCTCTAAAGTTTGAAAAAACACAGTACATCCAATTTTCTGCTGCAAAAAGTACAGTTCCTAAAATAACTATAACACATTAACAGAAGTCAGTAGACAGAGTAGGGCATACAAAGTTTTTGTGTGTACATATAGATGAGAATCTGTTGGAAAACTCATATATTGGGTCTCCTAAAGCGACTAGGTTCAGTAACTTCAGCGATCACAATAATTCCCAATTCTGAGAATATAGAAATTATGAAGCTAACATACTTTGCATACTTTCACTCTCTGAAGTCATACAGAATCATATTTTGGGGTAACTCTACATTTAGACAAAAAGTATTAACTGCTCAGAATAAAGAATTATCTGTGGGGTTCATAGACGCACATCTTGTAGGCATCTTTTAAAAAGTTTGAGAATTCTTGCAACAGTCTCACAATACAACTACTCACTAATGAAATTTGTTCTCAACATCATGTACCAGTTTAAAAACAACAGTGAAATTCATGATTATAATACCAGAAATAAGGAAGACTTACACTATCCCTTGCCTAACCTATCTTTGGCACAGAAAGGGGTAAAATACGCTGCTGTAAAAATTTTTGATAATTTACCAGATGAAATCAGATGTCTGACAGACAGCAGCTTCAAAAATCAATTGACATCATATCTTCTTGACAACTCCTTCTATACTGTAGATCAATTCTTGAATAGGAATAAATAAATTTCTCTCTCTCTCTCTCTCTCTCTCTCTCTCTCTCTCTCTCTCTATATATATATATATATATATATATATATATATATATATATATATATATATATATACATATATATATATATATTTCTTGTGCACTTGACACGTTCCACATCATAACAGCTACTGTGCAATGTGATTGATCAATGGAATACGCAACCAACTAACTAACTAACTAATTAACTAACAAACTATCTACAATCTTACTAGAGAATAATACAATAAGATTTGAACAGAATACTCGTATATAGCTAGCCGTTGTGGCCGAGCGGTTCTAGGAGCGTCAGTCTGGAACAGCGCTGCTGCAACTGGCACAGTATCAATCTTGCGTCGAGCAAGAATGCGCGTGATGTTCTTAGGTTAGTTAGGTTTAAACAGTTCTATGTCTAGGGGACTGATGACATCAGATGTTAAGTCCCATAGTGCTTAGAGCCATTTGAACTCGTATGAACTTGACTCTCATATCAACCAATTTGTGTATCGTATTATATGTCACTCTCGTAGACAGAACATTGTCAGAGCTATAAATATACATGAGAAACAGGCAAAGAGGGTTCAATATAAATCTTGACGGTCAGAACTTCAAACCTGAAGATTTAACTGCAGTAGAGGAAAACGTGAGTATTCTGCAGTCCATGACGATTACATATCAAGACATATCAAGTTCAGTCATTAATACAAATGGCCTGCCTAATACAAAACACCTAACACTGTGTCTCCCAGTCTACTATGCTACGACATTGGTGCTAAATCACTGTACACTTTATACGTTTACCAATATAGAACGATATAAAAATACTAATTCCACGTCGCTACTAACATAGAGAAAGAGAACATTTAATGCTAAGTCACTAGTAAATACAAACATGTAACGGGAGTTGTAGGTTTCCTACTACCTTCAAATGCATCGAATTTGTGGTTCCCAATTGGGAAAAACCTTTGCTTCGCTCCACCTGTCTGTAACGAAAGAGTTTCACACTGGTATGTCCACTCAATGTGTGTAGGACAGAGGAGATGGATAAAAAAAAGATACACAAGGTAGCATTGGATGTAAAGGCGGTTTTACCTGTGTGTAATGTTAATAGCATTGAATTTTTAGGGAACATCTCCAAGAACGAAAGAGACATTTAATATAGATATATCAGTGTGTTTAATACAGCTTATCCCTCGTATTACAGCTGGCATAGCAGCCAATATGCGATCACAGATGCTACCAGACTCAGCGTTCTGTGTTCAGGACGCTGCTGTTGCTTTCGACGAAGGCCAATTCGCCGACTGTGGACGTCGTAGACATGCATCTAAATCGTTAAGTCGGCAGAGGCGGGGAAAGGAGAATTCAGCCATTAGCTGGAGCGACACAGATTGGTGATTTCCCATCTCGTAGAAAACATAGATGTCTTATATGCAACTGTCAGCAGCTTGTGAACAATGCTGCTTGTGTCATATGACACTACCGAGGGAAGATGCACGCTGGCTGAAGATATCTATAGCTGCGCAGTGTCTCGCATTAATCGCACAGCAGTATGCTTGGCAGAGGTGCAAGTGACTATGGAGTGTCAGTGACTTGAAATATATTGAGATAATTTATTTGTTGCTGTTTTCATCGCTCAGTATTATTTATTTGTGGGAATGTGTATGTACTTCGATTTTGATTGCTATTTACAAGTTTCCTATTACCAGTCTTACAGTAACACTATGGTTTTGAGTAGATTGTTTTTGTGTGTTCTGGGACACTAGGACAATTTTATAAAAAATAAAAATAACACTAGTGACTGCATCACTCAAGATTTTCTTATTTTTGACAAAATTGTCCTAATCGCCCAGAACCTACAAAAACAATCTACTATCCCTTTCACCTAACAATAATGAAATATAATATAATAATATAATAATAGCTATAATGGAAAATCATTTATTTAACATACATTTCCCATAGGTACAATGTAATCTAATTAAAAAATTAAAGAATTAACTACTATTTTTTAAAAAATTAAGAAAGACATTCTTTATATCATTTTCTTAGCCCCAAAAGTTATCCTATTTTTGACTTCTGTGAAAAGCGTGTTTTTTAAAATTATTGTAGAATCAAATATTTAAAAAAGCATTTTTTACAACTTTTTCTTAGCCCAAAAAATGTCCTTTTCTTGACTTCTGTGAAAAACGCGTTTTTTTAAAATTAAATTAAAGAATAAGTATATAAAGTTATTTAATTTCTGCTTTAGCACCCATAGGATTATTATGAGTTGTTGTTCTTAAATGTTTTTTAGGAGATTTATTTATAGTTTTACCACATCTAGAAGAAACAATTAATTAAAATGTACTAATTAACAAACATAAATTTTAGTAAAATTATAAATGGACAACAAAAAAGGACAACAGTAAAAAAATTAAAAATTAGTTAGTTAACACAGATAAATTGCATTGATAATGTAAGTAAAATGTATTAGTTAACAAAAGTAAATTGTGGAAAATTATAAATGGTCAACAAATAATGGACAATAATAAGAAAATAAAAAAAATTAATTAGTTAATGCAGATAAACTGCATTGTTAATGCAAGAACAATATATTAGTTAATGAAAGTAAATTTTAGTAAATTATAAATGGAGAATAAAAAAAGGACCACAATAAGAAAATAGAAAATGAATTAGTTAACACAGATAAATTGTATTGTTAAGGTAAGTAAAATGCATTAGTTAATAAAAGTAAATTTTAGTAAATTATAAATGGATAACAAAAAATGGACAACTATAAGTAAATAAAAAATGAATTAGTTATACACATAAATTGCATTTATAATGTAAGTAAAATGTATTAGTTAACAAAAGTAAATTTTAGTAAATTATAAATGGACAACAAAAAATGGACAACACACCTATTTTTATATCCATTGAATGGAGAACAAAGAGCAAAAAGATTGTGCTAAATGGTGTATAGTTAAAGACATTACAGAATATGGAACTAAGTTAGATAAACCAAGATCAATTCGTAAAAAACCTATAAATAATTATCGTATTAGGAGATATTCTATTCAAATGGCTAATATGCAGAATACTATGAAAGAAATGCCGGGCAGTAGACAACAAAATTGTAAGGGATAACAAAGAACAAAATGTACAATATGGCATGGACAACAAACAACGAAATGTACGAAATTGTATGGACAACAAAGAACAAAATGTACAAAACTGTATGGACAACAAAGAACAAAATGTGAAATTTGTGTGGACAACACTGAACAAAATGAAGAAAATTGTATGGACAACTAACCACCAAATGAACAATATTGTATTGACAACAAAAAAACAAAATTATATGGACAACAATGAACAAAATTGTATGGATAACAAAGCACAAAATGTAGAAAACGGTATGAACAACAAAACAAATAAAATTGTATGATAGGAAAGAACAAAATATACCCAATTGTATGGACAACAAACAACAAAATGTAAAAAATTTTATTGACAACAACAGTTTAAAATGTGCAATTTATATAATATTAAAAAGAATTTAGGTTGTTTTCCAAGAAATCATGGAAACATATTATCAATTTGTAGATACTGCAGAAAATTAAGAAGGTCAGAAAATTAAAAAAAACTAAAATATATTACCCAAATTTAGGTTTAATTCCCAGTTGTATAAAAGAAAATTTCTTGAAATCTCTATTTTAATATCTCTACCTTAGATTTGTTGTTTTTCGGTTAGACAACTGGGAATTATACCACAACAAAAAAACTAGATTTGAGTAATATGTTTTAGTTTTTTTATTTTCTGACCTTCTTAATTTTCTACAATATCTACAAATTGATATTATCATTCCATGCTTTCTTGAAAAACAATGTAAATTCTTTTAAATATTACAGAAATTACATATATTTAAACTATTGTTATCAATACAATTTTTTACATTTTGATGTTTGTTGTCCATACCATTTTGTACATATTGTTCTTCGTTATGTATACAATTTTGTTCATTTTGTTGTTTTCTGTCCTGCATTTCTTCCATACTATTGTGCATATTAGCCATTTTAATAGAATATCTGCTAATACGATCATTATTTAAACATTTTTTACAAATTGATCCAAGTTTACCTGATTTTTTGACATATTCTGGTACACTTTTTACTGTGTCATATGCAGTACATTGTTTTACATTGTTTGTACTGTTCCATATATTATCTGTCTCAATTTTTTGTTTGTATAATATCTGATAAGTTGGTCATTATTTATACACTTTTTACAAATATTCTGTAATGTCTTTATCTATACAGCATCTAGCACATTTCTTTTGCTCTATGTTAGCCATTTAATGCAAATAAAAATAATTGTGTTGTCCATTTTTTGTTGTCCATTTATGATTTACTAAAATTTACTTTTGCTAACTAATACATTTTACTTAGATTAACAATGCAATTTATATCTGGTAACTAATTCTTTTTTATATTTCTTGTTGTTGTCCACTTATTATTTATTAAAATTTACTTTCGTTAATTAATTCATTTTAATTAATTGTTACTTGTAAGTGTGGTAAAACTATAAATAAACCTCCCGCAAGAAACATTTACAGACAACAACTCATAATAAGGCTATGGCTGCTAAAGCAGAAAGTAAATAATTTTATATAGTTATTCTTTAATATAATTTTAGAAAACATGTTTTTCACAGAAGTCAAAAATAGGACATTTTTGGGCTAAGAAGGACTATAAAATTGCATTTTCTAAAATTTAATTCAAAAATTATTTTAAAAAGTAAGTTTTTCACAGAAGTCATAAGTAGGATAATTTTTGGGGGTAAAAAAATAATGTAAAGAATGTCCTTTTTAATAATCGGTTTTTAAAATAATAGTTATTTCTATAATTCATTTAATTACATTATATTCACCTACAGGAAATATAATTTAAATAAACGATTTTTTATTATAAGAAATAATATATTATTTTGTTATATTATATTATTATTAGGTAAAAGGGATTGTCGATTGTTTATGTAGGTTTTAGAAGAATTTTGTGAAAAATAAGAAAATCATGAATGACACATTCACTAGAGATTGTTTTTGTTTTTTATAAAATTGACCTAGAGTCCCAGAACATACAAAAACAACCTACTGTTTTAACATACTCTTACATACTTCTCTTATCGCTAGTGGCGGTAATTTTTGACAAAGTACATATAGCTAAGTTTTGTGAATATATATACTGAAATTTTCGGTTGGATGTCTCACTCTAGTAATATAGACTTGGTAATTATCAATGTCATTAATATGTAGGTGGTGAGGGTATTCGCTGTTTTACAGTGTGAATTCAACAATGACATTTGAGTAGACCTTTCACAGGTATTTATAAATCTAGTATGAAAATTCTTATAGTGATATCACACAAACACACACTAATAATGTAGTGTCTATATAGAATTTAGACTCAGTACTTAGGGGCTGCATACTTATTGTTGACTAATAGATGGCAGAAGATGTTTAATTCCGGATAATGGCAGGATATGTTTACAGTAGGAGGGTTGCTGCTAGTGAACTCCCTGGTAGGACGACTACCAGTAATTTTGAATGATGACTTATTTCGTCTTTTGTCTGTTGGGCTTGTTAAATTAACTCACATGAATATCTTTAAATAGCACTAGTGTATTATCTTTATCCTAGCAATGTGTTATACTTAAATATTTCTATAGAAACTATATTTAACTAAAGATAAGGGTTCGAAGCAAAGATGATCTTAGAAAGTAAATATTCGCGCTAAATTTACTAAGCCAAAGTCAAGCCAGCAGCACATGAAACATGTGGAGAGCAAACAAGAAGTTGAATAATAATCCAACGTGAAATTAAATGATTAAATATTGTTACAAAATGAGGCCTGATTTAGTAAATGTATGCCAATGTAAAATATATATAATCTCAGCAAGATCAGCTGATTAGTTTCCTCAAAAATTCACTTTTTGTGAAATTTAAAAAAAAAACATATAATATGAAAGCTATATAGTTGTTCTTCTTGATTTATGGTCCATTTCATGTAAAAAAAAAAAAATTAGAACTATTCATGAAGCTATGTTCTGACATAGTAAGTTAAAATCAGTTTTTGTGCCAAAATTATGAAAAAAGAGTTGGATAAACTAATGTTTGTAATTAAGCTATAAAGCTAAAATCATTCCATTGTATCTAATACATGTAATGGTGCACTGCATCAATTTTCAAGATGATAATGTAATTTAACATGGGTACCGAAATTACAAAACAGGGGCGCAAGGGATTAGCCGAGCGACCTAGGGCGCTGCAGTCATGGACAGCGCGGCTGGTCCCAGCGGAGGTTCGAGTCCTCCCTCGGGCATGGGTGTGTGTGTGTTTGTCCTTAGGATAATTTAGGTTAAGTAGTGTATAAGCTTAGGGGATGATGATCTTAGCAGTTAAGTCCCATAAGATTTCACACGCATTTGAACACTTTTTTTTAAAATTACAAAACAGACAGTTCAGGCGTCACTATGTAGCCTTGGACCCGCTTGAAAAATTCAAGAAGTGAAAGATGTAGAATTACCAACACGAGATGTTTTTACAGCACAAACAAGGTACAGATTTACTTACAGAAAAATTGCGAGCGTTGTTAGTCTTTATCTAACAGCCGTACAAATAATTTTGTAGTCAATAATGGTGCTAAATGTGCAATTCCACACCCGGTGTTTCGTTTACCGGCCGCACCGAGAATATATATGGTCTGATGTGTCTTCAATTGAAATGTTATTCGATCACTGTCACTCATGCGTGATGTATTTCGCTCTGCTATAGAATATTTCGAGATTCTGTGCAGGAGTATGGCTAATGAGCCTTGGGTGAATGTTTTTCCATCGAATTAGTTAGCACACATTCGTAGTACAAATGCTTAAAAGTGAAATTACTTCGACAAATAATTTACTGAAAACTCTTACGTTTCCTTTCGTGTCGATGTTTTGTTTGATGTGCTATATATTATAGAAAACTACGTGGGCAATTGCTTAGTTTTTTCACCACCTTTAAGGCGATCATTAAACTTTATCTAATTAACAGTTGGAACAATACACTATATTATGTATACTTTGCACTTCGAGTAGCAGGTGGCTCAGAACTGTGTCGATTGCTGAATACTGGGGTAGAAATTTTTACTGATTTGCAAAATGAACACTTGTGTTTCTGAGTATGTATCAGAACACAGATCTTCGCTAAAAGACTGTAGACTTTTATTTATCGTCATAGTTCTTGATATCTCTGCATTATTCAGAGAGAGTAACAACATTTATTTCAGTTTCGGACAGTCAGTGCTATTCACGGTGACCACGAACAAGACACGAGAAAGGAAGACGGCGCTAAGCATCGGTCACTACCGGTATTAAGTGCAGAGAACGTCGACATGTCATCACATTTCTATGTTGCAGCGTGATGGCCGCACGCCTACGAGTGCCAGCCCCCCACCACCGTACCGCCCCCCATCACCGTACCTCCGCCCACCATCCCGCAGCACTGCTGCAATAGGCGATAATAGCTGTCATCACTGACACCATATCTGCTGCTGGTGCCTGCATTACGTCGTGATGCGCTACACCGCTATTGCAGGTACACCACACCAGCATCGGCCGTTGAGGTCAAACAAATAAATTACTTCAAGAATTCTTAAAGCATTTATCAACTTCTTCTAATCAAATGTTAAAAATGGAGCCTACTAGAAAGAGTGATATAGAAAGTAACGTAGAATCACATTCTGATTAGGATGTTGTACAATTAGATACTAACTCTCCGGCAAAATATTTTGAAGATGGCAGTGTCAAAGTAAAATTTTCAAATGGTTCTGATCACTATGGGACTTAGCATCTATGGTCATCAGTACCCTAGAACTTAGAAGTACTTAAACCTAACTAACCTAAGGACACAACACAACACCCAGCCATCACGAGGTAGGGAATATTCCTGACCCCGCCGGGAATCGAACCCGGGAACCCGGGCGTGGGAAGCGAGAACGCTACCGTACGACCACGAGATGCGGGCGTCAACGTAAAGGCAGTGCCAACGTCTGATGATGCCGTGAAGTAAGTTGAGGTTACGAGAGAAAAAAAGGAGACAGTGGAAGTGTCAGTAAAACTGAATTTAAGGGTCCAAAGAGTCAGAGAATGCTAGAGTCTTATTTGAAACCAGCTTTTAAGCAGAGTGGAAATAAAAGTAGGTTTACAAGATTGGATCCAACTGCTATTTGCTAAAATAGAATCCCAAAATAATTATCTGCAAAAAGAGATTATTAAGTACATTATTAACCTTAAAATCGTTTCCTGTAAGTACATATGAACATAATTATTTTTATAAGCTACACAGTTATCTCCATTAGCACTACAGAAACATTATTTCTAGATTAATTGATTGGTAACTGCAAAGGAAGCCATTAACAAGAAATTATAATCGGATGTGTTTGATACAGTTGTTCCGTTATAACATTCACGTCATCGGTACTATGTTAACCTAGTCACATAACGATGGCGCATTGAACTATTCCATTCTGTGTCGTGCCAGGATCGCTCTCATCCCGGAACAGCAGCATTGTCTAGTCACATTTCTCATATGCGCAATGCTTCACTAAACGTGATCATTTGAAGACAATAAGAGAGATTGTTGGTAAAATGTTAGAGGGGAGGAAAAACCATTTAATTGTTTAAAGTAATGAGGGTAATTAAATAAACTTAATCTATGATTTGAAAAACCATAAAAATATTTCAGGAATGAAGTGTCAAAAAATTGAAGGAAAAATTTTAAAAGGAAAATATGGTAAAATGTTTTGTAGAATGATTTGTTTCAAAACAAAAAAGATCAAATAGATTTGTGAAGCATTTGACGCGCACTTGAATGACGCTCTAAATGACGTTCTGGCTGAGAATTTAAAGATAAATATTTAGCTTAGAATCGTAGAATTCTAAGTGATATTTGTCTGGTAGATTATGTAGACTTGGGAGTCTCATTTGCTTCAAATGATTTCGAGCATCATTAAATCTCAAGTCAGTTGCTTCTGTAAGCTGTTATTATTATTATTTCTTTTTTACTTTTAGACAAATCATTGTACTAAATATTAGATCGTTTTCTTTTATCAAAATTATTTCGAAATTATCTGGTACTCAGACGTATCGCCTGTCAACTGAAGCATTTGGCTCTGTACAGTGCGCTTACTACAGATTAAGCATTGTAATTGTCCTATAAATATGGATAGCTCACGATACTACTACCTTTTCCGTGAAGTTGCTGCTACGACCCACGGCACATCCGTATTGCCATACGATTACGTTTTCTTCATCGGGTATCGTAAGACGTAGGTCACCTGTAACATATACTGACCAGTTGATGATGCATGTATTTGCGTGGCAAACTACGATTCTCCGTCCGGTCCATGTGAATTTCAGCCTATTCAGTCAAGCCATCACTAAGCAGCCTCTCAGCCACAGCTCTCTAAAGGCCATTTGTATTTTTTGCTTCACTTGTGTCAGGTATGCTTATTTTCCTGGCCCTTCAAAGGGGAGGTTGGATTCCCATTGTAGACATATATTTCGAAACATTTGCATCATCAAATTACGCACATTCATGTCCTCTGCTTTTAATGGCAATGCTCTTAACGGCAAGTTTAACCAAACATATGTCACCACCTTCCTTCACAGCTTTATTTCTCATAATATGGATGATGTCACACCAACGTATGGACAACGTCGTAGACGCGCAATGTGTCATGAAAACCATCGCTTCGCAAAGGTGACGTCTGAACTTTCCATGATGGTCGTTACTCAAGTGCTGACCATGGGATGATACGGAGGTGAGTGGCGGGAGACGGTGGTCGGGATCCACATTTCTTGCTGACAAAAAAAAGGGGGGGGGGACCGGCGAGTACTCCTCTGGGTCGGTTCCAAACTTCCTTACCTTCCAAACTTCATAGAACTTCTCCTGTTTTATTTGCGGTAAGATCACTCTTGGCATACGGGATACCGCTGATACATGCTATTGTAGTGTTTCTCGGCGTATTCCACTGATGAACTCTTCTCGGGTTATCAGCCGAGTGGTGGCGTCTTCTTGTCGCAACGTTTCAATGAGTTTCGATGCCCATCATCTTCTGACATCGTCGCCAGTAGATGATGGGTACGAACCTCATTGAAACGTTGCGACAAGACGACGCCACTACTCAGCTGATAACCGGAGAAGAATTCATCATCGCTGATAGATGGCTTCCAAATAGCCCACTGTTTGGTTCCAGAATTTGTCTTTCATTTCGTAGCGAAGAGTGCGATGTTGTAAAATTATCTGACAGATTAAGGTCTGTAAAATCGGGAAGGTGTGTCGCGAGTCATGAAAGTTCGTCTGGCACATAGTTTCATCTACGATGCGGAGCGAAAGACTTTTCTTGGAAAGAAGCCTCAGGCAGCACGTAATATGTATTCTTGCTGCAGGAGTTATTGTCCAACAAGATAGGCACTACAATTTTGATTTATGAGAATTATTAGGTATGACTGCAGCTAATCCACAACTGTATCGTAAAAGCACCACTTCTGAAACGAAACGGTCCGTGTTTGAGAGCTGGTCTGGCACACGGTGCTGATCTCTCCAGACTTTTCCCAGCACCACACATTCCACCGCAGATTGAAATACTCTTTCTGAAAGCCTTCTACAGAAATAATATAAACTACTTTAAACATGAGAAACCAATAACCAGACCCAGCTGTAGGCTTGCTTTTGCATTGATGTGCATGCACATGAAAGTTTCTGCACACGACGCCCTTTCTATAGCAGTTTTCCTCTGTAACTTTGTCGAATATCGTATTACAATTTTTAACATTTCTATCACAATGTGTAGTAGCTTAATATAAAAACATCTGTGTATTTCAAAAGTTTCACATATTCAGCATGGAGCAAGGGAAGAAACGAGTAGCACAAAAATTGATTGAACTGATAGTATCTTTCTTTTTGCTTTTTAATGAATAGACGATGAGAGGTCACTGAAGGTAATAAACAAAGTTTTACAGGTTCAAATCCGGCCTCGGGCAGGGATGTGTGTGACGTCTTTAGGTTAGTTAGGTTTAAGTAGTTCTATGTCTAGGGGACTGATGACCTCAGGTGTTAAGGCCCATAGTCTTTAGAGCCATTTGAATTTTTTGACATGTTGCAATTTCCTGGTGCTATATGCCATCGTGCATCTGAAAACAAACTGCATGTGGCGTTGGGCATGGCCCTAGAGGATAGATAGATACTTACATTGCTCCATTGTGCCTTCCCGAATGACGACATCACCGAGTAAATGCCACGAAAATGTTCCCCAGACTATGACGCCCTCCCGTCCAGTCTCGGCCATCAAGAAGAATACTACACAGTGTCTACATTCTGTCCAATGAAGGGTAAAACACGATAATCAGAAAAGGTCACCTGTCGCCACTCAGCGGACGTCCATTAACGGTACATGCGCGCAAATACTACCCTTCTTCCTCGATTGACAGCAGTCAACTTGAGTGCATGTATCAGGCGCCTGCAGCTGAGGCCACACTCAGCAGCCACATGCGCTGAACGTTCGTTGAGGGGACACTGCTGGTGGCCACTGGGTTCATCTGGAATGTGAGTTGCCTAACAGTTGCACGCCAGATAAACCGCTGCGTTTCTGCAGCATTGGTCGTTCAGGAGACACTGCTGGTGGCCACTTCGTTCGTCTGGGATGTGAGTTGCGTAACAGTTACACGTCTGATAAATCTGTCTTTCCGCAGTACGTCAACTAAACAATTTTTCACCGCCCCCCCCCCCCCCCCCCCCATTCCCCGCCGCACTCTCACGACACGTTTTACATACATTCCACTGTAAGTGTTCCCAACTGACATCTGTGAGTGGTTATTGCACGCTGAAGTCGAACATAGTGGGTGGTCACAAAATGTGAGTGGACCGTGTAAGTTCTGCGCTACAATGTTTCTCGCCACGTTGCTGTGGTCCATGCAGAAAGAAACAGATTCTCCAGTTTGGTGGGAAACTGGTGCGTTGTTTGGACACAAATGTATACGTGGGAATAGTGAGAAACTGTAAGTCCTAAAAATCTATGCTACATCAAACCTTGTAATAGAAGGGCTCTAATTTTAGGTTATGGATCTATGGACCTCTTCCTTATGGCTACGAGTAGCAACCAATCACTTAGCAATGTCTGCTTTATCCGTCAGTGTTCAACATATTCACAGCTGACAAGCTTCTGCCTGAACGATCAAAAAGATTAACCTATGTGGTTGATTAGACGTCCGGCTTTCACGTAAAGAGCTTCTGATCCGTCAAACAGAAGCTCTGTAAACCCATATATACCTTTGCGGTCTGTACAGAATACGCCACTTGACACCAGTGCTCTCTGAAACGGAGGTTATGGATTTTACTATACAAAAAAACATGTATTAAATACCGGGAAACTACATTAGAACAGTCTCACAGAACTAATACGTAAGTGTTTACTCCCACTGGGATTGAATTACAAAACGTGCTCCTCAAATAAAGCAACAGATGAGTGTACTAACATTATAATGTCATAACTGTCTAACATGTCGTGATGATCACAAAGAGACATAAAGAATACTTTTTCTCTTGCTGTTAAGTACTACGTAGCTGAAGACGCAATTCCTTTGTTGGCTACATTACCACCCTGAAACGTGCTGTTTGAGGACGTTGGGCCATACACGACTTCAAAAACTCCAATCTTGATCTTCTACTACACCAGCTGACAAGGCACCCAGTAGAAATAGTACCAATGTTATAACGTATGTAGCTCATGTCTTGTCTCAATATCAGTCAACACACCATCATATTAGAGCAAGCAAACGTGTTCCTCAGATCACAGGAAATCCCTCAGTACCTCCGAAACCAGAAGTGGTAGTACCT
Source organism: Schistocerca gregaria (assembly GCF_023897955.1). Taxonomy (NCBI): domain Eukaryota; kingdom Metazoa; phylum Arthropoda; class Insecta; order Orthoptera; family Acrididae; genus Schistocerca; species Schistocerca gregaria. The sequence continues at coordinate 841,557,350 of NC_064931.1, forward strand.
CATTTAGTGGCTGATACTTGACGAGGAGCTTCCTCCTCGGTGCGTACATAGTAAGTGCATTAGTAGGCAACATAACAAAATGCTCTGTATTATGACAAGATAGAAAGCCAATTTCAAGAAATGAGACGTGAATGTGAAGTCTGCGTTGTGTGAATGCATAAAAGAGAAGATAACAGCAAAATTACCTCAAGGAAGTTTTTTTACGGGCGCTAGTACGTCGGGCGAACGATTAACAGGAAAGCCAGAGATACTTCAGATGGCAGATGTTTCGTTGAAACGTAAATATTTTTAAGTAGAATTAATACATTTTTGAGAGAATCTCTAACTCTGTTGTGTGTTGCAACAAACTTTTTGCTATTTATCATGCCTCAATAAAAGAAAATAAATACGTTACCACAAGCACAATTAGCTACCAAGAAAAAAACATCTTGTCTACCTGCGACCTATTAATGACCCTTTCATTGGTGTCCATTCGTGATCCCGTCATGTTTTCATTGGTTCTACCTTCAAAGGGAATACACATTCGTCTTTCAATCGTTCACGGAAAAAATTTTCACAATTTGCAGTTCATGACAGATTGTTTAAAATGGAGCATTAATCTTTACTAGAACATGAAGGGATGCATTTCATATATGGTTCAACAGGATGTAGAGCCCAAAAAGCTGAAAGAATGTACAGAAAAACTGTCATGTAAGGTGACATTGCAACTCGAAGAAACTTACAAGAAGCTCAATCTATCAAGCCTCTGAGAACTGACAAATTTCTCGACAAAAAAGTTGTGGCCCCTGTAGAATTTTTGGTGGTACAAAGTAGTGTTCCATCTTTGAACTTAGTACACTGCTGAGCCAGATCTATTTCATTTTCATAGGGTGACGTGATCTAAAACACACATTTAAAAGTCATTTACTATTGAAGAATTGCTAAACAATACCACCAACTATTTGCTCAAATATGTGTAAATCCCACAAATCAAATGGCAGGATTCGGACTAAATAGTGGAGACTCAAACAAGTGGAAAATGATATTATTTGAGCCACCACTCTTGCGCTTATTACGGATGTAGAAACAACATAGGACGGCTTGAAAGAATGTATTATGGTAGTTTATGGCTCTGAGCACTATGGGACTTAACTTCTGAGGTCATCAGTCCCGTAGAACTTAGAACTACTTAAACCTAACTAACCTAAGGACATCACAAACATCCACGCCAGTGGCAGGATTCGAACCTGCAACCGTAGCGGTGGCGCAGTTCCAGACTGTAGCGCCACTCCGGCCGACTGGTAGTCTATCATGAACCACTACGCACCACAAATAAGGCTGTGGACTGAGGAGGTGAAGCAAGCCGTACATTGTAAAAAGCGGCTCTATCAAAGTTCCTTACTTCTAAAAGAGTAGCTAAGGATAATGGTTATCGGGAATCTAGGAGAAGGCAGTTGCTTTGCTAAATTACCGCACTTCAACGGAGAGTGTGATAAACTTAAAACAGTAAGTGGGGCGTGAAAAATCTAAGGAATAGCGAGTCGGCATCATAGTCAAGCAGAAGGCCAAAAAAAAAATTCTGTGGCATCAACGAGGAAAACGGCAAACTTGTCACCAATACGACGAAAGTAACAAATCGGTACTTTGAGGCAGGGATTTGGCTGTAAAATCATTACATAAAATGAACAACGGAAAAGCAAAGTGACCATACGATCTATCTTCCTATATGTGTGGAAATCAGGGCACTGGAATTCAAATGAATAACTGACCGATTATTGAAGAGGAAAGTGATTGGGCTTACATCAATCAATGTGGCTTCGTGAAAGTTCGTGGGACGACAGAGGCCGTATCTGTTGGTTGCCTGCTTATTGAAAGTCACCATGAATGATGTGGAAATCAGGACACTGGAATTCAAATGAATAACTGACCGATTATTGAAGAGGAAAGTGATTGGGCTTACATCAATCAATGTGGCTTCGTGAAAGTTCGTGGGACGACAGATGCCGTATCTGTTGGTTGCCTGCTTATTGAAAGTCACCATGAGAAGTCGAGGTACCTGTACCTTGCCTTCCTTGAGCTCGATAAATCTTTTGTTGGAGAACCATACCAACTTATTAGGCTTTCATCCGGTATCTGATGTGTTACCTCTCCTCTGCATCGCAGTCATAGATACAGTCACAATAGCTGTGCAGAAAAATATGCCCTGGACCTTACTGTATACTAATGAAATGCTGCTGGCCTATAGAGACAAGACGGACCTGCATTGTGAGGTCCAAGCCTGTAACAACTGCCTTGCCGCAATAAGTCTGAGTCACAATATAAATAAAACTTAGTACCTAAACACAGATATAAATGTTTCGGATACCATCAGACTGTATGGTTTTAGCGCGGCAACAACGAGGACTTTTAATTGCCTATGTTCGACCGTTGCTACTGATGGAAATCTCATTTCAGAAGTCTCCTACCACCTGAGCTGCACATGGTTCAAGTGGCTTCCAGTGACTATTTTTTGTGTAATTGTAAGATTCCAGGTAGAGTCAGTTCGAATGTACACCAATTTGTAACGCTCTCAGTTGCACTGTATGATGCTGAATTCTGCCATTCAACAAAAGAAGTGGAACAACGACGGGTCGTCACGAAAACAAAGATGTTCAGGCGGAATGTGGATTAAAAGTGCATGTTAATGTCACATATGATGAAGTTCCCATGTTTCATGGAATGACACCAATAGTAGACAAGATGAGAGAGAACAGTCTATCTGGTATGGGCATGTTCTTAGTGCCGACGCAACAACGGTGGCTAAGAGCTGAGTAATTGGTGAATGGCCATAAAGACGAAATGTGCAGGAATGGCAATAAACCGTGCTGGAAAATCTCTATATCTCTGGACTACACCTTGATGAGGTGGCCACAAAGAGCAAAAACAATGGAACCCGCCAGCATGTGGGACAAATGTTAAGGAAGAAGAAGTGTTTAGTGTAGTTTGGCAGGAGTTTCATTACTGTTCACCGGTCAGTTTGCCCAAGAAATGCACGTTTCGAGAAACACATGGTATTTCAAATGGATCCATCCAGATTGACAACATTACCTTCCACATGACTGAAGATAAAAACTAAGGATAAATTTTAATTGGTCCCCTGTAGCAGAATACTCAGAGAATATCCGTGGACTTTCTCTGTAATTATGTTGTGGAGATCGGTTTCACCCAGTTTACAGCGCAAGCCGAAGACGAAGACATGACGGATGGTACGTTGTACCAATAAGACAGATTTTCTCTCCTTTTTGCCTTCTCCTAATGGGTGAGGGTGAACGACGGAATACATAACTCCCTACGCTTCCAAATCTCTCTTATGTTATTCACTTTATTCCTTCGCGAGATACACAATGATAGCAGCGAAAGTGTGTTACAGTCTACCTGAAATATCAAGATATACACACCATCGTTTCACGAGAAGAATGTCATCCTTCCTCCCAATGATTTTCAATTACATTCCCCGAGTGCCTCTGGTACACTATCGCATGTTCTACGCCGACTTGAACGATTGTAGCTACACGTCTCTAAAATCGACTGATGTCAGCGGTCATGCCCACCAGATAAGGTCTCCAAACGCTGGAGCATTTCTCTAGGATTAGACTCACAAGAGTCTTGTAAGAGATTTTCCTTACAGACACACTGAACATTCCTATAAACATTCCAGTAAATGTAAGTCTTCCAGTTTCCTCCTTATCAGAAATTCTCTGAATATATCGAATTTCATATAGTGTCTTCGTATTGTTTGTCAACATTCAAAGAAAGTGACAGGCATTAGAAGTTCACCACTACAACTGTAATCGAAGACTGACACGTTACTTTCTGTGTTGCAAGTATCATCTAGTATTCATTCATATTTAAATACAGTTGCCATTCATGAATGCAGGTGGGAATGTTTTCCAGTTCCTTCTTCATTTCCTTACGAGTTACATTTTTGTTATTCGTTGTACGATGCTTATGTCAATAAATGACTAAATTTTATTCTCTTATTAATAGCCTCTTAACTCGAAGTACAATCTCTGTAAACGTTTGGGGCATCCAGTGTACAGAGAGAGAACATCTATAGCTCACAAACTGTGGTCAACAATATGTACTAAACCCACAGTACTGTGTAGACTGACGTACGAAAAATAACCTGTACGCAATTAACAAAGTTTTTTTCAGTAATCGTAGGAGCTTATAGTGAAGAGGAAAGGAAGCGAATTTAAGATGACTCATATGAAATAGTCACCTTAAAAAATAACACAATTTTGTTGTTCAAATAGAGAGATGAAAAAAGCCGCGAATTAAACACTTCTTTCAGACGTTCTTACTGGGTATGACATCGAAATATAGCGCTGAGTGAACAATGGAAGACGTACGTTTCACGAGATGCAGACAAAATATGTACGCAAGGAAGACACTGAAGGATAAATTTCCCGCCGCGGTGGCAGAACGAGTGCCATCCGTCAGCCGTGTTGATTACCGCTCGCCGTCAGCATGGGAAACAAGATGCGGCGGCGACGGCAGCGCCGGCACGCAAGTGCCAGCTGTCTTCTCAGAGAGATTTCCTGCCGCTCATGTATGCCAAGTCTGCTAGATTTTTCTCCGTGATTCCATTTCTTCTTTTCTTTTGGAGTGTCAGAGGCTTATCTTCGTCTGTGTACATGTTGCTCTGCTTAGTGACAGATGTTACTTACTACCGCCATATCATAACACTTCTTTCGGGTTATGTGCAGCACAAGATTATTTGTTTACAATTTTGAAGACTTGCAACGTGCTCCTGAAATGAATAATTCAGTCTGCAGTGAAATGTGTGCTGTTTTAAACTTCCTCACAGATTAAAGCTGACCGCTAGTCAAATCTTGCTACATCGCATGATCTGCTCCGACAGGACTAACAAATTTTCCTTGCAGTCTTTAACCTTGGCAGTACCAAACAACTTCTTCCTGAACCTCAATTATGATCTCCTGCATACCGTGTTGGACTATCATTTCTGGAAGAAAGGTATCACGTGAAATTTACTTCTAGTTTTCTGTACATGTTTGTACCCTGTGGACAAAAGAAGACAGTTTCTATTTCATTAATTACTTTTGACGTATGTGGTTGATCGCCATGTTCAGGGTGTTTGTTGTAACTTGAGACTACTATATATCTCGAAAACGACGCGTCGTACGAAGAAATGTTCTGTGAAAAGATAATATTGGTAAAGGGGACATCTATGTGTTCTTACAACGAGCCACCTACTAACCACCCCTCTTGTGCGGGCGGGGTCAATTTAGAATTTTAAAATAAGAACCCCCACATTTGTGGCATGTTCAGATTTTACACCCAAAAAAAATACGTACGATTTACTGAAACCATTGTTTTGCATTCGTGGTAGATCGCACTGCACTCGACAAGTATCGACTGTGCCTGTTTTCGCAATTAAGAACCGACGCACATTCTACATTTAATTTGCGATGTAAATATTAACTTTTCAGCTCGAAATTTTTTTTCGCGTTAAGGGTCGTTTTCGAGATATTTAGCTGACTCAGGTTAAAACAACCTGTATATCATCCATAATTGCCATCCGGCACCCTATTCAATATTTTTTTTTTTACTTTTCATCAGAAAAACACTAGAACTAGTTCTGTCTTGGGTGTACACTGCCTGACAAACCACGTGAAACACCCAGATGACGTGATCGGGTGTCAATGCGCACGCAGCCACCATTAGCGCGTATATAAATGATTAGAGCTGCAATTCTAGTGAGAAGTGGAACACCAAATACAGTGAACTGATGCTGTTCGTGTTTAGTATTGATACCACGCCTCTTAGGCTATAGAAGTGGTGTGAACAGCGTGAAAAATATTAAGTTGTAGTGTACTCGTATGATACAGCGTTATCAGAACCTGACAGAGTTTGAACGGGGCCATGTTGTGTGTTTCCATTTGGACTGCTGGTTGAGACATACTTATCTCAGATTTGTAGGGCATCCTCGTCTGACAGTGGCCCGAAGTTGGATTGTATGGGGTCGTGTGGGCATGAATTCTCGTTATGTACGTTCATGGCGACCATGTCTGACCACTGCAAGGAAAGATTGTCGTATTGTGCAACAAGCACATCCTAAACTATTCTTGTCTGCACCTGTAGCCCCAGAACAAGTAATGGACTCGCCGAAACATTCTCTATCATGTAATTCTATTTGTTGGAGACTAGCGCTAGTGGAACTGGGGAACTGTCGTGTCGTGTATAATCTTCCATTAACACCAGAACACAAACGGTTGTCTTTGGAGTATTACCCTGATTGGGAAGCATAAACTCTTCATGAATATTTAGAGATTAGCTGCGATTCTCCGCCAACCCCGATATTCATCGTCGACGTGTATGTTGTCGACCTTGGGTGATGGCTCATTGTTCCAGACCTTAGGGAAGAACAGCTGTGTTACTCCTGGCGTCAGGTCTTGGGATGCTATCGGGTGTATCTTCAGGTCACGGCTGGTAGTGTCTGAGATAAATCAGATAGTACAACGGTACGTCATGAACATCCGGCATCCTCATGTGTATCCTCCAACTTGAAAGTACTCGTCCGCATATGGCACGTGTCAGTGTGAAGTGTTTGCATGATGTTGAGGTACTCCCATGGCCAACAAAATGCCCAGATCCCTCCCCAACAGTACATATGTGGAACAAATTCGGACGTCAGTTCTTAACCATCGCCAGAACAAATGATATCGATTACCAGTTACAACACTTTTGAATTAACATGTCTTCGGGTAGGATACAATGGCCTGATGAGACCCTTCCCAACCGCATCAGTGTATGCGTCTACGCCAGTGGGCGTCTGAAACCATAGAAATAAGTGCGGTCACAGTGAAAAGTTCTTTATAAATCCAATTCGAAATTTCACCAACGGAAGTGGCACATTTACTCTCTTAAACCCTTGAAGTTTCATTCAGTTTCTTTCACCGCTATTCGGTGATTCACGTTTTATATCTGACAGCGTTTTATTACGCGTTGTATTGTCGAGTGGATTATCAGAAATTAGCTATCGAAAACATTGAATCAAGAATAGTTGTGCACCAACAATATGAGAAATAGCAGTGCATCAGACTTCGGGCGGATTTTGGTAGCCCACTAGCAGCCAACTACTTCTGGAACCTTATTAATTGTTGATAACTGTACATACGAGGAGGCAATTGCGTGGGCTTCTTTTTCTGAAACAGGTGGATCACTTGAGTAATCTTACAATCTTCAACAATTTCTAATAATCATTGATATAAAGAACTACGATTTGTCTGCTTTCACCTCTTAGAACTGAAAAGTGTCCTCAGTGAATCATGACAAAAGGTGTCTGCCAAAAAAAAGCGTACTAACGATGGTTCGATTAGAAGAAAAGGGAAATAGGAAATAATACTGAAAGTGATAAGTGATTGAGGTAAGAATTATGAGATTCTTGTTTCTCACCTCTTTACGCTATATATTGGTGCAAGTTCTGAAGCTTCTCTCGTTACAAATTTGAACAGAACGTAATAATGACTTGTTATATTTCTATAAATTAATCTCGTGGTAAAAAAATTAGGTATCCTAAACAGTCGACTTTACATAATTTACTAAAATTTCCATTTACTTCAGATATTGGTCAAAACATTACTTATGTAATTGTTTACGAAACCTATTTATACAGTACATAACATATTATTTTTAGGGTTGAATAACATACTTAACTTTTTTCTTAAATACATTCACGTCACTGATAATGGGAAATAAATATTGTCTTACACAAGTGGCATATATAGAAATTTTAAAAACTGTATTTCCTAAGACCGGCCGAAGTGGCCGTGCGGTTCTAGGCACTGCAGTCTGGAACCGCGAGACCGCTTCGGTCGCAGATTCGAATCCTGCCTCGGGCATGAATGTGTGTGATGTCCTTAGGTTAGTTAGGTTTAACTAGTTCTAAGTTCTAGGGGACTAATGACCTCAGAAGTTGAGTCCCATAGTGCTCAGAGCCATTTGAACAATTTGAACCATTTCCTAATTATATAAAGTAATCCATGTTACTTATTTTATCCTTTTATTTTTGTCAGTTCAAAAGATGTAGCTTTGCTTAAATCGTTCATTACTGTAAAACACGAAGTAACCACCAGTAATAATCTGAACCATTACCGTTTCTAGGACATTCCAGAAAGTTATGTTATAATATACAGAGCAAATTACGCCCCGAAGGATATAGTCAATTTACGGTCATTGTTGATGCTACATGCAGCATGTAAATTAAGTGCCAAACGCGAGATCTTTGCCTGAATCAGTAGTCGGCCACATATATGTTAAATATGCTTGCTTTTTGAATTTTGGTTATCATGAAAAAGCCGTAATCACAGAAAAGTATTCTTTAGTAGAGGAGTTTTCTTTTCAGACTTTGTCGACGTAATAAGAAACAGAAATGTGATACAAACCATCAAACATTGTCATTCTAGAAAAAAAAACCTCTTTACTGTGAATTAGCAAAACCAGGAATTCTGTTTCATATCCAGACAACGAATACAAGAGCCTCGGATTTGAATCTACTGTACAGAGGTACAATGTATTTTACTGAAGTAATCATTTTCTCATAAACTCTATTTAATGTGATTTTTTCCGATAAAATTATTCACGTACTGTAGAAATTGCGTGCATTGCTAGAAGATTACATATTTCAGTCTCGTATAAGTAAAGACGTTTAATTCGGAAAAGAAGAAGGAAAGGGCGACATTACAATGTACTCAGTTGTAATAAATCGTATCGGAGAAAGCACTGGTTTACGGACCTATGTTTACTGGTATTATTTGCTTGTTTCATTGTGCTCTACTCGTGTCTTTCTTTTGTATCTATTGTAATCAAACACCATGCATAATTAGGAACAGAAGGGAAGCATTAACCCGATGTGGACGGAAATCATTTCAAGTGATAAAATGTTATACATTTACACACTTTCATTACAATCTGCTATCGCATCGCGGGTTTCGTCCAGCGACTGTTAAGCCTTCAATTCTCTTCTGTTTTTATTCGAAATTCAACAACTTTTCAACACATTTTGCTCTCACATGCGTATCCAAAACTTCCTACAACGTTCTTGCTTGGAATATACTTTTATGCTGACATTAGCGGCGATTTCTTGATTGTTATTAGGAGGTCATTCATAATACGTAATTACATTCAATTTTTGCATCATTGCAGTGGTCGATGAGGCACTCAGGCGTTGGACGCCCAGGGCTCTCGTTATCTTTAACGTATTCACGACCTTCTTTAAAACTTCCATACAACTCGCAACCCCTTATTTTATTCATAGCAGACGTAGGAAGAACAGCATTCAATATTTATAAAAGTTAACCACTCATTATAATGTTTCTAAGGAAAAATTTTGCACAAATCGTACAACAAATACGCTAAATGTATATTAGTAGGCGAATGACTCAGAACCCGGAAACCGGAAAGTGGCAGGTTGCCGTTCTATAAGCTTCCAGGGCAGAAAAAACAATTTTCAATGTTTCCCGTAAATACTGACCGAATTTAAATATTTCAAATGCTACCACATTCTGCTCATTAAGAGGTGTATGCCTTATGTTAAACGTTTATCACAATAAGACAATTACTACAGGTAGAAACCGCATTTTTGTGTTGAAGGAACGTAACAGATCTCTCGCAGATGCCAGAATTTTAATCATTCAGTACTTTAGAACAAGAGCACTTAGCGATTTAGAATAAACTTTACATATAATTTCAAACTCTCACGAAACATTTTACTCGCTGATAGCCCCAGAAAATCATGAAAGGAAGGGACTATATGGCTTACTATAGTTCCACTGTTCATGCTGTCAAACTTCAGCATCAGATATGACATTTTGATATATTACTTTTTTACTACAGACTCTATTCGCAACGCAGTTATCAGACAGCATTCACATCATCATCATCATCATCATCATTTAAGACTGATTATGCCTTTCAGCGTTCAGTCTGGAGCATAGCCCCCTTATAAAATTCCTCCACGATCCCCTATTCAGTGCTAACATTGGTGCCTCTTCTGATGTTAAACCTATTACTTCAAAATCATTCTTAATCGAATCCAGGTACCTTCTCCTTGGTCTGCCCCGACTCCTCCTACCCTCTCTGCTTAAACCATGAGTCTCTTTGGTAACCTTGCTTCTCCCATGCGTGTAACATGACCCCACCATCTAAGCCTGTTCGCCCTGACTGCTACATCTATAGAGTTCATTCCCAGTTTTTCTTTGATTTCCTCATTGTGGACACCCTCCTGCCATTGTTTCCATCTACTAGTACCTGCAATCATCCTAGCTACTTTCATATCCGTAACCTCAACCTTGTTGATAAGGTAACCTGAATCCACCCAGATTTCGCTCCCATACAACAAAATTGATCGAAAGATTGAACGGTGCACAGATAACTTAGTCTTGGTACTGACTTCCTTCTTGCAGAAGAGAGTAGATCGCAGCTGAGCGCTCACTGCATTAGCTTTGCTACACCTCGCTTCCAGTTCTTTCACTATGTTGCCATCCTGTGAGAATATGCATCCTAAGTATTTGAAACCGTCAACCTGTTCTAACTTTGTTCCTCCTATTTGGCACTCAATCCGTTTATATTTCTTTCCCACTGACATTACTTTCGTTTTGGAGATGCTAATCTTCATACCATACTCCTTACATTTCTGATCTAGCTCTAAAATATTACTTTGCAAACTTTCAATCGAATCTGCCATCACAACTAAGTCATCCGCATATGCAATACTGCTTATTTTGTGTTCACATATTTTAATCTCACCCACCCAGTCCATTGTTTTCAACATTTGCAGCCTTGCCTTACCCCTGAAACTACTCTGAACCATGAACTCAATTTACCGTCAACTCTAACTGCTGCCTGACTATCCATGTAAAGACCTTTAACTGCTTGCAAAAGTTTGCCTCCTATTCCATAATCTCGTAGAACAGACAATAACTTCCTCCTAGAAATCCGGTCATATGCCTTTTCTAGATCTATAAAACATAGATACAATTCCCTGTTCCACTCATAACACTTCTATATACCAGTGAAAGTGCCTTCCAAATTATATCCTTGTACGACACATACTTCAGCATACATGGTGTCATAGATAGTCAGATAAGTGAAAAACTATCTTCTGATTAAAATGGCTCTCTGTAGTACTTCACCATCAGGCACGAAATTGTAATTTATTATGTCCTTACTAGTAACGCTCTTCGTGACAAAATTTGCAGAGAATGACCACTTTTATTACTGAATGTACCTGCAAAACTATAGAATCGTGCCACACATAGTTTGTGAGGTAATCATTGAGATGTGTGAAAAACTTACTTTTGTTGAAAATGGAGTTCACACCACCCAGACTATATCCATCCAGCGCTCCATGAAGACAGTGCATAGTGACCTTCAACACACATAGTTTCCATCTTTTTCTATACTTTTTCATGTTTACGTGCGTCACATGAAATATTTAACACATTAACGCATTTGTAAAGTAATCAGACCTATATTCTACAATATAAATACTGCAGAATAGTATGGAGCTATGACAGTCAGAGAGCAGTTTTCACCCTGTGTAGGTCTGCATCCTTAGGTCCAGAATCATTTAAAATCCCTCCCCTTCCTCCCTCTGACTCTCCCTGTAGGCCATTAACCTTATTTATAAATGACGGAGTATTGACATCGGGTTGGTTGTTAAGTGCGTTAATTTACAATCGGTATTGCTATACCGTGAGGTGACAAAAGCCATGTGATAGTTTTATGCACACATACAGACAGCGGTGGTATCGGGTACACAAGGTATAAAACGGTAGTACATTAACGGAGCTTTCAATTGTACTCAGGTGATTTTTTTGTGAAAAGGTTCCCGAGATGATTATGGCTGCACACCGTAAATTAACAGACTATGAAAGCGATATGGTATACGGCCTTCACTTAACGACCGAGAGTAACAGGATTTGCGTAGAGTTTTTAGAGCTAACAGACATCGAACACTACGTGAAATAAAGGCAGAAGTCAACGTGGGAAGCACGTGTAACGTATCCGTTAGCACACTGCGGCAAAATTTGGGCTATGGCACCAGAAGACCGACGTCACTGCCTTTGCAAACAACATGTCATCGCATGCTGCACCTCTCCTGGGCTCATGAATAGGTCGATTTGACTCTAGACGACTGGGAAACCTTGGCCTTGTCATATGATCCCGATATCAGTTGGCAAGAGCTCATGATAAAGTTTGAGTATGGCGCAGACCCCTGTAAGCGACGGACCCAAGTTGTCAACAATGAACTGTGGGAGGTGGTATTGACTCCATAATGGCGTGCGCTGTTTACATGGAACGGACTGAGTCCTCTGGTACAACTGAACCGATCATTGACTGTAAATGATTATTTTCGGCTACTTGGAGGCCATTTGCCACGATTCTTGGACTTAATGTTCGCAAACTACGATGGAAGTTTTGTAGATGACGTTGCGCCATGTCACCGGGCCCTACTTGTCTGTGATTGGTTTGAAGAGTGTTATGGACAATTGGACCGAATCATTTGGTCACTCAGATCGTTACATATGAATTCCGTCGAGCCTTTATGGGGCATAGCCGTGAGGTCGGTTCGTGCACAAAATCCTGCACCGGCAACAGTTTCACAATAATGGACAGCCATAGAGGCAGCATGGCTCAGTATTTCTGCAGAGGACTTCCAACGACTTGTTGAGTCCTTGCCATGTAAAGCTGCTGCAATATGCCCGGCACCTGGAGGTCCGACACGATGCTACGACGTATCCCATGACTTTTGTCACCTCAGTGTTAATTAATAACCTAATTAGAGCTGTCCAGTATCCTGTTGGTTGGAGCATAAATAAGAGTGATTATACAGGATCCTTATTGCTGTTATTTGTTACCCACTTAGGATAAATTACGGTCCTATATAGAGGATCCAATATCCCTAACATTATGAAATCACAATCATACATGGCTCCTCAACGGTTACACCCCCCACCCCCACCCGCCTACACACACACTCACATACACACAAACACACACACATACCCACACACAGACACCTCCCATAATATAACGTCACAGTTTTCGGTAGCAAATCCATGTTCTGGACTGTGGTTGGTTGGCTGCTTGGGGAAGGAGACCAGACAGCGTGGTCATCGGCCCCATCGGATTAGGGAAGGATGGGGAAGGAAGTCGGCCGTGCCCTTTCAGAGGAACCATCTCGGCATTTGCCTGGAGTGATTTGGGGAAATCACGGAAAACATAAATCAGGATGCCCGGACGCGGGATTGAACCGTCGTCCTCCCCAATGCGAGTCCAGTGTCTAACAACTGCGCCACCTCGCTCGGTTTCTGGACTGTGTAGCACTTCCAAAATGTCTACTATAAAATGCTCTATCCTTATAAGTATAGACGTAAACCATTCCAGTTTCATTATTTATGGAGCAATGCCACCCTGCTGGTTATTCCTCTACTTTGAAAGCAGTAGCCAAACCAATCTTTTTAAACTGAATGAGAACGACACTGATGTATTTTTCTTAAATAATGCAACAGCCATTGCTACGTACACTGTACAATATAATTAAAGGATCACTTACTCGAAACACCGTAATAGTCTCTGATTACGACGAACAGGTTTGAAATTTGGCTTCGAGATGCCTACAACGCTTCAAACAACAAGGTGTCGACACATGCAAAAACAAACACAAGATTTCAGAGGTTCGTGTGACGTTTAAGGTCACTTAATGATGTGACAGTCACACAAAATTTCACTGGTATTCTACCCAGTACCCACATTCACCCCTTTTTTGACGCATCTCCAGTCAAGGTCATACAGTCGTCGCCCAGCGTTCCAAACACAAGACCTTCTAATGGTTGGCTGCGGAAAACATTTCGGACACACCACCACACACAATCGACCCGGGAATCCCTAGAGGGTTGCGTAAGGGCGTCAATAATACCACTCCTTACCTTGGGGCGCTGATTCCCGCAAATATCGCTGTCGAAAACAACAGTTTGCAGTGCGATAAACAACGAGATGACGTCCTTTACAACCTTTGACACTGCTGACAGCCCCGGACGTTTCCTTCCCTAAAGACATTGTATGGCTGCATTACTATTGAACGTGATTGCACCCGTTAGGACTGCAGCGCAACCAATTTTAGCTCTTGTATACAGACTGGAACAACTATGGACTGTTCAAAACCATTCGACGAAATCAGGATGTGATGCAAAGGAGCAGAGAGTAGCACTGTATTTTTAGCCCTCCTGTGGCATGATCGCGGCGGAGGGGACGGGAGAGGGGGTGGCATTTACAAATGCTTGTGCGTGAATAATACGGTGTATGATACCTGTAAGTCCCGTCAGTTCGACAATAGTCTTAGTATCAGACACCTACCTTTACTGAGAATTCTAAAACGTGTCTTGACACAGACAACCTGAAAAATAGTCCAAGGCGCCTGGAGGGAGGCATTTGGAATCGAGGCATAATGGTATCAAGGAGTTAGCTCACTAGAGGCACCTAGGACTACTTCAAAGGTTGTCTTTGTGCAACTATATTTTTAAGTGTCGACACCTTTCAGTGTGAAGCGTCATCGATCCCGAGGGTGACATTAGGACACCACACTTTTGAACCATTGGAGTGGAACGTTGTGAGCACTTTTGAGGCTGATTTCTTACTTACGCATCGCAATGGGAGACAATTACGGGCCAGCCGGGTTGGTCGAGCGGTTCTAGGCGCTAAAGTCTGCAACCGTGCGACAGCTACGGTCGCAGGTTCGAATGCTGTCTCGGACATGGATGTGTGTGATGTACTTAGATTATTTAGGTTTAAGTAGTTCTACGTTCTAGGAGACTGATGACCTCAAAAGTTAAGTCCCATAGTGCTCAGAGCCATTTTAACCATTTTTGACAATTACGGAGTTTAGAAAAAGTGATCCTTTAAATGAGCTGCGCAGTTTAATTAACGTTTAAAAAAATCGTGACTTACAGCAGAATATAACTGTTTTTGTAAAGACTCGACATTATTTACATATCTTTCCGACGACGGAACTTCTCGTACCTTTATCATTTAACACCCTTCCCTGGTTCTTTCACAAACTTTGCGTAGAAAGCATGATTCCCAGTAAACCTCTGTATTAGCTCTAATTCCTCAGATTATGTTGTTGTGGTCATTTCGCAATATGCATGCTGGAGGCAATAATACGTGGCTGAAGTCTTCACTGAACGTATTCTTTCGGATTTTCTGCAGGAAACCTCTCTGTGATGAACATCGTCGGGCTTCTAGTATCTGCCACTGGAGTATGATTAGCAGTTAAGTAAACCCTGGCACTTCGACTAAACAATCGTGTGCTTGCTGTCTTGCATTGGACCTCGACTACCTTTTCAGTTAATGTGTCACGATAACGGTCCGAGACCGATGAGAGATATTCAAAATTGGTGAAACAAGTACTCTGTAAGCCGCACTTTCCGTGGAAGGATAACATTTCCTTAAGATTCTTCTAATGGATCTACATGTTTTTTTGTGTAGTCCTCCCTGTTTAGATCACTCCAGATGGTTCCTTCCAGGTATTTTACCATTGTTACGGTTTCTACTGATTTATCGTCAACAACATAGTCGTACAGTGCTGTAATTCATGGCCGATATATAAACTATATCAAATTTTCTTATATTCAGTGTAAACTCCCAGTCTATGTAGTAGTCAGGTTCTCTACAGGTCTGGCTACAGTTTTCTGGCATTGCCATCATCTTTATCCACTGGATTATTTACATTGGTGCAGATGCTTGTGTGTCGCAAGCAATCAATCAAATAAAGCATTATTAACAATAGGTGATACACTTGCAGCTTTTTGCTGCTGTGACACAATTAAATTACGACTTTAGCGCCACATGTGTTTATCACTCGATTTTTTATGTACCCTGATAAATAATAAGACATACAAATATATTTTCAAACGAGATAGAGTGTAGGTTTTCATAAGGCTGATTTCCAAAACAACCCAATTTTTAAATCGCAAACAAGGAAGAACAAAAAGAGGAGCTTCAAACCTTTTCGTTCACAATCAGAGATCTGTAATCGTTGTTGTGTATTATTATAAGCAACCTAAATACATTTTGTAAATGCATGAAGTGTTAACTAACATTGTAAGCCATTCCACCTCCGCCACTATCCATGTGATGTAGTGAACATAAGGCGTCGCCTTTACAGTTACCATTGTGCTGGTGAAACTCTGTCTGGTTAGGCATTTGCAAGAAGAAGAAGAAGAAGATGATGATGAAGAAGAAGAAGAAGACGTACTCACGAGATCACTTTTTAGATGCTCTGACTGGGATGGAAGACAGACGTGGTACAGAAACAAATAAAATAAAATGAAAACAGATAATCATATACAGAATATTTTCCGGCGTAAAGCCAAACGCCGGCACGACGCTCAGGAATGGTAGAGTAGAGAGGCCTACGAAGAAGACGTCAGCCAATAGTATGCTGACCGACCCCTCTCTAGGATGACATAGAAACAGCAACGGTCTCTAGGCGAAGAGAATGTAAACGCCGCCCTGCTTGTGCGCGGCCCAAGTGAAGACTAGCCGTTCTACGAGCTCTATAGCAGCGACTTGGGAAACATTTTGATTCACTTGTACTAGGAGTTTTGTATACTGAAGAAATTTTCTTGTTTTGTTCATCACCCGTTGCTTGCGACACGCCATTGTAAATTCTCAAAGTAAAGTACTGTCCTTTATCTTACTGTAACAAGAGTTCATTAATATGAATTGCTTGAATTGTTTTCCAGCGATCCGAGAAGTGGGTTTCTTGGCACCCTATATTTGACGAATGGGCAGGACACAAAAAAACAATTATTAAATATTGCGTATACATTAACACACAGAATATGGAAAATATCAGGACACAAATGGCCAATACAGGGTATCTGCTTTTACAGTAAATACCTAACGACAATTATTACTTGTTGGTGTACTTCCAGAATATGATGTATTCGATGGGGTTTATTACATTATGGTACACCTGTTTGTAAACCTCCACTTCCATTTTGATCTGCTCAAAAAAAGGGTGGTGATATTGTATCAACATGTGATGGACTGGACGTTTTGCATCTTACAGTGCCACAGGTTTTAAAGGAAAAAGAATCAAAACAGATAAAACATATTATTCCTTTAAGTGTAGTTGATGCTGAAAAGAGACATCAGAAGAGAATAGGGTCAAAAACTGAAAACTTCGGTATTTGAAAAAAAATTTCACCAAAGGAAAATTGTAAATTGCTACTTAAATGGAGACCAGGTAATTGCTGATACGCATACCGGGATTATCAATTAGTTCAAACAAAGTATATAGAAAAATATTAGTTTGAATGAGGAATAAAAGAGATATGCATTTACAGTTAATATTAATGGAGCATGATCATACGTTGATGAACTAAGCAAAAGTGTGTGTTCAAAGTTGTTTACTACATTAGGGTATATGCAAAATAATCTATTTATGAGCTTCTAATCACACCAGAATATTCTAAAAAGCTATAGAAAATGTAGGTATCTGCACAGGTGTAAAAACAGAGCTCACAGCTGAAGAACACCGTCTTCAACGTGTGCTATATGTGCCAATAGTAGCTTGACAATAGGCTGAGGCACAAAACCCTGAAAGAAAAAATAATGAAACCTCACTGCTTGAGTCAATCTGTGGGGAGGCAGAAAGTCTGAAATCAAGCAGAGTTGTGTTTTAGGATAAACACAACACACGGTAGGCATGGGAGCTAAGAAATGAGCATATGGAACGCTAACTCCCGCTGGCTCCACCAGAGTGTGGGATAGAGGAGGGTGCAGAGACGGGGGCAACAGTTGATCCACTGTCAGCGGCGGTGGTGGGGAGGGAGACGAGGTAGGTGAGGAGGGGTAGGAGGAGGAGCAGGACGAGGAGGAGGATGAGGTGTAGGATGGGTCAAAATATATGGGCTTCACATCGGGAGGCGTGAGAGCGAACGATTCTGCAACCTAAGATCGCCAGTGAAGTGAGGTCAGTGCAGGGGAATATGGTATGGCAACACGGAAGCACGCAGGCTCAGGTATGAGCCTGCATCTGGAACAACATCATGACCAACCCTCCCGTATGTCTGACCGAGAGATCGTGGCAATGACGACGTGACATGCATGACAGTTAAGCTACTCCCGAATGACGTTCATCACTAGCAACTGCCAACACTTGTGACCCACCTCGACACCTAGCAGCCATCCTTGCTGTCAATCAAAAAGCTGAGCCTAAACTGCAGTACAAGCAGAAAAGCGCAGTGATTCACACCATCTGACTGTGAGTGACATAATTTAAGGAGATCTTGTAGCTGGCACCCATATTAAATTTCTGCTGGACTCCCCATGTTCACTGCCATGACCCGGTATGTAGCCATTGCAATCTGATTGGAAGAGGCAAACATGACTTCTTAACTTGGGTCTTGGACTTACACATGAGGTGCTCCACATGCGAGTTAGAATCTGCGTGCAACAGTGTGATATTCAGATGCTGGATGACACCGCAAACACAAAAGTATCCGAAAGCGTGACACACAAATAGGCGACCTTTATCAACATAAGTGTCGTGAGGGATCAACGACGGCAAAAATACTCGACGATGCACCAACAGTGACAGTGGACGACGTGGAGGACAGCTTGGTTATGTACGGGAAATCTAAAAAAATATCAGTTGTTGTTCAAATATGGACCCCTGAAATTGATGTGCATCCAGTCTCAAGGGTGCTCCTGAACTGGCGAAGAGGAACAGTGGGGCAGTGGTACAGCCTCGTTCTTTGAACAGTTTCTGCGTGCGAGCAGGAGACGTTCAGTGCCACAATTTGTCACCAGCCAGTGGCTGTGACGTCATGCCAGTTGACGTAAGGCATTCATATGATTCATATCAAAGCACGAAGTATGTGGGAGCTGGAGTATATGAGGACACAACAGTAACGGGATGACTACTCGAAGGCACTGCTCCTCTATGGAAAGGACGAGGATCGCATGCCCATTGAATCGAAAAACTAGGAGAAGAAATGTACACCATTCCGGGTACGCACCCAAATAGATGTACTCCAGGCAATTAATCTGGACAGCCGAAACAATTATCCGGGACAGTGGGTCAGTGAGCGTGGAAGACGCGAACTCTCGCCCATTCCACGGAAAATCCGACAGGGCTTGATGCGATTTGTCAACCAACGTCTACGTGATATCTCACCCTAGAGCGAACTATGGATCGAACCTCACGAGCAGCAGCTATAGTGCACCAGCATCTCTGTGCCTGATGTTGGAGTGTTAACGAATGTCATAGGAATAATTAATAACTGAGAAGGTAGGCCCACCACTGTATTCAGTAGCCAATCCAATCTGGTACCTTGCAATGAGGGTCAAACAAAGAAACCAGTTTCTTGTGGTCGGTGACGTGAAGGAACCATGCCCCATTTTAGAAAAGTGGAAAATTTTGATTCTGAAGACACTAACCAGCACCTAGTTTTCCATTAGTGAGTAATGACACTACACTACAAAAAGTGTTTTTCATGCATAAATCGTACGCTTTTCATTGCCATCCAAAGTTTGATACTGGGCGAAGAAACGTCGTCAGTGGGATGAATTTAGTTAACACTAAATCTTTTTAAAAAATACGAAGTCACTTCAGGTTCTTGGGTGGTAGCATGTTAACATTGAGTTTAATGTTGTTGCCCGTAGGGACGAGACCATCTTGGCTAAGCACATGTCCCAAGAACCTTCACCTTCGGGAGAAAAACTGCACTTTTCTAGCTCTAACGATGGCCATTTTCCAGAAAGCGATCGAACACCGTATGTAAATTTCGTAAATCCCTTATTGTGTTGAGCCTTTAAACCAGACGGCATCAAGGTAGTTTACTCACAAGAAACGTCCTGAATCAACTGCACGATATATAGCTGAAAATTTCACGACGCAGACGAGAGCCCAAAAGGCATGAGATTAAAGTAATAAAGCCCAAAGAGAGTGTTTAGTTTCAACGAGGTCCTCGCAGTAGCATCCAGCAGAAATTGCAGGTATGCATCGTACAAGGCGATGAATGAGAAATACTAGACCACAACAGACCACACAGTTCTGTCATACCTCTGAATTATGTCCTTAGGCATTGCCCGCTTACTCAAAGAAATAGGAAGAATGATACCCTGAATATTCCGATGGAGTTTCGCATTGATACTGTGTCCTGCGGAGGAAAAATAGTACAATTTAACAAATAGACAATTTTTAAATGAACCAAAAAGTTTTTTGTCGCCTCACAGAGGTACCCATCTCTAGTTTTTGTCGAAAACACCTCTTAGTTCCGCCATAACCGGAGTCAAAGTCACCTACAAATTATTGTCACTCTTGATGTTGGATACCTTCCAATGTTAACAAAAAAATGGTTCAAGTGGCTCTGAGCACTATGGGTCTTAACATCTGAGATCTTCAGCCCACTAGAACCTAGAACTCCTTAAATCTAACTAAGCTAAGGACATCACACACATCGATGCTCGAGGCAGGATTCGGACCTGCGACTGTAGCATCGCGCGGTTGCTGACTGAAGCACCTAGAACCGCTCGGCTACCATGGCCGGTCCAATGTTAACTGTTATCTGGTATTAGCTATATTATTAATTTGTTGTTCCAGACACTTACTTGGGTGGGATGAAATGTTTGTGTGGGAGTGACGTCCAACATTAAAAATGACACTATATATGATACTTTAATAAATATACACAATTAAATTTCCTCCCTCATTAGGTGACATGGTGTGTACAGGAGCGCCATGCATGAAAAACACCCATTTGTTGCTTATTATAATACTTATGTATGACACATTTGTCATATCACGGATAACAATCAACATGTACGATACAAACAGAGTGGGCGTTTGCAGTATGTGTCATTGTACTATGCAATGATGCAAGTCTTGGTACCATCGCAGTCATGAAAAATATGGCAAATATACACTCCTGGAAATGGAAAAAAGAACACATTGACACCGGTGTGTCAGACCCACCATACTTGCTCCGGACACTGCGAGAGGGCTGTACAAGCAATGATTACACACACGGCAGAGCGGACACCACAGGAACCGCGGTGTTGGCCGTCGAATGGTGCTAGCTGCGCAGCATTTGTGCACCGCCGCCGTCAGTGTCAGCCAGTTTGCCGTGGCATACGGAGCTCCATCGCAGTCTTTAACACTGGTAGCATGCCGCGACAGCGTGGACGTGAACCGTATGTGCAGTTGACGAACTTTGAGCGAGGGCGTATAGTGGGCATGCGGGAGGCCGGGTGGACGTACCGCCGAATTGCTCAACACGTGGGGCGTGAGGTCTCCACAGTACATCGATGTTGTCGCCAGTGGTCGGCGGAAGGTGCACGTGCCCGTCGACCTGGGACCGGACCGCAGCGACGCACGGATGCACGCCAAGACCGTAGGATCCTACGCAGTGCCGTAGGGGGCCGCACCGCCACTTCCCAGCAAATTAGGGACACTGTTGCTCCTGGGGTATCGGCGAGGACCATTCGCAACCGTCTCCATGAAGCTGGGCTACGGTCCCGCACACCGTTAGGCCGTCTTCCGCTCACGCCCCAACATCGTGCAGCCCGCCTTCAGCGGTGTCGCGACAGACGTGAATGGAGGGACGAATGGAGACGTGTCGTCTTCAGCGATGAGAGTCGCTTCTGCCTTGGTGCCAATGATGGTCGTATGCGTGTTTGGCGCCGTGCAGGTGAGCGCCACAATCAGGACTGCATACGACCGAGGCACACAGGGCCAACTCCCGGCATGGTGTGGGGAGCGATCTCCTACACTGGCCGTACACCTCTGGTGATCGTCGAGGGGACACTGAATAGTGCACGGTACATCCAAACCGTCATCGAACCCATCGTTCTACCATTCCTAGACAGGCAAGGGAACTTGCTGTTCCAACAGGACAATGCACGTCCGCATGTATCCTGTGCCACCCAACGTGCTCTAGAGGGTGTACGTCAACTATCCTGGCCAGCAAGATCTCCGGATCTGTCCCCCATTGAGCATGTTTGGGACTGGATGAAGCGTCGTCTCACGCGGTCTGCACGTCCAGCACGAACGCTGGTCCAACTGAGGCGCCAGGTGGAAATGGCATGGCAAGCCGTTCCACAGGACTACATCCAGCATTTCTACGATCGTCTCCATGGGAGAATAGCAGCCTGCATTGCTGCGAAAGGTGAATATACACTGTACTAGTGCCGACATTGTGCATGCTCTATTGCCTGTGTCTATGTGCCTGTGGTTCTGTCAGTGTGATCATGTGATGTATCCGACCCCAGGAATGTGTAAATAAAGTTTCCCCTTCCTGGGACAATGAATTCACGGTGTCCTTATTTCAATTTCCAGGAGTGTATATACACTTTGGCTCTAGGTGTCGTTGTAAACTGCAAGCATGTAATGTAGTTGTCAATCTACGACATAAGGAGTGCGGTGGCATACCTTTATGTTTAATATATATACTATACTAAGTTTCCTTAATAAGTAGGGGCTTTTTGGGATGGAGACTATCATTATTTGTACAAAATGCACGCAAGCTGCTCGTAGCAATATGTCAAACTAAAACTGTGTATATTGCGTCTATTATTGTTCATCAAAATACGTAATATTTCGAGTACAAAACATATGTGGAGCAAATGTCATAATTTAATTGTAATATAGAAGTTGGGGCTCCATGTAGGTTGGGGTTGCTACATGTGCTATTTCGATGAATATGTCTAATGTTTAATTCTGATTACCATTTTCTACGCTGCAGCCTATAGGAGAATATGGCGACATGCTGCCTAGAAAATAGCACTTTGGCGTAATATTTCATTTGCAGAGATTTCAGCTTATAAATGTACCGCTTTTGTGACCATGTTTCAACATAGTTTTCACGGCGAGAGGCTCATTTCCATGTTTAGCAGTGAATATTGGTATCTCATTTATTCATCCCAGGAATGTAGGCCATGTCACATATTAACAATCAACTTAGTCACTACTCCTAAGGTTATTATATAGTGCTTCTGTTTGTACCAATACAAATGCTTGGTGAAATTATTCTTCAAGTTGGCTGTTACAGGTTAAATCAAACATTGCTATCGGAATTTCTCACTTGTTTACTGAACAATAATAAAAATGCTGTCTACATTACTCTTTAGTTATTTCGATTCAACAGTTAACTTTAAAATTAGTGTGTTTTCTGGGGATGATCACGCGTACTTATGTTTCTCATTTAAATCGGTAGCTGATGCGAGCAGTATTCACCAGACATGTCCTGTCTTCAGAGGATTCATTTTTTCTGGATTAGCCACCTACAGAAATATTTTCAAATTCTTTACATTCATTTAACAGCAAGAATAAGGTAGGTTTACGTTTCTGAGATCTTTGAGAGTGACTACTGATCCTGAATATTTTCAGAGCGATTGTTGTTCTTACAGAATAGGCCTTACCCTATGTAAAGTGCCATTTTACATTATCATCGCATGTTATCTTGTTTTTGTAAGAACCAATAGAATTACATTTGAAGAGTGTACGAGGATACTAGAGTATGTTTATAATAATACTGTATTCACTTAAATTTCCAATTCAAGCAAGCTGTCATTACATTACTCATTGCACTGTGATAATGTTTCCCACTTCTACGTGTATGAATCAAATAGCAGTCAGAGCACGTCAGTTTCCTTGCGCGGATCTAAGTTTGTATAATGAGAGAATATTTGTATATCAATTTCACTGAATGATTTCAGTTACATACTCAGATACGTTCAAATAAAAAAACTAAAAAAACCTAGTGCGATGGATTTCTACGCTCTGCTGTCGTTTTGACAGAAACTAATGAAGAAATAAAGAAGTCCGACTTTTTGCAGGAAGAGAATTTTTGTTTACTTTAAACCGAAGCATACTTTGCCACAGTTGCATTAACCTAAGGGGGTTTCTTTCTGTTTTTGTCCTGGAGATATACGGCAGTGGAAATCAGTATAAAGGCAAGGATATTTGTACGAAAGTCAAAGTTGTCGACTGGAATAGTTGTGCATAGTCTATATGCAATAGCGTGATATCTAGTACACCAACAAATGCAGTTAAATGGTACCGCATTTGATGTAAGAAGTACAGTATATAACAAGATATCGATGGCTAAGGTGAAAGAGAGTGGAACTTGGTATTAAGGCAGTCGGCTCGTGCAGTGTTAGTGTGCACGTACATGCTACCACTGAAAACAGGAAATAGACACTTTTAGTAACAGCGCGCTTTGGGTACATATACCATGATTATGACAATCTCACGCAAAAAACAGCTATCATGTGACAAGAAAGCAAAAATCTGTGCGTACAAGGAAATGGCAGTCTCTAGTCTTTAACTCTCCAAGAAGTCGCTCCGTTCAAGTACGGTGATTAATACTCTCATTGTCTGTGGCTCAAAACGATTGCTTTTGTACAATGCAAGCGTCACAAACCGTAAATCTGCTCAACTTGTTGCTGATTTACAGTTGCCAGTAATTGCCAGAACTTCACAGCAAAAATAAACGTAGCCATAGCCTTGCAGACAAACAAAAATTACGCGAAGCGAAATGCAGTGTGAGGAGAGCTATGCTAGAGGCGTTCAATGAATTCGAAAGTAAAGTTCTATGTACTGACTGGGCAGAAAATCCTAAGAAATTTTGGTCTTATGTCAAAGCGGTAGGTGGATCAAAATAAAATGTCCAGACACTCTGTGACCAAAATGGTACTGAAAAAGGGGATGACAGACTAAAGGCTGAAATACTAAATGTCTTTTTCCAAATCTGTTTCACAGAGGAAGACTGCACTGTAGTTCCTTCTCTAGATTGTCGCACAGATGACAAGATGGTACATATCGAAATAGACGACAGAGGTATAGAGGAACAATTAAAATCGCTCAAAAGAGGAAAGGCCGCTGTACCTGATGGGATACCAGTTCGATTTTACACAGAGTACGCGAAGGAACTTGCCCCCCTTCTTGCAGCGGTGTACAGTAGGTCTGTAGAAGAGTGTAGCGTTCCAAAGGATTGGAAAAGAACACAGGTCATCCCCTTTTTCAAGAAGGGACGTCGACCACATGTGCAGAACTATAGACCTATATCTCTAACGTCTATCAGTTGTAGAATTTAGGACCACGTATTATGTTGGAGTATAATGACTTTTCTGCAGACTAGAAATCTACTCTGTAGTAATCAGCATTGGTTTCGAAAAAGACGATCGTGTGAAACCCAGCTAGCGCTATTCGTCCACGAGACTCAGAGGGCCATTCACACGGGTTCCCAGGTAGATGCTGTGTTTGTTGACTTCCGCAAGGCGTTCGATACAGCTCCCTACAGTCGTTGAATGTACTATCACACCAACTGTGTGATTGAATCGAAAAGTTCCTAGATAACAGAACGCAGCATGCCATTCTTAATGGAGAGAAGTCTTCCGAAGTAAGAGTGATTTCAGGTGTGCTGTAGGGGAGTGTCGTAGGAACGTTGCTACTCCCAATATACATAAATGACCTTGTGGATGACATCGGAAGTTCACTGAGGCTTTTTGCGGATGATGCTGTGGTATATTGAGAGGGTGTAACAACGGGAAATCGTACTGAAATGCAGGAGGATCTGCAGCGGATTGACGCATGGTGCAGAGAATTGCAATTGAATCTCAATGTAGACAAGTGTAATGTGCTGCGAATACATAGAAAGAAAGATCCCTTATCATCTAGCTACAATATAGCAGGTCAGCAGCTGGAAGCAGTTAATTCCATAAGTTATCTGGGAGTACGCATTAGGAGTGATTTAAAATAGAATGATCATATAAAGTTGATCGTCTGTAAAGCAGGTGGCAGACTGAAATTCATTGGAAGAATCCTAAGGCAATGCAATTCGAAATAAAGGAAGTAGGTTACAGTACGCTTGTTCGCCCATTGTTTGAATACTGCTCAGCAGTGTGGGATCCGTACCAGATAGGGTTGATAGAGGAGATAGAGAAGATCCAACGGAGAGCAGCGCGCTTCGTTACAGGATCATTTAGTAATCGCGAAAGCGTTACGGAGATGATAGATAAACTCCAGTGGAAGACTCTGCAGGAGAGACGCTCAGTAGCTCGGTACTGGCTTTTGTTAAAGTTTAGAGAACATACCTTCACCGAGGAGTCGAGCAGTGTATTGCTCCTTACTACGTATATCTCGCGAAGAGACCATGACAATAAAATCAGAGAGATTAGAACCCACACAGCGCCATACTGACAATCCTTTTTTCCACGAACAATACGAGACTGTAATAGAAGCGAGAACCGATATAGGTACTCAAGGTACCCTCCGCCACACACCGTCAGGTGGCTTGTGGGTATGGATGTAGATGTAAATGTAGATGAACGACAAATTTTGTCAAATGACAAACATCTTGCATTCGAGAAACGACAGCAGTAACCTGCTCTAACACCGAAATGTGACAGGCTGCAATGGAGTATGCTAAAAAACTTGCGTCATGGACTTCAGAGCGGGATAAAGTGATCTTCATTGGCAATAAGAAGTTTAATTTAGATGTGCCGGGTGGATTTAATAGTTATTGGTATGATCTGAGAACAAAGAAGGAGGAAAGAATAAGCAGAAATTTAGGTGTTGGGAATGTGATAATTTAGGCGGCCTGGTGTGCGCCCAAAGTAAACCACGCACTGCTTGGATGAACAAAAGAATGAACTTCACCATGTTCAGTGAGGTGCTAGAGACAGAACTGATTAGACTCTAGGAAGACTTAAGAGACGGAAGTCAAATGTTTCAACAAGATAATGCATCTATGCGTGTTTTTGCTACATTAAAAATGTGGCTTTAAGATAAAGATATCAATGTCGTAACCTGGCCTCCACGAAGTCTGCATTTGAGCCACATGGAAAGTGTTTGGAGAATACTTGCAGGTGGATTTATTACAATGTAAGGCAATTTGAGGCTGTATGTGAGCTGAAAACAGCGACAGGAGGATATTAGGTGACAGTTTCACTGCAAGAACTAAAACCCTAACAAAATCAATGCCAAAGGAAATTTTTGAGGTAATTAGGAGTAATGCATGTTGAAAAAGTACCAATAATGTAATAACACCCCCAAGAACCATGGACCTTGCCGTTGGTGGGGAGGCTTGCGTGCCTCAGCGATACAGATAGCCGTATCGTAGGTGCAACCACAACGGAGGGGTATCTGTTGAGAGGCCAGACAAACATGTGGTTCCTGAAGAGGGACAGCAGCCTTTTCAGTAGTTGCAAGAGCAACAGTCTGGATGATTGACTGATCTGGCCTTGTAACACTAACCAAAACGGCCGTGCTGTGCTGGTACTGCGAACGGCTGAAAGCAAGGGGGAAACTACGGCCGCAATTTTTCCCGAGGGCATGCAGCTTTAGTGTATGGTTAAATGATGATGGCGTCCTCTTGGGTAAAATATTCCGGAGGTAAAATAGTCTCCATTCGGATCTCTGGGCGGGGACTACTCAAGAGGATGTCGTTATCAGCAGAAAGAAAATTGGCGTTCTACGGATCGGAGCGTGGAATGTCAGATCCCTTAATCGGGCAGGTAGGTTACAAAACTTAAGAAGGGAAATGTATACGATAAAGGAGGAACAAGACTTCTGGTCAGGTGACCATCAAATCAATAGGGGTAATACAGGAGTAGCTTTAATAATGAATTAAAAAATAGGAATGCGGGTAAGCTACTACAAACAGGATAGCGAACGCATTATTGTGGCAAAGATAGATACGAAGCCCACACCTACTACAGTAGTACAAGTTTATATGCTAACCAGCTTTGCAGATGACGAAGAAATTGAAGAAATGTATGATGAAATAAAAGAAATTACTCAGATAGTGAAGGGTGACGAAAATGTAATAGTCATGGGTGACTGGAATTCAATAGTAGGAAAACGGAGAGAAGGAAACGTAGTAGGTGAATATGGATTGGGGATAGGAAATGAAAGAGGAAGCCGACTGGTAGAATTTTGCACAGAGCACAACTTAATCATACCTAACACTTGGTTCAAGAATCATAAAAGAAGGCTGTATACATGGAAGAAGCCTGGAGACAGTAAAAGGTTTCAGATAGATTATATAATGGTAAGACAGAGATTTAGGAAACAGATTTTAAATTGTAAGACATTTCCAGGGGCAGATGTGGACTCTGACCAAAGTCTATTGGTTATGATCTGTAGATTAGAACTGAAGAAACTGGCAAAAGGTGGGAATTTAAGGAGATGGCACCTGGATAAACTAAAAGAACCAGAGGTTGTACAGAGTTTCAGGGAGAGCATAAGGGAACAATTGAGAAGAATAGGGGAAATAAATACAATAGAAGAAGAATGGGTAGCTCTGAGGGAAGAAGTAGTGAAGGCAGCAGAGGATCAAATAGGTAAAAAGATGAAGGCTAGTAGAAATCATCGGGCAACAGAAGAAATATTGAATTTAATTGATGAAAGGAGAAAATATAAAAATGCAGTAAATGAAGCAGGCAAAAAGGAATACAGACGTCTCAAAAATGAGATCGACAGGAAGTTCAAAATGGCTAAGCAGCGATGACTAGAGGACAAATGTAAGGACGTAGAGGCTTATCTCACTAGGGGTAAGATAGATACTTCCTACAGGAAAATTAAAGAGACCTTTGGAGAAAAGAGAACCACTTGCATGAATATCGAGAGCCCAGATGGAAACTCAGTTCTAAGCAAAGAAGGGAAAGCAGAAAGGTGGAAGGAGTATATAGAGCGTCTATACAAGGGCGATGTTCTTGAGGACAATATTAAGGAAATGGGAGAAGTGGTAGATGAAGATGAAATGGGAGATATGATACTGCGTGACGAGTTTGACAGACCACTGAAAGACCTAAGTCGAAACAGGCTTTGGGAGTGGACAACATTCCATTAGAACTACTGACAGCCTTGGGAGAGCCAGTTCTGACAAAACTCTACCATCTGGTGAGCAAGATGTATGAGACAGGCGAAATACCCTCAGACTTCAAGAAGAATATAATAATTTCAATCCCAAAGAAAGTAGGTGTTGACAGATGTGAAAATTTCCGAACTATCAGTTTAATAAGTCACAGCTGCCAAATACTAACGCGAATTCTTTTCAGACGAATGGAAAAACTAGTAGAAGGCGATCTCGGGGAAGATCAGTTTGGATTCCGTAGAAATGTAAGAACACGTGAGGCAATACTGACCCTACGACTTATCTTAGAAGCTAGAATAAGGAAGGGCAAACCTACGTTTCTAGCATTTGTAGACTTGGAGAAAGCTTTTGACAATGTTGACTGGAATACGCTCTTTTAAATTCTGAAGGTGGCAGGGGTAAAATACAGGGAGCGAAAGGCTATTTGCAATTTGTACAGAAACCAGACGGCAGTTATAAGAGTCGAGGGACATGAAAGGGAAGCAGTGGTTGGGAACGGAGTGAGATGGGATTGTAGTCTCTCCCCGATGTTATTCAATCTGTATATTGAGCAAGCAGAAAGAAAAATTCGGAGTAGTTACTAAAACCCATGGAGAAGAAATAAAAACTTTGAGGTTCGCCGATGACACTGTAATTCTGTCAGAGATAGCAAAGGACTTGGGAGAGCAGTTGACCGGAATGGACAGTGTCTTGAAAGGAGGCTATAAGATGCACACCAACAAAAGCAAAACGAGGATAATGGAATGTGGTCGAATTAAGTCTGGTGATGCTGAGAGAATTAGATTAGGAAATGAGACACTTAAAGTAGTAAAGGAGTTTTGCTATTTTGGGAGCAAAATAACTGATGATGGACGAAGTAGAGAGGATATAAAATGTAGACTGGCAATGGCAAGGAAAGTGTTTCTGAAGAAGAGAAATTTGTTAACATCAAATATTGATTTAAGTGTCAGGAAGTCGTTTCTGAAAGTATTTGTATGGAGCGTAGCCATGTATGGAAGTGAGGCATGGACGATAAATAGTTTGGACAAGAAGAGAATAGAAGCTTTCGAAATGTGGTGCTACAGAAGAATTCTGAAGATTAGATGGGTAGTTCACATAACTAATGAGGAGGTATTGAATAGAGTTGGGGAGAAGAGAAGTTTGTGGCACAACTTGACTAGAAGAAGGGATCGGTTGGTAGGACATGTTCTGAGGCATCAGGGGATCATCACTTTAGCATTGGAGGGCAGCATGGAGGGTAAAAATCGTAGATGGAGACAAGAGATGAATACGCTAAGCAGATTCAGAAGGATGTAGTTTACGGTAGGTACTGGGAGATGAAGAAGCTTGCACAGGATAGAGTAGCATGGAGAGCTGCATCAAACCAGTTTCAGGACTGAGGATCGCAACAACAACAATGTAGTAACACAAGAAGTCAGTGAGTTCCTTCATATCAATTTCCACCCAGGAAATGCAAACGCCTTATTCTGTTACTCTCGTTATGAAATAAATTATGCAATTCCATTATTACTGTATATGTTTTAAATGTATCTACTACTTTCATATTAAATTCGATACATGTATACTTCATACTTTCTACAATTACTTTCGTGGATATTCGTGTCGTTTAAGTTACACATGTACTGCAGTTACTTTTGTATTATGTGTGCCATAAGGCGACATACAGACATCGATCACAATTGTAACTTAATACACCCTGTCATCTGCAACACGGCGATGTTAGTGCAACGTCTGGATTGAAATTTTCTTAAGGAAGCCACCGTCAAAAAAACGTATTCCGTTATATTCCGTTAAAATAATGGCACACGCCACTTGTTTTTACTGTTTATTTGAGTCTTCCTCGGCGGAACTTGGTTACTGAAGTGTGGCTTTTTTTGTTGGTCTCTATTTAAAATGACATGTGCATATGAGTAAACAATTTGTGAGTCTTCGGTATGCAAAATCATTGGTGTGATTTGTTATTCATAGATTCTGTTCGCTATTTTCAACGAGTTTTGCTTTTGTGTTATCCTGCTATTTGGTGAATTCTGGATCTTGTTGTGCTCCTGTACCTTTCATACACTTTTTGCTGCACAGTTTACGTTTCAATATGCTCTTGAAAGTCGCTTGTTTCACTAGTTTGTTTTCCATGGGAAGCCACGACTTCTAAATTTTTGCAATGTGTTTTCACCTTGTGTATGTTTGTGCATGTCCTATTTTATGAGTACAATTTCTTCGACATTATGCAAAATTACAGTTTACTGATGTAAATTATACGTTTATATCATTTTAATTTACTCAGGTGTTGTTTTTAACTAAATTATTAAATAAAATTTATCGATATTAGTATTACTAAATTGTCAAACATGTATGGCATGAATCAATGTTGGAGTGTTGGCAAATTATATTTAGGGGTTTTCTGTCGGTTCCCAGTATAAATATATAATATCTAAACAAAGCGAAGATTAATTCCTGTAGGACGCTGAATGACAGTCAATAATGAGAACATAAAATGCCAGGTACAATACAGGGTCGAATGCTAATAAGGGGAATGGCGTTATAGTAACTCGTGTTATGGACAGTACTAGGCCACAACATTGGTACCCACTTCTCCCTGTGGCTATAATGGCTCTGCCCATATGACGTACCATGCTTACCCGAGGTGATGGTCACCAACTGCGGTGTGTAGCACCTCTGGTCTGTGATCGATACTGGGCATTGGCAGGAATATTAAATCCTTCCCATCCTGAAAATATCACACAGTGCCAAAAATATCCTGGCTGCTGAACTAGTATTAGTCTTAGTAGTAGGAGAGAGGAAATTTTATTAAAAGTCAATGAAGGAGTGGTTGGAGGATTAAATCCAGGCCGCTGGTAGTGTGTTGTAACAGTCGGCAGCTAGTAGGCCAGGCAATACAAACATGGCACTAGCGAACGCGGTGCTGCTACATCCGAAGTGAGGGCAAAAGCATTTAAAATAGTCAGGTACTTTTACCATGAGAGGGGTGTGCCAGGTTAGTCCAGCGTCGGGTCGGAGCTGTACTGGACTACGCTTATAGAGGCCAGTTTGACAGCGATGTTGTAAATATTCTATGTAAATCTGTACTTTATTTCTATGTACTTGTTCTAGCTGTATTCCGTCTCCGGGGACGCAACACTGGGGCGGGACGGAACGGCAGCCGGGTACTCGGACAATGCACGGTGTGCCTGAAGGAGGGCACTCACAGTGGTCTGCAGCTGGTCCAGAATGGCGGGCCCACGTTCCCTCCCCACCGGGCGTACCAGGGTCCGGGTGAGGCATACGCTGTGAGAGGCGCAGCAACGCTGAAGCAGAGCCAGAAACGCAGCAGGTGTTGCCTGGCAAGCACCACTAGCGGCAAGTTGTGACACCGCATCCAGGAGGGCGCGGTTTCGAGTCCGGTCCTGTCCTGGGAGCAACGGCGGCCCGACAGCCACGGATGACCAGTTCCTCCACTTTCGTTTCATGGTCGGACAGAGCAGGCCAAATGAGGCGAAGGGCGACGAGGACCGGGGACTGTAGCAGTCTCAGAAATCGCGGGCACCAGCGCGGCGAGAGGTGCAACGCTCGCCGGGCGGCAACCGGACAGAGCGCGGCCGACTTACAGCTGAGCGGCCTTGTTGACACCAGCAGTGGCGTCGGCATAGCGTCGGCACACCAGGAGTTGCTGAGCCGGCTGGAGTCGGTACACAGGCGTGGGACGAGGACAAGGACCTAGCTTCTGGTGATACTGTTGTTTGACCTAGGTTTTGAAGGAGGTGGTATTGGTGTGGATACCCATTGCATCTGAAGTTTCCAGTTTCGTATCTGGAGTTGCTGCCAGAGATTGTTACAGCAATGTGCCAGACATATGTGCCCGGCCAGAATGTCACAACGAACATACCATGTCGCCAATGACAACACCTTGCGTCCTTCCCTAAGCCAGCCAAATGAGTACGCCCAGACACAGGCTTCCCACGAGAAGTTTGGCCGGAATGATAGCTCATCATGTTGCATGTGACATAAACATCTAAAAGGGTGTGGTGCTCGTGCCCATGCTGTGTTTCAGCAGGACTTTCACCGATGAGATGGATGGGCCAATAATAATTTGTGATGAAGCTTGCAGGCTTTCCTGTGCAGGTTACATGTGGAAAGCTTTCTGCAACAGTGTTTTGAACGTATTGATCATCTGATGAGCCCTTTTGTGGGAGGCAAGGTGAACAGGGTCGGTAGCCAGGTCTTTTATACTGCTAAGTCCTGAAACTATGTGGGCATAAATTATCTAACATCAAGGTGCCTGACACTCCCTCGATGGTGAATATCATCGAGAGGGCAAGGACGGTAGCAGTGCTGTTACAGGACAGCATCTTCATCACATACAGGAGGTTCCGGAGAGTGTTACATGTTTCAACATAGCAAATCACCTTGTGGCATTGTGCGTGGTATGTTTTCTCTTTGTAAGAACAAAAACTTCCGTGGTGTTCGAGTGCGCGATCAAGTAGTCGTCGTGTGCGAATCTGCTGTAACTTTCATGAATGGGCATAGAATTTTAATTTTCGACCCGTAGTTGATTTAAACATTATTCTAGGGAAGCACGGCCCGACTTTGGAGCAAAGAAATCGCGCGCGGATTCTCAAATATCGGCGCGGAGTTTAATACACGCGGCTGTATATCGGGTGTTATCGTTGCGTGTATGATTCGGCAACATTAACCACAATTTACGGACATTAGCTTGATAATAACTATCAAATACTTATATGAGCGTCATAGTAATAATCTTGATGCTTAAAGCAAGCGAGAAGCGATTTACTGTCGGGATACGACAAATATTAATCATTGTATAGTCAGCTTGTTCATAGGTCAGTCAGTAGCAGCAGTGTGTTGGGGGACTTCATTTGTGAAAATACATACTCGAAGAAAAAAAGATTTTAATAAAACTACGAAAAATATGGGCGTAGGGAGTAGTGATAAAGAAACAGAACCTGAGCCTCAGGGCGAGGCGTTTCAGGAATAAAATGAGGGACTGACTCTGAACAGGCTAAGGGAGGAGAGCCATGAAATGTCATATATGAATCAAAAACATCAGATTTGGGTGAAATTGATGTGCATGGTACTGAAACAGATAGGGAGACAGCTACCATAGCCGGTGGTCCAAGTAAGGTAGAGATGTCCACTAGCGTGATAACTGACAGGAACGCCAAGATATTGGATTTGTTTGTGGTATTAAACACAAACGTGTGTTCACTGATCACAGATATGGGTTCATTGAAAACGGACGTGCATTTACTGAACGTAGACACGGGTTCACTGAAAACGGAAATGGATTCCTTAAATGAGAAATTACAGCTTAACTGGGAATAACAATGATTTCTAAGTTCGAAGAATTTGAAACCAAAGTATCTAAGAATATTAATGATTTGTATATTTCACAAGTGCATACCGATTTATCAAACAGAGTCAGCAGTTGCGAAAGTAGTTGTCTGAAAACCGGTTTGCAGATCGAAGATTTGTCCGCAAAAATGACATATTTCGAAAAGGATACCTGTAAGTGTATTGATAAGCATTTAAAGGAACAGACTTCAAAATTGGAGGAAGATCTTAACGAATGGATTGAGGTTAAGAATAAGGAGGTGGAGAAGAAATTTAATAACGCTCTCGAAGTGAAACGATCCAAACTTATCGAAAGCACACAGTCGGAACACGACGAACTTGTCAAATTGTTTAGTGATGAATTTCAGGCTATAAAAGAAAGGACAATTGAAGAACTGCCAAAGGATCAAAGGGACTCGAATTTCAAAATGTCTGATGTAGGTAGGAGGTCATCACAAAATGTTTTGACTAACAATAATCATTCAATGGACAAATCGAAAAACACTGTAGTGAGAGTAAATGTAATTGCGGTACCACGGTGCTGATAAATATTATGGACGTTACCAGAATGAACTTGATCCGTTTGTACAGAGTGGGCATTTATCGTCTCTAAAAGTTGAAACTAGCATATTTAAAAGCAGACAATTTCCGACATTTTCGTCAGAGAAGAACAACATCCATCCCAAAATTTTCATAAATAGCTTCAAGCGTAATTTTCCACATAGCTGGTCGGAACAAATAAGCTGCAGTTCATCGTATCCAAAATTACAGGTGAAGCAGCATTGTGGGCCGCAGAAGCAAGCGGGAACTGTAGTAGTTGTGCAGAATTTGAGCAGCTTTTTATGTCGAAATACTGGTCTAAGAGCAAACAGGAACGATTGCGCAAGGAAGTGTACCAACCTGAATATTATAACAGAAAGCGAAATTAACTGCGTCAGTATTTTGAAAAAATACATTAACAGAACGAGATACTGGAGCGAGCCTATCTCACATTGGGAAGTAATACACATTCTAAAGGGAAGGTTGCAAATTCATATTCGCGAAAAACTGATATATGTACACGATTGTGATGTGGAACAGTTTTTGTCTGTCGTTGATTCTATTGATCTCATTATGGAAGATGTCAGAATTTGGAATAATAATGAATGGTCTATTACACAGCGTAATGATTCTGGTTTTAATAATCGTGGTGCTGTTTGTAATGTCGACAACAGAGTTAGGAATGCAAAACCTACACTAACAGAAGGAAAGCAAAAGATGCATTATGACTATCATAAGCCTAACAACAAAAGAGATCAATGTAAAGGCGATGCTTATTATACTAAGAAAACATACGGGAATAATCGTAATCACGTAAATTATGTTAACACAGGAAAACCTAATCGTAAACGCAGACATGCTAGATATCCGGAAGAAGACCCTGATAGGATACAACCGTGGGTAGACTCAAAATTATTAATGCTTTCATGGCCACTTATGACAAAAAGCCTATTGGCTTCTGTCTCGGGTTCTTCGGCAGACGTTCATCTAATGATTTTACTGACGTTTCGCCAGCATGATTTTACTGACGTTTCGCCAGCACGAGTGGCTTTCATTGTCAAAGCGTCACCCTCAATTGGGGGTGGTGAACTGTAGCCGAGCTCGCAGCCGCAGACAATAAGTACCTGGCGCGCCAACGTCCGAGAGCTTTTCCGAAGACCGAGAGCTTTTCCGAAGACATTTCCGGTGCGGTTCTCCTCTTGCTACCTGCGAAGGTCGTTTGCTGCAGTACGGAAAGCCAGGATCCGTTTACCTTAAGGCTTTCCTCTTTCTTGTTGAAGCTGTTCGCGTGTTTTTGTATTTCTACAGCTTCTCTGAACAAGCGCGTGTGACAGCCAGAACTTCGGTGTCGGCGAACGTAATTACGTGGTCGGTCTCACTCCAGTGCGTGTTCTGCCACGATCGATTTCTCCACCTGACCCACCCTGCGATGTCGCTTATGTTCTTTGATCCTGGTGTTGATTGATCGTCCAGTCATTCCGAAATAAACTTTTCCTCGTGTGCATAGTATGCGGTATATCCTCGACATTGCAAATGGGTCCCTTTTCTCCTTTACCGATCTGAGACAGTCTTTGATCTTCCTTGTCGGTATGAAAATCGTCTTTACTCCGTGTTTGCGCAATATGAGGCCGATTCTGTCCGTCACTCAGGGAATGTATGGCAGAAAGGCCGCACCCGACATTTCTTTTTCTGATTCCTTACTTCGCCTAGTGTTTGGCTCTGTTACACTTCTAATATGATTATTGGAGTACCCCCTGCTCCTCAGAACACTTTCCAGGTGATGCATTTCGCGTCTGAGGTGGTGCGGCTCACATATTCGTCCTGCTCGCGTTACTAGCGTACTAATCGTGCCTCTTTTTCGCTCGGGTGGTGGTTTGATCGTTTGTGCAGGTATCGGTCAGTGTGTGTCGGTTTTCTATACACGTAGGTAGATTATCCGCAAGGTAATCCCCCAGCATGACAACTGCAAGGACCTATACCACCGAACTCTGAACACAATGCTCCTATAGTGGAAGTTCATGATCCACCGTTGAAGACATCCACCGAAAGATTAAACTAAACACGTCCTCCCAAAGCCTTCCTAGGATGACCACGGATTGCAAGGAGGTTCAAATTGTTCAAATGGCTCTTAGCACTATGGGACTTAACATCTGAGGTCATCAGTCCCCTAGAACTTAGAACTACTTAAATCTAAATAACCTACGGACATCACACACATCCATGCCCGATGCAGGATTCGAATGTGGGACCGTAACGGTGGTGTGGTTCCAGACTGTAGCGCCTAGAACCGCTCGGCCACAGCAGCCGGCTGGAAAGGAGGGCAGGCGTCATTTTTCAGTAGATGTATTGAGATACAATAATGATTTTTACTTAAGGGAACAGTTGAGTGAAGGCGTGCCGAATTTTTCCAATAAAGGTAGACGAATTTGGCAAGCTATGGTGCAAGCAGTAGTAAATGGTATCGTTATTGAGATCTTGATCTACACAGCGCAGTCGTTAGCTTAATGACGCAAGGTTGTTGGAAGCAGATTAGCTGAGGAGGGAGAGTACTAAAGTGTCCTGTTACTGGATGCACTCTATCCGGCGCATTTAGTGCGCAAGCACAGAGAATCTCAAAACAGGAACGAGTTGACATTATAATGCGGTGGGCTACTACTGACAGTACCTTCCTGATTGTTTCGAAAATGGGCGTACCCTATGTTTGGCGTCTTGATTTTTTGTGTAGAGTCGGAGCAGAAATTAATTTGAAAGAAGGAAGCTAGGTTGTGACAATTCCTATGATGGAGGGGCGAGTAGTCCCAGAGCAAAGAGCTAAGTTGTATAAAGCTAATGGTTTGCCATACTGATGTTAAGTGCGATTTAGCAAATTAAATTTATTTTATCGAATCTTCTGAAGAAGAGACAGATCAAGACACAATACGAGACAAAGTCCTTGAATCCGAATATCTGACGTCAGATCAGGGGGAAGACTTACTATGTTTGTTAACTAATTATGCACTAGTATTTAGTAAGCTTCCAGGAATTATCAAAGAGTTCGAGTTTAATATTCAAACCTATCCTCATGAAGCCTTTTGTCGCACTTCATTCTCTATTCCGTGGTGTAAGAGAGAGGCAGTGATAAAAGTAATCACTAAGATGTTAGAGTGGGGAATAATAGAACCATCTAAATCTCAATATTCTAGCCCTCTCTTGGCTGTCATGAGATCGAATGGTGATGCAAGACTAGTTCTTGAAACACTCCGTCATCAGACCACGAGTGGAGCTTACCGGGACCATCTGACCGCCGTGTCATCCTCATTGGAGGATGCGGATAGGAGGGGCGTGGGGTCAGCACACCGCTCACCCGGTCGTAAGATGGTATTGTAGACCGAAGCCGCTACTATTCGGTCGAGTATCTCCTCAACTGGCACCACGAGGCTGAGTGCATCCCGAAAAATGGCAACAGCGAGACTAGTTCTTGAAGCTAGGGAAATTAACAAAATTATTATTGCAGTACAAATTTAGAAGAACATATTCAGAAGTTTAATGATGCCCGCTTTTTGACATCACTAGATATGAGGAGACGAGAATATCACCTGAATCATGGATGTACGCAGCTTTTATCCTTCCTGGGAGAAGCTGTCAGCACACCGCTCACCCGGTCGTAAGATGGTATTGTAGACCGAAGCCGCTACTATTCGGTCGAGTATCTCCTCAACTGGCACCACGAGGCTGAGTGCATCCCGAAAAATGGCAACAGCGAGACTAGTTCTTGAAGCTAGGGAAATTAACAAAATTATTATTGCAGTACAAATTTAGAAGAACATATTCAGAAGTTTAATGATGCCCGCTTTTTGACATCACTAGATATGAGGAGACGAGAATATCACCTGAATCATGGATGTACGCAGCTTTTATCCTTCCTGGGAGAAGCTGTCAGCACACCGCTCACCCGGTCGTAAGATGGTATTGTAGACCGAAGCCGCTACTATTCGGTCGAGTATCTCCTCAACTGGCACCACGAGGCTGAGTGCATCCCGAAAAATGGCAACAGCGAGACTAGTTCTTGAAGCTAGGGAAATTAACAAAATTATTATTGCAGTACAAATTTAGAAGAACATATTCAGAAGTTTAATGATGCCCGCTTTTTGACATCACTAGATATGAGGAGACGAGAATATCACCTGAATCATGGATGTACGCAGCTTTTATCCTTCCTGCGAGAAGCTGTCAATTCACGGTTATGCCACTCGGCTTAAACAGCAGCAGAGAAGTATTTATTTCCGCATTAGATACCGTACTAAGACGAGATCTCCTTGGCAAAGTTACTTTGTATGTAGACGACCTTTTGATCGCGACTACGACGTGGGAGGAGCATCTTGATTTGTTAGAGAAAGTATTAATGAGATTCTGAAAGTACGAAGTGACAATGAATCTGACGAAGTCAAAATTCGCCAAAAATGAAATAAAGTTTCTCGGACACATAACGGAATTATGGTCGACCCCAAGAAGGTGAATGTTATAAAAAAGTGTCCGTATCCTCGCAGTAAAAAAGAATTAAAGTCTTTTTTGAGGTTTGTTTCATTCTTCCGTCGGTTTCTACCTGTCGAAATAACTAGCCAAGACTGTACTACAACTATTGCGAATGAACTTTACTTGGAAATGGACCCAGGAATGCAGCCCAGCATTTGATAAAATCCGGCATGCTTTGATTAATCCCTACAGAAACAGGTATTGGTGCCACGTTGATTCAAATAGATGATCCTTTGACCTGTACACCATAAAAATTGTAAGGTTTGCTAGAACATTATCTAAATTTGAAAGAGCATATTGTACCACTGAATTAGAGGTTTTATCTGTCATTTAGACACTCACGAAGTGCAGGTATTTTGTTTATGACAAGAGGACTACTATATACTGTGATCATAAGGTTTCATTATTTATCTTGATAGATCGAATGTTTCATTCACGGCTAAGCCAATGGGCTCTGTTGTTGCAAGAATACCACGTTTCGGTGCAGTACATAAGGGCAAAAGAGAACGTAATTTCTGATGCTTTATCTCGACTACCAAAATGGAGAACGAATGAAGAGGATGATGAACTATCTTTAAATTTTAAAGTAATGTATATATCAGTAAATTATTATGAAGAATAAATTTCAGAGCTGTTTCACAGTTGCAAGAAGAAGACCCACATTGGAAGTCTCAAGATTAAGCACAAAAATCCTACTAACATTAAATATCAATATACTGTACAATCTGAGGTATTATTTACAAAAGAGTCCTCCAATACCAATTGGAAAGTGCGTGTCCTACCGGGTTATATAGAGCCATTACTTTGGTATAGTCCTTTGAAGTGGGGCCATTTTGGGCCTTGTAAATGTGAAGCCAAGTTGGGTGAATACTGCTATTATCCGAACCTAGAACGACTATCGAATAATATTCTGAAGGAATACAAAATATGCTCACAGACCGAACCCATAAATTATTGTCGAGGAATCGAACTACAGCCTATAATTCCTCATCAACCTTTAACAATAATAGCTTGCGATGTTTGTGGTCCGTGTCCGACTGCACAAGGAAGATTTAAGTACGTATATACTGGCTTGTTAAGACATTTTCTCAATATATGTCAAATTATATCCGTTACGGAGTCTACATGTCCGACCATTGTTAAGGACATTTATCATTAGTTACATTACTGATTACGGGAAACCGAAAATGATTCTGACTGACAATGTAGTATATTTTACTAGTGGATTGTGGAAAAGGACTACGAAGGAACATAACATCAAACATATATACATATCCCGGTTTTATCCTCGTGGGAATTTGATAGAGAGACTATTTCGGGAATTAAACCACTTTTTGCGGGCACATACACCACAGCGACTATACCAATGGATTGATTGGTTACCAGAATTAGAAAGGATCTACAATGATCCACCAAATTGTTCTACTGGATATTCACCGAATCAGATAATGCGTGGAAGAAACGAATTTCAAGACTGGTTAAAGAATTGGCCCAGAATTCAAGAAGATGATCGTAAGCAAGGGGATATTCTGCAAAACGTTTATGAGAACCTAAAACATCAGGCTAAAGTACGGAAAGCAAAGTTTGACAGAAGTGTATTCCTATTATCACAGTAGACATACTGCCCAATGATATTAAAACAATGCAGCAAGTATTCTGTAAAGTATCTGTGCACTGCATGGTTCTGATAGGAAGAGAGTATAGAAAAGCACATTATGGAGACAGATTGTTGGAGTTTAAAACACTTGCACAGGAAAAAACACGATCCATTTGGGAGCTGCATATTGCAGTCATACTTGGTGTTCATCCACATTACACAGCCTATTCCAGCCGTGTTATTTCTATCGGTGATCAGTTACTGTTTCTCTCGTTCGCAAAGTTTCATTGTCCACGTTTGCTCGAGTTCCTCTTTGCTACGATATACGAGAATATTCCTACACCAAGAGGACATATAAGCACTCTCTCATTCTCCCTCATTCTCCCTCAATTTTCCCGGATTTTGTCATGTTTTCCCTCAGTTTATACGTGTTTTCCGTCAATTTTCATAACTTTTACAACTTTGTGTCACTGCTGTTCTCATGATCATGACGTCAATTCAGGCCACTAATTTCAAGTTTGTTTGTAAATATAGTGCAGTTGTCAACACCTAGCGCATCCGCGCCATGTTCCTATATGTGTAACTGCATCAGTTCCACATGGAGCCTCTATGGCACAATGTTGCAGGGAGGGTTGGATAAAGACAGAGGAACAGTTACAAGATGCATAGAAAGCAAATCTAGAGTTTTGCTCAGTATCCATAATCGAAAGGTTCAAAGAAATAGCAGATGCTGCAATGGATATGATTTGTTTCTTGAGGTGGTAATCATCAAAGGGGTTGCTGAGATCTTTCGATCTCTCGCTTTATCTTACGAATGCGAGAATACTTTATGAGTCCAATCCACACTGTGAGAGATGGAATATCGTAATGAAATCTTACCGAATTTGTATATTCTACGCGCGCAGTCCGGAACCTTGCGACTGCTACGGTCGCAGGTTCGAATCCTGCCTCGGGCATGGATGTGTGTGATGTCCTTAGGTTAGTTAGGTTTAAGTAGTTCTAAGTTCTAGGGGACTAATGACCACAGCAGTTGAGTCCCATAGTGCTCAGAGCCATTTTTGAATTTGTATAGTGTTAGGGCTAAGGAGCTTGGTTTTGGCACCACCTGTCTGCTGATAACAATATCCTACACTAAGAAAAAAGGTAACAGAGTTCATGGTATGTCCAGATGTACATAGCACTCTCAAAGCAAAGTAGTGACTGATTTATAAATCATACAGGAATTGAGAGCCATTGCTCCAATGTGAGTGGCCGACAGCATCACGAGATGGACACAATGAGACTTTTTTTGACGTTACAGTTCGTGGGAATTGGTGGTCTGGACCTTGAGTAACTGGCTAAAATGTGTTGAAATAGAGGAAAATCTGGTAAAATTAATTGAGAATATATAAAATGGAAGGAAATATGACAACAATATGGAGGAATGAGGATACGTACACACTTGTATGGGTATATGAAAATCATTCCACTCCTCCACCATTCGAATTGAGCACAGGTATTGCATACTATCCATTCTCTATGGGTTTAAGTCCTGCAGAATATCACTTTTTTCCGCATATGGTTATACAGGGTAAGCCATTAAATGGAGGATGCAGTGGCCCATGATTTGGAGACCAGGACGATCACCACCTAGGACAAAAAAAGTGGTGGTATGCCTGGATATAATATGAGGAATCAATGCTCTTGGTCTATTCAAAAACAGAGCTCCGTGACATCTGCTACCACGTCACTGTGGAAGATGAGATTAAAGGTCTGTGTCATCACTTTCGGACAGCTGTTTGGAAGATCTCCACAATGCTGCAAACTCTTCCAGTTTCCTAATGCTGTACTGTCTTTCTTTGTCAATTAGAAAACAACGCCTCTGTCGTATTTCAAACATCCTGTGTATTGTGGGAGCAGCTTACTTTACACCATGCCTTGTCCAGCCTACTGTCGGTGCTATGGGATCAAAATGTGTTTATGTCAAATTTAGCATCTGGCACAGACCTCAAAGACCTGGTGAAAATAAAAAATTACATGTCTATGTACACAGCCATAGTCATACACTGCTTCGATGTGTTACAGCAAAAAACAAATGTATGAAACTGCTTAAGAAACAATACTACAGGAGCCCTCTATATTGTGACTGATAATCTGCAGCATATGGTCTTCCTCCATTACTGGCAATAAAACTTGTCACAGTTTCCTGGAAGCGACATCTGTCACTGTGCAGTGGCTTGAATACACCATTACATGAATATTTACTGATACCACCGTAAATGCTGAATGTCAACAAGCAGATGGTATTTGTTTCCGCTATATCAGAAGAGAGAGATATAGTAAAGTTCAATGAGATCGTCTGCCAGGTGACTTTGGCGAATATTTAATAGTACATAGTTTTATTCCACCGGTTGTTATAATAATAGTGGGGAGAGAGAGACACACTATGCTGTCAACGAAGATTTTGACACCATCAAAAGAAGGATCCTTTATTGTACGATTATATGATAGCGGAACAAACACTGGTAGCAGTTATTTCTGTAAAATATCTGGGAGTATGCGTGCGGAACGATTTGAAGTGGAATGATCATATAAAATTAATTGTAGGTAAGGCGGGTACCAGGTCGAGATTCATTGGGAGAGTCCTTAGAAAACGTAGTCCATCAACAAAGGAGGTGGCTTACAAAACACTCGTTCGAACTATACTTGAGTATTGCTCACCAGTGTGCCATCCGTACCAGATCGGATTGACGGAGGAGATAGAGAAGATCCAAAGAAGAGAGGCTCGTTAGGTCACAGGGTTATTTGGTA
Organism: Schistocerca gregaria; assembly: GCF_023897955.1. NCBI lineage: Eukaryota > Metazoa > Arthropoda > Insecta > Orthoptera > Acrididae > Schistocerca > Schistocerca gregaria. Next base: position 841,601,069 of record NC_064931.1, read on the forward strand.
ACCGTGATAGCGTTACGGAGATGTTTAACAAAATCAAATGGCAGACCCTGCAAGAGAGGCACTCTGCATCACGGTGTAGCTTGCTCGCCAGGTTTCGAGAGGGTGCGTTTCTGGGTGAGGTATCGGATATATTGCTTCCCCCTACTTATATCTCCCGAGGAGATCACGAATGTAAAATTAGAGAGATTAGAGCGTAGAGCGCGCCCGGAGGCTTTCAGACAGTCGTCCTTCCCGCGAACCATACGCGAACAGGAAAGGGAGGTAATGACAGTGGCACGTAAAGTGCCCTAAGCCACACACCGTTGGGTGGCTTGCGGAGTATAAATGTAGATGTAGATGTAGATGTAGACATCACACTGTCGTATGTCAAGTACAGTAATCATGGTTAGGTGTTACACTTCTGAATTTCTTTGTACAGTCCACATATACTCTGCATACTTGTGAATTTCCACCTGCACGTTAGTGTGCATTTTTCTCGTTGTGATATCTCTCTGCCTAGCCAGTGAAAGGTGGCCAATGGAACTGTGCTGTTGGAACACGATGGGATTTAGAGAGAGCAGCATGGATCCTTTACTTGGAGGGAACGTCTCTTAGTCACCGAAATTAGGTGGATTCAAGTACTGTGTATTGAAGACCGGTGGATGCTTGAGAATGTGGTAGGCAAACGATACTCTGACGAAAGAGGAGTTGACAGGTGAGCTCTATACCGTTCGTGAAATGACTGTAGTGAGAATATTAGGTGTTATTACGAAGGCTTTTACCGAGAGCGTATCAGCAGCAAAAGTTCCGTCTTTTATTTTCTCGATAAATAGGAGACAACGTTCTCCAATAAGATTTGTGTGTCTGTAAAGGGATCGACTGACATCTTAATAGGTACATGAATTTTATATCTACATCTATACTCATACCACGCAAAACATCGTACACTACGTAGTGGAGAGTACCCTGTACCACTGGTAGCCGTTTCTCAAATAGAGCGAGAGAGAAAAAGAGTGTCTGTATGCCTCCATATGAGAGCATTCCCTCCAGGGATTCTGATTCGAGTTCTCGAAGCGTCTCTCCACTAATTTGATGGGAGCGAATAGCAATGTTTCTACAGGGCTGTGATCTGCTGGAAGAAGCTCAATGTCTGCAGGCTCATACACGTTTGCAGTGGCTGCTGTATAGATGTAGGTCAGTGTCAGTGGTGGGGACGGGTGGGGGCCCATCGTTGGAGTGGAGAAGAGAGTGAAACATCCTACTGCCTCCATAGACCAATATTTTTCAGCAGGTTTAGTTCAGGACCAGAATACGAGAGTTCTAAGTGAAATGACTTACTACCATCAGCTTGAAAAGGCAGCCAACAGACAGAACGTGATTAGCATGAGATATCTTCACCTATTTGACGATGGCTATCACACATTTTGGTAAAATTAAAATTTAAAACAGTCTTCATCGCAATCTTGTTAAAAATATTTTTACTGGAGTGAGTGACCGGTTTCGACTCTTTCATAGAGTCATCTTCAGACTCCAGAGCATCGGATGGACACTGCCAGACGAGTTCCGTCTACCCTCGATGCTCTTGTAACTGCGGGACCGTAGAGGGTAGACGGGACTCATCTAGCAGTGTCTCAAGATGACTCTATGAAAGAGTCGAAACCGGTCACCCACTCCAATAAAAAATATTTTAACAAGACTGACATCAAGACTGTTTTCAATTTAAATTTTCACAAATTTTATGATCGGTGTCTGTGTTTTAAGAATTTCAGAAACCATTTTGGTACTGGAGCAAGTGTCTACCTAGCGTGTGGGAAGCCCCAGAGACGTCACAGAGGCGTCTGTAAGGGTTAAGTTGCGACTGCAGTCCGTTTGCATGAAACAAATTAGTCATCATGCAAACGGAGTTGCACAATCAATTTAACTAATAAGTCAATCAATCTGATATCAGCGACATCCAGTCAGTCTAATGCAGCCGAGGGCGGGAGTGCCAGAGGTATTATTCTCGTGTTTAACCAGGCAGTTTTTCGTTGCTGCGAGATCTCTTAACGAAATTTCAGTGTTCCGCCTACATTGTGAGAGATAGCCCTCGCAATTAAATCAGCATTTGTAACGTTATACGTATTATAAACCTGATATTTTCAAATCCTCTGTAGTGCTATCTTACGAGACCTCATGATTTACAAGGCATTGGGCTACTTTGACAAAGTTCAAAAGTGAGTAGGTACGTTGTGACACAGGTAGAACATGCTCGTAGCATTCCGTCATATTATATTCTTGTGGCACAGGATATAAACAGGTATAAGCTGATAAGAACAGATGGTTCTACCAGATAAGAAAATACTCAAGAAGAAATATAGCTATACTGTTGTATAGGATCTTGACAACAAGTAATGACAGTTTTGCAACGTGAAAATGCGTGTATGCACCGATGGCTCCTGTTTTCCAAAATAACCGGTATGAAAGGGAGAAATATCTCTGCCTCAGGTTTGGTAAAGCAGATTTTATATGACAGAAGTTGAATTACAGTTATAACTATACAGCTAAGTTTAAGTGTGCCACAGTTAGCAGGAGAAATGGTCGGAGGGGGGGGGGGGGGGGGGGGTAAACTGGGCCAACTGGAAACTGTCTCTTAGCCAGTGATTACTGGTTAGTTACACCCAAGTGGTAAGAGTTGTCATATCTTGCCCACAGCTGCAGGGCCAAGTCTCAGAGGTGGCGCACGCTGGGTGGCAGAATAATAAACAGTATGCTGACTGAGTGATGACGGAAGAGGACGCGTGTATTGCGTAAGTAGATTCAATATTGCGAGTGTTGGACAAATATTTTCGACCATGTGAAATCGAATGATTCTAAGCACTATGGGACTTAACATCTGAAGTCAACAGTCCCCTGGACTTCGAACTACTCAAAACTAACTAACCTAAGAACAACACACACATCCATGCCCGAGGGACGATTCGAACCTGCGACCTTAGCAGCAGCGCGGCTCCCAACTTAAGCGTCTAGAATCTCTCGGCCATAGCGGCCGGCCCACCACGTGAATTGATCACTTGATTAATTGCGTTCCGACCACTCCAGACTGTGGGTACCTGCTACGGTAAGCGTATTAATACTGGTAGATTGGCGATTAACTACAGATGTGGTGGATGTGCACAGCACAGCTGTTTCTCTGCGGTGCAATGTGGTCATGAGCACAGTAGCAGGTGGCATGTGTTGCGGTCCGGCAGACGGCAAATGACGTGATTGAAAGTTGTTTTTTTTTAGATGTGTTTAGTGCAACGTGTAGTAGTGTAATTAAATGCATTGTGTGTTTTATGTTGACGTTTTTTCATGATGGAATTTCACGCACAAACCAAAAGAGCAGTCTATTTATGTATTTAATTACTTCTTTTCGATGTATTTTACAAGACCTGCAGATTTCTGAAAGTAAATAAACAGCATACGGATATTCCCGAGTGCGAGGGGTATTTAACTGAACAGCTTAATTTTTAATTCAACTAATTGGATAACAAAAGTGTGCTTGTATCGGTGGCAGGGAGTGGGGAGGGGAATGGATTTTCCATAGGGGTGGGGGAGGGCGACAGGGACAGGGAGAGTGATGGGTTTCTCTGAAGGATGGATCATCCACATCGAGTCATAAATCAACCCTCGGGATGTCATTAATGAATTAGCATAACAATAGGTTAAGAACCGAGTAAGGTGGCGCTGTGGATAGCACACTGGACTGTCACTCTAGACGACAATGGCTCCAACTGGCATCTGGCTTTCATGATTTCGATTTCCGTGATTTCACTAAATGACTACAGGTAAATGCCGGTATAGTTCTTCTGAAAGGGCACAGATAATTTCCTTCCAAATTCTTGACCCAGATCCAGCTTCTGCTCCACCTCTAACGCACTCGATGTCGATGGACTGTTAAACTGAAACGTGCTTACTTTCTCCCTTAATTGGTTAAGAGGAGGAGGTAATGCACTCGATGTCGATGGAATGTTAAACTGAAACTTGTTTACTTTCTCCCTTAATACGTTAAGAGGAGGAGGGGGGGGATAATTTGTCCATGAATGTATACTTGTCCCTGAATGTATGTATTATGCACAAACAAAGTAGCTGAGAGCCAATTCTGCCTACTACTACCACCTGCCACCGTTCTCTAGCCTTTATTCCGGTGTTAATCACCCGGGAGTATTACAGTGCTCACCTGCTTAGCACTGGTTACCACCTAATAAGTCACTGTCTTCACTACTATCTGCCTGCAGCAGATATGCTATTCTGCCTTCATGTATAATTTTAAATAAAGACTTTTGGCAAGTAATTGGCTGCCTACACCGTCTGAACATCCATCTAACTCCCTGAACAGAACCACTCACATACACCTCCTCGAAGTTCACACACTTACACTTGGTGTAAAACAACTGTTGGAGACTGTATGAGGGACCGACGAAGGACTAAAATGAAGGGGCTGCAGCAGCAGTGTCAATTAGTTCACGCTTTCAAGTAAGTGACGAAAAGTAAGTTGCTTTTGGGTCAGTCAGCTTGCTTTCCTTTCTTTTGCATTTACGTTTTTTTATACTTTTGTGGCAGCAGTTAGAAAAATATCTGTCGGAGAGAAAGTGACAAAACAAGAGATGATTGAGCATTTGATAGGTGGGAAATCGACGGCTAGTGCTAATAATGCGGCTTTGCATAGGGAAAAACACCCTTTAAGGGGTTAGAGAAGAGAACGGTCGACTTCTGACACGTTTCCATCCATCCCTGATGCTAGTACTGCCATGTTGCTGCTCAGTTTTTGAGTAATTGTGGGGATGGTGTTTTGCCTTTTTCTGTAGTTTGCATGCAGCCTCTGTGTTAGGGAAGTGGAGTTGTGAGCTGTTAGGTGTTGTTCGTTTAAAATTAGTAGGGGATGCTAGAACATACGTAACCTGTACTGAGAAGTCGCAAGATATATTGCCATTGTGTACTTTCGGGAAAGATAAGTGGATCGTTAATGATGAAAGAATATTTCTGGGTACTATCTAGAACCATTTACTATAGTGCAAAGACATGAAGAATCGGAAGTAATTTTTGTATATCATATCAGGAAAATCAATATTTATCCATATGAATTGAAGGATGTAGACTGTGCCAATAAGTCCTTTCTGTAGGAAGCAGATCGAGTGCTTGATACGTTTTTGCGGCTGAGATGTCGCGATGCGTGGGCATAGACTTCTATAAGACCTTGGACGGAACAGTAGCAGTTGCAACAGCTTCGTCTGAAATTTACTTAGTAGCAAAGACGAGAGGGAAGCGAGTACATCTTAATACAAAGGTCTCACATTACAGATGTGGCACTCCATGCTACATTCAGTGGTTTTGAGGGAAGTTGCAGCATCAAAAGTGCAAACATGTGTGATACTCCATTCATCCATAGGCAGGTGCGTGGAAGGTGTAATCAGGTTAACACAAGTACCCCTACGTTAAATGGGGAATGGGACGGTGTAAGCACTTCACTAATCTTCCAGTGTGAACACAGGGCACCCCTGTATGAATTCGATGATAGACATACGCCTGTACAGTTTCGTAAAGGGAATACTGTGCAGATTTCTTTCGGACACGAGATCACAGGTGCCCTTGGCTAGTCTGGGTGTCTTTCATGCCATTAATTCGAATCCACCACGTTCTTTTCTACGTAATGCAGGTGGTAACTGTTCTTTTGCTTGGTTCGGGATTAACACGTTTCAAAGTGGGAAGGAGTGACTTTCATGAGTGTGTGTGTGTGTGTGTGTGTGTGTGTGTGTGTGTGTGTGTGTGTGGACGTTCTCCACTTATGTGGACATAAGCATTCTTGGGCTGTATTTACTGTTTAAATTTGACTTAAAAGTCGATGTACAACTGCCCACAGTGATGCCGGATGACAGAGCGTTCAATCTCGGTTTTGCTTCTAAAAGAACCAGATTGTCACAGGGAACATCTGAGATGTCAGGTAAGCCAATTACACTGTGTGAACGGTCTCTTACACTAGACTGGTGGGATACAATGTAGAATGATGCAGTATGGCTGCTTTGAATGAGTCTTGGAGCTGATATGCAGGACCATACACTGTGCATTGTAGAGCCCTTGCCAGACATCGAAGAAACTGTCAGGTACAATGTGTCATATGCTGTAGGAAACTGACACAAGCTAGGTAGTGCCCACGAATTCAGACAATTTTTATTTCGGAATTATTGAGGCATTCACAAGGTACAGTGTAAACTAACTTTGAAGTAGTGCAGAAATATGAGTTAAATACGGATTTTGATGTAGAGTACTCAGAACCGGGATAGTGTGTTGATGTAATCATATTTAGGCGAAGGACATGTAACCCAACAGGCAAAACTCACAAAAACCCCGTGCCGATCGTTACAGGGACCTCAGATAATATCGGGCTATGTAATTATTCTACCACTATTGATTTAAAAAGTAGATACCACAAATTTGAAGTAGCACTGGAGGATACACTTAAAAGAGTGTTTCCGGTTCTGTTTCGTCACTGCAAGTATCATCAGATGCCGTTCGATCGGGAAAAAATACACTGGCGACTTTCCAGTGTTTACCATACTATCTCAGCGCTAACTCACTATGTTCCGAGCGTACCAAAATAGAAATGAGATGTAACTATGACGTGGGATATGTTATCCATGGGAGAGGCATTTTTCTGGCTGGGCAGGTATGCTCCCTCAAACACTCCTTTATGTAGCTCATGGGTGAACCATATAACACAGATATTGTGCGTTCATCCCTGAAGCTGGCAGTCGAATTAACTTCCGTGGTACAATCTGAGTGAGCTCTTAGTCTGCAACATGACAGCCTCAACTCCTGGTGTTCACTTTGCATCTGGGTGAAATTTTATTACCCTGTGTATCCTTACGCAGTTCCTCCAATCTACAGACTTCGTTTCTTATACGCCACACATCTACGGTCAACTTAAACGTCCATTGGTGACTTGTCAGCAACACATCCAGTTGTCGAGAAAATAACATAGCTGCCTCCTAGCTTTGAACGGGAACTTCATCCATTGATCCTCCGTTGATATTGTGCAACCACATCAGGACCACCGCAATTCATCCAGTAGCTCCAGCTGATTCATCACCTAAGAAAAGGAACTTACAGAATCCCTTCCCTCCTTTGATAAACGTGTATATACACAACTACGACTAGGAAATAATACGTTACTCTTACAAAACTATAACGAGCAATAGTTCATCAGCCGGCCGCGGTGGTCTCGCGGTTAAGGCGCTCAGTCCGGAACCACGTGACTGCTACAGTGGCAGGTTCGAATCCTGCCTCGGGCATGAATGTGTGTGAGGTCCTTAGGTTAGTTAGGTTTAAGTAGTTCTAAGTTCTAGGGGACTGATGACCACAGATGTTACGTCCCATAGTGGTCAGAGCCATTTGAACCATTTGAACCAATAGTTCATCACTGAAAACATTTGACAAGAATAAATTAACTCGTGGACATAAGAAAACTAAACATAAATGCTACTATGTGTTGTTGTGACTTTGCGCAACATACGGTGTAAACACCAAAAAATGGTTCAAATGGCTCTGAGCACTATGGGACGTAACTTCTGAGGTCATCAGTGCCCTACAACTTAGAACTACTTAAACCTAACTAACATAAGGACATCACACACATCCATTCCCGAGGCAGGATTCGACCCTGCGACCGTAGCGGTCGCGCGGTTCCAGACTGTAGCGCCTAGAACCGCTCGGCCACTCCGGCCGCCGGTGTGCACATCCTGCTTGTCTAAGGATGTAATATTTCTAGCTTTTCTAGTCCTTTCCGTGCTCACTGACTCCGTCGGAGGACTTGTGGTAAAGGATCCACTATTAGTCCAAAGCATTTAACCCTTCTAAAATGGACGATGGGCGTTTCAGCCGGAAATGTACCTTAACATATAGTAGCGATGTCATCGCGACATCCTGATAAGGAGCCTGATACTTAGTCAAAAATTTTTTCGTCTTTTCTTTGGAAGTGTAGGGCTGGCGACAAGTATCGATTGACCTACTCGATATTTTGGTAATTTAGTGTGGTGGGTGGACAGTTTCTGTAGGACCAAAGCTTTACTGTTTTACTTTCTACAATAATTCCCACATAGTTTTAGCACATTTACTAACCGATTCACAGTCTGATCCTAATTTAGGAATCATGACATCAAACAGGGACGGCATTTATCTACCATGCACCACATCGAAAGGTGAAAGACCTATGCCAATATGTACTTCAGAGCTTTACGCAGAACCTGGGTAAGGCAGGTACTTATCCCAAACTCTTTGACATTTGTTAACATAATAATTCAACATTTTAGAAATTGTTTGTGCAGTTGTTCTGTTCTGTCATTAATATTTTTATGGAATGTGGTTGTTCGTAATTTCCAGATGCGAAGTGCATGCCATAAGAGTTTCATGAGGTCTGGCACATAATTCATTCCATAATACGTAACTTAAATATTCAGTTGTTAACGAAACTCAGGATTAGTGTAGGAAATCCTGCAGATAAGGAGTAGCCACCATTGCTAAAGATCTAGAAAAATAACCGATGATTGTCAGTACATATTATATATTTCCAGTGATTTTACAATTAAAAAGTCGTAGAATATTACGTTTATTCATCTGAAAGCGTTCAAACACCTTTAGCAGTCTTAGAAAAGGTATTTTCAGATGAATAAGACCGACTCCCTCTGCACAAGGCACACAGTCCCTTAAGTATTGCGCGACAGCACGTTTCCGTGAACGCCACAGGAATATTTCAACTACACATCTGTCTGTTGTTCAGCCTCCTTCACGACCAGACAACACATGACCATCCGTTTGACACAGTACTGCGTTCTGAACGTAACCAGACCACAATACGCAACCTGAATTTTGTCGTTTTACACAGCAAGCACTCATGCGTCACGAACTGCAGTTGTGACCGAAATGCTTGAGAGTCTTCGTTGGTGCTGGTAAACCTATCGGGGTAGCGAAACTCTTGTGATGATAAAGTTTCGCCAAGAACTATGCTAGGCATCTTCAGAGGTATTGCTCCTCCGTTGTCTTGCTGACTGACAGGTCGGAAGTCTGAGAGCGACATACATACTGTAGAGAAAGGGGGCGTGGCCAGAGTTACACGCGAAAAGCAGAGATGATCTTTATTACGTGGAACTCCGGTCATGCTCTCTCTTTTTATTTATTTTTTACTTTACACGTCTAGTTCCGTAGGACCTAGTTGAGGAGCAAATCTCCAACGCCATGGAAAGTGTCAGTACATGCAATGATAGTATGAAAGTAATAACAGATAAAATAAAAAGTCAATTAACCCGAAAAAGACAGTCATACGTTTATGTAAATGCAATCAACAATATTAACACAGGCATCAGCTTAATTTTTCAAGGAACTCCTCGACAGAATCGTGTATATGTCGCTCTTAGACGTCCGACCAGTCAGTAGGCAAGACAACGGAGGAGCAACGCCTCTGAAGCAGTTCTGGACGAAACGTTGGGAACAGAAGAGTTTTCTGGATCACAGCCTTATAACCAGAATGGTGTACCAGCAGCAATGTCATCCGGTCGTGAAAGCCTTCATTCTATCATTGACAGTCCTTGTCAGACGGTTGTGCTCTTTGCTACTCCATTAACCTTTTACTTGGCGCCTTTAGCATTCTACTATTCCTACTTAGCGTATCCGCATTTGTGTGCTTCTTGCCCAGTCTGTGGACCATCTCGTAATGAACATCGCTAAGTTTGAGTAGCCGTTTTGTTAACCTGCTCGAAGACACTTTTAGCCCCAACAAACATTTTAATCAGGCGTGGTCTGTGACAACATTAGACTACCATCCACATAAGTAGCAATGCATGCATGCTATCCCACATATCACTGCCAACATCTCATTTTCGTATCGAAGTGTTTACACTCAGCTATGTTGAACTGCCTTGACGAACATGGTGCTGGATGTTCCTCGCCATTGACGTTTGGGGTTTAAATACAAGCAACCGCCCCATTGCTGCGATTACAGGACAGGATAATTCCTTGTCAGAATCTGGAAAGTCTAGTACCGGATCAAGAAACTAATGCTGTCTCCAATTTTCAAACGCTGCTTGACGTTCTGCTGACCAGTGGAATTTCACTCCCTACCTCAACAATCAACGGAGGAATTCCACTATCTGTGCAAAATTCCTTACGAATTTGTGATAATAATTGCATAAACCGAGGGACTGGTGAAGTTGGCGAAGTTCCAGACTGCCTATGTTGGATGAGAATCAGTTTTACCACGTTTCCCACTAATGCATACCCAAGAAAGTTTACCTGTGTTTGTGTAAAATGGGACTTATTTGTGCTAAGCGTTACAGGTGAAGATTGGTGCCTGCTGAATACGTCTTCTAAGTGCTTCAGACTCCCTGGCACATCCTTCTAAAATACGATGAAATTGTTCATTCATACCATGCAAACTTTCTGCATTAATCCACGTGCAACTCCTTCGAAAAACCTTTGGGGTGCTACTGGCGCGTTTTTTATTTCATTTTTTAATATTTTTTTTTAGCACAAACGCATTCGTTTATAGTGGTAATGACCCTACGGGACCATGAAAGCGGTCTTTGGTCTGTCTTCTGCGACTAAATCCAGCTGGTGATACCCGCTTCTCAGATCCATTATTGTAAAATACTGGCGCTGTCTTAGGTTTTCCAAAGCGTCGGTAGTATTAGTGAGTAGGCATGCATACGCCACTGTATTCGCACTTTGCTAGCGGTAATCTGAACAGGATCTGTACTTCATGGTGCGATGTGTTTGCTTTTTTGTCGTAATAACCGCTTTTGAGCCCCCATGGGCTATCACTGTGCTCTATTTACAAACTGCCGATCTACAAATTCTCCCATTATGAATTGAAGGTGCATTGCTATGTGGTGCGGCTTTCTATAAAGTGGCGCATTGTTAGCTATAGGTATACGGTGCTAGATAACCAGTGTTGCTTGTGGAGGAAGTTTTGTGTCAAATAAATCCCCAAATCGCAGTAACGAAGCATCCGTTGACTGTGATAACTGCCTTGCCAGTGAACCATCTTTTCTCATAACGCTGCTGCATCGTTATTTTGCTTGTGGCTCTGGTCACCACCTCATCTGTCAGTACCTTCCTCATCGTATATCTATAATGTGGCAATCATTAGGCCCTATTAGACATTAACTATGTCCTTGCTGAAGTTATCCAAGTTTAAAAACGGTTCAAATGGCTCTAAGCACTATGGGACTTAACATCTGAGGTCATCAGTCCCGTAGTCTCAGAACTACTTAAACCTAACTAACCTAAGACATCACACACGTCCATGCCCATGGCAGCATTCGAACCTGCGACCGTAGCAGTCAAGCGGTTTCAGACTGTAGCGCCTAGAACCGCTCTCCCACCCCGGCCGGCTATCCAAGTTTACAGGAACCATAAACTCAACATTAACATTACTTACGTATGCTCCACATCTACGGACAAAGCATTGCATTTTGTCTAATACTTCATTTTCCTGTAGTGGCTGTACTACATATAGCGCTTCCCGAGGCAAATCGGAATGTACAGAGACCCACACATAGTTCCCCGAACCTGATGGTAATTTATCATGAGAAGAAACCAATAGAGTTTGTGTTCGCAGTTTAGTTAGCAACACTTTCATGGAGGGTGCACCTTGCGACATTGCATCGCTTACAGCTGTATCGTTCAATGAAAACATAGTGCCACTCATTTCTGCTGTATACTGCGAAAGACTGATTTTGGCGTGATGTTTGTTGAGAAAGTATAGCCCAAGGATTGCTGAATATCCTTCACCTACGAATGGCAAATCTTTTATGTAGTACTGAAAGTCCTAGTTTCAATACTGAAACTGAACAGCTTCGTATCCAACGAGTCTAAACTGTTATCACTCACTCAACGCAATTTATAATGTGCGAAAAACATTCTCCTCCTGCCCCTCGAGGTCCAGTCTGACGACTGACGCGTTCGTAGTTGTGTGCACCAACAATTTTTCTTTCTTGCCTTTATCTCTGCCCGACAAGTAGCACTCCGTCTGTGCATCAGTTTGCGCAGTTTTATGTCCTACTGTGAATGTTTTCCGGTGGTCGAAGCTCTCATTTGCGTTTAAAGGCTGCTTTTGTTGCCACTAGTTTTCTTCCCACTGTCCTTGGTGTCCAATTTCACAACACTTCTAGCATTCAGGTTGATGTCAGTGCTTCTGTTTGTGATGTTTACGTTCACATCTATAACATTTCGCCTATGCAAAAAAAAAACTGTCCATGTTGTGGCTGTGTCTTCGTTTAATATTTTGTGGTTCCTGGCGGGATGAGGAGAGGATGATATGATACGTGGGTGGCCGGTTTCCTCTTACTACAACACAAAATGCACACGTGGTTAAAATATATTTTATTACAGGAACCAATTGAGTACTTAACTTCAATGTTTCCAATCCGAAGTTCTGTGGTTAACAGCACTCATATGACAAGTACTAATTCTTGAATCAGGTCTGTGTCCATATCACAATTATATACAATGAGTAACGTTCCCTCACAGCTAGATAAGGTGCGACCCGACGACTGTTGCTGTGGAAGACTAAAGCACAGTGCGACGTTTTGAGGTGCGATGCGAACTCAGTCTCGACGCGACGTTCTGAGGTACTGAGGTTGAGAAATTGAGCTACCGAGACAACTCGGTCGGCGGAGGCGGCCTATGTGCGCGCTGCCGAGGGGGAATAGGCGCGCTTAGTTCAGTACCTGCTATAGAATGTTTCCGAGCGCCGACCGGTGTGCTGGCAAAGACGTACGAGAGCACAGTCCGTACATGTTCTAGTCGCGATGTCGTCTTCCTCTAGCTGCGTCGAGACCCTAAGAGCCGCAGCCAATGGGCGAACCGAATGCGTGCACGAGACAATAGCGAAGATGTTGAGCTACTGCATAGGTTCCAGGCACTACGATTGGGACGCCCATTTACCTCATGTGTAGTCTGCCTATAATTCGAAGTTTCATACTGCAAAAGACTTGTCCCCATTTCAGGTGGTTTACGGCAAGAAAATGCCATCTCCCTTGCCAGAAAAATTAGGGAAGGTTGGAGGAATGTACAGAAGGCAAACGTGAATTCGCTAGATTGGCAGGATCAACCGAACAGACGCATAGGCAAATTGTCGTAATACCGCATGGGGCAGTGAGTAAAGCTCATCAGTCCCTAAGGTCAAAGGCGAAAACGAAGAAATTTTTACCAAAATACAAGGGACCATACCAGCCACTGGAAATGACCTCACGGGTCGACAAGAAAATACAGTTCCCCGCATAAACATCTGTTATACACGTCAGTCGCATAAAATCGTGTAAAGGAATGATAGAGGGGATACCACAGTTATCGGCAACCAACCAGGTAACAGAAGTAGTAAAGGGTAAAAAGAAGGAATAAGGTTGCGTACGTTAGTTGTGTAATTGTAATTTGTTGTGTTTTTTTGTTCGTTATGATGGGGAGTATGTATTTTTGTTGCTGTAGTGATATTTATTATTTTTCTGCAGGGATGTTTGTTTTTCGTGTCGTTATTATTGTTTTTTGTGCATTCTCGGAAGGAGGGAGGGAGAGATAGAGCAGTTTTGTTCTACAGATGGCAAATACGAAACGACATACTGGAGAACGAAGTTGATCCTGCAGTTGCTGTACGTCTGCAAGGGCGAGGCAGGGCAGGTAACGGTTGTTTAGCCCCTAGAATTAGGTGTGATGTACTCGAGGCAACCGTATGTGGGGCTTACTAGTCATAAGTGGATGCTAAAACCAACTGTGGAGATCTGCGAGATTAGGAATGAGTTGCGTAGGCTGGAGGGTGCCTTTTCCGAATTTGATAACAAGGCACAGGGGAAAAATTTATTTTGGGAGATAGAGGGGGAGTACCACGAGTTGTAGTTCACTTACAGTAAATTAAGGGGGCAGTTTTCAAAGTTGGCGCATCTAATTTCTCAAGCTAGGAGTGGTCAGAAGAGGGGCTGGGTAAATGCTGTAGGAAAACTGTCAAAGAGAATATTAGAAACACTATATGAAGAGGAAGCGCGGGAGTTAAATAGCACGGTTATTCAGGTTCAGCAGATGGCAAGCTCTAGGAAGTATACCGTGGAGTGGAACACAATGTGGTTATTGGACATAGAACACGGGGTGATAGCAGCAGAGCTAACCCCATGTGCTAGCGGAACGAGGGAAATGCTGAATAGTGATTTGGAGAAAATACAGAAGCAACAGAGTGCGTTCGACATCGAATTGAATTCAGCGAGTTTGCTGCGTTGGCTAGCCGACCAATTTGGGGAAGATAGGAGAGAAGCGCCGATATTACAGAAGGCGATGTTTCATTCGGTGAATGAAGAACTTAGTCTCGTATTGGTTACATCGACGGATTTAATGATGGAATTGTGGCGGGAAGAAGGAACGTTTCTCTTGGAATTACAGCATATAGCCAAAGTGTCGCAGGGGAATCTGGTAATGTTTTTCCATGTAGATAGGATGGAGATGAGAACAAATGGAGGCACGGTGCATATAGCAATCCGTGTACCTGTTGCGGGGAGAAACTCGGAGTTTCATTGCTACAGCATTCACCCCTTTCCAGCGGAATTGGTGAAATTTGGGAATTGGGAGCAGGTGAGCACATAGACAGTATTGCTGCTCTCAAATAACAGGCAGGATCACGTGGTAATATCACGGGTAGAGTGGGAAAGGTTTGTACAAGGGAAGGTTGTCATCTGTCTGGTGGCCAAGTACAGACTGATATGCAGACATGTGAAGCGAATTTGTTTCTGGGGGAAGTAAAGGGGACGAGTTGTGGGAAGGTGCTTCTGCCAGCCCGAACGTACTTCCAGAAGATGAGTACTCATTTTTTTTTTTTACTCTGTGTTCATCCCAGAAAGGGTATGGTTGAATAGCTACGAAGGTGAAAAAGCGTGAGTTTCGCAAAGGGATGATCGTTAATAACACGACTTTTGAAGTAGCCGGGACGGATTTTGGCCTTCCGGCTTTGCTTATAGGCTGAACTGTTATGACACTGTCGCGGAATACGTTCTATTGGCCAGAAGGGTCTCTGAGTGTATTACCCGTTCGAAATATAATGTATTTGAGTTACACGCTCAGTCTAGATCTTAACAGTCCTTGGACACGTTAATACAGACCCAGAAAGGCGCTATTTCGATAGAGCATATGTGGCAGCATATACACCATGTCTAGGGAGAACAGGAGCACGAAGTATTAGTGCCGATCATATCGGCCACTGGTTGTGGCGTGCTTCTCGTCGGTTTTTGGGTACTATATTTCCGGATAAGATGCAACAGGGCAAGGTTGTAGACGAGTCAACATACCTGTTACCAGTAGAATGGTTGCCTTGGATTGGTCAAGGAAGCAGTTAGTCTTAATTAGTGTGGTAAGAGGTACATGGTACTAGTAAAGTGTGAGCGAAAGTCCTTTAGAGCTAATTCAGGAGATTGTCCTCAATACTTCAATTGTTAGGGTTAAGGTAGTTGAGGGGGAGCATGATGTTAAAGATTCAGAACGAATCTACTAGGAATGGAGGAGGTACTCTGCGCCACGAACAAGTACAGTGGTGAATCTGGCAAAGCTATGGTTGGAAGATAGTATTTAAGGGACCGATTGTCACATCGGATAGCAGATGCAGGCAATATTGATGTTAAGCAAACGATTCTGCTTGGCAGGTTTACGACATCGCTTGCAGGCGAGGAGGCACAGCCCGGCGGGCACTGTATACAAGTATGAAGTGGTCAAGACTTGTAATTATCCAAGAGCACTCCACGTGGCCCCTCCCTACTAACTACATCAGAGGCGTAGGGTACAGACACATAAATAAGCTAGCCTAGAGGCTCAAATCGTGGATTCGTGTTTCCATTCTGTCTGCTTCTAGAACAGGAGACAACGATGATGGTATCAGTTTGCATGCCAGCCACGATAACTTTCTAGTGATATATATCACTGGCCAACTGGCCTGCGGAAAGTACCGCCATCCACTGCTGCACGAACAAACCATAGCTGTGGCAGGGCGTCTGAAACCTTGGAGCTTGACACGGGTGAGGAGCTACACTCCGCTCTTTGGGTGACATCGTCCGGCGGACTGCAAACTGCAGTCTGAATTGTCTGGGCTTAGGTGCGAACTTAAAGCCTCCCGGGTGCAGAACCCGGGTGCCAACTAAGGCTCAGTACAATGACGGCGGTCGGCTGTTCCCCTCATTGCTCTACTTGGGCTCCACGAGTTGCAGGAGCATGCCAGCCATGTTCCGAGCTACCGTCGCAGCCAATGTACGCAGCAGCGCTTGGCCGTGACGTGGATAGGAGCACTACGTCTGCAAGGCTGGGAGACTAGCCGCCGACACATCAGATTACGGCACTGGTGTTGACTACGTGTGCCAGGCTGGGAGACTGGACGCTGACACATCAGATTACGGCACTGGTATTGGCGCTGCCGCTGTGTGGGGCCATCCCCAGTGGAAAGCCCACTGTGTACCTTCAGTGCAGTGTAGTCTACGAGAGATTTGCCAGTGTTTCTCTACACACTATTACAGGCCCTGAGCTCTGGGGTTTGTAACACTGCCACCGAAGTCTTGAGGTGACGGCCAATTCTGGCACTAGTTGTAGTGAACCGGGGCTGGGGTCGCACTGTAATCAGGAGGTTGAGCCCAGAATCAGGGTGGTCCAACTCATGCCCAGAGGCATCAGTGACACGGTGATATGTCTAATAACATTTATTAGTAAAGCAGAATTTATAAAGTTGTAGCTACTGTCAGAGTTGCAGGTGGTGGCATGACACAGGCACACATGCCCCAAAAGAATTGTGATGTCTCATTAGTGAGTTGTGACCTCACTGGTGTAAGTTAATGCTATCATTGCATTCTGTACTTGCGATGGTAGCGAAACGAGGAAGGGGTAACCTGCCCAGAGGTACTGTATCGACTAAATGTGGCTAGCAGCTTAGTGCTTTCAAGCATAGTGCAGCATGCTCTGATGTGGGGCCTGCTGACTGTGGTCCAGGATGCCGGTTGCCCTGAAGACTACGCCTCAGTCACCCCATGTAGATGGATCAAGACTACATCAGGCAGTCACAAGTCGGACAGGGGCCAGCAAAGACACGTATCACTTGGTCAGTACGTAGAAAGCAGCTTGTAGATCATCCGTGATAAGCCAGTAGTAGAGCGAGGCTTACTGCTCACCAGCCCTCTCATCTGTCATGTCCCAGGGGGTAGCAGTGGCAGACCACGGCTGTCTCTAGTTGTTGAAGTCAGCAAGCAAGTAGCAGACTGACCATCACTGATCAGTGTGTGGTGGCTACTATGAAACTCTACTGTCTTTCTCTCTAATTCTAGAGACTCGAACATAATTGCAGCACGATAGAATGTGTCCTTAAATTCAAAAAGGCTTTCTCTTTAACAGGTAGATCCTGCATCTATGACATAGTGACTGTGATTGTAGGAGAGTATTTCTCCGAATTCAAGGGACCTGTCAGTGCTCCTTGGCTCGCTGCGGTTAATATCACTATGGATTCTGGGTTGCAGAGCTCGGTGCTTTCTGTCTACATTTAATTTTGTAGTCCTGTTTGGCCGGTGAAGTTACATAGCTTTAGCTCACTGTCTGCTGCTAAGCACCACAGCAACGCTTAGATTTCTGTCTGCCCTGTTTCGAGTTCTGCTGCATCGGCGGTAAGCTATGTTAACTTAGCATACCAGTCGAACGCCAACTCTTTCTGTTCTGAGTCCGCTTGTTAGAACTTCAACAAAATTTTAAGCCCGCCCAGTTAAATTATTCTTCTGTGCAACGATATGGCACTGAGAGAAACTAAGACTTGGGAAATGTTACCCTAAGGGAGATAATATATTGGATGAATTATGGAGCAAAATGAGTGGCAGTGATACTGAATATTTTATTTGTTACTTCAGAACACAAACGACTGTTGTAAAACTTGGCAGACTAGAATTTAATCTCTTATTTTACTACTTGAAATATATCTTAACTACGCAAAAAACTACTGAGTCACTGTAGTACCTTGATAGTGACATAATCCCACCTGTAAGACGACGTGTGGAATTCGCCATGAGGCTGACCCCTGTGACCGAGCGGTTCTAGGCGCTCCGGTTCGGAACCGTGCTGCTGCTGCTGTCGCAGGTTAGAATCCTGTCTCTGGCATGTATGTGTGTGATGTTCTTATGTTAGTCATGTTTAAGTAGTTCTAAGTCTAGGTAATTGATGACCGCAGATGTTAAGTCCCATGTTGCTTAGAGCCATTTGAACCATTTGAAATCAACATGATGGGGGTCTGTTATAATGTTTTTAGGAGAAAAGGATTTCTCTCCATCGGGTATGTGCACTTCATTTGGTATCTCATCGACCTACAGCTACATTCGTTCTGAAATTATCGTTTGTGGAGTTGAGTTATGTCACTGTGGATCCATTTTTGACGTAGTACAAAAGGCTTGTGCATGTGCTTTTGTCAAACACAAGACAGCTATTAATTTTCTCATTTGTGATATTTCTTATTACAGTACCAGTATCTCTCAAACAGTTATTTGTGATTTATTTATCCTCATCTTCCCCTTATTGTGAACATCAAAAGTATAACTTGGGATTATTGATATAAAAATAAGTTTTTTCTAAATATTGAATGTAAATTGATACCAGTGTAAGTTGTGGACTCTCGTAATTGTTTCAGACGAATGTTTCAACTTTGGCAGTCTTTTGTGCTGAGCTATAGTACTGAATTCGTATTGACGGTTGCCTTCCTCAATTTTTATGTTTAGTATTGTGGCTAAAATTAACACATTGTAACTAAAACTGAATAAATTAATACACTCCTGGAAATGGAAAAAAGAACACATTGACACCGGTGTGTCAGACCCACCATACTTGCTCCGGACACTGTGAGAGGGCTGTACAAGCAATGATCACACGCACGGCACAGCGGACACACCAGGAACCGCGGTGTTGGCCGTCGAATGGCGCTAGCTGCGCAGCATTTGTGCACCGCCGCCGTCAGTGTCAGCCAGTTTGCCGTGGCATACGGAGCTCCATCGCAGTCTTTAACACGGGTAGCATGCCGCGACAGCGTGGACGTGAACCGTATGTGCAGTTGACGGACTCTGAGCGAGGGCGTATAGTGGGCATGCGGGAGGCCGGGTGGACGTACCGCCGAATTGCTCAACACGTGGGGCGTGAGGTCTCCACAGTACATCGATGTTGTCGCCAGTGGTCGGCGGAAGGTGCACGTGCCCGTCGACCTGGGACCGGACCCCAGCGACGCACGGATGCACGCCAAGACCGTAGGATCTTACACAGTGCCGTAGGGGACCGCACCGCCACTTCCCAGCAAATTAGGGACACTGTTGCTCCTGGGGTATCGGCGAGGACCATTCGCAACCGTCTCCATGAAGCTGGGCTACGGTCCCGCACACCGTTAGGCCGTCTTCCGCTCACGCCCCAACATCGGGCAGCCCGCCTCCACTGGTGTCGCGACAGGCGTGAATGGAGGGACGAATGGAGACGTGTCGTCTTCAGCAATGAGAGTCGCTTCTGCCTTGGTGCCAATGATGGTCGTATGCGTGTTTGGCGCTGTGCAGGTGAGCGCCACAATCAGGACTGCATACGACCGAGGCACACAGGGCCAACACCCGGCATCATGGTGTGGGGAGCGATCTCCTACCCTGGCCGTACACCTCTGGTGATCGTCGAGGGGACACTGAATAGTGCACGGTACATCCAAACCGTTATCGAACCCATCGTTCTACCATTCCTAGACCGGCAAGGGAACTTGCTGTTCCAACAGGACAATGCACGTCCGCATGTATCCCGTGCCACCCAACGTGCTCTAGAAGGTGTAAGTCAACTACCCTGGCCAGCAAGATCTCCGGATTTGTCCCCCATTGAGCATGTTTGGGACTGGATGAAGCGTCGTCTCACGCGGTCTGCACGTCCAGCACGAACGCTGGTCCAACTGAGGCGCCAGGTGGAAATGGCATGGCAAGCCGTTCCACAGGACTACTTCAAGCACCTCTACGATCGTCTCCATGGGAGAATAGCAGCCTGCATTGCTGCGAAAGGTGGATATACGCTGTACTAGTGCCGACATTGTGCATGCTCTGTTGCCTGTGTCTATGTGCCTGTGGTTCTGTCAGTGTGATCATGTGATGTATCTGACGCCAGGAATGTGTCAATAAAGTTTCCCCTTCCTGGGACAATGAATTCACGGTGTTCTTATTTCAATTTCCAGGAGTATATATTTGTTGGAGGATAAAGAAGGAAAAATTTAATTCATAAAATAACCTAAATCACTAATTTCTCTTACAGTATACGAAAATAGATAAGAATCCAAGCCCATCGTGGAATGACTGCATGAGGCTCCCATGGAGGTCATCGATACAAGAAAGAATTCTTAATTATCTCTTATAACATTGCATCACACCCTTTATTGTAGTATAAGAAGCAGTTAGAATTGAGTACTGTTTGGATGTAGTATCTGAGGGCAGTGGAAGAAGTAATACACTATTGAAATGCAGAGTGTATAACACTTAGGAGTGACTGACTGTGTTCGAGTGATAAAACGGGAGAGAGAGAGAGAAAATGTCGTCTTATTTAGTTTTAGGAAAGTCTGCATTTTTAGTTTCATAAGCACATTCATCTCTACTTGTAATTCTAAGGTTGCTGGTTAGCAGTGATGTAGAGCGACGAACACAAAAAAAAACATGCAATCAGCGTCTCCACTAAGTCATCCATTGGTAGGGGAAATGTATGCCATTGGAGGGTGAATACGTATAGCAGGACCCACGTAATCACTTTGATGGACGACCATCTGTTTATTGAAACCTTACGGCCACCGCTTGTAGCATATCCAAACTACTTGCAGTGGAGAGCACGAACACTGTCGCACAGTGGTGAAAGTGAATACTGCGGTGTATCTTTATATGGGCTCATGGTTCATTCCTTTACTTGCATTTCTCAAGATGAGCTACTTTTCTGTATGTAGTGATTCCATAGTCGACCATACGTTGAAATTCAGCTTAAAGATGAAGCACGTTCTCGATGTTCCGTAACCATCAAGAACGTGTACTTTTATAGTTGTTACAGAGCTTGGCCAAGCACAAATAGGAAAAGCAAGTAACCGTATACCTTATGCTTCCTTCATTCTCTGGAATAATCTTTGTGATCACATAACAATCAGCCATTTACGTTACGGATACAAAGAAAACTTTTCAATAAAAACTACGGCAACAAATATGCCAGAAGGATTAAACAGTCCTTGGAAGGGTAGAAAATATATCGGGCTACTAAATTACATATCATGAACTAATTTCAATTTATAGTTTTGTGTGGATGGGGGCAGCCAGTTATATATTATATTCTCAGTGATCGGCACATAGTAGAAACATCGGCAACGCTTTTCATAACGAAAGCTTTCCCTCTTTCAAACACTTTATCGAACCTCTCGATTATGAGCGTCTACATCTTGATCGACATATCTGACCCTCAAGCACTTCATAGAGCAATGTGGAGAGTAGTTCTCACCGCCAAAGCCGTTTATGTCCTTTTCAATTTGTTACGCGAGCGATGGAAAAATGATTGTCAATATTCCTCGTACCTTATTACTGGCCCTACGAAAGCTACTTTGAAGGCAACTTCAACAATACTTTCGCTTCGAGACACAAACACACACACACACACACACACACACACACACACACACACACACACACACACATCCACACAGACACACACATACACACAGTCACTTCTCTCCATCCTCCATTACTAAACTAAAAATTTCTTGGTATCTTAAGCTGTGTCTTAATAGTTGGTCATTTTTTCTAATGATGTTGTGCAAAATTTCCTTTCCACCGAATCGACATGGTACCTCCTCATTAGCTGTTTGATGTATTCGTCTAATTTTGAGCATTTGTGAGTAGGGCAACATTTAAAAATGTTCCGTTCCATCATCTACATTGGACATTCTCATACGCCAGGGGTAGCCAAAATTCGGCTCATGAGCTGTGCCCTGACTCACATACCGTAGCACTCAATCTGACTGCGTACTTTCACCACCATCACGACACACTAACTGAGCAGGAGGAGGGGGAAGAGGGGAAACTGCGAACACATATTGAAATGGCTATGCAGTCGTACTGCGTACGACTTCGTTACATATTTGATATTTCTCAACAACACAGATCACAAAAACAAATTTTCAGAATTAATCAATTAATTTTGGCAAGCTTTTTATCTGGTACTAACGTCTGCAAAATGGGACACGCATACAGTTTAATAGTTTTTCGTACTCAGTTTGCATTGAAATCCTGACTTGATGAGTTTCTTAATAGCAAAATGTCTTTCACACACGTATGCTCACTGAAACAGTCTCATGATAGAGAAGAAGAAACCATGCCTGAGAAAAACAATCAAGAGTACATTGGCAATTTTGACATAAAACGATCTGTCTTTAGATCTGCAGATCAGCCAGTGACATCCACACGTACACAGGGGAGCTTTCAACTGAAACGGCAAACGGTCTCGAAAACAGCATGGAAACATATGTAAGATTGAGAGTGTCCTCAAAATGTTTAGAAAACTATCCTTGTAATTCTTTAAAGGTCACAATGGATTCTTCAAATATCGCGCATTATTTAACGACTGTATGCTTGAGGAACTGTACTGTGTTTGTCAGAATTTGTATCTTTTGAATTTAGTTAATTATTTATGTACACGTCTAGTTCCGTAAGACCTAATTGAGGAGCAAATCTCCAATACCATGTAACGTGTCAGTACAATAAATTACATCATAAAAGTAATGACAGATAAAATAATATGTTAATGAACACAAAAAAGTCAGGCCACAAGTTTAACTAACGCAGCTAACAATATAACATAAGAATCAGCTTACTTTTTCAAAGAACTCCTCAGCAGAATAGAAGTAGTGAATCATGAGGAAACTCTTCAGTTTCTATTTAAATGTGCGTGGATTATTGCTAAGATGTTTGAACTCGAGTGGTAGCTTATTGAAAATGGATGCAGCAGTATACTGCACACCTGTCAGGACAGGAGTTAAGGAAGTGAGTGAAAGTTGTTAGTTCTTGCGAATAAGCTTATATTGTTAACAAGAAAGGACAGTAAAGAATATCTATATACAGGGTAGTCCATTGATCGTGACCGGGCCAAATATCTACATCTACATCTACATTTATACTCCTCAAGCCACCCAAAGGTGTGTGGCGTAGGGCACTTTACGTGCCACTGTCATTACCTCCCTTTTCTGTTCTAGTCGCGTATGGTTCGCGGGAAGAACGACTGTCTGTAAGCCTCCGTGCTCGCTCGAATCTCTCTAATTTTACATTCGTGATCTCCTCGGGAGGTATAAGTAGGGAGAAGCAATATATTCGATACCTCATCCATAAACGCACCCTCTCGAAACCTGGCGAGCATGCAACACCGCGATGCACAGCGCCTCTCTTGCAGAGTCTGCCACTTGAGTTTGCTAAACATCTCCGTAACGCTATCACGGTTACCAAATAACCCTGTGACAATACGCGCCGCTCTTGTTTAGATCTTCTCTATCTCCTCCGTCAACCAGATCCCACACTGATGAGCAATACTCAAGTATAGGTAGAAAGAATGTTCTGTAAGCCACATCCTATGTTGAGGGACTACATTTTCTAAGAACTCTCCCAATGAATCTCAACCTGGTACTCGCCTTACCAACAATTAATTTTATATGATCATTCCCCTTCAAATCGTTCCGCAGGCATACTCCCAGATATTTTACAGAAGTAACTGCTACCAGTGTTTGTTCCCCTATCATATAATCATACAATAAAGGATCCTTCCTTCTATGTATTCGCAATACATTACATTTGCTATGTTAAGGGTCAGTTGCCACTCCCTGCACCAAGTGCCTATACGCTGCAAATCTTCCTGCATTTCGCTACAATTTTCTAATGCTGCAACTTCTCTGTATACTACAGCATCATCCGCGAAAAGCCGCATGGAACTTCCGACACTATCTACTAGGTCATTTATATATATTGTGAAAAGCAATGGTCCCATAACGCTCCCTTGTGGCACGCCAGAGGTAACTTTAATGTCTGTAGACGTGTCTACATTCATAACAACATGCTGTGTCCTGTTTGCTAAAAACTCTTCAATCCAGCCACACTGCTGGTCTGATATTCCGTAGGCTCTTACTTTGTTTATCAGGCGACAGTGCGGAACTGTATCGAACGCCTTCCGGAAGTCAAGGAAAATAGCATCTACCTGGGAGCCTCTATCTAATATTTTCTGGGTCTCATGAACAAATAAAGCGAGTTGGGTCTCACACGATCGCTGTTTCCGTAATCCATGTTGATTCCTACATAGTATATTCTGGGTTTCCAAAACCACATGATACTGGAGCAAAAAAACAGTCTAAAATTCTACAACAGATCCACGTCAGAGAAACAAGCCTATAGTTTTGCGCATCTGCTCGATGACCCTTCTTGAAGACTGGGACTACCTGTGCTATTTTCCAATCATTTGGAGCCTTCCGTTCCTCTAGAGACTCTAGAGAATTGTTATCCCGTCAGGTCCTGTGGACTTTACTCTGTTGAGTGATTCCAGTGGCTTTTCTATTCCTTGGACAATTATTTCGATCTCAGCCATTTTTTCGTTTGTGCGAGGATTTAGAGAAGGAACTGCAGTGCGGTCTTCCTCTGTGAAACAGCTTTGAAAAAAGGTGTTTAGTATTTCAGCTTTACACATGTCATCCTCTGTTTCAATGCCATCATCATCCTGGAGTGTCTGGATATGCTGTTTCGAGCCACTTACTGATTTAACGTAAGACCAGAACTTCCTAGGATTTTCTGTCAAGTCGGTACATAGAATTTTACTATCGAATTCACAGAACGCTTCACGCATAGCCCTCCTTACGCTAACTTTGACATCGTTTAGCTTCTGAGTGTCTGAGAGGTTTTGGCTGCGTTTACACTTGTAGTGAAGCTCTCTTTGTTTCGCAGTAGTTTCCTGACTTTGTTGTTGAACCACGGTGGGTTTTTCCCGTCCCTCACAGTTTTACTCGGCACGTACCTGTCTAAAACGCATTTTACGATTTCCTTGAACTTTTTCCATAAACACTCAACACTGTCAGTGTCGGAACAGAAATTTTCGTTTTGATCAGTTAGGTAGTCTGAAATCTGCCTTCTATTACTCTTGCTAAACAGATAAACCTTCCTCCCTTTTCTTTATATTCCTATTAACTTTCATATTCAGGGATGCTGCAACGGCCTTATGATCACTGATTCCCGGTTTCGCACTTACAGAGTCGAAAAGTACGGGTCTGTGTGTTATCAGTACGTCCAAGATGTTATCTCCACGAGTCGGTTCTCTGTTTAATTGCTCGAGGTAATTTTCGGATAGTGCACTCATTATAATGTCACTCGATGCTCTGTCCCTACCACCTATCCTAAACATCTGAGTGTTCCAGTCTATATCTGGTACATTGAAATCTCCACCTAAGACTCACGAAATAAGCTTCAAACGAAAAAACTACAAAGAACGAAACTTGTCTAGCTTGAAGGGGGAAACCAATGGCGCTATGGTTGGTCCGAGAGATGGCGCTGCCATAGGTCAAACGGATATCAAGTGCGTTTTTTTTTAAATAGGAACCCCCATTTTTTAGTTACACAATCGTGTAGTACGTAAAGACCGCTTTTTTCGCTTTGTGATAGCTGGCGCTGTAATAGGCACAAACATATGGCTCACAATTTTAGACGAACAGGTGGTAACATTGAGGTTTGTTTAAATTAACAGACAGAAAGTAGGGACGTTTCAGTTGTTCCTTTGTGAACTTATCATTTCTGAGCACGCATGCTGCTACAATTTAAATACCACATTAATGCAATAAATGCCCAAAATGATGACCGTCAACCTCAGTACATTTGGCAATCCGTGTAGCGACATTTCTCTCAACAGCGAGTAGTGCGCCTTCCGTAATGTTCGTACATGCATTAAGAATGCGCTGACGCATGTCGTGAGCCGTTGTCGGTGGATCACGATAGCAAATATCCTTCAACTTTGCCCACAGAAAGATATCCGGGGATGTCAGAACCGGTGAACGTGCGGGCCATGGTATGGTGCTCCGACGACCAATCCACCTGTCACAGAAATATGTTATTCAATACCGCTTCAACCGCAAGCGAGCTATGTGCCGGACATCCATCATGTTGGAAGTACATGGCCATACTGTCATGCAGTGGAACATCTTGTAGTAACATCGGCAGAACATTACGTAGGAAATAAGCATACATTGCACCATTTAGATTGCCATCGATAAAATGGGGGCCAATTATCCTTCCTCCCACAGAGCCGCACCATTCATTAACCCGCCAAGGTCGCTGATGTTCCACATGTCGCTGCCATAGTTGATTTTCCATTGCCCAATAGTGCATATTATGCCGGTTTACGTTACCGCTATTGGTAAACGACGTTTTGTGGCTAAACAGAACGAGTACAAAATGTCTGTCACCGTCCCGCAATATCTCTTGTGCCTAGTGGCAGAACTGTACACGACGTTCAAAGACGTCGCCATGCAATTCCTGGTGCATAGAAATATGGTACGGGTACAATCGATGTTGATGTAGCATTCTCGTCACCACCGTTTTTTAGATTCCCGATTCTCGCACAATTTGTCTGCTACATATGTGCGGATTAGCCGCGACAGCAGCTGAAACACCTACTTGGGCATCATTAATTGTTAAAGGTCGTGGTTGACGTTTCACATGTGGTTGAACACTTCCTGTTTCCTTAAATAACGTAACTATCCGGCGAACTTGGATGATGTCGTCTAGGATATCGAGCACCATGCAAAGCACACGCCTGCTGGGCATTTTGATCACAATAGCCATACATCAACACGATATTGACCTTTTCTGCAATTAGTGAACGGTCCATTTTAACACGGGTAATGTATCACGAAGCAAATACCGTCCGCACTGGCAGAATGTTATGTGATACCACGTACTTATACGTTTGTGACTATTACAGCGCCATCTATCACAAAGCGAAAAAAATGATCCAACTAAAACATTCATATTTCTTTCGGTACTACACGAATATGTAATAACAAATGTGGATTCCTATTTAAAAACGCAGTTGATATCCGTTTGACTTATTGGAGCGCCATTTAGCGGGCCAACCAACGCTCGATCTGGTTTCCCCCTTCAAGCTAGACGAGTTTCGTTCTTTGTAGTTTTTTCGTTTATTGTTTATCTCGTGAGATATTTGGCCCGGTCACTATCAATGGACCATCCTGTATAGAGAGGGCCACGTCAACATACCCAGACTACTGAACAGGGATCAACAAGAGTTAAGTGAACTTACACGACTTATTGCCCGAACTGCTCCTTCCTGAGACAAAAATGTCCTTTTATAATGGGGAGAGATACCACTAAATATAGTGCCATACGACATAAGCGAATGAAAATGAGCAAAGTAGACTAATTTTCATGTCGAACAATCACTTACATCAGATTACGTTCGAATAGTAAAAATGGCACCATTAAGTCTTAGAAGAAGATCCTGGATGGAGGCTTTCCAGGACAATTTACCGTCAATCTGAACACCTAGAAACCTGAACTGTTCAGATTCACTAATTAAATGCCCATTCTATGAAATTAAAAGGTCGAGTTTTGTTAAAGTGTGTGTTAGAAACTGTGAATCCTAAGTCTTACTGTTTTATCTTTAAATGCATCCCCTCAAATCAGAAGTAAGTTTTTCCTTACTTGGCCATGTTTCATTGTAAGCAGTGTGCAGTGAAATTCAATCAAAATGCGAGATCTGCAGCCCATTAAGGGTGTTCTAATTTTCGTTCCTGCATCCTTCTTCCCTTTATAAATCAAACAATCCTAATAGTGCTAACAACCGAGTATCCTAATTATGAAGAAATGCTAACTTTTTTCCATTTAAATGTGCCTAAGTTCAGGTTTTAAGCATATAAAAGTTGCCAGTTAAATCATTTGTTTCACAGATAAAGAGAGCGGTGCTTAAAATTTAATTGATGAAAAGTTTTAATTTGCTATGAACTGCTTTAATTTGAAACTGCCAAAGTTTAGTACTACTGAACATGAATGTGGTTAGTGGGAATCACTTGCTTCACAAGTGGTGTTATGGGGCACTTAAATTTGATCCTATTTGAAACTTAGCTTGAACTTGAATTTATTTCCAAACCTTAATAAGAATTTTGCTGGTGTAAGTTGTCATAAGGCATTGAGGGCTAAATAATCTTAAGTAGAGTTGTAGTTCAGTATTTATTCATTGAAAGTCAAAAGCGAAGTGAGTGAGTCGCACGGAGTAGAACTTGAACATGAAAACGCGCTAGAAAAGGAAAGCGAAAAACCATTAGATTTCAGCACAGGCTCAACACGTTACCAATCAATTCACACAAAACTCACAGCACACAGCAACGTTATAAACAACCAGATAGAAAAACAGGTTGCTGCATACAGTAGTTGTATTAACCAACAGATTGCAGCTCAGTGTTATCAAATGAAAACACTGAGCAGCGACATTAACAACTAAATTAAAACACTTGACAAAACACAAAGAAAGCAGATTGAAATGCAGGGGATTAAGATTACTAAGCAAATTAGCGAAGTAAATTCAAAGGTAGATGTAGTGAGCAATGCCATTAGAGAGTAAAAAAGTGGAATAAATGTTATCAGTGGTAATGTTGCCACTATGCAGGGGCAAATAAATGATATTAATGAAAGGTTTGACACAGAAACAATAAATATCCAAGACCAAATAGAACCTTGAGTAATAACTAGAGTTGACGAAAAAGTAGTCGCTCTCAAAACAGAAGTATTATCTACAAGTAACACCGAAATTGCTCAAATGAGACAATCGGTGACAGAATCCGAAAGAGAGTTGTGTAAACAAATAACAAAATGCGAACAGAGGTGCGAAGAAAACACTTCTTAGATTCAAGGCAAAATGTACGACCTTGAAAGAAAAATAAGGGGCAAACCTAATCATGTCACTGAAAGAATATGTTATATCAAATTATTAGATGGCAAAGAACGTTTAGACCCAGCAAAAACACATAATAGATGGCATCCTCTAGACATTCTAAAAAATGGCGAAACAAGTTTTCCTGTTTATCTGACAGGCCAAGAGGAAATTAATGTAGTAATCAGCGCCTTGGCATGCAATGCAAAAAGGTGGGGATTAAATCTAGATACAGCATATACAGTTGTCTGCAGTAGTGAAAGTGAGGCTGAGTCCGACTGTAACATGCGAATCACTGAAGTGCATAATGATTACACTAAATACGAAGTGAAAGTCGACATAATTCGAAGTAATGTTGAAGAAGTGCCTGAAAGAGTAGATCAAGTGCAGCATTTAGAAAACGATTAAAAAACAGGAAATAATGGAACGTCCACTGATGATTTGGCTCATTGTCTTAGTGTTTCATTCATGATTGAGTCATATAGTGATAGTTCTGTGGAAGAATACATAGAAATAGAGGAAAAGGAACAATACTTTGCGACGGGTCAGGCTCTTATCGCGCAGTTTCCTTTCCCTGAAAGAAAATCCACCTACCTCGTTTCTTAGGTAGTTGCTGCACTCGCCTCTCCTGATAGCAGCTACTGGAAAAATTGCAGAAAAGCAGTGTTGAAGAAACTGCAATTTAATAGCCGCTCACCGGAGGCCGCGATACATGTTTGCTGAAAATACAATCTATGAGCAATCTTCCTAAATAAATTGAGTTATTGGAATGGTAGTAATTGTTTACTCAAACGAGAACGCGAAGTTGGTAATTCTATTTAAGCTCTTTATTGTCTTTAAGCCTGATCATCAGCCCGCTAATCTACGTTTGAAGAAAGTTCAGTTCACAATTCTATCCACACTCAAACCCCGCCAGAATTAGCTTTCAAAGTTACGGAATTTACTTAACTGCAACACAGACGATTTTCTAACATACACGTTTGCAGTCGATGTTCGATAATAGTTCGTTTTTTAACGTTAATGCTCGCCATAAGCACTTAGTAAAAGTTTACGAAGTACCGCCACGCTTTTAATTATTAAAGTTACTCGCGTCTTTCGCGGAACGAAAAGTCACAACTCGCTCAAACTCACACTACGCGTTACTGGACTCTTCCAGTCTCAAATCGCACAGTACCGAACCGATGAAGCCGTTTTATGACTTCATTTTACACATTATTCGCGAGGACACATCAAGCATGTCTCTTCTCGATCACAGTTCCTTCGCGACTCCTCATCCACTCGCGACTCCTCTCCTAGTCTGCTAACCGTCCTCGCATCTCATTGGCTCACACATCACACAGCCAATCAGAATTAACTCTTTGGGTGCGCCTCGCGCCAAAATCTAGCACGCACCAGTCATGACTTCTGAATCATTTACGTCATGATTTCTTGTTACACAAAATTTACTGTATAATTTAACAAACCGAAAGGAAAACTAGACTTTACTTTATTTCCAGAAATTATTTAAATACTCGCGAACGTTCTGGCTACTTGTACAATACCATACACTCTTGGACATCCGACATTCACTAAGATGGGGAACCACTGGCGACTCTGTTCCCACGGTTACATCGTCTGAACACTTGCGAGTTCCAACCTAGATTTTATACACTTGCAAAGAATGGCGAATGTCCCTCTTTCATTCACTCAGGCACACTCATTCACTCTCACCTACTCATATAAAATAACTGTTCACAAAAATTCAAAACATTTATGGTTTTAACAAAGTTATAGGTGAATTTCTAAAAGTAAAATTCTCAAAATAAATACAAAAGCACGGAAGGTGATTTTGTTTCATAGTTGGATGGTCACTGAAGGTGATCTATACATAATGGTATTTATTTAGACTCGAAAATTGTAGAAATTTGCGTTTTTCTGTAAGATTTTTCTAATTTCCAAAATATGCAGGTTTCAAAGCTCAAATTTGGATGACTTATTTTTATTCATAACAGAAACTAGTATATTAACTTTTAATTTCCTCAGGTTCCTCAGTTAGAAGTTATTAAAGATGAAAGTTCCACGTTATACACGCGGCTAGTTAGCGCACAGGTCTTACATTCTCACGGTACAGACATGCCATATGGTCGTGACGTCAGACGAACGGACACCGGTAATCTGCCCGCTACAGCACATATGCTAATCTGATGGCTACTTTACAGTCTGTCTACATTTCACAGTAAATATTTGATAGAAAACTGTGCGCTCGCACTAGTTGCGACGCCACACACCTCCTGAGGAAACTAAATTTTTTCATTCATGACAAACTTTTAGTTTTCTAAAAAAATTTCTATTAAAGATTTACTCAAACAGCTATTTAACATTTATAGTTCCTGTACATCAATCATCCACTTATACCTAGGGCTGACGACCTACAAAACATCTTATATCTAAACATGCACTTTTATCATCATTCAAAAAAAATTTTTCAGATTACAAAATTCTATTTACAAATTCCTGAAAGAGAAAACAAACCTAAATACTATCTTGATGTACGTCACACGCACACTAACACTACTATCGCTATGGTGAGCGTCACTTTTTTTTTTTACCACTTACACTTAAGATTTTGATAGCACTCGTAGTTCGACCGGGTCCTGCTTGGGAGGTCCATTTCAAGTCTCGTGCTACCACCTCTGTTTACTTCGGCGCACCTGAAACATCAGCTGGCCTCAGTTCCCTTTCTAACTGCTACGTCTTAACCTACAGCAGCGATAAATGGCGCTATCTGCTTGACTCTAAAGTCTCATATTTTTGATAAAATTTACTTTACAGTATGTACAATTTTCAAAATTTTTTTTTTTTTTTTTTTTTTTTAAGTGAAAAGTGAATTGACTTTCCTAATGCAGTACCGAAGTGGCACATTTACTCTTTAATTACTTCTTCATCTCATAATCAAACAAGTTATGGTTACATAAGAAATACTAAGAAAAACAATTCCTACAAATAGTTCACAAATACATAATAAATCTCCGCCAGCACTGGTGACTCTCCAGTTCCTGTACAATACACAACAATATAAAATATACACAAAATTATCAATATTACAATTCTGTCTCCAGGCAATCTCCTGTAGTCCTGTATCATAAATTAAACACTGAAAAATACATATTTACTTATTCATTTATCAACACTACAATCCTTATACTAATCTCTACGACAAACTTGGGGAGCTTTGTGTGTCTCTGGTCAAAAATGGAATCGATGTCATGGGTACTTTCCTCATCTCACATATCTGGAGTTACTTCAATTTCTTGTCAACATCAGGTTTTCTCTAGTCACATTCGGGTTTAATTTACAACTCTCATACTCATACTTCACACACTCAGGTTAGTATTTGTTAAAGCGTTTCCTACTAATCTGCGAAACCTCGTTACCCATACTTTCTAACATACATCCACCTCCTGAGTTACCAACGTCGCCTCAGCTCTGTTTACATTCGTAGCCTCACTTCCTTTTGTTTACAAACATCTCCTCTGTTTACCAACAAACGCCACCTCTGGTTACCAACATTAAGCTTTTTATTTACTCACCTTCGTAGCCTCACTTTTTCCTAATATCGAGCTAGCCAAACACTATGCTCATTCTTTCTCCTTTTCTCACATATTTCTCTTCATTTGACAGTCAGTCCTGCTGCACTGTCCCTTTAACTTAACTTCCTTTACCCCTTTGACAGTCAACCTTGTTGCACTGTACCTTTACTCATTTTACCACTAAATCACCTCCTGAGGCTCTGACTTCATTGAACAGACAGTTTTGCTGTACTGCTCCATTTCCTTTCCTAAACATTAGCTTAATGCTACGTCTTAACATATCGTTCTGTTACTTAACAAACAGCTTCAATGTTCGTCACCATATTTTCTGAGGCTCTTACATTTCTTAGTTATTTTACCTTTCTAAGGGCATTACTCACACCTTAGGCCAAACATTTACTTTACTGAGACTTATTACTTATCTGAGGTATCTTAATCCTTTTTGATTTTCTCTTACACTCATTCCTTACGCTTAACCTATACTGCACTGAGGTTCTTTCCTACTCATTACTTAAACACTTTATCACTTAAAAACTACGATAGAGAAGAAGGAAAGACGATAGAATTTTAGTTCTGAATGAAAGAAGAGGTAGGTTGACAATACGGAAAAGAAAGTGGAAGAAATATTGTCAAACGACTCGAGACCTAGTGCTCGTCACGCACTTAGCTCTGCAAAGAGTGCAAAGCTCTCTGAGGTATCTACTCACTCCTGGCCACGTCTCACTTTTGAACATATCTTTTCAAATCCACAATGTTCCTAAGCCCTAACACCTTATGTGATTTCACAAACTCCAGTCTATAAGCATTTGGGTGAGGCTTCTCTACGATTCTAAATGGGCCCACGTACTCATCATAGCCCTCCAAGAATTTCTCTGTTTTACAAATACATATAGGAAAATCATTCTGCTCAGGATCCTCACATAGCTGCTTACCGATGAAAGGTATAGTAATTAGTTTACCCTTAATTTTTACCATAACATCATTGGTAGAAAAATTCACCCATCCTTCATATTTATTCAAAAAGTCAGCCCCCACCAATATGTCTACACTCAGTCCATTTATAACTAAGAAGTTCTGTCTTATTTCTACTTCCTTAAATGCTATGGGTAGAAACACTTCCTGTTTTACTGTCTTCTTAGTCTTACCGGTTGCTACTACAATGTTCAAGCCACTTACTGGCATCTTAACAATCTGTTTACTGTTAGGGAGTTCATTTACCAAGTTCTGGGATACTGCACAGACTTCCGATCCAGTATCTATCAAACATTTAACTGGTTCATTTAATACTCTTAGCTCTACTATCGGTTGCCCTAAGTACTCTTTATTTATTTTGGGTTCTGCTTCCTCCAATAAATCTTGCACAATTTCTCTCCTTTCGAAGCCTGTCTTTTGGGTGGCAATCACATTCACACTTACAGGGTTTATTTCATGCTTATTATCACCCTCAATTCTAGTGGCAGCTCCTATTAGCCTATCCACTATTGCTAAGTCAAAACATTTTTCCAATGTTTCCCCCTCTTTCTCATTAACCTCCTTTTCTACGACCCTATCCAAGGCGTCGTCATTAACCTCTACCTCCTCCTCTAATCTATCCTCTTCTTCGTAACTATCTACAACATCAATTATCTTATCAAGCACAGTCACAACCCTGCCATTATTACTGTTCTCACCCCTATCCGACAGCTCTTCATTAGTTTTACTGTGCATAATGTCTTTCTGATTATTACCCTTATAACTAGTACTTAGTTCTTCAATAAGTGGCTTCTTATGATTATTCTTACAGTTAATTGGTTCATTAACCTCCACTTGACTTAAAGCTACTATCTCTGTCTGTTTTACGTTATCCTCCCTAAATTTTGTAGCAACAACATTTATGTTAGGTGGTCGTTCAGGCTGCTTTCTTATGAATGGTTTTGCCAGCGGATTTAACTTTAAACGCTGTTGCCTACGATCGCCAGCACACTCGTAGACAATTAATGGTTTTCCGAGCGCGGTGCGTCATCACTATGCCTCCAGCTGACCGCCTCACCTCCTGACATCTGTCGGCCGCTGTCATACTGCTCGCGTTCATTGAACCTGTTAACATATGTTCTTCCTCTACCACGTGAACTGCCACGGTATCCGCCGCCTCTCTGAACACCCATCCTATTAATGTTTACATCCGCGCGATTGTCATTCTGCCTAGCAGGCGGGCGATGCTCCCTCCTCATGTTTTCTTCTTCTTTTTGGACGGATTCAACCCTTTCTAAATACTGTACGAACTTGTCAATGTTATCTCGGGGCGCAGATATGATCTTAGTTTTCCAGTTCCACGGTAGCTTATTTTCTACCCCTAATATGATCTGTTCTGTTTCTAACTTATTACTAAGGTAGGACAGAGTTGTTACCCACCTTTGAACAAATCGTTTGATGCCCTCTCTCTTGGGGTCATACTTCTCTCCCGACCAGAACCGATTAAGAACATCCATCTGCTTTCTCTTTCCCCAGTATTCCTCAAAGAACGCTAATTTAAATTCTGACAATTTCGCGTATTTTTCAGAGGCTAAATTCCCCCATACTCTGGCCTCTCCCATCAAATTTGAAGTGATAAAGCCTATCTTTTGTTTATCGCTCCATACTTTCGGCAAAACGTCTTCAAAATCGTTCCAAAATTCTCTGGGGTGCATGTTCTTACTTGGGTCAAATTTTAAAAACTGTCTGTGGGTAACATACGCAACCTCGGTAGATTCAATTATTCCACTGGAAATTATACTACCACTATGGTTAGAAACACACTGTTCTACTTTGGTTAGTCTGCATTCATGCCCACAAAGTTGCTCATTCACACTTTCACTGAAATGGCTTATGTGAGTCTCTAAATTATTGACCTTATTTACAACTTGCTCTCCAAGTTTCTCACACCGAATTTTGGTATCATTTACTTTACATTCTAAGGCGGCATGATTAATTTCATTAGAATTCTCTACCACTTTTATGTGCTCACATACTTTATCTAATTCTGCATCAACATGGGATTTAAATTGCTGTTGATCCTCAGTAACCTGTTCGATTCGTGTCGTCAATTCACTTTGCACTTGAACAATATTTTCTGTACATTCTAGTTTAACCTGCTGTATTTCAACATTTACTTTACTACTGAGCACTGCTAAATCTTGCTTCCAACAGTCTCTGAGATCGGATATTTTGGAATCTAAATCAGCGCCCATTTTAGTCATCTCATTACTTAAATCAGATCCTAATTTAGACATTTTTGAATCCATTTTACTTGACATATTAGTTTCCATTTGTGACATATTAGTTTCCAATTTTGACATACTGGAATCCATCTTACTTGACATATTGGAATCCAACACGTTCATCTTAGTTAATAGATTCATCAGCATACTGGCGACATTATCCTTCGCCCCCTCATTTGCTGATACAATGTCCCTATTAACATTAACTACCGGCATGGGTAACTGTAACTCACTGGGCACTGACATATTTGGATCTGACTCCAAACTATAATTAACATAGGATGAATCAGTCAAACTACTACTGAAATTGGGTTGAGACACGTCTAAACTAAAATTCATGGGGTCATTTTCCCCTGTCTCCATCCCACTATCACAACTTAGTTCCGCCTTTTTGTCACTTGGTTGAAACTCAGCCATTTTTCTCAGTTTGACTCCACAAACACACAAAGTTTTCAAAAGCACTGTACTTAACTTTGTGCTTCGGCGTGCTGCGTTGCTGCTAGATGAAACTGCGGGTCCGTTCACCATACACTGCAATGCTGTACCAGTTTCCGGGCCCCCGCTCGAATCAGCGCTGCCAACTGCCACTGCTGTCGTCGCCTCTGCGTAGTCTCCGTAGCTCGTCGTCTGCCAGACGCCGTCGTAGACTGCTATTCCAATCGGCGCGTAGTCACCGAAAAATTCTTCCGTTCCGTACAACACATTACAGTTCACGGACACTTTCACTGTCCTTCCTATTCACGTGGCGATGTCAATTTGTACGCTACACAGTTCCTACACATAGCGAGCACTTCTGTATTGTCCGGTAATTGTCACTACTGCTTTTTTTTTTTTTTGAAATTCACTGGAATTTACTATTTTTATTTCCCGGCCGATGCACCACTTGCGACGGGTCAGGCTCTTATCGCGCAGTTTCCTTTCCCTGAAAGAAAATCCACCTACCTCGTTTCTTAGGTAGTTGCTGCACTCGCCTCTCCTGATAGCAGCTACTGGAAAAATTGCAGAAAAGCAGTGTTGAAGAAACTGCAATTTAATAGCCGCTCACCGGAGGCCGCGATACATGTTTGCTGAAAATACAATCTATGAGCAATCTTCCTAAATAAATTGAGTTATTGGAATGGTAGTAATTGTTTACTCAAACGAGAACGCGAAGTTGGTAATTCTATTTAAGCTCTTTATTGTCTTTAAGCCTGATCATCAGCCCGCTAATCTACGTTTGAAGAAAGTTCAGTTCACAATTCTATCCACACTCAAACCCCGCCAGAATTAGCTTTCAAAGTTACGGAATTTACTTAACTGCAACACAGACGATTTTCTAACATACACGTTTGCAGTCGATGTTCGATAATAGTTCGTTTTTTAACGTTAATGCTCGCCATAAGCACTTAGTAAAAGTTTACGAAGTACCGCCACGCTTTTAATTATTAAAGTTACTCGCGTCTTTCGCGGAACGAAAAGTCACAACTCGCTCAAACTCACACTACGCGTTACTGGACTCTTCCAGTCTCAAATCGCACAGTACCGAACCGATGAAGCCGTTTTATGACTTCATTTTACACATTATTCGCGAGGACACATCAAGCATGTCTCTTCTCGATCACAGTTCCTTCGCGACTCCTCATCCACTCGCGACTCCTCTCCTAGTCTGCTAACCGTCCTCGCATCTCATTGGCTCACACATCACACAGCCAATCAGAATTAACTCTTTGGGTGCGCCTCGCGCCAAAATCTAGCACGCACCAGTCATGACTTCTGAATCATTTACGTCATGATTTCTTGTTACACAAAATTTACTGTATAATTTAACAAACCGAAAGGAAAACTAGACTTTACTTTATTTCCAGAAATTATTTAAATACTCGCGAACGTTCTGGCTACTTGTACAATACCATACACTCTTGGACATCCGACATTCACTAAGATGGGGAACCACTGGCGACTCTGTTCCCACGGTTACATCGTCTGAACACTTGCGAGTTCCAACCTAGATTTTATACACTTGCAAAGAATGGCGAATGTCCCTCTTTCATTCACTCAGGCACACTCATTCACTCTCACCTACTCATATAAAATAACTGTTCACAAAAATTCAAAACATTTATGGTTTTAACAAAGTTATAGGTGAATTTCTAAAAGTAAAATTCTCAAAATAAATACAAAAGCACGGAAGGTGATTTTGTTTCATAGTTGGATGGTCACTGAAGGTGATCTATACATAATGGTATTTATTTAGACTCGAAAATTGTAGAAATTTGCGTTTTTCTGTAAGATTTTTCTAATTTCCAAAATATGCAGGTTTCAAAGCTCAAATTTGGATGACTTATTTTTATTCATAACAGAAACTAGTATATTAACTTTTAATTTCCTCAGGTTCCTCAGTTAGAAGTTATTAAAGATGAAAGTTCCACGTTATACACGCGGCTACTTAGCGCACAGGTCTTACATTCTCACGGTACAGACATGCCATATGGTCGTGACGTCAGACGAACGGACACCGGTAATCTGCCCGCTACAGCACATATGCTAATCTGATGGCTACTTTACAGTCTGTCTACATTTCACAGTAAATATTTGATAGAAAACTGTGCGCTCGCACTAGTTGCGACGCCACAACTTCACTGAAAAATATGAAAGACCAAATGAAGTTATTTGAAGGGAAAATCCGGCAGTAGAAATGGAACTGCAAAAGAAAGAGCCTCCAGATAATACTGTACTCGGGCCAGGATTGATTACAGTAGTTAAACAGTTTGAATGGTCAAAACCGAAAGAGCCACCTAACGATACTACAAGATAGCAAGAATAGAATAGGACAGTATAAGATGTGGAATGTAGGAGGTCGAAGAAGCCACCAGATATAGATGATTGATCAGTGAATAACATATTGCAGCCACCACAATCACTAGGCTTGGGGAAGGTTTGTTATAGATTTTGAAAACATAACGAATAATCTTTTTCATGAAACTACAGGTTTTGTAGCTGAAGAAATCCTGTTAAATTGTAAAAGTAAAAGTTTAATTGGAGAAAATTTACAATTTCCCCCCATTATATATCCTGATGTGAAAGAGAAAATGATTTGGTTAGGAAAAGATGAAAGAAAAAGCGGAAGCCACAGCTAAAAGGCACGGTAAGGAACTTAAGGTAACCAAATTCAAAATTGGCGATTTTGTTTAAGTAAAAACTCATGAAAAATCCAGCAAAATTAACCATGAAATTTCTAAATTAAAATATATTTATAATGGTTCCTTTGAAGTGCAAGGAACTCAACACACCAATGCATGTTGTCTCCTGTACCCCAACACCAAAAACCCATTAGGGTTTCGCATATTGTAGATCTAAAGCTTTATGTCCACAGAAATGAAAAATAAGAGACAACAGTGAAAATTATGTCTATATATACCTTA
Source organism: Schistocerca gregaria (assembly GCF_023897955.1). Lineage (NCBI taxonomy): Eukaryota > Metazoa > Arthropoda > Insecta > Orthoptera > Acrididae > Schistocerca > Schistocerca gregaria. The sequence goes on from NC_064931.1 coordinate 841,640,243, forward strand.
ATTTATATGATTCTGATATTGACACTTATTACAAAGTGTTGTCATGTTGAAAAGAATTATTTCTTTTATCAAATTTCTAATGCCTCACTGTAAGTTTCAAATTCAATGTATTAATATATATATATATATATATATATATATATATATATATATATATATATATATATATATATATATATATATATATATTAATACATTGAATTTGGAACTTACAGTGAGGCATTCCAAATTTGATAAAAGAAAAAATTCTTTTCAACATGACAACACTTGGTAATAAGTGTCAATATCAGAATCATATGCAGCATTTAGAAAACGATTGAAAAACAGGAAATAATGGAACGTCCACTGATGATTTGGCTCATTGTCTTAGGGTTTCATTCATGATTGAGTCATATAGTGATAGTTCTGTGGAAGAATACATAGAAACAGAGGAAAAGGAACAATACTTCACTGAAAAATATGAAAGACCAAATGAAGTTATTATATATATATATATATATATATATATATATATATATATATATATATATATATATAATGTTCCTTAATATGACATGTAAAAGCACTGCAATAAGGAAATGCTGCAGTATGACTAGAGGGACTACCTAATGTTTTACTGGGGAGAAAACCAATGATGAAAATGATAAATAACTACCTTGAATACAAAGTGGGCAGTAAAAAAGGTCTTGCCGAACTGGGGGCAAGAAAGTATATGTTTATCTTGGACTGCCATACACAAGTGGTGTGCAGTGTACGAAATATTGAAATTCTTTTGAGTGTTTTCTATGTTCATATGTGTCTAAGTGTTTGCGAAAATGGACTGACAAATACTACTGCAGGCAGTTAAATAATTTTATTATTGAATTAACTATTGTTGTGTATATTTTGCTACGATTTTTCTAACATGGACTGCCTATTTCTATAGAGGTCAGTGAGAAATAATGTTAGTCCCAATGTAACTGTGTGTATGCCTGTGTAATTAACCAAAAATCGACTGATGTTAATGAAAGCTGCATGAAAAGATTTCTTATTTGATAAATTTGCCAGTATGTTATAGAGTGCATATAGTATACAGTGTAAAATGTTTTGCGCCATTGTCATGTATATAATTTAATATGGGTACCTACATGTTTCCTAAATACTATTCACTTTTCTTAGTAATTCATGAAATATGGTGTATGTGCATATAGTATACAGTGTAAAACGTTTTTCGCCGTTGTCATGTATGTATTTTTATATGGGCACCTACATGTTTCTTAAATACTATACACTTTTCTTAGTAATGCGTGTAATATGGTGTTTGTTTAACTTGTTATTTCATAATATGAGAGTGGATTGCCATGTGTATACGGAAATGAATATAGATGTTTCGTTGCGTTTTGAATGTAATGTGTATAAAGTGGATTGCTTCTTAGCGTGTTTTTTGTATTTTGTGATGTTTTTTTATACCCAACCCTGGTTGGATGGAACATTTTCCTTCGGGAGCTGCTCGACACTGCATAGGTGTTATTGATTTTTCATTAATGTATCCCCGTTGGGAGGCCTCAATGAAACATGGGGCATGTATAACATCATTTTCGATTGTGAATATTTGTTACAGTGTAAATAATTGTATGTATCTATGGAGTATTTATTCTTTACACATTAACTTCTTTGAATTACTGGAGGTAAATACAACTTTATGATGAATAATTTGTTTAACTTAATAGTGTGCTTAAATAATGATTTTATATGATGTAACTTAAAAGATGTAGGGAACCCCCTCCATTACGGAAGGGGCTTGCTGCGCAAGAAAAAATGGAAGTGGAGGTCTGTTTGGGCGGCAAGAGAGACAGAGCGTTAGATAGTCAGTGGCCAGCAGTCACATAGTCAACACCACAGGTGCCAAGTGAGGCGTTCTCTAACCAAATCTATAATGGAATGGCCTCGGATGTGGTTCCGGCTGTAAAGAGGGTACTCTCGTATTTAGAAAAGGTCTAAAGATGATGAATACGCCGCCAACAAGAATTAAATAGAGCTTAAAACCGCCAGAAGGAGACCTGATAGCCACCACGCACTTGCCACCAACATTGCGAAACTGCTTCAACAACTTTGGAAAACACATATGTATGTCACTATGAACCACAGTTCCTGTGCGTCCTTTTGAAATAATAATCAGTGTTGCAAAATACCTGTTTCAACTTTTGACTGCTCTCTTCATGATACCGAGTAGAATCCTATCCTAATAGAGCTAAAAACCAAGTATGCTAATTATGAAGAAATGCTAATTTGTTTCAATGTAAATGTACCTTAGTTCACTTTAAGGCACGTAAAAGTTGCTACTTAAATCATTCGTTTCACAGATAAAGAGAGAGGCGCCAAATATTTATGTGATGAAAAGTTTTATTTTGCTACGAACTGCTTTAATTTGAAAGTGACAACGTTAGAGACTAATGAACATGATTGTGGTTAGTTGGAATCACTTACTTCACAAGTGGTGTTATGAAACACTTAAATTTGATCCTGTTTGAAACTTAACTTGAACTTGAATTTATTTCCAAAGCTTAATAATAATATTGCTAGTGTAAATTGTCATAAAGCATTGAGGGCTAAATAATCTTAAGTGGAGTTGTAGTTCAGTATTTATGTGATGCAAAGTGTTTCTGAAATGTGAGCATAGTTACTTATAAAGAAGGGGACAGTTTAAGGGCCCCACTTTAGTCTTTACTAGCTGGGGAAAATGAAATGTAATCTGGGTTTTGCAATGAATCTGAAACATTGCACTGTGGTATGGATACGAAATGTGTTATTTCAGTGTCATATTATTGTATTAGTGATGCGTATATGTATGTTAGTTAAACTTGAACTCTTGTCAGGTACTACTTACCCTTGTGTTGTTTTTTCGAACTATTTTTTGTGCCGAGTTAGTTAAAAGTTGAAGTGATGATTGTAGTTAAAAGAGGTCAAAATCTGTTTTACATTTCTGTAATTGCTAACCTATACTATTGATAATTACTGCTACCCACAGTGCAACTGATCCAGTTGCACTTTACTACGAAAGAATTAATGAAATTTCCTTTTGCAGGAGTATACACAAATCCAACGAGAATAATGTTTGCACATTATTATGCTTAATTAGGCTGGCAACCGTTTCTTGTTTCAGTAAAGTACATTTGCTCTACTTTCATTATTTTCAAAATTATTGTATTTCTGCTTTCTACTAATTGCCACCCTTACGAAATTTAGGTTTAATTCCCTCTGTCCATTAGGTTAAGACACGGTCAAACAGCAAAATTCCTCCCAGAGGTAATGCTTACTGCATTTTAAGGTCATATTTGGCCCTATACATTCCACGGTAGCGTTATAACATGTAAAATCACTAAGGTGGTATAAGGCCTCCATACAGTCAGTCGTTGATCAGTCTGGTGGGACTGCTGAAGATAGTAAAACGAAAGTCAAAGTTTTAAATTTGTGCTTAAGAAATTGTTCATGCAAGTTAACCCTGCAGACATACCGTCGTTTGAACATCGAACATACTCCCATATGGATGACACAGTAATAAGCCTCCCTGCGTTGAGAAACAGCTCCATGATTTGACAAGAAACATGTCACCAAGTCCGGATGTAATTCTAATTCGGTTTTACAAACAGTACGATATCTCATTGGCCCATTACTTAGACTGTATTTAACGCAAATGTCTCGCCCAGTGAATAGTCCCAAGCGACTGGAAAAGAACGCAGGTGACATCCATCAATAACAAGGGTAAATGGTCGGAGCCACAAAATTACAGAACAGTATACCTGAACTGTGTCTGCTGCAGAAACCATGAAAATATTAAACTTCCTGGCAGATTAAAACTGTATGCCGGACCGAAACTCGAAGTCGGGAAAGGCAAAGGTCCCGAATTCGAGTCTCGGTCTGGCATAGAGTTTTAATCTGCCAGGAAGTTTCATATCAGCCCACACTCCGATGCAGAGTGAAAACCTCATTCTGGAAACATCCCCCACGCTGTGGCTAAGCCATGTCTACGCAATATCCTTTTTCCGGAGTGCTAGTTCTGCAAGGTTCGCAGGAGAGCTTCTGCAAAGTTTGGAAGGTAGGAGACGAGGTACTGGCAGAAGTAAAGCTGTGAGGAGGGAGCGTGAGTCGTGCTTGGGTAGGTCAGATTGTGGAGCACTTGCCCGCGAAAGGCAAAGGTCCCGAGTTCGAATCTCGATCCGGCATATAGTTTTAATCTGATAGGAAGTATCGTATCAACGCACACTCCGCTGCAGAGTGAAAATCTCATTCATGAAAATATTCTCGGTTTCAAAATAATAAATTTTCTTCAGACCTAGAAGATTAAATACACGAATCAGCACGGTTTTATAACGCAACGCTGCTACGAAACAAAGCGTCTCCTTTTCTCGCTTGATATACTGCGAATTATGGACGATGGGCAAGAGGCAGATTCTTTATTCCTAGATTTTCGGAAAGCATTTGACACGATGCGCTGCTGCACGCTGTTAAGAAGGTACGGGCGTATGAAATAGGTTCCCAGATATGTTAGGACTAGAGGACTTAAGTAATAGCAACCAGTATGTTGACCTCGACACCGGGTGATCATAAGATACAAAATTATTGTTCGGAGTGTGTTAGAACCGCTGTTATTTGCTATACATAAATGACCTGGAAGACAAAGTGGGTAGCAATATGTGACTGTTTGATGACGATCCGGTGGTGTACGGGAAGGTGTCCAAGTTGTGGGTCTGCAAGAGGATACAAGATGATTTAGACAATATCTCTAGTTGGTGTGATGAGTGGAAGATAACTCAAAATGTAGAAAAAACGTAATGCACTGTGGATGGGTAGGAAAAACGAAACAATAATATTCTGATACAGCATTAGTAGTGTCCTGCTTGACAGTCACGTCCTTTATATATCTGCGCCTAACGTTGCAAAGCGATATGCAAAGATACGACCATGTAATGATCGTAGTAGGAAAGACGAATAGTCGTCTTCGGTTTATTGGGAATACTTAGGGAAATGGTGTTTCATCTGTAAAGGAGACTGCCTATACGACGCTTGTGCGACCTGTTCTTCAACTGCTCCAGTCTTTGGGATCTTCAAAAGGTCGGATCTAAGGATGATATCGAAGCAAGTGAGACTGGGGTTGTCACATTTGTTACCCGTGGGTTCGAACAACGTGCAAGTGTTACACAGGTGCTTCAAGAAACGAAAAGGTATTCCTAGAGTGAAGGCGACGTTCTTTTCGAGGAAATTTATTGAGAAATTCTAGAGAACCAGCATCTGAATCTGACTGCAGAACGATTCTACTACCTCGAACATACATTTCGCGTAAAGACCACGAAGATAAGATATGAGGAACTAATGCTCATTCGGAGGCATATAGATAGTCGTTTTCCTCTCGCACTATTTGTGAGTGGCTATTAGTTGTACAGAGAATACTCCACTACGCACCATACGGTGGCTTGTGGATTATGTACGTAGATGTGGATGTAGATGTAGAAACGTTCTATCGGGGACCGAAGTGGGGAACGTGCTGGCCATGGGAGTGTCTCAACATCACGCAGAAAGTTCATAGAGACACGTGCCATGCGTGAACGAGAATTGACATGTTAGAAAATGCATTACGATACTATCTCATAGAAGGCAAGACATGAGCATGCAGGAAGCCAGTGACGTACCCATGTGCAGTCAGAGTCCCCTCAACCGCTGCCAACTGTGACCTGAAGTAAAACCTGAGGGCTCCCCACAACATGACGCCAGGAGTAACACAGCTGAGATGCTCGCAAACAATGGAAGAACAGTATCCTTGCGAAGTGGCTGCTATACTCAGCGACTATGGTAATCCTAGGTATTTCAGAACCTCGCCGGCCGCGGTGGTCTCGCGGTTCTAGGCGCGCAGTCCGGAACCGTGTGACTGCTACGGTCGCAGGTTCGAATCCTGCCTCGGGCATGGATGTGTGTGATGTCCTTAGGTTAGTTAGGTTTAAGTAGTTCTAAGTTCTAGGGGACTGATGACCACAGCAGTTGAGTCCCATAGTGCTCAGAGCCATTTGAACCATTTGAATCAGAACCTCGACTTACCGTTACTCACATTGCGACGCTGTTTGACAGCAGTGCATGCTTGCCGGTCACGGCACCACTCAAAGCAGATGTTCGTGTGATGGTGTTAACGAGAGACTATGCACGGGGAAGAAATTGCCCATTCTAGCTGCTGATAATCTTGACCAATGGTGCGGGGTGACAGAGCGATAAAAACACTACACCTAGAAAATGCTTATGCACTATCTCGGCCACTGCATCTGTAGCAGTTATAACCGGTTACATTTTCGCCGATAATGTGTACGTGTAGAAAGGTTCTTCACTTTAATTGTCATATAGTACACGTGAGAGTTTTAGGCGTACATTACCTTTTGTTTCTGACCTCAGAATAACGCCTGGGTCAGCACACACCGATGGGGAGCAAGTGTTCTATTGCATTATTCAGTTGCTGTTTGGATGCGTGTCTGAGTTGGCATCCGTGCTTAGTAGAAAGCCGCCGTTTTCCGACACGTTTATTGTTTAGAATGTTTTAGTAAGGTTTGTTTTCACTTAGGTAGTCAGTATTTCTGTATCCCGCGTGGAAGGCGGCGCGTGGTTCTGCTCCTGCAAACTGAAGGGTAGGCCGAATGTAGGCAGTGAGTAGGAGCTGGAAAAGGTGAAATGCTTCGTTTAAATTTAAATCAGTTTTACTACAGGAAGAGTTAGGATTACATTAGGCTTACTTACATTTGACTGAGATTAACTCGTAGGTGCGAAGCTGTACAAGAAGTTACAAAGGCAAAATCCGTAGTGGCTCGCCCACTATGAAATAGAAACAATGCTGCTTAGTCGTCTACTCGGAATCAAATGGGCTGGATCCGGACCGGCGCTCGTAGAGATGCACAGTGCCGGCTAGAGGGCGCTGGCGTCGGTGTCGGTGTCGTAGTCCGAACCCAGCAGAGTGCACCTACGTTGTGACACCGTTGCTATCGATACCACAAGTATACTAGCGGCACATTGACTTAAAGAAATTAATGACTGTAACGGTCGATGTATTGTGCAAATTGTATGAAGCCATTAAAATAAACGTAGTATTTCTGCCTTATTCCACGTTGTATTTGTTAACCTGCGGCCGTCAAGACCCATTCTTGAACGTGGCAGAACAGGAACTTACAACCCTGTAAACTTTTTGAGCTCGCTCCCTACACAGCCCGCTCGTAGGGAGGGGGACCATAATTATATCCAGCGAGAGCATAAAGGGTGAAGCTTTCACCTGTATATTTAAGAGATGTGATTTACTACGTAACTGAAGCACTAAACCTGCAGTCGGATACCATCAGGTTTTTCACTGCAGCTTTGAATCAGCGTTTTGGAAGTGGCAGACACAGTCTCCTGGGTGACTTGTTTTTCTCAGAAACTATTTCATACAGATGTTACGATGCTTCCTAATGCTTGCGAATGTTTCCCACTTTTTTAAATAAAAACTGATGCAGTTTAGCGTACCTGAACCGCGACATAAAGAACATGAATGTGTTTCTGATGCAGCAATCCCAAAAGGTGTTTCACAGAACAATGGGAATCAGGTACAAAACAGTGATCACTGGCTATGATAAAACCAGCTTCTTCATAGAAGACTGGACTTGAGTACACTGCATGAAAACATTCGGTAAATTAGAAAAAGACCAAAATTCAAAAAAAAACTGTTCCCTGGAGCCCATACTTATTCCGTAGCCCATTGAGAAGAAATGAATCTTGAAAAATTTTTCAGATTCAGTAACCCAGTCAGTCATGTCAGAATATTTAGCTGAAAATGCTGTGTTCAGCACAAATAATTTATTTATGTATATAAATATGTCTTCCTAGTTACGAGTTGTGTGTTAATTATTAACAAATTAGTTACTTCATGTTGAACTGTTTGTACTTTTGGGTCATACAATCAGAGAGAGCCAATAGACGTGTTCTGTACTATTTATCTGATTCATATAACAAGGTGATGAAGTAAATGATTCAAGGTTTATTCGTAGTTGTACAGGGAAGTACATAGTCACCCGATATTGCCGACAGTTTGTCGCCAGAAACATTTATTCAGTATACCCTCATCTGCTTTTTGATGCATACACTATAAGTTATTTATGTTAAGCAAAATATTTTAGTTATATCATGCATTTCGTTCATGTGCTGTGCTGTTATCAGTGGCTACCCAGTTTTCTGCTTGTACTACAATTCCTTCAAACTGTATTAGCACTGGGACTAATCTTGTTTCATATGTGGGAAACGTGTTTCAGACCTCACGGCCACGCTAACATAGTGTGTCAACTAAATTACGCAGTACGCCTTGTACCAAGCAGCGTATGCAGCGGCTGACAACTTGCATGACGTAGCAGCGTCCTAATGGCAGTGCCGCCTGCTGTGGCGACTAGCATGCAGCCGCCAGCCGACCCGCGGCGCACTAAGTCATTGCCCCTTCCACCGCGTCCTACAACCTTATCACAAATCACAAGTACCCACTGATAAGGAGATCTGCTTAGATGCCTAGTAGCGTTCCCATTTATTATGTCACTTTAATTTTTTGCATGAAGAATACGAGACAGAGTCAAATGTGGTAATTCTGCTGGTTTCCTAGATACATGACTTCATCATCAGAATTATTTTTATAACGCGTAAAGTCAGTTGTCCTTTGTAGCGACCCTTTTCTCTGTCCTGACTTCCGTATCTTGCATGAAAGTAGGAATGTTAATTTATCTATACATTGACTTTTATTGAGGGGTTTAGTTTTATCCCTGCTAGTTCTTAAATTAACCCCAGTGAGTCACTAAACGTATTGTCTATCCCAGTTGTGAAGGAAAAGCCATCAGTAAATTAATACTAGTGTTTCAATAGATTCTCGTTCACTTGTTTCAGTTACTAGTCTGCAGTTTATTCTTGGTGATAATCACGTAATATAGTTATTTATGAACGAAAATCGAAGTAAAGTTCAAGACAAATAGTCAGTTTCAAATTAACACGTTACTTTATTTAACAATAAATATTAATAAATCAGTTCATTCACACGATCGCATTCAAAGGGGGTCTTTGAATAAGTATCTAATCTGGAATCCCGTCTATATCAAAGATACTAAACAATGTTCTGTCACTTTCGATAAAAAGATTGTTCCCATTTAATATCCATAAACTGTCACGAACTACGAATATTAGTCGCGTGAAGTAAAGCTTTTCCACAACCACAGTACAAAGTCCGAATCTGTCCAAAGATCGTTAATTCCGAAAAATATTTAAATCTTCACACGAAGTGACGTTAAAGTCAGAGAGATTATTGATCACCTCCCCGTTCCTCTAATATGACAAAAGTTCTAATTCTGATCTGAAATTAATGCTTCCAAAAAACCATCTCATCGCGATTTATTCTTGCGCCCTGGTTTAATAAAGCTCCTATTGTTGCTTACTAAAGCTGTACGTCCTAATTGACTTCGAACAGACTAGTGGATAGAGACTGAAGTATCATAATTGCATTGTATGTCTATTTATACTTTAGTAAACGCTGTCTTTTGTGTTCAAGACTTACGTTATGTGACTATAATATTGATTTTCTCATATATAAGAATAACTAGTGATTTAACCATATCTATCGTTTTTCCCTCCTCCCATGCTACCAAAATTTATGATTAAAATTCTTTTCTTTTTCTATTATTTTTCTACTATAGATTTCCCTCTATTTGTCTCTTATTTCTATTTCGTAAATTACTACTTGTGGAGGGGCTTGGGACAATTTCTTAATTTATATTTCGAAGTTATGAGAGCTAATCTGGGAGCTATTTTGGTCCATTAACACCGAGAGGCGTTGTAGGTGTTACACCTTCCACTGAATTTGCTTCAGATACATTTTTATTTTCTAATTATTTTGTAAAAGAAACAATATCTTGCAACTTCAGAAGTCACATCAATATCTTGCAAAACTATTGAATATAATTTCACCACAATATATGCGGTTACAGTGACATTAAAATAGATTAAACACGGAGAAATGGTAGGAACACAAAATGAAATTATATTAATACACAGCCCATCCAAAATGTTACGAGACTGATTTTATTGCTAGTGTATAACTGACATCAGAAAAGTAGCTATAGCGGCAGCTTGAACTAAGAATTGTAAACAACATACCAGTTATTCGACCAGTCAGTTGCGACCGAAGTGTTAAGTAGAGGACGTGTGGCCATAGTGTAGAGCAACTACTCTAAATTAAGAGTAGGAGGAATTAGCAACTTTCTAAGAACAGAAAAATGTGGTCAAAATATCTTCCGCACACTTAGACTCCCTAACAAAAAACAACGACGCGTGGATGCCCGGGGCGAGTTGATAGAAACGAAAAGGAGGACAGTTCTTCTCTGAAAAAAAAATTATAATGTGTGAGGAGACTAGGTGTTATCAATATGAACCTTACACGAAATGACAGTGTGCAGAGTGTATCGCGCATGGTTCATCACAGCCGAGAATGTTGCGCGAGTTGAAAAACATCCCAAAGAATGACTTTTCTGACAGTTTCTCACGGTTTTGTGAAAATTATTTTCGGTGTACTGAAGTGGAAAAGACTGTGTAGTATACTTTAAGCATTAAAACTACCATATTCCCTTTTTCTTACGTTTTTCTTTCCTTTTTTTTATCTGACCTCGAAACCACGTAAGATTCACGGGGTATGGTGGGAAATAATTAAATATTGTTTGGTCACACAGAAAAATACACAATGAATAGAGATAATAAGGGAAACAAAAGTACCTGAAAAATCTATCACTAGTAAAAACAGCAAGTAAAATATACCCATGCTTCCTGATAATCCCTAGAACAAAGGCTGTGCCCAGTAGTTGGAAGGAAGCCCAGGTCACACCGGTCTACCATTTCATATCCTTGGCATCCATTTGCAGTACAATCAGAACTTATTCTGAGCACAAAGGTAATGAGGTATCTAGAACACTAGCACCTACTTCATGCCAATCAGCGTGATTCAAATGGTTCAAATGGCTCTGAGCACTATGAGACTCAACATCTGTGGTCATCAGTCCCCTAGAGCTTAGAACTACTTAAACCTAACTAACCCAGGGACATTACTTGCATGCAATTGCTAGTGTGAGTGTTAGTGGTTTGTATTCACGAAATGCTGGCTTATTTATTAGATCTGCATATCAATAAAATTCTTGCACTTTCACGTAACTATGTCGTGTTTCATACAGATTTAAATGGAACTGTTTCAGGAATTCCGTTTAAGGTGTGTTAGTTGTTTGACACCATACAGTTGAGTACAGATATTGTTGTGTAAACTACGAGTGTATGGTACAACCTTCTGCTTATTTCAGTGGATAGTTGTCATGTGGTATTCAGAAACAGCAGTGGTCATTGTTGTGGGCATATACTGTTGTACAGCATTGCTTTATTGTACTGCTCCCAGAACCATTGCTAAAAACAAAAAAACAGAAATATCACTGAAGATATTTTTTTGTTTTTCAAACGCACTGGAACAACCCAGTAATTATTCAAAGACAAATATACCAGTAATGCAGTCAAATAGGGTATCTATCTATCACTCTAAGAGTAGAAATGAAAAAAAGTTCTAAGTATCCTTCTTTTTTTGCAAAACCCTATTGTCTTCTCAGTACTCTGCTGCTTGTCTGTAGACTTAAACCAGGTGTGAAACCATTAGAAAGTCTTTCAGGTACATGTTAGTAGCTATAATTATATGTGTGGTGCCTGATAAGGTTTTCAACTTGGCTATAGAAATGAAAGTCGCATAATATTTGTTGTGATAATGAAAAATAGTAAACTACAAAATAACATTGGCAATTGAATAATACTTCATGCAAAATCATGTGTCTTTTTGTCATGTTATCCTTCAAATGCAATATGTACGAAAACTGCTAAATATGGATAAAATTAGATATGACTAGTGTTGAAAAAAAAATAAAAGAGAAAATGATGTCTTGATACAGTGCTTCAGTTATCCAAACACGCCTCACTTCCAGCCTAAGTCCCAGCTCGGTATTCACTACTTCCATATCGCCATCTGTCCATTTTCCTCATTGCTCACAGCATATCACGTGATTCCTGGAAGTGGTCTAAATTAGGGTTGCATCCACAACACGAAGATATCACATGAAATGCTGTCAGTGCTTAGATATTACGACTGGATGTATGGTGTCTGTTCTTTCGGACGTAGATGATGGAGTTAAGGCAATGGCTCCTGTGGGAAATCCAGATTCCAGTCCCGGTCCAGCACCAATTATCACCTATCGCCATTGAATTATTTCAGTTCCCTGATGTGGCTGACGTCGGTATACATCTTTCACGATGTGTTAGTAGACTGTGCACAGTATTTGGCTGTGCTGTACTTACAACTTGACATCCAAAATTTAAAAGAAATTAAAAGTGGTTCATGTTGTCTACAATCCTGTTACCACAATTAAAATATAGAACCCAGATTTAATGACACTGCAGACAAAAACGTCCTTCTTGCTGTTTTGTCGAAAACTTCCTTCATTTAAATAAATTTTCGCACATCCTAACTAGGAGGAATGCTTGTTCAACTTCAAAAGGTAATTTCTGCCGGTCAGTGTGTCCCCACTATCACATTATCTGTAGAGGACGGACTCTTGCTAGATTTCGTCCTGCTTGGCGCCCACACTGTAGTTTTGTAATTCCTGACAACGTGTCTCGTTTAGACTAAAGTTTACCGCTCTCGTCGTGGGCGCCTTCTCGCAAAGCCTCTCAAAGAGAGGGCGTTGTATAAAAAGAAAACTGGGCTACCGAAATTTGCATATAAAATTGGATAGAGTGAGCCTTAAGGTTAGCGTACCAGTTAAGGATTAATTCGCAGGGAGAGAAAACGCGAGAACACGCATGCGGCCGGTGCTCTGCCATTTGCAGTCGCGTCACGCGCCACACCGCCGCCCAGCACGCCTCATCAAAATGATCATCAAGCTACGCTGCGTTTTGCTAGCGATTTTGTCTGAAGTGTTGTCAGCGGACTTGTAGCACTGTGTCGGTATGAACCACACACAACAAATAAATACGAAAAGGTCTGATGAGTAAAATTAGTAATTATGTAGAAAGAAAATAAGTTATTTATGGGAGATAAACAACAGGCATAATTCCATCGTGCTCAATTTAGGGAATTCTGCATTTTTTAATAAGTAAATGGACTTGTGTTTAGCATTTGTTGCTTTAGTGATAACACACGCTTTGTAATTAACCTTGATAGGTAGATATGGACTATCTCATAATTTCGGAGAAATTAAATTCCATTCAGTTTTGTACAATAAACAGTATGACACCAGCAGTAGTCAGTGAATAGGAATGAACATTTTTGAATGTTTCCATTGATAAGGATGTGAAATGGAATGAACATATTATCAAGCTTCTCAAATAGCTATTTTCACTAACATATCACTTGGCATTACTGCTAGTTTAGAGAAGAAACAAATCAACATCTTAACTAGTTTTTACATATTTCCGCTGATAAATTTTGTATGGCCAACTTTCCTGGAGTTCGTCACCACTAGAAATAAAACTGTTGATAGCGTAAAACTGAGAATTTATATTAAAATGCAGTGTTTACCTACAGTAGTTTGTACGCCCGGTTATGAGCAGATAGCAGTTTCATATTATAAGTGCATCTTCACTATAGGTATAGTTAGACTGGTAAGTGATAAACATTTCCTAACGAACAACCGAAAACAGTGAGAGAAGTATATTGTAATGTCCACAGAAACAACACTGAAAGAAAACTGACTGTCGCTTATACGAAATAGTTTCGCATTTTCCAAGACGTGATATATATATATATATATATATATAGCGTATGTGTGTATCTCCAGTACCTCCATCCAGACGCCTTGATAGATTTCAACCACATTTTTCACAGAACACTAGGCCCCACAAATATCAGTTCTGTACGGATATGAAGTCCCACCTTCAATAGGAGTATATATACGGGCAAAACAGTGACTTTTTCCAGTATATAGGCTGCCCTGCACGACAGGCGTGTTGCATAGGAACAGTATTATCCAGAGAAATGAACCTGCTTTGCACAGCAGCCTACATGTTGAAAAAAGAAACTGCTATCCGGCCACTGACCTGTAAATTTACTTACATCAAAAACATTTTGAGTTAGAGTAGTATCAGCGTGCCTTATCGACCTGCTTTGCATAGCGGCCTGTACGTTACAGGCAATTAAATGATTTTTCAAGCCCATGATGCATAGTCTGCCCTGTATGACTAATGTGTTGTGGAGATAGTACTGGGCAGCTTCATTGACTTTATCGCAAGAGCATCACCTGTTGATGAGCATGGCTGAGAGAAGGCTGAGATTCGTAAGTGGAGAGAATAGACAAAGAAATGGAATTATAGAAATGGACATACAGAAAGAAGGAGGGGGAATGCATGGAAGAGACCGAAGTTTTAGAGGGATATTAGGCAGATCGAAAAGGAATAAAGAGAGGTAGAGATGTAAAGAGAATGGAGGGAGGAAGGTAAAGTGTGAGAGATGGGCTGGAGGAAATGGACAATGAGAGTGGGAGGGGGGGAAGAAGAGATGAAGACACAGAGAGAGTGGAGAGGCGGAGACAGACAGGTGAGAGGATAAGATTGACAGACAGAAGGAGTAAGAGGTGGTCACAGAGAGAAGATAGAGGAGTGTGCTCAGGGTAAGTGTAGACCACACATGCAAGTGAAGCCATGGTGAAATGGCTGGTATGTGTATAACTCAGACTGTGTGTGGGTCTCTCCAGGACACCCTGGACTGATTTGAAACAAATTTGTCACAGAAACAGCAGGTGTTATGAGTATCAGTAGTATGGGCCTATAAACTCCTAGCTTCAGCTGGAGCATAGAGGTACATCCAAAATGTGCCTTTCCAATCCCAGGCATATAGGCTGCCGTGCATAAAAGGTATATTGCATGGGAACAGTATCACCCTGAAAAATGAATCAACTTCACAGGGTAGCCTACATGTCAGGGAAAGAAACGTTTTTCTGGTCCCCAAGATACGGGCTGCCCTCCATGATATGTGTGTTCCAGTATTGGCCTGCTTTGTAGACCTTATTAGCATGGCGGCCTATATGTTATGGGCAAATAAATCATTTGCAAGCCTTGTATGATACATGTGTAATTTAGAGTAGTATGGGCCACTTTTATTGAACTGTACTGCAGGTGCTACATGTGGCGATGAGCATGGCTGGGGACTGGATGAGATGAATAGAGGATGGAATGGACAGAGCAAGGAAGAAGAGGATGTGGGATGAGAGATGGGAGATGGGGGAGGTGCATGAGGCAGGAACAAAATGAAGGTGGGTTTCAGGCAAATGTAAAAGGGAGAAGGGGGCCAGAGATGGACGGAAGGTGGGAGGGTGGGTGAGGGAGGTATGACCTGTTGAAGGAGGTGGACAAAATGTACGAAGGATGTGAAAAGAGGAGATGAGATGAAGAGACACAGACACTGAGGAGGAGGTAGGGAGATGCAGGTGGGAGGCTAAAGTGAACAGACAAAATGAACAAGAGGTGGATAGAGAGAGGGAAAGGAAGAGGTGTTTTTAATATAAGTGTCAAACGCATATGTGGGTGAAGCTTCGGGTAAAGGGCTATTTAATCCAATAAATCTGAAGCCAGTATTAATCATCGTCATCTCTATATTAAAGTGGCCTTTCAACATGAAATGACATCACATGGATACTTCTTAGAAGCTCGAAATGAGTCACTCATTTCATCAATGCATTAGATGTGGTGTAATCAATCTATATCCGTCTTTTCAACTAGTAACACGAATTTAATTACATTCTGATATGATTATGGCCAACAACATGACTTTTCTTCGAAGTTTAACTTCATGCACGTCTTACTGCACCGTGCAACAACTGTCTAAGATATGTGTATTCTGTATTTACAACATTGTTGTCTGAAAACTACTTCTAGTGACTCATAAAGTATAGACTGGATAGTGACAGTTTTATCTCTCTCCTCTAATCTACTGTTATGCTAGTTTCACTTCAGGTGTTGGAAACGATATACTGAGAGTGAAATCTACAGTCAAATCGCAAGACTACTAAGCCAAGTCTGGTACTCGGCTATGGTGAACTCAAACACCATTTCATCCTTTCAATTATTCTCTTTCTAAAAGCATATACACATACAGTATTTCTTATACGAAGTACAACGTATGCGAAGTGTGAAATGGCATATGTGTTCTCAGAAATTTTCCAGAATTTTTATTTCTTTTCCCGTTCTGCTTCTTATTAACCTTCAAGGGCTCTACGACTTGAGGTTTAATGTTCGTTTTATTACAAGTCATTTCATTAACAGTTTTTAAAGACCATTTGAGGTGTTTAACATTAGTTCGATTCACTCGTAAAAAAGGAAGAAAATTGGGATTCTTTTTTCTTTCTGAATACGTTTACAGCAGGACATCTTAAAAAAATCCGTTGAATATAGAAATAATCGCTATTTCTTGCTTTTTGGTTTGTTAAAGACATATATGAGATTTGATGAAGATCAACAAATACAGTTCTTAAGCTACAAGAAAATTTGAGTGTTTTAATAAATACTAAAAATATTCTGAACCGGCTACAGTTTATGACAGTCACAAGAGTAGTAAATATTCTTCATTTAGCAAAGTCTCTGGTTGATACATAGGATTAAAAATAGCAATAAAACAGTGTGAAAAATACTTATAACCAAAACATTCTTCAATGTGATGCTAAAACATTTGTCTTCAGAATCCAGCAGCAATCCCCCTTCGTGGTTGGGTTCCATCGGCACGGAGCTAGGTTTGCTGGGAACTGATCTAGGTGTGAATGGAGGCGATGTAATTTTAAGGACATTCGGCATCCCATCGTGTTATTTGTCTTCAGGAGGGTTGTACCAAGACATTTGTAATATATCTTCTTGATACTGCCAAGAAAGACTGTCACTGCCATCACAAATGCCTTACATGTAACGTGCTACTTTTCCTTTAGCTAATTCTAAAATTATGAGTCACTTTTCTGATATCAGATCCATTACAGATTCATTGTTAAGATTTCCTTAAGTCTGCTTAGGAAAGAATCCTGTCAAATGCTTTGAAAACTACTTAATTACTTTCTAGGAAAAGGAAAAAAATGTGGAAATTTGTGGGACCAAACTGCTGAGGTCATCGGTCCCTAGGCTTACACACAAAGTAAACTAACTTAAACTAACCTACGCTAAGGACAACACAAACAACCATGCCCGAGAGAGGACACGAATGACCGACGGTGGAAGCCGCACGAACCGTCACAAGACGTTTCACACCGCACGGCTACCCCGCGCGGCAGGAAAAAGACCACAGACCATTAACAAACCTTAAGTACTTGAACAGTACGTTCAGAAAGTCATTAAAATTCGACATGAAGTGTAGGAAGAAGTACGTTCTTGGCATGAGCGGTAGCGCCTAACCCGGTGTTATGTTTCGAATCCTGCTGGTGGCGTAGAGTTCCTGATCATCAGACTTCGCGCCAAAGTCGTGGTTTAAACATACAACGTCTCTGCAGTGTCTCATGAAGTAAGGGCTGTGGCACTGTTGATGATGATCCGTCCGATGGATAGGGACGTTAAGCTTGGCGGTCTTCTTAGTGCTATTCGAGAGGAGTTGGGTGTGAGCCAGAACCGTTTTTCACCGTCCCCCTGCCCCCTGCTCTCATCACCATTATCACGATCATCATCACACAACACAAACATTACACTACACTACACAACACACACACACACACACACACACACACACACACACACACACACACACACATAACAAATACATATAGTGTTACAAATATTGTAATGGAATATGTTCCAAAATAAATAAGCAAACAAAAAAGTGTAGGAAGTTGGACGGGATTCAGATAAACTAAGAGCGCATAAGATCAATATTTTTCACATGGCTGATAAGATACTTCTTTAACGAAATGGTGCCCTGTAGTTCTATTATCCCATAAGTATTACACAAAAATGCTCTGTGTTACCACTTATAATCTTCAAATCCTAACATATTTGCCACTTAATTTTATCATAGTTTATTCTTCTTAGAACTGTCGCCATTTTCTCACACGTCTCTTCTCTTGGAACTGAGTGAGCAACTCTGCTGTATAGTTTCTGAGACCCACTTTAAAGTGAAACAGCTGTTGATTAATCAATGAAGAATCAACACTCTGGCTGGCCATGGTTTGTTTCAAGCTGATTCATTAAACCGTTATTACAAGACAGACACAGAATGTACTTTCTAGCTTATAGGATTCTGTAAATAAATATTTCTTTCCCCTTAAGATGATTGTAGCAGCAGTTTCATGTTTTCCATGCTTGTAATCTTGAGCCAAGAAGTTGAAATTACTGCTTAGACAAGCTTAAGTACTGACCAAATCATTAATTTCGTATTACCTGATTAAATGTGGTTCCTTAGCGTCTCCAGGTTCGTAAGTCAGTTCAAATTTCTTACAAGGAAAATCGTCATTTGAATCACTGTCACCACTACAACCTGGAATTTCAGTATGTTATCATTCTAATACAGACACAAGTTGAGGTAAACTTTGTCCAAGGGAAACTGACAAATTAAGGTAGAAAATTAAATTTATTTGTTTTTAGAATACCTTTTAGCTTTCGTCACTCAAGAATAACAGTCGTAAAAATGTTTAGTTGGCTCATAGTCGCGATCGGCTGAGAGTCGATATAGGTTTAAAACTTGATAGAAGTGTGTACACTGAGGAAAACCCAAGTTCACGATTTCGCTACCTCTTTCTTGTCACAACTGTTGAGAAAAATACACTCCTGGAAATTGAAATAAGAACACCGTGAATTCATTGTCCCAGGAAGGGGAAACTTTATTGACACATTCCTGGGGTCAGATACATCACATGATCACACTGACAGAACCACAGGCACATAGACACAGGCAACAGAGCATGCACAATGTCGGCACTAGTACAGTGTATATCCACCTTTCGCAGAAATGCTGGCTGCTATTCTCCCATGGAGACGATCGTAGAGATGCTGGATGTAGTCCTGTGGAACGGCTTGCCATGCCATTTCCACCTGGCGCCTCAGTTGGACCAGCGTTCGTGCTGGACGTACAGACCGCGTGAGACGACGCTTCATCCAGTCCCAAACATGCTCAATGGGGGACAGATCCGGAGATCTTGCTGGCCAGGGTAGTTGACTTACACCTTCTAGACCACGTCGGGTGGCACGGGATACATGCGGACGTGCATTGTCCTGTTGGAACAGCAAGTTCCCTTGCCGGTCTAGGAATGGTAGAACGATGTGTTCGATGACGGTCTGGATGTACCGTGCACTATTCAGTGTCCCCTCGACGATCACCAGAGGTGTACGGCCAGTGTAGGAGATCGCTCCCCACACCATGATACCGGGTGTTGGCCCTGTGTGCCTCGGTCGTATGCAGTCCTGATTGTGGCGCTCACCTGCACGGCGCCAAACACGCATACGACCATCATTGGCACCAAGGCAGAAGCGACTCTCATCGCTGAAGACGACACGTCTCCATTCGTCCCTCCATTCACGCCTGTCGCGACACCACTGGAGGCGGACTGCACGATGTTGGGTCGTGAGCGGAAGACGGCCTAACGGTGTGCGGGACCGTTGCCCAGCTTCATGGAGACGGTTGCGAATGGTCCTCGCAGATACCCCAGGAGCAACAGTGTCCCTAATTTGCTGGGAAGTGGCGGTGCGGTCCCTTACGGCACTGCGTAGGATCCTACGGTCTTGGCGTGCATCCGTGCGTCGCTGCGGTCCGGTCCCAGGTCGACGGGCACGTGCACCTTCCGCCGACCACTGGCGACAACATCGATGTACTGTGGAGACCTCACGCCCCACGTGTTGAGCTATTCGGCGGTACGTCCACCCGGCCTCCCGCATGCCCACTATACGCCCTCGCTCAAAGTCCGTCAACTGCACATACGGTTCACGTTCACGCTGTCGCGGCATGCTACCAGTGTTAAAGACTGCGATGGAGCTCCGTATGCCACGGCAAACTGGCTGACACTGACGGCGGCGGTGCACAAATGCTGCGCAGCTAGCGCCATTCGACGGCCAACACCGCGGTTCCTGGTGTGTCCGCTGTGCCGTGCGTGTGATCATTGCTTGTACAGCCCTCTCGCAGTGTCCGGAGCAAGTATGGTGGGTCTGACACACTGGTGTCAATGTGTTCTTTTTTCCATTTCCAGGAGTGTATATGGATTCGTTGATGTCTTAGGAAAACTGTGTGTGGAGTTCTAAGGATTTATTAAGTTTGGTAATTCGATTGCAATAACATACTGGACACCTCTACTCCTGTCCGCTCCCGGTAGCTGAGTGGCTCACCTATGCCAAAGCCCTCACTGCGTTCGCTGATGACCGAAAGGACACAGCCCGGTGGAAGATCAAGATGGCACTCTCCTAAACCTTGTAGCAAACGTCGGGATGATAGAGGATGCTGCTCCATCGAACATATAATCTACGGCGACAACATCAGATGAGACCGAACTCCCACCGAGCACACCGACAGTACACGAAGCAGTTCCAGCCACTGCGGATGCTGTTCCGTCTGGAACGCTCTCTGTGATGACAACATCAGTTTCGACCGAACTCCCGCCAAGTACGATGGGACTCGAAGCACTTCCAGTTCCTACGGATGCTTTTCTGTCGGGCAGCCGTGATTCCCTACAATCTGAGGACACGGAAGGAAGATCACGCAAACAACGTTCCCCGAAAAGGAGGAAATGGCGTCGTCGCACGACATCTCCTAGGAATGACTCCCCTTGCCTCGACGATGATATGCCTGTGGACCAAGACGACA
Source organism: Schistocerca gregaria (assembly GCF_023897955.1). Classification (NCBI taxonomy): domain Eukaryota; kingdom Metazoa; phylum Arthropoda; class Insecta; order Orthoptera; family Acrididae; genus Schistocerca; species Schistocerca gregaria. The sequence continues at coordinate 841,661,085 of NC_064931.1, forward strand.
CAAGAGCCTCTGCGAAACAGGATGAGGCAATGGAAACTGTTCGATCAGACCCGCCGAGGTCTGTCACATTGACGGTACCGGGACGTGGTGATGCTGAAGAGGGATCACAACCAGTTGACTCTCCAGACGCAGATGCTGTGGCTATGGACACGAATGTATCACTGCCTGCAAAGATGTGGTATGAGGATATTGAGGAGGCGCCGGACGTCATACAGAGGCAGCCAGCACTCACGAAAATGGCCTAATAATTGCTGAAGGTGAAGGGAGAGGGGCGAGAGAACATCTTCTAACTCAGCCCCCAGCGCCGATGCAGGGAAATGTTGTTGCGCCTCGATAGAGTGGGATTCAACGCCATGCGAACCGTATTGCGACATTAAATATCAATGGCCTGCGTTCACCAGCCAAAATACACCTACTGAAGGAAAAGATATGGGCATCTGATGTGGATATTGCTTTGCTGCAGAAAGTCCACACAGCTGCACTCCCATACATCGCAGGCTACCAATCCTATTCGTCACATGGAGATTACAATGGGAGTGGGGTGGCAGTTTACGTGCGAGATGGCTTCCCAGTGGAAAACGTGTGTTATCTTCCGTCGGCCAGGGGAATGGCTTTCACGACGTTTGCGACACGCATCATTAATCTTTATGCACCGTCGGGAAACAATCGGCGGCGGGAAAGGGCGCGATTTTATACAGAAAACATTGCCCCACTATTTCATGGACGTTATGAATGTGTAATAATTGGTGCAGATTTCAACTGTGTTCTCAGCCAGAAAGACCAATGACCGCAAGCAAACATCAGCCAGGAGTTGCGAATCGTTGTCAACGACCTTGTACTTGGTGACACGTGGGAATTACGACATGGAGATGCACCGGGATACACCTATGTGACAAGTCATTCGACGAGCAGGTTAGATCGCATTTGTATCTCACGGGCTCATGCAAATGATGTCCAGGACGCGGAACGCTGGCCATTGGCATTTCCGATCACAGCGCTTACATCTGTATGGTGCTTCTTCCCCATAGAGAGGTGTGGAACAGTAAGGCCCCGTGGAAATTAAACATTCCACATCTACAAGATCCTGAATGCCGTCAACGGATCCTTGAGACATGGACGATGTGCGAGCGAAGGGTTGGAGGGTATGCAACGAAACTTCATTGGTGGCTGACTTATGCTAAACCGGCGCTTCGCCGTACGTTTATCTCATACAGCAGGGAGATGGCAGAATGGCGCCGCCGTACGACCGACTTTTATTTTGCAGCGCTGCGCGACCTGGATGATGGTCCGCCGGGACAGGACATCTGGATCGAACGCAAAAGGATAAAAGCTAAACTAGTGACTTTAGCTCGGAAACATCTTCAGGGAACCATGGTGCGCGCCAGATGTCACGAAACGATAATGCACGAGATTGCTTCCATGCACCACGTCGTGAATGAACGAAAGCACCGACATCGCGTTTTGGTACGGGAATTAATTATCCGCGAAGACCGAAGAGTGACGCGTCAAGCGGACATTGTCTCTTCATTCGTCAACCATTACCAACACATCTGTCGGGCAGAAACAGGCCCTGTCGATGACCTCGAACGTATAGCCACGTACGTCTCCCGTACACTGACGGTGGAAGCCGCGGGAACCTTACTGGAAGCCATTAGCTGTGAGGAAGTACATGATGCGATCGCAAAGGGTGCGTTGAATCGGTTCCCAGGCATTGATGGACTTCCTGCTGAATTGTATCGAGAATTTCGCAACGAAATGGCACCGCGATGGACGGAAATGTACAACGAGATGTTAAATTCCGATGCGCCTATTCCACCGGCATTTATGGAAGGCCTCTTGGTGGCAGTACATAAACCGAAGCCAGGAATTTCGGTCACACATTATCGCCCCATCACCCTGCTTAATGCCGACTATAAGATCATTGCACGGTTGCTAGCGTCCCGATGTCGTATGTTAATTCGTAGCGTTCTCTCTCCCGAACAGACGACACCGGGTGGATCGGTGAATGTGCAAACACCTACTGGCGAATGCCGTGATGTCATAGCGCTGGCGGAGGAGTGCCGGCTTAAAGCGGCGATGGTGGTGGTTGATTTTGACAGTGCTCTTGATAAGGTGCGCCACAACTATCTATACGCTGTAATGGAACAAATGGGATTTCCAGACCGTTTTACTGGTGTCATTAGAAAGATTTATGGGGGCGCAATCCTTGGTACAGGTTAATGGGCGTTTATCAGGGCCCATTCAAATTCGACGATCCATTCGCCAGGGCTACCCTCTTTCGATGCTGCTGTTCGCGATAGCGTTGGAACCATTAATTGGGAGGCTAACAAATTCTCTTTCTGGGATGGAACTGCGGGGTTACACATTTAAATGTCGTGCCTGTGCGGACGACCTCCTGCTGCTCGTTCGTTCTGAGGAAGAGGTGAAGACGCTCCTTGAACTGTTGTTGGACCACAGTGTGACGGCGGGTAGTGCAGTGAACATGAACAAATCGGCAGCAATGCCGGTTGGAAGGGGCCTTACGCCGGAATAAATCAGTCCGTTTCCTTATGTGCAACGATTCCTCTATTTCGGCATAGACTTTAACTCATCTGTAAAACATACTGCGGCAGTTAACTACCGACGTATTTTACAGACAACACGTACCATGGTCCGACAACATCTCCTACGGCGCCTTGATCCTTTGCAGCGAGTCGAATATCTGAACACTTATGTGGTTTCTCGAATGGTGCATATTTCGCAGATCCTGTCCCTGCCACTCACGCTCGGACGTCGACTTCAATCAGCACTAGGCTATTTTGTAATAATTGTGTCACCCCTCAAGGTGCGATACGCAACGCTCATGCTCCCTACGGACAAGGGGGGACTCGGAATTAACGAATGTTCACTGCCGAGCGACGGCGCTCCTTCTAGCCACGATGTACAAGCAATGGCGTAGCGGGCGTTATTCCCTTACATCCCGCCTACTGGATCTCCTAGTTCCAGCATCCCTTACACCTCCAGTGGCGGTGGGCAACATTACGCAACATTTTGCCAATGTATCAACATTTATCGTGGAACTTAGTTATATCAGAGACGAGCTTCCGCTCACGAGACCGCCATGCGCGAAGGATGTTTATGTTTTGCTGCTACTACGGATAAGTCGTAATGTCATTGAACTCAGACTCCCCAAGTTGCATTGGCCGAAGATTTGGAGACATGCGCACCAAAAATTCCTTCCTACTTCCGTTCGGGCACTGTGGTTCTCTGTCGCATGTGGCAAGTTCAACACCAACCAACGGCTCCATGAAATTGTACTAATGGACACTCCACTATGCCCGAAATGTCGCAAAGTGGATGACGACCATCACCGCTTAACTTGTATCGCGGTGGAGGACATATGGTTCCTAGGACGACAGATGGTGGCTTGCTACCTCCGTGTGATCCCACAACATATTACACCTGCTTCGTTCTTACATCCGAAGAGTGACTACTTTCGGGCGACTAAATCACAGTCGATCATGTGGGCCAAAGGTTGGACGATCGCGTACCACTATGGGGATGCTGCCAAGTCGCGACTTGACTTTTGGTATTTCTTGCAGCAAGGCCACAATGAGGTTCATAGATGGTCACACATCGGAAAACCTTTGCCAACTATCTTCAGGCAGTCTTCCACGAACCCCCACGCAGTTTGGATGTACCGGGTGCTGTCGGTGTGCACATTTGACAGCTGATAATGAACCTCACGCTTCTCTCACCGCTCAATATGTAATGCGCATACTATGCCATGAAATGATCTACATGTTCCTTTTAACAGAGTGATCTTTATGGAAAATAAATAAATAAATAAATAAAAACAACATCCCTGTTCCTTTAAATTTGTGATTTGTTTTACTATGTTTTTTATTTTTTATTTCTTTATTTTTTATTTTTATGTTTATTTTATTTTTTATTTATATTATATTTTATTTATTTTTACAGAGGATGCATTTCATTTAGTGTTTGTGAACTGCAAAAAAAACGAAAAAAACGTTGTTACCGTCGTGGTTACTTAACATTGTGCCCCGTATTCGAAACCTGATTATTAGTTTTATTGTTTTCATTTATCTACCAGTGTCCGTAGAAGGCTACAACACTAATGTTTCTTATCAAATTAGGGGATACAAAAAAACATTAAAGGTGAAAAAAAGTGGTAACGTCTTTGCCTCCGATGCAGCGGGCACGGGTTCGATTTCCGGCCGGCTTGGAAGTTTTATCTGCTCGTGGACTGGGTGTTGTGTTGTCCTCATCGTCATTTCAACCTCATCACCGGCACGCAAGTCGTCCAATGTGGCGTCGGCTGAAATAAGACTTGCATTTGGAAGCCGAACTTCCGCAGATGGGGGCTCCCCGCCATACGATCATTTCCTTTGTTGTGTCAGTCACTTCGGCAGAAATTTCCTCGATAGAAACAAAGATATTTAATAAGCTGATCTGTCTCTTTGTCAAGACACGCGCTTCACAGAGAGAGAATCTTACATGAATCTGTTGAACGATTTCTACATTCTATATTCTTTACTACAGCAGCTAAACCCCACGTAATTTTTCGTTTGTAACTGAGCGTAATTATTATGATCTTTCAGTATACGATACATTCTACGTAACGATCTACGTAACTATGTATAAAATCTTTTCAGAATGTTTCCACCGGACGATACGGTAAACGTTAGACTGGGCCGGAGATTTTCTCCGCTCAGGGACTGGGTGTTATGTTGTCTTAATCATCATCATTTCATCCCTATCGACGCGCAAGTCGCCGAAGTGGCGTCACATCGAAAGACCTGTACCAGGCGAGCGGTCTACCCGACGGGAGGCTCTCGTCACACGCCATTATTATTATTATTACCTCTACTCGTGAAAGATTTCAATAAGGGCAGGAATCAGAAGTAGGTACTCAATTTTAAACAGAAGTATCTTGAACTTAGGGACTTTACTTTGCATTTAACCATGTTTCCTGCGAATTAGAAAGCGCTCATTAAAGACAACTTTTCGTATATTGTACGATAATGGTACAGATATGAGGTATACATGTACCCCAAATATAGCATTAATTTGTATGGTATTACTGAGGTAAGTCAACGATTATTTTTTTGTGCCATGATTTTCTCGCAGCATATGGAGCTACCATTTGTTATTGACGGATTGCTCATAGTGTAATCTGAAATCGTACATGGAACCTTCATTAATTTTATAGATCAAGTTGTGACTGATTCAGTTTCTCACGCTGATTGATTACTGTTGCTGAGTAAGAGTGACAGGCTCAACAACGAAATATGTTTCGGAAGACATAACGAATCATTAGTGTGTGTAGAGCAATAACTTGTGCAGTAGGTATTTGGTGACCTTTAACAGAATCTCCCTGGACACTATACACTGCGCGGGTGCGCGCACACACACACACACACACACACACACACACACACACATACATACATACATGCACTAAATAATAATAATAACAATAATAATAATTGTGCAAGGCTTTTGTTGGTGGAACAGGTTCAATAGCTCAGATAGTTTTATCACGTTCCACCGTAAAACTTGTACTTGGTCTCGTTTCTCCAGTGTGTAGACGGGTTAGATATACCACTACAGTTAAAGCTAGAGTAAAAACTTAAGTATGTGATTGGTTAACGATATACAAAACATTCTGCCTGCATGAAATAGCAAAATTAGAGTTAGAAAAACTGAATAAAATTCGTCACTTCGTCTGGAAGGACAGATCAGAGGGTAATCTGAAGTGAATCTACGCCGCTGAGTTTGAAAACGGTTAAGCCCTGAAGGCGTGCATCAAACGTCAAATCGACATGAAATTTGTTACCTGCTTGGATGTGCAAATGATTAGTATTTCAGCTCAACAGGTCCAAGCAGATTTCATTAATGTCATATACCTTCCGTATATTAGGAAAGAGTAGACACCAGGTTTTTAATCCGAGATTAAGGTGGTTTGGAAGAGGGAGAAATATCCAACAGGATACTGTGGCTTATCGTTCCGTGATGTTGCTGCTCGTGTTGCTCGATACCTCACGACCGTCTTGCGAAACTGCTAATGACAGGATAAGGAGGAACGTGCTCAAGGCAATGCTGGGTCACGAAGGTCACATTCGACGAAGAGGAGGGTCATTTCTTTCTTTGTGATGTGCAGGATGGTACAACCATCTAACTTAGCATATGTCAACCCCGTCAGCTTGCTGACTGAAGTGAAGTATCTGTATGGTCAGGATGATTATGTCTGTTTGGAGCTCCACAGACTCAGCACGGCGACCATTATGGTGGCTTCACTGGACGTATCAGTAGAAAGAGGAGGGCCGACAGTGATGTGCTCAGTGATAGCACTGGGTGCAGGAGAGACACCACGTCGTCCTTTCAGACGAGCCTAGTCTCTGTACGTTGCACCAATATGGAAGTATCTCTGTGGGAGGCTTTAGGAAAATAAAAGTTGCCAGATCGTATTCGTTATCGTCAAATAAGTCTAGCTCGTGGCATGATAGTAATGAGTGCCATTCACTAATCAACACCATCACTTCTCGTTGGCATAGTCGGTAATTTCGGTGTTATCGGCCACATTTCTGACTTATCATGATCGGTGGCAGGGCCTTGTATTCGAGCTCTCAGTGAAGTAATCTATGAGATAACGCATAATCGCATGTTTTCCTTGCTGTCCTGACCTACCACGGGATGGAGGATGTCTGAGTGCTGCCATGGCCTGCGACCCTTTCAGATGTCGCACCCGCATAAAAATACTCGCCATGGAATGACAAGGGAATACAACGCCACCTCTCGCCAGTCGCTACTGTTGATAAATTTTGGCCTACAGTAGAGACAGCATCGAATGACATGCCTCTATTTGTCAGTCAAATTCTGTTCGACTGGACACCCCTCCGGATTATAGCCAGATGAGCAACTAGAGTAACTGCTCTTTATAGTAAATTTTTCAACCTGTATTGTCCCATATCATCTAGAATTTTACTAATGTCTTTTTCACTCACATTATATGGGTACGCGGAATAAGTAAAATTTCGTTATCAATTTCGTTATTGATTACTCTTTAAAATGTTGTAGTTTTAACGACCAGTAGAGTAAAACACTACCTGTTGTACTGTGACCGATCGAAATTCGTATCTCAAATATGTTTCACACCGGTGGGTTATTTCGTCAGAGCAGGAATTCATGCATCACTGAATTTTTTCCGTTACTGTAGACGAGTGGAGAAGTACTTAAACTCTCTTCGGTGTTCCAAACCATGTACACCAGAACCGAGTATATGATGTTTCCAACGACATATTGCCCTCGACGATGTGTGTCATACTTCTCCTACCTACACATTGCACGCCATCTCAAAAGGGAGGAGACAGTATGCAAAAGTATGTCACGATGAGTGACAAAATTAGCTTCCGTGACTGCTACATCTGCTAATCTGCTGACCTTCATTCCTAAGTGGGGCAACGTCTACGGCAAGTGCATAACATCACCAGTAGGATCATGCCTAGTGAAGTTCTATGGTCTTTAAAGCTACTTCATGTAGTGATCAGCTTAATCATTGGGCAATTAACAAGCGGTATGGTTCCTCCTTTCGTAGATTTTGCATAGAGAGGAGGGAGATCTGAATGCTCTGGACTTCTTTATCTACAGATTACGTGTATTACATACAGTGAAATGCACTTAAGTAGTCGAAGCAGACGAGGAACCAGAGTCTGTCTATATCTTATCTGCTCAACTACCATCAAGAACAATGTTAGCTAGTGCACCAAACATTCCTACGACCTAGTTACTTCCAACTTTTTCTGTATCTTTTCACCCGTACTGACATTTTCGTTGATTCCCATTCAACACATTATCTTGTGAGATCGCTCTTGTTTCTGGATTATTTCTCACTTTTCTATCCTATTTCTATTTTACATTCCTTACTGTACGTTCTCCATCCTTTTATTTGTTGAGTCTACCCTCAGTCTGTTGATACGGGCACATAGCATGAATCTGCCTTTCCTGATCTCACCGAGGTTGTATGGGATCATTATTATTTCGTAGTCTGAGGTGATTGCCTGTGGAATTAACTGAACAAGTCTTTGTTCTTTGTTTCCATTGGTATGGTTATTATGTTACTGTCCAAAATTCATGCATGGAGAGCTTTTTCAAGTGACTAACGCCGCGCGGAGTGGCACGCGGTTAGAGGCGCCATGTCGCTGATTGGGCGGCCCCTCCCGCCGGAGGTTCGAGTCCTCCCTCAAGTATGTATGTGTGTGTCGTTCTTAGCATAAGTTAGTTTAAGTACTGAGAAAGTCTAGGGATCGCTGAGGTAAGCAGTTTGGCCCCTTAGGAATTCACACACATTTGAACATTTACTGACAAACACGTTTAAAAAATTTTGTTCTCAAAATTCTTCAGTCATTAAGTACCCTATTCCTGCTATTTCCATCCATCTTCATTACATTTCTTTTTAAATCCACTTTCTGGGGTGGTGATGTGCACATGTACAGACGAATTTTGCATGAGAACGAGACATGCACTGCCCCCCTTCTTACTTACAACCTAATTAATTATGCACACAACAGTAACGGAAGGAAATGATGGTGGACCCTGCTATTTGATAAAATGAGAAGCGCACACTCACAATAATTTAATAAAAATCATAATCTACTGAAAGAGAGAAAGAGAGCTTTATCATAATAAACAACAGGAAATGGAATTCAGCATATTTCTACGAAATGACATGTGGCTTAAATATTACAGCGAGATTTATTATATATCAGGACATAAAGGCACATGATTATCAACGTAAACAGTAGGTTGAAGGATAGGGTATTCTGAACTATTACGCGAATAAGAGTTGGCTCGGGAACAAGGGCTCCTACTCTCTGTGATGCAATAGTTTGACGACAACGACTGGAGGTCCTAATGTATCAAATATTACTCTCTCGACTATATTGCAGCATAGCGATTAGTAGTGAGATCTCACATGGGATCACATAGAGAAACAAGCAAGATGGACCTGTGGCAAAGCGAGCGCGCGTTCTGCTGAAAACTTCGGTATAAAATTGATAGGTACTACAATGCCGGAACCGCAGAATACTTTACCAATCCTGAAATTTATAGCAGGTCGTTTGTAGGCAGCTATCTGAAGATGTGCGAGCCAACTTCTGGTTTGCAGCAACTCAGTTTCAACCCCTGGCCTCAAAGGCTGTCTAAGAATTCTAAGTTCTGCCGACAAAAGTGCGACTACGTCGCAAGACCGTCCGACTCCAATGAAGATCAGATCCCGAATCCCTGCTGCCCACGCAACGCAAGAGCAAAGTCAACATTGCTCAGCTCCCTACTCTCCTAGAAAACCGCGAATCAGCATTCAGTGCTGATTCCAAAGATCCCCCACACTTTCTCGGACCATCATTCGCGCCACTAGCGACTGTTTCCTCCAATTTCGAGCAGGACTTTATGACGTCAACTAGCCTCAGTTCAAGTTGACTAACCATGCCTCTGCTATTCAGCTGAGGGTACCGAACTTGCCGTTTGACCAGCTACGAAAACAACCTGCCTAGACCACCGTCTATCCGGCGTCAGACAGTCACACACAGCAGGGCACGGCCCTCAAGTATTCTCAGAATCAAGAGAACAATGCAGTCAGTCGGTGCCAGGAGTCTTGGTTCCGGACCTGCCGGAATGGTAAACACATATACCGCGGCGTGTTTTGACAAGAGTACGCGTCGTGTTCAGCCCGGCTCTTTAGCACCACTTCCAGAGACACCTCTTCCAGTGAAATAACAGTATCCGGACTGTGGACATGTGCGTTAAAGAGAACATTCCTTCCCACCTAACTATCTGTGGTTACCGGACCATGTGACGTATACAGGGCAAGAAGGAACCTGTTTTCTCTGTATGGAAAGCAGCCATCTCAGATCTGATTGTCCTCGACGTACTACTGTTTTGACGTCGTCTTATGAAAAACGTATTGCTTTAACATTAGCAGACATAGTGTCTTCACAGTCTACTGACAGTTAGTCTCTAGTTTAAACGATGTTGGGGCAACATAACCCTTTACTCCTCGCCAATTTCTACCGTTACTGGCGCGTCCCAGTGTGGCCTCTGTCCATGAGGGGATGACGGCTCCTGCAGCGCCAGTCAAACGCCGGCCGACTGAGGACGGTACAGATTTCGAGAGCGTCCCTCTCCAGTCTCTTTCTTCTCATACGGCGTTGACAGAGGGCGCACCTTCTGGCAGTAATGAGCTATCCACTGATGTTAATTGTGATTCCAGTATTACCAGAGATGATGTAGCTGGTTCTGTTGATGTTGAAATGTGTGTTGTATCTGCGTCCCCCACTTCACCTGTAGACGCGACTGTTCCCGTGAGTTCAGATATTCCCGCAGAGACGTTGCCTGCTGGCCAGTCGTTCCAGCGTTCCAGTGAAATACCACCCCTCCGCCACGCTGAGACGGTGGGGCAGCAGTATTCTACGGGTTCTCATCCTGATGATCAGGTGAAGCAATCCAACACCGGCAGTGCATTCATTATCTGTGTCTTCTGTACTTGATGTTGCTGTTAAGTCGTTCTGAGTTGTGCTCCCCGATTTCCGATGAGTGCAGTGGAGATGGCTCCTGTGTCAAATCGGAGCTTGATGCGCCCCCAACCCTTCCACACCAATACTGTATATTTTCACGGAGTGGTGTGAAACAGCGGTTTCAACCTTAACGCGCAGCCGCACCTCGTAAAAAGGAAAACGAGGATTCCTCGGTGTCCGGTGGGGAGTATTAGAATTATGCCTTCTTTCCACCGCCTCCGGACGTTGAGGAGAGAAGGGCGTTGCATTTTCCTTAGTGTTGTTTCATTAACCTTAGATGTGCTAACGGATGCAGGCACATACCTTTCTAACCCTAAATGTTAATCGGATATGTTCCCAATTACGGCTTGCTGCGTTACGCCAGTTTATTTACGATTCCCAAGCTGATATCGTGTGTTTACAAAAGGTATTATTTGATATGTTTTGTCTCCTTGGATAATTTATGTTTTACAATGTCGCGCCTCAAAATTCTACCGATAGGGCTTTGCTTTTTGAAATGGAATCACGCTCACGGACTTCGAAACGCTAGTGATGCTCGCGGTATAGGCTGTAGCTTTTAGACATCACGCTAACCTTTCTTTACGTTCCGTCTGGAAGAAGTTGTGTATTTACTACGACGGAAACCGTGTAATATTTGTTGGGGGGCGATTTTAACTGCATCTTACGTAGTGTAGATCAGACCTCCAGTTATACATATTGTCGATACATTAATGATATGGTGACGTCTTTGCATCTCCAAGATGCTTCGGTTTGCAGATATCCTACACTGGTGGGGTTTACGTTTTTTACAGCTACTTCAAGTATCCAATTGTAACGGTTTTATTTATCTGCCCCCGTCTGTAGTCAGCTTCTATCAACTGATATAATTAATGTCAGTTTCACTGATCACTGTGCTGTTTCAAATGATTTTTAACCAAGTTCTGCGGCGGATCCATGTTACACTCTACATCTCACGGACGCCTCTCTGGAAGGAATCATCGCAGACGCATGGCGGCGGATAATCCAGTCCCAGGCGTGTTATCCCTCAGATCTAGAATGGTGGGTTACCTTTGCTAAACCTCGGATTCGAAATACACTCGAGCATTTTAGAGCTGAAAATGCGGCTGAAATGTAGCGACCTAGGGAATTCTATTATGCTGTCCTTCGCGATTTTTTACGATAATGCTCGTAATGCCCCCTTGAGGATCGTAGACGTCCACCGTGTGAAGGCAAAACTTCTGCAACTAAAACGTAGGCAAATGGAGGGTGTCCGCTTGCGTTCCCAGCTTCGTTCAATCGTACAGGATGAGTTGGCCTCTCTATATCATTTTCTTCGGCTTCACAGCGATCTCAAAGGATGCGTCTTACTACCATTCGTGATCTTAGTTGGGCGTGAGTGGTTTTCCCAATGTCATATCATGCGTGAACTTTAACAGTACTTTTTCCGAACTTTATACTGAAGTGGATTCAGATGCTTTACTGTCTGTTAATTTTATCTCTCTCCTCTATAACGATGTTACGTCAGCTCTCCAGGAAGAGTTTTTCTCTGTATTCCATCGCGGTGATATACTTGATGTAGCTCGTTCTCCGTCCCACAACTCGCCTGGCCTCGATGGCCTTCCAAAAGAATTTTATATTGGCCCCTGATAGGAGATACAATAACTTCTATGAAGAATGAAGTATCCCACGGAGGCCTTATCCCACCAAGCTTTAAGGTTGCTAAAATTGTCCTGATCCCTAAGAAGCCGGGACGTTTCCGTGGGGATTAGGTCCGCCCGATAACCCTTTTCAACTATGATTATAAAATAGTGGCGCGAGCGGTAAATAGCAGACTATCCGTGTTGTTGGCTACCATCATGGCGAGCCTTCAAAGTTGTCTCCCGGGTCGTATTCTCCTGCTTCCGTTGCCGAATGTCGTGATCTAATTTCGATTGCTTCCACCATTCCCCTGCTATGCACTTTGCTTTTCATTGATTTTAACCAAGCTTTCGAACGCGTTGATCATGAATTTATCATGCCAGTATTGACGACTGTTGGTTTTAACGATGCTGCATGACGGTTTTTTTAGCTCTGTAAGAACTGGTATTCGGGCGTTCATTGACGTAAATGGCCGAAGACGTGTCTGGAGACGCATAGGACGGCGGTACGGTGTTATACCAACCTTACTAGCTTAGCTGTCGTCTGCCATACGGCCCGACAGCCAACAGTGACGCTCTGGGGTGCCATACCTTTCCAAAGTAGGACACAGTTGGTTGCCATCCGCCCGGCCCTTACAGCACAGCGGTACGTCGTCGACATTCTACACCCCGATTTGCTGTCGTTCATGGCAAGACATCCTGGGCGTATGTTTCAACAAGATAATGCCCGCTCACGCACAGCGAGAGTTTCTACCACTTGTCGTACTACTGCCAGCTTCATAGCGTGTAAAGAGGTTGAACGTATCTTTCAACAGAAATACCTTTCATAGTAGAAAAGTAACAGGACTGTAGGTAACCTATTGAGACTAATTTTGCTATATAATAGAAGCGTGGTTCATGGTGTGGGTTCCTGTAGTCATGTCCTAGTTCATGAACCACGGGCAACGTATGAGTGGCCAAGTAAGTGGTCCCGACAGTCGGGATACCAATTACTTTGAAATAAGGCTGAGCATCTCGGACATATTCTAAGGCGTGGTCACCTTTGTGTTCATACGGCAAAGACTACCAAATCCACAGGTTAGTCCCTCAGCCGTTAGGGGTAAAACCCAATGGCACTCGAGGCAAGTAAGGCTAGCAACCTGCTTCCCTGGTAATTTAAATATGATGCTGGCAACAATCAGGGCAAAGTGCCTCGGACCTTTGGAGGTCACGGAGTCCCACCTCTAACTGACAAACCAGGGGCTCCTAAGATTCGACTTGGCAAACAAATGGTAATGAGATGGGGAGCTATTAATATCAATGGAGGCTACTCTGGGGAGAAGGTAGAGCTGGCAGACGCTGCAAGTAAGATGTGGCTTAACGTTTTAGCTGTTAGTGACATTCGGGTAAGGGGTGAGAAAGAAGAGGAAGTGGGAGAATACAAGGTCTACCTGTCAGGAGCCAAAGCAGGAATAGCACAATGGGGTGTAGGGCTTTACATCAGGAAAGAAATGGAACCCAGCGTAGTTGCAATAAGGTATGTAAATGAACGACTGATGTGAATAGATTTGACTGTGTCTAACAAGAAAATTAGGATTGTGTCAGTATATTTGCATTGTGAAGGGACAGACCAAGATAACATGGATAGTTTTTATGAGGCACTCAGTGATGTAGTTGTTAGAGTAAAGGACAAGGACAGAGTTCTGCTCACGGGTGATTTTAACGCCAGAATTGAAAATCGAACAGAAGGGTACGAAAAGGTTATGGGTAAATTTGGAGAGGATATGGAGGCCAACAGTAACGGGAATCAACTCTTGGATTTCTGTGCCAGTATGAGCTTAGTAATCACAAACTCCTTTTTTAAACATCAGAACATTCACCGGTATACTTGGGAAAGCAGGGGAACCAGATCTGTCATTGACTATATAATAACAGATCAGGAATTCAGGAAGTCTGTGAGGGACACACGTGTATTCAGGGGATTCTTTGATGACACTGATCATTATTTAATCTGGAGTGAAATTGGGATTGTGAGGCCGAAAGTGCAGGAGGTCAGGTCCATATGTAGGAGGATAAGAGTGGAGAAACTTCAGGATAAGGAAATCAGGCACAAGTACATAACAGCGATCTCATAAAGGTACCAGTTAGTTGAATGTAGTCAATTACAGTCATTGGAAAAGGAAAGGACAAGGTACAGGGACACAGTACTAGAAGTGGCTAAAGAATGTCTGGGAACAGTAGTGTGTAAAAGTAGGATGAAGCAAACAGCTTGGTGGAATGACACAGTCAAGGCAGCCTGTAAAAGGAAAAAGAATGCGTACCAAAAATGGCTACATACTCGAACTCAGCTAAACAGAGAAAGTTACGTTAAAGAAAGAAACAAAGCATAACAGATAATTGCAGCATCAAGAGGAAATCTTGGGAAGACTTTGGAAACAGGTTGGAGACATTGGGTCAAGCTGCTGGAAAACAATTATGGAGTGTAATTAGCAGTATTCGAAAGGGAGGTAAGAAGGAAATGACAAGTATTTTGGACAGGTCAGGAAAACTGCTGGTGAATCCTGTGGATGCCTTGGGCACGTGGAGGGAATATTTTGAAGAGTTGCTCAATGTAGGTGAAAATACGATCAGTAATGTTTAAGATTTCGAGGTAGAATGGGATAGGAATGATGATGTAAATAGGATCACATTTGAGGAAGTGGAGAAAATGGTCAATAGACTGCAGTGCAATAAAGCAGCTGGGGTGGATTAAATTAAGTCGGAACTCATCAAATACAGTGTAATGTCAGGTCTTAAATGGCTACACAGGATAACTGAAATGGCCTGGGAGTCGGGACAGGTGCCATCAGACTGGACAAAAGCAGTAATCACACCAATCTTTAAACATGGAAACAGAAAAGACTGTAACAACTACAGAGATATCTCTTTAATCAGCGTTGTGGGTAAAATCTTCTCAGGTATTGTTGAAAGGAAAGTGTGAGTATTAGTTGAGGACCAACTGGATGAAAATCAGTATGGGTTTAAGCCTCTTAGAGGTTGTCAGGACCAGATCTTTAGCTTACGGCAAATAATGGAGAAGTGTTATGAGTGGAACAGGGCATTGTATCTGTGCTTTATAGATCTAGAAAAGGCATATGACCGGGTTCCTAGGAGGACGTTATTGTCTGTTCTACGAGATTATGGAATAGGAGGAAAGCAGTTAAAGGTCTTTACATGGATAGTCAGGCAGCAGTTACAGTTGACGGTAAATTGAGTTCATGGTGCAGAGTAGTTTCAGGGGTAAGACAAGGCTGCAACCTGTCTCCACTGTTGTTCATATTATTTATGGATCATATGTCATATGTTGAAAACAATAGGCTGGCTGGGTGAAATTAAGATATGTGAACACAAAATAAGCAGTCTTGCATATGCGGGTGACTTAGTTGTGATGGCAGTTTCGATTCAAAGTTTGTAGAGTAATTTTTCAGAGCTAGATCAGAAATCTAAGGACTATGGTATGAAGATTAGCATCTCCAAAACGAAAGTAATGTCAGTGGGAAAGAAATATAAACGGATTGAGTGCCAAATAGGAGGAACAAAGTTACAACAGGTGGACGGTTTCAAGTACTTAGGATTCATATTCTCACAGGATGGCAACATAGTGAAAGAACTGGAAGTGAGGTGTAGCAAAGCTAATGCAGTGAGCGCTCAGCCACAATCTACTCTCTTCTGCAAGAAGTAAGTCATTACCAAGACTAAGTTATCTGTGCTCCGTTCAATCTTTCGACCAACTTTGTTGTATGGGAGTGAAAGCTGGGTGGATTCAGGTTACCTTATCAACAAGGTTGAGGTTAGGATATGAAAGTAGCTAGGATGATTGCAAGTACTGGTAGATGGGAAAAATGGCAGGAGGGTGTCCACAATGAGGAAATCAAAGAAAAACTGGGAATGAACTCTATAGAGTCAGGATGAACAGGCTTAGATGGTGGAGTCATGTTACACGCATGGGAGAAGCAAGGCTACCCAAGAGACTCATGGGTTCAGCAGTAGAGGGTAGGAGGAGTCGGGGCAGACCAAGGAGAAGATACCTGGATTCGGTTAAGAATGATTTTGAAGTAATAGCTTTAACATCAGAAGAGGAACCAAAGATAACACTGAATAGGGAACATGTAGGAATTTTATAAGGAGGGCTATGCTCCAGACTGAACGCTGAAAGGCATAATCAGTCTTAAATGATGATGACGATGATGATGATGATGATAGAAGCGTTGCACTTACAAATTTTAAGTGTATCATTTAAAGTACAATACCGGAAAGGATTATTTGAACTGGAAAGAGGATTTTGATGTAGATACGATGACGACATGTGCCACCTGGGTATAGTATATGTTCTGGTTTCAACGTCGTCAGCTAACAGATTGCGTAGTGGCACGCGGAATCTGTGCCTACTCTCTAACAATGAATGCTCACAGCGGAGGCAACTATGCAACGGAGACGCACTGGTGCTTCCTACAGATTGATGAGCGAGTTTGATAAGTGATCAGATTGACCTAAGGGAAGCTAGCCCCCAAATCTGATAATTTCTTAATTTATTTCGTTGCTCTGGTTAATCAGAGGTTGCTCTGTGCTGTTCCAGAAGTACACATTTGTAAACATTAAAAAAAAGCATACAATCAAACAAAAACAAAACTTTGGGTCAGCCCTCACCTATTGAAAATTCGGATTGTCTATACTTACATTCTGAGTTGCTCTATTTGCTCTGAACGTTGCTACAGAAAAACAACGCAACCAGCTAAATACTTTCATACGGGAAGCAAAAATACACTCCTGGAAATTGAAATAAGAACACCGTGAATTCATTGTCCCAGGAAGGGGAAACTTTATTGACACATTCCTGGGGTCAGATACATCACATGATCACACTGACAGATCCACAGGCACATAGACACAGGCAACAGAGCATGCACAATGTCGGCACTAGTACAGTGTATATCCACCTTTCGCAGCAATGCAGGCTGCTATTCTCCCATGGAGACGATCGTAGAAATGCTGGATGTAGTCCTGTTGAACGGCTTGCCATGCCATTTCCACCTGGCGCCTCAGTTGGACCAGCGTTCGTGCTGGACGTGCAGACCGCCTGAGACGACCCTTCATCCAGTCACAAACATGCTCAATGGGAGACAGATCCGGAGATCTTGCTGGCCAGGGTAGTTGACTTACACATTCTAGAGCACATTGGGTGGCACGGGATACATGCGGACGTGCATTGTCCTGTTGGAACAGCAAGTTCCCTTGCCGGTGTAGGAATGGGAGAACGATGGGTTCGATGACGGTTTGGATGTACCGTGCACTATTCAGTGTCCCCTCGACGATCACCAGAAGTGTACGGCCAGTGTAGGAGATCGCTCCCCACACGATGATGCCGGGTGTTGGCCCTGTGTGCCTCGGTCGTATGCAGTCCTGATTGTGGCGCTCACCTGCACGGCGCCAAACACACATACGACCATCATTGGCACCAAGGCAGAAGCGACTCTCATCGCTGAAGACGACACGTCTCCATTCGTCCCTCCATTCACGCCTGTCGCGACACCACTGGAGGCGGGCTGGACGATGTTGGGGCGTGAGCGGAAGACGGCCTAACGGTGTGCGGGACCGTAGCCCAGCTTCATGGAGACGGTTGCGAATGGTCCTCGCCGATACCCGAGGAGCAACAGTGTCCCTAATTTGCTGGGAAGTGGCGGTGCGGTCCCCTACGGCACTGCATAGGATCCTACGGTCTTGGCGTGCATCCGTGCGTCGCTGCGGTCCGGTCCCAGGTCGACGGGCACGTGCACCTTCCGCCGACCACTGGCGACAACATCGATGTACTGTGGAGACCTCACGCCCCACGTGTTGAGCAATTCGGCGGTACGTCCACCCGGCCTCCCGCATGCCCACTATACGCCCTCGCTCAAAGTCCGTCAACTGCACATACGGTTCACGTTCACGCTGTCGCGGCATGCTACCAGTGTTAAAGACTGCGATGGAGCTCCGTATGCCACGGCAAACTGGCTGACACTGACGGCGGCGGTGCACAAATGCTGCGCAGCTAGCGCCATTCGACGGCCAACACCGCGGTTCCTGGTGTGTCCGCTGTGCCGTGCGTGTGATCATTGCTTGCACAGCCCTCTCGCAGTGTCCGGAGCAAGTATGGTGGGTCTGACACACCGGTGTCAATGTGTTCTTTTTTCCATTTCCAGGAGTGTAGATTTTCCACGAGCCATCCCTTTTTGAAGAATCAGATTCTTTCTGCTTGCTCTAAGTTGCTTTAATTGCTGTGAACGTTGCTCCAGGACAACAGCGTCCTCAGATAAACAGTTTTCAACCTGGAAGCAAAAACAATATATTCTGCCAGCCCCCACTCTTTGAAACATCAAGTAACTTATGGTTGCTCTTAAATTCTCGAGTTGCTCTGAACGTTGCTTCAGAACAACAATGCCCTCAAACAATTTTCAAAAAAATGGTTCAAATGGCTCTGAGCACTATGGGACTCTGTGGTCATAAGTCCCCTAGAACTTAGAACTACTGAAACCTAACTAACCTAAGGACATCACACACATCCATGCCCGAGGCAGGATTCGAACCTGCGACCGTAATAGTCGCGCGGTTCCTGACTGAGCGCCTAGAACCGCTAGACCACCGCGCCCTGCAAACAATTTTCAAATGGGAAGCAAAAACAAATTTTCCACCTGCCCTCATTAGTTGAAAGATCATATTTTTTATGAATTTTGGGCTCCATAAGGTTCACTTTCTGTGCAGCGATCGTGGAGTACAAAATTATGAAGAATGTAGCAACCAGTCGTGGAAACATTATTTATTTATCTTGCAAATCTATTTCGACTGATATCATTCATCATCGGTGAATTTTTCTAACAAATACATGCCATAAATAGAAGTACTGTCACGGGCAGTACTTCTACTTATGGCATGTATCGGTTAGAAAAATGCACCGATGATGACTGATATCAGTCGAAATAGATTTACAACGAGACAAATAATTTATGTTTCCACGACTGGTTGCTCCATAATTTCATACTTTTTATGCTTGTTCTTATTTGCTCTAGTTTCTCTGAACGTTGCTCCAGAATAACAGTGACCTCAGATAAACAATTTTCAACTGGGAAGCAAAAAACACATATTCCGCCAGCCCTCACTCTTTGAAAAGCCGAATTTTTCATGTTAGCTCTGAGTTGCTATAGTTGCTCTGTACGTTGCTTCAGAACAACGGCATTTCCGGTCGTGGATGTAAGTACGAGGTGCATTCACGTTCTAAGGCCTCCGATTTTTTTCCCCAAACTGGAAAGAGATAGAAACATGCGCATTGTTTTAAAATGAGGCCGCGTTCATTGTCAATACGTCCCAGAGATGGCAGCACCATACGGAAGATGGAATTTTACCGCCAGCGGCGAGAAGATGAGCTGTTTTAAATACTCAAAATGGCGACGTTTTCCTTACTTGAACGGCGTGCAATCATTCGATTTCTGAATTTTCGTGGTGTGAAACCAACTGAAATTTATCGACAGTTGAAGGAGACATGTGGTGATGCAGTTATGGATGTTACGAAAGTGCGTTCGTGGGTGCGACAGTTCAATGAAGGCAAGAACATCGTGTGGCAACAAACCGAAACAACCTCGGGCTCGTACAAGCCGGTATGACGACATGATTGAGAAAGTGGAGAGAATTGTTTCGGGGGATCGGCGAATGACTGTTGAACAGATCGCCTCCAGAGTTGGCATTTCTGTGGGTTCTGTGCACACAATCCTGCATGACGACCTGAAAATGCGAAAAGTGTCACCCAGGTGGGCGCCACGAATGCTGACGGACGACCACTTGGCTGCCTGTGTGGCATGTTGCCAAGCAATGTTGACGGCCAACGACAGCATGATGGGACTTTCTTTACGTCGGATGTGACAATGGATGAGACGTGGATGGCATTTTTCAATCCAGAAACAAAGCGCCAGTCAGCTCAATGGAAACACTCAGATTCACCACCACCAAAAAAATTTCGAGTAACCGCCAGTGCTGAAAAAATGATGGTGTCCATGTTCTGGGACAGCGAGGGCGTAATCCTTACCAATTGCATTCCAAAGGGCACTACGGTAACAGGGGCATCCTACGAAAATGTTTTGAAGAACAAATTCCTTCCTGCAGTGCAACATAAACGTCCAGGAAGGGCTGTGCGTGTGCTGTTTCACCAAGAGAACGCACCCGCACATCGAGCTAACGTTACGCAACAGTTTCTTCGTGATAACAACTTTGAAGTGATTCCTCATGCTCCCTACTGACCTGACCTGGCTCCTAGTGACTTTTCGCTTTTTCCAACAATGAAAGACACTCTCCGTGGCCGCACATTCACCAGCGGTGCTCCTATTGCCTCAGCGATTTTCCAGTGGTCAAAACAGACTCCTAAAGAAGCCTTCGCCGCTGCCATGGAATCATGGCGTCAGCGTTGTGAAAAATGTGTACGTCTGCAGGGCGATTACGTCGAGAAGTAACGCCAGTTTCATCGATTTCGGGTGAGTAGTTAATTGGAAAAAAAATCGGTGGCCTTAGAACTTGAATGCACCTCGTAAGTACGCTTAATTTTTTGGGGCCGTTTTTATTGCGTCAATTGTGTTCAAATGTTAAATCATGCGAGTCTCCTATGGACGAGTTTACTCCATCTCCTGTAACATAGTTTCCTGGATGTTCTCGTATCACCTACCATTCTTCATTTCAGTGTCCGGTAAGACGAACTCGTTCATTTTTTTTCCACGGATTGTGCAACATTAAGCTTTTGACAGCTCTGTACATTCGATAAAATAGTGTCTGGCATTTCCACTTATTGGTCCTTATCGTAACTAGTAGCGGACTAGTCAGCCGTTGTTGAATGGATTTTGACTCCTTTGGCCCAAGCTAGCCTGGAAGGTCATGAAAAAGATTTCAAATGGTTAGTTACGAATATGTCCACTCGCACTGGACGCATTTCATTTCGTAACAAGTGATGTTTCTAAACATTAAATTCCCCCTCTTCTGAGGATGACGTGGCATTAAAACTGTTTCCTCAGGGCTCCAAAAATATGGAAGTTGCAAGCAGAGAGATCTAAACTGTATGGAGGATGTGTGAGGGCCTACCAAAAAACTTCTATCGCAGTTTAAATGACCTTGACTAACCATGCCAGTCCATATATTGCCACGATTGTTTAGTGTACGCTGCAGTACTTTCGCTCCAAGCACTTACTCATCTTAGATACTATCCTCATAGCTCCCCATGAGTTTTCCATGTTTTGGACGACTGAAGATAATCATTCGTTGCCATTGATTTGCTTCGGACGTAGCGGAGATCGATCTGGTAAAATCATGGACTCATAGGCAACCGCAATTATTATTCCATAATAGCATTGATAGTATTGTCTCACAGTAGGATATACATATTAACAATTATAGTGATTACACTTGACATAATAGACATTGTGCTTACGTTTCTCCCAACAGTTTCATTTTCACGGACTGACCCGTATATAACCGCCTCAAAGACATTGATACCATTTTGAGTATGAACAGCCTCAGGCAGATCTGGTCTATTTATTGCCATTACATCCGATTTGTTTACAGCACGAGTGGGCTACCGAACAATCAGATCTCGGTACTGTTGAAAAAGGTGTATTTTAAGGTTCAGAAAGGTTTCTGACCATGACCAACATTTGAAAAAGTGTAATTATTCCTATCAATATCTGTAACATAAAAAATTCACCAGTGATGTCAGTATTATGGAGGAAAATACATGTTAGCAAGATGAGTTTTTCTTTCATGTTTTCCGTTACATATGGGAGTCAGTCCAGTGGTCAGTCGACAGATTCAGTTATAAGATTATGCCCACAATTGATAATGAGTCTTTCGCGAAGCATTCGTCATGGGGCATCAAATTATGTCTCAGTAGATCCGAGTTTGTTAAAAACTGTATCTCAATATATCCGAGTTAGTTGTCTCTTGCGATAATAACACTACTTATATTTCCTACATGCCTATGCTTCCGATATAACAACACTTCTCACTGCCGTCAATTTCGGTTTTCACCTAAATCTCTGTACCTCGTATTCTGTGAACTCCACAGCATATTACGAGTGCTTCCAATCCTTATGCGCTGTAGCAATTGCTTCGGCAGCTGATCAGGGTGAATTACATGGAAAGTCGCATAAGATAAAACAGCCCTACTGCGTATCCCACACACCATCAGCTAGATGGATAGGGTCTCCGATTATTGTGCAGCACTGGCCCATTTACGGAGGCCCTTCAGTTCTCGAATCTACAGCGCATTCCCAGAACTATAAGCCCTCTCCAGCTTGTCAGAATCTATGAAGTCTCTGGTTCACGCCAGCCACTCGTCTCAGAAGAAGGTGTCAGCGAACAATTCTGCGGAGAATTCTGCATATTTTAAGCTTCGTCGTGCTGCATATTGTAAGCTTCGTCGAAATTCCGTGAGCAAGGGCTTGGGTAAAGGCTTCTACAGCTCCTATTCACCAAACATTTTTTCCGGCTGGTATCGTCTTCTACTCGGCAGACCACTCAATGATCCACAAACGACATGTGCATTCTACGAGATTCACCGCTATCACTTGTTCTGTTGCTTATGAATCCGCCAGTGTCTGTAAGTCGCTGGATGAACCCGCTGAACAATTTCTTTCAGATTTAATGCGGAGTTAAAATGTCGTTTGTCCTACATGCTAGGTGTTTGTCGATATCTGCCTTGGTACAATACTATATCACTAATACACTAAGTTCACACTCCACAGTAATGGAATATTGTCGGAGAAGGGGGAAAATGTATTTCAGAAGAAAAATAAATAGTTACAAAACATAGTAATATGTGGCCTGTAAGCATCATAATTTAATAGTGGTCGACTACAAATGACAAATGAATCATGCAACAATGCCAAAGGTGTACCTTTGACGTTAGACAAACTGTACTACTCAGTGTGCACGGGTGTACAGGGGTGATACTGTTAGTTACGTAAGCCCGTCTACCACGTCAAGGCCATACCACATCGAAAGGAGAAAATTAGTATTTAATTGTCCTAAGGGTTAAAACCGCATAAAAATCATCACTCACATCTGTTTTTAACTGTCCTGACGTCAAAAACCGAATGATAAGCATCAATAAAAATAAAATCGGACTATTCATTTCCGTATGACTGACGTAAAACATGTTCAATATGCTGTCCACCGTTTCCTGCAACAATTTGAAATCGAATGTGTGGCGCAATGCGTGCCTTCAATACAGCTAAGTTTTCAAGAGGAACATTGACCACAACATCTTTCACATAGCCCTACAGCCAGAAGTCACACGGATTAAGATCAGATGATCGGAGCGGCCAGGCTGTGGGCAAATGGCGGCTGGTAATTCTAGCGTTTCCGGAATGGTGCTCCAGCAGTTGCTTAACGGGATTTGCAATGTGCGGAGGTGCGCCATCTTGCATAAAAATGATCCCATCCACACTTCCACGCTGTTGGAGAGATGGAATGATGTGGTTGCGCAAAAGACACTCATAGCGCTTACCAGTGACGATACAGGCAACCGGACTTTAAGCACCTGTCTCTTCGAAATAATATGGCCCTATGATAAATGATGTCTTAAAGCCTCACCACGCAGTGATCTGTTCAGGATGAAGTGATACTGGACGATTTGCGTGTGGATTTTCCGTTGCCCATATTCGACAATTCTGTGTACAAACATATCTTGTCTTAGTGGTTCTAGGCGCGCAGTCCGGAACCGCGCGACTGCTACGGTCTCAGGTTCAAATCCTGCCTCGGGCATGGATGTGTGTGACGTCCTTAGGTTAGTTAGGTTTAAGTAGTTCTAAGTTCTAGGGGACTGATGACCACAGTAGTTAAGTCCCATAGTGCTCAGAGCCATTTGAACCATTTTTGAACATATCTTGTCTGTCACAATGTCTTTCACGGCCAATCATTTTCCACTTCATTGGAGGCAAGAAATTCTAAAGCAAAGATCTCTCTTGCTGGCAGGTCAGCACTAAGCAACTCGTGCACATGGGTAATTTTGAATGGATAGCAGAGAAGGATGTTTCGTAGGATTTTACGCACCCTTCTCACGGGTATGTCCAATGTTAGGGCAGTTCTCTGTGCACTACACGTTTGCACACCTCCACTCTTCTCCTCCGACACTGCTGTTGTCACTGTATCCACTGAAGTCGAATCAATTCGTTTCATACCTCTACCAAGTAGCACATAAAAAAACCGTCTTTCCGAATCATTTTCTCCACGCCCACGGCAGTCGTCGAATCAACGCCTTTTTTCAAACCTTTCAGTTCCCGGAACTTCTGCAGAGTGACGTGTGCACAGTCATCACTCTCCTAATACAGCTTTACAAGCAGAGCGCGATCCTGCATTGATATAGTCATGGCGAACTCGTAGACGTGAATTGCAATTTGACGTCATTCCAACCAGTGCTGTTATTTCTACAGCGTTTTGAAAGTTTAACTTTAACTATAGTCACCCTGTATATGGAAAAAGCAACATGTTCAGGACTAAAATCAAAGAAAAGCCGATAAGATGTGAGCAATGGACGTCAACGCCACTGAATATAGACCGTTCTCGACACAGAAAAAGATGTGCATATCTTAAAACAGTTATAATGTAATATGCCTGTCGGTCTAAACAACAATCATAAAATTATTAATATTGGAATTCTCGCTGTAGTACTACTGACCCACTCATTCCTTCACCAAACGTGCTACTGTTTCGTCAAATGAATTCATTACTATACAAATGCGTTCACCTATCGACAATGTGGCTAGCGTCACTTCTGCCCTTCACTATGGCAGATGTCCTGAGTCCTCACACACACACACACACAACACACACACACACACACACACACACACACACACACACACACACACACACACACACACCCCATCATCATCATCATCGTCATCACATAAAGCAAGCGCAGATACAGAATCGTAAAAATATCTACGTAGATATTTAGTTAGACAAATAATATCCCTGTTTCGACTACAGAATTGCTTTGTCTCAGTACAATTTGCGGCATTTTTTTATGTGGAGAGCTAAAAATTATAAATTAATACTAATTACTGAAACTTATTGAGCTATCTGACTTAGAAAGACAGTCGGTATGAAACTTGCGACGTGAAAAGTTTCTTGACTGATTATGGCGGCAGAATATGGAAACATGTTAGTTAAACCTCGTCTTGATAATACAGTTTGACGTGAAGTGACAAAATAAACAAACTATTGAAACCAAAGATAAATTTAAAAATTACCTGCGTCAGCTACAGGACATAATTAGGGTTCATTTTACACTTTGCTCTCGAGTAAGCGTGACTCCAGAGCTTTATTGAAAAATTATACTGCGAAAAAATTATGCATTTTAGTGAAAATCAAAAATATTTGAGTTATTGATATTGTTCTCAAATAACTTATTCAGTTTCATTATTCTTCATTGCCATTTATCTCTACAAGAAGTCTGCTAAATAATGTTGGGCTTTAATATAAAAAGCCGCTGATGTGGCGAAAATAACAGCTGCCAGTAGGGGAATGTAACTGCTGCCTCACTTGAGTTGTGTACACTATGTGATCAAAATATCCGGACACCTGGCTCAAAATTACTTACAAATTCGTGGCGCCCTTCATCGGTAACGCTAGAATTCAATATGGCGCTGTCCCACTCTCAGCCTCGATGACTCCACTCTCGCAGGCATACGTTCAATAAGATGCTGGAAAGTTTCTTACGGAATGGCAGCCCATTCTTCACGGAGTGCTGCACAGAGGAGAAGTATCGATGTCGCTCGGTGACGTCTGGCACGAAGGCCAAAGGTGTTCTATAGACTGCAGATCAAGACTCTGTGCTGGTCAGTCCATTATACCTATGTTTTTATAGTGTAACCAATCTGCCACAGGCCGTGAATTATCGAGAGGCGTTCGGTCGTGTTGAAAGATGCAATTTACTGACATGTCTGCGTACGCAGAAGAAACTAACGATCAAAGTCCGGAAACAATTTTTTGGACTGTTCAATTAACCAAAACAAATTCTCCAAGTATAACACCAACACAAAACAGTGATCCGTCTTCGAATCACTACGACATACAAGAATAATATAGAAAACAACTGAAATAATTTCCTGCTAGTCTCCGCCAGAGACTTCTCCGATATACCAAGCCAAATCCAGAGATAACGAGAAGATCCAAGCCGGGCTGCCGGGGCGGCAGCTATCCACGTCTGCTGGCGGCGGATGAACTGCCGATGTGCGGCCAAGCACCGACCATTACAGCACTTAGGCGGAACTATTTTCCATCACGTGGTTTGACGTGTGAAAATAGTTCCGGGATCTGCAGCGACCTCTTCCTTATGTTTATGTGGGCCGGTAGCGGCCCGTGGTGGCCGCTGGTGTCTTTGCTGTGTTGTTGTTGTTGTGGTCGTTCATCAATATTGCCTGTCGGTTGTGTAGAGCTTCGGTGTGCCTGCAAAGCCTTTCTGCCATCGTACTTGCAGTGGATCGTGATGCAGTCTGGATTTCTTGTGTGACTGTATAGATGTGTATTACACATTACGACCCTCTTCAAATGTTGGCGGTCTCTCTCAGTTAACAGACGAGGGCAGCCTGTACGCTTTTGTGCTGTACGTGTCCCTCCAAGTTTCCACTTCACTATCACTTCGGAACAGTGGACCTATGGATGTTTAGGATTATGGAAATCTCGCATACAGACGTATGACACAAGTGACACGCAATCACCCTTTTCGCGTTCGAAGTCCGTCAGTTCCGCGGAGTGCCCATTTCCACTCCTTCACGGTGCTTCGAGACTACTGAGGTCGCTGATATGGAGTACCTGGCAGCAGGTGGTAGCACAATGCACCTAATATGAGAAACCTGTTTTTGGGGGGTGTCCGGATACTTTTGATCACACGATGTATCTTCTGCAGCAGCTTAAAATCGCATGAGCTATAGTAAGCCAAATGTCAACAGAAAGCCGGTCGCGGTGGTCACGCGGTACTAGGCGCGCAGTCCGGAACCGTGCGACTGCTACGGTCGCAGGTTCGAATCCTGCCTCGGGCATAGATGTGTGTGATGTCCTTAGGTTAGTTAGGTTTAAGTAGTTCTAAGTTCTTGGGGCCTAATGACCACAGCAGTTGAGTCCCATAGTGCTCAGAGCCATTTTGCCAACAGAAAGACGATAAGTCTACAACAGTTTGCATCGAAAATGAATAAATTAATTCAGAAAATGCTATCAGTTCTCACTGTTGATTCCGTGAATCGTCTTGCTCAGTAAAATTTGCTGATAACAACTATGGTTAAGTCACCCACTTGTGTCCTTAGTTAAAATAAAATGGTGCAGCTATTACTCACTTTGTGTGATTGCGATTGGTCCTTTCTCACACTTTCGATGACAGAAATCTCCGACGCAGGAAAGAGAAGATTACCGAGACGGTGTTCTGCTACATCTTTAGTTCTGGAATCTTGTGTCCTACAACTGTTGTCTCGCTTGTCTTCCCTTCTCTGTTGTTAATTTCGAAGAAATCGTGTCTCCCCTTAAAATTTGCTATTTCACTGCAACGGTGCTGCTATGAAAATTAGCTGGAAACTTCTACATCTACATCTACATCCATACTCCGCAAGCCACCTGACGGTGTGTGGCGGAGGGTACTCTGAGTACCTCTATCAGTTCTCCCTTCTATTCCAGTCTCGTATTGTACGTGGAAAGAAGGATTGTCGGTATGCCTCCGTGTGGGCTCCAATCTCTCTGATTTTATCCTCATGGTCTCTTCGCGAGATATACGTAGGAGGGAGCAATATACTGCTTGACTCTTCGGTGAAGGTATGTTCTCTAAACTTTAACAAAAGCCCGTACCGAGCTACTGAGCGTCTCTCCTGCAGAGTCTTCCACTGGAGTTTATCTATCATCTCCGTAACGCTTTCCCAATTACTAAATGATCCTGTAACGAAGCGCGCTGCTCTCCGTTGGATCTTCTCTATCTCTTCTATTAACCCTATCTGGTGCGGATCCCACACTGCTGAGCAGTATCCAAGCATTGGGCGAACAAGCGTACTGTAACCTACTTCATTTGTTGTCGGATTGCATTTCCTTAGGATTCTTCCAATGAATCTCAGTCTGGCATCTGCTTTACCGACGATCAACTTTATATGATCATTCCATTTTAAATCACTCCCAATGCGTACTCCCAGATAATTTATGGAATTAACTGCTTCCAGTTGCTGACCTGCTATTTTGTAGCTAAATGATAAGGGACCTATCTTTCTATGTATTCGCATCACATTACACTTCTCTACATTGAGATACAATTGCCATTCCGTGCACCATGCGCCAATTCGCTGCAGATCCTCCTGCATTTCAGTACAATTTTCCATTGTTGCAACCTCTCGATACACCACAGCATCATCTGCAAAAAGCCTCAGTGAACTTCCGATGTCATCCACCAGGTCATTTATGTATATTGTGAATAGCAACGGTCCTATGACACTCCCCTGCGGCACACCTGAATTCACTCTTACTTCGGAAGACTTCTCTCCATTGAGAATAACATGCTGCGTTCTGTTATCTAGGAACTCCTCAATCCAATCACACAATTGATCTGATAGTCCGTATGCTCTTACTTTGTTCATTAAACGACTGTGGGGAACTGTGTCAAACGCCTTGCGGAAGTCAAGAAACACGGCATCTACCTGTGAACCCGTGTCTAAGGCCCTCTGAGTCTCGTGGACGAATAGCGCGAGATGGGTTTCACACGACCGTCTTTTTCGAAACCCATGCTGATTCCTACAGAGTAGATTTCTAGTCTCCAGAAAAGACTTTTGAGCGATTTTAATTGTTTCTCTATCCCTCTGTCGTCTACTTCGATATCTACCATTTTGTCAGCTGTGCGACAATCTAGAGAAGGAAGCACAGTGCAGTCTTCCTCTGTGGAACAGCTTTGGAACAAGACATTTAGTATTTCGGCCTTTAGTCTGTCATCCTCTGTTTCAGTACCATTTTGGTCACAGAGTGTCTGGACATTTTGTTTTGATCCACCTACCGCTTTGACATAGGACCAAAATTTCTTAGGATTTTCTGCCATGTCAGAACATAGAACTTTACTTTCGAATTCATTGAAAGCCTCTCGCATAGCCCTCCTCACACTACATTTCGCTTCGCGTAATTTTTGTTTGTCTGCAAGGCTTTGGCTATGTTTATGTTTGCTGTGAAGTTCCCTTTGCTTCCGCAGCAGTTTTCTAACTCGGTTGTTGTACCACGGTGACTCTTTCCCATCTCTTACGATCTTGCTTGGCACATACTCATCTAACGCATATTGTACCATGGTTTTGAACTTTGTCCACTGATCCTCAACACTATCTGCACTTGAGACAAAACTTTTGTGTTGAGCCGTCAGGTACTCTGTAATCTGCTTTTTGTCACTTTTGCTAAACAGAAAAATCTTCCTACCTTTTTCAATATATCTATTTACAGCTGAAATCATCGATGCAGTAACCGCTTTATGATCGCTGATTCCCTGTTCTGCATTAAGTGATTCCAATAGTTCGGGTCTGTTTGTCACCAGAAGGTCTAATATGTTATCGCCACGAGTCGGTTTTCTGTTTAACTGATCAAGGTAGTTTTCAGATAAAGCACTTAAAAATATTTCACTGGATTCTTTGTCCCTGCCACCCGTTATGAACATTTGAGTCTCCCAGTCTATATCCGGCAAATTAAAATCTCCACCCAGAACTATAACATGGTGGGGAAATCTACTCGAAATATTTTCCAAATTTTTCTTCAGGTGCTGAGCCACAACAGCTGCTGAGCCCGGGGGCCTATAGAGACATCCAATTACCATGTCTGAACCTGCTTTAACCGTGACCTTTACCCAAATCATTTCACAATTCGAATCTCCGTCAATTTCCTTCGATACTATTGCACTTCTTATCGCTATAAACACGCCTCCCCCTTCACTGACCAGCCTATCTCTGCGGTATACATTCCAATCAGAGTTTAGGATTTCATTACTGTTTACGTCTGGTTTCAGCCAACTTTCTGTTCCTAGTACTATATGGGCGTTGTGACCGTTTATTAATGAGAGCAGTTCTGGGACCTTTCTATAGACGCTCCTGCAGTTTACTATTAGCACATTAATATTGTTATTCCTTGTTGCATTTTGCCTACTCCTGCCTTGCCGCGTCTCAGGAGGCGTCTTGTCGGGCCTAGGGAGGGAATTCTCTAACCTAAAAAAACTCCATGTGCACTCCACACGTACTCCGCTACCCTCGTAGCCGCTTCCGGCGTGTAGTGCACGCCTGACCTATTCAGGGGGACCCTACATTTCTCCACCCGATAGCGGAGGTCGAGAAACTTACACCCCAGCTCTCCGCAGAATCGTCTGAGCCTCTGGTTTAAGCCTTCCACTCGGCTCCAAACCAGAGGACCGCGATCGGTTCTGGGAACGATACTACAAATAGTTAGCTCTGATTCCACACCGCGAGCGAGGCTTTCCGCCTTCACCAACTCCGCCAACCGCCTGTACGAACTGAGGATGACCTCTGAACCCAGACGGCAGGAGTCATTGGTGCCGACATGAGCAACAATTTGCAGTCGGGTGCACCCAGTGCTCTCTATCGCCGCCGGTAGAGCCTCCTCCACATCTCGGATGAGACCCCCCGGCAAGCAGACAGAGTGAACACTGGCCTTCTTCCCCGACCTTTCCGCTATTTCCCTAAGGGGCTCCATCACCCGCCTAACGTTGGAGCTCCCAATAACTAATAAACCCCTCCCCCCGTGAGCCTGCTCGGACCTTGCTGAAGGATCGGCCACATGTCCACTCACAGGCAGAGCGGGCGATGCCACACGGCCAACCTCCACATTTACCCTCCGCCTCGTGCGCCGCGAACGCCGCTGAACCCGCCACTCCCCTTGGGGAGAGGGTGGCCCAACCGCGCCCGATACCCGCGAAGATGTATCGACAGCAGGGACAGTGGGTGAAGCATGTAACACCTGGGGTGTACCTTGCGACGCACCAGACTCCCCACTGCCGCTACACTCCGAGGCAGCAGCCTGAAGACGGCTGACCGCGGCCATCAACATGCTCAGCTGTTCGCGAAGAGTGGCCAGCTCCTCCTGCGTCCGTACACAGCAGCCACACATCCTATCCATCCTAAGAAATCAATTTACTATAGAGTGTTAATCAACTTTTAACTAGACTGCTAATTCACTAAAGGCGGTTGATTATTGACTAAACTGTGATTGCTAACCACTTCTTGTAGAAAACAAGGAAAATAGCACTACCTGTCTCTGGACTGTATTGAAAACAAACACTAGCACTACTAGCACTATGGCTGACTAAAGGGACTCTCTCTGACTGTATTCAAAACAAACACGAGATCTATGGAACACTTAATAGCTCTCGACTATTAAAGCTTCCTAAAAGCAAAAACACGCAGAAGAAGAAGTGACAAGTAAGAAAAATACAGTTAAAACTTAAATTAAGGTAGCTCGCTGCACAGCAGACGTGAAGCAGACGGCGGTTAGGGCGACTTCCGCGTTTCACCCGGCTCTGTACACCCAGAGTGCTTCCTTTGACTCCGTACTTTAAGTCTCTTCTCCACGGTACACATTCCAACTATTACTACAGACAATACTGCCTCTTTTCCGCAAACTTATCACTTTCTTCACTGATACACAGATACGACCTTCTGTTCGTCTGTAAACTGACAGAAGCTTCAACTACCTTTTTCATTTATCACTTGCCTAGTAATAAAAATTTGCTCAAATGTGCCTAAGTAATCACGTTTGCACCCAATCCTGTATCTCTTCGTCCGGATCAAATCGACGGCCACTTACACCTTTCTCCACGACTCCAAATGTATGGAAATCGCAAGAGAATCAAATGGTTCAAATGTCTCTAAGCACTATTGGACACAACATCTGAGGTCGTCAGGCCCCTAGACTTAAAACTCCTTAAACCTAACGAACGTAAGGCCATCACACACATCCATGCCCAAGGCAGGATTCGAACCACGACTGTGGGAGCAGCGCGGTTCCGGACTGAAGCGCCTAGAACCACTCGGCTACATCGGCCGGCGAAATCACATGGAGAGAGTTCGGAATTGTTTGGCATATATGTAAGGTCTTACCAAGAAACTTCTACCGTAGTAAAAATTACCTTCGGATAAAATGCTAGTCCACATACTGACAAGAACTTGTTTTTTATACGCTGGAAGTTTCACTGGAAGCCCTTACATGTCCTCCACATTATTCTGATCTCTCATCCTATGATTTCGATATATTTGGCGGCCTGAATAAAGACGTTCGTGTCCATAGGTTTGCTTCCGACGAAGAATAGAACGCCTCAGTACAATCACGGTATGAAGGTGTCTTACCATGACCAACACTTATAAAAGTGTAATTATTCTTAACGATATGTGTAAGATTAAAAACTTCTCCGGTGATCAAATTATTATTGGGCAAAATACATTTCAACAAGATGAGCTTTTCGTTAACGTTTTCTGTTACATCAGGGCATGAGTCCGGTGGTTAGAATATATATTCAGTTACAAGGTTATGACCACACATGATACTGAGTCTTGCCCGGATAATCTGGCACATAGCTACAGTTTGTGTCTCAGGGAATCAGTGAATACGAGTGTTTTGTCTCTTACGGTAAGTTCACTACCTCCATTTACCATGCGCCTCTCCATTCCATATACTATTTCATTTACTACAAAAATTCTCATCCCTGTCAATTTCGATTTTTACCTAAATTTCTAGACCTCGTACGTGTGAACTTAACAACTTCTTACCGGTGCTTGTAAGTTGAAGCGAATGCATCGGCAGCTGGTATGGGTGAAGTACATGGAATGTCTCATAAGCTAAAAAAATTAAAAAAATAAAAAATGAAATAAACCTCGTGCGTATCCCATACACCATCAGCTAGATGTGTAGGATCTCACACAATAGTGCGCCACTGACCACTTTACGGAGATCCTACAGTGCTCGAATCTAAAGGACAAATCTAAGAACTCCCAACCCTCTCCAGTTTGTCCACAATCTCCGAGGTCTCTGGTGTGCGCCGACCTCTCGTCTCAGAACAAACAGTCCGCGATCAGTTTTGAGGAGAATATGGCATATTGCAAGCTTCTCTCGTCTCAGAACAAACAGTCCGCGATCAGTTTTGAGGAGAATATTGCATATTGCAAGCATCGTTGAAATGCCGTGAGCAATAGTGTGGCTTATGATTTCTGCAACTCCTATTCAACAAATATTTTTTTCAGCATCGTCTTCTACGCAGCACAACACTCATGGCTCCACAAACGACATGTGGAGTCTGCGAGATCAGCCGCAAATGTTTGTCTTTGTTGTTTATGAGTCTGTCAGTGTCTGCAGTCACTGGAAGTACAGTCGTGCTCAAAAGTATCCGAACGACCTGAATTGCATTTCTCCTGATTCGCATGCAACCCGCATATCGCAGCTGTCTAGCAGGTCCTCTAATCGCTCCTTGGTACAGTCGTTTGGCTATTGAAAATGGCTCCAACAAGCCACTAGAAAACTCGGCTCTGTATCGCAACAATTCGAGATGTGAAATAATACCACGATACTACAAATATCAGGGAACACCTTATCACAGGTAAGACTGTTCGTAAGGTTTGTAAGCTCACATTTATTGCAGTAAATGACATACCTGAAATGTTACCACTCTCATTATTACGTCAGATAGGTAATGCACGTTGTAAGGTCGACGTATTCATGATTTCATCTTCAAAGTAACATACCGTACTTGTTATTTAACACAAAATGACATTAAAAATTTAAGTTATTCACGAGCAGCTAGTTGAAAATATGTATGAACTTCAAATGACGCGATGAACCGTCTCCTTCTGCATTTGGATTCAAACGAAGGTCATGGAGACTAAGATTAGGTGACTGACGGAAACTAAGAGTCATTCCTGACTATACATACAGAGAGTGATATACCTCGATTTTAGACAGCATCAGTTAGCAAATATCAATTTTAAATTACATAACGTAAAAATTTTTAACGGACGCGAATCCCCTACCAAGCATCTATTGTCCCTGTTAACGATCTAGGAGAGAGATTAAATATTGCTTCTTCACAAGTAACTTACTTGAAATGCCGTGATGTAAAGCTTTGTGTTGGACAGGGATTCGAGCCCAGAACCTAATCGGACTGTTTTCGAAGCACAATCAACTGTGACTTATCGGATGTTCTCGGCAGTAGCTAAATGTTTTAACTGAACTGACGAGACGA
This sequence comes from Schistocerca gregaria, assembly GCF_023897955.1. Lineage (NCBI taxonomy): Eukaryota > Metazoa > Arthropoda > Insecta > Orthoptera > Acrididae > Schistocerca > Schistocerca gregaria. The sequence continues at coordinate 841,695,539 of NC_064931.1, forward strand.
AACATTAATTTTTTCCTTCCCAGGACTCCAACCCGGAACCTATCGCTGTTATATATTAGAGAAAACGAACGTTAAATATGGGCTTGTAACATCAGCAGTGATATGTGAGCATGATTGGACTAGAAATAATATGACGACGAGTCCAATGGTGATTGGGAATCTAACCCCACACATACCGTTGCTCACTACACACAAAGAGACGTCAGCTACAGAATTTCTCTCCACCAGCAGCTCGGAATAACATCCTTGAACTTAGAGTGATTTCTCAAATAGTTCTGTGTCTCACTAGGAGTCAAAAACGTCAGATATGCATTAAAAATTAAAATTATTATGTATCAGGAGATAGGTGTTCTCATGCTAAAGCTTGATAATACATAATGAAATCTTTAGTGCTGGGCCAGGGCCGGTGGTATAAACCGACAATTTACTGCTAATACAGGTCATAGAAAAAGAAGGAAGTACGCATAAGTACACCGGATGAAAAGTTCGACACGCTACAGCATCTACTAAAATACTTCCACAATACTTTGGAAGAAAAGCAGAAAGAGTCTGAAGCATAGTTGATAGCGGGAATCAAACAAAGTCGAGAAGAACACGTTGATAATGGAGAGGAAAATGACAGGGAAAACACACCGTCGGGATCGGAAAACGAACCAAATTATAATGTGTGAGAACAGTCTGATAAATCACATTCAAATGTACACAGTTTTGGCTCATACGAGGACATAGTACGGCAGCATTACCGAGACTACGTAATCATCACACCAAGTACAGAAAAAAAGGGTCGTAATAAATGATGCACAATTGAAAATTTGAATCTGCAACTCTCAGTGGCAGATAACAAATATGATAACGAGTTGAACAGGGGTGTGAGTACACATACACTTAGCGTAGAGTCTGACGACTCTCCAGAATCTAAGTGTAGAGTACTGACACACTTAGAGAATACTTGCCAGGCTCTAAAATCCAGATTAAACACCATTACGCAGATGTGTGACGAGGAGACAGACTTAAAGGAAGTAGCAAGTTATGAAAATGACGAACTAAGATTTATATTGGTAACTTTAGAAGCAGATCTATAAGCAGAGAGACTGAAGTTGGACAATTGTAAAAGGGAAGTACTCCCCAAACTCTCGGTGAAGACGATCAAATGTTAAGGAAAACGACGCATCTTTGGAAGTCCATCAACATTCAATTCTGACAGAAGAAACACACATACATCGGTTAAATTACCAAGTAATGGAGGACATATTAATGAAGAAAATCGAAGACGAGAGCACTTCATACATAAGTCCGAGGCCGCGCGGCGTAGCGGTGCGGTCTAGGGCGTCTTGCCACTGTTCGTGCGGCACACCCCGTCGTAGGTGTGTGTGTGTGTGTGTTGTTCTTAGCATGAGTTAGTCTAAGTTAGTTTAAGTAGTGTGTAAGACTTGGGACCGATGACCTTAGCAGTTTGGTCCCTGAGGAATTCACACGCATTGGAACATTTCGTAAGTCCGATACTCCGTGTAACAGTCAAGGGTATTGTCGTTAACGCAATAGTTGATAATGGGAGTGAGTTAACGGCGATATCACAGACGTTATTGAATCGTTGTAATGGTGGCAATGACTTATTGGTATTAAAAACATGAAAGGTGAAAGTACGCTTACCAATTCTGGGACGTTCGTCGAACGTCACAACGCAGACAAGACTTGTTTTTGACTGCCAGCGTCATGTAATAGAAACGAATTTTTTCGTAGTACCAAAGATGTCAGTCGATATGATTATCAGAACTGACCTCCTCAATGAACATAAAGCTGTGTCGGATATGGGCAGAGGAAGTGTCACTTTAGGAGAAATCACTTTAAAATTCGAAGAAAACCTGAGACATGAAGAAACGTGTGGAAATTATACACAGTTACAAATGGAAGTAGATGGATATATGGCATGTGAGAATAATCCCCGATGTCTAAGGACGACCGAACCAGTGCCCATGGATTTGGGAATACTTGAAGTCATTTACACAGAGATCGAAAAAATAAATACGAAGACTAAAGGGGTTAAAAGATAAGCAAAGGTTACAATTAGGTGGAATAATAACGAATCATGCGATTGTAGTTGAACCGAAACCTGGAGCAGTTAAAGATCTACAATACAGTTTCGAGGTTAAGGACCATAAGCCTTTTAGAGTATCTCCATGTAACATCCCATTGACTTACCGACGTGCTGTTTCTTGGAGTTAAATGAGATGGAACAAGATGGTGTTATTGAACAGGTGCAATCAGCTTATAACAGCCCGTTACGTATTGTTGATAAAAAGGATGGAATGAAAAGTTTGGTGTTAGATTCCAGACAAGTTAACGCAATCATAGTTCCAGGAACAGATCGTCCCGAGAGACTAAAAGACTTGCTCCAAAAATTTCATAATGTAAAAGTATTCTCACCACTAGATTTACGATATAGCTTTCGGCAAATTGAATTAGCTCTTGAATACAGGGAATTTACTGCATTTACTGCTTTTGGAAGGTGTCATAGGTTTAAAAGTCTCCCCTTCGCACTGAACATTTCATCCGCAGCTTTTATTCGAGGTCTAGGAAATATTCTACATAAGGATTTATAGGAGCGATTGACATATTATACGGATGACATCCTCATAGCAGAGTCATCGTACGAGGAGCATGATGAAATTCATGATACCTTACTGGAAACACTTAAACTGCATAGGGTAACAGTAAACTTTGGGAAATTTAAATTTGGAACACAACACATAGACTTCCTAGGTCATGTTATATCTGCACAGGGAATAAAACTGAACCCAGAAAAACTAGAGGCAATAAGAAACTTTCTAACACGAGGTAATAGTAAGACCTCAGAGGCTTCCTGAGACTCGTAACATTTTTTGAAAGGTTCATCTGGATAGACACTCCAGCTACACCCTGATTATGCAACTTAACTGGGAAAAACGCGCCATCGATATGGGATTTCAGAAGTTGAAAAAGGCATTAGCGGAAGCACCGATACTATCACACCCAAGATTTTTTTATGACAACTAACAGAGCCAATACTGGGTTAGGCGTAGTATTATTTCAACGCTAAGGACAAAATGGACAGATAAGGCATATGACCATTGCATTTACGAGTCGTGTGTTATTAAAAAAAAACAGAGGAATTATTCCATTACCGAACTGGAAGCTTTAGCGATAGTCGGTGATTTAGGAAAGTTTAGATATTTTCTATTCGCAAGGAAAACTACTTTATACACAGATAATAAAGCTCTTGAGTTTTTACTCACAGCGAAGTTGACACATGGTAGGTTAGCAAGGTGGATTTTAATTTTGCAAGAGTCTGATTTGCGTGGAAAACATACCTCAGGACTGGCATACACCTTAGCAGATTTTCTTTCCTGGTGTCCACATGGTGCAACCCCTAGTACCACGAAATTCCGTGCAAATGAAGACCAAATTGGTTTATATTACATAAAAGGAGTTCCTTTTGAAAACTACATAACAACAGCTTACTCCAACATTTCAAACGAAAAGAAGAAATACCCAGAGGCGTTAAAGGTCAACCATAAGTGGAAAGACAAGAACTCGGCTGACATTCGTCAGCATTATTTTTTCTGATGAATGACCTGTTGTTCTACAGACGAGACCGAAGTACAAGTTTATGGACAGTATGTGCTCCTGATGAAGTTATGAACAAGTATATGGGACACTCAGTTAAGTCATGGGCGGAAGAAATGTTTTAGGAAACTTAAAGAGAGCGCACATTTCCCCAACATGGAAAGACGTATTCGGCAAGTACTTAAAAAATTTAAGGATTTCCAACATGTCAAACATGTTACTTCTCAGACTAGACCACCATTGTCACCCATAATACCGAAAGAGCTAAGGCAGCTAGCAGCAAAAGATTTCATCGGACAATTACCAAGGACGAGGTAGGGGAACACGTTTATCTATGTAGTTCTAACGTTAACATCAAAGTATGTCACTTTGACCCCTTTGAAACATGCAACTGGGGTTACGACCAATAAGGCACTACAGTGTGATTTACTCAAGCAGGTTGGGCATGTAGAAAGGTTAATTTCATATAATAGGCCCAAATATACATCTAAACCTAGGTTGGCGGCTTTAAAAAGACATAAAATTAAACCCATCTTCATATCCAGGTACAAACCAAGCGCCAATTGTGCAAAACGAACGATGAAGGATATTGGAGCAGGGTGTCTATTGTACTGTAGTTCACGACATACCACATGGGATGCCAATTTACATCATTTACAGATTATTACTAACAGAAAACCGCGCAGTACTACAGGAATACCACCAGTCACAGCGCTCAAAAATAAAAGACCAGTGTATAGGGTAAGAGAAGTTGTACAGCTCCCCCATCCAAAAGACCATCGCACCAGCAGATAACAAAATTAGCACTCTAAGACATTGAACGAGGAGCTGCAAAAAGGAAGCTTAGAGCAGACAATGGTGTGTCCACACGGGTATTCACTATGGGACAGTTGGTTCTTGTTAGAACTTCCTTATTATCTAATAAAGGAAAACAGTTTTGCTATAAATTATATCCAGTTTATAAGTGGCCCCAGTTAATTAGTAAAGTGGTTAACGCAAATGTGGTGGATTTGGTGAACCCAAGAATGAGAAAGAGTTTAGGTCTACATCACGTCAGCCACCTTAAGGCTTATAGCGAATGATATTATTGCAGTGGTCATACAGAAATTAGCCATGAAAACTAAAATATAATGGATCACAGGTGATACAGCAAAAGAGTGTAGATATCTTTCAAATAGCAGTAGATCTCAAGAGGCGGACAGGAAGAGCTACTAATATTTAAATACAACAAATATAGGTGCAATAGTTCTAGTCATTTAAATCATCGAAGTAGGTTAGAGAAAAACTAATAGAAAACTAAATGCATAGTGTACTAATTAACTAACCTACACATCATCAATCCATGCTCACTCAAGAAGTAAAGGAACCATTATAAAATAAAGTTACTTAATGTGACAGACATGTATTTTAATTTCTTATGTAATATACAGAAAAAAATATAAACGTTCATTTCGTATAATTCATGCCAATTTTCAAATTTAAAGCTCCTAGTAAATTTAGATAAGGAAAATTGTAAGTAGTAACATTAAGCAAAAGTCATTGTAAAACTAATGAAACAAAGAAGGCATGCAACACAGCAGCACTACAATCGTCTGGGGAAGGGCTGATGGCAGTAGCAGAAAGTCGACAGGTAGATAAAGGCTGAGTGTGAGAGTTTGTACGAATGCACAATATGGCATTGGCGACAAACTGAAGACAGAAGTAAGGAAATTACTGTCTCACGCTTCACAATAGTGTGTAGACCAAGCCAGGTGTATTTAGCATAATATTGTCCCATGACTCACCCCAGTAGTGTGAGGACGGAAAAACCCAGTAGCAGCAAGAGACACAAAGACCGCACACCTGCGAGGAAGGCGAAGCGAACCCATTAGCAGCAACACAGAAGAGCAAACTGTCTGCACCAGCTCATTAGTACAACCACCTGCAAAAATAAACTCAGAATATTTCTCTCAACATACCAAATGGAGAAGCTGATAGCTGAAAACAGATATATCACTACTTAAATTATCTATTCAGACTTGACAATATTTCATAACAATATTACTAGTAGTCCTTAAGAAGAATGTGGTTCCTGGTGTGAGTTCCTGTAGTCATGTCCTAGTTCATGAACCACGGGCAACGTATGAGTGGCCAAGTAAGTGGTCCCGACAGTCGGGATACCAGTTACTTTGGAATAAGGTTGGGCATCTCAGACATGTTCTGAGTAGTGGTCACCTTTATGCTCATACGGCAAAGACTCCTGAATCCACCGGTTAGTCCCCCAACCGTTAGGGGTAAAACTCAATGGGACTTGGGGCAAGTAAGGCTAGCAACCTGCTTCCCCGATACTTTAAATATGAGACTGGCAACAATCAGAGCAAAATGCCTCGGACCATTGGAGGTGACAGAGTTCCACCTCTAACTGACAAACCAGGCACTCCTAAGATACGACTTGGCAAACGAATGGTAATGAGATGGGGAGGTATTAATATCGATGGGGGCTACTCTGCGAAAAAGGTAGAGCTGGCAGAGGCTGCAAGTAAGATGGGGCTGGACGTTTTAGCTGTTAGTGACATTCGGATAAGGGGTGAGGAAGATGAGGAAGTGGTAGAATACAAGGTCTACCTGTCACGAGTCAAAGCAGGAATAGCACAATGGGGTGTAGGGCTTTACATCAGGAAGGAAATGGAACCCAGCGTAGTTGCAGTAAGGTATGTAAACGAACGACTGATGTGGATAGATTTGACAGTGTCTAGCAAGAAAATTAGGATTGTGTCAGTATATTTGCAATGTGAAGTAGTAGTAGTAGTAGTAGTAGTAGTAGTAGTAGAGGGGTTTTGGGCGCACGGCAGCAAGGTCTTCAGCGCCCGTTCAGTAACTTAGTGTGTCGGGTGTCAAGAAAAATCCCAGAACAGGAATATAAAACGGAACGGAAAACATGGGTAACAATCGTCGAAAAACATGTGCTCACCCACACCAAAGCGTGAGATGAAGCAGAGCGTCAGCAGTAAAACATGGACAACACAGGAAGAAAATTATAGAGGAAGCTGTAACAATGTAGCAGATGGAAGTGGCTGGCTGACCGCAAGGAAAAAAGTGGACGAGTCAGCCACTCTCCAATACACTAAATCCTTCAGCCTAAAATTTGAGGCCAGAGTCCAGACACATCACGAAACTTAAAAACCCTAGACACACACGTCTCATCGTTAGCTAAAACAGAAGGCAGATCCCCAGCAACTTGTGCTTCTGCCGCATTGTGAAGGGACAGATCAAGATAAGATGGATAGTTTTTATGAGGCACTCAGTGATGTAGTTGTTAGAGTAAAGGACAAGGACAGTGTTCTGCTCATGTGTGATTTTAATGCCAGGATTGGAAATCGAACAGAATGGTATGAAAAGGTTATGAGTAAATTTGGAGAGGATATGGAGGCCAATAGGAATGGGAAACAACTCTTGGATTTCTGTGCCAGTATGGGCTTAGTAATCACAAACTCCTTTTTTAAACATCAGAACATTCACCGGTATACTTGGGAAGGCAGAAGAACCTGATCTGTCATTGACTATATAATAACAGATCATGAATTCAGGAAGGCTGTGTGGGACACACGTGTATTCAGGGTATTCTTTGATGACACTGATCATTATTTAATCTGCAGTGAAATTGGGGTTTGAGGCCGAAAGTGCAGGAGGTCAGGTCCGTATGTAGGAGGATAAGAGTGGAGGAACTTCAGGATAAGGAAATCAGGCACAAGTACATAACACCGATCTCAGAAAGGTACCAGTTAGTTGAATGTGGTCAATTACAGTCATTGGAAAAGGAATGGACAAGGTACAGGGACACAGTACTAGAAGTGGGTAAAGAATGTCTTGGAACAGTAGTGTGTAAAAGTAGGATGAAGCAAACATCTTGGTGGAAGGCAGCCTGTAAAAGGAAAAAGAAGGCGTATCAAAAATGGCTACATACTAGAATTCAGGTAAACAGAGAAAGTTATGTTCAAGAAAGAAACAAAGCCAAACAGATAATTGCAGCATCCAAGAAGAAACCTTCGGAAGACTTTGGAAACAGGTTGGACACTATGGGTCAAGCTGGTGGAAAACCACTCTGGAGTGTAATTGGCAGTCTTCGAAAGGGAGGTAAGAAGGAAAAGACAAGTATTTGGGACAGGTCTGCCTTGGGCATATGGAGGGAATATTTTGTAGAGTTGCTCAATGTAGGTGAAAATACGATCAGCAATGTTTCAGATTTCCAGGTAGCATGGGATACGAATGATGATGGAAATAGGATGACATTCGAGGAAGTGGAGAAAATGGTCAATAGACTGCAGTGCAATAAAGCAGTTGGGTTGGATGAAATTAAGTCGGAACTCATCAGATACATTGGAACGTCAGGTCTTAAATGGCTACACAGGATAATTGAAATGGCCTGGGAGTCGGGACAGGTTCCATCAGACTGGACAAAAGCAGTAATCACACCAATCTTTAAACATGGAAACAGAAAAGACTGTAACAACTACAGAGATATCTCTTTAATCAGCGTTGTGGGTAAAATCTTCTCAGGTATTGTTGAAAGGAAAGTGTGAGTATTAGTTGAGGACCAACTGGATGAAAATCAGTATGGGTTTAAGCCTCTTAGAGGTTGTCAGGACCATATCTTTAGCTTACGGCAAATAATGGAGAAGTGTTATGAGTGGAACAGGGAACTGTATCTGTCCTTTATAGATCTAGAAAAGGCAGATGACCAGGTTCCTAGGAGGAAGTTAATGTTCTCCCAGATTTTGGAATAGGAGGGACACTTTTGCAAGCAATTAAAGGTCTTTACATGGATAGTCAGGCAGCAGTTAGAGTTGACGGTAAATTGAGTTCATGGTTCAGAGTAGTTTCAGGGGTAAGACAAGGCTGCAAATGTTGAAAACAATAGACTGGTTGGGTGAGATTAAAATATGTGAACACAAAATAAGCAGTATTGCATATGTGGATGACTTAGTTGTGATGGCAGATTCGACTGAAAGTTTGCAAAGTAATATTTCAGAGCTAGATCAGAAATGTAAGGACTATGGTATGAAGATTAGCATCTCCAAAACGAAAGTAATGTCAGTGGGAAAGAAATATAAACGGAATGAGTGCCAAATAGGAGGAACAAAGTTAGAACAGGTGGACAGTTTCAAGTACTTAGGATGCATATTCTCACAGGATGGCAACATAGTGAAAGAACTGGAAGCTAGGTGTAGCAAAGCTAATGCAGTAATCGCTCAGCTACGATCCACTCTCTTCTGCAAGAAGAAGTCAGTACCAAGACTCAGGTATCTGTGCACCGTTCAATCTTTCGACCAACTTTGTTGTATGGGAGTGAAAGCTGGTTGGATTCAGGTTACCTTACCAACAAGGTTGAGGTTACGGATATGAAAGTAGCTAGGATGATTGCAGGTACTATTAGATGGAAACAATGGCAGGAGGGTGTCCACAATGAGGAGATCAAAGAAAAACTGCGAATGAACTCTATAGATGTAGCAGTCAGGATGAACAGGCTTAGATGTTGGGGTCATGTTACACGCATGGGAGAAGCAAGGTTACCCAAGAGACTCATGGGTTCAGCAGTAGAGGGTAGGAGGAGTCGGGGCAGACCAAGGAGAAGATACCTGGATTCGGTTAAGAAAGATTTTGAAGTAATAGGTTTAACATCAGAAGAGGCACCAATGTTAGCACTGAATAGGGGATCATGGAGGAATTTTATAAGGGGCTATGCTGCAGACTGAACGCCGAAAGGCATAATCAGCCTTAAATGATGATGATGATGATGATGATGATGATGATGTCCTTAAGAATAACTTTCGCCGAATAACATATTCTATCTCTTTGCCCAAGAAGTTGAGAGTTCCAAGAAAGAAGACATTCGACAGAATCAACAGAAAGCCATATTCAACAAAAGCATGGCAGTTATTTCATTCTAACTATCAAACCTACCAAAGGCAGTCAATCTGTCAAATAGAGTATGCATAATGGGGACATCGAAATGCTTTGACAGCCTACATGGATAAACCTAATTGGTGACTACACCAATAAAGGGCTGTGCCATAGAAGTGTCACATAATGCCATTGTCTTGGAAGAGGAGTCTGTCGTCAAAACAACGCAACATGGAATCGAAATTGTAATTGCATTTGTTCTCGAACACTCAGAACTGTAAATGTCGATTATCATCATCAACATCGCGCAGTCTACAACGGACTAGCAGCATCAACCACCTCTGATCCATAACAGCAGCAGGAACCTAACCTAACCCAACCGAAATTTTGGAGTGTAAAGTGTGTTAAGAAAGAAAGTGACGTGTGTGACAAATTCATTGTAATATTTTAAAGGGTGCACAAGGTAATTACCTCAGCTAGGAGATGAGATGCCGGAAAATATTCAGTCGCACCTGTACCACAAAGAATTCGTGCTTTATATGTTTCATTAGTATTCTATAATTCGATTTGAAAATTGCTAAAATATATTCATAAATGTACCATGTTTTATATTTTGTATTTCATGTGTAATTTTTGGAATTTACATTCAATGTAAATATATGTTAATAAAAATCGTGTATTGTAAATATTTTGGAAACGTTTGTTTTTAATGATAAATAATGCCAATGCAATAAAAAGTTGTGTTAATGTGAATGGAAATATGCAAAAACATTAACTATTTTTAAATATATAATGTCCAGCTAAGTACATAAAGGTTTGTTATGATAACTATTTTCAGTAGTGGGGTAGCATTGAGGTGTTGAGATAAGATATAAGGCAAACGAACACTTCCTTAACTTCACTCATCTTTCAAAGTCATAAGCATCATTAATGTTTCAGGACTGTGGAATGCCTGAACTTATTGTGAAGAGGGAATCTAAAGAGTAGATCAACCATATTAATAGAAGTTAACCAGAAGAACTATAGAAGAATGTTGTGAGATCAGGTAAATACCTATCTATAAAGGAAAGTAAAGCCACATAATAATCATCTAAATAGAAAAGTCTTGTCAACCACTACATTGCAAAGTATAATGTTAAAACGACGTCATCTAGCATAAGATAGACAAGTAACTGTCCAATGATTAAATTATTTGAATTTATAATATTGCAATGCAGTGAGCAATGCCTCAACTATTAATCACAGCAGTATAAAATTAATTCGTAAATCACGGCATGTATAAGTCGTGCGGATTTTACGGACATAAATACATGAGTCTTATCCATAACAACAGGACGATACAGTATGAGATCCTCAGAAAATAATAATTATATTACATCAACAAAAGGCAATTGCAATTAATCTCATGTATTGAATACTAACAAAACAATCTCTACCATTATGGACAATTGCATGGAACGACAAGTTAAAGCAAAACGAATTTCGGAGAAGAACCGAGAAGGCTATTAATGATATCTTAAGACTCCTATTTAGCAAGAGAACAGCAAGGGATCAGGCCAAAGCAACACATTATTCCTTTTAATGTAAATAAGGATAAGTAGCTTCTCGTCATTAACACTGCTAGGCTCTGACCCAGCAAGAAAAATGAAAATGTTTATTCACCTCTAAAGTGACTGTGATTGGCTGAAGCCATAGTTGGTGATACAGACAAGACACAGTGGGAAGATCCCCATTATATACAAGCATTTTAAGAGCTTAAGTCTCGGTCTCTCTCCCTCTCGCTCTCTTGTTTTGCGACAGACCACACACGCATGTGGAAATAAGCGTTGACAGCTTTGCTTTCTGTGAAGTTAGGACGATATGCTTCACGTATCGTGGAGACAGATAACAAAGCCAAAGTTAATTATTCAGGCTGGAATTTTTGTGGGCAAAGAAACTGTGCACGCCGCTCCAACCCATAGTCGGTGTGCAATAGCCATTATGTCGATTACAGAAAGATTAACGGTCTATGGAATTCAGGAATGTTGCAACTGAGTGAATTCAGTCAAGGGCAGACCAGGGAATTAGCGTTTCAGATCCAGCATGGAGACAACATCATTGCAGATGCCGTTTGGTGAAGTACCATCACGTATTAGGCCACACTAAATGTTGAGTCTAGATTTGGCTTCCTCCAGCTTGTGTACGGTGTGATCATTAAATATCAAAAGCTAGGATAGTAACCTACCCTCACGTTGAGTACATGAGACTTTTTTCATTGGTTCAAGAAGTAAATTTATTCTCCACCAACTCAGTGCATTGACCAGCTAGAGCAACGTAGATTTAAGCTTGCTGTCAGGATTTCATTGCTTTGATAAAAAAAATTCATGTGTAGAGATAATGATTTTAACAATCGTCATTTCAATATGACCAAAAATTAAAATATTTTGTAATTGAGTGTCAAAAGTAATTGAAGATGATTGCTGTTTATCACTTGACCCCTGAAAGCAACAGTTGGTAAATTATTTGTAAAAATAAAGGGAATAGCTTCGTTGTCTTTCTAGAATGGACCCTAAACTCTCACTTTTATTATTTCATGCATTCTACATAAGTGACACCAGCATTTCGAATGATTTTTGTTACACTCCGCACCTGATATTAGCTGCCTTACAGGACCACGGTCATTTTTAGAATGTCTGTTTGACACCCTGGGCTTGAGACGATAGATCAGATGTTTTGTCCATTTGACCGCTAAGTAGTAAGCTAAGCATGCACACATTAGTACACTCACTGTGCATATACAAAGATCAGACGAACGACCCCTTACAAATTTGTAGTAGGTTTTTGCGAGATAACCATGAGAGTTCTGCTGTCACGAAATCACACCCCAGACCATAACTTCGCTATAGGTCCAGTGTGTGTAGCACACAGGCAGGTTGGTTGCAAGCCCTTAACTGGCCTCTTTGTAATCAACACAAGAATAACACGGCCACTAAGGCTGAACTAGCTATCATCAGAGATTACAACGGATGTCCACCCTATCCTCCAGTCAGTCTACCTCTTGACACAACTGAAGTCACAAATGGCTGTGGTTTGGGTTCAATGGAATGCAGGCTATAGCGCGTCTGTCTCGGAGCTGTCCTTGAAATAATAGATTTGTAACAGTTTGTTGTGTGACAGTGGTGCCTACTAGTACTAAAATTGATGCTGCAAGTGCAGTTATGTGCCACAGAGACATACGTCGGCACAACAGTCCTCCCTCTCTGTGGTGCCAGACCTTTCCGCAATATTGCCGAAGGAACAGCAATATTACACGACTAAATTAAAACTCAATCCTGTGTTGATAATGGTGTCTTTGTTGCCTTAAAGGCAATATTTCAAACATCAACATTCCAGAGGTAACTAAAGCTCACGACCGTTACAGCGTGTATTTAAAGCAAATCTGATGTGCAACCTCATAGTGGCACTACTAGAGCCTGACTTATGCGACTGGCGTCAAATATGGGTAGACACCATCTTTCAGATGTAGAACACGCTTACCATCGTTGGGTTACATCGCACAATCCTTCCCGGTGTTATGATTTTTTTCAAGTCAGCGTATTTCATCGTTATTATGTTAAAACATTTTATATTGTTTGTCAACATCCCTTCCTAGTTCAAAGTTGGACGGTAACTTCGAAGAAATTGCAGTTCAGATAGATGTATTCCCTGTATAGCGTTCCCCCTAATTTTGAGACGTACATGTGTTATTCGGTTGTTTTAAGAGCTATAATAACAAAAACTCTTCCAGATCTTCGATTAATTCGTAATTTGTAAAATGTAAAATCAAAGTGTACCCTCCCCATTATCAGAATTTCACCCAGTTTTTAGACTGTAAGTCCGCAGGCTACGTATATGCCTGCACAAAAATGGGGAAACTCATTCATTCTACTACTTTTTCTTAGTGAACAATCATTCCTAACACGTCTTGCCATGCATTGAATTCCATTTCCTACCTGTGAGCTCAAGATCGGTGTTAGATTTCTATAATGATTTCTACACACAGTCAGGCTGCCAACTAGTCCATGAGAGCCAAATCTCAGGAACACAAGCCGTGCAGGGTAGCCGCGTTGTCGGGGGCACCTTGTCACGGCTCGCGCGGCTCCCGCCATCGGAGGTCGCGTCCAGCCTCAGGCATGGCGTTTTTGTTGCCTTAAGGGTCCTTAGCGTACGTTAGTTTAAATTAGATTAAGTAGCGTGTAAGCTTAGGTAACGATGACCTCCATAGTTTGGTCCCATAGAACTTACCGCAAATTTCCAAATTTTCAGGGACACAAATTGACCTAATCCTGTCGTAATCGAACCTTATAATTTATTTAGAAATTCTTCTCTTATTCGAGATAGTTAAAATTAATGAATGTAAAAGGAAAAAATGATTTTAGTGACATGTTGTTTAGGGCAGGCCGACGACAACCATGAAATCTGTCTCCTCAATCACACAACCCCCTCCCCTTTGTAACCCTGCGGTCGAAAGGAAAAAAGAACTTACAGTTAATGTGAACACACTTTATTATAATTAAAGAAAGAAACGCCTTCTTGGAGTACACTAAGTTTTAAACTCAAGAACAACACGAAAATCGTGAACTCTTGTGGTGACAAACCAAATAAGGAAACAAGAAAATGGAAGAAAAATAATGACCAAAATTTACTCTGTTGTTGTTGTGGTCTTCAGTCCTGAGTCTGGTTTGATGCAGCTCTCCATGCTAATCTATCTTGTGCAAGCTTCTTCATCCCCCAGTACCTACTGCAACCTACATCCTTCTGAATCTCCTTAGTGTAGTCATCTCTTGGTCTCCCTCTACGATTTTTACCCTCCACGCTGCCCTCTAATACTAAATTGGTGATCCCTTGGTGCCTCATAACATGTCCTACCAACCGATCCCTTCTTCTTGTCAAGTTGTGCCACAAACTTCTCTTCTCTCCAATCCTATTCAATACCTCCTCATTAGTTATGTGATCTACCCATCTAATCTTCAGCATTCTTCTGTAGCACCACATTTCGAAAGCTTCTATTCTCTTCTTGTCCAAACTAGTTATCGTCCATGTTTCACTTCCATACATGGCTACACTCTATACAAATACTTTCAGAAACGACTTCCTGACACTTAAATCTATACTCGATGTTAACAAATTTCTCTTCTTCAGAAACGCTTTCCTTGCCATTGCCAGTCTACATTTTATATCCTCTCTACTTCGACCATCATCAGTTATTTTGCTCCCCAAATAGGAAAATTCCTTTACTACTTTAATTGTCTCATTTCCTAATCTAATTCCCTCGGCCTTACCCGACTTTATTCGACTACATTCCATTATCCTCGTTTAGCTTTTGTTGATGTTCATCTTATATCCGCCTTTCAAGACACTATCCATTCCGTTCAACTGCTCTTCCAAGTCCTTTGCTGTCTCTGACAGAATTACAATGTCATCGGCGAACCTCAACATTTTTATTTCTTCTCCATGGATTTTAATACCTACTCCGAATTTTTCTTTTGTTTCCTTCACTGCTTGCTCAATATACAGATTGAATAACATCGGAGAGAGACTGCAACCCTGTCTCACTCCCTTCCCAACCACTGCTTCCCTTTCATGTCCCTCGACTCTTATAAGTGCCATCTGGTTTCTGTACAAATTGTAAATAGCCTTTGGCTCCCTGTATTTTACCCCTGCTACCTTCAGAATTTGAAAGAGAGTATTCCAGTCAACATTGTCAAAAGCTTTCTCTAAGTCTACAAATGCTAGAAACGTAGGTTTGCCCTTCCTTAATCTAGCTTCTAAGATAAGTCGTAGGGAGAGTATTTCCTCACATGTTCCAACATTTCTACGGAATCCAAACTGATCTTCCCCGAGGTCGGCTTCTACTAGTTTTTCCATTCGTCTGTAAAGAATTCGCGTTAGTATTTTGCAGCAATGACTTATTAAACTGATAGTTCGGTAATTTTGACATCTGTCAACACCTGTTGTCTTTGGGATTGGAATTATTATATTCTTCTTGAAGTCTGAGGGTATTTCGTCTGTCTCATGCATCTTGCTCACCAGATGGTAGAGGTTTGTCAGGACTGTCTCTCCCAAGGCCGTCAGTAGTTCCAATGAAATGTTGTCTATTCCGGGGGCCTTCTTTCGACTCAGGTCTTTCAGTCCTCTGTCAAACTCTTCACGCAGTATCTTATCTCCCATTTCATCTTCATCTAGATTCTCTTCCATTTTCATAATATTGTCCTCAAGTACATCGCCCTTGTATAAACCTTCTATATACTCCTTCCACCTTTCCGCCTTCCCGTCTTTGCTTAGAACTGGGTTTCCATCTGAGTTCTTGATATTCATACAAGTGGCTCTCTTTAATTTTCCTGTAGGCAGTATCTATCTTACCCCTAGTGAGATAAGCCTCTACATCCTTACATTTGTCCTCTAGCCATCCCTGCTTAGCCATTTTGCACTTCCTGTCCATCTCATTTTTGAGACGTCTGTATTCCTTTTTGCCTGCTTCATTTACTGCATTTTTATATTTTCTCCTTTCATCAATTAAATTCAATATTTCTTCTGTTGCCCGATGATTTCTACTAGCCTTCATCTTTTTACCTATTTGATCCTCTGCTGCCTTCACTACTTCTTCCCTCAGAGCTACCCATTCTTCTTCTACCGTATTTATTTCCCGCATTCCTGTCAATTGCTCCCTTATGCTCTCCCTGAAACTCTGTACAACCTCTGGTTCTTTTAGTTTATCCAGGTCCCATCTCCTTAAATTCCCACCTTTTTGCAGTTTCTTTAGTTTTAATCTACAGGTCATAACCAATCGATTGTGGTCAGAGTCCACATCTGCCCCTGGAAATGTCTTACAACTTAAAACCTGGTTCCTAATTCTCTGTCTTACCATTATATAATCTATCTGAAACCTGTTAGTATCTCCAGGCTTCTTCCATGTATACAGCCTTCTTTTATGGTTCTTGAACCAAGTGTTAGCTATGATTAAGTTGTGCTCTGTGCAAAATTCTACCAGGTGGCTTCCTGTTTCATTTCTTACCCCCAATCCATATTCACCTACTACGTTTCCTTCTCTCCCTTTTCTTACTACTGAATTCCAGTCACCCATGACTATTAAATTTTCGTCACCCTTCACTATCTGAATAATTTCTTTTATTTGATCATACACTTCTTCAATTTCTTCGTCATCTGCAGAGCTAGTTGGCATATAAACTTGTACTACTGTAGTAGGTGTGGGCTTCGTATCTATCTTGCCCACAATAATGCGTTCACTATGCTGTTTGTAGTAGCTTACCCGCATTCCTATTTTCCTATTCATTATTAAACCTACTCCTGCATTACCCCTATTTGATTTTGTGTTTATGACCCTGTAGTCACCCGACCAAAAGTCTTGTTCCTCCTGCCACCGCACTTCACTAATTCCCACTATATCTAACTTTAACGTATCCATTTCCCTTTTTAAATTTTCTAACCTACCTGTCCGATTAAGGGATCTGACATTCCACGCTCCGATCCGTAGAACGCCAGTTTTCTTTCTCCTGATAACGACATCCTCTTGAGTAGTCCCCGCCCGGAGAACCGAATGGGGGACTATTTTACCTCCGGAATATTTTACCCAAGAGGACGCCATCATCATTTAATCATACAGTAAAGCTGCATGCCCTCAGGAAAGATTACGGCTGTAGTTTCCCCTTGCTTTCAGCCGTTCGCAGTACCAGCACAGCAAGGCCGTTTTGGTTATTGTTACAAGGCCAGATCAGTCAATCATCCAGACTGTTGCCCCTGCAACTACTGAAAAGGCTGCTGCCCCTCTTCAGGAACCACACGTTTGTCTGGCCTCTCAACAGATACCCCTCCGTTGTGGTTGCACCTACGGTACGGCTATCTGTATCGCTGAGGCACGCAAGCCTCCCCACCAACGGCAAGGTCCATGGTTCAATGGGGGGGGAAATCTACTCTACACAATATAAAATACAACATACTACCACAATGCTACGGCGAGTGAATACAATGCTACAGCCGGCATAAGTACTGGCCGGAGCTGTTCGTAGCGATTGGTAAACATTGCCGGCCTGGCAATCTAGGAGTGCTTATAAATCCAAGCTGGAGGAGTGCTACATCAGTCATATCAGTTCCGAATGATAGAACACTGTCACACGTTGCCTGGCGAAGTAATTCCATGTTTTTTGAGAAGTCTGTTATTGCTTCTGTCCCCTGGTGTTGTTTATCACCTCTCTGCGGAAAAGGGGTTAACAACCCACCTTGCATGTCGGTTCTGCCAGCGCTCTAACAATTAGGAGCCGCTACGACACATCTATCCCTGGGAAAAGAGAGGCATAGCACCACAAACGTCCATAAGCGTAGGGGCATCCTGGTCGACGTCCATGGGTTCATGGCCGGCAGGCGCCGGAGGTGGCAACATAGCACAGGCAGCTGGTGGCGGAGACAGAGGCTGAGGGGGAGGTTCTGCATGGGGTGGTAAGCGATAGGCACTGACAGCTCCTCTGGGGCATCATGGTTCACCAGACAGTGGCGGAGCTGGTTGAAGGGCCGGCGGGCAGCCGAACCGCCAGTCCACCAGAGAGACCCCATCACTGGCTGCAGGGCTCAGTGATGAGGGCAGGCGCCCAGCGTGCCCATGGAGGAGAGAACGTCAGAGCCCAGACCTCCTGCCCGACACAAAAGGCGTGTGTTGGCTTGTGGGCCTGAGGGTGGGAAGCCTCAGCAACCAGGTCTGATAAGGGGGCAGGAAATGGTCGACAGTTAAGTGTCTCTGTTGGACCTTAACGGGCATGGGGGAAGGGGGGCGGCGCAGTGCGTAGCAATGAAAAATAATATGGATTCCTGCAGCAGGTGATGTCTCAGCAGCTTATCGAGTTGGATCTTATGTCTGCACAAAACGTCCTGATCGGCTAATTGATGCATGGTGAAATAAGGTGGCATGTACCAGGGAAATTACATTAGTAGTACAGATTTGCTTAAACTCAACAGCAGTAAGCTGTGGCCCATTATCTATAACAATCGTTTTGGGGAACCCCTCGACAGGAAAGAGGCGGCTAAGAATTTTGATTGCCTCAGCAGAAGTGGCGTTCATCACGCAGGATACATAAGGGTATCCTGTCAGTATGAGCCACTGGGAACCATGAAATGGCCCTGCGAAATAGAAATGGAGACATTCTCATGGAGGAGCTGCAACTGGCCATGAAAAATACTAGTACAGAGGTGCTGCCGGACATGTTTGGCATGTCTTGCTCGCTATCATGGGGGAGACAATGTCTGTATCCATACCGTGACAATGAAGGTGTCAACATGCCAGCTGTTTTGTGAGGATGATGCTCCAGTGGCCAGTGTGGAGGAGGTTGATAACAAGGCCGTGCACCGTATGTGGTATGACCTCCCAGGGAACATCCAGATCACTGTGCAAATAGATGACGCCACTTTAAAAAAAGAGACTGTGCTGATGTTGCTGGACCTCTACATTGATGACACTACGACGACTTTTTCGCAAACCCACAGCGATTTGGCGGTGGGGAGCTTGCAGTGTCTGATTCTGAATGGTGGCGCAATGAAACGCATCGGCATCCAATCGAAGCGCGCCCAAATGTATCCATGTATGGCTCCACATGGAAACAAACCAAGGGGGAAGCGTCAAACTCACAGTCCACCCTGGCAGGAGCCGAGAGAGAAAATATGCGTTCAGAGGTGCGGTAGTCAATATGAAAGTGTAACGTCACCAGGAAGTGCACCCAACTCTGGAGGCAGCGTGCCATCTGGGTGGGCACTGCAACACCTGGGTGAAACAAAGAAACCATATGTTAATGATCGGTCTGCAGCGTGGAGTGATGATCATATACAAAATAGTAGAATTTTGTCAGAGCGAAAGTCAGTCCCAAAACTTCCTTTTCAATTTTACTATGTTTGGTTGGGATGCAAAAACCACTGACTAATCAACGCCGCCGACCACTTGCGAGAGGGCTGCACCCAGGCCGGAGTCTGATGTATCATCGGCGACAATGAGGGGCAGGGAAGGACCATAAGTGGCCAGACAAGGAGGGCAGGATAGAGCTGACTTGAGACATGTGAAAGCGTGCTCTCACACCGTGTCTCAAACCCAACGGTCACCCTTGCACAATAACCTGTTCAAGGGCTGCGAAATCCCGGTGGTGTGAGGTATAAAACGCCGGTAATAGTTTATTTGAACGAGGATGGATTGCAGTTGCTTCACGTTGGTGGGAGGTAGCAGGTTTTGAATCACCTCGACATGCTCCTTAGTGGTATGTAGGCTGGGGGCGTGAATTGTGAGGCCGACATAGCTACCCTTCGCGCAAAAAATTCAAACTTTTCTTTTTGGAAATGCAAGTTAGGCTCAGAAAATATCAGAAATAGCTGAACCTACATGTCTGCAAAGTCCATAAGGGAGAGCCACCGACGATGACATTGTTCAGATAACTGACAGACTCAGGCGCCTGACTTGTGAGGCATTCCATATAACGTTGGAAAATGGCGGGGACACTGGTGATGCCAAAAGGAAGGCGGTTGTACCGGAAAAGGCCACATGGGGTATTAATGACTAGGATCTGCTGCGATACCTCGTCCAATGGCAGATGCAAATAGGCATTGTACTATTCAATTTGGTCGAAAACATTCGAGCCCGCAAGACGTGCGTGTATGTCATCCACCGATTGGACAGCATAGGCATCGATGATGGACTGAGAATTGACCGTGGCCTTAAAACCGCCAAAGATGTGAAAAGTACCATTTGGCCTTTCGACTATCAAGATAGGCGTAACCCACCAACTGTCCAAGACAGTAGAAATGAGGCCTTCATCTTGCAAGTGGCGAAGTTGCAAACAGAGCCAGTCTCAGAGAGCAAATGGGACCAGATTTGCCTTACAAAAACGAGGAACAGCTGAGGGAAGAAAGTCAACATGCGCAGTGAAACCCTTCACCCCTGGTGTAGAGGATGAGAACAACGTTTCGTATTTGCTGAGCAACGGGCCGAGGAGGGTATCCGATGAGGGAATCGATACCACCAGTACCGCGTCCTGCACTGATAAACCCAGAGGAACAAAAATGTCCACACCCGGAAGGCTAGTAGCGCCAGGAGGTCGAACCACCAAAAACTGAGTGCCGAAGAAACTACCGTTGTAAGAGACTTGTGTGGAAAAAACACCATCGACTAATACAGAACGATTACTGAATCTGCGCATTGTACGAGTGTACGGGGGTGAAGACAGTGAGCCCAAGTGTTTGTATGTGGCAGTATCTACAATAGAAACGGATGATGCCATGTCAATTTGGAAGACCACCGGTATGTGCACAACCTCTAAACTAAGGAGATAACGGGTACCCGACAGGCGAATGATGGAGAATACTTGGTTGTCAATGGAACACGAGCCGTCCAGGTCCTGAGGTGACGATTCGCGACGAGCATGTGCATCCGCAGGAAGCATGGCACCTACGTAAAGTTTTTTGCGATGGCTGACACACCACAGCAATATGGCCCGCTCAGGTGCAAATCGTGCATCTTGCTCACTGGTGGGTGCACTCTGACTATTGGTGCGTCTGGAAAAAGTCTGGACATGATGCAAGTCGGGTGAAAGACTTTCTGTCATGGGATGGACCAACGGATCGTCAGGTCTAAATTCTTAAACAAATTTTGATATCGTTTCCATATTATTATTATTATTACTATTATTGTCGAAATAGCCATTCTTGCGCAGTGTTGAGAACTAGAAGAAGTCAGAACATATTACAGATCTATATTTCTTCACAAAAGGGAGGCTGATAAGAAAACAGTTATAGTTTCCACTTGAGTACTATTCACTACTTTACACCGTTCATCTGAAAATATTATGCTTAGAAAAACTAGAGAGACACAGAGTACTGTATTTCTATTTTAATACTATTTGACTGTCATCATAGTTGTACTCGAGCAATATTCGAAATACGTACAACAACCAAAAGCACACTTTAAAAAACCAGATTTTCGACAAGATAGGTCTAGTGCTATTTAATAAATTCTTCAGGTACTATCTTAACGACTTTAAATGATGAGTATGATAGTAGAAGTACTTCTGAGATTGTGGTATATTTCTTCAAACACTTATGGGTGTCGATGGTCCAGCAATTAAACAAAATATAAGTTGAATGACAGGGAAACAATAGACTCCTACTGAACGTAATTAGTTATGAACAACAACGTAGCTCGTGAGATATTCACTTCTAAATGCAAGTCGGCACTCTGAAGTATCTCTATCCGCTGTGATCACGAGCAAACCGCTCCATACTCTCCAAATCCCTGCTGCGACTGTGCATCCGTCACGCCACAACGCCCAGCACTCCCCTATCCCGTACTGCCCGTTCACGAGCACTGTGATTGGCTAGAGCGCTACCATAATATCTTCAAGCCAACGCACATTCACAAACATAATGAAACATGCAAAATACTGGATTTACATTTAAATAACTTGAAATAAAATAAATATTCCTGCCTCTAGACCATATTCACGCTCTTACATACATTATTAAATACCGGTAATTCAACAAATTAAATAAACATGTATCAAAGGAATAGAAAGCCAAAGTAGGTCAAGTAGCTTAATGTCTCTGTGCTTTGTAAAACAGTAAATATTTGACCAATTTCTTCATGAAGAGTATATATACGATATAATCAAAAACATAGAGCAATAAATATATTTATCAGTATGCTTCTGCCGTTTTTTCGTGCAACTTTGGAGTACTTACGGCCTGCTGCGACCGATAGTAATCGGTCACTTTTACCTCCAATAACTCATGTACTATTCAAGTTACATGCCTTTAATTTATACCAATTTGCGCTTACACTAATAACTTTCTAAAGACACGTCGATCGACGAGCAAACCGCTCCATACTCTCCAAACGGTTTAAATTTTGTAAATTCGTTTCTGGGTGTTGCTTGTATAATTTACAGTCAGATACTAAACTTTAGACACTGGACTCGTATTCGGGAGGACGACGGTTCAATCCCGCGTCCGGCCATCCTGATTTAGGTTTTCCGTGATTTCCTTAAATCACTCCAGGCAAATGCTGGGATGGTTCCTCTGAAAGGGCACGGCCGACTTCCTTCCCCATCCTTCCCTAATCTGATGTCTGGTCTCTTTCCCAAAAACAACTAAACTAAACTTTAAACTAGTAAAGATATTGAAAATCTGATGACACCATCAGAATAGTCGTGCAAATAATGGTAACGTACATGTTTGTTTTTGAGGAATCATGGTTCATCTGGCTACTATTAATTTGTATATGAACTGTGAAATGTCTGCCATTATAGTTTCACAAAGTCCGCCATCTTTGGCACTCTTGGCATGCAAGTCTCTTTCACTGACACGGCGTCACCAAGGAATTCCCATCCACGCGCTCTTGCTGGACCCCTCTTGCTACGGCTAATGTCCGGCACCACGTGGTCGGCCTGCCGAGCGGCCTGCGCCCGCCGAGCGGTCCGTGCGGCCTCGCCAACTCCTAACTTAGAATATTTTCGGGGCCCCAAAATTCGCCTGTTACCTCAAAATCAAATGGTTACAGGTGACGATGGCGAAGAACCAGAGTGTGTTCACAATAATGAAAAAACTCACTGTAGTCGTAAAGCAGCCAAATGCAGGGTTAGCAGACTGAAAAAAATGGTTAAAATGGCTCTGAGCACTATGGGACTTAACAGCTATGGTCATCAGTCCCCTAGAACTTAGAACTACGTAAACCTAACTAACCTAAGGACATCACACAACACACAGCCATCACGAGGCAGAGAAAATCCCTGACCCTGCGGGGAATCGAACCCGGGAACCCGGGCGTGGGAAGCGCGAACGCTACCGCACAACCACGAGATGCGGGCTAGCAGACTGAAAATCATAAATAACAGATTTAAAAATAGAAACAATTGCAGGGTTAACGAATTTAAAAGCTGCAACAGATGCTGTGTTAGCGACTTTAAGAACGAAAAGAAATGCAAGGTTAGAAGATTTAAAAACCGATACGTCGAAGTTGAAAACAGCAACAAATGCTGCCTTTTGTAGTCTCCGATTAGAAACTTATGCTGGGTTCGAAAAAGTCCTCAAAGATCAGCAAAAATTACGAACGGAGGTTAATGAACAGTTTAATGAAATACGGAGAGAGGCGAGAGATTCGCGCGAGCTTATACAATCCTTAATGGCTGATCACAAGAACTTGCGTTCTGACGTTGATCAGGTGCAGGATGCAGTGTCTAACGTTGATCAAAGAGTGGATAAGTTAGCACGTTACGTCTAGTAAGCCGCAACAAATCTTGGGAGATCTCAGTGTCAGAAAATGTGTGACGCGAACCGCATTAAAGCAATTCGACGCACGCATTGAAAACATAGTGTCCAAAAATCAGAAACAGAGTGAAGACTTTCGTACAGAACTGAAACAGTGAAGCGAGAATCGTACAGTAAACAGTAGCGAAGCAACGGAAACGGTACTATCATCCGTAATAGTGATGGACAGAAATCCGGAAATAAACAAGTCAGTTGCGCAATCTTCCGTAGCATTAGCAGAAACACAATAACCTCATGAAATTCCAGGCGTATATCCACAAGAGGATGCGTCAGTAATTACAGAAACGAAACAGAAGCACATAGGGAAAGAATAGTTAACACAGCTGAGCGAAGCAGGTGATGTGTGGTCACTGTAGGCAAGGGAGCGTGAAATGGTAAACGCGCGTATTAACAACAGAGCGGCAGGCGACACTCCGAACGTACGCGAGTGACGAGAGAGACGAGCAAGTTACAGCGACACATGTACCATTTCGCAATTTCCAAGTTGGAGTACAACAGGATATAGAACCCAAGACAATATGAATGTAATGGAATGACAGAACGCTGAACTATTAACAGGAAATGTAAACGAATCTTTCAGTCCGATACACGAGGAACGGTACAGTGCAGATAACTGCACACTACTGCGCAGATATCATGCAAGATCGTACATAAATACGTCATATCAAGACACAACTGTGGTAGAACGAGTACAAGAGAACATAAAAGAGTCGAAGGGAACGAGTAATGTTGTGAAAACACAAACGCTGTATGGTGAAAGAGAAAAACTTGACAATGAATACTTTTGACAGTCAGAAAATTTCAACATTACAAAGAAAGCGGGAACGGCTTACGTCCACGCACATTTATATATCTACACTCCTAGAAATGGAAAAAAGAACACATTGACACCGGTGTGTCACACCCACCATACTTGCTCCGGACACTGCGAGAGGGCTGTACAAGCAATGATCACACGCACGGCACAGCGGACACACCAGAAACCGCGGTGTTGGCCGTCGAATGACGCTAGCTGCGCAGCATTTGTGCACCGCCGCCGTCAGTGTCAGCCAGTTTGCCGTGGCATACGGAGCTCCATCGCAGTCTTTAACACTGGTAGCATGCCGCGACAGCGTGGACGTGAACCGTATGTGCAGTTGACGGACTTTGAGCGAGGGCGTATAGTGGGCATGCGGGAGGCCGGGTGGACGTACCGCCGAATTGCTCAACACGTGGGGCGTGAGGTCTCCACAGTACATCGATGTTGTCGCCAGTGGTCGGCGGAAGGTGCACGTGCCCGTCGACCTGGGACCGGACCGCAGCGACGCACGGATGCACGCCAAGACCGTAGGATCCTACGCAGTGCCGTAGGGGACCGCACAGCCACTTCCCAGCAAATTAGGGACACTGTTGCTCCTGGGGTATCGGCGAAGACCATTCGCAACCGTCTCCATGAAGCTGGGCTACGGTCCCGCACACCGTTAGGCCGTCTTCCGCTCACGCCCCAACGTCGTGCAGCCCGCCTCCAGTGGTGTCGCGACAGGCGTGAATGGAGGGACGAATGGAGACGTGTCGTCTTCAGCGATGAGAGTCGCTTCTGCCTTGGTGCCAATGATGGTCGTATGCGTGTTTGGCGCCGTGCAGGTGAGCGACACAATCAGGACTGTATACGACCGAGGCACACAGGGCCAACACCCGGCATCATGGTGTGGTGAGCGATCTCCTACACTGGCATTACACCTCTGGTGATCGTCGAGGGGACACTGAATAGTGCACAGTACATCCAAACCGTCATCGAACCCATCGTTCTACCATTCCTAGACCGGCAAGGGAACTTGCTGTTCCAACAGGACAATGCACGTCCGCATGTATCCCTTGCCACCCAACATGCTCTAGAAGGTGTACGTCAACTACCCGGGCCAGCAAGATCTCCGGATCTGTCCCCCATTGAGCATGTTTGGGACTGGATGTAGCGTCGTCTCACGCGGTCTGCACGTCCAGCACGAATGCTGGTCCAACTGAGGCGCCAGGTGGAAATGGCATGGCAAGCCGTTTCACAGGACTACATCCAGCATCTCTACGATCGTCTCCATGGGAGAATAGCAGCCTGCATTGCTGCGAAAGGTGGATATACACTGTACTAGTGCCGACATTGTGCACGCTCTGTTGCCTGTGTCTTTGTGCCTGTGGTTCTGTCAGTGTGATCATGTGATGTATCTGACCCCAGGAATGTGTCAATAAAGTTTCCCCTTCCTGGGACAATGAATTCACGGTGTTCTTATTTCAATTTCCAGGAGTGTATTTCAGGTTGGTGTACAAGAGCACTCGCCACTTAACCGTAAACTTGACTACATTTGTGGGCATATGGACGGCGAAATAGCGGAAACCATGCAAAGAGCATCTTTAAACAACCAGTCAAAGGAGCCATTTAAATTCTCATTCTTGGAACGATACTGATCACAGAAAAACAAAATAGAATAAAGTATGTGTTGTTACAGGAAGAGTTGTTCAAAACTTCAGGAGAAAACGAACCAGTTAGATTTCTCGAGGAAATGACAAAAAAGAATCGGTGTTTAGCTAATCCATACAGTGACAGGGAACTGTAACGGATGTGCCCAATGAAGTTACCGTTACGTTATCAGCAGTCATTGGTTGATGGGCAAGAGATAATATACAAGCATTTAAAGGAATGTTAAGAGAACTTGAATTCATATTCAGTGAATATGACGCAAAGAAACAACGTACAATCAGAGAAAACAATAGTAGGGGCATAACAGCAACCGACAAGGTTTTAAGAATAATAATTCCAATAGTAATAATAACGTACGTAAAGGTAATGGTTTTGGAAGGAGTGGTAATACCCAATGGAATAACAATAATAATTATGGTTTAGGAAACGCGAATAGAAATTATGGTTTTACTGGGTCGCGGAATTACAATGGTGGATTTGGTCCTAGAAACTACGGTGGTAACTATGATCCGAGATATAATCACCGTGCAAACAAAGCCGGAAGGTTTAGAGGTTTTCAGCAATAAAATCCAAGCTATTCAGGTGGAAATGGAATGGCCAGGACACAGGCAGTTTGGAAAAATCAAGCGTTAGTGGGACAAAAAACGCGAAATGAAACGGTAGAGGAGGTCGAAATGAGGCCACCAAAGCCAGGTAAAAGACAGAATTAACGAGATGAACGGTACGAAGACCAGTCACAATTGATTCGATCGAATAATGAAGTTAATTGTATATTCAAATATGTAGATAAAGTTTTGATAAGCAAGATTTTGAAGTAGATTTAACGGGAGATCGAATACAGACACCAGCATACTGCGATTCAGTTGACTGGGAATCGACCGACGATGATGAGGAACAGGAGTTATTAACGGTGAATATAGACAGTAATGTAAAAACTGGTATAAAAAATTTAGCGTATTTATACGAAACGAAGAGGTATGTAGTATCCCAAGAGGATAATGTACCATTGGCAACACCAATAGTGACACCTTAGTTAGATTAAAGATATAGGACAGGAACATATGAAAAAGTAAGGGAGGCGTTTAACAAAGATTATGGGCAAATTACTTTATCCCAAAATATTAAAATGACTGGTGGTAAAAGTATTCAGGAGAATAAAGTAATGGCAACAAAGTGTAGGGAAAACCAAACCAGACAGATTGACAGGTTAACCTACGATTAGATCGAGGAGGCATTAATGCACGAAAATGAAACGAAAGGTCCCCATGAGGTGCAACCGATCGTTCGGATTGACGTAGTTAGCATACTTGTGGACGACATTCTTGACACAGGAAGCGAAATGACGGGGATTTCGGAATAAGTTTTCAAGAAATGTGACGCTGAACAATAACTACCCTAATTACGACCAGCTGGTCGGAGTGGCCTGCGGTTCTAGGCGCTACAGTCTGGAGCCGAGCGTCCGCTACGGTCGCAGGTTCGAATCCTGCCTCGGGCATGGATGTGTGTGATCCTTAGGTTAGTTAGGTTTAATTAGTTCTACGTTCTAGGCGACTAATGACCTCAGAAGTTAAGTCGCATAGTGCTCAGAGCATAAAAAATTACGAACAAAATGTGTTAAAGTCAAAGGACCGATCATGGGCGCGTCAGCGGTGATTAGTAAGCAAACGGGGGTATCTTTTTCACGTCAAAGGCATGAAACAGAAGCGAATATTGTAATTGCGCAGAAAAGTTCAGTGCCCATATTCATAAGAGTTGATTTCATGGGTAAAAATCGTGTTAAACTAAATATGGACGAAGGGTATTTAATGCTCGGGAAGACGCATCTTAATTTTGAAGAGAAATCAGACGTGAAGAGATGCCAGGGGCTTTCAAACAATTAACTGTGCAACTGGATATGTATCAATCGGAGGAGGGAGATACACAATGTAGGGGGACGAAAGAAACAATACCTGTAGATGACGAAGTAATGGCGGAAATTGATCAGGAGATTAGATTATGAGTTGGGACAAGTAAGGGACATTTCAGAAATAGATAAAATCGAAATAGAAAGAATATCACGACAAAATGCCGAAGTGATTCTGCCAAAACCCGGTGCATTAAGAACTTTCAATATGAGTTCCAGGTTAAAGAACACAAGCCATTTAAGGTACCACCTTAAACTATTTCATTGTGTTACAGAAAACAGGTATTTGCACAACTACACAAAACGATAGAAGACGATATATTGAAACTTCAACCTCAACATACAACAGTCTCTTGCAAATTGTAGATAAGATGGATGGGAGTATTAGGATAGTCGTTGATGCAAGGCAAATAAATTCTATTATCATTCCTGAAAACGATCACCCAGAAAATTTGGAAGAGCTGTTGCAAAAGTTTTTTGGAGTTCAGATTTTTTCCTCCCTTGATTTGCGAGTTAGTTTTTGGCAGATTGAACTAAAACCTGAATGCAGAAAGTATACGGCTTCTATCTGTTTTGGACGCTGTTATCAATTCAAAAGACTCCCTTTCGGACTGAACATATCGTCTGTCGCTTTTATAAGAGTTTTAAGGAGTGTGTTGGACAAATAATTCCAACAGCGTCTCAACTGTTATGTTGATGACATTTTAGTAGCTGAGCCATCATGGAAACTCCATAATGAGGCTCTTGATATATTGCTAAGGACATTAAAAGAATATGGAGTAACCGTAAACATAAAGAAATCCAAATTAGGACGTAAAAAGATTGAGTTTTAGGCCATGTTATTACTGAACAAGGGATTGAACCTAACACTAACAAACTACAAGCGATACAGAACATAGCTATGCCATATAATAGAAATACTTTGAGTGGTTTCTTGGGACACTTTATTTTTTATAAAAGATTCATTTGAATAGAGTCCCCTGCTACCCCACGTTTGTGTGCGTTGACCAGTAAAAAGACGCCCTGGGTGTGGGTTGACCAAGCAGAACAGGTATTCCAACTACTGAAAGGCACTACTTTTAGTGCATCCAGATTTAACAAAGGAATTCTGTATGGAAAGTGACAGTGCGAAAACAAGCTTGGGTGAGGTACTCTTCCAACAATATGAGGAAGACGGACAGCTGGTGACAAAAACCGTAGCTTTCGATTGTCGAGTCCTCACAAAATGTAAAAAAAAGAAAAAAAAAGTTCAGTCACGGAAATAGAAGTGTTTTCAGTAGTATGGGAGTTTCATTGATTTAGATACTTTTTGTTTGGGCAAAAAACCATTGTGTTTACAGACCCTAAAGCACTAGAATTCATGTTAAGTGCAAAACTACTGCCAGGGACACTAGGTCGGTGAATGTTGCTGCTGCAGGAATATGATTTTCAAGTGAGTTACGTGTCTGGTGCGTCAAATATCATAGCTGATAGCATCTCCTGATTGCCAGAAGGAGTTAACGAAAACAGAAAGAGCAATACGGAAGAGAAGCAAGTACTTATGTGTTACCTAAAATAAGTGCCCTTTGAGAACTACATTACAATTTCTTTGAAACAGTTAGGCAGGGAACGGGACAAAGACCCAGACATAGTCAAAATTAAAATTAAGTCGAACAACAGGGAATCGTGGGACATTAGACAATTTCATCACATAAGTGACACTGTATTATTCTACAGACGTAACACAAATACAAGTTTAATGGGTTGCAAGTATCCCACAGGAACTGATGAACAAGCAAATTTGGTACACTCATTTGAGTAACAGCCATTTTGGACCTAAGAAATGTTTTTAAAATTAAAGATGTCTTGTTACTTCGCAAATATGGAGCAAAGAATCAGACAGCTTCTGGCTAAATGTAAGAAAGGCCGAACGAGAACACCAATATTCCCTTTAATTCCGGAGAAATTTAGACACATAGCAGCAACAGATCTCATGGGTCCACTACTCCATACACGAAGAAGTCATGTATTCATTTCCATGGTCATAGAAATAGCTTCAAAATACGTGACATTTACACCACTGAAGAAAGCAACAGGGAGGAGCGTAAGTAAAGCGCTGACACGACATTTTCTTCGATATGTTGCTCGAGTCGATGAAATACTATCGGACACTGGACCGCAATATCGTTCAGCACCATGGTAAAACACTCTGCGGCGACATAAAATTAGACCAATTTATATTTCAAGTTATGAACCAAGCGCCAACCCGGCAGAACTAACGGTGGAAGATTTGGGAACCATCTGTCGTTTGTATTGTAGGAAGCAGCATAATATGTAGTACAGGCATTTGTCTGATTTCCAAAACGTTATAAACGAAATGCCACACACCAGTACGTCATTACCTCCAATGAAACCCAACGTTTCTCTAGCTAGAAAAAACACCAGAACCATAAGTTCTCTTCTATATACGAAGGCCCCATGGAAGTAAGTAAAGTAGTCTATAATAATGCAGTCGAACTGATGAATCGAAAAACACCAAAATCATTGGGTTTGCGCAACGTGAGTGATTTAAAGTTATACCAAGGTTAGACAAATGAAAAAAGACTAACTCCACAAGAGAATTTAGTTGTATTAAAAGTCCAGAAATTATAGAGTATGAAAAAAAAACAAAGTGCACCAAGATAAAACTTTTAACTTGTACTTATCTCAGTTAACTATGTCAATAAAATAATGTTTTTAGGAAGGTAAAAGAATAATAATGATGAAAAAACAGGAAAATAAGAACTAAAGTAACTCTTCTACAAACGAAATGCGTTCTGGGAAAGAGTTGGAAGTAAGGAGAAAACTAGAGACCAGCATGTGGATAGTTTGACTAAGTAGTAGTAGATTTTCTCTTAAAGACATAGTGTGAAGGATTTTTGTAGACAAAAGGAAGTGAAGAAGTAGAAAGGGAATAGATAATTGGGTGAGAAGAAGATAGGCCATTTTTAATTTGTTCTGTCGAAGATGATGAACAAATAATTGAAGAGATATTTAGGAGGAATGTGTGAAGCACATATGATTTGTGAAAAGTACCACACACTGATATTGAACGAGAGATATCAGAGAACTAAATATAAGAAGTCATTAGGAGGTAATAATTAGGAAGGAGAATTAAAGTTTTCAGTTAAGCAAGAAACATGTTATTCGGTGGAAGGAGGTAACAGTGGGAAGAAAAACTAACCCAGAAAAGATTTCAACAAGGAAGAGTATGATGGGGGAGGAAATGAATATAAAAGTTTACTATCAAGAAGGAGAAAGTGATAAGTACAACTGAGAAAAGAAATTTTAAGCTTTAAAAACAACGCAATAGAACAGTAGAGAAAAAGTTTGAAATGGAAAATATCAATGAATCAGCGATAAAGTTTATTTTAAAGTTATGTTACAGCTAAGAATAAAAAGAATCGATTGCAGAGAAAAAGACGCTGAAGTCGGAGTCGAGGTGCGAAGTTTTCAAAATAACATAATAGACTTGTAGTTAGATAACTAAAAACTAAGTAAAATTTGAAAATCACTAACTTACTAACCGTCATCGCCATCAATTTTACTCTTACTAATCATCGTGATAAAGATGAGGAAACCATGACCTTTATATTAAGAAAAGAAAATGGGTAGAGAATGGAAAAAATATATATGGCTAAGAAAAACTAATTTGGGTAGAGTTATAATACTTTTCCTAAAGTCCTGAAAAGAAGTTTAATGTTCATAAAGTCTTAGCGTAATTTAAGAGAGAAAAGTTTTATTAGGTATGAAGTCAGCTGACAAGGTGCAGCATCATCGCGGCCAGATCAACAAGAACACTGAGGAGAGCGGTTAGGCGTGAGAGGAAGGGACACTGAGTGTGAGTGCCTGGTATGTCAGCTACGAGATAACGAAAGAAGAGGCTTTGGTGGAAGCAACGTTCCTAGAGGATAGCTCCTGTGTCGAAAAGCTTGGAGAGCTACAACGCATCCTGGATAGAATCAACATGTACCGTGACGTGAGTTTTATTCATATGAAATCCACACACAAGCGTTATAACAATGGTTTTGCGGAAGTGTTTGATCAGAATAGTGGAAACTGTTATCACACCATACGAAATCCGACAATTGCGAAACAATCCCTGAACACTCATGGGACAGAACAAGAAAACGATGGAAGGCTATTCAACTTATCTAGATGAACAACCGATTACAAGGAAAATACACAACAATTGCAGAGAAGACGCCATAAGGACGGAATAAACGAGAACGAGATGAAACAGGTCTTCAATCCTAATTCGCGGTCCAGAGAAGAGCAAAGATACAACTGAGAAGGCAGCAAGATGCACCAATAACAGAAGATGCAACGCAGAAGATTTGGAAGAAGGAAGAGCCTGGGCCAGAAGAGATCAAGAAATCTTTTCCAATCCCTTCCCATACAAGACCTTTACTTCATTTAACTACCAAGGGGAATCCAATTTAACTGTTGTAGCGATATAAACATCCAATATTCTTTATGGCAGACTGCAACACCTTCAGATGCCCTACCGAAAAATGGAAGATAACCCCTAGTTTGGAAACCTAGAGATGAAGTGACCAACGATGAACACGAAGAAAGACTCGACGAAAGATGAAGATAGGTTTATACTGATAAAAATGGTTAACCAAAACAACGTCACAATGGGTGTATGCAACATGTAATAAAGGCATCCATGCATTCACGACACGCTCAGACCTTTAGCAACCTTTCTCTCCGACGACCGTCATACCATACTGAACGGAAACGCGGCGAGTCGCATACCAAGTATCGTTCCATGCTGAACAGAGAAGCGGCGAGACACACGGCCGACCGTCATTCCATTTCGACGGAGACACGTTGAAACACTCGAACTGAAGTAAAGTAATTAGTAGGGTTAGAAATTTAACATCTTTCTAGAAGTCAAATTTGAAAATTTTTGTAAATTCAAAGTGCATTGAGTTAAGACATTTGGGGTATATAACGATGTTAATGTATATGATTAGGCCTGTAAAATCATTAATATGGTTGAGTTATAGTTTATAAAGCTTAATTGTAAGAAATGAACAAGTCTTTGATTCGTTTTAATATTCAAGCTCGAGAACAGTAACATTTATTTAAAAAAGGGGAGGATAATATTAAATGAATGTTTCCCCAACTTCAATTCATTTCCATCATCATATAACATAAATTATAAATTAGGTAAACAAAAAACAACTGATCAGTCTCCAAAAAAAGGAAAATTTCCAGATACTATATATATATATATATAATTATTTTAATTAAAATTAAAAATGTAGTCAACTATTTTGAAAGAAAATATTCCTTAGATTATTTAAATAGAACTCTATAAAAAGTCAGGAAATTAGACTCAATATTAAATTCTAAAACAAAAAAAAGAAACAGAAAAATTACTTAAGAGGTCCAATCCACAGACATGAAATCAACTACACTCCTGGAAATGGAAAAAAGAACACATTGACACCGGTGTGTCAGACCCACCATACTTGCTCCGGACACTGCGAGAGGGCTGTACAAGAAATGATCACACGCACGGCACAGCGGACACATCAGGAACGGCGGTGTTGGCCGTCGAATGGCGCTAGCTGCGCAGCATTTGTGCACCGCCGCCGTCAGTGTCAGCCAGTTTGCCGTGGCATACGGAGCTCCATCGCAGTCTTTAACACTGGTAGCATGCCGCGACAGCGTGGACGTGAACCGTATGTGCAGTTGACGAACTTTGAGGGAGGGCATATAGTGGGCATGAGGGAGGCCGGGTGGACGTACCGCCGAATTGCTCAACACGTGGGGCGTGGGGTCTCCACAGTACATCGATGTTGTCGCCAGTGGTCGGCGGAAGGTGCACGTGCCCGTCGACCTGGGACCGGACCGCAGCGACGCACGGATGCACGCCAAGACCGTAGGATCCTACGCAGTGCCTTAGGGGACCGCACCGCCACTTCCCAACAAATTAGGGACATTGTTGCTCCTGGGGTATCGGCGAGGACCATTCGCAACCGTCTCCATGAAGCTGGGCTACGGTCCCGCACACAGTTAGGCCGTCTTCCGCTCACGCCCCAACATCGTGCAGCCCGCCTCCAGTGGTGTCGCGACAGACGTGAATGGAGGGACGTATGGAGACGTGTCGTCTTCAGCGATGAGAGTCGCTTCTGTCTTGGTGCCAATGATGGTCGTATGCGTGTTTGGCGCCGTGCAGGTGAGCGCCACAATCAGGACTGCATACGACCGAGGCACACAGGGCCAACACCCGGCATCATGGTGTGGGGAGCGATCTCCTACACTGGCCGTACACCTCTGGTGATCGTCGAGGGGACACTGAATAGTGCACGGTACATCCAAACCGTCATCGAACCCATCGTTCTACCATTCCTAGACCGGCAAGGGAACTTGCTGTTCCAACAGGACAATGCACGTCCGCATGTATCCCGTGCCACCCAACGTGCTCTAGAAGGTGTAAGTCAACTACCCTGGCCAGCAAGATCTCCGGATCTGTCTCCCATTGAGCATGTTTGGGACTGGATGAAGCGTCGTCTCAGGCGGTCTGCACGTCCAACTGGTCCAACTGAGGCGCCAGGTGGAAATGGCATGTCAAGCCGTTCCACAGGACTACATCCAGCATCTCTACGATCGTCTCCATGGGAGAATAGCAGCCTGCATTGCTGCAAAAGGTGGATATACACTGTACTAGTGCCGACATTGTGCATGCTCTGTTGCCTGTGTCTATGTGCCTGTGGTTCTGTCAGTGTGATCATGTGATGTATCTGACCCCAGGAATATGTCAATAAAGTTTCCCCTTCCTGGGACAATGAATTCACGGTGTTCTTATTTCAATTTCCAGGAGTGTATAATGTTAATTAATAAGATTGAATCGAACCACTGTTTAAGTTGTACAAAATATTAAAATAGTAACTAGGTCATTAAATATGTCAATTGCTATAGCTAGCAGTTGCAAGCAATTTTGCAGTGACTTCAATTAATTTCTCAGCTATTGATTGACCCAACACAAAATTGAAGGCCCAAGGAGGCGAATATGTAAGGTGAGATTCTCAACTTACATGAGAGCATTATACACTCCTGGAAATGGAAAAAAGAACACATTGACACCAGTGTGTCAGACCCACCATACTTGCTCCGGACACTGCGAGAGGGCTGTACAAGCAATGATCACTCGCACAGCACAGCGGACACACCAGGAACCGCGGTGTTGGCCGTCGAATGACGCCAGCTGCGCAGCATTTGTGCACCGCCGCCGTCAGTGTCAGCCAGTTTGCCGTGGCATACGGAGCTCCATCGCAGTCTTTAACACTGGTAGCATGCCGCGACAGCGTGGACGTGAACAGTATGTGCAGTTGACGGACTTTGAGCGAGGTCGTATAGTGAGGCCGGGTGGACGTACCGCCGAATTGCTCAACACGTGGGGCGTGAGGTCTCCACAGTACATCGATGTTGTCGCCAGTGGTCGGCGGAAGGTGCACGTGCCCGTCGACCTGGGACCGGACCGCAGCGACGCACGGATGCACGCCAAGACCGTAGGATCCTACGCAGTGCCGTAGGGGACCGCACAGCCACTTCCCAGCAAATTAGGGACACTGTTGCTCCTGGGGTATCGGCGAGGACCATTCGCAACCGTCTCCATGAAGCTGGGCTACGGTCCCGCACACCGTTAGGCCGTCTTCCGCTCACGCCCCAACATCGTGCAGCCCGCCTCCAGTGGTGTCGCGACAGCCTTGAATGGAGGGACGAATGGAGACGTGTCGTCTTCACCGATGAGAGTCGCTTCTGCCTTGGTGCCAATGATGGTCGTATGCGTGTTTGGCGCCGTGCAGGTGAGCGCCAGAATCAGGACTGCATACGACCGAGGCACACGGGGCCAACACCCGGCATCATGGTGTGGGGAGCGATCTCCTACACTGGCCGTACACCTCTGGTGATCGTCGAGGGGACACTGAATAGTGCACGGTACATCCAAACCGTCATCGAACCCATCGTTCTACCATTCCTAGACCGGCAAGGGAACTTGCTGTTCCAACTGGACAATGCACGTCCGCATGTATCCCGTGCCACCCAACGTGCTCTAGAAGGTGTACGTCAACTACCCTGACCAGCAAGATCTCCGGATCTGTCCCCCATTGAGCATGTTTGGGACTGGATGAAGCGTCGTCTCACGCGGTCTGCACGTCCAGCACGAACGCTGGTGCAACTGAGGTGCCATGTGGAAATGGCATGGCAAGCCGTTCCACAGGACTACATCTAGCATCTCTACGATCGTCTCCATGGGAGAATAGCAGCCTGCATTGCTGCGAAAGGTGGATATACACTGTACTAGTGCCGACATTGTGCGTGCTTTGTTGCCTCTGTCTATGTGCCTGTGGTTCTGTCAGTGTGACCATGTGATGTACCTGACCCCAGGAATGTGTCAATAAAGTTTCCCCGGCCTTGGACAATGAATTCACAGTGTTCTTATTTCAATTTCCAGGAGTGTACATCACAACGGGAAGGTGAATATGACACCTACCTTAATTCAACAGTAGTGAGCAAATTTGCCCATCACTATGTAATGCAAAAATATATGACACTCTATCAAAAGTAATTAACACACCATTCCTATAATGCATGTTTGAGTAGAACGTGAAGCATGCAGCGAGAGGCTTTTAGTTTGGAATTCAGAGGGACGAGGATAGATTCAAGGCCAAGCTACAGGGGTTACCATGGAAACCACTTAAAGGGGTGTTCTAGGCGGAAACTCAACGACTAACCAGTTGATTCAGACGGGGGGAGCGAGGATAGCGGCCCATCTGAGGGAGGGAAGGAAAGAAAGCTTTAAGAAAACTGCGTTTTGGTATTACTTACAGATACAAAACAAGACCACTGACGTATTTTCGATCATGTGTCCAGAAATTGGTACGCACGTGAGAGAATCAATGTACACATTTAGGCGTCTGGAATGGACACAAAATGTCCAATTGGCGGAAACAAGCTAGGAAGAAGAAAAGAGCCAAAGTCTCGACTCACTTTAATGGTAGGGACCTTGTGATTGGTAGAGAGACTTTCCACAAAATAAGAGGAACGCTCCTACTGGTCGAAACAACAGTGGTGTGAAGAAAGAAAGAACCTGCATCGGGAGACAGTTCGGCTATAAGTAAAACAAGACGGAAACTTTCAAGGACTCTTCTCTGAAATGGCCTCAAGTGCAGAATGGAGTGCATAACGCCCTTTGAGATGCAGAGGAGTGATTTGTGTGAACACAGCGCTCACACCAGCTGATATCCAGCTAGAAATTAGCTGTAGCATCGTTTAGCTCTAACTGTGGAGAAACGAACCAGCCAATTACTTAATTGTACTAGAGAGAACTGAGACGGCATTATGATATGCATGCTGCTCCAACCATGCGCGTACATATCGCCACATTCTAAGAACATGAATGAATACATGTTCTCTTACATAAGGAGGAACATAGGGAAATTTTCTGCTGGAAAATTCAGCAAATGTATAATTAGTTTTATAGGAATTTCACCGGAAGAGAGTGGCCTAGCAGACGACAGCTCATCGCAGCGTAAGGCAAATACCGACAGCAGAGGCTTAAACGTATTCACGAGCTTGCGTCCTCTGTAAACTCGAGCGACTTTGGGCAATCCTTTGCTCAGTTTGTCACATAACTATCCATCAACTGTAGACTTGATTTTCACCCTAAAAACAGTACCGAACTTTGACCTGGAATCGGACGATTTTCGTAGTACTGACCAACTTCATAACGTAAGTGTAGGAACAATTTTGTAGTTAAACTATAATATTTTCGTGTTTAGAATAATTTAAACTTCTGAGACTCAATCTTTAATACTGTTGTGTTTAGGATTATTTTACTTTCTGATGCTGACGATATGCATTATCCTGACCACTGTTTTCTGGTTGTCACATTGAAAATCGTGGAAAAGCGTGTATTTTTGTGGCAATATTGCGCCATTGAACATGTTATTTCAACTTACACAGCTATATTCAGTCCTAGACTCAATAAACCAAAAAATGTTGCACCTTACAGAATTTCTCAAGTAACATTCAAAGTGGCTAGAGCAACTCGAATAAGAAATTCGGTTTTGAAAAAAATGGGTTTGGTGAGAAATCACTTTTTGATTCCCATTAGAAAACTGTTTGTCTGAGGACATATTTGTTCTCAAGCAACGTCCGCAGAAACTTGAGCAACTTAGAGTAAGCATAAAAAATCCGATTTTTCAATACGTTTTTTCTGGTGGAACGTTTGTTTTTGCTTTTCATTTGAACACTGTCTGAGGTGTCTGAGGACTACACTGTCCTGGAGCAACGCTCAGAGCAACTAGAGCAACACACAGCAGGCATAAAGAACCCGGTTTTTAAAAAGTTGGGACTCGTGGATAATCTATTTTTGTTCCCATTTGAATACTGTTTGTCCGAGGACATTTTTTTCGTGAAGAAACTTTCAGAGCAACTCAGAGGAAACATAAAAAAGTACGATTTTCAAAAAGTGGGTACTGATGGAAACTATTTTTGTTTGTGTTTGCTCAGAGCAACCCAGAGAGAGGAAAAGACACAAAACATTCCCAAAATTGGGAATAACTTCACTGAGGCTCAAATTGAGAGCTTTCGTTTGATGGGATAGCCCTTTCGGGGAATTGTCGTCTAAGTTGCACGTGTTGCGACATTTGTGCAATCATACTGTTACCGGTCGTCTCATCAACTTTAACACACCCCAAGATGAGGCCCTGGACCTCCATGCAGCACATACACCCACCGTGATCGTCGTATTTTAAGGGCACGTGAGACACCATAGCACAGACAAGAAGCCTTGTGAGACAAGACGTGTCAACACAACTGTAGCGTACCGGTTATTAGCAATGAAACTACGGGAATGCACACTTCTGGTCCGTTATTTACTCAAGGAACAGCATCGACACGCACGGCTCAACTGGTTACTTAGGTTTAAGTAGCTCTAAGTTCTAGGGGACTGATGACCTCAGAAGTTAAGTCCCATAGTGCTCATAACCATTTTTTTGTAATGATGTGCAGTCGTTTTCAGCCATGAAAGTAGGTTCTCCCTGCTCGCAAGTGACGGTCGTTTGTGCATACGACGTAGACCTGGTGAGCGCCGCCTCATAGAGTGCCTTCGTCCTAGACTCACTGGCCCTACCCTCGGCCTTAATGTGTGGGGATGTTTGATGTTTCTGGAGTGAACGCTAACCACCGCTCGGAAGGTGCAGAACGTGGTTAAACGCTTTTTTCTGCCGTTCTTGCAAAAGGAAGGTCATGTGTTGTTCCAATAATTTAATGGCCGCCAGCGACATTCGACGTGCCCTGCAAGACGTGCAGCAACTTCCCTGGCCAGCACGATCCACGGACTTGTCTCCAATGGAGCACGTGTGATATATGACAAGACTAGAAGTGATTCGTACGACTCGTCAGCCAACAGCTGTTATAGAACTAAATGAGCAGTTCCAGCAGGCGTGGTGACACGACGCATCTCAGAGTCAGAGAATGCATTTCGCCCATGGAGGCGACACCACATGCTAATATAGATGTTCCAGCAGGAAACGATACCTGTAATCTCAGAACTGTTTGTGGTATTGATCTGTATATATGATCATTTCGTGTACTCCATATTTACTGTTTACAACAATAAGCCCTGAATCAACAGGAAACCTCTGAAAGGGTGCACAATTTTTTTTTGGCAGCGTGCCTGTAGTTCAACTCACATAGTTATGAAAGTAGTGCCACGCAGCAATAGACAAGAGGGAAAATAATACCTATAGTTGATTTACAAATGATAATCTGTAACTGAGAAAACTGGGATATATTGACCTCTAACGACTCCAGTGTGGCACATTTGCGTCATGCTGTTCTGTTATGGTTTATTAATGGCATTAAGTAGGAAACACTTCCTGATATTCTTCAAACCTGTATTTATTTCGTCTCCAATAGTCTTTAGACATCTTAGAACTTCTTCAGGTGGCAGTCTGAAGATAGGCTAAGAAGCTGAAAGCCGGTTCGTGAGCAAACAAATACAATTTTGCGGAATATTATGAAGTCTTTCCTATTTAATATTACAATCGTGTTATCCCAAGCACCGACAGAAAGCTCTCTTATGTATAATAATGATAATAAAAATAAAATACTATTAGAAAAAGGAAATTTTGCTTCATCATGATACTTCTCATTAGTGAACAATAATTATTTTCCTTAACTAATTCCTATATCAGTTACAAAGATCAATATGGTAGACAGCGTAAGGGAAATAATTAAATATCTTATTACTGAGACGAAACTTGTACGATCTATTGGCAGTTTACGCCTCCACGTTTCGATGAGCTAATATGAATTGAAAGCTATCAAAGTGTGTTCCTCCAAATAACGATGTTTAATGTTAAGATTATGTGAAAACTATCTGTAAATGAAAGCGATCAGCATAATTAAAAGAGACAGTTATTATTACACACTTGTGCAATGCGCCATCTTCCATGCCTTTCTTTATAAAAATCGACATGGTTTCCTACCACCACATCCGTAGTGACAGAGTTTCTGATACTCTAGTACAGAAAGTGCTAGCTCGGTTGTTGATGCAAATTCAGTTATGGCAGCGACACAGTAAAACAGTCAGCAGCGCCGGTGTCGGTAACGGAAACTGTTGGCAACATAGTATTTCTGGTGACACATGGTAACGCTGACGGCATGGAAACTTGAAGATAGAGTTCTCAGGTGTCCTGGGAGTAATTAAGAACAAATCGAATAAATCATGCTGCCAGCAGTGCAGCCTCGAACCATCCGGTCACGTAGCATCTCATTTAACAAACGACGCAGCGGAACTTGCTGCACTCACGACCACTCCCGACGAAGCTTTTTATATACGGATTATCGTATTTCAGAATGTAACGCACACTTTTGTGCTAAACATTTGACGCGTTATGGCAGTGTATATTACGTTGAAGTAAAAGGTTTTATTATGATGGTATCAACTTCCGAATGGGACTCTTACAAGTAATTTCATCTGTCATTACTGCTGCCACAAGATCATCAAACTGGAAAATCGTTTCTAAAAAAATCTCATGTGTAACAGAAAGAAACAGACTGATATCATTCAAGTCGACATCAACGTCTGTAATAGAATGAAATAAACGGATGCTTTTTATTCAGAGTCTGCGCTGAATTTCCTGTGTGCAACTTGTCGAACTAAAATATATTGAGTTACCTGATCAATCATGAACTTAGCTGAACACCGGAGCTATAGTGTAGTTAGACAACGGTTGTATCAGAGGATGCAGTCAGTTACGATTTACTGCCAGACATTGTTTATTGTCACACAAATTAACTTCAAAATTAATGGAATTTCGTTTGCAGATGAAGATATTTATGGATATTAGCTCATGAATGAGTTGAAGATCCTTGTGAAAACTGACTTTTAAAATACACGGTGCCAATTATTACTAAGGGATCGTAGGAGCTGTTACGTTGTACTAATTTATGTGAACGTTGTGATATTATCAACGGTTGTCAAGTATGGAATTATATTAAAAGAACAGAATGTCTTACTGTGTGGCCTGCGGATGACAAGTTGTCCTGTGATAGGAGCCCTAGGTAAGTGAGGGAGCACTGAGCAGCATTGCGAGTCATTTTAGAGTGCTGTGAATATAGGTCGTTCGATTGGCCGCAGTGTACTCGATTCTCGGAAATGCGTGCCTGTTCAGATAATCTGTGCCACCTCGTGCTAATGGATGTAAAGCAGCCTGAACAGTCTCTAACTGTGAGAAAATTGAAACTTCAAATTTTTTAAAAAAAGGGAAGAAAAACAACCTTATAGCAACTTCTAAACGTACCGCACAATATGTAACGTCAGCTCTGAAATGGCCGTGAACAGAGGAACCTAAACAAAATTAATGCTATACATATAAATAAATTTTTAACCAACTTTTACAGTGAAAACTGTTTATGAAATTAATAATAGGTGGTAGAACAAACAACCACTGCTAAAGACCTACAGTTAGATCAGGCCTGACTTCAGCTAAAGAATGGTCGTAATTTTAGAATTGTTGAACAAATACACAGATTGTTACAAACAGTTTACTGATTGAATCCTGAAATACGGACACAACGAAGATTGAAGGTGGACATTAGCACGAGTGATTCGTCATCTTATCCCAATTCGTTTACGTTTATTTAATGAGAATTGAGTAAGATAATGTTAGTGAAATGAGCATATGAGTAACGCAGTTCTGGACAAGCAACATATGAACTTGACTACTTTTTCCCCGTTCCTTTCATGGTGTGTACATTTTAAATATAATCTGATTATTCAGTGATGTTTAGCATTTAATGGCTTAATATTAGAGTGAAAGTAAACCAAAAGTGTGTCTAACGTGTGTCTGAAATGTGTAAAAGTTGCAATATCTAGAATCGTAAATGTAGTGGTCTAATTCTAAGTTGCTCCAGTGAAACTAGTAGCGAGTCACACGACCAAATTTTTAAGTAGGTAGGCAGAGCAGGGTGGTGTTCTTTTGCTGTTCGTGTCTTGGTTATTAAGGCTTTTTTGTAAGTTTTGCGTGGATAGTGAACTGTTTGGCTCTACGTGCTGGTTGATACTTAAACGATTTCAGTGGGTAGAAGTTTGGGATTCAGAAATATTTGGAACTCAAATTTCTGCTGTAGTTGCCAATGAATGAACTGTTGCTTGACTCAATTGGTTAATGAATAAAGTCTTGAGCGAAATACTGAACTTTTGGAATTTGGTTTAACGTGGGAGACTTGGTGCATTACTCAATACCTTTAGTGTACATTCCAATTCTGCCTTCGGTCACTCTGGTTCCTCCGCTAAGTAAGTCATTTGATTTGTTGTTTCTCTACTGTCTTGAAACAGAAAACTGTGTGAGGGTACTATACGAAGTAACTTTGTGTCTGATTTCGGAAAACTGATAGTGAACATTAATTCTGTGATTGTAGGCTACGTCATTTTTCTAATTATTCTTCATTATACCTTTCATTTTAATACTATACTAATGAAGTAGCATTGTTAAAAAAATTCACTGAATTTCCTTTGCTAAATAAATGTGGTTCATGGTAGATAGACGTTTGTGTAGAAATTTAAAGCTATAGTGCATGAGTGAAACCCTATTGTACAAGTGAGCCATATATACATTTTAAGTCGTGTACTCGGCCTCTGATGGTGACGTAATAACAAATATTCCCCAAGGGCCGATTCTTAATCATTTAATTTTTCATGGTCCCAGTAGCGTTGCAATTATCAGAAGAGAAGGCAGTATTACGTTACCTAAGCACAAGTTTTACTCACACTGTACATTGGGATTTAGTTTTAGAAGTTCTGAAGTACAATACATAAAATGTATTGCGATTCTTGTATGTCTTGTTTCACTGTGGAGACAAAATATATTTTGAAATCGTAGTATTTCTACAATGTAACGGAACATATGTTATCCCAGAAACATCTCGAATGTGATTGACTCAAGAATTTATGTTTATTGGAGAGACACTAAGCAGTCTCTTGCTTAGTTATATTTTTCATAGTTTATATAACATAAAACTCAGCCATCCGCTCTGATATACCTCAAACACTATCAACTGCTCCAATGGGCGAGTGCTGTGCCTTCCATCTGCCTTACGAAATAACAGCGTCTTTAAAACCTTCTTCTGCGCAGTGGTCTTCAATTCTACTTATGGCCGGAGACGTACTTACCAATATATCAATTCAACGTCGTTGATTTTAAGACGCGGTTCGGTCTCTTTGGCCCATTGTACCTCGTGGAAACTTTTAAGTTATGTGAGTTACTCGTCGAAATAGTTTCTGCAAGATGTTGGTGTTTGTTGAATTCTCACATAATATTCTCGTTGCTCTTATGTTCTAGTCTGTCAGCAATGAGATTCAACTACTCTTCACTAAGGAAAAGGGATATGGTGATAGTATGTCACCCTAGCTCTTCAAATCCCGCTAGATGTCAGCTAAGAGCTGTGTTGTACTGCAGTATAATATTTCATACTTTTATAACTGCTGTGCAGACACTAATAAAATTGTTCGTAGACGTGCAGTAGGAAATTTAATTATAAAAATTAGTGCAAATAAAATTTAAGTTGACCATGAATGGAATACAGTTTGTCCATATTTAAAGTAGCAGTAGCAAAACGATTTATAAATAGAACCGCTGCTCAGAATGACGTCAAATGTGAACAGAATATTACTGATGTATGGATAAACGTCATGGACCTAAAAAAAAGCTAAGGAAATTTTATCACTAAATCGCGCTGTAAACGTTTCAACGCAAGTGGGGTCGGCTGTAAAAGGAGTCGGCTGCAGATGACAGAGGACTCGCAATTTGACAGCTATGGTGGGAGGTGCATATTACACCATCGGTACTACTGAATGTTCATGATTGCACAGGTTCGGCTTTCAACAGTTGTGGCACTGTTAGTTAGGAAAGGATATCCCGCACAGCTATGTCACATCACATCGGATGTCTCACGACAGTGAGACAAAAACCACATAAAAAGCAAAATTACGTCGGTTGTTAATTGTCCATGGGACAAAAACCGCATAAACATCGAAATTAC
This sequence comes from Schistocerca gregaria, assembly GCF_023897955.1. Lineage (NCBI taxonomy): Eukaryota > Metazoa > Arthropoda > Insecta > Orthoptera > Acrididae > Schistocerca > Schistocerca gregaria. The sequence goes on from NC_064931.1 coordinate 841,740,289, forward strand.
ATCGGTTTCTAACTGTATTGGAACTGGCGCAAGACGTATTCAATGTGCAGCTGTCAATGTTAATTAAATTCACCAACAGCAGTGTAACTGAAGTTGTTACTTTATTTTATTTTGAAGGCTAACAGTTTCAGCCTTTCTTTACGTTATATTCAGGCCTTATATGCATCTCACTAAATAAGCAAAAATGTCCTATCCAGCAATAAATCACTGGATGTGGTGAAATCAATGGCCCCACTAGCGTTTCGAAGACTTGCCATCAAATCTCCATATGAAGCGTTACTCGAGATTTGACGCAGATGTCGAAGTTGTGGCGGAAAAATGAAATTTGTCGCAGTATACAAAGCGTGTTATAGCAGAAAAAACGGTGTATAGTAACAGGGACCCATTCCTGCGACTGATAAACCTGTGGGAGATGGTTCTCATGCAGTAGAAGCGATGAAAATTTACACCGGTCTCTGCAAGCGACGTCGATGACTGGTCGCCTGCTCCAATGCATAAATACCTGTATATTTAACAGGATCATCGTATATATGCTTGATGCCGGCATGTAGATGATATTCGTTTTCGATAAATCGGAAGAGAGAGATGTTGTAAAAACTATTTCATGAAGTTAGCAGTGGCTTCATAGTTCGCAATTTTTCTCTGTTGTATGGTAGAGAATAACGATGATAGAATGTTTGGGTTATGGACGTGAATGGACCCTGCGGATCTGCTTCGGACTACAGTACCTATATGATGTTGAGTCTTCCTAATGTCCTCGATAAGAAACACCACCATAACTGTTGGTATTGTCTTTTCTACGACGTTGTGTTGCAGGAGCAAGCTTCATTTGGGGCTGACCTTACACACGGTACATGGGTGGCGAATCTACGACAACATGATCCTATTTCCACCGAGTAGTCAAAATACGGTCCTATAGCAGTAACTCAGCACATTCCGTTTCTACACGGGTTTCAGAATGTGGTAGATAAAGCTCTCTACGACTTCGGGGTAAAATTCATCTCTTTATCAACAGCGGTGTGTATTACAGTAAATCGTTCCATATCAATGGTGTCTTTTCCATCCCGACCGTCCGATAAGTATGCTGATGATTACTGGGTAGTGACCGACTGACACCAGTCGGCTGAAATGGGGGGAGCCTTGACGAAACACCGGATATCTGCTACTAATTGTTGTGGAGCATAGGATTAAATGTGGACGTCATCACCTGCTTAGAGTTGTTTGGTAGAATTTCTCAATGCTACAGACTGGTCCTATTTCCATGTGATGCGATTCCGTCCACATGTTTTCTTTTTCATCAATATGGTGACAGGACCTCTTTTTTATTTGTACTTACCTACACGTATTGTGAACAGCACCTTCCTGCGATAGTCAACACCAGACCAGTAATCTTGTATCTGTTGGCAAAATGAAGGAACAATGCTTTTTGAAATGGAACACTGAGACATCTGCTATCCCGTCGATTGGAAAGATCAGATTAACTGTACCGTCGAATGGCTGTTGGAAGCACATTAGAATACCGAAAATATTCCAGTTTCCATATGTCGCGATCTCTTCCATATCACTGTCTATGAGAAACGTCGCCTCTGTGCTTCGTTTCAACTAGCCTGTGTTGTGGTAGCTGTACCGTTTATGTCATTCGATGTTCAGCTTTCTGTGAGGCGAGAGGATTGAAACGTTTTAATGTCAGTTCAGTAGCAGGTGACACGAATCTCTAAGACATGGTAGAAAAAACAAAGTGCATGGCGATGTATTCTGATTTGGTGTGTTGCAACCGGAAAAGCAATGTATTAAACAGCTTATGAAGGAACAACGTAGGAATCCTCTCATGTGGTTGATAATCTGTTGGATATGGTCATCGTACAGTAGAGGTGATGAAACTTTACACCTTTCTGTGGAAGTGACTTCAGTCAGAACCAAGGCGCAGAGGGGCTGTCTAAAAAGTAGCACAAGAGATTTGCTGTATGGGATCCTTAGTAGATAGGTTCGATGAAGCTGATTTATTTCGAGAAATAAGATTGTAACGAATACGATTCACCAGTGGCTGTAATAGTTCAACAACGTCTCCACAGGAACCATCGCAACTATGTGGTAGAATGGATAAATTTTATTTCCAATGGCAGACAACATTTGTACACGAAAGCGTAGCACTATCACTTACTTGTTTTTGGGCCTGTAGACTTAAGTCCTATTTTATGCAGGGTGACAGCAACATAGTCGCTACACTCCTATTTTTAATGGGGCAGTTCTTAAACGAAGTGAATGGTGTGGGCTGTAGCATCCCTCTGTGGTTAGCATCGAATATCCGTCCTCAATACTGCTTCTCAAAAAGAACATTGTCTTCCCTCCACGGACACCCATTTGATCTACCTGGTGGGTGTAATCCGACTACTGAAAAAAATACTCGCCATGAAAACTGACTCTCTTAATCATTTTATTTACTTAGCCTATCAAACTGATATCAATTGGGTGACACCTGGTGGGTGAAGGAGATGGCTAAGACCCCGCAGAATCATTCTTGGCAGGTATTTCTTTTCTCTTCGTAAGGGCCATACCTTTAAACGAAATTTAAATTTCCCATCTACACGATAGGAAACATGATCTCACAGTTGTGGTGTCACCGCCAGGCACCACACTTGCTAGGTGGTAGCCTTTAAATCGGCCGCGGTCCGGTAGTATACGTCGGACCCGCGTGTCGCCACTATCAGTGATTGCAGACCGAGCGCCTCCACATGGCAGGTCTAGAGAGACTTCCTAGCACTCGCCCCAGTTGTACAGCCGACTATGCTAGCGATGGTTCACTGCCTACTTACGTTCTCATTTGCCGAGAAGATAGTTTAGCATAGCCTTCAGCTACGTCATTTGCTACGACCTAGCAAGGCGCCATTATCAGTTACTATTGATATTGTGAAATATGTACCGTCAAGAGCGATGTTCATCATTAATGTATTAAAGCTAAGTACTCCACAAGCTACGTCCGTTGTTTCTAAATTCTAATTTCCTTGTCCTGTTTCAGACCTCACGCCGTCCTGCGTGAGCTAAATCGCATGCTTTCGGCCTCCTCTAGTAACACGGTGTTGGCTCTCCTGCCAACCACAGCATTGGCGACGAGGCAAAACAGCGTTCTTATCGATATTGCCCTGATTTACTTGTGTAGTGGCTTCGCCACTGTCCGAATTTTACCGCTTACAGACTCAGCAGACGCAGGCCTTACTGGATGCCCTTGGACAGCTCGTCCAGGGTCAACGTGCTATGCAAAACGATGTGGACATATTGGATCGGCAGGACACACTTGACTTTTCTCAGGAATCATTTGAAACTTCGCCAGCAGTGTGTCAGGTTAACCGCACCGCCGGGCAAGCTGCACGGAGAAGTAAACAGCCCTCGCGCCCGGCCGCGCCGCTGCGTCAGGCTCTCAGCCACGTGTGCCGCGCCGGCAAGCTAATGCAGTGATCAAATCATGCCCGCGGTGTGCTACTAAACATTCGCGTGAGAATTGCCCGTCACGCCAAGCTATTTGCTTTTATTGCAATAAAAAAGGACATGTTGAGAGGGTTTGCCAGAAAAAGCTCAGATCGGAAGCTCAAAACCGTTCCAGGCTCTTCGCTTCGCGCCGGAGTCAGAATCGAACCAAGGAAACTCAAGCTCGCGAAACTTCGCCCATGGAAATTCATGTAGTTCATTCCACTCCGCGCAGTGCCACTCTAACAGTGACTGTGTTCGTCCCAAAAGTAGTGTGCGTCGACATCGCCGGAACTCCCGTCAAGTCGCAAGTGATTCTGTACCAGTGTCAGTTCACGTTGCACGAGGCAGTCGCTCTTGTCGTCAGCAGGACAATAAACTTTTTGTAGACTTGGACATTAACGCCAAAGTGATACCATTCCAGCTCGATACCAGATCTGCAGTTTCACTGATCAATCAAGACACTTACAAACTGCTGGGTACACCTCCGTTGCGTGCCGCAAATGTTAACTGGCTATTCAGGTCAAGAGACCCCTGCGTTAGGACAGTGCAGCCTTCTTGCAACATACAAAGGTCAAACAAAACTTGTGTCATTTTACGCCCTTCGTTCTTCTTGTGCAGTGAACTTGTTTGGTTTTGATGTATTTCAGTTGTTTCACTTGTCTATAGTAAATGAGGTCCTATCAGTGAACCAGACGGTGCTTTCAGACAGTGTTTCTCGTCCGTGTGGAGAATCTGCAGACATTTTTGCACCGGGCCTCGGTTGCGCTAAAAACTATAAACCACATTTGGAACTGAAAGTAAACGCGCAACCGAAATTTTTCAGAGCGCGCAATGTTCCCCAAGCATTGCATGATGAGGTCGCAAAAACATTACACGATTTGGAATCACAAGGTGTAGTTGAACGTGGGCATCACCCTTAGTAATTTTGCCAAAACCTTCCGTCAAGTTGAGACTTTGCGTCGCCCTCAAGGCAACAGTGAAACCACAACTAGTGATTGCAACATTTCCTTTACCCTCCCGGAAGACCTTTTTTGACAAACTGTGCCCGGGTAAATATTTTTCGAAGTTGGACCTAGCAGATGCATACTTGTAAATACCGGTGGACGAAGAATCCTAGCGTGTTTTGGTGGTTAACACGCATCTTGGGTTGTATCGATTCAAGCGACTGCCATTCGGGTGTGCATCCGCCCTGCATTGTTTCAGCAATATCTACAAACTGTTTGTGCGTCGGTCCCTGCTGCAGCAAATTATCTGGACGATATTGTGATCTCCGGAAAGACGGAAGAAGAACATTTGGCCAATCTCAGAACATTATTTCAGGTCTTTCGACAAAATGGTCTTCGCTTGCGGAAGGAGAAATGTGTGTTTTTTTGCTCGGGACTGGCCATACTTGGGATATGTACTCAATGCCCAAGGCATACATCCCAGTCCAACGCACCTCCGTGCCATACACGACTTGCCTTCGCCGCAGAATTTGAAGCAGCTACAGAGTGTGCTGGGAAAATTAAATTACTACCATCGCGGAAATTCTTTGCATGGCCAAAAGCCACTTCCCCTTGGCAACGCTTACACATCGATTTTGCTGGTCCATTCTGGAATGCTCGATGGTTGGTTGTGGTAGATTTATTCAGTAATTTTCATTTTGTTGTCCGGATGTCCTTCCAGGACGTCATCTTCCACCATCCAAGCGTTATGCGCTATCTTTTGCATTGAAGGTCTTCCACAGACTATTGTTTCCGACAATGGCACACAATTCATGTCCGCAGAATTTCAGTCGTTCTGCAAGGCCAATGGTATTCAACATCTGACGTCCGCGCCGTTTTTGTCACAGTCAAACGGTGCCGCTGAACGATTGGTCAGGACTTTCAAGTCACAGATGTTGAAGTTAAAAGAGTCGCATTCTAGGGAGGACACGTTATTGCTCTTTTTGTCCTCGTATCGCTCTCAGCCCCGAGAGGGTAGCTCGCCGGCTGAGTTGCTCCACGGCCGTCATCATCGAACCTTCATGTCTTTGCTACATCCACCGCATCAGGTTCCTGTGCAGCGGCAGACACCTGCTTTTGCTCCAGGCGACGTTGTCTACTATCGCCACTACCGAGGTTCACGGCGTTGGCTCGAAGGGCGCATTCTTCGCTGCCTCGGACGCGCTGTGTATCTGGTTTTGGGGACCTGTGGTGAGGTGCGCCGGCATCTCAACCAGCTGCGCCTGTGTCGTCGCACGGGATCTGCCGCTCGCCGTCTGCTTTCAGCGACGCTGCCGTCCGGTCAGCGCCCCGTGACCCATCTACTGGCTCACCTCAGCCCCAGGTGTTACCGACGCTGTCTTCCATTTTGCCCCATGGCGACGCGCCGCCACCACCACTGCCGCCGCCGCCTGTTCTCCCGCCGATGACTCTCGCAGTGGACGCGTCGCTGCAACCGCCGGGCGCCTCCCTGGGTCACGTACCGCCGATCGCTTCTCGTGACCAGTTGTCCTCCGACATGGAACTCTTGCTCGCTCCGGACCATATGTCGCCTTCGCCCGTCGGATGCCCCGGCCCGATGGAGGTCGACCCTTCGGCCCCTCCTGTCTCTCTACGGGCGCATACACCGCATGTTGGCGTGCACCCTGGAGCAGGTTTTCAGGCGTTTCCTAGCTCCCCGCGGTCCGAATGGCCGGGTGGGGTGGCACAGCCTCGCCTGTTGTTAGGCTACCCACCTCGTTGCATACGTCAACATTAGGTCCTCCCCACGGCGGGCGGAAGCTTTATGCCACAACCCTACGCCAAATTGCGGGGGAGGAATGTGGTGTTACCGCCAGACACCACACTTGCTAAGTGGTAGCCTTTAAATCGGCCGCGGTCCGGTAGTATACGTGGGACCCGCGTGTCGCCACTATCAGTGATTGCAGACGGAGCGCCGCCACACGGAAGGTCTAGAGAGACTTCCTAGCACTCGCCCTAATTGTACAGCCAACTTTGATAGCGATGGTTCACTGCCTACTTACGTTCTCATTTGCCAAGAGGATAGTTTAGCATAGCCTTCAGCTACGTCATTTGCTACGACCTAGCAAGGCGCCATTATCAGTTACTATTGATATTGTGAAACATGTACCGTCAAGAGCGACGTTCATCATTAATGGATTAAAGTTAAGTATTCCACAAGCTACGTCCGTTGTTTGTAAATTCTAATTTCCTTGTCCTGTTCCAGACCTCTCGCCGTCCTGCGTGAGCAAAATCGCGTGCCTTTCGGCCTCCTCTAGTAACACGGTGTTGGCTCTCCTGCCAACCACTACAACGATTAGTTTCGTAAACGTTAGTATGATACAGCATTGCATTGGTAAAAGTGGGGCGTGCCGCAGTGTACAAACAGATGCGTTATCTTGAATTATAGCTTGATGTTGTCTAATGTAAAATGAATAAGATTTTTTTTTCCAACATGTGAGTCAATGGCGTGAAAGATTGTTTGAATTTATTTACAAACACTTAACGTGAGATACACGCTCTGGTTGTGTAGTGTAATTTTTTAAACAAGCTGAAAGATGTTGCTTAACGCAGTTTGTTTCTCTTTGGGGTTTCTAGTCTCTTTTTTTCTGTACTCTGATGATTGTTTCCAGATAACGAGGACATTCTGCGGTGATCGACAATTTTCACAGCAAAAGAGTCGATTTCTTTTTTCCTCATTCTACAAATGGTAGACATGTCTCTGCTGATCATTTGTGTTCTGTGGCAGAGCACTTCGTTTGATGACACAAAATTAATGAGAATCGAAATGTATGCTGCAGTCGAACGTAAAAACTATACCGATTTTGCACATAAATCTGAAAGAAAATTGACTTGGTGTATTTTCGTGGAAACAGGACATTAATTACGGTCGCAAATGTGTTTTCCTTTTTTTAGTACATGCTTTATTATAGATGCGTTGACATTCTTGACTATAGATGTGTTGAGGTCAGCCGGCCGCGGTGGTCTCGCGGTTCTAGGCGCGCAATCCGGAACCGTGCGGCTGCTACGGTCGCAGGTTCGAATCCTGCCTCGGGCATGGATGTGTGTGATGTCCTTAGGTTAGTTAGGTTTAAGTGGTTCTAAGTTCTAGGGGACTGATGAACACAGCAGTTCAGTCCCAAAGTGCTCAGAGCCATTTGAGCCATTTTTGTTGAGGTCAAGTAAAATTAGTTTCCATCGCAGAATGAGAGGACTATGGGAGGCGTCGGGGAGCCTGCCTAGTCTGTGTCAGGCAGCCACTGCAGGTGCGCTCCCTAAGCATTAGGGGCGGCTGTGTCACTACATTTTAGATGAACAAGTTGCAATTGAGGCGGCCGTCCTTTTGTCTCCTATTGTTAAGTTGACTGTAATGGCTACTATGGCGACGTAGGCGCATCGCCTTAAGGCGGCGGCCGGATGGTGGAAAGCCGAGTGGAGGAGACCATGTGGACCATTCTCCGTATGGTTGGGGTTATGCTACTAAATATCCCTTATGTGTTGTTTAAATGTTAAAATGTGTGTGAATTCCAAAGGGACGAAACTGCTTAGGTCTTCGGTCTCTAGACATACACACTACTTAAACTAACTTATGGTAAGAACAACACACACCCATGTCCGAGGGAGGACTCGAACCTCTGGCGGGTGGGGCCGCGCAGTCCGTGACCTGACGCCTCAAATCACGCGGACAGTCGGAGCGGCCCATATGTGTTGTCTAGGATCGTAGCCTCAAGGCATGCCACATATGACGAGTGACTGTGGAGAGCCGGGTGAGGCTTGTGGCCTTACAGGGGTGGTCGGCTGACCAGCTGGCCGTTTGAAAAAGCATGTGTCCGCCACATACGTAGATAGAAAGAGGTAGGGAGAGAGGAGAGAGGGTCACGATTTTCACCACTTTGTGAACGTTTCTCAATGAGAGCGCCACCTCTGCAGTCTTTTAGGATGATGATTTTCCCCAGTACATGTGCTGCATTATGACCTGTTCATTAAGAGTGCTGGTTTTGTAGTGACAATTTCGAGGTGTATTTAGAACTGTGCCGCATTTTTTCCATCAGTTGGGGTATCGCGTATTGGCTTCGATTACTAGGGCTGCAGAATGGCTTTTTAGCAGGCATCTGTAGCGAATTCTGACGTCAAACTGCGATACATACTGCTTGCTTACAGGTAATGCACTTTTTAAACTCCTGTCTGTCCAACACCAGAGCCGTGTCCAAAAGGAATAAAACAGTACCTTACACTCCTGCCATCTACGAGCTACCTTGTAGGTGAAGGGTAGAGTTTGAGTGTGTCTGTCACTAGTGATATTGCGAATTTATTTCCCAGCATGATAACACTAGTTAAATTTTACTGCCAATTTTTATGTTGCATTGCGCTTTATTGCTGCCCTTGTGTAGCGCTATACATATAGTTGTGTAATCAGGCCCAATCTTTGTGGTTGTTTACGTAATTAGTATCGAACTTTGCGTCAGTTTCCCGATCAAAATATATAAAGTACACTAGCCTTTCCCGCATCCGGACAGTTCCCATGAGTTGGGAGGGCGCACTTGTGCTTTCCATCCAGTAGAATCAGGGTTCGAGACCGAGAAAGAACACCACCAATTTTAATTTAATATCAGTCTCCGTCACCTGTGGTGGTATAATTGCGTTAGGTGGGTGCAACTGTGCTTTGCATCCCGGAGGAACAGGGTTCTAGTCCCGAAACGGTACCACCGACTTTAATTTCCCGTCAATGCCTTTGTGGGGTGTGGGGTGGGATGTCATCAGAGCCCTGGGACAAAGAAATTCCCACCAAAATTCGGAATTCCTACCGAAATTGGAATTTACCAATTGGGTTGATTGGGGGAGGAGGATGGTGGGGGATGGGGTTCAGGGCTTGGGCCCACATGCAGGCTGAGAAAACCACGTGATGTCATCAGGGGTGGGGGTGGGGGTGGCTGGGGGCAGGGGTGGGTTGGGGCTAGCAGAGCAGGGATGACTAATTGATCAGTAAAATTAAATTGCATATCAATTTGATATTCACAAGTGTCCTTGCAACCCCACCAGCCTACTACTTACTGGATGTTTGCATACTATCGCATGACAACCCCCAAATGCTTTGGTCACATCTTCGACAGAAGTCATATCAACTACACTCCTCTCTCTGACACAATTCACTTCAAAAGAACCTGTCTAATCATTTTCTTCAGACCCCTATCAGACATCGGACCACTTTCCTTTTTCACGGCCTTTTGTGTCAGGAACTTCTGTAGGGCTTCTGGCGCACATTCGCTGTTCTTAAAGGAAAGCTTTACAAGCCGCGGGCGATCTTTCACAAAGACAGTCACGTTGGGCGTCTCAGATGCAAGCTGAACAACAGTTATGTGCCGCACTTTTGACAATGTGCATATTCTGACGCTTACATCACCATATGTTGGTAAAATTTTCGTAATTTTTGCTTCTTTAATGACGTTTCTCCCTACCACATTCTGAAAGGTGGTTCTCTTTCTACAGCTTTTTCAAACTGTAGCTGTAATTGTGGATACACAGTACATTAGCCGTTCAAAACTATGCACTCAGGTACTAATTGACATTAATATTGGGTATGTCCCCCATTCGTCTCTATGACTGCTTGAAGGCTGCATGGGACACTTTCAGTTACGTGTCTGAATGTCTGAGGAAGAATAACAGCCGAAACCATGGTAGACAGTGATTTTCGATGCTGGGTTGTAGGGTGATAGAGTCATGCCAACGTTCAAACTCATCACAAAGGTGTTCCATTGGGCAGGTCAGTAAATATCAGGAATGTTACTGTACTCAAACCATGGCCTCATAGAAGCTGCTTTAGGACAGGGTGCATTTTTATGCTAATACAGTGATAATCTTTGAAGTGGTCCCATTACTGTATGCTCGTAGTTCACAGTGATATAAAATTTGTTCATATCCCTTCACTTTTTGCGCTTTCTTAAGCGTAGTACGGGACTGCAACCGAACCACAACAGCACACAATTACCGTCATAACATATCTCCGTACTTCACTGTTGGCGCTGCACAATACGACAGCTAATGTTTTCCAGGCATTCGCCAAACACAAACCTTTCCATTGGAAATGTCACAGGGTATTGCGTGCTTATCACTCTGAATGACTAGTTTCTAATGTGGTATCACTCTTTACACCTCCTCAGTCGTGGCTTAGCACTGACTGCAGGAACGTGTTGCTAATAACGAGCCGCTCGACCAGTATACACGGTTCTTTATACCTCTAGCAGAGTTATAGCTGAACTGCTCGTTGCACTCACTGTTCCTTTCGCTTATACAATGTGTCTGTCTCACAACTACGTTGGGTAATGTTCAACGGTCTCACCCCATCAATACATGAGATGAATGATCTTGGTTTGGTTGTGGTTGTATATTTGTGTTTGCTCTACTGACAACCCAATGCTCACCCCCCTTACCCCCCCCCCTTCCTTTTTTTATAGGGTGGGTCTGTAACACCAAGATCGATTATAAATAATTTATACTGTGTTATTTTATGTATGTAACTATGAAATGTTTGGTCTTTACTGGTTAATGTCTTTGAATTGCCAGAGGGAAGACGAAGTTACTAATGGATATTTGAAAAAACTTAACAGTGTGTTTAAATAATGAAACATTATAAATTATTCCTGTTTACTAAAGAGAATTAGTAATTTAATTACTGGTTCATACTTAGTGAAATTGTATGATGTAACTTGAAAGATGTAGGAAACCCGCTCCGGAAGGGGCTTGGCGAATGGGAAAAGGTGGATCTGGCGGTCAATCTGGGCGGCAAGAGAGAGAGAGCACATTAGGCAGTCAGTGGCCAGCAGTTGTACAGTCAACACTGCGGGTGCCACGTGAGGCATTTAGGAACCGATTTATGATGGAATAACCTCGGATGTGGTGTCGGCTGTAAAATGGTGATTTCGTATTTTGTAATGGCTCTAAAATGATTAATATGTCACCAAGAAGATTTGAATAGGGCGTAAAACCGCCAGAGGTGAGACCACATAGCTGCCACGTGCTTGCCCTCACTCTTGCGCCACTGGTCCACCAACTTTGGAAATTAGATATGTTACCAGTATGCTTGTGTGTGAGTGATTTTCAATAATAATTTCAATAATAAAAATTCGTTTTTCAACATTGAAACTGTCGTGTTCATGAAACGAATCAGGGCCCTATCCTAAACGTGCTATACACCGAGTATCCTGTTTATAAAGAACCACTAATTTATTTCTATTTGAATGTGCCTAAGTTTCGGAGTTATAGCATATAAATTTTGCTAGTTAAATTACTAATTTCACAGGTAAAGAGAGAGGCACATCATTTGGAACTTAAAAAAACTTTATTTAGCTTTCATTTGTTTCTACTTTGAATGAACTAAAGAGCATAAATGTTTTTAATTAAAATCACTTACTTCACAAATAATCAAAGAGGCACACAATTTTAAACCTACTTCAAACATTACTTGACCTTGAACTTATTTCTGAAGTTAATTAAGAATATTGTTAGTGTAAATTGCTATAAAGCATTGAAAGATAAGTAATCTCAAATATGGTTAGAAATCAGTATCAGTGTGATGCGAGTTGTTTATGAAATGTGTGCATAGTTTGCTTATAAAGGAAGGGAGTGTTTATGGGTCCCTACTTTAATCTTTTCTAGTATTAGAAAGTTAATCTAAGTAGTAGTTTTGATAATGAAATATGAAACATTTTCACATCATTGAGAATATAAAGTGTCTATACAGTGTCATTTAATTGCATTTGTGATGTTTGGGTGTTAGCTAAATCAGGACTTTGTTCCCGCTCAAATTTGGTCTTCTGATGGCCTTTGATAACATTTGGTACTGAGTCGGTTAATGGTTGAGATGATAAATATTAATAATAGATGTATAGGGCCATTTGTCTCTCTGTTATTGCCAATTATTCGAATAATAACTGCTGCTATCTACTGCTCAGTTCGTCTTTGTTCATTGCACTTCACAAAGAAAGAAATAACGAAAGTTTCCTTTCGTAAAATTATGTTTAAAATCATTGAAATTAATATTCTAAATTATTATGCCTTATTAGTCACACAACCGTATATTTATTCTTTTACGTGAATTTAATTACTTTTCTAACTTCCAAAAATGAAGTCTTTCAGTTTTTCTAGTAATTACAATCTGTACGAAATCATAGTTCGATACCCTCTGTCCTCTAGGTCAACACAGTCAAACTTTGCAAAATTACTCCCAGAGGGTAACTCCAGTTGCAATGAAGTGTACTTAAGGCTATACACGACTTGTATTTTGTGAGTTTGTGTTATAGGTCATCCACTCGTGACATTCAGTGTTCATTTCCGCATTAGAACACTGGTGTTCAGATACTTTTCATCGGGTAGTGTACTTCCTGTTTTGAAAACTTGATTCAGTGCGTACACTGCAATTTACAAGTGAGGAGTGTTGTTCTGGTTAGGGTTTAACGTCCCGTCGACAACGAGGTCATTAGAGACGGAGCGCAAGCTCGGGTTAGGGAAGGATTGGGAAGGAAATCGGCCCTGCCCTTTCAAAGGAACCATCCCGGCATTTGCCTGAAACGATTTAGGGAAATCACGGAAAACCTAAATCAGAATGGCTGGAGACGGGATTGAACCGTCGTCCTCCCGAATGCGAGTCCATACAAGTGAGGAAATTCCGTAGTAGAAAGCACACGAAATTCCTCTCGTCGACGTAAGAAATCCATCCGAATTATCGTCAATTTTGTTTCGATGCCAGGAATGTGAGAGAGTAATTACATAAAATGGGAAATACAACTACAGGTAGCAACTACCACTCATGTATGAAATGCTACTTATTTTTCATCAACTCGTATCCTACCCAGCTCAGAGTTATCTCCGATGAATCGTACAGAATTTTTACATGTTCATATTTCGAACAACCTCCGGTGCCCAGCTCTACCAATCGAATTAACACATGTGGACGGCTGGTACTGAATAAAAGTATTTTAAAATGTGAAAAAGTGTATGTTCTACCACCTATCAAGTCTATAGAACCACGAAACACTGCATTTGGGTACACTCAATAACAGAAGGCTGAATAAACATTATCGTGTAACAGACAATTTTATTTAAGTCTATCAATGTTGTGTGGAAGTGTTTAAGGTTGGTGATTGTATTATCAACTTACGTCCCTTGTCACAACTGTTAGTAAAATGTGACTTAATAGTAAAAATAGTTTTATAAGCAGACAATTACGACTAGCAGATCAAAATAGTCAAATCTGAGGCTCTGTTAATCAAAAAAGTAAACATTTGTTTGAAACCATTTGCATTAACACCTTCAGTACCCGCAGTCATATTTGCCCCATTACAAGCTAATGTGTCGTACGCTCTTCGTTTCCTCTTAATCAAAATGCAAACGTCCAGTTTCAGTGATGTGATTAAAACACAACCCAATGGAACAGCGGCTGGCAGAGATTTAAGTAATGCGATAATTGTGGCTTTTGAAATTGGGGCGCTGCAGTGCGAAGCGATTAAAAAATTAACAGAATGAAACTGTTAGTGGCAAAGATCTGGATAATATCACCATTTCGGCTTATTTTACAGGACTACTGCTGTGCAGATGTTTTCTGATAGGTATGTAGAGCGTCACATGTAGCTCTTGTCAACTGCGCAAACCGTCCAGTCCCCTGCGTAGTTATTTTCCATGCATTATACAGTCACGATGCCCTAAATCACTGCTAATGGATAAAAATAGTTACATACAAAACGTGATAGGCGTAGCGGGCTGCTTGGACCTCTCACTCAGCATACAGTTTTAACCTATGGTAAACGTTCATGGGATAAATTTCTACAAGGAAACCTTTTTTGCAGCATGAGAATCTATAAACGTTGTAATAAAATTTATTGCAGTAAAGCAGTTTCTAACAAACTTCCTGGCAGGTTAAAACTGCGTTCCGGACCGAGACTCGAACTCGGGACCTTTGCCTTTCTCGGGCAAGTGCTCAGACGGTAGAGCACTTGCCCGCCAAAGGTAAGGGTCCCGAGTTCAAATCTCGGGTCTGTCCAGTTTTCATCTTCCAGTGAGTTTTATATCAGCGCACACTCCGCTGCAGAGTGAAATCTCATTCTGGAAACATCCCCCATGCTGTAGCTAAGCCATGTCTCTGCAATATCCTTTCTTCCAGGAGTGTTAGTTCTGCAAGGTTCGCGGGAGAGCTTCTGTGAAATTTTCAAGGCAGGAGACAAGGTACTGGGAGAAATGCAGAAATGCAGATGTGAGGAGGGTGGTAGCTCAGACGGTAGAGCAATGGTACCGAGTTCGAGACTCGGTCCCGCATACAATTTTAATCTGCCAGGAAGTTTGAAATCAGAGCACACCCCGACGTAGCAAGCAAAACAATTCAAAAATCGGCGGTTATTCTGTGAGAAACGGAGAAATGCTTACTGGGTATTCTTAGAAACGACAGGAAATGAAATAAAGTATGGAACCGAGTGAAAGGGGAGACATAATTACCACTAAAATGAAATGAAATGAAAGGGTACGGATTATTTCAACAAGCAATTGTTTACATCTCATATATGTTTGGCTGAGGATTGTATACTATGAAAATAGTCAGCCAGCCGTGGTGGCAGAGCTGTTCTAGGTGCTTCAGTGTGGCAGCGCGTGACCACAACGGTCGCAGGTTCGAATCCTGCGTCGGACATAGATGTGTGTGATGTTCTTAGGTTAGTTAGGTTTAAGTAGTTCTAAGTTCTAGAGGACTGATGACCTTTAACGCCACTTTTGCGACTTGCGAATAAACGATGATGAAATACACTCAGCACACAGTCATCATTAGGCTGAGAAAATCCCTGACCCCGCAGGAAGTCGAACCCGGGCCCCGTGCGCGGGAAGCGAGAACGCTACCGCAAGACCACAAGCTGCGGACTGGGGCCTAGAGTTCATGTAACATAAATCAAGAATGATCTAAGCCCCAGTTATAGTGGAGCGGCACAAGGGACTAAGCAATTATTGTGCAGTGGCTCATGCCAAATGGTTGACGTAAAAATGTGCATTTGGTTCTCTACGATGATGATGATGATTCTACCCGACCCAGTCACATTGTTGTGGTAACCTTTCAAAAGCCTGAATAACCATTTTCGCACCGCTGGTGTGCAGGTGAGAGCCGTTGAGATTCAGAATGGAACCGACAGGGATGTAAAGCCATGTCGACTCCAGTGCCGTGGTCAGCTCTGCTAGGTTTCACAGTTGAGGATCCATGGGGTGAACAGCTCGATCGACATCGTCCCACATATTCTCAATTTGGTTTAAATCCGTGGGATTTGGTGGCAAAGGGGAGTACGGTAAACTCATCCTGGTGCTCTTCGAAACACGCACGTACACTTCGAGCTCTGTGGTACATAGCACTGTGCTCCTGGTAGGCGCCATCGTGTCGAGGATAAACCACCTATATGTTGTTGTTGTGGTCTTCGGTCCTCAGACTGGTTTGATGCAGCTCTCCATGCTACTCTATCCTGTGCAAGCTTCTTCATCTCCCAGTATTTACTGCAACTTACATCCTTCTGAATCTGCTTAGTGTATTCATCTCTTGGTCTCCCTCTACGATTTTTACCCTCCACGCTGCCCTCCAATGCTAAATTTGAGATCCCTTGATGCCTCAAAACATGTCCTACCACCCGGTCCCTTCGTTTTGTCAAGTTGTACCCCAGACTCCTCTTCTCCCCAATTCTATTCAATACCTTCTCATTAGTTATGTGATCTACCCATCAAATCTTCAACATTCTTCTGTAGCACCACATTTCGAAAGCTTCTATTCTCTTCTTGTCCAAACTAGTTATCGTCCATGTTTCACTTCCATACATGGCTACACTCCATACAAATATTTTCAGAAACGACTTCCTAACATTTAAATCTATACTCGATGTTAACAAATATCTCTTCTTCAGAAACGCTTTCCTTGCCATTGCCAGTCTACATTTTACATCCTCTCTACTTCGACCATCATCAGTTATTTTACTCCCTAAATAGCAAAACTCCTTAACTACTTTAAGTGCCTCATTTCCTAATCTAATTCCCTCAGCATCACCCGATTTAATTTGACTACATTCCATTATCCTCGTTTTGCTTTTGTTGATGTTCATCTTATATCTTCCTTTCAAGACACTGTCCATTCCGTTCAATTGCTCTTCCATGTCCTTTGCTGTCTCTGACAGAATTACAATGTCATCAGCGAACCTCAAAGTTTTTATTTCTTCTCCATGAATATTAATACCTACTCCAAATTTTTCTTTTGTTTCCTTTACTGCTTGCTCAACATACAGATTGAATAACATCGGTGAGAGGCTACAACCCTGTCTCACTGCCTTTCCAACCACTGCTTCCCTTTCATGTCCCTCGACTCTTATAACTGCCATCTGGTTTCTGTACAATTTGTAAATAGCCTTACGCTCTCTGTATTTTACCCCTGCTACCTTTAGAATTTGAAAAAGAGTATTCCAGTCAACATTGTCAAAAGCTTTCTTTAAGTCTAAAAATGCTAGAAACGTAGGTTTGCCTTTTCTTAATCTTTCTTCTAAGATAAGTCGTAAGGTTAGTATTGCCTCAGGTGTTCCAACATTTCTGCGGAATCCAAATTGATCTTCCCCAAGGTCCGCTTCTACCAGTTTTTCCATTCGTCTGTAAAGAATTCGCGTTAGTTTTTTGCAGCTGTGACTTATTAAACTGATAGTTCGGTAATTTTCACATCTGTCAACACCTGCTTTCTTTGGGATTGGAATTATTATATTCTTCTTGAAGTCTGAGGTTATTTCGCCTGTCTCATACATCTTGCTCACCAGATGGTAGAGGTTTGCCAGGACTGTCTCTCCCAAGGCCGTCAGTAGTTCCAATGGAATGTTGTCTACTCCGGGGGCCTTGTTTCGACTCAGGTCTTTCAGTGCTCTGTCAAACTCATCCCGTAGTATCGTATCTCCCATTTCATCTTCATCTGCATCCTCTTCCATTTCCAGTACATCGCCCTTGTATAAACCTTCTATATACTCCTTCCACCTTTCCGCCTTCCCTTCTTTGCTTAGAACTGGGTTTCCATCAGCGCTCTTGATATTCATACAAGTGGTTCTCTTTTCTCCAAAGGTCTCTTTAATTTTCCTGTAGGCAGAATCTATCTTACCCCTAGTGAGATAAGCCTCTACATCCTTTCATTTGTCCTCTAGCCATCCCTGCTTAGCCACTTTGCACTTCCTGTCGATCTCATTTTTGAGACGTTTGTATTCCTTTTTGCCTGCTTCATTTACTGCATTTATATATTTTCTCCTTTTATCAATTAAATTCAATATTTCTTCTGTTACCCACGGATTTCTATTAGCCCTCGTATTTTTACCTACTTTATCTTTTGCTGCCTTCACTACTTCATCCCTCAGAGCTATCCATTCTTCTTCTACTGTATTTCTTTCCTCCATTCCTGTCAATTGTTCCCTTATGCTCTCCCTGAAACTCCCTACGACCTCTGGTTCTTTCAGTTTATTCAGGTCTCATCTCCTTAAATTAGCACCTTTTTGTAGTTTCTTCAGTTTTAATCTACAGTTCATAACCAGTAGATTGTGGTCAGAGTCCACATCTGCCCCTGGAAATGTCTTACAATTTAGAAAACTGATTCCTAAATCTCTGTCTTACCATTATATAATCTATCTGATACCTTTTAGTATCTACAGGATTCTTCCATGTATACAACCTTCTTTTATGATTCTTGAACCAAGTATTAGCTATGATTAAGTTATGCTCTGTGCAAAATTCTACCAGACGGCTTCCTCTTCCATTTCTTCCCCCCAATCCATATTCACCTAGTATGTTTCCTTCTCTCCCTTTTCCTACTGACGAATTCCAGTCACCCATGACTATTAAATTTTCGTCTCCCTTCACTACCTGAATAATTTCTTATATCTCATCATACATTTCCTCAATTTCTTCATCATCTGCAGAGCCTGGTTGGCATATAAACTTGTACTACTGTTGTAGGCGTGGGCTTTGTGTCTATCTGGGCCACAATAATGCGTTCACTATGCTGTTTGTAGTAGCTTACCCGCACTCCTATTCTTTTATTCACTATTAAACCTACTCCTACATTACCCCTATTAGATTTTGTATTTATAACCCTGTATTCACCTGACCAAAAGTCTTGTTCCTCCTGCCACCGCACTTCACTAATTCCCACAATATCTAACTTTAACATATCCATTTCCCTTTTTAAATTTTCTAACCTACCTGCCCGATTACGGGATCTGACATTCCACGCTCCGATCCGTAGAACGCCAGTTTTCTTTCTCCTGATAAGGACATCCTCTTGAGTAGTCCCCGCCCGGAGATCCGAATGGGGGACTATTTTAGCTCCGGAATATTTTACCCAAGAGGACCACATCATCATTTAATCATACAGTAAAGCTGCATGCCCTCGGGAAAAATTACGGCTGTAGTTTCCCCTTGCTTTGAGCCACCACCTATATATCGTAGTGGATATAGTTGACAGGGATACATGCATTCCAGTCATGATCCATTTTTGCTGTGTAACACAGACATTTCAGCGTCCACATAAATCCTCCAAGAAGCGACAGGGGATTTGACGCTACACCACCAACCTATCACCGACTGTCACATTCTACGTCTTATCGTCAGAATTGGAAATGTAGGTTTACAGCAGCCTGAGGATTAACATGTGTGTTAGAAACAAGGGAATAGCACGACTTTCAGTTACTAGAATAATTAACGTTTTCTTGCTGCTTTCAATGAGAAATCACTTTTACCTTAAATTATGTTACATATTTTATGAATACGCCCACGCTGCCTTTAAATTTCTTGAAATTTCTATCAATATTTTCAGGTAAACATAGATTTCTTTTATTTCCCAGTGTTTAAATACTCAAAAATCTTTCTTCGTGGAAAATGGTACATTTGTGATTGAATTATGTGAGAATATGTTTGTTGTGTCACGAGAAAGTGATGTGAATATTAAAAGGCATTACGGCTGCTCATCAACATGCAACTAACAAGCGGACAGGTAAGAGAGACGTAGAAGTAGTTCTCCTATGCAGCTGACAGCTGTTGGTTAACAACGTTCGCTGCATATAATGCAAACAATGGGTCAGACGCGAGTCACGTGTGTACATGAAGCTTGTATGGAAAAAGATGGACAGAATAATATAATGGCACCTAATGAGCAGCCATAATTACCTATCCCTGCTACACATGATGATGGTGTGGTAGGTTGTGTGACTCTTACGGTGTGTTTGTGTGTGTGTGTGTGTGTGTGTGTGAGAGAGAGAGAGAGAGAGAGAGAGAGAGAGAGAGAGAGAGAGAGAGTGCGCTTTCTTCTTTTCGGATCCTGATATATCACAAATTCTAATCTTAACATCACTGTCAAGGTTCCGTACTACAGCACAGCAGTTTTCATCTCTTAACAAGCTTGACATTAGATTAATGTGCGGTACTCATTTACTATCATATTGTGGACATTACATTAATTGTGAACTTTCTTGGATACCAGAACACTGAAATGAAATCTGGTGATGAAATTCGTCTGTTAGCTTTAATATTGCTAATTAGTAGCCTATTTACAATAAAATGAATTGTTGTATGTTATTATTGTTATTAGTCTGTGTACAAAATTAAAGTAAACAGACAAACCACATCAGTAGTTGTAATCTTCTTTTAAGTATTAAACTTTATAGCTAGTGTCACAGCTCTTACAGTCTGTCATCAAATTTTAACGAAATTATTCAAATAAGAAATGTAATTTTAACATCATTTAATACGATCTGTACCAAAAGTAGATATTCCTGTGTCTCGTCGTTAATGATGCCTTAGGCTCAATGATGATGACAAACAGTAACAACTGGTAGCATTAAACCGTTATTCTCTTCTACATACAGCTTAATAACGCGTTTCGAGAAGCTGTGATCACTTCATCATGTTGTACAAAAATTTACCTCGTAACGTTAATATACTAGGAATTCTACAACACTATTCCAGCTTTCATAAAGGGTGTTTTAACATAATTTCAGTTTTGACAATCCGATGATGAATGCATTTTGTCTCGAAACGCTTTGTTAAGCCTATATACTACAGAAATAAGGTTGAATGCTATCAATCATTACTATAAAAATATGACAACATTTCCTTAAGACCCTAACAGACAATATTAAGTCGAATATGACAAAATTGTTCACCAGTATGGCATCGAGATCTTTAGTGCCCATACCAGAGCCAGCTGTAGGACTGAGGCTTAACTTGAAGAAGTGTTAAAAAATTTTGCAATGTAAATATATTTCCTAAAAGTTTTCTTGTGAAAAACACACCTCCACAAACAGAAAATGAGAGCTTTCCCTGTCTCAGTTTTACTAACATGGAATAACACGAAAACGTAAGCTCAGAGAGGAACTGTTAACTGAATATAGCCGTTACTTGTGTCTATCTGAATGCAATACAACATATGTGTGTTCCAAATGCTCTGCAACACATTGAAAGCTGTACTGTACACAAAAGACTAAACTGTGTACCACACTCATGAGGTCATCAGCTAAAATGGGAGCCTGGTTCCTGCTGCCATTTACTGCGTTAAAACATAAAACACTCTTTTTTTTAAATGTCGTATACTGAAATACACAGTCCACAAGCTTCACAAACTGGTGGGTTCTCTTACTGTTACAAGACACCATGGCTCAAAGCTGAATGATCTGTTTAAATCATATAGGCTATTGATCGATCATTGATGTTGCCAAACTACGAAAAAGCTTTTCAGAGACCAGTACCTGTGACAAATTATTATTAATTTACTAAAATTCTTTAATAAAGCAACATGCCTTGCGGTAAGAACCTAATTTTGTCAACACAAGACTCATTTAACATAATTACATACTCATACTGAAGGTGTTCTTTAGTCTTGGAATGTCCTGTGGCCGTTCTGTCTTGGTATCTTCTGTGGCCATCCTCCGGAGGAAGGGAAGGATAACCTAACATGATGGTTTATTGGTCTGCTGTTCACATTCCTTTTTATTTAAATAATGGCTCCCTTCGTTCTCATTAAATGGTTGTTTTCTAGTGTTGTGTTCAGTTACATGCATTGCTACGGCTCCCAGGATCTTGTTAACGACTGTTTATAAACTTGCAAATGACACTTAAAACAATTTTTCAGAATCAACCCCACTGTGCAGTAAAATAAATATTGGTGGAAAAAGTAACCGTTATTTCGCTTTAACTATTGATGAGTCGATCTCGTTGTTATCTGTTTACAAAGTCTTCTGTATGACTCATTTCTGAAGTTTGGTAGACGAAATATATGACAATAAGAGAGACTGTGACAAATTGTAGTTAATACCACAGCATGAAATTATTTCTAGGAACTACAAATGTATATATGTTATAGCACAGATTTATACATACTAATGGTTACTTATTTTCTATTCTAGCAGTAGTGAATTTAAGTTTGTGAAGGAATGTGAGTTATTCAAATTTCCACCTTGTTTAGAATCTAAAACCAAATTATAGAGTCCAAGAACGTCTGAAACCTCTTTATGTCCCAGAAAGCCAGCAGAAACTCTAAACCACCATAGACCGGTGCCCAGACAAATTCCAAATATCTTAATGTGAATGTCACACCTCTCATCCACTAATTTCTTGACATAACAAGTTTTTTCCTACCAACGGACCCAGGCAAACACTGCCGCTGTATTTAAATAGTCTAGGTCTGTCGTTGTTAAACCCCCCAAAAAAACTACATATTCTGTAAACGTTGCTATCAGTATAGAGTATGTAAGCACTTTACATCACTCTCCATTGCTCCGTGGTTCTTCTAAGATGGTAAAATACAACTTTCTTCGACTTTTTATTAGTAAATCTAATACAGTATCTTTCGTTTGCTACCAGTTAACTACACAGCGAATCAAAATTACATTACATTTGTTGCTAAGGGGCTAGCGTTTTAATAGTTTCTTGTGTTGCTTTTATGCTAGGGCGATTAATTTTTGATTTATTTGCATTTTGATCAGTGAAATGAACAAAATCGGCATCATTTACTATTTTCTAGTATAAAGCTAGGGAGAATTGTCTGCTGTGTAATAATGACGATACACTTACTGTTTTCTAATTTAGTTTGTAATTAAGTTCTTTCTTTACTCACAGAAAAAACATGCCGACTATTGTTCGATTTGTACAGCTCTAATAGAAGTTTTAAAGTTGATGTATGGCAGTGCTGTCGTAGCGCTACCAGTGTACACTTTGTTGGTTAAGGTTGCTTGAAGTGGTTACAGGGTATTAACTCAAACGTGCTTCCTTTCCTCGTGTTCATATGGTACGGTTCCGTACTCTGTATCATTGTTAGTATCAATTTTATGCAAGTGGCCACCGTTAAGTATTTTGCACTGGCTCGAAGAAAACTACTTGTAGTAACACTTTATTCTACACATGATTACGCAACTTTGTTGGTCAGTTTTTCATTTTACCTTAAAATATACACATAATATAAAAATAACTGGCATTCAGAAAAAAAGGGAACTCGTTATTTCGGTGCAAAAGGTAATTACTTTGTTTCGTGTTAAAAGGGGAGTCAACTGAAACGCTGCAGGACTTTCGCTGGGAAGCGAATGTATTACAATATGATGACAGTGTACTATTCCGTATTTTATCACCTGAAGATAACGATTTTATATTCAGAATAATATGATGGTGTGTACACCTCTATGAACTTGATGAAGGACTGATGACTGAAATTCATTGTATAAATAAGTATTTCACTAGAAACTCATGGAGGTAACATGAAATTTTTCAAATATGTAAGCGTTGTGGGGTGCCTGAAAGTATATTGAAACCTTTCTGTTCTGGGCGTCTAGTAGAAAAGTATTACGGTAATTTATATATGTATTGGCTGATTGAAACAGAGCAGAACAGAAAGAAAACAATATCTTCATTAAGGCAGTACATGGGCAAAATTCTTCCCTGAAATCCTCCTAATGGTCACCTATTTATTCGATGGCTTAGGTGAACCGTTCATGGAGCTCAGGAGTTCTCACACAAAAAATTACTGCTCTTTCTTATAATATGGCAGCATTCTGTTTTCGCGACCGGTAAGAGTCTGCTGTGCTAAAGTAATGGTCTGCATTTCAACCTACGCACTGCCGCGGATTTGCACCTTATTATCGAATTACTTTCTTCACTAACCCATGTAACGGTATATCTTCTTAGTTGCCCGAAGAGCTTAAGCAGGACCTATCAGTCACAAGAAGGATCATGCTGGTAGCATGTTCCACACATTCCTCGACACTACCTCTTCAAACAGCTCGCTGTACAGCGTCTAGTTTACTTTCCGGAGCACCCATCTTTGCGATGATCTGTCTCTGACTGATCTCTTTGATAGGTGTAACCAGATATGGATGTTGTCACTCAAATGTAGACCATCGACCACTTCTCGGAGAGCAGCCCGTGTGAGAACAGGGAATTTCAGTGAATGATGAATGTCATAACGACTCGGTTGCACTACAGGGCCTTCGCATTGTGTACTGGTCCAGTTTGGCGTTAGGTAACCATTTCTACCTGTAGTGTTGAGGTCATAAAATGCCTGACAGATATCTGTGTGTCCGCTACGTATTGTCACCCTTTATATCTATGGCGAAGTGACACTCTTCTTAAGGATCCATTTTTGACTTTTGATAATCAAAGTCGAGTGACCCGCTCTTTGTTGGATTGAACTATTTCTTCCAGACGGTACAGAAATCAGGTTATAAGCCTTTTTTCTTTAGAATCAACTGGTGTTGCTGTTAACAATATATTCATCTGAGATGGATCTGATGCATAACGTTGAAGTTCCACACAGTGGCTCTTAAATGTTGCTCGTCTGTATAGGAACACCATAGAGTCAGAAAACTCCAGTAATGTATAGAAAGACAATATAAATAAATGATATTGAGGGTATTGTAGGATGCTGCATAAGATTGTTCTCTTAGGTTGCCGTTGTATAGAGGAAATTCGTAATACACGGAAATAGCAGCAATAAGCAGGAAAACCTGCAGTGGATCTGCACTTAGTTGTCCCTTACTATAGTAAAATGTAGTCTTCTTCGCACAAATAGTTGGAAAGAGAAATAATTGTTCAGTTATATTATTGGCTATCAAAAACAGAAACAGACACAACTGCGCAATTTCAATGAACGAGCGTCCAAGGTAATTTAACATGGAACGATCACAAAAAAGAACAGCAGAAATTACAGATGCTAGACTGCTTCAGTAGGAATAATAGGGTACCGTCTGCCACTCACCGTATGGCGAACTACGGAGTATGTCTGTAGATGTAGTTGTGAAAGATTCGTAAGTAAAGGTAATTAATCTACGAATGCGATAACTTACAAAACAGTCGATCCACCGGTTCTTGAGTGGCGCTCATGGGTTTTTTAAAGAGAGCGAATAAGATTAATATATGAAGCAGAGAATCACTATTTCCGTGTTCCGCAAGCGAACTGTCCGTAGCCTTAAGGCATGGTTACCGAGGCCTATCAGGTTACAAAAGAGCACCACAAAGAGTATGCTTTCTATTCATTTGTGTCTGACACCTTCCCCACAGTAGAACTGCGGAGATTAAATAGTTACAAAGTCATAGTGCATGCTATGAGAGACATGATCACGTAGTTATGGTTGATATAAGTGTCATAAAATAGGGAAGACACTCGCACCGTTGTGAAGTGTAAGGGGCTACTTTCATGAATTACACTACTGGCCATTAAAATTGCTACACCAAGAAGAAGTGCAGATGATCAGCGGGTATTTATTGTACAAATATATTATACTTGAACTGACATGTGATTACTTTTTCACGCAATTTGGGTGAATAAATCGTGAGAAATCAGTACCCAGACAACCACCTCTGGCCGTAATAACGGCCATGATACGCCTGGGCATTGAGTCAAACAGAGGTTGGATGGCGTGTACAGGTACAGCTGCCCGTACAGCTCCAACACGACACCACAGTTCATCAAGAATAGTGACTGGCGTATTGTGACGAGCCAGTTGCTCGGCCACCATTGACCAGACTTTACAATTGGTGAGAGATCTAGAGAATGTGCCGGCCAGGGTAGCAGTCGAACATTTTCTGTATCCAGAAAGGCCCGTACAGGACCTACAACATTAGGTCGTGCATTTTCCTGCTGAAATGTAGTGTTTCGCAGAGATCGAATGAAGGGTAGAGCCACGGGTCGTAACACATCTGAAATGTTACGTCCGCTGTTCGAAGCGCCGTCAATGCGAACAAGAGGTGACCGAGACGTGTAACCAATGGCACCCCATACCATCACGCCGGGTGATACGTCAATATGGCGACGACGAAAACACGCTTGCAATGTGCGCTCACCGCGATGTCGCCAAACACGGATGCGACCTTCATGATGCTGTAAACAGAACCTGGATTCATCGGAAAAAATGACGTTTTGCCATTTGTGCACCGAGGTTCGTCGTTGAGTACACCATCGCAGGCGCTCCAGTCTATGATGCAGCGTCAAGGGTAACCGCAGCCATGGTCTCGGAGCTGATAGTCCATGCTGCTGCAAACGTCGTCAAACTGTTCGTGCAGATGGTTGTTGTCTTGCAAACGTCCCCATCTGTTGCCTCAGGGATCGAGACGTGGCTGCACGATCCGTTACAGCCAAGCGGATAAGATGCCTGTCATCTCGACTGCTAGTGATACGAGACCGTTGGGATCCAGAACGGCGTTCCATATTACCCTCCCGAATCCACCGATTCCATATTCTGCTAACAGTCATTGGATCTCAACCAACGCCAGCAGCAATGTCGCGATACGATAAACCGCAATCGTGATAGGCTGCAATCCGACCTTTATCAAAGTCGGAAACGTGATGGTACGCATTTCTCGTCCTTACACGAGGCACTACAACAACGTTTCACCTGGCAACGCTGGTCAACTGCTGTTTGTGTATGAGAAATCGGTTGCAAACTTTCCTCATGTCAGCACGTTGTAGGTGTCGCCACCGGCCCCAACCTTGTGTGAATGCTCTGCAAAGTTAATCATTAGCATATCACAGCATCTTCTTCCTATCGGTTAAATTTCGCGTCTGTAGAACGTCGTCTTCGTGGTGTAGCAATTTTAATGGCCAGTAGTGTACCTGGATGAAGGACAGACAAACAGAAATCGCCAAAGTTGGCATGGTTGCAGCTCTTCAGTGAATAGCCCATCCGCTTGTGAAAGCCAATATAATTACACAAACAACCACTATCATTTTAACAACGTTACAACAGAACCCACTGGTGTCGTGAGACACGAATGTGGAGGAATGCAATTGACAGGTCGGATTTTTTATAGACCAAAACGACTAAATGTGAATCCAAGCAATGAGGAGAGCTATAACCTCGGGATCTGTTTTGGAACTGCGATTGTTCTGCAAGAAACATCACAACAGCTGTCTCGAATGTTGAATATTTGGCAATATTAGAATATACTCTCATCTATTTGAAACTGAATGACAAGTAATGAATTTGGAATTCATTCCAAAACACTACAGTAACCTGCAGTCAAGTCTAGAATATGACATTGTGACTAACCTGCCAAATGCCACAATGATATACTCTACGTTTTATTTTATATTTTGTTCACTTTAGCGCAACAAATACTGTCCTAAGAAGACAATAACAAAATTTCCTTATTTTGATGAGTATCTTATTTCCACATATTAATAACGCGTCCCTTCCTGGTCTTGAATCTTTCGCCGAACGAGGTGCCATCGCCTACAAGATGTGGCATTGTGGTATTGATCTGAAGACGCAAAGTAGACCTAGCTATGTTTATAGTAACATGCCATTTTCATTGTACACACAGTCTTGTATAAATGTTAATAATGATGATGAAAAAATTCATGTATGGATGAAAGGTCTTGGTGTACTTGCTGAAAATGTAACTGTAACTGGAGATATTACGTTGCACTACAATTATTAATAAAGTGTGATTCTCGACTTTACCAACCGGGGAGTTAGCATAAGGAGGGCTCTGCGTGAAGCGTTCAGTGAATTAGAAAGTAAAAATCTATGTACCGACTTGACAGAAAATCCTAGGAAGGTCTGATTTTAAGTTTAATCAGTAAGTGGATCGAAACAGCATATCTAGACACTCTGGAATGATAATGGCATTGAAACAGACGATGACACATGTAAAGCTGAAATACTAGACACCTTTTCCAAAGCTGTTCCACAGAGAAAGACCGCACTGCAGTTCCTTCTCTAAATCCTACCACGAGCGCTGTCATCGAAATAAGTGTCCAAGGAATAGAAAAGCAACTGAAATCACTCAACAGAGGAAAGTCCACTGGACCTGACGGGATACCAGTTCGATTCTACACAGAGTACGCAAAAGAACTTGCCCTCCCCCCCCCCACCCCCTCCTAACAGCCGTGTACCGCAAGACTCTAGAAGAACGGAAGATTCCAAATGATTGGAAGAGAGCGCAGGTAGTTCCAGTTTTCAAGAAGGGTCGTCGAGCAGATGCGCAAAACTATAGGCCTATATTTCTGGCATCGATCTGTTGTAGACTTTCAGAACATGATTTTTGCTCGCGCATCATGTCATTTCTGGAAACCCAAAATCTATTCTGTAGGAATCAACATGGATTCCGGAAACAGCGATCGTGTGAGACCAAACTCGCTTTATTTGTTCATGAGGCCCAGAAAATATTAGATACAGGCTCCCAGGTAGATGCCATTTTCCTTGCCTTTCGGAAGGCGTTCGATACAGTTCCACACTGTCGCCTGATAAACAAAGTAAGAGCCTACGGAATATCAGACCACCTATGAGGCTGTATTCTAGAGTTTTTAGCAAACGGAATACAGCATGTTGTTCTTCTCAATGGAGAGACGACTACAGACGTTAAAGTAACCCCTGGCGTGCCACAGGGGAGTGTTATGGGACCATTGCTTTTCACAATATATATAAATGACCTAGTAGATAGTGTCGGAAGTTCCATGCGACTTTTCGCAGATGATGCTTTAGTACACAGAGAGGTTGCAGCATTAGAAAATTGCAGCGAAATGCACGAAGGTCAGCAGCGGATAGGCACTTGGTGCAGGGAGTGGCAACTGATCCTTTGCATAGACAAATGTACCGAATTGCGAATACAAAGAAATAAAGATCCTTTATTGTATGATTATATGATAGCGGAACAAACACTGGTAGCAGTTACTTCTGTAAAATATCTGGGAGTATACGTGCGGAACGATTTGAAGTGGAATGATCATATAAAATTAATTGTTGTTAAGGCGGGTGCCAGGCTGAGAATCATTGGGAGGGTCCTTAGAAAAATTAGTCCATCAACATTGGAGCTGGCTTACAAAACACTCACTTGACCTATACTTGAGTATTGCTCATCCGTGTGGGACCCATACCAGGTCGGATTGACAGAGGAGATAGAGAAGATCCAAAGAAGATCGGTACGTTTCGTATCAGGGTTATTTGGTAAGCGTGATGGCGTTACGGACATGTTTAGCAAACTCAAGTGGCAGACTCTGCAATAGAGGCGCTCTGCATCGCGGTGTAGCTTGCTCGCCAGGTTTCGAGAGGGTGCGTATCTGGATGAGGTATCGAATATATTGCTTCCCCCTACTTATACCTCCCGAGGAGATCTCGAATGTAAAATTAGAGAGATTCGAGTGCGCACGGAGGCTTTCAAGCAGCTTTCTTCCCGCGAACCATACGCGACGGGAACAGGAAAGGCAGATGGTAACAGTGGCAAGTAAAGTGCCCTCCGCCACACATCGTTGGGTGGCTTGCGGACTATAAATGTAGATGTAGATGTAGAACGTCGACTCATCTTTGATAATTTAACAAGATGGTGTAGTAGACTCGTATTAGAGTGGATGGGTGTTTAAATGCCAGACCGATCATGTGTATTCATAATTTCCATATATCGCTTGAGGAAAATTACGGGATGGTTTCAATAAAAGGGCACGACAGAAATCTTTCCAATACTTATCGAACCCGAGTCCAAAGAGCAAACATTCATGGGTATGCAAATATTCACACAATACATATCAATGGATAGAGTAAGTCACCGTGTCGTAACTAGAAATGATGACGAAACTTTTCATTCCAGAATCATCGGCAGCGAATCTGAGTACCCAGAAAGAAACTTCCACACTCATTAGTAAATAATAAAATGTCACTTTGGAGAACCACTAACAGAAATAACACCACCTGTGACGAAAGAAGAAGATGTAGAAACAAAATTTAAAGAAGAAATACTGATGGTAGCCATTGTTCATGAAGAACTGTTTTAAAATCAGATGCATAGCTCGTTCGATCGGACTTACGATTCGTCTAAAATGTCAACGGATCTCTGACATTAGGTGACTTATCTCTATCAGTGGTCAACGGAATGATGCTTATCGGAGAACAAGGGAATTCAAGGAAAAGAGGATGTGCTACAACATATTTCCTTGAGAAAGACAACATCCTCTAACATGTCTATTGATTTTAAAACATTTGGCGAAATCGTGAAAGTCAGAGACGAATATCGCACACCGAGTGGTAACGAAAATTGATTCACGATAAAAACTGTTAAACCATTTGAGACAAGCAAAGAGTGTGAGAAGGAGCAGAAAGCCACAAGTGCATATTACTCGAGTCCTAGCTATCAGTTAGGCCACTGGGAGATGACAGAGAAGAGCAGCTAACTCCCGAGGGTTTGGCAGATGGAGCGGTGTCGTGGGAATGTGGACACAGACAGGAGCAGTCAGGAGCAGGTAGTGTCTGCCAGATTAGAGCAGCCGTCAGCTGAGCCTCTGCTGCTGGTGGCATGCACCGATAACGAAGTAATCTGTGGCTGTCAGAGGGCGACAAGTAAACTGCAAGTTTAAGTTGAATGGTTTTCCCGCGGCAGGTCGCTGTTTTGAGACAGTGTGGGGCGCCGAAGATCCGCCATGGTGTTAAGCCAGAGACCGCAAATAATTTCACGGCAGCTGTGTTAGGAAAGTAAGTACGTTTACAGAAACAGAGAAACATATTAGGCAACGGCACCACTCGAAAGAGAAAAACGATTCGAGGAAGCATATTCAAATATCCAACCTGTACTGGGTAAAGTACATTAGATAGGCACAATGGCAGGTGTCGATATACTTTATCTAAAATCAAATTACTAATTTCTAACCACCTTGAACGATCGTAACATACAGAATGTACACTGATAGCACTTGAATAGGAAGAATACAAAATTTTGTATTGCCTTTTTTTCTAAAGCTGCGCAATTTGAATACAGCAAAGATTGTTATACACATTTAAGCGTGAGAAGATTTGGGGAAACGGTATTTATATGTTCAGTGTGGGATAACAGATCATGGTAGCTATTTCTAGATACACTATTGTGCTCAAGTTTAGATACTTCGTGGTCAATTATGCTAAATATAGCCACTTCATCACAATGAAATCTAAATAACACATAAACGAGACATCCCAGCAAACAAAGACTGTAAATGATGGAGAAATTCTAGTCCCATTTTATGCGCATTATCCTGTCGTCGTCCATAGGGCAGGAAGCAAGGGTGATACATCTTTTTTGTCTTCACCAAACTTTAACCACTTTGTGTTAAACAAATTTTTATTTCTCCTATCATTTACTTCCAGCTAATTATTCAATTATACTAGAGGTTAGAAGACCAGTAATTGGCCAATGCAATGAGTGCATGGCCCATTAACAAGAATCTAAACAAATAATTTTTAAGCCAGCCAAACCATTTATTAAGGCATTTAATGCGAACTGTGTGTGCACAGGATGAGCCGCCTAAATCTTGCACCACTGCTGATGCGTGGTTTTCATAGAATGGATTATTAGTCAGGGGCATGTATTGTTAGCCAATCAACAGATAGTATTAATACTTAGAAATGTGTTTCTTTGGCAAATACACACTTTTTAAATGGAACTATGCCTATTGAAACTAAAAGTAGGGTAAATTAGAATGTCGGTTGTGTATGTTGCAGGATTATACTGCGAGTCGTTTACGAGATGTCGCATTTTGAAGAGTTCCTACTCCGACACTTCTACAATACCTGTGGTAGCACACATTAAAGAACAGCACAAGTGCATACGCAAGTCATGTGGATTACGACCAGGTAATGAGACAACTGGCCGTCATTCTTTGAGTTCAAAATGACGACCTTTTTGATCCCCGGATTTGTTGTCTGTAGACTATTTTCTGTGAAGAAAGCTGCAAGACACTATCTACAAGGGCATACCAACTACCCCTATGATATGCAACGACGTATTACTGTAACCTGCTCGGACATCTTTGCTGAAGTGCTAGTACGGATGCAGCTGTCGTTTAACACCAGACTAGAAGCGTATATTGCCGATGCCGATGGCCATTTTGAACACAACCTGTGATGGTGAACTGTCTCGTTTACTGGTCGGAATCCACAGAACTTGTGTATGCACTTGGGTTTTCCTTAGCGTGTACTATAACAGGCGTTGAACAACCCTCTGTGTGGATACATTTCAAAATATGACATGTCGAAACGTCTCGCACTACAATCCTGCAACAGATGCCATTGACAATCTCACCTACCCTACTGTTAGTTTGTTAATATCATTAGGCGTTGTTTCACAAAAAATACACTTTTTATGTGTTATTACAAATAGTTTATTGGCTTACAATAGGAGCTCCTGCCTATCGATCCATTGTGTGAAAACCGCTCATCAATAGCACTTTACATTTCTGCAACATTTGCGATGCCAGTTTTACGTGATCTACCCTATACAGAGAGAGGTAATGTTGTATGTGTGGGCTCATGTTTGGTAACTTCGTAAAACAGACACGGTATGCTGTGCAGAATTTTATGAAGGCAACGACTGGTTGCAGAATTGGTAGACGGCTAATTATAGTGAGTACTGGAGACGGCCAGCGTATTCGAAACATAGCAGCGCTGAGAACAGTCAGTGTCAGTGGCAGAAAATAACTGGAATTAAATACTCATATAAATAGTACATCTCTTCTCAAAGGAGCTGATCGAGGCACCAGAGTAGGGTTGCAGCTAACGGAGTATAAGTACAATACCAAGGTCTATTTTCTTATTTTTTGTATAATTATCTAAGTCACTTCGATGGAGCATGACATAAGGAGGTCGCCTAGTCACTAGGTCTCTGTAGAGAGTTGGGATGAACTGGGGAGTTAATTAGTGCTCTGCTGGTTGGTTTCGACGTAGTGTCTCCTTCATCACTAAAAGAATTCATGCAACGGATAAGGAAGAATTTCTAGACATTCCTGACGAGACTTTTCAAGTTTGTGCTCACCTAAGCTTACTTCCCGTGCAATGGAAAATATTATTAACAGACGCACGTCGTGTATCTTCATGGAGTATCCTCTGTCGACGGTTGTGGCTTATTTAGCAGAAGGTTTCTAGCAGAATGTTGTGTAGCAAAGCCATCTAATGAAAACTTGTTTCTTTATGTGGATGGAATATTCGACCTTTGGCCGCATGGACGGGACACCTTGACTGAAATTCTCCATAACTTCAACTCACTCCATCCCAACATACAGTTTAGCATATAGTTGGAAGAAGATAGCGTCTTCCCGTTTCTTGAAGTCGTGGTGAAACGGAAGCAAGATGAAAAGCTGGTACACAGTGCATGCAGAAATCATACAAGGACTCATATGTACCTACTAGCAGCCAGTAGTTACTAGAGCTCCCAGTGTGAAGGTGTTTTACGCACACTTGATCACAGGGCACGATTACCAAGACAGCCGACCAACTGAACTGAAGCACCTGTAAATAATATTCCGAAGGAAGTGTTGCAACAGTAAGCAGGTACGGTGTGCGTTTAGACAGGTTGTGTTGAGACCATAGCAGGAAGAGCCACTAACCAGCACCTCCTTTGACAGCGATACCTCCGGAAAAGTACGCCGAATCTTGAATCGACACGAGTCTGGCCCATCGGCTAAGACCCTGACACAACTATGTTAAGTAAAGGGTGACGTAAGGTTCTGAGAACCAGGAGTCTTCCAAATCCCCTGGCACTGCTGCACGGTATCAATTTGCGTTTCTGTACACATTGCACAAAAGAGATCCACTCTGAACTTCGGTAGGCCACCAAATTAGCTCTGATCGATCATGGTACAAGAACTGGCGACACTACAGATAACAACAAAAGCGAGATATTTAGGCAATCTGTTTTCTTCTTGGATTGACCCTAAGGCCATTGGTCTTAGGGTCCAAAAAGGTCAAATTAACAAAGGCAATGGTCTACAGAAGAGTAAGTAGTGGAACCCTGCTCTGAGGCGAGAAAACGCACGGTGTCCTCGTACCGTGAGGTCGCATCTGGTGGCCACAGCGCGCAGTTCGCAACCGGGCGGCGGCACCCACATTTTCGCCACCGCGCAATGCGACGGCTGCGTGGACAACCACTGAAGCGGATTGATGGAAACGAAAACGGCCAAAATACACAGGACGCCGATCAGAGCTGAGAAATAATCATTAGGAACCACTTGAAGATGGCAACAAATCTGTCTGCTGAAGTATCGCAGATAATTTAGGATATGATCAGGCGGACACCAGAGAATTCTAGAAGTAAGAAATACGCCGAGAGAACGTCTGTTAGCAGATACTTGACTTTCTCTTCCATTCTTCTATACATTGTTCTTTTTAGAAATTTGGTTGCTTGAGATGTGAAGCTGACAATGCTACAGTTTTCGTACTTACCTACCTCTGCTATCTTTAACGTTGTGTGGATGATAATTTTACTACATTGTGATAGTACGAGACCTGACTCACGATTTTACACACCAGCAAGAATCGTTATTTCCTTGCTGCTTAGGCAGTGACTTCGGACACTCCGAAAGGATGTTGTCTATCCACTCTGCCTTATCCGAGTGCTACACATCCAAAGTTCTGTTGAACTCCGTCTCTAATACCGTATCCACTATATCTCGCATGTAGACTCTCATTACTACTTCTATCAAGTCTTCAGACAGTTTCTTCCGCTCGTTGAGGCATTCATTGCACCTTTTCCACCTTTCTCCTCTCTAATCTGTGAAATTCCATTTTCACTCTTTATGTTAAAGCCCTTAGATCCACATGAACTTGTTTTGACTGTTCGGTATGCTACTTCACAAGTATTTAGAACACAGTTTTAATTAATGGTGTGTTTTGAGTGCCACCGCCCTTTGCAACCCTGTTAAATCGAAAATCAATTAAAAACTAGCATACATAGAGTTACATTTGAAGTTAAGTTTTCGATTACAGGTGGTTTAATCAAGCAATAATTGCTATTCGGTAGTGTGTAAGTAGGCTGTTTAGGTTTTTTTGTTGGTAACGCCAC
Source organism: Schistocerca gregaria (assembly GCF_023897955.1). Lineage (NCBI taxonomy): Eukaryota > Metazoa > Arthropoda > Insecta > Orthoptera > Acrididae > Schistocerca > Schistocerca gregaria. Next base: position 841,775,022 of record NC_064931.1, read on the forward strand.
GTAGCGCTCTGTACGAAAATCACTGGCTGTGCTGTGCGCAGTGTGTGTTTAGTTTGCATTGTTGTCTGCCATTGTAGTGTTGAGCAGAGGCAGCTGGATGCTAACAGCGCGTAGCGTTGCTCAGTTGGAGGTGAGCCGCCAGCAGTGGTGGACGTGGGGAGAGAGATGGCGGAGTTTTGAAATTTGTAAGAATTGGTGTCATGAACTGCTATATATATTATGACTAGTGAGGTAAATACATTGTTTGTTCTCTATTAAAATCTTTCATTTGCTAACTATGCCTATCAGTAGTTAGTGCCTTCAGTAGTTTGAATCTTTTATTTAGCTGGAAGTAGTGGTGCTCGCTGTATTGCAGTAGCTTGAGTAACGAAGATTTTTGTGAGGTAAGTGATTTGTGAAACGTATAGGTTAATGCTAGTCAGGGCCATTCTTTTGTAGGGATTATTGAAAGTCAGATTGCGTTGCGCTAAAAATATTGTGTGTCAGTTTAAGCATAGTCGTGTATAAATTGTTCTAAGGGGACGTTTCAAGTGTAACGTTTGAGTACGCTCATAGATGTTGACACATTCTGTATGGTAGATAATCGATGCTGAGTATTGTTGGTGTTATAGTGGCGCAGGAACAGGACAGGGTTCAAAGCCGAAATCCGAACACTTCACGACACACGCAAGCTTAGCATTTGCACCATGCTTGCAGCTCTGACCATCAGTGCAGCAATAATCCGCATTTAGAGACACGTCAGCAGCTTTTGATGAGCCGTGTACGCGACCCCAACTGCAGCAAGCCTTGCTTTGTACAAAAGCTATGCTGCGATGTGGACCCAACTGCGGTTTGAATTGGCATCTGCTGTATGTTGATTTCCACCGTCAGGGACAGGGGTTTAATATGCAAGACCTTACCTTGACATACACATATGCCACCTTGCTGACGTTTTCGGGTAATTATGGAATGGATGCTTGGAAACAAACGCTCCGAATCCTGCTGTCTACGACACAATGCCACAGTTCTCGTAAGATCTAGTGCTCTAGCAGAGGTAACGAACAAGACGTCTACACCGATATCAACATGCTATTGCTTTTTGAGTGCAGGATTCGTAGGGGACCTTGAAAATGTGTCCGAAACTGACAAGGCAAATAATCTCCGCGTGGATGAATTGTACAATAGTACATCAGTCAAATCAAGAAATATCTAGTACTTGGTAATTAAAAATTTATATGGGTTTGCCAGCAGTTTCTACTTATTAGTGGTTTTCAACAGTTGACACACGCTGAAACTGATATGTTATATCTTTCAGCTGTAGCTAAAGATTCTGGTGTAGGCTATATTTCAGAGGTAGACTTAACGATTTGAGCCTACGTCGAGAGCACAAATCTTCACAAAACGATTTCCAAAGCTGGTGACTATGCTGAGATAAAAAGGAATGTAAATGACACATTATAGGAACCTCGAGAAATTGAATTTAGGGCTGAAACTCACAAGACACCCCTTCACTACAAGATCACAGAAGGCCAAAGATGTATACGTTATTTAGCGCCGCACATATTGTATACAATACAACCACAGTATCGGATGCTAATGGTAACAGCGCTGGGGCTGGAGGTATACAGTGGTGAGCAGAGCATGAGGCTACAGAGCGTAGTTCAACTGCTTAGTCGACAAGTATCTCCTAACAGTGCTACAGCGCTAGTGGTGTTCTTACAAAGCAGAGCAAAGAAAACATTGCATCATATCTACAACGACAGTTGCCGAAGTTGACATTTAGTCAAAAAGGAAAGTAGTAGGGTAAAGTGAAAACGAGGAAAACTTATGTCAAACTGATAACAAATTTATATCAAATTAATTAATTAATTGATCAATTAATTAGCCCTACTGTTGATACAATGGAATTTCCCTGGCAGGCATGTGTTGAATTTCTCCATCACCCTTGTAGTACATCCCTACCACACCCCTCCACTCCCTTCCCCTCACCTCCCCAACACAGGAAAACATGGTGGGAAAAATTTCTAAGTCTGTGTTGGACTGGAAGGATCTCACTAGAGTAGGCTAATATATTGTCAATCAATTGCATTAAACTATTTAAGGCATTGGAATATTGTTTAAAAATTTGCATGAACATTATTTTGGTATTTATTTAAAAAATTAGCAGGAGCCAATGCGGTGCAGAATACTCTTTATTTAAACACTCTGTGGTGATGGATTTCACACAGTTTATTTATTTGTGAGTGCAGGATTTCACGGCGAATTTCATATATGAAGTCTTCATGGGTTGTCAGCCGAGTAGCGTCTTTCTCTCGTAGCAACGTTTCGATGGAATGCGTCTCCATCATTGTCAGGCGAATATGATGGGGACGCATTCCATCGAAACATTGCTACGAGAAGACAACGCTACTCGGCTGACAACCGGTGAAGACTTCATGTAGTTTATTTCTTTATTTCATGTAACTAAGAACTGCTGGAATATCTTTGTGTGCTCACAGTCTTTTCGTATATATATCAGCCAGAGTTTCTTTCCATACCAGACTGCTCAAACATACTTATATTTCGATTACGTCCTAAATATACCCGAAAAAATACAGGGCTATCACAGGTATTTCGAATCTCACACTGGAAGTAGCACTAATCCCAAGACAAGGTATCAGGAAATAGCACACCTTTTCGTTGTTGCGCTGACAGGTAGGAGGTGGTAGGAACCACTAGCTTTTCACTGCCACAAACATCAGACGTGAAGTCCTGCTCTGATTACAGTACTACAGATTGGCAGTGGGAATGATATATTACAGAAAACGTCGCTTGTAAAGAAGTAGCATTCCACAAAGATCGTGAAGAAACCCTACCTAACACATAAACCTCAAATGTACTCTATTAAAAACGCACCAGCTAACTACTCCGAGCAGATGCTCGGTGCTAGGAAAATCACTGCCTTAGTGCACTTGAGTGGTACCGTTGTGACAACACATCTGCCTCCCATGGCGTCTGGAAACCTTGTGTACAGGCCTACACATAACTACTAATGACCCCAGCAGTCGAAGCGACATAAGTGGGAACTACTGACTGGGGATCATATCACAAAGAGGGACTTGGTCCGTCCCCACCTGTGTACACAGATGTCAGCAAATCAAGTAATTACAAAGCACTCGTCCTATATTGGGCTTATGTATATAGAGACTTTTGAGAACACAAGAACACTCCTCCACATTTTGCACATAGGCCATGCGATCGTGATGGTAGCCAAACGCACACTGAGCAGTAGTTTGCTATCCGTCCACACCAAGGACGCCTCGAGCATCGCCTCCTGGACATTCCAGTAATCGCGAAGGAGATCTTGGCATCCTTTGACATTTGATATCTGATAAACCACATCGGCTCTCTCTTATGTGGCTACTTCCTGTCTGTGCATCAACCAACGTCTCCAAATACGCGGACAGAGGTTTTCTTCCCTCCTCAAAGTACTGCATCGTTATTGAGTAATGGAGGGTAAGAAGAGAGAGGTCGTGCAACTGCGATGTAAAAATTGGTGTGAAATAGTCCATTTACAAAACCGTATCTCATTAATTGTTTAACAATTTACGGGTCTCTAATAGATCGCTTAAAACCCACACCAGCTCCTTAAAATATATTGAACGTTTGAGAATTTCACACAGACATTATGCGTATCACCTAACTAAATTTCCACCACAAATAGATAGTTTCGCTAAATATAGCTGAGGTCTTGTATACACGGTCGCTTGGGAAAACAAGCGCCCTCTTCCACCACAACGTTTCTGACAGATATGTTGTGTCTAGGAATCCTGCATTACCCTGTCCACCAGACAAACAATCGAACAACTCATAATAATGAGTTTTATTACCGTAAGACAAGATACAATTACTAACTTTTATAGATGTGTCACAACCAAAGGGTGACATATAAAATATTCACTACTCTTCATAAAAGACAAACTCAGGTTTGTGCTACATGGAGATAGCTACTAATAGAGGCTACGATGCAACACCTGACGAAGTGGCTAACACTGAAGCTCCTGTCGAAGTGGGTTCCGACTAGTCGGCTGTGACCCTTATGTCCTCTTCACCTAGGAGCCGCTGCTCTTGCGTTGTCGTCCTGGAGGGAGTTCTGTCAGCATGCGATTGGCTGTCCTATACTCACAGCCATCTGTTCTCTATCGTTCCTGACTGGCGTGTCCGTCATCGGATAAGGAGCATGACAGCGGGTGGCGGGGGAGAGGGGGGGAGGCAGAAGTGTGGATGCTCTGATGGAGCGGAAGCTGAGGCTGCAGGGGACGTCAGACTTCAGGTCGTACGTCGACATCCGGCCTTCGCTCTGGTGGAAACGTCCCCTGGAAAACGCCCAGAAGGGTACGTGTCCACCTCCAGAGGTCTACACCAAGCAGTCTAAGGCGTCAGCCGCTGCAGCGTGGGTGGGTCCTGCTCCATCGGTATGACGAGAGGAGACGGAGGAGGCGAAGGCTCAGTCTCCATGGGGTCGTCCCGCGGTGTCGTGTTGACTCAATGGACGCTGTTGTGGCCGCACTGTCCAAGGGGTCCGTGGATCTGGGAGAAGAGATACGGAAGTATCACTGTGCACATGACAGTGGCGAATTTGATTGTGATCTCGGCGCTGCAATGCGTCTGGGCCTGAAGTGAGATACATGCTTCCGCTAAGTCGACGAAGGATGTCACCCTGCGCCCACCGCCTTCGGCCGCTAAAAGCCCTCAGTATCACAATATAATGGGGCGCGAAGCGATACTTGGGGCCTTCTTTGTGCGCCGAGTGCCGAGGAGGGTGGTGCAGGTGGAGCAGTGTCCGATGGCGGCAGCCGTGAAGCAGTTCCGCCGGCCATGGTCCATCTCATGGATGCTAACGATAGGAGGCTAGAAACTGTTGCAATGCTTCATCCCTGCTGTGTGCGATGCGAAGTTTGGCCATCTGCTGCTTGAAGGTTCTGACAGAACGTTCCTCTTCGCCGTTTGACTATGGATGGTACAGTGCACTTGTTAGACGGTGTATGCCATTGCTTTGCCAAGTACAGTGTCGACGCGCTAACTGTTTCGTATGAACAATCCCCCAGTGTCCTTGGTGAAATAACTCTAACACTTCTTTTTGCAAGGCTTGGCGACCAACACAGGTGACAGTCCACTGTCATTTTGAACAAGAATCACACCTTGCTATATAGCGAGGCTGTATCGACGAGCAAGATCGATGCACTACAGAGCTCTTTATGCTATGCAACGAGCGAGGCCAAGATGTGGGAATGTATTTTACGAAAATGTTCAGATCTAATTCAGCTTCCGTGGTCTGTGCAATTTTCCTATAGTTCAGAGGAAAGGACTGAAGCATTTCAGAATCCTGAGCATCGATGTGACAACAAAATCTATCATGGCAAATTGGAAGACGGGATCGTCCGTCCGTCTTACCATGTTGAGCTGTCGGTCGACCCACAATCTCGTACTGGTATTGAGACCACAATAAAGGCCATCTCGGCAATTTTTGGGCAGTTCGTACAGGAACCGGCTTCATTGGATGAAACAAGGATTGCAATGGCTTGTGATCTGTCACTAAGTAGAATTTTTGGCCATAAAAACAGTGTTGGAATTTGGTGACACCATGCACTATAGCCAATGCCTCTTTCTCTGTTTGTGAATAGTTACACGGAGCTTTGAACAACACTTTTGTTGCGAAAGCAATAGGCTTGTCTTTATCATCAAATCTCTGCGAAAGTACTGAGGTGATTCTGTAAGAGGAAGTGCCAAATTGCAAAAAAAAAAAAAAGATTCAAATGGCTCTGAGCATTATGGGACATATCATTGAGGTCATCAGTCCCCTAGAACTTAAAACTACTTAAGCCTAACTAACCTAAGGACATGACACACATCCATGCCCGAGGCAGGACTCGAAACTACGACCGTACCGGTCGAGCGGTTCCTGACTGAAGCGCCTAGAACCGCTCGGCCACACCGGCCGGGTATCAAATTGCAACACAACTGATTTGTCAGGACCAAATTGAACCAAACATCGATCACTGAGCAATGCATCTGTAGGTTTTTGGAGAACTACTTGGCACTCATCTGTCCAAACAAAGGAGGCATTCTTGTGACGCAAGCGAAGCAATGGAACTGGACTTTTGCGGTATTCGGTATAAACTGAATATAATAGTTCATTTCCCGTAAGACTGACTGCAATTCTGTGACATTGCGGGGAACTGGAAGGCACATATGGCTAACAAATGTAACTGAAGAGGATGTACACCTTGACTGCTTATGATGTGGCAAGATACTGCAACTGAGGTTTAAAAAAATCACACTTGTCCAGTATACACGTTAGTCCTCCATCAGATAACACACGAAACGAAGGACGGAAATTGGCAGTGGGTTCTTCGTGTGTACGACCTGCTACAATAATAACGTCCAAATAATTTGGTACCTGAACAGTTAGTTGTTCCAAATACCACTAGAAAATGGCAGGTGCGGAATCACTGCCAAAAGGCTAACACAAATATTTAAACAAGTTCAAACGCTTGTTCACAACACACACACAGTTTGAGATTCTTCATATAGTGGTATTTGAAGATATGCGTCGTGCAGATCCATTGTTGAAAAGTAGCGCCCAGCGTCTAATTTGTCCATTACGTTCTCTGGACGTGGCAATGGATAAGTATCAACAACAGTTTGTCAGTTGACTGTAGACTTAAAGTCAACATAGAGGCGAATGCGACTCGAAAATTTGTGGAGCAGAACTAGTGGACTTGCCCACTGACTGGCTTATATGGGCGCAATAACTCCACCATCTTGCAATTCTTTGAGTTCAGCAGCCACTTTGTCCCGTAATGCAATGGGAACAATTATGGGCCGGCAGAATTTCAGCTGAGCGTTGCCTTTCATAATCATATGTGCAACAAAATTGTTAGCCTTGCTTCAACCTTCACAAAAGAATTCAGAGAACGTTGTTTTGTCTAAAACTGACATGGTGAGACCGTGGCTGTGTACAATTAATATGATTTTGAAACCAACTACTCTATTAGCAACACATATGAGTTCACTGACAAAATTACGGATTTACACATTCCACCGACAGCCATATGTGCATTGCTTGATATTGTAAATCTCTATACTAACATCCCTATACAGGACACCATAAATATAATCAAGAACAATCTGCTTAAACACAAGAGAGTGAGTATGGCAGAAGTCTATGGGCTCATTGAGTTACTCACACTGGTGCTCTCACACAATTACTTCAAGTTCAATAACGAAATTTACAAACAGAATGATGGGTTGGCAGTTGGTAGCAGCCTAGCTGGGAAGTTAGCAGACATTAACATAAACCACTTAGAATCTACATTTTTCAAAACTAACAGTCACATCAACAGCAAAATCATCTACTATGAAAGGTATGTAGATGATACAATTATTCTTTTTGATGGCACTAATGAAGAAATTCACACATTAGCAACCAAGCTGAGCAGCATGCACAATAACATCAAATTCATTGTTGATCATGAATCTAATAACAGTATCAATTTCTTAGATTTAAAAATTTCCAGCAGAAACCAGAAACATCACCTTGAAATTTTTAGAAAGCTAGCAGCTCATCTTGCCATCCAAACCTACATAAGATGGCATATTTCAGGTCCATGCTTAATTGCTTGCATAAAATACCACTGGAACCAGTTGAACAACATATAGAAACCAATATCATCAAAGCCATAGCTCTAAACAATGGATATAGGCCACACATGATTGATAAATTATCACAAAAAATCCAAAAAACAGCACACAATAAAGCCCCACACCAGACACCTCTACAGTCAACACACACGTCTGCAGAAATCAGCAGAAAATATGTCTCACTTCCTTTTCTAGGGAGCATATCCCATAAAATAAATAATCTCATAAAAAACACAAACATAAATATAAGCTTCCACACAGACTATAAACTTCAGCAGCTTACCATTCATAACATAAAGAATAACAACTCCCCCATACAAAAGATCAGGTATATGTAGACTCAGATGACAAAATTGCCCTTCCTTCTATATTGCATAGACTGGGAGAAACTTTGAGATTCCATTCAAACAACATTTAGATGCCATATATCTGAGCAAAGCTTCAAAATCTGCGTTTGCGCACAACTCGCAGTAAATATGGAGTAAAAAAGACTGAAGACCACATTAAAATATTCCATCATGTTGAGAAAGGTAGCCTCATGAATGTGCTTGAAGAGATAGAAATACATACACATAAAAGCAAATCAGCACATCATATTCTTAATGAACAGATGGAGCTAGCCAATGTAACCTTTCTACAAATCTTCACTCACCTATTATCCAGTCTAAAACATAAATAAACGTTGCTCCTTTTAACAACAACACGATATCAATAATCCAAATAGTGTATTACATCATAATATGGCTGCCTGCTCAATCATACAATGCTGCAGCTTTAACATTGATTTAAAAATAAAAGTGGTGCTCCATACTACATTAATACAATTACTACTGTCACACTATTTATGTATCTCATGTATTTGTTGTCACCTGTTTATTGCAGTGTATTTACACAAAACTATATAAGTAACATTCATGAAACTGGCCATCACATTTTTACAATTTAATTGTAATTAATGCTCACTGAATATGGTATTCTTTGTAATATATATACCTGTAATGTTACCTTTATTCCTTGAAAAAAAAAATCTTTACAGCTACTATACTTGATTCAAAATTTCAGTGCACCATATATGCTAATATAATTGGTACTGTCATATTATTCATTCCATCTCACCTCTGTGTTGCTCCTTGTATATAGCAAAACTGATTAACTTACAAAACCTAACAGGGTACACACTTCAGAAACCATTAAGTAAAAGTGTGAAGGTGCTCAACCCAGTATCTATAGATCGCTTCAGAGCAAGTTAAGGAAATGTAAACTGAGAAGATGTATATAATGAGCCAAATCCTAATGATAAATGCAGCATATGTCTTGATAAATTCATATAAAAAATGGTTCAATTGGCTCTGAGTACTATGGGACTTAACTGCAGTGGTCATCAGTCCCCTAGATGCCCGAGGTAGGATTCGAACCGGCGACCGTAGCAGTCGCGCGGTTCCGGACTGAGCGCCTAGAACCGCCAGACCACCGCGGGCGGCTAATAAATTTATATCCCTTTTCGAGCATTGCTTTCCAAAGAAAATTACTAAATGTAACACTAAAAACTTTTCAAAGTTTTACTACTGGTTTCAAAGTGTCTTCAGAAAGAAAAAGAAAACTGTATGAGACAGTAAGAACTAGTAAAGATCGAGAAGTAGTTTCACACTATAAAAATTATTGTAGTAACACTGAGCAAAGTTGTAAGGAAATCAAGAAATATATACATTGGAGGAGAAATTAACAACTCCAGCATCAAAATTAAATCAATATGGAATGTTGTTAGAAGGGAGACAGGAAAAGTAACCAATGGGGTATGTAGTATTATTGTTAAAGAGAATGGGAGCATCTTAACCAACAGTACATAGGTAGCCAATGTGTTTGACAGTTACTTCTTAAGTGTAGGAGAAATATTGGTGAGAATAGTTCAAAAGAAAAAGCCAAGCAGTAAGTGGAAGAGTCGGGTTTGAAAAATTTTAGTCAGATTACGATTCATCTAACCACCTCTTGTGAAATAAGGAAAATTATTAAATTTTTGAAAAATAAATTTTCTGTTGGGGTAGGTGATATCTCTAACAAGTTATTAAACCAATGTGGACCAATTACAGTTGATGTTTTGAGTCATATATGTAATGCATCACTGACTCTGGGTATGTTTCCAGACAGGCTAAAGTATGATATTGTCAGGCCTGTCTACAAAAAGGGGGAAATCACAGATGTCACTAATTACCAGACAGTATCCCTGCTTACAGCATTTTCAAAAATCTTTGAGAAATTAATGTACTCAAGAGTGGTTATACATCTCAACAGAAATGGGATACATAGGAAATCACAGTTCTGATTTCAGAAACGCTGTTCCACTAAGACAGCAATATACAATTTCACTGTCCACATAATACAGTCTTTAAATAGTAAAACGTCACCAGCAGGAATATTCCGTGACTTATCCAAAGCATTTGATTGTGTGAACCATGAAGTTATGTTAGAGAAATTACAATTATATGGTATAAATGGAACAGCATATGAGTTGTTTTAAGTCATATCTACAGAACAGGAAGCAAAAAGTCTCTTTATATGCTTCAAGCGATTCAAAGGAGTTTGCAACTTCATCTAACTGGGGTGAAATTACATTAGGTGTTCCACAATTTTCGATCATGGGTCCTCTCCTGTTCTTGACGTATGTGAATGACCGCCCTTCTTATGTGAAACAAGATGCTGAACTAACACTGTTTGCTGATGACACAAGCATAACTATTAATCCAGTAAAAGAAAGTCCGATAGAAAATGATACAAATAAGGTATCTGGAAAAGTTATTAATTGGTTTTTGGCAAATGGGCTTGCTCTGAACTTTGAAAAAACACAGTACATCCAATTTTATCCTGCAAAAAGTTTGATTCCTTCAAGAAACATAACACATCAAGAGAAGTCAGTAGGCAGGGTGGAGCATACTAAGTTTTTCAGTGTACATATAGATAAGAACCATAATTGGAAAATTCATGTTTTGGATCTCCTAAAGCGACTAGGTTCAGCAACTTTCGCAATCAAAATAATTGCCAATTTTGAAGATGTAGAAATTAGTAAGCTGACATACTTTGCATACTTCCACTCTCTGATGTCATACAGAATAATATTCTGGGGCAACTCAACACTTATGCATGAGGTATTCACTGCTCAAAAGAAAGTAGTTAGAGTAATGTGTGAGGTTCATAGTCGCACATCTTGTAGGCATCTGTTTAAAAGGTTAGTAATTCTTACAACTGCTTCACAGTACATTTATTCAGTAATGAAATTTTTTCTCAACGACATGGACCAGTTTAAAATCATCAGCGACATTCATGATTACAATACCAGAATAAAGAAAGACCTACACTATCCTTTACTTAACCTATCTTGGGCACAAAAGGGGTAAAATACGCTGCTATAAAGCTTTTGGTTAAATTAACAAATGAAATAAAATGTATGAAACACAGCAGTAATAGTTTCAAAAACAAAGTGAAACCATACCTCCTTGACAACTCCTTCTATACCATAGATGAATGCTTGGATATGAGTAAATAAATCTGGAGATATAATATATGCATTTTGTGCCATTCAAGGGAATGGGATAGATAATAGAAATATTTAGGTACAACACTATAATGTAAACAAAAATAAGAGAAAAGAAAAAAGAAACTTGTTTACTGTGCGCATTTCTTGTGCATTTGACACGCTCCACGTCATAACGGTTTTTCCGTGCTATTGATCAATGGAACACATAACTAACTAACCACCTATTTACATAATACCATATAAGTAGCATTCACACAAACTGGTTACCACATCTGTCAACTTCGTCTGTAATATCATATGCTCATAACGTAACATTTAATTTTGTGTTTTAACTTTCACTATGTTACGTTATTCTTTAAAAACAATCACACTGTGAAATGAAAGCAATCTGTACATTTTGATGTCTCTGAGAGAGACTAACACTGTTATATTTGTAAATCTGCAATCTTTGTTATAACTTCTCATATGGCAAATTTCTTTTAGTGTATGTGTGTGTTTGGTTGTGTGTATGGTGCTTTACACAATATGGTGATGTACAAATTACATTAGTGCTGTATATATTTTGGAATATTCGAAAAATACAGTCCCTCAACTTGGCAACAAAATCGCGCGGAATTTTCGACGTAAGTACCATCACCACCTAACCTCACATATTTATTTACTGTGTAGTTCATCGTTTGGAGGTTAGTTATTTTCACATAGGGTGCTTTTAACACTGTTTTCTGCCGTAGGGCAACAACACACCAAAAATACTTCGCCAAAGTGGAAGAACAAAAATCGAAAACGGACGATAATGTGAAGTGTATCTTTAAAATAATGTGAATAGCCGTCTGATGATGAACTTGCCAGTTCGAAACCGGTAACGCCACTATTTACCTAAATAAATAGCAGTATTAGTAGTGGTTGCTTGCTGTTTTCTTCTTTGTAAGAATTAACCTTCATTAATCTGCATTACTTCAGTGAATTCTTTCAGCGAGCGAGCTCCACTGTCTTTGGCACTGAATGCAGATATGTTCTCACAATCACGTGATTGTAGCACAATGAAAATCAGAGTTCGCGAATGCGAGCTATACGTGGCAGACAAAGTACATTTTCGAAGAACGGAAATGTCTTGTCCATTATAAGGCATGCTGAGGCGCCTGGGCAGGGGGTGGGAGAGGTGGGTCGCTCATTTTGGAATAGGCAAATGCCATAAACAGAAAATACAACCAATAAAAATATACAAGCTGAGTAAATTTCTGCAACACCCACCTGAAAACACTGAATAGAAGAAAACGCTATAAGATACACTCTTAAAACACGTAAACACACCTGAGCAATGAAAACACAAGGTAGAATTAAGGTCCCAGCAAAACACGAAAACCCATCAGAAAACAAAACAGAGGCAATCGGCGGCAGCTGACGGCTCGACTTTCTAACGTTGCCGCTATGTTATTCGGACATCTTCGTCGCCATGTTAATCGTTCATCCTCATCATCACGTTGTTGTGTCTAACAGTACTACTTTCACAGTTTACTAAACAAACAATCAAACAATTCGTGTAAATGAGTCTTATTACAATACGACAGGATGAAAGTACTGAACTGTGATAGATGTGTCGCAAGCAAAGGGCGACATACCAAATAAATCACTCTTCTTAACACAAGTCTGTGCGACTTAGAGATAGCTACTGATGTCGTCCTGGAGGGACGTCGGTCAAAATGCAATTGGCTTACATCTACTCACAGCCGTCTCTTCTCTATCGTTCCCGACTGGCGTGCCAGTGCTAACTATACGCCGTAACAAGAAATATCCAGGGAAAGAAACCATACGATTGCTCACACTCGCTATCGCAAAGCGTGCAGTGTCAGCATACTGCTGGAGAACCGCTGCGGCGCCGGTGAGGTCATCGCGTACTCGCGTGCACGCCACTCGCAAGAGGCCCGCAACACACATTGGCCACGCTGGCACCTGCAGGCACATATGCAGTTGCACCAGAAGCTTTGACGTCAGAGCAACTGTTATCACGACCGCTGAGGAGTCAACTGGCCTATTTATAAGGGAAAATATTCATACAGCGCAGACCCTTGCCATATTGAATCTTCACAAAATTTCACATAAAAATCGGAGAATATTCGTGACACACGCGATCTTGAAGGCTTCCTAACACACATTGAGCATTAGTTCACTATTCACCGGCCAAGATGGGGACACGGTTACGTCAGCTACCCCCTCAAATCCAAACCATCTGCTTTGGGAGGCACAGCAGTGGCTCGCTCCTTAATCCGTATCCACAATCACAGGGATTGCAGCAGCTCATAAACCTCTGTTACTGACTTAGAATCAGTACTATTATGAAACTGAAGATTTGATTTATGTACAAGATGTGGCCCGGAAATGGAGTACTTCGCACATACAATCGTTTTTCTTGGGGAGTGTGCCGAAGTAGGTGTTCTATAGGCTTGGTGGACATCATTCATGGCACATGCTTTGGAAGCCCTGTTGTAACTGTGATATGCTGTTAAAGATTGCATGTTACACACAGAACAACTCAATAATACAAGTCAAAATTAGGGAATACCACAAATCTGATACAGACAGAGAAACAATGGAAAAGAGTTTTAAATGTGTGATAAATGACTTACTGCAACATCTCCCTTTTTCTAGAATGCGTCATTACTGTACCATTAAATCCTATGTGTTTATAGCCCCTATCAACGGATTAGTCCTTATGCTTCTGTGATCCTTTAACTCAATTCCATGTCTGTTTAAATATCGATGGTTCTCTTTTTCAAGGGAAGCATCCAACAAAGTTGTCGACTTATAGATATCCCTATTACATCATGTAGAGCAGATTGATTTGGTAGCTGACACTGCATAGTTGTGGCTGATAGAGAATACAGAGAAGCACATTGTAAATACTGCTTGTTATAGTTTAAAACTCATAAACAGTCTTAGACAGAGTCAAACAGATGAATCATTCTGTAGCTACACTCCTGGAAATGGAAAAAAGAACACATTGACACCGATGTGTCAGACCCACCATACTTGCTCCGGACACTGCCAGAGGGCTGTACAAGCAATGATCACACGCACGGCACAGCGGACACACCAGGAACCGCGGTGTTGGCCGTCGAATGGCGCTAGCTGCGCAGCATTTGTGCACCGCCGCCGTCAGTGTCAGCCAGTTTCCCGTGGCATACGGAGCTCCATCGCAGTCTTTAACACTGGTAGCATGCCGCGACAGCGTGGACGTGAACCGTATGTGCAGTTGACGGACTTTGAGCGAGGGCGTATAGTGGGCATGCTGGAGGCCGGGTGGACGTACCGCCGAATTGCTCAACACGTGGGGCGTGAGGTCTCCACAGAACATCGATGTTGTCGCCAGTGGTCGGCGGAAGGTGCACGTGCCCGTCGATCTGGGACCGGACCGCAGCGACGCACGGATGCACGCCAAGACCGTAGGATTCTACGCAGTGCCGTAGGGAACCGCACCGCCACTTCCCAGCAAATTAGGGACACTGTTGCTCCTGGGGTATCGCCGAGGACCATTCGCAACCGTCTCCATGAAGCTGGGCTACGGTCCCGCACACCGTTACGCCGTCTTCCGCTCACGCCCCAACATCGTGCAGCCCGCCTCCAGTGGTGTCGCGACAGGCGTGAATGGAGGGAGGAATGGAGACGTGTCGTCTTCAGCGATGAGAGTCGCTTCTGCCTTGGTGCCAATGATGGTCGTATGCGTGTTTGGCGCCGTGCAGGTGAGTGCCACAATCAGGACTATATACGACCGAGGCACACAGGGCCAACACCCGGCATCATGGTGTGGGGAGCGATCGGCTACACTGGCCGTACACCTCTGGTGATCGTCGAGGGGACACTGAATAGTGCACGGTACATCCAAACCGTCATCGAACCCATCGTTCTACCATTCCTAGACCGGCAAGGGAACTTGCTGTTCCAACAGGACAATGTACGTCCGCATGTATCCCGTGCCACCCAACGTGCTCTAGAAGGTGTAAGTCAACTACCCTGGTCAGCAAGATCTCCGGATCTGTCCCCCATTGAGCATGTTTGGGACTGGATGAAGCGTCGTCTCACGCGGTCTGCACGTCCAGCACGAACGCTGGTCCAACTGAGGCGCCAGGTGGAAATGGCATGGCAAGTCGTTCCACAGGACTACATCCTGGATCTCTACGATCGTCTCCATGGGAGAATAGCAGCCTGCATTGCTGCGAAAGGTGGATATACACTGTACTAGTGCCGACATTGTGCATGTTCTGTTGCCTGTGTCTATGTGCCTGTGGTTCTGTCAGTGTGATCATGTGATGTATCTGAACCCAGGAATGTGTCAATAAAGTTTCCCCTTCCTGGGACAATGAATTCACGGTGTTCTGATTTCAATTTCCAGGAGTGTATATACTGCAGTTCCTTCAGCTTGTAACACAATGCTCTATAGCTAAGGACACTATAAAAATCTATAAGGTCTTTGCCGGTAACTTTGGGGTCACACTTGGGCTTGTGATCCGACGTGCATACATTTATTTCCCTACATTTTGTGATCATCCACATTAAACAGCCTATTCCAGTCGTCGTATCGCTGTCCAACAAAACTTACTGTTTAAGTTGTTCCCGGTACTCCCATGTCAACTGTTTCTTGTATTCCTCTTACTTTCACACACTCGTTCCCATGTACAAGAATTTCAGACATGTAAGTACTCCATCGTTCCACCTCAATTTCCTCACGATCTCGCGTGTCTTCCCTCAGTTTATACGTATCTTCCGTCGGGTTTCGTAATTTTACCGATTTTATGTCACTTCTTCTCATGTGATAATGCCGTCACTTCCGGCCATGTAAGCTAAAATTGCTTGTAAATGCAGTATAGTCGTCAAAACCTAGCGCAATTGTTGTATTCTTCTGTATATGTATGCACTTGTATCGCTTTCACGTAGGGGGCCCCATAGCATAGGATAGGTTTGGGATAGTATCGGGTGGATTCACCAGGCGTTATGCCCAGGATAGGGTTCGAAGTGGATTCACAATGATTTACTGCTGGGATAGGGTTCGAAAGTGGATCCACGGTGCATTATGGTCGGGATAGTTTTCAGAGGTGGATTCACCATGCGTTATGACTGGGATAGCGTTCGAAGGTAAATCTACTCGCAATATGTCTGGGACAGTCTCTGAAGGTGGATTCATTGACAGTAGGTTCGCAGTATGATCTGTGGACCCCCCACGGGAAACTAATACACACACAAACATATATACAAAAAATTGAGCAAATGGGATAAGAATTAACAGCTGTACTGAACTTACAAACAATTTCAGAATATGTGACTGCAAGTGATGTCATATTTCTAAATCTAGAAGATGATATCTATTCGGATTTCACTCCAGTCGTGTAAGACTGGCGCTAGTACCGCCATTATGAGTAAAGGAATCAGATTTTGATTTAAATACACGTTGTTGCGATCGTAAGCGTTAGTTAAGTCTGAGATTGGACGTGGTGAGTTGATGTCAAGACCTCCTCTTAAGTGACGGGGACGCCATTATCAACACCTCACAGAGTTTGAATGGGGTCATGTAATACAGCTACTAGAAGCTGGATGTTCCTTTGCGATTTTACGGAAAGACTTTGCAGGAATGTAGGCACTGTACATGACTGCTGGCAGGGTGGTCTCAAGAAAGTACTGTCGCGAGAAGATCTGGATCTGGATGGATACGTGGCAATACCGAGAGGGAACACCATAGTGTTTAGTGCATAACTGTGGGGGATCGGACTGCATCTGCAGCAGCAGCTTGGACAGTAGTTGGCAACACAGTGACACAACGAAGTGTAAGAAATCGGTTACTTAAGGGACAGCTTCGAGTATTCTTCTGTCCACAAGTCATTGCTATTTTCGAGTTTAATGTTGTCAAGCGAGAGCTCATTGGAAGGCTGGGCGGATGTCCGTTGTGTTTTCTGATGAAAGCTGGTTCTGCTCGGTACTAATTATGGCCGTGCTTTCGTTAGAAGGAGGCCAGTCGAGGAACTGCCACCAATGTGTCTACGTGCTACACACCTGCAGCTACGGTTTGCGGTGCGCTATCGTATGACTGCAGGGGAACTCTCGTTGTTGTTGCGGGCACTCTGAGTGCTAATTTGTACGTCAGTCTGGTGATTTGACCTGTTGTGCTGCCATTCATGAACAGCATTCCAGAGGGATAACAGTCGACCACCTACCGAAGCTGTGACCCAACAAGCTCTACAGAGTGTCGAGACGTTGCCTTGGTGTGACTAATCACCAGGTCTGTCTCCAGCAAACAGTACTAACCTTCTCAGTATAGACTAACCTAATGCACACAGGCATGGAACTTCATCCCACAAACTGTAATTCGGCACCTTTAGAGCACAACTCATGAACGTTTGCATGCATTCGACATTCTGGCGGTTACACTAGTTACTAATGTACCAGCATGTCACATTTGCAATGGCTTATCTCGCGCTTACATTAACCTGTGTTCCTACAGTGCTACTCACTTAAAAATTTGTCTCGACAACTGTATTTAATCTCTCCATATTAATTATTATTTGGTGTTGCAAATTTTCTTATCCGTCATTGTAAAATTAACGTGATAATGGCCAGTGATTCCTTCAGCGTAGATACACACCAAACTCGAAGTCTTACAGGAATGAGTGAGGTGCTACGAATAACGAGTCCAATGGGCAATACTACATCAGTTGGGTTTGGTAAAAGTTGAGAATTTTGGTCTGACGGGAGGCATGTAGGGTAGTCTGTGAGATTGTGGTGACCACTGTGTCCGGGTGGCGTATTGTCAGCTCATCAGCCTAGTAAGCAAGAGACCCGCGCTCGAATCCCGTTATGTCACGGATACTCAACTTTCCTCATGTGACAACTAATGTCATTAAATCCTTGGTGTCTTGATAAATATCCGGCCGTGTTCACTACCATATGTGCAGAAGGAAGCACTCATAAATGTAACAGATGAAATGTTAAGGTTCAAATGGCTCCGAGCACTATGGGACTTACCTGCTGAGGTCACCAGTCCCCTAGAACTTAGAACTACTTAAACCAAACTAAACTATGGACATTACACACATCCATGCCCGACGCGAGATTCGAACCTGTGACAGTAGCGGTCTCACTGTTCCAGACTGTAGCGTCTAGAGCCGCTTGTCCACAACGGCCGGCCAGTGTTAAGGGAAGGTATCGTTACATAAATCACAGGTGCGTCAATTCCCTGTTATTGACGAATCCAAAGAAGAACAATGCTCTAGTGAAGTGATACAGGGTGACGGTCGTGGACTATCGAATGTAATATGACACTGTGCTAGTACTGTATATCCGATTTGCATTGTGATGAGGTTTTAGATACCTTAGGAAAGGCCAAATACTTAACCACTTTAGACTGTGCAAAGGGTTATCATCAGATATTGCTGAAGGAGATTTATAAATAGAAAACATCCTTTTCTACTTCAGAAGGAAGTTATGTGTACAAGAGCTAACTGATTGTAATAATACGCAATGGAGCAACTTTTCAAACACTCATGAACACAGAGCTAATTGGACTTCAAGGAGAGAAGATTTTCGTGTATTTATAGGATGTATTTGTGTTTAGAGCTGGGGTCGAAATACATAATGCAAGAAGCATTTGAGAGGCTCCCATTGCTCAACCTAAAATTTCTGGTCGACAGGTGAAATTATGACAGAAGCAGGCCGGCCGAAGTGGCCGAGCGGCTCTATGCGCTACAGTCTGGAACCGCGCTGCTGCTACGGTGCAGGTTCGAATCCTGCCTCGGGCATGGATGTGTTTGATGTCCTTAGGCTAGTTAGGTTTAAGTAGTTCTAAGTCTAGGGAACTGATGACCTCCGATGTTAAGTCCCATAGTGCTCAGAGCCATTTGAATAATTTGACAGAAGCAGTGAAACCCGACCCACGAAAGGCAAGCGCCGTAGAATACTATCCTTGACCTAGTCACACGCAGAAGTTGAAGACCCTCCTAGGGCTACTCTTGTTTTACTGATGGTTTATTAAGGACCTCAGATAGAGAGCGAAACACGTACATGCATTACTGGAAAAGGAAGCAACAACGAACTGTCGACCCAACAGGAACAGCTATGCGGGATATAAAAGCAAATATAATTAGCTAGTGAATTTTTAGTATTCTGATTTTACGACGTAGTTCATAATCACAACAGACACCAGCAATAAAATGATTGGGGCCTTACCAAGTCAGGGAGAACTAGGGTAGGGTTTACCAGTAGTCTTCGTATCCCCGAACTTTTAACCGTGCTGAAAATGGACGTAATACGACTGAGCAAGACGTTTCAGCCCCAGTGCGCACAGTGAATAACTACCGACATCCATGCACGAAAGACGACTTGTCGAATGTACTGGTCATAAACTCTAGAAGTGGTTGGCCCTTGTAAGTCAACCGTCATTAACATTAGTGATATTTAGGATTACGCTGGCAGAATACAGTTCTGAATCTATATAAAAAGGCGTCACAAAGTACAGTAAAACACGGATTTTCACGCATACAAGAATACCCAACGTAAGTCATTTGTAGTGTGCATAAGGCCGACGAGAAAGAACATGATGACCAGTTATCAACGGTTGGTAAAGAAAGTAAACGAGCTACTTTGAAGCAATTTCATTATTCGCACATAGGTGGGCGCCAAGGCATCAGCCACAAACATGATAGTCATTAAAGGTAGAGATGACGGAAGCGTAGGTAGAAAGACGTAAAAGAGTATGTTCGAAATTGCAGGAGTTGTCATTAGAAGAAAATTACGCTGAATAATGTGAAGACGCCATTAGTGCTGGTCAAAATATTTCACGAGATATTTGCTCGTTGTGATATCGATGTGGTCGGTCCGCTTCAAATAACAGAAAAAAGTAGCTAAATCCCGACGAAATTCAACGTAACAGAGCCTATAGCATAAAGGATGCCTACAGAGTAGCCTGAGTCTTGGTACAGAACCTAATGTGTAGTTACAGAGTATCGTAATTATTATTGAGCGACCAAGGGACAAACTTCCTAAGTGACTTTCTGAAGGAGGTTTTTCATTTAAAGGAAACACAAGATTCAGTCTAGTGCGTACCATCCGTAGACGAACGGAGCACTTGAAAGAAAGTATTGGCTGCTAACAGTCATTATGTGGGAGCAAATCAGGAAGTGCCTTGTGCCACTTTCGTAGGAGGTTTGACTGAAAAGTAATGCCTCCACCTTCGTAACACTTCAACAGTTGACTGTGCGTCATTGGGCGAGTAGGTTTAAAGATGTTGAGGCGGGAACATCTGACCTGTGTGACAAACAAAGAGTTGGGTGTACTGCGACAGCAACCACTTAGTTTCACAAACAAAATTCTGACATGTTGATTTAGGACGATCGTCGTATCACTCAGAGAGAAACTGCAAGCACAATCGGAATTGCATAAGAACGTGTGGGTCACATTATTGCTTTGCTTCGCTATCGGAAGATCTGTGCGCGATGGGTACCCCGGATGCTGATTCCTGAAATGAAAGCGCACACACTTTAAATTTGCAAGGAACTCCTCCCTCGTTACGAGAATCAAGATGCTTAGCACTCACATCAACACAGTCACCATAAACTGCTTTCATTCTCTGATGAATCTTCTTTGGGGTGACATCTTCTGCTGTCAAGAATTCAGTGACAGTACGTTGCTTAAATTACATTGACGAACCGTCTGCGCGGGGTTCCATACTTTACATTGTAACAATACAACTGTTCAACGCTGTGGTTTCCCAACAACTGGAGCTGTAGAGAAGAGGCTACGGAACAAGCCTGTACCTGCCACATAACAATGCTGCCAATTGTTGAAGAGTTACGAATGCGGATGCATTGCTTTCCTGTCAACCTTCGTATTTAACACCACACTGGTATGTTTGACTGGATTCACCCCATTTGAGCTATTAGTTGGAAGAGCGTGATATGTTTCACAATCCTACAGCGATATACAACGAAAATACGATACAATTGTGATAATTACGTAAAAGAACATCAGGACGGGATGCGTCAGATGCATCAGATAGCACGGAGTTTGGATATGAAATAGGACAATACGAAGGGAGGCTATGACGACATGAGTATACCCCAAAGAATTTAAGGCAGGAGACGAAGTATTAAAAGACAATGAAGGTGTGACACGAGGGTGATCAAGGAAGATATTAAGCCCCTGCAGAGGGCTTTTACGTGTTGTAAGGACCAGAGGTTCAAATTTAGTGCCTCTATTAATGGATAAGACGTTTATGATGATACTCTAGAAAAGTTTCATATAGTTCACTACGTTTAGGCATGGGAGGCTGTGATAAAGTCAGACTGATGAGTTAAAAATTCAAGAAGAATGAGCAAGCTAAATTTGTCTAAAATCTCATTAGAGAAGGTGTTATATGCTGGAGTATCAAAGGTATAGGTGAGGCACTTGGAGACGTGCCGGACCTGGACGCTTTGCCTCAATTAGCCTAACCCTGGCAGCAGTACCAAATACGAGGGATAGAACAGCGCATACATGACTTAAAAAATAACGTAGTGTGAGACGAAAGAGTCGCTGAAACCGAGAGGTCTAACTGATAAACTCGCGTTTCCGTGTATGCGTTAGTAACCATCACGAACTTCATAATTATAGCAATGATTATTAGATAGTCCAAACGTAGTAATCAGTGCGAAAAGTTGCAAGAGAAGAAATGTTACGATCATCTGCGTGTGAATTGTGATCCGGCTTGTGGTAAAATCTCACAATAAGCCCACCTCCTACGTGAAATACTGGCCAACAGCAGTGTTCCGTAACCAGACGCACTGGAGTACAGATGAATCAGGGAAAATATGTGATTACGCGTTGCGAATATTTGTCTATTGTGGTAGTTTTAAGTGTACTAATTGCAAAGCCTGCGTGTGTGTCTTTACAAGTCGAAATTGAAGAAAAACCTATATATTTCAGTATGTGTGTATAAACAAAAGCATAATATGTGCCTCGTTACGAAGGAATTGTGAATTAATCCCTAATATTTGAGGACCAAGCTTCATCTGAAATGGGATTTGTGACGGAACCATGAAGTGTTGCCAGAAAAATGAACATAAAAAAAATATCGAATTTGGGTATGAATACTAGCAGTAGGCCCCAATTCTCAGCTAAGATACTCAATCAAGTGTCGAACCCTGGACACCACATCCGACACCAGTTTACATATAGTAGCACGACAAGGGTTGCAACATACTTATTTTGAATGGTACAATAAGACTGTGGGTGACATTGAATTTTAGTTCATACGTCCTGCATATACAAGCAGCTACACGAGGGAAGAAGAGTAGGGGGGCAAATTTTGGTGGTAGTGAAGTTGATTTTTCAGGTCTCTTTGTTGGGAGGGTACAAAACAACTCGGAAGTTATGTTAATGAAGTATATAGGGTATCGCCGTCCGCGGTGGTCTCGCGGTTCTAGGCGCGCAGTCCGGAACCGTGCGACTGCTACGGTCGCAGGTTCGAATCCTGCCTCGGGCATGGATGTGTGTGATGTCCTTAGGTTAGTTAGGTTTAAGTAGTTCTACGTTCTAGGGGACTAATGACCACAGCAGTTGAGTCCCATAGTGCTCAGAGCCATTTGAACCATTTTTTATATAGGGTATCAACAAAGAAATGAGGCTCAAGGTTAGCTTTGGTCTGCTTTTGATACTCATTTGTGTATTTGCATGGACATTCCAAAGAACATATACATTGGTCTGTCATTTTGGTCTTAAGACCCACTTAATGTACCTGTAAAGCAAAGATAAAGCTAGTAATCCCATACTTTTATTAGATGGTCAAACCAGTTACGAGAACAAATAGCCACACGAGCCTAACACTGTATTAGTAATTGGGAACATATAGCTGTGTATGGTAAGTTAGATTCTGATGTTGTCTGTATGTATGGGTAACAGTACCCACAAATATGGGCTCATTGGGAAATACTAGTGACAGAAGCATACGAAGAAATAAAAGGTTAAAGGCAGAGAGAAAAAGGGCGATGGTAGGCGACATGGGTAAAAGACCTCTGTGACAATCGAGACAGGTAGTAAGGACAGCAGCAGACTTGCTAATCATCTGCGGCAGATCATGTGTGGGTAGGTAACGTTAGTGGCGTGTATCATGCAGATCGATACAATTGT
Organism: Schistocerca gregaria; assembly: GCF_023897955.1. Classification (NCBI taxonomy): domain Eukaryota; kingdom Metazoa; phylum Arthropoda; class Insecta; order Orthoptera; family Acrididae; genus Schistocerca; species Schistocerca gregaria. The sequence goes on from NC_064931.1 coordinate 841,798,357, forward strand.
CTTTGACATCTGTTCATCATGAAGAGGTCAGTCTGATTGTATACCGTGGCACCATCCAGTGCTGCATACTGTCAGGGCATCAGTGGTGCAGAATGGAAGAGTCCATAGGTTGCCTGAATCAATTTGCCATTGAAATGCGACTTCGTTACAGAATTGCTCTCAGCCCTATGTAGACTGCAGCTCCTTCTTGTGTCTCATATGAGTTGTGCTACACTGCGAGTCGTGGCTATCAGTCTTACCTTGTGGTAGCTGAGAAGTGGGAAACTCCATAGCGTTTCTCAGCCTACCTGTGAGTCGACACTTAGGGTGACTCTTCACTGTGATAAAAGATGGTCTGGCAGGCGTCCATGCTACGTGGACGCCCAGAACTTCCTTTACAGGTGTGAGAACAACACTCACAACACAAATGATACCATCATCCTAGCACAACTGACGCAGCACGCCCAACTTGTGTGGCAGTTCTCCCACAGGAACATTCCACCCTCGAAAGGACAAAATCTGACCCCTCTCAAAATCACTCACTTGGGTGCAGGAAGCAAAAGTGCATACCAGTGGCATGGTTGACCCCTTGCTTCACACGTTAGAACCACACTGAGACTTCTGGTTGTGAGGATTCCCTTTGAAAGGGTAGACACAGATGGCACTCTGGTAGCTATGCCATTACATTATCTGTTCCGGACGACTCTGAAACTATCATCTGTACATCCCCTATTACACAGATAGCATATTCCATCATGAGATCAAATTCGACGTAATATTTCCAGGTGAATTAATTTTTTTCCGGTTATACATCTATACACCGCCGAAATATATATATATATATATATATATATATATATATATATATATATATATATATATATATATATATATATATATATTCCTGCATCTCGTCCTGTCTATCTCCTCTTACCCATCTTCAGACCATCTGTTCCTCCTGCCCCCCTTCCCCACCTTTCCGTCTGCTCTTTCCTACTGTGTCCTTCTCCTCCCGCTTATATAATCCAATCTCTTACTTCAAACCCTCTTTGTCCATCACCTCCTTCTCCATTCTCGGTCCATCGCCTCATCTCCACAAGCAAACAGACATCTGTCTGAAAGAGCATAAAATGTGATTCATCTAAAAATGTCAACTGTTCTCACGCAGTGAACATCCAGTTGCGGTATAGGAGTGCTGATTCCAAACTTCTTCGTCTACAAAAAGGAGTCAGCATGGATACACGAACCAGACGTCTGGTGAGGAGACCCATACTCAGTAGCGTTCGTCGAACGGCCGTTGATAAGACATAGTAAGTGCCATCTTGGTTGATTTGGGTGATCAGTAGCTCAACAGTTACACGTCTATTCGCCCATACACATCTCAGCAGTCGTCGTGCACCCATGCCATCTATAGACCGTGGTGCACCGCAGTTGCTGAGCAACAGTTTTCGATAGTGCCATTATGCCACGCATGGTTTATTCTAACCGGTTTAGCATGCAAACAGTTGACAAACATAGCTGTTTGAGAAATACTTCCACCTTTGGCCTGAAACCCAGTGATTCAATCCTATCGGGCGTCAGATAAATCGCTCACGTCGGCATTTCAACGACGACTACTCTGTTTCCCGCCCCTATCCCTCCACTCAAAACACGCTTTTTATACCACCCACTGCTAGTGCTGACATCTAACATCTGTGAGTGGTTACATCACTTTGAAGTAGGGCATAGGCGGTTATCGTATTAACATGACTGGACAGTGTATGTTCATAACCGAAGTTGCTAGGTGATGGCGAGACTACCAACGTCAACAACACTGGATCATACCTGATAAACTTTGTGATTCCTGCCAATTAAATTTTGAAAACTTTCTCTGAGTAGTGTTGATGAGCTAATAATACTGTCGCACTGCTTCATAGTTTCAAGAGTAGTTTTATTATATCTTTAGTATCTTACTACTTGGCAGGAGAAATCTCCTTGTCTGCTAAGAAAGTATCTATTCGGTTTTTAAGAAGTATTTGGTCATGTAATATCATTATTATGTTCTGAGAACCTTTTTTACTGTTTCTAAGGACTTCAGTTCTCTTATTGTCATTTAGGGAGCATTGTTTACCAAGAAGTTTACTACTAATTTTTAGACAAGAGTTATATATTTACCGAGAAGATTCTTATGTTTCTTAATGAAGTTTTTCAAAATTATTACTGTTACTATTACAATGAAATTATTATTTTCGCCGGTCAAGACGAGGCTTGGCTTTCATATACACTGCTGAGCGAAATGCTAATGGTCACTGGTTTAATAGGGTGTTGATCCATCTTTGGGACGCTACACAGCAGAGATTTAACGTGGCATTGATTCTAAAAGTCAGTCGTAGATTTTCGGGATATGTGGAACCAGATGTTTATGCGCAGATCATCCAATTCCCTTAATTTGCGGGTGCGCAGTCGGTGCCTGATCGAGTCTCCAGATTCAGATGAAGCGAGTTTGCTTGACAAGACATCAGCATGAGTTCATTATCATTCTCCTCAAACGACTGTAGCACGATTCTGACTTTGTGACAGACACAGTTATTCTACAGGAAGACGCCATCACCCTTAGGGAAAGCAAGAAGCATTAATGAATGCAGGCGTTTTGGAACAATGTTCAAGTAACCGACAGCTGTCACGGTGCCTTCGATTATTATCACAGGTACTTTGGAAGTATAGTTTAAAGTCTCTCATACTAATAATACTGCGTCAGCTGGGCTGCGTCCTGGATGTGGTGCGTATTTGTACTACCCATACGTAAGTATGACAAAAAAATCCGGACAGGGTACAGTGAGCTCATGTAACAAGTAACATGATTCCACCGACGGTTCGAGACTTTTTCATTAAACGAGTGTCCAGTTGCAACACCATAGCTCTAATGCTGTACTGATTTGCCTTTTGTTTTGCTTAATGTTATAACGTTGAGCTTCTGTAAGTGTTGTTGGATTGAATCAATACCATGAGAGTGTTGATCCTTTTCCCTATTAAAAACTTTGAAGTCTTTTAGAGTACAGGAAGTGTAATCTCTGTAACATGTACTATATGAGGAAATTGTATGTTTTGTCCTTCTCATATAATCTCTTTGGTTATCTTTAAAATTGAATAAATTTATTTAAATAATTTTCTGTTTTGTTTAAAGTAACTATTTTCTGTTATGTAAAGACTGATCCCCTCTAAGGGCTTTTAGTTATTTTGTATGTAAAAGGTGGCATGGTTCCCCTCCGGAACATAGTAGCGCGCGCAAATTGTGGTTCTCATGGGTAGAAGAGGTGGATTAAGAGTCAGTCGGGGACGAGGTACCAAACTAACAACTGCTCATGTAGAAATTGTGTATTGTGCTGGTTCCGAGAGAGGCTTTTGGTGCCCTTTTCCAAGGTGCTAATGCCTCGTATGGATGGATAAAGAGCTGGAACTATTCTGGAATTGGTGTCTATCATCGCCAACAAGAAATGACAGAGTTCAGCATTTCCGCCTGCAAGTCCACCCACCGACATGCACTCGCAACCACATTACGCAGTAACTGAAAAGGAACCAAGGAAGTGTAAATATACAAAGTGAAGGATCAGAATATTAGATATTTTAGTGTACTCAAATATAGGGTAACTGAAATTACGTACCTACCTTGATTTTTTACTTATCACAAGGCCTCTCAGGTTTCTCTACGTTTGGACTATGATTACCGAGTGTCCCTGTTGTGCAAAATGAGAGTCCAAATCCAGACAGTTAATTAAATAATGTTGTTTTATGTTTAGTTAGAAGGGAGTAGTGAGATTTACTGTGGAGTTGATAAAATTGTTGGAGGTAGTAAATGTAGCTTTGTGAAAGCCTCCGAGTGATTGGAACTGTCTAATTTAAAGTTTTGTAGACTTTCAAAGTTAACTATTTAATCATTGACTTGAAAGTAGAAGACTGAGGTAATAACACAATTTGCTGTTACCTTTAAAACTGAGTCTTATAAAGTTTTGCATAGTTACTGGTCATAGTGCTGCCTGTTATAAATTTAAAAAGGTGAGTCACTTTCTTACAAATTTGTCAATATTGTGTCTAACTGCAGTAAAAGTCTTGAACTGCATTTGTATAAAGTTATATACTCATCTTTGCTAAGTGCTTGTCTCTCTTGTGTATTGGAAGTGCATATTGGTAGTGTAACAGGATCCACAGGTTGTCTATTGTGCTTATGCTTGGTAACAAGTAACAGAAAGACCACTATCTATGAAAACAGTAACTTCCTTTAATCAGAGGACAGTGAGAAATAGTTTGCTAATTGAATATTTTGTTCATGTCAGATTGAAAAGTAATTAGTAAAAGAGAGACTAAACCTATGCCCAATATATAATTTTATAGTAAATATTATTAGTAAAACTATTGAAACCATGCAGTTTGACTAAGCCCTGATGGCAATAGTGTGTGCCATGATCTGTTGTACTTTTGCAAATAGCCTTGTTCTTCTATAACTGCTAGCACGTTCTTTAACGTCAACATATGTTAATGACAGAGTTCATTTTACTCTCGTGAGACAAAGTATAGGCTGTGTTTGCCCATTGAAGTTACTTTTTTTTCAGTTTCTTGAACAGGAATGTTACTCATTCCTAAGGCTAATTAGGCTGGCGACCGTTTTTATTAGCATTTGGACAGTGTGGATAGGTAAATTAGTATTTGTTAGTGTTTAAATATTTATGTAATTCTGACTTTCACTTTCAATAAGTCACCTCCGTTAGGTATGTCACGGTCAACATAACAAAATTCCTTTCAGAGGGTAACACCGCTCTACTTCTTTATACTGTAACTCCTTTAATAAAGATAATTTCATTACACGAACTGCCTCCAGCTTTGAGGTTATAGTATAACAGTAGCGGACGGAAGTGTTATACAGTCTCGATGATTCTTTATCCACTTTTATCGTAATTGGCGGGGCAACACATATGTGTCGTCTGCCGAGTAGACCTATTTTCACCAAGGTGCGCTGGACGGTGTGCTGCCAAACACCACGTGCCTGCACCAACACTGTAATATGTCGTTGCATCTGCCACATATAGCCACCTACACTATTTCCACACGGAGAGCAAGCCTTCGACCACTACGTCCATCTCATTGTTGCCTACTCGTGATTTCAATGCCTATCATCCCTTTTCCATGAGTGCTCGGGTCATTAGCACGAGGGTAGCCAAAAATCTGCATCGTTTCAGAAATGTTTGTTCAAAGACACAGGGACATAAGGGTTTGTCCTTTGTTAAAGCTGGTTGTCTCACTGGGTTTCCCTATTTGCGGTCTATATTGTTGTTTGACTGTTTCCCCATTCGTCTACGTTTGGCTTACATATTTACCTAGCCAGTCTCGCGGTGTGCTATTGTCATAATGTTTTGAGTCATCAGTGTATGTAAGTTATGAAGGGACGACAATGCTGTTGGAAAAGTTCAAAGAGGAAAAATTTGCTACAGGCTATCCGCTTCAGAAGACGAAGGCGTAAATACGGTGACAGCAAGAGAAAAAAATTATACGATGGTTACCGATATTGATAGCACATGCCATTGCGGAGGTTTTCGACTTAAAGGTATCTAGTTGGAATCCTGGTGAAGGCAGAACCCTTATTCGTCTTGTATTTGGTCGCCAAGATATGAACGGATAGTGTTCAAGAGGTTCTGGTTAACGTACTTCCCATCACATTTTTGAATTCGACTCGAAGCCTCTTAGTATTGCGTAATGAAATAAGGACCTGTGACACCTTTCGTGGGTGGTATTCGCCCATCTGGTGACAATATTACGCCTGTGATATGTGCTCCAAATGGGTTTTAACCCATCTCGTCTCTCATTATGATACAAAATCAACATTACTCTAAATTAAAGAAATACTCCTAACTATCACATTATAAGAAATATGACTTCATTCGTCTATGGGAATCGAAATTAATCAATGGTGAAAACGGAAATTTTGTATTAGATCAGGCATCGAATTCGGATTTTCCACTTCCTTATAACGGTTGTTTTAACCCATTCTTTCTAATTTTACTTAACCTCCTTTTTTATAGGATGCAGAGCAGTCAGTCTCAGGCCGGTGGAAGCAGGGTGGCCTAGGGTCAAAACCCAAGGACAAGGCCATGATGACTCCCCCTTCCCGTCCCTGAGCTGCACCCCTCCAGGTTTTTTATTGTTTGGATTTATCACTTTCTTGGAGTAGAAAAGCAGGTTAAACCAAATGGTTTTACTCTTACAACGGTACCTTTCTAGGGGTAAGGAATGTAAATAACCAACAAAAGAATGAAAGCATAAACAGAAGTTAAAGGCCGCCCTTCAGGCGGAACCAACATCAGACACAACAGTCACTGCCACCATCTATCAACATGTCTATAGATCCTCCTAACCCTTCATAAAAGCCAGGCACATCTTCATGAAGAAAGGATCCTTTTGATTCAATCAATTGTTCCGGTCCGTTTCGTAAAATTAACATGCACATACGATTAACATCTCATACCCAGCACACCCCATTTGTGGGTAGGATCCAAGAAGACACTACCCGGATAATTAAAGCGCGAGTGGTGTCATAGGCGAGTGAATCATTTCAATAGGAAGGTCCAAAAATAGAGAAAGTATTTGTCATAATCATGGTAATGTATAGTATTGGTCAGACCCTTGACCCATATCACTGCATTCATTTTAATATGTGGATAAAACGTCGTAAATGGGATAAGAAGGGATGTCGAAGTCACGCCCATATGGGTGGTTTGCTAAACGAGGGCCAACATCATTCTCGTTAACCTTCATGCCTCAACAGCGGGCAATATTCCATATGTTGTTCATCTGTATCAAGTAGAGGAAAGTTGTACAAAATGGGAACTCTAACACTTTTTTAGTACAAAAACGTTATTAATAAACCTATTAAGTAGTTACACTATTTAAGTTATTATTTACATTGCAATTTGTGAAGTTTGAGTTTTAATTTAACTTGTATTGTGCAACTAGTCGGCTACAACGGGGTAAAACATAAGTAACAATGTAAAAATTTTCATTTTCCACAAATCTGCCATTTTATTGACAAAAATTATATTTGTTATGCCTTGAATGGCCCATTTGAAAAAGAAAAATGTAGAATAAGATTTTATGATGCTCACCAAGTCCACAATAGTCACACAAACAGGTTTCATCTTCTTTGCCTACATTTGAGCACGCTTCATGAGCCCAGCCACTGCATCTGGAACAGTCGATCCATCCTTCCTTACCTTTGGAATGTATGTAAAGTTCATTGCAGAAATTAGATGCAGCATCACGTTCTTCATCATCCGATGATGACGTTATTTTTTCTTCTAATTTTCTCTTCTTTCCTTTAGAAGGTTTTGCTTCTTCATTAGTTCTGGGCTTAGTATTTTTTTTCTTTGATACTGTTGTTCTTACTTTTGTTTCTTTTTGGGATTTGTGTTCTGGACCAAAAAACGTCTTCCTTTGTTTAGTCTTCTTTTCTTCTCTCTCTTTGATTTTAGCCTCTAATTCAATTTTATATGGCCAAGAAGTTATAATAGCGGTTTTTCCTCTTATTTTGTCATTAGCTTTCTTCTTCTTTCGTTGAAATTCTTGAGGTGTAGGCATGAATACTTAAGGAGAAACATTGAAAGAGGAATTCAGAAGAGACTGATATCAATATGTTGATGGTTGAGGGTCAGTGGTTGTTGACGTAGGCCTCGGCACACACTCAGAAGAAACTGAAACTGAAGGTGAAAACCTCGCCATTGTTGAGGATACCAATGTTGAATCAGCTGTTGGCAAAGTAGCCGTTGGATGCCTAGGCGTAGACGGTGAATGCCCAGCATTTGGCGAAAAAACTAGTGAAGTTGTAGATAGTCGTGGTCGAGTGCCCGTAGATGATATGACATCACAAGTTGAACTGGACGTTGCCGTACGGAGGGGACTATCATGTGACATTTCTAAAGGCCTCTCTGTAGTCTGAGATGATGCAAAGAGATGGTCTGGGAAAATATTCCTGTTAAATGGGCTATTTCTGATTTTTTAAACCCCTTTAATGCAGTTTCTACACAAGTGGCTCTACTGAAAGCAACATTGAACAGTTTTTCGACTTGATATATTATCACAACACGGCGAGGATGGTTCACTAGCCACTACCTGACTTCTTGCCCATAGACGGCACTCAGAGGGGCCATAAATGTCACATCGAGTTGCTGCAACCTATGTGTTGTATGGGCAGGAAAGCAAAGTAAAATGACGTGTTTCTCTCGTGCTACGTTAATCAATTTTAGGCGTTTCACATGCGATTTGTGTCCATCAAGAATCAATAGCACAGGCATTTCACGCGTTGGACTTGAGAATTCGACAAACTTTTTGAACCAGATTAAAGAGGAATCTTTATAAATCCATCCACTCTCGTGGTAGACAGCAAATGAACCACAAGGAGCATCATCCATTAACAAAGGGTTCTCCCTCTTCCTTGGAAAAACAAGCATGACAGGCATGAAGTTGTCTGCCGCATTCATGCAAGTCCCAGCAGTTACTAGTACACCCCTCTCAGCGGAAGAAAACGCAGCGACTTTCTTTTTACCACGAAGCGCAAGTACTTTAGACGGCTTATTTGGCACAGTCATGATTCCTGTCTCATCGACATTATAGATCTGATTTGGAGAGAACTTGTCTTCCTTAAGTAGACACTCTAGTATATCGATGAATTTACCAATTGCATCTCGGTTACATCCCTTGGCTCTTGCCACAGATGTGCGCTCTGGATTACGTAGAGAAAGGTTTGGATGCCTTTGCAGAAAACCAAATAACCAATCTTTCCCTGCAAGCTGCTCTTCTTTATTAAAAGGATGATTAATAATGTTTGCCTCAGCTAGCTCGAATACTAGTTTTCTTAAATCAATTAGCGTGAGACCAAAAAGTATTCTCTCCAGAGTGCGTACATGTTGCATTAGCTCGGTTCTTGATCTTTTGAAAATACAGTTTGGTATCTTCGAAGCTTTTTTTCAGCAGCTTTTTCTGACGTTATGTTTTGTTCCATAGCTTGTTTTACCTTCTCCTCAAGGGTAGTTTGAGGAACGTAGAAGACATTACACGCTTTTCTGTACCCCAAATCATCCTTTAAAACAGCCTGTATGACGTTGGCCATCCCCTCTTAGGACCAGCTCTGCCTTTCAGTCTTCCTCACATACCGGCTCATCTTGATACCTGAAAAGAAGAAATAATAAAGATTTCATTACAATATTATTAATAAAATGTTTTTAAAACCTAAAGATGTATTTTTATAAAAGGTGGGCCCGAAATAATATGAGACTAATGAAAAATAAAAATTAATATATAACATTAGCGTACTAGTGTTAAAATACTTATGCGTTGTACAAAACGGGGACGTTATCATTTGACCCTAACGTACAGTGAATAACGAAATATGGCGTCTCTAATGTAGAAATTCAGATAACCTCAATGTTAAAACGTTAAAATAATGTCTTCATACTACTTAATAGAAATGGTAACTTACTGTTGATCCTTCTATGTGTATTTTTGTATACCGGCACAACTAAAGACGTGAGAATATCGCATGAAAAACAGTGAAGAGTTTTGAAACTTTGTACTGACGAAAGAGACGGTCTTCCGCGGCCCCAAACCAACTCAAACTGCCTTTGTCATGCCGATAGTCACTAGTACCGTATTTTTCCGCTAGTAGCAGCACCAGTGAAGCACATACACACTACCCCATTTTAACCGCTGTCCCCGTTTTGTACAATTCTCCCCTAGAGGGCACTTGAAACATAATGGAGAATATGCCATATGTATGGTATTGATCCTCTTCCCATTGATATATTTTTGGTTGACCACCAAATACCATGCTGCTTTGGCATCGGAATCAAGGAGAGCGCAACGTGCAGAACGTCAGAACACTGCCGGATTTCGTGGATATCCTCACATCATATGGCTGTAAACATCACAGTCTCTCTGCATTTGCTCATTTGGCTGCACAGCGTTGACATAACTGAAGTCCACAAAAAACTCTTTTAGGTGAGACAATGGTGTCGAAATATGCGCCACTGCGATGCGTGGTTCGTGAGAGATGATGGTGAATTCTGTAATCCGAGTTCCTGTGAACCTGCGCTGCCGGTGGTTCCACAGCTTCATCATCATGGCGATATGTAAGTAGTTACCCTAACCTGCACATTGACCATACAGAGACAGCCCTTTGTGGTAGGGAGGATGAGTGTGTCATATCACACTTCGATGATCATTCCTGCCCTGGCAAAGTAACCAACACTGCTGCTATGGGCATCTGTATATACGTCCTGTAGGAGACGAGCATAGGTAAGATGTGACGTCTATCGATTGTCACACGTAAAGATAACCTTCAAACATTTCATAGTATCCCAGAGTGGGTATATGGCTAAGCTCCCTTCAGGGTGGCTGCTTCTCCTAGTTCAAGAGGCTTCCGGCTCTATTTGAAAGGCTTACATTACCAAGAACAGGGGGGAACCTAGTCCAACAGAGTGGATGATAGTGGTCTTGCCCACTATATCTGTGAAGTTGCGCCACACAGAGGTGCATGATAGTTTTTATGAAGGACTCGTGTAAGACAAGCTGTAGCAGCACCTTTTCAAGATAATCGTGGTATGCCAATCAAAAGCATTGTCAAAGTCCACTGACACCAAGGGTCGACGCACGTGGCACGCCTCCGCCAGTACGATGAAATCACGGTAGTCACTGAGTGCTGTCAGTCTGTTGCTGCTACCGCCAAGACACGTCTGTTCACAAGAAACGACTTGGTGCAAGCCACTCCAAATTCAGGCAGCCAGAATTCTAGTAAATATCTTGAAATCCCTTTTGAGCAGCATAAGGCTGGTCCCTGTGGAGGTTGGAGTCCTCCCTTGAGCATGGGTGTGTGTGTCTGTCATTAGGATAATTTAGGTTAAGTAGTGTGTAGGCTTAGGGACTGATGACCTTAGCAGTTAAGTCCCACAAGATCTCAAACACATTTGAACATTTCTTTGAGCAGCGTAAGAGGCTTGTAAATATCAACTCTCTATTCACGAGTGGCAGACGGCAACTGCACTGCAGGATCCATCAGTTCGTGGTACATTGAAGCCCATCGAGACAGAACTCTACTGGGAGACCATTTGGGCCTGGCGATCTGTTGGTCGCCTCTTTGTAGAGGTAACAGCGATGTCCTCCGCCTTATGGTGTTCGTGAAGGTTACCACCGCGTTGACATCGAGGGTCGCAGGTAGTAAGCAGAGGACTTCATCCATCGCAGTAGCATCCTTGTCTTCTGTGGCGTAGAACCGCCGGTAATGTTCCAAGAAGGTGTAAGCAATAAATCCCCTTTTTGGCCGTGAGGCCTCGGTCGTCTGGTATATTCACTATAGAGATCAGTGTCATGTGACATCTGCGACATCCGCGGATAATGTGATGCATGGCCGGCGGTTCACGTCCGATCTGGTCTTGACTAAGCGTTCGCACAGGCTCGCCCTCAAGACGATGTCGTGTAAGTGTTTGACCTTTTCTTGCAATCTCCGAACCTCAGCCCGACGGCCTGGCGACGGTGGTTGGGGGGATATCTCCCACAGCAGCATAAAATGTAATTGTATGGCGAGCCGTTCCCAACACATAGCCTGTCGACCCTAATTCATTATCGCATGCCACAGTGAAGGTTTGGCGAATTCGAGCCACCCCAGGTTTGTGGAAGGAAACGTCGAGTGGCCCCTCTCACAGTTCCTACAGGTCTCAACTATCCTCTACTGACACTCTGGATCGTCGAGGAACCCTATGACCATCTTCGAAGTGCTTCTCCTCCGCCACAACCTCTATCGAGGGAGGGAGGGAGGAGCAGAGGTAGGCATCATGAACTGTAAGTCTGCTGGCCATATCTCAGCATCTTAAGTCCCTGAGGGACACAGACCAGGTGAGGCTGACTTCCTGAATGCCTAGCAACAAATGTATAGCCCTTTCTGTTGACATAGATACTCCGCCATGAATGACGAGGCGAAGGTCTTGCATCAAGCGTTGCGGTTCTCTGTATGTGCTAAAGAGTGGTGACAGGACCCAACTGAAGTGGTATTGGATCCTCTAGTGGCAGGACACAACTCAAGTCGCACCCTGGGATACGGTCGAAGTGTCCCTCGAATAAAGACGCCAATTCCTCCGCAAAAAATCGATAATGGTCTCTGCTCTTGTCCATACCAGAAGGGTACACACATTCAAAATCCTGACGTCTTGTTATGAGATAGCAAGTCCTCGTGCTATTGTTAGGTAGGTTGGACCATCGATCACAATGCCTTCCTTCACAATAACGACCGTACCGCTGCCAGTAGCTGGACATCGCTCCTAATAACCGTCGTATCTATAAATAGATGGGAACGTTATGGAGGAGTGAGACGTCGATAACTGCCGCATGCAGGAAGTCATTATACATCAGCATTTTGACCTCAGAACAGATGGTATTGAGACTGATGGTGCCAGTTCAGTAGATCTGGCACTGGGAGGCGGTATTGTTGGCGCCTCTTGGGAAAGGTCGAGCTGGGGACCAGAAGAAAGCCCTGTTGTTAGCAACGGGTACCCTCCTATGTCCAATAGCATTTAACTGTCATGATTTGAAGCAACTGCAATCGAGCTATTGCAGCAGACGTCACGTCCTGGGGGTCATCAGCCCACACAGGCAGGTTTGTGTTGTGATCATCCCTCAGAATTACCAGGGCAGCTGAGGGCTGCAGTATGTCTGCGACAGGGTCACATACTGAAAGCATCTGCTGCCCTTCATCCATAAACGTGGCACTGTTAGAGGTCTCATTAGAATCTGCTGGTGATCGAATCCTTTCAGGGGAACCAACAACCACATCTTTCAGCTGGTGATATCGTCACTGTCGAGATATTTGTCTTGTATTAACTTCGCCCTACAGGTACTGGATGGAGCCAGTCGACGTTTCTTCCATCGCTTTGTTTCCCGTTGGTTTTGGACATGTGTGTCACTGTCTGACAACGACTGGAAGTCGTTGCCATCAGGGACAAAAGCTTCGGTTCTCACCACCATATCTGCGGTAAGCTACTACTTCTTCAGGTCTGTTCCCTCCTCATATTACAAAGCTGAAGTCAGAGCTTGCTCTGGCAATGCAGAATGTCTAGTCAGCAGTGCCCTGTTGCTGCATCAGAGGCTGTTCACTGTCGACTGAAGGGGACGCTTCTGTCGACGGTGGATGATTAGATGGAATAATTTTAAGGGTTCCCAAGTATGTCAATGGGAGCACCGTTGGATCGAGCGACATCTTGCCCTTCCCCATCGGCAGTTACGTAACGCGATGGTACATACATCTTGATCTGAGATGTTCTTCTTCCCTGCAACCCATAGAGATCTTTTGTCAGCCATCGCACATTCTGATGGCACGAGGTCTGCTGGTATTTAGATAGGATGGTATTTGTTTAGTAAGGTCGATGGTCACCTGAGGCACCCAATTCAGAATGTGGTACGTGGTAAAGTGCGCCCATTTTTCAGGTGTATGGCTTATCACAGTGCCATAGGGTCTCAATGCTGCGATCACCATATCTGCTGCCCGTTCAAATGGCAACTCCAACATGCAGGCGATCCTCTGGATGAGGCCTTTGTGATCCACTTTCACAGAGCCAATGTGTCCATTTGAATGCCTCAACTGAAGGTCGCCCCACCATTTAAGAATCCTATCACAATCATCGTCATCCACCAGTTTTATGTAGACCACACAGATGACGATGGAGGGGCGAATTCCTAACAGGTCGTGGTAACAGATATGAACGTCATCTGGTAAAAACAGTTCAATTTGTAATGCTTTTGGTCATGTGTACTCGGTCTTAAAACTGAATTTCAATGTCGATTTTCCTTCTGAATACGTTATATTGCGTCGTTCTCCTTGGCATCTATCTCCATCTCTTACCATCACCTGCACCATTATCTATATCTGACCCAGACCTCCTCTCCCTTGTTGACCATACCTTCTCCACCTATGTGACTGCCGCTGACCTCAATATCCACCGCCATGACCATACCACTCTTTGGCAGTGGGGTCAGTTCCTTGCTACCTTCATTGTGACCTTTTTCCTTCTCCACAACACACCTCTCCTGAAAGTAGCTCCACCCAAGATGTTATCCTTGATTCCCCCAAACTTCTTGGTCACACCACCATGGACATCCACAACCCCATTGTTAGTGACCACCTCCCATTCCTTCTCACCATCTCTTCTGCCTGTGGCCCTCCTCCAGCCCTCACCCTGCTGCCCCTTGAGAGTCTGTCCATGAAACTTCCATGCCGACTTGAATGCCTACCAGGAATTCATATCCTCACAGGTCGAAAGCAACCCCCTTGCCTTTCATCATCACGCTGACTTCACCCATGCCTCTTGTTCCTCCAGAAGACCATCACTGACCCTGTGGAGATCCATGTTGCTATCAAACCCATTGAACCTCACCACCCTACGCATCCTCCACATGCCATCCATCTTCCTCATGAATCCCGTAGGCTCTACAACTTCTTCCTCTGCACCCATTACTAGGATACACTCCTCAACCTCCAGCAATTACAGTGACACATCCGAGGCCACCTTACAGCAAAGAAACGCGGGGACAGGCCCCAGACATGTACTTGCCTCAACTCCACCCTCCCTGTCAATTCCTGGAGATACTGGTAAGCCCTCCACCGCCTTACTAGTAGCCATCCCACCCCGCATTACCCTATTATCCACTACAACCTCCCCTTCCCTGACAACCTCAGTAAGGCTAATCATTTTGCTTCCCACCTACCTGAGGTCTTCTCCATTCCTGACGATGCCGATTTTGATTACCCTCTCTTCCACACCGTCTTTGAATGCACTGATACCTCTGTCCCACCACTTGCCCCTAGTTTTCAGTACTTGGATCAGTTAACCCCCTCAGAACTGAACACTACTACCACTGCACATGACATCACACTCATCCTCTGCTCCAAACGCGATACCGCCCTTGGTCCTGATAGTATCACATAACGCCACCTCAAGGAATCCCCACCGTCCTTCCTGGCTGCCCTTGCTACCCTGTACAACGTCCTCCTTATTACTGGCTTTCACCCTGACCTGTGGAAGACTTCCTGTGTCCTGTTGTTACCTAAACCCAACAAATCCACCCTCTGACACCTCTTCCTATCGTCCCATCTGCCCCATCTCCATGTTCAGTAAGGTCTTTGAGTCCATTCTTTCCTGCAGTACCCATCGCCACCTTAACCAGCACCACCGCCTCCCCCTTACCCAGTGTGGTTACCAGCCGTCTTTCTCAGCCAACGAGCCACACCTTAACCTTGCCAATGTCTCTCTCTCGTACTTCATTCCAGTTTCTCCGCTATATTTGTTTCCCTCGACCTCCAGAATGCCTATGACTGTGTCTAGCATCCTGGGCTCTTCTTCAAACTCCAGTCCTATACTCTCCCTATCAATATCGTCCATCTCGTTGCTTCCTTCCTCTCCTGTCGGCCCTCCTATCACACTGTCCACAGTTCCAACCCTCATACTTTCTATCCCATCACCAGTTTGTCCCAAGGCTCCGTCCTCTCCCATCTCCTCTATCTCCTATATACTGCCACTGTGCCCAAACCTTCCCCACCTGTACATCTTCTCCAATTTGCTGATGACACTGCCTTCATAGATCTGTATCCTACCCTTTAACGGTCCCAACATACCCTCCAAGCTTATCTCGTCCAGTTCACCACTTGGTGCAACCAGCGGTTCCTTTGCATCAACTCCTCCAAGATGCAGACAACCATCATAGGCCACACCACCCACTCCTTCTGTCTCCACGATTTCCATCTGACCATTTATGATTGTCCTATCCACCTCACTCCCACCATAGAGTACCTTAGCTTCACCCTTGAACTCCACCTCACCTGGACACCCCATCTCCTTACGATGCAACGTAAAGCCCACAATAGACTCCACCTCCTGAAATTTATGTCTGGCCAGACATGGGGACTGCATCATTTCACAATCCCCTTCACATCTACAAATCACCAGTCCACCCCATTCTTTGTTTTGCCAGTGTTGCTTGGATTTCCACCCCTCCAAGTTTCTATACAGCCCTACAAAGCCTAGAACGCCATGCACTCTGCGTAACCTTCCGTATCTGTCTTCCAACACCCACACACATCCTCTACGACCTCATCCCCTTCCTCCACCTTCTTCTTTTCCTCAAACACATCCGTACCCTGTACATCATCTGCCAATTCGATCCCCCCACCCTTTGGGGTTCCCCTTCCTCTCCACGACTATCCTGTTGCCGCTGCTTTACTGTTGTGTCCCGCCCTCTCTCCATCTCCACATCCTCCATCACCTTTCCCAACGCTACTTTGAGCACCTACCCTCCTGGATAATGAGCTTTGCCCTAACATCAACCTCTCCTACCAACTCTAACCCTACCTTCCCCCTCCCACTCCTCAGGGCTCCCTCTCTTCTCCTCTTCCCTTCCTCTGAGTAGTTTTACTCCCTCTTCCACTCCCCTCTCTTTCCAGTGCACCCTTTCTGCGTCTCTGCAGTCCCTCCTGACTTGCTTTCCGTTTCCATTTCCCTCCCCGCCATCTCTCGCCCCTTGGTGCGCCCCCTGTCCCCTTTCCTTTTTATCCCCTCCCCTTCCCCATTGCACCTTGCTTACCCTATTTATCCCTCCTCTCAGGCCTCTCCTTGACAGTTTTATTCTTCATCATGTGCTTCATCTCTTATAGTGGTTTTAAAGTGTCTTTGTTATGGAGTGTTTTAGTATTGTGGTGAAACTCTTAACCTGTGAAAGCAGACTGATCGCCTCGGAAATACAGACACTGTTCATGGCTGACCCAAATTCCGAGAGAACAAGCTCCACATTTAAATCCTTATTAACACTTACCCTCAACATATACATATCGGACACAGTTCTCACACACCGCCGGGAAAGGTACCACAATACTTGGAGTATGAATGCCTGTTCAACCGGCCGCTGTGGTCGGGTGGTTCTAGGCGCTTCAGTCCGGAACCAGGATGCTGCTACGGTCATAGGTTCGAATCCTGCCTCTGACATGGATGTGTGTGATGTCCTTAGGTTAGTTAGGTTTAAGTAGTTCTAAGTTCTACTGGACTGATGACCTCAGATGTTAAGTCCCATAGAGCTTAGAGCAATTTGAAGCATTTGAATGCCTCTTCGATCAGGAGGTTGAACAACACGTCGGGTCTCCAAATCAGAAGTGTCGTACGACATTCCTTTTGCTGTGAGCCACTGTGGCATTCAGTGAACGTAATTAGAAAAAAGTAAATAGCAGATGTCAGATGTAACAGCCTACTGTGTCCTAGGGAGCCGACAGTAGAAGAGTACGCTATTGCTTAAATGCCTAGGTACCGTTTGTAATCTTTTTCTAATCTAAATTCGTAGTGTCTTCCTAAATATTACTGGAATAGTGATTAGACAGTACCCAGTTTAGAACATTCATGTCAAAAATACTTGTTAGTCATCTCGTCACAACTAACTCATAAACTAATAAACATACAAGATACTAAGGCAACGGAGCGATATGTCGTCCAGAGAACTCGAAGCCTAGCACCTCATATACATTCAAAGTGATATACAAAAGTAATCAGTTCCTATGGGCAACCTGCAACGAAGCCGACACGCAGAGTGTTCAGTTTACTGTATGAATGCGTCATACACTCGGGGTCCAGCGAAGGTGGGACGGCAACTGTGTACGGTAGTTGGCCACAGAAACACTCTGTCGACTCGTCCTAGCTTATGGCCAATCGTGACGTAACGAACACAGCGCTGATGCCCGCTGCCACGCAGAGTTACACTGGTGATATGTACATGCCGTGTACGGCATCGACCTTCCTTCCCCATACACGTTAAAAATTCACTTGCAGGTTCACTAGGTTCTTGTATTTTTGTCTGGGACATACTAAGCCAGAATTGAATTAAGAAACTTCTCATATGCCGTTTTTAACTATAAAGCAACTGCCAGAACAGGATACTCCAATTCCCCATGTTTCCATTTGGGACACTAACTGTTCCATTCCGCAATGTGTCAGAACTCTAACAGCCTCCTCTATCATTATTGTTAGAGAATGAAATGTGTACAAAAAGCCTACCGCTACTAATGTAACTCTAGGCATCCTGCAAGCAACTGGACTACCTATTTAGACCGCTACCCTTGCAGTTAAAGTACTAGTACATTAGCATGATACAATCAATGTGCTAGTATGATTATGGGCTTCCATACCAATACCATCTATAGTGGAATTAATTTCACTTATCAACACCACACTTGCCCACCATAGTAGGCGTGACACTCTCTTTCAACGTGATTCAGACCTTTCAATCAACTTATCACAGTATGTCACATAAACAGTGCTCTACAGATATGTAATGAAAGTAATTTTCAGAGCACCATGAAATTCTATACAATTAAGTCTGTATTGTTACTCACAAATGGTCAGATATTTGTCACTCTCTCAATTTATTTACTTGTGTCAAAGATAAATCATTTTATGATTATAGCATACACCGAACAATTTATCCGGTTATTTCATATTATATACTTCTTCTGTATCCTTTAAGATTTTATTATCACTTTGACATATTTCTGTAACTAAATTTGATTCATACGAGGCTGCCCAATAGGGGGTTATCTTATACTGTAGTCCATACCATTACGTTTTCGTATTATAGAACCTGAGGTCGATGGTCATAATATATGTCAGTCTTTAAAAGAGCTCCCTAATCGTTTTAGAAGCCTGTAGAAGGTGTAGAACTGATAACAGACGGTCATGTGACCCTCCACCGCTGACATAGGTGATGACAGTGTAAATAAGTGGTTGTATGGAGTCACAGCAGTAAGATCGTCATCGATGAGAGAGTGGAATGCGACCCTTTAATGTAACTTGCCCTACCTAATACCGGCTATGCTTAGGACTGCAGCCACTAATTTAATGGCTTCAGGTGAATAGTCACAGCTAGGCAAATCCTAAATTCCTATCTATGGCTGCTAACGATTTATTGACGTATTTCTGCGTTACACTTGGTTATTGACTAAGCTACACTAGGAGTACCGAAACTACACATTTTTTTGAAAAATTTGCAAGATGATCTATTATATATAGGAAGAGCTGTAACAGAAAACCCAGTTGTCTGTAGGTGCAATTTTCAATTTCAGTTTCAGTTTAGTGATAGGAATTTTTACCTGTTATCTGGAAAATCTGAACAAGTCGTACATATTTAATAATCATGGTGGCATACAACGATTTCTATTTTGTATATAGTAATAAATTATGTTAAAAGTAACCATATGTAATATTAATCTGAAATAAAACAGAGAGTTGAAAATAACGATCAATTAAGAAACGTAAAATGAAAGGAAATAACCCAAGTTCCAAGTTAACTATTTCCAACTTATATTACTAGATACGTCACTGGCACCCTCGGACTAACTCGAATTTTGCTGAATAGCTACAACTACATCTACTTCTAAACATAATGTTTCTACACTATTCTACATTGTCCACACTGGTATTTGCGTGTTTGTGCAGGTGACCATAGCATTCATTCATTTTTTCTTTCATTCTCTCCTTCCATTTTCTTTTTAAATGTTGTTTCTTAATTATTTATGTAGATCTGTATTTTAATGTTTCTCTTAATTAAATTTACACCTGCCTATCGTTATCTAGACTGTTGTTGTTGTTGTCTTCAGTCCTGAGACTGGTTTGATGCAGCTCTCCATGCTACTCTATCCTGTGCAAGCTGCTTCATCTCCCAGTACCTACTGCAACCTACATCCTTCTGAATCTGCTTAGTGTACTCATCTCTCGGTCTCCCTCTACGATTTTTACCCTCCACGCTGCCCTCCAATGCTAAATTTGTGATCCCTTGATGCCTCAAAACATGTCCTACCAACCGATCCCTTCTTCTAGTCAAGTTGTGCCACAAACTTCTCTTCTCCCCAATCCTATTCAATACCTCCTCATTAGTTACGTGATCTATCCACCTTATCTTCAGTATTCTTCTGTAGCACCACATTTCGAAAGCTTCTATTCTCTTCTTGTCCAAACTAGTTATCGTCCATGTTTCACTTCCATACATGGCTACACTCCAAACAAATACTTTCAGAAACGACTTCCTGATACATAAATCTATATTCGATGTTAACAAATTTCTCTTCTTCAGAAACGCTTTCCTTGCCATTGCCAGTCTACATTTTATATCCTCTCTACTTCGACCATCATCAGTTATTTTACTTCCTAAATAGCAAAACTCCTTTACTACTTTAAGTGTCTCATTTCCTAATCTAATTCCCTCAGCATCACCCGATTTAATTTGACTACATTCCATTATCCTCGTTTTGCTTTTGTTAATGTTCATCTTATATCCTCCTTTCAAGACACTGTCCATTCCGTTCAACTGCTCTTCCAAGTCCTTTGCCGTCTCTGACAGAATTACAATGTCATCGGCGAACCTCAAAGTTTTTACTTCGTCTCCATGAATTTTAATACCTACTCCAAATTTTTCTTTTATTTCCTTTACTGCTTGCTCAATATACAGATTGAATAACATCGGGGAGAGGCTACAACCCTGTCTCACTCCTTTCCCAACCACTGCTTCCCTTTCATGCCCCTCGACTCTTATTACTGCCATCTGGTTTCTGTACAAATTATAAATAGCCTTTCGCTCCCTGTATTTTACCCCTGCCACCTTTAGAATTTGAAAAAGAGTATTCCAGTCAACATTGTCAAAAGCTTTCTCTAAGTCTACAAATGCTAGAAACGTAGGTTTGCCTTTTCTTAATCTTTCTTCTAAGATAAGTCGTAAGGTCAGTATTGCCTCACGTGTTCCAACATTTCGACGGAATCCAAACTGATCCTCCCCGAGGTCTGCATCTACCAGTTTTTCCATTCGTCTGTAAAGAATTCGTGTTAGTATTTTGCAGCCGTGGCTTATTAAACTGATAGTTCGGTAATTTTCACATCTGTCAGCACCTGCTTTCTTTGGGATTGGAATTATTATATTCTTCTTGAAGTCTGAGGGTATTTCGCCTGTCTCATACATCTTGTTCACCAGCTGGTAGAGTTTTGTCATGACTGGCTCTCCCAAGGCCGTCAGTAGTTCTAATGGAATGTTGTCTACTCCGGGGGCCTTGTTTCGACTCAGGTCTTTCAGTGCTCTGTCAAACTCTTCACGCAGTATCGTATCTCCCATTTCGTCTTCATCTACATCCTCTTCTATTTCCATAATATTGTCCTCAAGTACATCGCCCTTGTATAAACCTTCTATATACTCCTTCCACCTTTCTGCCTTCCCTTCTTTGCTTAGAACTGGGCTGCCATCTGAGCTCTTGATATTCATACACGTGGTTCTCTTCTCTCCTAAGGTCTCTTTAATTTTCCTGTAGGCAGTATCTATCTTACCCCTAGTGAGATAAGCTTCTACATCCTTACATTTGTCCTCTAGCCATCCCTGTTTAGCCATTTTGCACTTCCTGTCGATCTCATTTTTAAGACGTTTGTATTCCTTTTTGCCTGCTTCATTTACTGCATTTTTATATTTTCTCCTTTCATCAATTAGATTCAATATTTCTTCTGTTACCCAAGGATTTCTAGCAGCCCTCGTCTTTGTACCTACTTTATCCTCTGCTGCCTTCACTACTACATCCCTCAGAGCTCCCCATTCTTCTTCTACTGTTTTTCTTTCCTCCATTCCTGTCAATTGTTCCCTTATGCTCTCCCTGAAACTCTGTACAGCCTTTGGTTTAGTCAGTTTATCCAGGTCCCATCTCCTTAATTTCCCACATTTTTGCAGTTTCTTCAGTTTTAATCTACAGGTCATAACCAATAGATTGTGGTCAGAGTCCACATCTGCCCCTGGAAATGTCTTACAACTTAAAACCTGGTTCCTAAATATCTGTCTTACCATTATATAATCTATCTGATACCTTTTAGTATCTCCAGGGTTCTTCCACGTATACAACCTTCTTTCATGATTCTTAAACCAAGTGTTAGCTATGATTAAGTTGTGCTCTGTGCAAAATTCTACTAGGCGGCTTCCTCTTTCATTTCTTAGCCCCAATCCATATTCACCTACTATGTTTCCTTCTCTCCCTTTTCCTACACTCGAATTCCAGTCACCCATTACTATTCAATTTTCGTCTCCCTTCACTATCTGAATAATTTCTTTTATTTCATCGTACATTTCTTCAATTTCTTCATCATCTGCAGAGCTAGTTGGCATATAAACTTGTACTACTGTAGTAGGTGTGGGCTTCGTATCTATCTTGGCCACAATAATGCGTTCACTATGCTGTTTGTAGTAGCTTACCCGCATTCCTATTTTCCTATTCATTATTAAACCTACTCCTGCATTACCCCTATTTGATTTTGTGTTTATAACCCTGTAGTCACCTGACCAGAAGTCTTGTTCCTCCTGCCACCGAACTTCACTAATTCCCACTATATCTAACTTTAACCTATCCATTTCCCTTTTTAAATTTTCTAACCTACCTGCCCGATTAAGGGATCTGACATTCCACGCTCCGATCCGTAGAACGCCAGTTTTCTTTCTCCTGATAACGACATCCTCCTGAGTAGTCCCCGCCCGGAGATCCGAATGGGGGACTATTTTACCTCCGGAATATTTTACCCAAGAGGATGCCATCATCATTTAATCATACAGTAAAGCTGCATGTCCTCGGGAAAAATTACGGCTGTAGTTTCCCCTTGCTTTCAGCCGTTCGCAGTACCAGCACAGCAAGGCCGTTTTGGTTAATGTTGCAAGGCCAGATCAGTCAATCATCCAGACTGTTGCCCCTGCAACTACTGAAAAGGCTGCTGCCCCTCTTCAGGAACCACACGTTTGTCTGGCCTCTCAACAGATACCCCTCCGTTGTGGTTGCACCTACGGTACGGCCATCTGTATCGCTGAGGCACGCAAGCCTCCCCACCAACGGCAAGGTCCATGGTTCATGGGGGGAGACTATGTGATCAAAAGTAGCCGGGAACCTGGCTGAAAATTACTTACAAGTTAGTGACACCCTCCATCGTTAACACTGGAATTCAGTGTGGTGTTGGCCCACCCTTAGCCTTGATGACAGCTTCCACTCTCGCAGGCATACGTTCAATCACGTGCTGAAAAGTTTATTGGGGAATTGCAGCCTATTCTTCACGGGGTGCTGCACTGAGAAGAGATATCGATGTCGGTCGCTGAGGCCTGGCACGAAGTCGGCACTCCAAAATATCCCAAAGATGATCTGTAGAATTCAGGTTAGAACTCTGTGCAAGCCAGTGCATTACAGGGATGTTATTGTCATGTAACCACTTCGCCAGAGACGATGCATTAGGAACAGGTGCTCGATCGTGTTGAAAGATACAATCGTAATCCCCTAATTGCTCTTCAACAGTGGGAAACTAGAAGGTGTTTAAGACATCAGTGTAGGCCTGCGCTGTGGTAGTGAAACGCAAAATAACAAGGGGTGCATGCCCCCTCAATGAAAACCACGACCACCCAGTAGCACCACCGCCTCCGAATTTTACTGTTGGCACTAAACACGCTGGCACATGACGTTCACGGGGCACTCGCCATAGCCACACCTTGCCATCTGATCGCCACATTGTGCACCGTGATTGGTCACTCCACACAAAGGTTTTCCACTGTTTAATTTTCCAATGTCTACGCTCCTTACACCAAGCAAGGCGTCGTCTGGCATTTACCAGCGTGATGTGTGGCTTATGAGCAGCGGCTAGACTATGAAGTCCAAGTGTTCTCAACTCCCGCCTAACTGTCATAGTATAAGGAGTGGATCCTGATGCTGTTTGGAATTCCTGTATGGTGGTCTGGATAGATGTCTACCTATTACACATTACGACCCTCTTCAACTGTGGGATGTCTCTGTCAGTCAACAGACGACGTCAGCCTTTACTCTGGGTGCTTTACGTGTCCCTTCACGTTTCTCCCCACTCACGATGTCTAAAGACTAGTGAGGACGCTGATATGGAGTACCTGGAAGTAGGTGGCAGCACAATGCATCTAATATGAAAAACCTATGCTTTAGGGAGTGTCCGGATACGTTTGATCACATAGTGTGTAATGAGGGAAGCACTTCTTGTGAGCTGTTGACGTCACTGTAATATTGAGAGCGTCCACTTGATCTAATAGACTGAAATTAAAGCAACAGCCTTCTAGATATTCTATTTGAAATCATATTAACTGAAGTCCACATGTTTGGTCAGTTGAAGGTAGCAGTGAAGCTCTCTGCAATCTCTCTCTACCTGAAACAAGTGACAACTGAAAACATTCACATATTGGTGTGTTACGACATCTCACTCTATGTAAATGTTAGGGATATAGCCCGTGACCCGTTCATAGGTGCACCATACGTCTAGTATGGGCGATGTCGCATGGTTTGAGCCTGTTAATGATGCTTGGGAATATATTGTAAACCAGCGTCTCAGTGCACATAGTGTCCCAGGCAGACAGCTCAGGCTCGTAATTGTCTTTCATCAGTCATGCGAGTTCTTGTGATGCGTACACATGATCATATTGTGCACGCTCCAGCCTATACAGTGCTGGTCTATAGCGTATCACGATATTCATCGCACATAGGCCCAGAATCATCAATAATTCCTCGATGGATTTAGTGCGAAAGACACCGGTGAGCGTCAGAGGTAGGCTCCGCTGAATTACTCGCAGTATTGTTTTGCAGTTGCCCACACGAAGGCGATGCACCCATACGCTGGCAGCGAAGCCCACAATGGCGTTGAAGATAACGTCGTGGTATGTTGCACCACATGAAATAGTAATCTATAGTTAGCATTGACACCTCGTGCAGTTTTATGGATAATTTTAGCAGATTTCTGAGTATTAGATTTTACATGTTATAGAAAGCTTATTTTCTCGTCTAAAAGAACGCCAAAATATCCACAAACAAAGCAGCGTTTTACAGGGATTGCATCAAGCTCCAGGAATGTACCTCTGGCAAGAGAAAGTCTTCTCGTAAGGTGCATGTATGTTGTTTTGTGAACAGCTGTAGGCAATTTGTTGCCCTTGGACCAGTGCCACATCTGAACAAGGATATTATTGGTCTTTTCCGCGAGTCTCGCCATGGAGTCTACAGACTCGACTACTAGGATGTCATATGCGTATACAACAACTCCTTCGATAGCATCTGCCCCGTCTAACATATATAGCAGTGGTTCAATACTAAGATCCCACAACAATCGACCACCTATGGAGCCTTGAGGAAAGCCCTTAGTAACTCACGCCACGTACACTATCGTAATCTACAAAGTTCTTATATAGACATTTGGGGATACCAAGATCTCGAAGGCGAGAAAACATCGCAGGCCACTAAAGAGTATCGAATCCGCCTGCGATGGTAATCATGAGCGGTATTTCATACTTCGCTGTCGAATTTTCAACAATGTGAAAAGGTCTGTTAACCACATAATCTATACACTTCCCTTTACTGAATCCGTATTGATACTTGTTTAGACCCGAGAACTCCATGTTCGCCTGCCATTGATCACAGAGCAGACGCTCCTGAACTGTGCCTAAGACGTTTAATAAGTAATTAGTTCCATAGCGCCGGCTGAGGTGGCCTAGCGGTTCTAGGAGCTACTATGTGGAACCGCGCCGCCGCTACGGTCGCAGGTTCCAATCCTGACTCGGGCATGGATGTGTGTGTTGTCCTTAGGTTATTTAGGGTTAAGTAGTTCCAAGTTCTAGGGGACTGATGACCTCAGAAGTTAAGTCTCATAGTGCTTAGAGCCATTTGAACCAAGTTCCATAGCTTTTCCGTTACGCCAGGCCTTTATCCTTCTCTTTTTTGTCAGACTATTATAACTGTTTTTCACATCATCGGAGTCCTGCCTCTTTGCAACGCCTTGTTTATTACTTCTGTCAAATATGACATTATCAGTGGACGTACCATCTGCAAGGCCTCAGCATAAATGCCATCCGAACCAGGCGCGGTTTCAGTTTTGAGCTTGGAAATTGTAACAACTTCCTCTCGAGCAAAAGGTATTACCGCCATCTGATTGTCGTATTCGTTACCAAATGCACTTCTGTGCCTGTATTTCAGTATCTGTTTTGGTGTTATTATCAGGAAGTAGGGTGGTCATCGGATATTCCGCTGACTACCTCCATCCAGCCGTCATTGAGTCATATATCTGTTGCGGATATAACAGTAGGTTCCTTAACCTTTTCAGTCGATAGCATATATTGTCTTCCCCATATGTTAAATTGTAGTTGCCTTCGTAGAAACGTCTCCCAGTGTATTCTATTAGTTTTCTGAACCCATGTTTCGTAGCACATAATTCCCTCGTATTGATGAAGCCTCCCAGTACGGTCTCATTGCCCTAAAGCACGTTGGTAAGTTCTTCTTCTTGGTCTTACCCTTCGCCTCAGAGTGGAAAGATCTGGGCTACAGAAGCATTGTAGCCTGACTTTCGATTTTCGTAGGGATATACGTGCCGTATGCTCTTTGCAACAATTTATTTAGTAGCTGTGCACCCAAGCCTACATGTACCAGAAACGACTGAATTGGAAATATTGCAATGTAGGCAACTAACCCGTCCCATTCCGTTTCCCTGATCTCTAACCCAGTCATGCTTCCTCCACATGTGTCCGTCTGTTATTGCCACTTTCGCATTCGGTGACAACTGCATTATGGTCACTGGACATTAAGTACTGGAGTACGTGCCAACTATTTGTCTTAGCTGCTGCCATGCGGTTTGCCAAAGTGACATCCATGTTAGAGGCTACACCTGCTCGTTCCTAGAATGTATTCTACTGGCCCTCTAGATTTAAAATAATGAGGTGCAGTTCCTGCATTATTTACTCTAGTATCTCACCTCTTTCGTCAGTTTGCCTACTGTGTCACAAAGATAATTTTACATTCGCGTCTGTTGCCACAAGGAGACACAAGGAGACACGCACATAGGCCATATAGAGCGATCGCTTTGAGTTTATGTACATAAGGTAGAGTGGGATGAGAACACTGCAGGTATATGCTTACTACAATCCACTTTGTCTGCGCGTCCTTTCCTACTGTGGCCATGTGCCTGTCACACAGCTGGGTCGTCTTAGTCACAGTGAATTTCCTACTTGTAATCACAATGGCAGACATTGTCTCATCGTGGGCAATAACGGTTAACTTATCCGCAGACAAATATGGGAGTATGTTTCTTGCAAACAGATTATATCAACAATCAGCTCGTCAATTAATTTCCTTATTTAATTTATAGCTAGTTTACCTCGCCCAGCATTTATCTGTAGCATCTGTACCCTTCTATGTGTTTCGAGTGTAAACAAATATGGGTCAAATGAAACACGTTCATACGCTTTTATAAAAATGGTCAGTGACGAATGGTTCATTTCTTCTCGTGAGCGCCCGCCGAAGCAGGTCACGTAATGGTTTAAACTGTGGTGGAAAATTATTTACTCTCAAAAGAGTCCTATCTATTTCCCCGGGTGTAAGGTAAGTAAAGGGATGCCCAATTATAATAACATGTTTAAGAGGAACCTGCAGTACACTAGCATCCTCGAAAAGACTTAACTTGACATTAACTCCTAAAATTTTTATAAATTTTACCTGTGTATAAACGTGTATGATTTTCAGTAGGACTCGAAATGATAGAAGTATTTTTTGTGTTTGAAAGAAAGATCTTATTTTCGCTGCACTTTACGGTTCTGTGATTCTTATGCTCATCTGCAAACGATGTAGACGCTGCGTGAGTGTCTGTTGCTACTGCAGGTGCTGAGTCGATGTTTTCATGACATCACCGACATGATGTCATATCCTTTGGCAGGAGGTAGATGTAGATACGCTAGCAGTCTGGGTAACTGACAAGTCGGTAAGCCTTCAATTGCAGGCATCGATGCAACAGTAACATCTCTTCCGTCGGCAGCCCCCACAGCTGGTATAGATACAGGTGTTCCCCACAGAGTTTCTTCTTGAACCAAGATCATGAAATTCATCTAGTGTGAGTTTGCACGTGATGTCAAAGTACTTTACTGTCTTGTGGACAGGCCATTATGAGTTATATATACCGTCTGTGTGTAGGTTTCCTTGGTATTGAGCTTCACTTGCTCAACGTTACAGCAGCTCAAGTTCGTTTATCATGCGCGTTTTTACCCATTTAAGAAACTGTCTTCTAAGGCCGCGCAGGATTAGCCGAGCGGTCTCAGGCGCTGCAGTCATGGACTGTACGGCTGGTCCCGGCGTAGGTTCGAGTCCTGCCTCGGGCATAGGTGTGTGTGTTTGTCCTTAGGATAATTTTGGTTGAGTAGTGTGTAAGCTTAGGGACTGATGACCTTAGCAGTTAAGTTCCATAAGATTTCACACACATTGCATTGTCTTCTAAGTTCTTTCGCAACTGATGTCTCTAATTTATTCTGTAGTACCATATCATCTATGAAATTCGTGGACTAAAGATGCTGCTTCTCAGTTAATTCTGTAGTGATTGGTGCCGGAATTTTGTCATAATATTACACTCGTCTCCCTGGCAGTATAATCCTAAACTGCTGACGCCACGCTATAGCACGATGTCAATTCCTGCCTACTGTGGGCGGGGATTTGTGCTTCCTTTTCCTGTGCAACGTGTCTTCTATTACTTGCTTTGCATAGATTTGATATGGAGCTGACCACTCTACGTTTGCTTATATGTTATATGGATCCATATCCTGTTCTACTATTGCGTAAGGTGCATAGTCTTTACCAAGTTAGTCACATTTTCTGTTCTTGTTGCGACAAGGGCTGCAGACATATTTGGCGTCCTTGTTTTCGTTGGATCTAAGAAAGAGTATATTTCTTTTCTTTGTATGATGATTTCTGTATCTCAAGCGTTCTACTTAGGTTTGAATTTTGTGAAGCTGCAACAGCGTCGTATGAATGAACAAGTGTAGACAATTTTTTGTCATCTTTGAGCTCTCCTGCACTAGAAGTTCAGCATGAGCTTGAGAGATTTCATGACGTAATCTTTCATTCTCCTCTCCCATTTCTCGAATATGACCAAACAACCTGGACTGGAACACGGCCCTTTTGAACAGCTGCACAGCTAAAATCTAAGTGAGCGGTCAACGCGCCACTGAAATATGTAGGCCCATAACAAGATCTACATTTACATAGACACTCCGCAAGTCACCGTATGGTGCGTGTTGGAGGGTAGCTTGTACCACTACTAGTCATTTCATTTCTTGTTCCACTCGCAAACAGTACGAGGGTAAAACGACTGTCTATACGCATCAGTATGAGCCCTAATTTCTAGTATCTTATTACAGTGGTCCTTGGGCGAAATATATGTTAGGGCATTAGAATCATTCTAAAGTAAGCTTCTAATGCTGATTCCCTAAATTTTCTCTGTAGTGTTCCTCGGATAGAAAGTCGGCTTCCCTCCAGCGCCTCCCATTTGAGATTCCAATGCATCTCCGTAATACTTGCATGTTGTTCAAAAATGAAAGTAACAAATCTAGCAGCTCTCTTTAGAATTACCTCGATGTCTTCCCTCAATCCAACCTAGTTCGGATCCAAAGTACGTCAGCAGTATTCAAGAATATGTCGAACTAGCGTCATATAAGTGACCACATTTACAGATGAATCATACTTTCCCAAAATTCTTCCAAATAATCGAAGTTCACTATACGTCTTCCCTACCACAGTCCTCACATATTCATTCCATTTCAGATGGCTTTAAAAAGCTACACTCAGATATTTAATGGACGTGATAGTGTCCAGCAGGGCAATATTAATGCTGCATGCCGACATTATCAGTTTCTTCCATACGAATCCGCACTAACATACATTTTCCAACATTCAAAGCTAACTGTCATTCATCATACCAACAAGAAAATTTGTATAAGTCAACTAGTATCCTCCTACAGTCTCTGAGCCTCGACGCAGGCTGTAATGCTGAAATTGCCCTAAATTAAGGTAGCCGTCATGTAGTATACCAGGGTAAATCCCTATAAGAATAACTGAGAATCTCAAAAAAGATAATTTGGTTAAGGATGCGCATCTTCTTGTGACGGAGAAACGGGTGTCGCTCGGCTAGTGCGCGTGTTTTGACAGCTAAACGCGGGGTGCCGGGCGTGCTGGGGCTGAGCTCAGGGAGAAGCACGAGTGTGACACAGTCATCAGTTGAAGGCGACACTTCTGAGCGTCAATGATTAGAAAACTCTATGAGTATGAGAAATACCACTTCTGCATGACAGAGAGTCAAGAGATACCTATGCTCTGGGGCAATAACAAGGAAAACCCACACGGTGGCAGTTAGCGAGAAAAGTGAAGGAAACCGCTATGGCTGAGCTGCGTGACCAGAATACATATTAAATAAGACTTAAGTGCAATAAAGACTGGAAAGACTAGCTACTGAGAAGCCAGTAAGACAGTTGTAATAAAAAGTAAGAGGAGTGCTTGAGTAAAATCTCACCATCGATCGGAAAAGTATAAGTTATTTATTGTAAAAGAATTTGTGTCTAATATGAAATTTTACTATTATTGTCCTGATAATGTCTGATGCGATTTTCACGATCTGAGTTTCTGGGTATAGACGTCGCTGAGCAGTATCAAGAAATCATTTTAGATTACAAATTTTAATTTAGAGGCCGTAATGTGTTTTCAGTTCCTAGAGACATGAATTTTCATCTAAAACACACACAAAACATTCAAAGTAGCTGCAGCGTTATGAAGTAAACTGCAGCTAGCCTTCATATCGATTTCCTTCGAATTTTGGAATACAAAAGTGACGGATATGTGAGCTCAAGATGGCCAAGCATTTAGAAACAATAGCACTTTTGGATCAAGTAAGGTGAGGCATGTGCCATTTATGTAATCGTTGATCCCAGGTGGCGGTTGGCGCAGTGGAAACGGTGCAGAACGGGTATCGTTGTGTTGAGTACACATACGGATAAGCTTCTTATTTTCTATTTTTACGTCAGTTGCATTATAAATAAACCGAAATTATATTCAATATATTGTGTTTATTAATATATGCCTAAAGGACATGATATATGCCTAAAGGACAGGATTGAAACAATGGTGGTTAAGTAAGTACATGGCACATATAGAAATGTCGTCATTACTTCACCAAAACCTGGGAAATTCACAACAGCCCTTCGTGCATCACAACAAACTTGTTAGTTAATCAACTCGTGGCAAGGATAAACAGATTTCCATCGTGCAATATGAAAGTGATTACCTCCAAACGAACCTCTGTAGTGCGACCTTGCGATGTCTTATGCTTACCAGGGGTTACGGAATTTGATCAAAATGCTTCAACTGCTCTTATCTCATAGAGAGAGAGAATGGAATCACGTCCCGAGAAGATGCTATCAAAATACCTTCCACTTTGTATCACTAGCTATCGTCGCCAAAATTTGGGGAAATGAATCGTTACGTGTTGTTTCCTGCAGAACTCTGCGATGAGAGAGAATCTTTTATGAGTCTGAACCAAGTTTGTTTTTCTATAGTAATTTTAAACAGTTATGTAATTGTAAAAATGCGACGCTTACAGTGCGTGCGAGATGCCGAGAAAGATAATGCTTTTACTGTTTTCACGATATCAACTCAGCATGTGGAACT
Source organism: Schistocerca gregaria (assembly GCF_023897955.1). NCBI lineage: Eukaryota > Metazoa > Arthropoda > Insecta > Orthoptera > Acrididae > Schistocerca > Schistocerca gregaria. The sequence goes on from NC_064931.1 coordinate 841,829,903, forward strand.
CGTCAACTGTAAAATAATAACAGCATATACTGCTACATGCTAAGTTCCCTTGTGTGTCTTACTGCACCATCTGGAAATTTACTTGGAAATCCGAATTTTCCTTTGTTCTCCGCTTTAGTGCCTTTTATGAAAATAATCATAAATACAGTATATTGAGAATTATTTAGGAGGGCGGCGTGAAGGGTAAAAGTCGTAGAGGGACACCAAGAGATGAATGCACTAAACAGATTTAGAAGGATGTAGGTTGCAGTAGGTACTGGGAGATAAAGAAGCTTGCACAGGATAGAGTAGCATGGAGAGCTGCATCAAACTGAAGACTACAACAAGAACATATCGACTGTAACATAAAAACTGAAAAAAATAGTTGTTTCCTTATAGAGACTAGACGAATGAACCTCCGATCACAGTTCTGTATTTTTCTGAGGTAGTTGCTTTATGCCTCACCCGGCAGGCATGAGAAATGTTATTTCTTCTAAGGGCTTGGTTGACTGTAATTCCTACGTCTTTCAGTCTCACTTCAGACCAAGCCCGGCATGTATCATAAACTGGGACGAGATCGCTAATGACGAGTACACACTGTCCCGTTTTACATTTAGTTTTAGTACCGTTCACCGTAACAGAGTCACTATCATTGAACACAATATTTGTCTTAGAAAAAATAAAGAATACAAATGGAGAGTTGAGGAAATTTGCCTGTAAATTTGTGAATAATACGGTCATGTAGCGTAAAATTAATAATTTTTAAATACGTTCGGGAAGAAGGAAACACATGAACTTGACACACAACAAACCAAGTGTGTAAATACCTGGCAGTTATCTTGCTCGTAGGCAGCTGGGATCATTTGGCATTGAGGAGTAGAAATGGGAACATGTATGCTTGAAATTTTCTGAGTGTTGAATCCAGGACTTATGATATTCGTTTATGACAAATACCTTGAAAATATTTCGATTTGTGAAACTAGAAGTTTTAAATTGACGAACACAACTACTGAGAGCCGGATGATGTGGCCGAGCGGTTGTAGGCGCTTCAGACTGGAACCGCACGACCACTACGGTCGCAGGTTCGAATCCTGCCTCGGGCATGGATGTGTGTGATGTCCTTAGGTTAGTTAGGTTGAAGTCGCTCTAGGGGACTGATGACCTTAGCCATCAAGGCCCATAAGATTTCACACACATCTGAACATTTTTTTGTTAAGTCCCATAGTCCTCAGAGCCATTTGAACCATTTGAACAACTATTGATATATGCAGGCAATATTATAGCCAGAGCATAGTCAGAGGAACAGGTGGCAGAAACCATAGAGGACTTCGCAGAGGTTGAAAGTAAGACTGGACTGAGGATTAATATGGAAGAGCCTGAAATGAGAGAAATATCCAGAGAAGCTCCTAGGTGGAATGTGAAATATAACCAGAGTGGAAAACTTTAAATACCTTTGCACCTGATTCAACAGGCATAATAAGCTGTTTAAGAAATTAATCAAAGTATTGTTAATGGGTGTAACACTTATTTCATTCTAAAGCATACACTGTCATAAAAAATATGTCAGTTAAGACCAAACTTAAAGTCTATATTGCAGTGATACTACCGCTGTTGTTATATGTAGCAGAGGCGTTAAGCACCACCCAAAGATGAAGAGCAGCTGCTGGTCTTTGAACGTAAAATCCCGAGGAAAGTCTCGGATCCCATCCGCGAAGAGAAAACGTGGAGACGTAGAAAGAACCAGGAACTGTGCTACCTGATGAGATAACTGAACATCGTACAGAAAATGAAAGAGTGGAGAATAAGCCTAGCAGGGCAGTAGGCCAGAAACCTGCCTCGCTATAGCTGTACTTAAGGGAAAACGTGTTGGGACTTGTCTTATTGGAAGACACACACACACACACACACACACACACATATACACTCCTGGAAATGGAAAAAAGAACACATTGACACCGGTGTGTCAGACCAACCATACTTGCTCCGGACACTGCGAGAGGGCTGTACAAGCAATGATCACACGCACGGCACAGCGGACACACCAGGAACCTCGGTTTTGGCCGTCAAATGGCGCTAGCTGCGCAGCATTTGTGCACCGCTGCCGTCAGTGTCAGCCGGTTTGCCGTGGCATACGGAGCTCCATCGCAGTCTTTAACACTGGTAGCATGCCGCGACAGCGTGGACGTGAACCGTATGTGCAGTTGACGGACTTTGAGCGAGGGCGTATAGTGGGCATGCGGGAGGCCGGGTGGATGTACCGCCAAATTGCTCAACACGTGGGGCGTGAGATCTCCACAGTACATTGATGTTGTCGCCAGTGGTCGGCGGAAGGTGCACGTGCCCGTCGACCTGGGACCGGACCGCAGCGACGCACGGATGCACGCCAAGACCGTAGGATCCTACGAAGTGCCGTAGGGGACCGCACCGCCACTTCCCAGCAAATTAGGGACACTGTTGCTCCTGGGGTATCGGCGAGGACCATTCGGAACCGTCTCCATGAAGCTGGGCTACGGTCCCGCACACCGTTAGGCCGTCTTCCGCTCACGCCCCAACATCGTGCAGCCCGCCTCCAGTGGTGTCGCGACAGGCGTGAATGGAGGGACCAATGGAGACGTGTCGTCTTCAGCGATGAGAGTCGCTTCTGCCTTGGTGCCAATGATGGTCGTATGCGTGTTTGGCGCCGTGCAGGTGAGCGCCACAATCAGGACTGCATACAACCGAGGCTCCTACGCTGGCCGTACATCTCTGGTGATCGTCGAGGGGACACTGAATAGTGCACGGTACATCCAAACCGTCATCGAACCCATCGTTCTACCATTCCTAGACCGGCAAGGGAACTTACTGTTCCAACAGGACAGTGCACCTCCGCATGTATCCCGTGCCACCCAACGTGCTCTCGAAGGTGTAAGTCAACTACCCTGGCCAGCAAGATCTCTGGATCTGTCCCCCATTGAGCATGTTTGGGACTGGATGAAGCGTCGTGTCACGCGGCCTGCACGTCCAGCACGAACGCTGGTCCAACTGAGGCGCCAGGTGGAAATGGCATGGCAAGCCGTTCCACAGGACTACATCCAGCATCTCTACGATCGTCTCCATGGGAGAATAGCAGCCTGCATTGCTGCGAAAGGTGGATATACACTGTACAAGTGCCGACATTTTGCATGCTCTGTTGCCTGTGTCTATGTGCCTGTGGTTCTGTCAGTGTGATCATGTGATGTATCTGACCCTAGTAATGTGTCAATAAAGTTTCCCCTTCCTGGGACAATGAATTCACGGTGTTCTTATTTCAATTTCCAGGAGTGTATATATATATATATATATATATATATATATATATATATATATATATATATGAAGTTATAATAATTCGAGTCAGGCGCACTAGTCTGAACTATGAAACTATATCGCGTCTTCTGGGGAACTTTAGCTTAAAACGTAGGCCTAAGGAATTTTGATTTCTTTTCCGATGTTTTTTCGATGCTTAACGTGAGATAGTGCTTCTTTAAGGACTCGAACCGTCGTATTTTTATTCAGTAATAAATAACCATTTTGCCGTTACAGTGATGTTGAATAATGAATTAATTCTGTTTTTAGTTAAGTCCCAAAGTAATGTGAGCGGTGAACATGATCTTTTCCCTCTGAATTTAAGTCTTATATATTTTTGAACTTAGCGACCAATGGCTTTCAGTTAACTTTCGGTCTATAAATCTTGCAAATGCACTAGGAGTCTCATGAGCTAAATTCAGAGGAACGATTTATTGGCAACAACGAAGTCATCCCAAGCAACGCGTAAAGAACATTTTAGTCCGTCGTAAGAACTGTGACGTGCAGGTTATTCATAATCGTATGATTGCGCCATATTTTAATATTGCTAATGTATATAGAACGAAAAGAAGCATGGGACCGTTGCTATTGTGCAGAGAATCTCCCTCGATGCGAGGGGTATCTATGGAGAGACCAGAAATGCTTGTGGTGGCAAAAGAGTGGCAGCAGTCTTTTCAGCTGCCATGTTCTCTCTATGCTGGTATAGCGAATGGCTGGCCGCGTGGCGTACCCGAGAGGTCTGTGGCGCCTTGCCACGGTACGTGCGTCTCTGCCCCCCCCCCCCCCCCACAGCCCTCGCCCCACGGTGGTTCGAATCCTCCTCGTCCCTTGGGCATGGATGTGTGTGTGTTGCCTTTAGAGTAAGTTAGTTTAAATTAGATTAAGTAGTGTGTAAGCTTAGAAACCGATGACCCCAGCAGTTTGGTCCCATACGATCGTACCACAAATTTCCAAATTCCGAATGGCTGAAAATGAACAGCAACGACAGGAACAACATTTCGCGAAGAAATGATGTTCTACTACACAGCTTAACTTTATCAATTTATATTTATTCTCACTTACGCGCTTTGCGTGCCTCAGCGATACTGATAGCCGTACCGTAGGTTCAACAACAACGGAGGGGTATCTGCTGAGAGGCCAGACAAACGTGTGGTTCCTGAAGAGGGGCAGCAGCCTTTTACGTAGTTGCAGGGGCAACAGTCTGGACGATTGACTGATCTGGCCTTGTAAAAATAACCAAAACGGCCTTGCTGTGATGGTACTGCGAACGGCTGAAAGCAAGGGGAAACTACGGCCGTAATTTTTCCCGAGGGCATGCAGCTTTACTGTATGATTAAATGATGATGGCGTCCTCTTGGGTAAAATATTCCGGAGGTAAAATAGTCCCCCATTTGGATCTCCGGGCGGGGACTACTCAAGAGAATGTCGTTATGAGGAGAAAGAAAACTGGCATTCTACGGATCGGAGCGTGGAATGTCAGATCCCTTAATCGGACAGGTAGGTTAGAAAATTTAAAAAGGGAAATGGATACGTTAAAGTTAGATATAGTAGGAATTAGTGAAGTTCGGTGGCAGGAGGAACAAGACTTTTGGTCAGGTGACTACAGCGTTATAAACACAACATCAAAGAGGGGTAATGCAGGAGTAGGTTTAATAATGAATAGGAAAATATGAATGTGGGTAAGCTACTACAAACAGCATAGTGAACGCATTATTGTGGCCAAGATAGATACGAAGCCCACACCTACAACAGTAGTACAAGTTTATATGCCAACTAGCTCTGCAGATGACGAAGAAATTGAAGAAATGTATGATCAAATAAAAGAAATTATTCAGATAGTGAAGGGAGATGAAAATTTAATAGTCATGGGTGATTGGAATTCAATAGTAGGAAAAGGGAGAGAATGAAACGTAGTGGGTGAATATGGACTGGCGCAAAGAAATGAAAGAGGAAGCCGCCTGGTAGAATTTTGCACAGAGCACAACTTAATCATAGCTAACACTTGGTTCAAGAACCATAAAAGAAGGCTGTATACACGGAAGAAGCCTGGAGATACTGACAGGTTTCAGATAGATTATATAATGGTAAGACAGAGATTTAGGAACCAGGTTTTAAATTGTAAGACATTTCCAGGGGCAGATGTGGACTCTGACCACAATCTATTGGTTATGACTTGTAGATTAAAACTGAAGAAACTGCAAAAAGGTGGAATTTTAAGGAGATGGGACCTGGATAAACTGAATGAACCAGAGGTTGTACAGAGTTTCAGGGAGAGCATAAGGGAGCTATTGACAGGAATTGGGGAAAGAAATACAGTAGAAGAATAATGGGAGGCTTTGAGGGATGAAGTAGTGAGAGCAGCAAAGGATCAAGCAGGTAAAATGACGAGGGCTAGTAGAATTCCTTGGGTAACAGAAGAAATATTGAATTTATTTGATGAAAGGAGAAAATATAAAAATGCAGTAAATGAAGCAGGCAAAGAGGAATACAGACGACTCAAAAATGAGATCGACAGGAAGTGCAAAATGGCTAAGCAGGGATGGCTAGAGGACAAATGTAAGGATGTAGAGGCTTATCTCATTAGGGGTAAGATACATACTGCCTACAGGAAAATTAAAGAGACCTTTGAAAATAAGAGAACCACTTGTACGAAAGTCAAGAGCTTAGATGGAAACCCAGTTCTAAGCAAAGAAGGGAAAGCAGAAAGGTACACACGAAAATAAGCATTTGCATGTTCAGTTTCATGCACTTCAAAAGGCCCATTGTAAATCTATTTGAATTTAGAAATTTCAATATTTATTTCACTAGATCTTTCATGGGTCTTCACTAAGACATAATCTCAAAGTTTAAATTTACTTGTTTCAAGGTTATTATCATGCAGAAAGGTGGAAGGAGTATAAAGAGGGTCTATATAAGGGCAATGTACTTCAGGACAATATTATGGAAATGGAAGAGGATGTAGATGAAGATGAAAAGGGAGATACGATAGTGCGTGAAGAGTTTGATAGAGCACTGAAAGATCTGAGTCGAAACAAGGCCCCGGAGTAGACAACATTCCATTGGAACTACTGACGGCCTTGGGAGAGCCAGTCCTGACAAAACTCTACCATCTGGTGAGCAAGATGTATGAAACAGGCGAAATACCCTCAGACTTCAAGAAGAATATAATAATTGCAATCCCAAAGAAAGCAGGTGTTGACACATGTGAAAATTAGCGAACTGACAGCTTAATAAGTCACAGCTGCAAAATACTAATACGAATTCTTTACAGACGAATGGAAAAACTAGTACAATTCAACCTCGGGGAAGATCAGTTTGGATTCCGTAGAAATACTGGAACACGAGAGGCAATAATGACCTTACAACTTATCTTAGAAGAAAGATTAAGGAAAGGAAAACCAACGTTTCTAGCATTTGTAGACTTAGAGAAAGCTTTTGACAATGTTGAGTGGGATATTCTCTTTCAAATTCTAAAAGTGGCAGGGGTAAAATACAGGGAGCGAAACGCTATTTACAATTTGTACAGAAACCAGATGGCAGTTATAAGAGTAGAGGGGCATGAAAGGGAAGCAGTGGTTGGGAATGGAGTGAGACAGGGTTGTAGCCTCTCCCTGATGTTATTCAGTCTGTATATTGAGCAAGCAGTGAAGGAAACAAAAGAAAAGTTCTGAGTAGGTATTAAAATCCATGGAGAAGAAATAAAAACTTTGAGGTTCGCCGATGACATTGTAATTCTCTCAGCGGCAGCAAAGGACTTGGAAGAGCAGTTGAAGGGAATGGATAGTGTCTTGAAAGGAGGATATAAGATGAACATCAACAAAAGCAAAACGAGGATAATGGAATGTAGTCGAATTAAGTCGGGTGATGCTGAGGGAATTAGATTAGGAAATGAGACACTTAAAGTAGTAAAGGTGTTTTGCTATTTGGGGAGCAAAATAACTGATGATGGTCGAAGTAGAGAGGATATAAAATGTAGACTGGCAGTGGCAACGAAAGCGTTTCTGAAGAAGAGAAATTTGTTAACATCGAATATAGATTTATGTATCAGGAAGTCTTTTCTGAAAGTATTTGTATGCAGTGTAGCCATCTATGGAAGTGAAACATGGACGATAAATAGTTTGGACAAGAAGAGAATAGAAGCTTTCGAAATGTGGTGCTACAGAAGAATACTGAAGATTAGATGGGTAGATCACATAACTAATGAGAAAGTATTGAATAGGATTGGGGAGAAGAGAAGTTTGTGGCACAACTTGACCAGAAGAAGGGATCGGTTGGTAGGACATGTTCTGAGGCATCAAGGGATCACCAATTTAGTATTGGAGGGCAGCGGGGAGGGTAAAAATCGTAGAGGGAGACCAAGAGATGACTTCACTACGCAGATTCAGAAGGATGTAGGTTGCAGTGGGTACTGGGAGATGAAGAGGCTTGAACAGGATAGAGTAGCATGGAGAGCTGCATCAAACCTGTCTCAGGAATGAAGACCACAACAACAACAACGCGCATTACCAAGGGGGATGTGGGAACGTCGTGCCCACCACGATAAATGAAAAATCAAATGTCGTTCATTATTGTTAACTTTTATTAACATTTTTTAAAGTAAGTACTTATATATATGTAGGGTCCAGTACTTGATAATATCCTTTAGCACACTCGTAGCATTACGAACATATTTTCCGTAATGTGTGCACAGAGAGGATGGGTATTTTATGAACACTACAACCAAAATTTTGAAAGAATGCAGATTTAGTTAACTGTTGTTGAATTTTGTTCACAACATACTTTTTTAAGTCACATATGGCTACTAAGACTTACTTCTTATAAAGAACAAAATACACCTATGTGAAACGGTAAATTAAAAAACAAAAGGTCATGAAAAAACTTAAAATAACAATTTACAACACGAAACAAATGTAATTAAAATAAATAATTAGAATAATAACGGCTGTTAAGATATTTTTATGAAGTACGTTAAAAATACTCCGACAGCTCAATGTGTACAGCTTATTCTCAAAAAATGGTATTCTAAAATCAACCTCACTACACATGGATGATTGTGACATGAAACTTTGATTAATTTATCCTGTAATAAAAGTTTTCATTTCTCCACATTAATTAATAATGGGGTGATATTCTGCAAAATGTGAAATTATTACTCAAGTTTGTACCGTTTAAAAACGTTAAATAAATATCAGCTTCTCTAAATGAAATAATCCAAATTACCTTTTGGGTTATATTTTACTCTTTAGAGTAACGTTATACAACCACCAATTTTAACCAATATCTTTCTTTAACACTTTGGAATGTTCACTTGTCAGTAGGTTGTTGTCAGGAGAAACAAAACTGGCGTTCTACGGTCGGAGCGAGGTATTTCAAATGCCTTAAACTTCACGGTATGTACAGAATTTAAAAAAAAGAAATGAATGGCCTGAAGTTAATTGTAGTGGGAATGGCTGGAACTTTCACTGCATCCATTGCCACCGTTGTAGTTGACGCATTGTGCCGATGCTAACCGTCCAGAACTGTAAAGATGTGAGGCAGCAGCTTCTAAAGGACACTTTATGATTTCTGTAATGCAAATCTTGTCTGTGGTTTTGCTAGGCTGGGCTCTTTCTTCGTATTCGATATCGCTTTTAATCTCCACTGCGGCCTCATTTCATTACGATAGGAAATGAGGTTTGCAGAACCGTATTTTATTCTGCACTCAGAATCGACTGCAAAACAGTGACACCCATTAATTGTTTTCAGTGAAACTGTGGAAAGTTGAATTTGGCTAACACAATATTAATTCCGGTCCAGAGTGAAAAGATAATGATCCGTATCTGCGGGCTATTTTTCTCCTTTTCCTTTTGTGGCGTAGATCTTCGGTAAAGAAACGTCTTTTCTACACAAGGGGACAGTTTAATTAAGTTGTAAGCCCGGAGTAACCTTTATTATCTCTTCTCGTTCCGCAGGCTCGTTTGCGGAATAGCAAGCGCGAAGTAGCCAAGAATTGGGCTGTAATCACATAGAGAAGACCGCGACCCAAATTACAAGCGCCCTTAAACTACATTAAACGCCACATTGTTTGAGCGAAAATGTATAAAGCAAAGACGATCTGAAATCTGAGTTTACGATAGATGTGAATTTTAGAAGACTAATTTTTTGTGATGGAGCGGTTTTATTTTCCATTTTACATGTGTAATGGAATGATAACTTTCTTACTAAACATTGTGCCCAGTCACCCACGATCTCTAATATTTCGTTGTACCTCTTTCAAATTGTACTGAAGAAACTGTTTCGAGACCCTTTATGTAAATGCATAATACATTAGAGGCACCAACATAGCTGTAACAATAACAATTTAATTATTGGAATAAGGACAGCAATTGAAGTACCTTGCAGTATATTTTGGTTTCAATAGGAGAACTAGACTTTATCAGTGTGTGTGATCTCCCATACAGCCCCAACAAGTTTTTAGTTTTCACTGTACCTTTTGAGATTTATTTATCTTGAAATTTATTACATGATTGCAATCTAAAACAAAAACTTCTTCTGAAAACAGCACAACATAATATTAACAACAGTGATACTCATCAAAGCCGACACACTTTCTGGTATCCCTGTGGACTGAGCCCAGAAATAAAATGGCTGTACACACTAACTAGGTCACAGTAATCAGACACGTTAGTTACTGGTATGTCGTCGCCACACAATACGATTGTGACGTATAGAATATGACAAGACACTTAGTGACCAGACAAGTGAAACTATAGACTTATCACACGAGAGAGACAAGATAACTAAATAGAGCTACCACCTATATGTATGGTATACTAGTGACCCGCCTGCATTTCGTGCGGGTAGCACCAAGTATCTACTCCTGGACAATTCATTTGGCGGGCAGTTCCATTTTCCACCTTGGTGGCAAACCCTTTGGTGACCCACGCATGCCGGATTCACATACATATTTCATCTTGTGGGCCGCATTGTCGCATGACTTGACAGCAGTGATCCTAACACATAAAGTCTAAATTTATGAGTCTGTGACGTTAACGTTTATGGGGTAACGGGCCGATATGAATGACACCCCTTTCCCAAAACTTTGTGTCAACAAATTATGATTCGAATGTAGTATTGTTGACTGTCAGTTTATATTCAACCAATACTCCCGTTTTCATTCATTTGTGAGTTACAAAGAGTGTGTCCTTGTCTGTGACGTTAATAGTTCTATTGGATAACCCTGCAACTCCATTAGTAAAGAAACTATGCAAATGACATGTAAATAAATGAAATTATGTGAAGATTGGATGCCAGGCATCCTGAAATGTTGTCATGGGGAAATAAATTCCTATAAAAGTAACTGGTTGCAGCTAATTCATTATAAATTACCGACAATTTCAACAGCTGCCGTGTTCTAATAACTCCACAATGGACCAGAATTAGTTGCCAATGCGTGTACGAGAAAGAACTGTAAACATGTGAACAGATGGCGATTTGGGAAACTTATAATACACCGAAGCGCCAGAGAAACTGGTATAGCCACGCGAATTCAAACAAAGAGATGTATAAACAGGCAGAATACGGCGCTGCAGTCGGCAACGCCTATATACGACAAGTGTCTGTCCTAGTTTTTTGAGCGGTCATTGCTGCTACAATGGCAGGTTCTCAAGATTTAATTGAATTTAAACGTGGTGTTATAGCCGGTGAAAGACCGAAGGCACACAGCATCTCCGAGATAGTGATGAAGGGGGGATTTTCCCGCACGGCCATTTCACGAGTATACCATGAATATCAGGAATGCGGTAAAACATCAAATCTCCGACATCGCTTCAGCCGGAAAAAGATCCTGCAGAACAGGACCAACGACGACTGAACAGAATCGTTGAACCTGACACAAGTGCAACCCTTCTGCAAATTTCTGCCGATTTAAATGCCGGGACATCAACAAGTGTCAGCGCACGAACTATTCAATGAAACATAATTGATATGGGCTTTCGGAGCCGAAAGCTAACTCGTGTACCCTCGATGACTGCACGATACAAAGCTTTACGCCTCGTCTGGGCCAAACAGCAACAAAATAGGATAGTTCATCACTCGAAACATAATGTCTGTTCGGACCAGTTGTAACACCATAACTCTAGTACTCTTCTGATTTATTTACATTTTGTTTCATTTAATATTACATCGTTGAGCTTCTATAAATGTGTTTCATTGAATAGATAACACAAAATTCTATACTCCTTTCCATTCAAAAACGAGTATTGATGAACTTAGAAATAGGAAGTAAAAAATTTGAAGATGATTTGTAGTGGTCCCTGAACTAAGTGCTGAAATAATTCTACGTAATGATTGGCTAGACAAGGAAAAAGTAATTTTAGATTGTGGTAATGGAACTTTTAAGATTAATAGGGAAATGAAAACAATAGAAATTAAATTTGAAGGTGACAACCAGTCCAAGAGGTTAATTTAGAACCCATTTTGTTAAAAATAGAATCTGAAAATGATGGTTTATCCCAACTATATGACATATACCATGTGAAAGATTTATTGCAGGATGATCAAAAGACTGACAGTTCTAGGGAAATTGTTGATGTTATCAAAAAGATCTCATGTGAACAGAAAGAGGATTTATTCAAAATCTTGAATAATAATAAGAAAGTGTTCTCTGATAAACCAGGTGTTGTAAATAACTTTGAATACTGTACGGATGTCCTAGAACATGAACCATTCTTTGTCAAACCATATCCAATACCTATAGGTAAGAAAGAAGCAGTACAAGCTGAAATTGATAAAATTTTGGAATGGGGGTTAATAGAGAGAAGCAATAGTGAATACAATAGTCCACTTATTATAGTCAATAAGAAGGATGGAGGTGTAAGAGTAGTCATCGATGCACGGACACTGAATAAAATTGTCTAAAATTGTTAGGAGAGAAGTAGACAGACCTGAAAATTTAGATGACTTATTACAAAAGTTGCATAGTGTAAAATATCTAACCAGTTTAGACCTAACTGACAGATATTGGCAAATCCCATTACACAAAAATTCTAGGAAATAAACAGCTTTTTTGTTTGCAGGAAAATGTTACCAATACCATTTACCATTTGGTTTAAATACCTCTGTTTCTGTTTCCATTAGGGCTTTGGATTCTGTGTTAGGAAAAGAACTTTGTGCCAGACTGACTGTATATGTAGATGACCTATTGATTGCTACTGATAACTGGGTGGAGCATTGCCACCTGTTAAACAAAACCCTTATTGCTCTTCAAGCAGGGAGTATGACTTTAAAGTTGAAAAAGTTTGAATTTGTGAGACAAGGAATTAAATTTTTAGGACACATAATAATCACATATGGGATTGGCAAGGACCGAGAAAAGCTTAATACTATTGAAAAGTGCCCTCCTCCAAAGAACAGGAAACAGTTGAATGCATTTTTAGGTCATTGTGGGTTTTACCACAAATTTGCGAAGGGCCAAGCTTTTAACAGCTCACATTTGAACAGCTTGTTGAAGAAAAATAGTGTAAAAGTTTGGACATCTGAAAGTCAGAAAGATTTTGAAAATTTGGAAACTTAGTTAGTAAAGGGAAACATGTTACACCATCCAGTTTTAAGTGAGCCACTCCACATGGTTACAGTCATTAGTGCTTATGGTGTTGGTGTTGAAATGTTTCAGGAAAACACAGAATCTGGGGAAACATAACATAAGACCATTGCTTTTGCTAGTAGGACTTTAACTACAAATGAGAAAAACTATACTATTTCAGAGAAAGAGGCTTTAGAAATCGTTTGGGGATTAAAGAAACTTAGGAATTATTTATGGGGACATAAAACTATAATTCATACAGACCACAAGGCATTAACCTTTTTGAAAAACTGTGGACTGTTTACAGGCAGGTTGAGTCAATGGGCCCTGTACTTACCACAGTTTGATTATGAGATACTGTATATTAAAGGTAGTGACAATTACGTAGCTGACGCTTTATCACCATTGCCTGAGGGTATGAACAACTTACCAAGGGAATGTAATGAAAATGGCAAATTTCATATAAGATATATTAAGGAGGTTCCAGGTAGGAAAATAATTGAACAAATCTGCAAAAGCATGAGGTTCTACCAGAATGAGTATGAAATATGAAAGTCAGTGAAAGTTAATTTTAGTAACCCTAACTTCCCACAAATCAGTAGATTTTACAAGATATTTAATAGAGTTTTATATAAGAGAAAGAATACCAGTACTGAAGGTTGGAAGGTGTGCTGGCCTAGGCAATTCGAGACTGAAGTGACTGATTATTTTCATCTTGCCTTACGGCATTGTGGTCCCAAAAAGTGTACTAAAAAGTTAACTGATGTGGTCATGATTAATGTAGGTGCTACTAAGAAAATTACTGAGAGAATATGATCTTGTGTTGTATGTCAGAGGGCAAAAGTAACAAATAGAGTAAATCATGGTTTTGTGCAGAATACAATACCGGAGGACACATTACAATTATTGTCAGTGGATATGTATGGTCTTTTACCTAAACCCTCAGACAATTGGTCTTAAATTGTTGTGGTGTTGGAAGTGTTCCCCAAATTTATTAAATTATATCCAATCAGGAAAGCTACTGCTAAAGCAGTCTTTAGCAAGATGACTGCGTATTTTAACACCGCCGGTAAACCTAAGGCAGTTTTGTGTGACAATGTACCACAATTTATCTAATAAATCTGGAAGGAAGGCATGAAGCAACATGTTGTGCAAGTTAAATATATTTCAGCTTACCACCCGGTTAGTAACCCTGTCTAAAGATATATGTGTGAATTAGGAAGGTTAGATAGAACCTACAGTCACCATAACCATAAGGCTTGGGGTAGATTTGTAACTGACTTTGAAAAGACCATGAACACTTTATACCATGAAACCACCGGTTTTACCCCTGACGAAATTCTCTTGGACCATAAAAGTAAAAGTATTATTGAAGAGATCTTGCAATTCCCATCTATCGTAGGAATTAACCTGCATCAGAAAAAAGAGTTACTTAAGAAAAGAATTAAAGAGAAAGCCCCTTCTAGATCCAAAAGGCATGATTGTTGTTGTTGTTGTTGTTGTTGTGGTCTTCAGTCCTGATACTGGTTTGATGCAGCTCTCCATGCTACTCTATCCTGTGCAAGCTTCTTCATCTCCCAGTACCTAATGCAACCTACATCCTTCTGAATCAGCTTAGTGCATTCATCTCTTGGTCTCCCTCTACGATTTTTACGCCACACGCTGCCCTCCAATACTAAAGTGATGATTCCTTGCTGCGTCAGAACATGTCCTACCAACCGATCACTTCTACTGGTCAAGTTGTGCCACAAACTTCTCTTCTCCCCAATCCTATTCAATACTTCCTCATTAGTGATGTGATCTACCCATCTAATCTTCAGCATTCTTCTGTAGCACCACATTTCGAAAGTTTATATTCTCTTCTTGTCTAAACTATGTATCGTCCATGTTTCACTTCCACACATGGCTACACTCCATACAAATACTTTCAGAAAAGACTTCCTGACACTTAAATCTATACCTGATGTTAACAAATTTCTCTTCTTCAGAAACGCTTTCCTTGCCATTGCCAGTCTACATTTTATATCCTCTCTACTTCGACCATCATCAGTTATTTTGCTCCCCAAATAGCAAAACTCCTTTACTTCTTTAAGTGTCTCATTTCCCTCAGCATCACCCGACTTACTTCGACTACATTCCATTATCCTCGTTTTGCTTTTGTTGATGTCCATCCTATATACTCCTCTCAAGACACTGTCCATTCCATTCATCTGCTCTTCCAAGTCCATTACTGTCTCTGACAGAATTACAATGTCATCGGCGAACATCAAAGTTTTTATTTCTTCTCCATGGATTTTAATACCTACTCCGAATTTTTCTTTTGTTTCCTTTACTGCTTGCTCAATATACAGATTGAATAACATCGGGGAGAAGCTACAACCCTGTCTCACTCCCTTCCCAACCACTGCTTCCATTTCATGCCCCTCGACTCTTATAACTGCCATCTGGTTTCTGTACAAAATGTAAATAGCCTTTCGCTCTCTGTATTTTACCCCTGCCACCTTTAGAATTTGAAAGAGAGTATTCCACTCAACATTGTAAAACGCTTTCTCTTGAGTCTACAAATGCTAGAAACGTAGGTTTTCCTTTCCTTAATCTTTCTTCTAAGATAAGTTGTAAGGTCAGTATTAGCTCACGTGTTCCAGTATTTCTACGGAATCCAAACTGATCTTTCCCGATGTCGGCTTCTACTAGTTTTTCCATTCGTCTGTAAAGAATTCGTGTTAGTATTTTGCAGCTGTGGCTTATTAAACTGATTGTTCGGTAATTTTCACATCTGTCAACACCTGCTTTCTTTGGGATTGGAATTTTTATATTCTTCTTGAAGTCTGAGGTTATTTCGCCTGTTTCATACATCTTGCTCACCAGATGGTAGAGTTTTGTCAGGACTGGCTCTCCCAAGGCCGTCAATAGTTCCAATGGAATGTTGTCCACTCCGGGGGCCTTGTTTCGACTCAGATCTTTCAGTGCTCTATCAAACTCTTCACGCAGTATCGTATCTCCCATTTCATCTTCATCTACATCCTCTTCCATTTCCATAATATTGTCCTCAAGTACATCACCCTTGTATAGACCCCCTATATACTCCTTACACCTTCTGCATGAGAATAACTTTGGAACAAGTAAATTTAAACTTTGAGATTATGCCTTAGTGAAGACCCATGAAAGATCTAGTTAAATTAATAATGAAATTTCTAAATTCAAATAGATTTACAATGGGCCTTTTGAAGTGCAAGAAACTTCACATGCAAATGCTTATTTTCTTGTGTACCCCAGGTCAAGGAAGCCTTTATCAGTTAGAAATATAGTTGACCTGAAGTTGTATGTCCACAGAAACCAGTGATGAATGAAATGTAGCATCCTCAGAGGACATGCACTCTTTGCATTGTCAAGTGTCTGACGAGCACTAGGTACTTCAGTCGTTGCCAGCACTACTTCTGTTTCTTTTCGTGCTGTCAACCTTCCTCTTAATCATTCAGAACTTTTACTATCTTCTGTCCTTCTTCTCTATCAGAGTAAACTAAAAAGTGTGAAAATAAAGTAAGATACTGTGTATTGTTTGTGGACAAGTAAATCAATAATTAAATTTGGGAAACTAGAAAATGACGAATATGAATGTAAGTATTGTGGATATTGTAAAGAGAAAATGTAATGGAAAATTAAAGGGAAAAGTATAGATTAGAAAAGAATAGGTTACTGGAAAAACTAGGTAAATGAATACCATAATATGACTAAATGTAAATGTTTTTTAAAAAATAGGGATAAATATAGTGTTGAAAAACTGAATGTGTGTGCAAAACTGAGTATTATATGTGTAATAACCAAAAAGTATGTGAAAAAGCAATGACAAATGAGTAGTAAAACTACTTAGTCCTAACTTGATCCCAAATACGACATTAAAATTTTTTCTTAATTAATAATGTGTATGTTACCTGATGTCACAGTGTAAAGAAAGTTTCATTATTACCAGTGTCTAATTACTGTTTCAAAGTTACAGGTTTCATGTCTTATACCATTAATGCAATTGGTAACAAAGATGTGACGTAATGATGAAAAACTTAAAGATGATGACCATAAACAATTCAAAATTTATGTTGTTGGACAGAAGAACAAGACAACAGAATTAAAATGCTGTGGTCCTGAAGTTGAAGACTACCAAATATGCTATGTGAGCAGTAGCTGAAGGACTTGCCATTGTGGGGTCAAGGAGTTGATGAGTGATCATGAACTGCCTGACCTAGAGGATGGGCAATGTGTCAATTTAAAAATATATATTTTCTTTAGTGTTCTTAATCTAAATTGTGTTTTTTTTTAAATGGCTCTGAGCACTATGCAACTTAACTTCTGAGGTCATCAGTCGCCTAGAACTTAGAACTAATTAAACCCAACTAACCTAAGGACATCGCACACATCCATGCCCGAGGCAGGATTCGAACCTGCTACCCTAGCGGTCACGCGGTTCTAGACTGAAGAGCCTTTAACCGCACGGCCACATCGGCCCGCTTGTGTTTTTGTGTCTAAATGTTTACATACAAAGACTGCCAAACCGATAATGGGCAGAATGTGTATAATAGACTGCTAGTGCTGAGACAAACAGTGAAGTAAGTTAGGTTTTTTGATCAATTTGTTATGGACTGACTCTTCCTACTAAAGTCAGTGAAAAGTTATTATCAAATATATATAGAATCTTGTTCAAATAGACATAGATGTTTTGAGAGTAGGTTTTCTTATGTAACTTAAAAATGGGACTGTCTTACACAGCAGTGATGATTAAAAATAGGTTCTGAGTTTGTTAGTGTGTTTATGTGCAACATACATTTTGGACTGCTATTAATTAAGAGCAGCCTTAAAGTTAATTATTTTGAAAAAACCTTCCAAAGTTACTTTGGCATTTAAAGAGTCAGTAGGAAAAGGTTCTCATAGCTGTTTGTGAAAATATATGTGCATATGTGGATGCAAACTGAAAGTTTCAATATTTCATTAACTGCTGAACCTGGTAAAATGTACTATGATCATCAGTATGCTTGTGTGTCTATGAAAATTTACATTCCTTTAAAAATATTGAAAGACAAATTCCTGTTTTGTTAAGTTAACAATGTTCTGTGCTGTTGTCTATGTGTTTATTATTATTATTATTATTACTTTTATTTGAAGGCTATACTTATTCTAGTAATATGTAGATTAGGTTATGTGCTATTTGTTTGTTATTTGAACTGTGTGTGTATGAAATGAACATGCTTAAAAATGTATTGTGTAATGATGAAAATTAGTTTCCTTAAAGCAGTCTGGGGATGAAAATTACTGTAAATGCTTTATTTTGATAACGTTTTTGGAAGCAGTGTATGAATTTCTTTAGTGAACATAGTGTATATTTGTAATATGTTTTTTTTTCTTTCTCCCAACTGAAGTTGGATGGATTTTTGTTTTGTAACCAACACCACTTAGGTGTTATAGATGTTACCTTGACGTATCCCTTATAGGAAACTTCAACGAAACATGGATCATGTGTAACACCATAACTCTAGTGCTCTACTTATTTATTTTGCTTTTGTTTCATTTAATGTTACATCGTTCAGCTTCTGTAAATGTGTTTGATTGAATAGATAACACAAAATTGTATACTCCTTTCTTTGTACAAACTTTGATGTCATGGTTGGGTTCTATGCAAAGCAGTGTATCTGTCATGTAAATTTTTTGTCCCACTTGGAGGGAACAAAACTTACTGTAAACAATTGTAATTTTGTGTGAATAACCTTTGGTAGAAATGTCAATATTTGCAAATAATCTGTTTTATTTATTGTATTTGTTTGCTGTTATGTAAACTGCTGACCTTCACATAGGGTTCTTAGTTCTTTAGTATATAAAGGGTGTAGTGGTTCCCCTCAGGAACGGAACTGTGTAGCGCGCGCAAAATGTGGATGGCCTAGGTAGAAAATGTGGAACAAGAGTCACTCGGGGACGAGCTACCAAACTGTACACTGCCATGTAAATGTTGCATATTGTGCTGGTTCCGAGAGAGACTTTTTCTGCTACATTCCAATGCCTCGGATGGATGGATAAATAGCGGGAACGATTGCGGAATTGGTATTCATCATCGCCACGAAGAAGGGCCAGAGCCCAGCAATTCTGTCTGCAAACCGCCTACCAACATGCAGTTGCCACCACATTGCGCAATCACTGTAAAGGAGTACTATAATAATGTACAGTGAAGGATCAGCTCATTGGGCGATTTAGTGTGCAGAAATATAAGATAACTTACAACTGAATTTATGTACCTACCTTGATTTCTTCCCTATCACAACACCTCTGAGGTTCCTCTCCATTTGAACTATGATTACCGAATGTCCTATTGTGTGGAATAAATGAAAGCCTCAAAGTTAGGCAGTACATTACACAATGTTGTTTGATCTTTGATGAGAAGGGAATATTCAGATTTACT
Source organism: Schistocerca gregaria (assembly GCF_023897955.1). NCBI lineage: Eukaryota > Metazoa > Arthropoda > Insecta > Orthoptera > Acrididae > Schistocerca > Schistocerca gregaria. Next base: position 841,849,207 of record NC_064931.1, read on the forward strand.
GTGGATTTAGTGAAATTGTGGGAGGCAGTGAATGTAGTTTTGTGAAGTTCCAAAGTCACCTATTTAATCATTTACTCGAAAGTAGAAAACTGTGGTAATAAAGACAATTTGCTGTTTGTTTTATGAATTAAAGTTCTTGAAATTTAGGCTTATAAGGTTTTGCTTCGTTAATGATCATAGTGCTACCTGTAGTAAATTTTAAAAGGTGAGTCAGCTTATTGCAAATTTGTCAACATTGTGTTTCACTGTAGTAAAAGTGGAAAACTACAATAGTAGAAAATTGTATTTGTGTTTCACTGTAGTAAAAGTGGAAAACTACAATAGTAGAAAATTGTATGTTCATGACTGCTAAGTGTTTGTCTCTCTTCTGTATTGGAAGTGCATATTAGTAGTATAACAGGATCCACAGTATGCATGTTTGGCGCCGTGCAGGTGAGCGACACAATCAGGACTGCATACGACCGAGGCACACAGGGCAAACACCCGGCATCATGGTGTGGGGAGCGATCTCCTACACTGGCCGTACACCTCTGGTGATCGTCGAGGGGACACTGAATAGTGCACGGTACATCCAAACCGTCATCGAACCCATCGTTCTACCATTCAAAGACCGGCAAGGGAACTTGCTGTTCCAACAGGACAATGCACGTCCGCATGTATCCCGTGCCACCCAACGTGCTCTAGTAGGTGTAAGTCAGCTACCCTGCCCAGCAAGATCTCCGGATCTGACCCCCATTGAGCATGTTTGGGACTGGATGAAGCGTCGTCTCACGCGGTCTGCACGTCCAGCACGAACACTGGTCCAACTGAGGCGCCAGGTGGAAATTGCATGGCAAGCTGTTCCACAGGACTACATCCAGCATCTCTACGACCGTCTCCATGGGAGAATAGCAGCCTGCATTGCTGCGAAAGGTGGATATACACTGTACTAGTGCCGACATTGTGCATGCTCTGTTGCCTGTGTCTATGTGCCTGTGGTTCTGTCAGTGTGCTCATGTGATGTATCTGACCCCAGTAATGTGTCAATAAAGTTTCCCCTTCCTGGGACAATGAATTCACGGTGTTCTGATTTCAATTTCCAGGAGTGTAGAAATGTTATAAAGACTATTCAGTTTGAACAAGCCCTGAAAGTAGTAGTGTGTTTCGGTATCTGCTACATTTTTGCCAATAGTCTGTACTGCTTTAGTTGTTAACTTCAATCTTAACGTAAACGTATGTATGTGTCACAGTTTATTGCACTCGCGTGTGGCCAAGTCTTGGTTATGTTTGTCCGTTGAAGTTACTCATACCTACTTTCTTAAACGAGAACGTTAATCATTCTCTTGCCTAATTAGGCTGGCGACCGTTTTCCTTATTATTTAAACAGTATAGCTAGGCAAAAACAATTTTTTTTACTGTCCAAATATTTACGTAATTCTGACTTTCACTTCCGATAAGCCACCTCCGTTAGGTACAACACGGTCAACATAAAAAAATCCTCTCAGAGGGTAACACTGCTCTGTTGCTTTATACCATAATTGCTTTAAGAAGATAGTTTTATTTCACGACCTACCTCCAACATTAAGGTTATGGTATAGCAGTAGCGGACAGGAGTGTTATACAGTCTCGTTTCAAATTATATCTAGCGGACTGACATGTACAGGTATGGAGACAACCTCGTGAATCCATGTACCTGACTGTTCAAGCTGGTGGAGGCTCCGTAATGGTGTGGAGAGAATGCAGTTGGAGAGATATGGGACCCCTTATATGTCTAGATACGGCTCTGACAGGTGGCATGCACGTAAGCATCCAGTTTGATCACCTGCATCCGTTCATATCCATTGTGCATTCCGACAGACCTGGGTAATCCCAGCAGGACAATGTGACACCCTACACGTTCGGAATTGCTACAGAGTAGCTCCAGGAACACACTTCTGAGTGGAAACACAACTCCCCAGACACGGACATTACTGAGCACATCTGGCATGTCTTTCAACGTGCTGTTCAGGAGAGAATTCCAGCCCCTCGTACTCTTTCGTATTTATGGTCAGCCCTGCAGGATTCATGGTGTCAGTTACCTCCAGCACTACTTCAGACATGCCACGTTGTGCTGGGGCAGTTCTACGTGCTCGCGGGGCCCTACACAATATTAAACAAGGGTAACACTTCATTTGGCTCCTCAATGTAATAGTCCTCGCAAGCTCAGTACATGCTAGTACTACCGAGAATATTCTGGATGGAGCCAGTACAGTTCCTCGATATTTCTGGTGTTAACAATAAGATAACACTAACTCTCAGACAGTCATCATATTGACGTGTTGATAATAGAACTGAACGTGCGAGGGCCTCCTGTCTGCAGTGTGAAATTTGTATCATGGCTAATGGTATGCACAAATCGTATGTTGTTTACACTCTACGAAAAGACCGAAACTGCGCACACCAATGACAGCAGAGGCCTTACAGATTGTAATGTCAGTAAGAAGACAGCACTCATGTGGTGCAATAGCAGCATCTGTAATGCATAAATTCGAAGACATCTGTGACGTGCAGTTTTGCAGATTATATGTTTGGACTCAGCCCTAAGTTTTTCAAGAGAATCTATATATTATTATACATAGTGAAACACAAAAGCTCGAGCATACAGCCAAAAGAAAACTCATCTGGCTTGACAGCTGTTTGACCAGCGAATAAGGTGGAATTCTGTCGTCTGTGACTGGCAATACACGACACCCACCTTCAGATGATTATACACTCCTGGAAATTGAAATAAGAACATCGTGAATTCATTGTCCCAGGAAGGGGAAAATTTATTGACACATTCCTGGGGTCAGATACATCACATGAGCACACTGACAGAACCACAGGCACATAGACACAGGCAACAGAGCATGCACAATGTCGGCACTAGTACAGTGTATATCCACCTTTCGCAGCAATGCAGGCTGCTATTCTCCCATGGAGACGGTCGTAGAGATGCTGGATGTAGTCCTGTGGAACGGCTTGCCATGCCATTTCCACCTGGCGCCTCAGTTGGACCAGCGTTCGTGCTAGACGTGCAGACCGCGTGAGACGACGCTTCATCCTGTCCCAAACATGCTCAATGGGGCACAGATCCGGAGATCTTGCTGGCCAGGGTAGTTGACTTACACCTTCTAGAGCACGTTGGGTTGCACGGGATACATGCGGACGTGCATTGTCCTGTTGGAACAGCAAGTTCCCTTGCCGGTCTAGGAATTGTAGAGCGATGGGTTCGACGACGGTTTGGATGTACCGTGCACTATTCAGTGTCCCCTCGACGATCACCAGAGGTGTACGGCCAGTGTAGGAGATCGCTCCCCACACCATGATGGCGGGTGTTGCCCCTGTGTGCCTCGGTCGTATGCAGTCCTGATTGTGGCGCTCACCTGCACGGCGCCAAACACGCATACGACCATCATTGGCACCAAGGCAGAAGCGACTCTCATCGCTGAAGACGACACGTCTCCATTCGTCCCTCCATTCACGCCTGTCGCGACACCACTGGAGGCAGGCTGCACGATGTTGGGGCGTGAGCGGAAGACGGCCTAACGGTGTGCGGGACCGTACCCCAGCTTCATGGAGACGGTTGCGAATGGTCCTCGCCGATACCCCAGGAGCAACAGTTTCCCTAATTTGCTGGGAAGTGGCGGTGCGGTCCCCTACGGCACTGCGTAGGATCCTACGGTCTTGGCGTGCATCCGTGCGTCGCTGCGGTCCGGTCCCAGGTCGACGGGCACCTGCACCTTCCGCCGACCACTGGCGACAACATCGATGTACTGTGGAGACCTCACGCCCCACGTGTTGAGCAAATCGGTGGTACGTCCACCCGGCCTCCCGCGTGCCCACTATACGCCCTCGCTCAAAGTCCGTCAACTGCACATCCGGTTCACGTCCACGCTGTCGCGGCATGCTACCAGTGTTAAAGACTGCGATGGAGCTCCGTATGCCACGGCAAACTGGCTGACACTGACGGCGGCGGTGCACAAATGCTGCGCAGCTAGCGCCATTCGACGGCCAATACCGCGGTTCCTGGTGTGTCAGCTGTGCCGTGGGTGTGATCATTGCTTGTACAGCCCTCTCGCAGTGTCCGGAGCAAGTATGGTGGGTCTGACACACCGGTGTCAATGTGTTCTTTTTTCCATTTCCAGGAGTGTATTTATATGCTCGCCGTACTTTAACTCGGTTTCTTCGTTCATTGCCGTTCATTGTAATAAATCATACCTGAAACTAAAACTTTTCAAGATCATGTGACTGCACAGAAACCCATAAAACCCATGGCGATTTGGTTTAAATCCATTAAGCTAAATACAATAATTTTGCCATCAAGCATTACGAAACCTGAAAAGTTACTCTTAATGAATGTATTTGCGATGGTTTATTGACTTTGCAAAATATTCAACAGCATATTAATGTGAGCTCTGAGTTTGAATCTTTAACAGAGGGTTGTTGACATTTGGATTTGTGTCACTGATACTGAGTCTTAAGGTATTTTCCCGGTTTTCGTCTGTTAACCTAGTGCATCTGTTGCATTTACTTCTTTTCATAAGAGAAAAAAGTTGTTCACACTTATATGTGCTTCCCAAAAGACAAATTTCGCTTCTCGCAAATGATTTCAGTTGAGAATATTTTCTTGTGGTCAAATAAGTTTTATAAAATTCGACCAAGACAACTTCTTCAAAAGAAGATTTTAAAGACAAGTGTTCCTGTAGGGCAATAACTTCCATTTGAAGATTTTCTGGGACTTTTTCCACATCACATGTGACTGGGTTAGCAAATATAGCAAACATGCTGTCTGCATTCGTGGAATCAGAAAACCCTTTGGCAAATTGCACTAATAATGATTTCAGTTCATCATAAGTAACATAATCACATTTTCTGCACTTCACACAAGCGCATCTATGTCTGAAAAGCTTTCAGATAGCTGTGTAATTCATGAATTAAGTGCCCTTGTTTACAGAGTTTTTAATTTAAGTCGTTTAAATGACTTATGATGTCAATCAAGAATGTTAAATCTCAAATAAATTGGGGATTATTTCTTTCAGCCATTAAGTCCTTTAATAGCCATAAACTCTGCCATTTCTTGCTGAAGATCATAAAAACGTGTTAACGTTTTGCCCTTCGTCAGCCATCTCACTTCGCAATGGTTAGTTAAATCTTCATGTTCGTACCACAGGTCGTCCTAATACTGTATGAATTGGGGGTGATTTAGTGTGCGGGAATGAATGAAATTGATTCTCGTGGTAACCACATCTCTGAGATGTTTCATTTTAACTGATTTAGCACACAAATTTTGTTGGTGAATAATCCAGTGAAGAACTGTTAAACTTTCTTTGTCTGTATGTAGTTCAGAAGATTTTTCGTTTCAAATGCCAATAAAACGTTTACGCAGGTGCTCCATCAGAACAAGCTCCAACGAGTTGACTCCATTACAGGCTGAAAACTCCGACGACTTTTTCAACTTCGTGAAAAACGTCTTCACCAGTAGTGGTTCCTTTGAGGTCCACAGTAACCCAACGACAAATATCGCTAAACGAGCTGTGTGTGACTAATCAGTACGTTCGTCCTAAGCTATGGAAAATGCTGTAGTGTGGTAGCACGATCTCACAGACTTTTTTTTAATGTCACCAGCCATCATATCAGTTCCTCGAACCACTGTTCGTCGCGACAAACTTACTCCTTTTTTTTATCAGGACATACTACATATGCAAAGTCCAGTACGCACTCCTTCACGAATTTGCGTTCAGAAAAAGGCTATCATTAGTTGGCAATGTTCCTGGTCATTATAAAAGTAGCTTTGACCAAATTGTCACACTGCTTCCTCGGTTTGGCAAAGATTTGCTGTTGTTTGTCCACATTGGAAATTAATAACTTAATTTTGTCTTTCCTCAGTTGCCATGTAAGCTGTTGTTGAGTAATGTGTTTCGTGGAAAAGTTCCTTTTCATGTTAGATTCCTTCACAGCAGATAATGATTCACTGCACAACAAGCAGATGGATTTACTGTTGTACATCGTGAAGAAGTAATCCTCAGTCCATTTCTACTGAAAGACGTTTGGTAAATGAACTCGACGCATAGAGCACGTGCACGAATTTAAGAGACAAGTAGCGCAGAACTTCGCCCACGAACTGACAACACAGAACTCGTTTGTTCAGCGACATATGTTGCCGTTGTTCAAATCTGCACATATCTCGGGCAGTCGATTTTAGTGGCATTGTTGCCTACTACAAGCGTTTGTGCTCTGTCAATGTTTAGCACAGACCTACGCCCTAAATAACGCTATTATTTGCTGCTGTGCCGCAGCAGCTGTGGGAGGCAGCACTGTGTGGCGCTACACGTGCAAGGTACTAATGAGGTACCGGTAGCTCCCACAGTCACAGGTCACGCAGCAAAAGCAAGTCGCTGAGGCCAGCTCTTGACTGTGTAGCGTCCCTTGCCTTGTAAACATCGACCATCCTCCACGGCCTGAGCATGTTACCAAGCTGCGTTTGTGTCTTGCCAAGTCTTTACGCAAGTCTTTTCACTGGTCTCCATCATGAGCTGCAAATCTGCGCCGAGCCTAACCGAGCGTTGGCAGGAATACCCGAAAGTGTGTCTCGGACGAACTAAAGTGTGAGCGCCTTGCCATCTCCCGCGGATATCATCAGAGGGCCAGATTTGAATCAATCGCGCGGCGCATCCGTCCGAATCTGTCCACCTACCTGGGTAGGCTTCTTCAGGTTGCCTGACCCTTCACTCTGCGATGGCAGATACTGGCTTAGCTGACAAAAGCAGCGTTGACAAAAACTGAACGGAATACCTGCCACGGAAAGGTCACGTAACTTCAGTCCATGGACAGTAGCTGAAAGTTAGTCAAACCATCGATTGTGCGGGACTCTTGAATGACTCGTTTGAAGAAATGTCTAAACTTTCTTATGACTATCAAGTCTGTATTTAATATCAGGACGCTAATTATGCAATGTTATTGACTGTCTCTGTAACAAGTTCACACCTCAAAAGCAGCCAGCGGATATTCAGTCCGACACGGTATTTTAAACATCCTAAACAGTCGCTGGTACACGACTATTTGCGAGTTAACATAGTCAGCCATTCAGTAAACCTCTTGTACACAAGTGCTCGCCATAATGTTTCGTAAGTTGCACGAACACGCCACGTGGAGTTTATGTACGACTTGAAATTTTCACACGTGAAAGCTCATAAAATAAATCATTCACAAAGGTCAAACTTTCTCAAAGTACTCAACAGGGTAGTCGCTTTTCATCAATTATACGAGAACCGATCAAACGCGCAGATTTCTTCAGTTTGGTACAAATATTTAACATAAGTTTACTAGAAGACGGCTCCCGAGCAACTATCTCTACTCATAGATCTGAGACACAAAGCCCTACTCTAACGAGTATTGGCTAGTATGATAAGCAACCAATCACATCGTCTCTAGCACCTCTACACTCGTGGCGCCGCTCGGGGTAACCGTGCGTTTTCAGGCGCCCTATCAAGGTTCGTGCCGCTGCCCTCGTCGGAGGTTCGAATCCTCCCTCGGGCATGGATGTGTGTGTTGTCCTTGGCGTAAGTTAATTGAAGTCAGATTAAGTAGTGTGTAAGCCTAGGTACCGATGACCTCAGCAGTTTGGTCCTATAGGAACTTACCAAAAGTTTCCAAAATACTCGCGGTACTTCTAATGTCAGCCAATCTGATTACCACACGTAACTTAGAGTCAAAATCTCGTCATTCCGATATTGGATAGACGTTTATGAAAACAAAATACGATTCCTTCCCAGAATATAAATTACTGCCCTCCTAGCAGCCTTTTACAAAATCAAGCTCACTCGGACATACGCCACAAATTCCGTTATTCAAGAACTTTCCAACACTTACATTTACATAATTTTAATAAAATATCACAGTCTCACTCTACGTATCTGCTCCATTCGCTCTCAGAGTCTCTCCAAAACACTCACACAATCAAGGCAAAATGAAATAATAATTTTCCATTTTACTGTCAATTACGTCAGAAATCTGTGAAAATGAAACTAGACAGAATTCCAGAAATTTAGGTTGTATGTACCTAGCCTCTAGGTTGTAGTTTCAATTGATACTATAGATGAATAAATTACATTACGTAACTTAGTTTCACAGTACCAGCACTGTTACTATGTGTTTTAGATAAAAATATACATAAAGTATTGAAGTTATTGACTTGAAATTTTAAGAGTATGGTACTGTTATCCATAGAATGTGGCACACAAAGTATGAAAAAGATCGATTAATATTTGATTATACTCCTTCAGATTCACAGAGAATATGTGTAACGAATCGCACGCAGTGTCAAGCAAATACACCGCTCGTTGGGCGCAGTCGCCAGCGTCAGCTGTTCGAGAGTGAGAACCAACATCTCCTTCCTCCCGGCTCCAGGGTAAGCTATGTTTTGTAAGCTAAGTGACAACTCGTAATAACTTGCTACGCTAAAGAAGAGTGCCATTTTTGGTGCTTAAGAACCGGCGCATTTGATTCTACATTTCATATATGATCTAAATGTAACCTTTTGTGGTGTAATGTTTGTTACTGATGTTCAAACGTTACCTTAGTATCGCAAATGTGGTTGCACAGTACAGATAATATGGCTAGATATTGAAATTTCTGGCAAATGAGCTACATCTGTGGTAACGTAGTTTTCTGTTCCCTACGTGGTTGATTGTGGTGAGTCCGCAAACCATCGGAAAGCTTGATTTCGATGGCCGCCCTCGGGCACCATCATCGGGGTGACTGATTTCAGTGTGTCTTTCCATACATACCCCCATAAATCGTCTCTAGCGGCTACTCGGCTTGCAACACTACAATCAAATTGTTAATAACGTGTACTGATTAATCCTTATAACGCCAAGTGTATATTCTTTATTATGAAATGTCGTTGATCTACTGTGAAGAACTGAAAAGGTAGTGTGACATGTTTACTCTATGCAAGTTTTTAAAATATGTTTGCTGGCAACTATGTAATAACTGGTTCATTCATAGGGACTTTGTATTGTATAAAGAGAAACCCAAAGTAGTTCGGAACGGAATTGAGTTGGCGCGCTAGGAAAAGGTGGATGTGGTGCTCAGTCTGGGTGGCAAGAGAGAGAGCACAGTAGTTAGTCGTTATCAAGTACCTGACGAGTAAAAAGCGCAGGTGCCAATGAGACTTACAGTATTGCAAGTGGAATGGGATGGCCTCGGATTTAATACCCAACTGTAAAGGGGTGCTCTCGATTTGGGAAAAGCTCTAAAAATGATATTAACAACGCCAAGAAGAGGTAAATAGAGCTATTTTATTGCCAATGGGAAGACAACCTAGCCGCCAAATGCTTGCCACCACGATTGCGCAACCACTTCGTCACACATGCGAAAGATCTGATCAGTGTGCCATGCAGGATTAGCCGAGCGGTCTGGGTCGCTACAGTCATGGACTGTGCGGCTGGACCCGGAAGAGGTTCGAGTCCTTCCTCTGGCATGGGTGTGTGTATTTGTCCTTAGGATAATTTAGGTTAAGTAGTGTGTAAGCTCAGGGACTGATGACTTCAGCAGTTAAGTCCCATAAGGTATCACACACACACATCTGAACTGTGTTATTGTATGAACCAGTAATGTTGTGATTGGTTATGTGAAAATATAATCCAAAAGTTCAAAATGGGCTTGAACATTGTGTCCACCCTATGCACTTATCCGAGTAGGATCCTCTTCTTTAAGTGATGAAATCCGATAGTATCCTTTGCATAAAAAGCATTAACAGTTTTAGAGTGAATTTTATTGGTGTGTGGCAAAGTTATGCCAGTACTCTTAATGTGAAGGGTAAAATTTACTTGTTTTTCATACATGTAAAAGAGACTACGTATATATGAGTATTTTGATACTTAACTGGAAAATGAACTTGAATATCAGTTTAGAAAAGAGTATTATTTGGAAAACAGAAGTGTTCTAATGTTTGTTACTTTAAAGTCGTTCCCAAAAACTAAGTACTTCGCAAGTGGTATCATAAAACCCTTTTTCTTCAGGTTGTTTAAAGTAAAACTTTACTGGAGTTATCTCTGATTTTGTAGATGTTTCGTCGGGGTAAATAGTGTTAAAATAGTACAAAAACAATGGTCGCAAATGAAAGTGTCATTCAATTATACCCTAATGCTACATATTTGTGAGGGTGTGTATATTTTCGCTGTTACAATGAAAGGGATAGTTTGTGGGACTACATTTCTTTTTCATCATAATAAAATGCATAAATCAGATTAGTAGGTTTCTGGTAAATGAATCTTAAAGTGATTACTGAGAAGCAAAGGTAGAACGTTTATATGCTGCGTCTCCTTATTGCTTTTGTATAGTAAATTTGTGTATTAATTTTACTTCACAATTATTATGTGATATCTGGTCTTGGGTGGTTTGTTAATAGCAAGTTTAGGATATATTGGTTAAAGGATAAAGTAATGATTAAAATAAACAAGAGAAAGGGCTCATTTGCAAATCTTGTGACTGCTTAACTGCTAAAGTGACAACTGCTGCTAAGCACTGAGTAATTTGTCCATTTAAGTGTAGTCATTGAACTTCACAGAACAGTATTTAATAAAAATTCGTTTTGAATTAGCAGAAAAAGTTTTTTATAAATAATACTTTTACATTATTATGTCTAGTTAGGCTGGCGACCGTATAGCTCATTCAATTAAAAGTAATTAGTCACTATCACTTTTTGCAAAATTATTTTCTTTCTGTTAACTACTCACAGCTGTTCTTACGAAAATAAGGTTCGTTACCAATTTTCCGTTAGGGAAACTCGATCAAACTTGTAATCTTCTCTCAGAGGGTAACATCCACTGGAGGTCTCAGCCATATTTGGCAAATTTACTACGGCAGTACTGTTATATACGCGGCTGCCTCGTGACAGAAATAAACCTTGTCGTCACTAGGTAAACTGTATGCCGGTATAAGAAGCGGAATAGTTGTGTTATGGACTACCGACGGAATACAAACCAGAACCACTGTAGTAAGTTGGAAGTCTATAAACTGATAGTAAGAGACGCACCTCTCATGGGTGCTCACCGGAATAAAGCACCCTAATGGCAAGAGGCAAGGGGACTCACAGGAATCAAACACCTCAGAGGTGTGAGGCAAAGGAATTGACCGAAATCAAGCACCCCGAAGGTGATAATCAAGTGGAAGCACCGACATGAAGCATCCAGATGCGAAAGAAAGATATTACAACTACGTTGTTGTGCCTGGATCACACTAAACGTAGTTTCCAATAAGATGCTGAAACGGCTAACCGTATTGTACTGCACAATCAAATCCGCAACACTAAAGTAAATTTCGAAAATAGATATGAAACGCAAAAAATTAAAATTTTACAATCTCATAGAAATGGAATTTACAATCAGATGTGGCGGCTGTTAACTGCAGAAAACGTCACACTTTACATTTGTCGATTACAGTGCCATCTACCCAGAATGGAAAACAATGGTTTGAGTAAACCGTAAAAAAATTGTTGGCGGTTTGAAAATAATAAACTGACGCCGACCACGTAAGAGGAGTGGTTAGGAGATGGTGAGTTGTAGCACAGACGGATGCCCCCTTTATTAAGTTTCAACCAATAATATTTTTTTCGTACAGTGTGTCATTTTCAAGGTATTTAGCCGTCCCAAGTCAAAACAAACATCCTGAATATATCAATTATATCCAAATCCTACCACATATCTGTTTTTCATATCTGATAATGAAGAAGTGCATCTATAGATGAGTGCAATTGAGATTCTTAGTTGACATGAGTCACAGTAAGAGAAGGTGGTCAAAAGTAGCTGGAAAGCATTTTCTTTTTAGGTTTAGGGATCGGAAACCGGAGTGTACCAATCGCTATGTACACGCGACAACTATAAAATTGAGTCAATACATGCAAAACGGCAAAAACTCTGAACCATTTGGCAGTAGCAGCAGAAAAACCGGACCGGAGCATGACCTCACGCAGAAGAAGTGTAATTTATGCAGGAAACGTGAGGTATCCGAAACTGATCCTGTTGGTGTCTATTCCGCGTTTGTAAGGATTACTTTTCTGACTGGCTGTTGGCTGTTGGAGGGCTCTCCAGAACGCCTGATGTATAAGCATGGGAATTATTGACTTGGATACCAACAGATATGAAGCAGAGATGACATTAAACCTTTAAGAAAGTGTAAGCGGTCGCTATCAGCAATTCAGGTTTAACTGCATTACTGAAAATAACTGAAATACAAGTCCTACTATACTAACATGTTTCTTGCAAACATAGTTTATGTTCGCCTTTCATAAATGGAAATTATATCTTTGAACATTCGGGAATCCAGATATTACCAAAAAATTCCCAGCCACGAGAGTATGGTGTTGTGTGAACGTCAAGAACATTTACTCGCCTTAAAATCCTCTTTGCGCAGTGCGTTGGGTAGTAAACTGGTAATCTGAAAATGTGTAGTCTTTTTATTGTTTCAGCAAACGTATTAACTTCAAATAGGAGACTGGGAGACATAGGAGAATATTTAACCAAACTATTTAATCGAAAGTGAAAGTAAGGAAATAATTCTCTTTGTTGCATATAGAATTCACTGTAATTCAAATATCTCTCTTATTCAAACACTACCGAAACGTAGGGTGTATTACGTCACGGAGCCGCGCGACCGCTACGGTCGCAGGTTCGAATCCTGCCTCGGGAAGGTATGTGTGTGATGTCCTTAGGTTACTTAGGTTTAAGGGGACTCATGACCTCAGCAGTTAAGTCCCATAGTGCTCAGAGCCATTTTTGTATTACGTCACAAACATTATCAAACCTCTAAATTAAATATGTAGAGAGTGATTCTTTAACTCAAGAACTGAACTTCAAACTCTTCTCCCCCCCTCTCTCTCTCTAGCTGTCTCTCTCTCACTCTCTCTTTCTCTCTCTCTCTGTCTCTCCCCATCTCCCTGCGTTTCTCATCCGCACAGTGTTTAAACGGATAGGATTAAATTTACACCTAAATCTACGTGACTACTCTCCAGTTCACACCTAAGTATTCGGCAGAGGATTCATCGAACCACCGTCAGACAATTTCTCTACTGTGCGCTATCGTACAGCGCTCGAGAAAAACGAACGCTTCCGTGCTAGCTCTGATTTCTTTTTTTTTTACTGTAATGATTATTTTTCCCTATGCAGATGGGCGTTAACAAAACATTTTCTCATTCAGCAGGTAACGTTGGTGACTGACATTCTGTGAAAAGAACTCGCTGCAACGAAAAGTTCCTTCGTTTTAATGATTGCCGTCCCAACTCACGCATCATATAAGTGACCCTGTCTCTCCTATTTACAACAATAAACGACGAGCGTATTTCGTGTGGAGTTTTCAATGTCCTCCACTAATATTACCTGACAAGGAACATATACTGCTCACCAGTACTCAGATGAGGCTGGAGAATTTTGGCATTATGCTTACTACCAGAGCCCCCATCGTATTCGCTTACTCGCTCCTGTGAATGCGAAAGAGTTATCCAGAGCTTGGTATTCTCGCGTCCATCTAGAAAAGGTAATGATTTTACTATTTTATATTTCTAGTTTTTACTGAGTTTAACGAAGGCGATGTTGGCCTGATATGTTCGACGATGAACTTTCGCTAGACTGACTAAAGGATTCTTCTAATAAATACCAAATTAAGGTATTTGCTCTTTCAGTATTTGATCTGTTAATACATGCTTTTAGGTTATCCAATTCTGCACAACGTGACCGCGATTCTTAAATAGACGTATTTGTTCTGTGTTTTCTATGTAGGTAACCTGAAGATGCCTAAATAAGGTAAACCGCGTCGTTGAAAAATTAAAACCTAAAATTACAACCAAGAATTGTAATGCGCCCAATTTCTTTGGTATATCTCATCGATATTTCGTGTGTAGTGTCATTAAAACGCAGTGTTCGAAACGCTTTCGCCACATCATCTCCTATGGCATTGTTCCAATTTAAATTGTTAGTGATGGTAATCGCTAGGTATTTATTTGAATCGTAAATTTACAAAACGGCTTAATTCGCTAGAGGTATATTTTAAGATACAACAATAAACTGTCTATTATCTTACTGACTCGAATATTGCACTAAATTATTGCATGATATGCTACATCCATCGAAATTAGAATAAACTGTCATTACAAAAGCATGGTCTTGTACTCCCTTCATGTTAAAATTTTCGTTTAAAGAAAAAGGACTTAATTACAGCTGTGCTTCTTATGTAAAGTCTTTGTGTTGTTTACCGACGAGTGCCCCTGCCATCGGCATGGCCTTTACAACACTCGAAACGTTCATAATTTGGTAAGGGGAAATCCTCACGTCACGTAAGTCCACGGACACTAGGAACGATTTTCGCTCGACATTTGGACAGGCATTGTGGGAGACCATCTGATGGGCTGGTCCGTCCACCTCCTCGACTTACCGGGGCAAATTACCTTCACTTCTTGCAACAAAGCCTACCTGGCCTGCTGGGAGTTGTTCCCCTGGACATACGGCTATGCATGTGGCTGAAGCATGATGGGGCGTCAGCATAAAACAGTCGTACTGTGCGCGTATATTTCAATGAACTCTTCAACGGCTGGGTAATTCGCAGAGGTGTTAGCTCGCAGGACCACCTAGAAACGAAGAGGAATTAATGGATCGCATACAACATAACGCCAATCATATCAGGACAATGCCAGGAATCTTTAAAAGAGTTGTGCAAAACATTGTTCGAAGTTACGGAGCTTGTGTCGCGTCAGAGGGTCGCCACTTCGAGCACCTGCTTTAAGTAAAGCTACAAAAAAGGCCCTCTTGAGGGCCGACAGTTTGTAAAAGGTTTTTTTCAGTACGCGAACTATCAGCTGTTGACGAATTTGTTCCCGGTATGTCTTATCATGAAACTACAATGGATGTGTCGAGACCCCGACCCATTCGCCTTCAGACCACCAGAGTGGAAGGCTGGCGCGCTACCACCGAGTGTGCAGGCCGCCTTGGATACATCGCCATCTCCGACAGGCAAAGCATTCGCTGTCATGCGTTGCCTAAAGCATCTGGCAACAGGGCAATCTGGCGGCCAATCGAAGAGCGTGGCGCCAGGTTTCTGTAGCTTCAAAATTGTGCGTTGTCGCCTCACATAATTCTGGTCATAGGCATCAGCTATCCAGTGTCAAAATTTCGTGACAAAACTTTTCTCCGCTCCGTATACATCACGAATATCGGACGTCCTACAACTCTTTGCTATGGAAAGTCACATGTCTCTTCTGGTTTACTCAGTGATTGTCGTCAGTTCCTTAGAACAGTGATCGTTGTAACATGAAAACCCAAATCCAGTCGCGCAACTGAGACAATACTCTTGTGACGAACTATGTCAAGACGCTTCTGGAAAACTAGAAACATAGAATCGTTAGTCACTTTCTTAGTCTTCAGACAGACAGACACACACACACACACACACACACACACATATATATATATATATATATATATATATATATATATATATATATATATATATATATATATATATCCGCACACACTCAAGCGCGCATGCACACACGCACCCATATACAAACTTAGTAGCTACAATATAAA
This sequence comes from Schistocerca gregaria, assembly GCF_023897955.1. Taxonomy (NCBI): domain Eukaryota; kingdom Metazoa; phylum Arthropoda; class Insecta; order Orthoptera; family Acrididae; genus Schistocerca; species Schistocerca gregaria. Next base: position 841,864,785 of record NC_064931.1, read on the forward strand.
GAACACAGTGAATAATTTCGAGAGTATATCGATTTCTCAAGATATATTTGTAATGCATGGTTGTAAGACAAATTATAGTTTGGGTATAACGGAGGTTCAACGACAATATCCAACTTGAGAAATCCAGTAATGTTGCTTAGTGCAGATGTGCTAGACTTTACAGAGGCAGTTTCTGGTAGTGGTGGCTGATCGGTGATTTTATAGTTCGAAGTACCGTAGAGTGTGAAGACTTAGGAGAAATTATGATACTATCGAAAGGCAACTTTATATTGTAAGTGACCAGGAGTCACCGACATCTTGGAAAGAAAGCTAACTAAATCGTTTCTCTGATATATGATTCGTTTAATTTTTTGTCACTGCAGATTTTCTTGTTGTGAAAACTGGCATAGAGGTTTTTTTTCCTTTGCTGTAATTTCTGATAAAATTTCATTGTTCTACTTGGGAACTGAGTGGACTGTAGTTGAGTAATAGGAAATATTAGCTTAACAGAATGTTACTGGATAATTAAAGAGCTGGTATTAGTAAGTATGTTGTGACCATTTTTTATCTTCGTCTCAGGGGTAAAGGAGGGTTGGTAAAACTTGTTTTAAGTATTGCGTTAATGTGAATGTGTTGGAAGTTGATCTCAGCACTGGGACTGCATTACCGCTTGCCACCTTAACCATTAGTTCCATACGTAAGAAAATCTCTATGACATCTATCAGGGGATTAAACATCATTTAGCGTCTAATAACACAGAGTCACTGAGAGAAGGCCTGTAGCTGTATCAGTTCGTCACATAAATAGTAATTTAGTTTAGTTCTTCTTTCATACGTATTTCAGTGAGTAAGTCAATAGTGTGTGTTTTACTGTCTTGATATGTGTTTACTAACCTACCGTAACTTTTATGTAAATTTAACAGTCACGACACCTGCGACACCCTCGTTGGTGTTGATATCCTCTGATGACGCAACATCTCTCTCTCTCTCTCTCTCTCTCAAAGAGTAAGAGGTGCCCAGTAGTGTTTGCGTGTGGCACAAGGTCGAAGGTGAAAGAGTTAATGGGTCGCACCATTGTGTTCCTACGCCTTAGCAACAGGTACAAGGTGCTACTCAGTGCAGATAATACTTCTGAGCTAGCACGGAATGCCTCTACTGTTGGGCCAGCGGCAGATTTACCAGCCCAGTCCTGACAGTTACAGAGAGCGGGTATGCTTGTCATCGGCAGCAGATAATAGAACTCCTCAGAAAAAGAGCACGCAGGGCAGGGAAGAATGACAGCGTGCACGTGGTATGGGCATCTCCTCCTTGACGTGGAAGAGTCTCAGCTGGCTGCCACTGAGCACACTGGATACAGTTTTCAGCAAATAGTTGCACATTTCTGTACCAGTGAGGCCAGCCGCTTGGGTTCTGAGCCCATCTTCGGTTCCCTTTGGCGGATGGCTGATTCCGTAAACGCAAATAGCATCGCATGCTGAGATGTTTCTAGTATTGTACTCACAGTCCTCTGGTTTGGAGCATAGTGGAAGGTATAAACCAGAGGCTCAGATAACTCTCCAGTGGTACTGCGTGCAAGTATTGCAACCTCTGTTACTGGGTCGAGAAAAACATGGTTCCCCTTAATAGGTCAGACTTGCAGTACATCAGGGAATGGATAGCGGGTTAGTGGAGGGAGATTTTAGGGTTACAGAAACCCGTCACCCCCTTGAGATCAGAGATGAAAAGTCTGCCAAAATCGAGGTCAGCCACAATGTTCTTATCCTCCCTGCGAGCTAACATCCCAAAGATGTTCGGGCTCACATGCGGTTCCTCTTCGTCGAAATGTCTTGGCTCAAACTCGTCTAGGGGTAGAACCGCACGTGTCGCATTAGACGCCCTAAATTAGACTCTTGTGACCCTTTGGTTAATTGTGTGGCTGATGGCAAGTTTGCGAAATACAAAGTTAACATAACATATAATAACACTAATAATAATATCGGGAATCAATTTAACGACCTATAAATGATGTAGGCCGCATAGTTGCGATATGGTTAGAATAAAGTTTATTCAGAAAGTAAGCTAATAGCGAAAGTGGTCATATTTAGAATTACTATTACACTCGAGCGCATATCCATTTGACACAGTTCGATCACTCACAATCTCATCGCGAAATACAGGTTATCTACGCGAAAAGTTGTAGTTAACACTAGGCGCGCGGCTGCTCACCGGTAAGAGACTAAGTCCAGCGATACCGCACAACGCTTAACTTTCTGTCTTTTCACTTCCTAGCTGTCCAAAGACCGACAGTCCGTTTTCGCGTCTCTAGCCGAACTGTCCGCTTTTGCGTCTGCGCCAGCACTCCTTCTGCCCGTTCGCATGAGCGTTTCCCGCGCACCGAGTACCCACGCTCAACTGACTAGGGCAATTCCCTTTCCTGAAGCCGCCCGTCTGATTGGCTACAGCTTATTCTACATTACTTTAAATTTTAAGATATTTAAATAATCAAAGTCTGACCATTTTCACGTTCTAGCTAAACTAACAATAATGTCCATTACATAATAAACGTTAAATTCTTTTCCATAAAACCAATACAATTTCCTTCTTAGCTTTGAATGCCACGGCCAGTAGCCTTGCACCAATGTCCTTTCTGATAAATAAATAAGGAACAAAAGTAACTATTATGCACTAAACTTTACAACAAATATTCTATTGTCATTTTTACTGTTTTCCGTCTTATCCTTTAGTTGCTTTAAATTCGTGGAGGTATGTGCCGTCTATGCAACTAAATGAAGGCAGTTTGTTTGTTGCCATACGCGTTTCGCTTCATTTATTTGGGAAGCATCATCAGTGGCCTGAAATACATGTTTCTTTTTATATATAGAATAAGCGTATTATCTGCTAGATATAATAAGTTGATATATTACATTTTGTCGTGTTTTTTAGGTTAGAAGCAACTTTTGTAGCACAAGTTCCGTAAAATGATGTATCTTTCGTTTTACTTACGATTTCCAGCACTGCTAACACACATATGTGTTTCTGGAGATGTATTTGTTGGTCTTCATGCTCCAGTTAGCCGAATCAGGTGTTTTTTAGCCACTTGTCACATCACATTTCACTTTCACTGCCATTTGCCGATCAACATATGTGTGTTTGCAGTGTGTAGTGTTGCCAACTGTTGTTATGTGTTTGTCTTTTGTTTCTGTTGTGTTTTGTGGTTTTCATTTGTTGTATGTCTGTGTGTGTGTGTGTGTGTGTGTGTGTGTGTGTGTGCAATCTTTTTTTTTCTGTGGATTCATGTGTTTGTGAGTATGTGTGTGTGTATGGGGGGGGGGGGGTGGGAGGGAGAGAGAGAGGGAAGAGGGGAAGGATATTCATTAATTATTTATCCTGGTTGCACTTCAGTTTGTTGTTGTTTTGGTGGCTAGCATGATCAGCGAGTTATTGTTTATATGGATTTGGTCATTGAGTACCTTCTTTTCCATTGCAATGGCTCTTTGTATGTGGAAGTTTTCTTGCAATGTCAGGAGGTTTTTGTTGTGATTATTCACTCTGATAACTGTCATGTCACATTCCATGTTGGATGGTTCATGTCCATGTTTTATCAGGTGTTTGGCAAAGGTAGAATGACTGTTCTCATATTTCCAACTTCTTATATGTTCTTTATACCTAGTTTTAAAGTTCCTGCTTGTCATCCCCAGATATACTGCTTTACATTCTTGGCACTCCAGCTGGTATATACCTGCTCCTTGGTATTTGTCTGGTTTTTCTGTTGTTTGTAAATGTGATTGGAGTGTGTTTCTTGTTCTGTAAGCTATTTGTAATCCCTGTTTCTTTAATATATTTGCTATCTTGTGTGTTGTTTTGTGTTTGTATGTGAGAGTATACCATTTTTTTCTGTTATTCATGTCATGAGTGTTATTGCTTTGTGTTTCTGTGTGTGCTGTAGTGTTTGTGGGGTTCTGTAATCTCTGCTTGTTTTCATTTTTCTTTAGTTGTGTTTTAATTTTTTCATTGAGTTTTTGTACTATATGGGTGCTGTAACCATTGTTAGTGGCTATCAGTTGTATTGTTTGTAACTCTTTTTCATAATTTTCTTTGCTGAGTGGGATGTTATTTAGCCTGTGTAACATGTGTCGTAGGGCTGCTAATTTTTGATTTTGTGGGTGGTTGGATGAAGCATGTATGATTATGTCTGTGGCTGTAGGCTTTCTGAAGATGTCAAATGTGTGTTTATTGTTCTCTCTCTTTATTGTTATATCCAAGAAATGTATTTGCTTTTGTGTTTCTTTTTCTATGGTAAATTGAATATTTTTATGTATGTTGTTTATATCTGTATGAAGTTTATCAATTTTCTCTGTTGGTTCATCTACCATACAGATTATGTCATCTACGTATCTGTACCAGTAAACAATTTTGTATCCTTTCTTTCTGATGACTGTATCGAAGATTGTGTTTTCTATGTAGTTGATGAATATGTTTGCTAGTGTTGCTGAAATTGGGGATCCCATTGGGAGCCCATCTTCTTGTAAGTAAAATTCCTTTTCAAATTGGAAGTAATTTTGGGATGTGATTAATTTGAGGGTTTTTGTTATTTCATTAATATTGTCTACAGGTAGTTTGTTGTGTGTTAATAAGTTTTCTTCAATTAGTTTTATTGTGTCTGCAGTGGGTATTGAGGTGTACATGTTCTCTATGTCAAAAGAGATGAGTGATGCTGTTTGTGGGATGTGTAACTCTTTTATATGTGTTATGAGTTCATTTGTGTTTTTCACTGTTCTGCTGTTTTTCATTTCATAGTGTTGCATTATGATTATATTCATGTGTTTTGCCACATGGTATGATGGTGCCTTCATGAAATTAATAACAGGCCTCAATGGAATGTGGGGTTTGTGGACCTTGGGTTGGCTTCTGAGTGTTGGTGCTTTTGGGTTCTTCTGTGTGATGTGTTGTTTTTGTTTATCTGTAAGTATGTGTCTGATCTCTCTGAGGTTGTTTTTTATGTATGTCTGGGAGCGTGCTGTTGGATCAGATTTTAGTTTTGTGATATTGTTAGAAGAGATGAAATCCATAGTTTTTTCTATATATTGTTCATTATTGATCAGTACTGTGCTGTTCCCTTTGTCAGCTCTTGTGACTATGATGTTGTTAGCTTGCAGTTTTTCTTTTAATTTCTTAGTGGTGTTTTTTTTCTGTTTGAAGTTTACTGTTTTGCTCTTTCTTTGACATGGTGATTATGTTATTTATTTCTTTCTTCACTAGTTCTCGTGTTAGTCCAATATTTATAGTGTTATTTTTATTTTTCTCTTCCTGTGTCAGGATGCTTTCTGTTTCTACAATCAAATTTTCTATGTAGTGGTTATCTATTTTTGTGCTGATGTTGTGTTTGAGTCCTTTCTCTAATAGCTGTGTTTCTTTCTCAGTTAATTCTATGTCTGTGAGATTTATTAATTTTGGGTGAAATTTGTGCTGATGGGTGTGTTGCACTTTGTCATACTTTCCTCTATGGTTATTTTTACTAGTGAGTGTTTTGATTTTTCGTTCATGTATGTTGTGTGTGTATTGCAGTGTTCTTGCTGTGATGTGTTCAATTTTTTGTATTATGTTGATCATCACTGTTGGGTTGTTAATAAAAGCTGATAACTCAAGATGTAAATCATATAACATCCTATTGAGCACGAGTTTCTTAGTGTAAAGCGATTTGATTTCATTTTCTAACCAAGTCTTTTCTGCAAATGATTTCGTTTTTTGTGCTACAAAAGAGTTGTTTCTGACCTTTACATTAATATAGCTCGGAATTACATTATTTATTTTACAGGTTTGATTGTATTTAATGTGTTGGATGGTCTTGTGGAGTCTGAGATGGATATTCTTGAAACTGTTGTATAATTTGACGGGAAATGCCTGACATGGCAGTATTATCGTCATTTTTACTGTTTTCCGTCTTATCCTTTAGTTGCTTTAAATTCGTGGAGGTATGTGCCGTCTATGCAACTAAATGAAGGCAGTTTGTTTGTTGCCATACGCGTTTCGCTTCATTTATTTGGGAAGCATCATCAGTGGCCTGAAATACATGTTTCTTTTTATATATAGAATAAGCGTATTATCTGCTAGATATAATAAGTTGATATATTACATTTTGTCGTGTTTTTTAGGTTAGAAGCAACTTTTGTAGCACAAGTTCCGTAAAATGATGTATCTTTCGTTTTACTTACGATTTCCAGCACTGCTAACACATATATGTGTTTCTGGAGATGTATTTGTTGGTCTTCATGCTCCAGTTAGCCGAATCAGGTGTTTTTTAGCCACTTGTCACATCACATTTCACTTTCACTGCCATTTGCCGATCAACATATGTGTGTTTGCAGTGTGTAGTGTTGCCAACTGTTGTTATGTGTTTGTCTTTTGTTTCTGTTGTGTTTTGTGGTTTTCATTTGTTGTATGTCTGTGTGTGTGTGTGTGTGTGTGTGTGTGTGTGTGTGTGTGTGTGCAATCTTTTTTTTTTTCTGTGGATTCATGTGTTTGTGAGTATGTGTGTGTGTATGGGGGGGGGGGGGGTAGGAGGGGGAGAGAGAGAGAAGAGGGGAAGGATATTCATTAATTATTTATCCTGGTTGCACTTCAGTTTGTTGTTGTTTTGGTGGCTAGCATGATCAGCGAGTTTTTGTTTATATGGATTTGGTCATGAGTACCTTCTTTTCCATTGCAATGGCTCTTTGTATGTGGAAGTTTTCTTGCAATGTCAGGAGGTTTTTGTTGTGATTATTCACTCTGATAACTGTCATGTCACATTCCATGTTGGATGGTTCATGTCCATGTTTTATCAGGTGTTCGGCAAAGGTAGAATGACTGTTCTCATATTTCCAACTTCTTATATGTTCTTTATACCTAGTTTTAAAGTTCCTGCTTGTCATCCCCAGATATACTGCTTTACATTCTTGGCACTCCAGCTGGTATATACCTGCTCCTTGGTATTTGTCTGGTTTTTCTGTTGTTTGTAAATGTGATTGGAGTGTGTTTCTTGTTCTGTAAGCTATTTGTAATCCCTGTTTCTTTAATATATTTGCTATCTTGTGTGTTGTTTTGTGTTTGTATGTGAGAGTATACCATTTTTTTCTGTTATTCATGTCATGAGTGTTATTGCTTTGTGTTTCTGTGTGTGCTGTAGTGTTTGTGGGGTTCTGTAATCTCTGCTTGTTTTCATTTTTCTTTAGTTGTGTTTTAATTTTTTCATTGAGTTTTTGTACTATATGGGTGCTGTAACCATTGTTAGTGGCTATCAGTTGTATTGTTTGTAACTCTTTTTCATAATTTTCTTTGCTGAGTGGGATGTTATTTAGCCTGTGTAACATGTGTCGTAGGGCTGCTAATTTTTGATTTTGTGGGTGGTTGGATGAAGCATGTATGATTATGTCTGTGGCTGTAGGCTTTCTGAAGATGTCAAATGTGTGTTTATTGTTCTCTCTCTTTATTGTTATATCCAAGAAATGTATTTGCTTTTGTGTTTCTTTTTCTATGGTAAATTGAATATTTTTATGTATGTTGTTTATATCTGTATGAAGTTTATCAATTTTCTCTGTTGGTTCATCTACCATACAGATTATGTCATCTACGTATCTGTACCAGTAAACAATTTTGTATCCTTTCTTTCTGATGACTGTATCGAAGATTGTGTTTTCTATGTAGTTGATGAATATGTTTGCTAGTGTTGCTGAAATTGGGGATCCCATTGGGAGCCCATCTTCTTGTAAGTAAAATTCCTTTTCAAATTGGAAGTAATTTTGGGATGTGATTAATTTGAGGGTTTTTGTTATTTCATTAATATTGTCTACAGGTAGTTTGTTGTGTGTTAATAAGTTTTCTTCAATTAGTTTTATTGTGTCTGCAGTGGGTATTGAGGTGTACATGTTCTCTATGTCAAAAGAGATGAGTGATGCTGTTTGTGGGATGTGTAACTCTTTTATATGTGTTATGAGTTCATTTGTGTTTTTCACTGTTCTGCTGTTTTTCATTTCATAGTGTTGCATTATGATTATATTCATGTGTTTTGCCACATGGTATGATGGTGCCTTCATGAAATTAATAACAGGCCTCAATGGAATGTGGGGTTTGTGGACCCCCCCCCCCCCCCCATACACACACACATACTCACAAACACATGAATCCACAGAAAAAAAAAGATTGCACACACACACACACACACACACACACACACACACAGACATACAACAAATGAAAACCACAAAACACAACAGAAACAAAAGACAAACACATAACAACAGTTGGCAACACTACACACTGCAAACACACATATGTTGATCGGCAAATGGCAGTGAAAGTGAAATGTGATGTGACAAGTGGCTAAAAAACACCTGATTCGGCTAACTGGAGCATGAAGACCAACAAATACATCTCCAGAAACACATATATGTGTTAGCAGTGCTGGAAATCGTAAGTAAAACGAAAGATACATCATTTTACGGAACTTGTGCTACAAAAGTTGCTTCTAACCTAAAAAACACGACAAAATGTAATATATCAACTTATTATATCTAGCAGATAATACGCTTATTCTATATATAAAAAGAAACATGTATTTCAGGCCACTGATGATGCTTCCCAAATAAATGAAGCGAAACGCGTATGGCAACAAACAAACTGCCTTCATTTAGTTGCATAGACGGCACATACCTCCACGAAATATTCTATTACCTAATGATTCAATAAGGTGTCATGCTGCCGTCGTTCAATGTGTTTTGTGTGCAGGAAATGATGATCTGATACTTAACTGAAAATACTGATGATTTAAATTAACTATGTCTTTTAAACAAATGAAGTTACAGAGCTGATGTTTACAACATTTGTCATTTTAATGATACGGTTCTATATGAAACGTCGATCGTTATGATCGACTAAAGCGTTCGTATTTTAGCATTCAGATCTTTGTTACACAATTTGTGAATTTCACTCTAACAGTAAATCCTAAACTATTATAGATATGATCATTATCTACGAATTGTTGGGATCACCATGAAAATTTATGAAGGATGGTAGATTAAAATTACTATGGCTTCATTCCGTGCTTTACTACAGAATTAAATAGTTCCCATAAATGTTTCACTTTATAGCCGATCTTTGGTCTGCCATATTTAACACTGCTACGTCTCCTCGGCCACAAATCGTTTCTGCTGGGTTTACATATGAAGAAGGTTCTCGTATGTCTCACTTGCACACTACAGTCCTTAGGCCTCAAGAGGCAATAGATGCCTGTGAATTTCCCCATGCCGTGGTGAATCTGATTCCTCTGTGGAACACGGTGCTCTACGACAGTGTTCGTTTCACAATTCCTGTAGGCTGACTCTTTCGGTCATATATTTAAATAAGAGCGTAATGCTCGTTAACTGACATCCTAGATCACATATAGAAAAAGTTGATATGATATTAGTAAACTGCAGGTGCATCCAGGAAAATATCTAAAAGTTAGTGTGGCTTAATGAAGGTTACAAAGCCCAGTTATTATTACGAACACAAAGTTGGTTGAAACAGGAAAAGAAAAGCACGGTAATCATATGTTCAGATAGGGATTGGGTGCTTGCTGAATTGAAATTCCAGTTAATGTTAATTTCTGTTTTCAAAACCGGAGCTATGATTCTCATTGATAATTAATTTTCCGTATCACTTTACGAAAATGAATTCCCTAGTTCGAGAATTTAGCTTTCAGTGAAGCGTGGAAGTTAATACAGCAAAATATTTACGTCAAAAAGAACTGAAAGACAAAACGACCCATGCAATGACTTAAAATCTCAATTGAAACTTCCGTTCACTCATTGAGAATGGTCAAAATTACTGCAGCAGTCTTAATATAGTTGTTATGCAGTCATTCAGGTTACGAATCATTATGCATGAGGAAAACATATCTGGTAGTTCTGAAATAACCTTGGATTTAGGATCCTGATATGGGTAAGATTTAAATTAACACTGTCTCACAAAACGTCACGCTATTGAAAATTTTACTATCCTCCCTCACAGTTCTAGTCTCTACCACAGTTAATTGGAGAGACTAGCCTTGTCGTGTTTGTAGCATGCGTATTTTAAAAGAGCTGTGGGCAAACCAAGATTTTCAAATTAAATTAGTTACTTTATAAACTCTGTGAGTAGTGCAATAAATTACATTTACAAAAATAGCTATTGCAAACCTTTCTCCACATTAACCAAAAAATATCCAGAAACTCGTTATTTTTCTAGCTTCAGATATCTGCTTCCCATTTATGGTATGTATCGAAATGTATCGATCGATCACAACATATGGAAGACATTTGTGGAAGAATTATTATTACTGCCTTTTGTTGTCAATTGTAGTTATTCAGTTACAAACTGTACTGGTATATCTCTTTAGAGAGAAATTGCAGTATATCGTTAGCTGAGCGTTTGTAGGCGCTTCAGTCCGGAAACGTGCTGCTGCTACGGTCGCAGGTTCGAATCCTGCCTCGCGCATGGATGTTTGTGATGTCCTTAGGTTAGTTAGATTTAAGGAGTTCTGTCTAGGGCACTGGTGACCTCAGAGCTTAAGTCCCATAGTGCTTAGAGCCATTTGAACCATATCGTTAGTTGTTTTCCTGAGCATGCCGTTGTAACAAGGGGTGACTTCAACTTCCCACTTATAGATTGGGAGGATCATGCCATCAAAACTGGTGGCAGAGGCAGGAATTACTCTGACATTATTCTGAATGTCTGGTCCGAAAATTACTTCTAGCGGATAATTAGAGAGCCATGTCGAGAAGGTAACGTCTCAGACCTCCTAGAAACAAATAGGCATGAACATACCGATTCAGTTAATGTAGACAAAGGCACCAGTGGTCATAAGACTGTACTAGGAACTATGACTATGGGTTTCCAAAGGAATGTTAAGAAGGGCAGGAAAATATTATTGCACAGCAAAAGTGAGAGGATACAAATCCCCGAGTATCTGAGTAGTCAGCGTCGAATATTCAGTGATGAAGACAAAGATGTGGATTAAAAATAGGAAAAAATTCAAAAGAATCGTTCAATAAGCCTTAAACAAGTATGTTCCCAGTAGAGCTCGAAGAAATGGGAAAGTCCCACGGTGGTTTAATAGCCGTGTTAGAAAACTTCGCTGTAAACTAAGGGAGCTTCATCTCAGATTTAAGAGAAGTCAAACTTAGGTGGCAACCCAAAGCTGAATGAAGAGAAAACGAGCATAACGAGACCAAAGAGAGAAGCGCCCAATTACTTTGAAAGTACAGTTTTGTCAACATATCTGGGAGCGGCTCCAAATCCTCCAATCATTCACACAGTGAGGATGCTGGCATCGAAACAGAAGATAACAGAGGAAAGGCTGTGACCCGGATTTCAGTTTTTCGATTTCGTTTTATAGCTGAAGATCGTAACATGGTCCCTACTTTCAGTCATTGTACGAACGTCGAATTGTCAGATATTGAAATAACAGACCGTGGAGCAGAAAAGAAACTACAGTAATCAGCCAAAACATTATTAACACTGACCTACTAGCAATATAAACACTTCCAAGCGATAGCACTGTCACTGGGGGAGGAGTGACTGCTAGTCAGACACGTGCGCTGTGCATGTAGTATCAGTGAGCGTGCTGTCCGTGTGTCGATTGGGGAAGGCGTGCGATCTATCTAAGTTTGACAGATTGTGATGGTCCAACTCGACAGATCTGAACCGGATTGAACACATGTGGAATGATACTGCACGTGCGTCAGAGTTCGTCGCCCGCTCCCCGAAATTTACTGGAAGTAGGTGACGTGTGTGTAGATGTGGTGTCAACTCCCTCCAGCGACCTACGAAGGCCTCATTGTTTCCATACCACGACGCGTTGCTGCTGTTATCAGTGCCATACCGGCTATTAAGTGGTGATCATAACGTTCTGCCAGATCTGTGCGTAACTGCTTAGTAGTGGAATGGCATCAGAAACAGAGAGATACCTATAAGATTGTAGAAATATTACGCAAAAGAACTTACTCACCATCGAGAGAAGTTTATCGTAGATCTATGGAGCAACGAATGGTACCTAGCGACTGGAGAAAAGCGCAAGCCATTCCTCTAGCAAGAGGCGTCGGAGGCCAGGTGCATGTTGCTATAGGCCTGTATAGTTGACGTAAATCTGACTTTACAATCATAGAAAAGGTTTTATGATTATTTTTGGAGATATAAAGTCTCCTCTATAGATAAACATCTTTTCTGTAAACAACGGCACTCAGATTGAGACATTGTTCCTTGACCTGAATAAATACTACGACACTGTATCACACTTTCGTATAGTGAAAAAAATACAAGCTTAACCATTATCAGACCAGATTTCCACTGGATTCAAGACTTTCATGCACACAGCGCTAAACGTTGGCCTTAACGGAACATAATCTACAGATGTATAGGTAATTTCCGAAGTACGCCAAGGAAGTGTTACAGGTCATTTACTGTTTAGAATAAATATAAATGGAGTAGTAGGAAGTTTCACAAGCTCTTTAAGACTGTTCGCTGTTGATGCGATTTTCTATAAGAAGGTATAAAAGCCAGAAGACTTACAGAACGATCTGCAGAGAACTGACGAATGGTGCAGGCTCTGGAAGTTGATCCTGAAAGCAAACAAATGTAACATATTTCGCATACATAGGAAAAGAGATCTACTACTGTACAACCTCGCTGCTGATGACAAATTTATGGAAATAGTATCTACCGTAATATATGTAATAGCAACCATCCAGTGCGATCTTAATGGGACTGAGCACATACAACAAACAGTAGGAAAAGCAGATGCAAGAGAGAGAATCGTAGGAAGAGTCTTCAGGATATGTAACTCACCCACGAAAGATGTGGCTTACAAGGTGCTTATTGAAACGATTGTTGAGTACTGTTCATGGTACTGGGATCCATACCACGTAGGGCTGGTAAAAGGGGTAGAGAAGATCCAACAAAGACCGGCGCATTTCGTTACGGGATCATATAGTCAGCGCAAGAGTGTTACAGAAATAATCAATGAACTTTGAAACTTCTAGAGAGAGCACTTTCTGGAATAAGTAGAACAGTTTATTATTTCCTTGCACTTACATCTCGCGAAATAACTACGACGAGAAAATTTGAGAACGTAGAGCTAATACAGAGGCTTACCGATAATCATTATTCCCATATTCCATTCGCGTTCAGGGAAGTATGTTCCGTTAGCGATAACACAAGCAGCCTCCGCCACAAACCATTAGGTGACTTGGGCAGTGTTATGTAGATGTAGACGTACAAAACTAACAGACGCAGTGAAGTACCTTTGCTCAATAAATGTTCAATCTGTTCCACTGTCATATTCTCTGAAAGCCCTTGCTTTCGCTATTTTCGACTTCTTAAAGACTTCCAGATGGACTGTCACCGCTATGAGTATCTATTTTAAGCTCCCTTATGTTGTACTGAAGCGACCCCAATTTAATAGTATCAAGAAACTGGTTGCTGTTCCTGGGACTTACGTCGGATGAATTATTCTTCTTTCACAGTTGCCTTTGAAATTTTTTCACTGATTTTGGACATGCTGAACACTTTATGTGTTGAAACCAAATGATTTCGATTATCTAACACTGAGGCTTTCAACTAAATCTCTCCATCAGTACGTTTTGCTGAAACAGACAACGATAATTCACATAGAACACTATTTAATTACGTTCAGTAACATAATGAAGGCTATATTTAAGTGGTCCTAAATGTAGTGAGTAGTGATCGTCTTAGACTATTTCTTATCGCTCCACAATAGAGTCTCAGTCTGCTATAGACCAAATCAATTCGTCTACCCTCCCCCGCCCTCCCCCTCATCTGGGCTGTACTGGTCAAGAGAAGTATATTCTGCCGCGCTAGGTACCCACGCTGTCTTAGGCGCCTTACACGGTTCTCGTGGATGTCCCTGTCGTCGGTTCGAGTCCACCCTCGGGCATGGGTGTGTGTGTTGTCCCTAGCGTAAGTTCGTTTTAGTTATATTAAGTAGTGTGTAAGCTTAGGGACCGCTGACCTCAGTAGTTTGGCCCTATAGGCTCAAGAACACAAATTAAAATTAAGTTCATTCTGGTGGATAATGATTTGCATCTAGTAATGGACCATTGAATAAGAATGTTCTCCTAGAAGACGTACACAGCTCCACAGTTTGGAGAGTTGGTACCAGACAGCGTTTATATGCTGACGTTTCGAGTGGTTGTCACCCTTATGTTGTAGTATTGGGAAGGTACCCTCAATTTAGTAATCTGCATCATACTGTTTTCTAACAAAAAACAACGCTGTCATTCGGGTTTCATTTTGTATTGTCATTTTATTATGTTCACTACTGTTGACACACACTGAGTCCAGTGTCTTTAAAAAAATAAAATAAAAAATGGTTCGCGTCACCAGAGGAAAATTTACAATTAAATGTTTCTTGTTCAAGTTCTATAGTATCACTTACACGTGGTCATGATTGTGAAATTTTGTATTTGTGAACTATATAGCAAATGTAGCTAGTTTCGAGTACCGGTCTGGTATAAAATGTACTGGTAGCCATTACATTTTGTTCACTACCTGATTTCAGCTGATTTCGGTGTTTCTCGTTCGTCATGTAGAAATAAGGAAGAAAACCTAGCTTTTAGCATGGAACCAGAACAGAGCGTACGACACAGCTTATTCAATAAAGTTCTGTAGACGTAGGATTTTTATAGTGTAATACTCACAAGTGATCGAACAAGCTAAATGTGCGTAGAAAAGTACTACAGTTAAAGAATTTGATAAGAATTCTCGTGTAGATTCAGATATCCATTACCTAAGAATGTCCAAAGTCGACATAAAGAAAGAATGACTGATCCTAGAGACTAAAAGTCGGCTGTGGTCAGTGGTCTAGAACAAGCCTCTTTGTGGCATTCAGATGGGTTCAGCTTACCACGAAAGTGGAACTTTTCGCAAGCGTTCGAGAAACTTGTGATTTAAGCGTGATGGCAACATTTCAGACCCAGATACATCTTACGAGAAGCAATGATTTATGCTACTTACGTTCAGAAAGCAGGGAGACATATAGATCTTTCGTGAAGGTAGTCGATTTTCAACTACGTCGAAGTGGTGAACTTGGAGTTAGAAGCTCCCTTCGTCTTGGGAGATTATATGGGTTAATTAATGATTATTATCTTACATTCCTCTTCTTGTAGTTGACCGTGTATATCGAGACTTCGTTCATTGTTAAATGCAATGGTGTGCTACTAACTGATGGAGACGCATTAAGAACTGATAAAATTTAATTTATTTCCTTTATCACATTGCACGAACATAAACACACTATTATTCAAACTGTGTGCCACTACTATTAAACACAGAGATAAATCCTTCGCTACGCAACCGTCTTTGGCTCACGCAGCCTACACCTTCCACAGCCTCTCAACAACTGCCTCTGCTTGCGACTCTCTGCGCCACTGGGCATTGTCGCCCTCCAAAGAACAACCACTTTCAGATACTACACACCAGTACCCTCACACAGTGAAGCCGAGAGAAAAATTGTAGATTTTTTTTCTGTGATGACTGTAGGGATTTTATATTTGACAATATTGTCTGTTTGCGAGTATTTAGGATATCCGTATAGTAAGAGAACAGTGCCAGAGAGTGACACTGAACAGCGTATTATTACATCACTCACTACAGTAATTGCTAGGTCACTGATTATCTGTGACATAATTATGTCATAAACTTATAACATAAAGGGTTTTATCTTATTTTGTGGAAACTTAACTGTCAGCAATAACCGCGGTCGGAGTTTAAACTAAAATCTACACTGCATAGATAACTAGCATTTTCTTCATCCAGTTTCAGTAACGAAGCTGAATACGTTCACAAGACAGCTAGCAGACACCGATTGAGTGGGGATGTAGGTTGGACTACAGAGACAGACTAATTTCGCCAGCGCCTTAAGTCTGTACCACTGTAAAGTGCTAAGAACGTCTTAGTGGAAAGCGGATGGTCCCCAGAGTAAACCTTTCCGAGACAGTATTTTTACATGTATGTCGAAGAGGCCGACAAAACTAAAACAGTATTTAATTATTGTGAAGTGTTGAGGAAAATGACAACCAGGCAGAGAACTCGCGCGGCGGAAACATATTTCATACTATTTCATGAATTAGAGTCAGGAAATGCTAACGAATGTGCCTATAGATATGTTTACTAACATGCAGTGCATATTGTTTAGATGTGATGGCATCCAGAAAAGGTAAATGATTTTTGATAGCAAGTGTTGGTAGTATCTAATACATTTGCAGAAAAGCACATCTTGATGCAAGTACAGATAACTAATTTTGAATACAAGACACACCAAAATAGTGTGTGTATACAGTATAAAATCCATGTGAAAAGGAAGGTACATTGTTTTGATTGACTTACATTAGTATTCAATGAAATACCTTCATTTTAACTTTAAATACAAGCTTCAGAAATTTATAAAATGCTGCAATCAAAATTAGTAATGCTGGAAAATGTGATATGGTTGCATTGTCGATGATCGCTGTACGCAGCTGGGTGGCACAGTTAGGAGCCGCATTCATCACAGAAAGCCACGGACACAGCCCACAGGCCGCCAATCAGGAGCCCTGAAAATTAATCTCGTTTTGATCAGACCTCCGTCTGCGTGTTCTCCTGTCTGAACGATCAAATACGCTACACGAATAGCACAAAGCGCGTGTTTCTGACTGCAAAAGTAAACGCACATCCATTACAATCTCCTATACAATTCATCTTACTATTGTTGCAGAAATTCTGTACAGTCATATATTGTCCGTATAGAAATGAAGTTAACAGCTCACCACTTTTCACAAACAACAAACGATTGTCATAGGACGTGTCAAAACGTTTTCATAATTGCTTTTTATGTCTGTAAGACACGTTGCTCACAATGTACTCGAGATGCATTCTGATTCCAAGGGATATTTGTAATTTGAAATCTGGTAGTACTTCAGAATAATGGTCGGCCCAACATTCTCCTGCAACGATAAATTGCGGTTATTAACTATACACAATTCATCATTCCCTTTTCCCATTTGTAAAACAAACAAAAAATTGAATGCAATTTGGGTGTTGTTCATCAGAATGTAAGGGTAAATCAATAAATGTTAACACTTGTATACTTAATTTGATTTATTTACAGTCATGCTCAAAAGTATCCGAACGACCTGAATTGCATTTCGTCTAATTCGCATGCAACCCGCATAATACAGTTGTCTAGCAGGTCCTGTAATCGCTCCTTGGTACAGTCGTTTTACTATGGAAAATGGTTCCTTCAAGTCACCACTAGAAAACAATGCTCCGTATCGCAAGAACTCATGATGTAAAGTAATACCACGATACTAATAATATCAGGGAACACCTTATCACAGATAAGACTGTCATTAACACTTGTAAGCTCACATTTATTAGAAAAAATAACATATCTGAAATGTTACCACTCTCATTATTACGTCAGATAGGTATTGCACGTAGTAAGTTCGTCGTTTTATGATTTCCTATTCGAAGTAACATACTGTACTTATTATTTAACACAATATGAGATTAAAAATTTAAGTTATTCACAAGCAGCTAGTTGAGAATATGTATGAACTTCAAATTACACGACGAACCGTCTCGTTCCGCATAAGGATTCAAACCCAGGTCATGCAGACTAAGCAAAGATTTCGTGACTGACGGAAAATAACAGTCATCCCTGACTAAGCATACAGAGAGTGATATACCTCGATTTTAGACAGTATCAGTTAGCAAATATCAATTTTAAATTACATAACATAAACATTTATAACACAAGGGAATTCCTACCCAGCATCTGTTGTCCCTGTTAACGAACTACTAGCAATGTTAAATATTGCTCCTTCACAAGTAACTTACTTGAAAAATTCCGTGGGGTAAAGCTTTGTGTTGGACAGGCATTCGAACCTAGAGCCTAATTGAACTGATATCGAAGTAGACTCAACTGTGGCATATCGGGTTTTCTCGGCAGTAGCTAAATGTTTTAACTGAAATGACGAGACGACACATTAACTTTTTCCTTCCCAAGACTCCAACTCGGCACCTATCGCTGTTATGTTCTAGAGAAAACGAAGATTAAATATGGGTTTGTTACAGCAGCAGCGATATGTCAGCATGATTGGACTAGAAATAATATGCCGAAGAGTTCAGTGCTGACTAGGAATCGAACCCCACACATGTCATTGTTGACTACATACAAAGAGACGTCAGCTTCCGAATGTTTCTCCACTAGCAGCTCGGAATGACATCCTTGAACTTGCAGTGATCTCGCAAATAGTTCTGTGACTCACTGGGATTCAAAAAGTCAGATATCGTTAGTGTTAACAACGAATGGAAAATACATAAAAATCAAAATTATTATACACCAGCAGATAGGTGTTCTCATGCTAGAGCTTCAGAGTACATAATGAAAACTTTAGTACTGGGCCAGAATTCGGACCCATTCACGCGCAATATGTGGAGATGTACATCTACATAGATACTCTGCAAATTAAATTTAAGTGCCTGGCAAAGGGTTCATCGAACCACCGTCACAATTCTCTATTATTCCAATCTTGTATAGTGCTCGGGAAGAATGCACACCTATATCTTTCCGTACGATCTCTGATTTCCCTTATTTTATCTTTGCGATCGTTCCTCCCGATGTAAGTCGGTGTCACCAAAATATTTTAGCATTCGGAGGAGAAAGTTGGTGATTGGAATTTCGTGAGAAAATTCCGTCGCAACGAAAAACGCCTTTCTTTTAATGATGTCCATCCCAAATCCTGTATGATTTCTGTGATACTCTCTCCTATATTTCGCGATTATACAAAACGTGCTGCCTTTCTTTGAACTTTTTCGATGCACTCAGTCAGTCCTATCCGGTAAGGATCCCACACCGCGCAATGGTATTCTAAAAGAGGACGGACAAGCGTAGTGTAGGTCTGTTACATTTTTTAAGTGTCCTGCCAATGAAACGCAGTCTTTGGTCAGCCTTCCCCACAAAATTTTCTATGTGTTCCTTTCAATGTAGATTGTTCGTAATTGTCATCCCTAGGCTTTTAGATTAGACTGGTTTGTCGAGTAAACCGAAGTTTAAAGCGTTGAGGAATCTGCAGTTTTGAACAAACAACAAACTGTACTCGAGCTTGAAACAAACCAAGCGCTGTATCATGTGTGAGATACAGAGGCGAGCGAGTGCGCCGGGACTTACCACACTTCACTGCTAGTAGCGCCACGTCACCTTAACGCGTCTGCATGTAGCGCACAAGTACTGCACCACAATTTAGTATGAAATTAAAAATCAAAATTTATTTTCAAAACTTTCTTCAATTATAGTTTAGTGTAATAATGTTCCAAATACCAAGTCTTGATGTTTTAAACATAACAGTTTACGGAAAAATGCCGTTTTAAGAGAAAAATCAGAGGCGTTAAATAATGACGCTAGGTAGTCAGAATTTGGTCAGAAGGTGCAGTTAGAAGTTCTAAATAAGTGATGCAGGTTTCCAAAGCAATAAAACAAAAATTAACGCCAGAATCCACGTTTTTCGAAAAAATCTGAGGCGCTTAATAATGGACTTAGGAATTTGAAAATTTGTTGTGTGCTTCAGTACAACCCAAAAATAACAACAGAGAGTCCACGTTAATCTACCTCTTATAGTTTTTGAGTAATTAAATTAAAACTAATTTTTAACTAAAATATACCTAAGTGTTGTTGATGAAGTACTTGAAATTTCAATGATACATGATTTTGGTTAAACCAGATGATCAAATATATCAAATAATAATGCTACACCAAGTTTAAGACTTGTAACATAAATAGCAACTGATATAAGTCTTAGGAAAGCTGCAGTTCAGAGGTAACAATCTACCGTTAGTTCTACTAAATCAATTCTATTAATCAAAATTTTCATCCTAGCGAGCTGAAATTTGTATGTGCTTTCAAACTGCTTACCTGCATACCAGCAAAAATTAAGAAGTTTCTGAAGTAATTGGTAACTATATTATTAAAGATTTGGTGCCCAAGATAGCAGTCGTTTGTAGACTGCCGCCGCATGCACATAGACAGAGAGAACAGATGTTTTCTCAGCAGTCCGCACTGGTACCTTATAAATACAGCCCCTGAAGCAGTAGAAAGCTTCACTTCCCTCTCAGACACTGTGAGGTCCACGAAAGTTAAACGTCTGGTCGCGCCCTGCCTCGGATGACGTCAGACCCGAGCTGTGACAAGCGCGTATGT
The DNA here is from genome assembly GCF_023897955.1 of Schistocerca gregaria. Lineage (NCBI taxonomy): Eukaryota > Metazoa > Arthropoda > Insecta > Orthoptera > Acrididae > Schistocerca > Schistocerca gregaria. The sequence goes on from NC_064931.1 coordinate 841,884,990, forward strand.
GGCAGTGAAAACGGATAGTGAACTCGCGAGGACTGTACACCGTCCTGAATCGTTTAGAATACGGTAAAATAACTCTTAGTGTACCGTTCGTGTGAAATTCAATTCCTCGTGGTAAGTGATGAATTTATTTCTACTTTTGTGGTGAGCATTAATTTTTTCACATTTATTGCGAACTTTCAATGGAGTGATGTTAGTCAGGGCGAAAAACAATCTGGTAGGAAGTTACCGTAGATGTCGCCTCTGAACTGCTAAAAGTGCTGTTAGATTAGAAAGACTTGTTTTCAATTGAACACAACGCAATCGTAAGTGTTGTTTGTGAGAAACTTCAATTAAATTAAATCTTGATTAGAACTTTAAACTTTTACTGGAGTCATAGTCTTGTTCCCGCAAAGAAATGGGAAATAGACACTTTTCTTTCAGTGGGCTGGACCGGAATGTGGCCGAGCAGACTGGAAACTAAGGTCAGTATGTTTCCCTCCGCTTTCAGGCTGACCACCAAATTAGTTTCCAGGCTCACGTGGTTAAAGACGGCATAAAAACTTTGATCCAGTGAAGTAACTTACTCGCCGCCCCCACAAGCTGTATTGTCACGAAGGGATCAAATTACGTGTTAAGGACGGTCTGAGTAGCATTCCCAGTTCAAAACCAATTTTACCGACATACAGAAGCACAAATAAAAGGTGGAAAAAGTGTCCTGTAACCCTACACGGCGTTGTTTCATCACTGGAAATCATCAACTAGTATAAGAGAGGTTACTGGTGATCCTCCATTCAGAAGTAACAAAATGTAAATGCATTTAAAAATGAAATGCATTCATTGACCTTACACTTAGTCGCTGACCATAAATTCTAGGTCAGAGTGACACCACTTTAAGTAACCCAATGTAGCGAAGACTGTTTGCCAGTGCTCGTTCTCACCGGAAACTATGCAATTCACTCATTGGGTTCTATAAGTACACTGTGACAGTAATTTCTGTGTATATGCAATGCATACGGTTTGTAGAATTGACTGGTGTTCTCTCTTCCAATTCTGTATACAACATGCGTGACCTAAACGGTTCCCTTTTATCATTACAGGCCCTGGGCAGTGCAACGTCATACTGATAACAGCAATGTGCTTATACTGACAACCTCACTGTTCGTTTTACTTGATTTTGTAATCATTTAAATATAACAACATGACTTTCCAGTGAGACACATTTCGTCCCCCTTTTCCTTCTGTGAAATTTATCAGTAAGCTTTTGCCTTCCAACCAGCGAAATGCTTCAGAGTGCGACTGGTAAACGATTAACAAACTACGATTCAGTTCTGTTAAGACGATTTCTTTAAACATTGTCATAGCTGAAGGAATTTAGTTTCTTCTTAAATCGTCTTATGCAGCAACGTTCACAGATATCTCAAATAGGAACAGCTCTTTATCCAGGTACGAAGGTTGTAAAACAACACCAATGGGTTCAAAATGATTATCAACCTAAATCTAAGTTCATCCACAAACTGAGCTGTATTTATAATATTGAAGCTTGACTGTGTATACTTGTCCTTCTTGAGTGGGCATTGGAAGACGTTTACACACACGTATGCTAAACTATGAATACTTCAAAACACTATAGTTAACGTTGCGCTCATAAACTATTTTTTCTTCTGCGTCTTCAGTCTGCAATATGTGTTGTATACAAAGTCTTCAACAAAAAATTGACCACCGAGTCATTCACGTAAGGTGGACAATACAGTCGTGATCCCCTCAGAATTCTGTCCGGCAATATGCTCGATCTGGCAACATTGTAGGCTGCAGCACATCCCGTAGGAAGTCTTGACTGCAGTCTGAGTACATCACTCTTCACTACGACTGCAGCCTTGAGGTAAACGCGAGATTAGCTAATACAACCTCTGGTAACCGAAAGCAGATGTCGACAAAATTTTTACCGCCCCTTTCCTCTCAGTGCTGAAGCTATGAGTGTAATTCAAGCGAATCTACAATATATTTCGCTTTCTGTCACATTAGTAATAACAGTTTGGTTCAACAGTATCATAGGGAGACGTTTCTTGGCCGACCATCTGCCTCTGAACACCACATGCGTCTGAGCTCTGTGGGACCCGTTTGCTGTCTACCGGCAGGGGCTGAGGCACTGCGCTGCCTCCCCTTCTGCCAATGACGTCTGCTCCACTCCTCACTCTCGACGGTGTAACATGTTTTAATGTTGTTGAGTGTTGACCAATAAAATCTGTCTATGATTTGTGTTTCACACTCGATAGCAGTGGAGCCACAAAACCGTTTTTACTTGATGAATATTTTATTAGACTAATATGTAATACAGCAATGTGGCACAGAATTAGTTTCATTGTACCTGATCCAGTGTGCTATAAATAAAGCGTCACATCCTGTACTTTTTCCTTTCACAGGAGGTTCTTCAAATAATTTAGTTTTATCATGGAGTCATATACGTTAGTCAAGGCACAGAAAGTAAATCCAATGTAATTTGTTTGGTTTCTTTCTTTGATTCCATACGGCAAATACATGCGAAACATTGTGTCAATACCTTTCAGAACCTGCTCTATAGCTACTCAGCCAAATTCTTATTTTGATGTCCATAAATTAATTAATGGAGAAGTGAACGCTGTTCAAAAGTAACATTTAAAATATTCAATTGGATTTAAAGATACAGAATTGCTCATATTTGAAGCTACCCAGAGAAAAAGTAAGTTGCTAGAGCTGCTGTTTGCAAATGTCTGCAGAGAGTTCCTACTTGCTGCTGTGGAAATTTAGCATAGAGGCTCTATAGTAATCTAGAGGATCATTTCCTTCAGACTTATCACCCTGGCATGTGAGTCTTAAGTAAAGAACAGTACTGAAATTCGTATCATTGACAGATGACAGACGCTTGTATTTTGAAATGCTTGGCAGTCAGAAAGCCGAGATCTATGACCATTAACACAACTTATTGAGCCGAGCTATCACGAGGACTTGATGTGTAAAGGTTTTGTTCCGATTTCGTTACAGAAATTTTCCAGAAATTCGAAGCTCCATAAAATAAACCGGAAAAAAATTCTCGACTATGCTGGCCTCTATCACATTGTCCCATTACTTCACGAGAAACGCATGGTACCGCGGTGCTCCGGACACACTGCTACCAGCACGCCACTCTCATCATGGTATTAGTCGCTCAGCCTCATAACGCATCTTGAAAGATAATAAAAGTTGTCACTTATGAGAAGAATAGCATTTGTTTAGCCAGAAAATTGAATTTTCTCTCTCAGTGTCTTAGTTTACGTGAGGGTTATATAGCACGAGTCAGTCAAATGGAAAGGGAATATCAAGTGAATTTAGCGACTCAATTCAGTAGCACACGCGGAAGTGATTGCACTGTCACAGTGTTGCCAAATGAACTCTGTAGCGCTACGCAAGGAGAGTCCTGTGACCGTGTCGTAGGAGGATACAGTGAGGAGGCGCGGGGTTTGGTTAATATGCTGCTTTTTCTCCTACCAGATGTGTCAAACATTCAGGTGTATAATATTTCATCACGATTACAGTTTCCCACAAAATATATACGAACAAAGCACTTACCTTGTTACTTTGTGACAAAAGACTATTTCAGTACAATAAAATGTCGTTGGAAATCAACTTTGCCCACCTGTAACGAAAAGTAAGATAAGAAACACTTTGCACCTCGAAGTCGAATGCATCTATGTGCAGTCTTCTGATCATACAAGTAGAATTTCATGAACTGCACGAGAGTCTAGAAAAAATACGTTGCGAATGGAAGCTATAAGAAACACACTTAACTAATAATTCTGTGCCACGAAATAATCAATTCATTTGAAAATTCAGAAGAGAAGAAACTAAAAGCTATGCCCATTAAGACAGAAACTGAAGTGCAGATGCTGGCACTGTGCAGATATACGCTTTTTCATCTTCAGATCTATACAAATAATGTATACTAACCAGCGTATTCATTGCTTTCGTAATGTTTCCCTCTTGTTTAGTCTTCTAATGATGAACACCCATGAGTCTGATTATTTCTATTATCCTTCCATCTATTATCTTTGTGTGTTATTGCTCGGTGTTCGAAAAGCAAAATATTATGGCTGCTCCCACGAGGTATTAGAACGAGGACGCTAGAAGGCTAAAAAATTATAAACAAAATACACCGAGACGCGAATTTGTCGATCGTCATGGTGTTAAGTCGACATCCCGTTGTAGTTTCATTTTGTGAGATTTTCATATTACCCTGAACACAAGACGCCGATATAAATGTGTATATTCTCCGTGACGATACATCCCACATTACATTCATCCCGATCCGTTCGTTACGTGCATCGGCAGCAATGAGTGATACCAAAGCTGTTGTGAGATGACGAATAACAATAACAATGATTGTAATAACAAGTCAGTAATATAGGATGTACACGGCATTATAAACAATTGTTAACCATTAACAAAATAACCAAGAAAGGAAAACGACTCAATCTGTGCTGAGCTTCTGGAGAGGAAGGCCATAGGGTATTTATTAGATATTTTCAATGATAAATGTGTTCAACTGAAGAGATGTTGGTGTTAGAGAGAAAAGAGTTTGATAAGTGTATTACCTGTAATTACACAGCTGAGGACTGCCTTCATAGCCTGCTACATGAAAAATGAAAGGAGGATATAATGAATGAGTGTAGGAAGAATACTTTTCCGAAGGTAGGAATACTGATTTTCCTGGCCTGTTGTAACCTGTTCCTGATCCTACACACAGAGGTCAATCCACTGCGGATTCTCTGCTTTAGTTAGTATTAGGTTTACAATGATGTACTGTTTGGCGTCTGTAGCTGGACCCTCCGATAGGTAGGGATACTGCTTCCGCAGGCCTGCTCTGCCATCCCGTTGATGATACACAAAGACATATAACCGCTGTGATGCCCTGCTTTGGTCAGTGTTGGGCTCACAATAATATACTGTTTCAGGTCTGCAGAAATCAAATGTATTTCTATGAAGTGCCAATACCTGCCACAATTGGGAAGTACTCGAGTGTTCTTCATGAACAGCTCTCCAGAAGAGGAATGGCCAATAGCATGCTACATCTCATGGTAATGACAGGCAGCTCCAGAGCCTACACTTGACAGAGGGGCGGCCGCCATGACAAGCGATCGTTGAGGTCATTGCTGTGGACGGTATTCAATATGCCAGCGCCAATCACCCCAGCTGCCACTGGGCGCTTCCAGCAGCCTCCCATACTCGGCGCGCTCTCCTAGCCTCTGAGCACTCTAAATTAGTGTCTGTGGAAGTTTTGTAAATGAATGGTCATGCATGTGGATGCTGTATAAATTTTGCAGCTGACAGAAAGCTATAAATTGCATGACTCGCCCTTCTTAGTTATTTTGAAACAGCCAACTCATTAATGAACTATGAACTCGGTCTACAATACTATTGTCAATGAGGGGGTGACCATTCTGCAGGAGTTAGAGCACTATGAAGATACATCTGACACAGGTATCAACATTTCACACATGTCTACCATACATAAAATCGATATCGCATCTTAAATGAATCGGAAACTTCCACTATTTTAGTGTCAAAACTATAATTCACTGCTGAATGTCCTTGTTATTTTAGAACATCGCTATTAGTAGATGAGAGGACTTTTGCTCTTCGAAAACATTCAGTCTACTGAAACATCTACGGTATAAGATTCCGTGTGACGGAAATGTTCAGTGGTACAGTCGTAACTAATGCCAACGTAGCACATACAGGGTGTTTCAAAAATGACCGGTATATTTGAAACGTCAATACAAACTAAACGAGCAGCGATAGAAATACACCGTTTGTTGCAATATGCTTGGGACAACAGTACATTTTCAGGCAGACAAACTTTCGAAATTACAGTAGTTACAATTTTCAACAACAGATGGCGCTGCGGTCTGGGAAACTCTATAGTACGATATTTTCCACATATCCACCATGCGTAGCAATAATATGGCGTAGTCTCTGATTGAAATTACCCGAAACCTTTGACAATGTGTCTGGCGGAATGGCTTCACTTGCAGATGAGATGTACTGCTTCAGCTGTTCAATTGTTTCTAGATTCTGGCGGTACACCTGGTCTTTCAAGTGTCCCCACAGAAAGAAGTCACAGGGGTTCATGTCTGGCGAATAGGGAGGCCAATCCACGCCGCCTCCTGTATGTTTCGGATAGCCCAAAGCAATCACACGATCATCGAAATATTCATTCAAGAAATTAAAGACGTCGGGCGTGCGATGTGGCCGGGCACCATCTTGCATAAACCACGAGGTGTTCGCAGTGTCGTCTAAGGCAGTTTGTACCGCCACAAATTCACGAAGAATGTCCAGATAGCGTGATGCAGTAATCGTTTCGGATCTGAAAAATGGGCCAATGATTCCTTTGGAAGAAATGGCGGCCCAGACCAGTACTTTTGAGGATGCAGGGACGATGGGACTGCAACATGGGGCTTTTCGGTTCTCCATATGCGCCAGTTCTGTTTATTGACAGGTAAAAACAAGCTTCGTCAGTAAACCAAATGCTGCCCACATGCATATCGCCGTCATCAATCCTTTGCACTATATCGTTAGCGAATGTCTCTTGTGCAGCAATGGTAACGGCGCTGAGGGGTTGCCGTGTTTGAGTTTTGTATGGATAGAGGCATAAACTCTGGCGCATCAGACTATACATCGACGTTGGCGTCATTTGGACCGCAGCTGCAACACGGCGAACGGAAACCCGAGGCCGCTGTTGGATCACCTGCTGCACTAGCTGCGCGTTGCCCTCTGTGGTTGCCGTACGCGGTCGCCCTACCTTTCCAGCACGTTCATCTGTCACGTTCCCAGTCCGTTGAAATTTTTGAAACACATCCTTTATTGTATCGCTTTTCGGTCCTTTGGTTACATTAAACCTCCGTTGAAAACTTCGTCTTGTTGCAACAACACTGTGTTCTAGGCGGTGGAATTCCAACACCAGAAAAATCCTCTGTTCTAAGGAGTAAACCATGTTGTCCACAGCACACTTGCACGTTGTGAACAGCACACGCTTACAGCAGAAAGACGACGTACAGAATGGCGCACCCACAGACTGCGTTGTCTTCTATATCTTTCACATCACTTGCAGCGCCATCTGTTGTTGAAAATTGTAACTACTGTAATTTCGAAAGTTTGTCCGCCTGAAAATGTACTGTTGTCCCAAGCATATTGCAACAAACGGTGTATTTCTATCGCTGCTCGTTTACTTTTTATTGCCGTTTCAAATATACCGGTCATTTTTGAAACACCCTGTATAAGCAACAGACTATTAGAAAAACACATTTGCGATAGCAATAAAACTGTCATAGTTCCATGAGAACAGATACAACCGATTTATTTCAGGCTGATGGACAAATAAGCATAGTTAACAGCGTCCCTTGCGTTCAAAATTGAAGTGTGTGTAAGTCTTGTAATTAAATCGTTGTGCTCGTGGGTATTACATGGACATTAGACACATGAAATACCAATACAGAGCATTATCATTCACGCTATCTGTTCATATGTTAGCCGGCCGGAGTGGACGAGCGGTTCTAGGCGCTACAGTCTGGAGGCGCACGACCGCTACGGTCGCAGGTTTCGAATCCTGCCTCGGGCATGGATGTGTGTGATGTCCTTAGGTTAGTTAGGTTTAAGTAGTTTTAGGTTCTAGGGGACTCCTGACCTCAGAAGTTAAGTCCCATAGTGCTCAGAGCCATTTAAACCATTTTTGTTCATATGTTAGCAAAAAAACACAGTCATTTTTACGTTCAAGTGCAAGCCACAGTTCGCATCACTCTCTGCTATTTTGTAACAATCGATTGAGTCATTAGGTAGAAAACTCGACGAGATTTTAGCACGTTCACCTCCTCTGATATACCGAAATGAAACACCGCCTATGTGTTGACATACAGTATATGTGGTGATCACATTAACTATACACGTATTGGTCCAATGGAGGAGGAGGCCAGTGATATAAGTCATTTCCACATACTTGTATAAATTTTGGCGCTTGTATAGGAAGATGACCATATCCTACAGTGTGTCAATCACAATAGAGGGTTCCTGTGTTACAGTTTCATAAGCTGCTTTATATACTGTTTGTTGCTCTAACACCTGCATTCAGTGCATGACTACAAATTCCTACAACACCATACATTCTTTTTTGATACCACAACTTTATGGTCTGTGTTACGAAGAGACTGAGAGTACTTATTCCTCATATTGCACTAGGTACATTATCGCTGTTTTGGCGTCCTATTTGTTGGTTAGCGTACTCTCAAAATCGTTGGACACTGAGTCTTTCACTTTTACTGTTTACAGTGCATAACAGCGAGTGGAACAAGGGGATATTCTGCAGGACTTAAACCTATATAACACTGATAGTATGCACTATCGGATGTCAATCGCATAGGTGGAGGAATGGAAGGATTTTCGTACAACCATGCGAACATTTCATTACCCTTATTTTTGCTCTATTTTCCATCAGTTTTCATTATATTACTAGGTTTTCCATAATTTCAGTGCATTTACCCAATTACCAGATTTCCAAACCAGTGCTCTGGCCAACCTGGCATCGCAATAAAACCTCTAATCTTGTCGATCCCGAGATCCTCTCAGCTAATGATATTACAGTATAATTCTCAATATATATGTCATTGCTAAACCAGCCCTCCATATCTAACGTGTGTGCCACATAGATTGAAATAATACAATGAGCAATGGCCTTCAGACGTCGAAACATTCTGTATGTGTATGATGCATGTATACTGGAAAGTCTGACCTCATCCCAGACATTCATACGCTTGAAAACTTACAGCGGCGACTTCAGTGGTTTTCTTGGATGTCGCGCAGGAGACGGGAAGTGCTAGCCTTATTAAGTGCCCTGACCACAAACTCCTTGGACACAGTCATCAATGCTACAGCACGCTATGTCTTTCTGTGTTCATTCATTTCTATGGCTTACAATGCTATCTACATGTGGGGGGAGAGGCTAGGCGGAGGGAGCTTTTAGTACAACAACAGTCATGGTCCAACGTTAAGTAGAACTGTAAATTTTAATAGTCCCAACATCGTAACCAGATTTCCCCATACATGATGTTTAAAGCCATTTGTAAACCCAGCTTGCACATTTGCAATTGCCTCTTCTTTTGCCACTAACAGTTTTCTTGTAACGTAGCCCACGTCTCGTTTGATGACTCTGATGGCAAGTAGCTTCAAATCTGCTCACATAACGCATATCTATTTAGAGGAGTAATTTCATTAGTTGTGAAAGGTTTAAGTCTGTTTGAGACATTTGTTTCTCTCGTATAGATTTGTGGGAAAAACATTGTTTGCTAGAACCAGCTCCAATTTGGTAATATCTATATTCGATAGTATGGCGGAGAACACTTTCCTGGATTGCAGAAAATATGTTCCATCTGCTTTATTATAAGGTTTATGTGCATCTTTGTTGGAGTCTGTATTACGAATCCCCAAGTAGTTTACAAGTAGATAATTAAAACTGAATGTAGACGGAACACAATTTATAACCTTTTCTAGATCGTAAGTGTCTGAGAGGCTTACACTGTATCAAAACGCTCCCAAACCACATCAGAATGTCTATCAAAGTATATCAAAACTGTGATAAACTGTTTCGGAAACTACAACGTCCATTTCTCAGCTCCTCCAGCACTGCAAGAATCCCCAGTACTGACTTGGCTTTCCTCCAGTAAATGGTTCAAATGGCTCTGAGCACTATGGGACTTAACATCTGAGGTCATCAGTCTCCTAGAACTTAGAACTATGTAAACCTAACTAACCTAAGGACATCACACACATCCATGCCCGAGCAAGGATTTGAACCTGCGACCATAGCGGTCGCTCGGCTCCAGACTGAAGCGCCTAGAACCGCTCGGCCACACTGGTCGGATTTTCTCCAGTACAGGTGCAACTTCACACAGGTCTTTGATATGTCTATAAAAACGACTAGGGTCACAAGCTCATACACGCGAACAGTAAGTAAAATTCTAAGCAGGTGTTCTGTGTACTGATGTATTTCCACTACACTCTAAGTATAAATACAGGTTTTCAGCAAGAACACGTAGTAGCGGAATTTTACTGATTCTCTGACTTTTTCCCATACTTTTGATATTTATCCATATGTATGTGCAGTTACATAAAAGATGCAACATGCTATTTCTGTTTATACCATCCAACTCCGGTGCGTAGACCCCCTCATCAACCCAGCCATGATGTCTACAAACTATGAAAAAAACATACACGCGCGTAAAAGGCCGGGGGTGGAAGTTATCTGATGTATGCACGCACATAGCAGAGAATAGTTACGATACTTGGTTTTTTGGATCCCCAAGTTATAACCCCCAACACCCTCCCTCCGTAACTCCACTGACGCCTGATGCGTTCGGCGTCGGCTACGGCGCTGCAGCTCGCGGCTGAGTACCGAGATGCATGAAAGGTGAATCGTTCAGCGTTATGTTTTCGGAAATACTTAATTTGGCAGATCCACCTGAGTATCCTTTGAGGTGACGGTTAGGATGCATCCACCTGCATAATGAATCAGGGATAATTTTTACTATTGATCCACCCCACTTGTGTCCAGAGATATCATCCGAAGGGTGATCCTCCAGCGCTACTCGTTCGGAAAAATTTATTGAGGTGGATCCAGCCACGTACGCACCACGGGCACGGTCGATGTTGATCCATGTGCATAATAATTTCCAGATAACGCTTAGTACAGACCCACAACAGGTAAGATCCGAGGTACGGTCGGAAAGGTAGATACTTTTACGTCAGTTTCGATGTTGTTCCCCGATGGTATGAAGTGTTTATGCGAAATACACGCCTGTGAAATATAAAATAAGAATGGAAAAACTGACTTTAATTACGAGAGATAGCTAGAAACTTCTTGATGCAATAATTTACCAACAGCCGTATGTATTGTAGAAATTTATTTTATTTTGTTAACTTATATGTGCTACGAGTTTTGGCATTACATTGATGCCATCTTTTAGGCCCCACTCATCATAGTCGTAAGATCGCTATACATAAAATAAAATACATTTCTACAATATATAAGGCTGTTGGTAAATTATTGCATCAAGAAGTTCATGCCAGCCGTCGTCCCACGATTCATAATGGATCAACGAAGATAACTAGAAACAGTTCTACACAGTTATTAAAGCATGTGTTCAGTGTAACCATACATGAGAAAGAAACCAGTAATCAACACATTTAACACAATTTAAGTAATTTCAGAACAAAGTAAGTGACGACATGTTGCTGTTGTTGTCTTCAGTCTAAGGCCTGGTTTAATGCAGCTCATCAAGGTACTCTATCCTCTGCAAGACTCTGCGTCTCCAGGCCACTACTGCAACTTGCATCCTTCAAAAGCTTTTTACTGTACCCATCTGCTGATATCCCTCCACTATTTTTACGCCCCGAACTTCCCTCCAGTAGTAACTGGTGATCCCTTGATGTTTCAAAATGTGTCTTCTCAACCTATCCCTTGTTCTAGTGAGGGTGCACCTCAAATATCTTTTCTTTCCGATTCTAATCAGTACCTAATCATTAGATGTGTGGTCTACCCATCTAATCTTCAGCATCATTCTACAGCACCACTTTTCAAAACCCTCTGTTTTCTTCTTGTCTACACTATTTACCATCTATGCTTCACTTCAATACAAGGCAGTACTCGATGCAAATACTTTCAGAAAATACTTCCTGGCACTTAAATTTATATTCGATGTTAACAAATTTCTCTTCTTCAGAAACGCTTTTCTTGCCATTGGCAGTCTGCATTATATATCCTCTCTGCTTTGGCCATCATTAGTTATTTAGCTGCTCGAATATCAGAGTTCTGAAAGTATCCTATGGCACATGCAACACTGACGATTTACTCTTATATATTTAAAATAATCTGAACAAGCTGTTTACTTAAACGTGGCGTAAATAAGCTTCAAATTTAAATAAGAAGAGAAACAGAGGTAACAGACTTTCGACAGGAAGTGTAATAGCATCACTGTCAGGTTTCTCCAAGCAACTATGTTAACAGCGTAATCTACAAAAATTTTACAAGTCAGCTCGATCAGTACATTTATATAACTAGTCGGACAGCTTGCATAGAATCCAGTATTGCTACGAATCTGTATCTCAATGACATATTAACTCACCAAATCTACAGATCCTTTCCTATTATTGACCTAGGAGATAAACTCGTTATGTACCCCCCCCCCCAGCAATGGTCCAATGAAGGAGTCTCATCTTTCATGGTGAAGAAACTATTTTGTTTTTACACTTGGAGCAAAATGGGCGTATGACGAGATTAGAACCCTGATTCGACACCAACCGGCTTTAGCCGCAACAAAGAACAACTGTTTATGAAAAACTTTAGCAACATCTCATCTTACACATTATGCATTAGGACTCCTGTTACAGGAAACAAGTTACTAGCTGAATCGGTTTTAAACCTACCATACATGAAATATACGGATCATGTCAATTTAAAAACATTTTTCCACATCGTAATAAGATCTGTTTGGCTTAATAAATGCAATACAGCTTATGGAGAGACCAGCATTAGCAGGCAAATAGAAACGGTTTGATGCCTACATACCTGTGGTTGATACTCTGAAGGCACAAAATGTACTTTCATCACAGTCAATCTAGAACACAGTTTAGTATAAACTAGAGTGGATAGAGATACTTATGTCTGGGGATGGCAAATTTTGAAAAAAAATTAAGACTGTGCTTGAGAAATTAATATGGAAAATTCCCCATATCTCTGTACCCGATGAGGAGCTCAGGGAGCTTCTTGATATACGGAGCCAGTATTAAAATGCCGTTAAATTTCCACTTGGCTTAGCTGTTTCAATAACAAGAACTTCTGAACGCCTAGCGAAAACCATGGACTGCACCGTATCGGTTTGATCAGAAATACTTTTATTTACTGCTCGGCATTTCATACTGGCAGGCAGGGAAACTTGAAAAGTGATCTGGGTGCGTTTGATAACTACAACATAATGAACTCCAATTTTTTTCCTGAATTAAGAGTTCTACCTAAGTCACTGGATTATTAACGTCTACAATCTGCTGTTCTAGATGTATGTCAGGTTTCGTCTGATATGAAATGAGGTTGAAGAGAAGTGCGATTTCTTCACTCCAAAACAATTTAAAAAATTTGCTCCAATTCTCATTACACGAGTGTTGGAACTTTAATACTGGCAACTACTTATTTACAGCTCGTACAACATATATTCGTGTTTCAAAGTTTTACTCACCTTCAAAGTAGTCACCACCATTGTGTATAATCCGTTGCCAGCCATGTGGAAATTGTAGGATATTATTAGCAGTGCTAGTTGTGTTGACAGTACGAGCGGCATTGTCTATTGCCCGACGAATTTCTAGCAGTTCTGAAGCGAATGCCGTGAAGTGTTTCTTTCAGTTTAGAAATCGAGTAGAACTTAGGAGGGCTTAAGTCAGGGGAGTGCTGTAGGTGGTATAGAACATAGCAGCCCCATCAGTTACACAAATCACTAACCGCTTGCACTGTACGTGCTTGAGCATTATCCTGCCAAATGATGGTCACGTCCTGCAGAAAGTGTTATCTCTTCTGTCTCTAAGTTGGTCGTAGGTTGTATCCAAAAATGAACAGCATAGAGACAGAAGTGAAGACACTTTCTGAAGGACCTGACCATGTTTTCTTCCACAGAAATAAAACTACAGGTACATGTACTAATGACAAAATAGATTTCACTCTTATAAACCTCACACATTCTGATATATCAGACCTCAAAGGATGAAAACGGCAGCCGCAGTTTCTGCTATAATGCGCAGGGCATCATGATGGAACCAAACTGATGGACGGCTTTCCACTCCCACATCTTCCATGAGGAAGGGAGAGTGTGTTGCAGAAGTGATGTATGTCGCCATCTGCTTAACGTTTCCTGATAAAAATGATTTCCTGCTTTATGTGTACTAATGATGCCACACCAGACATTGACACCCAACTGTCGTTGATAAGCAATCGATTGAAACCAGTGGGGATCAGTAGTGCATGTCCCACAGATTCACATACCATGATTTGTGAACGAAGTTTCATCCATAGGCAACGTATCACATCGGAAATCAAGATGACATTTCAACTGCTGAAGTGCTAAATGCTAAAATGCAGTGCTGGATTCAAAGTGAATTCCGTACAGTTCTTGGTGGCGTGAGATATGATACGGATGGGACGTATGGCTACGCAAAATTCTCCACACACTGATATGGCTTATTCCAGAACTGTGTGCAGTATGTCGTACACTCAGCTGAGGATTGTTTGCTACATCAGCCAGAACAGCCTTTCCGTTTTCGCCGTTGTGATTGTTAATTGCTGTGTTTGTACATTGACACTTTATGGGTGCCCAGCTGCCTGTCTCCATAAGACTCGTGAAGATGTGGAAATGGTACGACATAAAAGACGTCGTCGGCCTAGGTAGCGTTCAGTGTTCACTGCTACAGCTGTGGTTGTAGTTTTGTGATACATTAGCATCATATTCAATTATTCTTCATTACTGAAGAATAGCTCATCGACGAGACAACCTCAAATGCCACAAACCACACCAAGAAAGGGAAAGCACGGTCCGAAACGTACGTGAAATGCGTCACAGTATATTTTCCTGTTGGCACCGACAGCAGCACAGCATATAACACTCCTGTCTGCTACTCCTATACCATAACCTTAAAGTTGGAAGCAGGTCGTGAAATAAAACTATCTCGTTAAAGCAATTATGGTATAAAGCAACAGAGCAGTGCTACCCTCTGAAGGAATTTTGTTATGTTGACCGTGTTGTACCTAACGGAGGTAGCTTATCGGAAATGAGAGTCAGAATTACGTAAATATTTGAACAGTAACAAACAAAATTTTTGCCTATCTGCACTGTTTATCGGATAAAGAAAACGGTCGCCAGCCTAACTAGGCAAGAAAATGATAAACATTCTCGTTCAAGAAAAAAGTTATTAGTAACTTTAATGTGTAAACACAAGCTATACTTTGTCACAAGCGAGTGCAGTGAACTCTGACACATACATGTGTTTACGGTAAGATTAAAACTAACATTTGGAGCAGCACAAAGTATTTGCAAGATTATAACAGATACTGAAACAAACTATTACTTTCAGGGCTTACACAAAGTGCATGGTCTTTATAACGTTATTACTACTATTCACTGCAGAATCATTAATTGGATTTAGGTCAAGTCTCTCTCAGTTAAATACTTTACTATTTAAAATGAAAGTTAATTGGAATCCACTAACAGGTTGCTTCTCACTATCATTTGAATAAAGAAATTATGGTTTCCATAATTAGTGGTCTTTCCGCTACTTGTTACCGAGCATTAACACAATAGACAAACTGTGGATCCTGTTATACTATTAAATGCACTTCTAATACACAGGAGAGACAAACAGTTAGCAAACATGAGTATATAACGTTTCACTACTGCAGTTTTCCACTTTTACTACAGTGAGACACAAAATTAACATATATGTAAGATATTGACTCACCTTCTGCGATTTACAACAGGCAGTAATGTAATCATTTACTAAGTAAAACTTTATGAGCCTCAGTCTTAAGAACTTTTAATTTGACGTTGGCAACAACACATTAATAAGCAGTTTTACTAGGAACATTATTTTCATCAAGTATCATTAGCTCTAACTCACTCTCTTGCCACATTAACTTTAACTTTCTTTTTATTATGTTCAAGAGGCATCAATTAGCAAAGTAAGGACACTCGGAAATCACTGTAGTTCAAACAGAGAGGAACCTGAGAGGTGTTATGATAAGGAGAAAAATCAAGGTAGGTAAATAAATTCAATTATAATTTACCTTATATTTGAGCACACTAACACATCCATTAAGCTGATCCTTCACTGTACATTACTATAGTGCTCCATTACAGTGATTGCGCAATAAGGTGGCGATTGCATGGTGGTCAGTGGCGTTGCAGGTAGAGTAACTGGACTCTGTCATTTCTTGGTGGCGATGATAGATACAAATTCCAGAATAGTTCCAGCTATTTATCCATCCAACCGAGGCATTGGAAACTAGCAGAAAAAGCCTCTCTCGGAACCAGGACAATATGCCAATTTTACCCGACTGACTCCTGGTTCCACCTTTTCTACCTAGGCCAACCACAATTTGCGCGCGCTACATAGTTCCGTTCCTAGGGGAACCACAATACCTTTTACATACATGATGACTAAGAACCCTAAGTGAGGATAAGCAGTTTACAGAACAGCAAACAATCATTTTAAACAAAACATACACTCCTGGAAATGGAAAAAAGAACACATTGACACCGGTGTGTCAGACCCACCATACTTGCTCCGGACACTGCGAGAGGGCTGTACAAGCAATGATCACACCCACGGCACAGCGGACACACCAGGAACCGTGGTGTTGGCCGTCGAATGGCGCTAGCTGCGCAGCATTTGTGCACCGCCGCCGTCAGTGTCAGCCAGTTGCTGTGGCATACGGAGCTCCATCGCAGTCTTTAACACTGGTAGCATGCCGCAACAGCGTGGACGTGAACCGTATGTGCAGTTGACGGACTTTGAGCGAGGGCGTATAGTGGGCACGCGGGAGGCCGGGTGGACGTACCGCCAAATTGCTCAACACGTGGGGCGTGAGGTCTCCACAGTACATCGATGTTGTTGCCAGTGGTCGGCGGAAGGTGCACGTGCCCGTCGACCTGGGACCGGACCGCAGCGACGCACGGATGCACGCCAAGACCGTAGGATTCTACGCAGTGCCGTAGGGGACCGCACCGCCACTTCCCAGCAAATTAGGGACACTGTTGCTCTTGGGGTATCGGCGAGGACCATTCGCAACCGTCTCCATGAAGCTGGGCTACGGTCCCGCACACCGTTAGGCCGTCTTCCGCTCACGCCCCAACATCGTGCAGCCCGCCTCCAGTGGTGTCGCGACAGGCGTGACTAGAGGGACGAATGGAGACGTGTCGTCTTCAACGATGAGAGTCGCTTCTGCCTTGGTGCCAATGATGGTCGTATGCGTGTTTGGCGCCGTGCAGGTGAGCGCCACAATCAGGACTGCATACGACCGAGGCACACAGGGCCAACACCCGCCATCATGGTGTGGGGAGCGATCTCCTACACTGGCCGTACACCTCTGGTGATCGTCGAGGGGACACTGAATAGTGCACGGTACATCCAAACCGTCATCGAACCCATCGTTCTACCATTCCTAGACCGGCAAGGGAACTTGCTGTTCCAACAGGACAATGCACGTCCGCATGTATCCCGTGCCACCCAACGTGCTCTAGAAGGTGTAAGTCAACTACCCTGGCCAGCAAGATCTCCGGATCTGTCCCCCATTGAGCATGTTTGGGACTGGAAGAAGCGTCGTCTCACGCGGTCTGCACGTCCAGCACGAACGCTGGTCCAACTGAGGCGCCAGGTGGAAATGGTATGGCAAGCCGTTCCACAGGATTACATCCAGCATCTCTACGATCGTCTCCATGGAAGAATAGCAGCCTGCACTGCTGCGAAAGGTGGATATACACTGTACTAGTGCCGACATTGTGCATGCTGTGTTGCCTGTGTCTATGTGCCTGTGGTTCTGTCAGTGTGATCATGTGATGTATCTGACCCCAGGAATGTGTCAATAAAGTTTCCCCTTCCTGGGACAATGAATTCACGGTGTTCTTATTTCAATTTCCAGGAGTGTATTATTTTGCACATATAGGTAGTTCTAAACAAAATTATTTAAACAAATTCCAAATATATACAGTAAGTTTTGTCTCCTTCCAATTGAGACAAAGAATTTAAATGACAGATACACTACACTGCATAGAATCAAACCACGACAGCAAAGTTTTAACAAAGAAAGGAGTATACAGTTTTGTGTTATCGATTCGAACAAACACATTTACAGAAGCTCAACGATGTAACATTAAACCAAAGCAAAAGGCAAAATAAACCGCACAGCATTAAAGCTATGTTGTTACAAGCAGTCTCGAACAGGAGATACACAACCCGTAACTTGGGTATCACCCATCCTTTAACGCGTAATATTTCAAATGTAAGAGGCTAAGAACAGTAAAACCGACTATCTGTAGCTCTAGTTTCCACTTCTGTAGAAAAGCATACATGTGCAATTTAAAACAAAGAGAACCTTGCTTTGTGTTGAAACTGATGTTTTTGATCTTTATGATTTATGCAGAGACCCTGACATATTTTCATCCGTGGCCCACCGCGTATTCCTCATTTTGTTTCTTTCTGAAAGATATGAAGAAGCAGAGTTACGTGGGACACCGAGTATACTTTTTCACATGATACTGATGGACTGTTGTTAATACAGATAATGAGAATGTGTGTATTTCCTAGAGGAGGAACTCGAGGGGTGTGCGTCACAGCCAACTTGGAACGAAGTGGCTGCAGACAAGATGTTCCCTAAGTATCTTTCTCTCTCTACACGTCTGCACCTATATTATACTTATACTTATAGACTGCTTTGTATTTTGAGAAATGGGCACATGTGACTACACAACTGGCATTACTAGCCCCTTACACGATGCACACCACACCACGCCACACCACAGACATTGCAAGTGCCTACACCTTCTCGTGATTCCTACACTGCTGCCATCAGCATAAAACTCGTCAGGCTCTCAGCATCTGGATGGGGCTACACTAGTAATAATGTTCATCGTTCAGTCAGCTGCACAGCCCACCCCACTGTGATGAAAGCATCAGGTATGTCGCATTGTGGTATTGCCATATTTAGTGGTTTAGGGCGCACTTTGGAACATGATATTCCTTTCCTCAGTCTATTATTATGCTGGGTGTCATGATCGTATCCCATTCCTAAATTCATGCAACCATTTGGGAATAGGAGGTCTCCAATATTGTAGATGAACTGCAACTAACTGCCGTTTGTTGCAACATAGTACTATGCTGCGAAATTTCAGTTCCAAGAGAAGCTTCTATCTACACATCTACCATAAATAAGTGGAGTGAAATTGGCATGACACTCATGGGCTCCCTACATGCAAAATTGTTCAAAAAATCCGACACAAACTGAGTATGAGCCAGATTCTCTGAATTTCAAGAAACAAATTCCAAGTGATCTCTCAGCGGTATCCGGTATCTGGACATTTCCATGCATGTGTTTCATCTGTTACATGGGAGGTCTTCATAGAGCTGTGTTTCGGGGGATGTAGCTAAGCGAATGGACGTCATTAGTGTCCAAAACCCTTAGATATTTTGTATTGTCACTTCTTGCTTTGAGGGAAAATTTTAAGAAAGACGCACAATATATGACTAAATACTACATGTATGTGGATACTGTAACCATGATGGTTCCGCATCGCGCGTTGAACACCAGGAAATTGGTTAATGTGAAAGATATCTTACCCACATATCGATTAGGTACAGGATCAGGAGAAATGCCAGCGGATAATCACAACGATAATTTGCAGAAAAAGAACATAAAAAGTAAAGTGGCTAGGCCACTGCACGTCCTCAATTTGCAGATCAGCGTGAGAAAATCCCAAGTTTCTTCTTAATCTATAAAATTATGAAGAAATATTACGTCTGCATCAAGAACGTGTCCCTTCTTGTTTCCCTCCAATTTCCGGTACATAACACTGCCCAATGTATTTGTTTGAGGTACCTGAGTGCATTGTTTTGAGTGAGAAATTAACAGACCACTAGTGGGATTGATCTGCCCAGGACCCAGAATGCATAAAGATGTCTACCTAGACGAATAGGTTGTTGAAGCTTATGAATATTCTGCAGAATGCGCTAGTATCCATTGCAGTGTATCCTGACTTTAAATACCATCTCACTCGATTGAAAGGCTGTAAAGGTGATCCCACTGCCTCACATAAAGCCCTCACAGAACGACACGTTGCACATGTAGCAGCATTAGAGATGGTTTATTAACTGAACCAGAGGTGTAGTTATTTTATTCATATGACAGGAAAGATCCTTTGATATGGTTGCTCTTAGAGCATCTAGTACATTCAGAGAATTTAGATTAAACATGATTTGTATTCTGGAAATTTGATGAAATTTATTATACCTACATTCCACTATTTTATAGAAAGTTCAAGCATTGTACGATAAAGCAGTTGACTGCTATATGGGAGGCTTATTCCAATAGTGGTACACGGCCATTTTTGTTAATATTGTGATACAGAGTCCTAAAGTTAAATGAGCGCTGGAAAACCTGCAGTTGAGATAGCAAACATATTCAAACTTATGGCTTCTTGCTAGAGATGAAACTTTCTGTCTGTTTGTTTGGCTCCTTGATTTCAGAATCATTATAGACAGAAAAGTGGAGATAATGGAATTGTACTACTATTGAAATTAGCGCTTCATATGTGAGAGCTGCCATTAACTAATCCCAGATAAACAACGTGTATAGATTAGGACCCTCTAAACTACAAATTGTACAATGCAGCACACGTTCACGAAACTTGAAATGTGTTCTACCATGTCACATGCCCACTTTCTTCCGCAAGTTGAGCAGGTATGATGCTCGTTTCAATGTTGGTCAGTTCCTGTTTGTGCAATGATCACATTGGTGTTCAGAGCACAAAAAATACATATTGCACTTCCCTAAAGGGCCATTGAGAATAGTGTGCTGTGTTTACTGTACTCATTAAGATCCATGCATGTAGTGCTACGGTATCTTGGTGAAACCTTTTGCCGGGAGGACGTGAGATGAAAAAGTGTAAAACTGGGCTGAGGTGTAATTATGGGCACCCCTCACGAAGAGGGTACGGGAAATTCAGCAGTCTGGCCACCAGGACAGGAAATGGTGCCTGCTGTTGACAGACGGTAGCAGTTGGAAGGATTGTTTCAAACAGTGTAGTTACAGCGTCGGTTACTGTGGGAATTGGTGTTTGTTCATGACTGCTAACGTTTTGTGGCTATGTGAAATCGTTTTCTTTTTATATCCTTCTGAGTATTTTAAAACAATTTCTAGTTTTAGAAGCACGTTTAACGTTGACCACGCTTTTACGTTAGACTTCATAGTGGCCTTGTTACTTAACAATGGTTGGTGTTAATATGGGCCCATTGGGATGGTGTAGTCACGGTGGGTCCTCCCTCGGGCATGGGTGTGTGTGTTTGTCCTTAGGATAATTTAGGTTAAGTAGTGTGTAAGCTTAGGGACTGAAAACCTTAGCAGTTAAGTTCCCAGAAGATTTCACACTCATTTGAACATTTGCGATGGTTGTCGCGTCCCAAGCGTGGGTTTTGCGAGGGATTGAGCGACACGGTTCGTAAACGGGAATTAGCCGGTTGACCTAATTGAGAGGGAGACTTTTGATCTGGCTAAGATGTTAAATTCCCTGGTGTGAAGGTACAAGGCTAGGATGTTGGTAGAAGTAAACTCGTATGGACGTTATAAAAGTTCTAATTTATTCATAAAGAATACAGATCACCCTAACTGCGTAGTGATTGTACCTACAGAATAGCCAAACCCATTACAGAGACGGTGACTGACTTCCACCGTTCTGGCTGCCTGATGGAACTTTCCAGCACTTTGCTGCCCACACTAGCACCTTACGTCAGAGTCCCGCGGTCGCTGCCTAAACGCTCATCGGCGACTATCTCCAACTGTCTGCCTGCAGCCCGCCCTCAGCCCAAGTCGGCTGCTACTCACGCTGACTACCGTCGCTGCCTAAACCCGAGAGAGAGAGAGATCCCCGGAGCGGCGTGCCTCCGAGTTTTGTTAGCTCTTCCCCTTCGACCCCGCCAGCGCTTGGCATGACGTAGCGTCGAGTGCAACTTTTCCTTATTAGGGATTGTTTTAGTATTAACTTCAGTACTTTTCTTCAGAAGCTGGGTGGAGGGGTAGAGGGGCCTCTCCCTATATGGTCACGCATTGCGTCCTGAGCCCTTCATTGGCTCCTCATGACGTAGTGCGGTCCCCACCTAGGGCCCTCTTTCTTTCTCTCTCCGCTCCCAGACTTCTCCCTCTAGCCAAGAGTGTTGATACTGCAAGTTATTGCTTATTAAGGGACCTGCCCAGAGCGCCCTTTTTATCTTAATAGCTGAGTCTGCTTCCTTGATTATCACGCGCAGCTGCCTGGCCGCTTGGACCGCCGCCTCGGCTATCTGGCTGCGTCGTTATCTTTTGTGACCCCTCTGACACGCCTGGCGTCCCCTGTTAACTCTATCTCCCCGTATGATTTCTGTTGTATCGTCTGAGAACAACTGCATTTAGACTTGGCTTTTCTGCGGTTACAACACCTCCCCCGCCAGGGAAATTGGCGTTACTCCTCATAGTAGCGTCAATTGTGACTCTTTTATTTTTTTTCCTTTACATGCTTTACAGATTTGTTTATTACATTAGCATCTGATATGTTATATTTTTCATTTTCATTTAGTAAAGTCAAATTAATTAAACACACAATAATACAATTACATTATACATGCCTAACATTCAGTTATGTCAAAAGCATTTGCATTAAAATCAAAAGACACTTTCATTGATACATACATTCACATTTCAATTAGAATTACATTTCAAATACAGTTACATTTCAATTACACATTTCAAATACAGTTACATTTCAATTACATATTTCAAATACAGTTACATTTCAATTACACATTTCAAATACAGTTATTTAACGTCTGTTTCTGAAAGCGACCGTATCACCTTGGTCTTTTCCACATCTTTCATAAATTACTATCTCTTCAGTTTCTTTACTACTGTGTCTTCTAGCTGAACTAGTCTCTGGGTATTGGTTCACTATGGTATTTCTTATACATACTTTTCCACAACGATCACTGTCTTCAAAATATTTCCATATACTTTTAAAACAGTCTTTACAACATTTACAGTTTTTACAACAGCATGTTATGATGATTAGAATAACTATTGATATGGCTACATACGTAGTTATGGAGTAATGTGTGAAGTACCTGGAGTACTTCATTTCCTCCTCTTGTCTCTCTACCATCTTCTGGACATCATCCAGTCTTTTTCCTGCGACTTTCAAGTCGTCTAACTGTGTTATTACCTGGTCCAATGGCAAATCTAATGCTAACGTTGAGACATTCCTTTTTTCCTTGTTTACCACGCAACAATCGAATTCTAGATTGATCTGCGGAACTATGTCTTTCTTCGTCACATTACTCTGGATCACTCTATCTGTTTGTATGAACACTCTAGTGCCATACCCCTTACATTTACTGTAAAAACTAATTTTTCCTACCCCTTTTATTACTAGGTCCTTTGGTGGTTCCCTTCCACACAATACTGTTAAGCCTTCTTCCTTCGGTGCTACATATAGCCATTCGTTACTGTTTAGATGAGTCCAAAGGCTCTGATTCAGTGCGACTATTTTTCGCACACAATCTTCCGGAATTTCTCTTACCGGTTGCAACAATTTGGCTTCGCACTCTTCGTGGTCGAATGTTGACAGTAAGGCGAATGCTTGTTTGCACAGTCTCCTATTTTTACTTAGCTCCTTGCATTTTAGTTCCTCCGCAGAAAGTTTCGCGTACTGCCTTTTGAATTCATCTATTAGTAAGAATTCTTTCTCTGGCTGTATGTACACATATTTACCTTTCATGTTTGGAATTTCTTTTGGTAGTGGGAGTACTCTATACAAATTGAAATTGTTATTATTTATTAATGGAATATTAATTACATATCCTAGTATGCTACCCGAGATGAAAACATCTAAATCAATTATTCTTAACAATAGATAACCTGAGGACTCCGTAAGAGGAACAGGAAACTTTACATCTTTTAGTTCTTCCCGTATTAAACTTAGGTATTTTACAATTTGGACTGGATTAATTATATGAGGCTGTAGTATTCCCTTCTGAGCATTTACAATGGCATTTATCATTTGTTCGTATTCCTCTTCGATCTGACCAAACACTGCCGATAGTTGTAATACTTGCTCTGTTACTGTGGCGAAGGACGCTACACGTTTAAACCCTATATCTGTTTCCTTCACGTATTCCTTCATGAATCGTTCTAGTCTTTGCATACCTGTCTTCAGAACGTGCTCATTTGACTCTAGTGTATATACCGTCCTGTTTACTCCCGCCAATGTGGCTCTTACCACTGCCACCTGTTCCTTTGTTAGCCTCAACAACCCTTCTGAGTTTTTCTCCATAGCGTCTATTCTTTCCTTATAGTATGCTGCATCTGCTTCGTCCAACGTCCCGAACAGTATTTTACTTACCTGCCCGACGAAGTTGAATACTCCTCTCTTCCTTCTGGTCTCGTGTTTCGTTAGCTGCTGTAGTAAAAGTTGCAATCCTGTGATTTTTTCCACATGATGGGTTACTTGTTGGTCTAGTACCCTGCATTCTATTAATCCTACATTTAATTGTGTTAGTGTTTCTCGGCACCTTTGTACCGCTGCCCTACCATACCTCTCTGCATTCTGAAACCTTTCTGTTATTATATCTAGATTTACGTATGTGACTATTCTCCATGTGGTACTGTATATTTCTACCTGTCCTCTATTATCGTAATATAGTCCTGATGAACTCGGAAATGGCGTCACTTGGTACTCATTTGTTGCATGCTCTGATGCAGTGATGTAGTATGCTGTTATCACTATGACGAATTTCACGACCTGCCACTTGAGTGCCATACCTGAAATTTAAAAGAATTGTTTCAGCCTGTTGGCATGTACTTTTGTTTCCTTATTTCTTTTAACTTTTATTACTACGTTAGGACCTTCCACTTTTACTACTTCAAATGGACCTCTCCATTGTGAATCTAATTTCCGAGATCTACCCCGTCTCACCGACTCATCGTGCAGTAATACTTTATCTCCTACCTTGAAGTTTTTTTGGATTTTGTTTCATGTCATACTGTTCCTTACTGATTTTCTTACTTCTTATAATCGAGTCTCTGGCCACTCTGTGGGCTTCCTGCATTCTCGCTCTTAGTTTATTTACATACATTTCATAATTGTAACTTACCTGCTGTGTTTCTTGCTGCAGTACTCCTGGTATGTTAACCTTTCTTCCGTATAGTAATTCAAATGGTGTGTATCCTGTGCTACTGTGTGGTGTAGTGTTGAAACACAAAAATTGCATACGGTACCCATTTGTCCCAAGAACTTTGATCTCCTGTTACAAAGTGTCTGAGATACTCTACAATAGTTCTGTGACTTCTTTCTAGTGCACCATTTGATTCAGGGTGGTACGCTGTAGTATTTATACGCTTTACCTTCAACAATTTACATACACTTTTAAATACATCACTCAGAAAGTTAGACCCTTGATCTGTTAATAATACTGATGGAATTCCATACCTTCATACTACGTTTTCCACAAATGCCTCAGCTACTATTTCGGCATCTTGTTTGTCAATTGGGATTGTTACGGTAAATTTACTCAGATCGTCTTGGAATGTTAACATGTACCTTTTTCCTGTATTAGATACATCTAGTGGACCCACTATATCCATCGCACACTTTCCGAATACTGTTTCTGCTGTGTCTGTAATTTCTAAGGGCATCCTAGTTTTCATTTGCGTGTTTTTATTCTTTTGACACGATGGGCATTTCCTAATGTAATTTTCAATGTCACGCTTCATTCCGCGCCACTGCTTGTATGCTTTAATTCTTTCGAGTGTCCTGTGCATTCCTTGGTGACCTCCCAAGGGATTGTCATGCATTTCCTTTAGTATATTTTCTTTTTCTTCGGGACTAATTTCCTCACCACTATCCGTTTCCTGTTCTATTTCACTCGACACTTGTGCTTGCCGCACGTTTACGGAACTTTCTTCCCCATTTGCTTTTGCTGCCGAGATCTCTGTCTCCACCTTCTGCTTCGCATCTATCTCTTCCTTCCCTTCATGCCTTATTCTACTCAGCGCATCCGCATTACTATTTAACTTTCCTGGCTTGTATATTACTTCATAATCATACTCCTCGAGTTTCAGTCTCCACTTCAGGAGTCTCGAACTCGGATCTTTGACACTAAATATCCACGTTAGTGGCTTATGGTCTGTCACTACAGTGAACTTTCTGCCATATACATATGGTCTGAACTGTTTTACTGCGTAAACTATAGCCAACAACTCTTTTTCCGTTGTGCTATAATTTAGTTCGGCTTTGTTCAATGCTCTGGATGCATATGCGATGGGCAAGTCTTCGCCAATCTTCTTACCTTGCGATAACACTGCACCCAAGGCTGCGTTACTCGCATCCGTTGTAATGATGAACGGTCTCGTAAAGTCAGGGTACTGAAGTAACGGAGGGTTTATTAATTTCTCTTTTAGTTCTTCGAACGCATTGTTCTGACGTTCGCTCCATCGGTGCTCCACTCCCTTTTTTAAAAGCTCATGGAGAGGTTTCGCAATCTTGCTGAAATTAGCAATGAAACGGCGGTAGTAACCTATCAATCCGAGAAACCCTTTTAGTTCCTTAGTTGCCTTTGGCTGTGGGAAGAACTTCACCTTCTCCACCTTCGCCATATCTGGTGATATTCCTTTGTCAGTGATGCAATGACCTAGGAAGATTACTTCCTTCCTCAGGAATTCACACTTGTCTGGTTGCAGCTTCAAATTGTGCTCTCGCAACCTGTCAAATATTTCCCGGAGCTTTTCGTTATGCTCCTGCAGGTTTTTCCCATAGCATACTATGTCGTCTAGATATACAAAGCATTTCACTCCTTGTAAACCTGCCAAGACTGTATTCATCAGTCTCTGAAAACATCCTGGGGCTCCCTTCAGTCCCATCGGCATTCGTTTGTATTCGAAATGCTGATAGTTTGAGCTAAATGCCGTTTTCTCTCTGTCCTTCTCGTCCGTCAATATTTGATGGTACCCGCTTGCGAGGTCAAGCGTCGAGAAGTACTTAGCTTGCCCTAACTGATCCAGTATCTCGGAGATATTCGGTAGTGGAAATGCATCGCCTACAGTGATATCATTTAATCGTCTGTAGTCCACTACGATTCTCCATTTCTGTTTGCCACTAGCGTCTAGCTTCTTTGGAACTAACAGTAACGGTGCGTTCCAAGCGCTCTTACTCTCGACAATTATGTCATCTCTTAGCATCTGCTCTATTTGCTCCCTTAGCACTTCCTTTTGCGCTTCCGGGATCCTGTACGGTCTTGCGTTTACTACCTTTCCCGCGTGTTCCGGTGCAATCGGTATTCTGTGCTTCACTGCGGAAGTATAGGACAGGTTGTCCCCTGGTAGATGAAATACATCTCCGTATTCCGCGCAAACCTCTGCTAGAGCGCTTTTCTCTTCAGCGTTCAAATGATCCATTCTTAATTGCCTTCGCAACACACTAGTACGACTTTCTGTCTTTCCTATGACATTAGTACAACATTTTACTTCGCGTATTTTCCCTACTTTTTCTAATTCTTCCGTCATTAACCTGACGTTTCCTAACTGCACTCTGTCTTCTGACAAGTTTAATGCACTTACTATGCATTTCCCGCACTTTTACTAACGCTTCAGGTACATGTACCCCTTGTGCAATCTCCTGCCTAGGAATAATCATTTCCTTTTCGATTCCCCTTTTTACATTTCCTTCCACCTTTAATAACATTATTTTTTCCTCTCGGGGCCCTATTTCCCCGCCTACTTCTGAATCTTGTTCGTTCTCATGTCCCTTTGGCTCTTCCTCTACTACTAAGGGTATATCTCGCCCTTTTAGTCTCACTATTTTACCTGCATAGTCTAACTTAACTCTATGCTCTGTCAAGAAATTTCTGCCTATCAGTCCGTCGTACGGAATATCTAATCCTCTCCCGTACACGTGAAATTTTTGCCCTACTTGCTCAGAACCGTCCACACTTAAGTGTACCTGTACCGTACCTATTGTGCTGACGGCCTCACTGGTTACACCTTTTAGCCGAAGCCTTTCCGCTTCATTAATTGCAAGTGTACTATTTATCGGAATACTCGTTCTCTTGAGCAGACACAACTGTGCTCCAGTGTCTATTAGCAACTTCAAATATCTTTTTAATTCTATGCAGTATAAAACCAAAACGTCATTTTCTGTTGCACAGTCGATTACCCTAACTGAGGGTTTACCTATCGCAACAAGGCCCGACTGTGCGGCCTTGCCGCCTCTTAGTTTCCCTGCACCACTTTACCGGTTTTGCTCGATACTGGCACCCTGCCTTTTCTCCATGTATGCCAGGGCCCTGCGTGACAATCATTCGCGTAATGTCCCGGCCGCTTACTCTTGAAACAAGCAACGTCTTTTACCCTCGTACACGGAACTCCACAGTTCCCTGGTAGATTACATTGTGGGCACCTCCACTCTCGTAACCCTCCATCAGCTTCCCTATGATTTCCTCTAAAGTGTCTTGTATCTATCGGCTGAATTTTTCTTAATCTTACCCGGCATTCCGCGTCTGTATGTCCTGGCTTGTCGCACCCGTAACAAAAATTCGTAAACTCTTTGCCCGTCATTATCCGTACTCTTCCCTCTGGCCTATTCTTTCTACACTTGCTTGCCATGTGCCCTCTCAATCCACAATTGAAACATTTCAAATCTCTAATATCTCTGGTATTCTTCACCGTTTCCTTTCCCCGGTTGAAAGTTACTCTTGGGGCTAGTCCCCGCTCTTTCATTGACAGTATTGCACTTTCTTCTTGCAATGCTAGTTCCACGGCCGCTGCTAGCGTGATTTCGTCGCCTCTACTTCTTACTATCGTCTGTATTCTATCATTGCTTAACCCTTGTATAAAGCATGCTCTTCCTAGTGAATCAACCAGTTCTATTGCGCCCTTTAAGTTCTCCCTAGCCGTAACTCTGCTTACTGCTTCCCTGAAATCCCTTTGCATTTCATCTATTCGGCTTGCCCATGTCGCAATTGGCTCTCCTTGTCCCTGTCTCGATTGAAATATCTTGCACGCGTTGTAGTCAATGGTACGCTTACTCGCATAATTTTCCTCTAGAACATGTTTTACTTCCTGCCATGTCCCCGTGCGTTCCCTTACTTGCAGCCTCGATCTGGCCTCTCCGGTTATTTTGGCTCTAACAAACTTCAGTAACGTTTCGTGTTCCTCCGGTTTCACAAGTTCAAATGCAGCGTCTACATTTTCAATAAACTCCCTAAGATCTCTCTTATTTCCTTCGAACACTTTTGGAACTATACACAAGGCTTCTTTCACTGATATCTTACCGCTACTGGAGGATGACGGAACTTCGTTAGTTTCGGCCATCTTACCAACTTAACTATGTTAGCACTTTACAATACAAGATACAAAATTCTTAATATAATTTTATATGTACCGCTTCTCTTGTGGTGCGCCGTCTGTTCCGCTGATCCGCGTTGTCCCGCGTTGTGCCGCGCTGCTCCGCGCTGTCTCTGTGCTCTCTATGCCCGCGCTGTTCCGCGCTGCCGCGATGCGTCGGCCGCCGCTCTGCTGGGCTGTGCCGACCCCGTCGCTCGCCTCGGCTGCCGCTGCTACGGCTGCTGCCGCTGCTCGGCCCGGACCCCCGGTCTCGAACGCTGGCTGCTTAGGCACCTCTGTGCCTCGTCGCTCCGCGTCGTGCTGCCGCTATCCTGCGTTGCCCTGCACCCGCGAGGACTACTTCTCTGGACTCTGTCGTAGTGGGGCTACTAATGCTGAAAGTTGCGAGTCGCCACAACTTCCTGCTAATTGCCACAGTCGCTGTAGCAAAATCTACTGGCTCCTATCTCCTTTTTGCCTATATGCCTTTGTGGTACCCCACACCTGGCACCAAAACTTTTATTTATGTCGCGTCCCAAGCGTGGGTTTTGCGAGGGATTGAGCGACACGGTTCGTAAACGGGAATTAGCCGGTTGACCTAATTGAGAGGGAGACTTTTGATCTGGCTAAGATGTTAAATTCCCTGGTGTGAAGGTACAAGGCTAGGATGTTGGTAGAAGTAAACTCGTATGGACGTTATAAAAGTTCTAATTTATTCATAAAGAATACAGATCACCCTAACTGCGTAGTGATTGTACCTACAGAATAGCCAAGCCCATTACAGAGACGGTGACTGACTTCCACCGTTCTGGCTGCCTGATGGAACTTTCCAGCACTTTGCTGCCCACACTAGCACCCTACGTCAGAGTCCCGCGGTCGCTGCCTAAACGCTCATCGGCGACTATCTCCAACTGTCTGCCTGCAGCCCGCCCTCAGCCCAAGTCGGCTGCTACTCACGCTGACTACCGTCGCTGCCTAAACCCGAGAGAGAGAGAGATCCCCGGAGCTGCGTGCCTCCGAGTTTTGTTAGCTCTTCCCCTTCGACCCCGCCAGCGCTTGGCATGACGTAGCGTCGAGTGCAACTTTTCCTTATTAGGGATTGTTTTAGTATTAACTTCAGTACTTTTCTTCAGAAGCTGGGTGGAGGGGTAGAGGGGCCTCTCCCTATATGGTCACGCATTGCGTCCTGAGCCCTTCATTGGCTCCTCATGGCGTAGTGCGGTCCCCACCTAGGGCCCTCTTTCTTTCTCTCTCCGCTCCCAGACTTCTCCCTCTAGCCAAGAGTGTTGATACTGCAAGTTATTGCTTATTAAGGGACCTGCCCAGAGCGCCCTTTTTATCTTAATAGCTGAGTCAGCTTCCTTGATTATCACGCGCAGCTGCCTGGCCGCTTGGACCGCCGCCTCGGCTATCTGGCTGCGTCGTTATCTTTTGTGACCCCTCTGACACGCCTGGCGTCCCCTGTTAACTCTATCTCCCCGTATGATTTCTGGTGTATCGTCTGAGAACAACTGCATTTAGACTTGGCTTTTCTGCGGTTACAACATGGTGTAAAAATGGTCCCCTATTTAAGGAGGGTCCATAATTACACCATATCTTCTCTTAAGCAGTGTAAAATATGTAAATAATTTATGGGGATATGATTAGACGAATTTTGTTTAACGTTAGCATATACAACTCACACAGCAACAAAGAAGAAACAGAATTTTCAAATTACGGAAATAGACACTAGTGCTTTTGTTCGTCCCAACAGAATGCCGAGAACGTAGAAGCGTTATTAAAGTAAGAACCAGTAGGATAAATCTCAGATGGTACGTCCCACAGCAGCTGCGAAAGCAAAGGAGGCTTCTGTGAAAGGTGCTGAAAGAGCATTCGGAGTGCCTCGTACCACTTTGTAGAGATTTCTGAAAATTGATAAAATCCTTGAGCAGGAAGTTCAAGAGACAATGCTTGGAAGGAAACCGATTTTAAATGCAGACGTCGCAAAACAGCTCGTTTCGTATCTCCTTGAGATGGAGCAAAATTTCTTTGGGCGCACTTTGGCGAATCTGAGCAAAATGGCATTTTTACTTGACCAAACAAATAGTATGACAACCACTTTCAGAGGAGGACATGCAGGACGAGCTTGGG
This sequence comes from Schistocerca gregaria, assembly GCF_023897955.1. Taxonomy (NCBI): domain Eukaryota; kingdom Metazoa; phylum Arthropoda; class Insecta; order Orthoptera; family Acrididae; genus Schistocerca; species Schistocerca gregaria. The sequence continues at coordinate 841,916,305 of NC_064931.1, forward strand.
CTGACCTTTTGCTTGAGAGACACAAGGATAAGATGTCAATTCGCAAACCTTGTGGAATTTTATACGGCAGAGCCTTAGGCTCCAATAAAGAGAATGTCATGGTTTTCTTTGATTTATTAGCAGACGCTTTGAGCAAACACTCATATCTAGCAAACCGAGTGTATAACGTGGACGAGACAGTCCTGTCCACTGCTCAAAGAAAATTTCCAAAAGTGGTAGGGATGAAAGGAAAGAAACAAATTGCAGCTCTAACATCTGCAGAAAGAGGGGCTACAACCTCAGTTATCGAATGCATGAGCGCTTCGGGACCTTATGTCCCGTCAATGATCATTTGCCCTAGAACCAACATGTCCCAAGATCTAACGAGAGGCTGCTCCCCTGGTGCAATTGGTAGAGCACATCCTTCAGGATGGGTTCAAAACAATTTGTTCATCTAATGGTTCGTTTAGTTCATTGAGAAAACATGTCCGACTGAACAAAGACATTTTCTCCTCATCCTGGATGGTCATTATGGCCGCATTAGAAATCCAGGTGTGATTAACTTGGCAAAAGAACACCTCGCCACTGTCATCTCATTTCCTCCACTCTGCACCCACAAACTACAGTCTCTATATGAGACGTTCATGGGATCTCTGAAAACGTACTGCAGCGAGGCAGTGAGAGTATGGCTGCATCACAATGGGCGTCCTCTTGCACCTTACGGAGCTATGGAGGTTTTTGACGAAGCCTACCTTCGTACAAAATCAACTGAGATAGAAATAAACGGATTCAAAGTAACTGGGTTATACCCTATGAACCATTACATCTTCACCGACGCTGATTTCACAGCTGCTGATTTGGTTGCACGAAAAACTGGCTCCACAATCGAATACAGACTTAATGTTGCTGAATCACATGCTCCTCTCTTTGATATCTCTGGACCATCGATATCATCTGCTTCTTCTTTCAGTTACATTGATGTACAGTCACGTCAAGCTCTAGCTATGCCAGTTGATGAAGCCACTGAAACACCGGGAAGTTCTCCAGGGACGTCAACAAATGTAATTTCACCATTCGCCGTATCTGCTGCCCCAAAATTAGAAAGTGAACCACAACGCGGTGACGAAAAGCAGCAACCGCCTGCCACATCACTGGAACGCCATACGAAGGTCAGTTGACAAAGTCGCTTGATAAAAGTGCTGTCAAGCAGAGGCCGTTAAGTTTCTCTGTGGTTGGAGGCCGCCCTGAGGACAGAGGTACAAATTCCCACACTGATGAGCAATACTCAAGTATAGGTTCAACGAGTGTTTTGTAAGCCACCTGCTTTGTTGATGGACTACATTTTCTAAGGACTCTCCCAATGAATCTCAACCTGGTACCCACCTCACCAACAATTAATTTTATCCGATAATTCCACTTCAAATCGTTCCGTACGCATACTCTCCGATATTTTACAGAAGTAACTGCTACCAGTGTTTGTTCCGCTATCATATAATCATACAATGAGGGATCATCCTTTCTATGTATTCGCAATACATTAAATTTGTCTATGCTAAGGATCACTTGCCACTCCCTGCACCAAGTGCCTATTTGCTGCAGATCTTCCTGCATTTCGCTACAACCTTCCAATGCTCCAACTTCTCTGTATACTACAGCATCATCCGCGAAAAGCCGCATTGAACTTCCGACACTATATACTAGGTCATTTATATATATTGTGAAAAGCAATGGTCCCATAACACTCCCCTGTGGTACGCCAGAGGTTACTTTAACGTCTGTAGATGTCTCTCCATTGATAACAACATGCTGTGTTCTGTTTGCTAAAAACTCTTCAATCCAGCCACACAGCTGCTCTGATATTCCGTAGGCTCTTACTTTGTTTATCAGGCGACATTGCGGAACTATATCGAACGCTTTCCGAAAGTCAAGGAAAATAGCATCTACTTGGGAACCTGTATCTAATATTTTCTGGGTCTCATGAACAAATAAAGCGAGTTGGGTCTTACACGATCGCTGTTTCCGGAATCCATGTTGATTCCTACGGAGTAGATTCTGGGTTTCCAAAAACGGCATGATACTCGAGCAAAAAACATGTTCTAAAATTCTACAACAGATCGATGTCAGAGATACCGGTCTATAGTTTTGCGCATCTGCTCGACGACCCTTCTTGAAGACTGGGACTACCTGTGCTCTTTTCCAGTCATTTGGAACCTTCTGTTCCTCTAGAGACTTGCGGTACACGGCTGTTAGAAGGGGGCAAGTTCTTTGGCGTACTCTGTGTAGAATCGAATTGGTATCCCGTCAGGTCCAGTGGACTTTCCTCTGTTGAGTGATTCCAGTTGCTTTTCTATTCCTTAGACACTTATTTCGATGTCAGCCATTTTTTCGTTTGTGCGAGGATTTAGAGAAGGACCTGCAGTGCGGTCTTCCTCCGTGAAACAGCTTTGGAAAAAGGTGTTTAGTATTTCAGCTTTACGCGTGTCATCCTCTGTTTCAATGCCATTATCATCCCGGAGTGTCTGGATATGCCGTTTCGAGCCACTTACAGATTCAACGTAAGACCAGAACTTCCTAGGATTTTCTGTCAAGTCGGTACATAGAATTTTACTTTCGAATTCGTGAACGCTTCACGCATAGCCCTCCTTACGCTGACTTTGACATTGTTTAGGTTCTGTTTGTCTGAGAGGTTTTGGCTGCGTTTAAACTTGGAGTGAAGCTCTCTTTGCTTTCGCAGTAGTTTCCTAACTTTGTTGTTGAACCACGGTCGGTTTTTCAAGTTCCTCACAGTTTTACTCGGCACGTACCTGTCTAAAACGCATTTTACAATTTTCTTAAACTTCTTCCATAAACACTCAACATTGTCAGTGTCGGAACAGAAATTTTCGTTTTGATCTGTTAGGTAGTCTGAAATCTGCCTCCTTTTACTCTTGCTAAACAGATAAACCTTCCTCCCTTTTTTTTATATCCTATAAACTTCCATATTCAGGGATGCTGCAACGGCCTTATGATCAATGATTCCCTGTTGTGCACTTGCAAAGTCGTAAATTTCGGGTCTGTTTGTTATCAGTAGGTCCAAGTTGTGATCTCCTCGAGTCGGTTCTCTGTTTAATTGCTCGAGGTAATTTTCGGATAGTGCACTCAGTGTAATGTCACTCTATGCTCTGTCCCTACCACCCGTCCTAAACAGCTGAGTGCCCCAGTCTACATCTAGTAAATTGAAATCTGCACCTAAGACTATAATATGCTGAGAAAATTAATGTGAAATGTATTCCAAATCTTCCCTCAGTTGTTCTGCCACTAATGCTGCTGGTTCGGGAAGTCGGGAAAAGGAGCCAATTATTAATCTAGCTCGGTTGTTGAGTGTAAACTCTACCAATAATAATTCACAGGAACTATCCCCTTGTACTTCACTACAGGATAAACTACTACTAACAGCGACAAACACGCCACCACCGGTTGCATGCAATATATCCTTTCTAAACACCGTCTGTGCCTTTGTAAAAATTTCGGCTGAATTTCTCTCTGGCTTCAGCCAGCTTTCCGTACCTATAACGACTTCACCTTCGGTGCTTTCTATCAGCGCTTGAAGTTTCGGTACTTTACCAATGCAGCTTCGACAGTTTACAATTACAATACCAATTGCTGCTTGGTCCTCGCATGTCCTGACTTTGCCCCGCACCCTTTGAGGCTGTTGCCCTTTATGTACTTGCCCGAGGACATCTAAGGTAAAAAACAGCCCAGTCCACGTCACACAACCCCTGCTACCCGTGTAGCCGGTTGCTGCGTGTAGTGGACTCCTGACCTATCCAGCGGAACCAGAAACCCCACCACCCTATGGCGCAAATCGAGAAATCTGCTGCCCACACGGTCGCAGAACCGTCTCAGCCTCTGATTCAGACCCTCCACTCGGCTCTGTACCAAAGGTCCGCAGTCAGTCCTGTCGACGATGCTGCAGATGGTGAGCTCTGCTTTCATCCCGCTAGCGAGACTGGCAGTCTTCACCAAATCAGATAGCCGCCGGAAGCCAGAGAGTATTTCCTCCGATCCATAGCGACACACATCATTGGTGCCGACATGAGCGACCACCTGCAGATGGGTGCACCCAGTACCCTTCATGGCATCCGGAAGGACCCTTTCCACATCTGGAATGACTCCCCCCGATATGCACACGGAGTGCACATTGGTTTTCTTCCCCTCTCTTGCTGCCATATCTCTAAGGGGCCCCATTACGCGCCTGACGTTGGAGCTCTCAACTACCAGTAAGCCCACCCTCTGCGACTGCCCGGACCTTGCAGACTGAGGGGCAACCTCTGGAACAGGACAAGCCCCCATCTCCCGCCGAAGATCAGTATCAGCCAGAGACAGAGCCTGAAACCGGTTCGTCAGACAAACTGGAGAGGCCTTCCGTTCAGCCCTCCGGAATGTCTTTCTCCCCCTGCCACACCTCGAGACGACCTCCCACTCTACCACAGGTGAGGGATCAGCCTCAATGTGGGCAGTATTCCGGGCAGCCACAGTCGTAGTCCGATCGGGAGATGCGTGGGACGAGCTGGCCGTCCCCACAAACCCCCATACGGACCCCCACAGTGATGCCCAATGGCAACAGCCTCAAGTTGTATGACCGAAGCCAACCCTGCCTGAAGCTGGGAGCGAAGGGATGCCAACTCAGCCTGCATCCGAACACAGCAGATGCAGTCCCTAGCCATGCTAAAAACTGTTGTGCAAAGAACGTCTGAATTAATCTACAGAGAGCACAAACAAATCGACACAAAATTTAAACGGTTATTAAAATACAAGACTGCCTAGTAAATGCAGTAATGCTGCTACTTGCGCACTGCTGACACACTGCTTGGCGGCGGAAGGAGACTACGCGATTTCACACTATTCAGGTACTAAAACGCGATGCTACAACTGTCAAATAGTATAATACGCCCGAAATTTATGAATTAAACAATGCAAGTACCAAAAACATGCAAGAAATTAACAATTAAACTATGTAACAAATGAGTGAGCTAGGAGTAGACGACTTTCTGCTGGCAGCTGCTTATCGAACGGCGGGAGGGAGCACACTGGCTGTGACCAACCGACAATGGCCGTTCAAAACAAAAACAGAAGACAGACGACTACGCGAATTTACACTATTCAGGTACTAAAACGCAACGCTACAACTGTCGAATACTATAATACGCCCGAAATTTATGAATGCTTATCCAACGGCGTTAGGGAGCACACTCAAACTCTTAACTGACGTTGACATGTCGCTGGTTTTTGAGTGTGGGATTCGTGGAGCGTTTGGCAATGTGTCCATAGGTACTCGTAGGCAACTGACCCTCGAATGGGTGAGGTTTTCAATAAAAGAAAGTTTATTCAAGTTACAACTAGTACTCATTTGTCAACAATTGGCATGAGTTCGTCATATAACAGTTTCTACCTACTCAAAGGTTTCAAAGGCAGCCTCATGTGGAAATCGACAGATCAGATGCTTTCTCAATTGTGGAGAATAATTGTGATGCAGGGTATGTTTTGGAGGTAGACTTTACGTATCTCAGCAGTTTGAGTTACACACACACACCAACCCACCCACCCACCCACCCACACCCACACACACACACACACACACACACACACACACACACACACACACACACACAGCGATTTTCCATTGTGAAAAATAGTTCTCATTTCACTTATTGACAATGCTGGGTATAAGGCAAGGTATATAATAAGTTATAGAAACCTCTAGTAAAGTCTCATGTTGGGTTTTCCCCTGAAAGTTACTGCATGCAATCGGTGTCCATGCTCGGAGCCATACATTGATAACAACAACGAAATGAGAGAGAGCTAGATGTGAACTTACGCTAAAGATTTTTACAAATCACTGAATTGTTCAGTATCCAAAAAATCGTGAAACGTAGTAGCAACCATCGGAATATTCGTTTAGTCACTGGCCGATTTCCCTACCCAGCTTGGACAAGTACAGAGGATGGGTATGCTAGTCAAAGGAAGCTCAAATGTTAGTCAGCTAATGACGATCCTCAGGTAAAGATAAGGCAGGTGGGCAAAGAATGCCAGTGTGCGGCATATTTGCTGGGGGCCACGTCTGATATGTTGTGGAGGCTCTGCCAGCCGCTATAGAGCAAAATGGTTGCAACCAGCTGAATATTGTGACTCATGTCGTCCCAAATCCTGAGATCCTACAGGTGGATGGTTGATAGTGTGAAGACAATTAGAATCGCGCATGGCGTGAAGGATAAGCTCACTATATGTAGCATCGTACCCAGGGCCAGGCGCGGTTCTGTGGTTTGGAACACAGTGGAAGATCACAACCAGTGTGTCAGATAATTCTGTGAAAGTATCGGATGCGAAATTTTCGACATCCGCTATCTGCTGGAGACTTGTAGGTTTCCTTTCAACACGCCAGGAGTGAGCTACACGCAGGAAGCCGCTACTGGGCCAGTGGAGTAGGAGTGGCGTACACGTCTGAGTTTTTTAGGTTAGAGGAAGTACCTCAGGATGATAGAGGATGCTGAAATCGACGATACATTTGTGACATTATTCTAAGAGAATGCTCATTCTCGTAGTTGTGAAACATAAAAGGTTAATTAGTTTTTAGTAAACTGGTAACGTCCCAGAATTAATATCGATTATTGAAGGCTATAGTGGGCAGCTAGTATTAGCAACAAAATATTACATGTAACTGGAACTGAATAGCAACTAAAAGCTGAATTAAGATTGGCATATTTATCGTAAGTATAAGATAGTCGTCAATGGTGACGGTGTATTTATGTAGTAAAGAATTCGTTAATATATTGGAAATTCGAAATATGAATAAATGTCTGTGAGGTTGAGCATCAAGGGTGAGTCATAATCGGTGTAATTCACAAGCTGCAGTGGTAGAGAGCTTCAGAGAGAACTTGCATAACTTCAGCGAATAAGTTTCCTGATAATGCTATTGTAAGCGGTGAGGGGGGGGGGGGGGAGGGTGACATCAACTTGACAGATGCAGGTTGGGAGAGCAATTCTATCAAAAGTTGTGCCAGGGACAGGGATTCGTATGACATTACGCTGAATGTTTTATCCGAACATTAGTTTGAGCAGACCGTTAGAGAACCAAGTCGTGAAGGCAACATCTTAGACCTCCTAGCAACAAACAGTGCCCAACATTTCGAATCAGTTAACGTAAAATAGGTCATAATGCTCTGATACCATCTATCACTAAGGTTATATCGAGGAATGTTATGGAAGGTATGAAAATATGTTCCCATAGCGAGACTGACGCGATACAAATTCCAGGGTATCTCATTACTCAACATCAAATAAGCAATGCTGAGGACGAAGATGTCTAGCACAAATGGAAGAAATGCAGAAGTATCGTTCAGTATGCCTCGGGCAAGCATATTCCGCGCACGATCCAATGGGATGGGACAGACCAATCGCGGTTTGATAGCAGTCATAGATAACTGCTATGTAAACAAATTCAAAAGGAGTCACAAACTGACTGAGAAACAAAAGCTGAGCGAAGCGTAAGGAGAGCAGCAGAAGAAGCATTCAATGTTCTTGAAAGTAAAAGTTTTTCGACCGATCTGACTGCAAACTCTAAGACGTTTTGGCCTTAGGTACAATCACTAAGCGGTTAGAAATTATCTGTTCAGTCACTGACTACAATGGCACCAAACCAGGATGAACTGAATTCCGCCATCCGAAACTGTTTCACAACGGAAGATTCTTCCTTTCAGTCATCGTACGAACTTCGGAAGGGCAGATACTGAGATAACTGACGGCGGAGTGGAAAAATAACTACAATCTCTTTTTAGTGGAAAGGCATCAGGAGTAGATGAGATACCCATAACATACTACAGAGCTTCAGAGCTTATGCGAAAGAACTTGCTCGCTTTCTAACAACAGTTTATCGAAGGTCGCTGAAGGAACAGAGGCTACCTAGCGACTGAAATAAGCCCAGGTCATTCCCTTTCTCAAGAACGGTCGTAGGACAAATATACATAATTATGGTCCGATATCGTTGAGAAAATCTGCTACAGAGTCACTGAATACATTTTGAGTCCACGAATTACGAATTTTTGGGAGGACGAAATTGTCCTCTATAAAAGACAGATCTTATGAAACTCTCTGTTCGTCCAGCATATCCACAGCTCCGAAAACTTCAGCGCTCTGGTTCATGCCGTGTTCTTCGGCTTCAGGAAGGCATCTGACATTGTCCCGCACTGCCGATTAGTGAGAAATATGAGAACTTACCGAATATGGGACCAAATTTGAAACTGAATTGAAAGTTTCCTTTCAGCTAGAACACCACACATCGTCTTAAAGGAATGAAACAAAGAGTCAATTTCGGGAGTACCTCAACGAAGAATGATAGTAGGGTTACAGTTTACTATCTGTATAAACGATCTGGTGGAATGCGTTTGAAGCTCTTTCACGCTATTCGCAGAAGATTCGATCGTCTATAAGAACATAGCAATGGCACAAGACGTTAACGATTTCCAGAAGGTTTTGCAGAGGACTGATGAACGCTGCAGGTGCTGACAGTTGACCCCTAAAGTAAATAAATAAAACATATTGTGCATACAGAGGGAAAGATGTCTGCTACTGTACAACTGCACCACTGATGAAAAACTGCAAGAAACAGTGACTGCTGTAAAATATCTTGGAGTCTCTAGACGCTGCGAGGTGAGATGGAATGACCACACAAACCAAGCAGTAGGAAAATCAGATAGTACTGTGCGATTTATAGGAAGAATCTGAAGTGTAATTCATCCACTAAGGAAGTGGGATTCTTGGCGCCTGTGTGACCGATTATTGAGTATTATTCATCAATGCGGGAGACTAACCAGATACGTCTCACGGAAGAGATAGAGAAGATCAAACGAATAGCGGCGGGTTTCGTCACTGGATAGTTAATCTGTGTGAGACCGCTACAGAGATGGTCAACAAACTACAGTGTCTGGAGCTAAAAGAGTGGCGTTATGCACGGTGAAGAGGTTTAACATTGAAATTTCCAGAGATTACTTTCCCGGTAGAGTCGGACAACAAGTTATTTCCCCCATATACATCACGTGAAATGACGAAATCGAGAAAACTGTATATATTAGAGCTAACAGAGATACATACCAATAATCATTCTTCCCACATTCCATTTGCGAATGGAAAAGGAAAGGGGGTATCAGTCAGCGGTACTGGGAGTACCCATTGTCACACACTGTCAGGTTGTTTTCGGGGTATTATTGTAGTTGTCGATGTACGCATGGGAGGGGGGGGGGGATGTGCGTATACTTGTTTACTCCCATTCTATACTATGTGTGTCAGTTAGGAGTTGGAATGCATACTAACATGCGATTTAGATGGTTCTTGGACACTGTGTGTCACTTATTTTGGAAAACTGCTGGCCGTAGAATCGTAATTAGTATACATTTTCCCATATTATGTCTCAAAGCTTCATGCAAAACATAATGCGCAACTTAACGTGGCTGTGCTGTTGAACTGTAAAGTGTTATAACAACGGAAAAGTGGCTAACTTTTAAAAAATTTCTACTCGCGTACTATGACAACTGTTCCAAACTGTGGAAACTATTATCACATTTATTTGGTAAATGTTATTAAATACACTCAATTAAAAGCTAAAATGCTAACTCCTTCAACCAGCGGCACCTATAATTACATACAGGATGATTCAGCTGCCCATGTTGCTGTTGTTGTGGTCATCAGTCCTGAGACTGGTCTGATGCAGCTCTGCATGCTACTCTATCCTGTGCAAGGTTCTTCATCTCCAAGTACTGACTGCAACCTACATCCTTCCGAATCTGCTTAGTGTATTCATCTCTTGGTGCCCCTCTACGATTTTTACCACCCACGCTGCCCTCCAATGCTAAATTTGTGATCCCTTGCTGCCTCAGAACATGTCCTACTAACCGGTCCCTTCTTTTTGTCAAGTTGTGCCACAAACTCCTCTTCTCTCCAATTCTGTTCAATACCTCCTCATTAGTTATGTGATCTACCCATCTAATCTTCAGCATTCCTCTGTAGCACCACATTTCGAAAGCCTCTATTCTCTTCGTGTGCAAACTATTTATCGTCCATGTTTCACTTCCATACATGGATACACTCCATACAAATACTTTCAGAAACGACTTCCTGACACTTAAATCTATACTTGATGTTAACAAATTTCTCTTCTTCAGAAACGCTTTCCTTTCCATTCCCAGTCTACATTTTATATCCTCTAAACTTCGACCATCATCAGTTACTTTCCTCGCCAAATAGCAAAACCCATTTACTACTTTAAGTGTCTCATTTCTTAATGTAACACCCTCAGTATCACCCTACTTAATTCGACTACATTCCATTATCCTCGTTTTGCTATTGTTGATGTTCATCTTATATACTCCTTTCATGACACTGTCCATTCCGTTCAACAGCTCTTCCAAGTCCTTTGCTGTCTCTGACAGAATGACGATGTCATCGGCGAACCTCAAAGTTTTTATTTCTTCTCCATGGATTTTAATAACTACTCCAAATTTCTCTTTTGTTTCCTTTACTGCTTGCTCAATATACAGATTGAATAACATCTGGGGAGGCTAGAACCATGTCTCACTCCCTACCCAATGAGTGCTTCCCTTTCATGCCCCTCTACTCTTATAACTGCCGTCTGGTTTCTGAACAAATTGTAAATAGCGTTTCGCTCCCTGTATTTTACCACTGCCACTTTTATAATTTGGAAGAGAGTATCCCAGTCAACATTCTCAAAAGCTTTCTCTAAGTCTACAAATGCTAGAAACGTAGGTTTGTCTTTCCTTCGTTTTATGTAGCCCACATCACCTTCAAACACCACAAACATGATTTTCATATTCTCTCTCTCCTTACGTGCAAACTATTAGTCCTACAGAAAAAAATGAACAGTTGCTTCAGATAGGAAATTTAATATAGTTACAATTTGTACTGGGATATATTTTTGCTGGAGGACACAGTTTTCGAGTTATTGAAGAAAAACAGTTTGAAGGTCACTTTTGTACGTTTTTCTTGAACAGTTCGAAAACTACGGACAATAACAAAAACAAATCGCATTACAAAATTTAACTACATTACGTTTCCAACGAAGGAGTCCTGTTCATTTTTTTGTGTACGACTAATAGTTCGCACATAGTGAGCGACAGTACTTGACGCAAATTTCAGTTTATAGTAGTGTTACTTGCCGAATTTGCACTGCAAAACACACCAGCAGAGATTGTTACTTGTCGTTAGCCCATTAAAAATGGTGTCAAATATGCACTGTACAGTTTTTTCCACAAGGTGGCGAGCCATTACACCTCTCATATTTCATTAAGAGATTTCTGACCTCGTTTTTGTGTCGAATTTTACTGCATATAGGATGCAGTCGCATCTTCATTATGGAATAGTTCTCCTGCGTCTCAGCGGCAGCTTCACATTGGAGTGTTTGAACGCTAGAAGGAGGTTCTCTTTCTCGCATTGCTGGCGATCAAAGGAGTGGCTAGAGTGGCTCAGACATGCATGTCTGTGAGCTGCAAATAACTCGTCACTATGGGGCTTGTTTTCACCACATGGCCACGCGATGTGCTAGACGGCAGCACACTGTGGACGTTATGTGTTTCTACTGCGGCAGTTGGGAAGCTAGTGCTAGTTACAAAGAGATGACATAGACGACCGAATGCGTCCGAGGTTTGCAGCGGTTGGCGCAGCACGGATGCCAAGTGCAGTAAACTGTTCAAGCTTGTCTCAGAGGCCCCGTTTTGTGGGCTGCTGGCTTTGGCATTTGGCAGCATAACGGCCTCAGATCGCCACAGTGGCACAATTGAATAAGTTTCCTATCGTGCTGCACACACTGCGGCAGTCGCTGTTGTCTGGCAACATGCTTAATGTGCTGTGCGCTGCGACATTACAGTTTTTAACGTAGCGCAAGTGGCCTAGTTCCACCATTTGGGGGGAAATCTAACAAACACGCAAAAGGTGTTGCAGGGCAGTCTCTCCATTTTACACTCAGGACAACTAGGCTACTACTGTTTTCAACTTGCGACAAGTGCCCATCTGGTATTTTCCAAACTACCAAGAACCATAAATTTGAAATAACTAGCATAGTTCAATCTTATTGGTTAATTGTTAATTTCGCGCTACTTTAAAATCAGGCAAGTACTCTATCTGGATTTCTTAAATTTTCAGACATTTTAAAAATATGAAAAGTGGACTAGGTCCACCATGCTAAATCCTAGCAGAAATGACCTAAGGGTGTTTGACGATCATTCAGGCTGGACCAGTGAACTGTGGAATGAGACGGGTGGTGGACAATCCAAGATGTTGTGAGTGAACCCCAATTTTAAACTTAAGAAAAATTAGTTCCGTCTGCTGTCTTGGGTTCTAAAATTAGCTCAAGTAACCGGCTTCCACCATCTTGAAAATGGTGGTTCAATCTGCCACCAGTACATGGTGTTATTGAGGAATAAGTTTCATTGTAAATCTGGCAACAATACAGACTTTGCTAGTACACCTACTACACCCCTCTTAATCTGTCATTCTTTCGCCAAGTGCAAATTTCGTAGAAGCATTTCTGTGTTTCTCGACGACTGGACTGCGATGAAGCTTTTCGGAAAACAACATAATTAGTGAATAATCTGATAAACTGTCACTCTTAGATAAAATTTTTCATCTTGGCCAAAATTGTGTTACTGTCGTTTCTGTAGAACATTTTTCATCTGTTAAAGATAAAGAGTGTTCTTTGCTGTTTGTATATACTTAGCTATTAGTTTTTAAATCGCGCTTACAGATATTTGAAAAAAACACATAAATTACGAATTCATACCATTATACTACATGGTGTGGTTTTTGTGATGTGTTGTATTACTACAGTGAGCGTTTTGTTGCGTTGTACAGTTTGTCATCTGCAACCACTTATACATTGAACGAGATAAATTGTTTAAGTCAAAATTACGATTTGATAACTTGTTATTTCTATATCTTAAATTATTTAATTCTATGTGTATGCCTCCCCGCGACCTTCGTAGAAGGAATAACTATACCGATTCACAAAAGTAAAGTTGGGGTTCGAATGCAAGATTACCACCCGCTAACACTCGTCAACTGCGACATGAAGATATTCACCAGATTATTAGCAAACCGTCTGCGACCGACCCACCAGATCAGACTTCCCTAGGGTGTTATCAACAACATACACACAGAACTGTGTCGATACCGTGACATGCTAGCCTTAGCGAGAGCACGCCGTATCCCGGGAGTGCTGGCATCACTTGATTTTAGACAAGCTTTTTAATGGAGAGGGTCACGCGTTCCTAACGTCCGTCCTTCAACACATGCAGTACCCACAGCAAGTCACTGACGTCGTGATGCGCCTCCTCCTAGGGCGACTTCCAAAATGATCGTTAACGGGCGTCTCTCGCTGTTGCCCGATATTCCAATCCTTGCGTGAAGGCTGCCCTTATCGACTTTATTCTATTCTTTAGCTCTGGAACCGCTCTTCTGTTGCCTCCGCCAACGCCTCACAGGTCTCACCTTACGTGACGTCACATTTCGCTGTATAGCATATGCAGAAGAACCTGGTTCTCGTGTTCCGCAATCGCGACGATGTAATCAGAGCACTAGAATGGATTACAACGTGCAGTGTGGCTTCCGGCAGCTGTCTCAACGTCACCAAATCGGTCGCTAGGGCCATAGGAGACGGGTTGTCCCCAGCGTCAGTTTACCTCGCATCACGCCTTCCACACATAGCTCGTGTCCTTGCAATACCGTTAGTGATGGCTGGACGTTTATTAGCGGCATTCGGAGCCTACGTCAGTACAGGCATGCTCTTCAATGTCAGTTATGAGTCGCTGACCCTTCCTCCAGGAAGGGGAGGTCTTGGTCTAGTCCAGACCCACGACAGAGCTGTGGACCTGTATGTCAGCTCGCACATCGAGCTGTGGCGCCACCACCCGGAAAGTTTGACAGGTCTGCTGCTGGAGTCCTTAGCTCCGTCCTCACTTATGCCTCATATGATGACGCAAGACATACCCCCACCCTCCTACTACTTCGGAAACTTGTACATTGAACACAGCTATGTCCATATCGCAGCACCACCGACGAAACAGGCATCGGCGCGGTATATACACTCCTGGAAATGGAAAAAAGAACACATTGACACCAGTGTGTCAGACCCACCATACTTGCTCCGGACACTGCGAGAGGGCTGTACAAGCAATGATCACACGCACGGCACAGCGGACACACCAGGAACCGCGGTGTTGGCCGTCGAATGGCGCTAGCTGTGCAGCATTTGTGCACCGCCGCGGCCAGTGTCAGCCAGTTTGCCGTGGCATACGGAGCTCCATCGCAGTCTTTAACACTGGTAGCATGCCGCGACAGCGTGGACGTGAACCGTATGTGCAGTTGACGGACTTTGAGCGACGGCGTATAGTGGGAATGCGGGAGGCCGGGTGGACGTACCGCCGAATTGCTCAACACGTGGGGCGTGAGGACTCCACAGTACATCGATGTTGTCGCCAGTGGTCGGCGGAAGGTGCACGTGCCCGTCGACCTGGGACCGGACCGCAGCGACGCACGGATGCACGCCAAGACCGTAGGATCCTACGCTGTGCCGTAGGGGACCGCACCGCCACTTCCCAGCAAATTAGGGTCACTGTTGCTCCTGGGGTATCGGCGAGGACCATTCGCAACCGTCTCCATGAAGCTGGGGTACGGTCCCGCACACCGTTAGGCCGTCTCCGCTCACGCCCCAACATCGTGCAGCCCGCCTCCAGTGGTGTCGCGACAGGCGTGAATAGAGGGACGATTGGAGACGTGTCGTCTTCAGCGATGAGAGTCGCTGCTGCCTTGGTGCCAATGATGGTCGTATGCGTGTTTGGCGCCGTGCAGGTGAGCGCCACACTCAGGACTGCATACGACCGAGGCACACAGGGCCAACACCCGGCATCATGGTGTGGGGAGCGATCTCCTACACTGGCCGTACACCTCTGGTGATCGTCGAGGGGACACTGAATAGTGCACGGTACATCCAAACCGTCATCGAACCCATCGTTCTACCATTCAAAGACCGGCAAGGGAACTTGCTGTTCCAACTGGACAATGCACGTCCGCATGTATCCCGTGCCACCCAACGTGCTCTAGAAGGTGTAAGTCAACTATCCTGGCCAGCAAGATCTCCGGATCTGTCACCCATTGAGCATGTTTGGGACTGGATGAAGCGTCGTCTCACGCGGTCTGCACGTCCAGCACGAACGGTGGTCCAACTGAGGCGCCAGGTGGAAATGGCATGGCAAGCCGTTCCACAGGACTACATCCAGCATCTCTACGATCGTCTCCATGGGAGAATGGCAGCCTGCATTGCTGCGAAAGGTGGATATACACTGTACTGGTGCTGACATTGTGCATGCTCTGTTGCCTGTGTCTATGTGCTTGTGGTTCTGTCAGTTTGATCATGTGATGTATCTGACCCCAGGAATGTGTCAATAAAGTTTCCCCTTCCTGGGACAATGAATTCACGGTGTTCTTATTTCAATTTCCAGGAGTGTATATATCATGTCCTACAGTAAAGGCGCCCACCCTAGATCGTGGAGACCAAAAGCCCTCAGGTTAATTGGAAGGTGGTGTGGCGACGGATACGCGCGGTTACACTGGATATAGACGTCTAATCCACGTGGTACATTACAGTGAACGGTAAACAGATCACCCGATCACGCCTCCACAACATAAATATGGCGGAATCGCCTCTACGCGTAGACTGCGGAATGCCAGATGCGGACAATCACCGTCTCATACGTGGCGCGGCAGAAGTCGTGTGGCGCTTGGTGCGACTAATTTTGTCGTATTTTCTACGAGTGACTCCGGAACACATTACACCCTGGTTTCTACTATTTCCAGATAAACAGTATTTTCCGCGCACCAAAACCAACGTAGTCAGGTGGATCCATGGGCATGCGGTACACTACTTATTTCACGATGGACCTAATGATGTATTGGACTTCTGGAACTAGCTACAAGAACGTCATTGCAGGACAGTATATATCTAATTACTTACCGAGTGCCCTACGCGACCGTCCACGCAACTGGATCATCAACAGGTAGGGAAAGACACCCTTTGACTGAGCTGACAAGACTAAGTCCGATTCTCAGTGGAATAACAAACGACACACGTGAAGACGTACCTGGATGATGAAGCGTAAGGAGAGTAGCGACACACTCTTCTGCATCATGTACCCAGCACTTTGTTTTTCGTTTTCCCTATATATATGACCTCGGTGTAGGAAAGTGCCGAGATATTGTTTTGTTTACTCAGAGCATGATGCGGTGGTAAGTACATTTATTTTTGTTCTGGTATAGAGCAAATCAAAATTACGAATGTGTTAAAATCACTAAATAAAATATATAAATATTTAAATAAATAAAAATATCCACAAAAGATTTCATCTTACCATCCCTGGTACCTTGACGGGCGAGGGGGACACTGTGGCCAGGCCTCAGGGTTACGACCCCTGCTCACTCTGCCCTCCCCACCCTCCCTTTAAAAAAAAGTTTCGGACTACCATGGTGGTGATACTGGTTCAAATCACGCATTTCCTCTTTGTTTTTTATTTATTTAATTTTCCCAGTTTCATCGTACGGAAAAGCATGAAACACAGTATCTCATGCAAAATGATCCAAAACTAGTCAATTTCGCCTTAACAAATTCGTTAGTAAATCAATCATCACAGTAAACTCTCTTCAAATGTGTATTCAGTTCGTGGTTTGTACCTAAAACTGCAAATTTTTAGGACAACAATGTAGTTTGCAACGATGGTCGAAGTATTAGCAGGTGCGAAAGGATTCCAGATAGACACGAAAGTACACATCCCTAATTTTGAGCTGGATTGTGTAATTAATACCTATCAAACCGGCTGCCAGTACCAATCGGCGTACAATAGATCCCTTGCGAACAAGGTGCGGAAACAGTCCTTGTGCGCTAAAAAATTTTGAACGATATTAGTCATTCCTGTTGCACTACACTGAGGTGACAAAAGTCATGTGACGGCGATATTCATATGTACAGTTGACGGTAGTATAGCGTACGCGAGGTATAAAAGGGCAGTGCATTGTCGGAGCACATTTCAGTCCTGATTATGGCAGGACGATGAAAATTAACAGATTTTGAATGTGAAATATTGGATGGAGCGAGACGCATGGGCCATCCCATTTCGGAAATCTTTAGGAAACTCTATACCCGAGACCCATAACGTCAATAGTGTACCGAGAATACTACATGTTAGATATTATCTCTCGCCAGCGGCCCTCACTTACCGACCAAGATATGCGACGATTTCGTAGAGTTGTCAGTGTTAACAGACAAGCAACACTGCGTGAAATTACAGCAGGAATGAGTGTCGGACATACGACGGACGTATCCGTTAGTACAGTGAGGCGAAATTTGGCGTAAATGGGCTACGGCAGCAATGACGAGTGTCAGTGTTAGCAGCACGACATAGCATGCTGCGCCTCTACTGCGCCTCTACTGCGCCATATCGGTTGAACCCTACACGTCTGGAAAATCTGCCTGGTCAGATGAGTCGCGATATCATTTGGGAAGAGCTGATGGCAGGCTTCGAGTGTGGCGCAGACACCACATAGCTGTGGGTCCAAGTTGCAAACAAGGCACTGTGCGCCTTGTTAGTGGCCCTCTAATGGAGTGGGCTGTGTTCACGTGGAATAGGCTTGGTCCTCTAGTCCAATTGTAACTAATAGGAGACCATTAGCAGCCATTCATGAACTTCATGTTACCAAAAAGCAACATCTTGACTCCGGACCAACGTCCATCGTTATTAGTTTGAAGAACATTCTGGACAATTCGAGCGAAAGATTTGGCCACCCAGATGGCCCGACATGAATCCCATCGGATATTTGTGAGACATAATCGAGAGATCAGTTTGTGCACAGTATCCTTAACCGGAATTTTTTTCGCGATTACGGACGGCTGTGGAGGCAGCGTGGCTCATTATTTCCGCAAGGGAATTCCTACGATTTGTTGCGTCGGTGTTATGTCGAGTTGTTGCACTACGCCGAGCAAAAGGAGGTCCGTCATGATCTCAAGAGATATTAGATGTCTTTTGTCACCTCAGTATATAACAGTATATAACTACGTCAGTTAAGACACTCTCTTACTCTTTCTTATATATAAATAAACTCCATCGGGGAAATTTGGTCGGATGGTTCAAATAAGTGTTGACGAGTTGACTCATAAACTACAAAACATAGTTGCAACCTGCACCAAATAATGGAAATTCACGAAAGTGCTACATAAAGAGTTTTTAAAATCTGTCATTCTTCAGTACGTGGGAAAAGAAAAATTTATTTACATTACCGATTCGCGGGGAAGGAGGAGTACATGCACCTAGCGCCGAAGAAATTATTCATCCCAAGTTTACTCTAATTTTCTGACCCTATGATGCCACCGTCCACGAATCATGGAACTTGCAATAGGTGGGGTGGCTTCCGGGCCTCAGCGATACATAGAACCGCAGCACATGAGCAACTCCAACAGAGGGTTATCTATTGAGTGGTCAGACATACGTGTGGTTCCCGAAGAGGGGTAAAGCCTTTTCGGTAGTAGCAGGGTCCACAGTGTGGATGATTGACTGATCTCGCTTTGTAACATCAACCAAAACTGCGTTGCTGTGCTCGTACTGCGAACAGTTGATAGCACGTGAAAACTACAGCTGTAATTTTTCCTGAGGGTATGCTCCTCTACTGTATGGTTAAATGACGATGGGATACTCTTCGGAACAATATCTCGGAGATGAAACCGTCCGCTGTTCGGATCTCCGGGTGGGGACTACTCAGGAGAATGTCAACAGAAGAACGAAAACTGGTATTCTACGAACAAGAGCGTAAAATGTTAGATCGTTAAATCGGGCATGTAGGTTAGAAATTTTATGAAACGATGGATAGTTTCAAGTTAGTTATAGTGGGAATGAGTGAAGTTCGGTGGCAGGAGGAACAGGTCTTTTGATGAGGTGAACACAGGTTTATGAATACAAAATGAAATTGGGGTAATGCACGAACAGGATTATTAATGAATAAAAATTGGAATCCAAATAATATATTACGAACAGCATAGTGAACGTATTATGGTAGCCAAGATAGACGCAAAACTAACACCCATCACAGTACTTCAACTCTATGAGGCTGCTAGCCCCGCAGATGATGAAGTGATTGAAGAAATGGATGATGAGATAACAGAAATTATTAAGATAATTAAAGGGAATGAAAATTTAATTCTGATAATGGACGGGAGTTAGACAGTAGGAAAAAGAGGAAAAGGAAAAGTTGTAGATGAATAAGTTCTGGCGAAAGCGAATGAAAGAGGAAGACACCTGGTAGAATTTTGCTCAGCATAATTTATAAAAATCTCAGATGAAGTACTGAAGTCATCAGATGATCAAGTATGTAGAAAGGCAATGCCCAGTAGAAATCGTTGGATAACACAGGAGATAATGAAGTTACCTGGTGAAAGAAGAAAAAATGAAAATGCAACAAATGAAACAGGCGACAGTGAACACAAACGTCTACAAAGTGAAACTGACAGGTACGATTTGTCAGAAAGAACAGACCCAGCATATTCATATAATTGGCATTACTCGAATCCACATCCACCAGTGAGGATGCACATTTCCATTCAACCACCAGTGGGAATCTAAAATTAGCGAGAGTGGAGGACGTGAACGGGGACTGCGGAGAAGTGGTGGGAATGTGGGTCGGCCGAGAAGCTTCAAGACATAATCCACGCATTTGCCATAAACACTGTGACTGGATGCCGCAATGGTTAACTTAACTATCTATTAAATGGAAAATTCCTTGAGCGAGTTCCGGCCTGGCACACATTTTCACTCATTGCCGCTGAATGCAAATTAAGTCCTGATACACATGATATCATTAGTTCCTGCCCTTTGCTTTTCTTTCCCCCCTTCCATCTTCAATTCACATAAGGAGCATAGCTTAATCATCGTTAACACTTGGTTTAAGAATCATGACAAACAGATGTATACACAAAAGGCACCTGGAGACCCCGAAAGGTTTCAGATAGAATGTATAATGGTAAGACAGAGATTTCGGAAGCAGATTTTAAATTGTTAGACATATCCTTGGGCAGATTTGTACTCTGACAACAATTATTAAAATTAAAGAAATTACAAAGACTTAGGTAATTTAGTAGCTGGGATCTGGATGGGTTGAAAGAACTAAAATTTGTAGAGAGCTTCGGAAAGAGCATTAGGCAACGATTGAGTACAACAGTGGAAATAAGTTCGTCAGAAGACGAGCGGCTAGATTTGCGAGATGAAATAATGAAGGCAATAGAGGATCAAATAGGTAAAGGACAAGGCCCAGTAGAAATGCTTGGATAACGCAGTGAATACTGAATTTAAAGAAAGAAGAAAATTTAAAAAGGCAGAAAATGAAGCTGGGAAAAGGGAACACTAATATCTACAAAGTGAGACTGACAGGTAGTGCAATATAGCTAAGCAAGAATGGCTGGAGGACAAACGTAAGCGTGTGGAAGCGCATATTACTAGGGGAAGGAAAGATCCCACCCGCAGGGATATTAAAGAGATTTTGGGACAAACGAGAAGCAGCTGTATGAATATCATAGCTCAGATAGAAAAACCAGTCCTATGCAAAGATGGGAAATCTGAAAGGTGGGCGGAGTATATAGGGGCTGTATACAAGAGAAATGAACTTAAAGGCAATATTATAGAAATTGAAGAGCACATAGATGAAGGTGAGAGAGGAAATATGATACCCGCGAGAGGAAATTGAGGGGAGCACTGAAAGAGAAAATTAACAACAAGTGCCCAGGGACAGACGACACTCCGTTAGAAATACTGATAGCCCTGCGAGAGCTAGCCATGACAAAACTCTCACATTAAGTGTGAAAAATTTATGCGACGGGCGAAATACCGTCCGACTTTCAGAAGAACGTAACAATTCGAAATCCAAATAAAGCGGAGGCAGGCAGGTGTCATTATATCCGAACTATCAGTTTAATATGTCACGCTTACAAAATACAAACATGAATTCCTTATAGAAAATAGAAATACTGATAGAAGCATACCCCTGGGAAGATCGGTTTGGGTTCCGTAGAAATGTAGGACCACGAGAGGTAGTACTCACCCTACGACTTAGAAGATGGGTTAAGGACAGGCAAACCTACGTTCATACAACTTGTAGACTTGGAGATATTTTTTGACAACGGTAACTGGAATACTCTCTTTGAAATCCTGAAGGTAGCAGGGATAAATCACAGGAAGCAAAAAGCTATTTACAACTTCTACAGAAACCAGACGGCAGTTACAAGAGTCGAGAGCATGAGAAGGAGGCCCGGGTGGAGAAGGGAGTGAGACAGCTCTGTAGCCTATCAGAATCTGTACATCAAGATAGCAATAAAGGGAACAAATAAATATTTGGAGTAGAAACGAAAGTTCAGGGATACGAAATAAAAACTCTGACGTTCGCCAGTGACATTGTAATTCTGCCAGAGACACAAAGGAATTAGAGAAGCAGTTGAGTGGAACACACAGTGTCTTGAAAGGGGATACACAGGTAACACAGGTAATGACTACATTGCCGGCCGCGGTGGTCTCGCGGTTCTAGGCGCGCAGTCCGGAACCGTGCGACTGCAACGGTCGCAGGTTCGAATCCTGCCTCGGGCATGGATGTGTGTGATGTCCTTAGGTTAGTTAGGTTTAAGTAGTTCTAAGTTCTAGGGGACTAATGACCACAGCAGTTGAGTCCCATAGTGCTCAGAGCCATTTGAACCATTTTTTGACTACATAGTCGAATTAAATCAGTTCATGCTGAGGGAATTAGATTATCTGACGAGACACTTAAAGTAGTAGATGAGTTTGTTACTTGGGCAGCAAAACAACTGATGATGGATCAAATTGAGAAGACAGAAAATATAGACTGGCAACTCCAAGAAAACTGTTCCTGAAGAAGAGAAATTTGTTAACACATGTATTGGTTTAAGTGTTCGAAAGCCTTTTCTGGAGTGTAGCCATGTATGGAACTAAAGCTTGGACATGAACAGTGTAGACAAGAAAAGAATAGAAGCTTTTAAAATGTGGTGCTACAAAAGAATGTTGAAAAGTAGGTGGATATTTCACGTAACAAATGAGGAGGTACTCAACAGAATTGGACGGAAAGGAAATCTGTGGCCCAACTGGACTAGAGGAAGAAATCAGGTCATAGTACACATTCTGTAACCCCAAGAGATCAATGGGATCGCCAGTGTAGTATTGGAGGGATGTGTAGATGGCAAAATTTGTAGAGGGAGACCTAGAGATGTAGACAGCAAGCATATTCAGAATGATGTAAGTTGCAGGAATTATTCGGTGATGAAGAGGCTTGCCGAGGATACAGTAGCATGGAGAGATGCATAAAACCAATCTTCTGACGGAAGATCTCAACAAATGATGTTTACTTTGAAGGCAGATCGAAATTTCCACAGCAAAAATTCAGAGTTCATCTGACTTGGTAAATACTTACAGAGAAATCTCTTCAAGGGAAGATTCCATAAAGACATATAATTTAATTTAGCGTCAATTTAGTGCATCTGCTTTTACAGGAATGAACAAAAACCCGTGGTTTGCATCGAAGTTGATCGAAGAAGAAACCATCATTTAGAATGCAAACGAAATGTGGTTTTGGCATCGCATTTGAAAAATTCATGATCCTCTAAGACAAGCCTTCATTAAATGTGCGTAGTTCTCTGGGAATTTGTTTTCGGATTACTTCTAGAACAAATACTATCCGGAATAATCTTCTAACACAGCCAACTATGCAAGTGACAGCGAGCAAGACAACTCTGTAACAAACGGTATATGTACTTCAAGAAAGTTTGCTGTGGTGATTGACCTGTTAATGAAATTGCTATTTTTAATAATTTAGCATGACTTATTGTGTATTGTGTGTGTATTGAACCGGGGACCTAGAAAAGACGGAAAGGGTTCGTCACCCCGTAACCCTCAGTGGTTCACAACCCCACAAAAGGCCACAGCAGTCCACCCACCCCACCGCCGCCTCATAACGAATCCAGGTATATTGTGCGGTCCGCCCCCCCCCCCCTTTCCCCGTGGATTCCTCCTGGAATGTCTCATACCAGACGAGTGTAGCCCCAAATGTTTGCGTAGTGGAGTAATTATGGTGTACGCGTACGCGTATGCGGAGACACTGCTTGCGCAACAATCCCCGACATAGTGTAACGACATAGTGTAACTGAGGCGGAATTAGAGGAACCAGCCCGCGTTCGCCAAGGCAGATGGAAAACCGCCGTAAAAACCATCCACAGGCTGACCGGCTCACCGGATCTCTACGCTTATCAGCCGGGCGGAATCGCGCCAGAGTGCACGACTTACACTATTTAAAGATACTCCAAACGATGAAACTTAAAGAGAAGTACACTGGCTGCGTTTCATCCTATAGCGCCAGCATGACTACCCGTAACTGGAGGCCCTGCGCTTGGCTCGGTTGACGAACACATGACAAAGTTACAGGTATAAGAAGTAAGCATGGAACTTCAACTTTGATTTTCTTGGAAACAAGCGGGCGTCGCATGAAAAGCTGGTGGTCAAGTACTCAGAGCAGGTCCCTCTAGAACATACCGAAGCCATGAAAATCCGTGAGCAACAGGTCTGACTGAAAGTTGCTGGGTCAGATGTGGCATTCACTGGGGAGTGACATCTCACATTGAAAATAGAGCTAGGCTGACACTCTGACAAATACATGCAACTAAATTTTCTCCGTAAATAGGTTTCCGGAGATGTCAAATAGTAACGCGCATAGAAAACAGACGTCCCTTGTGAGTAGTCTTTTCCGGCCGTGACAATAAGATTTGGTAATGATCCTCTTACATTACTGATAGAGTGAAGGATGATGTAGTTTTGAATTTTTAGTCAGTGTCATATACACTCCTGGAAATGGGAAAAAGAACACATTGACACCGGTGTGTCAGACACACCATACTTGCTCCGGACACTGCGAGAGGGCTGTACAAGCAATGATCACACGCACAGCACAGCGGACACACCAGGAACCGCGGTGTTGGCCGTCGAATGGAGCTAGCTGCGCAGCATTTGTGCACCGCCACCGTCAGTGTCAGCCAGTTTGCCGTGGCATACGGAGCTCCATAGCAGTCTTTAACACTGGTGCATGCCGCGACAGCGTGGACGTGAACCGTATGTGCAGTTGACGGACTTTGAGCGAGGGCGTATAGTGGGAATGCGGGAGGCCGGGTGGACGTACCGCCGAATTGCTCAACACGTGGGGCGTGAGGTCTCCACAGTACATCGATGTTGTCGCCAGTGGTCGGCGGAAGGTGCACGTGCCCGTCGACCTGGGACCGGACCGCATCGACGCACTGATGCACGCCAAGACCGTAGGATCCTACGCTGTGCCGTAGGGGACCGCACCGCCACTTCCCAGTAAATTAGGGACACTGTTGCTCCTGAGGTATCGGCGAGGACCATTCGCAACCGTCTCCATGAAGCTGGGGTATGGTCCCGCACACCGTTAGGCCGTCTTCCGCTCACGCCCCAACATCGTGCAGCCCGCCTCCAGTGGTGTCGCGACAGGCGTGAATGGAGGGACGAATGGAGACGTGTCGTCTTCAGCGATGAGAGTCGCTTCTGCCTTGGTGCCAATGATGGTCGTATGCGTGTTTTGCGCCGTGCAGGTGAGCGCCACAATCAGGACTGCATACGACCGAGGCACACAGGGCCAACACCCGGCATCATGGTGTGGGGAGCGATCTCCTACACTGGCCGTACACCTCTGGTGATCGTCGAGGGGACACTGAATAGTGCACGGTACATCCAAACCGTCATCGAACCCATCGTTCTACCATTCCTAGACCGGCAAGGGAACTTGCTGTTCCAACAGGACAATGCACGTCCGCATGTATCTCGTGCCACCCAACGTGCTCTAGAACGTGTAAGTCAACTACCCTGGCCAGCAAGATCTCCGGATCTGTCCCCCATTGAGCATGTTTGGGACTGGATGAAGCGTCGTCTCACGCGGTCTGCACGTCCAGCACGAACGCTGGTCCAACTGAGGCGCCAGGTTGAAATGGCATGGCAAGCCGTTCCACAGGACTACATCCAGCATCTCTACGATCGTCTCCATGGGCGAATAGCAGCCTGCATTGCTGCGAAAGGTGGATATACACTGTACTAGTGCCGACATTGTGCATGCTCTGTTGCCTGTGTCTATGTGCCTGTGGTTCTGTCAGTGTGATCATGTGATGTATCTGACCCCAGGAATGTGTCAATAAAGTTTCCCCTTCCAGGGACAATGAATTCACGGTGTTCTTATTTCAATGTCCAGGAGTGTATTAGTACCACAACACATGTTCCGGAAGGTACAAAAATTACTAGAACTGTAGATCGCTGAGACGTATCACTGCCTCATACGCATCGTTAGTGCCAAAATTGTCCAATTTGGAATTCTGCACGTAAGCCGTAAGAGTATCTGTGTACGTGATCAAGAGTTTAGATGTTTCTGAAATGTGAACTTAAATGTTAAAGTTGCAGCTTGTTTCCTAATAAAAGTTTGGTGTACTAAGGATAAGTGAATAATCGTAGAAAATATTTAGCCTGCAGGAGCAAAGTCATCACAGGCGAAAGGTGACTATGGTGTAAGAAGGTTCCAGAGAAAATCAGTCCATAGCACATTTTCCAACATCAGAATTAAAACCAGAGAGCCAAAGAGCAGCAGAAGACTCTACAAGTCTGTACTGATGATCTTATAACTGATGTGTCGATAAGTATAGACGATAAAGCGGAAGTGGCTGTATGTTGCAGTCCATGCTAGACGGCAGCCTCTCATCATGCATTGGTTGCGCAAAGAGTTGCAAGTTTTGTATCGTTCTCTGACGACGTCATCAACACAAGTATTGATAAACTATATTTATTTCGAAATTATGTGATATTTGCAAACCCAATATGATTAGTAAATAAGAATTCTTGGGGAATTTCGGACACATTTTGTTTAGGGCAAATGAATAATAGCATGTGGATCCAATAGGTGGCCAATAATTCTGCTCTGACCGATTGCTTTAAATTGAACTGGTACTTTGGAGGCTTTTATAAACTGCAAACGACAAAACAAGATACATCTACATCTACATCTACATGACTACTCTGCAATTCACATTTAAGTGCTTGGCAGAGGGTTCATCGAACCACAATCATACTATCTCTCTACTATTCCACTCCCGAACAGCGAGCGGGAAAAACGAACACCTAAACCTTTCTGTTCGAGCTCTGATTTCTCTTATTTTATTTTGATGATCATTCCTACCTATGTAGGTTGGGCTCAACAAAATATTTTCGCATTCGGAAGAGAAAGTTGGTGACTGAAATTTCGTAAAAAGGTCTCGCCGCGACGAAAAACGTCTATGCTGTAATGACTTCCATCCCAACTCGCTTACCATATCTGCCACACTCTCTCCCCTATAACGCGATAATACAAAACGAGCTGCCCTTCTTTGCACCCTCTCGATGTCCTCCGTCAATACCACCTGGTAAGGATCCCACACCGCGCAGCAATATTCTAACAGAGGACGAACGAGTGTAGTGTAAGCTGTCTCTTTAGTGGACTTGTTGCGTCTTCTAAGTGTCCTGCCAATGAAACGCAACCTTTGGCTCGCCTTCCCGACAATATTATCTATGTGGTCGTTCCAACTGAAGTTGTTCGTAATTTTAACACCCAGGTACTTAGTTGAATTGACAGCCTTGAGAATTGTACTATTTATCGAGTAATCGAATTCCAACGGATTTCTTTTGGAACTCATGTGGATCATCTCACACTTTTCGTTATTTAGCGTCAACTGCCACCTGACACACCATACAGCAATCTTTTTTAAATCGCTTTGCAGCTGATACTGGTCTTCGGATGACCTTACCAGACGGTAAATTACAGCATCATCTGCGAACAACCTAAGAGAACTGCTCAGATTGTCACCCAGGTCATTTATATAGATCAGGAACAGTAGAGGTCCCAGGACGCTTCCCTGGGGAACACCTGATATCACTTCAGTTTTACTCGATGATTTGCCGTCTATTACTACGAACTGCGACCTTCCTGACAGGAAATTACGAATCCAGTCGCACAACTGAGACGATACCCCATAGCTCCGCAGCTTGATTAGAAGTCGCTTGTGAGGAACGGTGTCAAAAGCTTTCCGGAAATCTAGAAATACGGAATCAACTTGAGATCCCCTGTCGATAGCGGCCATTACTTCGTGCGAATAAAGAGCTAGCTGCGTTGCACAAGAGCGATGTTTTCTGAAGCCATGCTGATTACGTGTCAATAGATCGTTCCCTTCGAGGTGATTCATAATGTTTGAATACAGTATATGCTCCAAAACCCTACTGCAAACCGACGTCAATGTTATAGGTCTGTAGTTAAATGGATTACTCCTACTACCCTTCTTGAACACTGGTGCGACCTGCGCAATTTTCCAATCTGTAGGTACAGATCTATCGGTGAGCGAGCGGTTGTATATGAGTGCTAAGTAGGGAGCTATAGTATCAGCGTAATCTGAAAGGAACCTAATCGGTATACAATCTGGACCTGAAGACTTGCCCGTATCAAGCGATTTGAGTTGCTTCGCAACCCCTAAGGTATCTACTTCTAAGAAACTCATGCTAGCACATGTTCGTGTTTCAAATTCTGGAATATTCCATTCGTCTTCCCTGGTGAAGGAATTTCGGAAAACTGCGTTCAATAACTCCGCTTTAGCGGCACAGTCGTCGATAACAGTACCATCGGCACTGCGCAGCGAAGGTATTGACTGCGTCTTGCCGCTTGTGTACTTTACATACGACCAGAATTTCTTCGGATTTTCTACCAAATTTCGAGACAATGTTTCGTTGTGGAACCTATTAAAGGCATCTCGCATCGAAGTACGTGCCAAATTTCGCGCGTCTGTAAATTTTAGCCCATCTTCAGGATTTCGCGTTCTTCTGAACTTCGCATGCTTTTTCCGTTGCCTCTGCAACAGCGTTCGGACCTTTTTTGTGTACCACGGGAGATCCGTTCCATCTCTTACCAATTTATGAGGTATGAATATCTCAATTGCTGTTGCTACTATATCTTTGAATTTTAGCCACATCTCGTCTACATTCGCATAGTCAGTTCGGAAGGAATGGAAATTGTCTTTTAGGAAGGCTTCTAGTGGCACTTTATCCGCTTTTTTAAATAAAATTATTTTGCGTTTGTTTCTGATGGATTTGGAAGAAATGGTACAGGAAGTGTTCTTTTATATGACCCCTGAGTTGGTCAATGAAACCCATTCGATTACTGTTTTGAAGCCACCTGTAACATTTAACTGTGCTCAGTTTATGTAGGACTCTGACTGTGAAACTACCTTAGTTGAGTTCATCGTGTTCATTACGGTGATAAATGTACCACCACTGGCGTCTGGTATTTTCTTGCTACGTTTCTCCTACCGGATTTTAGGATTTTGATGTTACTCAATTATTGTTTCAGTTAAATTTATGATCCTCGATTACTATAGTTAATAACTGAGATTTATTGAAGATCCTCACATGGGCGACACTGCAGTTACTAAAGCCAATTAACACTTTCTCTTTCTGCTCTGAAAAGACGAATGATACCTATCTAATTAACGCGACAGGTCACTACTCCACTCATGTACCGCCCGTTGTTGAGTATAATGCCCACGGAGAGGTTTCAAAAACCAAGCAAACCCGCAGGTGTAGACCACATATCCTCTGCTACTTGAGAATCTGTTTTCTTTATATAACCAACAGGACTGTGAACATAAGCATCCACGGTGGAAGTTTTATGATCACAATAAGTTATATTTTTAGAAGGTGTTACCTGGTTGGCGATGTCATCACTACACAGTTTACTGGTGAGAATAGTTCTAATAACATGACGATATCAGTTAGTAGTGGCCCCTTACTATTATAGTGAACATTGTTTATGCGATAATATAGATATTACAAACCAATATCCCTAACTTATGTTTGCTGCAGGATCATAGAACATATTATCAGTTCGAACACAGTAAAACTTCTTGAGACTGTGAAGCTTATGTCCACGAATCAACGTGGTTTAGAAAGCATCGCTAGTGAAAATCTCAGGTTGACATTTTCTCATATGATATACTGCGAACTATGGATACAGGGCAACATGCAAATTAAATGTTTCTCGATTTCCGCAGAGCGTTTGACACTGTGTTGCATTGCAGGCTGTTAAGGAAGGTACGAGCATATGTAATAAGTTCACAAATATGGGAGTGGCTGGAAGACTTCTTAAATAATTTAACCCAGTAACTTATCTTCGACGGG
Source organism: Schistocerca gregaria (assembly GCF_023897955.1). Lineage (NCBI taxonomy): Eukaryota > Metazoa > Arthropoda > Insecta > Orthoptera > Acrididae > Schistocerca > Schistocerca gregaria. Next base: position 841,945,659 of record NC_064931.1, read on the forward strand.
AAGTGTTTATCAGGGACTAGCGTATCGTCAGGAGTGACTCAGGGATGTATGATAAGACCGCTGTTGTTCTCTGTATACATCAATGATTTAGCGGGCAGTAATTTCCGGTTGTTTGCTGATGATGCCTTGGTGTATGGTAAGGTGTCGAAGTTAAGTGACTGTATTAAGATACAAGACGACTTAACAATATTTTCAGTTTGTATGATGAGTGGCAGCTAGCCCTAAATGTGAAAAAAATGTAAGTTAATGCGGATGGGTAGGAAGATCAAACCTGTAATGTTCGGATACGGTATTACTAGTGTGCTGTTTGACACAGTCGAGTCGTTTAAATATCTAGGCGTAAGGAGCTGCAAAGCGATACGAGACGGGTCGAGCAAGTGAGAAGTGTGGTAGGGAAGGCGAGTGATCGACTTCGGTTTATTAGGAGAATTTTAGGAAAGATTGGTTCACCTATAGAGGAGATCGCATATAGGACGCTGTTCGGACGTATTCTTGAGTACTGCTGGAGTGTTTGGGATCCGTACCAGGTCGATTTGAAGATGGACGTCGAAGTAATTCAGAGGCGGGCTGCTAGATTTGTTAGCGGTAGGTTTTAACAACATGTAAGTGTCACGGAAATGTTTGCAGAACTCAAATGGGAATTCCAGGAGGGAAGGCGACGTTCTTTTCGAGAAACACTACTGAGAAAATTTAGAGAACAGGCGTTTGAAGCTGAATGCTAAACGATTCTACTGCCGTCAACATACATTACGCGTAAGTGCCACGAAGGTTAGATACAAGAAATTAGGTCTTATACGAACCGTATGGTGGCTTGCGCAGTATGTATGTAGATGAAGATAGGCATTTATCTCGTAATTAAATGTCCGGAATGTTTCATTAGTTATTCAGTACATATAAATGAGGTTCTTATACGTTACAGTAGCCTAACGAGTTCGGCGTTTCCTATAGTATCCGTTTTCTTCCCGAGGTTTGAAGCAACTGCTGTTTATTATATAGCGTAGACAAACGTATCTTGAAAGCATTCAACACCTTTTCAAACGAGGAATGAAATAACGTAATACCTAATGAGGTATGCAGTTGTAATACACAGGAAATATCCTTAATATAAAGCGAGACATTGCATTAAGAACTCAGTTTCATTCACATTTTCTGATAAACTTAAGATAACAACGCCAACGTGCAAGCTTACGGCTACACATGTGAGAAGTGTATCAAGTTTTTTTTTCCTTCTAAAAGTTTTACCGTGAACGTCTTCGTATATTATACCGTTGTGTTCTAATTTGAACGAATTACCGAATACCGTTGAATGAAGTACATCATACTACTTAAAAACATCTATTTGCTTCAGAATGTTATGATGTAACGTGTTCCGGTAGAAACACACAAAGCACTTTCTCAGGAGTTCTACAACAAACGCTCACGGAAAAATAGACAAATATCGGTAATGGAAACATTCTAGACAATTCGACACATTTCTGATTGTTATGAGATGTTGGATAAACGTCGTGTTACTTAGTTGCATATGTCATAAATAATTTGAACAATTTATCATCGAAATTAATTGTAACGAGTCGGTTTACGGGATACGTATACATTGCTGTTTTTAGCATGGCTAGCTGGGATGATAATTATCGCGTTATGCAAATAGTTATGGTATTAACTGTTAAGGAGCTGTAGGATTGATTTGTACTTGCATATGTCGTTCTGGTTGCTATCTCGGTTTTTATTTCACTTATTTAACTACGTTTATGTCAACTAGGAAAAAGTATTTTTAGAATAAACCCATCTGGATCACTTTTAAAATTTTATTTATTTATTACTCCGCTTCGGCTTCTGCTATCATCAGATACCTGCAGTTAAGGTTAGAGGAACATGATCCTTATATTCCTGCAGCTGTAAATTCAGGTAACTGATGACGAAAGTGGCCGAAACCGTGTAAAAATAGAGAGAATTTTAATAGCGATCTCGACGGTAATATTCACAAAATATTCACAATGATCACAGTCTCATACAGGAAATTAATTTCCTTTATTATTGACTGATAATAAGTGCCTTCATGTGTTGGCCGGTGGTTGTCAAATATTTTCCATTGTTTGAAAGGTCTCTTGGAAAAGTACTATTCAATGAACTGTATCTATTAACATAACGTTCAGCTGAAGTGCTAAAGTAGAAGTTTTGGCTGGAAGCGCTGAATTTGGTACCGTAAACATCATAAAGCTATTTCCCTTTGGAGAATTTAACTCATGAAAAATACGGTACATATCGTGCAACTTAGAAAAAAGCTAATATCTTTCATGGCACTCCTACTAACTACATGGTCCGCGTTGGGAAAACGGACCGAAAATCAGAATGTTTTACGGCGCCATTCTGCAGGCGAGTTGCAGAGGTGTTTGGGGGCAGCCGCTGGTGTCTGCTAATGAAACCGTGTCCCAGTATCGACAAAGCGCTGTCAATGAACACACCGTTTGCCTGAGGCTACACCTCGGTATTTTGATACTGGCAGCCTGTCTCCCCCAACCAGCTGCAGCCAGACCTGACGGTTGTATTCTCCTCCATTATCTTTCAATACATTTAACACACGATACAATAGTATTGGCATCTGCTAGCTAAATTAATATAATCAAGTATTAACCTTTCACTTTAGTATGACAGGACCAATACGCCACTCATCTTACTTAATGCCATAAAGTTTACGTTAATTTTAATGATTAAAAATAAATTGATATTTATTAATAGCGATACCCGTTATCGTGTTGCATGTGTCAAGGAGTATATTAGAGTAAGACATGAACAATTTTCAGAAAATTCGTCTACCTTAGGCAGAAGGCTATTCCATAAATTGTTAATTTACGCTGTTATTTCTTCTTTAAACATAGAAAAAAGAAGAGATCAGTATCTTGAAATCACTAATAATGAGAAATGTGTGTGTGCTAGCGCTGCTTTCCTCTGGAATGCCGTTCTCAATCCTCGAGTCTCAACACACCGTGTGACATTCTCAGCCAACTTCTTCGTCTTTACTCTACATGCTCCCAACTGTATTCTTGTATGTATTAGTCCTTCACTCGCTACTTCTCAGATGGGTTACCATCTTTTAATTATCCTCGTACAAAGTTTTTCATTATGCTGACAGGCTGTTTGTACGTAAGTAAGTAATAGGGTAAAATGTAAATAACATAATACATCTTCCTACAATCAGAAAATGAATGCCGCTATCTACATCGTTGGTAAGCCTCTGCGTTAGCTCGAATTTCTCTTATCTCCTTTTCATGGCCATGTTTGTAAGCGTATGTTGGAGAATTTACTATATGGTCCGACTCTTCCTGGAAAGTACTCTCTTGAAATTTCAATTGTAAACCTCTCCGCTATGCACAACTTCGCTCTTGTAGCGTCTGCCACTGTAGTTTGTTGAGCATATCTGTTACGCTCTAGTTGCGACTAAATGGTCCAGTGACAAAACGCGCTGCTGTTCCTTGGATCTTCTCTACCTCTTCTATCAGTCACACCAGGCGAGGATCCTGCATAGGTGAACAGGACTGAAGATTTCATCGAACAATCACCTTGTAAGACACTTTCTTCGTGGACGGGTCAGATTTCTTTAATATTCTTCCTATAAACCTCAGTCTGGCATCTCCTTCTCCTACTATATGTTGTCATTAAACTTAAGGTCGCTCTTCACAGTAACTACTAGTTATTATTGTTTTCAGCAGTTGTAAGCGATAGTGTAGTTGAACAATAGTAAGTCGCTTTTCCTGTGTTTGCGTAATATGTTACATTTACTTACGTTCAGAGTCAATTTCGAGATATATGAAGTCAGCCGAGTAGCTACGACACGACGATGCTACTCGGCTGACAACCCGTGAAGACTTCATATATGAAATTCGCCGAGAAAGCCTGCAGCCGCATGTGTCAATTTCCAGAGTCTGCACCATTTGTCAACTCTCTGCAAGTGTTCCGCAAATCGATACTGTCTTACGAGTTTGCTACTTTCGTATGGACAACCGCATCATCTACAAACAGTTTTAAAGAGCTACTGGGGCTTTTTACTAGATAATTTATATTACATGGTCAGACAATCGTAAGCTCGTATTTTCTTCACTAAACGACACAGTGGGGCCGTGTACAATGCCTTTCTGAAATCAAGGACCACAGCAACAACCTGAGCTCCGTTGTCAACAGCGCTAGTGATCTCATGGAAAAACAGAGCGAGTTGAGTTTGGTGAGATCTCTTTTTGGTGGAACCATGTTGATTATCATAGAGAAGATTTTTTTCACAAAAAACGTCATTATTCGTGAATATTAAACATGTTCCATAATTCTACTACAGATTGAACGAAGTAAGAGCATATGGACTATCAGACCAATTGTGTGATTGGATTGAGGAGTTCCTAGATAACAGAACGCAGCATGTCATTCTCAATGGAGCGAAGTCTTCCGAAGTAAGAGTGATTTCAGATGTGCCGCCGGGGAGTGTCATAGGACCGTTGCTATTCACAATATACATAAATGACCTGGTGAATGACATCGGAAGTTCACTGAGGCTTTTTGCAGATGATGCTGTGGTGTATCGAGAGGTTGTAACAATGGAAAATTGTGCTGAAATGCAGGAGGATCTGCAGCGAATTGACGCATGGTGCAGGGAATGGCAATTGAATCTCAATGTAGACAAGTGTAATGTGCTGCGAATACATAGAAAGATAGATCTCTTACCATTTAGCTAAAAAAGAAGGTCAGCAACAGGCAGCAGTTAATTCCATAAATTATCTGGGAGTACGCATTAGGAGTGATTTAAAATGGAATGATCATATAAAGTTGATCGTCGGTAAAGCAGATGCCAGACTGAGATTCATTGGAAGAATCCTAAGGAAATGCAATCTGAAAACAAAGGGAGTAGGTTACAGTACGCTTATTCGCCCACTGCTTGAATACTGCTCAGCAGTGTGGGATCCGTACCAGATATGGTTGATAGAAGAGATAGAGAAGATCCAACGGAGAGCAGCGCGCTTCCAGTGGAAGACTCTGCACAAGAGACGCTCAGTAACTCGGTACGGGCTTTTGTTAAAGTTTCGAGAACATACCTTCACAGAAGAGTCAAGCAGTATATTGCTCCCTCCTACGTATATCTCGCGAAGAGACCATGAGGATAAAATCAGAGGGATTAGAGCCCACACAGAAGCATACCGACAATCCTTCTTTCCACGAACAATACGAGACTGGAATAGAAGGGAGAACCGATAGAGGTACTCAGGGTACCCTCCGCCACACACCGTTAGGTGGCTTGCGGCGTATGGATGTAGATGTAGATGTAGATTGACGTCAACCATGTAGGCCCCTAATTATGTGCACCTGTCCTACTGCCCTTCCCCAAAACGGAAATGATCTGTGCCGTTTTCCGGTCACTAGGTACCCCTCTTTGCACCGCTTAAAAAGAGCAAGTTCTTTCTTTGTAGAATCTTTAGATATCTCGAGTGGTCCTGATGCCTTTCCACTAATTAGAGATTGTAGTTGCTCTTTTATTCCGCAATCGATTATCTCAGTATCTGCCATTTCGACGTTCGTACTATGACTGAAACGAGAGACCGTGAATTCAGTATGTTGGCGTTCTCTTTGTGATCTTCAGTTCAGGTGTCAGTATGGTCACTGCGTGAATGAATAGAGGATATCGAACCGCATACTGATGTTATTTAAGACCAAACCTCTTTGGGTTTTTATTCAGATTGATTGGCAAAACTTTCCTTTCAGAGTCGTTGAACTTTTCTCTCATTGCTCTCCTTACACTCATTTTCGCTTTGTTAACCTTTCGTGTAAAGGTAACTTCTGACTTACCTTGAACCTGTAATGGAGATCTCTTTAATTACGTAGTACGTACGTAACACGGCTGTTAAGGCATGTTGGATCTTTCCTATCCTACATAACGTTGCTCGGAACACACTTGGCTAAGGCACATCGAACGATCCTTTCAAATTTCTACCATTTGTGCTCAACATCTTGGTCCTCAACGCCGAATATTTGATGCTGACTACTCAGATATTCTGGAATTTGTATCCTGTCGCTTTCGCTGAGCAATAATATTTCCCTACCTTCATTAGCATTCCTTGGAGGGTGCATGGTCATAGTTATTATCAGTAATGAAGCAGGTATCAGTATTATAATCACAAAAGATTGATGAAAATGGCTTTTATCTACGAATTGTGTTAATCTTCTGAATGTACAGAGAACATCAGAGAACCTCTATGTTTCGCGATCTAATTTACAGTTTCGAAGGAATCATGACTTTTTAATGAACTGAAGTGGTTCACATCTGTAGTGTAGTTGCCACTTTGGAGACTCCAAAATGATTCCACTTACTCTGAAAGAGGAAGTCTAGAATTACACAGCTGCACTTAAGTCAAGCCTGCCTTTAATTTCAACCTCATACTCTGTACAGAATATAAAAGTATCATGCTAGCTCGCACGATCACGTGTGAAGCCTGATGTGTTGTCGCTACGAGAAGAGGCGCACTGATTGAGTTAGGTCTACCAGAATCGAATTCGAGAGGAGTGACTTTCAAAATCGCATTTGGTTACTGTGATATTATTTTACCTAATTTCGCTGAAACGATTAATGGCAAATGACAGGACACAGCTGATTAGTTTTCTTACCCTAGAGTTACCTGAGCTTATGTCATGCCACTAATAACATGCTGACCACACATTATCTGCTTCTTTCGGTTTCAAGGCATGTAAATTGCATCAGAGTTCCTGTACCTGTAAATTAATCATACCCACAACACAATGTGGCACTTTTCTGGTAATATAGCTGTGTCTATCCATAAAACTCTATTATTTACCAGTTCCTCTGTTGCTAAAACTTCACACTTTGTGTCAGTTGCAAAACAGCTAAGTCATTCACTATGGCACCTGCTCCCACCTTCTGCCAGTAACGTTTCGTGTGGCGCTTAGTTACACCACATTATGTCCCCTCGCTCTTCTTTACTCGTGTTCGATGGCCTACCTCTTTCTCTCTCTCTTCCTCTTGTGTCACGTCCACAGCTGCCAGTACCCGTAGTTAAATGTACCTGCCTGTAACTTTTCTTTGGTTCGCTACATTGATGAAATAACACATTAAATTTAAGACTTCTGACAAAATTTCTATCGTAGTTAAGAAAATTTAAAATATATAAAATGCCAGCTGTGTGACTGGATTGAAGAGTTTTTAGCAAACAGAACACAGCATGTTTTTCTCAATGGAGAGACGTCTACAGACGTTAAAGTAACCCCTGGCGTGCCACTGGGGGGTGTTATGGGACCATTGCTTTTCACAATATATATACATGACCTAGTAGATAGTGTCGGAAGTTCTGTGCGGCTTTTCGCGATTGATGCTGTAGTATACAGAGACGTTGCGGCATTAGAAAATTGTAGCGAAATGCAGGAAGATCTGCAGCGGATAGGCACTTGGTTTAGGGAGTGGCAACTGACCCTTAACATAGACAAATATAATGTATTGTGAATACATAGAAAGAAGGATCCTATACTGTATGATTATATGATAGCGGAACAAACACTGGTAGCAGTTACTTCTGTAAAATATCTGGGAGTATGCGTGCGGAACGATTTGAAGTGGAATGATCATATGAAATTAATTGTTGGTAAGGCGAGTACCAGGTTGAGATTCATTGGGAGAGTCCTTAGAAAATGTAGTCCATCAACAGAGGAGGTGGCTTACAAAACACTCGTTCGACCTATACTTGAGTATTGCTCATCAGTGTGAGATCCGTACCCGAGCGGGTTGACGGAGGAGATGGAGAAGATCCAAACAAGAGCGGCGCGTTTCGTCACAGAGTTATTTGGTAAACGTGATAGCGTTACGGAGATGTTTAGCAAACTCAAGTGGCAGACTCTGCAAGAGAGGCGCTCTGCATCGCGTTGTAGCTTGCTGTCCAGGTTTCGAGAGGGTGCGTTTCTGGATGAGGTATCGAATATATTGCTTCCCCGTATTTATACATCCCGAGGAGATCACGAATGTAAGATTAGAGAGATTCGAGGGCGCACGGAGGCTTTCAGACAGTCGTTCTTCCCGCGAACCATACACGACTGGAACAGAAAAGGAAGGTAATGACAGTGGCACGTAAGGTGCCCTCCGCCAAACACCGTTGGGTGGCTTGCGGAGAATAAATGTAGATGTAGCTGTAGATGTCGGAGACGGCATGGTGTCACTAATCTTGTCGAGATAAATGATCAAATATCCAGGTCGTCGACGAGAAGTAGAAGCCTCCGTTGATGGCTTCTAGTTTTCTGATCAGATTCAGTATTTTTTTGACCGTGGGTTTCCTCTTGGAGGTAATCGGCAAACATTGGATATGCATTATCACATTTTGATGCTTGTTAAATTTCTGGATATTTTACTTGTAAATACAGACTGGCGAGAATCACAAATTAAACCATATATGTCAGTGTTCTTCAACAGTCTTGGGAATCGTTACTGATGTCGCATCTGCCGTTACTGCAATATGCTATTTTGTCCCATTTCTCCGATATGGCCACCAATCTTCAGGTAATTTTATTGCTAAAGTAAGTACCACGTTTTCATGTGACTGGTAGGTTCTAACCAGTGTCCTCACTTAATTGTTATTTTGATGTTTAGGTTTTTTGTTAGTGTACTCAACCAATGTTCTATAGCCTTTGAGTGTACTTGGCTTGAATCTAGCTTCGCGTTTCATGGAGGAGATTTTTCTGCAACGTCTGTGCCAATTTTACTAAAACTTGAAGGTTTAAGTCACTGGATGCTAAACTTATGGTTCCGTGTTTTCATTATGCAAAGGGCGTGAAAACGTTTTCCACAGTCGTCTCTAATTTTTTAATTCTTTGCAGGAGGAGAATGAATTTTTTTGTGAACATACTTGGCAAATGTTGCTATACATTAAGCCTCTTCAATATAGCCTCCATCGACTGTGACGCATCTAGCCCAACGTTTTTTCTATGATGTAAATAAACTTTGGTAAAATTCTGGGGATTGTCTTTTACACCATCGCTTGAAACAGCAAACAAGATCTTTCTCACTATCAAATGTTTTACGGCTAAGGTGGGCCTTCAGAAGACCAAATACTCAAAAATTTGACGGAAACAATTCCGGACTGTAGGGGGGATGAGGAACTATTTTGAAACACATTTTCCGGATTTTCTCCTGCGTCATAAGGGCTCTATGGGGTTAGGCATTGTCATGGTGTAGTCTGATGAGCTGACCGTGAAGATGTGTGCTGTGGGTCTTGATGGCACGTCGCAGCTTGTCCAATGACAAACAGTAACGGTCCCAGTTACTTGTGGAGCCAGGTTCCAAAAAGTCAATGAAAATGACACCACGCTGACCCCAGAAGAAGGAGGCCATCACTTCTCGGCCCACTGTTCGTGAAAGTCTTGGTTTCCTCTTCTGAGGGGAACCCGAATGATGCCACTCCATGGATTAGGTTTTGCTCTCAGGGTCGGACAAAACAACAATGTTTCATCCTGGGTAATTCCGCCGTCAAAACTCTGTTTCCACTCTTCAGTTAAGGTCTTCATGAGAACCTCGCACACACTTTTCATTTCTATTGGACATAATCTAGGCACCCAACGTGCACAGATTTTTCTGTACCCTAGTGACTTTACCAGTGACACTACACTACTCAATCACAAACGAATTATATCAGCAAGCTGCTGTGTCGTCACACATGTGTAATTTTGGATGATGTGATAAATGGTCTCCTTACTCACATCACTCACTACCGTCGATGGTCTACCGTATTGTGGATTGTCCAATAGAGAGAAGTCACCTTCTTCAAACCTCTGCAACCACCGCTGGATACTGCTGCGATCCACTGTGTCCTCCCCATTAACAGGGAGCAACTTCCTGTGAATGGATGTGGCAGAGTCATCGCCGGTCTTGAAGGGAAACTACACCTGACATCTACTTCACGGTCTATTATGGCTCACCTGTAAATAAAAGAAAATATTTTTATATACCAACTTATACCAAGATGTTCCAAGTATTTGCACAAAAAATCTCATTCTCCTCCATTAAAAAAAGAAAAGAATTAGAGGCGAATGTGCAATACTTTTCGAACGCCCTTTGTATTATAGCGAAACGTTTGTTGTTATTTTTCTTTAGGGGAAGATAAGAAGCTTAAGTTCGATGTCTATATCTCTGTTAATAGCTAAGTCAGTTTTTAAGTCGATTGTGGTCATACGAGTGTGTAGCTACTTTCTCTGGGCTTGCGGTCCATATACCACAAGCTGTTGATCCACAAAACTCCTAGTGGACTGTTCTGTCAACAAAGTTGGTCGTGCAGTGTATGTGCATCTGGTGTCGGGTGGTCTGTCACTGAGTTTCACATCATTCGTTTATCTTGTTAAAAGTACATGTTCCGCGGCTGCCTCAACCTTGGCTAAAGTTATAAGATTTTTATGCTTGTCATCGGTACAGACGCAGCAGCACTACTGACGCGTCACTTATAACTACGATGGTAGTTCTGTAGATTAACATTTAAGGGAAAAAAAGATGAGCATGGATCTCTTTCAGCGATATACTTTGTAATAATTAGCCCAAGGGTTTCAGGACGAAAGGAGTCCACTTAAATTACATCTGGACACCAGTTTTTCCCGAAAGCCATACAGTTACAGTTTAGCTGAAGAATTGGCTTCGCTATGAAATATTTGTCTCATTCAAAGACTGATAACAGCTGAGGAGCACCATCAAGCCCTGAATAGATAGGGACACTAGAGCGAAGTACACTCATTCCCGTTACAAACAGTTAGGTTAAATGTTGGGTTAAATCCGGTTTCACAATTCATGCATGCAAATGAACATTTGACGCAATTCCTACGGCGCCAGCAGTCAACATTGAGTAGCCAGAGCACTATCGACGTGTCAGACAACGCTCAGGGACTTACCGACTCACAAGAGAGGAATATGTGTCACCCTGTACAAAGAATGGAATGAATAGGAATAGAGTGTCGATCGTTAATTGGGTGAGATAATAGTTGAACCAACCAATGACAAAGGCTATACGTCGGGATATTCAGGTAAGTGTGGAGATCTATGTGGAGGACAATGAATAAAACTACTGATCTGGGATAGCCTCGAAGAGAGGGTAGATCTAACTCTTAGTCAGAGAATGGGCGGTCAGTGACTCAAGATCCTGATTCACCAATAAGTGAGAGAAAGATTCAGAGATGCCTTAGAAGAAGTAGTTTTCGTGATACTTTGCTCAAAGCACTCTAACATTTCTTTTCGAATGCATGTCATCCTCTAGTAGAGACTGTTTTCTGGTTGTGGGCTAATTCTTTCGTTTGATTCCGACATCTATCATCACACTGTGACGTACAGCGTGGGGTGAACTTATCTATATATCAATCACCCAATCAGTTTAATCTATTGATTAGAATACGTTTCCCCTCTACCAAATGACATTTAATCCTCCAAAACAGAAGTAGTCGATCTGTGTAAAACACGCCTCTGTTTCGACGGTAATCTCAGTTAACCAGAATTTTTATGTGTAATGGTGATAGTTCAGATATGGAGCGAGAAACGAAATAACATGTTGTGGTGAGGCTATAACGAAGTGTTTGTAGCCTATAGCCTTTACTACACGTTAATGTTAAACCAGATTTCATGACTATAATGTTTAAGTAGGTGAAGCTCCAATGGGTTATGATGTGTAATGCAAGGAGTTGTTATCAGTGGTTGGCTATGGGCTCCATGACGCAGCAGGGCATCTGGACTGATGACTGAGTTGCAGGACAATGGGTGCATAGTTTGGATTTTTTAGCAAATATATGGATTCTATGGTGAAATATTCGATGTTGAAATTGAGAAGTACACTGATTTATTCAAAACAGTGGCACTAACATAGTGTAATAATTCATAATCTCTTGGTGTAATAGTCCAAAATCCTGCAGAATGTCCAAATATCCAAGGACGTCGTCATACGCAATAGCTAACTCTTCCAGTGTACTCTAATACGTTATGGAGTCAATTCCACCAGCAATAATATGTTTCCATGACTGAGTTTTTGAGGATCCAAAGTATCGTATCTGAGCCTCTGAGGTTCTGTATAGTGGCTACGTGCTTGTAGTTTAGGGTGCCACCAATTTCAAGCGCCTACTGCAGGCCATGTTGTCTCGCCAGCACCTCCTAGCGAGGACTATTGTATATGTCAGCGATTGTGTTTTGTCGATCTCGTTATCTTCGTCAGCGCTTGAGCTGCCGTTAGCACACAAGAGAAGGCGCTTCAAGAAGAAAGAACGTGTTGAGTTGCTGTAGGATGTGAACTGAGGGAGTCAGACAGATGAAAATGGGCGCCTCTGTTAATTACTTTTCAGGATTTCATTGAATTAGTTGAATTTGAGAGAGTAAACATATAGGCAATACTGGAATTACGGAACGAATGAGGACTTTATAGATATATACCGTTAGTAGTTTTAGCGACTGCAGTTAGATATGGGGCTTATGTTAGATTTTGAGGGACCGGTAGAATTTGAGAGAGGGAAAATATAGGCAACACTGCCATTATAGATTTATAATTACACGTTGTTAAAAGTGTGAGTGCTGTTAGTCAGTTTTGCTGTTTGTGTTGGGTCTTAAGGTGATGTCCATTCCATATTAGTTTCCCATATAGATTTAGCCAGAAACTTTTGATTCTGAAAGCAAGAGAACGGGTTTAGTAGAAAATGGTGCGGTCTAATGTGGTGGATTGGTTTTCATGTGGCTCTCCTTGACGCTCCCATTCCTTATTCCACGGTTTCAGAGGATTTAGAAGCAGTAGGTTAGACATGATGTAATTGAAACGTGTGACCAGCGTGTATGCCAACATCAACTGCAGGTCGTAAGTTGGGGCTACGATTTACGGATGACTGTTGTATGCTTGGCATATACACCATCCTTCCAAAAAGTTCTAAGACAGAGTCTATTCCCGGCATCCTTCCAAAAAGTTAAGAGACAGATTTTATTCCTAGGCATATAAGTGACGGCAAACCAATAACTACAGTGGCAGGTTGAAATAACTACTCTTCCGAGAGACGAGCTTTCGGCCAGTCACTTGCTAGCAGGTAGTTCGGGGACTGGTTGTACTCTTTGTTTATAAGCGTCAGCGCTGTAACTGCAGTGGGAGCTGAACGAACTGCGGTAAACAACAGACATGCATTCGACCAGTTAGTTGTGAGAAGGTACAGTTAATTAATGTACGTGTGACCGTAATGTATCAAAGTTGCTGTGTCACAAACCACAGTGAACCAACATCTCTAAATAAAATTCTTACGACGTTCTCCACAATTTTTTTGACACACCGTGACGTCCAAAACAAAAACAACGACACGTGGACGCCTGCTGTAACTTGACCGAAATTCAATAAACACACAATTCTTCTCTGGAAAAAATCATCACGAGCGACTAGAATTAGTGATTTAAATACGGCACCACCACAAAGCGACAAAGAGCAGAAGTTCACATGAAGCATCAACGTTTTGACGAGATAACCGACATTCCAATGAATGTAACGCACGACTCGAACTGTATCCCAAAGAAGGACATTTCTGAATGTTTTATTTGGCTGTACGAAAGGTCTGTGCATTGTACGCAAATAGGATGGGAGGTGGGGGAGGATGAGGCTATGTAGAACACCTGAAAGCATTGAAACCAACATCTTAACTTTTCTTAAACCAGTCACGAAAAATTTTGGACTGACGGTCTACGAGAAGGAACAAGACGAGACCTCGTAGCATGCCAATAGTAGCGTGGAAGGTGCTGGAACACGTATAGGCGATTGTAACATATTTAGGGTGATAATGGTAGAAATGTTCTGGCAGACGACCACAGTTAACCGGGAGAGAAGAAGTCTACAACTTGAAGAGGAGTTCAGAATATCACGAAGAATTTCTTCTCATAGGGGCTTCATCTTATCTACAGTAGGTCCAGGTAGTCAATTTATCACACTGCTTCTATTTCATTAAAACATTTATCAGACTATCAGTTAATTCTGTTTATTATTACTACAGGTAGATCTAAGTAAGCTCTTAAACAAGAAGTTTTTCATAATTTGTTTCGATTGTTTATGTGTGAGCAACACTATCAATCAATATGGGGCAGAATAAGCGACTCAAAAAATGTAACATGGCGTTCGTCATAAGAATCACGTATGTTGGGTAGCAAAACACTACTACAAGGAGCAGTGTGTGATATCGAACACTCAGAACTCCATGCGTGAAAATGTGTTTACAGCATAAATCGCTAATACCATTGTATTTTATAATTGTAATTTGTAATTGCCACAGTAATTTATAGGTATTTAGTTGAACAGACAGTCTTTAGATTTTATGATGTATCGTGTAACCGCTATTTAGTGGATTCCTATTAGTAATTATTTGCTTTGTTACACCGAGGGTATGTACTTAGTCATGTTGTCATCAGTTGTTGATTGGAATTCTGGTATATTTACTTTTCTTCGTTGGTGAAGAAATTTCGGAAAGTCGTATTTAATAAAGCTACTCTATTGGTACCGTCATCGATAAAATTATCATTGCTGTCAGCCAGTGAAGCTACTGATTGTTTTGCCGCTGGCGTACTTCACATACGACCAAAATCTCTTTCGATTTTGTTCCATATTTCAAGACAGAGTTTGGTCGTGGAAATATTAAGTTAAACACCGAAGTTCGCTTCTCTAAAACTTCACCAATCTTGGGAATTTTGAATTCCTTTAATTTGACATGCTTTTTTCACTCCTGGAAAAATTTTGTTACTTTATTAGGGTACAGAAAAGAGTGGGGCAGGATTCCGTCTTTTATAAATTTATTTGGTATAAATCTCTTCATGACTGTTGATACAATTGCGCTGAATCCAACCCATATCTGATCTATAGGCCTACTCCCATAGTTAATTCGGAAGGCATAAGGGCTGTCTCACAGGAAGGAATCAAGCGAATTTTTATCTGCTTTTCCTAATTATACTGAGTTTATTTATGGTGTGTTGAGATTTTACGGTATCTAGTCTCAATATAACGCCATTTTGACCACTAATACCTATATCCGTCGTAATACTTCCTATTTACGAGGGATTATTTGCTGCTGGGAGGTCGAATATGTGTTCACTATCATTTACTCTTCGACAGTTCAAACTAATTTTTACAGAAAGCATATAGCATGTTTTATGCCCACTTACAACTTTAATCATATATCTTCTATAAAATTTCGAGGGTATGTTGCCGTCACAGGAAAGTAAAATTTTATGAGTGAGGTATCGCTTTAAAATGAGACACAAGTCTTCTTTGAACTGTTCATCAACTGTGCCATGTGAGTTTGGAGGTCGGAAAAGGAACCAAATGCTAATTTATTCCGGTTGGCATGTATAATGCCCCACCTATACTAACTCACAGGGGTTATGTACGTATATTTCGCTAGAAGACAGATTACTTGTAAAAGCAACAAACGCACTACCAGCAGCTGTATAGAACCCATCCTATATCAAAGCTCCCACCCCCTGTAAAAGTTTCCTTCAACTCATTTTCGGCTTTAGGCAACATTCGGAACATACATCGATACGTCAGTCAGTGCTTTCTATTGGCGCCTGTAGCTCTGGATCTCTCTCAGCAGGGTATGATAGTTTATGATTATAGTGCCTACAGATACGAGGTGAACCCTTGTCCTGTGTTTGACCTGCATCCTTCCAGACTGAAACCATATTTCTTCGTTCCTGATAATCCCTTAGCTAAAAAAAAAAAAAAAAAAAAAAAAAAAAAAAAAAAAAAAAAAGGACCACCGAGTCCATTACACGCCGTCCCCGCCACCTGTGAGCGGAGCTCGACAGCCTATGACGCAAGTCAAGGGATCTACAGCCTACATGGTCGCAGAACCGTCTGTGTCTCTGATTCAGACATTCCTCTCGGCTCTGTACCAAGGATCCGCAATAAGTGATGGCGCCTATGCCACAGGAGGTGAGCTCTGCCTTCATCTCTCGAACAATACTGACAGTCTTCAACAGTCCGTCTGTGTCTCTGATTCAGACATTCCACTCGGCTCTGTACCAAGGATCCGCAATAAGTGATGGCGCCTATGCCACAGGAGGTGAGCTCTGCCTTCATCTCTCGAACAAGACTGACAGTCTTCAACAGTTCTGCTAGTAACCCGAAACAAAAGAGGACCTCTTTCGCTCCAGAGCGGCACAGACATTAATGTCGACATCAGTCACCACCTACAATTGGCTGCACCCCTATGCTTTTCTTGGCTTCAGGAAGGACCTGATCCACATGTTGGATAACTCCTCCAGATGCACATTAGGTTTCTTTTCCTCCTTGGCATGTCACGTCTCTAATGGACTCTATTAAGAATCTAGGATTAGAGCTCCCAGTTACCAATAATTCCTCCCTCTTTGGCTGAAAATATCTTGCAGGCTGGGAGGTTTCGTCTAAAACATGTCATCAACTGCATCTGGCTCAGAATTTTTACCAGCCACAGACAGCACCTTAAACAACCCGTTTGTCAGACAAACCGGGGAGGCCCCACGATCGGCCACCAACAAGTCTTTCGCTGCCTGCTACACTTTGAGACGACCTCCCACTTGACCACAGGTGACGGCTCAACTTCATTGTCAGCATTAACCAGGGTATCAACAATAGTGGCCCGATGGGGGTCACGTGTGACATGCTGGACGTCCCTCGGATCCCTCCATCCGGTCCCCCACAGTGATACCCATTGGCAATAGTCTCATGCTGCATTGCCGAAGCCAGCACCACGTGGAGCTGTGAGCTAAGCGTCACCAACTCAGCCAGCATCTGAACGCAGCAATCACTTTCCGTACCCATACTGAACATGATAGGGCTCTAAACTGCTCAGTTATAAAAACGCTAGACTGTGCCAAGATAGCACACAAAGAAGAAATAAATTTAATAATAAGACTAGAAATCACACAGGTAATTGAAAATAAATTGCTCCTTCCTGAAGCTTGTAAAAATATTGTACAAATGACTGTCTCACTCGCGTGTGCTGCAGCAAGAACGGAATAGCCGCTCTTACTAAGTGGCTACTAGTATGTTATCCCAGTGAGCTATGAGTAGTGACGAGGTAACAAACTCACTCGGAAGCATAGACTGTGCAGAGAAATGGACTGACACAGACCGCAGTTTATACCAGGGCCAGGGCGATCACGGGACGCCTGTGAAGTGAATGGAGCCACTGCCTATGTAAGAGGGTTGCTCATCACAACCAAGTCAATTCACTGCAATATGTGTCACTACCGTTGAGCTCCATTCATTATTAATATTACTTTGTGGTTATTTTAGCCTTCAAATTGGATCTAATTCATGTGTTCTTGTTAGCCCACGATGACTAAGTCTTTTCTCGCAATATCGTTGAAATACGAGATTCGGACTAGTGTTTCAACGCTCTCTTCGAAAGTACGAGATTTGGATTTAGAGGCTTTTCATTACACTAAACTGCGTCGTACGCTACGAGCAATGTTTGTATTCCTGCAGAGTAACACGAGTTCCTAATGAAGGGAGCTAAAAATGGTTTCAGAAAAATGAAACGTGTTTACGTGGGTGTATGAAATAGGCAACAGTACTACACATAAAAGCTCCTGAACTATCACGTATGATGCAGTAAATGGAGTGTGCAATTTGGTTTTGTCGGTAATTATATTCACGATGCATTGCATAAACAAAGGAATGAACAAGAGAAAACCTACGTAGTTAACATCACAAAAATGCAATGGAAATTATGCACAAAGCAAAAGGGCTTTTGAGATAATATTGTTTCTCTGAATTCACTTTTGTGCAAGGGTACACCTGTACAGTACATTCCAGCTAATCCACTCGAGAAATACTTTACAATGTTTATCAGCTTTATCTGATAGTAAGGAGCCATTCTGCCGGTCTCTCAGGACGGGGTAGCTGCTCTCGCCCCAGGGTGATCTTTGTGTGATCGAATGGCGTGTCAACACGTAGTTTTGCCACTCATTGACGGAAAGATGGGGATGGTGAGTAGCTTGGGTTTGTCGTTAGCCACTTGATAAATGGATCACCATGTACAGCAATTCCTCAGCGTTATGGAATTCCATCTGCTTCGCTACATACCTGTATTCAGAGATATTCGATCCCCGAATTTAGCGTGGTGTTGCTCCGACAAAAGCTAGCTGCGGAGGTGCTAGTACGGAAACTCAGTCACATTAGGAAACCACAGTTACCTCCAGTTCTACTCACTGGCTGACTCCGGAAAGTATTGTACATGTGCTGAGAGCCGACTATAGGTTAGCATACATTTACACATCTGGACACTAAGTTTTTACTGTGGTCCACACTTCTCCCAGTGATTTGCACTACTTACACTACCGTGGGACATTAATTAGTCCAGTAGGGTTAAACCTAAAAATTAGACAAATTGGAAATAATGACTACAAAAGGTTTTATTGTTTTAATGGCTTCATTAGTGGCCCAATACATCTATCCTAGGTTTTCCCCCTCGGCGGAGTTGTGAAAAAATGGTGGGGGAAAAATTTACCCGAAAAAGGGGTATTTTTTCGATTTTGTGATTATATCTCGTAAATGGCTCACAATATCGAAAACATAGTAGAAATGAAAATTGTAGGGCATGAAATTCTGAATTTAATGAGACCATCTGCATATTTCTTTACCACCCGTTTCCATACTAGTGCTCTTCAAAATTGGACAAATTTTACATGTTCATGAAAAACATTCGTTTTAACCTCTGTTTTTTGGTAAAATCGTTCAAACCAACCCATCTGTCAATAATGTGGTTCATACAAACGATACAGAAGAATAAATTCTGCGTTTGATGAGACCAAAAGTGAAATGGACCACCCGTTTCTATAAGGCTAAGTTTGTACTTTCATTGCTATGCGTGTAAGGAACTTGACATTTACAAATCTAGGCCTCTAGTTCAGTTATATGCAGAGAACTCCAAAATAACATTATCATGAGTAAAGGTTGAAAAAAAAATTTAAAAACTTTTCAAAGTCAGGGGTACATTCCGTGACAAGAAATTTGTGGTCAACTTTGGCTATCCCTTACTAAACGGCAAAGACTTTATGCACCTTGTTATTCTGCCTTTGTGTATATGTTCTGCCTGGAAAGCAAGTGTAATAATGACAAAAGTGTATCTTTTGTAATTCCTAAGGTAATCGTCCAGAAAGCTACCTTCAAAAATCAGAACCCTACATTTGACTAAATTCGGAGGCAAACATGTTTATGTAGGTCACCTCTGATTTTAATTTAAAATGCACCATTTGGAAGAGCTGCTTTTGCTTTACTAGAATATTGAGCATAATGTGAGTGTGTAGTTACCAGGCAGCAGTATCTTGCGTTCGCCCACTAGGCCACACAATTTATTGCTCTCTACCTTATTGCTCAGTTCGTGCACATATCTTTTGCAATTTGGTTTTCGCACAAGTCATCATCACAAGAATGAGTGACAGTGAGAGAACTGTTCAGCAGCTTGAAGAGGCATCTACCTCACCAAGTTTATTGGAAGCCCTTGATTATGAAACTTTGAAGCACATGTTTGCGCAGAAACTTGGAGATCTGCAGCTAAATGGTCCCAATGCCAAGATATGGATTCTCTTCTTCAGCATGATTACTCTGATGAAGCAGTTCATTCAGGCTGAGAGGAGTGGCGACTGGGAACGGCTCCTCACCACTGTTATGAAATTGTTACCCAATTTTTCAGCCAGTGGACATTTCTGTATGCTAAATCTGCACAGCTGCATTTACAAGACATGATGGGCCTTGAAAAGAAAATATCAGAATACTATACACACTTTGCACTCAAAGGCTGGTTTAGCATCAGAAGGTTTTGGAGTGGGATATAGTCTGACATGAAGATTGAGGAAACACTAATGCGCTCTTTGAAAACTACTGGAGGCTCAGTCATGGTCGCGGCATTTCCGACAGTACTCTGAGTAGATGGATTCCGACCATGCCACTGTTACTACAGTGCCCCAACAGGCTTAAGAGTTTTGTGGGGTATCATTCACTACCACAGAGCAACATGTTGATGCGAAGGATGCTAGAGTTCAGCGTAAAATTGCAGACCTTGAGAAATTTATTGAGTGCATTCAATCCCTTGATCCTTTCCCTGTTACTAAATTTGTTATGTCCATCATCACAGTCATCGTCGGATATGACTCAATCAACTGTCACAGGGCCTTTGAAATAGACAAATCCTCAATGCTGGCCCTATTTGGTCAAAACTTTGAATACATCAAGTTTTTCCGAAAGAAAACAGTGCTGAGTATACAGGGATTTAAATCTAAGGTGACCATTCATGGGGAGGATGTACCAGTGAACCCTGAAAGCATATTCCACCGGAAATCACTTCTCAAGAAATCTGCGAACAGCTTAAAGAATTCTTCCGATAGGATGTGGCACCGTATCCTCTCTCTCTCTGTTCGATGCATCTGGAATGAGAAAGACTCCCAAGTCAGTGTTATATGACTTGTCCACACCACTGAATGATGTAAACCTGGAAGAAGCAGCCTTTGTCATCGATGGTGGATCTCTTCTCCACTGGGTTGTATGAAAGAATGGTAGTTTTCTATATTTCTGTATTTAAAAGAGTGTACATAAGAATTACGAAAGAACTGCACTTGAAATTGTCTTCATTGATGATGAGAAACGGTCAAACTTTAATGAGGAGCTGTAGCCAATGGGTGGTTCAATAAATTCACCCTTCGTTTCATTGAATGCTAAATTTATCTCTCGATATCTTTTTTATGAAAGACATTGTTGATAGGTGGTTTAGTCCCAACAATATAACCAAAAAGCACTAGTAAGGAAACGGGTAGTCCAAAAAATATGAGGATGGTCTCATTCAACGCAGAATTTAATGCCCTACAATTTTTAATTGCACTATGTTTTCGATATTGTGAGTCATTTACGAGATATAATTAGAAAACCGAAAAAATACCCCTTTTTCGGGCACATTTCCCCCGCCCCGCCACTTTGGCACAAATCCGCCGAGGGGGAAAACCTAGGATACTGGGACACAAACGAAACTATTAAAACAATTAAACCTCTTGCAGTAATTATTTCCGATTTGAATGCTATTCCACTGGACTAAATAGCTTAATTGTCATATTTATTTGGCTGTCGCAGCCGTAAGAGTACAGGTTCGTGCGGATGATTTTACTTATGCCTAGACTCGAGATTTCTTTTCTACTTCAGATACTACGAAAAATATCGACACAATGTTTCCGAAGGTAGGAGTAGCTATTTACACGTTTCTATGTGTATCGGCTTTTAGCTGTATAGACATTAGATTAGGCGCTAGACAAAGAATCGTTGGTAATAACCCCAGCTGTTTTATCTTATTTTACCCAACCGTAAGGTGAAGATCACAAATTTCTAAATAATAGCTAAACCTCATATTGTCTAAAACAAAATTACAATAGTCCTCATCTTCTTAGAATAACAACAAAAGAACTCATTTACACACTTACCTCTCCCTTTAACACCTGGAGGTGATGTGCTTTGCATTCGCTAGAGTCTTTAGGGTGAGATACCGTTTACAAATATCCGTTATCCCGGTGGAAATCTTTCAGCTTATCATCCTACTGAGGATCGACTATAAGAATTATGTGTTTTGTTCATCACAGCAGCTCTTGGAACGTCATTCTCTGCTATCTTAATATAACCCTTACACAGTACGCAATTAGCCCTTACATCTTCACCACTTATTTCGCCCGAATATTTTGTAACTTTCCGAGTTCTCCCATTTTCCCCAAACAACTGGTTTCAAAATTTAGCAACTTTTCCTTTTACCCATAACGCTAGTTGTACTTGAGGGCCCTTCCGCCTCGGTATAGTGTTGATACCACTGAAGCACGTCGGCTAATAGTGCGCTGACAAGATTCATAAAATGATCCATATTAAGCTCTGCACACACGATAAAAGGACTAACAGAATCAAAGAAATAACTTGACTTTGTCGACACAAATACATATGTTCCAATACCTCTATCTTTATCAAGATATAAAACTTGATAAGCTACCTTGTACAGTACCTCCAATTTTTTCTAAGTACCTAAGTAACGTGTCTCCTAACGTGTGATTTGCACACAGCATCTGAGTAGAGAAGCTGCGAGGAAAAGTTCAACCAGGGTTGGCAAAAACCGTAATTTAGGAACCTGTCTGAGCTAAAATGCGACTGGCAGGCTGAGCAACGAGCGGTTAACTGGCAGCTGTTCGTTTCTGGCAGCGCGAGGTTCCAGACATGCAGCCACCCTGCTTTTGAAGGTACACATTGTAGAACGATCCACTGGAAGCTGGAAACCTCTTCCTAAGGGCCTAATGCGATTTTCTTTTCCCTCATACGAGTAAGAACGTGTTTTGCTTGTTACTTCGATACAGACCGCTGATTTAATAGCATAACTAATTAATTCTTTATGTTCATGATTAACTATGTGGGGTGTGGATCGGTTACATATGCCACAGGACAAGAGGGTGCTTTCATAGTGTCTTCTTCTCTCTTTAAAACACTACTGACACGGTTTTGTTCTCATGTTGCTGTAGACTGCTAAACTGTTATATTGCGGTGCAGTTTCGTTCTATGGTAAACCACGTGGATATTGAGCCATTTAGAGTCGTAGTAAATGGCACGAATGATTGCACAGTGTGTTTCATCCGCCTGAACGTCACAGACGGGATCTCGGTTGCCATTCCAGTACAATTTATTGTGACGATTGATCTATTTGGTGGCCCTTCCTTTGTCTCAGAATCTAAGTGAATTGTATCATGTGAGAGTACTGACACGGCACCATGATCTGAAACAATTATAAATTCGACTTCACCCATGGGCTATCTCGGCTAATTTCCAATCAGCGCAGCTTTTGTGTGCCCTAGGCTTTTTATGCGTTTTCATGTCTGTGTATTGATATAACAAGAAATATCTGCAATGAGCGTCGCTTGTTTGAGAACCTCAACCGATCCTTCAACAAGAAGATTTCCTTGCGCGTTATGAACGTGTGTGTGTTGCGACGGGGTGGTAAAATAAAGAAGTGCGGTTGAAGGGTTTTCACACGAAATGTGCATATAAAAATGTTGGCCAAGAAAACGTAAGTCTCAGGGGATGATTTCCACACTTGGTGCATTAGTACACTTCCACATCCGCGCATCTCGAAAAAATGCTTCAGATGGCTCTAAGCACTATGGAACTTAACATCTGTGGTCATTATTCCCCTAGAACTTAGAACTAATTACACCTAACTAACCTAAGGACATCACCCACATCCATGCCCGAGGCAGGATTCGAACCTGCGACCGCAGCGGTCACGTGGTTCAGGCTGAAGCGCCTAGAACCTCACGACCACACCGGTCGGATCCCGCGCATTTGTTATAGTTTTTGAATTAATTATTCACTCAGACATAGGTACAGTTTATGCTAGGGAACAAGAATTAGGCGATTATTATACTTAAATCAATTTTTCACGACACTGTTCAATCACTATTTACTGGCGTTGTCCTTTTCTTTCACACAATGAAATTAACACTGGTGAGACGGTTTACAGTTTTACTTTAATAATAATTTCACTCCAAGCCCACTATAGCAGTAATGTAGGGTGCTATACACGAAAATTACTCAATCAATCGAGCAGAACGACAAGTCCTACAGTCCTCTTTGTTCTAGCAGTTTTGGCGCGAAATCACAGATCGCCCCATGTTCACTTACGCCGATGTATACCTCGTAATTCGTACTCACACAAATAATCGTACCACTTCCAGTTCACCAAATATATGCGTGCACATTTGCACTATTAAACAATACTCTTTGTCGAAATAAATCAGCGCAAAAAATTCTTACTCAAACCACGACAAGGGCCACCCTCAGGTGGGGCACGCTCGCCACCCACCCTCCAAAACGATTGACCAACGGCTGCCCCCTGGCAAAGACGGCCGGCTCGGATGTCCACCCCCCTGGTTATTTAAGTACCTACTCACCAGTTAAGGTTACAAATTTTTATACATACATCCCTCAGCAGAAACAAGTACACCATCGGAACCGCACTAAAAAGTACATCTTATTTACTGTTTTACATTAATTTCTAAGATTATTCTATTGCTCGTAAATCAAGTTTTAGTTTTAGCAAAATTTCTCCACTTAGCGACAATTTATTTGTTTACATCTGTGCTGCAAAGTTTTAAAACAGAACTGCATATAGCACCGTTTTTAGACGTAATCTATAGCGATCTACACATTGCGCAACTCAGAATCTTCGTGTCTACAATAATTAATTAATTATGACCGATAAATGTTAATAATAATTTGCAAACAATGAAAACTATTGCAACTTAAGTGTATAGTATAACTTAACTAGTTTAAAGTACGTGTGATGCCACCCAGAGTAGTATATAGTTCCGTTCTTTACGTCATGAACTTTCTATTGAATGTTATAAACAATTTTCCCTCATCTTAGTTTATTGTTCTTCGTGGGCTTAATTATTTATGAATCTTAACACATGACTACGGCACTCGATCCGCTATGAAGAAACGTTTTTAATGAGTGCTCGCTCATCCCTGTAAGTTGTTATTTACTATTTTCATTAACCTTTCAGTATTCTTGATATTAGCCGATTTTGAGCTTACTACAACTTTTGCGTCTCGTGACTTGAAATAACGCTCGATCTTTTAGAGGGTGCATATTGCTGACCACAATCCACTGCCTCATTGCTCTTCACCGTAAGTTACATAATTTTTGCGTAATGCGTGAAAAACCAAACAATGCCCCAAACTGTGGGCCACGTGAGAGCCCACAGGCAGAGACATCGCACCGACCGTTGCAAAATCTCAGGCGGGCGCGCCACGCGCTTCCGCGAATCGCGCTATGTCGCGCGCTCGCTCCCACAAAGCAATCCTTGCATACTAGACCTGTTCATCGAGTAACGGGAGTTCGTACCGTCGCAGTGTCCACAATTCTGATAAAACGTGTTTCGCTCACTGTGACAGTTGTAAGGTACGATTCTTTACATGAGTGCTTTGTTATCTGAGTATAGTTTACAGATTAATATTATCCTCTAGAAAAGTATGTGATGCTAGACCCCGTATAGAAAACGCCAATAGAAATTCCAATTTTTAATTGCTATCTAATATCTATCGTACAATCTGGGAAATAAGCGAGGATTACCTCTTTCACGCTCGAGTCCTGAAACTCCACATTCATTAATAAATTTGATCTATGCTGCTCATAAGCAAGTGGAATCAGAGTGTTCAGTTTAAATATATTACATAGTTTATCTATCAGTGTTATGTGGCCTCCTTGAGTAGGAATGCAAAGTATTTAAGAATCTAAAATTGCAAGGCAAATATGTAGATGTTACTCATGTGGTCTGCTAACTGTTTCGTGTTGAGTAAGAATACGTTCACTTGAAGTAAGTCCTGCGCAGAACACAGCTTGCTCAGAGAGCTGAGCCAGGTCATGTGTAGTGCTGAAGCTGGTAGTCAAAAATCTGCTAAATCTTTCTACAGTATATTGCATACATTTGGGCAACACCTCAGAAGGGGGAACCGCCTTCAGATCGTGCGAACAGTATGACTATAGAATGAACTGTTCACTGTGCAGCGGAGTGTGCTCTGATATGAAACTTCCTGGCAGACTGAAACTGTGTGACGAACCAAGACTCGAACTTGGGACCTTTGACGAGGTACTGGAGGAATTAGAGCGTTGGGGACATGTGTTAAGTCCTGCTTGGGTAGGTCAGTTGGTAGAGCACTGCTCGCACAGGGTAAGGGTCTCGAGTTCGAGTCTTGGTCCGACATACAGTTTAATCTCCCAGGAAGTTTCAACTTGACTGTATTTTAGGTATATGTTTTACAGAGTGTCATCCGTCAGATTTAAAGTATCGACTGAGAGGTTACCACTATTTGGAGCAGCTTCTTTTTTCAACCTTGTCTGTGGCATATTTGACTTCTGATG
The DNA here is from genome assembly GCF_023897955.1 of Schistocerca gregaria. Taxonomy (NCBI): domain Eukaryota; kingdom Metazoa; phylum Arthropoda; class Insecta; order Orthoptera; family Acrididae; genus Schistocerca; species Schistocerca gregaria. Next base: position 841,971,582 of record NC_064931.1, read on the forward strand.
GGAGTGTTTCTGGGATTTGGGAAACAAAAGCATCCAATTAATCTAGTGCTAAGGTCCCGTAATTTACTTTACTATACAGGTTACTATAAAACCTCTCAATATATTGGAGTATTCCATTTTATCTTCAGTCAGGCCTTGATCTGTATTTCACACTACTACCTGATTCTTTCCAATCGTAAGCTTCCGCTTGGCAGTGTTTAAACTAGATTTATTTTTAAAATTTCTTTTAGCGTACCATTTCAATCTTTCTTGATGTCTTCTTTCATGATCTTTCTCTAAGTATTGCATAGTTCTGTATATTATGTTTCTCTGTTTCTACTTTCATTTTTCTTCACTTGTCCATCAAATTTATCGTTTTGTTTTGCAGCTTCTTTGTCCGCTTTTGAGATGTGTGCAAGCTACCCTCTTCCTCAGCTGTTGTGATAAGTACCTTTTGCTTATGGTTCTGCTTCATATTATTTTAATTTTCTCTCAATTATTTCTTGATATTCCTCTTTCCATTCTTCGAGATTTTTCAAATCTAAAATTGTCTTTTTCCTTCAGTTAGTTTCAGTTTTTGATCTATTGTCTTTAATTAAGTTTTTGGTGTTAGTATTCGATGACCACTGTTTGTACTGAACCTATTCAGCACATAATATTTACTTCACATTTCGAAGCCTGGTGCTAAGACTCAAGTCAACTTTTAAAGTTATGACCCCTGGAAGTTCATTTGCACTTCTTGAAGTACATATCCATAATATATTTTTTCATATATTTTTGCAAACTAAATCAGTCTCTCACTTCTGTTATTTCTTCTTTCACTTCTGCCATTTCTTCCGTCTATTCAATATTTGCCAATAAATGAACCAACTTCCTTGTACGTTGCAACTTTGGCAATCAATTCACCAATTATTAATTTATGAAAACATTGTCTCATCTTCTCGCAAGTTTCTTTCAGACACTCCACATCCGTGTGATTCCAAGTAAATATATGCTTGAATTATTAGGATTTTGTATCTCTGTCATACTTTGACGACCAAATTTACATTTCTGCTTCAAGCTTTTCTTGATACTGATGTCTTCTTTGGTTTTTTTTTTATTTTCTGTTTGGTTGGACACAGTAATGGAAGAGGTTTCCTGAATCCGGTCGAAGGTATTTTTCACCTCTTCTATTTTTGTCAGTCTGTTGTCTGCTACTAGTGAATGACAATTACGTACCGCTATTTGAAAGGAAAGATTATGTCGTCTTGTAAACTTAAGATTTTTTGACACTAAAATGGCTGCCATCCGGAGATCCGAATGTGGAGCTCATAACTCTACTGTCATACATCATGATTCAACGGGTTGAAGATCTGGAGGCTTTGTTGAAACCTCAAACGGTGGGGGGGGGGGGGGGGGGGGGGGGGGGGGTAGGGCGCCGGATGTTGGACTAGCAATGCCCTACAGGTTGCATATATTGGGTGTTACAAAAAGGTACGGCCAAAATTTCAGGAAACATTCCTCGCACAGAAATAAAGAAAATATGTTACGTGGACAAGTGTCCGGAAACGCTTACTTTCCATGTTAGAGCTCATTTTATTACTTGTCTTCAAATCATATTAATCATGAAATGGAAACACACAGCAACAGGACGTACCAGCGTGACTTCAAACACTTTGTTACAGGAAATGTTCAAAATGTTTTCCGTTAGCGAGGATACATGCATCCACCCCCCGCCGCATGGAATCCCTGATGCTCTGATGCTGCCCTGGAGAATGGCGTATTGTACCACAGTCGTCCACAATACGAGCACCATGAGTCTCTACATTTGGTACCGGGGTTGCGTAGACAAGAGCTTTCAAATGCCCCCATAAATGAAAGTCAAGAGGGTTGAGGACAGGAGAGCGTGGAGGCCGAATCTTTTGTTGAGAAGCGTACGAACACTTCGACTGAAATGTGCAGAAGCTCCATCGTGCATGAACCACATGTTGTGTCGTACTTGTAAAGGCACATGTTCTAGCAGCACAGGTAGAGTATCCCGTATGAAATCGTGATAACGGCTCCATTGAGCGTAGGTGGAAGAACATGGGGCCCAATCAAGACATCACCAACAATGCCTGCCCAAACGTTCACAGAAAATCTGTGTTGATGACGTGATTGCACAATTGCTTGGTGATGATCGTCAGCCCACACATGTTGATTGTGAAAATTTAAATCTGATCGTGTTGGATGACGCCTCATCCGTAAAGAGAACATTTGCACAGAAATGAGGATTGACACATTGTTGGATGAACCATTCGCAGAAGTGTACCCTTGGAGGCCAATCAGCTGCTGATAGAGCCTGCACAAGCTGTACATGGTACGGAAACAACTGCTTCTTCCGTAGCACTCTCCATACAGGGACGTGGTCAACGTTACGTTGTACAGCAGCAACTTCTCTGACGCTGGCATTAGGGTTATCATTAACTGCACGAAGAATTGCCTCGTCCGTTGCAGATGTCCTCGTCGTTGTAGATCTTCCCCAGTCGCGAGTCATAGGCTGGAATGTTCCGTGCTCCTTAAGACGCCGATCAATTGCTTCGAACGTCTTCCTGTCGGGACACGTTCGTTCTGGAAATCTGTCACGATACAAACGTACCGCGCCACGGCTATTGCCCCATGCTAATCCATACTTCAAATGGGCATCTGCCAACTCCGCATTTGTAAACATTTCACTGACTGCAAAACCACGTTCTTGATGAACACTAACCTGTTGATGCTACGTACTGATGTGCTTGATGCTAGTACTGTAGAGCAATGTGTTACATGTCAACACAAGCACCGAAGTCAACATTACCTTCCTTCAATTGGGCCAACTGGCGGTGAACCGAGGAAGTGCAGTACACACTGACAAAACTAAAATGAGCTCTAATATGGAAATTAAGCGTTTCCGGACACATGTCTTTTCTTTATTTGTGTGTGAGGAATGTTTCGCGAAAGTTTCGCCGCGCCTTTTTGTAACACCATCATATATATATATATATATATATATATATATATATATATATATATATATATATATAATTTACAATCCTGACACCGCCTTTTTGTAACACCATCATATATATATATATATATATATATATATATATATATATATATATAGCATTTACAATCCTGACACTGTTTTGCGGCATGTCATTTAGCAAATAGAACCACACTTTAATCCTTCTCTTTCTATTACTGTGATTTGAAGGATTTAAACGAAAAAATGTGATTCTCACTACTTTATCATGTGTCTGTGTATGTGTGTGTGTGTGTGTGTGTGTGAAATCTTATGGGACTTAACTGCTAAGGTCATCAGTCCGTAAGCTTACACGCTACTTAACCTAAATTCTCCTAAGGACAAACACACACACCCATGCCCGAGGGAGGACCATAGCCTCCGCCGGGGTCAGCCACACAGTCCATGGCTGAAGCGCCTCAGACCGCTCGGCTAATCACCCGCGGCGTGCTTTAACTCTTGGGCTTCACAGAAAAACAGAATGCCACGATGCCTTCCAGGAAATCTCCTGATTGGACAAGTGTGGGAAAATTAACTCTAATTTATACGCCCTCCCTCTCCCCCTTCTCCATCCTCTCACCAAACAGCCATCCCCCAGCACATATATTTTGCCTGTGATGCAAAGCGCGTAAGCACATCAATAATTCCTCAAAGTTTGTGACGAGTCATTATGGTGGACTCAGTGGCATTCATTTACTTTTGACTTTTAATTCAGAATCTGATAATTAGATCTAGAGGAGCCCCAAACACCTTAATATGTGATTTTTTTTATGTTGTGTGAGGTCTCCATTTCGGATTTTTTGTATTAGGCAAGTGATACAGAACTGAAGGAATTTCTCTATTTTGAAATAAAAAGGAATATGTTTTGTTGGCTATGTGGAGACCAAAAACCTTTCGTGATTGATTTCATGTTCCCTTGACGCTAGAAACGGGAATGCCGATCAGAGAGCAAAATAAGTTTTTTCAGTCGATATATTAAGGAAATCGGCAGCAAAGTTGATGAATTGCTCATCAATAATTTTATCTTGAAACTCTTACATTGGTCCGTGTTTGCATACAAAAACTACAATATGGAACTGTGAGTACGCCTTCATGCAGAACACTATTGTTATTTATTTATTTATTCCACATTACTTTCAGCGACTAATATCGCTATCATAAGTGGGTTCTCTGAAACTAAAACATGCAGATATAGCTTACTTATAAAAGATGAAAAATTACTGCATGTTTACTGTTTGTTTGCAAATATTGTTTTCTGTGAATAATTTCATAATACATTATTTACTATACGTCGCAGCATGGTTTTACGATAGCTGCCGCCGTTTCCAGAATATTTTCTGCGTTTTTCTGTTGCAGTTTTTCTTGTCATACATTATTTCATCTGCAACTGTGTAAGTGGGTGTAAGTAAACAAATACAAAACGTGAACTTAGTATGTTAGCTTTACAAAGCTGGGCTTGCGATAGTCTTGTGGATACATTTTTGGTGTGTACCATGTTGTTATGTCGTTTGTCACGTACTCAAGTTCGTTGGACGGCTTGCAGCTACTTTCAGACTCATAAAAACATAACTTTCGCACCTTGTTCAAAATCCAAACTATTACGCCATCTTGCAGTTCCCGTATGACGCGACAAACGTATCACATATTGTGAGAAGGTTATGAAAATTGTAGCAGAAGTTCTGACAATTTCTGTGGCTTAGTTATGTCTCTGTGCAAGATGCGCAAGTATGTCTGTGTTTACCTGTTCTGTGTACTGAATTAGCTCTCTTACAGTAGTAAAGAGTGTGTTGCTGTAAAATGTTGTGTTTTAGTTTATTACGTTTTTCCCTTCCACTACAGCCTTTTGTATGTAATAATTTTCTTCTGTTGTTAGTTTTCTGTATAAACTGTTGGTGTGTTTCAGGATTCGTAGTTCACTTTCGATGTCAGTGAAATTGTGGCTTTTACTCATTAGTTGCTCTACGAAAGTGCTGTTACTCTTTAGAGCTCTCGTGTGCTCTGTGTACCTTGTTTGGAAATTTCTGCTTGTTTGTCGTATATATAAGGTCTCACAGGATTTTCATATGAGTTGTTTTATTCCCACATTGCTACATTTTTCTGAGTTTCTTTTGCCTGGACTTAGCCTTTCTTGAAATGTGTTGTTTGTTCTGAATGCTATTGGAATCCCTTACTTTTTCAATTGCTTTCCCAGTCTATGTGCTGTTTCATTGTTGTATGTTACTGTGTAACATCTGCTGCTCATCGACCTTGGCACTGACGTTATATATGGCGTGTTTCATAAGTAAGGTCCGTTTTGTTGTAGAGACACTAGTAGTTCGCGCGCATACCGCAACGAGCGCGTGCGTCGTGTACCGGCATGCCTCGGGAACATCTGTGCTCAGTTTCAGCTCTGTAGCTAACATGTACGGTTCTGATCCGTGCTTTCAAAATGTTTAAGACTATCAACTCGCACACCGCGTGTGAGGTTCGCTCAGTGATACGGTTTTTGTCATCAGGGAACCTGTCTGCTGCAGAAAATCATCGACAGATTTGCGAAGTGAACGGTAATACTCTTATGAGTGAAAGCAAAGTGCGTACGTGGGTACGAGAATTGAAAGATGGCCGTGACAACGTCCATGATGAGGACCGCTCTGGTCGCCCTTCTTTGATTACAGACGATTTGTTGGCTTCAGTTGAAGCGAGGATTCGTGAGAACAGGCGCTTCACAATAACGGTTCTCTCAAACGAATTTCCTGACGTGTCGAGATCAGTGCTTCAAACATTGTGTTCTGAACACCTGAAGTTTAGGAAACTGTTCTCCCGTTGGGTCCCAAAACCCCTAACAGAGGACCACAAAAATCAAAGATTTGAGTGTCGATGAAGTTCTTGACTTGTTATCACGAAGAAGGTGATGGCTTCTTGAGTCAAACTGTAACTGGATATGAAACATAGGTTTCCGCATATCACGCCCGAAAGGAAGCAACACAGCATGGAATTGAGACACACACATTCGCCTGTGAAGGTAAAGGCCAAACATTTTCCCTCCCAGCGCAAAATCATAGCGTCGGTATTTTGGGATAGGCATGGTGTTTTGTTCATCGACCTCATGCAACGAGGAACCACTATCAATGCAGAGGCATACTGCCAAACCCTGAGAGAGCTATGCAGGGCGATTCAAAACAAAAGGCACGGCATGCTGAGAGAGGGCGTTGTCCTTCTCCATGACAATGCAAGATCTCACACACCTGGTCGGACCTACGATTTATTGGACAGTTTTGTCTGGGAAGTTTTATACCACCCACCTTACAGTCCTGATCTAGCGCCGAGTGATTACCATCTGTTCCGCCACCTCAAACAACATCCCCGTGGCAAGCATTACAATGATGACGACGACGTGAAAACGGAAGTGAACTCTTGGTTATCAGAGCAGGCGGGAATTTTTATGAAGAGGGTATTTTTAAATTGGTTGAGAGGTATGATGCGTGTTTGAACAAACTTGGAAACTGTGTCGAATTCTGTTCTGAACACCTGACGTTTAGGAAACCGTACTCGCGTTGGGTCCCAAAACCCCTAACAGAGGACCATAAATAAATACTTTCTATAAATAAATTTCATTTTTTGAAATAACCTTTCGTTTTGTACTTACGTTCAGACGGACCTTACTTAAAAACACGCCTCGTATGTGTATTAGGAATCGTAAAGGCCATATTTTGTGGAAAACTACTTAAACGTCCCCAAATTGTACAAGGTTTCCACTATATTTGGGACTGGATCCGCATATGTGAAAAAGGCAGTACATCTGTTGTAATACCAGGAAAACTTATTTCTTCCGAATTCGTTTTTCGCACAATCACCACTGATGCACCTCACATGCTAATACCTTCTTCAATAATACTGTCTTATTGTTGTTTATAAGTGGAATGCTCTAACACGTACGTGATGAGGTACCGATTATGGCTTACATTATATTGATGAGTCATTACCAGTCTGAATTCAGTGTTTCAGCTTTGGGATCACTAGTAAAGACCCATAAGAGTCACACAACTTCACAAACTCGAATTGCAACTCCTCAATCGTTATTTTCACCTTTCCTTTTATAGGTTTAACCTTCTCACATAAGACAGTTGCATTGGCAGCTTGCTTAGGGCTAGACACTGAATTCTTCCCATTTATATAATCTTCATCTGCGACATGTAAATTGGTGATAGATAAGTATATATCTTCATTCTCAAAATCGTCAACATCGATGTGCACTACTCCCTGACTATCTCCTGTATGGGTCCAATACTCTTGCTCACAAAACACCATGCTTTATCTAACTCTTCATTTTGTTCCAGTGGCTCATCCACAAACTACACCTTTATAGAAAGCTCTGTTCCACTGCTCATACATAGCAGCTTCCCAGTACAGGGTGCACTCAGTCGCGCGAACTGATCGTTCTTGCTTTTATAAGCAGGTTAACTTGTTCATACATCCAGAAAGAAAAGATTAACCTCGTGGCAATGTTTCACTCACAACAAATTTCCCCAGATGGAGAGAAGTTCCACCGAGTTCTAATATGGGTTTCCAAGATCAATTTTAGCACGATGTTTACAAAGGAAATCTAACATCAAAATCTCTCAGTAACTATCTATCACCCGTATAAGGCAAGACTTCAGTGCATTCAGAGAACTCCTCCGCAGGCACCTGAAAACCTAACACCGCCAGACCTACTGAATGACCGTTAATATTCTTAGCCCCAAATAACTAATACCGTGAAGGGCATAACCACCTCTTTGCCATGAGGTTTGAACTTGCCACATACACCTGTGTAACTCTGTGTAGTAAAAAAATTGTGATTTCCCCTCACTTCAACTACGCTGATCATGAAAAAATCCACCTCTGCATTCACTTTCATTGTATTCAAATTATCTGGAAGCATCATTCGACTACGCTGGGTCTCCTACTCCCATTTAACAGTTGTCTGTTTTTATTTTGTCCCTTCCTATTATTCCCTTTATTTTGTCTACAGTCCCGCGGTTCAACTTTACCACATTACCCATGACCACAGTCTCTACATATGTGGCCCGGCGACCACAACGGTAGCATTTAATGTAAATGAAAAAAATACTTTTCCTATAACGAACTCCAATCACTGCACGTATCTCCTCTAAAGCTTTCTCTGTGACTATGGCTCCAGCTAAACCGTTCCAAAATTCCATTCGTACTCCTGCCGGATGGTAATCGGCATCAAATGCGTCTTACATCTTCCGTTATGCTTGTTACAGCAGTATCCACTTCATGTCATCACTGCCCGTTAACTCATAGTCTCCTTTGCATCGTCTCTAATGACGTCGTTATTGACAGTATGTAAAATCCAAATCTTCCTTTTCACAAAACCATCCATGCATTCACAGTAATTTTGTGACACATCATTACACTGCTCGCAATGGAATCTACAATTATTTTGTTTTCTCTACCACTGTATTAAGTCTTTTCGCAGTACTTCAAATGTTGATACATTTACATATCCCCGTCGTACATTACATACGTCTTTTCATACACTGATAAATGCACTTTGCCCATTTATAACAAGAGTTCGTCTGTCCAGCAATACAGCTTCTCCTATTTCTTTTGTTCTATATGCAGGCGTTCCTGATTTCAAGTGAATTGTATTATTACTCTTCTACTAGGGAAATTATGTTTGAGGCATTAATAGTAATTGGATGACTTTCTTTTGCCCATTGTATCTAGCCGCAATGTAGAGACGCACGGTATTCTGAATTGTACGAGGGTTAGAATTTAAATATTGGCAACTACTTATTCACAACCGATAAAAAAAGTGTTACGTGTTTGCATCTGTTACTGTCTATCAAAGTAGTCACCAACGTTGTGCAGAACCCATTGCGAGCGATGTGAAAGGCGTAGTTTGCCGTTAGCAGCGCCTGATCTGTTAATGGTGTGAATGGAGTGGTCTAAAGTTTTAGTGAATCTCGTGTACGACTGTGATTGTGTTATCCTTACACATTACGTTCCTCCACGGCAGATCGTCAATACGCAGTATTACTGTTCGGTTTTGGAGCATCACCTGCGACCAGCTTTGCGAAAGAAACGGCAGTACTTTTTTCTCAAACCATCCATCATTTTGCACGGCAATGCGCGGGTGCATGTAGCGCAAACTGTGGCTCCTCTGTTCGATCGATAAGACTGGGAAGTACTGTAATATCCACCATACTCCCCGGACTTAGGTACCTGTGAATTGGATTTGATGCCGAAGGTCGAGGAACCACTTCGTGGAACTCGCTTGAGAACCGTTCCAGAGAATCGACAGGCAGTAGACCGCCCCATTCGCACCATCAACAGAACAGGCTCTGCTAAAGATATACCTTCCACATCACTGGCAAAGGGTTCTACACAACGCTGGTGACTACCCTGAAGGAGAGCAACAGGTGCAAACATGTAATTCTTTTGTACCTGTTTTGAATAAATAGTTGCCACTATTTAAGGTCCATCCCGCGTATTTACACAATAAATTGGGATTCCAATACAAAGACGAAGGCGTCGGTAGCTGCGGTATGGGCGGGTCCAGTTCCATCGGTAGAACGAGAGGAGGTGGAGGAGGCGAAGGCTCCGTCTCCATGGGGTCGTCCCGCGGGGTTTTGATGGCACCCACTGGTGGCTACTGTGGCCGCACTGTTCTTCGGATCCGTGAATCTGGGGGAAGAGACACAAAAGGGTCAGTGTGCACATGACAGTGACGAAGTTGACTGCTGCTAAAAAACCTGTAAAAAGCAATATCATGCGGCGAGAAGTGATATTTGAGGCCTTCCTTCGACGCCGGATGCTGAGGAGGGTGGAGCAAGTGGAGCAGTGTCGGCGGCGGCAGGGAAACAATTGCGCCGGCGATAGGCCATCTCCTGGGTGAGAACTGTAGCAAGCAAGAAACAAAATGCTTCAAACTGCTCTGAGCGCTATGGGACTTAACATCTGAGGTCATCAGTCCCATAGAACTTAGAACTACTTAAACCTAACTAACCTAAGGACATCACACACATCCATGCCCGAGGCCGGATTCGAACCTACGACCGCAGCAGTCGCTCGGTTCCAGGCTGAAACGCCTAGAACCTCTCTGCCACTCCGGCCGGCAAGCGAGAAACAGTTGTAATGCATGATCCCTGGAGTGTGCGGAGAGAAATTTGGCTATCTGCTGCTTGAAGGTTCTGACAAAACGTTCCACTTTGCCATTTGACTGTGGGTGGAACGGTGCACTTGTTAGATGCTGTATGCCATTGAGGTGCCACAATGTTGCAAATTCATGTGAGGTGAACCGAGGGGGGTTGTACGACACTACGACTTCAGGGAAACCTTCGAGGTAAATGGCGAAGCGCAGAATTTTTGTTTGTAGTAGCGGATTTATTTCCGGCACATGCGTGACACTGTGAGGTCATCTGTTCTAACTGGGTGTCCATACCCTGCCAAGTGCAGTGTCGACGCGCTAACTGTTTCGGAGAACAATTCAACAGTCTCATTGGTGAAGTAACTGTTGCATTTCCTTTTGCAAAGCTTTAGGGATCAACACAATGTCCACTGTCATTTTGAACCAGAATTATGCAAGCAACAAAGCCAAGGTGTGCGAATGCGTGTTAAGAAAAGGTTCAGGTCTGAATCACCTGTCGTGGCATTTGCAATTTTTGTAAACTTAAACGGGAAAGATTGAACCAATTCAAATTCCTGAGAATCATTGTGAAAAAGATGCAGTAGAAGCGACAAAATCTGTATTAGTCCCAATCGGAAAACGTGAAAGTGCGTTCGCCTTAACATGTTGCGCTGTCGGACGATACACAATCTCGTCCTGATATTGAGACAACAATCAAGCCCATTTTAGCAATTCTTGGGCAATTCTTGGAGCCTGTTTCGTCGGATGAAACAAGGGCTGCAAAGGCTTTTGATCCGCTACTAAGTAGAATTTTCTGCCATAAAAATAGTTGTGGAATTTGGTGACACCATACACAATAGTAAAAGCCTTTTTCTCAATTTGTGAATAGTTCTACGGTGCTTTGGACAACGCTTTTCATACGAAAGCGGTAGGCTTGTCTTTCTCACCGCACCGATTCCTTAGCAGGAAGCGTGTACTTGCAATACAACTCGTTTGTCAGGATACAAGTGATCCTAGCAGTGATAACTGAGTACTGCATCTTTAAGTATTTCAAAATCTACTTTGCACTCATGTGTCCAAACAAAGGGGACATTCTTGCGACGCATGCGGCGTAAAGAGGTGCGATACAATCATTCATTTTCCCTAAGACTGACGGCAATTCTGTGACATTGCGAGGAACTGGCAAATCTCGTATGGCTAACGAATGAGGCAGAAGAGGATGTACACCTTGACTGTTTATTACATGACCAAGATACTGCAACTGAGGTTTAAAAAATCACAGCTGTCCACTCTACACTTGAATCCTGCATCAGATAACACACGAAAAAAAGTACGCTAATTGACAATATGTTATTCAGGTGTACGACCTGCTACGACAGTATTGTCCTAATGGTTTGAACAGTTTGTCACTTTCGCAGTTAGCTGTTCCAAATACCGCTGGGAAATGGCGGGTGCGGAAGCACTGCCATAGGGCAAACTCAAATATTTAGACAAGCCTAAATGAGTATTTACTACACACACTTTTTGAGATTCTTCATCGAACGGTATTTGAAGACAAGCGTCGCACAAATCAATTTTTGAAAAATAGCGACCAGCGCCTAATCTGTCCATGAGATCCACTGAGCGTGGTAATGGATAAGTATCAATCAAAGTTTGTGGGTTGACTGTAGACTTCAACTAAACACAGAGGCGAATGAGACCTGAAAGTTTGGGGAGCAAACTAGTGGACTTGCCCATTACCTAGCTTGTATGGGAGCAATAGCTCCGCTATCTTGTAATTCATGAATTTCAGCAGCGGCTTTGTCCCGTAATACAATGGGAACAGTTCTGGTCCGGCACAATTTCGGCTGAGCATTGTATTTCAGAGTAATATGTGGCTTAGAGAAAGCTTTTGACAATGTTGACTGGAATACTCTTTTTCAAATTCTAAAGGTGGCAGGGGTAAAATACAGGGAGCGAAAGGCTATTTACAATTTGTACAGAAACCAGATGGCAGTCATAAGAGTCGAGGGGCATGAAAGGGAAGCAGTGGTTGGGAAAGGAGTGAGACAGGGTTGTAGCCTCTCCCCGATGTTATTCAATCTGTATATTGAGCAAGCAGTAAAGGAAACAAAAGAAAAATTTGGAGTAGGTATTAAAATTCATGGAGACGAAGTAAAAACTTTGAGGTTCGCCGATGACATTGTAATTCTGTCAGAGACTGCAAAGGACTTGGAAGAGCAGTTGAACGGAATGGACAGTGTCTTGAAAGGAGGATATAAGATGAACATCAACAAAAGCAAAACGAGGATAATGGAATGTAGTCCAATTAAATCGGGTGATGCTGAGGGAATTAGATTAGGAAATGAGACACTTAAAGTAGTAAAGGAGTTTTGCTATTTAGGAAGTAAAATAACTGATGATGGTCGAAGTAGAGAGGATATAAAATGTAGACTGGCAATGGCAAGGAAAGCGTTTCTGAAGAAGAGAAATTTGTTAACATCGAATATAGATTTAAGTGTCAGGAAGTCATTTCTGAAAATATTTGTTTGGAGTGTAGCCATGTATGGAAGTGAAACATGGACGATAACTAGTTTGGACAAGAAGAGAATAGAAGCTTTCGAAATGTGGTGCTACAGAAGAATACTGAAGATAAGGTGGATAGATCACGTAACTAATGAGGAGGTATTGAATAAGATTGGGGAGAAGAGAAGTTTGTGGCACAACTTGACTAGAAGAAGGGATCGGTTGGTAGGACATGTTTTGAGGCATCAAGGGATCACAAATTTAGCATTGGAGGGCAGTGTGGAGGGTAAAAATCGTAGAGGGAGACCGAGAGATGGGTACACTAAGCAGATTCAGAAGGATGTAGGTTGCAGTAGGTACTGGGAGATGAAGAAGCTTGCACAGGATAGAGTAGCATGGAGAGCTGCATCAAACCAGTCTCAGGACTGAAGACCACAACAACAACAACAATGTGCAACAAAATTGTTAGCCTTGCCTAAACCTTCAGAAAAGTGTTCCAGGAATTCTTTTAGAAAGCTAGTCACACTGTCGTTTGCATGGAATGCAGACACTGACAATACATTGTCCTGAATGTAAAAGCCAAACAAATCAAATGAATCAAGACCAAATATGTTCTCATTATCTCGTGATTGTAGCACAATAAAAGTCACTGTTCGCATATGCGAGTGATACAGGGCAGGAAAAGAATATTGTCAAAGAACGGAAATGTCTCGTCCATTATAAGCCATCAGTTGTTTTCTAGTTTCAGACAGGCGTGGGGGGCCTAACAGTTGATATATGTGATGATTTAGCAATGTGACAGAGGCACCCGGCCAACTGAAACCTCGGACATTTCCCACAAAGAAACAAACAAACAAAAAGTTTGTTGGACTGGCATATGACTGAAGAAACTGCTCGCTTGTTAGTTTTACTAATGCCGATTGCTGACTTGGAATATACTACATGAATAACATGGGCCTTGTGACTAGATTTTGTGTGAGTGTGCCAAATTCTTATGTTTGCTCAATTGAAAACATACGGATTGTAGATGTCCTTTTCGGCCACAATGGTAGCACTGAGCTTGTTTAGAGAGGCAGTTTTTGCGTTTGTGCCATAAATAATACAAAGGGCAAGGCTTAATTCTGTTCGCCTATGTAGCTGCCTGTTCAGTGAGTTGCTTATGCGGCGTGGAGCATTGTTTATTGGGCGTGGTGATTGCAAAATGCTGCTGCTGTGTGGGCTGGTCACAAATAAGGGACTCAACCCAAGAAATTACTGGCTGCTCAAATTTATAGGCCAACAGGGCATATGAATCGTAGTGACCTAGTATTTGTACTACTTGCTGAAAGAATGGATCAGACTGTTTCAAAATCTGTTCTGCGTTTGACATCAGGAACGTTGCACACAATTACATCACGCAACATAATATCTCAATACAAAGCATTACAAACACATCTGAATTGGTATTTCCGCGTCATACCCTTCAAATCTGTTGCCCACCAGCGATAAGTTTGTTCTGACCATTTTCTACAATTAAAGAACTCATACCTAGCTGCTACCATGTTCACTTGTTTTTCATAATAGTCAGTTAACGAATCTACAACCTGATCGTACGAAACATTGGGGAATAGTTTGTTTATGAGCCTGAACATTGAACTTCCAACCGTTGAGAGACAGTAATGGCCTTTTACAGCACCTGGTACATTGTGAGCAATTACGCGGGCTTCAAACTGTTACAATCACTCAAGACATTCCTGTTCATATGTATGATACTGGCGAGAAGACAGAATAGCACTTTGAGCTCCGGTGGGTGGTGTTTATAATGTTGGGCATTGACCAGTAGCTCCTGCACCATGTTGAGAAGTGTACATATCATCTGAGTCTGAAACTGAAACACCTGCATTAGCTGTGTTACATCTAATGCTGTCAGCTGTGAAGCCTGAGCAGGGGATGGGATAGGTGGAGTGGGCATGGAAGAGACAAATGTGAGAAACAGACAAGATGGGCAAGGAAATAAGTAGAAAATCAAATAAAATTTCTGCAATGTCCACCTGAAAACACTGATTAGCAAAAGAGACTGTTAAACAAAGTAAACGAACCTGCAGAATAAAAGCAAGAGAGAATGAAGTCCCCAGCAGAAAACAAAAGAAAATTCCACGGCTGCTAGGAGTGGGGATTGTTTGTGAGTCCTCGTTCAACATCAAAAGTCATCTCTGGCCCACTCGTCTTATATAGGATACCTAGGAAGCTGTTTTCTCAGATTGCTAGACAACAATTCAAGCAAATCTCATTAATGGTGTTTATTACAGTAAATGAAATTGACAATACTTAACTTTGCGTATTTACAAAGATGGGTCACACGCAAATGGCGACATGCAAATAATCAATGTCCTTCGATATATATACAATTTCCAAGCAAGTAAACAAGACAGATTACAAGCCATGGCTAAAGCATTTATATCACGGCTCGTCTTCTAGTGCGGCGGCGGCTAGGTGGGTTGAGGCTTCTATTCTCTTTGTACACTCCTGGAAATTGATATAAGAACACCGTGAATTCATTGTCCCAGGAAGGGGAAACTTTATTGACACATTCCTGGGGTCAGATACATCACATGATCACACTGACAGAACCACAGGCACATAGACACAGGCAACAGAGCATGCACAATGTCGGCACTAGTACAGTGTATATCCACCTTTCGCAGCAATGCAGGCTGCTATTCTCCCATGGAGACGATCGTAGAGATGCTGGATGTAGTCCTGTGGAACGGCTTTCCATGCCATTTCCACCTGGCGCCTCAGTTGGACCAGCGTTCGTGCTGGACTTGCAGACCGCGTGAGACGACGCTTCATCCAGTCCCAAACATGCTCAATGGGGGACAGATCCGGAGATCTTGCTGGCCAGGGTAGTTGACTTACACCTTCTAGAGCACGTTGGGTGGCACGGGATACATGCGGACGTGCATTGTCCTGTTGGAACAGCAAGTTCCCTTGCCGGTCTAGGAATGATAGAACGATGGGTTCGATGACGGTTTGGATGTACCGTGCACTATTCAGTGTCCCCTCCACGATCACCAGAGGTGTACGGCCAGTGTAGGAGATCGCTCCCCACACCATGATGCCGGGTGTTGGCCCTGTGTGCCTCGGTCGTATGCAGTCCTGATTGTGGCGCTTACCTGCACGGCGCAAAACACGCATACGACCATCATTGGCACCAAGGCAGAAGCGACTCTCATCGCTGAAGACGACACGTCTCCATTCGTCCCTCCATTCACGCCTGTCGCGACACCACTGGAGGCGGGCTGCACGATGTTGGGGAGTGAGCGGAAGACGGCCTAACGGTGTGCGGGACCGTAGCCCAGCTTCATGGAGACGGTTGCGAATGGTCCTCGCCGATACCCCAGGAGCAACAGTGTCCCTAATTTGCTGGAAAGTGGCGGTGCGGTCCCCTACGGCACTGCGTAGGATCCAACGGTCTTGGCGTGCATCCGTGCGTCGCTGCGGTCCGGTCCCAGGTCGACGGGCACGTGCACCTTCCGCAGACCACTGGCGACAACATCGATGTACTGTGGAGACCTCACGCCCCACGTGTTGAGCAATTCGGCGGTACGTCCACCCGGCCTCCCGCATGCCCACTATACGCCCTCGCTCAAAGTCCGTCAGCTGCACATACGGTTCACGTCCACGCTGTCGCGGCATGCTACCAGTGTTAAAGACTGCGATGGAGCTCCGTATGCCACGGCAAACTGGCTGAAACTGACGGCGGCGGTGCACAAATGCTGCGCAGCTAGCGCCATTCGACGGCCAACACCGCGGTTCCTGGTGTGTCCGCTGTGCCGTGCGTGTGATCATTGCTTGTATACCCTCTCACAGTGTCCGGAGGAAGTATGGTGGGTCTGACACACCGGTGTCAATGTGTTCTTTTTTCCATTTCCAGGAGTGTATATTGGCCGCTCCTGTCGTGGTGTCGTTCTAGTCTGTATACTGTTGGCTGACGTCGTTTCACAGCCCTCTCTGCTGTAATGTTCGAGGCCGACGTGCTGGCGCTTGATGTTACGTTGGAACAGTTAGAGTATAATTTGGGATTTTTACAAACTTATTATCTTACTTGTGGTCTTTGTTCAGTTTAGTAACCCATGTGTTCTGCGCCTCCAAGGTGTTGACTTAAGGATTAATAAAATTCTCAGCTATGCAGTTACGTTCGCACTGCTTTAGAACTTCTAGGTAAGTGTCAGTAGCGAACGACACATTGACATAAATCCTGTTAGGACACAAGTTCAAGGTTTTTTTATTATTACTAGCTGATATAGGGCATATATTTCTAAAAGCATTGCGCCATGTGTAAAATTAATAAAATGCAGTTCCTCTCACGCATGTAAGTACTAACTGCGTGAAGCCTACAGCAAATATTCTAGTTTCACTTTTGTCTTCGTTAACGATGGTTAGCTATCATTTTTTATATTCCATTGCACTCTGTGAAAGCCCTTGCTCCTGCAAAAATTAAAATGATCCTCCACTGATTCAACCCTAACGTTAAAATTACTTTCCAGCTATTCTACATCATGCTCAACCTTATCACCACAAGAATTATCAGGATGTCAAATTAAACATCTTTCAGCTGTCCAGTTTCCAACCTTATTTTACTTGGCAACCAGGATGTCAAATTAAACACCTTTCGGCAGTCCAGTTTCCAACCTTATTTTCTGTGGCAACCAGATTCAGCGTTTTGTACGCTATTTTCAGACCCCTGACTGACGTCTATCTTCCAAGTTTCAAAGTTATAGACTGCCATATGACGCCGTGATTTACAATCGACAGTTGAATTTAACAACTGTACACAACTTCGTAAGAAACGATCAGATTCATTTTTTCACAAAAGTGAATTAATGCTTTCAGATTAGGAAAATTTGTGTTTCAGTGAAACTCTCCAGTATCTATGACATTACAGAGGCGCGCCCTTGACAACATTGAATTTAAAATTATTATTGTGATTATAACTGAGTATACGAAACGTATTTAAATTTACTTAGTCTTTGCAATTAATTTCAGTAATATACGGAACTAATGATTTTTCTTTGCCGTCAGTTTCTCACTTCTTTCACTCATTTTGAGTTCTGCATCATCAGCATTAATAATAGTAACACAATTTACTGTATAAACTTTCCTCTCTCTTTATAATACATGAGGAATAATTTCGCAACAGGATTTCATAGTAAAGTATATGATGTTCATCTCAGGAAGACAGGGATCCGCTGTTTTCCTCGTATAATAAACATTTAAATAAGAATGTCAAAGAATCATTTCATACAATGTTTCACAAATGCGTTTCACGTACCTTATAGTCATGCAAAATCTCGTAGTAACAAAGGGAATCACGTAATCTACAAGTACTCATAAATGCTTGTACTACGAGAGTATACATTTTGAAGCAAGGGAGTCAAAGGTAGTTTTTCTCACAAAAGCAACAATATTCCGTGTACTGATGTATCGTTGTAATGAGAACATGTATCCAGCGGAAGTTATTTCACGTATGAGGTTCTCAGCAGCGAGTATAATTTGTATGTAAATGTGCCCTTCTCCTCCACTTTGTTATTCTTCGCCTATGTGAGCCATTTTTTTGCGGGGAGTGAGAAATCCCAGGCGCCCACCTATCATCTCAACACGTGCACTGAATGTCCAAGCGGGGCCCATGCTAACTGGGGTCTCGGTCAAGCTTACGTGGCGAAAAATGCACCGTCGAAAGGATCCTCAGTTCCTTCAGCTGGCTGTAGCTTCAAGTAGGGCATGTCTGTCACAATTCTGTGTTCAGAAAAGTGCCTTACAATCTGCAGTATTTCTGAACGTGTTGCGCATTCGACGATTTCCATGTCGATTGAGTTGTTTCGTACCGAAATGCGAATTTCTAGCTATGTTTTTAATAGGCAGCTTCAAGTTAACACAGTAGCTGTTAGCGTACTTATGAGAAACTATGAATTGTGCATACTAGTTGAAATATTTTTGTTAAGACCAAAATTCATGCAAGGTAATCTGAGTAAAGGAACAATGGTTGTCGACAAATTTAAAAACAATTGATAAGTCTTTCTACTATTTATACATAATTCAAAACAATTACGCCATAACGGACTGTGTGTCATGAGGTAACTCTAATTGGATAATACACACATAAAACAATAAATATTATATTTGCTTTATCTGTATCTATCTGTTTTGAAGTTCACTGCGCATTTCGGTGATCTTTTGATTTATTGAGTTACATAGTAAGCGCAGACACTACATAAGTGTAAAAAGGTGTAAAATAGTTTCCCTGTTGTTAAACAATGAATCATCAAATGCTCAGAAACGTCCCAGTCACAGCATGATACAAAGAAGAAAATCAAATGGACAGACACTGATTTAAATTATTCCGGCAGTAAGTTACAGAAAATTATGAACGCCGTAACCAATTGTTGACGG
Organism: Schistocerca gregaria; assembly: GCF_023897955.1. NCBI lineage: Eukaryota > Metazoa > Arthropoda > Insecta > Orthoptera > Acrididae > Schistocerca > Schistocerca gregaria. The sequence continues at coordinate 841,990,634 of NC_064931.1, forward strand.
TGACCATTTACAAAACAGCAATACGAGGCTCCCAAAAACACGTACAAGATCGAGACACCGTGACAACGCTCTTTTGTCGTGGTGTTGGTTGTACAATATATGCATTCTCTCAGATACCTCTATTTAGATGCAAGTCGTCATCTTCTCTATCGCTTGTGTTATGAAACATGCATCAAAGAGACATGATCTTGAGGTCATGAAGTCACCGTAGTTATTTGCACATCACCTGCAGATTTTCCTGCAGTCAGCGAGTCGTAATTTTCCTCTCTCTCTTTTCCTACTCCCTGTGGTTCCTAACCCAGCCGGCATAAATTTGTATTCAATTACATTTAAATTGGCTCTAATTAGAGTGAGAGATTAAACGGCTTTCAAATTAGGGATAACAGCAGTGATTGGCGCAACCTTTGCCAGACACTTTGGAGGCGAACTGGCTCCAGAACGCTTAATAAAGCGCTAACCCATTTGTAACTTCCGAAGACGTCAATCATGGGCAGTGCTGTTAAATGCTAGAACTAAGGTGTTCCAATGGTGTGAACTTGAAAATGTTCCTCTTGCTAAACGAACCACAATTACATCCTTTCAGAAGTAAATTTTACAAAACTATAGTGTTTCTGCTGTTAACACGAAGAAGTGGAAAACTCTGAGTTCAGAAATTATATACTTTTGAGTCACCGTTGCCAGAGGAGTAAATAGGGACTACATAATCTGTCAAAATGCGTTTACACGGTATAACAATTAATGTGTTTTGAAGATACTCAACCCATCACTAATAAGCATTGTAGAAGTACTATTTACAAATATAGTTCGGTATTTTTGAGATGGATGCTTTTGATGAAGATAAAATATATTACTGCAAATTGAATAAGCATGTTTAATTTTTTAATACTGTAACATCGAATAACGTTATACTGTAAACTTATGTTTTGTGGGTTCTCCAGATGACTTCAGACATATGTTCGTAGAGTTCCTTCCAGAATTATATACGGTATCTTCAAACTTGTCCATCCACCTGAGGTAGTGCTTTGTCTATAATAATGCCAATATCGTTCGAACATCAGCGTCTGACATCAGTGATTATGGGAAATTATTAAATCAGATAGAGAAAGTAACTAGGAAACAAACAAAACAGGTATTGCCAAATTTTCAAGTGCAGCAGGAAAAAATAATTTGGCCACTCATTACGAAGATTTGGTTACTCTTGATGAAAATCATATGGATTTAAAATTGCTACTAAAGTAACAGTGACTTTATTTATAGCTTGTGACGTGCAAGCATGATGTAGTTAGGGAGAAACAGCAGCTTATGCAAAGCGCATTTTCTAGATTTTTTGTTCACCCATTTGGTACCTTATATAAATATGGACGTCTAAATTATTGTAAACTACATTTGTTAACGTGTTTTGGATATGTTCAATACCATCAGTTTACTGTACCTCTACAAAAACTCAGAAGCTGTATCTTAATTTGAATCATTTGACAAGATATTTCTACATAAACGTTTTGGTATACTAACAAGAAACACTATCCCATTACCAACAATGGATTTTTGGGCCTCTGTCAGCTCACCTGTTCCTGTAGACTTTGAATAGACATCGATAAATTGCACAAAGCCTTCGAGTGCTGATATATTCTTTAGTACGGAAATGAAAAGACTGTAAAAACTCTATCACTATGCTCTGTCACTGTACCACAATAATATTGTCGTTGAAACTGCAGAGGGTATTAGGTGGTATGCTCTATCAGTACGTAGGCATATCGATGAACTAATTGTAACACGGCAAATACGGATAACGCCCTGTGGTATTCAGTTATGATTAGAAAGTTGTATGATTCTCCCCGGTGGCATCGAGCTCTACAGGTCGAGTATTCACACTGGGATGTTTCACTCTGCTCGCACGTTGTGGACAAGGTCAAGTGTTGATACGCTCTGCAGATAGGTCAGCTAACAACCACAAGTTACGTATATTGTATCCTGGAATGTGCAACGTAATTCATATGCTGTACAACGCATTTCCCTATGCAGTGTAGCTTAAACCCGAAAACGTAACTCCTGCTAGTTTCATCAGTGCCTGTTCCATTTGTGAATAGCATGTGGACAGAACGTCTCTCAGTAAAAGCTTAGTATTACACCATTTTCCAATTATAGTCATTTCGGGAGACGTATATGTGTGAGAGCACTGGGTGAACCCGTCTGCAAATTGTTGCTCATGTCGGCACCAATGACTTCTGCCGTATGGGGTCAGAGGTTATCCTCAGTTCATACAGGCGGTTGGCGGAGTTGGTGAAGGCGGATAGCCTCGCTCACGGGGTGGAATCTCAGCTAACTATTTCTAGTTTCGTTCCCAGAACCGATCGCGGTCCTCTGGTTTGGAGCCGAGTGGAAGGCTTAAACCAGAGGCTCAGACGATTCTGCGCAGATCTGGGGTGCAAATTTCCCGACGTCCGCTGTCGGGTGGAGAAATTTAGGATCCCTCTGAATAGGTCAGACTACACGCACGAAACGGCTACAAGGGTAGCGGAATACGTGTGGAGTGCCTATGTGGGTCTTTTAGATTAGAGAACTCCCTCGCTAGGCCCGACAAGACGCCTCCTGATACGCGACAAGGTAGTAGTAGGCAAAACGCAACAGGGAATAACAATATTAATGTGCTAGTAGTAAACTGCAGGAGCGTCTATAGAAAGGTCCCAGAACTGCTCTCATTAATAAACGGTCGCAGTGCCCACATAGTACTAGGGACGGAAAGTTGGCTGAAACCAGGTGTAAACAGTAATGAAATTCTAAGCTCTGATTAGAATGTATACTGCAGAGTCAGGCTGGACAGTGACGGGGGAGGCGTGTTTATAGCGATGAAAAGTGCAATAGTGTCGAAGAAAATATACGGAGATCTGAAATGTGAAATAATTTGGGTGTAGATCACGGTTAAAGCAGGCTCAGACATGGTAATTGGATGTCTCTATAGGCCCCCTGGCTCAGCAGCTGTTGTGGCTGAGCACCTGAAGGAGAATTTGGAAAATATTTCGAGTAGATTTCCCCACCATGTTATAGTTCTGGGTAGAGATTTTAATTTGCCGGATATAGACTGGGAGACTCAAACATTCATAACGGGTGGCAGGGACAAAGAATCCAATGAAAATTTTTAAGTGCTTTATCTGAAAACTACCTTGAGCAGTTAAACAGAGAACCGACTCGTGGCGATAACATATTAGACTTTCTGGTGACAAACAGATCTGAACTATTTGAAACACTTAACGCAAAACAGAGAATCAGCGATCATAAAGCGGTTAGTGCGTCGATGATTTCAGCTGTAAATAGAAATATTAACAAAGGTAGAAAGATTTTTCTGTTTAGCAAAAGTGACAAAAAGGAGATTACATCGTACCTGACGGCTCAACACAGAAGTTTTGTTTCAAGTACAGATAGTGTTGAGGATCAGTGATCAAAGTTCAAAACCATCGTACAATATGCATTACATGAGTATGTGCCAAGCAAGATCGTAAGAGCCAATGTGGTACAGCGATTGAGTTAGAAAACTGCTGCGGGAGCAAAAGGAACTTCATAGCAAACACAAATATAGCCAAAGCCTTGCAGACAAACAAAAATTACGCGAAGCGAAATCTAGCGTGAGGAGGGCTATGCGAGAGGCGTTCAATGAATTCGAAAGTAATGTTCTGTGTACTGACTTCGCAGAAAATCCTAAGAAATTTTGGTCTTATGTCAAAGCGGTAGGTGGATCAAAACAAAATGTCCAGACACTCTGTGACCAAAATGGTACTAAAACAGAGGATAAGAGGCTAAAGGCCGAAATATTAAATGTCTTTTTCCAAAGCTGTTTCACAGAGCAAGACTTCACTGTAGCTACTTCTCTAGATTATCGCACAGATGAGAAAATGGTAGATAAGAAATAGATGACAGAGGGATAGAAAAACAATTAAAATCGCTCAAAAGAGGAAAGGCCGCTGGACCTGATGGGATACCAGTTCGATTTGACACAGAGTACCCCACGGAAATTGCCCCCCTTCTTGCAGCGGTGTACCGTAGGTCTCCAGAACAGCGTAGCGTTCCAAAGGATTGGAAAAGGGCACAGGTCATCCCCGTTTTCAAAAAGGGACTGCGAACAGCTGTGCAGAAGTATAGACCTATATCTGTAGCGTCGATCAGTTGTACAATTTTGGAACACGTATTATGTACGAGTATAATGACTTTTCTGGACACTAGAAATCTCCTTTGTAGGAATCAGCATGGGTTTGGAAAAAGACGATCGTGAGAAACCCAGCTCGCGCTATTCGTCCACGGGACTCAGAGGGCAATAGACACGAGTTCCCAGGTACATGCCGTGTTTCTTGACTTCCGCAAGGCGTTCGATACAGTTCCCCAGAGTCGTTTAATGAACAAAGTAAGAGCATATGGATTATCAGACCAATTGTTTGATTGGACTGAAGAGTTCCTAGATAACAGAACGCAGCATATCATTCTCAATGTAGAGAAGTCTTCCGAAGTGAGAGTGATTTCAGGTGAGCCGCAGGGGAGTGTCGTAGGACCGTTGCTATTCACAATATACATAAATGACCTTTTGGATAACATCGGAAGTTCACTGAGGCTTTTTGCGGATGATGTTATAGTATATCAGGAGGTTGTAAGAATGGAAAATTGTACTGAAATGCAGGAGGATTTGCAACGACTTGACGCATGATGCATTGAATGGCAATTGAAACTCAATGCAGACAAGTGTAAAGTGCTGCGAATACAAAGAAAGAAAGATCCTTTATCACTTAGCTGCAATATAGCAGGTCAGAAACGGGCAGCAGTTAATTCCATAAATTATTTGGGAGTAGGTATTAGGAGTGATTTAAAATGGAATGATCATATAAAGTTAATCGTCGGTAAAGCAGATGCCAGACTGAGATTCATTGGAAGAATCGTAAGGAAATGCAATCCGAAAACAAACAAAGTACGTTACAGTACACTTGTTCACCCACTGCTTAAATACTGCTCACCCGTGTGGGAAGCGTACCAGATAGGGTTGATAGAAGAGATAGAAAAGATCCAACGGAGAGCAGCGCGTTTCGGTACAGGATCATTTAGTAATTGCGAAAGCGTTACGGAGAAGGTAGATAAACTCCAGTGGAAGACTCTGCACAAGAGACGCCCGGTAGTTCGGTACAGGCACTTGTTGAAGTTTAGAGAACATACCTTCACCGAGGAGTCAAGCAGTGTATTGCTCCCTCCTACGTATATCTCGCAAAGAGACCATGAAGAAAAAATCAGAGAGATTGGAGCCTACACAGAGGCTTACCGACAATCTATCTTTCCACGAACAATGCGAGACTGGAATAGAAGGGAGAACCGATAGAGGTACTGAAAGTATCCTCTGCCACACACAGCCAGGTTGCTTGCGGAGTATGAATGTAGATGTAGATGTAGCTGAGAGAGTAGTATTTTGGTTCATAACACATAGTAGAAAATGGGGTAAAGAGATCTCCTCTAAGCCCCCTTTCTTAAGAATATTCCCATCAACCCCCTCCCTCCCTTCGATATATTTGTCTTTAATAGATCTTCCATTAAAAATACAGTATTCGATATTTAGCACTTACATGTACCTGATTTTGAATTGTAATTTGCTTCTCAGCACTTCTCTCTCACTTCTGCAACTTCTATGTAACAATTCGATGATCATTCAACCACGTAACCATCACTTGGTAATTTACTATAGTGGTAAACCGTTTTCACAAGTACAAAATTGTCGTGAGGCCGTGACTTCAGCATTTATTCGGCAAGCCATCGTACAGAGAATAGTGGGCACTCTGTCATAAGAGTATTATCTGTTTTCGATCCTGTTACAAACCTCATATATACACACATACCGACGCAGTAAAAAGATTGTGTATATGGCTCTGTGAGTTATTTCTACCCCAGATATATTAATTTCAGTGGCGAAACTATACGGGAATATTTCTCCAATGTAATAAGCAAAGAAGCCTTGCTGTAGCACCTTTAGTACACAAGGATCGCAGCAAGAGAATCAGAAACATAACAACTGCATGTCAAGGGTATCAAATGATTATCTACATTTGTCTTTCTACGTTCCCTAATCTCCTTTCGTATTTCTATGAATACTACATCAGATATGCTAAGCCAGAAGTATGATGGTGATGGCATATTGTATCAGGGTCTCAGTTGAATAAATACGGTTTTGCGAAAAATATGTAGTCATTTTTCAAACTGGATATAGCTACATAACACGATTGTAAATGTGTCACAGAGCTTCTGACACTATCCACTGGATCATTTAAATTAGTGCCCTGCTCTGCAGATCAGTCACAGCCAGTTAGACATAATTCATAGTAACTTCAAGAGTAGGGAAGGATTTAGGGTGAATGACAGCATTGTTCACTTTTGCCCCAAGTGCTATACGAAAGTGAACTGACTATGATATTGTATTCCGGCTAGAGCAGTGTATATATTCTTCATTTCTCACATAGACAGTGCTCATTATTATTAAAAACAAATCCGCCAGTAGACACAGTTCGCTGCAAAATGTAGTGCTAGAGTACGTAGGCAATGTGCGGTCGGGATTTCTGGCAGCTCGACTGCTACACATCAGTTGCTCTGTGAGTTATTAATGGTTGGATTACTTCCATTTGAGATTCTATGAAATTGGCTACCTCCTTTATGTAGACAGTTCCATCAATGCGAACATCCTACATATAAACTAATAATACACAAGCCACTAAACAGTGCATGGCCATCGGTACACCGTACCACTATTATCGATGTCCATTCCATCCCATTCTCATGTACTGACCATGCTCAAAAACAATCTATATGCCTTCATACTTACCCTAACCCACAATTACGTTTCGTGAGAAACACGCGGTCTTTCGCAGAGGTTTCTTTTCTGTTACATATTAATAGCAAACTCATGATACAGTTGCTTCGCATCTCAGACACGTAATGCGGTTTTATTAGTACATTTCTACCTAACCAGCATGTATCTCCCATATTACCTATTTTCTCTCACGACTGAACTTACATCCAGGAAATTTAGAACAGTATAATCCCCACCACAGGCCATCTCCAACATGACGACCGTGAATCACCAAATTTCAACTTGCAGCTACTCGCCCACCACTGCTGCTCTCCTGCGAGAAGTGGACTCTTATGGCTGGTAGACGTCAACTCAACAAGCATTCCATCCATGTATATAGCTGTCGGAAACGTTTTACTATTCGCCAGTAATTAGCATTTGATAACTAACAGGTCTACGCGTGTTACTGTCGAGATAGCAACTACATTTGATTTCAAAGTTGTAGTGAAAATTGAGAATGTGTAGCGACGTACGAAAGTGAGACTCGTTCATGTAGACTGGTAGCATAAGAGCAGCCGTACAGTAATTTGACGTATATCGAGGGTCTGTTGTCATCCAGATACAGTGTTTTCTATCTGAATGTTCACACCTGTGGCAGCAGCAATAACAGCAGCGGTATCAGTGAATCAATAGTAGATGTCTTTGCTGGTACTGCGGTAAAATTAGCAGCACAAAAGTCAATGCAGGTTGTTATACTTAGGTTCTTCACCTGTTGTTGTTGTGGTGGTCTTCAGTCGAGATACTGGTTTTATGCAGCTCTCCATGCTACTCTATCCTGTGCAAGCTTTTTCATCTCCCAGGAACTACTGCTGCGTACACTCTTCTGAATCTGGTTAGCGTATTCATCTCTTGGCCTCCCTCTACGACTTTTACCCTCCCCGCTGACCTCCAATAATAAATTGGTGATCTGGTGATGCCTCAGAACATGTCCTGCCGACAGATCCTCTCTTCTAGTCAAGCTGCACCACAAATTTCTCTTCTTCATAATTCTATTCAGTAAACTCCTCATTACTTATGTGATCTACCCATCTATTCTTCAGTATTCCTGTGAAGCACCACATTTCGAAAGCTTATATTCTCTTCTTGTTTAAACTACACTACTGGCCATTAAGATTGTCACACCACGAAGATGACGTGCTACAGACGCGAAATTTAACCGACAGGAAGAGGGTACTGTGATATGCAAATGTTTAGCTTTTAACATCATTCACACAAGGCTGGCGACACCTACAACTTGCTGACATGAGGAAAGTTTCCGACCGATTTCTCATACACAAACAGCAGTGGACCGGCGTTGCCTGGTGAAACGTTGTTGTGATGCTTCTTGTAAGGAGGAGAAATGCGTACCATCATGTTTTCGAGTTTGATTAAGGTCGGATTGTAGCCTATCGGGATTACGGTTTAACGTATCGCGACATTACTGCCCGCGTTGGTCGAAATCCAATGACTGTTAGCAGAATATGGAATCGGTGGGTTCAGGAGGGTAAAACGGAACGCCGTGCTGAATCCCAAAGGCCTCGTATCACCTAACAGCATGGACTATCAGCTCGGAGACCATGGCTGCGGTTACCCCTGACGCTGCATCACAAACAGGAGTGCCTGCAATGGTGTACTCAACAACGAACCTGGGTGCACGAATGCCAAAACGTCATTTTTTAGGGTGATTCCAGGTTCTGCATCATGATGGTCGCATCCGTGTTTGGCGACATCGCGGTGAAAGCACATTGGAAGCGTGTATTCGTCATCGCCATACTGGCGTATCACCCAGCGTGATGGTATGGGATGCCATTGGTTACACGTCTCGGTCACCTCTTGTTTCAGATGTGTTACGACCCGTGGCTCTACCCTTCATACGATCCCTGCGAAACCCTACATTTCAGCAGCATAATGCACGACCGCATGTTGCAGGTCCTGTACGGGCCTTTCTAGATACAGAAGATGTTCGACTGCTGCCCTGGCCAGCATATTCTCCAGATCAATAACCAATTGAAAACGTCTCGTCCATGGTGGCCGAGCAACTGGCTCGTCACAATACGCCAGTCATTGCTCTTGATGAATTGTGGTATCGTGTTGAAGCTGCATGGGGAGCTGTACTTGTACACGCCATTCAAGGTCTGTTTGACTCAATGACCAGGCGTATGAGGGCCGTTAATATGTCGAGAGGTGGTTGTTCTAGGTACTGATTTCTCTGGATGTATGCACGCAAATTGCGTGAAAATGTTATCACATGTCAGTTCTAGTGTAATATATTTGTCCAATGAATACCCGTTTATCATCTGCATTCCTGACGGTGTAACAATTTTAATGGCCAGTAGTGTATTTATCTTCCACGTTCCACTTCCATACAAGGCTACACTCAATACAAATACTTTCAGAAACGAATTCCTGACACTTAAATCTGTACTCGATGTTAACAAATTTCTCTTCTTCAGAAACGCTTTGCTTGCCATTGTCAGTCTACCTTTATATCCTCTATACTTTTACCATCATCATTTATTTTGCTCCCCAAATAGCAATACTCATCTACTACTTAAAGTGCCTCATTTCTTTATCTAATTCCCTCAGCATCACCCGAGTTCATTCGACTACGTTCCATCATCCTCGTTTTGATTTTGCTGATATTCATCTTATATCCTCCTTTCAAGACACTGCCCATTCCGTTGAACTGCTCTTCCAGGTCTTTTGCTATCTCTGATAGAATTACAATGTAATCAGCGAACCTAAAAGTTTTTGTATCTTCTCCATGTATTTTAATTCCTACTCCGAATTTTTCTTTTGTTTCCTTTACTGCTTGCTCAATATACAGATAGAATAACATCTGGGATAGGCTAAAACCCTGACTCACTGCCTTCCCAACCACTGTTTCTCTTTCATGCCCCTCGACTCTTATAACTGACATCTGGCTTCAGTACAAATGCCGGCCGGAGTGGCCGAGCGGTTCTAGGCGCTCCAGCACGGAACCGTGCGACCGCTACGGTCGCAGGTTCGAATCCTGCCTCGGGCATGGATGTGTGATGTTCTTAGGTTTGTTAGGTTTAAGTAGATCTACGTTCTAGGGGATTGATGGTCACAGCACTTAAGTCCCATAGTGCTCAGAGCCATTTGAACCATTTTCTTTTCTGTATAAATTAAAAACAGCCGCCGGCTACTGTGGCCGAGCGGATATAGGTGCCTCAGCCCGGAACCGTGCGACTACTACGGTCGCAGTTTAGAATCCTGCCTCGAGCATGGATGTGTCTGATGTCCTTGGGTTAGTTAGTTTTCAGTAGTTCTAGGTCTAGGGGACTGATGACCTCAGAGAATAAGTCCCATAGTGCTTAGTGCCATTTGTAAATAGCCTATCGCTCCCTGTATTTTACCCCTGCCACCTTCAGAATTTGATAGAGGGTATTCCAGTCAACATTGTCTAAAGCTCTCCCTAAGTCTACAAATATTTGAAACGTAGGTTTGCCTTACCTTAATCTATATTCTAATATAAGTCGTAGGGGCTGTATTGCCTGACGCTTTCCTACATTTATACCGAATTCAAACTGATCTTCCCCGAGGTCGGCACCTACCAGTTTTTCCAGACGTCTGTAAAGAATTCGCGTAAGTATTTTGCAGCCGTGGCTTATTAAACTGATAGTTCGGTAATTTTCACATCTGTCGTGGAATGTTGTTTACTCCCAGGGCCTTGTTTCGACTTAGGTCATTCAGTGCTTTCTCAAACACTTCACGGAGTATCATATCTCCCATTTCATCATCATCTACGTCCTCTTTCAACTCCATAACATTGCCCTCAAGTACATCGCAATTGTATAGACCCTCTATGTACTCCTTCCATCTCTCTTCCTTATCTTCTTTGGTTAGAACTGCTCTTGATATTCATACAAGTTGTTCTCTTTTCTCCAAAGATCTCTTTCATTTTCCAGGAGGCAGTGTCTGTCTTACTCTAGTTTGTCCTCTAGCCATCCCTGCTTAGCCATTTAGCACTTCCTTTCGATTTCATTTTTGAGACGTTTGTACTCCTTTTTGCCTGGTTCATTTACTGCATTTTTGCATTTTCTCCTTTCATCAATTAAATTCAGTATATCGCCCCTTACCCAACGATTTCTACTTGCCGTCGTCTTCTTACATACATGATCCTTTGCTGTCTTCACTATTTCATCCCTCAAAGCTACCCATTCTTCTACTACTGCATCTCTTCCCCTTATTCCTGTCAAACGTTCCCTAATGCTCTCCCCAAAACTCTCAACAACCTCTGGTTCTGTCAGTCTATCCAGGTTCCATCTCTTAACCTACACCACCATATAGGTGGTAGCCAAAAGTCTATTGCATCACTGGGGACCTCTTCTTGTTAGTAAGACATCGCCAAAATTTTAGAAAATGAAAAGAATGGCAGTGAGTTGCATCTCAGTTAAGACAGCGACAAAAAACTCTATATAATGAAACTGGCTGAAAATTGCTTAAACTCGAGTACAAAAGTTAAGACAACATTTATAAACGCATTTTCATACAATTTTACTCCAGTATGTTCAAACATAATTGCTAAGAGTAGTGAGGTGCATTTTTTCTCGTGTTTCTGCGGATATTTGCAATTTCGTTTTTGCAACGTGTGGCTGGAAGCAGCCCTACTACTTACTCCTCCTCACGTCTTTCATTGGACGGTCAGTATCGTCGGAAAACATTGGTTTGTTTCCCATTACGAACAAATATGAACCAAGGACCTTGCCGTTGGTGGGCAGGCTTGCGTGCCTCAGCGATGCAGATAGCCGTACCGTAGGTGCAACCACAACTGAGGGGTATCTGTTGAGAGGCGAAATAAGCGTGTGGTTCCTGAAAAGGGGCAGCAGCCTTTTCAGTAGTTGCAGGGGCAACAGTCTGGATGATTGAATGATTTGGCCTTGTTACACTGAACAAAATGGCCTTTCTCTGCCGCTACTGCGAACTGCTGCAAGCAAGGGGAAACTAGAGCCGTAATTTTTCCCGAGTTCATGAAGCTTTTCCGTATTGCCAAATAATAATGGCGTCCGCTTGGGTAAAATATTCCGGAGTAAAATAGTGCCCCATTCAGATCTCCGGGCGGGGATTACACAGGAAGACATCGGTATCAAGAGAAAGAAAACTGGCATTCTATGGATCGGAGCGTGGAATACCAGATCCCTTAATCGGGCAGGCAGGTTAGAAAACTTAAAAAGGGAAATGTATAGGTTAAAGTTAGATATAGTGGGAATTAGTGAAGTTTGGTGGCAAGAGGAACAAGACTTCTGGTTAAGTGAATACAGGTTTATAAATACAAAATCAAATAGGGGTAATGAAGGAATAGGTATAGTAATGAATTAAAAATTAGGAGTGCGGCTAAGCTACTACAAACAGCAGAGTGAACGTATTATTGTGGCCAAGATAGACACGAAGCCCACCACAGTAGTACAAGTTTATATGCCAACCAGCTCCACAGATGACGAAGAGATTGATGAAATGTATGATGAGATAAAAGGAATTATTCAGATAATGAAGGGACACGAAAATTTAATAGTCACGGGTGACTGGAATTCGATAGTAGGAAAAGGAAGAGAAGGAAACGTAGTAGGTGGATATGAAAGTGAAAGAGGAAGCCGCCTGGTATAATTTTGCACAGAGCATAACTTAATCATAGCTAAAAAGTGTTTCACGAATCATAAAAGAAGGTTATGTACATGGAAGAGGCCTGGAGATAATCGAAGGTTTCAGGTAGATTGTATAATGGGAAGACAGAGATTTAACAACGAGGTTTTAATTTGTAAGACATTTTCAGGGGCAGATGTGGACTCTGACCACAATCTGTTTGTTATGAACTGTAGATTAAAACTGAAGAAACTGCAAAAAGGTGGGCATTTAAGAAGATGGGATCTGGATAAACTGAAAGAACCAGAGGTTGTACAGGTTTTCAGGGAGAGCATAAGGGAACAATTGACAGGAATGTGGGAAATAAATACAGTAGAAGATGAATGGGTAGCTTTGAGGGATGAAACGGTGAAGGCAGCAGAGGATCAAGTAGGTAAAAAGACGAGGACCAGTAGATATCCTTGGGTAACAGAAGATATATTGAATTTAATTGATGAAAGGAGAAAATACAAAAATGCAGTAAATGAACCAGGCAAAAAGGAATACAGACGTCTCAAAAATGAAATCGACAGGAAGTGCAAAATGGCTAATCAGGGATAGCTACAGGACCAATATAAGGATGTAGAGGCATATCTCACTAGAGGTAAGATAGATACTGCCTACAGGAACATTAAAGAGACATTTGGAGAAAAGAGAAGCACTTGTATAAATATCAAAAGCTCAGATGGAAACCCAGTTCTTAACATAGAAGGGAAAGCAGAAAGGTTGAAGGAGTATATAGAGGGTCTATACAATTGCGATGTACTTGAGGGCAATATTATGGAAATGAAAGAGGACGTAGATGATGATGAAATGGGAGATATGATACTCCGCAAAGAGTTTGAGAAAGCACTGAATGACGTAAGTCGAAACAAGGCCCTGGGAGTAAACAACATTCCATCACAACTACTAACAGCCTTGGTAGAGCCAGGTCTAACAATACCATCTGGTGAGAAAGACAGGCGAGATACCCTCAGACTTCCAGAAGAATATAATAATTCAAATACCAAAGAAAGCAGGTGTTGACATATGTGAAAATTATCGAATTATCAGTTTAATAAGCCACGGCCTCAAAATACTTACGCGAATTCTTTACAGACGAATGGAAAAACTGGTAGGTGCCGACCTCGGGGAAGATCAGTTTGAATTCGGTATAAATGTTGGAACGCGTCAGGCAATACAGACCCTATAACTTATTTTATAATATAGATTGAGGTAAGGCAAACCTACGTTTCAAACATTTGTAGACTTAGGGAGAGCTTCTGACATTGTTGATTGGAATACTGTCCTCCTAATTCTGAACGTGGCAGGGGTAAAATACAGGGAGCGAAAGGTAATTTACAATTTGTACAGAAACCAGATGTCAGTTATAAGAGTCGTTGGGGCATGAAAGGGAAGCTGTGGTTGGGAAGGGAGTGAGACAGGGATGTAGCCTATCCCCGATTTTATTGAATCTGTATATTGAGCAAGCAGTAAAAGAAACAAAAGAAAAATTCGGATTAGGTATTAAAATCCATGGCGAAGAAATAAAAAGTTTGAGGTTCTCCGATGACATTGTAATTCAGTCAGAGAGAGCAAAGGACCAGGAAGAGCACCTCAACGGAATAGACAGTGTCTTGAAAAGAAAGTATAAGTTGAACATCAACAAGAGCAAAACGAGGACAATGGAGTGTAGTCGAATTAAATCGGGTGATGCTGAGGGTGTTAGATTAAGAAATGAGACGCTTAAAGTAGTACATGGGATTTGCTATTTGGGAAGGAAAGTAACTGATGATGGTCGAAGTTTAGAGGATATAAAATGTAGACTGGGAATGGAAAGGAAAGCGTTTCTGAAGAAGAGAAATTTGTTAACATCGAGTATAGATTTAAGTGTCATGAAGTCTTTTCTGAAAGTATTTGTATGGAGTGTAGGCATGTATGGAAGCGAAACATGGACGATAAATAGTTTGAACAAGAAGAGAATAGAAGCTTTCGAAATGTGGTGCTACAGAAGAACGCTGAAGATTAGATTCGTAGATGACATAACTAATGAGGAGGTATCGATCAGTATTAGGGAGAAGAGAAATTTGTGGCACACCTTAACTAGAAGAAGGGATCGTTGGTAGGACACTTTCTGAGGCATGAAGGGAGGCATCATTGCAGGGCAGCGTGGAGGGTAAAAATCGTAGTAGGAGACCAAGAGAGAATACACTACGCAGATTCAGAAGGATGTAGGTTGCAGTAGGTACTGGAGATGAAGAAGCTTGCACAGGAGAGAGTAGCATGGAGAGCTGCATCAAACCAGCCTGTGGACTGAAGACCACACAACAACAACATAGATTTAAAGCAGATTATTAAGTTCCCATTCACTAGAATTATCCCAAATTAGTCTAGTGCGATATTAGTTTCATCGATGCTTATTAACAGCAACAGTAAACACGAAGAACAAATAATACTCCAGCCGTGATAGGACTGTCCTAGTTCGCACTGACTGCTACCGTTATGCAGCAGCGCTGGTCAGTCGCTGCAGAAGTACTGCTGCATATCGATAAATCTAGTATCACGCTAGATTAATTTGGGACCACTCTATCGAATGACCACGTGAAATCCCACTTTAAAAAATCGTTATTAACACAACGAAAAACAAACCGACGCTTTCAGTCGACACTCTGCCTCTCATGAAAGGAGTCAGGAGTTGTATTTGTTTGGGTTGATTCCAGCTACACATTGCGAATGCGAATATTTGCTGATATCTGCGGAAAAATCGGACAAAATGCGTCTGTGATTCGATGACTCTTAGGATGGTCACCAATATACATAAGGTGGAATTTAAATGAATTATCATATAAATTAATACACACATGGTTATTTTCAACATCACGGATAAGCCCAATGAAAGTGCAGAATAACACATCCCACTGAATACTTTGATGGAACAGAGCAAATATCTCTTAACTCTTACTGAAGCCGTTAAGAAGTTGAAGAAAAGATGCTACGACGTTATGTTCACAATAGCTTGGTGAGATAGGACCACGTTGCAGTGAACGTCGGTGGGAATGAGCTGCCTGCAGCTTAACACGTCTTCCGTCCAATTGCGAACGCGGACGTGGCCAACACAGACGAAGCTGCGGCACTTGCTATCTGGGGAATTAGGTTCGTTAGCAGGCGGTGGTGTGGGGCGGCGCTGTGCGAGTGAGCGTGCCCAAGACAAAGCCGGAGATATTAGAGGTCGCGTCGCAAATCACTGGCGCGCCAGTGCAGAACGGCTATTTATTAGCTTATCGCACGCAGCTGACCGCAGCCGCCGCCAAATGCTATATGTACACATTCGGCGCACACACCCTGTCAGCTCTTCATTCGCTCCATAAATTTTATTCATTAACGTCCGGTGCGTTCGCCTATCGAGACGCGCTCAAATGTTAAATCATTTCCGCGGTTTCTGTCGGTAGTCCGCTACACCGCGTTACAAATAAATCGCCATATGCGTATCCTTTTAGCTACAACATATGCCAGACTGGCAAGTTTCACTCCTAAATTTCTGCTTGGCAGCATTCGATAATTTCAACTCCCTTCTCCCCTCTTCCCCCCCCCCCCCCCCCCAAATCCGACCGTTTTAAACAGCCTCTAATGCACAATCCACGAAAAATTATATTTTTTTGGATCAATCATTTATCGTTTTCTGTGCACTTTATGTTTAGTAATTAATCGCTAGGGACACCTTCACATGACACGAAGCTGGTGTATAATATCCCCTCCACGATGGTGTGGTTAGAGGCGAGCGTATATAGCGGATTTGACAGGAAAGAGGACATTTTTGTCATGGTTTAAGATGAAAACTACAGACTTCTCACCTTGAAATTATTGATGCAATTCCATTCGATCACACAGAACTTTTGTGTTTCTAGGAACTACGTTTTAGGCTCTATTACCATTATTTGGGAGCTGTACTGTGTTTAACACCGAGACGTAATTTTTATGAGAGAGATATGTTGAGCGTATTTGATTACAGCTGATTAAGTATTCTACTAATTTGCTTTGATTGCTTCTGAAGATCCTACGGATGAACAACTATCATAAATTATGCCAGTTGTCTTACCGTTTATATTCACAGTAAGGAACACTTAGTAAAAATTTCCGATAGAGATGATTCGAGCTTGATCCTCTCGATTTAACGACATATGATTTTGGAATTCATAAATTTCGAATCATTTCCTGATACAACGAACACTTTTTCGTTGTACGCTTTTAACTTTGTCCATATATTTCTGTGATTGATATTTATCTTCCTATTGTTTAGCCGTGCTTCAGTCTGGAACGGCGCTATCGCTACGGTCGCAGGTTCCAATCATGCCTCGGGCATGGATATGTGTGATGTCCTTAGGTTAATTAGGTTTAAGTAGTTCTAAATTATAGGGGACTGATGACCTCAGATGTTAAGTCCCGTAGTACTCAGAGCCATCCTATTGTTCGTCACAACAAAAGCACAGATAATATTTGCGGTAACTGTATTTGAAAATGCACGTTTTATCAATGATAAAGAATGCGGGAAACGAGGTTTATTTACAGTGTCAAACGAATTGTTAGTAATCCGAGATAAAAGTTCATTGATATTTTCTTTACTGACGCTACGTATTAGTCACATTCTCAATTAGATGTATACAGCTTCAGTAGTTCACATAAAACCATGAAGCAGTGTTACAGGAGGAGTCAGACTATTATACGAATTTTTATATATTAGTACATGCTATATGCTAGATGGATATACGTGAAGTGATAAATTCTATATTACTTTATGTTTCTAAGTAAATATTGATTTATGGAACAGGAGTAAATTTTCAGTAAAAATCAGGCACCCTCGTAAACAAAAATACAACTTTGAAACTAACCATGAGGTTTTCATGGCCCAGTCAGAAGTTCTGGAGCTGCTGAATGAAACGCGCCGAATTTTGTATGTCGTGTCAGAATCTGCCCCCAAAGGGCAGATGTTGGTGTGCCATTGCTGCTAACAATTGGACGGAGAGGTTTTTGTTGTTTTCAGACTTTAGGTATCCATAAAGTGTAGATGGCGCACCTGCTCGTGGACGAAGTTTCTTCACCGACTTCTGCTCTGTGAGTGTGTGTTGGAGAAGATCGATGGTCTTCCTCTTCATTGGGTTGGTAGGATCGTCTTCAGTTATTCTGTATGTGTCGTCTTGTAATAAGACCGTACAATTCCCTTAATGTGCTGGGAGGACGGTTGTCTCAGAATCTTCTCGTGGCCGCTTAAGTGATTTTCTCTCTTTCTGGGAAATGTTTGGCTTAGACGGAGCTGACCTAAGAAGTATTCGACATATTGCACGATATATTTCCCCTGTAACGACCCATGGATGTACAAGAACAACCTGTTGCACAGCTCTTATAAATTCTGCTGTTGGTATAGTTGTTCATGCCTGTTAAAATTTAACCCCTTCCCTAGTACAAGCAATGTCACATGGTAAATTATGTTCCGTGTACAATTAATGACAGTTATAAATATACCCAATTGTCAGCGCACACTCTTCAAGCCTGAAGATCAGTCATTACTGCAGAAAGTTTGGTTCATAATTAGTCGAAAAGTAGATCTGATATAATTTATTCTCCAAGTTCAAATGGTTCAAATGGCTCTTAGCACTATGGAACGTAACTGCTGAGGTCATGAGTCCCCTAGAACTTAGAACTACTTAAACCTAACTAACCTAAGGACATCACACACTTACATGCCCGAGGCAGAGTTCAAACCTGCGACCGTAGCGGTCGTGCGGTTCCAGACTGTAGCGCTTAAAACCGCTCGGCCACTCCGTCCGGCTATTCTCGAAGTAGCATATGTGGTTGGATAAGGTGTTTCTTTCATTATGTTTGCATGTGATGCCCTACCATAACATGTAAAGGGCACCATACTCCACCTAATATCCTTATTTTTCAAGCGAACTACTTCTACACTTTGCAGACTGCCAGTACTAACCTCACTGTCTGAGGTACAGTCTGACGTAGAGTCAATGCGGTCTTCCCTAGTATGATGTTCTTCTTCTGGAATTTCCTCCAGATGTTCGTACTTTCTGAGCCCTATAAAAGACTGGAATAACAGAGAACTGTGAAGTGTTTCGATGAACCTTCTGCTAGGCACTTAAATATGATTTGTAGAGTCTCCATGTAGATGTATATGTGGATGTAGATGTAAACTAGAAAGTTATCTTGAGGTGTTGACTATATAAAGTGATTGAGAATGTAGTAAAATTAATACAACATTTATTTTTCGAAAGAAAAAACAGATATAAATTATAATTATTGACTTCATACAGTAACCAACTAACAGCTGGATTAACACGACAATGGAAAACGATATGCAGCCGAGAGCAAGTGGCGATTGAGATCTGTACGCCCTGTCAAGGCCAGAGCAGCAGTACGTTACCCTGTTTTCTTCGTGCTGCAATGTAAATTGCAGCTGGTGAGAAGTGCGCGGCGGTGGCGAGACGTGGAGACGGCAACTGTGAACAGACCGCGGCCACGAAAGAAATGCAAAAATCTCAGGGTCTACCGATCAGGCAGACGGATCGCAATTCACTCTCTACCAGAGCCCTGAAATCTATGGTAGATTCCAGTGTGTGACACACCCGTTTGCTGGTGTTTCCAAGGGCCCATTTGGCCCACTTATTCGACAGACATCACAAGGATACCAAACGTCGAGACTGGGAAACCAAAAACGAATAATTCTGCTCTTGGCACGCGAGGAGTCCGAGACATTTGAAGTCACATTGTTAGTACAGTAAGAACTTCACCACAGGCTCTCCAGTCCAAGTACTCGCAAGTGAAGCCACTCTCAGGACAGGTCCCAAGCAACAGAGTCACATGCCAGACCTTAGACTAGAAGATACTTCCTGACGGGAGTCCAGAACTCTGCTACGCACCCTTCCAGATTAAAGATTTCCGTTTCTCCACGAATGAAACTACCTTCTCTCCGTCTTGAGTCAATCACAGGACTTTGGAGGCGCTAAATCTCCCCTCCTACACGACAGCACAAACTCATGTAGAACCAGCGCAAGAGTTAAAAAACCTGCGTCTCTGAAAAAAAAGAAACAGCCAATTACTGGCTCATTTAAGTGTTTGAGGAGGGGAAAGAAGGTTTCCTCCAAAGTCGGTCGCTTTCCGCAGCAACAAGTGAACAGATACGATCTTAAAGATCTTCATCTAAATCGTCTGTGCCTTGGAACATGTTAATCCTAGCTATGAGGTGTGATAAAGATCCTATCTCTAAACGTTTCTCAGACGCTGGACTTTCTTATACGACCAAGGCGACAGATGGAAGTGGGTGACACGCCTGTTTGCAGTATTGGCGAACACGAAAACTTGTGAAGTTTTGTTAGGCATGGCTCTGCACACAATGCCCAGTTTACGACTCCACTGTATAGATGCGTCCCTTTAGTCCGTCGCCTCCAGCTCAGCCTTCCACTGGCACTGGGGCAGTAGCTCGGCATTGTTCTGCTGGAGACCTGTCTCAACTAGGGGCTGACCTGTTTGCCCTGTACGGCTGTGGACCTGTCCGGCAAGATTTACTAAGGGACGTTCTCGCCGCTAATTGCTTTCAACTCCCAACATGCTGTTTCTATTAACTAAGAATCATAAAAATACTTCATGCTCTTAGCGCCTTCCAGGTTCCATCAACGGCTGGTCAGCCCATCAACTTTCTAGAGTCTTGCTCAAGGTGTATAAGGTTGTAACTAAATTTTTAATAACTTTCCGTGTACGAAAAATAGGTGAGAGGGTAGCTTGTTCTCTCTCAAACTATCAGATGCATTGCCTATTGCTTCTAAATCTCTTTCATTTAGGCGAGGCTTTGGCAGGACAACAATACACATTTATTTACAGGAAAAGCTAAAAATATAACGACTCCCTTCAATAGTCAATCAGACATAATTGATTTCTTACTCTCCAACATTGACTTCTTCAACAATATAGTGTCTATTGTTGCAAAAGCAAGCAGTGACCTCTACTGTTGTGTTCACTGATATCAACATGGATATGGACATGGTAGAACTTCAAACTCAAAGACGGAAGTTTAGAAACGAGTATTAAAGGCAGTCGGGTCATTATTCCTGGGGGATAGCAGATGTACTGATAATGGTGTAAGCATCGTCCACCAACTTGTAGCAGTGTGGCACAGCTATCAGAGCACCATCTGCGTCTACCCTTTAACAGTGAATGCTCACAGAAAAAAAGCTCATTGCGAATAGTGGGGTAATGGAGCTCCTGTGCCCATTTGATACAAAACTGATATCAAATTAATTATGCAAATTAAATTGAACAATTAACTAACACCACGCCCTCATGACATCATGGGTCTCCCCAGCCATCACGTTCATCCCTTCCCTCTTCCTACTTTTCCCTTCCTCATACCCTCTTCACCTCCCCTCTCCTACAGTCCCTGTAAATGATGGGAATTTGTAATTTCAGTGAGAAATAAAAACATGGCGGTAAATTCAATTTTTTGGCGGAATATGAAATTTTTTATGCTCACCTTGAAGCCCAGAGACCACCTGACCTGTTTCATAACACCACCAACAGAGGGCGCTGTTGGTGGTTTCCCTCTCCCCTCTCCCCTCTTCCCTCTCCCCTCTCCCCTCTCCCCTCTCCCCTCTCCCCTCTCCGCTCTCCCCTCTCCCCTCACCCCTCTCCCCTCAGCCCTCTCCCCTCTCCCCTCTCCCCTCTCCCCTCTCCCCTTTCCCCTCTCCCCTCTCCCCTCTCCCCTCTCCCCTCTCCCATCTCCTGTCTCTCCTCTCCTCTCACCCCTCACCATTCCTCCCTTTCCCCTTCCCCCTCCTCTCCCCTCCACTCTCCCTCTGGAAATTGGTGGCAAATGGACTCATTCTGTACTGGGCTGCAGGGCAGAATACATGCAGGTCTTTACTATTTTACGTGCAGTGTTGTACTAGTTAAGCATTTTCAGTTGCCACTGGTCGATCACTAGACAGTCGGTCCACCCAGTTTGTTCAGTAACTGGTAGATACAGAATGGATATTTTAGCTATTAGTCTAGCACTGGAGAGTTACTCCAGACAGCCTATCCAATAGCAATATGGGAAGGATGGGCGATGGTGGTAATAGGACAACAAGCTCTCACTGAAGTCCAATGGAGTTGTTTCCTGCCGATCTACAAATGATTAGTGTTGCCTGGTGGAACAGAGAGATTGGTAATGATGATATTAGAACAACAACCAACTTCCGCACTGCACTTTTTATGTTTTTTAATTTTTTTTGTTTTTTGTTTTTGACGCTCGGTAAATCGAAGTGTCATCATCGACAACGATCCAGACTTCATGCTGTAAGGTTAGCAGGTGCTTGGCTTCCCTTTAGTATGAATAAACTTTTGGGGTCAACTTCTTAGGGCCTGTATATCAGTCTGTAAGATACCGCCAATTTAAGGAATGGCTTAGGGTGTCGTAGTACCAAGAAACGTGGTACCTTATACCGATGCCATGGGATAGGTATTGTTCTGCCCAGATTTCTTATGTGGTACAACGAGTTACACGAGGTGTCTCCTTTACTGTGCAGGTTCGTTGTCCTCTTGCGAACTGACTGAGGTACTCTATCCACATGGAGGGCAGCATGCAAGTCGACGATGCGAGTATAGTGGCTGGCACGAGGTATCCATCTGAGTACTATATTTTGTAAAAGTTGTAGAGGGCCAGTTGGTGATGGGCTGGTAAGACTTCAGACCTAGCTGCCATACAGTATCTTAGAGAGAACCGTCGCATTATATAATCAGAGCTTTGCTGAGGTGCTGAAGTAAGTAAAGTGACCCCCGGGTAAGTCACCCCGGCCCCCAGGGGATATCTAGCCCATGGAGTCTCCAGTTGGTAGACATCGAGGAGTGTTTCTTGCTGAAATAGATGGCTGTCATCTTCGTGGGATTTAGTTGCACTTTATTGGTCAAACCAAGACGCTGTGGCCTCTGTTAGATACTGAAGGCATCGAATACGTCTTCGGCTGGTGCGAAAAGACATATCATCAGCGAACTCTGCAATTTGTACTCCTGTGACAGTTGACAAGTCATTTACATACAGGTTAAATGGTAGTGTGGATAAAACGGATCCTTGAAGCAGCCCCAACTGCGCCACTGGGGTATCAGACGTTTGGCCTTTTACTCTAATGATCATCTTTCCATCTGTCAAAACAGTAGTTAAAAATTTCTCATAATAATTGCATTTAGATGTCAGTTTGTCCAGTTTCCGAATTAGTTGTTCCTTCCATACCTTATCACAGGACGTTTCAATATCTAAGAAGACATCTTCAGTAGCAATAGACAAATTGAAATTTCTGGTAACATCTTCCATCTACATCTACATGATTACTCTGAAATTCATCGAACCACAATCATATTATCTCGCTACCATTCCACTCCCAAAAAGGCGCGGAAAAAGCGAACACCTAAACCTTCTGTTCGAGCTCTGATTTCTCTTATTTTATTTTCATGATCATTCCTACCTATGTAGGTTGGGCTCAACAAAATATTTTCGCATTCGGAAGAGAAAGCTGATGACTGAAATTTCGTAAATAGATCTCGCCGCACGAAAAACGTCTTTGCTTTAATGACTTCCATCCCAACTCAGGTATCATATTTGCCACACTCTCTCCCCTATTATGTGATAATACAAAACGAGCTGCCCTTTTTTTGCACCATTTCGACGTCCACCGTCAATCCCACCTGGTAAGGGTCCCACACCGCGCAGCAATATTCTAACAGAGGACGAAAGAGTGTAGTGTAAGCTTTCTCTTTAGTGGACTTGTTGCATCTTCTAAGTGTCCTGCCAATGAAACGCAACCTTAGGCTCGCCTTCCCCACAATATTATCTATGTGGTCTTTCCAACTGAGGTTTTCGTAATTTTTACACCAAGGCACTTAGTTGAATTGACAGCCTTGAGAATTGTACTATTTATCGAGTAATCGAATTCCAACGGATTTCTTTTGGAACTCACGTGGATCACCTCACACTTTTCGTTATTTAGCGTCAACTGCCACCACACCATACAGTAATCTTTTCGAAATCGCTTTGCAACTGATACTGGTCTTCGGATGACCTTACTAGACGGTAAATTACAGCATCATCTGCGAACAACCTAAGAGAACTGCTCAGATTGTCACCCAGGTCATTTGTATGGATCAGGAACAGCAGAGGTCCCAGGACTCTCCCCTGGGGAATACCTGATATCAGTTAAATTTTACTCGATGACTTGCCGTCTATTGCTACGAACTGCGAACTTCCGGACATGAAATCACGAATCCAGTAGCACAACTGAGACGATACCCCATAGGCTCGCAGCTTGATTAGAAGTCGCTTGTGAAGAACGATGTGAAAAACTTTCCGGAAATCTAGAAATACGGAATCAACTTGAGTTCCCCTGTCGATAGCGGTTCCACCAGACGAAGGAATTGCAACTCTGCTGGTAGTATACATTGGAAGCCATACTTTTCTGCCCTGATCGTGCCATCTGCCACTAGCGCTTATGCTGCCACAAAAATCTTTAGTCATTAGCAAAATAGCATTAAAAGTCTGACTGAAACCCAACCAACATTTGAAAGCAAATGAAACGAATTTCTGAATGACAAATGCTTCTACTCAATCGATGTATTTTCAGATATAAAGTAGTAACTGTATAGAATACTATTTAATTACTACGTGTAAAGAAAACTTACATTAAAGCGACACGTTCCACATCATTACAAAATGTCGTATTCATGATCTATAGAATATTTATTAACGTATGTAATGTACGTAGTTATGTAATGCAGAATCGGATGATTCTACAAAAGGTTTTGCCCAAACCACTAAGGAGACTGTTGCGTTAGTAGTTGTGGCCATTGTAACGTCCATCTGTAGTTAAGGAATAGGATCTACCTTGGCGATCTTCAATGCGGTGGGATAATATTTCATCAAGAGAGAGACATGGTAAATTCTCGTTGAGAACACCGGTGGTTTAAGTGGTAGGTTTTTCAGGTCTAAGTTGCTAATCTTGTCAACACCAGGTGCAGTGTTCCCATTTAGTTCCCTGAGTATGGTTCTAATTTCGCTAGGTCTAGTTAAAAGGGACGGAGCCGGCCACGAGTGGTGATGATCCGATCGACTTCATGTATGGTGGCACACTCGTGTTCCCTCTGGGCACTATTCAGAGGATCCCTCGGAAGCCTCACCTCTGGCTCAAAATCGGTAGTGAATATTTCCGGCCGGCCGGGGTGGCCGAGCGGTTCTAGGCGCTACAGTCTGGAACCGCGTGACAGCTACGGTCGCAGGTTCGAATCCTGCCTCGGGCATGGATGTATGTGATGTCCTTAGGTTTAAGTAGTTCTAAGTTCTTGGGTACTGATGACCTTAGATGTTAAGTCCCATAGTTCTCAGAGCCCTTTGAATCATTTTTTGAATATTTCCGCTTTGATGAGTAGGTCTAATATTAATCCACAAGGAATCTGAAACAGATTTTCTCCAACCACCTGTCTTCTGTCGTTTGCAGGAGGAAGAAGGACAATTTATCCTCCCAGTTCCTACCCACCACTGAAGTAGTCTTCGTCGAAGCTGTCTTTCCAGGCGATGTATCCATCGGTGGAAAGCTGGGTTGCGAGTCCATTGCCATAACATCCTATACGGGTTCTTCTGTAACCATAGGTCTTCGTGTAAGGAAGGCAATGGATCGTGGATCTGGAAGTCATCAACAATAGTAATAGATGACAGTTTGTAGGGGTTCCATAGTTCCCATATTAAGTAATCGATGGCGTACTCGATTTGGTTCAGTGTCTGAAACTGAAGGGTAGGCACAATATTGTTATTTAAGTTACCCTCTAATTGGGCCGAGTTATTTTCCTGGTGAGCTCCCTGGTGCCGTAGATGACTTGACCTTGATAGCAACACCAGCACAGGATCATCGTTCGACGATAAGTCACTGAAAAGTAACAGGAATGGGATTAATCACGATTCTTTGGGTGATAACAATAACGAAGACATCTGGACGTTGATGGATGAAAGAGGGAGTATGGGTGGCCTCAAGAGTTCCGCAGAATTCTAAGCCAAATTCCTGTTCTAGTCGGTGCAGCACCAGTCCCCTAGGTTTGGTAATACGGGAATTCCAGGTATGATGGTTCGCAATTCAGTCACCACCAACAGAATTCTTGGGGTTTGGTGTTAAGATATGATGTAAGTCCTGTGCTATGAGGTGCGCTGATGTGCGATGATATGCCGCCACAAACGTGACCTCTCCCAAGCCTGTCCACGCTGAAACCGCAGTCCCCTCCAGCTCCTGTAAGTTGTGTAGGTCGGCATTCCTCTGAATAATAGTACAGCGAAGGTAAATGGCGGTGGCACCACCTCGTGCAGGTCTGTCAGTGTGGTAACGCACCATATTTGGAAGGTGGAAAGTTTCATTTGCTCGTAGGTGAGTCTCTAACAAGACGACTACGTCGATCTTCTGGCAGACAATGAAATCGTGCAGTTCATATTTCTTACTGAGAACGCCAGTGGCATTCCATAGATAGATGCAAAGATCATTCACATGTACCGCCATGACACTTCGCTGATACCTCAAGCTGAGCAATGTTTCCACAAGTAAAGTGATCTTACTCAGTTTGTCTAAAGCGCTTGCTTATTTTTTCTGTATTGAAATATCATTCCCCGGCCCAATGTGGACAAGAGAGGCCTGTCAGTGGCACAATCCACTGCTCTTCAGGCAAGAGACAATACAGATATTAAAAAGATAAAACGAAACATATAAAAAGACGATGAAAAGAGAAATATGAGAACATGCCAACGAGGGAGACAATAGGGTTAAAATATGCACCTACACAGAGATGCTCATTGAAGGACACAGTTGAAAATGATAAAAACACAACTGGCGATGAGCATAGCACATACAATACATCGAAGTCACAACCACAAGATAGAAGTGGCCTGTAGTATCAAAAATCCTCACCAGAAAGGTGACACTTTAAAACCACTGCACGAGATGGAGTCCACATAACAAAGAATAAAAACTGCTGGGAGGGACCTGCCGAGGAAGGACAGGCCTGAGAGGAGAGAAGAGAGGGTAGACGAGCGGCTGCAGGAGATAGGGCGGCTGGTCAGGTGTTGAACTATGGGCAGTAGACAGGAGGGGTGGGAGGGAGAAAGCGAGTCAGGAGAGAGTCCACAGATGCGAAAGGGATTTGTTGGAAAGCTAGGAGGCGTATAAGGGAGGGAAACACCACTCAGAAGAACGGAAAAAGGCAGGAGACGGAGCCCTGAGGAGGGGGCGAAGGTGCGGTTAGGGTTGGTAAGATTGGTAGATATCAGGGTGGAACTCACCATCCAGAATGGGTAGGCGCTGGAAAGTGCTTTGGGAAAGGATGTGAAGGCTGTAGCAATAGAGAGGGGGCGGGACCCAATGGTAAAGACGCGGCAACGGTTGGGCGATAGAGAGGATAGGGGACTTAAGGGGTGATGAGGACAGAGTGTACGGAAAATGTACTGGGTTCAGATGCGTACTAGGAAAAGGAGATGTTGGAAGGGGATGAGGTCATATAGGATCCATGTGGGGGATAGGAGGCAGATATGAAAAGCGAGGCAGGGAGCATGGCACTAAAGGATTTGGATGGGTTCATAGACTCTGGGTGGGATGGAAATCCAAGTAATACTGACATAGAAAAAGATGGGATCAAGGCTGAGCAAGACAGGTGTTTCAGGAGGTGGAGTCTATTGTGGGCTCCATTTTGGATCATAAGAAGATGGGCTGGTGAGATGACAGTTGAAGGTGAGGCCAAAATATTTAAGGGTAGGAGTGAGTTTGATATGACGACCAAAAATGGTCAGGTAAAAACCGTGGAACTGGAATGGGGGGGTGGTACACGTATGATGCTTGCATGAGTCTTGGAAGTGTTGAGGTGAAGGCTGCACCATGTAATGAACTGGTGAAGCTTAGTTTGAAGGGCATGTTGGGACTATTGAAGGGTAGGACAGAGGGTCAGGAAACCAGTGTGAACGTCATATTGGAGTAGTTAAGCTGGTACCGGAGGTTTGAACATATTTACATCTAATAATCGATGATTTTGTGTTGCTACCTGAAGATAGGTAGTACTTGACAGTCAAAGATTATAATTCCAGGTAATCCTTACAATGAAAGTCAGAATAGTAGTGCCAAGACCATTTCACATTATTTTCAACAAGTTGTGGAAGAAAGCATCCAGGGAAAAATTGGATGCTGTAATTACTCAATGTTCTTCGTGTCCCTGGGAATTCCCTATTACTATAGGGAAAAACATGAGAAAACCTATGACTTTTAATTGACATCTGATTGGAGAACACAGTGATCATCACTGCTCCCTATCCACTGCCTCACATAGACAAAACACGTGATCGATCAGGAAATTGCAAGTATTTTTTTTACTCTTCATACGATGTCAGCCCGTCATCAAATTCCTATAGCACCTACACACTTACTAAACAGCATTTGTTGTGTCTTCCAGACTATATGAATCTCAAAGACTAGCTTCTGGTCTGAGACACACGTCGAGTGCTTTACAACTGTTTGCAGATCTACTATTGCTTCCATCAACTATGTGCTTAATATATCTCAATGGTATTACTGTCTTTCATCGACAATAGAAGTAACGCCAAACTGGCTAATGAATGAACTCTCACGGTTATAATGAAAATGGATGGAAGATTTGATATCAATGTCTCACTGACAACAAGATTGTCAGAGGCAAGGCACAAACTCATACTGTAGAAGGACAGTGAACGAAATGAAACAAGCCCTTCTTGATGAAACCTTTACGCCATTCGCTCATAGCGACTTATGGAATTCATGTAAAACGTAAATCAGGTTGTCTGGGTGAGGATTTGAGTCTGTGTCTTCCTGAATATGATTCAAGTGGAATCACTCTGCTGTAGTTTCAAGGTTCAGACCTGGGTTTGGAACGGGAAGAAATCTTCTTTTGTGGAGTCTCAGGTACAGTGCCTGAGCCACATTTTAAGATCCACTGGGGTGAAACCTGATTGACAGACGCCATTGATAATTTTCCTGTATCTTAAAATGTCAAGGAACTAAGTCGTATTTTAACTTGGCTTATTACTATTGCAGACTCAACCAGTTGCTGTCAAAAATTCTTTCATTGTATATCTCAAGAATCGAATACCTTTCAATTAGACTTAATAATGTTAGACAATAATCCACCCACACCTAGGAAAGCCGTTTATTGTGTCTTTCAATGCTATTGGTTATGCTGTGGGTTGTGTCAAAGTTAGAAACAGGCTGACCAAGAAACAAAACTGGTTGTGTATCTCACCAGCTCAATAAAGCAAAGCTTAATTACTGCAGTGATATGACAGGTCTTAGAGCTAAGTGACTACAGTTACAAGGTATCTCATAATCTGTGAAAGATGCATGAAACGCATATGCACCTGGCACAAATCCCCATGTTTTGCCGGCAGATGAAGTATATATTGGAGAACTGCGGGAGGCACAGGAACAGGATGCTGAACGCAGAGTACGCGAAAGAACTTGCCCCCCTTCTGACAGCCGTGTACCGCAAGTCTCTAGAGGAGCGGAAGGTTCCAAATGATAGGAAAAGAGCACAGGTAGTCCCAGTCTTCAAGAAGGGTTGTCGAGCAGATGCGCAACACTATAGACCTGTGTCTCTGACGTCGATCTGTTGTAGAATTTTATGTTTTTTGCTCGAGTATCATGTCGTTTTTGTAAACCCAGAATCTACTCCGCAGGAATCAGCATGGATTCCGGAAACAGCAATCGTGTGAAACCCAACTCGCTTTAATGTTCATGAGACCCAGAAAATATTAGATACAGGCTCCCAGGTAGATGCTATTTTCCTTGACTTCCGGAAGGCGTTCGACACAGTTCCGCACTGTCGCCTGATAAACAAAGTACGAGCCTACGGAATATCAGACCAGCTGTGTGGCTGGATTGAAGAATTTTTAGGAAAAAGAACACAGCATGTTGTTATCAATGTAGAGACGCCTACAGACGTTAAAGTAACCTCTGGCGTGCCACAGAGGAGTGTTATGAGGCCATTTCTTTTCACAATATACATAAATGATCTAGTAGATAGTGTCGGAAGTTCCATGAGGCTTTTCGCGGATGATGCTGTAGTATACAGAGAAGTTGCAGCATTGGGCGGTTATAGCGAAATACAGGTAGATCTGCAGCGGATAGACACTTGGTGCAGGGAGTGGCAACTAAACCTTAACATAGACAAATGTAATGTCTTGCGAATATATAGAAAGAAGGCTCCTTTATTGTATGATTATATGATAGCGGAACAAACACTGGTAGCAGTTACTTCTGTAAAATATCTGGGAGTATGCATGCGGAACGATTTGAAATGGAATGATCATATAAAATTAATTGTTGGTAAGGCGGGTACCAGGTTGAGATTCATTGGGTGAGTCCTTAGAAAATGTAGTCCATCAGCAAAGGCGGTGGCTTACAAAACACGCGTTCGACCTATACTTGAGTATTGCTCATCAGTGTGGGATCCGTACCACATCGAGTTGACGGAGGAGATAGAGAAGATGCAAACAAGAGCGGCGCGTTTCGTCACAGGGTTATTTGGTAACCGTGATAGCGTTACGGAGATGTTTAGCAAACTCAAGTGGCAGACTCTGCAAGAGAGGCGCTCTGCATCGTGGTGTAGCTTGCTCGCCAGGTTTCGAGAGGGTGCCTTTCTGGATGAGGTATCGAATATATTGCTTCCCCCTAGTTATATCTCCCGCGGAGATCACGAATGTAAAATTAGAGAGATTCGAGCGCTCACGGAGGCTTTCAGACAGTCGTTCTTCCCGCGAACCATACGCGACTGGAACAGAAAAGGGAAGTAATGACAGTGGCACGTAAAGTGGCATTCGCCACACACCGTTGGGTGGCTTGCGGAGTATAAATGTAGATGTAGATGTAGAACGCCACTAGTTTTGTACTATTCTGGACCTCTTGACTGAAAGTAGCATATTACACCATATCACGGTACAAGGGAATTGAACTGTGTTCCTTACAGTTCGATTGCTCTCCCTTTAAATGTTGCTTACAGCGTTACTCTCAGTTCTCGCCATGTGCAATCTTTCGTTTATTAGCGATTCCAAGGGGGTGCTGTGTTCTCGGCCAGGAGTGGTTGCTCGTTGCACTCGCAGCAAGGGGTGACGGAAAGCCGGCAGTGGGGAGTGGTCTCGAGTAGTTCGACCGTTGTCGACGCTCTATGCCTAGTGTGGACGTGGCCTCAATGAGGTTACTGGGGTCTGGACGTAATAGTGGTGTCTGATTCAAGGCGTTATGGAAATTCTATCAGTTCTGTTTCCTCTATGTTGCCAGTGTCGAAGCAAGAGTGTGTCCCGGTACTGCTCGCTATTTGTTGGAGTGTTTATCAATCAAAGGAAGATCTATCGTACACCATCGCTTAGCCGTGGTCGACATTCAAATTCCGCTAAAACGGTGATTAAGTAACCAGGCGATATTGCCGGAGTTATTCGTCATGACTACTGTTGACTGTTCCTATCAGACTCTTTACTATTCTCTTCCGTTTATTCCGTTGTGTGCTGTTGGGTTCATTTAATATTCACCCCAATGTGTTAGAAATGTATTCTTGTAATGTTGTTGTTGAGTCCTGGGTTTGTTTAAATCGATAAGCAGGACGTCCCATACCACTCACGACGCCCATCAGGCAACCAACTTACACTCCTGGAAATTGAAATAAGAACACCGTGAATTCATTGTCCCAGGAAGGGGAAACTTTATTGACACATTCCTGGGGTCAGATACATCACATGATCACACTGACAGAACCACAGGAACATAGACACAGGCAACAGAGCATGCACAATGTCGGCACTAGTACAGTGTATATCCACCTTTCGCAGCAATGCAGGCTGCTATTCTCCCATGGAGATGATCGTAGAGATGCTGGATGTAGTCCTGTGGCACGGCTTGCCATGCCATTTCCACCTGGCGCCTCAGTTGGACCACCGTTCGTGCTGGACGTGCAGACCGCCTGAGACGACGCTTCATCCAGTCCCAAACATGCTCAATGGGGTCAGATCCGGAGATCTTGCTGGCCAGGGTAGTTGACTTACACCTTCTAGAGCACGTTGGGTGGCACGGGATACATGCGGACGTGCATTGTTGGAACAGCAAGTTCCCTTGCCGGTCTAGGAATGGTAGAACGATGGGTTCGATGACGGTTTGGATGTACCGTGCACTATTCAGTGTCCCCTAGACGATCACCAGAGGTGTATGGCCAGTGTAGGAGATCGCTCCCCACACCATGATGCCGGGTGTTGGCCCTGTGTGCGTGTTTGGCGCAGTGCAGGTAAGCGCCACAATCAGGACTGCATACGACCATCATTGGCACCAAGGCAGAAGCGACTCTCATCGCTGAAGACGACACGTCTCCATTCGTCCCTCCATTCACGCCTGTCGCGACACCACTGGAGGCGGGCTGCACGATGTCGGGGCGTGAACGGAAGACGGCCTAACGGTGTGCGGGACCGTAGCCCAGCTTCATGGAGACGGTTGCGAATGGTCCTCGCCGATACCCCAGAAGCAACAGTGTCCCTAATTTGCTGGGAAGTGGCGGTGCGGTCCCCTACGGCACTGCGTAGAATCCTACGGTCTTGGCGTGCATCCGTGCGTCGCTGCGGTCCGGTCCCAGGTCGACGGGCACGTGCACCTTCCGCCGACCACTGGCGACAACATCGATGTACTGTGGAGACCTCACGCCCCACGTGTTGAGCAATTCGGCGGTACATCCACCCGGCCTCCCGCATGCCCACAATACGCCCTCGCTCAAAGTCCGTCAACTGCACATACGGTTCACGTCCACGCTGTCGCGGCATGCTACCAGTGTTAAAGACTGCGATGGAGCTCCGTATGCCATGGCAAACTGGCTGACACTGACGGCGGCGGTGCACAAATGCTGCGGAGCTAGCGCCATTCGACGGCCAACACAGCGAGCGATTCCTGGTGTGTCCGCTGTGCCGTGCGTGTGATCATTGCTTGTACAGCCCTCTCGCAGTGTCCGGAGCAAGTATGGTGGGTCTGACACACCGGTGTCAATGCGTTCTTTTTTCCATTTCCAGGAGTGTATATGTGACTTAAATTTGCATTTGTCTAACTTGTTTTTCCCGTTTTCTATGACACTTTAGTTAATTAGTTAGATAACTATTTTTTAAATTATGTAAATTATGTAAAACTTGTTCCACCCGTGAAACGGGTTTTTGACATGCGATGTTCTCTCGTTTTTGGGTTTTGGTCAAGTCCACATGATGTCAACTTAATAATCTCTTAAGTGTCTCACCACTTGCAACAGTCATATGGGGTACATCTAACTAATTACTTAGGTTAATTGATAGTAATTTTTTCGGTTCATTCCAGCCTTCTCATTTCTTGAGTGACTATCGGGTCTTCTATTTTCTATCCTTATTCTGGATGTGCGAATGCTCGTAATCTTCAATAATTTATTAGCGTGTCTGTTCCTATATACCGTTACAGTTTCCCGGCTCCTGGTGGCAGTTGCGATTTCTACCTGTTTGTTCTTCAGCCAGTCACTTCAATTAATGAGATTAACACCTTATGGAGGTCAATCTTTACCTGCCTCAGCTATAGGGTGGGGTTTAATTCCTCAACCTAGCTTTAGGCCACCGCTGGTCCATTAGGATTCCGTTGATCTTTTTTCTTTTAATAAATGGTTTAAATGGCTCTGAGCACTATGGGACTCAACTGCTGTGGTCATCAGTCCCCTAGAACTTAGAACTACTTAAACCTAACTAACCTAAGGACATCACACAGATCCATTCCCGAGGCAGGATTCGAACCTGCGACCGTAGCAGTCGCATGGTTCCGGACTGCGCTCCTACAACCGCGAGACCACCGCGGCTGGCTCCGTTGATCTTATGATAGTTTTATAGAGCTCTAGAGAGTAATTTATTGTGGCAGAGTTTGTTCAGTTGGTTTTACGTGCTCAATGTGATCCCAAAGTAATGGTTTTAGGAATAATTTGTAACCATTTTTATATGCTAAAGTGTTCAGGGTGAAACAGAGTTTTGTTTGAAGCCTGTTTATATATATTTATTATATCTTTAAATTTATTATGCTGTTTGCATCATTTAATGAATATGTCCCTATTTAATGGGTGCTAGATTTATCCTGTCTTAGTGTTTAAGTATGCCCTTTGAAATTAAACTAACGGATCCGGCTTTTTGTAACACGTGAATTTGTTTTGTTCTCCGTGCTCTACAATTTATCTCGCCAAAAAGTGTTTCAGCGCTATAATGTATATCAGTCAAATCCGATCAAAGTATTTCTCCAGTTTTACTTTTTATTCCCTAATTTTCGTGGAATATTAATTTCTAAATTTGCAAGTCTTAATCTGTTTTGTTTAAATTATTGTCAGTATAGCTGTGACCTTCCTAATCAATCGCAACACGTGATTTTTGGTGTTTTAACTGGTTGCGTTGCAATAAATGCAAACTTAGAGTGAAGCTTGTTGGTAGTTCATATTCCCCGGTTCCTCATCCTCAGTAACGCTATAATAATTTTTTTTTTATTAAACCTTGTTTTAAGATTTTTAGGCGAGTTACTGGGAGAAAAGAAAAGGAGGCGTTTCAGGAATCAGTCTATCATACCACAAGTTCTCCAGTATCGTATCTTCACACAAAGCCATGAGAGTACTAAACCCTTCTATAGTTGACAGTCTATCTATCTATATCTGAATCCCGCTCCAGCTACTGCCGGGTCTGGGTGCTGACGAGTCCTCTCCATTTTGCTCGGTCCTCCCACCACTTTTCTTCCTCCACTTGCTGCCAAGTCACATCTCTCCTTTCAACAGATATTCTCACTCCCATTTTCCACCGTGTTCTTGGGCGCCCTCTAGGTCTTTTCCCATCCATCTTTGGTTCTTCCATAATTTTGGGGAGTCTCTGTCCATGCATCTTCTTAACATGCCCATACCATCTTAATCTCCTTCTTTCAATTTCTTCTCTCACACTTTCTTGTTTGAGGTCCTTTCTAATCTCTACATTCCTTACTCTGTCCATTCTTGTTTTTCTCTTAACTGCTCTGGGAAATTTCATTTCCCCTGCTTGCAGTCTGCTCCAGTCCCTTTCTGTCATTGTCCATGTTTCTCCACCATAGGTGACAATAGGAATGTAATAATTCTTATACATAAGGAGTTTTGCCCTTTCTGACGCCTCATTATTCCAAATCAGATGTTTTATTGTTTGGTAGAAATTGCCTCCCTTCTGTAACCTCCTATTAATTTCGTTATTTATTCTTCCATCCCTAGATATTTCACTCCCTAAATAAGTGAAACGTTCCACCATTTTGAGGGGTTCTCCATTCAAGGTAATATTTCCATTGATTCCTTTCTCTCTTCCAGATACCATTACTTCACTCATATCTTTATTTATTTTTAATCCATACCTTTTCATTATTTCCTTCCACGCATCAAGCTGTAACTGTACATCTACCTCTTTATCACCCCATATTACCGAATCATCTACCAAAATCATCTTTTTGTCTTTTTCTTTTACTATATCTTTAACTGCCCTATTCATTAAAAAGCGCAGGAGATAGAATACTTCCTTGCTTAAGTCCTTGTCTTATTTCGAAGTATTCAGAGTTCCGCAATGGTGTTCTAATTCTACAATTGTGGCCTCTGTACATTGTCTTTATAACATTAATGTATCCATTCTTCCCAGAGTCTTTCCCTGTCAGCTGAGTCATATGCCTTTTCTATGTCTACAAAAACCATTATCGCCCTTTTGTTATACTCCCAACTTTTTTCCATCAGTTGACGGATAGAAAATATCAGGTCGATCGTGCTCCTTCCTTTCCTAAACCCATGCTGTTCTTCACACAGATCCTTTTCTATCTTTTCACTTATTCGATTTAGTACAATACTTTCAAAAATCTAGGCTGTATGACTAATGAAGATTATTCCTCTGTAGTTTTTACAAAGTCTTTTATTGCCTTTCTTGAAGATAGGAACAATGTCTCCTATTCTCCAGTCGTCAGGTATTTTACTATTTCTCCACTTGCTTGATAGTACTCTATACAGCCACTGCATTCCCACTGGACCTGCTGCTCTTATCATGTCCACTGATACTTCATCAGGTCCTGGGGCTTTCCACTCATTCATCTTCTTCACAGCTTTTTCCATTTCTTCCCGTGTAATTTGTCCTAATTTTGCTTCCAAACTTATCTCAATTTCTCCATTATTTGTTGTTTCCTCATGTACCTGCTCCTCAGTGTTTAACAGCTTCTTAAAATGTTCTTTCCAGAGATCTTTTATATTCCGTGGATCTTATATAATGGTACCGTCCTCTGTTTCCATCTTTACTGGTACTTCAGAAGCCTTTCTTTTTATTTTTCACGATTTGATAGAACATTTTCTTATTGCTCTTCACATCTTCATAAAGCTTTTTTGTAAACTCTTCCCATGCCTCTTTGTTTGCTGTTTCCACTATTTCTTTGCACTTCTTCTTTTCCTCTATATATATTTTATGGCCTTAGTCATTTTTAGTTTTCCACCAATTTCTCCATGCTCCATTTTTTCTTCTAACTGTTTCGATTGCGGTATCATCCCACCAACTTGTCTGTCTTATTTTTTCCTTTCAAGATGTTCTGCCACATACTTTTTGTGCTGCTTCGACTAAAGTGTCTTTGAATAAACTCGATTCTTTTCCTACATCGCAGAAAACTTCTTTTGGAAATTTTTGTGTTATTAATTCTCTGTACTTCTCAGCACATTCACTCCCCTTCAATTTCCAATCCCGTATCCTCATCACTTTCTTCTGTTTTCTATTTTTCACACACTGATTCATTTTCCATTTTCCCACCAGTAATCTATGGTCTCCATCTGCACTCGCACTTGGAATTACCTTCACATTTGTTACTTTCTCTCCCCATTCCCTATCTACTAGAATATAATCAATTAAACTCTTCGTTCTTCCATCCCAACTGTATCTGGTGATAACATGACTTTCTCTCTTCATAAACCAGTTGGTTGCTATTTTCATTCCATTCCTCAGGCACAAATCCAGGAGTCTTTCCCCTTCTTCATTTCTGGCTCCATATCCAAAACATCCCAATACTTGCTCAAATCCCTTTCTGTCTCTGCCTATCTGTGTACTAAAATATTCCATCACTGTATTAGCACTCTTTATATGGTTTTCTAACACATTTTCAAAGTCCATCTTCTCTTCTTCGCTACATCCCACTTGAGGTGCATAAATCGGGATTACTTTTAGTGTTTCTTTTTGGTATCTCAGGTTTAAGATGATGATCCTGTCTGATATATATCTCACATTTTCAATACAGCTTTGTACATTCTTATTCACCATCACTGCCACACCATTTATTCCAGACCTGTTATTCCCACTCCAGTACAGTTTCCCTCCTCCTCTCAAATTCTTCTCACCTTTTCCCTTCCACTTTGTTTCGCTTAATCCCAATATATCTAAGTTCCCCTCTGTTGTACATCTGTCATTTCTTCCATTTTTCCACTGAGAGTTAATGTATTAAGGGTGCCAATATTTAGTTTATTTTTTAGTCCAGTTGGTTTCATCTTCTTGTACTCATGAATATCATCAGGTCTCCCATCATTTGCACCAGTACTTGAAGAAGCAGTGGGGTCAAATCCTGAGTGATTCGTTCCGAGGCTCGTCTGTGTTTTGAAAGCAATATATGAAGACTTTCCTACTGGCTTGCTAGGCCTAACGCAAGGAAGGATTTTCTGTTGGGGTTGTCTCCCTTAGCCTTTGGAGTTTATCCTCCACCACAAGGCAGTGGTTCCCTTCTAATTGACAGTATGCCACCAATATGACATAATATGAAGGAAAGGCCATCAATGTCATATTGAGAGCTATACATGCAATAGTGCTCCATGTACACACAGGGTACAAAACACAACAACCAAAGCAAACCTTTGCTGAAGCGTCAAGACATTTTGAGGTAATAAATTTAGGAATTTTGGGACCTTTCAAACGAACTCGGTATGAGATACGGTAAATATTTTCAATCATTCATCACCTCTTATATCATCTAGTCTTGGGGCAAATCGCTGATATGACAGCAGAGATAGTAGCCAGAATATTTTTAATGAATCTAGTCTTGCCTTTCTAATGCCTTGAAGAGATTATTACAAACTAAAGGACAAATTATATGTTTGCTCCAGTTGTGCATTTAGGAAGCCTTAGTGAATTAAGAACTGGAGAATTTCCCCTTTTCAACGTAAAACAAATTCCAATAATGTAATGGGTTCATTAGCTAATCGTGAAGATGTTATCTTACTATGTCAACTAAATTCATAACAACTGAGACTTGCTTTTATCTTACATTTAATCCGCCTACAATGGCTGCATCAGCGAACTGAAGGGCACTTACCCTGTGAGGTTGTATCCAGATAAACAAATAGTCCTCCATTTGAGATGTATAACTTACCGCCAGGTGTTGATTCCAGTGAAGTCAGAAGCCTTGTCTGAAGACTTAAGACTACCTGGGGAAAGGTATAACTCAGAAATTTTAAAGCCCCTGCTATGCAGGTAATAGATGAGAAAAGGCGCCATACTGTCCGTTCAAGTACAGAGGTACCACCTTTTACTAAGGAATCTCTCACTCAAAAATGCTAAAAAAACTCTCCTACTGTTTGATATCATCACATGAAAATGCTGAGATACAGTTAGCAGCCAGCACTGTAGTGATTCACTTCGGTACGATGAAACTACACCACAGCCTTTAACGCCACTATTGGACATAATTACAGAGGAACTTCAGTGTGACAGACCCAATACTTCTAGAGAAGTGAAGAAGTCTTCCAAGCTCAGCAACACATGGATAAAGATTGTGTTCTGGGCATTTGTATGTCCTGCGGTCGCAGGGCACAGTATGGCTCTCCTTCATGGTTCTCCTTGAAATTTCACTGACCTTTCGACAATAAATTCAGAGTAATTCTCCAGTACTTCATGGCTTATGAGTGGTAGGTTTGTGACTATGGAGAGTCATACCTGCTCATACAAACCCTTCTGTTTCGTTCTCATCCCATGATGTAACCGACCTTCTATTACCTCTCTGTTGACATGTACACACATGTTTTAGTTGAACTGAAACTTTGTACCTCCCCTACTTGGAGATCACAACAGCAAAGAATTTTAGATATGGTCATATCTTTCGATGGAATAGACACCACACTGTAGTGTCCCAAGTATTACGCGAAGATCCTACGATTATACCAGCAAGTTTAATTCTGTCTTCACATTTTCTCTACATCACTGTGTCTGGGCGTCTCCCATCTATAACAGTACGATACATTTCGGTCCATTCATTTTCTGCTATGTGGTCATTTAATGTTTCTTAAAGGCAAGCCACCATTTGCCATTCATACAGTCACTGTGGTTCCAAGACTACCAAACACATTACAGTTTCCAAATAAAGACAGGCAGAAGTTATTAGAGATTCGTGCTTGTAGGGAGATCAAGCGTCAAGCATACCACAACTACCAACATCATACCTTAGCAAAAGGTCGTGCCGATAACCCGAGAAGATTCTGATCCTACGGAGAATCGATAAGTGGAGAGTCAAAGTGTTCTATCCAGTCACTCAACCACCAGTCGAGTGTCGAAATAGAGAACAGAAAAAGAAATTCTAAACTTTCAAATTTATCGTTTAAGAAATTATTCAAGCAGCAGGATCTCTCAAACATACTGTGATTTGTACGTAGAACAGACTCCTGTATTGAGGACACAGAAATAGACGTACCCAGCATAGAGAAGCAACTGTAAGAGTTGTTAACAAACAAGTCAGCAGGTCTGGATGGAATACAAATTTGGGTTTACAAAACGTAGCCTGCAGTAAAAGTTCCTACCTTCGCTTGCACTTACAGCAAATCAGTAGGAAGTAGAAGCAACTAAAAAAAGCGCACATGACAGCTGCGTATGACAAGGGTAAAAGAGCGAACCCATAAAATAAAATTTCCTTGACATCGGTTTGTTGTAGAAATATTGAACATATTCTCATTTTGAATCAAATAAATGACGTTCAGGTAGAAAAGGCTATTTCCAGAAGTCGGCATTGTCTTAGCATACAACGCCCTTGCGAAATTCACCTTAAGCTTTTCTCACATGATTTCACGCAAACCATGGATGAAAGGCAAGAGGCAGTTACCATATTCCTATAATTGAGGAAATCGTTCCACATGGTAACCTAGTGCAGACAGGTACGTGGATACGTGTTAGTTTCCCAGATAAGTGAGTGCCTCGAAAACGTCTCTAGAAATAGAAACATGTAAATAGTCCTCTACAACGAGTGTTCATCACAGACAGCGGTATCGTTAGGAGTACCCAAGAGAAGTCTGATAGGATCGCTCTTGTTCTCTATACACATAAATGATATGACGAGCAGGGTGAGCTACAATATGCAGCAGTTCGTTGATGAAGCTGTGGTGTACAGAATGGTGCCATCGTTGAGTCACTGCAGGATTGCACAATCCGACTGATGGTAATTTCTAGTTGTTGTAGTGAATGGCAGCTGCTTTAAATGAAGAAAAATGTAAGTTACTGCAGATGTGTACGATAAACAGTAGTACTACAATCGAATACAGTATCTGTAGTCAGCTGCTTGAAACAGTTACGACCTCTAAACATCTATAAATATGCACGAATATCGTTGCGTAGTGAAATGAATTGGAGCGAGCATATGAGGACTGTAGCAGTTAAGGTGATTGGTCGAATTCGGTTTATTGGGAGAATTTTAGGAATGTTTCATTCATCTGTAACACTACTGTGGTCCATTCTTGAGTACTGCTCGAGTGCTTGGTTTCCCTACCAGTCCAGATTAAAAAAAGATATCGAATGAATGCGGTGTTGGGCTGCCAGATATATTACTGGTGTATTCGCTCAACGTGTAAGTGCTATAGAGATGCTTCGCGAATTTCAGCATAAGAACGGTCTTGGCTACAAAGTTACAATGCATTTCACCTTGTTAGGGCATCGTCAGATTGTCAATAATTGTACTTGCGCATTTCAGTACATCCTTGCTAGGTTATTGGTTTTTATGTGTTCTAAGATGTTTCTGGAGGTACATGGGGATGAGCTTCTCACTGAGACATTGTCTATACAAGCTTAAATTCATACAAGCCTTCAAAATCTTGAATTTAGTTTTTTTTTTAAAGCAGGCCGCAGACATCTTGTTTTCCCCACAAGACAAATTCATATATAAATTATTCCATTCCATTGTGGCAGGGTGGTAAGGCCAACAGTGTCGAATTATCTCAGAATAAAACAGTCCTGGTTGCGAAATTATTTAATATGCATGAAACTTTCTCCATTTTGGGGAATCATCAGATTGGCTATAAGTGTCCTTGGTAGAGAGCATCACGAAGGCGTTTATCAGTATGAGGTTCAATAGACAATGTCTCATTTAGAAGCTCATCTCTGTGTATCTTCATAAATATCTTAACATACGTGAAAACCAATACCCTAACAAGGGTGTACTAAAACGCACAATGACTCTTATTGATAATCTGATATTGTCGTAATGAGGTGAAACGAGTCATCGATATTAAATAATCTGGCAACCAAGACTGTTTTTACTGAGAAATAATTCGACATTGGTTGCTGTAACACCCTTCCAAAATGGAATAGAATAATTATTAAGCTCCATGAACTCACATTAAAACACCTGGAGGAAAGACGATGCTATTTTTGTGGAAAATTTTAGAGAACCGGCAGTTGAAGCTAACAGCAGAACAGTTCTACTGTCGCTAGCGTACATGTCGGGTGAGGACGACGAAAATAAGATAAATTACGTCTCACACAGGACATATAAATAGCCGCTTTCTCGTCACTCATCTTGACATGCAGCATACGGTGGCTTGAGGAGCATGTATGTAGATGTGGAAAGTAGATATTAACATTTTATCCTAATATGATTCCTACCATCATTCACATGCATTGAACCCCAGTCTCCATATCAGATTATTCCTTGTGCACCACTACCTTTACCTCGATGTGAGGAAGGAAATCCAAAAATTAATTTGCAATAGTAGGAAGACTATAGGAACTTGAAATCACTTCCCACACAAGTGAATGAGAAGAGCCACTCCAGCTGCCTACACACAGTGTCAGTCATGACCCGAGTCATCGGAAACCATCAGGTGAAAAGTCACTCCCACCCCTCTGCCTTTTCTCTCCCGTCTCCAACCAGTATCAATTCAGTACTGTAGCAGCCATGGAATTGAAATATACCGACACATCTTAATATTTGAGTGGGCAAGAAAACAAGGTATCGAATCACATTCTAGCTGTGCAGTTATGTAAACATCATTTCATTTGCGTAAAAAGGGCGCCAAGTTGAAAGACGTACAGTGTTTGCAAAAAAAGTAAGAAGACATCACATAGTGAGATCAGAAATTGAGTCCGCCTTGATCTGAAACACCTTGTTATTTACTTATTTCTTTATTTTCCCAAACTAGTTTCAGCGACAAATATCACCATTATCAGCGGGGTTTTTTAATCTAAAACATGCAGAAAATGGGATTGTTGTACAATCACAGTAAACCATTATTACGTTTTTACAATTCGTCTTTTGGAATATAGTTTTCTATTGATACATTCATACTACATTATTTATTGAATGTTTTACAGCATGTATACCGCAGAGACAGGCTGGACAGTGAAGGGGGAGGCGTACTTATAGCGATAAGAAGTGGAATACTATCGAAGGAAATTGACAGAGATCCGAAATGTGAAACAATTTGGGTGAAGGTCACGGTTAAAGCAGGCTCAGACTTGGTAACTGGATGTCTCTATAGGCCCCTGGCTCAGCAGCTGTTGTGGCTGAGCGTCTGAAGGATAATTTGGAAAATCTTTCAAGTAGATTTCCCCACCATGCTATAGCTCTGGGTGGAGATTTTAATTTGCCGGATATAGACTAGGAGAATCAAACGTTTAAAACGGGTGGCAAGAACAAAGAATCCAGTGAAAATTTTTAAGTGCTTTATCTGAAAAATACCTTGAGCAGTTAACCAGAGAACCGACTCGTGTCGAAAACATGCTAGACATTCTGGTGACAAACAGACCCGAACTATTTGAATCAGTTAACGCAGAACAGGGAATCAACGATCATAAAGCAGTTACGGCGTCGATGACTTTAGCCGTAAATAGAAATATTAAAAAGGTAGGAAGATTTTTCTTTTTCGCAAATGTGACAAAAAGCAGATTTCAGAGTACTTGATGGCTCAACTCAAAAGTTTTGTCTCAAGAACAGATAGTGTTGAGGATCAGTGGACAAAGTTCAAAACCATCGTACAATATGCGTTACATGAGTAAGATCGTAAGACAAGGAGAAGAGCCACCGTGGTACAACAACCAAGTTAGAAAACTGCTGGGGAAGCTAAGGGAAATTCTCAGCAAACAAACATACCCAAAGCCTTGCAGACAAACAAATTTACGCGAAGCAAAATGTAGTGTGAGGAGTTTATGCGAGGGTTATGCGAGAGGCATTCAATGAATTCGAAAGTAAAGTTCTATGTAGTGACGTGGCAGAAAATCATAAGAAATTTTGCTCTTATGTCAAAGCGGTAATTGGATCAAAACAAAATGTCCAGTCACTCAGTGACCAAAATGGTACTGAAACAGAGGATGACAGACTAAAGGCCGAAATACTAAATGTCTTTTTCCAAAGCTGTTTCACAGAGGAGGACTGCATTGTAGCTCTTTCTCTAGATTTTTGCACAGATGCCAAATGGTAGATATCCAAATAGACAAGCGTAATGTGCTGCGAATACATAGAAAGAAAGATGCCTTATCATTTAGCTACAATATAGCAGGTCAGCGACTGGAAGCCTTTAATTCCATAAATTATCTGGGAGTATGCGTTAGGAGTGATTTAAAATGGAATGATCATATACAGTTGATCGTCGGTAAGCAGATGCAAGACGGAGATTCATTGGAAGGATCCTAAGGAAATGCAATCCTAAAACAAAGGAAGTAGGTTACAGTACGCTTGTTCGTTCGCTGCTTGAATACTGCTCAGCAGTGGGGGATCCATACCAGATTGGGTTGATAGAAGAGAGAGAGAAGATCCAACGGAGAGCAGCGCGCTTCGTTACACGATCATTTAGTAATCGCGAAAGCGTTACGGAGATGATAGATAAACTCCAGTGGAAGACTCTGCAGGAGAGACGCTCAGTAGCTCGGTACGGGCTTTTGTTGAAGTTTCGTGAACGTACCTTCACCGAGGTGTCAAGCTGTATATTGCTCCCTCCTACGTATATCTTGCGGAGAGACCATGAGGATAAAATCAGAGAGATTAGAGCCCACACAGAGGCATACGGACAATCCTTCTTTCCACGAACAATACGAGACTGCAATAGAAGGGAGAGCCGATAGAGGTACTCAGGGTACCCTAGGCCACACACCGTCTGGTGGCTTGCGGAGTATGGATGCAGATGTAGATGTAGATGTTTTAAGCAGTTATTGGCGCTATTTGCGACATATATCCGGTGCTCTACTTTTTATGTATGCAAACACGAACAAAATGAAAGAGTTCCATCATAGTATTATTGACATCACATAGAGTAATGATAGACAAGTTCTAAGATTATTGCGTTTGGATATTATGAATTGGTGCAATCACGCACACACACACACACACACACGCACACACACACACACACACACACACACACACACACACACACACACACAGATTTCCAGTTCAATCACATTGGTTACTGCAAACTTCTAAACGTGGACTGCATGGTATGACACCGATAGCGCACGATACCTTATTCGTCGTCCCAAAACAGTTGTCTATGTCCGTGTCCTGGTTCTGCCAGAAACTATTGCGGGACTGGGGGAGTGGATGGAGCTAGGAGGTATGGGCGCAGGTGGCAATCAGAAAGCAGGAGCAGAAATTTCAATCGGTTAAAAGCTGCTACCCACACCCAACATTCATCTCGTGAGTAGCTGGAAAAATCGGCTTAAGAAACAGCCAAAGACTGCGTGCCAATGCCTAGCATAGCATTCTGTCGTAGGAGGTGCAGTTGCAACAGGTGGGTCCTTAGAGGCCCACCAAAAGGCGACCACCTTTGGTGGCTAAAGCTGGTGGCGTTGCGGTCGAAATCCATAGGCTCTCTGTGTGGCACCATTGCCCAGGACCCAATGGAGATGGAGGCGTCTGGGGCTGCGGTGTCCTCCTGGACGTAACCAATATGAACGTACAAATAGTGGCCCTGTTCCCAGAGCACGTGCCTGCAAAAAACTCTGATAAGGATCAAATCAGTTACACTCAACCTAGAGCGCTGAGGAGGATCGGCAAACCACAGCAGACGAAGCAGGAACTGTAGCAGCGTCCCATGTCGGCATTCATGCAAATGTTACGCTGGCGACTTGATATTTCTCAGGTGGGAGCGAAATGATGAGAGGAACATCACTAGTGCTCGGTTCTGCGCGTTAGAAGGGCGTACCTTGTTTAT
This sequence comes from Schistocerca gregaria, assembly GCF_023897955.1. Classification (NCBI taxonomy): domain Eukaryota; kingdom Metazoa; phylum Arthropoda; class Insecta; order Orthoptera; family Acrididae; genus Schistocerca; species Schistocerca gregaria. The sequence continues at coordinate 842,035,608 of NC_064931.1, forward strand.
CTGTTGCTTGAAAGTCCTGACACAGCGTTCTCCTTTACCACTGGATTCAGCTTGATGCTGCTGGTGTCACAAAACGTTGAAATTCTGTTTATGTGAGTTGGAGTCCATTGCCCAGAAACCAACACTTCTGGCAGACCTCTGATACAAAAAATCAACATCAGATAGTGGTAGTTGTTGTTGTAAATTGCCTGGGTACCACGAAGGGAATCTTGCTGAAGTCGTCTACTAGAATAAAGCAACAGGAATTCCAATAAGGACCCGAAAATGTGCAGACGTTTCCGAGGGGCGCTGGAGAATAAAACCATTTTTGTGCTGGAGGAGCTTAGTGTTCTGCAGATACTGGACATTGTGATTGTGTAATGGTGCTGGGTGAGCTGATTGGTGTGTACAATGCCGAATAGCTTTGATGGCGAAGATATCGCCCAACGTTGTGGAGGTACAGCCACAGACTGAACAGATTGTGATCCACAGCCGTTGCCTTAGAAGTTTGTGAGTTGTCGATGGGAAAACCACTAAGTGTGTCCTTGTCGAGGACATCAACGTGAAAACAACAATCTTATGAAGTGTCGAACACCGAATCAGCGCAGACTGTTGTGTGAGAAAGAGTGTCTGCGCCCGATTGCTTATGTGTTGGCCTATTGAAAACTTTAAAGGAGCAGAGACCAACACTGTAATATTTGTCCCAAGTGGAAAGGGACTTGAGTTGACGGCTGAACAGTGAGGCAAGAGGTTAGTGATCCAACACCAATTAGAATTTTCTCCCATACAAAAAGTGATGGAATTTGGTCACCCTATACGTAATAGTAAGATATTCCATTCCAAGCTGAGAATAGTTGCTCTGTGCTTTGTTGAATGCTTTGGATGTGATGGCAGTTGTCCTGCCCAATGTTCAAACTTGTGCGAGAGGACAACGCGAATCCTGTAAGACGATGTCAGCGCAGGCAGCTCAAATGGGCCAAAATGTACCCAACTGCAAACGCTGGATGAAGCATCTTTCAGTTTTCTGGAATGCGACTTCGTCAACTAAAACGGAACATTATTTCAACGAACATGATGCAGTGGAGCTGCAATCTGTGTAGCGTTTGAGCTGAACCCGAATGTAATCAGTTAGTATACCGACCACAGCTTGCAGGTCAATGGGTTCCTAGGAGCCAAGAGGTCCAGGATGGCAGTTAAGTGTGACTGCAAAGGATGTACACCATGACCGTTGATAACGTCTCCCAAACATTCAGTCTCAGTCTGAAAGAAGGAGCACGTGTCTTTATTACACCTACATCTGAGAGTACGTGCTACGATTTCCTGAGATCGGCAAAATGTTCGTTGGCAGTACGACCCAAAAGACTATGTAATCCCAATAGTTCAACAATAAGGAACTTTAGCAGTCAGCTACGATAAGTAGAGTTGAAAAATTACAGGGGCTGACGCTCTGCCAAAGGGCAACCGCAAATACTTTAATAATACCTTGTGAGCGGCATACCAATCACAAAACCGTGTTCTCACTATTCATCCAAGGGAAGTTGAAAATAAGCATTGCGAAGACCATTTTAGGAAAAGTTGGAACCAGCACCAAGTATGTCCGTGAGTTCTTTAGGCCATAACGGAGGAAAAGAGTCAGTCGCAATCTGCAGGTTTATCGCAAAGGAAACCGTAACTTCAAAACATTTTGTAAGCTCCCCTTTGCCGACACGTCGGCCTCTTAGTTTGGGAAACGTCATTTGGTTAATCGAAAGGTCTCCATGCCATTTTTACGCTTCCTTCCCTTTTTTTTGGGGGGGGGGGGGGGCTGGTCAACTGGTCGCAGTCTTCAAGTGCAACAGCTTCCATAATACCACTGTCAGTTCGTACTGTTATCTTTTTTATGTGATTTTATAAAATATTTTAGTCTTATTGTACCTGATTTCCAGGCATATTCTGTCCTCTAGCGACTAACGATAGAACGACATTAGTGGAGCAAAGGTTTTTCAAATATCCCCCATTAGCAAGTGGTGTGTCGTTTTCGTTTCCTCAGTTTAAAGACCTGGTGTAATTTCGAGTTTTAGTTACTGTAATCGTAAATTCAGGCAGCTAAAAAAGAGCCACCTGAAAATACGATACCGGGGCAAGAGTTGATTAGAATCGTAAACGACTTCGAACTCAGAAAACGGAAAGAGACATCTGACGATACGATACTGGGACAAGAGTTGATGAGAGTTGTAAAGGAAATAGAAATCCAAAAACTGAGAAAGCCTACGGTTATATATGAGCTGCCAGTGAATAACATATCTTGGAGCGATCTGATAACGTATCTTGGAGCGATCTGATAGTCGAACAAGATTTGTTATGGGAGCAACAGGAAAATGCGGAAAGTAGAATAATTAAACAAATTATCATCTCAGTCGAAATTTACGGTATTAAATTGCAGGTGCTTTTAGACACTGGATCCTAAATCAGTACCATTTCACAATTCTTCTTTGAACTCATTTCAAATAAACCTGGATTATTTATGATGTCAGTAAATGGTGTGAAAATTTTAAGATCAACTGGAAAATTCAGCAATTCTATTAGAAGACAAGTATTGGTAGAATCTGAAATTAATGGACAAAATTGGAACACAACTTACTTACCATACGTGAGTTGAGTGCTGAGATGATTTTAGGTATTGACTGGTTAGACAAGGAAAAGTATTCATTGATGGTGGAAACGGAATTGCCAAAACTAATAGTAAATCTAGAATTTTGAAAATTAGGTTTTCGGAAATCGAAAATTCACCGGACATCAAAGTTGATTTATTGGTATCAGAATTAGATCCGGGAAACGACGGATTATCAAATCTATAAGAAATATACCATGTAAAGAGCATAATGATTGATGACACAGAAACATAGGGTTTTAAAGAAGTTATTGACGAAATACAACTTACGCCGGAACAAAAAGCCGATTTATTTAAAATTTTAACTCATAATCAGGAAGTGTTTTCAGATAAACCGGGCATGCTAAAGAATTTGGCGAACCATATGAGTCAGTAGAACACGAACCATATTTCGTGATACCTTATTCAGTACCAGTAGGAAAGAGGGAGGCCTTGCAGGCAGAAATAGATAAAATGATTCAATGAGGAGTTATTGAAAGGAGCAATAGTGAATTTAATAGCCTTCTCATTACAAGAAAGATGGCGATGTGCGAAATGTAATCGATGCGCGAAATCTAACTAAAGTTGTCAAAAGAGTAGACCGTCCGGTAAATTAGACCATCTGTTGCAAAAGTTCCATAATGTGCGATATTTGACTATCTTAGACCTGACGGCGGGATATTGGCAAATTCAACTACGTAAAGAATCTCAAAAGTATACTGCATTTCTATTTGCGGTAAAATGTTACCAATATAAAGCTCTTCCTTTTGGTCTTTATACTTCTGTTTGTTTTCATTAGAGTTTTGGATTCTGTACTAGGAAGAGAACTCAGTGCTAGATTGACAATCTATGTTGACAACTTGTTGATCACCACAGAAAATGGGATGGAACATTGCTAATTGTTAAACAAAACCCTTTCTGCTCTTCAAGCAGAAGGAATGACTTTAAAATTGAAGAAGTGCGAGTTGGTAAAATATGAAATGAAATTCTTGGGGCATATTATTAGTACTTCTGGGATCGGAAAGCAACCAGAGAAGTTAAATGCTATTGAAAAATGCCTGCCACCTAAGAACCGAAAGCAGTTAAAATCTTTCCTCGGTCTCAGTAGGTCTTACCGCAAATTTGCGAATGGGTAAGCGTTTAATAGTGCTTATTTAAATTGCTTAAGAAAAATAGTGCATTCATTTGGACACAAGAATACCAAAAAGATTTCGGAGATCTAAAGAATGACTTAATAAGAAACAATATTTTGCACCACCCTGTTTTGAGAGAAAGATTTCATACGTGTACTGATGGCAGTGCATATGGTATCGGTATAGAAATTTTCCTAGAGAACGTAGAATTAGTGGAACTTGAAAAAAAATCGGAATTATCTATGGGGGCATAGAACCATATCATACGATCACAAAGCATTGACGTTTCTTAAAGACTGCCGCTTATTTACCGGAAGATTTAGCCGTTGGGCACTGTACCTCCAGCAGTTGGACTACGAAATTTTCTATGTTAAAGGAAGTGACAATCACATATCAGATGCTCCATCAAGCCTACTGGAAGGAATAGACAGTGTGCCAGAGGAAAATAACAAAGATGGCACTTCTCATATTAGATTCATCGAAGAGGTTCAGGGGAAAAAGAAAATAGAACAAGTTTGCAGAAATAAGCGGCACTAACAAAATGAAGATGAAGTCTAGAAATCAGCAAAAGTAAATTTTAATAATACAAAGTATCCTCAAATTTGTAAATTTTGTAAGATCTTCAAAGGTATTTTATACAAAAGGAAAAAATGGTTCAAACGGCTCTGAGCACTATGGGACTATACTTCTGAGGTATTTTCTAAATTTATCAAAGTATTTCCCATTAGAAAGGCTAATGCAAAAGCAGTATTAAATAAAATGACTGAATATTTTAATACGATAGGAAAACCATAAGCAATAATATCAGATAATGAGCCTCCATTTATATCAAAAATATGGAAGAAAGGCATGGAACAGAATGGCATCCAAGTAAAATATATTTAGGCCTACCATGATGAAAGTAATCCAGTAGAAGATTATATGCGTGAACTAGGCAGGTTGTGACGAAGTTACTGCCACCACAACCATAAAGCATGGGGCAGGTTTATTCGAGATTTTGAAAATGTGATGAATACCCTCCATCATGAAACTAAAGATTGACACCTGAGGACATCCTACTTATTTGGAAAAGCTAAAGTGTAGTAGCAGAAGCCTTACAATTTCCACTGAACGTACAACTAAATCTGAAAGAGAAAAAAGACTTGGTAAGAAGAAGAATGAAATAAAAAATAGAAGCCAGATCTAAAAGGCACGATAGGGGCCTGAAGGTACACAAATTCAAAATATGATTTTGTTCTAGTAAAAACCCACGAAAAATCGAGTGAAATTAGGCACGAAATTTCTAAATTCAAATATATTTAGAATGGTCCCTTTGAAGTGCAACGAACTTCGCACACTAATGCCTATTATCTTGTTTATCCTAAGTCAAAGAGGCCATTGGGTGTTTGTAGTATTGTAGATTTTAAACTGTATGTCAGCAGAAAAGAATAATAATGGGCAAAAAGTGAAAAAGTGCCTATGTACCTTTAGTCTGTATCGTCTTGTTCTTGATGTTGCCTTATGAAGTGTTATTACATTGGAAAAAACTTTGTTATCAGACTACTGATACATGTCTATATGTTTCAGATTCGACATAACATAAGAGGATATACAGTTTATGTAAACTCCAGGCTATGATTTGTACGAGAACTGCAATGATGGAATATTGCAGTATAATCATTGGCCTGCCAAAAGTGTCATTATGCAGACAAATGTTGATGATAAAAATAACAAGGGACTGCCTTGAATACAGAGTGGGCAGAATGAAAGACTTGCCGAACTGGGGCAAGAACATATGTCTGAATATAGTAACATGTTGTGAATCATGGACTGCCATACCTCAGTGATAGGCAGTACTCGGAATTGAAATCCTTTTGAGTGTTTATGTGTTTAAATTTGTGTCAGAAATGAACTGCCATAAAATCCAAAGTAGGCAGTCAAATGTCTAATGAATAATAAAAATACAGTGTTGAAGTATTTGCAAATATGGACTGCCAATTGCGATTGCAAGCATCAAAATTATTTGGTTATTGTCTTAATTAATGTTGTGTACTTTTTGCTATGGTTTTCAAAAATGGACTGTCTCTTTCAAGTAAGGGCAATGAGAAAATAATACTAGGTTCAATTTAAATACTTTTATATATCCATGTAAATATCAAAGAATGGGGTGCTATTATTAGAAGTAGCATTGAGAATTTCTTGCTTAATAATTTCGAAACTATGCTATAGGATGTAGAACGTGTAAAATGTTAAAAAATTCTTGTGATATTGTTATGTATATTGTAGGGAAGCAGCATACTCGTCCCTTATAAAATTCACATCAGCCTGTCCATTGTGTGTCAGCCTAGTCCGCAGTAACTAGCTCTGACGTCATAAATATTGCGCAATACTTTAAAATAAAGTAGATAACCTGAAACGTTTCTAGCATGTCAGGAGTAATACAAAATCAATATGTGTTGGATATCAGTTCAATAACTTTAAGCATTTTCGAAATTTGAATGTTTTGCTGTAAAAATCATTGGCGCAACAGAAAAGAGCTAGAAATTTAAAAATTTATATTTAGATTCCTTTTGCATAATAATTTAGTAGAAACAGTATTTTGTCTTAGAAATTAAGCAAGCAAGATAGATTACGTAGGCGAATAAATAAAGCTAGGAGGTTTAAATTTAAGTAGAAAGGAGATCCGGTATAATCATAAAGATGTGAGATGTTTCAACTGAATAACTATAAAACTATTGCGATAGCGTATCTCCTAAGAGCAAGTTCAGAGCTCGTCTACTGCGTTTAGTGTACTTAAATTAATTCTCTTGCCCAAAATATTTGACTTAGGCACGTCAGACTTTTATTATAATTACTTACTTGTTTGCTGATTGCACAATTAAATTGAAAGCTTCATCGGCCATCAGCAAGGGAAGCACTTAAAGTGGTGCATTAATAGCCCAGCGGCTAGTCGGGACAGCAGATTTGATCAGGCGTTCCCTTAGCAGTCCGCACCGCGGCTTTATATGTAAGAACGCTGAGCGAGAAGAAGGAAGACGCCAGTTCTCTCCAGACGCTGATTAGCGCACCACATGTGCCGGGAGTCGCGTCGCATCTGTATCGTTGATATAAACATCCTCAGATGCCGTAATAAGTTACTCGGGATACGCGTAACCATGAAATCGTTTTCGAGTGTAGTTTTAATTTTGGGATGACGTTAATAATATATCTGTAGTTTGCGTATGTCGTATTTTCACGTGCCGCCGCAGGACAGACATTCTACCATTATTAGCGTAGCGTTTGATGAATATTATTATCAAATTATTGCGAGCATTCACTTAAACATTTAATTTGAACAATTATAGTTGCATCAGCGCATTAGGCTCTGAACTGCTCTGGTAGTTGAATTTTGTGGATTCTTTTTGGTCTGTGACTTTCAGAATATCGTGAACATTTTAGAGAGTAGGGTTTTTGATTATGAATGCCAATCTCCTAATTCCTCAGAGCTATAAGCTGTAGCTATAAATGTATTTCTCAGATGAAGTGGACACTAGGAATTCTAACTACAGGCATGACGTTTTGCAAATCACTTTCTGGTTGCCAATATTGTAGTTAGAGAACCAGTGTTGAGAATGGTAAACAGCATAAGAACAAAACATTTATTCTATTATTCCACCCGTCGCCCCACAGTGTACTTGTATATGTAGAGCCTCATTTTCCTGAATATTTACAAGATGTTATGCAATATTCTAGATAATGTAGAAAATCTTGATTACTACTTACTGTTTCATAAAGTAAGAGTAAATATTGCCATAGATCTACAGAATTGAAGAGTGCTGCTTATGTCTTGTTTTGGTAATGATTGTGTATAAGGCATATTGTGTTTTAGTGTATTTTGTGACATATATTTCTAATGGCCATCACTGGTAGGATTGATTGATTTTTTTTTTTTGACTGTTCGGTGTTATTGACTTTTCACTGATATATCCCTGTCGGGAAACCGCAATGCGCAATTAAACATGGCGTATGTGTAACGCCAATATCGATTAGAAGTAAGTCTATACTATGTAACTATCTATGATTATGAAGTGTTTGTCCTTTGTTAATTAAGGTCGTTGGTTTGTGTCGAGAAATTTAAAGTTTGTAAACTACGTATGAAGAAAAATAGATGAAATTTAAAATAATGAAATTTTATAAAATATGTACCTTAATAAAGAAAAATTTGTGTACTGGTTCACGCCTGGGGAACTTGTATTGTGAAATATAAAAGCTGCAGGGGAACCCCCTCCTCAACGGAAATGGCTTGCTGCGAGGTAAAAGGTGGTTTTGGCGGTCGATCTGGGGGACTCCTTGGTGGGAACGGTAAGCAGTCAGTGAATAGCCGTTGTACAGTATACAACAAGAGTGCCAAGGGAGCCGTTTTGTATGGAATTTTGCCTTGGAGGTGGATTTAGCTTTTGCATGGTGCCCTTCGAAATAAGGAATGGTTCTGATAACGATAAAAATCCGTCGCGAAGAAGGAACTGTATAGAGCATTCAATATAAAGAGCCGCGAGTACAGTTAGCCGCCACGTCGCTTGCCACAACTACTTCACCACTGCTCCAGCAACTTTCTGTACACTGATATGAGTTACAGCAGGGACCAGATAGTTTGTGTGAGTGTTTTTCAATAATAATCTAAATTCTATAAACCTGTGTTTGAACCATAACGTTATCCTGATCATGAACCGTTGTAGGATCCCATCCTAAGTGTGCAGAAAACCGAGTATTCTGTTTCTAGGAAGCTAGTGATGGTTTTCTGTGTATTAAATGTGCAAAGGTTCAGTGCCAGGGTATGTAAATGTCACTGTCTAAAATACCTGCTTCACAAATGTGAAAAAGGAACATAAATTAAACTTATTTGAAACATAATTTAGCCTCGATTGCTATCATGAACTATTTTTTTAACGTTAATCGATCTTAGTGTTGAGAAGATTGCTGTAAAGGATGAAACCACAAATTATTGGGCAGTGGGGCTAGGCATTAGTTTTGGTGGAATTGAGCTTTGCTTCTGAAATAATCATAGAGTTGCCGATTGAGACAGTATCACTTTATGGGTCCCCACCACATTCTTTTCATATTAGAAAGATATTTATAATATAATCACTACTAAAGGAATCCTATACATTTCTATATATATATATATATTAATTTCAGGTCAAAAAATGTTGGGTTTTATTTGTACATTCTTCCTTTACGCATATATTTCGGGCTTATTATCTATATAAAGAAAAATGAATTGCCAAATGTGTTGATAAGCGTAAACCTCGAGAACGACTGGACCAATTCGGCAAATTTTTATTTTGTTGTGTTCGTAATTCTCAGGACATGGTTTTTATGAAATAAATTTTTTGTAAAATTGACCGAAAAATTGGAACATTTAAGAAAAACTGAAAGTGAGTTTTCATTGTGTCTGTGTGTTTGTATTGCATACAATCTTGATGACATTTTGCATATTTTACCTTGAAACCAAGAGGAAGGTCACAGTCTACATAAAATTTCGTAGGGTGCATGGCAGAGGTTACTTTACCTAACTGAATTCGAAAAATTGTACGTTTGTATTCCGATCTTGATGAAATTTGGCACACTTGATATTCAAAGCAGAATGAAGGGCGCTGTCTGCTTAAAATTTTGAATGGTGTTTGGTGGAGGAACTTTACTTACACACTTCTGCACCAACCTACAGTTTTATTCCGATCTTGAAGAAATTTTGTACACTTGAGCATCAAGAGGAACGTCACTGTCTACGTAATATTTCGGACAGTACATGGAATTGAGTACCTTACAAAAGTTTTTCACATTGTTTGCGGGTTACCATGAAATCCTTCTCCCTCTATAGTGCTAAATGGTCTCAGGTCCTTAGCACACATTACCTCGCACTTTTCGGCTAATAAATCTTTGTTCTCTTTCAAGATATTTACGGAGAGGGGGAACTGCTTGTCAAATTTGCACACATGTCGTAACATACTCGTGATTTCCGAATAAGTACTTAAGAGCTTTCTACATAGTTTGCATTGAGACACACCTACCGATTTATTTGAAGCGGCCTCATAAACACACGGAAACGTTTCCCATGCGGCACTTGTGCTCTGTTTCGTTACTAGCATGTATTTGCGAGCTGTCAATTTTTTTTCAATCTCATTAAAGTTCGACCTATTCATTGTGCTACCCCCACTGTTGCGATAAATGAACTGCGGGCTAACTACCTGGCTACCATAGTAACGGTAGCTTGACAGCGCAACCTGTCGTCAGGTGCAGCAAGCTGAGCGGGTCCCGTGAAGCTTGGCAGGCGTGCGGGAACCCAGGTAGGCCGGGCTTGCGGGAGCCCAAGTCGGCCGCATTACTCACTATGCATCGCGCACTCTTGCGTTTATGTCGCGGCGGGTTGACCTGCATGATGGTTGCAGAGGAGCTAGGGGCAAGCAGGCTGCAAGGGGAATAGTAGCACGGATAGCACTCAAGTAGTCACACACCTTACAGGGCACCAGATAGCTGTGAAACTAATGGAGTTCATTCCATCCAATGCGCCTGTTTTCAAAATTGATAAAAATACAATTTCTTGATATTTGTTACTTCAAAATGATCAGATATTAATGACGGAAAATTGATTACTTATAAAGGTCTGCATACAAACGTCAAAACATTTTCACAGAAGTAACAATTCCGCAAAGTAAACCGCAGACGACAGTAACTCGAAAAGTGTTTCAGAACTAAACATCTGAATTAATACTTCAATAATACGCTACAGCAGGCAACAATTTTTGTATATTTTGGTAACCATATCTCGCACATTGAAAGCTACACTATGTGATCAAAAGTATCCGGACACCCCAAAAAACGCACTTTTTCATATAAGGTGCATTGTGCTGCGACCTACTGCCAGATACTCCACATCAGCGACCTCAACTGTCATTGGATATCCCGAGAGAGCAGAATGGAGCGCTATGCGGAACTCACGGACTTCGAACGTGGTCAGGTGACTGCATGTCACTCATACGTTTGCACGCGAGCTTTCCACACTCCTAAACACACAATAGCGTACAGGCCGATCTCGTCTGCTGACTGACAGAGGTCGCCGACTGTTGAAAAGGGTCGTAATGTGTAATAGGCAGACATCTATCCAGACCACCACAAAGGAATTCCAAACTGCATCAGGATCCACTGCAAGTATTATGGCAGTTACGCGGGAGGTGAGAAAACTTGGATTTCATGGTTGAGCGGCTGCTCATAAGCCACACATCAGGGCGGTAAATGCTAAACGACGCCTCGCTTGGCGCAGGAACGTAAGCATTGGACGTCTAAACAGTGGAAAACGTTGAATGGAGTGACGAATCACGGTACACAACGTGGCGATACGATGGCTGGTTGTGTACTTCCCCCTAGTCGCACGACATTTACCTTTTTTTTTTAAGGGTATAGGTATGACGAGTGCCCGGTGAACGTCATCTGCCAGCGTGTGTAGTGCCAACAGTAGAATTTAGAGACTGTGGTGGTATGGTGTGGTCGTGGTTTTCAGTGAGGGGGCCTGCACTTATTGTTGTTTTGCGTGAAATCATCACAGCACAGGCCTACATTGATGTTTTAAGCATCTTATTGCTTCCCACTGTTGAAGAACAATGCGGCAACTCGACTGCATATTTCAACACGATCGAGCGTCTGTTCATAATGCACGGCCTGTGTCGGAGTAGCTACACGACAATAACATCCCTGTAATGGACTGACCTGCACAGAGTGCTGACCTGAATGCTATAGAACTACTTTGGGATGTTTTGGAAATTCCGACTACGTATCAGGCCTCACCGACCGACATCGATACTTCTCCTCAGTGGTGCACTTCGTGAATAATTGGCTGCGATTCTCCAAGAAACCTTTCAGAACTTGATTGAACCTATGACTGCGAGAGTGCAAGCTATCGTCAAAGGTAAGGGTGGGGCATCAAATGGTTCAAATGGCTCTGAGCTCTATAGGACTTAACTTCTGAGGTCATCAGTCCCCTAGAACTTAAAGTACTTAAACCTAACTAACCTAAGGACATCACACACATCCATGCCCGAGGCAGGATCCGAACCTGCGACCGTAGCGGTCGCGTGGTTCCAGACTGTCGCGCCTAGAACCGCTCGGCCATCACAGTCGGCGGTTCGCCATCACCATATTGAATCCCTACATTACCGATGGAGAGTGCCACGAACTTGTAAGTCATTTTCAGTCAAGTGTCAGGATTCTTTTGATCACATAGCGTAGATAGAATACAAAAAAAAGTTTAATAATTAAATTGAAAATTAAAAATAAATTTTCGTGAGCAAACGAGAAAATAAATAAAACTAAGAGTTAACGATTTCGTGTAAAAACTGTCATTCCTATAGGAATGTAGATCTACGAATGTTTTCCACAATGACAACTTGGGATAAACCACGCAGTGATGACATTTTTGAGTTTCCAAATTTGCATAGCATTGAAGGGTAAGTTACTGCACAAGAAACAAGTGTGATATAGTTGAAATCTTACATAATAGACAGATGTGACAATCTAAATTGGGCAAGAGTGTTATTGAGATGCAAGAGAGTAAGTTTGTATTTGAGGTGTTATAACTACGAAGGCTATCCGGGAATAAGGAACGATCGGTCGCGAAAGGGAAACCCCGGTGAACATCCGATGAAGTTTCGATTGGTTTTGTTGGGCGGTGTCTGTAGTATTCCCGTAGATAGCATCACGTCTCTCTTCTTAGTTCTGAGGCCACACTGAGTTCGTAAAGATGCCTAGAAAATAGAGACTCTCGTAACGTACTGGATGCCTGCCATGACATTTCGCCCCATTCCATGCAATCCTACATAACGTAGCTGCATGTTCTTCTTCATTACAGAACCCGGCCACACACTGCAGGGACAATGAGGAAGCTCCTACAGAGTTTTCGATGGAAAGTGTTTGGATCAGCCATCATACAGCCCGGACCTGGATCCCTTTGATTTTCATCTCTGCTTAAATGAACCGCTGGCTGTGATGACGTTTTGGCACAGACAACGAACTGCAGCCTAGCGTAGATAATAGTGGGAAAACAGGGGAGGCCGCTTTCTATGACAATGGTACTGGAAAGCTAGTACATGGCTACGACAGACGACTGTGTAGAAAAGTCACTGGAAGGTGTAGCTAACTTTTGCAAATAAAAGTTTTGATTGTCTCTGTTTTCCATTTCCCGATCGATCGTTCCTTACATTCCGAATGGACCTCGTACAAAATCAAAGGAATTGCGTATACTAAAAATAACCTGTCGTTAACGGATTGAACAGTCTGTATAGCAGCAGAACGGAAGCCAACCCAGTACTGAACGAGTCATGATGAGGAGGATGTAAATAATAAAAAACCAATCTGAATATCAAGAACACTTTGCATAAGAAGGGTACTTTTTGATGGCGAACGCTTCCGGTTAAGCATTATTGTGAATGCCATTGCTATCGAACATACAACATCAAGTTCACTGGTGAAATGTAACTTTCCTGGCCGCAAATGTCACAATCAGTAAAATGTTCCAGGCTATTACGCCTTGGTTGAATTGATTTCACATTTAAAAATGGCTCTGAGCACTATGGGACTCAACTGCCGTGGTCATCAGTCCCTTAGAACTTAGAACTACTTAAACCTAACTAACCTAAGGACATCACACACATCCATGCCCGAGGCAGGATTCGAACCTGCGACCGTAGCAGTCGCACGGTTCCGGACGGCGCGCCTAGAACCGCGAGACCACCGCGGCCGGCGATTTCACATTTAAACTCAACGCTTCTTTCCCATCTGCGGAGAACATTTTCAAGGGAAATCGTAGTTTCGCTAGATTCAGGCGCGGCATAATATCCCGGAACTTTTTGTTAATTGTAACAATCTTACTTTTACAAACCTTATTTACTTATTTCCACAACGCGTTTAAGACCTATACACCTCCACCATCACGTTGATTTATAAGGATTAGTATGGCATCTATTTAATTTGTTACGACTTTGGAGAGCACTATCTACTACAGAAAACGAAACGCAATATCGATACATAGCTGACAGTTTGCGAAGCTCTTTCTCTGAAAGGATGAAAGAAAATATACATGAGTAAGTAAAATCAAACTAAAAAGTGAAAACACTCCTGGGGTCACAGGCTCCTTTTCAAGTCGTGTTACGTCACGTATACCACCAAACTTCGTTAAACACTGAGAAAAGTAAGGATACCGCCCATAGCGTAATAAGAGCAAAGAGAAGGCCGAACATCTACATACTTTATTTACAGTTTCAATTTTTTCAGCAACTGTGGCGTAAATATACATCTTTCAGAACACAGTGCAGTCTAGAGATGTACATGGGTCATGATGAAGAAATTACGTGTCATATTTATCTCTAGGCTTAGAAAGTAGTGTAACCATTTGAGTACCAGTGGTTTCTGACTGATATCACTATTGTATTCATGTTTTTTTTTAAGTTCCCGTGGATTTATATTCATGTTTTTTTTAAGTTCCCGTGGATTTAGCAGGAAAAATTAAACCACCGATGTTGTTGCAAGACAGAGACATCTAGTGGTACACAGAGATAGTGGTTAGTTATAATTAGACAGAGGTCCGTCACCAGCTGTTATTGTCGTACGGCAGCGAAATTTGGTAGGTATTCTATTGTGTCAATATCTGCTGGAAAAAATTTGTTCCCGTTTCGGCCACCATGTGCAAATCTGGCGCTGTGAATGCAAGAAAGACGCATATAATGGTTTTTAGAGGTAATGGATTAGGAACGGTACGTGGGCATAAGAGGTCAAACAAGTGAGAAAGACATATTGATTATCTTATCGTTAACCGCCCATTACTCAGTTTGTTGAGTGCGAACACCGGAGTCGTCGACGGGGCACTGCGTCCGTAAAATTATGTGATCGATAGTTGTTCTCAAGAGTTCCGGTGGAATCAGAGCGACGTGTTCCTGTGTATTAGGATTTCCCTCAGGCAAAGATCGAAAGTGACACTGTCAAACGCGTTCTTTTAGATACCAGCAGGGATTCAGATCGCCTGATCTTGAAGGCAATGCATCTGGAACACCTCTCGAGATAACACATCCATTGAACACTGGTTTAGGGAAGTCTTTGACTACGTAAGCGACATGAGGTGTTGACCCATATTGAATGAAAACCGTGGATTCCCAACAGATGTGCTCTGCCAAAGCAGGAATCACATATTGCACAAGAAGGTGTCGATGACGTGCAGACGTCACAACACCTGACAGGCCCTGTGGGTGCATTCTCTTCAAAGAACAAAGGACCGAGGTTAGAGGTGTTTGTGAATCCACGCCACATATCACACAAGCCAAGTTCAGGGGCTCTTCGTGCACATGGAGCGGATTAACTGTACCCCAAATCTGACGTGTCTGTGTATGGTTGAATGTCAAATGAGTGTGAAATCTTATGGGACTTAACTGCTAAGGTCATCAGTCCCTAAGCTGACACACTACTTAACCAAAATTATCCTAATGACAGACACACACACACACCCATGCCCGCGGGAGGATTCGAACCTCCAACGGGACCAGTCGCAATGTCCATGACTGCAGCGCCTGCGACCGCTCGGCTAATCCCGCGCGGCTGTCTGTGTATTCACTGCACCCTGCAGCGTAATGTGTGCCTCGTCACTCAACAAAGAATTGACCAATCACAGATCATCAACTTCGATCCGTCCTAGAAATCGAAGAGCCAATTCAGAGCTTGGCTGTGCATCATGAGATTTCAGTTGATACACCACCTGAATTTTGTACGGATACCAGTGTAAAACAGAACTCACAACTTTCCGTACTGTTGACTATCAAATGGACAATTTTCGTAACACTGCACGACCGTTATCACTACCCGCAACACGTGCAGAAAGGTCAGTTACACCAACAGCAACCTCGTCAGTAATTTTCGCCGTAATAAGGCGCCTTCCTCTGCCAGGTGCCACATCAAGTGCCCCCATGTTTTTGAATTTCATTATCATCTCCTTCAAAACATTTAATGACGTCGGTCCTCTCCTCAGACCTTTCAGTAGTGACACTCTCTTAGTGCAGCATTGTGATGGCTGCTATTCACATAAAAAGATTTCACTGATAGCGCATAGTCTCTCTCCGATATAGAGATACAGTTCATTCATGCTATGGCTTTTCAAATGACATCGTGGATGTCATATCGTGATACAAACACTCTACAGCGCTAGATTTGCGCCTGGTGGCCCCCGTTAGATACTAACTAGTTTTCAAGCGTAAATCGGTTCCGCATTAACGCATTAGCAGATCCACAAATTTTCGCTGCCATGCAAGTACATCCAACCATGGGCATCCCTGAGTGGCTGCACTTTAATTACATCGACTCAGTGCTTCTACGAATGTAGTGCCTCGCAACATTCACTTAAGCTTTCAAACCAACTGTCGAAGCTATGTGACTGTAGGGGATGGTCACACACGATTTTTGTTTTTTGTTTTTGATATCACTGACAGCGAAAATAAGTATGTCTAAATTTATTAAAACGTAAATTTGAATTTGCACTAGTGCTTTTATGACTAGTATCGGAATAAAATCACGAGGGAAGTGTATATTTTTGATACGAAATTTATTAAATATCAGACCCACTTTGCTTGTTATTTAGGACTACAGTCTTTTTAAGTATTAACCAGGTGCGGGCTAGCCACGCGGTCTAGGGCGTCTTGCCACGGTCCACATGACTTTCCCCGTCGGAGGTTCGAGTCCTTCCTCGGGCATAGCAGTGGCCATGCGGTTCTAGGCGCTTCAGTCTGGAACCGCGCGACCGCTACGGTCGCAGGTTCGAATCCTGGCTCGGGCATGGATGTGTGTGATGTCCTTAGGTTAGTTAGGTTTAATTATTTCTAAGTTCTAGGGGACTGATGACCTCATATGTTAAGTCCCATAGGGCTGAGAGCCATTTGAACCATTTTGAACCTCGGGCATGGGTGTGTGTGTCGTCATTAGAGTAAGTTAGTTTAAGTTAGATTAAGTAGTGTGTAAGCTTAGGGACCGATGACATCAGCAGTTTGGTCCCATAAGACCTTACCACTAATTTCCAAAATTTTTTTAAAATATTATTTGTTCATGGAAGTTTTCAGATGTGGGACTATGTCTAGAAAAAATGTGAATTTGGTTTCAAATACATCATTTGAAATAATGGTTGGCTGAAAACTGTGTGTCCTACTGGTTCCAAAGTGAAACCACCTCCATAAATCAGTTGATTGTTTAGTTTCTGTTAATTTCTTATTATATTTGTTGCTTACTATGGCTATAAAGCTTAATCCTTTGAAACATTTTAAAATTACATTCCACACTGAAAGCACCTCCTTAAAACAATTAAGTGCTATATTTTTGCACCCATTGCTTACTACGTTAATGAAGGTTAATGATGTGAAGGAGTTAAAGTTTCTTTTTCCGTATTCGTGGGACTCAAGTTTTATAGACCTGAAATTTAAAGGGATACTTATATTAACTTTTATGTGGAGTAAAATAAAACTGAACACTGTTATCCCCACGAAGTAATGAAAAATGCTTTACCAAATAAGAGAGTTTTCGCCATCTTATACCGCGTAAGGGGTGAGATGATGATCGGGTGTGGGTGTGACTACGAATGTATAAACGCTTATATTTGGCAAGAGAATTTTCGCACAAACAATGTCGCTTACTAAGGTGTAACATGAGCTAAAGAAGTCAGAAATAAAACATTCAAAATTCAGTAACAGAACGGTAATAATGAAACTAAATTCTGAAATACTATCCATAGCAAAACTTAAAGGAGTTTCAATTATGTAGGTAATTCACCTTACACACAAAAATTATATTTCCGGGTTTGGAACTGTAAGTATGCTGTTTAGGTTTTCTTATTGGTAACGCCACGTAGCGCTCTGTATGAAAAATCACTGGCTGTGCTGTGCGAAATCTGTGGGTAGTTTGCATTGTTGTCTGCCAATCTAGTGTTGGGCAGCTGGATGTTAACAGCGCGTAGTGTTGGCAGTTGGAGGTGAGCCGCCAGCGGTGGTGGACGTGGGGAGAGAGATGGCAGAGTTTTGAAATTTGTAAGAACTGATGTCATGAACTGATATATATATTATGACTATTAAGGTAAATACATTGTTTGTTCACTATTAAAATCTTTCATACGCTAACTATGCCTATCAGTAGTTAGTGCCTTCCGTAGTTTGAATCTTTTATTCAGCTGGCAGTAGTGGCGCTCGCTGTATTGCAGTAGTTCGAGTAACGAAGATTTTTGGAGAGGTAAGAGATTTGTGAAAGTTATAGGTTAATGTTAGTCAGGGCCATTCTTTTGTAGGGATTTTTGAAAGTCAGATTGCGTTGCGCTAAAATTATTGTGTGTCAGTTTAAGCACAGTCATGTATAATTTTTCTAAGGGGACGTTTCATATGTCGACCCTTAGCCGAGGATACCTCAATGGAAGTTTCTGATTTTTTTCTTGTAGTTTGTGTAGTTAGTGTAGCTGTTGTTTATTTTCTAGCTCGTAATTGTAGAGAGAATTTCCTTTGTAGTTGCAGTCTTTCATTGCTGTACAGTAAAACAGTTGTGGCATGCATGAATTTTTGCACGAAGTATTTCGCAGCTGCGCTTGTAATTAACTAGAACTTATTGTCAGTGCTATGTTAATGTGTTCTCTTATTTTTGCTCTTCAAATTATGGTTTTCGGTGTTATCGTGTGAAATATTGTGACAATAATGGCATGTGAAAAACATAACACTAGGCTCCAAAGTAAACTGAGAAATAATAGTGACGACGAGCGAAGCTTACCAGCACCGCTGTGTAATGAATTAACAGACATTCAAGGTAGTAATTTGGTAACTATGCATAGGGAAATGGAGCGGGCTGCAAATAATGGTGTAGACAGTGAAACAGGTGGTGAACAGGGAAGCATTATCGACCGATCTGTCGGCAACAGCTCGCCTCAGGAATCCGAAATGACAGAACACAATATTGCAAATACTGTAGACTTAGGTTTTGCGTCCTCACCGTTTGCTCAAATAAGTCAAGACACATTTTCTGCCTGTCAAAATGTGAATGTTGCCGGTGAAAATGCACTGACAAAAGGCATAGAAAAACAGATTCCAGACACTAATACATTATTATTGCAACTAATGCAACAAATGGAACAGAATCAGAAACAAATGGGACAAAATCTTCAAAAGTTAGACACAATGGAACAAAATCTTCAAAAGTTAGACACAATGGAACAAAATCAGAGACAAACACAGCAAAAGCTTCAAAAGTTAGAGGCAATGGAACAAAATCAGAGACAAACGCAGCAAAAGTTAGATGCAATGGAACAAAAGCTTCAAAAGTTAGACTCAGTGGAACATACGCTTGAACAAACACGTGAAGATTTAACTGAAGTACATAAAATCGAATCGAAATGTCAAAAAGTCTGTAATGACGTAAAAATACAAACATTTTTAGGTTAGGCTTTACCGTGACTGTTATTGACATTAAATGAAACAATAAGTTTACTGTTACCAGTCATAGTGACTGGTAACAGTAAACTTACTGTTTCATTTAAAGTAAAAATACAAATTTGTGAGCATTTTCAACCTATTTTTTCACGGCATGAAAATGGATTACAGAATCACGAATCGGCCATAAAAGAAATGCAAACTATTGTTAATGAAAATCATGAGATTGGAAGCCAAAATTGACTCAGTTGCATCTACCGATTCGGTTACGCAACTTGCAAAAACTCAAGAAAATTAAAGGACACAGTAGGTACTCTGAAAATTGGTTCAGAAAGACACATGGAGGAAATTAGTTCGTTATCAGAGAAAGTAGTTGAACTTTCGGATCAGCTAAATAATTTATCTACGAAGGTAGATGATAATCTGAATGACACAAAACCGGTAGTCTTTAATGACACAGAAGAGCGCGAACAAATTAGGAAATTCAAACAAAATCAGAATCAAATTAATACGCAACACCAAAGATAAATCCGGGAAGTACAAGATCAGCTGACGCAGGTGATACAAGAATTACGTATTTCAGGGGACACTCGCGCTTCAATACGGGAAGAGGGGCATAGAAATACGGAACAGCCACAAAATAATAACACAGGGCACTTCGGAAATTATGAAAGAAATTGGTAAGGTACACCCAATTTTGAGATGATCCTCAGGGGGGTACACGCTTACTTTGTGTACCATGTGTTTGGCAAGCACAAGGAGCCCTAGGTAATATGGTATTTGCTTATACAACTTTACACAACGGTACCATATTTCTCTAACACAGAATTACACAGCTATCTGATCATTTAACTGAGAGAGACAAATATTTATTTTACTACATCAGTGACAGATGGTTACGTAATTACACGGTTGGATAACTTCACACTTATGAAATTGTATTTGGTCTGTACTTTGCGAAATTTTCGTATTTTTTTTGGAACCATTGTGATACTATGAGAGCTTTGAATGATGTATTTAGTACGGGATCATAATTTTTAAAGTACGTTTGAGGTAGATGACACTTTTGACATGAGCAGAGAATTTTTTTTTTGTTTTGAAATTATTGGAGGAAGCTACGACGATTTTGAGAGTTGACTGAGGTGTTATGATGTTATTATTATGATGACGATGTGTATTACGCTGTTGCGGTATGTTTATGATCAATAAGCTGATTCTATATGAGGAATCTGATTATGCTACGTATTTATTATGATGAAATATCGAAGAAGTGTCTACGAATATGTATATGTGTAATAAAGCAAGGAATAATGAGTAGTGGTTAGGGACTCTGGTTTGTGAAAAAGGATGTTGGAAACCGAGAATAGTACTTTAAGAGTTATGAAATGTGTGTATATGCGTGAGTGTATCACTATGCTTGCGAAAATTTTTTGGACACTATTATATTTAAAGGATTTTGTTTCTACAGATTTTTAACGCAAATTCTTGACCTGTGAAATATTTTTATATGAGACTGTCACTGCTGCGGAAACTACTGTCGTAAATATTTTGGTAAGAAAGTTAAGTGACCACCTGCACGTAATGCGTCGTGGGCACCCAGCTGCGCGACAGACGCCTTGAAAAAAGCCATTAGTGGGTGCCTATCAGAGGCTCAGGTGGAGAAAAAAAAAAGAGATCATTATCCTCGCTATTGACGTTCCTTTGTAGAAGCATCTTAAATATGACACCCTCAAACTTGAAAACAAGATTACACTGTAGAGTTCTTAATTTATGATATTTACTGAAATGAAATGATGAGAAACGTTTCATGTCTATTGTCTTGCTAGTTGGAAGATTATTTACTGCATTATGAAACGCCTTATGGCTAGCTAATGACGTTTCACTCCTTGCTTTGCCTATTTTGTTTAATATCTAGTTTCTAGCTGCACTGCAGGATTGGTTGAAATAAAATTTTATAGATGTACTAATATAAATATTTTCTGTCTACAGATCCAGTATATAATAATAATGTGATATACTTCCAAATAATGAGGGAGCACAAAAAGACATTTCCCTTCACAGGAACTGCATACATAATTTTCTTTTCAAGTTCTTGGTAATTTATTTCATAGAATAAGTTTTTGTGGTGCACCACTTTAATTACATAGACATTAAGATGTGAATATACATTTCCCTTATCTTCATTGTTGTCTTTAGTGTAATATTTTTTCTGCTTGAGCTTTGTCATGTTTAGATATAAGTTATTGCATTTGCTGCTGCTGTTTTCCAGGCATTGTGTTACTGAATTTGACTTTGTATTACTCCGTTAAGCCAGTTTTGCGACAGATTTACTTTCTTGTTTGCTGCACAGTGCCTTATATTAGTTGTAATATTGCAATTGCATTTTTTTTGTCATCGCTGTTTGTGTTAATTGTTTTGTGCTGCTGCATTACCTCGTCCCTTAGTTAAGCATCTGAGCTTAGTAGATTTAAGTTAGCTTAATAGGGGGTAGACTATATAAGAGAATGAGTTGCGATGAATTGGAAGGAATGCATTTAGAAGCTATAAGAAAATGGTTTGGCCAAAAAAGCATTTTGAATGAGGACAGGAAAAAAAGTAGGGTTTAGGGACAACAGGTTTAGGTAGGATTTTCTTAGAAATAAATGATGAGGTAAGATAATGGAAAATAAATAATGAGGTAATAAATATGTGAACATATAAATACAAAAAGCATGCTTGGATAGAATTTTTTTGGTGGAAACAAAAGTTGAAAACAAACCCTGTCCTTCCCTTGTGTTATCCCGCTATGTGTTTGTGTACCCTTTTGTATTTATGTTCTTCCTGGTCTTTATATGTTTACCTGATAAGACTTATGTAGCAGAATTTTTCTAACACTCAGCTACATGAATTATGATGAGGAATACTGTTATCCTCAAATATAATTTGCATTAATAATATGTTATTTACTTTGTAAAGATGTTAGACATTATTAATTCTGTTCTGTTTTAATGCTCATGTGTGAAGTTTATGTTTCAAAAGTTATTCTGACCTTTATGTGTGTATTTATGTCGTAACACTGATGTGCATGTTTATTTCTATTCTTTTGCAAAGCCTGTTTAACTACAAAAGTTATCTGTACTATTATGTTCTTTAATGATATATTTTGTACCTTTCTTAGTGTATTCTTATGTTATAAAATTGTAATTGACACCAGTTCATCAAATTAAGTTACTTGTAAATTACATTTCACTGCACACGTTTGTGTTGCTCATAGTATATGGACAATATGTGAGAAGTAGGGACTGATAGTGTTTGCACATGTGTTAATAATTCAGCAAGGGAGTGGTTAACGGCATTGCTCATTCTAAGGACATTTCCAAAACCCATTGTGAGTGCACAAGCAGTGGTTTATGGACTTGCTATATTGTCCGCAAGACTCTTCGATGGTGACTGTGAACCTGCACAGTTGCAACAGATGGCTGCTAGCCACCTCTACAAGGACTACAGTGGGTCTACACCTTTGGTGACTCACCAATACTATTATTTCTACAAGGACTGCAGTGGGTCTGCATCTCTGGTGGCCCACCAATATCATAATCTCTAGCAGGACTACAGTGGGTCTGCTCTGTGATGACCTACCTACCAATAGACTTCAAATTCGACTGACTCTGCTGTGGGTTTGCTCTGTTGTGGCCCATTATTTGTCTGCATGTCAAGTGTCAGCACTGTCTTTCCGTTGGAGGGACAACACTACTTCTTCAAGACTGCTTAGAAATTCACTACTTCCGAGTGCACTTTCTTTTATTGCTCAGTCTTTGAGAAAAACGCTGCAATTTTACTGTGATGGATGATCAGGACTTCTTTATGGACTGTGAGAAAATTTTAGCTTTTGACCAACATTGTATCGATAAGTGTGTGCATTTCATTTATTTGTTATTGTAATTATGAAAATTTTTTTCAAATCGGTATTGGCTACTGCCCAAAACAATTTCTAAAATTTTTTGTGGGGAGCATGTTGGCTATGTAAGTATGCTGTTTAGGTTTTCTTATTGGTAACGCGACGTAGCGCTCTGTATGAAAAATCACTGGCTGTCCTGTGCGAAATCTGTGGGTAGTTTGCATTGTTGTCTGCCATTCTAGTGTTCGGCAGCTGGATTTTAACAGCGCGTAGCGTTGGGCAGTTCGAGGTGAGCCGCCAGCAGTGGTGTATGTGGGGAGAGAGATGGTGGAGTTTTGAAATTTGTAAGAATTGATGTCATGAACTGATATATATATTATGACTATTAAGGTAAATACATTGTTTGTTTTCTATTAAGATCTTTCATTCGCTAACTATGCCTATCAGTAGTTAGTGCCTTCTGTAGTTTGAATCTTTTATTTAGCTGGCAGTAGTGGCGCTCGCTGTATTGCAGTAGTTCGAGTAGCGAAGATTTTTGGTGAGGTAAGTGTTTTGAGAAAGGTATAGGTTAATGTTAGTCAGGGCCATTATTTTGTAGGGATTTTTGAAAGTCAGATTGCGTTGCGCTAAAATGATTGTGTGTTATTTTAAGCACAGTCATGTATAATTGTTCTAAGGGGACGTTTCAGAACACTCGGATATCTTTGACCCTAATATTTTAGCTTTTCTTGCTAATCTTTCCTGCCTTTTCCACTCTAGTAATTTTCTGTTATTTACTGTCTTTATAAATTTGCTCACAGAAATTCGAGACCTATGTGTGAAGGCAGTTTCTCCCGTGGTTTCCTCTTTGTTTTCTTGTTAGCCATGGGATGTGAAAGACGAACTGAACAAGTGGGGAGCTGTGTAGAAAGTATCGAGGAATTTGATGGCTTTAGAAGAACTGCTAAGGAACTGGTAGGCAACACCAATCGTATAAGAGGCTTGTAAATCTTCATCTGCAAAAATGTAGAAACCTACAGGCTCAATGCCAGAAACTCTGATCACAACAGTCCTGATAGTACTCACTTTAAGGTGCGCTTCTCCATATTTCGGCAACGCACAGAATTATAATCAAGTGTTCTGAACTACGTACTGATTATTTTTTGGAGCCTTGACTACGGGCAGTCACATCGAGTGAATGCAGCCTGTGACTTGTGTGAGCTGGAACTCCTTTATTGCTCCCAGTTCGACTGAAGAAATTTATATCAGACGGTGGGAATCAACAGGTGAAATCACTTTAGGAGTTATTGCAAACATTTTAGAAAAATCCGGTTTAATCTATGTTGTAGATATTCTGGCATTTGAACAAATGTTTATGGGCAGTAAAACAAGAGAAACTGTTTTTACTCAAGGTAGAACCACAATTCCTTATTACATATTAGGAAGAAAACATGGCCAAGGAAAGAGTTTCGACCACAAAATGATTATAATGGATGTCAGATACTGCAGCTTCCCACCACAATATTATTTACAAAATACGACGTTGCTTCTAAAAAACATTTTCATATGCGGAATCAGAAGGTCAGACAGTAAAATATTATTCACTATTTTCTGCCACTGAGGTCAACAATTTTAACATTCGTGTTACTCCTATCACGAAGTTAATTGATCTCAATCAATACTCTTTTCACTTCAGGAACCCATATTCACAAACTGAGAAATAATATGGTTGGGTAGAGTATGGAAGATACTACAGTTTTACCATTTGTCAAATTACTCAAGGAAATCGTTTAGAATGCATCAGTGCACTTCTTCTGTCTGTTTACTTGTAATTTATGTCATTATGCATACTTTGCAGACAATTGTTTGTTATAATATGCTTCCTTTAATAACACTAGGTATTTTCGTTAGACAACGTAATGAGTGTAGTATGTGAATATAAAATGAAAGGAAACCGCAACCGTTCAGTTGACGGTCTCTTATTTCTTCTCCTGTTTCCGGCTGAACGCCGGCTGAGTCACATTCATAATGTCATGTTGAGGAGGCAAAACTTCTGGCGAGGCAGTTTAAAAAAGTTTCTTTGATAACTATCTCCTTTGGAGGAATCAGTACTCTACTCCTGGTGGAATGGTGATAGACGTGTTGGTAACAAACCTAGCCGACCTCTTTGAGAACGTTCACACGAAGATTAGTGATACGAATTCAGCTACAGTAACAATAGGCACAAAGATACAAACAATCGTAAAAAAAGGAACATAGGTCTCTAGATATTCAATGAAATCTACAACATAAGAGTGTGAGCTGCTCTGGTACAGGATAGTGTACCGGAGTCGGAAGCAGTTCTGAGGTAGCAGAAAACATTAATTCATTTATTAAATTGTCAACCCTCACCTAGCGGCGGATGAAAGATGGACCACGACCCACGGAACCCCAGCGAACTGTAGTAGGATTCTGGCCCAGGTGCGGCGCCGCTTGTAACATTAATTGTCTTAAAATTGCGACGAGCGTCAGCTAGCGCGACAGGCTGCCTGTACCTGCTACATGTGCGTCAGTGAATCCTATCCGGCCGTGGTCAATGATAGGCTAGCGAGCACCGCTGCA
The DNA here is from genome assembly GCF_023897955.1 of Schistocerca gregaria. Classification (NCBI taxonomy): domain Eukaryota; kingdom Metazoa; phylum Arthropoda; class Insecta; order Orthoptera; family Acrididae; genus Schistocerca; species Schistocerca gregaria. Next base: position 842,061,243 of record NC_064931.1, read on the forward strand.
AATAGGTGGCGTCCATTAATTTACGAACTGGTTCCCTTGAGCAACAGTCTAATAAACAGGTTCATACTTGGCAGCGAACCTTAACAAACTCTTGCTAAGAAAATTGTGCCGTCGTTATCCCTTTTGCATGTGAGGAGGTCACGCTTGCGATTGCCAAACTAAAGAACAAAACAGTCCCCCGGTCTGTTAGTATCCATTCCGAGATACTAAAAATCATCGTTTCGCAAATTATTCCATACCTGTCGGACCCACTCAACGAAGCTCTAAGGCTGGGACGGGTACCTGCACCCTGGAAAACAGAAAATGCCGTCGTAATTTAAAAGATCACAGGACAAGGATCATCAGATCCAAAAAACTTATAGGCCTATAAGCTTAATAAACACTTTGACCAAGGTCCAGAACGTCTTCTTTGTGATCACTTGCAATCACTCAAGGAGCTCCTTAGTCTTAGCCCACATCCATTCAGTTTCAGTTCTGGAAAATCTACACGTGACACTTTAAATAGGGTACTGTAAATAACATAGAAGGGAATTACGCAGCTCCTATTCTTATAGACATTTCGGGTACCTATGATAATCTATGTTGATGGGCAATGTTTGCAAGACTGAGAGAGATGTAGGTACCTAAAGCCCTCTACGATAGCCTCTCGGACTATTGTAGAATCAGGGTGGCTGAATGGTGTGCGGGAAGTCGGAAAGTGATTAGAGGATTCACCAAAGGTTGCCCGCAAAATTGAATCTTTGGACCCATCTTTTGGGATATCGCCTTTGAGCCGTTCCTACATCAACTGGATGGAGATAATTTTGCGAACAGGATTATTCCATACGCAGATGACCTCCTGGTGATGGACTCAAGAGCGCTACTCGAACACATTTCAACACAGCTACTCACAAGCATCAGCCAGTGGTGCAGATGGCTCTACACAAAACAGTTTATATACTACTCAAAAGAGAATTACCAAGTAATCCAACCATAAAAGTACACGACATTAGCATACATTAGCAACGGAAAACACGATACCTTGGTGTGCTACTCGACGAACGACTATCCTGCGACAAACACGTCAGAAAAACAACTGACAGGGCTGTAAAGATAGTGCACAGGCTGGCCAGACGCAACATAACACACTTCAGGCTACCATTATACACATTGAGAACTTACCAGTGTGCGATCTTTGAGTATGAAGTCTGTTTTCCAGCCAGTGCATGGATCCACCGACCACGTCTGGTGACGAATAGAGACATCTTGTGCCGAGGGTAGAGAAATGCTCTGGTAAGGCTGTCAGGAGCTTTCAACGCGACGTCAGTGGAATCACTCCGTGTGGTGCTTGGAACCTTCCCTACCGACATAACCATTCGGTTTCGGGCTACAATATGCTGACCGAGGAAGGGAAGACAGGTTAATGTAATCAAGATAACCGGAGAGAACATCACCGACAAGCGCCAACTCCTTTAATGTTTGATGGATACCTGGCGAAGGGAATGAGAGGTAAGTGGTAAGGGCCCTATGGTACATCATTTCTTCCTGAACATTAGGGAACGTCTGAGACTCAGCCATATCAACACGAGCCGGGGTGTGGTTCACTTTTTGACACATCACGGCCCTTACCCTGCACACTTGACCGTGTCGGCCGCAACCATGTGGAGAACATGGATCCCGGGAACACATACTCGTTCACTGTCCCCGGTACAGAGCAGCACACCAGGCACCATCGCAGTACGACAGTAATATGATATGGGCAATAAGAGGCAAAGACGAGTGGGAGATAGTAAATAAGACCGACGATGGTGTCCCAAGGACATTAAGCGACGAATACAGACAAACACGGCCGTACAAGAGAACACTGCAAAATACACGAAGCACGTAAGACAGCAGTTCCAATTCGTACACCGACACAGACTATCTCAAACAGCGATTAATCTCACCAACACGTACCGCAGACAATCTGACACAATATCTAAAATAATTAAACTATATTAGAATAAACAGTGTAACTCAATCAGCCCTGTAACCCTCTTCTAGCTTATGTATGAATAGCAGGAATATCTGTCCCACGGACGTTATAACACCGTTGGGATGTAGCATTTATAACTGAACACATAATATATAAGCAACATAATAGGTAAAATTCGAGAGACATGATATGCACACTCAAGGTTAATTAATAACCTCAAGAAATGACATACTTTACAAGCACACACCACTGCACTTTGCACACTGTATGTAATAGTTATAGTGTTTTTGTAAATAGTGTTTAGAAATATTAATCGGTGTTTAAACTTTAGCGAACCAGGACTGCAAGGCTCGAAGTAGTCCGAGGCTTTCAGACCAGGCTGCCTGAGATAGGGTAATATTTTTCTCTCCTTCTATAAACGCAATTCCTATCACCTATCATCTGACTTTCTTAAAATTTTAACCTACTTGTGTTTTTTTAATTTATAATGTATTTTTAATTTATTATTACTCCCATTGTAATTGCTGAAAACAGTCATTGCTGTTGGTAATATGGAATATGCTTTGTAATCTGCACGAAAAGCTGTGAAATGCATCACCTGTTATAAAATGTAAGGCAACAGGTCTCTAAATGAGCAAAAAATCAAATCAGATCAATCAAATCCCCTTGTTAGGAGGATGGTAGAGCGGCGGTGACCTCTCCGTGAAGGTCGACACTGTAACGGTTGAGGAATAGATGACTCGCTGCTTCGACGTATGCCCAGGCTTGCAGGACCCACAATACTTATTTAATGACAAATCAAGTTTGTTGGGGTGTTGTAACTGTAGAAGGGATGTACGCCAGGAGCCAAGTGCCTTTGGTTTCGTTAATGGTCCAGGCAATGACCAGCAGGTGGATTGCGACATATGATGAACGCCGTGGAGCAATGGTGGGACAGGATATTGCCGTAATTCACCTTCATTACGACGTCGCCCCCCCCCCCCCCCAAGAACCATGGACCTTGCCGCTGGTGGGGAGGCTTGCGTGCCTCAGCGATACAGATACCCGTACCGTAGGTGCAACCACAACGGAGGGGTATCTGTTGAGAGGCCAGACAAACGTGTGGTTCCTGAAGAGGGGCAGCAGCCTTTTCAGTAGTTGCAGGGGCAACAGTCTGGATGATTGACTGATATGGCCTTCTAACAGTAACCAAAACAGCCTTGCTGTGCTGGTACTACGAACGGCTGAAAGCAAGGGGAAACTACTGCCGTAATTTTTCCCAAGGGCATGCAGCTTTACTGTATGATTAAATGATGATGGCATCCTCTTGGGTAAAATATTCCGGAGGTAAAATAGTCCACCATTCGGATCTCCGGGCGGGGACTACTCAAGAGGATGTCGTTATCAGGAGAAAGAAAACTGGCGTTCTACGGGTCGGAGCGTGGAATGTCAGATCCCTTAATCGGGCAGGTAGGTTAGAAAATTTAAAAAGGGAAATGGATAGGTTAAAGTTAGATATAGTGGGAATTAGTGAAGTTCGGTGGCAGGAGGAACAAGACTTCTGGTCAGGTGACTACAGGGTTATAAACACAAAATCAAATAGGGGTAATGCAGGAGTAGGTTTAATAATGAATAGGAAAATAGGAATGCGGGTAAGCTACTACAAACAACATAGTGAACGCATTATTATGGCCAAGATAGATACGAAGCCCACACCTACTACAGTAGTACAAGTTTATATGCCAACTCGCTCTGCAGATGACGATGAAATTGAAGAGATGTACGATCAAATAAAAGAAATTATTCAGATAGTGAAGGGTGACGAAAATTTAATAGTCATGGGTGACTGGAATTCGGTAGTAGAAAAAGGGAGAGAAGGAAACGTAGTAGGTGAATATGGACTGGGGCAAAGAAATGAAAGAGGAAGCCTCCTGGTAGAATTTTGCACAGAGCACAACTTAATCATAGGTAACACTTGGTTCTAGAATCATAAAAGAAGGCTGTATACATGGAAGAACCCTGGAGATACTAAAAGGTATCAGATAGATTATATAGTGGTAAGACAGAGATTTAGGAACCAGGTTTTAAATTGTAAGACATTTCCAGGGGCAGATGTGGACTCTGACCACAATCTGTTTCCCCCAGGGGCTCAGCATTCACTTGCTGAGTACGGGCTTGGCGACCCCGGGGTCCTGAGCTGGGGACTGGTCTGCGCCGCCAGTGTCCTGTCACCGTAACCCCCGGACATGCTTCAGCGACCACCGTACGGCGCGGCGGTGAAATGTTGTGTGCTGCGGGGAATGGTAATCTTGGCTTGACCGCCTGGATTGCGAGGAAGGCCAACCTCTATAAAAACCCCTCAATCTTTCGGTGTGCTCCGCGCCTAGAAGATGCATGGCTGTTGGGGTGGAACAGTCGCAAGCGGGCAACCTCTGGGGCACGTGCCGCACCCCAGTTGTATAAGGCTTACTCAGGCACGCGGGGCTCGGTCTGAGCGGACTTTTAGTTCCCTAGCTGCTCGTGGGACCGCAATGGACCCTTAGACCTCTACATTTCCCCCCTGTAAAGCGACTGCGCAATGGGACTCTGTTAGTTGAGACTTCTAGTTCGCGTCAAGTCGCTGCCCTTCGGAAAGAAACCTGTCTAGGAGAGTACGCTGTCGAGACCGAGCTCCACTCCACTTTGAATTATAGTAAGGGTGTTGTGACGTGTAGGGACTTGGTGGACATCCCCATAGACGAGTTAAAATCTGAGTGGGCTGACGAAGGAATTGTTGACGTGCAGCATATTATGAAACGAGTCGATGGGGACCTGGTCAAATCTGACTCGTTTATTCTCACGTTCAGTTGCCCGAGACTCCCACAGCATGTTAAAGCGGGGTTCTTACGTTTGCCAGTACTGCCATATTTCCCCAACCCAATGCGCTGTTTTAAATGTCAGCGCTTTGGGCATACTACGTTGGGGTGCAATGGGATAGCCACTTGTGGTAAATGTGGCCAGCCTGCCCATGACGGAGCCGATTGTTCATCGCCTGTGAAGTGCGTGAATTGCTCTGGGAGTCACCCTGTCTGGAGCCGGATCTGCCCCATCTATCTCGAAGAACGGAAGGTACAGGAGATTAAAACATCTAAGTGCATCCCCTATGGTGAGGTCAAGAAGCTCTTTAAGGCCATGCAACCTCCTGTGTTATCAACATCTTTCGCTTCCGCTCTCAAAAAACCGGTACAACTGGCCACTGTTGCTACGCAAACGGATGTTGCTAGTATTAGCACTGCTACCTGCGCTTGCCAGTGCACTTGCGCTGCTGCAGTTCTTTTGCAATCTGCGGCTCTCCCCGCTACATCGGACAAGGCCGTGGTTGCTGACATTGGGGTACTTCCTGCCTCTCCCATATGGCGCCTTCTGCCCAGGCGAGTAAACCTCCAACTGTTGACGAGGCTCTGCATTCCAAGCCCCCCAAGACAAAGCCTCAGAAGGTGAAGGTTCTGCCACCTGAGGAGACTAGTCAGCGGCGGTCCGATGACGAGGCCATCGTACTGTCTGACATCTCCCGTGGTTCGTCATCGCAGATTATGGACATTGATGTCGACCGGGAGCGATCTTCACGCCCTAGGAATAAATCTCCGGCCAGTACTGTCTCTCCTCCAAAGCACAGAGGCAGGATGAAAGTTCAGCCACCCTGATCACTGGCTCCTATATTACGGTGGAACCTGAATGGGTTCAGGACGCATGTGGCCGAATTACAACTCCTTATACGAGAGTGCCCCTTGTGCTTATGTCTCCAAGAGACACATTTTCGGGCCACTGATGCTCCTTCTTTACGGGGCTATACTGTATATCGAAAAGATAATCTGATGGGGGAAAGGGCAAAGGGTGGTGTTGTGGTTTTTGTCCGTGACATGCATCCCTCATCTGAGCTCCCTCTCGTCACCGACTTGCAGGCAGTTGCAGTTGACATTCTAGTGAGTCAGAGGCTCACAGTCTGTTCAGTTTATTTTCCGCCTCCGGATGCGGTAGACTCTGAAGCTCTCATGGACCTTATTAGCCAACTCCCCCGCCCATTTCTTCTTCTGGGGGACTTCAACGCTCATAATGTCTTATGGGGCTCTCCGACTACTTGCCCCAGGGGTCGCATTCTGGAAAGCCTCATGATGTCTGAAGAACTGTGCCTCCTCAACTCTGGTGCTCCCACTCATTTCTGTACTGCTTCTGGGTCGTCATCGGCTATTGACCTTTCCTTTTGCTCTCCAGCACTCGCGGATTCTGCTCTGTGGGAGGCTGCAGCTGACCTCCATTCTAGTGACCACTTCTCCCTTTGGATTCGCCTCCTGGATGAGGCTGTGGCATTACCAGTGCCGCCCCGGTGGCACCTCTGCAGAGCTGACTGGACACTTTTCAGCCAACTGGCTATTTTGGAACACCGTGCCAGCGTCCACGAATGGGTAGACCATGTTACAGCCGTGGTCTCCCATGCTGCTGAATTGTCAATCCCACGGTCATCCGGTCATCCCAAGACGCGTCCTGTCCCTTGGTGGACTACTGAGTGCCGCTCAGCCATCCGAGCCCGCCGTGCAGCTCTGCGCCGCTTCAAGTGCCGTCCCTCAGCTGACAATCTTGCGGTCTTTCGGGTGGCAAGGGCCAGAGCGCGGCGAGTGATTAAAGAGAGCAAACGACGGTCATGGCAATCGTTCTTGAACTCATCTCTCGATCCACTAGTTCTACGAAAGTATGGGAAGCCATCAAGAGGATTTCCGGGAAACTCAGCCAGCTACCTGTCACGGCATTGCTGCATCAGGGATGTCTCCTCACGGCGCCGAGAGACATTGCCCAGACACTGGCCATGCATCTTGCGGACTCTACTGCCACTATTAACTGTGATCCAGATTTCTGCCACTACCGCACTGCCATCGAAAGGGGTAACTTGGACTTCCGGTCTCTAAATTCTGAACCCTATAACTGCCCTTCACAATGTGGGAACTGGATTCTGAGCTGTCTGTGGCTCATGATACTGCGCCTGGTCATGATCAAATCCGGTACAGCATGCTGCGGAACTTGTTGCTGCCATCCAAGGAAGTTCTTCTGAACTGTTTCAATATGATATGGGTATCTGGCACGTACCCTGACTCGTGGAGGGAGGCGATTTTGATTCCTCTCCTCAAACCAGGGAAGGACCGAACGCATACCAGTAATTATCGGAGTATTGCTTTGACGAGCTGTGTTGGGAAGACGTTGGAACGCATGGTCAGCCGGCGCCTGGTTTGGCTGCTCGAGACCAGGCAGCTCCTTAGCCCCTCTTGAAGCAAAGCAAGCGCTGTATCATGTATAAGATACAGAGGCGAGCGAGTGCATGGGACTTACCCTAGTTCACTGCTAGTAGCGTCACGTCATCGTAACACGCCTGCATATAGTATTGCACCACATTTAACATAAAAGTAAAAATTAAGATTTGTGTGTAAAACTTTGTTAAAGTATAGTTCTATGTAATAATGTTTCAGGTAACAAATCTTAATGTTATAAAATTAGTAGTTTGCGTAAAATTCACGTTTTGAAAGAAAAATAGGAGGCGCTAAATAATGACGCTAGGAAGCTAAAATTTGGTGAGAAGGTGCAGTAAGAAGTCATTAATGAGTGGTGCTGGTTTCCAAAACCATAAAACTAAAATTGACTCCAGAATCCGCGTTTTTCGGAAAAATCAGAGGCGCGAAATAATAGAGCTACAATATTGAAAATTGGTAGGATGCTTCAGTTCACCCTAATAATAATAATGGAAATACCACAATCAGTTACCTCTTCTAGTTTTTTAGTAATTTAGTAAAAACTACTTTTGTGAGTAAAATGTACATAAGCATTATAGATTAAGTACTTTAAATTTTAATGATAAAACAAATTCTTTAAGACCAATGATCAGATAGGACAATTAACAAAGCTACACCAAGTTTTAGTCTTGTAGCATAATTAACAGCTGATACAAGTCTTGATAAAGCTATGGTTCAGAGGTAACAATCTACCGTTAGTTGCATTGTAAAAATTCTAGAGAGTACAGTTTTAATTTTAGCGGGCTGAGATTTTCTACGTGCTTCTGTACTGCTCAGATGTATGTATACAAAAATTGAGAAGTTTGTAAAGCTATTATTAAATGTGATATTTAAGATTATGTGCCTGAGATAGCGATCATTTGGAGGCTGCAGGCATCTGCATAGGAACGGAAAGAACAGATGCTCTCTTGGTGGTACGCGCCGGAGCTATATAAAAAGAGCGGCAGAGGCAGTAGTAAGCTCACTCCGCATTAGACCAACGCCTAGTCCACGCGAGCTTAACGTCCGATCGCGCCTCGCCTCGGGTGACGTCATAGCGGGCTGTGACATGCGCGTACTTAGCAATGTAAACGGACATTGAAAATCGCGAGGACTGTACACTGTCCTGGATCGTTTAGACTTCGGTAACAAACTGTTATTGTGCCGTCCGTGTGAAGTATAATTCCGCGTGGCAAGTGGTGACTAACTCCACTTTTAAGGCCAGCATTAATCTTTTTTTTTAACATTATTGCGAACTATTAATAGAGCACCGTTAGTTAGAGTAATGAACTATTCGGGAGGAACTTGCTGTAGAAGTCGCCTCTGAACTATTAAACGATTGGCTGAATTAACAATATTTAATGTCTTTAGCATTTTCAGAAGTTTCGAGTAATTTGTGTGAGCCTTTAAGATAATAAAATCTTGTTTGGAACTTTAAATTTTATTGAAGCAGCCCTAATCCCGTGAAGAACTATGGATATTTTTCGTTTAGCTGGGCTGTGCAGGAATGTGGCCGTGCAGACTGGGAACTAAGGTCAGTAAGTTTCCCTTCGCTTTCTGACTGGCCACCAAATTAGTTGCCAGGCTCGCGTGATTTAAGGTGGCAATGTTCAACTTTCATTCAACATTAAACAACGACTTCTTCGCCGTCCCACATATGTTGCATCGGCAATAGTCTGTTACGTGAAATGAACATTCAAACAACTCATTCTACCACTGAACTTCTTCGACGCCCCACATATGGTGCTTATCGGCCGGGAAAACTGAATTAAAAGCAAATAAAAGTGCTCGATGTGTGAAAGCGATTGGTATAAATTAACGAACTCGGTAGGCAATAACAGGACACTGAATTGAACTAGTGTGGGAACAGTGTTACCAGTAAAGGCGGGTGTGGTGTATAAACAATAAGTGTCTACCGCTGTACGTTGGTTAGTGACGATGGTGAGGAAGGCGACGATACTGGATCGCGGCTGCCGACGGCGCTGAGACTAAAGGAAGACGGTGCGTCATCGCGGAGCTGCGCTGATCTGCGAGACAGCTGCCGGCTGCGCCGAGCGGTCAACGGTGCCTTGCTGCCCCCCCCCCCCCCCTGGAGCTATTGCAGTAGGCGATTCCTGTGGCGGTACTCGACGCTACAGCTGCTGCTGCTGCCTTCAATACGTCGCGACGCGTCGCATCACGATTGCTGGTACACCGCGACGACATCATTCGTCGAAATCAAGCATTTAAGTTAAGTCAAAGACTTTTAAAATATTTACTAACTGCTGCTAACAAACTAAAAGATATGGAAAGTAGTGTACATTTCAGAAGGGAACCGGTCTCTGACCAAGAATCCACAGGATCAGGAATTGAGTTTAATGAGGATGGTTCCATTAATCCCTCAAATATTGAACTAGAACGTAATTTGTCACCAGTAAATTATGACTTTAATTTAAATGAGAGTGCAGGGATGCAATCAATAAGTGAAATAGAAGTCAAAAGGGAGCCAGTAGAGTTGCTAACTTTGTCAGGTAGTGAAACTGAGCTCAATATATCTCCAGCTCAGTCAAGTCAAGAGATACAAAGTATCAATGTAGAAGCTCCGGATTGGATGCAAATACTGTTTGCCAAACTCGAATCAAACCAAAATAAAATTGAGGCTAAAATTGAGGATAGTAATAAAGAACTAAAAGAAGAACTGCAATCAAAATGGAATAGTTTGAATTATAAGATAGATGCTATTCATCATGACATTCAAGTAAAAGTAGGGCAACAGTTAACTAAAATGCATAGTACTTTCAAATGTGAAATAGATCAAATTCAAAAAAATTATCAAGAGGCAGATGAACTTTTGGAAGTGAGGTTGTCCGAAAGATTGAGCAACGAGTCCAAACTTTGCTCTCACAAAGTTAAAGAGGTACAAATTAAAGTAGATACTTGTCAGAAAAACATTGAGAAAGTAAAAGAAACCTGTACCGAAATTCGTGGTGCAGTGGAACAAAGATGTTCTGCCAGGATAGAAGCAGTAGAGTCACAAGTAGAGGAATTAAATACTAACATTGCTAACCTAGAAAATAGAGTAACCTCTGTTAATTCTAGTCATTCTACTGTACAGCATGTGGCTTCAGTTGACGCCGCTTTTATAGGGTGTCGACAGTTTTTGCGCTTTGATCCTGATAAGTACATTCACCCTCTTGAATTTTGGAATGACTTTGAGGATGTTCTCCCCAACACTTGGTCAGAAAGAGAAAAAATTTCATTTATAAGAAGTCATTTGTCAGGTGATGCTTTGCGATGGTCAGCGGATGTAATGATCAAATGTAAAACTTTATCTGAATTTAAGTCTGCATTTCTCAACGAATACTGGTCACATAACAAACAAAATGATGTGTTAAGGGAATTCTGGAGTGGTAAGAAGTTTTTCCCAGGGCGTGAATCAGTAAAGGATTTCGCTAGGAAGTGGGTTTCAAGACTGTCACATTTGACAGAAAAGATGAAGCCAGATATGATCATTATGGGTTTAGAAGGTAAGCTGCCGTGGTACTGGCAGAAGAGGATCATTTCCGCCCCTAGAGATAATATAGACAAATTTATTGAATATCTGGAAAGAGTGGAAAGAGTAGCTGCTGCTGAGGAGCAGGTGCAGCAGAATAACAAATCTTCTAACAATCACGTACAAAATAATGGAAACGTGAACGTTAGAAATATGGAAGTTAGGCACACCAAAACAAACTATCGAAACCAAAGCCGTGGCAGAGGAAGAGGGGGTAGATACTCACCACGCTTTCGTAACAACTACTATGACGAAAGTGGAGAAGTAAATACTATGCCATTAAGACAAGAAGGGAGTCATGATGCTACTATATCTAGTGGTGTCACAGATGAACACAACAGGCCGCGTGTAGGAAACTAAATCCCGTCTATGAGGAAACTGGCGCTCACCAGGCGGTAACAGTAACACAGCCAGTAACGGAAACACAGACAATCAGCCAACATACACAGACAGACAACATGGATGGCGAAATAAATACAGATAATACCAGTGATGTGTTAAGCCACTCTCACAAAATAGTGGATAGTATTTTGGATACACTAGAAAAATGGGTCAAGGAAGAACAGGAACTCAAGGTAGATAATGGGGAAGAAATAGATAATGGGTTTGAGTCTGATGGGAATAATGATGAAGTAAAAGCTTATATCTTCGATGAAAATGGCAATCTAAAAGCTGAAGTAGAAGTAGCAGAAGTAGAATCAGTACTGCAAAACTTTAGAGAGGAGGAAATGATGAATGAAGGGGGTAGAAATAGTAACGAGGTGAAAGAATCTAGTAGCTGTGTAAACGTGCCACAAATGGTTGAAGGTGACGACATTCTTATGAACAGCAATATTGCGCAGGGACGCAGTTGCTCAGAGGTAGAGGATAGTTTGACTGATGTGCAGCAAACAAAAGTAGAAAAAGTCGTCAGATGCTTCGATTTAAAGTTAGTGGACAGATTAGAGAAAGCAGCTAAGATTATGGAGCATGATGAGCCCCAGGATGTAAATGTAAATGTAATTGCAACTGATCAGAATTACTTTAGTTGGAAGAACATAGAACGAGATTTATTAGACGAGGTGTGTGAGCAACCTGTTCAATGTAAAATAACTCACCCTGTTATCAAAGTAAACATATCAGGAGTCACTGTGCGTTGTCTGCTTGACAGTGGCAGTGAAGCAAGTGCTTTATCACAAACATTTTTTGACACCATACCCAATAAAGAGAAGTTAACAGTTATGAAAGTAAGTGGCTTAAAGATTATAGGTGCTACTGGAAAAGTCTCTAGACCAGTTCAACACGAAGCTTTGATACCCATTGGTATAAATGACGTAATAATAGATCATCCTTGTTTGATTGTGCTAGGCTTAAGTGTTGATATGTTGATTGGTACTGATTTCTTATCAAAGTACCAGGGAAAGATCAATTTTGATCAGAACAACTTAATTTTAACTTTACCTGACTCTAAAGTGATAAGAGAGTCTTTTATAGGAAGTCATATAGGCGGTAGTAATGAAACTTGGGAACTGCCTATTAGAGTAATAAAGAATAAAGGATACTTGCAGGAAAATTTGGTTTTCAGTGAGAATGAGGAAAGTGCTAAGGTTGAAGAGAGACACATCCTAAAGGAATTTAAAATTAACAGTAATTAATTACTGTAGGGAGTCTGCCACTCTTTGGCGGATACACGGTTTGGCGTACCGTGCAGTCCCAGCTGGGTGAAACTTTATTTCCTTTTCAAGTTTCATTCCCTTCTTCTGGTCTATCATAACAGGTAAGAATCACATATGTCTTCATGTTGTATATATGCTATTAGGTTTTAAGTATTCTTAGTAAGGATCTACCTAGTGAATGGCAAAACAAAAGTCTGAGTACCAATAAGAGGCAAACATGGCTAAAATAAATAAATTAAAATATTTCATGTAATTGTAAAGGGTTAGAAACTACAACTAAGAGAGACACTTTGCAGTATACGAAGTACGGTATGAATATGAATAATCCATGAGATTATGCAGAAGGTAGTATGTTGCTAGAAATAAGGTTGTCTGAAGGAAAACAGCGTAAGAAGGTAATGCTCATAGAGGCAAGCAATGGCGTTTTAGAATTAAATAAATGGAGATGTGTGGAAGTGGTGTGAGGATCGCACCAAATATATAGAAACAGGACGTCAATAGGCTGACAAAAGGAAAAGGGAGAAAGAAGTGGAGAAATGAAATATTTTGAATCTGGAAGAAAAGGGAGAAAATGAATGAGGTGAAGAAGTGAAGTAAGTAAATTGAAGTAAATGATGTAGGATTAAAGAATAATTCCCTCACGTCTCGTGAAATGGTGAAAAACGCTAAATCTTGCTTGAGGCAAATAAATAGTTAAACAGACAACAGAAACACACAAATATTGGAAAATGCAGAAATTTGGAATCGGTATACTGAAAATAACTAATTTCTTTAGTAATTCATACAATAAAGCAAAGTGCTGGTCAGCAAATGACTTCTTTGATGAACTAATCCATACGATAATTAAGCCAGAGTACATTAAAACTAAAAGGTTACTCAATTTTCTAAGTTGAAGCAAGATCTTAATATATTAATTTGCTAAAAGAATTTTCACTATTTAGGAACCTAAAAGATTATTTATGAAAGAAGAAAGTAGGAGCTATTGTATCAGATACGACTTAGTGCTAAATGTCTTTCTGACAACTTCACAATTAGTAAAATAGTGCCAGAATATAAACTATAAAATGTACTTTGTCCTACCTTAGATATAAGTTGAAAACAGAAACTTAGACTGTATTGTCTGTTTCTCAGGGACATGCAGGCTGCATGAATGACTGACAACAAGCGGTAGGGAGATTGGAAGTAGAGACGCAAACCACAGTGAATACAATTTCCTCCCACAATTTTGTCAATCAGTGAAATTAAATGAGTGTTACAATAGGACACCCACCACAGTGCCGAGTATTATAGTAAAAGAAAAATGTGAGTGCGTTGCAGTGATAAAAGTCGTGTGTATTTTCTTTTTCAGGAAGAGACTGATTTTAAAGAAAAAAAAATAACTATTTTGTAACCATTGAAAAATTTATATTTCCATGTAAATGTATGTAAATAATTTGTGAATGTCTTCTGTACTAGGTTTTCTATGTGTATATGAGTATGGTTATTTTGTGTATGTAGTAATAAGGAATTTCCTAAGAAGAAGCAACTTAAGTTGAAAGAGGTATACTAAAGTAATCCATCGCTTGTTTGTTCTTTTAGAAATTTAATTTTGTTCAAAAATAGATTTTCACGAAAATTAAAAAGGGGGTGATGAAGCAAAGCAAGCGCTGTATCATGTATAAGATACAGAGGCGAGCGAGTGCACGGGACTTACCCTAGTTCACTGCTAGTAGCGTCACGTCATCGTAACGCGCCTGCATATAGTATTGCACCACATTTAACATAAAAGTAAAGATTAAGATTTGTGTGTAAAACTTTGTTAAAGTATAGTTCTATGTAATAATGTTTCAGGTAACAAATCTTAATGTTATAAAATTAGTAGTTTGCGTAAAATTCACGTTTTGAAAGAAAAATAGGAGGCGCTAAATAATGACGCTAGGAAGCCAAAATTTGGTGAGAAGGTGCAGTAAGAAGTCATTAATGAGTGGTGCTGGTTTCCAAAACCATAAAACTAAAATTGACTCCAGAATCCGCGTTTTTCGGAAAAATCAGAGGCGCGAAATAATAGAGCTACAATATTGAAAATTGGTAGGATGCTTCAGTTCACCCTAATAATAATAATGGAAATACCACAATCAGTTACCTCTTCTAGTTTTTTAGTAATTTAGTAAAAACTACTTTAGTGAGTAAAATGTACATAAGCATTATAGATTAAGTACTTTAAATTTTAATGATAAAACAAATTCTTTAAGACCAATGATCAGATAGGACAAATAACAAAGCAACACCAAGTTTTAGTCTTGTAGCATAATTAACAGCTGATACAAGTCTTGATAAAGCTATGGTTCAGAGGTAACAATCTACCGTTAGTTCCATTGTAAAAATTCTAGAGAGTAAAGTTTTAATTTTAGCGGGCTGAGACTTTCTACGTGCTTCTGTACTGCTCAGATGTATGTATACAAAAATTGAGAAGTTTGTAAAGCTATTATTAAATGTGATATTTAAGATTATGTGCCTGAGATAGCGATCATTTGGAGGCTGCAGGCATCTGCATAGGAACGGAAAGAACAGATGCTCTCTTGGCGGTACGCGCCGGAGCTATATAAAAAGAGCGGCAGAGGCAGTAGTAAGCTCACTCCGCATTAGACCAACGCCTAGTCCACGCGAGCTTAACGTCCGATCGCGCCTCGCCTCGGGTGACGTCATAGCGGGCTGTGACATGCGCGTACTTAGCAATGTAAACGGACATTGAAAATCGCGAGGACTGTACACCGTCCTGGATCGTTTAGACTTCGGTAACAAACTGTTATTGTGCCGTCCGTGTGAAGTATAATTCCGCGTGGCAAGTGGTGACTAACTCCACTTTTAAGGCGAGCATTAATCTTTTTTTTTAACATTATTGTGAACTATTAATAGAGCACCGTTAGTTAGAGTAATGAACTATTCGGGAGGAACTTGCTGTAGAAGTCGCCTCTGAACTATTAAACGATTGGCTGAATTAACAATATTTAATGTCTTTAGCATTTTCAGAAGTTTCGAGTAATTTGTGTGAGCCTTTAAGATAATAAAATCTTGTTTGGAACTTTAAATTTTATTGAAGCAGCCCTAATCCCGTGAAGAACTATGGATATTTTTCGTTTAGCTGGGCTGTGCAGGAATGTGGCCGTGCAGACTGGGAACTAAGGTCAGTAAGTTTCCCTTCGCTTTCTGACTGGCCACCAAATTAGTTGCCAGGCTCGCGTGATTTAAGGTGGCAATGTTCAACTTTCATTCAACATTAAACAACGACTTCTTCGCCGTCCCACATATGTTGCATCGGCAATAGTCTGTTACGTGAAATGAACATTCAAACAACTCATTCGACAACTTCTTCGCCGCCCCACACTCTCAGTGTGGCTTTCGGAGGTGTCGTTCCACTATAGACAACTTGACCCTGCTTGAGGCTGCCATGCAGCAGGCCTTCCTAAGTAACCAGCATTGTCTAGGGGTCTTCTTTGACATTAATAAGGCGTATGACACTACTTGGCGCCGCCTTATCCTCAATCAACCCCATGAGTGGGGCTTTCGTGGCCGTCTCCCCATCTTCATTCGGTCCTTTCTTTCTCACCGCCTTTTTCGGTATCGGGTTGGTAATGTGCTATCTGATTTGTACGTGCAGGAGAACGGTGTTCCTCAGGGCAGCGTTTTAAGTGTCACCCTCTTTGCCGTCGCTATTAACAGTATCATGTCCACTACCCGGAGTCCTGCCCAATGTTCCTTGTTTGTGGACGATTTTGCTGTTTTCTGTTCTTCCTCCAGTCTTGTCACTGCTAGTCGGTAGTTGCAGCTTACGATAAAGCGCTTAGAGGCATGGACTGCAAAGACGGGTTTTACCTTTTCTGCAGACAAATCTGTGTGTGTTCATTTTAATCGTTCTTGGCGTCTTTTTACCTCCCCGGAATTGCGTCTGAGGGACACTGTTCTTCCTTTTAGAGACACTGTGAGGTTCCTGGGCCTCACTTTTGATTCCAAGTTGTCGTGGTTGCCTCACCTTAAAGACCTCAAGGTGCGGGCCCAGAAGGCACTGAATATTTTGAAGTGTCTGAGCCATCGGTCCTGGGGAGCGGATCGGGCGCGTCTGTTGCAGTTTTATAGGGCTTTCGTCCGATCGCGTCTTGACTATGCTTGCACCGTGTATGGGTCAGCAAGGCCTTCGTATCTGAAGATCCTTGACGCAGTACACCATGAGGGTATCAGGCTGGCCACTGGTGCCTTCCGTACCAGTCCCATCCCCAGCCTGTGTGCTGAGGCAGGGGAACCGCCGCTCGCCATCCGGCGGAAACTCCTCATGATGCGACGGGTGTGACATTTCCTTGCCTGTCCTAGCTCCCCTGCGTACCCTACCGTTGCCCGACCGCCTATGGAAGTTCTCTTTTCCAGTCGTCCCAGGGCAACGAGACCATTTGGGATTTGTGCCAAGCATTTGCTTGAGTTCCTTGGTGTGGAGCGTGTGGCCCCCCAACGACAAGGTTTTACTCGCCTGCCTCCCTGGTTGCTCCAGAGGCCCAGCATCCTTCTAAACTTGTCGGAGAACCGGAGGAACTGCACTCCGGCGTTTGTTTTTACCTCCTTATTTTACGATATTTTAAACCAGCATCCGGACCATGTAAGTGTATTCACAGATGGCTCTAAACAGGGGGACTCTGTTGGTTGTGCTGTTGTTTTCCCTGATGGAGTCGTCAAGTTACGGCTTCCTGCGGCGTTTACCATCCTCGATGCCGAATTGTTTGCAATCTTGCGGGCATTGGAGCAGATGAGATGTGTTCCCAGCCTTAAGTTCCTCATCTGTTCTGACTCCCTGAGTGCCCTTCAGACCATGCAACACTTGTACCCAGCGGATACGGTCGTCCAGAAAATCCATGATGCCCTACTCCACCTGCAACGGCAGGGGAAGGAGGTTTCTTTCTGCTGGGTGCCGGGGCACGTGGGTATTAGGGGAAACGAACTGGCGGATGTGGCTGCCAAAGATGCATGTTCCCTCCCTCACGTTGTTGAATGTGCCGTACCCCTCCATGCTGTAACCTCCCTTTTGCGTTTTCGTGTTCTGCATCAATGGGAAGAGGAGTGGCTGGCAGTTTCTGACAATAAGCTGCGTCTGGTAAAGGCCACTACGCGACCATGGCGTACGTCCTACCAGTCATACAGACGGGATGAGGTTCTCCTCACTCGCCTCCGCATCGGGCACAGTCCCTTAACGCATGGTTTTTTACTCCGGCGGGAGGACCCCCCAATCTGCAGTGCTTGTGGCGTCCAGATTACTGTCCGCCACATTTTACTTGACTGTGTTTTATTCTCTGACCAGAGGGCGGTGGTTTCTTTGCCACCGGATTTGCCCTCTGTGGTTAAGGTCTTACAGTTTTGTGTCCTGTCCAATCTGTTGCCTCGGATTTTAGGGAGAGGGTTTAAATGTGCTGCTGGGTGACTGGCTCACCCAGGTTTTAGGTAAGAGGTGACGCCAGTCACGATTACCTCCTTGTTTCCCTTCGTTTTCTGTTCTCTTTTCCTTGTGTTTCCTTTCCTTTTTTAGTGTGTTTCTTCTCCTCTTGTTTTGCCTCTGTATGTAAGCATTTGGAACTGCGTCAGACCTGTGTCTTTTACCCGTTCTCCTTGTTCGGTGTCCGTCTTCGTCCCTTCACCGAATGTGTTCCTGTTTCTATGCGTTTGGGCGCTGATGACCACACTGTTTAGCGCTCGTAAACCTCAAACACACACACACCACACACACAATCTGTTGGTTATGACCTGTAGATTAAAACTGAAGAAACTGCAAAAAGGTGGGAATTTAAGGAGATGGGACCTGGATAAACTAAAAGAACCAGAGGTTGTACGTAGTTTCAAGGAGAGCATTAGGGAGCAATTGACAGGAATGGGGGAAAGAAATACAATAGAAGGAGAATGGGTAGCTTTGAGGGATGAAGTAGTGAAGGCAGCAGAGGATCAAGTAGGTAAAAAGACGAGGGCTTGTAGAAATCCTAGGATAACAGAAGAAATATTAAATTTAATTGATGAAAGGAGAAAATATAAAAATGCAGTAAATGAAGCAGGCAAAAAAGAATACAAACGTCTCAAAAATGACATCGACAGGAAGTGCAAAATGGCTAAGCAGGGATGGCTAGAGGACAAATGTAAGGATGTAGAGGCTTATCTCACTAGGGGTAAGATAGATACTGCCTACAGGAAAATTAAAGACACCTTTGGAGAAAAAGAGGACCACTTGTATGAATATTAAGAGCTCAGATGGAAACCCAGTTCTAACCAAAGAAGGGAAAGCAGAAAGGTGGAAGGAGTATATAGAGGGTCTATACAAGGGCGATGTACTTGAGGACAATATTATGGAAATGGAAGAGGATGTAGATGAAGATGAAATGGGAGATACGATACAGCGTGAAGAGTTTGACAGAGCACTGAAAGACCTGAGTCGAAACAGGGCCCCCGGAGTAGACAACATTCCATTAGAACTACTGACGGCCTTGGGAGAGCCAGTCCTGACAAAACTCTACTATCTGGTGAGCAAGATGTATGAGACAGGCGAAATACCCTCAGACTTCAAGAAGAATATAATAACTCCAATCCCAAAGAAAGCAGGTGTTGACAGATGTGAAAATTACCGAACTATCAGTTTAATAAGTCACAGCTGCAAAATACTAACGCGAGTTCTTTACAGACGAATGGAAAAACTAGTAGAAGCCGACCTCGGGGAAGATCAGTTTGGATTCCGTAGAAATATTGGAACACGTGAGGCAATACTGACCCTACGACCTGTCTTAGAAGCTAGATTAAGGAAGGGCAAACCTACATTTCTAGCATTTGTAGACTTAGAGAATGCTTTTGACAATGTTGACTGGAATACTCTCTTTAAAATTCTAAAGGTTTCAGGGCTAAAATACAGGGAGCGAAAGGCTATTTACAATTTGTACAGAAACCAGATGGCAGTTATAAGAGTCTAGGGACATGAAAGGGAAGCAGTGGTGGGGAAGGGAGTGAGACAGGGCTGTAGTCTATCGCCGATGTTATTCAATCTGTATATTGAGCAAGCAGTGAAGGAAACAAAAAAAAATTCGGAGTAGGTATTAAAGTCCATGGAGAAGAAATAAAATCTTTGAGGTTCGCCGATGACACTGTAATTCTGTCAGAGACAGCAAATGACTTGGAAGAGCAGTTGAACGGAATGGATAGTGTCTTGAAAGGAGGATATAAGATGAACATCAACAAAAGCAAAACGAGGATAATGGAATGTAGTTTAATTAAGTTGGGTGTTGCTGAGGGAATTAGATTAGGAAGTGAGACACTTAAAGTAGTAAAGGAGTTTTGCTATTAGGGGAGCAAAATAATTGATGATGGTCGAAGTAGAGAGGATATAAAATGTAGACTGGCAATGGCAAGAAAAGCGTTTCTGAAGAAGAGAAGTTTGTTAACATCGAGTATAGATTTAAGTGTCAGGAAGTCATTTCTGAAAGTATTTGCATGGAGTGTAGCCATGTATGGAAGTGAATCATGGTCGATAAATAGTTTGGACAAGAAGAGAATAGAAGCTTTCGAAACGTGGTGCTACAGAAGAATGCTGAAGATTAGATGGGTAGATCACATAACTAATGAGGAAGTATTGAATCGGATTGGGGAGAAGAGAAGTTTGTGGCACAACTTGACCAGAAGAAGGGATCGGTTGGTAGGACATGTTCTGAGGCATCAAGGAATCACCAGTTTAGTATTGGAGGGCAGCGTGGAGGGTAAAAATCGTAGAGGGAGACCAAGAGATGACTACACTAAGCAGATTCAGAAGGATGTAGGTTGCAGTAGGAACTGGGAGATGAAGAAGCTTGTACAGGATAGAGTAGCATGGAGAGCTGCATCAAACCAGTTTCAGGACTGAAGACCACAACAACAACAACAACTACGACGTCGAGCGTATGTGCCTAGCATTGTGTTAGTGCAATTTGAATGGGGCTGAGCCTTAAAAGACTAGTCTATACAAAGTTTGGAAAACGTGCTCCTATCAGGATAATTAAAGCTGGCAGAGATGCTCTTCGTTGTGCAAAAGATATCAGGAAGGCTCTCACGAAAAAGCGCTTTCTCTCAATAGAAGCATACAAAAGCATAATTCCGGAAATGGGCTGAGGTTAATTAAGACACGCTTGGGTACCAGAAGAACGTATTATGAAGATTTCGATAACTTGTGTAACAAAGTACTATCACGTATCTGTCTTAAAATCTCAATACATATGATCATATGTTGAGGCCGTCAGTACCACTGAAATAATCCGGTGTCCAAAATTAAAGCAGCAAACGGAAATTTTTCAAGGTTGCGCTTAATTTGCTCCAAAACAGTATAAACAGGTGAAAGTAAAGTAGAAACAATGTAAAGATTGCAGAACGTAAGCAACTGCAAATGCATAACGGTAGACAAAAATATTCTTGTTTTTTTTGTTTTTTTTTTCAACTTAACGAGTTTGCACACGCATTGCAACAACTGATTAATGTGCTCAGAGTGAGGTGTGACCACCTCTGACAGCAACACAGACATGAGAAGGACGGGACGTACAGTGAATGATTTTTTTTAAACAAATCTTTATTTACAACAATATAATATTTATAGAATAAAACCCACCACCTTATGAATTAGTGGGTCATAATATCATATCATACATTAGTTTAGTACAGCATATACATTTTTAGTTCTAATCTACAGACAGTATTGTTTAGCTGAATGGGCAGACCTACTAATTAGCAAATCTACTACTACCTTATATTACTACTTAGACTAGTCTCTACTGCCTGCAGCGTTACAAACGTGCCAGTAAATATACAAACCTACTTGTGTGCCTTGCTCACCGAGCTAACCCCGGTGAACGCGCCCCTGGCACAGGGCAGGCCAGTACTTTTGTCCGCTGGAGGTTTCTATCTTAATTCCTATTCTAATTTCCTAACCTAATGAACTATTCTAAGTCAAAATCAGTGCGTTGTCAGGTCCGGTATAATCACCCCTCTCCCCCTAATCCTGCACGTGGAGGATTCCAACTTTACCAGTCGACCAGTCCACGCACAGGCGGTACGGGATTGGGGTATTGACTTAGTATGTGACTTCTATAAGTCTCATAGCTCTCTCAGGTATTGTATTAAGACCTTCCGTGATACCTCATTTGCCAACTGATTTAGCAGTCGAAAGGTCTCGTTTTGCCTTAACAACATATAAGTGTCATGGTTGGGTAGTTGTTGTCTAAGTGTAGCTGCTACATCATCGAAAAGGGGGCACTCGTAGACCACATGGTCGGGAGTTCCCTCCGATGCACCACAGTCACACGCAGGCGTTGCCCTCTTCCCAAACCGACATAGATACGTCGGGTAAGACCCATGTCCAGTGAGAAAGTGGAACAAACCCCTAGTTGGTTCAAAATAACCCATGCTCATTCTTTCCCTCACATTCGGCAGGAAGCTGAAAGTTCTTCTGCCGGATTCCTCTGCCTCCCAAACTTCTTGCCATAGCTCCTCACCCCTCTTCCGTATCTCCCCCTTATCCCTAACCCTTGCTCCCATGATTTCTTCTACTTTCTCTATGTCCCCTTTCTTTGCCCAATACCATGCGCCCTGTTCCCTAATTTTGATGTCCAGAGGACAAAGCCCCATTATTACTAATAGCCCCCCCCCCCCGGAGATGTCCTATATGCCCCCACAGATCTTAATATCATATTCCTTTGAACCCTTCTCACTGACATGGCGGGCACAACCCTCGTGAGCCTGTGTGCCCAGACTCCCGCGCCGTAACCCACTATTGATGTTAATGTGCTATTGTGATACAATTTGATGAGGTGAGCGGGGAGATGAAATCTTTTATGACCTATGGTGATGAGGTTATTGAGGATTTGCAGTGCTCTTTGGGTCACGGTTTCAATGTGCTTTCCGAAGTTCCACCTTTCATCGATGAAGATCCCTAAGTAACGTCCCTCTCGTCGTCGGAGTACTGGTGTGCCCTCAATTCTTACAGTCGGGTTTCTTATTAGCTGTCCCTTCAGTAATAGATAAGTTGATTTGGTCGGTGAGATGGTCATCCTGGTGTTACGGCACCATGATAGTAGTTGTGTCATGGCTCTGTCTATTTTAGGTTCAATGTCCTCGCGACTTCGGCCGCCAACCAGTAGAAGGAGGTCATCAGCGTAGGCTATCACCTGTAGCACATCTTCATTCTGTTGTAATGTATTTAAAAGTGGCTCCATGTGGATATCCCAAAATAGGGGACCTAAGACGGAACCCTGGGGACATCCCTTTGTTATAGGTTTTCCAATCCTCCCGCTAGGGGATGATAGCCAGACCTCCCGATCTACACAATAGCTCCTAAGGCAACCGTATAGCGGCCCTGGGCACTCTTTCTCCCGCAAGCAGGAGAAGAGCAAAGGCCACCACAGGTTGTCAAAGGCGCCACTAATGACTACCATGATGCCGACGATGTACTTGCACGGGGCCGAACCACAGACCTCGGCCGCCAGGGCGATCGCATCAGATGCAGAACGTCCAGGCCTGAAGCCAAACTGTCTGTGGCTCATCCCGTGCAGCACTCGGTGCGCAGTCAGCCTATCAGCAAGCAGCTTTTCAACGATTTTCCTGAGCACATCCAGAAGGCAGATGGGTCTATAAGACTTTGCCTCAGCTGGATCTTTATCAGGGCCTTTCTTAATGATTACAACGTTTGCTGCTTTCCAGGTCTTTGGGAATTTGCCCTGCCGAAGGCACTCGTTGTACAGCTGGGTTAATGGTGCGACCAGTTGTGGGGCTAAGAACTGCACCACCTCCGCCACAATGCCGTCTGGCCCGGGGGCTTTCCCTCTCTTTATTGTCTTTATGAGGGCAGCGACTTCCTCCTCCGAGAAAGGGAGGACTGCCTCATCATTTGCATAGTCGTCAAGATCTAAGTCCCGCAAGCGTCGCTGTTCCTCAGTATCCTCTGTTCTGTCGTCGTCAGGCAACAGGGATCGGATTAGGACCTCAGCAGTCTCCTGCCATGAGTCCGTCATCCCATCCCCATGCCTGACTGTGGACAGCATCATCGGGGAGCGGATCTTTTCTCTTACCAGTTTGTACGGAATCCCCCACGGATAAGGCCAGCTGATTGGTCACGAATGTCTCCCAACTTCTGACTCGGACCGCTTTTAGTTCTTTCTGAAATCTTTCCTTTGCCTCCCTGTATAGCAGTAACCATCTCTGCTTCTCCCACCAGACGACACTGCGCTAGTAGTGCCTTCGCAGCCTCCTGACAGACTGACGTAGCTCCTGCAACTCAGCAGACCATGGTGACGGCGAGGCCGCCATGGCCCTCCTCCTAGTTGGCACGGCCGCCTTCATCGCTCTAGTCACTGCACACACCAGTTCCTCAGCTCTGTTGTCAATGTGAATTTGTCCCTCACCTTCCGGTAATGGAGGAATGTCACACTCTCTGGCTAAGCGTTCCCAGTTGGCTTTTCTGAAATTTAGCTGCACTTCCCACCCCATGGCCCAGTGGCACTCCCTGCTCCCTAAGGTAAAAGTGATAAGGTTATGATCGCTTGTGGTGGCACTGTCTATCACCTTCCAGTTCTGTGTTAGGTTTGCCGCATTTGGCGTGACCAAGGTCACATCGATGTTCGTGCCTTGCCCTCCTCCCGCCGCATAGGTGGGAGAGTTTCCCGGTTTGTTTGCCACCACAAGCTGCAACGACATAATCACTTCATCCACCTTTCCACCATTATCGTCCCTTGTGCCACTGTACCATAGGGGGGACTTCGCATTTATGTCCGCAGTTATGACAACTCTCCGTCCCTGCAACGCCATAGCTACTCTCGTTAGATGGTCTAAATGTATATCAATATCATCTCCATATTGGAAATACATGTTGATGAGTATTATAGTGCCTGCTAGAGATTGCAATTCTATGACGTTGCAGTGACTGTTTGAGTACTGCGAAAGAAAAGTTGCCTGTAGTGTTTTATTGGTGATTACCACAGCTGCTTTGGGGACATCCCCACAGCTGATAACTTGCCATGTGGTGGCCACAAAAGCAATTTTGCCAGCCAGAGAGTAAGGCTCCTGCAAACAGAGTACATCCAGTCTCCTCTCCTCCACTTCCCTACGGAGTTCCTGCATCACAAGTCGCCTGTTGTGCGTATTTAGTTGGCCAACAGATGTCCTAGTCGTCATGGGTAATATGTATGTACTTTGTCATATGGCCAGGTCTTGTTCAAATCGAAAATAATTCTTCCATTTGCCAACACTGATTGCACGTAAATATCGTCTAAGTCAAATTTCTCTCCTCGTCTTTCAAACAGTTTCTTTAGCAGGTCACGCAGGGCTCCGAAGTCCGTGGGGAGATTCACCGACTTTAGCTGTATTCTATCTACAGCCTCCATCACCGAGAAGGTTAACTGTCTACCGTTCTCATGTCCAATTCGGACCACATGTCTCAAGGCAGTGGTCAGGGTTGCCGGCTGCTCCAGTCTTGCCAGTTGCATCGTAAATTCGAGCTTTGGGTACACCCTCACCGGATCAACAGGCGGAAGCCTGACAATTGGTGTATCAGTGGTGCAACTTACACTCGAACTTGTGACTACATTTTCTTGTATAGATAGTTTTTTAGTTTTCTCCTTGGGGGTTGCCACTACCACAGGATGCCCTTGCCGTGGATGGTCTGTTTTCGGCTCAGATCCCCGGCTTCGAGGGGAGGGAGTCATGAGTGGCAGGGGAAATTCAGTTTGCTGCCCTTTGTCTACCATGTATGCCTCTGTCTGGACAGCAGTGTCTGCTGTTTCGACTTCTGAGCTCGAAAGCGATCTCAAAAATTCCCTGAACTTGTGAGCCCTCATAGCATCCCTCCTTCTCTTGCTCGGGGATTTTCGCTTTGGCATCCTGTAGGTTGTGCCAGACTCAGCCATAATCAATTCTAGATATTAGGCGTTGTTCTAACATCCTGTATGTAGTGCAACTCCGTCCTGTAGCTCCACATGGCTTTTTCCCTCTACTCTTACAGGGAATGCAAACACTAGCAGCCTTGCAGTCCTTTCATACATGTCCGTTTTCACCGCACTTGGAGCACGCCGACCCCCTGGTGCAGTGCCTGAGAATGTGGTCCAAGTCCCCACAATTGTGGCAACGAGGTACCACGATGTAATCTCTTACATTGATTGCATGGAACCCGACATATAGTCTGCCCATTTCAGTGATTTGCTTCCACATTTGTGGATTTATCTCGGCCACGTGATGGACAACGTCCCGATCACGGGGTCCTGTTTTGAATCTGAGTTTAAATTTGTTATTGAATTCGTCAGCATTCATACTTTCAAAATTCTGTCCCCTTATTGTCTCGCTTAACTCGTCATTAGCCATGATAGTTGGCACATCGTACAATATCACCAATGGATTCCTTTTCCTTGGAGGTTCACATTTCAATACAGAATTCAGTTTTTGGTTTTTCAGTAGTTTTTCTTTATCTTCCTCTGAAGCTACTTCTACTATTACGGAGTTCTTACTGGGTTTTACTCTCTTGATTCTTATTTTATCCTTTACAGGATCTATTGTAGTAGTCAGAAGTTCTTGTAACTTTTTGACACTTGTGTCCTGTCCTGGCAGCGTCCGAAGAAAAACTGCCGTGTCTTGTCTCTTGGCTACCTTATCGATCGTGTCCTTGGTGGTAGTTGGCTTGATGGGCGCTTGCGCAGCCACTGCCGCCCAGGATTTGGCTGGTTGTTTTCGCAGCCTGCTGTTTTCCTTCTCTAATTCCTCTAAACGGCCTTCTAATTTTGCATGGGCAATAGCCCAGGCCGAGAGTTCATTTTTTATAATGGTCAAGGCCGCCTGACTGATCTTACCATTTTTTACATTTTGATCAATCAGCAAGGCGATTCTATTATGCCTCTGTGCAACAGTTTCATCATCTGCCTGTCCCACCTCGTCCTGTGGAGAGGGATCAGGCACAGCGGAAGCCCTCGAAGGCGCACTCGAATCACTCGTTATAGTTGTCGCCATGATAAACGAGTGATAAAAAAAAGTGGGAGCCCGTCTCTTGCCCCGGACCGGCTCCTCTGGCATGGGGGGGGGGGACTTCTTGCAGCTCGCCCACCGACCTCGCCCCAAGGTCAAGGGCCCTCTCGAACTGCCGGGTTCAGCGCGCCGTTGCTAGCGCACTGGTCCCCATCGATGGCTCCGTCATCGGCGATTTCACGCGACGCTCCTCGGCAACTGCACCCCGCACTCCGGAGAGGCGGATGCACCTCTCGCCCTTCGCTGCCTACTAGCCCGAGTTTCCACCTTACGGCCAAGGACCCACTCCTACTCAGGTGGCGGGCCGGTCCCCCAGACGTTCGGCGGTCTGGACCCAGTTAACCTGGCCCAGGCGATGTCACCACCTCCTGGGTTTGGCAGAACACGCCCCGGTTACCCAGGGGCGCGGCGAAGCACCCTTGCTGACTCGCGCCGCGATCCCACGCCGACAAACGAAGTCGCTCGTGCTGGTCTGGGCCCTGCGAACAGAAAGGGACAGATGTTCATCCCTCGACACAGCTCCCCCTGTGCCACGCACCCTTCGCTTTCGCATCGGGTTGGGTCGCAGCTCTTCCTTTTGTCGCAAGGCACACCCGGGCAAGCCCGAGAAATGCCAAGCTTAACGTCTGGCACCACTTGAAGGCGGAAAGAGCCACTTGAGAAGGAGAGGCTATATATGACGCATCACTTCCCCTGTGGGCACGTCCTACTGGAAGCGATACACCCCAGTGCGAACCTCTGTGCCTTACGGGGCGCTGGCGCGGATTGGCCCACGCCAAAACGCACCGCGAGACGACAGGTCCCACACCAGACTACAGTGAATGATTCCATGAATCACATGTTGAGGCAATAACGCCCACTCCTCCTGCAGAGCTACTCGCAAGTCTTGGGAAGCGGCTGGTAAATGCTGGCGCGATGCAACCTGTTCTATGTGATTCTAATCGGAAGAGCGAGCAGGCCACGCCACGGATGCAATATCTTTCGTTTCCAAGACAACATCAACCACCCGTGCTCTATGAGCTCGAGCATTATTGTTCATCAACACGAAGTCTGGGCCCATGGCACCTCGCAACACCTGCACGTGAGGTCTCAAGATCTCGTTAAGATACCTGACAGCAGTTAAACCTTGCCAGTTCACCAGTCAAACTTCATGAAGAGCTATGCGAGTGGTCATCATAATCTCTGCCCAAACAATTGAGGATCCTTCTCGCGGCACAGTTATACACACAGAAAGTCTCCAACAATAAGGGCCACTCTGCCGAAGTCTTCTGTACAACATTTGCTTCGATATAACACGTCCAGTGGATATTGAAAGGTCAGATTCCAGCTGCACTACAATACTAACAAGGTACCGTCGTTCCCTTATAGCCAAATAACTGTCCTCTCTTTCGGAATTCACACTTGGTCGGCACTGCCCTGGTCTTTGGGACATTGTTTTAGTCTCTAAAAATTGCCGCCACATCCGACACACAACAGAACGACTCACATATAGGTAACTGATTTGGAACAATCAAGTAGGCTGTTGTAAAGCAATATTGATACCATACTGAGAAACTACCTTTTTTCTATTTAGCAGCTTACTTACAAAACTTTTGCACCATATGTCCCTGAATACTACTCAAGTGTTTGGGACCATTACCAGGCCAGACTAAAAGGAAAAATCAGCACACAGAAAGGACAGCTATCCGTATGGCCACAGGCTTCATTAACAGTGTAACAAAAGCTCTGAAAACCTTTATATAATGGACAATCGGAGAAAGTCTTTCTTCATCTTGTCATAATCTGATTAGAAATTTCATTCTTTCAAGGCGGAAACTACGAATACTGTTTAGCTCATTATATATCTATCCCGTACACATCATTCCTATAGCATTAAGCATACCAAAGTACTTAAAAAGACATGCAAATGTGGAACCTTACCAATCTGCGTCCCTCAATGGAACGGAAAGAAACGAAGTACACTGTACAGTAAAATGTGCACTCTGGCAAAGATTACATTGTGCTTCACAAAGTATAGATGGAGATGCGGAAGTACGAATGGTGGTCGAGTACACCTTTCAGACCACTTGGTATCGAGTAGGTATACTTATTGTGTGTGCCATTGCTTGCGTTCATTGTAGTTTTTTGAAAAAAAAATCCTAAAAACTTTGTGAAAGCATATCTAAAGCGGAACGAGGCTCTCGCACTGAACGTTAGTGTAACTGTTACAGTCACAGTCTAGGCACTGTCGGCCAAGGAAATGATGTTAGCAGTGATACAGAAAGCAGAAGAGAACGACGAGTGACTCAGTATGGTGGCCATCACAGGAAACTGTGTGAAAATTCTGTATTTAATCATAAGGAGCTGTCACCGGGCACTGTCAGATGGCAGAGGATCGCCGAGCTTTATCCAGTTGCCGCACAGGAGTATAATCACGGCTCTCCGCACGCGGAATATATTTTCTGTATTCTGCCACAAAATAGCCGCACCTTTTCTCATTTTCCCTCCTGCGGGCCGTATATAACGCGAACGCCGCTAAATCATCGTTATAAGTGCGGCTTAGCACGCACGCTGACTAAGAGCTCTCTGCTTCATTATGTTCCGCCTGGGCCAGACAACGCTCTCTTGGCCCGCCTTATAAATACGCATATGTGCATTCAGGAACATCCGCACCTACTGAAAGCCAAAGTGCAAACCCGTTCCGTGAAAAATAGTAGTTACAGAAACATTACTTCCTACAGTTTTCCGTGGTACTGCAGGTTTAAATCGTACTTCTTAATTGTTGTGTAATAATTGGCAGAATTTAAAAATGAGAAATGATTTGACTAATTCTGGGCAGAAACAGGTCACGTTTTATAAACTATTCTCTCACTATTAAAAAGCCTTTTATGGTTGGACACTTTACCGTGCATTCGTAAATCAACCTTTCTGCTTATGTTATAGTATGTTACGTTGTATTATCTCCAATTTTAATTTACGTGGCACATAATTCACATTCCACTGGTCTTACACGAAAAACTACTTTATAGACTCTTGTTTTCCTTTTGCTTTTGTCGTCATAATTCTGTAGCCAAACATTCGTGACGTGTAATACCGTTCACATGTGTAATATTGCTACACACGTTGAAACAGGCCCTTAAATATCGTTCTACTATGATTATATTGATTGATGCAGGTTGAATTTTTGTCACTCTAATGTTCACGCTATGTGTTTAAGTATTCTGCAGACGTAAAATGAGGTGAATAGTCGGCCGGGTTGGCCGAGCGGTTCTAGGCGGTACAGTCTGGAATCGCGCGACCGTTACGGTCGCAGGTTCGAATCCTGCCTCGTGCATGGTTGTGTGTGATGTCCTTAGGTTAGTTAGGTTTAAGTAGTTCTACGATCTAGGGGACTGATGACCTCAGAAGTTAAGTCCCATAGGGCTCAGAGCAATTTGAACCATTTTTGAGGCAAATAGAAAGACTGCGGTGAACAGAAATGAAACTTCCAGAAAGGATCTATGCTATCCTGCCGAAAGACTGTTGGAAATATCGTTCACAGATCTGTCTCTCTACGTTCGTAGCAAACAATACAACAGGAAAATTACGAATCTCAACACTATCAGTAGATGGTTGGTTCATTCCATTGCTTACATCGGATATAGTTTCAGTTTTCTCACTTTATACTTTATTTTTAAGTACCAATACGAATTCTCTTATTCTTCTAAGTATATGCTAAGAAAATTTGCCATCCCCCTTTATTAACCTAAGTTCGCTTTAAAAGTGTGCTTTGATCTGACTTCAGTTTCGCCTTATTAAAACCGTAGGGTTCTGTTTTCGCAATTTCTGAGGCGAATAGAATTTAATAGAAACGAAGAAGCACCTGGCACTGTTCTCTTAACCAATGAGATTATTGTGTGAGTACAGAAAAGTAAAGAGTATGCTGTTATTTAGATTGTATACATATGAAATTTGTCATTTAGAAGGCAAATCTTATGTTGATGTATTTTTTTAAAAAAACAAGGCTTATTAAAATGTTTATAATAAGAAATGAGGAGCCCATTTCAGTGAAAGACCTTACCTCTGGCAATCATCACTTTAGTAATCATTATGTCTGTGAAGTAATCAAATGAACAAAGTTCATCAATTTATTTTGACAGTACATTAGTTAGAGGTATAGTAGTGCTTACAAAAAAGAAAATGAAATTGCTCTGAGCACTATGGGACTTAACTTCTCAGGTCATCAGTCCCCTAAAACTTTTAATTACTGAAACCTAACTAACCTAAGGACATCACACACATCCATGCCCAAGGCAGGATTCGAACCTGCGACCGTAGTGGTTCCAGACTGTAGCGCCTAGAACCGCTCGGCCACTCAGGCCGGCAGTGTTTACGTAGAATGAAAAACGGCACATCGTGCAATATTTTCAGTTTTTGTATTTAACTGAATATTGTAGAACCAGATAATTATTTTAGTTTTTCACCTACATCCCACAAATATTCTATTATTTACCATTTCACTTCAAATTATAGTAAACAGAAAAATAAAAATATCAACACATGTTTCTATTCACACCTCACTCCACGCTTAGTGGAGACCTTTTTTTTTATTCTTTTGTGTTACAAAGGCATGAACTAGGCCCCAAATCTAACTATAGGTTCAAAATTAAGCACAAGACCTATAACCCCGCATACTTTTTATTTTCAGATGCAGATTTTTTATGTCTGTACATACAACTGTCGCCGGCCGTGTGGCCAAGCGGTTCTAGGCGCCTCAGTCCGGAACCGCGCTGCTGCTACGGTTGCAGGTTCGAATCCTGCCTCGGGTGCAGATGTGTCTGATGTCCTTAGGTTAGTTGGGTCTAAGTAGTTCTAAATCTAGGGGACTGATGACCTCAGACGTTAAGTCCCATTATGCCTAGAGCCATTTGAACCATTTGAGCCATATAACTGTCGTTTTCTAACAGGCAACGACAGAGTTTACAAAAATCAACTGGAGTGTTGTTGGTTTAAACGAAGCACGTCTAAAAGATTAAGACTGTCTCCGTTTGCACTCTGGCAACTTGTTCTACTTCTGTAGCGACGCGGAAGGAAAACTCAGTGCCGTTGGGTTCTTAATTGACAAGAATATCACTGATAGAGTATTCGTCTTAGAAGGAACTTCCAGCCCGATAGCTCGAATGGTCCTTAAGGTGTCGAATAGGTATAAAATACAGATTGTTCCACCTCAAGCCACCTTGTCGAAGAAATCAAATCTTTTTATGAAAGCCTTGATATCACCTTTGAAAAAGTAGCGATTGTGACTGTTCAGGTGAACTTTCCACCTCAAGCCACCCTGACGAAGAAATCAAATCTTTTTATGAAAGCCTTAATATGACCCTTAAAAAAGGTAGCGATTGTCACTTCCAGTTGGTTATTGGCGGTTTTAATGCAAACGTTGCCACCAAGAAACAAGGTGACATAGTGGTGACCAATTAGGGGACTGACGACAGAGGTGAGATGTTAGTCTAGTTCTCTGAGTACACCAATATGTACATCATGAATACGTTCTTTAAGAAACACCCTGACCGAAAATGGACTTGGAGGAAACCAAATTTCATTGTTAAAAATGAGATAGACTTTAGTCTATAAGACATTCCGTTGATTGTAAAAGACGTATCGCTGCTAAAGCAGATCAACACTGGCAGTGATCACCGTCTGGTGAGAGCAAGGGTAGAACTCAATGTAAGATATTACAGGAATAAACTTATGAAAGGGAAGAGAAATGTAATCAACCTCAAAGCCTGGATGAACATTGGTCGAAATTCCAAGAAGTCATCCGAAGCAAGTTCGACGTAAGTAAAGATGGAGATTTGGCGGAAATTATTGTTTCAAGTGCACAAGAAGTTGTTGGCCTATGCCAAAAGAATAAACAACCAAAGAAATTCAGTGCCAAAGCTGAAAACCTTTTACAACAGAGGAGAGAAATGAAAATCTAAACCGATCGTGACATGGCATCGTATTCCGAACTATGTAAGGCAGTGCGAAGAGGAATGAAAACTGACAAAGAAACTCAGTGAAGACACCTTACGAGCAATATTACAGAACAAGACAAGCTTCAAGTCAGCCAAACGCAAACTCACAATCGGTAAAAAGCAGATTATCGCACGTGATGGAAATGACAGTCGAATCACTGGATAGGAGGAGTTATTGAAGTTGATCAGAGAGTTTTACAGCAATTTGTATAGCAAACTAAGAGAAAATTTGAGTGTATCTAAATTAAATGATGTACCAAGTGTTCGAAATACACTCCCATCCGTAGTCACGTGTGCTCCAGATAGCTTGAAGAAGGGAACAGTGCCGGATGATGATGATGAGCTCAGTGTTGACATCCTGAAACTGGCAGGAGAGGTAACAATGAATCACTTGACAAAAGTATTTACTTTCCGCCTGCACTATGCGTCAATACCACTATCGAGGAACAAGGCAAACATTATACTGATACAAAAGAAACTAATTATTCACAATAACCAAAGCTATCGTCTTGTCAGCTTGCTCTCAATTTTATACAAAATTTTCACAATTTTAAATCGAAATAGTTCCATCCTATACTTAGCCCAGCCTATAGAACAAACATGACTCCGATACAATTTTAGCACTATTGATCCTATTGTGAGCGTTAGTGAAATGATAAGCAGAGCAAATGAATACCAACGGCCTCTCTGCATTACCTTTTTTGAGTTTGAAAAGGCGTTTGACTCCGTCCTCCAAGCTGAGCAAGGAATGGGAGTATCGTACATTGAAGTGCTCAGCAGTATCTACCAAACTTCTTCAGATTA
The DNA here is from genome assembly GCF_023897955.1 of Schistocerca gregaria. Taxonomy (NCBI): domain Eukaryota; kingdom Metazoa; phylum Arthropoda; class Insecta; order Orthoptera; family Acrididae; genus Schistocerca; species Schistocerca gregaria. The sequence continues at coordinate 842,094,449 of NC_064931.1, forward strand.
TGTTAATATCGGCGAATCAACTCAAGAATTCCACATCACGAGGGGTGTCAAGCAAGGCGACCCCGTCCCCCCTAAACTGTTCAGCGCTATACTGGAAATGGCTATGTCAAAGCTGAGCTGGGAAGGTAAGAGAATTAGACTTAATGTAAGAAGGCTTACCAACTTGAGATATGTCGATGATATTGCCTTACTGGCCAACGACTTCGCAGAGCTCCTAAACTTGGTTACAGATCTTGCATCGGAATGTTAGTTGGTTGGTTTGAACATGAATCTTTCGAGAACAAAAGTAATGTCCAACAAATGGATCCCAGCTGGAGATGTGAAAGTCAACGATAGCCCAATAGAAGAGGTCAGTGAATACCTTGGCCAGATTATAAGGAAAGCCAGAAATCTATCGGCACATCAAGCTTGGCTGGCCAGCATTTGGGAGGAATACAACAGTATTTAGATCAAAAATGCCAGTAAATCTGAAGAAAACAGAATTTGATCAATGCGTTCTTCCTTTGCTATCGTATGGTTGAGAGGCATGGACACTGAACTCTTTACAAAAGGGAAACTTAGAACAGCACAGACAGCCATGGAAAGATCAATGCTGGGCTATACAAGAAAGGACAGAAAAGGGCAGATGACATCTGGTCTGTGACGAAGGTTAAGGACATCTTAGAGACAGTAGGCTCCATAAAATGGCAGTGGCCTGGCCACGTCGCGGGAAGTATAGGCAGTAGATGGACGAAGCTAGTAGTAGAGTGGAGTCTGAGAGAGCACTGGAGGCCTAGAGGAAGACCATGGGACAGATGGGAAACAGATATCAAGAAGATCGCTGGTAGCATGTGGCAGAGAACTGCCCAAAACTGTTCCAGTTGGAGAGGACTGCAGAGAGCCTGCATGAATCCAAGACTCGAAGAGGCCACATCATTTAATGATTGAATTGGCTGATGACGATGATGAAACCATGATGTGTTGCATCATGTAATAAATTAACATCTACATTCTGTGGATACGTTCATCCGGTAATAATATGATGTCTGGTGACTATTTTCAGATTATACAAGATTTTCCTTAACGATAGTATATCCATAAAGTGGGCTTTACCTACTACCACTATGTCTTCTCCCTGGTTTGGATCACAAGTAAAGATTAAGAAGGTGTGAGAGTTTGTACCTCATTAAATATGCTAGTCATTAGCTTTGCTCACAGGTAAATATAAAGAAGAAGCTGGAGAGAGAGTTTGAAACTCTTTAAATGATTATATTTCTGTGAATATTGTGCCATTTTTTATTCACTACCACCACTTCCAGCACCACTTGTTCATGGTTTGACAACTAACAAGATATACTACATTCCATTGCATAGAACATTAAAATCTGGGTAGAGCAACTAGCTAACTGCCACATTTACTATTTTTCAGTAACAATTGTTTTAATTATTTAAGATTTTTTCAGGAAACATTATTATTGGAGTGAGCTTACTCCACTCCTAGGTGCTTTCCATTTTTCCGGGCATGCTCTTAGCGGTCAGAAGTTTAAACAGTTGCCCCCTGTTTATTAACTGAATTAGCGTGTGTGCGATATTCGCATTAGTATCACCCAGTGCTCGTTAGTGATTTCCATTCCCACCCACAACTTGTGGACCTTGATAACTCTGTGCCACTTTCACATGAAGCGACCATCCATTCACCTGAAGTGACCGTCTGTTTCAGTATGAATTAATCCGTGTGCTGAATGTATTAAATATTTTTGTTATCGTTGCAGGCCTTAAATAAATAAATATCTGTTTTAGTGGTAGAGAAATCTTTTCAATTAGGTAAATGATTTACCTTACACAAGCCACTATCCGTTGTATGCTGATGTCATTAACAAAAGCGATCAGTATGTTTGCAATAGTGAGAATTACATAAAGGGAAGGAATGAAAGGAAAGAGAAATATCGAATCTAGTTACACTTACAGAGGCTTAGGAGACCTGGCCGTTCCTTACGTGCCCATATCAAATTGCGTTATCCATTGTGCCAAGAAAATGTAATTCAGCTATTAGGTAATATTAATCATGTATCAAAACAAACATTTTAGTCAGTGAATGTTATATTTTCAGAAGCGCACTGACTTTGTTAACAAAAGTCATTAGATCCCCTTGTTTAGAATCCGTGCTCCGGACCTTAATTTTTTTCTGAGTAGACTATTCAAAGACAGGAAACAACAAATACATTTCTCACCCCTCCATTTCTAGGTATACAGCAAAGAGAATGCAATTTTGCAATCTACGTAAACACTTGAATTTCATCTTCAGAAAACTTTCCACTCTCTTCCTGTACTGCTACTCTCCAGATTAGGCCTACATCGGCTAGCTTCCTTCAGTTATGTTCAATTTTCCGTAAGTAATTAAATTAATCTTTTTCTTGAAAAACAACTGAAAAATCTATTTTCCTCTTAAAACCAAATCTTTCTTCTTCTCAATAGGAAGCTGTTGGTCAATTTTTGTCAATTTTTAAGAATTAAAAATATGTCCCACTTCATTTTAAATGATGGAAGTAAGCTATACGTGTAAGGTTAGTAAGCGTCCACGGCCGTTTTCACTACCAACAAAATTTTATCTTGGTATGTGACCGCAATGTCCTTATACGTAATTGTCCACTATTTAACGACCACCCATTTCAGGTGGAAAGAGATGTTCTACGAACATACGGATGGTGTAGCTGTCGGTTCCCCTAGCTCGTCTATTGAAGCAGACATCTTAATGTAGGCGTTTGAAGATACTGTTCTCCAGATCACCCCATTGTATCTAGAGTTGCCGGTTCCGGTATGTTGTTGTCACATTCTTTATCTGGCTGAATGCTGAAGAAGAGCTACAGAGCTTCCACCAACACCTCAATCTGCAGCACAGCAAAACCAGTTCACTATGGAAATAGAAAAGAATGGGATGATGCCTTTCTTCAACGTGAAATTTCACGAAAAGACCGATGGTAAACTTCGCCACATAGAAAATCCACCATCACGCACAGATACATACATACCTTCTCCCTCCATCACCCTATACAGAAGATTCCTGCCCTGTACAGTTTAACCAAGAAGACCCACAGGATCAGCGATGAAGAAAATTTGAAGGTCTAACTGCTATACTCAGGTCCATCTTACGATGAAATGGTTATGAGATGCAGCTGACAGACAGAACTACGGCGACAAAGGATGAAGGCAGTAGGGCACGAGCAAGGAAGCACTAAACACTGCCTATTACCCTGTTACAAGCAGTCACTGAACTCGTGGGCCAAATTATCCACAGAGAAAGTACCAACCCATTTTTCCGAAGCAGCAACAAAGTAAAAGATGTTCTTGACACAACAAAAGATTTTTAAAGATTTTTTTTGACACGCTGTAAATCTATGTTCCATTGTCGAGGACGATCCAGACATAATTGTAGAAGGTAATTAGGTGCTTGGATTCACATCATTATGAATAAACGTTTGGGGTCAATTTATTAGGGCCTGTATATCGGTCCTTAAGATACCACCAGTTGGTGGAGCAGGACAGGATGTCGTAGTACCAAAGAACGTGGTACATTATATCGATGCCATGGGATGGGTATTGACCTGTCCAGAGTTCTTATGTGGTACACCGAGTTACGCATAATGTCTACTTTGCTGTTCAAGGTCGTCGTCCGTTTGCGAACTGCTTCCAGTACTGTATCCATATGGAGGGCAGCGAGTCAACGATGAGAGTATAGCGGCTGGCCGAAGTATCCGTCTGAGTACCATAGTTTGTAAAACTTGTGGACGGCCAATTTGTGTGGGACTGGCAAGACCCCAGACCGAGCTGTCATATAGTATCTTAGAGAGTACCGTCGCCAAATACACTGAAGAGCCAAGGAAACTGGTATATGCACGCCTATTCAAAACAGAGGTATATAAAGAGGCAGAATACGCCTATATAAGACAACACGTGCCTGGCGCAGTTGTTACATCGGTTGCTGCTGCTCCAGTAACAGGGTATTAAGACTTAAGTGAGTTTGAACGTGGTGTTATAGTCGGCACATGAGCGATCAGACAAAGCATCTACGAGGTAACGATGAAGTGGGGATATTCCCGTACGACCATTTCACGTGCGAACCGTGAATATCAGGAATCAGATAAAACATCAGATGTCCGACATCACTATGCCAGGAAAAAGATCCTGCAAGAATTGGACCAACGACGAGTGAAGGAAGTGCAACCCGGCAGATTTCAATCTTGGGCCATCAACAAGTGTCAGCGTGCGAACCACTCAACGAAACATTCTCGATATGGACTTTCGGAACTGAGGGCCTACTCGTGTACCCTTGGTGACTGCACGACACGAAGCTTTATGCCTCGCCTGGGCTCATCGACATCAGCATTGGACTGTTGATAACTGGAAACATGTCTGCCTGGTCGGACGAGTCACGTTTCAAATTGTATCAAGCAGATAGACATGTACCGGTATGGAGAAAACCTCATGAATCCATGGACCGTGTATATTAGCAGGTGACTGTTCAAACTCGTTGAGGCTCTGTAATGGTGTGGGGCATGTGCAGTTGGGGTGATATGTGACACCTGATACGTCTAGACACGACTCTGACAGGTGACACAAATGTAAGCATCGTGTCTGGTCACCTGCATCGATTCATGTCGATTGTGCATTCCGATGGACTTGGCAAATTCCAGCAGAAAAAGGCGACACCACACACTCCACAATTGCTACAGAGTGGCTCCAGGAACATTTTTCTGAGCTTATACACTTTCGCTGGAAACCGAATTCCCCAGACATGAACATTATTGAGCATATCTAGAATGCCTTACAACGTGCTGTTCAGAAGACGTCTCCGAACCCTTGTACTGATGGCCCTGCAGGATTCATGGGGTCACTCCCCTCCATCACTATGTAAGGGTGGGGTTTTGTTTTTGCTTATTCTAGAATTGAGAACAACTGTGTGAGGTGAAATGACAGGTTTAATGTCGCCTAATTTCTCACAAAATTACAGCTTTCACACAGTTTTCTTCTCGCCAACATAAAAACAGCGCAATGGATAAATCATCTAGTCAACATCAAAAAGTGAAATAAGTTTATACATGACAATGTTAAATATTAATTCTCTGAAAGCACAGTAATCTTAAACACAATATTATGAAAGTTTATATGTGAAACGTCCCCTTAGAAAAATTATAAAAGACTGTGCTTAAACTGACACACAATAATTTTTAGCGCAACGCAATCTGACTTTCATAAATCCCTACCAAAGAGGGGCCCTGACATTTTTTAGCGCAACGGAATCTGACTTTCAAAAATCCCTACAAAAGAATGCCCCAGACTAACATTAACCTATACCTTTCACAAATCACTTACCTCACCAAAAAACTTCGTTACTCGAACTACTGCAATACACCGAGCGCCACTACTGCCAGCTAATTAAAAGATGCAAACTACGGAAGGCACTAACTACTGATAGGCATAGTTAGCGAATGAAATATAGAGAACAAACAATGTATTTACCTTATATATATATATATATATATATATATATATATATATATATATATATATATATATATAATTTCATGAAATCTATTCTTACACATTTCAAAACTCCGGCATCTCTCTCCCCACGTCCACCACTGCTGGCGGCTCACCTCCAATTGCGCAACGCTACGCGCTGTTAACATCCAGCTGCCCCAACACTACAATGGCGAGTATTACAACAATGCCAACCAGCCACAGACTGCACACAGCACAGCCAGTGATTTTCATGCAGAGCGCTACATGGCGTTACCAATATAAAAAACCTAAACAGCCTACTTAGATATGAAAGTTTCTTTACATTGATCCTAAGCACAATAATCTGAAAGTTTAATTGGGAGTTTCTTTAGAAAATTGTTCCTACATACATTATGATGTTGGCCAGTACTACGACAATCGTCCGATTCCGGTTCAAAGTTCTGTACTATTTAGGATGACAATCAAGTCTACAGAGGATGGTTAATCAAGTCACAAATTTGATCGCAAGTTTACCCAAGGCCGCTCCGATTACAGTGGACACAAGCTGGGCAACCAACAAAGCTTACGCCTCTGCATGCGGTGTTTACATTAAGCGGCGACGTGCTGCTGGCTGGAAGGCCGCTCTTACCCACTGACATTCCTACAAAACTCATCTGGCCTTTGCTGAACTTTCCAGCAGAAACCCTCCCTATGTTTCTCGTTATGCGAGAAAACAAGTAGTCAGCCCTAGTCTTATTATGTGGCGATATACAGGAACATGGTGTGAGCAGTGTGCATATTATATTGCCTCTCAGTTCTTGCAAGAAGGATTAACTAATTTGGCTGGTTCGTTTCTCCACAGATGGAGCTACAGCTAATTCTTTGGCTCGAATGCAGCCGCTGTGAATGCAGTGTCCACACAAATTTCTTCTCTGCCTTGTATGGAGCGTTAAGCGCTTCATTCTGCACATGACGCCAGTTTAGAGAAGAGTCCCCTCAAAAGTTCTCTCTTGTCCTACTCCTGGCAGAACTGCCTCCCTCCACCTGGGTCTCTTTTTCACATCTTGGCTTTTTCTGAGCAATAAGAGCATTCCACTGCAGCAAATGCCGGGATGGCTCCTTTGAAAGGGCACGGCCGACTTCCTTCCCCATCCTTTCCTAATCCGATGAGACCGATGACCTTGCTGTCTGGTCTCCTTCCCCAAACAACCTAACCTAATAAGAGCATTCCTCTTACTTTGTAGAAACTCTCTCCACCAATCTCAATGTCCCTTCTATTAAACTGTATAGAAACTTTACTATATTTTGCTTCCTTGTGCATTTCCGCCAATCGGACGTTTTGTGCCCGTTCTAGACGCCTATCGTACATTGCCCTTTCTGCGTGTCACACATGCGTCAGTCTTTTGATCGTATCCCGTTAGAATTCGGAAACACAGTTTTCTAAAGCTTCTGCAGTTTTCTAAACCTGCTCTTGCGCAGATGCCCCACAACAGGTGGTCCTCCAGCTTGAATCACCTGCCCCGGCGTCGCTGTCCTCCTTCCTGCCACCCCCTTAAGTGGTGTCTGGTGTGACTCCCACAGTGCGGCTTCGCTACGCCATTGTGGTGCTGGCTTTTCAAAACAAAAAGCGAATCAACTTACGTTCCCTGTTCTACCTTCCGCTCAAAGACATTAATTCTATAGGAATGGTGTGTTAATTACTGTTGATTGACTCTCATCCCTTTCTGCATTACATATTGATAGGTAAATGTTCTCATAACTGCCAGTTTACATTAGGCGTCATCTTCTCCTTCTCATTGCGATTTGTAAAGGTCTCATACAAGGTGTGAATCTGAGCATTTATTCTGCCACCTTACAACTACTTCAGACAATAATTGAACCCATGGAATGTTTTGTTGCTGCACTTTTGCATGCTCGCAGGCGCCCTAGACAATGTTAGACAGGTGTATCAGTTTCTTTGGCTCTTCGGTGTATAATCGAAGCTTTGCTGTGGTACTGAGTTCAGTACCCTTGAGAGAAGGGAGGAGTTTCTTGGCCATACCAAAAGCTTTATTCCTGAGAAGGTCTACGTGTTTATGAAGAAAGAAGTGTTTGTCCAAAGTAACCCCAGGTAAGTCACCATTGCCCCCTCCACCCAGGGGATCCCCCCCCCCCCCATACAATCTCAGGTTAGTTGGCACCTAGGGGCGTTTCTTGCTGAAATATATGGCTGTCGTCTTGGTGGGATTTAGTTGCACTTTACTGGGCTTTCACGAAGTGGCTGTGGCTTCCAGTTGACTCAATGTGTCGCATGTTGGTGTAAATACCTCTGCACTGGTGAGAAAGGCCGTATCCTCGACAAATTTTTCAGTTGGTACCCCTGTGACAGTTGACATGTCATTTATGTAGAGACTAAATATTAGTGTGGATAAAATGGATCCGTGAGGCAACCCCGCCTGCTGTAAGGACCACCTTTCTATGTGTCAAAAAAGTAGCTATAAGTTTCATGTAACAATTTGGATCAACTTCAGTTCATCCAGTTATCGAATTAGTGGTTCCCTCCATACCTTAACACAGTCCCTTTCAATATCTAAGAAGACCGCAGCAGTGGCGCTGGACACATTGAAAAAAATGGTTCAAATGGCTCTGAGCACTAAGGGACTCAACTGCTGTGGTCATCAGTCCCCTAGAACTTAGAACTAATTAAACCTAACTAACCTAAGGACATCACACACATCCATGCCCGAGGCAGGATTCGAACCTGCGACCGCAGCAGTCTCACGGTTCCGGACTGCGCGCCTAGAACCGCGAGACCACCGCGGCTGGCGGACACATTGAAGTCTCTGGTAACATGTTCTGCAAGACGAAGGAGTGGAAACTCCGTTAACAGCTTGCATTGTAAGACACACTGTTCTGCCTTGATTGTATCGTCTGACACCAGTGGTTCCAAAAGGCGGGCCCGTCAAAGGTTTTGCCCAAAACCACTAAGAAAACTAATGGATCGGTAATTCGCGGTCAGGGTAACGTCCTCCTGATGTTTGGGAATAGGAACTACCTTGGCGATCCTCCACCCAGTGTGCTCCCTGTCGCCGTTGGATAAGCAGCTGCAAGCAGAAAGTCGTATACTCCTAGCTCACGCATTTGCTACATAGTTTAATTCTTAATTTATTTGCGTGTTTTTGGTACTTGCGTTAGTTAATTCATAAATTACAGTATTTGAGAGATGTAGCATCGCATTTTAGTACCTGAATAGTGTAAAATCGCGTAGTCTCCTTCCGCCACCGAGCAGTGTGTCAGCAGTGCGCAGTTAGCAGCATTACTGCATTTACTAGATAATCTTGTATTTTAATAACCGTTTAAAGTTTGCGTCGATTTGTTTGTGTTCTCTGTAGATTAGTTCAGACGTTCTTTACACAACAGTTTTTAGCATGGATAGGGACTGTAACTGATGTGTTCGGATGCAGGCTGAGTTGGCATCCCTTCGCTTCCAGCTTCCAGCAGTGTTGGCTTCGGTCACATAGCTTGAGGCTGTTGCCAATGTGCATGACTGTGGGGGACTCGATGGGGGTTTGTCGGGGACGGCCAGCTAGTCCCACGCAACCCCCTATCGGACTACGACTGTGGCTGCCAGGGATACTGCCCACATTGAGGCTGATCCCTCACCTGTGGTAGAGTGGGAGGTCGTCTTAAGGTGTGGCAGGGGCCGAAAGACATTCCGGAGAGCTGAACGGAAGGCCTCTCCAGTTTGTCTGACGAACCGGTTTCAGGCTCTGTCTTAGGCTGATACTGATCTTCGGCTGGACATGGTGGCTTGTCCTGTCCTAGAGGTTGCCCCTCAGTCTGAGAGATCCGGGTTATCGCAGAGGGTGGGCTTACTGGTGGTTGGGAGCTCCAACGTCAGGCACTTAATGGGGCCCCATAGGGATATGGCAGCAAGAGAGGGGAAGAAAACCAATCTGCACTCCATGTCCATACCGGGGGGAGACATTCCAGATTTGGAAAGCATCCTTCCGGATGCCATGAAGGGTAGAGGGTGCATCCATCTGGAGGTGGTCGCTCACGTCGGCACCAATGATGTGTGTCGCTAGGGATCGGAGGACATTCTCTCTGGCTTCCAGCGGATATCTGATTTGGTGAAGACTGCCAGTCTCGCTAGCTGGATGAAAGCAGAGCTCACCATCTGCAGCGTCATCGACAGGACTGACTGAAGACCTTTGGTACAGAGCCGAGTGGAGGGTCTGAATCAGAGGCTGAGACGATTCTGCGAACGTGTGGGCTGCAGATCCCTCGACTTGCGCCATATGGTGGTGAGGTTTCGGGTTCCGCTGGATAGGTCGGGAGTCCACTACACGCAGAAAGCGGCTACACGGGTAGCAGGGTTGTGTGGCGTGGACTGGGCGGTTTTTTAGGTTAGATGGCCTAGGGCAAGTACAGAAAGGGCAACAGCATCAAAGGGTGCGGGTTAAAGTCAGGACAGGCGGGGACCAAGCAGCAATCGGTATTGTAATTGTAAACTGTCGAAGCTGCATTGGTAAAGTACCGGAATTTCAAGCGCTGATAGAAAGCACCGAAACTGAAATCGTTATAGGTACAGAAAGCTGACTGAAGCCAGAGATATATTCTGCCGGAATTTTTACAAATGCACAGACGGTGTTTGGAAACGATAGGTTGCATGCAGTCGGTGGTGGTGTGTTTGTCGCTTCTAGTAGTACAATCCTGGAAATTGAAATAAGAACGCCGTGAATTCATTTTCCCAGGAAGGGGAAACTTAATTGACGCATTCCTGGGGTCAGATACATCACATAATCACACTGTGTCCTGCAGTGAAGTAGAAGTGGTTAGTTCCTGTGAATTATTATGGGTGGAGGTTACACTCAACAACCGAGCTAGGTTAATAATTGGCTCCTTTTTCCGACCTCCAGACTCTCCAGCATTAGTGGCAGAACAACTGAGGGAAAATTTGGAGTACAATTCACATAAATTTTCTCTGCATGTTATAGTCTTCGGTGGAGATTTCAATTTACCAGATATAGACAGGGACACTCAGATGTTTAGGTTGGGTGGTAGGGACAGAGCATCGAGTGACATTATACGGAATGCACTCTCCGAAAATTACCTCGAGCAATTAAACAGAGAACCGACTCGTGGAGGTAACATCTTGGTCCCACCGATAACAAACAGACCCGAACTTTTCGTGCAGAACAGGGAATCAGTGACCATAAGGCCATTGCAGCATCCCTGAATATCGAAGTTAATAGGAATATTAAAAAAAAAAGGGAGGAAGGTTTATCTGTTTAGCAAGAGTAATAGAAGGCTGATTTCAGACTACCTAACAGATCAAAACGAAACTTTCTGTTCCGACACTGACAATGTTGGGTGTTTATGAAAAAAGTTCAAGGCAATCGTAAAATGCTTTTGAGACAGATACGTGCCGAGTAAAACTGTGAGGGACGGGAAAAACCCACCATGGTTCAACAACAAAGTTAGGAAACTACTGCGGAAGGAAAGAGAGCTTCACTCCAAGTTTAAACGCAGCCAAAACCTCTCAGATAAACAGAACCTAGACGATGTCAATGTTAGCGTACGAAGGGGTATGCGTGAAGCGTTCAGTGAATTCGGAAGTAAAATTCTATGTACCGACTTGACAGAAAGTCCTAGGAAGTTCTGGTCTTACGCTAAATCAGTAAGTGTCTCGAAACCGCATATCCAGACACTCCGGGATGATGATGGCATTGAAAAAGAGGATGACACGCCTATAGCTGAAATATTAAAGATCTTTTTCCAAAGACGTTTGACAGAGGAAGACAGCACTACAGTTCCTTCTCGAAATCCTCGCACAAACGGAAAAATGGCTGACATCGAAATAAGTGTCCAAGGAATAGAAAAGCAATTGGAATCACTCAACAGAGGAAAGTCCACTGGACCTGACGGGATACCAATTCGATTCTACACAGACTACGCGAAAGAACTTGCCTCCCTTCTAACAGCCGTGTCCCGCAAAACTCTAGAGGAACGGAAAGTTCCAAATGATTGGGAAAGAGCACAGGTAGTCCCAGTCTTCAAGAAGGGTCGTCGAGCAGATGCGCAAAACTAAAGACCTATATCTCTGACGTCGATCTGTTGTAGAATTTTAGAACATGTTTTTTGCTCGAGTATCATGTCGTTTTTGGAATCCCAGAATCTACTCTGTAGAAATCAACATGGATTCCGGAAACAGCGATCGTGTGAGACCCCACTCGCTTTATTTGTTCATGAGAGCCAGAAAATATTAGATACAGGCTCCCAGGTACATGCTATTTTCCTTGACTTCCGGAAGGCGTTCGGTACAGTCCCGCACTGTCGCCTGATAAACAAAGTAAGAGCCTACGGAATATCAGACCAGCTGTGTGGTTGGATTGAAGAGTTTTTAGCAAACAGAACACAGCATGTTGTTATCAATGGGGAGACATCTACAGACGTTAAAGTAACCTCTGGCGTGCCACAGGGGAGTGTTACGGGACCATTGCTTTTCACAATATATATAAATGACCTAGTAGATAGTGTCGGAAGTTCCATGCGGCTTTTCGTGGATAATGCTGTAGTATGCAGAGAAGTTGCAGCTGTAGAAAATTGTAGCGAAAGGCAGGAAGCTCTGCAGCGGATAGGCACTTGGTGCTGAGAGTGGAAAATGACCCTTAACATAGTCAAATGTAATGTATTGCGAATACATAGAAAGAAGGATCCTTTATTGTATGATTATATGATAGCGGAACAAACACTGGTAGCAGTTACTTCTGTAAAATATCGTGATGACTGGGTGTTGTGTGATGTCCTTAGGTTAGATAGGTTTAAGTAGTTCTAGGGGACTGATGACCATAGACGTTAAGTCCCATAGTGCTCAGAGCCATTTTAACCATTTTTCTGTAAAGTATCTGGGAGTATGCGTGCGGAACGATTTGAAGTGGAATGATCATATGAAATTAATTGTTGTTAAGGCGGGTACCAGCTTGAGATTCATTGGGAGAGTCCTTAGAAAATGTAGTCCATCAACAAAGGAGGTGGCTTACAGAACACTCGTTCGACCTACACTTGAGTGTGGGATCCGTACCAGATCGGGTTGACGGAGGAGATAGAGAAGATCCAAAGAAGAGCAGCGAGTTTCCTCACAGGGTTATTTGGTAACCATCATAGCGTTACGGAGATGTTTAGCAAACTCAAGTGGCAGACTCTGGAAAAGAGGCGCTCTGCATCGCGGTGTAGCTTGCTCGCCAGGTTTCGAGAGGGCGCGTTTCTGGATGAGGTATCGAATATATTGCTTCCCCCTACTTATACCTCCCGAGGAGATCATGAATGTAAAATTAGAGAGATTCGAGCGCGCACGGAGTCTTTCAGACAGTCGTTCTTCCCGCGAACCATACGCGACTGGAACAGAAAAGGGAGGTAATGAGAGTGGCACCTAAAGTGCCCTCCGCCACACACCGTTGGGTGGCTTGCGGAGTATAAATGTAGATGTAGCTGTAGATGTACTTTGTCAAGAGACAGCCATTGTAAATTCTTGTCAAAAGCACCAGTGGTTTACATGGTAAGTTCTTCAGGTGTAAGTTGCCGATCTTGTCAACATCAGGCGCCATGTTCCGATTTAGTTTCCTGAGTATGGTCTGAATTTCGCTAGGTGTAGTTAGACAGGGACGGAACCGGTCAGGAGCGGTGATTATCCGATAGACAAGTTCTATCGTGGCATATTCGTGTTGTCTCTGGGCTCTGTTCAGAGGCTCCCTCAGTGTCATTTGTCACTCAAATGCCGTCGTGAACATTTCCACTTTGGGGAGTGGGTCTTCTTTTAATCCCTAAGGAGTGTGAATCGGCCGTTACTGCTTATGGTTTGCCCTCAACTTTTTCACAAACCGTCGTTATTCTCTGGTTTGCAGGAGGAAGGAGGTCATCTTATCCTCCCACATATCTACTCGTCATTCAAGTAATCGCAGTCGAAACTGCATTTCCAGGTGATGCACCCTTCGGTGGTAAGCTGGGCTACTAGACTGTTGCCATAACTTCCGGTACCTGTTCTTCTCTAGCCTTAGTCGTTAGAGTAAGGGAGGTAACGGATCGTGAGTCTGAAAGTACTCAAGAACCGTTATAGACCACAGGTTGTGGGCCTTCAGCTTCTGCCTTAAGTAATCGATGGCATAATGGATTTGGGCCGGCGTCTGAACCTCCATCGTAGGCACAATGTTATTATTGAATATCTCTTGACCTGGAGTGAGTTATTTTCCTGGTGAACTCGCTGGTTGGATATGTGACTCGTTAGTGGTAGAGAAGAAGGTTCGTCGACAACTGTTCAAAAATGTGTGTGAAATCTTATGGGACCTAAATGCTAAGGTCATCTGTCTCTTAGCTTACACACTACTTAACCTAAATTATCCTAAGGACAAACACAGACACCCATGCCCGAGGGAGGACTCGAACCTCCGCCGGGACCAGCCACACAATCATGACTGCAGTGCCCAAGACCGCTCGGCTAATCCCGCTCGGCGACTATAACTCATTTATAGTAACAAGACGGGGATATATCCCAAGTCCTTGGGTGATAACGATGTCAAGGACATCCGGACGTTAATGGCGGGAGGAGGTAGTTTGAGTCGGATCAAGACGACCCAAGATCACCAGGTCGAAGTCCTGTTCCATGCCGTGCAGCTTCAGTACCCTAGGGTTGGTAGTATGTGAACTCCAGGCAGGATGCTTCGCATTCCAGTCGCCGCCAATTCACCTCTTGCCGTTTGGTGTTAAGATATGATGTGAGTCTTGTGCTATGAGCTGCAGTGCAGGGCGAAGATATGCCGCCACAAAAGTGGCCTCTCCCAAATCTGTCCAGACTGAAACCGCAGTCGACTGCAGCTCCTGTTGGTTGGGTAGGTCGACATGCTGGTATGGCGTAGGTAAACTGCTGTGCCACCATCTTCTGCATGTCTATCAGTGTGGCAACCCATCATATTTCGAAGTTTTAAAGCTTCATTTCACAGTATGGGACTCTCTGAGAAGAGGACTCTGTCGGTCCTGCGACGGGCAATGAAATCTAGGAGTTCATCTTTTTTACTGCGATCTACAATAGAGTTCCATAGACAGATGCGAAGATCAGCCGTGTTGCCGACTACGACGTTACTCCGACCCTTCAAGCTCCGGCAGTGTTTCCACAAGTATAACGATCTTAACACAGCTTGTCTTTAGCTGCCAACATCTTTTTCCCAGCAGTGATGAATTTGTGTAGAAAGTTCTAGCTACTAAGAAATTTGAGAACGGTTGTCACTTTCGTAAATCCAACATCGGCATGTTGATCCCGAGACGACACCGGTGTTCATCGACCAGTGTCACATTGTATCAACAAAATATGCAGGCGATAAGCTCCGTAAGTGAAAGAAATCGACAGCGGGTATGGACTAGTGTGTCTAGGTAAGACGGGATGGTCGATTAGCACAAGAGTGTTTCGCATTCGGAAGGACGACGGTTCAATCCCGCATCCGGCCATCTTGATTTAGGTTTTCCGTGATTTCCCTAAATCGCTCCAGGGACATGACGGTATGGTTCCTTTGAAAGGGCACGGCCGATTTCCTTCCCCGTCCTTCCCTAGTCCGATGAGACCGATGACCTCACTGTCTGGTCTCCTCCCCCAAACAACCCGACCCAACAAGAGTGTACGAAGACACGTGCGGAAAAACGGACTAACCCTCAAATGCAAAAACTTTGAGAGAAGTGTTGACATCTGTTGCTGGGTACGAAACTATCAACCTTGATAGTTCCCGTATCCAGCAACAGACGGTAACTCTTATCTCTAACCTACATTTGAGGGTTAGCATGCTTTTCCGAGCATGTCTTTATATGAATGTGAAAGATACATTCGAGTAAGACTGCACACGATTTCAGCGATGGTGGGAAACCTGGATGAGTGCGGCAAACAGATAACACTCCACGAAGCCCGCATAGGGGAGAGAGAAGCCAGAGAGGCTATAGAAATAGCCAAGAGGCCCGCTAACACGAATAAAAAAGACGGGTACAGATTTGAAGCACCTTGATTGCCAAGCAGTAACAGCGCTACTAGACGACAGCCCTCGCAAAGCAAACCACACCGGAGTGTGAGAGACCACAGCGGCCTTTGGTACATTGAGTACTGTCGCGCCACAGTCGGTACCAAGTAGGAAGTAAACATTGCTACGTCACAACTGCCGCCCGTTACACTTTCACCTATTTTCCCCCACGGCAAGTTTGCCTCCTCAGGTGAGTGGTCAGTATGGCTGATTGCCATGCAGTGGGCCAGAGTTCGATTCCCAGCCGATTCGGAGATTTTATCCGCTCGGGGACTGGGTGCTGTATCATCACCGACATGCAAGTCACCCAGTGCGGCGTCAACTTAAAAGACTTGCATCTCTGCCGCCGGACATCCTCAGATGGGTACTCTTGGTCAGCAATATCATAGGATCATTTCATACCAATGGCAAGAACTAAAGCAAAAGCCAGTCAAGGATGTCTGTTTTCACCAATAACAAGCAATAATCCAAACACCGATAAATGACGTCTAACTTCCCGCTTCCTTATACTCCCTAACAGATCACGAAAACAGCTTTTTCCACTTCTATATGAAAAAAAAATTGTTCAAATGGCTCTGAGCACCATTGGACTTAACATCTGTGGTCATCAGTCCTCTAGAACTTAGAAATACCCAATCCTAACTAACCTAAGGACATCACACACATCCATGCCCGAGGCAGGATTCGAACCTGTGACCGTAGCGGTCACGCGGTTCTAGACTGAAGCGCCTAGAACCCACTGCCACACCGGTAAGCTGAAAACAAAAGTTTTTCACTTTCAGCATTAAGCAAAACTCTCTGAAGTTGACCATCTGTAACCCTGGCCGAAACGTCAGAGAATTATACTAATTGGCAGTGCGGTCACATACGCTAAAAAAAGTTATTGACAGTAAGCTATATTTTTACATAAACTTCACTCTTCCTCTGAAAAATAAGTTATTGGAATTCTACTTTTTAAAACATCGTTGTTTCTGTAAAAAGTGTATAAGCAGCTAAATTTTTATTTTTTCACCTTGCTTCTGACATTTTTTCCCATTTTTGCTTCAAGTACAATTTGTATTCAGCTACAGACTCAGTTATATCGTTAATGACGAGGTTTGTACATGAATATAACCTACGTGAGTTTTCTCATATTTGAAACCGAGGATGTTCTGAAATCCATGTACATTATCTTCTTGGTCTTAATTTTAGCCGTAATATTCGTTAATATTATTGTACATTCGAATTCCCCCTGTGGCTTTCAACAAATTCGGCTGGCATGCCGGTTGTTGCAAGGATTTTTTAAAATTCTTAGCTTTCATGGCCGTGCATTTCTTCCGATAGCCTATTGTGCCTAATCCACCTTTATCTGACTGTTTTGTTAACTGGTCTCACACTATGACATATTAGCATTCCTTTCCGGATGAACAATCCCATAAATTTCTTTATGAGAGCTATATATTGTCGCTCTATGTGTATTGCTTGTTTGTATACCGCATTTTCAAAAGTTTCTGAATAATTTCATATTGTATTCTTTGCATAAAATTTAAACTCCTAGTGCTGTTCGCTATTAAGATGCCTCTTACTTTGTCCTCCATTGATTTTGAATTATCATCGATCAGTTCCTTCATATTCGTCACGAATTTAAACTTGTATTTAGTCACATTCTGAGATGAAGATGTTTGGTTTGTGGGGCGCACAACTGCGCTGTCATCAGCGCCCGATCACATCCTAAGAAAGAGTGTGACGTGAGCTGTGAATTTTCGTTCAATCATTGGAGTTGGGTTTTTGGTCGTTTATTGTTGCTCCTGCTTCTCCCTTTAGGTATCCATTATTTCTAATATCTTCCCGATGTCTTTATGCTGCATGATTACTACTGCTATACCGTCAGCGTTTGTACAGCCAGGGTCCAGATTAGAGGTTGGGTTGGTGATTGAGCGGATCACCGGTTCCAAGGATGTTATAGGGAATGTCTTGGATAGCTTGCATCCCTAACGATACGAATGCTGAACTGATAGTTCTCCGGACAAGCGGACGTTTATTGGAGACGATAAGATTCGTGTCTGGTTGTAGTAGATCTATTCTGGCCTGTGGGAACTTACAGTGTTCCATGTTCCAACACATTTCATAAGTATTCGTGACTGACTTTTCTTGGTCGATGTTAAAAAATTCCATCGTTGCCTCTGGTAAATCCGTGACGGGAAGGTCTCGCAGAGAGCAAAGTTCCTCTGTTAACTTACTATTGAAAACAATACACGTTCGGCAAGATCTAATTATCTCTAGATGAGACTGTTCAAGTCTTGGTGCTATTATGTGCGCCGTTATCTTTGGTCGGCAGGTAACAAAGTTATTAACCTAATATCCGTTATTGTTCTTGGTTTCGACGTTTTAGTTATAAACACGGTTCATTTGCTGAATGTTTCGTGGTAAATGCTTTCCGTTGACGAGGTAAGTCGTGAGCTTTTGTAGCAAACTTGCTGTCCTAGTAGAATCTGATGGCTGCCCTCCGAATAGTCTCCGGATACGGTCCTTAATATATTCTGTATTAGCGGTAAAGTTCCCGTCGGAACTAGAATTCCTATAAATATCTGTCTGCACTATTTCCGTTGTCTTCTGAGATGTCACATGCTTCATTTTGCGTCTGTGACGCATCAGTTATCTTTGCAGGTGACTATTTTGCTTTCCACTTCCTTTTTTTGCAGTTATAGGAACCTCTTTGAATTTATTCAGTTTGCAAGATCGATCTTCTCAATTGTCCACTTTCTCCTGGAGAAATACACCAGTATTCGATGTTTTTCCTTCTAGTTTCGTTAATCGTATGTGCCAAGTTTCTGAACGGCCGCCTCGGTAGCTGCGAGGTCGGCCCGGCGGTTTGCTAAGTGTAGGGACCTGTTGTCCTTACGTTCATTCCGTCATAAATGAGTTCCACTGTTGATATGGATGTACGGGAACGTCCCAAAAGCCAATAAACACAAAAAAAGATGTTTCTGAACAGTTTAAAAAATCCAGGTTTCACCAGTTTATCTCACCATTAAAAACGCTACTAAAGAATCGCTTCCGATGAACCCATGTTCGATGACATTCGTAGAACTCTGTTTCTGCCCACTCAACTTTGAGATGACTGCAGTTTAACTTCCAGTATAATGGTTCAAATGGCTCTGAGCACTATGAGACTTAACGTCTGAGGTCATCAGTCCCCTAGAACTTAGAGCTACTTAAACCTAACTAACCTAAGGACATCACACACACCCATGCCCGAGGCAGGATTCGAACTTGCAACCGTAGCGGTAGCGCGGTTCGAGACTGTAGCGCCTAGAACACTTCGGCCACCCCGGCCGGCAACTTCCAGTATACCTCCCGCATAACGTTGGGCCGGAGTAGACCTCCTATGTTACCAATAATTGTGTGGTGGGGAAAGAAGCTGATGGGGATTACTTCACAGTCTTGTATACCTGTTTCTGTCGTGGTATTAAAAGCACTAAGTCATGGGATATCTTTAATATCGCGTCGGACCTCCTACTGCGAGGTGGAATGCAGAGAATCGACGAGGCATGTGCTCAACAAGTCGCTGGAAGTTCCATGCAGAAATATTGATCTATGCTGCCTCTGTAGCTGACCATAATGGCGAAAGTATTGCCGGTGCAGTATTTTGTGAATGAACTGACCTCTCGATTATGTACCACAAATGTACGATAAGAGTCAAGTCCGGTAATCTGCGTGACCAACTCATTCGCTCGGAATGTTCAAAATGTTCTTGAGATCAGTCGCAAACAATAGTGACCCGGTGACATGGTGCATTGTCGTCTATAAGAATGAAATCTACGAATGACTTGAAATTGTCTCCAATTAGCCGAACATAATGACTTCCAGTCAATGATGATATCAGTTGTAAACACAGCACACACAATTATGGAGCCACCACCAGCTTGCACAGGGCCTCGTTGACGACTTGGATCCATGGCTTTAAGGGGTCTGTGCCACACTCGAAACGTACCGTCAGTTCTTACAAACTGAAATTGGGACTCATCTGACCAAGCTTCGGTTTTCCAGTCGTATAGGGTCCAACTCGTGTGTTACGAGCCTAGGAGAGGCGTTGTAGGCGATATCGTTCGGTTAGGAAAGGCACTCGCGTCGGTTGTCTGTTGCCATAGCCCAGTAACAACAATTTTCGCCTCACTGTCCGTCGTGCGTCCCATACTGATTTCTGCTTTTATTTCACGCAGAGGTGGTACTTGTTAACATCGACAACTCTACGCAAATGGCGCTTTTCTCGGTCGTCAAGTGAAGGCCGTCCGCCACTGTCTTGCTCGTTGTGAGAGGTAATGCCTGAAATCTGGTATTCTCGGCATACTCTTGACATTGTGGAGCTCGTAGTATCTAATTTCCTAACGATTTCCGAAATGGAATGTCATACGCGGCTAGCCCTAACTACCGTTCCGGGTTCAAATTCCGTTAATTTCTATCCTCCGGCCATTATCACGTTATCACGTCGGAAACGTCTTCATATGAATCACCTTCATACAAATGACAGCTCTGCTAAAGCACTCTCTTTTTATACCTTGTGTACGAGATACTACCGCCATCTGTATGTGTGCATATCGCTATCCTCTGACTTTCATTTCCTCTGTGTTTTGTAACACCATAGCTCTAATACTCCAATGATTTATTTTGGCTTTTGTTTCATTTAATATTACATCGTTAAGCTTCTGTAAATGTGTTTGAGTGAATAGATAACACAGAATTGTATACTCCTTTCTTTGTGCAAACTTTGATGTCATGATTTGATTATATGCAAAGTAGTGTATCTGTCATTTAAATACTTTGTTCCATTTGGAGGGAACTAAACTTACTGTATATAATTGTAATTTCTGAATGAATAATTTTTTGTAGAAATGTCAATATGTGCAATTGTTCTGTTTTATTTAATGTATTTGGTTACTGTTATGTAAACTGCTGATCCTCACTTAGGGTTCTTCATTATTCTGTATGTAAAAGTTGTTGTTCTTCCCCTCGGAAACGGAACTGTGTAGCGCGCGCAAATTGTGGTTGCCTTAAGTAGAAAAGGTGGAACTGAGAGTCAGTCGGGGACGAGTTACGAGTCGGGGACGAGTTACCAAACTGGGCACTGCCATGTAATAGTTGCAGATTGTCCTGGTTCCGAGAGAGGCTTTTTCTGCTACTTTCCAATGCCTCGGATGGATAGATAAATAGTTGGAACGACTCTGGAATTGGTATTCATCATCGCCACCACGAAAGGCCAGAGTCCAGCAATTCTGTCTGCAAATCCGCCTACCGACTTGCAGTTGCCACCAAATTGCGCAATCACTGTAAAGGAGTACTATAATAATGTACAGTGAAGGATCAGCTAAATGGATGTGTTAGTGTGCTCAAATATAAGGTAATTTATAACTGAATTTATGTACCTACCTTGATTTTTCTCCTTATCATAACACCTCTCAGGTTCCTCTCTGTTTGAACTAAAGTGATTACCGAGTGTCCCTACTGAAATAAAATTAAAAACCAGTGTTTTTGCTAATTAATGCATCTTGAACATAGTAAAAAGAAAGTTAAAGTTAATGATGCTTGCTAAAAATAATTTTCCTAGTAAAACTGCTTATTAATGTGTTGTTGCCAACTTCAAATTAAGAGTTCTTAAGACTGAGGCTTATAAAGATTTGCTTAGTAAATGATCACATTACTGCCTGTTGTAAATCGCAGAAGATGAGTCAGTATCTTACATATATGTTAATTTTGTCTCACAATGTAGTAAAAGTGGAAAATTGCAGTGTGTAACGTTATATACTCATGTTTGCTAAGTGTTTGTCTCTGTTGTGCATTGGAAGTGCATATTAGTAATATAACAAGATCCACAGTTTGCCCATTGTGTTAATGCTAGGTAACAAGTAATGGAAAGTCCACTAATTATGAAAAACATTATTTCTTTACTCAAATGATAGTGAGAAGCAACTTGTTACTGGATTCCAATTAACTTTCATTTTAAATAGTAATTTAACTGAGAGAGACTTAACCTATATCCAGTTAATGATTCTGTAGTGAATAGTAATAATAACGTTATAAAGACCATTCAGTTCGTGTGAGCCCCGAAAGTAATAGTGTGTTTCGGTATCTGTTATAATTTTGCAAATAGTTTGTGCTGCTCCAGTTGTTAGCTTCAATCATAAAACATACGTATGTGTCAAGAGTTCACTGCACTCGCGTGTGACAAAGTAAAGGTTGTGTTTATCCACTAAGTTACTAACAACTATTTTCTTGAACGAGAATGTTAATCATTCTCTTGTCTAAATAGGCTGGCGACCAGTTTCTTTACCCATTAAACAGTGCAGATAGGCAAAATTTTGTTTGTTACTGTTCAAATATTTCCGTGATTCTGACTTTCACTTCCGATAAGCCACCTCCGTTAGGTACGACACGATCACCACAACAAAATTCCTCTCAGAGGGTAACACTGCTCTGTTGCGTTGTACCATAATTGCTTTAATAAGATTGTTTTATTTCACAACCTGCTTTAAGGTTATAGAATAGCAAACAGACAGAAAAGAGTGTTATAGTATGTCCAGTCTTGAGGCTGACAGTGGAGATGAGCACGTGTAGCGCGATTGGCTGATCGATAGTCGGTGTATAACGTCTGTCAGTTTTAACCCTTGAATAATATTTTGTAAAGGTTCACAATTTGGGGTCATCGGTCTCATCGGATTAGGGGAGGATGGGGAAGGAAGTCGGCCGTGCCCTTTCAAAGTAACCATCCCGGTATTTGCCTGGAGTGATTTCAGGAAATCACGGAAAACCTAAATCAGGATGACCGGACGCGGGATTGAACCGTCGTCCTCCCGAATGCGAGTCTAGTGCTTCACCACTGCGCCACCTCGCTCGGTCCATCCGGCTGCTTTCCTAAGTTTTCTACTGCAATTCCCGCAGTAACCGCTACCGCTAGAGCTAACAGCGTTGTACAGTATGTATTGCTGTTGCAGGTTAATCTCTTCGTAAGATTCTTTCTGAAGGAAACTAATGTCTAGGTCGCTGGTTTTTCAGAAATTCTCCAGAAGCCTCATTTTCGTTTCACATGTTATTCCACAACATATTTAAAGTGGGATGCGCAAGCACTCTGCTATTGTCTATTGGAAGCTGTTTGATAGTTTTGAACTTCCCTTCATATCTCCCTACTTATTGGTCTTTCCCGGAATCGTTTCCAGTAGGTTCACTTTACATTTCTCTCTTCTCGTTGTCCTGGAATTCCCTTTCCTTTTTTTCTACGTGTCACAATCAGATTTGGCTTTATTTCACTCTTGATGCTTTCTCAACGCTTTGATTTTATAGCTTTTTGGCTGCTAATACTTTCTTCTGCTGTCTTTACTTTGTGCCTCACAGATCGTTTGGTGATAGCAGCAGATAGTGAAACATTTCTATCCTCCTTGAAATTATTAATTAGGTTTTTCTTAATTATCCTGAATATTTTCAAGCCACTGAATATGTTTTTCCAAAAGTAGACTGAACACTAGTCAATTTGCTAACACACTTGTCCGTTTTCCATTATACATTTGGCTGTGAAAGTTCGGCCGAAAATTTCCCATCATAACCTTAATAAGATTTTCGTAATGACCCTGATTACTTTCAAGCAACTAAACGTCTTTCTTTGCAAAACCGGAAATCATGCTCGTCAGTTTGATATGCCATTTGTTCATTTCTTACTGTTTATTTTGTAGCCTTGTACCAGGAGAGACACGCGAGTTCTTGTGTCGTCTTAAAGATAAGTTACTCAGGTTATAATAACAGTTAGTTTAGTGCCAGTTACTCAGTAAATGCGTGCTTTACTCTACATTTTTAGCTTACTCTTACACGTTTCCCTTTTTTCTTATTATTCCAGGAAATGCGAAACTACTAGTAAAGTCAGGCTGTAGTCAAATTTTTGTTTGGATTTTGTCGCAGTGAACTTAGTATCATTTAACTGTTCTTTATTCTGTCCAGCAAATTAATGTAGATCGTATCCGTTTACTATGTACTTCATGTTTCCGAAAAGTTCGTAAATTTCAAGTTCTTTGATTCATGAATTTTGCGCTAATAGTTTATTTACGTAGAGTGTGCGTACATTAAATTAAATTAAAAGTTATATAAACACTTAAATACTATAATGAGACTTCGTGTCGTGTAAAATGTGTTAAGTGGTTTCATTCTGTTAAAAAAAATTGTTCAAATGGCTCTAAGTACTATGGGACTTAACATCTGAGGTCATCAGTCCCCTAGGACTTAGAACTACTTATACCTAACTAACCTAAGAACATCACACACATCCATGCCCGAGGCAGAATATGAACCTGCGACCGTAGTGGTCACGCGGTTCCAGACTGAAGCGCCTAAAACCACAACGGCCACAACGGCCGGTTTAATTCTGTTTTTAAGCGTTTAATCTCTGTTGCAGTTAGTGATAAGTGGGGATGTTACAGTAGGGAAGTAAGACATGGAGTGATGTGCATATATTGTGGCTTGGAATTTCACTAGGAACTGAATGGGGAACGCATCTGGCTCTCCCATGGAACAGGCGGCCCTGCAATAAAGACAAGAGCATTGCTATAGAGGGTGAGAAGACCTGTGCACTTCATGCTTTATTAGACTACACAAAAGTTTAACTAGAAAGGTTGGAGGGGGAAAATGCTCTTGGCATCTGGATAAAAGTAACAAGCAATGGTTGAAAGGGGAACAGTTCTTTAATTTCTTCATCTGGATTTGAAGGTACGATAACTAATAAGATAGACTTGTTACCTGAAGTAGGAGGGGAAGAGCCGCATCCTGTTCACGAAAGTTGTTTAGTCTGCTAACGAAATAGAATTGGACAGGAAAGCGAGGGAAGTATAGTCGGTCTGCAAAATGAAAAGGGAGCAGTGCTCGTGATGAGGCAAGTTCTCTTTCCCGGAAGAACGCAACAAATGTTGTACAGGATGACTAAGAATCACTCTCCCCTCTAGCTTTGTGAAACAGCGTGCAGAGATTTAAGTAGGATTTGTCGATGTGCGTTTCTTGCATTAGTATTATCAGTAACTTATATCTCTATTCAAGGTAGTGTTAATGTACTTTGCGGAAAATAAAAAGACCCCAGGAATGTCTGCACACTGCTTCACCAATGGAAGCTCGCTGCGGAGGGTCAGTATAAGTGAAACACCCGGTAGTGGCTTCGTGTGACGTTGTGCGTTAGATAGAGAGGTGAATTGCCTACTCGACCATCACTATGCAGATCTGTGAAGGAGGGAACCGCACGACTAACATTTGGCGACCCACTTCCCCTCGCATTTTAGCCCTCCACCCCTGCACCCTACACCTACATCTACATGGATACTATGGAAATCGCACTGAAATGCCTGACAAAGGGTTCATCGAACCACCTTCACAATAATTCTCTGTTATTCCACTCTCGAACAGCGCACCAAAGAAACGAAAATCAATAGCTTTCCGTGGGAATTCTTATTTCCCTTAGTTTATTATCATCGTGTTGGTTGGTGTCAACGAAGTATTTTCATATTCAGAGGAGAAAGCTGGTGATCGAAATTTCTTGAGAAAATTCCACCTCAACGTAAAACGCCTTTATTTTCATAATGTCCATCCCAAATCTTGTATCATGTCCGTGAGAATCTCCCGCTTATTTCGGGCTAATACAAAACATTCTGCTCTTCTCTGAACTTTGTCGATGT
Organism: Schistocerca gregaria; assembly: GCF_023897955.1. Taxonomy (NCBI): domain Eukaryota; kingdom Metazoa; phylum Arthropoda; class Insecta; order Orthoptera; family Acrididae; genus Schistocerca; species Schistocerca gregaria. The sequence continues at coordinate 842,119,641 of NC_064931.1, forward strand.
ACTCCGTTAATCCTATCTGACAAGGATCTCAGACCGCGCAGCAGTACTCCAAAGGAGAACGGACAAGTATAGTGTAGGCAGTCTCATTAGTAGATTTGTTAGACTTTCGAAGTGTTCTGGCAATAACATGCAGTCTTCGGCTTGCCTTCCCCACAGCATTGTCTAAGCGTCCTTTCCAATTTAAGTTGTTCGTAATTGTAATTCCTACGTATTTAGTTGAATTTAGCACATTTAGATTTGGCTAATTTATCGTGTAACCAAGTTTAACTGTTTGTTTTCAGCTCTCATGTGGGTTTAGGGTTAATTGCGAATTTTCGCACCCTACGGATATCTTTACCAAATCATTTTCCAATTTATTTCGGTCTTCTGATGACTTTACTAAATGATAAATCACAGCATCCTCTGCAACCAACCAAAGACGATAGGTCAGATTGTCGTCCTAAATTGCTTATATGACACTACCTTGGGCGTCTGCAGAACTCACTTCTATTATACTCGATGACTTTCCGTCATTTACTACGAAGTGTAACCTCTCTGATAGGGAATTGCAAATCCAGTCACATAACTCACAATATTCCGTAAGCACTCAATTTCACTACAAGCTGCTTGTGTGGTACAGCGTCAGAAGTCTTCTGGAAATCTAGAAATGTGGAATGAGTTTGAAATTCCTTGTCAATAGCTTTCAACACGTCGTGTGAGAAAAGAGCTAGCTGCGTTTCACAAGAACGATGTTTTACTGTGTGTCAATATACCGCTCTCTTCAAGGTAATTCATAATGTTCGAACACAGTATATGTTCTAAAATCCTGTTACAGACTGACGTTAATTATATGGGCCTGTAATTTAGTCGATTGCTCCTACTATCTTCCTTGCATACTGGTGTGACCAATGCAACATTCCAATCTATGGATAAGGATCTTTCGTGCAGCGAGCGGTTGTATATGATTATTAATTATGGATCTATTGCATCGGCGTACTGTGAAAGGAGCCTAATTGCTATACATTCTGGACTAGAGGACTTGCTTTTCTTGGGTGATTTTTTTTGCTTCACTACTCCGGGATTATCTACTTCTAAGTTAGTAATGGTGGTAGCTTTTCTTGAATCGAATTATGGAATGATTACTTCGTCTTCTTTGGTGAAGGAACTTCGGGTGGCTGTGTTTAGTAACACTGCTTTACCATCACTGTCGTCAATTGATCTTCCGTTGCTGTCGCGCAGAGAAGGCATCGATTGTCTCTCGCTGCTAGAATATCTTACTTACGACCAGTATCTCCTTAGATTTTCTCCTCTGTTTCGAGAAAAGTTTCGTTGTGGAAACTATTATACGCATCTTGCACTGAACTCCGCAATAAATTTCGAACCTGTGTAAAAGATCGCCAATCTTGGAGATTTCGCGTTCGTTTGAATTTGAATGACTTTTTCGTTGTTTCGGCGGCAGTGTTCTAGCCCATTTTGTGTACCATGGGGGATCAGTTCCGTCGTTTGTTAATTTATTTGCTATAAATGTCTCAACTGCTGTCGATACTCTTTCTTTTAATTCAAGCCCCACCTGGTCTATAATAACATTGATAATTTGGTCTGAGTAATTGTCTCACAGGAAGGCGTCAAGTGAATTTTTATCTGCTTTCTTGACTCGGTTTATTTATCGTTTATTTTTGGAGGATCTGGTGATTGCATTACTCAGTCTCGCTACGACAACACCGTGTTTACTAACCCATGTAACCGTTTTGATGCTTATTATTAGCTCAGGATTATATATTGCTAGGAGTTCAAGAGTGCTTTCACAGTCCTTTACTGTTCGCTTGGGCTCATGAACTAACAGCTCGAAATAATTTTCATACAACGCGGTTAGCACAATTTCGGATGATATTTTAAGCGTACCTCCACATTTAAACATACATTTTCGGCAACATGTCCAGGGTAAATTAAAGTCACCACCAACTATAACTGTCTGAGACTCATTTTCTTTTGGAACCTTTCCGCGTTTGTATCATCTGGGTTGAGAGATCCGTAAAAATATCTAATTATTATTTTATTCTGGTTGCCAAGAATGACCTTTGGTCATACTAACTCACAAGAACTACGTACATCAATTTCAATCCAAGGTGAAGTACTTCTAACAGCAACAAACACGCCACCGCCAACTGTGTTTATCCTATCCTTCCTGAACACCGTTAGGTCCTTCGCAAAAATTTCGGCTGAACTGGTCTCTCGCTTGAACCAACATTCATTGCCTATAACTATTTGAGCATATGTGTCTTGTATGAGAGCTTGGCGACCTGCTGCTTTCCCATCTCGGCTAAGACAATTGACAGCTGTTATACCGATGGTTTATGACTCTACGTTCTTCCTGTGTGCGACCTGCACCCTTTGAGCCTAACCTAAAAAACAGTCCAATCCACGCCACACAGGCGCAGCTACCCGTTTAGCCACCCCTTCACTCCGCTAAGCCAGTAGAATACAATTTACCCAAAATTACGGCTCTGCTGCATTTAATGGTGGTACACACATTTAATATTTGTTCTTAAACAACTTCATTTAGTAGCAAGTTTTAACAATGGGCCATTAAAACTCTTTCTTTCAATACTGCGATTTTTCCATGCCCTGGAAGGAGTAAAACGGTAGTCCTAGAGAAAAAATTAATAGTATCTGGTTTGTAGGAAATATAATGTTTTCAGAAGAGGAAACAATTAGGAGGAACCTATTAGGCAAGCAGATGTGGTTTGGAAAGGAATGCGGTGATGCTTTGGTACGAAGACAGGAAGCTGGAAGATGGTGGCTGTAGAAGTCAGTACAGGTGCAGAGTAAAGCACAATTTGAGGAGGTTCGAAGAGCTACCAAACCAATGCAAGAAGAGCAAAGAGAAATCATGTTGAGGACATCACCGCTAAGGTGGAAGCTAGTGTTAGAGGAAACAAGACCAGGGTTCAAAGTGGTCCAAATGGCTCTGAGCACTATGGGACTTAACTTCTGAGGTCATCAGTTCCAGAACTTAGAACTACTTAAACCTAACTAACCTAAGGACATCACACACATCCATGCCCGAGGTAAGACTCGAACCTGCGACCGTAGCGGTCCCGCGGTTCCAGATTATAGTGCCTTGAACCGCTCGGCCACCTCAGCCGCCAAGACCAGGAAAATGTTCCTAAAAGTGAAGGGTATTAATAAATGATACCATACCAGCCAGATGTGTCAAAGGTTTAGATGATAAAATCCTGACCAACGATAGTGACATCGCTGAAAGATGGAAGGAGCACTCCAGTCAGCTTCTGAACTGTGATAAAGCCAAAGTATGTTTCGATTTACGGTCTATAATCACAACTGATCTAGACTGTCTCCCATTTGCAATGGATGGGATCGACATGCAAATGAATTGGCTTAAGAAGAATAAGAACGTAGTTGAAAACGGAGTACAGGGCGAGATGATCTAGGCACGAGGTGAGAAACGTTCAGAAAGAATACAAAGGCTGATACAAATAATCTGAATCAAAGATGAACCTCTGACATGGGACTTCATATCTGAGGTCATCTATCTCCTAGAACGTAGAACCACTTTAACTTAACTAACCTAAGGACATCACACACATCCATGCCCAAGGCAGGGTTCGAACCTGCAACCGTAGCGGTCTCGTGGTTCCAGACTGAAGCTCCTAGAACCGCTCGGCCACTGTGGACGGCTGGTGGAATCTGTAATCAGTTACTATGGCGGAGGCTTTCGGCCATGGCGTTCACAGCACATCAAATCTTCGTTATCAGACGCGTCACTGAGAAACTGAGGGAACACGGTTAAGAACTACACATTTAGTCTGTAGACTTCAAGACAGCCTATGACTGCATACACGGTAAGAGCCTGTTCAGTTGTCTGAAAGAGTATGGGATGTCACTGCAGCTCATCAAACTGCTGAGGTTCTGCCTGAGTGAAACACGGAGTAAGGTGAAGAAGGAAAACTAACAGCTTATTTTGAAACTGTAAAAAGTGTCAGGCAAGGATGTGGTTTATCTCCTACCCTCCTGAGCTTTGTACTTATGTAGATCATCCATGAGACATTTGAACAGAACTTTTTAATGATTTAAATCGAGGGAAGGAAACTGGAGCGCTTTTGACGCTGTTGTGTATTAGCTTGGCGATGAAGTATTCGCCTTTCAACCACAAGAGTGCGATAGTCTTTGGTTTTAATCTCGACTTAGAGAAGAATTTTATCTCATTTGCGAAAGAGGCACTAGCAGGCAGATGGAGAATTAGTACAGAAATCTTAAGACAACTTCTACCTCATGAGTTTCCTCACTAACTTCTTTCTAAACTCTGTAGATCTAAAGGAGCTCAACTGCACATATGTGAGTGGCTGCATTATCTCCTTCCTTCAGCTGCATGTACTTAATTGTGGGACTGAATAATTTGTTAACTGGATTTTTTATGTATACATGGTGGTTCATTGATAGTGACCGGGCCAAATATCTCACAAAATAAGCATCAAATGGAAAAACTACAAAGAACGAAACTCGTCTAACTTGAAGGGGAAAACCAGATGGCGCTATGGTAGGCCCGCTAGTTGGCGCTGCCATAGGTCAAAAGGATATCAACTGCATTTTTTAAAAATATGAACCCACATTTTTTATTACATATTCGTGTAGTACGGAAAGAAACACGAATGTTTTAGTTGGACCACTTTTTTCGCTTTGTGGTAGATAGCGCTGTAATAGTCACAAACGTGTAAGTACGTGACATCACGTAACATTCCGCCAGTGTGGATGGTATTTGCTTCGTGATGCATCACCCGTGTTAAAATGGACCGTTTTCCAATTGCAGAAAAGATCGATATCGTGTTGGTGTATGGCTGTTGTGATCAATATGCCCAACGGGCGTGTGCTGCGTATGCTGCTCGATATCCTGGGCAACATCATCCAAGTGTCCGGACCGTTCGCCGGATAGTTACGTTACTCAAGGAAACAGGAAGTGTTCAGCCACATGAGAAACGTCAACCACGACCTGCAACAAATGATGTAGGTGTTTTAGGTGCTGTCGCGGCTAATCCGCACATCAGTAGCAGACAAGCTGCGCGAGAATCGGGAATATCAAAAATGCTGTATCAACATCGATTACACCCGTACCATATCCGTGTGCACGAGGAATTGCATGGCGACGACATTGAACGTCGTGTACAGTTCTGCCACTGGGTACAAGAGAAATTACGGGACAATGGCAGATTTTATACACGCGTTATATTTATCGACGATGTGTCATTCACCAACAGCAGTAACGTAAACCGGCATAATTTGCACTACTGGGCAACGGAAAATCCACGATGGCTGCGCCAAGTGGAGGATCAGCGATCTTGGCGGGTTAATGTGTGGTGCGGCATTATGTGAGGAAGGATAATTGGCCCCATTTTATCGTTTGCAATATAAATGGTGCAATGTATGCTGATTTCCTGCGTAATGTTCTACCTACGTTACTACAAAATGTTTCACTGCATGACAGAAGGGCGATGTACTTCAAACATGATGGATGTCCGGCATATAGCTCGCGTGCGGTTGAAGCGGTATTGAATAGCATACTTCATGACAGGTGGAATTGTCGTCGAAGCACCTTACCATCGCCCACACATTCACCGGATCTGATGTCCCCGGATTTCTTTCTGTGGGGAAAGTTGAAGGATAATTGCTATCGTGATCCACCGACAACGCCTGACAATTGTCAATGTATGTGCGAAAATTACGGAAGGAGAACTACTCGCTGTTGAGAGGAATGTCGTTACACGTATTGCCAAATGCTTTGAGGTTGCCGGACATCATTTTGAGCATTTATTGCATTAATGTGGTACTGACAGGTAATCACGCTGTAACAGCATACGTTCTCAGAAATGATAAGTTCACAAAGGTACATTATCACTTTGGGACAACCGAAATAAAATGTTCAAACGTACCTACGTTCTGTATTTTAATTTAAAAAACCTACCTGTTACCAACTGTCGGTTTAAAATTGTGAGCCATATGTTTGTGACTACTACAGCGCCATCTATCACAAAACGAAAAAAGTGGTCAAACTAAAACATATATATTTCCTTGCGTACTACACGAATATGTAAAAAAAATGGGGTTCCCTATTTAAAAAAACGCAATTGATATCCGTTTGACCTATGGCAGCGCTATCTAGCGGGCCAACCATAGCGCCATCTAATTTCCCCCTTCAAGCTAGACTAGTTTCGTTCTTTGTAGTTTTTTCGTTTGACGCTTATTTCGGGAGATATTTGCCCCGGTAACAATCAATGGACCACCCTATGTACCCCTGCTGCTACATTTGCATACTTTGCGTGGTAGTCCTGCAACGCTACAGTAGTATGATTGTGGACTGATTGTAGATATCGACCATTTCGAAACTGTAAGTGCGGTGTACCCTTATCATTCGTGACAGTTTGGGACTTATTGTTTTATGTAGAAAGGCTATTTTCGTAACACTATCATGATAAATTGTAATTCATTTGTATTACTAGATTGCACATGAAACTGCGTTTTTTCGTTAGTTTATTGAACACAGTATATAAACATAACATATAAATGAAGCATCAACAGTTTTATAAAACATTAGCACAATATCCGGATAATTTTTGGACTTCACTTCGTGTGCTTGCACGCTATACACTGCTAAAAGACAGTAAAGTGATAAGGCGAGGAAACGCGAATTATGTCATCAACTGCACACGTCTTCTGCGACTCCTTTAATCACGTATGAGAGCTTTATGGATTGTACATTTTCGGATTCATAATGCTTCATAGGGCGAAAGCGTTCTCTATGCCGTTTTGCCATGACTGTGAGCCCTGTTCTTTAATTTATTGCTTTTCCGCTAAGTGAACTTTTTGTAGATTGTCACCACATGTTTTCTCCAGTTCAGCTTGGGATATGGCGAAGCTTCTAAGTGTGTATTAGTTGCTCCCCAAGCCTGCTCGGCTGTGCCGTCCTGGTACTAGAATATCTTCAGAAACAAGTCATGGCACGTTAGGGACATGACAGAATTATGTCAGCCATTTCTTCGGGCCCTGACCAGCGTCTCTGGAAATTACTGACAGATGCCTCATGAGCAGAAAATTTACTACCGGCTTAGTATTCATTTATCGTTTGAATATATCGACCTTCGGAATGTTGCACTGCTTGTATTACACTTACCGTCCATACGGGACAAAACTAATTTGAGCCGTGATGATGCAAATGTTTGAAAGTAGCCGGTGTCTCCACCACATAATGTCACGTCACAACCACAATCAAGTCCAAAACTGAAAGTTGGCTCAACATTCAAAGCACGTTTATTAGTGACAATAAACTACTGATAGACTAGAACTCCTGGACGGGGAATGCTGCTATTTATACAGCCATAGGATATTCCAGACTAAACAAACATTAAAAACGTAAGAAAGTTTGAAGACGTTCCAGAAATGATAAATAATAAATAGTTGATGGCTACAGGTTTGGAGCCTCGACCGGCAGCACGTCAGACAATTAGGGTAAGCGTTACTCCACTAGGTATGCAGCACAACTCGTGGTACTATTCTAAGTGACAATATGATTTAATATCTTTACCTTTTAAGGCAGCACCGCAATTCCTTGTGACAGTTTTTTCAATAATGTCTTAAAATTTCCTACATTATGTAAAATCAATGACTGTTTAATACAGGTCTTACGCCTCATTTTCTGAATTTCTTATCAAGATGCAGGAGGCAGTCAAAATATAGTATGTGTGTGTGTGTGTGTGTGTGTGTGTGCGAGTCGGTGGATGCCTAAAAAGTACTAAATAGCACATTTGATACACACAGGAGGGTAAAATAGAATCTCAGTCATGTTTCCCTGTCGAAAAAGGAAGCAGGAAGCCATTGGCACCGGATGACGGCTGAATAACGTTACTGGCTACCGTGCTGAGTTTGCTGTTGCCCTGCCTGACCAATGCCGAGATAAAACACATCCCAGCAGTGACGTTAACTCGATTCCCGCTGGCTGCAGTAAATGAATTTTACGGTCCACAACAGGAGGACAGGAAACCAGTAATATTTTTGTGACGTCCCAACAATATCCGAGCCTCATTTCCGCTTTTCGCCAGCACTAATATAATTGCTGCTCCACTCTCCTGGAAATTCTTCCAAAATTGACAGTTCAAGTGTCTCAAAAATGGTGACTGAAGCAAAAGCGACACAAAAGATAAATTTAACATAAAATGTAAGAATGATTAAATATTGTTTGGTTACAGATCGTAACAATTAAGCTAATTTACGACTGGTCCATTACCGGCAATGCATATTCGAAAAATTTATAATTAAAATAATTAATCCATAGACGAAGTAATGTATAATATCAATTATTAAGATTGTCTTCACTCGTGCATGCTGTAACCTCAAGCTAAGAAACAGTCAGCGAACACACAACAATATTTTGTTCGATTTCCTAAGCAGAAAACCAAGGCATTGTCTTTAAGTAGAAGGCTAAAACAAAGATATCTCACAGAAAAATTGTTCAAAACAGTATCTACAAAATGTAATCCACTACATGTTCTACACACGTTTCAAACAGACAATTGACTTACACAAAAGTTGAAGTATACCACCGTAAAGAAACGACGTAAATTATAAAAAAAGATTTCTGTTCATTATATGGAATTTACAATACCTAGAAAATGTACCGAGTTACGACAGGAATAATGTGTGAGTAAAAATTCACAACATTCCTTCAGCTCAGGCAGAAAATGCAGATGTCGCAAATTGCAGACGAGTTTTGATGTTAGGTTACTGACATGCTAACTTCGTAACTGTGGAGAGCAAATGCTTCTCACTGGCTCACAATATGGTGTGACATGCGGAAATCGATGTCACATTCCATAGAAGATCGGATAACATACCGTGTTTCCTTACTATTCGTCTCTCCTCCCTCCCTTCCTCAAACACCCTTGTTCCTTGTCCTCACATCTACCACCTTGTCTGCCCCTTCCTCCTGTCCTACTTCCCCTCCACTTCTTCTTCTGACCCTTATTCTACCCCTGTCTCTCCTCTGGTCCTCTTCCCTTACCTCCCTCCTTCCAGGGCCCTTTTCCTCTGCGCCTCCATCTTTCACTCTTCCTCCCCCCCCCCCCCCCCCACTCCTCTTCCACACACGCAAACACACTATCTCTCTCTCTCTCTTTCTGTATACTGGACGTCCCAATAAAGCACCCAAAAACTTTAGGGACCATTCCCTCATTACAACGCAAGAAAAACCTATGAAGTAAACAAAGGCTATCTTAGAAGATATGAGAACTTGTTCGTCTTCGATACTACGAAACGAGTACCTTCTACAGCAAGCTCATTGCCTCTCATATTTAGGTACGAGGTAGTACGGACCAAAACAGTAAAATATGTCTAGTAAATATGGGCTGCCAAATGCATTCCTTAACAGTTATAAGCACATGTAAAGCAAAGACGTAGCAGTAGATAAGATCTGTTTCGTAGTATCGAAGATGAGCAAGGGCTCATAACTCTTTTTTTTTTTTTTTTTTTTCTTATTTCAGGATAACGAATCTGTCCCTACATTTTGTCGGTGTTTATTGGGACACTCTGTAGGACTTAATTTCGTTCGTCATACTCCATGCTTCAGAAAAGGCTGCTACTATGTCATTCATGATTCAAATAATGGAAACTGCACAAGTTACTTAGCTTTTGATGATTAGGAAACGAGTTTCGAGAATATATCCTCATTTTCAAGTGCATTTGTGCATTTTTTTGGATGAACATCTCTGATGATGTTTGCAGAAAGTCATACATGGAAACATCACCAAACAAATTCATGTAAACAAATGCACAAATGCACTTGAAAATGAGAACAAGTTTTTGAAATGCGTTAAGCTAAGCGTAAAAAAGTAAGTAACTGGTGCAGTTTTCGTTATTTAAGTCACTCTGCATACACACTATTGGCCATAAAAATTGCAACACCAAGAAGAAATCCAGATGATCAACGGGTATTCATTGGACAAATATATTATTCTAGAACTGACATGTGATTACATTTTCACGCTATTTGGGTGCATAGATCCTGAGAAATCAGTACCTAGAACAACCACCTCGAGCCACAATTGCGGCCTTAATACGCCTGGGCATTGAGTCAGAGATTGGATCGCATGTACAGGTACAGCTGCCTATGCAGCTTTAACACGATACCACAGTTCATCAAGAGGGCAGCAGTCGAACATTTTTCGTATCCAGAAAGGCCCGTACAGGACCTGCAACATGCGGTCGTGGATTATCCTGCTGAAATGTAGTGTGTCGCAGGGATCGAATGAAGGGTAGAGCCATGGGTCGTAACACATCTGCAATGTAACGTCCACTGTTCAATGTGCTGTCAATGCGAACAAGAGGTGACCGAGACGTGTAACCAATGGCACCCCATACCATCACGCCGGGTGATACGCCACTATAGCGATGACGAATACAGGCTTCCAATGTGCGTTCACCGCGATGTCGCCAAACACGGATGCGACCATCAAGATGCTGTACACAAAACCTGGATTCATTCGAAAAAATGACGTTTTGCCATTCGTGAACCCAGGTTCTTCGTTGAGTACAGCGGCGCAGGCGCTCCTGTCGGTGACGCAGCGTCAAGGGTAACTGCAGCGGTGGTCTCCGAGCTGATAGTCCATGCTGCTGAAACATCGTCGAACTGTTCGTACAGATGGTTGTTGTCTTGCAAACGTCCCCCATCTGTTGACTCAGGGATCGAGACGTGGCTGCACGATCCGTTACAGCCATGCGGATAAGATGCCTATCATGTCGACTGCTAGGGATACGAGGCCGTTGGCATCCAGCACGGCGTTCCGTATTACCGTCCTGAACCTTTATCAAAGTCGGAAACGTGATGGTACGCATTTCTCCTCCTTACGCGAGGCATCACAACAAAGTTTCTCCTGGCAACGCCGGTCAACTGCTGTTTGTGTATGAGAAATCGGTTGGAAACTTTCGTCATGTTAGCACGTTTTAGATGCCACCAACGGCGCCAACCTTGTGTGAATGCTCTGAAAAGCTAATCATTTGCAGATCACATCTTCTTCTTCCTGTCGGTTAAATTTCACGTCAGTAGAACGTCATGTCATTGGTGTAACAATTTTAATGGCCAGTAGTGTAATTTACATCTACATGACTCCTCTACAAGTCACACTTCGGTAAGAATTTATGTATGTATTGCCTACAGCAGTGAGATATTTATAGAAAAGCATTTTCATTTGTCAATCAGCTGTATAAATTATATTTTTTCGACCGGTGTCGGTTGTTTCAACCATAATTCACTGGAAGAAAAAATTTATAATATCTGTTGGTTTAAAGATGCATATTTTTAATAGAAGACACTTTCATATACCAAATATACAAATGGCAAAGCATAAAATGCAGCGTAATCAGATTTTGCTTCTATGAGAAATACGAATTTTTAAACCAACAGATGTTACAATTTCCATTCTCCCTCGTGAAGATGCTATAAACAAACTAAATAGGTCGAAAAAATGTAATTCATACAGCACATTGGCAGGTAAAAGTAGTTTCACACTTCATTGTCTGGCAGGGGGATAACATAATCCCTGCCGCCGTCCGATAAACAGCTGCTGGCAGAAGGTCGTATACTCCTAGCTCACGCATTTGTTACATAGTTTAATTCTTAATATCTTTGCGTGTTTTTGGTACTTGCATTGTTTAATTCCTAAATTTCGGGCGTATTATAGTATTTGAGAGTTGTAGCATCGCGATTTAGTACCTGAATAGTGTAAAATCGCGTAGTCTCCTTCCGCCGCCAAGCAGTGTGTCAGCAGTGCGCAAGTAGCAGCATTACTGCATTTACTAGGCAGTCTTGTATTTTAATAACCGTTTAAATTTTGTGTCGATTTGTTTGTGCTCTCTGTAGATTAATTCAGACGTTTTTTGCACAACAGTTTTTAGCATGGATAGGGACTGCAACTGATGTGTTCGGATGCAGGCTGAGTTGGCATCCCTTCGCTTCTAGCTTCAGGCAGTGTTGGCTTCGGTCACACAGCTTGAGGCTGTTGCCAATGGGCATCACTGTGGGGGACTGGATGGGGGTTTGTCGGGGACGGCCAGCTCGTCCAACGCAATCCCCGATCGGACTACGACTGTGGCTGCCCGGGATACTGCCCATATTGAGGCTGATCCCTCACCTGTGGTAGAGTGGGAGGTCGTCTCGAGGTGTGGCAGGGGGCGAAAGACATTCCGGAGGGCTGAACGGAAGGCCTCTCCAGTTTGTCTGACGAACCGGTTTGAGGCTCTGTGTCCGGCTGATACTGATGTTCGGCCAGAAATGGCTGCTTGTCCTATACCAGAGTTGGCTCCTCAGTCTGCAAGATCCGGGCAGTCGGAGAGGGTGGGCTTACTGGTAGTTGGGAGCTCCAACGTCAGGCGCGTAATGGGGTCGTTTCGCCGATATGGCAGCAAGAGAGGGGAAGAAATCCAATGTGCACTCCGTGTGCATACCGGGGGGAATCATTCCAGATGTGGGAAGGGTCCTTCCAGATGCCATGAAGGGTACAAGGTGCACCCATCTGCCGGTGGTCGCTCATGTCGGCACCAATGATGTGTGTCGCTATAGATCGGAGGAAATCCTCTTTGGCTTCCAGCGGCTATGTGATTTGGTGAAGACTGCTAGTCTCGCTAGCGGGATGAAAGCAGAGCTCACCATTTGCAGCATCACTGACAGGGCTGACTGCGGACCTTTGGTACAGAGCCGAGTGGAGCGTCTGAATCAGAGGCTGAGACGGTTCTGCGACCGTGTGGGCTGCACATTCCTCGACTTGCGCCATATGGTAGTGGGGTTTCGGGTTCCACTGGATAGGTTGGGAGTCCACTACACGCAGCAAGCGGCTACACGGGTAGCAGGGGTTGTGTGGCGTAGACTGGGCGGTTTGTTAGGTTAGATGGCCTCGGGCAAGTACTGAAAGGTCAACAGCCTCAAAGAGTGCGTGGCAGTCATGACTTGCGGGGACCCAGCTGCAATCGGTATTGTAATTGTACACTGTCGCAGCTGCATTGGTAAAGTACCGGAACTTCAAGCGCTGATAGAAAGCACCGAAGCTGCAATCGTTATAGGTACAGAAACCTGGCTGAAGCAAGAGATAAATTCAGCAGAAATTTTTACAAAGGCAAAGACGGTGTTTAGAATGGATAGATTGCATGCAACCGGTGGTGGCGTGTTTGCCGCTGATAGTAGTACACTCCTGGAAATTGAAATAAGAACGCCGTGAATTCATTTTCCCAGGAAGGGGAAAATTTATTGACGCATTCCTGGGGTCACATAATCACACTGACAGAACCACAGGCACATAGACACAGGCAACAGAGCATGCACAATGTCGGCACTAGCAATGCAGGCTGCTATTCTCTCATGGAGACGATCGTAGAGATGCTGGATGTAGTCCTGTGGAACGGCTTGCCATGCCATTTCCACCTGGCGCCTCAGTTGGACCAGCGTTCGTGCTGGACGTGCAGACCGCGTGAGACGACGCTTCATCCAGTCCCAAACATGCTCAATGGGGGACAGATCCGGAGATCTTGCAGGCCAGGGTAGTTGACTTACACCTTCTAGAGCACGTTGGGTGGCACGGGGTACATGCGGACGTGCATTGTCCTGTTGGAACAGCAAGTTCCCTTGCCGGTCTAGGAATGGTAGAACGATGGGTTAGATGACGGTTTGGAAGTACCGTGCACTATTCAGCGTGCCCTCGACGATCACTAGAGGTGTACGGCCAGTGTAAGAGATCCCTCCCCACACCATGATGCAGGGTGTTGGCCCTGTGTGCCTCGGTCGTATGCAGTCCTGATTGTGGCGCTCACCTGCACGGCGCCGAACACGCATACGACCATCATTGGCACCAAGGCAGAAGCGACTCTCATAGCTGAAGACGACACGTCTCCATTCGTCCCTCCATTCACGCATGTCGCGACACCACTGGAGGCGGGCTGCACGATGTTGGGGCGTGAGCGGAAGACAGCCTAACGGTGTGCGGGACCGTAGCCCAGCTTCATGGAGACGGTTGCGAATGGTTCTCGCCGATACCCCAGGAGCAACAGTGTCCCTAATTTGCTGGGAAGTGGCGGTGCGGTCCCCTACGGCACTGTGTACGATCCTACGGTCTTGGCGTGCATTCGTGCGTCGCTGCGGTCCGGTCCCAGGTCGACGGGCACGTGCCCCTTCCGCCGACCACTGCAGACAACATCGATGTACTGTGGAGACCTCACGCCCCACGTGTTGAGCAATTCGGCGGTACGTCCACCCGGCCTCCCACATGCCCACTATACGCCCTCGCTCAAAGTCCGTCAACTGCACATACTGTTCACGTCCACGCTGTCGTGGCATGCTACCAGTGTTAAAGACTGCGATGGAGCTCCGTATGCCACGTCAAACTGGCTGACACTGACGGCGGGGTGCACAAATGCTGCGCAGCTAGCGCCATTCGACGGCCAACACCACGGTTCCTGGTGTGTCCGCTGTGCCGTGCGTGTGATCATTGCTTGTACAGCCCTCTCGCAGTGTCCGGAGCAAGTATGGTGGGTCTGACACACCGGTGTCAATGTGTTCTTTTTTTCCATTTCCAGGAGTGTAGTTTATCCTGTAGTGAAGTTGAAGTGGATAGTTCGTTATTGGTGAACGTTACACTCAACAACCAAGCTAGGTTAATAATTGGCTCCTTTGGCCGACCTCCCGACTCAGCAGCCAAACTGAGAGAAAATTTGGAATATATTGCACATAAATTTTGTCAGCATATTATAGTCTTGGGTGGAGATTTCAATTTACAAGATGTAGACTGGGACACTCAGGTGTTTAGGACGGGTGGTAGGGACAGGGCATCGAGTGACATTATACTGAGTGCACTATCCGAAAATTACCTCGAGCAATTAAACAGAGAACCGACTCGTGGAGATAACATCTTGGACCTCCTGATACCAAACAGACCCGAACTTTTCGACTCCATGAGTGCAGAACTGGGAATCAGTGATCATAAGGCCGTTGCAGCATCCCTGAATATAGAAGTTAATAGGAATATAAAAATGGGAGGAAGGTTTATCTGTTTAGCAAAAGTAATAGAAGGCAGATTTCAGACTACCTAACAGATCAAAACGAAAATTTCTGTTCCTACACTGACAATGTTGAGTGTTTATGTTAAAAAGTTTAAGGCAATTGTAAAATGCGTTTTAGACAGGTACGTGCCGAGTAAAACTGTGAAGGACGTCGCTCAACAACAAAGTTAGGAAACCACTGCGAAAGCAAAGAGAGGTTCACTGCAAGTTTAAACGCAGCCAAGACCTCTCAAACAGAAGCTAAGCGATGTCAAAGTTAGCGTAAGGAGGGCTATGCGTGAAGCGTTCAGTGAATTCGAAAGTAAAATTCTATGTACCGACTTGACAGAAAATCCTAGGAAGTTCTGGTCTTACGTTAAATCAGTAAGTGGCTCGAAACAGCATATCCAGACACTCCGGGATGATGATGGCATTGAAACAGAGGATAACACGCGTAAAGCTGAAATACTAAACACCTTTTTCCAAAGCTGTTTCACAGAGGAATACCGTACTGCAGTTCCTTCTCAAAATCCCAGCACGAAAGAAAAAATGGCTGACATCGGAATAAGTGTCCAAGGAATTGAAAAGCAACTGGAATCACTCAACAGAGGAAAGTCCACTGGACCTGACGGGATACCAATTCGTTTCTACACAGAGTACGCGAAAGAACTTGCCCCCCTTCTAACAGCCGTGTACCGCAAGTCTCTAGAGAAACGGAAGGTTCCAAATGATTGGAAAAGAGCACAGGTAGCCCCAGTCTTCAAGAAGGGTCGTCGAGCAGACGCGCGAAACTGTAGACCTATATCTCTGACGTGTGTCTGTTGTAGAATTTTAGAACATGTTTTTTGCTCGAGTATCATGTCATTTTTGGAATCACAGAATCTACTCTGTGGAAATCAACATGGATTCCGGAAACAGCGATCGTCTGAGACCCAATTCACTTTATTTGTTCATGAGACCCAGGTAGATGCTATTTTCCTTGACTTCCGGAAGGCGTTCGACACAGTTCCGCACTGTCGCCTGATAAACAAAGTAATAGCCTACGGAATATCAGACCAGCTGTGTGGCTGGATTGAAGAGTTTTTAGCAACCATAACACAGCATGTTGTTATCAGTGGAGAGACGTCTACAGACGTTAGAGTAACCTCTGGCGTGCCACAGGGGAGTGTTATGGGACCATTGATTTCACAATATATATAAATGACCTAGTAGATAGTGTCGGAAGTTCCATGAGGCTTTTCGCGGATGATGCTGTAGTATACAGAGAAGTTGCAGCATTAGAAAATTGTAGCGAAATGCAGGAAGATCTGCAGCGGATAGGCACTTGGTGCAGGGATTGGCAACTGACCCTTAACATAGACAAATGTAATGTATTACAAATACATAGAAAGAAGAATCCTTTATTGTATGATTATATGATAGCGGAACAAACACTGGTAGCAGTTACTTCTGTAAAATATCTGGGAGTATGCGTGCGGAACGATTTGAAGTGGTATGATCATATAAAATTAATTGTTGGTAAGGCGGGTACCAGGTTGAGATTCATTGGGAGAGTCCTTAGAAAATGTAGTCCATCAACAAAGGAGGTGGCTTACAAAACACTCGTTTGACCTATACTTGAGTATTGCTCATCAGTGTGGGATCCGTACCAGATCGGGTTGACGGATGATATAGAGAAGATCCAAAGAAGAGCAGCGCGTCTCGTCACAGGGTTATTTGGTAATCATCATAGCGTTACGGAGATGTTTAGCAAACTCAAGTGGCAGACTCTGGAAGAGAGGCGCTCTGCATCGCGGTGTAGCTTGCTCGCCAGGTTTCGAGAGGGTGCTTTTCTGGATGAGGTATCGAATATATTGCTTCCCCCTACTTATACCTCCCGAGGAGATCACGAATGTAAAATTAGGGAGATTCGAGCGCGCACGGAAGCTTTCAGACGGTCGTTCTTCCAGCGAACCATACGCGACTGGAACAGAAAAGGGAGGTAATAACAGTGGTACATAAAGTACCCTCCGCCACACACCGTTGGGTGGCTTGCGGAGTATAAATGTAGATGTAGATTTAGAACATACTTCCTTAATGACCCTCCTCTCTCAGTCTTCTGAGCACTCCCAGGGTCCACTGCGAGGAGATTAGCCTCTGGTCCGTCATTACAACGTTGCAAGTCTGTAGCTGGAGTCGTGGAGAGGGGAAAGTGATTTTACCATTTAACTTCGACAGACTGTAGCATCGCTGAGCGTAATTAGCTGTAGACACAGATTACTACCCTGAATCTGCTGTACAGTACACCCCCTACAGTCCCGTAAAATTAGTCGGTATACTTCGTTACATTTAGTACTTCTTATTTATGACAATAAACATACTCTAACACAGAGTGACATTACATTTCAAATGTTAAGAGTTTTCTCTATATTCTTTTCTGAATTTGCTGTGGTCTTCCTGTAACTGCTCCTTTAAGGAGTGCTGTGCGCAAATTTTTACTGTTATTGAGTAGACGGAAAGTCTTCATTTCAGTTTCTTCCTGTCTTGTTGATTTTTGTTTGCATAGATGGTTCACTCCTAAGCTGTACTGGATGTTCTTCATGAAGTATACTTAAATTTGTTCCTTTCACTTCAAGATCCTCTAATTGATATGTTACACAAGCAATGAGCCAGTTCGGCACCGCTATCGTCTTTTGGAAGTTTGTTTTTCAGTCCACCACCAAATGCTCTATGGCACCAGTTTTGGCCGAATATTAAACCCCACTCTTCATTACTTTCTGTGCGTTGATTTTGACTGTTCATTTCCTTTTTTACTGTCGTAAGAAGGTTCTATTCATAAACCAAAATTACAGCCATGTTCGTTATCATCACAATATAAATGACGGCAAATCGTGATAATGAGAATAGAGTCTTGATGCTGTACTTGCCAACGAATTTCAGATCAATAAATAAACACTGACTGGAGACTAGCTCAAAGGTCTGTAATTTGCTGCAGCCAGTCCTGAATGTAATGATGTAGGCCACTTTATATGCTTCCTCTGGATGCCCTTCTTCTGGGCACTTGCTCTCCGCAGTAGCAGCGTAGCAGAGCTTGTGGCTACTCGTAGACTGACAAAATTTTCACACCATCCGAGTTGCTAAAAGCGTGGAATAAGACCAATCAGATCTACGGTTGTAATCTATCGGACTGGTGCAGCGATCGTAGAGAACTGAGGAAAGCAGGCATTGATGCTGTGACCACTTGTTTCATGTCATGTCTGTGAAACGTGTGTATGGGCACTGTTTACTGAAGCACTAATGCATGTTGCACAGGAACATTGGGTATTGAGAATGTGAACGTCAATGCTGGAGTTGCCCAACATGAGATTAGTATGTACAGTCCAAGCAGTGACTGACGAATCAATGCAAGGACTTGCACTTAACATTGGGTTACTAGCTTGCTGCCATATACAAAGTTTCCTAGGAGGAACGGGCATTATCCGGGGACATGACAGGAAATATCGTTCAAAGCCAATAAGTCTAGTAAATATGGATTCTAAAATGCATAACTTAAGAGCTATGAGCTCTTGTTGAGTACAAGAAATGTGTTTAAAAGTATCGAAGACGAACAAGTGCTCATAGCTCTTAGGGTATGCACTTTAGAGCCGATGTTTCTTTTTCGAATGATCGTTCCTGTCATATTCCTGAATATTCAGCATTGCCCCTGGAGCACCATGTGTTATAAACGTAGTTGTTTGTGACGGGGACAATTTGGCATGTCGTGTGAAGATTATTAGAAGTTGTTAAGAGAAATGGCAGGCCTCCTATCTAGCGTGTAATGGGAATTTGTGATTAGTGAAATGGCATTGCAGGATGAAGGGTACCTATCCCGAACTGCTGAAAATGGCCTGGAAGTTCACTGAGGCTTTTTGCAGATGGTGCTGTGGTGTATCGAGAGGTTGTAACAATGGAAAATGCAGGAGGATCTGCAGCGAATTGACGCATGGTGCAGGGAATGGCAATTGAAACTCAATGTAGACAAGTGTAATGTGCTGCGACTAAATAGAAAGATAGATCCCTTATCATTTAGCTACAAAACAGCAGGTCAGCAACTGGAAGCAGTTAATTCCATAAATTATCTGGGAGTACGCAATAGGAATGATTTAAAATGGAATGATCATATAAAGTTGATCGTTGGTAAAGCAGATTCCAGACTGAGATTCATTGGAAGAATCCTAAGGAAATGCAATCCGAAAACAAAGGAAGTAGGTTACAATACGCTTGTTCGCCCACTGCATGAATACTGCTCAGCAGTGTGGGATCCGTACCAGATAGGGTTGATAGAAGAGATAGAGAAGACCCAACGGAGAGCAGCGCGCTTCGTTACAGGATCATTTAGTAATCGCGAAAGCGTTACGGAGATTATAGAAAAACTGCAGCAGATGGGCACTTGGAGCAGGGATTCGCAACTGACCCTTAACATAGACAAATGTAACGTATTGTAAATACATAGAAAGAAGAATCCTTTATTGTATGATTATATGATAGCGGAACAAACACTGGTAGCAGTTACTTCTGTAAAATATCTGGGAGTATGCGTGCGGAACGATTTGAAGTGGTATGATCATATAAAATTAATTGTTGGTAAGGCGGGTACCAGGTTGAGATTCATTGGGAGAGTCCTTAGAAAATGTAGTCCATCAACAAAGACTCTGCACGAGAGACGGTCAGTAGCTCGGTACGTGCTTTTGTTAAAGTTTCGAGAACATACCTTCTCCCAAGAGTCAAGCAGTATTTTGGTCCTTAATACGTATATCTCGCGAAGAGACCATGAGGATAAAATCAGAGAGATTAGAGCCCACACAGAAGCATACCGGCAATCCTTCTTTCCACGAACAATGCGAGACTGGAATAGAAGGGAGAACTGATAGAGGTACTCAGGGTACCCTCCGCCACACACCGTCAGGTGGCTTGCGGAGTATGGATGTAGATGTAGACGTAGATCTTACTCTTCACGGTAGGAAGTCATAATAAACCATTTCTACAATGTCTACATCTATATACACATCTACATGGTTAATCTTCAATTCACACTTAAGTGTCTGGCAGAGGGTTCATCGAACCAATCTCATACTACTTCTCTACCATTCCACTCCCGAATGTATATTGTGAATAGCATCGGTCCTATGACACTCCCCTGCGGCACACAAGAGATCACTCTTACTTCGGAAGACTTCTCTCCATTTAGAATGACATGCTGCGTTCTGTTATCTAGGAACTCCTCAATCCAATCACACAAATGGTCTTATAGTCCATATGCTCTTACTTTGTTCATTAAACGACTGTGGGGAACTGTATCGAATCCCTTGCGGAAGTCAAGAAACACGGCATCTACCTGTGAACCCATGTCTATGGCCCTCTGAGTCTCGTGGACGAATAGCGCGAGCTGGGTTTCACACGACCGTCTTTTTCGATACCCATGCTGATTCCAACAGAGTAGATTTCTATTCTCCAGAAAAGACATTATACTCGAACATGATACGTGTTCCAAAATTGTACAACTGATCGACGTTAGAGATATCGGTCTATAGTTTTGCACATCTGTTCGACGTCCCTTCTTGAAAACGGGGATGACCTGTGCCCTTTTCCAATCCTTTGGAACGCTACGCTCTTCTAGAGACCTACGGTACACCGCTGCAAGAAGGGGGGCAAGTTCCTTCGCGTACTCTGTGTAAAATCGAACTGGTATCCCATCAGGTCCAACGGACCTTCCTCTTTTGAGCGATTTTAATTGTTTCTCTATCCCTCTGTCGTCTATTTCGATATCTACCATTTTGTCATCTGTGCGACAATCTAGAGAGGGAACTACAGTGCAGTCTTCCTCTATGAAACAGATTTGGAAAAAGACATTTAGTATTTCGGCCTTTAGTCTGTCATCCGCTGTTTCAGTACCACCTACCGCTTTGACATAAGACCAAAATTTCTTAGGATTTTCTGCCAAATCAGTACACAGAATTTTACTTTCGACGAAATTCATTGAACGCCTCTCGCATAGCCCTCCTCACACTACATTTCGCTTCGCCTCATTTTTGTTTGTCTGCAAGGCTTTGGCTATGTTTATGTTTGCTGTGAAGTTCCCTTTGCCTCCGCAGCAGTTTTCTAACTTGGTTGTTGTACCACGGTGGCTCTTTTCCATCCCTTACGATCTTGCTTGGCACATACTATGTAACGCAAATTGTCCGATGGTTTTGAACTTTGTCCACTGATCATCAACACTATCTGAACTTGAGACTAAACTTTTGTGTTGAGCCGTCAGGTGCTGTTTTCTGTTATTATTTCTTAGTTTATATTCGTGACAATCGGCAGTTGGGATCGAGTCTTCTGTTCTTTTGGAGAGTGTTTCGTTTTTGTGTGTACAATAAATTGTTTTTGGACTTGTGTTTTCCACATATCTATTCTGCTACCGCTGATACTTCAGTGGCGACGACTTGGTTTAAGAGTATCCTCCGTTTGTTCGGCAGTTGTCCGGTGTGGAAAACGTCATTCCAGCAATTTATGAACACCCAGAGCGAGTCATAGCGCTTTTGGAAGGTATGTATGCAGGGGCCCCACAAAACTTCCCCACTTCTGGAGTTTCGTGCCGCACCCCCTGCGTTCCCAAGTTTGACAAATCCGGTGAACCTTGGGGCAACTACCTGGCTTGTCTGGAGCAACACTTTACTGTCATTATGTCACTGGTGACGTTCAACGTCGAGCATTTTTTCTCGCCTATGTGGGCCCGGAAATTTATCACCATCTGCAACAGTTGCATCCCGACTGAGAACCTCATGTTCTCTCCTATAAAGCGTCGAATTATAGCCTTTTGGATTATTTTGACTCTCAGGTACACACGACGACGGCACATCATTAGTTCCTCTGTTGTCAGACGCTTCCCGCACAGTAACACAGGGAATAGATTGCTACTTTGCAAGGTCTCTCCCGTGACTGTCATTTTCTCTGTGGCAACCCTCATTGCAAGCATTCTTATGGTTCGGCACTAATTCGTGATATAATTCTTGTCCATGCCTCAGATGATATATGATGAACTGATCTTATGAAGTTTAAAGATTACTCTTCAGACACCCGTTAATCCATTGCCTTCATGTAATCAATGCTTTGTCACACATAATTTCAGAGGGTGACCTGTTCGGTCTGCGGAAAGCAGGGTCACAAGGCCGAGATCTGTCAGTCGTTGATGGCTGTGAACGACACTGCTTTGGACACCTCCTATATCATGGTGGATAAGACGGACGTGCTGCCGCCAATTTCTTTCGAGCAGTCGGTTTTTCTGCACACGACAGCAGCGATCACTGTGACTGTGCGGTTCTCTCCGTTTTCAAGTGTATACGGGGTCTTCTGCCACCATCACCTATGGGGATTATCACCATCAGTAGGGTTCACCGCTGCATCGTCCAATCCATACTTCCCTGAAGAGCTGCAGCAATGACATCATCTGCCTACAGGGGTGGTTCCTGGCTTGGGTCCAGTATCTCACTCATTATGTCATGGTTCAGGTTTTGGTCTTCGCCACCCTGAAGGACACCAACTTATTTGGCGTCGAGATACATGACTCACGCCTTACCGTGCAGCCATTGTCAGCAGACAGTCAGTTCTAGCATCTTCTGGATGACTTCCCAGATGTGTTGTCTGCCACATCTCCGGGGGTCTCTGGGTTCGAAGCCCATATTGAACACCTCCCCCAGTAGTCCCTAAGTTCCAGAAGGCTAAAATGTTACTGTGGACCTTCTGTGACAAACTAAAGCAGGAGCTTTGTCGCCTAGAGGCTCAGGGCATCATGACCACAGTCCACCAAGGTCATTGGGCTACACCTGTTGTGGTCTTTGATAAGCCAAACAGATCTCTTCGTATTTGTGGGGATTTTAAATCGACTGTCAACGCACAGTCTGTTATTGACGCCTATCCCATCACAAAGGTTGATGACATCCTGTCCAGGTTGGCTGGCAGCAATGTGTTTGCCAAAATTGTCCCATGGGATGCCTACCTTCAGCTGCCTTTGGACGATTCATCGAAAACGATCTTGATAATCAGTATCCCCTTTGGGCTCTTTGATGAAGGAACCTCCATTTTGCGGTCATCAGTGCTCTGGCCATCTTCCAGTGCTATTTGGAAACGTTGACAAGAGGTTCAATAATGGTTCAAATGGCTCTGAGCACTATGGGACTCAACTGCTGTGGTCATTAGTCCCCTAGAACTTAGAACTACTTAAACCTAACTAACGTAAGGCCGTCACACACATCCATGCTCGAGGCAGGATTCGAACCTGCGACCGTAGCAGTCGCACGGTTCCGGACTGCACGCCTAGAACCGCGAGACCACCATGGCCGGCTGACAAGAGGCATTCATGGGTCAGCCAACTACTTTGATGACATCTTAGTCACTGACTTCTCCACCTGGGACTTGGCCGGAACCCTCTGGTGTCTCTCTCATGCCGTGTGGAGTGGCCAAGTGGGTCTAGGTGTTATAGTCTGGAACCGCGCGACCGCTGCGGTCGCATTTTCGAATCCTGCCTTGGGCATGGATGTGTATGATGTCCTTAGGTCAGTGAGGTTTAAGTAGTTCTAAGTTCTAGGGGCTGATGACCTCAGCAGTTAAGTCCCATAGTGCTCAGACCCATTTCAACCATTTTTGTCTCTTCCATATTTTTCAGGGTGCCTGCTTACGTTGCAAAAAGGAGAAATTTCTTTCTTTGTTCCTCAGGTGACCTACCTCAGCCATGTTTTGAGCACTAATAGCATTCGACCGATGCTCCAGTATGTCGAGCCTATTGAGCAGCTGTCACACCCCAAGGAACTTCTCCCACCTCAAGTCAGTCCTAGGTCAACTCAATGACTACTGCCATTTTATCCCATATGCCACAGCTCTGGCAGATCCCCTTCACCACCTCCCCCATAAAAATGTTACCTGGGATTTGTCGACAGCTCGTGATAGGGCGTTCTGCCATCTGAAGTGTTGCCTCGTGATGCCAGCTTGTCTGGTCCCTTATGACCCCATCAAGCCTCTCACCTTGGCTTCCAATGCATCACACTATGTTGTGGGGGCCATCTTGTCTCACATCAGCAACAGAGTTGAGCGCCCAGTGGGCTTTGTCTCCAAACCTTTATCCCTGGCTCAGTGGAACTATAGCCAAATTGAGAAGGATATGTTGAGCTCTATTGGAATTTGGCCAACGCCCCAGTATGTCGAGGCTATTGAGCAGTTGCTGCCCATGTAGGACATCTCCTGGCTCAGCTCAATCCTGGGTCAACTCAATTACTACCGCTGTTTTATCCCACATGCCACAGCTCTGGCAGATCCTCTTCACCGCCTCCTCCTTAAGAATGTTATTTGGGATTCATCGACAGCTTGTGATATGGCGTTCTGCCATCTCAAGTCTTGTCTCCTGACACCAGCTTGCCTTGTCCCTTGTGACCCCACCAAGCCTCTCACCTTCGCTGCTGATGCCTCAAACTATAGTTTGGGGCCATCTTGTCTCGCATCAAAAACAGAGTTGATCGCCCAGTGGCGTTTGTGTTCAAAACGCTATCCCAGTTCAGCAAAACTGCAGTCAAATTGAGAAGGATGCTTTGGCTATCATCTTTGGGTTAATAAATTCCATGATTTCATATACAGCTGTCGCTTCACCTTATACACTTATCATGAGCCCCTGATCTTGTGGTTCATCACTATGTTCGCTATCTCTACAAGGACTGCTCGCCACCTCCAGCGCTGGGCGTTGTTCCTCATGCAATATTCCTACAACATCCGTTTTCAGGCCACAGCCCTCAGTGCCACTGCAGATCTTCTCTCTCATCTCCTGGTGGGAGCTGACCCTGTGTTCGATGTAGACCCAGTTTCCTGTTTCCACCTTGATGATGCTGTTTGCCACTGGATGCCAAGCTATGTCACACATCTGACGACCTGACCCTCCAGGTGCTGATGCACCACGTTTGGGTGATAATGATTGTTGGTGGGTTGTGTTGCCACCTTCCCTCCACCACCGGGCCTTGGAGATCCTGCAGGTTGGTCATTGGGGGATTGTCCTTACAAAACCGCTTACCCACCAGCATATCTACTGGAGGGGACTGAGCGTTGCCATTACCCACATGGTGGCCTCATCCCCCTCTTTTCAACTGCACCAGTAAGCACCTCCTCAACGCCTGTTCACGTGGCCTCCTGCTCCTTCTCTTTGGTCCCATTTGCACTTGGATTTCCCAGACCTATTGCTCAGCTCCTCCTGGCTTATCCTCATGGACGTGGACAGTGGGTTTCTTTATGTCTCCTGCATGTCCTCCACAACATCCTCTTATACCATCCAAATTCTTTGCTGCATCTTTACCATTGAGGGCCTTCCAAAGACATTGGTGACTGACAATGGTCCTCAATTTACACCTGCTGAACTTACCTCCTTCTGTACCACCCAGACCATCCAGTTGATTCACACTACTCCATTTCATCTTGCATCTAACAGACTAGCCGAACTGTTTGTGCATACATCCAAAGTCCAGATGTCGAAATTGCATCCCCAACACTCCCTGGACGACGTCCTTACCATCTTCCTTTCCTCCAACTGGTCCACTGTTGAGGAAAAAACTTTAAGGCCGAACTCATCAGTACCGGTTGTCTATCTTGTATCTCTCTTCTCCCTGCCCAGATCCTCCGCGTTCAGCACGGCCCTGTTTTTCTCTGCAGGATCCGGTTTGGGTGATGGTGTTCACGCAGAATCATCCACGGTGGGTCCCCACCACAGTATCATCACTCATCGGCCGCGCTATTATGGCAGTCACCCTCGGCGAGGGCACGGTGTGCCGGAAGCACACCAACCAGTGTCGCCCCAGAACGGTCCGCTGCAGGCTGCTCTGCTATCTCTATGGCTGTTGGCCATCAGCAATGGCGGTGCTCCTCTCCCCGCCTCCACCATCGTCTCCAGTCACAACCCAGCTGGACCCACTGGCAGAGGTCCATACGCCCATGGAGGTGGATCCTGTGCCGGCGACCACCCCTGGTCTCTTGTCACCGATGGCCCTGGGGTCGATGTCGAGATGAGCCTCCCACTCACCCCTGGTGAATGGTGAGGGAAGGGGGAGTCTGCTGTGGCCGCCCACTTCATACATCGTATTGCCTACTGCATCGTCATTAAACGTCACGTGAAACCAACACGCAGTGAATGCATCACAGTGCGTATATTCAAAAGGAAAACCTACGTTGTCTGTGTGTCAGCACAAAAATTTACCGACGTCCACAACACTACACCAGGTCTCCACCAACGGCCGCCAGGGACCGCTACCTGTTCGCAGAGCCTGCAGAACAGCTTCACCAGGTGTCACAGCTAGCCCAGGAACTACTTTGATACGCCAGGCACGTGATCGCTAATAGTTCCAGCAGATACATCCGCCTAACGGGCTTTATAGGGCGACGCACTGCCAGCAAAGAGCATTTCGATGCACGGCTTTGAAGTTTACAGAGCAGCAAAACCGGCAGCTACCCCAAGATGGTTCTTCTAGCTGGCTAATCTCTTGCAGATGGTCTTGGTATAGTCGAAAAACATCCTGGGATTATGGAAATAGGTTATTGTGATCTCTACCCGTAAGGAATCGGATCTCTTCTACTATTGCCGAGTGAGCTAGCCGCGGAGTCTGAGGCGCCTTGTCACGGTCCGTGGAGCTGCCCCGTCGGAGGTTGGAGTCCTCCCTCAGGTATGGGTGTGTGTGTTGTCCATAGCGTGAGTTGGTTTAAGTTATATTGAGTAATGGGACCGCTGACCTCAGCAATTTGGTCCCATAAGAACTTACCACCAATTTGCAGTTTTTTCTAGTGTTATTTGTTATTTTATCTCTGTGATGATCTGCAGTTCGGAACGAATCTGAACTTCTTTTGGAGACTGAATTAGTTTCGTTTCGGCGAGCCCCAATAAATTGTTTTCGGGAACTTTTAACATTGAAGCGCGTCAGCAATCGTGAATAATTTAATAATTATAAAAAATCCACCTAGATTGCAAGTAGATATTGACCTAGGTTTCGGAGTGGATAACAACGCCTTCTTCGGAATACACCAAAACTACAAACTGCCTAAAGGGGCATGGTCCAACATTAATACAGACCACCCAAAAGGGCAAAAGGCTCGTATAAAATGTAAAATAAACGGTACGTGTGTACCATGTCAATGTTGTACTCAGCTCAAACGTCAGAAGCGTGCTTCCTCACCCCAGCCAGCGTTCGGTGGGCCACGGGCACTCAGGTAAACTGAGGTGGCGGCGGCAGCTAGGCTGTGAGAATGTTGCAAAGCAACGCGCATGCCCAAATTGAGAAATCGTCTTCTTCCATGTGACTGGCATAAAAAGTGTTACGAAAGTGATCCGATGACCACGTCGAAGGCGCAGGAAGTTAATGCGTGTGTATGCATAATGTCCTAGCTCGAGGACGATTTCATACAACTATAGAACGGGGATAGGCTGAAACTATATATGTGGGATAGCAAATTCCACGGAGAGTCAAAACACATACACGCAGGACAGACAAAATACCATGAGCTAGAAGCAGTCTAAAAATAGGGGGGATGAATAATCCATTTCCCAATTACTTGGGGTCGATGATAGTATTTGATGACTACGCTGGGATATGTCTGTAAAGTTACTATATTAAATTCTAAGCGTTATTGACCAGAAAAGAGTCAAATTAGTAAGACAGACTTAATGTAATTGTGTGAAAGGAAATACAACGTCGCCTTCATGGCCTTTAATATCTAATGACCGAAAGAGGTCATTTTGAATAGCGCTATCGGATAGGGACCAATATAGTGTAAAAAGAACCTAAAGCTAAACTAGTTTCTTAAAATCAAGTATTCGAGGTACTGAACCATGAAGCTTAATCAAGTGAGGTCTGTGATTGCATACATAGTGGAACAGACCAACTATCTTGATGTTCTAATAGCTGTTAACGTGAAAGGTCAAATAATGTAACGGGCTTAATATACATGCGTGAAACGATGTACAACGTCACTTTCGTTGCCCTTATTAGCTATTGACCGACAGAGGTCAACGTGATTAGTGCTATCAGGTGTTACTAGAATGGTATGCAAAGTTATGTGTATATGCATAAGAGACGTACGACGTCACTTCAACGTTTTTTTGAAAAAAGTTTGGTATTTATTTCCTACTTTTAAGCCAGAGCTGAGACATGGAATGAATATGACTAAAAACCTACTTGCATCACCATATTCAACTTGGATAATTATAACTAAGAGGGAATGGCTATTTGGACCATATTAGAAATAATGGAGCTTGTAAGAAGTGAGAATACTGTGAACATGTACAAGAACCACTCATTATAAGGTTTTAAATGAAATAAAAATGTCTGTGTATTGTGTTAGTGTGCCCATGTTTGTAAGGGCAGCTGTCATAACCTAGAACGTGACTGAACAAACTGACCATCCGTGACTCCAAACGACCGTATGAATGCATCGGGTATCTTCTGTGTGGTATGGTAGAATGTGAAGCATTGAGCACGGGGATAAAACCTCGGAATTTTTTTTTAACTGGAGTTGGTCGTTACGGATGCATCGTACCACAGATGTTTAAAAATCTCCATTTCTTCTAACATGTCTAATTTAATACCCTTAACTTCAGAATGAAGCACCTCTGTACTGATTGGGGGATTAGGTGCGTGAGCCATTTGTACAAGATTTTCAGCTAAGATGGAATCCCGCGTACCGTCACCATTTCTGGTGGGAATATGTTCCTTATATCTAATAGCTAGAGATCGACCTGTATTGACGATGTATTTCGGACAGTCACCGCAGTTAATTTTGTAAACCCCAGACTGAGAAAGTTTATAACCAGTGAATTTTAAAAAGTTGATTAGGTTCTTTTTCAGATTATTATTAGTGGGGAATGCTAACCTAAATCCATAGGTGTTCAGTAAACGTTCAAATTTGTAACTTATTTTACCTGTGAAAGGAAGAGACGTAACTACCATTGGTTCGTCATCTACTGCATCACCTAATGTGGAAGCCGTATTATTATTTACTGTACATTCGTCTTACTAAGTGTGAATTGTAAGCGTTATTTTTAGCGATAGTTTCCAGCGTAACTAATTCCGTTTCTAGCGCCTCTGGGGAAAGGGGGATAGACATAGCACGATGTAGACTTGAATGAAAGAAGGCCATTTTCGGGGCTTGAGGATGTGGAGTCAGCTGGAATAATGTTATCAGAATATGTATTAGTCCGATATATATTTAAACCAATGTCGCTGTCCACTATAGTCAAGGTGAGATCTAAATACACTCCTGGAAATGGAAAAAACAACACATTGACACCGGTGTGTCAGACCCACCATACTTGCTCCGGACACTGCGAGAGGGCTGTAAAAGCAATGATCACACGCACGGCACAGCGGACACACCTGGAACCGTGGTGTTGGCCGTCGAATCGCGCCAGCTGTGCAGCATTTGTGCACCGCCGCCGCCAGTGTCAGCCAGTTTGCCGTGGCATACGGAGCTCCATCGCAGTCTTTAACACTGGTAGAATGCCGCGACAGCGTGGACGTGAACCGTATGTGCAGTTGACGGACTTTGAGCGAGGGCATATAGTGGGCATACGGGAGGCCGGGTGGACGTACCGCCGAATTGCTCAACACGTGGGGCGTGAGGCCTCCACAGTACATCGATGTTGTCGCCAGTGGTCGGCGGAAGGTGCACGTGCCCGTCGACCTGGGACCGGACCGCAGCGACGCACGGATGCACGCCAAGACCGTAGGATCCTACGCAGTGCCGTAGGGGTCCGCA
Source organism: Schistocerca gregaria (assembly GCF_023897955.1). Lineage (NCBI taxonomy): Eukaryota > Metazoa > Arthropoda > Insecta > Orthoptera > Acrididae > Schistocerca > Schistocerca gregaria. The sequence goes on from NC_064931.1 coordinate 842,149,479, forward strand.
CCGCCACTTCCCAGCAAATTAGGGACACTGTTGCTCCTCTGGTATCGGTGAGGACCATTCGCAACCGTCTCCATGAAGCTGGGCTACTGTCCCGCACACCGTTAGGCCGTCTTCCGCTCACGCCCCAACATCGTGCAGCCCACCTCCAGTGGTGTCGCGACAGGCGTGAATGGAGGGACGAATGGAGACGTGTCGTCTTCAGCGATGAGAGTCACTTCTGCCTTGGTGCCAATGATGGTCGTATGCGTGTTTGGCGACGTGCAGGTGAGCGCCACAATCAGGACTGCATACGACAAAGGCACACAGGGCCAACACCTGGCATCATGGTGTGGGGAGCGATCTCCTATACTGGCCGTACACCTCTGGTGATCGTCGAGGGGACACTGAATAGTGCACGGTACATCCAAACCGTCATCGAACCCATCGTTATACCATTCCTAGACCGGCAAGGGAACTTGCTGTTCCAACAGGACAATGCAAGTCCGCATGTATCCCGTGCCACCCAACGTGCTCTAGAACGTGTAAGTCAACTACCATGGCCAGCAAGATCTCCGGATCTGTCCCCCATTAAGCATATTTGGGGCTGGATGAAGCGTCGTCTCACGCGGTCTGCACGTCCCGCACGAACGCTGGTCCAACTGAGCCGCCAGGTGGAAATTGCATGGCAAGCCATTCCACAGGACTACATCCAGCATCTCTACGATCGTCTCCATGGGAGAATAGCAGCCTGCATTGCTGCGAAAGGTGGGTATACACTGTACTAGTGCCGACATTGTGCATGCTCTGTTCCCTGTGTCTATGTGCCTGTGGTTCTGTCAGTGTGATCATGTGATGTATCTGACCCCAGGAATGTGTCAATAAAGTTTCCCCTTCCTGGGACAATGAATTCACGGTGTTCTTATTTCAATTTCCAGGAGTGTAATTTAAGGCCCTCGTAGAAGACTAAATTTCATACGTGAAATTGACGTCTTCATGAAACTCGTTAAATATTGAAAATATGTTATCTATATCATTTTGAGTTCCGCTAATGACAAAGATTGTATGGTCAACATATCTTGTATAAAATTTTATTTTACCTGAAATCTCTGCATTACTGGAGAAAAAAACAGATTCTATAAAGTTCAGAAAAATTTCAGAAAGAATACCAGCCATTGGGCTTCCCATAGCTAATCTGAGGGGTTGAGAATACATTTTATCTTTGAAGGTGAAATAATTATATTTCAAGACAATCTGTACCACATTCATTAGCTCATTAGTTTCGATGTCCGATATTCTCTTGTTGTTGTTGTTGTGGTCTTCAGTCCTGAGACTGGTTTGATGCAGCTCTCCATGCTACTCTATCCTGTGGAAGCTTCTTCATCTCCCAGTACCTACTGCAACCTACATCCTTCTGAATCTGCTTAGTGTAGTCATCTCTTGGTCTCCATCTACGATTTTTACCCTCCACGCTGTCCTCCAATACTAAATTGGTGATCCCTTGATGCCTCAGAACATGTCCTACCAACCGATCCCTTCTTCTGGTCAAGTAGCGCCACAAACTTCTCTTCTCCCCAACCTGATTCAAAACTTCCTCATTAGTTATGCGATCTACCCATCTAATCTTCAGCATTCTTCTGTAGCACCACATTTCGAAAGCTTCTATTCTCTTCTTGTCCAAACTATTTATCGTCCATGTTTCGCTTCCATACATGACTACACTCCATACAAATACTTTCAGAAATGACTTCCTGTCACTTAAATCTACACTCGATGTTAACAAATTTCTCTTCTTCAGAAACGCTTTCCTTGCCATTGCCAGTCTACATTTTATATCCTCTCTACTTCGACCATCATCAGTTATTTTGCTCCCCAAATAGCAAAACTCCTTTACTACTTTAAGTATCTCATTTCCTAATCTAATTCTCTCAGCATCACCCAACTTAATTCGACTACATTCCATTATCCTCGTTTTGCTTTTGTTGATGTTCATCTTATATCCTCCTGGTGATGTAAATTGCATTCTAAAATCTGGAGGGTTTGGTCAACACGTACATTTGCATATAGACTTGTTATATCGAAAGAGACGAGTTTGAATTCGTCAGAACAAGTTACAGATCCCAAAAGCCTCGTTAATCAAATGGAATTTTAAATTGTATAATTTTTTACAAAAACAAAATTATCTTTTAATTTATTATGTAAGTACCTTGCCAATTTCTGATAGGCGCTCTCTGTTCTGTCAACCATTGGACGGATTGGACCTTGAATTGACTTCTCATTTTAGGGGGTTTGGGATTCATGTTGGTAATCCCCTTTTTACGAATTTCTTCTATTAACGTTTTAGTATTCTGGAGTCCGACTATAATTTCTTTTTGGAGCTTGGAGGTGGGGACATTTTTGAGTGGTATTATCCAATTTTCATTGAAAAATGCCTCCATTTTATCTATATATTCATTTTTAGTAGATATAATTACAGGATTCTCCTTATCTGATTTCGTAATAAGAGCATCATTCTTTAATAATTTTTGGTTGATCCTTTTTAAGGTCTAGCGAGCATTATCATCTTTTTGACTATTGTGTAAACCATTACTGAAAATTTTACATGCTTCGTATGCCTAATGTTTTTGTTTGATTTTGGGCGTTTTTGAACATTCTAGACCAATTTTTTGATCCACTATTATATTTTCTAATGTATTCGATTTTACTGCTTCTGGTTCGATATTAAATATCAACCCTTTCGAAAGAAGTGCATTCTCATGAGGTGAGAATACTATATATGTTTTATTGACGACACGCTCGAAGAACTTAGGCTCACTTACAGCACAATTGTGACTAGTTGTTTTACAGTTTCCATTAAGCTTTCCAGTTAAGCTAGCAAGCTTCTTGTCGTGCCTATTCGCAATCTCCTCCTTGTGTAGCTCCAGCCACTCATTAGCCATTAACCAAAAGAAGTCTATTTGGAAATTATAGTAAGTGGTACTAACTTTCGTTAATTTCTAAGTATAACATATAAGCCCTCTCATTAAAATTTTCTTTCTGAGCGTAAAGATCAGAAATTCTACTGTTAAACACCTATATAATAAGTTTCTTTTTGAGGATTGGCGATCTATGGCACGATTTACTTAAATATCCGTCAACAAATTTCCGGCAAACGTTGAGCTTTCTACATTGTTTAATAACATTAATTGTCATGCTTCTTTTTGCCACTTTAAACGTGACATCTAAATATTTACCAGCTGCATCAGACACCTCGGCTGGTAGGAACTTGAGAACTTTTAGCATCTCAGCGCGTTAGCAATCGTGACTAATTTATTGATTATAAAGAATCCGCCTCGACTGCAAACAAAAACCGGATATTGACCTAGGTTTCGGCGTGGATAACCACGCCTTCTTCGGAACACACTAACACTATAAACTTCCGAAAGAGGCATGGTCCAACAATAATGCAGAACGCCCAAAAGGGCAAAAGACTCGCATAAAACGTAAAATAAACGATACGTGTGTACCATGTCAATAGCTGTACTTAGCTCAAACGTCAAAAGCGTGCTTCCTCACTCCAGCCAACGGTCGGTGGGCCGCGGGCTCGCAGGTAAACTGAGGTGGCGCAGGCATCTAGGCTGTGAGAATGTCGGAAAGGGAAGTTTTAACAAGTTTTAACAGGGATTATTCATTTTTGCAGTACTTATAAGTCAAACATAGCTAACTGCAAATGACCGTGTGAACACATTCTCTATAAAAGAATTTTATAATAATTGGAAGTATGAGCGTAAATGAAAACTAGGAACAACAGCTCATCATACATTTTCTAAGAACGGATCAGTGCACCACAGATAAACAATGCGTAAGGTTGGAACATGAGAGTAGAGACCTATATTGTGATCAATGCTTTGGCTGCGAACCTAGGAAGCGAGTTAACGACTCTAATGAAAATGGACCATTGTATTCCAGTTTCAGTGCCATCAAACCAACAATAAAACTGATTGGACTGGTGTTGGAACATATTCAAAAGGAATGCATAATTTTCTGACGACTCCTTAGAATACAGGTCTCAGATGTATCAGTTACGTTGCTTTAAAAGGCGTAGTAAGCTCTGTCCACAGCTAAGTAACGTAGGGTTTAGTAAAGCTGTACTCTCACGTTATGTCTGTCAACTTTGAATAGCAATACCGCATGCTTTATAAAACTATTTCTGTCTTCTTGTGATTGCTGATATCAGTTACATAATCACTTCTGTAGTTGGTTCTTATTTCTAATGCATATTCCACAAAATTTCACAGCTATCACAAAGCCAATAAGACTTAGGTGATACAAGGTTTACGTCGAAGCAACTACACTTCCAAAGGAGTGTGTAAATTGCACATGTTCAATAACACTACTATGATCAACATATCGGATAGGTATTTCAGTAGTTCCAGTTTCGACCAATAATCAGCTGTCGTGAAGCTGAAGTTGGTGATAGTGGTGCGAAATTTAAAAAATTCTAGATTGTGCAGATGGAAAAGTTAAGAGAGCTGGATGGTGCTGCAAGTAAAATTAGAAGGTGCAAGATGTGCAAGATGGAGGCAAATTAAAAAATGTATTAACGTACTGAAAATTACCAAAATATCGGAACCAAATCCAGTTCTGCTTTGTATCTCCTCCTCTCCAACTACCACTGCCCACCTGCCCAGCCAATACCAGACGAATATTTAGTAGTCAATTAAATGAACAGTGAATCGCAACGCAGCTTCAGAGCTCGTTTTGTCGGTGTTCTGAATTATCTAACCGACACACAAGTGCATACACACACACACACACACACACACACAGATAGAGAGAGAGAGGTGTGTGCACATACACAGTAATGCACACAATGTTTTTGCCATGAACTTATGTGTTAAGTAGCACTTGCGGACGTTTCATATTCGAGCTCTGCCCTCTATTTCGTCTAAGGCTAAATGGACTACCAGATTATATGTATTCCAAATCTAAACCGTTCTATGTGCCACAGTCTTCTTTCAGAGTGTAAAATGTCTGCAAAAACACGTTGGCATCACAAAAAAGAAATGTTTATGTCAATGTTGAACACACACACACACACACACTCGGGCATACACACGCACGCACACAAGTGCACACACCTCTGTGTGTGTCTGTGTGTGTCTGTGTGTGTGTGTGTGTGTGTGTGTGTGTGTGTGGGTGGGTGTGTGGGTGGGTGCGTGGGAGGGTGGGTGGGTCAGTGGGTGGGTGTGTTTGTGAATGTGTGTTTCTCAAAACTGATGCTTAATTCATGGCTGTGGAATCATAAATTAAGTACCACAGTGATCCACATTTAATGTGTTATAATACAATATCGTAAGCACGTAATTGTTTTTGCCTACACTTGATATGAGACAAAACAAACCATCATATTAATTATTTTCCATATCTAAGTTGTTAGATAATGCTTGTCTAGTGTCACATTGTTCTTTCCATGTTTAATTGTCTCCAAAAATACGCCAAAAACGTAATGTTTAGCCAATGTTATCTTAACATCCTGTCAAAAATAAGTCCTTCCACAACACACGCACACACACACACAATATCTGTATAACATTTGACAAATTTACCTCTACATCTGAAACATGTAACGGGTGTTGACATTTCACTCCGGTATTGGGAGTTTTATAACATTTGCAGTAACGTTTCATCATAGTAAGCATCTGTTTACAGGGTAAGAAAGTAATGCCTCATGTTCAGCACTACAAAAATGCCGCTATTTTTACATTTCATTACAACTGGTTTATGCCTACTAGAAGTTACGTAGAGAACCAAATTTCACGGATTTTGCTACATTTACCGAACACAACATCCTTTCTAGGATCTCTAAAACGTTAACAGACTTTATTTCTCGTATTGAACTACACAATAATACCAACAGTCTGACAGTAATCATTCAAAATACGACATGGATAAGAACACAACACAGCCAAAGACGAAGGAACTGGTAGAAGGTGTTTTGGTGATTTCCTTATTGCGATGTGCCGCTTAAACAGTATATTTTTGCAATACATAAGGGGAACTTCATAATACCAAACATATACATACCACACATCTTGGACCAGGACAATGGTGGAATAAGGTGGGATGAAATATGTCAAACGACAGTGATGGGATAAGACTGATACGAAAGGTTGATATCTCGAAAATAGAGTCACAGTACCAACCTAGTTCTATTTACCAAACAAGTAACTATTTACAGTACAAAAACATATACATTGTTTGCTTTATGTGTTACGGAGGTATAATTACATAACTCTGATTATGAACAAAAAATTGAGCGTAATACAAAAATGAAGTTGTTTCTTAAAACATTGAAAACTTCAGACATAAAACACATTAGCTCCTACTGCCATACCGTAATTGTTCCATATGATTAAAGAATGTCTACTGGTAGCAAATTCCTTTCTTGACTAGTTAATCCCATTGTTGCATGTAATGTTGCTGGACTGTCATGGTCATTTGAAACGGAATTTCTAAGTGGTACAAATAAGCAACATGCTCGAGCATATGGGAATAGGAATACACCATATTTTGCTGAATCGCTCTAAAAGACGGGTTCATAGAAATGTTTCTGTGGGCAAAAAGCCTTCCTCATGGACTCATCATGTACTTCCCAATAATTATAGGTTTTCCATCCGGATAACACACTCTGAAAAAAAAACCAATTTTACCTTACACTAACATTTAATGAAAATGCCTGTTCTGAAGTACCCTTTCAGTTTCAGCTTGAGCTTCCTTACCTGTATAGTATACATTTACCACGACATAAACTGTTTATCGTTTTCTTTCAGAAACGTCTTTTTCCACATTCACCATTGACTGATACTTATTATTATTTTACTCTCTTTTACGTACTACTAAACATTAATACTTATACAAACTATCCGAAAATTTGCAAATTTTACTGAAACAGGATAATAAAGAGACCAATGCGCCATAGAGTGTCTCTTGGTCACTCCATTCTCATTTTTCCCTTATGTTCTTGGAGAACTATGTGAGTTCTTTCTCAATTCTCATGACTTCACTTTATAGCTGCATTATGTGTCCGTCATTACAAGTAACTTTTTATTATTTTACGTCAGTTGCAAGGCTCCGTTATAGAAGCTCAGTAATTTCTGCAATATCATTGTATAACGTTTCTTTCCATGAAACGTTGAAAATATTTTACACATTTTCACTACTATTAACATGTATGCTCTTGAACATAATTCCATGGCACTGCAGTTAATTGCAGTACTGATTTTGTACTTATTTCTCTTTCGCTGTTTCCAGACTATATTTTATGTCTGACCGTTGTAGTATCGAACCACTGGTTCGTATCTTTTCAGGTTTTCCACATTCCGAACACTGAAACTCTTTTTTGATATTGTGTATTGTAAGTAATAAACAATGGTATATATACTATCCTATGTGGACCATTATACACAGATTTAAATGTGCTTATCGTATGGTTTACTTCACTCGATTTGTCGTAAGATTACGCGAGGAACAAATGGCTTATTTTATATTTTGGAAGCTTATAGTTTTCACCGTGCCGACAAAGTCTGCATTGCCATCTAGTTTGTAAGCAATTCTTTCTTCTCGTCCATTGTCATCACTTTACTAGGAAGAAACTCTAATAACCTTTCCACCAAACACTTTGTTTTCTCTTGTATCAGAATTACACTTTCGGTAGTTTTCATGGCAGTAAGTCCAACACAATCGCGCAGTTTCTCGCATATGTCTCTCAGCCGGATTACTTGACAGATGGTGTGCGGCTATATGGAGAGACTGTACTTGTTTGCTCGCCAAGCAGTCCTTCCACTACTTTGTGCAAATCTGACAGCCATTCTCATATAACATTCTCTTTGGTTCACCTACTTTTGGAAAACAGTCAAGAGCCATTTTATAGTATATAGCTGCTGCGCTTGCTTTCCTCAATGGATGTAGTTTGATAAATTTTGAGAAACGTTGCACCACTCTCAGAATATATCAAAAATGGCCAATGGTTTTCGGTAACGATCCGAAAATATCCAATGTGAGTATATCCAATACATCTTCAAGTGTAGTAGTGTGCTTATGACCTCTGCTTGTGACATTTGTTACTTTGGCATTTTGGTACATCTCCCAAGTTTTTTATTCTTTGTGACACTCTTCTTGCCTGATTATTGAATGTGCATTCTAACAATTTCTCTGCACACTTTTTGTATCAGCTATCACCGTAAGCCGAACGAAAATAATCTATCACTTCCTCTACAAGCTGCTCTGACCAACATACTAGCCTTGCTCCTGGGTTGGCTGTCTTCTGCAAATTCAATACTCTCTTAGACAGGGTGACTTTTCCTCCGTGGAAAAACTCTAGGGGATAATCGATGAGAGGATACGGAACAATAATGGTTTGACAAACTTATGGCCGGAAATTCATGGTTTCCATACTAGAAACCATTTATTCAATCATACTTTGTTATAGAGTCTAATACTCGCTGTACATCTACATCTACATCCATACTTCGCAAGCACCCTGACGGTGTGCGGCGGAGGGTACCTTGAGTACCTCTATCGGTTCTCCCTTCTATTCCAGTCTCGTATTGTTCGTGCAAAGAAGGATTGTCGGTATGCCTCTGTGTGGGCTCTAATCTCTCTGATTTTATCTTCATGGTCACTACGTAGGAGGGAGCAATATACTGCTTGACTCCTCGGTGAAGGAATGTTCTCGAAACTTAAACAAAAGCCCGTACCGAGCTACTGAGCGTCTGTCCTGCAAAGTCTTCCGCTGGAGCTTATCTATCATCTTCGAAATGATTTCGCGATTACTAACGAAGCGCGCTGCTCTCCGTTGGAAATCTCTGTCTCTTCTATCAACCCTACCTGGTATGGATCCCACACTGCTAAGCAGTATTCAAGCAGTGGGCGAACAAGCAAGCGTACTGTAACCTACTTCCAGTTGCTGACCTGCTATGTTGTAGCTAAATGATAAGGGATCTTTCTTGCCATGCAGTCACAGCAACAGTACGCATGGTTTCCTCCTAGTGTGTGGTACTGCTCCTCATACTTCTTGCCCTAGCGCCCTCTTCTCCCATTGTGATTGGTAATGTTGTGTCCGATACACTTCTCTTGCTGCTGCACCTTGTGGTGGATGTGGTACAGCGTTGTACACAATGTATTCTAATCGAGAGCCTGCCGACTTGGTGTTTACTTACGGAAAGATAAATGGCAACGGGCCGCGGACAGTAGTCCCACCAACAACAAGCACAGCGTTCAATATTTGCAACAGTTTTTCGCCGTTTGACTTAGACAGAGTAGTTTCCGGAAGTAGTAAATCATGAAGGACGCACCCGAAATGTTGGAAGAAATTGAAATTAACACTGAAGAAGGCGACCACCATGTCAGTACCAGGCAGTTGGCCTGCCAGTACAAGGTAAGCCAGGCGACAGTGCGTAATGTACTCCATGCAAATTGTTACTACCCTTATCACACGTGTGCAGGGCTTACTAGCGACAGACTTTCCACATTTGGAGCAGTTTTGTCACTGGTTACTTCACCGGGTAAGGAAGACTCCTGGATTTGTGTTATCCATCCTATTCACACATGAGCCACCTTTGCGCGTCCTGTTACCTTCAACTTTCATAACGGTCATCTGTGGGATAGTAGGTAGAACCCCTGTAGTATGATGACAGCGAACCATCAGCATCGGTGCAGCCGGGAAGTGTGGGCTGGGATTATTGGCGAACATATTTTGGGACCAGTCTTCTTCCACGTCGCCTAGCAGTCCGGAAGTATCGGCACTTCTTACTGACCACTTTGCCTTCCCTGCTGGTAAAAGTGCCATTGATGATTCGAAGGGTTATATGGCTGCTGCATGGTGGTGCTCCAGGACACTTCGCCGTTAACGTCCAGACGCATTTCAATCGTGTCTTCTCTGGTCGACGAATCGAACGAGGGGTTCCAGCTGCATGGCCTCCTCGTTCACCGGATCTCAGCCCATCCAGTTTCTTCTTATGGGGACATATCAAAAGTATCGTTTATGTAGAGATCATTCCAGATGTGGAGACACTATAGCAGCGTATTCATTCTGGCTTTGACACTGTTCTGATGCAGCCTGGCGTATATCAACATGTGAGACAGAAAATGCTACGACACGTACATGCATACGTTGAAGCACATGTGAATCGTTTACAACACATACTGTAACTGTGGCTGCATGGTACAATGCGTATTAGACCACAGTCTCCGTAACAATGTATAATTGAATAAATGGTCTCTATCATGGAGACTGTGCATTCCTGGACATGCGTTCATAAGACCTTTTTGGTTCTGTATCGTCTCACTGATCAATCACTAAAGTTTGAACATGGGGAAATATCATCCTGTATATTTTATATGAAGCCCTAACATTAGTGGCATCGGCATCATAAATTTGATCTTTACCGATATGAATGCATCATCGAAATTTTGATAATGATATATTTCTGCAAATAACCCTGATTATCCCTTTACCTTCCACATCTCTAAGGTAGATAATCTTGAATGTACCATCATTCTCTTCTGCTTTATTTGGTACCTCTGCATTTTGTGATAAATGAAAATAATGAAAATCTCGACTCAAACCAACCTAATTCGCAAACTGTTGGGGACACATCCACAAACTATTCCTTCTTCTGCAATGGTACTGTGCTTTTCTACTGCCGAATATACTACCCAAGTCTGGTACAGGTGAACTCATGCCAAACAAGTAGACATTACTCTCCACGAAATGTGCAGGGTGATTACAGGTTGCTTAAGACCTAACCCAACTGATAAGCTCTACTACCTGGCTGGAATAGCGCCACTATGGGTACGCAGAGCAGTGACTGCCAACAAGGAGAGACTGATAGTGGAACAGAACAGTGCCCATCCATTGCACGGACACAATCCACTACAGCAACGGTTGAGCTAGCGAAAGAGCTTCCTGAGGACATCCGAGAAGCTCACCATTTCACCAGAGAAGGCGAGGCTGGAGTTACGGAAGGAATCGACGCCTCACCTGCACGGATGGTTGGCAGAAGCTGACGAACTATCACCTGGACACAATGAAAGCTGGCTGGTATGGAAATCTTTAAACAGATTACGCTCAGGAGTAGGACGATCCAGAGACAACTTAAAGAGAGGGGCTTCATAACGGAATATACGTCCTGTGATTGTGGAGGACAAACCACAAGCAACATGATTCAGTGCCCTTTGTGTCCTACATCCTGCACGAAGATTGATCTCCTGCAAGCCACTCCCATCGTCTTGGAGGTCGCAAAGTACTGGGCACGTGTCGATAATAATAATAATTTTCTGATAATCCGGATAATGTATCAGGTACATAGTCTTTAGCACTTTTTGCATATCTGAACTCTACTTCGTATGTCGTATTGTTGGAGGTATAGCACCCATCTCGCTACCTGTTGTGCAACAGTCGTCAATCCTTTAAGAACGTCGATGCCCGATGGTCTGTTTGTATAATTACTTTACACCCCCAAAATAGTTTCTAAATTTTCTGAACCCCCAAATAATGACTATTGCTTCCTTTTCTGACACAGTATAATTCATCTCAAACTTGGTTAGGGTGCGGGTGGCAAAAGCAATTCATTCGTGTTCTGCCTTGCTTTCCACCTCCTTCTCTTGAAACACTGTCACTTCTGTGGCAATATGAAATGTTTCACGTAAATTGGGCTGATATAACCAGATATTCTTCGCCGAACTATCTTTCAAATTATTAACGCCTGCCTCGAATTTCTTAGTCCAAGCGGACGCGCTGTTCTTTTTCAGCATATGTTTCAAATAATGTACGTTAAACATCTGGTCATCTAAGAATTTCCTATAGAAATAAAACAAGCAAGAAGCACTTCTACCTGTTTCCCAGACCTCGGCCTAGCACAATCCCTTATTACTTTTACTTTTCTTGAATCCTTCTCAGTCTCGTTAGTAGTTACGATGTGCACCAGGAACATTATTCTCTTTTTCAAGAAATCGCATTTTTTCACCTTTATCCTCATTCCTCCGTTTATCAACGTCTAGAACACTTTGTCCAATAGTGTCAAATGCTCTTACCAGGTTTGAGTGGCATGACATTAACAGCTGTAATTCCTTTAAATGGATTCTAATATGTGGTTTTTAATGTCATATTGTGCAAATCTTGTTCTTGATAGCTTCAAATTTTATTATATTGTTCCCTTCATGCCAGCTAGTACCAATCTTATGTCTTGAAAATCATTTCCTCTATTTAAGAACATTCCATGTGTATGTCCTCGTAGGCTTAGGAATTATGTTTTTAATAACTGAAGTGGTCATTTGAAGTCAGCATTATGTGTCTTATATGTATTCTCATAGATGAACACTATTTTGTGAATCATAGAGATTATTTGATACTACCAAGAGATGCCGAAGTGCGGACGTTACTGATGGAGACTTTACAGGTATTTAATGCAAAACACAAGCACTGAGTGTGTTAACTTTTCTCCAGTCACATTCTCTCATTGTGATCACAGGTGTCGTGAGAATCCTATAACCACCAGTGTATTATATTCTTTTAGGCTGTCAGTTAGTTGCCTGCATAATTTGCACACATACTCAAAACTTAATTGATAGAGCTTCCTTGCCTGTTCTTATTCGTCTGTATAAGTAAGGAGTTTTTTTTATCGTTGATTGTCTGTCATGTCTGTTTAAAAATATTAGATGAGGAGAATAGGGTCCCCTCCTCTTTCGCTATGCCAAAAATGTTTGGGAAGCCCCTCCAATCTGAATGAATTTCCTCGCTCAGATTTTGGTGGTGTCTCGTAAAGAAACATGTCCATCGGTTCATTTCATATGAGATGATTTAAATTGTAAAGCTTTTGTCGTATTTGTTACACCATTATCAAGTGTTCCATCTACATGTCTACATGACTACTCTCCAATTCACATTTAAGTGCTTGGCAGAGGGTTCATCGAACCACAATCATACTATCTCTCTACTATTCCACTCCCGAACAGCGAGCGGGAAAAACGAACACCTAAACGTTAAATTTCAACCTGGGAACACTGAACTAAATATGTGGACAGAAGATGGACCAAGCAAAGCGTTTTATTTTATTTGTTTCTGTGGATTCCATTTTAACGTCTTTTATCTTGTATCGACGAGTGATTTTTAGTTCATGCTTGCGTGGGTGTTTGAAAGTTAACGTAACATGGAGCTATTGAAGGGAACAAGCCAGCACAGCACGGCGAAAGGGGGTGAATTCTCCTCCGCCTACATAACTTAGCTCTCTAGTCAACGTCATTTTAGACGTGACAGAGACGGGAACAGGCCAAGAGAAAGATATAAAAGTGAAGCCATGAGTCTGAGAGTAGCTGGACAGTCAAACGAATCCCTCCGCTCTACATTTTCAACAGACAAATGGTTCGCTGGATAATGTGGTGGTAAGCATGACAAAGATGGAGAAAGGGTCGAACAAGGATAAAGACGTAAGCGACAGACTTTGATTGTTCAATTCAAACTCAACGAATCTCTCCCTCCTCTATTAAGAGCAGAGAAACCGTTTCGCATACGGAGATATTTCTGAATCACTTCTGATCAGGGCCTTTACGTCTGGTTAGGTGGAAAAGGTGCCACACTGTGTTAATTTTGTAATTTCTCATTTTCGATTACGATAGGCAGGTGTTTTCTGTTATTATACATTTCAAACTGATTTCTGGCTCTAAGACGTGTTTTACAGGCTTTCAGTCCCATGTTAGGCAATGCTACTTCCATAGACATGCTTTTCATATGAAACTCCAATGAATGTGAGAGAGTAATACCTTTCCTTTATCACAAACGATTACATGAATATGTGTACTTTTGACATTTTAGCTTAATCTTAATTTATTGCGTGTCAGAGAACGATTCTTTGTTGTAAGTGATTTGATTGCTATTATAAATATCTACTGAACCGTTCCAGTTTGTTATAAGGAATAAACGTTTTCATTGTAAATTATGGAAGCATTTCATCAATTATGCATAATACTCGGAGCATTACAGAGACTTTCCCCCAACACCACAACGTGTACAGTGCGAAAGATTAAGAAAGGTAGTGTAGGAAGTCCCTTCAGTGTTCAATCACGTCGAAACTTGGTTATGCACAGCATGTGAGAATGCTGTATGCACTCAGACGAGTCACTTTCTAACACCTGTTTGCATTTAAGTGGTTATTCCCTTGGGTGAAATTAGATTACCGTTTTAAATGGACCGCAATTCAGTTGCTTCATCCCAATCATTGAAGCAACTGTCAAGGAAGCTAATGTGAGGGAGCAGGGCAACAGCAAACAGATAATCTCAAGTTAACCATAGAGTTTCATTTGACGACCTTCTATCAAGGTAATAGACGTAAAATAACGTCACTCTTTGGCTCGTATATTTGCACAAGCGTAATAAAAAGATTTGTTTTGTGTCGACGTACAAAACACGATCTCTATACTGTATTCTGAATTATCATGCAACAGTGCAAAATACGAACGACTTATGACTATAAAGCCTTCGTATTCATTAGGCTTTCTTCATATCATGCGATCTTTGGTCATCCTAGCAAGGAAGAGAATGGGCAACATACCCAGTTCAGTTCTTTGAGCGTTCTAAACTCAGGGCTCTCCAGTGGTATTGTCGGTTTTACGTGGCTCTCAAACCACACTCTTTTTTCAATAAAATGGACATGTGTATAATTCCTACAGAAGATCTATTGAAACTCACATTTCCTCTCTTGTTCATATGGTAGTCATTTTGATTTATCTGTGGTATAATGGTTCAAATGGCTCTGGCGACTATGGGACTTAACATCTGAGCTCATCAGTCCCCTAGAACTTAGAACTACTTAAACCTAACTAACCTAAGGACATCACACACATCCACGCCCGAGGCAGGATTCGAATCTGCGGCCGTTGCTGTCTATAGTATACATAAATAAAAATTTCAGTATCCGTAAACATGTAATAACACAAAAAGGGAAGATATATGTCCAGTTAGTAAGGACATGAATCCACAAAAGTGGCAGAGAGTGGGCGACTGCTACGGTCGCAGGTTCGAATCCTGTCTCGGGCACGGATGTGTGTGATGTTCTTAGGTTAGTTAGGTTTAAGTAGTTCTAAGTTCTAGGGGGCTGATGACCAGAGTAGTTAAGTCTCATAGTGCTCAGAGCCATTTTATTTTTTTTGGCAGGGGGTGCACTTGTATTTACATAACATCAAATATAGCAGATATAACGTACATTAGTTTTGCAAGAAAATGCCACATTCCTTTACGAAACGCGAAGCTGGAAAAGCAAAGGTAAATTTGGATACAGTCGGACGCGAACCCTCTACCGATTTAGCCTCTGTTCAATAGAAAAAAGCGCATCTAGCAACGCTACGCATATGCTCAGCAATCAGTCTACGTGTGTATCTACATCTATATGGATACTATACAAAACCCACTTAAGTGCCTTCCAGAGGGTTCATCGAACCACCTTCACAATAGTTCTGTATTATTCCTATTTCAAATAGCGCCCGGGAAAAACCAACACCTACCCCTTTCCGTGCGAGCTCTGATTTCCCTTACTTTATCAGTATGATCGTTTCTCTCTATGTAGGCCGGCGTCAATAAAATATCTTCGCATTTGGAGGAGACAGTTCGTGATTGAAATGTCGTGAGAAGATTGCGCCACAACGACAAACGCATTTATCTTAATGAAATTAGAATTACATTTACTCGAAGCGAAATGTAATGTGAGGAGGGTTATGCGAGAAGCGTTCAATGAATTAGAAAGTAAAGTTCTATGTACTGACTTGGCAGAAAATCCTAAGAAATTTTGGTCCTATGTCAAAGCGGTAGGTGGATCAAAACAAAATGTCCAGACACTCTGAGACCAAAATGGTACTGAAACAGAGGATGATAGACTAAAGGCCGAAATACTAAATGTCTTATTCCAAAGCTGTTTCATAGAGGAAGACTGCACTGTAGTTCCCTCTCTAGATTGTCGCACAGATGACAAAATGGTAGATATCGAAATAGACGACAGAGGGATAGAGAAACAATTAAAATCGTTCAAAAGAGGAAAGGCTGCTGGACCTAATGGGATACCAGTTCGATTTTACACAGAGTACGCGAAGGAACTTGCACCCCTTCTTGCAGCGGTGTACCGTAGGTCTCTAGAAGAGCGTAGCGTTCCAAAGGATTGGAAAAGGGCACAGGTCATGAAGAGGGCACAGGTCATCTCCGTTTTCAAGAAGGGACGTCGAACAGATGTGCAGAACTATAGACCGATATCTCTAACGTCGATCAGTTGTAGAATTTTGGAACACGTATCATGTTCGAGTATAATGTCTTTTCTGGAGACTAGGAATCTACTCTGTAGGAATCAGCATGGGTTTCGAAAAAGACGGTCGTGTGAAACCCAGCTCGTGCTATTCATCCACGAGACTCAGAGGGCCATAGACATGGGTTCACAGGTAGATGCCGTGTTTCTTGACTTCCGCAAGGGATTCGATACAGTTCCCCACAGTCGTTTAATGAACAAAGTAAGAGCATATGGACTATAAGACCATTTGCGTGATTGGATTGAGGAGTTCCTAGATAACAGAACGCAGCATGTCATTCTAAATGGAGAGAAGTCTTCCGAAGTAAGAGTGAATTCAGGTGTGCCGTGGGGGGGTTGTCGTAGGACCGTTGCTATTCACAATATACATAAATGACCTTGTGGATGACATCGGAAGTTCACTGAGGCTTTTGGCAGATGATGCTGTGGTGTATCGAGAGGTTGCAACAATGGAAAATTGTACTGAAATGCAGGGGGATCTGCATCGAATTGACGCATGGTGCAGGGAATGGCAATTGAATCTCAATGTAGACAAGTGTAATGTGCTGCGAATACACAGAAAGATAGATCCCTTATCATTTAGCTACAAAATAGCAGGTCAGCAACTGGAAGCAGTTGATTCCATAAATTATCTGGGAGTACGCATTAGGAGTGATTTAAAATGGAATGATCATATAAAGTTGATCGTCGGTAAAGCAGATGCCAGACTGACATTCATTGGAAGAATCCTAAGGAAATGCAATCCGAAAACAAAGGAAGTAGGTTACAGTACGCTTGTTCGCCCACCGCTTGAATACTGCTCAGCAGTGTGGGATCCGCGCCAGTTAGGGTTGATAGAAGAGATAGAGAAGATCCAACGGAGAGCAGCGCGCTTCGTTACAGGATCATTTAGTAATCGCGAAAGCGTTAAGGAGATGACAGATAAACTCCAGTGGAAGACTCTGCAGGAGAGACGCTCAGTATCTCGGTACGGGCTTTTGTTAAAGTTTCGAGAACATACCTTCACCGAAGGGTCAAGGAGTATATTGCTCCCACCTACGTATATCTCGCGAAGAGACCATGAGGATAAAATCAGAGAGATTAGAGCCCACACAGAAGCATACCGACAATCCTTCTTTCTACGAACAATACGAGACTGGAATAGAAGGGAGAACCGATAGAGGTACTCATTGTACGGATGTAGATGTAGATAATAATGCTTTCAGCTGCTGACGGGCGTTGATATATATCAACGGGGACGGGTGAAAATGGGTCCCCGACTGGGACTCGAATGCGGCATCTCTGGCTTGCATGGTAAACGCTCTGTCCACCTAAGCCAGCGAGGGCACAGAGGACAGCGCGACTGCTGGGACTATCTCGCTCACGCCTCCCGCGAGACCCACATTCTCACCTTGTATGACGACACACTACATTCGTAGTGCCCCACCCCAACACACTCATTACTCGTGGAAGACATTCTTACCAAGTCCCGTAAGAGTTCGGGGAATATGTGTTCATATTGGTTTCCAACTTGCGCAACAAGCAGATATCTTTTCTAAATCGTTTTGCAATTTCACTTGATCGTCTGATAACTCTACTAGACGATAAACGACATCATCGGTTGCAAACAGTGAATGACAGCTGTTCAGATTGTCTCCTAAATAGTTTATATAGATAAGTAACATCAGAGGGACGGTAACACTGCCTCAAGGAATCCCAGAAATAGCTTTTGTTTTACTAGATGACATACCTTCAGTTACTACGAAGTGTGACCTCACTGACTGGAAATCACGAATCCAGTGACATACTGAGACGATGTTCCATAAGCACGCAGTTTCACAACAAGCCGCTTGTGTGGCACTCAATCAAAAGCCTTCTGAAAATCTAGAAACAAGGAAAAATTTGAAATATCTTGTCAATAGCACTCAGCACTTCGTGTGAGTAAAGGGCTCGTTGTGTTTCTTTATCTGTGTTGACTATGTATCATTAGACATTTCACTTCGGGGTAATTCATAACGTTCACTTCGGTTTTTATATAATATGAAAATGCAGCAAATGATGCAGGTGAATACAAATGTCTCATAGATGAGATTGACAGGAAGTGCAAGATGGCTAAACAGGAATGGGTAGAAGACAAATGTAAGTTATAAAACCGTACACAACTGTTGGAAAAGACAGATAACGGCTATAGGGAAGTTTCAAAGACGTTTGTAGATAAGTAAAGCAGCTGCATGAATATCAAGAGCTCTTATGAAAAATAAAACGGAATGATCTGTGGCATTTTTGGCCGGGAGGCCCCTTCCGGGAAAGATTGACTGCCTGGTTGCAAGTCTCATTTCACGCGACGCCACACTGGGCGACTTTCACGTCGGTGATGATGAGATGATGATGAGGATAATAAAACACCCAGTCCATGGGTGGAGAAGATCTCTAACGCGGCCGGGATATGAAGAGGGGCCCTTTGCGCTACGGGCAAGCACGTAACCCTCAGCTAAGCAGGCGGACAGCTCTTATAAAAACGAACGAAGCATAGTTGGGAAATCTTAAATATGGGTGGCGTATACCTGTAGAGAGCCACTATGCAAGGGAAACCACCTCGAAGAAAATAATACAGAAAGGGACGAGGGCGTAGATGAAGATGAGTTAGGAGATGTAATACTGCAAAATGAATTGTACAGAGGACTGAATGGGAAAGCAAGTTGAAATCTGAGCACTGGAGTAGACGAGATTTGTTCAGAAATTCTAAAATACTTGTGAGCTCCAGTCATATCAGAGGTATTTCATGATATTTTGTCTAAAAATTACATGGTCAGACCATGGCTGTGTACAATTAATGTAGGTTGACTCTTACAAAGAAGAAGACAGCAACCAGCCACTATTAATAATGCTGTTTATTTAGGTAAATAGCGCCATAACCGATTTCGAACTAACAAGAACGGCTGTTCACAAGATTCACAAGATGCACTTTACATAATCGTCAATTTTTGATTTTTATTCTCCCACTGTAGGGAAATATTCTTGGTGTGTTGGTGCCCTACGGTACAAAACAATGTTAGAAGCTCCCTATATGAACAGAACTATCCTCCAGACGATGTAATACAGAGTAGACAAATATGTGACGTTAAGTGGTTATAGTACTTACATCCAAAATTCCGCGAAATTTTGTGCGAAGTTTGCAGGATTGTATTTTTGAGATATTGCAAAGTATATGCAGCAATTATACGATTTGCATATCACCAAATTCTGCAAAGCAACACACACACACACACACACGCATACACACACACACACACCAAAAAGTATTTGCCACATGTGAAGTTGGCACAAAGATTCTCAGAGATATTACAATATATAGACTACTTGATTTCACAGTATGAATGTTTACAAAGAATAAACGTAACATCATGAACAATTAAAACACAGAGGTAAACCTTACAGAACACTGATAACAAGCATTTTAACTGCATGATGGATAAGCACCTAATATTATTGCTCAACGTTGGTGTAATTTTTGAAACCATTTGTCCTACATTTAACCATTTCTTAGATTGATCTATCCAGAATTATCAGCTGTGTGAGTATACACATAAATATGACTTCCTTCGAGGAGAGTGAGTGTATGTTGGAAGAGAGATGGTCGAAGATGGCATCAGCACAGATACTGTCTATATCACACAGTCATGTTGCGGTAGGTTACAACCTCACAGCTGTATCGCCATGGTCGGCTGACAAGTCTATCTCTAAGCCAGTTACCTCTTTTTGCCATCCTTGGTTCAACATATTAACATAGTACATTATTATTATTAAAATACGGAATTACGTTCTTGCTATGAAGTGACCCGGCTGACATTAAAGTGAATTTGTACCATTAGTATGTGCATTGGGAAGCACCATGCACACAGAAATAAAATATCACATCGATTCTATTCCAGGTCCTCGGACACAAATGTCGTAGCACACACATAAAGTAGTGTGTCAATACATCCACACTTAGAAGGTATGACAGAAGTGTTGGCAACTTGTGTCTTTACAGAAATGTTTTTGACCTGTGGCAGTCTAACGTGATAGCTACCAGACTTTGTGGGACGCCTGATGCTTACATCGATGTTTTCCATGCTAGGAGGCTCCCGCAGACCGTGTTACTGGAACAAATATGGCATTCTTTAACAGCGGTATCTGATGATTGGTTTGTGTGCTGCAGATATCGATCGTGGGTCTCCCAATATGTTAGTAAATTCTTCTTCTGTTTGAACAGCAGATGTTGCATTCACGTGATGGACCAAGGAGAATGCGTACTGAAATTCAATTTTTTATGTTAATAAGAATGTCATTGCAAGCGGTGTTACACAGTGGTGTCTATGCACAGTAGGGAGCAGTCGGCATCCTTCTTAAAACCATACGACTAGAGATATATTCGTTTCTTGTTGTTTTAAATAAGCGAAAGAATGTGATTTTCTGCTATAAGTGTTTATGAGCCGTTCTGGTGTGAAACGTCATTCCAGCAACAACATCAGCGGAGCCAACAGAATCAGTACAGATGATAAGCCATAATGGATATTATTACCTCGAGGTTGAAGCTCATCTGTGTGGGTTGGCTTACATATAAATTAATTTGTGGAGGCTGTTAACCTTGAACTAAACACGATTTTTCTTCTCTTATGCAGACATGCCTCCCCCCATGAACCATGGATCTTGCCGTTAGTGGGGAGGCTTGCGTGCCTCAGCGATACAGATGGCCGTACCGTAGGTGCAACCACAACATAGGGGTATCTGTTGAGAGGCCAGACAAACGTGTGGTTCCTGAAGAGGGGCAGCAGCCTTTTCAGTAGTTGCAGGGGCAACAGTCTGGATGATTGACTGATCTGGCCTTGCAACATTAACCAAAACGACCTTGCTGTGCTGGTACTGCGAACGGCTGAAATCAAGGGGAAACTACAGCCGTAATTTTTCCCGAGGACATGCAGCTTTACTGTATGATTAAATGATGATGGCATCCTCTTGGGTAAAATATTCCGGAGGTAAAATAGTCCCCCATTCGGATCTCCGGGCGGGGAATACTCAGGAGGATGTCGTTATCAGGAGAAAGAAAACTGGCCTTCTACGGATCGGAGCGTGGAATGTCAGATCACTAATCGGGCAGGTAGGTTAGAAAATTTAAAAAGGGAAATGGATAGGTTAAAGTTAGATATAGTGGTAATTAGTGAAGTTCGGTGGCAGGAGGAACAAGACTTCTGGTCAGGTGACTACAGGGTTATAAACACAAAATCAAATAGGGGTAATGCAGGAGTAGGTTTAATAATGAATAGGAAAATAGGAATGCGGGTAAGCTACTACAAACAGCATAGTAAACGCATTATTGTGGCCAAGATAGATACGAAGCCCACACCTACTACAGTAGTACAAGTTTATATGCCAACTAGCTCTGCAGATGATGAAGAAATTGAAGAAATGTACGATGAAATAAAAGAAATTATTCAGATAGTGAAGGGAGACGAAAATTTAATAGTAATGGGTGACTGGAATTCGAGTGTAGGAAAAGGGAGAGAAGGAAACATAGTAGGTGAATATGGATTGGGGCTAAGAAATGAAAGAGGAAGCCTCCTAGTAGAATTTTGCACAGAGCACAACTTAATCATAGCTAACACTTGGTTTAAGAATCATGAAAGAAGGTTGTATACGTGGAAGAACCCTGGAGATACTAAAAGGTATCAAATAGATTATATAATGGTAAGACAGAGATTTAGGAACCAGGTTTTAAATTGTAAGACATTTCCAGGGGCAGATGTGGACTCTGACCACAATCTATTGGTTATGACCTTTAGATTAAAACTGAAGAAACTGCAAAAATGTGGGAAATTAAGGAGATGGGGCCTGGATAAACTGAAAGAACCAGAGGTTGTACAGAGGTTCAGACAGAGCATAAGGGAACAATTGACAGGAATAGGGGAAAGAAATACAGTAGAAGAAGAATGGGTAGCTCTGAGGGATGTAGTAGTGAAGGCAGCAGAGGATAAAGTAGGTACAAAGACGAGGGCTGCTAGAAATCCTTGGGTAACAGAAGAAATATTGAATTTAATTGATGAAAGGAGAAAATATAAAAATGCAGTAAATGAAGCAGGCAAAAAGGAATACAAACGTCTCAAAAATGAGATCGACAGGAAGTGCAAAATGGCTAAACAGGGATGGCTAGAGGACAAATGTAAGGATGTAGAAGCTTATCTCACGAGGGGTAAGATAGATACTGCCTACAGGAAAATTAAAGAGACCTTTGGAGAGAAGACAACCACGTGTATGAATATCAAGAGCTCAGATGGCAGCCCAGTTCTAAGCAAAGAAGGGAAGGCAGAAAGGTGGAAGGAGTATATAGAAGGTTTATACAAGGGCGATGAACTTGAGGACAATATTATGGAAATGGAAGAGGATGTAGATGAAGACGAAATGGGAGATACGATACTGCGTGAAGAGTTTGACAGAGCACTGAAAGACCTGAGTCGAAACAAGGCCCCCGGAGTAGACAAAATTCCATTAGAACTACTGACGGCCTTGGGACAACCAGTCCTGACAAAACTCTACCAGCTGGTGAGCAAGATGTATGAGACAGGCGAAATACCCTCAGACTTCAAGAAGAATATAATAATTCCAATCCCAAAGAAAGCAGGTGCTGACAGATGTGAAAATTACCGAACTATCAGTTTAATAAGCCACGGCTGCAAAATACTAACGCGAATTCTTTACAGACGAATGGAGAAACTGGTAGATGCAGACCTCGGGGAGGATCAGTTTGGATTCCGTCGAAATGTTGGAACACGTGAGGCAATACTGACCTTACGACTTATCTCAGAAGAAAGATTAAGAAAAGGCAAACCTACGTTTCTAGCATTTGTAGACTTAGAGAAAGCTTTTGACAATGTTGACTGGAATACCCTTTTTCAAATTCTAAAGGTGGCAGGGGTAAAATACAGGGAGCGAAAGGCTATTTATAATTTGTACAGAAACCAGATGGCAGTCATAAGAGTCGAGGGGCATGAAAGGGAAGCAGTGGTTGGGAAAGGAGTGAGACAGGGTTGTTGCCTCTCCCCGATGTTATTCAATCTGTATATTGAGCAAGCAGTAAAGGAAACAAAAGAAAAATTTGGAGTAGGTATTAAAATTCATGGAGACGAAGTAAAAACTTTGAGGTTCGCCGATGAAATTGTAATTCTGTCAGAGACAGCAAAGGACTTGGAAGAGCAGTTGAACGGAATGGACAGTGTCTTGAAAGGAGGATATAAGATGAACATTAACAAAAGCAAAACGAGGATAATGGAATGTAGTCAAATTAAATCGGGTGATGCTGAGGGAATTAGATTACGAAATGAGACACTTAAAGTAGTAAAGGAGTTTTGCTATTTAGGAAGTAAAATAACTGATGATGGTCGAAGTAGAGAGGATATAAAATGTAGACTGGCAATGGCAAGGAAAGCGTTTCTGAAGAAGAGAAATTTGTTAACATCGAATATAGATTTATGTATCAGGAAGTCGTTTCTGAAAGTATTTGTTTGGAGTGTAGCCATGTATGGAAGTGAAACATGGACGATAACTAGTTTGGACAACAAGAGAATAGAAGCTTTGGAAATGTGGTGCTACAGAAGAATACTGAAGATAAGGTGGATAGATCACGTAACTAATGAGGAGGTATTGAATAGGATTGGGGAGAAGAGAAGTTTGTGGCACAACTTGACTAGAAGAAGGGATCGGTTGGTAGGACATGTTTTGAGGCATCAAGGGATCACAAATTTAGCATTGGAGGGCAGCGTGGAGGGTAAAAATCGTAGAGGGAGACCGAGAGATGAGTACACTAAGCAGATTCAGAAGGATGTAGGTTGCAGTAGGTACTGGGAGATGAAGCAGCTTGCACAGGATAGAGTAGCATGGTGAGCTGCATCAAACCAGTCTCAGGACTGAAGACAACAACAACAACATGCAGACATGCTTAGCTGAAGTTTCAGCATCATCGGTGAGCTGTCACTTCCTTTTAGTTAAGAAGGAAAAATTCTCTTTAGTACTTGTACACATAAATTCTAGGCAGTAAGAAAGTGTTTACAAATTTGGAATCCAGACGAAGAGGGGATAAGCAAAATAATATGAACACCTGCACTTACTTGGGAATGGTTTACTAATAACGGCTTGGAACCCCATTTTCCCGTGATACAGCTGCGATTCTTCTTGCAATACTGGCTTATAATAATTGTGTAGTCTCCAATGTAATGTTATGCCACTCTTCGATAAGAACCTCTTCTAGCAGCTGTAACGACGAGGAAGATAGAAATCTGCTACGGAATCTGTGCTCCAATACCGCTCACCAGGGTTCGATAATGTTCAAGTCCGCAGACTGTGCTGGCCAGGGAAGACGCTGCATTTCAGTTGCAAGCTCCTCATACCACGATTGTACGGTCCTGGCTGTGTGAATAGATGCATTATCGCCCTGAAATATAGCAACATTGTTGGGAAACAACATTTACATCATAGGGTGCACCTGATCACCAAAAACGTTCACATAATCGTTGCCTTTACCACGGTCTTTGAGAGTTATTATGGGACCAGTAGAATACCATGAAATGGCTACCGACGTCATCATACTTCCACCTCTATGCCTAACCGTTGGAATCAAGCAATCAGGATTGTAGGCTTCTTTTAGCGTTCTGTAGAAGTAAACCTGACCCGATATTGGAAATAGCGAAAATGCTGAATCATCGGACCATATGACGTGTTTCGAATGATTAGCCGTCCAGGATTTATTCTCCAGACACCATGTTTTACTCTTCTTTGCGCAGGTTTTCGTCCATGAATATTCGTTTTATGGGGTTCTCGGCGGACAGTGTCGATAAACACGGGGTCTCGAAGATGGCCACTGATCTCTGCAGTAACTTTAACTGCCGTAGTTTTGTGTTGTTTTGATACAATTGGTAATAGCGTACACGATCTCTGTCATATAGTTTTGATTTGCGCGCACTATTACGTTTACCCGATGATGCCTTTCCCAGTTTTCTGTAGACTGTCATGACTTTTGTAACAGTTGCTCGTGAAACATTCAATATGTTGGCTGTCTTGGTTACTGATGCTCCCGCTAATCGGACCTCTCTGGATTTCTATTAAGTCTTTCATTGCAGGTCGACCTCGTCTTCTGAATGCAAATACGAAGTGTGCACTATTCGTAAACAACCTTCACCGATGCCTAGTCCGTACTGAACAAGCACAGTCCAGTGTGACTAGTGCCTTACTTGCGTTGTTGACTTGCCAATAAAAAAAAAAAAAAGGTTCAAATGGCTGTAAGCCCTATGGAACTTAACATCTGAGGTAAATTGTGTATTTTTAAATGGACGTTCCCTACCCGTATGCAATCAATAGCATGAAAAATCACAAAAATAATGACGTTAGTTGCATCGTAATACTTCAATTACATCCCGAGAAATTGTGAAGAAAAGTTGACGCTTGAAATAAATAAAGCGCACAGCTAGCGCACGTCCTGAGACTCAAGCATGCATCTCATGCTGCCGGTAATCATGATGTGATTGACGTACTATGTCAGTGGAGTGTTAATGTATGGTTATTAATGTATGACAACAAACCATTGATCCATATTTCATTGATGGTACTCCTAAAGGGGGATAGTTTAGTCATTTCTTGAGCTATACCTTACTTGAACCTTACTTATAGTGTTTCAAATAATGCGGTATTGGAATAGTGGGTGTCCTGTGCATAATGTTTATTGTTGCGATGTGACTATTAGAGTTGCAATTAGTGGTTACACCCTTGGGTTCACGCGTCTAAGCCTCGTCAGTCCTGAAATCGTGGCTTGTAAAGGATAGCAACGGCGTCACAGTTTCTGAAATAATGCATCGCATGTAGTACTGTGCTCAGAGCAGGGGTTGTCTGCACCAGCGCCTGTATCCTGCCGTAAACATACCAATATCACCACTGTACGCTATTCCTTCAGTGTACAAGTGTCTCCTAATCTGGTCTGCTGAACTGCTCTCATACTGTGACGTAATTCACACATGTTGCACATTAAAACCTGTTTTCTTTTGGCCTGTTACATTTGCCGTCAGCTAGTCAATATTCCCGCTTTCTGTAATGAAGAAAAACTAGATATTATTTTAATTTATGGCTAATGCCACAGAAATGCAAACACAGCTGCGACACTGTATGCTGAACGCTACCGAGATCGACGGTGTCAATCACGTCAAACCATTGGCCACCTCTGCAAGACACTCCCGGGTTCGGTTCCCGGCGGGGTCAGGGATTTTCTCTGCCTCGTGATGGCTGGGTGTTGTATGTTGTCCTTAGGTTAGTTAGGTTTAAGTAGTTCTAAGTTCTATGGGACTGATGACCATAGATGTTAAGTCCCATAGTGCTCAGAGCCATTTGACCTTCTCTCTCTCTTTTTTTTTTTTTTTTTTTTTTTTTTTTTTTTTTGCAAGACACTCACGGAAAGAGGTAACTGGGCTTCCGCAGAACGTCGACGTACAACACTAGCGAACAATCCTAAGGTGGGTGCACAAGAAATACCTCGAGGTGTAGGAATAAGCCATAGCAGCGTGTGCATAATCTTACATCGCCATCGGTTTCGTCCGTTCCATATCTCCCTGCACCAAGAACAGTACTGGAATGACTTTATATCCTTCATTGCATTCTGTCGTTTTGCACTTAAGAAGTGGCAAGGGAATCCAGTATTACTAAGCAATACGTTGCTTACGGACGATGCTTGACCCTCGAAGTCCCATAATGCTCAGAGCCATTTGGTGGTAATGTGAATCTGCGGAACATGAACTACTGGTCTGGGCAAAATCCCCACTGGATTCGTGAAGTTTCTCATCAACGACAGTGGAATGACAATGTTAGAGAATCTGATGAAATACTTTTAGTTTACTGGTGCGGCGGGCATTATTGCGCAAGAGATTACATCGCTAGGCCTAATTTCAAGTTGGCTATCACCTTCAGTGAAGGACTCATCGCTCTGGAGATGGCCATGGTTTCTCTGCTGTTCAAGAGCTCTGCCTATACTCGTATGTGTGTTCTGGTCCTGTCTAAGGTCCCACGTACCGATTCTACTTCGAGTTTTCAAACCCAAAATTCCCTGATCGAAAGTTACTTTATGTGGGCACACACAGTTTCGTATATTGGGAGAGAGGGTACGGTCCATCTGAAGTAGTTACGTACAAATACATAGAATTCGACAAGTCCAGATATTCTGCCAATAATTAATTTGTAATAATACCTCAAACAAGAAAGTTATAGGCCAGATGAAAGACAAGGGGAATGGTCTCCTGATTGTGGAGTTTTCAAGCGCGGATCGAAACTGTATGCATACTACATACATGCGGGTGCCTCCCACAGGCGATATTAGGGTATGCATGTTGCGACCCTCAAAGGCTCCCACGATCGATGATTAGAAGTAGTGCCTATTCGAGGGTACCGGCGTCAGTCCACGTAATTTCTGACGTGTGATTCTTTGTTCGAGAAGCTGCACTGCAGCTGCAAGTAGGACTCTCGCGTCATGGCGACAAAATCTTCATCTGTGGCAATGGGATCAAAACCCTCATGTACTCACACTATTAATTGGAGAGACCGCAGGTGTGGAAGCGTATTTGTTTGATAAATGGCTGAGTATGTGCTAGTGTGTGTAGAATAGAAGGATGAACTGCCTGTTTTCTATACGTATGCACATGTATGCTAGACTGCACAAAATGTGTGTCTGTATATATATTGTGTGTACACTACATGTGTGTATAAATATTTTAGGTATTTGTCTGTATGTGTGTGAGCTCATCAATGTGTATGTGTGTGGCTGTCTGTGTGTGTCTTTGCTGCTGCTTGTTTATGTGTTGTGTGTGTGTGTGTGTGTGTGTGTGTGTGTGTGTGAGTGAGTGAGAGAGAGAGAGAGAGAGAGAGAGAGAGAGAGAGAGAGAGAGAGAGAGAGTCTTTATCAGATGATGCTGCTAGTAAACATTACACATAAAAAACGGTTAAAAAGATATGATTAAAATGTATTTGTGGTATGCAAAACGATGATAAACAAAATGTAAGTGCTGCATAAGAATGATCATAGACAATAGAATTAATAGGTAAATATTGTATACAGAAACGAAATGGGAGACACAGTGTTTACGTTCATCTTCCCTACTAGTTTCAGTATAGAAAAGTGTACTTGCTAGTATTAACAATGTACGTATGACATTAGAAAAATATAACTTTGTAAACAGGGTGAAGGAAAATTTGCACACTCGTACTCTGCAGTGAGATTCCCCAGATACCAGCAATACAATAACGTCCCTCACAAAATTTCGTCCTGCACATACATCCGGCTCTAATTGGACATTAAAAACTGACAATCTGGCCAGACTGCAATCACATGTATTGTAACTGCCTCTGTCAGCATATGGGAATAATGTTGTCCGGTTGGTGCAGTAGATAGCTTTTTTTGGTTACCATGCAGGAGGTTGAAGGTTCCATTCCGACTCGAGGCGTATTTGTTTTTATTTGCTAAATGTAATCTGTGTAATACAGTATGTGGCATATTAATCGCCATACAGTGATTACAGTGGGTCTTATACAAAACATTTGCCCTTACGTACTAAAGAAGCAGATGCGTAAGTACAGTCGATTCCATTGGTCAGCTTAACTATTTGCCGCACTCAAGATGTACAACTTCGTGCTCGGAAGAGGTCATAGTTCCAACATGGTGATGCACGTCGATACTTCGGAATTAATGTGCAACGGTATTTAGACAGAAAATTTCCAGGGAAATGGGTCAGACGGGGAGGTGTCGTAGTATAGCCTCCGCGTCCGCCTGACCTAAATCCCCTGGATTTCTTCCTTTGGGGACACTTGAAGGAACACGTGTATTCTGCTGCACCGACCCACGTGATATAACTGATAGCGCATGTTCATACTGTTCTTGTATCTGGGAATGTAGCCATATTGCGAAGATTTCAGAACTGTATGATCCAATGTGTCGCGCAATGTTTGAATGTACAGGGGGGTCGCTTTGGGCACCTGATCTCAGGACAATATATGCTTTCTTAAATGTCATGTCACATTTCAGTTGTTGCTAATGTGTTACATCTCAGCAGACATACTGGATGTAGTATAAATTATTAGTAGATGTTGGAGTTATTTAACTAAGCGATCTTCATTAGCATCTCGGAATTGGTATTATTTTTATGACAGGTAATTTGTTTCATCTGTCTATTTCTGACATGTCTGAACAAGTCTTTGTTATGCTTACAGTTACAAAACACTGTACTACGTAGATGTCGGATTCGTGTGCCTTAAGAAGCGGTGTATACTACAGTATTATATAGAAGAATGAAACTGGCGAATAAAAACATGTAAGCCTCGAGCCAGAATCTAATTTTCAACCTCCTGCACCAACTGCACAGCACTACTCCAATATGCTGACAGAAGTAGTTACTGTACAGTGTTGCCAGAATGCTAACCCTTAACGTTCATTTATTTCCGGACATATGCGGAGCACGCAATTTCCTGATAGACATTTTAGTATTGCTAGTATGTGAGGAATCGTGCAGTTAGACTGAGTGCTCAAATTTTTCTTAAACCTTTTTTTTGTGTGTGTGTGTGAGTGTGTGTGTGTGTGTGTGTGTGTGTGTGTGCATGTTGGACGGAGGGTGGATGGGCGGCCGCATGGGTGGCTGTAATAAATACGTGAATAAAAAAATTATCATAATGATTATGTGGTATCATGGCACTTCAGTAGACCATAGTTAAATCATCATGTAATATCAACTGTAAATGGGAGAAAAATTTTAATTAGAATAACAGAGTAATACATAAAAGGAGAAAGGAACAAAACGTGAACATAGCTGACAAACCACCACCAAGCTCTCATGGTATGTATTAATCATTGTTTTTATATAGTTTCTTATTTCAGTATTTTTTAATTTTTTATTTTGGATTTTTATGTATTTTTTATTTTTTAGTTTTTGTATAGAATCTAAAGTCAGAAGAACAACGTAATAATAATACATTCGAAATAACTAACTAAGAAAATTCCAATTTGACTACAAGGATTGCATACGCTTACGTGTATGTATATTTTATCAATACAAATTTTACATTAGAACTGGAGTGATGCTGAGTCAAAACAGAACAAAACCGAAGACGGACACTAGGAGAGATACAAGCAAAAGCAAATCAGAAGGAAAAATACATAAAAAAGAAAAAAATAGCTATCGTCAGAAAAATTAAATTTTTTCGACCGTGGGAACTAGGAAGAAAATGAGCGCAATATGATTTCCGTAGTATAAACAACCTCAGAAGATCGAGTAAGGAAGGCCAACTGTGTCCTAATCCAAGTTTAGTTTGCCATATGACCTCCACAAGTAAACCGATGTCGTATTGTATCTGTAGACGTACAAAAAATAAATCCATGTCGCTAAGCCTAATACGGAAAAGTCGCACGTTCGTTGGAATCAAGTTTAACGAGCGTGGTGGCGCTGTGGTTAGCATACTGGACTAGCATTCGGGAGGACGAAGGTTGAATCCCGTCTCCAGCCATCGTGATTTAGGTTTTCCGTGATTTCCCTAAGTCGTTTCAGGCAAATGCCGGGAGGGTTCCTTTGAAAGGGCACAGCCGATTTTCTTCCCCATCCTTCCCTAACCCGAGCTTGTGCTCCGTCTCTAATGACCTCGTTGTCGACGGGACGTTAAAAAAAACACTAACACACTAACTTGGAATCAAGTTATATACTACCTTATACAACAAAGACTCTACGCGCATTGGCGAAATCGGAAGACTGATACTGCACCAAACTGTCATCTAGTTTGTTTGTGGCAATGCTCTATCAGCGAGGTGAGTGAAAGGGACTGCTTTCCAACCAGTCTGTAGGAGTTTAATGGTGAGGACGGGTCTCCAAAAAATGTCGGCCAGTAAACAGCTCACCGCAAGATAGAAGTCAAGAATGTGTTTTAACTTATAATGTATACGCCCAACATCAATAGGGGTTAAAGACTAGCAGGGCGGACACAGAGAAATAACCGAGACGTGAATGTGTGAGTTTCTTGAGTCAGCATCAAAATAGTACGACGCACATATAGCCCCATCCCCAAAGGAACGGGTCTTCGTGGCCACCTCATTCCGTAAGCGAAAGATATGTCTTTTACTCATGAAACGAGTAGCCAATTGCTGTAGTTTCTTTACCATCATCGAGGGAGGCGGATTAACTTCTACCACCTAATAAGCTTTACATAAGACATATGTATCCAGTGTTCGAACAGTAAATGAACGCCTTTCGTGTTCTAGTATCGCTCCCTGAAACAGACTTCCAGTTGAGCGTTGCCATTTTGAGTGGACAACGATCAGTGATGTTACCGAGAGACGTATGCCGATCCACTACAGTAGCCCATGGAACAACGGCGTCATCAAAACATCGCAAAGTAAGAATCCTGCATTTACCATAATTAAGTAGTGTACCAGAACTTCGACAATAATCACTGATTACAGCCTTCACTCGAGGTATCTCCGTAAAACTGCGGAGTAGAATCATCACGTGATTGGCGTATGCATGAACAGCTATAGACCCTCCAGAAAGCGTCCAACCTTTCAGGTGGGATGCTAGCATCCAAAGTAGGGGCTCCACGGACAACACAAACTATGTCATAGACAGTGGGCTTCCTTGAGGCACACCCCGACGGCGATTTATCAGGGGCGTCAGTTGGCCATTAACAACCACCGAAGCTGAAATACCCGTAAACAGATCTGAGAGCACTCGCTGTCTGTCAACAGTAAAACCAACTGCCTCCAGAATCCGAATAAAGAAGTCGTTATTAACACAATCAAATACCTTTTCAAAGTCTAGGATAGCAATGACACAAGGGACGGGCGTTACAGCAACAACCGAAACCACGTCATGACATTCGATTATAGGGGTAAGAATGGTACGACCAGGTACGCAGCTTTGATGTTTTGCAACAAGTATCTCCAGCAGAGCCGACATTCTACTGTTAACTGCTCTCGCCACAGTCTTATAATCAAAGTTTAAGAAAGTAATTGGGTGAAAGCTATCAGGGGAAGCCGGTCCAGAGCGTTCGGGATGAAAACAATTTTTCCCATTGTGAACGAGGTCGCACAACTCTACCCTGTAACATTTCATTCAAGAGAGATTTAAAGGTAGCACCCAAAAACAGCCAAAAGCGCACGTAAAATTCCTTGGGAAGGCCATCCAGACCCGGAGACTTTTGAGAAGGCGATCCCACAATAAGTTTGTAAACTTCAGCAGGCTGAAATGCTACTAAGAGCGTTTCATTACGTCCAGGTGTAAGGGCCGCATCCAGGATGCTGCCTATCGGGTCGTAAACGGTTGCACTGGACACATCGATGTCGTAGATGTCTACATAGTATTGGTGTAAGACACGCTCTATATCAGCTTGCTCCGATACGATACGTCCATTATTTGCCTTGAGAGAATGAATAGTAGTGCGTCGGCGACGGGTCTGACGCCGAGGAAATGATAGAAGGAAGTCAGTTCTTCCGTCACCAATGTACGTGGCTTGGATCGCATTTTCAACCCTTCCATTTGTATTATTTTCAAGGTCAACAATTTTACCTTTACGTGCTTAACATCGTAATCATCATAAAGTTCACGCAGGATGGATAGTAATATTGGTAAGTTCTCCGAAAGTCTCACGTTTAGGCGGCCGAGAAAAGTATTAAAGTTTGACTGAGCCTCGGTTTTGCCAGCTGTGTCGACCAGTGAAGGAGGGATCAATACTTCCCAGTGCACCGGAGAGTACACTTCCACACGGCTCGCATCACGTCATCTAGAGAGGGGTCAGCTACGTGAGCGAAGTTTAACATCCACGGAGTGCGAAACAATGTGACTGGTTGCCGTTCTAGAGTGAGGGTTGTAGTCACAGCACAGTGATTCGTAAAGGAATCTGGGATGACTTCAACATTATGAAGACAATCACGCAGGTAGTGTGGTAAGTGAAACCTATCTAACCTGCTACTGGAAGTCTCAGTAAATTGGGTAAATTTAACTAACGTCGCATATTTACATATTCAGACGTCTTATAGGTGTAAGGAGCCGTCCAGTTCATGTATTTCATCACAGAAATTAAAATTGGGAGACTGATCTGCAGGACGCAACACAGTTAAAATTACCACACAACAGAATACCTGGAAGACTCTTACGAAACAGATAAACGATATCCTCGTTATAAAAACGTGATGGATCCACGGCGTGACCAGTGCCAGAAGGATTATATAAAAGAACCAAGGTAAGATGAAGAAGTTGATTCCCTGTGCCCCTACCAGAATCCAACATTTCCACCTTACCAATAGGTATGCCTTAGCCAAAAAATAAGGCGGTACTTGTAGGGAATTCAGCAAGTACATTAAAGATCACCCGAAAACCAGGTAAGCAAAAGTGCCTAAACAACACTCCTGTACGAAGACTACTTGAATCAGAAATGAATTGACGCAACGAAGCCAATCGCAATTGTGATTCCACACGATTAACATTTAAAGAAGGAGTGTGTATGCCCTCGTCGCAGCTATACAGAGCTATACGGGAAGTGTCCAAGCAGCTGAGAGTCAAGGTCCACTGCAGAATCCACAGAGACCAGAATCCCTGTCATCGCAACCTTTTTTTCATAGATTTCTTACGTTTCACCGCACGATCAGGTTGTATCCGTTCTTTCTGTGGGCTACGTGGCAAGGCGGCGTCTGCAGACGGAGATGTGGGAGGGGTCATAAACACAGCTTCCTGACCCTCAGAACAAGTGTCATGTAATGCAGTTCCAGTCATTAAGATGGAAGCATTCTGTGGAACTGGCAATGCTACAGGTCGCTAATTTTATGCTCTTTGGGAGTTCCTGTAGGCTGCCAATTCAGAATACTTTCGGCGTCGGAAGACGGAGGAGCAGGCAGACATTGCATCGTCTCAGGCTGTAACGGAGGACACAGAGACGAAGGGGGGACTGCTCCGTCTCACACACAGGCGGCTCAGATGGAGCCACTTCACGAACAGTAGGGATGCTGCAGATGATGACGCCTTCGCCCCTCACCGTACTGCGGACAGGAGGTATCGTAGCATTGAGAGGAGCAGGGGGGATAGTCGATGCGGAGGAGGTTGGCGGAGAAGGCACAGCCAAATCCTCACCATCAACATCTTGAGTGCGACGTCGCTTGTTTGTCACTGTTATAGGTTCTGCCCTGGGGGCAATAGGATTCTGAACCTGTCGCCAAGGTGAGGGAAAATTCATTGACACGATTATAAGTATTGACTTTCTGTTCTACATCTACATCGATAATCTGCAAATCATATTTAAGCGCCTGGCAGAAGGTTCATCGAACCACCTTCACGATTCTCTATTATTCCCATCTCGTATAGCGCGCGGGAAGAATGAACACCTATATCTTTCCGTACGATCTCTGATTTCCTTTATTTTATCTTTGTGATCGTTCCTCCCTATGTAAGTCGGTGTCAACAAAATATTTTCACTTTCGGAGGAGAAAGTTGGTGATTGGAATTTCGTGATAAGATTCCGTCGCAACGAAAAACGCCTTTCATTTAATGATGTCCATCCAAAATCCTGTATCATTTCTGTTGAAATGGTTCAGTATCGCCCGTCATTGAAAATAGGTACAACTTTTTTCGTTATTCTTGTCAGAACAACATATTTTTCGTCACAATAACTCAATTTCGCTTAATACACCGAAGCCGGAGACCAGTGTAGGAAAGAAGGACAATTTATTTATTTTAGTGATCGCATGTGCACTCCCACAAAATAAATCCCTACGTACAATTTGGTGAGATCTGTGAAATGAATAAATGTATGGTCATCTGCGAACCACAGATAGTGAATGTGTAATATATGATCATCTTTGACATGGTCCTTTGGTCACCTTAGGTGGAACCAAAGAGATGGAATTTACCTGAGCTTTGAGCGCCTGAAATGTGGCTCACCAGTACAGTAGCATGGTGCTCCCCTGCCTCGGCAGAGGTGCGAGATGACCTGAAGAACGGCCATGTTTCAACACTCTAGCACTGGATCTTGTGTTGGTAAGACCTGTCTTAGGTGTGCTCCATAAAGACAAAAGAGTGGAGAGCATGGTATGCATGTGAAATACTTAAGAGTAGTTTGGAATAATTATTTCTCTATTTCAGGAAATTTTGGGGGGAGAATTAAATGACAGGCAGGTAATCTTCGGAACTGACCAAGGTCACAATGAAACCATGTGTAGCAATAAATTGAAATACTTGCGAGTGCTAGAACTAAGTTGAAATACTTACGAGTGCTAGTACTAAGTTGAAATACTTCCGAGTGCTAAAGTTAAGCTGAATTACTGGCGTGTGTACTGTAAGTTGGAAATATTTAGGAAATGGCGTGTGTAGGACTTGAAATTAGATAAGAGCACTTCCACGTGGTGAGTACTGTGTGAGACAAAAGATAAAGAGAACTACTCGTCCAAGGTATCAGTTGAGGTCAGTTGAGGACTCGCGTGTGTGACGAATATGATCTTAATATTACTTTGCGTGTTATTTTTCCGTGGACGCTAGATTCAAACTCTAATACTCTGAGAGAGAAGCAAGGTGGGTCAGCCGTCTACCCAGCAACGCCACTTGGCTTGCATTGCACAAGAAGACGTGCATATATCCTCCAGAGTTCGTAGTAGGAAAGAAAAGTTACGAAGTTGGGCAGTTTCGTGTGAAACTGGGATGAATACTAATTGAAGTGGGGAAGCTGAAAGTGATTCTAACGCTGTGACTATTCTTTGTGATGTATTCTATGTTGCCAGTGTGATGTATTTAATGTAATTTAAGTATGTGCGGTTTGCAAGGGAGAGTAGCAAGATAGGTTCAGAGGCAGTGGGTTATGCATGTTTCTTTTTGTTCCACTCGGTCTGGAGTAAATTTTCGTGATGATGGGTGTGTGAGTCGAAGTGTGAGATATAGCAAAAGATCCACCATCCTATCCAGAAAGTGCACTGTAGCGTTAGATAATTACGAGACCATAAGATAGAGAATCACCAATGTAAAGCCAAGCCCACTGGGCGGAGTTTCTCATGTGTAATTGTTGTATAAAATGTAATAGTGTGTTTTGGTTATCTTTGAAACGTAATAGAATTTATCGGAATAAAAAAAGACACTGAAAAGAAAAGGATTGGTGGCCTTGTTCTTCGAATAGTGTGTAGTCAAGATATCCAGAATGTATAATATCTGCGCCATACATATTCAGTACGATGGCCACGTGTTGATCAAAGCCATTGGGTACGAAAGAAAATGTGGTATTGCCAGAGTGTAGTGAACAATCAGAGTTGTGTAAATTCCCAATAGTCAGATGTGCGTTATCCGTTTCCGTTGCGTAATATTCAAACAGGAAAATAGTTTGTAGCTTAACTGTAGGTACAAGAGCTCATAATCAGTCATTGATGTTACTCTAGAAATAAGAATAAATCCACTTGCTTGACAGACAATTCATCTTGCAGACCTGACTGCTTGATGCCACAGTATGAGCAACGCATGTGGGTGCCTCTCCCTGTGACACTCTCTCTCGTATTTCACGATAATATAAAACGTGCTGACTTCCTTTGAACTTTTTCGATGTACTCAGTCAGTCCTATCTGGTAAGGATCCCACACCACGCAACAGTATTCTAAAAGAGGACGGACAAGCGTAGTGTAGGCAGTCTCCTTAGTAGGTTTGTTACATTTTCTAAGTGTCCTGACAATGAAACGCAGTCTTTGGTTAGCCTTCTCCACAACATTTTCTATGTGTTCCATCCAATTTAAATTGTTCGTAATTGTAATTCGTAGGTATTTAGTTGAATTTACGGCTTTTAGATTAGACTGTTTTATCGTGTAACCAAAGTTTAACGCGTTCTTTTTAGCACTCACGTGGATGACCTCACACTTTTCGTTATTTAAGGTCAACTGCCTCTTTTCGCACCGTTTCGATATTTCATGTAAATCGTTTTGCAGTTTGTTTTGATCTTCTGGTGACTTTATTAGTTGATAAGCGACAGCGTCATCTGCAAACAACCGAAGACGGCTGCTCAGATTGTCCCCCAAATCGTTTATATAGATAAGGAACAGCATAGGGCCTATAACACTACCTTGGGAAACGCCAGCAGTCACTTCTGTTCTACTCCATGACTTTCCATCAATCACAACGAACTGTGACCTCTCTGACAGGAAATAACAGATCCAGTCACATAACTGAGACGATATTCCGTAAGCACGTAATTTCACTACCAGCCGCTTGTGTGGTACAGTGTCAAAAGCCTTCCGGAAATACAGAAATACGGAATCGATGTAAAGTTCCTTGTCAATAGCACTCAGCACTTCATGTGAATAAAGAGCTAGTTGTGTTTCACAAGAACGATGTTTTCTAAACCCCTGTTGACTGTGTGTCAATTGTTCATAATGATCAAAAGCAGAAGTAGGTCCGACGACGGGAGTGGAAGGAACAAGAAGAGCAACCGTCAATTTGCGACGTTGCACTAATGATGGCCTTAATACAAGAAACCCTCCGTGGGCTGTAGACCGAACGTGACCACTTTCATTACACAGGAAGCAGGTTCCCTCTTGACCAATATACATGACACGAACGAGGAAACCACACACTTGTAAATGTGATGGAATATTGCGTTTGACATGCATTTCTGTGTAAAGAATCCCACTATAACACTTTATCTGTGTTGAGCAGACCAGCGTTCACGACGGATGTTTTTCACGTTACCATAAGGTGTCAGTATGTCCTTCAGAAAGTTATCATCTACTTCCGGGGGGAGGTTGAATACCCGAACATTGGTATAGTCAATTTCTGCATCTGCGAGTGACACCATACTAAAGGAATGATCGCGACTTGAGAATTATGTCGCGACAGTAATCTTTCGACGTGAAGGGGATCCATAAATTTCACGTAAAACAAGTACTCGTCCGCATCAAAATAAGCAGCAGAGTGGTTCTGGACGGAAGCGCCTAGAACCGCTCGGCCACAGAGGCCGGCATTCTATTTTTTCGCTGCGTTTCTTGCACCATGATGTCTCCCATGGCTCCAAGAAACATTACACGCAGAGGTATCGTCAGTTTTAGTTTGGACAAGTCCACGCGTCATGTGCAACCCAATTCGTCAGAAATTTAGATGTAGATACGATCAAGGTCACTTCAGAACATGTTCGCACGTCTTATGTCGACTCTGATTAGTATGTGTTTTATGTCAAGTTCATAGACCCGCTTCACGTTGACAGGCTCCTTTTGTGGTACGGCCAAGTCCCTTTCACTCATCGCGATGGTTCTAATAGAATGGTTATTCTGGCAAACGCGGAAATAGAATATAGGGATGTTAGGGTGTTTCCTCCTTCCACCCGCAGTTGATGACAATTTCCTCAAGTCTGTCCTGCTTCCGTTTGGGAATATACGGAATATAGTGCAGGAACGCTGGTCCACTCAACACCGTTTATAAGTTAACAGCGGAGTTTGATCACCGGACGCTGTAGTCAAACGGAATATTCCCTCTAATTTGTAGGTCTGTGGATATAGGGTGCGTATAATTTACACTGGAAAAGAAGGCGCTTGTTTTATATGTGGTGAAAGTGGACACCTCCGTACAAATTGCCCGCGTCGTGTCGCGGTCTTAAAATCCAATTATAAACAACGTAAAAGGCTAACTTTAACGAATCCGGTTCCCCAAGTGGTAGCCACTGTGCCCAACCACGTTTCTGAAGGACAAGGCGAGCCATTGTGTGATGATCCTAGCGCGTTTCCGCCGTTAACATCGCGTCGGGACTTCGCCACTGTAGGTTCCGAACCGCCACAACCTTCAATTCAAAACAAGCCAAGACGGACACAAGATAGTTAGGAATCCGGCTATTTCTCTTCGCTTCTCCGTTGTACTGAAAAGACTGCGCGGGAGGAGGCCCCTGCCCTCCCTAAGATTTGACTGGATGATAACATGTCGGTTGCTATTCAAGAGTCGGCAGCGTCCAACACACTCCCTAACCTGACTCCCAAGACCGAGACCGCCTCTTTGGAATCACCGGATCATGGACTTGATCGAGAGCTCCGTACTTTAATCACGGACTCGCCAGTCATTTCTAAGTCTGTAACGTGTTCTCGATCTTCTTCTGCGCCCCCCGGAAGCATAAAGCGTACCACAAGCCACTGCTGATCGAACCCTGATCGACCGAAGTGTGCAAGCGGCACATGTGGTGACTGTATAAGACGTGCTGTCAGTTTCCGATTCCGTTTATTCCCAGGAGGCGCACCGCCTATCTGTACCTGATACTGAATTTCCGCAGGACACCCTCCCCCAACGTTGCCCCATACAGCAGTCGCCTTCGCGCACAGCACCAACAAACAACGTTTCCAACCTGAGCACGCGGCACCACCAAAAAAGAAAAAAACTGGTGGAAGAGAGAGATCCACCTTTTTACATTCAGATTCATCCCTTGATTCTGCCATGGACTTTTAACGGTCATTTCAAGTAATCAACTGCATAGTTTTGGTCATCGATTAATGCAAGCCTTTACCTTCCTTACCTAGAATGTGAACCAAGCCGGTCGGAGTGGCCGAGCGGTTCTAGGCGCTTCAGTCTGGAACCGCGCGACCGCTACGGTCGCAGGTTCGAATCCTGTCTCGGGCATGGATGTGTCTGATGTTCTTAGGTTAGTTAGGTTTACGTAGTTCTAGGGGACTGACGACCTAAGAAGTAAAGTCCGATAGTGCTCAGAGCCATTTGAACCATTTTTTTATGAACCGAATTAGTTCCGAGCTTAGACTTACGGTGCTGCGACAATTTATTTAAGGTTCAGGTGCAGACGTGGTATTCTTGCAAGAAGTGTTATTTCAAAATTTTTCTCTTCTAGGCTTTTCTACCTTTTTTAATGTGGCTCCTGGTACTGCGTTATTTTACAGAGAGTGAATATCACTGACTGATTTCGAAGTTCTTGATAACGGTCGAAAAATAGGGTGCGCTTTTTGTGATTTTACTTTGATTCTTCTTTATGCCCCTTAAGGATCTGGTCACTCCACAGATTGTGCTCGTTTTTGTAAAGAGGATATGATTTATTTATTTCGTAAAACTCCGCAGAATATTCTGTTAGGAAGACATTTCAATTGTGTTTTGCGTCCTGTTGATCAGACTCCCAATTTTAATTTCACTAATGAACTAGATGATTTTGTACATCCTTGAGGTGCGTGGATCTGTCAGTGTCCCACTCGCCGAAGGTAGACACATGTTACAGCTACTTCCAGCAGCCGATTCCATCGCTTTTATCTTTCTGGCTGTTTATGTGGACAGCTGTTAGCGATAGACGTGATACTAGCTTGTTTCACTGCTCACTGTG
Organism: Schistocerca gregaria; assembly: GCF_023897955.1. NCBI lineage: Eukaryota > Metazoa > Arthropoda > Insecta > Orthoptera > Acrididae > Schistocerca > Schistocerca gregaria. The sequence goes on from NC_064931.1 coordinate 842,190,110, forward strand.
CCTTGCAGTAACTTTAAGGGAATATGTGAAATTAGCTGAAATTTGACATTTCTGCTCTATAATGTACTTTTAACATACTTGAACACTTTGGTACATAATACATTAAAATCAGACAATTATGAGACTTTCAAATAATATTTTGAATGTTGACGTGTGATTGTCAAAGTTCGCGGTTCCACATATAGTGCCACAGTTGAGCAGTCACATCGTGGGAACTACATAGTCTAGAGGGCTGTGAATTGCTTTCTTTTGTGCCTAGTGCTATGTCTCAGAAGTTGGCATTGCGAATAAACAAATCAGTCCTTTGTTTCTGATACTAGTTTTCGCTGAAAGCAGATTGATTATGGGCTATTTTTGTAGTAAACTAACTTCTATTGCTTTTTATACTTAAATAAAATGACTAAGCATTAAACTAAATTCAAGAAACGCAAATTTGCGTGTACTTTTTTTCATCGAATATCAACCGATGAAAAGCCTAGTCATGCTTTATGTCCACCTCCACCAAACACTTGATGTAAATGTAGGCAAGCTCAATTTTCTGGTACCCTGCATGAATTAACACATAAACATTCTCTTCCTATGACAGTAATGGAGACAACCGAACCTATTTACAGAGATTTGGCAAATGTGAATGAGTCCTTCAATAATGTTGTGTGGTGCCGTGGGCCTAAAAAGTATTTGTTGGCCTTATGACTGAAGTTAGTAGTGTCTGATGCTATGTAACTTTTAATTGTGGGGACTATGAAAGACTTAAAGTTCTGGAGAAGTTAGGGGTACGATTTGGACAGACACAGCTAAAGAACTGCGGGAACTGGATTAGCTTCGTGTATATTAGCTGCTCATCAAATGACAAAAGAAGCAAGAAAGAAAAGGAGGCGGCAAGCACTGGGCCGTTCTCACACTGATGAAGACACAGATAATGGGGAACGGCAATTCTAGTGTATAAAAAAAGCAGAAATGTAAGTCTGCATAATAATTTGTAATAAAAAGTTTTAAACCTCAATATCTCTTAACTACATTTTTTGCAATAAATGACCCGTTTCCTAAAAAAGTACTAATGGTAGAGACATCCCAGTTTCACATGACACAGGTTCGAATCCTGCCTGGCGCATGGATGTCTGTGATCTCCTTAGGTTAGTTAGGTTTAAGTAGTTCTAAGTTCTAGGGGACTGATGACCTAAGATGTTACGTTCCATAGTGCTCAGAACCATTTGAACCATTTGAACCTAACCTAATGCTATGTCCAAGTGAGGGACTAGCAAAGTGACAGGCCTCGGGTTTCGATCCCTGCCCGCCTTGTGTCCACCCGGCCTGAAGCTAACTGTGTCCGTTCAATCGTGTAGGCACAAAAAAAAGTCGGTAGAGCCCTTGCCTGTGAGAGGCGAAGGTCTGGAGTTTCAGTCTCGGTCCGGCACACAGTTTTAATCTGCCAGGAGGTTACAGAGACAAATAGCTTTGTAAAAATATCTGTTAATAATAAACAAAAAATATTGCAAAATCGTCCTTCAAAAAAGTTAGTCGTCTATAACAAGCCATTAGTTACTTTATGATTTGAACGTTATTATTTCCAAATCCTTTCACTACAGAGTTATTTCTTCTTAGGGTTAACCACCAATCTTAAGAGGTTTAATCTCGTGTTTTTGTAAGTGCAAATTGATCCACTCTATAGTGCAATAGTGGCCCATTTTTTTGTTTTCTAAAGCAACCGTTCGTTCGTATAGTAAGCCAGTTAGTCAGGCTCCAGCTCTTGACTGATATACGTCTACTTAGCGGCAACTGTCCGCCCCCAGTAGCTGGGTGGTCAGCGCGACGGACTGTCAATCCTAAGGGCCTAGTTTCGATTCCCAGCTGTGTCCGAGATTTTCTCCGCTCAGGGACAGGGTGTTGTGTGGTCCTAATCATCATCATTTCATCCATCAAGTCGCTGAAGTGGCGTCAAATCGAAAGACGTGCACCAGGCGAGCGGTCTACCCAACGGGAGGCCCTCGTCACACGACTTTTTTTTTTTTTTTTTTATAGCGGAAACTGAGTGTTAACCTCTATCTGTGATTTCCTCTTTTCTGTTTAAGAGGTTTAATTTCGGTTGTTGTAAGTGTAAATTAATTCACTCTGTAATGCCCTAGTTGCTCACTCAACATCCAAATACACAGCTCATTAACGGATAAGCGTCCGTTGTTGACATATCAGGAGGGTAGCAAGCTGTATATCTAGAAGTCTGTCTGCTTTTATAGTTTACTTCTCCAGTTAGTCTTGCTAGGACGGTTAGGATGTATGCATGCTATGTGCAGATGAAGGAGCAGCTGGCCGAGCTTTTCGCCTCGTTCCATTACCTTCAGGCTGCTGCCTCTGGGTCTAGCGGTGGTGGCGAATCTGGCAAGTTGCGTGGGACACCTCAGGTGTCGCTCGTTTGGCCCATCAGCACAGCTTTCGGGGCACCCTCACAGCAGGGTGGGTGGCAGGTGGTAATGCGTTCGCGTCGCTCAAGGCGGAGGGACGATGTAGAGACTGGCTGACTGGTCTCGCCCATTCACGCTGTGAGTGGACGGGTGGCCGTTCCTTCAGCAGGGTCTGTGATGGCACACGGGGGGGGGGGGGGGGGGGGGGAGGATCTTACTAGTTCCAGGGGTAGGCACGTTATGAAGGCCCTTAAACAGATAGCGTTCAGGGTTGGAAAATAAGCCATTGTGCACTCGGTCTCTCTGCTGGGGGACATTCTACACGTTGTGGACGTGGTCTTACTTGTGGCTCTCGAGCGTGCAGGATGTTGTTGTCTGAGAGATATGGCTCATGTCGGCACCAGCAATGCCAGTCACGTGGGTTTATACAGGCGTCTGGCGTATGTGGTAAAGACTGGAGGACTCACGTGTGGTATGTAAGCAGAGCTTGCTATTTTCCGCATTGTTCCCAGAGTTGATGACGGTCCTTTGGGCTGGAGCTGAGCGGACGGTCTCAACCAACAGCTTTGTCGACGGTGATTGTCCTGGCTGCAGAATTCTAGGCCTACGTTATCGTGTGAGGAATTGCAAGACTCCCTTTGGTAGAGGCCATAGGAGTGTTCACTGCAGCTTGGTAGATCAGGGGTACACTGTATGAAGGAAGCAGTTACCTGGGTAGAAGAGTACTTGTGGAGTGCAAATATGGTTTTTAGGCCACACGGTGACTGTAAGTGCTCTGATGAACACTCGCCCATCGATAAGCAACAATAGAAGTCAGACAACGTTCAGAATAAAGGCGGTTCGACTGTTAAAATTTTATCAGTAAATTGCCGAAGTGTTTGTAATAAAGGTCCTGAATCTAGTGCCCTCCATGAAATAATTCTTGGGTCCGAGAGTTGACTGAAACCTGAGGTGGAAAGCTCTGAGATCTTTAGTGAATCGTAGAACGGATATCGGCAAGACTGTTTCGAGGCCATAGGAGTGTTCATTGCAGCTGCCAACAATATCGTCTCTATTGAGGTCGACGTTAAGCGTGTCAGTGAAGTTATCTGGACACGTACAACAGGTATAGATGAAACCCAGTAGTTACAGTATGTTTTTACCGGCCACCCGATCCCGCTGCCCAATTCTAGTGTCATTGAACGAATGTCTACGGTCAGTAGCGCGTAAATACCCTCGTTATAGAGATCACTTGAAGGCGACTCTAAACTACAGAGTATAGATTGTGATGTCTATGGGTTCATCGCCGGAGAGACCATCATGTCAAATATTTTTGAACACGTTTCCTGAAAACTTTTTTGCGCTAGCTCGGCAACCAACACACAATGGAAATATCTTAGACTTCGTACTTATAAATAGGCTGGACCTTATCCGCAATGGAAATACAGAACATGATAATATAGCGACTGTGATTACGAAAGTTAATAAATCAGTAAGAAGGTTATTAGAGAATTTCTGCTAGATAGAGCAGAAAAGCAGCTGTTAGCATCTCACATAGAGGGTGAACTGACATCACTTAGTTCCAGTGAGATGGATGATTAGGAAATATGGGCAAAGGGTAAGCAAATTGTAAATCTGGGTCTGCATAGTGACAGGCCCAGTAAGTGGATAAAGGATGGAAAATATCTACCATGCTTTAATAACGAAATTCGGAATATGCTGAGGAAGCATATGCTCATAAGAGACACCTGTCTGTGAAAACATATAAGCGCGAAGTTTACAACAATCACCATCGCCGCACGTTAACAAAAGATCTGCCATAGTTCACAAGAAAACTCTGCTCCTATGTAAAATCGCTAAGCGGGTCTAAGGCTTCCATTCAGTCACTTGTTGAGCAATCTGGTGCGGCAGTAGAAGACAGCAAAGAGAAGCCGAATTTTTAAATTTTACGTTCGAGAAATCGTACACACAGGAGAATCATACCAACATACCGTCATTTGACCATCGTACAGACCCCCTTATGGACGACATAGTACCTGGCGTAGAGAAACAACTAAAAGACTTGAAAATGAATAAATCACCATATCCGGATAGAATCCCAGTGCGGTATTACAAAGAGTACTCTATGGCATTGACCCCTTACATAGCTTGTATTTATCGTGATCACAAACTTGGGAGTGGCTCGAAGACTTCTTAAGTAGTGGACACTAGTGTGTTGTCCTCCATGGCTAGTGTTCATTCGAGATAATTGTATCGTCAAGAGTATCGCAGGGAAGTCTGACACAAGGTCCGTTGTTCTCTGTATGCATAAATGATTTGGCAGACAGGTTGGGCAGCAAACGGCGGTTGTTTGCTGACGATGCTGTGGTGAAAGGTAAGGTGTCGAATTTGAGTGACTGTAGGACGATACAAGACGACTTAGACCTAATTTGTGGTTGGTGTGAGAAATGGCGCTTACACGTAAATGTGGAAAAATGTAAGTTAATGCGGATGAGTAGGAGGAACAGACCTGTAATTTTCGGATACAGTATTACTAGTCTCCTGCTTGACACAGTAAATTCATTTGAATATGTGGGCGTAACGTTGCAAAACAATATGAAATGGACCGAGCATGTGTGAACTGTGGTAAGGAAGTAGAATTGTCGACTGGGGGAATTTCAGGAAAGAGTGGTTCACCCGTAAAGGAGACCGCATATAAAACTCGTGTGCGATCTATTTCAGAGTACTGCTCGAGTGTTAGGGATCGGTACCAGGTCCAATTGAAGGAAGACATCGAAGGAATTCAGAGACGGGCAGCTAGATTTCTTACCGGTAGGTTCCAATAACTGAAATGGGAATATCTGGAGAGGAAGTGACATACTTTTCAGGAAAATCTATTCAGAAAATTTAGAGAACTGACCGCACCCCTGAGCCTCAGAAAACACAAAAATAGGTCGAAAGCAGTGAATATATGGGATGCTAGTTCATCCAGCCAGATGCCACAACAACACAACTGTCATTCCTTAATCTTCATCCATCCAGGTCCCAAATTCCTCAAACGGAAACCCTCCGAAACGAAATCTCCAAATACCTGTCTTACCGAAAAACCGTCTGACTCGAAATCTCCAAATAACTGCCTTTTATGCCCTTTAAAATTCTCTTGTAAAAGCTTCCACTCAAAACTCCTGCAGCAAATCACTGGATCCCAGTTTCCACTCCAGACTGCTCCAAAAATCTCCTGCACCATTTTCGGTTAAGAGGCAATCTTCACAGCCCTTACCACAGCCTCAAACGTCAACCCTCCCCCCCCCCCCCCCCCCAACCTCATAAATACCGCTTCCTCCCCCCTCCAGATAGCACAGCAAAGGAGTAGGAATCTGAAGTCAGTCCTCACTTATCACGTCATGTAACTGCCGATTATGGCCCAACTCGGCAAATAAAACTAATTACAGATTTTTCGTTAAGAACGGACTAACTCTTGAACAATGCAGGCCTGACATAAAAACGAAAATATAAAATCTAACTTTCAAATCTCGTCTTTAATCGTATTCCTATCAAAGATTATTCATGTACAATGGTCAATCTAACCATTATCTGAAGCAGTGTCCATATACCACATCCCCGGCCACATGTAATATCTGTTACTGGCCCCATTCCGCCCATTCCTCAAAGTGAAGAGCCCAACCTGTGGCACCCAAACCAGAGTTAATAGTTCTCATATAACTGATTCACAGACCATCCCACCCCAAAAGCTCCCTCCACCCGCTTCCCACAGCGCAATTCAACATTCAGAATATCCACCCATTCCAAAGGCCACACAACATACAACAGTTTTTCCTTGCTACCTGCTCTCCATTCCAATTAAACACTAAAGCCTCCTACGTCCACATCTAAGTGTTTGTATTGAACCGCCTTGGAAAATTAGTTTAAACCCATCCCAGACACTAACCTATCCCTTAACCTTTCTACTCTTAAATCAAAGGACGACAGCAGTGCAGTATAGTGCTCCAAAATATCCACTCCGTGTCAACCAAAAAAAAAAAAAAGTTATGCATGCACATCACATGCCAGCACTGTATCGATATTTACATCACGAATGAGACGTTCTGGCAATCCCATCGTTCTATCAGAGCCTCGCCTTATATTCCACAACATATACTCTTCCAAGTATTGGATTGCCTTTTAATATCTTAGTGGCAACCACCCTGCTTCCTCCTACCAACATTTGCACAATAATGGACCTTTACCGTACGACGTAAGCGAATTCATCCTCATTGCGTACTGTCTACATTAGACTTTCACTATTTCCGATGAACCCCTATTCGATTACTCCTAATTGCCAACAGTCGATAAGAGCACTAAACCCTTTTTCTTACCTGTTGTTCCTAGTTCCATTGCCTAGACAACATACCACAGACAGAGCTTAATATATCACTTGTAACAGGCGATATTAAACAAACAGTCGATAAAAATCGCAATCCCACTATCTGTCACTGTTGTATTACTAACAAACATCTGAAAGAATTCTCGCTCTTCTTTATAGAATCTCATAACCACCATTTACATTGCAATACTCCACACTCCTCCATCATGAATCGTACTTATTCTCTCGAGTCCTACGTTTCCTCAGACCCAACAATCCTGCCGTGACATATAATCCTACCATTATATCAGTTCAGTGTTTTTCAAGATCTGTGCGTAGATCCTCACCAGTTGCATTCACAAATACCTAAATTAATTCCTGTGTTTACCTATCAGCCAATGTACTTCAGTCTCGTTTTCTCTCCCTATGACCAACTCCTGTACGATACAATCTTCTATTCCACATTTGTATATCTTGAACTTGAATGGGCATACGAACCGTTATAGCATTCTGGTCTGCTGTTGCAGCTCAAGAGCTATGCATTTTCAGTAAATTACTTCGCCTTATCTCTTCCTTTCTATCCAACCACAATTTCTCTGTCTCCATTAACAAAACCAAGCTTCCTGCTGAGTAGTAAGCCCAAACGATGTGTCATATTCCCATTTTTATATGTCCTACACAAAGCCAACACGCCTAAGACACCTCCTCCAACAAATCTCCTCCAGTATTCCGATGACACCACTGTTCTAGCCTTGTACCCTTTGCTCCAGAAATTCCAACGGCTGTTCCAAATCCATCTGATCCAAATTACCTCATAGTGAAACAAGTGGCTACTCACGCTATACTCTTGGAATACGCAGGAAATAATTATGAGGCTATCCACCCATGGCATCAGCCCCCATGACATTTACTTTGCCATTCAAGAACATCCCATCCAAATATCCAACAGCCTAAAATACTTCGGATTGACGTTAGATCACCAACTAACACAGGAAACCCACTTGCTAATAGTTCCACAAAAAGCTGACAACAGAACTGAACTACTAACTGTCCAAACGTGTATTTCCACTGCTCCCAAAGTTAGTCAAGCTCTACAGTTCCTGGAGCGCTACGCACTCTAACTGACAGTGACCTACAACATACCCTGACCTACAAGCATCCCATGTCAATGTATAAACTACCCCAACGCTTTCTTCCATACAGAACACCTACAACTATACACTATTACCCGTAAACTTATCACTTACCACCCTATACTTCCCCTGTGCTCTGAAGCTATATCAACACATTCTCCCAACATTAACCTACACAACCTCCACATCTTGTCCCAATGCAGCTTTAATCAGCTCCCTTAACAGTCCATGAAATCCGCTCTAATTTATATCCGTCCTGTCATATTTATCAGAACCCCTCTGTCCTGCCATCTTACAAGAAATCCCCTGAGTGCAAGATAGCAAAAGGTGAATGATATTTACCACATTCGACACCTCCCATATTGTCTGCCATGCTACAACAATACTGGCTATTAATGGTGACGTGGTACGGGACTGGAGATGCCCAATGGTGAGCACAGGATGAGGGTACAGGCGTAGTTGAACTGCTTAGTCGTTGAATTACTCAAAACAGTACCACAGTGCTAGTGTTGATTACATGTACAAAAACAGTAACCAAAGTTGACAGTTCATCAGAAACGAACCCAAGGAATTTCGGAGAATGAGAAAGAAGTGTCAGACGAAATATTAGCGGTTTTGCAAAATGATTCAGTGGAATATGTTGTGTCGTATACTTTCGACTGTGTGGAAAATGTAAACGAAGAGTACAATGATGATATTATGTGCTTAGCAAGTGAAAGTGATACCGAAATAGTTCAAAAGGCTCTGAGCACTATTGGACTTAACATTTAAGGTCATCATTCCCCTAGAACTGAGAAGTACTTAAACCTATCTAACCAGAGGACATCACACACAGGATTCGAACGTGCGACCGTAGCAGTCACGTGCTTGCGGACTGAAGCGCCTAGAACCGCTCGGCGTGCTACGCTCCATGCAATTTACAGCATATGCCTGTGAGTTATCCACTATGTTATGCGCATCAAATTGCGCAAGAGATAGAATACAGTGATTTCAGGGGAAGCAGTGGATTGTTGCATAAATGCAAACAGTAATACACAATTGGAAGTTGTAAGATAAAGAAATTTCAAACAAAGTGTCAACTTGTCGATACACAGAAGGTTGTGGAATCGGCCTAAAAATTTTTAGAACTAAACAGTTAATTCCACTGTTAAGTAAGAAATTTCTTTTCAACTCCAACCAGTCGGGATTTCGTCATGAAATGCATGTCAAAGGAATACTGTAAAATGGAGGTAAAAAGAGAGTTGGGTCAATACCAACTAACATCAGTGCTCTAGCGCTGTCGTATACAATTTTGCAGAGTGTAAATCTGAATGGTAAGTCAGCTGGAAAGTTATTTTTTGTGCTGCGAGAAGTTGGAGGCGCTCTGACCTGTACGTTTCATTAGCGTGTTCGTGATCCTGCAAAGACAATAGGGATTATTTATGTCACAGCAAGCAAGAGTGGGAAAATGGGGGTAAGAGAACTACAACTATGGTATGACAGATGCTTTTGGCCAATAGCTAATCACAATAACTTGCTTTATTTCCCGCTCCTGGTTTGTGTATAAAATGATAGTCCATAGAGCAAACTATACACCCTGAAAAGTGTGTGACATTGCAATTGATACCACCAGAGTCAGAATTTGTTCATTGGTTGCACCACCCTTACACCTTCGTGCGTTTTGAAGGGTGAATGCCTAGCTCCACGTCCTGCACCGTTCGTAGCTCCCAGGAAGTTCGTCTTCGATTTAATGGTGCGAAGACTTGAGATCACTGTGTAGCGCCATTTCTCATTTGATGCCCATGGTGCAAGTTAATGGATGATTTTGAGCCGGCTGGTGTGGCCGAGTGGTTCTAGGCGCTACAGTCTGGAAACGCGCGACCGCTACGGTCGCAGGCTCGAATCCTGCCTCGGGCATGGATGTGTGTGATGTCCTTAGGTTAGTTAGGTTTAAGTAGTTCTAAGTTCTAGGGGACTGATGACCTCAGAAGTGAAGTCCCATAGTGTTCAGAGCCATTTGGGCATATTTTTATTATTTTAAACATTTCTAGAATTTCAACGCTGTCCACCTTGTGAAGGGTAATACGTACAACCCGTAGAAGGTTGATCTCTGCACCTCCCGGACAGTCATTTTCTATCGGCCTCCTGATGGACGCGGCGAGTCATTAGCAGCCAGCTTTTTTACTGTCATAACTGTCAACGCAACGCTTCCTAATGAGCCTTACAAAAGATGGGAGTTGCTATCTCGCACTCAAGGGGTTCCTTGTTAGTGCTCTTTGCTCTTGTCATCACCAGTTCCCTCCTCCCAAATTCTAACGCCTGTTTCGGAACCTCCCCCTTTTCACTCTCCCAAATCTCTGAAAGAAACTTCTGTCCACGTAAAAGTGATACTAAGCGCCACCGAAAAAACTACAAATCCCATATTACCTTTAATCCTTGCAGTGTACAAGAGAGTACGGAAAATTAATGCCTCCTAATTTTATATGTAATAACACTTAAAGCTTTTTAAATAAAACAAACATTATTAACATTCTACGTCCTTATTCTTAATGTCTGCGTATTTATTGATCCTCATAGTCATCCAGCCTACGAACACGTTTCTTACAACGAGAGACTAAATTGTTGATAACTTAATTGTACATTGAAGTGTTTTTTGACGTAGCCACTGCATTACCTCATCACTGTCAAAGTGAACGCCTCGAAGGTGCTCTTAGGGTTTTGAAAACAGATGAAAATCGGTTGGGTCGAAATCGGGAGTGTGTGGAGGATGATCGATGATAGTCGACACGAAGCAATTGATCGTTGCAGATGTCGCAAGGTGAGTGAGTAGTCTACCATTGTTATGGTGAAGGAGTGTGTGCTGCACGTGTGGACGGAACGAGCGGGATGAAATAACAATAACGAAAATGAAAATATAAATTTATAGTGTGTAAATAAAATGTTACTCTTATATACACTACTGGAAACTGAAATAAGAACACCGTGAATTCATTGTCCCAGGAAGGGGAAACTTTATTGACACATTCCTGGGGTCAGATACATCACATGATCACACTGACAGAACCACAGGCACATAGACACAGGCAACAGAGCATGCACAATGTCGGCACTAGTACAGTGTATATCCACCTATCGCAGCAATGCAGGCTGCTATTCTCCCATGGAGACGATCGTAGAGATGCTGGATGTAGTCCTGTGGAACGGCTTGCCATGCCATTTCCACCTGGCGCCTCAGTTGGACCAGCGTTCGTGCTGGACGTGCAGACCGCGTGAGACGACGCTTCATCCAGTCCCAAACATGCTCAATGGGGGACAGACCCGGAGATCTTGCTGGCCAGGGTAGTTGACTTACACCTTCTAGAGCACGTTGGGTGGCACGGGATACATGCGGACGTGCATTGTCCTGTTGGAACAGCAAGTTCCCATGCCGGTCTAGGAATGGTAGAACGATGGGTTCGATGAAGGTTTGGATGTACCGTGCACTATTCAGTGTCCCCTCGGCGATCACCAGAGGTGTACGGCCAGTGTAGGAGATCGCTCCCCACACCATGATGCCGGGTGTTGGCCCTGTGTGCCTCGGTCGTATGCAGTCCTGATTGTGGCGCTCACCTGCACGGCGCCAAACACGCATACGACCATCATTGGCACCAAGGCAGAAGCGACTCTCATCGCTGGAGACGACACGTCTCCATTCGTCCCTCTATTCACGCCTGTCGCGACACCACTGGAGGCGGGCTGCACGATGTTGGGGCGTGAGCGGAAGACAGCCTAACGGTGTGCGGGACTGTAGCCCAGCTTCATGGAGACGGTTGCGAATGGTCCTCGCCGATACCCTAGGAGCAACAGTGTTCCTAATTTGCTGGGAAGTGGCGGTGCGGTCCCCTACGGCACTGCGTAGGATCCTACGGTCTTGGCGTGCATCCGTGTGTCGCTGCGGTCCGGTCCCAGGTCGACGGGCACGTGCACTTTCCGCCGACCACTGGCGACAACATCGATGTACTGTGGAGACCTCACGCCCCAAGTGTTGAGCAATTCGGCGGTACGTCCACCCGGCCTCCAGCATGCCCACTATACGCCCTCGCTCAAAGTCCGTCAACTGCACATACGGTTCACGTCCACGCTGTCGCGGCATGCTACCAGTGTTAAAGACTGCGATGGAGCTCCGTATGCCACGGCAAACTGGCTGACACTGACGGCGGCGGTGCACAAATGCTGCGCAGCTAGCGCCATTCGACGGCCAATACCGCTGTTCCTGGTGTGTCCGCTGTGCCGTGCGTGTGATCATTGCTTGTACAGCCCTCTCGCAGTGTCCTGAGCAAGTATGGTGGGTCTGACACACCGGTGTCAATGTGTTCTTTTTTTCCATTTCCAGGAGTTTATGTCCGCTTTCTTTCACGCAATTGGCACATTTATTGCCATTTTTGTATGTAACTGCTACTACAACACGCAAACATCACTGCGATTAATTAACCATTGTCGTTTCGTTATTGTTCGATTTCAAGAACTACTGTGATATAAGTCATCTAAATGTATATTTGAAAGTGGTATAAGTGGGAAAATTAAATGACCAGATACCATATTTCACTACAGTAAAGTAAAATGTATGTATCCACAGGTTCATTCTCTAAACAAAAGTGTCTTACTCCACAAAATTAGGATGATGTACTTACTAATGTTTGACAGCATGAATGTTGTCTAATGTGTCGTTACATGTAACCTCCAAATATCTAGAAAGATACGTCGAGATGTTTTTACATCATATCTACGACACAGGAACTGTAACTAACCCAGTAACGAGATAGCAAACTGCTACCGTCGTTTGACAGATTCCAGGATCTTGCCGTAAGACTGGAACCCTTAGAGAGTTGTATTGGTAGAGGAGATAAAGAAAACGCGGTCCGTTTTGCAAGCCAGAGAGCGTCACAGGGATGCCCTTCCACCTCCAGTAGCATACGCAACGTAGGGACTCTGCGCATTAAGTAGATGTTCCATGCCAAAATTCCGAAAGTATAGGTTACAGGAAGAGCCAAGCAATAAATAATGTCCTTTCATTTATAAATCGAAAAATTACCAATGCATTAAATCAGAGACATACAGCGATATATAGACTGTCTTTCTCGTCGCTCATTCTCAGATTTGCCGGCCGGGGTGGCCGAGCGGTTCTAAGCGCTTCAGTCGGGAACCGATCGGCATCTACGGTCGCAGGTTCGAATCCTGCCTCGGGCATGGATGTGTGTGATGTTCTTAGGTTAGTTAGGTTTAAGTAGTTCTACGTTCAAGGGGACTGATGACCTCAGATGTTAAGTCCCATAGTGCTCAGAGCCACTTTCAGCCATTCTCAGATTTAACCAGAAAGAATGTTGTGACAATGATACGTGAAATAGCCTACGTCACAGGTCGTAAGATGTTGATGAAGAAAAGTATTGACTGACCAACTGAAAGTGAAACATCCTTCGTGTGGCGTCACTAATCTGAGTGATAATCACATAATAGCCCAGCATTTGTCTCCGTCTGTATAGGCCAATATCAGTGACATAAATTTTATCTCCCAGCATTCAGGGAACTATCGGAAAATGCTTCAGCGGTCAACGTCTTTAGAAGTGCATAATCTTTGCGTCTTCCTAATATTACCCACAGCTGTTTACAGTTAGCACTCTTTTAACCAACTGCACATTTATGCCACCAGGAGCTAAGCGTTATCGCTATTTCGATTCTCACGTTCTCATGTTGACAGGCCATCATCTTTGAGCGTAGCACCTTCTGACAATTAGAAACGGCAGGAAAGAAGAAAGTATTCCAACCCTCGAAGTTCGATGTGCAAAACTGCGAAGATCTTAATCGATGAGAAGAGCGAGTTTTAATTTCCTCGTCTGAAAAGACACTCGCTTCCTAATGCGCAGAAGCCGAGAACAGAGAAGGAGCGACCAAATTGGCGGATAAAGTGGAGATGGCAGAGATAAAGGTCGGATGCCAAGAAGCGCTGTCGAGAGTCCGCCAGGCAGGCGCGGAAATTAAATTTTGATTCTCAAGTAGCAGTCGATATCTCGCGCATTTCCGAACTGACGTAGGAGGGAAACCACGGAAGAAAGCAGATCGAAATTCTAGCAATTTCCTTCCATTTCTAACTCCACACATATTGGTAAAGCTCATTTGTCGCTATGGGGAAGACTACAATGTTGTTGACGATTATGATGATGAAATAATTGAGTGAGAGCCGGTTGTCTTTAGTGCTCATACGAATATGATGAGAGGAGTAAGCTTAAACTCTCCCCTGAAGTAAAAGTAAAAAGGTTTCTTTAATGTTCTTTTGTGAGCACACACACACACACACACACACACACACACACACACACACACACAAACAGACACACACATACACACAGTAAGTAGTTATACTAAAGATAGTCAATGAAAAGTTATTAAGATAATGGTCAATATATGTGAATTGATGACCACCAAATGATAAGCGGGTAATCCAGATGCTCTGAAAAAGACTAAAACCACCAGTCTAAATCCTTAAATAGGCGTCTGAACAATGAACAAATTTTACAAGCTTTATGTAAAACGGATTGTAGGGCGCCACTAAATCTATGGTGGAATATAAAATGCTCTCTAATAAAACGTAGATTATGGTGACTCCTCCTCCCCCCATGAACCATGGACCTTGCCGTTGGTGGGGAGGCTTGCGTGCATCAGCGATACAGATAGCCGTACCGTAGGTGCAACCACAACGGAGGGGTATCTGTTGAGAGGCCAGAGAAACGTGTGGTTCCTGAAGAGGGGCAGCAGCATTTTCAGTAGTTGCAGGGGCAGCAGTCTGGATGATTGACTAATCTGGCCTTGTAACAATAACCAAAACGGCCTTGCTGTGCTGGTACTGCGAACGGCTGAAAGCAAGGGGAAACTACGGCCGTAATCTTGGCCGAGGGCATGCTGCTTTACTGTATGATTAAATGATGATGGCGTCCTCTTGGGTGAAATATTCCGGAGGTAAAGTAGTCCCCAAATTCGGATCTCCGGGCGGGGATTACTCAAGAGTATGTCGTTATCAGGAGAAAGAAAACTGGCATTCTACGGATCGGAGCGTGGAATGTCAGATCCCTTAATCGGGCAGGTAGGTTAGAAAATTTAAAAAGGGAAATGGATAGGTTAAAGTTAGATATAGTGGGAATTAGTGACGTTCGGTGGCAGGAGGAACAAGACTTTTGGTCAGGTGACTACAGGGTTATAAACACAAAATCAAATAGGGGTAATGCAGGAGTAGGTTTAATAATGAATAGGAAAATAGGAATGCGGGTAAGCTACTACAAACAGCATAGTGAACGCATTATTGTAGCCAAGATAGATACGAAGGCCACACCTACTACAGTAGTACATGTTTATATGCCAACTAGCTCTGCAGATGACGAAGAAATTGAAGAAATGTATGAACAAATAAAAGAATTTATTCAGATAGTGAAGGGTGACGAAAATTTAATTGTTATGGGTGACTGGAATTCGGTAGTAGGAAAAGGGAGAGAAGGAAACGTAGTAGGTGAATATGGACTGGGGCAAAGAAATGAAAGAGGAAGCCGCCTGGTAGAATTTTCCACAGAGCACAACTTAATCATAGCTAACACTTGGTTCAAGAACCATAAAAGAAGGCCGTATACATGGAAGAAGCCTGGAGACAGTAAAAGGTTTCAGATAGATTATATAATGGTAAGACAGAGATTTAGGAACCAGGTTTTAAATTGTAAGACATTTCCAGGATAGATGTGGACTCTGACCACAATCTATTTTATTTATTTATTTATTTATTTATTTATTTAACCTGGCAAGATTAGGGCCATCAGGCCCTCTCTTACATCTAACCAGGCATTCTACTTATTTTACAGTCATATGTTTCAGTAGGCATGTTAAACTACATCTAATACAAAAAGTGAGATAAACAATTAGAAAGGTACACCTCGAAAAATACATTATTGAAGAGAAAGATTTAAGATAGGAGTGCTGGCAGCAGGGAGTATGAGGGAGACTCATGGTGAAGCGAGGAGAAGAATAGAGAGACATGATGAAACATAATTAAGGAAAATATAAAAGGAAAAGGAGACTGCGTGTCTAATAGAGATAGATGAAGAGGAAGGCATCTCAGGAGCAAGATAGGAGACACTAGCTTTGCTATTTGACAGATGAGAGGATTGGCCTTGCACATTAATTTTGTGGAGAATTTTATGCGGATGATAGTAGGAAATGCTTCAACTTCTTCTTAAAAGCAACAGGAGACTGAATTTTCCTCAAGGTAAGGGGCAGTTTGTTCCAGAGGCGGACAGCGGCAACTGAGAAGGAGTTTGCAAAAGTTTTTGTTTTGTGAGTGGGTACAGTTAGGATACCAGATAAGAGTGACCTCGTGTTTCGATTATGATGGCATGACAGGATTTTAATCTCTGAAGCTAGGTACTGGGGTGCTTGCGCGATGAGGAGTCGGTGAAGTAGACATAGAGTGTGGTAGTCACACAGTTTGTCCGGCCGCAGCCACCCTAGCTCGGAGTATGAAGCACTAACATGATCATATCGGCGAATGTTGCAGGTGTAACGCACACAGGCATTCATGGTTAGCTCTAGCCGTCTTTCGTTTTCACTACTCATGCCTTGTTGAATCACATCACAATAGTGGAGGTTCGGTAGAACGAGTGCTTGCACGAGCTGGCGTTTCAAGTCCTGTGGGAATATGTTCCGAAACTTTTTGAGAGCATAGAGACAAGCAGACGTCTTTCGGCACACTGCGACTGTATTCTCCGCCCAGTTGAGATGCTCGTCCAAAGTTACACCCAAGTTCTTCACTGTTTTCTGATATGGTATTGGAGTACCTTCGAGCAGAATAGGAGGTAGCCGTTCGCGGAAATCTGAACTTATTAATTTCTGATGGGCTATTAAGATTACTTGTGTCTTTTTTGCATTTAATTTAAGCCCCAGGTTTTTCGCCCATGTCACTACTGAAGACAGATCATCATTCATCAGAGCGATTGCAGTGTTTACGTCTTCAGGTCTGACGCTGAGGTAGAGCTGGAGGTCGTCGGCATAGAAATGATGTTTACAGGAGGACAAAACCGACGAAATATCGTTGACATATAAAGAAAACAAAAGTGGTCCTAAGACTGATCCTTGTGGCACTCCCGAAGAAACATGTTTCCAGGAAGATTTTTCATTTGCGCAGACAACACATTGCTGTCTGTCTTTTAAGTAGCTTTCAAACCATCTCATTGCACTATCAGAGAAATTAAGCTGTTGCATTTTTCTGAGTAATATGTCAAAGTTAACAGTGTCAAAAGCTTTGCTGAAGTCCAGTAGCGTCAATATTGTTGCCTTTCGATTGTCGATGGCATATTTCAGGTCATCAGTTACTTTAATTAGAGCAGTGTTTGTGCTGTGATGTTTACGGAAACCGGATTGAAATTTGTCATATAGACTGAATTCATGCAAGTGTTCAGTGATTTGGTCATGAACAATATATTCCAGTGCTTTGGAAACAGCAGGCAGTATGCTAATTGGTCGGTAATCACTAGGCAGTTGCGGGTTTTCGACCTTAGGGATGGGTCGAATTATGCTTCTTTTCCATGCAGTGGGGTATATTCCGTTCACGAGGGAAAAATTAAATATGTCAGTTAAGACAGGTACTAAGATATCGGCAACATTCTTAATCATGGTTATACCGATACTGTCGTTGCCTATTGCATCAGAAGAGATTCTCATTATTGCTTTTCTTGCCGTATTTGTTGTTACATGTTTTAGATGAAAGGTATCGTTGTTAGTTATCCTGTTTGGGGATTCTTGTGGACGGAAATTATCAGCCGTGCTGGTATTCAGAGGTGCAGAGAAGAATTCATTTAATTCGTTAGCTGACACATGAAAAGTAGTTTCCGATTTTGCCTTTCCGACCCCCAAGCTACGGAGATTCTTCCATAGAGTCGTGGGTGTCAGATCGCTGCATACGAGGGAGCGAGCGTGCCTGATTTTGGCATTGCGAATGCATTGTTTCATTCTGTTCCGTAGCTTTCTATATTCTTCAAAACGTTCGGGTTTCGGATCTGCCTTGAAACGCCTGTGGGCAGCATCCCTATTAGTCATCATTTGACGTAATTCAGCTGTCAGCCATGGAGCAGGAGATTTTCTTACACGGACTGTGCGCACAGGTGCATGTTTGTCATAGAGGGCAGTGAGTTTATCACCAAGTTCATTAATTTTGCCGTCGATTGTAGGTTCTCTGATTATTTGATGCCATGAGATTTCTGAGCAATCGGCTGTTAGAGCGTCAAGGTCAATACGTTTCATGTTCCTACAAGTTATGTAACGCGATTTGATCCTTGGGGGCTGCACAGAGTAGGCCAGGAATATTACATCATGTGCTGAGAGGCCAGGGGCCGATGATTGACCAACATCTCTTACTTTGTCAGTCTGTTTTGTTGCGATCACGTCTATAAGAGTATGACTGTGCGCCGTATGGTGTGTAGGTTGTAATGGAAGAATGTTCATGCTATTGCAACTAAACAATCTTCTTAGGTTTATTGCGGAGGGAGTGTCTCTTAGCAGGTCTATGTTCAAGTCACCCATTACGATGACATGTTCGTATTGACACTGAAGTGAATGTAATTCCGACTGGAAGGAACTCATTGAGCTTATTTTTGGCGGCTTGTACACGACGCCAGTCAAGAATTTCCGACTTTGTATATTTATTTCAATGAACATGAATTCAGCCTCTTTTTCTTCAGCAGGATTTGACGTACATAAGACTTTCGCTTTGAGATCTGTTCGTATATATGCGCCGACCCCGCCACCTCGCTTTTTTGATCTGTCTGCCCTAAGAAATGTGTACCCTGGGAGATGAATAGATGCAGAGGATATGTGTGGTTTCAACCACGTTTCGGATAGGAGGATTACGTGGTAGTTTAGTTGGTGGAAGAGGAGGCTAAGTTCTTCGTAATGCACAGGTAAAGACTGAATGTTGCAGTGAGCTGCTAAAACCTCGGACGCGTTCCGCTGAGCAGCCTGGAGTAGGGTGGCAGACTGGTTTGTCCCTTTGTTAGGCACTACCTGCCGCGAGGGGCACTGACCGGTGTTTCCGCCAAGTGACATATTACAGGGGTGTCCGAGATTTTGCGCGCCCTGTTTGTGACTCCGCGAGAGCCGAAAGAAAAGCGACTGCAAGAGATTTCCTGAGGTTGCGGGAGTATAGAAAATGGATTAGTGGTATTCGGTGCAGGGAGAATATGACCAAAATGGTGACAGCTGTGTGGCACTGAGTATCCTATGTCGTAAGAGGAAAAGTGTAATTAGAGTATTTGAAACAGCTTAGGGTGGAAATAAGGGAAAGAGGAGTGATTTAAGAGGCCGATGCTGCCAGCAGAGAGAAGTAAGCTTAATATTTAATAGAGTATCGTAGGAAGTTAGAATTAAATTGAAATTTGCTAAAGTGATACTGATAGTAATTTTTGTTATGAACAATTTAAACCGAAGAGATGGTTGACTAATGAACTAAAGGAGAGACTAATAATTGCCATAGAACTATTACAGAATGGAAGAGAATAAACTGAGAAAATGAAAAAAGTATTAGCAGTAACTAAAACTAAGCAATGGCTACAGCTAAAGACACAAAAAATAGTAAAAAGTTAATACAGTTACAAAAACAATTAGTTGAAGGTACAAATAATTAAAAAGTTCATAAGTTACAAAAACAATTAGTTGAAGGTACAAATAATTAAAAAGTTAATACCATTACAAGACTATATCTGAGTATAGGACTGTTAAAATTTGAAAATGGTGTTAAGTTTGACTTTTGGCTCGAGTAGGTTCACTTAATACTATTTAGTTCTGTCATGTTTGTGAATGTCTTCTTTCCAGCTGCAGTCTTAATGATTACTCTGCCATCCTGAGTCCACACATTCTGAAGACCGAAATGGGATATGGCACTGTTTAAAATCTTTAGCCGCTCGTGTGTCAGATCTTCCCTTATTGTAATCCCTGTCCTTGCTAACTTCTTCTTCTGGGTAAAGATCTCAGCCCTTTTTCGGTACGAAACAAATTTAATAATTATTGGACGAGGTTTGGTAGCACCTGGTAGTTTTCGTCCCACCCGGTGGCTCCTGTCAATGTCTGCCTTGGTCACTTCGACGCCTAATTTTTCACGCGCAACCTGTATAAACAGGTTGTCCGTGTCTTCTTCTTTATTTTCTGCTACTCCAAACAGTCGTAGACTATTTCGCCTTTAGTACTGTTCTAGCTCGTCTGTGGCGGCAGATAGTTTCACTTCCAACTCTCGTGCCTTTTTCTCGTATTCAGACACAGACTTTTTTAGTGCTGTAATTTCGGCAGTATTGGCCTCAACAGTTTCACGCATTTTGGCCAATACTGCTGCCGTTACAGTATCTGATATGGTGCCTGCTATCAGATCGAGATTGTTTTTATCGCGAAGCGCAGCGTTTACCTCAGAGCGAACCAGCTCCGCTATACCGGGAGCCGCGGCCGCACCTTCCGCCAGGAGCAGGGCCGCCGCACCTGCTGCTTCCCCGCTGCTGGACGCGCTGCTGTTGATTCTTCTGGTTACCATTTTCTCGCAGATATTGGCGGAGCACAGAAAAAAATAGCACTACTGCACAGAACACTGTTGTTTACACGATTTCCACTTGTACTAGACAACACCACCTGCGAGAACACCTTCGAATTCGACTAAATTTCGCGAGCCGAACTTAACACGTGTTACACTGAAGCCGCCATCTATTGGTTATAACCTGTAGATTAAAAGTAAACAAACTGCAAAAAGGTGGGAATTTACGGAGATGGGACCTGGATAAACTAAAAGAACCACAGGTTGTACAGAGTTTCAGGGAGAGCATAAGGGAGCAATTGACAGGAATGGGGGAAAGAAATACGGTAGAAGAAGAATGGGTAACTTTGAGGGATGAAGTAGTGAAGGCAGCAGAGGATCAAGTAGGTAAAAAGACGAAGGCTAGTAGAAATCCTTGGGTAACAGAAGAAATATTGAATTTAATTGATGAAAGGAGAAAATATAAAAATGCAGTAAATGAAGCAGGCAAAAAGGAATACAGACGTCTCAAAAATGAGATCGACAGGAAGTGCAAAATGGCTAAGCAGGGATGGCTAGAGGGCAAATGTAAGGATGTAGAGGCTTATCTCACTAGGGGTAAGATAGATACTGCCTACAGGAAAATTAAAGAGACCTTTGGAGATAAGAGAACCACTTGTATGAACATCAAGAGCTCAGATGGAAACCCAGTTCTAAGCAAAGAAGGAAAAGCAGAAAGGTGGAAGGAGTATATAGAAGGTCTATACAAGGGCGATGTACTTCAGGACAATATTATGGAAATGGAAGAGGACGTAGATGAAGATGAAATGGGAGATACGATACTGCGTGAAGAGTTTGACAGAGCACTGAACGACCTGAGTCGAAACAAGGCCCCCGGCGTCGACAACATTCCATTGGAACTACTGACGGCCTTGGGAGAGCCAGTCTTGACAAAACTCTACCATCTGGTGAGCAAGATGTATGAGACAGGCGAAATACCCTCAGACTTCAAGAAAAATATAATAATTCCAATCCCAAAGAAAGCAGGTGTTGACAGATGTGAAAATTACCGAACTATCAGTTAAATAAGTCACAGCTGCAAAATACTAACACAAATTCTTTACAGACGAATGGAAAAACTGGTAGATGCGGACCTCAGGGAGGATCAGTTTGGATTCCGTAGAAATGTTGGAACACGTGAGACAATACTGACCTTACGACTTATCTTAGAAGAAAGGTTAAGAAAAGGCAAAACCTACGTTTCTAGCATTTGTAGACTTAGAGAAAGCTTTTGACAATGTTGACTGGAATACTCTTTTTCAAATTCTAAAGGTGGCAGGGGTAAAATACAGGGAGCGAAAGGCTGTTTACAATTTGTACAGAAACCAGATGGCAGTCATAAGAGTCGATGGGCTTGGAAGGGAGGCAGTGGTTGGGAAAGGAGTGAGACAGGGTTGTAGCCTCTCCCCGATGTTATTCAATCTGTATATTGAGCAAGCAGTAAAGGAAACAAAAGAAAAATTCGGAGTAGGTATTAAAA
This sequence comes from Schistocerca gregaria, assembly GCF_023897955.1. Taxonomy (NCBI): domain Eukaryota; kingdom Metazoa; phylum Arthropoda; class Insecta; order Orthoptera; family Acrididae; genus Schistocerca; species Schistocerca gregaria. The sequence goes on from NC_064931.1 coordinate 842,212,038, forward strand.
TTCATGGAGAAGAAGTAAAATCTTTGAGGTTCGCCGATGATATTGTAATTCTGTCACAGGCGGCAAAGGACTTGGAAGAGCAGTTGAACGGAATGGACAGTGTCTTGAAAGGAGGATATAAGATGAACATCAACAAAAGCAAAACGAGGATAATAGAATGTAGTCAAATTAAATCGGGTGATGCTGAGGGAATTCGATTAGGAAATGAGACACTTAAAGTAGTAAAGGAGTTTTGCTACTTAGGAAGTAAAATAACTGATGATGGTCGAAGTAGAGAGGATATAAAATGTAGACTAGCAATGGCAAGGAAAGCGTTTCTGAAGAAGAGAAATTTGTTAACATCGAATATAGATTTAAGTGTCAGGAAGTCGTTTCTGAAAGTATTTGTATGGAGTGTAGCCATGTATGGAAGTGAAACGTGGATGATAACTAGTTTGGACAAGAAGAGAATAGAAGCTTTTGAAATGTGGTGCTACAGAAGAATGCTGACGATTAGATGGGTAGATCACATAACTAATGAGGAAGCATTGAATAGGATTGGGAGAAGAGAAGTTTGTGGCACAACTTGACCAGAAGAAGGAATCGGTTGGTAGGACATGTTCTAAGGCATCAAGGGATCACCAATTTAGTATTAGACGGCAGCGTGGAGGGTAAAAATCGTAGAGGGAGACCAAGAGATGACTACACTAAGCAGATTTAGAAGGATGTAGGTTGCAGTAGGTACTGGGAGATGAAGAAGCTTACACAAGATAGAGTAGCATGGAGAGCTGCATCAAACCAATCTCAGGACTGAAGACAACAACAACATGGTGACTCGTACACCACGGACACCACATATGGCGCGAGGTTCTCGCCTGAAAATGCCGTAAAGGATAGCGTCTGTTTGAAGGCAGGTCAGAGTAACTTGCATGACGTACGGAAAAATCGTGTACTTGACTTCAGAGACCTCAGGTAGATCCTTACGCGTCTCACTCCATTTCCAACTTTAGCGAAGCTTCTTCATTCAACAGCGAGATGACGGCCTCCTGGGGTGTGCTACATAAAGTCAAACAGAGTTCTCTACAGGACCCTTTAACTCCTACTACATCTGACTTGCCATTTCCCTCAATTCACACAAGTACAAGTACCCATTAGAATGAAGCCTTTTTCCCCTATTGTTGTAGAAGAAGCAGCTTAGCGCATATTAATAGGATTATTTCCTCTGGTGTGTGTATTTGCTGGAATGCGTGTAAAGCACTAAATGATTCGGAGTAGATGAGAAACGTCCTACTTCGGCGACGACTCAAAAGCTCTAGAGGACCATAGCTGCATATAACTCAGAATTCAAATTTGTAAACGGACTCAGAAGCCGAAGCCTGAAGATAAAGATATCTCTAAGTCATCATCTGTATGTACATACTTCAGAAGAATTGCGGTGTTTATCACATATCACATAATTATATTTGAAGTGATTTCTTCGTGAATGTGGTCGATTCTAGAACAATTATTGTCCTCTTAATAAGTCAAGCGGAATATCTACACGAATTTTGAGGTAATACATCACTATCTGCCCCACATATTTCTAGGAATAAATAATTTTCACGTTCGCCAAAAGGTGTCATTGATCACTATCAGACCTTAAATAATGACAGAGTTGTACGCAGGTGGGAGGAGAGAAGAAGCCATTTTGTATGTATTACGCACAAAGAGGAGTTGCAGCATGACATGAAGTAGCGGTTTACCAGCCTCTGTACAGACCCTATGAATGAAGATAGTCTTAAGTGCCTCTGAGGCCAACCTAATGTCCTCGTTGTGACCGGCATTCAGTATTTTTAAATACGATTCGACTTTGACTTCATACATTTCAGGTTTTGCAGCCAAGCGAGGTTTTCATCGAAAGTGAGACCAAAAACAATTGCGATTTTTTAAATTTCAATATGGTATCCATTAATCTCAACTAGCAGTAGTAGCCACCATTGCCCTGCTATGTGTTAAATACATATATATTATACTAAACACACACACACACACACACACAGCCTCCTATTAGTCCATCCTCTCTATGTCCCTGTATTCTCATTTACATCTCTCTGTCCCTCGCCTCCTCCCCCTCGCTCTATTTATTTTCTCCTCCCCCTCACCCTGTTCATCTCGTCCTCACCCTTCTCTCTTTCCATCCCCTACTTAGTAGAGAGACAGTGTATGTTCTGGGACAATAGTTGCTGACTTGACATCAGCAATTGTAATTACTGACATCAGTGTTAGCCCCTTTCTCGGAATCGCTGACATCATCATCTGTCAATGACAGTATTTTCGGCATTCAACTCTCCCCATAACCCTCTAGACAACAATGTTACACGTTCTGCGAAAACTCTGGGTGGCCAGTAGCGTACAAATAGGACCCTCCACCCTTCAACTAATTTTAACTTTTGTAGCACACCTCCATGAGAGCCATCATTTATCATCTGTGTGTCCATCCAGCATGAAGTGCCAGCAGCAGCAGCAGCATCGATCAGTTGGATACAAGAGGCCTATCAGTAAGCATTTGTTAATTCTTTTTGCTACAACAATATGGCTATTTTGGGTGCGTATGTCACAGTACTCCAAATTTATGCTGTTTCCACGCATGTGTATTTTACAGAAGCTGTGCCACAGCACACTTCTATTATCATATTAAGGGGTGAGTCATCAGTCATTGATGGTATGGAGAGTTGATATCTGAGGGTGGTACTATATACATTGAATATTCCTGTGTGGTGAATTGGAACAATCTACATAATATAACGTGTTTTTAGTTTGGTTTCCTCAGCTTGAAAAATCGTAGCTATTTCTCACCTAGCATAAATTTATCACTCCCGAAAAAGGCTCATGTATCTGGTAATGAGCATTTCAAGGAGTGGCAACTCAGAGATCCATATATTTTTGTTCATGACTGCAATGTAGCTGGTCCATATATTTGAATTGGTGCATGCAACGAACAGTTGGCTAACTTCAGCGCTAAATAAATCGGAAATAGCGCAATGTGTCGAATTTATTTACTATCGATTATTTCTCAGCACAACCTAACCTGTAATTCAATTACAAGCATTTTGGAGGGACTTCTATAAATAATAACACAGATGAAAACATTAACTGTTACTTATTATCATTAATAACAATTATTTTTCAATTTTCAAACAATGGACTACTTATATGCAGAAAGAGACATCGCAATAATACAATTTACATTGTGTACATGAGCTGCAGCATCCGATTGCAGAGATACGTCACACTAAAGCAGTTCATTGCTTTTTATACATAACTAACAACATTGTATTGCAGAGGTACGTCACATTGATACTGGCAGAGGAGAAGAATGATTTTATATACAATATTTACATAACATCAGTGGTTTACTGACAATCATCTTATCACGGATTTCTATATACAATATTTATAGTGTATGGAGCCTAGTAGCCACAGAAGAAAATAGAACCATAAACATAAACGCATACACACACATAGATACACGACTGCACATAGTGTTGAAGAAAAATGTTAACATGTACACATAATAAAGATATTTACGATTTGTTGGCGCACATGGTGTGCAGTCATGCAAATGCATACCCACATATACAAAACAATTACAAATGCCATATCTGTCTATTACACACATACACTTTCAATCATTCTAAAGCGAATTGTGTGAGAACGGGACTATCCGGATCGCACTCACACAAATGAATCATTTGTCGTCATGGCGCTAATGAACGACTTCCAGTGCAGTGGAGTATACACGCATGGGTCCCATGACTGAAAGACTACTTGCTCTACCATATGAGGAGCTCCATCATACCTCTGGGGATACTCTTTGTCGTCCTCGATCTAGAGAACCTCTCAGACCACATGATGCACATCATTAGCCTCTCTTTGAGTACCTGCTTCTACACGTTATACATACATTTTGAATGAGAGCCCTAAAATCCGACAATATGCAAGCCATTCCCCTCGTCTTTCATCAGACCGCTAACCTTCCTGTTATGTGGTGTCATACTGTAAGAATAATCGGAAACATACGAGAACGTGTCGAATTCCTTGAGTCGGCATCTAATTACTTAACATGGATCACTGTCTTTTACCAGTAGATGAAATTGTATGTATCCATATGAAGTATGGTGCGAAAAGTGGCAATTGATTCTGAATAAAGAAAAGTGTGAAGTTATTCACATGAGTACTAAAAGAAATCCACTAAATCTCTATTATGCGATAAGTCACACAAATCCGAAGGCTGTAAATTCAACTAAATACTTAGGGACAACAATTACATATAACCTAAATTGTAACGATTATATAGGTAATGTTGTGGGTAGAGCAAACCAAAGACTGCGATTCGTTGGCAGAACACTTAGAAGGTGCAATAGGTCTACTAAAGAGACTGCTTACACCACTTTGGCCCACATTATTCTGGGGTATTGCTGTGTGGTGTGGGATCTGCATCAGGGTGGGACTGACGGATGACATCGGAAAACTACAGAGAAGGGCAGCTCGTTCTGTACTGTCGCGAAACAGAGGAGATAGTGCCACAGACACGTAACGTGAGTTGGAGAGGCAATCATTAAAACAAAATCAAAGGCGTCTTTCGTTTCTGCGGTATCTCCTCATGAAATTTCAGTCACCAGTTTTCTCCTCCGATTGCGAAGACATTCTGTTGGCGCTCACCTACGTAGGGAGAAATAACCATTACGATAAAATAAGAAAAATCAGGGCTCGCACAGAAAAATTTTATTGCTCGTTTTTCCCGCGTGCCGTTCGACAGTGGAACGGTAGACAGACAGCTTGAAGTTGGTTCATTGAACCCTCTGCCAGGCACTTTATTGTGAATAGCAGAGTAATCACGTAAACGTAGACGTAGATGTAGATGTAGAGAAGTAACTTGACAACACCAAGGTTTTGTTTTACCGACTCATAGTGAAATCGGTACAAGTGGTGTTTGAAGTGGTCCACAATACACATACCAGTATATACAGGCTTCGTGAACTCTACTGAAATCTTAACCATCTTCACAGCGACTAGTCCTTCACTGAATATAGTGGCCTCCTCATACTCTGGCCTGCCAAAGTAATCTCTTGCGACATACCGCCCATCCCACGGTAAACTACATGAATTTCGTAAGAGTTCTAACATTCCCTATGGTTTTGTTGAAAACTGAATTAGTCTTTAATTTATAAAAATCTTTTTCAAAATCAAACACTGCGAGAGCCCTCTGTTCGGTATTAAGATCACTTTAATCCTTCAGTCAAGGACCCAGGTTGAAGGAGAAACTGCAAGTAATTCTAACATGTCTCATCCTTAAACTGAGACATTACTGGAGGTTTCTGTAGTGTATCCCTGCTCTCTCCCAAACATTGTCATCAGTTTGGGGACGGAACTTTTCTGCAGGAGTAGGTGCTTCGTACATAGTAAGAACTCGTTGTGTACATCATGCAAATCGGTGGAATATTCCAGGTCTACCTCCAAGACGTATCTTCTACCATTTTCAGCATACACACAGTGGATTTTTTTCTTCAGTCCGCCGATTTCATCTTTAGACAACCATCACAACCATACCAACTGTAAAGTTTGTTCCATGGCATGCCCACATAGATTGTTTACATCCAAATAAAGGATGTAACTTAAATTGTCACATTACTTGTGCTCCTTATCACTTATTCAGGGGTTATTCGCCTCGGCGTAGCTATGCACAAAGTCTCCCACAAATTCCTATTTCGAAAAAGAGCAACACATCAACATCGGTCAACAGTTCAATGTTAATACTTGTCCTTTTTAACCTTGTGTCCCATGAAAGCCTTCGCTTGGTATAATAGAATGCAGGAATCAGAACCGAGCGAGGTGGCGCAGTGGTTAGCACACTGGACTTGCATTCGGGAGGACGACGGTTCAATCCCACGTCCGGCCTTCCTGATTTAGGTTTTCCGTGATTTCCCTAAATCGCTTCAGGCAAATGCCGGGATGGTTCCTTTGAAAGGGAACGGCCGACTTCCTTCCCCATCCTTCCCTAATCCGATGAGACCGATGACCTCGCAGTTTGGTCTCCACCCCCCCCCCCCCCCCAACTCAACCAACCAACCATATCAGAGCGTATGTGCCCTGGTTTACACTCCAGAATATCTCAAAACCGTCTCCAAGTAGACACAAATCTGCTCCATGTACAGTTAAGCATATCTCTCTAAATTAGAGATGCTGAACTCCTGCCAAATATTCACTGTTTGACTATACTTGGCATTAAATATGGCAATGCCTGTGAGTCTGCTGGTAAATGAGGTTATGTTAAGCAATGTGGTTTCACGGATACTCTCCATCAATTCCAGGTATTTATATGAAAATATACCATTCTTCATAACAAGCTGAAACTTTGCTTCATCGTGATACGTGGTTCTGGTGACGTACATATCCTCGCAGAGTTTCTGAAGAGGTGCGTGCATGAAGTGTAGTAAATCCAAGAATCATAGTAATATTCTTGACATGATTTACTTGGAAAATGAAATGTACATTTCTACATTGTCAGGTATGACATGGACTTTTGTCAAACTTCAAGCTGAAACCATCCAAGTGATCAACAAGAAAGTAAGCATCATACTCGTTTCAGTTATGGAAGTTGGTATTTCAAGTTATATGCATTGTGGACTGCAGATCTGTCGGCTAAGACACTATCTGCTTGATCCTACTGAGGGGCTCCTTGTTTTCAAACCGAAAGTCAGAGGTAGCACAGTCGTGAATATAGTAATGCATTCAAAATATCTTGGAAGGATTTCACATTCTCATCCGAAATATGATCTTTACGGCTGCAACAAAGCCTTCAGTTTTTCCCCAAACCTCACATAACATGCCCGGCAAGGATGAAAGTGTGGTGACAGCGCAACATAAATATTGGTTTTGTTATCTACCATCTGAGCATACGCCACCATTATTGAAACCCAAATGGCCCGCAGTTAACCGGGATCACTCGTTTAGCAGACCTCGTCACTGGTTGACAAATACCGGAGCAACAGAATTCCCTGAAAGTTTCCTCAACGGGATAAAACGTACAGTTTTGGAGGTTAACTCCACAGCCAATAATAAATATGCAAATCTCAATCTAGTAAGTGCTCTAGGGCCAAACAGATCAACTGCGGCAAAATTACGCAGTTTCCTCGGGCTAATAGGAAGGAGGTGCGCGGTGTACGTCGCAGTGAGCTGTTTAGCTCACTAGTAATGCCGGTGCACGCTAACGACATGAAGTATCCGCTTGAACACATCGTTAAAGCACCGAGCGAGGTGTGTCAGTGGTTAGCACGCTGTACTCGCATTCGGGAGGACGACGCTTCGAATCCGTGTCCGGCTATCCAGACAGGTTTTCCGTGATTTCCCTGAATCGCTCTAGGCAAATGCAGGGATGGTTCTTTTGAGGGGGCACGGCCGATTTTCTTCCCCATCCTTGACACAATCCGAGATTCTGCTCCGTCTCTATTGACCTCGACGTCGAAGGGACGTTAGACCCAATCTTCCTTCCTTCTGTTAAAGCAGCAAGTCCAGCATAGCTTCTAGAAACACTTCCTCATGCCAAACTGTCTGTAGTTTAAGTGAACATACCATACTAATTTAGTCATGAACTCCTCCAGGGTCTCCAAGAGTTACCTCGAGTCATCTGAGCCTTGCCTCTTTAACAGGATACCATTCTTAACTAAATAATATTGGCTCATTGTCACATTGTACCCGTCACTCCACTTTCATTTCAAATCACATAAAATGTCATCATTATCTCGCTCAGGTGAAATGTTCCCCAAGGGTGTTGTGGTAAAGTTTTAAAATTCAACGTTATTCAGATCCTGAATACTGAAGTTGTGCTCTTATAACTTCACATTCTGAATACAGAAGTTGTACTCTTGTAATTTCCCATCATCTGTGTAAAACATTCCCACTGTATTACATGAAAGTGCTTTCTCGATCATAATCTTATGTCATGGAATATGCTCCACCGTACACCTGAATTCTTGCATGTAGAGAACCCAGCACTCCAGTCTCCCATGTTTTAGTGTTGCTGTCATGAAAAATTGTAGGGCATGCTGATCCATAAATACACTTAATGTCCTTCCAAATAGAAAATAATCTAACTTCGTTGATACGCAGTCAGTTAAACGATATGTTCCCTTCTGCCTGAGGCATCAATAATGAAGAGAGGTGTGGATTTGTCTAAACATCCAGAAAAAACCCATATAGCCGAATATGTAAAAATGCAGAATAACCCGCGAAAATGTAATCAAAAGGACAAAAAATCACCAACGTAACAGTATATTGCAGTACTGAAATAACCGCAACCTCTAGCATGGACTAGCTACATCTGCTGGAAAAATCACATAAAGCACCCGAACTAGGAAAAGAACCGAGGAAAGATGCAAACGGTCTGAAATTCACATCAGAAATAACAGACACGCGAATAGAACTTAATTTATAACTTACAGGTAAGGACAGGAACTGAAAGACGACGAGCTGAAGACTCATTCGTATTTAAAGCACGTGGTCCTTGTTACAGGAAATAAGACCATGAAAAAACATCAAAATCCATTAGAGTTCGTTACTCTGTGGAAATATTTATCCTCATATTAAAATTACTGCGACGTAGTGAAAGACGAAACTAGGGTCAGAAAACTGAAGGCTCTCTAAGCCATACACGAACATGTGGAGTCGAACAGACAAAGTCATACCTACGAAACCGATAGAAATTGCAGACTAAAATGAAATTAACGAAAATCGGAAAAATGATAAATAAAGAACACAAACACACGCACATTCAAACTGACAAAACAAGAGTGCTAGCCAAAACTGAGCTTAATTCGTCCACCAGGCTCCCACATCCCTAACTTTAATAATAGCATAACGGAAAAAATACTATCACCACCAATCTTGAATAAATTATTCCACATGATGACGAAGACCTAAGACTCACAGAATTCCATTCACCATGCTAAAGCCGTTGTAGACGAGCTCTCATGAGCAGCTAAACTCACTAAGATCCAAGGTACGAATGCCTAGAACACTAAAACACTCGGTCTCTATAAAAGTTGTGAATTGGCCAGAGAAATCATATCCACACCGTGCTGACTCAAACACCACACCGTTTAGTGCAGAGAGGTCAGACATCTTTGCCTCCTCGTAAGTGGCCCCAAGAAATGGCTGAACTGACACAGCAGCCGACAGAGGCTACAGCCATACCCAAAAACTGTGAAACAGCAATTCATTAACTCACTCTGTCATTCAAAGAGGGAAGAATTCGGATAGAAACCTACGGATACAACATTAATACGTCATATGCACTGAAGAGGCAAAGGAACTGGTACACCTGCCTATTATCGTGTAGGGCCCCCGCAAGGATACTGAGGAGAAGCACGAAAAAAACTCCCTGTGCGCCAAGAAAGAAGCGGCACGCTTACATCTGTGTACGAAAGAAGAGAAAAAGGTTTCGACATTTCACGGAAACTTGGGAAGAGGAAAACAAACGTAGGCGCGTCCTGGCGGCAATAAAATGGCCTTAGCGACGGCGAGAAAAGGACAGACTTTCACGTACTCAATCCAGCAGTACCGCTCTATTGTTGTAAGTATACATTTCGCATACTCGGTTAAATGTATTGTTTACAAAAGTCTCTTTCTGTTACGTGAACTATTAAAAAGATACCTGCCCTCCTTTCGGTTGTGGACGTACCAAGGCCCTAGATAAAACAAAAAGAGTAAGAGAAAGTTGTAAAATAACCAAAGCTTTGCCTCCTATAACAGGATATCTTCACAACCCCCTGTAACTCACTATCACCGTGGTATGGGCCTTCACTGCATTTGACTAGCATCGCTTTCTGGTACAGTTTCTTCCCAACACATTGTCCATCCACACACAAAATACGGTAAAACAGTTTGTTAAATCTAAACCTTCGTATCAGAGGAAAACACGAAGAAGTGCAGCAACAAGACGTGGCATGGACTCCACTAATGTCTGAAGTAGTCCTAAAGGGAACTGACACCATGAATCCTGCAGGGACATCCATAAATCCTTAAGAGTACGAGGAGTGGAGACCTCTTCTGAACAGCGCGTTGCAAAGCATCCAAAATATCTCAATAATGTACATGTCTGGGGCGTTTGGTAGCCATCGGAAGTGTTTAAACACAGAAGAGTGTTCCTGGTGCCACCCTGTAGCAATTCTGGACGTGTGGGTTGTCGCATTGACCTGCTGGAATTTCCCAAGTCTGTCGGAATGGGCAATGTACGTGAATGGATGCTTACGTACGTTTCACCTGTCACAGTCGAAATAGACGTTTCAGGGATCCCATATTTCTCCAAACGCACCCGCCTTACACAATTACAGAGTCTCGACCAGCTTTGGCAGTCCTCCGCTGACATGCAAGGTCCATGGATTAATGAGGTTGTCTCCATACTCGTACACGTCCATCCACTCGATAACATTTGAAACGAGACTCGTCCGACCAGGCAGGATGTCTCCAGTCAACAACAGTCCAATGTCGGTGTTGACGGTTCCGGGCGAGGAGTAAATCTTTGCGTCGTGCAGTCATCAAGGGTACACGAGTGGGCCTTCGGCTCCAAAAGCCCATATCGATCATGATTCGTTCAATGGTTCGCGCGCTGACACTTGTTGATGGCCTAGCATTGAAATCTGCAGCAACTAGCAGAAGGGTTGCACTTCTGTCACGTTAAACGATTCTCTTCAGTCGTTGTTGGTCCCGTTCTTGCAAAATCTTTTCCCGGCTGCAGCTATGTCGGAGATTTGATGTTTTGCCGGACTCCTGATATCCATGGCCCATTCGTGAAATGGTTGTAGAGGAAAATCCCCTCTTCATCGCTACTTCGGATATACTGTGTCCTATCGCTCAAGCGCCGACTATAACACCACGATCAAACTCACTTAACTCTTGATAACATTCCACTGTAGGAGCAGTAACCTACAACTGCTCCAGGTACTTACTGTCTTATACAGGCTAGTCGTAAATTTCCGTTACAAACTTCTAGGACTTGTAGAAGGGAGTGAGTACGTAATATTTTGAATAGCAACACATGTCCGGAAACGTACCGTTTTCATGCTACAGCCGTTTGAAAACATGTTTGCTAGGTAGGTTTGCAACAGGATAGTTATACTGATGGGAACTTTCGTCAGATCGGCTGATGTCATTTGACATCGTATCCTACCTCACTGACGTGGTTGAGCCTCATTCACGTGTCTGTAAGTGTTACAGCAACGTGGTTGAGTACAAGTTTGCAGAAAAGACCGGCATGATCTTCCTGAATGGCGAAGCTCACGGCAATGGAAGAACTGTTCGTCGCCTTTATCAAGATAGTTCTCCACAACTTCAGACTACATCACGTACCCTTTTCGCCACAATCACGCAGCGGTTTCGAGAAAGGGTTTCTTCACCAGCATCAGGGGTGACTGTGGCGCTCCAGGGAGGCGCCACACCCTCGAACTGGAAGAGACGTTAGTATATCACGTTGATGAGGACCCGTCAACAAGTACATGAGCAGTCTCATTGTCTATTAGTGAGTGGAACTGTAAAGCAAGTGATTTACTGGATCACGCCCAGTCAACTACTTGTAAAAATGGTCGCATTAGCAACACGTTTGCAAATGGTTGTAGCACGGAAATGGTATGTTTCATATTCAAAATATTATGTACTCACTCCCACTACAAGTCCTAGACGTTTGTAGCGGGAATTTCCGACCACCCTGTATAGGCATTGCCAATCGCAGCGTCGTATTCTACCTGTTTAAATATCTCTGTATTTGTATACGCATGCCTGTACCAGTTTCTTTGGCGCTTCAGTGAATAAGGCTGTGGAATGTAAAGGAAACAAAGACACTTAATGAATGGACATCCACACCTGAACACAAAATACAACATAGACATAACTGAAGAAATCTTGGGAAACTGCGACTGATAAAGAAACACTCAGCTGTTCACTCTTTATCCCAGCACTATTTACTAATTGCACTGGAAGTATGAAGTACTAATGAATTGTAAAATGAAGTTACAATGAGTAAAACTTTATGAAGCGGTTCATATAGAAACTTTTCATTATAACGTATCTTCTCCGTATTAAAAGCTGCTAGGTTCTCTCTATCGCTGGGCAAGACAAATATAGCCCCGATGCTTCGTCCACGACTTTCGGTAATTCCATGAGCACTTTTTGCGACGTTTCTACCAGCAGATCGAACAAAAACGCAACAAGCGCCTGTGTTCTGCTTCCTTGAAAATGACCTTCTTGGCACTGCCATCCTCCGTCAGTGCTTACGTATCAATACTGATTTTCCTGACACATTCTATAAAACTTTTTACCTGTTCCCCCTGTTCTTTTTAGCTATACCATTAGGATTTTCCTGGGCATATTTAGAAGCAGTCTTTTTATGTAATGGTCTAGTAATCCATCCTGCAGGTCCGTGAAGAACTGAGCATCTCACAACTTCGCATTGTATATTAAATGTGATCTAGCACCTGCTATTTATTTTAAACGAGCCACATTTAACAACTGTTCGCTACCCCAGTTCCCTAATTTCACGGCTGAGTGCAAAATATCAAAATAGACAAAAACATCTTCCCCAGATATGTCAGAAAATAGAGCAACCAGTGAGACTCTACTAGCATCGAGGACGAGTACAGACACTCTGAATGTCGGCCGTCCGCTAATTTCACCCTTTAAACGATGTATTTCCCTACGCATATTTAGGTACCTCATACAGCCAACGTAGAATTGTTTCCCAGGCAGTCATTCGTGTATCGACAGATATTTGAATACTACTGCAACTACAGGCATATAATATACGCAAACGGTAAGCGAAGGAAAAAAAAAGACAACCAGACTGGACCAAAACTTAAAGGGAGTACTTATACGTGTTGTGGCGCTGATTGACACTGAGGCACCACGCATTTCATTTCAGTCCTCAGCTGACCCTTCATTGCAGCGTGCAACAGTTCTTCTGACACCACATGCAGTACGAGTCGATAGCAAATTGTGGAAGAGTGGCGAGATGTTGGAGGAGGTGAGTGGATTGCAGACGATTTAGGCAGCCAACTTGTTGCTAAAAGTCTTTTATTAACAATCATGAATAAACGTAGAACAGTGTGTCTGTAGCAGGTAGACAGTAGGTGGTGGGCGATGATCTTTGCACTGAAGTGCACTGGCACGGACGCAGGCGTTGCTCAACATCTCAGAATAAAACTTTCGCTATCCCTCAGTTTCGTAGGGCAGCTGCTGGCTGCATTTACTACGGCGGTGCGGTGGTGCGGCGACCGAGTCATGGCCAGGGATAGGCAGGCTTGCCCGGCGGTACTGCCTCGGGTGTTGAACACGGACCCAGCAGGCTGGGAAGCGGACGCACCAAGCTGTCGGTGTATCATTGAGTGTTGCCGACCAAGTGGCGACTGCATAGGGCTACTAGGATCACTGGCCGTCAGTGAAAGTTCCGTTTCCGAATGTTGACTGGCTAACTCTGGCAGTTTAAATTCAGTCACTTGACATTAACGAAGCGGAAGCAGCTGCGTTTCTGTGTCGTGTCCAAACGTTGCGAACGGGACCAACGTTCTACTGAGCGTGACGACAGGGTATTGCCCGTAGCCGCTGTCAGTGACGGTTGCCTAGTTACGACTCCGGGCTGTGGCACATTTTCGTACCAATATAACAAGAAACCCTTAACGCCAGAAAACTGTAGTAAAATGCAGGAAGGCTGGCAGAGGACTTAAATTTGGTGGTGTGGGACTTCGATATAATATTATATAAAATTCTTCCCATAAATAGTCAGAAAATGTTCTTGTTTGACTTCACTGTTTACGATTGGAAAGAGTGCCGCGAGAGGTAGCCGTGCGATCTAGGGCGTCTTGTCACGGTTCGTGTGACTCCCCCCGTCGAAGATTTGAGTGCTCCCTCGGGCGTGGGTGTGTGTGTTATCCTTAGCATAAATTAGTTTAAGTTAGATTACGTTAGCTCAAGTAGCGCTTAAGCCTAGGGACCGATGACCTCAGCAGTTTGGTCCCGTAGTCCTTATAACAAAATTTCCAAATTTCCATTGGAAAGAGTAAACTATGTAAAATAACTAGGAGCGACCGGAAGTGGAACGACTATATTAAAGCATTTGTACGAAAACAAGACGTCAGGCTGAGATTCATTGGGAGTATCCCAAGGAAATGTAATTTTTCAAGAAAACAGTGACGTGCGATACAGTACTTAGATTCTTCCTTCTTCAGTATTGTTCGGCAATCTTGGACCTTAACGAGGTATCATTAACAGAGGAAATAGGAAAGATAGAAATAAGTGCGAGGCAATTTGTCTCTTATTTCTACCCGCGAGTGGTACGGAAATGCCTATCAGAGTCTAGTAAGAGGCGGTACATGACAGGCGTTGAATATCACTGACACGTTTAATTCCGAGAGAGTATGTTCATAGAGGAATCAGGCAACATATCACTTCGTCACAAATCTCACAAATTGATTATGATGAGAAAATTTAAGTTAATACGGGCGCTGACCAGTAGTCTTTCTTTCTCCTCGCAGCGTTCGTGAATATAGCAGGATATAAATATATACAGTGATAAGCCAAGTGCTCTCCGCCACTCATCGTAAGGTGGCTACCAGATATGGATATAGAGGGATGTATATCATTGTTTCTGGCTGCTCCGGTTCTCTTTGATGCCTCAGAATAACGTTTTTAAATAGCTTTCCTGATTACATTTACCATGACTTGAGTAACCAGTCAGTTTCATGTTATCAGGGGTTTCCGTAAACCAATTGAAAAAAATACTATGATGACTTTTGTGAAAAATTTACGACCTATTTCTCTCCCCATCATATACTTTGAGAGTTTCTGTCCCTTTTCCAATGACCACGTCCTAGTCAGAGTGTAATACACCACGCTTCCTTCCTATCTTTGAAGGACTTGGAAAATTAGTCCTAAGATAGTTCAAGTGTATTGGGAAACTAAGTTCAGTTTATCTCTCATGTGAATGCAGCAAGAAATGATGAGAAAGTACTTTCCATCTCCCTTGGAGCTGATAGCCTCATTTATTGAAGTATAACAACAGTATACCTACTTGTTGCTGCAGTATTCCTCTCTAGCCAATGCTCTGCGTGAACAACGTTTTATGACTGATAAATAATACAATGGGCCTTACAAATAAATTGAGGCAGTCGGACACTGTAGCAGACTATTTTTGCGCAACGTAGGTGTCCCAGACAAAACATGTATAACAATGCTGCCCAAGGCGCTTTGTGCAGTAAACCGGAAAATATTTTTTCGGTACGAAAATAAGGATGAAAGGAGAGGATACTGAGGAGAAGCACGAAAAAAACTCCCTGTACGCCAAGAAAGAAGCGGCACGCTTACATCTGTGTACGAAAAAAGAGAAAAAGGTTTCGACATTTCACGGAAACTTGGGAAGAGGAAAACAAACGTAGGCGCGTCCAGGCGGCAATAAAATGGCCTTAGCGACGGCGAGAAAAGGACAGACTTTCACGTACGCAATCCAGCAGTACCGCTCTATTGTTGTAAGTATACATTTCGCATACTCGGTTAAATGTATTGTTTACAAAAGTCTCTTTCTGTTACGTGAACTATTAAAAAGATACCTGCCCTCCTTTCGGTTGTGGACGTACCAACGCACTAGATAAAACAAAAAGAGTAAGAGAAAGTTGTAAAATAACCAAAGCTTTGCCTCCTATAACAGGATATCTTCACAACCCCCTGTAACTCACTATCACCGTGGTATGGGCCTTCACTGCATTTGACTAGCATCGCTTTCTGGTACAGTTTCTTCCCAACACATTGTCCATCCACACACAAAATACGGTAAAACAGTTTGTTAAATCTAAACCTTCGTATCAGAGGAAAACAGTGTACCGGATCAGGACTGGAAACCGGAACCTAGCCATTGAAAATCATTGCCCTTATCGAATGAGCCACATTTTTAACGATTGTACTGGAATATCATTAGCTTGAATGTCTCACTTATGTAGATACAACTCTGAACTATTATGAGCACAACGTTCCACTTATTTATATTTAGGACTAAAAATACCATATTATTTTGTATTTACAGGAATTAATTTTCTTTAAAAAAGAAAAATGACTTACCATTCTTCTAAGAAGATTTTTACTGTGCTGTTTATGGACTGAACTTTTAAGCTGAATTGTTTTAGATGTAGATTAGAGAAATTAAACCGCAGAGTTGTAAAACTGCTTCAGGATCAGTTTCATATTAAAATTACTCAACACATATTATTTTCTTTACTTGCAAAAAGAATGCATCCTGTATTACACAGTGTAAAGGTAATTGCACTATTGCGTTATCTATACTTACATATAAATAGAAGCAGTTGTTCAAATTAGTCACTAATAATCTCAAAAACTTCTTGAACAATTTACTTCATATTCTTACACGATACTGCAACAAATATTCGAACGGACATAAACTACATATTTTAATACATATGGTATATAAACATGTATGTACTATGTAAAAGGGAAACGCTGCAACCAAAATCTCTCTTCGGCGATTTACTTGAAATTTTTTAATGATAACCTAATAAACGTTCAGATGGACAAAGGCTACGTAACTTTTTAATATACACTCCTAGAAATTGAAATAAGAACACCGTGAATTCATTGTCCCAGGAAGGGGAAACTTTATTGACACATTCCTGGGGTCAGATACATCACATGATCACACTGACAGAACCACAGGCACATAGACACAGGCAACAGAGCATGCACAATGTCGGCACTAGTACAGTGTATATCCACCTTTCACAGCAATGCTGGCTGCTATTCTCCCATAGAGACGATCGTAGAGATGCTGGATGTAGTCCTGTGGAACGGCTTGCCATGCCATTTCCACTTGGCGCCTCAGTTGGACCAGCGTTCGTGCTGGACGTGCAGACCACGTGAGACGACACATCATCTAGTCCCAAACATGCTCAATGGGGGACAGATCCGGAGATCTTGCTGGCCAGGGTAGTTGACTTACACCTTCTAGAGCACGTTGGGTGGCACGGGATACATGCGGACGTGCATTGTCCTGTTGGAACAGCAAGTTCCCTTGCCGGTCTAGGAATGGTAGAACGATGGGTTCGATGGCGGTTTGGATGTACCGTGCACTATTCAGTGTCCCCTCGACGATCACCAGAGGTGGCACCAAGGCAGAAGCGACTCTCATCACTGAAGACGACACGTCTCCATTCGTCCCTCCATTCACGCCTGTCGCGACACCACTGGAGGCGGGATGCACGATGTTGGGGCGTGAGCGGAAGACGGCCTAACGGTGTGCGGGACCGTAGCCCAGCTTCATGGAGACGGTTGCGAATGGTCGTCGCCGATACCCCAGGAGCAACAGTGTCCCTAATTTGCTGGGAAGTGGCGGTGCGGTCCCCTACGGCACTGCGTAGGATCCTACGGTCTTGGCGTGCATCAGTGCGTCGCTGCGGTCTTGTCCCAGGTCGACGGGCACGTGCACCTTTCGCCGACCACTGGCGACAACATCGATGTACTGTGGAGACCTCACGCCCCACTTGTTGAGCAATTCGGCGGTACGTCCACCCGGCCTCCCGCATGCCCACTATACGCCCTCGCACAAAGTCCGTCAACTGCACATACGGTTCACGTCCACGCTGTCGCGGCATGCTACCAGTGTTAAGGACTGCGATGGAGCTCCGTATGCCACGGCAAACTGGCTGACACTGACGGCGGCGGTGCACAAATGCTGTGCAGCTAGCGCCATTTGACGGCCAACACCGCGGTTCCTGGTGTGTCCGCTGTGCCGTGCGTGTGATCATTGCTTGTACAGCCCTCTCGCAGTGTCCGGAGCAAGTATGGTGGGTCTGACACACCGGCGTCAATGTGTTCTTTTTTCCATTTCCAGGAGTGTATATTATATATGACACATACATAACAAAGACAATAATAATTATGTATAAAGACAAGTGACTGTTAAATGTTGTTACCAAAAGCCTGGAAAAGTTCTTCACCAAATTACATATACACACCCGCCTGAACTTATAGTGCTGATGCTGTGAGATTTTTACAAGATGGGTAGGTAGTCAAACCGCCGCATTTTTACACAGTCAACAAATTGTAATAATACTTATCAAGTGCATTTTCTGTGGGGGAACACTCATTTTTAAATGGAACAATGTCTATGGACATTCATAATCTCAACTAAGGATAAATTAGAATATATATAGCGTTTGTTGCAGGATTCTAGTGTGAGCTGTTAACGAGAGATTGCATGCTGAAAAGCTGCCACGCCAACAGTTGTAAAATACCTGTGGTAGCACACGCTAAAGAACAGCGCAAATGCATACACTAGTTATGTAGATTCTGACCAGTAACGAGGCAGCTGAACATTATTGATTGCGTTCAAAATGATAAGCGGTAGCGGCGATACACGTTTCCAGTCAGGTATGGAACGGCTGCTGTACATGTGCTAGCATTTCAGCGGAGATGTCTGAGCAGGCTGAACTAATACATCGTTGGGTATCATCGGGTATGGTTGGTGTGTCGTGGTCGACAGCGACTTTCAGCTTTCCCCACAGAAAAGAAAGTCTACAGGCGTCAATAGGCCAGCAAAGGCACAGGTAGTCTGCGTCCAATCCAACGATTTGGAAACAATTCTTGAAGACCTCATGTAGTGCTTCTTGCACTATGGGCTACACAGCCGTAACGTTGGTAAGACAGGGTCCTCCTTGTCTGCAAAACGACGCCGTCTAGCGTCCGTGGAAGATGGTCTATTAGGAAGCTGCGATATTTGTGTGTGTCCACTGCTCGGTCTATAAAAAAACAGGCCTACGAGCTGATGTTTTACCACCACACACCAGATATTAACACGTCCCACCTCATGAAGGCAATGGGGATAGTCAACACACCAATAGTGCAATAGTGCATGTTTAGGTGGTTTACGTGGCCATTGTGCTGTGTCAAAACGCACGGGGTACGTTCGCCCTTAGCGGTGCTGAGCGTCCTGCGTGATAAATCAATGAGAACACCTGGTGGTCACGATGATGTACGTGTATGATGATGAAAGGGAATCAGTGGTTGGGAAGGGAGTGAGACAGGGTTGTAGCCTCTCCCCGATGTTATTCAATCTGTATATTGAGCAAGCAGTAAAGGAAACAAAAGAAAAGTTCGGAGTAGGTATTAAAATCCATGGAGAAGAAATAAAAACTTTGAGGTTCGCCGATGACATTGTAATTCTGACAGAGACAGATAAGGACTTGGAAGAGCAGTTGAATGGAATGGACAGTGCCTTGAAAGGAGGATATAACATGAACATCAACAAAAGCAAAACGAGGATAATGGAATGTAGTCGAACTAAGTCGCGTGATGCTGAGGGAATTAGATTAGGAAATGAGACACTTAAAGTAGTAAAGGAGTTTTGCTATTTGGGGAGCAAAATAACTGATGATGGTCGAAGTAGAGAGGATATAAAATGTAGACTGTCAATGGCAAGGAAAGTGCTTCTGAAGAAGAGAAATTTGTTAACATCGAGTATAGATTTAAGTGTCAGGAAGTCATTTCTGAAAGTATTTGTATGGAGTGTAGCCATGTATGGAAGTGAAACGTGGATGGTAACTAGTTTGGACAAGAAGAGAATAGAAGCTTTCAAAATGTGGTGCTACAGAAGAATGCTGAAGATTAGATGGGTAGATCACATAAGTAATGAGGAAGTGTTGAATAGGGTTGGGGAGAAGAGAAGCTTGTGGCACAACTTCACCAGAAGAAGGGATCGGTTGGTAGGACATGTTCTGAGGCATCAAGGGATCACGAATTTAGTATTGGAGGGCAGTGTGGAGGGAAAAAATCGTAGAGGGAGACCAAGAGATGAATACACTAAGCAAATTCAGAAGGATGTAGGTTGCAGTAGGTACTGGGAGATGAAGAAACTTGCACAGGATAGAGTAGCATGGAGAGCTGCATCAAACCAGTCTCAGGACTGAAGACCACAACAACAACCACAACATGATGTGGTAAAACCAAAATCAAATTGTGTTCTAGATTATATGAGAGCGTCTACGGAATAGCAGGTGGCGAGCATGCGCGACTGCAGCGATATACCACATCGCCCTCGCTGTGTCTAGAGATGCCGCCTGAGCGACGCGCGGCAGCCGGCCTCTATTGCGAAGAATCGACAGCATCGATGATTATTACATTAATTGTTAAAAGTTGGCGTGGCGTTGCGTGTTTTTTCGTTTAAATGGTTCCTATTGTTCCCGGATAGACCTCTCACCGACCAACTGGTGGTAGTGGTGTATATCAGGTCTGATCTTATAGCGTTTCGCTGCGTGGTGTAGTGAGGCTACTCAGTTGACACCTAAGTCTTGGCAGAGTCCACGGAATTTTGTTGATTATAGTTGTGGGAACAGTTTCGTTCGTAAAATTTGCTGGGGTGAGTCCCGCGTGAGCCTGATTTAATTGAGAGATTGATTTGTTAGGTGCTGAGTTTTGTGGAATCGGCGTGACGGATATCCCGTCTGCATTGTATGTTGAGTGGTCGCGACGCATCCAGAGGTAATTGGGTTGCTTGTCGTTTTTATTGCGGTGGTTTGGGTATTGTGCGTGTGTATATCGAGAAGGGAAAGCCTCGGACACGTGTTGATAGCTGTATTTTTAAGACCACTAGCTTGCAGCAGACAGTGAATTGGCTGATAGAACGACGAACTGTTTCACTACACGGTGATGGTGTGAACGTATCACTGAGTAGACAAGCGACAGAAAATTCGAGGAACCATTTAACGAGCTACACATAGCTAAACCAAAACTTGATTCCTCAAGGTGACGAGTGGCCGACTTAAATGTTAGGAAACTTAACGGGCCGCGTGTGGTCAACGCCTAAAGAGGTCAAGATTTGCTTTTAAATTGTAACTTAAGGTTAGTTGAAAAGCGGCGGTGACATTTAGGATTTTTGTTTGATATTTTTTTATTACTCGTTTCTGTATTGTGGGGAATGATAATATGTTTGCTGGCACTCGTTCACTGGTGATAACCAACGTGTATTGAGATGCCTAGAAGGAAAATAAATCCAATTTTATTGGGGTTAAAGGAAACCTTCCACTCTATTTAAATTGGTTTCTAGTGTGAATATATCTATATCATTTTCGGAAGTATAAAAGAGTGGAATTATGAGATATTGATACAATTGGGTCGACATTACGTATAATGTGGTGTTTTTTAAATGTGCTTGGTAAAAGGTTCTTGAACGAATGAAATTATAAATAATCTACTGAAAGTAGATCTTGTTAATGATGAATAAGATTAATTGAAGTAATTGAATTGTTTACGGAAAGGCCAAAGATTTTGCTACTAACAAAGATTCGTTATTCTGTGACTCATCCCAAGTCTTATCACTTACATATATTATCGCTGCGTCGAGTTGGAAAAATATTTAAGGGCGAATTAAAAAATGTTTTAATTCCTAACAGTAGTGATGGAAGTGTCCATAAACTGAATAACCATTTCAAGACGGTAGACAGATTGGTATTTTTGTACAAGTAATAAAACAGTTCCGAGTTTATGTCAGAGAGTACGTCCTGCGTTGTGAAAAGCTCGCTGTGAAAGATAACAATTGCTAGTTGTATGTCGCATTTCTCATCACGCAAGATAATCAGGTACTGAAATTAAAGTAATTTGTTGCTCTGACGAGATCAGTATCGTAGATAACGAGAGTGGTTAATTAAATTTCGTGTCCGATTAGTTCATTGCCAGTGGGATTGTGGCGCGGGCTAGATTCTTGTCGTCCTCTCCAACTGGAATCTTCTGCAATTAGATAGCGTTCTGCATTCTTAACATCTATTTAAAAATAATAAACTATACTTAATTAAAGGTGTGGTGGTTCACTGGTGGCCTAAGTACTTGGCGCAACAGGATACTCTGCAATAACGGCACAGAGACGTTGGTACAGTACGAACCCTTGTCGTTGTCAATCGATCTTAGGTACTGCCAATCACGGACCAGTACACCATGACTGATAAATGTGGCTTCATAACTGCACAAGATAAATGATAAATCTCGAGTAGCCTCTCTTATTGCCCACGTACAGACGCTAACGGTATTCTCATACTCGTGTTCACGCAGTTCTTCATAGAGAGGGATGTGATAGGAATGGAACCTGTTCCGGCGTAAGCAAAGCGGCGGCACTAAGGTTAAGAACGTAACCGCAGAGAAGGCTGTGAGACGACGTCAGCCAATAGCCCGCTTACTAGGAGTGCTCCAAGACTGGAGATTATAAGTGTCGCTCCTGCTAGCCTCGGCGAACAGTACTAGACCGGCACTCGCAGACCAACACTGCAGTAGACCGGCACTACGATAGCAGTGACGTGTGATCCATATCGATTGCTTACATGGACATAGTATAAAGCAAAGGACTTTGACTATTTGCATCTCGCCCATCGCTTGCGACCCGTTCTTGTAAATCCCAAGTTATGTATTGTCAATCATCTTATTTTTAATAAAGACTATTAATGTGATTTGCTTGTATTGTTGTATACCATTCAGGAAGGCACCATACTTTGGGCACCCTGTACGAGACGAGTGGACAGGACCCCACAGAATCAATGTCGATGAAGTATGTGTAGAACACTTGTCTGCTACTTCATCTTGCGACTGGGTGGGAGCTGATGTGCGGATCAGCTGCAACAGCAGCAAGAACGTGTAACCCTACCACTACTATTGTAATTTATTGTGCTTTTACCTATATAACAGAAAATCGTGTTCCACTGTTGCAACGTATAACCTCCGTACTAAATTTAGTGTAGGTTCCAAATAATGTACACTATGGGAGGATAGTGCTGTTAATAGGAAAAGCTAATCAATAGAGTTACCCTTTTTACAGGATGTGACCGTGTGTTGTATCTGATGAAAAACTAAATCAAACTATCCATTTCTTTTCCTAAGATCTTACCCAACGATATAAAGAAACACAGTATGAATAATATTATAATGAAACTAGGACAACTGAGCTCACAGTTCATTTAGTGGTTTAAAATATGTACTAACGGTCGCCAGCCTGCACACGCAATGAAACAGTGAAGTATTGAAAAAGCAGAAATATGAATTTTTCCTACCTTCTTGCTACTGTTTACCTTGCTTCTTCAAATAAACAGTACTCTACGTAAACAGTGTTGTGCTACACCCTTATACAGTACGTTTTTAAAAGAGAAAAATTCCAGTAGATAACTTCAAGAAAGCTAAAAAAAATAGGCCAGGGGGGACTTTTAGAAAAGCACTTGCCATAATCAACAATCATAAATATTAAAATATTTACATACTAAAGCACATACATTTCACTTCAAGAGAACCTCTTTCTTACTGGAATTTACTTTCAAAAACTATTACACTTTCAACTGTCGGTTCTGTACAGTCATTTCACAGGTTATAGTAACTGCACTTAATCTGACTCAATTTTACGTAAGCAAACTTTTACTATAACATTTTGCACTAGTTAAGAAAACTTTCTCATTATTTACACAAAACCAATTTCATGGTCCCTCTTTATATTCACTTGACACTTCATAAGTCTGTAAAATAGGATACTCGGATTAATCAAATACCAGGAAGAAACCCTATACAGGTGTATAATTAGGATGACATAACAGGGTTGACCTATTTCTTTAAAGTTCATGAATGATTATTAAAACTTAGTTTAAATTAGCGGTTTACGCTGTGCAAAAGTAAAATACAAAAAAATCTTATCTGGTGTCTGTAAGCATGGGTGTGACGAACAATTACGACGGCTATACTACCCACAGTACGGTATGCAAGTATCTTGCTGTATGGGCCCAATTTCTCTTTTTGATGTCGTGAAATTTTATATACAGTAGTCCAAACACTCGCAACTATGCCGTATGCAGTTTACAATCTTCATCCGAGGCAATTTTGTGCAAATTTACAGGCAAAGATTCTCCCACTCCACAAAGATGTGGCCTGAATCACTGCTGCCTACTGACTGTGTGACTTACTTCCGCGCTTTCTCTAGGTAGCGCTCCAATTCTCCCTTGCCACCTTTTCGACACTCAAGAGCCACTTCCGTTTGAAACAAAAGCAGACTGTTCTTTATATAACACGTTTCTTACATGTTCCTAAGCGTGACCATTTCTTACAATTGTCAAATTTGCGTCAACATGAACAGTTTATACACACAAATATTTTAAATATAATGTCATCAGAATATTATTTAACTTAAAAAACGATTTACGTAGTATTTTAGCTACATTACTCACGTACAATGCAGAGAACTTCAACCTCCAGTAAGTATAATTTACTTTAAATATACAGAGAACATAGTACCAATATGAGAAAACTTTGAAGCAAAAAAGTATAAAAATTTAAATGAACCATCAAAAATTATGTTATAAACATTAATTTCTCCCTCTTCAGTCGTCACTTGTTTCATTTTGTTTTGCTCTCAATGTATTACAATAACACTTTCAGGTAACTGGCTGAAGAGGCTGATAAATTACTGTGAAGATGATGGTCGTCTTTCTTGCTGCATACACCGTACAAGAGCGTACTGCGTTCTTCCTCCACGCTCCATACACCACGAGCACGTCGCCTTTTTATGCTTTGGTAAATCCCATCGTCCACTCACGGCCTACGGCTAGGACTGTTACACACTAACTAACCCGTAAGTTGCAGTGCATCCATGGAACACACAAGCACGCTCTAAGCAAATACAACAACGTCGTACCTAACAACTACCCAGGTTCAATGGGACAAGCAAGTCTCAGTTTGGAAACTTTTCCAAATATGATATCTCATGAGTGACTCGCACTATAGTCCTGCATTAAACACCACTGACATTCTAATTTATCATACGTTTAGTGTGTCAACGTCAATAGCCATTCTTCCATTTAAAGAAATGTATGTTTGCACAATAAATAAACTTTATATGTGTTAATACAATATGTGTATTTGCTAGCAATACTAGTCCCTAACTACCAGTTCTGTGAAAACCACGCATCAGTAGCACTTTTCACTTCGGGAATATCTGCTGTGCAAGTTTTAAGTGATTCATCCTGTCAATATAAAGTGGAAACTTCGTTAGCTACAATTTAGAAATGTTTTTAATACATATGGTATATAAATGCATATACAGGGTGATTCAGCTGCCCCTACCCATGGGCTAATTGGTAGAATGGGACGTACCCTCTGCCATGCACCTCACTGTGGTTTGCGGAGTATAAATGTAGATGTAGGTTTATATGCAACCTGCTACACCTTGAAATGCCACGTACCGAGCGAGGTGGCGCGGTGGTAGCACACTGTACTCGCCTTCGAGAGGACGACGGTTCAATCCCGCGTCAGGCCATCCTGATTTAGGTTTTCCGTGCTTTCCCTAAATCACTGTAGGCAAATGCTGGGATGGTTCCTTTGAAAGGGCACGGCCGATTTCCTTCCCCATCCTTCGCTAATCTGATGAGACCGATGACTTCGCTGTTTGGTCTCTTCCCACAAACAAACAACCAATGCCACTTAAGTATTTTTATGTTCTCTTCCTCAATAGGCAAAAACTGATAGTCATACACAAAAACGTAACAGGACCATTATTTATGAAATGTATTTCAGTTGAGCTTTGTATTCGGATACTTTTTCGCTAGAGGCCGTTGTTTTCGAATTATATAACATTAAATGTACTACTAAAACATCTTGTCGATTGTTTTTTTGTAGGGCTAACAGTTTGTTTTAAAAGGCAGTGCGACTTGCATAAAATCGATAGTTAGGAGCAGGATAGGTAGGATGTACAAAACTTTCGGGGAAATTCTAGAATACAGAAAAAAAATTTGACTGAGGAAGGAAAAATAGAAAGTGCAGAGAAACTAAGACATAATGGGTGCATGGAAAATGTGAAAAAATCTAAAAGGAAATGATTGTCGGAAGGACTGACCGCATACAGGAAAGTCAAAACAATTTTCGGTGACACAAAATTATACAACATTTAATTTCCCACAAAACTACCCTGTTGATTTTTTTTCTGGAGGACTAACAGTTTGGTTTTTGAAGGCAGTGAGACTTCCATAAATCGATAGTTAGCGGCAGGATAGGTAGGATGTACAAAAATGTTCGGGGAAATTGTAGAATACAGAAATAAGAGTCTCTGAGGAAGGAAAAAAAGGAAGTGCAGCGAAGCTAAGATGAAATGGGAAAAGTGTACTACGGGAATTCCACTGTTAAATGCAGAGGAGAGAGTGGATAGGTGAAAAGAGTACGTTGAAGGCCTCTATGAGGGGATTATTTGTCAGATGTGATAGAAGAAGAAACAGGAGTCGATTTAGAAGAGATAGGGGATCCAGTATTAGAATCAGAATTTAATAGAGCTTTGAAAGACTTAAGATCAAATAAGGCAGAAGGGATAGGTATCATTCTGTCAGAATTTCTAAAATCATCCGTATAATTCCGAAGCCTGCAAGAACTGAGTGCGAGAATTATCACACAGCAGCTTAACAGCTCATGCAGCCAAGTTGCTCACAAGCGTAATGTACACAAGAACGAAGAAGAAAGTTGAGGATATGTTAGATGACGATCAGTGGCTTTGGAAAAGTGAAAGGCACCAGAGAGGCAAATCTGAGGTTGCGGTTGATAATGGAATCAAGACTAAAGAATAATCAAGACACGTTCATAGGATTTGTCGAGTTGGAGAAAGCGTTCGAAATTGTAAAATGGTATAATGTGTTCGAAATTCTAAGAAAAACAGGGGTAAGCTATAGAGAGAGAAGGGTAAAATACAAAGTGTACAGGAGCCAAGACGGAATAACAAGACTGGACGACCAAGAATGAAGTGCTCGGATTAAAAGGATGTAATACAGGGATGTAATATCTCCCCCTACTGTTCAATCTGTATATCGAAACAGCAATGACGGAAATAAATGAAAGCTTCAGGAATGGAATTAAAATTCAAGGTGAAAGGATATCAGTGATATGATTCGGTGACGACATTGCTATCCTCAGTGAATGTGGAGAAGAATTACATAATACTCTGAATGAATGAACAATATTATGAGTACAGAATATGGATTGAGAGTAAACCGAGGAAAGACGAAAGTAATAAGAAGTAGCAGATATGCGAACAGCGAGAATCTTATCATTAGGAATGATGGTCACGAATTAGATGAAGTTAAGGAATTCTCCTACCTCGGCAGCAAAATAGCCAATGGCGGACGGAGCAGGATTAGTACTGGCAAAAAGAGCATTCTTGTCCAAGAGAAGTCTACTAGTATCAAACATAGACGATAATTTGAGGAAAAACTTTCTGAGAATGTGCGCCTGGAGCACAGCGTTGTATGGTTGTGAAGCACGTACTGTCGGAAAACCGGGACAGAAGAGAAGCGAAGCATTTGAGATGTGGTGCTACAGGTGAATGTTAAGAATTACATGGAGCGATAAGGTAAGGAATGAAGAGGTTCCGCGCAGAATCGGAGAGGAAAGAAATATGTGGAAAATAGTGAAAACAAGGAGGGACAGGATGACTGGACGTCTGTTAAGACATCAGGGAGTTACTTTTATGGTACCATAGGGAGCTCCAGATGGCAAAAACTGTAGAGGAATAAAAAGACCGGAATGCATCCAGCAAATGATTGCGTAACGTTGGTTACAAGTGCTCCTCTGAGATGAAGAGGTTGGCACAAGAGAAGAATTCGTGGCGGGCCGCATCAGACCAATCAAAAGACTGATGACCCAAAAAAAAAAGAGGGGCAGCTGGATCACCTTGTATAATACGTAAATGGGAACCATTATTACAAATAATCTTTAAAAGTTCTTGACTTGGTTACCTCAATTTCTTACATGACCCTTTAGCAGATGTTTGGACGGGCATAATCTGTGTATATATTTTGTGAATATGCTCATACTAAATAAATGGGAAACGTATTAGCAAAAAATCTCGAAACGTTCTTGACCGATTTATTCCAAATTTTTAGCACTGTAGTTCAACAAGTATCTGAACCAAGTATAAAATACTTTAAGATGAAACGTCTTAGCAAATATCTACTACAAATTCTTACACAATCCCCTAATTAAAATTTGGAAGAATGTAGGCTATACATTGTTAGAAAAGTCTTGAATAATGTCCGACAAATTACTTTCGAATTTTTAAAATTCACAGTAAAATAGGCTATATGTTTTTGAACTACAATTCACAGTTTTTCTGTCAAAACGGACTATGAGAAAGAAAATGCTGTGACCGAAATTGAGCGGTTAGCTAACGTACTCACTGCCAGTTTTAACTAAGGTAGCAAAGGACTTAACCCTGTGATGTACTGTGTTCACAGTAGTGGGCAGCTGTTTATAGTCGCTTATTTTCAATCAGTCCCGCGGCTGCAAATGCACGCAGTCCATTGCTGTGGGCAATCATTATTGCTGCAATGCCCTGCGTGCATTTGCAGCCTCAGGTCCGATTGAAAATGCCAAAGTAGCGACCATCAAAAGCTGTGCCCTGCAGTCAAAATGGCGCACCACAGGGTTAACTCATCATGAAATGATTTCTCTCATATTTCTTGTTCCTCTTTATGTATAATTTTAAACAAATGTTACAAACACAACAACTTTCTGTCTTATTTTCTTCCGCGCTGTAAGCTGGTTTTATAAGAAAATAGCAAAGTAGTTTTTAGGGGTTATTGACTTATACTACTACAGAATGTTAAACTTTGAAAACGTTGTAATCGTACCTGAACCTGTTCTTTTATAAGAAAATAGCAAAGTAGTTTTTAGGGGTTATTGACTTATACTACTACAGAATGTTAAACTTTCAAAACGTTGTAATCGTACCTGAACCTGTTCAGAAATGAAAAGTAATCCATAGTATCATTTTCAAAGTATCCAAATGACCAGAATTGCATTTCGTCTGATTTTCATGCAGCCTGCATAATGTAACTGTCTTGCAGGTTCTCTAATCTAGTTTTGTTATTGCCATTTGACTACACAAAATTGTTACCAGAATTGATCACTACAATATTCTGCCCCGTATGGTGAAAACTCCAGATGTAAATTAATTCCACGACACTACACATATCAGAGAAACATACGACAGCCCTTAACGCTAGTAAACTCAAATTAATTACAAGAAGTGACTTTTGTAAAGTCTTACAACTCTCTTTGGTACCTAACACATATAGGGACCGTAGCTCTAACGCATCTTGTTCTCTAACAGATTTTCCAACCATCTGTTAACCGTAGTTCACTTAGCGAGTGCTTCTGAATAAACTAATTAATGAACTAACGAATCAGAAAGAAATGATTGACAGCATTAAGTGAACCAAGATATCACTCGGAGTTTCGCTATCTTCACGATTCCATGTTGATCTATGTGCTTTTCGAAAATCAACTATCGTATTTGTTATCTAATACAAAGTGACATTAAAAATCTAAGTTACTCATATGGTATGAGACTCGACTAAACCTCTAATCGTTATTGCTGACTAATCCTAAAGAGATGTGATACGATACATTTTTACCCAGTATTAGTGAATCTGAATTGAATTTACTTAGCCAAAATCTTTGTGTTGGATCAGGACTAATATTTAGACACAGTTGTCCCAGTTAACTAACAAGCAAAAATGTTAACAATGGTTTCATTCCCAAGAAACAAACTTAAATTGAGTTAATGTATGTTTTGGATTGCGATTCGAACCAAACACCTAATCCGATCGTTATGTAAGCACAGACAAAGGCCAGATATCGGATTACCTCAGCATCAGGGAGATTTTTATAACTGCAGTGACGAGAAAATTATTAATTTCTGCCTTCCCAGGATTCGAAACTGGCACGTATCGTCGTTGTCTTTAACTCGTGAATGATTATTAAATATAGATTTCTTTCACCAAAAGGGAGATCTGCGTATGTTTGTACTTGGAAGGAGATAATAAAGAGTACAGAGATTACTGGAATTCGAACGCCACATATATCGTGGTTGACTACAAGAAGTCACTTAACTATTGACTTCTTCTTCACAGGTTCCTAGGTGTGGAATGTTTGAACTTGAAATGATGTGTCTCTTTCTGGGAGGCAAAACCGTCACAGTCAATATTGACAATGATTAACGAGATTTTAAAAATCAACATAAATTTCTATTGAAATTTAGGTGTGCTTATGCTAAAGCCTCACAGGAATTATGAAGTAGTTGTGTCATACTGGGATTCTAGCCCGACACGCGCTTCGTGTGGAACACTGGAGGAGTTAGGAACCTTGAGCAAACAACGAATTGATGGCACTAGGAAGATAACAAATTTCGTGAAACAAAAGCCAATATATTCAACATCCGAAGGTGAAACCAAAAATTAAGTACGTGCCTTGTCACCTTTCATGGAGATTGGTTGTTTAACTAAAATAAAAATGCTACTTTAAGAAGGTTACTGGTGAGATAGTTTCGACATGGTGCTACTTACACCTCTCTCATGGCGCAATCGAAAGTGTAGTCGGTAGCAGCGGGTTGTTCTGGAGCCACAGACGAATCGAATGTTCTTCCGTTGTAATTAGAGGTAAATAGGATATAGCAGTACCTATAAAAATCTTTCGACTGTAGTGGCCCAACAAACACTAGCCCACTATCAAACCCCAGACCACAAACACATGTGGCTGGGTCATGATTTGCCATGGCACTGATACACCAGCGCGTATGAGAATTCTGACTTCCTTATTTCCTGAAGTGGATTACAGTCTGTTAATCAGCTGGCTCGGCTAAATAGTGTGTACATTTAGCTTATTTGTAATTACTGAAATAAAATCACTCAATGGCCATCTACACAAATCGCCAGCACTGTAGGATACAAAAGTTTTCACAGGAAGTATACCTTCCACTTGAGCATTGCACGGTCTCATGAATCCCGATACCTTCTCCGTTATGCCGATGGGAAGTCGTGATTCCGTCGTCTTCCACGAGAAGAAGGAAATGGTTCAAATGGCTCCGAGCACTATGGAACCTAACTTCTGAGGTCATCAGTCCCCTAGAACTTAGAACTACTTAAACCTAACTAACCTAAGGACACCACACACATCCATGCCCGAAGCAGGATTCGAACCTGCGACCGTAGCGGTCGCGCGGTTCCAGACTGACGCGCCTAAAACCGCTCGGCCACACAGGCAGGCGAAAAGGCTCCAGAAGAAGGAAAAAAATTAAGCTCTATAATTCCTTGACAATTAACAACATGGTGCAATAGATTTGCAAATAAAGGGGGACGATAACGTTGAGGCCTCTGCCACTTCCAATGAGCGTTCACCATGTTTTGACTAAAACAGGGCGTCGGGATCGTTAGCACACGCAACTACATAGTGTACGTAGTGTCCGAGGACCCATACGATCGAATTAGTCTTCGTCCGAGGGAAGACGGAAAAATCCGTACACAGGAGAAGCTCAACCGAGAAAGCAGCTTCAGCTGATCGGGTACGGAGAGCCAGTTGACGCTGAATCTCGTCCGCAAGAGACAAGCCTGTGTGAAATACATCAGGCTGACGACACGTGTCGCAAAGATCAGTCAGACTGAGACCAATTCGATGGAGGCTTTCGTTGGTTGGGATCAGATTGTAAATGTCCCTATACTACAGTGAGGCGACATCCAGCGGGAGGATATGAAGACTAACGTGAAATCACACTGTTTTCAGGAAATCAATCGCGTGTCTATTTCAAACGGGGAGGGGGATTATTATAGTCCCCAACGAGAAAGCCAAGCTCTGGTTGTAAGATGTGCCACTGATCAAATGTCAGATCCCACAAAACTTATTATGATATAAAATTCACGTACGTGCTACAATTTAGAGTTGATGCGGCCATCATCGTCTGGGGGAGTCATAATGGCCGGTCGAAGACACGTAAATAAGCGAGATGTTACAGAATGAGTAGCTCGAGTACACGTTAAAACGTTACTCCGTATAAACAATACTGAAGCCTTCACTTTGATACTGGTAAGTCCCAACCCTGCAAGACGACAGAGCCTCGAAACTACTTAATTCCGAAATCGAAAATATGACTTTTCCATAGGAAGCGGCCGGACAATTCCATAAATTTGCACGTCATAATCGAGCGGAGCGAGAATATTTGTGCAATATAGTACACATTCTGAAAACGCGGTAATCTAAGATCCACGTTTTGTGAAGAAGACAGACGGAATGGCGTTCGTGTTCACAAATTTCCACTTGGATTCGATTCGTCGCCTCCCATCAATAGAGTGCAGCCATTTTTAACAGGCAGTGATGCACGGTCATCCCCAGCGATTTGTGGTGAGCAACAACTGTTGTCCATGGAATGAAAACGTGTAGAAAACGCTGCAGTTGTAACAGAGTACACTTTCATTCGTTAATGCAGATCACACAAGGAGAAAGAAAGGTATCCAATATGTCCTCGAGAAACAATATGTCATCGATGTAACGTAGCAATACCATAAAATTATCCGCGACACTCGTACCGGAAAGTTTTCTGATACTGTATTCCGCCACATAATTGATCAGCAGTGCGGTGAAGCCGAGGTTCTTAGGACAAGACAAAAAGCGAAATGGAGAGGGGCTCCCTTTTAGTAAGCCCCGTCGGATGGTGATCTGGCAAGTAAGTTGTCCATTCACTACGACAGATGCGTGAATACCCTTAAAAATACTGGATAGTACCTAACACGCAGTATGATAGGTTAGTGTGGTTTAACGTCCCGTCGACAACAAGGTCATTAGAGACGGGCCACAAGCTCGGGTTAGGGAAGGATGGGGAAGGAAATCGGCCGTGCCCCTTCAAGGGTACCATCCCGGCATTTGCCTGAAAATGATTTAGGGAAATCACGGAAAACCTAAATCACGATGGCCGCAGACGGGATTGAACCGTCGTCCTCCCGAATGTGAGTCCAGTGTGCTAACCACTGCGCCACCTCGCTCGGTGACACGTAGTATGTTTGAGACCGGTCACCTTGAAAATCTGGATAACGAAACCATGACTAACCCAGCCAAATGCCTCACTAAAAACAATAAAAAGCAAGTCTCCAGAGACAGAAGATGTTGCAGCCACCGAGACAACGTCGCGGTATTCGGCTATAGAAGTATGAATCGTGCGCCAAGACACATAGTTTTGGTGAACAGTTATAGTTTTCTCTAGCGGTATCGACAAACGGCTATTCACCTCCCGGGCGACAGTTATGTAATCGATATTAAGCTGTGTGATCAGGCGGAATTTATCAGTGTCTGAACGTCCGGTCGCCTTAGGAATTAAAATGATGTTACCAACCTTGAAGGGGTGAGGAATGAAATACCCTGGATCACTTCATTTACCAGTAACGTAATTGTATCACCCATATAAGACCAAAAATTTACATAACATTCCTTAGGAATACCGTCCAGTCCTTGAGATTTTTTCGATGGTCAACCAAAAATAAGGCAATATACACTACCGGCCATTAATATTGCTACACCACGAAGATGACGTGCTACAGACGTGAAATTTAACCGACAGGAAGAAGTTGCTCTGATATGCCAATCATTAGCTTTTCAGAGCATGCACACAAAGTTGGCGCTCATAGGGACACCTACAACGTGCTGACATGAGGAAAGTTTGTAACCGATTTCGCATACACAATGAGCAGTTGACCGACGTTGCCTGGTGAAAAGTTGTTGTGATGCCTCGTGTAAAGAGGAGAAATGGGTACCATCACGTTTCCGACTTTGATAAAGGTCGGATTGTAGCCTGTCACGATTGCGATTTATCGTATCGTGACATTGCAGCTCGCGTTGGTCGAGATACAATGACTGTTAGCAGAATATGGAATCGGCGGGCTCAGGAGGATAATACGGAAAGCTGTGCTGGATCCCAACGGCCTCGTATCACTAGCAGTCGATTATGACAGGCATCTTATCCGCATGGCTGTAACGGATCGTGCAGCCACGTCTCGATCCCTGAGTCAATAGATGGGGACGTTTGCAAGACAACAACCATGTGCTCGAATAGTTCGACGACGTTTGCAGCAGCATGGACTATCAGCTCGGAGAACATGTCTGCGGTTACCCTTGACGCTGCATCACAGAGAGGAGCGCCTGCGATGGTGTACTCAACGACGAACCTGGGTGTACGAATGGCAAAACGTCATTTTTTTCGGATGAACCCAGGTTCTGTTTACAACATCATGATGGTGGCATCCGTGTTTGGCGACATCGCGGTGAACGCACATTGGAAGCGTGTATTCGTCATCGCCATACTGGCCTATCACACGGCGTGATGCTATGGGGTGCCATTGGTTACTCGTCTCGGTCACCTCTTGTTGGTATTGACCGCACTTTGAACTGTGAACGTTACATTTCAGATGTGTTGCGACCCGTGGCTCTACCCTTCATTCGATGCCTGTGAAACGCTACATTTCACCAGGATAATGCACGACCGCATGTTGCAGATCCTGTACGGGCCTTTCTGGATACAGGAAATGTTCGACTGCTGCCCTGGCCAGCACATTCTCCAGATCTCTCATGAAATGAAAACGTCTGGTCAATGGTGGCCGAGCAACTGGCTCGTCACAACACACCAGTCACTACTCTTGATGAACTGTGGTATCGTGTTGACGCTGCATGAGCAGCTGTACCTGTACACTCCATCCAAGCTCTGTTTGACTCAATGCCCAGGTGTATCAAGGCCGTTATTACGGCCA
This sequence comes from Schistocerca gregaria, assembly GCF_023897955.1. Lineage (NCBI taxonomy): Eukaryota > Metazoa > Arthropoda > Insecta > Orthoptera > Acrididae > Schistocerca > Schistocerca gregaria. Next base: position 842,246,663 of record NC_064931.1, read on the forward strand.
GAGGTGGTTGTTCTGGGTACTGATTGTACTGATTGCTCAGGACCTATGCACCCAAATTGCGTGAAAATGTAATCATATGTCAGTTCTAGTATAATATATTTGTCCAATGAATACCCGTTTATCATCTGCATTTCTTCTTGGTGTAGCAATTTTAATGGCCAGTAGTGAATATCATCGCAAGTAAAGTCACTTAGAAATTTGTTAAGTATTTATAGATCGCTCTGAAAGTGTCACGTTGGGATATCAGTACGTGACCATCGGTGTATGTGATACATACTCCTTTTCAACGCATCAGCAACCACATATGGTAACATAAGTAGGTCAGGTCATCCTTTAGGAAGAGTGGGATTTTGAGCGCACCGTGAGACCTTCCATTTGTTGTCTCTTTAACTGATTAAGCTTCACTTTAAAATGGCACACATTCATAATCCGTAAGTAAGCGTGTCTGGCCTCGTTGTAAAGCTGTCGCTAGGCGAAATAATAAAATCCCTGGAAACGACGGAGGTCGCTCACCCTTCCAGCGCCGTTAAGCATTAACGCTTTTCGGAGCAATGGTTTGGCATGCCCTGATCATCATTGTATAAGAGAAGGATAACACTCCTACGAATGCGAGCTACGGGCCCAGTGGCACACATGTGCTGATTTGGTTCTGATCAGCAAGGTTGCGTGCTTTTTCCATAAGGGGGGGCAGGAAAAGGGTGGGGAGACGTTACAGGTTCTGGGATGTCTAGTAAGTCCGTCGATATAGTACGGAACTCCGGAACAGGTCTATCTTCATGTGACTCCGGAGAGGCTATCTCGGTCTCGGGAGTCACATCGCAGGGGGGGGAGGGGGGAAGAGGGGTAGGGGGGAGGGGGGGAGGTAGGCTCCTGGTCGCTTTCCAATCTTGAACAGCAACAGACGTATTATGATGTGGTATGAACTCCGGGAGGGAAGAGGCTTCCTCCGACGGAATCTGTTCAGTAGAGCGGAGAATGTAAGATGAATCCTCAAACAACTTACGGGAATTCGGATAGGTAATATCGATAGCGACCGCCGATATTTCGGCTGGAATACACCCCGCCAATTTCAAGGCACAAACTGCAACGTACAGTCGAGGTACAGGAAAATTTAAAATCTCTATTCTTGGAGTGATTGCGGAACGATGACACACTCACATTGAACACTAGTGCCACCAAATATGACCAGAGTCAGAGGTTATGTATTATTATTTATTGTATGGCAATACAGACACATACGAAAGAAACAGACAAATCACTAATATAACAAACGTTAATAATAGCAAACAAACATCAATAATGTAACAAAGTTTAACCATTACAAACAAACATCAAGTCTATTAATATAATCTATCGCCTCTGGGGTTGCGAGCAGAAAATCTTCGGGGCTCCCATTATAGGCTCTTCTGGAACACTCTCCAATGTGGCTGAGGGTCTGATTTTCTCCGCAGTCACACTGGGATGGTATTTTACCCCATTTATACAGGGAGAAAGCAAATCTGTCATGACGAGTTCGAATCTTATTTAGAGTGGACCACGTTTTGCGTGGTAGGTCAAAACAAGGTGGCTTTTGTGTGATGAAAGGCATGTCATGATTTTGCCATGCGTTCCATTTTTCAGACAATGCGTTTGTGACACTGAAACCTTCTTGTACACAGGTCCTTGCTGTTCTTGTTGTCGGGTTCCTAGATCGAAGACTATTCGTGTTTTTGCAACCTCAATGTCTTGGGGGATTGGCAGGCTTCGATTTCCCATGACGTTTTTGTAATCAAGTACAAGAGCGTCAGTACGTCGCAGGTGTGGCGGTGGGAAGTGGCTTAATATTGGGAGCCATTGCGTTACAGTGGGTTAATTACTCCAGAGATCATCCTTAGAGTCTTTTGCAACTGGACATCCACCATTTATACATGTGAGCTGTTTAGCCAAATCGGAGCACAGTATTCGGCAGCTGAGAATACAATTGCTAAAGCAGAGGTGAGGGGAGTGGAGGCCGTTGCTCCCCAGGTACTACCACGGAGCTTTTAAATAATGTTGTTTCTTGTCTTTAATTTTTTGGCGATCTTGGTTAGGTGCTCTTTAACAGATAGTGTTCTGTCCAGCGTCATGCATAAGTACTTCGGAGTTTTATTGTGCCTGAGAATGGTGTTTTCAAATAGAATGTTGAGTTTCTTTCCAGCGAGTTTGTTGTTGAGATGGAAGCAACTAACCTCTGTTTTGGAAGCATTTTGTTGAAATATTCACCCATTATCTTCAGATCATTCATTAGGATGTCCTCAGATACTTCAATTGTGCTACATCTTGTAGCGAGGGCCCAATCGTCAGCCTACCCGAACTTTCTTGATAGTGATTCCGGAAGGTGTCCAATATAGAGTCTAAACAGCAGAGGTGCGAGCACTGATCCTTGTGGTAAGACATTCTTTAGTCTTTTGATTGAGTTGTAGTCAGTGCCCATACTTATTTGGAACAGCGTATCATTGAGCAGGCTGTCTATTAAACGTGCTACAGATTTGCAAGTAATTACTTGGAGAATTTTGTATATGATTCCTGCTCTCCACACAGTGTTGTAAGCTGCTGAGAGGTCAATAAAGACCACTGATGTTTTCAGTTTTCTCAGGAATCCCGCCTCAATGTAAGTAGTGAGTGACAACACCTGGTCAGTACAATTTCTTCCTGGCCCAAAGCCTCTGCTTAACTGGGATCAGCCTCAACAATTTTGGGCTAATTATGTTATATATAATCCTCTCTAGTAATTTGTAAATTAAAGGCAGCAGGGCAATTGGTCTGTAGCTTTCTGGGTTGTCAGCTGCCTTCCCAGGCCTTAGAATAGCTATTACCTTAGAGCGTTCGAGTTCTTGTGCTATATTGCCAGTTTGCATGATGCTTGTGAAAACTCGAGCCAGCCACACTTTTGTATACTTACCACAGTTTATTATGAATTCAGGGTGAACGTTGTCGAAACCTGGTGCCTTTGTTGGTTTGACATCATTCAGAGCTTTTTCTATGCCTTCTTTAGAGAAAGGGAGAGAGTGTTCGGTATCTGTGGCTTCGTTTCTTAAGATTTTGAGTTCTCGCTTCACTTGGATTGTATGTTTTATCCTTTGGTGTCCTAGAGATGTGAACTAGATGTGATGCTATGGCATTTCGTCTTACAGCTGCTTTTTGTCGTTGTGCTGGTGGGCCGCTCCCTAGTTTTCTCAACAGTGACCATGCTTGCCTGCTAGATGTTTTGAAATTCAGGTTTTCTACAATTTTCGTCCACTTTTGTCTTCTGGCAGCAGCCAAGCTGTGAAGCAGTTCATCCGCTATTTCCTGATCTCCGGATTCAAGGAAGCTCTGGCATAGTCCTTCGGTGGTTTGGGACCGTCCAGGTATGTATTCTTTGCGGTACCCTCTTGGTATTTGCTTCTTGGCCGTGCTTATCATGGCACCAACAAATCTTTTGTTATTTTTGCTATTAGGTGGTATCCATCCCAAACATTTGTCCACATCTTTGGAGAACCCAGTCCAATTGGCTTTTTTAAAATTGCATCATGGGCGAGGAATAGAGGCTATTAGGGGAATTTGCCTGTGCAGGAAGTCAGGCAGAACTCTACGAGAGGCCATAAGAGGCTGGCCTCTGTTGTTGGGCGAGACGAAACACAAGTCAGGGTTGTATTCCTGTCTCAAGGCAGCTGATGTAAACGTAAATCGATTCTTTTCATCGAATACATGGTATAAGTATTCGTCTTCTGCCCACTTTGCTAATGCTTCTCCATTTGCAGCATTGTCTTTATACTTCGACTGTTCATGATGACTATTGAAATCCCCCACGTATACAATAGGATGTGGTTGAGTTTGAAGAACGTGGGCTGGCCAAGGCGTAGCAGGTGGCTTATAAATATTGGATACGGTAATGCTTCGACAACGTTATGAATGTCTTCGTGGATGGATGTAGAAATTAGGAAAGCATTTTCAATATACTGTTTGACATATGTGGCTACTCCATAAGACCTATGATAGGTCGCTCCCAACAGCTCATAGCCTGGTATTTTGCTCCTTTATTTAGTTGTTGCACTGTATCACGATGGATGTCCTGTATAGCATCAAAGTCAATGTTGTCATGTGACAAATTCGAACCACAGGTCCGAGTTTCCTGGTCAGAGGGACCTGAGAAGGGTCGTTTGGTCTGTCTGCTGACATAACTCTTTCTGAAAGTGTCTTATAGTCAGACGATCCTCACATTAACTGACTGCCAGTATGTGATAGTTCATTTATCGTTACCCAGGGTGCACGTGTAGTATTATACTACGGACACGAGCTAGCCTTACACCCCAACTCAGAGTTATCGATAGTGGAAGACTACGAACTAGCAGATGAGGTAACATTGACCCTAGCACACCGGTTTTTGAGAAGAGGGAGAGCAGGATTTCAAGCAGAGTTTAAACAAAAACCTCCATGTCTGTTTACAAAGTTGCTAGCTAATTTAATCTCAACAGCCTCCTTAATAACACTCTCCCAATAACTGGAAGTGCATGCCAATATCTCAGTATTGTTATATAACAAAGGGTGGCTAGTATTCAAACAATGTTAACAGTAGCAGATCTACTTGTTTTCAGTTATCGTGTGTCCCGTTGACGCTCAGTACATCGGTACTACACGGTCCTGATGGACTGACCAATGTATGCCATGCCACAGCTACAAGGAATGCGATATACACTCGCCTTACACAAACCAAGATCATCCTTAAAAGAACTCAAAAGAACTCTAATTTCAGATGGAGGTCGGAAAACACATTTTATATCGTATTTCCGTGAAATACGACCGATCGTGTTGGAAGTGCTTCGTACATAAGCCAAAAAGGCAGTAGACTTAAGTGTCGACTCAGTATTATCATCAATCACCCGGTGCACAATTGGTCTATAGCGCAATCCACTTTCAGTTTATCTACCACTGTAAACATTTTGACGAAATGTAGCTTCAATATGGGCCAGGTCATCTGGCAAAGTCTTTGTGTCGGAAATGACATGTGCTCTGTGTACCAAGGTACTAAGTACCCCTTCAAGCTGAGTCGGATGGTGACAATTATCAGCCTGCAAATATAGTTCAGTGTGAGTACGTTTCCGGTAAAGTGTAGGTCCCAATGATCCATCAGCCTCCCTCCTAACCAAAACGTCAAGAATTGGAAGACAACCATCCTCTTCCACCTCCCGCATAAAACGAATGTTCGGTTGGATAGGGCTCATATGTTCTCAAAAAGGTATTCAAATTCTCCCTACAATGAGGCCAAAGAACAGGAGTATCATCAACATATCTGAAGAAAAAGGAGGGTTTCAAAGAAACCGACTCTAATGCACGTTCCTCGAAGTCTTCCATTAACAAATTTGCAATCAGAGGAGACAAAGGACTACTCCATCTGTCTACTGGTAATAATGGTCATTGAATGAATAATAAGTGGATGTCAACACATGCCGAAAGAGATTAGTTAATTTAACACCAAACCTAATCTCAATTAACCGTAAAGAATCAGACAGAGGAACACGAGTGAAGAGAGAGACCACGTCAAAACTTACTAAAATATCATAGTCATTCAACCGCATTCCCTCCAAACAACGTAAGAAATCAGCTGAGTTCCTGATATGATGTTTACACCGACAGAGAAGCAAAATGCTTGGCTACACGGTATGTCGGAGAGCCGATATTGCTCAATATAGGACGGAAAGGAACCCGCTCCTTATGGATCTTCAGAAGGTCTTATAACCTAAGGGCACTTTGTGCCTTGGAAATGGCGGAGTGTGCTCCCGCCGAAACATCGACGGTCGCTGTAAATATTACCTGGCTGAAGTCCCGTAAGTTGTTTGAAAATTGTATACGCCAGGAGAAACTGTTGTCTCGTAAAGTAAATCGTATGAGTCTTCACCATCTTGCTTCCATCAACGCTTGTTTTGAAGCGGAGGTGATAGCGGCGTAGAAGCTACAGCGGCAAAATCTCTACGCGAGGTTAACAGTGGAAACTCGCTAGGACCATAACGCAATGGCTTGCGTTGCCCCTCAGAAACTTGATTAGGCCCAATGGCTGTCACTTGGGGAACCAGGTCCTCTAACGTTAGCCTTTCACGTCGTTCATAAGCGGGTATTAAGACCGTGACACGACGCAGGTAATTTGTGCGGAGACGTCCACTCTCATTACATATAAAACAGGTCCCTTCCTGTCCTATGTATATTATATGTACCCAATATCCACACATCAGCAAATGAGAGGGGATACGGATCGAACTCCGCTATCAACTTGTAAACGATTTTGAGCGGACCGGCGTTCCGCCGTAAATAACGTATTTCCCCAAACGGAAGCAAGACGGTCTTGAGGAAACTTCGGGCGGAAGGTTAGACACCCTAACATTCGTGTATTCCACCTCTGTGTTCACCAGAATAACAATACTAATAGAGCCACTGCAGTAAGTGAAAACACTTCTTGACTTTGCCACAAAAGGAGCCTGTCAACCTGAAGCGGCTCTAGAAACCTTGCGTAAAACATATACGATTCAGAATCGACGTAAACTGTGTGAACCTCATCTGAAGTGACATTGATCGTATCAAAAGCCAATCATGAATTTGTGACGAACTTGGCTGCACGTGCCCCTATATTTGTCAAAACTAAAACTGATGGTATCTGTGCTTGAGCTGTTTCTGGGAACCATAGCCAACATCACGGCGCAAGACCACACAGCGTCAGAACTGAATCACAAACACGAGACGCCGAGAGACAAACAATGATGTGACGCACACGACTCACACAACACTAAGGACAAACAATGAAGCTCTCGCAGCGCTACTATAGAGGCAGGAACAGGCAGAACCTACTCGTCCCGCATGCGAAATAGGAATATGGCGATTGTAGCAATTAGTGCTGCCTCACAGTGCTAGTGATCGCTAAGAGAGATAATTTGCGATGAAGACGAAATTAATTGCAGTTCCTGCATGAAATGCCCTTTTTGGACTGAAGATATACATTTGATCGTTAGATGATATGCCATAAGCAAAATAGTTCAAAGTATTTAATTGAAATACGTAGAAGACGACCGGCCACTTTGTTCGATATTTGATGAATGCAGCTTGTGCGGGCCGCAGGTGGGCCAATGCCCCGACGGTCAATCGGCTTTGCTCGGTCCTTCTTGGAAGTGCCCGGAACAGCGAGACATTCCAATTAGTATGGCAGTACGACGTCTTGCAGTCCGCACTGCTCTCTGAACGCGGCAGAATAGTGGTTTCAGTGCTGTTTACCCTTTGGTGTTTGTTCGTGGTATGAAGGACGTTCACAGGTCCAGTGACTGCACAAAAGCAGGTAGTCTAGCGATCTGTTGTTACAATCTTTTAAAATGAATAGGAATTACATAAGGGTGGTATTATTATTCCCGTTTCACATTAGTGAAGGGTACTCTTTCTCTGCTATGAAACGGAGTTATAGTACTATGCAGTAGGAGCTTAAACTTTTAGATGACAATGAAAGAGCAAAAAATTATAACAATCGACAGAGGGGATTCATTGTTCTGTACATGAAGAATAATTTTGCGCTAATTTTGCAGGCATGGAGCACTTCAAGAAATTAATGGTAGGAATAGTAAAATTTCTGAAGTCGCACCATTAAAGTTATAACAGTTTTCAATGGAAAAGAACAAAGGCTATGGAGGTTTTATATATTAGTGCAAAGTACGCTAATTAAGTCAAAAGGAATGCATTTTTCGATTTAAATCTCGATGTTGTTCCATTTATGGAGGAAAAGGGAGTGCAGAAATGATAACGAGAACAATCTGGAATGGACTGGAAACTTTCCATTTTAAGTGAATTTGATGGAGGTGTATTTAACATGAAACCTGGCAAAGACAACACAGTTCCCTAAGCTCACTGGCGTTGAAGAAAGCGCTAGGTTTGAAGAACTCATTGCGACCTTGCAAGAATTATAGTGACAGTGTTATAAAGGTTTTGAGAACACTGTCAATATTGCATCTGTTTTCGTGCTGTTTTCAAGAGCGTTTGCCGTCTCAGTTGAAAGCGCCCTTGTGCATACGCAGATGTAACTAGTTGACCTGCAGGGTAATTCCAATTTTAATTACAAATCTTCTATACGTTAAAACTGTCCAGGACGTCTACATTGCTTTTCCCAGGTAGACATTCCAAGTTTCAGTGATGATGTTGCAACAATATTTCGATCGCCATATTTGTCTGAAAGACCTTTTTTGAATTACGACACTTGCGATTATATGAAGACTTCAGTGCGAAATTAAGTGAAATTGTCAGCATCGGTCCGTATACCAAATAAAAATCATATTATGTCTTCGTAATCGGTACTGAAAACGTATGTTGTATGTGATCTACGTTGTTGAGAAATATGAAGTACAAAACCGAGTCGTATGCAGTACAACAGCACTGCCATTTAAGTGCGGGGCGTTCTCTGTTTGCCACCCTTCTCCCTCCACGCGCTCAGGCAACGTGGCGTGGCGTTGGGAGAAACGTCAAACGAGGCTGACCGCCTTGACATTAGGGCTCAGGCGTGGCCTGCGGGGCGAAATCCTGGCCACTTTTGAAGTAGACATTATCAAGGGAATTTAGTTGTATGTCACTGCAGGAAGTAGCTCGGCTATCACAGGATTGCCAGATTTAATCTACAATATTACAAAGTACCGATCATTCTAGCAGCACGATGGATTACGTTAGAAAGCTGATGAGTTTCTTGAGCAGGAGAGTAATCAGGGAGTAAAGCTTGCACATCAAAGATGCAGTGGAAAAATCTCGAAAACTGCTAGATAGTTTACATACGAACGGCGTAAGCAAATTTTTGTAACTCATCGGCAGCAACATACATTAAGAGCTGGGGAAATGCAATGGATGGCCTTTCTCTTCATAGCTGTCAATATTTTATTTCTGTTTTAGCCTTAAGTTATCAGAATATTAATCAGAATTATCGTGGAGTAATTGTTAGAATCCATACAGAGGTCAAGTTTAAATACGAAAATAATTAGAGTTCTTTTTAATATAGTTTTTAATGACAGCAAGTAATCTAATAAAAAGAAATTCAATATGTAGCCAGTGTCGGCGATTAGAGTCAGCGATCGACAGCAGTCTCTAGGGTACAAACGTGTACAGACTATCCTAAAGCTTTAGTTGCATTATGTTAAAATAACATGATTCATTAACAGTGTTCGTTATCATCCACGCTGTTACTCAAACTTGGTTATCAACGGCATCGACATACCACAGTCTCATTACTATAGCAGTTAATACTGAGCAGGTTCTTTTTTCACTGCTTGATTCGGTAACTAATGACAACGATTTACTTACTGTGAAAAATTTGTTTGTTTTCGTGCCTCGGGCGTAGGCCATCATCACAACATCATTTAAAATGACTTAATATATAGTTTTTCTTTTGATGACGCCAGTAGCCGAAATGAGATGATGAATACTGATATATAAGGGGTATATTAAAAAACTAAAGAGAAAAAATAAAGCAGAAATAAAAAAGTTTGCAGGAGCTTATTACTTTCACCACGTTTGATTTTCATCACCGAGATGAGGTAACAGCTGACACTGGGAAATTTTTGGTTTATAACTCAATAGGGCGATTAAAGATGGCGTGGGGGATTAAACTTGCCACATTAGTTGAACAACGAAACTGGCTGAAAAACTGGCTGAAGTCTGTTCTCGAATTCTTTTATATTGTCGTGGAAGTATTGCGAACCATCGAAATTATTGTAAGTGGTCAGAACTGTTCACAAACGGTCGAACCTCAGTAACTGACGAGTATCGCTCTAGCCGGTCAGTAGAAGTGTTAACTTCTTTACTTGATATCCGCTCTGACGACATTATTATTGAAGGCCGACGTGTTACAGTTGAACATATAACGAAGACAGTTCCAATAGGTTTGGCATAGTTCATAACGTTTTCAGTAACAAACTCAAGTACAGAAAAAAAAGTGCGAGACAGGCCGCAAAGGAGTTAATGCCACAACAGAAGGAACCAAGACTCAAAGTTTACAGACGTTAAACAACGCAATGGAAGGGAATGTGACCCTTTTCTAAACAAGATTTTGGCGTGTGATGATTCTTTGGTTCACCATTTTGAACCAGAGTCCAAAAGACAAAGCCAGGAGCAATGAGTTATGGAAAAAGGGGTCAAAAAGCAAGAAAAAGGCTTCGTCATATTAGGTATAAGAAACTAGTTGATTCTTGGAAGAAGTGTATTAATGTTCAGAAACAGTAAAAGCTTATTACTTTTGAATACATTGTGGGAGTGAACAGTGATCAATATGTTACAAATATTTACTATCAAAAACAGTCTTGATCACAATTTACTTATTACGGTGACCGGTTTCGACCACTACTGTGATCATCTTCAGACCAATGAGTAAGAACCTCCTTGTGGTGGTAAATCACTACCCACTACTCAGTAGTTCTTACTCATTGGTCTGAAGGTGATCACAGTAGTGGTCGAAACCGGTCATCGTCATAAATAAATTGTGATCAAGGCTGTTTTTGATAGTAAATATTAGTAAAAGTTCAGTTTCGTAAAAGTGCATTGGTTTTTACTACATAAAATGTCTCATTAATTATTGAATGCCCTCGTATTAAACAGACAAGACGATTTTAATCACAAACTATAGGTTCGTATCAAGTCCTTTCATACTTAATTGAGTATCACTTTTAAGCCAGTAATCATGTGGCATGGCGTTGTGTATTAAGTCCTTTTATAAGACGTTTTGATGGTAGAATTTTCCCGAAACGTGTAATGAAATACATTTTTGAAAAGTGGACTGTCTTTGTTAGCTATCAAAGAAAGTGGTGAGAAGCTAACACTCAGTATATACATATTGGTTGCAGGATTCCTGGGCGATTTTATGTCCCAACCGATAATCATACTTGTTAATCATAGCAGTATGCCTTACGCTTACATGCTTCCGTAGACGATTTAATGTCTTCCAGAACAGATTGCCGCTTCGTTGTGGAGGATATAAGAGTAACAGTTTATCACACTGGGCACCCCCACTGCTCCCCTCAGCAGTTCGACAATAGATCTCTCGTAAATGATAATTCTGAACGAAAATTGACGCTCTGTTACGTGAATACACTTCCCCCTTTTTTGCTTTCGTGAAGACATGTTGTAAATATGGCTTGTCACTTCTAGATAAACGAAACTACTTGTTTTCAATCCCTGAAGTGTTAGAAATATCCAAAACTAATAAAAAAAGTCCGCATATATTATTGATCAGCTCAGCTTTAACTAGAGGAATTGGGGTCACATAAACAGAGCAAAACCAGAGTGGTAGGTAGACAAACCAACTAATGTCCTCACAGCCCCTAGGTGACTATTGGAGACCTCTTCTGGAAGCTTGAGATCGCGGCCGCCAACGTTGACAACGCCCCGGTATGTAGGCCTACGTGGTCCCCCTGCTGCAATGTCAGGTGACTAGTCAGGTGCTGCCTGTTATCGCTGCCAACCATCCGAAACTTTTTAACAATAGTGCATACTGATAGATCTTGGTTGCTCTTCAGTTCGAATTTAGCAAGCACCGGAACTAAATTATAGTATTCAACACTGCCTGTGTAGAGGGAAACATTATCTCACAAGTATGTTTTTTCATATAAATAGTGATTTATTTACGCATTTTATAACATAGATAATAATTTTGCATAATAAACGATAAAATTACATATTACTGACACTAGAATAAATATTTTTATCTCTGTTTGCAAATACCACAAAAAGTGAATTTCAAATGACGTCTCTTGAAGGTAGCATCAAATTGAATATTCTGACTTAGGAAACGTAAATCTCAATTACTGTGTTGTAAATACGAAAAAATTGACCAAAGAATTCATTTTTGCGTTAAGTATGTTAAATGTAGTGTTGTAGTCTTCTTTAGAGTTTCTTTTTATTTGCCAAAATTGCAACGATGGATAAATCCATTTCTTGTTTCAACTAGTAAAATGGGCATCTTCAGATCACATAATAGAAAGCGGTGTCTACATAGACTACTAAAATACAACTCATTGTCACTACCTTATTTACAATTCCAAACTCGAAAGTTCAAAACTACACTTTTTGAATTTGAAACTGTAAGCAAGATTCTGACAAAGCATCTTGCTTCAGTAGTCGATGAATACACTGCTTTTTATTATGCGTTTTAAATAAGGCAATTTAACTGGCCGAAACTAGTAACCAATGTATCTTTCCTTGTGATCCTCGCAAACAGAAGTTCTCATAAAGAAGCCTACAACACTATTTACGGATCACCTCCTACAACACTGACAATTTCAGCTAATTTTAATATGTCAGATCTGTAGATATTTTCTAAACAAACCGTAGCGTCTACTATCAACTGAAATAAGAGCCACTATTCAGGTTCCATCTCTCACGACAAGCTTAATAATCAGTTTGCAGCAATTTTTTCGCTATTCTGTATTTTACGGACCTCTAGTTATTTCAATGAGCAGCTAGTTCATTGCAATATGTTTTCAATGCTCTGACTTTTACTGAACAGTTATTTGAATGAACACGCAATTGGATAAATGTTCATTTTTACTTGGGGTAGTCCACACACAAATCAATGATGAAGATACGCTATGTTACCAAAAGCATCCAGACACCCCCAGATACATACGTTTTTCGTATTAGCAGCATTGTGCTGCCACCTACTGCCAGATACTCCAGATCAGCGACCTCAGTAGTCATTAAACATCGTGAGACAGCGGAATTCCAAACTGCATCAGGATCCACTGCAAGTACTATGACAGTTAGTCAGGAGGTGAGAAAACTTGGATTTCATGCTCCAGCGGCTGCTCATAGGCCACACATCACGCTGGTAAATGCCAAACGACGCCTCGCTTGATGTAAGGAGCGTGGACGACTGAACTGTGGACAAAGGTGGTGTGGAGAGACCAATCACGGTACACAGTGTGCCGATACGATGGCAGGGTGTGAGTATGGCGAAGTCCCGGTGGACGTCATCTGCCTGCGTGTGTAGAGCCAGCAGTATATGTTAGAGTCAGTGGTGTTATGGTGTGATCGTGATTTTCATGGAGGGGGCTTGCACCCCTTGTTGTTTTGCGTGGCACTATCACAGCACTGGCCTACATTGATGTTTCAAGGACCTTCTTGCTTCCCGCTGTTGAAGAACATGCGACTGCATATTTCAACATGATCTGCTCATAATGCACGGCCTGTCGCAGACTGGTTAAAGAACAATAACATCACTGTAATGAACTGGCTTGCACCGACTCCTGACCTGAATCCTATAGAACACCTGTGGGTTGTTCTGGAACGCCTACTTCGTGCCGCGCCTCATTGATTTTCAGCTAGGTGTCTGGATACTTTTGGTCACATAGTGTACGATGGCGTTAATATCATGTCACAGTGATGTAAAAACAAATAATCGCATTTTAATTATATTGTTTTAAAGAACAAATACAGTAAGCCACTTGGTGGACTACATTTCTAGCAGCCTTTTACAAAATTAGGCAAGTTACTTCTGATGACTTTATTGTCTTAAAAAGCGAAAAATTCTTGACATTTGGTGGATTACAAGTCAATCTACTTCTTCTGAAATGGAGAAAATTTATCTGACAGCGGATATGCATCCCCAGTAATTCTTGAGGACCAACGTATCTACAGTAACTGAAATGTTGGCGATTACTTTTTACAATTTGGTCGTAGTCTATTAACTTATCTAAAAGTTCAGTGAAGTTCTGCAGATTCATTTCCTTCTACTGCTTACTTGCGAAGCACTTGCTCTACCTAGCATAATGTGTTTCTTAGCGAAACTGCCAAAAGACGGGGTGCTGGCCGATTTCGATGTTTTACAATCCTGGAAATGTGCCTTTACTACTCTTACCATAGGAACAGCTCATTCCAAAAATTGTACATAAGACCTTTAATCTTGGGCAATTATCAGGCGACAGTTATTTCTTCATTACACATTTGCATAAATAAATATGTAATAACATAACTACACAAATTACACGATACTTTACTTACATTTACAATGTTCCCGTGGTACTGTACATACTTATATAATTGTAAATATCAGGTATGAAATGTATTCAACATGTGCTTCGAATGAAGGCCTTCACGTTGATGTGTGGTACCCAGACATCTAGCAATATGTGGGTAACAGCACTAGAGTGAGATATTGAGAGCCATCCAAAAATAGGTTCCTCTTGTTCCAAAACCAGAGACTTGGAAATATCACAAGATTTGATAGGCAACTCCGTCAACATAAACTTAATTTTGGAACTAGAGCTGAATTATCTTTCCAAATTAGTTGGATATTTCAGAACTTAGTAAGTGTCAATGAGAAAATTTAATTTTGTGACTGTAAGAAAGCCATTTTACTCGTAAATTCCTATTATTTCTCTTATCTTTCGCTTTACGAAAAATGTGGTAATCTCTCTGCCTAAACTGCTGATATAGCAGTGAGAGAATGATCTACTCATTGGAGGTTCATTAGCTCTGTGATATCACTTTTATGTACTGATATGGATACGACTTTTGCCGTAGGGTGGAGCATCGCTGAGAAAGTGGTATACGTAAAGCAGTTTGCATTTTCTCATTTCTAATGCAGCTGACAAGGACCCGAATGAAATTCCGTAACGCCGTCTTACGAAAATCCCCAACTGTGTACTAAAGTTTTTGTGTAGTCGGAAAACGAAACTTTTTCTAATCTTCAGCTGAATGTTGGAATGTACCAGACTTAATTAATGATTGCCATAATATTATTATTGCTATTGATATTGTTATTCTTTAGTTCTTATCAAGTCTTATGCCCCTTATTTTCGCTAACTTTTGAATGCTGAGTTGGAAAGATGGAACCACTTGATGTCCTTCATTGCGATATACTCCTTTTATTTAATTTTCAGAGTAAAAGGAGAACACCTAGTCATAAAAGCTAATAAAAAGGAGCCAATACTATAGGTATAAGTCTACAACCATTTATGTTGACTTATCATTGTTACGACAAAGTAATTCACTTAGGAGCATGTTCCCCCACTGTATAGTGAGTGAATGAGCTGAAATCAGCAAAAAGCAACGAGCGAGCGGTCCTGATTACGCTAGAATGGTTTTTTATTGTTTCATCTGTTCGCTCCATTGGATGGACTGAGAATTGCAGAAAATGTTTCATGCTACTGAGATTCTGATATATATGTAACAAAGCATGAAAAAGTTTAAATACGTCGTTAGTCTGACTTCTAGTTCAAAATTCGAGAGTTATTAGCTAACAGTTATTCGTATGACAAATGATACTGAAAGCAGATCATGGGTCTCGTGACAGCCATGATCCAGATTGTCATGTGAAGAGCCATAGTTGACTGCTTTGATAATCCACAAGCCAATGGAAACAAGTTGGTGGAAAGAGATTCTTCCCCATTTGTTAATTTTTCATAGTTAAAATATGATTTCACTTAACAAGTGGACGAACTGCGAGAGCTTCAGTGAATTAAACGAGCTGGAAGGATACATTGATTTGTATACTGCTATTAATAAGAATATGTTACATTTGCCGCCTGTTCCCTATTTAGTGTGAGGGTTTTGCATGAACTATTGTAGTATTCACAACGGGAGAGTTACCCTGTAAAGCAGGGCTTTCAGGGAAGGCTCATGAGTGCCACGAAATCCAATAATACTGTATCTACCGCTCTGACTGGCAAAAATTAATTATCATAAACTAATTCACGGGCCCTTTTGAACTAGTTAAATCAAGGCTTAGGTGGATTACCTCATCGAGTGTAGACTAGGCGTCTTAGCCGCCAAAGGAACGCAGGGCATGGTAATTGTTTTCGGTATTATACAAGTTTCGTAAGATACAAATATGAGATAAGTAAGGAACTGCCAAATTTATTTCGTGACAACAAAACTTTGTTGAGTTTTTGTGTACGGGATCACACTTAATGAGACGTCTACAATGGAGGCTGGGTGTGTGCAGGTGTAATGGGAAGTATAAGGTGCATGATAAGGTGAGAGGCTGTTACTCTCATTCATCACCTCCAAAATAAGGTATCTCTCTGCTACAAAGAAATTAAATCATCTACAGAAAGATATAAGTGTAGCACGTATTGGTGTGATTAACTGTTATCTGAGAGGGTTGTGTTATGTGTTGGATACAAATGTCTTAGTGCTGTTCACACATTGTTAAAACCATTTCAACGCCAGAAATTGTGTTTGAGCTATAATCTGGTTGACACAGAGCACTGTTCAGAACCTTGGAAATTTGACTTAATGGATCAGTTCCTACTGGGAAGTCTGTATGCATTCCAGCAGCATCAGCCTATCTATACCGTCGCATCTTATCACCAAATGTTGCTGTGGGCCGCTGACTGCAAACGCTGCTCCATGCACCTTTTTTAATTTCCTTTTATTTAAGGACTTCCTGACGTGAACCCTTCCTTAGAAGGATTACTAATTATTGTCCTATTTGATCCTGACTTAGCAGTTGATTCTAACAATTACTCCTCGGTAATTCTTATTAATATTCTGATAAAGGAGACGACTTGCGGCGGCACTGTTCTTTCCTTCCCTTTACGACGGACCTGCACCTACCTGTGAACATTGTCTCAGCATTTCATCAGTAGGAAAGCCGAGCGAAACCTACTGTATTTCGACGTGAACCAGGCTGCAATTAAAGTCACTAATCTATGTTTCGGGAGAAAGTTTTCACAAGAAATAAAATGTTGGAAATTTTGGCCTCAGTTAATATATTCTGAAACATAGGTGAACAAGTATCACTGCCAAGCCCGTGCTAGTCTTAACACAGTCTCTCACTATCCCTTTCATTCACGTTAGTAAGTTTATGGTGTTGCATTTCCCGAAAACGTAATAGCTAAAAAATACTGATTGTTTTTGATTGAGAATGCTAGCCAAACGTTAAGTCTATCGGTACCAAATTCAGTCACAATTTTTAGCCACCGACCTGCTCAACACGCCAGGCGACCTTTATGTCTTTACTCATCAAAAAAGTCACTTAAAAATTCGGAAATTTCTACACACCCATCGGAATAATTATGCCGTCACTTTACAACACTTTTGATGTATGGAACACTGCTCGTGGCTAGGCTCCCACTCTTTCTAGAATACTGTAAGTTTCCTTTACCAGCAGAGAAAGGCGCGCGATGAATATTGCTTTACTATTGGTCAGTTTACTCAACAGCCAATCGCAAAGCAACACTCTCCCGCGTCAGTCCGAGATTTTCATCAATAACCAATCAAAAAATAGTAAACCTAATAACTGCACTGCATAAAGTTATTTACTATTGTTATCTATACCTGAATTAGTTTTCCCTGTACCATAAACTTACTTTACAAAAATATTGTACAAAAATCCCCTTTGTCCATATCCTTCGAAATGTTCCCACACTAAATCCTACTACTTAACTCGTTGAACAATTATCTTCATATTAACCTTAAACCACTCTCATGTATCATTCATACTGGTAAAACTTATTTATAACATTTTGCATACACAAAAAGAAATAATAACACTTTATAAAAAACATTCTATTACTTTAGTGCACTCTAGTGGGCACAATCGAAACTAAAACCACAGTCCCCCTATCCAATACTGTCGTCTTTCGTCTGATACATAAACTACGCGCGCGTCCAGTCTCGCGTCACCATCTGTCACTATCCAGCTCTAAGACATATCTTCCACTTAATCGCCTCCAAGGCAGGATCGTTATAAGGCACTACGCCTCAGACTCATCTAAAGGCAGAAACGCTGCATCTTCGATAGGAACAGAGATGTACTTTGCTAGCTTCTGGAATGGAATTCTTTTCTGAAGCTGTAGGAAAAACATGCACACACACACACACACACACACACACACACACACACACACACAAGAGCACATGCCTGTCTCCCTATATTGTGCTGTGTCGACTACCAGCTCTTCTCTGGCCCACAGTGACGATAATGGGCTGAGGTGGGGGTCAATGTGGGATGGGGTGAGGGATGGAGAAAGGTGGAAGGCAGCGAGTGGGTTGAAAGAAAGCGTCTAGCGGCTTATAGGAGAGTGGGGAGTCTGAGCCTTTACCTGCTACTTTCAACACAACTTTTCTTCTTGCGAATTCCCTCCCCCCACTCCCTGCCCGCCCCCCCCCCCAACCCCAACGCAATGGACCCCTTTTCTGTTTATCTGCAACTGTTCAGAAAAGTTTCCCTGTCCCTAACAAAATCCCTGTCCCATATCCTGTTCCTTATGCTGCCTAAGCCATGGAAATCAAAACCCCCAGTGGACTAACCATAAAAATCCCTATTTCTGGAACCCACCCACAACGACATTCACCCTTTCAGGTTCCACTAGGCGCTTTCCCTCACAAACCTTGTTCTACAAAAACATGTTTCCTTGGCACAGGCATCCCTGAACCACCTCCAATCCCTTCTCCAAGTACTGCTACTATGAAATCCCCAGCACCTACACCTCATCATCCAAACTGAAATCCTGTCACTCCAACACCTACAGGAATATTCCAAACACCACCTCCACAAGTTATCCAGCCTGCTGAAATCTTACTCCTACCTTGGGGCACCACTATCCAACTGCAACACTACTCCCAGGGCTCCGCTTCATCAAGCCCTCATAACACCAAATCCCTGACTAGCTGACATTTTCAGCCAACCACATCCTCCAAAATCTCCTACCAGCACTCCAAAAATCAAGAACCAAAAAAATCCCGTAACACTATTGTTAAAGTCTCTGCCAAAATCCTCATCTCCACAGAAGTTTCAGTCCTATCCAAAGGCCTCGTATTCACCCATACTCCCAGCTTTAACCATGTTGGACTTTTGAAAATCCTACTCTCCCTCTCCTGCTCCCTACAGTGGAAACACTTCTTTGCCACCAACCTCTCCAACTACAGCCATTCCAATCCCAACATCAAATCCTGCCATTCCCAATTCGTACCACCACCCAACTATGACCCTCCCACAGTCCCATTTAACCATTCCCTAGTCACCTTCAAGGAATTCCTAACTTCCCACCTGGCCCCATCATCCTCCATCAGGTCCCTCCTTGAGAACAACAACCTTTCATCAGAACAAAGGACTACAATATACAAACTAAAACCAGATCCTGGCCTGCTCATCCTCCTGGCAGATGAGGGTTCCACCACTGTTGTGATGAATCAGTGACTACTTGGCAGAGGACCTCTGCCAACTGTCCAACATCTGCACCTACAAGCTCTGCAAAAGTGACCCAATCCCTAATGTCCAACATAGCCTCCAATCCCTGCTGAAATCCTTAGGCCCTTACCAGAACCTCTCCCTGCTCACCCCAACAACACCTTACACACCCACCATCTACATGCTCCCAAAAATTCACAGACCTAACAATTCTGGGCGCCCCATTGTCGTTGGTTACAGTTCGCCCATCAAAATATCTTGGCGCTTTTGAACCAACACCTGCAACCAATTTTCTGAAACATAGCCTCCTACACACAAGATACCAACCACTTCCTGCATTGGCTATACCCTACCCTTACCTCCCAGATCCTTACACATCACTATAGATGCAACCCCCTTATACACCAATATCTCTCATGCCTATGACTTCTATCATCGCCCTGCAGATTCTTAACCCACCACTGCATTCCTCATATATCTTACCAATTACATCCTAACCCATAACTACTTCACCTTTGAAGGGAATGTATACAAACAATTTTGTGGCACAGCTCTGGGCATCAGCATGGTACCCTCCTACACCAACTTCTTCATGGCCTACCTAGCTTCCCAGAACCACAAACCCCTGGTCTGGTTCAGCTTAATTGATGGCATCTTTATAAGCTGGACTCAAGGCCAGGACACTTTATCCTCATTCCTTCACAATTTCAACACACTTTGTCCTACCCACTTCACTGTGTCCTCCCCCACCCATCTTTCCACTTTCCTAGATATCGATGTCCTCCTCTCATATAGCTTCATCCACACGTTGTCCTCATCAAAGCCACCAGTCACCAACAGTATCTGCACTTTGGCAGATGCCATCCCTTCCACACCAAGAAATCCCTCTCTACCTGATCCTCTCATTTATCCCAAGAACCAGCAGCAAAGAAGAGTCCATCTTGTCATCCAAAACCACCCAGGACTGGAATGACTAAATCATGTCTTTTGTGTGGGCTTTGATTATTTATCATCATGCCCTGAAATGAGGGACATCTTACCCAAAATACTTCCATCCTCACCCAAAGTGGTGTTCCGCTGCCCACCCACCTTCTACAACATCCTAGTCAATCCCTATGCCACTCCCACCTTCGAATGAAGTGGCACAGGAAGCATACCTTTGTTGATGCCCCAGATGCAAGACCTGCCCTACCCAATCACTCAGCATCTCTTACTCCAGTCATGTCAAAAGCTTGTCCTACCCCACCAGACGCCAAGTCACCTGTGAAAGCAACCATGCCATATACCAGTTCTGTGGCAAAGACTGTAGACCTTTTTACATTGGTATGATAACAAACCACCTATCCACCACAAAGAACGACCACTGTCAAACTGCTGCCCAAAACCAAGGTATATCACCCAGTGCAATAACATGCAGCAGAACGCAACATGCTAGATTTTAATGGCTGCTTCACAACCTATGCCACCGGGACCCTCTCCAGTATCACGAGCTTTTTATAGCTACGCAGACAGAGCTATCCCTACATCATATCCTTAACTCCTGTAACCTCCCTGGCTAAACCTAAGGAAACATGCTGTCCCCCGCCCCCAACCAAATAGTGTGTGTGTGTGTGAGAGAGAGAGAGAGAGAGAGAGAGGGAGAGAGAGAGAGAGAGAGAGAGAGCGAGAGAGAGAGAGAGAGAGAGTTTGTGTGTACACCACCCCTTTCCCGTTACCTGTGCCCAATACATATTAGCTAGTTTTGAGCTGCCATCTGATGTCCCAGTCTGTGAAATCGAGTCTCATCCGTCTGCCATGTGCCCCCTCTAGTTACATCCCTAGGTGCTCCACATTATAGACACTTCCCCCCCCCCCCCAACCTCCTCCTGACCTCTCACCTCTCTCTATCCCTCACCATACCCCATACCACACCCCCATCTCAACCCTGTACACTCACTGTGGGCCAGGATAAAGACAGCAGTGAAATGAGCACAATGTAGGGAGACAGGCGTGCACATGTGAGTGAGCGTGTGTATGTATGTGTGTGTGTGTGTGTGTGTGTGTGTGTGTGTGTGTGTGTGTGTGTGTGTGTTCGTGTATTTGTGCACACGTTTCTCCTATAGCTTGAGAAAGGAATTCCATTCAGGAAGCTAGCAAATTAAATGTCAGTTCATTTTGCGTGTGTATCTATCGAAGACGCAGTGCTTCGTTCCTAAATAATTCGTTATTCTCAATAAGAACTTTCTGTATATTGCAATATTCTGATAGCCACGTACTAAAACGTATATAAAACAATGACAGCTATGAACAGGAGAGCTATTTGTATATTTTTGGATGGAATCTGTCTTTAGCAAAACACAATTTTGTTTTACATCCCAAACATAGTTGCAGCATCATCACTAGGCTTTTATTTTATGGCTGTTAAATATAAAGAATGTTCTTTACTGTTTGTTTTTGCATAATATTTATATGAATACAGACATAATGTCTTATGGGACAACAGCAATCAGTGAAATTATAATGTTACTTAAAAACCGTCTTGATTGCAAATATTTTTATTCATATGACCGGTTTCGGTTCATTCAGAACCATCTTCAGATCTGATATTTCAGTTACAGAAGTAACCCGTCCAAATCCAGCAAACTGCTGGAATATTTGCAATCAAGACGGTTTTTAAGTAACAATATAAATATTAGTTTTTAAACCATAATTACAAATTTTTGAGAAGACATAAAGTTATATATCCATACTCTTTTACCATAAGGTGTGGTTTTTCTGAGGTATTATATTTTTATAAGGCCTCTTTTCCTTCACAGTTTGTCATCTGCAACCATTGGGGAGCTCCATTGGGAGTTCCTATGTTAGGCGTGTGATGGGGCCCCTTAGGGATATGGCAGCTAATAACGGGAAGAAAGCCAATGTGCACTCCGTGTGCATACCAAGGGGAGTCATCCAAAATGTGAAAAGGGTCCTTCCGGATGCCATTAAGGGTACAAGGTGCACCCAACTGCAGGTGGTGGCTCATGTCGCGCTGATGATGTATGTCGCTATGGATTGGAAAAGGTTCCCTCTGGTTTTCGGCGGCTATCTGAGTTGGTGAAGACTGCCAGTCTTGCTACTGAGATGAAGGCAGAGCTCACCATCTGCACTATCGTCGACAGGACCGATTGCGGACCTTTTGTAAGAGCCGAGTGGAAGATCTGAATGAGAGGCTCAGGCGGTTCTGAGACCGTGTAGGCTGCAGATTCCTCGACTTGCGCAAAAGGGTTGTGGGTTTTCGAGTTCCGCTAAATAGGTTAGGTGTCCACTACTCGCAGCAGGCGGCTACACGGGTAGCAGGGGATGTGTGGCGTGGAATGGACGGCTTTTTAGGTTAGAAAATCTTGGGAATGATAAGTAAGGGCTCCAGTCTGAAAGACTACAGGGCAAAGAAACGACGAGAATCGACCAAGGAATAGTCGGTATTGT
The DNA here is from genome assembly GCF_023897955.1 of Schistocerca gregaria. NCBI lineage: Eukaryota > Metazoa > Arthropoda > Insecta > Orthoptera > Acrididae > Schistocerca > Schistocerca gregaria. The sequence goes on from NC_064931.1 coordinate 842,269,248, forward strand.
AGTTGTAAATTGTCGTCGCTATGTTGGAAAAGTACCAGAGCCTCAAGCGCTGATAGAAAGCACTGAAGCTGAAATCGTTATAGGAACAGAAAGCCGGAAATAAATTATGCAAAAAATTTTTGAAGAGGCGTAAACGGTGTTCATTAAGGATAGGTTACATAGAGTAGATGGTGGTGTTTTTGTCTCTGTTGGTAGTAGTTTATTTTGTAGTGAAGTTGAAATAGATAATTCCTGCGAATTACTATGGGTAGAAGTTGTACTCCACAGCCGTACCAAAATAATAATTGACTCCTTCTACCGACCCCCCGACTCAGATGATATAACAGCTGAAAGGTTCAAAGAAAACTTAAATCTCATTACAAATAAGTACCCCACTCATAGAATTATAATTGGTGGAGACTTCAATCTACCCTCGATTTGTTGGCAAAAATACATGTTCAAACCCGGTGGTAGAAAGAAAACATCTTCCGAAACTGTACTAAATACTTTCTCTGAGGATTACTTTGAACAATTAGTTCATGAACCAACACGAATTGTAAACTGATGCGAAAACGCACTTGACTTCTTAGCCACAAATAATCCTGATTATAGTAGAGAGCGTCATGACGGATACAGGGATTAGTGAACACAAGGTCATTGTAACGAGGCTCAAAACCATATCAACCAAAACCACTAAAAATAAACGTAAAATATATCTATTTAAAACAGCAGATAAAAATTGGCTTGATGCCTTCCTAAGAGAGAGTCTCCATTCCTTCCAAGCTAGTTATGTAATTGAAGAGCAGATATGGCTCAAATTCAAAGATACAGAATCGACAGCAATAGATAGATTCATACCGCGTAAGTTAATAAGAGACGGGACTGATCCACCATGGTACACAAAAAACGTCAGAACACTGTTGAAGAAGCAACGGAAAAACATTGCCAAATTCAGAAGAACGCAAAATCCCGAAGATTGGCTAAGTTTCAAGGAAGCTCGAAATTTAGTGTGAAGGTAAATGCGAGATGCTTTTAATAGTTTTCACAATGAAAAATTGTCTAAAAATATGGTAGAAAACCCAAAGAGATTATGGTCATATAATAAGTACACCAGTGGCAAAAAGCAGTCAATACCGTCACTGCGGCCGGCCACGGTGGTCGTGCGGTTCTGGCGCTGCAGTCCGGAACCGCGGGACTGCTACGGTCGCAGGTTCGAATCCTGCCTCGGGCATGGGTGTGTGTGTTGTTGTGTTGTCCTTAGGTTAGTTAGGTTTAAGTAGTTCTAAGTTCTAGGGGACTTATGACCAAAGATGTTGAGTCCCATAGTGCTCAGAGCCATTTGAACCATTTTTGAACCGTCACTGCGCGATAGCGATGGAAATGTTACCGATGATGGTGCCACTAAAGCGGAGTTACTAAATACAGTTTTTTGTAATTCCTTCACGAAAGAAGGCGAAATAAATATTCCAAAATTTGAAACCAGGACAGCTGTTAGCATTAGTGAAATAAAAACACATATATTGCGAAACAACTCAAATCACTTAAGGAAGGCAAGTCTTCCTGTCCAGATGGTATACCAATCCGGCTCTTTCAGAGTATGCAGACACAATAGCGCCTTTCTTAGTAATCATACACAACGGCTCACTTGACGAAAGGTCTGTTCCTGAAGACTGGGAAACAGCACAGGTCACACCAAGACTCAAGAAGGGAAATAGGAGTAACCCATTGAATTACAGACCTATATCACTGGCCTCAATTTGCAGTAGGGTTTTGGAGCATATACTGTACTCGAACATTATGAATCACCTTGAAGAAAATGATAAATTGAGTCATACCCAACACGGATTCAGAAAATATCGTTCTTGTGCAACACAGATAGCTCTCTATTGCCATGAAGTAATGAGTGTTGTCGACAAGAGACCTCAGATCGCTTCCATATTCCTAGATTTCCAGAAGGCTTTTGATACCGTTCCTCAAAAGCGACTATTAATCAAATTACGTACATATGGAGTATCGTCTCAGTTGTGTGACTGGGTTCGTGATTTCCTCTCAGAGAGGTCAAAGTTCGTAGTGATAGAAGGTAAATCATCGAGTAGAAGAGAAATGATATATGGCGGTCCACAAGGTAGTGTCATAGGCCCTCTGCTCTTCCTGATTTATATAAATGATGTAGGTGATAATCTGAGCAGATCCCTTAGATTCTTTGCAGATGACACTGTAATTTACCGTCTAGTAAAATCATCAGACGATCAATTCCAAGTACAAAAGATCTAGAGAGAATTTCTGTATGGTGCAAAAACTGGTAATTAGCACTAAACAATGAAAAGTGCGAGGTCATCCACATGGCTACTAAAAGAAATCCATTAGATTTTGGGTATACGATAAACCGCACAAATCTACTGTCAATTCGACTAAATACGTAGGAATTACAATTACGAACAACTTAAATTGGAAAGACCATATAGATAATATTGTGGGGAAGGCGAAGCATAGACTGCGCTTTGGTGGCAGAACACTTAGAAGATGCGACAAACCCACTAAAGAGGCAGCCTACATTACACGTCTCCGTCCTCTGCTGGAATATTGCTGCGCCGTATGGAACCCTTACCAGGTAGGACTGACGGAGGACATCGGAAAAGTGCAATGAAGGACAGCTCGTTTCGTGTTATCGCGCAATAGGGTTGAGAGTGTCACTGATATGATACGCGAGTTGGGGTGACAGTCACTGAAACAAAGGCGGTTTTCTTTGCGGCGAAATCTATTTACGAAATTTCAATCACCAAATTCCTCTTCCGAATGCGTAAATATTGTTTTGACACCCACCTACGTAGGGATAAATGATCATCATAATAAAATAAGAGAAATCAGAGCTCGAACGGAAAGATTTAGGTGTTCCTTTTTGCCACGCGCCTTGCGAAATTGGAATGGTAGAGAAGTAGTATGAAGACGGTTCGATGAACGCTCTGCCAGGCACTTAAGTGTGAATTACAGAGTAAGCATGTCGATGTAGATGTATATGAAGAACCATGTAAGACTTCATGTAGACAAATTATCTGAGCAAAAACTACTATTTGGAAACTATTATTTCTAAGTCTGAAATTAATCAATTCTATGTGGAAGATTGCGTGTGTGTTTCTACATCTACAACTACATGGATATTCTGCAAATCACATTTTAGTGCTTCGCAGAGGGTTCATCGAACCATCTTCACAATTCTTTATTATTCCAATCCCGTATAGCGCGTGGAAAGAATGAACACCTATATCTTTCCGTACGAGCTCCGATTTCCCTTATTTTATCGTGGTGATCGTTCCTACCTATGTAGGTCGGTGTCAACAAAATATTTTTGTAGAAAGTTAGTGATTGGAATATCGTGAGACGATTCCGATGCGACGAAAAACGCCTTTCTTTTCATAATTTCCAGCTCACATCCTGTATCATTTCTGTGACATTCTCTACCATATTTCGCGATAATACAAAACGTGCTGCCCTTCTATGAATTTTTCAATGTACTCCGCCAGTCCTACCTGGTAAGGATCCCACACCGCGCAACCGTATTCTAAAAGAGGAAGGACAAGCGTAGTGCACGCAGTCTCCTTAGTAGGTCTGTTACATTTTCAATAAAACGCAGCTTTTGGTTAGCCTTCCCGACAACATTTTCTATGTGTTCGTTCCAATTTAAGATGTTCGTAAATGTAATACCTAGGTATTTAGCTGAATTTACGGCTTTTCGATTAGACTGATTTATCGTGTAACCGAAGTGTAACGAGTTCATTTTAGCACTCATGTGGATGACCTCACAATTTTCGTTATCTAGGGTCAACTGCCACTTTTCGCACCATTCAGATAGTTCTTCTAAATCGTTTTGCAGTTTTTTTATCTTTATTAGTCGATAAACGACAGCGTCTTCTGCCAACAACTGAAGACGGCTGCTTAGATTGCCTCCCAAATCATTTATATAAATAAGGAACACCAAAGGGCCTGTAACACTACCTTGGGGAACGCCTGAAATCTATTCTGTTTTACTACGAACTGTGACCTCTCTGACAGGAAATCGCAAATCCAGTCACATAACTGAGACGATATTCCATAAGCACGCAATTTTACAACGAGCCGCTTGTGTGGTACAGTGTCATAAGCCTCCCGGAAATCCAGGAATACGGAATCGATCTGAAATCCCTTGTCAATAGCACTCAGCACTTCATGTGAATAAAGAGCTAGCTGTGTTTCACAGGAAAGATGTTTTCTAAACCCATGTTGACTGTGTGTCAATAGACCGTTTCCTTCGAGGTAATTCATAATTTTCGAACACAATATATGTTCTAAAATCCTCCTGCATATCGACGTTAACGATATGGGCTTGTAATTTAGTGGATTACTCTCACTACCTTTTTTGAATATTGATGTGACCTGTGCAACTTTCCAGTCTTTGGGTACGGATCTTTCGTCGAGCGAACGGTTTTATATGATTGTTAAGTATGGAGCTAATGTATCAGCATACTCCGAAAGGAACCTAATTGGTATACAGTCTGGACTAGAAGACTTGATTTTATTTTGTTATTTGAGTTGCTTCACTACTCCGAGGATATTAACTTATACGTTACTCATGTTGACAACTGTTCCCGATTCAAATTGTGGAATGTTTACTTCCTCTTCTTTTGTGGAGGCATTCCGGAAGACTGTGTTTAGTAAATCTGCTTTGGCAGCATTGTCTTCGATAGTATCTCCATTGTTATCGCGCAGAGGTTTTCATCTGTTGACGAAAACGAGTAACCCAAAGTAAAACTGTACCACCGGCGTCTGTAAACTCACCACAAACTTCACTCAATCAACTATGGACTTCTGTCAGTTTTTTGACGCGCAAAGTTTCATTCTTGAAGTAGGACCTCTGCTCTTCAACAGTTACAGTGCCCGACTCACCTCCAGGCTCCATTTATACCTCTGGCCAATTTTATGTTAGAATACACAGCGAAAAAAAAAAACACGTTCTTCTTCCTCAAACTCCCACCTACATTTGACATTATTTTCATTGTCGTTGCACCAAACCATCCACAGTAATAGCAACCTGTGAATTATTTGTGAAATTTCCCTCGTATTAGGTAGCTTAGACCAGACACCATTAATGCCTTACGGTAGAAAGAGTACAAGTTTGGTGGTGTAGACATATTGCGTGCCCTCATCATTCTACATGTCGAGTTACGCTGCCATCCACTCCTTACAAAGGAAATACTCTGAAGTAGTAAGGACTGTTTGTCTTGCCTGCGAGATGTACGCATAGTATCGTCGATAGAACAGACTGTGGTCCCTTCGTATTGAGCCTAGTGGAAGGTCTGAAGCAGAGGTTCAGGCGGTTTTTCAACTGTGTAGGTTGCAGATTCCTCGACTTGCGCCATAAAGTGGAAGGGTTCTGGGTTCCGCTAAAAAGTCAGGACCCCACTACGCCACAGGTTGCATGAGTTGTGTAGAGGAGACTGGGTGGAATTTTTTTAGATTAAACAGTCTCGGGAACATGTAGACATGGCTTCAGTTTCAGACAGTCCAGGACGAACACAGTAAGAGGGTAGACATAGGTACAGTTCATATTGTACGATACTGTAGTGCCTGTGTTGTTCTGATTACGATGCAAAGTTCCTTTAGACGGTCCGGCGCAAATTTTCATTGTCGTCATTCCATTCTACAGCTGACGGTTGTTCCTCTACACAACTGCGAATTCAGTTAATGTATAGTTAATATTGTAGTTATAAGCTGTTGTATCTCAGTTGGAAATGAGCCAGATTTCCAAGAGCTAATGGGAAACCTTGAATCTCAAATCGTTATATGCATGGAAATACGTTCAGCCAGAATTTTTACAGAGGACCTATCCATGTTTAGAAAGGATAGATTAAATACTATTTGTGGTGAATTGTTTACTGGTGTCAGAAGAAGCTTACTTGGCAGTACAATAGAAGTACATAGTTCCAGTGAGTTGCTATGGGTAGAAGTTGTACTTGACATCCGTAGTAAATTAATAGTCGGATCCTTTTACCGATCGACCAACTCAGATGATACAAATTCTGGAAGGTTCAAAGAGAGTGAGTGTAATTTCAAACAAATGCCCGACTCACATAGTTATAATTGGTGGTGACTTCAATTTACCCTCGATATGTTGGCGAAGATACATGTTTAAGTCCGGAGGTAGCCATCAAACATTTACTACACGCATTCTCTGAAAATTATTTCGAGCAATTAGTTCATGAGTCCATTCGAATTGTAAATGGTTGAGAAAACATACTTGCTCTCTTAGCAACAAATAATCCTGACCAAATATGGTGCACCATGACAGATACAGGGATCAGAGATCACAAGGTAGTTGTAGCTAGACTGAATACTGTAACATCCAAACCCAACAAAAATAAAAGCAAACACATCTGTAAAAAGAAGCAAATAAAAATTCGCTTGACGTCTTCGTAAGAGGCAGACTACACTCCTTCTAATCTGACCATGTAATCGTAGACCATACGTGGTTTCAATTCAGAGAAGTAATATTGGGTGCAATTGAGAGATATGTACCAAATAAAATAATAAGTGGTGATATTAATCCCGCATGGTGCACAAAACAGGCCAGAACACTATTGTAGACGCAACGAAAAGAGCAAACGAAACTTAAGATAATGCAGATCCCCAAGATTGACTATGTCTTACAGAAGATCGAAAGGTAGCACGAACTTCAATGCGAGTGGCTTTTAATAGTTTCCATGGCGAAACTGTCTCAAAATCTGGCGCAAAACCAAAAGAGATTTTGGTCGTACGTGAAGTACGAGTACACCAGTACAAGACGCAATCAGTACCTTCATTGAGTGGTAACAGTGGTGATATTATTGGTGGCAACACAATTAAAACAGAGTTGCTCAACATAGTTTTCTGAAATTTCTTCACAAAAGAAGACGAAGTAAATATTCCAGAACTCTAATAGAGAACAACTGCCACCATGAGTAATTCAGAAACATATATCCTTGGTAGTAAAACAGCTAAACACTTAAGAAAGGCAAGGCTACCAGCCCAGATTTTCTATCAGTCTGGTTCCTTTCAGAATATGCTGATGCAGTACTCTACACTTAATGGTTCAAATGGCTCTGAGCACTATGCGACTTAACTTCTGAGCCCATCAATCGCCTAGAACTTAGAACTAATTAAACCTAACTAACCCGAGGACATCACACACATCCATGCCTGAGGCAGGATTCGAACCTGCGACCATAGCGGTCGCTGGTTCCAGACTGTAGCGTCTAGAAACGCTCTTCCACTCCGGCCGGCCCTACACTTGATAATCATATACCCTCCCCAGAAATGGAACGCTGCACAAGGCACAACAATACCCAAGAAAGGAAATAGGAGCAATCTGCTGAATTACAGAACCATATCACTAACGTCGATATGCAGTAGGATTTTGGAACATGTACTGAGTTCGAACATTACGAATAACTTCGAAGGCTACAATTTATTGACGAAAAGGTAACAAGGATTCATAAAACATCGTTCTTATGAAACACAACTACCTCAATATTGTCACGAAATATTGAATGCCATCTACAGGGGACGTAAAATTGATACTATATTTTTTCGATTCCCAGAAGGCTTTTAACAACCTTTCTTACAAGCGACTTCTAATTAAATTGCGTGCCTATGGGATATCGTCTCAGCTATGGGACTAGATTTTTGATATCCTGTCAGAAAGGTCACAGTTCATAAGAACTGACAGAAAGACATAAAAAAGACGTAATATCTGGAGCTCGACAAGGAAATGCTTTGGAACCTCCGTTCTTTCTGATTTACGTAAACGATTTGGGAGATAAAGCGAGCAGTCCTGTCAGGTTGTTTGCAGATAATGCTGTTATTTACTGTCATGTAATGTCATCAGATGATAAAAAGGAACTGCAAGTATCTTTATGATGCAAAAAGTGGAGGTTGACTCTAAATCATGAAAAGTGTGACGTTTTCCGCCTGAACACTAAAAGAAATCGGCTAAATTTTAGTTTCATGTTGATGCAGCTCTCCATGCTACTCTATCGTACGCAAGCTTCTTCATCTCCCAGTACCTACTGCAACCTACATCCTTCTGAATCTGCTTAGTGTACTCATCTCTCGGTCTCCCTCTACGATTTTTACCCTCCACACTGCCCTCCAATACTAAATTTGTGATCCCTTGATGCCTCAAAACATGTCCTACCAACCGATCCCTTCTTCTAGTCAAGTTGTACCACAAAATTCTCTTCTCCCCAATCCTATTCAATACCTCCTCATTAGTTACGTGATCTATCCACCTTATCTTCAGTATTCTTCTGTAGCACCACATTTCGAAAGCTTCTATTCTCTTCTTGTCCAAACTAGTTATCGTCCATGTTTCACTTCCATACATGGCTACACTCCAAACAAATATTTTCAGAAATGACTTCCTGACACTTAAATCTATATTCGATGTTAACAAATTTCTCTTCTTCAGAAACGCTTTCCTTGCCATTGCCAGTCTACATTTTATATCCTCTCTACTTCGACCATCATCAGTTATTTTGCTCCCCAAATAGCAAAACTCATTTACTACTTTAAGTGTCTCATTTCCTAATCTAATTCCCTCAGCATCACCCAATTTAATTGGACTACATTCCATTATCCTCGTTTTGGTTTTGTTGATGTTCATCTTATATCCTCCTTTCAAGACACTATCCATTCCGTTCAACTGCTCTTCCAAATCCTTTGCCGTCTCTGACAGAATTACAATGTCATCGGCGAACCTCAAAGTTTTTACTTCGTCTCCATGAATTTTAATACCTACTCCAAATTTTTCTTTTGTTTCCTTTACTGCTTGCTCAATATACAGATTGAATAACATCGGGGAGAGGCAACAACCCTGTCTCACTCCTTTCCCAACCACTGCTTCCCTTTCATGCCCCTCGACTCTTATGACTGCCATCTGGTTTCTGTACAAATTGTAAATAGCCTTTCGCTCCCTGTATTTTACCCCTGCCACCTTTAGAATTTGAAAAAGAGTATTCCAGTCAACATTGTCAAAAGCTTTCTCTAAGTCTACAAATGCTAGAAACGTAGGTTTGCCTTTTCTTAATCTTTCTTCTAAGATAAGTCGTAAGGTCAGTATTGCCTCACGTGTTCCAACATTTCGACGGAATCCAAACTGATCCTCCCCGAGGTCCGCATCTACCAGTTTTTCCATTCGTCTGTAAAGAATTCGCGTTAGTATTTTGCAGCTGTGACTTAATAAACTGATAGTTCGGTAATTTTCACATCTGTCAGCACCTGCTTTCTTTGGGATTGGAATTATTATATTCTTCTTGAAGTCTGAGGGTATTTCGCCTGTCTCATACATCTTGCTCACCAGCTGGTAGAGTTTTGTCATGACTGGCTCTCCCAAGGCCGTCAGTAGTTCTAATGGAATGTTGTCTACTCCGGGGGCCCTGTTTCGACTCAGGTCTTTCAGTGCTCTGTCAAACTCTTCACGCAGTATCGTATCTCCCATTTCGTCTTCATCTACATCCTCTTGCATTTCCATAATATTGTCCTCAAGTACATCACCCTTGTATAAACCTTCTATATACTCCTTCCACCTTTCTGCCTTCCCTTCTTTGCTTAGAACTGGGCTGCCATCTGAGCTCTTGATATTCATACACGTGGTTCTCTTCTCTCCAAAGGTCTCTTTAATTTTCCTGTAGGCAGTATCTATCTTACCCCTAGTGAGATAAGCTTCTACATCCTTACATTTGTCCTCTAGCCATCCCTGTTTAGCCATTTTGCACTTCCTGTCGATCTCATTTTTGAGACGTTTGTATTCCTTTTTGCCTGCTTCATTTACTGCATTTTTATATTTTCTCCTTTCATCAATTAAATTCAATATTTCTTCTGTTACCCAAGGATTTCTAGCAGCCCTCGTCTTTGTACCTACTTTATCCTCTGCTGCCTTCACTACTTCATCCCTCAGAGCTACCCATTCTTCTTCTACTGTATTTCTTTACCCTATTCCTATCAATTGTTCCCTTATGCTCTCCCTGAAACTCTGTACAACCTCTGGTTCTTTCAGTGTATCCAGGTCCCATCTCCTTAATTTCCCACATTTTTGCAGTTTCTTCAGTTTTAATCTACAGGTCATAACCAATAGATTGTGGTCAGAGTCCACATCTGCCCCTGGAAATGTCTTACAACTTAAAACCTGGTTCCTAAATCTCTGTCTTACCATTATATAATCTATCTGATACCTTTTAGTATCTCCAGGGTTCTTCCACGTATACAACCTTCTTTCATGATTCTTAAACCAAGTGTTACCTATGATTAAGTTGTGCTCTGTACAAAATTCTACTAGGCGGCTTCCTCTTTCATTTCTTAGCCCCAATCCATATTCACCTACTATGTTTCCTTCTCTCCCTTTTCCTACACTCGAATTCCAGTCACCCATTACTATTAAATTTTCGTCTCCCTTCACTATCTGAATAATTTCTTTTATTTCATAGTACATTTCTTCAATTTCTTCGTCATCTGCAGAGCTAGTTGGCATATAAACTTGTACTACTGTAGTAGGTGTGGTCTTCGTATCTATCTTGCCCACAATAATGCGTTCACTATGCTGTTTGTAGTAGCTTACCCACATTCCTATTTTCCTATTCATTATTAAACATACTCCTGCATTACCCCTATTTGATTTTGTGTTTATAACCCTGTAGTCACCTGACCAGAAGTCTTGTTCCTCCTGCCACCGAACTTCACTAATTCCCACTATATCTAACTTTAACCTATCCATTTCCCTTTTTAAATTTTCTAACCTACCTGCCCGATTAAGGGATCTGACATTCCACGCTCCGATCCGTAGAACGCCAGTAGAACACATGATAAATCACAAATATCTAAAGGCTGTTAGTTCAACTGAACACTTTGGAATCACAATTACGAATACGTTAAACTAGAACGATACGTAGATAATGTTGTGGGGAAAGCAAACCACAGTCTGGTTTATTGGCCGAACACTTAGAAGGTAATAGGTTTACTAAAGAGGCTGCTTACGCTACGCTTGTCCGACTTCCTCGGGATATTTCTGTGCAGTGTGGGATCAGCATCAGATAGGTTTGACAGAGCACATCTAAAGAGTTCAAAGAAGGGCAGCTCGTTTTGTATTATCGTGAAAGAGGGAAGAGTGTGGCACTGAAATGATACACGAACTGGGGAGACAGCCATTAAAGCAAAGGCGTTTCCCGGTGCAACAGGACCTGATCATGAAATTTCTGTCACCAAGTTTCTCCTCTGAGTGTAATAATATTTCTTACCGCCAAGCTACATTGGGACAAATAATCACTATAATACAATAAGAGACTTCAGAGATCGTACGGAACTATTTTAGTGTTCGTTCCTTCCGCGCACTGTTCTGGAGTGAAGTGCTAGAGATGTATCTTAAAGGTGGTGCGATGAACCCTCTGCCAGTCACTTAATTGTGAATTGCAGAGTAATCATGTAGACGCAAATGTAGATATAGGCGAAAATAAATAAAAACCCGACGTCTTAAGTATTTTAAGTTAGGTTCACTGCTCTTACGAATTTTTTTCCTGTATATGAATAATAAGCAGATTCAGAAGGATGTAGATTACAGTGAGTACGGGGAGATGAAGAAGCTTGCACAGTGTAGAGTAGCATGGAGAGCTCCATCAAACCAGTCTCAGGACTGATAATCACAATAACAACAACATATGAATAATTGTATGTTTAGTTTCCTATTCATATTGCCGCTGTAGTAAAGGATGTTCTTACAGTATGACGCTAGTCACTCTTTCAACTGAGTTAACTTAAAAATTAATTTCTCCATATTTTGATCACAGTCGACATATAACAAAAACCTCAATCTAGCTTAAAATGTAGAGCAATAATTTTTGGCAGTTAGTTTGGAACACGACCCTCTGTTTATGCGTTTCGTTCTATGCCACATGCGTTTCGCTTTTCATTTATGAAATGCTTTCACTGTTCTTTAATACATGATGTTTTGTGTATGTAATTATTGCGTTATGTTTTGTTTCCAGATACGCTGACATTCGACAATTTTTTTGTTATTCTCCTATCTTTAGGTCAGAAATTACTGTTTGGAGGGTACGTTTCATAACCTTAACTTGTTATTTGAGTCTATTCATGATTTTTTGATCCCATTATTCCATCCATGTCGTCGTGGGCTAGTTGTAGATTACGCTGCGCACACCAGGGTATCCGATTTTCGGCGTTCTCGTGCACATTTCACTTGGATATTTAACTTTTGCTGTGTGTTTGATATTTTTGTTATCCTTATGTAATTTTGGAACCTGTCACTCTGAGTCTTTCGATCGACTTTTGTCTGCGTTGTGCTGTCTGTACGTTGTTTGGTATCAAACCGTTTCCTACTTGTGCTGTTGTGCGTGGTGGGGTTTATTCTCTGGAAAAGGGGGAGGGGAGGGGGAGAATTTTAGTCGCGGGAATGGTAACTAATAGTTTTAAATAAATCAATAAAAATTTGTGGTGTGGAGATTAAGGGACTAAATGTTTAATCTGTTTATGTTCTGCATCAGGGTTTGTTATCGATTTAGTAGCTAATACGATCAATGAGTTGTTTTTTGTATTGATATCGTCATTTATTGCTTTCTAGTTCATTTAAAGGGTTGTTGGTGTGTGAAAGTTATACAAAAATGTTGATCATGTGCAAAATTTATTTTGTTACTTAGGTCACGAGTGTTCTCCTGGTTCTGTGTTTATGTGTACTTTAATATCTCTGTTGATTGTATAGTTCCACAGTTATTGTGTCTTCTGCGTATTGTCACTTTCCTTTAATTTTGTTTTGATTTTTGGGTTGAGTTTTTATGTTCTATGAGTGTTACATTCATTGCTATGGACCATCAGCAGAATTTTTTTCTCATTATTTTGCAAAAATTTTCTATGCTGGGTGGGATATTATTCACTTTGTCTATGGGGTGTTCGAGACCTGCTGGTTTTTGGTTTTGTGAAAGACTTGATGGGGATTGTGTAATTGACAATGTTGCATGTATACAACACCAAACAACCCACAAAACCACAAACTAGCAGATCGTCAGCACATTGCAGGTAAGGCATGACATAAAACATAAAAAGACCGTATACAGTCAGGTTCAGACATGTATGAAGAGTCCTGCTGTAGTATCGGATATCTACATCTACATCTACATCTACATCCGTACTCCGCAAGCCACCTGACGGTGTGTGGCGGAGGGTACCCTGAGTACCTCTATCGGTTCTCCCTTCTATTCCAATCTCGTATTGTACGTGGAAAGAAAGATTGTCGGTATGCTTCTGTGTGGGCTCTAATCTCTCTGATTTTATCCTCATGGTCTCTTCGCGAGATATACGTAGGAGGGAGCAATATAGATTAGCAATATAGATTAGATATAAATTATTTTTTTGTTAAAATCGTGAAAAATGCCCTCCCAGAAGCTTTGGTAAACTGATGACGTAGCACTGATACATGAAAACACTCAAAAAAATTGAATAATATTTTGAGCAGTGAATCGGAACATGAAAGTTAATATCAGCATAAGTGAATCTGAATTCATGTTGTTCAGCTCAGATTGTGTTTGACCCCATATGTCTGTAGAAGACTTCTTGCTTACAACAATCCAATTATCACAAATTAGTAAATTCGCGTGCGTGAGTTCAGTGACAACACTTGATGGAGATATGGAGACAAACAGTACCAACTGGACAATCGCATAATGGAATAAATGGCGAATGCTCACTGTAATCTTGTGCGACCTAAAAAAATTCTGAAAATACAAGTTACACACTAAAGTCGCAGTTTCTATCTGCCCGTCATACAGAAATAATGCTCGTTCATCTTGCGGTGATTTCGTCTTCTGTAGCCCCGTCCGGGCGCCTTCCCTCTCAAAGACGAATGACATTCCTCTACTGGAAAAGCTGATGTGAATCAGCAACATTATGCGAATCCAAAGGGTACACCAAATGCTTTTTTTTTAGGATCAGGTTAATTGAGCGATTAATTAAAAGGTACTTCGTCAATGAAAACTTTGATATATTGGCACTTGCTTGATACAAAAGTATTGAGAATTCCGGGCTACTCTTAAGCTCAAGCTTCAACACTGATATCCAATCATAGTCACTTGTAACAGCCGAATCCGTTACCAAAATGATTACCAGACGGATTATCTGTGATGAAATGCTCACTCAAATAATACACAATTTGCCCACTACGAATGTTTAGTTTTTGGGCGCGGCTTGTATACCATGCCACGCGGATCTCAGTTATTCACAAGTCACAAATTACATATTAAAACCAGAATTTCAAGTGTTAGTTTTAGTGACACATCACACCTACTTTGCAGCAAACCATCTTGAAGTTTTAATCATTATTTTGCCAATTTATCAGATCTATTCAGAGTCATTATACAAACATCAAAATGTCATGATCGCTGAGCTTCGAACTCATTCTTTTTACTTCAAAAAGCAGTTCTTTAGTCCACAAAATAAGCGTGAACATATTTTCTTCTGACTGGCTGATACTCATCATAGCCAATCATATAATAGTTTTAAAGTGTGCAGTTCTCCGACTTTTACATCTGATCAGTCACGATTTAATAGCTTTTATGAACAGTTTATCAAATGAACAAATTTGTAAACTCCTCAAATATCAAAATAAATTCCTTTTCAAGTAGCACAATTATCGTAAAATGTTTCTTGTGTTTTTTTCTCACTATCATACAGTGGCTAGTTGTAATTACAAAATTCCTCTAAGAGTATACTTAACTGTATCTGTACAATAACAGTTCTCCCACTAACGTGTACTCAGTTAACAGAAGTAAGGGACTTCATATAAAATCTTTCTTTTACCTGTTAGGGTAGCCGAGAGCGCTAATGCGCTGCTTCCTGGACTCGGATAGGCTCGCCGGCCCAGGAGCGAATCCGCCTGGCGGATTAACGACGAGGGCCGGTGTGCTGGAGAGCCTGGATGTTGTTTTTAGGAGGTGTTCCACATCGCGTTACGTGGATGTCGTTTTGGTCCCCATGTTCCGCCACAATTACACGGTTCTCAGACATTTGAACACATTCGCACTATTCCATGGATTACACTAACAGTTGGGATACACAAATTCCTTCCTGATGGGTACAGGGTGGTGACAGGAATGGCATCTAGCCACCCCTTAAAATTAACATGCCATATCCAATTACCCAGCAGACCCCGCAAGCCGGGATTAATGCTTGGAAAGAGAGAGATGTTACTTTTGATTGACACCATCATTGACGCTAATAAACAAATTAGCAACAATCAATAATTGTCTAAATAATCACAAAACTACAGTTTTGTTTCCAAACTATATTTAACTACTTAATTATTTCATAGTCCTTCTGAAGCTGAAACCTTTCGGCCACAGTAATAGCTACTAACAAATAGTTATGGGTCACAACGCATCTGTCATGGTATAACCATGACTCATTGTCTGAAGTTGTCTGCCTGCTACCCCATCTTACTTGACATAGACGAGATATGAAGTGCCATGCCCCTTCACAAAAGCTGCTACACCAACCATAATCCTCCACTGTCACGTATGTATAGTGAAGAGAGCAAAAGGAAAGGTTGAGTAGGCACTACGCCTCGCCGACGCCGATATCATTACAGACAGAGACAAACTGAGATTGGACTACTACTGGAAAATAAGTCGGTTATACCCATTTCAGAGGAACCATCCAGTCATTCACAATAAATTGTTTTCTGTAAACTGAATTCTCGATGGTCAGACAGGAGTTTCAACACATGTCATCCCGAAATTGAGTACAATGCCTTTCAAATGGTTCAAATGGCTCTGAGCTCTATGGGACGTCACATCTGAGGACAACAGTCCCCTAGAACTTAGAACTACTTCAAACTAACTAACCTAAAGACATCACACACATTCATGCCCGAAGGAGGATTCAAACCTGTGATCGTAGCAGCAGCACGGTTCCGGACTGAAGCTCCTAGAACCGCTAGGCCACAGCGGTCGGCAATGTCTTTCAACTGGACCATCTATCTCCGTCAGTCCTGAAGACATGCAGGCCGCTTCTTCATTCCGTGGAGACTGGTTCATTGTAGTAGTCGTCAGAATCCGTCCTTAAGGATAGAGGCCATAGCGAATATGTCACAGATACTTTGGACGTAACTCACATTTCCAAGAGTTAACTGAATCCACAGCAAAGAGGTATGGGCGGTTCGTACGGAGACCGGATCGCTAAGTCGTTTAGCAAAGAGTCTACACCGCTTTATGGAGAAGAGGATTAGATAAGCCTTGCCAGTTTTGACTCGCAGCTATCGAAAACGATTCAGGAGTAGTGAGATTTAATTCGCAGACTGGCCATTAAGATTTACCTTCTCCAAGATTTTTGCTATTTATTTAGGGAAATGTCGATATGGTACGTTTGAAAATGGTGCTACATATCTGCTTTCCTTTCCCAGCCCAAGAAGAGCTTGTGGTTCACTTATAGTGACCTAGTCGCAGAACGTCATAGCTTCATTGCGCTTTCTTTGACTGTATGAAAGGATATAAAAGGAAAGCGAGGAAGAGAAATACTGTCATACAAAGGCAATCTAATAACTGAAACAGCATTATTTAGATGTGCTGAAGAGATATTACCCATTTGTATGGTAACATGTATCTCTCCTGCCACTCTTAAATTACCAAGTATTGTAGACCAGTGCGTAATAAACATTCGTTATAATTAAAGTCAAAACAAACTGCCGGAAAGTACCGTAAATATCTTTCAGCACTGTCACATGTACTGTTACTGCGCAAACACTAATTTCATGAGAAATGTGTACGTATAATTAGAGAGAGAGGGTACATCAGATTTCTGCTCCACAAATTCACCGAAAAATTTGCTAGGCCCCAGCAATACACCGTTAAATGATAGCGTTCAGAAGAACCATAGTGAAAGCACATATGAAAATAACAGCTCGGCTCAATAACTACCACCGAAATGCTTCTCTCTCTCTCTCTTTCTCTCTGTTTCACACACACACACACACACACACACACACACACAACATACAGACACCCATACACACTGCAAACAAAAATCATCATCTTACAAATCGCCTTGAGCTAAGCAATGAAATGGAAAGTGGCAACATGTGAGAAGCAGGCACTGCAACGAACGTTTCATGGTTCCACGGTACAGTGACGTCTTTCATGTTGAAACAGAGGACAATTTAGTGTAAAGAATACTAAGCTTTGTGCCATTGCCTTGGAAAAATTTATTAATACAAAGTAATCAGCAAACATTTCGAACGGACTACGTAGACATGTCGCATACAGGTGTTAAGTAAAATCCCACTGTAACTGAACTCTTACAAACCAAAATCAAATGACTATATCACAGAAAATGTTTAACGCGCAGTGAGCGAACTTAGGTGCACATAAAGGATGCTAAGATCGTTGGAGACAACAGTATTTTACTTCTACAGAGTGGAGTGGAAATATCGTGAAAAAGGATTTAGAGATTAGACAAAATGACAAAAAATGGCCGTGTCTATTTAGAGACTTGTGGCAGGTACGATAAAAACTAGAGGTTTTAATTGACGGTAATACCAGAACGAGCAAAAACTTGGCCACAGAGATTTTATTTCTATTACTTGTATATCATCATGAGGGGTGGAATAACATAAATTAACTATAAGGTGATGATCAGAAGCTCTATTTTTCTCACAAACAATCCATCGATGCTCTGTCACTTCCCACGTCCATTGCAGAAGATTTATTACTAACAAACGTGCTTGAACTTGTTGTGGAATTCTTGTAACATATGTTCATTAGTGTGAAGATGTTTATTCGTTCAAAAAAAAACTCCCCTTCAGGTCTCACTACCCTATGATCATTCGTATCGCTCGCCTTTGTAAACATTTAGGGTCCTCTGTTATTCTGACTTCATATGGGTCCCACATACTCTACCGGTATTCCTATACGGGCCACGTACCGGCTTTGTAAGCGGTTTCTATGGATGTCAGACGACAGTTTCCAGTATCCGTAGAAGACATCGAAGCCCTTCATTTGCTTTACCGACGTCTGAGCTGATATGTTCGTTGTCTATCACACCCCTACACATTTTCTGTTGTTATTCAGGAGATTTGTAATCAATGTTTCATGAGTTACTCGACTTTATATTACCTTCCATTAATGACTTGTCAGTTTTTACGCAAAGCTGACATTCGGCGGAAGTCTAATTTCGCATTAGTGCAATTATTACATTACTTAATTTGCACTACATTAGAGCAACATTTACAAAAAGACTGACACTACAATTAATAATTTTTGTTGTGGTACTAAGGTATAAATATAGAGTGTGAATAAAAATAATAATAGTCCTGTTTCACTTTTCTTTGAAGCGATCGGCATTTTAGGTACCTAGGCTGGCTCCTACGGTAAATATCATTTTGTCCTAAGTAGATCATAGTTAAACCAAAAACCCATCCCAGATTGCATCACAGTGCGTGTCAGCATCAAATCTTATTCTGGCAATTGTTGAGACTTTTGCAACCCATAATACTCCTTACAAATTCTACTACAACTGCTACTATAATGTAGGAATTTTTTTCATCGCCATCCCTGGACCTGAAATGTGGCGAACATCAGTTACCCGACGGGTTGTTACGCGAGTGCACTTCGCGCGAATTTCCCCCATCAAATCTGCGTTCTTTACTTGGGTCCCGTTCACAGGAGTTATCACTCCTGTTCGTTCTCCGACCACTCTGCTCATTCCAGCTAATATCTCCCTGAGAACTCCTTTGACTTCTCTGATGATTACTGTTTTGGTGATGATTATTTGGATTCCCATTTTGATAACTACCACCCGGTTTGCTCTGAGGTTTGAACTTCAAAGCCCTCTCTAATTTTTCTAGTAATTCTAGAATTTCGTCCACCGAATCACATGGACTATAGACAGGATCCCACAGCGAATTTCCGTTAAAACTCCCAACGGATGTTTCACATGCATGCAAAAATCTCTCATCATCCCATTACCGTACCTGTAACTCGGCCCATTTCAAAATTCATTTTGGATCCGCACCTGTTTTGCCTAGGTTCCATATTTATTCAAAAAAACACTTTCCGAACTCTTCATACGATTCGCACGAACTACATTTAACATTTGCCCCAGACTGTTAGTCTCCCTCCAAATGCCGTTTAACGTATTTTATTTTCGCTTCGTCCGACATGCCGTGAAGAAAAGCGTCCCTACACGCAGCCAAGAAATTTTCTGTGTGATATCTTCCGTCATCTGTGTAACATTTCACAGATCCGGTATTTGCCTCGGGATATTGATAACCGGCTGGCCTGTTCAGAGGCTGACGAATACAAATCATTTTTTATCTGTTTCATTTGTTTTTTAAATTCATTTTCATTAGCAATACTGGACTCTATTTTATCTTTAATTTAGCCCACATCCTTTCCCCCTTACATACATGATTGGCAATGTCACTAATTGCTAAATTTATATCGCTTTTATGAGAATCTTGCGCTTTTATACAATCACTTACCTTGCCCCCAAGTTCCGTCTGTATCTTATCCATTTTTGCCCAAGATCTTTTTCCACTGATTAGATTTTAGGTTTTACTATTACAACTTCGTCTGTAATTTTCTCCGTGTCCGCTGGGACACACTTTTAACTTATCAATTGCTTTTTCGAGGTTACCTATGCTTTTTTCAACTTTACCTTTTACAGTGGAACCTATTTCAGTTCTCTTTGTACCCATATCAGCCCGAATTGTATTCATAACTGTTTGCAATGTGCCCACATCTGTTCGAATTGTACTGATATTATTTGCCAATAAATTCACATTATTTCCCAATCCCTGGATCATTTGCATTATCTGGGATATCATACGGTATCTCTCCCACATTCATTCCCCTTGCCTGAATTCCTACTAGTTACACTTTTGTGCTCTGATTTCGGACTAACCGGCTCACTTCCGTATTCATAAATACTCATACTAGGTGCCTGTTTACATTCGCGAGATCTATCAATGCAGCTTGAGCTTCAGACTTAAACGTTATCTCACTATTTGCGCAGGCACTTATCTGATCCGAGCTTTTGACACCGTTCCTCACAAGCGACTTCTAATCAAGCCGCGGAGCTATGGGATATCGTCTCAGTTGTGCGACTGGATTCGTGATTTCCTGTCAGGAAGGTCGCAGTTCGTAGTAATAGACGGCAAATCATCGAGTAAAACTGAAGTGATATCAGGTGTTCCCCAGGGAAGCGTCCTGGGACCTCTGCTGTTCCTGATCTATATAAATGACCTGGGTGACAATCTGAGCAGTTCTCCTAGATAGTTCGCAGATGATGCTGTAATTTACCGTCTAGTAAGGTCATCCGAAGACCAGTATCAGTTGCAAAGCGATTTAGAAAAGATTGCTGTATGGTGTGTCAGGTAGCAGTTGACGCTAAATAACGAAAAGTGTGAGATGATCCACATGAGTTCCAAAAGAAATCCGTTGGAATTCGATTACTCGATAAATAGTACAGTTCTCAAGGCTGTCAATTCAACTAAGTACCTGGGTGTTAAAATTACGAACAACTTCAGTTGGAAGGACCACATAGATAATATTGTCGGGAAGGCGAGCCAAAGGTTGCGTTTCATTGGCAGGACACTTAGAAGATGCAACAAGTCCACTAAAGAGACAGCTTACACTACACTCGTTCGTCCTCTGTTAGAATATTGCTGCGCGGTGTGGGATCCTTACCAGGTGGGATTGACGGAGGACATCGAAAGGGTGCAAAAAAGGGCAGCTTGTTTTGTATTATCACGTTATAGGGGATAGAGTGTGGCAGATATGATACACGAGTTGGGGTGGAAGTCATTACAGCATAGACTTTTTCGTCGCGGCGTGACCTTTTTACGAAATTTCAGTCACCAACTTTCTCTTCCGAAGGCGAAAATATTTTGTTGAGCCCAACGTACATAGGTAGGAATGATCATCAAAATAAAATAAGAGAAATCAGAGCTCGAACAGAAAGGTTTAGGTGTTCGTTTTTCCCGCTCTCTGTTCGGGAGTGGAATAGTAGAGAGACAGTATGATTGTAGTTCGATGAACCCTCTGCCAAGCACTTAAATGTGAATTGCAGAGTAGTCATGTAGTAGATGTAGATGTAGGTTCCCTCTGCCAAGGTGATGCCATCGGTTGTATTAGAAGTCGACAGTGAAGACTGACCTGGAGTACTCGAAGAAGCTGCCGTCATACTGCTGTTGAACTGTAACCGTCACTGGAGAAGTCACCAGATGTAACTGTAGCTGGTGCCGGTTACCGTGTGTTCCAACCGTCTCTGATACCGCTGTCCATTAAAAGCGTTAACCGCTACTGTTTCTTGCCCTCAAATTATTTATACTCTGAGCCCCCAGATAAATTGCCTTTAACGTGATGGATTAGGACCTCTATTGATAACATTTTTCTGCTGTAAATATTACTACGCACTCTCACTACTTCCAGAAACCTAATTGCGGAAAAAAAACCGATCTCACACTGTGTTTTGTGAGAGTGTCAGCTCTACAGATATCTCTACTCATTTTGCAAGGTTTTTTAGACTTCACATAGTACACTGAATAACAGCGAGCAAAGGAATTACCACTCTGCAGGACAAAAATCCTGGACGAGACCCCAACTGCGTGCTTTCATGTAGATAATGTGATGAGCGGCCCTCAACTACATACCCTCTGACTCAGAGTTGAAATATTGAAAGTTTTGGCTGGTTTCGTTGCCTAGAGGCTCGGATACATAGTTGCCGCGTTACAAGCCTAATACTGCTGAGTCTACAGTATACAATACGAATATATACGTGATTCGAATGGTCGAAGGTTCCTATCACTAGGCAATTCCGAATTTTGAATGCATCATAGAAATTTATAAATGAAATATTGCAATTATGTAAAACATGCCGGTACTATTTTAACGACTGTAAGTGATGAGTACGATAGCAGAAGTACCTTTAAGAGTGCCGTCTATTACTGCAAAACACTACTTAGTGTGGAAGCTCCAGTAATTAAATAAAATATAAGTGGAATAACAGGGAAACAATAGATTTCTACTTTACGTAATTAGTTATGAACAAGAACATAGCTCGCGAGATATTCACTTATGAACACATACTACGTCTTCACTGCACGGGAAAATCACAAGTGCGGAAGTCGGCACTACGAAATATTTGTAGCTCCCGAGACCATGCGCAAACTGCTCCACTCTTCAATGTAGTTCCTACGACCGTCCGTCGCTGCTTCCCGTTCCACACGCCCTGTCCTGTCCAGCACTCCATGCTCCTCGCCCATTGCCATACGGTCTCCCCGTTAACTAGCGCTGTGATCGGATGGAGCGCTCCCGCCATTTCTCCAAGCCAACACACACTCACAAACATATTGAAACACATATGAAATACCGGATTTACATTTAAATAACTTGAAATTAAATAAATATTCCTACGGCTGTATCATAAAGAATGGACGTCGAACAGATGTGCAGAACTATGGACCTATACCTCTAACGTCGATCAGTTGTAGAATTTTGGAACACGTATTATGTTCGAGTATAATGACTTTTCTGGACACTAAAAATCTAGTCTGTAGGAATCAGCATGGGTTTCGAAAAAGACGGTCGTGTGAAACCCAGCTCGCGCTATTTGTCCACGAGACTCAGAGGGCCTTAGACACGGGTTCACAGGTAGATGCCGTGTTTTTTGACTTCCGCAAGGTGTTTGACACAGTTCCCCACAGTCGTTTAATGAACAAAGTAAGAGCATACGGACTATCAGACCAATTGTGTGACTGGATTGAGGAGTTCCTAGATAACAGAACGCAGCATGTCATTCTCAATGGAGAGAAGTCTTCCGAAGTAAGAGTGATTTCAGCTGTGCCGCAGGGGAGTGTCATAGGACCGTTGCTATTCACAATATACATAAATGACCTGGTGGATGGCATCGGAAGTTCACTGAGGCTTTTGGCAGATGATGCTGTGGTGTATCGAGAGGTTGCAGCAATGAAAAATTGTACTGAAATGCAGGAAGATCTGCAGCGAATTGACGCATGGTGCAGGGAATGGCAATTGAATCTCAATGTAGACAAGTGTAATGTGCTGCGAATACATAGAAAGATAGATCCCTTATCATTTAGCTACAAAATAGCAGGTCAGCAACTGGAAGCAGTTAATTCCATAAAGTATCTGGGCGTACGCATTCGGAGTGATTTAAAATGGAATGATCATATAAAGTTGATCGTCGGTAAAGCAGATGCCACACTGAGATTCATTGGAAGAATCCTAAGGAAATGCAATCCGACAACAAAGGAAGTAGGTTACAGTACGCTTGTTCGCCCACCGCTTGAATACTGCTCAACAGTGTGGGATCCGTACCAGATAGGGTTGATAGAAGAGATGGAGAAGATCCAACGGAGAGCAGCGCGCTTCGTTACAGGATCATTTAGTAATCGCGAAAGCGTTACGGAGATGATAGATAAACTCCAGTGGAAGACTCTGCAGGAGGGATGCTCAGTAGCTCGGTACGGGCTTTTGTTAAAGTTTCGAGAACATACCTTCACCGAAGAGTCAAGCAGTATATTGCTCCCTCCTAAGTATATCTTGCGAAGAGACCATGAGGATAAAATCAGAGAGATTAGAGCCCACACAGAAGCATATCGACAGTCCTTCTTTCCACGAACAATACGAGACTGGAATAGAAGGGAGAACCGATAGAGGTACTCAGGGTACCCTCCGCCACACACCGTCAGGTAGCTTGCGGAATATGGATGTAGATGTAGATGTAGATAAACACGCTCTAACACATATCATTAACTACATAAACAAATCAGAAAAAAAACATATATCAAAGGAATAGAAACAATAGGCAGGCCAGTAACCTAATGTGTGAGTGCATTCTAAAACACAGCAAATATTTAATCAATTTCTTAACGAATAGTATATATCGGATATAATCAAATGCATGCTGCTACCGTTTTCTCTTGTAACTGTGGAGTACTTATGACCTGATGTGATCAATAGTAATCGGCCACTTTCACTTCCCATAACTCATGTATTATTCACGTTACATGCCTGTAGTTCATACCAGTTTAGGTTTACACTAATAGCTTTCTAAAGACATATCGACTGCCAAAAACGGTTGAACCGTTTAGATTTTGGAAATTCATTGCTGCGTATTACTTGCATAATTTATAGTCAGATACTAAACTTTAAACTACACTACTGGCCATTAAAATTGCTACACCAAAAAGAAATGCAGATGATAAACGGGTATTCATTGGACAGATATATTATACTAGAACTGACATGTGATTACATTTTCATGCAATTTGGGTGCATAGATCCTGAGAAATCAGTACCCAAAACAACCACCTCTCTCCATAATAACGACTTTGATACGCCTGGGCATTGAGTCAAACAGAGCTTGGATGGCGTGTACAAGTACGGCTGCCCATGCAGCTTCAACACGATACCACCGTTCATCAAGATTAGTGACTGGCGTATTGTTACTAGCATGTTGCTCGGCCACCATTGACCAGGCGTTTTCCATTGGTGAGAGATCTGGGAATGTGCTAGCTAGGGCAGCAGTCGAACATTTTCTGTATCCAGAAACGACTGTGCAGGACCAGCAACATGCTGTCGTGCATTATCCTACTGAAATGTAGGGTTTCGCAGGGATCGAATGAAGGGTAGAGCCACGGGTCGTAACAAATCTGAAATGTAACGTCCACTGTTCAAAGTGCCGTCAATCCGAACAAGAGGTGACCGAGATATGTAACCAGTGGCACCCCATACCATCACGTCGGTGATACGCCAGTACGGCGATGACGAATACACACTTCCAATGTGCGTTCATCGCGATGTCGCCAAACACGGATGCGACCATCATGATGCTGTACACTGAGCCTGGATTCATCCGAAAAAATGACGTTCACACTTGTTCATCGTTGAGTACACCATCGCAGGCGCTCCTGTCTGTGATGCAGCGTCAAGGGTAACCGCAGCCATGGTCTCCGAGTTGGTAGTCCATGCTGCAGCAAACGTCGTCGAATTGTTCGTGCAGATGGTTGTTGTCTTGAAAACGTCCCCATATGTTGACTCAGGGATCGAGACGTGGCTGCACGATCCGTTACAGCTATGAGGATAAGATCCCTGTCATCTCGACTGCTAGTGATACGAGGCCGTTTGGATCCAGCACGGCGTTCCGTATTTTCCTCCTGAACCCATCGATTCCATATTTTGCTAACAGTCATTGGATCTCGACCAACGCGAGCAGCATTGTCGCGATACGATAAACCGCAATCGAGAAAGGCTACAATCCGACCTTTACCAATGTCGGAAACGTGATGGTACCCGTTTCTCCTTCTAACACGAGGCATCACAACAACGTTTCACCAGGCAACGCTGGTCAGCTGCCGTTTGTGTAAGAGAAATCGGTTGGAAACTTTCATCATGTCTGCACGTTGTAGGTGTCACCACCGTTGCCAACCTTGTGTGAATGCTCTGAAAAGCTAATCATTTGCATATCGCAGCATCTTCTTCCTGTCGGTTAAATTTCGCGTCTGTAGCAATTTTAATGGCCAGTAGTGTAATACGGATATTGAAAATCTGATCACACCACCAGAATTTTCGTGCAAATAATCTTAATGCACATGTTTTTTTTTAAGGTATCGTGCTTCCTCTGGCTTTTATTAATTTCTACATGTACTGTGAAATGTATGCCATTAAGGTTTCACAAAGTCCGCCATCTTTGGCAGTCCCGGCATAGAAATCTGCTTAATGGACACAAAGCACAGTCCTCGTCACAGCATCAACCTGGAATTCGCAGCCACAAGGTCGGCCTGGGCCCCACGCTGGGGCTACTTCTGCTCCGGCCGACGCTCCGCATCACGCGCCCGCTGACGATTCGCGGCCCTCAGAGAGGCCCCTGCACGGCCACGCCAACTCCGAACTTACAATATTTTCGGGGCACCACAACTCGCCCGTTACCTCACAAGTGTAAATGCATCACTCCGCATGGGAAAGATGAGATCTATGGAGGTGCAGCTACACATTCTGTATCATGATACCAACAAGAAAATGATTTATGGAAATACAAAGCCTCGACGCATTCTCATCTGCAGCAAGTATTTTGAATTTCTCTGCAACTCGTACCCACTTTACTCAATTGAAAATTATACGAGAAATACGATAATTCTGCTTGTTCTTATTGCAGTTTGTAGTTACATTAAGTCGGATAAAGGAAGTTCCTTTTAAATATATTTCACTTGCATCTGACATTAGGATGATCATGCATTAAATGAGCGTACGTGCACGTGTGTATTAAATATTTCTGGACGGAAAAAGGACTTCAGGAAGAAAATGATTCATGAGAGATTATAAACTTACATTCTAATGTTATTCGGGAAGCAGACAAGAAACTTCATGAATAACATATACGGGCTCTAAACTAACTGAAGATGTTATACAGAAATCACACAGGATAATTCATGAACAATATATACAAGTGTCCTAGAACGTATCATGGAGCTGAATAATATCACATCTTCACAAAATCCAAAACACAAACTCCATAAACTTTACAATTCCGATAGTACTATTTACAGAGTAGGCCAATCCGTAAAAGACTACCTCTATCCATGAATGGTTCACCGAAAAATAGATATTCATTCTCCCATTTACAAAGACACCATCCAAGGAAACACCTAACTCTCCTCACTTCGATAGGCGATTGAAAAAGCTTGTGCCACAGATCTACCTGACAAATAATGTAATACTGAATTATTGTCACACAATGCAAGCAAGCAACAATATCACAAACATTTCTGGACAGTACAGTTTAGAAATTACCCTCTCAATAATGTACAACACAAATCTTTGAAATATGATGCTATCAGCTCCCGGTGGCGACTAAGAGAAGAATGTCTAATCTTGTTCATATGGCCCTATCGAAGAAGGTACTCTGCACCAGCGAAATGATTTGCTGACAGGTCCCCACACTCAAAGTACAACTGGAAGATATGTTTTTCCTTCACTCCTTCCCCGCTGCCGAGAGGTCACCACTGCTGACTGCCATGCAGGGAAGCGACTGGGTGCTGCACGAAGTGTCGTCAAATAAAAAGAATGGCACGAAGTGGCCGAACAACTCCAGGCAATATCCCACCTAATAATGATATACGGTCATTTCATTTCACTTACTGCTGAACAGGTGATAAGATTAAAGCCCGGACATGGCTCTCTGTAAGCCTTATCTCTGCTCACATGAATCGTTAGTTGTGAAGACACCAGTCTGTCACAGACGAGCTGCAGAGCAGCGTAGAGAATTGGTGGGCAGTCGAGGAGACTGACTTCTTTGACTAGGGAATTCGAAATTTGCTGCAACTCTGTGGCGATAAGTCGAAGCTGAGATTCTACCTAAACGTTGCTACCCAAATATTGCGGAAATGGTAAATGCTACTGATGTGCGGTTTTCACCCAGGGGGTTGGTAGTCAGGTGGCCGTATTGTTAGCCAATGAACAGACTATATTAATACTCAGAATTTTTAGTTTTACTGCAAACATACTCTTTTTAAATGGAACAACGTGTATTGATGTTAACAAACTAAAAATAGGGTAAATTAGAGTGTCAGTGGTGTTTGTAACAGGACATTAATGCGAGTCGTTTATGAGATCTTGTTGTTTCAAAATGTTCCACGCCGACACTTGTCTGTACCATTCAGCCTGCATAGTTGCCATGTACGGCCTAGTTATGTTTGCTTACTGAACGTTTGTGTGTTCCTTGAGTTCATTGCTACTTTCTAGTCACTTAGTGTGTGACAGTTCAAGCAGCAGGTCATGAGTGGACGATGGGATTTACCAATGTAGAAAGAGCCACCATACACATAATGTACAGAGAGAGTGCGAATAATGCAATTCTATCTTGTAAGATTATGCGGTAAGCTATCCCAACAGACGTCAATCATCTCGGCAATTATATTATCATCCTCTTCAACCAGTTACGGGAAAGTGGTAGTGTAACACTTAGACAACGAAACAGAAGGAAACAAGTGACGGCAGAAGATGGATAAATTTATGTTCTTCGTGATGTTGCAGTTGACCCGCACGTTAGCTCCAGCACAGCCGCATGAGGTGGTGGCATGAATCAGGCAAGTGTCCTACACATTCTCCATCGAGATAGGTATCATCCCTATCATATTTCTCTCGATCAAGAGCTGTGTGGAAATGGTTACGAGATTAGTGTTAGTGGGCATCAAGACAGGATACTACAGATGTATCATTTACCTTGTTGAGTGATGAACCCACATTTAGCAATCATGCACTGTTGGCCTGCTGACAATCCCCTTCGGCTTCGTAAGATTAGATGTCAGCGTCCTATTAGTGTAAACGTGGAGGGTGGGATACTGAACCGTATCGAAGCCTCCTAATAGACCATCTTCACGGATGCTAGATGACGTTCCTCTCCAGACTAGGAGGAACCTGTGGTATCTGTATGATGACTCTCCTGACTGTGGTGCACGGAGTGCCACACCATGCCTTCACGAATTGTTTCCAAGCCGTTCGATTGTGTGCAGAGGACGTATACCTTGGCCAGCCAGTTACCAGTATTTGACGCCTGTAGACTTCTTTCTGTGGAGGAGGTTGAAACACTTGCCTACAAGAACATACCAACGAAACCCGCTGATATACAGAAGCGTATTACAACAGCCTGCTCGGATATCTCTGCTGAAATGCTATCACGTGTGCGGTAGTCATTCCATACCAAAGTGGAAGTGTGCCGATGGTCATTCTGAACACAACCTGTGGTGTTCAGTTCTCTCGTTACAGGCCAGAACTCATATAATTAGTGTATCCACTTGTGTTGTTGTTTAGTGTGTGCTGCCACAGGTATTGTACATATGTCGGTGTAGGAACTTTTCAGAATACGGTACCTCGTTAAAGACTTGCACTATAATCCTGCAACACACACCAATGATATTGTACTTCACACTACATTTAATTTGTTAATGTCACTAGGCACAGTTCCATTTTAAAAAGGTGTATGTTTTTGCAAAAGTACTTTTCAGGTATTGTTAAGATCTGTTGATAGGCGAACAATACGGAACCCTGACTACCAGACCATTCTGTGAAAATGGCGTGTCACTGCACTTTCTATTTCCGCCATATTTGTGCTGAAAGTTTAAAGTGTTTCACCCTGTATAGGGAAGTATATGGGGCGTTCAAAAATAAAAAGTCGGATATATAATTACAGAAACCAGTACCTGTATGTTAGAAGTATTGACACTGGCTGTTGAGACACTTCCCCACTTTGACACAAGGTGATGAATGGTTGTCTCATAAAATTCCTCGGTCTGCGACGTTAACTATTTCCGCACGTATAGCTGGACGTCGTCGTCCGAAGTGAATCGTTTGCCCTTCAGAGCCTTTTTAAGGGGACCAAAAATGGTGTAGTTACAGGAGGAGAGGTCCAGACTGTATGAAGGGTGGCTAGGAACGTCCCTTTTGAATTTCAGCAGGAGTGCCGCGACTGTGTTGGCCATATGAGGCTTTGCATTGTCGTGGTGCAGAATAATCCCACAGGTGTGATTACCTGCTGGTTTTGGTTTGATCGCATGACGAAGGGTGGTCAAAGTTTGCGAGTAAAGCTGGCCATTCACTGTTGTCCCGTGCTGCAGGAAGTGAATCAGAAGGTGGCAATCTTGGTCAGAGAAGATCGTCTGCGTAACCTTTCCTGCAATCGCGTGGATGGCTTTGGCTTGTTTTGGTAGTGATGGATGCTTCGCCTGGAGTCTTTGTCGATTTCATTCTGTTTCGAAGTGATGACACCATGACTCATCTCCAGCAACCACTCGTGCCAGGAACGCATTCACTAACCGAGCACAGCGCAGCAGATGGGCAAGACAGTGGGCCATTCGACATGTTTCCTTGTGTGGTCGAAGACTGTGGGGTACCCATTTGGCACACACTTTGCGCATGTGCAGTCGTTCTTTCATGATGGTATACACGTGTGCCCTCTAGCGACTGGCTGTTAAGTCCACGCTCTGGTTCGAACCACAGCTCCTTACACACGCCACTACATTGCCGTCCTATATCCGGTTTGCACATTCCACACTCCGGCTCGTTTCCTTTTGAACGCCCCTTATAGCCGGGGGGCGCAGCTAACTGTTGCAAGTAAAACATTTTCTATTTTCACTGTGGTTTCCACTGCGCGACCGGTCGGACGTCAGTAAACGAATAACCGACGTGTAGTTGATAATTAACATTGACATATATTAGTGAGAATATAATCCCAATATAGGTAACGAAAGTGTTGCTACTAGTGAGACTCGAAAACATCACACTTGTGAGACTTGTACGTTAAGCACTTAGCTACTAGGAGGGAGGTAGGGCCCGCATCTCGTGGTCGTGCGGTAGCGTTCTCGCTTCCCACGCCCGGGTTCCCGGGTTCGATTCCCGGCGGGGTCAGGGATTTTCTCTGCCTCGTGATGGCTGGGTGTTGTGTGATTTCCTTAGGTTAGTTAGGTTTAAGTAGTTCTAAGGTCTAGGGGACTGATGACCATAGATGTTAAGTCCCATAGTGCTCAGAGCCATTTGAACCATTTGAACAGGGAGGGAGGAAGAAAGATTAGACGTTGGCGTCCCGTTGACACACAGTCAACACAGATATAGAAAACATTGTTCTTGTAAAACACAACTAGCTCCTTGCTGTCACGAAGTGTTGAGTGCTATTGACAAGAGATTCCAAATTGATTTCGTATTTCTAGATTTCCAGAAGGCTTCTGATACTGTACTACACAAGCGACTTGTAGTGAAATGGCGTGCTTATTGAATATCGTCTCAGTTAATTGACTGGATTCGTAATTCCCTGTGAGAGAAGTCACAATTGGTAGTAACTGGCGGATAGTTATCGAGTAAAACAGACGTCGTTTTTAACGTTCCTCAAGGTAGTGTTATGGGCCCTCTGCTGTTCCTTATCTATACAAATGATGATGGAGACAATCTGAGGCGCCGACCTAGGTTGTTTGCAAATGGTGCTATCGTTTATCGTACATTAAAGTCATCATAAGATTTAAAAAATGCATAGCGATTTAGAAAAGATATAAGTATGGTGCCAAAACTGGTAACTGACTCTAAATAATGAAATGTGTGAGGTCATCCAAATGAGTGCTGAAGCTTCGGTTACACGACAACCAGATCAATTCTAATGGCTGTGACTTCAACTAAATACGTAGTAACTACAATTACGAACAATTGAAATTGGCGAAAATGCATAGAAATTGGTGTGCGGAAAGCAAACCAAAGACTGTGTTTTATAGGCAGTACACCTAGAGAATGTGACTGATTTACTAAAGAGACTGCCCACGCTACGCTTATCATCTTCTTTTGGAGTACTGCTGTGCAGTCTGGTATCCTTACCGGATAGGATTAACGGAGTACATCGAGAGAGTTCAAAGAAGAGCAGCACGTTTTGTATTATCGCGAAGTAGGGAAGAGAATGCCACTGACATGACACAGGATTTGGGGTGGAAATCATTCAAACAAAGGCGTTTTTCGTTGCGGCAGGATCTTCAATCTCCAACCTTCTCCTCCGAATGCGAAAATATTTTGTTGACTCCTACATGCATAGGGAGAAACGATCATCATAACAAAATAGTGGAAATCAGAGATCGCACGGAGAGATATAGGTGGTCGTTTATTCCTCGAACTGTTCCATCAGTGGGTTCTATAAATCTAAAACATGCAGAAAACATTTTAGTTATACAAACAGAGTAACACATTCATTTACATCTACATCTACATGGTTACTCTGAAATTCACACTTAAGTGGCTGGCAGAGGGTTCATCGAACCATTTTCATACTTCTCTACTATTCCACTCTTGAATGGCGTGCAGGAAAAAGGAGCACCTAAATCTTTCCGTTCGAGCTCTGATTTCTCTTATTTTATTAAGATGATCATTTCTCTCTACGTAGGTGGATGTTAACAAAATATTTACGCATTCGGAAGAGTAAGTTGGTGATTGAAATTTCGTAAATAGATCTCGCCACAAAGAAAAAGTATGGGTCATCTGTAAATGGGACCGCATATACTGAAGAGCCAAACAAACTGTTACACCTGCCAATATCGTGTAGGGTCCCCGCCAGCACGCAAACGTGCCACAATATGACGTGGCATGGACTCAACTAATATCTTCTTTTGTGCTGGAGGGAACTGACACCATGCATCCTGTAGGCCTGGCCATAAATCCGTAAGAGTGCGTGGGAAGGAGATCTCTTCTGAACAGCAAGTTGCAGGGCAGCCCAGATTTGCTCAATAATGCTCATGTCTGGGGCGTTTGGTACCCATCGGAAGTGTTTAAACTGAGGAGAGTGTTCCTAGTGCTACTCTGTAACAATTCTGGACGTGTGGGTTACCGTATTGTCCTGTTGGAATTGCCTAAGTCTGTCAGAACGCGCAATGGACGTGAATGGATGCAGATGATCAGACACGATCCTTACGTTCGTGTCACCTGTCAGAGTCGTAGACGTATCGGGGGTCCCATATCACTCGAAATGCACACACCTTACACATTTACAGAGTCTCCACCAGCTTTGACAGTCCCCCACAGACATGTAGGGTCCATGGATTCATGAGGTTGTCTCCACACCCGTACACGTCCGTCCACTCGATACAATTTGAAACGAGTCTCGTCCGACCAGGCAAGATGTCTCCAGTCATCAACAGTCCAATTTTGGTGTTGACAGGCTCAGGCGAGACGTAAAGCTTCGTGTCGTGCAGTCATCAAGGTTACACGACTGGGCCTTTTGGGCTCCGAAAGCCCATATCGATGATGGTTCGTTGAATGGTTCGCGCGCTGACGCTGACACTTGTTGGTGGCCCACCATTGAAATCTGCAGCAATTTGCGGAAGCGCTGCACTTCTGTCACGTGGAACGATTTTCTTCAGTTGTCGTTGGTCCCGTTCTTGCGAAATCTTTTTCCGGCCCCAGCGATGCCAGAGATTTGATGTTTTGCAGGATTACTGATATTCATGGTACAGTCGTGAAATGGTCGTACGGGAAAATCCCCACTTCGTTGCTACCTCGGAGATCTCTCATGCACCGACTATAACACCACGTTCAGACTCACCCTTGATAACCAGCAATTGTAGAAGCAGTAACCGATCTAACAATTTCGCCAGACACCTGTTGTCTTTTATAGGTGTTACCGACCGTTGCTCCGTATTCTGCCTGTTTATATGTGTCTGTATTTCAGTACACATCGCTATATCAGTTTGTTTGTAGATTCAGCCTGTAGGACGGCTGTGCGACCTATTCTTAGGTACTGCTCGAATGTTTCTATTGTAAAATACACTGTCTTAAGAAACATGTATGTAAGATAACTACTTACATTCCAACAGCAGCTTCTCCAAATCCCCTAATTTATTCATTTCATCACCATTTTCTCTGGGCCTTTGTCCCGCTTCA
This sequence comes from Schistocerca gregaria, assembly GCF_023897955.1. Taxonomy (NCBI): domain Eukaryota; kingdom Metazoa; phylum Arthropoda; class Insecta; order Orthoptera; family Acrididae; genus Schistocerca; species Schistocerca gregaria. Next base: position 842,302,712 of record NC_064931.1, read on the forward strand.
ACGCGGGGTCGGCCTTGTTACTATGGATTTGGCGGTATTAGTGTCAGAGGGTAGCCGGATGCCCTTCCTGTCGCCACCCCGAACCCCCCGGGACTTAATTAATATACCCGAGGAGCGTAAGCGTGTAGCGTAAGCCATGAAATAGCGCGAACGGTTTCAAATGTCTGCGAGTCGTGTAACTGAGGCGGAACGTGGGGACCAGCCCGGTATTCCCCTAGAGGATGAGGAAAACCACCGATAAACCACATCCGGGCTGGCTGGCATACCAGCCCTCGTTGTTAATTCCTCGGGCGTATTCGACCCGTGGCCAGTGCGCTTACCCGAGTCCAGGAAAAATTAGAAATCTGTTGTAAGTTCTTATGGGACCAAACTACTGAGGTCATTAGTCCCTAATCTTACACACTACTTAATCTAACTTAAACTGACTTACGCTAAGGCAACACACACACCCATGCCCGAGGGAGAACTCGAACCTCCGACAGGGAGAGCCGCGCGAACCGTGACAAGGCGCCCTAGACCGCACGGCCACCAGTCGTGGCGTACCAACAGTGATATGGAGCCATGTCGACTCCAGTGCCGTGGTCAGCTGCGTCATGTTTCTCGGTTAATTCAGAACCCCAATACCCTGCGTTGAATTCAAGCTGTTTTTTTATAGGTGGCCAAGGAAAACATTTCAGATACAGTGCCTCTCAGAATCGACACGAAAAGTCTCACGATGTGGGAAAAGGAGCGTCAAGGGCACACTCCCCTTTCCCTGGAGCGTTGATTCCCAGACATTCTGTGGTCAAAAAGCGGCGGTATGCAGTGCGATGAGCAATAGGAAGATACTCTTGACCACCTTTGACACTGCTGGCTCGTACGTTCGAGTCCATCTCTAAGGATATTGTGGGGCTGCATCCCTACTGAGTGTGATTGCAACCCTTTAGGTTCCAGCAACACCGTAATTTATACTCTCCTGTACAGGTTGCAACCACTAGGTACCGTTTCCAATCATTCGACGAAGTTTCAATGTGATCCGAAGCAACAAATGGTAGTTACGCTTTTTCAGATCTGTTGTTTTCTGGCCTCTTGTCGCCTGATCACACGGGACTGCAACATTAACATGTGCGTCAATAAAACAGAAAATGGTGCCTCTACGACCCCCTAGTTCGGCAACACACTTAGCGCTACCGATTCACCTTTGTTGAGCACGCTATAAATGTACACTCACAAATTTCGACACTAATTCAGCCTGTCGGCTGCTCTAGCTCCCAATTTTGGGCAGCCCCTTCGACACATGTTGGGTAGAAGTAAGGTAACGGACCAGGCCACTCTGAATTGCTGTCGTAGAGTATCTGTTGGGATGCCCTGCCACTGCTTTACCTTGTTTGCGACGTCGAAACTTGTTCGCTGACGCATTCATTAGAGTAAAGTTGCGTCTTAGGAAATGTATAATGTCTGCAGAATGACAGAAATGTAGTTGACCATATTGGCGAAGGTGACGATGCTCTCGCACGTGAAATTTCTGTTGTGGGGTAAAAAAGCTGTCCATTTTCAAGGTACATTGCCATTACAACTAACTGTTCGATGTGGTTCATAGACTGGAAACGATGAAATACGTCATACTGTTCCATCATTACTCAAGGCACAAAGAACTAATGTTTCGTCCTAGTTGATATTCGTTTATATTACTGACAGATGCTGTTGCATTTCCCACTCTTCCCACTCCAATAACTGCCATATCGCCTCTTTTGTTGCCACACTTGCAAATATGTTTAAAGTTTTCGCCGAATTACAATAGTCGACATTGATGTGTACGTTTTACGCTTTCTAGAGCAACGGTGAATATGGTCCAACCCAATGATTATCGACTTCAACATCATCGTTTCATATTCTTAAAGTTATTCGTTTGCCGCAATCTTAATCTGATCGTCAAAGATTGGATATATATCATTGACATTGGTATCGTTTCGTAAAATTCTGATGAGATGTACATGGCGTATTGTTACTGAAACTTCCTAACACATTAAAACAGTGTGCCGGCTGGCTATTGAAAACTGGGACCTTTGCGTTTTGCTGGTAAGTGCAGTACCCACTGAGCTGTTTAAGCATCACAGGTGTACTCCCGCCCATCCTTCACCTCTTTTTGGTCAGATGATGTTGGGAAAGCCCCATGGACCATGAATCATGCTCCCGGTGACGACTTCAAGTTAGTGTGGATCAATGCCGGCTTCTGATATTTCTGGTGACACTTGATCAATTTGAGGTAATGCGACTTTCTCGGTAATCCAGTACAGAGTGTGTGCTTGTGGCAGTCCTGTATTCTGAGATTTGATGGAATACATATATTACCGTGTCTTCCCAAAAAATGGTGCTTCACAATGAAATCGATTAAAGGTCCTAAATTTTGTTTGTTCGCTCGCACGGTAATATCATGACGATCCGAAGTTAATTGTTTAGTAAACAAAACCTCTATTATTTTTCCGATGTATAATTACATGTGACTGATAAAGAAAATTTGGGCAGATCTATGAACGAACGTATGTAGGTCGCATCTTGAGCGTATTTACGCAAGTGACGTGGACTCTCTGTAAATGTGGCCGGTAGTATGACCATGTATCCCAGTTCATTGGAATTCAGATTGCATCGTTAACAACTGCATCACAGAAATGAATGTACTGTTAGGAGTGCAAACTGAGTTTGATTTAATCGGATATGGAGGAGTCGTTCGGTTTCGATTTCAGCATACATATCGGTTATATTTTGATGGAATAATTGTCGGCATTTCAAGATATGATTTCCAGAGTTTTCACGAAGCAACCACACTGGGGAACAATTGTTAACACAGATTCTATTGAAGCCCATTTCCGAGCTGTTTTAGAGTTAAATAGGCTTCCTGATTTCCAAACTAGCTATTTTTATTTTATTTTTTTTAATTTTATTTTATTTTTATTTTTTTGCTTCCACGTTAAATTCTTTCTTTTTACCTTACGTGAATATGATTACTCTCCACAGGACCGAGCGTGGTGGACTGTAATTACTTGTGTTCTGCTGTTAGCTTATATAAACCTTATCCAACCGGCGAGGTGAGGGACGAACGACGCCATAGTGGGCCAACGACATGTTAGTATTGTCTATACCCATTCAGTTATGATTGAGATACTGTAGCGAAACACTGTGTGTCGCTCAGATGTAGTGAAGCGCATTCCGAGGTGGAGACAGGGTTCTTATTTATATTCAGGGTTAACAGTGTTCAGTTTTTATTTATTTGTAATTTGAGATCTCTCCATATGTCTGCCTGTGGTAGCTCACATCGTAAGGGTTAAGCAGCACAGATTCATTTTGTTTTCCGTGTGGTAGTTTTACTATCGCCACTCAAATTACAAACATCAGTATATTTGTGAGGTAAGCCTGTTTTTCCTATGTTAAAGTGAAAATTGGTGATAAAGATGCATCACGGGCATCTCACAAAGAGCACAAGTAGTGTGTCGAGAGTTTTGGGATGTGGACGAAGAGTACACTTGATAAACTTTCATTCAGTATTCACGTGATGTGGCAAGATGACAGTGGCCACTCAAGTGATTGTTATTTTTGTGAAGTGAAAACGTCAGGAAGCAACAAGAAAACAAGAATAAAATAGATTATCCTAGTTTACCATCAGCTATACGTCGAATGCATTATTCAGCTGAAATCTTGGAGCCACTTTTGAATGACAGAAATGCAAGTCCGATGAAGTTACAAATGGCCCCGACGACAGATTTAGCTACTGTAAATCATTCTATTCGTATGGGATTTGAGCAGTAAGAGATTATCCAAATATCCTTCATAACTGTTAGCATCAAGATTGGGGGAGAAAAAAGTGCTTGAAAAAGTTGCTAAGGTAACTTCCTTACAATCAAGAGAAGGCAAGTTTCTGCAATAATTTCGAGGTCATGAAGGTTTTGTATATTGCCGGAACGGACATGGTTTGATGAAAGAGGTGCGAATGGTGACTGTTCGTCTTTACCTTGAAATCTGTCCTTCTCCACAATGGGAATTATTTTGGTGCTGTCCCAAAAGTCCATTCAGTTTGTCTGCTGCAAGCATATCAAGATGTAAAGAGTGTCACTTAATTGGGGCAAAGTCACGTGCATCGATGGATCATCTGTGTTGAACTGAAAACGGTCTGCTTCTTACTTGGCCAGCAGCACGGACATAGAAAGTATCACTTTTGTCTATGTATATAGGACAGCAAAGATCGTGAGAAGCATTGGCTGCAGTATGTTCGATCACCAATATCTGACCAGAAACCTGGTGATCCAGACATTCTACATCAGCTACTTGTCGACAGAAACGGCATTAGGGTTCCAACTCTCCTTCTAAAATTTAGACTCATGAAATAGTTTGTTAAATATTTGTAATTTGAGAAGACTGTTTCAAGTAATATGAATGTTGATCATATGGTAAAGAAACTTTACAGTTTGTATGAACGCAGTTTAAATTCAGTATATATATATCCTTTGAGTGAATAAAATTATATCTGTGAATAATATATTTGGTATGTTTTATTTTTAGTTTTCGTTATGTATGTATATCCTTTGAGTGAATAAAATTATATCTGTGAATAATATATTTGGTATGTTTTACCTTTAGTTTTTGTTATGTGTATATTTTATATGACTTTTCAGACAAAGCGAAGGTAAACAGTATCTTAAAAAGCTCATGTGAACAAAAAAGGCTGATTTTTGTGGATTCGGGGGCCAAACGTTAGTCAGAAACAGCTCACAGACCTAAGAAGAACGAACTGCGGTTCTTCAGTGCAATCGATGTGGATAGTAACGCATGTCAGTGAATATCTTGTTAGTTTCCACACCCATCTGTAAATTACTCAGTTGGATTAGGAAATGATATCAGTCTGACTCTTGTCAAAACAACATCAGGTACTGCAAACCGTCATACGAGTAATGGATTTCTGAAATAGTTTCAAGTTTTGTGCGCTTATTGAACTGACATGGTTGATTGGTCAGTTAATCAATGTAACCCATGAAATAAGTTTATTTATGATTTACTTTCAACAGTGGTAGTAGTGATCCTCAATGATGATAAATTTTCAGTTGCACTTCGAATGTTAACGGGTGATTCCCACACACAATATTTATTGGGCTGAACAATGCTATTTAGAAACAAGAACAAAATTTATGCATGTTATCCAAGAAATGTTTAGACTGGCTTGTATCGCCTGATACCAACGTTGATGACGTTTAGTATATTTAATCTTAACTCTGGCAGTGTCATTTTTCCATCTGCCAAACACATTTTTGCTGTTTCGTTCTTAAATTGGAGGGCACAGCAGTACACAGACAATGCATCTATTTTTCTAAAAAGAAAGTTTTGGTCGAATATTTATCATAATTAACATCGTAATAGAATGCAACATGATGTAAATCAGTGCGCAATGTCCAGTGGGGTCTAGCGGTGCGTAATCGAAAGCTATCCAGTCTTGCTTCTCAGTGCTGCACTGTTTTAGACAAAAAGACTTGAACATTGCGTACTCGAGCAGTTTCCCGTCTTTCGTCTTGCTGCTTGTCTGTTTCAGGCGAACGGACGTGTGCAGTATGTATTCGACCGTTTTCCAGTGTTGCTTCCCGTTGCACACATGTTTCTGAGTACCGTGATGCCTGTTTTGCCGTTCTTGAGGTGTGGATAGACTGATCGTCTTGTTGTTTGCGCGGCATAATTGATTTGCCATAGTTGAAAAGAAAATATCGTCTGATGTCTGTTATCTAACGTTCACTGACATTTCAAATTTCACAATCAACAACTCTCTAAAGCTACATACGAAATGAATGTTGCTGTTCGTATTTGACTCAATGGAATTATGCCACGCGTACGGCCCTATACACCGAAAACACAAGAACTGCCACTAATCTGCATGGAATAAACCCGTTTGTTGAAACGACAATTATTACAAAATGGTGTACTAATTAAGAAACCCTCGGAGGCACGTGCACAAGAACATGAGACGTGTCAGTGACATCTTATTTCCCAGTCCACAATCATTTCTGAGAATCATGTTACGTAATACCTTAAGTTGACGAAAAGTATAATTAATGGCGTAATCGATTGTAAAATATGCCGTTTAAACTTCGCTAATTATTGCTACTATCCTCATGTAAATATGACGTCTGATTTCAGAGGTATGTGGGTTTTGATCGAGCAGAGCATCAGAAATCAGGGACATGAGCGGCAGCCAGTTCTAGCTATTGCTACTGAAAGAGACGAGAAACGAGAGAGACGTATCGAATGTGCTAAATGGCGGGCGAATAAATGCCTCCGTCGAAAGTAAAAAGTGAGATACAGTTTGAGGGTAACATACACCTTGGCTACAACACAATGGACTCGTCCTTGTCTCTGAAAGCTGGTAGAAAAGAGAAAGTCCAATTACTAAAAATTCGGTTTCTATGAGATACACACCAAAATTCTCGTAAGTGTTGCTGAGAGCGTGTATAAATGGGATTCACTGGTGGCGGTTGTAAAATTATTTTTATTATGGTGTTATGAAAGGTAACGTATCTTGTGGTGTCACCGCCAGACACCACACTTGCTAGGTGATAGCCTTTAAATCGGCCGCGGTCCGGTAGTATACGTCGGACCCGCGTGTCGCCACTATCAGTGATGCAGACCGAGCGCCGCCACCCGGTAGGTCTAGAGAGACTTCCTAGCACTCGCCCAGCTGTACAGCCGACTTTGCTAGCGATGGTTCACTGACTTATACGCTCTCATTGGCATAGCCTTCAGCTACGTTATTTGCTACGACCTAGCAAGGCGCCAGTATTCGTACTATCGATATTGTGAATCATGTACCATAAAGAGCGACGTTCTCCATTAATGGATTAAAGTTAAGTATTCCACCAGCTACGTCCGTTTTTCTCAATTCTAATTCCCTTGTCATGTTCCAGACCTCATGCCAGCCTGCGTGAGCTAAAACGCGTGCATTTCGGCCTCCTTTCGTAACCCTGTGTTGGCTCTCCTGCCAACCACAGCATATCTAATTTCACATGGGGCACAAAGCTCACAAGTAGGAGTAGTGTTCCCTCGATTTACCAGATCGCATAAGGGATTGGCTGTAGGCGCTCCAATACCAGAGGTGCAATAAGTTTTACAGTTAGTACATCTCATAGTGGAAAGAAAATCCTTGTATAATTCCGTAGGAAGCTCCTTTGATTGATCAACGAAAGTTTTATCCTGATCTGGAAAATAACTGGGTTTAGACATGGTTGGGTTAGATGAATAATGCTGACGGCATACAACAGCGACATGTCCCACAACGGTGCTGGTAAGTGGGGCAGTTCTCACTGCGTTACTGTGTACATTATAAGCATTGTGATGTATAATCGTGGATGGCCTCATGGTCGTGACTGAGTGGGTAAACGTAGAAATCGTGGAGGATCTTATTGTGAACTGAGCTTTGCAGTATCTTAAATATCCCGCCGTTTCATGTATAAAGGCCTACGTGGCAGTCTCTATAGTACAGGCTTCATAAGAGAGGTGCGTAATGCTTGACTGTTGAAGCATCCTCCACTGGGGGCCACTAGTTCGTAAAGAGTCCGTTGGAAAGACGATGTCTCGGAATCTGTGGCTTCCGTGAAGGCTCCTTGAGTTCCCGTGTGATGCATATCTCTTTTTGTTTCATTAGTGCAGTCCTAAGGCATCGACTGCACACCGACCAGCGCAGCGCCGCAAAACGGCGTCAAGAAGGCGCTGTAGTTCGGTAGCAGGCTTTGCGACCATCAGTACTATGTAATAGGAAGACTCTATTTTGCCTGCGTTCTGGGAATTGTAATAGTGTACAAATGTACAAATGTAATTGCATGTAGGAGGGACAACAAGCACCTCATGCCACGTCATATCAAAAAGTTATGTTTCTTTTATTTCTAGAGGGAAAGTCTCCTATTAATTAGAAAGTTTGATGTACAAATCATTTGGGATTCCTCCTATCGGCCGTCGAACTTCTCTCCTCCCTTGTTTGTGTTGGTGCTGACTCCCACAGTAGCCGACACGACAATATTGATGTGAACCAACTTATTTAGAGGACGTAGGGGCCCAACAATATAGTACAACTATTTGCCCAAATAGCGCAGAAAGCTTTTACTTGCAATATGGGTGGACCGATATCTTTGCAAGAACTGGGAACAAGAACAGTGAAGTAAAGCTGAAATACTAAACACCTTTTTCCAAAGCTGTTTCACAGAGGGCGACCGCACTGCAGTTCCTTCTCTAAATCCTCTCACAAAAAAAAAAAAAATGGCCGACATCGAAATAAGTGTCCAAGGAATAGAAAAGCAATTGGAATCACTGAACAGATGAAAGTCCACAGGACCTGACGGGATACCAATTCAATTCTACACAGAGTACGCGAAAGAATTTGCCCCCCTTCTAACAGCCGTGTACGCAAGTCTCTAGAGGAACGGAAGGTTCCAAATGATTGGAAAAGAGCACAGGTAGTCCCAGTCTTCAAGAAGGGTCGTCGAGCAGATGCGCAAAACTATAGACCTATATCTTTGACGTCGATCTGTTGTAGAATTTTAGAACATGTTTTTTGCTCGAGTATCATGTCGTTTTTGGAAACTCCGAATCAGCTCTGTAGGAATCAACATGGATCCCGGAAACAGCGATAGTGTGAAACCCAACTCGCTTTATTTGTTCATAAGACCTAGAAAATATTAGATACAGGCTCCCAGGTAGATGTTATTTTCCTTGACTTCCGGAAGACGTTCGATACAGTTCCGCACTGTCGCCTGATAAACAAAGTATGAGCCTACGGAATATCAGAACAGCTGTGTGGCTGGATTGAAGAGTTTCTAGCAAACATAACACAGCATGTTGTTATCAATGGAGAGACGACTACAGACGTTAAAGTAACCTCTGGCGTGCCACAGGGGAGTGTTATGGGACCATTGCTTTTCACAATATATATAAATGACCTAGTACATAGTGTCGGAAGTTCCGTGCGGCTTCTCGCGGATGATGCTGTAGTATACAGAGAAGTTGCAGCATTAGAAAATTGTAGCGAAATGCAGGAAGATCTGCAGCGGATAGGCACTTGCTGCAGGGAGTGGCAACTGACCCTTAAATAGACAAATGTAATGTATTGCGAATACATAGAAAGAAGGATCCTTTATTGTATGATTATATGATAGCGGAACAAACACTGGTAGCAGTTACTTCTGTAAAATATCTAGGAGTATGCGTGCGGAACGATTTGAAGTGGAATGATCATATGAAATTAATTGTTGGTAAGGCGGGTACCAGGTTCAGATTCATTGGGAGAGTCCTTAGAAAATATAGTCCATCAACAAAGGAGGTGGCTTACAAAACACTCGTTCGACCTCTACTTGAGTACTGCTCATCAGTGTGGGATCCGTACCACATCGGGTTGACAGAGGAGATAGAGAAGATCCAAAGAAGAGTGGCGCGTTTCGTCACAGGGTTATTTGGTAACCGTGATAGCGTTACGGAGATGTTTAGCAAACTCAAGTGGCTGACTCTGCAAGAGAGGCGTTGTGCATCGCGGTGTAGCTTGCTCGCCAAGTTCCAAGAGCGTGCGTTTCTGGATGAGGTATCAAATATTTTGCTTACCCCTACTTATACCTCCAGAGGAGATCACGAATGTAAAATTAGAGAGATTCGAGCGTGCAAGGAGGCTTTCAGACAGTCGTTCTTCTCGCGAACCACACGCGACTGGAATAGAAAAGGGAAGTAATGACAGTGGCACGTAAAGTGCCCTCCGCCACACACCGTTGGGTGGCTTGCGGAGTATAAATGTAGATGAATGTAGATGTAGATGTGTCAATTACCCAGAAGACTGCCAAGAACTAAAACTTCTTGAAAACTATACTCCAAGAGGCATTCCATTGCTGATGCCGCGAGTGCTACTCAGCAACAGATAATACACAAGTTGTTATTTGTAACCATACTGGCAATGTCCTTCCCAACCAACTCAAAAGTTCTTTTGGAAAAATACACAGACTACATGAGAGGAAACATCCTAGATCCTATGTGTGATAGGAATCATAATACATTCGATTCACAGCAAACGTTTTCAATGAGATATTAGTTTCGACTGAGAGCATAGTTTAGGCAAATACTAAGAAAGAAATCGGATAATTGACAATGGCTGAGGGGAATAGATCTGCAACCGACATTTGTGATCACAGTTTGCAACAAGAAAAATACTTTTATGTCGACGAAATAGATACACTTGTTCATATGAATCTTCTGAAACTGATTGCCGTTCAGCTGAATGCATATGACAGAGCTATGTATGCAATTTTTTTTCCTAGGACGTCCGAAACTATAGGCGAAACAAAGAAACTGCAAGCGCATCACCTGAAATTGCGGCCACTATTTCGGATGGTGGTCAAAACACGTATTTAGCACCTAAATTGCGGTTGAGTATGCTATTCACTTAGACACAAATAGGACACACATATTTAAAATGAAAAAATATCTGGAATGTAGAAAGAACTCCAATTGTTTGAACTCTTTGTATGGGGCGAATGTACCATGGACATAGCAGAACTTGGGAGATAATTCATCGATCATGTTCGACAATGCTGGACGTACCTTGATATGGCGACAGGTGTGACCACTTAGTGCAAGCAGAAACATTTTCGAACATGATCCTTTTGGTGGTCAAAGTTTTATGGTGTGGGGAGACATAATGATGGACGGGCTTGCGGACCACCAAACCTTTGAACACAGCACACTAAAACTGAAAACTATTGTGACACTTTACGTCTTCCCCATATGCGCCGTTTCCTGGGTGTGTTGGGCCTTGACTTCATTTTTATGGGCGACACCGAAGAGCACTGGTGGATAAGCTCGTGGAATGAAAAAATGGTTCAAATGGCTCTGAGCACTATGGGACTCAACTGCTGTGGTCATCAGTCCCCTAGAACTACTTAAACCTAACTAACCTAAGGACATCACACACATCCATGCCCGAGTCAGGATTCGAACCTGCGACCGTAGCAGTCGCACGGTTTCGGACTACGCGCCTAGAACCGCGAGACCACCGCGGCCGGCGCTCGTGGAATGAGAGGATATCTGAGGAATCGACTGGCTTGCCAGTTTCCCCGACTTAAATGCCACTGAACGCATGTGAGATCGTTGAGGAGACGGATTTCAGCACGTTTACATCCGCCAGTGACCAACTAGCAATCGGCAACAGCGCTACTGGAGGAAGGGGACGCCCTACCACAAGATCCTCACTTTACCAACCTTGTGGTCAGTATGGGAGCACGTTGCAGAGAATGCATTGCCGTCCTTGGTGACCACACACATCATTAAGAACCATGTCCCGCCTTTGTTAATGTCGAGGGGATCATCAGGAGTTGCATTGACTTCAGTGTAATTACTGTCTTTGAATAAAAGTGTTATTTTAGTACGTCTCATAATACAGTTATTTTAGCTACATCCTGTGCTATACTATTTTAGTTCTTCCTGTGCGTGTTCCAAGTTTCATCGAGATTTGTTACTTGGCAGTATCACATCATACCAACATTGCTTTTATCCTCAAGTTTTGCACATCATTCCAAAAAGTGCACACAGCGTTAACCATGATTTTTCATAATATGCACATGGCACCATTTGTCAATACATGCGAATGGCTTAACACTGTGTACCCATTGGTTAATATCTAATACTTGTGACTGGTTTGTTGTTGAATATCCATATTAGCTATTTTTTGTGATGTATGGCTGTATTTGTAGCTTTGTAATTTGATTTCCTAAGTTGCCAAATATTATGTTTGCAACTGACGAATATTAATGGACCAGGAAATTGGCAAAGCAAGTAGCCAGCAGTAGACTTAGGGCTAGAACGCTTGTTCGTTTTTTGCATGATGTCAGGTACTGTTTCCATGTTGAATTCCCTATATTTGGCTGTTTAGCTTCACTTCTGTCGTCTCAGCTTTGCAAGCCGGCGTTCTTTTGATGGCGTTGTTGCCTTACTTCGTCGAAAATAAAGGTAATTGTGTGGTTTCATTTATTAGAGCGTTTAGAAGAATTAATGAATAGCCATTGTAGATGTTTCTAAAGGCAGTGACGAATAAAGGCATTTGTAGATAAAGTAACATAAGAAAAATGTATGGAAGCAGAGACATTACAGTTAATTCTGGGATGTGTAGACGGCGTGGGTATGCAGATTTTAGGAACACAACCGAACTTAGAATTTTTACATACAACTAAATGTAAATGAACTTTTAGTATTAAACGAACATGACTATTGTAGAGAAACACAATTCTACGCTTTTGATCAGCAGCCATCAGAGAAGCTACACTGCATGAAATCACAGTTCGTAGAGATGCTAAGAATAGGTTCCTAAGAGCAGAAGATTTCAGAAGAAGAACCAGATCGTGAATTTGTGAACAGATTGGCGTAACCGTGAGAAGTTTTCAGAATACAAACGAAATAATGACATAACATAAGAAAGAGAAGCAGCAAATAATTAAATTTATGTTAGTGACAGCAGACTCTGATGATAAAATGACGGGCCGTATCTGTGAGGGAATTACTAATAGTACACGTCATACTGATTAGGTCTCTGCTCTGGTTAATGTTCCGAAAACTAAGGACACTGGTATGGGGCATAGCGAAGCTGTGTACGAAGTTAGCAGCAGTCTTACCACTCAACAAAGCTGTCAAGGATTGTTAACAATCATCTGTAGATAGATCTCTGATCTCAGATAGTGGCAAGCTGCAGTATTAAAAGCCGGTATCTATGGCCGAGCGGTTCTAGTAGCTTCAGTCTGGAACCGCGCGACCGCTACTGTCGCAGGTTCGAATCCTGCCTCGGGCATGGATGTGTGTGATGTATCTTAGGTTAGTTAGGTTTAAGTAGTTCTAAGTTCTAGGGGACTGATGACCACAGATGTTAAGTCCCTTAGTGCTCAGAGCCATTTTGCAGTACTAAATTAAACCTTTTGCGCTGTTGCGTAGCAATATGTAATCACTCGTTTAACAGGCAGTATTAATTGCTAGTGTTTATAGCGCGCTGGCGCGTGCCCGCGGGACTTATTCCCGCATGCCGTAACTGGTGTAATTCATTGTATACCCTTACTGAGTTGCTAAATTATACACTAATAGGTAATATATCTACTATCCGTTTCACGCACTGATTAGAATAAAGTTTAACACAACGCTGTCCAATAACTGTAGTAGTTCATCTTCCCCGTTCTACGTTGTTAACTGTACTATTTGCTTTCAAATTTAAATTTACTTAAAACTTGAAATTTTACTTATTAATAAATAGCTGAAATAGCTGTAAAACTATTACGAACTTTGTTCTTCATTTAAACTTTTCTTTTCTATTACGGTTTGCAAAGTATCAGAATGTTCACTGAACTGATAGAGTAAGTGCAGGCTTAAACTTAAAAGTGTAAAGTATGTATGGTCATATACCTAACGTTTTGCAATTACCCTATAAAAACGCATAATGCAAAAACAGCATGTTTTATATCGGGAAAATAACATCTGTACTTAAGTCTTTCCCATAAGCAAAGGTACTTTTACTCAAAATTTGTTAGCTATATTTTAGTTGCATTCTTAAATTTGTTACAGTTTATGATTGGTCTCGTATCTAGTTATGCTAGAGGAGATACACCGTTAATTGGTCATATTTTTCCTCATGCAGGGAAGAGCAAAGTCTCGGGCTCTGGGGCCAATACACAGACTTTACAACCTAAAATACCGGAGAGTCGGGACCCACTTCAGTTAAAGTAATAATTTGCCTCCAGTGACCCTGAAAATTTCTGTAACATGGTCACTAATGCATTCTGTTGAAGAATAGTGTGGCAGAGGGAAGTATGGAACGAGAATTATTAGTAATGTCTGAGAGCTAAGGTGAAAATTCTCTTTTTTAATATATTGCGCTATACTGTGTGGCGTCTTATATAGACTTTGCTTATATACACTAGCACGCTGATATGTGAGACAGTATATAATATCTTGGTATACGTAACTTAATTCTAAGTTTGCCGGCCAGAGTGGCCGAGTGGTTCTAGGCGCTACAGTCTGGAACCGCGCGACCGCTACTGTCGCAGTTTCGAATCCTGCCTCGGGCATGGATGTGTGTGACGTCCTTAGGTTAGTTAGGTTTACGTAGTTCTAAGTTCTAGGGGACTGGTGGCATCAGAAGTTAAGTCCCATAGTGCTCAGAGCCATTCTAAGTTTGGTTGTTAGTATACTAATTTTGTTAGCCTATGTTTTCTAACTGGATGGTCGATAGTTCGGTATGGATTCCGACACTCAGAGAGAGTATTTCGTATGAATGAACTGAATAGGTAAGGAATGCCCATTAACACTTTTTATATTGAACTGTCCGTTGCAAATGGATACTTGTCCTTTAGTACGGACTTGATACTCAGATAGGCCTTCTGTGTAGAATAATCATGAAACAGCTTAACAATAAACAGTAACAATTTAGGGAGCCATCCGAGTCAATCAGCTTTAGCAGCTTTTCTTGACTAAGTTAAAGTGTTTGTCGCTCATGTGATGCAACATCGATGAAATGTTTGAACAGAAAAACGTGCGATTTAACACCACAAAAATGGTTCAAATGGCTCTGAGCACTATGGGACTCAACTGCTGTGGTCATAAGTCCCCTAGAACTTAGAACTACTTAAACCTAACTAACCTAAGGACATCACACACATCCATGCCCGAGGCAGGATTCGAACCTGCGACCGTGGCGTTTAACACCACATATAAAGTAAAACATCGAGATCGTCGATTGCCAGATTTAACTACAGGCTAATGTAAATTATACGTGACTAAACTCTAAGCTTGCATGGGTGACCATCAGGTCTGTCTAGCGCTGTTGGCAAGCGGGGTGCACTCAGCCCTTGTGAGGCAAATTGAGGAGCTACTTAATTGAGAAGTAGCGGCTCCGGTTTCGGAAACTGACATACGGCCGGGAGAGTGGTGTGCTGACCAAATGCCCCTACATACCCGCATCCAGTGACGCCTGTGGGCCTAGGATGATACGGCGACCGGTCGGTGCCGTTGGGCCTACATGGCCTGTTCGAGAGGAGTTTAGTTTAGTTTTTAAACTCTAAGAGGGAGGTCAGGCATACCGTTATTTTGTGTTAGTAGAATTTATTGACAACTGTGGATGCAACGTCGGTGTCAGGATCAAGTATGAGTGTATTCAAGTTGAAATATGGGAAGAACTATACTGAAGCCCCAAAGAAACTGGTATAGGCATGAGTATTCAAATACAGAGATATGTAAACAGGCAGAATACGGTGATGAGGTCGGCAACGCCTATATTTGTCAACAACTGTTTGGTGCAGTTGTTACATCGGTTACTACTTCTACAATGGCAGGTTATCAAGATTTAAGTGAATATGAACGTGGTGTTATAGTCGGCGCACAATTGATGGGACTCAGCATCTCCGTGGTAGCGATGAAGTGTGAATTTTCCCATACGACTATTTCACGAATGCACCATGAATAACAGGAATCCGGTAAAACGTCAAGTCTCCGACATCGCTGCGGTCGGGAAAAGATTTCGCAAGAACGAGACCAACGACGACTGAAGAGAATCGTTCAACGGCCGTGTCAGCACTCACATTGGACTGTCGTTGACTGGACACATCTTGCTTGGTCTCACGAGTCTAGTTTCAAATTGTATTTAGCGGATGGACGTGTACGTGTTTGAAGACAACCTCATGAATCCATGGAGCCTGCATGTCAGCGGGGGACTGTCAAAGCTGGTGGAGGCTCTGTAATTGTGTGAGGCATTTTGCTGTCGGAGTGATATGGAATCCCTGATACGTCTACCAGTAGATGTGACTGTGACAGGTGACACGTACGTAAGTATCCTGTCTGATCACCTGCATCCATTCACGTCCATTGCGTATTCCGACAGACTTGGGCAATTCCAGCAGGACAATGTGACAACTCACACGCCCAGAATTGCTACGGAGTGGCTCTTCTGAGTTTAAACACTTCCGCTGGCTACCAGACTCGCCGGACATGAGCATTATGGGGCACATCTGCGATGCCTTGCAACGTGCTGTTCAGAAGAGATCTCCACCTTTCGAACTTCTACGGATTTATGGACAGCCCTGCTGGATCCATGGTGTCAATTCCCTCCTGTACAAACATTACTCGATTCCATGCCACGTCGTGTTGCGGCACTTTTGCGTACTCACTGGGGCCCTAGACGATGTTAGGCACGTGTAGCAGTTTCTTTGGTTCTTTAATGTATACGAACACGTATGTATTCAAATATAGTTTGGCAATGGACTTACTGATGTCAGCTACGACCCTGATGGGTATTATTATAGGCACTAAACTGCATGTTACCCAAAGGGTATAATTTCAAGGTAATGAAATAACGCGAACAATATGTATTTAATGTGTGAAAAGTGCTAAAGTTAACACATAATTATATGCTATAAATAAAATAACGAGAGTAGGGTTGAGATGGTAATAGTAGTAACTAATGCGTCCCACCACAGAGTTTTCCCTTGTAGAATAAGTAGTTTCTTTGTTGACGAAGTGATGGAGTCATTGGTGTAAGTAGAATGTAGATCTGGAAGGTAAGTCAAGTCGATATTTACTGAAAGTATTGTAGTAAATTGTTGATTTGAAGGAGGTTTCACAATGGGAGTTGCGTTTTACTGATGTACGTCATTTATATGTCAGCAGGCATTGCAAATGTGCACCAAGAAAGCATTTAGTAGTGGGCTTTATTTGGGGTGGCTGAGTGCTTGATAATATGTCATTGGAAACTAGAGAAAAGAGCTGCGTCAGTTCGTAAGAGTGGTGGGGAAAGTCACAATAAGAAAGAGAGCACCATTCCCGCGAATTTCACCAACCTCACTAAAGGCAAAGAGCTAAGGATGACACAGCAGTATCGCATAATTTCATGTGCTGCACGAGAAGTACCTAATAACCATTACAGGGGTATTGACAGAAGATTGCCGATACCTCGAGGGATGAATTGAAATGGTTTGGAACACGTTCTATGAAAAATCCGATAAAATTATGAGAAGAAAAAGGTCCAAGCTGAAGTAAATGTTTATGAACAAAATGTAGAATTCCTCTAGAAAGCATTCGAGGCTACAGCAAAAAATTTTAGCCTGATATTTCTGTGTTAGCGTTATTGTTATGTTTCTCTCAACAAGCGAGGACCACCGCTGCTAGTTTCCGAGAAACTATTGGCTTGGACTTGGTGAATGCACCATTATACATCTTTGGGATGAACCACAGTGTTGATAGCGTGCCGGTTCAGTCAATTCTAAGGCCAATAACATTTTTCGCCGTGTTTTAACTTGCATTCGCTTAGGTTACGCACTCTGTGTGCCATAAATTAGTGTGACACCTTTTTAAGATATGAAAGAATTAGGTTCTCAACACTTAACTGTTAGATGACGAAAGCTTGTAATACAAAATGCAATGGGTATCAGGTTGGATATTGTGCAGTTGTCTTCAACAGCTCTGACCAAACTCTGAATGTATGTGTTGTACTTGTATCTACTCATAGCCATTTTGTGGCCGTGTTTGTGTTGTTTGTTGAACCCGGTGTTATCTGCCCAGGCTTTCGTAGAAGCAGCAACGACGCTGCGAGCAGCGGGCTGCGGCCTCACGTCCTCGGGATTTATGCTGGCTGCGACTCCGTGTGTGAATTACGTACCGCCCGCAGCTATCTCGGCATTCTGTCGCTGTTATTAGAAATGTTATAGAGTGCGACGGCACCGGGGCCCGGTTAAGGCAGAGTTCGTGTGTCTTGTAATCAGGGCTATACGTGAGCCCCTAGTGACGGGACAAAGCTGCGACCGGGGTCTCGGATTAGCACAAGTGCGTGTTGCCTCTCCCCTTATGTGCGCGTGAAACTCCCACTTAACTGAATGTAAGAGCGCCGATGCATTATCCCTTTCTTTGTTTCCCACATTACAATTTCTTGCCTACATCATCCATTTTCGTTACTTGTATTGTAGTGGTTCAAGGTTCAAATGGCTCTGAGCACTATGGGACTTAAACATGTGAGGTCATCAGACCCCTAGAACTTAATGCTACTTAACCCTAACTAACCTAAGGTTCCAGACTGAAGAGCATAGAACCGCTTGGCCACAGCGGCCGGCTTTTGTAATGTCTAGGAAGCCTGCATACCCTGTTCGCTAGAACAACAATCAAACTAGTCGTAATAATGAGTCTTATTACAATAAGAAAAGATACATTACTTAACTATGGCAATTACACAGATGTGTCGCATGCAAAGGGTGACATACGAAATAATATCTTCTTCAGTATAGACAATCTCAAGTGTCTGCCATATAGAGAGTCCAAGCGAAGCGACTAGAATTGACGCCGCTATCGAAATCGCTAATCTTTAAGGTGCTATGAACTGGGCCGTCACCAGTCGGTCGCGGCTCTTATGTCCTCTTCACATGGGTTCGCTGCTGCAGCATTGTCGTCCTGGAAGGAGGTCCGGCCAGCGAGCGATTGTTGGCTTCTTCTCATAGCCGTTTCTTCTCTTTCGTTCCTAACTGGCGTGCCGGCGCTTGACTTTACGACATAACAGATTCTGTAGCTCATTATTATTTTTATGATAACAGGCTAGTATTTAGAGTGGCCTCCATTGACTGAACACACAGGTGCTGAAATTAACTTATTCTCTTCATGACTGATGTTTATGATTTGCTGGAGCCATGCATTCTGTAATGTCCATTATCTTATTGAAACGTGCGTAGAGGAAGGGATCTCATAAAGAAGGCCGACTCGTCGATCGACATGGTTCCACATTTGTTCAGTATCGTTAATGTCTTGAAATTACGAAGCCAGCGAAGTATTTTGATGTTTCTATCTTGGTCTCTGATACATGTTTTGTTGAAAGATACCGTTCTAGCGTTTTGAGTCATGATTTATTACAACGTGTCCGACTGCTTAGGTTGCAGTAACTATACGAGCCGGTGAGAAAGAGAGGTTACCCACCCCACAAGTAATAGAAGTTCAGGGAGTGTGGGAAACCTATGAGATTATGCCGCGTTGTCCTGGATCATCGAGAGATACCAGGGAATTCCCTAGCAGATTTTGGGCTAAGGCGATAACTTATAGTATTAACATGTAAAGGTGAATACATCAACACACTATTCTGATAATGCTGAAGACATTATCCACGTTGGTTTCTATATAACTACAATTTCAAATTTCTACAGGTGACTTGCAAGGAGTAACTATAGAAGTTATTGAATAACACAAGTAACTCGCGGTCTTTAGTTACCAAACACGAAAGAGCGCTTAGTGGGCAGACAGGAAGTAGTTCTGATAGGCCTCTACCGAGTCTAAAATTAGCTTCATCCAGGTATTATATGTGCTCTACAAGTGGCTACCTCGTCCCTGAAAGTGAGTTACACTTTAACTCTGCCTCATAATACGTTTCGACCCAGTCTACTTCTCTCATCAACACCGTGAAGCTGTTTTAAAGGTTATAATCAAACTTCGCCATCGTTATTGTGATTACTGATTTTGGACTGAATCTCTTAGAAGGTCGATTGTGAAAACGCATTTCCCTCATTTTGGATTTAATTAATAAATGAGGTGGCATCCCAGCCTAAGGGGAAGAAACTTCGTTGGTACTTGGAGACAGCATTAGAAGAGACAAAGTAAGCAAGTGTCCACCAGATGACATAAGGTATCATCGAATGAAATTTGCTACAATTTACTCATGTGGTGCCTTCAATGTAGCCCTCTCTATGCAACTTTCGTACATTACAATATACTTTGTTAGTGTGTTTGTGTCATCGGAGGACCATATGATCTCTTTTATTTAACTGATAGCAGAGGAAACGCTACATTGACTTTCAGTCCGGGATCACCAACCCGTCCATTTGCTGGAGTTGTCAGAAAACAGAATAAAACCAAGTAAAACATAACACAAAATTGACTTTGACCCTCCTGTACCATTGCCCAGGAGTAGAACATTCAAAGGTGGTCAGAGTTGTGATCATGGACAACGATACATTGGTGCACTCGTTGAATGAAAGAATTATTTATTGCTTCCATTGTTGCCTGCTGAAGAGAATTGGAAGCAAGCACGATGCGTTCCTGCATGTCCTCTGGAGATGTTAGAATATTGCGATAGACAACGACTTTAATGCAATCCTAAAGAAAAAAGTCCAGGGGATTTAAATCAGGAGACCTAGCAGGCTAAGTAACTGTTCTTCCTCGACCAATCCATCTGGCAGGATACCTTCGCTTCAGAAAACAACGTGCACGCAAGGCTTTATGTGCTGGACATCCATCGTGTTGATACCACATGAGCATTCTGGTTCTTAGTGGCACTTCATCCAGAAGAGGAGGAAGAATTCGTCTGAGGAAGTTGGCATACGCTGTTACGTCTATACTACCATTGATGAAATAAGGGCCATTAATTGTAGTACCAAGCGTCCCACACCAAACGTTAACTCGCCATTGACGCTGATGTTCCACCTATCTAAGCCATCTTGGGTTGTCGTTGGACCAATAACGCATGTACCCCGTATTTACCTTTTCTTTGTTTGAGAAGGAACATTCATCGGTAAATAGAACACTGGAGAAGAAGTTCGGGTTGGCGAGGATTTGCTGCTGTGCTCACTTACAGAAATGTACACTGTAATGGAAATCATTCCCATGTAATTCTTGATGTAGGTCTATCTGGTAAAGATGGAACCGGTGACGTGTAAGAATACGATGTACGCTGGTTTCCGGAATGCCAATGTCGTGTTCAAGCTGTCGTGTGCTCAGCTCACATGTGGATTCATAGCAACGGAAGCGAGAACAGTAATTTCGGCAGCTTCCTTTGTTCGAGTGCTACGACGATTGCGTTGTCATGGGTTCGAAGTTCCCGTTTCCTGAAGCATCGCAACAAGACTAGAAAACATCCGTCGGGGAGGTCGGTTCTTGTCAGGATACCGCACTTAGTACAGTTACGCTGGCTGCGTAGCATTTCGCCTACCTTCAACAACAACAATTGATGTAAACTTTGCTTTTTTGACATTTTGCAGACATTTTAAATATTGAATTAAAATTGTGACAGTTGACAAGGATCACTGAAAAATTTAGGTGTGCTAAGTATTTAATTTGAGGCTCCATTGTGTCTTACAACATGTATGGTACAGAAATCGAGCTTTCCACATTTACTAGTGAACGTTCATGGCATAATCACTGTGTGGGCATGTGTGTGGCTGTGTGTGTGTGTGTGTGTGTGTGTCTGTGTGTGTGTGTGTGTGTATGTGTGTGTGTGTGTGTGTGTGTGTGTGTGTGTGTATGTGTCTCACTTATTTAATTTTGGATAAATATTTTTGAATAAGATAGAGTAAAAAAATAGGCTGTTTCGTTTTAATACCACTTTGATATCGACTGGAGAGGGGAGGGGTGTGGTGCATCATGTGATGCTGATGACATCGCTGACCAGGGGAGTGGGGTTTATTCCCATCTTGGATTGGGACATGAGTGCCCCTGTATGTTGACAACTCATACTAGCACTAGCATCTCAAGTCAGTGGCATCACAATATTCATACCCCATCTAGGAAAATTGTGAACCATAATGGCTATATGTATACTATTCACGTCTTTCACAATATAGTTTTGGCAAGATATAGTTAACAATGTTTTTAACAAGTTTTATGTTAGTTTCTATGGGGACATCGATCCACAATAAAAGATACACAATACACATATAATGAAGCTAATGAAAGAGCTAGATTTGTTTAACACCGGGAAGGCATAGAATTAAACACGTGTTACAAACCCAAAGAAATTTCCTGTCTTTGTCAGTGACTTTCGTTTTACAATCGAAATAAGCACACTGCCACGTTGCAATGCGTTCCCATACCATGTGGTTATAAATAAACTGAAGGTGTTCCGAGAGCTGCAGCGTGGGCTCTATACGTCACAGAACGCTGAAGCACAGTAGGTATGTTCATTAACTGGTGCTGAGCTGAAAACAATAATAGTTCCACTCTCTGCCACAAGATGAAAATATGACGCTGTGAGTAGTCACATTGTGGTGTTCATGCAGGAAAAGGGAAGGAAAGATCAAACACATGATATTGGTAGTTCTGACGCTTTTTTTAGGATTTAGTCCCAAGATACTACTTTGGTCCAATATCGTCTCCCAACTCATCCGTAACACAGCGTGGTCTACAGTACTCACAGCCTATTGTGTGTAATCACAGCTATAAGACATTGTATGCTATCCTTCTGACCAGGAAGAGTGATCTAGAAGGCAACACATCTTGTAATTACTTAAAGGTGATGCCGTCGTTACAGAAAGCTTCTCAAGGCAAACCTTTTGCCTAGTAAGCGATAACTGGTGTCACAAAACCTTGAGTATAAATAGTGGGGGAAAATCCCTGTGAAACTTCCTGGCAGATTAAAACTGTGTGCCCGACCGAGACTCGAACTCGGGACCTTTGCCTTTCGCGGGCAAGTAGAGCACTTGCCTGCGAAAGGCAAAGGTCCCGAGTTCGAGTCTCGGTCGGGCACACAGTTTTAATCTGCCAGGAAGTTTCATATCAGCGCACACTCCGCTGCAGAGTGAAAATCTCATTCTGGAAAATCCCTGTGCTTCCATTGTTGGCTCTATCGCTTGCTCTCCAACCCAAAATGATGACACCGTGTTTCATCTCCCGCAAAAATACGGGATAGGTATTGATGTTCTTCATCGTGATACCGTCCCAACTGCCACAGTGGTGTTGACATCCATTTCTACTTCCGCTCCTTCTTCAGACTGTGCGGGAGGCACTGTGCAACAGCTTTCCAGAACTTCAGATGCTGTGTGTGGAACCGTTACTGTTGCCAACATGATCCAAATGTCTTATACCGTCCGTCGTCGGTCATTTCTTACGGCAGCATCCACCGTAGCGATGACAGGAGGCATAATTACAAGATGAGGCTGTCACGGCTGTCTGCTGTCTTTCAGTAGCACCCGACCTTATCGAAGTCGTTTATTCTACGTAAACATTACCGCACGTGACACACTGTGTTCACCAAACATAGAGGAATTGCACTTCCTGACGTTCCTTGTGCATTCAAATACCGCACTACACCTCGCTGTTACTCTTTCCCGGCGCCATACTGGAGTCAGGAGCACATTCGACTCACTGACCTCACTTCGCCCACGTTTAACAGATACATCGCATAGCGGTGAACGTTCGCGCTGTTCTTTTCTGATTCCCAATAGAGGGCACACACACACACACACACACACACACACACACACACACACACACACTCACACACACACCTCTACACACACATACACAAAACCATACACACTCTCTCTCTCTCTCTCTCTCTCACACACACACACACACACACACACACACACATACAAGCCAGTGTGCGTGTTACTAACGTCCATGCCATGCTCATTACATAGTGTCTGGTTTTCTTTCGACTGCTTCTTGTAATGTATTTCAGAACGTTACCTCTAAGGGCAACCTAAGCGTCCACTGATGTGAAACTTAAACAGGATCCGAGGCATCTCACCGCATGCAACGTACCAGATCCAGACCTATAACTCCATACACAGCCAGAAGATACTGACTCCACCTCCTGCCGGTACCGACTCCCTACGTCAAAATGCTGCTGGACCCATATGCAGACGGCTCGCCTGCCGTTGTAGCCGAGCGGTTCTAGACGCTTCAGTCCGGAACCGCGCTGCTGCGTACAGGAGCAGTTACGAATCCTGCCTCGGGCATGGGCGTGTGTTACGTCCTTAGGTTAGATAGGCTTCAGCAGTTCTAAGTCTAGGCGACTGATGAGCTCAGATGTTAAATCTCATAGTGCTTAGAGCCCTTTCAACCATTTTTGTAGACGACCCAGAATCCATCTTCCATGATCCCAATTTCCACACAATAGCCACGTCTTTAATCGGTCCTAGGTGCCGATTAAAGGGGATAACGATGTTGTATCGCAGCCTCTCCTCTCCAACAGCCTGCCATGGACGAAGCTGCTGTAGGAGTGGTTTCATACCCTGGCAGCACGTCAAGCTTGCGACGGGAATGCTACCGTTGCTCATAAACACGCTATAACCAACGAGGTTGCAAATTAACACGAAAGTTACTGTTGTCATATGAAGCTATTCGTGTCGCGCCGTACGACTGTCGGTGAACGATCCTGTTCACCCACGGATTTCTCTGGAAAAGTTTCTCGGAGTTGTTTCTTTGCGGCTGTTGAAGTTCTTAGCTACTGAAACGGATTTCACTTTGTAGCCGTATTCACTTCGTTAATGCCATTGCTCTAACCAAGTGCTACGAGCTACTGCACCGATCTCGTAAACACGAGTTATTAGTTTCGTGTCAAAGCATGACATAAAACACTTGCTATTTAATCTACGTGACCGTTTACCATTACACTGTGAATATGAAAATTGTATTTCGACTGTTGATTAATGGAATCCCCGGTAGCTGTGTGGTCAGCGTGATAGACCGTCAGTCCTAAGGGCCGGGTTCGATTCCCGGCTGGGTCGGAGATTTTCTCCGCTCAGGGCCTGGGTGTTGTATTGTCCTAATCATCATTATTTCATCCCCATCGACACGCAAGTAGCCGAAGTGGCGTCAAATCGACAGACGGTCTGCTCGACAGGAGGCCCTAGTTAGACGACAATCATTTACTTATCACCCGGACTGCTCTATTGAAGTGTGAAAGACCGCTCATCGTTTCTACATACTTGAAGACCTGGCCGTCCAGGTGAGCAACAGTCTACGGCTGTTTACGGATTACACTATGTTAAATGGGAAGGTGAAGTCTTTGAGTGACTGTAGAGGGATGCAAGGTGCCTTAGACAAAATTTGTAGTAGGTTTAAGGAGTGTCACCTTGCTCCAAATGTAAAACCATATAAGCTAATTCAGATGAATATGAAAAACAGTCCCATATTGTTCGAATACAGCAATAGCTGTTTGCACATTGACGCAACCATGCCGATAATACACTCCTGGAAATTGAAATAAGAACACCGTGAATTCATTGTCCCAGGAAGGGGAAACTTTATTGACACATTCCTGGGGTCAGATACATCACATGATCACACTGACACAACCACAGGCACATAGACACAGGCAATAGAGCATGCACAATGTCGGCACTAGTACAGTGTATATCCACCTTTCGCAGCAATGCAGGCTGCTATTCTCCCATGGAGACGATCGTAGAGATTCTGGATGTAGTCCTGTGGAACGGCTTGCCATGCCATTTCCACCTGGCGCCTCAGTTGGACCAGCGTTCGTGCTGGACGTGCAGACCGCGTGAGACGACGCTTCATCCAGTCCCAAACATGCTCAATGGGGGACAGATCCGGAGATCTTGCTGGCCAGGGTAGTTGACTTACACCTTCTAGAGCACGTTGGGTGGCACGGGATACATGCGGACGTGCATTGTCCTGTTGGAACAGCAAGTTCCCTTGCCGGTCTAGGAATGGTAGAACGATGGGTTCGATGACGGTTTGGATGTACTGTGCACTATTCACTGTCCCCTCGACGATCACCAGAGGTGTACGGCCAGTGTTGGAGATCGCTCCCCACACCATGATGCCGGGTGTTGGCCCTGTGTGCCTCGGTCGTATGCAGTCCTGATTGTGGCGCTTACCTGCACGGCGCCAAACACGCATACGACCATCATTGGCACCAAGGCAGAAGCGACTCTCATCGCTGAAGACGACACGTCTCCATTCGTCCCTCCATTCACGCCTGTCGCGACACCACTGGAGGCGGGCTGCACGATGTTGGGGCGTGAGCGGAAGACGGCCTAACGGTGTGCGGGACCGTAGCCCAGCTTCATGGAGACGGTTGCGAATGGTCCTCGCCGATACCCCAGGAGCAACAGTGTCCCTAATTTGCTGGGAAGCGGCGGTGCGGTCCCCTACGGCACTGCGTAGGATCCTACGGTCTTGGCGTGCATCTGTGCGTCGCTGCGGTCCGGTCCCAGGTCGACGGGCACGTGCACCTTCCGCCGACCACTGGCGACAACATCGATGTACTGTGGAGACCTCACGCCCCACGTGTTGAGCAATTCGGCGGTACGTCCACCCGGCCTCCCGCATGCCCACTATACGCCCTCGCTCAAAGTCCGTCAACTGCACATACGGTTCACGTCCACGCTGTCGCGGCATGCTACCAATGTTAAAGACTGCGATGGAGCTCCGTATGCCAAGGCAAACTGGCTGACACTGACGGCGGCGGTGCACAAATGCTGCGCAGCTAGCGCCATTCGACGGCCAACACCGCGGTTCCTGGTGTGTCCGCTGTGCCGTGCGTGTGATCATTGCTTGTACAGCCCTCTCGCAGTGTCCGGAGCAAGTATGGTGGGTCTGACACACCGGTGTCAATGTGTTCTTTTTTCCATTTCCAGGAGTGTATATCTAGGAGAAAAATTGGAAACAGATACGAAATGAAATGAGCGCATAAGGACAGTAGTAGGGTTGGCAAATGGTCGACTTCGATTTATTGGGAGAATGTGTACTTCATCTGCTTAGGAGATGTCGTATAAATTACACGCCAATATACTTTCTCACTCTCGGGTTGTGCTCGAGTGTTCCTGACGCCCATCAGTGCGGATTGAAGGAAGACGTCGAAGCAATTTAAAGAGAGGTTGTTACTGTTATGTTTGATCAACACTCGAGTGTTACAGATATGCTTCATGAATTGAGATGAGAATCCTTGGTTGGAAGTCGACGGCCCAGACAGGTGATTAAGACGGGCTCTTAATTGCCAGTTGGGCTGCTTCTAGCTTTCCCAACACCGGGATACCCTGCCATCATCCTGATGCAGACAAACTTTAAAACAAGGGAATGTTCACTGAATAAACATCTTAACTAGGAGCGATGAGTATCCATGAACTTTTAACGTCGTTGCACCTGATGAT
Source organism: Schistocerca gregaria (assembly GCF_023897955.1). Classification (NCBI taxonomy): domain Eukaryota; kingdom Metazoa; phylum Arthropoda; class Insecta; order Orthoptera; family Acrididae; genus Schistocerca; species Schistocerca gregaria. The sequence continues at coordinate 842,329,588 of NC_064931.1, forward strand.
GCGGCTTTGGGCTGCGAAACCGGTTGTGTATCAATAAAACAAGAATTTTACCAGCTGTCTGCGGAATTCTTCTTAAGATCATCCCTCTTGTCTGACGTGCGTAGAATATTGATTTTCTTCTAAATGTCTTCCTGTGTAATAATTGTTTGATTAAAAAGACGCCGTATCTCTAACATTTAGGTACGTTCCAGTGCTCTTTTGTTTTATCAATGGATTCTTTCGATAATAGTTTGCATAATTCCTGGAATTCACATACAGTGAGATAAATTGTAATAAACTAATGTGAGTTACATGCCAAACAAGTTCTATGTTTAACAAACACGTCAACAATGCCTCACACTGCCAAATATTTTTACAAAGCAGTTAAGTTTTACAAATCGTTTGATCGTTTACCGGGGCCTTAAGTGCTGCCTGTATACCTATGGCGGGCTGGGCGTTGAAGCTTTGTGCACCTCTGACACACTAAGATTCTGTACGCTGTGTGTGCCTGTGACCCAAATAGACACTATACATTCTTAGGACAGCGCGGGTACGACGGTCCTGTTGAAATTATACATTAATGCCTTGTAAGAAGCCAAAAGAGTTTCACATCTCCATTTTCAAAGTCTTTTGGTGAAAGGCAGGTCATAGTTTCATAAGGGTTTGCCAATACGCTTCAGATGTTCCTGATACTCCGTGTTCCAGGAACTCTATCAACAGCCCACTCTGTTGCTCCACATTCACAGCAACTATTCTATACTTTTTCTGAATAAACACTTCCAGATTTCATTTTTATGGCACTAATGCATAGTTCCGTAACTTCCACATGTATCTAAGGAACACATACTTCATGACAAGAGGCGAGATGCATCTGTCACTCCAGCCTTCTGTTATCGAACTACAATTACATTCACTGATCGCTCGCTGTAAGTTTTGTGAAACTGTGCCATTATTTTTGGAAGGGAAATTGCACAGAGTTTCTGATAATGTGGTTTCTCCATGACAATGCAATGGAAAGTTGCGCAGGACACCAGATGACATTCCGTAGAGAGTTGACTAAATATAAAACGACAGTTATTCGCAATTTTTTATGCACACGCTCTTTGAGGTTTTCTGACCGCAGCTACTCTTCCCAAAGTTCGCATTTATATGTCATCTGCACGTGTATGACACTACTACTTTAATTTTCCTACACGTGTTGTTAAAGGCTCATAACGCCCACGGTGATTTTAAACCACACTACGAGGAATTACGTACCGAAGACAGACAACTCGTGTCACTAAGGAACTTTTTCGTGGGTTACTAGTAATTGTTGTCCTACGTAGCGATTGAATGGCAGTGGACGAGAAGGCAATTACGCACCACTGCACCACTGGAAAAAGTCGTGTATGAGGACTTTGAGCAAAGTGGAAATTAAAAAAAAGCATTACCGCTGGTGAATATTTCTGCATTTAACAAACACGTACAGTCAGTACGCTGCAGTTTGGACCATTTCGTATTTCGCTGACGCTAGCATCCCTAATCCTGCCTTCCGGCGGAGAAAAGGAGCTCTGTCTGAGAGTTCACATATTTTAATAAAAACGCTCATAGAAGAAGTAGCCTACACAATTCATGGCCGAAAAACTGTTCCGAGCCAAGACTCCACGATTGTTAGTTTTGTAGCAATGTCAAACTCTTGATTCTTTCCTTGCTGTAGTACATGCAGTTTTTCCGGCCCGTGTGGCAATGCGGTTCTAGGCGCTTCAGTCTGGAACCGCTTGACCGCTACGGTCGCAGGTTCGAATCCTGCCTCGAGCATGGATGTATGTGATGTCCTTAGTTTAGTTAGGTTTAAGTAGTTCTAGGGGACTGATGACCACAGATGTTAAGTCCCATAGTGCTCAGAACCATTTGAACATGCTGTTTTGCAATGGGAGATCAAATCACTGAGAATATCCTTCGCGCAACAGGGTTGTGTATTTTAACGAACGTCTTAACTCGTTGAAACATGAAAAAAAGGAAGGGAATCAAGAAACCAGAACAAAATACCTCCATGTTGTAGAACTTCATATTTTTGTATTACTAGTGTTTGGCCACTGAGAAATCAACAATGATAGAACACTCACTACGATCCACCCGAGATGTAGGATGAGCCAGCTGTGACTACGTTGTGCGGAGCGTTCCGTCCGTCACTTAGAAAAACTATGGGAAATGCAAATCAGAATGGCTAGCGTAGGATTCAAATTACGATGCTAGCGAGTCACGTGGCGTAACGCCAGCCGTAACATTTTCACCTGAGTGCGATGCGGACATCGTCATAGCAGGAGCTCGCAATCTGGTTTGCTGTTGGCTCTGCGAACTGAAATTGCCAGCGGGCGGTGGGACGCAGCTGCTCCGGCCGATCCAATACATGACCTCGTTAAGCGCCGCGGTCGTCACGTACCCAAAAATTAGCGGACGTTTAATTGCTACACTAGAGAAAGAAAGTTTAATCCCTGAGTTACCGGCTCCCGATATAAGCGCAACTCCTCCACCGTGTTCATTTACACACAAAGTGTGTCACATGGAAGAGTTCACATTGTTAGCCCGTGTCCTTTTGTTCGCAATTCGGCATGCTCTCGTCCTCGATACTGGGAGAGGTGGGTTAACTAGACTGCCTTAGCTCTTGTTACACGTTATAGGAGCAACATACTGGAATTTCTCTCTGTGTGTTCAACGGTATTCCAGCCATGAGACCGAAGAGATGTGAGCAGAGAATAGTTGTGCTTCTAAAGCCACCTTATGGTATTCGGCGGGGCTACTTTTTACATCGCTATCATTAGGTCTTTTTGTTTTCTAGTCGCGAATACTACGAGTGAACAAATACTGTTGGTAACCCTCCTTACGAGTTCACGTTTCTCTGATTCTGCCGTCACGCTTATTACATTAGATTGTGTTGCTCGATTCATCTTCAGACTTACCACCTCAGAATCATACAGTAGGTCTCCCAGTGACACTCAACGCATGTCTTGTAGAATCAGGATAGAGTCAGCATCTCCGTGGTGCTACGGTGCTTAAGAAGTGAACTTGTCACGAAACTGATACATTTATTTTGATCATCGCTACGTTCTCTACTAATCCTACAGGATAAATATCCCAGACTGACAGTACTCAAGAATACGTCGAATGAAGGTCTTGCTATCTGGCTTCTCCAAGAGCCAGTTACATTACCTATGTAATCTCCAAATACAGCTGCGTGGCATTTTCCACTTCTGTACTTTTTCCTGTGTGATCATTCCATTTTCAATTTCTCTAAACGCATACTCCTTGATAATTTACGGAGTGACTCGTTCGAGTGACACAATGTCGCCCGTTTAATTGCAATACACCTGCCACAGAGACGCTGTAGTACGAATATGAGGGAAGGCCATTTTCCATAATTTGCCCCATTCACTCAAACGTGTCATACTAAATATTTAGAGCTAGTGGACTCTTGCAACACAATTTCCTACATTTTACCACTTAGTATTGACACTGTGTATATACTGTGAAAGATTGTTTACAAAAATTTTGAAGTTCAACGGCAACAAAATGAGGAGCGACTGAGTGATAGTTCGGTTGGAGAAGGTTGCAAGAGGAAAGCGTCTGTAACATGTTTCAGAAACTGTCTCGGCATTCACCTTCAGTGATTTAGGGAAAGCTCACAATATTTTAATCTGGATCATCCTACTATCATTTGAATCTAACTCCTACCGAAGCAACCGTAGTCCCATATGCAATGTGTCATCTTACTCGGGAATAATTTCCTTAACCTTCTAGTTTTATTATTTTTGTACTCTTTTATGTGGAATTATTAGCGCAATGGCGTGACGTCGCACATTTGTCCACAGGTTTGCCACAAGAATTAGGCTAGAAATGTTTACGATGGCAACTGAACTTACGGAAATGGAACAAAGAGAGGTACATCCTGAAGATGGAAGCTACTGAAATATGCAGGAAGTCGGACTCAGCAGCCTAATGTTGCACTGAACTTTTGGACATCCACATACCTTGACAGACATTAGTACGCCAACATCCTGTTATTAAACACACATTATTGCAAAAGTTTATGTTTCAAATACAATTTCTATCTTCGTGGTCCTTACGACAAATGTACTTTGGCCATAGTAGAATCTTTCAGTAGTCAGACTCACACCCCAGTTCTCATTTTCTCAATAGCGCCTCGCGAAAAGAAAATATTCTTCACTCCAGCAAATCCCGTTTGAGTTCACGGAGCATCTTCGTAATACTTGCAAACTGATTAATCCTACCGCTTACAAATCTAGCAACACGCCCTTGATTTTCTTCAAAGTCTTCCGTTATTCCGTCTTCATAGGGATGTTACACACATCGAGCAGTATTCCAGGATGAGTTGCACAAATGTTTTATACGCTGTCTCCCTCATATATTGGCGGGTGAAAAATCGCAACACCAAGAAGTAGTTTCCGACATAAATGAAATATGGTACAAGTGTTTCTACACCTGAAAGATGATATGTAATCTGACTTCGCACCAGTCGCATAGGAGTGGCGCTAATAAGATCACTATGAGGATGCAGATCAAGTTTGCTTTGAAAACACGCTGTAACGGTCGTGAGCGTTAGTTGCGTTTGAGATTGGATGTGCTGAGTTTATGTTAGTGAAGAACGAATTTAAGACAACAAAGACGCCATTATCAAAACTCACTGAGTTTGAGTGAGGTCATGTAATAGGACTACGAGAAGCTATATGTTCCTTCTGCGGTATTGTAGAAACACTTGGCAGGAATGTAAGCACTGTACATGATTGCTGGCAGCGGTTGTCATGATAATGTACTGTAGCAGGAAGACCAGGCTGCGAACGGCCACCTGGCACTACCGAGAGGTAAGTCCGTCATGTTCGTTGTGTGGCTCTGGCGCATCGTACTCCATCTGCAGCAAAGAACTGAGCAACTGTTGGCACCACAGTGACACAACGAACTGTTACAAGTGCATTACACTGATCCTAGAGCACCGCCAATGGCGACTTCACTGATGTCATGTGAGAGCTCATTGGAGGGCAGAGCTGAGGTCTCTTGTGTTCTATTAGGAGTACTTGTTTTGTCTTGGTGACAGTAATGGCCGTGTGTTGGTTAGAAGGAGGCTCTTTGAAGGCCTATTAACAACATGTCGGCTTGCTAGACACACTGGACCTACACCTGGAGCTATAGTCGGGGATGGGATTTCGTATGACAACAATCTCGCACTCTCATTGGAAAAGTGTACGTAACCCTGGTGATTCGAGCCCTTGTGCTGCCATTCATGAACAGTATTCCCGGAGGTGCTTACCAACAGAATAACGTTAACCCAAATCTCCTGTCAAGCATATCTCAGACATCATCAGATGATGATTCCAGCAAAATCGGCAAACAGCATTAACCGTCCCTGTGTTGACCAACCAAAGACAGCAAGCATTGAACCCCTTCCCACAGTCTGAAATCCAGCGCCTTTACAACATAATGTATGCATGTTTGCATTCTTGCATTCAACAGTATGGTGGTTACGCCGGTTATTAATGTTTTAGCATTTGACGTTTACAACTCCTGATCTCGAGCTTACATTAACCTATGATCTTGGAATGTTAATCAGTAAGATATATTACCTAGACAAATGTATTCGCAAAATTTCATTACTCTACATTCATTAATTTCCGGTATTGTTAATTTTCGTCTGTGTCAAGCTGCAGACCACTAATGATGTGTTCGACCATTACAGGATTGTTTTTCCTACTCATCTGCATTAACCTACCTTCTTCTTCGTTTAGAGCAAGATGCTACTCATTACCCCAATTAGTCATCTTGTATCCCCCTACAGTCAGTCAACGACGATACCTTCCCGTATACAACAGCGTCATGAGCAAACAGCTACAGAATGCCGTACAACCCGTCCGCAAGATCATTTATGTGTACAGAAAATAACACCAGTCCTATTACAGCTCCCTGGGACACTTCTGACGTTATTCTTGTCTCTGGTGATCTCTCGCATTCGAGGACAACGTTTTTGTTTCTATTACTTAAGAAGTCGTCAAACCTCTCATACGTCTGGGAATCCATTAAACTTTATCCTCATTAACAGTCTGATGTGAGGCTCTGCATCATAAAATTCTCGAAAATCTAGAAATATGGAAGCTGCTTGTTGTCTTTCATCAGTGTTTTGCAGGACGTCTTGCTAGAAAAGGACAAGCTGAGTTTCGCACGAGTAATGCTTTCTAAATCCAAGCTGAGTTGTGGGCAGTTTTTCTGTTACAAGGAAATTTATTGTTCGTGGTGAAACGGATAGTGGTGAAACTGATAATAAGATGTCTGTGTAGTATTTAAAACTGCGATGGTGAATGAATGATAAACAAGACAAAAGCATCACAAGCTGTAAAAAGGATGAAGCATCTAGAACAGGCCCACAAAACTATGTCGAAATTATACCAAGATGGAATTTTCGCTGATTTACACCAGGTGAAGTGAAGAATTTGCTGATATATGCAAGTGACTTTCTATGTTTATAGCTGCAGATTTATGATAATGACTTGGTCTTTATGTAAGTAGTATAATGTCCTTCTTCTGTGTCTTTATGAAGAGCCTTGAAAGAGGACTTCAGCGGCGTAACTTGTATGGATCTATTAGTAACACGATAAGAGGGAAACAGATCGCTTTCTCGTCATCAGGAGAGTCTCTACGCACATCTGTCTTGCAATACGAATTACTAATTGTACGCAAGCACGTAATTTACATATGGTATTTGTCTTTGTTACTATATCATATCCAGCACTCAAATTGTTCGTCTTGGGGACTGCTACACTGTAAGTCGTTTCAGAGCAGAATTTTGGTTGCACTAAAACGAGATATGATACATGGCAGGAAAATACACTGAGCTCACTCAATGGAACTACTGTGGTCTCCACACTACTGAAACTAAATAGTAGCTTAGGGTTTTCGTCACCACAAGTGTGGTTCGATGAACCCTCTGCCAAGCAGTTAAATGTGAACTTCAGAGTAGTCATGTAGATGCAGATGTAGATGTAGAAGTGTCAATAAACCAAGCTGAATACATGATTACAGTAACAGCGTTGGTCCTCATTGATTCCGTCCGGCATATCATGAAGGTACACAGCATGGAGATAGTACCATGACAATTCTGATGTTGGCCCCCTTTCTGCCAGGTACGCCAGCCACGTGGCAGAGCGTGGGCCGTGGCGGCGCCGCCTCACCAGCATGGCGAAAGAACGCCCATAGGCGTCTCGCGTGGGTCTGTATTTCAGTTGCGCCACTGGATGCTACAATACATGTTATACAGCGATTGCATACTGACAATAAAAAAAGCCGAAATCCATGTGAACTTACTAAAACATATGCCACGCTATGCTGTATTTCATTTCTCCGGCAATCTGATTGACGCATTTAAAATTTTTAAAGTCTTTGTTTTAGGTTTTTATGGAGTGGCTACGAACTAAAAGGACACACAGATATTTCACCTTTTCTATAAAAGTAGGAAAGGTGTTACTCAGTTATAAAACAGGTAAATTAAAAAGAGAGTAGGACTGATTATAATCCACACTGGCAGTTTGCTCCAAACGTGTGGTGTTCACACTTTCCTCCAGCGGACTGACAGAAAAAAAATTAATGATGAGTGGCTATATTAATTTTTTAACACATGAACTGATTGTGTAAAAGTAAAGCTGTTTTGTTTGTTTGGTAATTCATTTATAACTTGCTGGAAGTAGTGTGTACAGGAATCTCATGATGATGGTGACAATAAAGATAGCATAGTTGTCAAAGTTATTTTATAACCAATGCTGATGGCTTTGAAGCAGTATGATAAACCAAGGACAAATTTGTTGCCATTCTCTTTTGTGGCCGGCCGTTGTGGCCGAACGGTTCTAGGCGGTTCAGTCCGGAATCGCGCTGCTGCTACGGTCGCAGGTTCGAATCTTGCGTCGGGCATGGATGTGTGTAATGTCTTTAGGTTAGTTAGGTTTAAGTAGTTGTAAGTTTAGGAGACTGATGACCTCAGATGGTAAGTGCCATAGTGCTTAGAGCCATTTGAACCAATCTCTTTTGTTTCAACATCTAGCCCCTAAGTTCTGATTTTAAACAGTGGGCCATTGTCCTGAATGACTTAGGAACACTATCAACTACCTTCAGAAAACATTTAACAAAAGCTTGAATCGCAGACCTACTACTGGCTTTTCTAAGAGGTATCAATGATACATACTTTACTGTCAGTTCCTCCACTACCAATGCAAATGAAACACGCATACCAGTTCTTGGGAGTGGACCAAATAACTTTTAGGGAATAACAGCAAACAATGGGGTGCGATGAGACATCTTTGGCCGCTTTGTCTTTTCACAAGGTTTGCACGATTGCAAAGCCTTACGAATTCTGCTCTCCATGTTAATGAAGTACCAAATGTCCCAAAGTTAATGAGAGTTTTAGGACCTAAGTAAGCATAACTCAGGTGTGTAGTCCAGGGAACCTTATTAATAATATCTTCTGGTGTGCAAACACCCCAGTATGCATTTAAAGCATCCTTCATCCAAAATCAAATATAATTCTTAACCTTATATCGCTGCCCAATTGCAACATTGGAGTTTTTCGATTTAAAGCTCACGACTTTCCTGGAGAGATTTTTGACTGTTTTCTGGCAATATTCACGAGTTAACATGTAATTAATTTCCAAAGAAACACCCTTCAAATAAAAGACACTAAAACCGAGAGCTATCTCATTCCTGGTGTTCAAAATTAGAGGTTGTCAGCAATAACATATTCCATTCCATAATAATTTTACCACAATTTTCGGCAGTATAGTGTAAAATAGACTCTGACACAACCTCACTCACTTATGCCACTGTAGAGATTATGTGCACTGCGCCTCTACGCCAATAATTTTAAGAACAGTGGCATCAAGAACTTTTAAGTATATAGTCACCTGGCTAAATACCGCTAAGTAAACTTAACACTCACGAAAAATTGTAAAACACAGTAGTCTGTTGAGACGATGGTCACCCAGCGAAACAAATTCCAGTATGACAGACGAAATCGAAAACTCGGAGACAGCATAGTTACGTTCACATTTTGAGAGGGCACAGCTAGCAATAGCAACAAGCCCATTACACGTAACACTATATTCTTTACATTTCTGAAAGAGTTCTACTCCATATTCAGCTTTACAACTGTCCAAACAAATCCAATATCCGTATTGAGATCGGGATGTGACAGGAGAAGAGACTGAAGAAGAACGTGTTTGACAACTTCAAGTTAAGTTTGTGCCTGGGTGTCGCAATGAAACTGTGCTAACTAACCCATTACTTCAAAAAGATGAGGAACAACCAACATATTTAAGTTTATACAACGCTTATAGCAATTTGAGAAACCAACAAATGAGCTATTCTGACCTATTGTTGAAGGAATGGGAAAATCATGAATAGCTTAAACGATATCTGGATCTTGATGAAACAGTGACACAGTTACAATATGTCCAAGATATTTTACTTACCCGCAACCAAACTATGATTTCTACAAACTAATAGTCACTACAAAATTCTCAGATACATTTACCTAGTTATGTAATACCTCATTGTGACTCTCCCAACAATTTTCTCCACTAAAGATATCAAAATATTTGTCGTTATCTTCCTCTCTGTATCAGCAGCCATAAGCTCTAGTAAATACGACTGAACACAAATTAAGACTAGAGCTTATTTTACAGATTTGATAACTGGAGCTACAGTGCAAAATTGCTGTATATTTCCGAAACGAGAGCTGCAGTTCACCAATAACTTTCTCTCAAACTGGTCAACTACGGCACACTGGCTCCATGAAATTTCTATAAAAGTTCATCCAACTTAGACAGAATAATAGAATTTGTCCCTCACGAGTCCCACAAAAGCCTAACACTTTCTCCGTTCTTTTTGGAACAGCCAACAATGGATTACTTTAAGAACTAACAGTAGGTTCACTGACACCTTGTTGTAACATTTGTTCAGTCTCTGCTTCTAGTCATTCTTTGTAAACCAGTGGTACTGAATAAAGCTTGACGAAGAACGTCCCATGCTCTTTGACTTTAAAGGGATAACACCAACCTGGATGCTCTAAAATTACAAATAAATGACATTGCAGCATACTAAATGTCTCCTTCTGTTGCATCATCTGGCTCTTTAACACAACACACCTAGCACGGTATTTCATGTAAAGAACGAACATCTCTTTGATGTCAAACAATACAAAAGCATGAGTACCACTTTCACGTGCAACAAACTTTGGATAAAAAAGCAACTCAGATTTGCTGAGAAAATTACGACAGTGGTTTGATTTCTTCTCCTTACTTGCACAGTTGTGAATTAACAACTTCATTGTAGATCTATGATTTACCAAACTGGCTTCACGACAATCCAGCTCCATCAACCTGGACACAACAACAAAAATCACACAATACCCTAATCCCTGATGCTGAAATTAAGTACAAACTTTTACATTCCCCTCAATACATTTTCCAATTATTTCTTTTTTCTCCTTTGCCTGCAGAATGTTGCAATAGGGAATTAATGTACCCCTACACATATGCAATATTCTGACTTGCTTGTTACTGTCACCTAACTCACTACACCTAACTCATTAAAAAAACAGCTCTACTCAAATCTGCTGCAACTACTAGACTCAGTAACGATTTTACATTCTGCTGAAATCCGCTAAGCAATATCTTCCTCAGATCTTCAGACTTCAACAGATTCAATTATTGACAACTCTCCCTGTCCCTTTTGCAGCTTCCGAATGGTGCGCTGACAGCATTTTCCATTCGCTTGCTGGTGGACTCTTCACTTGTATGATTTTCTGTGTATCAGCTGATCGCACTACAATGATTCACGGGGCTTAATTACTACTCTGCAGCCTGCCAGTAAGACTATTATCCCTGCTACCATGACCATAAACAAATATCTTAATATTCCAGTTAATATGTTCTCTCTTAAAATTATCGTTATTGATCTGTGTCAAGGAAACTGGCAGTGTCTCGCCCTGTCACTATAATATCTCTCTCTTTGTTAATCATGGTGCCCATGACTTTAAACTCGATTCCGCACTGGTCTGGCATCATGCCATTCACATTGATTTTCTTGTCTTCTACAATGTGATTTCTCCCCACTATCGTATTCAAGTTTCTAAAGTATAATGTGAAATCCTCTAGGGTCGCCTTTGGATCGTCGAGCAAGGATGAATCGCAAAGTTTTAGGTAATATCATCACTCAAATCTGGAGTAGTTAATCAGGACTGTACCAACTCTACAAAAATAGATTTATAAAATCACATTCTCCCAAATTCGTGACAGTTTTCTGAAATTAGATTGACTGAAATATTGCATCGTTAATATTCCGTGTTTCACTAGCTCTTGAGTTTCTTCAAACCAGTAAACAGACAAAACGAAGACAAATTTTTGTATGACTGGAAACATCAAGCCAACATATGCATATGCACCACTGATTTGTCTTCCAAATACACTCCTGGAAATTGAAATAAGAACACCGTGAATTCATTGTCCCAGGAAAGGGGAAACTTTATTGACACATTCCTGGGGTCAGATACATCACATGATCATACTGACAGAACCACAGGCACATAGACACAGGCAACAGAGCATGCACAATGTCGGCACTAGTACAGTGTATATCCACCTTTCGCAGCAATGCAGGCTGCTATTCTCCCATGGAGACGATCGTAGAGATGCTGGATGTAGTCCTGTGAAACGGCTTGCCATGCCATTTCCACCTGGCGCCTCAGTTGGACCAGCGTTCGTGTTGGACGTGCAGACCGCATGAGACGACGCTCCATCCAGTCCCAAACATGCTCAATGGGGGACAGATCCGGAGATCTTGCTGGCCAGGGTAGTTGACTTACACCTTCTAGAGCACGTTGGGTGGCACGGGATACATGCGGACGTGCATTGTCCTGTTGGAACAGCAAGTTCCCTTGCCGGTCTAGGAATGGTAGAACGATGGGTTCGATGACGGTTTGGATGTACCGTGCACTATTCAGTGTCCCCTCGACGATCACCAGAGGTGTACGGCCAGTGTAGGAGATCGCTCCCCACACTATGATGCCGGGTGTTGGCCCTGTGTGCCTCGGTCGTATGCAGTCCTGATTGTGGCGCTCACCTGCACGGCGCCAAACACGCATACGACCATCATTGGCACCAAGGCAGAAGCGACTCTCATCGCTGAAGACGACACGTTTCCATTCGTCCCTCCATTCACGCCTGTCGAGACACCACTGGAGGCGGGCTGTACGATGTTGGGGCGTGAGCGGAAGACGGCCTAACGGTGTGCGGGACCGTAGCCCAGCTTCATGGAGACGGTTGCGAATGGTCCTCGCCGATACCCCAGCAGCAACAGTGTCCCTAATTTGCTGGGAAGTGGCGGTGCGGTCCCCTACGGCACTGCGTAGGATCTTACGGTCTTGGCGTGCATCCATGCGTCGCTGCGGTCCGGTCCCAGGTCGACGGGCACGTGCACCATCCGCCGACCAGTGGCGACATCATCGATGTACTGTGGAGACCTCACGCCCCACGTGTTGAGCAACTCGGCGGTACGTCCACCCGGCCTCCCACATGCCCACTATACGCCCTCGCTCAAAGTCCGTCAACTGCACATACGATTCACGTCCATGCTGTCGCGGCATGCTACCAGTGTTAAAGACTGCGATGGAGCTCCGTATGCCACGACAAACTGGCTGACACTGACGGCGGCGGTGCACAAATGCTGCGCAGCTAGCGCCATTCGACGGCCAACACCGCGGTTCCTGGTGTGTCTGCTGTGCCGTGCGTGTGATCATTGCTTGTACAGCCCTCTCGCAGTGTCCGGAGCAAGTACGGTGGGTCTGACACACCGGTGTCAATGTGTTCTTTTTTCCATTTCCAGGAGTGTACATACAGACAAATTCAGTTTTACACTCTGCGTGTCAGGTGGGAGGAAGTGAGAAAGCTCTAAACAAGCATGAGGATGATAAAACTTTTATAGTGTTTTGAAATAGCTGACACTTACATTCTGCCTGATTATCATCGAGTCCAGGCAATCTCACTCACTTTGCACCTTCACAGTTAAACTGTCCTTGGCATGAAAGTGTCGCTCTCCTCTCTTAACGAACTTCTGGTTCCAGCTGATCTTCATGACCTGAGTCAAACTGTTTTTTTCTTTTACCTCTGTAGCACTCGCTTGCTCCCTCCTCTTTGACTCTAGAAAATTCCTCACCAGCAGTTACACCACGTTTCTTTATTTGTTGCTCAATAATTTGGAAAGTTAAAGCATGACTAGCCATTTGCTCTTCAATTCGACGCATAGCTTCCAAAATGTAACAGCATTCAACTTCTCTGATAACAGGGCCTTATTTTTTATATGAATCTCTCTCAAAGCATGTAAATCCCATTTAAATTATTTATTCTGATATTCCACAACTTTCTATAGCTACACTTGACTATCATCTACAGCATGAAGATTATTTTACAATACAAAGACTGTCCCATCTTATTCGGATTGCCATTCCCCCCTTATTTTACTTTAGAGTCTATTAAAATCTATTTGAAGTTGTTGTTGTGGTCTTCAGTCCTGAGACTGGTTTGATGCCGCTCTCCATGCTACTCTATACTGTGCAAGCTTCTTCATCTCCCAGTACCTACTGCAACATACATCCTTCTGAATCTGCTTGGTGTATTCACCTCTTGGTCTCCCTATACGATTTTTACCCTCCACGCCGCCCTCCAATACTAAATTGGTGATCCCTTGATGCCTCAGAACATGTCCTATCAACCGATCCCTTCTTCTGATCAAGTTGTGCCACAAACGTGTCTTTTCCACAATCCTATTCAATACTTCCTCATTAGTTATGTGATCTACCCATCTAATCTTCAGCATTCTTCTGTAACACCACATTTCGAATGCTTCTATTCTCTTCTTGTCCAAACTATTTATCGTCCAAGTTTCACTTCCATACATGGCTAAACTCCATACACATACTTTCAGAAAAGACTTCCCGACAATTAAATCTATAATCGATGTTAACAAATTTCTCTTCTTCAGAAACGCTTTCCTTGCCATTGCCAGTTACATTTTATATCCTGTCTACATCGACCATCTTCAGTTATTTTGCTCCCCAATAGCGAAACTCCTTTACTACTTTAAGTGTCTCATTTCCTAATCTAATTCCCTCAGCATTACCCGACTTAATTCGACTACATTCCATTATCCTCGTTATGCATTTGTTGATGTTCATCTTATATACTCCTCTCAACACACTGTCCATTCCATTCAACTGCTCTTCCAAGTCCTTTGCTGTCTCTGACAGTATTACAATGTCATAAGCGAACCTCAACGTTTTTATTTCTTCTCTATGGATTTTAATTCCTACTACGAATTTTTCTTTTGTTTCCTTTACTGCTTGCTCAATATACAGGTTGAATAACATCGGGGATAGGCTACAACCATGTCTCACTCCCTTCCCAACCACTGCTGCCCTTTCATGCCCCTCGACTCTTATGACTGCCATCTGATTTCTGTAAAAATTGTAAATAGCCTTCGCTCCCTGTATTTTACCCCTGCCACCTACAGAATGTGAAAGAGAGTATTCCAGTCAACATTGTCAAAAGCTTTCTCTAAGTCTACAAATGCTAGAAACGTAGGTTTGCCTTTCCTTAATCTTTCTTCTATGATAAGTCGTAGGTCCAGTATTGCCTCACGTGTTCCAATGTTTCTACGGAATCCAAACTGATCTTCCCCGAGGTCGGCTTCTACTAGTTTTTCCATTCGTCTGTAAAGAATTCGTGTTAGTATTTTGCAGCTGTGGCTTATTAAACTGTTTGTTCGGTAATTTTCACATCTGTCAACACCTGATTTCTTTGGGATTGGAATTATTATATTCTTCTTGAAGTCTGGGGGAATTTCGCCTGTCTCATACATCTTTCTCACCAGATGGTAGAGTTTTGTCAGGACTGGCTCTCCCAAGGCCGTCAGTAGTTCCAATGGAATGCTCTCTATCCCGGGGCCTTGTTTCGACTCAGGTCTTTCAGTGCTCTGTCAAACTCTTCAAGCAGTATCATATTCATCTTCATCTACATCCTCTTCCATTTCCATAATATTGTCCTCAAGTACATCGCCCTTGTATAGACCCTCTATATACTCCTTCCATCTTTCTGCTTTCCGTTCTTTGCTGAGAATTGGTTTTCCATCCGAGCTCTTGATGTTCATACAAGTGGTTCTCTTATCTCCAAAGGTCTCTTTAATTTTCCTGTAGGCAGTATCTATCTTACCCCTAGTGAGATAAGCCTCTACATCCTTACATTTGTCCTTTAGCCATCCCTGCTTAGCCATTTTGCATTTCCTGTCGCTCTCATTTTTGAGACGTTTGTATTCCGTTTTGCCTGTTTCATTTACTGCATTCTTATATTTTCTCCTTTCATCAATTACATTCAATATTTCTCCTGTTACCCAAGGATCTCTACTAGCCCTCGTCCTTTTACCTACTTGATCCTCTGCTGCCTTCACTACTGCATCCCTCAAAACTACCCATTCTTCTTCTACTGTTTTTCTTTCCCCCATTCCTGTCAATTGTTCCCTTATGCTCTCCCTGAAACTCTGTACAACCTCTGGTTCTTTCAGTTTATCCAGATCCCATCTCCTTAAGTTCCCACCTTTTGCAGTTTCTTCAGTTTTAATCTACAGTTCATAACCAACAGATTGTGGTCAGAGTCCACATCTGCCCCTGGAAATGTCTTACAATTTAAAACCTGGTTCCTAAATCTCTGTCTTACCATTATATAATCTATCTGATACCTTTTAGTATCTCCAGGGTTCTTCCATGTATACATCCTTCTTTCATGATTGTTAAGCCAAGTGTTAGCTATCTATTTGAAGTATCCTCTCCAATAATTCAAAATTTATATCTTTAATGCGTTCCCAGTATCTTGTTGTTCCTTTGAGTTAAGGTTAACCAGTGCAATTTATGTATCTGTAGTAGCCTTTCGTATCAGTTTCCTGCAAGAAGCTTCAATTCTTTCCTCTAACTTGCCACTGAGATCTTCTGTACTAGGTCTATTTCGTTTCCTTGTAGATCCAGGTAAAATATTAATTGAATACTGATGAAGAATTTTTTATGAGTTAAAAGAACATAGTGCTTCAGTTAGAAGGAATTTGAGAATTACGTGACACAGTTTCACAACTCCTGGATGGTTCATGTGTTCTCACCTCCGCAGAATTGCCTGCACCTCCACTCACATAAACACATTTGGTTTCCTGAATCAACACATCGGGATTATAAATAACACATTTCACCAAACCTTCCAATATCCTCATAGAAGCACCACACAGAATACTCCCACTTCCTTGTGTCGCTGTAGAAAACAGAGTACCTCTAGTGTCAGAGTGTGCTACATTCCTAGGTTTTTCATTTCTATCACTACTTTTCCTCATTCTGCCACTACTCATCTCACTCTGATTCACAATATTCATCTCCATTTAGTAACTAATTTTAAGAAGGACAAGCCAATGGTCAAACTTCTCTAACATTACCAAACTTAACTACACACCAACGCAATAATTATACAACTGAATCAACAGAAAATAAAGAAATGATATTCCAGTATGCCACAAAACTCTCCGCATGGCACCAAAAAAGCGAAAATATGAAGCCACACTACCGAAATTTTTTCCGCAACTGCATATAGTATGTTCATGAAACAATTCTGAATTCTGAAAGATTTAAAAATGTTAAAGTCCTATGAAAATACTCTTTCAGAATAGAATAATAAATCTAAAAATCATTAATATGAACCGCAAACAGTAGGCAGTCATGAAATGTAGCATTAGACACTTAGATTTCAGCAGTCCAGGCCTTGACAGCTTCTCACATCTGAACATGTTCACCATTTAGTTTCGCAATAAAATGCAAAATTAATATTTCAGCGCAAAATGAAACTAGTGTTCAGTCCTTAACATTAAAAAGTGTTGGACAGTATCAGTAGTATGAAGAGAAAAGAAAGTCATCCCATAAGGTTATCATTTCTTAACATGACTGTTCATTACCAACCAACACTGCCAATCTTAATGAATCCTTAAACTATTCACTGTCCCACAGTATGAAACTTCCACAAAAAATCCATGTGTACCTTGACTTCCAATTAAATGGACAAAGCAAAACTATCACGAATCATAGAACATTCAACTCACATCAGACAATTCAGGGCAACTACAAGCTCCTTTTGCAACAAGACACACAAGAATTATCATTTTCCAATTAATTTCATTAGAAAATGTACACACTTCTCCCACTTCAGTTTTATTATACACAATAATGTTATCACGAAACCAGTCAACAACATCTGCCACTTATGAATAATTACTAACAGGTTTTAATTTCTAAGTACCATAAAAGAAGTAATTGTCTACTGCTTACAAATATAAATCCTGACACTCCTTTGTAGCAGGAAAATGGTACCCCAAAACACATAACTATGTTAGTTTAATAACATGCTATACAATTCAACCTAACAATATGTGAATACAACATTTCCTTAAATAGACACTAGATGGATTCCATAAGAAATGTAAGAGTAGCAAAATATAGATGTATCTGTCAGTAATGTTATCACTGGTCTTTGAACAAGATGACACTAAAATAAATTGAATCATTTACCTCTGAAATTATGAAAAGGATAGATGTCAGTTAAAAGAAATCAGTGGCCGCTGGATAGTGTATGTTCAAGGTGTTTTACTTCTCTGTTAGTAATACAGTCCCAATCAAAATAAATTTTGGGTCTGAATTAATAACATTTTAGATTCAGCTCCATAGAAACAGACCCAGATAATTACGTCTAAGATGAAAAGTGCTGTCTATTCCATTATTGTTACTACACACCATAAACTTCTACTGTTTGCTTAAACGAAATAAAGTACTTTCACCTATCCATCACAATTGTAGGCAAGAATTCAGTGCATCTAATGACAAGAGGCCATGTGAAATCATTAGAGATCCTGCACTATACTGTACAACATACTCAAACATAAATCATTAACATAAATAAATTGCGAAATTGGTAGTAAGGATAACAAAACATACTTATCCTTCATGCTACCTACATATCAGGAGTAAAGAGAGCAGTCCAAGGTGTAAGAGATTCTTACACAGGATAAACTGTGAAATAACTACACAGTCCGAATTAAAATGAATACGGTGTCCACACACACGTAATCACAAGTGTCAGCAGTACTAATTCTGCCACGCTGAACTAAGATGTATTCGGATTACACTAATGATATAAAAATCAAATGATATAAACTTCAACTAAACTGAATACTGTAGAGGGCAGCAGCCTTTGCAGGGGCGACTGTCAGGATGGTTGACTGATCTGACCCTGTAACACTAACCAAAACGGCTTTGCTGTGCTGGTACTGCGAGCGGCTGAAAGCAAGGGAAAACTACAGCCGTAATTTTTCCCGAGGGCATGCTGCTTTACTGTATGGTTTAATGATGATGGGGTCCTCTTGGGTAAAATATTCCGGAGGTAAAATACTCCCTCATTCGGATCTCCGGGCGGGGACTACTCAGGAGGACATTGTTATCAGAAGAAAGAAAACTGGCGTTCTACGGATCGGAGCGTGGAATGTCAGATCCCTTAATCGGGCAGGTAGGTTAGAAAATTTAAAAAGGGAAGTGGATAGGTTAAAGTTAGATATAGTGGCAATTAGTGAAGTTCGGTGGCAGGAGGAACAAGACTTCTGGTCAGGTGACTACAGGGTTATAAACACAAAATCAAATAGGGGTAATGCAGGAGTAGGTTTAATAATGAACAGGAAAATAGGAATGAGGGTAAGCTACTACAAACAGCATAGTGAACGCATTATTGTGGCCAAGATAGATACGAAGCCCACACCAACTACAGTAATACAAGTTTATATGCCAACTAGCTCTGCACATAACGAAGAAATTGAAGAAATGTATGATGAAATAAAAGAAATTATTCAGATAGTGAAGGGAGAAGAAAATTTAATAGTCATGGGTGGCTGAAACTGGATAGTAGGAAAACGGAAAGAAGGAAACGTAGTACGTCATTGTGGAATTGGGTTGAGGAATGAAAGAGGAAGTTGACTGGTGAAATATTGCACTGATGATAACTTAATCATAGCTAACCCCTGGTTCAAGAATCATAAACGAAGATTGTATACATGGAAGAAGCCTGGAGATACAGGAATGTCTCTGATAGATTACATAATGGTAAGATAGCGATTCAGGAATCAGGTTTTAAACTGTAAGACATTTCCAGGGGCAGATGTGGACTCTGACCACAATCTATTGGTTATGAACTGTAAATTAAAACTGAAGAAACTGCAAAAAGGTGGGAATTTGAGGAGATGGGACCTGGATAAAATGAAAGAACCAGAGGTTATACACATCTTTAGGGAGAGCATTAGGGAATTAGTTTCAGGAATGTGGTAAAGAAATACAGTAGTAGGCGAATGGGTAGCTTTGAGAGATGAAATAGTGACGGTAGCAGAGGATCAAGTAGGTAAAAAGACGAGGGCTAATAGAAATCCTGCGGTAACAGAAGAGATATTGAATTTAATTGATGAAAGGTGAAAATAAAAAAATGCCTTAAATGAAGCAGACAAAAAGGAATACAAATGTCTCAAAAATGAGATCAACAGGAAGTGCCAAATGGTTAAGCAGTGATGGCTAGAGGACGAATGTAAGGATATAGAGGCGCATATCACTAGGGGTAAGATAGATACTGCCTACAGGTAAATCAAAGAGACCTGTGAAGAAAAGAGAGCGACTTGCATGAATATCAAGAGCTCAGATGGAAACCCAGTTCTAAGCAAAGAAGGGAAAGCAGGAAGGTGGAAGGAGCATATAGAGGGTCTATACAAGGGCGATGTTCCTGAGAACAACATTATAGAAATGGAAGATAATGTAGATGAAGATGAAATAGGACATATGATACTGCGTGAAGAGTTTGGCAGAGCACTAAAAGACCTAAGTCGAAACTCTGCCATCTAGTGAGCAAGATGTATGAGACAGGTGAAATACCCTCAGACTTCAAGAAGAGTATAATAATTCCAAGCCCATGGAAAGCAGGTGTTGACAGATGTGAAAACTACCGAACTATCACTGTAGTCAGCCACAGCTGCAAAATACTAACAGGTATTCTTTACAGACGAATGGAAAAACTGTTAGAAGCTGACCTCGAGGAAGATCAGTGTGATATTCGTAGAAACGTTGGAACACGTGAGGCAATTCTGACCCTACGACTTATCTTAGAAAATATATTAAGGAAAGGCAAACCTACGTTTCTAGCATTCGCTGACTTCAAGAAAGCTTTTGATAATGTGGACTTGATATTCTCTTTCAAATTCTGTAGGTGGCAGGGGTAAAATACAGGGAGCGAAGGCTATTTACATTTTTTACAAAAATCAGATTGCAGTCATAAGAGTCACGGGGCATGAAAGGGCAGCAGTGGTTGGGAAGGGAGTGAGACATGGTTGTAGCCTATCCCCGATGTTATTCAACCTATATATTGAGCAAGCAGTAAAGGAAACAAAAGAAAAATTCGGAGTAGGAATTAAAATCCATAGAGAAGAAATAAAAATTTTAGGTTCGCTGATGACATTGTAATACTGTCAGAGACAGCAAAGGACTTGGAAGAGCAGTTGAATGGAATGGACAGTGTCTTGAGAGGAGTATATAAGATGAACATCAACAAAAGCAAAACGAGGATAATGGAATGTAGTAGAATTAAGTCGGGTAATGCTGAGGGAATTAGATTAAGGAAATGAGACACTTAAAGTAGTAAAGGAGTTTTGTTATTTGGGGAGCAAAATAACTGATGATGGTCGATGTAGATAGGATATAAAACGTAGACTGGCAATGGCAAGGAAAGTGTTTCTGAAAGTATTTGTATGGAGTGTAGCCATGTATGGAAGTGAAACATGGACGATAAAAAGTTTAGAAGCTTTCAAAATGTGTTGTTAGAGAAGAATGCAGAAGATTAGATAGGTAAATCACATAACTAGTGAGGAGGTATTGAACAGAATTGAAGAGAAGAGAAATTTGTAGCACAACTTGACTAGAGGAAGGTTTCCTTTGGTAGGTCATATTCTGAGGCATCAAGGGATCACCATTTCAGTACTGGAGAGCAGCTTGGAGGGTAAAAATCGTAGAGGGAGACCAAGAGATGAATGCACTAAACAGATTCAGAAGGATGTGGGTAGCAGTTGGTACTGGAGATGAAGAATATTAAACAGGATGGAGTAGCATGGAGAGCTGCATCTAACGAATCTCTGGACTGAAGACCACACACACACACACACACACACACACACACACACACACACACACTGTGCTTATCATGAATATCACAGGTAAGCTATCTCGATAACGGTCAACAGACGTAAGCCTTCTGTTGTTTGTCATTTTTATATTGATCTGCGTGCTTGAAAAGATTTCTTCTGAGAAAGTCGTGGTATCCTCCTCTTCCTACACAAACGTTTTATCCCAGTAAAGAATATGCATCTCAAACTGACCACATTTTATGAATATATTAAGGTGTAGAGAGTTCTTCCATTGTGCAACGGAAAGATATGGGGAATAAATGAATATTTGAGCGAAAATTAGGATTACCGTTACTCCCACAAATTTCATAATCTAATTTGACTAACGCGTGATTGATCGTCCTTGTACGCTGGTGTGCAAATTGGGAGGACGAAACTAATTTTCGCATTATGTGCTCCTGCCAAATAATACAGCTCGAGGAAACCTGAATCATACATAGAAAGAAATTGTACAGTATACTCTTAGTACAGGAGGTAACTGGGAGAAATACGCAGTGACACGCGTGTTCAAAGACACCACACTGACATCGCCGTGTTTAAGATGTTTCCTCAATATTTCAAATGCTGGACATGGTTCGTAATAGGGCGTGCGAGCGATAACTTTGGATGGCAATGTGCGGTCTTCAACCAAGTGTCAAGCCGTTCACATGGTTCTTAAAGAGTTCTCGTTCCGTTTGTTCACCAGCGCAAGTGGCAACTGCTGGACAGTCGTTGGTCTGTGTGAACGTGCTGCAGTCCGTCTTCCCAACTGATCGCTGTAGCGTACGGCATAGAACCAGTTCACCAATATAAGGTATGTATGGCCCGCGAGGCGCAGTCAGGGAGTTTACGATGTTGTTGTCTGTAATTCCCTTAATTAATCTTTAGAACGGACATAAAGAGGAGTAGAATCTCCTTTGCTATTTAAGGTTGTTTAGGTACACGTGACAATAATTTTTTCTGCCAATGGTAACAAGATGGGAATTTGGCAGAACTGGTCTGTCGAAGTGGTAAGTTCAGATTTCTTCTTCAAACCAGATTATTTTAATTGAAAGCTTGCCACTTTCAATTGTAATCAAGACTTTAATAAAAATGGCTAAGGTAATGTTAATCAGAACACTAGGAGGACTTGTGGTCTAAATAACAGTAGATCGATTCATTCTTAACATCACAAGATAAGAAACAACAAAAAGTGGCTAAAGAAACGACACACAAATATTATTTATTGGACAAATGATATACGGTCTATGCTTAACAAAGTGATCAACTGGGGAGAAACGCACGACGCTAACCAGAACTCTAATCGCTTTACCTGACTTCATACATGTGGATCCGTGGTATGGCCCAGAAACTACGCTACAGTCAAGCACCTATACTCTACTATTCCATAAAGTAAAATATAGTTCCAAAGAACAGGGTGCTGAGAAGCATATGTTGGAGCCCTGCGCCGTAGCATCGAACAATTTACCCTCCTGCTGGTCAGGGTGGCACACAACGCTGAAACCCCACTAGACTCCAGTGTGCAAGTGGACCAATTTGCTGGTCTGCCAAACCACTTTGACTCCGTGCCACGACTATGTGTGACGGAATATATCAAATGTTAGATGAACGACTCAAAACAAATGAGGACACTCACGCATCACTCGTTGTGTGTGTGAGACTAGAAGCAGTACTTCTGACGGTTCAGACGATGACTGGCACAGGCTCAAAGTGGCACACCACCAAAGTACACAAGTCTCACCGTTTAGGTAAAGACCTACAGTTCTCGACTAGTGAAGTACCAGTACAAGAGAGTCTTCTTCTCTTTCTCTCAGCTTTAATCGCCAGCTAGGTAGCCTAGCAGATTTACGTCTTAGACTTCTCCCACTTTGGCCAAAGCCAATCACGAGTTGGAGTGCAGCACTCGAAAGTGGGAGACCGGCCCTTGACCTGCTTACCCAGATTTGACCAATCAGAGACTTTACAATTCATTGGGAGACAAGGAATAAAGATTCAGCTTCACGGCCTCTTTCCCATGCGTTTATGCTGTGTCTTTTGCTAATATCATGACCTGTATGCAATCACAGCCCTCCATAAAAGATCGTTATCTCCCCTGTAGCGTCCAGTTCGAACTTTTCCAAGAATGGCCATAAACTGCCTAAAAGCCTGGTGCCACCACAAATATGTTTTTTACGAGAGTATGGACGTCTGAGCGCCACTGACTTGTCCCACGGAAGTTAGCAGAAACAGACATTCGTCTGCCTAACATGGGCCCATCCTCTGCATTACTGCCGGTCATCAAGCTCTGCCCTTGGGAATGGCGACTCCTCGTCTCTAGGCAGTCTACCTGGACGCGGCCGCCGACCGACCGGCACCATCCAAGGTGTCTGCACAATGAGGCCGAGGAGCTGGGCATTCCGCAACGTTTTCGCCCAGTTTTCGCAGAGAAAACGCTCTCCTCGGGCCTCAGCGGTCGCACTCTTTTACTACAGTCGTTTAAATCGGCACCATCTTCTTTTGAACGCAGGTAATGCTTACCGCTATTCCGTCACCAGACCACACATGCAAGAGCGTTAACTACTGCCAAGCATAACAGCATATGAATGAAGTCAGATCGTATCCAGTATAGCAACCAAGTAATAAAAGTCAACTTTCTTAAGAACGTTGTGCAGCATAATAGCGTATCAGAAGTGAGAGTGCCCTGCAATCTCTCAAACTATTAATACCAAAGACATGTGAGGTGTCCAACCCATTGTCCTGTACTTACTACACTGTTATATATAATTGGCCACAGATTCGGCTGGAACATAGATGCGTAGTTTCTGCGTTTTGATACTCTCTGTTACAGACAAGTAAATTTCTACCATTTGTTATATTCACTTCCGAATTCCTAGCGGATTAACCTAATTCAAAGTTAATGGACTCTGGTTCTGTCTTCCTCGAGACTAACACCAAACCGTGAAATGTTCCTACCAGCAACTGGAATTGTACCCACTGCCTATTGGAGATAGCGACAGGGTGTCTCTGTTCAGTATTATTCCATGGGAAAGTTACAATTCCTACTTAATCAACAGTTGCAGATCCTTCTACTGAGGTATCACCATCTGCTTGTAATCGACTTCCTTATCGTCCCATTAGCAGCGATTGCTGCCCTTTCAGTGCTGCTGGGTGCTGTGCCCACTTGCGCACTCTTCAACTTCCACGTCTAGTTGGCCATACAATCATCATGGATACTGTTATTTACTGCTCAGACACCTAGCTTATTTTTCCGACTTCTAGAGTACTATATTACTATGGACCCATTCTGGATTCATCTTCTAATTACGAGATCCAGGGTGAAGCATTCCTACTTGCCCTCTAAGGTCTCTGAGATCACTGCCCCCCCCCCCCCCCTCCCCTTCTCTGTGTTCGCCATCCGCTCATATTAATGCCTGACTGTCACACTTTCCAATCCATACTCTCGTTCATATCTGGATTGAGAGTGAGGCGCTTCTTGAGATGTACCGGCTGAACCTCTACAACGTGCATTTTTGGTCCAAACCATTCCCTTTCGATAGTTAAATTGTCTGGGGCGCTTACATCTCTCTCTCTCTCTCAAAAGCACATTATTGTGCACTCCTCAGAGTGCAGTTAATAAAATAAACTGTTACGTAGATTTCCTTATATTGTACCTACAAGGAAAAAAACTAATAAATGGTTATTTTTTATAAATACTTTCTCGTCTGCTTCTCTCGCATGTCTTTCATATATTACACTTTTTGCATCTCTTTCTCATGATCGTATAAGTAATATAGTTGTATCTGATGAATTCACTATAGTTGTTCTTACAAAAATGAAACAACAGCAGTCCCCTCCTCCATACTCATCAAACAATTTCTTTTACAAGTATGTACAACAATTACATTAAGAACAACATATCAGTACAATAAATGTGATAATTAAACTTACAATGAGATATGTTATAACTGAATATGTTTCCACTCTTTTCTCTCGTTCCAGTTCACTCTATTCGTTAGCTTTGAACTTACTAATTTCTTCCAACCTTTTCTGAGGTACTCTTAAGTCATCTGAATTAGAAGTGGCAGGTTTTAAAGGTAAATCAGATCTTATTTCTGAGACATTAATTTTCGTTTCCACTTGCTCACCATAATATAAGTTGGTGTCTACATTAGGTACTACATCTGACCTGGTACGATTCGTCTGGTATCTACATTAGGTACTACATCTGACCTGGTACGATTCGTCTGAATTAGCGTATCACCGAATTTAGCATAAAATTTGTAAGAACTATCTACCAGTGTATACATGTAAACTGTTTTGTAGTAGCCTTCACTTTGACTGGAACTGGTCTCATTTAATAAAACTGAACTTCTTATTTCCAGTTAGAAGGATGTTCATTACATAACATAATACGTAATTTGTTATGGATACATCATGATCCATAACCCATATTCAAACAATACAACCAGAACTGAAAATCCTATATCTCTGAAGTCATCTTGAATCAGTCTTAAGTCGTGAACGATTTGTACCAGATTGACCGTATGAGGTGCAAGTTTAACTTTCTGTGCATGAACTACAGCATTTGCTACATGTTCATATTACGTACTTATCTCATTATATGATGTTTGTAACTGTAAGTGTTGCTCAATTATCGTCATGAATGCTGCAATCCTCTTCAAACCATGATCGGTCGTTTTCAGTGACTGTGTAATAAACTATTGCAGCTTAATCATTCCATTTTTGAGCAACTGGTCATTTGTGAAGATTGAGTCCACCATTCCATTCAGAGGAGTCAATGTGGCCCTGACTACCGCTACTTGCTCTTCCGATAATTTTAATAGCTGTTCTGACCTCGATTAGAGCCTATCGATGAGTGTTTTAATACTCAGCATCTGCATTAGTCACAGTGCTAAACAATATTTTGCTAATTTCACCTACAGAGATAAAAATTTCTCTCGCTTGCACTCCAGTCCGGATTAACTGATGAGTCAGAGATTTTGTTTCCTGTAACCATTCTACATTGTGTGTAACTCCATTAAGCAATATGTTTCTCTCTACTCTGCTAATATTTGAACGCTCTAGTTTGTCCTCGCACTGTTGTAAAGCCTTCAGTCCTTATCTTATGACAGTGTGAAATTTCTCATCCACTGATTTAAGATTAACATAAGTTACCAGGTTCCAGGTTGTACTGGTAGTCTCGGTTTCGCCTTCATGCTGATAATATTTTCCGGGAGACGTCTTTATCATGTGAAACTCTACGATCTTGTCCATTTTTCACGCACTCGAAGGCTGAATAACCACCAGCCGTAGGTGGCGATCGAAATCCAAACCATCACTGGCCTTGGCACCATGTTGGGTGGGTACTCTGTAAGCGAAATCCCGAGTTTACGTACCTTGTAGTATTTCGTACTGTATCCATCCGAATATTATGGCTTCATCATGTTACCATCTACCATTAACTGTTGCGTCCTATTTGTCTCTATCACCATGTTAGGTAACTCTACTTGTGCTACTTAATAGGCTCCTCCAAAGTGGTACTCCGCCTTCTTCGATATCCCACATCTTATTGACTCGTCGTGTAATAACACTGTAACACTTAACTGAATGATTCTAGGATGCTCCGTCTTGTCTAATAAGCGTTGATTGCTTTTTCCTCTTTTGTTTCCTCTTTCGCTATTTTAGATACTTCATGCTTTCTAATTTTGAAATGATTCACATCAGCGTCATAATTGAAACCGATGGTGGCTATCTCTCTCTTTAATACTCATGGTATATTTATTGTTCCCCGAAACATCAACTCGCAGGGGATGTGTGACGTGCTGCTATGTGGGGTAGTATTAAAAACGAAACTACTGTAAATGACCCATTTATCCCAGTTGCTGTGATCCTCATTTATAAAATGTCTGAAATATTTCACTAGCCTGCGATGTGTCTTTGTAATGATCCATTCGTCAGGGAGTGGAAAGTAGCTGTCTATAATTTTTTTAAATTCTTAATCATTTGCATATTGTCTTAAACACATTACTCAGAAGGTTTGGTCGAACATTCGTTACTAATACTGAAGGAATACCATACCCTAATATAATCTCCTCAGTGAACTTTTCCACTACTATATTCGCGTCTCCCTTCTCTAACGGGTTAGGTACTGTGGACTTACGTGTTCCTAAAAGGTTATGATTTATCTGGTGCCCTTTTAGATTATATCTAAAGAACAGATAGTGCCCATATTACATTTGCCTAATAAAGTTTCGCCAGTGTCTGTCATTGTTAATGGCATTTTCTCTTACTTTAAGTAAAGTTGTTCCATTAGCATTTACCAAATGTTCTGATTTACTCCTCGATATTCTTCTTCCTTCCCTTCCAAGTGCAATAGTTCTTTAAATGATCCAGCGTTCGATGTACCCCTCGGTGACTACTCAATGGATTGTCGTGCACCTCTTTCATAATCTCCACCTTATGCTCTTCACGGAGCTTTACTGCATCTTCGTCTAATTCTCTAGATTCTTACGTCATCCTAATATTCTCTTGCATTTCTTCTCGTGACATTTTTTCCCTACCGTGCCGCACCCTGTTACTTCATCTACATTGGCATTCAATCTACCTGGCTCATAGACAGTCTCATACGAATACTCTTCGAATTTCAGTCTCCATTTTACTAAGTGCAAAGATGTTTTCTTCACACTAAAAATCCAAGTTAGTGGCCTAGGGTCCAGTATACTCATGAATCTTCTCCCGTACATATGGTCGAAATCGCTTCGTTGCACAGAGTAATGCTTAGCACTCTAATTCAGTGGCTGTATAATTTTTTTTTCGTTTTAGTTAGTGATCTTTAGTAAATCACTTCCAAATTCCCCTTGTGATAACATTGCACTGATTACTTCACCACTTGCATCCTTTCTGATGATGATAGGCTTTTCAGAAACAGGGTACTCTAATATAGGGGGGGGGGGGGGGGCATTAATATCTCTTCAAATGTTCAAAGGCATCATGCTGCTGTTCTCCCCACTTGTAATGTTCGTTGCCCTTCAACCCTGCTTTTCTGTTCGGGCCTATATGACCCGAAAAACTTATATTAATTTTAATTTTACAAATAAACAGCATCAGTTGCAATGTTTACCTAGATTTACCAATGTTTCAGTCGGGATAACCCAACCTTCTTCCGAACAAAAGTAACTACCGTTGGTCCATAGTGGACATTGTCGAGCTAAAACTACAAATCCATAAATTACCGTCAGACTATAAAAACCTATATGAAACTGCCTCGGCCCCACTTTGCGGTCGCGATGCGACAACCACGAGTGCTGTACTGGAAGTGACTGTAGCGTTACGAGGCCTGCCGAGGCAGACGCAGTACCTTGCGCCTGCGCATAAACTGTGGTACTTGTTGGGACAGAGCGCGAAACAAACTCCTGACCTTTAATTTACTAGTAAAGTGAAACAAAAGAAAGGTGCAGCTGAGGGAAAGGGCGTATTTGTTGTCCTGTGCCGAACGTACTTAGATCGACTGTCTTAACATTTATGAAGTACTCGTTGGTGATATGAGGAAGACATCACGTGCTTACAAAGTATGGCCCACATAGGAAAATTTTGTGCATAAACACGAAGTTTAATCACCTAAAAATAACTTAGGAGTGGGAAGGATAATATAAAGCCAACGTCATCATTATTGTGACTAGGTCTAAAAATTTTTTGACACATAAATGTTAAGCATTTGTTTAGCTATGATTACAACGCATGAACATCCTATTGACTTAACACACAAATGGTCATGAATGGACATATGAACAAGTCTACATCTAATCTATAACATCTAGCAATACGGGCCATATAAGATAGATGGTCATTATTAAAGATTTCTGTATTTGACCTGAAATGGTCTAGAATGAAGTCAAAATAAACTAATGCACGTGCCTGATTGAGCTTCATGACAAGGGTACGGTTATGAGTCATCATGGAGGTGATCCACACACATACTGTAAAAACTATGTGTGGAAAACTGACATCATAGTTCGGACCTGGTGACCACTGCCATAGAACTTAGGGGATGACAGCTGAATGATATTTAAAGCTAAAGGATGACTTGGCGAACATCGCTCCGGTCAACAAACTTAAAACTATTGACCGACAGAGGTCAATTATGCTCAAAGCTAAAGTGTGACTTGGCGAACATCGCTCCAGTCAAAGATAGCAGATATCATTATATGATAGCAGTGATTCCATCACCTAGTCATGCACGACTTTTTATTAACATAATTAATGGCAGTTATATCCATATAAGTATCACGGGAAGGTAACGTCACCTTGCTACAATCTACTGGATACGAAGTTTTGTTTCCAACTAGCCGGATCAGTTTGAATTTATCTTGCTCAATGACGTTTAAAGGTGTCCTTCGGAGCGTTGTTCGCCAAATCACATCATAATTTAACCATTTTCCCGTCTTCCTCCAATAGTTTAGACTAGATCTTTAAGTACATACTGACCTTTATGGGTCAGTTATTTTAAGTGTTTTGACTGGAGAGATGTTCGCCGAGTCACACTTTAGCTTTGAACATAATTGACCTCTGTTGGTCAATAGTTTTATGTATGTTGACCGGAGCTATGTTCGTCAAGTCACACTTTAGCTTCAAATACAATTCCGATTTCATTCCCTAAGCTCAATCGCAGAGGTCACCAGGCCCGAACTATGATGGCAGTGTTCCACGTATAGTTTTTACAGTATGTGTGTGGATCCCCTCCATGAAGACTCATAACCGTAACTTCGTCATGAAGCTCAATCAAGCACGTGCATTAGTTTACTTTGATTTGATTCTAGAGAATTTCAGGTCAAACATACTAATCTTGAATAATGACCATCTATCTCATATGACCCGTATTGCCGGATGTTACAGATTAGATATAAACTTGTTTATAAGTTCATTCATGACCATTCGTATGCTAAGTCTATAAGCTGTTCATGAGTTGTAACCATAGCTAAGTAATTTCTTAACATTTACGTCTCAAAATTTTTTTTACACCTAGTCACGATAATGAAGATGTTGGATTTATATTATCCTTCCCACTCCTAAGTTCTTTTTAGGTGATTAAACTTCGTCCATAAGCACAAAATTTTCCTAGACAGGCCATACGTTCTAAGCACGTGATGTCTTCCTCATATCATGACCAACGAATACTTCGTAAATGTTACGACAGTTCGTTCACCACAAGATAACATATATATGCCCTTTTCCTCAGCTGTATCCTTCCTTTATTTCTCTTAACTAGTAAATTCGAAGCCCTTTTCCTCAGCTGTATCTTTCCTTTATTTCTCTTAACTAGTAAATTCGAAGCCTGGAGTAAGGTTCGCGTCTTGTCCTAACAAGTACCCATCACACATTTTATGCACAGGCGCAAGGTATTGTGTCCACCAAGGTGGGCCTCATGACGCTGCTGTCAGTTCCAGTAAGGCACTCGTGGTTGCCGCATCGCGGCCTCGATGTAGGGCCGAGGCAGTTTCAGATAAATTTTTGCACTCTGACGATAATTTATGGATTTGTAGTTTTATCTAGACGATGTCCACTATGGACAAACGCTAGGTTACATTTACTCTTAAGAAGGTTGGGTTATCCCGACTGAAAGCTAGGTAAAACTAGGTAAACTTTGCAACTGAGACCTTCGGTTTTTAAAATTAAAATTAACATTTATACAGTTGCTGACAGGGCCGCGAAATGTTGGAAATAATTATAACTGATATTTAAATATGAATGTACCTTTATGAAATTAGGCGAATTTGTCTGAAAATGCAATGGCAGCACGTATTTTAAAAAGTTTTAAAGTGTTTTAAGACGTTTGGTTATAAACCTCAGAAGTTACAAATGTAACGTTCAAAAAATGGCTCTGAGCACTATGGGACTTAACTTCTCAGGTCATCAGTCCCCTAGAACTTAAAACTACTTAAACCTACCTAACCTAAGGGCATCACAGACACGCATGACCGAGGCAGGATTCGAACTTGCGACCTTAGAGGTCGCGCGGTTCCAGACTAGCGCCTAGGACCGCTCGGCCACCTCGGCCGGCTCTGTAACGTACAGGTCATAGTGACCCGACATGAACATAATTGCTCTAGCATCTAAATTCTTTCTGGTTGTTTTTATATTTCGAAGTAGTAACGAATTTCATTGCTCCTACTTTCTCTCAACATCCAAGAAATCAACAAAGGCTGTGCATTCACAGGTATGGACTTGTCATTACTACTTGTCAACTATTCGAGTCATCCATTGTTCCTGCTCAGTTTGAATGGCCGCACTCAGTTCTCTATCGTTTGTGATCAGTCTGAATTGCGATATCACGGCCATTACATCACTTACTGACATTTCATTGTAAAAATTTGTAAGTACCTCAACAGATGAAAGATCGCTTTCCAAGTTCGGAGGTCAAGCCAGTAATGCACTCTGAAGCGAGTCTTCTGATGACAGTGAGGATAGCACACAGCCTGTTCAAAACAGTGTACAGACTTCTATTTCTATAAACTAGAACACAGAATAGCAGTTTTAACAACCAGCACAGCACCCCAACCTACCAGCTTCTAGTGTCATCAAGAGTTCCCCGGGAGTTACCAGGTATGCAAGCAACAGAATAATTGATGTAATCAGTTAATTTGTACCTATTTTACAGCGTTTCCGAATGAAATAATAGATATGTCCAATACTGAGGGACACGAGTTTATGGTAAAAAATAACTAAACATTAATGATTCTGTTTATCACGCAAACTTAGGACTGTTATTCCTTGCGGGTATATATCAACGTTTGTGGGGTGAGGATACTGGTCGGGCAACCTTGTCAGTGGTAACATTCTGTAAAACACCGCATGTCTTGAGATCTGATAAGAAATCCACCAGAGAGCAAATTCGCCGTACTGAAGAAATTGAGAAATTCGTAATATCTGGAGAAGTGGTTAGAAGTCCTTCCAGAAATGTATGAGCCAGGAGAAAATTTGACCGTCAACGAGCAGTTATGAGCATTCAGAGGGAGCAGTCCATTCACAGAACATCCCAAGGAAACCGGCTAAATATGGGATTAAAATATAGACAATGTGTGACAGCAAAGCTTCACATGTACAGAAAATCCAAATTTATACAGGAAAGGGGAGAGGAGCGGCACTAGAAAAAAAACAAGGAATCTGAGTTGTTGCTTATCTCACCACTGATTTGAGAGGTCAGAACATAACATTTGATAACTTTCGCACTTCATACAATTTGGGTCAGCTGCTGCTTTAAAGGAAACTGACTATCGTAGGAAACATATGGAAAAATAAGCCAGAGCTTCCATGACGGACAAGTCGGAACACTGCTATTCATTTTACTTCACAAATGACACTGCGGTGGTCAGCTATATTTCTGTCCACCCCGATAGCTGAGTGGTCGCCGGACGGTAACTCAGCGTGTTTGGTCAGAGGGTTAGTTGCCCGCTGTAATAAAAATACTGAGTTAATCGATCACTGATGAACTTGAACAAGCAACATGGGACATCCGCCCAGAACAAAAAGAACAAACTCTAACGAACAAACTGAGATTTTTTTTTAAAAAAGTGGTTAGCGTGAATGATTGCTATTCTACGGGTCCGGGTTCGAATCCCGACTGGGTGTTTTGCTGTCTTCATCACAGTTTCATCCCCATCCGGAGCGCAGGTCACCCAGTGAGGCGTGGGATGTAGTAAGACCTGCACCAAGGCGGCCGGACCTGCCCCGCAAGGGACTCCCGGCCAATGACGCCAAACGCTCATTTCCATTTGCATTTCCCATTATATTTCTAAGAGAAATAACTGTGTTGTACTAACAAGCACTCTCTACCTATTAGTGAAGTTCGGTGGCAGGAGGAACAAGACTTCTGGTCAGGTGACTACAGGGTTATAAACACAAAATCAAATAGGGGTAATGCAGGAGTAGGTTTAATAATGAATAGGAAAATAGGAATGCGGGTAAGCTACTACAAACAGCATAGTGAACGCATTATTGTGGCCAAGATAGATACGAAGCCCACACCTACTACAGTAGTACAAGTTTATATGCCAACTAGCTCTGCAGATGATGAAGAAATTGAAGAAATGTACGATGAAATAAAAGAAATTATTCAGATAGTGAAGGGAGACGAAAATTTAATAGTAATGGGTGACTGGAATTCGAGTGTAGGAAAAGGGAGAGAAGGAAACATAGTAGGTGAATATGGATTGGGGCTAAGAAATGAAAGAGGAAGCCGCCTAGTAGAATTTTGCACAGAGCACAACTTAATCATAGCTAACACTTGGTTTAAGAATCATGAAAGAAGGTTGTATACGTGGAAGAACCCTGGAGATACTAAAAGGTATCAGATAGATTATATAATGGTAAGACAGAGATTTAGGAACCAGGTTTTAAGTTGTAAGACATTTCCAGGGGCAGATGTGGACTCTGACCACAATCTATTGGTTATGACCTGTAGATTAAAACTGAAGAAACTGCAAAAATGTGGGAAATTAAGGAGATGGGACCTGGATAAACTGAAAGAACCAGAGGTTGTAGAGAGTTTCAGGGAGAGCATAAGGGAACAATTGACAGGAATGGAGGAAAGAAAAACAGTAGAAGAAGAATGGGGAGCTCTGAGGGATGTAGTAGTGAAGGCAGCAGAGGATAAAGTAGGTACAAAGACGAGGGCTGCTAGAAATCCTTGGGTAACAGAAGAAATATTGAATCTAATTGATGAAAGGAGAAAATATAAAAATGCAGTAAATGAAGCAGGCAAAAAGGAATAGAAACGTCTCAAAAATGAGATCGACAGGAAGTGCAAAATGGCTAAACAGGGATGGCTAGAGGACAAATGTAAGGATGTAGAAGCTTATCTCACTAGGGGTAAGATAGATACTGCCTACAGGAAAATTAAAGAGACCTTTGGAGAGAAGAGAACCACGTGTATGAATATCAAGAGCTCAGATTTCAGCCCAGTTCTAAGCAAAGAAGGGAAGGCAGAAAGGTGGAAGGAGTATATAGAAGGTTTATACAAGGGCGATGTACTTGAGGACAATATTATGGAAATAGAAGAGGATGTAGATGAAGACGAAATGGGAGATACGATACTGCGTGAAGAGTTTGACAGAGCACTGAAAGACCTGAGTCGAAACAAGGCCCCCGGAGTAGACAACATTCCATTAGAACTACTGACGGCCTTGGGAGAGCCAGTCATGACAAAACTCTACCAGCTGGTGAACAAGATGTATGAGACAGGCGAAATACCCTCAGACTTCAAGAAGAATATAATAATTCCAATCCCAAAGAAAGCAGGTGCTGACAGATGTGAAAATTACCGAACTATCAGTTTAATAAGCCACGGCTGCAAAATACTAACGCGAATTCTTTACAGACGAATGGAAAAACTGGTAGATGCAGACCTCGGGGAGGATCAGTTTGGATTCCGTCGAAATGTTGGAACACGTGAGGCAATACTGACCTTACGACTTATCTTAGAAGAAAGATTAAGAAAAGGCAAACCTACGTTTCTAGCATTTGTAGACTTAGAGAAAGCTTTTGACAATGTTGACTGGAATACTCTTTTTCAAATTCTAAAGGTGGCAGGGGTAAAATACAGGGAGCGAAAGGCTATTTATAATTTGTACAGAAACCAGATGGCAGTAATAAGAGTCGAGGGGCATGAAAGGGAAGCAGTGGTTGGGAAAGGAGTGAGACAGGGTTGTAGCCTCTCCCCGATGTTATTCAATCTGTATATTGAGCAAGCAGTAAAGGAAATAAAAGAAAAATTTGGAGTAGGTATTAAAATTCATGGAGACGAAGTAAAAACTTTGAGGTTCGCCGATGACATTGTAATTCTGTCAGAGACGGCAAAGGACTTGGAAGAGCAGTTGAACGGAATGGACAGTGTCTTGAAAGGAGGATATAAGATGAACATTAACAAAAGCAAAACGAGGATAATGGAATGTAGTCAAATTAAATCAGGTGATGCTGAGGGAATTAGATTAGGAAATGAGACACTTAAAGGAGTAAAGGAGTTTTGCTATTTAGGAAGTAAAATAACTGATGATGGTCGAAGTAGAGAGGATATAAAATGTAGACTGGCAATGGCAAGGAAAGCGTTTCTGAAGAAGAGAAATTTGTTAACATCGAATATAGATTTATGTATCAGGAAGTCGTTTCTGAAAGTATTTGTTTGGAGTGTAGCCATGTATGGAAGTGAAACATGGACGATAACTAGTTTGCACAAGAAGAGAATAGAAGCTTTCGAAATGTGGTGCTACAGAAGAATACTGAAGATAAGGTGGATAGATCACGTAACTAATGAGGAGGTATTGAATAGGATTGGGGAGAAGAGAAGTTTGTGGCACAACTTGACTAGAAGAAGGGATCGGTTGGTAGGACATGTTTTGAGGCATCAAGGGATCACAAATTTAGCATTGGAGGGCAGCGTGGAGGGTAAAAATCGTAGAGGGAGACCGAGAGATGAGTACACTAAGCAGATTCAGAAGGATGTAGGTTGCAGTAGGTACTGGGAGATGAAGCAGCTTGCACAGGATAGAGTAGCATGGAGAGCTGCATCAAACCAGTCTCAGGACTGAAGACAACAACAACAGCTGATAAGAAGTCAAAAATGATTTTAGATTATAATTCAACCAAAGGGGCTGCAGACAAGCCTGATCAGGAACAATTCCATATCCATGCAAACCAAAAACCAATAGATCGCCAATGATAGTTTCCCACAATATTTTTGATGTTACTGCTTATAACACAAATGCATTGTGAACTTTGATCGTCCCATGTTGGAATGCTATAAAATGGACTGGAAGGAAAATATTTGTGGAGGAGCTTGTAAAATCACTAGTAGCAAAGCACATTGCATCAAACAGAAGATTCCCTGAGAATGGTCAGGAGCATCAAAGACCGCGAAGGGGTGGCAAGTGTACCCAAATCAGTAACAACTAGAGGCCCTAAGAAACGCGCAGACTGTAAGTTCTGTCCTTCAGTCAATGCCAATAATACAAAAATGTTCTGGAAAGTGTATAAACATAAATGAAAAAAAAAAAAACACATGTCATCTACTTGTGTCCAAACTGCAATGACTCAGAATATTTTTTCAGAATTTTCTTATGTTGGGTCATATTGACCCGAACAGTATATTTGTGTAGTAAGAGTGACCAGAAGAGCAGGGTTAACAATTTATGCAAGGGTGCTGCAATGTCACTGACGTCCTTCACAAATTTGCGATGGTGCCCTACTAACCTAATGAACCCTTGTAGCTCTTTTCCAGTTCTTGGCACTGGAAAATGTTTCACTTTTTCTACATTCCACAAGTCTGGCTATATCCCTGTGCCTTCGTGAAAATTCGCATTCATCTGACTGAACTTCAGCCGGTATTCCCTTAGTCTGTTGAAAATTTCTCGAAGCTTTTCATTACATTCTATCAAGGAGCTTCCATAACAAATAATATCGTCAATATAGGCCAAGCATTTGTTTCCCCGTAGCCCTGTCACTGAAATGGTAGTAGCTGCTCCTTTCAATTCCATTGGCGGCCTCCTGTATTCATAGTGTTGATATTTGGAACTGAAAGCTGTTTTCTCCCTGTCCTGGTGGATCCACTGATACCTTATCACAGCCGCTGTCTAAACCCAGAGTGTAAAAAGACTTGATCTTCCCTAAATGCTCCAATATTTCAATGGTTTCTGTAAGAATGACAACCTGTCCCCTTCCAAATCAAATTCATCATACTTTCACTGTATAACTTCTCCAATGCATATTTTTATTCTTATTTTAAGTGTTCTTCCCTCAAAGCTTCTTGAACCTACACAGCGCGATTTTTATTACTCTCTGCTTGTCCTGACGCTTCCGGTTGGAATATTCTTTTCCTTCCTCCAAGTTCCGGGTATGCCCTGCCCATGACTTGCCCAGTGTTTTCCCGCACATGATATTTTCACCTTGCCACACTCTCCCTATAAGGAAACATTATAGACCTCAACTATGGCGTAAAATTGTGTCATCACCATTCACGAATTCTAAGCTTCGAGTTTCATAATGACTAGTGGTGTTTGGACACCAGATGTGATCATTCATATTTTTATGTCTGACAAATGTTGTACGTATTTGTCTCGCAAATAGATCACTAGGCAGGAGTGTTGCAGTTGCGCTGTTCTTAATTGCTGGTATTGTAGTAAATTGGAGGACAAAAATCTTTGACTCCCCTGAACTCATCAAGCGTGAAGGAGAAATGCGACTGCTTTTCAAGCATGAAGTGTGGGATACACAGGCAGTGCGCCGTGGTCACCGAAATAATGAGTGGCGCGGGCACACGCGGGCGTCATACCTCAATTTATGGCGCGACCGCCATTATCTCGGTGACCCGCTGCGCCTGCTGCCAGCTACCTCGTGTCTGTATCTCGCGGGATGAGCCACCGTCGAACGTTTAGGTTTTTGCGGGAAAATCAATAAAAAAGTTACACGTCCCTTTACCCTGCAGCGCCGAGTTTCCGAGAAATGCGAAGAACGTCTCACTCTAAATTTCGTAGCCAACGGCAGTTCAGTAAATCGCACGTGTGATCTCACTGCGTCGCTTTCCATTGGAAACGAGTCATCAGTGACGAAAATAGCCCTGTTGGACCAACGTCACTCATTCAGATGCTGCTGAGGTAATTAAAATTTTGCAAACGTGTGTTAAAACGAAACGTACTTCAATCATAGTAGATCAAGAAATGCTCGATCGTACCTAAATATGAAAGGAATATATTTCTCACTAATATCACGAAGGGAAAAAACTCGTAACACAAAAAGTAATTAATGTAGAGTAATGGAAGTTTGAGAATTCATTTATCAAGGTAACATATTTAAGTAATTAACACTGCAACATTACAGGTAACTAAAATCGCGAGATAAGTCATTGTAAATGTGAAATTCTGGTACATCAGTGTAATGTTTTCTCTTGTCTATGTAATTATGTAGTTATGTAGTTCTCAGTTCGTTCGAGCAATCAATCATTTACAATAGGAAACACAATCATAGCTCAGTCACTCAAAATGATTCAGAAATTTTACCTGTTAGAATGAAATCAGGCGATGATTCTTCTTCGCTGCAGGCTCGTGCTTTGCGGCAGTCTGCTAATCTGTACAAATAAAATGCCTCGTATTTTTGGGAGCGTTGTATAAACAGTCGGCAAACCTCAGATCAAGCGGATATTTGGCTTTGATGAAGTTTAACCTTCCGAAGAAGTAGTGGAGCTCATGGATTATTAAATGCAGGTTCGTATACAGTCTTTCGGAAGTTCCCTTCTGATTAACAACTACGCAATATATCGATGAACATCATTAATTCTCAAATGTCAAATAATGTAAATTGTTACACACCTTTTGTATGAAGGAGCAATATATATATATATATATATATATATATATATATATATATATATATATATATATATATATATATATATCCCTTTTAATCGAACAATTTCGTATCAGTTATCTTTTGTCATAAATCTCAATATTCAGATTACAATCGGGATGCGAAAAGGTGCCTGCTCCTAAATTAAAAAAATAATTCAATATGTCAGCTATCTTTCGTACAAATCAATACATGACGTAACGTGCACCAAATATGGTGACTCCTATGTTTCATATTAACTTATTCGAATTTCGTATGTTTCATTACTTAATTTCAAATATCACAATAACCACTATAATCTGAAAAATAGGCAGTTCACAATGAATCTTAAATATGAGGTTGGGAGATGCCAAATTATCACCTTGTATTGACGAAGTTTTTCTTTACAAGTATACGAGGAAAGTAGCAGAACGCAAATACGGTAATACATTGACTAGTTGGTTGACCAGTGGCCCTTAGTGCTGCTGCAAGACCAGAAAATTGTGATTGCCTTTGTGGGTAGTTAATAATACTAGTGTTCTTCTTTTTTTTCATACTAAGATTCCACTGCCAGTTCCTCAGAAGCCATGGCATCCAGCACCAAAGATGATACCTGCATAACAAATAACACGTATTGTTCTTTAGAAGATGGTGGGAACGTCAGCTTGGACACCTAATGAAGGTTAAATTACTAATCAACATTTACAACTATTACATCCGTTTTGCGCCTCAAAAAATGGTTCAAATTGCTCTGAGCACTGTGGGACTTAACATCTATGGTCATCAGTCCCCTAGAACTTAGAACTACTTAAACCTAACTAACCTAAGGACATCACACAACACCCAGTCATCACGAGGCAGAGAAAATCCCTGACCCGGCCGGGAATCGAACCCGGGAAGCTATGCATGGGAAGCGAGAAAGCTACCGCACGACCACGACCTGCGGTCTTTGCGCCTCATATAAGTTCACTGGACAAAGACTCGGTAACCCCAGGGGACATTATGCTAATGTGGTGAAACACCACGTAAGTTGATAATCTGACACGATAGCCATGCATGTTATAGTGTTGCAGCCAGGACGGGAAGGTGCGTCAGAACCATATATTGAATCCGCCCAGAGTGTAAGCAAACACGGATGTAGTTTTTAGGCTGTTTCCCACATCCAACTAGATGGATACAGGATGTTTACCCAAGTCCCGTCTCAATTACATTACTCACAAATATTTTGGTAACCTTTGCTACTCCATCTCTGGCAGTTACGAGGAGAAGGGCATCTGGCCACTCCTTAAATTCGACATGCCACATTTGTTAATAATCATGCTAAACCTGCGACGGCGCGAGGGCAAAGGAACAAGAGAAACAAAATAGTAGACCTTGTAAGTTGACGGAATTTGGGCTAAAAGTTTTATTGCAGGGGTTGCGAATTGTACAAAGCTACAAACTGCGTCAACAGGCGAGTCAGAAAGTGTGCAGCTAAGGGCACAAGCATGATTTAGTGATGATGTAATTGAAAAGCTTCGGAGGACAGTAAAATGGGAGTGGAAAATGGTTTGTCTTCTCGGCTCAGGAGGACATTACATGTCTCCAACATGTATGCTGTCCGCCCCCGGTAGCTGAGTGGTGAGCGTGACAGAATGTCAATCCTAAGGGCCCGAGTTCGATTACCGCCTGGGTTACAGAATTTCTCCGCTCAGGGACTGGGTGTTTTGTTGTCCTGATTGTCATCATCTCATCCCCATCGACGAGCAAGTCGCCGAAGTGGCGTCAAATCGAAACACTTGCATCCAGCGAACAGTCAACCCGACTGGAGGCCCTAGTCAAACGACATTAAATTAACGTGTATGCTGTGCTTAATTGAGTGAATAGGTAGCTCTTCCAGCAAACACTGTTGGTATTTTCTGATCCCATATATTGTAGGATATTCCCTAGCACTATAATATTTGATGAGGCTGGTGAAAGTATATCCTTCTTCTTCTTCTTCCTCTGCTCTTCTTCTGCCTCCATCCACCACCATGTGTGACACCTGACTAATACTTTCTGTAATTAGCTTAAACATTTCAGAGGGAGACTGTTCCCACTTCATCTTTACCAATATTAAGAATCGTAAATTCCAACAAATATGCTTCTGCACCTTGATGACCCTACGTTTTGTCAACATGATGCTGCATACTAAAGCAACTTGGAGACTGTTCACAACTTATGGTCTCTGGGACAAGCTGTGGTGATGGGTTTTTATCCTCATTAACTTAATCTCAGATTCATGTCGATGTACTTACTCATTCATATCCTCAATCATGGTGTAGGGAAGCAGCCTACTCACGCTGTATAAAATTCACAGCAGCCTTCCATTGTGTGCCAGCCAGTCCGCTGTACCTAGCTCTGACGTCATAAATGTTGCGCAATACTTTAAAAACCAGGTAAATAACCTGAAACGTTTCTAGGATGTCAGGAGTAATACTAAATCAATATGTCTTGAATATCAGTTCAATAAATTTACCCATTTTCGAAATTTGGACGTTTTTATGTAAAAATCATTGGCGCAACAGAAAAGAGCTACAAACTTAAAAATTTATATTTAGATTCCTTTTGTATAATAATTTAATAGACACAGTATTCTGGATCTCACAAATTAAAATTTTAGTTGAAATTTATGATTTTCTGGTTTTTGTCTTAAAAATTAAGGAAGCAAGATAGATTAAGTAGGAGAATAAATAAGGCTAGGATGTTTAAATTTACGTAGAACGGAGATACCCTACAATCATAAAGATGTAAGAAGTTTCAATGGAATAACTATAAAACTATAGGGATAGCGTATCTCCAAAGGGCAAGTTCAGAGGTCGTCTACTGCGTGTAGTGTAATTAAATTAATTCTCTCGCCCAAAATGTTGGACTTAGCCACATCAGACTTTTATTATGATTCCGTACCTGTGTGCTGATTGCAC
The DNA here is from genome assembly GCF_023897955.1 of Schistocerca gregaria. NCBI lineage: Eukaryota > Metazoa > Arthropoda > Insecta > Orthoptera > Acrididae > Schistocerca > Schistocerca gregaria. The sequence goes on from NC_064931.1 coordinate 842,371,200, forward strand.
ATGTAAATTGAGAGCTTCATTGGCCATCAGAAAAGGAAGCAATGATTTATTTAATAACTTAAAGTGCTGCATTACTAGCCCAGCGGCTAGTCGGGACAGCGGAATTAATCAGGCGTTCCTTTAGCCGTTCGCACCGCGGCTTTATACACTCCTGGAAATGGAAAAAAGAACACATTGACACCGGTGTGTTACACCCACCATACTTGCTCCGGACACTGCGAGAGGGCTGTACAAGCAATGATCACACGCACGGCACAGCGGACACACCAGAAACCGCGGTGTTGGCCGTCGAATGGCGCTAGCTGCGCAACATTTGTGCACCGCCGCCGTCAGTGTCAGCCAGTTTTCCGTGGCATACGGAGCTCCATCGCAGTCTTTAACACTGGTAGCATGCCGCGACAGCGTGGACGTGAACCATATGTGCAGTTGACGGACTTTGAACGAGGGCGTATGGTGGGCATGCGGGAGGCCGGGTGGACGTACCGCCGAATTGCTCAACAAGTGGGGCGTGAGGTCTCCACAGTACATCGATGTTGTCGCCAGTGGTCGGCGGAAGGTGCACGTGCCCGTCGACCTGGGACCGGACAGCAGCAACGCACGGATGCACGCCAAGACCGTAGGATCCTACGCAGTGCCGTAGGGGACCGCACCGCCACTTCCCAGCAAATTATGGACACTGTTGCTCCTGGGGTATCGGCGAGGACCATTCGCAACCGTCTCCATGAAGCTGGGCTACGGTCCCACACACCATTAGGCCCCAACATCGTGCAGCCCGCCTCCAGTGGTGTCGCGACAGGCGTGAATGGAGGGACGAATGGAGACGTGTCGTCTTCAGCGATGAGAGTCGCTTCTGCCTTGGTGCCAATGATGGTCGTATGCGTGTTTGGCGCCGTGCAGGTGAGCGCCACAATCAGGACTGCATACGACCGAGGCACACAGGGCCAACACCCGGCATCATAGTGGGGGGAGCGATCTCCTACACTGGTCGTACACCTCTGGTGATCGTCGAGGGGACACTGAATAGTGCACGGTACATCCAAACCGTCATCGAACCCATCGTTCTACCATTCCGAGGCCGGCAAGGGAACTTGCTGTTCCAACAGGACAATGCACGTCCGCATGTATCCCTTGCCACCCAACGTGCTCTAGAAGGTGTAAGTCAACTACCCTGGCCAGCAAGATCTCCGGATCTGTCCCCCATTGAGCATGTTTGGGACTGGATGAAGCGTCGTCTCACGCGGTCTGCACGTCCAGCACGAACGCTGGTCCAACTGAGGCGCCAGGTGGAAATGGCATGGCAAGCCGTTCCACAGGACTACATCCAGCATCTCTACGATCGTCTCCATGGGAGAATAGCAGCCTGCATTGCTGCGAAAGGTGGATATACACTGTACTAGTGCTGACATTGTGCATGCTCTGTTGCCTGTGTCTATGTGCCTGTGGTTCTGTCAGTGTGATCATGTGATGTATCTGACCCCAGTAATGTGTCAATAAAGTTTCCCCTTCCTGGGACAATGAATTCACGGTGTTCTTATTTCAATTTCCAGGAGTGTATATAAGAACGCTGCACGAGGAAATAAGGCCCCAGTTCTCTCCAGACGCTGATCAGCGCACTACCTGTGCCGGGAGTCGCGTCTCGTCGGTATCATTGCTATAAACAGCCGCGGATGCGGTAATAAATTACTCGGGATACGCATAGCCAAGAAACCATTTTCGAGTGAAGTGTTAAGTCTGGGATGACTTTGATGATCTATCTTCAGTTGGCGTATGTCGTATTTTCACGTGCCGCCGCGGGACAGACATTCTACCATTATTTAGCGTGGCGTTTGATGAACATTATCATCAAATTACGGCGAGCATCCACTTAAACATTTAATTTGTACAGTTACAGTTGCATCAGCGCATTAGACTCTGAACTGCTCTGGTAGTTTGATTGTGTGGATTCTTTTTGGTCTGTGACTTTCAGAATATAGTGAACATTTTTGAAAGAATCGTTTTTGATTATGAATCCCAGACAATCTCCTAATTCCTCAGAGCTATAAACTGTAGCTATAAGTGTATTTGTCAGTTGACGTGGGCACTAGGAATTCTAATTACAGGCTTCACGTTTTGCTAATCACTTTCTGGTTGCCAATATTGTAGTTAGAGAGCCGGTGCTGAGAACGGCAAACAACAGCATTAAATAAATCATAGGAACATTTTAATAACAAATATTTCCATACGCCGCCCCACAATGGGTTATACAGCTCAACCTATACAGATGTGAACCCAACCATTTCCATTAATCTTGTGTGGAAACCACTGCCCCTCTACATGTGTTTCCGCCGCGAGGATTTAGCCGAGCGGCCTACGACGCTGCAGTCATGGACTGTGCGGCTGGTCCCGGTGGAGGTTCGACTCCTCCCTCGAGCATGGGTGTGTGTTTGTCCTTAGGATAATTTAGGATTTCACACACATTTGAACTTATATATAAATTGTGTTAATTTTGCGTTTATTGTCGCGATTTTTCTATCGAAGTGTAAACCTTACATTGTTGGTTTTTTTCCATCCAGTTGGAAAGGATGCATTATATAAATGCAAATTTATCCATAGTCTACAATATACTAACACAGGTACGAGGGTTGTCCATAACATAAGATTCCCAATTACTTTCCACTATGGAAAACATGTTTCTTATCATTGAATAATACTTTTGTGCAAAGCTTAGACTTTTACCTTTCTTTCGACATAATCGCCGTAGAGATCAATGCCTTTTGGCATGTGGTGTACCATCTTCTGCATACCTGCAACACAGAACACTCCCACAGCACCACAAAAGTAGCTTAAAACCTCTTGTTTCAGGTCCTCCCCCGTTATTAAATGCATCTCACCCATATGTTTTTTTCAATTCAAGGACGGGATGTAAGTCACTTGAGACTATGTCTGGGCTATGCAAATTTATTGATGAGATTGGTTTTGACACCGGTGATGTGCAGACGAGCATTGGCCTGATGGTAAACCACTCTCTTCGTGAACCTGCCACTCCTCTTGTTGTGCATCGTGCAGAGAAGGTTCTTCAGTGATTCACAGTAGCGCTTCCCACAGATTGTTGTACCAATAGGCGCGAATTTGCACAACAGAAACCCCCTCCAGTTCCCAAACACACTCGCCATCACTTGGTCGGCAGATAGTGTTTGTTTAAACTTCTACACCTTCGGCAATGCCAGATGTTTCATGATTGTTGTTTCATTATCAGTGTTGTGTAGTGGCCTCAGTGCTCGTACTCAGTGACAATGGAGTCCAAGAATTCCTTATCATCATTTGTTTGTAGGCCTGAGGAAATTGCGGGTCACTTCCACACGTTTCCATTTGAGGTCTTCCACAAACATTTTTGGGATCTACCTTGCACAAACCCTGGAATATCCTAAATGGACTGTCAAAACTTTGTCAGTTTTTGTCTTACAGACATCAAGGGTCGTCTCATAGATCTCCCATTCTGTCATCCTTCCATCCTTCATCACTGCTTCTTTCACTTACACAATAGTTTCGTCCGAAACCAATGGCTGTACAGAACGCTGTTCATCATCGAAGTCTGTACGTGCATCTTTGAATTCTCTGCACTGACACATGTTTAAATATCATACACATATCTGTATAAGCTTGACACAGCTGAGAATGAATGTGTACCGGCGCAGTCTGTTTTGCACAAAGAAAACGAAACACAGAGTGTAATTCGTAGCTGGTGTGAAACGCGAGTGGGAACTCCTTCTCAACGGCTACCAAGCCGTGACTGACTGTCGCTGACAGCCCACTAGGGAGGGAAATGGGAAGAGGGAGAACCAAGCTATACGACAGTGTTGCCACATCCTCCATAACAGCGTTCGTCGCGACTGCTGGTCCTTGGGAACCTTATTTTACAGATAGCCTTTGTACATATTGGCACACTAACTTTTATGCAGAATCTTCTGAATGTTTCATCTATATTGGCCTTGGTTTAGTTTCTTCGTTTTATAAGTAACCTTAAAGCCATGCTCCGAATTTCTTCAGCAATCCCAGCATATGGCAAGAAATTCCTATATGTGCATATTAAATATGCTTTAAATTTGCATTGTTCTGTTGAAAGCAGTGGTACCAATGTCTGTATTAACCGTGACCTACTGCTTCAGGATTCAGGAGTGTGACTGGTCCAAATAGAATGAATCGATTAGCATATGGCGGCATAAATAGTAATATTTTCGTATACATCTGGGTTTGTCACTGTGACGATGTCAAATATATATACACTCTTCGGCTTTACTTTTTCAAGCAGTGGAATACTGCTGCTTTGCTGAATATCTGGTGCATGACTCTGTCAGTGCTGTGCAAAATCTCCTAAAATAGCTGACATTTGGGCTGGAATAGGGGTTATAGAGGAATATATACGTGCACAAAGTGGATCCCCTAAGGGTGTGTTAACAGTGACAGAGTAAAGTCTGGTCTGTCTGTAGTCTGAGGATACAACAATTAAAGCATTTATATTATGTGTAACTAGTGATCAATTCTCCATCTTCTTCTTCCACTTGTTCTTTTTCCAGTTTGCAGTATCGTTGCTGGAGCAGTGGGTTACTATAAGACTCTTGTGATGGGAATGTTTTGCCCACACGGGCATGACAATGGGTACGCATTCACATTGGCCTACATATTACAGATAACACACTTAGCTCTTTAACGTTTTTATTATTTGTAAACACTTGCATATAGCTCGGTATATGCATAGTCTTAAATAAGATCGCAGTGTGTGCCTATATCTGGCATATTGAGCTCATATATTGCTACTAGTATAGAGGTAGAACATGGGTCACAGAGCTGCGTGATAATTTCTTCTGACAGGTGAAGAATTTGGCAGAGTGAAAATCTAATTCTGGAAACATCCCCCAGGCTGTGGCTAAGCCATGTCTCCGCAATATCCTTTCTTTCAGGAGTGCTAGTTCTGCAAGTTTCGCAGAAGAGCTTCTGTAAAGTTTGGAAGGTAGGAGACGAGGTACTGGCAGAAGTAAAGCTGTGAGTACCGGACGTGAGTCGTGCTTCGGAAGCTCAGTTGGTAGAGCACTTGCCCGCGAAAGGCAAAGATCCCGAGTTCGAGTCTCGGTCGGGCACACAGTTTTAATCTGCCAGGAAGTTTCATATCAGCGCACACTCCGCTGCAGAGTGAAAATCTCATTCTGGAAACATCCCCCAGGCTGTGGCTAAGCCATGTCTCCGCAATATCCTTTCTTTCAGGAGTGCTAGTTCTGCAAGTTTCGCAGAAGAGCTTCTGTAAAGTTTGGAAGGTAGGAGACGAGGTACTGGCAGAAGTAAAGCTGTGAGTACCGGACGTGAGTCGTGCTTCGGAAGCTCAGTTGGTAGAGCACTTGCCCGCGAAAGGCAAAGATCCCGAGTTCGAGTCTCGGTCGGGCACACAGTTTTAATCTGCCAGGAAGTTTCATATCAGCGCACACTCCGCTGCAGAGTGAAAATCTCATTCTGGAAACATCCCCAGGCTGTGGCTAAGCCATGTCTCCGCAATATCCTTTCTTTCAGGAGTGCTAGTTCTGCAAGTTTCGCAGAAGAGCTTCTGTAAAGTTTGGAAGGTAGGAGACGAGGTACTGGCAGAAGTAAAGCTGTGAGTACCGGACGTGAGTCGTGCTTCGGAAGCTCAGTTGGTAGAGCACTTGCCCGCGAAAGGCAAAGATCCCGAGTTCGAGTCTCGGTCGGGCACACAGTTTTAATCTGCCAGGAAGTTTCATATCAGCGCACACTCCGCTGCAGAGTGAAAATCTCATTCTGGAAACATCCCCCAGGCTGTGGCTAAGCCATGTCTCCGCAATATCCTTTCTTTCAGGAGTGCTAGTTCTGCAAGTTTCGCAGAAGAGCTTCTGTAAAGTTTGGAAGGTAGGAGACGAGGTACTGGCAGAAGTAAAGCTGTGAGTACCGGACGTGAGTCGTGCTTCGGAAGCTCAGTTGGTAGAGCACTTGCCCGCGAAAGGCAAAGATCCCGAGTTCGAGTCTCGGTCGGGCACACAGTTTTAATCTGCCAGGAAGTTTCATATCAGCGCACACTCCGCTGCAGAGTGAAAATCTCATTCTGGAAACATCCCCCAGGCTGTGGCTAAGCCATGTCTCCGCAATATCCTTTCTTTCAGGAGTGCTAGTTCTGCAAGTTTCGCAGAAGAGCTTCTGTAAAGTTTGGAAGGTAGGAGACGAGGTACTGGCAGAAGTAAAGCTGTGAGTACCGGACGTGAGTCGTGCTTCGGTAGCTCAGTTGGTAGAGCACTTGCCCGCGAAAGGCAAAGATCCCGAGTTCGAGTCTCGGTCGGGCACACAGTTTTAATCTGCCAGGAAGTTTCACAGCTACTGTTGTTTAACCTGAAGTTAACATTAAACAACATAATTACCATGTCATATGCTGCAACAACTTCGCCTCACTTGCTATGTGCCTCGAAATCTTTGCCCTTTGCCGGTTCTCTCAGGACTGGATGACCTATTTATCCATCACTATTAATGATTATTATTTTCAGCAGTTTATGCCACTTTTTTACCAAATTTGTCAGCTTTGGTTACTGTGTAAATGGTTGTTAACTTGTGTGAGGGCAGTGAATGTATACTGCAAGTTGTGACCAAGATGCATCTCCGAATACAGCCATTACTTCGCTCTTAATGCAGAACAGTGACAGCACAACTTCGGTGGATTGAAGAAATTATCTTAACCATACCATATGGATATTCCCTAATATGTTCCATTATTTTAGCTGGTGGGCTATGGCTCCCAAAAAGAAGACAAAGGTCATGTTACTGCCAATGAAATGTTCAAGTGCTTGAAATCAAGAAATATTTTTAAAGTACTTTTGGAGATTTATGTGAAACTTATTGGAGGATGTCACAGTTTGAAGGCTGTAGATTATTATTTGTTTCCAATACAGTTATTCCTTTGCCATGTGATACCTCAGCCTGATGTAACTTGCTGCCTCAAGTGTTTAAAACTTTGATGTTGGTTTCTGGGTATGACTCCTGCTATAAAATTTATAATATGAAGGCATAATTCCAGAATGACGGACCTCCGCTTACTGCACTGCATTGTGTTGGTCGTAAACAAGAAAATAAAAAATTATTTTCTTCTCAGTGAATTTCCTTTGTAAATAACAATATGTGAAAAAATTGCACAGATTAACATGTAAATTAGACTAAGGGAATGTTCAGGGATCAAACATGCTACTCAGTTAGCTACAGTGAGTGCGTCTTTTCCTGAGCTCTTATTTCATATCTAACTACTGCTACTGTCAGAAGCGCAGCAGCAGCTTCATGCCCCAGCCATTATAAAGATGGATGGCTTATTGGAGGTGACAGGAGGTGGCGGCTGGAGGTGATACCAGCAGTGGGTGCAAGCAAGCTCTATTTTTTGAGACAGGGAAGAATAAATAAGTATAACTTCGTACGAAATATGCTGTGTTTTTTATGCAATTTGAACATTCATTGTGTAGCGCAGTATTTCAGAAACAGCTCTCTTCTAGAAGACTTATTTTTCGCCTGTATAGCATTTAATCTAACAGTCGGGACTATGTAAATAGGAATGCCATCTGTGAAAGCCGCCTCTACATACTTTATTGGAGCTACACTTATATATTTTAGTACGGGGGCGAGGGGGGGGGGGGGGGAATACATTCATTTATAATCTGCTCCAGTTGCGTCCTATTTAAATAACTGTTACTCAAATAGACAAAAAAGTACTATATGGACACCAATGGCACGGTCTATTTACAATGGTCATTAAGGCACAATACAGATCATTTACTTTTACCACAGTACAATGTCTTAGGTATATGTTCATGTCACATGAGCATAATTCAAACATTGCCTCTCCCTACATATCAGCTATGGACATCTTATGCCAAAAAATTGAAACGTCAATAGGATGTGTTATAGGTCACATTCGCTCACCACATTCTTCGCGTTATGCATCATCATGCCACGAAGGTAGCCCAAATCATACCGTGAACTTTACGCCCCATATGTTGTGCGTTTTCAACTTCTGTAACTTCTTCAGGTTCATTGTCAGATGTTAGGCCTACATTCACACGTTTAGAACAACTAGAAGTCATATGTTTTGTGTTGGAAAATAACAGTAGTCTTATAAGACCTAGCTGAAACTTGGTGCGCTTAAAAGTTCGTACAGTGGCTGCTACAATGGGGGCGGTACCGAATATTCAAATTATAGGTCTCATAAATCGGGAAGACCACCTATAGGCTTCTGCTGCTGTGACAGAATGGACTGTAGTATTTTGAAAGCCTCAGTGTCTTCGTCCAGTAGTTGAGCTACTACAGAACAGGGGCACACTGCAGTGCTGATGCAGTAAATAACAAAACGTTACTATAATCGAATGTATTTATAGAATATTAATAACGATATCAAAATACACTCCTGGAAATTGAAATAAGATCAACGTGAATTCATTGTCCCAGGAAGGGGAAACTTTATTGACACATTCCTGGGGTCAGATACATCACATGATCACACTGACAGAACCACAGGCACATAGACACAGGCAACAGAGCATGCACAATGTCGGCACTAGTACAATGTATATCCACCTTTCGCAGCAATGCAGGCTGCTATTCTCCCATGGAGACGATCGTAGAGATGCTGGATGGAGTCCTGTGGAACGGCTTGCCATGCCATTTCCACCTGGCGCCTCAGTTGGACCAGCGTTCGTGCTGGACGTGCAGACCGCGTGAGACGACGCTTCATCCAGTCCCAAACATGCTCAATGGGGGACAGATCCGGAGATCTTGCTGGCCAGGGTAGTTGACTTACACCTTCTAGAGCACGTTGGGTGGCAAGGGATACATGCGGACGTGCATTGTCCTGTTGGAACAGCAAGTTCCCTTGCCGGTCTAGGACTGGTAGAACGATGGGTTCGATGACGGTTTGGATGTACCGTGCACTATTCAGTGTCCCCTCGACGATCACCAGAGGTGTGCGGCCAGTGTAGGAGATCGCTCCCCACACCATGATGCCGGGTGTTGGCCCTGTGTGCCTTGGTCGTATGCAGTCCTGATTGTGTCGCTCACCTGCACGGCGCCAAACACGCATACGACCATCATTGGCACCAAGGCAGAAGCGACTCTCATCACTGAAGACGACACGTCTCCATTCGTCCCTCCATTCACGCCTGTCGCGACACCACTGGAGGCAGGCCGCACGATGTTGGGGCGTGAGCGGAAGACGGCCTAACGGTGTGCGGGACCGTAGCCCAGCTTCATGGAGACGGTTGCGAATGGTCCTCGCCGATACCCCAGGAGCAACAGTGTCCCTAATTGGTGGGAAGTGGCGGTGTGGTCCCCTATGGCACTGCGTATGATCCTACGGTCTTGGCGTGCATCCGTGCGTCGCTGCGGTCCGGTCCCAGATCGACGGGCACGTGCACCTTCCGCCGACCACTGGCGACAACATCGATGTACTGTGGAGACCTCACGCCCCACGTGTTGAGCAATTCGGCGGTACGTCCACCCGGCCTCCCGCATGCCCACTATACGCCCTCGCTCAAAGTCCGTCAACTGCACATACGGTTCACGTCCACGCTGTCGCGGCATGCTACCAGTGTTAAAGACTGCGATGGAGCTCCATATGCCACGGCAAACTGGCTGACACTGACGGCGGCGGTGCACAAATGCTTCGCAGCTAGCGCCATTCGACGGCCAACACCGCGGTTCCTGATGTGTCCGCTGTGCCGTGCGTGTGATCATTGCTTGTACAGCCCTCTCGCAGTGTCCGGAGCAAGTATGGTGGGTCTGACACACCGGTGTCAATGTGTTCTTTTTTCCATTTCCAGGAGTGTATTATTAAGAGATACAGTCTTCCAAATCTAACAGTCTTATTTTCTTAGTATTCCTGCAGGCCCTGGCTGGCCCGTTATGGTGATCCTTTCACAATGACACGCAAAACTCGAATGAGGGGAGCTTACACAACTGTGTTCATAATCTAATAACGGTAAGGAATAGAGAACTTGATTATTGGTCCCGGAGTTTCCCACTTTTCTGTTGGTCCAGGTAGGGGAGGGGAAGGAGTATAGGTACGAAAGGTGTTCCCCTGGGTTACTCTGAATATGCCATGTGCAACTGCCAGTGATATTCCGTATGGTGGGGGGGGGGGGGGGGGGGGAGGGAGGCGATATGGGATGACCTTTAATATAACCAGCCCAAGTGTTTAAATTGATACCAGAATTCTTTATCAATGACTTTGAGTGAAGGTAATTATCTTGGCTTCAACCAGCGGTAATAGACTGCTCACATGCAGACAGTACAGGCCTACTAACTTTAACATGTATTTGCACTGGGATTTTAGACAGCATACTGCTTCCAAGAGATCTCAAGAAAAGGCAAGGCAAGGCTACGCTGAACACTTTCTCTATCCAGGTAGGTTAGAAGTTCCATCTTATTTGGAGTAGCCGAGACTCGTATGGAAATGTGATGTTTTGTTCTACAGTGGCCTTTATTATTGTTGTGAGCACAACTTTCAGTGCACCTGTATCTGTTGCCACAGTAAGGGAAACTTCAACAATGGACACCTTGTTAATAGAGTATGGTGCTTTAGCTATTGTCACAATGTCTGCGAGAAAACTTGCTTTCGTGGAAACAACCCCATATCCTAACTTAGGGTCAGCTTGGCTGTACGATGCTGCATGGCCAAGCGAACAATGTGGCAATTCTCTCGGGTGCAAACTGCATGGAGATATTGAGATTCTGACTAGTGTTGACTATCGTCCTCCCGAATCTACCTATGCCATAGTTGCCTGACACTCATGAATCCCAACTAAGGCGACCACAAATATCTCGCAACGATAAAAAGCAGCCTCGATAGCTCACAATCCTGCGGCCGTCGAATTCTGACACTTGCTGGTAGATGTTTCTGCTTCTTGTTCGAAGTGTAGCACTATCTTCTCACAAAAAACCTTCACTAAAATCTAATTTTGTGTGTTAATCTCGGTGTACAATCATTCCTCATACAAACAACTTAGGTGGCGGTACTCATACTTACTCAATGCGGTTGCACTGAACTGCAAACCATATCCATTTTGAAGCAAGTAGTTCTCTTCATGCCTGACTGATGTCTGTTGCAATCCGTCTTTGTGATGTTGGAGTTTAATGGCTAGCAGTGTACACTGAATGGTGGATGTGTCTTATCAGGCTAGTTGTCTTGCCTCAGTTGAGTACAATACTAGATTTTCTCTCTATCGATCACTTTCTGGTATTTACTTAGCTGTCATTTTGACGTTCGTACGAAGATTTAAATGGGAAGTACAAAACAAGCCTCCTCTGTACTCTATAGATTATTTTAAAGCGTTTACCGACAGTATGCAAGATCAGAGCTCAGAGCTCCTTAGGAAACTTGGTCCAACTCATTAGCAAAATTTTACTCTTGAACTAACTGAACTCACCGTCATTTCATTCAGTCTGATTTTTGTGACGCAGAACAGATTTTGATTGTAAATACGAGTTTCACTTCGTTTGAATATTGCTTTAAGCTCTTTTTAGCTGTGTACTGTCAGTGATGAAGACTCACTGTCCAGGATAAAGTGCTGCATTCTATTATCGAAAAAGTTATACAGCCTACCAGTTTTCTGTGAAATTACTCCATATGAGTGTATCTTGATCCTGCCGACAGAAGACAGCGACGGGGTCAGGAAGCTACGAGTAATTCCGGATCCCATAGCATGACTACCACCATTATCTCCTTAGCTGAGGTCCTTTTTATGCTCAGTAAGGTATACACTGAGGTGATAAACGTCATGCGATACCTCCTAATGTCGGGTCCGATATCATTTTTCCCGGAATAATGCAGCAGCTTTACGTGGCATTGACTCAACAAGTCCCTGGAAACCCACTGTAGAAAATTGAGCAATGCTGCCGATATACCCTTCCGTAACTGCAGACGGTACCAGAGAGGCAATTCTGACGTTGTGGTTGATAATGGAAGCAAGACTAAAGAAATTCAAGATACGTTCGTAGGATTTATCGACCTGAATACAGCGTTAGAGACGGTAAAATGGTGCAAGATATTCGAAATTCTAGTAAAGATAGCGATAAGTTACAGGGCCAGACGGGTAATATAGAATATGTACAAGAGCTAAGAAGGAATAATAAGACTGGACGACCAAGAACGAAGTGCTAGGATTAAAATGGGTGTAAGACAGAGATTTATTCTTTCACCCCTACTGTTCAATCTGCATATCAAAGAAGCAATGCTGGGAATAAAAGAAATGTTCAGATGTGGAATTAAAATTCGAGGTAAAACGGTATTAGTAAAACGATTCGCTGATGACATTGCTGTCCTGAGTAAAAGTGAAGAAGAGATGGTTAAAATGGCTCTGAGCACTATGGGACTTAACATCTGTGGTCTTCAGTCCTCTAGAACGTAGGACTACTTAAACCTAACTAACCTAAAGACGTCACACATATCCATGCCCGAGGCAGGTTTCGAACCTGCGACCGTAGCCGTCACACGGTTCCACACTGAAGCGCCTAGAACCACACGGCCACACCGGCCGGCAAAACTGAAGAAGAGTTGCATTGTTTCTTAAATTGGATGAACAGTCTAATGAGTAAAGATAATGGACTGAGAGTAAATCGAAGAAAGACGAAAGTAATGAGAAGTAGCACAAATGCGAATAGCGAGAAACTTAACATCAGGATTAATGGTCACAAAGTAGATGAAGTTAAGGAATTCTGCTGCCAATGGCGGACGGAGGAAGGAGTACATTGAAATCAGACTACTACTGGAAAAAAGGGAATTACTGGCCTAGAGAAGTCTACTGGAATCAAACATCGGCCTTAACTTGAGAAAGAAATTTCTGATAATGTACGTTTTTAGCACAGAATTGTAAGGTAGTGAAACATGGACTGTGGGAAAACCGGAACAGAAGAGAATCGAAGCATTTGAAACGTGGTACAATAGACGAGTGTTGACAATTACGTGGACTGATAACATAAGGAATGAGGCGGTTCAGCGCAGAATAAGAGAGGAAAGCAATATGTGGAAAACGCTGACAAGGAGAAGGGACGTGATGATAGGATATCTGCTACGACATCAGGGAGCTGTAGATGGTAAAAACTAAAGAGAAACACAGAGAGTACCATACATTCAACAAGTAACTGAGAGTGTAGATTTCAAGTACAACTCTGAGATGAAGAGGCTGGCACAAGAGAGGAATTCGTGGTGGGCCGCATAAAACCAATCAGAAGACTGATGAAAAAATAAATGAAAGAAAATTGTTAAAGTGTTTCGGGTGTAGGATTTTGTGCACGAGCTGACGTCTCGATTATGTCATAAATGTTCGATGTTCGATGGGTTTCATGTCGGGTGATCTGCGTGGCCAAATTACTCGCTCTAATCGTCTAGAATATTCTTCAAACCAGTCACGAACAGTTGTGGCCCGGTGAATATGGCTCATTGTCATCGACAAAAATACAATCTTTGTTTGGAAACATGAATTTCATGAATGGCTCCAGATGGTCTCCAAATAGCCCAACAAAACCATTTCTAATCAGTGACCGCTTCAGTTGGCCACAGGACCTAGTCAATTCCATGTAAATTGAGCTCACGCCATGACTTGTATCCTTGAATTCGTGGGGCGTGCGCCACTCTAGAACCCTACCATCAGCTCTTCCCAATTGAAATCGGAACTCATCTGAAAATCACGGTTTTCCAATCGTCTAGGGGTCAACCCATATGATCGCGAGCCATGGAGGGGCGCTGCAGGCAATTTCATACTGTTTGCAAAGGCTCGGGGCGGACGTGTTAAGACGTTCGTTTAAGTTCGTTGATGATCGATTAACTTAGTTTTTTTGTTATAGAGGGCACGTAACCCTCTGACCGAACACGCTGAGCTACCACGCCGGCAAATCCATCTGAGCCTCCGAGGACACAGAGGACAGCGCGACTGCAGGAATTTATCTCCGGCAAACCTCACGCGAAACCCACATTCTCAACGTACTGTCCCGCACAACATTCGTAGTGCCCCCGCCCATTATACTCATTACTCGCGGTGCGTTGCCGATTCCCGTAAGACACGGCCGAAAGAACAGATACATCTACATCTACATGACTACTCTGCAATTCACATTTAAGTGCTTGGCAGAGGGTATATCGAACCACAATCATACTATCTCTCTACTATTCCACTCCCGAACAGCGAGCGGGAAAAACGAACACCTAAACCTTTCTGTTCGAGCTCTGATTTCTCTTATTTTATTTTGATGATCATTCCTACCTATGTAGGTTGGGCTCAACAAAATATTTTCGCATTCGGAAGAGAAAGTTGGTGACTGAAATTTCGTAAAAAGGTCTCGCCGCGACGAAAAACGTCTATGCTGTAATGACTTCCATCCCCACTCGTGTATCATATCTGCCACACTCTCTCCCCTATAACGTGATAATACAAAACGAGCTGCCCTTTTTTGCACCCTTTCGATGTCCTCCGTCAATCCCACCTGGTAAGGATCCCACACCGTGCAGCAATATTCTAACAGAGGACGAACGAGTGTAGTGTAAGCTGTCTCTTTAGTGGACTTGTTGCATCTTCTAAGTGTCCTGCCAATGAAACGCAACCTTTGGCTCGCCTTCCCCACAATATTATCTGTGTGGTCTTTCCAACTGAAGTTGTTCGTAATTTGAACACTAAGGTACTTAGTTGAATTGACAGCCTTGAGAATTGTACTATTTATCGAGTAATCGAATTCCAACGGATTTCTTTTGGAACTCATGTGGATCATCTCACACTTTTCGTTATTTAGCGTCAACTGCCACCTGACACACCATACAGCAATCTTTTCTAAATCGCTTTGCCACTGATACTGGTCTTCGGATGACCTTACTAGACGGTAAATTACAGCATCATCTGCGAACAGTCTAAGAGAACTGCTAAGATTGTCATTTGTGTAGATCAGGAACAGTAGAGGTCCCAGGACGCTTCCCTGGGGAACACCTGATATCACTTCAGTTTTACTCAATGATTTGCTGTCTATTACTACGAACTGTGACCTTAGTGACAGGAAATCACGAATCCAGTCGCACAACTGAGACGAGTATATATATACACTCCTGGAAATTGAAATAGGAACACCGTGAATTCATTGTCCCAGGAAGGGGAAACTTTATTGACACATTCCTGGGGTCAGGTAAATCACATGATCACACTGACAGAACCACAGGCACATAGACACAGGCAACAGAGCATGCACAATGTCGGCACTAGTACAGTGTATATCCACCTTTCGCAGCAATGCAGGCTGCTATTCTCCCATGGAGACGATCGTAGAGATGCTGGATGTAGTCCTGTGGAACGGCTTGCCATGCCATTTCCACCTGGCGCCTCAGTTGGACCAGCGTTCGTGCTGGACGTGCAGACCGCGTTAGACGACGCTTCATCCTGTCCCAAACATGCTCAATGGGGGACAGATCCGGAGATCTTGCTGGCCAGGGTAGTAGACTTACACCTTCTAGAGCACGTAGGGTGGCACGGGATACATGCGGACGTGCATTGTCCTGTTGGAACAGCAAGTTCCCTTGCCGGTCTAGGAATGGTAGAACGATGGGTTCGATGACGGTTTGGATGTACTGTGCACTATTCAGTGTCCCCTCGACGATCACCAGAGGTGTACGGCCAGTGTAGGAGATCGCTCCCCACACCATGATGCCGGATGTTGGCCCTGTGTGCCTCGGTCGTATGCAGTATGCAGTCCTGATTGTGGCGCTCACCTGCACGGCGCCAAACACGCATACGACCATCATTGGCACCAAGGCAGAAGCGACTCTCATCGCTGTGCCGTGCGTGTGATCATTGCTTGTACAGCCCTCTCGCAGTGTCCGGAGCAAGTATGGTGGGTCTGACACACCGGTGTCAATGTGTTCTTTTTTCCATTTCCAGGAGTGTACTTAAGGGCTCACTGGCCACCTGACCATCTTCTTCTTCTGTGCGAATGCACAAACGGGAATCGGCAACGCGCCGCGAGTAATGAGTATAATGGGCGGGGGCACTACGAATGTAGTGTGGGACAATACGTTGAGAAAGTGGGTTTTGCGGGAGGCGTGCCGGGGATAAATCCCTGCAGTCGCGGTATTGTCTGTGTCCTCGGAGGCTCAGATGGATAGAGTGTCTGCTATGTAAGCAGCAGATCGCGGCTTCGAATCCCAGTCTGGGCACATATTTTGATCTGTCCCCGTTAACGTATGTAAACGCCTGTAAGCAGCCAAGGGTTTCATTTCATTGTTACTGTATTACACGTCTGTTAGCACTGACAATTATATGCGAACGCCACTCACCTCGGTCGATAAGTGAAGGGCTTTGGTCACTGAGTTGTCTGTGGTGAGAAGTAATTCCTGAAGTTTGGTAGTCTTGGCACATTCTTCACACTGTGGATTTTGGAATATTGAATTCGCTTACGATTTTTTTAATAAAATATCTGAAACGTGTGGCTCCAACAACCATTCCGCGTTCAAAGTCTGTTAATTCCCATAGTGCGACCAAAATCATATCGGAAACCCCTTCATATGACTCACCTGAGTACTAATGACAGCTATGCCAATGAACCACCGTTTTATACCATGTGTACGCCATAATAAAGCCATCTGCATATGAGCAGATCACTATCCTAGGCTTTTATCACTTCAGTGAACATCCTTAGCCCAACAGTGATTCCATTCCTTACATGTCTGAGACCATCATCCAAGTGTAGAAGCCATAGTACTGTTCAAAAGGATACACGTTCAGTTTCCAGTCACAGGAGCAACAACTGACCATATCTAATTCGAAATTTTCGCAAAACTGAGGCTCACACTGGTTCCCTCTATTTCTTCCGTCCAAAATCCGGCGAACTTAAGTGGCTTGCTGTTTTCAGCTCATCAGCACATGACACCGAATATTTCATGCCGCCCAAATACAGTACTTCATATTCATCATTACCAGACCGCAATAAGGATGTAATTCTATGAAAGAATTTCAAACGCTGGTAACTGGCGCCTGTCATCCTACATTCCCAAAACTGCATATCGCATTTTACAGTAATGTACATGTTTCTCAAGAGGTGAAATACCTTTAGCTTTACTCTGCATTTCCTAGCGCCTCATACTTTAGAGCAGCATTGGATTCTGAGTCTAATCTGTAGTTACAAAATTTATCGAGAATACCTATCGAAACATGCAAGGTATGTCGTGCATGTCAAATTGTCTTCGATGGCTTGCTGACAGGACTTGTAAAAATGGAGATAACAATATTCACACACTACAAAAATTCGCTAAATTGGTCTTTTGGCGAGCACCGTCAGCAGTCTTGAAGTATTTGGATAGACCTATGTATGACGAACTGAAATTCTCCTAACATTGCCTCTACGAGTATCATTGCTAATGAAGTGTGAATTTGAGTATCTAGAAAATCAAATGGGTGAAATGGGACTTGTGTGAGACGGAGACGAAATATGGCTCCAAGTGTGTAAGGAAAGCAAAACGTGTATTTTTAGTTCTGGGTATCTTTATACTTGTGATACTGTAATGCTGATATTGCACCAATTTTAAGTGTGCAGATAACATTTGTGTTATGGTACAGCTTTTTTTCCAAAACGAAAGATTTATTTTGGCATATTTGCCAAACGTGACATCACTGACGGCAGACTGCTAAATGTAGTTTGAGTGAACCTCCCATTGTTTGTCCGTTATGTACTGATTATTACTCACACATTGTGAGATCACTGCGGTCTTCGGTGGTCTTAAACTACAACCAGTTCACACTTACCTCACCCTAAAAGTCTTCGTTTTATACGTATCGTGTTACAGTGAATATTTCACGGGGTATCTCGATTGTGTGCGTAAGGAATATTTTCATGATGTCTTTATGGGTAGCTACTTCTTCCATTGTTCCCGGCATGCCCTTACAATCATGCAAACAGCGTTCCATCTTTAAGCCTAATAAATACTGCCACGATCGTACGCAACTTGACGAAATGACGCATACTATGTTTTCTGAAAGGAAAGTACATTTATTTGAATCACTTCTATACCTACTGTTCAACACACTTAGGTAACGTGAAATTAGCAACTTTTTAAGCGTCGAGACTGTAACACTTAAGCTGCTGTAACAGGTATATACTAGGGAGGGGAGGGCAATGGGTTTGAACCCAGTGGCTGAGTCGCACACTCATATATACGGTAACTTGTTAATTAATGAACAGTATGGAGTAGACACACTTTCAAATATTACTTAGTTAGCTGCCCAGCCGCAAGATATCCTGCGTTTACAATGTACAAACGCCTTTTCTAGCATACCTATTACTACACCGTTGTAGAACACAATATATTCGTGTTGTATTAATGTAATGTAACTATACTTCTGTCCCAGTAATCTGTTTCAGTTCACTGACACCGCTGCTTAAATACGATAGTATTCGGAGTGTTTCATTATTCAAAAATAGTTACTATCGTTACTCGACTTCAGTTAATAACTATTAAATATGATATGAAGTTAAACGTACTATAAACATCAACAAAAGAGGTAGAATCTGTCTAGGCAGCTGTGCGAATTTGGCGTTACCTCCTTTCAGGTAAATTACATGCTTGTTAATGTGACTGATATGAATGCAACCTGTATTGCGGTTCTGTCAATGTAATTTCAACGTAAAGCAAGCATGAAACAATGTGTTGATTGCCAGTTGTTTTCGTATAGAATGAGGCACTCATGAACTGCCGTAATTTGTCGTTAAATTCAGCTGTTTATCAGTTGAAATACAATTATGTATCTGGATTGCCTCAAAATCTCAATGCTGCCGACATCAACTGCCGGCTGTATATCAGAATTCCATTTCCTGTAGCTGTATGTTCACCAAAAATGAATCTTTCATAATACTTTATTACTTATCAGAGATAATACAATGTTTTCTCCAGTGTAAAATTTAGCTTTTAATTTCCGTATTTTATATATGTATACTCATAGTCATAATTCTTCGTACACAGATTCTGTATCGGCAAGTAACGACTTATATTATTCAGTTCCACTAACTGATAATTTTATATCAAGTAATATTTTTTTCCTGCCATGAGTCGGGGAAGGGTAGCATAATAGTGAGTGCCAGCATAACGGCTATTTGAATTTCTGCGTCCGTAGAGTGATAACATCGCGTGGCAACTGCCAAAGGTGTCATTGTGAACCCTCCGATATGCATGGTCATCAGCCAGAGTCAGGACATCGATTTTCTCGCAATCACGATCTGTATGGTTTTGAGACCATCTGATCAATGGGAAGTCCTCATTCTTTCTAATATTAATAATTAACTAAACGAGTAACGTTTTTTAATATGAGGAATTTCTTTTGGATGGGTGGTTATTTAGGAACAAATTCGATAATCAATGAGTGCTTCCACAAAAACTATTATTGTGGAATCGTGCATAGTCCCACCAATGCCCGGAATACCCACCACAGCGGCCATTATACGCTCCAGGAACTAATAACATTGTATTCCGTTTGTAATGTTCTTCATATGAACAAAGTATTGAACATGCTTTTAATAAGTTTGAATCACAGTAATTAATAGTGTTAATAATTAATCACAACAGCAAACACCTAGTAATAAAGACGAGGTTTACTTGCCACGGATGTAGTAACCTGAGCTATTCATTGTGTGGCTAAAACATTTTCTGCTGCACGCAAAAGTGAGCCGCTGTTGCTGATTCTGGACAGTCATTAGAATCACAACAAAAACACTGAAATTATAGAATTTGTTTTTCTTTTTCTTTTCCTGGCTTTTATAACGTATGTTCATAGGGTTAGCATATTATTTTTATGTGCTTGGCAATTTGAGTGATAGAGTGCGGCCGGATACACTCCCTAACGCCACCCAACCCCCCCCCCCCCCCCCCACCCCTCCATCACCACCCCAGCCACTAAGGCTCTTTTAAAGCTGTGTATATCCGAGCATAATTTACACATAACTTTTTATTTGAATAGCTGCACACCTCTCTGCATTCTGTTTAGGAAGTATCTCGTATTGCGTTGTATCTTTGTCTAACATTTTGTTTATCTAGGTACACAGGGATTTCGGAAGGTAAGATACACATGTCGTCCCACGCTAAGGTCATTTCGTAACAAGAGTGGTGGGTTATTAGAAGAGAGCACATGTTTTGCGTTTCCTATAGACGTAAATCTGGTGCGCTCCGAATAATACATGCATCACAGTGTGGGAATGAAATTTTGCAATTGGGAGCGTATGCATGTGAGTGGGACACTACGATTCTTCGTGACAAACGTATAAATCTAATTCAAGAATAGCCTTGTAAATTTTAGGAACGTATGACACTACTGTCAGATTTTCAGTGGATGAAAACATGAAGAAAATTTTTGTTTTAGTGACATTGGTTAAAGATCAGGTGGGATTTCATGTTTGCGTAAAAAGTTGTCTATTGTTGCACCATATCCTGTTCCTAAAGCAGATGTCTGATCCATCACAACTCTAGCGCTTTGAAACATTTCCGGAGACCCTTATTTCCCTCCGTATACTTGCACATACAAGTTGAAAGTATACAGGTCCCAACTATCATGTCGTTTCTAGCTCGTCTGGAATGCATGTAAACACTGAATGGACATTTCACAACTAAAAACACCCTATTACTCGTCCACTGTCAAATGGCTAATTGGATAATAACGTAAACCGCATTCCTGTACAGCGGCTATAAATGTGAGGGGTGCTCAGTTAGTAATGCAACATGTTTCTCACTCTGCCTGTTTCGGTTGAAAAAATGCGGAACTATTATGAGACATCATTGATTGTCCCTGATTTAGTTCCAACAGATGAGGGAGCTATACGTATCCTTCGAAGTGGCGTCTGTAGCGAAGGTATGTTCCAAGCAGAGAGCTATCATTGAGTTTCTTTTGGCTGAACACAAGAGCATCGCAGATATTCATAGGCGCTTGCAGAATGTCTAGGGAGACCTAGCAGTGAAGAAAAGCACCGTGAGTCGTTACGCGAATCGTCTGTCCTCATGGAAACAAAGTCGCGCAAACCTGTCCGATCTCCCGCGTACCGGCTATCCGCCCTCAGCTGTGGTACGCCTAGGAAACCAAAGAAACGACTTCTCCTTCTTCATGAAAACGTAAGGCCCCGAAAGAGTCTACACACCCGATTCTAGCTCACAAAACTTTACTGAACTGTTCTTCCTCATCCAACCTACAGCAAGGATCTCGCACCTTCCGTCCTCCGTCTGTTTAGAACGATGAAGGATGCCCATAGGGGGAAGTAGTACATGGAAGATGGAGAGGTTAATAACGCAGCGAGACGTTGGCTCCGACCAGAAGAATGTTTCCCCGCGGGCATACAGGCGCTCCCAGGAAGGTGGCTTAAGGTCGTCGCACAGAGCGGAGATTATGTTGAGAAATAGGGTGTTGTAACCGAAAGCCTGGGAAATAATATGGTGTACTGGAATCCTGAATAATACCAACCTTCTTTCAGGAAAAAAGTGTAACATTACTTACTGAACGCTCCTCGCATTTCTCTAAACGCACAAAATTTGTCCACTTATCATAGTTTCTCTTTAGTGATTATGTCGTCGAATCTAGTGAATTAAAGAAGTTCAGAAAACGTATTCCTCGAAAATGAAGATGGGAATATTTTCCTTTGGTACATGGTCTCTGTGGACCATAACGTAGAATGTGATTCACGTTTGGATTTCACTGCTCCTGTATTTACAGGAAGCCCTATAAAATCGAATATTTCTGTTGTTCGGATCCTCTTACGTCGCTTACAAGGATGAGTCACATTCCATAAATTATGAACAGTCTGTGCTTTTCGATTTGTGAATTTTACAACTTTGTCCACTATTTTAGGTGTAATGAAAAATAGTAAAGTCGGACATGCACGACCCGTCCTCACATCTTTATAGCCACCAGTCCCTCATCTACTACCTTTAAACTTCACTGAAGCTCTCCTGCTGAACTTGCAGGACTATCAATCCTCGTACAAAGGATATTACGGAGACACGGTTTAGCCACAGGCTAGCAAATGTTTCCAGGGTGAAATTTTCACTCTGCAGTAGATGAGGGTCTTCCTCCTAAGGCTTTCCATCCCTCCAACAGCGCTGCTGGCAGCAGTTGCATGGTCACTGGTGCGGTACGTCTCCACCCACATTCCCGACGTGCTCTGTGTGATTTAAATCGAGAAATGGTCATACCCGCCCATTTATCAAACATCATCTCGTTCCAAAAATTCCCCAACTTCCAGGTCGATGCGTCATGCGTTACCGTACGTAAGAGTGAAGTAAGGGCTGAAAACATCTGGAAAAGACCCCATGCGGAAGGTGTACAGTGGCACAATAACGTTTATCTGCGTTGACAACGCATGAACCTGTGTTCAGTGTATGCCGCCTTTAGAATCTGAAGGTGGTCACTGTATGGCCGAGACCGGTTATGACTGTGTCATAAGAATAGGACTGTGTCTGTAAATAATTTTTTTTTAGAAAATATCGAATCACGCACTCCATTGGCAAATGTCGTTTCTTCCAGAAGAGATCGCGAAATTAATTCAAAACAGCATTTTCCAGAACAGTAGAGTAACAGTAGGGAACAATGTGGTTTACAGCAAGGTTACGTACGTCAAACAAAAATGCAGGCCAAGCGATAGCGTCACATTACGCAATACCACAACGAGTAGCACGAGTACCAACAGGTTACAGTACGGTATTGCTTGCTACACAAGGTGCAGAGCCGGCAGCAGCGGGTGTTATGCACGCATATTGCACAATGAAACCTGCAACAGATTCTGCAGCACAAATGTCACATAATGAGCAGCCAAATTACACATGTTTTACACACGATTTGATGCAAACCTAGGGCAGAATTTGAGTTTCCAAAACACATAAGGTACATGGACCGAAACTTGATGGTAATCACTTTCTTACAGTGAGCAAATATCGGCACTAAAAGGAAGACACAAACAGTCTGCTATCTCGCACGTTCATAGATCAATTCAAAGTAGGGATACCAACGCGCTGGCCTGTGGAGCATAAATGAGATTGCATTTGTACACACATGGACGGAAGTATAGCGAAAGTTAGTGGAGACTTGCGATTCGTATGAATAGTTTCAAGCAGCCTTTATTGCCAAATATTGGTCACCGGAGGCACAAATGAGAATAAAGTATGGTCTATTGTAAAATGTCTCATTTGAAAACTCGCGAGAGAAAACCGCAGTCAAATTCTTCGAGAATATAGCTAAACGAAATCAATATTTAGACAGTCCATATAGTGGCATTGAATTAATCCAAATATGCTAGACGAAATTACCGATGAGATATCAACAGGCATTGATAAGACGAGGGGGTGACAATGTTGAGACACTCAAAGGTGTTTTGCGAGAAGTCGAATTCATTTATGAAAACGACGCTCAAAGACGTCGCGAGTCAGGAGAGAAGAACTTTGAAAGGATAAGTAATAAGAATGACAGTACTGGCAGTAATGGTAGACAGGTAATGGGCTTCAGTTTTGAGAAAAATGACAATAATTACGTAGGTGGGAACAGTGTAAACACGTGACCACAACGTAACATACACTCCTGGAAATTGAAATAAGAACACCGTGAATTCATTGTCCCAGGAAGGGGAAACTTGATTGACACATTCCTGGGGTCAGATACATCACATGATCACACTGACAGCACCACAGGCACATAGACACAGGCAACAGAGCATGCACAATGTCGGCACTAGTACAGTGTATATCCACCTTCCGCAGCAATGCAGGCTGCTATTCTCCCATGGAGACGATCGTAGAGTTGCTGGATGTAGTCCTGTGGAACGGCTTGCCATGCCATTTCCACCTGGCGCCTCAGTTGGACCAGCGTTCGTGCTGGACGTGCAGACCGCGTGAGAAGACGCTTCATCCAGTCCCAAACATGCTCAATGGGGGACAGATCCGGAGATCTTGCTGGCCAGGGTAGTTGACTTATACCTTCTAGAGCACGTTGGGTGGCACGGGATACATGCGGACGTGCATTGTCCTGTTGGAACAGCAAGTTCCCTTGCCGGTCTAGCAATGGTAGAACGATGGGTTCGATGACGGTTTGGATGTACCGTGCACTATTCAGTGTCCTCTCGACGATCACCAGAGGTGTACGGCCAGTGTAGGAGATCGCTCCACACACCATGATGCCGGGTGTTGGCCCTGTGTGCCTCGGTCGTATGCAGTCCTGATTGTAGCGCTCACCTGCACGGCGCCAAACACGCATACGACCACCATTGGCACCAAGGCAGAAGCGACTCTCATCGCTGAAGACGACACGTCTCCATTCGTCCCTCCATTCACGCCTGTCGCGACACCACTGGAGGCGGGCTGCAGGATGTTGGGGCATGAGCGGAAGACGGCTTAACGGCGTGCGGGACCGTAGCCCAGCTTCATGGAGACGGTTGCGAATGGTCCTCGCCGATACCCCAGGAGCAACAGTGTCCCTAATTTGCTGGGAAGTGGCGGTGCGGTCCCCTACGGCACTGCGTAGGATCCTACGGTCTTGGCGTGCATCCGTGCGTCGCTGCGGTCCGGTCCCAGGTCGACGGGCACGTGCACCTTCCGCCGACCACTGGCAACAACATCGATGTACTGTGGAGACCTCACGCCCCACGTGTTGAGCAATTCGGCGGTACGTCCACCCGGCCTCCCGCATGCCCTCTATACGCCCTCGCTCAAAGTCCGTCAACTGCACATACGGTTCACGTCCACGCTGTCGCGGCATGCTACCAGTGTTAAAGACTGCGATGGAGCTCCATATGCCACGGTAAACTGGCTGACACTGACGGCGGCGGTGCACAAATGCTGCGCAGCTAGCGCCATTCGACGGCCAACACCGCGGTTCCTGGTGTGTCCGCTGTGCCGTGCGTGTGATCATTGCTTGTACAGCCGTCTCGCAGTGTCCGGAGCAAGTATGGTGGGTCTGACACACCGGTGTCAATGTATTCTTTTTTCCATTTCCAGGAGTGTATTTTTGATTCTGAACGGACAAAAGACGATCCTGCGCAGGATAATATACATTCTAGTGTAAGTCAGAATACACTTGATCAAGACGACAAGAGTAACCCACCAAATAAGGGTACTATAGGTCCGAGAGGAAAAACGAGAGTACAAACACGTACGCCTAACCAAAAGTTTGACACATTACAATATTTGTTAAGATCCTTCCATGGCACTTGTAGAAGACAAACACAAATCGTCGGAAGCGTTATGGATACAGCGAATCGAACAGAACGGAGACGAACAAGTAGATCATAGAGAGGTCAATATTAGGGCACATATTTCGGCTAGGGCGGAAAATTAATCAGACTGGGAAGTATCTGAACAGGCCGACGAATCAAAGTCTAACGAATATAATTGTGATACATATGATGGCCTAGTACGGTTATATCACCATGAATATGTCATCATCAAGCCAAATACAGAAAACAGCGTCGCCATGAAAGACGATTTAGCTACTAAGATGAATCTGCAACTTTCAGTGGCAGACAACAAACATGAGAACGAATTATTGACTCAGGGTGGAGGGAAAGTAACCTAATACAGAATTTAATGAAGCCATAGAATCTAAGCGAGAGGTACTATCACAGTTAAAGAACAGTTGTCATGTCTTAAAATCCAAATAAAACTCGATCACGTGAATGTGTGACAAACAAACACATTTAAAACACAGAGCAAGGTGCCAGAATGAGATTTTAAAATCGAGATTGGCTAAGATAGCAGCTGATCTAAAAGCAGCAAAAATATAGGTACACGAATTGCAAACGGGAAATATTTCTCCACAGATAGTTGACCAGACACAAATAAATCGATTAAATTACGATGAAATTGAGGAGGCATTAATGGAGGAAGTTAAAGATGATAGCAATTTGGAAATAAGTCCGACACTGCGTATAACAGTAAAAGGTATTGGCGTTAACGCTATTATAGGTAGCGGAAGTGAAGTGAGTTATTTAATCGATGTAATAGTGACAATGAGTTGTTAGAATTCAAAACACGCAAGGTTAAAGTACATGGTCAAATTATAGGACGTCCGTCGAACGTCACAAGGAAGACAAGACTTACATTTGACTGCCAGGGTTATATAATAGAAACCAATTTCGTCATAGTACGGAAAGTCTCAGTCGATATGATTATCGGAGATGATTTTCTTAGTCAACAGAAAGCGGTATCAGATATGGGCAGAGGAACTCTCACCTTATAAGAAATTACTTCAAAATTTGAAGGCAACCTGAGACACGAAGAAATTTGTGGAAACTACACACAGCTACAGACGCAAGTAGATGCATATATGGCGTGTCAGGATAATCCGCGATATCTAAGGATAAGCGAATCAGAGCCTATGGATATAGAAATATTTGAAGATATTCACACAGAGATCGAAAAAAATACCAAGTCCAGAGGGGTTAACAGATCAACAAAGGCGGTATTTAGATGTACTATTAGGCAAGCATGCTATTGTATTTGAACCAAAACTGGAAGCAAATCAAGAATTTTCAATACAGAGTCGAGGTTAAAGACCACAAACCTTTTAGAGTATCTCCATACAAAATTCCATTGAGTGACCGACGAGCTGTATTCTTAGAACTAAACAAGATGGAACGGGAGGGTGTTATTAAAGAGGTACCAACAAATTATAAAGCCCGTTATGTGTTGTGGAAAAGAAGGATGGAACGATACGTTTAGTGCTAGATTCCAGACAAATTAACACAATCACGATTCCAGAAACAGATCATCCCGAGAGACTAGAAGATTTACTACAAAAAATTCATGACGTAGATGTATTCTCATGATTCGATTTAGAAACTAGTTTTTGGCGAATTGAACTAGAGCCAGAATGTATGAAGTATACTGGTAGGTAGGTGCTCTAGATATAAAAGACTCCCTTTCGGTTTGAACATCTTAACCACAGCTTTCATTCGAGGTTTAGGAAGTATTTTACCTAAGGTGCTACAAGGACGAGTGGCACATTATGTAGATGAGATTCTCATAGCTGGGTCATCATGGGAGCAACACAATGAAGTTCTGGATACATTACTGCAAACACTTAAAGAACATGGGGTAACAGTAAATTTCGAAAAATCCACATTTGGAGCGCAATACAAACTTTTTGTGACATGTCATATCTGCACAGGGAATAAAACTGAGTCCAGATAAATTAGAAGCAATACGAAATTTGGTAACGTCATATAATAGGAAGATATTCAGAGGCTTTTTTGGGACTAATAACATATTTTAAAAGGTTTATTTGCATAGTTACTCCAGATATACCACGGTTATGCAGTTTAACTGGTAAAATCACTCTGTTGTGGCCACATGTAGTAAGTGTTGCTTCACGCAGTGGAGAATGGCAAAACAGAGGCATGCTGACAACTGAGGCGTTGCGAAGTAGGCAGGCACAGATAGCCTTGCTGACAGCAGCAGTCTATCAACAGACTGACGCAAGGACACACACAGACCAAGTGCCGAGCGAAGCCTGGAGAGTGCTGAGTAAGGGGAAGTGGGGCCAGCACGCAAAGTTATGCTGCAATATACTGTGGGAGTAATAACAAAAAGCTACCATCTAGGGTAAAAAACGTCCTCCTGCTGGATATAAATAGTGGAGTGCAGGCAGCAACAGATGGAAGCCATTAGGAAGCTCGGATTTGAGGATGGACGTAGTCCATGTCCGAATGTTCAATCTTCGTAGGTGACGATTACCGGTGTGTGTTCCAGCTCGCAGGTGTCATCCGTTTGCCACCAGATGTCAACTTCGGCTCTGGAGGTAGGCCCGAGTTCGGTCGGCACCATGGCTGACTAACTATAGCGAGAACTTCCAGCAGGACCGGCCGCAGCGCTGTCTTGGTCACAGCCGCCGCCAGGGAATGCCACCCGGACTTCATGGCAACCCGGCCCCACGTCGCATGGTCCGTCCATGACGGGACCTCACGGACATTGCGACTGACAGCTTCCCAGAGACCAGTCCGGCAGGCATTGGCAGCTGACCTCACGGCGATGCGGCTCGAGTGGCGACGAGTTCATCTCAACCACAGGGCATCCTGGCTTCTCTGGAGCACTGGTGGCCTGAGGCACCCGAGTGCGATGAGTGGCGTGCGTTGCGCGAATTTTAGGAGAATCTACACAGCAGCAGGCAGGCAGAGGGATCCATAGGGCTGGGCAGCGACGACGAGGGAGATAATGTAAAGAAAGTTCTAAACATAATTGTAAAACTCCACGCCATCTCAGTCTTTGGCGCAGCCACTGTGTCCCCTGCTATCAAGTGGTGCAGAAGTCGTAACAACTCCATGGATATGGGATGAAGTTGCAGAACAAGAGTTTCAGAAATTAAGAAAGGCACTAGCGGAAGCACCAATTCTCTCATACCCAGATCTTATCCAAGATTTCTGTATGGCAACAGACAGTGCCAAGACTGGTTTAGGAGTAGTATTATTTCAACATTACGAATAAGATGGATATACTGTACATAAAACCATTGCATTTGCAAGTCGTGTCTTATCAAAAAGCGAGAGGAACTGTTCCATCACAGAGTTGGAAGCTTTAGCCGGAGCCTGGGGTTTCCGAAAGTTTCGATATTTCCTATTTGGAAGGAAAACTGTTGTATACACGTATCATAAAGCTCTCGAGTTTTTACTAACATCAAAGTTGACACATCGTGGGATAGCAAGGTGGCTTTTAAACTTGCAAGAATACGATTTCAGTGTAAAACACATACCAGGACCTACAAACAGCTCAGCACATTTTCTTTCACGATGTCCAAATGGCGCAACACCAAGTAAGTTCGGTACAGATCAAGACCAAGTTGGAATACATTATGTAAGGGGAGTACCTTTTGTGAGTTACATTACAACAGCGTTTTTAAATGTTGCACATGAACAAAAAAAGATCCAGAAGTATTGAGGGTCAAGCATAAATGAGGGGACAAGAACTCGGTCGACATTCGTCAGCATTATCTGCTGAAGAGTGATGTGTTGTTCCACAGATGAGACCCAGGCACTAGTTTGTGGAAGGTATGCGTTCCTGATGAATTAATAAATAAGTATATATGGTACACTCATATAAGTAACAGACACTCTGGGACAAAGAAATGTTTCATGAAACTCAAAGAGATGGCACATTTCCCCAATATGGAAAGACGAATTCGTCAAGTACTTAAATAATGTAAAGACTGCAAACAAGCCAGACACATGACATTTCACACCAGACTACCATTATCATCTATAACACTAAAGAAATTAAAACATATGGCAGCAACAGATTTAATGGGACCGCTACCAAGAACAAGGAATGGGAACACATTTATTTTCATGGTTATAGAATTAATATAAAAAATGTTACATTGACGCCTCTGAAAAGTGCAAGAATTATTACAATTAGTAAAGCACTACACCGTGATTTCCTTAAACAAGCGGGACATGTGAAAAGATTAATTTCAGACAGTGGGCCACAATATAGGTCAAAACCATGGTTAGCAAATTTGGAAATACACAAAATTAAACTCATATTCATATCGCACTAGAAACCATGCGCCGAATGGACAATGAAAGATAATGGAACATGGTGTCAATTGTACTGTAGCTCACGACACATGACAATAAATAATAAACAGGAAACTAATTGCATGACTAACTAATGCATTAATCTATATATCACCCACCATATTCATATATGAAGTCAAGGAAACGGTCAGCACGTAATACAGACATATAAATGATTAACGTATTTTACTAAAAAAGGATTTAAATATTATATATATATATATATATATATATATATATATATATATATATATATTAATTATGTTATTCATGTACATGTTCATTCATGCAAAAATTCAACATCAAACTCTGCATAAATATTTAATGTAAGGTTCATATTAATCGCATTATCTATGTAATTATTTATTGCCAAAATTGTTGTAAATTTATGTAAAAGAATTGTAAAGGGTCAAGAGGTCAAGAAGACGCACACCATGCCATCACCAATGTCTGGGGCAACCAAAGCGCCGCCAACCTGATGTTAAAAAAAAAAAAAATCCAGAGTCAACCGGAAGCTACGGGTCTGAGTGAGAACGAGCGTGCAACATGGTGTAACAATAAACCAAGAGAAAGACTTTGCTGACTAATGCCTCACTTTAGGGTGGATAATGTGCCAGGTGGACAACGAGCCAGATGTTAAGGAATGTCTCATGCTTCCCTACCCCTTCACCATACGGATTCGGGAAATATAGCCATTAAGACATTTGGACCACCTGTGACGAAGGCAAGCAAACCTCATTAACGCCAACAATAGCGACAGGAAACAAGCTCATAATATCATTATGACTGCCTGGGAAAGTATACACAGAATATTTCTCTTAATGACTTCAAACTGAACTGCCAGCTGAATGGCCGAATACAAATGTTTTGGTGACCCTTCACGCACTGTCCGTGACATATGCGCTGGTAACCCTCTCAAAAATACATCAAGTGCCTTTTGCTCGGCGCCGGCAGCGGTGGTCTAGCGGTTCTAGGCGCTCAGCCCGAAACCGCGCGATTGCTACGGTCGCAGGTTCGAATCCTGTCTCGGGCATGGATATTTGTGATGTCCTTAGGTTAGTTAGGTTTAAGTAGTTCTAAGTTCTAGGGGACTGATGACCACAGATGTTAAGTCCCATAGTGCTCAGAGCCATTTGAACCATTTGAACCTTTGCTCGGCCTCCTGCAAGTGAACACTATTCGCTTCATCGCTCTGACCCAACTAGTAAGTATACTCATTAATTTCCCATATCCTGTCCGCAAATTTCTCCACCGTCTCCCCTGTCTCTTTCTCATGGTACTTAACCTCTCCCTAAAGTACCGAAAGCTATTCTGTTTCTTGTACCTTTGTAAAAGCTCTTCCTTTAACTGCTTGAACTGTCCTCCCTTCCTTAAGTCCTCAGAACACCTTACATATGTTTTCGCTTCTCACGTTAGGGTAATCTTGGCTACACGTAACAGCTGCTCATCAGACCATCCATTCATAGCAGCTGAAATTTCCAAGTCCTCCACAAACGAACGCACATCCACAAGATGCCTTGCCAGAAAACGGAATAATCAAACTCACAGCGGCTGGATCAATCTCCTGCACCCTTGGCAAACAACGACTGATCAGACGCTGTTTCCCACTCACTTCTAGACGTTAATTCATTTCTAAACTGAGTATTGTACGCTGTAAATTGTGCTATCTCTTCCTTCAAAATCCGCACCGCTTCTGGTTCTGACACAACTTGCGTCCTTGAATCTGCATTTGTGTTGCTTTCACTCCCAGTTAATCGTTTCTTGTTTTGGGATTAAGTACAAGAATAATCTGACTTCCTACAACTCCGTATCATCATATTCAGTAACATCATACTCAAATTAATACGAAAAGTAATTAAACGCCACAAAACAATGTAGCTCTGTGAACATAATAAACTTATTTTGGTAACAAAAAATACTATGCCCACGCAAACATCTAAAACGTGGCTTCCGGCAAGCCATACTCGAAACACCAACAAGAAACAAAATGTCCAAAACTCAAAAGAACAATTTTGACAGCACTCACCACATCTTGTGTCTGCGCTGTAGGTGGTGGGCTCGAACGTCGTACTGGACAGACGACGTCCGCTATTCTGACACCAAATGCTGTTGTGCCAGACGCCAAATGTGGTGTATTGACACCAAATGTAGTGGATGTTTGCCAGGAGGTGCCGTATTAAAACTCGGCCGAGCTTTTCATATGATTTATTCAATTCCACTACAGTGCTTTGTTGACCTCGGTCCCTGTCACAGGCCCCGCAATGCTGAGGCCACTGCTCCAGCGACCTGTGCAATGCAACGCTGTGTCGTGCCGGCCTTGTTCGCCAGCTGTAGTAGTTCCGATTACGTCAGAATGGCTGTGCCAACCATAGACCCAGCGGCCACCGTCCCCGTTGACACCGCGCTGCTCCGCCGGGAGCCATAGTCTGGCCCCAGTGGCGCTTCTTCCTCAGCTGGCGTAGCTGGTAATGCGGCGGCAACCACCGGCCGCAATCCTGAGTCAAAATCTGCGGCACTTCGCCATGAAAGTCTCCGGCGTGTGTGGGCAGCGAAGACGACTGCCCGCGGTAGCGAGCCAAAGAGTGACCTGCCCTGGCTCACTGCAGACCCCACATCGGCCTCAGGGGGTCGAACCAACTACTTACAGTGGACTGGGATGCTTTCCCCCAATTTGTTACTGCGTGTACCCTAGTAGAGTGACATGCTCCACAGTCCAGGAGAGCTACCACACTTGAATGAACCTCGTTAGAGAGCAACACCTATTTACACTCGGCTGTGCACCTCTGTTTCGCTAACGCATCGCTCTGAGTCAAGTACACCCCACACCCCGGTTGTGATAGTGGTCCCCTTCTGCCTATACCATGCGCCATGGGAGCCGCTGCATTTACTCTTTTCAACAGATCGGTGGCCCTGTTGCCTCCATTCCACTTCGCAGCAACTGTTCAGTGTAACTTACTGGAATCCCGCCCACAATTGGCTGTAACTTGTGCTCAGGATATCGCACAAAACTAACATTCCCTATCCTAAATGGTGGTGCCGCCACACCTTGTTTCCCTTCGCTTCCATGTCGATGTTTTCTCGGATACATCTTGCTGTCACACGCTTGTTCCCATGTACAAATTGTTGTACATGGGAAGAACATGCACAAGTACTTCCTTCTTTTCCCCGCATTTCAGTGTAAATTCCATCAATATATATCTTATTTTCCGCAACTCTATCGATTTTCTTGTGTCAGTTCTACCCATGTGATCATGACATAACCTCTCGTTCCGTGTTCTAAAATAACTTGTAAATGCAGTACAGGTGCCAACACCTAGTGCAAATGCACTGATCGGGAGGTATAGTGTAGCACTGCACTCGATTGTATCCAGTCGCCATCACCCCGCATTTTCCACATTTGCAGGGTGTCTACTCTGTTTTCTGTATGTATGTGATGTGCATGTGTCATGAACAGCCCCCAGGACCAGGTCCTCCCACTGGTGGACCCAGATTCAAACAAAGAACACATCTTTGGCTGTAACGTGTGGTTGGTTCACCTGCAAGCCCTATCTCGGATGTGATATGTGGTGGATCCGCCTCTGAACATCGGTCTGGATGTATAGTGCAAAGCAGATACACACTCGAACGCTAGCAGAGATGTGGTATATTGTGGATCTGCATCCAAACATTACTACGTACATTGTGAGTGGCGGATCCACATACAAACCCTATCCCAGGTGTGACACTTTATGGATCCGT
Organism: Schistocerca gregaria; assembly: GCF_023897955.1. Taxonomy (NCBI): domain Eukaryota; kingdom Metazoa; phylum Arthropoda; class Insecta; order Orthoptera; family Acrididae; genus Schistocerca; species Schistocerca gregaria. Next base: position 842,404,497 of record NC_064931.1, read on the forward strand.
ATCCCAACATCGCTCCAGATATATTGCAAGGCAAATCCAGACTCAAACTATGTATGTGGTATGCACATAGAATAGCTAAGTCTCAGGATAAAATTAAAACCATATGCTCAGTTGTAAAGGAAGTGGCTGGTCTGCAGAGACAGGTCGAGGATATACACTACTGCCCATTAAAATTGCTACACCAAGGAGAAATGCAGATGATACACGTGTATTCGTTGGACAAATATATTATACTAGAACTGACATCTGATTACATTTTCACGCTGTTTGGGTGCTTAGATCCTGAGAAATCAGTACCCAGAACCAACACCTCTGGCCGTAATAACGGCCTTGACACGCCTCGGCATTGAGTTGAATAGAGCTTGGACAGCATGTACAGGTACAGCAACCCATGCAGCTTCAACACGGTACCACATTTCATCAACAGTAGTGACTGACATATTGTGACGAGCCAGTTGCTCGGCCACCATTGACGAGACGTTTTCAATCGATGAGAGATCTGGAGAATGTACTGGCCAGGGCAGCAGTCGAACATTTTCTGCATCCAGAAAGGCCCGTACAGTACCTGCAACATCCGATCGTGCATTATCCTGCTGAAATGTAGGGTTTCGCAGGGATCGAATGAAGTGTAGAGCCACGGGTCATAACACATCTGAAATGTAACTTCCACTGCTCAAAGTGCCATCAATGCCAACAAGAGGTGACCGAGACGTGTAACCAATGGCACCCCATGCTGTCACGCCTGGTGATACGCCAGTATGGCTATGACGAATACACGCTTCCAATGTGCGTTCACCGCAATGTCGCCAAACACGGATGCGACCATCATGATGCTGTACACAGAAACTGGATTAATAAAAAAAAAAGACGTTTTGCCACTCATGCACCCAGGTTCGTCTTGAAGTACACCATCGCAGGCGCTCCTGTCTGTAATGCAGCGTCAAGGGTAACCGCAGCCATGGTCTCCGAGCTGATAGTCCATGCTGGTGCAAAATTCGTCGAACTGTTCATGCAGATAGTTGTTGTTTTGCAAACGTCCGCATCTGTTGACTCAGGGATCGAGACGTGACTGCACGATCCGTTACAGCCATGCGGATAAGATGCCTGTCTTCTCGACTGCTAGTGATTACGAGGCCATTGGGATCCAGCACGGCGTTCCGTATTACCCTCCTGAACCCACCGATTTCATATTCTGCTAACAAAATAACATTGCGAGCAGCAATGTCTCGATACGATAAACCACAATCGCGATAGGCTACAAGCCGACCTTTATCAAAGTCGGAAACGTGATGGTATGCATCTCTCCTCCTTACACGAGGCATCACAATAACGTTTCACCAGGCAACGCCGGTTAACTGCTGTTTGTGTATGAGAAATGGGTTGGAAACTTTCCTCGTGTCAGTACGATGTAGTTGTAGCCACCGGCGCCAACCTTGTGTGAATGCTCTGAAAAGCTAATCATTGGCATATAACAGCATCTTCTTCCTGTTGGTTAAATTTCGCGTCCATAGAACGTCATCTTCTTGGTGTAGCAATTTTAATGGCCAGTAGTGTAGAATCAGTGCGTAGTGCGAATGTCCGTATTACTGATAAGTCGCATATATGTACAGTGTTTAATAATCACTTTCTGAATATAGCAGGTGAACTAAATAGAAACCTAGTCCCAACAGGGAATTATATAGCGATCGTAGAAAAACGTGTTCTGAGACTGTTACCTGAAATGCTCCTCCATGACACTGACGAGATGAAGATTGAGTTAATCATTAAATCACTAAAGACTGAGAACTCTCATGGATATGATGGGGTATCTAGCTGAGTACTGAAGTATTGTTCTATGTATGTTAGCCCTGTACTTAGCCATATCTGTAACTTTTCCTTTAGGAGTGGTCAGGTACCTGACCGATTAAAGTACTCGGTAGTGAAGCCACTTTATAAAAAGGGACACAGGGATAATGTTGACAATTTTAGACCTGTTTCTATGCCATCGGTGTTTGCTAAAGCTATCCAGAAGGTTGTATATACAAGGTTACTGGAGCATTTAAATTCACATAATTTGCTGTCAAATGTACAATTTGGTTTTAGAAAAGGTGTAACAACTGAAAATGCTATGTTCTCTTTTCTCTGTCAGGTTTTGGACGGATTAAATAAAAGTTTGCGAACGCTAGGTCTTTTCTTTGATTTAACGAAGGCTTTGCACTGTGTTGACCACAAAATATTACTGCAGAAGTTGGACCATTATGGAGTAAGGGGAGCAGCTTACAATTGGTTCGCATCTTACTTTAAGAACAGAAAGCAGAGGGTAATTCTCCGCAATATTGGGAGTGGTAGTGATTTTCAGTCCCAATGGGGCTCTGTTAAGTGGGGCGTTCTCCAAGGGTCGGTGCTGGGGCCACTGCTGTTTCTTATTTATATAAATAATATGCCTTCTAGTACTACAGGTGATTCAAAAATATTTCTGATTGCTGATGACACCAGCTTGGTTGTGAAGGATCTTGGTGTAATATTGAAACAGTATTAAATAATGTAGTTTATGAAATACGTTTGTGGCTTGTGGAAAATAATTTGATGCTATATCACAGTAGGACTCAGTTTTTACAGTTTCTAATTCACAATTCAACGAGAATCGATATTTTTATCAGACATAATGGGCACATTATAAGCGAGACGGAACAGTTTAAATTCCTTGGTGTTCGGATAGTTAGTAAGTTGTTTTGGAAAGCCCATGTTCAGCATCTTGTTCAGAAACTAAATGCTGCTTTATTTACCATTAGAACAGTATCTGAAATAAGTGACATTTCAACACGAAAAGTAGTCTACTTCGCATATTTTCATACGCTTATATCATATGGTATTATTTTTTGGGGTAATTCTTCTGATTCAAAAAGGGTATTTTTGGCTCAAAAACGGGCTGCTCGAGCTATGTGTGGTGTAAGTTCAAAAACCTCTTGTCGACCCCTATCGAATAGTCTGGGAATTCTGACATTTCCCTCACAGTATATATTTTCTTTAATGTCGTTTGTTGTTAGCAATATTAGCTTATTCCCAAGAGTTAGCAGCTTTCACTCAGTTAATACTAGGCAGAAATCAAATCTGCATGTAGAATGCACTTCCTTGACTCTTGTGCAGAAAGGAGTGCAGTTTTCTGCTGCATCCATTTTCAATAAGCTACCACAAGAACTCAAAAATCTTAGCAGTAGCCCAAACACTTTTAAGTCTAAACTGAAGAGTTTCCTCATTGCTCACTTCTTCTATTCTGTCGAGGAGCTCCTGGAAGAGCAAAAAAATTAAACAAATTCCAGTGTTACAGTGTTGATTTTCTGTATTTAAACTTACGACTTGTCGCCTGAATATGTTTCTTATATTTCATTTTATCTGTTCCTACTATCGTGTTATAATTTCAAGTATTGACTCGTTCCATGACCATGGAGATTTTTCCTTTATTTGGTCCCACGGAACAATAAGTAAATAAGTAAATAAACTCTAAATTAATGCGATGTACTCAATTCCCCTGTCTAATCTTAAGTGTAAAATGGATACTTCAGTTAGCAATAGGTGTTTGTGAGACACTGTGTATACATCTGCTTAACATATGTGCTGTTTACAAATTTAGTGGCGGCATGACTTGTAATTTGACATGTGAGATGCCCCCATTATGCATTTATCTCTTTCCTTGTATGAGGTGGTCTCCATTACTAACGATAATTTTATATAGCACTTTGTGGGCATAGTATAATTTATGAACTGTGATCGGATGTGGACGGTGGACGCTATACATGTCTGGAAAACTATACTGTGCATGTATCACACAGAGCCAATCTTTTAAGGAAGCAGTTTTCTCATTTTATAGTTCGATGCCATAGTTTATCGTAGGGAAACATGCAAGAAGGGTGTATGTCATGTTCTGGGAATACATTTCTTCCATTGGAATATTAACAGCAATGCTTTCCACACGACGGACAGGTTGGAAACTCAAGTGATCAAACATTAGAGGTTGTTTCAAATGCAGAAGGTTGTAGCCTTAGGAGTGTGGAACGATGTAGCCTTAGGAGTGTGTGTGTTGATGTTCTCTCTTACCAATACCTTCCAGGTAATGATACTAGACTCTAGAACAACATTTCATAGTTAATAGCGTAGTTGATTTCCGTAAAATCCTTTGAACCCCATTCATCTGGAGCTCCATCATACATAAAAATCATCCGTTTTTGCTCTTCTTAACCGTCTGCTATTACATCAGAACACTTTCATATCTGTTACAATACACCGATAAAGGGTTTTAACCTCCTCGAGATGGGTGCATCTGGAGAAATCTTGTCTACTTGGATGGGTGAGGACTCGGCTAGCTCCATTCATTCACGAGACGTGAAATGTAGCGGTCTGTTACCGGCCGGTTTCAGATTAAATCGGTGATGGTGCTGCAAGGAAGACTGGTCAATGACAGTGTGACGGGGTCTTTCAATCTCTAATTTTACCCTAAAACTACGAGAATGCTCTGTGACACCCATCACCAAAGAGATAGATCGTAAATTAAGCACTATGTTCGACGTGTTAGAAATATGTAGAGCGCTGTCTGGTATCGTTTGAAGATGTATGTGACTGACAATTAACAATGAATGGATGTACTGCACAGTCATCTATCTACATTCGCAATGACACTCGCAAAGTAGAGAGGGGGCGGTTGAGCTACGATGATGAAATTGGGAAATACACTGTCGCAGCATTGCTCGGTGTTCAAATTACTGTAAAATTGCAAAAAATTGTCACGCTATCAACTGTGATAGTTATTATTAGAGTATCTCGATGGTGTCTTTTCCATTCCATCCATCCGCTGGTACACTGTTCCCTACCACACAATGACTAACTGACATCACTTCTTTGAGTTGGAGGAAGAGTTTTGGTGGAGGGACAAAACCTTCTGTTGATGACTAGCACCGAAACAGGGATTGAGTGCATGACTGCTATATGAGGAATCAGTCGAAATGGAATGCAGAGCCGTCAGCTATGATGAGTTTAAATGTAGATCTCGTAAATCTCCTTGGGACTGTGGTTTGTAAACTCTCCACAATGCCGCCAAACTCACCCAGTTTACTTACGTTGTATATTAGTTTTGTTTAAAATGATGCAGTGAATGTGGAGTGTTATGATAGCAGCAGTAACAATATGATTTACACTGTGCAACGTCTAGTTTCTGTGAGAGGCAGTGGATCAGAACGTGTTAATGTCAGTTTAGAACTTGACACAGACCTCTGAGTCATGGAGGAAGAACAAAATGTTTGGTAGTCTACAAAGGGAGTTACAGCAGAAGAAAACAATCTTTCGAAAAATGACACAGGGTCGCAGCGAGGATCTCTTACTACTTACAGCATAGTCTGTGGGATACAGTCATCCTCCTACAGTACAGGTGATGAAACTCTAAACTGGTAGTGTTGTGGATTAATTCCTGTATAGTTAGAAGGATCGTCACATGTGCTCGATGCCTGCACACATGCGGTATTTGTTTCTGATGTATGGGAGGAGTGAGATGCACTAATAATCTTACAGAGTTCTCTGTTGGATGAAGTTAGTGGAGCTTTTATAGTTCGTAATTCTTCTCTGGTGGACGGAACAGAATAACGATGATAGAATGTTGGGGTGATAGACGTGAATAAGCCCTGAGGGATGTGGATGTGTAGTACCTGCTTGTAGTTTGGAGAAGCACCACAATGTGGTAGCAAAACCCATGTCCTTCCCCCAGTTTCTGTACTGCCTTTCATACTACCTTGTGTTGCAGGAGCAGCCTTCGTTTTCGTCGAATGGTAAATACACTGTTCTGTCGCAGAAACACAGCTTCGCCTGTTTCTACAAGAATTGCAGACGGAGATAGATATAGCTTTCTCAGATTTCTACTCAGCTCTGACTTACACTGGGAGAACCACATGCGCAAAACTGCAGGGACAGTAGTGCTGAGTCTGAGGGGTAGTTGTAAGATGCTTAGGCGCTACCTAAAACCATGTTGGAATTTTACTGTAGCTGATATATTCGAGAAAGATGGTTCGTTTCGGGGTATGAGAGTGCCAGAAATATGATTGACTAGTTGCTGTAATTATTAAATGACTTCTCCATAGGATTCAGTGCAGGTACGTGATTGAACGGAAAGATCTGATTCCAAATCATAGCCATCATTTCTAGCGTAAGCTTAGCCCTACAGATCTGAAAGACTAGTGTACATTTCTTACTACATTAATCATCACACCATCTACTACTGTTTGTAATCCTTCTCAATGAATCATCACCTATAACTCAGTGGATACATCGCAGAGCCTCTGACATGTCATCTAGACAGAATGCGTTACAAATACTGGAGAAATATCTAGTGGCGGCGGCGTGAGGTAGTTGCAAATACTGGTTTCATACCACAACCCGTGGCCGAATAACTTTCAAAATACACTAGTTTTAATACGAGGGTGCACCATCGGAGACATGTAACCACACTGCTTGTGTGATAATATACACTCCGGTGATCATCATCTATATTCAGTGTCATGGCATTTCTCTGGAAAAACCACGTCATTCGTAGGTAATGCCATACGTGAATTTATAAAGCTGGTACAGCTTTTAACATGGAGACTTGTGAGCACCTGTCGAGCTTAGACCGCTTGTGATGGTAAAATGGTTGTGCTATTTTCACATATAGCGGTTTGTAAGATGATTACACCTCTGTTTCTAAGACACAGTGGTAGCACTCGCAGGAAAACGTATGAGCCATGAACACCCATCAATGATATTAGCTCAGTTTTATTTCGTATCGGCAGCAATCGGTTATTGATGAATCATTATACTTAGTAGTAAGTCGTGCGTGATAGGTTCGTCTTGAGCATCTGGCTAATAAGGTATATGTTTGTGTTCCGACATGTGTAAAGAAAATGACTAAGTCCAGTCGTAAAGAAGGTATGTATTTGACATGGAGTACTGTGATATAAAAGGGAGGAGTATGTCAAGGCCTAAGAATGGTACCAATATATCTATTTCCAGAGCCACAGCCATCAGCGAGTTGTATTTCTGTTACTTCACTCATTGTTGAATGTAGTCAACTGAGGTCGCAATCGTAAGATTTAGTTGTAAGCACAGGGATAAAATATATATGAGGCTGGTTTTCTTTACTATGATGATTCTATCTGTGCATGCATGGCGTGCAGTGCTGGTGACCTGTGGTGGTAATGATTCACATTTCCTATTAACTATAGGATCCGGCCAAATGCAGAGGCTTGTTGGAGTGTAGGAATGTAGCTAACTTGACTGTGTTGCCCTCTAGATGGCCGATTAGCGAACTAATAGTATGTGTTGGATGGCTTTCGTGATCGTGTGTAAATTTGGGATGATTCAATGTCGACATGTGTTTGCACAGGATAGTTATTCCCTCCCATGTAAATAGTCCCATTGACTGCTTCTGTGCATTTCGCGCATTTATTTAGTTGAGGGAACACCGGTGGTTGTGTGTACATCTAACAGGTTAAAGACACATTTGCTGGTTCTGTAGATATGAGAAAGACCTTATTTGAGTTTACAAATTATAGGGATGGTTTTTAATCTGCTACATCGCCGATATTGGTATTCGAGGGTGAAAATATAAGTTTCCTCTATTTTTTCGAGTTCTGAGGTAAAGGTCTTCTCAGATGGGTGAGTTTCTATTAACTCAGAGGTTTACAGCACGCCCCACCTTGCTAAAGTTTAGGGTTTGTAGAGAAATGATTTTGGGTTTATATCCTCAGAATTATGTCGTGCTAAATCGTAGAGGGAGACCGAGAGATGAGTACACTAAGCAGATTCAGAAGGATGTAGGTTGCAGTAGGTACTGGGAGATGAAGCAGCTTGCACAGGATAGAGTAGCATGGAGAGCTGCATCAAACCAGTCTCAGGACTGAAGACAACAACAACAACAACGATCGGTAGGGTACTGTTTTGTGATTGATATAGATAAGTACAGCGAAAATGGTGTCATGGCAAACCATGCGAAAATAAATGTGTTCTTGTAATCCCATAGTCTGGAAATTGGTGTATAGAAGCAAGCAAGCAAGCAGGTCCGGACCAGAAACAGTAACACGTTTGTGCTGAAGGGAAATGAGCCCGAATTTGTAGAACAGTTCTGAGATTGACTTGGATATGCTGAGGGCGCTCTGGTCACACATTGAGAGTAGATGAGTAGTGACCGTTGGCTGCAGGAAAATATCTAGTGCTTTGAGGAGTATATATGGTGCTGTCTCTCTTCGTGATATATGTACGGTTGTCTGGTGGTCGATAGCTATACGAATGAATGGAAAGGGGCGATTTGGCACAGGATACGAATTGTGTGTTTACTACATCGACATGGTATGTGGTGATATACTGCTGCATTGGAGATCGTTTTCATGCTCTAACCATCAAGCTCCTGTCCTCAGTCGGATAGCAGTGTAATTGAGTAAAAGTCTTTCCATAACTGAGGCAACGGCCTTGCCGCAGTGGATACACCGGTTCCCGTCAGATCACCGAAGTTAAGCACTGTCGGTCGCGGCCGGCACTTGGATGGGTGATCCTCCGGGCCGCCATGCGCTGTTGCCAATTTTCGGGGTGCATTCAGCCTCGTGATGCCAACTGAGGAGCTACTTGACCGAATAGTAGCGGCTCCGGTCAAAGAAAACCATCATAACGACGGGGAGAGCAATGTGCTGACCACACACACCTCCTATCCGCATCCTCATCTGAGGATGACACTGCGGTCGGATGGTCCCGATGTGCCACTTGTGGCCTGACGACGGAGTGCTCTCTTTCCATAACTGACGATATGTAGGGCACATTGCAAGGTTTAATCGTGGGTGCAATATGGGTATCTGTATAAAATAGTTTTTTGTGGCTGAAAGTTTCATCAGCAGAAAGAAAAAAAAAGAAAGAAAAAGAAGTGGAAGGTGCTTCCACACCAGCAGCATCACTAATTCGGCGGTAAATTCGATAAGAGCCAATCATAATGCTCGATTCATTCACAAGGCATCCTTTGTTCTGGGATATATGAGTCTCTACACAGTGGTGACAGCGTTTGTGTATGTTAAAAGCAGGAAGTGTAAGACATGATGGATGGGTTGCCGCGTTAGGACCATTAGGAGGAGTACGTTCAGCGTTAATTTGCGCTATTTTCGTAATTGGGTTCTGTTAGGACCAGAGTATCCATGCGGACAAGCTGAGATATCGTAAAAGCTCCTACAAAAGCGACCATTACCTATTTCTGGGACACTATACAATTTCCGAGAGGTCGACTTAGCTCTTATTTTAGATAGTCATGTCATGTCAGTACGACACTGAGAACATTTTAGATAGTGAGTCACCATGTGGACGTTTTGCGGCTATGTGTCTGTCATGATGGGGGAGGTTGTAAGTAGGCTGTTTAGGTTTTCTTGTTGGTAACGCCACATAGCGCTCGGTATGAAAAAATCACTGGCTGTGCCGTGTGCAGTCTGTGTTTAGTCTGCACTGTTGTCTGCCATTGTAGTGTTGGGCAGCGGCAGCTGGATGCTAACAGCGCGTAGCGTTGCGCAGTTGGAGGTGAGCCGCCATCTCTACAAGGACTACAGTGGGTCTACACCTTTGATGACCCACCAATACCATTATTTCTAGAAGGACTGCAGTGGGTCTGCAACTCTGGTGGCCCACCAATACCGTAACCTCTACCAGGACTACAATGGGTCTACTCTGTGACGACCTACCTACCAATATTCTTCAAAACTTCGACTGACTCTGCTGTGGGTTTGCTCTGTTGTGTCATGTCAAGAGTCAGCACTGTCTTTCGTTGGAAGGACAACACTACTTCTTCAAGACTGCTTAGAAATCCACTACTTCCAAGTGAAATTTCTTTTATTGCTCAGACTTTGAAAAAAAAAACACTGCAATTTTACTGTGATGAACGATAAGGACTGTCTTTATGGACTGTGAGAAAATTTTAGCTTCTGACCAACATTGTATCAATAAGTGTGTGTATTTGATATCTTTGTTATAGTAATTATGAAAAATTTTATCAAATCATTATTGGCCACTGCCCTAAAACTATTTGTAAAAATTTTTTGTGGGGAGCATGGGGGCTATGTAAGTAGGCTGTTTAGGTTTTTTTATTGGTAACGCCACATAGCGCTCGGTATGAAAAAATCACTGGCTGTGCCGTGTGCAGTCTGTGTTTAGTCTGCATTGTTGTCTGCCATTGTAGTGTTGAGCAGCGGCAGCTGGATGCTAACAGCGCGTAGCGTTGCGCAGTTGGAGGTGAGCCGCCAGCAGTGGTGGACGTGGGGAGAGAGATGGCGGAGTTTTGAAGTTTGTAAGAGTTGGTGTCATGAACTGATATATATATTATGACTATAAAGGTAAATACATTGTTTGTTCCCTATTAAAATCTTTCATTTGCTAACTGTGCCTATCAGTAGTTAGTGACTTCCGTAGTTTGAAACTTTTAGTTAACTGGCAGTAGTGGCGCTCGCTGTATTGCAGTAGTTCGAGTAACGAAGATTTTTGGTAAGTGATTTGTGATAGGTATAGGTTAATGTTAGTCAGGGCCATTTTATTGTAGGGATTTCTGGAAGTCAGATTGCGTTGCGCTAAAAAATATTGTGTGTCATTTAAGCACATTCGTGTATAATTGTTCAAAGAGGACGTTTCACATAGACCAGTCCAGTATAAATTTTTCTAAGGGGAAGTTTCATGGTAAGCACGGCTGGATGCATTTTGTATGTCCATTAGGATCACTAGGGGAAAGCAGCCTGTGCTAGTTTAGAACAGATTACTATAGCACAATCTGTGATGTCAGTATACACAGAAATAGCATCAGCAATAGTAAACACACGTGCTTCCCAGAGGCGTTTCCTGTGTGGTATCGGTATGAGCGTGCCTTGGAGATCTACGGCGAGGTGTACAGGGGTGTGTGCTGTACCTCACATGATGGGCGAGGACGTGACGGCACAGGAGGAGACACTGCTGAATGGGGTGCTTCGAGCAGCCTGGTAGGTGCAGCTCTAACCCATTAGACTGACGGAGTGCGGCCCATGGATGCCAGAGCGGTGCTGTGGTGGCCACGGATGAGCCAGGGTCATGGCCTGGGGCAGCGGCGGCAGTGGCCGCCGCGGTGTGGGGCTTTGAGTGGTGGGATGTGTTTTTTACTAGCGATCTTTTATTTAAACTCTATTCCAACGATTTAAATGGCCAATAGGATGCTGTGAATTAAACCAAACTGATCCATACATGTGAAAAATATCTATTTAATTAATTTGCATAAATTTTTTATATCAACATGGTGTTAGAAGTACAATATTTAAGGGGAGCGTTGCGTGAGTGAGTGACATGGAGCGGTACAATAGTTTAAGGAAATGGGGATGGCATGTATAGCCACTTAACAGAACAATAGCTTATGTGCCGACAAAGGGCCAAACTTTAGGTTAGGACACTCAGAGTACAGTGACGAACATTATGTTATGCAACATGTTTGCTCCTTGTAATTACTTCTTACAAGACCTACATGTTTCCAAACAGCAGAGAATGATGAGCAGGAGAAATCCAACGCTCACAAACTGATTTATTCAATAAACAAACTGCATACCCTTCAATTTCATTTTATGAGACCCTTTTTCTCCACCACCAGACCGCCATAATTGATTCTGTCATGGAAGGGATGACAGCACACTCTGGTGGTGGTACTGTGTATTAGGCCTGGACGTCGTGGCAAATACATGGATTCCAGCCATTTTAGCCCCACCGCAGGCCGCCATATTGGATTACATGACAACGGAAAACAGCGCCCTCTGGTGGCAGTACTGTGTATTAGGTCAGGTGGACTCTGACCTTGTGTTGATCACACTGGATGGAGGCACTGTCTCTAATTGTTTACATAAGGACTGCATGCCAAATAAAGACCTACGGCCTTTTCCTGCCAATCCCTACGAAGAGGTGGCAGGGATGACAAAGAATAATGGAGGTAGCCAAAGTGACCTATCTTCCCGCCATTTTCTTAGGTTAGTAGATGTGTCTTGCAGTGTCCTCATAGAATTTTAACTTCCCGCCATTTTCTAGAGGTGGGAATGGGGAGTTAGGATAGTGGAGGTAGCCCAATTTACCTATCTTCCTGCCAAAATTCAAACTTCCCGCCGAAAGCCGCCATCTTGGATGACGTCATGTGATGACATGGCCACCATCATGGATGACGCCATCACAATAATCTTGGATAATGGTACTTTGGGTCGACGCCAGCCTAGTCCCCCTACTACTGATCAGTCAGTTCCTACATGCACTTGATAACTTTGCTGTACATTCCGATTGTACCATTTGAAAATGGCAATAAGAATTGCATTATTCCTGACCAGCTGCTTCCGGGTGATTGAGTACGTCTCATTCAAACAAATGATATCGACTTTCACGTCGTGGCTAAAGAATAAATATTTCCGGATATCATGCGGATTTTCTACTGTGATGTCGTCAAACAAGCTCACCCTCCTACATTGTTTGGCTTTCCTTTTTGATGTCGTGGAATATCACTGCTTTCACTGATAGTCTGGTAAGTCAAGCTGGTAACATGTGAAATTTCTTGCATTAGCTGATATTTTCGCTAGAAAGGGTTTTGGGGAAAAAAATATACATACTGCAAATCAATCCGCTCAGGTTGTAGTAACCATGTAACAACAAGCGAACTGAAAAATGAAAATTTATCATCATCACAAATCAAGAAACGCACACACCCAGTTCCCCTGGAGAAGCTCAGCAGTGATTACTTATAACGGTGTTGCGGTAGTGTTGTTTGCAAACGAATCATTTGCCACGAATGCAAGTCACAATAGCTTTATTATTTTTCTTCTTTAGCACCAGAAGGACGGTACATCCCAGACATTCTAATAACTTCTTTGTTACTTTCTGGGACTGAACAGTAAAGTTACTGAAATCCTTGGATATCCCTGGTTAACGTAGAAAGGTGAGCGCTCTCTTTCAGATGGCCTTCCACTAGTGCAAAGGCAAGGTTTTTAACGATTGTTTATCTTCAAACTCTTTCAGATGGCCTTCCACTAGTGCAAAGGCAAGGTTTTTAACGATTGTTTATCTTCAAACTCTTTGTGTACTGTTTGTGAACAAGAACACTTCGAATTTATTAATAAAATATGCAGATAACGGAAAAAGATGTCTTTTGTCTGGAGTACGATGGACAAGTGTGATCAACAGTATCTGGTCCACCTTTGCTTGTGTGTTAGTCAAAACAAACGTGCCTGTTGTGGTATCTATCTCATCAGTTTCATGCACTGATGACATCAGAAACAAAGCCTTGTTTCTTTTCGCTTGGCATGAAACAAGACAGAAGTCATCTTCAAATTCGAAATTAATGTTTGGTTTCTCGCGACTTGTTTAGCAGAAATTCCGGAGGACTTCCCGTCTTGTTCTTTTTCATTGACTTTGTGAAGCTCAACCCATTTTCTAAAAGACGCCGTGCTAAAGGACAGCTGATATTTTAGTTGTCTGTAGAGATATTTCGGGTAATGTTCTTGACTTGTTAAGCTATTCTCTTCACAAAAACCGTAGGATAGCTAGGTACATGATACGAGTCAGGACACTGTCAACCACAATAATCTTGGTACATGATACGAGTCAAGACACTGTCAACCACAATAATCTTCAAAATTAGAAGCGTAAAATGTATAGCTATCGCACAATGCCCACTTCCCCAAACTTTGCTTCACACGTTTAAAGGGAAGGTGCTGCACAAAACTACAACACCTGCAAAATGGAAGAAGCATTTAGTCTTCGTCTCTGACCTCTTCTAGACTATAGTTATTCCTGCAGTTGTTCAAAAATGCAGAGAGAGGGTCGCAGATCGCAAAAACTTTGTCAGAGGATAGTCGTTCTTTTCTCCTTTGCAGTATCGCATAACCTCACTGACCAGAAGAAGAACGAAAAGCGATTGTAGCTAAATGCTGCCCTTAGAATAATTGTTCCTGCACCATTTTGTACTTATAGCTGTAATATATTTCTGCGTCCTCATTTTCGTACAGCAATGAGAAATGGTGTTACAATAAGAGCCATGTCAAGAGCTGTTTCATTCCATTTGTTAAAAGTAACGTTTCTCTCTTGTTGTTGACGTACTACGCCTGAAAAGGTTCACTCTTTTGTGGTTAATTTATGAATCACATTCATTTCCCACCTCTTCATTTCAATTCTAGTATGTCTGAGATCATCAAATTGTGTATGGAGTAATTACAGTGAGATGAACGCTAACCATGGACAGTGGCAGTAGAATGGATTTGTACCAACTTAACCTTGTGATCAAATTAAGCAGAGGGAGGCTTGTACCAAAGATAAACCAAACTTTCAGAGTAGAGTTTGTCAGGTTGGTCACCGCTGATGATGGCCTACTCCCTCCAATAGGTTTTAATCGATGACCATGGCCCAGTAGCTTAGCCATATTAGGCAGACAGAGCTGGTAGGCGAATTATACAGACATACTTGTGTTGAGCTGCTCATGTCATGGTAAAAAGAAGGTACTAGAATATATCATTTTGTCGTGCTAAATGCTAATAGCTTTTCTTCCACGATCGGTTTCGGCATTATAGTTTTTAATACTCTTTTTAAGTGACAGAGTGCCTGTTTGCTTCTGTCTTGGTTTCTTTGACCGTCGTTTGTTTGATTATTTTTCTGAGATTTTGACGCGGACCCGGCATTTTCAAAGCCTTACCATCCATTGCTGGTGGTGGACTACAGTCGGCTTTATGGACGCTTATAATATGGCGGGTAAATCCGAGGCAGACTGCCACGATTTTTTCAAAGTCAGTTTCACTACCTAATGCACAAGAAATACCTGAAACGTCCCATAACTTTCTTTTCCAATTCATAAAAGACGGAAGTCAGCTTCGTTTATAAATTTCATACTAGCTAAAAATTCTTAAAAATGTGTAACCCTTGTCCATGTTACCCAAGAATCAGGATTAGATGGTCTGACATGTAAGGAATAGATGGCCATTAGACGAAACATTTTAATATCAAAAAGAAAATAACAAAAAATCTTTTAACACTTTAAAAATATTTTATTGAATTTCTTGAAGTAAAAAATGTTTTATAAATATATTAATTGTAGAAACATTATAACTTAAACAGAACCCCACTTGTAAAAAGCATTTTACAATTCTTGAATGTTTTTAACAATTTTATGAACTAGTTGGGAGATAATAGTTTATTACAGAAAATAATGAGAACTTGTCTCAGATATGGAGTTAGCTGACTCTAGAATCAAGCCTAATTTATGAAAATGAATATTCACTATATAGACTTAATTTTTTTAAAAATTCCATTACCACATCCATGGTACACATTAAGATATGATGTGCAGGATTCATGTAACCAATGCTTACACCTGACACTCCGAATCCAATCACGTCTTTTATCTGTTTTTGAGTAGTCTTCTCTACATACAACATACTCGTCCTCTTCTTCAAGAAGCTGATCACTTGACTCTTCCTTGTGGTGAACGTCATCTGACAAATCTTAACTGTCTGAAGTATTTTTAAGCTTCCTGATCCAAGCCTTTTTCACTATTTCTTTCTTCTACTAGGCCTAGTTATTTTCTTTTCCATCAAGTTACAATTATAACCTTTCAACATTTTTTTTACATCAAGTTTGTAGCTTGAGTTCCAGAGCTTCTTTTCATGATCCCCTGAAAGAGCTGGCATTTCTAATGTATTTATTTGACATCTGTTTAAAAAATAACAATGCTCTCAAAATTTAATATATGAAACATTCATGGAATGGCCATCTATCATAATGATACTATTGATGTATCTCCCAACCATTCGGGAGAAACGGCCATAGCGCATCATCAAATACGGTGGACGCAAACTGAAACAAAACCTACTTACCCGTAAGCAGTTAGACCTAAACAACTCCAAAACTAAAGATTCCATAGCCACTCACAGCTTAAGTTTTGTTTAAATCGAAACGTTGTGGTATACTACATAAATTTATGTTATACTGAAAGCATGTAAACTGCTTACTTTTAGTTAAAATAAAGAGTCGTGCAGAGCAGCAACAATCAATCACGTTACTAAATAGCTGCCAACTCACCAGCAGCGCTGTACAGCGCATAGTGAAAGAACTACAGGCATTCACCATCTCTCCGTATGGCTGCCTATCCCAGATCTACCTTACCTGAGGCAGCAACGTCGAAGCGCTTATCCTTGATCATTTCCGGTGCTGTTCTCTGCCACAGCCGATATCACTGTCAGCAGCACGCGACTAGTGGTGACGCCCTCTATGCACTCTACACAAACGGGACCTCCATGACCCAGCAATCAGTCGCTGAAGCACCTCAGAAGATGTTGCCTGCAGTTGGCAACTAAATGTCAGGAGGAAGAATTTCTATTGCTCGACCACAGCCTCTCAGCTGGGAAGCTTTAATTAATGAAGATGCTGGCTGGGAAGCCTAAACATTATGATGAATTGATTTTCTATTTTTTTCGTATATGTTTTCTAACAGCATCAGTCATTGTTCAGGTTCCACTGCTCTACAAAAATGTGGAATCCAGTTAATGTTTCCCACCTTGCAAAATTGAAGAATCAATAACCTGGCATGCCATCGAAATCACCTACGTTTCCTGAACACATACCAATGTGTTATTTATTAATTAATTTCTTGGACATGTACTCCAATGAGTCAAAATTTTGTTAGAAATAGCGAAAACATGCAAGAAAGTGGAATTGACTTTGTTGAGTCTGTTAATTGTGGTTGGAACGAAAACTGATGTGAGAATTAAAGTTTACAATGAAAATTCACTACCTTCTTAGGCCAGAGAAAACTTCTTCAGTAATAGCTTCCAGTGATAACGGAGAAGCTGTAAGTTTTTTGGTTAAACTTGAGTTGTGTAAATGGAAGGAAGATTTACACAAAGCACGTAATGTGCATCAAAATTGAATCTGCAAACGGATGAAAGGAAAACTGTTCCAAGGATTTAGAAATATTCATGAGAGTCATTGCACCATTGCCCAGAGACGTCTACGAGACTGGGCATTCTGAATTTCTAGTGACATGAACATTACTGATTTTCGGGTTTCTTCAACCTGTTTAAACAGATTCAGGAAATTATATGGTAAGGCAAGTCGAGAAATTACTACGTTTATGTAGTAGAACCTGGAAACGTTTCCTTACCATTTGCAGAAAATGGGTGATTGCTTTTGTTGAACTCTTGCCTTGACGTATTATAACACGTGGGCTGCAAGTTACTGCCACGTATGACACTCTCCTGCAAGTTAGCGTTACCCTCTGGCGGGAATTTTGAAATATTGGGCCGTGTGTTTGCCTAATGAATAGAGGTTACCGAACATTAATTTCGTATGTATGGCAATTAATAGAAAATTGAAATACTTTATTTTGAGGATAATTAAAGTAATAAAGGCATACAAATGAAATAACAAACGGTCGCCAGCCTAATTAGGCATCATAATTTGAAACATTATGTTTCACGAAACATGAATACGAGTAACTAAATTGGCTTTCATTATACTTCTTTTAAATAGTGCAGTGGATACACAGTACTACTGAGTAGTGTCTAGCAGTAGTTACTGTTTACATAAATCAGTAACCATAGGAAATTTAAAAGTTATTTTATTCATAGTAATAATAGTTACTGTTGCAATCAACAGCTAACTGAGCACTAAGATGTTACTAAAGACCTCACAAGACTAATATTGGGCACGTCCAGAGTCCTAGTTTAACTAGCACATGGACACCACAAATGATATTTAATAGGAAGGAATATAGTGGGGACCCATCAACTGAAACTGTCTTTACAGTAAAATTCTGTAACTATTAAAGAAACAAATTGCAATTTGCCAATATTGATTTCTAACACCACTTGAAATGATTTAGATGTTCATACTTGGAAGCAAGTAATTCAGATACTAAGTTCAATCAATTTCAGAAATTAGTTCTTGCTAAGTATACCTTACCTATTACCTGTGAAGCAGTTAGTACATTTAGTACAGAAGCAAACCATTTATTAATTAGAAACAGGATATACCGTTTCTGCACATTTAGGATGGGACCCGGCAGTGGTTTCATGGTCAGGACCATAATATGGTTCAAACACTTGTTTAAATCACTGGAATTATTATTGAGAGCACTCACACAAACAAACTGATTCATACGATGATACATATCTGAGTTTCTGGCGTTGGCGGAGCAGTGGCGCAATAGTGGTGGCAAGCACGTGGCGGATATCTGGTCGCACACTCTTGACGTTGAATGCTCTTTATAAATTCTTCTTGACGACGTATTATCCTCGTTTTAGAGCCATTCCATAATAACAAGAGCACCATAAGACAGCCTAAACCACATCCGCAGCAATTTCGATATAAATTGGCTTTAAAATTGTTCACTTGGCACCCTCGATGTTAACCGTACAACTGCTAGACACCGACTGCATAGCGTGCCTATCTAGCAGCCGCCCAGATCGGCCGCCAAAACCACCTTTCAATGCGCGCCAGACCACCATCGTAGCGGAGGGGGTTCCCTACGCTTTTTATACCATACAATACAATTTCGCTTAGCATGAACCAGCATTCTAAGTACAATTTATCTTCCTGAACATACATATTTTATAAAGTTTCATTATTTTCAAACATTATCTTAGGTTCCATAGTTCATATATTATAAACTTCCGCTTTCTTTCTAACAATTCAATGAACTTCATTAGTAAAGAATAACCACGTCATAGTTGCATACTCATAATTACACAGTATAAACTACTTACAATCGATATTCGTCTTACAATAGCTGCACCTCTGTCTTTACGAGGACGAAATAATAACTCAGATTCCACCCAGAACTAATAGTGTAATAAAGCTGCTCCACAAAGAGAATATTCGTTTTCGTCATCCAACACTGCACTTTACGTATTTGTGGCGACTTCAGGGAATAATCAAAGAAATTAGTAAAGTATACACTGTTCAACCACTGTCATGACATCTTCCCTACAGAAGTTATTACAAAATATTTCGTGTCAACATATTACGTCGTTGAATCCAAAGTGTTGGAAGCTGTTTGTAATGTAATGGCATAAATTGACTTATTATTCTTTCCTCTGCTAGTTATGTGTGTAACAATTACATCCATAGCAGTGCAGCTGTCGATATGAACTTCAAGGTATTACGAGAATTAATGCTTTGAAGCATTTTTGGTGTGGCGTAAGTGTTTGAAACTCGAGTGGATGCACTTTTGGTCTTCTCACTATGAAGCGATACTTTATCTTGTTATCTGCTTATTCGTTTATTCACTGATCCTTGGGCTAGACAGGAACCGCTGTACAAATCTCTGTTATATGCAGTTCTTCCTACAGTAAACACGACTAAGCTTAACAGTTTTTCTAAATTTTTACGGTGCGATTTAGCAACTAACGTCTTGACACTGCATTTCATTTAGTGTATTTTTCCTGTGTGAACAATTTCAGGGTAGTTTTGACGTGTAGGATTCGACAATTCCCTTGTCATTCTAGCTGTCCATTCAACAGATCAGTCATACCTGTTATTATGGTTATGATAATGTGACAAGAATTAAATTTGGCACCTGAATAAAGCGTCGAAGCCTACGTAGCACCACTGTTGTGTTCCTGGCGCTCTTACTTAATTCCAGAAAAATAGCTAATACGGTGTTACAGTATGCCGTCATGTACTCACCGTCACGTACTTACTTAATTACTGAAAAATAACTAATATGGTGTTACAGTATGCCGTGATGTACTCACGGCAGGGTTTACACTGTCGTTACTTTAAATAACAAATTTACCGAGTCACGTGGCTGCTTCTTCACGTCACCTGCTATGCACCATGACCTCTTCACTCTTTGCCAATTCTCTCATAAGTCGGTTAACCATTATTTTTGTAGCAGTGTATACAACATTTAAAAAAAATCACAGTATAAAAGACGAGTACGCTGGCCTCTCAACTCTAGCACTATCGCTTCCGCGATGTTGATAATGACAGACGTGTTACTATTTATTACATGTTTGTGTGGATGAGAAAATATTTGTCAAGTGCTTTTGAATATTTATAGGCAACATATTGAAACATATTGCTGTTTGAATTTTGTAAGCTATTACTTGTTCCTTACACAGGTAACACGTGTGTTATGTCCTTTTCCAAAGATTTAACTTGCTGTTTCAAGTGTTCAAAAACGATGTGCTTTTTCTTTGTGTCAGTCGTGGCATAAACATTGTGAAGTGACTATACAATGCTAGATTTACTCGGTTTCCCTTAAATTGAATTGTGTTTTCTGTGAAAGGGAAAATAGCAATGTTTTTTCTAATCTGTTTATTTTTTAAATAATAATAAGTATATGGACTGGACATTTTTGCAAGTATGGGTAACGTTCAAGACGCTTCCGACTAAGTCAAGTGTCTGTGTCATTTCAAGAACTCTTACTTCATTCTCCATTGAGGCTGATGTGTCTCACTTAACTCGTTCATTACTGAGCTATGTGCCTCCATAGGAGAGCTGTGGTTGCTTATCGGGTTCCAAGAAGCTACGAGCTTGTGGCTTTCAGTCTTCGCCAATATCAGACACTCATCCAGAAGTGTCCAGTGCAGCGATGTTGTTGTTGTTGTTGTTGTTGGTGGTGGTGGTGGTCATCGTGGTGGCGGAGCCGTTGGAGGCGTCAGAAGCCACGGAGACAGCGCTAGCTGCTGCATCGGGGATTGTACCATCGTTAACGGTGCCAGCATGTGAGCGCTGATTCCCGGTTACAAGCAGTATATTTCTTATAGGTAGATACTATGACATGAGAGTGTGAAATAACAGCGGTTTTGTAGTTAACATATAGTGTTATTATTGATCTTTTTATGTACAAATTTCATTGTATAGTGCCAAAAAGCGTTTAGAAAATAGCTGCCCTCTCTAAGACTTCATTTCGGCTTGTATCACATCACATAGTCGGTATTACCCACACAGGAATTCCATCAGTAATCACTACAGACGTGAATGGTTGTACAATTACTCATTTTGTTACGGGAGGAATACGGGCATTGGTATATTTCGAAGATGCTTCTCTAGGCGGGTGTAAAACGAATGTGCCCAACAGAAAATACTGAACGCAAAAAATTAAGATTTGGCCCTGTCTGACGACCCACTGAAGCAAATCTTAGGCTCTCTTAACGGTCATATTATTTCCTCCCTCTTGCTCTTTAACATATAAATCACAACATCAATAGAAATGAATGATCAAGGGAACTAGTAACTACTAAATGATAAATTTTGTTTCTTCTTATGCATTTATTGTAGATTAAAACCCCTTTATATATTAGAAATGTTTATATATCAATGTCCAATGGGCTTAAAGAGATAAAAATTAATTTCCTAGCTAATCTTACCGACCAATTGCCCAAATCTGCCCCTTTTATGGCTACGCGATCTAATACAAATAACGCGAGATGACTGACATCACCTACGTACCAAACACTAGAAGACACTGCTTTGAAAGATGATGTACAGTAGTGTGCAACCTCAGTGGAAATAAAACTTACATGATCACAGCTGTTTAGATTTATAGCCCTAATAAGCCGAAGCTGTTACAATATCACTCTTTGTACTGCGTCCGGTGCGTCGGAGTGATGGTTCTCGTACAAGTCTACGACGATGGAAGAACACCAGGCACCAAATAAAAACTCCATGAAACACTAGGCGGCAGAAGGCGATCCTCTGATGGGTATAATCTAAGACTGTCTTCTCCTATCGGTGTTCTACAGGCAAGAAACGCGAACTCCTTGCCACAAGGACGGAATTCAGATAACGTCTCAACATGAGTACAGACAGAAGAAGTGCTCCTAGTCACTGAACTCTGCATACTCAACGACGACTCCCTACCCGGAGGCGAAGTCCAGAATTGTATAAGTTCGCAACAGTACAGTGCCTAACCTTTCTGAGTACAAAATCTCCTGAGAGCAAAGACAGCAAGTCCGTCTGTACCAACAGAAGCTGATACTGAGCGACCGTCAAACACAAGCGCTCAAAACGGAAGACCTCTTGCTCTCCAACGCTGGCTTCCCAGAAAAGCTCGCCTCCGCTCCCTCGTGACTGCAGAGGGCGAATCATATTCTCAAAACCACGGAATATTCTCCCTCTCAACAGATTCCTCCAAACGATGACGAACCATATTTTAGTCTTTTGTCGTCCAGCGCAGAAGTTTTTCAAGGAAATACCTATGCCCGTTAATTAGGAATTCATACAATGGTACGTTTCACAGAGTAAAAATGTACAAAATGTATGTAGGTGTATGACCTCTTTTCAGCTTGTTGGGGGTGTACTTCCATCAGGCACATTTTACTAAGAGACAGATTTCAGCAGGAGCTTATCTGATTTCTTCATTTTGAGGAAATATCTGCCTGAGCTGAAGACCTGCCAGCCAATAAATACGACAGTGTACTGAAAATTTTGGATCATTTCATGGAAAAACAGTATTCTTTCTAAGCACCCTAGTGAAAACACACGGAAGATAAACAACTAGCACCAGGCTAAACAGCATATAGGTTCACTCCGTTCATGACCAACAAATATTGTCTCAAATACTGGACAGCTGCTGATGAAGCGACAGAGTATGTATCCATACCAAAGAGGACACGCGTACTAAGAGGCGTCCACAGAGAGTACGCCTTTCTGTACCTGATCGAGCTATTTCTAAGTCGACGAAGAAGCGTTACAACAGGGAGCGTCTTCACATATGTTCAGATGGACTCAATTACAGACCCATATCGCTGTCGTAGATTTGTTGTAGTATTATGGAGCATGTTTTATGCAAGAGATTTATGTCGTTTTTGGAGAATGAAAACCTCCTCTATAAAAATAAAAATATATTCCGAAAGCAGAAATCCTGCGAAACTGAGCTTGCTCTGTTCCTCCATGAGATCCACAGTGCCGTAAACAAGAGAGCTCATGTTGCGGCCGTGTTCCTTGACTGTAAGAAGGCATGTGACACCGTCCCACACTGCCATTTAGTGAAATAAATACTAGATTATCCAGTATGGGGGTAAATTTGCGACAGGATTGAAGACTTCCTTGAAGACAGAACTCAACACGTCGATCTTAACGGAACAAAATCGACTGATGTAAAGGTAATTTCCGGAGTATCCCAAGGAAGTGTAATAAACGAGATGCGACAATAAAGTACTGAGACTGATGTGAAAAAAATGTTGCTTATCGTTTTAGCCAAGTGTAGTGTTGTCTCCTTCAAAGTAGTTTCCTTCTGAATGCACACACTTTTTCCAGTGCTTATGCCATTGATGGTAACAGTTCTGGAACTCGTCTTCTGTAATATCCTCACAGCTTTCCAATATCTTATGTTGTTTGAAAATGGTGTACCTTGACCACCGTTTTTACTCTTGGAAATAGAAAAAAGTCGCACACAACGATATCTGGTGAATAAGGTGGCTGTGTTAATACCGAAATTTGATTTGAGGTTAAAAATTGCTGTACTGACAGAGCAGTATGGGATGGTGCATTATCGTGATGCAGAATCCAATTATCAGCAATGTTGGCACAGACACGAAGAACTCTTCTACAAAGTCTTTCTAAAATATCTTTGTAGTAATATTGGTTAACTGTTTGTCCAGGGGCATCCACTCTTTATTAACAATTCCCTTGGAATCAAAGAGGCACACAAGCATGCATTTCACTTTTGACTTTGACTTGTGACCTTTTTTTGTTCTGGGTGATCCCTTTGAGCACCATTGAGAACTTTGGCGTTTTGTCTCTGGATGGTGCTGAAAAAACCAAGTTTCATCACCAGTGATAACATGGCTCAACAATTCTGGACTGATTTCCCTTTGCTATAAGAGATCGGCTGCCACATTTTCCCGTGTTCCTGGCTGTTGTGGTGTGAGATTTTTGGGGACCATTTTTGCACAAATCATTCTCATAACAAGATCATCAGTTATTATTTGACGAACCGATTCTCGATTGATGCTCAGTTCTTCTGCAATCATTTTCACTGATAATCTTCGATCAGATCGTACGGGTTCATGCACCCTGGTCAAGTTCACATCCATCTGAGAGGCTGATGGTAGTCCACTACAGTCTTCATCTTCAAAATTCGTTCTGCATTCACTAAACATTTTATGCTAACGAAAAACTTTAGCTCTTGACATAACCTCTTCTCCAAAAGCCTTCTGAAGCTTACCGTAAGTTGTCGTCGCGTTTTCACCCAATTTAACGCAGAAAGAAATGGCATAACGTTGCACAATATTATGTGGTTCCATTTCCGTGACAAAACAATTGTTAACTTATTATAGCACAACTCACGACTGAGCAGTTGCATCGATGTGCCACTTGGACTAGGAGCAGCTTATAGACCAAGGTTAAAGATATTGTGCCTACGCAAGCTTGCAGGGTCGCCACATCTTGCAAAGAAAACTAGTCTCATTACGAACAGAAATCTTAAAATAGTATTTTGTATATGGGAGAAATAGGTGCTATAAACTGACCAAGCTGAAGCGAAGATTACTAAATCACATCTGACTGAAGGGGCTGCTAAAATATTCTGCACAAGCGAGACGCACTGCACAGTTAAACATTATTTAAAGACTTGAGAATAGCGGTGATTAACGAAAGGGGAGAGTTGCAAAATGCAATGTCTTCTCCTCTTTCTCTGAAATGTGCTTGGCTTAAGAAAGTAGTAGTATGTGGTCACTTAAGTGTTACTCTTTCTGGGACTTTGAATCAGAGCATAAAATTCACTCACAATTCAAGGAAATGTTACTGTCAACTGAGCTTGTAGCCGTTTTAGAAATATAAATACCAACTGTAGTAATTTGCCGTCTGTAGCCTAATTCATGTGGAAGTTGTGGGCTTTGGTAGCATTCCTAAGGTGCAAGCCGCCAAGTAGTTTGGACACCAATATAAATTGTATGTTAACAGAAAACACTGAAATTATAAAATACAGAGTCCATCTTTTAGAACAATAACTGTAAGCTTTTTAAGATGTGTCAGTGTCATTGTTTTATACTGGCTTCTGTCATATGTCATTCACACTTCGGCTGGTTACCCAGCTTCTAGCAGAGCTATTAAATTAGACAACATAGTTTAAACTACACATAATCATCTAGACACATATATATCTTAGCTCACGACATACGTAAATATGACTTTAACACAAACAAATACACCCACTGACTCAGAATTGCAATATTAAAAGTTTTGGCTGGTTTCGTTATCTACGGGCTGGGATACGTAATTGGCGCATTACAGCCCAAATACTGCTGAGCCTACGGTACAAGATAAGAATACACACATGTATCGAATGGTCGAAGGTTTCTGTCAATCGGCAATTGCGAATTATGAATGTAACATTTAAATTTATAAATGAAGGATTGCAATTAAATAAAATCTAAACGACTTTTAATGATGAGTACGATAGTAGAAGTAGTTTTGAGAATGCGGTATATTTCTGCAAAACAATTATTGGTGTCGACGGTCCAACAATTAAATAAAATATAAATTGAATAACAGGGAAAGAACAGATTCCTAGAGCACGTACAACATAGCTCGCGAGACATTCACTTCAAAACGGACACTACGTCTTCACTGCAGAAGCCAAGGAAATATCACACAAGAGCACAGGTCGGCACTCTGAAATATTTCTATCCTCCGCGACCACGCGCAAACCGCTCCACTGTCCAAGTCTTTCCGCCGACTGTGCGTCCCTCGCGCCGTAGTGTCCCGGCACTTCCCGTGTCCTGTGCCGTACTGTCCAGAACTGCAGCCCCACTCAGAACCACCCTCGTGTTCCATCTCGAAACGATCCTCCTCCCCCACTTCCATACTGTCTCACCATTAACGAGCGCTGTGATTGGCTAGAGCGCTCCCTCCATGTCTGCAAGCGAACGTAGACTAACAAACATAATTAAGCACATACGAAATATTGGATTTACATTTAAATACTTGTAATTAAATAAATATTCCTACGGCTGGACCATAAACACTCTCTAACACACATTATTAGATACATAAACAAATTAAATAAAAGTATATCAAAGGAATAAAACACTCGTGTGGAGTTGATAGTCTCCCAGCGGGCGCCTCCCCAGGTGGTGGATAGGGGAATGCTCTCCAGATATGGAGGGTACCTGGGGAATAAAATACCCGGGATGGACCAAAACACTCAACCTAAATCCACTAACGTCTGCCTGGTATCCAGAGGTTAGGGGTCAACGTCTGTTCGCCTAGATGGTGTGGCTGAAGCAACATTCTTGATCTCAACAATCAAGTCGTATTCCTCGTGATCTTTCCTCGGAAGGACCACCACCAAGTTAGTTTTCAACTTGAAAACCAAACATGATGATAACACAAGGAATGAATCCACTACCCCGGGCACCAGTCGCAAGGCTGGCTTTACCTGGTCATCGGATTCCGGCGAACCAGGAGCATCATGTTACGCCTAAGGTTGAGAACCAGACGACGTCCAAATTATTACGCACAAAACAAAGACACTTCATCGGTACACTTAATACTAATACTCTATTCAAACTGGGCAAGATCAAACAACTTACAGACGTGCTGCAAAAATTCCAGATTAAAATCCTTGCAATCCAGGAAACACGATTTACGGACGAAAACCATTTTGACACAGACAACTACATGATCTACAAAGGAAAACCAGCAGTTAAAGCTAATGAGAAAGGACTCAAACAGTTTGGTATAGCATTTGCAGTCCATAAATCTATCAGCGACTCTGTCATTGACTTCCAGTCTGCCTCAGAACGTATATCAACGCTCTCCGTCAAATCGGCCAAAAAAGCATCTACCTTGATCAACGCACACGCACCCACAAATAACTATATCAAGAAGAACTGCCAGAAAGTGGATGACTTCTGGACTGACATTGAAGAGACGACAAAAAAATTGTCAAACACCCAGTAATAATCTTGTTAGGCGACTTTAACGCACAATTAGGCAAAGAGAAAAAATACAGGAAAATCACCGGAATCCATACAGCTCACAAGAGAACTAACAAGAATGGGGAAAGATTGACAAGCTTTTGCGAAAATTTCGGCCTCGTAACCATGTCAACACAATTCAAAAAACCCAACAAGAAACTGTATACTTGGAAGTCGCCCAACACAATGTTGCGTGAATTCCAGATAGACCATGTGGCCATCTCCAAGAGTAACAGAGCAGAAATTCTGAATGTGAAAACGAGAAGAGGATTTTTTGACTCAGACCACCATCTTCTACAGATAAAGACCAGATTACAACCCAATAGCTAAAAGCCAAAACTAAACAAAGTGCTGAGACTAGACCCCGAATACATAAAACTCAACAATGAAAACATCTTACAGGAAATTAGTCAAACACCACAAACTGGACAGAACATGTGGACGTCCTCAAATCCACGATGAAATTGGGTCAACCCCCGAGAAGGAGAAAACGCAGGTGGTGAAATATAATATGTGACCAAGCACTAGAAGAAAGGACCAACGCCTGGAAAACTTCGATAGTCACAAAACATCAGAAAAATGGCCACAATTTCTAGTAATCCGAAAACAAACATCGAAAATGTTCCGGAGGGAAAAAAGAAATTATGACAAACGGCGACTAGATGAGATAGAATAAGACTTTAAGAAGAACAACACCACGAATTTTTATTGTAGGATAGCAGCAACCCAGTCTTTGCTTCAAGAAACTGGATGGTTCACTAGAAAGTAACAAGAAGAATAAATGCCAAATCTTCGCAGTCTATTTCAACAAAATTCTCAACTGCGACAGACCTACAGAGGATATTCACTACCAGACGTCTACACCGAATCCTGACGCTAAACTGCCAACCATCGACGAGAAGGAGACTGAAAAACAATAGAGCCCCAGGAGAAGATGGAATTATTGCAGAACTATGGAAACTAAATGTGAAAGATTAAAAGAAAAAAGTCACAAAATCATATTAAACATTTGGGAAACAGAACAGATCCCTTCTGAATGGAAATGCGCACTCATTCATCCACTCCACAAGAAAGGGGACAAAACTGAACCAAATAATTACAGGTGTATCTCACTCGTACCGGTCACATATAAAATCCTATCAAAAGTTCTCATGAATAGATTAGAAGAAAAAGCTGACCCACAAATAGGAGAATACCAGGCTGGTTTTCGCAAGGGACGATCATGCATAGAGCAGATCTGGAATCTAAAAATGATTCTCCAGATGAGAACACCCGAAACACAGTGGTCACTTTTGTAGATTTTAAAAATCCTACGACTCAATGGACAGAGTAGCGCTCTGCAAGACGCTGGAAGAATCCAGCATTGACAGAAAGACAAGAGCAATCATTCGGCAAACATTAACTGACACAGTCACCAAGGTTAAATTTGTGGGTGATATCTCTGAACCATTTGAAATCCAAACTGGAGAGCGACCGGGTGACGGACTTTCACCATTACTCTTTAATATCATTCTTGAAAAAATTATCAGGATGTGGGAAAAAGAAGTAAAAGGAATCCAAATTGGCATTAGAAAAGATAATAGATTCAATGTGAAGTGTTTAGCTTTTGCGGATGACCTTGCAACACTCACAAATAATAGAAAAGAAGTCACTAACGCCATAGAGATGTTACACGAAATTGCGCAAAGAACTGGCTTGCAAATCTCATATGAGAGAACCCAGTACATAGAAAGAGGGCCACAAAACAAATTGCCTATTGTGACAACCCATGGGAAAATCGTACAGGTACCACATTTTAAGTACCTGGGAGAAATCATCCAGCCATCAGGGATCAACCTACAGGCCAATGAGGAAAGAATAAAAAACTAAGAAAGCATATAAACTCACGTGGAACTATTATAACAAAACGTCCATATCCATTAACGCAAAACTGAGGCACTACAACACTGTCGTACTTCCTGAGGCACTGTATGCATCTGAAGCAACACAAATAGGTGGGCAAACTAAAATCAAACAAATAGAGAAACAAGAAAGGAAAATCCTCAGGAAAATTTTTGGCCCGATACAAGAGCAAGGAATCTGGAAGAAGAGACCAACATCAGAATTATATAAATACACAGACAAGATTAGGGATACAATAAGGAAAAGAAGAATGCAGTTTTACGGACATATCCACAGGATGAATGAAAACAGAGTTTCAAAGCGAATTCTTAAAGTCATCAACTCAGGCAGGGGAAAAACAAAATGGATAAAAGAAGTTGAAGAGGACCTCAGACAAGCACACATAACAGTAAACGATACAGAAAAAAGAACCGAATTCAGGAACATCATCAAAAAACATAAATTTGGCACCACAACACAGAACAGACCAGGATGCAAATGGACAGCGGAGCGAAAGAAACAACACAGTGAACACATGAAGAAAATTTGGGATCAGAAAAAACATAAACAATCATAATAAAGGAATTCAAGCTCAAACGCTCTCTTAAATGGGAATAATCGAAAATAATAATAATAACAATAAACGAATAAAACAAAAGGTAGGCCAGTAGCCTAATGTCTCTGTGCTTTCTAAAACACAGTAAATATTTAACCAATTTCTTCGTGAATAGTATATATCGAACATAAAAAAGACATAGATGAATAAATATATTTACAAGCATGCTGCTACCGTTTTTTCGTGTCACTGTGGAGTACTTATGGCCTGACGTGATCTATAGTAATCAGCCACTTTGACGTCCAATAACGCATGTACCATTCAAGTTACACGCGTGTAATTCATACCATTTTGGGCTTATACTAATAGCTTTCTATAGACACGTACACCGACGAAATCGGATGAACATTTTAGATTTTGGATATTCGTTGTTGGGTGTTACTTGTATAATTACCGTCAGATACTAAACTTTAAACTAATAAATATATTGAAAATCTGTATACACCTTCAGAATCGTCGTGCAAATAATAGTAATGTGGATATTTCTTCTTGAAGTATCACGATTCATCTGGCTACTATTAATTTCTGTACGAACTGTGAAATGTCTGCCATTAAGGTAACACCAAGTCAGCCATCTTTGGCACTCCCAGCACGGAAATCACCTTCATCGACACAAAGCACCGTTCTCGTCACCAAGGAATTCCCAGCCACGCCACGCCTGGACCCCGGCTAACGTTCGGCACCACATGGTGGAGCTACTGTGCGGCGTCACGCGGTTGCTAACGAGCCGCGGCTTTGGCGAGCGTCTTGTGCGGCCGCCCCAACTCCAAACATAGAATATTTCCATGGCTCCGCAACTCGCTCGTTAACTCACAACATTCAGTTTTGTATATTAACTGCACTCTACTCACAAACAGTATGCAATGCTGAGACTCGTGACCCAATGAATGACATGTCTTAATCCCGGACAGTTACCATCTACTCTTCGGGTCTGCTGAAGAGGTAGACAGGAGAGTTTGTTGATTTGATCTATCCATCTAATCACTGCTGTTCCCCTCTGTTCTGGTCCTCGATCTTCCCTTCCACCATTATTTTCCTGATATTTTCTCCATGTGTTTTCCAAAATGGCCAAAGAAATGTAGATCTTTTTGCTGACGGTAGAAGAGAGGCACCTGGAAGAATTTAATTGCTCAATAATGACCAAATTTGTTTTTCGGTCTCTTTTATGCCATCGTCCTGTGCCAGCACAAAAACTCAGTTCCATCAATACGTTGCTTGCCTCTCGTCTTATATGTCCATGTTTCGTAAGCATAGAAGAAGAAGGAACACACGGGTGTTCTAACAAGCCGGAATTCTGTGGTGTTCGTCATCGCTCTGTCCTGCCAGATCTTGATGTGCTAGTTCATAGCCGCTCGCCCTAGCGTTATTTGCCTTCTTATCTCATCGTCAAAGCTTCACGTATGACAGATGGTTCACCCAAGAGAGATGAAACAATGCACAACTTACAGTGCCTTAAATAGACTCGTGAGTTGGACCTGTGATCTTCGATCAGTTATAAATTTTGATTTGCTGTGATTGATGTCCAACCCATATTATAGACTAATGTCCTTTACTTTTGTCACTAGCTCTTTGTTGGTGGCTATAAGCACGGTGTCATCAGCAAATCGGAGGTTGTTAATAGTTCCACTATCAACTGAGATCACTTTAGTTCAACTATCAAGAACATTCGTAATGACATGTTCTGCAATGACGTTTTACAGATACAACACGGACCTGTCTGACACCTTTCGATAGACCGAAAAATCAGACGTGCCAGTACTTGGCTAACATCTACTAGACAGTTACTGCATACACTTCTGATAAGTGCTGACGCGTATGGTAGCATACCGATCTCTGCAAGCACCTGCCACAACTTTTCCTACACAACACTGGTCAAATGACGCTGAGCACTATGGGGCTTAACAGCTGAGGTCATGAGTCCCCTAGAACTTAGAACTACTTAAACCTTACTAAGCTAAGGACGTCACACACATCCATGCCCAAGGCAGGATTAGAACCTGGGACCGTAGCGGTCGCCCGGTTCCAGACTGTAGCGCCTAGAACAGCTCGGTCACTCCGGCCGGCTAGACAACACTGTCAAAGGCTTTCATATAGTCAAGAAAACAAATGAAAACAGGAACACAGAACTCTAACAATTTCTTGATTATTTGTCGTTTGCTGGGAATCTGTTCACGAGTTCCATTTCTTTCAACAAAACTGGCTTCTTCTGTGGATGTGTGAGGCTTAACATAAACCTTCAAAAACTGGTTCAAGATGTAGAGAAATATTTCGTTAAATGGGATATGAGAGCACTAGTTCGGTATCTGGAGCAACTCCTAACTCACGCATTCATGTGCAGGGGTTTATGAGACGCTTCGACAATTATTCTGGCCACTTTTCAGTTTCTCACACATTGGAACACAATGAGTACGTCATATTAACACCTTCCTGAGCCATTTCTTTGAACATCTCCTC
Organism: Schistocerca gregaria; assembly: GCF_023897955.1. NCBI lineage: Eukaryota > Metazoa > Arthropoda > Insecta > Orthoptera > Acrididae > Schistocerca > Schistocerca gregaria. The sequence continues at coordinate 842,436,372 of NC_064931.1, forward strand.
AGACATACCGTCTAGAACACGCATAAGCAACTTTTGGTGACCCGGGGCCTGATTCACATACTTACTGAAGCTCACGGGCGCACCGTCATGTGAGGGGACGCAGAGTACACGTATGGCGGCCGTGACGTCGATGTTTATAGCGTAACGCACTGAAATGAAAGAAACTGCGTTCCGGAGACGACACGCGATCAAATTATGCCTGGAAAGTACATTCGTCTTATGTTAACCGCATGTTCAGATGTTTATTTCTGTGTCGTGAACACTGTCTTTTTTCAATATTTATGGTGATAAACAACAGCTAACTTAGAAACTTCCCTTGGAAAATTCTTCAACGTAGTAGTAAAGAAACAGTGTTCAAAAGTAAATAACTGAAAATATGAAAATGAGACGCCAGCAAGCATCTTCAAATGTCATCATGAAAAAGCAAACGCTTATATATGCAACCGGTTGCAGATTATTTATTAAAATTGCCATCAGCTTCAAAATTCCTGTGTTCTAAAACATGCATAAAGACCAGGAATTAGTTACTAGTCTTAACACGAGAATGAAACCCGAGACGAGACAAGCGTCGGTGAAAATATCGGAAAATGCACCTGTGCGGAGTACAATGCACGCGTCACTCTGTCTCATGACATTTATAGTTCTTAAATAGCATTTTCTATGCCGTTACTGGTCGCGGCACTTACGCTTTGACACCTTGATATATAATACATTTTCACAAAGTAAAGTTTTTACAACAAATCATGTACCAACACGCATATTTCATGATACTGATGTCCTGTTACTCTCCTGAGTTCGATATCTCACTGACCATGGAGGCATGCTCACTCAGTTTATCCGGCGAACTGGCTGGGGGACGTAAGACAATCATGGGGCATCGTTTCAGGTTTATGGGCCAGGATTCACGTATCTGACCAGCATGTTCGCGGTCCAGGAGATAAAAGCGGTTGTACTTCGTTATGTGTGTGTAGTAATGAAGTGCAAAAGTATGTTTCATATTATACTTTATCCCAAGCAACTTTTATGTAACAGCATGAGGCACTGCAGTTGTTAACACACTGATCTTATATCAAAAAGGATTGAGTTTCTCTGTGCGGCTTTCCTGATTTGATTTCTCCGTAGGTTTCCTAAATCGTTTCAGGAAATTTTCATGAATTCCCAAGACGATACCTTCATCAATGCCATGTCCGACCACCTGCAGTATCCTCACAAAAGCATACTTACATATTCTACTTGTATGTAAACTGAAGCGCCAATTAAAATGGTATAGGCATTCGTATTCAAATACAGACATATGTAAACAGGCAGAACACGGCGCTGCTGCCGGCAACGCCTTTACAAGACAACAAGCGTCTGGCGCAGTTGTCAGATCGGATACTGCTACTACAATGATAGGTTGCCAAGATTTAAGTGAGTTAGAACGCGAAGCTATAGTCGGAGCACGAGTGATGGGACACAGCATCTACGAGGTAGCGACGAAGTCGGGATTTTCTAGTACGACCATTCCACGAATGTATCAGGAATCCGGTAAAACATCAAATATCCGACATCACTGCGGCCTGAAAAATATCCAGCAGGAACGAAACCAAAGACGACTGAAGAGAGTCGTTCAGCGCTACAGAAGTGCTACACCTCCGCAAGTTACTGCAGATTTCAGTGCTGAGCCATCAACAAGTGTTAGCGTGCGATCCATTCAACGAAACATAGTCGATGTGGGATTTAGGAGCCGAGGGTCTACTCGTGTACCCTTTATGACTGCACGACACAAAGCTTCACGCCTCGACTGGATCCGTCAGTACCGACATTGGACTGTTGATGACTGGAAACATGTTGCCTGGTGGGACGAGTCTCGTTTAAAGTTGCATCGAGCGGATGGACGTCTACGGGCAAGGAGACAACCTTATAAATTCAGGGACCCTGCATGTCATCAGTGGACCTTCCCAGCTGGTGGAGGCAATGTAATGGTGTGGGGTGGCGGGAGAGGTGCAGATAGATTGGTATGGGACGCCTGATACGTCTAGATACGACTCTGACAGGTGACACGTAAGTAACCATCCTGTCTGATCACCTGCATCTCTTCATGTGAATTACGTATTCCGACGGACAAGGGAATTCCAGCAGGACAATGCGACACGCCACACGACCAAAACCTGTATAGAGTGGCTTCGGTTCAAAAATGGCTCTGACAACTATGGGAATTAACATCTGAGGTCACCAGTCCCATAGAACTAAGAACTACTTAAACCTATCTAACCTAAGGACATCACACACATCCATGCCGGAGGCAGAACTCGAACATGCGACCGTAGCGGTCGCACGACTCCAGACTGAAATGCCTAGAACCGTGCGGCCACTGTGGCCGGTAGTGGCCCCGGGAAAACTCTTCCTACCTTAAATACTCCCGCTGGCCACCAAACTTCCCAGGCATGAGCATTATTGAGCATACCTGTGATGCCTTGCAACGAGCTCTTCAGAAGGGATCTCCACACCCTCGAACTCTTACGGATTTATGGACAGCCCAGCAGGATTCATGGTGTTAATTCCCTCCAGCACCACTGCAGACATTAGTCGTCTCCATGTCACGTCGTGTTGTGGCATTTCTGTGTGACCACGTGGGGGCCCTGCATGATATTATGCAGGTGTACCATTGGCTCCTCAGTGCATATTTTAGCTATTTATTTTATTGTATTGTGGTGACAAACCCTATATCATTGTGTTATGATCCCTGGATGAGGAAACAAATAAATCAAATAAAATTAGTTCAGCCAGTCCTTCTCTCTCTCTCTCTCTCTCTCTCTCTCTCTCTCTCACACACACACACACACACACACACACACATAGGGAGGATCGTGATGGGCTTCCTAGCACGACGTCTGCAGCTCAGTGTCATTCTAGTGGAGAACAATAAGTATAGCAGCAGTATTACATAACAGGCTAAATTAAATGTCTCTACCCGTTTTATTCTCATTTGGTTTAATATCATAAAGCAAAGGTCACCACGGAAAATAAGGTGACATTCCAACCCTTGGCAACATTCATTCTGTTGCAGGATAATGACCACCACATGTTGCCAAGACTGTTTCGACTAAGCTGCAGACGTTTTACAGGAAAGACATCCAACACACTCCATACAGTCCCGACCTCTGCTCGTGCAATATCCATATTTTTGGAGCCCAGCAGAAGACATTCGTGGCCGTCGATTTGTTTCGGTCGAAGAGCTACACGCCTGGGTACAATTATGGTTCCATAGGCAGCCGTAAACATTTTTCCATGGAGTCGTTTAACGTCTCGCCTCACAGTGAGATAAATATATTAACAGCTGTGGCGATAACTTTAAAAATAATAATCAGTTTAATTACATTTCTCTGCCTTTCCTTTTCTCATTTGACAGACACTTATATGTATAAAGTCGGGAAATGCTGTTTGCTAGCGTATCGCATACCACTGCACATTTTCAGGCTTCAGATATTTAGTTAAGCACAGTATATTATCTCTTTTGTGTTGGTACTCTTGGTTTTCTTACATCACTTAATTTGAGATCTCTGTATTTAAAAATTCAAGACTTTAATGAAAAATGAAAACGGTTTGTACATAGAAAAGCTAGATTCAGAATCCAATACATGAACATTATTATAAAAAGATTTTGCCTATTTCCGAGCACAAAATTTGGGTCCCTTGGCAGCAGGTACTCCTAAACCGGGGGACCAGTTGTGTGGAGCGTCGTCATCCATCCTGCCCACACTGCTAATGGGAAGAGGTCTGCCACCATAGGAATTTGGAGAGGAAAGCAAAAAATTAGTAGCCAGAAATGGAGTCTAAATAAATACATTGTACTCAACTTATTCTGCAGAGCCGCTACACTGATAACACTAGTTACAGCCACGGCTAGCAATGAGCAGCGGTCTGGAATGGAGATGCTTCTGTATACACTCAATGCTAACAATACAGCTAACTATCTTCAAGTTTGAGGAATGGTCGGCTTCAAGTACATACGCTGGAACTCTCACTAAAAGCCCGGAACTACAAATAGAAGTAGAAAACTTATGTCCAGATAGTCGCCGGTTATAACACCGTCCTGGTGATCTTCATTGGTCGGCGTACAGAAGGTTCATTAGCGTCGATGTTCAAGATGTTGCTGGCGGCACCCGTCGGAATCTTCAAGGCGTCGGCTCTGGCAGTATTGAAAACGTATGCTATTACAGACCTCCTCCTTACCCCCACCACCTAAACGGCCTCCCCGTCGTCATATAGCAACGTCTGCTGCAACGATGGCAGAGAGGATTGGAGGGGGGACGGGGGGGGGGGGAGTGTGAATTCAGAAAGCGATGAGGAGACAAGAGCCATAGCTGTGGCTAGGGCTGAGCTTCTGTGCACGCAGCCGCCATTCGCCTTGGGATCATCCCAAGATGCCAGCCAAGAAACTAGACCGACGGTGGACCCTCGCATCCATTTACAGTGTGAGGTCTTCAGGTGACTGAGCCCCAACTGGATCTTGAAGTAATGCAGAGGGCCCTTGCTGGCCGCTGAGTGGTTGGGACCAACGCCTGTGGACGTCTGTTGCCCACTTGGAAACATATGAGGTGTAGGGTCCAAGTCTACCGGTTCAGTGCCAGGAGCTGACGACGCACGTCCACAGGTAGCCGGAGGGAATGCAGGCTGCATCATCTGGGCAGGCCATGAATTTGGGAACAAAGGGTCAGTGACAGGATTATGCAATTTCCAGTGCGAAATTGATTCAGGTGCTGCAGCTGCAGTCTGCCTGCGCACTGTATCAAAAATATGCAGCTGCCAGGCAACTTTACGAAGGTGCCCTATTTCCAACGGGCACCAGCCACCATTGTGGATGCGGTGACTCGAGCAGTGTGCTGTCCATGAAGCAACTCAGCCAACAATGCGCCATTGCGAGGCTGTCAGCGGGAGAACGACAAGAAGAGCAGCGAAGCGTGGTCCCTTTGAGTTGTGTGCGCGGTTTTTCCATCTGCTGCTTAAAAGTGGGAAAGAAGCGTTCTTACAAGTATTACGAATGATAATGCGCACTTGTTATGTGATAAAACCCGTTGACTGTACAGAAGACTTCGAATTCTGCAGACACGAACTGTGGTCCATTGTCAATCACTAACATCACTGTTAGTCTCTCAAGGCGAAATGTGGATTCCACATGCTTGAGTGCAACATGTTGTCGCAGAGTGCTACATGAGTCAATGGCAATCAGCTAACGAATCTTCTAGTAGGGTCCAGCAAAGTTCAAATTCAAGCACTACGAAGGCGCAGCAGGCTTTGGCCAATCACAGAACCATTAATAAGGTGCTACTAGTGTTCCATACAACCATGGCACTGAGTTGTCATCTCTTGTATTTACGACCCCACTACAAACCGTGCGCAATGTATAGGAGCTAAATGTTTGGCGCGGACCACGCCCAGTGACCTTGATGAAGCAAACTAAGAACTGTATCTGGAGAACCTTTGGAATGACCAATCGTGTATGTATTGGCATGCTTTGATGTGAGCCTATACATCATGTCGTATTGGTAGTGCGGTAAGATGTGAGCCAAATATGGCAATTTTTGAGAAGTGCGATTGAGAATGGACTTGGCTGGGTTGAATAATGACTGAAAAGGCTTGTGGTAAGTGATCAAGTAGAACGTTCTTCTGTGGAGATACTGACGAATTTTTGCTTCTCCATAGATGATGGCAAGAGCTTCGTTCTCTATTTGCGAATAGTTTCTCAGAGCTTTGTTTTTGAGGCGAAGGCTATTGATCTGTCAGCAGAATCCAGCCCGTACGAGAGTATAGCGTCCATGCCACATGAAGAGGCATCAATTGCTTAGACTACAGGTTTGGAAGAGTCAAAATGAATTGGCCATGATAACTGAGCAAAGCGTCTTTGAGTCATCGAAAACCGATGTCATATTCCAGAGACTACACGGTAGGTACATTCTTGAGTCGAAGATAGTGCAATGGTGAGGCAATCTGAGCTGCATTCAGAATAAGTAGTTGTAATACGTCAGCTTCCCTAGCACTGACTGCATTTTAGTAACATTCCTTTGGGTTTTGACTTTAAGAACGGACTGCAAGTGCGACTGCGTTAGATAAACAGCCTGAGAATTAATTACGTGCCCGAAGTATTCACTATCAGTTTGAAAGAACACTCACTGGTTTCTACTGCATTTAAGGCGTACCTCTGGTAGCACATGGAACAGGTAATACAAATTATGATGGTGATTATCTGCTGTGCACCCTGACACCACTATATCATTCAAATTTGTACACGGAGGCTCAGACTCAGTCAGTTGATCCAAATAGTGTCAGAAATTTCCTGGTGCACATACAATATCGAAAGGAAAACGAAGATATTTGAAGGGTCCCCTATGCGTATTAGCGACAAATACTTTCTGTGACTCCTCATCTAAAGAGATCTGGAGGTAGGCATCGCGTAAATGAATCGTAGAGAACTAACGACCAGCTCCCGAAAGTCCCTAAGTTCACCATGTCGAGGTAAAGAAGATTAATCAATATCAATCACTGTTTCGGTGTTCACTGTTGGTTTAAAGTCTTCAGAAATATGCAGTTTACCTGAAGGATTCTTGACTATCACTAACGCGGATGCCCACTGATTGGCTGTGAAGGATGCAATAATGCCGCTATCCTGGCATTGTTGAATTGAAGATAGAATAGCTAAGTCTCAGAATAAAATTAAAACCATATGGTCAGTCGTAAAGGAAGTGGCTGGTCTGCAGAGACAGGTAGAGGATATAGAATCAGTGCGTAGTGGGAATGTCCGTGTTACTGATAAGTCGCATATATGTACAGTATTTAATAATCACTTTCTGAATATAGCAGGTGAACTAAATAGAAAGCTAGTCCCAACAGGGAATTACATAGCGCTCGTAGAAAAAAGTGTTCTGAGACAGTTATCTGAAATGCTCCTCCATGATACTGCCGTGAGGGAGACTGAGTTAATAGTTAAATCACTAAATACCACGAACTCTCATGGATATGACGGGGTATCTAGCAGAATACTGAAGTATTGTTCCATGTATGTTAGCCCAGTACTTAGCCATATCTGTAACTTTTCCTTTAGGAGTGGACGGCTTCCTGACGGATTAAAGTACTCGGTAGTGAAGCCACTTTATAAAAAGGGAGACAGGGATAATATTGACAATAATAGACCTATTTCTATGCCATCGGTGTTTGCGAAAGTTATCAAGAAGGTTGTATATACAAGGTTACTGGAGCATTTAAATTCACATAATTTGCTGTCAAATGTACAGTTTGGTTTTAGAAATGGCTTAACAACTGAAAATCCTATATTCTCTTTTCTCTATGAGGTTTTGGACGGATTAAATAAAAGGTTGCGAACGTTAGGTGTTTTCTTTGATTTAACGAAGGCTTTTGACTGTGTTGACCACAAAATATTACTGCAGAAGTTGCACTATTGTGGAGTAAGGGGAGTAGCTTACAATTGGTTCGCCTCTTACTTAAAGAACAGAAAGCAGAAGGTAATTCTCCGCAATATTGAGAGTGGTAGTGATTTTCGGTCCCATCAGGGCACTGTTAAGTGGGGCGTTCCCGAAGGGTCGGTGCTGGGGCCACTGCTGTTTCTTATTTATATAAATGATATGCCTTCCAGTATTACAGGTGATTCAAAAATATTTCTGTTTGCTGATGACACCAGCTTGGTAGTGAAGGATCTTGTGTGTAATATTGAAACATTATCCAATAATGTAGTTCATGAAATAAGTTTGTGGCTTGTGGAAAATAATTTGAAGCTAAATCACATTAAGACTCAGTTTTTACAGTTTCTAACTCACAATTCAACAAGAACTGATATTTTAATCAGACAGAATGGGCATATTATAAGCGAGATGGAACAGTTCAAGTTCCTAGGAGTTCGGATAGATAGAAAGCTGTTGTGGAAAGCCCATGTTCAGCATCTTGTTCAGAAACTAAATGCCGCTTTATTTATCATTAGAACAGTATCTGAAATAAGTGATATTTCAACATGAAAAGTAGCCTACTTCGCATATTTTCATACGCTTATGTCATATGGTATTCGTTTTTTGGGGTAATTCTTCTGATTCAAAAAGGGTATTTTTGGCTCAAAAACGGGCTGCTCGAGCTATGTGTGGTGTAAGTTCAAAAACCTCTTGTCGACCCCTATTCAATAGTCTACGAATTTTGACATTGCCCTCACAGTATATAGTTTCTTTAATGTCGTTTATTGTTAGCAATATTAGCTTATTCCCAAGAGTTAGCAGCTTTCACTCAGTTAATACTAGGCAGAAATCAAATCTGCATATGGAATGCACTTCCTTGACTCTTGTGCAGAAAGGAGTGCAGTATTCTGCTGCATCCATTTTCAATAAGCTACCACAAGAACTCAAAAATCTTAGCAGTAGCCCAAACACTTTTAAGTCTAAACTAAAGAGTTTCCTCATGGCTCACTCGTTCTATTCTGTCGAGGAGTTTCTGGAAAAGCTAAAAAATTGAGCAAATTCCAGTGTTACATTCTTGATTTTCTTTATTTAAACTAACGACCGGTCGCCTGAATATGTTTCTTATATTTCATTTTATCTGTTTGTACAATCTACAACTGAATATGTTTCTTATATTTCATTTTATCTGTTTCTACAATCAAGTTATAATTTCATGTATTGACTCGTTCCATGACCATGGAGACTACTCCTTAATGTGGTCCCATGGAACAATAAATAAATTTTAAAAAAATTCCTGAGCAACCTGCTCGCGGAATGCGTGCGGTACAGCGCGAGCCCTTAGGAATTGAGGCTGTGCATTGTCTTCCATGGTCACATGCGCAACGACATTAGAAACTTTGACTAAGCCAGAACTCAGCAACACTGTCCGAATCAAAATGAGTAAGTGAAAACATATTGTCTATCACATGCAACTCAAACGAATAAAAAAACTCAAGGCCAAATATATTTTCACTGTTCTGTGCACGCAAGACCTGAAATGTCACAGTCTGTCACAAATTCTTGTATACAGCAAGAAGGCTGCAAAAACCGTGCTCTGTAATTGCGTGTGAGTTTCGTATAGGAGGTGCAATTTACAGTTTTAGTTACTGTAAACGTAAATTCAGCAGATTGTAGCGCAGTCGTTACGCATTTGTACAGGTCAGTTGATACATTCTTTGCGTGTTTCACTTGCGTTATCTAGGCACGGACTCGTTTTTCAGTAACTGTTGTTCAACATCGATTAGAATGGACAGGGACTGCGATTGCTGTGTTCGGATGAGGGCTGACTTGGCATCCCTTCGCTCACAGATGCAATCGGCGCTGACTTCGGTCGCGCAGCTTGAGGCTGTTGCCAATGGGCACCACTGTGGGGAGCCAGACTTGGGTATCACGGGGATGTCAACCTCGTCCCGTCTGTCCCCAGATCGGTCTGCCGCTGTGGTTGCTCCGGTTGCTGCCCGCAGTGGGGCTGAACCCTTGCCTGTGGTTGATTGGGAGGTCGTTACAAGGCGTGGCAGGCAGCGAAAGGCGTCCCCAGAGGCTGATCAGGAAGCCTCCCCGGTGCGTCTGACAAACAGGTTTGAGGCACTGTCTCTGGCTGAGCCAGATGCAGCTGCCTGCCCTGTTTCAGAGGATCATTCTCAGCCTTCAAGGTCCGGGCAATCGCGGAGGGTGGGCTTACTGTTAGTTGGGAGCCCCTTAGGGATACGGCGGCTAAGGAGGGGAAGAAATCCAGTGTGCACTCCGTGTGCATTCCGGGAGGAGTCATTCCTGATGTGGAAAGGGTCCTTCCGGATGCCATGAAGAGCACAGGGTGCAGCCAGCTGCAGGTGGTGGCACATGTCGCCACTAATGACGTGTGTCGCTTTGGATCTGAGGAAATTCTCTCTGGATTCCAGCGGCTATCTGATTTGGTGAAGGCTGCCGGTCTTGCTTACGAGATGAAGGCAGAGCTCACCATCTGCAGCATCGTTGACAGAACCGACTGCGGACCTTTCCTGCAGAGCCGGGTGGAGGGTCTGAATCAGAGGCTCAGACGGTTTTGCGACCGTGTTGGCTGCAGATTCCTTGACTTGTAACATAGGGTGGTGGGGTTTCGGGTTCCGCTGAATAGGTCAGGAGTTCACTACACTCAGCTGGCGGCTACACGGGTAGCGGAGGTTGTGTGGCGTGGACTGGGCGGTTTTTTAGGTTAGAAGGCCTCGGGAAAGTACGGAGTGGGCTGCAATGTCAAAGGGTGCATGGCAATTACAGGACGTGCTTGGATCAAGGAACAGTCGGAATTATAGTTGTAAATTGTTGTAGTTGCGCTGGAAAAGTCCCTGAGCTTCAAGCGCTAATAGAATGCACAGAAGCTGATATCGTTATAGGTACAGAAAGCTGGCTAAAGCCTGAAATAAGTTCTACAGAAATTTTTACGAAGTCTCAGACGGTGTTCAGGAAAGATGGATTAGGCAGAATTGGTGGTGGAGTGTTTGTGTCTGTCAGTAGTGGTTTATCTTGTAGTGAAGTCGAAGTAGATACTCCGTGCGAATTGGTATGGGTGGAGGTTATACTTAACAGAGGAATTAAGTTAATAATTGGCTCCTTCTACCGACCCCCAGACTCCGGTGATACAGTTGCGGAACAGTTCAGAGAAAGTTTGAGTCTCGTAACAAATAAATACCCCACTCATACGGTTATAGTTGGTGGGGACTTCAACCTACCCTCGGTATGTTGGCAAAAATACTTGTTCAAAACCGGTGGTAGGCAGAAAACGTCTTCCGAGATTGTCCTAAATGCTTTCTCCGAAAATTATTTCGAGCAGTTAGTCCACGAACCCACGCGAACTGTAAATGGTTGCGAAAACACACTTGACTTCTTAGCCACAAACAATCCAGAGCTAATAGAGAGCATCATGACTGATACAGGGATTAGTGATCACAAGGTCGTTGTAGCTAGGCTCAATACCATTTCTTCCAAATCCATCAGAAAAAAACGCAAAATAATTTTATTTAAAAAAGTGGATAAAGTGTCACTAGAAGCCTTCCTAAAAGACAATTTCCATTCCTTCCGAACTGACTATGCGACTCTAGACGAGATGTGGCTCAAATTCAAAGATATAGTAGCAACAGCAATTGAGATATTCATACCTCATAAATTGGTAAGAGATGGAACGGATCCCCCGTGGTATACAAAAAAGGTCCGAACGCTGTTGCAGAGGCAACGGAAAGAGCATGCGAAGTTCAGAAGAACGCGAAATCCCGAAGATGGGCTAAAACTTACAGACGCGCGAAATTTGGCACGTACTTCGATGCGAGATGCCTTTAATAGGTTCCACAACGAAACATTGTCTCGAGATTTGGTAGAAAATCCGAAGAAATTCTGGTCGTATGTAAAGTACACAAGCGGCAAGACGCAGTCAATACCTTCGCTGCGCAGTGCCGATGGTACTGTTATCGACGACAGTTCCGCTAAAGCGGAGTTATTGAACGCAGTTTTCCGAAATTCCTTCACCAGGGAAGACGAATGGAATATTCCAGAATTTGAAACACGAACATCTGCTAGCATCAGTTTCTTAGAAGTAGATACCTTAGGGGCTGCGAAGCAACTCAAATCGCTTGATACGGGCAAGTCTTCAGGTCCAGATTGTATACCGATTAGGTTCCTTTCAGATTACGCTGATACTATAGCTCCCTACTTAGCACTCATATACAACCGCTCGCTCACCGATAGATCTGTACCTACAGATTGGAAAATTGCGCAGGTCGCACCAGTGTTCAAGAAGGGTAGTAGGAGTAATCCATTTAACTACAGACCTATATCATTGACGTCGGTCTGCAGTAGGGTTTTGGAGCATATACTGTATTCAAACATTATGAATCACCTCGAAGGGAACGATCTATTGACACGTAATCAGCATGGCTTCAGAAAACATCGCTCTTGTGCAACGCAGCTAGCTCTTTATTCGCACGAACTAATGGCAGGGGATCTCAAGCTGCTTCCGTATTTCTAGATTTCGGGAAAGCTTTTGACACCGTTCCTCACAAGCGACTTCTAGTCAAGCTGCGGAGCTATGGGGTATCGTCTCAGTTGTGCGACTGGATTCGTGATTTCCTGTCAGGAAGGTCGCAGTTCGTAGTAATAGACGGCAAATCATCGAGTAAAACTGAAGTGATATCAGGTGTTCCCCAAGGAAGCGTCCTGGGACCTCTGCTGTTCCTGATTTATATAAATGACCTGGGTGACAATCTGAGCAGTTCTCTTAGATTGTTCGCAGATGATGCCGCAACTTACCGTCTAGTAAGGTCATCCGAAGACCAGTATCCGTTGCAAAGCGATTTAGGAAAGATTGCTGTATGGTGTCAGGTGGCAGTTGACGCTAAATAACGAAAAGTGTGAGATGATCCACATGAGTTCCAAAAGAAATCCGTTGGAATTCGATTACTCGATAAATAGTACAATTGTCAAGGCTGTCAATTCAACTAAGTACCTGGGTGTTAAAATTACGAACAACTTCAGTTGGAAGGACCACATAGATAATATTGTCGGGAAGGCGAGCCAAAGGTTGCGTTTCATTGGCAGGACACTTAGAAGATGCAATAAGTCCACTAAAGAGACAGCTTACACTACACTCGTTCGTCCTCTGTTAGAATATTGCTGCGCGGTGTGGGATCCTTACCAGGTGGGATTGACGGAGGACATCGAAAGGGTGCAAAAAAGGGCAGCTCGTTTTGTATTATCACGTTATAGGGGAGAGAGCGAAAATATTTTGTTGAGCCCAACGTACATAGGTAGGAATGATCATCAAAATAAAATAAGAGAAATCAGAGCTCGAACAGAAAGGTTTAGGTGTTCGTTTTTTCCGCTCGCTGTTCGGGAGTGGAATAGTAGAGAGATAGTATGATTGTGGTTCGATTAACCCTCTGTCAAGCACTTAAATGTGAGTTGCAGAGTAGTCATGTCGATGTAGATGTAATGTCTTTTCCATTATATGCTGTAAGTGTAGTGTGTGATTTCTGCAGCTTGTGCTTCCCAAAACGAGCTTAGGTATTGGAAATGAGCAAAGGAACTGAGTTACCCGTACCTAATTGCCAGTGAATAGTTTGACCGGCTATCACAAGGTCGACAAAAAGTTTCTTAGAGTGACGTTGCTTTGGAGAAGAGGCTACAGGTTTCTTGAAGAGCGAACTATCGCACTTCTGCTCCTCATTAGAAGCTCTGTCTCGTTAAGAATGCACGGCAAATACAGGAAAGTCTGAGCCTTGTGGGCGTATATTAGAAGAGTAAGCCTTCTTTTTCTATAAGCATATAGCTTGAATATGTCCATTCTTGCTACATGAAGAACACCTTGCGTTTCGTGACAAGCATTTGTGACCCTGGAAGCGGCCCGTTTACGCTGCCACGCAATACTGTTGATGTGAAGTGCAGCCCAAATGTTGACTGATTGAAAGCTGTCTGCGGCATTGTTCAAATGTTCAGATGTGTGTGAATTCCTAGGGAACCAAACCTCTGAGGTCATCGGTCCCTAGCCAGCCAGGGTAGCCGAGTGGTTCTAGGCGCTACAGTCTGGAACCGCGCGACCGCGACGGTCGCAGGTTCGAATCCTGCTTCGGGTATGGATGTATGTGAAGTCCTTAGGTTAGTTAGGTTTAAGTAGTTCTAAGTCTATGGGACTGATGACCTCAGATGTTAAGTCCCATAGTGCTCAGAGCAATTTCAACCATTTTGGAGTGGCCGTGCAGTCCGTGGCACCACGCCCCAAACCGCGCGACCACTCCTTACGGCTACCGCGTTGTTCCAAGAGACTATGTAGTGAGTAATCTGCAAAATTTGCTGCAGGGAGGGGTCGGGATACTTAAGAATCTTTTCCTTTATTGTATTATCATCAATGTTCAATGTTCTGAGGTATGGCGCGACGTATCATGAGGTCACTATTATACTTGCCACACTCACATTTAGTCTTACATTGCCTACCATTGCCTACTAAACCGTTGCAGATCTGCCACCCACTGTCTATAAGTTTGTCCGGGGTGCTTCTTTAGTCTTATAAATTTAGACTTGGCAGCGGACACCAGAACATTGTCGTAATATTTATTCAAAGCCTGCATTAAATCCTCAAGTTCACAAGTTCTTGCCGTGAAGTGGGAAATAGTTTGGAGCACAATTCATAGAATGACTCAACGGCCGTAGATAAGAAGAAAGATAATTGAACAGTACTTGCTACTTGGTGTGCCGACAGATGAGCTTGAAACTGAGCCAAGTACTCAACCCCGTTCTCCTTGTCCTCCCCAAATGGCCGAAACGGAGCCAATAATGGTGGCTACGTAAGTTGTGGTGCTGTTCAGTAGGTGGCGACTGATAGCGTGTCTCATTGGCTGCGATCTGCATCTGAATGAAGCCCCTCATCATCTCAGTAACCTGCGTCTTTTTTTACATCTGCAGCTGAAAAAGCTTCGTTAGATCGAGCATTGGTGCCAAAGGCGTTTGCGATTGTGGCTCCACTAATTGCGAGGCATGCATGCGTGGGGCGGTGGGTTACCCATAGCAGATCAAAAAAGACTAAATGTAGATCGATTTGTGTGCAGCACAAACAAGTAACCTGATCAAAAGTGGCAAGCACACATCCCTAACAGAATTGTCCACAAGCCAAAATGGTAAAAGCGCAAACATAAATGTTCAGAAAGCGATTAAAAATAGGTGACAAAGAAAGTAAGACTATGTGGCGTCGTAGGTTGGACAAGGCTCGCCAACAGATGTTGTGTTGCGCGTCGGAAACCATTATTGCCTAGTTAGTAATGAGAAATGTTTAGTCATTTGAAACTGGCACCCGACTTTCCTGATATATTAACCATAGTTCTAGAGTTCTCTGTACAAAATTTGAATACTTTGGCAGAATTTCGGGAAGAATATAATAATACTCGGGATAATTTTAGTCTTGCAGGAATCAGTAATTGCCAGATTTGCGAAATCAGTAATAATTACTATTCTGAATGGCTCCCAAGGGGCTCTACAGAAAACCCTAATGACATTTTTTTGTGCAGATTATACTTTACGAGATAACTGCAGTAATGGGGGATTCATTTGGCGTCCGACTTTAACGAAATAAAATTTTCTCAGAATTCTTGGTAGATGTACTACAGTTCTAGAGTTCTCTGTACTACATTTGAAGAGTTCCGCAGAATTTCACAAAGGAAACAATAGTTATCGGGAACATTCCAATATAAAAAGATTATTTACCAATTTGTCAAAGAAAAATTGTGATCACTATTTTGAATAGCTCACCTAGAGTTCTACAGAGCATCTTCATGCCATTTTTGTATAGTTAATAGTTTATCAAATAACATTTAATAAATGTCATGGGTGAAAAGCCTTGTACTCAGCTGTATGTCGTCTCAAAGAGACATAAGCCTACACAACCATGTGCAAATGTTCTTAGCTCTAGAAAATATTCACAGCGTAATGGATGCCAGAAATTATTCGAAATTTCTCTAGAGCTCTGATGACAGTTCCGATCACAGTTCTGGATGGCACCCTAAGAGCTTTAACGGTAAGCCTAACGTAATTCCTTGTGAAAATGATTGTCTATGATTACAATAATGTGGGACCCACTTCACAAAGAAGTAGTTGTTCGATCGGAAGCCGAGCATCGCTGCCCTGGCTGTGATTGGTGCATATAGGTACAAGTCAGCACACGTCGTGTCAACTGTCGTTATGTATGCAACTGCTGACGGCCTCAACAACCTAACGGCAGTTGGTATTTTTTCGTGTACTTATTGCGTTGTATTACAACGTCTTTAATGTGTTATTCCTAGCTGCAATTAAGTGCCGGATTTAATAGTAGCTTTCTCTATAGTGTAGTTTCACGAACGTCTGTCTTCAGTGCTCTATACATACTGGAAGTTTCGGTCACTTAGCAAGACATAAGTACGCAATCTTTCTCACAGAGGTTTTCAGATTGGTCATACAATTCAAGCACCTTTTATGCCTTCATTCGTTCATTGTCGCGGTTGGAAGACAATGGTGGGTGTAGAATCTTGTTCGCTTAGAGGTGATACAAGAAGAACTGACTCACGCAGTTAATTCAGTTAATTTACGTCAGTTCTAAAGGCACACGGTTACTGGAGCACCAATCATCAATAGTCGGAAATAATTTTTTCCCTGAAATGGTGATTTCTGTCGTGCTACAGATTCCGGAGAGTATCGTTTGGTTAAGATAACTCTAGTCTACATTTTGGATGCAAAGAGTGAGTCCTTTGATCCATCCAAAGCTAGTGAAAGTACGAGAATGGACAAGGTCTTCCAGATGCTGAGATACGTCGTGCGCAAGTTCTTCGTTTCGTCTCGTAACTATCTTCCTTGACATTGCAGCTTCTTCGCTTTCATTTCAAAGCCTTTATTACCAAGATGGTGGGCGGAGATAACAATATCTTCCGCGCTAGAAAGAAGTTTATGTTATTTCGCTAACGCTGTGTCATATCCAACTCTTAGCAACTTACTTCAGCAAATATAATTGGCCTCTTTCTGACTACTTCCTTTTATATAATTCATATATTTTTCTTTCCGTACTTCAGACCCAAGAACAAGCTTCCTGCCTAATTTTGTGTTCTGTAGTGTCTGTCAAGAACATGCCATCTGTTGTGTGAAAGAGCACTTAAACAGGCAATGCAAAACCACGTTTCTGATGGATGCTCTGTAAACAAAAATTCATTTCCCCCTCTTCTTAAATCACGCTTACCAACATTCCGTGCACTCCTTTTGTTCATTTTTGTTTGCCCTGTTATGGACGAAAGGGAATTGGAAAAGAATTCGAAAATACAAAACTAAAAATCTAAATCTTGCATAAGAGTAAGAGGTCACAAGATTTCAGTCCTATCTTCGTGTGAAGAAAAAGAGATATCTCTCTATGTCACTCTCTCTCTCTCTCTCTCTCTCTCTCTCTCTCTCTCTCTCTCTCTCTCTCAGACTCTATCTCCCTTTCCTTCCAAAAGTCTGTCCCAGAGCTATCTTCACCAAACGACACTCTTCGGCAGCTGTAGCACCATAAGCTGGATCCACGACAACACTCACTCTCATCAAAGAGATGATTTAATTCGCATTATTGATGATTGATGATCCAGTAAGCGTTGTTTTTAGAACTGATGTAATAATGATGTAACTTCATCATTCAGTTATTCTTTTACCTCCTCTAAACTAACTAGATCCTACCCGCATCAGTGTTTTCCAACCATAACAATGAACGAATGACGATGCTAAAGGCGCCTGAATTATTTGACGAATCTGAACGTTTCTGTGAAAAAATAGCGTACCAATGTTGTGCTAAATGAAGGAGACTCCCAGTATGTATCGAACACTGAAGTATCAGGAGATCATAAAAGCACATTATAGAGACATCTATCTTCAGAAATCCGTTACTTAACTTGTTGTTCTTGTTGTTCTTGTTGTTGTTGTTGTGGTCTTCAGTCCTGAGACTGGTTTGATGCAGCTCTCCATGCTACTCTATGCTGTGCAAGCTTCTTCGTCACCCAGTACCTACTGTAACCTACATCCTTCTGAATCTGCTTAGTGTATTCATCTCTTGGTGTCCCTCTACGATTTTTACCCTCCACGCTGCCCTTCAGTACTAAATTGGTGTTCCCTTGATGCCTCAGAACATGTCCTACCAACCGACCCCTTCTTCTAGTCAAGTTTTGCCACAAACTTCTCTTCTCGCCAATCGTATTCAACACCTCCTCATTAGCTATGTCATCTACCCATCTAATCTTCAGCATTCTTCTGTAGCACCACATTTCGAAATCTTCTTTTCTCTTCATTGTTTACCGTATGCGTTCCACTTCCATTCATGGCTACGCTCCATACAAATACTGTCAGAAAAGATTTCCTGACGCTTAAGTCTATACTCGATGTTAACAAATTTCTCTTCTTCAGAAACGCTTTCCTTGCCATAGCCAGTCTACATTTTGTGCCCTCTCTACTTCGACCATCGTTAGTTAGTTTGCTCCCCAAATAGCAAAACTCATTTACTACTTTAAGTGTCTCATTTGCCAATCTAATTCCCTCAACATCTCCTGGTTTCATTCAACTGCATCACATTATCCTCATTTTGCTTTTGTTGATGGTCATCTTATATCCTCCTTTCAAGACACTGTCCATTCTATTTAACTGCTCTACCAGGTCCTTTGCTGTCTCTGACAGAATTACAAAGTCATCGGCAAACCTCAAAGCTTTTATTTCTTCTCCATGGAATTTAATTCCTAATCCATATTTTTCTTTTGTTTCCTTTACTTCTTGCTGAATATACAGATTGAATATCACTGGGGATAGGTTACAAGGTAGTCTCACTCTATTCTCAACCACTCTTTCCCTTTCATGATTATTCTTAGAAGTGCCTTCTGTTTTATGTACAAATTGTAAATAGCCTTTCGCTCCCTGTATTTTATGCCTGCTACGTTCAGAATTTTAAAGAGACTATTCCAGTGAACACTGTGAAAAGCTTTCTCAAATTCTACAAATGCTAGAAACGTAGGTTTGCCTTTCCTTAATCTATCTTACAGTAAGTCGTAGGATCAGTATTGCCTCGCGTCTATCAACATTTCTACAGAATCCAAACTTATCTTCCCTTAGATCGGTTTCTACTAGTTTATCCATTCATCTGTAATGAATTCGTGTTAGTATTTTACAGCCATGACTTATTAAACTGATTGCTTGGTAATTTCCACGCCTTTCTTCTTTCTTTGGAATTGGAATTATCTTTGGAATTAGAATTGCTATATTCTTCTTGAAGTCTGAAAGTATTTCGTCTGTCTCATACGTCTTGCTCACCAGATGGTAGAGTTTTGCCATGGCTGGCTGTCCCAAGGCTGTCAGTAGCTCTAATGGAATATTGTCCATTCTCGGGGCCTTTTTTTGACTTAGGTCTTTCAGTACTCGGTCAGATTCTTCACACAGTATCATATCTCGCATCCCATCTTCATCTACGCCCTCTTCCATTCCCAATATTGCCCTCAAGTACATTACCCTTTTATGGACCCTCTATATACTCCCTCTACCTTTATGCTTTGCCGTCTGTGCTTAGGACTGGTTTTCGATCTGAGCTCTTGATATTCATAGAGGTGGCTCTATTTTCTCCAAAGCCCTCTTTAATTTTCCTGTAGGCAGTATCTTACCCCTTGTGATATATGTCTCTACATCCTTACATCTGTCCTCTAGCCATCCCTGCTTAGCCATTTTGCACATCGCGTCGATCTCTTTTTTGAGACGTTTGTGTTACTGTTCGCCTGCTTCATTTACCGCATTCTTATTTTTTCTCCTTTCAGCAGATAAATTCAATACCTCTTATGTTACCCAAGGATTTCTACTAGCGCTCGTCTTTCTACCTACTTGACCCTCTGCTGCCTTCACTATTTCATCTCTCAAAGCTACCCAACCTTCTTCTACTGTGTCGCTTTCCCCTGTTCTTGTCAATCTTTACGTAATGCTCCCTGAAACTTTCTATCACGCCTGGTTCTTTCAGTTTATCTAGGTCATATCTCCTTAAATTCCTACCTTTTTGCAGTTTAGTCACCTTTAGTCTACAGTTCATAACCAATACGTTGCTGTCAGAGTCTACATCCGCTCCTGGAAATGTTTTACAATTTAAAGCCTGTTTCCTGTCCTACCATTATATGATCTATCTGAAACCTTCTGGTGTCTCCAGGCTTCTTCCACGTATAAAACCTTCTTTCAGGATTCTTAAACCCAGTGTTAGCTATGATTCCGTTATGCTCTGTGCGAAATTCTACCACGTGGTTTCCTCTTTCATTTCTTACCCCCAGTCCATATTCACCTACTACTTGTCCTTCTCTTCCTTTTCCTACTATCGAATTCCAGTCCCCAAGACTATTAAATTTTCGTCTCCCTTCACTATCTCAATAACTTCCTTTATCGCAACATACATTTCTTCAGTCTCTTCATCATCTGCGTTGGTAGTTGGCATATAAACTTATACTACTGTAGTAGCCGTGGGTTTCGTGTCTATCTTGGCTACAATAAGGCGTTCACTATGCTGTTCGTCGTAGCTATTCCGCGCTCCTATTTTTTATGCATTGTTAAACTTACTTCTGCATTACCCCTATTTGATTTTGTATTTATAACCCTGTATTCATCTGACCAGTGGTCTTGTTCCTCCCCCTAAACATCCCTTTAACCTATGCATTTCCTTTTTTAAATTTTCTAACGTACCTGCCCAATTAAGTGATCTGCCATTCAATTCTCCGATTCGTAGAACACCAGATTTAATTCTCCTGATAACGACGTCCTCCTGAGCTGTCCCCGCCTGGAGATCCGAATGGGGGACTATTTTACCTCCGGAATATTTTACCCAAGAGGACGCCATCATCATTTAACCATACAGTAAAGCTTGATGCCCTGGGTAAAAATTACGGCTTTAGTTTGTCCTTGCTTTTAGCTGATAGCAGCACAAGCACAGCAAGGCCGTTTTGGTTATTGTTACAAGGCCAGATCAGCCAATCATCCAGACTGTTGCCGTGCAACTACTGAAAAGGCTGCTGCCCCTCTTCACAAACGACACGTTTCTCTCGCCTCTCAACAGATACCCCTCCTCCATTGTGGTTGCACCTACGGTACGGCTACCTGTATCGCTGAGGCACGCAAGCCTCCCCACCAACGGCAAGGTCCATGTTTCATTGAGGGGAGGGGGGGGGGGGCTTAAATTTCGATATAATAAAATCATACAGAAAAGAGCATACCTGATCCTGATTTTCTTGGATTCAGTCTCAAAAAGCAATTATGACAATGTACACATCTATATATTGTACATATAGATATATATCTTAAGTTCAGGGGCTTCCCTGTTTTATCGTAAAAATACTGCTTGAAAGTGGTATACAGCTTCACAATATTTAAGCACATTTTCAAAATCCTCTGATCACGCCTTTAACCTGCTGCACTCAAATTATTTGAGAGGAATCTGCTCTCAGCGACCGTCTACAAGTTTCTATACATTATCAGTTACTTTGTTGGGGCTATTACAGTGTTCTACCCTATGGCGTTCTATAACATCACCTAAAAATGTTAATTGTTTCTGTTATCCAGTTAAAAAAATTAATCCAGTGTGTAAATTGTCTCTGCATGTGTTCTTCATTCCGGTTTCACACTATTCTGTTTTGTTATACTTTGATTGATAGGAACATACTAAACCGAGTATGCATCTCCTTTGAAATTACATAATTAAATCTGGAAGTAACGATACTAATAATAATGAAACGAATAATCTGTTTCAAAGAATTATGTACAGTTCTCAGTCTCATATTTGAATTCTGTATGTGAAGAGTAAAAACTATCTGCAAGTAGACTTGTTGTCTTTTTGCATCTTTATGTCATAACTCCACAATTGTTCCCTGTCTTTCATTCTTCATTTCTTATGTAAAACTTTACCTAGCTTTTTCATATATCCAAGTGACATCGTATCTTGCAATAATTTATCCCCGTTTTCCCGCAACGGTCTGAAGCATCACAGTGTATAGAATGAAACTACCTCAAAATATTATATTTTCAGAATTTCCAGTAACATATATTTTATACTTAATACTATAGCTGGAAGCTAACAGAATATAGAAATAGCTTTACCTTTTCTGCAGGATTTTACCACTTTCTGTAATCTCTTCTTCTTCACCTCATTTCCAGTCGTCAGAGAAACGTAATTTTTCAAATGGATTTTGTCACGTATTGCGATATTTCTTTTCTAGGCACTAGCGTCTCGTTCCGTTTACATAAAGTTTCACAAATTTCAAACCCGTGCCTTCCTTTTTACTGCAATTACCTGAATCACTTTCACTTGTGGAGGATTCACAACATGCAGACGTCTCACCTACCGCTGGCATGTTCTCCAACCAACGTTGCAATGCAACAGTCTTTGCTTCCGTGGAATAAAGGCAGCGCGTACAGCTGTCAACTTTGTAAGCTCCTGAGCTCAGTTTTGTCAAGTAGCTTCCTCTTTCAATGCTTCTCGCCAGTCTGTGTTCTTCTACTATTTTTCTTTGTCTTTCCTTTCCTAGCACCAAATTCCATTTCCACATTACAATTAAAATTTCGTCTTCCTTAACTACATGATTAATTTCATTTCTCTCATCATATTGATCCCCACGGAGGTTAGAGTCCTCTTTCGGGCATGGGCGTGTGTGTTTGTCCTTAGGATAGTTTAGGTTAATTAGTGCGTAAGCTTAGGGACTGATGACCTTAGCAGTTAAGTCCCGTAACATTGCACACAATTTTTTTTTTCTCATCATATATTCTTTCAATCACCTCATAACCTGCGAAGCTGTTTGACATATAAATTTGTACTACTGTAGCCCGTGTTAGTTTCGTGTCTATAGTGGCTACTATGAGGCATTTACTATGGTGCTCACAGTACCTTATCCACATTACCGTTTGCTTGTTCATCGTTAGAACTAATCCTACAATACCTTACCTGAATTTGTTTGATAACTCTATATTCACCTGATCGGCAGTCCTGTACTTGCTATCGCTTCACTTTACTAATTCATGACAAAACAATCTTCAACTTCTTTCACCTTGTTTTTAATTTCTAGTTACCTTCCCGCTTACGTTCCACTCTCCGACCCATAGAATTACAGACTTGCAAATCATGATCAGAACATCCTCCTGAGTAGTCCCGGCTGGATATTCGAATGTGGGACTATTTTCCTTCCGAAATCTTTTACCCGAGAGTATGTCACCATCGTTAAGCCATATAGTAGAGTTGCAGGCCCGTGGTAAAATGAAATAAAGGCTATAGTTTTCCACATTTTCAACCGTTTCCAGTACCAGCAGACCAAGGTTATGTTGGCTAATGTTACAAGACCAGATCAGACAGCCATCCACACTCTTACCTCAGCAACTATTGTAAAGGCTGCTGTCCCTCTTCAGGAACCACGGAATAGTATGGCCTCTGTACAGATAACACTCTGTTGTGGTTGCACTTATTGTACAGCCATCTGTATCATCATGGTACGCAAGCAGTCCCACCTCGGCGAGGTCCATGGTGTATCAGCTCGATTGACAGAAATACTAATTATAAATGAAAACCACCAAAACTGTGTTAATACATATTTGTTGAATCATGAATGATTACTTTCTATAGAACATTACCAGATTGCCTGCCGTAAAAACAACGCACGATGATATGCTGAAAACCATAGTATAGGCGTTTAATTAAACGCTACAGCGATAGTCAGACAGATAGAAATTATGGAGTAAAGAAAGAAAAATCCTATACTCTGGGTACCGAACAAATATGTTTGACCAATAATGCAATACAGATCGGAGAAAAAGAATTCGAAAGAATACCTAATTCAGCGAATTCAATCATCTTAAAAACTACAAAACTAGACCTTTCGAAACACAAAAACCTTATTAACGGTGCGCTATGAGATGTACATTTCAGTGACGTTATCGACATTCAGAATACGAAAGTTAACAACAGATCGTTCCAGTGTATCTATTACGACGACCCCAACGCTTATCCTTGCTCCGAGCATCGACTGCTGCTGGGAATACAGCATACCACAATTTCACAGCTTAGAGAAGGGAATATCAATGACCAACTACAGACACCTCAAATGAAGTGCTTCAAACCCGGTATCTAGAACTTTCCCCTGTAGGTAGGCTATAATTCGAGGTTTTAATGAAGTATGGCAAGCGAATCTCATAGATACGAGGCGACGTTCATGGGAATTTTAAAAATAATATTAATGGTTATTGACGTGTGCTCGAAATTTTCTTTGAGCCCACCTCGTGGAACCAAACACAGGGAAGCTGTCCCACAGGCATTTCAACAGCTGTTACACATAGGAACCTGTAAGTAAGCTGTTTAGGTTTTTTTGTTTGTAACGCCACGTAGCGCTCTGTATGAAAATCACTGGGTGTGCTGTGTGCAGTCTGTGGCTAGTTTGCATTATTGTCTGCCATTGTAGTGTTGGGCAACTGGATGTGAACAGCGCGTAGCGTTGCGCAGTTGAAGGTGAGCCGCCAGCAGTGGTGGATGTGGGGAGTGAGATGGCGGAGTTTTGAGACCGGGTGATCTAGACAGAGACAGTAAATTTGTAAGACTGGATGTCATGAACTGATATATATATATATATGACTTTTGAACAATATTAAGGTAAATACGTTATTTTTTCTCTATCAAAATCTTCCATTTGCTAACTATGCCTATCAGTTGTTAGTGCCTTCAGTAGTTTGAATCTTTTATTTAGCTGGCAGTAGTGGCGCTCGCTGTATTGCAGTAGCTTCAGTAACGAAGATTTTTGTCAGGTAAGTGATTTGTGAAAGGTATAGTATAATGTTAGGAAGCGCCATTCTTTTGTAGGGAGTTTTGGAAGTCAGATTGCGTTGCGCTAAAAATATTGTGTGTCAGCTTAAGCACAGTCGTGTATAAATTGTTCTAAGGGGACGTTTCATATGTTGACCCTTAGCCAAGGATACCTCACTGGAATCTTCTGATTTTTTCTTGTAGTTTGTTTAGTTAATGTAGCCTTTGTTTATTGCTAGCGCGTAATCATAGAGAGAATTTCCTTTGTAGTTGCAGCCTTTCATTGTTGTACAGTAAAACAGTTGTGGCAGTCAGACTGCGTTGAGCTAAAAATATTGTGTCAGTTTAGTGTTGATCAGAATAGGTAAAGAACGAAATGCGAAATGTTTGAGTACGTTCAGTTCTGCTCAGCTGTTTGAAAATCAAATAATGTAAGAGGTTTATCAGCACAGTCATTCATGAATTTTTCCAAGTGGACGTTTCAAACCAACCGAATCCCACGCAATTTGCAAACAGATCACGGTGGTGATCTCTGTAACAGGTATTTCATGATGGTAATTGAACGGTATTGTTCTTGTAGATGAAAGCGTTTATTGTGTAGTGTTGGAACTGGACAATAAAATGGCAAATGTAGATGTGTTTTAACCTTCATGGTTCCTTTCAGTGGAATGATATCCTCCCACAAATCATCAACATGTACTACAACTCTGTTCATAGGACAATGGAATTCAGATTTTCCTGCAGAAGACCCTGTAAATGGGTCCATAGTGTTTCATAGAAGCTGAAAACGTAAGAATCACAGCTCATCCTCTGGTCGAAAGCGTGCTGTCTGGTTAAACTGCTGTACATTAATTTCTTGAAGATCTGGCCGTGCACGTGAGTCGATTCCGTTTCCTTAAAAAAATTATTGTTTGCAGTAATCGCCGGTATTGATCTTGTGAGAAACTGGTATCATTGCTGGCATTGTTTCAGTATTTCGAGTAAACTTGCTTGGAAAGGCTATTAAGTTATCACACAGCCAACATCTACATGTACATCTACATCTACATGGCTACTCTGCAGTTCACATTTAAGAGCTTGGCAGAGGGTTCATCGAACCACAATCATACTATCTCTCTACTATTCCACTCCCTAACAGCGCGCGGGAAAAACGAACACCTAAACCTTTCTGTTGGAGCTCTAATTTCTCTTATTTTATTTTGATGATCATTCCTACCTATGTAGGTTGGGCTCAATAAAATATTTTCACATTCGGAAGAGAAAGTTGGTGACTGAAATTTGGCCGTGCGGTTCTGGTGCTGCAGTCCGGAACCGCGAGGCTGCTACGGTCGCAGGTTCGAATCCTGCCTCAGGCATGGGTGTGTGTGATGTCCTTAGGTTAGTTAGGTTTAAGTAGTTCCAAGTTCTAGGGGACTTATGACCTGAGACGTTGAGTCCCATAGTGCTCAGAGCCATTTAAACCATTTTTGACTGAATTTTCATAAAAAGATCTCGCCGCGACGAAAATCGTCTTTGCTGTAATGACTTCCATCCCAATTCGCGTATCATATATGCCACAGTCTCTCCCATATTACGTGATAATACAAAACGAGCTGCCCTTTCTTGCACCCTTTCGATGTCCTCCGTCAATCGCACCTGGTAAGTATCCCACACGGCGCAGCAATATTCTAACAGAGGACGAACGAGTGTATTGTAAGCTGTCTCTTTAGTGGAATTGTTGCATCTTCTAAGTGTCCTGCCAATGAAACGCAACTTAGTTGAATTGACAGCCTTGAGAATTGTACTATTTATCGAGCAATTGAATTCCAACGGATTTCTTTTGGAACTCATGTGGATCACCTCACACTTTTCGTTATTTAGCGTCAACTGCCACCTGCCACACCATACAGCAATCTTTTCTAAATCGCTTTCAATTGATACTGGTCTTCGGATGACCTTACTAGACGGTAAGTTGCGGCATCATCTGCGAACAACCTAAGAAAACTGCTCAGATTGTCACCCAGGTCATTTATATAAATCAGGAACAGCAGAGGTCCCAGGACGCTTCCCTGGGGAACACCTGATATCACTTCAGTTTTACTCGATGATTTGCCGTCTATTACTACGAACTGCGACCTTCCTGACAGGAAATAACGAATCCGTCGCACAACTGAGACGATACCCCATAGGCCCGCAGCTTGATTAGAAGTCGCTTGTGAGGAACGGTGTCAGAAGCTTTCCGGAAATCTAGAAATACGGAAGCAACTTGAGATCCCCTGCCATTACTTCGTGCGAATAAAGAGCTAGCTGCGTTGCACAAGAGCGATGTTTTCTGAAGCCATGCTGATTACGTATCAATAGATCGTTCCCTTCGAGGTGATTCACAATGTTTTAATACAGTATATGCTCCAAAACCCTACTGCAAACCGACGTCAGTGATATAGGTCTGTAGTTAGATGGATTACTCCTACTACCCTTCTTGAACACTGGTGCGACCTGCGCAATTTCCAATCTGTAGGTACAGATCTATCGGTGAGCGAGCGGTTGTATATGAGTGCTAAGTAGGGAGCTATTGTATCAGCGTAATCTGAAAGGAACCTAATCCGTATACAATTTGGACCTGAAGACTTGCCTGTATCAAGCGATTTGAGTTGCTTCGCAAACCCTAAGGTATCTACTTCTAAGAAACTGATGCTAGCAGATGTTCGGGTTTCAAATTCTGGAATATTCCATTCGTCTTCCCTGGTGAAACTGCGTTCAATAACTCCGCTTTAGCGGCACAGTCGTCGGTAACAGTACCATCGGCACTGCGCAGCGAAGGTATTGACTGCGTCTTGCCGCTTGTGTACTTTACATACGACCAGAATTTCTTCGGATTTTCTACCAAATTTCGAGACAATGTTTCGTTGTGGAACCTATTAAAGGCATCTCGCATCGAAGTCCGTGCCAAATTTCGCGCGTCTTTAAATTTTAGCCAATCTTAGGGATTTCGCGTTCTTCTGAACTTCGCATGCTTTCTCCGTTGCCTCTGCAACAGCGTTCGGACATGTTTTGTGTACCACGGGGGATCCGTTCCATCTCTTCCCAATTTATGAGGTATGAATCTCTCAATTGCTGTTGCTACTATATCTTTGAATTTGAGCCACATCTCGTCTACATTTGCATAGTCAGTTCGGAAGGAATGGAGATTGTCGTTTAGGAAGACTTCTAGTGACACTTAATCCGCTTTTTTAAATAAAATTATTTTGCGTTTGTTTCTGATGGATTTGGAAGAAACGGTATTGAACCTAACTACAACGACCTTGAGATCACTAATTCCTGTATCAGTCATGATGCTCTCTATCAGCTCTGGATTGTTTGTGGCTAAGAGGTCAAGTGTGTTTTCGCAACCATTTACAATTTGCGTGGGTTCGTGGACTAACTGCTCGAAATAATTTTCGGAGAAAGCATTTAGGACAATCTCGGAAGGTGTTTTCTGCTTACCACCGGTTTTGAACAAGTATTTTTGCCAACATATCGAGGGAAGGTTGAAGTCCCCACCAACTATAACCGTATGAGTGGGGTATTTATTTGTTACGAGACTCAAACTTTCTCTGAACTGTTCCGCAACTGTATCACCGGAGTCTGGGGGTCGGTAGAAGGAGCCAATTATTAACTTAATTCCTCTGTTAAGTATAACCTCCACCCATACCAATTCGCACGGAGTATCTACTTCGACTTCACTACAAGATAAGATAAACCACTACTGACAGACACAAACACTCCACCACTAAAAAAGAAAAAAAAAGAAAATAAAAAATAAAGTGTTGTGCTTCTACGCGAAAGGTTATGCGTTCAAACCTTCTGCGGAGCTTAATATTTTCATTACTTAAAAACAATATCGAAGTGCCTTACTTCACGAATTTTTTGAAATTTCTAGTGCTTTGTCTCTTCATTAACCCTTCCGCTGCTGCAGACACGTGCTCCCCGCATTCCACGCTGTGCGCGATTTTGTCATCACTGCACTGCTCGCCTGTGCAGACACATGGTGTTCCCACTGCTGTGACACACTTATCATTCGATGTCACAAAAACTATTTCGCCCAAAAATTTGATTTTTACACGTCTTCTTGACTGATACCTTCCCCCATAAATGACTTAATTTTGTTTCGATGTTCAATGCAGTTGTTATGCAGCATTTTAATGTAGTAAACCATTGCACGAAATTTTGAAGAGTTTGCAGAGGTCGAAGTCCATAGCATATACTTTCCGTATGGTCGATTTTAGGGAGCACGTCTTTGTACCAGCGAAAGGGTTAATGCGGCCGTGGTGGCTTCACTTCATGATCTGCGCGCTCCCCCCTAAATGTAAGGCTAGACGCAAATTGAGACGCGTATAGCGCGTGTGGCGCGACGCAGCGCAGCACGCGTTTTTGTAACATCACAGGTTCAAATAGGACCGCGCAAGTTGCGACGCGATGCGACTCGGACGCGACACGCGCCTGCGCCAGGTCGCGCGGCGTTGTGGTTGAAGCAGTTTCTCGCGCCACGCGTCGCGCTTGCCTCCCTGGCACCGTGGGAAATTTGAGGCGGGGAGCGGAAAGTAGTCCAACCATATGCTCACATCGGAACGGCGCATATGAGCAGTGGTAATATTGCCCATACGTTAAATTTTGCCTTACTGTGTACTGAATTTTATTGCCTTTGGTTAGTGTTTCGTTTTTCGCCATTTAAACGCTCAAGCTTTTTTCGTTAGCACATATACTTTTCCGTTATTTGTATCTGCATAGTTTTGTTTTGTTTTTCTTCTGTCAAGAAAAATGTATAGTTCAGTAAGTGATGAGCCATCGGCCGCTGGAATTGCACCATATGCCTCCGCGATGTTTTCAGGTCGCAACAAGGGACAGAGAGTAGTGAATAAGGAAGCAGGGAATGTTATAAAATCATGTGATTAAGAATCAAGCCAGGAAAGTAAAGCAAGGTTATCTTCTCGCTGCCTGGTAAGCTAGCGTATCTGTACGATCTGTTACGAACTGTCGAGACAAGAGTGTGTCTCGATAGTTAATAGGCGAAGTAATGGTGCTAAACTGTTCGCTTTGACCCTGTGCCCAAAGTCATGTTGTACAGATGGCGATGATGTCTCAATTATTGACGACGCCTTTGGCACAATTGTTTCATTAATCTCCAGTGCATGATGTAATTTTAGTTTTTTTACTTCTGATGAAGGTATATTTATATGTACCAAAACCTTGGTCAAGAATTTTAATAAATTTTTATCCTGCAACTGTTTTCGGCTGTCATCCTTTATCGTGAAGAAAGTAGGAATATCCTAAAAGAGTGTTATGATTAGATATATTTAATTTGTTGAAATGTGCTGCTGACAAAGGCAGATCTACTTTCATGACAATGTTTTTCGAACTCAATCTCACTAGGCACACATGGCTAGCTTGTGCATTCCTGTCGCGCGCATTATCCTTCGCTGCTGACAATACACTGACCATTGTGTTGTGCGACAGATCAATTGTTTATTTTTCTCAATAACAACTATTTTATTCGCGATCACACATTGACAGTTTGGCAAGCCCTAGGTGAGTAAACAGTGTCTGGCATGTGCCTATCATTCCTCCTGAAGGAACGCTCGTCATTATTTTAATACTGCTCAGATCAAGAGAAGGAATAAAATCCTTTGCTAAGTTTCCATTCCAGTTGCTCAGTGTTAAAAATACGATGGGTTACGGGGATTCCACCAAAACTCCAACAGAATTGCCTGTCTGTTTTTGTGTGATTTGTTAACCTTTTCTCATTCGAAGAAGCATCACCATTTATGAGTAAAGGCTCCATTTACCTTGGTGACTAGTTTAATGGTACTTCTTTTGTCACAACGTAATTTGCCAAACTCATCTCACAGCAGCTATTGAGACAGAATCCCGAAACGGAGGGCCTCATTAAACAAGTAATTGGCAATCACATGACTCAACAGCTTACGAAAACCCTCATTGTATCGGTTTGCAGTAACATAAAAGAAGAATTTTCATGTTTATTTTCATTCTAGGAAACTCTTGTTTCGCTAGCTGTTGATAACTCTTAAAAAAATAGTCATTGGAGTGAAATAAATAAACAAAGAAGTATAAGTAATAATATATCGCCATAGATAAGAAAGTTCCGTGTGATTAATAATTGGCAAAACACTCTCCTTCTTGTGTGCTATCATTCGTCAAACTTTCGTTTCGATGTCTCGAGTGGTTTAGGAGATAAGAGAGATTTTGCGATTATTTCATTCTCGCAGGCGTGAGATCTGAAGTGAGCGCGCTACATTGGATCTATTTTCTCGAGATCGGAGGCAGATAGACAATGCCTCCCAAGTCTAAACAAAAATTCAACATGTTAGCTAAATTTCATACGCAGCAACATATGGTGTAATACGCACCAAACGCAAAATCATAGCGACCCCTAATTTTCGTTGCAAACTTTTTGAGTTTTGCGTAGTATCTTACTAAAATGTGTACATCACAATAACAATGGTCATTAGCGAGGTGATGGGCAATTCGTCACGAAGCTGACATATAACGCTACAAGTAAGCCAAAAATCATATATTTTCAGAGAATAGTTTCTGTAAAATCGTTTGAGAAAGATAAGAGGTTGCGCTCGCTTCGGTTCAGTCAGCGCAGAGCGCCGCCAGTCGGAGCGTGCGAAGTATGGTGTACGCGTCGCAAAATGCGTTGGACCTGCGCGACCCGTGCAGCACGTGCGTGTCGCTCTGTGGTGTCGTGTCACGTCACTCGTGCTATACGCTTCGCAATTTTCGCCTAGCCTAAGCTTGCGAACTATGCTACACTATGGCGCTGCTTCTATTGGCGCGTGCGTCGTGTGCAGCTGGCAACGCAGCAATTTCCCGCGTCTGGGCGGGCATGCGCGAGCCGCCAAGATAAAAGAATTGAACTATAGTGTACAGTAACGTGCCGTGTCAGTAGGGCACTTTACAGTCTGCTCACAGAGGGTGGAAAGGGTCCCGTATGTACAGGTGGCGAGTGATGGGACCGGTAGAGCAATGGTAGCACTATGGCAGGGGCAGCAGCGCCTACACGAGCCATTCATTTAGCCAGGAGCTACAGGCCGGAGCAGTGACAGATGCTGGCTGCTGCCTGTCCCGCGGCATCAGAGTTAGCACGTCCTGGCTGTGCACCCAAGACGATAGACGCAGACTGTGGGAGCTGCGACAGCCCTGTCGTCGGAGCAGGGGTGGTGTGGGGGCATTGCGGGTGTGGACAGTCCTTCCCCATCCCTTCTCAGTGTTTGTTTAAATTAACTTGCATGTAGATCCAAACTCAAGACATACAGTGAAGGCATATCTGTTAGGTCAGAAAACTCGCCTGGACCTGCACGAACATCCTTTGTATCTTACGTTATAGCGCCAGTATTTCGGAACTTGTGTTCTGGCTTCATAGAACCTCTCCTGGAATCTCAGATCTGGGCCGGAATTTTACACTGTTACAAAAATAGCCCAACACGTCAGAGCTGGATTGTGACACCATTGAGCCAGTGCCAGTATTACAGCTCTGCTGCAGTACACCAGGATTCTACGTTATTATAAATAGCCTACTAGGTCACAGCTGGCTTGTGACGAAATAGAGCTGTTCCAGTGTTCCAGTCCATCCTGAATAACAATGCGCTATCTTCGATTTATCACCAATTTATATTTTAGATATTAGGAAATGCACTAGCACTGTTGGACTACTTTTTTTTATTTTCCGTCCAATTTCTCAACAAAATTTTGAATTTCCCGCTATTTTAT
This sequence comes from Schistocerca gregaria, assembly GCF_023897955.1. Taxonomy (NCBI): domain Eukaryota; kingdom Metazoa; phylum Arthropoda; class Insecta; order Orthoptera; family Acrididae; genus Schistocerca; species Schistocerca gregaria. The sequence continues at coordinate 842,468,385 of NC_064931.1, forward strand.
ACATAGGGCATTTGACCTTTGTGGGAGGGGGAGGTGGTGGAGATGGGGAAATTCCACGACACTCCAATGACGTCATCTGTGACCAAATTCGGTGCTGGAATGTGGGTTTTTATCCTACTAATAGGATCAACAGCACTACCAAAGTATCGTCTACAGAGAAGTATCGCACTAGGATGGTTCCTTGAGGAAGGCAGCAAGAGCTATAGCAGTAGCATAAATACAGCGTGAGAGGTAAATTCCATGTCCAGATAAAAAAAAGTATCAGAGCCCTCAAAGGCCTCTAGTAAACCGATGTTGCAGTGCTGTTGTCCTTCGAATTTGTTTTAAGATGAAGACGTTCACTTATACATTGTCAGAGAGAACAATAAGATATCATCGTTTATTGAAAATGTTGCTAGCGGCAACTGATCGCCAACTATTGGGAGCTTATGCAGGGAGTGTAACGTCGCGAAGGAATGCGAGGTTTTGGGGCCATGAGCTTAGTAAAATCGTAACAGATGTGGGATGTCTGCGTGGTCAAACATTGCCACCTTAGATGACAACATTTATTACACCTGGTTGAATGATGCCTCTGAAACAGTCTTTGAGGCAGACTGCACACGAACTAATCATCTCCACTGGCAGTGTAGTGGATATCGTGAACAGCATATTAGGCTACAAGCAACTGTTCTTTGTTTGTACTGGGTAACTCCAAGTCAAATGAACGTGGTAGTATTTGCTGCATTTAAGGTAGTATCAGGTGGAGGGTGTTCTCTGCTTGGACTGTATAGTCACAAGGGACGAAATGTGGGGCATCACGTGACATCTAAAACAAAAACAGCCTCAATATTAAGGAAACAAAACATTTATTTCCTTCTCACTTCTTCCATTTTAGATTCAAAACAACGGTGTACGTGAATAACGCTATAGGCGTAGTCTTTCCGCAGGCGTAGGGTACAAACTAAGATCATTAATGAGGTTATCCGCAGAATCGGTGAAGAAAAGAATATAAGGAGCCCAGCCACAAGAAGAAGGAACAGGATCATACGACATGTGTTAACACATCAAGGACTACCATCCATGGTAGTAGCGGGAGTTGTACAGGGTAAAAACTGTAGGGATACAGAGAGACTGGAATACATTCCTCAAATAATTGTGAACATACCACACTGAGAGTATAGGTTGATACTAGAAATAATTCCTGTTAGAGACTTCTTTGAACTGCAGATGACAGTCCGATTCACGAACGATGGCGTTTCGCACAGCTCGAGATAGGGATTGGGATTGAACCGTTGCTCCAAGCGACAGCTGTGGAACGCTCTTAGAGGGGTTATGCACTTGAAGACAGCTTGTATCCTGGAGATAGTGTCTCTGTCTTCTTTATGTAGAATTTATCGTTTTCCATCACCATCAGTGATGACAACTTTCAACAAAAGTAATAAAAATTCACTACACTGCTCCCTAAGTTCATAATTTATAAGGAGGCAAAAAACACTCCCATGACCTTAAAAAGTATTTTTGAAAACTACGGCCCGTTTCACGCCAATTTAGGAGCATTCATAGGTGATCTAAACAGGAATTAGAAAGGAAGAACTATACAGTTTTTCTTTTGATACTGACTTAGTAAATATTGCTATATTGAGTAAAATAGTCTTGTACATAACTTACGTCTTTGTCCGTTAGCCTCTCCTCGTCATTCACGTTACTGATAAATTAAAACCAGCTAGAAGTGTTTGTCAAACTGATAAAAAAATGAAGGGTCCCTAAAACAAAATAAATTTAGTATTTGGTGCAGAGAGAATAAAATAGGTCTCGAAAATCTTGCTAAAGTGTACATACGTGGCATGAGTGGCCGAGCGGTTCTAGTCGCTACAGTATCGAACCGCGCGATCGATACGGTCGCAGGTTAAAATCGTGCCTCGGGCATGGATGTGTGTGATGTCCTTAGGTTAGTTAGGTTTAAATAGTTCTAAGTGCTACGGGACTGATGACCTCAGAAGTTAAGTCCCATAGTCCTCAGAGCCATTTGAACCATTTTTTTACGTAAGCACCAATAAAAGCATCCATATTATCTGTTGGAGGCAATGTTGGCACAGCCATAAGGAACCCTAAGATCAGATTTGATGCTCACACGGACTACGGCATTCATAACAGAGCTCTCAGAACGCTACTGGACGCTCATTGGCTGACGGAGAATGACTGACGCAGGTGCGCAGAATGAAACTAAGCTCGACCGCCACTGTTCGTGACTCCCACTATACCAGATTAAGCCTTAATAGGGAAACCATACCTGGAAATCTGCCGGATATGAAATACGTTTGAACGTCGCATCATTTTCAAATCTCCCGCTTCACGGTACGCACACAGCAGAGGCAATGATTTTTTACATGCTTGATCTAGAAGAGCCCACGTCATGGGCCATGTTTCTAATACAGCTCGTTTGGTTCTCTTCTACGTGACGAACAACGTCGTTTTCAGAGTCAAGAGAACGCCGCGTCCGTGGAGCACCATAGTCAACTTTCCTAGCTGCAACGTTCCTGTTTTTCATAGCCGTTCTTGTAGTCAGTCCAAAATGGTAAGCGCTGTCATAATTACAACATGGACCAGCGACAGTACCCTCTTCTCTGTTTGCGTACGCATCGTGAAGTGGGTGATATGATCTTAAGTCTTATTTTATATGCAAACGGTACTGGATTACTTGCCAAGTTTTATCAACTAAGTCCTGTGTGTAACCACTAGACGCACTTAATAGCAATAACAAAACACCCTCTCGAAATGTGTTTTGGAACAACCACTTGTTGGGCAAAAAATGGTTCAAATGGCTCTGAGCACTATGCGACTTAACTTCTGAAGCCAGCAGTCGCCTAGAACTTCGAACTAATTAAACCTAACTAACCTAAGGATATGACACACAGCCATGCCCAAGGGAGGATTCGAACCTGCGACCGTTTCGGTCACGTGGTTCCAGACTGACGCGCCTAGAACCGCACGGCCACAGCGGCCGGCCCTTGTTGTGCAATGAAGATCAACAGAAAGAAAGTATACTCCTCTGAACACTGTTCAAGTAAAATGACCCATGCTTCTAAAATGATTTGTTTTCGGATATATGGCAACAGGAGTCTGATCCAGTTTTACAAGTACTATCTTCGAGAACACTACGCAGTACACTTTTAAACACCACAAATACAGGTATTGATGGATACCAGAAATTAATTTTCGGTGCCTTTGACTCACGTGCCCGTAAGACGCAGGAGATATTCCTATCATATGTAGAAAGCCCAGCGCTGGTAACTTTACCTTTTTACTATTACGTTTATTAATTTATTATAGATGATGTGGTAAGCTTTGTACAAAAATGTACACCATGGTCGCCAATAGGTGTAGTGGGCTTTCGCTGGAAACTATCAGCAAGCGGCATGTCAACTCTCTTTGGCACTTCTCAACAAAACTGAAGAACGAGCATGACATACACAGTGCCCTCTGAAAGAACGCAGTACAGATTGTCGAGAGCTTGCTGGAACTAGCGCCACCATGACTGGCCACACTGGAACGCACATGGCGGGTAGTGGGCTCCAGCAGCATCTGCAAACCCTACTCTTTATATTCCATGCACGAGATATATAGCGCGGAGTAACAGCCAGCGGCTCGGTTTCGAATAATCAGGAGGAATGGAGCTGAGGGACCCCCGGGAGCGTGTCGCGTGTTCTTGCAAGATGGCTGAGTTACGCTAATTCTGCAAGTCTGGGCGCGCGGGGCCGCTTACACACCGCTGTCCGCTGAGTAATGACCCAAATTTCCCGCAAAACACTGTATCAATTTTATTCCGTTATATTAGTCCCTTTAGCGGTAACTCTACATTAACGAACACAACCCGCCGAGGGAAACGGACAAAACAAAGGAGCAGACAAAATTACTAGCTTGATTTGCACGAGACCTGCTTCTCCGTTTCTAAAATATATTTCGTGTAATTAATACAAGAAATAAACTTCCTAAAAGAGTCTGCAGTCATTGTGAATATCTTGTAAAGAAAGTCATCTATATCGCTTAGTAATTTTTTCATTTATAATGTCATTTTGTCTACTACCACCACTAAAACTGTAATTAACTATAAAGGAGTATAAGACTGAGATCTGTTTGTTATACAGTATCAGAATGCAAAAGATTAAAAACTGAAACCTATCTGATTTCAGAAGGTTGTTACATTATTTGCACTAACAGTTTTTTATGAAATATTGCCCACAGACAACACTTTTCTTGAATGTGTGTATGATGAAGGTATTCCAAATCACAAAGTTTATGCTGTTGTCAAGCAATCGGATTGTCAGTACTGAGAGAGTACATTGTCGACGATGGCTGGTAGCAGATGTGAGTACTAGTGCAGAGACCTAATCTCGGAGTATTGTTGGTGTATCTTGGAATTTATGAAAGAAGGTAATATCCAGCTGCATGCGCTAGCATTACAGGAATTGAGATGTCGTGTTCAGAGAATA